>NW_026635157.1:0-10000000 GCF_028554395.1 Pezoporus wallicus
TCCAGCTGAGGACGGGAGCGGCGCCGCAGGCACCCACCGACCCACCCAGTCCCGGTCTCCTCGCCTCTCACGCCCGCGGCGGCAGCACGGACCCCCCCCTTCCCTTCATCCTCCTCTTTCCCCCCTGGAGCGGAACGGCGGCGGCGGGAGGCTGCGGAGTGGGTCGGGTCGGCGGGGTCCCCCCTGCCGGGCGGAGGCGGCGGCGGCGCTGGTGGCGGCGGCGGTAGTGGCGGCGGCTGCTGCCGTGGTGGGGGAGGCGGCGGAGGAGGAGGCGGAGGAGGAGGAGGAGAAGCAGCAGCAGCAGGGTAAGGCTGACCCCGCCGAGGCGGGCCTGGCGGCAGCTCCCTGAACTCGTTTCCTGCCGGGGCTGAGCCCATCCCCGGGGGGCTGCAGAGAGAGGCGCAGGGTGCTGGTCCGGCCCAGCCCCCAGGCCTGAGAGGGGCAGGGGGCCTGAGAGGGGCCGAGGAGGTCCCGGTGCCTTTTTTGTCACCCTGGGAGAGGGCAGGGAAGGCCTGTGCGCTGGGAGGGAGCAGCCCTCGGCACCCAGCTCATCCCTGCGTGGTGGGGCGGGGTGGGGGTCAGACTCCCCGGCGGGGTGCGGAGGGGAGGGCAGGCTGGGCTCGGGGAGCCACTGCTCAGCAGGGCGTCCAGCGAGAGATGGAAACTTCTCTACCTTCGCGAGTCGCTGGAGATTCCCCCGCGCGGGGAGGGAGGGACCCGGCGGGGCGGGGGGCGCGGGGCAGCGTGCGTGGCGGCCCCGGCCCTGGCCTGGCCCAGCCCGGGGGGAGCGGAAGCGGCCTGCCAGCAGGCTCGCCTTGTTGGAGGAGGGACCGAGGGAGGGGGGCTGGCCTGGCGCCTAGCAGGTGACAGGTGTGGGTGCGCTGGGCGAGCCTCCGCCATTTGAGGATGAGTAACGAGTGTCAGAGGTGCGATTCTTTGGTGCCTGATGTCTTTGCGGGGGCTGGCTGGGCCCGATTCCATATATAGTATATTTGGGACGTTAGTTTCCATTATTCAAGTCAGTTTAATTGTTGAGTAGAAATTCTTGACATGGTTCTGATAAGAGGGATTTTGAAGAGAGGAGGTGCATATGGTTTCTTTTTTTCTTCTTATCCTTTTCTGTTGTCCCTCTGAGAGACCTGGAAACGCTATGTGGACGTGTATAGTACTTTTTCTCATTCATTGAAAGGCTTGTATTAAAAGTTTGAATGCTCAGCCCTGTTACATGTAGCAAGGCCTTCAGGGCAGGACCTTGTGTTCATTGTACTTCCCCTCAGCAAAGCCTGGTTTGTGTCCAAGACCTGTAGGTGTTTGTGTATTAAGGATAGTAAGTACATACTTAAAATAGGTGTTCCGAAGGATTACTTCTTAGCACAGAGTGGGTTTCAGGTGTGGTTTTCTGATCATCGTGACTTTAGGGTATTTGACACCGATTGATTAGATCTGTTCCTGAAGTTCAACTGTAGAACACTGAAAATGGTGTGGCTTATTATTTTCAGTACTCTGATTATGTAAATGTGTAGAAGACATACATTACATACAGTCATTCTCTTAGAAACTTCAAATTGTTTTGTATCATATGTTTAGCCACCAAAATGGTACTGCACATGCACTACAGTAAGGATGACTAGTGACACTGTAGCAGTAGCACTATATTCATGATTTGCTGAAATGTGGAATAATTAATCTACCAGATAACTTTATATTTGCATTTCATATACATATTTCAATTATTTATTCTTTATCTGTGTTACTGTAATTAATTTTATAAAATCTCAGAACTCTGGTGTCTGCTTTTGGCAAGAGGGAAGTTCCACTGACAGATTAGGTGACACGTGTCATCAGCCTCAGTAAGTTCTGCCCTTCAATTTAAATGAAAGTGTCTGTCACTTGTGGCTGTTATCCATATGTTAAACTTATGGGTGCTCATCTGTAGGTAGTGCCTTGGCTTAACGTTGCAGCAGAATGCACACTGAGCTGACTCTTGATTTCTTTTAAAAACTGAGAAGACCTTTGGGTGTTTTTTTTCATGTTACTTCACAGGCAAGCCTGCAAAGGGAAAGAGGGGAGGAAGGCTGTTGGAAGGGAACTCGGTTTGGGTCATCCTGATTTTGTTTCTGAGAGATGTTTGATAAAGCATCATACCTACCATTATATATGGGACAGTGTCATCTTATTCCTGTGCTATGTTGCCTGCAGTGTCATCTTATTCCTGTGCTATGTTGCCTTTGCTCACGCCAGTGTTCAAAGACTTTGTGAAGTGTAAATGTTTTTTCTTCTCAACATCAAGAGAAATCAAAGGGTTCTTCTCTCTTTCTTTAAACTTGCTGATGCAAAAATAGAATTCGTGAAAATGGGCACCCTTCCTATGGCAGTGTCCTGGTAGAAACTTCTCTTTTCCAGCAGTGACAGAATGGAAGATGATAGTGGTTTTTTTTCACCATGGTGTTGCTTTGAAGGCTGAGGTCCTGTGTCATTTTGTAACAGTCTTTGGCTTTATAGATAACTGGTATTCTTTTCAAGCCTTGTTGAATTAAACCTGTCATCTGTTGAAGAGATTATTCTCAGAAAACTTTCATATTTTTTCTTTTTTTGTTAGGGAGCTTGAAGAGCTTTTGGCAAACTATTTCTTTGTTAGAGTGTACTTTGAAACATAAAACTAGATTGCTTTTCATCCTATTGCAAGTGCCACCTCCTTATCATGATCTCCATGGTTGGAACCACTGGAAAAAATAAGTTGATCAGATGTGACCTCAAGTTTATGAAATGACTATAAATTTAGGACTGTGGGATCAGGCTGATCTTTTCTGAACTGCTGCAAACGGAATGCTGAATGATGTGCTGTTGGTGCTTTTACAGGAAATAAAACAAAAATTCCAGTGATTCAGAACTGGATTTTTTAAAGCTATACTCAAAACTCAAATATTTAAATGATTGAAATGAAAGTTAACTTTTTTCCCCACTAATGTATGCAGTGATTCAAGTTGGGGTTTTCTTCTCTTTAGTTGCATAGTAGGTTATCTCAACTGAAAAAGTATTCACATAATATTTCAAACAGGAGAAATGCAGGTGGATGGTTCCAAACATCTTGAACCCTGCTTAGCAAACTGATCTGCATTGGATTCCACACATTTAAAGGCAACTGTGAGGGCAAGAAAGCTGTCAGATTTGCAGTTGGATAATATTTTTATAAACTCTTAATTGTAGTCAGAGGTTTCAGTATAACAGTTGCTTTCATTTCCACATCTCTTGAGAATGCTTACCCAAAAATCACTGGCATAATATTAATGCTTTCCCTGACAAAAGTTTTTGTAAACAAACTTTTTGTGTGGACAAATTATAGTAGAATTCGGGGCTTCTTTTTAATAAACTGGTCAGCAAGCTCAACTGCCATGCAAGAAGGTATTCCAGGCAGTATACAGATGTTTAGTGAGTTCTTTCTAGCTGTGTGTTATGCTACCTTTGGATTTTGGTGTTCCTAAGTTTGTAGTAATCGGATTCTGGTGAAACCAAGTGAAGTAGCTTGACATAATTGAAGTTGGAAGATCTGTGTTATTTGTGCATGGTATCCTGATATTCTTGGAGCATGTCTGTTGTTGAATGAATGGCATCACTCAGGATGTTCTTGTTGCTGTAGGTGCAGTTAAGGTGTAGTTTAGCGTTTTTAGAATGTGTTAGATTTTTTTTGTTTGGTTGTAAGAAGTTAGGCATAACTTGTGGTACTGCGCTAAATAAACTTTGTTCAAGTTAGTATCTGGCAACAATTTTACAAAGAAAATCCTTTTTTTTAAATGTGTGTTATATTCTTAGAAAAATGCTCTGTGTAATCTTTTTTTTTTTTTGTAGCAATATGGAAAATGTATAGCTCTTTCCTATTCTGAGCACAGATGAAGATCAAATTTCATTGTCTTTAATGATGAGTGGTTTAAAACTCGTTGAGATCCTGCTTGTACTATGAGCAGAGTTTAATTTTTCCATTATTTAAAAACCGATGTTTCGGAATCAGTATCAATATAAAATTTGTGTTCCCTTTAGTGCGAGAAAAATGTTAACTTATAAACACACAGTGGTAGGAAAAAAACATATATTTCTATATGTTGAGTATACAAAGCTTTTTATTAAAAAAAAAAAAGCTCAACACCCCCCCCCCAAATACAAAACCCCAAACGCGTGCACCTATTTAGTCACGGTATTGCTAGGCTTGCTAGAATTCACCAAAACCAGGACAAAAGCCAGTATATATGATCATTAATTTGATGATTTACGTTAGACAAGTACTTAAATGCTAAGTATTTAAAAGCTTGTTCCAGAATTAATCAAATCTGGTGCTATGTGTATGCTGGCTGTTTGGTCTGCTGGGGCTGCTAGTAGAGAAGGCAGAATTCCACCTGATTTTTCCCCTCATTGAAAGCATGAATTTGAGTTTCTTGCTTTCTGCAAAGCTGCCAGTTTTCAAAAAAAAACTTGTAGAAGCTTTTTTTTTTTCTTTGAAACTTTTACACCTCCTTTA
The DNA here is from genome assembly GCF_028554395.1 of Pezoporus wallicus. NCBI lineage: Eukaryota > Metazoa > Chordata > Aves > Psittaciformes > Psittacidae > Pezoporus > Pezoporus wallicus. Next base: position 4,511 of record NW_026635157.1, read on the forward strand.
AAATACGCTTGAAAGTAGTGGGAGGATGTAAATACTTATTAAAGGGACAAACGGAATGCGTAAATGGAGTTTAAGAAACTTTAGTTAATGGGACATGCTGGAAAAGTTCAGAATCAACTCTTCTCACATGGAAAATGTGTGGAGAGACACCTATTTTCTCGGGGGGGGGGTTTGTTTGCATTTGCTTTAAGAAATAATTGCTTTTTCCTTTTTTTAAGAAAGAGTTGCTGTTGGTTTTACATATTTGTGTAGTGTATTAAAACATCTTTAATTTGCCTATCTAAAGACACAAATCTTGAGCAATTATGTTTTCTTTAATCCTATGTCTCAATAAATTTTGAGCCCATCAGCTAATTTCAATAAAGAAATTAGCCAAGGGGCAAGATCTCAAAGACTTTACATTTTAGTACTGTTTAACAGGCTATGTTAAACTTGATGGCTTAATTGAGTAAGATCGTCTCTTTAGGAGAAAGTTTTGTGTTAATTTAGAAGTTACCTGTGTTTAGCCTTCCAGCTGGCAATCAAACCATTGTCTGTGGGGTAGGAACTAGATGTGAAATGTAGTACTCTCTTCAGTTAGTAGTTAGAGGACATGAGAGGTTAGGTATATTGTGCCTAGCTCTTGGAAGAGAGGGGTAAAATAATAGGCATCTGGGATAGAGGTGGAATGTGACTAATTGAAATGTGGGGGTATGGCTGAAACAATGCAAAATGTGGGAAATGGGGCTTTGTTCTGCTATTTATGGGATAGTGCCTTTAAGAGGAAGGTTAGCAGCTGCCAGTTTTGGTTTACTAAATGAAAATCTTGATACAATAGGTTCTTAAGTAGATGAAAACTGAAAGAAAAAAGAAGGGGGGGGGGGGAGAGAAAGGCTGAGAGACAAAAGGTAGCTGAGCAGTCTGCTGAGACTGTGTTATAAGCTTTTAACTACAGTGACAGAAACTCTCAGGGTGAGGTGGCTGGTAGGTGAGGTGAGGTTTAGTGATGCATGTACAGAGCCTCTTCTGCTGTGCCTGTGTTTGTGTTTGTATGGGTCTGATTCAACCTTAGGATTGCCCTGATGCCTGGACTGACAGAGTGCATGTAGCAGCAGGGGGCAAGAATGTGCCCAAGTAAGGAGGAGTTAGTTAAGCTGTGTAAGAAATACATATTATCCTCAAAATGCATTATAGAATCATCGAATGGTTTGGGTTGGAAGGGACCTTAAAGATCATCTAGTTCCAGCACCTCTGCCATGGACAAGGATACCTTCCACTACACTAGGTTGCTCAAAGCCCCAACCAGCCTGACCTTGAACACTTCCAGGGTTAGGGAAAAAGCACTATTTTATTGTATATCATGTATAGTTTAGAGTTTCTTAAGATAATGTGACTTAAATGTTTGTCTTGTGTTAATAGAATAATTCAGTGATACCTCTGTGTGCTGTTGCATGCAATGGTGTATTTAATGTACTGAAGGTCTAACAGATTTACATGTGAAGGTGAGCCATAGTAGTATCATACTAATTTAATAAGCCTGAAGTTATGTGCTTCTTATTACAGGATAAGATTTTATGGAGTTGATTGAATCTTGAAATAAGTATTTATCCGATATACCTGTATTTTGTATGCAAGGCTGAGTAGAAATGGCAGACGTATTCTTAACGTCAAACTTAATTTTATTTGCTGCAGCAGCTCTTTATTGTTCAAGAAGATGCTTTGCTATTATCAAGTATTTTCATAGGTGACTTGTAGAAAGATCAAGCATAAATATGCTTATGGAATATTCTTTGAGGAAATTGTAGAGGCTGTCAAAGCTAAAGCTTTAAAATGCATTAAGGAAATTGCATTGTATAGGTGTGAAAACCTCATTTGATGATCAATGTGTTTATCCATATGTTCTCAGAATGTCTTCTTCAGCAGGGTAAAGTAACTGAAAAAAACATATAGTAAGTTTTAGAATCTAACCACCCCATAATACATTAGTACTTGTTACTGATCCGATCCTCAGAAACTATGACTAATACATGTATCCAGATAAATCGTTTGTTTTCCTGAAGCTGTTGGGAGGGGATTGATTTCTACTTTATACTGAAAGTTAGAAATGCGGAAGTCTTTTCTCATGTAAAGTCCTAAGCATGATTTCCCAACGTGGAAAAAATTATAAACTGTTTCACCTACACAGGCCGGGTGCAGGGATGGGGGAAGCAGCGCACGCTTAAAGAAAAAAAAAGGTGAAGTTTTACAGTATGGCATGTAATTATATCACTTGTCAATTCATGTTATGTTTGAACCCTTGAGGAAAGCTTCCACCTCCTGTGTTGATGGTGCTACTTATCTCTTTTTACAATGCTTTCCTGTCTTTTTATATCACTCATATTTTTTCTGTTTATATTTTCTTGACTCTTTAAAAATCTGTCCCGTGCAGAATTTATCTCCTCCAACCACCTTGTCACTGATATCCTATCATATTTGTAGATGAGCTAGAAAAGAGATCTCTTCATTCATATCTTATCTTTCCCTTGTCTTCTCCCTTTCCCTTGCAATATATGTTTTATACTTCACAATTGACACATTAGTGCCCTCTTGTTTATACTTCTTTGACGTTCCTTTTTGTTCCAATAATTTTTTTTTTTTTTTTTTCTTGGAAAGTTTTCTTCCCTCTTAAGAGTTGAGTTCAGCACTTGGCATTTCTTTCTCCTGTTTCTTCTTCAGAATATCAGTTGCTAAGTTTGCCCCTTTTCCATTTAGGCTTTCCTGAAAGAATGGGAGAAAAAGGAAGTGTCATGAGTTCTGTACTTGGATTTCTTTCAGTTCATTTAGCTGGTTTGAACTGCTGCTTTCCATTTGTTGGAGAACTATTTATTGAAAGGGAATGAGTGGTTGGTTATCTTACAGTGCCTTCTTTAACAGGTTGAAGTCTGGGTACAGGGTATCTCCAGGGCTCAGCAAAAGTATGCTTAAAAAAGTGGCTTACGTTGGTAAGGAAGCTCACTTCTGTTAAAAATTTTCTTGTCCTCTTGCCTTTTTTAAAGTACTGGTCTTGTCTTTGGTAAATGGGGCTAAGACCTTTTTGTATGTGTGTGTGTCTCAAACTGTATTTTAAACCGTCTTGCTGGAATAATTGCCAATACCAGATTATTATATTTTATTTATGCTTTGGTATTGCTTAGAGAGCTTGGATTGGATTAGGCCCTCTTGTTCAAGGCACTGTATAAATATTTATTTTAAAAGCCAGTCCCAGAAGAGTTTGCAGTCCCGTGAATATTAAACCTTGTTTACCAAGATGCATATATTGGATCAGGCAAAGACATTTAGCAAAGTATTTGTGTTATCTTTCATCTGTTATGCTTGTTAGTTCTTCAGACATCTTAAACTGTGCCAATCTTTAAAAATTAATTAAAACTGTCTTTAATAGCTGTAATTCATTTAGCTGTTTTCATGTGTGACTTTTAAAATCTATTTGAGTGATTCATACAAGAATTATGAAATTACTTGACTTAAACCCTCACCAGCTTGTATTCATTGGTAGCTGCTTAGGGTAGAGGTAGGTATATCAAAGCTTGGAATCCTGTTGGAGGAGGTTGTGTCAGTGGATCACCTCTATGATGGTTACACCTGGTACTTCAGTCAGATTTTTTTTTTTTTTTTAATGAGTTGAATGCAAGATGAAATTTGACTACTAGCAAATTTTTAAGCAATATAACTTACCTTGTTTTGCATCTGAGTTAGGACAGCATGAATGTACGTGTAATGGGGATTGCTAAAGAGTTAGTTTCTGCTCCGCTCCAAGAATGGCATTTTGGTCTTCCTTACTCAGGCCTCAACTGCAACACATTTGAGTTCCTTTTCCACAGCATCTGGTGAAGGAAAATAAAATAAATGGAAATAAATGGAAAATAAAATAAACGGGAGAGGACTGTCATTCAGATTGAAAATTTCTCTCCAGCCTCTTGTTTCTAGCAGGTGATGTGTTTGCAGTAAGGTTCAGAGCAGATACCCATTTGTTTCAGGTTTTAGTTGCTTGGTTTTTGGTTTGTTGGTTTGTTTTTTTTTTTCCTCTTCATGGGGTTGAAAAACCCTGTGGTTTCCAAACTGGAAGGAAAATACCATTTCTCCCAGTAGTGCCTTCATGCACTGTGGAGGGAAAAAAAAAGATATAATAATCTGTTGTCATTACTCTTCTGGTGAGGTAGAGCTTTTCAAAGCTATGAGTGGTACCAACATAGCTACATCATTTTGGATACATGCAGGAGTGTCATTGTTCCATAGTGTAGTTCTGTGCATGCAGAGGTTGCTGGTGTAGCTGCAGTTACATGTGTAAAGTGGTGTTATTTTTCTGGAAGGGCTTCAACCTTGATTTGTTTGAATAGTTTTGCTTTATTGAGGCAAAATATGCCTTTGCTGCCATGAAAGGAATGCTTTAACTCTTTTGTTGGTATTTCTATGTAAATACTCTTGCAGTAATATAACAAAATGACTTTGAGATAGCAGGTTTAAAGCAAAAAATGGAGGTAAGAATGCATTTGTGAGCATCAGAGCTCAGTCTGGTCTGATAGTTCACTGTGACTGAACAGGGACGATTTCTTTCACTGACATAAGCAGCTGGTCTCTGATACTTGTTTCATCTGTCTGTGAGCCAGGTCAGTCTATGTGCTAAGGGTTAGAAAACTACCAGTTTGCTATTTAACTGTCTTGGGTGATCTTATGGAGTGAGGTCTAACCTCTTGATTCTGAGGAGCTGTTAAATGAGTTCAGGAGTTTCTCATAGCTTCACACTGAGAGGGATACTTTTGCTCTATAGCAGTGAGAGTGTATGGATTTGCCATCCTCTCCCATTAGTTCACTGATGTGTTTTATAGTATGCTCCTACAGATAGGCTTAGTTTCTGAAAAGCTGAGGTACAGTGAATTAAAACTAGAATTAAGAGTTTAATATGTTGGTACCATTGGTGAAGAAAGCCTCTCATGAAACTATAGACCTAAGAGCAGTGCTACAGTAGACAAGCAGGGAGACTAGTTCAAGAATTCATCTCTGCCCACTGTGGCACTGCAGCTGTTTACAGGGTCATCAACTGAATCACCAAGATGGTGCAAATTTAAAAGCTAGCCCTTCAAAAAGTAGGACAGGAACTAAACGGACGGACTGCACCACAGAACCCACCACATATGTGGATTACTCCACTGTGTGAAATCTTCACCAGTGGCCTACCTGGGTGAAAGATGATGACAGTATTCTTTCTCCTGTTCCCTGGAAATAATCAAGGAGGCTTAAATGCATATTTTTATTAGTGAGCTTTAAGTGATGGTGCATATTAAAATCCTAGTACTCTTGTCTTAGTCAATAGAAATGGCCAGTTTTTCTAAGGTGTTCAGTCTTTAAATGTTGTAGCCCAGTTTTGCAATGGAGTAAAAAATTCAGGTCCTGTTGGAACCCGTGAAAGTGTGGCTAGTAGATAAGCGTAACTGCAGTGAGGTATGTATGGAAAAAGGAAGATGGAGAGAATCATTCAGAGAAGAGGTGCAGCACTTGCCAGTGCTTGAGGAAAGATGTGGTTAAAGTGAGATAGAAAAACAAATGATTAGTGAATATGAAGCTTCATTTAAAGATGGGTAAATGAAAACTGGTGTGTAAATATTCTTTGTATTTAAATTGCAGATATTGGATGGACTTTGGAAACTAACTAGTTGCCAGTGTGGCCTGCATGTTCAGATTCTAGGCTGGTAGATACAGCTTTTTCAAGCTAAAGCTTACATTATGTCTGTCTGTTTACATAACACAAGTGTTTAAGGCTTATCTAGGTGTTGAAGTTTGACATTATTTCTTTCTTGGTTGTGTTTATTGTATTGGTTTTGCCTTATTTTTAGTTGCCCATGAATGAATAGTTTTGAGTACATTCCTGGTGACAGAGAGTATCTTAAAGTCAAAGTACCACCTAATGGTGTTAGCAGAGTGGATGGAGCTACAGGCTTCGTTCCTCTTGAAACTGGCCAGAAGAACAGGCCAAACTATAGCTTGGGTTTCTTCAGAGTAGAGCCAATGGCAACTCTCTGGAATGTTTTTTCCACTCCCCATCAAAGAGAGGGGAATTTCATGCCAATGTAAATGAAGTCTTTAGACCTGCAGCTTGACTCAGCATAATACAGTTCATATTACAAAAAAAAACAACCCACAAAACAAAACCCACAAACAAAAACTTTAGCTAGAAAAATATCCAGAGTTGTACTGCATGGGATTTTGTTAATTAAAAACTAGTTGTCTTCTGGTTTGAAGTTTTTAGGAGTCTTGGAATGAACTAGTGTTTCAGCTTTATCTGTGTGACTTTAGGCTGTTGCCTGTTTGTGATAAGGGCAAATCATCACCTTACACTGTCATGTCAATGAATGTTGCAGAGTGCCTTACAGTGACTGCTCAGACTGGCAAAATTCACTGATTTCAGATGCACTTTTTCATTTCACGTTTTACTATTGCAGTACAACTTCTCTGGCTCTTGGAGCTTTTCCTGGTGTGTATGTATTGACTAGGATTTTTAAATTGATTTAGGAGAAGCCTCGCAGTGCAGCTTTTTTTTGCCTTCTGAACTTAAGAATTTATTGTCACTGCTTTGTCATCCTTCCTGAACCTCTTGTGAGAATGAAACTATATGTAATTTGGAGGAATAATACTTTGCTATTCATTGGGGGGGGGATTTTGTGATTTTTATCACAAAATTAAAACACAGATTTTTATCTTTGTTCTTGCCAGCTCCTGTCAAAAGTCCACATCTGCATTTTTAAATTATGCCTGTTTGTAACCTATGGCTTAGTATTTTTGCAGGACAAGCATTAAAAAATTGGAATTGGTGAAAAATTGAATCCTTATGAAATAAGAAGCTAAGTATAACAGTTACTAATACTTTGCACTTTATTTGCATGACACTGTTCATTTTTTCTTTCAAAAGTCAGTCTACGTCTGTTAACAGGCCTCTTTGTTTCAAATGTAAGAAATGTGTTTGTATGTTTAAGTTGTGAAGAGCTATTCAGACTAGCAAAGTAACTTCCTCCATTGAGTAGTTTAATGTTTAATTAAGTAAAATGGTACCTTGGTGCTCTCTGAAAATAACTGACACCTAGCTGTATCTGTGGTCAGAAGATAGACACTGGGGCTTAAAGGTGGTTCTTACTTGTATGTGGTAGTTAAATTTTCTGTGTTTAACTCCAGTTTTAAAGAGAAAGGGGAAACACAACTAATTTCTTAGTTAAAGGCTATAAGGTGATACTGTATTCAGAAAACACAGGGGAAAGTCAAAACCTGAGTGGGAAGATTGTGTTTAATGAAGGGAATGGAAAATTATCTAATTATTAGAATTATTGGCAAGTTAATAGCAATTTATCAGGTTAGTAATTAAAGATTAACCTGTTTTTATTTCTACTTTTGGCGTGTGTTAATACATCAAAATTGGAGGATTTGTAATTTAAAAGGTTTGTTACATTTCATAGTTTAATAATGCATGTAAGTCAGTTTCGGAAAGAACTCTTTTCTATTGTAACTGCTAGATGATAGTGTAATCTTGATTTCTAGCTTTTTAAACAGTAGTTTATTTCTGTGTTTTTCCTCTGCCTTCCCAACACCCCTATAGTTTACAAGGAAGGACCTTGGAATAGGGATGATACAGGGACAGAATCTTAGTTGCAAATGTTCTGGATTTTTTTTAACATGAGTTTTAGTCTTCTGGAAATCTTGCTGCTGTTGTGGGAGTCTTTTCCAAAGCAGCGTGACAAAGTGGAGGACCTTGCAAGGTTAAAAGCTTTTATTTGCCTTGTGCTGTGAGGCATCTTTTCTATTTTTCAACTTCCCCCTATTACTTTCCTCATCTGCCTTTTTATTTTTAACTTTTCAAGTATCTAGTTGTCTTGTTAGTCTGTGTCTCATGTCAGGAGCTTTGTTAGGAGATGTTTAAAGTAGAAAAGGTAGAAGATAGGGTAATTTGTAAAAGGATTAGTGGACATCTTTTAAAGGTTATAATAGCAGGAAACAATACATAATGAGAAGCCTTGAACTACGGAGGCATTTCAGCTTTTTCCAGCTTCCCTCTCCCTTTTCGTTAATCTCCTCTCACTGAATCCTGTGTGGTGTCAAGTGCAGAAAAAAGGGTTGGTAGTGTTAGTCTATTACATAGCAGGAAGTGCAGAGATTGCATCTATCTTTTCTTTACAGAAGGTTGGAGAACAAGTAGCATTATTCCTTCCTTGAAGAAAGTTCATAGACAAATATAGGAAACCTAAGGGGGAAATAGCAAATTTTAAAATTATATATTATCAGTTCCTAGGTAGCAAAACCATGTTTTATTCTAGAAAAGTGTGGGAAAATAATTGGGAAGTAAAGGAACAGCTGTTTAGACATGTCTGTTACTTTTCTCTCTCTGTGTATGAAGTATGCTCCTTGAAAAAAAGCAACACAAAACAGATTGGATGATGATACCACCATGAGTATTTCTGTTTTGCTCTTGCTTATCAGTGTCTGTTACCTCATCTTGGTGTAGGTTTTTTGCAGATTAATGGATTTTTGTTTATGTTTCCCAACTACTATGAAGTAGGCAGAAAATAAATGGAAACTAGAGTCTTGCTCCCAAGTGTTGCAACAGTGGTCTTGATTTTTTGTCCATACATATGTTAGTTTGGAACTAACGGAGGGAAGAAAACAGCTCCCAGTTTCTGTGACCATGCTTATCCCTTCCTTTCCCCTTTTCCCTGCACCACTTCCCCCGCCCCCCCCCCCCCCCCCATTCTTTCAAAGACATTCTTAGCCTAGGACCTTCTTCTAGTGTAGCTTCACAGGTGAAGATAACTGTGCTTAGATATCAAGTTAAGCTCTGTTAACCGAAAAGTATGGCAGCCCAGCTGTAGGCTTCTTCCTGTATGGATACCCTTCAAATGCAAGAGCCTCAGTTGCCCTTCCTAGACAAGAGGATGGGCAGGAAACAAGACTTCCGTGACTGTTCTTCTTTATGGTACTGTGCTGAATAGCTGAAGGTCTTTCTTTCCTACCTCTTGGTGGTAGCTTCCCTCTTGATGGTGTCCTACCAATCATTCTGAAACTTTTCCACCTGCTCTCACTTCAGGTTCTTTCTTGCATGAGGAGAATAATCTTGAGGCTCAGCCTAAAATTAAGAAAAAGGGACTGTGGTCTAACAGGGAAGATACTCTCTGCTCAGTTTGATGATGCTATGCTCTGCTTGACAGGGCTGTGCCAGTGAGTCTTCTCATTATCACAGAATCATAGGATCAACTAAGTTGGAAAGTACCTTAAAGGTCATCAAGTCCAACCATTACCCCAGGACTACCAATACCACCACTAAAGCGTATCACTGAGGGCCTCATCTACAGAGGTTTTGAACACTTCCAGGGAGTGTGATTCCACCACTGCGCTGGGCAGCCTGTTCCAATACCTGATTACCCTCTCTTTGAAGAATTTTTTCCTAATATCCAGCCTAAACCTCCCCTGGCACAACTTGAGGCTGTTGTCTCTTTTCTCCCAAGGAACAAGCAATAGGACGAGACTAACACCCACCTCACTACAACCTCCTTTCAGATAGCTGTAGAGAGTGATAAGGTCCCCCCTGAGCCTTCTCTTCTCCAGACTGAACAACCCCAGTTCCCTCAGCCCTTCCTCATCGGACTTGTTCTCCAAACACCTCACCAGCTGTGCTGCCCTTCTCTGGACCTGCTCCAGCACTTCAATGTCGGTCTTGTAGTGGGGGCCCAGAACTGAACACAGTACTCAAGGTGCAGCCTCACTAGTGCTGAGTACAGGGGAGTGATCACTGCACTGAGCCTTCCGGCCACACTATTTCTGATACAGGCCAGGATGCTCTTGGCCTTTTTGGCACAAACTGGCTCATGCTCAGCAGCTGTCAGTCAGCACCCCAGGTCCTTTTCCACCAAGCAGCTTTCCAGCCACTCTTCCCCAAGCCTGTAGCATTGCTTGGGGTTGTTGTGGCCCTAATGCAGGACCTGGCACTTTACCTTGTTGAACCTCATACCATTGGTCACAGCCCATCAATCCAGCCTGTCCAGATCCCTCTGCAGAGCTTGGTGTCATCTGCAAATTTACTGAGGGTACACCCAATCCCCTCATCCAGATCGTCCATGGAGGTGTTAAGCAATACTGGCCCTAACACCAGGTCCTGAGAGACACCACTAGTGACCAGTCACCAATGAGAGGTAATTCCATTTACCCACCACTCTTTAGGGTTGGCCATTCAGCCAGGTTCCAACCCAGTAAAGAATCCACTTGTCAAGGCCATGAGCAGCCAATTTGTCCAGGAGAGCACTGTGTCAAATGCTTTACTGAAGTCCAAATAGACAATGTCCACAGCCTCATCAACCAGGTGGGTCACCTTATCATAGAAGGGGATCAGGCTGGTCAAGCAGGACGTGCTCCTCATGAACCCATGCTGACCAGGCCTGATCCCTCAGTTTTCCCCACATGTTCTTTATGATCTCACTTAGGATCATCTGCTCTATGACCTTCCCTGGCACTGAGGCAAAGGCACCATTAAGTACCTCAGCCTTTTCCTCATCTTCAGTGGATACTAGCGTTTCCCCTGGTATCCAGTAGAGGATGGGGGTTCTCTTTAGCTCTCCTTTTATTGCTAATATATTTGTGAAAGTACTTTTTATTATCTTTTATGACAGTGGCCAGATTTAGTTCCATCTGTGCCTTCACCTTTCTAACTTTCTACATAACGTAACAGCATCCTTGTACTTTTCATGGAGTGACAGTCCCTTCTTCCGCAGGTGATAAATTCTTTTTTTTTTTTTCCTGAATTCAAGCAATATCTCCCTGCTCAGTCTTAACACAGTTGTTTCCAATTAGCTGCTAACTTGAGGAAGCAGTTTGCTGTTATTAACCCTTTTTGTGGTGCTTCCGTGGAGCTTGTATGTCTGTTCCTTCTTCTAACCCTGCAGGCCCACATTGTTTTATTGTAACAGCTGCCAGAGACAGTTTTTTGTGGTTGGGCTACATATTTAACTTGCTAAATGTTTATTCTAGTGCTAAGGTAATGTAAAATCAGAAGTCTCTTTTAGTGTTGAGTGCAGCCTTGTCTTTTACCCCTCCTTCAAGATTGCCCTCAGGAAAAATTAAGGGTGTGATTTATAGATATGTATAAGTTGGCTCTGCTCCTTCACACTGGCATTCATCTGTTTCAAAACTAAACTAGCAGAAAATTAACACTGCTTTCCTCCTCCCTCTGTTTCTTGCTCCATGAACTGACTTGCTGCAGGATCAAATGAGTGCCAGCATTGGCAGCAGGTCACAGCAGGGAGAGGGGGAATGCATGCCTGGGAGCAGGAGGAATGACAGTGGCAGTATTGAATTGTTTTGGAACTGCTTTTTAAGGAGTGGCTGAAATATCCAGCCTTAGTGTCATTGAAACATTATGAGTAAATGATATGTTAGTAAACAAGTCAAGTCCCTGACTAAGATGAAAGGAATTCATTTTTTGCCCGTCTGGCTTTCAGTAGTTATTTACCCAAATGTTGGCTTTAACAGTGACACCTCTCCTATCAATTAAAGAAATTGTTCTGAATTTTATAAAGGGGAGAAGAATGCAAAACAAAATATTCGACCAGCCCAGAAGTGTGTGTGAGACAGTCATTTTGTGCTCCTTGACCAGGAGAGAATAGCATGAGGCTGCAGGACAAGGTATCACTGGTCATGCCTGAGGAGAGCAAGAGAGTTGGGTTTGGTACTGCCTTGAGGCTTGTCCTGCTATACTAATTCCAAGTGTAACTGGAAAAAATATTAAGTGTGGCAAAATGAAGAAAAGAAGAGTTTAATTTTGATCATAAACATAGCATGGAAAGTTCAAGCATTTGTCTTTAATAAATGAAGTAGTTTTCTCAGGAAAGCATGGGTAAATGAAGTATAGCAATGCACAAAACTGAAGATGTGTTCTATTTAATCTTCAGATGTATCTTTTAATCGTATGTTTTATTATTACACTGTATTTTTAAGCCTGCAGTTCTCAAAGGATGACCTCTTTGAACAAACTGTTGCATGGAAACTCCTCAAGTCCCTAACCAGAAACGTTTGCCCTGCTTTTACTTTATTGAAGAAACCGATGACTGATTGCTTTAGCCAGTCATTTTCTACCCCAAAAATACCTTTCCATTTCAAAAATAAGTTTTCTGACTTCCCTGTTCAGTTTGATAAAGGTTTAGACTGTGACGTGTGGTAATTTTACGTGGTATGCGTTAATTCATATGTGAAATGTTTTCATATACTGTTAGTGTTTATTTTCTGACTTGAAGTGATCTGAGCATTTTTAAGGGATACTGTGTGTAATTAAACATTTTAATTGAAGCTCTTGAGTAGAAAAAAGTACTGTGTATGTGAAAGGTGTAAAGAGGAAGATGGAGACTACTTTCTTTGAAAAGCTGGAGAATCTGATTTTTGTGCCCAGATATTCTGAAGAAACTAGTTTTTTATTAGTAAATTTGTTTGATCTCTTTTGTGCTTAGGTTTGGATCTCATGACAGTTCTGATTTAGTGTTGGCTCTTTATTTTTTAAATGAGGGAAGGGGGTTGGTAGGTTTTGTCACCAGTATATTTTTGTTCTTTCTTAAAGAAGCAGCAGACTGGTGATTGCAGATATTTGTAAGGGCGAAGTTTTTTTAATTTCTTCCCCTTTTCTTCAGCAGTTAGGGATAGTGATGTTCCAAGTACCTTTGCTCTGTTAAAGGACTGTGATTATATTTTTCAGGCATTTTCAATATAGTTACTTAAGTGTCTTGGTAATGTAATTAAATTATTTAGTTATTCCATATGCATTTATTTTTACTTTTAACATCACACATGGAGAACAGACATTTACTATTATCGGTATTTGAGCAAACAGTGTGTCTGGGACATCGAACTGTACAACTCTGTGTGCGCGAAGGTCTTCTGTGATAATGTATTAGAAGACTTTTTTCAGTTCTGATTATGTCTACTTTTTTTTTTGTTGCCTTGACAAAAGATGCTGAAGCAGTTTTCTTTGTGCAGAAGGAAATCTAATTTGTTAAACACTGCTTGAATTAGAGGGAGAGGCTAAACTTTGAGGCTTGAAATCATGCTGGTGTCTTATATTTTGAAGAGTTAAGAGCTTTTGCAGAGGAGCCAGTAGAATTTTTTCAGGAGCAGATGAAGTTCCCATGAACTGGATCACCAAGTTCTAGTAAGCACATGGATTTCTGTATTATGGACTGTCCTGTTTTGAGGAGTGAGGGAGTGGTTATGATGGATAGTTGTGAACTGGTTAAACCATGACAGGGACCTTGTAGTAGGAAACAGTACTGGGTAGGATGTATATCAATAACACATAAGGTAAAGGATTACTATAGGGGGTAGTCAAAGACTGGTTTTAGTAGGTGTTACTAATTCACTATATCCCTCCAAAAGTTTGCAGTTTAAACTGAGTGTCTGCTTTCTGAGGTTTTATAGAATCATAGACTAGTTAGGGTTGGAAAGGACCTGCCATGGGCAGGGACACCTCACTAAAACATGTTACCCAAGGCTCTGGACAACCTGTCCTTGAACCTCACTAGGGATGGAGCATTCATGACTTCCCTGGGCAGCCCATTCCAGTGCCTCACCACCCTAACAGGAAAGAATTTCCTCTTTATATCTAACCTAAACTTTCCCTGTTTAAGTTTTAACCCATTACCCCTTGTCCTGTCACTACAGTCTCTAATGAAGAGTCCTTCCCCAGCATCCTTATAGTCCCCCTTCAGATACTGTAAGGCTTCTATGAGGTCTCCACGCAGCCTTCTCTTCTCCAGGCTGAACAGCCTCAACTTTCTCAGCCCGTCTTCATACGGGAGGTGCTCCAGGCCCCTGATCATCCTTGTGGCCCTCCTCTGGACTTGTTCCAACAGTTCCATGTCCTTTTTATGTTAAGGACACCAGAACCGCAAACAGTACTCCAGGTGAGGTCTCACAAGAGCAGAGGAGAGGGGCAGGATCACCTCCTTCGACCTGCTGGTCACGCTCCTTTTGATGCAGCCCAGGATACGGTTGGCTTTCTGGGCTGCGAGTGCACACTGCTGGCTCATGTTGAGTTTCTCATCGACCAACACCCCCAAGTCCTTCTCCGCAGGGCTGCTCTGAATCTCTTCTCTGCCCAACCTGTAGCTGTGCCTGGGATTGCTCTAACTCAGCTGTAGGACCTTGCAGTTGGCTTGGTTAAACTTCATAAGGTTGGCATCAGCCCACCTCACAAGGGTGTCGAGGTCCCTCTGGATGGCATTCCTTCCCTCCAGCGTATCAACCGAACCACACAGCTTGGTGTCATCGGCAAACTTGCTTAGGGTGCACTCAATCCCACTGTCCATGTCAGCAACAAAGATGTAGCTGGTTTTGTCTTGCTGATTGTAGCAAGTGGAATTTCTTTTATGATTGTGAAGGGAAATTTCTTGTGATTGCTTTTCAACAAATGAGAAAGCAGAGAAAAAGGGATGTAGTTTAACTGAAGTATTGATTACTGAATATATTGTGTGATTTCTGGGTATATATATTTTGTTTATTGGTAGGATGGGCATGAAGAGATGACAGGAACAAGCAGCAAAAGAAGTACTGTGTTAACTTTAGTAGTTTTATAATGATCTGCATGATACTTGGTGTTCTTTGAGCCCCAGCTGCCAAAGTTAGAGTTTGAACGTTTTTAAAATATAAGCTTGTGTGTTTCAAGGCTGCAGAATGGACCCTGCACATGTATAAATTTAAGGTTAAATATCGGGGGGGGGGGGGGGAATAGTTGAAAAAAAAAAACAAACAAAACAGCTCTACAAAACCCCACCAAAATCAAACCAACCCAAACCCACAAGAACATCAGTTTTCTAGGCTGATTTTGAATGCTTCTATTTTTTTTTTTTTAACTTTGGAATGGATGGACTCTGGATGATGTCAAAGTAAATGGGAAAAACGGGAGAGAAATGAGGAGAGGACTGTGAGAGCAAGGCAACTTCCTTCCCTTCCAAGTCTTTTAGTTGGTTAAATTTGTCAGAATGTGTAGAAAGGCATTACTGCCAAATGTGAAACTGAAAGTCTGCTGAGTTTACAACTGCCCAAAGTACTGACCTGCTAGGCTGGTTTTACCCTCTGGCCTTCCATGCTGTCAGGTAGAGACTCTGTGAAGCCTAGTGTTTTCCCAGATATATTAGTATTTTCTAAAACAGCCTCTAGCACCGTATTTGCTCCATTAAAGAGTGTAACTCCTGCTTGTTTTGAATAAAGTGAAAGAGAGAAAAAAGAAATCATACTGATATGGATTCTTTTCTTTCTTTCCTGCCCAAAGTCTTTCAGAAAACTGTATCTTATATGGTCATGGCAGTCTCTTTCAGATGACTGTTTCTTACTTTTAAAACTGCAATGCAAACACTTCGAGTCAGCTTTTGGTATTCTGAAGGCTTTTCGTAACTGAGTGGTAAAAATACAAATCCAAGCAAGAGCGTCACCATTCCACGTCTGCTGCAAAGCTTTGAAACTGCTGGGTTTGTTGGTAGGGGTGTTTGTTTTTTCATTAGCGGATACCTGTATAGCTCAGATACTTGGTACACTTTGTTCTTGCTTCGTGATGTGGACAACAGACTCCTGCCCTCCCCACCTCCCCTTTTCTTTTTCCCTCTCTTCTCTATGTTGGAGTAGAACTGTCCTGTGGATGTGTTCATGGACTATCTAACACTTGGGCTGACTTGATTTAGGTTCTCCTTAGTTCACTTGCAACTTCAGGAGACTTAATTCAAATTTTAAGGAAAGTGTAAAGATTAATTGGTGTTTAGAGATGACTTTCTGTTCTCTTACCAGTCTGATGGGTAACAGCCCAATTGCTAAGAAGTAGTTTGTCTTCAGGTTTTTGAGATTCATTGAAAGCTTGGAATCAAACTTGCATGATCTTTACATCATATTAATTCAGTACTTGAGACTATATTTTAGTCACAAAATTATATGAGACCAAGAATTACAAAAGGCACCTAGGCATTTATTTTTAAAGGCTCAAGTGTTCTTAAATGTGGATATGAAAGTGGTATGCTTGAGAAACCAACTTTTTTTGGTTTCTGTAAGCAAGATTAGTATGGTTAGATATTTGTTGATGATGGCAGTAGCAGTGGTCACTTTGTTTATAACTAGCAACGCACTATTTGTCTGTTAGCTCTAGAGTTCAGAAGTCATTCTGCTTGTTCCTGTAATTGGAAATAATAATAGTGTGCCAATCAAACAATCCCCTTAACATGAGAAATGTATCCCCAGTCTGTACTCTTCCCTTACACATGGCCTTGTATTGACACTTCTTAGGTTCCTCTTCTGGCCAGCTCATCTTGCTAGAGACTAATTCAGGCTCCTTCTCGTCCACCAAAACATAACTTTCTGTTGCACTAGCAAATGGAATTGCCTCTTTGAAGTGTCGAGGGACCAGAAAAGACAGTTACTATGGGGTAGAAAGGTGAGTCAGACCTGTTCCGGTAGGTGGCAGCAGAAACCTGTTGAACTGGGTTGAATGGGAGATGTGAGGGGACAGAAAAATGAGGACAGGTATATATGATAAGCAGATGAAGAAAGCTCACTGAAGATAATTTGATAGCTTTTAATAAATGATGCCCTGTTAAAGGCTTTATCTTGTAACTCTGAAGGTTGTTGTGGTGCAGAACACTTAAGTATTTTTATCTGAATGGATTTGAAATTGCATTACCTTAACTCCTGGGAGGATAAGCATCTATGGTGGGATTAAGTTGTGTTCAGGATAGAGTGTAACTCTGTCTTAACCTGAATTAAGCCTGTGTCAGTGTTTCAAACTAAATTCATTCCTGCTTGGAAAAAAAAAAAAAGAAGTCTCAAGTCAGCACTTTCATGGATTATTTTTACAGATTAGTTATATTGTAATATCTATGGGAAGTTTAATAAAGGATCAAAATACTAAACAAGATCTGTTGCTTGCGATCCATCTCTGAGAATTGCCCTCTGCTCAGTGATGGCTAGAAATAGTACAGTATATTCTTGGCATTAGTATTGATTCAGGATAATTTTTAAAAGGCTTATTCCTTAATTACAGGATTCCTCCTTTGAAATTCCAAACTATAATTTGAAATAAATATGATGATAAACATCTGAGGTTAACAGGTGAAAAAATGCATTCCCTTATTCTCCAAGTTGATGGCATTAAAATCTTATGAATGCTTTGAAGCATATTCATAGAAAGAAGCTACAAAGTGAGACTTGTCAGCTTGATATTTTAGTTTAAACATTTGAAAAGATACTAACTTTTCTGATACGTGTACAGAAGCATGTATGTGTGAATAAAATATGAACTTAAATAATAGACTGTTTCCCAAATTAGGGTTGTTTCCTTTTAAATAAAAGCATACACTTGGTTTCAGGTATTAACCGCAATCTTTTTGCGCTGTAAGCAGAAGGAGGAAGATGATGTGCCAGGGATGCTGCTTTTGAACAAGGTAGAGACACAGGTATGTGTTCCCTGTGTCTTGCATGCCATGGAAATATGATATAAACTACCTTCTGTCTGGAAACTTTATCCACATAGTGATAAACTTGAGCAGTTTGCCAATAGGTCTTATACCCAAGAGTAGAAAGCATTTTTATCAATAGAGCATAACTAGCCAGGGCTCATACTTTTTTTGTGGCCTTGTAGATATGTTTATCCGATAGTTCCTTTGGACTGAAAAACTTGGGAATAAGCAGGTCACTAACAGAAAGGCTTGTTCTATTGCTGCTGAAGGCTAAAATCTTACCAGGGTGTAGCCCTTATGCAGGCAGCATAGCTAGTATTGTGAGACGAGTTGTATGTTTTTAGTCTTATAGTTACTTTATCATAGCATAGATAATGTGCTTAGATATAAAGGTGCTATATACAAATATTACTGTTCTAGCGTACAGTTTCTTTTCCTCGCCTTTGCCCAGGATTTGTTAGGAGAACAAATGTATTAACATCTTGTCTGTTTGCCTGAAGGGCAGAGATCCAGTACCAGGTTTTGTATGTGAGCTAGTGAAAGAAACAGTAAATGATAGAATACACTTGTTCCGCACAAACAGGAAATGAAACAGGAAATGGCAGAGGTGCAAGGAGGGTAGGGAGAAGGGCAGTTTGCAGCTTCTATTAAAAAAAAAAAAAAGTTTCTAAGAGAATTTCTTGCAGCCCTTGTGTAGCATTTCCTGAAAAGTGAGTAGAAGCCTTCTGTGTTGTTTGGGGTCTTTTTTCACGGCTGTGTGAGCTAATATTCTTCTCTTTTATTCTGCACTGTTTGGATAATGCACTTAATCAGGCAATGCCAAAACATTTAAAGACAAAGGTATAGTTTCATGAGCATTTCTTTCCATGTCAGCACTGGCATGAGCTGCCCTGACCTTAGCTTCTTTTTCCTCCTGCCTTGCCCCTCAGTTGCACCACTGTAACTAGTTAATGTTCCAGGTGGCTGTGCAGCAAAGCAGGTTGTGGAATTTACCATCAGAAAAATATTATTTTTAACCTGGATCGATTCCCTGACCGGCCTCACTGCTCAGCTGCACAAACAGTTGTGCCAGCACAGCTGAGGGATGAGGACTGCTTAAGCTGGTAGTGCAGTGGAAAAAGTGTTGTGAAACTATAGCCTGTGGCTTAATCTGTGTGTTATAGGTGTTTTGCTGGTACAGTTATGCTATGCTGGCAAAATATTCCTCACACAGATGCAGCTTTCATCAGTGCAGTTTATTTTGATTGCGGACTGGAGAAAAGTATAATTGTGGGTTTTGCTGTGATACTTCTATGTTGTCAGAATACATAGTATATGCAACATATGTTTGTCTATTCTGTATAAAAATTCTTTTAAAAACTGATTTAAAAACTACTATGGATCATTTAAAAAAAAAGGAAGAACTATAAAATCAAGGCATCCTGTGTTTGTGCTGTCTTCTTGGAATATGTGTTACGTTGAGATGGCTGCTTCTGTCTTTAACCACATTAGTATTCCTGCAGATGATGACAGATTAATAGCAATTTTGAAGGTGAGGGCCCGAGGAAGTCTTACAGGGAATGAAATTCACAATTCTTGAACACTTACACTAAGAAACTAAAAGGTTGGAAGAAGAGGTTTTAAGACTTCAGGAGATAATGTAGGATTTCTTTAAAATTCCTTGTTTTGTCACTACACACTTATAAAGGTGGTTATGTAGCTCTGGGTCCACTTGGGAAAGAAAGCATCAAATTTTTTTGATTCTTTGTCCAGGAGCTTGGGCTCTCCTTTTACTTGCCAAGTTTCCTGCACCCAGGCTATTTGATTCTTTAATTTTGTTTCCAGTTTGGTTCTTTCATCAGTTTGGGTGTCAATTCACTTCTCAGTCTCATGGTATAAATAGGGGGGGGTGAGGGGGTGGGTGTGTGAAAGGCAAGTATTCTCCCTTATTGGAATAGTTAAAGAGCTTGATTATTTATTTTTTTTTATGCTTTGCTTTTAAAATTTGTAATTCTGCATGTTGCTATGTGTGATCCACATTGAAGAATAATTTTAAATTGTTGTTGCATTCCTTTGTATAGAGGTATCATTCAGCTAAGGTGGGCTTCCTTCAGTCATATTTGACTAATAGTGTATGTATAGGATTTTTTAAAAAATGCTACAGCATTTAATGTTTTTATTCTCTTTAAGTTGATAAATATCTAAGGTCAGATGTAACTATAAAATGGTTTAATGGATTTCATTTGGTAATTAGTGTTTGGAATACCTTCTGCCCAGTTCAACTTCTAAATACCAGTCTGGAATGGGCTTTAATACAGGGGCAGTAAGTAGTCTTAAGTTTTGAAAAAAACTAATACTCTAAGAGCTTTTACCAAATATGACTTACAATCATGTAATATTAACACGAAAAAATTACAAATCAGTTGAGAAATGTACAGTAGTTTCCAGTAGAGATTTGTGCCTTGCGTTATACCCTTAAGAGTTCATTGTCCCTATGGCAACAGCTCGAACTGGAAAGAGTGTTTTCTAATTGTGCAAAGTTTAAGGTTTCATTAAAATGGAGGGAGGTGTGGAGGAGCAGCTCCTAAACTTCTACATTTTGTGGTTTGGAAAGGAAATAAATCTGTTCTTTGTACAGTTTTTTGCTGACTGCTTGTAGCTTTCCTAAGCACTGCAGAGAAATTTTAATAGGTAGGTAAACTCACTGATCTCCGCAAGAGTGAAATTGCTAAAATCACTGATATTTGAGAAAATTATACAATAGTTAAAAAGCTATAAAGAAAACTCATGCAGAATTTCTTCTAAAGTTGGTAAAGGGCATATGGGCAGCTCATTTCACTGTAATAGTAGTTTCTCTTCCTCTTGAAATTGTAAGAAAAAAAAATCTGACTTCTGGTGCTGTTTGTAAGGGGCTTTTCTTTATAGAATGTTAAGTTACGAGAAGAACTGTCTTTTGTCTTATAAATTTGAGATATAAGGAATACTTTTTAAAAAGCAAGTTACAGTTATTGTAGTGTTAAAAGTAGTTTATTGTTAGATTACTTTTTAGTATGAAACATAGTGAGTAGAATATATTTTGATCTATTATATGCGTTAATTTTATGATCAATCCACGCCTAGGGGCATTTCATAGTTCTTCATTCTAAATTCATTTATGTGAAATGTCAGTGTTGATGGTAGATTTTGTTCTAGAGTATGTTGGTCTATGTTTTCCTGAAGGAAACAGGCCTGAAACTTCTGGAGTTGGTGGTACTGGTATTTGCATTTAGTTTTGATTTAGCTGGAGCAATTGATCTTTTTTGGACTCACTGATGGTAAAAAGGGATTGAGTTGACTGTAGCTGAAACAATGAAGTAAATGTGGATACTCCAGAATATGTTTTGACATTGTGAAATGGGATGGCTGTGGTTTTAGTAAGTTTTAAATAACTTATAATAACCTGAGTTGCATTATGACAAGGTCAGTGGATTCTGTGGAAGACTAGCTTTGTGTCTTTCTTGCTTCCTTGGATGCTGACTGTGGCCTGTGTCACTAAGCCTCTCTAACAGGGACTAAAGTCATGTATTTTAAACGTATATAGCTCTCGTTGATGTAAAAGAGCTTAGTGTGGTCAAAATTCATGTTGCAATGTCTTGAAAATTTGTCCAGGTATGATTTAGTTACTTACTGTTACGTACCAATCAACCAAGTTGCTGTATTTATCCCCTGTGGGTCCCAGTGAAATGGTTAAGATATCTTGGTCAGTGTTATTAATACTGTTATATAATAATAGAGGGTGTGAGGCCTCATCATCTGCAGACTGGGCTGGGTTCCAGGGATGCCTGGAATTTTATGCTGTTTGGTTTCCTCCCTGGCTCAATCACTAGAACTGCTGCTTTTTTAAAACACGCGTAAGGATACTTTGACAGTGTCAGAATGAGGATATGACATTTACAATGGCAGGTTACTTACTTCTTTACAACTTGAACATAGCTTTCAGTTAGATAGGAAGATGTTTAAGCTCAAAGGAGGTGTAGTCTTTCAATATTATTTCATAGGCTGTTATCTTTGCTTTTAGTTCTGAGGACTTGTCGTGTAATGACCACGCATGATTGCATGTCTGTCGAGACTAATCAGTAGGCTTTCTGGAAGATTTGTAGGGTAAGGGGAAGCCACAGCATTTCAAGATATTTTTAATCATGGGTTGTTTATTTTTTTCCCATATGAGGAATTAACGATGCACTTCATTTAAAATAACTAACCATTCATTTGCAACATTGTGGTAACTTATTTCATGGAAAGTTTTGCAGTTTCCCTTCATTATTGGAAAGAAGCTGCTTTTCAAGGCAGTGGTAGTGAAATGAACTGTTAAAAAATCCATCTCAAAGTTTGGGTTTGTTTGGTGGGTTTTGGTGGTGTTTTTTTTGGGGGGGAGGGGTTGTTTTTTTGTTGGTTTGGGTTTTTTTGTGGGTTGTGTGTATGTATGTTTGCTTTTTGTTTTTCCCTTAGTTTTATAATGACTGGTGCCAGTAATAACTCATAGTAGTCCTTCCTGGTATCTGTATGTTCCTTCACTCAAGGTTTACTATTCTTGCAGTCAATAGATAGTCATACTGCATTTATCCACAAAAGCAAGGCCAGATCTGCCAGCTGCTATGACATGAGAAGATTTGGGGCTTGACAGTTTTTTCTGAACCTCAGTATGAGATACTGAAGAAGGTTTTCCACTGTCTGTATTGGCATCTAAAACTTTCCGACTGTAAAAATACTGTTAGCAGTGGCTTTGATTTTTGGCATTAAGAAGTTTGGCATTTTAAAATTTGAATTTCAGATATTTAAATGGGTTCTCTGTGATGTCTAGAGAGGACATTTGTCTGGGCTAGAAAGAAGTCTTGCTCAAATAGAACTAAATTCCACTGAAACATGCAAACATTTAGTTGGTGGAGAAGGATCTAAAGGTCTCTGGAAAAGAGTTGGGCCTCACATAAGCTACTGATTAAGGATCTCCATAGAGCCCAACAGTAGCAGATAAATACTTGGCACAGAGGCTTGAATTTAGTTTTGGCTCAGTGTCACAAAATGCATTGAGGCTTATAATTCTTCCTATAGCTTTTCCTCATCCCATATCCAACCCCATAACTTTCCTCTTTCTCTGCTTGTTTTTCCCCACTTTAGTTTCTTAAGTAGGCAGCTGTCAAACTCAGTGCTTTTTCTCCAAGTTCTGCAGGTTGTATATGCATGTTCACAAAATAATCAGAAGTGCATTTAAATGCTGAAAGTATAACACATTTAAAACTAGAGGAATAAGTATTTCTATACTAATTCCGTTTTTTTAGATGCCTCTTTTTACATCATTTAGAATATAGTTGCTGATGCAAAAGCACCATAAAAGCTTATTTCAGACAGTAGCTGTGAATTTAAATGGGTTTCAAAGTACTTCCCAATGTGTCAGTCATCTTGGAGCATAGGAAAAAGGTTTTCAGGCTCAACATAAAGAGCACAGCCTGTGTGTCTGTGATTCTATGATTCTATTCCTTCTCTTCAGCACTTGAGAGGGTGTATCTGATGGTCTGGAGCCTGCCCATTGCAAGAAATGCTGACAAACCAGAGCAAGTTCAGCTGAGGGCAGCTAAGATGGTTAGTGATATATGTGGAGAGGCTGAGGAAACTTAGCTTCTTTGATGCAGGGAAGAGAGGGCTGAAGGTGGACTTGTGTGTGGTTTTAAGTTGTTCTAATATAAATTACAGGCATGTTGGGGGAGGCATACTCTTCACAGGTGGTGAGCAAAATGCAGTCATAGACTGCAACAGGGGAAATCCCAATTAGGCAAAAGGAAAAAGTTCCTAGTGGGGGTGATTAAACTCTGGAGGAGGTTTTCCAGAAATATAGTGGAATCCCTATCCTTGGGGGTTTTCAGAATTTGTCTAGCCAGGGCCCTGTGCATCCGGTTTAAACCTGAAGTTAGTCCTGCTTTGAAAAGGTGCTGGGAGCTGTTGACCACCAGAAGCTCACTCCAGTTTAAATTTTTCATCAATTCTCTGAAAATGGAGCTGGTTTTTATTGCAGAGTATTCCAGAGTTTTAGGAATGTAGAAAGCATTCCTGATCAATACTGTTTTATCAGGGCTGCTCCTGAGTTGAGATAGAGTAGTCTTAGATAAAATAATTCCAGTCTGAGGCTGCATAAATCAAGACCAGCATTTCCTAGAATATACTCTTACATGTTTAGAAATGTTTTGGGGATGTTTGTGGGTTTGTTTTTTTTGTTGTTTTTTTGTTTGTTTGTTTTTATTTTGTTTTTTTTTTAAGGCAGCCACTGCTCTTAGACACCTATTCTAGTTGTAGAATTGGTTTAATATACAATCCCAAAAGGAGATAATGGGAGTGGAATACACAAATGGCTCCAGTGCTAGCTGCTAAAATAATATAATGGCTCATAACTCACTACTCAAATTCAGCTTTTGGTCTAGCCAGTGTCTGTAATTCAGATTCTTAATTACGATAACTTGTCAGCCTCTTTCAAAGCAGTTTAGGAGCAAAAGAAGATATGTTCTCTTGCTGAAGGCTTCAGTCTTTTCAGCTTTCTCATGTAATTTCAACCTAAATCTCTAAGCACTTCATTAGTAGAGGAGTGTGCAAAGTTGACTGTTATTGTCCACAGTTAACTTGCAGTGCAGATCTCTCATTTTATAGGGGCATCTCAAATCTCACAGTGAAAGATTCACTTAATCTTATCCTCACAGTGAGTGGAAGCAGCAGTAGCGGACTTGTTGAGAATTCTTCACAGCAGTCTGGAAATAGAAGTTAATAAACCAAAATCAACTCGGGGTGATTCTGGTCTTCCCTGACTAAGGTAGTTTGTGCTTTGGGCTAGTGCTGCAGGAGGCAGCTGGCAGATGTAATAGTGTTAATGCTGGAGCTTCATTGTTTGCATGTGCAACAATGGGTGGCTTTTGTACTTGGTTTGAGAAGGTTCATAGAGGTTTTGGGAGTGCATATTTAGATTTCTTTCTGCTCCATCTCCAAAAGCCAAGTAGGTTAGGTTGTTAATTCTGCAATTACTTTGAAGAGTTGAAAACTCTTAGGTGGCTTACTAGCCAGCTTTTACTTGTATTGAACCCAGGAGATTTCAGCAAAACTATTTCAAAGTAGTAGGGGGTTTTGGTGGTTTTGTTTTTAGTGGTTTTTTGTTTTGTTTTTGTTTTGTTTTGTTCTTGTTGCTGGGTTGTGGGTTTGGGGTTTTTTTGTTTTTTTGGGGGGGAGGTGATTTTTTGGGGCTAGGTATGTTTGATGAAAGGCCTCAAATTGTTTTAGTAAAACCTGAGATTATTATTTGCATTACAATGTTCAAATAAATGTTATTTAATTAACAGTGAATACAAAAGTTACAAGTCTTCAGGAAGGAACATGGCAAATGTTACTTGTAGAGTCGTTAATCCGAATGACCACAATTCCCTTCTTAGCAATTAACTTAATTTTTTTGTTTTTCCTTGCATGACCTTTTTGCTGTAAATCGTTTTCTTAATTTGGCAGCATGAACTGTAAGAAAAGTCCTGCTTTTGACACATTACCTGACCAGTTTCGTTGTCATCCTGGACCAGTGACTTAAATTACTTTATTATGTTTAGATTATTTTAATCTGTGTGATTGAAATTTCTTGTTCTTGAAATATTTATATATAAAATCTACTTACTGCACACAGATCAGGGAACTGAGAGCACTTTCTGGAAAGAGTAGTAAAGGGAATACTTTGAGTTACTCTTAAACTTTCCTTGCGGCTTTTTTGACACATACATTCACTACTTGGTGAATACCAGAGAAAGTGTAATTTGATTGTTGAGCCATATTTGGTAAATACTGGTTTTGTGAGGACAGCCTGTTCTGTCCATAGGGGAAAAGCTCACTGACAAAATCTAAAAGCTTTCTCTTTTATTTGGTTATTTTTGTGCTCTAGGCTACTAAAATACAGATACATGTTACTTGTGACACAGTGTCTGTATTTGCTCTAGTTGTAGCTTGGTCTGTAAGTTTTCAAGCTATACTTTTGTTGAATTCTGGCTAAATTGTTACTTTGAGAAAATACCTTAATTAATTTGCAAAGTTTTCTGTAACATATGATCAGTAGAACATTAAAGTCCAATGTGATGCCCATAGCCTGCTGCTGCTTGTAACTGAATACTTCATCAAGTCTGGTATATACAAAATAGAACTATTTTGCTCTCTTGTTTCTTGCTTTCCTTAAAGGCCCAAAGCTATTTCCAGTTTCTCTGTAAATGAGGTATTTTAAAAACTATTAGCTAGTCTTCTACACATAATTTACTATGGATAAGGTTGAAAACACTAACTGAAAGCTCTTCAGGAGTTAAATTTTGTTTTCCTCCATTTGGATTGTAAATGAGAATAAAGTACCTAACTTGCTAGGCATACTTCTGAAAAACATTCCAAAAGCTTATTTCTTTGGCACTAAATAATATTTTTGTTCCCTGGGGAAGAACATCAGGGAAGAAGACAAGTATTAGCATTCTCTGAAATAGTTTTTCATCTTCAGATCATAGTCCTGAGAATCGTAGTTGTGCCAACTAAAATCGGCTTGTATTGCTCAAGTTGGCACAAGCGTTTGATTGGCAGAGTGATAAAAAGGCTGGGAAACTGATTTAGGTTAAAATTAACCTAGCCCCCCAAAAATGAGATTACTAAGTAGATTTAAGATGTATTTTGAATAAATAATCTTATTTTTTCATAAAAGTGCTTGTTCAGTGGAGAAAGGGAAAGTGCAGCCTGGGTGCTAACGGGGAGAAAAGCAGGGTCCTTACACATTGAGAACCCAGACCTTGGACTCTTCTAAATGCCTCTTGTCCTAGTCATCCTATTCATGCCTGCTATAAATCTACTTTAATTTCACATATGAATGATTTTGATATTAGTGTTTTGTAAGGTGACTTTGATATAACAAGAGTGATAATTCCACAGTATAATCTTTATTTACTGGTTAATTAATGGTATTGAGTTCCTAATAAAAGTCAAGCAACTTAAACTTCATTTACATCTTCATTGAAACGCAAAGGAAAAATTTTAGTTTGTGACAGTGAAGGCTGTGTAGATGTGATTTCAGTGGCTTGAAAAGCAGTATTACCTACATTACCTGCATGGCAAGGACTATACATGTGGACTACTAGAAGGAAGTTGTGTCATGACTGTATGTGACAACTGGGAGGAGATAAACCAGCTTGTGCCTTCCTCTTCTAGTGTAGTGCACTAGAACAGTCTAAACACACAGCTTCTGGTTGGTGATGATTCATTTTAATGCTTTGAGCAATGCCTTTCATGTAAATGGGGTCAAAAATTCCATCACCAAGGCTCCAAACTACACTTGCATGCAGCATGTAACAGACGTTTTTACATTCAGGTAACTGATTATACTGTATAGGAAAGAACAGTGAAGATGAAGTGATAAATTTATTTTACTCATAAATAATACAGTTTGTAGCTTAGACTTGCTCAAAAAACTATTGCTCAAGCAATCCTTGGTGTGTTTTTGCTTTTCTCTAAGTAGATAACCCCTGTAAAGCCGGTAGTATCTCTTAGGAATTTTTCACTTCCTATACTTGTCTTTTGAGTGGTGTTTTGTGTAAACCAGGCATTCTCAAAGCAGACTGTGAATCACAGTGAAATGCTGCATGACCGTGGATTCAGCAAGCTGAAGGGGGCGGTGGGGGGTGGGGGTGGTGGTGTATGTACATTGTATACCAGTGCTGACAGTTCCTGGTTGTATGATGGTCACAGAAATTAGAGCCTTTGTCTAAATCTTTGCAAAATGTTAGCGTTCTTGAAGTGCCTGCTTAGCATATGGGGAATTGGAGAGTATGACCTGGAAAAATCCTTGTTGTTTCACAAGTTAGAATTGCTGCTGTGTTTTAAAATGAGATCAGCAAACAGACTGTGTTGATAAGACTGGAAGATACCATTGTTCAGAAGTGTAGTGTTTTGCCTAGTGTGATGCAAAAGAAAGATGATGAATGAGCTGCAGTATGATAAGAACAGAGAAATTGTCTCTTTGGTTGTGTTCCAATGTGTTAAAATCAGAGTGTGCAATTCTATTCCTGGCATTACTGTGGAGTTATTGCGTGATGTTAGGCAGGACTTCAGTGATGTGTGTGCGAATACGTCACATGGCTGACTTGTGATGTTGCTCACCTTTTTTATTCTTTTTAACTTCCCAGTACTTGATTTTTTTTCAATTATTATTATTTATTTTTTCTTTCTCCCCAAAAGTAATATTATTTTATGTGGATGTGTATTTCAGTGTCTTTATTGAGTTAAGTCGCTATCAGTACAGTCTGCAGTAGATGGATGTATCAGCTGTCAAACACTACACAGCAATTTAATATACAAATGAAGACTAATTAAAATTGAGATCTATTTAATAGGTACTATTTCTAGAGTTTGGCTGTTATAATATGACTGAAGCACCCTTAAGTTCAGAGTATCACAGCTAGATTTAATTTGCTTTTGGTACAGTCATGCATTTTTGAGGCCTTTTATTCAGTTATTGCATTGGTGTGGCTTTTCATTTGTGGACTATGACAAACAGTATGTAACATGGCTGCGAGACTGAAGACCCAACAGGAATATTCCTTATAGCAGTGTTATTGTTCATAATAGCCTTATTGTAACAAGAAATGAGAATTTTCAAGACTTTTGTTGGTCTTGTTCTAATGTACCTATTGTCAGGACCTCAATTTTAAAATTTAGTAATGAGACTTGCTCAAGCTAGAGACCTCTCTTGTTTGCCTTGTGGAATGTTAGTAAATCTCATTGTTTGAATTAGAAACTCATGAAAATAAGTATCCCTCCTATTTATATGGCTTGAGAAGATCTTGGCAGTGTGTCATGACAACTGCATTCAAAAGCATTAGCATTAGTATTGCTCTTGCTGCAGTGGTAACAACCCTTGGAGCAATGAAGTATGTGAAGGATGGAGAGATCTCTAACTGGTTGACTTTATTCTGGGAACATTACAAATAAAAGATTCTTGGAAAATCTTGGAAAAGTCTTGGAGCAGAGGTTGTAGTTCCCTCCAAATCAGTTTTCCAGACCAAGCTTTTTTATTTTTCCAGGTTCTCCTTATGGCAAGAGTTAGTCTTATATTGTTTCCTTGTACCCTTATAGTTACCCTTATATTTCATCCTCAGTAGGAAGATTCAACTGTCAACCTTTAGATAAGCACTTTCCACTCTCATTGGTAACTTGTACAGGGCTATACTAACACCTTCTGGATTTATTTCAGCAGTTTGTCTAAACCACAGCTGAAGTTACCTGTTTACCTGGTTTATTCAGATTCAAGAGATATAAAGGTAATGGGGAAAAGAAAAATCAAAAGACTATACTTGCGGAACATGAACATCTTCAAGATTAGAACATGTAAATTTTGATTTGAATTTTGAAGAGGTGGAGAAAGTGTCGAAGGTGCAACTAGTCTTAAATTTGAAATGTGTGCTCACCTTTGTTTCTATAGCCATATGAAACAAAGATTTTTATATAAGGCGAGACAAACACACACACACACATATATATATATATATATAAAAAAAATAAGGTGAGATATAACAACAACAAAAAAAGATGTGTAAGAAGGGAATAATAAACCATAGCCTAAGGTCAGTGAAGATACATTTTATATATTGCAGCTTGGCTTTTCTCTGTCCTATACTCAGAGTCCTGTGCTGGCTAAGTCAGTTTCTAAAACCTGAGACCAGGTTTTGGTGGAGTAGGACTTTCAGATCTTTGCTTCCTGTATCTGTTTCTTGACAAAGGACACCACTAGCTTGCTCGGCCATGTTGCAGTTGCCAGCTTGTGCTGAAGTGAGTCAGCGTCTAGACTGGGGTTGCGCAACTAAGGAAGTAGAAATTTAAGTTAAAAAGTAAAAATAAAATAAAATAAAATGGAGACTAACTTAATGAAATGGGGGAAATAATTAGAAAAGCTTCCTCACAAAAACAGAAAATAGCATGTACATTATATGTATGCCTAAGAGAGCCACACGTAACTCCTAATTTTTTTCTCATAAGTTAGTGTTTTTAATCAAAGCAACAAGAAAGCTTGATCTTAATTTTAAAAAATATTTGGGGTGACTTTTTTTTTTGTTTGTTTCAGAAAACCTTGTTGCTGATGAACGAGGTGTGCTGTAACATTTCAGGCCAATATTACAAGCAAGCCATCTTTTCCTCTAAGGAAAAATATAACACACAGAATAAGATGACAGTTGACATACCTTGTTACTACCAGGATTTTTGTGAATATGTTTTTCTAATGTAATTGTATGCATACAGTTTGCATACAGCCTGACTTCAACAACATCATCTAACTAGAGGGGGGAGGGGTGAGTATCTTAATGCATTGCTTAGATATACTATGCAATTGTATAGCAACTGGCTATTGATGCAGTTAAAAGAAGGGCAGTTATCTTTTGGTTTGGACATCAGAGATTAATGGAATGACTTAGGTCTGAAAGAGTGTTTAAAGATCATCTAGTCCAAGTTCCCTGTTGTGGGCAGTGACACTTTTCACAGAATCAGGTTGCTCAAAGCCTCATCCAGAGTTGTGAGGGACCTCCACACCTTCTGGGCAACCTGTTCCAGTGTCTCACCACCCTCATCATAAAGAATTTCTTCCTGTTGTCCAGTCTAAATGTCTGCTGCTCTTGTTAAAAGGTAATACACCTTCTTCAGAGTTGTTTGTCTGTAGGTATAGGCAATTTTACTTGAGATACTTTTGATTCTGGAATGTTTCCCTAAAGTGCTGTCATATCCCTTGATTTCCGATAGCTTCATTTCTGGCTTATAGTTGTATCATAATGGAATTTCTTGGCATTTTCTTTAGGGGTACTTCAGTATTGGTATGAAACACAGAAAAAAGTCTTTCAAATACCAGTCCTAGCCATAAGCAAAACCACTGTAACATTGGGTGACATACGAAGCTCTGGGGTTTGTGATGCTGTTGCTGCCTTCTGTATAGAACTGCTGGAATTCAGATATTTGTCTTGCTATGTGGAGGCTTTCCAGAGCTTCCTGCTATGAACTGAATAATCAAAAATACGTATCAGAAAATTGAACTACCGGGCAAGCTGCTAACACATGGCACAACAATGCTTGTATTGTTTATGTTCTTGTATGAATTTTGAAGAAATATGGTAATACTGTCAGTGGGGACATTAAAAGGGTGCAGATTTCTCAGGCTTTCTACTGTTAATGGAGATGTGACAACAGGATAGTTTTACATTCAACAATTGCAGGTAACTGTAAATGCAAGAAAAAGCATTATGTATCATGCATGTAACTTAGCACTTCTTAGCCTTTTGCATTCTTCCATGTTTGAACTGGCAGTATAGGAAAAAGTAGTACTTTCAGTTATGAAATTGAAGATCCCTTCTAAAATTTTTTTTGTATGGATAAACTGGCAATTATTTCAGTTTCAAACCACTTGGGTTTGAAGTCCCTCTCTTCTGAGATACAGTCTTCTGAGTCACTGAGAAGCTTTTTTTTTCCTAAAAATAAATTGTGTATATATGATTTTGAAGAGTTTTCTGAATAGCTCTTTTCTGAGATACTACTGATTGTGTGAACTTTTAAGAGTAAAAAGTATCATGTTCTTATGTGCTGCTCCTTGTACAGTGATGTCCTGTGGTGGCTTTTCAGATGTTAATCACGTGCATCAGTCTCTTGTGAAAGGTTTGATATCTAGTTTGTGTGCAGTCTTGTTTTGTTTTTAAACTGGGAAATCACTGTCAAAAAGTACTGCAAACTATCCGGGGTTATGGCTTCCTAGAAATCAGGTTTCCTGTTTCATCAGAGCTTTGTTGCATTTAGCTGAAGACTCTTAAATGAGATATGGATTTAGCAAGCATAAGCTAAATCTTACAGTGAAAACTACAGTGGGACTAATGACTAGAGTTCAGACAGACAGCTTTGGAGCAGTCTGTCATGCTGGATGGTGGTTTTCAGAGGTGGAGCCAAAAGTCTGAAAGCTCTGCAGTTCCAGGTCTAATTGGAGCATGGTTTCATACTAGCAAGAGGATGCTTGGGGCAAAGAGGTTTTGAGATGGGCTTCTGTGTACTTAGGCTACAGGGTATCCCCCTTTGGCCCAGAGTCAACTATTGTAGAGTTTCCTAAAGCTTTTGAGTGAATATTTTATTGCAGCTGTTGGCAGTAGGTTTCTGGCAAGTTCCCTGGACATCTACAGCTTTTTAGGGGGCAACTTGTTCAAGAAAGACTTTGATCTGGCCTGGAATAAAGTCAGATATAAAACTGGAACTTGACAAATTGCTCTGGAGCCCGCTCTCTTATAGAGTTGTTCTATGTGTAGAGTAGTGATTGAAATTCATGAAAGCAGGGGGATAGAAATAAACTTAACACTTTCAAGTGCTTTTTATCCTACTTGTTGCTGTGGTCATCACCAGCATGTACAACAGGCTTTGTATCGCAAGCTTAGCACTTTTTTGACTTTTGAGATACCTGAAGAACTTCATTGACTATGACTGATTCTTTGTTGTAGGTTTTACAAAGCTATCTCCTACTCAACAAACTAGGTAGTAGTAAAACATTGGAAAACATTTTAGACTTTCACAGTTAATGATATTTAGGGAAGTAAATACAGAGAAGGAAAAGCATAGGTGGGAGCAAGGGGCAGGAATAGGTGATTAAAGTTCCAGTATTGCAATCTCATGGTGTGTAATAGAATCACAGAATTGTTAGGGTTGGAAAGGACCTTAAGATCGTCTAGTTCCAGCCCCCCTGCCATGGGCAGGGACCCCTTACGCTAAATCATATCACCCAAGGCCTCGTCCAACCTGGTCTTGAACACTGCCAGGGATGGAGCATTCACAACCTCCCTGGGCAACCTATTCCAGTGCCTCACCACCCTAACAGGAAAGAATTTCCTTCTTATATCCAACCTAAACTTGCCCTGTTTAAGTTTTAACCTGTTACCCCTTGTCCTGTCACTACAGTCTCTAATGAAGAGGCCTCATGATGCTTATAAGTACTGTATTTGGAACTCTCATTACAATTCAGAAAAGAGATCCTGGATCCATGGCAATTACCTAAAACTGTTGTTCAGCAGCAGGCAGAAAAGCCTGCGGAGGTGTTGAGCATCCTCAGAAAGATCATGAGGACATGGGAAGTAGTGTCTTTTTGTTCCTATGTGAAACCATGGTGAGCCCTCCTCTTGAGTACTGGGTGCTACAGTCCCTGTATTTCAGGAAGGATATATTGGTATTACTTTTTTTAAATCAAGATGACAACTCATGCTTGTCAATGAATGACTTAAAAGAAAGACAGATGAGAGGATTTATGAGTGAAGTTTGCAATTTCATGGAAGTGGTTACTGCAGAACTCTTACCAAATCCTGCAACTGTATACCATTTGAAGCTTATAGGGCAACCGGTTAGGGAGGTTTCTTGTTGATTTTTTTTTTTAATTATTATTTTTTATTAGTATTATTGCTTTTAAATGAAGAGTAGTAAACTTAAGGAATCTTTTGCCATGGGGTACTGTGAATGCAGGTGATTTCAGCAGGTTAAGGAATTTGATGAATACATTGTCAACAGATTTGTAAAGAGAATAGACAGGGATGTGAAGGCTAATATTTACTACTGGAACTTCTGAATTAATAAGGGATTTTTCATTCATTGTGAAACTGACAAATGAAAACAGTAATGTAAATGTGTAGAAAAGAAGTGAATAAATCTGCTTAGAAGTGGAGAGAATTGATTAGCTCAGTAAAATTGACTTGAAGGATGCTGAGACTTGGAATCTTAATACAGGGAGAACTTGGAGTTGCTGCACAGTTCATTGATACAACTAACAAAACTACCCTGACTGGATTGGATAATGCAATTTTCACTTGGTCTACTACATTTCCATATGACATCCTACAGCTGCCATGAAAACACGTGCTTCAAGACACATACAAAATGTATGGTTGCTTCTGAGGTGGAGAAAATGCATCATCATGATAAATTTATAAGATTATGAGATTTAAAAGTTTGAGTTTTAAGTACTGTATTTAAGATACACATAGCACTCATCTTGATTATCTTCACGCATATTCCCAGTCTAACTTAATGAGTAGAGCCCCTGTTTTCAGATTCATGTGTATAACTAAGAAATTGGTTATTTGATAGCAATTAATTTCACTGTATTTGACAGAGAATAAAAATGATGGGAAACAGTATGCCTAGTCTTTCTCCCTGTGAGCTTTTTATTTCAACTTGGTAAGATTAATTTAATTACAGGGGGACTCTGGTATGTTCCCTTCTTAAGTAGAAGGCTAGCTTGTGATGCAAAGCTTTTAGTGGTTTTGGAAGAACTGTGTGGACAGGATAGTGCATGCAAACTATTGCTCTTAAAAACGCATGGGTGTGCCCTGGAGAATAAGCATAGAAAGAATTCAAAATGCCTCTCAGCTATCTTGGAGATGCTTTTCTTTCCTCACCTAGTTCATCTTCAGTAAAAATGAATTTAAGCTCTTTCTACAAATTTCAAAGCTTTCAGACCCAAATTACTGTTGTTAACATGCGGTGCAGAAAATACAGGTCAAATTTCAAACTATCAACTATAAAGCTAACTTGATAACTGTTGTGATGTATTTTCCTCTAATGAAACCATACTCCACAGGAGTTACTCATAGGGATCTGAGAATCCTCATTTTTCAAGGTGCTTGTGTTTGAGGTTTGCTAACATGTTACTGAGCTGTGGAAAAAGTCAGCTATGCTTTGGTGGAATCCACAGAATGGCCCACAGTTAAGGAAGGTGATGGCCTTGTTTTTAATGTCTAAAGGAGATGGGGGAAAAAAAAAGGCAAACCCAATTTATATAAAATCCATGAACAGAATCCCTTAATGTGCACTTCGGCATGGTTGACCTAGTGAGAATTAAAATAGTTCACAGTAAACAAACAAAACCAAACTGGATTTTTTTGTATGTGCAACATGAAAAAAGTACAACGCCAACTGGCTATTTTCCTTGAAAGATAATTCTCTAAGTGATTATAGCTTCCAAGGGAGTACCTGTCAGATTAAACCTCTT
This sequence comes from Pezoporus wallicus, assembly GCF_028554395.1. Classification (NCBI taxonomy): domain Eukaryota; kingdom Metazoa; phylum Chordata; class Aves; order Psittaciformes; family Psittacidae; genus Pezoporus; species Pezoporus wallicus. Next base: position 39,020 of record NW_026635157.1, read on the forward strand.
TTAATGTGCTCACTTTTGCTGTGGGATGCATTGTAGTACATTGGTATTAAGGCCAGGAGTTAAAAAGACATTATGAATTATGTTAAATGCAAGTCTATTTTTGGAAATGAGTATTTGTAATGGAGAAAGAAAAAATACCATTTTTTGCTTCAAGGTAAGAATTACTTTCAGGTATTTTCCATAGAAACAGGTTATGTCTTTGAACTGTTGCAGAGTTTACCATCTTCCTCTGATCTTGCCATAATTAATTATTTGATAGAAGCTTTTTGGTCTAATCCAATCCACTAGCATAAGTGGGGAGACTTTAGTCATGCCTGATTTGTAGTTCAGGGTTTGAGGTTTTTTTTTTCAGTTTTATGTGATTGGAATCAGGTTTATATCCTCTCTCATATTCTTGTTTGCATATGGAACAGTGCAGAACAGGGATCTGGCAAACAGTTAAATAGAATCATCATTTTTTAGTAGGTTGAAGATGAGACAAAACTAATTGTAATGAGCTGGATGTGTATTTTATTTAGGAGATGAATGATAGTGAATGGAGGATAACTTACAGTTTTAAGATTATTCTGTTTTAAGTAGAGATACTGCTGAAATGATTCATAATAGCCATAAAAAAGATGGGTAATGTATTAGACAAATTAAATTCTCATGGGAATATTTAGTAATCCTGTTTCCATCATACAGTTCTTACACTTTCTTTTAAAATGTGCATTTAAAACTTTAGTGATGTTAGTGTAAGCTTTTAGAATCTATCATTTCACTTCTTAATCTCTTTTACAGACAGAATATAGTACTCGATGATAGAATGTTCCTGTTTCTATAATTTTCTCCTTTACAAAATTACACTAAATTTGAAGTTTAAGAAAAAAGTGTGTGTTCAAGCCACCTGGTATTTGACACACACCCCCACCCATCCACCCCTTCATTTGAGAGGCATGTGTAATGGGAATTTCAAGTCTGACATTTCACAAGGACTTGCAGGTACAAGTGAGGAAGGACTAATAGGTGTGGACATCAGTATGTAAGAGGTTGGAGAGGCAGGTTGCAGGAGAAGAATAGGTCATTATAGGCTAATTATTAGGGATGCAAAAATATACCCCAAACTAATTTTGAGGGAAAGTGTTGACACATAATAAGTAAATATAAACTAGTGATGAACTTGCAATGCTAGTTACCTTCAGAGGAATGAGAATCCTGCTTAGGAGGGGTGTTTTGTGGATAAAGATTCATAAGCTAATAATGTGATTGCCAAACATAAGTATAGACCAGAGGTGACATTATATTCTTGAGAGAAAGCTGAAAGAAATGCTAGCAGTATCTATATTGGCCATACTTTATCATCATCCAAGCTGTTTCCAGAGATAAAATGTTTCCATTCAGGGAAATCCTTAATGCACAGTGACCTAACGTTGGCCTGCAGTTGAATTAGCAAATTGGAGCAATAATTGAGGTCTGGCTGAAAAGCAGTGTGTGTGAAAGTGTTTTAATGTTTGTTGACCTGGTGCTTGGATAGCAGTTTGGATGAGGTAACAAGGAAAAAGTAGCTAAATATATGGGGAAAGGTACTGCATGGAATGGGGTGGGGAGAAAATAGTTTTCCTTTTTTGAGTTATCCAGTGGATAGGTGACTGTCCACAGTGGATAGTTTGGGAGAACTGGGGAACTACTTAGTCCTGCTGAAGAACCCCAAATAGGTGTAGAGTGGTTGCGTGGTTGGGATTTGGGTTTGTTTTTTGATTGGGTTTTGGTTTTTTTTTTTGTTTGGTTGGTTGGTTTGGTTTGGTTTGGTTTGGTTTTTGGTGTTCAGGCTTGGGGCTGGGAGTGGGGCTTTTTTTTTTTTTTTCCTATTGTCCTTATTATTGCTTATTTGTTTCTGCTGTCTTTCTGCACCCCTTGGATCTGTCAAAAGAAATGCCAGAAATCCTTTGGCTTCTGTCTTAACAGGCACTTTAGCAACCTCTACCGGTCTTGTATTGCAACTTGTTGCATCTAACTTGCTGTCATTACAGCAAAGCATCTATAATCTGTGCCATAATGCTATAAGGAGACCCTGTTAATAAATATTTACAGCCAGGTTTCTAAAGTAAGCGTTTAGATCAGTAACTTTTATAGCATTTTTAGCTATGTGAGTAAAGCACAGATGAGATGTGATCAGATAAAACGATAGAAAAGCATGACCAATTTACTTTTTAGGTATATCCGAAGTGTAAAGGCAGATAGAAAGGTTTCATTCATTTGATTTTGGGGAAGTTGAAGGGCATGCTGTTCCCTATTGCAGTGTTCCATGTATTTCCAGAAGCTGTTCTCTTGTACTCACAAAGGCTGTTTCCAGAGGGGTAGTTGACCATAAATGGAACTTCAGTCATTCTGAGTGCGTCGGAAGTTCAACTGGAATTGTTCAATACAGCAGTTACGCTAATATTTGCAAAGTAACTTTGATATTTCTTATGGTATGAAGTTGTGGTAGGAAAAGATTAGCAATGAACAAGAAGTGCAGATAACATTTTCGACTGTCCGCTTCTTTGTTTAGATTTTGTTAGGTATAATCATTTCATAAACTCAGTTTTGGCAAAATTTACTCTGAAGAGCACTTGCATTGTGTTTTGTGAAAAGTGAATGTGATGTTAAGGTTTGTATTGAAGAATTTTCTGATCTGTTGGACACCTGCTCTGTCAGAAGAAAGGAGATTTAAAAATTCATTTATTTCTTTACTAGCTATTGGTCCAGCATTATAACAGTGTAGTATTTGGCATCTGAATCATATTTCACGTTAAGACTTTGAGGTTTTTTTAATAAACAAGCAGTTTATTTTGCGTCTTGTACTCCAGTTCTGAGCAGTCTCTGGGAGATGACACATTGTTTACTTTCATACCAATAGTTTTCACAGAATAAAGCTTCAACAGGAGTTCCATCATGTTACAAGTGCCAGGCCTTTTAAGTTATCTGGGGATCTTGCCAGTAGTCTTTAAAAGAAACCAGCTAATTAAATCTTTCAGTTACTTAGTATTTCTGACAGTAGGATCTTTCTTGTGCCTGTCTCTCTTCAACAGTATAAAGTCACAGTGAAGGGGTTTTTGAAATATCTAAAAGCAGTATGTAAAAGGATTAGTAAATGGACATTACTGAAATAATAACTTTGTATTGTACTGCACTCTAGTATTTAAAAGTTCTCCTTTGTAAGTAAACTGCTTTTAATGGTTTTAGAAGAGCTCTTTCTCTGAGTCGCCATTGTTGAACTTGATTTGTGCTGATAATTAATTTCTTGAATATATTTTTTCAGTTTACTTCTGTAATGCTGTGTTGCTGTTGTCTTATGCCTGAATCTCTGAAGCCAAAATACTGCTGTCAGCAGTTCGCTGTACCTCCTGTTGGTACCCTTTTCTGCTGCTGCCTATTTACTGGTAGTCTTGGCTGTTTGCTCTTGCATTTGTACCTTTTATTTTCCACTGGTGTATATATATCTTTCTAATAATATTCTGGATGTCCTGCTTCCAGATTCTGAGTTACGTGCCTGACAATAGCGCTGTGTTTCTGTTCCTTAGATGTGCATCTGCCAAAATACCTTCCAGTTCCTTCAAGCTTTCCTCTAGCAAGATAGATGCTGAGTCCTTTTTAAGCTCCTTTATAAAATCAAGTATTGGGAAAAAACCTTTTAATCTGTCTGTACTTGAGGCCTCATGAGGCCTCCTGGCCTGTTGCTTCAGACTTCCTTAAGGTTAATTTGAGTTTATTAATAATCTTTATTTTAAATGTCTTTGAGCTCTGCAGTAGGGTGGGTTTTTTTGTTAATATAGTGGATACACTGCCTAGAGGACCTCAAGTATATTTCTCTATGAATTTCATTGAAATGAAGCACTTGGGGTGATGATCTGGAATGTTCTCCTGGTTTAAAATGTTTTAAATAATGTTTTTTAATTATTCTGTGTTTTTCATTAAAGGAGTGGATGCATGAAATTTTTTCCATGCAGTTTTTGCTGTAAGAGCTGTGAAGATGCTGTTTTGCCAATCCGATATCTCAGACAAAAGGTGGAAATTTATGTAAAGAATAAATACAAACCGTTTAGATCTGTACAGGGAATTTGAGATGGAGATTATAGAGTTTACTGGTCTGATAGAGTGCATTGTGATATGGGTTACTTTAGTGTAGATTAGAGAAACTGGAAAAAAGAGGTCTTGGGACGGCTTGGGGAGTTGACTGTTTAGCTGTGTTTAATTGGCTGCTCAGTATGAGGGGTGGAAAAAATGGCATTTGATACTGAACTAAGGTAAAACAGTTTTCTTGTTAATAGGATCCTATATTTTTCTGAACTTGCTGTGATCTTGCCAACTTTGAATTTTAATTAGAGAAGCATTGCAATACAGTTACTGATAAACAGTTGAACTATTCAGTTGTTTGGGTTTTTTTCCTTTGCTTAAGTGTTTTTCTTAATAGTTGCTTAGAATAAACTTTAAAACCAGTCGTGTTCTGTCACTGCTCAGATTTGTCTAGCATTCTAAACCACTGAAGAAACAAGAAGGGTGTGTTTTTAGTGAGCTATGGATTCATCCATTTCTAAAATTGTGCTGCCACTGCCACAGAGCATCTCACACTTTGTATCCGAGGGCATGTACTGTAAGCATTTGGAAGCGGGATCTCCAGCTGCTGTGAATCTGCACCAAGAGCAAATGGCTGCCAGAGGTGCTTTTGGGGGTTGAGGCAATGTGCTAATGGGCTTGCTCACCTCTCTGGCCAAAGCATGGTGTGCTTTGCCTGGCTGCATCATCAGCTCTTCCTTCAGGTCTGCCATAGTGAACAGACCTTTGCTCCAAGAATTCAGGGACTTTGAAAGTAGTCTTTGTTCCCAAACCTTGATGAATTGCTTGCTGTAAACCTGAGTAAATGTAAACAGGCTTTGGCATCTTTTTAGCAGCATATTGCTGAGGTGAGTAGCTCGAGAGAGGACGCCTTCAACACCGGAGTGGGGGGGAGATCAGCGTCCAGGAGCCCCAACTCAGAGCGGCAAGAGCCACTGAGGGAGCCTCAAGTCCTCGACAGGACCTGCCCAGGAGCCGGCAGCTCAGCTGACGCGGGCAGCTGATTCACACGGGGCGGAGCCTGAAGCAGCGGCACCAGCCCTGACTGGTTAAAAACCTGCCCCGACTGGGTAAAAACCTGCCCCAGGGAGCACGAGCGACTAGGAGCGAGGCGAACAGAGCAGGCAAACAGAGCGGGTCGAGGCAGTCTGAGCGGGCAGGCGAGCGGGATGGTGAGCACTCATCATATGATCAGGGCCCGGTCTGGGAGCTCTGCTCTGGCTGCCCCGGCGGTGGCCAACGTAGGCACCCAGACAGAGCCGATGAGAGGGGAGGCTGCAGTGCAGAGCTCGGGGTGTAGAGAGTGCCTGCACTGGTCTGGTGAGGGGAGGGTGCACAATGGGCAGGGCTGCACTCGGTGCGCCCTGGTGGAGGTCCTCCTGCAGCAGGGGCTGAGCTGCGGGATGCTGTCAATAGGCTGAAAGATGTCAGGGAAGCTGAGAGGAAGCAGGAATGCTTGCTCCACGCCCAAACTGTCCAGGGGCCTTTAGTTTCACCTCTACTTCATGAAGGAAAGAAGGAGGCCGTTAACCTGGGAAGCTGGGAATTAGTAACAAAAACAAAAAAAAAAAAAAGGAGGAAAAGGACAATTAAAAGCAAGGGGATTCCTCCTAAATTTGTTGTCCCCACGCAGAACTGCTTTGCTGTCCTGCAGAGGGCTAATGAGGAAGCGCACTTGAGCCAGAAACAGCCGGCTGATGTGCTGGTAAAGAAGATCTCTACTGGTACTGCCAGGAAAAAGCGGCAGGTCGTAGTAGTAGGGGACTCTACACTGAAAGGGACAGAAGCACTCGTCTGCCGGCCAGACCCCGTCTCAAGGGAGGTGTGTTGCCTACCGGGGGCACGGATCAGGGATGTGGCAGAAAGGCTGCCTGCTCTAGTAAGTCCCACGGACTATTACCCACTCCTGGTGATACATGTGGGTGCTAGGGCCATACATAGTAGTAGCCTGGGGAACATAAAAAAGGACTACAGAGCCCTGGGGGAGGTGGTTAGGGGCTCTGGAGCTCAGGTGGTCTTTTCATCAATTCTCCAGGGTACAGGGGAGGACCTAAAAAAAGCTAGGAGGATTAGCCAGGTTAATAACTGGTTAAAAGGGTGGTGTCATAGTCAGGGGTTTGGGTGGCTTGAACATGGGACCCAAGCTCTAGGCCAGGTCTGCTGGGGTCTGGTGGAGCTGCTCTAAAGAAGGGAAAGAGCAGTTTTGGTAGGAGGCTTGCAAGGCTGGTCAAGGAGGCTTTAAACTAGATGTGTTGGGGGAGGGGAGCATCATTCCATTCCAACACACCCAGTCAGTTGCCAGAACCTATAATAAATGCCTGGAGCAATGTAGAGATATCCCAGCTGCTCCAGCCAATGAGCTGGCTTCAGTTGGAGCTCAGCTCAGATGCCTCTATACAAATGCCCGTAGCATGGAGAACAAACGAGAAATTACAGATGTGGGCACATCTACAGGGGTATTATATAATAGGCATCACAGAAACATGGTGGGATGGCTCCTATGACTGGAGTGTCGGAATGGAAGGTTACAGGCTCTTTAGGAAGGACAGGCCTGGCAGGCAGGGAGGGGGAGTTGCCCTTTATGTTAGGGATAGGCTGGAGAGTATGGAACTCTGTCTGGGGACAGGTGAGCAGTCCACAGAGAGTTTGTGGGTCAGGGTTAAAGGGAATATAGCTATGGGAGACATTATTGTGGGCATCTGTTACAGACCGCCTGATCAAGAACCTGCGGATGAAGCACTCTATAGACAGATAGGAACAGCCTCACGCTCACAGGCCCTTGTTCTCATGGGTGACTTCAACCACCCTGACATCTGTTGGAAGGACGGTATAGCCCGGCACAAGCAATCCAGGAGATTCCTCGACTGTGTAGAAGACAACTTTCCTCTGCAAGTAATAGAGGAGCCGACAAGGAGACGTGCTGTGCTTGACCTCGTGCTCACCAACAGGGAAGGGCTCGTTGGAAATGTGATGCTCCAGGGCAGCCTTGGATGCAGCGATCATGAGCTGGTCGAATTCGAGATCCTCAGGACAGTGAGAACAGCGTGCAGCAAGCTCACTGCCCTGGACTTCAAAAGAGCAGACTTTGGCCTCTTCAGGAACCTGCTTCAGAAGGTTCCATGGGATACAGCCCTAGAGGGCAGAGGGGCCCAAGACTGTTGGTTGATATTCAGGGATCACCTGCTGCAAGCTCAGGAGTGTTGCATCCCAACTAGAAGGAAGTGCAGCAGGAGGGCCAGGAGACCTCCTTGGATGGATAAGGAGCTCCTGAGGAAAATTCAATTGAAAAAAGAGGCTTATAATAAGTGGAAGCAAGGACAGGTGGCATGGGAAGAGTACAGGGATATTGTCCGAGAAGCTAGGGACCAGATTAGGAATGCTAAGGCTCAGAATTAAACTTAGCTAGAGGTATTAAAGGTAACAGGAAGGGATTCTATAGGTACATAGCAAATAAAAAACAGACTAGGGAGAATGTAGGCCCCCTCAGGAAGCTCTCGGGATAACTGGCTACACAGGATTTGGAGAAGGCTGAGGTTCTGAATGACTTCTTTGCCTTGGTCTTCACTGCCAAAGGCTCTGACTGCACCACCCAAGCCTTGGAAGGCAGATGCGGGGACTGTGAGAATGAAGACCTTGTGCCCACTGTAGGAGAGGAACTGGTTCGAGACCATCTTAAAAATCTGAACGTGCACAAGTCCATGGGTCCTTATGAGATCCATCCGTGGGTCCTGAAGGAGCTGGAGAATGAAGTTGCGAAGCCGCTGGCCATCATATTTGAGAAATCGTGGCAGTCAGGTGAAGTTCCTGACGACTGGAAAAAGGGAAATATAACCCCCATTTTCAAGAAGGGGAAAATGGATGACCCAGGGAATTACAGACCAGTCTCACCTCTGTGCCTGGCAAAATCTTGGAGCAGATTCTCCTGGAAGGCATGCTAAGGCATATGAAAAACAACAAGGTGCTTGGTGACAGCCAGCATGGCTTCACTAAGGGGAAATCCTGCCTGACCAATTTGGTGGCCTTCTATGATGGGGCTACAGAACTGATGGACAGGGGTAGAGCAGTTGATGTCATCTACCTGGACTTGTGTAAAGCGTTCGACACTGTCCCACAGGACATCCTTGTCTCTAAATTGGAGCGACATCAATTAGATGGATGGACCACTCGGTGGATAAAGAACTGGCTGGATGGCCGCATGCAAAGAGTTGTGGTCAATGGCTCAATGTCCAGCTGGAGACCAGTAACAAGTGGTGTCCCTCAGGGATCGGTGTTGGGACCGATCTTGTTTAACATCTTCGTCGCTGACATGGACAGTGGGATTGAGTGCGCCCTCAGCAAGTTTGCCACTGACACCAAGCTGTGTGGTTCGGTTGATATGCTGGAGGGAAGGAATGCCATCGAGAGGGACCTTGACACGCTTGTGAGGTGGGCTGATGCCAACCTCATGAGGTTTAACCATGCCAAGTGCAAGGTCCTACACCTGGGTCGGAGCAATCCCAGGCACAGCTACAGGTTGGGCAGAGAAGAGATTCAGAGCAGCCCTGTGGAGAAGGACTTGGGGGTGCTGGTTGATGAGAAAATGAACATGAGCCAGCAGTGTGCGCTTACAGCCCAGAAAGCCAACCATATCCTGGGCTGCATTAAAAGGAGCATGACCAGCAGGTCGAAGGAGGTGATCCTGCCCCTCTCCTCTGCTCTTGTGAGACCTCACCTGGAGTATTGTGTGCAGTTCTGGTGTCCTTAACATAAAAAGGACATGGAACTGTTGGAACAAGTCCAGAGGAGGGCCACGAGGATGATCAAGGGACTGGAGCACCTCCCGTATGAAGATAGGCTGAGGAAGTTGAGGCTGTTGAGCCTGGAGAAGAGAAGGCTGCGTGGAGACCTCATAGCAGCCTTCCAGTATCTGAAGTGGGCCTATAGGGATGCTGGGGAGGGACTCTTCATTAGAGACTGTAGTGACAGGACAAGGGGTAACGGGTTAAAACTTAAACAGGGCAAGTTTAGGTTGGATATAAGAAGGAAATTCTTTCCTGTTAGGGTGGTGAGGCACTGGAATGGGTTGCCCAGGGAGGTTGTGAATGCTCCATCCCTGGCAGTGTTCAAGGCCAGGTTGGATGAGGCCTTGGGTGATATAATTTAGTGTAAGGTGTCCCTGCCCATGGCAGGGAGGTTGGAACTAGATGATCTTAAGGTCCTTTCCAACCCTAACGATTCTATGATATGTACATACTGATTATTGCGCTACCCAATGTATGTGAAGTGGGAGGGAAAAGGAACTCTTGTACTTGGAATTTCTGTTTAGACTATTTCATTACTTCATTTTAACTTTTGTAATTCTTATCCCTTATTTGAACTATAATAATGTTAATGTTTAATGTAGCTATTCTCTATGACAGAGTAAAAGCCTGACTCTTTTTCTGGTAGAAAATAAATTACAGCTTTCTATTTCAGATGTGGTATTTAATTGTGTTTTTCACTGGCCAGGGTAATTTTTCTCAATTGTGTGAGCCAAGATTTCCTGCTTTAGTTGCCTTTTGAACATGGTTGTTTTTCGGATGTGTATATATAGCTTGAGTTGTTAAAACCAGAGTATTTTGATCCTCTGCTTGTCCAGTGTTGCAACTTCTGAGACCTCTCAGGTGTGTCTAAACTTCAGTCTAAAGTATGACCACAGCTTGTTTAGGCATATCCATGCTACCTTTACATTACTGATCTTGGGTACTGATAGCAGCACCTGCAAGGCACCCCATGTAGTTGTTGGCTTCAGTGTATCTTTACACCTTCCTGGTAGCGCTTTTGGTATATGCAGAGTAAATTTGTGCAAGATTAGTGCAGGTGTGTATTTAATTAATAGTAGTGTGACTGTTAGTGTTAAATATGTGCTCACCTCTTTTAATTTATTTGCGTGGGACACTCAAAATCCTGTCTTGACTGTGATTTTCACAGATCTTTGTACTGGTCACCTCTTTGCAGGTTGTTTGGGGTGAGTTTGTTGGTTGGTTTTATTTTCTAATCATGCAGAATTTCCAGCTCCTGAAAAGTTGGGCTGCTCTGGATCCATTAATAAAGTGCACAAAGAGAAGGGAAGCTGAACTCATATACTCGGATAAACAGAATGTGTATTCTGGGAAGGAATGCCATGACCTGAGTTTCCAGTTATAGCAGTCCTGGCTGCAACTTGTTGTATGTTAAGGTGTGTTTACGTTGTGGTGCTGTTTTTGATAGCGGAATATTGTGTTACGTATACTAAAAACTGCAGGTAGGATTGTGAGCTATGTTTTATAAAAACATCTCTGAATATTCTAATAAAAATTTGTGTTCTTGCATGTATTTTACGTATTGTGATTATATCAGAAAATATAGGATTTATATGACTAAAATAATGATCAGATGGTTACTAGAATATTCTTAGGACATTGCTTTCACTATATAATTAGCTAACAACTTGGATTTTTCATTTGTGTGGCTCATATATGTGGAATTTCCAGAGTAACATGTATTTTGGATTAGTTTAGGGTGGTTTTTTATTTTCGTCAAAGCTATTCTAAAATTGCTGGCAGAAAGTTGCCCTGGTTAGTATGTTGCTTCTTGGATCATGTTCAGCTACTATTGGAAGTGCTCTGGTTCAGAACAATTGCAGTTGACTGGTAGCTGTATCAGTTCAGACCAGAGAAGACATAGCAGCTGAAGAAGTCTTTGAAACGAGTGGTTCAGGACTAATATATAATATAGTAGTTCAGCAGTCCTGAAATAGTATTATACCTGTCTTGGCATCCCTGCTTTGTGCTTTCCCAACAATTCTTTGCATTTCTTTCTCCATCTTTGGAGTCTCAAGAAAAGCTGTAGCATTGCACTACACTACATTTGAATCGCAAGTGGTGGTAATGCACTAGAATATTGTGATTAATGTCCCCCAATTAACTAGTCCCACGTAGTGCATAGAAGTACAGAAACAGAAGCATGCAGGCTCAGCTCACTTAGAGTGTGCCAGTGGGATTGTTGACTAAGAACTCCAGCTGGCAGGATCCAGGGAGCAGCATGTACAGGTGATTTGTGGTACTGGAGGCAGGTCTCTGCTGCAGGTTGCCCTGAGTCAGCACATGGGGTAATGCTGCATGCTGAATACAAGGCAAATAAAAAAGAAAAGCAAGTAGAGAAGGAGAAGAGAAAATGAATGAATTGATGGAGATGTAAGATCTTAAGAGGTAAATGACTGTTGAAGCTGACTACTTTTAGGTGTTTTTTTAATAAAAACATGGTTACATGTATTTGTAATATTAGTTTATGTGGCCAAGATACCTTTCCATTGCTTAACACAAAGGTGCAGACTGCATTTTGCTTAACACAAATTCCAGACTGAATTGATAGAAAGTCATCTTGGTAAGAGCCTATGGATATCATATAACCAGGGCAGATAAATTGTGTAAGTGTGGTGATTGTGATACAATCTTATTCATAACTCTTAATAATTTCCTTTAAAGGATAAACAGAATTAGTTGAGGAAACCTGAGTTGTTATAAGTTGTTATGAGGCATATATCCTTGTGATCATAATCTCCAATTATTTCTTAAGTATTCTGAGTAAACAACAAGTAGACTAGTGGTAGTAAATTCTGAAACTCACAAACACTGAACTTCTAGCTTTAATATCCTGATAGTAAACAGTAACAGGGATGGTAAAGGTAAGAATGTGGGTACACTCAAAAGCTGAATGAACACTATCTTCCTTTTTTTTTTTTGATGTGGACTTCTTCATGTTTACTTGTAATTTAAATAAGTAAAAATGCTGTTCTTGAAACTGTGAGTTTTAATACTTTGATAAGACAAGTAATATTTTTTTTTTATTATGCATATATTTTATGTCAATATAAAAACCCAAGACAGAAGGAAACTGATCAGGAGATGTGTCAGTAATTTGGGCAGTGTGGGTTTTGGGATGTTTTTTTTTTGTTAACATCAAAAGTGCCTACTTTTAGTGTCTTAAGGCTTTCCTTCCTCTTCCAGAAAATGCTGGGACAGAAGAGATGAGTACTCCCTTTACTAAGGCCTAAAACTGCCTGTTGAAAAACAATCCTGACCAGGCAATATACGAATGGCCCAAGGAAGCCAGCAAATTGATATTCAGGTTTTACATGACCTGCGACAGAAGTTTCCTGAGGTACCTGAAGGTGTTGTATCCAGATGCATGTTACAGGTCAGTGTTCTGTTAATGACTCCACAAGTAAGCAGTGTTGCTTATTTTAAGCATTATGTATGCGTGTCTCCTTTGAAAGAAGATATTTTTTCTATTTTCCTTTTTTGAGTGAGACAAATGTCACAGCCAATTTCTTTGTGTTATATTGGCCTCTCTTTTTCCATGTCTAATCAAGGGTGGCCCAAGGTAAACCATCCTGTAAATCAGAGTGAGTATGGAGACTACCTACTCACCAATCAGTATGGTCATGCCTTTTAGCCATCTCATGAGCCCCTAACTGTGGCAAAAGGAGGAATGCAAAGCCAACATGAGTCCAGCAGGGACAATTTAAGTTTTTTATTTTTTTTGGGGGGGGGGGGGAGGCGGGTGTTTGGTTGGGTTGTTTTTTTTTTTTTTAATCACTTTGAGGGTCAAGGCAGATCCAGAAGCATCTTTGCTACCTGTTGTCTGTCAGGCTTCAAGGTAATTAGTGGGCCCTTGCCTTACATGCAGGTTGCTCCCCCTGCTTTTTACTTACAGCTCCCTTGGTCTGCAGAGCCAGTGCTGTTAGCTTTAAGGTATCTTGTGCAGCAGGGAGCCTAGGAGCGTGATACAGACACACCAAATTCTCAAAGTCAGCCTGAATCAGGCAGGACTGGGTGGTTGTAGCCTAGCATCCACTGTGTTAGACCTGCATGGATGTGATGCACTGGTGTGCTTCTGCCCAGTGCTTCCCACTGCTTTGGCTGCCAGATGGGCTTCGTTCATTCTGTTGTAGCTTTGGAGTCCATGCTGTTAATCTATGGATTTCTGTTGGGCTTGGAAGTAACAAAGCATTTTTGACTGGCAGTGCAGTTAATGCAATGGCTATGGGCTGCCATATCATCAACTTCTACCTTCAGCAATCTGTTTTCTGTATTGCCACCATCAGAATACTTATGCCCATATTTTATATCAGCTTCTGCTCTATAACATCATGTTAGTTACTTCTGCAGATAAATTAATATGCTCATCCAAAGTCTGGTACCTTGAATACCTGGGGTTAACAAATGCTGATAGACTTACTTAGCTATGTTGCTTAAACATGTTTGCTTTGCGTTTTCCAGCGATCACAAAGCATCCATACTGATTGGATTTTTTTTTCATTATCTAAGGTGTTCAATCTTTGAGTACTCTGGATAATGAGAGGGTTCATATGGATAATGAGAGGGTTCATATTCATATGGATTATCGGTATACACAACTTGATTAGAAAAAAGACGTTCCCAGAAGATTTTCCTTGAGTTCCCAGAAGCTAGCAGTCTCTGGACTATGGCTAGGGCATCTGTGGTTATGATGCAACATTCTTTATATCATAATTGCTTGTCTTGGGTTTTATATGTACTTTTATTTATAAAATACATATATGTATATACTTACGTGTGTATATGTAGTCATACATACCTGCATCCAAACACAATGTTTTTTAGTTAGGAGTTAGAAGTGTGCCAATTTAATGTTCATATTTTCAAGACTTTCTCATGCCTCTTCATTTGTACTAGAGTAAAAAGCTGTGAAAAGTGCAGTTCTTTGAGAGCATTGCCTTTTTACTTGCAAGAGAGCAAAATTCAGGGCTCATTAGGTTCTAAGCTTTCCCACACCCTTTCTCTCTAACTGTTTAGCTGAAAAGAGAACCAGCCTATAAATTGCCAGTATTTGTTTTCAGGATTGTACACTGCCATTTTATTAGTTCTCTGTAGGATTAATCTAATTCTCATACGACAAGTATAGTTTTGTCCTTCAAACGTGAGAACTGGTTATTGAGCGAGATCAATGGACTTGACAGAGTGAATACATCAGAAATTTAAAACCTCTCAGCTCTTGAGAGATTCAGTAGTCTTCATAACATTGAATATAGTGGACGATTTATATTTTCATATATATACACATATATATATTAAAAAGAGCCTTTATCTGTGAAGAAAAGAGACTGTGCAACCCATACTTTGACAGAGAGATTAGAGAAGGGTTCAGATGTTGAGGAATTGTTTTAGGTCTGCCTTCATAAGAGGATCTTTCAAAAATGCCATAGTATAATTAATGTTCCATATGTGCAGTATTATTACGCTAACTCATTACAGTGGGAAAGCTACCCTTTTGCTCTTGTTGTTGACTGAGAGCTTCTAAGACCCACCAGTAAAATCCTGTCATGTTGGTGGTTCTCTGAAATTTCTTGAGCTCTCATTTCTCTGAATCAGTGGCTTCTATGAACTACCATAGCTTCTAGCTATGCTGCTCCTCTGAGATAGGGGGGAGTTTTTTAGGTTTGGTTTTTTTTGTTTGGTTGGTTGGTTTTGTTAAAAAAGAAGCCTAATGTGATCTTGTTAAACCAAGAAATTTTGTACTTTGACTGGTGGTGAAGATTGGAAAGCAGAATTTGACTACTTTTGCATGTGTTTACAGTACTGCTGGAACAGTGTCAGAATATTCTAGTTCCTGTAGTTGAGCATAGTGGAAGGAATTTCCGAAAAATGCAGTAATGTGGTTTAGGTCAAAGATAAGTACTTAAGGACAGTATCAGGTATAAGAAATGCTGTGTTTACCTTGATGCGTCAGGTGAAGCATCTTGTCTGGGTGAAATTATTTTTGAACTTATTATGTTCCAGGAGAGAACCTGAAAGAGTTTAAGCAGTTACGCAGTTTGGAATTGGATTGGCAAGAGGCTTTTTTTAACAAGAAAAGTTTCTTCAGATCACCATGAACTGTGCAGGAAAACTACACAGATCCTTAAAACTACACAGATCCTTCAGTCCTCTTCCTTCTATTTTTGTTTTTGTTTGGGTTTGTTTGGTTTTTTGTTTGTTTTGGTTTTTGTTCCTTTTTTTCTCTTTACTAAACACTCTCAGCTTATTTTTAAAGGAAGGCTTATAGCATTATATGCTTATAATGAAAATCTTGAGATTAACAGAGGCACAGATGTCTTAAGATGATTAGCCCACTGTTGAAATAGCTGAACAGTATCTAGTATACTGAAAACAGAGGACCACGAAAAAATCTAATAGGATGAAAACTGTATTAATTTAGGGAATGAAGTTTTATTGTTTTCTTGGGCTGACAGCACTGAATGTTCTTGAAAAGTTTTGCATCCCTCCATTCTTCCCAACAAGTCTTCTGCATTTGGCTCTCCCCTTCTCGTTTAAGGGAGTCACTGCAGTGTCCCTAGTCTGTGGACATTGTCCCCTTTTGTTCTTTTTTGTGTCTGGAGCATTCTGTAAGTACCTGCTCCTCAAGTCTGCGTACTCTCCTTGCTTCCTCATTTCTCTCCAACATTCTTATTCATTCTTTTTTTTTTTTTTTTCCTCTTTCAGGATGGCATTTTAAACTCAACTGGGACATGGGCAGAGCTAACATGAGGGGTATTGTTTTGCTGGAATATGCTCAGTTCTGCTGTCAACCGATTCTCTGATCTATAAAGAACTAGAAGTGGTTGAAACTCTTCCTCTGCCAGCCAGAAGATGCCAGGGGTTTCATGTGCCCCTGTTTCCCGTTTGTGTGCTCCAGTTTGCTCATTGATGTCACTGAAATTTTTAGAATTGATTTGATGCAGTCTTAAAAAAAAAAAAAAAAATTGTCCAAAGAAATACATTCAAGCTGAATGTAAGGGCCTTGCAAGCTTGGCCTGTTTCTTTTTGGTTTGGTATTTTTGGCCTTTGTTAGTAATTCACTTAAGTTCACCCAAAATCTGCCTTTAAGATCTTTCTAGCTTATTTTTATGTGACACCCTATCTTTTTGCCTTTTCTGGCTCCCTTTTTCTCCCACACAACAAATACAGGACTGTTTTTTCTTACCTTTTCTTACCCACTGTTGTGTCCATGTGTGATTCCATTCTTCATTACTGATTTCATTTGATTACTTTGTCCTCTGGTGCTTATTCCAAGCTAGAACTGATAGGCATAACCATAATCTTGACCTGTTTTCGTATCTCTTGAGGTTTTTCTGCAACAATCTTAATATACAACTGGTTAGTTAGATAGCATCTATGGAATCCTGTTACTTCAAAAGTTTTGTGGCTGTTTTTTTTGGTGGGTTTTTTTGTTCGTTGGGGTTTTTTTTTTATTAATTCAGAACTGCATCTGGCCTGTATGAACACATGGTTTTGGTTTTGGTTTTGTGGGTGGAGTTTAGCCCTGTCCCTCTTCCACTTTTGTTATGCCAGTCCTTTTTTTTTCTTTTTTAATATGCAAGTTAGAGACAGCCTTGCTGTATCTTCACAACACACTTACGACCTCTCATCCTGGTTGAAGGATTAGAACTACTGTCCACTACTTTAACAAAAGTAACTTGATACAAAGCATTTGGCATACATCAGTTCATCTCGCTTGTGTTATTCTTTAACTAACTGATAATGTTGCTACTTTGCATATGCATTCTTCTTAGTACCTGTTTCTGTGTGCTGGATGAATCTGACATCTATTTAGTTTTAATGTCTGGGCCTCAATAGGTGCTTTTCTGGCTAAAAGTATTAACCTTTATTTCTTGGTGGTAGGGGAAAGTTCTGTCAGAAAAGTAATATGGACACAGTATTAAGAAATTACCCCACTGATGCATGTTCACTCTTCTAAAAATCCTTATGTAGGAAACTAAATTGGGAAAATCTGAGTACAGTATTACTAAACCTGGAAAAAGAGGAATCAGCGATTTTCTTCTGAAATGTTTTAAAAAAGCAAATTAGCTGGGTTGGTTTTGTTCTAAGTCATCCTGTTCAAGGTTTTAAGTGCCATTGTACAAATGTAAGTATTTAAGAGCTTTGCAAGCAGTGGTGTCAAATGAAAATACAAATGTCCCCTGGCTTTTCCATTACTCATTACATCTTGCAAAAGAGTAATCCTACTGCATTTGTATACACTGAGTTTTTACATTTCTTCTGAAGTCATGTACAACACCTTGGGCTGGCATTTTGCTTCTCTGCGTAAGATTCACTTTCCAACAGGCGGTAATGCATAACTGCTATTGAAGTGTTTGGGAAAAGACTTAAACATTTATTTTGGTTTTTGTTTTTAAGTTATTAACCAGTAATATGTAGGTGCTGTGTATCCATTTTCTGTCATTTCACCCCTCAAACCATAGACTTGGTCATTGCTGAAGATTGCTCTGAAACTGAGAAGGAATAGCAAAAGTACTCATCCAAGGTGTATCATACTGTATGGTGTTAGCTTGTCAAGGTCCAAGATCTCCCTGGAATTGCTTCAGCGGCAGTGCAGACCTCCCCCGTTGGTACCAGTGCCTGAGTTGCTGTTCTCAAAATAGTAAGGTTCACATGGAAGCCCTTTGGTGCATGTTTAGCAGCTATGCTAGCCAGCCACCTAAAACTTTCTAGTTTATGTTAGTTGTTAATTTTTCAATGATGATTGGATGCATATGTATCCAATTGTGATGGTATTGTATCAGTAATGTCAAACTTTCATCTTCTTTTATAGAATAACAATAATTTGGATGCCTGTTGCGCAGTTCTCTCTCAGGAGAGCACGAAGTATCTCTACGGTGAAGGAGACCTAGGTTTTTCTGATGATTCTGGGATTCCTGGACTACGAAATCACATGACATCTCTTAATTTGGATTTGCAGTCACAGAATGTGTATCATCATGGAAGAGAAGGAAGTAGAATGAATGGAAGTAGGACTCTAGCTCACAGTGTTAGTGATGGACACCTTCAAACCAACCAGTCCAACAATGAACTGTTTCATCAGGAACCACAGACAGCACCTGCTCAGGTTCCACAAGGATTTAATGTCTTTGAGATGGCTAATACAGTTAGTACTTCTAATCCAGGACAGCATCTTGGATTTCACCTAGGCAGCAAAGGAGTATCTAACTTGTCTCAACAAACACCCAGATTCAATCCCATTATGGTAACTTTAGCCCCAAATATTCAGCCTGGTCGCAATACCCCTACGTCTTTGCACATACATGGTGTACCTCCTCCTGTACTTAACAGTCCACAGGGAAATTCTATCTATATTAGGCCTTACATCACAGCTCCTAGTACCGCTCGACAGACACAGCAGCAGCCAGGCTGGGCATCTCAGTTTAATCCCATGCACCCTCAGCAAGTCTACCAGCCTTCACAGCCAAGTCCCTGGACTACTCTTCCTACATCCAGTACTACGCCACATACCTCATCGCAACACTCAACGCAGTCAAATCAGCAAGGCCACCAGACTTCTCATGTCTATATGCCTATCAGTTCTCCTACTACTCCACAAGCACCTATGATTCACTCATCTGGTAGCTCACAATCCTCTGCTCATAGCCAATACAACATTCAGAATATATCCACAGGACCTCGCAAAAACCAAATTGAAATCAAACTTGAACCACCACAAAGAAACAGTTCTTCTAAGTTGCGTTCAACTGGCCCTCGCACCTCCACTACTCCCTCTTCCCTCAACAGCCAGACATTAAGTAGAAGTCAACCCACTGTTTACATATCGGCCAGTCCTCCAAATACTGATGAAGTGATCACACGCAGTCAGCCCAAGGTCTACATTTCAGCAAATGCCACAACAGGAGATGATCAAGTTGTGCGGAACCAGCCCACTCTTTTCATATCAACAAATCCTGGAGTATCTGCTGCTTCTAGGAATATGTCTGGTCAAGTAAGCATGGGTCCTGCATTTATTCATCACCATCCACCCAAGAGTCGAGCAGTGGGCAACAGCACCACTGCAACCTCTCCTCGAGTGGTGGTTACGCAGCCTAACACAAAATATACTTTTAAAATTACAGTTTCTCCAAATAAGCCCCCTGCAGTTTCTCCAGGGGTTGTGTCCCCAACCTTTGAACCTACAAACCTTCTAAACCTTCCTGATCACTATGTTGAACCAGAGGGTATCCAGCATCTTGCTGACCCTGTTTTAGCACATGTGGATAGGATCAGTGATGCACGGAAATTGAGTATGGGATCTGATGATGCTGCCTACACGCAAGGTAATATTCTTAATATAAATAGTAGAGATTTCAACAAGGTAGTCAATTCAGTATGTAGATTATGGAACAGGAAACAGTTGATAACCTTTGTGAATGTTAATATAGTGTCTTCAACTAGCAAAATAAAAAAGCTTTATAAGCATAGATTTCTTTTTATGGTAAAGACATGTAACTGAATACTTGGAGATAATTCTGTTTGTCTTAAGTAGATATGTTATCTGTATAATGAAGTAGAGTCACAGTGTTTTATTTTTTATGTTGTTCTGAAAGAAACATCTAAACTTGTTCTATTTGTCCTGACCATTTAAAGTTACCAGTCTACTGGCAGATTTTTGAATCGTTTGAGATACTGTTTCCACTGGAAAATGTTCCCATTTTTTTCCTTTTTCCGAGTGTTACTTAAGAAGGAAGAAAAGCAGACTTCAGAAGAAATTAGTGGGATGAAGTGTTGGCTTCCTTGTTTCCTAATGCGTGCCTGACAATAAAATGCTTAAAGTCTTGATACTTACTTCTGTTATGTTCTAAAATGTGAGAAGGAACACCGCGCCAGATAAAGCTATTTTAAAGAATCAGTGGTGATGGGGAGAGTAAAACTTAGAATACATGATACAGCAGCTCAACCTGTTAATCTTTTTCTTCTGTTTTCATGGTTTTTGCATGCTTTTCTTACCAACTTGATGGTTTATTAACCCTCCTGTATAAAGATGTTTTTGTATAAAGATGTTGAATGAGCCTTAGGATATTTAAGCAGTATTCACGATAGGTTGTCAAAATAATTTCTCTTTGACCTTATTGGTTTTCTTTGGATATGGCAAACAATTCGGCATTAAAAAACTGGCTTGTTCCATGACCACTGTAAACATTCTTCAGATTAATTTAGCCATTTTGTTTTGTAGAAGTATAGTGATCAGGACACTAGAAGCCTGAAGTGCATCCTGAGTACTATAGCAATGAAGTAAATCGAAAACCAATTACAGTTTGTGTGCTACTTCTGGATATTATATTTTACAATCATTGAAGAATTAAAGAACACCAGAAAATGATTTGTCTGTAGAAAAGCAAAACAAACTGCCCTCCAGAAGCACTATTCCCTTTTCTTACTCAGACGGGAGGCTTGACTGGATGTTTAGTCCTAGAAGACTTTTAGGGACCCAGAAATTAAGCAATTGAAATATTTTCCTTAGGCTCTATCTAAACACTCTTCTAGATCATGAATTTGCTTCATGCATTCTGCATTTTAGATATTTGTTGGGGAAGGGTGTCCCTTTCTCTTGTTCTTTCATTCTGATGGGACTGACTTCTACCAGGTCTGTTTCATCTCTTGTACACTGTGCATGCAGTCATATGTTGAATAGTGAAGCTAAACAATTATTTTCATGGTGCTCGTTCTGTGTATAGCTTTCCATCTCTGTAATGGGCAGGCATCCTATTAAGAAAATACATAACTGTGTAATAAAATCCTTAGGTTGATGTTTTCATACTAGGGAGCTTCAGTCCCTCAGTTCAATCCTACTTGGCTTTTGACTGTCTTTTTCATATTTTCTTTGTCTTGGGGAGGGGATGGCATGCATAGTTCATCACTGGTACCACCTATATGTATGTATGTGGATGTACATGTACTTAACACTTCTTGCCACTGTTTTTAATGTAAAAATGTTAATTGGTAAACTAGTTTAGTAACTAAATATTTTGCACAGTTCTTGCTTTGGTTTCTTAGAGCTTTTTAAAATATTCAGAAAGAAAAAA
The DNA here is from genome assembly GCF_028554395.1 of Pezoporus wallicus. Lineage (NCBI taxonomy): Eukaryota > Metazoa > Chordata > Aves > Psittaciformes > Psittacidae > Pezoporus > Pezoporus wallicus. Next base: position 59,982 of record NW_026635157.1, read on the forward strand.
AGCCACAGGAAACAAATTTCGTAAAATCCTAACCAGTCCTTGTAGATGTCTTAAAAAAAAAAATAACTACTTGAATGAGGTACAGCTGTGCCCCATCCTCCAATTACTTCATGTGATCTAAGAATAAAATACAGAATTATATTTGTCTTTGTATCAGGCCCCACTCTTAAACAATGTTCTCTTAAAATTAAATTTAAAGAGTATTGGAAAGGGAGAACAAAACCAAAATCGGTTTGAACTTTTGAAATCGCATATTAAATTACTGAGTTTGTGTAGCTTTAAATACAGGTTTTGAAAATGTGCACAAACTTAAGTGTGTCCTGAATCTACTGCCACAGAACAATTGCAGTGCCAGAATTCCCCTTTCCTCCAGATTTGGCAAACTAAGAAATTTCAGACATTGATAGGCCTGTAGAATAGGGTGAAATCATTGTGTTCCTAGATTAGATGTTTTTCCCCTTAGAAACACAATAACGAAAGACATGCTTAAGTAGTAATTGTTTAAAATTCAGATTCACAGAGGCTTCAAGAAAACAATTACGCATACATTTTCAAACTTGCAAGTATATTTAGTGCCTGATTGAGTAGGTATCTAGGAAGAAGTGAACTTTTGTCCTCCAGACTTTCATGCTCCCTGTAATTACAATGATTTACAGCCTTTTTGTGGAAAACGTGCACTTTGAACCTCAAAGGAAGCAGTGGCATCTGCCAGAGCACTGAATCATGCAGTTCTTGCCAAGCTGCTGAATGTGAACAGACAGAAGCTGAAAAAATTAAATGTGCATAATACTGTTTGCACATAATTAAAAAGCTGAACATAAAATATGTTCTGGTTGCAGTACAATAATGACAAGTTGAGAAGGCAATTTTGTACTTCTTTTCTGGGGCGATTCCAGGAAATACCTTCTTTTTAAGGATGTCCAAATAAACAGGTGCAAGCCTGAGACTTTCTGGCTCGCATTCCAGGTTAGCCTATGTAGGGTAACCTTGGTGTGCCTGTGCTGCCCACATAGGTTGAATCCCCTTCCTGCAAGAAGCACAGGATTATCAAAAAGACCATTAAATATGTCCTCATGGTCAGTCTAAACTAGATCTAGTAGCTGAATTGTATTAGATTCACACATCAGTGCAGTTTCTTCTTCATGTTTTTGGTTGATCTGATCAACACTAGAGGGAGCTGAATACTTAAATTGCTGGTTTCCATTAATACCACAGTGGGATATGGGGAGATTTCATCTTCCGCACCCTATTTTTTCCTACAGCTGCCAAAATGGTATTTAGGCAAAATTACTAAATTGTATGTGAAAGCCACCACTTAAACCAGTGTCTTGCCAGTCCCCTATCCAAGTTATTTTTAATAGAAGTGTTGCGTAGCAATATCAAGGGATTCTTCTTTAATCATAATAGTAATTTTGTAATGAGTGTGTTTAAAATCGTTTGGGATTTAAAATTATAAAATGATAGTAACATGGCTACTAGGAGAATAAATTGGATCGTGCCTGGAAAGTGATGTGAAAATGGAGAGCATGTAGTAGTGCTGTTGGGCATCCATCAGTGCCTTCCTATGCAGTTCCATAATGACAGCTTAATAAATCACAGAGAGTTGTGGGGTTTTTCCCCTATACAAGAATAGGGTTAAAAAAAAAAAACATGCAGAGTGGGGAGTGTCTTGCTCATTAGTCTACTCTTGAGTCCATGCCATATGTCCTAGAGATACGCTGGTATCAGCCTGCCTCGCTTACGACCTCCAGCATACTTGTTGATCACCAGCATCCGTAGTTGGATGGGTCTGAAGAGCTCTGAGTCTGGTCAGTAGAGCACAGCTGTGCTGCTGCAGGTCAGATACCAATGACCTGGCCTTTGAACAGTTGCCTCAGCAGTAATACCAAGGCAGTGGAAATAGAAGAGACTATCTAAAAGTAGAAATGAAGTGTAGAAAAAAAAGAGCTTGTACTCTTCTTACAAGACTAGAGGTAAAGTAGTCTTTGATTTCCTTTATAGTTGCAGCTACATTTGTAACTTCTGGAGTTCATAACTGAGAAAAAGTTCCTCCAGTTGTTTGAATTCGTAAAAAGCTTTTCAAGAGGAGAGGTTGTCTTTTTAGATTACTGACCTGATGATTCCAGGTCTTCAACAAAAATCTTTGTCTTGGGATTTCAGTTACGAAATTTTTATATCACATATGAGCACAGCTGCAACTTTAGCTATATTGTGACTATGTGGCTACCACGAAGGTTTATGCAGATAAAATTGAACAAAAATAAGCAGAAGATTAAGCAGCTTTGTTGTTTGTCAAAAGTATCTTTTGAACACGTGACTCAAAAGCCTGGCCTGAATCTCTGTAAGGCCTTGCAGTTCTGTAACGCTGTACAAAAATAGTTTGGCATGGTTCCTCCTCTTGAAGAACCTCTGGAAGACAAAAATATGATGTGTGAATGAATGAACAGGCAGGAAGTGCAACAGAGGGCAGTTCTGCTTGCCAAATACGTGGAAAGTTACCTCTTTTGATGTGTGCTTTTTTTTTTTTTGCCTTCTTTTTCCCCCTCTGCTACTACTGAGGAAACTTAACCAAGCAAACTTAAGTGCTTCTCATATTTTGGTACCTGAAAGAAATCATGATGAACATTACATTCCAGCCAGAGTCTGCTTAAATACTTCATGAGGCAAATTCAGTCTCTTTAAAATACCTTGTTATTGCTGCTACTTTATAATTTCCACAGTGCTATAAAAGTATCCATGGTCTATGAAGCTGATCCCAGTTTATATTAATTAATAATTTAATGGATGAATTAATAGCTGTGCAGAAGTTGAAATAATTGTTGCATTTATTTAATGAAATACTTTTTCATTTTTATAGGTGATTATTGCTTTGAGCAGTGTTATCTGCTCACTTGACAATATTTAATAGTATATCTACCTTTAATGAAATGAACCCCTTAGTTTGTATAAAATTGATTTCATCTGCTGATACTTACATTCTTTATATCTTTAAAAAACCTGTGGTTTAAATGATAACTTTACCATTTCTAAATTAGGTCTCCTCATGCCATTTTCTTTACAAATAGTAGGCAGTGTTAGGAATTAGAAGCTGAAGTAATGGTTCTGCACCATAGTTCAGGGATAAAATGGCATACAGTCCGGCCTCTGTGATGACTATAACTGATGTTTGCCAGTGGTATTGCCTGTAGTACTTTCTGGTTTAGTTTCATGTAGTGTCTCCTGCTATGACAAGAACAATTTGTTATATTCAAATCCAAGTAGCAATAAAAATCAAAACCTTAGATGCGTATCTAGCATATGTAGTGTTCTTTGTATTGTGGCTGTCTCTCTGAAATCCTCTTCATTCTACCTGTTTTACAATGTTTGGGTGAATGTAATGCAGGGAAACATTTGTTACTGTTTTCTGGTAGTCGTTCTTGTAGATTCATTTGGTTCTTGGAAGAGACTTTTACATATTACACCTAAATTTTGCATGGTCATCTGTTACGGTGTATGACTTTCTCACTGTATTTGCTTGTTGCCTGTAATTGATTTGTGCTGTTTTCAGAAATGCAACACTTTGCGTCTTACGGCAGATATTTTCTTGTGAGGAGAATGGAAGAGCAATCTCTAACAATTTTTTGTCTGTATTTTCCCAAAAAATTACTAAATTTCATCTTTAGTTTATGTTGCCATGTGAAGAATAATAAGGTAGATAAAGTGGGACTTTATGTATTACAGCTTTACTGGTACACCAGAAGGCCAGGATGGAGCGACTTCAGCGAGAACTTGAGATTCAAAAGAAAAAGTTGGATAAACTAAAATCAGAGGTCAATGAAATGGAGAATAATCTAACACGAAGGCGACTGAAAAGATCGAATTCTGTATCCCAGATTCCATCAGTAAGTTGAAACACCTGTAGGCTATAAACCTAAACCACAAGTGTGGTCTGTCACATTAAATTAAGGGAACAGTTGCTCATATATTGACAATATACTAATGACAAGTAATACAGCTAGAATTAAACCAGTAAGCAGTGTAGTTTAGAGTAAACACTAAATATGCATTATTGAACCATAGCCTTTCAGTTCACTAGTTGCTTTTTGAAGTGTTGCTTTTAAAGACAGTCACAAAAGATTTGACCTGGTAGTCCTTCCTAATGTTTCAGACTACAAATTAATACTCATACTGCTTTCCACGCAGAGTACTTTTTAGTGTTCATGCATATACCAATCTCAAGGAAACTGCTTAATGCGCCAGTTTGCAGTGTCAGATGAGCCATTGACCTGGTGGACCATTGGCACTGTCGTGGCCACAATCTGGAGTCATTCAGTCAGCTCTGAAATTTGATGAGAGAAGAATTCAGTGGGTCTGAAAGCTTTGTGTAAGATAATGCTTGGATTAAAAGAAAGGTCATTATAAAGGAAAATTCTTTTATCTTCACTTCTGAAATAACTGGATGCTGTCTGCTTATGTGTGACTGATGACTGATAATGAAATGGAAAAACTTAACCGGCAGATTTATTTTTTTCAGCTGGAAGAAATGCAACAGTTACGAAGTTGTAACAGACAGCTGCAGATAGACATAGATTGCCTAACCAAAGAGATTGATCTTTTTCAAGCAAGAGGTACAGTATGTCTCAGTACATCAACAACTGTAAATACTGATTTTTTTTCCCTTCATTCACTGTCTGCATGTAGAAAAGTCTCTGTTACAAATACACACTATATATGCACACTATATATATATATATACACACTATTTGCAAAATCATTACATTAGTTTGAGTGAAACCATGGAAGTAATTGTCTAAGCCTGGGTTTGTTTGGGTTTGTTGTTTTTTTTTTTTGTTGTTGGCTTTATGATTTCCCTAATTCCACAGTCGTTCCTATCTCCTACTTAGCTCAGAAGAAACTTGTGATGCTGTTTATTTCATAAACCCTGGGGTGGGAAATCTGGTTATTTGAGTATCAAAGAACAGTGAGAAGCTGTTTTCTGAATGATACAGCTATATCTATGTGTCCATCTCTCTGTCTTCTTTCACTTTTTCTGTATTGTATTCAGCCTCTCAAGTTAGCAAATATAAAGTACCATTGTAACTTCCAGTATACCCTCCTCCTGTTCTTGTCTGCAGGGACACAGCCTGTTGGTCATGTGAGTGAAACTGTGAGACAGCTGAGCCAATTCAAGAGCTGCCAGCAAGAGGTCCCCTTCTCTGCCTGTTTCCCTCTCTTGCTACTTACTGTGACTCTGTGTTACCTTTTTAGACCTATTGCAGAGCTGATTCTGCTCCCTAGCCAAGCAGAAAATAAGAGCTTACCACAGCTGATCTGAGGGAGAGGCAAGGGAAGGGAGAACTGAGAAGGGGAAGGGACTAATGCTTTCCACTTTCATCAGAGCAAGCTGTTAGATCGCTATGAAGTTCTCCTTCAGACAGTGTACCTGCAGATAAGGGGAAAGTAGACAGGTGTACTGAATGTAAAAACTTGACCTTAAATAATATATTCAAACTGCATGTGATTTTTGTCTGTCTCTTACAGTAAATTGGAATTAGGAGTTCCTCTAGGTATAAAATCTAAGCATATATAATATGCTGTGTAGTAGATAGCACATCTCTTTCAGTAAGTTACAATTTAGAAAGCGTCTCAGGTAAAATTTACTAATAAAATGCTGTTAAATATTTGAATGGCAGAAAAATATATTTAAGGAGTTTGTGCTACTGGATTCTATTTCTGACTATTGAATATTTTGGGCAGTAAGTTTCTTCGAGTGTATTTTTGACATTGGTAATATCTCACTCAGGTCTGTATTGACACCCTGATTTAAAAGGTAATAAGTGAGTAATAGTGCTATTTCAGAATTGGTGCCAAAAAAAACCTGATATGCTTTCCTACCCAAGCTTATTTTTAAGACTGCTGTACTTTTTTATTTTTAGGACCACATTTTAATCCCAGTGCTATTCATAATTTTTACGATAATATTGGATTTCTTGGTCCGGTTCCACCAAAACCCAAAGGTACTGTACTGGTAAAATTTGGATTTAATACTAATATCCGGTTTGCATCTAATAAGAGGTTGCATTTTACGAATCTAGTTTAAATGTTGATTATGAAATAGATTACTTTAAAGGCATATGAACCTTACATTTTACCTGTATTGGCAATAAATATGCTTCTGTTTGCTGGTTTCCTCTCTATTCGTGTATTCAGGAAAAAAATATATTAAATGGGGTACGTTTAAAGATGGATAATATGTTGGGGGGTATTTTAGGTAAATGGAAGCATACATTTTATTTTTTCTTTTAAATGAGAGCATGGGATACATAGCTTAGGGATGAGTGAAGCTTATTTAGATAACTTCAAAATTTTCTTTGGGGAAAAGTAAATTTATTTACACGTTCCAATAACCCAGTTTGGTTACCCTGACTTTCTGGGTACTGTACAATTTTTCTCAACAATTTACATAAAAGCCTTCTCTGAGTATTGTTAAATACAGTTTTACATAGTTGATGATGAAAGGAATGCTGCCCAATAGAGCAGTCAGTATTGTTGAAATTATCAGTCTGTCTTGAACACTGTTTTGCACTTTTTCTTGCCCTAATGGGATGTCAAATACAGTCATTACCTCGTGTGTTACCCGAAGCAGAGAATGAAATCAACTTGTTTGCAACATTTCATACTATGACCTATAAACAGACCACCAAATGAAATAGATAATCCACTCATTTCTGTCTAGTCTTTCTGTCCAGGAAGTTCTCCACATAATATATATGTGTGATTGGTCCTTGTAGTGTGCAGGTAACCGTTGTTACAGAATCACACTTTATGTATTTCTAGCCATTCAGTATGGTTTAGATAAATTGTACTTTTTTTTGACCTCCAGACTGTTTACAGCTCCTCCAAACTGGTGCTCTTCTTCATGCTTTATAAGGTTGCTTTTGCCTTCCATTATCTAAGCTGTTAATGAAAATACTGAGTAAAGTTACATCCACACGTAGTACTTTTAGACAAACTTTACAGCTGAACCATGAAGAATTTATCATGTTTTGTCAATTACAAAGTTCCCTTTGCATTAAATAAAACCTAACCTATCAAAGAAGAAAATTAAAATTAATTTTCTGTGGCTACCTAATATTTGCATTGACTAATCTTCTGAGAACTCACAGATTTAGGTGTTTAACTATTTGGTACAACCTAGCTTGAAAATGCAAAGTTAACCCTGACTGGTTTATTAACCTCTGACGTAACTCTCATTCTTTCTTTCTTAAAAAACATTGCTATTGTATCTTAGTCTTTTGTTAATTTTAACTGAATTTTCAGTTCGTTTTAAGTTTCAGTTTAGCTACAATATAAGCTGCAAATTAAACCAGATTTAACCACTGTTGACAAGAGAATGAAAAATACTTTTTTGCAGTTGTGATCAATACCATTGTACTTCCTGAAACCGTTGCTGTCATTCTGCAGCAGTTGCAGTTGGCTACTTGCTAATGAGATGTTCTCCGGTTGAAATAATTGGCTAAAAGACTTTGTTGCAGTTACCTAAACTGAGAACCCTTAACTTGAGAAGTTGATCTTCTTTATTTCTCTCTCCCATATTTTCTCTTTTCATCTTCTGTCTTTTCAGATCATGCAAAAAGATTCACTTGTATGCTTGGGGGGGGATTACTCTGGAGCGTAACAGGCCTAGGCACTGATTTTCACTTTTGTGTATTTGCCTGCCTATTTGTTTTAGGGTAGAGCTCCGTATATTCATTCTAGGTTCTAAATGTTAAATATATCAAAAGGTTACAGACCACTTCTTGACTTAATGAATTTTAGACTGCTTCGCAGACCTCAGACTGCTAAATCTTGTGCATGTTTCCTGTGCTGATTAATTTCTACAGTTTATCTCCTTTACATGCAACAGCTTTGAACTGAGACCAAAAGGGAAGAAAGCAGAGGGAAGGGATGTGAAATTTGCTTTTTATAGTTTCACCTTGTGCCTTTTGGCTGACTTACAATCAAGCTGTAGTCAAGGGGGTGGTAAAAAGCTGCCTCTGTCACTTGCAATAACTGTGCTGTTCTCAGAGGAACAAGATAGTTCTCAGTTACTGAAAAGAAAAAAAAAAAATCATCTCAAAATTCTTTCCATGCTGTTCTTGGTTAGTAACTGCTTATCTTATCTCTTTCATGTCACAGATCAGAGGTCCATTGTGAAAACACCAAAGACTGTTCCAGACACGGATGAAGATGAGGGAGCTCAGTGGAGTTGTACTGCCTGTACTTTTTTAAATCATCCAGCCTTAAATCGCTGTGAACAGTGTGAAATGCCCAGGCATTTCTGAGCCAACAGGCTCATTGCTTTCTGTAAAACCATAGCAAATGTTACAAGGAACTATCCAGTCATTGGGGGGTGGGGGGGAGGGCAAAAAAAAGCATTTATGCGTAGGATTTTGTAAAATTGAAGGTGTGACAAGATGGTATTTTGCTAATGTTAAATGTCAGCCCACAGAGCTAGTAATACCTCAGTGTTGTGTCACAGGCAGTTGAAATCGATCGGCTGAAAGGTAATCTGCTGGAAGACTCGGTTGCCAGCTGCCTAAACCATGTACAGTATTACCAGTATCCCAGTAACACACTCCAGCGCTTGGGTGTTGCCCATTCTCTTCTCTGCCCCGATGTCACTACTGAATTTTGACAGGGGAAAGGAATAGAGTGCTAGTGTTTTTGTTTTCAGAGCTTTCAGTGGAGCATTACATGCACAGAGGAGATCTAAAAAGAACAAGGTTTAACTGTGTAAACTGCTTGCTGCCATAATAGTGCCTTCGATAAAGGGAAGAACTTCACAAATCAGTGGTACGTTCTGCCTTCCCTGAAAACATCTCTGTGAAGCCAAGTACAATCACATCTAAAGATGAAAAGGAAAAACTGCATGCGTTGTCTGTACAATACACACAGTGAAATACCCCAAAGCTTTTTCCTACTGTACATAGCTCTAGAGCCTGCTTTAAGTGATTTCTTTTCTTCACCTTTATTATTTTCTTGTACTTCTGTATGTATAGTATAATAGTCTTTTTGTTAACTTTCTTTTTTTTTCTTTAAGTGATTAAGCACGATCATGTCCCATTTTTTTAAGCTTTTATCTGAAAGAAGCAATGCCTTAAAATAAGAGCATTAATAAGAAACTATGCACAAAATAGCTTTCCTCTGCTCATTCTGTACATTGCTCTTGTAAATGCTGATGATCTGTGAAGACCTGCAGATGCGGCGTGGTAAAAGTTGGAAGAGTTATGCATATAGTTCACTCTGTACACTGAGTTTTACGGTGGGTGACACAAGGTAGCATTTTGTCTGGTGTGAGGAAACTTTGTACTAAGAAACTTTCAACCCACCAACAGATCGGCGTCCGATTTAAGCTTGCTTCATCTGCTGGGTATCTTGCAGACTCTTGAAGAGAAACTCGTTGGGGAGGTACATACAGTGCCAAAATCAACAGCAGCAGCATCGTACAGCTTTGTTCAAGGACTTTAAATGCTTTCCTGTTTTGGCAGCCGGTTTCTAAACCTGACTTTGTGGTGAAGTCTCATATTTATAGAAAACAAGGATAGCAATATTTAGGACAACTGAAATAAAGGCTGGAAAAGAGAAATCAAACAGACTTGAACACTGAAGCAACCTCAAGCATCTCTTTATTTTGATGATCTATTTTTTTAAAGAAAATATTCACATGATCGGGGATGTATGTAACTGAAATCAAGAAAATGGAATTCCAGTTCAGTATGCATGAAAGATGGCACGCAAAGAATGATGTAGCAGCACTTAGCGTGAGGCTGGAGGGAGTGCTAATAATGTAGCAAGAGACAAAGTAGACTGTCACCCACTGTAAACATTTGCCAGTGGACACTTTTGTTAGGAATTTTACAAGTGATCTATGTGAATGCACAGAGGCCTTTGTTTTGAAGGCTTTGCTTTTTTTTTTTATGTGGGAAGAAAATGCCAATCCCAGGTAATTAGGCAGTAGACCCAAAGCACTTGCATTCAATGCATTTTGTTTATAAAATGAGGCCTTGTTTTTCAGCTTCATCTGCAGTTCTATGTGAAGATTGACAAATCAGTTTTTACCTGTTTATTAATAAAACCTAATTTGGATATCTTGAGTTGATGGTTTTGTGATTTAGCTGGGTAAACTGCCTTTGTAACAGATAAGTTATTTATAAAAATTAAAAAAAAAAAGAATTATATTCTAATGTTTGGGTTTGTGATTTGTTTGCTTTTCCCATGCTGTGGAGCAACACAATACTCAATGGAACAATAAGATTAGCAGTCTTGAAAGTAGGTTTTTCTTATTTTCTTATGACCAGAGATTTTATTTAAGCCTTTGTTTTGTTCAGTCTTTCCTCCCATGCATTATTCTGTTTGATTCTAATTCAGTGACTGTTGTAAGAAATGTGTTCCAAAAAGCTGTACTGATAAAAACCATTCGCTTATTTATGAAGTAGTAAGCTAGATGTGGGCCCTTTTTTACTTCATGCTTTAAGGGTTTATGATTTTTAAAATTTTTTTCAAATACAAAATGGGCAACCACTTTGTCTAAGGTATTAGATGATACAGAATATACTTTGTGTACTGTTAATATAAGTACAGTTTAATTATTAATATGGTTAAACTTTGTTTTGGTGCTATGTATATCACACTGTTACAAGATGTGGAGTGTTCTGGACTTGTCCTTCCCACTTGGTCCTGGTGTAGACAGGCATCTGGTATGTGGAGTTGGGCTTTCCCGGGACATGGTCATTTTATTTAAAAGCCCTTCAGGAGACATCTATAAACAGATTAACTACATATCCAGCAAGAAACTTAGTGAATCAACTGGAGTGCCTTAATCTGCTGTGTGAAGAATATTGTTTGGAGCATGGAGGGCAACTGTATTTAAAAAGCAAACCAAAAACTCCAGTCAGCTGTCGGGTGAAAAAAACATGTTTGGAGGAATAGGTAAAATGGAATTCTGTTCATCATATCAAATATGTAACTGATCTTTTCCTTGCATTTATTTGTTTATTTTCTGAAAGTGGGGAAAAAAAAGACCAACTTGCATCCTAGTTCCAGCTACTTATGCAGAGCCCTTGACACAGCGCTCAAATACACAATACTTTTTTGTAAACTAGGTATGTTTTAAAGTAGTCATCAGCATATAGTCACTTAGTGATAAAATGCGAATTCCAGGTTTGATACTTAATGAAATAGAAGAAATAGTTTTCACTGGAAGTATGACTAAAGAATTACCTGCTTTGCACTTATATAAAATATTTTTATTGTCAAACAGCACAATAACACACTTAGAAAGCATTCTTGTGTCTGAGAATGTCTGTTTATAGCCATCATGCTTTGCCAAGAAAGGTTGAGTGAGATGAACCCTGAGGTCCCTTCCAACCTTGTATTCTGTGATTAGTATGAGAATGTATTAGGCAGTGTTTTCAGTAACTGATCCTGGAACACTGGGACAAGAGAAGTGACATCTCCAGTATTGTCCTTTCCACAGACTTTTACCTTCACCTTCAGTTACCTTTTACTTTCACCTTACCTTTCGCATTCTTCCTGTATTTCAAGTCGCATATGTCATTCGGTCTTCCTTCAAGCTGATGTTGGTATATTGGCATGTCACTGTTGTATGTTTTTAAAGGGTAGGGTTTTAAGGGTTTGAGTTTTGAAGGATGATACAGATTTCATGGTTGAATTTTACTATTTTTCCTCATAGAAGATAAATACAAAAATTTAAACATTTGCAGTAAGGTTAACTTTTTGTTACGAACATCAAAAGTTTACCTTGGATGCTGATTTATGACTTTTCTATATTGTCTTTGGATCTCTATAATGGGGAGGGGAGAGAGATATTATTTCACTCTAGCAGGAAGGGAGAACTACACTCCTGGGCTTTTAGAGAAGCTCCCATTTATTTTTTGTGACTGTGTAAAACACTATCAAATGATCAAGCTTCTGATTTGCGGTAACTTTAGAAATGAAGGCAGTGAAACTGAGCCAGAGATCTGGTAAGTGGGCTTCTGTGTCATGTCAACTCAGCTGTGTAGAACTGACTCCAGTTGGTGGCTTGCTAGATAAACTGGAAAAACATTTGTCTTCTGCAGCCACTGATCAGTAGAGGTATTCTGTTGCCCAGGAGTAGGGTTATGTATGGCACCCCTGAAATTCAGATTAAATGTGAGATTTGATGTCTTTGGTCTCAAGCTAATGATAGGTCGATTTTAAAACTGCATAGTCAGTATCTGTGTCTGTCTGTGTGTATTTGTTTTACTTATGTGAAGTTAATCAGTTTTATGAAATGTCTGTCTTCGGCGTATTTTGTAGGTGCCCAAGGAGAAAAGTACCCTTATCAGTACTTCCGTCAGATTCCTCCGCCTTGAATGGCTATGACACATGAGTCTGGATACAAATTAAAAGAAGACTTGATTAAAGATGTTGAAGAAGCGTTTAAAAAAAAAAAACAACTCACCAAGTATTGAAATCTATTGAGTATTTACCCTTTTATTCATATCTTGTAAAAAAAAAAAATCCTAGATTTGAACAGAAAAATACAAATAGGCTTTAAACTTTTGATTCTTTACTCTGCACTCCTCATACAGGGTAGAATGTTTACAATGCATTCCTTTTTCAAGCCTGACTGCTTGAATAGCAATTTTATTGCTAACTTTGAGGAATAGTCTTTAATTTTGGGTAGCCCACAATGGCTTGTGAGGCTCATACTTTGTGTAAGCTACTTAAAAATTACCAGAGGGAGAGAGTGAGAATAGGAAGAGTTGGTATGAAATGTTTGAGAGCTTACAATCATAGTAGTTAGGGTTGGAAAGGACCTTAAAATCATCTAGTTCCACGCCCCCTGCCATGGGCAGGGACACCTCACACTAAGCTATGCCACCCAAGGCTCTGTCCAGTCTGGCCTTGAACACTGCTAGGGATGGAGCATTCATAGCTTCCTTGGGCAACCCATTCCAGTGCTTAACCCTGTCACAGTATAAAGAACTTCCTCCTTATATCTAATCTAAACTTCCCCTGTTTAAATTTGAACCCCTTACCCCTTGTCCTACCACTATAGTCCCTAATAAAGAGTCCCTCCCTAGCATCCTTATAGGCCTAACTACTATAGGAACACTGAGGAATGATAATGAACATTTGGAATGATGCGATCACACTAAACTTTGAAATTTTGGTACAGTCCTCAGTGGGTTTGATCTGTTTTTCTTTGAGCAAATCCATGGTATGCTTCCTTTCACAGGATAGCTTCTCACACAGTGGTGCCTTCAGAGGTTGCACTGGTAGAACTCAGAAGTGTGTGCTTCAGTCAGACTTTAGACATGTTCATCTCCATCAGTGTAAGTGGATATAATTACATTTTCATCTAAAACACAGATATTTTTAATACGTAACCAAAATGTAACAGTCTCCATCCAGTGCTATGCTGCTGAGTGCATGAGTTTAGCTGAATCTTTTTCCCCGTGTTCTATTTTCTTCATTGATTTAAGTTGCAAGTCTCTATGCACAGTTACAGAGAACTTCGAGCCAAAATGATTATCTGTATGGGTTGAAACTGCCTATTATTTGCAGGTTTACTTAATAAAGCACTATTGTGTGTGAGTGCAGATTTTGAAGTAGCATGTCAGTTTGGGTACTACTCAAATGAGCGATTTGAGGTGTTTGTATAAACCTAATCCAGTTTTTTATGGATGTACGTTGTGTTACGGCTACAAATTCTGTGACTGCATGCAATTTTTCCACACCATTTATGGGAGCACAGTGCCAATACAATTTTGATGTAGTTAATTTGGTAGTGAATGGAGGGAAATTTATATGAAGTGGGTTTTATGTGGGTTTTGTCTTAGTACATGTTAGCAGACCATATCCAGCCTGCGGCTGATCAGGTTTGCCTGAATTGTGGTTCCTGTTGTGATTGAGATCCAGGGATAAGATACATGATGATGGAGATGTAGAGGAAATGGACTAAGAAATACTCTGTCCTTTGTTCTTCACATGCAGAAGCAGGTTGTGTTGCTTTTCTAGCACCCCATTGTAATACGCAGACTAAAATGCAGCAAATATCAGCCCTCAAAGCTGACAAGATTGTAAATGGTAAGAGTGGAACTTGGAACGTAGCATGCCTGGCCATGAAGACTGGTGTGCTTGGTCTGTGGTACCTTAGAAGTCTGTATAAGTAAATGGGTTTGTCACATTGTGTAGCCAGTCGTTGGGAGGATTTGTTGGTTTTCTGGTGGTTGATGGAGTTGGTTGATATGTTCCTGGGCATGATGGCCAAATGCAGTCCTATCCCATTAATTCTTTGCAGACTTGCACGACACCATGCAGACTAAGGTCAGAAAAAGAACAGTAAGGTTAGGGAACAGCAGCATCAGAGTATCTAATTTACATGCCATTTGACAAAAAAGAGTGGCCAAAATGTCAGGCTGGCTTCAGGGGCAATGGGAGGTGCAGTCTGTGTAGGAGGTACCCAAAACAACCTCAACACAGAACTTGCTTCCCATTATATTAGAGACATATGGGTGCCACCACTGTATATCTGCTCACATGACAGCCATGTCTCCCATTATGTACTGGGGTCTCATGCTTGGCACGTTCAGTTACGTGCCCAGGAATGGTTCATGAGGTGCTCCTAAGAAAAAGATGGGGGGAGCAAGTAAGCAGAGTGCCTCGTCTGGCTGGTAAGCATCCGCTTACCCACCTTGGAGGGGAGGCGCCTGTGGGTAAAATGGGTTATTCTGCCTCTGCAGTTTCGAAGGTTGGATGCTTGTTCATTAAAACAGACACTTAATAGCCTCAGAAGGAAGGCCAGTGCATCTGTAATGCTTCTAACCATCATACTATAATAATAAACTCTTAAAAGTAATGTTTTCTAATTATGTAGTAAATCCAAAAGTGAGTTCAAAACAGGTTGGTGAATAATGATGGCTCTTCTGCCATCAGATGAGATAATGAATGTTTGCTTGGAGTGAAAACTTGATTACAAAAGTTATCAGCCCCAAAACTTCAAATAATTACTTTTATAGTGGTGTTACATTTATGTTGATAAAAGATGATGAGCAAAGCAGTGTTTGTACAGAATGTCTCTTACCAGCTGATCCAAAAAAAAATTACTTCATTTATAAACACTGCTCATGGTAACAACTCTGCACTTCATGGCTGTAAATTTTCAGTCAAGGACCCCTTCTAATGATTGTTTTTAATATTTGATATTTCATGTGTTGTGTCCTGGGTAGAGCATAATTGGAGAGACGGATTCATTTTTTACAAAATCTTCTCTGTTTCGCTCTTGTTTTGTGTTAGTCACATTTCCCAAATTACTTGCTTGCTTAGTGCCCTACAGCATTGTAATGGAAGCTTACTGTCATGCGGTCTGGGAGCTGCTGCTTGGAAGAGAGATGCAGAAGATGCTTGGATGCATTGTGCCCCTTCCCACCCCTCTCATGGGGTTGCAGCTGACTGGGAGCTGGTGGACAGTAATGGAGGAAATGTGAAATGATAAAACTAAGTTTGTCTAACGGGACCTAGAGAGAGGAAGGAAGGCAGCAATTGAAGCACCAGCAAGTCCAGCACTTCTTTCTGCTGGAAGATTTATGGCACTGCTTTAGGATTTTTGTGTTTCCTCTTGTGTATAGCGTGTAAAGACATCCTAAAGATAATAAATGTTTTCTCACAGTTATGGCAGCTCTGCTCCAAGCAGCGTGCAGAATGTGAGCCCAGGATTTTGCAGTTCCCTGTGCTTTCATTAATCTCTGTCTCTATCTTTGCCTCTTTGTCTTTTTAGCTTTCCTTTTTTCTCTTTTTAATTAGACTTGAACAGCCAACCACTCAAGCCAAATTTCCTATGCTTTGTTGGAGCTGTCTGGTAGCTACAGTGAAAATTTGAATTAGAGCTGGGATGTGTCTTTTGTTCACAAGCCTTTTCCTGCCCTCTGTGTTTCGGGGCTAGAAATCAAATATGACCTGGTGAAAGAAAATACCATCTTCTGACAGATACACCTGACGCAGTTGGAAAGAGATAGTCATGAGGTGTCTGTTCTGTCTGCAAGAATCATAGAATCATAGAATAGCTAGGGTTGGTAGCCAAAGTCTGTGGATGAAAATTGCTGTCATAGAGAGGATGTTGGATGTTCTCATCAGGCATCCAGCTTGAAGTTTGAATGTGGTTTGATGCTGTGTCACAGACTTGTTTGGTGGTTTAGAGAAAGTTGCCCAGAACCTTGTCTGTGTGTTCCATGGCAGCAGTCTGACCTTTCTCATTTTTGCAGTTTTTCTTGTGCAGTTTCTCTGCAACTGTGAAAGCATTTGGAGGTGTGTACCTCTTCATGTCTTCTGTCCATGTTCATGAACGTTGTTTTTGAAGAAGCGGTACTGTATACCAGAGGTTCATCCTATGGCAGTGCAACTAAGCTGCAGCTCTACTTATAAATAAATTGAAAAGGTGGAGTAACTCTTGGCTTCAGAAAACGTTTCCTAATCCTTGGCACAGATGCTCTGTAAATGAGAAAGAAAATAATGTCATGTTAGTGGTTTTTTTGAGCTGGAAGACATGACAAAAGCTTTCCCTATTTAATGACAACTAGTAACGGAGGGGGGGGGGGTGCTGAGATTGATAATTTTAAATTAGATTGCTTAGGCTTTTTGAACCCCTAAGGAAACCACGTGCTGTGCTGCCTGGCCACTGTTCTGCCCCTGCGAGCTTCACTTCTGGCCCAGGGCCTCTGCTCTGCATGAAATGGAGCAGCCAGCTAGCAAGGGCTGAGGCTGAATCTGCTCTTGTTAATGACCCTACAGCTCCCCTCACCAGGGAGTGCTTTTCTGCCAGCCCCAGAGCCTTGGCCTTCAGGCTCAACTCTCCAAACTCGCCAGTAGTTCTGCTTTGAGAAACAGACTTTACCATTTTTCAAGGTAACTGTGATGCTTTCCAGTTCCCAGTGCTTCCTGCAGCAACAGCAGAGTTGGGTGATGGAGAGAAATACTAGGTTATTCACATGATTTACAGTTGCACCCAGAACATCTGCCAGACACAGCTGTGCCATGTGATGCTGTGCTAAGAAACCTCCATTCCCACTTGGAGAGCCCAGCCATGCTCAAAGTGGATGTAAGTAACATGCAAAGGTATGTCTTGCGTGGTTTTGTTGAAAAGTGTATCGTGCATCTCCTGATGTATTGCTTCCTGTTGGTTTTCATTTTCTTTCATTTATTTCTCTTTATTTATTTTTCATCCTGATCTTTTCCTGGACCAATACCTGCGTCCTGGTAGCAGGAATGAGCCTATTGATTTTTTTTTTTTTTTTTTTTATTGCATACAGTGGTTTAGTTCAAAATTTGAATCAGCATTTTAACACTTTGTTAGTTCTAGTAGTGCTCCGGAAGGTGCTAGGCTGCCATGTGGTGAATTCAACTCAGTATCTTTTAATTTCACATGTGAAATTAATCTCATGAAGCTAAACCAAAACAGATTAGGAATGCTTTGGAGCAGAGACTGCATCACCACCCCCAGCTGGAACTGTCCTTGTTACTGGTTTACAGGGTTGTACTCCATGAAGCTCCCATTCTCTGTGGAGCTATTAATGAGCTGTGAATCCTGTGTTCTGGCATGACCATGGCACACCCTCCCCAGTGGTGGCAGGGAACACTGGGCTCAGCCTTGCCCATTGTTCAGTCACAGCTGCCATGTTTTGGCTAGCGTGGGAGGGCTTCTACTTCTGAGGCCAAAAAGATGTTATCAAGTGTTGAGTAAGTTAATTTTCTTTCTGAATTTTGTTTGTATGACACTAGATGGGTGTCAGAAAGATGACACTGCTCATTTCACAGTGCAATTGGATTCTGCTGTTACTGCTGTAACCAAATTGGTTTTCTTTTCATTTTCTTCAGAGAAAACATTTAACTCCAGACTTATAAAAGAACCACAAATAAAACACACCAGTGAAGAAGTTGTGGAAAAGGACCTGAATAAACTGGATTGCTCAGAAACTTGTTTTGTCTGTCATTAGTCGTATGTTACTAACTCCTGTGTGATCCAGCCATCACTCATGTTTGACAGAGCTTGCTTTCTGTAGTATTCTCCACCCCAAAACTCTGCTGTATTGCATTTAGCTACAAAAGCAGCTTCATACCTGCAGTTCCTGTTGGCTGTTTCTGGATGGTTTTATATGGGTTGGTTTGAGAGGGTGCCTGCCAGCTGTCAGGACACAGGCACAGCTAGTTCTCTCTGCTTGTCCTCAAGTAGTAATGCAAGCCAGCACACTCACTGACCTTTTCCAGATGTTTTTTCATCAGCCTCCGGTATCTGGGTTGATGGAGTTTGCTTTCCATACCTTTTTAGCCCTTTCCAGCCTGGAGCAGGTAAGCCCACTGCAATATTGCAAGGGGTTATGCCATGGTATGGGCACGGGGAGCTCCCAAACCGTGTATTTTCTCATTCTCCCTTCGCTTCCCTGCTAGCGTGCTTGATGGTTCCAGGCTTGGTGTAATGCACATAAGCTGCTGAGCCAACCAGAGCTGGCAATGTTTTATTGTACTCTTAACCCCACGTAGAGCTCTCTGGTCCCTGGATCTGGAGGAAAGGAACTGGTGTTTCCTGCTTTGTTCAGAATCTCATCAAGACCAGCCTGGGAGGAGCCATTGCTTTCAGCCCCATGCAGCTTTCAGCACAGACTACCCTGCACTTCAGATGCCATGTACTGAAGAGCAGTGTTTTCAGGCAGGGCCGCAACAGCACCCTGGTTGCAGACTGGGTTGTGGATCCTTTTGGGTCCCAGTTCTGCATTGGTGTGAAGTAACATATATACATCATAATATTGGCTGTGTCCTCCAGAAGATTTGCGTTGGAAATTGTGCAAGAAGGATGGGGATATTTTAGGTTATTTTTACAGGTTCTTGTACATGTGATAGAGCCTGGAAAGTGTGTGAAACTTTAGTAATACTATTACTAATGACTATGGTGCAATTCTGCCTTGAAATAGGACAAACTGCATTCTCCAAAACTTAAAAAGGGCTACTGAAAGCCACGAGTTTGGCACCCCAGGTGCAGTATTTAAGGTAGGTCTCAGTAAATGAAGGGGAGAATGGACCAGCGTCAGGAATCATCTGCTGGCCCATGGGCAAATACAGGCTCAGGAAATCCTGCCTTTAAGCTAGTGCTGCTGCTGTGCCAGCAAAGTGATAGCTGGACCAGGGAGGGTTATTTGTGCCTCTGGCAAGGAGCTTGGACACAGGCAGCAAGCAGGTTTCAGGTAGCTCTGAGCTGAAGCCTGTATGTGCTGTGTGGCACATCCAGCCTCTACCTGGATAGCGGAGTATTTTATTTTCAGCTTTGCAGAGATGTGGGTGCACAACCCACTGACCTGGCCTTGGGCAACTGCACAGCTGTGGTGAACCCGCTCCCCAGCAATGCAAGGGAAGAATGCCTAAAAGGAATGCAGCTGGAAATTGTGGCGTTTTTACTTGCTTCGGAACTGCTTTGGGGTCCCTTCCCCCACTTAATGCTGCCTTACAGTTGCGTGCCTGGAATACTTGCTGTATATCTGCCTAGCGCTTGATTGACACATATACAAGATAATAAATTTAGTTACAATCCCCTGTGTTCAGATTGACCAGTTATGACCCAAGCACACCAGGAAAGACTTCAGAGATAACATTTGTAAGGCGATGCTCTCTGGACTCAGAGAGAAAGTGTTTTTCCAATTAGTTTCTGTCTAAGGGCTGGCTGTGATGCTTATCCAATTGGCAAACCTCGGTTCAGATTTCAGCTTTAAAATATAATTGGCAGCTCAGCAAATTCATAAAATTGATCCCCATTCACACTTATTTTTGGCTTGCGTTAAGAATGTGCCAACCTGGAACTCTAAACTTAACCCGGAGTGACTTTCCCAGGCTCGCTGCCCTGAAAGGGAAGCCTGGCACCAGCACCTGGGCCCCAGCCAAGATAAATCCTGAGCCACTGATGTCAGGGCAGCTGAGGCTTCAACTGTAGGTGAGGGGAGAACAAAAAGGCAGAGTAAAGGGTGGGTTTTGTAAAATGCCCCTTTCTGAAACTCCTTCTTCAAGTGATCTTGAGTGTGGCGCACACTGCTCCAATCTGACACGGTGCTGCAGTTTCCAAGACCATCTGAGCTGCCATGCACACTTTTAAGGCTGCTTAAACGTGAAACTTGTGCTAAAGTTCAGATGCAGTGTAAACGCTCAAGAGCGCAGTGCGTTTCAGGTAAATGCTCAAGAGCGCAGTGCGTGCAGCAGTGGCTAGAAGAAAGCGGTAGAATTGGTTCAGATCAGATTGATCGCAGTGTGATCAAGCCTCTCCTGTGGGTACATTA
Organism: Pezoporus wallicus; assembly: GCF_028554395.1. Classification (NCBI taxonomy): domain Eukaryota; kingdom Metazoa; phylum Chordata; class Aves; order Psittaciformes; family Psittacidae; genus Pezoporus; species Pezoporus wallicus. The sequence continues at coordinate 80,303 of NW_026635157.1, forward strand.
GTTTCTGTCAGCCTGCAGGAGCCTTTCTGTCCAGGAGGCCCAAGCAAAGCTGCCTTCATGCCGAGCTGAAACCATCACGCAGCCCTCCAGCATGGGCTGTCCTGTACATTCTGCTTGGTACATGGATGAAGTGTGCCTGCTCGTGGGGTTTATGCGAGTGGATGGAACCGGCTGGTGAAAGCTCTGGAGCAGCGAGTCCTGCAACCAGTGCTACCACATTGACACCTGGTGGTGGACTTGGCCCTCGTGTTTTTTTAAATGCATTATTATTGTACGTCTTACAGATGGCGATTACTAGACGTTTCCTAGAGGCATTCCGCTTGGCTGCCTATACTTTTTCTGTCAATAACTCCAAGTAAGCTCCCTCGGACAAATACAAACATTGGAACATCAAAGAGCAAAGTGCAGAGGCTGACTTAAATCTGTTCCTCCCAAATACCATCACCACTTGCAAATCAGTATCATAAAAAATGAACAGAACCATTGGAGAGTAATTTTCTACTTTTCTACTCTTCTAGAACTTAGGTTCTCTGCCCTTTTTCCATAATGTTATTTTGACTTCAGCATATACTGAGACTTTTTTTTCCCTCTTCTGCAAGACTTAAATATGACCCACGTAACCTGAGAAAGATGCTCTAAAGGTTTAGAGATCTTCCATCTGCTTCTCGAAGTGAAGCCCGGGCTCCAAATCCACTGCATGTCATGTATTACATTATGAGCAAAAGGATATTCAGATGCTGAAGTCCTTCCCTGAGAATGTTTCCCTGCTGGAAATAACATTTTTACAAGCTTCTGCATTCCCATCAGTCTCTTCCTAACAGGACCTCCTGTGGGGAGAACTCGGTATTTCTCATTCCGATGATAGTTTTGAGTAACATTTGTAATTGTCTGCCAATGGCTGTGTATTTTTTGGCAATAAGAAATCATAGTCAAGTTTGCTTCCCTGCTTAAATTTTCTTTAGCACTGCTTTTGGAGCAACGATGGGATGGGTTGCAGCCTTTGCCAGGCTATCATGGCATTTACACTTTTGGTTTCCCTGGAGCTGCAGAATGTGATTTTAGTTACGAAGGGCATTTTACCGTTTCAAGCAGTAAGAGCCACCATGTTCCTCTGCACTTCTCCTGCTGCTCCCTTATCAAGTTCTGATCTCTCTGCATCTCTTCTGCTGACAGTGCAAGGAGAACATTATTCCTGTAGTAAAATTAAATCTAATTGGGAAACCAAATTACCAGATGGTGATCTTGTCTTTGTGTTTGTCGTTGTAGTTCACTCAGTTACTGCGGCTTGTTATTTAGCAGGTTTCACTGGTGTTTGGAGTCTCTGCAAATATTAAATCATGGATATTAAGTTCACAAGCTGAGAGCCAGAGGAGAGCTGGACTCAGCTTTGCTCGGTGTTTCAAGAGTGCAGATGGATGGCATCCATCTTTGTCAGTCTAACTTTGCACAGCAGTAAGCTTCCAAAGTTTATTATACCATGTGTAACATACAGCATACTTGCTTCTGCCAGGTCTATGTTTCTTTAATCTTATTTAGTGCCTTTTTGGTCTTCTATGAGAAAATGTATTTCCACTCATTTGTCTGGTTTTTATGCCATCCATGTTTTGCTGCCTGCTTCTAGTTTATGGTCTTGTTTTGCCATTCGGTGTTCGAATGCCTATTTGTCTCCTGTATGAAGCCAGTAGTGTAAGTAACTGCCTCAAATGTACAGTCCTGGGGATGGTAGGTGAAGGATGCTCATTGCTTTTGCAGTAGGATTTAAGGTAGTTCAGAGCATGTGTTGGCTGAGTTTCTGCTAGCATCCCATTTGATCCTTGGCGAGTGGAAAAAGCTGTATGAAGTCAGCTTTGGTAAGAAGGCTTCTTTAATGTGCCATGGAAGAACAGCCCAAGGATACCAGATCTCTGCCAGGCTGAAGGTATCTCCCTTGTGGTTTTAAAAACAACAAAAACCAAAACTTTTTTTCTTTTTTTAAAAGAAGTAAACCAAGAAACTATAAGAAATTTTACAAAAGGAACTCCTAAAAACCTCTTCAGCTTGAGAGCAGGGAAGGGAGAGACAGGATCCTCGCTGGGCTTGAGTGGGAGCAGTGCATGGCACAGCAAGACTGGGGGGGGGGGGGAAATGTGTAGAAATTAGGGAGGCTGAGGAAACCGTGTGACACAAAGGAATGGTGAAGGAGGAGGAGCTGGTTATGGTGAGCAATTCTGATGCCAGCACTCATTGGCAGAGGCACATCATCCAATTTCCTTTCCCCATTCAAAGGCCTGCCAGCCCTGCATACATTGTCCTTTCTGGCTTGCTGCCTTGCATGTGCTGTCCTCACAGATTGCTGTGTTCACAGCTTTGCTTCATTTGTATGTCTATTTTGACTGCATTTGCCAAGTCTACTACATCTTACTCAAGAGTTCCTCTGAGCCTGCTGCAAGACTTCAAGGCAGTGATTCCAACTTGGGACAGAGAAGGAATATATTTGGCTGAAATGTTGTAAAAATCCCTTCACTATAGACTGTGAATTGCACTGCTTCCTTAATAATGCTAATGACAAGTGGTGCTGTAATATTAAACTATTCTTGTCTAAAAGTTCAAAGCATCCCAGTCCCGATAGCCCCTAGGAAGTAAATACTACAGAAGTCTTGCATGTGTAGAATCATTGGATGGTTTGGGTTGAAAAGGACCTTAAGATCATCAAGTTCCAACCCCCCTGCCATGGGCAGGGGCACCTCACACTAGATCATGTTGCCCAAGGCTCTGTCCAACCTGGCCTTGAGCACTGCCAGGGATGGAGCATTCATGACTTCCTTGGGCAGCCTGTGCCAGTTCCTCACCACTCGGCACAAACATACCCTGATGCAGAGAAGCAAAAGAATTGTTGTGGCAGAGTGGATGAGTTGAATGACCTGTGTTCAACAAGCAGTCTGTCTGTTAAAGGCTTTCACCAGAGGCTTTGGGGTTTGAGGTGGTCTGTCATACTTGGTGAAGGACAGGACTTGCTGGGTTCTTAACTAGCAAGCCAACATTTTTAAGGAGGAGAGAAGCCATGAAACCTGTCTTGTTCTCCTCAGTTGTTTGTGATTAGTTTGAATGTTTGCTTATAAATTGTGTCAACTCTTGTAGGAAGTGAGTTAAAATATTAGCAAAACTTCTAAGAATAATTGGCAAACACTCTTTGATACAGAACACGTTTATTATCTGCTTCATAGACAGTCTTATTATTAATAATCGTCATGGTATCTAAGCTCACAAATTAGTGGACTTGTCATGAGTGTTCTGCGAGAGGAAGATTTCTGCATTTAAGAGGATGTGGGAAGGAGGTATATTGGGCTGCCTGGACTGCATGGGGAGCAGAGGACCACCCTCTTCCCCTTCTTATGCTGAGGAGCTGTTGCAGGGGTGACTTCTACCCAAGGGTTTTCAGCGACATATTTGTCTCTAGCTTCCCCAGCCCCTCACAGAGCAGGGTGTCTGTTCCGTCCAAGCTTCTTGGGAAAGGGTGAGAGAAGGGAAGAGGATTCTTTATTTATGACTTTTTTTTTAATTATTATTATTTTCAAATGAACTTGGCAACTCTGTAGCTCTCCCTTAGGAAAGCTGTCTCCTGGAGGATTGCTCTCACTGCTTCCAGCTGCTTATAAAAGTCTTGACAACCAAAAAGTAGAGAACATCAAGGGCTGTCCAAGCCTGTTGGGATTTATGGATTCATTTTCAACTTGGCAGCGAGAGCTGGACTCAAACGCATCTCAGCAGAGACACCAAATAGCAACAGCCTCCCACCCCGTCTGAACACCCTGGCAAGAACTGCCTCCTCCTCCTTCCCATTAGTAGCCCCTTCCCCTACCCCAGGAGCTGACGCAGCCAAAAAGATCCTCCTGTCTTGGAAAGAGTAAGAGGCGCTGCAGCAGGAATTCTGAGCCCCAGATACTTGTGCTGTGGTGAAATAATGGAACAGTCAGCGCTTTCCATGGGCTCTTGGCCAGCAGCAGAGCTCCTCTCAAGCAGGCAGTGACACAGCACCACTGCTGAGCTGCCCTTCGGACAAAAGCTCCGTGAGAAACAACCCTCTGGTGAGCAGAAGAGCCAAGAGAAATTAAGTTCTACTTAGTGCCAAAGTCTGATTTGTTTTCTCAGCCACTTTCTCAGCAGAATGCACGTTCTGTGTGTTTTGCTGAAAGAGTCCCCAGTAAATAAGACAGAAATGAAAGAAAAATAAGTTATAAAGCATCAAGAGAGAATTTTGACCAACCACCAAATTCCTGTGCATCCTCAAAGGAAAAGCAGAAAAGCTGATGCACGTCTCCAGCAAGCCGAGGGCACTATATAAAGGCAGAATGCCAATTTTCCTATAGATTTTAAATGCCTTTTGCACTGAAATATGTAACATTATTCCAGACGTGAAAACAAATGTTGACAAGTACAGTTATATCCTGCTCTGTTGCTACATGTGTATTTTCTGAGTGCTGTCATTTTGGATTTGCTGTGTTCAAGTATGTGGAAGATCTTTTTCCACTCTGCATCACACTTGCTCTGTGATTGTACATATGTGTACAGCAGCATATATGTGTATAGCAGTAGTTGGGAAAGCTCTGGTACAGGTTGGTAGGCAAGCCAATGAGCCTGGCCTTGCATAGGTACAGTACAGGCACTTAACCCCATGAGATGGTTGCTTCAGTGTGTGAAGTGTGTTGCGTGGCATATTTCAGCACAACTAATAATGCCTGTAGAACTCAAGAATTTTTCAAAGCATTTCACAGGACATTTATTCCATAGTTTTGTTTTATAATGTCATTTCTAATCTTCATGTAATATGAGGTGGATAAACTTACAAGCTATTCTGGAAGCTATTCACTTGGAAGATGGATGAAATCTTTTCACATATTCCACAGCTTAGCCAAGGACTGGGATAGGGAAATTATCTCTTGTTCTGCCTCTTCCTCTCTTTCTTGAATTAATTCCTCTCGTACTGATGTTGCCCCCTCTAATTCTGGCATTGCGTCTTCTTCATCTTCCTTCACTACGTGAGTTGCTTTTCATTTCCATTTCTTTTGTATATAGGAGCAAATGACAGGCATGGACTGGTCCTTTGGTTCAGCTGCAGTGGCTGCTGCAGGGGTTGGAGTGTCTGCAGTGTCTGTTATCAGAGTTGGAGTAGCTGCTATGCTGATTGGTGGGGACAGAGTAGCCACGTTGTCTGTTGCTTTGCCATCAGATCCAGACACGTCTTTTTCTGATAGTGTTGAGCAGGGCTCTCCATTGTAGTCCAGGCCAGCGCTCATTGCAGTTATTTGTACCTCTCTGGTAGTGCCAGGATGACCACATACTTTTTCCACGTTTTACTAGCTTTTCTGGATCTTGTACAGGGGGGAAGTTCCAAAGCACTGGTGGGGCCCATTGGCCGAGGTACTTGCCCATGCCACTCCACACACCCTGCCACTCGTGACTGTCCTGTCTCAGGGAAGTTCTCTTGGTGGTATTCTTAGGTCATTGTTTAACCTGAACCATATTCAACAGAACAGGGGCTCCCAGCAAAAGGAGCAGGCTGGTTTCAAGGATACTCAAAGGATACTCAGAATCTTTAAAATTCTCAAAGAGCCTGGTGGGGGAGCAGAGGCTGTGAGGGAATGTCTCCTCCATAGGGGAGAAAGAGAGAAGTGTAATTGTTAATAATTCCCATTACATGATTCAAAGTGTAGGGGTGATGGCACAATTGCTCGCCACCTGCCGACTGATAACCAGCCTGATGCGAGCAGCAGTCTGGGCCTTCTGGGTATCTCCTTCCAGTTTATATACTGGGCATGACATGCTGTGGTATGGAATATCCCTTTGGCTAGTTTGGGTCAGGTGTCCTGTCTCTGCTTCCTCCTGGCTTCTTGTGCCCCTTCTCACTGGCAGAGCATGAGACTGAAAAGTCCTTGATCAGAGTAAGCATTACTTAACAAACCAATGTTTTTAGTTGTTGCTGTCAACGTCGTTCTCAGGCTAAAGTCAAACACACAGCCCTGCACCAGCTACTAAGAACAAGAAAAATGACTGCTACTGCTGAGCCCAGGACAGACAGTTATCTATATTGTGACAGTAACTAGTGGATAATTCATTACATGTGGAAAAAACTGTTCTGCTCTGTGAAGACAGATCATACCCCCAGCCCCATGGTTAGGATTTCTTGGAGCCAACCATGTGGCCATAGATGATCAAACTGATACAATGTGCTTATTTCCTGAACATTCTTTAAACAACACTAACCAAGAAAAGCTTCTGGTGCTTTCCAGAAGGAAACGGGTCGAACTGTCACCACTTCCAAATCATGCATCATGTGATGATGTCACTAAAGGTCACTTCTTTGAAAACAAAAGAATTCAGTGGTGTCAGTGAGGGCCACGTTTGACTCTTGCTTGAGATCAACAAATACCTGACAGAAACAGCACCGGGTCAGAGCATTTGTGAATCCCACCTGAATGCTGGAACTGGTGAAGCATCAGTGCTGAGAGTAATGGAAAAATAAAATACAAAGGAAAAAAGACAATGTTACTTGGAACAAAGAGTTGTAGGTGACCACTTTATGATGTGTTAAAGCGTTTCTAAAACATGTCATACTGACATACTTGAACTTTGGTATAATGCTAACGCCATTCAGCTTCAACCTTAATCTTTGAATTATAACCTGAAGAGTTCAGTGGAATAATGCAGAGATTAGCAGTTTTACAATTTACTGAGGATCAAACATGCCCCAGCAGAGCACAGTTTAAATGTTTGCAATCATAAATCAGCTGTACAGTTGCATTATGGGACCATGTTCGGTAATTAAGGGTTAAGTCAATAACAGGATTTTTTCAATACAACAGAGACACTTCAAAGCTCTCCCCCCCCCCCAGTCTCTTTGGCATCATCTGTGCCTCCTTTTTTAATTAACAACCCCAAGCTCTCGGTCCACATCAGGACTTATACTGGAGATGACTTCCCTGATTTGACTTCTATCATATGCGATCCCTGAGAAAGGTACCTGCAGCTTCTCTGCTGTGCCTTCATGCCTCCGCTAGAGACTCTGTGTGTTCACTGCTTTGGTTTATAAACGCGAGATGTGCCTTTGAAAGCTCACTGATACAGCCAGTGATACGGATTGAAAGGCTCCTTCTAGCAGGGAGCACAGCCCTGTGTCCGGGGAAATGGGCCAAATTATTTTTTGCCTATAGCTGAGCAAGTAGGCATGGGAGGTCAGTGCAGAGCCCTTCACATGGAGCATGGCTCTTTTACAATAGCTGAGCAATAGGCTTAGGGTTTTTAAAACATGTCTATTCTTTCAAGGCATCAACAAAGATCTCTGCCATCCTGAACCCAGTCACTACTGAGGTTCAAATGCTGACAGGGAGGGGAATGAAGCTCCCACTGTGGTGAATGGCAGCCTGTGTCTTGACTTGGTGCCCCATGTGACATAGCTGGTTGATGCTTAGACCTGTGCTCCCAGAGCAGCTACGGTGTTTGCCATAAAGCCCTTTCATAACACTTGGTTAAGCCTCAGAGTAGCACATTATTTCCCCGGGACTTGTGATTGTCAGGAAAGGTTTGATCTGGAGGCTTCACAAACTTCTGTGTCTTTGAATCAATAAAGTCAGTATAGCAATATCCTCAATATTGGGGTACAAAGCCATGACATGGTTTACATCACTGTAAGGGAAAAGGGAGCACAGCTCCCTGTGTGTGTTTGGTTGCTGGGCAGAGGGTGGCCTTACAGCTGGAGTGGGCCAGTGGTCACTGTAAGAGGTATCGGGGTATGCATAGGTTTTCTGGTAGAAGCCCAGGCCATTTCTGGAGTCTAACATGAAGGGCTGCTGTGGGGGCCGGCTGCGGAAGCGATGCTCCTGCTGCTGCAGGTGATGCTCACTGTAAGAGTGAGGCAGGTCAGCAGGAAGAGCTGAAGACTGTGGCAAAATGTGGTGCTGAGCACCATCAGGGGCATAGCGGCTCCTCTGACTGATCCTGTGGGTGCTGCAGCCCTCCTGCGGCCAGCTGTGGTCTGGGCACATCCCACTCAACACCGGAGGGAGCACCGTTTGCTGGAAAGGGCATCCCGGTAAGCTGGTGTGGTCCAAGCTATGGGAGTGATGAAGCGTGTATGGGTTGTCCCTGAGGTTGCTGAACTGGTGAGGGCTGTCCATCACTCCTCTGTCCTGATGTGTATGTATGGACCAGCTGTAGCCATAGGTGTCATCACCAATGGATAGTGCTGACATCTTCTCTAGGAGTGGATGGTCTTGCCATGGCTCCGGCTGCAGCAAGCGCTGGTCCAGACACAAGTCAGAGCCAGAGCTGCTGCCCCAGCCACTGGAAAGCTGCTCAGGACATCTCCCTTGGGACCATCCTGAATAACAGGAAGCTCCTGTGCAGCCACTACCTTCTCGCAGGGTTTCTGTACAGGCACCACAGGGCACAGACTCTCCTCCAGTCCTATATGGCTCTTCCTCTTTGCCCATGCTTAACGGGACATTTATTTTAGCCCTGAGCTCATCAGCAACTGTGAGCTGAGCTTGGTGCAGTCTCTCTGGGTGGTAAAATTTGCATTTATTGCCATAGGTGCACTTTTTACCTGAAAGAATAAAAATATCAGAACAGGAGGTTGTCACTAGCTCCCATATCAGTTGATATACTCATCGCTTCTTCCCAGCACTACGTATTTGCAGGGGTATGGGGAGCACAAACAGCAGAAGGGAAGTAGCTGTTTTCCGGTTCAGAACTTCTGACCCCAGATTTACATACTGCTGTCCAAAATAGCAAGGGGAAGCAAGAGTGAAAGCAAGTTTCTGCTATTTTGGAAGTGTCTGAAATTCATTTATGCTCCTGTTGCTGCTCTCAGTGGGCTGGGAGACCTGCTGCTACAAAGGGCTGCTTTAAAAAAGGACATGTATAGGGATTTACCTCTGAAAAACCTGTGCATTACTGGAAAGCTGTTGGAAGGGGAAAGGGGAAAGTGTTTGGATGGCCTTTCCCCAGTGCCATGACACAAGTCCACTCTGCAAAGTGAAACCTGCGTGCAGGCTGGGGCATCAGCACAGCTGCAGCGCCTGGTTTGGGTGCTGTGTGCAGGCAAGGATGGGAGCCAGAGCTGCTGCCTTTGCTGGGGCTGAAACCACTTCAGCAGGAGAGGGAAAAAAAGCATCACACGTTTGTGCAGCCCTGACCCAGTCCCTACCACAAGAAGCAGGACAGCACATGATAATGGTGGGGGACCTTAGCCGAAGGAAAGCACTGCTGGGAAGCAAATGGCAAGAGGAAGAGGGGTTTACAGCATGAGGAGAAACCCACCATAGGGGCAAGGCTGCCATTTTGGTTCAGGAAGCACTGGCTTTTTGCTGAGGAAGTTATTAAGTGTAGGTCCATGCCGGCCTAACGGGTCATCAGGAGGCATAAACCTGAAAAAGGAAAAAGCCACAGGAGTAACAGAAACACCTTTTTAGCTTTAGGAGCTAAAGTGCCGCCACAGCTCAAGCTTAGGGTAGAAAATCCTCGTGATCCTTTTGTGGCCTGGCTTTCAGGAGCCAGGCTCTGTTCCTATGCACAGCCGTCATGCCTGACAAGACATCAGTTCTTCACCTTCATGTAGCTGTTGGTTTTCCCTCATAACACAAAAGAACTGGAAAGGCACAGCAGCTTGGTGTGGCTCTGGCCAGCCAGAAGCCCTGGCTGTGGCAGCATCCTTCTTCTCTGAAGCAGCAGCAGCAAACTCCTCTGTGGTCCCAGCGCCTCAGTCCTCACCATCAGCTCCTTTCCACAGCAAACTCACTTTTCTCTTACTAAATACTTGTAGGAGAATGAGGATTAAAAAGCCAGAAGTTAATCCAGAGCTACAGCTGGTCACTTGTGATAAACTAGCCCAGCCTTTTTCAAAGGTTCAGTAAAGGCTTCCCACTACAAGGCCTGCAAAATGCTCAGATGAAACTGTTAATAATTCTTCTATGCCAGTACATGAATGTGGTGCTTCAGGAAGAAAACTAGTTGTTTTCTCTAGACTTGTTTGCAAATGAATCTGCAGTGCACCCACTCATGGAAAACCCCTTTGTTGGATGAAGGGAGTCACTGGCAGGAGGGAAAGGAGGCACTCAGGGAATTTGGTTATCCACAGAAGGGGACTGAAACCTCCAACTTCAGGCTGTGGTTTTAGAGGGGTTCTCAAAGCTGTGCAGGGTCTTGCTGAAACTACTCAAAGGGGCTTCACAGTAACAGCTAGTCTTTCTGAGGGAAGAGTTCTGAAAAGGTCTGGCAATCACTATGAAATAGGAAGGAAAATATCATATAAATATTTGTAACCCATTAGTAACTAGGGAAGAAGCCTGGTGGTAGCTGGAGATGATAGACTGGAGCTTTGAGAGATACAGTATGCTGGTGTTCAGTGGCTACATTTCTGTGAACAGCGTTACAGGGAAACTGAAACCCAGTGCCAAGCACTGCCATCCAGTTCTGGTGGCAGGAAAGCCAATTCTCCATCCTGACCCATAGAGAATGCCACAGTGTAAGATGGCTTCTCTGCTCACACTCATCCATGCACAATGGATGCCTCTGAGCGTACTTCCCCAGCCAAACTGGTGGCTAATGAACACCTGTGCTACTAGAACACTCAGACAAGGTCACTACATACAGACTGAGGAGCACACAGCTCAGCTTTGCAGGCAGCGTGCATGTGCCTTAATGAAAACCTTCCACAGTGGGGGTGGTAAAGGCCAGAGAGACCAGCTTCTCACTTCTCTTCTTCTAGAAAGTTATGATTACAAAGGCATAGGAAAAGGTGCTCTTCTGCCTTTAAGGGAATTAGAAATACTGCCAGATAGCCAGCTTCCTTTCACAGGTTTCATTCTGTTTCTTACAGGAAATAGAAATTGAAAGATACCAAGTCTTAGTTTAACACCCCAGTTGGATTAGACAGAAGAAAAGCTGGTCACTAATGCTGCCATTTGAATATAGAAGTTCACTGAAGGATGACATGGGGGGTTTAAGACCAGAGCTGAGGGAGGAGGAACTAAAGAAATGAGATATGTTATGGTAAATTCCTTGAGAAAAAGTCTTGTGTATTCTGCCGGTGGTGGGAGGTGCAGTGGTGTTGGAGCTGGCTTGGCCCATGATGTTTAAATTCAAGAGTGTTTGACAACAGCTGTCCCTTACCTGTTACTGACAAATGAGTACATGAGTAGTCGCTGCTCAATAAACCATTTCCACTCAGGGTTTTCATTCTGGAGATCCCGGTAATTGTCATTGGAAACAATGACTCCATCTTTCTCATAAGCAACTTTCACTATATAGCGATCATCATAGCAAACTACCCTCTTGCCTTTCACTTTCCGGGATGGGGTGTACACGAGGATCGATTGCTTCTCGAGCTCTTCAAGGATGTGCTGATCTGGTGGGATGGTTAGCAGAAACAAAGGGGATTAAAAATTAGCAAGAGAAACTAATTAACTAACAGTGACCGGCTCTCAAAGACATGCTAGAAACCTGCAGGAATCTAAAGAAGTTTGGGCAGTGTAGGCAACTGACAGTGATGTGACTCTCAGATGCATTGATACCTGGTGACTATTTGACAACTTGAAAATTAGGGGGTTTTACAAAACAGCCTACTTCTAAAATGTGAGACACTCTCTTTTTTTGATGTCTATCTGTAAAGGATGGCTTGAATTCTACACCGGGGGCATTCTGAACCACTGTAGCATCCTATTTACCCTGCTAGATAGCTCATAATCAGTCCAAATATGAGCTTTACTTAGAGGTAAAATGTGCCCGATAAAATGAACAAATAAAAAAATAAACTTATTCTTCTGCTATTTTTCCTCTATGCCGAAAGGTGGATCTCCAGCCACCTCATCTGAAGGCACCAAACTGCTGGCACAAAGCTGGCAAATTTTTTTCCATACAAACTGAATTTCACCACCCTCCACAGCCTTCAGCTGATGCATTTCTTTTTCCTGGAAGAGGAACCTGTGCAGCTTCTCCATCAGATAATAGTAATGCAATAGTGAATGCTTTGGCTACTGCCACCTTTGGATAATGTGTGCAACCATATCATTGTCTCCTGGCTGGCCTTAAAAGCTCTGCAGACTCATTGCAAGCTGACAGACTCCTTTAACTCAGCTGGCAGCAATTTGTGCTTGTAAAGCAAAAGGTTCAAAGCCGTATAACAAAGCCTTGTAAGCAGATTTATCTGCTAGCCAAGAGTGTGAGGCAATAATGACTAATTTAAGTGACAAAATCCTGATACACAACTTGCACTTCACTTATCTCTACGGGACAGAACTGTACTGTTCACACCCCCTGTCTCCAAACTGCACCTACTGGTTGCCAAATGATGCCCAGGACGGGGACCTACCTGCAATGGGACTCTCTTGGCGAGGGGGCTCCTTCCTCCAGAGTGGGACGAAAACCTTGATGTATGTGTGCCCCCTCTCTCGAAACCAATCCACTGCCAGCTGGATCCCCCAGCAGGAGAACACCTCTTTGTTTCCGTGACTATAATAAAAACCATTTTTTAGTAGGAAAAGGATGGTGAGGCAAAAGTTGCAAGAAGCTGAGTTCTCTTTAACTGAGCCACTAACGAACAGGCAAAACAAACAGCTTTTGAGTCATTCACCGGTTTCCAAGAAAACAACCTGGCAGGGTGTCCTGGATGGACAGAGCCAAACACTTCCTCCAGCAGAACAAAATACTTGTTATCTGAAAAAGTGGATGCTTAAAAACAGAGGTATCCTATCCCCCGTATCTATGACCTGCAGCTACCCAAGCCTGTTGCCCATGCCTGCTTCTTCCGTCTGTATTTGGATGGACTTGGGGCCTAGAGTACCAGCAAGATATTGGGCTGTGTCAGACCCTTCACGTGCCTTGTCTAGTAATGGTTTGAGGAGCGAGAGGTTCTTCCAGCACAAGCAGAAACCATGAGGATCTCTTATGAAACAAAACATGGGTATTTTCTTCTGTCGTAACAGTGACATCAGGGATTTTAATGTCTGAAGAGGCTGCAATTGTGATCACAGGCCATTCAGCTGCTAACTTCATCTGGAAACAGGAGTCGAACTATGGGGAAAGCAAAGCTATAAAAGGCAGGATGGGAAATGCAGAAACTCTAACCCAGGACTCCAAAAAAGGGGCAAGACCTCAGTGGAGATAGCCACAGGCACCTTGGGCACATGTTTATCTTGCCCTAGTTGGTGGATTTTGTCTTCATTGCACAGAGAGGTAGGAAAGTCCTGGGACAGGTGCTGCAGAGGATGCAGGCAAGGTGGCTTCTGGAGAATCATCAGTATCTAGAGCAAGACACAGAAAACCTCAATAAAAACAATTAGGGGCGGTATCCTTCCTAAGTTCCCTCACCTTGAAAGTCCTTATTGCTTGTAATTTGCTACAGAGCAGTGCACTTGTAGGGGTGCATTTATTAACCATTTCTGCACAAAGAAACAAAACCAGACTCTTCACAAAGTCCTAAAATGGATAATAGTAATGCAACAGTGATTGCATTAAATGCGCTCCCAGTATCTACACAAACCTCGTCCTTGTACTTTGAGCTTGCTGGATAGTATTAGCACAGTCTCACTCAGGACTTGTAAATGACTCACTGGGTTACTACACCTACCTGCAGCGATGGACCAGTCAAGGTCGATGCCACAGTCCTAAATGCCTCTCCCACTGTCCCCCAGGAATTCATCTTTAGGTTCTGCCTACGTCAATCTCAAAACCAAAGCTCCATTTTACACTAAGGAAAGTTTCAGTGCTCAGTGCTAAGATGGTGACCACAAATGAAAAACAATACAGTTTGGAGGAAGAACCTGGGGCAGGGTTATGAATAGATACCCAGGCAATAGGAAGTCTTAATAAACTCTCACCAATAATGAACTGTCTGAAGTGCTCAACACATCTAACATCCATTCTGGAACAGCTGTTGTGTTTGGTTTTAAAGAATAGGATCTGCCCAGGATATGTGTAAAGTCACCTGGAGAGGTGAACTGGAAATTCTGGTGACTTTTTCAGATAACTGCCATTAAAAGGAAGTCTAGGTACATCTTCAGTGTCATTACTCAAACAAAATCCAGCAACAGCCTGCTTCAACATTGACTACTCATATGTATAACCCTGTCAGCTTTAGGAAGGGAAATCTAGATATGCCCCCAGTGCAGAAGGTAAAGAGCTCAATCACAAGCGATTTGCCCAAAATGCCAAGCACAACAAGCAAGAAGAGGCACCTGGAACTGTTTCTCAGTGTTATCAGTTAATCCAGTTGCTGCTACATTGCTACAGCCAAACCTGGGGAGTGTATATCTAAAATAGTATGTACGGGGATGGTGCATGGAAGGGTCAACACAACTGAACAGCAACGTCTGCTGTGCAATAGAGCAGGGGCTTCAAAATCTTACATTCTCCCTGTGTCATGAGTCTGTGCTGCTTGACACAGACTAGCTCCTGTCAGTCACCTTTCCCATACACACCCACAGTCCATGGACCATAACTGATCTGGTGTAACTCACTCCCGTCTCTCTCCCTCCTGCCAGCAACAGGGTACATTGCACTCAGGTCACAGACCAGCAGGGCCCATCTTTCAGAAGCTGAAGCAGCAATTTGGTTTCACTGTGACTCCAGCGATTAACCCATAATTAGCACACAGTGACTCCTTTTTAAATTGTGCAATTCCGACCCTTCGGAGAGATATTTAGTCAAAACAACTCCCTTTGAAACTGCAAATGGCACCATTTCCATATGGTTATGACACAGCATCCAACACAGCTTTGCTGAAGAGAGAGAGACCAAGGCAGGACTCCTCTGGCCCAGGAAGAAAACACCGTGCGTATCACTAAGCTTGCTAAACCATCCTGCCTGCTTCCCATGGACAGGCAGGAGATAAGTAAGCTTCTCATTACATCTGAGGGAAACACAGAGTGTACTGAGATGCTTGACTAGTGAGACTGGCTGAAGGCAAGGTTATTTTCCATTCAGTTTCTATGGATAGGCTGATCGGTGATCAGAGACCACCAACTCACTCACTTGTTTAATTACCCTGGTAAGGCAGAAATGCAAATGCCTGAGATATTTTCCTCCACACAGGTAACTGCCTCTCCAAGCTTCAACTGTTTGACAGCTTCATCCCTAAACTGATGCTTCTCCTTCACTTCTATTGCTGGTGTTGATGATGATGATGTTTTCCCAGCAAGGAAACCTAAAATCCCTTTTCCCTGACTTCTGCAAATGTCCCTTCTCTGTCTGACAGAGGCAAGCCAGAAACATTAAAGAGAGGAGACCAAAAGCACTCACCAATCCTATCCCATTATCCAAAGAAAATGCCATTCAGCATCACTTTGAAAGGCATTCAGGAGAGAAAAGCAGCTCTTTCCAGGCTGCATTGGTTCAATTCTCCATCTTCAAAGTAGTCTCTAACTTTATCAAGACAGAGTTTGGGGATGTCTGAGAACTGCTGCAAAACCTTTGCCTTTCTGAAACTCAAAAGTACTTCACATTCTTCTAATTCCTTTTAGGTGAAAGATGAAGAATTCAGAGCAGAACACCAGCCTTCAATCATCTAGCAGGCAGCCTTCTCTCAGACTCACATTTTAGAAATCATTATACAAAAAGATTTCAATGTTACATGCCAGAAGCATGGGTGGCTTCTTGAAAAAGTATTCAGGTGGGCATGTGGTCTGGGACAGCAATACAACATGCTAGCTCAAGCCATCTGTAATGATGCTTGTCTGAAATAACCTCTGTCCAGCAAGCTCCTGTGCACAGGCTGGCACAGCAGGGTGGTCTCAGAGCTTTCCCAGAGTATTCCAAGATCAAAACATGCCCTGTTTCGTTAGCTACCGAACTATGCTGGGCCTCCTGCTCAGTGGCAAGGGCACATCTTCTTTTCCCATGGAAACAATGCTGTTCTCTCCTTTGTTCACCTCTAAAAAAGCCCCAGCAAATCTGTGAGGACAAGGCTGTGTCCAGAGAATGGAGCACATGGCCGGTCAGGGGTACTATTGCCCTTAACACTATGAGAAGGTGGGTGCTCAGCTCAGGCACTTCTTTTGCAGAGAGACAAGGACACCATAAGGAGGGTCTAGGGTGAAAATGCAAATGGGGCAGGAGATCATAAGAGATGTCTACCAAGCTCCTGGCCCAGCCAAACTGAGCGATTCTGCTCTGTTCCATACTTCTCATCCATGAGCTGCACTGAGCGAGGAACCGCTCAGTTTTGGGTGGGATTTCTCCCTATATCCAGAAGATGGCATAATTTGCTTAGTCTCCAGTTGCTCTCGATGTGCTGCCTACCTTTGCCCTCTAACCAGAAGGGATGTGGTCTCGCCTCATGCCAAAGCTAACCCTCCCCTGCCCGGTCCCAACCTGCAGGGACGGGCTTGGCCTTGCTGAGTGGACAGGGAAGTTAACAGGGAAAAACTGAGATAGCCAGTGCGTCCTGGACTCCCAACTGTCACAGCCTCTGGCCCTTGATATTATGCACATAAACAGAGGGAAACCCATTGCTGTCTTTGGATTTCCTATCCGCATGGATGTGCCAGGCTCTCCACCAGTAAGAGTGCTTTCAGGATCAGAACACTCCTTAGGAAATGTAATTGGCCAGGATGAGATGCTGTGAAACATGAACAGAATTAATAAAGGAGGAAACAAGACTATTCAGTACACATCAACTATCAATTCCCTGATATTTCTATAAAAGTGAAGTCAAACCAAAACCCAACAAAAAATATACAATCCAGGAACATTGCTGAGGTTTACTTGCAAGTCAAAACAGTACAACCGTGATGTTGTTAGGAACCACAGTAACCCATCTTTATTTTCCCTCTCCTTCTTAGGTTACTTAGGCTGTTCTAGCTGTTGACCAGTTTTCCCTGGAAACACCTCCACATATGGGTTTAGAAGTCCTAGGTACCCGTTTGAAAAGACAGAGAAACATGAATTCCTTTTAGGTGAACAAAAAGGGAGAGAGAGCTGCTGAATCGTACAGCAATAAACAGTAGTGGTTAGCTAGCTGTTGTCTTATGAAAGGTCAAAGTGCAGAGTGAGCCAGTGATTGCATCTGGCCTGTGTATTTATGGGCAGAGAGACAGCAGGTCCCTAGAAGCTGTGCCTCAGCCAAAGAACAGGAATAAGCGGTTGTTCATACGTTATACGTCAAATACATCAGTGCGCGTCTCACCTGAAGAAAGCATACTTCAAGCCATCACCCTTAAAATTCAGAACTTCACAGGAATAGAATCATAGAATCAGCTAGGTTGGAAAAGACCTGTAAGAGGGATCCCTTTTAGGAAACACAGCTTACCTCATTGCAACATTGCTGCCGTCAATCACAATGGGTCTCAAGTAATCAGAAGAATCACTTTCACCTTCTCTGAGCCACTTTGACCCTGGTGCAGTGCTGGATGATCCCCGGGCAACAAGTTTTAGTGCAGAAGGCTGAGCTTGGCTCTCCAGAGCTTGAGGTCTGCTCCCCATCCGAATCAGCTCTTTCAGCACATCATCCACCAGGGCCTCTTGGCCCAGGTTCTCCAGCACTTTGCAGATGTCCTGCTTACCATAGCCCAGCTTGCAGAAGAAATCCAGCTTGCTCTGGTGAGCTTCCACCCTTGCTGCAGAAACTTCTCCAGAGTGCGGTGGTACTGGTTTGCTAGGAAGCGAACTGGCCAGTGCCATCTTAGCAAGTTCCTTTAAACCCACTGCTCCTGTCTTCCCAGCCTTGTCCAACAGGCATCAGCTTTAAGGAGGGAGAGATCACAAACAACAAAACACAGGTTTTAAGGAAGAACTTTCAGTTGCCTGCCCAGTGTACAGCAAAGAGACTATCTCATCTCTGAAGAGACTCTCCAGTCTTCTCTCAGCATTAAAGCATCCTTCTGGTCCATGCTTGTTTATAAAGCACTGGAGTGTCCCATGCAACGCTTGTCACGTTCCAGGAGTTATGTCAGACAGGTGTCATCCTACTGCATGAGCTATGCAAGCCTGTCTGTACACAAACACACTGTATGCGTAGATGTGTTCTTCAGACTTATCTCACAGGAAGTGATACGAAGGACGGTGTAACTGGGGATTTTCGGTGTGCTCAGTGTGGTTTGCCAGCCACCGATAAAGATCTGTTGAGTGTTGTTGCATGGGCTCAGATGCCATAGTAACTGGGCAAGTGTAGCAAAATTCATTGAGCAAGTTAAGGAAACATTGTTTGCGAAGTACCTAGGAACCCTGAATGGTTTTTTACAGTTCTGTCTTTCCTAGTATGTGCCCATCTGTGTAATGCAGACAGACCTTACGAAACTCTGTCACTTATCTGTTCCCATGATGCCTGACTTACTCTTTTCCTGTTATTCACTGTTTCAGTGAGGACTTTTACATTCAAAGAAGCAGCTTGTTTTGTGAAAGCCGTCGGGGCAGCGGTTGGAAGCAGCAATTTGAGAAACACTTTCAAATTCACTTACGTTTATAGTCTGATAATTCAGAAATGAGTGTACAGAAGTAGCAGAAAGCTGCTTGAAGCTTCTCCAGAGCTGCACTGTTTGCATTTCTGGTCTAAGCAGTAAATGAAGGTGATGGGCAGCATATACAGACATACTCAGAGCTGCCTCAGCCCAGCAAGCGTGATAAGAGAAGGACATACACAGTGACCACTCATCCATCAAGCCAAATTTCTCTGGACACTGTTGGCATACTTGCGCCAAAGCTCCTCTTGCCACATCTGTACAATTATTGGTGCCATATGAAAAAGCTGTGGCTGGCTCATCTACCCACGTGTAGCACGTAAGGGTGCCCTCTTCCCTTCACTGTTTGTGGTCAGTAAATGACGCAGAATTAATTGACCAAACAACTACCTCCATGACAAGCCCGGGGCCATGACCACGTTGCACTGGCTCTCCTTCCCAGATCATCTGGCACACCAAGGCACTAAGAACTCCCTCCCCACTCCCTGAGCTCTGGGGAATAAACCTGCATTGGGTTCACTAAATTTAAAACTGATTAGTTCAGCAGGAAAACATGGTAATTAGTTATAACCCCACCTTATACAACTTTGACCTTTACTTTTGTACGTAGCCTTATAACTTTCAGGTGTAAGTAGTGGTAAAAGCAGTGGTTACATTCTAATTCCTCATCTTGAATGACGTTAAAGAACAATTCTTGCCTAGTCTTCCTCCAGGAGTTTCCTCCACTTGGGAACCACCTGAGCAGGGCCAGGTGCCCCGCAGGAATGTGTTTAAGCAGCACTTCCACTCCAACAGCCTCAGACCACAGAGGGGTGTGGAGCTCCCCAAAGCCCCACCACAGCCCAGTCCTGCCTGAGCAGAGGCAGCGGGGACATGGCCCCCGGCAGACCTGGTAATGGTCAAGGCAGGGCAGGTTTGGGTCTTCTCTAAACCAGGCTGTGCACCAGGTGCACAGCAACTGCTCCCTGCCCTGGCAGTGTTCCCCCTCACACCATAGGTGTGGGCCACCTCTTCTACCTCCTCTGTCCCTAAGAATCACGCTGTAAACCACCTGAGTCTGCCAGCCCATTAGAGCCCTTCCATGAGCTGCCTCTCTGACAGAAGATGGGCTGCTCTGCTTTCAGAAAAACAGCAATTTTTACTCACAAACTAGAGATGCACACAGACTCTTCAAAACAAGACCAGTGGTTTCATATCCTGATGACTAAGAAAAGATTCACCTGTTTCTTCCTCACCTTACCTGCTGCATTAGCCAAAAATAACAAAGCCAAGCCCCCGGAGTTCATCCTGTGCACGTAGGCAGCCCCACTCGCCCTGCACCTTACCTGCAGCTGCTCCTTCTGCATCCCAGCAATGTTGTCCCACCATTTATGAGCCAGAAGCTGAATTCAGAACAGTACCGGGCTCACAAGGAAGTCATCAGCCCGTATTTAGAGGCTTTATGGTGAGGCTGATGTCAACTGAGAGCAAACAAGTGCAGTGAGCAGGTTAGAACTCTACGGGAAGGTTTTACTTCCTCATTTGGCTGGCGGAGCTCTCATTTAACTGCGCAGGTTGATGAACTTTCACTTCAGTTTTCAAAAGGAAAAGACAAAAAAGAGAGAAGAGGTGGTTCCCAACACATCTCAGATCTGTGGCAGGCAAAGATTAGTCAGACCCACTTTGGCCGGGGTCCACAACAGTAGGCAATAAGAAAAGAGCACATGAATTCTGGGTCAAGTAAAGATTTTTCCACCAGGGATGCTCTCCCGGGTTATTTCAGGCTCACTCCCGGCATCAGGAACATTTCTGACCCTCAGGAATACATGAAAAAAAAATTTTTAAATCAGCATTTTTAATAGCATCTGATGGTGCAAAGCCTCATTCAAGCACCTCCACACCTGAGGGACCCTGTGCTGGGAGACTGCAGCAGAATAGCAAAAACCAGACAAGCCCTCCTAACCTACGGATGCCTCCATCAAAAGGCCACTTCAGGGACACGCAGCCTGTTCACAGCAAAGACCGACAGCCACTTATCGACAGAAAGCTGAGGTTTTCTTTACTTGTTCCTTACCTTGCTGCAAACAAATATGCCCCAAATACACTTTGAGGCAGCAGGAAGTGTTGGGAATTCAGCAGGGGTTAACCTCTGGGACCATCTGGATGCTGCAGACAGCTCTGCCCACAACTCTGCCTCTCTGTGGAAGGAGAGCACCTCTGCCACTGCTGCAAGGTGACACATCAGAGCTGGGCTGCCCCCTCCCAACCAGAAATACAGGCATACTTTGCGGGAGGAAGCCAGGTGGCCAAACACTTTTGCAGTGACATCCTCTTTAATCCAAAGAACGGCTGATGATGAGCAAGCCTTCCCACCACTTCCCAGCTGTTTCCAGTCATGATTATGTCTTTACATTGCACCCAGGCTCTGGGGAACTCCCTGGGACCCTCCTGCAGGGCCTGGCAGTCATGGGATGGAAAGGCAGCACACTGCCCCATCTCTCCTGCCTCTGACACAGAGCCTCCTCTGACCCACAAAGGTCCAGCCACAGGGGTCAGTGGCTACAGAAACAGGAAAATGTTCCTAAGATCACAACTAAAGAAACAGGTTGACTTTCTGCTACTGGAACAGCTGCTATGCGAGCAGAACACCTGGAGCCTTTGACTCTTCTTTGCTCCATTTAAACTTGCAGAACGCCACACACCTCATCACAAGACCACCACAAGGCAGTAATACTGGAAAGGAAAGAGAAATTTGCTGTGTTATTTATAACCTAGGAAGGCGATGGAGCAAAGCACATGACATTTCATAGTATCATTTTAAGTCCTACTTCTCACTAACAGGTCTTTTTTTACTGCATAAATAAGAACAAACAGGAGCTTATAAAAAGAAATGAGAAGGAAATCATATAGGAGAATTTTGCACTTGCCTTTCATTTGTAAGACATGACTAAACCCGTTGCTGTAAAAGCCAGGAGCAAAAGACTTCAACATCATTCAAATCACAGCCAGGAAGACCCTTAATTAATTCCTGAAATCTGTTAAAAGCCTTTTCATTAACTGAGACAGGAGACCATGAGAAACAAAGGAGCATATTTGATTTCTCAGATGATCTCAAAACCTTTTGCTCACCAGCGCAGATATACATCTGAGACACCAAGGCTGTGGTTTCAGTGTGCTGGGTTTCCTGGGGTAGAATTAATTTTCCTCATAGTAGCTGGTATGGGGCTGTGTTTTGGATTTGTGCTGAAATAACACAGGGATGTTTTCATTACCGCTGAGCAGAGCTCACACAGAGCCAAGGCCTTTTCTGCCTTCTCACCACCCCAGCAGTGAGCAGGCTGGGGTTGCATAAGAAGCTGGGAGGACACACAGCCAGGACAGCTGATCACAACTGACCAAAGGGATATCCCGCACCACATGGTGTCATGCTTAGCATATAAAGCTGGGGGAAGAAGGAAGGAAGGAAGGGGGGGATGTGATGTTCTGTGTGGAGACCTCATAGCAGCCTTCCAGTATCTGAAGGGGCGCTATAGGGATGCTGAGGACGGACTCTTCATTAGGGACTGTAGTGACAGGACAAGGGGTAATGGGTCAAAACTTAAACAGGGGAAGTTTAGATTGGATATAAGGAGGAAATTCTTTACTGTAAGGGTGCCGGGGCACTGGAATGGGTTGCCCAGGGAGGTTGTGAATGCTCCATCCCTGGTGAGGTTCAAGGACAGGTTGTCCAGAGCCTTGGGTGACATGGATTAGTGTGAGGTGTCCCTGCCCATGGCAGGGGGGTTGGAACTAGATGATCTTAAGGTCCTTTCCAACCCTAACTATTCCATGATTCTATGTTCAGAGTGATGGCATCTGCCTTTCCAAGTAATCATTAATTGTGATGTTGCCCTGATGTCCTGGAGATGGCTGAACACCTACCTGATGATGGACAGTGGTGAATGAATTCCTTGTTTTGCTTTGCTTGTGTGTTCAGCTTTTGCTTTACCTATCAAACTGTCTTTACCTCAACCCATGAGTTTTCTCACTCTTACTCTCCTGATTCTCTCCCCCATCTCACAGGGTGGAAGAGAGGAAGTAGGTGTGTGGGGCTTAGTTTCCAGCTGAGGTTGAACCACAATTGTTCTTTTTGGTGCCAACAAGGGGCCCAAAGGGCTCGAGATCACAACAGATTTGATTGGAACGTGCTAGATTGAATTTATAGCTGTTACTGCTGTTGAGCTATTAACAGACAGGCTTCTGCACTTGCCATAGGGCTTGCTTGCCTCACTGTATCTTAGAGACTAGTGCTCTTTTGTGGCTGCTCTTTGCTTTCACCCCTCGCTGCACTGCTGTGCTGCTGTGTTTGGGAACGTTCTGGTAACAGCAGTGGTGATGCTCCTGGGCTGGTGGATGTTGCAGCTCCTGGAGGCTATACAGAGGACCAAGCATGACTTTCATGCAGGCTCCCTGTGCAAAACCAGTTTCCTGATGGTGTTAGACTTTCATGCGGAAAAAAACATGCTCTCGAAACTGGCAGTGGTGAACACCACAGGTGTTTTGGCCTACACACCCCAGTGAGTATTTGCTTTGCTAAAGGAAACAGTCATTTATTGCATCAGCACTGAGAAAAGTGTTATTACTGTCTTCCTCATCAGAAAAAGTTGCTGGGAAAATCAAACAAGCATGGATGGCTGTATTGCAGTGAAAAATCTTTAGCCCATAACCAGCAGGAGACAGTCAGGAGAAAGCAAGTGCTCAATCAAGTGTAGGTCTATTGATGGGGATATTTTAAATAGTTCCTGGAACTAATACATACCCATCCTGCCTCAGGCATTTCATTCTGCCTTCAGCACAGCCTGGGTCAGACCCTCAAGCTGTACTCCTCCAATTCTGCCTCCTGGCTTGCTAAGAACAACAAGGCTCCCAGTTTTAAATGTGATTTTTACACACTATTAAGCAAAGTCTAGATGTTTCCTACCAGGGAAATTCTCTCCCTGTTGGAGACACTGGAAATTGACTGGGAGGCAGGCATTCACCCCCAAAATTTATATCCCAAACTTAACTTTAGGTCCTGCTGGATCAGTTATTGATAGGTGGCCCTGATAGGCAGCTGGTAAAGAGCCAGTATCTTTAGAAGAGGTATTTTCACATGCTTGCCAAAAAGACCATCTTTTCTCCCTCTCTGAAGCCATGCCACAGTAGTGAGCACTCCATCTGACCACAGAAGAGGGAGAACAGAGAAGAGCTGATTTCAATAACACAGCCAATGGCAACTTCTTTTACTTCTCGGAAAATGACAATCCCATTTTAAGATCCGAGGTAGCAGGATCCCAGCTTGGTTTTGCCTAAAATATCTATTTTCCTCTGTCTTCTATAAAAAAAGATACTGCTATCACTCAAGCACTTTCCACTGGGCTTACAACAAAAAGTACCTTTTACAGTCAGAAAGTCCCGAACAGGTTTCAAGTTCAAAAGTTTACTGCTGTTCAGCTTAAGATTTCAGAAAGCTCTTGGAACTGCCTTTTGGCTTTGATAATTCATCGTATGCTTGGGAGACCTAAACCTTAATGCAGTTTGCTGATGCTTTTTAACACAATCTACTGTGTTTAACAAAGATGATACTGGCTCGCTCACCACACAAAGTACATTCTATCAGTAACCAGCCCAAATGTTTCCCACAAGAACGGGGCCCGTAGCAGCTATTTACATGAATCTTACTGTAACTTAACATTTTGCAAATTGCTTATTCTACACCTATGTATGATTGATAAGAAAGCTATTATCCACACTCTAGGAAGCATACACACCCCATAATCCTGTCATCAATAACACAAGTTCTACGTGAAAAAAAATCACATAGAAGGGCAAGATGATCTTCAGGTCTTTTCCAGCCCTAACTATTCTATGATTCTATGAACAAAGAGCAGCAACAGATTCAGAAATAACTTGTGAACTTCTTGAAAATTTTGAATTTAACGTCTTTAATAACGTCTTTAATTATGTTAATTCTTATAATTAATATGCTTGTCCAAATAACTGGTATGGGCAGAGCTTCATTTTGTTGTTGTTATTTGGGTCATTGGTCTGGGGACTTTTTAACAAGTGGAAGGTAGCAGGTATAGCTTTACCTACAGAGAGTAAAGCTTCTTGGCAGCCTAGAACCCAGGACACATGGCATGCTTTGCCATAAACACACTCATGTTCTTTGAGAAGCCATCAGCAAGAAGGCCGACAGCCATCAGGCAGAATACACACCAGTATGAATGCAGGTTTATTATGAATAGTTTTTTGATAACTACTTACTGTGCCATCCATCCTGGAATAACAACCACTTATCCTTATGATCCTTATGCTACTTCTACTGACTTGTGTGATACCCATGAGATTAAAGAGAAATCTCTATTGAAAAACCCTAGCTTCTCTCACTTGCCTTTAAGACCAGAACCTTTATATATCATGGTTCTGGTCAAGTCCACCTCAAGTCTAGAGAGAGCTGCAGAAAATTGAAGGAACTGCAATGTGGGACTATAAAATAGGCCTCCAACTTCCTCTTATCCACATAATACAACAGTTAACAGAGTCTACATCATATTTTTATGTTGTTACAGATAAGGAAATCCAACAGAAAACTCTAAGGAGCTGGCTTATAAGCCTTTAAACCACTGAACAGAGAGCCTAAAGCATGAAGAGTTCCCTTTCAAACAGGCCTCAGTGAAGTTGAAGTGAAGCAGCTGATGCTTCTGTTTCAACATTTTCAATGTTACTTTCAACATTATAGGGGAACTTGGGGGATTTTATTCTGTTTTGGTTTTTACCACCACAAGCACCAGAGGTCAATACTGAAACTGTGATTGGAGTTAGCACTGACAAAATGGAAACAAGGATAGGGAAGTGTGAACTCTCATTAGAATAAATCAAGTCAAGTCTCCAGCTCCCAGATAGTAAGAAGCCTTGCGCACTCCAACCCCTCTGGCAGGACAGGAAAAGCAGGAAATGCTTGTGGCTTTGGCTGACCATACAGGTCACCTGTATCACTTTCTGAAGAACCACATGTACACAGCCATAACTTCCGATGATCATAGCAGTAAATCCCATCTAACCCATAGTGCTCCACCATCCATGTGTGTACCAGGTGAACTGTGATCCCTCACAGTTAGCAGAACAGCCTAGAAATGCAGTCTTAGGTGGCAGTAGCTAACATTAAGTACTTGCCTCCAAACAGGGAGCTTTATGTGTCATGTAATGACCTATTAATATCACCCATTTTGAACATTCACATTTTGAAAGTTTTATTTTAAAAATATAAACAGATAATTTTGTCCATCTGAAGTTACTGCGTATTTAAAAGCACTATGGCATCCTGAAAATCAGAAACTTGAAACACTTTGCATACATTTAATTTCTAACCCTTTATTCTGAAGATTTTTTGGTCACCAATGCAAACCGACTTATTCCTTCTATACACTCATCATATAAACTTCTAGTTCTTACACATTTCATAGAATCATAGAATAGTTAGGGTTGGAAAGGACCTTAAGATCATCTAGTTCCAACCCCCCTGCCGTGGGCAGGGACACCTTACGCTAAATCGTATCACCCAAGGCCTCGTCCAACCTGGTCTTGAACACCACCAGGGATGGAGCATTCACAACCTCCCTGGGCAACCCATTCCAGTGCCACACCACCCTAACAGGAAACAATTTCCTTCTTATATCCAACCTAAACTTCCCCTGTTTAAGTTTTAACCCATTACCCCTTGTCCTGTCACTACAGTCCCTAATGAAGAGTCCCTCTCCAGCATCCCTATATTTATCTGTTACAAGAAATAAAAAGCCATTTCTGCTGCAGAAAAGCCAGCACATTCACCTGAAATAGGGTGCTTGTTTCTAAACATCAAGAAGTTCTGCATGTCATACAGGTGGTTGGCAGCTAGCTGAAGTTGGAGTCTGCTGAAACTCTTCACGCTGTTAAGTCACTTTTACCATCTCTCCAATGAAAGGATCTCCCGTGTTCATAAAGAATCCCATCTTTTTCTCAGTGGAAGCTCTTGCTTTACTACCTCCACATCCTTGTCGAATTTGCCAGTGTTTTTTTCACGTATAAAACCACGCTGTGGAAAGGAACTGAGAACAGTATGAGACAGTGCAAACCCTGTTTCTTCAACAAAGCAGGCTGAAAGCAGGAAGAGCTAGACAAAATCTACGGCCTCAGCAGCACCACCCCACATGCATCATATCGTGGCCTAGCACAGTCCTTCGGAAGTCTTCCTATCGCCAAACTGAAGGCAGGAACCTTCCAGAGAAAGACTTACAAAAACAGGCTTTCTGCTTATTCCTCCTCTGGGGCAGCAGGCCCTGAACTCTTGCTCAGACTCTGCAAGGATGGCACAGGCCGCTGCAAGTCACCGATGGCGTAGAAAGCTTTTGTCAGGAGACAGTTATGGAAACCCTTGATTTCCAGTTCCATGCTTCGAAGCAGACAGAAGTTAGAGATTCATCAAAAGGCAGCTTCTAAGCCAAATAAACTCAAGTCTTTAACAAAGCAAAGAGAGGGCAGAGGCTGGTGGAAAGCACATTCCAGTATACAACATCCTCAGCATCCCTGCTCAGCTTGGGTCTGGATATGATAGGCATCTAGCCTGGCCTGCTTTGTCAGAATCTTTTGCCATGGGGTAAAGAGCTGCTTTTGTACCTTTAGTACCAGTCTTGCCACAAAAGCATCTCAATCAGAAGTTCACTTTCTGCATACAATCCATTCAAATGCCAGCCCGCCAGGCATTTGAATGTGCAACAACTCACTGCCCTGAATTTTAGATTTACTCTTTGTCCTGCAGATCATGTTCCAGTAACAGGTATCAAGCTATAAAATCTTATTACAATCAGACACTACAGCAAGGAACAGGGAAAAAAACCACAATCACAAAAGGAAAAAGTTAAATTTATTCATCGAAGCAGGCTGCCCCTGAGCCATCACACATTCCATGGGTGGGAAGGAAAGACAACTACTATTCCTGACATGTCCCCTCCCCTCCTAACAATACAAATCTCTCCTCTTCTGGAGATGAAAAGGAGGACATGCATTTTCTTAAACTGTGTGTATACACTGTTTAAATGGTGGGGAGAAAATCAGACATTTAAGACTCTGCCAACTTTCACTAAGACCCAAGCTCTGATAACATCACTTGTGTTCCTCTGTAGATTAAGAGTTATTAACTGACTTACTTCTGCCACAAAACTTGAAAATTAATCCCATCTAGGTTTGGCAAATACAATCCAAGTTACACATTCTGCTTTTCTGCTAACTCTGCTAATGACTATTTTCTTTCTTACCTTTCTCCCCCTAACCTCCCTGACATCATAGCAGCTGGATCCCCCTGACATTGCAGAGTCCAGATCTTTAACAGTGACTACAGATGGACAAGTATCAAGTGAACCTCAGTTCTAAGAGGCATCCTCCAGCAACACCATACAGCCAAGTGACCTACAAACATGTGATCAAGTAAGTGCAATTGCCTTAGCATGGTGCAGCAATTCCATGGCCCCTGCAATCAGCATGGCAGTACTTCAGTGCCTTTAACCACTGCTACACAGTGGTATCAGCAAACATTGCTGATGGGACTAAACCATCCAGAAGCACATACTTTTAAAGGAAGGAAATAAAGAGTGTTGAGTACAAATGGTACCTGCCCACCTTTTGGAAGGAGGGTGCACAGCACATTTCTGTCTCCTCAGGTCTTCTATCACACTCACTACCAT
This sequence comes from Pezoporus wallicus, assembly GCF_028554395.1. Classification (NCBI taxonomy): domain Eukaryota; kingdom Metazoa; phylum Chordata; class Aves; order Psittaciformes; family Psittacidae; genus Pezoporus; species Pezoporus wallicus. The sequence continues at coordinate 108,444 of NW_026635157.1, forward strand.
AGCATCTGAAACTGCTGAAAGGTAAATACAACTTCTTTGTAGAAAGAAGGTATGTCCTGCACATCTCTTCACAGTGGAGAAAGGTAATTCACTCATTAGTGCATGGTTATGTTTCCCAATGGCTTTAGACAACATTCTTTATTGGAGACTCAAACCATTCCACTAACATGAAATACTTTATTGAAACCACCTTTTTGGCATCAAGGCTTACTCCAACACAGAATTGTAAGGCCAAGCTGCCAACAGAAGGCAACTGCTTTTATCCAGTAAGTGCACATCCATTTAAGAGAATATTGGGAATGCTGGAAAGAAGCACATTTTAGTTCCCTCTCTCTTTTCCTTATCCTTCATCTGTACTTGGACCTCTCTTTTGATTTCTTAGGACTTCTGGGTTTGTCTGCTTTTTTGTCCCAGTCTCTTACTCGGAAGTCCTCTCTGTATTTGTCTTTTTGTTTACTGTAAGAATAGTCTCTCTCTTGAGATCGGCTGCGACTCCGATGCCTGTCTTTCCTCTCGCTCCTCATCTTCTCTCTACAGCGTTCTCCTTCATGCTTACGCTCAGAATCCTGTAAAAGGAATTGGATAGATATGCAAGTTACAGACAAAAGGGGTAAATACAGAAAGGCATGAAGAGAACTAGAAGTCAGGCAAAGCTGGTTCCTTAGCTAAGACTGGTACTTTCTGGAATACATTCACATCCATGATGTGAAAAGATAACACATAAAAACCCCCACTGTAACTATATGAAGAAGATAGGTCTAAAGTTTTTGCCAGCTTTTATGGAAAAAAGCATGGCTGCTAGGCATACTGCTGCTTGTATTTCCTAAGGAGCTTTAGTGAAAACTGGTTATACCAGAGATTCAACTCAGATGGATATTGTCAAACTCTTCATAAGCATCACATGAGCTTCTAAGCCAGATTTGAATTGCGACTTCTTATCTGCGCAATGCAAGTACTTCCATCATAGATTTTGGTTCAAGCCTCACAGGCATTCCAGTACTATGAAGATGCAGAACACTTTCTAAGACTGCCTGTAATAATCCTCAATGGCCTAAATTCTAGGCCTCAGAAAAATTAACAACACCATTACAGAAACCTCATACATGCAAATCTCTTCCCTGAAGCTAGAAGTCCACAAGAAATTCAGCATGATGAATCCAATCCTTTTAAATGTACTGTCAACCAGTAACACAAGGTGTAGGAGTTGAAATGGAAATAACAAATTAATGAAAAAATCAGTTGCATTTTGCAGGCTGCTGAGAAAGACCCATACAGAAAACATATAGGAATACACTCAGATATAGTAAACTCTAAGGGGTTCAAGCCTATCTAATTTAAATGGCCTAAGAAGGAGAGACCAACAGTATGTACCACAAATGGTAATGGGGTTTGAGCTCACACACACAAAAACTCATGGAAAAAAAAAAAAATGCTGTGAGTTCAGGTAGCCAAAACTGAGGAAATTCTGAATTTCCCTGGCTTTCTGCATGTTGTCACCAAGAATGTTGACTGGGTGGCTCAGTGCACAGAATGTATTTGCTCCAGAGAGAAATGAAGTTTGTTTAACAAAGGGGGAATGGCTGTCAGTAGGACACCTGCTTTTTGTGTTGCCCTAGGCAGACAGTATGAAACCAGTGTATAGTAAATGAAGGAACGATGGCCCCATTACTCAGATTGTGAAATGTCACACTAACAAGATTAGGGCAATATGCTAAAATGACTGTGTGGAGACACCAACACCTCTACAAGCCACAGCATCACAGCAGTTTTAAAAGTAAAATGATAAAAACCATTTAGAAAGTTGCCATTTCATTTCAAGGAACTCTAAAGAATTAATACACAATGCTGAGTTTTGACATGTGAATTAACATTTCAAGCACTACTAAAAACTAGTTTGTTTTTATTATTCAGGTAAAGGAGGGAGCTTCAGGATCCTGAGGAAAAATATGCATACAACTTGCTATTAAGAAAGTGGCAGGTACTTCTGTTTTGAAGGCACAATCACCTTCAAGTTTGGTATCAGGTGACTGTATCAGGGCAGATACTGTTTTATGGGATTTTAATAATACCAGTGTTAAACACAGATTGGTATGAACTACGAAAAATGTCTGCAATTATACAATATTTGTTTCTTCATTTCAGATACAACTTTCATTTTTGTGAACATGCACTCTTGACAGCAGCGTTCACAACTGTATGGCTAAAACCTGTACTGCATGTACAGACAAGCTAACTTAATTTATTTAGAAGAATAGCAAAAAACTCAACTCCAAGCAGAGCTTTTATCCAGGGAGACAGAGACCAGTATGATTCCCAGAGCAAACACTACCTCTTAGAATTGCATAGATAATGCTGAAATACCAGTTACAAGGAGCAACATAACCCACCTGGATCAACACATCACTAATCACAGATTTCATCCTTATCAACACAACCAAGAATTTCTACTACTGCTGGGCACTGCTTGCACTGGCCTTGGTGCACTGCTGCCTTCTTGATAGTTTGTTGCTGAAGCTTCCTCCCAGCACATGGGAGAAACAAGAGAAAAGCAGAACAGGACTCAGCTGGAAAACCTAGCAAACCAACCCTGCAGACATGCTACCAGCCAAGTCAGGGCAGGGAACAGATTAGTGAAGACTTGAAAGTAACAGACAAATAGCCCCTGTTGAATGCCATACAAAAGGGCAACTTGCTGAAAGGTTTAAAAGAAGTCATATGAGCATGGAGCTAGCTATGCACAATGACCTTCACAGAAACATTTAAGGTACAGATGTTCAGGGCAAGTCTGAAAATACCACAAGGTCTACACAGTAGCTAATATGACCACAGTGTAAATTAAAAGGAGGCAGCAATTTGAATTAGTAGAATGAACTGCATCTTAGTCCCTGCCCCAATCGGTTACCTTTCCCCTTAAATACGATTTTACTCTTTTGGAGTCTTTGGCACAGAAAAAGACCAATGGTGTTAACACTCGAAGTTACTAAAAATAACAGTATTTTTAAATCAAATCCTTTATGCCCTATCCAAGTCAGGAACATGCTGTTTTGCCACTGGCAGAAGAAGAAAAAGATTCCTACTTAAAAACAGGCTCTCTCTTCCTGCTGAAGTTCGTATTTCTCAATCCAAGATCACAGCCTCTTATCAGTCAATGAGTAAGTTATGATCACTCCAAACCTTAACCCAGCACTGTGCTCGTGAACACTCACAAGGAAGGAAATATCAAAAGAGGAAAAGATACTTCTCTGGAAGTTCGTAACTACTTGGCCAAAAGCAGTAAATTGTCAAACAGTACCTGCAGGTAAACCAGCTAGAAATGCCACGACCACAAAAGTAGAATAAATATGCCACCTCTACATACATTAAACACACTAGTTTAAAAATTAAAAGGAGCAAATAGAGACGGCCTTTTCAGGAGGGAGATTTTGATCAAACTTGACACTAAATAGAAAGAGTGTCCAATAAGCAGTAAGAGCCGGGAACTGAAACTAGAAAAATCACTATCTCTGGCAACACCATGCACTAACGAAACCTGAAAAATCCTCTGCATTGTGCTATACTCCACAGATCCAGTTATCCAAAAATAAAAAGATCCAAGGAGCAAAAAAAACACAGAGAAAACTGGAAAGGGAACAAAGTCATAATACAGATCTCAAGGAGAAGCATGCCCTGTATTCAAAAACCTCTACTAAGTCTTATTCATAAACCTAAAGGTAGTCCAGCCTTGTGCTCCAGACCCACAACCTGTTACCTACCAGAAGGAAGCCACAACACCCTACCTTGTCTACCCTCTGGAATCAAGTCAAACAGCACAAGATTCAAAAATATATTCTTAAAACATCAACACAGAGACTGAAGATTCAGGAAACAGCTGGCAGACTAAAAAAAAAGATGAGTCAAAATCTACTAAATAAAAAAAAAAAACAAACCAAAAACAAAACAGCAAGAGAATAGAAAAACCACTCAACTTCATGGAAACTATTCAGAAAATAAATCCCCTTCAAGTCAGAGGTGGAGCCGGTAGAATGAATTCCACTTTCAGTTGCCAGAACTTCTCATTGTAAGGCCTTGTTCTCTGTTAATTACAATCTCTGCCACAGAAGGGGCTTAAGGTGGAAGTTTCTATATGAAAGCATGACTACTGTGGTTTCTGGCCAATCAATTGCAGAAGGTCTGCTGTTGTTTAATTTTAAAATTCTTACCTCAAATATATTCTAATATGCCTAAAATAGGGTTACGGTGAAATGCCTTGTTTGCCTATATAAAAATGCTGCCATTCATCAAAGAACCTTCCATACCATTATACTTTGTGCTGGCCTCAGTTATTCACACTGAGCATACTCTGCCTCAAGAACATGCTTCCTCCCCATGGTCTTGTACCAGTTCCCCAGATTATGCCCAGATTAGAAGTAAAATTTAAATAAAAAAAAAATTTACATTTCATATATGCTAAACAGGATTTGTCAGGTAAACTGCCTGCGGATTTAATCTGGAGGGTCATGCCAAAAGCACTTGCTGAATCTCTAAATGAGACTGAGTACATACTGCCCAGTATGTACACAGTATACAGCACACACTAATGGGAACATTCAAGTGCGGATACAGAGAAAAATGAAGTTCTTCCCAGAAATTAATATTCACAGCTCCACAAGGGAACTATGTTGCTTGCCAACAGAGAATAGATGTAAGCATTCACCTGTGATTTTGGGTGTAAGAAGGCTCAGCTATCTACACCAAAATGGGTAAAGATAAGGAACAGAGAGGAAAGAAGCAGGAAAGAAGATGATGCAGCAGCAGACCCAGAAACAAGCCACAATAGGAGCAGATGACTACATCACAAAAAGATATACAGAGACACTGAAGAGATCACAGAGTGAAGCACTAGAAAATACTCTCTTCTAGAACCTGGAAGTAGCACCAGGAATCCTTCTTGTCTTTGTATTTCCATGCTATGAAATCCACTGCTAATGTGCTCCACGGTCCCCTTGAAATAACTACAGCGAAGGTTAACAGCCTGCTGCTGCTGCTAGTGCTTGCTGTAGCACCTGCAGGGGTGGAGACACCTCAATGACTTCTAAATGTTCTCTGCTGGTAACTCATGACCAGCCATTTCCAGGCATGTAATTTCTGAACCATCAAGGACAAAGATTACTTCCAGAAATACCTGTTTCAAGAATGTTAAAACCACAGTGTCTATTGGCCAAAACAATGGGAGGAAGTCTAAACCAACATTAGCCCAGACCTATTCTATGTGTATACTCCAATTGAGACTTTAATTATCTGAACAGGTCCCTCCCCTCCACCCAAAGGATCCCAACAGAATTAGTACGCAAACAGTGACAAAAAGACTGGTACCATGAATGAGCAATAGGGCTCACTGGTGGCACTGAAAAAATGGAATCACTAATGTTCATGAGAAAAGTTATTTTTTAGCATCACAGCAAGAAGTGATGCAATGGGACAACAGAACCATGTATGCTCTCTGTACGCAGAAATTAAAGCAGCACTCAAAACTCATGCCAGGACAATGGCTTTATTTACTGTGGCTGGAACCTTACCACTTTCTGCAAAGTTGCTAGAAGACAGCCTTGCTCTCACTCATAAAGCTTGCATTGTTAAAATACTGGGGTTTGTTTTTCAGTTTAGCTCAATTCTCCCTAATGCTCGCTCTTCAGTGGGGGTTAACCCTCCACTTCATCATTGCAGACATCATTTCCATGAAACATCAACATCTTGACTATCCTGAATTCACAGGAAATGTGAGAATGCTGACCTGACAGGCTCCAGTGGAACCAGTGAATGCCAAAACTACTGTCTTCTGATGATCTCCTCCACAGCCCTAGTCCCATAGCAGCACATGTTCACGCAGTACAGATGTGAGCAAACCCACATACAGATTTTACACAAATGCTTCCAAAACAGTTAAGGAAAAATAGAAAAAGATAACGAAAAGAGATTGTGTTTCTGATTCCATGTGGGAAAAAGCCAACTCACACTGGTCTGGCAAGAAAATGAGGAATAGTTTGCATTTGTGAAAGATGATTAACTACTGTGAATATGCAATCAGGTTCAAAGTGCTATAGAGCTCCAACTTTATGAGAGGCTACACTGCCTCTTCAGGACGTTTTGGCAAAAAGCCTTCAGACATGCCAAAGCTTCAAAAGTCCAGGAAGATCTGGAAAGACTCTTTCATAATCAGACGCTAACATCAACCTTCTGTATGTTTACAATTGGTGTATTTTTCAGGACTTTGCACACCATGTGCTCAGCTCAATATCAGACTTTTTTCCTGGCTTCTCTTATGAAGAGAACAATGAACAGATATAAAGTTAATGCATGAAGAGGTAAATACCTTAGATTTTTTGGTCCTCCTGTCCTCCTCTTCATCTTCAGAGTAGTGGTGCCTTTTCTTTTTTTGTTTTTTAGCTGAGTGCGACTGACTTGTTTGAGACTCTTCTATATCCTCATCCAGCACAAGGTCATACTTGGCACTGATGGCGCTGGTTAAGGACAGATCTGTTACTCAGTATCAATTGATACCAGAACATAAAAGCTCGTGAAGCAAGCAAATCCCTGTTTATCAGACCAGGTTTTACCAAGACTTGCCACGTATTTCAGTCAGAACATGACTGTACCCGCTGACAAAAAATACAGGTGTGCTAAAATGACTGAATTCTGTCCTGTTGAACAGTACAGTCAGATCCCAATTCTCTTTTCTCTTCTGCCTGTGGACATTTGAACAAGCTACTGTCTTTTTTTCTCTCAAGCTTACCACAACCAAATTATAACGTCAGTGCATGTTTTAGTTACGACTGTGGTATTGTTTTGGATGCTGCTTACTTAGAACTCTGTTACGCCTATGTCACTCCACAGGCTATAGACTGGGAATGTGATTTACCTGCACGAACACAGAAGTGAAACAGCACATTCTGATTTAACTGAATTCAGCAAAGTCATCAAATGAAAAACGCAAAATGCTTAATTCCACCTCAAACCCCAAATTGGCAAGCTTTAAGAGCAAGAAGTCTTTTCCAGGCTGTTTTCATAAACTACTTAGTTTAAAAAACACCTTTGGCCAGAAAAGGATACTCCTGCTTTGGTTTTACCTTCTCTTTCAGAGCAAGGTTTGAAGGTTTTGAAGGTTTCTCACATTCCTTTTCATACTCTCTGAAATCATCCTTGGTATACTGCCCACCTGTCCACAGGAAAATATATTCAATTCACTCCAACTAAAAAACAATCAAGACCCATACCTATCGTTAGGTTCTGCATATTAATTAAGGGCTCTTGATAACCATACAGTTCCAGAAACAACACTGTCATCTGGGTAACAGAGTAGAAGAGAGTAGGACACATTGTTAATTTTTGGTCCTTCCCTTGCTTGCAGATCCCATTAAACGTGTTTTCTTCTCACTCATGACCAGTGGAGACAACACATGAACATGATCACAAAACAGGACTCAGCAACTGGTTTAGTCGCATTTTGATGTCCCACTACTTAAAATTCTGTTACCATGAAAGCACACAGACTGTTCTATTAAATGACTTTTTGCACTGGGCTGCACAAAAAGGGAAACCTCCAAGATGGTTTACAGCATAAGAATTCAAATGGGAAATAATAAAATGTCATTGATTTAAAAGGGGGTGTAACAGGTTTTGTTTTCTATCCATTCACTTGAAAAGTAACAGCTCACGCACAGATTAATAAACTATTCTACAGCAACATACTGCCATCTCATGGTCATACTTAAATCTGCAACATTACCTGTCTAGATCAGAAATAGCTATTGCAGGTGGAAGGACAATGCTTCCTCCTAGGTCATTTTTGGAGTACCATATAGGCACAGCAAGATGACAATATAGTTAGCTTCACAATATTTAGGGCATTTTAGACCTATGTTACCCAGATGTAGAAACGTTTTCCATGCAGTCAGTTAGTACAGGACACACAGTAGAGTATGGTATAGATTACAAAGTCATCTTAGCTCTGTGAAAGAGAAGTTCCAGTACCTCAGTGCCCATGACCAGTCCCCAGGCTGGACAAATCATATGCAAACAACTGAGAGCTGACTCCATTTTTAGGCAAAGACACACAAGAACTTCACCACTGCAGTGCAGAGTTATCTCTCTAGGAACAGTGTTTTCCTCACTTCCCGAGAGCCAAGTAACCATTGCAACCACCTCTCCCACCATCTTTTTCCTCCCAGAACATCCTCAAATATCTGAAATTGGGTTTTTATAACATATAGCCTGCTATGCAATACACTTGACCTACAAGGGAAATCCCTGACCTGGATACTGACTTTTTCTTGTATACACCCAAGCCTCATACAGTGAATAAAGAAACTAGAAAGTAACAATGTACTGCCATATTATTTTGCTAGGAAGTAATATCGAAACACATCCCTTTTAAAGCTTGAGAGGAACAAATGATTTAGTGGCAAAAATACATCTGATAAAAAGGTAACCCATGGCAATGCAACCCTAATGTAACTAGTAAACCCTTCCACTCTTTCTTACGGAACAAGCAAAGAGCTCTCTTTATTACAGTACCGCAAAAATTTATATTCCTGAAGATGAGATGATTTAAACTTGTAACAATTGCTTCACTTTTGTATAATACTTAAGAGTTTAGAAGTCATGGCATATCAAGTCATGAGGGCCAAAGAATCACAAGTGTACCTACCTTTTCCCTTCCACTTAATCTTTGCAACAGACTGGCTAAAATCCACATGTATTCGTCTGTCATCTATCAGCACATTGTCCATTTTGAAGTAGGCTTTCTCACAGTCTTCCTCCTGATATTAATGTTTCCAGAAAACTTTGAGTCATGATTATTTCACAGGAATATTTACTGAAGAGCTTAAGCACGAATCCAACTGCTCAATGGCATACATTTCTTTCTAAAAAGCACAGCAGTTCTTGTACTGTGCCATTTCAGAAGAAACAGTTATGCTTTGTCCAAATGTCATTTCAAACTCCAATTCTTTAGTTCAGCTCATTTTTTTTTCAAATTTGCCAATCCAGCAAAGTTTGGCACATGCAATATAGTCAGAAAACTAAGGAAGAGAACAACCAGTAAAAGGTCCACTTTAAGCATATAAGTAGGCTAAAGAAAAGTGAGAAACTTTTCCAGTGTTTTCTAGTATTCTTCACAGAGATTAACAGATAAAAACAAGAAGCTGTGCAACACCAAGAGAACTTTCATTATCAATCTCACTGTAAGAGCAGCATATTGATAAAAGCAAACATAATTTACAAGCACAATATAGGGCACTACTGTACAAGCTGATCTACCTTCTTCCATAAATCCCTCCTCTCCTTATGCAGCATGCCTTTTCTCCTAGCATTCCCTTCTTTAACTCTTCAAAGTCCCAATATGCTCTGGGGAAAAAAGGGACCTGCTCCCCTCCCACTGGTTTCAAGACAACCTGAGAACAACACATTTGTATTGCTCAGTTGAATAGAGAAAGACTCACATATTTGCCTCATTTAGGACCTACAACTTCTATAACTAGATCAGCATGAGAAAATATTAGCTACCCCACACTTGACCAAAACTGAACTTTTATAAGCAGGACCTACAGAAAGCATACCTAAAAAAACATACCTTTTCAAACTCAATGAAAGCGTAACAGAGAGATTCGCCAGTTTTCCAGTCTCTAATTACTTCACAGCTGAAAAATGGATAAGAAATTAAAATGTCAATGCTGTCGGAGCAAAACACATAGGATAGGCAAGCACTGCTTAAAAGGGAGAGTAGCAAACAAAACCAAACTACCACAACAAAAGAAAAAAACACCAAAAAATCCACAAAAAACCCTAACACAAACCCAAATCAACCACGAAACCCCTTGAAGGTATTAAAGCACTGGATTCTGAGCCCCCTACTGATGTGGGGGTATCTACACAGAAAAAAATCCATGTGACATCACTTGAGTAATTATTACACTTACCTCACAAGTGGTTAACATGAGGTACTGAACTAAGGATGAATTTCTGATTAATGACAGAAAACCTATCTTCCACCATTACTGTTCATTATTTATTTTTTGCATTAATTTTGTATTAATGCATGACAAGAAATGTCACATTCTGTTTTCTCAATCATTTAAGGAAAGTTTGAACAGATATCATGTGACAAACTTTCTCTTCTTAACAAGCACCTCTTTAGTCACGATCTTACCAGACAGTTAACTGGGCAAAAATAATAAGCTTGAAGTATTCCATCAGTAGGTGCAAAATGGGAACAAAAAAACCCAGGCCTATATGCCTGTAGTGCACAAATTGGTAGAAGTTCAATGCAGAACAGAATTAGCATGCACTTGAATGAGCAGGACCTACTCAGGACCATCTGAATAAATCTAAATGAATTTCTCTGAAAGAGTCAATATGCTTATGTGCGATGATGATCTATTTGATGCAGTCTTTTGAAATAACTCTGGAAATTCTAATAAACCCCTGCACCAAAGGCTTTTGGGAAAACTAAGCAGCAATGGTGGAAGACACATCTTTGCATTGATAAACATGTGAAAGCCCAGATAAGAATAAACAGTTATTTCTCACTGAGAAAGTAAAGAGGTCACCAGTGGAATTTGCTGATGACACTAAATTGCTAAAGGTGGCAAAGACTGAAAAAAGTGCACAAAGTTCCTAGGAGACCAACTGAAAAACAAGATAGCAAACCGTGTTCAACACAGATAAATGCAACAAGATGAGCGTGGAGGGGGGTAGAAATCCCGATTGTGCTTTTAGAAACAAAATAAGCTAATTGTGCATTAACTAGAAAAGGAGTTGAGAACAAAGCAGAGAATACCACTGTGCCACTGTATAGCTGCAATTTCTTTAACAATTCTGGTCTCTCATCCTGAGACAAAAAACAAAAGAATGGAAAAAAAGCTGAGAAAAGGAAAACAAAATCAGGAAAATGCCTGTGCAAAGCATGAGTATTTAGGCCAGTACTCTTAGCAAGAAAAAAAGATGACTTCAGCATATAGAATAGAGAGGTGTAGGAAAGTAAGTTTCACTGTCCATCATGTCTTTTGATACCAGTACTAGGAGGAATCAACTGAAACTACTACAAGTCAAGTTCAAAACTGAAAAAGGCAGCAGGAATGAGGAACATCTTAATAAGAAGTGTATCAGATGCTAGAAATGTTTCCTGCTTTATGCCAAACCATACATACTCCAATGGAAAGAAAAATCCAGAGACTGTACCTAGCTCATGTAGCATCTGAGATAAAAACTGCTGAAAGGAGGGAGAAGATGGGGGCTGGGGAGAGTATCATATGCTTTCCTTGCTCCTACACTTCCCCAGGCTCTCACTTAAAACCACTGCTAGGACAGGATATTCATCTTACTAAATCTGACTTTGTATTGCCGTTGTTATGGTCTCTATCCAAATACATGCAGTCACAGCATAAGTCTCTGGAGACGGCAGAACACTACTTAACAGCCAAACCTAAACAGATTGGAAGGAATCAACTTCAGCTTCCACACAGAAGGTTTTCTTTTTTCTTCTACAATTACCTTTTAATGGGACCAAATCGTGAAAATATTATCTCTAAGTCTTCATCTGTGGTCACAGGATTCAGTTTACAAACAAACAGCACATTTTCTGGTGGCTTGATCTCTGCATCTGGTAAGTCTCCCACCTGTGCCATACAGAAAAAGAATTTCATCACTTCTGCCTAAAGCTCTACGTTTTAGTGCCACAAGTACAGTGGCAACATATCTTTTCGTATGATTTCAAGACACTTTCCTGTCACAAAATGAAACATTAACTTTATCTGGAAAACAGGTTATCAGCCCCACCGCTGCTGCCGCAGAACAAGAGCAGATCTTCTGCAACACTGGACTGACCTTGGTATTAGCCTCTGCTACAAACTATTCACCCTAAATTTGAATTTGGTAGTTGTAAAGAAGTGTGAGAGATTCATCCATCCTTCAACAGGGTCTGTGTTTTTTTTAGTTTAAAAAAAAAAAAAAAGACAGACTTCAAAGCCTCTTCACAGGTTTTGTTACTATACAGAGTTTACAACTACCAGCAGTTACTAAACATCATTTTTAAGGAAGAACATAAAGTTAATCAATGTTAAATTCAAGTAATCCCATGGAAGGAAGACTGCTGTCACATTAACAATGCAACTGCAATGCCACTGTATGTACTGGGAAGAGATTATCACTAATGAGTTCAGCTCTCTCTCACACATGCTAAACCTTTTTCAGGATTATAGATAATTCAGCAGCATACTATGTATGTTATGGGTTTTTTTTAATTGGGTGCATTTCTAGCAAGTTTTTATAAAGCCTCCACTGGTCCACATTTAATCTTGGCTTTCAAAACAGAGTATCACCCACTTTATCACAAAACCACCTCCAATGCTCATGCTTAATCCTTTTCACTGTACCACAGACATTTCACAGATTCTGAGCCATGACATCATAACCAGATAAGCAACTTCAAGATAAATAGTACACATTCTCCTAGTCTTCATATAACATGCCCACACACAGGAATAACATTTAAAAGGTAAATGCAGAAAGATGCTGTTCACCATTTCCAGAAGAATGGCACGAGTTTTTGCTTCTTTTTCGGCCTGAAATTCTTCTATTTCATCTGCAGACCGTCCTTTCATGTCATCAATTTCTTCATCTGCTCCTATTCTGCCACTCTGCAAAATTAAGGAAAAAGCTATTTAATATCAAGCCATGGCCAAAAATTCTTTCTTACTTTCCAAATATTACTTGGATGACCTTCTCCCTCACCCCCAACATATCAAAAATGCTTAAGCATGCATCTCTGCAGAACTGGGCTCTCATTCTGTTTTTTTCACTTAGATTAAAAAAAGAGAGATGATTTTATTGTTGCGTTTCAGGCACTATGTATTTTGTATGAACTTTCAGGCCCAATCATATTCAGTCAGATATTCTACACTCTTTTATACTACCATCTCACATTCAACACCTCACTTTACCCCAAGAAGCTATCATAAACACTCACATCCAGCTGTTCTTTAGTAGGTTCTGGTGAGCGATCAGGAACAGACAAGCCAGGCGGATCTTCAAATGGATCATCTAAAATTACTGTATGGTTTATCCTTATGGAAAACAAAATCAAGACCAGCATCAGTCACATGCAAATAAAACTCTCTTTACCGAAGTAAGAACAAACTGGTACCCCTGATTCTCAGTTATATTCCAGCCAAACATACTGTATGCTTGTTAATACTAGTACTGATGCTTTTATAAAGGCAACACAGTTGCACATTTTCTTACATGATTGTTTAATTTAGTACATGCTTATTTTACCAATAATACTGCAATAAAAGAGTACTTAAGATACCATGTACAGGTCACCTGACATCACTATATATTAATTTAGTTTCCAAAAAAGATTAATTTGTTTAATGATAATGTATTCCTCAAAAAGGGAAGTTATGAGCAGTCACACCTGATATCTTGATAGGGGATAAAATCCTTATCTACAAAGGTTTCATTAATTGTCTTCAATACATCCATGCCCTCTGTCACTTCTCCAAACACTGTATGCACACCATCGAGGTAATCCAGGTTTTCCCCTGTAGTAATAAGAAACTACAAAAGAAGATATAAAACAAGTAAGAAAAATTCAGGTTTTGAGTTTTACTTTAGGAGAGGTACAACTGTCAATGAAATCAGTCAGGGAAAAAAAACCTTCTTCCTGATCTTTGCAGAAGATTAGTCTTCTTCCATTAGCTCTGAGAACATGAGCTGATGGAAGAAAACCTACAGCTAGCAGCCACAGCCTGAGGAATAACGGCTCTCCCACACAAGTCTCCTTCCACGAGAGCTTCAGTCTTCAGCTTTTCGGACCCTGAATTGGTTTGACTCAGTAACCTGGCAGAAAACCAGACCAGCAGAGGAAGAGCAGGTACTTATCTGCCAGGTAGGTGTGTTGAGCAGGATCAGGAAAGCTTGTAACAGGCATCACAGCTGATGCTGTGAGAGAATGAAGAGCAATGCTACCCTCTGGGCAGCAGCGAGCTGAGCTCAAATCACATGTATATCAAACTGCATTCAGCAGGTACATTTTCACAATTTTAGCAAAGCTTCCATAGTTCTATCTTCATATAATTCTATCCAGACTTTTTTTGTTCCTTCCCTTGTATCACAACCCGTCTCTTCCGCCAAACCAGAATGCAGTAGCATTGAGAGAACTGGAACACACAGGAGCATTGACTTAGATCAGACTGAACTAGCACTGAAATGTATTCTAACACAAATCAGGTGTTTTGCTTTAGGGCAAAACTGAAACTATGAAAATTGATACAAACTGAACATTTGGTAACAAATTAAAGATGGAGGATACCCGGTAATGAACAAAGAAGGAAGAAGCAGATATGCACAAATAACAGAACATAACCACTACATCCATGCTTTACAATCTGACTGTTAACATCTCACTCCCCATTCTCTCCAATACAGTTAAGATTTGTTAGTATTTGTCATAGGCTACGTTAAGCTACATTGTATTTGTGAGCCAACTCCAAATAACTTTTTACTGGAATTTTTCATTCCTAAAGAAGCTGCAATAATGTTTCTGGGAATTGCATTCATTCATATATGACTGTGCATATGCTAGCAGGCTGCATTCTTACATATAAATACAAATGTCATCTCCTTTCTCCTAAACTCCCCACCCAAACAATTTTATACATACAATACAGGGGAGCAGCAAAATAAACTCCATGCATTACAAGCTCTAGCTGGAATAAACCCATAGGCTTTTTAATTGCTCTTCAATTACTAACCCCCACCTCTTTTTAAAAATAAAACATATGGATATTACAAGTGAGGCATTTTTTTATGTATCAAAGTGACAATACATCTAAAATAATAATTTAGAAATAATATTCTAACAGATTAGAGCTTTAAATATACCTACAGCAAAAGATTTGTGCACATGAATAGGGAATAGCAAAGGGAACAAACCACTTTCAAAAACTGTTTTATACTAGTACTGGGATAAGACTATAAACTTATATTGTATTGTTAATGCACACTTATATAACCATACCAAGAACTTTCATTTTAGTTACTCAGGTGTGTACCAAGGCTTTCCAACACTGTATGCTGACCTGTGATCCATGCTGATCACTGCCATTGTTCACCATTGACACAGTTCCCTTCTTTTTGTGCTTGATTCTCGGCACTTTCTCCGCCTCAAAAAATCTAGCTTGATCACCATACAGTTGGCTGAAAACATACAACAAATATTTTACAAGTCAAATGGATTCTACAAAAATGAGACTAAACAAATGCTGTAAAACAGTAAAGAAAACATCTTGGACATCTTTACAATAGCATTCAAGTAAAACCAGAATTTACATTGCATCTATGCACATTTTGCTGGACCTGTGCACTTACATAATTCAGTTGTTATTACAGGGAACAATAGCTTTGTCTCTGTGGCATCTCACTGAGATTTGATTCTGTTTGGTTGGGGATTTTTGTGTTTGAGGGGGGCGGTGTATTTGTGTGTTTTTAAATGCAGTATATAACATTTTTCTAAGGCATAAAGCAAACACGAATTTTGGTAAGTAAATTCTGCAAAAATAAGTTAATCCGTGCTTGGAAAGTTTAATAAATTATGTCACAAATTTCTATTCCAAAGTAAGTGGAAAGCCACTAAATCTATGTGTAAACCTAGTTCAGTATATAGGCAGGACTGTATACAGTAATTTGACATACATAGGATCAGGCAAACTATTAAATTCTTTTTTAATTTTTTAATTCTAACCCTGATTATCACTCATTTTGTCTCACTCCATAACTGACAGAGGCAAGGTCAAGACACACATTTGCTCAAATTTAAGGACAGTGCTGTGTTTGAACTCATTTTCCTAAGCATGGTAAGCCTCTGTGAAGGCAGGATTCAAATTAAACTTTGCCTGCATCAGTTTCCTGAGTAGCAAGAACAGAAACTCCAATTTCATGGACTTCAACAGCAATTAACAGGTAGAAAAGACACACTGCCATTCTCCATGCTAGCAGCAGAACAGAATCTGCCACTCTCTCATCACATTATACCTCCCTATCTGCTGTACCAATGAGCCTCAGAAGAGAAATCCCTATAAAATAGCAGAATGTCAAAATAAACTTGATCTACCCATGTGCAGAGACAGCTTAGGTCTGCTAAGTTTACCTACCTAGACTTGCTCTGCTTAGCACAATATACTGCTTCTAGGATCACCAGAGTGGTGATCAACAGATCCTTGTGTTCAAGGTTTTGTATTAAGAGGCTCTGACAGACCAGCCTTACAAAGGTCAATGCTGGTCTAGCAACGCTGCCTCTGTCCAAACCGAGCTATTTATCTCCGCATAATGTGCTCCCCAGCACTCTAGGTTTAGTTCTGCTCTGCAATTTTAATTCTCCTTCTAATAACACTTTCAAAGGAATCATACAGAACATATGCACTAACTTCCATCCAAGCCATCTGAATGATTTCTTCTACTTCAGTATGCATGACAACTGACATCTTAAACAGGAAAGAAAAGTGATTTTCTTACATATGTACAACATGACTAAAATCAACTCAAGTAAATTTTTGGAGCAGCAAGATTACTTTGCCTTTAAGTACACAGAGGACATCATACATAGCCTTTATATTCCCCTCCTGCTCAATTAAATGTTATAAAAATAAAAGTTACAAAAATAAAAATGTTACAATGCTAATGCTAATGCTTTTGCCTTCTGCAGAGCACTTCATTACAATACTTCTCTTACTAAACCAAAACTGTAGTTATTTGCTTTAACTTTTACATAATGAGAAATTCATGTACAACTTGTTAGCTGTAACTTTGCTTTTCAGGTCAGAGATAGAACACTGCCCAGAAAAAAAGCAATCTGAATGGCTGAAGACAGCACAGTAATTAAAAAAAAGTATTTAGGTATGACAACCAAAGCAGCTTATACATCAATATTTTTACTTCCTGTCAGTAATTCAACCCCAAGAGAGCTGAAGACAATTTAATTGGAACCCCTATTTCCCCATACAACTTCTCTGCCGATTAAGTAACACAGAAGTTTCACTTACCAAAATATGGATTCCCCTCCACGGCCAGTTCCCATGGGGTCTCCAGTTTGTATAATAAAATCCCTCTGTCACCAAGCAGAACACACAAGATATTGATCTCATGATTGTCAATGTAAAGCAACAAAAAGAAAAAAAAAGAAAATAAAAAGGAATTGAGAATACTCACCTGAACATTATGAATAAGACAATAGTTGTAGTACTTGACTTTGCAGAGCTTCAGAAAATTCAGACAAGCTGTAAGAAATTACACCTACATTTACTAAAGAAAACCGCAGATATCGTAAGCACAGATATAACAGATAGCCAGTTCAACGTGTGGAAAAGTATTTTTGGAACAGTCTTTGCTAAGACTTAGCAGCGCACAACCTATAAACCCTGTGAGAAATGCTCTAAGGAGAGGTAACATTTCCTCCCTTCTTAAAGCCAATCTCTAGTGATTCAAAGAACCCTAAATACAGCTGTTTATACAGAAACACATTTTTTCCTCCACACTTTCTTTCTAAACACCTAAGAAAGGCCACAGTTGCCTTCCAATTCAGAATATATTTGCCTTTTAATTACTATACATTAAATTTATAATAAGGGCATAATTTGAAAAATCAAAGCTTCCCAACAGCAACTGAGGCTTCCAAGTGTTTTAAGCACGTATATACAAGCTGCGCAGCGGGACCGCTGACAGCCACAGCAGACTCCGCACTCGGTGGAATCTAATCCCAGGACTGGGGCCCGACGGGAAGACCCAAAACCCAGGGTGGGAGACAGATGCGCCGCTGACTGAAACCACCCGCTTAAAGCCCCTTCCCTGTGGAGGCCGTGCCGGCAACCCCAACCTCCAGCGGCCAGAACGCCAGCAAAGAGCCCAGCGCCCCCTTCTCCTTCCCCGCACAGCGGAAAACCGGGGGAAGCTTCGCGGCGGCCGCAGGAGAGCAAGCGGCGACGAAACGCAAGGCCCTACGGTTTATTTAACCGTATTTCCCGGTATTTCCCCACCGATCAGGCGCCATCCAGGCACGGATGGCAGCCGTAAAATCTGTATGTTCCACCCCGCTTCGGTTCCTACCGCGGGGCCGCTCCTCCGTGTACAGGTCGATGACCAGATCCCCCACGGTGGTCTCCAGCAGCACCGCCATGACGCTCAGCCGCTTCCGCAGGGCACGGCGGCGCAACCCGCCCTCGCTAGGCCGCCCCCTGCCGGCGCGGAGGCTCTCTGCTGCAAGCGCCTCTCCGCGCGGCTGGGGACACCCACAAGTGCGTCGGCCCCGGGGCCGAGCCGGCTCTGAGAGCTGCCGGCCGCCGTGCTGCGGCCTTCACCGCGGCTGCTGGGGGGTCTGCACGCCTCTTCCCTCTAGCGGGAACAGGGCGGGGGACAGCGGGGCAGGCTGCCGCGGTGTCCTGCCTGCCTGAAGGGGAAGAGGGTATACCGCGTGACTCCCCCCAGCAGCAACCTGCTCTGTCAGAGTACACGTTTTGAGGCCGATCATGCAGGTTTTGAGAGTGGTGCTCACCAACGAGGGGTGTGTGCTTATACTGTATAGTCAGAGAAAACCGGGTTTACCTCACAGTTATTAACAGGAGGTTATAAAGTGATTAACGGGCCAAATATTTGCGTTGAGTACATGGTCAGAACACAACCTGTAGAGCTTACTGTGGGTGACAGAAAGGACACACAAGCAAATCGAATTTATTCCTTTCCAGCTGACACTAGAGTGCCAACCCTCTACAGAGTGTTCTTGGTCATATGTGTTACAGCTGAACTAATGTAAAGGCTCTTAACCTTCAAAACAAGGTGTCCTGCTGCCTGGCACAGAGCTTCCACTTGAGGCTGTGCTCTCTTTGCCTCTTTGCAGATCCCGCTCTGGTACTTGTCACACAATGAGTCAATTCAAGTCACTAATCTGTTGGAAAACAATTTATTTCTTATTGCTGAACTTAATTCCTGACAGGTTAGTGACCTGAATTTTCACCATACAGTAAAAAGGAACTAGGGAAGGGGGAGAATAGGGATGCACAGCTGGGAGAAGAGGTGCATGTATGGTTGGTAAGAGCAGGATCTCCCCTTTAAGTAGCAATAATAGTAGTATCAGATCAGCACCTTTATAAATAGCCAAGTAGGGAATTTCAATCGGTATATTACAGCACCTTTATAAATAGCCAAGTAGGGAATTTGCCCACTTTTCATTCACTATCCTGCTGCGTTATGTTCCTGGAGACATGGTGGGCTGGTCCTGGGACCAGAATGTGCACTGCAGAAAAGTTGTGTTCTGCTTCCATAGCATACTAGTTTTCAATGCTGTTTGTGCCATCATGTGTTTTAGAGTGCTCTATTGGTTTTGTGACTCTGTACATCAAGCCTAAATTGATTCAAGGCTGGTTTTAAGCTATCCTGTACAACAGTTATTCATGGAAGAAAGCACTATAGCACATGCTACATTTTTTACTCTGAAAACTTTAATGTTGGGGGATGTGCATCAGTTTTCTGCAAGCCTGTGCTGACTGAAGTTTAACTGTTTACTTGCTACTCTAAGAAGTCTTACTTTGCACGTCAGTAAGAAAGCGTATCACTAACTTAGTCCAGGTTTTTACCACTATTTAGGCATAAAAGAAATTAATCTGTAATTTCATTATTCCTTATACTGGCTTTTGCCTTCTAATAACCCACACCTATAGTGAAGGTTCACAGGAAAAATGGCTTCTTGTGATCATACACCAGCACTGAAATACAACACTTCTGGCACCCTCTGCAGCTCAAGCAGTAGTCAATCTCAGTTCAAAATACTTTAAAATGTTACATATTTTAATAGTTATAAATGTCAAGACACGTTCGCCAGCAGACTAGAGGAGTCTAGGAGGTGTGTGTCTGAGCTGAAAGGGAAGCCTTATGCTCCCAGCCTGTCCTGGCACTGAGTAGGTTATTCAGTCACACAAGGACAGATCCCTTGTGAAACTGGTCACAAGTTATTTAGTTATTGTGAGGAATTTTACCATTTACATTAAGTAGCATCTGTTG
Source organism: Pezoporus wallicus (assembly GCF_028554395.1). Lineage (NCBI taxonomy): Eukaryota > Metazoa > Chordata > Aves > Psittaciformes > Psittacidae > Pezoporus > Pezoporus wallicus. Next base: position 128,526 of record NW_026635157.1, read on the forward strand.
TGCTGTGCAACTAATGAAAGCTTTGAAATTTGGGGAAAACAGCAGTACGTTGAAAGCAGTTTTAGTGCATAATTTTTGCAGTTTTAATTAAGTTCCAAGAGAATAAAAATGAAGGAAGAAAGAGGATTGAGGAAAAGGGAGTGCAAAAGACTGGGAGAAAAGGGGAAGGATGATGGAAACAAAAACAGAAAGAAAGCATTACCTGATAGGTGGTTTTCCAGGAAACTTGTCAAAGGAGACAGACAAAAAAGGAACAGGCATTTATGTCCTCTTCCATTTCAGTGAGATACTGGATTCCTTGAGGTCAGCTGAGAACCCAGCCTGAGCTTTGCTGCATCTATAAATTCTGCAGTTCAGCAGTCCTTGCTTCCTGGGATTTTTATGTACACCAATACCATTAATCATGATGCCTCTGGTACCTTTTGTAAATATTTGAATCATGAATCTCATACACAAAGCACTGTAGTATTGCAGCTTGCCTTTGCTCATCTAGAATTCACCAGTCCTGTTAGAAGTAACCCCCATTCTGATTTACACATGGAGTGCAACTCACAGTTAGGAATTTAGGTAATTTAAACTGCCTCCCACCAGCACATGCAAATGACTGCAAGTACCAACAAGAGCTGCATTCTTGTAGCTGCCATCATATCCCTGAAAATTCTTATGCACCCCATTTGAGATTCAGCAAAATGTCTTGTTGGGGAGCTGACTTACCATATATCTCTCTCTATATAGATATCAATATAAATATATATAACTCTCTTAGGCCTCATTTTCTAATGCCTTCTATCTTGCGCCAGATGTTTGCACTGCTGTCTCATGAATGAAACTGCATATGAAATACTAAGTTTCTGTGGGTTTTAGAATTTATGTTCACTGTCAACCAAGTGGGAGCCATAGAGTGATATTAAATCAGGCTGCAGACTGCTGCAACAAGACAGCTAATTCATTGCTAAGCTCTGGCTATAGTAAAACCTCACCAGACAAGTTGTGAAGATGTTTGCCATTAGCAAGTCTGCTAACAGACAATGGCAATCCTTCTTAAAGCACTTTTAATCTTCCTATCCACTGAGGACTTGGAGATACAGGTTGGTTCCTTGGTTCCTTTCCTCTAGGCATGGGACTTCCATGGTTTTGACTCCACTGTTAAACTTCCCCGTGTTCTCTTCTCTAGTCTGAAGATGTCCAGCTCTTTAAAACTTCATCTAGTGCTTTCTTCCTTTCAGATGACTCTCTCTGAGAGTGTGCCCTGGGGCACACTGAGCCCCTTTTGCTTTCAAGAAAGCTTTCTGGACATGTGGTGCTCAGAACTCAGCCTGGCATTGCTCCGGCCATATAACCCCTGCTGCTGATGGGGAACTGCAGGTATCTTCGGGGAGTGAAGGAAGTAGGTGAGTTTGATAAGTGTACATTGGCCATTTCATCTAGATAATTATTAACATTAGCTATATGGGTAATTATTATACAAAGTGCTTTCAAAGGCTGTAATCACCTGTTAACGGTAATGAACATTTGTAGGAGCAGGCACATCTCCACACATGCCCAGGGTGGTGAGGCACTGGCACAGCTTGCCCGAGAAGCTGCGGCTGCCTCATCCCTGGCAGTGTTCGAGGCCAGGCTGGACAGGGCCTTGAGCAACCTGGTCTAGTGGAAGGTGTCCATGCCCGTGGCAGGGGACTAGAACTGGGTGAGCTTTAATGTCAGGCGGGCCGCGACGGAGGGAGGCGACGGCGGGAGGGGGCCAGGCACCGCCTCTCCCTACTTCCTCCCGGTCCCGCCCCGCCCCTGCCGCCGCTTGTTGATGTTTCACTTTGTTTTAATTCCCGGGTCGCAAGATGGAGGCGGCGTTGGGGCGGCGGGCGCTGCTGCTGCTACCGCTGTTGCTGTTACCTCTGTTGCTGCTGCCGCTGGCCGCCGCGCTGCTGGGCCCCGCCGCGCCGCCTCAGCTGGGCCAGGTACCGATGGGGCCAGGGCGCGGCGGGGCCGGTCCCTCTCCCTCTCCCTGTCCCTCCGAGGGGCGAACCGGACCCTGCCGGAGAGCGGGCGGCTCTGGGGCGGCCGTGGGCGGCTTGGCCGCTGGCTGGCACGGCCGGGCGGGTGGCATCGCCGCCGCTGGAGGAGCGGGCAAAGCTGATGGCACCGGAGGGCGGTGTGCTGGGTACGAGGGGGTTTTCCTGCTGTAGCGCTCGGCAGACTGAGGTGTGTTACCCCTGCTTAAAGTGCTGAGCTGCTGCTCGAGTGTATTTCGGTCTAAATGTAGGAAAATGGCACAAAAGGACAGGATTATGCATCTCCCACAAACTCAGTTAATGTTTTCCCCTCTCTTTAATGACTTATATAGGATTTAATATGCTAAATAATATTTGACTGTTTTCTGGGGGGGGGGGGGGGGGGAGGGATTGTTACTTCTCTGCAATGTAGATGTATTTACATCGTATTCTAACGCTTGTCTACCCATGTTTGGACTTTCAGCGCTATTGAAGTATGCAGTGCCTTAGGTACATGCTTGCTTTTAGTGATTTCTGTACTCAAATTGAACCAAGCAAAGGGTTACAATGTGTTGGTATATTATGGGACATCGTGCTCTGTTTTTTTCTCCAGTATCTATGCTGTATCTTGGTAAGATTAGTTTTAAATTAAATTTGGTGGCTTTTTAAAAAGTGGAAGGCATTTTTTTGGGTACTGCTTAGGAGATAGTGGGAATAGAAAAATGTGCTGCGGTACTGGTGATCTTTAACCTCTAGAATTACCAAAGAGAACTGAATGCTTAGGTCCGTACTTGAATCATGACTGAATACATCCTCTAATTGTTGTAATAGTGAACTCCCAAAGTGTGAGGTTGCAAAGAGGGAAGAGGTGTTTTGCATTTGTAGTCACTTGTCTAACCAATGTGAAGTTGCTGTCATGATTAAATTTACTATGGTTGTGGGTTTTGTTGTTGCTGATGTTGTTCAGTTGGTTTTTCTGTTTTTATTTAAGTAAAATGTTTCCAAGAAAGCCTGACAAGAGGCCCTGCACATCCTGTGTTGCAAAATGGGATTCCTGGGCTTACTTCCTGGTTTCTGCCTCTCTATAGTAACATTTGAAGAGAGACTTACTTAGATCTGTTTTCAAAATGGGGTTTTAGATCTTCAGACACCTATAAAAGCACTTAAGTGCTTGGAGTCAGGTGCACTAAAAAGAGCAGACACAGCGCAGTCCTTGGGTATTCTGCTTATCTGTCTGAGCAGGGGAGTGCTAGCTCAAATGTGCCAAAAGACACATGAAGTGGCAATAGAGTATATAGACCTATTTTCTTGCTTGCCATCTACCTGGAGACTGTCTTCCACTGAATAGCATTAAAGCTGTTTGTCAGAGCTGGCAGTTGTACAAGAAGTGGAGACACATCTGTGAGTGCTATCTTTGGATCTGAAAGCACGAGTTGAGCACAGCAGGGCAGTGCCAGAGCAGTCCTGTGGAAGCCAGCTTGGGGGCAGAAATAGAATAGGTATGGTTTAGAGTGCTGGTAGGGCTTGACTTAGTAACTGGGGTGTAATGCCTTATGGGCATAGCTGTGCTGTTTGTCAGGTGAGTTTGTCCATTTGTGCCATACTGCTTAGGTGATCTGTCAACTCAGTTTTTGCTGATTGCAACTATCTGCGCTTTTTTTGCTTTATATTGGTGTGGTGGCATACATATATGCAGAGCAGCTCTTCTAATAGTCAAAAAGGCAACACATTTTTACTCTGGTGGTGTTTTTTTTTAAATCTCAAGCTTAGAAAAGTGAACACTTGTGTTTCCTCATGCACTGTTTATTTGTACAAACAGAATCGTTTTGATGTAGAAGGCGCAGTGCATCTTGGAAAAGTTTTGAGTAGAATTATTGCTGGGTTTTGAGCATGAGCTGGTTTATGGTGGCCTGGTAGGAACAGAACTGTCTGTTCCTACAGTGGGAGTAGGCAGAGTGAAAATGCCATACTGTCAGGTTGGCTTCAGAAGCTACACACTTAAGACAGTGAGCACTGGGGTCAGAATAACTGTGGTCTTTTCTCAGCATGGCCTGGGACTGCAGGCTGGTTGGGAGCAGGCTGCATCAACAGGACAGCTTTGCTTTGTCTGAGTACCACAACTGTGTCCTTTACTATTCTGTGAGCCCACTGGCAGCCCACTACTGACCGCTGCACATTTTGTGTTCTTGTACATGGTATTAAAGTTTACTTCCAAGTTGGTGATCATGATGTTGCAGAAACCATAGCGGAAGGACTGAGGAAAAACTCTTGAGACATTGGAATAATGTTTTGTAAGGCTGAAATGCTTTTGTTCAGCTCTGGAATGTGAATGTCTCAGTTCTTGTGCAATACTTGTCATTTCTTAAGATGTTTTGAAATCTAGACTTATTTTGAACATCAGTATGTGCGCTTTCAGTTTCTTCTCTCTCCTGAAATTTGGATAAGCAAAACTGGGTTACAGATAGATTGATAGTAGACAAAGTGAGGTTTTCTTTAATAAAAAAAGGTGGGGAATGATGCGGCAGTACAACTGACCATGTTATTCTAGTGCAAGGTCAGGAATTAGGTTTTGTGTTTCAGAGTCTTATTTTAATGTGCTGATAGGAACTGGCTAAGAGCACAGTGGGCCAAATGCTAATACTTTGTTGTTTGCTTACTCTGTTTGTTCTTGGTAATTCAGGTTTAGCAGTGTTCTAAGTGGTGTACTGGACTACCAGATGGGTTTGTTTTTTAGTTTAGTTGCCTGAAAAACATTTGTTGGCTGTAAGAAACCTCTGTGCGGATGGATTTTGTCACAACAGAAAAAAGTAATCTTCATCAACCATTTGAGTATGTGTGCAGTAAGTGTAACGTACTTTAATCAAAGAAGAAACTTGTCAATAGTGCCATGCTGAAATGTTTCTTTCCTTGCTGTGTGCCAGTTTCTCTATTAACCACCTGGCATATGTTCTAAACTTTATGCCTAAAAGATCTGACATAATCTTTCTGTGTATATTTGATTAAATTAAAGCAGCATGATGCAGTCATGTCCTGGTGATGTGGGACTAAGTAGTATTCACCTTTTAAAACTCCTGATAAAATATTCATAGTATGAATTGATTTAATAGAGAGTAAGCAAAGATGATTGATTCTAGCAACATATGTATGGCAAAGGAAAGGATAAGCATTATACTAAGACTCATCATAAGGCAAGGAAGGAATATAAGTGTGTTTGTTCAGAAAATTAAAGCAAAAGCACCATGTTAGATTTGAATGTTAAGATAGAAGTATTTATATAAGCTTAACTGAAGATAGTGCAGCTTTAGTTACTTATGTAGATACTGGGTTTCATTATCTTACCCTAAATATTGTCATGCAGTTTAAAAATGCCAGACCTTATTGGAGAAGATTTTGTACTAAAATTGTGTAAAATCTGAGGGACTTGCAAACTTGTCGGGTCAGACCTGTCACATCAAACCTGTACCATGGTTATTTCTGAACTCAGTTATGCCTGACAACATCCTACAACACACCTCTGGTTTGAGTCTGATGGAAGAATTGTGAGAAGCAGAAAATGGAACCAGCTGTCCATGTTAGTGCCATAACTCAAATGGTGTGAATTTGGATTCTAGTTTTGTTTGTCTGTTCAAACACTTTTTTTTTCCCATAATCTCTTTCCAAGTTAGAAAGAAGTTATTCATTTGTCTATTTCTTATCTGCTTGGCAGCCTTCATTGGACGTTACATTTTCCTGTCACAAACTGTGTATAGCAGTAGTGCTTGTGTAATCACTGCGAGGGGATTGTCTGTCTTTCAGGTCTCTGTACAGCTGGCCATCTTGCAAAGCACTGTGCCATCTGTTCCTAGTGCTGCCCACTCCACTTCCCCCAGGCCTTCTAGTGCAGAAAGAGCCTTGTTTGGAGAGCCTGCATAAAGAACAGCTGTGCTTTAAGTGGGCTGGCTGCAAGTGCCAGAATCTAGACAGGGTTTATGTGACTAATGCAGTGGTGTAGGGCTTAACCGTTACCCTGTACTGGGAGAAACTGTGCAGTGCACCCATCAGGTACCCACTGTTCTTGGAAGATTTTCTGTGGTTCTGTCATCAGATCCCTTTGAAGTTCCTGCATGATCAGAACCAACAGCTTTGTCTCGCCGGCATCTTTCATAAAAGGCTGTGATTAGGTGAAGTGTTCTCTGTAGATTTGTGTGCCATTGCCATGGGAGTCTGGAAGAATCAATTAATATTCCATTTACATTATGCCAAATGCTTTATATTCTTCGCTGCCATCTTTTCACCATCTTGCTCTTCTGCAGCTACTGGGATTATACTGCCCCAGTTAACGCTTACCATTGCAGCACATGGTAAAAGGGAAATGATTAGAAAATGGTCACTGTCTGCTTAGCTCTATCGATCCAAGTTCACAAAAAATCACGAGTTCACTGTAATGTATGTCCCTGTTACTGCTGTTGCCTAGCTGTCCTAGAGCAGAATGATGCACATTTGTGGTGGAAGTGCTGTCCTCTTTACAGGTACTGTGGTCATTACTGCTGTAAATATCCCTGCTGGAGCACTAAAACAGTGATGAGAAATCACAGGAAAACTCAGGAGAGGGATCTACATCCTGTGATAGCATTAAGAATGATAGGGCCATTTTCGGTGTGAATTGGAGTATTTTGTGTGAAGGTATTCACCGGCAGAGGAAGGGATAAAGTGCTGTGAATGACAGAATCATGTCAGTGGTAAACTAAAAGCACAGCCTGATGCCTAAGGACCTGAATTGCTTCTTGGGGCTGACCTTTGATTTTCACTCTCTCAAAGTGCAGCTTTCTCAAATACTCAATGAATTACAGGACTGTCTAAAATTTATGTGAACTTTGATGTTGTTAATACTGGAATATGTATTGTAAGTTGTACAGGCAGTTTTTACACACGTTTCTGCAGAACTTGATAGTGCAATATTATGGATTACTGCAGAGGACATGTGTCCTGTTGTCAGTGGCTTCATTACTACAGGATTGGCTTACTATATCATGAACAGATAGCTTCTGAAGTGACGCTATAATGTAAAAAAATCCTTAAAACAACAGGTGTTAACCAGTGTATGCAGGCAGGCAGGAATGCCAAGAACTGGAAAACATCCAAGTTTGATTCATCAGAAATCTGGCATCACAAGAAGCATGGCTTAAAGTCTAGGACAGATAACCTTTTGGTTGGAAATGACCTGTCATTGGTGCTTCAGATGCATTTGTCGGATCAGCAAGAAAACTCTGACCACTGAGAGAAATCTTTTTCTCAGCACCCCTTCTAGGAAGCATACTGACTTTTCTTGAGAAATTCAATCCTAGCTATTCAGATGTTCTTCCTCTTATGGGTTCAAACTTAAACTGGGGAAGTTTAGATTAGATACAAGGAAGAAGTTCTTTACTGTTAGGGTGGTGAGGCACTGGAATGGGTTGCCCAGGGAAGATGCTAATGCTACACCCCTGTCAGTGTTCAAGGCCAGGTTGGACAGAGCCTTGGGCAGCATGATTTAGTGCAAGGTGTCCCTGCCCATGGCAGGGGGGTTGGAACTAGATGATCTTAAGGTCCTTTCCAACCCTAACTATTCTATGATTCTATGATTCTATTGAAGTTAAATGTAAATTACCAAGTTACTTAGAGAACTGGAAGACCGTAACTGAAAATATGAACCGAAGTAACAATATAATCACAGGATGTAATCTGTTCTGTCATCCTGTATTTCTTCAAACCTTGTTTTTTTTCTTATGTTTTAAGAATTTGTACATTACCAACAACAAAAAAAAATCCTCTGACCTTTCAGCTCTCAGCTGTAGCACTTGGAGCTGTACTTCTATACTGTCAAACTGTTTAACAGATTATCAAAACCTTGTCTCATTACTTCCTAGGTTTTTCTGTTTTCTGGGAATTCAGAGGGCACAAAGGATGGATTTTCCGGGCAGTCTTAATAGTTGTTCGGTTTTCAAGCCTCAAATGCAATTTGAGTTCTTTTATGCAGAAAGGGTTTTGTAATCTTTTTTCAACATCTCCAGAGTGACTCACTGAGATTACAAGAAAAAGGAAATGACTGATAGCTTGTGACTGCTGAAAAAAAGGAAAATTCACCCTACTTTATTATTTATCAAATGACTTGAAAATGAAAGGCATAGGGCAAGATAGATATGCTCAACAACTAAGCGTCAAGTGTACAAAAAGTGAGCTATATAAGCAGTGATTATTTTTCTTCAAAACAGCTGTCAATTCTGTTGACGCGGTATCCAAAAGCATGTTGTGAATTCTGGTAGATACTTAAAATTTGCACTTGAAGAGCATATTCCATGTGTTAGAGATGAAAATATGTCAATGGATCACTTCCGTGCAGTCAGAGTTACAAAAAATAGACCACAGCATGCAGACAAGTAAGACAGCTTAACTGCTTGCTGCCTCTGCCACTGAAAGAGCATAGCTCTCTCCCACACATCATCCTTCCCTCTCATTTACGCAAAGCCAGTGAGCCAGTTTAGCTCATTAAATTGGCAGGAAAACGTTCCCTTTTTTTGCCAGACTATTTTTCTGTCAGTTGAACAAGCAAGGAAGAGCTGCACAAGCACAAGAGAAGCAAGAATGCAGCTGGGAGGAGGGAGCCTGGCTCCTTGTTCTGACAGACAAAGGCTGTTGGATTGGTTCTGCTGCATGGCCTGCCTGTCCTTGCAGCATCTCTTTAGGAGATGCCTTCTCTCATCATCATCCCAGGAGATGGTGGTGCATCTCCAGAATGGTGCGGGTTCATAAAGCTACTCAATAACTTAGAGCAATGATTAATACTCCAGTACAGCAGCTACACCATGACCCTTGCAATTTTGTGTTTATAAGCAAGGAAGAACTCCTATTCTTGTCATTCCTGTGACCAGTCTGTTCACATCCAGATCCAACAAATTCTATTGGTAACATCCCGTATTTTGTACATCCATTCTCCTGAGTCATCTATGTTGTTTTGCCTCTTTGCTAAGCAGTCTCACAAGACTTGATGGCAGTCTTGCTAAGAAACATCTCAAACACATCTACAAGTTCTGCTGCTAGAAAATAATCAGTTTTCAGTTGTCCTTGCTTTAAACATTCCTGAACAGATATACCTGTTCCTGATACAGAAACATTTCAAGGATCAGAGGAAGACCAATTTTTCCAGAGTCAAAATCAACTATATTGATGTCATTCTTGACAGACTTATTCTTAAAGCGCTCCAGTCATGTCCAAAACTTTTACACTCTCCCCAACTATTTACTATTTATTGTAGTACTCAGCTTCTTTTAATATTAAAAGTTTTCCTAATGTTTCACCTCTTTGCTCTTCATAGTATCTTCCCATGGAAAATAACAGTCCTCCAACTTAGTCAGCCTGGTTTTATGCTAATGGTCTCAGCTCACTTAATCCTTCCTTGGAGGCGAATTCTTCACTGCTCTTTTCCCCTGGCTTCTCACTGATCTTTCTTGCAGTGCTGCACCCAAAACTCAACGGCTCCTGCTGTGGCCAGTCTTCCGACCCTACGCACCCCATACCAAAATGTACATGAGGCAGGAACCACAAGATATATGCCAAACACAATGAAAGGCCAGACAGGATGACTCGGGTAAAGTGGAGGAACAGCTGAGGGAACTGGGGTTGTTTAGTCTGGAAAAGAGAAGGTTCAGGGGGACCTTATTGCTCTCTACAACTACCAGAAAGGATGTTGTAGTGAGGTGGGGGTTGGCCTCTTTTCCCAAGGAACAAGCAATGGGACAAGAGGTAACAGCCTCAGGTTGTGCCAGGGGAGGTTTAGGCTGGATATTGGGAACGGTTTCTTGACAGAGAGGGTGTTCAGGCATTGGAACAGGCTGCCCAGGGCAGTGGTGGAATCACCATCCCTGGGATTCAGAAACCACGTAGACGCCCTCAGTGATACACGTTAGTAGTTGTCTTGGCAGTCCTGGGGTAATGGTTGGACTTGATGACCTTAAAGGTCTCTTCCAAGCTGGTTGATTCTCTGATTCTATTGCGAGAAGTTTACAGGAAAGCAGAGCACCATCCCAGCTCACCCACTTTCACCCACTGGAGGGAATGGGTGATGCACAGCATTCACCCTGTTAACACAACATAGTTCATGAATTAGGACTATATCATGCTAGGTAATGTATATTTCAAGTATTTCCTGGTTGAAAATCTAGTGTTTTATAAAAATCCCAAACAAACCCCCATTTTATATGTTTAAGTTTTTGTTTATTTATTTTAAATTCTGAGCGAGTTAAACTTTTTATTGAGACATGATTTGCTTTGTAGCTGTTAGTTGTGAAACAGTGACTCAAACACAGAGCTGAAGAAGATGCTGAGGATATGGAAAGGTTTTCCAGAAGAAAATGAAACACAATTAGAATCATTTAAGACTCCCAAAAGGCAAATAGGGAGCTTAATGTTATTTTTGAAGAGGTGACTCAGGAAAACAGTGTGACAATTACCACTTTTGGCAATATCCAAGAGAGATTTGGCTTTTGTGTGTGGGTTTTGTCAGAGGCAGCCCTGGGGGATTTAAGGTTCCATCTGTAAAACAGCCCCTGACATTACAGGGGCAAAATGAGAGGATAGAATGAGTCAGTCAATAAATTATAGCAATTAATAGAGTTTGAAAGAAGCAAATCCCCATTACCTCCAAGTGTGGAGGTGTTCCATGTGGTATAATTTGGGAACGATAACCAAAGAAAAGAAATAGGATTACTGTTGACATTGACAAAACTGAGTGTTCTTTAGTATAGACTAACGTGTATTAAATTGTACTCCATCTTGAAGACTAAGTGGAGTGCTTAAAAAACATTTATAGAGAATCTGATTTATACCTTGTATTTTCTATTATTTTTCAGCTAATACAAGAGGCTTCTTTTCCATTATATCCATGTAAAACAAGTTCTCCTGAGAATTTAGCTTGATTACTATTATTCTGTCTTATTTAAAAAAAACTGATACATAAGGGGTACAGCTGTCATTCTTTCTCATCAATGCTCTTTATTAAAAAGAGGGGGAAAACCCCAAAACAATCCTTACATGGAGCAAGTAAGCATATTCCTTTCTTCTGTCTGCTGGATGGAAAGCCTGGGAATGTGCTCTGGGGATTTTATGCTATCATTCTGTCAGGACAGTGTGTGAAAGTTGCCTGTGGCCTGCAGTGGCTGCTGTGTTTTCTCAGAAACTTAAGTCTCTTCTCCCCCTTGTTTTCCAGGAAACTATCAGAGTCAATGTTATGATGTTGAAAAGCGATGGGGAATTTCACAAAGCACAGGTTTGTCCAGTTTTTCTATTTATTCAGTGAATTAATGTGCAGTGAAATAGAGTCTGTGTGTGGATGCAAATGCATTGTTTTCCCTGAGGTCAGTCAGTATGGTGTGTTCCTCTGAGAACAGAACTGTAGCATTGTGCCAGGAGCCATACACTCATTCTGTCTGTCTGTCTTTCAGGTTGTTTTTAATATCACCTATGCTAATGGACAGGTATACCTAAATGATTTCCCTATGAAAAGCAGGGTCGCCCACGTAACATGTCAAACAGTAATATGTGAGTATTGCCTTTTTGGTGGTTTTTTTTTTATTTCCTACCCCTGGGGTATTTGGCTTCCCTGTTATCTGGTAACCAAAGCTTACAGTGACTACATGTTCTCATACTCTGCAAACCTGAGCATCATAGAAGCAAATAATTTCCCAAGGTAGGATAATTTTGCTACTGAAATGGGTGGAAAAAACCTTACTGCCTTGTTCTCAAGTCACATTCACATTCCGATATGTGTAAATGGTCTAATCTGAAATCTAGGCTCTGCTTATCTTTTCAAAAGAATGTTTTGCACTACAAGCTAGACAATGTAAACAGAAGGATGCAGCTCCACCCTGCTTATAGCTGTGTCCCTAGGTTGGGTGGCATATATCCAAAAGGAGATTCAATAACAAAAGTATGAATTATGATTAGGAAGATCTTTTAATTATCTCATTTCTGTGTACACTGGACAAAAAAGTTTCTGCTGGGTAGGTTATTACAGCACAAACACTGCAGTTTTGCTAGTGCCCTGCAGTGGGCAATGACTTTGAATTATCTTGACACTGCTATTTTTGCCACTGATTCAGTGCTACATGTTTTGTGAAAGAGCAGAAAGTACTGTGATTTTTTTTGAGATGCAGAGCGCATACTGTATAATTAATTAAGCAAGTGCCATTATGCTCATTTAAGTTTTTGTTGTATTCAGAATGATCTCTTGATGGATCAGGTGCAGCTAGTCTCTAGCTTGGTTTCTGAGGTCATCCTCTCCTTACAATCGGACATGTACTTACAGAGTACTAATGCTTTTTCTAAATTGGTTCTCTGAGCCATGACCTTTTTTTCTTGAACCCGAATTCCCAAGCATATTTAATTATTAATTTGACGCTATTCTGGAGAGGGAGAGCAGTAATTAATTTCTCTTTTTCTGAGATAATTATGTTTCCATTGCTTCTATTTTTTTCTATACTAAAAAACCAAGACAGAATGTCATCTACCTGCAAGATAACTTGAGTCCAGAAAAATAGATATGATTTTATTCACTAATTCTGAGAGCTACTGAGCACTCTGCTGTAGTTCCTGTTAATTTCCCAACTCATACTATGAGTTTGAACATGAATCTGAAACAGAGAGAAAAATACATATTTGACATAGGAGGTAGAAACCTGGCACTGTCTATCTCCTTGTTTGGTCTGAGTCGTCAGCACCATAGCCTCTATTATGTTTATTCTGTTTAGCTATTAAATCCTCAACAAGAGATTCAGATAATGCTTGTAAAATGCTAAGGGAATATTGAGATACTTGTTAACAGAGGAAGAATAGTCCTGAATGTGTATAGAAGTAAACTTGAATTAAATATTCATGCTCTGAGATCTGTCACCTCCACTCCTACACTTATGCAGCACTGCAGTTCTACTGTGCTCTCACCCGTTGTAGAGGTATGGCAGCTGGTAGAAGGGTACCAAGTCTATGCAGAAACAGCAAGGGTTGAAAGTTCTCTGTACTTGCGGAATATTGGGTTGTTGAAATAGCTGAAAGGTTTTGGATAGGAAGAGAGCTTGAGGTGTCATCAGGCACATATGAAAATGGGGGGGGCATAGAATAAAACACGTATGAGGGAACTTGCCTGAGTAGTATATTAGGTGTGTGTGGAAAAGAGCGTGTTTGTTTCTGTATTGAGAGGAAGGGGAATGTTTTGCAAATCAAGATGTTTACACAGGTGGCTAACTGGGCTGTGGCATTACTCTTACGAACTTGTTTGGACAACTTAAATAGGAATACATCGATAGCAAAGCCAAAGAGTGGTGCTTAGAGTGCTTAAATGCAAACCTCAAAGGCAGGGATGCGACGTTGTTTGCAAGCTTCCTCAGTCTGGGGATCATACAGTGCTGCTGTTGTCTGCTGTGTTGTATCATGAGACCTGCTCCAAGTTTGGTTTGGTAAAAAGTCATGGCATCTGTTTTACCTGTTGCCCAGACTACTACGGCTTATAACAGCAGTTTACTGGAAGTGTTAAGAACATCAGCATAGTACAGACTTCTGTACAACTGTTCAGGCATCTCTGGTTGAGTGCTACTGGTCCTCTGTAGTTGTAATGCCTTTTTCATTCAAATGCTACATGTGCCTTTGCATCTAGGTCAGAGTTGCAACTGTTCGCCCCTTGGTTGTGTACTGCTTCCTGGTTGGGATGGTTTCTCTTTGAAAACTGTGACATTGTGTGTTAACAGTGGAGAACAGAAACTTGGATAACTTACCAGATCAGCAGCACCTGGGAACCGTCAGTGTTCGCATTATGGTTCACAAGTGGCCTTTGGCATCCAGTTCTGATTTGCAGCTGATTGTCATTCAGGAAGAAGTGTCAGAAATTGATGGAAAACAGGTAAAAAAAAAACAAACACAACATTCTGCTTGTTTTTAATTTATGAGAGGCAAGTCATTACCAAGGATTCAAAGGTTTACGTGTGTCTGGTTGGTGATTAGAGCACAAAGTACATAAGCTAATGCTGGCTAGCACGGTAGTGAGGGAGGTAGTACCAACCTAAGTTACTCATGTAGTAGCAAAGGTGATTCATGAGGAGTCTTCAAGTTTTAATGCTTCTATTTGTATTTAGTAATTTATTTATAATGTAATAAATGTTAGAACATCACTGTGTCACATGCTGTTTCAAAATGTGCACATATGCAAAGTCAGACTCACAAGCAATACTTCATTTACAAAAAACATACAAAATAAATAAAAGGGGCATGGGCTTGTTATTAGTCCTGAGGTTTTCCCCGTTGTTTACCCCAAGCTAGTAAAGGGTTTCAGGCTTGTAGCATGGGGAACAGCTTATAGCAGCAAACTCTTACAGCAGGTGGGCTTGTGAAAGCCCACGATATCAGAGCTTAGCCCTGGGATATTTTGCATATAAGATAATTAATTCATTTGGATAAAAATCTTAATAATAAAATGGATTTTGAGATTAACAGGGAAAAAACTCCTACATTCTGACAGTATTTGCACAAATACCAGTGAACGTGAGAGGTTACAGTTCTAGCTGAGACTGAAATGTGCAGAACTGAGTTCTCAAAATCACCAATAAAGTATAGTTATTTTTCCAACCAGAGAGGTTCTGAAGAGAAGAGACAGCTGCTGAAGCCAGCAAAAATATTGTGTTTTTGGTTCAGTATATGTCTGCGTCTTGCATGTGGCCAGGCTGTTTAGAAGCTGGCTTATGTTCTGCTGCCTTTTTTTGTAATAGGAGAATTATGGTAATACCACTGGTCCTTCATAAATTGTGTGCTCAGCATGTCCTGTTTTTTACAGGGATCTGCATCACATCAAATTTTTACTCTGTTAATGAAAAATCCCACTGAGAGGTTTGAAGCTTTTCTAATGAAGTGTTTATTCCACTTCTAGGAGGCTAATTTATCCTTGGTTTGATTGAGTAGTTACACAATCTCAAATTAGAGGCAGATCTCAAACTAGGCATCACAATGCATTTCCTATTTTCATAGGGACCTGGCAAGAACAACCCGAAAGCTAATATGGTTTCCTTAATTGTTTAAATCAAAAGTTTTCCATCTTTCTCGTTAGTTTTCAGCTGACATTAACGATCATCTGCTTCTTCACATTATTCTCTGGGTGTTTGAAGCAAAAGGAGATTGTTGGTTGGCCTACTGTTCTGAAAGCATGAGTGAAACCATCACATGCTCCATTCCTTTTCTGTTAGTTACATTTCTGTGTAGCAGTTATAATTATGATCATAAACACTCTGGATTTCTGTGAGTTCTTGGCCTCAATGCAGTTACTGAATGTAGTGAGTTATGCTGAATGTGTTCTATATTAAGTGATGCTTGCAGTGATTAAGTGAAATGGGTCCAGTGCATCACTGGAAAAGGAGGAAAACTCTTTTGGTTGTTGGAAAAAAGCAACACTACTACAAAAGCAGAATTGTCAGACTTGCCTCAGCAACACTTTCAATGTTTGCAAGTGCTCTTTTACTACATACTTGAGTTTTCCATGCCCTAAAATGCCTCCCTGAAAGAGGATCATAAAAGGCTATGTAAGACTTGGGTAAAAGCCCATGGAGCAACTACCTCATGCTTTTGCATTTTTTTGTTTTTAACATCCCTATGTCTAAATCTTAATGGCCTGGAGTTCTATGTGATGCATTGGTTTTCTTTGCCAGCCTAATTCACTCTTACTTTAAACTCAGCAATATTGACATATTTGCATCTCTTGTAGGTTCAGCAGGAAGAAGTAACAGAAATAGATATTTTAGTAAAGGACCTGAGAGTACTTAGACATTCAAACTACACTGTCCCTTTGAAAGAGAGCATGCTGTATTCCATCCCAAGGGACAACGACATGTTATTTACACTTCCCAGCCTCTCAGAAAAAGGTATCTCTCTTAGCTGTTACAAAAGATTTTTTTTTTTATCCATGGTTGATATATTCCTTTACAAGGGCAAAAGAACATCATTATTCCTGTGTTTTACATAGTGGAATAGTTTCTTCATTGGCATGAAAATGTTTTCTTTAATATAGTTTGGTTTTGTTTTTGTTAAATATCTAAATTCAACTCTTCTACATTTAGGTATTTCATTTGTTTGTTTTCAAATCTGTTCTCCTTTGAAGCACTTGGTACTTGTCAGTCTGCAACCACAGGAAAAAAATTCCTCTGTCAGAGCTATGATGGAAGTTTCTCTAAAGCTCTGCCATTTTCCCCGAGAATGAAAGAAAAACTGGAGAGGAAATACCTGTCTGGGTCACTTCCAAACCAAAGAATAATTTTATGTTATTAAACTTGAGTATCTTAAAAGCAAGAGTAGTTATTTGATGCCTTAATCTTATTTCAGTTCTATTTAATTAAAAACTCTCAGGGATCTCATAGGAGACGAAATATTTTTATCTAGTTCTTCACTTTTTAATCTGGCAGCAGCTGAAATTTAAGCTGAATTTAAGGGCACAGCTAAGGCTGCACTCTAATACTGCTGCTTAGCAAGTTCACTACTCAAGTAAACAAAAAAAAAAAGTCAGCCTTCTATGTTCTTGCTGTAAATGTGTTAGAACTGTACTGTAAGTACAGAAATGTAGCATGTCTTTGTCTTCCTGAACAGTGAGTCAAATAGAAAACAAGCCCCCCACTGAACTCGAGCTTTTCTTCTTCAGATACTCAAGACCCACTACAAACTACCAGTCAGTATCTCATCCGGCAAGTGGAAACCACAGTAGACGAAGAGGCATTACCTGGCAAGTTACCAGAGACCCCTCTTAGGATAGAACCTCCCTCTTCTTACAAGGTAGTTTTGTTGTTTGTTTGAATTATTAGTATAAACCTTGAAAGAATGGTTTAAAAAGGAAAAGCAGGTTTTTTTTCCCCTCCCTCCCTTGTTTTTTTTCCTTGTTTCCTAAGGGATAAAATACATACAGGTTGGTGACATTTTTAGGAGGAAAAGTTGTAGTAACATGCTGCGGATGAAGCTGGACGTTATCCAGTATTACAGTTTGAGGGAATGAACTTCCCCATTTTCAATTTTCTCTACAGCACCATATACAAATATTATGTTTTCCTCCTTTGTGGATGTTTACAGAACAAAATAAACAAACCCAGCATTGTTATGATTTAGATAGTGGATCTTCCTCATGTGAAGACCAAATACAACATCCATTTGAAGATGTTAAGAAGGTGTATAACATTCCTAGGCCTTTGTCTTTGGTCCTTTATTTTTAATTCGGAAAAAAAAAACCAAACCCAACAACAACCCAAGACCCAGCATAATATGTAATAGCTCATTTCTGGAATTGCCATTCCTGTTTAACCTGGTATTTGACTTCTCAGAGTACTGTTTTACTGCTTTATATTTACTAAAGACCAGGATTTTCTATTGTGTGAAGTACATGGCAGTAACTGACTTCCACAGAACACTAAGAAATCCCCACAGCCAGCCACGAAGAAGAACAGGCTTTTACAGACACTGTAGTAAACTTCAAAAAACCCAACAAAATCACCCAAAACAAAACTGAAAAATCAACAAACAAAACACTTCCTAAATTACCCCTTAGCAGGGAGGAATTGGATGTTTTTACGTCAGAATCCTGCAGTGTTCTGACCTCAGAGATATTCATGACATGAGAGTTGCTGTATTTATACCAAGCAAAGCGCTTATACAATTCCAAGTATCATTTAGCTTTAAGTCAGTTTTACGCCTCTGGGAGATGTGCCATTGCTCTGTCCCATTGTAAGAAACACAGCAACAGCTTGGGAAGTTTCAGTTCCAGATGAGGTAAGGAGAGGCATCATGGCCTTCTCTGTGACTGAAAGAAAACACTTTATAACCTGCTGCTGAGACACGAGGGCTAGGACAGTAGGCTGAAAATTACAGGTAGGCTAGGGAAGGTGCTACTCCTCTCCCAGGGGTAATGCTTTCCCTTCTGTATGCTGCCATGGTATCACAGCTTCTCCACATTGCTAACCCTTCGCCTGCTCTGTTCAGGTGTCCTTTGTTTTCTAAAGTGGCCTTTCCTCTCAGAGAACTCTGCTAGGATGAGAAAAGAATTAAACCTTTGCCTCTTCCAAACCTCACAGAAGAGCTGCGAGTCACCAGTTTTATCCTGCTTATATGTATGTTTAAGCATACATAAATTCCAGTAAAACTATCACCACACAATGCAATTCACCAGTATCTACAAAATCCGCACTTGCTGTGTTTTGCAACCTTTTTATTTTTACCTGTTTGGTTGTAGGTGATGTGCCAATGGGTGGAAGATTTGAGGACAGTGTTGTGCAGATTCTGGTTGCGATCTTTACCCATCTTCTTCAGTTTGATGGAAGTCATTGGAGTTGGAGTTGTTGGAGCAGCTCTTATTCTCAAAGTTCTAAAGGTGATTCTCCCTTCCTGTGAAAACAAGTAAGTCATTTTTGCTGTTTGCTTCTCTGATGAAGGCAAAACACTAACTAAAAAAATAAAAATCTTTAAAGCAGCAGCCCTGTTCTGTATGAAGAAGGTGTCGTCAATTCAGTGAAAAGGCTGCTGGTAACTTCCCAGTCTGAGTGCCCTGTTGACACACAGGCATTTCAGAGGAATATGGGAAAATCTTTCATTGGAAGTGTCTTCAGCTTGGCTGTCAGACTGCCAGATTTTCATCAAGTCTTCTAAGGACTATGTTGTGAGACCCCATTAACATAGAATCATATTGCTGGGAGAGGAGGGGAGAAGCTGGAGCTAAACAATTCCAACAACTCTACATCTTTTCATATTCCCACTGTGTTGGAGTTGTTGTAATTATTATGGAAGGCCTCAAAACTGACTTTGCAAATTTGTATGGGAATTCTCCAAGGAGGAGCTACCTATGCAGGCAGCTTACAAGCCATTTCAGTTGGTGGCAAATGGTCATAAGTAAAGCTTATTGACTGCAGGTGGCTTTATTCACTCAGCTGGTGTGTTACCAGCAATAGGAATATTTTTCAGAGAAGCAAGCTCTCCAAACAAGGAGTGGAAAGATGGATTAGTAACTGCAGATAAGAAATCAGTATAGATTTTGTGCTGGAATGGGCAAGTGTGTACATTTTAAGGCAAACCAAGTCAATTCTGGAAGACCTAACCCTTGGAACCCTATATTCTTTTCAGGCCCCAGAAGCACAGCTGATGTCTTTGAATGCAGCTGAGCAGCTGTGCTTCTGAATGGCTCTGAGTGTGGTTAATTTGTGTATCACCGCAGGGATAGGAGTGGCCTTAGTCCATCTGACAGAGCTAGAAAAATGGAGAGCTGGAAGATCAGGAAAGGTAGAAACTTCAGTGACAGAAGAGACCATGCTTCCCCCGACACTTCACAAAGCATGCTGTTGGGTTCGAGTATTTCTTCTAACTTGTTAGAGCAGGAAGAGTCAAACACTTTGTACCCCCCAGCAGTAAGTAGCTTAAGACTGCCATGTGTGAAAATTTGAACTAAGTAGAATTAGGGGAAAAAATAAAATCTAATCCACATAAACAGTTCATCAAAGCGTCCATGGCAGAGGTGAGTACAGAGCAGAGGAACCAGCCTGCAGTAATTTCCAGTTGGAACATGGGGCTTGTGCATGGCTTGTCAGAGGATTTCAGGATACTGTTACACTGGAAAGATGTTGTGTCCTTGCTAAAAACCCAAACAAACAAACAAACAAAACAATGAGCCAATCCCACCCAAAACCACACGCTCATTTTCTTGCTGCCTCTGTAAAGTGGTTGTGTAAAATGTGGTAGTGGTTTAATTCATGACTGTAAACCAGTAAGAATGAGTAGGTCTCACTTGGTGAGTGACACAGTTGCAGAAGTGTGTAAGGACCTTGTCCCAAGTCTGTGATGCCATTCTACAGTGCACTGATAAAACTGGAAGCTTTAGCTAGAGAATTAGGTTCAAGAGCCTGAGGAAGTAGCTTGTGACAGACAGCTATGAGGCTGCTGTGAAACTGAGCCTATGGAGCCCACACTGCTGGTATTTCAGATGTGGAAACTGGGTGAAGGGACCCCACTGAAACCACAGGTAGTTCATTTTGGAGCCGGTTTTGTATCAAGTTTTCATTCTACTTTATAAAAGAGGTATCATGAGGGTAATAAGTGATGTATTGATTTAAAGTATGTTGATGAGCTCAAGAATAAACCTAATTTTCAGAATGCGGAATTGTTTTTTAGATTGTTTCCTAATGCCAGGTAATCTTACCTTTCAGAGGCACCCTTCTCCTGGATCAAGTCAGCTTTGTACCCGTGATTACCATCAGCTTGCCTTCAGATCTTCCAGACAGGAAAAATAATTTAGATGAGAAATCATGTACTTAATGCTGTGTTTGCTTTGGAGTTACTGTTTTTTTAAATCATATTTTTAGTTGACCTGAAATTTGGCACTTGATCTTAATACCATGTTTGTTTCCTACTAAGAGAACTCAGTCGATAAATTGGCAAAGGGACACTCAGGCTGAGGCCCATAGCTGGCTGACTTGTGCCTCTCCGCTAAAACACAGCTTTTTCAGAAGCTTCAAAATAAAGCAGCTTTGCACCCTGAGGGCTACCATTGGTTTTAACTTCTGTGAAGTCACTTTTCCTCACCTCGGACAGGACGCTGGCTGCCTTCATGCCCATTGATAAACCAGGGCAGCTATCCTGAGTATCGAGGTGGTGTAATTCAGGGTGTCCTGAAGTCTCCCGACAGCATTCCTCAGAAAAGGACGAAGGAGTATCGCAAACATCAGCTGTGCCTGCAAGCCTAAACAAAGCTGCCCAACCTGGTGTCAAGTCTCTTAGGTTTGAGTGTGCCTTGCGAGGAAAATATCACTACCAACCCCTTGTGTTACTTAAGTAATTTTACGTTTTAAATATGCAAACCAAATTTTAAAGGTAGGTTTAAGCACTTTACACTTTTGTGGCTCCTTCCACTTACAGAAACTGTTGGCACTTGTGAAGAATGTCTTTTTTTGTACCTGTGACAGCAGTACTTTGTGAAGTCTCAAGAGAGAAAAGGAAACCCTACAAGCTCCTACAACAGTACTGGCTTACCACCGCTGCGTAGGCCCAGTCTGCCCCTGCCCATTTGTACTGCTGTCGTTTTTCAAATAAACACTTAAATTGTTTATCAGCCTGTGTTCATGTGTGCAGCTCTGTTTATCTATGCAACCCAGTGGTTTGCCACACGCATTACATGTGGGCACGATTTGGTTTTTAACTTTTCATTGTTCTTGCTTACAAGACACTGTCAAAAGAATGACTAGGGAAGAAAAAAGAACGTTAACTACCTGGTGTAAGACTGAGCAGAGTTATCATTTGAGTGATTGAAATTATCCATTTTTAGCTAAAGCTGTTACAGTGAGGGAGAAAAGCTAGGATTACACACACACATCTCCCCCTTTAATGAAAGGTTATCCAATGTGTAATGAGTTCTCTAAGTTAGTTATTTGTCCTTACAGCTGGTGTGTGACAGGAACAACTTGAATTGTCTCACTAAACTGACAGCACTGCTGGGATAGAAGAAACATTTCCAATGCTGACTGACCTTGCTAACAACCAAACCAAACCCCAGCGTGGCATATGTCAGCCTGAGGTAACAGGGACACTGCTCAAACTTCCTTTCCTAAAAAAAAAAAAATCTGTTTTTTGATGTAGCACCATGTGGTTCAGTATTTACATTTACTTCCTCAAGCTCAATGAGGTTGGGGAGTGCAGGATCCCCAGCATCAGCCAGGTTTAGCTGAGTGATGACAATAGAAGTGGGGGATGTCATAACTGGCTGAGTGCTTTGGAGCCATAAAACTCTGGAGCAGGGCAGCTGCTCTGCTGATCTGGCATGAGTAATAATGGCCAGCATCCCCGGAGCCCCAAGCAGGGCTTTCCAGGGCTTATCACCAGAGAGCTACCTACCATCATGGTAAAGTAAGCACACAAGACGGAGATGATGGCAGAGCTACAGAGGCATCTGAATAAAGAATGCAGTTCAGTTAAAGAACATACATGAGAGAGGGGCTGTTGTCATCCATGGCTAAACAGGAAACAGACTAGCAGAGGCATGGTGACTACAGACAAGAGCAAGTCTTCAAACAGTTGCAAAGTCCTCTGTATGTGGAAATTCATGTTCTTTCCACATAATGCACATAGCCCTGGGCCCTTCATTAACATAGTTCAAAATAGAAGCAATGTATAAGGCTGAAGTTTAGCTTCTTGGGGTAGGAGGGAACCAGGGTGGACGCAAAATACAACAGTTCTTCCTTACAGCACAAGCACAGTGTGAACTCAACTGCAGATCAGAATGCAGCAGCTGTTGCAGACTGTTCTTTGCCTCCCTACTTATGAAACTGTAAACCAAGCACCTGCACAGCAACAAGGAGATTTCACTCTATGCTAAACAGCTGCAACATAAATGAGTGGTTAAGCCTGAAAAAGTGCTGGTAGTGCTTCACAACTTGGCTGATTTCCATAAGCTAAGTCATCCTCCTCTTCTGTATGGTGTTCCACAGAGCATGAGGAAAGAAATGTGATTGTCCGGGTTAACAAAATTAAAGACCAGTGCAAATCTTTAACACAGTAATTGCCAGACAACACTGCTATGGTATAACAGTGCACTGCTATGCTATGGAGCTGGAGCTATCAAGTCTTACAGCACTAGTCTTCTGCTTTAGCATACACGTGGTTTTCCTGAGTCACAGAAACCTCATGCCTTTCAGGAGTGCGGCTTGGAGCTGGGACCACTGAGCCATTTTGTAATGAGCCAGTTTAAAGGCTCCTTACTGTAACTAAGAGTTAAGAAAGGACAATTGTCCTGCATGCCAGTCGCAGTAGGTCTCGCTTTCCCAGCACAGGAGCTGACAAGGATCCAAGGTACCAGCTAGGGAAAAGGAGGAGGGGAAGATATAATACACATGACAAGTGACTCTCCCCACCCCCAAAACCTAACAACTACCCAAAAAACCCAACTCTGTTAGGATGGCAGCAGGCTTTTAGGAAAGGCAACACCTCTTATCTCCCCATGGATAGTAGCTCTCGTTACAGCCCTTCTAGTTCTGCCTCATTCTCAGAATGTCTCTTTACCTTTTAAACACATGGTATAATGCAGCACTGCCCCTTCCCTCCATACAGGAACTCCCCTGGAAGGTGTTGGCATCATCACGTTCTGTGTTTCAAAACAAGATGAATCTGAGCTACAAATTCAGTATCTACAGCTTTCCCCACCACCACCACATATTATGCAGTTGTTCGTTTTGTTCATTTAGAGTGAACAGGGCTGGTTGAGGACTAAAGTTTCCTTTTAAAATGAGGCTTACTTTAGAAGCTCTCAAAATGTATAATGCTTTCACTCCAAGTGGCCCCTTACTGTACTGCTTCCAAGGACTAATGCTTACCTACTTTCCCTTCTTCGTCTGATGACAGATTGAGTATTTTGGTTTCCTTGCAGTGAATCGATTTAGGAGAAGAAATCTTTTCCCGCAATACAGCTGACAGCTATACACTGATCTTAACACAGAAAAGAAAGTATTAAGAAAACCCACTTCTTCAAAATACTGCCTCTGTTTAAGTCTGACACATAAGACTATCCCTTTGGAAAGGAAGACGTAAATTTCTTTTCCATACTGGAGGTGGCAGTCTGTAAAAGCACCCATGTGTACACTCACCTGAACATCTGCATTTCTGGGTTCATCACAGCTGGTCCACCCAGGGATTTAGCAGGAGCTCCCAACAACATCTGCCTTGCGGTGTCTTACCAGAGTGTCTCATCAAAAGAACTGCTCAAAGCCCCTTCTCAGTGTCCAGCTGTCATTTGCAAGACAGTGATGAATTTTAAGTACAGAAACATGATGTTGACAATAACATCATTTACACAACTGTGCACTTGGGATGCATTTGCCTTCTGCTCAGGCTGCAACTTTTCATTATCATCTGTCCTTTCCATCTGCCTTGCAGCACCTGAAAAGACACAGGAGCAGGAATTCCACAGCCAGTTTCGTACAGTGCTTCTTCACCAGCTGAAACAAGTCTTGACACATTTGATTCATGAGACACCTTGAAGTTCAACTGTAAGCAGAACTAGAGCCAGCTGCTCCGAGATGAGCTAGCAGGAAGAAGTACTTCCAAAATAAAAGATGGGCAGAAATCATAGGTGGGTTAATTACAATGACCGCTGTCGAGCAAAATCTAAAATGATGACCTAAATGGTCACCGAAGAACCAGAGAACAGCTCCTACATTCCACTTGTCAAGTAATGTAAGAAAGGAATTTAGACTGTGCATCAATTGTGAAATCAGGACTATGAACAGACACCAAGTGAGCAGAAACCTAACACACAGGCTGCCACATCAGAACAACCTTACCAAAGTGACTGTGTACTGTAAATGAGGACCCATGTGACCAGTCTGGAGTTCTGAAGTTTACAGTACCACACAACCAAGAAAGAAAAGTGTATTTTAGAATTAGTGCCAGAAAATTTTTGTTTTCCTTCAGACTTACCAGGAGACTGCACCTGTGACCTGGCATCATGGAATTTGTTTACCCTGGCTGGATGTGCTGTACTATTAGTTAATAGATACTGTAAACCAGTGATGATCCTACCCCCTGGCTTAAACTTCAGTTGAATCGACTCACTGTTAGTAGTGCATGGGTTGCTGTTCTAAATCTCAACCTTTGGATGGGCTCTTTATTAATATCTTACAGACAGGGTAGAATTCTCCCAAGATCAGCTAGCAAAACCATCTATATGACTGCATCTTGCTCATCCCACTTCCCAGTTCTCAGCATCCCTTACTCATTTAGCAGGGCTAGTTTGGTTTTTCTTGGTGTAATGGCTGTTTTTCAAGAATAAACCCTCTGATGCAAGAGGTCTAGTATTAAATTTAAGGAATTTTAAACTCTTGAAGATCAAAGCAGATCCCATCACTATCTTGTGCATTTGAGACCAATGGGTAACTTTGGATCTGGTTCAAAGAGAGCCAGACAGAATTTGCATTAAAAAAAATTTATTTAGACATCTGTTGCTCTTAAATTACAAAAGTTAAAAAGAGCAGGCAGTGAAACGACACATTATTTATTACTTCTAAAGCTGTTTTAAGACGTAAAGTGACTTCTTCAAGATAAGACAACTCAGCATGATCCAAATTCAACTATCCATTTCTCATATTTCTCAATGTCCGCAGCAGATACAGATTTAGAAACCTTCTTCAAAGCTATTTCAAAGTCTTCCATAGTTGTTGGCATGTGCATATCATCTCGGGAAAGATTTCTTATTTCTTCTGGTGTCAAGCCTTCAATGCGCCTTCTCATAGCCATCAGGGATGCATCTCTAGTAAGGATGCAAGAAAAAAAAGAGTTACTCAATACGGGATGGTGGCTCAGCTGTTTGAGAGGCTCAGCACAGCATTCCAGTCAAACTGTTGCTTTCAAATAGGTAAAGAATTGTAAACTTTAACAGGATCTTTGAGTGCTTGTACAACCTACAATACCATGCTATCAGTATTTTTCAATCATGGATTTATCCTCACTGGATCTCTGAACAGCGACTATTCATAGGAGAGGACTAACTGGTTTATCTAATGCCACTGCATGTCTATGACATAGCTGCCGTTTACAGTATCTTCAAACAGGAATAAGACAAAGTAATACTTTCACTCCTCCTACATATAGAAAAAAGTAACTGGAATGCTTTAAACATTTGCTGGTCCAAACAGGAATCCCACTTGAAAGAAAAAGGGGTCAACAGTATGTTCCTCCAACCTGTAGGTTCACAGCTAAATGTTAAACTACATAATCTGTTCAGCTTGTAGCTCCTCAAACTTCTAGCCTCTATAAGCATTAAGTGGCTTTACAAGTGTCATTTTCTTGATGCATTAAGTTTGTTGGCATTTGGATTTCCAACAGTAACATCCGCAGCAGCAGCTGACGAGCTGCTGAAATAGTTAATATCTAACGCTAAAAGACCAAAGCTCCTGCTAATTCATTGTTATATAGCTTATAATAAGAAGAAAATGCTACTTATTTTAGGTAAAAAAGATGCAAGGGCAATCCTGGAGATATCACAATAGTGTATCATATTGTATTAGTGAGTGAGAAGCCAGAGAGAGAACTTTTACGTTGTCTTCTAGGAGGATTTAGAATGATGGTTTCAGCATATTCTGTTCCAGCTTCACCCCTTCCTCCTAAAGGAAATCATAATTGACAGACTTCATGAATTTCACAGAATCATGGAATGGTTAGGGTTGGAAGGGACCTTAAAGATCCTCTAGTTTCAACCCCCCTGCCATGGGCAGGAACATCTTCCACTAGACAGGTTTGCTCAAAGCCCCATTCAACCTGGCCTTGTACACTGACAGGGATGTGGCAGCCACAGTTGCTCTAGGCAACCTCTGCCAGTGTCTCACAAGCCTCATAGTAAAGAAACTTCTTCCCAATATCTGATGTCAATCTCCCCTCCATCAGATTAAAGCCATTGCCCCTTGTCCCGTCACCACACGCTCTTGTAAAAAGTCCCTCTCCAGTTTTCTTGCAGCCCCTGTTTAGGTACTGGAAGGCTGCACTAAGGTCTTCCTGGAGCCTTCTCCATGCTGAACCACCCCAAATCTCTCAGCCTGTCTTCATAGGGGAGGTTTGTTTACTAAATAATTGTCAGCAATTAGAATGCATACTACAGTAAAGAGAATTTCAGAACAATCCCAAAAAGTTGCCTTGTTAAAATCCATCTCAGTCCAGTATCACCACGATTTGCTGTTGTTAACATTTGTGAACAAAGAGCCAGTGATATACCTGGAGGGAGCATCCCTAAGGCCTTCAACCTTCACAGTACACTCAAAACAACAATCCAAGATAAGTTCATAATTACATCTGCTATGCAATTTAGCGATTTCCGGAATGTCTTATTATAATAACATTTCACCTACATTTTCCATGGTTACATACTGACTGTTCAGAACTGCACTATTATCTCTGACTGGGTTTCACTCCAGCTCAGAAAACCTTGGATTTCACCTCCAGTTCTTTAAGGTAGTAGAATAATTTGAGAAAAGAAAGAGTGAACCAAGAACTCTGGTTAAGTTTTGCTCCTGTCATGAGTGAGGACACTAGCCTGCAAGTTTGAAATTTGCTTATATACTGCAAGTCTCAACTACACAAAAGCACTTTTAAATAAGCCATATGTCTTTTTGTCTCAATGTAAATGAGACAATTATGTGCAACATCTGTTTTCCTGATACAGTTAACAGGCTAATACAAGCACTTTCTTACTAATTTCAATTTGTGCACCTCCAAACCACAGTTTGTCTGGATTTCTGGTTGCTGCCATGTCAGTCATCTCTAAGAAGACTGCTACAAATGAAAGACTCAAATATTTCTTTGTGGGTTTGTGTTTGCTTGCTTTTGTTTTTTTTTTGTTTGGTTGGGTTTTTAAGTTCCGATTAAAGAAAAAAAAAAGCAACAGTGCGTATAATATATACATATATGAAATTCACTGAAAAACATTACAAGTATGCTGACTTTTAAACAACTGTATTGCTATCCAGTATGAAATGGAATGACAAAAACCAAACACTGAACAGACCAGATGACACAAACTGCAGCTAAAATTTACTGAAGAGTAGGCCAAACAAATTCTCTTTCACATAACATGAGCCTATTAGCACAAACTGCTTTCAAAGGACAACCAACAGCAAGACCAAGCAAAATACCACCACAAATTCATCTCACAGACCTACAAATGAAACAAATCTGCCCAACACTGGTTCAGAACAACTAACATACCGTTCTTTTCCCAGACACTGTGTAAGGTTTGTTGAGGAAATAGTACTGAGGCTCCAAACTCTTAGTTCAGCCTGAAGCGACCCTGCTGATAGAGCCTTTGGTGGCAGTTTTGCATGCAGGCTACTCGCATTCATCCCTGCACATTGTCCTTTCAGCTGTCCTGACAAGTGTTTGCAGAGCTGTATTAGGAGTCAAGGCAAGAAATGGATCTGTGTTTCAGGAAAGCAATGAGGAGGTGGTTTTAATACAGAACATTTCTCTTATCCTGTTCAAAGTACAGCCCCACAGCAGTTGGCACTAGCACAGCTAAGAGCTCAAGCCTTGCACTGCCACATTTCAGTGCTGCCCCCAAAGCCTGAAAGTACATTTACACAGGTGCTTATTAGATGATAACAGCATCTTAAGAAGTTTCAGTTCTTTGTTCATTACTGCTGTTTCCATAATTTGCCATTGCTCCAACTGTGCCAGTGCAAATCTTCAGATATACATCAAATGACTGATACTAAGTCTCTCAGGAGATCAGTCCTTTCCTTCTGCTTTCAATTTCTGAAAGCGGAGACTGGGGGAAAGGCTAGAAAGTATTTTCAGTAATTTAGGCTATAGAATAGGCCCACAAATGACTGCATGTAAACATGACTGAGGGGAAGGAGCAGAAGAAAACTTAAACCACTCATCACTGAAGCCAACATGCGGAGTACACAGCTCATACTGTCACACAACGCAGTGTACCTTTTCTGTGTCACGAAGGAAGAACACTCCATGTTTTTACTTTAGTTATTGTTGCCTCTGCCACTATTCCCTCTTACACATGGATGTTCTGCTAAACTAGTGTAACCTCAGCAGAATGACTGCAACTCTGCAAAACTTAGTCTACCATTCTGTGGATGTTCCTCATGCAAGGAATTTGGTGTACATGAAAGAACATGGAATTTTACCTAAATCATAGTTTGTTTAGATTCCCACGTTGCAACTGCTCTCCATCATTATTATATGAAAATATCAAACAGAAATCTAATTAATTATTGTAGTATTTTACCTTTTAGCCATACATAGAAAACAAATTACAGTCCGTTTTTAATCCAACAATTTTGATCATGTAAATTACTTTACAAACAGTTTTCTTAAGACAGCTTGTAGCAGTAGTAACACAAATGATGCAATGTTAACATACCTGCATACATTGGTAATGTCTGCACCCGAGTAACCCTCCATTTTCTCAGCTATATTTGCAAGGTCAACGTCATCAGCCAATTCCAGCTCTTGTAGATTTATTCTTAGGAGTTCCTCTCTACCTTTTGCTAATCAAAGAACAGAAAATTGAGTCTGTACGATTTGCTTTCTGAAGATAAATAATGAACTGCAAAATGGTGAGAGGAAGAATGAGAACAAAAACACTGTACTTGCTACAAAGGTAAATGTTCAATGTTTAGATTTAAACGTTCTGAATTAACAAATTAATTTCATACATGTATAAAATCTTTAAACCAGGTGATCAAATGTAAAGGAATATTGATAAAGTTTAGGTTTTAGTCTTTCCAACCACTCCTCTCCCCAAGTCTTCCCACCTGATGGTAAAGGAATATAAATTCTCTTTTCTAGTCTCCGTCTTAGGGCTTCATCAATATCCCAAGGAAAATTAGTAGCAGCAAGTACCATGACCATTTTGGAAGGATCATCATTTTCAGTAGCCCCTCCAACACCTGCATTGGAGAAAAAAGAAAGCAAAATGTACATGTTTCATGGCATTTCATGTAGACATAACAATATCCACAATTCTGTAATATTAAAGCAGCTACCATAATGCCCTTTAGTGAGTCTAAGCACAACAGAATAACTAAGGGCAACAGAGTGCAGTTTTTCACCTGTATGACAGCCTGCAAGAAAAAATGGAAACTTCGTTTAATTAGGAGCAGCGGCATAGGCCACCACTCAGATCATCAAGGTCCTCCCTATCATGGCAGGAACAGTTTTACAGCAGAGCTGGTTGGATTTCTGACAGTACAGTATTTGAATTTTCACATCAATGTCCGGTAACAGCATGTGAGAAAAAACAAAATAAGCCCCCCAAACCCATCAGCACACCAAAAAAACAGACGCTTCCCCCCCCAGTGTTCATTAACAGCTACACAAAAGCAGCATTACTCCCCTACAAATTTTTTTCACTTGTAATTTTAGGCCAAACACTTCACATACACAGGTGGATTCTTACAAACTGCTGAAGTGAATGCTTATTTGGTGGACTGAATAACAACTTCTCAGAGAGAACACCTCTGCGTTGAAAGTACCGTGAAACTGCTGCTATATACAGAAGTTAGTTTCATTAAACCTGCTACTCTCTGCATTTACTGTTTTTGCTTATAGGACTAGGCTGTGGAATAGCCTAGTCTGCCTGAAAATCTGAATACAAAACATCATTTATGAGTGTCAAGCAAAAGGACTTCTAATAGTTGTTACTAATAAAATTAGGTTATGTACATACTTGAGTTATGAGTATTACAGATCTGCTGCTATTTAAAGTCAAACATAAAAAGGTATCAGCAACAGAGAATCAAATATACAAATCTTCTGACTCATGTAATTGTACCACAAATTACTCCATAGACTAGCACTTTTCAGCTGCCCTTCTCCTTTCTCCTTGCTCAGCAGAGTATAAAAAGGATGCCTCTATAAAAACTCTGCAGTGTTACCTACTTTTAAACTTCGTTGATTTGTGAAACATTAACCAAATAGCTGTAATAATCTGTGGTTTAAAAAGAAAACAGTCCCAACCACTTCTATAAAAAAAATTGCCTTTTTATTTATATATTTAAGTGGGAAAAAAAAAAAGGATCCAAAATAAGCTAAGTGCAATGATTGCTTTGAAGTCTAAACTGGAACACATGACAGTTTTTTTGAGCCACCTTTTCCCTGGTTTTGGAGAAATGATATACTAGGTAAAGACTGAGAGCAGCAGTTAATACTTTTTTTCGTCTATATTTTTGGAATCTTTGTTACTCTGGATCAGTAATATAAGGTTGTTGCTCAGATGCTAAGACTGTTAGATAACTGGTATATTTTTTTCCTTCCACACTGACAGCTGGAACAGTGCAGTTTCATCTTTTTACCCCAATTTTATGTAAGACTTTCAAAGAAATCGCTTCTGAAGAATGAAGTTTTGATTATTTTTCCTCCCTCAAGTTTTCTCCAGTCCAGCACTTCCCAGCAATCAGGGTATTTACCATCCATCTGAACTAGCAGCTCTGCCTTCACACGTCGGCTAGCTTCATGCTCCTCTGAAGTTCCCCTGCGACTACAGATAGAGTCTATCTCATCAATAAATATAGTTGTTGGGGCATAAAATCGAGCCTAAAGAAAGCAAAAGATAAAGCAGAAACTGAAATAACAGTCTACTCACATTTAAGAAACAGCAGCACATTCAAAACTGAATGAGTATCAGACAATACCTAACCTTCCCTCTCTGACCACTGCACCCAACTACAGAGCAGCTGTGCATTCATTAATACCATTTGAACAGCATGTTTTTTGGCAAAGTCCTGTAATTGTTAGGGCTATAAACAATGTTTAATAAGCTAAAGGCAGTTTTACAGACATCATAATAACACAGTAAGACTTATAACTGTGAAAGTCATCAGTTATTCAAGCAGGAATAACAACTCAAGTTAAAGCTAGGACATCATAATATGGAACCTGTCCAAAAAACAGGTTAACTGCAAAATAACTTTAGTCTTTCCAAAACCAAGAGAGGTTAAAGACAAGGATCTGGGAAAATAAAAGCTGTTGTCCTACAGCAGTTGAGATGCTGTTCATTATGTATCTGCATTTTTGATTGATCATATTAAATGAGCCGATCAAACTATGATCTTGTATTTCCTGATTTTTCTGACTACTGTAACTGCAGCTCTGCTGCCCCCTTCAGTACCGAGCACCATAGCAAACACCAAATGCAGACCTGCTAACACATGGAAAAACATAAAAGACTACATGTTCTGAGCCAATTTCAAGTGTTATATGCTCTGAAGACAACTACAGTTTGTAATTCCACTTATTTTAAGAACAAAAAAACCACCCACAACAACAAAACATGCACAGCCTAAGCAGAGTTCTCACCCAGAAAGCATCAGATTCCACCTTCACTTTTACATTCAAGTATGTTCTACAGTGCTTATCAGCTTATAGTGAGCTACCTCTAATATAAAAAGATAACCCTGAAAATAAAGATAACCTATTTTTTCCATTTTTATAAAGCTATTTAAGAATAACCAGATCTTGGCCAAATCAGACGGTCCTAAAATGTTTGACGCTTGGAGAGCTGTTTATGTTATGACTTCTACACCTTAGCTAAGTTTCACTATTCCACAGGTAATTCTACTTCATTATCTCACTATTTATGTTCAGGAACTTTAATCACCATTTCAAACAGTAGACGAACAAGTTTCTCAGATTCTCCTCTGTATTTTGAGGTAAGTGTGGAAGAAGAAACATTGAAAAAAGTAGTCTTGCATTCAGTCGCTACAGCTTTTGCCAGGAGGGTCTTTCCAGTACCAGGAGGACCAACCATCAGAACACCCTATTAGAATAAAAAGAATCAGTTTCAGGACAAGAATCAAAACACAGACAATTTCACAGTTTAGCGGTGTAATATTAAAATACTAGATGTAAACTTTCCCATGAAGAATTATTCAAAGGTAAGTAATTGATTGCTATTACAATAATACAACATAGCTGAAGACAGTGTATTTAACCAGCCGACACCTTTATTTCGTTAGTATTATTTACCATAAACTTTGTTACTGAAAAGTGGAAAGAATTTACATGAACTACAAAACACCTGAAATTTCTTGTTCCACCAAGATCCAATCTCAGAATCCTACTTAAGATCACAGGATCATATTTTTTCATACCTTCCATGGTCTTCTAATTCCCTTAAAAAACTCCGGCATCCACATGGGCAAAACTACAGCTTCCTTAAGCAGCTTTTTGGCTTCTACTAAATCAGCAATGTCATCCCTGGCAAGAAAGAAGAAGCTGTTGGACAGATTCAGACAGGCTGCAAAACAATCAGTCCACAATTCAAAACAATATGCAGTTAAACTTATTATGTAACAGCTCTTCTGTAATTCAGGAAGAAAAGTTGAATTTATTTATGCTCTAGTGTCAAAAGCCTACAGAAACAGATGGAAGCCTACAGCAAAACAGCTGACATCTGACTAGTAGACTGCAGCTAGATGCAAAAGCAATGAGACACAACTCTTTCATGAGGGCATCACTGATCTTATTCACAGAAAGAATAAGCAGGATAAGGCAAGTTGTTTAAACTTATGGTAGTTACAGATGATACTTTCTTCTTTTGCCAAGAGGTTGGCTGCCCATGAGACCTGAATGCCAGCTTTCATTGGTATGAGAACAATTTACCGAAGACTGGAAAACAGAGTTGAATTAAAAAGAATTTTTAGAATTCTTTTTCAGAGTTACAAAATTATTAGTTCTTAGATATCTTATAAGCTGGTCTGATTTTCCTGAAGTTAACTCTTAGGGCATTTCACTTATCAGCATTTGCCCAAGTAATATTTTGGTTTCAAAACATATCTATATGAAGAATTAGTTTCAAATCTGAAGTTTCAATTTAAGATTCAACATGAAAACCGAAACATGTATTTACATGTTAAAGTGAAATACATGTCAGCTGCATGCATTAACAAGTTGTTTGTGGGATTGTTCAAGCCTGGTTTTTTTTTAAGCCTATTTTATTTTCCAGAAGATCTTTGATCATTTAATCCTCACAAAAATCACCTAAGCTTGGAAACATTTGCAACACAAACCAAGCTTTGTATAAGGTTTAATATTTATCACATTTATGTAAAGGTACTGGCACATGATTGTATTTTATCCTGGCAGTCACAGCATGTCCAACAAGATTTCAAAGGGTTCCTATATTGACATAACTTCTTTGTTAATTGGTTTACTATCTTGGTATGCCTCTGGGTAGCAAAACAGGTTTTTAAACAAAGAGACACTGGCAGATACTAGAATCTTCTACATTGCAAAAGACTATCTAAAAAATCCATTTTAGGACTCTTAGAAAAGTTTGAGAAACTTTGTGTGCTTAGGCTGGGGTTTGAGCAACCTGATCTAGCAAAAGATGTCCTTGGCCATGGCATGGGGTTCAACCAGCTGGTCTTTAAAGGCTCCTTCCAACCCAAACTATTCTATGAATCTACGGGTGGAATAAAAAGTGTTCTAAAAATATTCAGCCACACAAGAAGTTTAGTCGCCTATTTAATCAGCATAGGAAACCTGTAGGTACTTTTTACGTGCAACCATATGCTAAAATACTTTAGTCTTGTCATATTACATAAGAGGAAAAAGAAATAACTCAGAAAAACTGTCAGCAGTATTCAAACTTACCATCGAATGTTGGGATTCTGAGAAATTATATCTCTTTCCAAAGCTTCTACTAAATCTTTATCATATCCAGTACTATCAAATTTCTTTGGCTCAGCCTCTGAAACCTCTGATGCAGATTTGTTCTACATATAAAAGATATAACATAAGCACGTAACAATGGTTATGCTACTAATGGATTTTTACACAAGTCCACAATAGCATCATACTTCTAGAAGGCAGCAACATAAACCAGCATGAAAATTATGACGCATCCATATTTCTGGTGCACTGCAGGATCTATGTGGTCCTCCCAAAATTCTGTACTGCCCTCATCCCATTTCCTTCTCCAGGAAGGAAATGCCAGCATATTATACTGATGCAGTTCCTTTGCTTTAGTAGATAATTAAAACTGCATGCACCTATCGCAGTACAACAATGTTTCTTCCAGAGGAATCAAAAACTTTGAGACAGTAGCTAGGTAGGTGGAATTACACGTAAGGCTAGATCAGAAAGTGTCATACTAAGCTAGAGTATCTCAAATCATGTGTCATAAATATGCCATATATATGGGAGACCAAAAAAACTAAGCAGGACTTCCATATGAAGGATAAGAAAAGGTGATCTGCAGGAAGACCACAGAAGTAAAAAAAGAGCTAATTAACATACAGCAGGAAAGCAGAAGCAAAGAAGCTATACAGCTGAAAGGGCTCAAACAGCAGAGACCATGCAACTGAAATGAAATAAAATGCAATAGACATACCCCATTTTTTATACATTTAACAGCAAGCACTTGTGTTGACAGAAAAACTGCAAAAAAGAAAAAAAGACCTACCCTGTCTCTGTGTGTTTTTATCCATACTGAGAGAGGATTATCACTCAAAGACAATGTAATTTAGCTCCCAATAAAAAACAGTAGCTTACATCACTAAACAATTCCACCCTTGTAGTTTATACTACTTCCACAGGCCATGACATCTTGCCACAACATATGGTGGATGAAACTATCAAACTGTTACATGGATATTTGACTTATCCAGACTCTGGAAAGCTATGAGTTTAGTGTCTTCAGTATGACCTGCTACTCTGGTCAGTTAAATTTATGGAGACCAGAGCACAAGCAAAACTTAAAACACTCTGACTGCATGGATCATTCCCTCTCATGAAGTATGTTGGGATTCAGTTTGTTTTAAACTGAAGAGTCTGGAGCTAATAGCATATATCAACCAAAAAATAAGAAAAGGCATCCCTTTTACAATTAAATAGATCTTGAAATACTTTGGAAAAGGCAAGTCAGGGTCAGCCTAAAACATATGAAAGCAAGGACACCCCATTTGAACAAGCTCTATCAGGTTCAGCTTCAATAATTCAGATGTATACTATATCCAAGTTGCAGTAAACAAGCCCACATTTACCAGATCACTTCCTCCAGAAGAAGGTTTAGTTTGTTTTTTCAGGGTTTGGTTGTTTGGGAGTTTTGGGGTTGATTTTTTTTTTTTTGTTTGATTGATTGGTTTTTTTGGGGGTTTGTTTTTACTTAATCTGTAACTAAGACTGTCCATAAAGCAAAGATACCTTATAAAGTGCAATTCAAATCAGCATGCTGATTGAACAGAAGAAACATTTATAGGCATCTAATTTTATAATACACTCAATATTAAGAAAACAAGACTGAGTTTCTCAACTTCATGAAGTTATTTGCAAGTTTACCTTTTCCTCTTTTCCTTTATTTTGCTGATCCTTTTTTTCCCGGCCGCGAACCGCCTTCCCTTTATCACTGGGATTTCGAGAGGATGGACGGTGAGGGCCTCTGACAGCTGCACTCACACGATTATTGTGACCTCTGCAATCACTGCATGGAACAGACTGACGTTTTCTAGGTCCTGGCGAAGGTCTAATTAGTTGTAATATATGAAAAAAACCTCAGTGTAAAGTCACTGGTGAGCACTACATAACCAAATCAAGGCTACAAACTAAAAAGCCATTTTGCTCAAAATAAAAATCTGCATGTCAGAAACAAGACAGACATTTTCAGATAGTCACTGAAAATCCACTTTTCCTTTCCCACAAGCTTAGGGCTCGTTTGCTTAAAACAAGCTCCTTGCTTTGTATATTTCATAAATAAAAGTAATCCTAGTATTATGGACCACTCAATATATATCAGGATCCAGTACATTCATAAAAGCTGTCTTTAACCGAGTCACAGCAGCAAGTTTGTCACAACTGTACATCTCTCTTCAGTGTGAAATGCATATTAGCCAATATGAATATGCTAATGGATACGATCATATGTGTTAAGGTCTTTTCACTCTCCAAATGGAATATCTACCAACCTATACTTTTACTTATGAACACCCAGGCATCTCTAAATTCCACCACAAAGATCAAAATAAAGGAATAGCATGATTACACATCTTATTTCCACCTACATTTGAGTCCTGCTATCTCAGTACAGGAATTTACTGTGGTTATTCCAATGCAACATGGCCTAAGTATTCACCATGGCTTTTTTTGTATTATCACAACTCAATGCTTCACCAGATGGCAACTTAAATGGAACAGAAACAGTTATCTCAAGTCTTTCCCATTTTAGAAACCCAAGTATGTGTATCTCTTCTCTAGAATGCTTCAAAACATTAGGAGGGTTCTACCTCTGAGACTCTATTCTTCCAGAAGGTTTGAATGAAATTGGGTAACAGTGCTCCTAGTTATTAAATGAGATCAACAGAACAGTGTGATCACACAAGATCCATTTCTTTCAGAAGTCAGACTTAAAATCATTTAAAAAGGAAATGTAAAAATGTACCCATAAAAACTGAAGTTAGATATATGAGAAATAGCTCTTAAGTTCAAAGTCTCAAAGAACAGCTAAGCTCATCTAATAGTCACTTGATGTCAAAATGCACAGTTCGTGTCTGCTTTGCATGCACTCCTGTTCCCCTCTTCAAGCTACTAGAGGCATGTGTCAGAACCTGCAGTTAACCAGTTCAGATAGTTAATTTCAGGGAAGTAGGGGTGTGGGAAACAAACAGTAGCCCCACAAAACAATGTCTTTTTTTGCTCGTTTAGCATTCTGAAACAGCTAATCAACACCAACAAAGAGGAAAGTAAAAAAAAAAACAACAAACAAACCCCTCAGGCAACTATGGAGGGTAGGACTATCCTTCAGCAGCAGCTGCACTGTCAAACCACACCACAAGGCCTTGGTTTCACAGATACTAACCCAGCATAATTCTGAAATAAGCAGGCTTGCCTGAAGCTGCTTGTTCCTAGCCCTCCCCTTGAGCTGATGCTAGCCTAACTGACCAGTTCATGAAGGAGATCAGGGAACCACATTGCTACACAACGGAACTGAGCTTGGACACTTCTAAATTTTATATTATTCCGATAACATGTCTTCATCCTTTTCATATCAGCTACATGCAGAATCATTTTTAAGTTGGTAAGAAGACTAATAAAAGAATAGAGTTGAGCTGCAACAGAATGACAAGTTTATCTTAAGTCAGGGAAAAACAAAACAACCACCTCTCTCCCCTCCCCCCCCCAAAAAAAAAAAAACAGGAAAGAGCAAACAAGTAACCAAACAAAACACCTTTCCCAAAACAAAATGCCTCTACCCACCCCCAAAAAAAACCAACAAAAAACAAGGACCAAACTTGACATTACTCAAGTGTACACAAGATAAAAGCCCCAGAATGTTCTGAAGCAGGCTGCCTCAAAATGACATCTCCTTGACCACAAATGGTGGCAAGCTGCTGGTGTGTTATACATCTAAGTTCTAGAACAAAAATTACACAAGAACAGGCCAAAGTCAATGCTCACTTTGCCCTGATAAATGCTAATTTAGGTCTTCAAGTTTCCTCTTACCTACGTTCAGCAGGTACTGGCAAAGACCAGACTTCTGCCTCATGAGCTGGTAATTCTTGTTGTGAAGCTTTCAGCGGCGTACTGTCTAGTTTAAAACTCTCTAGTGTTTTCATTATATCTTTTACATGCTTAGCTTCCACACTTATCT
Source organism: Pezoporus wallicus (assembly GCF_028554395.1). Classification (NCBI taxonomy): domain Eukaryota; kingdom Metazoa; phylum Chordata; class Aves; order Psittaciformes; family Psittacidae; genus Pezoporus; species Pezoporus wallicus. Next base: position 166,656 of record NW_026635157.1, read on the forward strand.
CTTGCCAAACCTGATTAGAAAAAAAAACAACAAAAACCAACAAAGTAGATTAAGCACATTGCAAGCAAGTTTATGAGTCTTGATTTCAAGCCTGTGTAATGCCTGGATGGACTCCATAAAGTTTCACAAGCTACCTGATCATACTTTAGTAGACAAGAATAACACATATCAGATATCAAAAACTTCTTTTCTGCTTTCCTCAGCACATTTAAAGAATAAACAAATTTGAATTTTGGATTTAACACCTAAGAAACTTTTAACAAATTCCGCATATTAAACAAGTATGACAGAAAAGAACACAACCTTGTAGAATCAGTGTTGATGAAAAAAATGGTGGTTTATGTTAAAGATATATTAACATGGTGGCCACAACTCCGTTTCTAGTGAGGATCTAAGTCACACTACTGAAACACTGACAAGGAAATAAGACTATTCAAAATGATACCAGCCTACAAAACTTCAGCATAACAGAGGCACTCATCAGCAGGAAGCTGACAAGTCAGGCAGAACACTGGATCTCCAGGGCTATGCTCCATTGCCTGTTTTGTCATCATCAGAGCAAGAAGTCATAAAGATTACTTAAGTAAGTCTATAAAATAACAAGGAAAAATGCCTACATATAACAGCACTACAGTTTATCAGAGGACAGTGCGAGTATTTTTATACTTTACCATGACAGGCAATTTTTGCTACTTTAATGCTTTTCCCTCAAAATAGTCCAGAAAAATATTATTCACCTGTTGCCATTTCTGTTGCAGATACGTATCTCTGACAGAGTAGAGATACTTATTCATTTGGTCAAGAACTCCCTGGTAGTAGACCATTGCAGAGTCGTAATTTCCCAGTAAGGCATATTCACGGGCCAGCTTTACATTCTCACTGATCATAACAATGCTCATGTTCAACATGAAGCTGAAAAAACAGGAAATATTAAGGAAAAAATTAATAATCCCAGGATCAGAACACATTTTTTAAACTATTACCTCATTTGGCATTATCAAAATATAGAAGCTGGAAAGATACTGCTTAGAAAAAAGCCCTAGAATGAATGCAATTAATATGAAAAGATAATTGTTTCTGTTACTAAAAATTCAACTCTTCACTTCCTAAAATTGTTTCACACAATGAAGATCCTGTTGAAAAGCATAGATAAGATATGCAGATTTAAATGTACCACTGCAAGCCACAACTGCATACTCTCCTTCCCTCTTTATTCTATTCTAAGATAGATGGCTATTTTACTGTTAGCATTACACTGTCCATACTATAGCCTGCAGTTTAAGAAAAACAACAATCCAACAAACAATAAACCAAAGCCCATCTCCAATATGAATTAAGTTTTGGGTTGTTTTTTTTTTTTGCCTTAACATTCCACGTATATAGGCTACAGCTGAACAGTGAGTGTGTAGATACTCACTTTATTTAACATACTGTTCAAACCATGCTACTTTTCCCTACCCGTGGTTTAGTTGGCTTTGTTGTTGTTTTTTGTTTTGTTTTTTTTTTTTATGGAGCAAGCATTATGAACTGCAACCACTTCCACTCTGCAGCACTAGCAGAATCAGACCCTTTCCATTAGAATAGATCAGAATTATTATTTATACAAATACAGTATTATTTGTATAAACACACAATTGCCAGTCACCACTGCCCATACAGCGATCAGCCTATGTTCTTATTTGTTTCTTACATATTCCACCCCCTTCCTTCTTCAAGATACCTGCACTGTGTCCACTCTTCCTGTCTCTTGCACAGCCGGAGTTTCCCCACTCTCCTAATCTCCTAGAACCAAGCACAGAAAACATTAAAATAAGCACAGAAAACATGCTTGCAGGAGTCATCTTGCTCTCATTCTGGTACCTGTACCCACTACCAGTAACAAGCAATTGCAGAAAAGCAATTGCAGCTAAGCCCTGGGATGAAGCATACTTGACACAGATCAACTATTTAAAGAATGTAAGAGGTACTAAACTCACATGCGCAATAAACAGACTGAAGACTCAACACATTTCAAGACCAGGTCAGGGTCAAATTCAGACAAAGTATAGGAGGTTTCAGAAGCTACACCTTGCACACACCAGACAAGCTACTGTTGTAAAGAGGGGCTGCTAATTGCAAGTCAAACATTTTATACCTTCCACTGCTTTTTCTATGCCCTTCCCAAGTAGCTTTATACATGGACTCACAGCTAATCTGTTTCTGAGCCAATATTCTCTTTCTGCTTCTTTTCTTTTTCTTCTCCTATTTCCCCCGGAGCAGATAGCTGCTGTGAAAAGCTTCACCCTGAACAGCAAAACTCTAGCAGCAGAGGAGCTGAAGATACGCCTCTGACAGCCCACACCCATGCGCAGAGAAGGGACCTGTGGGGTTGAGTCTGCGAAACGTGCTACCCTAAGAACCTACACTATATAATCTCACTCCAGCCAGAGGCTGGCTGAGCTGGCTACAAGCTGATACAGTTAATGTGACCAGAAACTACAAAGACTGCCAAAACCCAGGCTAATTAGGCTTTGGAGGCACAGTTTGACTTTGGAGCCTTGCTGGTTTTTACCTCGGGAGAAAAAAGCCTGAAGGTGTTTGTCAACTGCTCTGTGGATCATCACACAGGTATTACCAAAGTTTTCCCTGCTATATTTAGGAGCAAGCTTTTCCACTCCTGCTCATCCTACCAGATACACCTGTTTGCCTGTCCTGAGAATTCAAACCGATGACTAATACTGCTAAAATCACAAGTTGAGCAAGATGCTAATAAACCTTTTAAAAATTAAGTAACAGCAAGTTACTAAAGCCAAACTAGACTGTCAAACACAGAGAGAAGTCACAGATAACTATTCTTCCCCCCCCCCAAATGTTGTAGAGCAATCCAAACAGAACAGCAATTCTGTTTAAATACTGGGATGTAGGGGAAGAAGCTTGAAAGAGTAGTTTTCATCTGGAAATGTTAAAATAGCCGTAATAAAGCAACAGACAGAAGACAGAGAGAGGAAGGACATAAAGGACAATGGGGTGGGGGGAGAAGGCGATTACTTAAGTTTATAATGCTTCCAACATAACCAAAAGCAGTAGTACCAATGAAAACCCATGAATCTACCAGTTTAATCTGTGGTACTGAAAATGCAAGAGAATTTAGTGTAAGCTAGAAAACAAATGTAATTTGTTCCTTCATTTTGAGTCATAAGAGCAGAAGATGTTGAAGTGGCTTCTGAATACAAGGCTCTTGTGTACAAACAGGGCAGAAAAAGCTGCTGACTCTGCTTATGTCTGGACATGCCACTGCTGCTGCCACTTGAATACTGGCAGTGTCAGAGCTGATGCAGTAATGTATGCCTGTAGCCTTACTGCACCTGTAACTGAAGATGCTGAAGCAGTTTTAAGACGGGGAAAAAAAGGAGTTAAGAGTACTAATCTGAACCCAGATTAAAGTTTGCAGCAGAAAGTCACACTGTGACAACTCAGGGTGGCAAGACACACGCGGAACAGATGTGAGCATGCACAGATCCAAAGTTAAACCAGACCTGAAGGAATTAAAAAAACAAAAACCAAAAGCAATACACAACTAATCCTGCACCTAAGTATTTACCAACAGCTACTATTATTTCATAACAAAATGTCAAAGCAGCAAGGCTGCACATTATCAGCCATGACCTTTCCATGAATCATGCCCAGTGAAATTATCTATGTTCCACAGCAAATAGTAATGAGCTTGTAAGGTTTACAGTGCACAGGATATAAAGAAAATAATCTAAGCACTTTTGTCTTGCAAGTTTAATTCTACACTGTGTACAAACACACATGCTTCACAGTAAGAATACTTTCTACACTAGTTGTCAGTATATGTGGTTCCCTGAAATTAACACAGCAGAAACCCATCAAATTAACACACCGCTAGTAACGGAATACATTTTCTCATTTGCTGCAAGCACTTAAAATACTTCTAGAGTTTGGAGCAGCTCAAAGTAGTGGAGCCTGAAAACTAAAGAAAGTTCAAAATACGTAAAACTTTTCAGAATGAGTGTTTAGAACTTATTTTTGTATTTTATTTTAAAGATAACAGCCTGACCATCATCAGGAAAACACTGGGAATACATCATGACTCTAAGGAGTTATCACAAGGAATGACTCTAGGTAATTTCTGCTTATATTCATACATTAGAACCTGGGAAGGTGTAACTGAACACAGCGCCAATGCTGTTTCACAAAGAAACCCCCTGCAACTTTAAAAAAATTAAGAGATTAATGTTGGGATGCAGATGTTGGAAGACTGAAGTTGGGGTCCAGCAGTTACTACAGGGTACCCCAGCAGCTACCCTTCTGATTCAGAGAACAGCACCAGCCATACAAGGAAAACACCTCTAAAGAGTCCTTCAGTCCAACCTTAATGCTCGGACTAAGCCAGAGCCCACATTTCCATTATTTCAGGCTGCTATACAGGCTCTGACATCAGAGCCACCATGTGAAATTCAGAAAAGTTCTCTCAGCAAACCAGAAGAGAAAAAACAACGTAAAAACCCCACCCAAGTAATATTTTTCAGGAATCAGTTTGTGCTGGTGACACAGCGGCTTGGCATCACCTCCGACCTCCCTTGCACCTTTAACAGTCTTCTTCATAACATCCACTCCTAGCAACATTTGGTGTCAACACGGGATTGTGTTAATTACTTGGGAAATAGAAGAGCTGCCAGACTTACTGGATGTGAAACAAACTGGTTCTCATCCACTCGTATTCAACAGTAGTGAAAAAACAAACACCAGGAACAACAGATACAAGCATACCTAGCTGGTTACTGAAGAAAAAATTACTGAAAAAAACTCAGTATACAGATACTCTATTGTATTACCACAACATGGCCTTGAAAACATAAAATCTGCTGGCAGATTTTAAGCCAAAAGACTTTTTTTTTTTTTTTTTTAAAGTATATTACTCCCTATTTCACAAGGGCTGGAATTCTCTCAAAAGGTCAGTGTTAACAAGTTTCTCAGAAAATTTAGAAGGTGTGGCAGAATGGGGACCTAGAACTGATGTCTACACTGCTTCTCTCTGTTCGGAGAGAAAACTTGACTATCTGCCAAAAGTTTACTCCCTTAAAGGAAAATAAAGAGGCGGAGAGCGAAAGAAGCACGAAGTGCAGCCCAGTGTCAGAGCCGGTGCCCGCGGTGCAATGGCACCAGGGCAGGGAGCTGAGCGGCCATGCACCTGCAGCCACCCGCGCCTCCATTAACTTTGGGGAATCCGCGGCGACATCCCGTGAGGCTCCGAGCACGAGTGAGCTCCAGCAAAGACTTAAGACCGACGAGGCCGGTGTTAATAGTCACGGGTGTAGCGACAACAATGACCGTAGCGACTCACTCCCCAAAGCTGGTCCCGGCCCCTGCTCGAGGCTCCCCATGCCGCCCGAGCGCGGACGTCGGTCCTCGCCTCAGACCGGCGGACGGGAAAGGTGGATGGAACCCCCAACGGTCGCAAGTGGTACGTGTGGGCGGAGGACAGCCCAGCTGCCATGAGGAACAAAGATACCAGTGTTTCATCGCTCACTTACTCCTCTCCAGAGCTCGGTCCCAGCAGCCACAACCCCTTCGCTCTTCACTCCTTCCTCCTCCTACTGCCGCTGCAGCAGCACTAACTCCACCCCCGACCTACCACCTCCCCCCGCCGCCGCCGGCAGTTTGAAGGCAAATCCGGCTGCGTCACTTCCAGCCCGGGCAGACGGCGGGGCAGGCTATGTGGTGGGTGATGGGAAGGGAAGGTCCATCCAACCATACCAGCGACACACTGCCTTCTGTTTTAGCAGTACGACTGACACCCGTAACTTTTTTTGGCTTTTGTTTAACTTTTAAGGAGGAAAAAGAGCAAAGGGAACAACAACAAAAAAGGTAGAGCTGCATTGGCCGGGAATCGAACCCGGGCCTCCCGCGTGGCAGGCGAGAATTCTACCACTGAACCACCAATGCTTGTATACGGACTGTCTTCCGCCTCCATCCGTCGAAGGTGAGGAGTGCGGCGCGCCTGCGCTGTAGCAAGTGGTACAAGGGCTGGGACTGCCCCACGGCGTCCGTTAGAATATCCGCGGCGGTAGTGAGGTGCGGTCAGCCGTGTTTGGGTCTAAACGGCATTGTATTTCATCTCATAGGTAGAGATGTATTCAATGGTGGAAAGATACCTTAGCCACCTTAGGCATGTCGGTTATATTAAAAACGCTGCTGTGAAATAGTGCTTGAATTTTAAATGTATTTTAACATCAGACTGTGTTGGTATGTATTGCCGCAGATGTAACCTGACAGCAGCACATGAGAGGCCTGAGAGCACAGCTAAGCTATAAACCAACCCCACTAAGTTCATACCTCTGAGGAGGAAAGACGCAGCGTGGTGAGGAACCAGCAGACTGGGCCTGCCCCAATAGCAGGCTGAGCAGAATTAGGATCAACCTGTAAAGAGGGGCTTCCTTCAGCTATTTACATTCCGTAATCCACGATGCGGTTTGCCTAGTGAATAGCATTTATTGATTTCTAGCCACATACTCATTGCTTTGTGACTGTCTCCACCTCTTCAAGCTATTAAAAAGGGTGGTGTTCTTGGAAAGAAAACCACCTCATGTGCTACTGGTCCTAGGAAAATCATATGCTGAGACACGTTCCTTGGGTATGGTGCCCCTGTTGGAGCAGTTAACCTACTCAGCTGCTTAGCAACAAATAGGATCTAAAGGCTGGGCACAATGCAGGAGGTTTATGACAATCCACTACAGTGAACTCAGAAGACCTGCAGCATTATGTAGTCTTTTAGTTAAGTTTATCACATCCATTCCTCCCTTCCACTTTTCTATTTTTACCTGTTTAACACTGTCAAATAGGCAATTTTAGTCTCTCCCTTTAAGGAGTGCCTGGATTTAAAACAACCCTTCCTACATTACTTTAGCTGTAAGATAAAGCTGGTGATAAGTTCTGTCAATTCTAAACATTACTGTATCACATCATTTGGTTGATGAGAGCTAGAGAGATTACCCTCTTTCCATTTGTAGGTGGCTAATGAATGAAAAATGATGCCATACTTCCACTCACTCCCCTCAAACCAAAGGTATAGTAAGGATATAAGATAGTCTCTGCAATAAGACACTGGTTTCTGCATCAGCAGTTTGACATGTGCACTTAAAGAAGTGCACTTTCTCAAAGACTATCCTCCCTCCTAATAACATGAAAGTTGTTGTATGTTGTCATATTTCTCAAGAAAAGGAGCAGCTTCATGATACATGATGTATGCATAATAAATAAGATTTAATTATTTTGATGAGACCGGGAAAGAGTACTAATAAATTGAATTCTTCAACATCAGAATGTATACTTTTGCGAACAGGTTACAGACATGAGATGACAGCCAAGTACAAAGTACATTTCTGCTATTAAACATGCGATTTTTTTGTTAGCTAGTAGAACTGTTGCAGGGTAAAAGGGACTTCAGGAGAGGGATGTGAAGAAAAATAAACACACTTGGGCAACTTCTTTTTACATTTGGTATTTGATGAGCAAAACCAAGGATTTAATTTCTTATAAAGAGCAACTGTAATTTTTGTATTACACAGCAGGTGTTATGCTACAGAAACTGATTTTGAGAAAACAAAGAGTTTCTAAAACTCAGGAATGTCACCAATTACCAGCAGCTGGTAATTCAATCAGGCTGGTCACAAGTGTTGGAATTGTCTCTCTTGTTCTGAAGTAACTTCTAAGTAAGCGTCAACCATCCACTCAGGCATATGCCCTTGGTCAAATACACATACTGTGCTAACAGTTCAGTCAGCATAGGCAAGGAAGCTGCCTGTGCTGGGTGTAGACAGAGGAAGTCTGCTGCATGAAGGGGACGGACGCTCTGGGTACCTACTGGAAAAGCATAAAAGATGCATGTTCTTTTCACAGGAATATCAGGGGGCTTAAAGATGTTGGTCCCAGCCACCACCACTACTTAACCCCATGAAACCCAGACATATCAGTGAGCATTTCAAGATCACATATCACCCAGGTATGCAGAGACCTGGTGAAAGGGGGATGCCCATGTCATGACAGAGACAAGTACAGAATACTCAAAAGATAGGTGAGTAACTTGCTATAGGTGTGGGATAACGCAACATAATGTCAAGCTTACTAACTGGGCGTGTAATAAATGAATTTGCTTAAGCAGAGTAGTGCTGTGGTCTATGTATTTAATTGGAAGATCCAAAAGAACCAACAATCAGAAGGATATTTATAATACAAACATTATATATACATATACACATATGGAATATATCTATATATATATATATAGATATGTATAAATCCGTAAACTTGAATAGTGCCTTTACCAGGAGCATCTTAAGGCATTCAAACATTTTACGACGACACTGACCCAACTTACAATCTTTTTGCTTTGGTTGAATTAAAGCAAGCAGATTTTAAGGTCTGATCTGAAACACCAAAGTCATCTGAAACCAAAGCCTAATAGTATCTTGGCTGGCAGCAGCATCATCTAAGAACCCACCCACTGCACTGTCTGTTAGCTGAATAACATTAAAGGGAGTCTAAATAAATCATTTCCACTCACAGCTTTGCAACAGCAGAAGATACTTCAGTCTCAAAGAAACTTTCTAGCCATATATCCTACAGATTCTATTACAAATAGAGGATAGAAAAGACACAGCAGGAGGGCCTGCCCTAGGATAGAATGACACTGAGTATCAAACAGTATTTACAGTACAGGTACAGGATTACAGAACATTTTATAAATACAATTAGTATGTATACAAAAGAACATAAAAGAGAAATTTGCTTTCATGCTATACAAAGTTAAAGTAACCTGAACTAAAACTTACTGCAGAATTCCACAGCTGCTGGTTAAGAGCCTCTCTGCTCACCTGTCTGTACAAACCAATCCCCATCATAGGTCACCAGTGAAACACCCATGTTTTAAGCAGCAGCTATGAAGAATCTCAACAGACTCCAAATGTACGTATGAAACAAGAAGTTTCAAAACATGGGTCAGGCACAGCATGTTGGACAGTTGTGACAACATTTATGTAAAACTAACTTTCTCAGAGAACTTGGACTGTAACACAACTGCATTTCTGCAAGAAAATATACAATACTGCAGCATATAGGTGGCAAAATTCAAACAAGGTATACTACAACTTCTAACACAAGGTAACAGAAAATGCCAGAAGCATCTACCATATTCTACAGGTATGAACTCTCCCTATATTTCTTTAAAAATGGCAGAATATTTAATATTTTAGTACTTGCACGTGTCCTTAAAATAAGCAAACAGTTTTGCTTTTATGGAACTGCAGTGATGCCTTTACAGGACTTTTTTTTCCAACACACTGGCTAAAGACCACTTATAGTGTAAAACTGGATAAATCATAATACAATGCAAGCAGAGGAGAAATATACTCAGATTAGAAAAAAAAATAATCAATTTTAACAGTCAATTTAATGAAGAATTGACATTATTTTCTCTGCACACTTCACAAATGGTAAAGCAGGCTTGATTAAATCACCTTTAACCAGTAATATATTATACTTTACTCCAAGACAAATAGACCAGTTTTACTGGGATACTTAGTATGAAGGAGGATAACTTTAAAGTTTATTTACATGGAAAACAATCTTTTTTGCATAATATATAAAATGGAGCAGTTATACACTGCAGCCACTTTATAATATTTAGGCTAAATGAAATTAATCTTAAAAGCTATTCTATTTCAACTGTGGAACAAGCAGAGAGAACATGAATTTTATTAAGATACAAACCCATTTTCATTACAGAAAGTAACTAACTACCCACTTAGGAAAAGAAAACCATATTCTAACCATGATAATGACTTCACAGTAGAGGGATTAACTTCCACAAACATTTTCTCCTGTGACCAAGTCTGTTTAAGATGTTTCCCCCTAGCTTTCTTTGGCAGAGAAGGCTGCCAAATTGCCTTTTCTGCAGTTTACTCCTTCCTCAGTTATGCCAATATAAATCAGTTTTTGGACCACAATGGAAACTGGATCACTCAGTTGAACACTTTTAGCATTCAGAGGTGTCTTGTAAACACCAAGCAGTTTTCTCACTGATCTAGTATTTAGCTTAGAACTGCAGAAAGTTGCACTGGCACAAAGAGACACACACAATAAGGGAACAAATGGTCTGAAGCGCACCAGAATTTCTTGAACCAGCTTGGTGAGAAAAGTAAATTAGTACCTGGCGTTTGCTGCAAGAACAGTTATGAACACCAATTTCATGATTTTTAGACAATCACAATGCCAGTGCAATGGCACAAATAATTCAAAAAAGCAGTAATGCTTACAGGCACAATATAAGATTATCCTTTGGAATTCAATTCCAAGGAGGAGGCAATGTTATAAAAGACATGACATTTACTAAAAATAGTGCATTTTCTTTACCATTGTGTTAGCTTCTGGAGAAAGTAGGGAAGAGAGAAAGAGAGGTAAACCCCGTAATTCTTCCTGCCTCTCACCTGTAGCTCCTGGTCTTGTCCCAGGCAAGCTGCTCAGAGGGTTGCCCCGCCTCCCTGGTCCCAGCAATTTCAGCAGGCTCAGTACCCTCCCACCATGAGACCCAAGGGGATGTCTGCTCACCTGCTGAGTGAAATTGTGAAAACAGTAATGCAGAAGGCAGCAGACACAGCTGTTCATTTCCTAATTCAGTTATGAATGGGTCTGTGAAAGATGGACCACTGAAACTGTAGTGATGGCTCAGATGGACTTGTGCATGACATTTCTCCTCACTGTCTGCATAACTAGGATGAAAACTATTAAAGCCAGTGAAACTGGTCTCCACAACAACAGTCTCAAATGCCTTAATTTATCATCTTTCTCCATTACTATCTCAAACCTATAATACAGAAATTATTCTAGAATTTATTTTTCAAACTAAAAATCTCAACTAAAACAGAACTGTACAGACTTTTTACAGTTTGGATTTACTCAGGACACTAAACTACATTTCAAAAAGTGTTTTTTCCTAAAGTTTCTTTTCCTCTCATAATGACAGGAGAACTGATGACAGGATACAGCTGAGTTGCTCACGAGAGAGCAGTCCTTCTGCTTTAGGAGTACCAGGCACATGCTACAGCATTACTAATGTTAAATTCAATTACTATTTAATAAAATACTAGTTCTAATTCTTTATCACTTTACAAGCACACTATAGCAAAGACTGATACTTTCTTGTTCCAAAGCTGAGAACCATACCACTACCCCAGCAGCTGGAAACATTTTACCAGATAGACGGCTCAGTTTCTCCAGTACTGTAAATTATCAAGCTAACTGCAGTGAGAAGTGAGGGTACAGCAGCTTTTTTCTCTTCAGAAATGTATCAGAAAGCTCTATTAAGCATAAAGTAGGTTTTATATTTGGTCAATGCAAGGAAAGACTCTTAAAAGTTCTGAAGCAGAGATTTTGTTTTCTAAAATTATTCAGCATATGTACAAATACATAACAGGCATCATCTTCAGGAAAAAAAAAACAAAACCCCTTGATCACTATTTCCTATTTTGAGTACTTAGAGTACAGAGAACCAGTAAGAAAATTAAGAAAATTCAAGTTTTTTTTTGTTTTTTTTTTTTTTTTTTTTTGTTTTGTTTTTTACCTAACATCAAATCTCTCTTTTCTAAATTAAACAATTAATAATGCTGGAATAAATTAATACTTGAGACAGATTTCCCTGTATTCTGGGGAAACAAACTGTACAGAGAGGGAAAGAGAAGACACAATTTCCTTAGTGTTTAAAAAATAAAAAGCATGCATGTATTTACTGTAGCAATCTTTTCTCAATTCTCTTAAGAGACTTCTCAAAAACTTCAGCTGCAAAATAAGTTTATTTAGTTTTTAATCTTTATTCCTCTACTAAACATAAACCAGGTCACGGTTCTGAACTCCTCTACCTGCCTGTTCGTCATCATCATCATCATCTGACTGCTGTTCTGAGTTTTGGGAACTACCATACTCATACTCAATGGGCTTTGGATTGTTGTATGGGTAGCCATTGTCATCAAAAAACCTTCGGAAGGTGAACTCATAGAAAGCATGTTCAGGATGTTTGCCATTTTTGTACCATCCATTGAGTGTATCATTTCTGTTCCCTTCCTTATCATCATCACTCCACAATTTATCTGGATCAACTGGATCAAAGTTGGATGTGTCTGTAGGATGAGCAATTTTGGGAATGTAGAAAGCAGACTGCCGCCGTAGATCACTTGAAAAATCAATTGTTTTAAAAAATGGATGAGCTTTTATTTCATCTGCACCATTTTTGCCTAAACGATCTTCTGGCCCTCGGCAGAGCTTAATAATAAGATCGGAGGCCTCTGGAGTCAATTTAGCTTGAGGTGGAATATGAAGTGCAGTTTGCCAGTTGATAACCTTTAAAGCAAAAAGAGGTGTTACTCTATATATGATTTCACAAGAAGGAAAAAAACAGTGAAAATTAAAACAACAAAATAAAAATACTTCAAACAGCCACAAAGCATCATTCAGTATGCGTGTTTTCACAAGAGAGAGAGGAAAACGTGAAGCTACGCCTTCAGAAACACAGCAAGTATTTTGCCTGGAAATCTGGCAAAATGCAGGTAAAGTTTATTCACATTCCAAATCTAGAGTCTGGCATAGTAGGGAATGCCCCTACTATAAACCAACAAAAGTACAATGAAACCCAGCATCTGGAACCCGGTATCAGGCATATGGCTTACAATCTTAAAAAGAAGGTGAGGCAAATGAATGATGATTTATTTGATGCACTGGAAAGATTAACAGACTTAAAGTAATAAAATCCAATCTGCAGTACAGCTGAGCCAAATACTATCTTGCAAGCTGAATGCACTTTTGCAAAAATGGCACCTGCAGAAGATTGCCCTGGTGGTTTCTCTGAAGCAGCTGGGGCTCAGGAAGGAAGGAACCAATGGCTCCGAGCTGCCCATAACCCTGAGCAGCCACAGTTACCGGCTGCTCCTCCACATCTGCATGCTGAGCACCTGCAGATACATCACAATACAAAGGAAATCTGCAGGTAAGCAGGCATGGAAGACAAGTGGTGGGAAAAGAACACTCAGATGCTGGAAGAGGAGAAAAAAGTGGAAATAACTGCAACAGGTTCAACAAGTGAGAGGGAATGGCCAAGATCTGAAATGTTATTTTTAGCTGGCATGTTTACTTGTGGCCAGATAAAAGACATGAATGTGATCCTTGAAATCCTTTTACAAATTAAGTGCACCACCATAGTAATGTGAAGTTTAAAATCATGTTATTTTATAGCATGCTTGGATAGATCAGCACGCTAAAAAACACTTCATCCCACTACAAATTAGAAAGCCTACTTTTCAGACTACTAATACCAGGCTTTTAGAATACCTTCATTTGTGTTTCCAGTGGTGTTTGTGCCAGGAATGGAGGCTGCCCCACTAGCATTTCAAAGAGAATTACTCCAACACTCCACCAGTCACACAGCTGTGTGTAACCTGAAATGAGGTCAAAACAAGGTAGTCAAAGCTGTAGTATAATTTTAATCTTGTATTTCAAAGAATAAAAAGGGTTCACAACAGAATTCTATTCAATACTTAAGATTTCCATATTAACAACCATTTACGTTTTGTCAAAATATATACTTGGCAAAAGGAGTGCTGTCAGGAAGGTGAAGCAAGCTACCTGAAAATCAGTCACTTTGCAGTGAGATTACCATACAGAAATGCATTACCTGTTCGCAACAACACTTCTGGTGCAATATAATTGGGTGTGCCAACAAGGGAATGGGCCAGACAGCGCTGATGCTGACGTGCAGCCCTGCGTTCAAGTGGCTTCAGCCGATCTCCACATCTGCAATTTGCTGGGTCACCCCATTCACTGCTGAAATCCATACTGTCTTGACGTGCATGATCACCTACAATCAAGTGAGAAAGATGCCAAAATTGACGAAGATTAGTTCTTATCTAGTATGAAGTTTTCTTGATCTATTAACATATCTTGTTACAAGACAAAATCAGCTTCAATTTCAATGATCAATCTGAGAGCTGAAATGGTCATCAACAGCAATATTTTGTCTTTTTGCTTATGATATAAACTACCAGCTTTTGAGAACAGAGTTTTTTTTTCAGTTATTTTTTTACATAACTCTGAGAAAGTGTCAAGTTTAATCTTTTCTTAGTTTTTCCTTAACATAATCACATTGGGGGTACAGAACGTATATTGTTCTTGTTCTTATGTAAACAGAACCCCCCAATATTTACAGCATCAAAAAATAAAATCTGATTTTAAATCTTTAACTACTCTCCAGAGACTGTGTAAGTGTGGCCTAAGATAAATGGTATTTTGATAAAACCAAGTCAAAAGTAATTTGATGTTTTTGACGATATGGTTTCATTTTTGGAAATTAAAAATAGCTTATTACAAAATTTGTATTTAACACTCCTGGAACTGTGAGGTTTTTTTGCTTTCTTTTAATTGATGTTTTAAGTAATCAAGTAGGATTTCTATAAGTCTACTTAAACATTTCTCAGAAATCAGTGGGTTACACTAAAAGTTCATGAGACACTCAGAACTTGGGGCAAGTTTGTTTTTTTAAAACCTATCTTTAAGATAGTTTTAAATGTAATAGTAATAGTAATAATGTAAATGTTGTTTCAAGAGTACAGACTGTTGTCTATGTAATTATCTTGCTAATAGTGGAATCTGCTCTTTCCAAGTTTCAGAAACCACTAACAGGACAAGTTTACAACAGCATTCCTTCTTCCTTAAGGAATCAATGCTCACACTTACAAACTCTCCCATGCTAAACATTGCTTTCTCCAATCTGAGTGGTGTGCAGACATATTGTTACATGCACTATTATTCAGAAATTAAACAGCACAGTCTTCTTTCTACTCATTTATTATTTAATTCCTTGCAAAGAATGACACCTCAACAAAGGAACAAAGAAGCCTTTTATATTTCTCTTACCACTCTGGTAGTATTTTGAATCGTGGGTCCATCGAAAACCTGTACAGAGCCCAAAGTCAGTCAATTTAATATGACCATCACGGTCTATCAAGATATTATCAGGTTTAATATCTCTGTGGATGAAGCCCATTTTATGAACACTTTCAACTGCACAGGTCAGTTCTGCTGTGTAGAACCGTGCCAGATTTTCTGGAAATACACCCATTCTAATGAGAAGACTCATCATATCACCTCCTGGAATGTAGTCCATTACAAAGTACAAATTGTCTTTATCTTGGAATGAATAGTACAGGCGAACCACCCATTCATTATCAGCTTCTGCAAGGATATCCCGCTCAGCTTTCACATGAGCAACTTGATTTCTAAGCAAGACGTCTTTTTTCCTCAGTGTTTTGGTTGCATACAACGCATTAGTATCCACTTTTCTTGCTAAGCAAACTTCTCCAAATGCACCAACTCCCAGGGTTTTAATTTTTACAAACATCGACTTGTCCATTTTAGCTCTTCTTAGTCGAATATAATTAGACTCTTTCTGGCACAACATTTTCCTCATTTGATCTCGGGCTTCAGGTGACAACCCAACCTGTGCAGCAAACAGAATTAAATCTGAAGAGTGAATGGTACTCTTAATTCTTGGTGCTCTTATATTTACAAGGCTTAGGCAGACCAAACCAAATACTTATATACAGCATGGAAAATAATACTTAAAGGGTTTTGTTCTGGTTTAATGTACACATTAAGATTCTGTGAAAACATGTTGGAGTGATGAAAAAA
The DNA here is from genome assembly GCF_028554395.1 of Pezoporus wallicus. Lineage (NCBI taxonomy): Eukaryota > Metazoa > Chordata > Aves > Psittaciformes > Psittacidae > Pezoporus > Pezoporus wallicus. The sequence goes on from NW_026635157.1 coordinate 182,388, forward strand.
ACAAACAAACAAACAAAAAAAGGATCGCTTTCACACCAAAATGCATGAGGTGCCATGCACCAGAAGGTTCTTGAGAAAGGAATATGCTCTCAAGGTGAGAAAGGGTAATTTACAAACTACTGATAAAAACTGCTGCAAGTAATACTTATCTGAGTAACAGTGTGCATCAGCTGCCTCCCTGATTCTCTTTGCAGAGCTAAAGGAAGCCAAGATAAGCCCAGAAGCAGCAAGTTGCTGAGGGCTACTTCGGGAGCTGCTGTGGGAAAGGCTTCCACTCTAGCTAGAGGAGAAGTCACTAAACTTCTGCTGTCACTGGAACTTAAGTTCCAAGAGGAAGCGTGCAGCTCTCTCCCTCTCATGCTTCCCTGTGTAGCTACACCAACCAGATCTACCTGGCAACATTTCCTACTGCCTGCCCACACCAAGCATGTGTCTCAGCCACAAGCCTAGACCTTTCCTCTTATCGCATAACCCACCTCTTTCTAACAAGACTTCAGTCACAGTCTCTACCTGTCTCCACTCTGCATACCAACTAGATGGGCAGAGCAGTTTCTCTGAAGCATCTCACTCCTCTCCATGGTATCTGTCCTTGGTTCCTATCTGTATATATACCCCTATCTGGAATAAACATACCTGGTGTTCTGACCAATACCACTGACATGCTGACATCTGAAACACTCACAGGCCATACATAACTCATAACCTACAGCATGAAAACCCTTATCTACAAGAGCCACACTGAGCATTCTCCTAGTATTCCAGCCTGGCTTCTTTCTACTGTATTTTTTGGTGGTTTCAATTCGTTTAAAGTGCTATTCGACTCCAGTACTATTTTTCTTGGCACATTTCAGGCCCTGGAATCCGATTCTCTCTTCTTTTTGGTTTCAATATGAACAGAATCTTTCTTCAGTTTTTATATTCTTTTCTCTGTGATGCTACCCCCACACAGCCTGATGCTCATTCTTCCTTTTGTTTTCTGTCAGCATTTTTAAAATCTTATATGCTCCCTTTTTCATAGCATCTCTATCTGCCAACTTGGCTTGAAACCACCATCCTACAGCAATGATTTCCAAGTTCAACCTAGAGTATATTCCCTTATTTTTTCCTGGACATTCTAATCATAAAACTGAACATAGCCAAACTTAACCCCTGCAAACATCACAACTGTGAAGTTTTCAATTTCTTATCGTCACATCTTACCGACTCTTAATACCAAATCTTGCTGCTTCCATCTCCTTAAAGCTTCAGCTGTTTAAGATACTGTCTGCATAACAGTACCCAGGACTGTCACCAGGATTAGGTAACCACTAGTCTTGGTTTGTCTAACCTCATGTTAGTAGATGACTTATACTTTGCCTAACTTAGAACATAATTTGAAGCAAAATATAATAGATATGACTGAAAAAAACAGCAAGGTAAAAGATCAACTAGATATCATTCAGTGTCTTAAAAATGCTTTTAGGAATACTGTATATCATGTATTAAAGAAAATGGTGTTAGAAACAGTAAATTTCTTACAGGCATCATAACAAAAATGGATCCAAAGGAGATGCAATTAGGAAAAATGCATACAAAATACTTGTCTACCCAAGCAAACTTCACAAGGAGTATCAGTACAGTAAGATTTAAATGGGGAAGAATGTTTCAAATTTCAGACAAATTTTTTTGTCAGCATCAGGCAGACAGCAGTTAGGATAGCTAGAACCAGGCATCTGCACTTTTTCCTATGCCATCCACTAGAACAAGTATCAATCACAAACTGATCCCTCTGCATTGCTGATTTTCCCCTGCAACTCTCCTCAACTAGAGCATTTACCAAGAATTAACCAAATTTGTCACCTCACAAATGCTCATGCACAGATATGTCCCATTATTTCTAGTCAATGCCAGACACAAGAACTTTCTGAATTGGTCTGTATCATAACACAATTAACTCTTGTTCTTCTCCCTTCTCATCTTGCTGTATCTTAAATCATTAGTTTAGTTTCATTTTGCAGCAAAGACACCTAGCATAATTCTTGTCCAAACTCACACATCTAAATGTGGATAAATATTCTTGAGATAGCTCCACTCTATTCTTTAGGGAACCTGATATAGAAAAATATCACATATGCTAGAAATACAGCATCCTGCGTGGGTAGGTATTTTTCTAGCGGGATCCCGCTGTTGTGGGATTCCTCTCCTATACTCTGGTCAAACAGGAGAGGTCTGCTGCAGCATAATACCCCATTTTCCACCCTTCAGCCTGTAATTAAACATTCCAGCTGTAAATCTAGTACAAATATCAAAACCTGCATTTTATAAGGCATTTACTAGGGTGCTTTAAATGCACAACAAAAATATCAAGGAAAGCTGTATGAATGCTTTTATATAAGTAATACTTATGCTTGAGATACTATAGAACACAAGACAGTAAAAAGGGAAAGTGAAGTTTGCAAATCAACATTAATTATAATCTTACATTTAAATACTAGAAAATAGTCAAAATAAATTCATGCTTAATTTTGATGCAGGATTGCATGCAAAGCCCTCTAAAAAGGGATCATGCTATTCTTAATAAAGACTGTTGCTCCAGAATCTTACTTGTCTACACAGGGATGGAGGCTACAGAGTTCAGGAAAGCTTCCCACACCTTAACAGTTTAAATCAGCTGTTAGTGGAAGTGAAAAGGAAAGAGAGAAGACTAAGAATAAAGATCTAGAAAGAGTTCCAGGAAGAAATCTTGCTAACATTTACATATTGGTGATTAAGCAAACACTTAAAAAATATCACAATTTACAGTAAAAAATTTCAAAAAGAGAACACAGATTTAAAACAGCACTTAAAAGTGGCATAAGCCAAATGCATTCTTTTATAGAATAAATTAAAGGTACCTCATACGTGCCAAATTTTCAGCTACAATTGTTAAGAAATAGACATAAGTAACACATCTCGAACTTCCATTTCTGCAAATCTTAACTGCACTACTTCTCACAATTTCCTCTTCTGAAATGACATGTATATATCAGCTCCACCTTTTACCTTTTGGATTTGGTTTAGTAGAACACTGAAATCCCAGAAATAGACTACTGAGAGTTCATACTGGGACAAAGAAGCTGATTTTACATGTTTTTATTGATGTCTGGGTTTTCTTATCCCATTCAATTACCCATCATTTAAAGAGATCCTCCTACAGTCCAGAGCTGGAGGCAAAAGGTACCATGTCTCTTTCATTCTAAAAATCTAACTTTTAAATACAGATTTTATTTTTTTTTAATTTAAGCTTAACCCCCCCCTTGTCACTACTGGAAACAAACTGCAGAACCTAAAAGGTATCACTGGTTGCGTGACTACATAAATGCATTAACTAGCCTATGACTTGTCCCTGCTTTGCTTGTACCTGCAGTTTGTCCTTAAAAAAAAAAAAAAACCCAACACACTAACAAAAGATTTTTATAGCATGATATACCACAATGACCTATTTATCTGCACTATTTAAGCATCCTAAACTTAAGATATACTTCTTCAAGGTAATACAGGAACAGTTCTAGTCAGAGGTTTAAAAAGAATGAAGAGTTTACCCGCATCATTTCATTCTCTAGTTGTTTTTTCCGATGCAAACGCTGTTGATGCGACTTCAGTATATTCTCCACATGCTGCTCCATGAAGAATTTAAAGGCCTGAGGGGAATAGCTTTGAATGCGGGACTCTCTTCTTTCTTCATCTTTCTTGTTTTTCCTAACAGGAACAGGTGATGTTGTAATTTGTTTCTTTTCTTTATCTGTTGAATCAACACATTCATAATTCTTTTCATTCTCATCCTCCTTGGATAAAATAGGTAGCTCCTCCTTGTTGAGCTTGGGTCCTGTCTCATAGAGATTGACAGAGGGATTCTGGTGTAACAAGTGTTTTGGGTAAGGTGGTGGGGGACCCTGGTAATTTGGAGCCTCTCCAACAGGGGCCATAACTGCCATGTTTGTAGAGGGACTCTCAGAGAAGGGAATGGTCTGAACAGATTGCACTGGCTGTGGCATCCAGGAAGGGTGACTGGGCGCTAGGGCAGTCTGTAGCTCAGGTTTTAACACGCGCATACTTTTTACTGGTGGCTGAATGGGAGCTGGTGTTATAGCTGTTACTGTTGTAGCTGAAGGCTGAGAGTTGCTGGAGTGACTCTGCCTATTGCCATGATGGTTGTTGAAAGAATTCGACCGTACAGGAACATTGGGTTGCCACGCAGGCATGTCATGCCCATTGCCAGGTGATGACTGTGGCTGCACAGGGGAAGGCTGTGACCAAGACGCAGGTATGCCAGCTACAGTTGTATTGTAAAGTTCCAAGTTGTGACTATTTCTGTTTGACACCATCATTGCCTGAGGAAGATTCCCATTGGTATATGCTGAAGGAGGAGCAGATCCTCCTGCCTGCATCTGTAGTGCTGTGGGACTTTGCCTGTTGGTTGGATTCATGGGGTATGGGGGTGGCTGGCGACTCACCGAGTTCCCAGACACCATATTCTGGTGAACTATGAACTCTGCCTGACAATTGCCATTTTGCATTCCAGCTCTTCCTGAGGGAAAACTGAATTTGCTGTTGGCAGAACTCTGCATGATTATTGGTTGCCTGCCAATGGGGACAGCACTCATGCCTCTCTGACCCTGTGTGGAAGAATTTATGGGTGGAGGATTCATAGGTGGAGGGGGGTAACCATCCTGCCATGCTCCTGGTGGAACCGGAGAAATACGGGAGATCACATACTCCATGTTTCCAGAGTAACGCTTTGTTTGAGAGTTTGGTTCCCAGGAAGGAGGTGGAGGAGTCGTTCCCCTTGGAGGGGGTGTGTGTCCTCGAGGAGGTGGAGGAGGAGGAGTGACACTCCTTATCTGTGGTAGAGGCGGGGGGTTCACTCTCTGTCCATTGCCAGGATGAGCCTGAGCAAATGCTGCAATGCCAGATCCGGATAGCGGCCTTCCCACATCAGGCTGAGAGCTGGGGCTTTCTGAGCGATAAGCTACACCATCTCCCAGGGAAGGCCCGTGCCGCTGAGGAACCAAGGACTCCTTAGAACCCTTCCAGCTCTGCTTGCGGTTAACAGATTGCTGAACAGTCCCTCCTTTAACAAAAAGAGGACACATTTATATTACTAGAAGTAATTTCCATTTAACGCTTTGGATATTTTATTCTTTTGCATTAATTACTGCAGAAATAGGATGGGAATACTCCGACAACATAATTCACTGTACTTCACACGAAAAAATTATCTCTATCTAGCAGTACACAAGCTATGGTTGTATGTTCAGTACACAGTGTAAGAGCAAAGAATGCAATAAAACTCTAGTATCAGAGTTTTTTGATATTACATTTTTGAAGATGCATTTTGCCTCAACTGCAGATGCGCTCAATTTTTAATTGAAAAAAGATGGGAATGTGCACAATTATTAGGCACACTATGTATGCCTACATATCAGCACACTATGTATGCCTGTCTTATCAGGCACACTAATCATGCGTACAAGTAACTCTCAAGAGATGCGCAGTACTAATGAAATAAAGCAGTAGCATGGAAAAAGATACGTTTAGTCACGTCACTATTCCTTCCAGTTTAACACTTACAAAACATTTAAGTATTTTTAAACTAAAATTGAACTGAATATTGTCCAATCAGAAAGCCTGCTTACACTCTTGTATTCATACAGTTCATCCAAACTTCTTTTATTCCTTGCATGTGAAATTTGATACTTTAAAAGTTACGGTTTTATGAGTAAAAGTGTTGAAGAAAGGCAAGAATTCAAACTGCATGAAAACAAACCTTAACTCTACAATATATTTACTTCATAGGTGTTATTTTGCATCATACAAACAAAATAATACACAAGGAACTGATAGTGCATGCAGACTTATTGTGCTTTTTACATTATTACTGAGGCACTTGTAAACACATATAGTAGTATAACTGCTCAAAGCCACTGTGCCCTCAGTTAAAGAATGTGTTAACAACTATCTTTGCAAGTAACAATGAAATTCATGGCTAAATGGTGGCATTTAGCTAGAAGCTTCACGTAAGCACCAACTAAGTCTGCTTCACAGTCTAAATAAAAATAATGCTGTACTTGGCTACTCTTGATACCAATTCTTCCTCATACCTATACGGGCAACTTAAAATGTAACTTTACAGTGCTGGCAGCTCAGCACTCAACTTTTATTTGAATGAAGTTCAGTATTTCTGCTGCATTTGAAAGTTATTTAGGTGTATGCTGCTAAAGCCTGTTAAAAAAAGAAAAGCATCAAGATGTATTAAAAACGTGCTCGCATGTGTTAAGAGAGCAGTAATAGCAAGTGGTAACATTTTGACTCTGTTGCTACTATAGCTATAGTCTGTCCCCTAACTAACATCTATAAAAATATGAAGTCTGCCTTAAAACCATACAAACAAAATCTGGAACCAAACAGAAAATTAAGCAGAAGGGGGGATTTTGAAACAGGACATCCTATAATACAAAACTGTACCCATACAATATATAAGCACATATATAGACACAAAAATACACATACACAGTGCTGCTTCATGGCAGTGTGTGTGAAAAGAGACAAAAAATTAAAAGAGGAATTCAGTGCTCACCACTGACTTCTAAATGGCTGAGAAGAAAATATGGGCATCACACCAATGAGGGACAAAAATGACTGAGATCTGAATGCCACTCCTGATACGAAATACTTCCGTTCAGTATTAAACCCACTTAGTTATAAAAAGAATTGTTTAAGAAACTTATGTCAAACATACCTGTCTTTCAGGAGAATTATACTATATATTTGACATTCTATTTCTAAAAGCAAAAGAACTGTATCTTAAATCTCCCCTGTTCCACTGTGAGCATATGAGGGAGGAATTTGATGTTTTATACATTTTACCTATATGAATACACTGAGTTACTACGGATACACCTACCTGGTGGTTTCATCCCTGCATTCACAGGCCTTGCTGCTGCTGCAACCATCTGCTCCCGACGAGGATCCTGGTAGCTCATTTTACTTATAAATTCGATGGCAGCTTCTATACTACGGTTGTTAGTTTGTCTAAGAGCTTGTATAACCATATCCTAAAGGCAAAATTATATGCAAAAAATAATTTACAAGAAAATGGCAAAAATACCAAAAATCGTGGTTATTCTGCCAAATATCCTCCAGTAATTTTATCAAGTAAATAACTGATTTTTCTCAATCAATTTAAAAATACTTTTAAAATGTTTTCTCCAAAACAGATCCTCCAAAGCACTAACATAGTCTGGATCTTCAGGGAAAAAAGTTAACTTGTTGAAGTGCTGTAGTGTGATGTAAATCCTGCCACCTTGTCATTCGTACAGCTTGCTTATATCAGCATTTATTACCCATACACACTACCCAGGTATCAACTAGTCACATGATGACCAGAGGTCCTTTCCAACCTAAGCTATGCTATGAAAGACACCCTAACGTGGAATTCAGAACACTGGGTTTTGCTCATCTTCCTTCAACTCAACATGACTTCTGTCAACAAATATCTGTTAGTTTCTCCCTAAGAATTTTTCCCAATGAAGACAGCATCATTGGCAGAAATTCTGTTATTTTTGTGGTTGTGTACTCTCAAAGCTCCAAACGCAAGTTTTGATCTGATGGCCAATCCCACCTCTGTCAAGGGAAAATGTATTATGTGCCAGTGGTTTTTCCACTGGCTTGAATGAGATCAAGGTCATGCAGCAGAATTCCAGAGATTGTCAGAAGAGAGGCACCGCTCTCCCACTTATATTGAACAGGATTCGTGCAACTGACTCAAGTCTGAAACAAATCCACAGCATGACTTCTTATAATTAAGTACGCTGTCCTTAGTGACTTGTTATGGATGTACTTTGTCATATGGAAGCAACCATTTCAGCTCACCCTCCATTTAACAGGTTACCTACATATGACAGCATTCACCTCCTACTAAAATCAGCGGGACATCAAAGCGGGCTCAATCAGTATTGATTTCACATTCAAACCCACATTTACACTTTCACCATGCTTGTGAACATTTTTAACACTACAAAACCACAAAATTACATACAGTCCTCAGAAACAAGTAGTTCAATGAACAAAGCAGAAACTTAAAGAAGGATTTTAACATTAAAACAAACAAACAAAAAGTATTAAGGTTGTCACAATCTTAACAGACCAGATGACACTGCTGAAAAAGCAAGTACAACTTTTGATCTTATAGCTCCTTCATGACATAGTTATGACTATAACTATTGTAGGCAAGACTGATCCATTGCAAAGTAGTACATTTTCAGCACCAGTATGCTATTTGATCATTGTGCAAAGAGAAGGTTAAGGTGCTCAGAGTATTTAATTTCCAATTTGAACATACTTTTATGGGACCCATCATTCATTCCTACCTATTGACTTGAATTCTCTTCTTAATTATTTCAACCCCAAATTTACTGTTTTTTTAAGCCAAGTAATTCTACAATATAGAAACCTAAATCTACAAGTTCACATCACCAAGCTGTAAAAACAAAGAATTTCAAAGTACAGAACCAGCATTATTTGAAGAGATTAAGTTTAGCTCCTTCTCCACTAACCAGAAAACATGATTAAGAGCCAAAGAATCTCCCTCCTCTCCAGCTGAGGAACAAAACACATGGTCGCCTATGTGACATGAAATATTCAATGTCTTTAACCTTACACAGAACATATGAGGACTGAACCCGAATCTAAGTGAGAAAGATTTCCTTTAAGCTATTTAGGATGGTTTTAGAAACAAAACACAAACAAAAAACCAAACAAACAACAAAACACCACAAAAAAAAAACCAAACCCAATGAACTGCATTCTCACATAATTACTATACATATACACATACATATATATAACTATCGACAGACACACTATATGTACATACCTGATCCTGACAAGTATCTATCTATCTGTTCAGCTTTAACACTGAATACTTCCTACTACTTGAGGGGTGGTGGGTAATAACCAGAACATTTGTGATATTCAATATATTTAGGAAAAAAAAAGGTACAAAATAAATTATGTTTCAAAACTTTAAGTGGTGACTGAGTCACCAAGCAGTGACTCCACAATAATGGCAAAGAGACAAATCTGCATTTTTACTTTAAATCCATTTTCAACACCTTGATGAAATCTCATTAAAAGCTGAAATGAGGAAACACTGCTAATACAAACAGGTCCAAATCAAAATAAATTAAAAAATGGACATGGTACCTATCAGTTACACATGGCCTCCACTACAGACATGCTGGGGAGGTCAGTCTCTACAGAAAGCCAGTAATGCACCTGACATCACAAAATTAAGAAGTTCTATGTATGAGCTGCTGAATCACAAAACATGCCCAGTGGAAGTCAGACACAGCCCAGACCAGCTGCTCAGAACTAGGCAGGACAGCCCAGTCCATAAAACAATCCCCGCTCAAAATACATTCCCATTTCACTCCCATTTCATCCCTACTTGCTTTCTCAAATCCCCCCCACCAAGAAAAATGCTTTCCTACTTCAGCTCTATCCGTTCAGGTGGTGTACACAGGCCAGTGCCATATGGACTATTGTGGCAACACTACTCTGTGTTAACACATGGCAGAGACAGCTTACACTGGCACTGTGCCTGAAACATGGTCCATAGAATCACAACTGTCCTGGAGATTTGCAGTTGTAACCAAGAACAAAGCAAAAGGCTTCAAGATACAAAAGATCAAACAAAAAACACCAAGATACCTTTCTAGTTTATTAGCCAGCCACATGCCATTCTTTAGCTTGCGAAGCTGACTGAAGGTTCTATCTGTAAAAATGGATCTGAGAACTGATCTACTTAAGAAAAGGAAAGAATAAAAGAAAACAACCTCAGCACAAAGCACTAAGGAGCAAATTACTCTGAAATACTTTATCATTAAAAAAATCCGTCTATTCTTACTAAAACACAGCTGGCACTGTGTATCTGAGAAAGCAAAAGAAACATGAAAAACCATTATCAGCACCTGACACTAGGACATTTTTGAGGAAATGCCAGTTGATAGTTTTGGAGGTCACTCTTGGTAGGAGGTGGATCCCTCTATAAATACTATAGCATCATAGCCAGCAGAACTTGCGAGTGGTCACTACTGCAAGGAGTGCATTTCTGTAAAAGCAATCCCCGCTGTGGTACTGTGCCTTCATCCTTTGGAAAGATGAATGCTTTGCTAGCTGTTTTTATAAACCTGCTTTTGTACTCAGGTTTTACAGAGAAGGCGTGAAAGCAGGTGTTATTTACTTTGAGGCATAAGTCCCAGTAAAATCACAGGAGTTACAAGCGTATTCATTTTTTACTCCTGGAAACCATTTTCCAGACTCCTTTTACTTATTAAAATGAACAGAAATCATTTTAGTCAATAATTTAAATAACTAAATTGAACAATTATTTAGTTCCCTGTTATTATAATAAAAATAACAGCAGAATAATTACTTATGCCCAAGATTTTCAAGAGAATTTTTGTCTTGACAATATACCACGGAGAAGACACCAGACAACTAGCTTTGTCAGGTACTTTGTTATGTTACCTTCGTTGGACAAATTGCATAAATGAAGGATAGCAAAATTTCTTTCTCCACAAAGTTTGAATTTTTGCTAGTCACAGATGTAAAAATCTCATTAAAATTGATTTTTGAAATATATGGTACTGCCTTTCAATTCAGAATGGCCATGTGTTATCAACATATTTTAACTGAGCATAATCCAAAATCCCATTCAGTATCAGAGGCTAAATCCATTCTAGATAGCCCAGTTCTCTCTGTCTAAAATTATGTAAGTAATTAAGACAACCGACTCCTAAGACATTAAGAACTGCACAAGATGCTTAAAAGAAAAAAAAAGCCAGGCCCTTCTGTTCCTCTGCTTCATCCCCTACTACTGCCAGTTACACATCCTAATTAGAAACCTACCAGGTTTTGAAGACCCCATTTTGCTTATCATATGCTGTGCAAACATTCCATGATCAACACCCCCTCCAACCTGAACGGTTTACAGTTAGCAGCACACCAAATCTTGAAAATAAAACATTTCACCTCATCAAAGCCAGCAGCTTGTAAGTCTTGCAGCATTTGTCGATTAACCTCTGATGTTCCTTTGACAGCTGAGGTTGTTTCATTTGCAAAAGGCAGAAGTGAGTTTCTGATCTCCTGCAAAACTTTATGATACGTTACAAATTTGGGGGGATTTCTGCCATGTCTCGGATCTTCAGATAACATTTTACCCATGCTATGATCAGCTTTAGCAGCATCTGAGGGTTTAGGTAAATTCCTGAGGCTCTCTCGTATTTCCTGTAGCATCTGCTGGCTGCTGCCAGTATAGTTACTGGCAGGAAAAGTCTTAGGCCTCATCTGTCTATAACCTTCTGGCTTCTCACTTCTCTTCATGAAAACATGTATATATGCAGCCTCCACCAAGGACTTGCACTTGCAAAATTCAAGGAAGGGTGGCTGGTAGTTTTAGAACTGGGGAAAGCAGCGGCTCTTCACTGTAATACCATGGTTCCTGTAGCGCTGGAGTTCGTCACAACCCAAACTGCTATCCTGTTAACAAAACAAAACAACCCTATTACACATACAGCAGTGAGAAAGTTCACAATGTAGCACTGGTGGCAGGGAAATGTTCACATGCAGCACTGCCTTTACCGTTAAACCATGACAGGTTTCAAACAGTATATTAATAAAATGTGGTTTAGGTACCTGAAGTCCAAATGGTCCTGAATTGCAAAGGACACGGACAGAGGGAAGAGGAACTCAAGCGTGGTGGACAGAGCTTTCAAGAGCAGGTATGAACAGCTGTGTGTACCTTCCCTTTCTGCTGGGTGCTGTCTCTATACATCACCCACATTCTCTCCACCAACACTCCTGTAGCTGAAGGTACCAACTCTACTACCCAGTTCACTGGGACGTGGACCTAATAACCCAGTTGTTCCAACAATCCTGACATCAAGCTCCTCAAGTAGATGGAAGCGAGAAAAACAAAGTACAGCAGTGAGAGTACATAATCACCATGATTTTACCCATTCTGCAGCAGTCACATATGTAAAAAGCAAACCCTTGCCTAGCTCATCTCATGCAAGTTTATGACTTCTTGTACCATGTGCCATTTAAGCCTGTTTAGGGTTTTCACAGTCTCTTAGCACAAGTCTTCTTGAATCAGCCTTCATCAATAGTTATTTTTTAATTTATTTTACAATGAGAGCAGGGAGAAAGAAAACAAAGAAAATTTAATCAAAATTTTTCATTGTAAAACTGTTTAACAACTCAAGCATCAAATTCAGTGAGAGCATAGCTGTGACATTTGGTAAGGGAAAGGGAACTTTCTGCCAAAACCAAATAAAAAGCGTTTGCACTTTGAAGGCACTGACTCATCAGGGAAAGAACCCTTTGTCTGCAGAGAACCTGAGTCCACATTTGTGCTGTGCACTAGTCAGTCGTGTGAGTGGTGAGGCAAAGGATAGCGCAACTAAGGTGGATCACTGAAAACGTTACAGAGCATTCGCCTCTTTAGAGTATCACAAAATAGAACTTTTGCAGTCTCTACTACTCCATGAAGACCAGTTACTAACATAGCACAAGATACAAAAATGTTGCATTTCAGCACTGTCTCTTCTTCACAAGCAACTAGAGGAACAGTAAAGCTCAACTAACACTGTACATTTGCTATAGTCTAACAATAGCAATACTGAAATGGTTTTAATGTCCTGTTTCTATTTCTCACGGCGCTAAAATCTGCATTCCTAGTTTTTTGAAGGATTATTTTTGATGATTCAGATGTCTGCACCTTTTGTCTCAAAGATGTAGCTCATGTTTCTCAAATTAAACAGGTGCGTAAGTTCTACACAGTCTACACAAAAGTCATCCTCTTCATCCAGCTTTTACTACTAAAATATTGAGGAAGAATAAGACAACAAATTAACAGGAAAAAGAACTCTATGTCTAATACATATGCAAATTATGTAAATTAAGCACACATGCTACCATAAATTAATAAAGCCTGAAAGCTTGAAGTAATATATAAATAAGGACTATGAAAAGAAACACAAGGGAGGAAAGCCCACTTAGTCCCATTCCCCTTGGAGATCCACTTCAGAAATAACAGTTTCTCTAATGGAACTATCTTAAGTGCTTTCTTTGACCTGTGATGGTTTGAAACCTCAAATTACGATAACTACCAAAGTACATTTACGTTTTTTCCTGCAGTCTGATAACATACAATTCTTCAGTGCTCACTGAGTAAGGAAAAATCAACAGACATAAGTGAATTTTATTAATACACAGTGAAGTTTTGCTCAAAGCATTAAGAAATCTGGATTCAGCAGAAAGTACAGCATGAGAGCAATTAAAATGTAATTTAATTTTGTCCACTTTCAAAACAGGCCATATTTAAGACCGCATGAAAATATTTGGTCAAAACCACTTTTTCCAAGTAACTACATTTAGACCATTTTACTAGTTTTGCTATGGATGTTCCTTTTCTTTCCAAGTGACCTGCTTCAAAACATGTGCTGGATACCCAAGTGCGAGGATCTATGTTAGCAACGAAAGAACTGCTACCTCCAGAAATGTGAAACCTCTAGCATAAACTCATCCCAAAACATAAGACAACAAGGCTTAGTAATTTAGATTACCTGCTCAAATTAAATAAATATTAGGCGTGATGCCTAGTTCACCATTATCAATCTAAATAAAACAGTTGGTATTGATCTTGTGCCATACACATACCAGAGAGAAAAAAAAATAAAATCCAAGTTATTCCTTTCAACAAGTTCCAAGGCTTGGAATTCAGGAGAAAACAGTTGTTTTGCACTGTGTATTTCACCATAACATCATCTGGCATTTCAATATTCATTTTATGGTTACACCACAGGTAGCTGAGATAAACAAATGTAACACCCCTGAGAGAAATCAAGGTTAAATAAACAGGACACTTAAACCACAATGAGGAGACCAAGAATCTACCACTGAGGGAGGGCACAATCAGCTTGTGCTCCCATTTCTTTAGATGGAAAGCTAAGAGAATTGTATTTCTTTCTAAGGTGCTTTGTGAACTTTAAGACAGGGATGCTCCAAGTGTTTGATAGCTATTACTCTGCTGGCAATTGCAGCATGACGGGATATTTCCAAGTCTAAGCAGTCTTGGAAAATAAAGCTGCACTTTCACATAATTTTTTTTGCAGAAGCAGGGATTTACCAGTGTAACCTGGCCAGTCCACTTGTCTCCCACCACTTACCATTGCCAGCATAAGCGTTTGTAAGGCCATAAAGAGTGAATCAAGCTGACGGACATACCCGGATAAAAAACAGTAACATTTTCTTGGTGGTTTGTTTCTTTTGGCATCAGTGATGGGTAACAGCAGTTTGATGTACATGCAAAACTACAGTCTTAATTGCTCAGAAACCCAACTGAATAGGTGCTCCCATTAAATGAAGTGCAAAATGGCAATTATTACTACAGTTCACCTTGCTTTGTGTGTAAGCCTCAAAATTCAGAAGCCACCTCCTCTTACAGATATTCACATACCTTCTAAAGCAAGAAAGTTTTGACTGCTCAGGAAGAAATCCATCTCAAATCCATCTCAATTCTGTACCTCTTAACTAGCAACCAGAAACTGTATCTAAGAGAACTGACATCTCTTCCCCCTTGCAGTTTTGTACCATTAAGTGTGATAGATCTGTTTGTTAATGCAGCTGTTTCTGCTGCTGAAGCTCTCCACTTCCCTAAAGTAATAAAAAAAAAAATAATTTTCCAGTTATTTTTCAAAATACGGGATAAAGTAATTTCCTCTACAAGTCAAACTGCCAAGAAAAAAAACCCCAAACTTTTATTTTTACAGTACAATCAGGAAAGACTGGACTTAAAAAATGGCATTTGAATGAAAACTCAGAATGGCTGCATGCAACTGTTAATGTCTTCCAAGTTCTTCTGCGGAAAATAATACATAGCTTTGTAATGGATCTGTAACATCTCTCATCTACAGAAGGTTTTTAACATACTTTTAAACACACATATTTCCAACCAAGCATGGGATGCTGCACATTAGCCTATTTTGGTTCTATCTCTCATCTACTATTGTAGTAAGTTATTTTATACATAATCACAATGTTTTACTGGGGGGGGGGGGGGATGAAACAACAAAGAATTTGGGAGATGTAAAATCAAGTCTGCAGGGTTGGGGGGGGGGGGGGGGGGGGAATGAAACAACAAAGAATTTGGGAGACGTAAAATCAAGTCTGCAGGGGCTTGGTTCAAACCAACAAAAAGAAGCTGTTCTTCAGATAGCAGGTCATTGAGCCATAAAGCGATTTGCCACAGGATGAATTTCCAACGCTAAAAGTTTCCATCAGATGAGGAGAAAAGTGGACCCTGAAATTAGCAAATGAACACAACTACACAGAGTCAGGGGAAACTGAGCTGGAAATGACCAGAGGCTAGCTAAACACTGGGAACACTGTGTGTTTGCCCTGCTTGTTTCCATTTTTACATTCTGCTATCTCCCTGAACAGGATACAGCTCCCCTCATGGACAAACACATCCCCGGTTATTCCCAGTAGCCGCGGCAGATTTCTAGCGCATACAGGAGTGATCTTTACGGCTACAGCAGGGCAGTGACCGAGGACGAAAGTGTGCGCTGCGCTGGCACAAGCTGGTACCAAGGCGACTCCTGCACCACAGCACCGCGTCAAGAGCCAGCTGGCCCAGCAGTGTTGCAGCGCCGGGCATACAACAGCAACGCGTATCCCCGCTCCATACCACTGCATCGGGACACCGCGCTTTGCCGCCCAGGCAGCCCCAGGCCGTGACCCGAGGGCGGTCTGGTGCAGCGGCGCTGTGCTCCCCACACAGCCAGTCCTATCCTCGTCGTCCTGGCCGGCGGGGCCCAGCACCACCGCAGGGCCAGAGGAATACTCTCCCGGCGGCGGCGCAAGGGCCCCGCTGCCCCTCCCGAAACACCAACCCTCAGCAAGGGAACCGAAGCCGGCAACGTCTCCCGCGGCCGCGTCCCGCCCGCTCCTGGCAGCGCAAGAAGGGCCCAGCTCTCCCTGGGCTGCTGTGCAGGAACAGGCTCGCTCATACCCGAGCTTGGGCCGCGCCTCGGCCTCTCGTCCCCGGCCAGCGGCCTCTGCCCAGCCTCACCGCCGCCCCTCCTTGGCCACCACAGCGCAAAGAACCTACCTGCGGCGAGAAGGCAGCGGCGGCGGCGGCAGCGCCCCAGGGCCGGGCGTGGGCGCACAAAGCTCAGCCCCGCCCGCGCGGCGACGACCGCCGCGGCCCTCCGCGATGCCGGCAGCGGCTCCTCGATCCCTCCGCCAGCGCCTGCCGCCGCCGCCACGGGCCTCTCAGTTCGGCACCGCCATTTTGTCGGTGTCTAAGCCGCGGAGGGCTTCCCGGATATGGGCAGCTCCCGGCCTGCCTTGCGCGGCTGGTGCCCCCCCTCGCGCAACCCCGACCCGGATGGAGCTTGACGGCCACCAGCCGAGGTAGCCGAGGGCCTGAAGCTGCACCGGGAATGGCAACGCCATCTCGGGCAGCGGTGGGACCGCAGTAGAGTCCCCCTCGCCTACCCCCCCGCCGCTGCCAGGCTTCCGGCACTGCTTCTGTTTTTCTGTGGCAGAGTTATGTTCGATGGATAAACACAGATTTTCCATCGGGGAACAGTTTTGCCGAGGCTCCGTGAGCCGGATAATGCCGCAATGAAGGACCGACATGTGCAAGGCGCCAGGAAGGATTACCCACCCCTTACTCCTCCGGGATGCACCTCGCCCGTTTGTTTTCAGGCTGAGCGTGGCATTTCAAACACAGCGGCATCTCCATACAGCCCTGTACGAGGGAAGTGAGAGCCCCGTCGCCAGCACACCATCTCCTCCAGCCACACATGCAAGGAGTTCAGATCAGGTAAGGCACTCTTACCACAACAGATCAAGAAGGCGTGTTCTTGCTGACGTGGAAGTAAAGTATGTTCTAAAGCAGTTTTGATGGAAAAAGTCATGGGAAACCTTGTAACATAGCTGCTGCTCACATCTGTGGTTGGTTGGGATGGTTTCTTTCCGTCCTTCAGCTTGTATCCCCCAGGATCAGTCCAAGTAACTGATGGTTACTTACCCTCCTGCTAAGATGACTGTAAGTACATCTATCCCAGTTCAGTAAGTCAAACCAGTATTCTTGTGCAAAACTCTTTATTAAAAAGAGAAGGGGTTCTCTGCAACAAAACAGGTGCCACGCTCATCATAAAATTTAACTTCTCAAACATTGCAACAAACCAGATGTGAAACGTTGACCATGACAAAGACCATGTCTCAAGTTTAGAAACTGTTCTCACTCCCGCAATCACAGCTGACACATCTGTCAATTATGACCTCTTAGCTATAAAAAACACGTTTCTGTTGAGGGACATAGTGGCATGTTATCAAGGTCTAGTTTTAACATGCAACATCCATGATGAAGCTGTAAATAATCCAAAATAATATTACTAAAATGTTAAGATTCCTACAGAACCTTTCACATTTCACAGCTTTAACAGCTTTCCAATTCTCATGAACTGACATAAAAAATTATGTTCCCCTAAATATATAAAAAACTCAGCTTAAAAAAATCTCAGGTGACATAAAAAGAATTTCAAAGAACCCCAAAGTCTGACCTTAGAAATAATATTTGAAAAATATCTTTACCAGGAAAAAAAGTTATAATAAAAATCAGGGGTTTACCTTTTCTTTGCTTTGTATGCATATGTGTATAATGGAGATCTGTTTACAGCAAGTATCTTGCCCTAGTGATTACTTTCCTGTTTTCCAAAATCAAACAGGCACTAAGGAAGAAATGACAAGTTTACATATAAGTTACCCATCCTGGAGCATCAGTAATGAGTGAGAGCTGTCAGAATCCAAGGTACTTTACATTTCTTGTGCAGTACCAGGACTGCCTCTCTCCCACACGGTGCTAACAGACTAATGAGTATCATTAAGAATGAACCTGGCATTTCCAAATAGTTCCAGGGGATCAGTACTTCAAAGGGGCACTTCGGTAGTTTTATGCAAAAAGTTGTCTGTTCACATAGATAGCCTCTGCATCAGTACCATATACTAGGCATGGTCCTAAAATATCTAAACTGTTCACAGACAAGGTCTGATTTGGAACTAAGTTGGTGATTTCCATGCGGTCTTTGGTAGGATCATTGCTCAGCCAGGCACTTACTACAGACTGGTTAATGGTATTGTGGGAAAAATAGGCAGTACTTCTTCCTCCTGAAAGAGGAAAGACAGGGAAGTAAGTTCCAATTCAGCTTATACATTCTCAGAATTTGGAGAAACATAGTAGGTATGGGACAGACATAATGCGAATATTTTGCATTTAAGCCAGTTTTCAGAATAGTTAACAGATGTTGTTGTCTCTTTGGTAAATGAACTAAAAACAGCTTAATAAAACCATTAAGTGCTTGAAGTGATAACAGAAACCTATTACCAGCTCTGTCCTCAGTTAAGACAAATAGGTCAGAACAGCTATGAACTAATCTTGCTGAACAGTGGAAGTATCCAAGAGCTTTTCTAGCCAGAGACCAAAGCAAGAACAGACCCAGAACCAAAAGTCTATTTCTACAGTGTTTTGCTGTATCTGGGGCATCAGCTTTGCTTTAGTAACACTCCCTACCATCTCTTCTCCCTTCTTATTCTGCAGTAAGTTATACACCTGAATTTGTCTGAATTTTTTCCACATAATATTTTACGTTCAAACTGAAGTCTCCCAGTTTGAGAACTATCATTCAGCATAAAATCAGCATGTGGCTGAAGCAGTGCTAAAAGGGGTTTATACTTCATATACCTGAAAATATGCAGAGTGCATCCTGAGTCAGTTATCCTGTTTCCCTATATAGAACAGAGTTTTGAATAGCAACTTTGAGGCCAAAGGCAGTAGATGACATCTGAAAGTTTCCCAGCTGTTTACAGTCTGAAGCGGCAAGCAATTAAGCACTTTTGTGACTAGAATGTGAAAATAAGTGTTTCTATTAAGTCTATCAGATCTTTAATTAAAATCCTGCCACTATACAAAGGGATTCAGTTTCATTCCTTGAAAATCCCAATTATGACCTTGAATAGTAAACTAATAATTCCACTATCCTATTAACATACCAATTATTTTGGTATTATAACACTGGTGTACCTCCCTCAGCCTCAGACAGTAATTTGTCATTTAGGCTGTCTTCATGTCTTTTCTATATACAGATGATTTTTAAGTGAACATGATCCATCTTTGAAATACCAGACATGCCCCTTCACAAACTGGACAGATTATAGCACATTAAAAAAAACCCAACCAACCACAAACAAACAAAAAAACCCAAAGCAGACCACAGAAACCTCACACAAGTGCAAGTTTTACTGGTAGCTTTCCTGAAGTGCCTATCGGGGCTTTCTTTCTAAGGAAAGAAACCAGTTTTTAATTTTCAGTATAAGGACTGTGTTATCAATTGGGTCACATGAGAACATCAACTCAGTGGCCAACTGACAAGCTGAGTGTAGATTGACTTCAAACATCCTTACCTTGATGAAGAAAAGAGGGTTTTTCAGATATGTCTGTGGAAGTATCCCAGTGCCAAAGAGATCCATCTTCAGAGCATGTAAATAAGTGTTCAGGGTTGGAGGGATGGAAGTGAACTTCCCACACTGGAATTATCAAACCAAAATCAAACAAAATCAATTCAGAACAAGTATGAAGTGCTTCACTTTCGCTAGTATGACATGGACATGCACTTACAGGAACCCAGGCCCCCACCACAACCTTCCATTCTTAAATGTGTTATTTACAGCAGTTTTCCCTCCATCCCCTGGGAGATAAAGAAACCCAATCAACCAGCCAAGAAAGACTATTTGCTGCATTTTCAGTACTGTGAAAATTGGTAAAAGTTAAAATCTTATCTGAATTCAGGCATTCTGAATAATTTCTCATGCACTCTTCCCTACTGCTAAGTTTAAATCTGTACACAGCATTGCATTCCTTCCCAGCACACACATTATTATTTTATTTCTAAATACCACAACTACGGAAAAGATACTTAAGTCAGTAAAAACACCAAGACATATTTTTACTCCTTAAATAGAATTGTGGCATCAAGCTAAGAATTTTTTAGCACAAAATGAATTGCTATCTTGTTCATATAATGTTACCAGGACAGTGAGCTGTTTCAGCACTGTGGAGACACCAGATGGGGTTGTACCATCTTCAGTTTCCCCTCCTTCCTTGCGTTTTCAAGTTTGTTAGTAACTGCATTCTTGCTTTACTATCTATGCCTGCATACCACAGCATCAACTTCTATAACTACTTACATACCTACCTTTCTAGAAACACAGTGATTCTGATCAAATGCATCTAATGACTCTAAATTAAAGAGCTGCTTATTATGTCTAGTTTTACTTTAGATAAGAACAGTTGCATACACAGAGAAAGAACAAACTGAAGGCAACTGGATGAAAACTCACTAAGTAGCAACAATGTGGTTGTTTTCTGTTGTAGCTACACTACCTAATTTTTTACAGAAATTATAAACTTTTCTAAAGTGCCACCTTCTCCTCCCTCCATTTCAGATACATACTTTCTGCTTCATGAGCATTTAGTAGGGACACTGGCATGGTACCGTGCCTGATGTCCCATATACTCAGCATCCCATCTTGGCCCCCTGTGGCCACAATATGCTGCTGGTTGGGATGCCTGTCCACACAGTGCAGTGGAACTCTGTCTCCTGTCCTGTAAAGGAGAAGAAAGACAAAACCAAATCAACCCAAACACAAATTCTTTATTCAGCTTCTGTGTTCTCCTTCCTAATCCCTCGGAGTGTTTACAAAGAAGGTAACGGTTGACTGCAGCTTCAATTCCTGTAGCATTTGGTCACTACAGGCTGAAGCCGCATGACATCTACTGGAAACTAGAGGTATGGCAATAATATGAAGTTAGACGAGAACAGGTTCTGTGCCCCATGGTACACGAGCAGCTACACAGCATCTGACAAGTATATGGAAGTGGGAGAACCTTGCAGACAAGTATACCTACAATAATCATATCATTGTGAAATTCATGTTATGCTTGTGGTTTCACAACATACATCAAGAGTTACTACAGGCACTAAAAAAAAAAAAACCTTGAGGTACCTAAACCACTGCCTATTAACAGCAATGGCAATTATTCCACAGACAACAGGATTTCAATCTAGATCAGTTTGTTTTCTCACAATACCTTATAGGGCAAAGTTATCATTCAGATACATTTCAAATGCTAGAAACTTTACATTAGGCCTGCAGAGAAAAACAGAAGCAAAGTGTATTTAATTAGGGAAAGAGTTTTGGTTTGGGTTGGGTTTTTTTCCCCATTAAAAAAAAGCATAAATCATAAAACAGACCACCTAAATACAGTGCTCTGCCACAACAGTAATTCAGCCATTAAGCAGAGTCTGCTTATGATTATTTAAATACCAAAGAAGCTAAAACCCTTGGTTTAAAAAATATCATTTATCAGCCCATTGTCAAGAAGGTATCAGGAAAGATGCACACCACATTGTATAAAGTAGCATAAGCTTCTCAGTAAATATGTAAAAAAAAAAAATAAATGAAGGTCTTACAAAGAAAATATTTGAGATGGCTCATTTCTTTGCTGTCTGAGGTCCCATATTTTTAACTGTCCAATTGAATTTACTGTCAAGATCTCAGTTGTGCGGAGGAAAGTCACAGCATGGAGTGTACTGCTGTCTGCATTGTCTGCAAGAGAGATGAGGAAAGCATCCAGGTAAACCTATGGAATGCTAGTCTCCATTTAATTATGACCAAATAACTCTTTTTAGAAAACAGAACACAGCTTCTTAAACATGGATACAACCTCTCTACATTTTCAGGGACAGAGACAGACTAGTGTCATGTGAATTTTAAGTCTTAAAAGGTAAAGGGTACCCTGTGAAAACAGAGCCCTTGCTTGCCATATCAAGTACTACTGAGACAAATCTGTAAGAAGCTATGTTTGATTAGCTCCAGGGTTACAGAACTACTTTTTCAATCAGTAAGATTTCTGTCTATAGTTCCTAAAAGATAAGTCAATTTACATGGTTTTCATAAGAGTTTTCTTTATATGCTCTGTACCTACTGACAGGAGGCAAGCTATGGAGCTTTTCAGAATGCAGTTCTTTTGAATACAAGAAACAGGAACTCTGGCTAAGAACATTAAGCAGTTGCATACAGAAGCTTTTGTATTCACTAGCTTTCTTTAGACCTTTTCCAAGAACTGTCCATGTGATATTCATCCCTGTCCCTAAAGCCAAACCAGAATTATGCTGTGCTTGTTAATAACTAAATAGCAAAGCTTTTTTTTCAGGTCCTTTAGTCCAGTGCTTCTTTTGGACATAGTAATTTACAATGTCAAACACTTTACAGCCTGAGGTGAAACATTAGAGGCTTTAGGAGAGAACATAGACACCTTTTTCTTGTATTTTCATTCTCTTATTTTACATAAACTTTACATCTGGATTATGATGGGTAACACTGTTAAGTCTACTTTCATCTCAAACATTTTAAAACTCTTTGTGGAAGCCCATACTGAAATCATAGGTGAATTTTTGGCTTCAAAAGATGGAAACCTTTTCCCATATTGAGACAGACAAGTCACACTGATGCCTGGTTACAGATACTTGAACTGAGTTTTCTTTTCTGTCTGTTATGTAAATAAAAGCTGAGGGGAAGAAAACCACCAGACCACCTTTAAGAAGGAATGTTAGATTACTGAACACTGACATTATAAAGGTTTTAGAATTTTATAACAGAATAAAAAAAAAGTGATTTAGCAGTGATGCATCTTTATGGCTCCAAAAGATTTTTTCATCTCTAATTTGGAAGATTTTTTTCCTGCCACAATTGACTATAAACACATCGATTTTGTATTATACTATGAAATCCATTAAATAACAACAAAAATAGCAGGTTACTCCTTTACAAATATTTCATGAGGTACAAGAGTTCTATCTTCATGGTAAAACATGTTGAGGGTTCAGCTCAGGGCCTGGGAAATGTCAAGATGTCACTGAATTGGGAACCAGCACAAAGGATTGCTTACTCTATAGAGCTGCATCCTGAAGAACCTGAAAGCATCTTCCAAGATGTTTTCTTTTCCCTCTCCAAGTCTTCCTGTCAGTCTGTAGTCAACAACTTTGTGCTAGGCCCTTCCACATAACTCCTGGTAAACTTCACTTATCAGGTTCTATTTTAATTGCTATTTGAACATTTCCCTTCTCATTTCCAAAAGGACATTTCTCAATTAATTCACATATCATTTCTTAAATGCCAGCAAATCTCAATGCAGTCTTACTGCAGCTAAAGCTAACAGATGCTGCCACTACAAAGCAAGCATTTTTACACAGTACTATCAAGTGAGTGCTATGGAAATGAACAACTTGCATCCTGCACATTATCAAATCTATATCTAAGCATCTCAGCAATTGCTCAGAGAAAAATACACTTTTTTTTGTGTGGACATCTGCTTCCTGTGAGTCAGCAAAACATTCTACTCTCAAACTTGTACCAAAACACTGTGTTAGTATCTGTGTGTAACAAAAATCTTACAAATAAAGTAATCCTTTTAAGATAGTTCATGTTGTCGCCCCTCAGAGGGGAAGTTACTGTCTTTTGTGTGCATGGGCTAATAAAATCTGCCTCATGCCCTACTTTTTTTTTAAAGCATAGAGAAGCTTCTCAAGGAGCTTCAGTAACGGACTGTATGCAGTTAATAGGATTTATCTGGTGTGTGTATATACGGCCATGCATACACCAGTATTCCCTCTAGAAATCCCAGCCAGCCTCCTCTCTTAATTGGCTTATCACCGTGTGAATTCCTTCGCCGGCTGGAGGAAAGGTATTGCTTGAGGAGAAACACAGGTGCTGTGTATCAGACTGAAGCTTCAGGGAGAAGGTCCTGGTTTAATAATGCCACTATCAAACATGGTGTTACTGGCCTTTAAATTATTTCTGCTTTTAAGTTTCATTTCCAACAGACACTACAGATTTGTATCCTATTTCCATGAGACAGAAGAGTTGGGAATAACCATGTATTGACACCTTTCAGAAACATCTTACTCCATCATTTAATCTACTACTCTAGGAAATACGGACCTTTTTCACTGAGTGAGAAACAATCATTGTAAGCCATGATACCTGGCAGAAGAACATGGCATGAATGGGGGTGTATGGTCTTTGGTGTTCCCTTTAGGCACAGCGAAACAGATATTTATATATACAGACATCATGAGGGTTAATCTTAGTACAAACAGTGAATTGAAATAACCACTTCACTGACCTCCAGTTATGAAGAACTTGGAACAAAAAACATCTTGAAACCTAACCAGGTTTCATGTATACTGTCACAGCATTTAACAATCCCAGATGAAACAGAAGCCTCCAGAGAATATCAGGCTTGAAACTTTTCCATCAGTTAAAACATTTACTTGTAAATACCTGAATTAATATAGAAATACATCTGAAATATGTTTCAAGTATCTGAAGGCTGGAGGAACACAGGAATAATCTGGAGCAAACATGTTCAGCTTGAATATTTAGTGCAATTCAAAACTGACTTTTTTGTTATCATTTGAGAAGCTAAAACCCAAACAAATCACTAATTTGAACAGTTACTTGACATACCTATAGTTCTTACTGCATCCTTTTGGTCAGCTCTGAAGAGGTTTATTCTACCATCTTCTCCAACAGTGACAATTTCTGGTTTGTTGCAGATAACTCCGGTACATGCTGCTCCACCACAAGATGTATCTTGATCCACATGATAATGGGCTTTCTCCCACCGCTGATTGGCTGATAAAGTCTAAATAGTAACCAGACATGAAGTTCTGCTGTTAAATAACAATCCTGATAGACCAAAGCTTCCAGAATACTCAGGAAACCAGAAGCAAGCCCCAGGAAAGCCACACTACCTCACAGGAATGAGACTCTTCTATATGAGTAAGAATCAGAGATCTAAATTGTCCTCAACTCTTGAGCATACAAATTTTCAATGAATCATTGATTATTTCCTCTATGACCCCCTTTTTCACATAAGCTAGACATTAGAAAGAACATGATTTATGAACTCTGAAATGCGTTTCACTAGGTTTATCCCTTCAATCTTTCCTCAGGACAAGGGAAAAGAACCAAGGCCTTTAAAAAAATACATGGTCAGAGTTAGACTGCAAGGAATTCAGTTTATTTTAGGTAGTACATCTTTATTAGTCTTTATGAGTTTATAAAGTTATTACATATTTATTTGTGGTAATTTATAATCAAAGCAAAAGACTCTAGAGTTTACCTATATTTCCTCACATGAGAGAAATTCAACATGAATCATTAAGTTCATGAGCACAGAAACTCTAATAAGGCAAGTACAAGTCTATTAATACCCACTCTCCCAAAACACTCTAGACTTTTGAAGTATGCTTTCAATGAATGGACTATTTGGTTACAGATACATACAAGCAGCCACCCCAGTCTAGCTGGCTCTGGAATCTAACTTATGTAATTTATGCAAAATGCTTTTCCTTTCCTTGTATGTATAAAGCCAAAGTTTTTTCTAACAGACTTCAAATAATAAATAAAATTTTGGTATGCAGATGTTTCTTGCTGTAGTCCTTTTGAAAATTTTACGTTAAGATCAAAGCAAACTGCATTACTCAGAATAGCAGCTTAAAGCCAGTGCAAGTAACTTACCTGGTTATTTTGATGATGACGGAATACAGTTACAGTTCCTGTTGATGAAGCAACCACAATTCTCTCTTGATCCAAAAACTAAAGAGAGATAATAAACATGCTATTAGTTGATGTCAGTACCACAATGGTAATTTTGATTTCAGGGTAATGTGAATTACTGATAAATACAGTAAAAATAGAAAAAACCAACCCACAAACTAATACTAGTTGGTTTTGCCTTAGTTCGTAAGTTTGTTTTTTTTTTTTTGTCAGTCTCAGCATTTTGACAGCTTACTATCACTTTATTTTTCCAAAGTGACAAGCCCTTAAAAAACACAGATCTTTTCAACACAGCTGTTTTACCTGCATGTCCATAACATCACCGTTGTGCCGGATGTCACACAGCAGCTGAGGCTCTCCTTGGTACTCCCCGCTGAGGCCCGCATTTCCAAGGTCTCCAACAGACCAAACGGAAATCCTGTTATCCTGTATGGAAACAACACCACCAATTTTACCCGAACGTATTTGCTCCTCGACATGAAGCGACGGGGGCTGTGGCGGTCCCACGCCCCGGCGGGAAGGCCGTGCCGTGCTGCGCCTACGGGCTCGCTACCTCATTGTCCCAGGAGCCGGTGGCGAAGATGTCCGGGGGCTGGAGGGCGGCGGCGGGCAGGGGCCGCCAGCGCGCCTTGCTGATCTTCTGCGACACGAACTTGGCGCACACGTCCTCCATGGCCGACCCCGCCGCACACCGGCTCCCGCCCGCTCCGCCGCACCACTACTGATTGGCTGCCGGGGGACGGCAAGCGCGGAGGGACATGCATGGGGCACGGCGGAGAGCGCGAACGCGAGAGAGCGGGCGGACGCGGACCGGGACCGGGACCGGGACCGGGACCGGGACCGGGACCGGGACCGACCATGGTGGGGAAGCGAGCTCGGGTGTACCCGGCACCGCCATATGTAGCAGCCGCCCGGCGCCAGCTGCTGGCCTTTACCGAGTTGAACAAGTTGGAGTAACAGCGCGACGCCCCGCAGGGATCGGGGAGTGAGGGGAGCCCTGCCCTAGTCGCTCGGGCCTCGCCAACACAGACAGCAAGCTGCCAAACCGGTGGGTATGTGCAGAATAGGGTCCGGTAGAGGAAGAAATAAAGGCGTGAGTGTGCCAGTGCCCTTCCCTGACTGCTCAGCTGGGCTGTCTGCCCCCACAATGATAGTTACACACATGAATGGTCTCTGAGAGGTCACCACCTTTTATTTTCTCAAAATCAGTGGCTTTTACAGCAGCTAATGGTCTCTGGTCTAGATTTGCTTTTATATATCTGTAAGTGATACTCCACTCGCTCCATCACATGCCTGCCTGAACAGAAATTACAGTATCATAGAATAGGGTTGGAAAGGTCCTTAAGATCATCTAGTTCCAACACCCCCTGCCATGGGCAGGGGCACCTTGCACTAGACCATGTCACCCAAGACTCCATCCAGCCTGGCCTTGAACACTGCCAGGGATGGGGCAGGCACAAGTTTCTTGGGCAACCTGTGCCAGTGCTTCACCACCCTTACAGTAAAAAAACTTCCTTATATCTAACCTAAACTTCCCCTGTTTAAGTTTACATTACCCCTTGTGCTATCTCTACAGTCCCTGTTGAAAAGTCCCTCTCTGGCATCCTTGTACGCCAGCAATAATTTTTTGTCCCAAATAGCGCATTAAACAAGAGCTCACAAGTACTTCTTTTACTGTATTTCACTGGAGACCTAAACAACTGTGCAATAAAAACTTAAGTGCTTAGCTATGAAAAAAGCTGAAGACTGACATAGCTATGCTGTTATTTTAGTGCAGCTACTAGTAGTGTAGTAAGGGACTTTCTCGCAAGCACCTTCCCACTTTACAACCTGATTTTCTGCTGCATTCTTTCAAAGCTGCCCCTGCCAGCTCTTTGAGGTTCTTCTCTCAGGCAGATTTGTCAGATTTAGTAGCAGCTGCTCAGTCAAACTTTCACCTGTGTTACTGCAGTTCACCTGCCAAAGCCATCTGTTGGAGTTTCTCTACCCAGCATTCTTGAGTTCCTCACCAATTCTGCTATGCCCATTTGTAATCTTTCAGATGTGATACCAAATCAGTAATATATACTTTAGGCATCATTTGAACTTCAACTTTGAGGAACTTCTTTATTTTTTTGATAATTATGTACAGCAGACTCCAACACGTTCACAAAGCTGGATGCTATCATAGTGTAACATACTGCAAGCCTTAAACCAGCTTTGTTGTATGACACAGTAGCATTACTTTTTCAAGAGTGCCCTATACCTCTGGCAGTCTGTACTAAGCTGCTAAAAGCAATCCTGCAAGTCACTGTCAACTGCAGCAGTATTTTCAGCTAATTCTCATAACACCTGGGAGAAATGTCGATAGGCATACTCAGGATACAGCTACAGGCTAAATAGCTTAAAGTGGAAGAGAGAACACTTTGGGATTACCAAAATGTTTTATTAGCCAAGTATTTTTTGTGGGTTACTTTGTGATTTCTGTGTGTATTTTTTATCTTGTTCTTGGATGGCTTCTTTCTTTGCTTAGGATTGTTTGTTCAAAAGGATTTAGGGGAGTAGGTTGGACAGAGAGGCTTATTCTCATTGAGAGGGAAAGAAGAATCACAATTTTTCTTACTGGCCTTAAATTTTTGTTTTAAAAAATGTTGTCGGAATGTTATGTGGTGAAGATTGGAGCTGTGATGGATTTATGGCTGCTCTGTGTATCTTTAAATATATTCTCTGTGTCTGATAACTATAAGAGATGACTACTGTTTCAGTGTAATAGCAGATTTAAATAAACAAATAAAAGGAGGAAACAAACACCAGGAGAAAATATGCCTCATCAGATATGTCAAGTAGTCAAAAAGGACCTTAAGTCTAGACAAAGCTGACTTTGGGCATTGGGTCCAAACATATTAGCTGAGACATTAAGGAGCATCTACGGATCAACCTTAAATGTGGCTAAGGCTAGGAGTGTGAGTGAAAAGCAGGAAAACTGAAAGCATGCCTGTCTCTTTGCCAGAGGTCAGAGGGCCTGGGAATGAAGGCACTTACTACATCAGTGGATGTATTAGGGCAGGGTAAAGCTAATTCTGAACTCTATTTGCTTGTGATCTTTCCTCCAATTATCATTTAACAATATTTTAAGAAAGTTATTTGCAGATGCCAGAATAATACTTACGGCTGATTATAACTCCTGGAGTGGTGCCCTGTTGAATCTCTTGAATAGGCACAGTCGCTGTGCAGGGTACTGCAGAGCAGATACAACAGCAGAGTGCCAGGGCCCTGAAGGCTTTCACAAGCCCTCACCTGAGGCTCCCACCCGCTCCTGGCCTGAGCTGTGTTGTAGGGCCTGCACCCAGCCATGCCTCTGACTTGGTGATGGGCTTGACTTGGGACCTGTCACTTAGCTTTTGCTTGGTGGCAAAACCATTACCACCCGTAGACCTGCTCTGCTTGGGATGGTGTCTTGCTGTGTGGTATTCTCATCCCTGGCTCCCAGCTCACCTTTACTCATGGAGGGGTCCCACTCCTTCTCTGCCCTAATGAGGAAAGTCTGGGTCCTTCTCACATCCTTTCTGAGTGCAGGACTGGGAAAAGAGGGATGCTGAGTTCAAAAGAATGTAAACTTCTGACAGGGAAATACAAAATGAAGGTACACAACAAACTGGCTGGAGTTTACAGGAAAAGATGAGATGAAGGAGAGTGATGAAGTTAAAAACAGAATGGAAGCAGGGAGAGGAGTGTACGTGTAGAAGCCAATTAGTGTGGGGTTTGGGACAGAACTGCGGAAATGTTCAGCAGGAACATTTCATTTCACAAGGAAATTTCTGCTTGTGGTATGTATATGCAGAAGCAGATGGGATCAGACAGTGATGATCAACTTTTCATATGCTTTAAACTCAAAGAATTTGAAAAATATAATGGGTTCATGAGGTGGGAGGGAAGGGATGAAACAGAAATAGTAGCATGGAGGGGTTTTTATATAAATGTATGTAAGTACTGCTAAGGGATTGAGATGTGGGTGAATTTGCAGAAAAGGAGAGAGATCTGATGTGCTTACAATTAGTGGGATCTCCACATCAGAACAATCAAGTGACAGCCCACACTGGCTGCTGGCATTTCCATGGCTCTTCCCTAACAGGGTTATCCATGAACCAGCTCCCTGGAAATGGCTGTACCTGTGGAAGTTGGAGGTGCCTGCAACTGACAGTGAGCATCCAGGGAGCAAGGTGTTTACACTGGTTTGGACAAGTGAGAGGAAGTGGATAACAGGAATGCTGAGTGTCAGAACAGATGGAGGGGTTCCACGTGAATGCTGATGACCAGAAAACAGGTTGGTTGTTTTGTTTTGTTTTTTATTTCTGCTTGTCTTTTACTCTAGTATGGAATGCCTGTGTTTCTTTTAGTTTTATCTTAATGGATATGCTCTTAATAAGATTAAAAAGTGCGCTCATGGCCTAGGATTATAGAGCAGAAAGAGCTAAGGACCCTCACATTTGTTGACTGCACACATGGGTAAATCGTGCTGCTATTGATACATGTTGGTTTCTCAGGGCTCTTTGAGACAACTTGGTTTGTCTTAAAGCTTATGGAAACCTGCCAAGCCAAGTGCTGTTTCCTTCACACATGCCTGGTATCCATCCAAGACACCCCAGAAATCGCTTGTGAAGGCTCACAGTTATGTTGTTGTCATTCTCTGAATAGTCATGCTGAGAATGTAGCCAAGAGATGGCCAACGAGTACATTCAGTCCAAAAGCACCTGGGCAGGTCTGCGTGCTTAGGAGATAAAGGTGGGCTCTCCCTGTGCCTGTGACAACCTTAACCCTAATTCAAGCTTGTATGGGTAAGCAGTGTCAGTTTGTATATAAATGGTTTCTCTTGTGTTTCTGGTCTCCCGAGGGGGTAAGTATCCCTGGAATGCTTTTAAACATGGGCCAGCTAGTTTCTTGCCAACAACCTCTCTATGTGAGAGCAATGCAGTTTGCTTGCATCTGACAACAGAAGATGCTTTTTGCATTTAAAACAATGAAGTATTTTTGTGTGTGTATTTTTACAATGTCTGTCTGTTCTCTATACTTGCTGCCCTTCAGGAATTCCTATAACTCCATGGCTTCTTTCTCTTCCAGCCCACTGGATGCACAGGGAGACCTTTTATATTCTGGGGCAAGCTGGGAGTCCCTCACAGACTGTAAGGCCTTTGCCAAGCCATGCTTAGGAGAAGTTAGATGAAGAATACCGAATAAAGCAGTGGATCTCCCTCCAGGAGTAAAAGAACCATATGGGAAAGGTCTTGGAAGTCTATAGGTGGGACCATGGTGTACGTGGTGGGACTGTACTGGTGTACGCATTGGGCAACTGCCAGATTTGCCGTGGACTAACTGATAGCCAGAAAATCAGATTCCCACCTTCACGTGAACCAGCAACAATGAGATGGGGAATATGTGTTGTGTGAAGCTGGAACAGGCTCATCCCTCCTAGGGTGGGTTTTTGCACCCAAGACGATACCTGTGTCTCCCACAATGTTAGGCTATGTGTCCTTGTTATCAGGAATGCTTTTAGGAAACAATACAATAATTGAAATATCTGCTGGATGATACCTTATTTTCTCTAATGTTTATACAACGCACTATTGATAGGGCCTACCTATTCATAGTTATGTGTCACTATTCTCACTTTTCAAAAGCAAAGAACTGAAACCGGTGCTGTCTGTTACCACATAAATTACTTACCTGTGCTGTTGCCCCCAGATAAGAGAAGAAATACTGTACAATTGCAGTCCTGGGCATGTGGCAGCTTGTTCACAGAGACCAGAAGGGGCACAAAGGAAAAAAGTCACAGCACTGGCAGCAGCAGGGCTCCCCAAAGCTGTTTACTGTTGGAATTTGCTTTCCCTTAAAACCAATAGACACACATATAAATAACAGGTAGCAAATGAATATAGCTGGTAAAACTAATGATGAAGGAGGTCAGGAGTACCCAGGAATACCTCATGACAGCGGAAGTTAATTCTGTGGGTTTCTGCATTACAATGGGATGAACCAACAGGGCTGTTTTTCCCTTGGGACTACAATTTCATCGTGTGCCTGTGCTGGGGCAGAGTAAAGGCCACAGCAGAAGCAGTGCTTTGGCATGTATTAAATTCTGAGTTACTGATTTTGTGACCTAGATGCCTCTTAAAAGGCACCCTAATTTCTAACCTCGTCCTACCACAGCGTCGCGCCAGACGATGCTGCTGTAGATCACCTGGCAGCGTTTGGCCCGTAACCCGCCTCCCCTCTCCATCTTCTGTGTCGTTTTCCAGATGACACCCCACATGCGCCGCCAGCCCGCCGCTGATAATCTCGCGCCGCTGGGGCAGGGCGCGGCAGTTGACCAATAGCAGCCTACAACACGTAGGCCTGGCCCGCGCGGGCTGGTCGCGACCAATCGGGGCGCCCCGTGCACAGCACCGCGTCCGCAGGACGGCGATAATTGGCTCTGTCGCAAGGGCGGAGGGGCGCGAGCTGCTTGGGTACCTCGGTTTCACCGCTCGGTTTCTGCGGAGTGGGGCATGTGCCAGCTCGCTTCATGGGAGCGGCCAAAGCCGGGGAAGAGGGGCCCTGGCGGTGTGCGAGAACTGACGTGCTTTTTGCTAGCTCATTCATTAACACAGCTCCTGAGTTCGCAGACCCGGCCCGCCCCATGGCCGTGCCACTTCTGAGGCAGTCACAGGACCCGGGGCCCCTGCAACCAGACCCGCGCCCTACCACCGCGACAGGCGCCGCAGATGGCAGCTGTGGGGACGGGAGGGCTCCGGGCCCGGGCCCGGGCCGGAGGGTGCTACCGGCACGAGGGATTAAGCGGCCCGTGCGCCCCGCCTTCCCGCGCGAGTGGCCACGACGTGCTGAGGCAGCAGGAGCACTCCTGCGTTACCGGGTGCCCCCGGTGGCACCGCGGGGGGGAGGAAGGGGGTAGGTCAAGCCGGTTTCCCCGCGCCTGCTGGCAGCCCCCAGGCACCGTCGGGGCTGGCGAGGTCCGGCGCGTGGGGATGTCCCCACGCGCGCTCCCGGGGGCGGTGGGCGCGCATGCGCGGGGGCCGCCAGGGGCTGGCAGGGCAACGGCGGCGGCCGGAGAATGTCGGGCGCGCGGGGCGGTGGGCGCGTGGCCCCTCCCCTCAGCGGGCGCGCGGCAGCGGCGGCGGCGGCGGGAGGGGGAGGAGGCGGCGGCGGCGGCGAGGAGGCGGTGCCTGTGTCGGCTCTGGAGGTTGTGTCCTTCCTGGGGAAGCTGCTGTGCGCAGTCGCGGTGCTGAAGGCGGCTCTGTACCTGCTCCGCAGAGCGTGTCTAGCGATGGCCTGGAAGTCGGGAGGCGCCAGCCACTCCGAGCTCATCCACAATCTCCGCAGTGAGTCCCGGGCTGGCGGCCCCGCTGCTCGGCTCAGCCGCGGGGTGACCGTTACCGGCCGCTCGGCCGCGCACACTTGGCGTTCCCGCGGCGCCCGCCCAGCCGCCAACTGTCAAGGAGCAGCGCCGGCGGGGGGAGGAGGCGAAGGCGGCGCCCGGGCGGGGGGTGTGTGTCTGGGTGTCCGCAGCCGGGTGGAGGGCGGTGGCCGCTGGTGCAGGGCGGGCCCGGGCTGTTGTTGCGGGAGGAGATGCGGCGGCAGGGGTGGCGTCGATGGCGGTCCCGAAGGGGAAGCGCTACGCGGCGGCCGTGGCTGCTGTCAGCCCGCCGCTTCCTCCCCCCCCCGCCGCGGCCCCGTTCCCGCCGCCCCGTCCCCGTCTGCCCGTAACGTTCTTGTGCAAGCTCAGGCGGGGCCGCGGCGGCAGCTCTGGAGGGCCCGTGATCCTCCGTGCGCAGTGGGCTCAGCGTCCCTCCGGCTTCGCTCCGGGCGCCTGTGCCGTCTCAGCACGGCCGCCGGGTGGCGGGGACGGTGCCCTGGGGCCCCTCGCCGGGCGGGCAGGGGAGCGGTGGTGCCGGCAGGAGCACATACACCGTCCGTCGGTTTTTCCGGCTCCCGCTAAACGTAGTGAGAGCTGTCCGGGACTGGGAAGCGCGCCGGAGAGGCCAGGGTTGTTTTTGTTGGAGGGAAGGGGCGTCTGGCAGCGGCAGCAGTAGTCCACTCGGGTTCAAGTTCTCGCCCTCGGCCCTGTCCCCCCGCTGCTCTTTTCGGAGGGGTGGGATAGGAGAGAGGAGCTGTCGATATTACACGCTCTTGCTGCCGCCGAACTTTCCGGCGACTGCCTGGTCCTTGGCGTTCCTTGTCCTTCCCGAAGGTTTGTGCTGTCCCCGTGCTGAACGTGGAGGGTGTTGGGCGGATGCTGCTCTTCAGTGGTGTTCTTCAGTGCATCCTGGAGTCCGCTGGGTCTCCAGCGGTGATCCAGGCTGAGAGGACAGGGCGATAACACCTTCTCTATTTAGAGTTTATGATTTTTCATGTTCGCCTCGGAGTAGTCTGTATTAGATACACTTGTAGTGTCTTTACTCCTGGTCTTCCTTTTCCTCTCTTCAAGTCTGTGTCCTAAACATGAAAGGTTGTAGATTTGGAGCCTCTATTATACAGTTGTCTCATATTTTAGTAATACTGCAAGACCACAGACAGATTCACCTGTTTGGCCTCTTCGTGATTTTGGAGACAGAGGAGAATCTTCCTCGTTGCTTTCTCTAGTCTGCTTCTGTGAGATAATCTTGTATTTTCCAGTATTTTCTTTTTCTGCTCTTCTGAGAACACTTCCATCCAGTGGAGCAATAACTGCTGAAGTGACTTTCAGTTTCACTGTAAAAGCTAACAAATAAATAATAACTTATCTAATTACAAGAGTTACAGTGCTTTTTGTTAGTTTCTTTTTTTCATTTTGCAACTGTAAGGTCTAGAAATATTGTTTCAGTGAAATTCTATTTCCTTACACAGCAGGGAAAAATTTTCTGACTTAAAAATGAATGTCAAGCTCCAAAATACATCCAAAAAGTTGTTATTGCCAGAATTGTCAATGGCTCTGAGAACCCGAGGGCAAAACCAATTATTTGTTGAAGAAAACAATGACAGTGTTTTTCAACACATGGAAACTGTTTAGGGCTTTGTAAATAATAATAGTAATAATGAAAAAGCTAAAAACCATTACCAGTAACCAACAACAGGAGATTAAACTAGCATGTTTAATGTTGTGGTCTCAAAATATGCAGTGATGGTAGTTGCCTGCAAAGTTACAGTCTGTAATTTCCCCTCTTCCCCCCCCCCCCCCGTTTTGCATATGTATGCCAAATATTTTGAGGGGATGTTAAAGAGAAGATTGGAAAGAAAATGGTTTGGAGGCAGCCGTTTGATCTTGCAGCAGGATTGTGTTGTTGATCTCAGTGGGGCTCTGCTGAGGCATAGGGTTTTATCAGTGCAGAGCAGTTGGAGCATTAAGATGGTAACTGAAGTAAGAGTTCTCCAGGTAAGATTATACCTTGTTGCTGAAGTTGGGAACAACTTTTGAAGAAAGTGTTATTCTTTCAGATACTTTCTTTAACAAACTTAAAAATCATTGGTTGCAGAAAGATTAAAATGTTCTGGAGAATTCCTCCTGAGTAGTAGAAGATCCCTCAATGTCTTTAACCTCTCTTTTCCTCTAAAACCAGCTAAGTAGCATAACATTTCTGGCATTTTTATGTTAGAAGTAAGAATGCAAGGCAGATGAAGTTGTCCAAGTGTTTATTTCGTAGCTTAGTAACTGAATGTGTAATTTTGCGTGTGATTTGCATAAATTAAAGGAAATAACACAGGTTGTAGTGACACAGTATGTGTTCTGCAGCAAAGCCTGCATTGAGAGGTTCTTGCTCCTGCCCTTGCACCAGGAGTCTTTTCTTCACTGTTCTTACAGAACCGCTTGTGAGGGAGGCAGTGTTGTAAGACTGGGTCACTTTCTTGTTACTCCTCTTGTGAAACACTGGGGTTTATACTCCTCAATGTCTGTAACCAGTTGTGCTATTGTGGTTAGAGAAGCAGTGAATGTTGTTACAGGTATAAGTGACTGGGGAGAATGGGAACTTCTTAAACTGGTTTTGCTTCCACATAAAATGTCAGTAGAAAACTGGTAGGCCACATATTCTTTTCCTTGAAAATAGCACTGAAGATTTTTCTTCATTAAAAGTTGTCATTGACTGTTACCAGCACTTCTTTGTGGCACTACAGTTCTCAGAGTTAGTGAAACTATATAAAGATATGTTCATTGCTCATTTCACTGTAACAGTCATTGTTTTAGAGCAGTGGTAAGAGCTTTTTGTGTATTTGTTTGCAGATTTAGGCAGGTATTCTTTACAAGCCTTATGCTTGCTTCCATGTCTTAAAAGGGACAAACTAACCAAGCAGGCCATGGAATGCTGCATGTTTTTCAGTGCATACTTAGGTGACTGAAGAATGATGCGTGATCTTTTTAAGACAACTTAATATGCCAGAAAATAAGAAGTGTTAACTTCAAAACCATTGATCATATTTTAGATGTATGTAAATTAAGATTGTGTTGTTAACTGGTTCTTTGTTGTTGGCATATTTTTTCCCCTTGATGTTAGACAAGTTGTCAATGTAATGTTAAAAACATACCCATTCTTTCTCACAGCAACCCCAAAATTCAATGCAACAAAGTTCAAGTCCTCAGTCATTCAGGGAAAAAAGAGAGCATGTTTTTGGTGGCTTCTTATTGTCCCAACACTTTAATCAGTCATCTTAATTTAAAGATGTTTAGTTCTGTTGCTTGATTGAAGATTTATTTTTTTAGTTGTCTCTGGATTTAATGGCATAATATTTTCTTTCTCATAGTCTGAAGCTGCCTAATAATCCTTAGTAAAATGGAAATAATTTTGCAAATCTGCCCCATACAGATGACTACCATTGCTTGTGGCCATGTTAAAAAGATGGAATCTTGTATGTTGTAGTTTCTGTATAACTTTAAGCTTTTATTTTAATGCTACAGTTTCTTTCATCCTGATATAGTATCAAAAGCTCACTAAAAGCTGTTGGTAAACTTGGAAAGAAATGCATACAGTTTGTGTTCTTTTGAATGATCATTTGTATGCATCTAATCAAAGTCATGTTTGTTAGCGTTACGATAACACTTTCAAGTAAAATATTTTCTTAACACTGTTACAAGGTGAGGTTGTTTTTATTAGTGTTTTTAATTTTGTTTTCAATTACCAAATTTGGCAAAACCAGAGTAAACTCTTTAAGAGCTTGGGACCACTAAACTTTTGGAATGATGTCTCTCCTGGACTGGTTAACTTGCAAGTTATGTTTTAAGACTTAAGAACCTGAATACTATAACACTGGAGTTGAGCACGAAATAGTTTTAAATGCTTGTGCTGTCAAAATCTGGAAGAGATGGTCAGACAAATGTAACTTCAGAAATTTTTCCTTCTTTCTGTTAGTATGACAGCTTTGTGTCATTTTGTCTGAAGAGACAGGTTCATGTTTCCTGTATCTTTTGATCTTTCACAGCTTTTGCATAATACTAGTACCTGTTTTAATGTTACCACATCCCTAAAAACAGGCTCTTCATGTGGTCTGACTGCTGGTCTTGACAGTATTGGCTTCTCTGAAAACAGATCAGCAAAGTGGTGTAAGATGCGCATCATCTGCCGTTAAAGATCTGCTAAAGCTATAAAAGAAGTTTTGCCTCAGGCCTTACTGTGAAGGAGCTCCTTAACTGTCCATCTTATCCAGCTAAGTTTATCTTACCCTCTGCAGCAGTTTTTAGTTACTGCTGCTAGTTGTTGCCACTTCGTATTGCACTCTTCAGTTTTGACACTCCATGTAATTAGAGAAGTTCAGCCCTCTCAGAGGGATAAAGGTATGCTCAGAGGTGAAGTCTCTCTCATCTGCACACAGGTGTTTCTTGGTAAGTGCAGTGCTGTGTTCTTGCATGCTAAACCCAACCTTAAAGTCACATTCTTCTTTCATGTACTCCCAAAACTTTTTTCAGTCAGCTGCTGATACAGATTTAGGCAAAGTCGGCATAACTATTGTGATAAATATGAGTACGTTATGGATGGCCTTTGTGATGAAGATATGCACTGGGGGACTGTGAGCCAAGAGCTAGCATGGTTTTCTCCGCCCCCAGAGAAGGAAATGGTTAATGCCAATTTTGCAACATTGGCTTATAGTCTGAGGGAGGAATACAGCTGTGATTAAATATGTCTAAATTGGTTATCTGCAGACTTTCAGATCCATGAAAATTAATATAGAGCTCTTACCCGTTCTATCAAAATGGGCAAGCTGTTTATGACGATGATCATTATTAAATAGGGAAGGGGTACTCCTGTAAAGCAGAAGTGAAATTTTGGAGGGTAGGTTTGTATGTAACTTAATCTTGAGGCTGCACACTTGTTTGTTGTGTTGAACCTAGTTGTTTGTTCCCATGTATTTTTACCTCTGCGTGTTTTAGATGCTATTTTTTTTTTTATTTTATTTTTAATTTCTGCCTTGTTGAGGTTTTCATGGGATTTGATCTTTGTGTTTAATTTCTGGACCCTAAGATTAGTTCCGATGGGCCCTTACTTTCCTCAGTCTTTCTATTGTGTCTCAGAGTGACATACTCTCAACTAATTCCCTCCAGTTAGCTGTATGCAATGTTCTGTTTGAAAAATGTATTATTGTGAATCCAAATCATAATGCTAACAGATGTGCAGGTGAATGTTTGAAGCAGATGCTCTGAAATTAGCAGCAAAGCACAAAAGGTTTGTATGTATCAGTAGTTTAAAAGAACCCACTTGTTTGCAAACACCTACTTCCAGTTTCTTTAGCACAAAGAACTTTGTATGTTTTGGGGCAAGTGTCCTTTATTGGACTTTGGGATGCTGATCCATCACTTCTTGTTCAAAGTGCCTTTTTTGTCTTCATGATTTACAGTGAAATATTCCTGTGCTCATTAAATAAAATTATATTAACTGAATTGCTTCTTTCTTATCTTTTTCTTTTCTCTCCCCACACAAAAAGACCTTAAATCAGTCGATCAGCTGCCTAAAACCAACTAACTTCACGTTGCTTAAAAATCAAGATGTGGTTTTGTTCTGCCCACTTTCCTCTTGAAAGTTGCTAGCTGTTTTATGTGGGTCAAATGGAGACATCTAAAAACTCTGAGTTGTCACTTGAGTAATATTAATCTACTTGATTTCATCTTTGGTAATATAGAGCTCTGTGCTTTGCATCATGCTTTAAGACCTCTGTATGATTTAAAAATACCACTGTTGCTCAAAAGTCATCTTCGTAAGTAAAGTTCTCTGCAGTAGTTATGGAGAAAGTTATCTGGGGAGAAATGTAACTATATGGATGCCAAAATAGTCCTACGGTAAATGGTTTTGGAATCTGCATGAGTGTTGTTTATGTAAAGCCAGCAACTGGAGGTGTTTGAGTAGCTGTTTATAGTTTGTATAGTAAGCTTGTGTGCTGGATCTTATCATGTGGCAATGAGACACCCTCCTTCTGATCTGGAAGCCAGTGTTGGTGTAAATGTTAACTGCTTGTATTTTATGGTTTGGTTGGAAACTTGTTTGATCAACAGTCAGGATACCATCAGTAATGTAGGTAGTTCTTTGAAAGATAAGCACTTCAGTAATGTGTTTGCTGCTGAAGAAAAAAGGTAGGTTGTTTACTTGTTGGAGTCCATGGTGGCTTTTCAGACCTTAGCTCTTTTTGTCCTTGCTTTCTGACAGCCCACTGCCCAGTTTCCCAGGTTATGTTCAGCCCTGGTACATTTCCACCTTCAAATCCAAGGGCTGCTCTGTGAGCTCTTTTTCCTGTTTTCATGGTTGTTTTTTTTTGTGGAAAAGAAGCAGACCAGAATGAGTTTTCAAAACAAGTTCCAATTATGTCAAGTTGTCATTGCTGCAGCCTCTACACAGAGTAACTCTTGAACTCTGCAGGCCGGGCTCCACTCTTTAAGTGGTTACTTTTCAGCTTTAGCACTTCGAAGCTTAGGAGTTTTGCCGATACAACTCTAATAAATCAGAGAGTTTATGTTTGATTTTAAACTGTAAGCTGGTGCGTTTGTGTATTAGCCTTTGCATATAAACACTTAATAATTTAGGATCTGATTTGTTTGCAGTACTGATTACTGGAATCTTAAAAAACCCACCAGTCTCCTCAAAGAGAGTTATTGTTGGAAAGGATAATCAACCTACATACGTTCGGTTGTGAATTACTTTCCTGCAATATATAGCTTCCTTTTAAGATTTAGAAAAAGTTTTGCATTGACATTTTGTTAATAAATAATTTACTGCCAATTGTCTTATTTTTTCAGCACCTAGATATGGCATGAACTTAGAAAGTCGCCTTTGCAGTATAAACTGCTATTATTGGATCTTAGGGCATATACTTGTTTTCTGGACTTCAGAATCTGATAGATATTTGTTCCAGACAGAATTAAGATCCTGGCAGTTGATCATCTTGGGACTGACTGTTGCAGGAAGGAAAGGACTTCCATTGGAGTTCAGTAACCTGCAGTTGCAGTATATCTCTATATTCAACCATGAGACTAAGAAAAATCCTTTTTGTTATCAACAAAGAAGAAATCACTATAAAGTCAGTAGTGACTTTACTGTTTAAGGTTTGATTTCTTTTCTTAATTCCCACCTAAAATTTGTTGTTGTCTCTGTTATATAATAAGCAAATTTGAAAAGCAGACTTAATCTATGGGGAATAATGTGATGCCCTGTAATTCCACATTCATAGCTGAGAGGGTGTATTCTTTTATGAAGAGGGAGTGTTATTTGATAATTGAAGTACATGGCTGATGCATGAGATCCAGCTTCTCCCACTGGTTCTGCAGGGGACTCTGAGCATGGGTTACTTGCTTAACTTCTTATTTATTGGAATGGAAAAGATGACACTTGTTAAAGATAGTCCAACAGTCAGTAAATCTGAGTGCTGAATAAGAGCAGCTGAAATGCTCAGAATCTGTAGAATATTAGAATAATAGTGCCTACTGTTTTCAGGTTGTTTTGATTTTGGTTTGTTTTTGTTTTTTTTAATTATCTGTCAGTGTAAGCATCATACTTGGTGAAGTTATACATGGGCTGAAACAGAGTTTTGTGCTTTGCTTTGCACAGATACCCACAGGCAATATCTGTCAGAGCTCTGATTGAACAAGTTGGGGGAAGAATGAGTAAAATATGAGTAAAGTAATAGAATAGAGAAAACAAAGTTTTTGAGTGCTGAGAGATGAATTTACTTCTATTCTAAGCAAAAGATGACAGGAGTAGATGAGAGAGGTGAGGTGGCAGGCATGGAGTTTTGCAAAAGGCGGAAATGGATAATGGGTAGTGTGAAAGAAGAGGTTTGGAAGAAGCCTGCAGTCACAGTAGTACAGAGAAGGTTTCCTGGAAACTAGAGGAGGTTCTCAGCCTTACAATAGGGCCCTGCAGTTGCTCTTTCAAGCTGGAAGCTTGATTTTCATATTCTCTGCATGTTTCCAGAAGACACAAAAGGAAAGAGCAGATGGGCACCTGTAGCTTCTAGAATGTAGGTATCTACATACACAATACACAATCTCAAGTAATAAATTGCAATATTTAGATCTTTTCTGACTGCTTCTTAGCTGCTGCTTTTTGACCTCCTTTTCACCCACCAGAACAGTGATCTCTTTATGCCTGTTATCATTGGCTTTGCTTATGCTCCTGCCTATTTATTTTTATTGGTTTTTAAGTACATTTATTTTGGAGCTACTATTTCTTGGTGGTACCACATAAGAATCTAACGGTAAATTTTTTTTTGTTTGGTTTTGTTTCTGTACTTTGATCACAGAACTGATACACAACTCATTCCAAGTGGTCAGGGGAAAGCTTTTATTTTCCTCACTATCTTCTATTGTCAGTGCCAGTGTTAACAGATTGATTTATTTTGGGGTACAGTTTTGCTCAGTGAAGTAAATTTATAAACTGCTGCAATCAGCTACTCTCTGATTAAAAAGCTTGCACTGAAATGAGTTTCCTCTAACTGGAACTGTAGTATGCAGTATAATGCACAGGATATGTGTATGGTCTTTGAGGGGAGTGTGTGCTTTTTCTGGGATTTCTCAGATACAGAAAGAATTCTGAAAAAAGAATTTATTTTTTTTTTTAACAGAAATTTTCCTTAATAATTTGGTAGTATATTCCTATTGCAGTTGATACTTTGTCTTCAGACTAAAAACCAAACTGATTTGAGGGGTTATTTTGCTCTCTGAAGTCAAGTTTATGCTATATAGTATAACCAAAATAAAAAAAATCCCTGACAGCTCAGGGTAGTTGGGATCACACCATAAACACTCAGTGAAGCCTCTGCAGAAGGAAGCCCAGGCCTTGGCATGGCTTCATTAGTGATAGTACTTTAAAACGTTGATGTGACTTCAGTTAGGACAATCTTGCAAAAGTTTTTTAATCTGATTTTTCTGTTAATGTGTTTTGGGTTAGATTATAAAGTACTCAATTTTTATTTTTTTTGTTCCCTTTTAAGTACAATTTTCTAAATAAAATCTTCTTTCTTTACAGTAAGTAGCTCAATGAAGCAATCCATTGTTGAAATGTCAGTTATTTGTAATTTATACTGTCTTTTTAATGGAAGTGATTATTTTTTTCCATTTGTTTTCTAAAGTTTTTTGTTACTCATAAATGTCTCTTCAGAACTGTAAAAAAAGAATTATCAAAGTTAAAAAACTTCAATAAAATAGGAAGGAAAAATGGCTGCACTGTACAGTGTTTCTGTCATTTACATGCATCTATATTTGCATTTTATTTTGAAAAGTGAACAAAGATTCAAAGTATTTTGATATAAAAACTCTTTGGCTTCAGTCTGCTCCAGCATAAGAATTCTGATTCTGTAATCTTTATAAAAGGATTTTTTTTTGTTCTGCTAACTCAAAAGAGAAAAAGATCTTGAAAATAAAATACTGAGCAATGATACTGCATCTTCACATTTCTAACCTGCTTTTGTATGTGTTTTGATAATGACTCACTTATATAGCTGCTTAGAAACCTGAAATATATCTTGTTTGGTGTGTAGAGTAGTATCAGATTCTTACTGACTTATCTTGTCAGGAATATCAAAGGTGTGCATGAAGTTGAGTTTTTCTAGGGGATAGATAAATCTTTGAAAATGGTCTGTTTCAGAAAGCATCTGTAACCACTGGGACATTCTTGTTCAAAGTTCACTGGCTTAAGCAATATTTGAGCTGTGAACAGCATCTTAAATTCTACTATGATGAGGTTAGAGTATTAGAGAGGGTAAGGAAGGTCACATGATTTTTCACGATATTAGGAATTTATTAATGTATTTCACATGGTCTTGCATTGCAGTAGAGAGGCAATGCCTTCAATTTTACTTATTTATTTCTATTTTATAGAAAATGGGATCATCAAATCAGACAAGGTATTTGAAGTGATGCTGGCTACAGACCGTTGCCACTATGCAAAATACAACCCTTATATGGATTCTCCACAGTCTATAGGTAAGAGCATCTTGTAAAAATGATTGAGATTGTTCCAGTTTGCATTACTGTGACCGCCTTTGTCATATATGTGTTAAGAATGTGAACATAATATTTTAAATTTTGGAAGCTTCTGTATTTCTTTATTCAATACCTTTTAACTAAGTTTCAGTTTGTTATGAAATAAAGTTTTTTTTTAAATTTAAAAAACATGCCTGTATACATCAGGATAAATGTCTTATAGTCTATTAATAGGTATAAGTATTTTTTTTTTTAAACACAGCAACTTGTGATGCTGCAGATAATCTTTAACTACTTAAAAATCATTCGTATCCAGTTTACGCCAGAAACATTTTCTCTTTACATAAATGATTTATTTGAGATCAGTGCAGAGTTCCTTAAGCCTTTACATGTGACTTAATTTTTAAAATGAACATAGGCTTTAAATGGGACAATCTCTTGATAAGACAGTTGTTATTTTGCATCCAGATCCCAGTTTTATCTTTCCAAGCCAGCAGAATGAATTAAGTGAATATATTCCTTTTTTTTTTTTTTGACACCCCACCCTAATAGTGAGTGGTGAGAACTATGAATTATATTAGGATTTTAGTAGTTGTATAGGAAAATTCAAGAATTTTTAAAGATACATAAGTTTTTGAGTATATATTCATGTGTGTGCTTCACAGAAAAAATATAGGTGAGTGTTCTTCTATGTGTTCTCATAGATGTGTGCTGTTTGCAAGATAGATGGGGTTATTGTCTCCAGAAGTTGGAGACAATATGGTCCCCACCACATAAAACTCAACTGACAAGTTCAGGCTTTTACATATGGCCTGAGGGGAAAAGGCATTA
Organism: Pezoporus wallicus; assembly: GCF_028554395.1. Taxonomy (NCBI): domain Eukaryota; kingdom Metazoa; phylum Chordata; class Aves; order Psittaciformes; family Psittacidae; genus Pezoporus; species Pezoporus wallicus. The sequence continues at coordinate 226,393 of NW_026635157.1, forward strand.
TGTTATTCTGGGACTCATTACTCTTTTGAATTCAACATGCTTGATCAAGCTAAGGCAATATAGTGATGAAATGGAGATTCAAAGTGAGGTCAAGGGCAGAACCCTTGTTTTTTTTCTGTCCACAGGTGACATGGCATAGCTTTGAGATAATGTACCTTAACTCATTTCTGGAGCACCAGTGTAACTGTTCAGGGGTTTGTGCGTGTAATCCGCTGAATGAGGATGACAGTTAAAGCGTACCATTTTATAGTCAAGGTAATAAAGATTGTGTTGGTCCAAACAATGGTCAAAATGTTCTTTCATTCTCTTGCTTTACAGGTTTCCAAGCAACAATCAGTGCTCCACATATGGTAAGCTTTAAACTAACCTGATTAGTATAGGTGATTTTGTAATCATCAAAATGCTTCTGAAATAAAATATTTATCCTAGCAAATTTAATGAGCAGTTCATTGCAGTGATGTTGTGGACTGCCTACTGCGAAGGCACAGAGAAGATCAAGGTAGACTTTCCTTGGAGATGCACAATGATAAGATGAGGGGTAGTGGACAAAAAAAAAAAAGTGGGATTCTGATTAGTTTCTAGGGTAAAAAACAATTCCCATTGAGGGTAGTTAAGCACTGGAACAGGTTTCACAGATTGTGAAAACTATTCTGTGTTATACAAAGAAGCTGACTGGACAGGGCTGTAAGCACCCGAATATAAATTGCCCATATGTTGAAAGAGGGTTGAACCATGGGATTTCGAGAGATCCTTTCCAACCTAAATTACTCTGTAATTTATAAAAGTATAAAAATTCAGAGTGGATAACAGTGTTTTCTATGGTCTGGTATTGCTGTAATGCTTTTAATTCCTTAGACAGGAGGAAAAAAAAAAATGGCAGGGGAGTTGGAACTAGGTGAGCTTTAAGGTCCCTTCCAACCCAAACCATTCTATGAGTCTATGGTATGCGTTTTGTCTCTGCAGTGTTTGGAAAGTGACGAAGTAAAAGTCTGCTTCACTTGACGAAAACTACCTAGTTGGGTTAGAATTTACTTAGTTACCAATATAAAAAAAATCAGGAATTTTGTATAGAAATGTTAGGATTTTAGTCAAGTAAAGACAGAGAAAGAAGGTACTGTGGCTAAGGGATAAAATAAGTATTAATTATGTTTTCAGAATTTTAATTCATCTAAGTCATAGCCTTTGAATTCTCCTTTGCTTAGCGCTAGTAGTATATGAAGTGTTAGAGCAAAAAGGAAATGTATCCTCTAAGCAAATGTTGACAATAAATGTTCTAACAATAAATGTTCTAATTACTTGTTTTCTGGGTGTGATGGATTAAGCTGTAAGAGTGTGATTATGGCTATCTCTGAAACACTAAAGAGCAAATTGGTGTTTGAGTGTGTGACCTAAGCTTAGTTTGTGTAGTGGTCCACCTTGTAGGAAAGCAAAACTCATGAAGTGTGTCTGTAAACTACTGCATTTCATGTAAGAGCCTGGCTATCTGCTGTTGTAAAAAACTTTTTCCTACTGTTTGATTCAGCAAGTATGCACGTAATACAAGAGGTAGTTTAAATATACATACATGCACAATTTGAAGTCAATGAAATAATAATGATTATATCATATAGTTAACTCCCTCCACCCTCCACTTTTTTTGTAATAGAAAATAATTCTGAAATATCTTGCATGAATCCTCAGTGCATTGGTCCAAGTCACTGAAGAAATGAACATATATTGGGTAAAATAGATACTTGAAATATATTGACATTTTCTGTCTCTTTCTTCTCTTAGCATGCATATGCTCTTGAACTTCTGTCTGATCAGTTACATGAAGGAGCCAAAGCACTTGATGTAGGATCTGGAAGTGGAATCCTTACAGCATGCTTCTCACGAATGGTGAGATATTTAGTTTAATCACTGAACCATCAGAACTGCTTGAACTGCAGCGTAACTCTGATTGAAGGGGAGGGGAAGAAAGCATTCTTTGTACAGTGGACTGATGCATGTTATGCAGAAGATAATTTACTCTTCTGGATGTGATTAGTACCCATTTCTTAGCCTAGCTGATACTAGATGGTTGAGTTAAAGGTCTGGTAAATCATGTGATGGTGAAGAAACTGCTTAGAGGGGAAGGGTTTATTTCTTTCTTGTAGTTTAGTGATTGCTTTATATCTTGAAGGAAGGTGATATTTCGCTTGTCCAGCTCAATTTTTACATTATCTTGTGTGCCATGAATGTTCTTATTGTGATCAATTGTCATATCTTCCTGCTATGATGAGGGCTTAGTGAGACTTAGAAGAATCCTGTTTCTACAGGAAAGTATATTGTATGTATATAAATTGTCTCTGAATTTAACTTTTTCTTTTTTCTCCTTTCTATATTGTGTGAGCATCACTATAATTATCCATTTAATTTGTTCTAAGTTGGATATTAATTTGTTTGTTTGGTTTTGTTTTGTTTGTTTTTTTTTTTTAACATCTTCTACAAGAAACTTAGTCTCTGGGTTGTTCCACCTGTATATAAGGAATTCTCTGTGGTTCCACCCTATGTTGCATCAGGAAAAGAGATGAAAAATATTGCGATGGCTATAACTACAGTACTGTTAGACTAATTTATGTAGTAGAATATAATCAGTTCTTCCTTCTCCATTCCAGGCCTCTCTCATTGCTTTATAACTAGCAGACACCTTTATTAAACTGCCAACTAGATAATTTTTTTTCTTTTTATCTTTCTGAGAAGTTAATTTAGAACATGGTGATGAGACGGTAAATTCACATACGGGGTTTTTTGCTACTTAGTTTTCTGTTTTCAAGCAGCTGATCTGTTGAGTTCTGGTTTCTTTTGTAAAGGACTGGACAACGAACTAGCAAAAGTATTTAATTTTTTTAAGTGCTAGCTGAAAAATCTAAAAAAAATAAATTTCTAGTTGAAATAAGTTAAGCTGCAGTTTAGAGGAAATCTTAAATGTCACTTATTTAATTCTGTGCCTATCATTTTTCTTGTAACTTTGTAGTGAACAATCAAGTGCCAGTAGTATGCATGGGAGCTCCAATCTTGCAAGTGTTAAAACTTTTTGTTATGGTTAGGTGTATTTCTCGCTACAGTTCCTCATGGAGGAATAGCCATTTTTGATAAGACATAATAAGTTGTGGTGTGAACTTTCTTTTTTTAAAACAGCTACGTAAGAAAAGCTGAAAACATGGCAAGAAGTCAGAATTACCATAAAAAGGAAATTGTTTCCCAATTTTGTTGACTTTAATCATGCTATTCTTCTACTGCCATATGAATGTCATGTTCCTCTTCTGAATTCTTGGTGGTATGCTGTGGAAAGCCTTACGAGCATGTGTTTTGTGAAACTGGATAAATGCCTTTGTTCTGTTTGATAGCAGTACTATGCAGTATGGGTCTTGCTTCATCCACTTGAATGAATATAGATAAGACAGGATGTACTGCACTGACTTCTTCTGTAAAGTTCTTTTAAACTGTAACAAAAGTTTGAAAGATGTATGTTATAGGGAATGATGGTAAAGTGTTTTTCTATCAAAATTCAATCAGGTATGTGCTTACTGGATCATGTGGATGTTACTTCTCTGTCTACTTGAGATCTCAACGAAAAGCTTGCATTTGTAGCACAAGTACCTAAATGCACATTGATGAGCTTTGCTCCTGTGATGATAATCTCATTGGTGGTAGTCTTGGGGAAGCTTTGTTTACTTAAGCTAGTAAAGCATCTTTAATATCTTTTTGTTTGGGTTTTGATGTTGAACTGCTGTGATAAACTTAACTACATAGCATGCAATTTTAAGTTTATATGCTTTTAAAGGTTGCTGGCAAATTAAAGTAATTGTAGTTTTCATCCTGTAAGTACTGGAATTATAAAAAGTGGGGTATATATTTAATTTTAACAAACCATGGAGATCCCCAAAATTGTGCCATTTTGCTATTGTTTCAACTGCACACATTTCAAAGTTCCAGGCAATAGACAGAGGTAACTAACTGAGGATTTAGAAATATCTTGCTGGACTCTGACATGCAGCAGGAGGTTCTCGTGCTTTCGCTATCTTGCTAAATTGGAATTTCTGTGATGTTACGTTTTGTTGGACTACACTGGATCTTTTGCCAGCTTCTGGTACAGCTGACTGCCCGGCATTCCTCCAGATGGCAACTTGTAGTTGTCATGTTAAAAACTTGCCACGTGTCTTGCTCTGTTTCAAAGGCTAGGCTGGTGGGCTTCTACTTGAAAAAAAAGCTAACAATGCTCTCTCTCCATTTTTATTTTTTTTTTAATTTTTATTTTTACCCTACCATAGCACTTTTTCATAATGAAACAGAAAAATCCCCATGGTGTCAATAACCAGTTATTAATTTTCCATGTCTTGGCAACATACAAATATAAGATACCAATGGGTTCAAATATGACCAAAGACAAAGTTTTATATGACAACATGGGCTGCTAGGACATACTCTGCCATTGTGTTATTTGAGCTGGATCCTGTTAAAAATGATCAGATTTTAAGATTTGGATTCTTTCTACTCTCCCCGAAATTGGATTTTTTTTCTAGAATGAAGACAGAATTCCAGAAGAAATGCCTGTAGTGGAGAAGTTTTGCTAGTAGACCTTTTTTTCCCCTCAGACTGACTACACAGACCTTTCATGACCTTCTGTGAGTTATGAGCTCTCAAAAGTTCCATTCTTCCTATGGAAGAGAGCTGTAAATCTCAAAGTAGATTAATGCATGCAATGATAGGTGGAAGGTAATTTGTCCCTGACTGTTAATTAATGCATTTGCTCCTGAAAGAATAGGACTCTTAAGAACTTAGAAAAAGATGCGTGACTTTCTATTTTCCTTGAAGTAAGGTCTTCTCTAAAAAAAACCTTAATCTTTAAGTATGTTTATTCAACATGGAAGAAGATTAATTCTAGTCTTTGTCCTTGAAGTTGTTACTTTGTGTTGCAGGTAGTGCAAACACTCATGATCAAATCTGACTTCTAAAAATTCAAAGAAGAGATCTCCACTAATAATACAACTTAATTGAATTGTGTCTCAAAAAAAATATGACTATAACAAGCATTTATAAGACTGTACTGGCAAATTCTAATTACCAGTTGCTTCTAGCAGTCAGGGTGTGTCATTCCAAGCAGTAGTTTCAGTAACGTTGCGGAAAATATACTTACCACTTTACTGGTTTTGTTTTTATTTTAGAGAAATGGGCTCAGGTGATAGAAATACTCATTCTGTAAACAAATCTAGCAGAAATTATTCAACTGTATATTTTTATTCCAGGTGGGTCCCAAAGGACAAGTTGTAGGAATTGATCATATCAAAGAACTAGTAGATGACTCAATAAATAATGTCAAAAAAGATGATCCCACATTGCTGTCTTCAGGAAGAGTGAAACTGATTGGTGAGCATCAGACTGATATACTTACTAATTAAACTGATATTCTTTCTAGCAGCTGGTTGAAAATGACTAGAATTGGAGGTGATTAAAAATTCCATTTGAAGAAGTTAAGCCAAAGAAAGAAAAGCCAAATGAATATTTTAAATTCAAGTCATCTTAAGGCCTTTGAAAAATATAATCTTTGCACAGTTTTGAGAATATGACTTCTGATAATCTTAAAGAATACTACTAGAGAAGCTTATCAGGGAAGTGCTTTCCACTTCACCTGCGGAAGGTCTGTCGTGTGAATTTGCTATTTAAAATTGGGTTTGAATTCACAACTTTGCTTGAATAAATGTACTGTCATCTATATTTGCCCGGTTTAACAAAACCTGCATACTTCTGATAGAGTAATGGAGAAAGCTGTGCACAGAGTGGAAAAAGTAACAAACTGGCAGTATGCATCACTGAAGTTTTTCACTTCTTTTTAAAATTAATGGTATTTGCATGTTAGGGAAGTGATTAAATGACACCAAACTACTGTAATTCAGATAGCATTATTTCCTCTCAGTAACTCTAAAATTATACAGTGAATTGTTTTAAATAATACTTATTTTGACAAAAGGGTGGGTTTGTTTTTTTTGTTGTTTTTGGTTTTTTGTTTGGTTTTCTTTAAAGAAAAGAAAGATACAAAGCTGGCAGGAGGAAAGTATTCCCTTCATTATCATTCTTTCCTTTAAATTTAAAAAAGAAGTTAAAGATTGGAGTATTTTTGAGGTTTCTTACAAGAGTGTTTGGAAAAATAATGGTTGTGGTCTTTGGCTCTTACCTTAATTACCTTCTGCTTCTTGGTAATTTTTTTTTTTTTGTAAATGAGGGACTTTTCTGAATAAGTTTATTATTTTTTTCAAAATAAGGCAGTCTACATGTGTAAAAAAAATGCAGTGCCCCTCACTAAGAGCACTTTATGCCTTTAACTTTCTTGGAAATGAAATTATCCTGAGTCTGTTGCGCTGGAGAGGGGAAATAGGGAGATAATTTTCATTGTTGCTGTACAAGAAGAATTTGGACTTATGCTTCTGATCATACATACAACAAACCTTGATGCTCTTAATTTCTGAAAGTAGTTTGGTGTGGAGCTAGAATCCAGAGCTGTTTTTTAAAACACCACCACCTTTCCCAACACGCAGAAAAAAAACTAAATCCCCAGGGTTAATTGATGATGGAAGGTATGTCAGTTGCTGGCTTTCCACAAGCATGTTTCAGGCACTCTCCATTGCTTTGCCACACCTCTCATATACTGTAACTGCATTCCAGAAGCAACAATATTATTTTTGGGTACCTCGGTAATAGAACAGCACTGAGAACTTGGAATAAATAACTTTGGCTATATCTATATTAGTTTCTGGGGTGTTTTGCTGTTTTTGGTGTGTGGTTTGTTTTGTTTTGGTGGGGTTTTTTTTCCTCTTAAAATGAGAAGGGTGCCTTTGAGGTGAATCTCAACTGCTTTCACTCACCACACTTTGACTTACAGGCGAGTACTCTTGGAGAGCACAAACTCTGATTTCTTTAGGATGAAACTAGCCTGGATTATGTGCTCTGAAAAGCAACCAAATAAGTTTGATTTGTTAATGGATATTAAGCAAGTAAGACTAGAACTAGACCAGAGCAGTCAGTCATTCCGAAATGCTGATGTTGCATGGACATCAGGTTCTCAGCAAAAGCTGTTTTTCTGGACAGATCTGCTTCTATTGTATTGCACTGTTTGCTGATGCAGACATAGCCAGAGGGGATGAGGGTATTATAACCACAGTGAAGTAGTTTTCTTCTGTTTCTGTGCTCGTGATGCAACTCCATGCAAAACAAGTCCACATAGAGACACTGAAGTCTTGAGTACCACTATCAGAAGATCAGGTTTAGGTTCAAAAACAAGCTACAGAACCCTTTTATGTCATAAAGTCCTGTCCTGACATTACTTCCCTCCTCATCACCACCCATTACCCACCACTGTGATTACTTCATTAACAGGTGGCATATAACTAGAGATCTAAGTAGAACAGGGGATGTTACTTAAGATGCAAGCACAAGCTCAAAATTTAGGCTGCTGTTTCCCTTTGGACATTGAATAATAGAATAATTTGTATCACATTGAATATATAAATGCCAACTTTTTTATTTTTTTTTAATTAAGAAAAATAAAATCTTATGGCTATCTAAAAATGTGTTCCCATTGTGAGTGGGTATCTACCTGACTAGTGTAGTCTGGAAATTTTTGTTGATGTTAAAAGTGAAGAGCATGCTGTGCATGGTGCATACAAAGAAGCATGAATTTGTTGTTGGTATTTGTGCTCATTCTGAAGATGGTAGGGTTTGGACTATTGATTCTAAGAGTGAAGGGTTTTAAATGTTTTGGGTCCTTTTTACCACTGTCAGTAAAGTGATAAGATGTGCACAAGTCACATGGAGACTTCCCTGGGCAGCACACAAGATGTGTTTGAGTTGCAGAATACAAGTGTTCTTTTTCAGCTTAGCAGTTTCTTTCACAATTTAACAATCTCTTTTGTCAACAGATTCATACTGGAGATTGCTACTTCTAATGCCTACTGCTGCAGGTTAGGGAGTGAGGGTCTGTCTCCTTGTGTAACTAACAATTCAAAGCAGTATCTGTATGGTTGAGCTAAAGAAGTCTTTTCCCATTGCCTTCTCTGATGGACAGCAGTTGATACAGTAACAAACCACTTCTTCCTCTTTAGAGGAGGTGTACAATTGTCCTGGTTTAAACCCAGCTGGCAACTAAGTACCATGCAGCTGCTTGCTCACCAACCTTTTGAAATACTCATTTGGCTAGTTCGGGTCAGGTATCCTGTCCCTGCTCTTTCCCGGCTTCTTGTGCCCCTCCTCGCTGGCAAAGCATGAGACTGAAAAGTCCTTGATCAGAGTAAGCATTACTTGGCAACAACTAAAACATTGGTGTGTTATCAGCATTGTTCTCAGACTAAAGCTGAAACACAGCTCTGCACCAGATACTGGGAAGAAAATTAACTCTGTTCCAGCTGAAACCAGGACAACAGTGCCACTAAGACATAAGCAAATATAAATTATATACTTGACTGCATTAAGGTGGTTGTTCCAGTTGAATCCACTTTGGCAGAGTCAGAGATGAAGCCCTGCAAATACTGGAACTTTCACTACTGTCAACAGTAATAAAAGTTGACGTAGTGGAACTGGTGATCAATAGTCATGAGTTCTCTTGAAACGCTGGTAGTTCTTGCTTGGCAGCTTCTGACTGTGGCCCTTGGTCCAAACTTGTGCTGATCAGAAGTGATGATGTGAGGAAATAAGTCACTGAGTTTTTAAGGGGCTTCTCAGCTACTGAGAAAATGTGCTGTATCCTTAAGCTTTGGGTGTAGGAGGTCTTTGAAGGGTCTTGTTTCAGAATCTGATATGAAAAGTGGCAAACTTCTCAATTCTGATTGTTCAAAGGAGCTGTCCAGAACTTCCTGAACACTATTGGATACTTGAGGGTGCTGTGAGTGTTCAGGTGGCCCTCTAGCACTGAGATCAAAATGAAACCTGATATGGCCACCATATATTTTTCCTGCCTTCTGAGTTGTTGGAAGGCAAGAAGTTGACAAATTTTCAGCCTCTGGCAGGGTCTTAGAACTTCTGTTGACTCCTTCAGCCTTTTGATTATGCTCTGATAATAGTGATTGCATGGAAGTCGAAGTTCAGTCTGAAGACAGGAAACCCCAAACAACTATTTGTGCTGAGCAAGAGGACTGTGTTTGTTAGCTTCATTGCTTTTTCATCTTAGCTGATTAGTAGGACTTCAGCACTCACTGAGTATGAATTTATATGAATGGTTTAGCCTCACTTCTTTTGCTCCTAAGTAACTCCAGAGAGAGCTTGCCTAACATGCTCTGAATTTCCTGTTGGTTTCCTGTAAATACTGTGAATGCCACATTCACATTATCATCTTTCAAAGCTTCACTTGGGGTCTAGTTTAGCTTGCTACATTTTAATGGCTGGAAAAAAAACCAATCTGTTCTCCTTTCATCCTGCATAACTGCAGTGGTGTGAGACATCTGTAATAGGGAGCTTCTTGAAGCAGCATCGGTTGCCCTCTGAATAACTTAATTACTCCTAATAACTTCCAAGCAGCCACCTGGAGCATGATCTGATGAGTGTCTGATGTGGCTATCCATGTTTGTCCCGGAAGGGTAGTGAGACCCATCTGCTGACAAAGGGGGATGCATGGGGATTAGTGTGTTACTGCATTAATTTATGAAGTATGTGTATATTTTCATTCTAACTAGTAGTGCAGTTATAGGTGTATAGCCTATGTGAATACTTGCTTTGTCTTTTCCTCACCTTTGGAGTCTTCTGATGTGTGCTGATGAGATTTAATTGCCTTGTATTTAAGAATGTTGTGCATGAAGGCAATGCAAAGCAAAGCATATGTTCCAAGAGGGTAAGTGAGGGCAAAAGCTGCCTGTATTGGAATGGTAGGGCATATAAATGCTTAAGTATCTTTTCTGGGTGGACCACATATTTCCAAGAACTTTTGTTACAAATCTATGCATTCTAATTTCAGGCATTTCTGTAGTATTTTATATTTTTTATAAGTGTATGTATGTATGTATGAGGGTGTTTTGCTGCATCTATTTTGCAATTGTGTTAATGTTTTTAAACTGACTTATTATTACTGCTCAGCAGAATTTTAGTTGAAATCTGAGCATAGATTTTATCTGCCTTATAGGTATGGGAGGTTAGCTGTTTTCTCCACTCCTTTTGAAAATGTTAAAAAACTATTCTTTTGCAGTGGGAGATGGAAGAATGGGATATGCAGAAGAAGCTCCCTATGATGCAATTCATGTAGGAGCAGCAGCACCCGTTGTGCCCCAAGCAGTAAGTTTTTTATGTTTTGTATTTCTCTTAGCTGTAAAGACTGTTTTACGTGTGTATACATGTATAATGTATACGTGTATACATGTAAAATACTTGGTAGACTTACACTGCTGGGAGCTTCAGTGGGCAGTGTGGAATTACTGTATGGTGTGGGGGGTTTTGTTTCTGTTACAATTTGGCTTCCTGTTGGTTTGCAAAAGCTGTGTGTTCTAATAATTCTCCTCTAAATAAAGATTTTTAAATTACTTGTGCACAACTCTATTACAACAATGAACTGGAACATTTTATTTAAAAAAAAAAATTTGTATCAAACACTGAATTATGTAATTTAAGTATTTGTTTCCTGAGTTCCAAGGTATCGAGCCTGTTGGAAAAGTAACATGCTCAGCTGGAAATACAGATGATGCCATGCGTTCATAGCTTCTGAGTGGTTACAGGCCAGTTCTTCCTAAAGAAACCAGAGTAACTAGGGACTTCAGAGTGTGCATACTTGAAGTCCATTCTTGAAGACTTTTTTTTTTCTCTTCCTTTTATCAAGTGAATGGGAATATGTACCATGATTATAGTATGCTAGATACCAGTAAAGTTTTTCTTAAATCTGAATTTTTAAAGGGATAGTGAAGGACTGGAGGTTTGAGGTGCTCTAGACAGGTTAGACAGTTTCAGACACTGACAGTTGGTTTGGTTTTCTTCTTTTGGGATATGTGGGGGTGTGGTGTTTCCAGCAAAGTATTGATAGGTGACAATTAAAAAGGTAATGTAAAGTTTAGTAGTGAATGAAACAGTTCTTAATTATAGCTTTTGTTAGTAACAAGGCTTAAGATTGTTTTTTTTTTCCATGGTGTCTGGGAAGTACTGAATTTTCCTTGAGACTACTGCGATCAGCTGCCTCATGTAATTATGAAAGCAAGTCTAATCCATGCATTTTTCTCACATACTTTCTTACTTGTTACTTGTCTTACTCATATTCATATATTTTAGACTAGTTTTATAAGATCTCTTTCATTCACAGAATGAAAGAGGAGCTGTTGGGTAGTGAGTGTATTGTAAAGAACTTAAGATTATTCCAGGAAGATAAATTTAGAAACAAGTCACAAATCTCAAATCTTATTCTGAAGGTTCAAGGATCAAGTTGGGGTTCAGTTACCCCAGAAGTGCTGGGCAGTGGGCCTGTACTGATGCACAATAAATATCAAACAGTTAAAACTAGCAGTTAAAAAAAATTGAATCTATTGTAAAAATAATTCAGGATTTGCATATTTTTCCCCTCTTACACAGAAACTAAAACTGCAACCAACTCAGTCTAATTACTATTTTACCTTCTTTTGTAATTACATGAAATTACTGTGTTTCTGTAATACCAGTTGTTGTATTATGTTGTTGAGGTACTCTTATTTCTAGAGCATGGTTTTATTTTTCCTAATTGAAATAATTATATCCTGCATAATAGTAGATAGATGAATGGTGGAAAGCTGTTAACTTAATGTAACAAACTTTGAATTCAGCTTCTCTGAAGTGGCTGGTTACATTCTAATTTCTGTGTTGTGTTCTAGCTTATAGATCAGTTAAAACCTGGCGGAAGATTGATATTGCCAGTTGGCCCTGCAGGGGGAAACCAGATGCTCGAACAGTATGACAAACTAGAAGATGGCAGTGTCAAAATGAAGCCTCTGATGGGAGTGATATATGTGCCTTTAACAGATAAAGAGAAGCAGTGGTCCAGGTGGAAGTGATTTTCTGTTCCACTTACTTCTTCCACACACACACAAGGTGAAAGGGTGTGAATTTTAAGCAGATAGACTGCAAGGCCTGCCTTTGCTGCTGTCATTGCTTTCTGCTCCATGCCATAAGTGACTCAGTCTGCATTACTACATCACCAAAAGGAGGTTATGCTAAGTTTGAGTTGATTTAAAAGCAGAAGAAAAATATTGCATGTGTTGCACTTTGTCTCTTTCAGACATATTTTATTTAGTCTTTGGTGTGTTGAAGTTTATTTGTTGTTTTCAACAGAGGGTTGTTTTTTTTTTTTTAATGAAACTTCCCTTTAATAAACTTTTTATAAGGAGCTTGCCCAGTAATCAGGGTAAAGTGTAAAATACTACTTCAGAATAAATATTGTTTTTTTTCCTGTAAGTTAGTGGTAATTGGGTGTCTTTTTTTTTTTTTTTAATTTTATTTTTCTGAAATGTCAAAAATGAAGAAAAATCTTTGTAAAGACTTTTGTGAGAAATACAGATAATCTTGCAAGCACTTTTCCCTCAGCCCCAAGTAGCAGAAAGCGGAGAAGGTAAACCCTTTTCCCCTATATAGTTGAGTAGCGTTTGGAAATTTTTCTTGGACATGTTATTAAAAGTCTGTCATTGTCTCTGATGGGGATATATTTGTGTTTGCCAACACAGCAAACTCCAAAGGCCTTTCTAGGGGTAGTAACCCTCCCAGTTTGCTGAATTGAATGTCCAATAACATAGATATAACACAGCTGTCAGCTTAAACCATACTAGGCATTAGTATGCAAATGAACAAAGCAGCAGTCCTGTTTTGCTTCCTGTCAGAAAAACCTTATGAATGTATTATCTGTGTAAATGAAGTGCCTAGATGTGTACTGAGTTCTGAAAACACCTCTTGAGCTTTACAACTCCTGTATTTAGATTTTGGTTTTGGTTTATTTCTTTGTTGTGTTGTTTTGTTTTGGGTTTTTCTTTGGTAGTTTTTTTCCCCGCTTGATATTCTGCAGTACAGCTTCTGGTTCTGATATGTGAACACTTAGAGTTTAAGCTATCCAAATGTTCATTCAAAGTACAACCAAAGCAGTTTACATTACTGCTGCTTACTGAAACATCATTTCAGTGTTTTTTGGATTACTGTATAGCCACCATGTACAAACTACTCTTAGAACGACTTTAATGAGTTCCTGCTTAGTTTCAAAGCTTGTGAAGCATGCTCGTTATTCAGATATTTTGTATTTGTTATGCAAGTGAATATTTTGTCCTCGAATATTGCCAGTATTGCCTCAGGGTGGTACTCGGGGGTTTCCTGCCTCTTGTAAGGCTTTGGAAGTTTTGCATTGTGCTTAGTTTCCTCCTCTTGAAAATTTAGTGGACTTTATTCAAGTTTGGAGTCCATGTGCTCGGCTTACTCTAGAAAAGTGTTCTTCTCAAGCCTTTCTTTGTCCAGAGAGGTTTACAGAACTTTTTTCTGAATTAGCGCCTGATCTGATTATAATAGCAATTGTTTTGGTTTTGTTGTTTGAGGGTTTTTTTTTTGTAGCAGCAATGTGTGTTCAATAAACACAATTTATAAGAAGAGTTTCTGGAGTGACAGTGGTTATCCTTTGCTGCTGCTGAAGGTGGTGTAGTGAATAGAATTCTAAGGTCTTTGCATCTATTCTGTGCGATTTTGTACTCTTTTCTCTGCTAGCTCAGGAAGAAGTAATACATTATCTTTGAGCCTTCTTCAGTCAGGAGTATTGTAGGGTTCTTTTCCGCAGATTTTCTTACCAGTTTCTCTTATTTTCTGAAATGCTTCTAGGTTTTTATTTTTAATTTAAATGTTAAGAATATACACTGGTGTTATCAGAAGTGCTTAGCCTGAAGAGTGACCTTGATCACTGCAGTGACACAGAGGCTGTTTCTTCCTATGTATGTTTAAATTTGGTTCTGACTTGGAAATCTCTGTTAAAGGAAATCTCAGAAGTCCACTTCTTGTACTGTTTATTTCTTCTTTAATTGTTCTTTTTTGTGATCTGACAAAAATCCCATTCCCTTCTCAAGAATAGCTGCCCTCACTGCTGACCTTACAGGAGTTCGCATCTGTCTTTGTTGTTTTTCCCTATTGGTGAGTCCAAAGTGTATGGTCAACCAGCTGTTGCTAAGGAAAGTCCTAATCATAAGTCAGCAGTTCTTATCTATGCTAGCCTCAAAGATGAAAGAGGTATTTTCCTAATGCAGGTAACTTTCATGATGTGAAATATTGGTGTCCCTTCACAAAATACAGTCAAGAGGCCAGCAGTATTTTCCTAGGCTAGCAGACCTTCCAGTTGGCAAGAAAGAAGGTGCTTAAATTTTTGCTTAGCCATTCACATATTGGAGAAGTTGGTACCCTTCCTTACTGGGCTGCAAGGTGCTCTTTACAAACAAGCGCAGCAGTGACTTGATCTCTAGGTTGTGTTTGAGGTCAAACCTACCTTCAGATGTTTTGTGTCATTCATCACTATATAAAACTGGAACTTTGAGTAAAAGAAAATCGGGACTAGCTGGAAAGAAAAGACTCCTTGGATTTCAATAAATTGATGTGGTGTTAAATAAAGAATCTCATTTTGTAAATATTGTGGACTAAAAGAAATCCAGTAACTTTCTAGCTTGGGTTCAGCTGCAGAAATATTAGTGTCAGTCTTCTCAAATGCGACTTCATGGGACATTTGGAAGTAGAATATACAAAGGAACCCTATCTGATACAAAATTAAATGCATTAGTATACCAGAGATCCAGCAGTAGGTAGATCCTACTCATGTGATTATGCTGGTACACATGTTTATACTTTCACATAAAACTTCCCAATATTTATTTTTTTCCTTGCTGGTAAGTAGGGAGGAGATAAGACGTTTTGTGCTGCACAGTTGAGAAGACAACTTACTGGCTACCTTATTGGTAGTTCTTGTGTGAATTGGCATCTCTCTGGTTCTCCTTCTCAGAGAGTTCACTTACTACTTATATGGAAAGATGATTTAAAGAATCATAGAATTATTTAGATTGGAAAAGACCTTCAAGATCATCAGTTCCAACCATTAACCCAGCATGGACGGGTCCACCACTAAACTGTGTTCCTAAGCACCACACTTACACATCTCTTTTTACGTACCTCCAGGGATGGTGACTCAAGCACTTCCCTGGGCAGCCTGTTCAGTGCTTGACAGTCCTTTCAGTGAAGACATTTTTCATCATATCAGATCTAAACCTCTCCTGGCACAGCTTGAGGTGATTGCCACTTGTTACTTGAGAGAAGAGACCAACACCCACCTCACTACAACCTCCTTTGAGGTAGTTGTAGAGGGTGATGAGTTCTCCCCTGAGCTTCCTTCTCTCCAGACTAAACAATCCCAGTTCCCTCAGCTGTTCCTCATCAGACTTGTGCTCCAGACCCTTCACCAGCTTCATTGCCCTTTTCTGGACTTGCTCCAGCACCTCAATGTCTGTCTTGTAGTGAGGGGCCCAGAACTGAACGTATGATTTGAGGTGTGGCCTCACCAATGCTGAGTACAAGCAGAGTGATTACTGCCCTGGCCATGTTGGCTATGCTATTTCTGATACAAAGAGAAATAAGAGAGTAACAGCATAAGGAACACTTAGCAATGAGTCTGTGTTGCAATTCTTGATGATTTTTTCAAACAGCTGTTTAAAAATGTTATCAGACTACTTTTTTAAACTTAGAATGTTGCATTAGTAGGAATTATTTGTAAATGTCATGTTAAATTCATATTTGCTGATAAAATAAAAAATATCAATATTAACCTTTCAGCAAAAACTGCAGAGACTAGACTGGGGCTGTTACTGTATCCTGCTTATCTATACATACAACATGTTTAAGCATCCTTTTGGAAAAACGATCTATTAAGAAATATTTAAATACATTTCTGCTTAGAAACTTACTCCGTGTTTTGAACGTCGCTAATGAGGTAGTTGTCTAATTTCAATTAAAATTAGCAAGAATCGTTTGCCTCAAATTCCTTAGAGTAATGATTATGATTAAAGATTTTATTTTACTTTGGCAAAAAGAATCTCTGCACAATAATATTTGGGGTTAAATTTAGAGTTTATGTATAATGTACAAATGCACGTGATGTAACTGACAGAATAGGTTGCAGAGAAGATTCCTTTTCTTTTGTCATTTCAACCTACTCTCTCAATTTGATGATTGATCATAGCAAATAATAAATACTTTATAACAGCACTTTTTCAGATTAAAATGCTACAAGTCTAAATATTGTGTTTAGTTACCTTTAAAATCACAAAGGGAGAAAAAATCAGCTGCTGAAACACTGAATAGCTCCTGAAATGGAGTGTAGCCTCATATGAATTAGAAATACAGTATCAGTAATGGCAGCATATTTTTCATAGATGAGTGATGTATCCAAAAGGGAAAGTCAAATGCTGCCTAATGACAAGAAAATTGAAGTGGATAAAAAAGAGTGAGTTACAGATTTCAGATAAATTTATAAATGCTTGTTCAACTATTTAATTTGAATGCTCTCCACCAAAGTGGAAGAGACAGATCACAAAACTGCATGACTTGTGTGTATCCCAGACTTCTGTTATTTTTTATTGTTGCTAAGGGTTGTGATTCTTTTGTGTTTTGTGGGGGGTTTTATTTATCTGAAACTCTCCCTATTAGATTTTTTTGAGAATGCTTCTTAGTTTATTGTTGGATACTCCCAATAGGATATGTGGAATATTTGTGTATATGTTTTCCCTATCAGTAAGCAGATGTTTTTCAAAGTTTCTTAAATTTATTTTTAGAATAGTAAGTTTGAGCTAATGACTTCTGCAATTTGCTTTAACTTGAGCTTATAAAATTGCTTTGATGCCTCAATTGACAATATTAGATAAGTGATTCTCTTGTTAGAATTCTAGGGACCTGAGAAGGTCTATTGTGATGACTTAACACCCAAGTATATGTATTGCTTAGTAAGCAGAAGCTAGTAAGCAGATTGGAAGGAGTACATATATGAAGGTGGAAGGAAATTAAGTGAGCTGTGTAAGAATCACAGCAAATAGCTGTGGCCGGAGAAAGGCAGAAAGATAAAAATTAGTCTGTCTTTGCTATGGCTGTAGGGGACAGCAGAATATTATTAACAGGGAAATAGCTGTCTTGTGAGTCTCCTTCTAAGTTTTGTGTCAGGACAGATCTTTTACTGCTGGGAGGAGAGGCAAGTTATATTGGTTTTTACCAGTGATTGTAACCTGGTAGATTTCATAGCTTGGTAGCTTCTGATCCATATAGCTGAAGTTCAAATCAACTGCTTTGCAATATGTATTTAAGTCTATAAGCTGTTCACATTAGGTGGAAAGCTGAAAAATGTTACCTGCCTGATGATCCAAGACTTTTCTGTGTTTTCTAATATATACAGTCCAGTAGTGCAGATATAAGCTCAGCGTCTCATAACAGTAGAAAATAAATGCTGTGTAATTTTAACACCTACATCCTGGGTTGTTTTGGGCTGGTGTGCTGTTTTTAGATTAATGAGTAGTGAAAAGCATGTGAAAAATCTCTTGAGGGAAGCTGATCCCCTGAATACAGTAAATGTTCTAATAAGAATATGAAAACCTTTATTTTGCAAGTGGTATCTAGGATATACATAACTTACAGGAACATTATTATGTTGTCAGGAATAGCTTAAAGCAATGCGAGCTACCAACAATTAAAACATTCGCCTGTTGGTATCGCTTATTTGAATTCTACGTACAAATTTTGTAAAATTCTACATACAATTTTGTAAAAGAAAAAAAAACACTTCAAAGTCATGAAGTGCATTAGCAGTATTATGCAAGAACATTACCAGTGCCTGTGAATAGGTAAAATTATCATGTTTAATAGTTTCAGAGTAAATATGGTCTTTTTCTTGGGCTTACAATTTGTTGAGGATCTAGCTTGGGCTTAAAGGCTTAAGAACTATTTGTCACAGTAAAAGGTCAGGCTTTTACAAAGCTATGAGGGTATATGATGGGAGTCAGGATGCAAATCACATCAGCAATTAGGCATCTGAGAATAAACCAGCCATAGTAGCAGTCATTACTTACACACGCTTTTTGAAGTTGTAAATATTTAACTGATGGTGCAGCTCCTGAAAGCATTAAGGATGAATGAAGTACTTGTCCTCATTTCACTGGCAATGCATTTTAAACTGAGTATCAAATGTTAATTTATTTTTATCTGTTTAAAGTAAGCAAATACCCATTCTGTGAAATAGGCAGATATGGAGAGATTCCAAACCTTTGGTTATAAACAGATTTTTATTTACCCCTGCCAAGATGTGTTCTTCCCTCTTCTGCTTTGTCTCTGCTTTCTGTAATTACTGGAACAGTCTGAAGCTGTGTGAATAGTACCTCCCTATTAGAAGGCAGCGCAAAGTGCAAAGAATGCAAATATTTATCACTAACAAATCACAAGGTTTGCCTCCCAGCTGCATTGATAGAGAGCTAGTCATTTAAGCACTAGTTGCAGCAGCCTTTTCAGTTGCTTCTAAAGTGTTTTGCATGCTGTCGTTCCATGCTATATGATTCCTGAAGGATAATGCCTTTGTAACTTTAAAGCTTTTGCCTGTGTGCATGTAGCACTATATTCTTGTGGGTTAGTTTGCATGACAGCTGAAAATACTATGGTTATTGAGCCAGCAATCACATTAATGAAGTTTTTCCTAATTCAGACACTGCTTTGGCTAATGAGGGTAATGTACCTATTAGAAGAAAAATCGCAGCAAACTCATTGGGGGTTTATAGATCACTTGTGCCTTGCAAAGGGCGGGGGGGAGGGAAACAAACACTTCTGAGTTTTCGAACATTCGTAATGGTCCAGTGCACAGCTTTCAGATTCTATGAACATTTTGCATTAAAGTCCATCCTTTAGAAATATATGATAATTTCACTTTTGGAATATGGGTTTCCTATTTCAGTGTGTTTTACATGTCCCTGCTTTTTGTAGATTCCTCATGATTTAGAGAGACTTCTTGATGCATCCTTTCTCTACTCGCGTCTCCTTTAACACATGCACCTGCTGCCTCCACCCTTTCCATAACCTACTCCTGATTTAGAGTAGCTCCATTGGGAGCTATTCAAGCCCCTTTGTGAAATAGATGATGTAGGTGGTACAGACTGCACAATGTTGATGTGAGATTGCGTTCCTAGCTTTCTTGAGAGACTGCAGCTGAAGCAAAAGTTCTCTTTTTGGCAGCTGCAAATAATGTTTTTTGCCAATACTCTGACTAGTAAGTTGGCTCAGTTTCTTGTCAGCATGGAGCCAACAGTGTGGATGACAGGTAGCTGTGTAAATAGCTGTGTGGTGTGGGGAACGTTCATCAAAGCAAAGGATCCATTCAGTGTAAAATAAAGGGACCCGTATTTCATGATACATCATGTAACAGTACGAGATGATATGGGATTGCTGTTGCCTTTCCTTTGGGTTTTGAGTTGTTCTTGTTTTCTTTTTTCTTTTGAATGCTTGATTTCTGAAGTTTTGCTGATGTGCATGAGCACTTAAATGTGACCTGATTCAGTATCAGAACTTTTCAAATATGATTTCCAAAGGGAGGAGAAACATAACTGCATGTGTTTTCTTTCTACAGGGATGAATTGTAAAAGCTACATCATCTTGACCCAAACATAGTGTTACAGTGGACTGCTCATCTCCAGTTCTAAAAGCTTTTTGAAAACCAACAGCATTGCAGCTTGTTTTGGACTTCATTCTACTGTTATCAGCATGGAAAAGCGTGGTGTTTGTTTTATTTTTTTAGCTGCTCAAGGCAAATCTGACAAAGAAATGGCGGAAAGTTTTACTGGGCACTGTTTTATTTAACATGCCTTTATTTTACTTTCGTCTGTTCAAAGTGAATTTCTGCAAAACTGCAGATCAAGACCTACAGCTTGTGAACTCTGATTTTGAAGGGGGTACTTGAACACTCACTTCTCTTGGCTCCTGTGTCCCTTGATAAAACTGCTTCTGTGCACCTTACACTACGTAGGCAATACCAGGTTTTCTGTCTTCCAATGTCTGCTAGATGCTACTAAAAGGAGATGAACTTCCTTTTTAAGCTTTTGACATGGTGTCATAGACTAGCATGTAGTAGATACAATCAGCTGCTTTATTACCTTAAAACCAGGCATTTGTATATATATTAAACTTCACAACATCAGAGGTGGGTGGCCACTCTTATCGAACATGGCTGTTCAAGTTGGACACAACAGGTGTGTTGTAATCCTTCTAAAATTAATCAGTGGAGTCTTGAAATTCTGTTTTGGCTTATAGCTCACTACTGGTGAGATACACATGGACTTAACACCATAGATACGATGTAAGCTGTGTCCCAATCACTGAACAGTTTACACAATGCTGCTTTGCCAAATTAAGGTAAAAGCAAGAGGGAGGTTGTGTGCTTGTGTGGAAGACTAGGATCAGTATGTAGCAGAATACCGAGATAGGGATTGCTAGATTCTTTATTAAAAAACCAAACCAACTCCAGTTTGGTTCTAAAGGAAAGTTGCTTTTGGCAAAGCCATTTGCTCTGTTAATGTTCTCATTTTTCTAACTGTGGGCACCAGTTAGAAAATTCTGGCTTTTTAGAAGATGAATTTTAATTGCCACACAAGGAAACCATGATACATGCAGGAGGAACAATGAACCCTGGACTTGTAAGTACAGATAGATTGGCAATTGTTCACTTTTGGAAGGCTATAAACCTTTTTTTTTTTCTGCCTCAAGTTTTCTGTTTCAGTGCTGTAACTGTCAACAGCAAATGGCAAAGCAGTGCCATAAGGTGGGCTGCTTTGGGAAGGGAGGAAGCGGATCTTGAGTCATCTTCTCAGATTTGAGCAACCAGGAATTAAAGTAAACAGCATGTTATCATTATTTTCTTTTTTAATGGTAGAAAGGATTATAGACTAAAATAACTTGCATAAAAGAACCCAGAGTGATCACTGCAAAAATATATTGACTTTTTATGGTGGAACAGCAATGATTTTGTGACAAGATTAATCCCTGAAAGCATAAAGGTTGAAATTCAAAGGCCTCTGAATATGAAAGAGGAACATTTTAAATAACCTTCCTTTTGAAGGCAGATCCCGTCCTATTCCTGTGTAAAAGATATGTATTGCTTAATATATTTAGATGTTGGGAAGTTATTGTACCACCTCCTGACCCAACGGCAGCCTGGGAGCACACGCACGAGGTTAATCTCGCAAAGGAATTAATATAGTGTGTATTCTAGACAATACAATTCAGAAAACCCCACTTGCGTCTGACAAATTTGTACTAACCCACAATCGACTGTGAATCTAGTTCTTGGTGTTGAAGTGAAATATCTTAAATGATGCATGCATGCTAATGTTCAACCTTTTGGTCACTGTATCACTCGGTTTGAGTTCAGCTTTATTTACATCTCCTCACTAATTTAATCAGTTAAATGAAAGATACGAGCTCAACTGTATCCAAATTCTTGTCTCTGGACACAGTGTGATAAGCTAGCCTACCCTTGGAAGAGGTGATACAGCTGAGACCCAGCAACAGCTTCTTTGGGGGAGAACCACTTCAGGGACCAAGGCTGTTGGGATTAGCGCAGCCCTTCCACTGAAGGGGGTGCTGATAGTCAAGGTACTTGGACAGAAAAGGATTATCCAGGAGTAACGCTTAGGAATTGGAGAAGGAAAGCCCCTTCATGATGGAGCAATGGTTCTGAAGTAAAAACTTGGAGAAGAGGACAAACTGAAATGCAGAAGATTTGAAAAGCTTGAATAAATGCTGTGTGAACTGTCTGAATTGCTACTTTGCCAAATAAAACAAACTGAGAGGAAGCTGTATCTAGGTGTCTGCTTGGTTTTGTGGCCTTGGTTGGTTGGTTGGTTAACCTTCAGAGGACTTCACATGCCCTAAAAAAAAAAACAAAACAAAACAAGCATGTATAGAAGTACTGGTTTTCTTAATGACCTGAACTCTGTCTGTTCTCAGGTAACTAATGTATCGCAGCAGTTACCAAGCCTAGTAATACCATACGGAATGTAAGTGGAGTTTTACTTGGCTGTTCGGAATTTCTTTTAGTTCCCATCTGTGTGTTTTGGGGATCAGGCTGTGTGGGTTCTGCCTGCCCTCTGTGGTTGAATCCAGCTAGCTAGGAGTGTAGGATCTGCCACTTGCAGCATTAAAGGTTGGTTGTCTTTTTAAAAGAGGTGCAGTAATGTTTCATGGGGTTGTTTTGCTCCTCTCCACACCAGAACGGCTTGGGAGAACCGACTGGCTGAAGCAGTGAACAACCAATCTGGTTGTTCCCGGGGTCAAACAGTGGCAGACCTGCAGAGCTGGAGTCGAGGAACCAGGAGCCCATATCTTGAAAACCCCTGAACAGTCGTGGGTGCTTCACAGAGAAGAGAGTTTGGTGTGTGCTATGGATGCTGTTTATGTAGCAGGAATTGCCTGTTTGTTTACTATTCCCATTCCAGCTGGTCAGCTAACTTGAGGGCACAGAGACCATCACACGGTTGTATTTTTCCTGGAGGAAAGCTGGCGTGCAGAGGCTGTGCATCAGCACTGCTGGTAGAGGCCACCGAGGTGATTCCTGAAACGTTTTGTAGTCAGCGAGTTTGAAGCAGGCAGTGACACTGAAGCGGGAGGGCTCTACGTGGCATGGTTTAATCCTGTGCCTTTTAAACAAAACTATTTGAGCGACAACAGGCTATTCTGATGAGGACTGTTGATGGTGTTTCGCTGTGATCTCACTTTGATCTGCTAATGTTTGTTTGTAGCCCAGCCATTTTCCATATATGCTTCTGAGGAACTGACCTGATAGCTACTGAGAAAGTTCCCTGGTGCTACTGAGAAAATTAAGTCCTTTTTTCAGCCATGTTTGGGCTTATGTTTGCATCTTGCATGTCTTTATTACAAACAGCTAAGTGTCTTGTTCACCATGTTCTGTTAAATCCCCTTTTTACTATAATAGAGAAGGAGCATCTGAGGTTAATCAGTAACATCTATTTCAGGTGCCTTACAGACTAGGAGGACACTTTCAAGGGCCTCCGGATAGGAAAAGGTGATTGAGAGCATCTGCCTAGGCTAATGCTCTGACCAGAGCTCTGGACAAGCTTCTCTCCTCTGGGTATAGAGGCAGCCTCAGGAAAGTCATCTGTTGTGAATGGAATTAGACTTCATAGATGCCTCCCCATAGTGCAGTGGAAATTTGAGACTGCCTACTTTGAAGACTTTTCCAGTCCTGCACCCATTCAAGTTCCCCGCTCCCTCTATATCTGTGTTGTCCAGTTATCTGTTTCGAATGTAGATATCTCAAATCCATCTGTTTTGTGCATTAGGACCTGGTAGTTGTGAAGAACTATGCTAAACTTTCTTGCTCTGCC
This sequence comes from Pezoporus wallicus, assembly GCF_028554395.1. Classification (NCBI taxonomy): domain Eukaryota; kingdom Metazoa; phylum Chordata; class Aves; order Psittaciformes; family Psittacidae; genus Pezoporus; species Pezoporus wallicus. The sequence goes on from NW_026635157.1 coordinate 249,771, forward strand.
CTCTTTAAAACAGGATTAAACATTTGGGCTGGCCAAGCAACTGATGCCATTGTGGCATCAGCTGTGACTCTTAGTCCTCCACAGCACTGAAACTTTCTGCCTCGTCTGTTTCTTCTCAGCCTGCTCAAAAGGTGCTTTTGATTGATTTACGAGTAGTTTATATGAGTAGTATATTTGATTCATGAGTAGTTTAGTATGCCTGACAAATGAAACATTAACATTCCAGCAGGTGTCTTTAAAAACTTGTTTCTGAGCTGGCTTCTTGTGCTGATTCACTCCTTCTCGGCTTCTCCTTGTGTTTCAGAGCTCCAGCGCAGAGCACAGCGCTCAGCAAGCATCTCTGTTGTAGTACAGATGAGCCTTACATTCTCGCTTACTTGTTTTAAGTACCTGTTAGTTGAAAAATATATAGCAAAGTTAGTTCTGCACTTCCTACCCCCCCAGATATTCCCTGTTTACAGCATGTTTTCCTTTCCTTACCTGGGTCGAGCTGATTGTTTCATGGGCTCTTTTCTTTTGCACTAATTACTACATGTTTATTACCTCTCTGAATCTTTTCTAGCTTTTCCCTTTGCTTTTACTCTTTTAGCTTAAGCCAAAACCCCCAACCCCTGATGCTCATGAGAGCAGCAAGCATAGACCTCAGTGATGTGTGGCAGTAAATTCTGCTGGGGCTTAGTTGAGAGGCTCTCGCTTTGTTTTGGGGCGGCATGTTTGTGTTGCCTTTGGTTCCTGCCCCTGACTCACTCTGTGGAGCTTGGGATTGAAACTCTAGCGCTTTATCTAGGATTTAAACAGCAAATGGAGCATCACACTGACCTATTTCAGCTGTTTTGTTTTGCAAATGTGCTTTTGGAACTGTCCCTACTATAATCCCGCAGTTCTATGGGAAGACTACAGCAGTGATGTTGAGGCTAGGATCCCCTGCAAAAGTGGGCAGCAAGCAACCCCCATTACAGAAAAAAAACTGACTTCTAATTATGGATTAAACTCAGGTAAGCACTGCTTGTTGCTCTGAAATAATTTGTACCCTTAAATGTACGTAAATTGGTCTGAAGGGCAAAACAAATAAAAATACAAAAAGTGATCTCACCAAAATATATCTTGATCTTGGTCACTATTAAAATAACACTGACAAAACAAACTGTAATGACCTCTCCTAATACACAGAGGAGCAGTATCCACAGGTAAGTGCTACCAGAGCAATCAGTATTCCCTGCTCATCTATCTAAAGCATGTTGGCAGTAAAAATAAGTGGGCTGAGCAGATTCCCTGATCTGTGGATAGGTACATGAGTGTTTAGGTCCACCTGAGCCTTTTTTTCTCCAGATCAAACAACCCCTGTTCCCTCAGCAGTTCCTTGTAAGACTTGTGCTTCAGGCCCTTCACCAACTTTGTTGCCCTTCTCTGGATGCACTCCAGCACCTCAGTGTCTTTCCTGTAATGAGCGGCCCAGAATTGAAAACCCACGTTATTAAGACCACTGTGTATGAACTGCAGGAGCCTGCCAAGCCCATCTGTTGTTATGCTACCTTTGTCTTGCTCTTCATGTAGCTGATGATGCCCAGGCTTTCTGGAAAGGTGCAAACTTCTTTTTCATTTCAGTCCAGCTGTGGTGTGTGCAGGTACATGAGAGGCCACGAGCCTCAGGTGGGTGGTCTGCACAGCAGCAACTGTCACCATCTCCTCTCCTGGAAAAAAGTCCCTGCGAAGACTGTGGCAACTATAACATAGTGACAGCTGGACTCCTGTGATACACTTGGCTGCTGCTCTGGCTCCAGCTCTGCTTGAACATATTTATCCTTGACTGTGTCATATGCAAAACCCACAAAGGTTGATTCCCCTTGCAGCAGCATAACAACACAGCCAACATGCTGTTGGGTAAAGTGACTAGAAAGCTGAGCAGCTTCTTGCAGCATGGCTGTACTGGCTGGCTTATGCTCCATGTAGTATCTCGCTGTGATCCTGCCCAGAACACAACCAAACCTTTTGTTCTCCTGCTGGCTGCAGGCTGGGGTTTTAGTAATAGGAGCACTACAGGGACAGTGAGAAAAGACTACTTTTCTTGCTGCTATCATAAGATGATGAAGGAGAATTAGATATTTAACCAAAACCTCAAATTTCAATGATGGGAAACAACATCCCAACCAGCTGAGCAGTGCGTGCTTCCTAGGAGGCTGTATTTAAAACGTAATCTTTTGGATCTTGTGCTATTTGCCATGCCTGCTGTAGGCTAGGATTGAAGAGAGGCCATGCTCTGCAAGTTAGAAACAGGCAGCATCAGCAGAAAGTCTCCTGCACCTAATGTAATGCTGAAGTACAACCAGACTTTGCCTAATGTGGCAGAAGGGCTCTGAGCAAGGAGCACAGCAACTGGATTCCCTGGGTGGTTAGCACACCAGCTCTGCCATTGCTGTCATTCAGCTCAAGTACTACTCAAGAGACAGGTCATGGAGGTAGATGCCCTGTTCTTCTCAGTATTCCTAAAACAGAACATCTCAATAACTCATACATATCTCTGCAACATCATACATGCTGCAGCTTCTTTTAAGGTTGTTTCACAGAAAGAAGAGATGTACTTCTGTCTGCTCTCACGCTATGGTCTTGTAGCACAAAATTTAGCTGGTAGCTGAAAATAAAGACAATGAAAGAAATATAAGAATAAAATAGGTTTATTAGAGCTATTTTACATGAAGTAATCAAGACTGAGCAACTTGAAGAACTATCTGTATACCATGGCAATATTCTCGCTGACTTGAAGGTACTGAAGTACAAAAGACGACATACAAAAAGATGCATGCCTCATTTGACTCTGGTTTTATTGGGACCCATGATGAATGTGGCATCCTTGGACAGTCAAACAAGACAGACAGCACGGTGTGTATATATAAATGTATATATAACATGTACTGTACACGTTTTACTGTTAACACATCTGAAGTTCACTCACGTATATCAATTACTTGCTCCTAATTCTATGAGAATTTTGCTGGGGTGAGGGTAGGTCACCGAAGCTTCCAAGCTTTGCAGGGAGTTATGGAATAACCAGGAGGAATCCTACACTCCGGTGTCACAGGTAAAAGCCGCTGCGTGCTGTTCTCCCATGTCATGAAGGGTGCCGAGCCAGGCGTGGAAGAGGCTGAGCAAGCCCTGAGCTCCAGGGAGAGACACGGCTCTGGGATTGCACATAACTGCTGTCGGGTACTGGTAAGTCCAAGCTCATCTGCCAATGACTTGTGTTTTTTCATTTTAGCATTTAGTAAGCATGGCTCTGTCAGCTGCACAGAGGTTTAAACTACTGATGAAAAAAAGATGCTTTGTTCCTTATATCCCAAATTTCATTACAAAAGCTGGTGCTTCGGTAGCGATTGCTTTTAATTAACAAACCAAGATGAATTCTTTAATGACAATACTCCCGGTGCATCAGGTGGAAGGTACACAAATCAGTCTCTGCTGGACAGTGAATAACACGTTGGTCTGGAGGGTCCCGGTCCCCAGGGTGGAGCACAGCGGCAGCAGCACTGGCAGAGCAGGGCAGCACAGGCTTCCTTCTGTGCCTTGGCCGGCATGGCTGGGGCTGCTGGGCTGGGGCTGTGCTGGTGCCCTGGCCCTGGGGCCTGCTCTGCCATGGCCAGGACCCTGACAAGGCAAGGGCACCCTTCATCCCCTTTGGGGAGTCCCCAGCTTGCAGTGTCTTCTACTCAAGAGCCAACTGGGGCTATTTCCAGGATCCTGAATGCTTCTGTTTCTCTGAGCATGGCCACCTACCCAGTTTCTTATTTATCACTGAAGGGGAATAAAATGTTCCTCATCTCACAGGCTTCTTCTATACTTGAAACTCAACTAAAAGATTTGGTCCTTTTTTATAGAGGCAGAGGTTCATGGACAGAGGAGAAAGGGGAGAGAACAACTGACCTAAATCCCATGTTTAGAGATACATCCCATTAATGAGGTAATCAGACTCTTCAGATGTAATGGGCCGAGCTTTTTTCAGCTTCTGTCTCACTAAACGCAGTCTGCAAGCAACCATAAGCAGCAGTAAAGCGGTGATGGCCAAGCCTAAGGCTAAGGGTAACACAGCACCTACAAGGATACAGTGAGAAATTGGTAGAGAAATTATGATTTTTTTTTTCCCTTTAAAAATACAGCCAATCTATCACTTAGCTGCTAATATTTGGAGCAACTCTTGCTGTGAAACTGAACTGTCTGATCTGGTATGTTAGGAACAGTTCAGAATATGGAGGTATGTTATTCAATTACCGACTATAGTATCTGCATCTCCAGCACCTGGCTGAAAAACTAACATAATTCAGTATGAATTCACATGGTCATTCTTACCTGTTTCTGGGACTGGACGATTACCTCCAAGCTGGTCTCTCTTTGGCACCATTACGCCATTCCCATTTTTATCATCTGTTCTTCTCCCTGAGGAACTGTTATCTGCACAAAGTCAAGCAGGATAAATGCATATTGCAGTTCAGTGACTCAGGAAGTCTTATCCACAGGACACTAGAATTGAATAATGTGAAAGTGCTTAAATTTTGGGGGACCTCCCCCCCCCCCCCATAGTTTAAGGACTTCTGACTCTGATTGCATAACTTGAATTTTGAAATAATGTGAAATTGAAGCTAAAATGTTAATTCAGCTTTGCATGGCAAACCGTGGGATCATTTAGGACCCGGGTAATTATAGACCAGTCAGCCTTACCTCCATCCCTGGAAAGGTGATGGAACAACTTATTCTTGACACCATCTCTAGGCATATCAAGGATGAGGGGGTCATTAAGAGCAGCCAACATGGCTTTACCAAGGGGAAGTCATGTTTGACCAACCTTATAGCCTTCTATGAGCAAGTAACTAGGTGGATGGATGATGGTACAGCGGTAGATGTGGTTTTTCTTGATTTCAGTAAGGCATTTGATACTGTCTCCCACAGCATCCTCATAGATAAGCTAAGGAAATGTGGGCTTGATGATCAGGTAGTGAGGTGGATCAAGAACTGGTTGGAAGGAAGAAGGCAGAGAGTTGTGGTCAATGGGGCAGAATCTAGCTGGAGGTCTGTGACTGGTGGAGTCCCTCAGGGGTCGGTGCTGGGACCAGTGCTGTTTAATATTTTCATCAATGACCTGGATGAGGGAACTGAATGTACCCTCAGCAAGTTTGCTGATGATACTAAACTGGGAGGAGTGGCTGACACACCAGAGGGCTGTGTTGCCATTCAGCGAGACCTGGACAGGCTGGAGAGTTGGGCGGAGAGGAACTTGATGAAATTCAACACGGGCAAGTGTAGGGTCTTGCATCTGGGGAAGAACAACCCCATGTACCAGTACAGGTTGGGGGCTGACCTGCTGGACAGTAGTGAAGGGGAAAGGGACCTGGCGGTCCTGGTGGATAGGAGGATGACCATGAACCAGCAATGTGCCCTTGTGGCCAAGAAGGCCAATGGCACCCTAGGGTGCATTAGAAAGGGTGTGGGTAGTAGGTCAAGAGAGGTTCTCCTCCCCCTCTACTCTGCCTTGGTGAGGCCGCATCTGGAATACTGTGTCCAGTTCTGGGCCCCACAGTTCAAGAAGGGCAGGGAATTGCTTGAAAGAGTCCAGGGCAGAGCTACAGAGATGATTAAGGGAATGGAACATCTCTCTTATGAGGAGAGGCTGAGGGAGCTGGGACTCTTTAGCTTGGAGGAGACTGAGGGGTGACCTCATCGATGTTTACAAATATGTAAAGGGTGAGTGTCAGGATGATGGAGCTAGGTTTTTTCAGTGATGTCCAGTGATAGGACAAGGGGCAATGGGTGTAAACTGGAGCATAGGAGGTTCCATGTGAACATCAGGAAAAATTTCTTTACTGTGAGAGTGACAGAGCCCTGGAACAGGTTGCCCAGGGGGGTTGTGGAGTCTCCTACGTTGGACAAGTTCCTGTGTGATGTACTCTAGGTTACCCTGCTCTTGCAGGAGGGTTGGACTAGATGATCTTTTGAGGTCCCTTCGAACCGTTAGGATTCTGTGATTCTGTGATCATTTTCCACTTTCCAAACTTCCATAATGGGGGATAGACCAATCTGAGCTAAAACATCACTGAAGAAGTCACATATAGTTGAAAATGAGGCCATTTCAAATTATGTTGACCTCTACCCTTGAAACTTGTAAAGCATAGGCTGGTTACACAAATCACCTTAATCGCCAAATCAACTTAAGTACTTGCAAGACATCAGAATACATGCAGTGAACATTTCAAAGAGGATGGCTTAGAGTCTCTTCAGCTTTGTGTAGTACGAAGATATTGCAGAGCATTGTAACTACACAGGAATAGATAAATCATACTTTGCTGCCAAGAAACATTCATGTTGGGAGTGCAGGCAGCTGCAGTTTTGCTTTGGAAAAATAGAGTAACTCAGCTGGGACTCCGTCCTCCTCCCCTCCCACTGAAGTCCTACACCTATGACTATGGGGTTGCTTTGTGCAAGACTGACAGCTTAATCCACCAACACCCTCACAAAAAGAACTACACCCATGTTTTTAAATGTAATGACTGTATTTGATTTTTATTAATAACATAAACATTGAAGGGCACTTTGTGCTGTGATGCATTTGCTGGCAGCCCTCGCAACTGAGGCAGTGCCAGTGGAAACACACTATGCTACAAGATCTGTAAACTATGAATGTGAAACGTTGTAATTGGGTTTACACCTACTGGTGGGTGTTAAAGAAGTGTTCGAGTGAATTAGCTCGATACCACTGGTATCTCCCACCCACCACCACCAGCTCCAAAGGGCTGCAGGGCACACCCCTGTCAAATGGCAGCAGCAAATACATGTGACTTACTTAAAGCTTAAATTGTTTCACTTATATTGGCACGAGGTTAGTGCAGATGTCCCCAGTGTAAGGCACAATGCAGCCTCCCAGGCTCTGCCTGCACTGCCCTGCCATTATGGCTAGGGGTGCACTAACTTCACGTGTTAGGAAACGCCGTTGTAACAAGCCACAGCCCCTGCTCTCATCTGGCTCTTCAAGTTGTTCTGCCATGTAAAGGGGACTTAAGGAAATGCTAAGTGTAAATTGTACTGGATTTAAGGTACCTCTATGGTATCAGAGCTGTGCAAAATAACCTGAATGTACTGAGACTGAAATCAGCAGCTGTTTTCTGCTCCTGTCTTCCCTAAATAAAGTTAAATGAATATTTGTCTTTATTATGAAAGTACCCAAAAGGCCTCGTCTCTTCTTATAGCTGCTCCACTCTGTAGGCCTCAGCTAGATCTGAATGCCTGTTTTATAAACTTGGTTCCTTGCTATTTGAGTAAAGGGAATATTTAAGTCAACTGCTTGTAAAGACATCTGGCAGACAAATCTGAATGTAGAGAGAAGCTTAGCAGGAAAATTGTGGAAGGGTTGAAGAGTAACAGAATCCTTTCAGTGAAGCTTAAAGGGTCTTGTTATGACTTGTGGCTGTTCTTAGAGGACTGGAGGGGCTATCAGAGTCAATAGGACTGAAGGGGCTATCAGAGTCAATACTGTGTGTGGGCTGGAATGTATCAAAGCTGTCAGAGACCACGGGAAGGAGAAACTACAGCTGGCAATTAAGAGTGACCATGAGAAGGAAGAACTACAGCTGGCAATTAAGAGTGACCTGTCCCTGACTGGTACTTGGAAGATGCTGGAACTGGCAAGGAACAAGGATGTCGGAACTGGAAAGAGGATGTCAATAAGAAAATCAGATAGAACTTTCACCTGATGTAACTGCAAGGCAAACACAGATGTGCTTGGCTAATTGCTTGGAAGCATATAAATATCATGTCATCTTTTCAATAAACGATCCAGCCTGCACTCTACTCCTGGGTCCGTGCCTCCATCCTCACAATACTACTCAACATCTTACCCGTTACCAAGTAGAAAACAAAGACAGATTTCCCCAAACAGGTTTAGGAGCCTGACATTAAACATGTTATGTGGGTTTCATTTTATTTTCGCTTTCTCTTCATTTTCTAGTCCATGCCTAGGAAACTGCAATTTATAGCCTTTTCCAGCTACCCTAAATCAGAGATCTAGGTTATTGCTACTGCTGTTGATGCCTCTGCAGCAAAGCCATGACGGTGACTTGGGCGCTCAGTCAAACGCTGTCCAGCCCTGAGTGGCACTGCACATCAGCTGGCATGGGCAGCTGGGGAGAGGCAGAGACCCTGTGCCAGGGGAATGCAAAGCTGTTACAGTGATTTATACGCTTGAGTTGGCTATGCTGGGGAGTGCAAATCTCACTTGTGAACTGAACCTGTCTGCATTGACCATGTTTGCTACACTGGCTGTTGCTGCTAAAAGCCAGCCCATTGCTCACTCCAATGTGCTTTGCTGCAACTGTTATTTTTGTTATATTAATTTACAAGTGAAGCAGTGCTGGAACATGCAGCAGGGCTTGAGAGCTTCTTTGGAGAAAGGTATCTGGATGCATGCAAGGTCAACTCTAGGCCAACAAGCAAGATTATCATCTTGGTCTAACAAAGACCTTTACAGTGTGACCTGGAGGCACAGGCTCTGCGTTGGCACCAGCAGCAGGTGCCACTGTCTCAGGAGACCACTCCAGAACAGGATTTTTGCCAGTGGAATTGCTGAACTTCTGAGGCTATTCACTGCTGCTTGCTTCTCCTCAAAAACTTATCTAGCAATTACTGCCCTCCTAAACACTTTTCCAGACAGGCTTCATGGCACTGTTCCAGTGTTTCCATGTCTCATTTTTGTAGCACCTAATTATTAGATTTGGTCTGTAACCTCCTTGAGATGGCAGTAATGGAGAGATCTGGGTGGGGTTTTAGGAAAAGGTTAGATGCCTGTCTCCTCAAATCCATAAAGACTGTGATGCTTGCCAGTGGAGCAGGACTTGAACCTCTTTGGACCTCTGGGAATCATTCACACACAGCCTGTGATTCCTGTGGAGCTTAAGTGTCTGCATCAGATTTTGGCAGCTGGGCTTTGGACCCTGCTACCTAGCACCCCTTCATGTCCCACCACATGCACCTCCTTTGGAACTGGTCTGTAGGTAACTTAAAAACTTACTGAGCTGTTTGCTGCTTTTCTGGTTAAAAGTACTGGGCTCTTGGGTCCTTCTATTCTACAAGGAAATCCTTAAGTATCATTTAACTGAAACTAAATTCCAGATAAGCCTTGTCAAAAGAGCAACATTAAACCCCCAAGGATTAAACCCCAGACATGGTCAGCTGAAAATCCTCTGTCTAAAACAGAAAAAGGTTAGAGCAGCTGCTGGCAGTTCACTGATCACTGCTGCCCCATTACATTCATTTTAGTTTTATAATTTTTTTTCTTTTACTGTCTACTGCTGTGCACAAGCCTTGAGAGCAAGACTGGTGCAAGTAAGTCACTACGATGGGTAAACACAGAAAAGGACTGTGCAGAAGTGCCATGCTTTTGCGTGCATTTCCAGTTATAACTTCTGATTATAGGTTGCAAAAGTTGGTGACCTCAGTTCTGGTTTTACTTCTGGATTCACAAGCCCAGTGGCTTTTGAGACCTGCTTAGCAGTTGACTTTCCATTGGAGCTTGCAATGCCCTTTGGCAATTTCATATTTAGTTTGGGTGGCCCTGTATTAGGTGTCACATGGGACTATGTGAGCAAGAAGCAGAATTTTAAGTCATTCCAATAAGGAGCACAGAGGTCATCTACACTGCCAGAAGAGGGGGCAACATTTGGGAGAGAATTTCACTATCAGTTCCTACATATTCACTGAGGCAGCCCAATCCTTTAAGAATGTTGTTTTCATTCCTTTTGGGGTCTCCACAGATGCAGTACAAGCATCTGAAGAAACATCACATTGCCAACCAGGGCAGTGCTCTTTACATGAGTCAGGAGCAGAGGGCACTGAGCACTGCTCTGTTGTAACAAGAAAATAAAGCTGTTTATAAACAGCTGTGTCCTGGGGAGCAAGAATCAGTGTAAATCATGAAGAAATAAAAGTGAGAGGTCTCATAATCATATTATGCTCTTTGCACACGGTTTTATTCAGCTGTCATTTCTGCTCATTTTAATTCACCAGCAGAAATTTTGAAAGACACACCAATTTCACTGCAGCTTCTGGAGCTTTAGCAAGGCAAGGGCTGGTGACTGCCTTACTAAATCATTACACACTGACTCACAACAGAATATGGAGGAGAAACACTACAGAGAGTACTGCGGACTTGGAGTTGCTTTTTACCAAAGACTTGTCTATAGAGATGAAAGATTTCTTCTGCCCTGGAGACATACTTCAGGAAAAAGTGCCCATAATAGTCAAGGTCTGACTTCAGAAGAAGAAAGAAAAATATTAGTCTTCGGTTAGCACCAGGAGAAAAGCAGTTACTCTCACCCTGCAGATTTAAAGAGCTTTATACATCAGCTTACACAGCTGAGCCTGTGGCAGAATCTGTGTTTAGCTCACTGCATGTTTTGTTCCTTAGACTATTCTTTTCCTAGCATTCCTACATTTCAGCTTTCCTTTCACACCGGGTAAGAACCATGACAATTATAAAGCAATACCTACTTTTATTACAAGCTGCTTCTGTATTTGTGACATTTGCAAATTTTTACTCTTAGCCAGGCACCAAAAGACAATTAAAATAAACTCAAGGTGCAAGATGTTTTCTTTCTTTAAAGAGAACGATTTACTGAAACTGATTCGTTTCAACTCTTACCTGGCACAAATCCACTGATTTGTTTCTTTGGTCCCTGAGAAAGCGATTGGTTTGTCATGTCTGCATCCACTGAGAGAAGAGGTTGATTTCTGGCAGTGGCTTTCAGGGTGATTTCTGCAGAGTTTTCATCTGCGGTTTCTGGCAGTCCTACAGTCCTTTGCTGGGTAGTGCCAAGAGCTGCATGTGTCACTGTCTTTCGACCTGGGCTGACTACGTGAACAGAAACAAAAATCATACTTTTTGTACAGAGTTGAAGGGGATGGTAGTGTTCTGATGGAGACTTTCTGATACGGGCCTTGAGGCAGGATAAACAACCTCCTCAGGTTCAGATACATGATGAAGTGTGACTTGTAGATACACAGCAAGTTACCAATCGCCTGCTGACAGCTATTACACAAAAGTATATCCATGAACTCTACAGTGAAATCCAGGCACTGAAATAACAATGGAATAGTGGTTATCCATTGAAGTAATTCACCCCTAATGATTTCTGTTCACTTAGCTGAGCAGAGGCACGTATTGAGGATGACTCATGAAACACTGGTTCCCCTACATGCTCACATTCCAGTGTTTCAGATTCTAGCAAGGTACATAACTGAGACACCCTTTCAGATCAAGACCAGGCTCTTTGTTTCTAAAATCATTACGCAAGTAAAGGACTGATTTTTTTAAACGATGAGAACACAAAATCTGCCATTTGGGGACCTTTAACAGTTTTTGTATGCCTTGAAGAAAAGGGAGTTAATTTCTGAGCATCTGCTGTATCCACACATTAAACCATCCCATGTGCTACTTCCGACAAAAGGCTCTGTGGTGGGAGCAAGCTGACTGCTCCCTCTCTCAGGGATACAAGCCACAGAAAGGGCACCACTGCCCTTTGGTCATTCAGGCTGTAGTTACTTTCACAATCTTCTGTGGCCTGGCACACTTACGGTTCTGGCAGAAAGTTTCATCTGATCCATCAGGACACTGTCTCACGCCATCGCAAGCAAATGTGATGTCAATGCAGCATCCATCATCACAGATAAACTGGTAACGAGAGCAAACCCCGACACAGGCTGTTGAGAAACAATTACCAAATTACCAAAACAGAAATAATAGAATAGTAGAATCATAGACTGGTCTGGGCTGAAAGAACCTTAAGATCATCTAGTTCCAACTTCCCGCGCCATGGGAAGGGATACCTCCCACTAGACCAGGTTGCTCAAGGTGCTGTCCAACCTGGCCTTGAACACTGGCAGGGATGGAGCACTAATCCAAGCAGTAAATACTGAGTCAAAGAGTAAAATCTGCAGCACCAAGGAAAAAGCAAAACCATGCTATGTCAAGAAGGACAATGAAGAAGGTAGAAAGCTAAAGAAAGGCGAGGCTCAGCTATATGATGCTATACTGACATAGAAGCTAATACAGCTAATAGCTGGCACCCTCATCACTACTCTGGCAATCTCTTTACTATAGGAATACTCAACCTGGAGGCTGTTGCACCTTAGACCCCGTGCAGCACCCCTACAGCACCTTAAACCCTGCTGGACTGAGCTAAAAGGAGATCTGCCCAGGCTTAAAAGACACAGGACAGTCCTGAAAATAGATGAATGAAATCTCTATGGCTGTAACTGCATCTCTCCAACATATAATTCCTACTATACACCCATTCTGTATTTCTGACAATATGTTATTTTACATGCACACATAGGGACTACATGGGATCTTGTATGGTATGTTTTCTGCAGCCTAATTAAAATACTAAAAGAATGCTCATCCTTTATTTACATCAGCAATCCACTGGCTTCAATCCAGCACATGCCAGAACAGGACAAAGCACAAGGCCTCACAAGGGATCTTCATCAGAAAGAACTGATTGCTGCCTGCTTTAATATTTACATTCCACTGGAAATGGAGAAGGTCCCTGGACAGTTCAATCTGCATACTAATACCTTTCCTGAAACCCATTCTGACCTTGTAATCATCAAGTGTTTACATTCGTGCCTTTGTCTTTCCAACAGCAGTGTAGTTCATTGCTTTGTGGAGTATTATCAAATTCAGTGTTTGGTTAATGTAATAGCAAATTGATTTGCATAAAGAAGTCACAGCTTTTGGTTGTTAACCTGCTATGTACCAACATGTGCAACGCCAAAGGAAGAATGGCAGGAACACAGGCACCTGTTCAAAACTCCTAAATTCACGCTTAGAAAATGCGTCTCCTGATCTTTGGCACTAATAATCACACAATTCTTGCATGCATTAAGGCACTGGGCATTGGTTTAATTCCAGCAGTAGCATCTGAATTGCAAACGTACTCAGGGAACGAGAAGAAAAACTGCAGCCCATTCTCTATGCGTTCCATGCAAAAGACACCACAGACAACCACAGCAAGCAGCCAATAAATAAACCAAAAAACCTCTCTGGCTGCTTTAGCTGAATTAAACATTAATGAATACCACTCAATCATCCATTACTGGAATAAAGGCATTATTAAGCATACTTGTAGCTGTTTTTTTGTAATATAAATTTATTGCCATAGGGACTACTCTCTCACATAGAGATATTGCACTGGTGGAGAGCAAAGTTCTCACTGGCTAAGCTGAACATACTGATGATGCTGTATAACTTTTACTTTATGCCAAAGCGGCAGATCTGTATTACCAACTTGCTAATTACAACAGAATTAGAAATCATTACAGAATTGGCAGCCACTGAAATCTTTTACTTTCTACCTTTTACGCTTGTTACACGATTCTTGAGCTCAGAGTTTAAAACTGATGGGTCAATTCCAGCTTCAGTTTCCTCAGTAACAAGGCTTTGGTAACAGTCATTGCACAGAAAAGCTTAAATATGTGAAAACAAGAAACCATCTCATCTTTTAGACTACAGATGCAAATCGATATTCTTATGAGTCTGTGCCTCACACATACTATTAACTGATTTTAACTGGGTCTTCCCTATAACACAAGCCCTGTCATGGTGCACGCACCATCTGACTATATAATGAACTGTTACGATGTGCCTGATACATATGTCAGTATTTCATTTTTCCAACCCTGCATGCTTATTAGCAATACAAGGATGAACATTTAAATGCTTGAAAGTATTATTGCTCTAACAAACAAGCGATGCTTCCTTGCCCCTAACTCTGAAACAGCAATTCAAAGGTGAAAGAGATGTCCTCATGTAATGAATAAGGGCAAAATAAAACACTAGAAATGGATTTCTAGTTATTAAAACACTAGAACTATGATTTCTGCCCCCATCAAGACCCTTGCTCTGAATACCACACCGCGGGTGTCACACAGGCAATGGCTCCCGTCATTTTCTCACCTACTGCAGAATGAACCATGGGCAGAACGGTCACAGAGATGTTGTCAGAGCTCCGCTGACCTGCGGTGTCTGTCACAGTTAGCTGGAAAATATATGCTCCTTCCTGAATGTGAGACAGTTTCAGTGTTCCTGGTTGTGGTACCTGATGAAAGAGAACAGCAAAAAAACCCCACACTGGTATAGAGGATCCATCCGTAAATTTGTAGGACTAGGGAGCTCATTTCTGTATAATGCTTTTCATACAGATTCAATACCTCTCTTAAGTGTAGCCAGCCCACTCAAGCATGCGTATCAACATGTGATGTTTTGATTTTTTTTTTTGCATCCAGGTGTAAAAATAAACATGCCTAAGATTTATGTAACTTTCCTTTGTACACTCAGTTCCCTGAGCACTGGATGATAAATGGAAACACAGATTTAGCTTGAATTGTCAGTAACTGGGAATGCAATTTGAGAAGGTATGCAGTAAAATACTATTTTGTTCTCTGTCAAATTAATCTGTAGACAGTATACATGTATCCAAAGAAGTTACTTTTGCTATATATTGATTTATGATAAGGTGATTGATAGCACTGCTTTATGAATAAGACTGCCCACCTTTGTCCAGTATGACATTTGATGTAGTCACTTACAACTTTTACAAATTGCTGAACTGAATTTTTCCATGCCGAGCACTGGATGTCCATGCTTTGCTCGGAACCAGAAATAAGTTCACCTATAGTGAGTGACCTAAACATTAGGTTTCAGGAAGTCATGTGATACAAATACAGAAACAACTTACACTGGATTAGATCTTGAATAACTTAATAAAATAACTTTTACAATGATAATTTAGAACAGATACCAAACTGGCATTACCAGTATAACAGTCATTTAGAAGTAAGTTTGTATAAGATGAGTGCAAATGTTGAACCTTTTTTAACCTTGTGACAATTACCAGTCACAAATAACTCCAGCTGTCTGTGAATTCAGTAACACATACAGTAACTACAGAAAACACTCAAGTTTATTGGACATATAGTGTTTTTTTACGAAGGAAGCACACAGGGCTATATATCCATCTAATATTAAAATGAAAATTCAATAAAGAACTTTGGATTGCTTATTTAAAGTTGTTTTTCATACCTAAAATGGAACAGTTTTCAATAAATATGGTAATAGTCCTAAACACAGCTTTACATGAGGGTGCATTGATAAATGCATTTTTCTCTTCTGGTAAGTGAATTTCCTAACTGAAATTGCTTTCATTTTCTATTTATGTGAATGCACTCAGTTATGTGATCATGCTGTTGATAACCTCCTGATGGAGTACATGACCCCTTAGAATTTTATTCTTTAGTGTTTTACAGAGATACATATGCTCTAAAAAGCACCTGCTGCTCTTTACCATGACTGCTGGGAGAGCAAATATAGTATTTAAAACTCATGAGTCATGGAGTCCAGCTCTCTTCTCAGTGCAGAGCCAGAGAAATGCCATTATGAATGGCATTCATGACTTATGAATACGCTGCCACTCCTCCAGGCATGCTCTGTGCTTTCCTTTTTATCTCTGCCCTGCCCTGAAGAATGCCCAGCGGTACCTGCGTTCTTACAAACTCTGACTCAAACTAGACAGTAAATTTCCATATAATCAGCACTAAACAACAAACACCCCATAACTGCCCCTAAGTGTCACAGAGCTGCACAGCTACAGCATATGGGTAGCAATCTCAGAAGCAAATTATCTAAGAAGCAATAATCAGTCACAATAGAAAAACAATTTCCACTGGCTTCCTTCTACAATGTGGTTAAGATCTCTTTATAGCAGTCCTTCCCCCTCCTCTACCTTCTATTTATTCTTTGGTATGTAAGTGCAACACAATGCCTGCCTTTTATCTTATTTAAACATAGTACCATTCTTCTTTGTAGCTATGGATTCGTGTATTGTTTGCTCAGAATAAATGACATGAAATCCAGTAACATCAGCATAGCAACTAAAGCACTAAAGACGGAAAATGAAGGCTGTATGAAGAAAAAAATAAAATCACACCTATAATATCTCACAACTATACTTAAAAGACTTTGTTCAAGTCTTTTCTATGTATTATTCTGTTCACACTCCTTATCAAAGCCTTTTGAACTTTTACTTTCAAGACAATAAAATAATAAATGAAGCTGAAGAAACTCACAGTGGTCTCTGACATGACAGTTTCAAATTGCAGCGCAGCTTCAAGCCACTCAGAACTGGCTGACCGCAGTCACCCTTTCAAAGATGTGGAACTTGCAGTAGAATACACAACTTTCAAAAGCATGCAGCACTGGCTTAACTAATGCTTTTGAAAAGCTCTTCCTAACCACCGGCAGCACCTCAGCAACAGTAAAGTCTGTGGTCCACACCTACTCCCCTTTACATGTCCCTCTCTAGGTGAAGTTCCCAGTGTGCCCTGAATACTGTGGGTTGTGAACAGACTGTGAGTAAACTCTATGGGTTTGAGACATTTTTTCCTTCCTTTTCTACTGCTCCTAAAACATTCACAAAGAAAGGTGGGATGGAGAATCCCTCTCCTGATGGTTAATTTTAAGTTAATATTTTAATTAATTAATTAATTAATTTTAATAATTAAGCCAAATTGAAGCAGAAATTGTATGGATGTAATAAAATAGTATAACAAGGTTTACATCACACTTTTTTTGCAGTTTCTCCGTAAGCACTGACAAAAGACTGTTGGTGAAAATTCATTGTTACTTTTAGTAACTGAATTACTGAGATGTCTCTAAACTGGATCACAGAAGCTGAAAACCAAGTCCAGTGAGCACAAACAATGGTGAAAGCAGAGCTGAAATGCAGTAATTAACATCTGCTTGTTAGCTGCTGGCTGTCTCATGCCATCCTATGTACAGATGAACTGTATAAACCTCTAGAAATACTCACTGGAACAAACCCCCCAGGATCATGGTACAGTCCCCATCACTGCAGGTTTTTAAGATGTGCTTGAACAGGTAAAATAATCCCATCTAGGCCCCTTGTCCCACAAAAGCTTGGACCAGATAATCTTCTGAGGTCCCTTCCAACCTGGGTTCCTCTATACTTCTATGAAATATACTTCTATGAAAGCTCAAGCTTTACATTCATCCCAATGTTGGTGCCTGGTCGCCATATCCATTTCAGTAATATTTTTAGTTCTACATTTAAAACAGTATGAACATATCAATCTGCAAGTAACTGGCCATGGGTGAGATTGCACGTGTACCTTCATTTCAACTGATGAGTCACCTTGCAGCAGGGTCCACTCATACTGCACAATTCCATGGTCATCTGAACTTTCTCGCCCATCCAGAAGCACCCAGTCGACAGGCAACTGCAGCACAATATCTTGTCCTGCCTTGCACCGTGGAGGCTCATCATATTCTTTTAGAATAAAAAAAAAAGAAGCTCTGTTATTTATCAGGGTAAGTCAAGTGACTTTATATAAAATGTACATGTGTGTTTCACTAACACAACACACAGCACGGTTAGCATCAGTGTAGTTTTTAATCTGAAAATGAAAATGGATTTAAATATGAATTACATACATATTCAGATGGCAGTTACTGCACACCTTTTACATCACCCTGCATAACTTCATAGGCTTTTAGCTACCTTTTTATAATACACGTTTACAGGAGTGAAAGACATATTTAACAAAAGCTGACTGGCAAAGCAGTGTACATACTGATTACAAAACATCAGAAATGACTGCTGATTTTAAGTGCTGAATTTAAGACATTCAAAGTTTGATTTTCATACTATTTAGGATTTGTAGCATCTTGCTATATTCAAAGTACAATACTTATTGATTAAAATTGTGAGTACTAAGTACTTTTGCCAATCAGACTACAAGTTTTCAGATCAGGCTAACAAACCTCATGATATATTAAGTGATATGGCATGTGAGAAGTGGTTTAAGATATCTGCTCTGCAACCATCAGGCAATGCAGGGAAGAGAGAGAGATAAAATCCATTCTACAAGTCAGCATTTGACAAATTTAGCCACAAGACTGTATCTTTCTGCAGCTACCTACTCAGGTGTCATTCCTTCTCTGGGCATGGGATGTTCCTGGCCTGCTGAAGTGTGAGAATGCATTCTGCTCTTTTACCTCTCAAAGGATATTCTGTAAAGGATGTTGATGTTAAGCTCAGAAAAAAATCTATTGAACATGAGGCTGTAACTTCACTCAGTGTGGGCAGAGCTGCACCAGGAAAGTAAAGGTGTTTCCACATCAGCACAGGGATTCCCCCTTGCACATGCTCCTCTCCAGTATTAAGAACTTGCTTGAAGGAACAGAGCAGTGGGGCAATATTTTGTCAGAGACTGAACAGCAAACCTTCTATTTCTTGTTTTTGTCAGTAGAAGGAAAGGCGTAGAAAACTTCAAGGCAAATGCCTTAAGTTAGTAAAACGTACAAATAACTGAAAACAGGGGCTAATAATAGAAAGTATGAAACAGTTCTTGTTCATTCAGCTGGCACAGGAAGCTTTGCCTAATTTGTATGCGCTCAGCTCTCAAAACCAACTTCATTTAAAAAGCAAAGTTTAGGTGCAAAAAACCCCGAAACTCATTGTTAATAAACACCAACCTTATGGTGCCAGGGCAACTTTTGTTTGGTACATATGAGTTACACACGGTCTTCACATTATTTACTTCACCAATCACTGTCAAAAAGAGACCGACCTGGATCTGAAACAGCACAGCCCATTCTTCTTCCACTTTTACCTTGGAAGGAGTTTCATGTCCCCTGTCTGGTTTAAATGACTCGGTCAATGCCCACCAGGGGAAGAGACAATCCCACTTCTCCTAAGCCCTAAGCAGTGAAAATATTCTCTTCCCAAACTAACTTTATACTCCACAGTCTGAGTTGCAATGGCAATGTCACCTCATATTTTGGGCAGGTCACAGAAACTTATGCCTGCTCTTTGCTATGGATGAGAAAAAACTGGCCTGAGAGAGAAAAAACTGGCATGGGAGGAGAGAGTCTATTGAGCTGAAGACACTTCTTCCATAGCAAAGTTTCAGGCAATGGAATACATTACCCTCAGTGAGCGAAACACCTCCAAATCTGCTGCTAAGAAGTCAGCATAAAAAAGCAAGGAGGCATACTCCAGAGCCACGTACAATCACTGCTCACAGGAATAAAGGACTACGAGCCACAGGATAGCAGAAAAATCAAGCTCAGAAAGCACCTTTTAACTTCTGTTTTGAACTTTTGTTTAGGTTGAATGTAAATAAGCAATATGGAACTGATTTACCAGATCAAGACTTAGATGCTGGAGCTGTCCGCTTTCTAGAAAAGGAGTTGCAACTTTATGAACAACACTTTTTTCTTTGGGGGGAATGCCAATGGCTTAACTTACTCTGCTTTCTCCATCATGATGCAGGCTTTGCCTGCCAGTAACGAAGCTGCCAGCTAGTTTTCCGAATGAAGGCTTTGTTATAAAGGTTATTTCACTGCTGATTCCTAAATGTCTTTGATACTAGCTCACCTTACTGTTGAACTCTCCCATTGCTCACCACTACTGAGGAGCACAGAAGGCAGACATTTCTGGTGAGGCACTCAAGTCCTCTTTCTTTCTATGTCAAAAATTTAAAAATATGCCTAACAAAGGCAAACCCCATTTCCTCTTCCTTCACTATAGGCATATGGGGTTTCACTGTTAACACAGCACAAACTGCCTGGAATTGCAAAGTAAATCCACAGCCAAACCATCACAAACTGGGTGAGAAGCACTTAGATTTACAGTGAAATGGTCAGTCTCACAAATTGATCCCATCACTGCCTGCTCTGGAAGTATACAGATATACACTTGATCTGACAAATACAGATCTGTTATTAATTAAATATGCAATCATTTTTCATTTACTGGAGATCCTTAACATAAATGAAACCACAACACCCTAGAGATCACTGTATACTAATGCTCAGAAGTGTTTCAGAATTATGAGGACACCACATTTATGGATTGGTTTGGCATTATCAAAAAGAAAACAGCAGCAGGCTCAACACCACAGTACTCTGACAAAAAAACAAACAAAATGAAACAAAACCCAGGTAAAATGTGATCCTCTTGTAAAAGAAAATCCTGAAATTAAAAGGTCTTTCCTAAATTTCCTAAATTCAATCATGGGGCGACATAAGGGAGGTGTGCCTTCATCGTCCTGTGATGATGCACGGTTGTCCAGATTAATTTTTCAATGTAATTCAAGAATACAGCAGTAACATAACATCAGACAGCAAAATAATTCAATCTTAATTCTATCTCTCCTGGCTTATGTCACAGCTGACAGATGTTTGCATAACAGTTCATTCTCCTTTGTGGCTTTGCTTTGTCTCCAGTATAATTGCATTAAGAAGTCATAATTCCGTTTCCAATACCACCATCACCCACAAGGCAGACTCTTAAATAAACTCAACAGGATACAGAACAATTTGCAGATTAGGAACTGAAATTGTCTTGTGAGCCCAGTGCTGAAAGTTACAAAAGCTGCCAAAAAGGCAAGGCATTAAAGAATTCCTGAATTTAAAAACTCAAGAAATTCAAGATTTCTAATAGGTCAAGTAACATTTGAACAATAATATTATCTATATTTTGTGACACTACACTCTACATTAGGGCCAGGTTTTAATGGAATTAAGGTAGCTCAAAATGATGGACATTTGAAGGTACTCTGAAAGGTTTTCAAAGAAGCCTAATTCTCTGTGACTTTGATTTAAAATCTAGCCTTAAACCTTCTGTCTTACAAGTTCATACAGGGTTATAAAACACTTACCCAAAACTTGATATATAAATAATGTTGTGGAACTAATACTTTGCCTGTTGAAAATGTCAAAATCATATCTTGGGGTTTTCTGATACCTTAAGCTTGCCTCATCTTCACTGCTCAAGGTCCTCCCTATAGCTGTCTAGTTCATCTGTCAATGAACTTTCCAAAAAGTATGTAGGCTTTGTAACTTCTTGTAGAAAGAGAACTCCTGCTCTCTCTTATTTCCAAGAGATCCCCATTGGCATTCTCATAAAATACGCAAAGGCCAGCGGACCTCAGACCTGAGGTCTCTCCTGCCAAGGGAACAGCAACAGCAGGCGCCACAGTGTCCATTCACGCCACCATTAGGTTTTCTTCATGCAGTGAGTAATTTCCTTCAGTAAGAGTACATTTAGGGAAGTACCATCCACAGAAGATAATGAAATTAAGACAAACTGAATTAAGGTGCAACTGTTTAACAACAGGAGCTTCGAGAGTGAGAGTAAGTTCTTTGGAGTGGATGCTAGGAATCAGACTCCATATTCAGAAACTCAGACTTATTTTTCTTTACAGCTGCCTGCTCTGGATTACATTGCTCTCAAATACACCTCAGTGTTGAACAAACTGCTGCTTTGGATGTTGCCCAGATTCCAGATGCGGTTATACAGTCTCCATGCTGCCTCCGGACTACTGGTGCAATATCAGAATCATAGAATCACAGAATAGTTAGGGTTGGAAAGGACCTTAAGATCATCTGCTTTCAATCCCCCTGCCATGGGCAGGGACACCTCACACTAGACAAGACAGTTGCCAAAGGCTCTGTTCAGCCTGGCTTTGAACACTGCTACGGATGGAGCATTCACAACTTCTTGGGCAACCTGTTCCAGTGCCTCACCACCCTCACAGTAAAGAACTTCTTCCTTACATCTAACCTAAATCTCCCCTGTTTAAGTATAGATATATATACTTATATACAGCTACATCCTTGTCTTCTTCAGTCTAACTCCCAAGTTCTTAAGCAGGAAAAAATCTGAATTAAGCGAATGAGTAACCGCTTAGCTGACAACATTTGGACAGCACCCCCGGGAAGGCGGCCCTGTGCTTGCTCTCAAGCTATGCGCCAGGTGCGGCGTAATCGGCCCCAGCACTTCGCGCTTTCCAGGGTGCCCAACACCCTCAGGACCCCGCAGCCGCCAACACCCGGTCGGAGGTGCGGGGCCCGTGAACATTCTGGTCCCACCAGCCGGCTCCCAGCCGCAGGCCCACCGGCACCACGACGGCTCTAAGAGTCAGCGGTAGCAGGGCCGGCTTCTTCCCAACTCGCACTCCAGGAACATCTGGGACGCCTCAGGGAGGGGTCCCGCCGGCGCTCCCCGTCCTCTCCTCCCGCGAGAGGTTTTCCCTCCTCTCCCACTACGTGGGGGCACCAAATGGCGGCGGAGAGCGGGCCCTGCCGCCGGTCCTGCCCTCCCCGCGTGCAGAGGGCTGCCGGCCGCCATTTCCCCCCCCGCCGTGAGGCCGCCGCTTCTCGGGCCCTGCGCGGCCACCCCCCGGTGCGAAGCCATCCCTTACCCGGCAGCGGGGCGAGGCCGGCGGGGCGGCGGCTGTAGGTGCTGTAGCCGCGGTGCGGGGCGAAGCGGCAGACAGGGCGACCTCGGTGCGTGCAGTTGAAGAGGTAGCAGCCCAGGTCCGCCGCTGTCCCCCGCGGCCGGGGGGGCTCCTGCACCACCGCCAGAGTGCAGCGCGGCTCGGCGCAGCAGGCGTCCAGGCACTGCCGCCATGCCGTCGCGCCGGCGGGGGCCCGCAGGAAGGTGGCGCCGGCCGCGATGGAGTCCTTGGTGCGGATGATAGAGTCGGGCCTGGCGGAAAAGCTGCTACTGCCTCCGCACACCTCCCCGCCGCCTGCTGCCGTCGCCGCTGGTGGTCCCGGCTCCTCCTGCTGCAGCTGCCGGCGAAACTCCTCCAGTAGCGACTCCACGCCCGAGATCTGCGAGCGCAGGTCGGCCAGAGGCGCCGCGCACCACCCGCCTGGCAGCACGGCCCGCCCGGCCAGCGCCGCCAGCAGCACCAGCACCAGCGCCGCCATGGCCCCAGGCGGCGGCGGCGCGCAGGAGAGAGCGGGAGCGGCGGGAGATGCTCCCCCCGCCGGCACCCGCGAGCGCGGCGCGGGGAGGCGCCTACCCCGCCCGGCTGCGGAGCGGCGGCGCTCAGTACCCGCCGCCCTGAACAGCTCCGCCGGGCGGGGCCGCCGTGGCCCCGCTCCGGAGACGGGTCCCGCCCCCTCTTTTCTCCCTCAGGCCTCCCCGCCAGTGGCGGAGGGCGTCGGCTTGGGCCTGGGTCTGGGCGCGTCCGAGCCGGCTTTGAAAAGCGTTTTCTTCTAAAATAATGCCCCAAACGCGTGAGCGAAACCTGGCTTGCAAGAGCCACCAGGCATGAATATTTGGGAGGGACCTGGTGTGTCAGGGGGCTCCTCCTGGTGTCACTGAATGGTGGTCGCTGAAACTGCTGGTGCTTGGGTGAGTGTAGGGCAATAAACAAAGGAACAAATTGTGGAGGGCTTCCTCCCAGGTGTGGCATTTCTGGTCAGAAACTAGGAAAAAGCCCCCAGTAGTCAAAGCTAACAAACAAAGGTGTGAGTTCTTCAGGTTTAGGAAAAAAATCTCAGACAGGATGCTGGGAGAGAACTTGGGAGCTTTTGAAGTAAAGGCTGAACAAGTTTTGGAGAAATGCTTCCAGGTAAAACTTACCTGTTTTCATAGAAACAGCTCGGTTGGGAAAGACCCATAAGATCATCACCACTACCCCAGGACTGCCAAGACCACCACTAGACCGTGTCACCAAGGGCCTCATCTACATAGAGTCTGAATGGTGATTCCACCACTTCCCCGGGCAGCCTGTTCCAATGCCTGAGCACCCTTTTGGTGAAGAAATATTTCCTGATATCCAGCCTCCCCTGATGCAGCTTGAGGCCATTACCTCTTGTCCTTTCACTTATTACTTGAGAGAAGAGACCAGCCACCTCCTGGCTCCATCCTCGTTTCAGGTAGTTGTAGCGAGTGATAAAGTCCCCCCTGAGCCTTCTCTTCTCCAGACTAAACAACCCCAGTTCCCTCAGACTTTCCTCATGAGATTTGTGCTCCAGACCCTTCACCAGCTTCGTTGCCCTATGTCCTTCACAGCTTTTGTTTTAATTTGGTCATGAAATGAAGGCTGTTTCTGTGACACAGGTTAATAACAATGTGACCTCCCTGAACATCAGCAACCCCAAAACCAGATGCCTCATTATTTTTTCATCAGGTGGATGGAGCCTCAAAGAGCAGGGATGGCACATTGAGAACTATTTACTAGCATTGAGAAACAGACATGGCACTAAACTGTATGGAGGTGGCAATAGGCTTTGCACTGTGTACAAAGGGGTATAGCAAGAGGTGAAGGGGCATCTCTATGTTTCTGTATTATCTGTTTCATTCTTGCAAGCATCTTTAAGCATAGACTCCTCTCGAATCACTGGAAAAGTCTTTACAGCTGCATCAAAAAATGATTATTTGGGCAGGTTATTTTGAACAGCTGGAGGGAAAGAAGTGTATTAGGAATGGCTTTCAAACACTTTTTTTACTCCTTCATATTTTTGGCTTACTTCAGGATGTGCTCCCAGTGTAACTCAGAATTGCCTCCAAAACATATCTTTAATATTCTACCACTGTGGTCCCTTAGGTGTTGCCCAGAAAAATTCACATGCAGCTCATAGTTTGGCTTATGATTTTTCCTCCTCCTTCCCCCCCCCCAAATCACAGGACTCTAGTTCAGTGATTCTTTGAAGCAGGCTGGCCTGTCACCAGTGCAGTTAAAGATTGCATTTCTCCAGCTATGTGCTCTATGGGTTCTCTAGATTTCTAAAACTGTATTTTTAAGGCTTTCAATTTCCTACCAATTTCAGTTGAAACTGGTCAATGCATTGAAGGTTATAGGAAGATGGAACAGCTAGACAGTGAGATGATATAATCCTCATTTGCTTTGAAAATCAGGCTACAATGCCATGATTTTATTTTTTAGGAAAATTTTGGGGAGATGATCAGTCTGTTCGTAACAGAAGTAACTGACTGTAAAGCACTCACTTGATAGCAGTGATACTGGTTTGGTACCACTCTGCTCTCTTGTGCCACTTGAATGCGAACCATAAATAAATACTTAGAGATTTATGGTCTAAGTGTTAATACACTAATGTCTAAGCTAAATAAGCTTAGGTCTGAGCCAAATAAAACACTTAGAGAACATGAGATATGTGTTCATAAATATGCTCACACAGCTGTTGTGCAGGCTGAAGTAGGAAGAGGGAGCAAATGCACCAGGTCATCACTTCCTCAGAGTCACCAAAGATCTGGAACTCCTGTGTTTGAGCAGAGAGTTTCTTTCTGTCACCTTATAATGAGGAATCCGTGTTTGAAGGTGTCCCCAAGGAGAGCAGACTCTTCTTCGAGCACGTGAGCATTTAAGAGGTAAAGAAGGGTATGGCTTAAGGGAGGTAACTGTACCCTAAACTGCTGGTTTGCTTCAGTGGCACTTTTGCCTGTTTGATGATTAATAGATGTCAGAGCATTTTCCTGAGTTGGGATAAAGATGACGTGCTTAAATTTGTGCTTGGAAGTGTTGAGGCCACCTGCAGATTAGCTTCTTGAGCAAGAATGTGTAAGTACAGCAGATTTTTTCTTATTGATGCTGGAGCAGAACTTGTTTTGTTGCCTAATTTTCTTGGCTCAGAATGTTACCGTGTTATCATCTCGTGTTACTTTGGCCTTTTGAGAAGAATGCATTTGTAGTCATGCTGAGCTTTACTCAGAAGGTGGCAGCAGCTTATTACTTAAATAAATTAGATTGCTGCTAGATGTTAATGTCTGCATAAGTGCAAGTACTTGTACTTAATTTCACATTTCTTTACTGGTTCATTGTTGTGAGTGCCTTAGATTTCCTTTAGCTTCTGGAGTTGCGAATCAAAATTTATAGTTATGCTTAAGATATTTTATTTTTGCCTGTCATCAAAGTGAAGTTTTGGGAGGTTTGATTTTCAAGTAGAGGGCATTAGAGATTCATAAATGTATTTGTTAGGTTTTAATCCTTTTTCCCTTTTCAGATGATACACATGTACCACATCTTATTGTCCAAAACTTCATAAGACATGGGACAGTTACAGAGACTGCTAGCTTTCTTTACTAAGAGTGGGAATTAGACAACACATATGTTCTTTCCATCTAAACAATACCTGGCAGAGGAATACAGGGATTCAGAATTCATGAATATTCATGTTTCCAACCATCTGTTGATCAGTTTCTATGCAAATTCAAAATTCACAAATCACTGAAACTATGAGAGTAAGACATGAGTGCAACTGCTTTTCTCTTCCTTTAGATGTATTTTTTCCAAGCTAGGAGAAAAAAAATGGATTAAAGAAAAACAAGAGGACAGAAAGGTAATGGAGTAGGACTAGGATGGACAGAAATGGAGAAGGTAGGAAGGGAGCAGGAAGAAAAGGCAAAGTTACATCCAGGCTTCCCCATCTGAAATGCTTTCCTGTGGACTCATGTTTTCTTCTTTTTTTTTGTTAGAATATGTGCTCAGGAAAAGAAATATGTCTTCTTTTTCATGTGATGTCTTCCAGGTGCTCTGCAAACAGTAAACACATAATGCAAATGTTATCTGCAGAAAATGTGTCATCGGCATGATGCTCTCATTAAACACATTTTCTTTGCTCCAGCTTGCTTGTGAGAATCTGTTCAGTAAACACCCCTCATAAATAGAAATTGGCTCAGATGTTGGAGTGGACCATTGATTGACAGCTGAGTTTGAGCAATTTGCCCATGAATGAATTGAAGTGATAACCATTTCTTTGCAGCTTGAAGGTTCAGGTTTCTGTCTGTGAGAGTGAAAGCTGAGACATTCAGAAGAAATTACAGAGGGTAAGGTGATAAATGTTAACAGTGAGAATGGAGGAATTACAGATATATTACTTTGTATTTTGTCATTTTTTTAACATTTTCTTTCCCTCCCAAGCAAAATTGTGTAATACTGTGGTGCTGGTGTGTCATGGTTTAACCACAACATGGTGTTATGAAAACAGCAGGAGGAATCATTTTTCAAACACCTAAATGAAAACTGTAATCATGAAAATGTTTCATATCTCATTGATTATATGTACATCTCATGGTGATGCAAGTTAAAAAGGTATGACCAGTTACAGCTTGAGATGGTTTCAGTCCAAGTACTGTAAACAGCTTTCCTTGCTCTCTTTAAGAAGAGAAAAATAGCCAAGCCCTCTCTTGGCAATATATGTGTGTATAATTGTGCTTATATCAAATGCCATATCAAATATCAGTGTTCAAAAAGTGAGAGCTCTACTAGTTGATAAAGTGGAATATTATTAGCAGCCTCCCCCTCCTTCTATATGCCTGACTGTAATTGTGCCTAACACAAAACAATTATTTTACTAGAACAGGGAAGGAGACAGAGAATCAAAAAAAAGGGCATGAGATTTTTTTTCCTGACACTCTTTCCCCCTAGCAGCAGTGGTGAGGATTGGGCTCAGAAGGAGACATCAGGTGATTACTTTAACATTACATTCATGTGTGCCGTGGCTGCTTCTCTGCCCAGATACTGCATAATTGACTGCACGGCATTAGCCAGGCACCACGTGGTATGAGCACAGATACTCTGACAGGAAAAGCACTGAAGCTCTGGTACTGAGATAAATCTCCTTGTAAAGAAGGAGGATAGGCAGGTGTGAGAAGGGGGAGCCACTTCTGTAAAGTGAATTTATTAACTGTGTTTATTACCTGGTATAAAGTGTAATTCACTGTGAGAGTGTCACATAATGATAGTGCTCATTGTTGCCAGGGTATAGGCACTACTAGGGTGAACTGACTGTTTCATCAAAATCATGCATGAATGTGAACAAGGAAAAGAGAGGTAGGGTAAAGCTAAGCAAAGAAATCCTAATGTTGCTGAGAGAATAGTACCACTCAATGCATTTCTTAGCAGGATCTTGGAAAAACACTTTTCTTTTCAAATTGGAATCCACCAAATGTGCCTTCAACATCCTGGTCAATGCAGTAGCACTGGCAGCTGCTTCCTTGGCCATGAAACATGCAAAACTGCAGTCTGAGAGGTGAAGGACAGTTGTGATTGTATTTTAAAAGTTATTAAATTACTTCTCTGGGAAGGGTGTTATGAGAGCAGTAGATTTGTAACTGGAATTTCAGCCAGTTTTGTAGAGATAAGTTACCACTGATTTACAAACAGTAAAACCTTAATTTAACAGCCAGAGCCCAGATTAAGCTAGGAGCAGAAAAAGTTATTTTGCTTATAAACAGCACCATTAGTAGGGGAATGGTTTAGAGAATGAACATGGGTCAATACTATGCATTTTTTTTACGGTCAGCATCTTACAACCTCTGAAGGAACTGACTTTGCCTGTATTTGTACTGGAACACAACAACTTGTGCTTCAAGGTGTGTTAGCTAAGCAAAGATTTGTATAATCTGTGTCCACCAGTCAATGAAAAAAAAATCCCTACTGCATATTGAAAATGTAGAAAACTATTTCATGTCCTGGCTGAAAGTACATAACCAACAGCCTAAATCCTGTTTGCTCATGATTTTTCTGAAATACACAAAGCTTTGATATGCATGAAACTGCAAAAGATTGCTCCCCAGAAGGAAAATATCTAGCTAAAAAAAATTGCTCATTGCCATTTGAGCCATGCGTTCTTCTGCGGTACAGTATGTTAATCGATTGGGTAATAAGCTCATGAATAGTGAGTCAATGGAAGCTAGTGGCAGCCTTGATGTTGATCAATAATGTCAAGATTTTGTCACAGGTTACAAATAATAGCGGGCTCTGCAGATGCCACTGAATTAGCGAATAAACTGGTCGTGACCACCAGTGCTCCTGTTGGTATCCCCTTATGATTTTTCATACAGAGGGCATAAAGAAGCCAATTAGTTGGTCACTGGAAGCAGTTTTATATAGAATTCTTCATTTATACGTTCTGAATTTAGTATGCTGCTCTTAAATAAATAGTTTTGAACTTCTTGGCACTTCTTTCTTTTTGGCAGTTTCCAGACTTTACAGAAAATACAGGGCTTCAGGAATGTTTGCAAGGTCAACAGACCCTTTGCATCTTTAGTGATTTCACAGAAAAACAGAAATATAATGATGATAATGTTTAGGTTACCGGCAACAGCAGAAATTACGAGCCAACTGGACAGCTTGATCTGCGATGGAAGACATCAGTCTTCTTCATTGTTTTTAAAGCTTCCTTTTAGCCTCCATTGCCAAATACAAAAGTCAATGTAAACTCAAATCTACTTTCATTTTCTTTCTACTCTTCTGTTTTTTATCCTAGGGATGTTAAGTAATAGAAATGAGTGTAGCAACCATTACGGATAATTTTAACCCATTGTGTTACAGCTGTTAGATCTCACAGGGATTTTTCTGAAGTGATTTCTTGGATAAAGATTTTTCTTTTCATGTTGAGTATGCTTTGACTGGTTTAATAAATCAGCTACTGTGGGGATAATGTGCAGTTCACTTCAGTTCAGCCATCAGCCTGAGCTGCTGCTTTCATATGTGTTTGTTTTTTTTTTTCTACTGCCCTAACTGCACGCAACCATGATTAGGTGGAAAGACAATAAAATCCACATAAAGGATTATTTTAATTCTGAACCTCGATGTTCAAAAATAGCCAAACCCCTTTTTTAGGTCTTCATGTAATTTATAAGAATAAAAGTGATAGCTTATGGTCACTTTGGTTTGCCTGGCTATTATTTTGTCAGAGAAGTAGGACCTGATTTATTTTTCTGTTACAAGCATAAAAAATGAACCCATTATAGCTGGAAGCACAACATTTTTTCTTAGTCTGAAGGTGTATGAACAAGATCAGTAGATCCTCTGTCTTGCAGAGCTGATCACGTCGCTTGCCCTCCCAGCTCTGACAAGAGACTTCTGCTGGCTTTAGTAGACTTTGGGTCAGATTCATGATCTGCATCTCTTATTTTCAAATTGGAAACACTAATAAGTGTCTACAAAAGGAGACCTACAATAGAAAAATTAATTCATGATAACACACTTGAAGGTCATTGCATTGAATAATGAAATGATGTAATCAGAAATATTCTTGCCTGGTATTTTTCACTCAATACAATCTAATTCCTCTTTTGCATGACAAGATGACTGTGTTTGCTTTAGATTACCATATTTGCATGTGTGTGTTTTTTCTTGAAGCACTCTGACTGTACAATTCTAGCAGTTCCCTTGTATTTCTGGCTGCTGCCATGCTAAGCCTGATGCCGCTATTGCATTGTAGGTCACACACACAGATCTCTCCAGGTGAAATCAGTGGTGGTGTTTAGTGGTGCTTCTGCTTTGCTAACGGTGGAGAAATGTGGTTTAGGTGTGTTGTGGTTGGCCTCTTAATTGGAGCTCTTACATGAGTTTTATCCAAGCATTTTACTTATATCCTCATTAAAATAGTCTTCCTGGACTTCGAAGAAGGAGGGCTGTTAAGTTAACTTAGATGAGAGAGTGGGATTTTCTTTCATTTGAGCTGCAAATCACACATTTTGTAGTGAAGCTTGAGGAAAATTGACTTGAATGCAGATAATCCTGCTATGTTCTTCCTGGTGTTCTTCCATATATGTCTTGGAGGATGTGTATGTTTCCTTATGGGTGACAAACTTGCCTGAGCAAATACCTCATTGGGTGTCAGCATAAAAAAGGTCAGTCAGTTTGTCTCAGTCTCTGTAATTTAAATATTGCCACAATTTAAATATAAATTGTGATGGGAGAATATCTGGATTTTGGTTAGGCTCAGAAACGGATTACCCAGTGTAAATGTGCAATGACAATGCACTGGTTGCAATAACCAAAAAACGTCCTAAATATGATATAGACTTTGATTCGGGAGTTTAAATTTCCAGTTTTCAGTACTTCAGATTTCATTGTTATTTAATAAATACCTAGAGTGTGAACACACATCTGAGCTATTGCATATCATAAATTTCCAGGACTGGCTGGTAATAGTCTTGAAAAATACTTCTAAAATGAGAGTTTGGTGTTTTTTTTTTTCTTCAAATGTGGCTTGGAAATGTTGTGATAACAACCATTTTCTTGGTGTTTCTGTACTTCTCTGTGCTAAACTGGAAACTATCAGTGAAGAAACATTTATTTCAGACCTTCAGAAGCAGTTCCTCTGAAGCTCAGTTCTGGCAGGAGATGGAGATTCAGCAGGTTGATTGTTTGACCAAACCAGCTTGTCCCTTCTTGCATGTCTTTTATAGAGAGAAAAATAAAGTACTTTACTTGAGCAATACTGACTTTTTTTGTATATATATTTGACCACGATACTATATTCCTGCTTAACCAGATAGTGATTCAATCAGTGTAAGGGGCTGTGAATGAATGCAATTTAAATGCATTAAGCAATATACTTTTCACTCAGGTGGTTTTCTTGTTGCTAATGTTGCACAGAAGTTATTTATATGTGAAATTTTGAAGCTGCAATTAGGAGTGCAATTCACAATAAGAGTATATTTGATTTGTATCATGAAGCCATTTTGAAAGGCTTTCCCTGCACAGTCACGTTGTTGTGTAGTGCACATGTGATTGGCACTTCTGGAGTTGAAAGCCTGCCCTATTTTACATTTCCAGAAGCTACAGAAAAGCTAAAGTACTAATCAATCCTGAGACCGTATCACCTGTGTAGTAAATTAGCTCTCTGAGTGAGATGTGTGTTGCTGGTAACCCATATTCCTGCCTGAAAGTCAGATCATACCCAGAAGAGTTGCTGTGGTGTTGCTATAGGGTATTATAGAGCCACTTGATCATAGAACATTCTTATTACTGCTTGATTATACAGCAGGTATGCAGTGCAGTATCTCATTTCAGTAAAACTACCAAATTTATTTGTTCTCCTAATCTAAGTAAGTCTTGTAGAAGATATCTTGCTGGATCTCTTCCAGTATGGCCAGACTTGAACCTCTTGTTCTTGGCTGATAGAGTTTGCAAGTGTTCATGTTCCTAGTACTTGAAGAAATACTTGAATGCATACTTTCTGTATTCCATTCTCCTAATAAAAAACAACTGTCTTCTCCAAGGGCCAAGAAATTTGGCTAAGTCTGGGACAAGTATCCAAATGTGTTGCTTAGTTAGATCAACCTCAGAAATCACACTGTTAGGTCCATCCAGACTGGAATTAGAGGAATTTTCTCAGGTTCTGTGTATACTTCCTGCCAGATGGCATGGAGAGTTTGGATAGTGTGTGGGATTGTCAGTTTACTTGAGAGGTAGATTAAAGTGATAATGGTATGTGCTATAGGGTTTTCTGGTATCTTTGAGCAGCTCTTAGTAAAGCTTATGTGCTTTGTTTAATGTTGTAAAAAACCCCACCACATTTTCATTCCTTTGCTTTTTCAGTTCTGCCAGCAGCTTTCTTAATCCAGAGGAGGTAAGAATGTGTTTGCCCTCTCTTTTTTCCAAGAAAAAGGGACAGGAGAATCACTTAACTTAATGCTTATATGAGTTAGTAATTTAAATATGTTATAATAACATTTTATTTACACAACTGTTTCACTCAGCTCCTCTTTTAAGAAAGAAAATAGATGAAAGTAATTTCCTAATTTGTAAAAAGTTCTCTTAGCTCCTGCAGCAAAACTCTCCTCTCCTTAGTGGAAATACAATTCTTATGAGTAGGTATCCTTCTGGAAAATACTACTGTATTCTTTGTTCAAGAATGGTGCCATTAGCCAGTTCATGTTTTAGTTACAGAGTGTATGACAAAGAGGGAAAGACTAATGTTGTTTTATGAGCTATGATACCAGTAGGGCATTTCAGCTCTGCTTACTCACTCTTTGTGAGCTGTTGTTCAAATTTCAAGTCTGAGGATTATTTCCCTGGTATTAGTTGTTGTTCAGTATGTCCTGAAATGGAATATCATCTTGAGGTAAAGACTTTTTAAAGTCTGGTAGTTGACTCCATGACATCTGGGTCTTCTATGGCCTCCTATGAGATTCTGCATATTTGCCCTTTGTCTCTCCAGTGGTCTGACATAGAAGGGAATGGCAGACATACTATAGGTTTAAGTATTGTTTAAACATCTGTAGTCTATTCAGTGAGTGTAACACACCTATCCACGGGCTGGCATTGCATTTAGGCAAGATTCACACATGTATGTTTAATAGAGTTTGATGTCCTGCCATACTTTGTATCATCTATTACTTAATTATAATAAATTTATCCTCGTATTCCTTTAAGCTATTTCAATTATTTATTATTGTGTGTATTGCTTTAACCAGTTTAGCAATAGTATGCATGAATATATCTGTGCAGGACAAGTTTCTCCTTCAGCAAAGACTCCAGGTCATTGCAATAGATTGCACAACTGCCATCCTGCAGTGCCCCAGCAAGCTCATGGCCTTTCAACATCCATCTATCCACATTAATCCAGGTTGCCTTTCCAAAACCAGACACATTGGGAACATACCTGCACAACCCTTCAGCTTTAGAATTTGAGAGATAGCATGTTGGGTTTTTGTTTATTCATCTGATTTTTTTTTAATATTTCTTTTTTCAGTTACAGGATTTTGTACTTATTAGACGATAAGCATAAAGGAAACATCTGCTTAAACAACTTCCACATTCAACAGTTTGATGCCATGACTTATTCTGTAGGCGAATTCATGGGTACCTTTCATACCCTGAAGCAGCACCACAATTATTCCACTAGGATATCTGAGTTCCAGGTGAGGGCACTATGTTAGCGGAGCCTGACCAGTTGAAAGAGTCTGGCCCTGCACTTCGAGATGTAGCTTTAATTTATATTAGAAATAATTTTGCATTCCTCACACCCCAAGTCTGCATATTGAATAATCACTGTGCTCTTTTCCCTCTCCCTGACTGCTCGCCCTGTCTCTCTTAAACAGGACACAACTCTTCCTCATCATGTCTCCTTCCCTACCCTGGACGATATCACGCTTCACCTCTTCCAAGCAGCACATGCCATTTTATTCCCTTTTCACCCTGTCTTCCCTTCCATTGTCTCCCACAGCACACAGTACCTCTCCCAAGCAGGACAGAATGCTTGCACCCCTTTTCCTCTACCTTCCTCTGCACACTAGGACCAGCTCTCCCAACCAGACCACCATGCTTGTGCGCCTCTGCTCCCATTTTCAAGCCCATAGCTTTCTCTCAGCTAAATGTGATCTGGGTTGAATTCTGATTTTTTGTTTTGAAAACCTTGTTTTATTTATTCTGGTCATGCAAAATGAAGAGAGAGAGTTTCTGGGTGTAAAACGTTTATTATATACAGTACAGTGGTAGGTAAGGGAGTATATTAACTTACTAACCAAGGTCATGAAAAGGTGATGTTTTGCCTCCTTCCCCCACCAAGGTTCCATGGATGTCACACTACTTGTTTAGCTAAGACAAGTTTTTGCATCCTTCTGAACTTTGATTACGTTAAAATAATGGGATACAGATTTAGTAATTTAATTTGGTAAGTTAGAAGTCCAGCTCAGAGCTGTGCCAACCTCTTCATTCTTATGACGATGTCCTCCACTGTTCGTGGTTCTGGCACATGGACAGTGAGTGCTCCATTATGCTTGATGTGGCTTTTCATTTTACTTTCATCATAGTAATATCCAAGCACAAGCCTGAAGTGATGGATCTGCTATTTGACACTAACAATTCAGCCTCATCATTCTCTTGGGGAAAGTTGGCATTTGGAGTAACGCTTTGTTTTAATAGGGCTTTGTTTTCCTTTAATAAGGTCCTGTTTTTTTTTTTAATATATATATATATATATATATATATATAAACCCCAAACATACATATATTTGAATATATAAATCTATGTAAATAGACTTTTTTTTCAGAGAAGCTGAGGCTCAAGAAAGATGTCTTTTTTAAAAGGGGAAGTGTGGTGGTTAAGGTGGTTCTTGGTGGCTGAAAGTGTTCATTCTTTAGCCTCAGGCTCCTGGAAATTGTAATAACGGGGGCTTTATTCTCACGGTGGGAATTGTGACTTTTTCTCAGGAGTTAACTGCAGCCTCTGTCATTATACAAGTGCACGAGAGACTATGCTATCCCTCCCACCTGCTTTGAAAGAACAACAGAAACCCCAGAATTACTGTTAAAAAGTCTAGGCCCTTGATACGCATCATTCAGCTGCAATGCTGCCAGTGGTCAGAAAGTTACACTCTAGCTCCATCAGTAGGCTGACTTTTGACTTCAGTTTTGGTTGAATGAGTTCCTAAAACACAAGGCAGGTTTGCATTTGAGGCGTGAGCTACCTGAGTGTGAGAAAAGATTACTGTAATATTTTAGAAGAAGTGTTTCCTATCTCCCCTCAGACATTGCAATTAACCTGTATGAGGCCAGAACTATGTATTACAAACGAGCGGAGAACTGTATTACCTCTGTGACTGCTGATTCCTCAGTGGACTCTGAAAGAATATTTCAAACAAGTTTAATTTATTGTTGCTTCACACTTCTTCAGCACAATAATATGCCTTGTTATGAGGTTAGCAAGCACTCCCTTCTTTTTATAGAAAAAGATTGAACAGGTCCTAGGAAATGCCTTCCAAATTGTATGGTAGTCCACACATCTTCTGGTAATAATAATGTTCCCTATTCATTTTCATTTTTTTTTCTCTGTGAATCTCTAGCTTTGCAATCACACTCAGAGACCTTTTCATAACTCCTGACTTGGGCACTGCTTTCAATCTGCTCCCTCTGGAAGTTATATTATGTGCGTATGATTCTCTGATACAATACATACATGCAACACTTTTATCTCCACTGGAGGTGAAGCTGCAGATCTGACCCAGACTGCGTGTACTAACCGTAATGTTGAAATTGCATATCACTGTCTAGAAATTGAAGTGCGAAATTACAGGTTGCATAATTTGCATTACACTGGAAGGACATATAAAGTGGCTGTATGTGTAATGAGAAATAATCAATAGGCTTTTTCCTTTATGCTTATGAAATGTGGTTTAGAAATACTTTTAGGTAGGCCATTTTGTATACCATGTTTTAGACGAGTGAATGAAAATTAAGAGGTGGCATTTATACATCTCTGAAGTTCTGGAGAGAAATGGTATGCAGAAGGCTCTGCTAGACTGGGGAATTTTCACCATTGCCTAGATACTAAGTCTTGACAGGAATTAAGATACAATCTGCTGTGTGAGAAACATGCAGCGTGCCTTTGTATCTGGTTATCTATCCTTCTGTAGAATCCTTTTCCAGACACTACCTCCCTGGAGCTCTAAGCTATGCTCACCAGCCTCACACAGATGTGTTGCCAAAATGCGCACTGCCCCATGGCTGATAGGTTTTTGGAAGAGGAGGTTGCAGCCAGAGCCAGACTGGCTCTTACAATGACACACAGGAGGCAACTTCTTAAATAGCCTAATAAATGTGCCATTTTCTCTGGTTCCACCTATCCATTTCTGGTGAAGAAAAGTTATATGGTAGTGAATAAAGAAGGGCTAAAGTCAGTGAGGTAGATGAGAGTGTATACAGAATAAAGGGCCCTTTCATACATGGAGATGAATCTCCTCAGATGCACAAAATACAGACTGTACTTAATGTTCTGGACTGGGCAGTAGCATGCTGGGGTCTGAGGCTGTTCTTCAGCTTACTGTTTCATTTAAATGGGTGGCCATGATTGTTTTTTTCTTGAGTTATCTAGTCCATAAATCCACTTGGATGCTTGAAGAGGCCACAGACTTCCTGGAGATCCACGGCAAGGAAACAGCCCAATTATGCCTTAACCACAGACTTTTCATAACTTCAGAACGCTTGGGTGTAAATCAAAGGCAGTGATGGAGGGGCACTAGACACACGCTAGTGCCAAAACAAAGGGGCAGAAAACCTCCGTAAGAATTACAGGCAAAACCTGTATGAGAACAAAATTGCTTCTGTGGTGCATCCCCTATCAGTACCTAACATCAGATCCTGCTCTACAAGCCACCTCAGGGACTCTGTGGTTGGCTCTGAGGGTGCCTCCCCAGCACATGCAGCTGTGCCTCCCTCCACCATCCTGAGTGCCAAGCAAAAACGCACAGGCTTCCATCATGGACAAACACCTGTCTTTCCTTATAGGCAGCACCCAAAAGGAAAAGCACAGATGGGGCAGACACTGAGGCCTGGTTTGCAAAAAACAGCCAAGGAAACAATGAACAGAAGGCTCAGCATCTTCTGCTAGTGGGTCCTAAAGGAAAAAGTAAACCAAAGTTAAATTTGGATGCCTGATGGAGATGCATATTTGTTCATATCTGCTTGATAAATGATGCCCTGGATATGAAGGATGAAGTCAGACACCCCTTTTTTTTTTTTCCCTGGTTTGTGAAAGTGAGGAGCTCGTCACAGCATCAAGTGTCTGAGTCACAAATCAGAAGACTTTAGCAGCAGATCATAGCAATAAAAAATGAAATTGGGCACTTCACTCCGAGACTGTTGCCATCTCTGAAATAGAGACTTTCCAGAATGGAGTCTTCTTTACTTATGTTATGCACAATTAAATATTCAGCATTTCCTGCTAAATTTAGGTTTATTGAAGTAAACAATCATGCATAAGGGCAGAACTGGACAATTCCATTTTTAGGTATTAATAATTCAAAACCATATTTGAAAACAAGCTAGGGATATGCACAATACATCATAGAGGTTTTTATTATATCCACCCCCTGCCTACCCACCCACACAGAGATCTGGATACTGTTTCTGCTTGGAAATAATATAGCATCATCATATCTTAGGCTTGTTTAAGAATGCAGATATACAGGATACATTTACAAGAATGCAGTGTTTTATGTGCAGCCTGATGAGTCATTCTTTTTTTCCTGCAACCAAATCAGCCACTTATTACTTAAAGTTGATATTGACAAACATTCATGCTCAGGATAGCAGAAACAGTGTTTATCAGATTGCACAAAAATAGACAAAACTGCATTCTACAATGTGAAAAATACTATTCTAGGGTAACACTCTGTCACCGAGCTCTCCATTTTAGTATTATGTTTAAAATCCGAGTCCTTTTATTTATCACATTTCCCTTATTTATCTTGCTATCGCTTTAGGCCACATAAAATTGGTTAGGTTTTTTCTTGGTTTTGGTTTGTTTTTTTTGCTTTGGCACCCATCTGAGAAATTCCTTGTACAATACTGGGTGTTACCTGTGTGCTCCCTGTCACTGCCTCTGACCAAAGCAGCCACAGAACCAAGAACAATGTGGGGTACATTGAAAAGGCAAGAGAAGAGAAGGAGAAATAGTGGATGCATCTGTTAAGGATGTATTTTTACTGCAGTCTCAGGTTGTGGTTTTATTTAAGGACTGATGCCTTAGCTGTCTTTCAGCAACTTCAAGATTGATTTAGCTCAAGTGTAAGAGGTTTCAGGGGTTTTTGCTTGCTCATGGTGAGCAATCATGCCCCATTAGCCTCGGGACCTCACTCAGCTGCCAACCCCAAGATGCACAGGGCTGAGGAGAGGTATGTGTGAGGCTGATTTCACCTTTCTGGAGATCAGTCTAAATGCTGCTCCATAAACACTATAAGAGTTTGACAAGAGACTTAATAACATTCAGACCCAAATCCAGCAAGTAAAATCCAGCAAGGGGCCGAATTAGGCAAAGACCTAAGATATACCTCAAGTGAAAGAGGTAAATAGCTCAGTCCCTTCAATGAAATTGTTTCAGGATTATCCCAGTCGAATGAAAATCAGAACTTGCCTGGAGGGAGCTTGCTTTATTTCATAGCTATCTAGTTATTTTTTCTGATGCCCAGACCATCTGTTCCATTGGTGGGTATGCCATCATTCGCACACCCACTGAATGCCAAATTAATCCAAGTCACACAGCTTACACTTTCCTTCTGACTTAGACCAAACTATATTTTATTCCAGCATAAAATAGACATCAGAGCTAAGTTTGCCTTGCTCACTTCCATGAAGGAAAGGGTGAGCTTTGGTGCTCACTCTGATCCCCTTAGGGGACAACCTTCAAACACCAGAACTTTTGTAGCGGATCCCACCACAATTCATCAGCACTGGACAATAATGGATGCCTGGTGGGAAAAGGGATGTGGAAATAAAGAGAGCAAGGACACAGCCATGCTGCCACACCCCTCTCTCATGCTCTCGAGGTCTGCATCTTTGGGAAACCCTGAGTTTTTGTATCCAGTAAGTCTCAAATGAATTCCCTTTCCATGAATCTTCTAAGCACATAGGGACTTTTTGTGCCTGCAGCCTCCTATGGCAATGAGTTACACAGCTGAGCTATAGGTTGAAGAATTACCTTCTTTTGTTTTCTTTGAAACGATTACTATTGATTTCATTTGATGTTATACTGAAGACAGCAAACAGTTATTTGCATCCTTCTAGCCACTTTTATCGTGTGCCCTGCCTGGTTTTCTGTTCTCCCAGACAAAGGCTACTCTTCTCACTGATCATTTCTCATATCAAAATGATTCCAGACTTTGTTTTTTCCTTACCCACTTTGTTTTTTCCCTACCCACTTTTTTTTTGAGCTGGGAGGATGGGGACAGAACAGCACGCATTATTCAAATGCAGTTACACTGTGAATCTGTACAGTGACCCTGTGATATTTTCTAGTGTGGTCTTCATTTCTTTCCTCACATTTGATTTGCTTTTTTAAATGCTACTGAGCACTGAGCTGACATTTTAATAGACCTTTTTATAATAACCTCACGATTGCTTTCTACAGTGGTAACAGCTATTTTGGAGCATATCATTGAATATGTATAGTTGGACGTTTTTCTCCCATGTGTATTACTTTACATTTGTCAATATTGAATTCAGCTGCCTTTTTATTTCCAAGTCATTCTTTCTTATGACATCCATCTCCAGCTCTTAGCAGTTGGCTTTAAATTTACTTCTTTGAATAACAGTATTGTCAGCAAACTTTGTTACTTCGTCTTGTCCCACTTTCCAGGTCACTTACGACTAGATCAGTCAGTGTATTCCTGTGAGACTCCACTGGTGATCTTCCTCCACTGACTTTTGTCCTTTGTGTCCCATCTTTTAACCATTTACTTCTTCATGAGAGTACCTTCTTTTTATTCCACTGCAGCTTAACTTTTTTAGCTTCAGGCTAGCTTTGTCCCGCTAAAAATGTAGCTTAATGGCTTTGAGAGCCACTCGAATATTGGTTGTATTCAAAACCAGCCAAGTGGGACACTATGGAAGTAGGAGCAATCTGAATCTTTTTTGTCACAATTCAAAAACTGCCATCTCTCCCAGTGATCAAGGGTGCCTGAGACAACCTGCTGCTGCACAAGCATGCCCTAAGGATGTCCATACTCAAACTGAAAATGCACACAAACATCTACAGTAACAAAGAGCATGCCCATTTGCAAAGGTCTAGGTTTGCTCCACATTTGATTTGGGATTCACTGGGATGTGCTGGAACTTCCAGGCAGTAGAGGAATATAATTAGCTGTGCTTTGGGGAGTGGATTTGTTGATCTGAGTTGATGTCAAGTGTGAGACAGACTGTGGCCTGCAGAGAAGAGGTCACTGAAATGTGTGGTTGGAAGACAACTGTGGGAGCTGCTGGCAGATTTGCAGACCTGGGAAGAAAACAGTAATGATGGCCTTGGGAAGAAGGGGCAGTGGAGGCAATTACCGAGTGAGACATTTCACACTGCAGTTCGGCACTGAATGCTGGAGCAGCAGTGATTTAATGTTAGAGGTGGTCAAACTAATAGCAACAAAAATATTTAGAATTGTGAAACTAAGGGGTAAATGTGTAACTGTCACATAGGACTCACTGTTCACAAGATATTGCTGAAATGACGATTTCGTCAGAGCTCGGGTTTAGTGTGGGCTGCATCAACTTGCCAGGTGACAGGTCTGCCTTTTCAGCTATGCTACTGATGTTGCAAAACAGCTTTCTCTAGTGATCATTCCCATCAGTCTCCCGTGTCTCCCTGCCTAATATAATTTTGAATATGCCTGTTCATTCACTAAAGTCTCTTATCCCTTTCCAACAGCTTCCCCCCCCCCCCTTTTCTTGAGAAAAAAAGAAGTTATATATGTTTTCATCTTTTACTTTAAAAAACATGGAGCATTGTGAGATTTCAGTTCTTCAAGATCCTCAGCTGAATGGGCTTCATGTCCTTGTTCCCTTGGTTTATCAAAGTTGGCCTTTTTGCAGGGAAGAGACTTAGTTCCACCTCTCTTTTTATCTAACTCCAAAGTAGGTCACTCCGCTCAAAATATTGGCACATTTGAAACACAGTATCACCAGAGCAGAAGAGTGAACTCCCTGAACTGGAGTGTGAGTCAGGGAGGGTTAACAGTGAGTAAGGTGGGTGAAGGCTCACCCATTACTTGTAAATGAGCGGGTGTCTGACAAGAAGCCTGTAACCTGTAGAAGGAAGCTTCATACTGCTGAAAAGTGGGCTGTAAAGCAGAGACACCACCAGTGCTGAGGCATGGAGCTCCGGCATGGCTGTGAAATAGCCTCCCTGGGCATGGTAGCTCAAGGACGTCTTGTAGCTGAGACTGTGGGGATAGATGGTCCCTTGTGTGCAGCTCTGAGATGCAAAGCAGTGGCTACTACTTCTGAGTCCAGGAAATGGGGATTTTTCTGATTCAGAGAGCCTGTGGGTGACAAGGGAGGTAGTCAGGAGCAAGCTGGAAACCCAGGGAGGGAAAGATGGGGAATTCCTGTTACTGGAGCTGCAGGCAGGCGTGATGCAGCGCACCTCCTCACTGCAGCACCCACCTCTCCGACAGCAGGGCTGGATAGCTGTGCAATGGGGGAGCAAAATATTGTGTCTCGGAGAGGTGGCTGCTTTAGTGCCACCAGGGATCAAGTGTGATCCACAGTGAGCAAGTACAAGCAAGCATCGTCAGGGAGTGCTGAAAGACATGAAACAAATGACCATCAACATGTGTGGATGAGAGAAAAGTCTCTGAGAACAGTGATTTGATACAAAACAGCTGGTGCCAGTGCCCTGGGGCACCACAAGCCCTGACTGGCATCCTGGGGCTCCTCCACAGCCCCATATCAGCCCCTGAGGCCATCAGCCCCTGCTCCAGCGATGATGCAGCAGGGCAGGTCTCCAGCTCCCCACAGCCCTGCCTGGCCGTGGGCCCCACTAAGCTGGACCCACCAACAGGTCAACATCTAGGCCTGGCCTTAGCCAATCCCCAGTGAAGTGCCTGAAGCTGGGGCTGCCTCAGTGTTTCTGGCTCCTGGCTGGGGGAGGGATGGGCTCTGTCCTGGTGGACCCTAGAGGGGAGCTTCTGGCCTGGGGTTTGCTGAAGCAGGATCCACTTCTGGTCACAGCACACTCTGGCCAGGAGACCAGTTTTGCAGCACCTGAGCACTGCGGCCATGGCAATCCTCATTCATTGCCTGTATCACATTTCTCAAGGAGGAAGTAGAAGAGGGTTTGTGCTAGGCAAAACCCCCTTGGGTTTATTCCTGCCAGCGTTAAAGCATGTGGTTGCACCTGTGTGTTTTACCTCCCTGTCGCCCCTGAGGAGGACCCTTCCTGCTCCCTCCCCCACCACAGCTCGTGTCTGGTGTGTTCTCTAGGATTGAGAAGTTTGGTAGGTGTCTTTGGGGAGTCATGGGGGTGCACAAGGTGCCGTCTCACTCTGCAAGAGCTGCAGGGATAAGCAGCCATTCCTGGTATCCCTATGTTGTGCAGGCAAAGCCACAGAGCTCTCCTAGAGCCTGTGGAGCTAGGATAACAGTGGAGGCACAGTGTTGCAGCCTGAGGAGCTCACTGCAGGACGGTGGAGTACAGTTACAGGACTGTACTTCAAGAGCTATCTAACAGCTGGCTATCCTCAGTCCAAATATTATAGACCTTTTAGTGGATAAAAGGTGTTCAGATATTTAAGTCTTTCATGTAAGGATGAATAAAACCTCTTGAACAAAAATATTTGCGATTATGTCACACTTGAAAGTGTTTGTGTCCCTTTGGTTAGCTAGCAAGCTGTGTAAGGCAGCAGGCAGGGAAGTTTCCTGGGGTAGACTTTTTGTCAAACCTATCTGTGAGAAACACGGTATGAAACAATTTCCCACTGCAAAATGGCCTTGAGCACTTTGTTGTCAGCTTTGCCTATTTTTGCTCAAGTATCGCCAGTGTTCACTGCTGGCTGAAAGAATCTGAGAAGCAGATTGATGCAGTGGAAATTCAGTGAAGCCAGATGCACATGCCTGCAAGAGAGGTGAATGAATCCTGTGTTACAGGGATAAATGAGGTCAGGATTTACAGGTACTGCTGAGCCACGGGCATGCTGGTAGCCCTCTTTCTTAGCCTGGAGATGGTCCTGCACTTTGCTCTAGCCTGAACCAACTGCCACTGATGTTTTTGGGAACACGGTTATGGGAGAAACCTTGTCCTGGGTTCAGCAGTATGTTAGATTTTGCAGCAGGTACTTGTTCTTGGAAACTTGATTGCATCTTCTCATTAATTTCATTGAATTTGTATACCACTTAAAAGCTAGACACTTTTTGCTGAATAACACTCTCACTTCCTATGGAAGAAAGAGCATGGATGGTGAGTCTTTCCAGCATGAATTCTGTGAGTTGAGAGAGGAATTTAAAGACATGCTGGAGAGCAGCATACAAACAGGGAGCAAGGCTGTCTTGTGATCAGTGCTGCAGCCTAAGCATTAGGCAGTCACTTCAGAGAGCTGATCCACAGTGCTGCAGGCAGCACATTTGCGTCTCCTTAAGGAAAATGTTTTAATGTATCAAGGATTCTTTGAGCGAGGGGGAGAAAATACCTGTGGTCAGAGAACTCTAAGCTGGAGGTCTTCAAAGTTTTATTAAAGAAGGGCTGTCAGAGCCAGAGCATGTGGCAGCTGGCCTCAAAAAAAGAGTGTGTAGCTGTCCTGGGTTCAGCAGTAGCAGTCATGTTTCTCCTCCTTGGTAGCTGGTGCAGTGCAGTGTTTTGACTTTCGGCTCGGGAACAGAGCTGATAGAGATGTTTTGGTTTGGCCAAGGACTTTGTGAGCCTCATGCTCTGCCAGGGAGGAGGGGAAGCTGTGAGGAAGCAGAGACAGGACACCTGACCCAAACTGACCAAAAAGGTATTCCATACCACAGCACGTCATGCCCAGGATGTAACTGGGAGTTAGCCGGAAGGGCTGGGAGACTGCAGGGTTGCAGGAGGTATCGGTCGGAGCTTGGTCGGGCTTGAGGGGCGAGTTATCGGTCGGCGGGTGGTGAGGTGTTGTATTCTGTTCCCTTGTTATTTCCTTTATCATTATTATTATTGGTGGTAGCAGTAGTGATTTGTGTTATACCTTAGTTACTAAACTGTTCTTATCTCAACCCGTGGGAGTTGCATTCTTTTGATTCTCCTCTCCGTCCCTCCGAGAGCAGGGGGAGGGCAAGAAAGGGGG
Source organism: Pezoporus wallicus (assembly GCF_028554395.1). Lineage (NCBI taxonomy): Eukaryota > Metazoa > Chordata > Aves > Psittaciformes > Psittacidae > Pezoporus > Pezoporus wallicus. The sequence goes on from NW_026635157.1 coordinate 293,954, forward strand.
GGAAGTGAGCGAACGAATTACCTGACTGGGTTTAAACCACGACAGTAGCCTTTATGTTGAATAGATGGAACACTGAAAATGGACCTTGGGAAAGTTTGCCTGCAAAATCTCCCAGGGGTATATAGCCCTAAGGGTTAACAAAGTTTACTGTCTAATGATGTTTACATGCTTCAATATGGGTAACCGTGGGTTTCATCCTAAGTGATGCTAGACCACTGAAAGCAAGCAGTGTTTTTTCAAGTCTTACATTATCACCGATCTTATGCTTTTGAACAGACCAAAAGTGGAAAGACAAATACAAATTATTTTTTATAATCAATGTTTCAGGGCTCTGCAAACTGATTCTCAGTGGGTGGAAACCGGTAGCAGTGAAGAAAATGATCTCTTGCTGGTAAACTGAACAAATGTAAATAGAGATGTGGAATAGAAAGCCTTTCTGCCATATGTAGACCTGGTATCTGTGATAGAAATGATGGCACAGTAGAGCAGAGCTGAACTCCATCGTGCAGGTGTGCTGTCTCTGACAGAAGCCCAGTATCAGCAGATTCATCTGCAGAAAGCAAACAGAATAGCATTCTGTCCCTGCTTCAGTTTGTGTGTGGGCTAATAAGACTGAAGGGGAATTATGCGATTCAGGCACAATATGGAGCAGCCTGACAGATTGCAGACAGATGTAAGCTTGCTTTGCCTGTGCTCTGCACTGATGGAAGCTCAGCTAATATATTCTATTTCTCCGTTAGGCTTATTGCATCAAGCTCAGCATTGTTCTGATGATGCAGTCATGTGGCTTCTGCATCCGAACTGGCTCTCTTCCTACCAGCTTGAAGCAAACTTGCATCTGTCTTCAAAATATGATGTAGACATAACCTTTTAACAGGCCACACTTCTCAGCCTGCATAATGTGGAGCTGAGACATGCTCAAAGCAGGAGGGAAAGGATCAGAGGTCGTCTCAAGCTCTTTGAAGTAAAAGGGATTTGAAGATATATGGTAGTATACAAGCAACCTGGAAGGAGTTGCAGTGAGTGGGAGCAGATGGTAGCTTGACTGACAAGTGGAGATGCTGAGCATCTAAGTGTACTAAACTAACTGGGTCCCTGGAAGCAGAAAATTGAACAGTGTGTATTTCACATAGTTTTGTTACTGTGGCCATTCCCTGGCTAGCAGATTGCACCCAAGTGTGACCATTCTTCTTTATGCCTGTGCTGTGTTCCCTTCTTGTAACAGAGCAACCAAGTGATCTGATTGCCTCTATGCTGATACACATGCTTTGTCATAAAAATGGAGATACTGATTGTTCCACAAATTATGGTGATTGTAAGTCAGAGCATTGCAGGGACCAGTGAGATTGGTAGAGAATGTCAGAAAGAATATACCTACTTCTGAGCAGGAGAAAAATCTAACTTTTATTTGCAGTATTTGTCAATATTCCTATATGAACCTACTGTTAACTCTTACGTGCTTTTTGCTTTAAATTTGAAACTGCAAATAGGAACTTCCTGGCTTAAACATTTTTTTTTTTTTTTAAATGAAATAGCAGGATCCTAATGTTATTTTGTGCTCTAAGTTCCCAATTCCACTATAAATGTGATGGGGTTTAAGTTTGGAAAAACTACCCATACAGCACACTTGCCATAAAGACAAAAATATTGGGCAGGTTTTTATTAGACAGACTCAAATTTCGCCTGTATCCTAAATCCATTCCTATAAAATGCAAATGTATTTTTTCCCCTTTAGTCTTGTCCTAATATGTAAATGTGGATACTTTCCTGTACAATGGATTTGCTTTGCTAAGCTTAAGCAGATTTTATTCATTGTCGAAATGTGTATATCTGCCAATTCCAGTTAATTCTCCACAGAAGCGGATGTAATAAGTGCAAACATTTATAATCCTAACAATTGATGGAAATGAAAACAGCCATTCTTGCTACAATAAAAGTGTGTGCATTTAGAACCTAACCACCAGTGAGAATATTAAATTGTTCACTCAAATTTTTATAGTAATAAAGATTGACACAATTTAGCAATAATTTTATTTTTATAATGTAAAGTTGCAAATGTAGTTATTTATGAGATGCTCTATTTAATCCTGTCTTTAGTTTGCTATTTACTGTTTAGAATTAATACCTTCCGTGCCTTATAAAGCTTGTACACAATTGAACTTTCTCTGGGACCTTCACTTCTTGACCAAAATGCCCTGCCACTGTTTCCACTGTGGCAGGCTTGGCTCCTACGCCTTTGCTGTTCTGAGATTTCTAGTGTAGAGATACCGGATGTTTTTACCTCCAGGTGACACTTGTAACCTAATGTGTTTCTTATACTGCAGGGCCTTTTGATGAATAAAAAGCTGGTATATCAGACTTCCATGAAGTTAACACAGGAGGTTTGGGACCAAGGAAACCATTCAGTAGTATAACTCTTGGGTGCTCTGTCAGATTGCTTATTATGGTAAACTTTTTTCTTATTTCAATTTTCATGAAACTTTTCAAGATAAAGATCTAACTTGAGATAACTCCTCTGAAAACCCAAAGGACTCTGATGATTTTGCATGTGATTTATAAAGCAAAAGTTTGCTTTTCATTTTGTCTTAATTTCCACAAACCTTCTTGTGGTGTCTCAAACATAGCAGTGAGAATTTATGGTTTCAAGACTCCAAAATCACAGCATAATTAGAAGTGTTTGCTAATCAGCTGAACAAGTCACTTTGCCACCTGAATACTGGAATGATTGTTTTTCCACTGAGGGGAAAGAGTGAAGGGTTTGTAGTTTTGTTACACAGAATTTTTATCAACCGGTAAATGGAAAGACAGCCTTGTATGCTGCAGCGAAGCAGACTGCAGTAGCAACGTTCTGCGGTGATGAAGATATACTCCCGCTTCTCCCTAGGAAGTTGCCTTTCTGAGTAGCAAGAGATAGATGTTCTAGAGAAAAACATTTCAACTGTTAATAATCTTACGTCAAGACCACTGTGAAAGCAGTAGATTTATCCTCTATTACTTCAGTTAAGTACTCCACTCCTTCCCCAGTGGATACTCCAATGTTTAACTACCATTAACCATTAGAAAGATTTTCTGAAAGGTCTGCTTAAATCTCTCATGCTGTAGCACAAATCCATTCAATTTTTTTCACTGTCTTCAGTCACATAGAGATTAATTCACCCAGGTTATTTTGCAATAATAGTTTAAATATTGAAAGACTCCTCATATTCCACATTTTCTAGACTAAACAGCCCCATTTTCCTGTTTTTCTCATAATTCCTCCTCTTGGCTTCCCTAGACTTACTCCAGATGATCTCCATTTTTCCTGAAGCATGTGTTATGCCCAGCTGTACACAGAACTCCAGCTGAGTGCTTATATACACCACCCCTACCCTCTTAAGACTCTTATTCCTGAGATATTCAGCTCTGAAGCTACATTGGTGAAATACGTACCTACATGACATAATATAGAATGCACAACAAAACATGTAGGAAAGCAAAGTAAGGAATCTTCTTTGTAGGGTGTTTTAGGATTTTTATTTTTTTAAGGGAGCATAGCTACACAACTGACATCTTCTACTTAAACAAAAATGTCTGCAACTGATGAGATGTATGGGAATGGATGATGTGTATAGAAAAGGTGAAAGGTACAAACTGGCTATATCAGAAAGCTGGCACCAAACAAAATATGGCAGCATGTGGGAAGAATTACAATGCTTTTTGTAAGACCTGGGGCAGGAATAAGGAAGTAGAATCTGCTGAGGAAATGGAAATGAAGTTAATTAAAGGACTTGCAGAATTAATGTGCCTACCTATTTAGTACTCAGCCCTTTCAGAGCACTTCTGGTGATTACACCCTACAGCATGAAGAATTAAATCCTTTAGTCTTATTCTAAACAAAACTAAAACATATCAGTGCATTGGCTGTATTTTCAGTTTCTTCAAAGTGGAAGTATCTAAGTACTCAGGACCTCAGTTTTGGTTGCTGGAAAATAGCAGAGCTGATGTGTAGAGAATAAGGCTTACATTGCCTTGCAGTGAGTATTTACTCGAGCCATGTTTTAGAATAAGTGGAGATCCCTATGGGTTCAAATGCTTCCTTGCACTTCAGTTGTATGCATGCTAGGAAGTCCTAACTCAAGCTTTTCTGAGTCAAAGTCAGGAGGTCAGATCCCTGCCTGTATCACTGAACACTTGATATGAACTGGTAAATCTCAAGTACTTCTTTTCTTAGCCAAGGGAGTGAAATTTGAGCAATTAAACAAGTGACCAGAGCGAAAGTGATAATGGTGTTCAGAAAAGGGAAAACAGCGGTAAAAGCAAGAGGTAGTAATTTAACTTTTCCTGACTTCTTTAATGCAAATCTATTTGTGGAACAGGGAAACAGTCTAGAGGGGCACTCTGACGCAGCAATAGCTTGCCTGAAAGGAATCCGCTGCTTGCTTTCCCCAGTTCCTTTCTCTCATGCTTTCCTGGCAGTTTGCAGATTAGTTCATTGCCATAAGAAATGGGTCATCTCAGCAGCACTGTAGCAAATGCAACAGCACAGGGTGAGGACTTGGGCTTCTGAGCCTTCCCAGCTTGTCCTCAGCACCAACAGGCAGCCAGCTTTCCTCCTGGCACGCCTGGGTACCCATCGCTTTGGGGGCAGCGGCAGTTAGTGTAGCTACTGCTGAATCCCTCCCTGTGTTTAAATGTCTCACAGATCAGGAACCCTTTCTGATTTTACCCCCGGCTGCCTGTATTCCCTTTTGAGTCACATTGGAGTTTGACTTTTTTACCTCCTCAAAATGGAAGCTTTAATTGTCCTTGTGTTACATCTCATTGTGGTTACAACACATGTAATTAGATGACCTCAGGCAAAAAATGAGTCCTACAATAAACTGACACTGTTGTTGGCTGCTGGTCTACTGACCCACTGATTCTCATCTCTTGCATTTACTCCAGAAGCTGAGCACTAGTCTAAATGTTTTTTTTATTTCAAGGGTATGCCAAAGAAGTTTATGTAGACTTCTACCTACTGCCCTATAATATTAGTTTTATTGCGCATATCCAGTAGGCATGTAGTAGAGCAGCCATTAAATGTAATGTTCAATACATATGGCCAAAGGAAGTGTGTTTAGAAAGCATGGCTAATAGTGTAGAGACAAATTCCATTTTGTTTCCCAGAGATATTAAGGCTGACAGACTGCTAGTTGCATGATCATTAGCTGAAGTGAGCTCCACAGCAATGCTTGAGGCAAAATAATAGTAATCTGATGGCAGATGCAGTGGGAACAGCACAAGTCAGCAGCACCAGTTAGCAATTCTTTTGCTTATTAGAAGAACATTCAGATTTCAGCCAGAATTGTTAGGTTGGGTTTTTTTTCTTATTTTTTCTTTCTGAATCCTTCCTATCTTCAGGTCTTTCTTCTTCATTGACATTAGTTTTTTCAAAGCAATACCTAGAGACCTTAAATTTCATTTTCTTTGAAAAAGGATGTGGGTAAGGGAAGCTTTTTATGGCCTAGGAGAGTCTGTTTGTTTTATAACAGCATGCGGTGTTCAGGTTCCTAATTACTGTTGCATTTTAAACATAATTTATGCATGTTTATTATTAGTACTCCAAAATGATGAGGTATAAGTCTGTGTCCTGATGCCTATCCCTAGGACCGAAACAGAAAAGGACACAAAAAATCTTCCCTTAAATGTAAAACCACCCTGCTCTTTTACCAGCTTCCTCCTTGATAACCTGGGGAAAGAAAAAAAAAAAAGAGAGGAGGATAAGGATTTAAAAACATTCTTCATGATCTGTACTTCTTACACTGACTGTGGCAACAGTAATAGATTTTATAGGTTTGCTCAAAGTCAACCAGATGTGAAACAATCTATGCAGAGCTGTGTTTTGTCCCTGAGGGGGACATCCATGAAAAACCATGAAGTCATATTTCATATTGACGTATCTGCAACGCATAGTTCAGCCTTCAAATTTCACGGGTGCAACAAGTTATTAGAATTTAATTGTATTTTTTACTTCAGTTCCCAACTGAAACCAGCCACTTCTCCACATTATTTAAGATATCTTCAGATAGTGGCTTGTTTCCTGCTGCCCTCTCCAGAGTGAGTCAGTACAGCAGCACTGCTGTTGCCGTCTCAGTGTCAGTGTTGAGCTACAGTGGGACAGACTTTAAGACACATTTCAGAATGTGTTTGAAATAGGTCCACAGAGCCCAGAAAACTATTCCAGCAGGCGGGTATGTGCATCTAAACCAGACCTTCTCTCCACCACAACAAGACAAGGCATTTGGAGTTACCCAATTGTTTACTACTACATAGGGATCATAGATGTAGAAGAATTTTCTCCACTTTTAGGAATGTGTCAGAACTCCTGATTTTCTGCTATTAACCAGGGTGCCTGTAGTCTTGTCTATAATGGCTTGATCACACAAAAAATAACTCCCAGGTGCTAGACTGGTCTGATTTTAAAGTGATGTTTGACAAAAGTGACTGAATAATGGATGCTTCTTAATTATAGGATATGTACATGCTCCTATGATTTCTCTCAAAATGTATTATTAGAGATTTTTCAACCACTCATGTTTCTGTTTTATTAAAGTTTCTGGGCAATAGCAAGGTGTCAGCTATTGAAGCTTACTAGTCAGTAAGTCATATGGCCCCCAGTCTTCACCTCTCCCAGTCTCATTACAGCTTCAGTTCTTGGGTCCCACATGCCAATAGATGAATTTAGAACTATTCCTAGAGGAAGTCTAGGATATAAGCACACACTTTGATACTGCTCGCAATAGGGATGGATCTAGGCAGATACCTGCCTGCTCTCCTAAACTCAGAAAAGTGTGAGCATTTGTAGCAAGAGTAATTGCTAATGCTATTGCAAAGCTCATTAACCATGAATACTTGCATATTCAGCTTCATAAGAAATGAAGTGTAAACAGTGCTGTCAATCAACATTTCAATCACCCAAATGTTTGTGGAAAGTTAATTCAAGACGGTATGAACATATTAAAAGTGAAATCACCCTGAAATTTCAGCACTTTGTTGTGAAAGCATTAGCAGTGCTAACCCATCTCCACCTGTATTCTTTTAGAACCCTCTAGAGCTTTATCACTGCTGTGATTGTCTGGTTCTAAAATTGGTCTTGTAATAATAGAAACATGAAATTTGCTGACAGATTTCCCCGTGAGCAAGGGTGGGCTGAAGCTGCTATTTTAAGCACCCTTGTGAGGAAAGTGATTGGTAGTATATGTGCTGAGCCCTGAATCAGCAAGAATGGGTGCAGGATCCCTGCTTAATGTTCAAGCTACAAGAAACATTGAAGAGGAACTCAAATGGATAGAAACATTGTGAGAAAATTGTTTAGAAAACCAGATTAGTAATTTGTTAGTAATAGAGAGATGAAGATTACTCAGAAGCATCCAGCTCTAGTCAGACATTCAGCTGATGAAAGTGGGCAGAAATTCAATGAATTCAACAGGGTTATAATGATTTTACGCTTACTCAGGATTTGATCTCACATCTGAATGTGAATTTAACGACAATGTAATCACAACTGCTGTCACGTGAATACCCTTATATCTTCTTGTTCTGCAACAAAGTTAAAACTGTCTCCCATCTCTGTATGAGCAGCTTGAGCAAACTGGTAAAGCAGTGGACTAGGCAGTTAAACAGTTTAAACATAGTGGGATAGACATGTTTAGACAATCAAAACTATGGTAGATGACAGACCTCTGAAAAAAGTATTTTTTGACTTTAGTAATTCAGCTGCACCTGGAAGTTGAAACCAGTTTTGGGAGTGATCATCCAGATTAGCTTCCTAAAATGGTCTGGGAAACGATGAGGTCTTAAAAGAGTGGTTAGTAGTTGTAGTTACTGTGCCATTGAGATCTGCAGTACACTGAGCTGAAATAGGTCCATATTTCTTTTCAGTTGAGGCTGTTTTTAGCTGGAGATTATCTCTTGGCATGGCATGAAGCTAAATATGATTCAGAAAGACATTATCTATAATAACTTCAGTGGTTTTGCACTTACTTAATTTTATTTTGTCAAATCAAATTAAGCCAATTCTAGTCCATTAGGGAGGTGTGTGCATGATGAGCCTGGGGATGTGAAAGGGGGAACCAGGCTTTGGACTGTGTGGATGCCAGCCTTGACAGCCTTCATACTCTCCCCAGGGGGCATGGAAAGAATGATGTAGTACAGCAGATTTTATCTGCATGTGATACTTACTATTATTGTAAGGGAATTTCAGGGTGTGGAGTTAACCCTCAAAAGTCTGTGTAACTACGTGCATACGTACTGTAAAATATATTCACCATTTCCTGGTGAGTCTTTCTCTTTTTCTCTCCTACAATTGCCTTGATGCACCAGTGATCTCCTCAGGGCTACCACAAATGGAGAAGTATGGCCCTCTCCACACCCCCAGGCTTTTCTCTGGCACTCCTTCAACATCTGGCATCTCCTTCAACATCTTCCTGCTACTCTTGCCCTGTGGTGTTTCTGACTAACTGCTAGTTCTTCACAAATCCTGTTTACCACTTACTCCTTCGTGTTTCATGATCTAAAGGAGGGAAGGAATGCTTTTCAGTATGCAGCCTTCATAGAAAAACAAGAGCAATCTGGACACAGTGCTTGGACAGTGTTTAGATTTTAAGGTTATTTTTTTAATATATTTCTTTTCCCTTAGAAGTGGTGCGTTTTATACCTTGGGGTACCTCACATGAATGAAGTTTCCCAAGGTTAAAAAAACCCACAAAACCAATGTGTGTATAATACCCAGAAGCTTTAGTACAAAATAAATCAGTTTAGCCAGAAAAGGTGTTTGGACAGAAAAAGATGAGTTTAGTGCTTTACCTCACTGAGTTTTTCTTGCAGTAAAACTGCCATGCCCAGTCTCTCCTGCAAATTTATCACATGCCCAGTATTTGCTCCAAAGTAAAGAAAACATCTTTTTGTGGAAGGAAGTGTTAAAGACAAAGCCCTAGTGTCCCTTTCTAAGCCTGCCTGCCCTTCTGGGCCTCCTGCCTGCAGGTCAGGATCCCTGTTTATCCCAAAGAGGGCAAAGAAGTGCAAAAGGCCCTTATTAAATCCACGGCTTTCCAGGCCTCAGAGGCCAGGCTGCGCCTAAGCCAGGAGAGACGGTGGGAGCTGTGGTGCGGGGCTGCTGCCAAGCCCCTCTCCCATGACAGAGGGGTAACTCAGGGCAGCTGCAGGCAGAGGAAGTCACACCAGGCATGTAGAAAGCGAGGTGCAGAGTGCATCCCTGCCCACCAATGTAAAATGGTCACGGTGGGGAAACAATATGTTGTGTCCCGCCTTTAACAGTGCAGCAGAGCCCAGGGGTTTCTTGCAGTCATGTTGGGAAGCATCCCTTCCCAGGGTTTTGCTGAGCAGTACAAGTCCACACACCCTCTTCTTGAAGGCTGTGGCTTACCATCTTGGCTATATCCTAACTATATGTTTGATTCTGTGTTGCCTTGCCTGCCAGGAAGTAAAAATCAAACTCCCATTTTTTTGTGGGTTATTCCTTTTTTTTTTTGATCTCTGGAAACTGTAGCCCTGAACTGCGTTTTCAGTAATTGCAAGATTTATTTTTGTGTTGCTGTACATTAATCACATTGGAAAGGGAGGGAAGCAAAAATAGAGAGGGAAGTGCATAATTACTGAACAGGAAGAATAACATCAACACAGTCATATCTAATTTTCTAAGACTCTTGAAAACAATGGTGTGATTTTGGGGAAACAGTAGAAAGAGCAAGCTGCTGAAAAAAGTACATAAAGGCAAGTCCAACTGCACAAAAGGCATGATGTTCCTTTAAAAAGCTACGTGTAATCACCAGGGTACCTGACTAACTGGTACATAACATGTTTGTCTAAGCATAGTAACTCTCCCACTGAGAGAAACACTGTGAGCCGAACAAGAATATACATGCTTTGGAAATACTTTTCTAGAACCATGATGCTTGTTCCATTAGTCAATTTGGTGTGCTTTCAATAGGTAGGAGACTGTTGAGCCTAAAGTGAAACAGTCACACAGCAAATACAGAGGGAAACAGGGGAGCTTAGTTTTAGAAAATTACACTTCTGAAGAGAAGAAAATATGAGGACAAGATGCAATCCTCTTGGGGTCTGCCTTAGAGGCCCTCAAAATTCTACTGTAGTCAAAGCCACAAAAATGCCGACCATTTATTAAGCAAAGATAAAGCTGCAATGATCTGGCAAAGAGAAGAATAAAAAAAGAAGGAAATGAATGCTGTGGCACTATTGCAAAAAAAATAACTTTTCATGTCTTTCTAAATGTCTTTGAGTCTGTTATGCCTGACTTATTGCTGCTTTTGTCATTTCTGAAAATTAAGTCAATTTTTCTGGAAAACGTTTTGTTGTCTTTGAGATGAAAAATGCACCAGCAACATAAAAGCCAGCCCTGAGGAAAGGAGAGATTCCCTGTAAAGACTCTGGATTTTCACTCCCCCAGTGGTCAGTGCCATCTGTAAGAAGGGTAAGTACAGAAGAGCAACAGCTTTGGCCCAAAGTCTCTGAGAAAGGCTGAAATCACCTGTTTCCTCTGTCCTTCCACACTGGCAGGGCCCTTTGCCACACTGAGTGTGGGAAAAGCAAATAAATCACACATAATCCCTGTTGCTCTATAGCCTTCTGTGACTGCAGGGATGGTGTTATACGTGGGGATGCTGGGTTGGGTGGCAGCACGAGGCAGTGGGACCATCTGCACTATCGCCTGCTCGAGGCTTGGATTTCGCTGAATGGCACTGGTTCTGCTCCAAAGCCGCCAACTGGTCAAAACTTCCAGTCCCTTTCTGAATAAAATTGAATGCGTGGTTGATGGGGCCTGAAATATTGATGAACTATAGGGATTTTTTTGTTTCCCGCACTCTGATTGATTGCTGGTGCCCAGTAAATGTAAGAAAAGCCCTGCACATGTGAAATGGTTCCCAGCTACATAAATGGGAAAAACATCTCAAAAGCACAATCAATGAAGACCTGATTCTCCCTCAGCCTAGCTGGCTATAAGGGCTAAATTTGCTTCAAATCAAACCTGGTCTATTATGAACAAATGAAGTGGACCTGAGAAGTGGACAAGTGTTATGGAAATCCAAACATCTGTTCCCAGAGGTTGTAGCACACAAGGGAAAACAAAAGGGATCATACTGCCACAAATAGGGTAGCTGTGATGAACCTACCCTGAAGTTGCCCTTGATCTGGGGTCTCAGTTATAGATTTCAGTAAATGTTAAATGTTTAGGAGAGAAAGTACAATGATTTCAAGGATTTGGCTGGTGCTTGGACTAAGTACCTGCTTTGACTCTATGTGGTGCTCACTACTGGCCAGACCTAGGGATCCCTAATGAGTCATGGGAACAAAGCTGCAACTATTGAAGAGCATATTGATGGCTTTGATGCTTTCTTCAGCTGGAACAAGTGCTGATACATTTGAACGCATTTGTATTTTGAAATGGTTTCAGAATACTTTAGTGATGTTCGGTTTTTTTGTGGAACCACAGAAAAGGGGGTCTGGGAAGCAGGGAGGAATCTTGTCCATGATCGTGCTGTTCTTACATAGCCACAAATGGAGATGCTCTATGTCCTTGGGGCAGTCAATTTGAATGCTTCATTACCCTTAGGAATTTCATAGTGAATCCATATACAAATACTGGAATTGATATTGTGCTGTCTAATGGTATATTACAGCAGGATGTATAACCTCATTTGGTGAGGTCCAGCATTATCCTCTGAAAACACAACAGGTACACAGACTTGGCTACCCAAGTACATGACTTAACCATCATTTTACATTGACTTAAGCACAAGTTACTTCTAGAATGGGCTATCTCACCTTCTCCTGCCCCCTGCCCAAATATCTCTACTTGCTGCCTCCTGGGTATTCATACAGCCAGATGAGCTGTATGAGAATCGAGTCCTTCCCCTTCCATACCTCACCCAAAAAAGGGATGTTTTGTGGTGGATCAGGTCCCTGATCTGGATGACTGTAAAGCTGCAGGAGTGCTCAATTGGCACCAGCAGCAGTGGTGAAGCTGAGGGATATGGCTCTTCCGAGAGCACCGACAGAGAATCATAAAATCATAGAATCATAGCGTAGTTAGGGTTGGAAAGGACCTTCAAAGGTCATGTAGTCTATCTCCCCTGCAATGAGCAGCACATCTTCAACTAGGTTGGGTTGTTCAGAGCCACATCCAGCCTGGCTGTGAATGTCTCCAGGGATGGCACATCCACCACCTCTCTGGTCAACTGGGCAACCTGTGCCAGTGTTTCACCACACTCACTGTAAAAAATTTCTTCGACACATCCAGCCTGAAACTCTTTTAGTTTAAAACAATCACCCCTCATCCTAAACAGTGTCCCAGCATGGTTCTGCTGTCAGACTTCCTGTGTCTGTATTGGGAGAGCAGGACCTTTTGGACATCTGCAGAAGCAAGTCAGGAATGAGTTAAGAACTGAGCTGCCCTGGATTATTTCCCAAATTTCAGGGCCTATTCCTAGCTTTGAGCTGTTGGTTTGGGGTTGTTTTTTTTTTTATCGTTCATCTGTGCTTAGCTCAACTTTTTGTCCTGTTCTCCCCACTCCCAGCTTGGGGCAACTTCCAGGTTAAGCAGTTGATAATGCAGCCTTTCCCTGCTGTGCAGTAAGGTCTTCTCCTTTACAGGACACAGAATTGTACTGTTAGATGCAAAGGCAGGTGACAAGCACAGACATGGATGAACACTACAGAACTTCAGGCACAAAATCAACATGAAGGCTGCCAAACAAAAAAAAATAGCAAAAAAAAATAGCCATCTGCAAGGCAAACCACAGCAACCCAGTCTAATTGCCCAATTCAAAGATTCCAGCTAAATAAAGATAGCTCTGTAATTGCCTGAAGCAGCTCATCACTACAACAGGCTCAGAAGCACACAAACAAAACTCTGTGTGGGGAAAGGAGTGTGGGAGGAAGAAGTCTTCGGAATAATCACAGAAATGATGAAATCAGTGTTTTTCCCCACTTAGGTGGTAAAATTAGAAAATAATAACAATAATAGTGACAATGGTAATGATACTTTGCTGTATTTACTGAAATAACACCAACCTAGGCCAGAGATGGAGCTCCATAGATGTTGTGCTGAGAGACGACATGACATGTGCCGTGTATGCAGCATGGCCTGGGTTGTGGAGTGGCTTTAGGGAGTCCCCTGACACCAGGCAGGGTCCTCTTGGTGCATCAGAACCGTACATCTGCTTTTTCCCTCCTCCCTGCTATGGCCTCTGGGAAGCAAAACACAGTGTAGAGTCCCACACTCCAAAGTGTATCACTGGAAACTGTGCTTTTACAATGATCCTCAGGACTTCTGTGGCGTTTTTCTTAACTGGATGGTTATATTACCTCAGTATGGCAATAATGACAGTTAAATACAAGTTGAGAATTAGTGTCTGCCAACTTGATATGATGTAGCCGTTAGCAGAATTTTTAAGCTGTTTCCTGTGGAAATCACTATTCTTCAATTACACTCCTTCAGCTTTGTCATCTAGTGTATAACCTGTATATGTTGATTTTCAAATTAAAGCTTGGCATTGTAACAGTGAAGAAACACAGCGTCTGCAGTAGAAATGCCAAAATCCTGGAAGCTGCTCCACAGGCAGATGGTAGGAATCTAAGCAAAGAAAATGCAAGAGGTGTGTTTTGAGGTTGCTGTATTTGATTTTAGGTATTTTTTTTCAATGTATGCGATATACTGGAATACATGTTAAAGCCCTGGCAATGCTCTGAAAAACAGGTGACATTCTTAGCATTTGAGCAATAACATAGAGTTTCAAAAAGAGAAAGATCATTGTGAATCATAAGGATGATTTGGAAAGAACATAGTAAATGCTGCCTCTTCAGCAATCAAGAAGAGCTCCAACCACTTCCCAGGATGCAGTTTCCAACCTTCATCCTGCGTAATGAAGTGAGCCAGGTTGCACATGTGAACGAACACTTATTTAATAATGTTACCATAGATTTTCCAAGTGCATTAGTAATCCAATAAAATAATTTCCATGCTTCAATTACATACGTGTGTATTTCTCCCCCCCCCCATCTAATCAGGACAAGCTGAATTACATCAGACGAGGCCATCATGCCTCCTTAGGCACAGACTGGCAGTTGTAAAGATAGCAGAGCACTGCTTTGCTCTGCAGGCAGCAGGCATTCCTGTTGCAGGCAGAAGATTATAACCTGTCAAGTCAAAGTCTTAATCTCTTCTCAGTCATGAGTCAGTGATGAAATGGCAGTCAGAGCATGCACAGGCAGCAGGAGAAAGATTTGTTGTGGCTAATGAGAACACTAAAGGAGAAAAGAAATCAACTGACTTTAACTGAAAATATAGAAGACTACAGTATGAGGAACAAACTTTAATGGCGGTACTCACAAGAAAATTAGAAATAAACAACCTAGCCATGCTATGAGGAGAGCAGCTTATTTAAAATCATCTATTAATTTTGATGAATATGTTGTAAATGTTTTGACAGAAAAAGGAACATGTTGTGTCATGCTAATCTATGTACCTTGGGGATTCACAAATCCTGTAGCTAATATAAGAAAAATGGAGATCAGCTGGGTAAAAACACTGTTGACAAACAGCTCATCATTGATGAAGTACTTACTGGTAGAATCATTGCTACCATTAATATCGTATCTCTTATAATAATAATAATATTGTACAGTCTAATATGTTCATTCAGGCATGGTGCAAACTCAGAATTAATTTCTCTCCCTCCCTTCAGCCAAAATAGAACATCTGTTTCTTCTTTTTATCTTTTTTGGTTTTTTTTAAGAGATTCCTAAAAATGTAACTCAGACAAGCACTGTTCTGCCTTCTCTTTCATGAAGCAGGGATATGCTTCTGCTAGCATGTACGTCAGACTAGAGATAAAGTCAGGCATGCATCTTTTCATGGAAGCACCTTTTTTTTACTAACAGACCATAAGACAGAAATCCTGCAGCCAAATTCTGTGGCCCAGAATACTAGGGAGGAAAATGGAGAAAGCCTGTTAGGAGACACTGGCTCCAGCCACGGAACACTGCAATACTTCTATTCACTTACAAACCTGTAGAAAGGCTGTTTAATAATATTTTTCAAGACAATTGCTGGCTAGAAGTGTTTTAAGGTGTGATAGGTTGTACCAGCTGCTAAAGGTATGTAGTTAGTGAATGTTTGTTTTCCACTGCCTAAATAGCAACCTTATACTTAGAGGGCTCAAGCAGAAAGCTGGAGAGGTTGATTCTAGGAATACTTGCTGAAGAATGGCTCATCTAAGGAGACTGGTCTAGCCACACCAGTGCAGCACTCCCAGCCTCTGCTGAAGGCACACTGTGAGAAGCCGGGTATATAAACCCAAGTGAAGCGCTGCAATGACACTGCTACACTGCTTCTAGCTCTTGTTCAGAGTCAGGAAAGGCAGTGCTGAACAAGGCTCGCTGCTTTGGATTCAATTTGGGTATCTTCTACAAAAGCGGAAGGTTTTTTTGCGGAGGCAGTGTTCTCACGGGAGAATGGATAATTGGTACATAAACTCTGAATAATCCTGAAAGATACAGCAAGGCCATGAGAGGCCCGAAGAAGCTTAAGCAAGCAAGATAAGAAGAAGCTGGAATTCACTGAGTTAATGAGAACTGTGGACTGTTGGCAAGCTTTTGAGGTCAAGTTCTCACACCTGTGCTTAACCAATTATATGTTAGTCACTAAGGGTCTTCAAGACATGTATCCAATCACAATATGCCAAATCACTGAAAGTGCATGTAAGAAACAGTATATAAGGAGTTAAGGCTTTGTAATAAATTTGGCAATGACTTGATCACATTGATCGTCTCTGCGTTGTCCGTGACTCCTGCATCAACAAGTGGCGCCCGAACAGGGACCCTCTGATCGGTAACTCGATGAAGACGAGTTTGAAGGTCTGATGAAAAGGAGGGGGCAGAGAGCCAGCTGAAATTCAGCACTGCCCCGGCGCTGGGAAGTCAGACATCTGCAAAACTTTGGGAATCTCGCCCTGATCAGGTGAGCGGCCGGGGAGGAGATGGGGCACTTGCTATCCAAAGAGGAACAGGCAGTGGTGAAGCTCCTCCAACACATTCTCTCTAAGAGAGGACTGCAATATGGTAGTGCCGCCTTACAGAGGCTGTTAAAGTGGTCCCGTGATCACGAGGTTAGTAAAGGGACCAAAGATGCACAGAAACACTGTACACTTTGGAGACTGGTGTTTGAGACTTTGACAGAGACAAAATTGGAAAGGGCGGCGGCAGCTTCTGTATTTGCCGCCACAGCTCCAGAAGGGGCTGTCTCCCCTAACCCCCTTCATAGTGCTGCAGCTATGACTTTTGCACCTCCTGTGGTACCTGGAACTGTGCTGAAAAAATCAACGCCTCAAGCCGATGAAAGCAAGAGCCAGGTCCGCAGATGGCCACATACCGAATGAGAGACACCTGACAAGAAGGACATAGCTGCGAACAACGGAGACCCTGAGTTCGACCCAGGATCAGACTCCGAGTCCCCTGAATCTGAGCCAGATTTATATCCTCTGCTTCCAGACTCTGACTCTTCGTCTCCCGGGTCGGTCTGCTCAGCTCATCAGCAACTACTCACTGGCCTTGGAGACGCTCAGCTGCAACAATTGATGAAAAAACTTGAAGCCCTCGAAACTCGGATTGAGACATCTCTATCGGTGCCACCACCTTATCCTCCGTAAAAACCCTTCCTTAAAGAAGGCAAACAGGGGGAGGGGGTGGGAGAGGTATCGGGGTGCACAAATCCTGCGCACTGTTGGCGCGGGTTAATCAAAGATGCGATTATTACAGGTGAATTTTCTGCAGTGGGCCTTTCTGCATGTCCTGTGTTTACTACACAGCAGGGGGTAAAGAGTGGGAAGCTCTTGATCTCAAAATAGTTAAGGAGGCCCGACAAGCGGTGACCACATATGGGTTAAAATCCTCTTATACTCAAGCTGTATATGTTATGATTTTTTGTGCTATTGACAGGAGACTTTAATGACCCCCCTGCTATAATACATGGTCAGGCATTAGGTTCAGGTTATATGACTAAAACTCCAGGTATTCTGGTCCAGTACAAGGATTTGGAACCCGGCATTTGGAAAGGTCCTGCGGAAGTAAAACTGACAGGTTGAGGTTATATGTGTGTAAATTACAGATTCCGGTTTGCAGTGGGTGCCAGCTCAATGGGTGAAGCCCTGGAAAGAGTCAGCACCGTTCCAGGACACCCCCCTTGTCAGTGATTGAATGAATTGAAATTTGAGCTTAGGACATCCATTTTATGGATGTTTTCAGTCCTTCTTAAAGGGAAGGGAGCAACCTTTTTTACATTAAACAAACAAACAAACAAAAAACCAAAACCCAAAAAAAAACACCACCCACCCCCATGCCCCCCTCCCCCAAACCTCCAGGGAAGCGAGATCAGCATGGGATACAGACGTATTGTATGATTTTCTGGTGGTGGGAAGGTCTCTTTTATGCTCTTATCAGGGGTATTGGGCATACTGTGACGGACCGTGGACTTGGGATCCCTTATACAACTCATTTGATAGTCTCTCTGTGATACTCATGTACTAGAAGTTGGTAAATATAAGTATGTCCACGTTTCTGTCGACCTTTGGAGACCTTTATAGATTTTGCTGGCCACTTCTTCCAACATAGGCCGGCCACCTGTGTCAGAATGAGTGTGCATTTTGGTCAGTATAAAAGCCCAAGCCTCATGCGCTGTGGGGGTGGCAGAGCCTCTGCGGGTTCGCCTGCTAAGGATGAGCCTGCCACCTCGCACTGCGATGATGCTTCTCGGAGCTGGTTTCCTGTTAGTCTCCACAGGGTCCTTGTGCCATGTTCTGTACATGGGACGGTAGCGGAGTAATGATTGTCTGGATTTTGTGCTTCAGATATTGTAGTTGTGTGGCGTGTGCTTGTGGGATCCCATGCGTGTGTGTGTGTGTGTTGAGGGCAGACGGTGTTCTGTGTATTTTTTGTTGTTGGGTTCATGTAAAAGTTTTTTAACCAGTAGCAGTTTAACATTTCGGGCAAGAAAGGGTTAATGCAAAAGTGTGGTTGCCGGCAGGTATTTATGGCTGCTGCTGAAGCAGGCAGGCAGCTGTAGCTGCTGCCGAGCAGGCAGGCTTTTATAGCTGCTGCCGAGCAGGCCGGTTTGTAGCTGTGCAAAGCAGGGTGAGCGACTTTTGGGAAAAACAAGCAAACAAACAAGCAAACAAAACAAACAAACAAAAAAAAACAAAAAAGCTGACCTCCGATTCAGCTCCCGGTGCGCCACCAGCGGAACGGCCAGGATGGACGCCAGAGCCGAGGAGTGAAGGAAAAAAAAACCAAAAGAACCCCAAACCAACAAAACAAACAAACAAACAAACAAAAAAACAACAAACCCCAACCTCTCAATCTATTGAGGTATTGAGGCAGTTTGTAGAGACACCACAGAGACACCACAGACAAAGCCTAAAGAGCACCTGCAACACAGTGGGTGCATGGTAGGAGCCTTGCTTATGTTTAAGGTAACCTGGGGGTGAATCCAAGACTTGGAGGAATAGATAGATCGGTTGAAATAAGAACCACTAACTGAAAAAGCGAGAGGGGTAGTGCAACCACAAGCTTTATGAGCCGTCACCTAAGCAGCATCAGGGTGGCAGAAAAAAAGAGGCAATGATGCAGGAAACTCCTGGACAGTTAACAATGTGCAGTTTAACCTGTCTACTTCTCAAGAACTGATAACCTGGGGGAGGGGGTATATTTGTGTCCTCCTGCCTACAGGTCCATGGCGACTGCCTGCAAAGTTTGTCAAGCCTTGCCATGAGCTGGACAGACAAATGGAAAACCTGATGCCTCAGCTACAGGAGCTGACCGTGAACACCCCAAGCAGAATGAGATAGAGAAAAATGAATGACTGCAAAACATCACTTGGGGGCAACTGAAAAGTAACATCCTGAATATGTGTGCTTGTAAAGTAGCTATTATTAGAGGCTGTGATTTTGTGTATAAAACCACCTGTATTTACTAGCCAGTTGCTAATAAGGAACTACACCTTGTATTGTATGGATTTGTCACTTGTAAAAGAGATGTTAGAGTACGGAAATTTGCAGTAGCTGCTAGAAAATGCTAAGGCAAAAGCTGGAAAGATTCTAATACAATGGTAGTGTTATAAAGCAGGTGATGGAACAAATTAAGAGGGTGGGAGAATTCCACTGGTAAGAAATTTCTTTGGCCAGTCCCTCGCTGCCATCAGCATCTTCAACATGCTGCTGCACCCTGTAATAGTTACTCTGCTAGTGTAAATTTGTGTGTGCCTTGCTGTAGTAGCGACTTGTTACTGGATGAAGCAGGTGAAACTCTGCATTGACAACAAGGTGCAAGGACTGAGGCTGACAAAATGCCTGCTACCACAGTCAAGGGCAAGACTGGGCTGGCCTCTGTGTTTGCCACCAAGAAGAACCTTTAGCTCCGCTGTTGGCTGCAACCCAGCAGGCTTGGAGCGATGGGGACACATGCCATGCCAGACCTTGATGTGAAGGATGGCCTCCCCTGTTATCAGAGAGCCATACAGCAGAAAAAAGGGGCAGGCCCAGCAGCCTGTAGTTGGCATATGTTGGAGATATAATCTAGCCCAAATCCCCTGCTCAAGTAGGGTCATCCAAAACATATCTAAAACAAAAAGGGGGAGATGTGGAGGCAGTGTTCTCATGGGAGAATGCATAATTAGTACATAAACTCTGAATAATCCTGAAAGATACAGCAAGGCCATGAGAGGCCCGAAGAAGCTTAAGCAAGCAAGATAAGAAGAAGCTGGAATTCACTGAGTTAATGGGAACTGTGGACTGTCGGCAAGCTTTCGAGGTCAGGTTCTCACACCTGTGCTTAACCAATTATATGTTAGTCACTAAGGGTCTTCAAGACATGTATCCAATCATAATATGCCAAATCACTGAAAGTGCGTGTAAGAAATAGTATATAAGGAGTTAAGGCTTCGTAATAAATTTGGCAATGACTTGATCACATTGATCGTCTCTGCGTTGTCCGTGACTCCCGCGTCAACATTTTTTGACTGCTTTTCTGAGGTGCCTGAGGCGGCACTGTATAGAAAATGTGGCTGCCTAACCACGGGCTTGGGATTCAGCTCTGAAAAGGGAGGGCAGTCAAAGTGGATTTATTAACTTTACCTATAATTGCCTCATTTCCTACTGCTACAGAGCTGTACTATGTATCATTCCAGGGATAATGTAGATGGATGAATATAAATGCATTGCTGCTAGAAAAAAATATGAGTGTGAAGTGCACTTATGTATCAAAAAATATCCATGGATAGATACTTCAACAACAGCATACCTGAGCTGAAGGACCGTTTACACATAGCACCAAATATTGGTGCAGACTTTTTCACATGCTCTGCCTCTCTAAATTTTTTCAGTCACCTTGTGTTTTCTAGAGCAGCTGCTTTAGATCCAGCCTCATCACCACAAAGCACATAATTTAGCAGGTGTATCTTATGAAACTCAATTTTTGCCTGTTTTTCCTTGGATTCATGAAGCTACTTCTTCCATTCTCAGGATGATCCATGGCAGATTGCAATCTTCTCCCATTTACAACATACCCTTGGCTTTTTATTGTCTGTTCTTTAAAGATTAATTACTAATGTACCGACCCACAGAAGGTAGTATATAGCTGCACATCATTTCTTCTAATGCCAAAGGTTCTTTCTGAGGTCAGTCTGGTGAGTTTTTGAGAATCAATACAGAGGGGCTTAGGAATAAGAATCATTACAAATGCCCTAAATGATTAATGATTAATTTAACATTAGCTAGGATGCCATATTTAAAAGTAGTATCATACTTCCACTTTTGAAATGCAAAATATTACTTGTATTACAAGTAATATTCCTCAATACCATACCTTGCACATTGCATAGGGCCAAAATATATAATATAATAGAATTAATAATTTTTTATTTATATGAAATTAATTATTAATTAATATATCACATTTACATAGTAATGTGTGATGGAGGGGCATTTTCAGGCTGTGGGGCAGATGAAAATTGAGCTATGTAATAAAATTCATGCATAAATTACTAATGGTACCCTATCTAAGGCTGATATATTGACTAACCCTCCTATGAATATCAAACAGGTCAGTGCACTAAGAGGTTACTAACTAGCTGATGCTTGTGGTGTTTTCCTTATGGTAGTTTGAAAGGAAAAGAAAATAAAACCCAGATGTGGATGGTATTTTCACTATTGCAAGAAACATATGGCCCCATTTTGCAACATTTCTCTGAATTTGACTTTAGGAAACAGTTTCATGAAGTGCTGATACTCAGGCTCTCGTGGTGCTGAGAAATGAGCAAGGCCAGAATGGCAGAATAGCTTTAAAGCTGACTGCAGTTAAAGAGTAACCTGTGTTTATTGAACCTGACAGTGCTCTGCTCACCTCCCATTACAATTAGAAAGTTAAATATAGGACAAGACCTGTAGGTAAAAGCTCCTAAATCATCTGTGAACTATCCATTTCTTTGAAGCTTGTTAAATGGAGGCAATCTAGCCAGGCATTCAACAGATTAACCAATATGCATATTTGCCCAAGCAAATTAAATTCTGCAGCAGTCTTATCGCTGTATAAACCTTGCTGAGCTGAACCTCCTGGAAAATGACTTAAGCCTCAGTGGGGAGGAGATGCTAAATTGTGCCTTATACTGAAAATTACTATGGATAATCTCATTTTTACACTTAAAAAAATGTAATTTTTGTACACACATGACAATGTGTTTTTAACCTCTGCTCTGTTGTGTCAAACCATAACGCACAAAGTTTGGGAGGGGGAGTGTCTCCTACTACAGATTTGTAAAAGTACTTCAGATAATGGGACTTTCATCTTAGTAATATTGCAATGAATTATTATAAATATGTTGTATTTATGAATATCTTATACTTGAACATAGAATATTTCTTTTCATACGTTATTTAGACAAAGCTGCTAAGTGCAGCAAAACTGCATGAATGCCCCAGAGCTAGATGGCTGTTCTACACATAAAAGCTTGTTCATTTAAATTGCACATGTTTAGAGAGGGCTTTTGGATTTCCCTGTTAAAAAACAGTTTAGTACAGAAATAGCCACAGAAATTAGGACTGGAGGGCACTTCTAGACTATGTCTTTACAAGAAACAGGGCCATGACCTCTTCCTTCATCCTGAGTGCAAATACCATGTTGTAGTTGAATACTTTCCCTCCTGAATGTAACAACCAGAGTGCTGGAGTTTTTTGGAGTGGCAGAATCTTTGGAGATTAGGTCCCCAGGACAGTGACCAGTGCAGGACTGAGCTCCAGTGGGGATGTTACTGGTAGCTTAGCTAGTAGTTTGGTACCAGTGCTTGAGCCTGCTGCCAGTGCTGGAGAGCATAGGGGGATAGGTGTAGGCTGGGAGGCTCCTGGTTCATCGCCTTGCATTAGGGCTGGGAATAAACAAACATCTCCAGAGGATTCCACAGCCTTCCTAACCATTTCTCTATGTATTTTGCCATTTCTCTATCCCTATTGTTGGAAGTACTTTCACCACGTTTAATCAAAATCTACTTTGCTTCAGTTTAAGCTCATTATTCCCAGTGCATACCGCATGAGATTGAGAGAACATTATTTCCCTCAGCTTTATTGTCACTTCTGCATTTTGTAAATGAAATATTTCTGGTTCCTTTAGTCTGTCCCTGTAGGTTATTACAGAAATGGCATGTCTTTTAGACCTCCAATCATTCCAGTTGCTTCCCTCCAATTTTTGCCAAGTTGGTCCAATCTCTTCTGGAGTCTCACACTCCTAACAGGTGCCTTACCCACAGAATCTTGCACAGTAGAAAAACTTTGTGTCACATATGCATGACATTCTTCTTGATTCATCCCACTATGATGTAGTTTTTCTTCACCATGGCATGCTTTTGACTTATTCTCAGCCTGTGATTCAGATCCCATTGGTCCTTGTTGGTTGAACTGCTGTCAAATTCACATTTTCCAATAATGTATTTAAGCAGCTGACTACTCCAAAAGAATGTGGAGCGTTTGCATTTCTTTTATTGAATCACATCCTGTGATATACATATAAAACTGATTAAACATTTTTGCTGATGATCTACGTTTTGCTGATCTTTCTTCAATGCCTGCATCTTCCAATCTTCCATGGTTTTCATTTACTAGATTTCGAGTGGCAACTTGGCATATACTTAAGGTTTGAAAAGTATGTTCAGCAGTCTTGTGAAGATCATCCAGAAAGTCACCTGAGCAGTAGAGCTTTCTTTACTTTTGCTCCTCATTTTGTTCACTGTTCAAACCGCAGCTGATAGCTTTCACCAGCTAGCCCTCTTGATTGTTTATGCGGCCTCCGTCAAAGTAGCTTTTATCTTGGAAGAACATGCACTGGGATAGCATCAATTACTTAATGCTTTTAACAATTCTGTGCTCTTGACATCCCTTGTTATAGCCAGAGAGACCACAGACTCTTTCCATGCTAAACAGCCCAGTATCTTTCCTGCTTTCCCAAAGGAGGTAACTAACATCTTAGGAAGTTTAGCATATCTTTCTTGTACAACAGCATCAGGTTTTAGCTGCACATCCATGCCAACTTTTAAACAGTCCTGAGCTCACTCTGCATATATCTTTCTGCAGATTGCTTTGAGGTGCAGGGCTGAAGGGATGTGAGGCAAAGCAGGACTATTGGCACCCAAAATGCCAAGTGATTGTTTTCTGTCTAGCTTGCTCTTTTTTTCACTTCCCCCCCCCCCCCAGATGCAAGCACCTGAGTGCCATCACTCATCACTAATTGCCAAGCAAAATGGGTAACACACATTCTGTCCCTCCTGTACAGGCTAGCCAAGATATGCAGAATAACTTATTATCATTCTTCATTATTTCTTGAGTGCAAGTGAAATGGAGTGTGTAGCAGAGGTGACAGGTACCAGTCTGGGAGACAACTGGTACAGAATATTAATCTAGTGTCTCACTCTCTAACCAATGCTTTCTTTTGCTATTTTTGTTTGTCTCTTTTTATGGACTAATACAAATACTTTATCTGTGTCACTCATTTTCTCCTTTTGTATTAAACCAAGGGGTTAATACTTCTGTGTAAGCAGAGTGGGATTCAAGGGCAAAACAACAATCAATATTACTAGAGGCTGTGGGATGTTAATTGTTCAGCCCTGCTTCATGCTTTGTTTTGCTTTTGGTTTGTTGTTTGGTTTGTTGTTTTTCTTTTCAAATCTTTTCCTTTATTGATTCCCCTACCTCCCTACTAATCCCTCCCAGAAAAAAGGGAAGGCTGTCCACGTCTTTCTAAATAAAAGTGACAGCTTGGGTGGTAGAGCTCAGATGAGCAATCATAGGTTATTTGTACCAAGAATTGCTGATGTTATTGAGGGCAAGCGCAAGTAAACAGAGGTTACCTACTGATCACTACTTCTTTAGTTGCTATCTATCCTCAACACAAAGTAGTATGACAGCACAGCCTGTGTATCCCAACATGACAGAACACAAGAGATGCTCAGGGATGTTGTACTTGGTACTTGGGAGCACTCTGAATTTCTCACTGCTTTCTGAGATGCAATAGTGGCCATATAGACCACCTATTCCACAGAGACTAAAGGGCCTGGCATCCTTTCACACCACTGAGGCTGCAAAAGCAGCTGAGAGAGATGAAAACGAATGGTGCCTGGGTCCCATGCAGACTGTCGAGATGTGCATGCAGGAGGAGCCCAAAGGGCAGGTTTATCCCTGAGGACAGCAGCTGGACAGCCATAGGAAGGACTTAGGAAAGGAGAGGAGGTTCCTATGGACAGCTTATACACATGGGTCCTAATTAGCCTTCTTCTCTGGGAGCAGCTACATAAATGTATCATGTGGTTCTACTCTATGTGTGTAAGGTGAGAGCTCAGAGAAATTCCACCAAACAGGAATGTGGCCACCGCTGACAGACTTCAATGCACCACAGCAACTACTGCAGAAATGTGGCTACAGCCACATGCCATACTTGGATCTCTGCTCTAAGACAGGAAGAGGTTGTCATTGTGCATGCTTACTTTGTATGAAATCATACAAATTTATTTTTCCTTCTATTTTTTAATCCCTCTCCTGAAGCAGTTACCTTGTACCTGATTGTAGCTTGGCCTGTGAAACTCATGAGTACGCAACAATCTCCTCTTGAAATGCAAGTCTTCCAAAATTTCCTTATCAGAGTGTCTCAGGCTATACACAGATTATATCACAAGCAAGAAGGACCAAAGCAAACACTCCGACATAGCAAATATTTGCTTTGTCTCATTATTTTATATAACTAGTATCAGAATTACTGTTTTGACCACAGGTATTACAGTGGGGGGAGAGGAGGTGAGCAGTGAACCAGTCATTTCTCCTTTACAAGAAAGGACAAATAGGAAAAAGCAGCCCTAGGTAACAAACATTTCCGAAAACCATACTCTGAGGAGCTTTTTAGTAAAGGCAAAACAAATTAAAAAAGTGGGGGTTTGGAGCATCAAAAGGATGTCTGGAAGAACAGAAAGTCAGCAGTACTGAGAATGATGGGTTGACACAGACACAGTGTCTTTGGAGGATGGAACATCAATATCACAAACAGATGAAAAGGGATTGAAAATGAAAACAAAATTGTAATGTGTCTGGGGAGACAAGGAAGTTACCAGTCAGAGGGAGGGGCATTAATTAGGACATGCAAAGTAGAAAATCATTTAGAGACATAGAACCCATTAACAGCTCATTGCCCCAAGCTAAATTTAAATAGGAGACACAAAAATGGCACTTCTACACTGTCTGACACGCACCCACTACTGCTGTGATGAAAGCAGAGTTTAGTTCTGCAGTGGTTCATGAACTATGGCAGTAACCCCCCTGAACTGCTTTTGCTTATTGATGGGGAGGATGGCCACACTGATCTAAGCAAGGCAATGCATAGGCCTGGAGTACCCACACCAGAGGGGTGGAACCTTCTCCAAGCTGAGTGGGCTGTCAAGGCTCATTGATGAGACACTCTTGTCCCACAAAAGTACTATTAAATAACTCAACACAGTGTCTCCAGACTCCTCAGATGCAGTCACCAGGCACATGGCAGACAATCTGGTTGGTGGAAGTTTCCGGTAATCGTGCAAAAGAGAAGCCCTGTGACAATGAATTTTGCTGTTGTGCCTGTGGCAAAGTCTCACGGCTCACCAACAAGATGCCGTGCAGAGCTCTTAAATGGCGGGGCAGACGGTAGACAAAGACTGTCTAGCGCTGCAAAAATAATGGAGTCTACCATTACCCACACCAGAGATTCCCTGGCAACTCCTAACTCAGGTATTTTGTTAGCAAGCCAAGGAATACAAGCATGAAACAACTCCTGTGATTCTGAGAGCATGTAAAGTCTCATGTGCATTTCAATAAGGAAATAAAATCACCAACTGATGTGAACTAAGTAGGTTAAAACAATTTTGTGCTGCTGAAAATCTGCAGCTATGAGTCTTCCACTCAACTAATTTCTTCCTGAACACATTGATGTGTGAAGTGGAAATCACCAAAACTACATACACATGAATCCCTTAAAGAGAAAACGTCTTGGGTAAGTAACAGATAGGAAACTGAATGAGACTTCATGACACATACTGGATTGTTTCAGAGACCTGTAACTTCTTATTTCCAAAGTTGTTCAGAAGAGAACATGGAAACAACTAAGAGTGGAAAGCCATGGAGAAGAGGCAAGCTGCAGGGATCCTTCCTTTGAGTAGCCTCTGGGAAATGAAATCTTGTGGAGAGCAGCATAAAAAGGGTCTTGGTTTTGGCCACTTTAGTATTTGACAGCATAGGAAAATGGGGATTTAGGTTATTGCTGACAATAACAAGCCTAAACTTTGTTTCCTAAATAGCAAGCTTGCCTAGATAACAACCGTCAGCCACAGAAATGAGTCCACACTAACATTGTGGCCAGCAGTGACAGAAGGTCAGTTGTTTAGGAAGAGAATATACCTGCTGTCAAACAGGGTAACTGAAGGTGAATAGACAAGTAGTGCTCAGTGCCTTGAACCTGCAAGGCCACTGCATAAGCCTCCTGAAAAATTACTCCAGATGCTCTCCAGTGTTTTCTTTGACTAGAAAACAGGTTAGGACCATGCAACATGTGCATGGGAAGTGGATACAGCTTCACATTGTTACATTCAGGAGAGATCCCCACATCCACTCTTTGGGAAAGAAACATAGGAAAGTACAGATGATGCAAGTGATCTCTGCCTTTGGCGTTTCTTGATTTCCTTATCCTGTAACCAGATACAATGTTCTTGTTAGAGAGACCACTCAGAGAGAACAATATTAGTGTTGTTGTATTTTATCTCCCCTGTGGTTGTATTGATCAACCTTTAGTTTTAGATGAAGTGCAGCACTGTGATTTTGATTTAGCGGCTGGAAGACCCCTCGCCTATGAAGCCTGATCTCTTGTGTCCTGAATTAATCCCTCAAGGTAGGTCTGAAACTGGGGCTGAAGGGTTGGGAAGGATTGTTCCTCCCTCTGCCATGTTAACTCTTGTCTTTGTTATGGGTGTAACCATTAACAGTTCCCTTGTGGCATAGAAAAGTATTTGCGAGGAAACTTCTTGCTCCAGGAAATGCTCTCATACGCCTCCAGCCACTCAGGAGCAAAGTAGAGATTGTGCCCACACAGAGCTGCATTGCTCGTTCCCAGGATATTAGCAGATCTAAACATTTTTGCTCAACTTTGACTTTTAAACAACTAGATCTTTCTTTCAAATGAAGCAAAATCATTGCAGGAAAGATTCTTGGCAGCACTTTTTGCCCTGACTTCCTGAGGAATGCACTTGCTTTAGAAACTGAATGAAAAAACCAATGGCACATAAAGCTGCCTTATGACAGTGCTGGCAGTTCTACCAGTTTCTCATCCGCCTATGATTACCAACCACTACGCATTATGTTAGAATTGTAACTTTGAAATGATAACCTCTGAGGACATGCTTTTTAACCTCCACTACCTCATTTTCTACTCTAAGAGTATCGCAGAAGTGCCATTTGAAAAGCGGGTGCCAGCTTTTAAATGTGTGCAGTGGTTTTAATATACAATTAATAACAGTACTGAAAAAGTTCTTCAGCTGAGACTGTCTGCATTCTCACACTTGGAGTCAATAAGAGTATTTTAGTCATCTGTACACCTGATATTTACTACAGCAGGGAACAAAGCTCTGTGTTTCCAGCCAACTTAGGTCCAGTGTGGAACCCCTTAGGGTTCTTTTGGCTCCAGAAAATATCCTATTGTGATGACAATTTGAGTATTCCCGCTTTATATCCCACAGAGCAGCAAGTGTGATGCTTAGTGTGGCTTTAAAAAGTGTCTCAGGTAGTATTTACCTTCTTTTGCATTAATCCATGTTCTTTTCTCAGCAACCAAAACCAGTCTGTAAAGATGAAAATGTTCCTGCTCTGAACAGGAAAGTTTCAAGTTTTGTGGTTGAGAATGTCAGCACCAGACTTCCAGCATGACGTGCAGAGCTGAAGACCCAAATTATAGGCCACTCCAAACTGAAAAGTTTGAAAGAGCTGCTCCCCTCTTTCAAAAACTCCTCTGCATCTTTTTGGTTTCCCTAAGAACAAGCTGCTGATGATGGTATTTCCCTACTGTACTTACACTAGCCTGGATTTATAAAAGCCAGGCAGGCAACATTACTCAGCTGCAGCTAGAAGTGAGATTTGCTTGGGTACTGGTGGAGAAGGCTGTCCAGTGGGTAAGAAAGGCTCCTTGCAGAAACTCAAGACTTGTACCCTGTGATGTTCTCTCAAGCTTTGCCGGCATCCCGAGCTTCGAGTGTGACCTACACTGATGCCTAATTGCAGTTACTCGGTGTCTCTGAAAATCATGTGATCCCTACACACATATAACGAGCTCAACTTAGTATGCTTTGCTTTGAAGAACTGGTGCTTTTTTAGGTGAAAATCTAAAAGCTGTCATAGCATTTAAGACCAATAATAAGATTTAATTTCTTGATCATATTACATGATGACATCTTTGGTGGCACAAGCTGAGCTTTACCTAAACAGCTTGATGAGGCTTCAATGACTCATGCTAGCCTCTTGTCCAGCCATGTGTCAAATGCAGAGAGCTGAGAAGTCTGAACTGCCACCACAGCCACACAGGCATACCAAACAGCAGCACAGATTTGACCAAAATAGGTATGCTCAGGTAATTATTGTTCGTGATCCATGCCCCCTTCACCTTCTCTGCCCTTTGCTGTCTTAAGACATCTTTGACCAGTCAGTGCGTGCAGGTGATGGTCTCCACAGCTGTACCCAAGCTTTGGGACACCAGGCACTTCCATTTGGGATACTGGGCACTTCCAGTTGCAGATGTGCATTCGCATGGCTTCTGCCACTTCTCACAGGCAAACTATTTACTAACAGGGACGGTTCCAGTCCCCAAACCAGCATCTGTGTGATGCTGGCTGGTTATTTGCAGTCATAGGCATATTTTGGTGACTGTGATGGACTGCTGGTGATATCAGTCAGTGCCTCCTGAGGGACACAAGGCTGCTGAAAACACTAGCGCTAACTGGTGCGTCTTAGAAGCGCAGCCATCTCCAAATGGCTAATTGTTGCACTAACTGCTGACAGTACGAAATACTTGCTTTCTATTTGGCTTCACCTCCCTGAAATCATTCGCCCCCCTCCTCCTAACAGAAGAAAACGATCGCATTCCTCTCTTTAACGCTGCAGATATACAATATTTATAAATGCCGTGATGATGAGGCAATACCACCCTTCATTAACGAGAAAAAAACCATCAGCCACCCAGAACGCCGGCGTCCCTGGGCAGCTCCCGGGGACCGCCCTGCCGAGGGCACATGCAGCTCCTACAGCAGCGGAGCAGCCGCACCGGGGTGCCCAGTGGCTCCGCTGCCGGCACCGCGGCTCCCCCAGGGTACCCCACACTCGGAGCCGCTCTGCCGGTGTTGAGGGGCGGGCCGTGCAGTGCAGCGTGGAACCGAGCCGAGCCGTGCCGTGCCGTGCCGCCCCTCAGCTGTCCCCGCCCTCTGCCGGTCTGAGCCCAGCCCTCCCGGTGGCGGGGCGGGCTGCGCCGCTGTGCCATGCGAGGCTTTAAACGGCAGGTGCGGGGGAGAGAAGCAGAGGCGCAAGCGGCGGCTGCAGCGGCCCGGCGGTAGGGCGCCTTTCGGCTCGGCGGGAGCCGCGGCGAAGCGGAGCATGTCGGTGGCGACCGGGGGCAGCGAGACGGCGGCAGCAGCAGCGGGCGGCGGCGGCGGGAACCGCGTTTTCTTCCAGAGCCCCCGCGGCGGCGGCGGGAGCGGCGGCTCCTCCGGTGGCTCCTCCCGGGAGGACTCGGTGTCGGCGGTGGTGCAGGTCCAGCAGCGGCGCCACCAGCAGGGGAAAGTCACGGTGAAATACGATCGGAAAGAGCTGCGGAAGCGGCTGGTGCTGGAGGAGTGGATCGTGGAGCAGCTGGGGCAGCTCTACGGCTGCGAGGTGCGGGGCAGAGATAGAGTAGCCGGTCGCCGGCGCGGCTGCTGCTCCCACAGCCCGCCCTGCCCGCCGCTGCACCCCTTGTCCCCGGCATCCTCCTGCCGCCCCGAGCCGCGCTTCGGCCGCGGGCAGGGGAGGGCTGCCGCTGCCACCTCCAAATGACATTCTCGAGCCGCCGCCCCTCGCCTCCGCCGTGCCCAACGGGGGAACGTGTTCCCTGTCCGGCAGAAAGGGTGACCCCGTCACCCCCGAGGTGAACGGGACGGGACCGCCCTTGAGGGCCGGCGGCGGCTGCGGCAGGGCCGGGGGTGCAGGCGGTGCCGGGGCTCCGGGGGTGGTGCTTGGGCGGGAGCCGCGGGCCCCCGGCAGGGCGGGCAGGGGCGCGGCGGCTCCTTCCCTGGGATGGGAGCGGTCGATCCCCGTTAGCAGCGAGCTGGCCCTGCGCCGGGCCAGGGGGGAGAGCGGGGTGCGGGGAACAAGGCGAGGGAAGGTGGAGGAGGAGGCAGCCGCGAAGCGGCGGCGGCTGCTGCGAAGGATGGACCCCGGTGCGGGTACGGCCACCGTTATATCGTGGTTCTGTGTTACCCTCGGCCCCAGAAGCGGGGTGGGTAGTAGCCAGGAAATTACAGTTTGAGGATGAAAATGGAAAACACTGGGGGTCTGTGTGTTTAATTTGTAGGTATCAAGCCTGTTTTTCTTCACTCTGGGCAAAAAAAGCGTTTCCAGTTGAACCGGAGGATTTTTCAAGTTTATTCGAAGGCACAGTAACTGTTCTATATAGACATGACAGTGTTGTAAAGTAGAGGGAGTACCAGTACTTTGTTAAAGCTTCATTAGAAATGCAGACCTTCTAGTTTCCAGGGGATCCTACCTCGAGTATTTACAGTTATAAAGGATCAAAGCATCTAAACTGAGGTTCACCGGTAGTTTTTCCCATCAGTAGCCTAATTTGCTTTTATTAATGACTTTTGAAGTGAGTGTGCATTTTGCAGGGAGCATCTCCGGAGCCAACATCTCACCCCAGGGTGTCCAGCTGCTCCGGAGCTGGGAAGGCAAGAGCTTGACAGTCCCGGAGGTGTGGATCTGAGGGCCTAAATAATCAGGCCTGAATATCTAACACATACATAATACAAATGCTTAAAGAAACTTATGTCAAAACCAGTTTATCAGAAGTTTTTTAGAGGGACACATAAAAAATGTGCATGTGATAAGTTAAACCTCCTTTAACTATTCACATCCATCAACCAAAGGAAGGAAAGATACAAATGGAAACTGGTTAAAAATAAGCAGTTGTTACTCTTGGTCTCTTTCCTCCCCAGCCTCATGATTACTTAGTCCATGTAGCCCATAGGCTGCAAGGTTTTCTCTAAGATCAGAAGTACTTGTGGCTGTTTGCATGAACTGATGGTTTTGTGTCTGCACAAGCTGATAATGTGGTTAGTATCTGGCCTACTGGATCTGTTGCCTCTCACTTGACTCCCGTTGTTCAAAATCACCAGGCCTGTTTGGGGTGTGTGCTGGGTGCTCTTGGTTTACAGAATAATGTAATACATGGGACCAAACTGAGGTTCAGAGGAGCTATTGCTGTTCTTCATGGGATTCAAATAACTGTCTCGCTGGAGGAAAAAATCCTTTCAGTTTTTGCCTTACTGTGGTTGCCATGTCCAACTGAAATAGAAGGATGCCACCCTATTAAGATGGGGACCTTATATGGCTGCATAAAAAGACAGTTTGGTTTCTGAGGTGACTTTTAGGGGGGAAATGGTTTGACATGTCAGATTAAAATGTTTCTGGCTTTGAAGGTTGAGGGCAAAATGTGTAAGTCTTCATTGCTGTTATGCATGAACTCTATCCAGTGTCAGCATGGATGACAGTAGTGAAAAGGTCAAGCAATTCATATGCTATCAGAATAAAGTTGAAGGTGCATGATGAGTGTAGTGATTAGAGACAATAGCAATTTAATGCAAGATGCTTTGCTTCAATCTGCTTGAATTACATTTAGGCTTACAGATGTAGCTCTCAGCCTGAAACTTAATCACCTATGCAGACAGTTAATAACCTTGTCTGAAGGCAGGTTGGGGGGTGTGTGTGTGTTGAGAATTGCTTGCTTTGATTTCCATGGGAGATCTGCCACAGCTTCTTGATACGATGCCACTTAAGTTCTGAAACAATCTGAAATCTTCCAGAATGTCAGAAATGGCCATCAAATTGCTAATTCTGGAAGAGCTAACTAGTGTTAGTGTTTCATTGCTGTTCTCATTTGGAGCTCTGTTTCTAAGGAGCAACTTGCTTCATTCCTGGGAAGAGCAGGAATAAATAGAGGGCATTTGCAGTGCGGTACATTGAAAGTCTGCAAGAAGACCTGGGTGTTTCCTTGTGGAACTGCATAAAAGTAGTGCTTGCTCACTGTTTTCCATTTAAACTATGTTTTCTATTAAATTATGCTAAGGTTCATCAGTAAGTGGGTACTTGCAGAAAGATTCCCTTTATCCACATCTAAACATGTATTCATAGCCTGTTATGTGCTTGCAAGTTAGGTCAGCTATAAGCCTGTTTTGGCTTGATGACAAGGTTGGGAAATACACAGACAGGTTGGATTGTGTTTATTTTCTAGTGGATCTTGTCTTTAGCAGTACACTTTTAGTTTTAAAAATTGGACACCAAGCAGGATAATAATGGTGGGGAAGTCATTTAGAAGGAGCTCTTTGAGACTATTTTTAATGCTGACCGCAGATCTGCACTACAAAGATCAGCATTAGAAAGGTTGTTTTCACATGGTGCAGACTTCAGGGATAAAAACAAGCCTGAATGGTAAAGGGTTTCTGAGATGGAAAACTTTAGTAGAACCAGAGACACTTAAGTAGAATTTGTTTGGCACCAGAATGGGTCAGGCTGATGTACTTGGGTCAAGTGCTTCAGGTGAGTGTCAGTCTGGCTCTTTACTCCTGGAGCTGCTTTATTTAAAAAATAAAGTTTATAACCTGCTTTTCTTTTTCTGGTTTCTATGAATGCTGGAACTGAAATTGTGGTCACCAGTTGGTTTATTGGAAATGCAGTGCCTTAATTGCAGGACTTGACCCAACTTTGGTGTTGACCTTTGCTAGGTATCTTGTTTCTAAAAAGCAGTTTTTCCACAGATGCTTCATGTTTTGGTCTAAGTCCATTATTGGTTAAGAATTGCTAAATAATGCTGCACAGAACAACTTACATCATCACTATTCATTCCCTAATGGTTTGCAACTTGTAGTTCAGCATGAAAGTGATGACAGTCTAGTTTTCCAGATGTATGATCTGTGTTGTGTGCACCTGCCAAAATCGAACAACTTTGTATAGGACAAAAAGAGGCCAGTGCATTTGTCCCCAGAAACCATTCACCCTCGGAGGTGAATTACTGTGCTCAGGGGTCCTGTCTGCTCGCAATTACAGCATTTGCTATAACTGGCAGAATGCTGATGGAATGAGTACATTGAGAGCAGACAGATTTTTGCACAGCATTAGTAAACAAGGAAGAAAGATTTTTGCTTCTGCAATGGGTTTGATGAGTGTTTTTCAACATGGAGACTTGCATGTACAAATCAAATGAACCCTTAGGCTTTGCACTCCAAAAGTTGAGTATAAGACTTAGCTTTAATAGGAGATACTGCTGAGCTTAGTTGAGTAATCAGCTATTTTATTAGAGTGTGTCTACTCATGTGTGGAAATCTGTACTTGGCAAAGGATACGATGTTGATCTGGCAGTAACAGGGCATTATGTTCAAGCTTATCTCTCTTCCATTCCAGTGCAAAATACCCTGCAATTCTGTTCCAAAATTCAGCATACAAGGAAATACAGCTAGAAGAGCTGCCCATAAAAGCCCCTCAAGCATTTCCTCTTAGAGTAGAAAGCCATGGCAGACTGAGAGATGTCTTGTGTCTCTTCCACCTCCTGAGTGGCATGAAGGTCTGAAATGGATAAAGGATTTAATGGTGGCAGGGCCAATCTTTGGCCATTAGTTTCAAAAATCAAAAAAGGTATGGTGGGTTATGGGAGCGAGGGGAGCGATTTGACTTGATCCTGCATGGATTGAGCTCCCGTTCCCTGGGTGCTCTGTGACCGCAGTGCTGGAGAACCTTCTCTTTGGCCATCTTCCTGAAGCTGCTGGGATATGCTAGCACTGACAGCTGGTCCCTAATACAGCATCAGAGAGTCTGTTGGTCTGTATGCACTTCAGTTTGAACTGGCTGGTGCTAGACAGGAGAAGGCAAAAGGAAGGCTCTAATCTAGGCTGGAGGAAGAGAACACTAAAGTAAAACTTCCTAGCTTTCCCCTCCTGCTGCACAAATGTTTTGGCTGCAGTGGTAAAGCTAGTGGGAAGGTGTAAAAGATGGTCGGAGAGTTGTGGGGAAGGTGAGCTGTCTGTTTTTGTCAGGCTTTTTGAGAAGGATGGGGTTTTGCTAGAGGAGTTCTAGTCACTGTGTTTAAAGCCCAAGGGTAGCTGCCTTGACTGTATTTTCAAAGTATTTTTCCAATGCTGAGTCTTCGCCACAGACTGATGTGTATTGGTGGTCTACCAAGAGCAGTGCTGCACATGCTGAATAATGGCTGCACAGCACCTTGGTTCCTCTGTGCATTTGCGTCCAAACAGGCATGTCTTGTGACTTGGTACACTCAGTTGCAGCTGTTTCTCTCCCTGCTGTTTGGGACTGTATTTATATGGGGCACTGACCTTCCATGCCGTATGGGCCACCTTCTGCACCGCACCAGTGCAGGGGTCAGTGGTTCTGCATGCCCCACAGAGCCTGTCTATCTGAGGCAGTTGCCATGGTTACCAGTGATCTGGTTTGCTCTGGGTATTGGAATAATGCTGAATAAAATGGTGCAAGGACTTCAGGGCCAAATGCTTCCTCCCCGCACCCCACACATCCCAGCCTTTCCAAAACAGCCTGGTCAGCATGCCACAAAGTGATGTGGACCTGATGGTATGATCAGGTACTGCTTATTCCTCAGGCGAAGGTGAGGTAATGCTTGAAATTCGTTATTCATTTCTCAGAAAGGCCTTTGGTAAGGAGATCCACTGAGTAAAATGCTACCAAAACAAACTTTTGCTGACTGTCTGACTCTTTGAATAGACTTCCTCTAACTTGGGCTAAGATCTAACAATGACAGTTGCACACGGCCTCCTTTCTAAATGGATTAAAAGTGGAAAGAGAGTGAGAGGGGTCTGAGAATTAGAAAGTGACACTCCTTAAAAGGATGCAGGTCAGTAGGAAATGTAATAAAGGATTTCCTTCTTCCGGAAATTGTCTGTTATATTCTAGATCCATTGGAGTGAAGTACTTGGAGGTCCATTAAATTGATTAGAAATGTATGTGGATCATTTCTTTTGAACAACTATTACAGATGTCAGATCTCCGTGCTGCACAGCATGAACTTTGGAGTATTTGCTTGAAGGCAGTGTAATATACCCAGTTGAAGGGTTGCTCTGATCAGAGACCCTACAAAGGACACGGGCAACACTGGTGTAGCAAAGGCTTTTTATATCACGTAGCAATCACAATAAAGCATCTGAATCCCAGAAGCAGCAAATAGGAAGCCCAAAACGGCATGTAAAATGCATGCTGTTATTTTCACAGAAGGAGTAGGTTTAGGTACTTGCGAGGGTGCCAAGCACCCGATGGCGGTGAGGCCAGAGCCTTTTGTCTCTAAGTGTGCTGCTTAAACTCTTATCTTAGATTCTAAAGATCCTAATCTAGT
Organism: Pezoporus wallicus; assembly: GCF_028554395.1. Taxonomy (NCBI): domain Eukaryota; kingdom Metazoa; phylum Chordata; class Aves; order Psittaciformes; family Psittacidae; genus Pezoporus; species Pezoporus wallicus. The sequence continues at coordinate 330,197 of NW_026635157.1, forward strand.
AGGAAATGTACTGCCATTCAGCTGTTTTCCTCCTTTTTTAAATGCAAAATTTGCACTACATCTCAAAGGAATTAAAAAGAAATTCAGCAAGGCCAAGTGCAAGGTCCTGCACATGGATCAGAGCAGTCTCAGGTGAATACAGGCTGGGCAGAGAAAGGCTGAAGAGCAGCCCTGAGGAGAAGGGCTTGCAGGTGTTTGTTGACTAGAAGCTCAACATGAGTGTGTGCTTGCAGCCCAGAAAGCCATCTGAATGCTGATCTGCATCAAAAGTAGTGACCAGCAGGTTGAGGGAGGTGATTCTCCTGCTTTACTCTGCTCCTGCAGTAGTACTTCATTCAGCTCGAGCCTTGAGCACAAGAGGGATGTAGACCTGTTGGAGTGAGTTCAGAAGAGGGCCATAAAGATGGTCAGAGGGTTGGAGCACCTCTACTATGGAGACGGGCTGAGAGCTGGGCTTGTTCAGCCTGGAGAAGAGAAGGCTTCCAGTACGTAAAGGGGGACTACAAGAAAGCTAGAGAGGATCTTTTTACAAGGGTGTGTTGTGACAGGACAAGGGGGAATTGCTTCAAGCTGAAAAAGGGCAGATTTAGATTAGATATTTGGAAAAAATTGTTTAGTGTGAGGGTTGTGAGGCACTGGAACAGGTTGTGGCTGCCCAGTCCCTAGAAGTGTTCAAGGCCAGGTTGGATGTGGGGCTTTGAGCCGCAGTCTGGTCCTGCTCGTGGGAGTGGTTGGAGCTGAATAGTCTTTAAGACGCCTTCCAACCCAAACCATTCTGTTATTCTAAGAAAATTATTTTTTTCTTACTTGAGTTTTGTATGGCCTGGACATAATCTCTGCACTGGTTGTGCTTGGTTTTTCTGTATTAAGTAGCAGCAATATTCTTGACTGGTAACTTAGAAGCTTTGCAGCATAAATCTTTATTTTCCGTCAGCTATTCCATAGCAAATCTTTTGTCCTTTCCCCCTCCATTCAAGATTCAACTGGTCTCCGCTAAAGCGGTAGGTGTGGTTGTTTTATAACAAGGCAAAGAAATAATTGATTGCTTACATCACTTAGATTTTTATAATTGTACTTCTTATAAACAGTAGCTTCCAACCGTTGTGGCTGCAAAGGCTCTTCTGCCTTTAGGCAAATTGCTTTACTTGGAGTCAGTGCTTGATTATCCAGAGTAACAAGGGAGGGGAGGGGGTGGAAGAGAGAGCATGGACACAGTGGGGGAAAAAACCACAGGATAATACAAATCAGTTGTAAACTATGCTGCAAATCATGCAGTGAATACACAGCTGAAGGAGGAAGAGGGGGAATCGGTAATTAATCTGCCCCTTTTTCCCCACTCAAGTTCATCACACAAACTCATCTACATTGCTTTTGGACTTGAATCTAGCTTGGATGTGTCTGTACTCGTAGTACAATTAAACTACAACATGGATGATCTATCCACGGAGAGCTGGGAGCTGGTTATATTGTGCTTTGTTGAAGATGCTGGGCTGACGTGCACTGCTAGTCCCTTGTTCCCTGTGTTCTGACAGAGTGGGATCTCTCCCATTATCTTTGTAGCTTTGCATTAGCTGATCTAAACTCTGCTATAGAAGCAAATGCCTGAAACAAAAATAGCCCTGTTTAAATGAGGAAAATACGTATTTCATGGCACACCTGCCTGTTCTTAAAAGGCATAGGGGATGTTTCTAAATAGGTATTGTTTCTAAATATGTTCTACATGAAGTAAGACTTTATTTTACAAGTAGTGTGATAGTTTAGTCTCATGACAACCTTAAACTATTTTTCTATTCATTCATGCCTTGCAACGGGTTGCTGAACTGATTGCATTCTTGTAGTTCTCATTTTAGATTAGCTTATGTCTGGCCACTTGAAAGGTATTTTACTTGGCCCCAGATCCAACAAAAAAACCCCGAACAAAACCCTGAACAATTTTGTTGTGTGTAAAGCGGTTGTCTGAGAGTACAGGAGATGCTGATGAAAAAAATAAGCTATCCCATCTCTAACCTGATTCAGTCTGAATTATGCTCACCTTGTCTCTTGTCACCACAAGTGATAAAACAGTGGCAGCAACATCAATCCATTCTTCCAGCAGCCCTGTGTCTTGCCTGCAGTATAAGAAAGCCAAGTTCTCATTTTTCCCTTCCCTTTTTATTTCCCTTCCCTACATCTAAGTCCAGAAACTTCTATTTGACAGCAGAAATTGAGTAGGTTAGACATGGCCATCCATCTGTGTCACCTCAACGTTTGGCTGCCTGTCATAAAACATTGGCAATTCCTTTTGCTGTCCCCTCATGTGACACATGGAGTTATGGAAGTCAAGATTTCTAGAAGTTACTAATGTTGGAGAAGGGGGGATAAAATCTTAATTGTATGCAGTCCATGCAGCAGCAATATGACTATTTCAAAGGTAGAATAAATTTAGTCTGTTAAAGATCTTTTTCTTGGAACAAGGAATCATTTGGGTAGAGATACGCACTGAAACAAATCAAATCTTCTTTGAAGTGATAAGTATTTAATTCTGAGGATCCTAGCAGAACTGTTACTCCTTTTTTTTCCCCCCCCCCCCCTTAGGGAGCATGATACCTATTCTAGGAACGAGTTCAACATGGTACCTTAAACTGTTTTCATGGAACACCCAGAGCACAGCCCCAGAAGGCATCTTGTATCTTTTCAGTATTTATCAGTAGCACAAATCCAGTGGATCTAACCTGAGACAAAAATCATAAGATGTACTGTAGGTCTTTAATAATTAGAATGCTGGTAGCTTAATGCAGTGTAATACTGTTCAGCATGTAGAGCAAAGCTGGTACAAAAGATAGCATTAACTTAGTGGCCTAATGGTAAGGAGTAAGTAAGTACGTAAGCTTGTGCAGTGGCATGAGTCTGCTGCAGTGGAAGGTCACGCTTCCAGTGGCGACTGAGAAGAGCTCACCATTCTGAGTGTGCTGCCAACAAGAGGATCACACATGTCAGTCCTGTGTGTTGGACTTCATAAATGCAAATGATGGCACAATCAATGCCTAATGAATATCATCTTACCAGACTGTCTTAATAGGATTAATTTCCAGAATACAGATTTGGGAAGAATCTCCTAGGTCATAGGGCCTGCTTTCTCATTTGCAGATAAGCTCTTTGCGTTTGATATAATTTTGATTTTTAATGGGGTAACTCAGTTATATGATGTTTCTTTCCACATTATTTTATAGATTTAAATATACCTTTTAAATCTTTTAGACACTAGGCTCTTTTCCACCCCCTTCATAAAATATATGAAGACATAGACAAAAGACTAATGTTTGCTTGGGATGGAATTGTCTGGATTTGCACCTTGGAATGGACATTAAATAGATTGTAAGTGTACTTTACTGCCTGTCCTTACTCTGGGCACCGTCGGGCTCAAGTGATGACCACAGTAGAGAGGCAGAAGTATCAAGACAGCGATTCTGCTGCAGGTCACTTATTACCTGTCTTTTGAGTAGATGTCTGCAGACTCTGGGAGAAATATGCTCACTAATATTTCATGGAAGTAATTTATCAGTACTTGGAAAATATAATGTTAGCTGCTGTCAGATGTCTGAATATAACTTCTTTTAGCCCTTGAATGATAACTTCTTTGAGGTACATATATAAATTAACTCTACTGTAGTACAAATTATTTGTTCTACTTTAGGTGACTGATATGTCACTGACACATTTACTTTAAACATAAAGAATGCTTTACATTTTAAAAGATAATACATGAAGCATACTGCATTTTTTGTCAGAAAGGAAATCCATATGTTCTGGAATAAATTCTTGCGTCTCTCTGTTTTTGTTACCCTGGTAGTTACGCCATTTTGGGCTTACTGTCAAAATTTGTATTCTTGTTTCAGGCGCACTGAGGTAAAACTGGTTAGTCTTATTTCTAAGAAAGTTAATAAAACTCCCTAAATTTGGATTATGGTTGAATTTCTCCTCTTAACATTGAGAGCTGATTCCCCTCTGAGTGGAGAAACAAGTGTGGGGAGGAGCGCTTGTGGGAGCTAACTCACTGGCAGTCAGAAACATCTCTCCTCTTACTTCACCTGTCATCGTTGTGATAGTTTACTAGTCTGCTTAGCTAAAGACTTAATTGACTTGCTTATAGGTATTCAGCTGCTATTTGCTTATCAAGACCAAACTCTTAGAAGATTTGCTTTAGTGTCTTGAATTTATTTTGATAACCAAAGAATGTACTTGTACAAGGAAGCAAGATAGTAGTCCTGCACTTCATAATCTGGAGGCTGTCTTGTCTCGGGTTGCTTGTCTCGGGCTGCTTGTCTTGGGCTACTTCTGTGAAAGTAAACACTTAAACAACCTCTCCCTTTTGTTGTCTTTTTCAGTCGGTCTCTGAACAGTTTTTTCCAGGTCCTTTGTTGTTTTTTTTTTTTTAAAGCTTATATGAAACTTCACCTTAAAATAGGTGCTGTAATTGATATTACAATTGTTAGGTCTTACTCTGGGTTAGCAGTTTGCAGTGCACTTGAATGTAGCAAGTGGAAGGAGGCAGGACTGTGAACCAAAGTATGCTTTTGGGAATTTGACAGAAGCAGGACTGGAATCAAACAGGGTCCCATACAGTCTTTAGCTCCCTTCTTCCATGGTTTGTTGACCTTGGTGGGGTAGTCACAGCAGATTATCCCACTTCGTACACCTGGAGCTGTTTGTTGAATTAATTTTAAAGATCCTTCAGGCACTCTTCTATCTTTCAGAGTCCAGGGGCTTGCCTGGGGAGCGAAGTGGTGTCGCTGGCCCCTGGGGAAGAGGAGTGTCCGCTTTAAAGCATGTTAGAACTCCTGCTGATGTTTCTTGACACCAGTGGAACAGAGCCAAAATGCATTGACTGCCAGTCCCTGGCCTGCCTGCTGCTCAAAATTAGTGTTTTGGGGAGGGAGAGGGCTAGGAGTGAACACTGTTAACACTGTGTAGAGCACACTGCTTATGCCCAGGCACCACTTGAAGAAATGAGTTACTACAAACCATGGGAAGCTTTGCAGGTCTTTTACAGACTGAGTTTCTTCAACAAGTTTATTACATTGCTCTTAGATTCTGCAGGATGCAAGGGTATTTGTTTTGGTACTACTGAATAAAACATTCCCTGCCACCCCCAGAAGGCAGACTTCTTGTCTCCCATGTCAAATCTGACAGGACCTGATACTTCTGACTAAAGAAATATTGGCATTTGAAAACTGTCTCATATTCCAACCAATAACCCGCTAATTGGCTGGTAAGGCAAAAATGCAGTGAGAAGACCGTGAGTGTATCAGATGCTTGATGTACCCATACTGTAGGACTTTTATTGCGGACATCAATTTACACACAGCTTCTCAGCATAGAAAAATCAATACTGGAGAGTAACTGATTATTTTTACAGGGCTGCTGAAGCTGAGAGCCATTTAGAGGCCTCACTATAGCATGTGCTCTTTCCTTGTGTTCTTTCAAGGGATCTGATAGAGTAATTAATCCTTGAAGTGCCCCAGGAGGCAAGCCTACTTAATTGTGCTGCTGTTTAGCCTAAATTCCCAGAGTGCAGAGGGCCTAGTGTTGATCCTGTTTGGTCAAAATGTTTCCTTAAAGTGCGTTCCTTGAGTCTTTTTTACCTCCACTACTAAAAGAAAGCAATCAATCTGTCGAATTCGACCTAGCATGGAGTGTCCTTAGTGATCAGGGTCATGATAGGAGTGTGTGGCACCATCATGGTGTGAGTGAAGGAGAAAACTGCTGATGAATCTCAGGGCTCTTCTGAGGTGCTAGATCGGCACTTAAGATCTTAAGCTAGTGTTGTATAAGTTTCCGTTTCCCTTTCAGTAAAGAATAATCTTTCCAGAGGCCAGAAAGTCAATTCCAAGCATATGTGCTTTCCACGTAAAGCTGAATTGACGTGGAAATGCAGGGATAAGATGTGGTAATCTATAACTGCAGAAAATGCCCTGTTAGTTCCTCCCATGTTGTCTTAACTGTGAAGTTCAGAGCGCAGTCAAACTTTGCTTCCATGTAGTGCAGCCTGCACTAGGGATGTCCTGTGACTGCTGTGTGGAAAGTCATTCCACTGATGTAATCCTCAAAGTACCTGGTGGCTTAACTTCTGTGCCTCTCAAGGATGACTGTGTAACGGTGATTTAGTGTACAACATGTATTTGCTAATACCAAGCTATTTCTGCCCTGTGTGAAAGTGGGTGATGACAAAAACCATGATGTGTCCTTCCTATCTGCTTGGAGTGTTTCGTTTAACAGAAGTGACAACCAAGCATGGACTTAGCGTGTCCTATTTTTATGTTGAGAATACAAGGCATTTGCTTTGGAGATAGCACTTGATTTTTAACAAATGTCTTGCTGAGGTTGGATCCATGTCATGGGTATGGTTAGGAAGTACTGAATGCTTCTCTCTTCTTCTGCTCAGTGTAGCTTGTGATCAATGCCTCTTCTTCACTTAGCAATTTCACACTCTAGTGAATCCTTTAGGCTTTTGTAGAGATGCACAAATTACACAACAATTCCTTAACCAGCATGTTATGGATATTTTTGGATGAGCTGAAGTTATTTTGACAGTTCAGTTATATAAACAATAAAATCCCAGTGTTAGTCCTAAAGAAGGCTAAATGAAGTCTAAACCTTAGTCTGGCTGAACTCTGTGCTTACTAATGACCCTGCAGTTGCAGACTGCAAGATTCTTTCCTTTCTCTGGATAATAAGCAGAGGTGTTCATTTTTTTTAATTAACATTATGGCTGAATGGAGTGCCTGATGTGCTGTATTACTGGCAGTTCTTTTTGAGGAAACGAGTGCTTTGATGTCCTAAAATATTTTCCTTTTAATTGTATCTTATCACCAATTGATTTTATTCTATGGTGTGATAAAGACAATAGAAAGCTGTGGCCATCGTTACAGGGGATTGACTTTTATTATCAAAGTTAATGACACCATGAGGTGTGGAGTTATCAAAATTCAGAATCTCGTGGAATTTAGTCTTGTATTTCTTGTGGTGCTTGTTTTCCATGATCTAGTAGCAATGGCATAAATCCCAGAAAACCTGCTGCTCTACCTTGGGTCTTGCCCACACCTCCACCTGCTGGCTGCATCCCTGTTCTACTGCCTGTGGCTCTATGGTAATTTACCCTGTTAGGATGCATACCACAAGACACATCTCCTGCCTTGAGAACTGCTCTGGAATTTCAGTGCTTGAGAGGATGGAGTAGTTGGGAACTTTTGGAAACCCTTGTCCTAGAAAATGCAAAAGTTGCAGTTGTTAATAGGGCTCTCAGGAGGTAGGAATTTTCGCACCCTTCCTCCGCTTACTTCTCCACTGGCAGCAAGTGGAGATCAAGTTCTGTACTGTCTTAAACACTGTGTCTTTAACTAGTGGAGAACAAATGCTCCTCCTCTCTAGAGCTTGCTTCTGTCCATCTCTATAGTAGGTGGTAGAAGGGTATCCACTGGTTCTGAACCAATGGGAAGTGTTGGGTCATTAGGGCCAGGTGGGAAGGGGAAAATGGAAAGTGAGTGGACCTGGAGAGGCAGAAGTAAGGTAGAGATGATAGAATGCATGTACACAGAGCTTATGGTATGTTGCCTGTTTGTCTCTGTTTTTCCGTGTTATGTCTTTCATTAGTGTGTACTTTTTATCTAGGTATGTGTGTACATGTCTCCTTGCCTAAACTCTGCTGGCTTGCTTCAGCAGCAGGAATATGGGCAGTAGAAGATGCCAGTTTGATAAATGTAAGTAATTAGTCAGTAGTCTGCTTTCTTCCTGTGCCCACAAGTTCCTGATCCAGCTTGTGCCTTTCTGTCCCAAATGTTTCAAAAGTTTCTAAAGACCTTGTCCAGTGTTTATAGTAACTTGTGCACTGTATCTGGGCAAGTGTCTTCAGGGGCACTTGTGTAGTTGCCATCTCGCTCAAGCCTATCGTCAGTGGGTGATTGTAAATGGCTTTTCCTTAGACTTTCCTGGGCTGACAGTTATCTTGTAAGACACATTGTTTACAGCCACAAGGAGTTTCTCATGCAACAGGAGCTACCAGGTGCAAATGTCTGAGGTACAGGCTACAGAAAAAATGAAATAATAGACAGTATTGAGCTGATGATTTGCTCTTTGTGCCTCTTAGAGGCATGTTATATGACACATTTTTAATAGGAGCAATTTTCTACTCACTGAGCCTGGTTTAACACTTAGCTAATTTTAGTAGTCCAGCTATGGTACAAACGGTGTTTGAGACTAATGTTGAAAGACCATCAATTTTTTTGACCTGTTCACCCTGTCAATGGCATTTGCTGTTATTCCAGACTACCTCTATTTTCTCATCCTTCTGACTGAAAAAGAAAGAAAATCTTTACAAAAAGCCAAAACCTGAGCTATACATGCAATTATTTCCACAGTGCTGAACAGGAGCTCTAGGGCTGTGCTTCCGAAACACTGCAGGAGACTGGCAGGCAGTGCCTTGAAAAAGCATGTTGCTTCCCTTCTCATTTTCACAGCTGCAGTGTTAAGCATAAAAGCGGTGAAGGTAGAGTATGTCTGACTCTGTCCTCCCACACTGGCTTGTTTTTCATGTTGACTGCATCCTGTATGACTGTTTCTTTTAGGGAATCCAGGTTTTTATTTTATTTTATTTTATTTTATTTTATTTTATTTTATTTTATTTTATTTTATTTTATTTTATTTTATTTTATTTTATTTTATTTTATTTTATTTTATTTTATTTTATTTTATTTTATTTTATTTTATTTTTTTTATTTTTTATTTATTTTTTCCTTTTCAAGCAGTCAGTTGTCAAATCGATATGAGTAAAGTCACATTAAAACTTAAACTTAGCCTGGGAATTTCTTGCCCCAAAAGACAAAATACACAGACAAGAAGGGATGCCATCCGTGAGCTAGCAAAGGCTGGCTCACAGAGGAGCTGTATGCAGGGCTGTTAGCTCTCAGATCTGCTGCTGTAGATGAAGTCTTTGCTTGCTGTTGCTCTTCCCTTCTCCTTACCATGCAGCAAGCAGAGTCTGTGTGTTATAGGAGGGGAATTAACATATGCAGAGATATGCCCATTTGGCATTACTCTGCCTTAATCTGTGAGATGCTGCAGGTAATAAAGCATGGAGTGGAAGTTGGGGGAAAAGGGATCATGATCTCTTCTCTGCTCTTTTCTAATTTATGAACCCTCCCCTCTTAAATCTTGTAATGCTCAGTGTGGAGCAGTAGTGGTGCTGAAGCAGACTTCTGATCAAAATATGGCTGTAGACCATTGATACTGCTGATGAGGCTGGACAGCAGCAAAGGAGGGAAAACCCGAGCATCCTTCAGAAAGGAGGAAGTTCACAGAATCATAGAATTGTTTAGGTTGGAAAAGACTTTTAAGATCAGAGCCCAACCATTAACTCAGCACTGCCAAGTCCACCACTAAACCATGTCCATAAGCACCACATCTGCATGTCTTATTTTGAATACCTCCAGGGAGGGCCCCAGAGCTGAACACAGTATTTGAGCTGTGGCCTCACCATGTTGAGTACTGGGGGATGATCACTGCCCTGGCCCTGCTGGCCACTATTTTTGATACAGGCCAGGATGCTGTTGCTGTGCAGGATGTATTTCTTGCTTGAGGTCAGCTGGGGATGCCTCTGCTGCTGTCTGCAAAAATAGTATTTGGAGAGAGATGCTGCTTTTCAGTGTCTGTTTTATGCAGTGTCTCGCAGTGCTGTGCAGGGCTCAGGCACAATGTGCTGCTGTTGCACCTCTGTCATGCGAGTTGCCTGGGCAGCGCCTGGCAGCCAGGTTCTTTCCCACTTGGGATGCTGAGAGCAGGCCCAGGAGCACAGGGGCAGCCCAGCCCTGGGAATATTCCCAGGCACTGGCCAGAGCCAGGCTGAGATGTGGGCTCAGCTAAGCCAAACCCATGTCCAGGCAGGGCTGTGGGGAGCTGGAGACTGGCCCTGCTGTGGCATCACTGGGGCAGGGATTGGTGGCTGTGGGGGGGCTTACATGAGGTAGTGGGCCAGGCCTCTCAGCCCTGGCACTCAAGTGAGTCTGATTTTGGGACTGGCTCACCCGTAAGCAAAGCTTATTTTAAGATACATTCTTCTAAAAGCCTTTAATCCTGGGCATTTCTTAAAGCTTTCAGGGGAGTTTTCACCTTGTGGGGAGAGCTACAGGTCTGGAAAATAGGCTGTAATGGGGGTGGGGGGGGGGGGTGGTGGAGTTGTGCTGATGCGTGTGTCGGAGTCTGAGTGAAGATGTGGCTGCAGACCCAGCTGTGTTGTCATAACCAGAGTGGCCATGTGGACCATGATAAGGTATGTGTCATACTGTTAACTCAGTTTTTATGTGAAGACTCATTTTTGAAGCACCTTTGTTCAGCCATGAAAACCAGTTAAATGTCAACTTCTTGAGCAACATTTCTTATCTTAATTTCCTTATATTACAGCAGTTTGATATGCTGAAAGATTCTGCTTGCCACAGACGCTAGGTGCTGAGGATGAAATAGCCGTACAAGGCAGATCAGAGAAGGGAGAGGAGGAGCAGGTTAAACCCAGACCCACAAACACTCTGTGTAGGGACTGCAGTCCTGTTGGAAGCTTGGGGCTGGCTGGAAGTGTCAGAAGGAGGAAAGATGGTAAGAGCCTGAGTACTGTTTCTTATCCATTATTGCTACGGAAGTTGGCAGTTCAAACTCCCCTCCTATCACTTTGTCATGGAAGTGCAGTGTCAGATAACACATGATGAAAGGAAGTACAGGAGCTGGTGACTTTTCTGATTGCATCTTCATAGTGTTCAGAGTATTGCCTGACCTGCAGAGGCTTCTGCAAAAATTCATGTAGCTAAGGGAAAAATGATTAAACTCATTGGATAATAGTTTCTTTGCAGCAGCCGGTCTTGGCTGCTGTTGTGTTAATGGTTGCCTTAAAACTATCCGCAGCCTAATGGCAGCTATGAAAACAGAAACTTGTGCTGCTCATCCTGTTCATCTCCAAAAAGATAAACATTTCCAATCCTAATGATCCATTTAACTGCCATTATTAAGCACACCTCAAGAAAAGTTATATGCAATTAAAAAGGGAGAAGCCTGTTAATGTAATATTGAGGCTGTGTTATTCAAGACAGCAAAGCACCTGGAGGTCAGATTTTTAAAAGTGAGGTTAGTTTTAATTTGACTCTCGCATAATTTTATTCTTCCCATTTCCCAGATAAATATTTACATTGTTTTAATTCTGAAGCACAGTCAGTCTCAAGTGCTCAAAGGTTAATGGGCAAAGCTTCAGAGCTAAGGGCTAGCTAAGTATTTCTTCCACGTCAGAAATGGAAACAATCCCTTTATGACTTCCCAACGTCACACGCATACTTCACAGCAAGATCTTACTCCAAGACTGTTGGACTCATTCATCTAGTTTAACTGCAGGATTATCTTCATTCGCTGTCTGTAATTCCTGTTTCCTAAATATGGCTCTCTTCACTTGTTTCAAGAGCAGACTTCCTTGTGAACTGTAAACTTCTGCAAGCCCTGGGTAGCAGTCTTGTAGTGTACAAATGAGTTTGGTGTTCAGCTGTCATGTTTCTTCTGTGTGCTAGGTAGCCTGTCATGTAAAACACAGTCCACCTGCTCTACACCTGGATAACCTGGGCTCCCAGACCTGCTCTCTAAGCAGCATGCATCACTGTGTACCTAGGCACTTTGGTCCCATATGTCTGTTGCTAGGACTGCTGGTGTCTTATTGCCGTAGTTTCTTTGCTGCAGTAAACTGAGCTGCTCTTGATTTCCCGATGAATTGTGGGGCCTTGTCTGTCCCTGGAGCATGTTTTGAGGGGGAAGGGAGGAAGATATTGTGGGAAAGCATCAAATGAATGAAATTGCTTTAGGGCTGCAATCAAACAGTGGAAGATCAAATCATCAAAAGGTGGAAGAGAACCAGCCCACAAGTAAGCAGTGGTGGGGTTTTTGCCTGTAGCTCCAAATAGACCAGGGTGGCTGAGAGTGGAGTTCTTGAGTGCATGGTGGACTACTTGTGTGGGTAGAAGCTCATTAGCAGCAATGCATGAGTAAAGGCCAAGTCTGCCTTGCTACTAAACAAAGTGCTAAAAGAAGACCAGACTATCTTCTTATGAATAATAATAAAAGAAAAGAAAAAAATCAAATAAGACAGATACCATTGCCTTGGCTGCTGGAGCAATATGAAGATGCTTTGATGTAGAACTTTGGCCCAGTGCTCAAAAGAACTCTTATCACCTGAGCTAGATTGCCAGGTTGAACATGTGTACAGCATAAGCCACCAAGCTCTGTTTACCAAGGGATGAGTAACTTAAATTTACCCTCTTGGCTTGTTCCTCTGAGTTCTCCTTGTAGATTGGAAGCTCACCCAGCTGTTATTTCTCCTGTGGCACTATCTGAAATATTTCAGGATTTCATGTGAATGTTCCCTATTTGAGTGCATACATTATGGATTCTCTTCAATTCTAAAAAATAGTTCATTTTTTTTTTCTGTGTGTACTTTTTGTTTGTCAAGAACAGCAACAAGTAGTGACCTAAAAGTTAACCTGCTTTCCTTACTGTCTTTGTAAGTAGCGATCCAGAGCTACATCTAAAACCACAGCAGGAAATGAGTTCTGGTCTGTGTAGAAACTAGGTGAAATGTATATCCTAATTCTTCTAATTAAGTGCATAATTGTTTAATTCCTTTGGATTGGAAAATGGTTTTGCAAGTTTGTGTATTTTGGTTTTGAATATATTTGTTTTACATAGAATCTTGTGACTTGGCTTGTCTTTATTCAGTGGTAGATGCCAAAGGCATTATATGAAGGATCTCCAGCACTTTAAAGTGGAATGCACTTAAGAGTACTCTTGGCACAGCTCATCTCCAGCTTACAGCTGTAGGTAATGGGGATTTTAAAGGAATATTGGATATGTTAACTTTTAGTGAGTGTCAGTGGCTTCTGCCTCCTTTTAAGTCTCTATCCCACAGACCAGTTAAAAAGCTTGGGTTAGACTCTTTCCTGGTCATAAAAGCTCTCTGGATTCCTGTATTCTGCTGTGCTGAAATGACCAGGTAATGGCTGCTGTGCCTGTTTCATATTCAGTAGACTTTATCCTGTGAACTCATTAGGAAGGTGTCACTGCCTATTATGAAGGTAGGATTACTAGGGTCCTGACTCCTGTGTTTGACACCAAATGTGCAGAACTGGACCCTTTATGCTTTATCTAAGCTGCTTGCCCGTGGGAGGAATATGGGTACAGTGTGCTTCACACGTACCTTCTACAAGCTGTGAAGATGGTTTTGAGGGGATTACTCAGTCTCCTCTTACAAACCATCTGGGTTTGAAAGAATTTGAGGAGGATTAAAAGTAACTATTTGGTAGCTTTGGGCAATAATGAAAAAGTGGGATCCTTAAACAGTGTCTGGATGTAACTACTTTAGAAACATCTCAATGTTCTTTTTTGTTTTCAGAAGATACTTCTTCTTCCCCCGGTTCTTTAAGTTGTTTTTGAGCTACCAGATTAGAGACCTCTTAAATGGCATCCAAGGTCTCTGTTACAGAAGGGAGTCAGACATTTCTTAAACTGTTGCTCTGACAGTGAAGTTCGGTAAAGAGGGTCATGCAGGGGTGGAAAGTGTGGTTGCTGCTGTTCCTGGTGGAATTTGTAACGTCTAACCATGTGCTCATTCTGGAGATGTTCTGAAAGTGGTGAGGTGAATCTCAAACTCTGCTTTCACTGGCCATTTGAATGATTAAGAAAGCTAGCACCAAGTGAAGACCAGTGGGAAGGAGCAGATGACACCACCTTGAGTGGACTGGTATGACCCTGTGCCAGCCAGTGCCTCTTCTGAGATAGGCTGAGAATGCTTTGGCTTGGTTTGCTGGAGCAAAGCTTGACTTTGGAGATTACATATGCGTGCAGGCCAGCTCCCCTTAGTTGGAAGAAAAAGTCAGTTCAGGAGGTTGGATTCAGGCATGCTCACTCTCCTTGACCAGCTCTTGGAAAAACACTAGTATTTCTTTAGCATTTGAGGGTGTCAGACATCTAAACTTTAAATTTGAAAGTGGGTATTTTATTATTAGCTGTAGCCTGAAGTGATTTTCAGAATCCACCTGTTGCTTTGATTATACTGACTCTTTTCTTGTTTTGCTTCCTTGTCTGTTGATAAGAGAAAATAATAAATAAATGTGCATTCTGTGCAGCTTGTGGCTAATGTGGTATGCTAATGTGTTTTTAGATTATAAAAAAAAAAAGAGCATTTTAAAGAAACCTGGTAGCATAGGTTGGACAAAGGGCAATTGCATGCAATTGTGATGCTGCATGGGAAGTCTTCTAAAGCTCAAGCCTTTAATTTGGGTGAAAAAAAAAAGGTTTGGGGGCTACCTGCGCACTGATTCACCACTACTGGTTTTAAGAGGGTCCTTTTCTAATGCAGAAAGTCTTCTGGCCTGTGCTACAAGGTACTTAAAAGCTGAGTGTTTATGGGCATAAACACTTTTTCCAAGCTCAGAACAGCTTGCTGAACCATCCAAATACAAATCCTGAAAGCTGCTTCTCTGGACAGTACCAGGTTGGACTGCCACTGGAAAGGGGTTGGTTGTATTTTAAAGGCAGCGAGTGTATTTGTTTATATTTTGAAGCTAAAATGGAAAACTAAAAGTGTTTTGCAGAAAATTGGTATGTGTGTGTCTTCTGCTGTGCTAACTTGTATAACACTAGCTTGAAATTGGCCAGGGGGATAATGATGTTGTAGCATGACAGTAACTGTAGAATTTAACTGCCTATTTTCACAAACCTTAGAGACCCCCTGAGTATCTTCATCGAAGGAAAGGCCTTCATCCTTTATTAGATGGTAGTGAATCTACACAGGTAAGCTGTTATAGCATCCTGTATATTCTTAGTAAGGGAAGAACTGTATCTAGGCACCTGAGAGTCAAGACATGAATTACAGGAAACCTGTGTTTCCTTAGCGATAGTGCTCTGTAACTTGTGTCATTGTTTCTGCTCTGTGTAAGAGCATACATGAGGAATCCAACCACGAATGTGGTAGGTAGCCCTCTTTTGAGTGTCTTCTGTGTTGATCTCCAACAGGCAAGATGCTAGTCATAGCAGGTCATAGCATCATCTTTTCTTTTTTTTGTCTTTTTAGTTTATGGGAGAGGGTGTTCACTTTGAAGTGGATGTTGTCCTAAAGAAATATAGTAGTTAGCAATAAGTCGGACTTTGATGTGAAACTTATTTTCAAGCTATTAGTCATCCCCTGAATCTACTCTGTTGGTGTGCCATTTCCTTAGCAAAGGGTGTCACTGACACTTTGTGTGCCACTGTGTAAAATAACGAACAAAAGAGCAAAGCAATCCACCTCAAAATACACCCCTAGACCACAGTGGCCCTGTATGTTATTGTGGGAGCTAGGTGAACACTTGTTCCTATCTACAAGAAATCTTGTGGAAGTCAGCTCTTTTGGGATGTATTGGATATGGTTTGTGCTGTAAGCTATTTTGATGACTGAAATCTTTTAAAGCGGGGAAACAGCAGAGATACGAAACGGGAGCAGCATGGAGCTTTGTCTCTTATCTTTTTTTCCCAGGGAGGGAAAGGGAGTGCCCGACTTTGATCTTGTTCCCTTCCTTCCACCTGCTTCTGCATGCATGTTCATGCAGTTTCATGTCTGACAACTTGATTATAGTCTCTGGTGTTCCTGGAATATCTTCCATTTGAGAAAATCTGTAGGTGGAAATGAAAACAGGCCTGTGAGAATATGGAAGAGTAGAGATTGTAGGAATTTTCCTCGTGAACATTTTTTTGTCCAGGCTGATCTCTTGCAAGGAGCTCAAATCTTAGACTTTGGATGTTTGTAGGTAGTCAGTTAAAAATAACTTGATTGGTTAACACAATATTGTACTTTGATTTCAAAGTTCCTTTGAACTGGCTGTTCTCTGTTATAGACAGACTAAAGATGTGCAGGAGTGCTTCTGGATTAATTTTGATGGTGTCAGTGCTGTACTGTGACTGTGAGATTAGCCTCAATAGAGCTTTTTGTCCCTAGAATGGAAGTAGGCTGCTGAAAAGATTTGGTTTATATGCAGGTGTTCTGCATGCCTTGGTCATCTGAGAAGGAGCTCCACTGAAGGACTTTATTTTGGATTCCTTGGAGTTAGTTCCTCATCTGTGGTTATGGGATAATGATGTTATGTTTCTTACACATTCTTCACTGTCACCGAAAGACCCTCAATTTGAATGTATATGCTAAGTACAGTGTGTCAGTGAGAACACTGCTGTCCTTTACATACTACAACTTTGAGTTGTAACATTTGAAATGCTTGAAATTTTCTTTTCCTGCATTTCCAATCCTCTCTTTGATTTCAGAAGTAATGTGAGAAGAATGCAAAATAGTCAGCTCTTTGACTAAGGTGTGCTAATGGGAAAAAGCTAATTTATACTCAGATTGTATTACTTCCTTTTCTTGGTATCTGGAAGTAGAAAATTTCTACAAAAAAAGCACTACGGAACTATATTGAGTAAACAGATTAAAACCTGTCCAAGTTAAATGTTTAACTTGAGGCAGGCTAGGTTTGGTTTTTTTTTCGATTTTGGGTTTGATTTTTTTTTTTTTAGTAAATTACATTTATTGGGTGGTCAAAGTGGCTGGTTGATAGTGCCCATATTTAGAACTTTTGATGTGTTTCATTTGGTCTGGCATAAAAAGTTTGGTCTTACAGTGTAACAGATGGAAAAATGAAATGACATTAATTGTGATTTGTATCATGTCTCTTTTGGCAGAGCAGTGTGAGTAACACAATCAGCCAGGCTTTAAGACAGTCTGTCCTTAGTCTCATGTCCTGACTCAACCTTTGCTAAGGTATACTGGTTAACTTTATCTAGATCTCAAGAAGGCATTGGCTTCAGCTCTCCTGGACCATGATAATGCTCTATGTTGCCTTCAGGATCAAAAACAGCAGCAGTGAACTTCAGCTATAACAGGAGGGTACAGGTCTTCTGTGCAGATAATAGATACCATTAGTAAGATTAATTTGCCTTGAGACAGACAGACCTCTGTGCTGTAATTGCTTGATGCTTCCTTTAGTCTCCTGTTGTTTACTGCAGATGGGTAATAGACATAGAAAATTCCAACTTGGTAGAAAAAACAAAACTTTTGTATCTTTGTGATCAAAAAATCACTTTTGTATCTTTGCTTTAAAGTGTTGCCCAACACAAACAGTTCTGGTCAGATAAAGGTTTCATTCTGGAAGATGGCAGCTCTTGAGTTAGAAAGTTGAGTTGTATGAGTGTTTCCATACTAAGTAACTTCATGTGCATGTGATCAGCATGTTTGTTTGAGAGCAGGGAAGATGACGAAAGGAAAACACTAACTTCCAAGTACTTCCGAGATGCAAGATAGTGGAAGGGAAGTGAAACTCACAGGAATGAGTAGCTGAAAGGTGAAACAGGTAAATCCTTGAATGGTTCCTTGAAAGTCTTCTAGAAGCTAGAAACTAGCCAGTGTTGTCCAGAAGGACAACCCATGCTGTTACAGCCTCACCTGATGCTTGCTCAAGCTGGTGTGGCTCCTCGCTATAAATATATTATTAGCTGTGTTCAAGATAGTGAAATTCTGAGTCCATGTTACACAAATCTTGAGATAATTTAGACAAAGCTGATCCCTCTCAGCTCCTCAGCTTCTCTTGCCAGCAGCTTCTGAATGATGGCAGTGAACTTATGATCAAAATAACTTTGGCTGTTGCAGGAGCTTTTGTAAGAGCAAGCAACTTAAAATTAGAGCCCTTCTGTGATAGGCACTTAGTTACAAACACAAATGAGAGATAGTACTGCTTGAAAAATACGGTGCTGAGGTGTCCAGTGATGGTGATTGTAATGCACCCAAGTGAGCTGGCGTGGGATCCATCCATGCTAAAGATGAGGGCCATTTTTGACCCAGAAAAGGTTCTGGGTGGCAGAAGTTTTGACTAACAATATTTCACTTGTGAACACAAAGGTGGCTTTCTAGGAATTCAAGAACTTGCCTTTCATGAGCTTGCAGAGGCAGGAGTGTGAGCTCACTGGACACCCTCTCAAGATCTAGTGAAGCTTTTCAGATTGTTAAGAGAGACTTTCAATTACGGTAAATATAAATGTTAAAATGCTTTAAGAAATGGCATCGTCAAAACAACTTCTAACTACAGTATTTTTGTGATGCTATTCCATGTTTTATGGGGCCTGGAAAACATGTTTAAGCTTCTTTCCTCATGGGGTTTACAGAGAACTGGGCTCAAAACTGAAATCCTAAGCAAACTTTAGCTACTTTAGGTAGATATAGTGCTAAAGCAGAAGGCATGTCTTGTGCTTAGTCATTATATGGTCACGGAGTGATACACATAGAATCATAGAATAGTTAGGGTTGGAAGGGACCTTAAGGTCATCTAGTGCCAACTCCCCTGCCATGGGCAGGGACACCTCACACTAAACCGTCTCACCCAAGGCTCTGTCCAACCTGGCCTTGAACACCACCAGCTATGGAGCATTCACAACTCCCCTGGGCAACCCATTCCAGTGCCTCACCGCTCTTACAGTAAAGAACTTCTTCCTTATGTCCAATCTAAACTTCCCCTGTTTAAGTTTGAACCCATTACCCCTTGTCCTGTCACTACAGTCCCTAATGAAGAGTCCCTCCCCAGCATCCTTGTAAGCCCCCTTCAGATACTGGAAGGCTGCTATGAGGTCTCCATGCAGCCGTCTCTTCTCCAGGCTGAACAGCCCCAACTTTCTCAGCCTATCTTCATAGGGGAGGTGCTCCAGTCCCTTGATCATCCTCATGGCCCTCCTCTGGACTTGCTCCAACAGTTCCATGTCCTTTTTATGTTGAGGACACCAGAACTGCACACAATACTCTAAGTGAGGTTTCATAAGAGCAGAGTAGAGGGGCAGGATCACCTCCTTCGACCTGCTGGTCATGCTCCTTTTGATGCAGCCCAGGATACGGTTGGCTTTCTGGGCTGCAAGCGCACACTGAAGCCAGCTCATGTTCATTTTCTCATTGACCAACACCCCCAAGTCCTTCTCCGCAGGGCTGCTCTGAATCTCATCTCTGCCCAACCTGTAGCTGTGCCTGGGATTGCTCCGACCCAGGTGTAGGACCTTGCACTTGGCATGGTTAAACTTCATGAGGTTGGCATCAGCCCACCTCACAGGCGTGTCAAGGTCCCTCTGGATGGCATTCCTTCCCTCCAGCGTATCAACCGAACCACACAGCTTGGTGTCATGGGCAAACTTGCTGAGGGTGCACTCAATCCCACTGTCCGTGTCAGCGACAAAGCTGTTGAACAAGACTGGTCCCAACACCGATCCCTGAGGGACACCACTCGTTACTGGTCTCCAGCTGCACACTGAGCCATTGACCACAACTCTTTGTGTGTGGCCATCCAGCCAGTTCTTTATCCACCAAGTGGTCCATCCATCAAATTGATGTCTCTCCAATTTAAAGACAAGGATGTCATGTGGGACAGTGTCAAACGCTTTGCACAAGTCCAGGTAGATGACATCAGCTGCTCTACCCCTGTCCATCAGTTCTGTAGCCCCATCATAGAAGGCCATCAAATCGGGCAGGCAGGATTTCCCCTTAGTGAAGCTATTCTGGCTGTCACCAAGCACCTTGTTGTTTTTCATGTGCCTTAGCATGCTTTCCAGGAGAATCTGCTCCAAGATTTTGCCAGTCGCAGAGGTGAGACTGACTGGTCTGTAATTCCCCGGGTCATCCATTTTCCCCTTCTTGAAAATGAGGGTTATATTACCGTTTTTCCAGTCATCGGGAACTTCACCTCACTGACGTGTTTTTTCCAATATGATGGACAATGGCTTAGCAACTTAATTTCCCAGCTCCTTCAGGACCTGTGGATGGGTTTCATCAGGTCTCATGGGCTTGTGTACGTTCAGGTTCTTAAGATGGTCTTGAACCAGATCCTCTCCTCTAACATGGCAAGTCTTGTGCTGTTTGTTGAACCAGACTTCAATTCTGCTTGGTTGTTCATTTAGAGTGTCTGTGTGTGTTGTGAGGATCAAAGAATGATCTGGAGGTAGATGCAAGGTAAAGTGTCTGAGATTGTTTCAGAGTTTTAAGTGTGACAACAACTTTTTTATTGAAGACCATAAAGTATTTTGAAATTTGACTTGTTAACCAATTCATCCTTTTAAGTGAGACTTATGCTCTGCTGGTTTCCCTGGTTGGAATTCAGAAACTGAGGAATTAATGTCTGATTTCAATCCTAGCCCTCCTGACTTAAGTTCTACACTTACTATTTTTTTCAGATGCAAACCAGCTGCTTTCATGAGTCAGTGGTTTCTTAGTGTAGTGCAGTTGATATTCTCACATTTCTGCACCTTTTAATGAACTTGAGCATCTTTTAGCATGGGGCCTGGCATGATCTTAAACCTCAGGATTGGAGCCTTGGGAAAGTTACTAGTATAACCTTGATTCTTTTGATGCCAGCTTTTCTAGGAGGAACTGAATGGAGGTCACAGAGACTTAGATTAAAAATATTGGAACTAGCGGAGGGCTGTTTTATGTCTCTTCATAATAGCTGACCCTGACAGTTTAACAGAGCTTATTGACCATCTGCTTTGTCTAGTTTGCCACATGGCAGAGTAACAACTAAGCCAAAATACTGGCTGCACACTGTATTAATTAAACAACTTGCTTGTGAACACTATGAAGGTACAAAATAGATTGATGTTGTATATTTAACTTGAAGAGTTTTGTCCTTTCCTCTGCTGCAGTTCTTTGGCTCTGCCAAATATTGAGCTGGATATCGAGCCAAAGAACGTAAGAAAGGTGGTGAGAAGGGAGCTGTTCAACTGTGCATTAGAGTCCCTATTTACCTCCTTGCCCTCTGTCTTCTGTTACCATTCTCAACAGATGGGACCCAGAGTATATTACAGTTTTGTCCCCCTGCTGCTACTTCTGACTGCTGCTCCCTGCCTCTCACAAAGCTGGCAAAAGCAACAGCTGTTTCATAATTCCTCTGTTTGAAGGGAGGGAGAAACATAGCATGGGGAGGGGCAAGAGACTGAAAGACTAGACATCTTGCTTGCAAAGGACTAGAGAGAGACATTGTTCATGTCTCTTGTTTTCAAAAGCCAATTTCTCTTCTGAGAACAGCTTTCACTTTCTTCAGTGTTCGTGTTCCTGGAAATACAAGGCATCCTTCTCTGAGGTGAGAGCAGAAGTTGAGAGCTTTAAGCAAATAGCATTGGTTGTGTCTGCATATCTCTAGCTGGAGGAACCTGACTGTGGGCTGCTTCTTAGTGTGACTAATCCTGCTTGAAGGCACAGCCCCCTGGGAAAGCAGTTTTTAAATCCAGACTGTGCTGGATTCAGAGACATAGAACATGTTCTCTGAAAGGGATGTGGCAAGGCTTTGGCAATATCCAACAACTGACTGCTTGATGAAGGGACATGCTGTAGGTAGCATCTCTGCAGCTAGAAGCTGAATCCTGTTGAGCTTGTTATAATGAACAGATGGCTTGTTAATATGCTCTGCTGTGCTACAGCAAGCTGTGCTTCTTCAAGGCCTTGCTACCTACACTTTCATTGCAGAAATCTGTGTACAGATTCTTTTTCTTCTGGTAACTTTCTGTAACAACAGGTAACTGTTCATACATATGTGTTGTAGCTGCATATTTGTGGTCTGTTAACATGCTTCTGAAGGGTTAGTGTCTATATATGTGTATACACTGTGTATATAGTAGTATACTGTTGGATGGTGTAACATGACATAGTATTGCAACTCAGTATAACGTAAATCTGAATGCAGCTTCTATTTGGCTGTATTTTAAATATACCTACGCTGCTGGAAATGGTTTGTCTAGTAGGTAAATAACTTCAGGAGAAAACTGGGACAGCTGTACTCATTTGGGTTCTCTGAAAAGCTGTCTAGTCTGCTGCAGAGAAAGCCCGTGCTACCTCCTTGTTTTGGCCTCTGAAAACTCAATGCTAACTAGAAACATTCTCTGATTGTGTTCTGGACTTTTAGGAGTTACAGAGGATCTCTGATTTACATCTAAGTGCTTTGGATCCCAGGTAGTCCTGGGGTGTGGTGTCCTGCAGAACCAGGAAACTGTTTAAGAAACGACATCTTGAGTACATGTGCAAGTTCTCTCCTTTCTGGGAAGCTTTAATATTCCTGAAGATGGCTCCTTCTGGCATTTAAGGGATACTTGAGAAAATTACACTTCCCTTAAAATCTTCTCCTTCTCACTTCCCCCCTCCCCCCCCCTTTTTTTCTCCTACTGTGTTAATTAACATATTTAAGAATAGTCTGTCACCCTTTTGTTAACTTGAAAAGGTGAGGATTATAGCCCTTCTGCTTGGGCTCCAACCTAGTGATGAATGAAGGGCTAGGCTTGATACAGCTTTTAAAAAGTAGTCCTTGCCTGGAGCTGTATTTCAGTCATAAGAAACAGTTTAAGCAGCTGTTTTCTTTAGCATGTACATAGGAGTTGTGCTGTTGAGAAGGAGGGGGAAAAACAGTGTTCATCCTTTGGCAGCCTGTTGGGGTTCTTTCCCTTTAGTTCAGACCAATTGCAGTTTCTGTCTTGACTGACAATCAGAGTCACTTGCCAGTCTGTAAGTTCATGTCATTCAGGGGCCCTCATCGGCCCATGCTCTGTTTGCCTGCATCATCTTTCAGCTACAGTGATTTGCGAGGGCTTGCAGCTGTTGCACGAGCATCTGGAACTTTCATGGTTGTGCCGGGAAATATTGCCTGTTTGTTTATCCAAGGAGCATAAGGACATCTGAGTGCTCTGGCCCCATTTTGTTTTGGGCTTGCTAACACTGTCATGATCATGTAGCCCATCACAAATTTTCATTATCCGATGTGAAAAGGTCTGCCACATGCTTTCTGCCAGCAAGATAGCATGTCCTGGAAGATGATGGGCTCTTTGGCATTTAAAAAGTGAAGCTGTGAGTAAATTAGATGCTTCAGATTGACTTCATTTCGTTATTTTTATTCTTTTTTTTTTTTTTTTACTTTATACCAAGCCAAAACAACAAGTGTTTTGTCTTATGTTCTGGTTTTCTCCTTCAGTATGCCTTAAATAACTCTTCAGGCTGTGGTTATGGAACCACAGAGCTTTTATTCCTTAAAAAAGAAAAATATATCCTTATCATCCATAACTCTTAATTCTTCTGAAATGCCACTGGCAAGAGAAATGCACATTTTAATTCAGGCTGTGACCATTTAAACAATGTAGACGATTAGAGACTGCTGACAAGTGCTGACTTGCAAGTTTGTGTGGGGAAAAATGGAGGAAAGTATTTTGACATGTTTATGACATTTGCTTAAGAAAGATAAATCTTGAAGTTGAAGCAGGAGAAGAAGAACAAATTTTAGGCTGACTACACAAAGTGAGAGTTCAGTTGAAAAAGTGCCCTGTTTAGGGATCTTGGGAGCTGTAAGAAGAGGTCCTGATGCTGCAGGCTACCTCAGAAGACAGGCTGGTATCTGTTCTTAAAACGGTTGTTGCAGATCATCTGCAGGCTCTGTCAAATGATACTTGCTCAGTTTGCTTTTTCAAGGAGGCGTCACCATTTGTAAGGTTGGCTGGCAGTTTAGAGTGCAATTCTTTGGCAGTGGGCAAAGGTTTGCTTCTCAGGATAGGTAAATGGGCACATAGGGACATAGGTGGCTTTGTAGTGGAATGAGTGGAAGAGTGAAGGAGGAGATGGGACTCAGAAGGGTTTGATGGAAGCTTTTCTTTTACTGGTGCTTTGGACTTTGCAGTGAACCCTTCACTTGCATTCAGTGGTCCAGTTGAAAGGATGTACTCTTAACTTGGAAGTACAGTGCCTTTTTACAACCTGTTTTTCAGAGACTCTCAGGCAAGAGTGAATGAATGAGTATACTTGAAACTAAATGAATGGGAAGATGTTTTTGCCAGACTTCTTAGAGCTTTTAAATGGAAGTATCCTTAAATGAAGTCTAAAGCCTAAATTCCTTTCAAATGTGCTACATTTGGATATAATAAAAGGATTTTGGGAAAGAGTTGTTAAAAATGGCAATTAGATATTAACTAAAATGGGAAGAGATGACATATAGAATCTATGAGCACCTATATCAGGTAGTTAAATGGTGCTTTTGCAAGTGAGAAGGAGGGGTGATGCTGCAAGACAGAAATTCCAGTTAACACACCTGCTGGGATGGGAAGAAAATGCTTCGATGTAAGAAAGAACTGAATGCTTCCATTGAAAATCCCCATTTTGAAAGGAATTAATATGCCCATACCAATGACAGAGAAGATAATCTGAACTTTATGTTTAGCTTTCACCTTCTATCACTCTGTTCTGTCTTGCACTGATACGAACTTTTCAGATGAGACATCTATTAAATTGTCAAGTAGTTGAGAAATGGAGCTTTCCGTGTGTATTTCTTACTGGCTTATGCTATTTTGTCTGTTGAGAAGTGTTGGGGAAAGGCGCCTTTTTCTAATTTAGCACCTTCATCTGCATTGGCATCATGATTACTTTTCCTTGTAGACTATGCAAGGATTTCTCAGCCAGGAGAGGAAAGCACAAAGAGATATTCTGCCTGTTCAAGAGAAGTGGCCATGTTTCTGTTGTACTGGGCAGCTGCATCAGTGTCATGGTTAAAATCATCTGATTTTTGAGGGCTGTCACATTTTTCTGAAGTTATAGAATACTCATGGTAAAATAAGAGCAAATAACAAATTGCAACTGATGCTCAACTTCTATTTCCCAAATGAAATATTCCCAAGGGAAATATTTAAATGAATGATGGGGCCACAAACCAAGCAAGGCATGCCAAACTGTGGGTTTTGGCCAGTGTGGTATTCCTAGAAGCTGTTCTGTTCCAAGTCAGAGCCTATTTTGGTTTCTCACTGTTGGATGTTTTATGGCAGGAGATCTGAGCAAGTGCTTCCTAAACAGCTGCTTATACAAGAACTACTGTGTATGGACAGAATGGAGTCAGCACTGCAAGTGTGTGACCTCTGACTAGTGTTTCAGTCACCCATTCAAGCAACAGATAAATACCAAACTAAAAATAGCAAGTTCAGGGCCCAGGGTAAGTATTTCCAGTCACCTACATAATAAGCTCTTTTGAAAACTTGTTAAAACACAGGATGCCAAGAAATTAATTTGCTAACCTTCCCCCAGCCCCAACCCCTAAATAGTGTATGCATTTTTTTTTTAACTCTTAGAAAAGCCCATTTAGCAGCTAATCACAGGAGACCTTCTCCTGTTGATTCTTTGGGAATTACTTCCTTAGCTCTCAGTTTACTGACCGAGGCGCCTGCACATGCCTCCATGGCTGTTTATGGAGTTGCAGGCTGTATCCATACATAGGGAGTTACCTCCCTGCTTCTGATGGGAGAATGCAGTCAGTGAAGTGTGGCAGCCAGCCCATTCTGGCTCCAAGGGTGTGTAAATAAAAAGGCATGGCCTTCTGAAAGAACACAGCCTTCCTTCCAGCCAAGAAAACTTGAAGGGTGTGTTGGTGACCAACAGTAGGCAGTGTGTCTGCTGGGCAAGCCTAGCTTCAATTGAGTTGGCAGAGTTTGAAGTGCGATAAAACTCTAGTTTAGCTCTCCTAACACATCATTCTTTCAATAGCAGCTTTGTGGCCCTGCTAACAAGCAGAACAGAGAACTGTGGAAAGAAAGGATCAAGGTGGCTTCTTCTACAGAGACATCTTTAGAGTATTTAGCTGAGGTCATCATCATTACATTCTTCTATGGTCTGTATAAACATAGAGGAATCTGACAGCAGTGGTCACGTTCATGCAGAAATATACAATGAATTTTAATGGCTGGTCAGCCTTTACTGATTAGAGAGCCCTTGCCCTCCATTTGAAACTCCTGTTGCCATCACTCTTGGGTGTAGGTAAGCCAGAATGTACATAGAAACAGTTAGTTTGGGGAATTTTTATGCTTTGCTTATTACAAGCTACTAACTTTATAATTTGCTAGTGTCAAATAAATATATCAATGTTTTTTCAACTACTTGCTTTTTTTGTTGTATGATTTATTTGAAGTCCCGTTTTGGCATAACTCTGTGGCACTAAGGCAATTTAGATGTGATGTGAAGCATCAGTCTGTAGTGCAGCAGAACACAGAAGCAGGAGGTTGGTCTGGATTTTTTATTGCTCCAATTCCATAAAAGTTTAGCTGCATAGCCATTATATATAGAATTGTCCTCTGAAATTGGCCCTGCCTCCCCTTTCCTGAGTAACTTCACTTCAGTGAATGGTTTGGCAGTACTTGAACCTGTCTCGCTGTGCTTTAACTTAACCTTCCCTTTCGTGTCTTCCAGCTAACTTTTGACACAGTTGGCTGTTTTACTTTTCCCCCACCCCTAAATGGGGTAAAATGCCATACGTGCTAACCATGTTCTGATGTAGGACCTAAGCAGCTGACTTAAGTTTAGGGTTTGGGCAGACTGTAGCTATAAGGAGTTTGTCCAGAGGAAATCATGGTGTGTTGCTATTATCTTTCTGCCCTATAGCCTTCTAATTGAAGGAAAGGCAAAACTGCAGTGGCATCTGCAAAAACAAGCAGCTGCCTCTGTGTTGAGTGTCAGTGCAGGCAGGCTTGTGTTCTGGGGAAGGGTGAAGATATTTAGGGAAGCTGAGCCGGGACTCCTTCTCTGGATGTGGAGGTCCTCTCGCTATCCTCTTCCCTTTTTGCCCATAAAGGGAGCTTTCACAGCAATTACATTGAGGGATGATGTTCTTATTTCTGCTCGTAACCCTGATCACTCCATGCTGACAGAAGCACCCCAACTGAAGTAAGGGCACAACAGAGTAGCTTCTATTTGCATCAGTTGTGTGGTTGCTATTTTGGTGTACTTGTGTGCTATTTTATAATGAAAGTTCGTGTTGTGTTGACTTCTTTAGAGGAGCTGACTTTTTGAATGGAACTTGCAATTGGAATAGCATCTGTCCACTTCATCTGCTCTAGAGTTGTGTGAGAGCCAAGAGGAGAGGCTGATCTGTGGCTGTGCCAGCTTGAAACAAACAACAGTAGTCTATAGTAACTGAGGGAAGAGAAAGAGCCAGCTTGGGTAATGAGCTGGAAGAGCTTGGCTTGAGTGGGTGCTCCTCCCCTGCTCATTAGAAATATCAGTTGCTGTTAATGGCTTTAATGAGGTTCATAACTAGAATTTTAAGTGTTTGTGTGTGCTGTTTAGTCATTGCCCTGTTAGTGTATTTTTCATTTCCATTTGAATTCTGAAGCTACAGCTGTACCTAACTCCTGGCACGTGCGTAGACATTAAGATACCCTTATACTTAAGTGACTCCTAGTAGTTGTTTTAAATTTGTTTTGAACCATGTTTTTTTTTAATACTGGTTTCCAAGTAAGGAAGTTTGATTTGTTCTTGGGTATTGATAACTAACACGAACATACAGGTTTAGTATCCCAGTTTGTCTAGGGTGATATCCTTACACAGGGATTGTCCTGCTTGGCATCATTTTGTCCTGAATCCATTCCTCCCTTCTCTCATCAAAACCAAACATTCAAGCCTGTAACCCTCATGATTTATGCTTTCCAGGTGGCTAACTTTGCCCCCTTTCATAGTCCTCAGAAAGGAATAAATGATCCTGAGTATTCAAAACTCATAGAAGTCCCAGCCATTAAGGAGACATTCTCACAGGATCCCTCTCCTCTGCCTGTTTTTTTGCATTTGGTCAAGGAAAGAAATAAGTTGCTTCAGACATGCTAGTGTGTTTTATTTTGTTTTTTAACTAGCAGTAACCTTAGGACATCTTATCAAGTGCATAAAAAGGAACTGTATTTTTGACATTAACCCTTGTAAATGGCCTGTAGGAAATGCGAGTAAAAGCCCTTCTCACCCTTAGTCGCATTTTCCTTTTGACTCCTTTACTGCTGTCTGCTGGAGAGCATACTCTGTCTGGTTTGTTCATCTAGATGAGTGTGTTAGACCAGCAGGTTACTGTCACCTTTTGACAGTTCAGTTTTGCAGCCCTATGTGCTTTTTTTCAGAAACTTACAGTTGACAGTACTGTATAAGCTATGTAGTTCTTAGGAATAATGAATGAGATGTTGATCTAAAGCTAGAGAAGTTCTGTCTTCTCTTTTTCCTTGCTCGTTGGTGCTCAGAAGTGAGGTCCTTGCTTTTTGAAGCTTCAGCTCATAGGACTTATTTTTTGTGAGTCACTTGTTGATCAGCTGCTTAAAGTGATGTGTATGGACATTCAGATATGTTATTAAATGTATGTCTTATGCAGTAAGTACTAGCCTGGAAAATGCAAAAGAGTCTAGTCACTGTCATATCCTTTACTCTGTTAGTGTGGTCCTTCTGGACTTTACTGACTTAATTTGGATTAAGGTTATTTCTGCAAATCAGCCTCTGTATTTTGAAGTGGATGTGTTAGAAGGGTGTGTTTGCTCATGCTCGGATAAGGGGAGAAAGGAGAAGGAAGAATTCCTAACCACACTGTTTCAGTGAAGGCTGGCTAAGTGACAGGATGGTCATACTCTTCCGATTGTTCAAGGAGCATGGTGGTATCCTTCTTATCATGTAATCCTGTGTTTTTCTCATGGCGTGTCACTCGCTGGGGCAACACACACCTAATGTGTGTACTGATACATATCTTGAGAGTGGATCTTTAGGCCTGGGAGCTTGAGAGTGCTCCCTGTTCCCTGGGTTCAAACATGCATCTTCAACAGATCTTCTCTTTGGGGTTTCCCTGGAGTAAGATGTGCTCTTCATAATACAAGCTTCAGGCTATTTGCCCACTTCTCTACTAATCAACATAGGGTGAATTGTCAGATGCAGACAGGCTTTAGCTAGCTCTTTCTTCTCTGAGCCAGAAGAATGTGGATAAGCTTTGGTCTGGAAATCTGATGGCTGTGTTAATAAACTGTGGCACCTGAATGTAAATGCTTTGCCAACGGGGTTTATTCTCTTGGTCTGAAAGTTGCAGTTATGCAGCTATAGTTTCTGGACCACTGTCGTGGTTTAAGCCCAGCTGGTAACTCAGAACAGATATGATGTGAAGCATCGCAAATGTTTGCACACTGGCTGAGGTCCAGCTGTACTTGCCTGTGTAGACACTATGATTGTGTGTCTGTCTTTCCCATCTAGCTTAATAACCTTTTCCCACAGCTTTGTCAATTCTCTTAATTGCCAGGTACCGATGATTTCTAGGTAAGCTCCCCCTCTGCCTCACACCAAGGTGTGTATTCCTTCATGCAGAGCTGCATAAGCATTACTCTTGGCACTACTCTTGATTTAACAACTGGAAAATGCACTTTTCGTATTTGTCGTATTTGTCCAAGTTGAAAAAATCTGAGCTGAGGAGAGTTTCAGTAGATGCCTGTCTCAACTGGAATACCTTGGGAAGATTTTTAGGTAAGAATTCAGTTATTTCTATGTTGAGACTAAAATCAGGAGGGGAAAAATGTTTCTTCAGATTGCATGAGAACTTTTAGCAGCTTAGTTTAAACTCTAGTATGGCTAACCTTGGAAATTTAGGAGTGAGAAGACTTGCTTTGTGGTGGAGATGCCTGTTGCCAGTTGATGAATGTGTTCTCAGTTTTATCAAGGACCTCCTCTCCTCTTTCAGTTGTGCTTGTCATGTGTCCAAACTTGTTAATATTGGCAATAAGCTCAAAGATTCTTAGGTGAATAAATTACCTTTATAGAGAATTAGGAGGGGCTGGACTCTTGCAGTTCATGTTGATAGGGAGCCCTGACTACACTGCCTGGGAGCTGAGAGTTGCCTCTTTCTCTGCTTGCAGTGGTCCTTCCTCTGGCCTTTGACTGATGAGGAAGGGTACATAAGAAGGAGGTAGAAGCAATACCCCCAAAAGGTAGAGCAGAGGTGGTGGGATTTTGCAGGAACCAAGCCATGGTAATAAAAGCTGAGGACTAAATTTTTAAGAACAGGAGCAGAGGGAAGTGAGTGCTCGAGGGCAAAAGTTAAACTGCCATTCCCCAGACCTGAGAACTGACTCTAGGGAAGATTCTTCCATGCTCTACCAGCAGCTTCAGGGGCCCTTGCTGGGTTTGTAAAGTGTTACCTCCCTCTAGTGGTGTGTGTACAAGGTAATGGGCACAGTCCCCTGCTAGCCCCAATGGTAAGGGTAGATCATATAAAACACAGCATCCTTGACTTCTATTCAGCTATTCATACCGTGTTATGTACCTGCAGATGCACTAGGTGCTCCTGTGAGATACTGGGTACCTTGCATAAGCCATTCTGCTGACAGGTGGACACTTAGTGTCCTTCCCTTTCAGGATGTTTAACCGGATCCATGTGAGGTCAGTTTTGAAGACAGGCTCTGCACAGAAGATTTCTGTTAAACAGCCACAATGCTGCAGCTAATTATGATTATTCAGGAACAGTGGGATCAGCAACCCAAAATGAGTCAACAAATCTGTTAGCTTTGCCTGTAATGTCTCGTCACATTTACTTAATGGACAAGAGTGTTGAAGAAAGGAACCTCTTTCACCAATCAGGTCGTGGTGAAAGGGGCTGCTGTTCTGGTTAGAACAGCCTTGGTTCTAACACAGGCAACACAGGCTTTTCTAACTCTTAGTTGGAACCAAGACTGGATGGCATGCACTCAGGGGTGTGGGGCATTGCACTCTGAGTTGCCTTTGAGATTGCACATTCAATTGACTAATGAGGTAAGTGTCTGATGTAGGAGAAAATAATATGTAACTGCATGGTAAGGATTGTATTGTAGTGGGAGCAGCATCCTAAACGTGTTAACTGATTATTAGCTGTGCAAACTGTTGCATGTGTTGCTTGAACCACTTCATCTGGACCAACAGAAATGAGAGAATTATTTTTTCATGTTTAACACTGGATCATCATGGCTGCTACAGCATTACTGCTGTTAGTAGTTGAGAAGTGGAGAAAACATTCTATCATTTAGTAATTGGGTTGTAGCACTAAGGATTCTTATTCCTATTGTAAATGTCCCCAAACCTGGCACTTCTGAGTTTCCTCTTGCTCTCTTCAACATATTTCCTAATCTGTTGCTCCTCATACCAATCAGTAGACTCTAGCAGCCTTTCTGTGCTGCCAGCAGCTTTATTTTAGCTTTTGTATTTTGACTCTCCACTTAAGTAGGATTAGCTTTACATCAGAAAGAGCTTTTTTTTTGATTCTGGAGTCATAATTTTTTGACCACTTAAACTGTTCTTTTTATTCTCATTTTTGTCTACTTTTGCCCTGACTCATGTGTCCCCCAAAATAATGGAATACTTTGAAATGAGGAACGCATGGGTTTTTCCTTTGTGTTCCATACAAATGACTACTTGGTAGTATTCTTTTACCTGTACTAAGTGCAATCCATTCATAATCGCACCAGGTCACATATGCAACCAAATGTCTTCTAGTACTCGTAGTTTATGGCACTTTTATGTATCATCTTGAGTCTTAATTACCTTGCATTGGGGCAGTGCTGTCCATATCTGCAGATTAACTTTTTTAAAGCTAACTGTATTAGATGTCCAGAAGGTGTTTCTTATTTTTAAATTAAATCTTTTTATATAGTGATACTTCTAGAAGGACTGGTCCTGTTTTCTAGTTAGCTTTGGCCATCTTCCAGGACTTTGAGAGAAATCCCCAACTCATACAGTCTTAAACTTTCATACCTCTGAAATGTATGGTCCTTTCCTTCCCTTTTCTTCATCTTCCTCTTTCTGTCCTTTCAGGTTGTTTCTAAACTCACTATACAAATGATGGCTTTAGCTTCTCCTTTCTCTCCCAGACTTAAAATTTAAAGTAAAACCCAACCAAACCCATTTCATTATTTCTCAGCATGGTAAGATGATGCACAGTGAACTGGCAGTAAGGATGACAGGTAGCAGGCTAATTTGAAAGTTGGCTTTATAGTGGCAAGTTATCCATAGGGCAGCTATCACCCTTTAAGTTTTAAAGTCTCAGATAAATGCTTAATTGGTAAATACCTGTAACAATGTCAGACCCATTCTTGCTGTGCTGGAGGTGCTATCCTCAATAGTCAATAGACTAGGGTGTGCAAGAGTTCTTCAGGTGCCCTACAAAATCCTTCCCTTTGGCTTAATCTGCTGTGGAAAGTGATTTCAGAGGCTTTTCCCTTTTTTCATTAAGGGATGCTCACCTGTTACTGTTCTGTTCACTGCTGGGGCTGTGATCACCTCTGCCAAAGGCTAAGTAGAAAACAGTTGGAGAAGTTGTAATGTCTTAAACTACTACAGCTATTTATTACTTAATGCATGTTTGTGCCCCAAGGCATTTTGCCAGTAGCCTGCAAAGAATTCGTGCAACTTAAATAACCACAGGGCTGTCTTCTAATATGATGTTGAGTTCAATTGCATTAAATAGCATGGAAGCTAACGCTGGTGATATTCTTGGACTTCTGAATACTCAAGCGTAAAACGGTTCATGTCTTGCCTATATTGTTAATGCAAAGTGG
The DNA here is from genome assembly GCF_028554395.1 of Pezoporus wallicus. NCBI lineage: Eukaryota > Metazoa > Chordata > Aves > Psittaciformes > Psittacidae > Pezoporus > Pezoporus wallicus. The sequence continues at coordinate 362,618 of NW_026635157.1, forward strand.
AAAGAGAGTGCTTAGAAAGGATGTCCATCCTTCCTTCCTTTGTTTCAATTGATGGGTGTTTGCACTCACAACCCCCAGAACTCTTCTATTTTAGCTTCTCTGGGGGCTGCTCTCTGTCAGCACGCTCCCCCCCCTCTTCCCCTCCCATTGTCTGCTATTTGCAGCACGTTGTCTTCCTCTCACTGGATCAGAACATGGCAGTGCTTTGGTTTCCCTGCACAGCCTAACGGCATGAACAAGACTCTTAAAATATGACCTTTCTGCTATGCACAGCCCCTTTCAGGCTTGCTCCAGCCTACTCTGGATCTAACTGCTCAATTGTAGTAGGATCAACCACACTTATCTTGCCAATGAGGCAAACAGAAGACATGAGAGAGGGAAGGAAGAAAGAGTCATTACAGGTGGTGTGGGTTGGTCAGGCTCCTGACCTAAGCACATGTTTTTCATACGTAACATAAAACTCTTGAGATCATGCAGGCATAATAGTTCAGATGGGGAAAAATGCTTTGATTATGTTCTTTCATTCAGCCAAAAATAAGAGCAAGTGTTACCTTTTTGAGCGTCCACTGCTCCATTTGTGTTGTCTATCAGAGTTCAAATTTGCTGTGAAGTGGTGAAAATACATGTGATCTTTTGCAGAAAATGTAACTTAATTAAAGGCCAGTATGTCAGGCACAGCAAGCTCCCTTGTTTTTGAAGTATCCCTAACTTATTTTTTGTTATGGCTTTCCTTGAAGTAGAGGTGGTATATTACCTCTTATACCAAAGCTTAAGTGAATTACTGGCATAGTTGCCCTCTGGACTAATGGCAGTATGAACTTTGAAGATGTAAGAGAAAGTTGATGTGAAGGAGGTAAGAATGAGGAGGGATAGAAGCAAGAATTTCTCCCACATGACTCACACCAATCAGGGTAAAACTAACCTTTCAGGAGTTTTCAGCTTCAACAAAGCATGATCACAAAAAAGGCATTATATACCTTCTAGGGAATTCCCCCCCACTGTTGCCTTTCAACATCATTTCAGTTTGCCAGAATGCCATTCTGACAGGCAAGAATTCAAAACGTGTATCTTGACAAAATATTTGATGTGCAGAACAACACTTCTCAGCACACAAAGGCAGGTCCATGGATGTGTCTTTTAATGTATTTCCAGTATTAACGGTGGTAAGTCCAGGCACCCTATCTCAATAGTATTTTTAATGAGCTGCTTAGATAAAATGTTCAGGAGGTTTACTGTTTTATTTGGGGAATTTCTGGTTCTTAGTGTGATATGCTAATTAGTAGCATCGGGATAGTAAGCTAAGGGTACCACTGCTAGGGATTAATATTTATCCTTTCCAATCTAGTGGCTTTTACTGAGTATCTCTATAGTCTGTGGAAGACTTCTCTACTCTTCCCCTCATGTAGAAATTGCTAATGAGCCTATAGCATTAGGTTAGGAGCTGCCTTATTGCCAGATTATGTTACAGTAGCTAGTATTTTTATGATTCATCTCAGCAAATGCTCACACTTCCTTTCTGGCTAAAATGCATGCTGACAAAGAGTGAACCTGCTTTGGGCAAAGGATGTGCTTTGTGTACTTTTATTCATTGGCCTGCATGGCTGCTTTATCACATTTCTGTACGCTTTCCTTCAGAGGTGGGAAATGGGGACCTTAATCATCATAACTTTTCTCTTTCCTCCTCATATCCAAATAAATGTTGAACAGTTGGAATTTTAGCTGGAGCTGCTGATACAAGTATTTGGCACTTTGATACTTAACTTTTGCTAGATTAACTTGGGCTAATTTGTTACCTTCCTTGCTAATGTTTGAACTCTTATCCAGTAGAAAAGTGATTTTGGTGGCAGTTGCTGTTGGAGATGTTAAATGATTTCACTATTGTTAAAATTTTGCAGATTGCTGGGCCCATCACATTTTTGTCAAAATGCTTCTTTAAAGGATCTTGAAAAATGTTGTTGAGGTACAATTAAATAGCTGCTGCTGGGGATATTGGTCTTGTTGCTTAACCCTGGCTCTCAAATCCAGCCTTCCCTTTGGAGGCTTTTTTTCAGGTCCCTGTTTTCATTCAGGAAGTGCTAAGGTGATACAACGCCGGTGAGCTGATCGATGACAGTGTACTTGTGAGAGGGCAGACTCACAGTGCCCATGCATTGGCTTGGATGGAGCAGGGGAAGCAGAGGAGCCATGTGGCTGTGGCACTGAGGCCGCTGTGAGGGTGGGACTTTGTGTGACAAGGGGAGAGCCTGAGACCAGAGTGTTTTGTATGCATAGTGAGGTGCCGCTTTTACCATTTTGAAGTGCATTTTATGTTGTGAAAATGCAAATAATGGCCAACAGACTGTGAATGCAATGAATGGTGATACCTGTGGATGAATTCTTTTTGGGATTCCAGAGCTCAGGGATCCTTCAAAATATGTGGACTGCTGCTCTAACTCGGGGAACAATGTGTCTGATGTGATGGTGATGCAGAAGCAGAAATGTATGGGTAGTGGAGATTAAAAAATTATCTGAAATATTCTATGCTTTAGATTTTGCACTTCACTGGAAATCTGAGCTCTTCTAGTGGAATGTATGTGGCTTACAAGGATGTATGTCATCTTTGTAAGCCAACTTTGAGCAAGGGAGATCTTCCTTCAAACAAAATAAACAGTCCAATCAAGAATGATTTCAAAGCAAGTTTATGGATTGCTGCAGCTTTTATCTCCTTCTTCCAGTAGCTCTCTTTCATCCTCTTGCCCAGTACTGTGAGAATAGCATGACTTTGTGCTGCTGGGCATGGGTCAGTAACACAACCCCTGGCTATGATGGAAGGATTGCTTAAGAGCTGTCACCTCCTGTGTGGTCAGGGCTTGGTTTTCTGCTGGCCCTGGAGCAAAGAATCAAGCCACCTTCCCTTACTGATTTCCTTCTTGCCTGGCTGCAGGCAGATGGGGTTATGTGTGCTATCACTAGGCTGCTTTTGAAGTTAGTTAAAGGATATATATCTCTATCGACTATGTGGGAATTTTTGCTTTTCAGGAAGAAGAGATGCCAGATGTAGAAATTGACATTGATGACCTTCTTGATGCAGCCAATGAAGAGGAGAGGGCTCTCAAATTACAGGTAATATTATATCCTAATTTCAAATCAGAATGTTGCTGAATTAATGCATCTGGGTCCATATCTTGTGTTTGATTAGAACTGAGAGGTTCCTAGATCTGAGTTTAGCATAATTTACTGGACTGTAAAAAGGTAATCAAAATCCTTTAGGCTAAAAATGGTCTGGAAGGTAGGTGATAACAGGAGTAAATAAGAGTTCAAAGAATCCAGTAATATAGGGAGATATGCTGAGACAGATTAGATTCATTCAACTTTTTACAAGTATATGAAATGAAAAACTGGAAATTATTTCTCTGTCTATACCAGCTAGGATTTGGAGCCCATTGAGTTATATGGGGTAACTTGCCTAAAAGCTTGAGGAAAGGATAAGGTGGTCAGATGCAGGTATTAGTAGAGAAATTCAGAAACTGTCAGCTGAAATTAAACCCTTCAAACCAACTCTCCAATTCTCTGAATTCTGCTTGAGGTAAAAGTTTATGAAGGGAAGAATGAGGAAGGAAACATCATTGTCTTAATAGAGATACATATATCTAATTCAAGATAGAAAACGATTATGAGGGTCTCTGTTTATAATCTTTTCAGATGCATTGAAGGAAGGAAACCTGTGCGTGGTTTGCCCTCGGCTCACTTCTGGGAGGTGATTACTGTGGTGCTTAAATGCACCGCATCTGATTTGCAGTGCCTGTTGGCACCCTTTTCTCAGTGCCCACTGCCCAGACACATGGCTCTACTCTATTTACTCAGCATTCATAAATAACTTTGCTGCTTCTGCCTAAACAAGCTGCTGCAGCTGGGCTGCCAGGAACACCTGACCTAGCTTACAAACTAGCAAAGGCCTATAGGTCTGTATTTCTGCATCACAAAGACTGTGGTGCGCTCACAGAAAGCTGCTTTTCACATGTGTATTCCTGGAAGAAATGTTCTTGGATTCTCATTCATTTTTCTTCAACAGGGGGGTTTTATAACTTCCAGCCTGGAGAAAGAAGCCATCATTTCTCTCATGTTGCAAATTATTCTGATCCATCTAGGTAGGGAGTGAAGGTGACTTGCTATAATGCTAGGTTTTCAGTAGTTTCATAGTCCAGTGATTCCTGGTTCCTTCTCCTCTTCTTTCCCCATTCCCTTGCCAGTTTTTATACTGTAGAGTTGTTTATGTTCACTGTTATTCTGTATTGGAACTGACACTTTCATGTTTTGCTTCTAGGAAACTCTTGTAGATTGCTACAAACCAACAGAGGTAAAAAGACTTTTCTTAAATACTACTTATATTTGGAAAGTGTAGCAATGTTCAAGCTAAAGTAACTTTTTTTCTTATACTGATGATAAAGTAAATACAGGAATATTAATAGAGAACTGATGGGCTTGGGGTTTTTATCCTGGGAATGTTTATTCTTGTCACTTCACTACAGTAGGAACAGGATTGGGCCCTGTGGAGGAGCTCCTGATCATTCCAGCTGAAGTAGCTATTGTCTTCCGTAATGTTCTTGATTTTACTTTACCCACACTGAAAGTTGTCATGTTACAAGAGTACTAAACACAGTTCTTATCACATGGTTAAAACCCTACTATATTTGCATGAAACATCAACTTGAGAGATGGACTGTGTGCTCTTCAATGTGAAGCCATTAAATTTTATCTCTGATGGTAAAATTGGTTGTTCTGGGAACTGTTACATAGGTATGAAGCTCAGCTAATTGTTTTTGTGAATAGACTTGAATACAGTTGTGGGATAACATGAACTAGCAGGATTTGAGCACTCCATTTTCAACTTGAATATTCAGTAATGTGTCCAGTGCCAGTATAGCTTACTTCTTATATAGTAATGTGTGCTTACTAGGAGGAGTAAATCATAGAATTATAAAATCGTTTGGGTTGGAAATATTGTAAGAAAAGCTTGGAATCATTGTAAAAACCAACCAACAAACCAAAAACCCCAATAAAATCAACCCCTAGGTTGTGCGACATTTTCTTGGTTCGATTTATAGAGTCAGCGCTTTTCCACCTGTGGCTTTTGTATAGTACTTGGTGTGGTTGGCTTACAGGATTTTTCTAGTCAGGAACCTTTCAGCTCTGCATGACTTAGAAGCTAGGCATTTGTCTTTTTGAAACAAGGCTGCACATAGCTTGCTTCCTTTGTAACATCTACAGCTGTAGCTACTTAAACTATTGGGGCTTAGGGTAGTCAGGCTGTTGGAACCACTGGTATGGTTAAATAGACACTTCTCTGTTTATCAGAGACTTTCTTCAGGGCTTTTCCATTTTTTTTTTAAATTTTTTTTTTTGTGGTAGACTGGGAAAATTCTCCAGAATTGCTATTACAGTTGTTGGCACTAACTTTTTGACAGTGCAGGGAAGTGACCCAGAAAGACTAGCATGGTAATGCTTCTATATCTTGGTCTGTGTTGTACCTTGATTTCTTCACAGCAGGTAACACACGTTACCTCCATCATGATGACAGGCCAAAAAATCAAGTCTTCAGTTGTCTCACTGTTGTAATGCTGCACTACAGATGACCCCTTTCAGCCTCTGAAAATGTAATATGAATTATTTTTCTTAGCTCTGAAGCTGGACACTTAATGCAAGGATAAATTTCAAGCTGTGACATGGGTGCATGATAGATGTCAGTGAGTGTTCCACTGGAAACCTTGGTCATAGAACTGCAGGAAATGCTGTGCTGGTAATTAAGTTGGCATGGCAGCTCACAGGAAACAACATCCCGGACACGTGTAGTTTACCGCCCTGAAGGCAATTGGATCAGAGTGACATTTTAATACTGAACTTGTGACTTGTCTGTTCAGTCCTCTGCTGATGGGATGGAGGCAGCTCCTTTACCTGGAAGCATATCCATCTTCCTTGACAATCTTTTGAGATAGCCAAGTTAAGTAGAGTATTTAATCCACTCTTCTGAGACGATAGTTACCAAAAGGGGAGTAATTTCCCAGGATTATTTTCACAACAGCAGCTTTTCTTCTTCATCTGTACTATGATAAGCCCACTAATACTGCATGACTAGTGATTTAGGCCACTTCAAAATAGTGATTTTTTTTTTTATTATTTTTTTTATTTGCCATATGTGGACTAAGAAGAGCCTTAAGTTAGCTCAAGCTTGCTATATGAGGATCTGCACCTTGTCTGGAAAATCTGAAATCCTTTTGTATTTTCAGACCATTCAAAACTATTGAGGTAATTGGTTTGTGAAGGGCTTTCTGGAAGATTTGTGGTGGATGAATGTGAGCTGATGGAATTTCTCCTGACCAGTCAAATGCAATCAACCAAGTACACTAGGGATTTTAGCATTGAGAGTTACACAGTTTGCAAATGGCAGTAATCCCTAACTGGAGAAGAATGTAATATGTCATCTCTGCTCTTCAGAACATAAGGAAAAATAGTACAGCAGGTAGAAAGCTTAATAACTTGAAGCTCTGACCTCATCTGTTTAAAAGCAAGCAAACAAAAACACGAAACAAAGCAAACCAAAAAAAAAACCCTGAAAAAAACAACAAAAACCAAAGCAAACCCCAAACAACCCTCTAAAAATCCTAATGTGTGTTGTAAATAAGTTTTGCTTACTGCCTTCCACTTAGCATAATGGTTAAGGAAAGACTGAGGGATTTTTGCATGTATTCTGGATTGACTTTTCATCAGAAGAAGCAGAGTTATTCAGGTCACTTGAAAGGTGGAAGGAATTCTCATTGTCTAATAAACTGGCCAAAGACGATAGCTGTCAGTAATGTATGAGAAACTGCTACGAAGTCTTTCTTCTGAGGGAAGATAAATAGGCTGTTAAATGTGCTCTAAAATGTTAAAAGCATTTTTTTTAACGTAGCAGTTATGGCTGTTATTTCACTTTGTATGGAAATATGCTTAATGTGGGAATCTTATTGTAAAGAGTCATATAGCTTGCCCAAATAAGGCAACTAAAGGTTATTCAGGAAAGCATGCACAGTTGGTATGTTTTTCGGGTGCTGTTTAAGTTTACATGAATGATTCTTAAATTAAAATGTTGATTTCCTAATCAAGATTTATATGCAGTGCAACTGATGCATCATTCAGTCATTAAAAATTAGTTTTGTAAAATGTGCCAGAGACTAAAAATAATTTCTAGGCACATTTGCCAACTTGGCTGTTTCTACAAACGTAATAATTAAAAAGCCCTCCAACACCCCAAAAAGAACCCCAAACAAAACCACACAAACCCAGTGTGTTTATTGGTGTTAATTACTGTAATATGTGACTTGTACTTATTTTTGACATCATTTTACTTCAGCCATAACCTCCTTTTTTTGTGTGGTTGAGTTGTGCTTGTTGAAGAGAAGTTGAGTTTCTGCCTGACTTGAGGCATAGGCTTTGGGATCTCAAATGTGAGCAATGATTTGACATGTGATGGTCGTCTTCCTACTGTGCAAAATGAAACAGTGCTAGCAGTATTCTTCGGACAGTTTACACTCACTATGCTTCCCCTTCTCTCTTCTGTAACTACATTTCTACTTCAAAAATGGTACATGTCATGTAGGCTTGACATAAGGTAACGCTTGATGTGAGAGAAGTTCATTTTAGGAGTGCACAACTTAAAGGGTGTTCTGTCTGAAGAATTAGTGCCATAACGAAATTCTGGATCTGAATTTTTGTGGTTAAAAAGGAGCAGGGAGCAGCAGCATCCTTCTGCATCACCCATATGCCAGAGGTGCCACTGCTTCGCTCAGTGCCATGTTTTGCCTGTGGAAAATCCCACTCAGACCTTTGTCAAGTTTCTGCCTTGGTTCTAACTGATGAAGAATCTTAATGTAGGTTACAGGGAATTTTAAGTCTCATGTTAGCAGTGAAGGTAACAAATTTAATCTGTAATCCTGATGATAGGGTATTGATACTTGACAACAGACTCTCTATTTAGAATAGGAAGGCCATTGTGGCCATGAAATCAATGAGGTTTTGTCAAGATGCATACTTTGAAGAAAGCTAAATTTATGTTATTGTATCTCTGCTATTGGTAGCAGCAAGACCACCCATATGGACTGGGCTTTGGAGAAAATCTGAAGTATTAGTGTCTGATGTGAATTAAAACTCCTGATAGTGGGGCTGCCAAAGTTACCACAGGAAAAATGGATAATAGCCTGTTAAACTGCTATGGGAGAGAAATCCAGTGAATGGGCAATTTTTATGTTTACTGACTCTAAAAGATGCAGCTGAGCTACACAATGCCTGCACATAACTAATATTTGATGAGAATGAGATAAATTAGATTTGGAGTTCCTTTGTTTCGGTCTTTCCTCATAGAAATACACAAAGCTTCAGGCAAATAGGCTGGAGATCTCTCCCACTCAGGCAGGATTAAATCTATCTAAACCATTTTGTTAGTATAATTTTTTTATTTAGTGCAAAATGGGAGAAAAAGTAGATGAAATTGCATCCTTGAAGAAAGTTGTTTTGCTGGTAACTTGTAATTAATAACAATTTCCCTTATGATTTCCAAACAAAAAATGTGAAATTGTTGTGCATATTCTCTGGAGAATTTGGACAGAGATTTATGTCACTGATAGTTACTTCAGTGGCCAAACTATTTCAGCAGCTTTTAACGCTTAAGTTTGAGAAAGGTAGAGAGCATTTAACTATATGCTTCCCTAAGCTTAATTCGTAGTTGGAACAAATAACAGGATTGTGACTATTTTGGTTATGCCTTCAGATAATGTGTATTTAATATATAGACATGAATAAAAAGCTCAACCCTGCTGAAATAGAATCTCTAAACTTTTGATGGATAATATATTTTTTTGGCCCTACTATGTTACAAATTATTTCAAGTTAATATCACTATTTGGTTTTGGTCCTTTTTTGTTGTTGTGTTCTGTTTTTTCTTAATATAAATATAAGGCAGCAATACACTGCCTTATGATTAGATTAAAAAGTACATTTTTGTAGCAATACTAACTAAAGATGTGTCCAAAAGCCTCAGTGCAGTGTACTGATTTAGATCTGGGTGAACCTAAGAGCTCATAGACATTTAATGCAGCTTAGCTGATGAGTGGTAAGTTATTAAGCCACTGTAACTGTATTAAGTGTCCATATTATTTGAAATCAAATAGGACAATTTGTAGAGAAAAAGTTAAGAAGGAAGCATATTTAAAAGTAGTGCAGACAGAGGCATTTCTAGAAAAACATGATTTCTTGATCATCCATTTAACTACTCTGAATTCACTGAACTGAAACTGTTTATGTGCCTGCTGAGATCTGCCCTACATTGTACTACAGCGTTGGAGGCAATTAAGCTTGCATGTTTTCATTTCTGCAAGTACTCGTGAATATAACTTAAAATACCTATAGCAATATTAAGCAAAAAAATACCTGAAAGAGGGTAGATTTAGGTTAGATATTAGGAAAAAATTCTTCACTGTGAGGGTGGTGAGACACTGGAGCAGGTTGCCAAGAGAAGCTGTGGCTGCTTCATCCCTGGCAGTGTCTCAAGACCTGGTTGGATGGGGCTTTGAGCAACCTGGTCTAGTGGAAGATAGCCCTGCCCATGGCAGGGGGTTGGAACTGGATGAGCTTTAAGATCCCTTCCAACACAAATCTTTCTACGGTTCTATGACTATTATAAGCATGTTGATTTGACAAGAATAAGGTGGGCTTGTTTACATGCTGCCAAATTGGAGAACAGCTGGACTGCAGCTAAGTTTTCTGGTATGTAATCAGTGCCTTTTACTGTTTTAGCTCACCAAGAAGCTTAATTGATGCATATTCTCCTCCTCTGGGCACTGATGGTGCTGAGGTCTCACTGGAGAGGCCGTGCTGATGGGATTGTTCAGTGAGGCTACAGAGATTCTGCTGCACCAGTTCTTGCTAATACAACGCAGCTTCTAGCCTCGCTCTCCCAGATATGTGCCTTGTTAGTTCCCTTCAGGTTTGTGCCTGTGTGGAAGTGAAGGTGTTTGGCAATAGGGGTCCCTTTTTCCTTTTTTCTTTCTAATTTCCATTCAGATGCCATTTTTGAGCTATTGTTTAGTTTGTTGCCCAAGTAGCTATGGAGATTGCTCTTCTGGCTGACTTTACTTTTACATCCAACTAATCAGGCTCTCTCCAGGAAATAGCCTTGGGCAAACAGACAAGGAAATCATCATTTTTTTAACTTTGCTGCAGGGAAATAAAGCTGTGGAGGAAAGCTGGTTTAGGATTCACTTTGTGCTCTAGTGAAGCAGAGGACTAGAAACCCTAAATTTTGGTTTAAGAACTAGTCCTAGAACATGCGTACTGTTTGTGGAAGAGAAATCTGGAGAGACAAAGTCTAATTATTCTCCAGAATTAATTAGAAGACTTTGAATAGAAAGCATGGAATTCATTGTCTAGCAAATGACTTCATTAAAACAATGAATCACACCTCCAAAGCAGCAAGGTGAAGTGATTTCCTCCCCTTTTCTGAATTATCATTTCACCTTCCTTTGTTGTCTTTAGTTTTGTTTTTTGTTTTTTTTTTTTAAATTCTTCATTAGATTAATGCTTTGCTGAAGCAAATGTCTTTAATTCAAGGGAAAGCTTTGCAGAAGGAAAGTGCCTATGGCCAATTATAGATGAGTTCAAATGAACTATAGATTTAGTCTCTGTCTCATTTAAATTTGCCTTTGTGATTGGAAAGATGTCTTCAAGAAACAATGATTTTGTATTATAAATTAACAGGATTCTCAATACTTTCAACAAAACTGTATGTAAAGGTGGTCTCACAGAAAATCTGTAAAGAGAATTTAAACCGAGTTTGTGGATATTTTTGTGGTTATCTTTTTTGGTGATGTGATTTTTGTTGTTTGTTTTTTTTTTTCCTTTTTTTTTTTTTCCTCCTCCCCTTTTACCAAGCCCCAAAGTGCTGGGACAAGATTTTTCTTCTGTTAAAGGTAGATGTGGCCTGTGTATTTCTGGCTGTAGCCCTCCAAGGAATAATTCATAAATTGAGTCTTAAGCTGAATTACTGGTAGGGTTTTCAAACTCTATGAATAATGAAGTATTATATAAGTATATGTAAGTAGATAATCCAACCTGTGTTACAGAACTATTTTAAACATAGATGGGTACATGATCAGCATTCAAATGCATGATGCTAAGCTTTGGCATATCTCCTAGAGGGGGATTTCAATAAAATGCGCTGTGTAAAATGATTTTTGTGTATGAGGTTGAGATAGATGTGGATATTAGGCCTTCTATTATGCCTTGACTTGAATGTCCACAAGGAATAAACCCCCAGTTTTTGAGTGATGTTTAAAGAAAACAGATGCGTATTACTGTCATAAAGATGAGTTGGTTAATTATAAAGGGAAGGCTCACTGAAATGCTGTGAATCTCCTTTCCTGCCTCCAAGAAGGAAAATGTGCATCTCTTCTAGAATGCTGCCTTTTCTTGATGGGGAGCTGCCAGACAAGAAAGGCACAAGCACTGGAGCACAGCTGTGTTGATGGCAGCCAGCTCCATACAAGTGTCAGATGCAAATGATACCTAAACCAGTAATGTACTGAACGAATACTGTGGTTTGCACACCCATGGGATGTGCACAACAGCCCTACTGGGTTATGTAGAATGTCTGCCACATAAAAAATGCTCTTGTTGGGTTTTATTGCAAACCTTTATTTCAAGAAACATGGTTCCTGAGGGCATAAAGCATTTTCACTTATTGTATGTACTACTTCAAATGAATACAGCTCCCTTCCCCTTCATTACAAATAGCCTCAATTGCCTCAGATCTGCTTAGGGGGTTACCCTACAGTTTGCTTTATTTTGGCAGCACTAAGAAGTTTAGTGTGAAAATTGCTTGAAAAGTTCAATCAAATATGTTCTTTTGCAAAAGAAGGTGCTTGTGGTACTGCTTCAGAGTGTCGGGGGAACTCTCCTACCTTCTTGTAATGTCATACTGAAAAACAACTGACCCTGTTTCATATCCAAGGGAAACTTGCTCCAAACTCTTCTGAGTTGTGGGGGAAAATGGACAGAGAGATGGCAGAGGTGCCTCTCAAACAGGGATATCCCAAATGTATACAGTCAGAGTACAATGGATTTCCCTGTCCACTCTGCACGTGTCCCTTCCTGTAATGCTCTTACTTTCAACTTCTATGAACCAGTTGGGTATTTCCCAGTTGTAGTGTCTTGTTGCTACCTTGGTGGTAAATGAAGGTGGTAGAGATTATCTGTGGCTTTAACAGATGACAATAAAGTCTTCCAAAGGGGAAAACTGAACTTCAGCTCACTCCTTCCCAAAGGTGCCTCTTAATCTGATGTTTCACAAGGGAAAATAGCTTTTTAAGGCAAGAGCTGTTGAAGGCAATACTCATTGCATTAATCTGAAGTAAAAATCTTTTAAGGTAACTTTAGAGAGTTTATTTCTATAAGGATTTTACTGCAGGGCTTCATTTAATTTTGGTAGTAAAAAACCTTAAAGTGCGTTTATATGTTTCAAACAGCACCATGCCACATTAGTTTTGCATTATGTAGCCGGTCTTTACAATGATGAAAGGCTAACACAGAACCAATGCATAGTGCATTGAAAGCTGTGAAGTTTTAAAGTAAACCTGTCTCCTTCCTTTTCCTGACCTCTGAATAGAAGAGTACTGTACTCTGACAAGTTTAGGGTGGGTATTGTTGCAGTGGCTTGTGGCTATATGGAAAAAAGACAGATTTTAGTAGATGAAGGGAGAGAAATCTACTTCTCTGATTATATCTTTAGGCTGTCTGTTCACGTGGCAAGTGCAGTACTGGTAAGCGCTAGGTGTATTGTGTACTGGCCTTGATGTAGTTAGTTCAGGAGTGGAGGCTAGAATATGAAAGGTTCTTAATGAGCGTTTGTAGTTCACACTGACGTGTATGCTGCTCTCTGCCTTTGCTGCTATTAGTTGAAGCCACAGCTAGTGTTGGTGCAACAATAGCCATGATGCAACAGTACATGCAGTACAGTATAAATGTCCATAAACTGTCAGAAAATGAAATTGCTCTGTTGGCGTGATACCTGCCAGGATTGTGGTGCCACCACAAAAAGCTGACCTCTTTCTCAAATTAAAATACACGTTTACAGAGGATTTTCTTATGCACAGTGTAGCACTTGGGTAATGATTCAATGTGACTTTTCTGAAAGGTACTGTATTGCCATTTAGGTGGTAACCTTGTTTGTTGGAATTTTTAGCCTCAAGCATTTGGCTAGGAAGTCATGCTTTTTGTCCTCATAGAATCATAGAATGGTTTTAGTTTGAAGGGACCTTAAAGATCATCTAGTTCTAGCCCTGCTTCCATGAGCAGGGACACCTTCCACTAGATCAGGTTGCTCAAAGTCCCATCCAGCATGGCCTTTCACATCAACCTGGCTGACTAAATCCGTAATTGCATTCCATGTTTATAGCTGAATGATTTCATGATCAGAACCTCTTTGTAGGTGTATATGTAGTACTGTAAGATAAACCTTATTCTCCCAATGTGACAGTAAGGGGGTGATTTAGCTTCTAATGCATCTGCAATTGCTATGAGAAATTATATACCAAAAGGATTTCAGATAATGGTGCAATTGTAAGCTTCTGTTCTCCCACAATTTAAAGGAGAAAATCTCCTGAAACTGGGGAAAATGCCACTGTGAATAAAGACCTGGCCCATTAATACTTTATTTCTGAATAGTGTCATTTACTGAACTCCACAACGAGTTTCACTCACAATAACCCAGTGGTGCTGCCTCTGGCTCTGTTCCTGCCTTGGCTCAGACTGGCACAAGTGCTGGTGTGGGGCTGTGTGGTGAGCCTCACTGGAGAGCTGAACCAGCTTTGAAAGTAACAGGGCACGAGGAAAAACAGTCGAGATTTTAGCTGGATCAGCTTTCTGTTCCAGCTGAGTATGCAGCCAACCAAAAGGCTGGTGCCAGAATTGAGAGTGGCGAGAGAAACACTTCTGTTGGCAGGAGTGTGGATTTCTGTGCAGGCTTAAACTGTGAAAGTCATCCTTGATTATTTGCATTGTATCCAGCCATAGATTTTGCTTGATTCAGCAGTTGGTAGAAGGGCCTGTGTAGTAAAAGCCTGAAAGGTGGCTAGTAACTTAGCCTGAACACTCACTCATTGAGAGGAAAAGCTAGTTATTCACACCTCCACTGTGTGATGAGAGTATGCATATAAGATTCTTGGAGATCAGGCCAGAGAAATTCCAGCTTAGCAGTAAAAGCTTAGATAAAAATGTATCACTTCCCTTGATGTTTTTTTTTTTTCTTTTAAACCCAAAATCATGGCATTACGGGATCATAAAAGTTACTCATGTTTTCTAATTTTTTTTTCGTAGGAATTTATCAAAGAGCTGCTAACTCGGATAAGAGGAATGAGGAAACTCAGTCCCCCTCAAAAGAAGAGTATATAAATAACTCGAAGTAGTAGCACTCTGTAAAAGACATGGCAAGGGAAATGGGACTTTGAATACAAGACCTCTATTAAAATAATTGTCTTTCTTCACAGTTTTTTTGATTTCATTCAGTTTTGACTCAAGGAATTTCTTTTGTGTGTTTAAAGGGTTCTTTTTTAAGTGTCAAAATTTTTTTCATCAAGAATATCAACAATTTGGATGCTGCTCAACTTTCACTTGAGGATTACTGAAGCAAGTGAAGAATCCAAGAGTTAGCGATGAGGAGCAGCAAGCCTGCTTGGTGAACCAGAAGATCTTATAAATTTACAGAGCTAGGAGACTTCTCCTTGCAACAAGTTGGATAACATTTAAGTTGGTTGTACATTTGACTCATGGATGTCAAGTTTCTTGTGCTTGTCTGTACATAAATTATAAAGTGGGTTGTGAATACTGTTTCACATGGATGGAAGGAAGTTTGTTACAGTAAATTATTTAAGTGGTGGTTCTTGCAAATTTGCTACCAGAAGGTACCAATTAAGATTACTAAAATGCGTGCTGCCATTTTTCTAAATACTCTTAAAGCAGCCCAGTGAAGAATTTCATCATATCTTCTTATTTAGACTGCAGCATATGAGAATTGGGAAATTTAAGGGCTTAATTTGTAGACTTAAGAATTATTTGATTGATGCTTTGCCAGATCATTTCTTCTCCACCTCATGGTGTATTGGAACTGTGCTAACCTATACTGAGTAAGGGCCTGCAGTGATATCCAGAGAAATGTCTATCACCATTTAAAAGCTGCTTCACATGGAGGAAAGGCAGTGCTACCAAAATTAATTACAAGCACTGCTTGTATTTAGTGATGTGGTCTTAGTTAAATGCAGTTTCCTTTCCTGTTAAAGTGGGCAAAGTATATTTCAGTCTTTGTTTATGGCTTTGCCCTGAGAAGTGGGGAGACTTCTTAACTTGGGCTCTGTTACTTGTAAAAGAGAACAGAAAAGAGATCCCTGCTCCCTCCTGGAAAATGCCCATGAAAATGTTCAATAAGCTACCATATACTGGTAGGTGACACTAGTCAGGCATTTTATATCAAGGGTGCTCTGAACATATTTTATTTTTCAAAAGAAGTACATGTTTGTGAATTTTATGTATACTGGCAAGCTTTTTTAATGTATTTAATTTTGTAATGTTTACTGATGATTTTATTTACCAGATATTTACTCAAATAAATGGAACAACTTGTGACTTGTTACATGTACACTTCACAAGACTACTGTTGCTGAGTAGATTGATAAATGGATTTGCTCTTCAAAAAGAGAAGCCTGTGAGGTGGTAAGTACATGGAAATCCAGATGTAGAGACCTTAATTGGCTTCAATATGCCAGCATCACTCAGTCATACTCCTGTAATCTGGTGCACATCTTCACTTTTTAAAGTCTTCTGCAGATGAGGCCTTCCTTCCCTGTGCCCTGGGGGGTTAAAAAAGGAAAAAAAAAAAAAAAAAGGAAAATGAAGGCTTGGGAATTATTTCAGATAAATGCTGCTGCTTCCTTTTTTTCCTTCCACAAGATGTGAGTGTAAGGGAGGGCTTACACTGGGTGACTCGGTTCTCTGCTGAAGGTGTGGCAGAAGGGGGTCTATCAGGCACTCTGCCTTTCTCTCCTCCTGTACCTCTCTGAATCTCAAAACATTCCAGCAGCCCTGAGAAAAGGGTTGGTCAGTTTGCCTGCAGCATCTTAAATTTAAAGCTTGTACCTTGCTGAAGTTGTAATTCAGCTCTGGTTTCCTCAGGGGTCTTCCAGCAAACTGTTTTAAAATTGTGAAGTAAAATCTCTGCTCCAGGGAGATTGAGGGGAGCTTGTGATTTCATCTGTATTTGTTGGGATTGCCCGCTGTTGTTGTCAGCATCATCAGAGGGATGTCTGGTTCTGAAAGGTCTGTGTGAATGACCTGTCTTGCCACAAAGAGATTGTTGCTCCTTGGTCTGTGCTTCTTGCAGAGGATCTGAAGTAGCTAGATCTAAATGACCAAGTTTGTACCAATATCATCTCTTGAAGGAGAGAGAGTTACAGGAAAAGCTTCCTTAATTCCTGAGGTAAGGAGCCTTTTGTTAGATTTTTCACTTAACTCTGGAGGCAGAAATAAATGGTGTTAGAAAACAAGTCTTAGTTAATAGCAAAATTCTGGTGTTTGATTGTGCAGGTATTTTCATAGGCCTTTTTCCAGAAAGCCTGTTGGTTTGTAAGCTACTGAGAGCCTTTTGTGAACACCATGTTTATGATGTCTAAAATGGTAAAAACGAAACCAGCCCTTTTGATTTGAGACTTGTTAGCAATATTTAGTTTTGAGTTAGTGTTTGAGCATGGTTACTGTTCCCTAGCTCAGATTTATTTAACATATGGGCTGAAACAACTGAGAGCAATACTCTGAGGTGATATTTAGAAACACTGAAACATTAAAGGTTCTAATAATTTTCATGTCTACAGATGCATTTTGTGACTTCACTTATGATGTCAAAAAGTTTTTTTTGTCCTTTATAATTACAGTTATGTATCCTATTTGTCTTGCACTGAAGTAGCTGCAGAAAGTAGCACTCTGCCCCTTCTGTGACCAGCTGGGACAGTCCTTACTATTTTCTTGTCTTGTGTGGATGGGGCAGTCACTTCCATGAAGGGTTTCCTGTCTTCCAGCTGTACATGTTTTGCTGTCTTACTAGTGTCAGTGAGCAAAACTAAACTTTAAATAGCTTTTGTCTGCAGCTGGCCTGATTTTACTAGAGACTTACAGGGTCTTACTCTTGCTACTTTTTATTTAATGGAGATACTCTTGGCGTTGGTGTACATGAGGGTAGAATCGACCCATTCACTGGAGATTTCGTTGTGCTTTATGTCTTTATGCTGTGTGGGTGTTCTTGGCTCTGCTAGTATTCAAGGGGCATGTCAATAGCGCAGTGTTACTGAAACAACTAGAAATTAAATCTTACATCCCAGGCTCTTCACTGCCTTGGCTGGACAGCTTTCTTGAGAAGTGCCCAGTCTGGCTGCGATGAGAGCATCCTCTGAGCTTTTTAAGCAGCTAGTGAAAAGAATTGAATTTCCTTCTTATAAATACATAGTGAAGCTGAGGTTTTTGTTTTGCTATTGAGGTGCCTCTCCAGTGTACAAAGATTGCTTGCAAGAGTCTGTGTTTCTGGGGTCTGCTTCATGGCATAATTAGCCTTTGCATGTTTTACAGCAGGAGTTAACAGTGTGGTGTATCCCATGGTTGCTCTTCTAGTTGGCTTAGAAAGAAGAGGGAAGTGTTTGTAATCGTATTTACTGAGCCTTGTGAGGCAGCAGTAGACAGAATAGGTTATTCCTCTGGCACAGGGGAATGATGAGCCACTCTTCTGCCAGCCTGGTTTTAACCCCTTCCCCCCATTATTCCCAATAGTGGGTTTTACTCTTAAAGTTGCCATTCATGCAGGAAACATCTGGAGAAAATGTGGGAAGAAAACATTCCCTATTCTAAGAGAACATGACCAAAAAGAGCAGGAGGGCAAAATATCTGCTCCTTCGGTGCACTTCAGATTTCTTTGACGATGAGTCATTATGGTAAGAGTAATTAGCACTTTACCCTGGTTGGTGTACTAGTGTATATTAAATTGGAATTACTCAGCAATCTATTTCTATGATGGTTTTCATGGTTTAAGACAGCCTTAATGTAAATATGCACCTCCAGGGTAAAAAAATCATGTGGGCCACTTCAACAGAGAGCCTCTTGGTTGGAAACTAGAAGATACAGGTCTCATTCTAAACAAACAGTTGAACTTAAACCTCTTCGTGAAGTGCTGTAACAAAAGAATTAATTGCTTCTTGGCTACGTAAGGTTTGTAATTGCCAGCATTGTGCACATATGTTTAAAGGATGTTGGGAGAGTCAGAAGTACTCGGAATTGTAGGGAAAAAAACACAAAGAAAATTACCTGTTTTGTGTTGCCCATTAAGAAAACTCTTCTGAGATTTGCTCTGCAGCATGTATTTCTGTATGGGAAGAAAAGGAAAGATCATAGAATGGTTCGGTTTGGAAAGGACCTTAAAGATGTAAGGGATTTTTTTGTGTACTGGAGAAAAGCATAGGAAGGAGGAATGCCTGGATGATAAAGGAAGGAAACCTGAAGGATGGAAGAAGGTAGAGCACCTCAGTGCTCAGGCAAGGAGCCCTTTGAGCTTGCTAGAGGGAATAGGTGAGATCTATTAGTGTCCCCAGATTGAAATGGCATGCTTTTTTCGAGATAAGTTCCCATTAGATTGTTTTAGTCAAGATAACAAAAGGCCTTAAAAATCTTGATATCTGCTTCAATTTTTATAAATAAATAAAAAATATTTTTATATATATATACTGATTTGTATATTTATGTATTGCTGTCATGTCAGTACATGCTTATGTAGTGGTCAAATCAGATTACCAGTACCAGCTACATATATACAACTCCACTGTTTACTTCCATGTTACTACTATTTTTTTCTGGCAGTAAGCAAATAGTAAGTATAATTAAAATTGTTATTAAAAGCTAGAGAGAGATTGGAGAAATATGCCTAGAAAGTACCTAGTGCTGCAAAAAATTATTCTTTCCACTGTAGGGTTCTGCCGTCAGCACAAACACAGAGTATTTCTGAAATGTTGAAGTTGATACTTACAAAGTTTTATCTAGTGTGATGGGATTTTATTTGCCCCTTTTTTTGGGGTGGAACTAATGACCAAATTCTCTGAGCTATTAGCTTGCAGTACTTACAGACTTCTCTGGTTTCCAACAAAAATTGGAATAAGTTGTTCAAAATTAAAGAAACTGAGCAATTTGAGAACTTCTGAAAATATATCTAAGCCTGAAACTTCTTCTGGAGGTGCAGTTAACAGGTTTGTTAAGTAGTAAACTTGGATGTCTTAAATTCAAAATAAAAAGCATCCCAGGATAGCCCTTAGAAGAGGTTTTGCTCTGACTGTATAATACTGGGTTGGACTTTGATAACTAACTATTAAAAAAAAGAAAGTAGGAGCTGATCCATTTCCAGGACAGAGACTTGTCTGACCACCCCTTCTAGGGAGCAGAGTGGGACAAGAGCATAAGAAGCTTTCCTGCTTCTGAAAGGAGGATCCTACATTAGTGTCAGGAAAGCCTTAACTCTTGCCTTGGCTTTGTGGATGGGTCTTTGTTCCCTTGTGTAACCCATAGTCATATTGGAGCTTGTGGTAACTGGAGCAGTGAGTACTGCCAGATATATTAAGTACTGGAGCATGCAGGTCTAGGACAGGATTGTGCTCAAGATTGGTGTTTCCCTTTGTGTTGCTTGTCCTGAGGCAGAATCAGAAATAGCCTTTATTTAATACACTGATCTACAGCAAAGAGGGAATCCCAATAGTGATAATACATTGAAAGGTCCCTGTCACCTAGCAAAAGAAGCCAATTTGTGACAGTGGTGGTTGTGCAGACCCTATGCAGGAATGTAAAGGCTCGTGTGTCTTGTTTGTCTACTGTACCATACTTGATCTCAACCTGTGCCTGGGACCTCAGGCAGTTTTGTACCTAGTTCTTGCAACTGATAATCCTCAGTGAACTGCATGTTTTCTGTTGTGTGTCTCCAGTCTTAATTTCAAGCCTACCAAAGCAGTAGTTATTAAATTGCTTTTAGCATCCGCTGCCTCCAGTACTGTCATGGTGCATTTGTTCGCAGTCTGCATTAATTTTCCCCATTCCTTCAAATTTAACAGCTTGATTATTTCTCTTAAGGACTTTTTACTACTCAGTGGAAATGTGAATGTGTCATCTGGTGCTATTTCTGCCACAGAGGCTCTGCTGCCAATAGCAAATGAATCCAAAGACTAGAAAGGATGCTGTAATTTTTAGTGTCTTCTGAATTATGGCCTCATACGGCTGAAGCTTACTCATTTTTTGTCTGATTTCTTCACTTTCCCAAGTCTTCCTCAGTGTGCTAATGCAAGTCAACCACATAATATACGGAGAGAACAAAGCTCTAGACCTAACCCAGCAATTTCTCTTAAATTTGGGAGGGGTGGGGAGAAACGTGGCCTTTAGGTTTTTCCCCACGTATCTGGAGGACACTCCAGCAGCATTTGCAGGGCTGCAGAAATGTTCTTGCTGAGTAACCTGAGGGTTTAACACAAGTAACAAAACAAGGGATAACTGGTGGCAGACATGCAAACTCACCGAATGGAGCCCTTCTTTGTGTCCTTTTGAAAAAAAAAAACATCCATGTCTCCTGAGCTCAGTGCTTTTCAGAGATTAACTCCACTGGGCTTTGTGCAGGGTCCAGGCAAGTGGCCCTGCAAAGAGATGAGTACTGGTTCTTCAGGAGTAATGCAGATACAGGATTTTGTGTAATCACAGCTTACTTGCTCAACCCCAAATCCAGTGTTTGGGCTGCTAATAAGCCAGTGTGTCAAGCACTGGTAGAGCATTGGTAGGATGTGTCATCACCCTTTTCCATTTTGCAGTGGTTGTGGTGTGCGTAGTCTCTGCTGCTACTGCCAGTAAGGAATACTGCAGCTTTTCAGCTTTGAAACAGCATGGAGCTCTTTTGTTTGGGAGGGACAGGAGCATGTTGTCAACTCAAAAATAACTCTGCTATATGTACCTGAAAAGCAAGTCTTTCAAATAAATATAGGTGTATATATGCTATTACAGACAGTGTCTGTTTTTGAGAGAGAATTAAACTGTTTAAAGTTCTTTTATCTGGACCCATGCCTCCTAAACTCCAGCTGTCCTTTTAATAGATCTTTCACAGTCATCAGGAATACTTTAATGTATTTCTTTGGGGATTTTTTCTGGTGCTGGTTTAGACTTAAAACAAGAATAAAATGATCCCATGTTGGAAAAGGCTATGTAAACTATAACTTGTTTGCAAGATTCCCCTCTTTATACTTATTTCAGAGGTATTTCTGTTTCCATATCAACAATGCACCACAGTAGTGCATATTTTATAATGGTAAATCCTTGGAATTCCAATAGTCTACCTCAAGTGCCTGCTCTTTCTTTTGTCCTCTGATGTGCCTTGGTCAAGAGCTACCACTTAACGTATTGATTATTTCTTCATCTATGAAGCTGTGCATTCAGCTCAGCACTTTATCACTCTGAGGCTGGGTTTTCCGTCCTTGGCACAAGGACAATATGTTTAAAAAATATGTCAACTCTTCAAAAAAATTAGAAGTTTGATACCAGGATGAGTGATGTGATAATTGTTTACCTCGTCCCCTTCTGGTTACCTTTCAAATCTGAAAATATGAGCACTTCCTAAAATCAGTATGACTTTTTCAGTTGTGGTCTCATTAGCTGCTTCCTAATTCATTTGGTACTTGTATTTCTTACAGTTTTTATTTATGGCTGCGGTTGGTATCTCCTCTAACAACTGTTTCCCCTCCCTCAGAATTCCTCTCTAGTGCTCTCATCCCTTTTGCAACAGAAATTTAAGTATGTCAAAATTATGCCACCTCTGCACCATCAGCAAAGATAAACATTCAAAAGACGGCAAATAAATCGGATTAACCCACATAGTGCTGTGTTTTCTTTGCTGAAGAAAGTTAGGCTACCATGCCTCTTGTCTTTTCATAAAAGCAGATTCTTCCTTAGGAGGGTGGGTTTATTTTTCTAGGTAGGGAGCACCTGAAAGAAAGTGCTTAAAACTCTGGGAGTTTGTTCAAATATTTCAGATCAGGCCCATGTGTGAGGTTAGCTTTTTTTAAGAAATAACATTAGGACTGTTCAGAGCCTTTGCATCCAACCACTGACTCTTGTTAACTAGAAATCGAGGAGCAGCTGTCAGATCAAACAGCAGGTATGGTACAGGTGTATGCTGACCTTCCACTTTCAATGTTTCCTCCCTGTCTGAACTTTGCTGGTCTCAAATGCTCAAAAATCATAAGGTAAGAAATGTAGGCACTCCGAGGCTATGGAGTCCTGAATCTTTTATAATGCGTATTGGATTGTTTGATGGTTTCTTCAGATGCTTTCTCAGGGGTCACTTGTTAGTTGTTCACTCTGTCGATCAAGAACTGAAACTTCCTTTCCTGCCTCCAGCAATTTCAGGAACAGAAAAGCCTTGGAAGCATCCTTGGCTTGTCATAAAAAGCGTTAAGGTCGGGGCAATCAGGAGAATAACATTTGTAGATGCTGGAGCTGACCGTGTTCCTGTTCTGCTACACTGACCTTGGTGCATCCTTTGCATCATGTGGAGCTCCCCTGATGCTGGTAGCACCCCAAGTCTGCTTGTGCACAGAAACCCATGAAGTAGACAAGCTAGATAAAATATGCTGACTCTTGTTGGGTTTAGACCTCATGTAGTTTACCTTCTATCCTTTTAAATACAGGCTACTCGTTTCCTTAACTGGAAAGAAACCTTCCTTTAAATTGGGTTAGTTGATGGGGCTTTCATGTATAGCTTCCATGCTTTGCTACAGTACAGAGGGAGCCTACTGGAAAAAACAGTTCTTGATGGGTGCTAGAAACAAATTTTGTATGAATAGTTGAGGACAGAGAGAAGCAAGCTGGCTTTCGAAATGCGTTTGGATTGGAAGTGTGTTGCAGTGCAGCCTAGCTAACACTCCAAGCAATTATACTTCCAAATTTTGCCCTTTGGGGACAGGAAAAGGCTGTCAAATGCTGGGCTGTCTTCAAATCATGGAAGTCTTTGAGTTCTTCCCATTGTTAAAAGGGTCACTTACTGAGAGCAAACAACTCTAATAAATGAATGGTTGTTGATGCTCAAGATTTGGCAGAAGTTTTTGACGCTGTGCAGTGGCATTTGGGGGATGAATCCACAGTTTTCTATGCCACGTGTTTGTAGGTTAGGGGGAGCAAACCAAAATGACAACATTTTCATGATATCCTTTTTCTGTAAATGACAGATTAGGTGTGTGGCTCAGCTACCCACACATCTTTCCCACACAATCTGGGACTGTTACACTGCTGACGGGAAAGACACATAACCAGGGGTTGCTTTCTCTGCAGAGCTTTGGACAGGCCTTATTTCATAAAAGAAGTGTGTGAGTGCTGCTGGGAGTTATTCAAAGTAAACAGTATCTTATTCTCCAGTTCATGGGACCACCCTCCTCCCCCAGCACAGGGTATCAGGAGGGTTCCCAGGGAAGGAATGGGGCTGTGCTGGAAAGGCAGGCAATCCCAACCTGTTTGTCATGTGTCAGGCAACTGGAAGCTGAGCAGAGGTAAGTGCTTGAAACTAATTTCCATGAGAGCACAGAGAAGACTTGAAGTTATTTTCTTAAGGATATCAAATCAGTGAACCTTTATATTCAAAGTAAATACCACAAAATATTTTCCCCCTATTTGTTGGCATTAACTAAACAGATTGAGTTCTCTACTTTATCTGTTGTTCTGGTGCCCACTCAGCTTGTTGCATCCTGATATTTCTGTCCCATCCATCCTGTTCTGACCTAAATCTCTCTTGTCTGTGGTTTTGTTGCCTGACTGTCTTCTGATTTGCAAATCTTGGAGGAATGCTTTCCGCAAGAAGGTATAAGCCAGCACTTTGCATTAATCCACTGCCATGATGGAAACTGGCTGTTAATTCCTACTTCTTGCGCTATCACTACTTGGATCATGGCAGTGTGCCTATCCATCCACGCCTGGGGAAAGAGAAGCGCTTCAGCGAGTGCAGCCTGCCTACTTGTTCCTATTGGGACTCATGTAAAGCAGATCTTCATGTGCTCATGCAGTGGCTGCCTGAAGTGGTGTCAGCAAGTCCCATAGCCGAAACCTCAGACATTGGTTGTGCTTCCTCCTTGTACACGTCTCAGGTGGGCATATCACCAGTTAACAGCAGTGTCGAAAAGTAAGGAGCAGCGCCTCTTCACAGGGCTCATAACAGTCAATGTACCCAAAGCTTTGTCTACTAGACAGTTAGTTGCTTGTAGAAAAGCAAACGTGAACTCTGCTGCATCTAACATTAGGTCACATTATCAAAACAGGTTTTGGTTATTGTGGTGATGACAGCAAAAGTCTCCATCTCAAGTCCCGGTACCCCTCATAGCTTTGACAGCAGAGCTTCTCAGGACAGCAGTTTCCTTATTCCCCGATTCCTAGTTTCCTAAAGAAGTGGAGTCGGTCATTTTAGCAGCTGACATGTTAAAAACATCCAGGAGGAGACTACAGGAAGCTGGCAGTGACTTGGAAAAACGAAGCAGATCTGCAGGGAGTCTCTTGGCTGATTCAGTGGCTTTCTAACATTTTTCCCTCCCAGCTGGACCTGCTACCAGGCAGCAAATGTCCTGTCTAAGCTGAATACATCAGAGGCAGAAGCAGCACACTGACCTCTTTAATTTCTGAGGATTAATGCATTTCACTGTGTAAGGCAAACACGTAGATGAATGCTGAGGAGCCTTGCTCGTGTTTCTCTATCTCTTTCTCTCCTCCATCACCTCTCAGTTGCTCACCAGCTGAAGTAATAAATAATGTAGTGTTTTTAAAATAGCTTTGAAAAAATTAGAATAGCTTATGTGAACTGTGTAGTATAAGATCACTTGTGAGGGCAAGCTATGGCAGATGTAACAAGTAGGAATCCTACAGAAGGACTATTGTTATTTGGGTATAGTTCAAAAGTTCAAATAGGAATAAGGCGTTTATTATTATTAATGGGAAAATAACCTTTATCTCTCCAGAGCAGTAGATAAACACCATTTCTTATGCCAGAGAGGAATACTCTATTGGCAAATACAAAGTTCTTGTAGTCTGAATAGTCTACCTTGAAGCTTGCCCAGCCTGAGGATCTTTTCTTACTAGCAACACATGCTATTTATTCTGCTGCAAGTTTGTTGAGGTCAGTAGCTGAGATATTCATAATTAACTACTGATTTGAAGGGTGTTGATTTATTGGTGTTCCAGCATGGGGCACTTTGAAAAGACCTTTATTTAAAAAAGTATTACACTCTTCACAATATTTTTCACCCGGAGCACTATGAATTTGAGGCTCCCAACTCGCTGGCCATTCTTGCAAATCTTCTGGGTGTAGACAGGATGAATGGTGTGCGCCTATTTAAGTCATGCTTGAGACTGCTAGATGCTATAGCAGTAAATAAAAAACAACAAAAATCCAGGCTTTATGATAACATAAACTGCCTTTTTCTTACAGGATGATGTTAACATCTGATTTGTATAGCAGGTAGCAGGGTTTTTTTGTCCTTTAAAAATAATGGGCTAAATTAAAACCAATGAAACAAAAAACCAAAACAAACCTCCTAAACCACCTTCTGTTACTCCAACAACTCCTTTTAAAATGCAGCAGATAACATTATATAAAATGTGTGTTTAACAACTGCTTCATCCTTTGTAATGTGTATGCAGCCCTTTCTGCTATTTAAAGTGAGGAGAGGCATTTTGGTGTTATTTGTGTGCCTCAATTCAGGGCATATGTGATTCTTTGCTGCAGAGCGTGGCCTTCCTGGTATGTGGATCAGAGCAAGGTCATCCACAGCAGGCTAAAGGAGGGAATAAATCAATGAACCAAGGAAAGGCAGTCACCGTTAACTAGCTAAGAGTAAAGAATAAAGGGCTCAGGTATGCAATATTCACTGTCAGCAAACAGAGCTTGAAATCCTTAAGACAAATGGTGCATTTCTGAGCTTGGGGTGAGGCTTGGAGGACGCCTGAGTTGTTATCAGATCTCAGGATGCTGTGGCCTGAGTGAAGGTCAGCTTCAACCAGTGTTTGCTGACAAGTGCAGTAGCGGAGCTGCTGTGTGAGCTGGCTTTAATGGACTTAAATAAAACAAGAAACATTGGATCCTGAGTGTTGTTAAAAGGCTTCATGTATGAAGCCATTAGCTCTTGGTTTTGCCTGGCTGGGAGATGGCAGAAAGCCTTGGGGGGCTCTTTCTGACCCAGCTGGTAGGGAAGAAGAAACCCGAGTGCCTGACTGCAAGGTTTCCAACCCAGTGGGCAGCCTGAAAAGAGCTGGATGATTCAAATGCACTATTAAAACACTACAGCTGCTCTGGGAAGGAAGTAACACATAGAGGGATTTCTTGTGTGTTTAATCCATTTTTAGTTTCATGTACTTTTTTAAACTGGCTGTTCTGGCCACATAATGCAGCCTTGACATGCCTGCTTACAGATGTTGCCAGCCTATGCTGGACCAGAGCTTGATCCAGCTCAGTAGAAAGGCCAAATAAAATATTCCTAAACCTTTACAGAGCAAGCCTCACACTGTTTCTGCTGTGCTTGCTTCCTTGGGGTGCTCTACTGTGCCTGATGCCATGGGCCCCAGGCTCTGGTCAGTCTGTCCTTTCACTCCCTTGCCAGCACATCAACCCCTCCTGCTTTGGCAATCCTTTGCTCTGCAGGGGAGGGCAGCTTGAACTGCCTCCAAACCTCCTCCTTCCCCGGCCAGGGCTCCATTCAGCTGCAGCATCTCAGTGGTGTTCAACAGTGCGAGGAAGATGTGCAGGTTTCTGGTTGAGCTGAGGGATGGTGCTCGCAGCCAAGAAGCTGCACAGCATCACCCTGTGAGAAATTACAGGGATTTCCCAAGCTATTGCTTCTGTGAAGTACCAGGGTGATGTGTGGATTTCACCTGTTTGGAACGGAGGCAATTGCAATACAAATGAGCTTGGCTGCAATGAAGGAAAGAGAGCAGTCAATAAGGGATCTTCTCAGCTCTGCAAACTGGAATTTAAGCTTGCTGTATTGCCAGCAGCCTCCTGTGTGGCCATAAGAAAGTCGCTTCTGTGTATCAGCTCCCCTTGCAGTAATGGTCCAGGGCTGTTTTTGTCACGCGTGTATTGTCAGGATAAATGAAGCTGAGGCAGGAAAACATTGTGGTGACAAGAGCCACTGTCTTGGATCGAATGCAGTAGACAGGGTGTATAACTACCTACATAGTTTCACTGTGGTGAAGCAGATTTTCTTAGCTTGCCATGAAAATGTATTGATGTTTTAAAGAGAAAACCAAAACCAATTACAAAGTCCAGTGTACAGAGACAAGAAGGGTTATTTTTAACAGTGAGGGAAGTGCTGTACTCACAAGGCTAATGCTACCCACAGTATGTGCCTTGCATTTTGCTTAACAGAAGCAGAGCCCTCTTGAGTTACAGAGCTGAAGGGAATAGCAAGCAGGTATGCTAGTAATTCCCGTGTTACTATTTTTAAAGTTTGGCCTGTGTTTGCAGCCTTGTTACCCAGCAGTGCCTCCTGATGCCAGGTTACTTGAGGTGAAGCTGGTGTTTCCATTTAAGCCTGTGTTAATTTTCTGCTTTCTCTCCCCTCCCCCCTCCCTCCATTGTAGTCTTATGCTCTCATACATTAAAAATAAAATCTTGTAGTCAGAAACTTGAATCTGGCAGAGCTTTTGTTGTCTGGTTCAAATACTCAGAG
The DNA here is from genome assembly GCF_028554395.1 of Pezoporus wallicus. Taxonomy (NCBI): domain Eukaryota; kingdom Metazoa; phylum Chordata; class Aves; order Psittaciformes; family Psittacidae; genus Pezoporus; species Pezoporus wallicus. Next base: position 390,430 of record NW_026635157.1, read on the forward strand.
TTGTATTTGCTGAGTCCAGCACCCTCCTCCTGCCTTTGTGACCTTAGTTGTGGGTGAACAAAGTGGCTCCTTATTTGCCTGGTGGCTCAGTGCTTTCCTAGTCAGTTTGTATGTGCAGATACCACTCAACATGTACAGGCAAGCTGACAGGTAAAATAGTTACAGGCACAAAGCTCCCTTTTGCATGCCTGTCTGCGAAACCTGGCTCCCTTGGAAGGGCTCTGGCAATCCATACTGATAACTGTGAGGGTGCTTGTGGAAGGAGGGCTGCTGAATGAGCAAACAAGGCAGTTATTAGCAGTAGCATACATTCATGAGAATTCCCCTGAAAGAAAGGGATTTTTCTGCAGGGATGTTGAAGGTCAAGGTGCAGCTTGTCCTCTGCAGTGGCTCTATCCCTTACCCCTTCGATGTGCCCGGAGACGTCCACACATCCATGACTGTCAGCCTGTGACACCGTGATAAAGCATCACTTACCTAGCGGTGGCACGACTCCCTGACTGCTGCTGTGTTCCTGGAGTGACAAGCAGCCTTTCCAGGTGCGTGGAGCAAATTGGGAAGGGGAAGAGCTGGAGGAAGAAAAGGGAGCAGCTGCTGTTCAGAGTCACTGGGGTGGAAAAGTATGAGAGGGAGAGGAAGGAGGTGTGAACGGGGAGGTCCTTATGCATTGAGCCATCTTGCTGCAGTCTCAGAAGCCCCTTGCTGTAGCCTCCTGTGTGCCTGCACTCATAGGTGTAATATAAAGGTTATACCAATATGCTATTCCAGGCTTCATTTTTATTCCAGGGTGTGCGTGTTAAATTATTAACGTGCAGCACAGCAACTACTGAGTATGTTGTTAGACAGTGCCTCATAAGACCTTTTGAAATATTCATTACTTACTAACAGAATGAAGCAAACAAACGAGTAGATAAGGGTTGAGGGTGCACTTAGTTTTTAAACAGTTAAAAACAAATTAGGTGACACTTCAGAAGACAGGCGCACAAAGGCCATATGCTTCGTACCGAGCAGCCTGCGTGGCGATAGGAGACCATCTGGCTGATCGAGATGTCTGGGGGGCTCACTGATCAGTTCAGTGGATGATGTTGTTAGGACAGTGATCCTGCAGCCTCAGCTGCCTGACAGCTCCTGGATATATTATTTTATGTCAGCCACCATGGGAACTGTGCACCTTGCCTCTTAAGATACATGTGATGTGGGCAAATCTCGCTGCGGTATGTCCTTGTACACTTGCACTGGAGCTCTCACTCTGCCAGCTTCCCTCTATTTTCCCTTCTGTGTGGGTGCATGTTGCCAAAGCGAATGGATAGCGATCGTGCTTCCCCCAGGCAAAGAAAATAGAAAACATTCCCCAGCAGCTTTCTTGGTTCCTCATTCCTAAGTCCTGTTTATCTTATCAATATTCATGGTGCTGTACGTATTTTCAGGGTATCTCATGGGCCGGTGGGAGGCTAAGTAGGTTCAGGAAAGAGCTGCTTTTGCTAGAGCTTGCGAAGCAACTTGCCCAAGATCATGCAAAAATATGGGGTGTGGGGGCTTTTTCTCTGAGTTTGCTGGATTTATTGTTTCTCCTGGTTGCTGCTGTAGGAGCTCAGCATGATGTCCCTCCCACTATTGCTGTTGGCATCCAGAAACAGCAAGGGGTAGATGTCTGCACTGCTTTACAGCAGCTGAGTGGGAGGAGTGGGTATGATAAACAGACCTCAGTCCTACAGGAAAGGCTGATGATTTCTGTAACAGGTAGAACAGTAATCTTGGGTCCCTGCTGAGAAGAAGAAAACAAACCTAACAGCAACCCAACACCCAGCTCAAACCACGACCAGATCTGCTTTGAGCATTTCCCATCTATCAAAGCCAAGGGAAAGGAATAGCTTCACAGAGCCTTGAAAGACTGTGGTGGCTCTGGGGGTGGACTGAGGACATGTCTGCATGTGGGGCTGGGCTGTCAAATTTGTGTTGGTAAGGGCAGCTACCGGCCATGGGGATGGGAGGTGAGGTTAGTGCAGAGGGCAAGGGAGTGAATATCCATGGGGGAAATGCTATACTTGAGCCTGGTCTCTCCTTGCAGCAGGAAGGAAGATGATGTGTGACACTGGATTGTGGTGGAGTAGCATGGTTATGGACAAGAGCTTGTGTCAAGCCAGAAGAGCTGTATCTGAGAAGGAAGATGAAGATAGGAACTGATTGTGTGTGAGAGAGATGTAGGGGATCAGCATGTGTGTGAGGTAGAGGGGGAGAGTAAAGGGAGAAGGAGCTTGAGAGGCAGAGAACAGCTTGAGGTCAAATGAGAAGTGGAGCAGGGTACTAGCAAGTGATATTCAATGTAATAAAAATCCAAATGGAAAACTCAGTAAGGGTTAGGGAGCATAAAATGAAGCGTGGCTGGGAGAAAAGAATATTAAAATAATGGAAATAAAGTAAAAATGAGTGGGGCTGCAGAAATACTGGAAGATAATACAATAACACTAAACAGAGTAAGCACTAGCACTCATTTACTAAGATAGATCAATGCTATATTTATTTGGGTGACACAAATACACTTCAGGGTTGCATAAACAGATTATATGGCTCTGGCCAGAACTGGCTGTAGTAGGTGACAGTAAATAATTATTGATGGGAAAGCTAGAGTTACTAATTATTAAGATTTCCTGACCCTGCTCATTATAAGGTCCTTGTTTCAGTTAGTTGAACTCTAAGAAGCTATGACTGGGCTGTAATTTTCCACACCAGCTGTCTGCCTCAGGCTGAATGTCTTTGAAAAACAGCATTTCAAGACAACTGGGACAGACTGGAGGCATGCAGGAGGTGGAATTTGGGACAGATAATAGGAGAATAAAGAATATAGAAGAATAAAGAAGTATAAAAGCATCACTCATGTGCCTGAGGACAAAATAAAGTAGACAAAAGCCCAGCTGGAACAAAGACTTGAGACGGACTTTAAGGGTAACAAGGAGGAATCCTGCAGGTATCCTAGCTGCTAAAAGAAATTCAGGGTAAATGTTGATCTGACAGATGGGGCAGGCAGTCTAGCAATGGTTGGCTGAGGTGCTCAAGTACTTGAAAAATAGCTGCAAAGATAAAGGACCCAAATGCCTCCAGTAGTGCCAGGCAGTGTATCAAGGGGCAATGCCCACAGTCTGCACCATGGAGTGCTGGGCCTGAGGAAGAAGGAGGGATGGTGCTGCATGGGAAAAGATACCCAGAGTGGATCTGGAGGTTTTCAGGACAGAGCTGGACAAAGCTGCAGGTGGCCTGATGTGGCTTTGCTGCTAGCCCTGCTGTGAGTGGGGGCTGGACCGCCTCCCAGCCAGCATCTCCTTGGTGCTGTGATGCTGCAGTGGAAAAAGTTGCTGTGATTATGCTGTAAATATGTCCTTTGACTTTTTATTTGGGAAACTTTGGTGTCTCTGTATTTTAGCTTTGAGAGGCAAAAGAGGTCAGATTTTAGGTCATGGATAGAGGACCCAAAGCACTGTCCACCAGAGCAGCCTTTACTTCTAAGCCCATAATGACAACCCAAGTTTTTCTTTTATACTCGGCTGTCATGAGGCACGTGGGAAAGCCTGGGGCAAAATGTCCTATCTTCCCTGGTGCTGCAGGTGACAAAAGAGGCAAACCAGGTCTGGCTTTCAGTTGTGCTTCTCTTTCGGGTGGCAGCAGTTAGCTGCATGTCTAAGCTCTGGCAGGGTTTGCACATATTTCTCCCCATTTGACATCTGAATGTTTCTGACATGCCTGGGTATCTGATAGCGATGACAGCCTTGAAAAACACTGGAGAAAGAGACTAATTCTTTTTCCAGAGCTGGGATTAGATAGTGCCTCATGCAGAAAAATCAAAGAGGAAAACAGAATATTGAGTAACTGTGAATAATCCAACTATTCTGTGCAGTAAATGAGGGAGAATTCCTGTGAGGAAAAAAAGCTGTGGTCACATCATAAAGACTGTATAGTTAGTGAAAATAACTGCCAGAAGCAATGTCTATTTTTCCTTAGATCTCGATAACCCATGAAGTGTTTGGTGTCAGGCAGTCAGGTTTAAGCAGAAAAGATCTCTCTAGCAGTCTTTCGCACAAGGCTCTAGGTTGCCCTGAAACCAGGAGAATAGCATCTTGCTAAAACTGCACTGGTGTATTTGTAGATCCCCTTTTAATTTAGCAGGCATGAGGTGCATGAGGAATGGGTATAGACAAACAGGCAATGTACCTGTGTATCTCCTGTCTGTGGGGTAGAAACATTACCGATGTGGTTACAGGGATTCAGTGGTTTTGAATGTAATGAATGAGAGACCCGGAGCCCATCTGAACAAGCTGGGGACCTGAAGCTTAGCACAGAGTAGGGGATGTTCACTTGCTGCCTCCCAAATATCACTCCTGGCCATCCCACAGGAGGAAAAATCCTTATGTGGGTTTAAATTCAGAAACTAGGGCAGGAGAAAATGTGCAGTTCTTGCAGCAGAGAACAATCACCAGAGGAGCTCTTGGGGAGCTGGTGCAGTTTAGCAGATTTCTACATGACCTGAAAAAGGGGGTCAGCTGTGAGCTGCCAAAATCTGCTGATGGCATTAAATTGTTCAAATTAGTAAGGAGCAGGACCAGCTGTGAGGATATGTAGACAAACCTTATAAGTCCGAGTAACAGAGCAAAAACATTACCTGTTAAATTCAATACAGATGAATGTTAAGGGGTGCACATAAGAACAAACCAGTTGTAATGCCACGTATAAAATAATAGCCCAGGTAGACCTGGAAAAGCTTTAAAAAAGGAGCAACAGGGGTGATTCAAGGTGTGGCAAGCTTTTTCTGCAGGAAGGAAGATGCAAGACTAGTGAATCACAGAATCACAGAATAGTTAGGGTTGGAAGGGACCTTAAGATCATCAAGTTCCAAGCCCCCTGCCATGGGCAGGGACACCTCACACTAGACCGCGTTGCTGAAGGCTCTGTCCAACTTGGCCTTGAACACCACCAGCGATGGAGCATTCACAACTCCCCTGGGCAACCCATTCCAGTGCCTCACCGCACTTACAGTAAAGAACTTCTTCCTTATATCCAATCTAAACTTCCCCTGTTTAAGTTTGAACCCATTACCCCTTGTCCTATCACTATAGTCCCTAAAGAATAGTCCATCCCCAGCATTCTTATAAGCCCCCTTCAGATACTGGAAGGCTGCTATGAGGTCTCCATGCAGCCTTCTCTTCTCCAGGCTGAACAGCCCCAACTTTCTCAGCCTATCTTCATAGGGGAGGTGCTGCAGTCCCCGATCATCCTCATGGCCCTCCTCTGGACTTGTTCCAACAGTTCCATGTCCTTTTTATGTTGAGGACACCAGAACTGCACACAATGCTCTAAGTGAGGTCTCACGAGAGCAGAGTAGAGGGGCAGGATCACCTCCTTCGACCTGCTGGTCACGCTCCTTTTGATGCAGCCCAGGATATGGTTGATTTTCTGGGCTGCGAGCGCACACTGAAGCCAGCTCATGTTCATTTTCTCATCGACCAACACCCCCAAGTCCTTCTCTGCCCAACCTGTAGCTGTGCCTGGGATTGCTCCGACCCAGGTGTAGGACCTTGCACTTGGCATGGTTAAACTTCATGAGGTTGGCATCAGCCCACCTCACAAGTGTGTCAAGGTCCCTCTGGATGGCATCCCTTCCCTCCAGCATATTAACCAAACCACACAGCTTGGTGTCATTGGCAAACTTGCTGAGGGCGCACTCAATCCCACTGTCCGTGTCAGCGACGAAGACGTTTAACAAGACTGGTCCCAACACCGATCCCTGAAGGACAATTCTCGTTACTGGTCTCCAGCTGCACACTGAGCCATTGACCACAACTCTTTGTGTGCGGCCATCCAGCCAGTGGCCACTGAGTGGTCCATCCATCAAATTGATGTCTCTCCAATTTAAAGACAAGAATGTTGTGTGGGACAGTGTCGAACGCTTTACACAAGTCCAGGTAGATGACATCAACTGCTCTCCCCCTGTCTGTCAGTTCTGTAGCCCCATCACAGAAGGCCACCAAATTGGTCAGGCAGGATTTCCCCTTAGTGAAGCTATGCTGGCTGTCACCAAGCACCTTGTTTTTTTCATGTGCCTTAGCTTGCCTTCCAGGAGAATCTGCTCCAAGGTTTTCCCAGGCACAGAGGTGAGACTGACTGGTCTGTAATTCCCCGGGTCATCCATTTTCCCCTTCTTGAAAATGGGGGTTATATTACTGTTTTTCCAGTCATTGGGAACATCACCTGACTGCCATGATTTTTCAAATATGACGGACAGTGGCCTAGCAACCTCATTTCCCAGCTCCTTCAGGACCCATGGATGGATTTCATCAGGACCCATGGACTTGTGAATGTTCAGGTTCTTAAGATGGTCTTGAACCAGATCCTCTCCTACAGTGGGCCCAGGGTCTTCATTCTCACAGTCCCTGTGTCTGCCTTCCAAGACTTGGGTGGTGTGGTCAGAGCATTTGCCAGTGAAGGCTGAGGCAAAGAAGTCATTAAGAACCTCAGACTTCTCCAAATCCTGTGTAGCCAGTTCTCCCGAGAGCTTCCTGAGAAGGGCCTACATTGTCCCTAGTCTGTGAGAAGAGGTGTATGATGGTGGGTAGGCTAGAAGTTTACAAAATTGTAAGGAGGGTAGATAGGGACAGAACTGAGAGGCATCAAATAAAGATGATAAACCCGGATTCAGAAGAAAATCATGCAGTTCTCTAAGCAAGTGGCTGACCTGAAGAGCCAAGTCTTTGCCACAGGGTATTGTGGGTGCCAAAAGCTCATGGGAGACTGAATGATTAGTAGGAAGAGAAGGTCATTAGTTACTGCAGAAAGATAACTTCTCATAATTCTCATACATGTCTGATTCAGGACAAGCCTTGGCTGAAACGAGGGAAAAGGTAGAACAGTCTTAGGGAAAAGAATCATACAAGGTTGTCTTATTCCTATTTTTGCTTATGGTGACTGCTTGAAGAGGGGTTCCTGGGCCAAGTGGCTGTTGGTCTGATGCAGTTGGTCTGATCTTATCTTCTGGAGAGAGCGGTTCAAAAGACAGACCCTAGGGCTGTTTCCACTTGCCGTCTCAGTGGAGTGTACAAATTTCTCATACAAACCAACAAATTGGTTAATGTATTTTGTTAAGTACTTTCACTGTTATATTTTAAATTGCTATTTTAAAATGTCTTAACTAGCTCTAAATGTTCCTGACTCTCCTAAAAGAACATCTGCATTGAACACTCATTTCACGACAAGTCAAGCTGCCTGGCCCTCATTCCAGTGTTATGTAGGCAGCAAGTATGGTACTCTTACAGCAAGTATTAGCTTTGGTAAAGCATGACTTTCTGCTCTGACCTTCATTAGACTGTTTCTAAGGCTTTTTTGGGGGGGGGGGGGGGGGTAGATGATGAGTACGCTCAGCATTTTGGTCATTCCCTCATTTCAGAATGAGAACGGGGAGGACTAATACAGGAGGGGTTTCTTCTGCCAGTATGTGCTATCAATTATCCTTTGATATGGAGAAGAAGTTGTTCCTCTGTCAAAACAGGCCAATTTTGCACTGTGCGAAGAAACAACTTGAGTCCTACAGTAACCACTGTGATGGGAAACTCAGTAGTCCCTGCTCTAGTTCATCTCATCCCAAAGATTGTCAGGATTCCTGTTAATTGCAATAAGGGCAATGCAGGTGAGAACTGACCTTGGGATGAGGTTGTAGCTCAGGATGAGCTTAGAAAAGAGTGAGGATCTCCAGTTAAGTTTTTGTGATGGACGTACAGTTCATGCAGAACAGCTAGAAACAGTCAGGCGCAATGAGTTATTGCAAGAATAGAGTTGAATAGCTGTATTGGAAGGAATACTTGGAGGTCATTTAATCTAACTACTTGCCAAAAGCAGAGTTAAGCTCAATGTCAGATCAGGTTGGTCAGGGCCTGTTTGTGATTTAGCAGCTGCTTTGTGCAGTTCCTCTTTCAGTGCTCAGCTGTAGACTAATCCCAGTGCAATGATCACTGTATGGATCACTGTGCCTTGGTCAAGGTTGTAAAGATGTAATGAATCTTGCAAGCTCAGATTCTTTTTCTCATATCCACTCACATTACCTGCTTCTCACTGGGGCTGTGATGTTGGCAGTTCATGCAAGACGTTGGGATAAAAGGACACTTAAGCTGCTTGCCTGTGCAGGCAGAGACAATGGCAAATATGTGCTACAAGCAAAGCATTTCTGATGCTTGGCCTGTCCCGCCATAGAAGCGATTGGGTAAGACTAAATCCCAACTGCACTGTATGGAGCTGAGGAAAATTAGGAGCTTTTCCTGTCCATGAGAGCTAGTCTTTGCCCAGCCTTTGGGTGGAAGGAGAGCCCTGACTGGATCCAGACTGTCTTGCATGTTTTCTCTGATTGCCTTGAGAGTATCTTCCCCTGTAGACATAACTTCTGAGTCTTGCTGTCTTCCAGAGAAGCTGACCAGTATGGGGACTGTAGGTGAAACTTCGTACTGGGTTGGAAAAGCCTGCTTTTGCCCCGCTGGGGGTCATTTATTACCAGCCTCCCTTGCTGTTGTGGTGGCCACTGTTTACAAGGGTAGGTTTGTCTTGGAAGTGAGGGACTCTGTGTGGGGGATCAATTGGTTGTTCAAAGACAGTAGACACATCATTCTATCTTGAATACTTCTTTTGGCTGCTTTCTGCACGGTTTGTTGAACGACATGGAAAAGCACAAGTGAAATCCAAGTACTCTGTTCATGGTGTGTCTCTTCCTTGTCCCCAGCTCAGCCTCCCAGTTGTGTTCCACGGCATGTTGCTGGTGAGCCCTGGTCTTATGATCCTGAGCATTATTAGGCTGGAGAGCCTGTGTGTCAAGGTCATGGCTGTGAATGACCTGTGGCAGGATGGTGTCCCAGGAAGCTGGGTATGGGGGCAGTGCACTGCTGCTCCCCAGCTTTGCTGTCTGCTGTGGCTCAAACGAGAGCTCGTGGGCTGCAGCTAATTTTTGCAAGCTGACACCTGCTTGCAGAATGAAAAATTAATATGCTTATGTGCTGACTAAATTACGCTGTAGTCTAATTCCTGAGGAAAATGTTGATAAGAATGTTTTTGAGAAAGGCTTTTTAATATTCTTTCCAAGTGACTGAAGGAATTCCAATTAGACTTTAGGTGTCATTTTCATTTCCCTTGTCGTTGCTGTCTAATTCTGAAAAATGCTTCCATCTCTACTGCATTCATGTATCATCTGCTCGTCTTATTTGTCCACCTGGCCATAATCCTGGTGGGTGACATGACAGCTATTTCCATGGCAAGAGCATTACAAATTCTAATAATATCTTCCACTGAAATAGCAATTTTATCCTGGTGTGGCTGTGCAAAATGGAGTTTTATATACATACTTTCACCACTTCATATGGTTTCCTAGTCTCACATTGTGCAGCTCCTGGTTACCACATTTCATGTAACTTAGAAAAAAATACCCCACAACTCTCTTTTTCTCCTTTGTGCTTGATTAAAAACAAAACCACCTTGTTGGCTTGGAATTAAGATTTATTTAGCTTTTGGTTTGGAAACAAGCATTTAAAAATAGTAAGAAAGTGTCCCTAAGAGCTAAAATAGGTTTATTTTGGTTTGCGTAGCAAGAAGTAAAACCTAGTCCAATGCCTCTGACTTTTAGCTGGTCAGCTTTGCTTTCACTTACTGCTATCCCATGCATCTTTGCTCTGGAAAGGTCAAAATGATATTTTTGTGCTGAAGATTAATATTAGATAATTGTTTCATCTGCCATTGAATATAACTGTTTTTTTCACAGGGATGTGGCCAGTGCTCAACAGTGTGCTGCAGTATTGCTCAGTAGTTTATGGGATACGGTGAAGGGAGGACAATGCCCAAGCGTAACGACAGTGAGGATTTGTGTGGTCTGAATGTTAATAACTCAAATTGCAGTTTTCCCAAGGCACTAGGGTTAACTTCTTGCAGCATGGAGAATAATGAACAAGAGATCTTCCTGGCCAAGTGTCATGGCTTTAGGTCAGCACAGATGCGGAGGGAAGGTTGCTGCTAAACCATTAATGCTAGGGAGGTTTTTTTTGCAGTACCTGAGATTAATTTGTCCTTGCTGATGAAAATGTGAAATGAAGGACTGATGAAAAAACATCCAGTGACTTCTTTGGGTGCTGGATTAGGGCAAAAATGAAATTTCCTGGACACCTCTAATAGTCCAGTGCCTAAATATGTGTTTAAATGGGATAACTACTGCTGCAGCCTCCAATCTAGGCTAGAGTTCATTTGTTGAAACTATTCTTTGCTACATTTTTTCTTGTATAATATAGGGCCTACCCTTGGCTGGATTCTTTATTTATTTAATTGATGTTGATCAGGAATAATTTCTCAGGAGACAAAAGGCTGAAATAATGCAAAAGTGACTACAAGCCCCACGGCAAAGAATTTGTGGCTAACAACAAAATGTGTAGCATATGACATCCTTAATCTCAGGGATATAAAACCTTACATAAAGGGATCATAAAAACTTTGATGTCAAGCCCTAGAGCATTCTAGGATTCACCCAGAGTCTGAGGACTTTTCCCCACTCTCTGCTGCCTTACCTAGAAAAGCTGATTCCTGCAAGGAGGTTTGTGCTGGTTATAGCCAAAAAAAGGGCATCAAGACTGTAAACTTTGGCTGCTTTTTCATTGCTACTTTCCTTTTCACTACTATTGTAGTATTTATGTTGTATATTTGTAGTATTTGTTTTGTATGCTTTCTTTTTTTAGCAGCCGTGTCTTGAATCAAATTGATCAAGTTGAGTATCTCTGCTCTGACACAAAGTGTCTAACTCTCCCTTATTCTTCCTCACTTTCCACAGAGGAAGTACCATCTATTGTATACTGTAACTGACCATACCAAAGCATCTCTGCATTTCCAGTTTGGGATCCTTTCTCTGCTGTTCCAAGGCAAATCTCACATTCCTAAGCAGCTTTTAGTTGCCTAAAAACCAGCCATCTAGTACTGTTTGAGTGCCTTGGGGTTTCTGACAGGTCTTGCAGCATCAGCAGATGGGACATGGAGCCCACCAGTGGCCCATAACTTACAAAGGGGCATATGTAGCCGGCTGGTGTACTCTTGGGTATCGCAGAAGGTCTGAGGCTCCTATGTTTAGACAGGAGAACTGGACCCTCCCTATTCTGGTGTATCCAACCGAAAAAAGGAGGCAGCACCTGGGCCCAGAGAGAATAAAGCCAATAGCCAAGCAGCTGAGGGGGGCAGTGAGTAAGGCAGTTGACACTGGTGAGGGCTCAGTTTTGAGTTTCTCAGGTTAGCATGGTCCCTCATACTCAGTTGGATCTATTTTGCCTGTTGCTATCTATCTTACTTTGGATATGGTAAGGTATAGGGAGAGTGCATTAATCAAAAGAGAGAAGCTATATTCCTATAAGCATACAAAACCAAACAGACCTTTCTGCTCAAGGTGCAGGAATAAGGACAGAAAGAGAATGGTGGCTTCCCATGAGATTGCACAGGTTGCACTATGGTGATCACCTCCTGAGGCAGCTCTTGTTAGTGTGGCAGCCTTGGCCCTAGGAAATCAACTTTCTCTCCCTAACTCTGGGTTGGAGCAGCTGGGAGCAATGAGGACCTTCCCAGCTGATGCCTAACCCTGTAGAGGAGACCAGCCCTGTGGCTGGAACCACATGCTCCTGTACCAAGGATGCTCCTGAAACCCAAGATGCCTTCAAGGCTAGGAAGAGGCAGGAAAGGGAGACTGTAGTATTAAGCAAAATGTCATCTGGATCTGTGATGTCTGAGTGAAATGTTTTGTAACCTGCCTGCTGAGCACAAGGTAGGGGACCTCATGAGAGGCTTGAATTGTTCACCTGGGGATGCTGGCAGAAGGTAGTGGTTGTCATCCCTATTGGTACCCATAAAGGGATGCTCTGGGGGCTGTCTTCAGGCTGGCAGGTGGGAGACTGGTATCCCAGAATCCTTCAATAGCACTGTATGAAGTACTGCTGGGGCCATAAATAGGGCTCAGGAGGCAGGCAAAAAGCCTGCACGGAGGAGGTGATGGGACAGAAAGATAGGATTAAAGCATTTTGGGAAATGAGGAAGCTTCTGGGACAACAGGGGTCTGTGCAGGCTGTAAGGCTATGCCATGGTTAAAATGAGGTCATGTTCTGCATCTCCGAAAAGGTTGGGAAGGAAATAAACAGCCCAACAGTAATGAGCAAGGGGAATGAGACTACCTGCAATGCTCAGCAACAGAGTTAGGGCAAAGTATACCAGTGCTTTCACAGCAACAGTCAGTGTTTAAAAAATGGGATGGGAGAATGAGAATTCCTGGGCTCAAATGACAGCCCTGGTGGAGCAGTCATCCCAGGGATGTGGTGGGAGTAGGATAATCAATGGAATACAGTGTTGCCAGGCTACCAACCTTGCAGGAAGAGAAAGCAGTACGTATTGGCGGGGGAGTGACACTGTGTTTGAAGGATAATAGGAAGCATAATGGCATAAAAGTGCTCAAGGAAAAGTGGTGTGCAGCAGAACCCCTATTAACAAGGTGTTGTGGTAGGATCGTACTGACAATCCCCTGCTTGGAATGGGGACTGGTCATTGCAGTGCGACCAGGCAGTGCTACATGAGATGAGAAGCTGCAGTTGCAAGACAGGCAGTACAGGGGGTAAGTGTAGTGTCCCTCTACAGAATGGATTGATACCTTGTCAGGGTGAGGTGTAGAGGTAAAAAATTTTGGCATGCTGTGTAACTGCTCCTTAGAATAACCTGCAGGAGAAGATGCTGATCTGTGTTTGGTCCCAAGTGGTGCATGAGACCTACTTCAAGAGGTAGCTGTCTCAACATGATCGAGGTTTCAGCAAGAGCAAGCCAAATAAATTCAGAACATGAATATTCAATTTCAAGAAGGAAGCTGTGAAAATGAAGCAATTTGTCAAAAAATAAAATAAAACAACCTTGAAAATAGCAGGCTAGGAAGTGAGGAAAAACAAGGCTTCTCAAATTTACTGTATTAGAAGTTTAGGTAAATGTTGCATTGCAATTAAAAAGAAAACATAAATCCAGCAAAATCCCTTCAAGGCTTAATAGAGAAATTGAGACTATGAGAAGGAAAGGATTAATATTAAAAAAATGGGAAAATTGCCCAAGTGAAGAGAGCTCATAAATTGATAGGTACATAGGCAATTAGGAGGACTAAAAATACCCCTAGAACTTGGACAGCCTTGCAAACGGTGCTGGAGCTGCTAGTGACGAGTTCTTCAAATGCAGCAGAATTTGGAAGCCAGACATGGAACTGGTGGAATCACTTGCTGGCCAAAGATGCTCCTTGTGCAACTGTGCACTCAGTGCGCGGTACCAGAGAAGCTCACCAAGTGTAATTTGCTTCTGCTGAGGTGTCCCAGCAAAAATTAACTCACAGGATCCTTCAAAGCAGGATGTGTTGCTAATGGGGGTTTAATTACCCAGACATTTGTTGAAAACAAAAGACAACAGATGGTTCTTCCAGCTTTTAGCGTGCTGGTGGAGAGTTTTGGTGGTGAAAACACCTGGGAGAGAAAGTACCTAAAGATTTATTTCTTACTTGTAGGAAGAGTTTAGGACTTAATGTTGGAGAACAGTTTATGTGATTGTGATCAGTCCATGGTCCTCTTGAAGACAAGAAATGGTGACAGGACACTTGGGGTCCTGGACAACTGGAAAATGACGTGTGATACTGATAATTAAAAAAAGGGGAAGCTGGTGAATTCTTTTTAACCAATCTCTTCAGTTTTCTGAAAAATTCTGAAACAGTTATGTGGTATTTTGTAGGCAGCCTTGAGATATCTCAACAAACTAAGTAGTATCCATTATGAATCTGTCAAGAGCAAAGTGTGTTAAGCCAGTCTAAATTATTTTTACAGTATGGTAGCACATCTTACAGGTAGGAAAGAATCACCAGGAGCTGGCATTTGACGGTGTTTCACATGTCCCTATAGGTAAGCTATGGAAAAATTGTCAAAATGAAATTGTTGTAGTGTGGGATCAAGACTTAGTGAGTACCCATTTTCTCAGGTGGTGTCAAAGGTTTGTAGTCAAAGTGGAAGGACAGATCAAGCGGGGATTTAGGTAATTCATACTGGGTTTTCTTCCTTTTAGGACCCAAAAGCATTCGGTAAATTGAAGAAAATGCTGGGAAATAAAAGGAGACAGTTCAATAGAAACAAGTGCAAGGTACTACCCAGAGGTAGTTAATAAGTGGAAGCAGTCAATATTTGCCCTGAGGCAGTCAGTCAGCACACGCAGTAGTCGATGCAGGGATGAGAAGGGATGAGAGTGCCAAGTTAGCAGCCTGCCAAAAGAGGTTCTGGGGCTCACAGAAGAGCACAGGCTGAACAGGATCAGCAGCTCCATGTGAAGAAAGCCAGCGTTGCAGCTGGTGGGGGAAGGAAGGTGAAACGCCAGGTATCGGATACCTGCTGCTTTTTCTGAATAGGCCAGGCCAGTGCTAGGGATTTGCACCTCATTTTGGGCAGTAAGTTTAAAGAAAAATTAGGACTGCCTGGGAGGATGAATGAGAGGAAACTGTGAGAATGATTATAGGGCTAGAAAACAACACCTGCTGGGATGAAAGAATGAGATCAGTTAATGTGAAGCAGGAGGATGGAGGGGAACAAGGGAGCAGTCTTTGAATATATGAAAGGTTCTTGCAAGGAGGAGGAGAATACAATATTTTCACAGTTATGGCAGCTAGGGTAAGAGGTAGTGGGTTTGACTCTGCTGGAAGTGCACAGAGATGATTCAAAATAGACATTAGGAAAATATTTCTAAAACAAGTATAGCAAAGGACGGTAAGTATAAGCATTAGAAATATAGCAATGAATTCCAGAGTGGCACAACTGGTGATGCTTCATCACTGGAAATGTTTAGTACAGGTTATCCAAATCTGTCTTGGAAAAAGAGGTATAAGGTGATTCAGCTGTGGGATAAAATGATTCTAAGACTCCATGTTCTTACTATCCTATATTGTTCTGATTTAGTATTTTCAAATTCAAAACCTTTTCTGAACTGCTTTCCCTTCTGTGCTCTATTTTGTGTTCTTTTTGATGTGATACTTTCTTTTGATAGTGCTAATGATACTTTTCTGCTCATCTGTTTTACCCAATTCAAAATCTTAGAATTGTTTGCATGGCACTTTTATTTCTAGTCTACAAAAACAATCTAATATTGATGCAATAATCACTGAGGAGCACAATTGCTTCTATGAAGACCAGGAATTAGGAACACTTTTTGGAGTTTGTTTTCCAAGGACCCCTTGGCTTTACTGGGATTCTACACTTCGGTATTTTATTCTTCATCTCTTCTACCTCCTTCTGTTTTATTCTATTTTCCAAAGCCAGTAAGTTTATTAGCAAGGTATTTCTTGTACTTGCATAGTCCTGTTATCTCTCTGTAAGCATACTGCTTCACTCATTTTACTCAGGCTAGGTAATGGAGAAACCTCATCTAATTACTTAGTGAAGAGGTCTTTATATCATTGGTAACTGGGACTTTTTTAGGCATTTGCCATATTTGTGTCTGAGCAGAAGGACAGTTGGGTTGATAAAAAGCTGCTGCCTGGCCTCCTGTGTGCATTGCTTTATTCTCAAGGTAATAGTTTTCCTTTGTTAACCGTCCACTCTTCCTGCCCCTCTTATTGGAAGCAAATGCAGCAGTGAGTCAACATGTTTGTCTTCTGTGGGTAACTGTTTAGCTATCCCCAAGGCTTTCTGCCATGAGATAGTGTGGTGAAGCACCTGTAGCTCTTTCCACCACCATAACCTGGAAGTTTTTCTGGAAAAACTACATTCAAATCTGTCCAGCCATTTGGTTCTGCTTATGGAAAAAGTTTTCATCTGTAAGACACAGGGAACTTGTGCTAGGGCCACCTGTTTAAAGTAGATTGTAAAAAAGCCATAGGAGGGTGTCTGACCATTTGGACAGGGTGTTTCAACTAAAGGATGAAATATGGGTCAGGACTGCCCGTGAGCAGAAAGCACAGGCAGTCAGCACCCTGCAACAGGAGGCAAACCCACATCTGCACCTAAGCCACCACAGCTACATGCCTGGATAGCTTATGCAGGTGTTGCAGATTGTGGGTGAGAAGACCTGAGATGCCAGCATCTCTGGTCACTTTGGCAGCCCTGGGATGGCCAACTGCAGCTACACCTCTGCTGATGAAGACTACAGAAGACAAAATAAGTTTTCTGAAGGGCAGATGAAAAGATAATAGTTCTAAAGGTTTAAGTTATCTCATGCCCCCTGCAGTCCCCAGCACAGGGGTGGCAGCTACAGGGGAGCACAAGCAGACAGCTGGGTGTAAAATAGCCAGAAGCAATTGTTGAACTGTCGAAGGCCATGGAAAATCTTGCCTGTGTCCTGAGTGTTAAATTCACCAGATAGTAGCCTGGTCACTGGTAAATCCTGCTGGGGCCATTGCAGGCAGCCTTCATCCTTGGGTTTGGAGTGGCTGGTCAGACTTGCCATTTGCTGTCCTGGTAAGGCAGCTTTTCATAAAGGTGCATGTGGGCTGGAAAGGGGTTTTATTCTCTGCTTGTTCTGTTTGTTGAGCAGCTACACAGAAGGCAGGCCAACAAAAGGTTCAGCAGAGTGGCTTTGAATGGAGAAAGGGCTCTGATTGTAGATGTATGGTTGCATCTGTTTAGTCTTCACGCTGCAGCGGTAATGTTCATCAGGGAGTATGAACCAAATCAGCAGATGCTGTTGTCTTGGAGAGAGCGTTAACACTGATGCTTTCCTTATTACTAGTTTTGATCAATGATTTCAGTAATAAAGGAGAAATTGGCGCTTACCTATTAAGATTCTGCTGTAGAGCAAAGTATGACAGATAATAGACTTCGATGGGTAGTGACCTTTATTTTCCTTGATAAATGCAAGTCAATTGTATTCCTTATCCAAAGGCAAACTAACAGATAAGTACCAAAGGGAAGGACTTGTACCCTTGCACCCCAGGGTGTGCAGAAAACAGGCTGTTGAGAGAAACATGAGCACCCAGGTTGCTGGTGGTGGGGATGGGGAACTGTGGTGTGGGGTCAAGATGGGGTAAGTATGTTGATTGCACTCTTAAGATGGGAGTACAGGGGTACAATCACTTGTGGAGAGATGGGGATTTTTGAGCATTTCTTTTCCATGAATTGGCTCTTCTGTCTGGCTCAGGGTGGGGGTTGGGGTGGGATGGCAGTCAAAGGCAGCAGAAATTAAATTACAGCATCTTGGGATAGCAAAGTCGCATTTGACATGAATTCTGCGGCTGAAATTCTTACAGTGATCACAAATGGCATCAAAACGTCTGAGCCTGAGGAAATGAAAATTATTTCTGAGTTGCTTAGTTCTTTACAGCAGGGAGTTTGCTTCCTTACCTCGGAAAAACAGAGAGGACCCTTGCCTCCCACTTTGAACAGCATCATTTTAACATAAGGTATTTCCCTACACATAACCCTATCTCTCAATGAACATGTGTTCTCTTATAGATGGCTTTTTAAGTTTACCATACAAGGGACATGTCAAGGCATTTTTCCCTTGACATTCATCATTAAATACAATTTAAATTGTCTTGAGGAAACCCTGTTTCTCTCTCACTTTTTTTTTTGAGAGGGGAAATACCCCAGGTTATTCATGTGCTATAACAAGATGCTCATTCAATGATTTCAGGCAAGCAAGTGCCCCCACTCTGTGCTCTTGCTTTGATTAGCGCCCATTACAATACTTCAATGCTTGAATGCATTATGTCTCCCTTTAGCCCTCGGGACTTTCATACTGCTCAGGCAGTGCTGTAAGAAAGAAATGGATTTTTTTCTTTCAGAGTGTGCATTGAACTAGATGGCAGTGATTTACAGCATGCCTTAGAAAAAGCAAGAAGTCGGGGGACTCTGTGGGTTGCATTCATAAAACCACCAGACTGGCACTTTGCAACACTCTCTTCTTGGTGAACCATTGCAGTTCCAGGCGCAATCCCTCCTACTATTAATGCCATCATGTCTGGTTTGACCAGATGTGCTCCTATGCAAAGCTTGCTTCTGTCTGTTTTAGAGAGGAACCAGGGGTCAGGGTTCAGATTTCAATCTTGAGAGAGAAGGGGGCTGCTGCAAGGTATGGGGCTCAGCCTGTGCTGTAAAGGAGAGCTCTTGGGCAAGCAGCAAGCCACTGCTGGCATCCAGAAGGGATGTGAGTGCTCATTTGTGTGGATGTTTAGGAAACAGGGACAGTCAGTGACTTTGCATGAAGACTGATGCATATTCAGAGCTTGATGTACATTGACCAAGAACAAATACAGGCTGGGTGGAGTATGGATTCAGAGCAGTCCTGTGAAGAAGGAGTTGGGGGTGTTGGTTGATGAAAAGCTCAACATGAGCCAGCAGTATGTGCTCACAGGCCAGAAAGCCAACAGTATGCGGGGCTGCTTCAAAACAAGCACGACCAGCAGGTTGAGGGAAATGATTTTCCCCCTTTGCTCTTGTGAGACCCCACCTGGAGTACTGTGTCCAGCTCTGTCCACAAGAAGGATGTGGATCTGTTCCAACAAGTCCAGAAGAGAGCCAGGGAGATGATCTGAGGGCTGGAGCACCTCTCCTATGAAGACAGGGTGAAAGAGTTGGGGTTGTTCAGCCTGGAGAAGAGAAGGCTCAGAGGAGACCTTAGAGCAGCCTTCCAGCATCTGAAGGGGGCCTGCAAGAAATTTGGAGGGACTTTTTACGAGGGCATGTAGTGACAGGACAAGGGGAATGGCTTTAAACTAAAAGAAGGTAGATTTAGGTTGGATACTAGGAAGAAATTCTTCACTGTGAGATTGGTGAGGCACTTGCACAGATTGCCCAGAGAAGCTGTGGATGCCCCATCCCTGGCAGTGCTCAAGGCCAGGTTGGACTGGGCCTGGAGCAGCCTGGTCAAGTGGAAGTGTCCTTGCCCATGGCAGGGGGTTGCAACTAGGTGACCTTTAATGTCCCTTCCAACCCAAACCATTCTTTGATTCCCTTCAGCAGCAGTTGTCTGGGACATCCAGCTTTAGTGGATCAGGACACTGGAGGAGGAATGGTATGAACTGCCTGACTGGTCTCCATGTACTTGCAATGAAAATCAGGGTGAGGATCATTAGGATAAGTCTCTGTCATCGGCATTACCCTGACATGTAGTAGCTTTCCCTATTCCAGAGAATATGGATGTATTGTAGCACAAAGCCAGATCCTTGTGAATATATTTCAAAGTTGATGTTTGCCAATATGCATATTCCTTCCTCATGTAGACAGCAACATTTGTAATTAAAAAGAAAGCTGTAAGAGCTTTTTTGTAAGTGGGGCATTTTTTAACCCTTTCCATAGGGCTTACCTAGTTTCTAATCAAATGTATATTCAGCTAGAACTAGACAATGCCTCTTTTCTTTTTTGTTGTTTATTATGGCTGTTTTCAGGCAACTTGAAATAGCTGAAAATTACTGAGCTTGTTAAAGGGCATTTTGCTCTGTGGTCAAATTTGGTTGAATTTGGCCTGCGGGTTTAAGAAACCCTTAGCACACACACACAGCGTGATTGCACTAGCTGTGTTTCCGCAAGAAAAATAGGCTAAAAAGATCAAGCTGTGTTTAGCTCTGAGGCCAAATATCACAGATTGGAAAAAGAGTTCTTGGTTTAGTTCTAAATGAAAAATATTTGTTTCTAACTTCTGAGAATTTCTAGCACTGCAGTGTTTCCCTACTTTATTTAAGGGTTTCAGCAATTAGAAGAAAATGAATAATGCAAAAAATGGATTTGCAAATTAATAGGCTGACTTTATGGTGCTAAAAATTAGGCTGCATTATGAATTATTCATGTATAGAGGAACACTAACTTTTAGTGTTTAGACTAAGTTTTCAGACTTTGTTATACAAATCAGCATGAATTTTAGTGTTTGTAGTAAAGATAGATTGTTAGAGTGTGTCATGAGTTGCTTGTCCAGAAAATTATGTTAGAACATGTTAGAAAGATGCATCATGTTTTATAAAAGGGCAGAAACCCTATTCCTGAGTTAAGTGGCTAGGGACTTGCCATTGAGAAATTGAAAGTAGGTTATTAAACTTGGAGAGCAGTCCCCATGCTGAAGAAGCGTTTGCCCGAAGAGGGTGGTCAGTACTGAAGCATGACAATTTTCAGGAAATTAAGGATCATTTGTGAATAGCTATGGGATAGAAAGAAACACCATATGACCAGTAATACATAACTATGCCATAACAAGGAGCACAACTGAGTGAAATGTCCAAGTCTGGGATTCAAATGGACACGTACTCAGTACTTGACTGTTGCAGTTCTTCACGTTGTTGTCTTTGGCTAGAGGCTCCACAACCACAGTGAGACCTGATAGAGATGACATAGTGAGTTTTGACTTTTAACCGTCAAATCTGAAAGGGAAAATATTTAGCACCACAGGAATGTGACACATCAATTTACTAACGGACCATCTTTATATGTTGCAGGAGCCTCCTGGTAATTAGTCATCAGCCAGCCCAGAGGTCCCTACCTGAGGTGCTGCCCTAGCTAGTGCTCTGTTTCAGGGCTCTGAGGCTGAGTGACATGATGGTGTTATCTCTGTGAACTCTTGGAGGAGAAGGCCTGGAAATTTCTCCTATTTTGTTTTGCACATGTGTGGAGAATTCTTGAGTTTATTTGTAGAGGAAAGTAAGCTCAAATCCTACTGCCTTTCAAATCACCCTTTAGGTTGCTCCTATTCAAAGTCAGATCAGTCTAGGGTCCTTTGGGT
This sequence comes from Pezoporus wallicus, assembly GCF_028554395.1. NCBI lineage: Eukaryota > Metazoa > Chordata > Aves > Psittaciformes > Psittacidae > Pezoporus > Pezoporus wallicus. The sequence goes on from NW_026635157.1 coordinate 411,169, forward strand.
AGCCTCTGTGGATGCTGAGCTTGTTCAAACCAGCTCCCTGATAAGCTGAAAACCCTAAATTTACTATGAGCCTTCTTTCCACTAAGTGTCTCCACCTTCATCTTATGCAATCCCTCTGGGGCAAAGTGACTTGCAGCTGCTACTGCTAGTGGTAATGAGCAGACCATTTTGACTGATAACCACTTCACACTGATTTGATGCTGGGGTAAAGAGTGCAGACAGCTCTTAGGCTGCGGATTATACATGTGCTTCACTCAAGCCTCTTTCTTCACGCTGCTGAAGGGAAAGAAAAAAGAAAGGGTGTGGGGCTAAATGCTGTTCTACATTCAGGTTCTACTTTTTTCAATACATCTTTTTCACTCATAAATGTTGTACTATTTAAGTAGTTATCTATAGTTACAGCACCTCAGGCTTGTGTCAGTGATAAAGTCCCAGTTTGCCAGGTGCTGGGCAGCAGATGCCAAATTATTTATAATGTAATGAAGCCAAGATACTATGAATGGACAGAGCAAATTACTGAAAAGAAAGGAGAAGCACGAATGGAAAAAGTAGCCGTGGGAATAGATGTATGCTTGTAGGCCAGAAGCAAATGTAACTAAGAGGCTCTGAACAATCTGTAGTACTTGCATACAAACACCACCTCTCTAATTTGCCTTACTCACTTTTTCCCTGGATGTCAGCATGTGGCACATTGGATGGACACTCAGGTGAAATTTTGTATAAAAGGACTTAGAGGGAGTTAAATGCTACAGTTTAGTTACCTTCGGAAGACTCTTTGCATCTGTTTTTGCAAACACATATTGACAGAAGGGTGTTTTCCAAGTGGAGAGAATTTGGTTGATGCTGAGTTCTTGCTCTTGTCAACGTCATGGGGATTAGAACAGCAGCTGCTGCTTATATTTGAGGCTGGAAGGAGCGGAGAGGACCAAAGTAAGCTCTGCATTGGGAACTACTGAGAAAAGCAATTGTTTCTCAATCACTCATTTTCTAAAATGTGATGGCTTTGCACTAGAGACACTGACTCTTTCTGAAACATCTCTTTCCCTTTTTTTAATACTAACCCATTTCTGAGATACTGGGCACAGCTTCCTCCCCTCTCTCTCTCTCTCTCCTGTGATGTTTGTCAGTCCTTTTGCAGCCTTTGGCATCTTCCCAGCCAGAGCAGATTCCCTGCCAACAAACTCCTCTCATGGCTTGTTTTGTAAAGGGCTGATTGCTTTGATGGATGATAAGGCTGAGCACAATGGAGGAGCAATGAGTTTTTAAATTATTATTTTGCAGCAAAAACCCTACCTCTCTCTTGCTTCAGAAAGACACATCGTGAATTGAGTCGGTCCAAACCTTGCAAGTTTTTATCATGAGGGAGCCCATCAGCATGAAAGCTGTTCCTGTGGTGCTCTAAGTGTGATGGTGGGGGTGGGAAGTGGAAAAATTAAGGCAGGAAAGGTTAGGAAATTAAAAGGAAACCAAATTAAGCTCATAAGCTGCAAGAAAATAACAGTGAGTGGAGAGAAAAGGAAAATAATCAGTCAAAGGAGAGGACTGGAACAAAGAAGGAAAGAAACTGGGAAGAAGAGATGGAGCAAGAGAAACAAACGGACTGAAAGCTTAAGAGAAGCTGAAGTGAAATGCTGGAGGAAAGCAAGGCTTGTAGATATGCAGCTGTGTGTACACCTGACAAAGAAGAGCAGAAACAAGCTGAAAAAATAATTAGAAAAGATAAATCTTAAAATTCAGGCACTAAAAGAGTGAATCCAATGTGAAATAAAACATCAGCTGAGACAGGAAACATTAAAAAAAACTAGCAAAGGACTAACTCCCTCCTTCCTACATCAGCCATCCCTGAAAAAGTTACTTACAACAATAACTTGTGGACACCTCCACAGCACCCATCTTTCCCTGCCAAATTTTCCACGGGTTCCTGTGAGATGGTTTGCTGCTCCTCAGTACTACTAGGGCTGGCTGGGCAGCAACAATTAGTTTCAAGGTACCTTTTGAGACCTGTTTTCATTCTGTATGGGTTTGGAAACAAATTGTTTTGACTGTGTTTTAAAATTCATAATTGCCCTAACTGCACATGGTTTGATGTCAAATCTCCAGGTTTTGGACGCAAGAGTGTATTTACCCATTTAGGGATGAAGGCGACTCAGGTAGCAGTCCTTGCTCTCAGGTACTGTTTAGAGCTCTTTAAATCCTGTATTTATCAGAGCAGAGATGTGCTAAACCCCTGGGAGTGGGAAACTTTCTCTTCTACTTTGTCCCAACTCTGATGAAACCAACAGGTTTCTGCACCGTGTTCAGTAAATTCTGTATTTTCTCTCCCCAGTGGATGAGGACTGCTGCACTACCCAGGGTAACTCTAAGTGTCTGGTAATAGAGGTAATTCTGCCTTCTGGACCCTATTTTCCTCTACATCTCTAGCTCCTGGCATTACCATCCTGTTCCCATTTACTGCAGTAGCCCAGACAAGCGCACTCTGGAAATGATGCTTCTCTATTTCATAGTAAATTTTCTTTTTCTTTGATACTGCTTGTTGCGTTCTCCATTTCAACACAGAGTCAGAGGCGTTTCCTACCTGCCCGCTGCAGGCTATGCTGTGGGGGTTGGTGCTTGTCTGCAGCCAGCAGGAATGGCCGTGGGCCCTGCTCTTCTGAGGATGGAATTGCACCAGGAGGGAGCAGTTCCAGAAGAGGGGGATGTGGACATGAATGCTCTCTAGCTGACTGGAAGCTAGGCTGGAAGAGAAGGTTTCTACAAAAAGGGAGAAACACAAGGTGTTTTCTCTCCCTCTCCAAAGCTGGGCTGAAGCAAGCTGTGCTTTTAATGTGTAGTGACTTTCTGATTTCTTGCACTGAATATAGCTACTGGTTACACTGTCTGTAAGTGATTAGATAACATGTTTATACCTCTGCTGGGTTTAACTCATTCTACTCCCTACGCTCAGAGTTTTGTCCCTGCTTTTGTTGTTGATCTACCCAAGCTCACAAATCAGCTGCTTTAGGATACAGAGGGCACTGGGCACTTCTGAGGTGTAAGAGCAATTATCTGCTTAGCCACTATTGAGGATCTGTGGGACATAGGCGCTGACCTGGGGTTCTGGTTTTTCAAAACAAGCCCCTGGTTCCTGGTGAAGGTGGCAGGTGCTGAAGGGTGGGCATTCCAGCCTGTTCTCCAAGGTGCATACACATGCAAACCCTTCCCACCGCTTCCTGGCTGTGGTGAAAATCATGTCTCCTGGGATTATGCAGGCTTCAGTTTCAAAAGGACTTGACCTGCCCATGTAGTCTGACCTCCTACACTTCAGGCTTACTCCTATAAAGTAAGCCTGAAGGTCATGAAAATAATATGAATGAGTTTAAACGAAACCAAGAGTAAAAGTGAAATTAATTGCATTTTGCCTGTGCTTATTTTGTGGATCTTTGCTTCCTTTATCAATCAAAAAGATATTATGCTTCATCACTTGCTTAATACTTGGTTAAATATACAGTCCATTGGCTCCAGCTAAATGTGTCCCCAACACATGGGGCTTCTACTAATAGAACTCAAGTCAAGCAGTAGTAATTGAAGTAAATCAGACATCCCAGTAAAGTGGCCTTCAGCTGAAGTTAGGTGCTGTGTAATCATGCCCTCTGGGCATGTGGCTTGATTATTTAGAGCTTTGCATGTTCTTTCTGGAAGTCTCATTTTTCTAAATGAAAAATGTCTTCCATTTTTTCTGTAGGTTCTTTCAATTCACTATAAAGGACCTCAAGTATTTCTTGAAGCCTCCTTAAGGGAATTCTACTTTTACTGGGATTCTAAAAATGAAATACATGGGAAAATGGGGAGAATTATTGTATTTCCTCTTGCTTACCAAAATCTAACCTTACCTGAACTCAGCAGTCAGAGTATACTCAAGCACCAGGAAAGGAGAAAGTACTCAAGTTTGTGGAATAACAGCCTTACAAAATTCAGAGTACTAAATATTGGATGATTAGCTGAATGAAATCTCCAGGCCTAGAGTGTGGGAACATTAGCCAGACTTCTCAAAGGAAACAGCTACACTAACTCCCTAGGCTGCCTGTGTCCCCCCTCTCCCAGTGTAATTTTTAAGCTCACTGGTCACTTGAGCAAATCTGATGGAAGCTCCGTGTTTCAGAAGACATGGAGTTGTTCCAAGTTTTGTGAAGGTGGTCGGTCAGAGGGGAGGAATGAAGGCTCCGTGGTACCTCTGTTGTAAGGGAACCAGAGGTTGGAGGTAGTGCACTGGACCAGGAGGTCTCTAGGACTGCAGGACATCAGCCAGCAGGAAACTAGCTTCCTGAATCTGTTGGGAATAGGATAACTTGTCAATGCTGTGGGAAGGAAGGGAGATGGGGAAGGAATCTGTGTCTCTATGTGGGCAATTCTGATGTGTGGTTCAACACTTGGGAATGCAAAATAATGCTTCAGCCTCCCTCAGCCCCTTCCCCTGGTTCTGCTAATAAAGTGCATGAGAAAGAAATAGGGCCCTTAGAGCAGGCAGGGCTGGAGAGGCATGACTGGACTTTGCAGGTGGCACCCTGGGAAGGTCTGACCACTGTAGTTCTCCTGCATCTCAGTGCAATGCTCCTTGGACACTGTGCCTGCACCATGCTGGCCCTGTGGCTACCACCACAGTTGTTGTCTGGTTACAGGGACCACCTGGTCCCACAGTCATGATCTATAACAGTCTCAGGATTTTTAATGGGAAGAAGGTGGGCTACTGATGTTCAGCAGAAACAAGATGACTTCCAATTATAGCTGCTCCTGCAGAAGCTCTGCCTGGTGCTGTTCTGTTTGTTATCCTCTCTGTGAAGGCTGTGAGAAAGGGACAAAAAATACCAAGTGTGCTCTGCTTTAAAGGATAACCTCTATGGCATCTCTCCTTTTGCATCAGAAATGTGCAAATAGAAAATGACAGCCGCCTTTTCCTTTTCTTCTTTTCTTGCTGCAGTGTGATTTCTCCCCTGCCTGGCATGCTGATTTGCTGCAGAACCCAGGCAGCAATTCAATGGAAAAAAAAAATCATTACATACAAGCAGGCCTTGCTCAGCACTATATCATGATTGGACTCCCACTTCATGTCTTTTTTTTTTAATCCCAGATCATAAAACACTTCTTGTGTAAAACACTGTCACATCCAACACTGTTTCTTCCTCTTTTCAACCTTTAGCCAAGGAGAATGATTTGGCTAGCCAGAATGCCTAGAACTCACAAATCATCTCTTGGACATCTTAGAGATCTTCCTTATCCTTATGTGTGCCACACAGTTCGTCTTCAGGGCGTTTTTGCCTCACTGAGACAGCATATCACAGGGCCAAGATTTTACAGTTGCAAGGCTTTTTTTTGTTTGAACAGTGCATAGAGCTTTATTGCTGCTGCCAGGCCTTAAAATCATCAGGAGAGCAGCCTGGAAGTTGTGAATTAAGCTAGAATTGTTTGTGCTGTCATTTCTGAACCTGGGAGGTGCAGCCAAGCTTGCCTCTGCTGTGAAAAGAGCTATGAGCTCTTCCAAAATGTGCAGTTCAGACAGAATTATAAAATGTTTGGGGAAAGATCCAAGGAAAAGGACAGATTTAACACAGAACCCCAGGGGTGAGTTAATCCATAAAGATGATGAAAGCTCACTATAGGAGAGATTTTAATGCTTTTAGAAGATAACATTGGTGATGTGGAGCCTGACCCAAAGTTGACCTAGTCCAGACTGCTGTTTCTAAGTGTCCATAGCTGAAGACCTACAGAAGACTGAGTGAGACAAGTATGTACTTGATGCTCTCCCAGGCTTCACTTTCAAGCTCAGATACTTCGTGGTTAGATGTGGTCCCTGGGCAGTTCCCTTCTGTGAGAACACTTCCAGTCTTCCCTTGAAGCCACAGAAACTGTTATCATCTGCAGTGTCCTGTGTTGAGGCATTCCCACTACCCTGTTTTTGTTGTTTTGAGCTTGGCTCATGGGCACTTCAGTTGGTGCTCCCCTAGTACTGTTACTGTTATAGAAGTGGACAATCAGTTTTTACCCACCCTCTCTACACCCAGCCACAGTTTTGTAGACTTTTTTTGTATATCCAGGAGTCACCTCTTTCCCAGACTGCTATGTTCTACCTCGCTGGTTTGTTCCTTGTACAGCAGCTTTCTCTGCCTTTGATCTTCTGCCCTGCTTTCCCCCGAATGTTTGTCAGTTCTGCTATAAACCTTTTGAGGGATTTTCTTGCTTGGTCACGTATGATTCCTCTGCAATTCTTCATGGTTGGTGCTAGTCCTTGCTACCCTGAATAACTTTGTATTCTTGGTGAGATTTCTCACTTCACCCTTTTATACATTGCCTATAAATGCACTGAACAGCATAGACCCCTCTCGAACTGTTGCTTATTCTTTATTGAGAAAATATTGCTACTGTTTTCCCAACTGTGCCAGAACGTTCCATGGATGCTTGGTTTCTTTTCACCCTTAGGCAGAAGATTTTCAAAATCAAGGCAGCCTGTGTCAACCCAGTCACCCTTATCCACAGGTTTGTTGATCTCTTTGCAGATCTTCAGGGTGAGCAAGGCAGACCTTCTAATTGTAAAAGCCATACTAACTCTTCTGGTGTGATCATCCCAAGTACATTGTACTTCTCTAAGTGCCCACTAATTTTGGTCTTTATTACAACTTCCCCTAATTGTCCTGGTTCAAAGGTCAGGCTGCCTTTCCTAGATCTCTTCCAGTGCTTTTCTAAAAATTGGTGTCACTTTTACACCCATAGTCGTGACTGAATCCCTGGTAGTGTTCAAGGCCAGGCTGGCCTTCAGCAACCTGTTCTAGTGGAAGGTGTTCCTGTAAAGGCGGGTGGGGGGGGGGGGGGGGGGTTGGAACCAGGTAATCTTTAAGGTCCCTTTCAATCCAAACCGTTCTATGAGTGTAGGAGTGTTGCGATGCATCCTGAAGCTGAAGAGGTGGTCTCCAGGAGCCCAGGACCATGCTGGTGTCCTGGCCCCTTCTCTGGCCTGTTTATGGGAACAAATCACACTGTTCTAACTGAAAGACTATGTGCTCAGAGGGAAGGGCTTTACAGGCACATTGTGCAGAATCTTCTATCTTGAAGTACAGACAGGCAGCGTGCTCACATGGGAGGGGAGGCGTACAGCCCCTACTGTTACGCAGCTTAGTCTTGCTCTGCCTGTCTTGCCTATGTGTGCTATGGGTGTAGTGATATTTTCCTAGCTCACAGGGTTAGGGTTAGATAAATTGACTGCAAACAGTGAGGACCTTATTTACTACTGCAATTGGTGCCATAGTAGGGCCAAAATTAAGTGGGAGAGTATACATACAGCACCAGTGAAGCATCACTAACCTTGTGTGATGGAGTGAGGGCTAACACAAAGGAATGTGTTGTGGGGAAAGAGTTGGAAAGCCTGCCTGAGCTCAGCAGGGACAGCCTCTCCTCATGGAAAAGGCACTGGTTTCACTTGTCAAAACACTGCTCTAGGCAGGACATCTCAAACAGGGCGATTTTTGTCTGACTTGATCCTTTGTATATGAACTTTTGGGCCCTGAGGTCCATAAATCCATGCCTTCAGACATGTCAGTGATCAGAAGGAAGTGCCCTTCATGGTCTGGAGGTTAAACTGAGATGACAGGAAGAGCCAGGCCTTGTGAAACACAGAGCAGCAAGTCTGGACTGTCACAGTGTGCATGTCGGCTGTAAGTCTGTAAACAGTAGTTGAACTGGCTGGAGTAATGTTATTCATTAAGTTGAGCTACAGCTTGGATTTAAAATTCTACATGAAAATTACTTCCAGTGGGTAGTGATTTGCAGAAAAAAAAGATAAATTGTTTTCCTCAGTGTAACGAAAGAGCTCAGAGACTGGCTGAGGCTTACTGAAGGGTGTGCTCTTGCCTACTTTCTGGATTGTGCGTTAGTCCAGCCACACCTAACAGAGGCATTTGCATGAATAAATAACTGCTATTTCCTGCAAATCAAATTACTTCGAATTAGAATTTAAAATGACTTTGCAATTCCTGAACCATACTTGTTAGTGAGAGAGCGAGCAATGTTTTTACTGAGCTGCATTTAGAAAGGGACAGAGGCTCTTAACTATTTCAAGAGAGCAATTATTTCTGAAATGCATCTTCTGAGATGCATAGCGCATGCAGGAATCCTAAACTTACTTGCTGTATGCTGCTAACTACCACTGGAGCTGGTGATGCTGCTCTCACAAGTGAGATAAATTAATTTGCTGCTTAAACTTTATGAGTAGAAGAACATAAAATATGTTTGAAATGTCCTATATTAGTGTCACGTTTCAATAACGGTTGCATGGGCTTCTATACAGAGCAGTTCTTTGTTTTTAAAGTTTCCAGTGAGGTTGTTCAGGGCTTCTCACAATAGGCTGCATATGTGCAACTGTGCATATAACTGTATATGAAGATGCCCCTGTTATCACATATAGAATCCACTTAAATTGACAATGGGAATGTTCCACCTAGAGAATTGTGTTTTCTAAAAATATTCTTCGAAATTTACAGGCCCTAAATTTCCTCATGCCTTGTGTCAGAGGATGATCAGAGAGTTTATCTGTCTTTCTATCTACCTGAAACACAGCCATATAATGAAAGGGATTGTACGAAAGTGATGGAGCTAGGACATCATATTTGAAAGTTATGTGCTATGGGCACTTTGGCTGATATTCCACATCAGTGCATTGAAGAAAATAAATGTATTAATGTTTCATAGTTCCTGCAAACCGCATCTTGCATGTAAGTTAAATGACTTCCTGGCTATCTAGCATCATTTCACAGAGTCAAAGCCTCATTATGAATGTCTGCTTGAAGAACACTGTGCCCTGTTAACTGTTAATAAGAGTCAATGAATCCTGATTGATTCAGTGACCAAGGAATATTTGATGCTCAAGATCATGAAATATTATGAGAACAGACATTAATTCTACTATCTGCTGCCTATAAAGGAATGGATTGGTTAAAAGGAATAATAAAAGTGCAACTTGTTTTCCTGTATTATATCAAAACTATAGCAATATTCTGTCTTGAACAGAAAGATTCTTGCTACCTTTAATCTTGCTGTGGCTGGAGGTAACGCAATGCACTAAGCAATAATAACATGGAAATAATGAGACCAATATAATTGTAAACTGGGGTGGGGCTGGAAAAAGGAGAGCATGACATGTTTCTTGTTGTATTTACTGGCAGAATGATAGAATAATCCCTCCTGAAACCAACAGAGGTCTCCAAATTAACAATGACAAGAGAATTTGCCTTAAGTTTGCCTCATCTCTCCCTGAATGTCACAGTTAATTTACCCTATCAAGTTATGGGATGGATTTAATAGAGAACTGATGACAGGTGAGGCATTTCATTAGTGTTTTCCTTCTTTTGCCCTGAGGAGCTCTCTTGCCAGGCAGTGCAACTATGGAGAACCTGCAGTGCTTCCTGGAGGGTGTTCGTGGTATGGGTGGTGACTGCTGAAGGTGAGCTCTTCTACCAGCACCCAGACATCTCAGTTTAGGATTTCACTGTCTTTAATGTCCTAAGTGGAAGGAAAGGCAATATTTGTGCTGTTAGAGAGTATCTGGATGTGTGATGGAGGCTGTAAGGAAAATGTGTTATGGAGTTGGACAGCAAAGAACAAAAGGAGAGGGGACAGGCAACGGATTGAAACAAGAGGAAGACAGAGAAGCAGAATAGCATAGAGGGGCACAGCAGATGAGCAGGCAGACATTAAATGAGTGGAGCTGCCAAGCAGGTCCCAGAACATGACACTGGGGAAGAGAAACTTGTCTCTGGGAGGCCTGAACTTACTGCCTACCCCTGGGCTATGACAGCTGTTGTCAGCTTGTGTCACTATGTTGTCAGCATAACCCCAGGAGGGTTTGATACAAGTGTAATGAACGGTGTGGAAAAGAAACCTTTTCTTATGCCACTTACTAGCACAAGAAGCTCAACAATGAAAGGGTTGTGGTAATTCAACCCTTCACCTTCTGAAGGGCAGACTGATGAATTTTCAGAGATCACAGTTGTCTGCGGAGACCACAGCCAGGAAAGGACCTGGTTTTGAATATAATAGGAATAATGCTGGGCAGAAACCAGGCAGGACAGTGCTGTACAATATGCTTAGACTGTTAAATGGTTAACAACAGAGCTCCTGTTGTGATTCAGTCATGCCAGTAGCATAATGCCATCTTCTATCCTCATCTGACACTTTTGTGCTGCTTGGAAGGAACCGCTGGGGAAATATGCTTTCACAGATTGTTAGCTGTACAGCCACATCCCTCAGAGCCTTGTATAATCAGGCATTGGCTGAGGAAGGGGAAATATCCAAGTGCTGGTCACATACCAGCTCTATTTTTGCTGTCAGCACAACCTCAAAGGCAGCTGACACTGGGTATGAGGCAAAGCTACTCAGGAGTCACCTCAATTAACAGCAAGGCTAGGACAGGCCCCCTGTATGCTGTCATAGATAAAGCTCTGCTACTTTTTCATTTACTGTGATGAACCTGACTAAAATGAGCAATTGGGTTCTTAAGCTAAAATAAAAAAAAAAGCCACTGGCAAACCTCTAAAGTGGGATCCTCTCTGCATGTAACTGATGGCAAAGCATGTTACACAATGACAGACTACCTCCCTGTCAGCAGAGAAAGGGAGAATCACAGAGAAAGCAGTATATAGTCCTAATAGTTTTTTTTAATTTTGGAGTGAAATCACACTGAAAAGAAAATAGTTAATGTTGAAAAATGAGCTTACTTATCTTTTTGGATACAGAAGATGCTCCAGCATTGATTAACTGTAATGGACTGCAGCACACTGATTGCAAGATAAGATATGATTGGTTGCTGGAGGGAATTGATTTGGTCTTGGGGCAGCACCTTGGTGATCTTTAAGAGTGTCAGCCATACATACAGAGCTGTCTCAAAGTGAATGTAATGAACAGTAAACAGGGACTCTGTTGTTGCAGGAAGATAATCTGGGAGCATCAGGGAGACCAGCAGCCTGTTCTGTCACTGTATTGGTGACATGGCAAGGTGAGGGTAAGGATGCTGGCAGAATGCCTGGATTTCCGAGTTTACTCAGTCACGGTGAGCACTGTACCTTTTAGAAAAATCCATTCATAAATTTTGAGTAAAGTAACCTCTGTGGAGTATGTGCCTCCTCTTCCTCACGCCAGTTTGCGGTGGGGCAGCATAAGATCCTCAAGATCATTCAGATAATGCTTTTCATTATTCCCCTTTGTAAACTTTTCCTCTGGTGTCAAGGATCATGTTCCTATTTTAGGAGTAAGAGAATATTTTTTACTCTTTCAGTAAAAATTAGATCTTTTCAAATGGCTGTCATGGCCTGAGCTTTTTATATTGTTTTAATGAGACAACAAAGGAAAGAGTTTCACAGTGGGATGCAGAGTGGTTTTTGCCCATGTAATTAGTCTGAACATTTCAAAGATTCTAGGTCCTGAAGATCCCAAGGAAAAAATTTCAGATGAGCACATTTCCAAGCTGTGTATGCTTAAATCTGATCCAAGTCCTCTGAAGAAACCACACGTAAAGTCCACTGGCTGGTGGAGTAGCAAACTTCAAACAATTTAGCTGAACCACATAGCTGTATTTTTCAAACAGTCCACTAACATCCAGTTTCATTACAGAGAATGACTGTCTGTAAGGAACTGTTAGCTGAGTAAAGTGAATTGTTTGAACAGCGCTGGGATTTTGAACTAAGTGTCATTGTGAGAAATGCTGCCTTTTGGCTGAGCAGCCAGGGAAAACTGCTGCTTCTTTCTCTAGGAGGGAAGATGGTGAATGTTAATCACTTGTTGGCAACCTGTCACTTGGTGTACTGCAACCCAAGAGGACTTATTTGCTGATTAGCTGATGTGACAGGTTATGAAATAAATATTTTCACGTGGGGTAAAAGTGACAGTAGAGCAAGAGAGCTGTGTCTCCTGAGGTCTTAGATTGGTGATTTGGAGGCAAACATTTTCTATTCTGAACTTAGAGAAAAGGGTGAAAATATCTTTGTCAGTTCTTTGTGGTGGTCCTTTAAATTCTTTGTGTGCTTGGGATTGATTCTAAAAAAGGTGAATCAAAATGGGAAGTAGATCTGTAATCCTGGGTCCATTGGCATGTGGCTTTCCAGCTTGAGGGCCTCCGTGGAGCATGCCAACCTGACTACCCAGCTATGCCACCCTCCCTGGATACTGAGATAGACTGCAGGCAGGCCCTGTGAAGGAGAGAAGTTGGAAGGGGGTTGGACAGATGGGCAGACCTGACCCATGGAAAAGAGAAGGCTGTGGATGCCCTTCATCATAAGGACAAGGCTTCAGCCTCGTGATGGTTTCTGTCAGGAGGCTGGAAGATGAAACTCATCCAAAGTACATAAAGAAGAAGAAAAAAAGCCCACAAAAAAAAACCAAAGTCTTTGAACATTGCTGTTTATGATTACGTAGGAATTCAAGGCCTCCTTCATGTTCATAGTTGGAAACTGTTTTCTTAGATGAAGTTTTTGGAGGCTCAGATGTAATCAGCTAAGAAACTCTTCAAATAAAATAGTGGTGTTTTGATTTGGTGCAAATAAGAAGTGAAGTAATAGGAATAGCTATTCCAGGAATAGCTGAGGCTTTGAAATGCTGATTTTAAATGCTGCATGCTGCCATTCAGCTGTCCTGTCATAACAGTATGGAAAGAAAGACAATTTACCTCTCTGTAAGTACACACCAAAAAAAAGGTATTACAGCAATTGGAAACAGAATTCCACCTCTGAGAAGTAGGAAGTTTAATTTGGTTTGGTTTTTTTTACCTTTTATTTTTTGTTCTTTTGTTTTCCCTCAGTAATTCTTCTCTTTGCATCAAAAAGACAATAGCGATGTTTCTTACATCAGCTACAAAGGTTATCGAGTTATCATTTATCTACTGCTGTTATTTGACTTCACATCATGATTTGAGAAGTCTGATCATATGGGGCACTGCTGTAAATGCACTGTAAGCACTCATTTTCCTACACTGTAAACTTATGGGGAAAAGAGATCTGAGATGATGTTTGTGCTGTAATCAGAAGCCCAGGCAGAGCCCATACAGGCTCTGTGTACCAGTGAATGAAGGCTGGAGAGCTGCAGCTTCACGGGTCCCAGCATGGGTTGCTGCTTGAACACTTGCCTAGGGCTGTGGATAAGCTGGCACCTCGTGCTTTGGGCATTATGATAACTGTGTGGCTCTGATAATGGAGCTGATTCTGGTCTACCTACACACACATGCTTCAGCCTCACACCTAGGGCATTATGGACACATAGAATCTGCCTTTTGAATGTCTGTCTGCATTTTGCTCCATCTTCCCCTCTTTGGCCTGATATACAGAGAGTTAATTTGCTGTAATAATTTATCTGTGAGAACCTACTCTCAACTTGCTGGTGAGGGGATATTGGGAGGGGGTATTGCTACTCTTCCTTCCTCTTCCCTAAGCACGCCTGCTCTGAAGAGGTTGTAAGAACTTCTTAGGCTGTGCTATCCCACCTACCATGTGGCTGGTGGGATAGAAATGTCCCATTATGCATACTTTTTCACATGGGCTTGTTTCAAAGGTAACTCACAGAACGAAACAGATTTTAACATAGGCTGTTATGAGTCTATGCCTAAAAGTGATTATGGAAAAATAATGTTTTGTCTTTATGTACTTATTTATCCCCACAGTTGGGACAAATGTCTTTCAAAGTCCATGTTGTCTGCAGACCATTGGTGGTTTTTCCTGTAGATACAGTGATGTTTTCAGGATCTCTTAGCTCTTCAGCTTAGAGAGCTAAAGTCTTACTGAGTTCCTGAAAACTCACCTGTGCAACTTTACTTCAATGAGTAGCACTGTTAATATCTACCAGACTCCTGCCTTACTCCCACATGTTCATGGTGGTAACATTGTCACAGCAATAGCAAATTGCTCCTTCTGGTATGAAACTGGGGGTACATTAATTTCTGGGTTAAAATTTAGGCTATTTTCTGAAATCAGAAATACCTTTAGGACCACAATTTTGCCATTGAGCATGAGTAATGGTTTATCTGGTACCACAAATCTTAATAATGGATTATTCTATTTAGAAAGATATTAATGAACCATGTTGTCTATATTGCTAGGTCATTTCTTCTGCCCTGTAATATATAAATATAAGGAGCTTGCAACTGAAGGGCATTATATTGAGGGCAAATAGAAAGAATTCCTCTACTGCATGGTGCATTGCCTCATGCTTTCGTTGCTATGGGATGTAATTGTATTACCCACTGTACTGATAGATTTCAAAAGGCTAGTTCATAAGCAGTAATAACATTTGTGGCAATCTGAGCTAAGTTAATGAAAAAGATAATAAAATCTAATGCTACAGGGCAAGATATCGGATATCTCCAGGGGTCATAAAGAGATCATACATCTGACTCGGGGAAGAGAAGGAGGCAGTTGTATATATGGAGCACAGAAGAGACAGCAGACAGCAGAAAAGTGAGGGTCACCTTGCTCAGCAGCAATGTGTGTTGCTCACTGACAGAGGCAGGAGGGTATGTGCTAGATGTATTGCCGAGACGAAGAAGCTTATCAAGCTAATGATATTTTTAGTAATGCCAATACCTGATGATGTATAAGTTTCATCTGATCCCAGACATTTGTCTCTATGTGTTGATTGAGTAGTTCACGTGTGCTTCTGCCTTGCCCATAGCAGACATACTTGGTTGGAGGCTGATCACAGATGGCATTGGAATACCCTTTTTTTTTGTTTTTCAATAAACACTTACTCCAGTCTGAAACTCCCTTCTGTTCCTGATGTCAGCGTAATATTTTATTGCATCTCTAGACAATACCCTGTGGCGACGTTTTCCTGCTTCTAACTACAAATGCAGCAAGTTTTCGGTGTGGACACTTTCATCACTGCATACTCGTTTACCCCTTGAGGGTCCTGACAGTGGCTTATGCTCTGGGTAGTAGGAGAAATAGTGAATGTGCTCCTTGTAGGTACATAATTGATAATGCTCAGTATGAGACGTGCAATTGTAACTGTAGTTGGCATACAAAACTGTTTTCTCTCACAGACTTGTGCTATATTTATTGCAATTATCTCCTTCATCCTGCTCTGCTTCTTTGTACATTCCTTGTTAGCATTTCTCTTTTTCTGCTTCTGCTCTCCTTTATACAGATCTGCTTTTGACTAAAGTAACAATTCTTATACCAAGTCCTAGCCATCTGAGGCCATCTAGTGCTATAGCCTGTGTCTGTACATGGCCAGGGGTAGATGATTAGGAAAACCGAGAAAGCTAAGGACTGCATGAAAGCGTCCCTCCTTTTATATATCTTTCCAAGTCTCAGAGACTTCCTAAATTAGGTGTTTTAACTACCATACTGTGAATTTGATAGTTTGATATCACTTGATAGCTATTCCAATCTGAATAGAAGTTTTGAATCCTTTTTTGAATGTCTAGATAAATATTACTGGTTTCTGATACATCCAGTAAGAAGTCTTAAGAGTTCTTCAGTAAAGTACTAATAGAAAAACATTGGTAGGAGAAACTGTGGGGACTGATGATTTTGGCTCTGCCTAGCCATTCACAGCCTCTTTCTCTTCTACTTCTGTGCATTTATGAAGCTCACATTCATCCTATACAGATAAAATTTTCACTGATAATCTGTGCATATGGAGACCCTCCTATCATTTACATCTTCTGTGCAACTCTTCTGTTAGATCGCATACGCATGTAAGAACTCACCTAGAGGTCTGCCCCAGCCTAACCATGAGACAATCTCATAATAATGCCATAATCCTCCAAGCAGGATGAGAGGGGTATGCTGAGGTCACAAGGATGATGGGAAGGACCAGCAGGGAATATCCAAAGCAGAAATGGAGCTACATAACTTAAAGCTCACAGCTTGGTACTGAAAAGTGGCTTTGCTTTCACACAGCTCATCAATGGTAGGATGGTGAAACAGAAGAGGTAGCAAATTGATCTCACAACCCTCAGCAGCAGTCTCACATGATCTTAGTGCAGAGCTAGCACACTGCATGGTACCATCTAGATATGTCCTTGTATCCTATAAATGAGAAAAATAAAGGGCTATATTTGATACTTGAGTACATTTTCTTTCTTCAGAACAACAACTACACACAGAATTTAATGGGAAATAATGAAGAAAGAACTTTTGGTCTATAAGCTTTTAGTATGATCGTCTGCATCTTTTAAGTATTTACATGGATTTCATGCAGTAATACTTAGTACTTTAGTATTCTAAATAGCTGTATTTCTATGAAAATTTTCTAGCTTCTTTTCACATCTGTCGGAAAAGCTTCATTAATTCCTAGTAGGGTTATTTGTCATGTCTCTCCTGACTTTTCTGAAACAAACCAACCAACCAAACAAACAAAAAATCCAGTTGCTAGGTTTTACAGTAGAACAGAAGACATAATGGTAATAAATCTGCTTGAATTTATCATGAGAAGAATAATTACATTTCTATAAAGCTTGGATTGAAAAAAAGAAAAAAAACCAAAAACTCCAAATCCCACAAAAAGCTGATTAAAATCTACCATGTAAAAATTGACTGCTTCTACCTGCTCCTCTCCACAGTTCCTGAGAGCATCACTGTGTTTATATTTTGAATGACTGTGGTAGGGTATTGAAACTAAATCAGGTTTCAATAAAACAAGGTATTGAGGGATTTCTGTGGGGCTGAAGTTCAACCTAGCAGTCTTGAATATGTAACACCAAATACAGATTTTGCTTAAGTTAATACCAAAGGGACTTTTATTTAGCTTGCTTTCCTTTTTTGCTCTACAAGAGAAAAATGAATCTCATCACCTCTAAGAAAGTCAAAGTTATTCCAGAAAAGTGAGAGATTACAATGTTCCCAGCATTGCAAGTAGAGGTAGTTGTTTTAAACAATAGCATTCAACCTTCTGTATTGCTTCTCTCAGTCTTTCAGCACAGCCCTGAATGTCTGCAGGATGGATTCTCAGCTGCTGAGAATCATCCAGATCCCAATGTATGTGTATGTGATTATTCAAGGTTAGCAAAAATATACTCCCTGTGGGAGAAACAGTCAGTGCAATTCAGACCACATTCTTTTTTCCTTCCTTGCCATAGAGGAGGCTATTGAAAATTTGTCTGATTGAAACTGCAGGTTTCTATTCTACTCATGAACAAATCTAATGTTTCTAATTGGGGTTAGGTGAAGTATCTCTCCCCATGAATGGATGGCCAACAGGCAGGGTAAATGAGTTTAAATATCTACTGCAAATTGAGAATAAATTCAACTCTTTTTCCCACATGATAATTGCTGTCCTTTCCATTCCTGTACAGTGTACTGGTTGTGGAGTTTTTTGTACATGCGGTCCATGATCAATGATCCCATGTTACAACTTGACTGGAGAGGAGGGAAGAAAAGATTCATGGCTTGGGTTTTCAATCAAGTTGCCTTCTTAGCCAGAGATAGGTGCCTGATCATTGCCAGTTTTATTAGATTAGATACTTAAGTACAACTTTTGCATATCCTCTTTATTTAATTTCTGATGGACTTATGCAGGCATTTGCTGGTTCTGGGGGTACCCTTCTTACACAGATTCCTACACAGTGCCTGGAATGACCAGGCTCTTCTGGGACCTGGGGACTCTATGTTGGGATAGGATGCACCAAGAGCAGTGAAATATTTATTCTGCGTCTATCATCTTGCCACCCAGCCACTGTGGCCACACATCCCTCGTCCTGTGCAGTGACCTGGTCATTAATGGGTGCTTCATCCAGGTAGTATTTGCTCAGGCATGGGAGCCTTTGGAGCAGCAGTGTCAAATGGGACTAGTAAGGGTGTCCAGTGCTGCAGAACCAGTGAGGTGAGAGATGTGAGTGACTAGGGTATGAACTGAGAACCTGTCCAGATGGAGCCTGCATACACCAGCTTCTCTCCCCCTGTATGCCCTGGTTTCCACATTAAGGAAATGGGGGGTGCCTTAGGCAGGACCTGCAGTGCTCCCCAGCAGGTGATGGTTGCGGTGCATAATGTGCCAGGGCCGTGGGGCATGTCATCTGGAATGGTTACAGCTATGACTGCTCCCACTTACCCTGGGTGAGCTTACGCATAATGCGTATTAACTTGCCATGGTTAATATATATTTGAGTCTCTTAATGAGACTTCAGAGCTAGCCTTATGTAGCATCACATAGGGCTTGACAAGGCTGTTGTTTAGCTGGGTGCTGGGACCTGTATGC
The DNA here is from genome assembly GCF_028554395.1 of Pezoporus wallicus. NCBI lineage: Eukaryota > Metazoa > Chordata > Aves > Psittaciformes > Psittacidae > Pezoporus > Pezoporus wallicus. Next base: position 429,373 of record NW_026635157.1, read on the forward strand.
ACTCAGTACCCCTGTACCCTGCTCTCCAGTATAACCCTCAGAACCCACTGCCATCTGGCATTTCATTGTTCAGTATGTTCCAAAAATCCCAGATAAATGCATTAATTCAGTGCTGCTCTGCTGGTTCAGTTCCCAAGCAGCTGGCTGAGGTAAAAAATGGGTTAAACATTTACACACTGACCATTCTTGGATTAGACCGGGATACTGTCACTTTCTAATCTTTCCACTGATAAGATAGCTGGATCACAGTTTTAAAGTTCACTGCAGCCTAGGTATTTGGCCCTTAAAAATGTCTTACTTTGACTCCCTGTATTCTTCTTTTTAATTCCTCCAGAACATCCAGGACAAATACAGGGCTCTGTGAATCATCTCATTCATGCTTCATACACAGGTAACACTGCTGCTTATCTGTTTTATTGACCTGTTTACATATAGCCAAGGGTGGAGCTGCAAGCTGACTGTCAATTGGTGGTATTTTGATTTCCTGGAATACCTGCACTACGACTGATTTTAAGAGTTAAACATTGAAGAGATCCCATCAGTTTTTAAAAGTCACATTCCCCCTCAGTTCTTTCTCATAATCGTTGTTACATGGAAGATTACTGGGATCTCAGTAACAATAAAAATACAGGGGAGAAGTCTTTGGCCTTAGTCTGGTGTTTTGGATGATTTGTTTTTCATATTGCACTCTGCAGCATTTATGCATTTGTAAATGGTCTGTGCCTCTCCACTGTTTATTAGCAGTTTCTTCCCTGAAAACATATAAACCTGCGTCTGCTTAAGAGCCAGAGCACATCACAGATGAGATTGTGGGGGTGGTGGCCAAAAAATAAAAGCTGGATAGGGTCAAGGACTGAACCTTGGGTCCACCCCTTTCTGCTTACTGCCGTTCTGCTCTTCCCTTTTCAGAGGAAACTACTGAACTTGGTAGGAAGACTCCACTGTTCCATAATCATGGCACTCTTTTCTTCACTAACCCCAGTCTTTATAGCCATTATATGTATTTTGATTTGGGTAATACTAGAGAAGATTGATGGAGAGAAGGAAAAATATGAGACTAAAAGCAAGCCTCTATCTCATCCAGGGGTGGATGAAGATTTAAAAGATGGCACAGACCACCACTTAGAGGAAGAAGGTAAGGAAAAACTTATGCATCTGAGCACTTTTGTTGTTTGAAGTCTATCTGCTGATATGAATAAGGGAGATGTGATCTTCTGGACTTCTCTGCAGTGATAGCAACACATAGTGCTACAGTGGTGCTGTGTCCTGAGCTTCTCAGCTCCCTGGAAGGAGGCTGTCCCCATGTTATGACACCCTTGATGTAAATCTCAATTTCCCCCAGATCTGGCGTGTCAGAATGCAAAAGGAAAATCATTTTTCCAAGGCTTCTGTCTGTCACTTTGCACAGCAAATATCAGATATATGAGGGACAATGTAGGGAAAGAAAAGAGATACTGATGAAGTCCCTCCAGCTTTTTCCCAGGTCTCACTATTGTGAGCAAAGTGTAGACCCGAACAGAGAGTTTCTATCTGAAAGCTGATTTTGTAGTCTCATTTCACTTTACCATCCAGTGCTACATATTTGGTCTCAGCACCCCTAGAAAAGTTGGAAATGGGTTTTTTAAACTTCTTACAGAAGTCTTTCATCTGTGACTTCTGAGGATGTCCATGAGAGTTTTAGCTGTATTGGAAGTGGGATCTTTTGGGAGCTGAGTTGATCAAATATTTAAGAACAAAATATGGTAATGGTGCTAATCTGTTTACCCAACTGCATATTTGAACCTGTATAGAATGCCTCTTTTTTTTTCTGGAGTGATTTCTGATGCACAGCTTGAACAAAAGTCTGAGCACAAAATCTATCCTTCCTTCTTTTTGCTCCCTGACTATTCTCCATAAGCTCCATTTATTTCTTTGTGAAATTAAAAACTTCATAGGAAAAGAACTTTGTAGACTTTTATCTTGCAGATAATGTAGGATTTTTTTTTCTTTTAAAGCTAGTTTCAAAGGCTTTTTGTGCATTTTTTTGTCCTGTAATGACACATTCTCTGTCTGCTTCTAGAAATCTTGAAACTTATATTGATTTTCTGCACATAGACCTGTTTCTAAGGACTGTTCTTTCTCTTTATTTCTCAGTGTTTAGTGTACTTTGTGATAGTTTTCTTTATCAGTTTCCAGAAATAGTTGATATTTGGAACATTTTAAACCACATTGACTATTTCCCAAGTATTCAAAATGTCTTTAAAGATTACTTCATATGTTGTATCCTTCTTTGTTCAAAGCAAAATAGATTCTCTATCAAATTACTCCATATTTCTTTTCTCACTAATAGCTTACTTGTTCATTTAAATTGCTGCAAACTAAAATTCCTGTGGATAGATCAAGTTATAATCTATGAATTATCACTGACACACATCTTTGACTACAGCTGTTTCTATCAGTTAAAAAATTTAGATCCTCTAGATAAACAAACCTAGTAACTCTTAGTAAGGAGTCTCACTGCCACAGCTCCATATATAAAATATTATTCTTTTAGGTCTTAGCTGGTTTCCCTTTTATTCAGGTGCTAAATTCCAAACTGTGCTTGTTTGCTATTACTTAAACGAGATGTATTTATTTTTAAATAAGACCTCTCTCAAGTTATCATGCCATCCAACATGAAATTAAGTTTTCTTGCTATGTTGTTTTCAACAACAAAGAGTCATCTTTCCCTTAATGGTGTGTGATTCAAACCAACATCTTTGCATATAGGCATGTCTTTTGTTTCTAGACAAATTAAAATAATTGCATCATGCTTAAGGAAGTTTTTCTTCAGTAGTGGAAAGCCCAGACTAAGTGAGAAGAGACTATGGTAAGGATTTGCTACTCTGCTAATGCTGTAATTAAGGATCAAAACATATTCACTTTGTCAGGGTTAAAATTTTCACTGACTGCACTAGATGCTGAAACAGAAACATGGATTTAAATAGAGATTTTTTTTTTTTTTGTAGAAAAGAATATTTTACCTGCTGTGTAAATTCTGCTACTGTACTAAGGATCTTACTTTATCAGAAAAGCTCATTTCTATTTAATGTCTCAAGCTGGCTTGTGTTTAAAGATAAAGTTCCTTTGAAAAGCATTTGAATTAGGTGAGATCAAACATTTTTAAGGTCTGAAGCTAGAATCTAGGGCTGCTGTAGGTGAATTAGTTGAATTTTGAACAGCCCCCTGACAGGAAGGGGTGGCTGAAGACCAAGTCTTTCAGTATGTTTACATGACCAAGGTGAGAGTGCTTTGCCAAGAGAGTGAAGTGGTTGGTAAGAAAAACACTGAACTTACTCAGCCAACCTCAGCCCTGTGAACATTCCCTGAAGTGGCACCAGCAGGGATGCTGCCCCTGAGAGGGGCATACCTTCAAGCAGCAAAGCACTGAATGTAAGCAGATGAACTGCTTGGACAGATTCAGTAGAGTCACTTATTGACAGTGAAAGGTTGAAGGGGAGGGCCAAGTGCTCCCAAGCTTGTCTGTTATCGTTTCAGTAGCTGAAGAGAAGGATGTTTTTCAGAGCAGCCAGAAACCCAGTTCTTTGGTTAAGTGGAAAGCATTCACTCAGTCAATTTGTTCAATGCTTTAACTGGCAGTACTTCAGATTTGTTTGCATAACCATCTGTCCTGGAACTTCTTCCTTCATTTATGAGATCCAGAATGAGAGACTGTTGTGCTGTGGATTGGCAAGAATGGGCTGTGTGTATGTTTATCTGGCTGTGTCTTGCATTAGAACATGTGTGGTTATCAGTTAGATACGGATGAAAAAGATGTTTCTTCAGCCTTGTCTTGAATGATGAATCACAAGGTTTGTCTTCTAGTGGTGGGCATCTAATCCTAAAGTGGTAATGCCTCACCTCTCACTGCTTCAGGTTTACACAATAAGATCTGGATTGTTGCAAAGACAAGTTCAGTCTTTAGCTCAGGGAGCTTATTGTATAGTGGTCACTTTCTTGGTTGTATATTCAGATCAGTACAATTGACAGATAAGATAAACACAGAATTTACAGTGCTGTGGAGGATGAGGTTGAATTTCATTTGTATCCTTGTTACCCTGGGGATCAGTTATAAAGATTAATAGCAAAGGCATTTTATTGCTGTGTATGTAGTTGCGGGGACTTTGGTGATGCACTCAAGGACTAGAAAGCAATGTACAAAGGCCTGAAAGTTCCATCTCTTCTGAAAGTGCCCTGCTCATTGCTTATGATACTTCTTAGAATAGATATCTCCCACTTAAAGGACTTCTCTCTGCAAGTTCAAAAGATTCTTTTAATACTACTACTGACATAAATGAGGCAGTAGCATTGAATTTTCCAATTTGATGACACTTCATGCTTTGTGTCATTTAGGAACACAGGATTTATGTGGAGATGATGCATTATTGCATTATTTTCCAGCCCTGGTGTATATCCTCCTGTGGTTTATAGACAGCAAACAGATTACCACTCAGCTTTCCTTTTGCTACATAAACCAGCAAATCTCTTTATAAAACAGCTGCTCCATTCCCCTGAAGATCTTAAGAAACCTTCTGCAACTATATTCCAGTTTGAGGCAATTTTCACAATATTTTTGCGCTGGCTTTTTTTTTTTTTCCAGGATCTGCCTCTTGATACTTCTTCTGCTTAGGATCCCTGATTAACTCTTGAGGTTTTCAGGATCAGCCTGCTAACCACTATTTATAACTCACTAGTAAGGCACTCCATCTCTTTTAGCCGTGCAGTCAGTTCAGGATTGGATTCAGGACTGGGATTTCTGTAGTGGCAGATTATGTAGTAGTCTGCCATTAATCAAGCAATAAAAGACAAGACCAGTTGCCCAGCATTTTAAGTCCAAAGATCTGAAAGCTGTCATTATGTGCATTTAATTGTTTTTCTATGCATTGTGTCTTTACACTGGAAAAGAAGATTGGAGAGGAATTCTATGCTTAGAAAGCAGTTCCTTAGAGAAGAAATTGGAAGAGCTGGTTTGGAAAGCAAACACATTGGTCTTGACTGAGGTTTCAACTGGGGCTTCTCAAGGATCAGATTCAGTATCATCTGATAGTATTATACTATCAAGTGGTCTTTCCATAAAACCAAGAGATGGACAAGTGAAATTTCTTAATGACTTGTAACTGGGAGCCAACAACAAAGGGAAGTGTCAGTATATATAAGTGGCCGATAGAAATTAAACGACAAGTCATTGTTCTGAGTGTATGTTATTTGATATTAATTATAAGAATTTTTGCTACACATTGAGATAAATTATTACACCATTTGAAGGCTCATTATAACTTCCCATACGAACTGCTGAGAAGAGCACAAACATAACCTTAAAATGTATCCAGAGAGGAGTTTCTGATAGAGTTAAAGAAAAAATACTTTTAAAGTGAGATTTCACTTGGGATGTCTGAGCCAAAACCTTTCCAGGTTTGCTTAAAAAGCAGGAAGACTGATGATTATTGTAAATGTACAACAGAGTTCATGGCAATCTTTGGAATATTGGAAGGTAATAGACTGACTAGCAGGATGTCTGTTGTCCATCAAATGATGCAACACATGTGATGTAAACAAGACATTTGTAGTATTGTATAATGTGACCATACAAACAGGAATATGTCTAAACACAGCAATTAAAGATATAGAGAATATGCACTAAACAGATGGTGCTGATAATGATTTTAGCTTAACATATGGATAATGTTAACTGCTAAGAATGAATGGTCGACACATGGTGTCAGAGAATAAATAATAGCTTAATTTATTAAAAAAATAATTAAATTGTCAGGAGAGTTTTGGCTTTGTGTGTCAGTTCTCTCACTTCTGGGCTCTCCTGCCTCAGCCAATATTCCCACTTCTGAGTGCATTAAGGTTTTTAAAGTTTTGTTCACAAAACTTAAGCTTAGATATAGTGATTCTCACACTTTGATTCTCTCTAGTCACCTCAACTTTGTCCCATGTTCAGAATCTTTGAAAGCAGATTCCTTTTTTCACCATGTTGTTAAGTTGAACCATCCTGACCACAAAGCAGTTTCACTTTTCACGTCTTCTCTTCTCTTCTATTTACATGAAGGGGGAAAAAAAACCCGAAAACCAAACAATGCAAAAGAAGCGAACAAACCTCTGAAAATTTAACTTGGCTTTACCTTGGGTAATACTGCAAGTTTTATACTTCCTGTCCTAGGAGGTGCTGTGTTAACTAATCCCTTTCTTCCATTCCTAGTTGCCTATAGATCATTTAAGTGAGATGTTTATTCAACCAATTACATTTGAGATTATTTTTATACCTCTTGATTTAAAGAAATGGAAATTTCTCTGCTTCCTGATCCCTGAATTCTTCAGTCTATCTAGCTTAATTTCCCTTAATCCCTTTTTTTCCCCAAGTTTGTTCCCTTAAAAATTGAAAGTCACAGTTATATGCTTACTTTTCCTCAGCCTTTGAGTTTGTCAATTAAATTGAATCAACTGATAATCTCAATTTAGTGGTGCCTTTTTGTTTTTTTTTTTGTAATGTCCTCCCTTCTCACTGAAACCAAAGTGAAGAGATTCACTGCACCAAGAGAAGAACAGGTTGTTTGATTAAGGTGTGGGATGCTTCAGCTAGGAAGCCTGGTTTCTTAATATTTCTTCTTCATTCTGTACCTAGAAAATTATGCTTCTGACTGATATTTAATAACAATGATGTGGTTGAGGCAATATGTCTCTATTAAAGGTGTGTCCTGACCTAGATGTGACCTTGGGGGCCTCTACAGGCTTCACGCTATAAAAGAAGTGTATCTCAAAAAACAAGCCTTTGTTTATACGTTTCCTGGGTCCAGCAGTAGCAGTCATTTTTCTCCTTCTTAGTAGCTGGTGCAGTGCTGTGGTTTTGACTTTCAGCCTGAGAACAGCGCTGATAACACTGATGTTTTTAGTTGTTGCTCAGTAATGTTTACTCTGACCAAGGACTTTGTGAGCCTCATGCTCTGCCAGGGAGGAGGGGAAGCCAGGAGGAAGCAGAGACAGGACACCTGACCCAAACTAGCCAAAGAGCTATTCCATACCACAGCACGTCATGCCTAGTATGTAAACTGGGGGCAGTTACCTGGAAGGGCTAGATCACTGCTCGGTTGGGCTGGGTGTCGGTCAGTGAGTGGTGAGCAGTTGTATTCTCTTCCCTTGTTATTTCCCTTACCATTATTATTATTGGTGGTAGCAGCAGTGGTTTCTGTTATACCTTAGTTACTGGACTGTTCTTATCTCAACCCATGGGAGCTACATTCAATTCTGCTCCCCATCCCTCTGGGAGCAGGGGGAGGAAGTGGGGTGGAGTAAGCAAGCGGCTGCGTGGTTCTGGGTTACCAGCTGGGCTTAAACCACGACAACATGCTACTTTTTACTTCTTTACAGTCTACCACAACATCCATCATTTCTTATTTTTTAATTGATATGCTTCCTGCACAAGTCAAAGCAGGTACTGCTATTGTTATTGCATCTTCATTCTTCCTTCCCTGTCATGTTTTGTCCTGTACAGGCACTTATAGCTCATCCAGTGTGCTACCTAGGCCTCTGCACTGAACTGGCAACAAGCAACATCTTCTCTGGATTAAGCACATCATCTGAGGGAGTTCTCTGACTACTGTTCTCATCCATATAAGTAATTTAATCTTGTACTTCTTCATTCTGTTCTTCAACTTTCATGTACGTATTGATGGTTTATCACCTACTTGACTTTCCTCTCCTTGTGTTTCAAAACCAGGTACAGAGATTACACAAATTTCATCCATCTTTGTTCTGATTTGACAAATCTTCTTTCTAAAGATTTTCAGTATTTTATAAACTAGTCTTCATAGAATCATAGAATCGTTAGGGATGGAAAGGACCTTAAGATCAGCTAGTTCCAACCCCCCTGCCATGGGCAGGGACACCTTAATGCTAAATCATATCACACAATCTCTAACTTGAAATGATTTCCTTCTTTTTGAACTTTGATAAAAACCTCATCACAAGAAAGTCAATAGTGAGAGCACATAAAAACTCTTGGGACCTGAAGTGAGTTTTAATTGACTGTTTCTAGGCTAGAAATAGTCTATTTCCCAGGACACTCAACACTGTAAACTTGTGAAATATGTAGGGATGATCATCTTGGCACATTGATATAAGCACAAATAGTATAGTCTGACCTGAATTTTTCACCAGGACACTAATACAATACCTACTTTCAGTATAGTTTTCTGGTCAGGTTCTGCTTTCCAATAGACAATACACAACCTCAGCTGATTTCAGGAAGTTTTTTTGTTGTCATAAGGAAAATATGTCTCCCATTTAGAAACTACTCTCACATGAGTACATATGGAGAAAATTAACATGTGTATCATTCTGTGTAACTAAATCTCAATTAAGTTCAGCAATGAATATCTTTGCTGTAGTTTCAGTACTGCTATACAAGATGGTCTGGGAGGGAGAATTAGTTTCATTGGACCAGTAATGACAGTTGCAGGAGGCCAGCTAGCTTCCAGACTTGTAAGTCCTTTGCGAGGAGATTGCAGGAGAGGCTATGTCCCAAAGCTTGCTGATTTTCCATCTTATCTGTGTCAGTGGACACCTTCTGAATTTCTCTACTGGCCAGACATTTCTCAGCCAAGTTAGAAAGGGTTGATGAGTTGCCGTCTCCCTAGTCCTTATTTTTTCCCTTCGGGTTTTATACTTTTGTGGGTCACCACTTTTTCTCTGAAATACTTTGGCTGCCAGCTATTACTGTCTTGGATTCTGCCTGTGGAAGATTTTGCATACTGGCTTTTACCAGCTTAACTTAGTGGTCCTTGAAAATGGCATCATATAGTAACATGCACAGCATGGAATGGGTGAAAAAAATGCAGCTTTAAACATCTCCCTACCTTACCTCTCCAGCTACCCTATCACTCCAAAACATGTAGGATGTTGAACACTGGGTCCCCAGCAACAGCTCTTTCTCTCAGCATCCTATTGCACCACACTACTTGCTAGTGTAAACATAGCCTTTTACCCCTGTGGTATTCCTTTCAGTGAGTGTGGAGGAGGAAGAGCAAAAAGAAATAGGGGTGTGAAAGTTTCTGAAAGAGAATATCACCAGAATCCTAGCAAAGGGGCAAATCTTAGACAGCCAGTTGCCACTGAAGTGTAAATAATCTGCTTTACTAAGTCAAAACCACAAAGGGAACACTAGGAAGAGGCATCCTTTTCCTTTTTCATTTGAGTGTGCAAGACAGCCACAAAAAAAATTTTTACAATGGGTCACTGCTTCCCATTACCCTGGTGTCAGGTCCTTGCAGACTGTGACTGAGAGTGCTTAATGCGGGCATGAAATGCTAAACAAAACAGATTTTCTGGGTGACTTCTTTGTATGCAAAATGAAATGTATGTTATTTAGGGACCAGAATAATTCTGTTTAGACTCAACATATGACACTGGATGTATTGCAGTCTCTTTCACATGCTGAGCCACACTTGTGAATATTTCACTGCTGTTTGTAAAATGAACAAAAAATCAGCTTGGTTTCTAAGCAACTGCATGCTACTAAAACACAGAAATAATTGCTGTTTGAATTTGCACTGGAGATTGCTATGATTCCAGAATAATAGCCTAACAGTAACTGAAAAAGAACTGGAATATTTTTTCCTGACTCAGCCCTCTGTGGCAGATTGCTCAATACTATTGACTGGTCAAAATGCAAAGCTTAAATGGCTTTAACTTCCGCATCATAGTTGCAAAAAATGCTATCACTGCTGTTTCTAGGAATGTAGGGGAGAAAGAGGAGATCTCGGAGGCAACAGAAGTGGTATTAAAAAAAACCCAAAGAGACAGTTTTCAGTGAAATGAGGAACCATTTTGAGTTCTTAAATGAAAGAGGAGAAACATAATACCCTACATTTGATATGTTGTTATCCTAAGTATAGATGCCTGTCATCCATTTCCCCTTATGCTGAAAGTATCATGAAACTGAAGAACTTAACCACAAAGTCACATTTGCAGAGCCTAAACTTGTGCTTCTGCTATGAACCATGAATATGGAAAAAGCTGACATTCAGCTCTTCAGGGGAGATTTTACATCTATTGATTGTTAAGTCCTCTTTTTAATGTCAGTAATTTAATTTTTTTCTGATTAGACTGCTCAGAAAGGGACACATGTTTGCATTTACTGATTGAGAAAACTGGGCTGAAGGTTTGGCCACATTTTCACCACTGTTTCAGCCTGTAACCCGTTTTTACAGGCTGTCCTGCAGACTGAAGTGGAGAGGACTATATCTTCTTTGTGGATCACACTTGCTACAGCCACCCAGGACCCGCTTCCCTCTTGGTATTTAAACAAGGTGCTTATTCAGTAGCTGAGGCCAGGGATCAATGAATTGTGTCAACTGGAACCTCAGACTTTGTCTTTATAGTGGTATAGAAGTGGAATGCATGCCAGTGCAGGCCAAAGTGCATTATGGTTGTGAATGCCAAAGATATAAATAGCATTCTCTAGAGGTAAACAAAAGAATTCCTAACCACTTTTGTTTTCTCGCAGAGGTGGATGAAGAGTGGCAAGGACCTGAGGAAAACGTTGCCCATGTCCCCTTCTCTGTGGAGCACTACACTGAGGCCGAAATGATTAAAAGGTCAAAGTTGTTTTATGAGCTTCTTAATAAGAGGCGGTCTGTCAGGTTTCTTAGTGATGAGCCGGTCCCCAGGGAAGTTATCGATAATGTCATCAGAACAGCAGGTATGGTACCAAGTGGTTCAAGGTCTGAAAAAAGAGGATCAGCATTGCTGTTCAACAGTGTAAATGTGATGCGGAAAAGCCAAGGGAATTGGCATGTGGCTTACAGTTTTCCTAGTTTCACCTGTAGCCATAATGCGTGAGCACCCGTTGATTGATCAGAAATTACTCAATTTGAACAACTATGTTTGGTTTGGTTTTTTTTCAGACAAATCAGTGAAATTGTCTCAGCCATAAATGGTTGACATAAATGGTTAGGGTTTACTATGGGAAAGAAGTTTCAGTCTAGAACAAAAAACTTTTCCCGTCCTTTCAAATCAGTTCCAGGCCCCTCTTGCATATAGCCAAAGTGTTACGATGAGGACCCTAATGGAAGTTATTTAACTGAATGTCAGAAATAAGTTTTTGATTTTTTTTTATTTTTTGAGAATTCATGGGTTTCAAATCATTACTGTCATGTCCTGGACTAATCTCATCTCTGCTTTAGTAACACAGACTTCAGCCAGGAGTGGTTTTGACCCTTACTATTTCTCTTACTCTATGAACCAGCTACTGCTAATCTAGAAAGTATTAGAGAAACTATGTAGAAAAATCCAGAGAAATGTTCAGTAGCCTCTAGCAGGATTAACAATACAGACATTTTTAGCATTTGAGGTGCGTTGTTTTCCCATTAAAAACTGTAAGCAGCTTTGTTACTGCACTGTAACGAGTCTCCATCTTCCTCTAATTAGCTGGGAGTCATTAGAACACTGAGCATGTTTTGGCAAATGCAGCATAGCGAACAAGCCTGGAGTGCAGATGAAGTATTTAGTAATCCTGAAAGCTTTGGGCTGTGTAGAGAAAAAGAAAACAAAGCAAAGCATAAATGTCATCAGTTCTTGGGGAAACCTGAGAAGATTCAAGGGTCACAATATAAACACATTTTAATATAAAAGGTAGTTCAAGCTGCTTATTCAGTATTTCTCAAACTGAAATCAGTGCTTAGGTAAGCAAACATTGTATGTGTTCAAGACCTTCAAATATTTTTGATATGTGTATGAGGGGCTAGAGAGATCTAAATAGATTCCTTATCTGTCAGCCTGCAGAGATAACTATACCTTTCAGTTTCTGGCTTTCATCCTCTAGGCTGTTAAAATATTCTCCAATGATGTTGATGTGTAACAAGAAGAGCTGAATGAGCAAGTGCAGATTTAATAATTTGATGCCAACCTCATGAGGTTTAACCATGCCAAGTGCAAGGTCCTACACCTGGGTCAGAGCAATCCCAGGCACAGCTACAGGTTGGGCAGAGAAGAGATTCAGAGCAGCCCTGTGGAGAAGGACTTGGGGGTGTTGGTCAATGAGAAAATGAACATGAGCCGGCTGCAGTGTGCGCTTGCAGCCCGAAAAGCCAACCGTATCCTGGGCTGCATCAAGAGGAGCATGACCAGCAGGTCGAAGGAGGTGATCCTGCCCCTCTACTCTGCTCTTGTGAGACCTCACTTGGAGTATTGTGTGCAGTTCTGGTGTCCTCAACATAAAAAGGACATGGAACTGTTGGAACAAGTCCAGAGGAGGGCCACGAGGATGATCAGGGGACTGGAGCACCTCCTGTATGAAGACAGGCTGAGGAAGTTGGGGCTGTTCAGCCTGGAGAAGAGAAGGCTGCGTGGAGACCTCACAGCAGCCTTCCAGTATCTGAAGGGGGCCTATAGGGATGCTGGAGAGGGACTCTTCATTAGAGACTGTAGTGACAGAACAAGGGGTAACGGGTTAAAACTTAAACAGGGGAAGTTTAGGTTGGATATAAGAAGGAAATTCCTTCCTGTTAGGGTGGTGAGGCACTGGAATGGGTTGCCCAGGGAGGTGGTGAATGCTCCATCCCTGGCAGTGTTCAAGACCAGGTTGGACGAAGCCTTGGGTGATATGATTTAGTGTAAGGTGTCCCTGCCTGCGGCAGGGGGGTTGGAACTAGATGATCTTAAGGTCCTTTCCAACCCTAACCATTCTATGATTCTAATATGTGCACACCTACATACACCAGCTATCCCTGGGACAACAAACTCAAACCTGTATGCTATATGGCAGATGTCAGCATTGTGCAGCTCCTCATCTTTGTCAGTCAGCAACAGATTCCTGGGGTGGTCACTTAGCCTTGTTTCCCTGAAAGCCATTAGCTTTGCCCTTCAGTTAAAATTGTGTCTCAGAGTCGGATGCATAGTCAGACAGTGTGTTGCTTTTGTTATAACACTTTGCAATATCATTACTGTGTGCATATATTGCACCATAATGCTACCTCATCACAACAACCACAAAGGAATTTATACATCCCTGACCTTGGTTTCCTGTAAGATGGCTGTAAGAAAGTACCAACCTCTGTTGTTGAACTGGGACTTCACAGTCTTTGAGAAAGAAATTGACAGGATTGACTGCCAAAATTTATCTCAGTCCTTTTTTTTTCATTGATTCATCCACTTGCTTTGCCATTGCTCAGCCTGAAAGACCATGAGGAAAAGCTGATACCTCTCACTGCGCACCCTCCTTCCTGGGTTTTCATCTTTGCTTGTTTTGTATGAAGGTACTTCACCCAGTGGAGCACACACTGAGCCCTGGACCTTTGTGGTAGTGCAAGATCCATATTTAAAACATAAGATTCGTGAGATTGTAGAAGAAGAAGAAGAAATCAACTACAAAAAAAGGATGGGAGACAGATGGGTTAATGACCTGAAAAGACTGAGGTATGAAAAATTCAGTGAGCTAAGCCGTTTGAGGGGAGCTGTGTTTTAGTCTAGGAAAAACTATATTGGGAAGTTTTAGGCAGACTTTCCCTCTCCATCCCAACTTAATTTCGGGGGGGGGGGGGGGAAATAGCAAAGTTGAAAAATATCCAGCTTATTTTTTAAAACCTTTGCTTGTGATGAAGTGATAAAAGAAGCTTATCTTGAATTCTCCTAGTATCCTTTCCCATTTCTTCCTCCCTCTCACTTTTAATATATTTCTAAGATTCATGTTGGAAAGAAAAACTTAAAAATACATGTAGAATCCTGCCTTCGTGGCTGGTGCGTAAAATGCCTCCAGTAAAAGGGATTATACGCTCTCCATCTTGAAACTCTTCCAAGCATTTGGCTCCATTGTTATTTTTTTTTTCATATGTAACCTCTACTGTCACAATGCTTATCCCAGTTTTTTTCTGCTGGTCTCCAAAAAATGAAGCTCCCTAAGTTGTCGGGATCCTTGCTGCTGGCTAAGGTAACCCCACAACTTGCCTCTGTACAAGTGCTGAATTATGCAATATTTCATTGTTCCAAAGTCTGATTTGCTTAACTTCACACAATGGGAAGATGTCTTCTGAGCCTTGGCTTGTCAAATGAAAGATGTGCATAAAGCTTGAAACTATATTTAGGTTTACACCTTAGACCAAGAAGTTTTGGATTTTTCTACTAGCAGTTTTCCCTAAAATCATGAAAAAGTTGGCACTGCTGGTAACAGGTGAACCTGCAAGTCTGCAAAATCCCAGGAATTAAACAATTTCAAGGGCAAATGCTTGTAAGGCCAGTTCATAAATAAGAGGTCAAGTCCTACCTTCTATTTTTATGCAATTTCACTCTTGAGAGTGAGCGCATCAACTGCTCGGCTGAATCTTTTGAAACAGAGAACTTTGTTCAAGCTTTTTTTTGGTCAGAAATGTTTCTATTTAAGCTGATAATACTTAATCCTTCATAATAAGTGTTCTAAGCTTTAGTTTACTGCCATAAATGTCCCATGCCTTTAGTGTGCCTTTGTAGACAGTAAATGTGACTTACAGGAAAGTGAAAAGGTTGCAAAATAAATGTCTTAAGCACTACTCTTTTGCAGAACAAACTGGATCAAAGAGTACTTGGACACTGCTCCATATCTGATCCTCATTTTCAAGCAGGTATATGGGTGGCTTCCCAATGGCAAAAAGAAGACCCACTACTACAATGAAATCAGTGTTTCTATTGCCTGTGGTATCCTGCTTGCTGCACTGCAGGTATGCTGACAGAACAGACATACTGGGAATCAGTATATTGGTTTGGATTACATACTAAGACTATGTTACCCAAATGAGGGTGGAGCCCAATTTAGATTTTAACATTATCAGTCTTCTGTATTACTCCAATTCCTGGAACTACATCTTAGTTTTGAGTTTTAAAGTTATTCTGCACATGTTTATGTCTGAGAGGGTGATTCCTATTCTCTGGTTAACAGGAATAAAAACATAATGAAACTTACTTCCAGAGTTGTCACTCTGCTTCTGGCACAAGCTTTAGCTCCTGTGGTTTCTGTCTTGTGCTAACAGGGCTGCCAGGGTCTGCAGACTACCCTAGCACAGCTGTGCAGTGCCACACTGTCCCCTTCTTTTCAGTAACTCCTAAAAAAATGGCTTGACCCCAAATCATTTTCAGTTCATAGTGCTGATAAAAAATCAGGGACATATTTCACAGAAGAAGCTGCACTATTTCAATCAGTCTTTCTGAGGCGTTTCCAAAAGTGAACTGATTTCTAAAGCTCAGCATGTTTGACACCAGTCAGTGGATTTTCTCAGTGGTTTCTCCATGTTCAGTTCTGCATGTTGTATCTGATGTACTCACGCAAGTGTTTAAATAGTGAAGCTCTTCCGATAGTTAACTTGGCCTGTCAGGAGGATAACAGCAAGGCGCCACCTCTTATGTCAGACCTATTTCCTGCCGGGAACTGACATTTCTCCTCCATTCTGTTTTGAGTGACGCTTCCCTTCCCTCATTGCTGCTCCTTCAGGGTTCTTCAGATACGGGAAATCTGAGAAGTGAGCAAGCAGTGAAGAAGCATATTGCTGTGGTGTTGCTGCTCTGCAGCTGCACAGTGCTCTGTATTGTCCCTCCATGGAGCTGGGAGCAAAGGGAGTGCACACGGAATGGGGCAGAACTAACACTATGTCACTAGTGCCTTAGTCAGAAACAGTAGGACTGACAAGGAGAGCCATCCCATCATTAGGTGGAATTTCTGAGGCTCCCTATGAACTGATAGGCTCCTTAGTGCTGCCTCTTTCCCAACTCCTAGAAATTAACTGACACCACTAGTGTAAGTGAAAGTAGAATGATGTATCTGCCAGGGAAACAAACAGATCCTTAAGACTTTTAGTACAAGGCAGATATATAAGAAGTTGGACAGAGTACCAGGAAAAAAAAAGACTATTTCCGAGACAGTAGATTGTTGAGTGGCTCCATGTGCAGCCTCATTTTCTAAATTACAGTTTGAGACTACATCATGGGTGTTTGGTATGGTAAATTGTAAAAACCTGTTTTGGGGGTCGGCCTAGATGATCTCCAGAGGTCACTTCCAAATTTAAGAACTCTGATTCTGTGAAAAGATATAGTGCCATGGACTCGTGATATTCAGCATCACCACTATTAGCTCTTCTTTTCAGAAGATTGTAGAGATTACTTAACATGAGAAGCCCATTGCCTGAGCACTTCTCCCTGGCTGACTTTTGTATCTCAAAGCCTGTAGCCATGGGTCTCCCATTACAGTGAGCACTGCAGGCAGACCCTGCTGTACAGCACATAAACATTTCCGGCAGAATTTGTGTTTGTTGTACTTCTCTGTAAGCAAAACAGGCATCTTTTTGTGGTACTGTTGAGGCTATTAGTAAATCAGATGTTCTAAAGCCTGCAGCAGAGTCTAACACAGCAGCATTTCTGGGCTAATCAATAGGAGAATGTGTAATGGTCCTGTATGAAATAATGGATACAAATACAGAGTGCAGATCTCTGTCTCATTCTATTGCTGTCTGTCTTGCTGCAGAACGTGGGTCTGTACACAGTGACCTCAACTCCTCTCAACTGTGGCCCCCAACTCCGGGTGCTGCTCCAGCGCCCGGCAAACGAGAAGCTACTGTTGTTGCTCCCTGTTGGCTATCCCAGGAAAGATGCTACTGTGCCTGCACTGACTCGAAAGCCGCTGGAAGACATCATGGTAGTCATGTGAGCCCAGTGCCACTAGGAAGAAGCACATTCCTACTGATAGCTTGTAAGCAGCAGCCCACTGAAGTTGTCACTGCTGTTTCTGTGTATCGTCCTCCTATATCATTGCTGTTCTGGCAGTTTACACCTGTATTCCTCTTAGTGCTAGTAGTCTACCAATAGCATTGAACAGTCACGCACTGTGCCTTTGGCAGGTGCTATTATCAGTGAGACCAGGCAGTTGTTCCAGGAGACATATACAATAGGATTTAAATGACCTTCATCACTTGATTATTCTTATGCATTGTAGGGATTAATCTTTACTTGAACATATATTTTCCTTATACTTTCATGATTACCCAGCTATTTTCACTTCAGAATTTTAATGGAGGTTGTATTAAAAGATATGAAAGGTCAAACTTTGCTGTCTTATCTTGATCAGTGTGTGCTATTTACTGTGCTCCCCTTCCCCTTCACTGTGTTCAGTTCTGCATAGGAGGAAGCCATTTTGCTTGTATATAGTAGCATTTTCCCTGCTTGACTGATCTAAAAAAACCTTGCCTACACCAGGCTTAAACTATTACTAGTACAGGAGCCTTTTTCTGGGGGAGATCTAGTAGGATCAAGATGTCCAAGTATTTTCCTCGTTACCATTTATTTATACATGTTCCACGCACTGTTAGATCATATGGCAGCTATCTAATGTGCTCCCTATATTTGCTACTTCTGCTGGAAGCAGCCCAGAGAAAACTACTACTCTAAATATCCTGTTTATACATACAACTATACCAGTTTAATACCCTGGATTTTAAATGGCTTTAGAGACCCTGACACATGAGAGATGCGTTCACGTCACACCAAATCAGGTGTATTTAGGTTTAAGACCGCTTCCTAGAAAGGCAATGCTCCCTATTGAAAGCCCTGTCTACACGCAGGATGTGGCTGGGCACTAGCGCGAATTGCTCACTGGAAGGATGGACGCTGCCGATGCCTGCGCTGGCAGAGCCCCCTCGTGGGGTTGTGGTTCCTGCCGGCTCTGCCTGCGGCGCAAGATGAGAACACTGAAATCAGAGATGCCAGCCCCTGAAGCTGTCTCTGTTCTGTGAAATCCTTTCCCACCCTGTTCTCTGCTGCATGTAACGTCAGGCAAATTTGGTCAGATTGGCTTCAGCTTTCTTTGGGTGCTGCTTGAGTTAACTTGCTATGTCTTGTCTGAAGTCAGTCCTATTCAACGTGACCTGCTGTCTGTTGAGCAAGTGGAGGGGATAATTTGCAGAGGTACAGGGGTGTCAATGCCTCTGTCACACAATGAGAAAAACTGTTCTCTTCGGCAGAACATTTTGCTGGTACTTAGTAGGCATGACCATGTGTTCACCTGTTTTACTAGACCCATTTCAAATCCTCAGCAGTACAGCAATGGCAGGAAGAGTTTCCTGTGCAGACCCAGTCTGAAATGAGCTTTTATAACTACAGTAAAGTAAAAAAAAGAAAGACCTATGCATACATGCTTGCAAGGTCTAAAAGCTAGTCAGGGAGAGAGGGATGAGCTGAACCAAGCCAAGCCTGACAAGCTGCAGGTCTCCAGTTATCAGGAATACATATTAAAGCTGCTGTAGCAAGCTGTCCCTCTGTGCAGACGTTTGTCATACCACGCCATTTCAAAGAACAGTTCATACCTGCTGTACATGTATATAAGCCATGTTATTTTAAGTTTGTTCAGTTTCACTCAGAGTTCACATCAATAGAGAACTGAATCTCTATTGCTTTGCAATCTCTTTATAGCTACAGAAATAAATTGCTGCTGCCTGGACTTGGTGTGCAAAATAGATGGCATGTTTATTCCACGACAGCATTCACAGACACTTTTTCAGATGAATTCAGTTTCAAACAGCAGGAGTTTGCATATATAAGACTGTTTCTAGTATGGTTTCATAATTAAAAACCAAAGAACTAAACCACTTCTTTGAAAATATACAAAAAATCATCACAATTACAAACACTGGTATATAACAATGTACATCTTTGCACCAAAGAAGATTAATGGTGGCTTTTTCCCCCATGTGTTCATTCCAAAAACTAATACATACATAGTAGCTGGAAAAACAAAGCCCTCACACCTACTAGATGGGAAAGATTCTATCCAGGAAGGCACTTCTGGAATCACAGTGTAAGTAAAAGAAGGGTTATTTTTTTTTTTCTCCCATACAAATGCTTATTCAAATGCAAATACTCCAGTAGTATTACAATTGCTGATTATACTGCAGTCTCATATAAATCATATTAGTGCTCCTGTTGTGACAAGCCTACTTAGAATTGCCACTGTTCTCTAATAAGTGTGCTGTCTTTAAACACAAATTAAATAAGAATATCTTTTCCATGCAGAAGATTTGTAAGTAAAATTAAGGTTAGCATTTAAATTGTTTTACTAGGGATTTTTCCTTTGTTTGGGTGAAAAATGTTTTTTCAGGAAGAGAACATTCTGGGAGGAACGTCTCCCACACAACCAGTAGGGATTTGATTTTTATATTCTTCTTCTTGTTCTGTTTGAAACCAAGATTAAAAGACTTGAGGAGATCAGCAAAAGATGCTGGAATTTGGTGTCTGTCTTCGTGATACCTTATGGCCACATGTCTGAAAGACTCTGGGCTCAGTTTACTTACTTCTAGAAAATGACTGTACACTCAGATGGTAACTGAGCCCTTTAGAAAACTTAGCTCTAAATACTAGTTTTCTAGAATCACAGAATAATTAAGGTTGGAAGGGACTTATCCACCCTCTCCAAAACTCTGCTCAAAGCAGGTCTATTTAGATCAGATCACTCAAGGTCTTGTCCAGACAAATCTGAAGAACTCTAAGGATGGAAAGTCCATAACGTCTTAAGGAAACTTGCATGGTATTTTTTTTCAATTCCATAGTGAAAAAATGTTTTTCTGCTATTTAAGTGGAGTTCTTCATGTTTCAGATCGTGTCTCTAGTAACTCTTGTGCCCTTTTGTAAAAGCATGACTGTTCCTTATAGCCGGTTATTTCCCTTGCTCATAATCAACAGTTGGATGCCACCTTGTGAAAACATGGGTGTTTTTTTGGGGAGGGAAAGCTGCTAACACTGAATAATATTTCTAGGATCTTTCTTTCTTGAACTGCGTGGATAAATCTGTGCACATTTAAGGACCCTCACTGTTTGACGTTTGTGAAAAAAAATGGACTTGAAATGAGGTGCAACATGGTACCCAGCATCACTACCATGATAATTAAAAGAATGAGTATCACGTGTTGTTGGATCCTGAAACCATGGGAAACTGCCTGTCACCTTCCACTGTGTGGCTGGCTAAACATTGCTTTTGGTATGCTCTTGAATGCAGACCTTTAAGCTATTGCAGTTTACCTGGTTCATTTGCAAAACAGCTGACCACAAACTGAGGCAGGGAAGCACTTCTGCTGCTACTCCTGGAGCAGCAGTATCTTACCCACTCCATCATCTTCCATTCCAGCCAGGTGAACCAGAACCCAACTGGTTCTGCTAGAAAGTGATTTTCTTTTTCTTAGTGATTCAGAGTGTAAGGTCTGAGGTCTCTGTTGTGCTGGTATATATGCCTATCTCCACTACAGCTTAGAACTCACCTGAGCTTCCTATAAACTACCAGGGCTGCAGTAACGATATAAATGCACTGCTCTTGGCTTGAAGAAAATAGCAGGTTGTTGGCATTTATCTTCTTCGCAAATAAGTTAAAGCACAGTGCTGCTGTCTTGCATCTGATAGAGATAACTGTGCCCAAGAACAGCTACTGAGTCTGAGCTGGTGTACAGGGATGTATTAAACTGTATTTTATCAGCACTTCTTACCAAATGAATTTATGCTAGTACAATAAAAGCAAAGCAAATTCTGCATGTAAGGGCATCTTAACATGTTGCTGTGTATCCTGCATGAACAGAAGAATGCAAGCCATAACCTCAGGTTGTGGTTTTGCTCTAAGCTGCAGCACCTCAAAGACTTTTAAGCAAGTAGACATGCAGTCAGCATCTGATTGGTTTATTTATTTTATTGCTACGTAGATCTCATGGATTAATGGAAAATGAATCTTAAGAAAGCATCTAGCTCATGCTCCAAGGCAGGATCAGCTGTGCCTGAATGCCAGGTACTGACAGAATATGATTATGCAGCACTAATCCACTGCTCCCAGAAAAGCACTTGAAAGAAATGAAAACTTAAAAGCTGGTCCTACCAGAACATACAAGTGCTAGGAAGCTTTTTTTGTTCCAGAGGGGATCAGCCTTGGCTTCATGTTGCTGTCACTGCTCAGACTTCTGTGGATATCATTAGAAAGAGGTCGACTGTTGTGTTCTTTTTGAAGGGTTCCGCCCACTTGAGCTTAGTCATCCATACTGCTTTTGCAGAACAGACATTTCATTAATGACTCAGAACTCTCAAGGCATTTCATTATTTCTTTGGCTAACATTCCTTGTAACAGACATCCTAGAGAGGTCTAACCTCTCAGTCAAGTCTTTGCCCATATAGATGGGACCCTGCACTGTGCTTGTGGAGTGTAAACAATGAGAACACTTAGTGGCATGAAAGCTTGGCAAGAAGCCCATTCAAATTTAAGATGGAAGAGAGTCCTTAAAGCTCGAATCAGCACAGCATCAAGACACCAGTCAAAAACCACACCCTGTTCCAGGTTGTGCGTATGTGTAATAACTTACACTTAAAAACCTTAGCTACAAACCTGCAACTGTATTGGACTAGTTCTGATTGAAACACAATGAAGGCAGTCCAAGACTCGGGTAACACAGTCTAAGACATGGGAAAACAATGCTGGTCAGTGAGATGAGCGATGACCAGAGTGTCAAGGCATCAGTTAACAAGTATTTTTTGATACACAGCATCAAAAGAGGAGGTGTTTGAAGAATTTTTAAGTGCAGAACTGTGAAGTACTTGGACTTATTTATGAGGAGCTGTCCTGAGCCTGAGGGAAAGTTCTTGTCTTTTATATGAGGGTAGGATCTTGTAACTGAGATCACTGGTCTTAGCTTGAAAGGGTGAGACCAGTCAGACAGTTTTGCCCTAGGATGTGAATGTTGGTGGAGCTGTCCTAAGGAACTCCTCTTGCAAACACCATGTTCCAAGTATGTATATTGAGGGTAGGATAGACACAAGCACAGCTGTGGAGATGCATGACAATCACAGATGTGCTTCCAAGAGAGGATATGCTTTAACAAACTGACTTATTTTCCATTGGATATGCAATAGGGTCACTGGTTTGTAGATTGTGTGCTCGGTTTTAGTGAAGCTTTTGTGTTGTTTTTGTAGTGCAAATAGTCCAAATATTGCAAGGCTTTTAACATTTTCAAACTATTCCTTTAGCTCACCCATAGGATGGCAAGAGTTCATGCAGCTTGCAGAAGGCTGTCATAGCCAAGCCTCTGTGGGACCACTCTTTGGTACAGAGAAATATATTCCCTAGTTGCTTGCTGTGAAAGACATCTTTATGAAAGCAGTATCACCATGTGGAAGGGGTAACAAAAACTTTCCAGTTTTGCCTTCCAGGGACAAATAAGTATGAGATACGATGTAAGTCTCATGCAGCAGCTGTTGTGGGAGATGTGAGATAATAAGTAAGGCTGTTGTGACTTCTGGCTTTATATAAGCAACATACTTGATTTGCAGGTGAGCTGCTGCTTCTCTGACATGGTGACCTAAAAGAATAGCTTTAGAAAGACAGAACTACAGACTGGAAGCCAGGAAAAAAAAAAGAAGAGAAGGACTAAAAAAAATAGTGAATTATGTTTTGTTAAAACTGCAAGTGCCTCTGAGAATACTGTCCCTGCAACAGATTTACATGCTTTGCTGCAATCCCAAGGTCTAGCCAGGATTGACGATACACAGTACCTGCCTGCATGAAGTTAATGAGGGCCTAATGGCTTCAGTGTGAAAGACTGTGTGGTAGAAAGCAGTTTTGGGGTAGGGGTCTGAAAGGTTTTAGCAAGGGTAGTCTTGGCATCATAGCATGTTACTAATTACAGTAACACCCAAGACCATTGTGATCGTCCCTCTTTTTCAATCTGAAGATTTTAGGCCACTTCAAGTAATAGCATAATCTGTGTGTACCAGTAAACTTCTTCTTTGGGTTTTATGACCAAGAAAAAAGAAACAGCAAGACAAGCTGCATCTACGAGGCAATGCTTAAGTGCCCACACCAAGGGGTGAAAGAGTTGAGGGGAAGAAGAGTTTCCTGCACTGCCATAGTCGTGTAGGTTGGGGATCGGCCTTTCTGTTTGTTCCTGTTTATGAGCTGGGATACATTAAATTTACAGCCAATTTAATTCAAGGAAATTATGTGGCTATTGAAAAATCTGTGTCACTCCCGAGATCATGTATAAAGGTTACTACCTTTGTATGTGATGACTTAGATGCCTCCAAGCAGGATGTATAGGGCCTTTTATTTCTCAAAGTGCTTTTTAGGCTTAATACAATACAGCAGCTCATTCTCTAATTTTGGTCTCCATTTCCCTTTTTGCTGGAAAATGGAAATGAGGCACATGGTGGGAGAAGAATAATTTTAAATTCAGTGAAATATAAATACTGGTCTAAGTATAAAGGTGCTATAACCAATAAGCAGAGTGTTCGGCAGTTATACATGGCTTTATAAACATAAGCATTAAGTAATCGTGTATTTTACACAGTTTTGCAGAATGACATAAAGTAAGAACATCCTCAAATTTAAACTAGGGTGAATTATCGATTAACTTTAGTATTAGCTGGTCCTACAAAAGGAAGAAAAACTTCAAAATGAAGCATTGAAATATTTATAAATACACTATCTATTTAAAAATCAAAACCTACTGGAGATACTGAATCATTTTGATTAACTGCATTTTTTCATGCTTTTGAACATCATTGAAAGAATAGTGATTATTTCTTTTTACTGCTTTGGAGACCAAAGCAGCGTACACAAGTGTAATCACTTGAAAGAGTTAGGATCTCTTTCATGCTGAACTGTATTTCAGACTGCCCTTGAAATGATAAATTGTACTTTTAAGCCGTCTGCCAGCTAAGATGTTAAGGCAACAACTGATCATCTGTACGTAGGATTTCAGACTGTATTTCAGCTTAACGGTATGATTTGAACAAGGCTTGGTAGCTCATTTCTGTAGCTCAGTGAGATCTGCGAGACAAACATGATGCACAAACTTTTTAAATACGTTATGTCTCAAACATCTCACTTTGCTACAATAGAATCATAAATGAAAAGTGCTCAGTGCGTGGTACCAGGCACGGAGATTTTCTGCTGTGACTGCTAACTCCAGCTGCTCAATTGTGTTTAAATGTGTATGTATAAAAGGTGTATGTACACATATAAAGCATAGGTGAAGAATGTGGCTCAGTAATAATTTTTGCCCCGTGTGTTATTAGATTGGTGCTTCATAAGTGGCTGTAGTTTTGCCACTTTCCAAGGAAAGACATCTTAGCAAATACCAAACATTGCTGGTTTCTGAAGGTATGCAATTGAGTCTTAGAAAAAAGCTTCAAGGGAAGAAGGACTCTATATAAGTGTCTTGCTTCTTATCACAAGGTAGGAATGTTTCACATAAGATCACCTTTAACTGCTGCTTCTCCCTGCTACCTGGTACACCTTGAATGCATTCATCATGAGTGAAGAGTGGCAAAATTAGATTTCAAGTCAGCACCCCAAAGTGAGTAACTTCATCTTGCTGCCTCCATGTTGTTTGTACACTTTCAGGCCTGATTTTTCCCTGTCTGAAGATCATGTTTTCTTGTTACTGACTGGATTCCGATCAAGACCTGACATGTAAGCAATACAGCTGTTTTCATTCTAATCTTCAAGCCTGTGTCTCTATACAGCCAATGGTTTGTAATATCAAACAATACCTGATTTATCGTGAAGAGGACCAGAGCTATAGCACAATTCTCAGGTTTTGTGCATGGGTTCTGGACACAGGTCTAACCCTTTTAGATTACATACAGTAGCACTTCATGCCTTATCTGCCTTCACTATGCAGCAGTCTGACGTGTGGTTTTAATAGAGTAGAAGTAGCAACTCTTCAAGGCTATGGTCAGCCTACTGAGGTAAATGACAGCCTTCCTGTACTTAATAGCACTAAGGTATAAGCCATTTCTGGATATATCAGCTCCATTAACAAGACTGGTAAGCTGAGAGTTTCCCACATGTGACTTATTTCTTTTTAAAATGTATGTAACTTTACACCTGATACACATATACAGAAATATTTGACAGAAAGAAGCATGAGTACTACACAAAGTGTGTTGAGCTAGCAGAAGAGCTAGGAAAACAGCAAGCACAGGTCAGCAGCAATTTCTGTGTGCTTTTTTTACTGAGATATTTTTCTTATGTTGATAGAGCGTCTGAACTCCATTCAGATATGTAACAAAAAAACATCTTCACTCCAAAGTCTGTGTCTTCCTTTCAGCTGAATTTGTTATATTATCTGCTTATATTAATTATATTAATTAGATGACAGAAGACAAGTAGAAGCAGGAATGAGGTAATAAGCAAAGGTTACAGCAAACTGCTGTTAACTGTTGTCTATTTTGACTGCCAACAGGAAATCTGGTAGATGCCTCCTTTCCTGCAAATCAAAGTGAGTAACCCTCTGTGAATATTACCTTCCCATTTCATTTAGTAAATTGTTGATGAACAAACTGCAAAGAATGTAATTATTCAGAATTAGTAGTGAATTTCTTTAGCACATAATTGATATTCTGTGGATCATTTGATTAGCAGCTGAAAACAGTTTGTAATTGATGCTGTAATTAGCTAGCACAGTGCTCACTCAGATGAGTCTTCAGTGGTATAAATTTGGGTAGACCAAATTATTCAGCCAGAATACACAGCAATGCAGCTTGTAACAGGAGACTACATGTTCACCTGCAGGAATTAAGCACGGAAGACTTGCAACCAGGTCTGGGTCAAAAATTGCCTCAGAATTCATTTGCTTCTAACTCTGTGCTGTGTCAGATACCTGTGGGTTCCCACTTCATGGATTCACATCTCACTTGGGGGTCAGGGAAGAGTGGTCTAAATGTGGTTGATGTATGGAAATTGGCACAGAGAGTAATTATGAAGGGTGGAAAACACTGTATTTATCTGTGGGATGTTCCTTCGGAGCATGAATCATAGAATCAGCCAGGCTGGAAGAGACCTGCAAGACCATCAAGTCAAGTATTTTCATCTGCATAATCATGCAGCAGACCTGTCCTGTGAGAGGGATTATTTCCCTTCTGCCTTTTAGATACAAAAAAGCAGAGTCCTCCTGTGAGCAGCTGAATGGGGAAATACTTTTTCTGCATGGATTATTCAGAGCCCACTGATATAATAGGAGACTGTGTTGCAGACCAGTACCCCTGCCCAGAATTAAAATACCTTTTGTAAGAAAAAAGGTAAATGTTTCAAATAATCTTTCTACAATTGGTTTATGAACTGCGTAACTACCCTGGCACTTCTGTTATGCTCTCCAAGACCTAGATATATAAATGCAATTATTTTTTATTGCATTGTTTAGCTTCTCAGAATAAGTCTATTCATGTGGAATGGGCTTTCCCTTGACCTTTTGTAGATACGCTAATCTTTTTATCTCCAGCTGCTTCTAGTGGGCAAGAAAATAAGCATTAAGTGCTCCATTGTATTTACTGCCATTTTCTGTGGACCACTAGATGGCACAAGAACACAGTGTAGGAACAGAAGATTTTTGCCTTGGTCGGAGTTGGCCCGTTAAGTCCTCTTACTCCTCTTACCTTTAACCATATTCAGTTATCCAAACTACGAATCTAGTAATATGCGTCTGAGAACTAAAACCTAGAGTTTTGCCTGTGATGGCACAGAAAGTCAAAATTTGGTATGAGCTTAAGAATTGATAATAAATGTAAAAGGTGAGAATCCCCTCATATGAGCTCTAATAAGCTTAGACAGGCAGGCTTTTTCTTCACTGCAGAAGGGACCCAGATTTACCTAGTCACCCAGTCACATACAGCTTTGTAGTGATACAGAACCAGTTTAATGTGAGTCATCCAGCAAACTGTCATGTTCACCAGGTGTCTTTAAATAAGAAAATGGTCACTAATTTCCAGCCATTTCCTTTCACTGAATTAATTCCCCATATATTTCCCTTCCTCACTTGTGGTTCTTCATACCTGCATCCAGGCCTCTGCAATCCCCACTAGCCAGCAGCTAAGGTATGGCATGCAGGCAATTTTCTCCCAAAGAGCAGATCCCACTTCGTTCTTCTCAGTGGCTCTTATTGCTCTTATGAAGCATGATTTGCCCTCTGGATAAGACATGTGGGTGTAGGATTTCTGCTTTTTTG
Organism: Pezoporus wallicus; assembly: GCF_028554395.1. Lineage (NCBI taxonomy): Eukaryota > Metazoa > Chordata > Aves > Psittaciformes > Psittacidae > Pezoporus > Pezoporus wallicus. The sequence goes on from NW_026635157.1 coordinate 456,372, forward strand.
CCTGAGAGAAGAGGGAGCTCACTCTCTTTCTTTCTCTTCAGATATTGCTAAATCATGAGCGAATCATGCAACACAAGACTGAGAAGGGCTGAGGAGAAAAAGCTCTCCCTCCTTCTTCCCCCATCTTGTTTCTGAAGTAAATATTAATTTACTCTCCACTTAAGGAATTTGGAATGAGCTGTGTATGAAAACTAAAACGCTCTTTGTTTCCACAAGCAGTGTGAGAATTAAGCCTGGGGCTTTAAATAATTTGGGAAGTAAATACAGGTCAGCTTATAATATGGACTGTGGTGGCCTTAGAAACCCATTGGGAGCATAGAAGGGCAAAAAGTCCTGGGAGTGAAACACAGATTTGAAGGCACGTCTGTAATGTTGTGTTCAGACTAGGTCTGTTGTGTTCCAACAAACAAATTGCATACTGGGGCAAGGTAGGCTTGGGTTTGCCTGGAGGTGCAGAAGAGTTACTTGGTTGCCCAAGGAGCAAGTCAGGTGCCAGCATCAAATGAAGGAGCATGTGGTGCATTCCTCTTAGTGAAGATTCAGCCAGGTAGTTAAGGCACAAGACTGGCACTCCTGCCCCTATAATATTGGACGAATCACTTAATATGTTTTTTTTCTCTTTATCTGTCAATGCATTAACAGTGTGATTTGTAATGATAGTCTACAAAGGAAAGGAAGCAGCCCATGATAGCTTTGACCTTACAATCTCAAATTTGCTGCCTACATAAATTTTTCAGATTTCCTATTTAGCTTATCTGTGATTAAACCTTTTCTGTATCTGATCATTAATCATGAATGTATTCTTCCCATAAATGTTACGGATTCTGAAAGGATACCAGGAAAGTAGAAGACTGAGAAAGAACAGACAAATGCTGCAGAAATAATTTAACACTGGACAGACTGGCTGCAGTGTTTCTCACTTTGTGCACTTTGAGCTTTGTGCACTTTGGGGAAGCAAAGAATGTAGGCCTGAACTTCAAATCTGTCTTGGCTGCTGCTTTCAGCATTTCATTTCTCCCTGAGGACGATGCCAGGTGTCTACTTGAAAATAGAAAGTGTTTCCAGGCAGGGTTTTCTGTCTGTGTTCTGTGCTCCTGTACTCACAAAGAAGAAAATAACTTCTTACAAAGGCTGGGCACTAGATGGAATACATGGTGGGGTTTTTTAAAAGATAGATTAATACCTGTTTAATGAAAGTCTGCTTACAATGTCTGTATAATGCTTAGATAAATATGACTGAAGTTTGTCCCATTAATGTGATTAATTTGTACCTTGCTGTGTAACATAATGTACACTCTTCTGCACTTCTGTCACTAGAGGCAATACAGAGCAGTTGATGGAGAAGTTGTAGACTTACACAAAGAGTAAAACACCTTTCATTTTTATTTTTAAAGGGTTCCTAAAGGAAAAAAACTTGGAGCAGAGGGAGCACTGAGAATTAGACAACGAAAGGGTCTTATGAATTCATGGTGTATGCGGCAGAGAGCAGTTACTGTTTTGCAGATCAGCATTACTGAAAACAAACAGTTCCACTGCAATCTTGCTGGTTATTCAGCATTTTTGTAAATCACAGCAACATGAAATTATTAGCTGCATGACCCCAGTGCAGAAGCTCCCCATGAATAACTTTTAAGTCTGCAGTTCAGTAGCCTTGAATGCACTGGGATCACAGGGGCCTGGGTGTGTTCACACCAGCTAGTGCCTGTGTGCTGCAGCAACCTGGGCATCGTGGAAACACCCAGAGTGTTCCCTTGTGGCTGGAGCCAAGAACCTGCATCTGCAGTGCCCTTGGGGCAGCCCCCTTGGTTGCTGCCCCCCTCCTCCTTGCTGACTGAACCTGGAGTTGGGGAACAAGTGCACCTTCGCTAGCATGGCTATGCTTGAAGTGGTTAAAATGAAAGAGGCCAAATCAGAGCCATGCTGAGGACTGCAGGGCTGGCCACCAGCCACCTCATCCAGACTAGCCTGTGGCTCTTAATGAGCTTGAGTGTGCCAGGTATCAGGCACACTATCAAAGCCTGTGGTGGTGCAAGCCAGAAGGAATGGATTCTCCCACATGAAGAAAGAAAAGTATTTGGCTAAAGGAGGAAATAAAGCACTTATCCCACAGCCTTAAAGCTAAACTCCCATGAAAGGCTGAAGCCTTGATTATTTTTAGCAGGGGAGAGCCTAGGGGGAGGGCTCATCAACTAGATTAAACCATTGTTAGGAGCAGAGCAGAATTCTCCTGCAGCACTTTCCTTTCCATCACACCTGCATCCTGATGTGAAATAAAAAGTGTGCGTATGGCAGGGGGAAACATGGAGGAGGTAAAAGCTGCACTTGGAGAGCTGAAGTGGTCTCAGTTAGTGATGGAGTCACTCTTTCCTGTCAATGCTTTTGCCTTATTAGTTACTCTTATGGTGATTTCTTGCTGTTAATCCCCAGGATAGCCTCTGGGGGTTGTTTATCATCCTGGGGCAAGATGTTCCAGCCTCCTCTCACCACTCGCTCTTCCAGCATGCAGTGGTGCTGATATGTCTAAGTGTCCTGAAGAGCTGAGGACAGAGTGGGAGGATGTTTTCTCCTTTTTGTAAGCTCTCTGGGCCCATTACTTTTGCTCAGCACTGCTGTAGTTCCCCCTGCTTTCTCCCAGGCACCCAGGCTATGAGAAGCAGTCCTGTCATGCTGGAGCAAACAAGATGCTGCACAGCTGCTGGGGCATTCATCCACACTGAACCAGGTGCTGTCTAACCTTCCCTTTTCAAGCACATGTTTAAACATTGTTCAAAGCAGTCTGGCCACTGCGGGATGGCATAGATGGTTGGGCAGGACAGGGTATTATTCAAAATTGCCCTTTGCCCACTAGGTTTTACTAATTTCCTGGCTCTGCTGCATGACTTATCTCTCAAACAGAAGAAAAAGAAGGCTGGGAGAGTATGCTTGCCCCAGAGAGAGAAGGTATTTGGCAGGGCAGCTGGATCTTCAGCCAGGTGTTGTGGCAACAGAAGCTGGATCTTTTTATGTGGAGCAAGGACATGAATATGAGAGGTGCCTTCAGAGACTATGAATTATGGTCTGATGTACTCTGAGTCTCTCTTCTGCCCTTCTGTTTAATTCTTTAGGTTGCAGCCATTTACAGAAGAAAATCTGTTAGGTGACAGTCTTTCCCAGAAGACTACATGATTTTAGACCTGGTACCATGCCCTACTTTTGCATTGCTCTACAGGTCCTCAGCCTTAGCATCTCTGAGGCTAGAAGAGGAGGCTTGCACATAAACCAACACTATGTATTTCCTAAGACCTAAACTTTGTCCGGGGGAGAAACTGAAGACACATAAAAGCAGATAATCCATGTACAGACCTGTTGACTTTAGAAGCCTACCAGCTCAGAAGTGAAGGACTACTGGGACCCCCAACTGTGAATGGAGGAAAGGTGGACTTGAGCCTGTCTCTCTTAAGTCCTTCTGGATACTTTAGGAAATGTTCCTTTAAACCTACTGAGGTGGTCTTTCCTCTGCAAGTTTTTACAACAGATTAGCCTGACTTCAGGAAGCCTTGTACAATTGCGTGAAAATGTTTCTTATCCTAGAATATTCCTCCACTTACTTTATAATCTGAGAGCTGAGACCCCTCCAGAGCTTCTGAAGTGCCTCCTGAAGCTCCTGTGGTCCTAAGTGTGAAAACCCTCTCCTGAAGGGGTAGGTAAATGGCTGAGCTGTATGAAATTCAAATGTATATTTCGGTCTGACAGCCCATTTTTCAGTTTAAACCCATGTTTTTTATACAGTAAATTGCCTTCCAGTAATTCAACAAGAATTTAAAAGATTATATATACAATTACAGACATTCCAAATCTGTCACAGATGTCCTTGGGGTTATGTATGCCTAAGGGGAAGCCTTGGCTTTTAAAGGCGGAAGAAGCAGGAGAGATGAAAGGGAAAAGGCCAGTTGTTTTCACAGAAATATGGGAATTATCAGACTGACCCAGATTTAGGCTGTATAGTCTGGACTGGATACACTGAGTGCAGAAGGGGACTCTAATTATCACTGTTTGCACCCACTGGTGGAGTACATGCCTTCAGTCATGTAGGCTGCTGGTGTCTGCATAGCTGAACCATCTCCCTTTGGAGCTGGAATCCCTGCAAGCAGAACTAGAACTTAATTACTCTGGTTGTTCCTCCTGGGAAGGGATCCACATGCTGATGCCTGGTGTCAGCCTGAACTAAAGGAGGAGCAGGGAAAAAGGAGCCGTTGCATTACTGTGGAACAGCTGCATTTTGGGATGAGTGCCAAAAGTGGGGGAGGAAATCTTCTGGAGGTCTGAAGAGATAGAGAAAGGCAGATCCCTCCAGATCTGAGGCTTCAAGAGACCAATGCTGTGTGTGGGCAGGAGCTGGGACGCTGTGTGGGAAAGATTTGCTTCAGTAGAAGGGGAGTTCCCTCCTTTGTCTTCATGCAAACCACTTCCCCTAAATCCCAGGCTTTATCACAGATCTAGGCTAGGTCTCTGGGATAGGCTGCAGAGCTACAGCCTCCACCCCTTTCCACTCCCTGGCACCAGATACTGGTAACCTCTAGATTTAAAGATGCAACACTTTTGTCACAGGGGGTCTCAGAGCCAAAACCAGCAGTGGGGCTGTCTAAACCCTCTTCAATAGTGTGAGGCAGCACAGTATGGGAAGCTTATGCTCAGGGTGAGGAACTTGGCATGTCTGTGTAATGTAGCTGCCACAGTTCTCAGCCTTTCATGGTTTATGCTTCATTGGGTGCAAGTTGGGAGCATTCCAGCAAGGCAGGCAAATACAGGATTCAGTAATACTAGCAGGTAGCTCTCAAAGAGCTGGTTGCTTACTATGAGTTGTTGAGCATAAGAACCATGTACTGTTTTTACCTCTGGATGTTTAACATCAGACACTTAGCAACTCTGCAGGCATGCCTGTGCTTCCAGTGACTTCATTTAGGAGTGTCCAGCCACACCTGGGGGAGCTGTGAAGTGCAAGACGGGATGACAGCATCTTTTGTAAACACAACAGGATTTCCTGGGATTATGTTTGAATGCTTGGCCCTCTTGGGGAAGAGGAGAACGTATTTGGTCTCTGACAAAGCCATGAAGAGGCCTTCTGTATTATGTAATTTATAAGACCACTGGCTGTCATCAAGCCAGCAATCGGCTTCAAACAGAATGACTTCGGGATATCCACATAGTTCTGTTGAACAAATCCAAATTGCATGGGATACAGTTACATTAAAATCTTTCACCAGTCTAAGACATGTTTCTGTCATTCTTTTTCCATTTTTTTTCTTTGTAAGCATAAAAAGAAATGTAGTGTGAAGCAGCTAGCTGTGTGTTACTTGCAGGCATGTGCCACAGGATAATGTTGTGACCCATCTAAGTGCTTTTTCAACGGTTCACAGCTTTTTGGTTTATTCTCCATAAAGCTTTCTTCCTTTTTTGTATTTAAAATTTGTTCTGATTGCCTGAACAAGGCAGAATAAATACATCCTAATGAACACTACAATGAATGGGAAGCTACTTTGGCAAACTAATTTAATTTCCATGAACCTCATTGTTAGTTTAATATATTCAATAATTACTGTGTGTCCTCTTTGAGGGCAAATGCTTTTCTTGGAATTAAAACCATATTTTGAGCACAATGCTTAGTTCTTGTTGAGTGGCAGTGGGCCAGGTAAACCACGTTGTTCTAGGCCTATTTGGTGGTATGTGTAAGCTTTTTAATGTACACTTAATGCATAATATCTGCAAATAATGTGTAAAGCAGTCAGTCAGGCAGCATTTGACTGGACTGTCAGTGAAGTGCACACAGGAAAGGACACACTGGTTTGAATTTCCCTGCCTGTTGATAGAAATAGTCTTTGTGGTATTTGTCCTGTTGTGTTACTGAATCCAATCAGTGCAACAAGTCACAGACATTTTCTTAGGTGGGACCAATGCATATAATTTCAGAAATTCTGAGAATCATTTTTAGGAAAAATATGTTTTAAAGAACAAATCTTACTTGGACCAGTGATCGTGGTTCCCATGTGTTGTGGCATAGCTGTCAGTACCATGCTGAAGTTCATTCTGATAAGGATTATGAGCTAGGAGATAATCAGTATCTATAGCATTTCCTATAGGATTACTGGAAGCATCCTTCCTAGAATGTACACTGTCCAAGTCCATGCAAGGCAGTTGGTTCTGATCTCCTGAGGTTAATCTGGCTCTATAGTGGAGGGACTGAAGTGTCCCAAAGATGGGGTTCAAGTGGTTCTTTACTTTAAGCAGCCATTGGATTTCAGCAAACATCAGAGAATTTTGGGGTAGCAGACAGCTCTTTTCCTGTCTGAGCTGTATCTTTTCTGGCATGGGATGCTAGAGATACAATCTTCTTTTCCAGTCTAGTGAAAGGAAGTATATCTTGGTCAAGTTTAGTATTGGCAGGAGATAACATTTACTTGGGAATGAAGTTGTATTGTTCTAGCACAATATACTATAATTTAAATCATTCACAATGCAATCTCTTCTGTGGGTCCAGTTTGTATACTAAACCAGAAACTGAGGTTTTAGCTGGGTGCATTCAGTTTCGAAGTACTGAATACTGCATATAACGTCAGGAACAATTCCCATTTTCTTGCATCATGTAATTTAGTTCTAAAGTACTGGCTCTACCCCTCTTTCCATTGCCATCTGAATATGTCTCTGACTTTTTTATAATTTGTCATTCTGGAAAAATGCTCTAATACTGTTATGTTCAATAAACTTGTTTCAGCTCACCTGGTTTTACTATGCTATTGCTGGGTGAATGAATGAGTTAAAGGTTTTAGAATGAGATAGAAGCTGTTCACGGGTACTTGAAGCTCACTGCTGCAGATTGTGAAGAAAGTCAAATGTGCTTCTTCTGAGGACTGTGCTAGCAGTTTCCATTGAGCACTGGTGTAAGGACCAAGAGGACATGAAAAGCAGAAGGCATAAGGAACAGGGGTTCATAATAAAACCAAATGAGGCAGAATTTTCCAGAAGTACAATGATATTCAGACCTCCTTTTCTCTGTTCCCTAGAGGACTCTATAGGAAGTGTCTCACACTGACAAAGGCATGTGATGGAATGGTGATAGAAGGCTTTTGCTCTGTCCCTAGATGTTCACTGAAGGGTAGTTTTCTTCTCTGAAAGCATCTTGTTTAGTTGGATGGAATTAATCATTGCCAGTCTAGCCTTAAGGGATTATGCTCTTCCACACTGTAGGTTTAAACTTGTCTTGCATGAGGGACATGATAGCAGAGTACTGTGAATTTGAAGCACAACTGTGATGTGCAGAAGTAGGCATCTGAATGTGGGCTTTGGAGTCAGTAGAAGACATTCTGCTCAGGGCAGCAGAAGCTGGCCAGGATCCCCGTTTTTGCTCCTGCCTGGGAACTGCTGATCTCAATGCACAGGCTACATTTGGAAGCTATGTGATTTCTGCTACAGGAGTTGTCCTTACGATTCTTTATTCCAGAAATCTGAAATCTCAGGTGCCTTCTGACTCAGCATGGTTTGGGCAGGGTCAAAACATGGGAGCTGCTGTGCCTTTAGGGAGATGCCTGTGGCTCCCAGGGGTTCTCTGCTCCCTCTTATGACTTCAGTGGAGGTGCGTGGAGGCAATGGACAGCTTTGTGCCTATGGGAAATGGGAGCCTTTCACCTCTTTGAGAGCAATATGTGGGTTATCTTTAGTTTGGTAGGGCAAAGTATTCTGGCATGATTTTCTGGAAAGATTGCTGGGCCCTGACCTCCTTTGACCTGATTTAATTGAGGATTTTGCCAAGCTTATTACATGGGATTTTCTTTGGCAGCACTGAGTGAACAAAGCAAGCTGATCGCAAATTATCATTTACACGTGCACAGAATGAAACATAAAAATAGCTCTTCAAAAAAAGTTTCTTTTCTGTGACATACAATAACCTTCCTTTAGTAGCCTGTCATAGACCTCAAGGTCTGCTTGACAGGTCACCTCAGCTTCCTCAGTTATGTCTTCCCAGACACGTTACTAACACGTGGCTGAATAATACAAAAACCCCACATCTGAATATTAATTTCTCTTCTTAAACCACATCACTGGTTCTAAATATTTGCTCATTTTGTGTCTGCCTACTAGGAATATTATCCAGTGCTTTCTGTTGCGCCTGGTTATCAAAAAACACGTTTTAAATACTCCCACATAATTATTTCAGGCAAAAAATAACAGCTGCATGCACAAAGCATTTGCTTTGGAAGGGCTTACATATTCACCAAATCAGGGGTGAAAATGAAGAGCAGGAAACTAAACTTATGTGGCCAGTGACACTGGAGCACTACAGCTTGGATCTCAAGTATCTGTTCTGACTCCATAAAAGTAGATATTTTTGGAATACATCTGAATAGCAAATACCTAAAGCTTCATGATTGACTTGTAATGTGGCAGAAAATAAAGTTCATCAGTTCTGAGTAGAAATCAGGCTGAAGAGGTTTAATTTTTTTATCCTGTTAAAAGGTGAATGTGCAGTTGGTGAATGTAAACAACCAGTGAGTATGTAGTTGTGTTCTAGCAGCAGCATGGTCACTGATGGAGAGAAACAGCTGGATGCAATGTACACCAAACCCACCATCAAACTGGCAATAAGTGGAGTCTATAGGGCTAATTCTGGGGCATACCAGGGAAACATCTATTACATAAAAACAAACCTCTCTGTGAGTATTAAACCTCAGGATATTGGCCTGAAAGCTACTTGCAGTACAGCACATTTCATGGTGTAAAGGAGTGAGACAACAGGACAGGTTAAACGGGAATGACAGGAGAATTTATAAGGTTTCCTTACAGTTTCTAGGAAAAATGCATTTTTTTTCAGAACATTATTAAGTGAAAAGGCTGTTCTGTACTGAGAAGTAATATTTCGAACTTCTCCATGGAAAAGAAAAAACATGTTACACTGAAACAGACAGCAGTCTTATTTGAAGAAACAGTCCAGAAATTCTCTGTTATAGCTCATCACCTCCTTGATGACAGGTATATCTCTGGGCTAAAGACAGTCAGGAAGAAAGCAAGCTCCTTGGGTGACATTGTTCATGAGCAATTTTTGTTGTCTTCATAAGAATCAAGAGGTTATAAGGTCTCTCAGTGACTTCTCTACTATTAACAGTCTCCCCTTTGTCCTCACAAGGTTACAGCAAACTGGTTGTCATCAAGTTAGTTGTACTCTTTTAGACAGCTTTGTATTTTCAAGCTGTGAAAATAGGACAATAGGAAGAAGGTGAGGATTTATAGCTAGAATAACAGTAAGAGTCACTATTTTACAGAATAAATTTAAAATAACCTCTTTGTTCTGTATTTTGAGGTATGCATCTTTCAGGACTGAAGAGATCTGAGTTAAGAAAAAGGATTTTAAAATTTGGGGGGGTTAAGTAAAACTCTGGAAAATCTGCGGAAGATCCTATTGCTTAATTAATTACAGGCTAGCTGCAAAATGCAGGCCTGAGCAGTAACCTTGATGTTACTATGCAACTATTGACTTTCAAGCCTAAGAGAATGTGGAAGGAAGGAAAGCATCAGTTTTCCTGTAATTGAATGCTAATGAAATTACAGATTTTCACCTTTTCAAAATGTTATTAGCTACCAGACCCAATAACTTGCCAAATCTCTGGAAGAAAAAACACTGATGACTGAACAGGTCTTGAGTCTTAGGGCTCATTCCACATCTGGCTTTGGTTTTGTCATTTAGAAGGTGTCTATATCTGACCTGCCGTAACTGCATACTATATGTTGACATCAGTGGCATTCCTAAGTGTCAGGAAATGAGACTAAACAATAATTAATGGGCTGCCAAAATTGCTGAAAACTGATATGCGAACTGGATGCTTTTCTTTTACCCCACCTTCTTTTTTCTGCCTTCTATTTTCTGTTTGGCTGTTTCCTGTTCATGTTATAAAAAGAAACAGGTAAAAGATCACTTTTCTAGGATCAATGTAAGATACAAAAGAGGTACTGAAACAGACAATTTCCTCTGAACATGAATCTTATGTGTTGCCCATCAATCTCTGTAATTTCACCAATACATTTTAAATTTTAAACAAATTCATCAAAAGTAGAAGTTTAAAAGACAGTAAGTCCATAAAAATATGAAAATTCTTTGTGAGAAAGAAGACAAAGTTTGAGTTCAGTCCTTACCTTACCTGTACTATTTGCAAATGTGATTGTCAGCATTTATGTTCTAAATTAGTTGTGACCTATGCAGCCTTTTGCCCAGTCAAACAGGTAATGTGTATGGCAGGGAAATTGAAGTATTGTGAAAGTCAGGGCGAGGGTGGAGAACACGAGATACTAAGAAAATAGGGCAATTACCGTGGAAGAGATTTTGGGACATAAGAGCAATGTGATTGATAGTGTAGCGGGAGCTTTCATTAGTATGATGGGCAGTTAAAAGTCTTTTAATGGCTATAAGGATATGTGAAAATCTTAAGAGCCTTGTCGTAGCAGGATTCGTGGATAAACGGTTACTCTCTGGCAGTGCTGTCTGGACAGCAGCTTGTACCTGCAATACAATTTACTTTTCTTCATGTTTCCCCCCTTAGCCACCCTATCCTCTTTTCTCTTCCCCTGCTGCTTGACAAGCTTCCTCACTTACATCACTGCCAAGGTGGTCATAAGTCAGCTGAGAAATGAGGAATGACTAACTTCCTTCCCCTTGGGGAATTAGCATGCTGCTGCTATGAAACACTTAGGTCACCTGTCTTCCCAGCAAAAAAGCAGCAAGTACATGGTGTACTACAATAACTTCAGTGTTTCTCTTCCCTTTGGACGAGCCACTACAGTGGCTACAGGGTTGGGGGTTTTCATACTCTAGGTGATTTCTGCTAATTTTTACCTGTAGGAGTATTTTTTTCAAGTAAAATTTTCTCAAAAGATTCCCATTTTCCGGTATCTCTACAGAACCCTGTGTTGTTTGTGAAACACTGCAACACTCCTGGGCTGACAATTGCACATAAAGTGGGTCTCAGTGGCTCTAAAAGGGAACTATATGACATTATAGAAATTAAATAAAATATGGAATCACAGAAATAGTCTAAAGCAGAGTGAAAGGAGGTTTTTGAGCAGAGTACAGGAAACCAGCAAGGCTGATAAATATAAAAAATGTAGGTTGCAGAGCAAGCCTGACCATGAAATTGCATTGCCTATTTTGCAGATGTCAGTTTGTTACTCTGTACCAAATTTCACTTAGCTGGAAAGTGGCTGGTACGCCTGTCTTCAGAAATGCAGTTTGGCTGATTTAGCTCATCTTTTTTGGTGAACTTTGCGATATACAGCTAAAAGGCACTGTAGAAATGTAAACTGTTTGGGAAGTAGTGCAGTTCTGTTACAATCTGTGCAGCTCCTGGGAAAGAATGCACTGAGTTGTCTAAAAGAAAATGGAGTTCATGTGAACAGGTAAATGAAGCAAAGAAGGCGGCAGAAATGGATGATGAGAAGAGGGAATTATGAAAAATATAAAGAAAAAAATGGGTGAGTGACATCTGCCTGAGAAAAAGAAGCTGGAGATGAAATGAGGGAGGGCAGTTCACAAATGGAAGGGGTGTACCCCCCGCAGCAGTACTACTTGTCCTTGATGGAATGCAAAAAAGCAGCTGCTTCTGAAAGCAGAGGTGGTGCCAGCCCTTGTTAGAGAGAGAAGGCTCAGAGTTCATCAACCATTAGCACTCTGTGTGCTTCTCATCTGACATGGAGTTGATCTGCTCTGAAACGGAAGCAAATTGTTTTACAGCCTTAGGCTGCTCCTATAACACAGTGAACTTGACACAACTCTGTTATGGCATTGCCAAGCTGGAGCAAATTAAGTAATAGCACTTGTTTTCCTGCCTCTGTTAAGTCATCTTGCTTTCCTTCTCCAACTTCTCCAGTAGAAACCAGATAATTAAAAAAGGGGCCAAAACTGCAGCCATTGAGACTCATGCCAGACCTTAAGAAGAGTTCTTGACTGTAAGCTTAGGTGATTTAGAGAGAGCACCTTTGCTTCACTGCAGATGTTTTCAGAACAACTTAACAGCGTATAAATTAAAAAGACATTGAAGGCTGCAGCTTTAAGACCAATGCCACAGGAGGGCAAGCCGGTACAAGATCAGGCAGGTGCAGAAGCAAAATCAAAGGGATGTCAGACTGATTAAAAATAAACCACATCAGAAGTGCAACTGGTGAGTGACTTACTCTGAGTCAAGTAAGGTAGGGAATACAGTATTCCTTTACCCCGTTTCCTGGGGAGAGTTTTGTGACCAGGTTAAGAGTTGAAGAAGGTCCAGTACGATAGGCTGTGGTCATCAGGGGAAAGATGGAGACTGAACTTATCCGGGCTAAATGGGAGCAGATAATCGTGATGTCTAGTGACCAGGGATCTGTAGTTCACTCTTCCATAGCACACACTCTTATTTTTTTTTTACTTTTTTTTTTTTTTTTTTGAGTAATTTCACCTTTGCCTCTGCTGCAGGAAGTGTCTTCATTACAGCAGTGGACTAGCTCATATTTGCAGTATTTTTGTTTCATTATATTCCATAGAGGGCTGTGTTGTCAAGGAGCTCTAAAACCTGTGCTCCACTTTTTTCAGTATGGAGAACATTTCTATTTGCTGGGCTGGCAGCTGCTGTGTAAGCTTTTCAGTCCTTTTTAATTGCTCTGCCTTCTTGTAGCAAGCTACTGTGAATTAATTCTTTGGGGCTTATTATCCAGGTTCCTTTAGCACACTCAAGAAGGAACAAGAGGTACTGAAGAAGGCCTCAGGGCATATCCTCTGCCTAATGAAACTCTGCTATGCCTGTAAAGCCACAGTGCCAGGAGAAGAACGGAGAGGTCACAGCTGAGATGTGTTCTGTTCTAGCTGATAATGCATGAAACTGCTTTGCATGCACTGGAAGTCAAGTCTGCTTTGAATGATACCAGGAAACAGAAGGATAAGGATGCTGAAAGCTTCCTTTACCCATGTTCTTCTCACTTAACACAGTCTGCAGTTCTGAAGTCACTGTGAAAGTGCAGTAGCTGGAAAGAGGAAGGAAAAAGTCCAGTATGACTGCTTTTGCTTGGGGTTTCCTCCGGTTCCAGGGAATCTGACCTTAGGAAGCATGCCAGAGCAGAGAGGTAGGGCTCTTCGTAAGCAGCAACCACCTGACTGACTGACAGAAATGACAACATACGCCCTTGTGTCCCAGTGGATGGAGGTAACCTACCCAGATATGGCAGACTCAGAATGACACTGACAGAGATTTTGAATGAGAATACCTTTCTCTCCCTTGCTTGGCAGATGTGAGAGCAGCAAAGATCCTCACTTTTACAATGAAAAATAATTCTTCCCTGTTCTGCCTTATGGTTGCTGCATGCTGACTGGGAATCTGATGAGAACAAGTGATAGAACATAAGGCTCTCTTCTCCCTCACTAACTGAATCATAGTTAAGTGCAGGGAATAGTATGAAGCAAGCAGTTATAACAAATGCTGAAGCTTCAACCCCCAACAAACCTCTCCTTGACTGGAGACACATGCTACTCTTCCAGGTTTTTACTTCAATAAAACTACAAGGATTTGGACTCATTAAATATGGATTACTTTTTAATTGCAGTTTTTAACTCATTGGTTCTGCTACCTGTTGTTTTATCAAAGTCATGATCACAGGGAAAAGCGTAAGAGAAGCAACCAAGAGAGATTTGTTTCTGTGGTCTCAGGGTGTGGTGCAGCTGCTGCCTAGAGCTCTCTCACTGGTTTAAGTGTCCTGTGAAAGCATTGGCTACAGACTCAGTTACATCTGAACAGACTAGGATTTGAAGACCCTTATGAAGATACAGAGGTGCACTTACAGGTACAGTGTGTTCTTGCAGCTAGCTGCACTAACATGAAGCATGCAGAGGGGCACACCAGCTCTGCACAGCTGCACCACATTCAGCAGCAGAGCTTTTGAATATGAACAAGGCTTTCACTTTGGTCTCAGTTCTTTCCTTCTCTCTTTGGTGAATGAATAAATCTACATCATTGCTGTTTATGTGATACAAGTGGCTGAGAATTAGCAGTTTGGGATTACTGGTTTGGGTTGTTAACGTGGGTTCATGAATAAGCAGATTGACTAGTTGCAGGGAGTTACGCTCTAATTACCCTTGAGCTCTGCTGATGAAAGAATGATAGAGAAGGAGCAAATAAACCAACAGCTTTTGACTATTGTTTTATTATTAATAGTATTGCTAAAAGGAGAAAAGCTTGAAAAAAATAATGGTTCTCCTGTCTGACTCTGGACTGTGCATGGGACTGCAGTTCATGGCACCTCCTCTTGAGAGTGAATGACAGATGTGCTGCAGTTAGTATTTTTTGTCACGGTCATTGCTAGCTTGCCAAAAAGTACTGCTGGCTCCCCTGTTGAGGGAACAGATCCCAGTCTGATACATTTTGCCCTGAACATCCACTTGGCTTCCACAAGACTGGTAACTGCAGAGGTTCATCTTGATTCCAGCTCTGGTAATGAAGCAGTTAAGTGAAACCTGCAGAAAACCCAGAAGAAATGTACTGATTAAATGCTTTAGTTATCTTCTACTGTTCTTCTCTCCTGCTCTTTTTTCACCTTCTTCCAGCCTTGGCAGTGCGTGCTCTTGTATTTTTTATTTTTTTTAAAGTTGGATGGGAAATTAGTAAACACTTTATTTGGTTCAGCATATGTTAAGGAAGTGGAAACAGCTGGGGGCCAAAGGGAGAATGTGGCTGGCAAGGCATGTTGTTATTTTTATACAGAGCTGTTCAGTTAAGTCTCTTTGTGTAGAGATGACACTCAGCCCAGTTTTATCCTGGTGCCTCCTATTAGTCCTCTTGCCTTCCAGCATTTTGTCTTAGTAGTTAGCACACCTGCATGTTTACACCCTGTGAACCATTGCACAACAGCTTCTCCTTATCTCTCCCTTTCCTCAGCACCTTTCTCTTCCTTTTCCTTTCCTACAGCTGCTGCCTTTGGTGCACACCCCTACAAATACCCTAGGCAATGGGAGGGGTCTGGCCCAGCTTTGTCTGTTGCATTCCCAGCCCTTCCTCTTTCAGAGGGTGAGAGAGCCTAGGGTGAAAGCTGGTCTGAAGGAAAAGAGCCAGCCAACCTCTGCCAAGTTTGAAGAGACAAACCAAGGGCAAGCTGAGAGGAAGTTGTTAGGTGGGGGAGAGAATGGGTTGTCCTTGGTGCCCAGGAAAATGGTCTCACTCAAGTAATTTGCATGAGGTCATAATGAAACAGGACTGAAAACTTCCATTTTATGTCTATATATATTCCACTGTAAGTTATTATTTACAATTATATTCATATATCACATTATTATATATTCTAGAGTGACAGGTGATAGAGCAGAAACTTGTTATCCCCTGCCTTGTGGCAGGAGAGAGCCCTGAGTTATTCCATTAGAGAAACAGAGATGTACTAGATTAGATGAGAAAAAAACCTATGCAGTAAGTGATGCTGTATCAAGGCAAAGAATCAAATTATCTTCTCTCTTTCTCCTACACTTTCCCTGTATGTTTAAGAATAACCTTCAGGTCTTTTGCTGCTTATTTCCAATAATGAATTCAGCTGAGCAAGCTGGCACATTTCTGCCAGTCACATGGAGATCTTGCATAATGTAGGTTAAGCAAACTGATATTCTTGGGCCTTGATTATACCAGGGCCACTTAATATGGCCAGAGGGATTGCTCTTGGTGTTTTTATTCAAACATCAAAGACCAAGGCCACGCTGTTATTTCTTCCTGGTTTTCTAAGGAAAGTGACTTTACTGCAGAGCTCTTATTGCTGTTTTATTACTGTTGCGTACGAACTCATAAACTCCTGGCAGCTGAAAAACAATTCCAACCAAAACACAATTTTGATTGTTGGCTTCTGACAATTTTGTAGCCTAATTCCTACATGAAAGATAAATAAGACTTATCCAGAGACGAGTTATCCAGAGACTTATGAGAGTCACCATGGCAAGGCTTTGTTGCTTTTTTTGCAGCAATGACTCCAACTGGAACTAGGCAGCTCTGTGCAGAGGAGAAATGAAGCCCAGAGCCACCTCACTGACTGTTGCCACAGGAGTCTTTAAAACAGCCTGAACTCTGATGATCTCCCTGACATAATTTCAAACTGTTTGATTAAGTGAATCACTAACAGTGTTTCTCAAAATTCATTTTAATGGCTTCTAATAGTTTATTTGTTGAAAGATATTTAGCATGTTCTATGCCCCAGCAATAACATTTATATTATTATGTATATTTATATTTTATGTGCAAGACAGGGTGGCCTCCTAGCTATGCAGTATCATTAAATGAGTACAGGAACATTAAACTTAATAGACACAGCAGTTACTTTACCTGATTATTTGATTTTTTTTAAAATGCTTTTTAAGTGTTTATTTATGATGTAATTATTATATGCAATAAAATTCTCCAAGGGCAAAGAGCAAATATGTTAAACTAGTGCAGTGAGTAAAGCTAGTATCAGTTAGTTTGCCACTGCTTTCTCCCATTCAGCTGGCGTGGATCTTAGCCCTGGTGCACATGTTTTTGCATCATTCTATTTAAGGATCCTAGGTTGCAGACATGGTTTTGTCAAGTTATAATATGCTGTTGTTATTGATGCCAACTAGTTACTTCATTACTACAATCAGATGTTTTTCCATTCTAGAATCCTTTGATTTCCTATCAGTCAGATGGTAAAAAGAGAGAGGTTCTGTAACAAGCTTTCAAAGAACAAACAGAAAAAAAATCTATTTAAAGTCTAACAGTGTAATTCTTGCCTTCTTTTTAGTTTAAAGGGACAAATTACGAGTGGCCTCTGAAAAACCAGAACATGTACAAGACTTCATTATAGCCAAAGATTTCAGGAAATATTGATAGATCTACTTCTGAGGCAGAATTTCCTGCTTCCTGCCTTGGTGGATAAAATACTGATGCACAGAGATTCATCTGTTCACTTTGAATATGTGCTGACAGAAGCAGTTTGATTTGCAGAGCAGTATACACTCCAGGTGTACACAATTGGGATGTCCCTGACTGCACAGAGCAAGACTCTTGCATCCTGTTTGGCATCCCTGGTGACTTAGAAGAGGAAATCATAAGCTGTCATGGACTCAAAATGGCAGGGGTATGAAGGTGACACCCAGCTTTGTATGCTTGCAGGAGAAGTAGCATTGTCTCCTGCCAGCCTTTGCACTATTTCAGTCCACATGAAGAGAAGCTGGCTCAGTGGCAAAACTTCAGAAATGGTTGTTCAAAGCAGTATCTGTCTGTACATTTTTGGTCTGCATCCTCTTGGTCTTCTTCCTTGACAGCTAGTTGTGACCAGGTGAAAAACCTTTAAAAAAAATTAATCTAAACCTGGCTTGGTTGTAGCAGCATAAAGAAGATTTCTTTTTAAATTATTTTCTTTGTAGATTTGGCATCAGTAGAATTGGTCACACTTACCAGACTGTCTCATCCCAGCCTGTCACAACTCCCAGCAGTTATGGCTTGCTGGAATGATGGACCTGTTGGTGGAAACCAATGGTTAAAGCTGAAGTGAACAGGCAAAGAAGGAGATGCCTCAGGAATATTTTCTGTCTGTAGGCCTTTAGAAAAGCTTAATTTATAGGAAACAATACACTGGCAATTAAGCTGTCTAGACATGGGTGCCTACTTTGAATTCATTTTGATGGGAGTTAAACCCTGGGGTGCTTTCCAAGCGCCTAAATACCATAAAAAGGGCTATGATTGATTAATTTGGGGGGGGGCATTGAAATAAATAGCCTATTCAGATACTGTGTTGACAAAGATAATATTAAAAAAAAAAATAAGCATATTTGATAAAGTCATGTACAGTCAGTGTAGTTGTATACATCAGGAGATTCAATTCTAGAGAAGTATAGTTTCAGTCATGAGCTTGGTGGGAGTCGAAATGCCTGTGAGAATATAACATTAAAGAAGCAACAAAAGGTTGGGGTATGGCCATGGTTGTTGTCACTTAAAGCACATCTAAGTTACACACCTGAAAGCCACTCAGAATGCTTAACCTGGATAAGGGTGCCAGGAGACACTACTTGCAGATATGTTGGGCAGCTGTTTGCAGAATCTAAAGAAGAAGCAAGGAAGGCAAAAAAGGAAAAGCCTAGAGGCAATGTGTGTTTTGGACTGACAATTATGTCCTCTTCTGCTTCTGAAACATTGCAAGGCTAAGGAGACTTCAAATAGCTAAAAAGCTGTAATTAAAGCCTTCTTCTGAAACGTGCATTTGCTTCCCTGACACTGTGCAGGAGAGTTCCTGTTTTCCTGTTGTTTCCTGTGGCATAAACATTTATTTTAGATTTCTTTTGTCATCTGGATAGATGCTGTCTGGAGGAGACGTGCTTACATGTGATACTCTTCCTTCCCGCTGCTGTTTTTGTGGCCTCAAAGGCAAATGCAGGATATTCCTCTTCCAGTTCCTTCAATGCCTCTCCTTATTCCAGTGTCTCTGATTGATCTATCTACAGTGACGTCAGTATTTCCAAAGAACTTAAAGTAGTTGCTTTAAAGAAATGTAGAATAGACTGGTCCTGAATTCCCTAGGAAGGGCTGAAGCATTCTACAAGCTTGTATAGATTACAGAAGATTTGGACAATTAAGTAAGCATTGCCAGTACTGTAATGTAAGTATTATTCAGAAGACAGCAAAATGAGATGAGTAGGAACATCATCTTGACGTATCTAGATCCCTTGGGGTCAAGAACAAGCTTGGCAAAACCCTCAGAAGGGTTTTTATCAATTGGGACAGTCTAAATAAAATTGATCCTCCTTCTATGTAGGAGCCTGATCTGTACAATCTCTCAAAGTCCCTTCCTTGCTGTGCTTCTGTGATACTAAACTGTATGGCTCTCTACTGGCTTAGCAGGTGATATCCTGTCTCACCCCTTAAAATGAGGAAGATGAGAGAAATTCAGCTAGCTTCTGGTGTGCACTGGTAATCATATTTCCTAAGTTGCTTTCAGCACATCATTTCTTTACAGTTACCTAGTACTGATCCATACTGAGCAATCCAGTGGGTAAGCTGTGCTAACAAAGCATGTGTGGGAAAAGTCTCATAGGTTCATAAACTGGGAACTACATAGACCCCATTTTAAAATTAGCACACAGGTATATTCCTACGAGAATTGCTCGGTCTGATTTACCACATGACCTAATGACTCATGACCACGCGGTAAAACATTGCTGGATCATCTACCTTAACCTTTTAATAGTTGCAGTAAATCATTAAGTAAACCTTCAAAAAGATAGCTTCAAAGAAGGAGCTGCTTGGTGGAGGTTATTAGAACCTCAGAAAAAATACAAGACTGACATAAGGAATCCTTTCTCTTGGGTTGACTGATGAAGTCCACTTTATTTACAATTAGCAAGAAAAGTGCTTTCTGAGGTTTGTTACTGATGAAAGCACTGAGTTTTCTGTTCATCAGGACAGAAAAAGGAGTAGGGTATGTGCCTTACTCTGAGGAAATGGGCCAAAATCAAAGATCATATGGGTTTATCTCCTACCGTGAGTTTCCTGGCATTAGGTGACCTTCATTCAGTAATGCTCTTTCTTCTGTAATGTTGTAGATGACTCTACAATTGGTTTGCTTCAGCATCCTGTGAAGAAGAGTAGGTAGTGGCAGAAGAAGAAAGTGAATGGTCAGGCCAGTGTAGTGAACAGAAAATAAGCAGGACAGGTTTTAGCTAGATGTACCGATGATAAATTGAAAGGCATATAACAGGAGGGCTAGTGATCAGTGATTTGTTACAAATTAATTAAACCCTGTGGGCAATTAATTTCTTTGTGCAAAGATCTGTATTTCAGTAGAAAGAGGTGCAGTCTGCAAAATGGATAGTGAATTTTGTTTGCCATGCAGTTATCTTGCAACTGTTTACTCCACTATTGCATGAAGACTGATATTGGAAGGAAAGGTTTTAGCCAGTCTCAATCAAGGTTTCAATAGATAGTTCCAAACTGCCATTTCCATAGCCTTGGTTGCTGGTGAACCAGACTGTGTGATACCTGATAAATTTTTGTTTATTTTAGGAAACCTGGCTTACCCTTTTCTTAAGCAAACTCCACCATATTCCCTTTCTCCTTCTGACCAGAACACTGTCAGCATGTTAGCCTGCCTTTCTAACTGTGAATGCAGATTTTCTTTGCATATGTCCCCATGTACCAGATTTTCTATCCCATTTAAGGGACTGATATCACTGAAAGAGTTATGTTGGTAGAAGTTACAAGTATAATGAGTTTTGCTGTCATTTCTGTCACTTCATAATAGAATAGACCGCACTAGTATGGGTGATACCCCGTACTACCGTCTCTGTGCCAGCACTTTCATTTCACCAGGAGCAGACTGCAGTAGCTGATGTAGTGGCAAACCAACCATTAATGTTAAAACCTTAGCCTCTGTAATTCACACAGAATTTATAGCAACAGGCAGGCAGTTCTGGTGTTTCAGTAGGATCTGCTTTGGGATGCAGGTGAACACCACGCTCTGGCAGAGGAGGGCAGGGATTTGGGAGGTGTGAGCAGTGGGGAGGAAAGCACTGCCTGCCAGTCTGGATGTTGGTTCCACATCTTAGGGGAGAAGAAGCAGCAGGGGCAGAAGTGGTTTTGGTGGTTGGGATGTTAGTAGGCTGTTTGACCAGACAGCATCTCTAAGCAAGGTCTCTTCAGCTGGAAAAGATTGGAGTATTGATGAGTAAAGTAAGATATGAATTTACTGTGTGGGTGTCAGCTGCTCCTTAGTACCTGCCTGGATACGTGTTCTTACTACATGATAAATTTTATCTCTGTTTCAGTGATGATTCACTCTTCCTGAAGGATAATGTACCTTGTTTTTACCACAGAGAAGTGGCATGTAAATAAGCAGTTAATGCAAAGTATCTGGCACTAACACACTACTACTTATAACCTGAGAAATTTGACTTTTTCTGGTGAAAGAATTAACAGCGTATTTTTCAGTGCTATCTTGATAGAAAGGTGCTTCTTCCCTTCCTTATGCAACTTCTTTACCAGAAGCAGTAGGGTATGATTTTGAGTGTGGAAGAAGATGAACGATGAAGGCTATAATCAATATCAATAGAATTCAGAGTAGGAAAGAAAAAGTCAACGTGAATTTTTTTCTCTGTGGCTTCCATTACCAAAGCAGACAAGTGTGCCATGAAGCCATCAAGTGGCAGGTTCAAAACAAACAGGAGATAACGTCTTGACAGGCTGTTGCTTGTTTAAGCAATGCAATCCTTAGCCACAGCATGTTTTGGGATCCAGAAATTCTCACATCTTCAGACATGGGCTGTGAAGGTTCATGGATGCAAAATGTCTTGGAGAGTTAACAGGTATAAAGATACCTGCTGCAGTTCAAGGTGTCTGTCATACACAAATCCCTGGAAACTGGGTATGAAATCTGGCAGAATGTCAGTCTGAACTTTCCATGCTGTTTTACTCCTCTCTGGTATCCATGCTGGTCACTGTCAAGTGCAGAACATTGTGTTAATTGTAATTTTGTAATCCACTGTGGCTATTTTCATGCTTGTAATCATGCTGTTAAATGGCACATTTGTACCAGTACTACTGCATCTATGCATGGAGAAGATGGAGCTATCTCCTATTGTTTTAACTGTTCTTAAAAGGATCTAGTTTTTCTTTGTGGATGAGGCTGAAAGAAGCATTTCAGTAGCAGCACATGGGATGGGAATAGAGCAATGGGCTGAAACAACGGTCCCTCCTACACTCTAAAAGCAGAAATGTAGTGAGAAATATTTTTAAGTAAAATCTTTAATAACAAAATAAAACTTATGTTTAAAGTCCGTATGACAAAGAATACCTCTTAGGCAGAATTGCCACTTTGAGCATTCGACAACTTGTTCTGAGTAAAGAAAAACTTTGCATTTTGAATATGTGGGGAAAACTGGAGACATTCACATTTGTTATAAGGGAATTTTTGTTAGTCTGTAGATATCAGCTAAGTTAGTTTAACTGAGGCTTCATTTCCTGTTGTCACAGTTGTGTGAATAGGAAAATGATTCTGCTGTTTCTGAAGACTGACTGGAAATGTTATCATTTTGGCAGGAGGTCCTAATGGTTTGCACACCACAGGCGTCAGGCTGGAAGAAACTTGAAGTTGCTCACAGAGGAGTCATTTTAATAAGAGTATAACTAGGATGAAGCAAGATATTATCCTTTCTCTGATAGTTAATGAGCTACAGGTCGTTTGTTGAGCACAAGTAGAGGATGAAGAGGACAGCTGCTCAGACTAACTTTCTTGGACCCACTGCTGTGATGCAAACCAGAGAAGTGGCAGATAAGGCCTTACCCATGCAGTTGTTGTCAGGGTGAGTTTGCCTCCAGGCTGGTCAGCAGGACAAGGGCAAACTGCAGACAGCAAGTTTCTAAGACAGGTTATTAAATATCTATGTCCATGCTATGAATCAGCTAGGGAAAAAGAAGCCAGGGAGGTTTTCCTGAGGTGCTAGAGCTCTCTATGCCTGTTGCCTGAGACCTGAATAAACACCTTGCTGCCCCCTTCCCCTTGTTGTTCCAAATGCTCTGTGTGCAAGTATAAGAAGCAGGAGAACTGGGGACAAGACCAGGTTGAGGGCTGACAGTTTAGGAAACTGGAAGGAAAGAGGAGGAGAGGGTAGGGTGACATGTTCTCAGCTTCCCTAAATGCAAGGTTTCTAACACAGCCCTGGTGCTAATACAGTGATGGGGTTCTCAGACCTTAATATTTTTTTGTCTCTCTCTGGTTTAGTGCATGAGTATGTTCAGAACACAAGTATCTGCGTTTACCTTGGGACCATACACTTAGAGATGAGAGTGAATTGATGGTGAAGGAAGGTGAAAGAAAACAGCAATTTCTGGGCAGAAGACAACCCATGATTAGGAAGGCACTTGTGTGCTGTCCATTATCATGGTTCAAAGGAACTGTGATGGGAAATGTGCAGGTTTGGTAAACAAGCCAATTGCGCTAAGAAAATAGCTGACTACATGTCACCAATTCTGATTCCCAGGGGAAACTGACTTCCAAAACATTGTCAATCAGCACAACTCTGAGAGGTTGTGCTAGTTTTGCTTGATAAACATTGCCTTACTTAACAAAAGCTATTACCAGTGAAGAAAGAAAAGGCCAGGTATACTGCTGTGAAGTGAAAGCCTGCGGGCAGAATAGCTGACGTTCACTTAAAACCCTATAATTCTGCTAGTGAAGAAAAGAAAATGCACTGAACTGGCAGATGAAATGTACTGTTTTCTTTGTCTTCATGTAAAAGGTCAAGCAGAAAAAAAAAAACGTGAGGTCAGAAATAAATCAGGAACAACAAAAATAGTCCTTAAAACACTGTGGTGTTAACATAGTGCTTTTCTTCCTGTAGCGTGATCTCACTGCAGAGCCAGGAGAAAAAGCCCTGAGAACATACCAAAGCATTAAAAGTAATACAATTGCATTTTGAAGGGCAAGGAAGGAGACTTTGTGGGTAAAAGGCTGTGTCTTTTCACCTTTCATCTTTCTGGTGGTCACCCAAGGATCTCTTCTGAGATTATAAAGGGTGTTGTTTTAAGACCATTTATGTTGCTGGGAGAGTTATTTGAACAGTATCTGTGCAGTGCTGAAGTAAGTTTAATTGGGTTGCTGTTTAAGTGATGCAATTAAACTATTGGCCATCTGATAGCAAACTATCCAAATGAAATCGTCTTGTTTGGGTTAGGGCTGTTAAAATGTAAAGTGGCTTATTGACGTGCTTCAGGTTTATTGACCTAACCTTCTGGAGTTACCTGTTGTAATGCAGAAAAGCCCTGTGTGCCTTGCACTTATTTAATAGACTTTTTTCCCTGGTTTGTCAAGGGAGAGATCTCAGAGTATCCTTTGCTCCCTATTTAGTATGTAGGGGTCCTCCTGGAATTGTGCATCTCCAAAGAGATTCACTTCTTCATCTGAATGGAATTTTTAGCCTGCAGAGCAAGCTTTCAGCATCCCTTCTAGTAGGAAGCCCAGGTCAGAGGCATGGCATTTGGCTCTCAGTTTTACATAAAGAGTTAACAACAGCTGTGTTTTTCCCACATATTAGACATGCATATTTAGAATAGCTTTTCATGCCACCTTGCTAGTTTATTAACACAGGAGTATTTGTGCATTTATGTTGGATGATATGAGCATAGATTATTTTGTAATGGTTTTCTGTTTGGAGCTAATCTTCAGGAAGGAGGAATAGAAAGCTGAGACCTAGAAATTGACATCAGTGTGGAAAGTGTCTCTTCATAACTGTGACTAGCAAAGATTAAGACAACCTTAATGAATTGACCTGTTCCTCCCTGACATCCACAGGCTACTTTCCATTCCCTAAATTTTTACCAGCTTTTTTTTTTCATCACCACCCTGCAGATGATGTCTGTGTGTCTGAAGCGCACTACACAACCTAGTCTGCTTTTGACATCTATCTACCTACACTCTGATGGAGAGACTTGTCTTTGAGATCTCCTTCCTGCTAAAGTTGGTTACCCTTTGTGATTTAACCCTTTTCCTTTCTCAAATCCTCGATTTTTATTTTTATCTTTTTTTAAACTATTTTTTAATTTTTCTGGTGACAGCAGTGGTTTTCCATCCTCCATATGCTGGGCGTTTCTCTCAACCTGGCCAAGCAGTTTGTTTCTTCCCTTGACCTCCATGCCCCACCCCAAAACAACTTTTCTTTAGTTCAGGATGCTTTCTGACTTCCTGAACATTCCTATTCCTTTCCCTGTGGGGCAATGAAAACTTGTCCTACCCGGCCACTGTGAGTAGGCAGGGCATAGTTTCAAGTCCTACTCTGAAGAGCTCAATTACAGGAGCTGATTTTTTTTCTCTCCTCCACACCCAAGCTTTAGCTCAAGCCAGAAGGGAAATGAATCTGATGGCTCTTTAAAAAAAAAAAAAAAAAAATAGAAGAAAAAAGCAAAGTAACATTTTTATCATATTCTCACCGCAGCAGAGTTTCAAATCCCGTTTTTATCAAACGTGTGGAAATTTTCCAGTAGATCCAGGTCTGAGGTGAGTATTTGTTAAAGGCAGACATGTGGTGTGAGCTAGAAACAGTCATTGTCTTAACTGTTTTCTTCCCAGTTTCCTCTCAGACAGTTAAGTTCTCTTGTCCCACATGTGAAACTTCTTATATGGCTGTTTTCCTGGAAGAAGTCTGGATGGACAGTAGCTTAGCACTTACTCTGCCCTTTAAATTCATATTTTATCAAATAATTATCTGTAAATAAAGTGAAGAAAGTGTGCTTTTACAACTCTAGTTTCCTGACAAACCACCTGGGCATGAGGCACACCTTCACATGTTCAGAGGCCCAAAGAAGTCCCCATGCTAGAAGACTCAATTGGAAGACTATGGACTAGTAGATTAGAAAGATTTTTGACTTAGAAATATGCCTAATTTTCCCTACAAAGCTAAACTATGGGGTGGCACCAGGCTTGTTAAGGTTATTCAGCTCTTACGTGGTCATCTTTTTGCCTAACCTATGAAAGCATATAAATTATGCAACATGGCATTAGGCCTCTAGGGAAAAGTACTATTCTTCAAAGAAGAAAGGCAAAGTGGGATATTTTGCCAATATCGGGTGAGGAAAACCAGGATACATGTTGGTAGAATTGCCACATAAGTTTTATTTTGCAATAATTGGTAGGGTTAACTTGTGGCCTATTTTTTTTTTTTATTGTTTCTTTTACATGCTGATTATCCTTGCCTTTCATGTGCTTATAGTTGGCCTCCCCTCTGGGGAGAAAGGAGGCACAGGCTGAGAAACATAGTTCTGAATACCTTTCAAACTCCCTTTGTACAAGCCCTATCTGCACTGCCCGTCTGCTTCAGGGTCACAGTTGCCTGCAGTAGGAGCAACAGAAGGGCAGTGTAGGAGCAGCCCCTCAGAAAAGACAGAAATAATTTCCTTATAACATTTAATTCAAGACTTTGATGACTGCCA
This sequence comes from Pezoporus wallicus, assembly GCF_028554395.1. Classification (NCBI taxonomy): domain Eukaryota; kingdom Metazoa; phylum Chordata; class Aves; order Psittaciformes; family Psittacidae; genus Pezoporus; species Pezoporus wallicus. The sequence continues at coordinate 482,315 of NW_026635157.1, forward strand.
AAATGGAATTAATAAATTTTCAACACCCTAGATGAATTACATGTGCCTGGGGCCTGACCAGTTCAACCATAGAAACTTACTGGTGCAGAGGGAAGGGCAGAGCTGTAACACGCAGACTCAAACAGGCAGCTCTGGATGGTTGCAAGTGATGCCATTCCAGGTGCTCAGGCTGCCCAAAGGCTGGGGTAAGGAACATACTGGGATAATGCTGGACCCTGTCAGCATTCCCTTGCAAAGTGCGCTCTGATGAGGGCTTGCCATTGACAGTGCAGCTGGAGAAGGGTCTTCCCTGCCCCAACAGACAGCCCAAGGGTTTGGGCTCTGTGCCACTGGCCCACAGACCCATAGGAGAGCCCCAGGCTGTGGGCTGCATGCGACCCTGCTGGCTCGCCTCCCAGAGCAGGGGCTTGTGGTATGTGCTTCGGGAGTCTGCAGGCTGTTTGGCACTGGAAGCTTGCTAATGCAAAACGCAGTCAAACGCTTTCATGAGAGCTCCTGAGGAGAGGCGGCAGCAGCTATAAAGAATACACACTGCCTTGGCTTTGTTTATGAGGAGAGGGAAAGGGCTGCTGTGGGAAATGTCCACATCACTGTTCCTATGGTGTTCTGTACCTTGTTTATAAGATACTGCCAAGTAGCAAGCACAAACACACTTGCAATGGCGCATCTCGGGAACTGCAGAGCCTCCTTTTGATCTTGTTCAAAACCTAAAAGGGAGGGAGTTGTTTACATTTGTACTACTGTCACTACTATGCTATTCAACTGTTTGAACCTTTTCTCCCACCCCTTTTATGTTTACTTCTCTCAGCACCGGTGAGTTTCTAGAGCACATTAGAAACATTGTAGGCAGTTTCAATGTTTGAAATTCATGCTCGTATCTTTGGGTGGACATTTTACCAAAAAAGCTCTGGGTAGTGTGATCATAGGTGTATCTGTAGAAACCTCTGTCGCCTGTGATTTTCCTTCTTTTAATGGTGTGTTCGTAAGTACTATTCCAGATTCAAATACAAAGTATTTCTCTTCGTGTTTCATAAAAGCTTAGTACATTGTGTGAGCCCGGGAGTGTTAAGAACTGCTGGCTTCTCTATCCATACTTTTTGGAATTAATTTACAGTTTCAGATTAGTTTTCTTTCCCTGTAGGTATGTCCTGGACTCCCCTGTAGTAATTATTTTTGATGACTCCACTAACGCCTACTGCTGAAGGCAGAGATGATCTATTTCAGACTCCTTTGCTGAATGAGTTTAGCCAACGATCCACTCATGACTCTGGCAGATGTTGTTGCTTGCTTTCTTTCTTTCCTTCAGGCCAGTAAAAACTTTATAAATCTTCCCTCTACCATTCCAGAAATGTGAGAACTTTCCCCCTTGACACCTAAGACATCTCACTGACCTTATTTGCATAAGGCAGAACACGTTTGCAGATACTGCAGACACTTGAACTCAAATGAACAAACCCCCAGTATTTACTCTTGTAAAAGGCTGATTCAGATCAAACTGGGCTCCACAACCTGGATTTTTCTTAAGAATACTTACTCCTGGTGCTCATCTACCCGCAATTCAAAAGCTGTCAAGTTGATTACAAGTCCAAAAGCTTATGTTGATTGCCCCTCTTTATATATAAACATGGTGCCTCCTGTCCTTAGTATACACATTAATAGCCATGAAGTCAATGGACTATTTCAAATAATCTCAGGAAATGTTAGCCAATGGTCTATGGAAAATGCATGAGATTCTGCTCCAAATAAGCCTGTGGCATGTCATTACAATCTTTCCTTTGTCTCCATTTCAAGATGTTCATTCCTTGTTCTGCTCTCCCATTGAAAAAGACCAGAATGTTCAAAGAATCTACTTCAGATTTCCTTTACAGATGTTATTTAAGGCTTTAATGTTTGTTTGGAACTGGACAACATTGAGATATGTTGATTATTTCCATGGAAAGAGTAAAGTGAACTGATTATTGGAGTCCAGCTCCCTCTAGACTAGTGGATGCATTATATTTTGGAACTAAGCTTTGCTAAGAAGCCAAAGATTAATTGGCTATGGAGACAAAACTATCCTTTCACTTTGTAATTTATTGGAAAACATCATGGTGTTGTAACCAGAGGCTGTTAGGAGATTTCATGAAGATGAATAATTATGACATGATGAGACATGGCTGAGGAGGAATTTTTGAAACTGCTCTAATGCGAATAAATAAAATAGAGATTAGTATTCTAGGAAAAATACATAAGCTCATAAAACTGCAAATGAAGATTGGCATAAGCTTTTGTTTTGTTTTTTTTTTAGTTTTTCTGAAGTTGTTGGAGTTTTTCCAAAGTAGTAGCATAAAGGTTTGGTTCTTTTGTATCATGGTAGCTCTCTGCCAATTGTAGCTTTTTGACAGCCACTAAAAAAGAAAATTCCTGTCAAGGCAATCCTCTCTTTCTGTTGTCTGAGTAGCATTCTTTTCCTCCTGTTCCTCAATGAGTCTACAGGTTTCTACATAGAATTTGTAATATTTGACTGTAAGAATTTTTGTTGTACTTCTTGGATGTCTTAGCTTCTCACACCTAGCTGAGTATTTTATGCTTTCTGTGCATGCTCTGCAACTGCAAATCCCAACTGCCTGCAACAACCAAAGGTTAGTATTAGTGGATCTATGGGATGGATTCACTCAGGTTCTGTCCTTTGCTAATTGAGGAACAGCCATTAGTGTAAAGCTTACAGAAATGAGAACGATGATGAACAATTAGTCCAAAAAAAAAATAATACCCCACAAAAAAATTAAGAATAAATTGGTTAGGACAACTGTAAAGTCTGGTCTTTCCTGCAGTCACAAGAGAAAAACAAAATAAAAATGAAAAATTATTGACCCTTTTCTCCTTTTACCCCCTTAGAGAGAAAAGGTTTATGCTTGTAGCTTTGCTACAGGATTTACTGACAATTCACATACACCAAAGTAATCTCTAGCTGGAGATGTCTGGGATATGACTTTTGGATGGGCTGAGTGCTGGACCTCGAGTTTTAATTTGCAACAATTACAGGAAATACCTGCTCCTGAACAGGAGGCAGTCTAAGTCAGGAGCTGCTTTGGAAACCAGCATCATTGTCCTAGTAATGATGGAAGTAGTAGTAATTCAGGAGACAGCTGGAATGAGAGTGCCATTTGCTTATAAAATGCTGAAAGATGATAATAATCATTACTAATATGCAAAGAGGACTGCAGTGGGATGAGATAGCTGTGTGTGTTTATTACCCTTTAAGCACCTAGTGCATTTAAGCTATCAACCCTCTATTAAGGTTAAGAGAAGACAGAAAGGTTGGTCTCTCATGTCTTGTAAGGCACATTCTGCAGGACAATACGGATACTGGGGGACAACTGAGCAGCTAATAACTGCCAAAAAATCTGCAAGTCATGATTGCCATAACTTATCTCCTCAGGCTGACCACTTCCACCTGTGGTAGATCACTCCTAAGTAATATGAATTTGAGCAGTTTTATCCCATGTTGGAGTAATGGGAGTTTGGCACCTGTGAGACAGAATTGACGTTTTGATGATGTATGAGAAACAGAACCTAGCTGTATTCACTTTGGGGTTTTGAAACAATTACCTATAGAAAGCATGAGTACTCCGAATACAGAGAGCAGGTGTGTAACATGAAAAGGTTCTGTTTCTTTGCATTTATTTTGCTGCGAAGAGCATGCTTTTAGTGATTTAATAATCAGAAACAGTGTGTTTACTAACAACAGTAATAAGTCCGAAGCTTAAATAGCTGCTTAGGTTTTAGGCCCAGTGTTTATGAATCTCCTAAGTTCTACAAGTGTGTTTTGTGCGTGTCTGGCATAAGAACCTAGTAATATTCTAACATTAATATTGTTACGGTAATCCTGTATTATTTGTCCATGTTTTACACAGCACTGTTCTCCCTAAGGTTTAGACTTTGGCTAGCGTTGCATTCTCATCAGTGAGGAATGCCTTTTACATCTGGGTTTTACATTGGGAACACAAGCTCTTGTTCATGTGAAACTCATTCAGAAAATTGACCAAACTGTTTTTCAAAAGTGGGACAGTATATTTTTATACCAGTGGAGTGCCAAAGGATTTGAGTTTATACGTCCTTGTTTCTGGTTGCAGGAAAAGACATCAATGCAGAGCACATGTGGAGTTCTGTCCGTGCAATGAAGAAAATACTTTGACTACATTGGGTTTTGGTGTAAACTACTGAACTTGCAAACACCAAGTTGCATGGGAGACAAGCCAAGGTGGTGAAGTCCAAGCAAGATGAGGAAGCACAGATATGGTAAATGCATTATGTTCTTTTAAAGGAAACATGTGGTGTAAAGATATAGGGTCTTGTCTTTTATTTTGGTAACAATAAGCTTATTTTTTTTCTGACACAGGTGTCAAATTCACCAGGGAAAGCATCCGTAACAGAGCAGAGGTAGGCCAGAGCATTTAACAAAAGCCTGGTTATCTGGTGTTCTGTATGACAGAAAACTAAATACTAGTCCTCTCGAAGTCAGTGTCAAAACTAATTTTTTCCATGGCCCAGGAGTTTATCCCAGGTGTTTTGCTACCATAGTGACATCCTTATTGACATGTGTAGAGAGCAGTTTAGTTTAAATTAAGAACTGCTGTTATCAAGCTGTAGTTTTGGAACCAAATGACAGTTATATGAATTAGATGTAACTATTATGAAAAAATATTTCTCAGTGCACTATCTAGATCCAGACTAACTCGACAGGATACTGCAGGTGTTGTTGCAGTACTCAAGATCACAGTTAATACAGCAGAGTTAACATAAAAATAAGTTTCACGTTCAGAAAATTATGTTGTCTAAGCATATCAACTTGAATGAGCAAACCAACAGAAACCAAAATAAAGGTGCAAATTCACATACATATACCAACTTGGAGTAGGGCAGGTGCTGAATAACACTGTTAGAACAGTCTATTTGTAACAAAACTATGCCAGGTATCAACCATGCTAGATTTTCCTGTAGTTTCCTTCACAAAGAGGCTGACTTTAAAAAGAAAGTGTTTATTTCAACTTATTCTGTATTGTGGGAATAGCCTAAGTTCTTATTTCTTTGTGTGTTGATTCAATGAGTACTGGTGATCTGTGTTCATCTTTTTCTTTAATACTTTTCAGAACAAGTACGTCCTGAACTGGTGATTTAGAACATTGGTGGCTGGCATTCAGAGTAAATCAAGGAAGCTGGAAAAATCTGGGGGCTACTAGTATCTTTGATAAGTTTCTAGCAATGCCTTTTGGATCTTTATTAATGTCCTTCTCAAATGATAACTTGCAAATACAAAGTCTTGAGACTCTGTATAGGCTACATTTAAGTTCATCTTCACTGAAAAGCAGTTAGAGAAAATGGGACATGACAAAGTTTTGGTTCCTTCCTGACTCACAACTATGCAGAACACTAGAACTGTTACCCGAAAATGATCAAGCCACCTCATGCTTTTGGCATTGCTCTTTTTCTCCAGTTGCTTATAACATCAGTTTCAGCATCAATTGTAGTCCTGTCCCTGCTGCATTTTATCACAGTACATGGAAAAAGTCTGGGATAGTTGAAGTATGTAAAAGAAATTCAGTTGGGGCCTGGGGAGAAGGAAGAGAGAAAGAAAATAGTTCAGATGATAGAAAATACTTGTGGTTTTGCAGTCAGTTTCAAACCAAAAATTTAGTTTTAGTGTAGATCTTATCTTTGTGAATTTGAAAATAGGGATGCTAAACTATTACTAAAGTAAGTGTAGTATTTGAGATCATCAAATTTATATTTGATAATATATTGACTTATTTGATAAGTATATTGAGATCATCAATAATATATTTGATAAGTATATTGAGATCATAAAATTTAGTTTGAGATCATAATTTATAGTAATATATTTTAGCATAATGTATTAATTCAAATTTTATTTCCATGTCTAGCTCCCATTAGCTGTATCCTGCAACATCGGCCCCAACTTTAAAAGTCTTTGGGAAGTGGAATTCACGCTGATGTCAGTGGCTGTTCAGTTCAGTGCATGCAAGCTACAGGCAGTTGTTTGCATCACATTTGTTTTTATAAACTGGGAAATTATTTTTTGGAGATGCAGTTTTTGTGAGGCAAATGATCCCTATTGACAGATCTAATTCCATATGAGTCTGATTCATAGTGATGTTGCACATGCCACTTCTGGCTTTCCATTGCACTTGCCAAAATCTGATTTTTAATTCTTAGTTGCATTTTGACACAAAGATAGTTATATTTGTTCCAATTTTAAAAGAAACCCAAGGTGTTCATATCTTTGAATGTTTTTACTGCATTAGCTGTGAAGTCATTTGATTGCAGTAGTGCTAGAGAGCATAGTAAAGTACCCAACAAAAAATAAAAGAGTATTTTGACAGATCAATAGAGTTTTTTAAGCTTAAAAGCATCTATTTAATTCAAACCACACAGTGTGTGATTGTGATATCATTAAAATAAATATTCCAAATGAGCCATTCCTCACCCTCCATATCAAAGGGCTGACATAATTTCTGCGTATTGTATTGATAGTTTCTGGTATTCAGTACAGAGGTCAGACAAGTAAGCTGGGAAAGCAAACTGTGTTCCAAAACACCACACCAAGTCACAGCAAGAGATTTTTATTTTCTTTGAATATAAGATCATAACAAGTGAACTTTTAATCTCTTCTGTCCACCTGTGTTTACTGTAGCCAGGGGACTTACTGCTTTCCTACTGCTTTTTCTTTTATTTAAAGACAAAATGAAAGCAGAAGAGAATATGGGAAAACTCCTAGTAAGGCAGATTGGGCTATCCCACACTGCGGTAGCTTCCAAGGAGACTGTTGGTCTTTGGCCTAGCTAATTTTATAATGTACATCCTACTTTAGGGTATGGCTCCTACAGTGTCAGTCTCATACTATAGATGTTGTGGAAAATAGCATTTGCATTGAAGTCAGTGACAGTTGAGCGCATGCACTGCAGAAAATAAACACAAGCATTGCTTTCATTGGCTCTTCCTTTCTCTGTTATATACACTAAATTTTTGCTGTTGTTTTTTCCCTTACAGAGATACCATGAATATCACTGGAAATTCTGTCTTCCACCTCTTTGAAGGCAGGACACAGAATCAGTATTTTATTTTTATGTTTTTAATAGTGGAAGAATACCAAGTCGCTAATCTGAAACTTATTCCACTGTGAAAATAGCCCTGCTGAGAACATAGCATGGCTTTGTTTTGCCATTCCACAGAAAAATCAAGAAGCTGATGAGCAACTGGAAAAACATGTTGACAAAAACCTTTTTTGCTTATAATACCTTGCACATGTTTATGCCTAAAAACATTTGCACAGAATAGATGTTTTTTGTTGAGGTATGTCCAAAACCAACCCATTCACTGAACAATACCTAGCAGTTGAGCTAAATGCTGTCTGCTTTTTTCATAGTAGCAGCAGAATGCATCTGACAGTGCCTGTGGTACTGTTTGCAAAGAAATGTATGCAAATTTGGGCTCATACTGTTTGCCAGATACAGAATGTTTTCTTTATGGTAAGATAAGCTAGTTTCAATTTATATGCAATTTTCCGGCTTATTGGCTGTAGAGATTTTCTGTTGTATTTGGAGGTGCTGCATCTTAAGCCCTGGAGAGGCTTTGCATTATTTCTAGAAGTCCTGCTGAGATATGTGGGTGTGTGTAAAGCAGTCAGAGACATAAATTAATGCTATCTCTTTTTTTCTTCTCTGTATTTCTTCACTGATTGAAGAAACAATGGGGGAAAAGAGATTTGGGCATCCCTAGTTTTAGTAGTATATTTCTCAGACCACTGTTATTCATGCAGATTTGTGTGCACATGTGTTCATCATTGTGTGTATCAGACACAAAAACTCCAGCTCTCATCTTAGATGCAGACTGTGAGGGAAAGAGGGAAGAGAGTTGCTGTGTTCAATGTAGGATAAGTTCTTCACTGTTGGAATATTTTCTTTTAGGAAGTGGTAGAAGAAAGCAGAGAAAAGCAGGGGAGAAATAGAAAGTTGGGCTTTAAGTCCGTCAGATGGATTGCCTGTTTATCTAAGAGCTCATCTGCTGGAATACTCTCCTGGGATGTGAATTCATGTTTCTCCTCCTGCTGAAGGGATTTGAGTCATACCTCCCCAGAGATGCCATCCCCTCCTAATGTTTTAGAGATGAGACTTCTTCGCAAGCTGTAGCTAACTCCTGGGTCCCGCTTGCCTAAACTGCCCTGTTGGTGTGTGAGCAAGAAGTATCTGAGCCTTTGCCCACTCCCTCGGGAAGCAGGTCTGGAAAGTTTCAGTTGCACTTCCTACTTTGGATAGATAGACCAAAGAATAGTCTAGACTGAAAATTCAGACAACTGTGCCATATACATCTGTGACCTGAGCATTTTCTTGAAAGTTAGAAATACAACTCCAAGGTGTCTCAAGCAGAGGAGGGAACTGGGCTGAGATTTTCAGTATCTAGAAGGAAGGTTTGCATCCTCAGATCAGTTAATGTGCAGTAGCCTGCTACTGTAATATTCCCTGGCTGGTTTGCAGCCAGGTAAGTGTTGAATGGGAGACCTGGAATGCGAATCTCGAACAGTTTATTCCTGCATGCCTTTACCACATGAAAGCATTTATTTGGTCTCATATCTCTACACAACCTATAATTTAACAAAGCATGGGGGGTTTATAATTATCTTTGAGACTTTTAGCCTATGTTCATCTTCAAATTGGATGCTTTTATAGACCCCAAAATGTTTGGCAATGGGAAATATGATTATCTAAGTCTGGCTTTCTGAGAAAACCAAGAAACTTTCCTTCATCCTCTCCTTTTGTTGCTATATTCAACAATACATTCAGTTGGCTTTACTGTCCATGGAATAAAAAAAAATAAATTCTTTCTTAATTTTAGATGATTTCTGAAAGTTGCTCATGTAGAATTTGAACTCTTGAGTAGAATCCCAAGGTGTTTATTTCAGTGCAGCAAATGATTCCTTAGCTTTATTTCAATCTTCTTGTTTTGGTGGGTTTCCAACAAATGCATGACACTCAGGTATGTCATTTTTAGATTGAACCTTGTGTGGCAGACTCTCCACCATCCCACAGAAACAGGCCCAGCATATGTGGGAGAACTTAGTATTCATTTCCTCATTATTTGTTCTGTCTTCTGAATTCTTTTCTATATTTCATTGGCTCTTCTCTCTTTAGTAAGCATAAAGGATAACATGAAAAGGTCAAACTGAACTTCTGATTTTTTTTTTTGTGAGGTCAAAATTAGGCAAAATGAATTTGCCCATCCTTAACCAAAAACATCTTTTTAATACCTACATTAATAGCACTCGGTCAGAAAATAGGCTGGAGAGGGTTTTCATCTGTAGAATGCATTATCAAGTGAAAGAAGCGCAGTGAAATATGGAAATAAACAAAGAAGCAAGAGGAGTTTCTTGTCATTTTGTTTTTGGTAACTGTAGAATTGGCAGAGCCCAGAAAGGCCATAAAGACTCTGTTGTGTATTTCAATGAAGTTTTAGAGCCAGATAGTTACAAGACAAATTCATTCTCTATATACAGACTGTGGAACAACGAACATAACATTCAATTAATCAGATATGACTGAAATGTCAAGACCCTCATAAAGAAATCATTTACTCCTCTGGTTTATTGCATCAAGAGATTTATTTTCTTTTCTTGGTCCAATAAATATAGGCCATGGAAGGAACTGATTTATTTATAGTTACCTTCTTATTTCATAGTGATAGTGCTCACCATCCCTCCCATATGGCTGCAGAACTCCTTAGCTAGGAAATACATGGAAATTACATGACCTGGGTCATCATAGTTGCTGCTAAAAAGAAGAGACGTGAAATTGCCGGATCCAAAGCAAGATCCAAACCCAGTTCTGGTGCCCTGCACTCTCCTGTTATATGTTACTGTTATTTCTTTTGAATGTAATGTTGATATCCATTTAAGCATAGATATTGTCACTGTCAACTCATAAAACCACCAGCTTAACAAGTCCCACGCTACTTGACAATCCCATTAGCTTGTCTCAGACAATGGCCAATATCAACAGTTTAGGGAAAAAGCTTAAGAAACAGAATAATGTTCCATTCCTCTTTCCTCTCTTCTAGTGATCAGTGCTGCAGGCATTTCCTCCACTTGATATTACATTAGGGCCATTGTTTAGTCATCCTTGATAGACCTTTCTGCCACTGACTTGCCTCATCCCATTTTGAACCTGTTAATACTTTTTTGCATCCAAACTCATTTAGCCGTGAGTCATACAGCTCAATTTCTTGTTGTGTGGAAAACACCCCTTTGTTTTAATCTGTTTTTAAACCTGCCATTGGATAAATTAATTTGTTTATATGGTGAGAAATAATGAACAATTGTTCCTTATTCATCTTCTCTGTCCTAGTTATGATTTTGTAAGCCTCCTCTTCCTGCCACACACACAGGCCATCCGGAGCTGAAGAAAGCCAGCCTGTTTTGCCTTTGTATGGGCAGATGCTGAGTGTCATCCATACTTAGTATTATCCTTGTCCCCCTTCAGCATACTCCTAGTCCTACTGTATCCTTTTAGAGGGAGAGTAATCAGAATTATACCGGCACACTTGTCAGATGTGAAAAATATGCAGGGACTCCAAGACATAAAATAATAGGTTTTGAGACTTGTCTATAGATTGAATGAGTAACTAATTTGGGAGTTTGGATAGTTTTTCTGGAGTAGAAATGAGTGGTTTTTTTTCTTGTCTCTTTCTAAATGAGTTCAAGCTGCTTTGCATTTGGACTATGCAAGCTAGAGCTTGCTCCAGAATAGGAATGTCCACTCTTATAGGCAAGCTGAAGCAGCTGTCCATTTAAAATTTTTTCCTTATCCTATTATATATCCATTTTCATCCATCGGCAAGCCCTCAATCTTAAACCTTTCTGCATTTTTTTTTTCCACAGGAACACTGTATGGATTAATTACTGCACATCTTTGGTTGAAATTAGTCAGTGCCAGAATTCAGTTGCTCTCAACACAGTTGCTCCTTATCCACACATTGCGCATATTATAATTTTTCATTCCTCTGGGATACACTTCTCATATGGGCTGCACGTGTTTCATAAATTAAAATGTGTTGGAGGTTCTCCTTATTCTGTGATATTTGTGTGGTCTGCAAGCCACAAACAAAAGTAGGAGTTTGGAAGGCTTCAGTAGAATACAGTCTGCTCTAGCAGAATAGATGCAACTATTCTTAGATGTCAATGGACATCTAAGTAAGGTACCTAAGTTGATAGTAACTCTGGGTGTACTATTTAGGCAGTTAAGATGTGAATTGCCTTCTAGAGTAGCCTTACTTTGTTGAAAGCATGACTATTCTCCATATTTTTAACTCAGTAGCAGACAACCATTGTCCATTCAGTCCTGTACACATCTGTAACAAAACATAAATAAGCAAAATGGCAAACCCCACAGGTCTTTCTAGCAATCGAAAATTATGGGAAAACACTGCATCACTGGAATCAAAATTGTCATTGAACCAAAGCTCTTTGTTAAACCCAATATCTGGTGTGCATTTTCAGGTCACTTGAATGGTTTCTTCTGCAGCCTTGATGATTTGACTTTTGACTGGGAAGAGTTACAGATACTAAAACATAAGCTAGCAGAGCTCTTACTAGGTACAAGTTGTTGCAAAAATGGAAGAGATGTAGCAGACAATGAGACAGGAGGGCCTCAAGGAACCTGGTTTTGAGTTCTGATATTGCTGTCAACTTGTAGTATAGATGTGGTTATTTTTTACTTCTGATTTTAAGTGATTTGCTCAGCTGTAATGTACTTACAGAAGGAAGTTTTTGTTGCGTATTTGTAGCCTAGTACAGTGCAGTCCTCCTTCTCTCCTGGATGTCTGATACTAAAATTCCCTGCTGCAAACCAAGTAAGACAGGGATTTCCTAAAGTTGCCTGCAGGACATCTTTACCAACTTTGTAGTTTTAATGGAATTAGTAAGATCAAACTGTTAAGTCAGTGGCAAGTGCCCTTTTTAGCAGCTGAGGGGAGGTTAACCCACTAGCCCAGCAGGAAATTACACTGCAGAAGAGCTGGTCAGTTTTCTTCTAGGTAGGGGCAGTATTCAGAAGAGTCCAGATGTTAAGCATGTAGCAGGGCAGGGAACAAGAAAGACCAGGGAAGCTGAGACATTCTGTTTGTTGGCCACCATAGGACACCAGTTTTGCTTGGTTGCCCATGGAATCACAGCTGAATAAACTATTATATCAAATTATGTCTAATAAAGTATTCATGTTCTATGGTTCTTATTCTATAAATTAGTATTCTATGATTGTATGTTTCTTGGAACTGGAGCCTAGACGCTTCTAAAACTCTAGGCTGGCTCAATTTCTGCCTCGATCCTTGCAGTCTGTCCACTTACAGCTTTTACTAGAGGCTTTAGTTCAAATATTCTGTCCCCGATATATCCCTACAAATACAAAAAGGTGTCTGCAGTACTGACACCATACAGATCTGTTTGCTTGTTTGCTTTTCTTGGTAAACCGGGAGTTTTGTTACAATAGGATGCGTATTTTGGTATTTGGTATACAGCAAGGAGCACAGGAAGTGATATGTGCTGACAAAAGGATTCTGAAGTTTTGTTAGGAGGAAACAATTTTAGAGTCTCCACTAGGAAAATTCCACTCGTCTTGATACGTGGTATTTTAACTATTATTTAAAAAGAATTACTTAAATGTTATCAAGACTATGAATGTTTTCTTTTAGAATAACTTTGTAATTCTTATATTCAGCCCTTGCTTGCACACAAAATTACCTGGATTTCACTGAATTAAAACCACTTCTGTAAATGTTCCTGAAAAAAATCTACTATATTTAACTTTGCTGTTGAGTTCTGTGTTCTTTCAACAGACAACACTTCTTCCACTATGTAACAGAAACAATGCTATTAACTGAAGCTTCAAAGGGATAATAATGATTTCCAAAGCATATAATGAGGATCCCTCCTTGTAGCACCTTCTAATAAGGAGAGGGTCTTTCTCAAACAGGCTTAACATATGTTTCTTGCTAATCTGTTTTTTCTTGAAGTGATTTAAAGATGAAGGACAAAGCACTGCCAAACACAGTGGAACAGAAGCTTCACTCTCATGGGTGAGCGATGGTCAGGAAGGCTGTCTCAGGGCTGGGATTTCCCATCCATGCTACATACATTTGGCTGGGCCACTGACCATTGTTTCAAGTGGTATGCTGTGCTGGCTCCCACACAAGGTGATTTTTTTTTATGTCCCATTTACAGTACATGCTCTTCTCAGAGTATCTGGGGTACTGGGCCATTGTGGCTTCCATGAATACAAGGGAAATTCCTGGCATATGCCAGGAACAAGAAAGTTAAAAGGCCCTCATTGAAAATGGGACTGAACCCTTGTTGAAGGCATGTGAACTGTGAACCTGAGAGTCAGAATTACCACCTCACTTACCTAGCAGTGTCTTGGTCTTCTGCATGGTCTTTTCTTTAGGGCAGTATACAATTCATGCAGTTTTGTCATTATACTGTAAAAGTATGGAGTGATCTATTTAACTTGATTAGTGAGTATAGTGTCTGATATGGAGCCATTATTCCTTTGTTTTCCTTGTTTCCAAGTGTCTGATCTATCAAGGAAGCTGTATCAATCAAGGTACTCCCTTCTAACATTAGCTTTTAAAAAAATAAAGAAAATAAATAAAAAAAAAGAAAAAGAGGAAAGCATCAAATGATTTGAGGCTGGGGTTCCTATGGGAAAGGGTTATAAGAGCATTAACTTTATTTAGCTCCTGTTAGAGCACTGGATTTGTCTCTTTGCTTTTGGTATATTCTTTGTTGTACTCCAGGGAGAGGCACCTGTGAGATAGAAATAAAGAAGACAGTAGAATAACGGACAAACAGTCTAAAACCTTCAGCTTTAGGGTATAATTGCTTCTTTAATCTCATCTCTAGCTATCTGTTCTCTCTGTCCTCTCATGTAGATAAACTCTTAGGAGTCACATCTATCATCTAATCTTGGGATGTTGACAAAGAGGTCAAATAGATAAAATGTAATTGATAAATATAATGGTTGACTGGTGAAGTTCAATTTATTAGTAAAAGATATTAAAACTAGAAACAGTCTCCTCTCCTTATTTTAAAAATGACACTTTCATGGAACATAGAATTCTCCATACATAAAGGTGGGGTTGCCTCTTGACTTGTTTCCTATTTCCAGATTTCCTTTTTAACTATGGCAGGAAGATTGTGGTTGTGACAAGAGGAGGAGAGGAAACACAGAAGAACAGTTAGTAGCAGTAAGTTTTCTCATGTTTAGAAATAGCCTCTGTGTGCAAAAACAATTGTCAGCAGCTTTCACTGATTTCAGTGATAGGTTTTGTTTTCTCAGACCTGACCACCCCCTGTTCACAGTCTTTTCACATACATCAGTCATGAGTCTCAGTCTCTCAGCTATCCCCGTGCTGAGATGTCATTAATCATTCTGCACTTTGAAAACTGCTTATGGCTCTCTATGGTGGGCAAAGCCTTGGGAGCAGGGACCAGCTCTGTTTTGAGCTCAGGCCATTGTAAATACATTGAAGTTTTTACTGACATGTATAAGAGGAAGATAAGAAATTGAAATTCTCTCAAACCATTTGCAGCAAGCTGCTGCCATAACCATTCCAGAGAGATAAGTAGAAGAGAGAGGTCTGACATCCACTCTCCAGGAATGGTCTGTACAGTATTATCTGTCTTCTGAAGTCAGATGCAACTTTTTCGTGAAGTTCATGCCCTTTAACACCCGTGCAAGATAGTATGTAAGCTCACCAGTGGGGAACAGGTAGTTCTCAGGTTAAAACACGTAACTAGCAGTCAAGGGACCAGTGCTCAGATTCCAGCTTGGCTATTATAAACACTGTGAAATTCAAAGTTACAATTTTCTGTCATTAAATCTCTTCTGTGGGTGGTGAAAGCTAAACAGGGATAAAGTCAGACAATGGAATAGTAAATGCATCCTAAGCCTACCTATGTTACAGTGTTCACGAGTGAGACTGCAACTATACCATGGGATCCTGACTTGCAAGTCCCCTTACAGTTTAAAGGACACGTTTCATTAAGAACAGTACCATTTCTTCACCTACTACATCAGACCAAAATGCTGCAGTCAGTGTCCAGATCCGTTATGCTTTTTTGTATCCACTGTTTTTTAAAGGGTACTGCTAAAAAAAAAAATCTAACATTTTGGCTTATTACGTTCACATCATTCTTCTTCATTCAGGTGCATAAATGTAATTTTATGAGTCTGTTCACATTTTTTTGATATTTTTGTTGGTAGAAAAATGGTTCTGTTTTCCACAGTTCTGTCCTTCATGAAAAACCATCCATGACTAAGCTGTGGCCATTACATGTAAAATGACAGAAAACAAAAGCTTCTTTCACACTGAGATGTAAAGTAGAGGTGAAAGAAAAGGTTTAGTTGCAGTAACCTTTGCTTCTTCAGCTGTCTGTGGTAATGAGGGTGAGATGTTTGAGAGCATCTGCTTTTGCTCTTTTAGTGAGTGCATCATTCTGTCTTCCTTTAGTGCTGGGAACTTGGTGGAGGGTTTGCTTTGTCTGCAGGGATTCTGTTTGCTTTCATCTGCAATCAAAAGACTGGTGTACCACACCCTAGGTCCTGATGAGAGCTGCTTTCCATCAGTGCAGCAGAGGAAAGGAAGGTGTGGAGTTCCTGAATGCCAGGTGGGAGAGAGGTGGGAGGGGTTATATCCAGCCTAACCTGGTCTGGTTTAAAGTTTGGACAATGCTGAAACTTTGATTAATGGACTGTTGTGCCCCAAATATTTCTTGGATGTCTACGTTACCATTTTCAATTGTGCTAACAACTGGCAATCAATTAACTAGAATTACAGTACAACCAAAAGTGCAGGTTAAACAAAGCAATTGCGATGAAACTGGCTTTCAGCCCAGTATCTGCTGATGATGGGATATGAAACAGCCTATTGATTCTGCAGCTCTTGAATTCTTGTACAAAAGTAGAAACAATGCTAATTGCTTTTTCAATAGGAAAAAAAAATAAATTCACTATCTCCACTTTAAAAAGGCAACATGCATTACTGAGCCAATTCTTAGGAGGCTATCCAGACAGAAGTACTTTCAGCACATTAGGAAAACCTCAGGTTAGAGTTTTACAAACTTTGAGCAATTATAAAAGAAAGGCAAGAACACCACTGCTCATTGCAGGGTTTTGAACTAGACGACCTTTGAAGGTTCTTTCTAGCCCAAACTATTCTATGAATCTAGGAACACTAAATTTTAAACTATATTTGTATGCTCACCTGTCAAAATGTTGCACAAGCTTTTTGTTATATTTTCAGCTTTCTATGCTTCATTTAGAAAGCTATTTGAAAAGACGAAAGAGCTCTGCCAAGTTTCTATGCTGATGACTGGCAATTTATTGCTAATACTGTGATATTTAGCACTTTTCATAGGCCTCAGATGACAGAACCTTAAAATGTATGAAGGTCTCAGCTTTGGCTTGGAAGTTTCTTGTATTCATGGTCTTGGGGGAAAATGTGGAAACCTGGAACAAACACACACAAATGGCTTAAACAAGAAGACAAGCAACAGCAACTGAAAACACAGTTTTCAGAAAGCTCTTGATTTTAATTAATCCTCTGTTCTGGAGGAGCAGTTTCGTGGTTTTTTAATACGTGAGGGTTGTTAATACAAAAAGTTTGCAGTAATTGTAAAAGCAACAACCAGTCCAGCTGCATTCCCTGTGCAGAAACTGAGAGGGACAGCAAGCCATAAATAGTGGTGTTACCACCCTTCTTTGCCTCAGTTAAGGAGTATTATTATTCTAAACACAAAACAAACTATTGCTTGGGCTCCAACTGAAAATTTCAAAGCCTCATAAATCTGCCAGGTCAAAGCCAATTTTCACTGGAATTTTGGAAGGAACTTTTTTCTTGAGAGAAATATCCAGGGCTAATTTTAATTTCCTTTTACTGCTTGTTTTAGCAGCATTGTCTGAAAACACATTGTTCTTCAA
The DNA here is from genome assembly GCF_028554395.1 of Pezoporus wallicus. Taxonomy (NCBI): domain Eukaryota; kingdom Metazoa; phylum Chordata; class Aves; order Psittaciformes; family Psittacidae; genus Pezoporus; species Pezoporus wallicus. The sequence continues at coordinate 499,339 of NW_026635157.1, forward strand.
ATGAAAGAATATGAATTTTCCTCTAATTAACCTCATTCTATATATGCCTGTAATTTAGCACTAGCCTACTGCAGCAAACATGTGCAGAGCATCTACAATGAGTATATATCCCCCTTTAGCCTGGAGCTGCTGAAAACTCTTCAGGCAGCGGTTGATTTGGGGAGTGACTGCTCATTAATTAATTACTGATCTGCTGTAGGTAGAAAGGCACTGCCTGAGCTGTTTTCTGTAAGATCCCAGCTAAGGTGGGAATATAGCCTTCATGGAGTTGAGTCCTGGAAGGGGTCATGTTGGGTAGCAAATGGGTAGGATGCAGTACATGAGCATCTGCAGTGCTGCATGATGCTCAGTGGCCTGGATGATTCAGTGCCATGAAACAAAAGCAGATCTCAGTGCAAAGTTAGCATAAAGTAGGGAGGGGCTTGCACGATAAAAGGTTTGGAAATGGCTCTCACAGATGAATGTTGCTGGCTCAAAAATATGAAGAGGAAGGTTTCTATTACTTGTTTTAATAAAAAGGAAAGTCCTTCCATGAGGGCTCAGCAGACAGCTGAGGCAATATTCAGGGAAGTCTATTCAAAAGGAAGGATGTGTGTATGCATTCTCTCTCTGATTGCCCTTTTGAGAGTATTTTTTATATGCTACTTTTTCTGCTTTGGAGTATCTTCCTCCATGGAAACACCAGTCTTCCAGAAAGGGATATGGGGCAGAACAGAAATGATGGTTTTTTCCCTCCCTTTTCTTAGCCTGTTTCTATTCTGTTAGTACCTTCCTGCTATAACACTTAAGTCTCTTCCTTTGTGCATTAAGCATGTTTTACATGAAAAGCCAGCTTGCAGTATAACCAGCTTGCAGCACAGTGTTTTCTAGACTCAGTATTTTATCCTTATAGTATGTTGTGCTACATGTTTGCTAATATGCAAAAGAAACAAGATGGGTAATATAAGATAAAATCTGAGGTCTCTTTCTTTCTGGGAATGTTTATTTCATTTTCATGGTTACTTCTGAACTTCTGCTCTTATGCAAGCAAACTTGGCCCAAGGCATCAATTAATGCAGTGAGAGAATAGCCATAATCAATTTGAGATCCCCACAAAGAACTCAGAAAATGAGAAATGTGGCAAAAGTGTAGGTTGTAGAGTGAGAGAGGTGGCTCAAGATACTTGGTGTTGCGGGACAATCCTCCTCTTTTTTAATGGGTGTTAGATCTTTTTCCCTAGACAGAAACATCTGACTTTAACAAGCATTTGTCTTGTTTGTTTTGGTTTTTTTTGGTGGAAGAATATAGTAGCCCCACAGACTCAGCCAGTCAAAACACATGGCTCTGAGCCTAAAGAAGTATGTCATAAAAGTGGATTTTTTCTTTTTCATGAAAAGAAGAAAAGGTAGAAAAAGGGATTACTTTACATAGTTGAAATGATTAAGGTGGAAAAGACAACTGTTCTGCCTCTAATGTGAATTTAAATAAAGATGTTAATTTGCTTGTTATCTATTGTCAAAAAAGACCTCATTCTGAGACACATGCTGAAAAAATGTTCCTTTGTCTACCATGCACATCAGCTGTCTGGTAGACAAAGAAATATTGCTGTGACTCACTATTTTTATACAAAGAAGCAAATAACAGTGTGGGTATCATCTATAGGTTTTGCTTTCCAGTGTATCAATTTTATGTTGTAACAGTCCATAAGATTCAGAAAAATAATTCCAGTATCTGCTGGCCATAACAACATGTTGTAGTTAAGCCTTCACTCTGCAGGTAAACCCCAAATTTACAGGCTTGCCATCCTTGTTGAACTTTTTCTTATTTTGTCAGCTCTGGGATTCTCTGTTTTGGCCTAGGCTGTCCCTACACTTTTGGACTTCTTTCTCCATCAAGGTATCTCCTAACCTTATTAATATACACTCTTATTAAGGGGAGCTTTGTGCCAGCAGTGTGCAACACTGATGCAGTTATGTCTTGGGAAGCACAGCTGCAAGGACGCTCCTCCAGGAACAGTGAACCAGATAGTTATTCAGTATCAAAGCAAATTTAGCCTCCAGGCACAAACACTCTTGCTTTTTGTGCCTAGATAAACTAAGAAGTCTTGTGAAACCTATAACAGTGTCTTGTAGGTGAAAAGAAATGTGAAGCTGGAGGAGTGTTGGAGCTTTGTCCAGCAGTATTTGTGTCAATAAAACAGCCTGAAACTTTCTTAGCCTTTGCAAAGCTATCATAGGCTGAATTAGTCACAGCAGCAAAACTATCTGTTCACCAGGAGAGGATCTTCACATTAGAGATTTTTCCTATAAGGCACATGAGGTTTAACAGGAATTGCTTTACCTAGTAGTAAAAGCTACAGATTTTTACAGTCCCTAGAGCTTGGTTCTACTTTTTCCAACACTTTGCAGAACCAAGGTGAGATCTTCTGGCTCCTAAGCCCTTTTCTCTTACCTTTTTTCCAATTGCTGTTATTAACTGTTTAGTCTGCATGGACAAGTCTGTGGTCCTTTCATAGAATCATAGAATAGTTAGGGTTGGAAAGGACCTTAAGATCATCAAGTTCCAATCCCCCTGCCATGGGCAGGGACACCTCACACTGGAAGGCAGCAGAAGTCAGTGGGGCTAAGTAGTATTTCTCCCTTTCAGTGTCTCTCTCGAGATACTTCCCAGTGTGACTCTCTCCTGTTTAGCCAGTCATGTAGTTATAATACCATCAAATAATTGGAAAAGAATACAATTCCATGGCATCATTTACAAATCCATCTAGACTGGTATTTTCAATCTGTTTCAAATTTGTGTACCCCTGTAAAGTAAATCTGAATCTACCAAAGCAGTTATCTTTCAAGGTCTCCTAAAAGTAGACCATAGGTTGAAGACCACTGGTTGAGTAAAAAAGACCACCTTTTCAGTTAAAATTTAAACTGCTTTTACTCAAAGTTTCAGGACACACTCAACACCACTTACATTGTAAATTCTCTGGTGCAGGGATCACCTTTTCATTGTCTACAAGTGCTGCATTCAAGTGCATTGATGACTGTGCCTTATGAGCATTATTTCAGTATAAGTAATAAATGCAATGTTGTCTGAGGGCCTTAAGAAATATCACTCTGGATGTAAGTTTCTGATCACTGGATTTGGAATATTTGGTAATTATTACCATTAGTTGCCATGTGCTTCATGATGGTTGGTAGACTAGAGGTAAACATTGTCATAGCTGACTGAATTTGTGTGGTTGCACCCTAACTTGATTAGCTTTCATAAGAGGAGATGCCAAGACTGAAAGGAAACTTGGGAGTTTCATGGAGCACAATCACAATTGTTTATTCAATTATTAGCCAGTCCTGAAATGACTCACAACACAGCTGCTTAGATTTACAGGCAGTTAACAGATGTAAGTGTGGGCTTTTTTGTTCAAAGCGATGTAGTGGGACACTGTCGTGGGCCAACAACTATCACAAAGTTGAAGACTTGAGGAAATGGAACAGACATTTGTCTCTTTCTTGCATCAGTTGCTTTGTCTGCAGCTAGGAAAAAAAGATAACTCTGAAGGTGATTTTATCTGCCATATCTTGAGATAGCCCAGTAATCTAGTAAGAATATTAAGTGAAAGTTGAAAAGTGGGCATTGTTGTCTCTGGGATACTTGGAAAACTCTGGGAGTGTCTGATCTGCTATTTGCAATGACTCCAATTTTTGATGTGACTTTGTTTGGTAATTCTTGCATCTGTAATAATAAGACAGTGCGCTGGCTGCTTGAGTGGTGGAATTCGTTCAAAATGTTGAAAACTGATACTCAGTTATGCCTCAGAATTATCAGGAACTGTTTCTGTTACATTAACGTTCAAATTTCATGCTCTTTCAAATAGATAATTGCTTTTTGCCCAGGGATAGATTAACCAATATAGGCCATGTCATATAAACAAGTGTTTATGAGATGCTACGATACATTGCCTTTTCTAAATGATATTGTTTCTGGTTGTAATTTTGGGTTGCTCTGAACCAGCCTTCTATGCTAACCTACATTAAATAAAAGGAATTAACTTCACCTATCATAACAAAGCACCGCTCATATCACTTTAGGCTTTTTGTTGTTGTTTTGGGGTTTTGGGGCTTGGGGTTTTTGGTGGGTTTTTTTTCACTTTCTTATTCTATTTTTCTCCCTTATGTCATTATCTCACTGAAGTGTCTCTTCACTTAACCCACCATCTGAGGCTGAGATAACTCCTCCTTCCTCCCTTCTGTACTTTGCATTTTCACTTTGCTATATGCAACTATTGAAGAATCAAAAGCATCTACCTGTACTGTAGGTAGAAAAATATTTTAAAAATATAAGAGATTCTCTGTCTTTTTTCAGTGACAGGTCTTCTTTTTAGAGCTTATATCCTTCTGCTGGATGGGTATGGACTGAGGTCAACACAAGCTCCTATTTGGGCCTTAACAGCCTTAGTAGTTATAACTTCTGATAAAGCTTTGGAACTTCCTTTTCCACTGCCTTGTCTGCACTCATGTAGATATGTACAGAATGAAACCAGAGCAGGTTTGTTAAATCTTTGTTCTGGCTTGATAGCATCTGATATATCACCTTTCCCTGACCAGTCTGCAGTGGCTGAGCATGAGCTGTTCAGTGTTATTTAAATTTGCCTGAGGGCTGTGATGAATTATGCCTGCTGCCCATGACCCAGTTTACTTCTGCCACTCCTAGAGTTTACTAAGGGACAGGAAAGTCTTTCCTCAAGACAGCTTTTTGCTGCACTAGTAGCTTAGGACAGCATGGGATGCAGCTTTGATGAGGATTGGGGTGGCTGAATGGTGGCACAGCAGTTATCTGATCTGGAATGCGTGCTGCATTAGGCAGGGATACAGCAAAGAAGATTACAGCTCTCAGCTCTCTCTTGCGAATATGCCCCTCAGGATCCTCTCAATCCATGCCTAGAGGACTGCCTTTGCAAACCATCTCCTCTCAGGTCATCTCTCTCTGATGGCACCAAACCAGACTAAATGCAGGGGAGAATCTTGGGCCAGTGGTACTCGAGAAAAAAACTCCAGAGACCAGTTGGTGATACCAGAGCAGTTAGCTAGGGGCTGAAGTTAGTTTATTACCTAAAAAAAAAGCATGGGTATTACTCATTACTCAGATGGTAGTTTATAACAATTAGTCTAATTATCGCGGAGCACTGTGCTTTAAATGGCACAGCTGAAAGCAGAGAACCGCAAGATTTTCATGTAAGTAGTAAAAGTTCTTTTAATAACCTAAATGAGCTAGCAGAAAACAGTGGTTGTATGTTTGAAAGAGTTTCCTTTAAGTTGAAGTGTATTACTGTAATCAGATGAGCTCATCCATCATCTGAGCAACCTGTATTAGCAGTGTTGAAAAGCAACTCTTAGTTGCTGATTAAAGCAACTCAAGTGTACTCTTCATTGTGCTCTTAAGATGTCAGATTCGATCATCTTTTTTGTGCATGTAACTCACCACAAAGCACAAAACAAACAAAAAACCTTCTACTTTTTAAAGGGCATGATCTTGCAACCCCTAAATCAAATAGACAAATCAAAAGCCTTCTTCTGACATGTCTTAATACTCTTTATCTGAATAATCAATTTAAGCTAAAAAGAGACAGCTGAAACTAGCTGAGAAAAAGAGAAACTAGCACCTCTGGTGTGCCCAGTAAGCCTTTGTGTTGTTTGAGCAACTGAATAGAGAACAAGGAACAGTTGGGATCCTGCTCCAGCTTTAATTTCAGTGCTTTTCAATGTCTTGTAAAGAGAGGTAAGTATTCTAGAGGGGTTGCAATGGTTCATTCTTACCTGGTGGCTTTGATATAAGGAGTATAAAACCTAATGGTGAATCTCTTCTAGATGGGGGTGGTTGAAGGTTGTCTTTGTATGCAAGGTTGAAATGAACTGTTTAGTTCTAGCACTACAACCTAAAACATTCCAAAGAAGATTTCACTGGGAAGACACTGCCTTGTAAGATTGAAACATGTTTTTTGTTTGCAAGGATGTAGATGCAAATATTTTCAGCAGCAAGCCAGTAGAAAATTATTCTGGAGGAGAATGAATGGCAAACGCAGAAGGATATTATTTATCAAAATGCTTAAGAAAACATGATGAAGTGGAGGTTGTGCTTAAGGACCAAGACTTAAGGAATCTGGGACCTGAGTTGACAATATAATTGTGCTAGCTTTTGAATTTGCCAGAAGTCTATTTTGTGAAGACTGCATCTGGTCTGTGTGCTTTTTTTATGAAATACAGTTGTATTCAAGGAGGATCCAAGCAGTGCTGATATGTGGAAAAGCAAGGATGTTTACTTCTGCATGGAAACGTTCCCAGACAAAGAAGGAATCAAACCCTCCCTCTAGAAAGATTAAATTCATTCAATTCCTTCTGTACAATATCTTCTTCTTATGTTGACAGTCTTCATTCTTGTAGCCAATAATCTTATTCCCATTCCTTACGTGCACCTTTTGTTTCCCAAGGCAAGTGGCATGTAAAGTCACCTTGTATTTAAAGTTCTTGCAATTAAACTTTGCAGTAAGGTTTGCAGTAAGATGTTTTGAACTTTGTGATTAAAAGTTTTAATGGCCGTTTTTGTCAAAACTTAAATATGCTTCCATTTTTTTTCACACATGTATTAACTTGGAGGTAATTGAATACCTGCAGGACTCAGGCATAAAGTAGGTATCATAGCATTTTATTTGATATTAATGATTTTACTGGAACAGGTAATTAATGCAATGGTTGTGTACTCCTTGGCACTAGTTTACATGAAAGAGTATGTTCTATTAAACAGGGACATAGCTCTAAAAAAAACCCCACTTATTAATATTGCTTTGCAAAGCAAATGAGTAGATCTGTGGCTGCCAACTAAATTGTATTGTGGGTGGAATAATAAATTTGGATGCTAGGAAAGGATCACACAGCAGATTTAGGTTTTGGTTTGTTTTGTTTCTTTTTATTTGGGCTGACTGTGGAGTGCCCAGCTTAAGATCACATCCATTTTCCCTGCCTTGCACCCTGTGCAAGGCAGGGAGGTGGCTTCTTGCTTCTACATACCACCCTGGTCCCCAGTCAGTCAAATCTCAGATGTGTGTTTTTTTTGTCTTTTAAGTGTTTGGGGGATGACTTTACAAATAGCAGCTTTCTGCTATTTTAGGGACAGGTTTTTTTTTCCTTTGCATTCTAACTCAGAACAGATAAACTTACGCTTCTTCTTGAGTGAATGCTGTAAACATCAGCAAAACTGAAGTGACACAGATTTCTCTATATTTAAAAGCATTGCTTACAGTTTTGCTGAGTCACAGCCAAAATGAGAAAAACATTAACACGATGACTGGTGCAATTCAGTCCTAGTGATATAAGGAAACGTTATGATATTTGAGATCACATGTATATGTACAAACCTATTAGTAGACTTGTTTATATAAGCTGACTTGTTAGAAGAAAGGAAGATAATCTAAGGTTACAGATTCCCAACTGTAATAAGCAAACCACTTTCAAGTGGTATATGAAGGCAAATTCTGACCATTGGTGTGGCAGATACAAACTCATCAGTGATGCAAGTTCCTGGCTGTGTGGGCAGCAGGAGGGATAGAAGTGAGGAGCTGATGAATGGAGTTGGATCGCATCTTATGTGTTAGAAGAAGGCAGAGGCCCTACTGTGTGAGGGTATGAGAGATGTTGTAAGAGAGAGTAGAAAAAGTTGGGTGCCAAAAAAGAGGGAGGTGGAGGAAGCAGAGGCTTGTCTCTTGCCTGTATAAAAGAGTGCTGCTGGGGGTGGCTAAGCAAGCTTTTGGGGAACCCCCACAATACCCAGTGCTCTTGTCTGTGCCACCAGCCTTCTGGTGCACAGGCAAAAGGTTGGCCTGCCTACAGTCTCCTTTGTCACTCATGCCCTTTTACCAATAGTCACCTTGATTACCTTTGGAGATAAGAGTTCCCACGATATGTCCATCTATCTAATTCCTCAAAAAATGGGTGGTTCTTCAGATCTACTGTTTTGTATTACAGTGTTGTAAAATTTGACCTTTAAACCTCTATCATTCTTTCTGCAACAATGACCATACTTGATCAGTCAGTCAACATAAAACTGGAGGTATTTGGTTAGTCCACTGGAGCACTATTTTTAGCATGAGCAAACAGAAACCAGACTAGCTCATGATCAGGCCTTTGGGGAAAGGGAGGTAGGGATGTAGAGAGAGGAAGAAACTTCTCCTCTTGAAGATTTTTCCTGTTAGTCACAGCACTGAGGAAAAATGAACTCCATATGGAACAGATCATGTCAAGCCATTAAAACATATTTGCAGAGACTGTACAGTTTCTTTAAAGAATCTGGTATACTCTGTGGTTTGGGGGTTTTGTTCTTATATTTCCCATTTGGGGACGTGCATGCATTTTCATGTGTTTTAATTTGGCTTGAGTTAAATGCATCAACCAGTAGTTTGCTATATTATCAACTTTGAAAGATCTACTCATAAAGGAGTATGGGAAAGAGTTATAAATGCTTATCTCCGAGTAGTTTCATTAGGCTTTGCTGCCTCTTTTTGTTTTTAATTGGTTTACAAACAAAGGCCAGATTTGTGTCCCCAGAACAAGGCCAAAGTGTAGTGTGTTGAGGCAAGGATGATCCTGAATTCAGACCTGGAGTAGCTATGCAGTGCAGGAGATCATGACCAGTGGGCTGGGTTTAGTGCAGCTACTAGCCACATCTAAAATCAGTTGTCCTTTTCTCATTTGTCCTGTTGAGCAACTTTGTAGAGTGCCATTCCAGAATATTAACCATGGAGTTCAGCCTTTTGTGATCTGCCTTTAGGCAGATAGGACAGTGAGGGCTCGAAAGGAAGGAGGGGTGGAGAAAGGTTTGCCCCTTGATAATAACTATAATTCTGCAATGTGTATAAATGTTCTGCATAAGAATGGCTGTCATTAAAAGTCTTGAGGTTCATTTTTCACGTGAGTTGAGAAGCTAATATAGTCCCACATATTAACTGCAAACCTTCGGTTTGAAATGTGGCCACAATTAATTGATAAATCTGTTCATCTCTTAAAATTCAGCACTGGTCTGAAACATATTCAGTACGCATGTTGGGCATGCACACTGAAGAGCTCTGGGCTTTTGAATTAATGATACAGAAACACACCCTGCCAGAGCTTGCTCTTCTTTTTTTTTTTTTTTTTTAAGGATTCCAGTGAGAACAGGTAAGAAGAGGGCAAGCACTGAAACTTCCTGCTTTTCTGAATTACTGCTGTAATTACTTGTTTTGACATCTTAAAACTTGAGTGAGTCTAACCTCTCAAATTTCCTCATATTCCACGTGCTGTATGCTAGCACGAGTAGAGGGAGAAACTAGGTTAGAGAACAAAAGCTACGGAGCTTTACTGAATGGGGAGTATGGAGCAAAGTTCCACAGGAAACCAAGGGTTTTGTTAGGGCTCAGAAGAAAAAGGACCACTGAATGTGTGCAAGGAATTCAGGCTTTATTTCAGCAGTTTCTGTCTTCGTGTGTATCTCACACAATATTAAAAAAAAAGAAATGAAAAAGTAACTTTAAACTCACCGTTCCAAAGAAGATGGCCAGGCAGACTGCCAGGAGGCAGGTGTACTCTTTAAAACCTCTTTGAATTTGCTTCTACGGACTGTGTTTCAGGGCTGACTTTGCATTTTGCTAATTCGGGTTTACAGAAGCTCTCACCGTTTAATACCGATGCTGTGTGTTAGATCATTGAATTTAAAACCTATGCCCATCTGCGAGGCGGGGATGGGGCTCCCGGCCGGGTGGAGAGGCGGCAGCAGCGGCAGGGCAGGGGAGGGGAGCCGAGTGCTCGCTCCCGGCATGAGAACAGTAGCTGATTTATGGTTTATTATTATTTTTTTTTTTCTGTCTTTCTTTTCCTCTCTTCTTCTTCCCGGGGCTGTAATCCGACTGCTCTCTTTGGCTCGGCTCCAGAGACAAGTCCGAGTGGTTAATGTCTCTTCCCCCCTTTTCCCAGCCTCCAAGTGAGGAGGAGGAGGGGGAGAAGAAGGGGAAGGGGAGCGGAGCGGAGCCGAGCCGAGTTAGCTGCAGCCCGGGGCCGGGCCGGGCCGGGCCTCCCTGGGGAGGGGCTGAGGCAGCGGCTCGGATGCGGGAAAGGCGTGGAGGAGGGGAGTTTCGCAGACTACACAGCCCGGCCGGGAGGAGGAGGAGGAAGTTTGGAGATTAAGGCGCTGCTCGGAGCCCGGGCGCACGGAGAGAAGCCGGGGCGAGGCTGCGGGCGCTGTGAGAGGGACCCCCGGTGCCGTCGCTGAGTGAGTTACGGGTCGGAGGGAAGGGGAATAACCTTCCGCACCCTGCGTCTGGATTTTAAACAGGAGGAGCAGCGGGTGTGCGAGCACAGACGACGGGGAGAGGAGGCGGAGGTGGCTGCTGCTGCTGCTGCCGGTGAGCGCTGGGGCTTTGTTCGTGCGGGGCTCATCGCGGAGGGGGCGGCGGCTGTCGGCTTGGCCCGGGCCGGTCGGTGCGGTACCCGGTGCTCTGCAGCCCCTGAAACCGCCCGGGCGGTGCGGTGCTGGGCACGGCGGCCCCAGCTTCCCTCCCCAGGGCGTCTGAAGGGGAGCGGGCGTTCTGCGTCCGCAGCCTTTGTGCGAGACCCAGCTCGTTCGGCGGTAGCGGGCGCCGGGCTCCGGCAGCAGTCGCCCCCTGCTCGCTTTGCCCACGGCAGAGCTTTGTGTCCTGCCGGCCGGCGGAGAGAAAGGCTTAACTGAGGTGCGAGGATTTTCGGGAAGGAAAGTGCTGTTCCTGTTAACATACGGTAAAGCCGCGCGGTATTTCAGGCTTTGTGTAGATGCTTTAGCAAACCTGTCTGCTGGGAAACTCTGTTCCAAAAAAGCTTCACTTTTTGGTGTTTTGCAGTATCGCTAATAGGATTGGGATAAGAGGGTTTAAAATATGATTAAAGTTGTCGTTAAGTCGTTAAGTGCAGGAACCTTTATCCTAAGGAGGGAAGAAGAGGGAGAGGCGATGAGGCAGATCAGTGTCCTGTGGGACCCTGAAAGCAGTGTCCTGCTGTCCTGTGGGACCCTGAGAGCACCTCTCCATCTTTTGCCCTTGCCTCTTCCCCGCTTTGTGAGTTTCATGTCCCAGTCCTTGTCCCTCTTGTTGAACGAGAACCCTTTCCGATTTCATCCGTCGCTTAGCCTAGACAGACCAGGGGCACTCATTTCCTTCTTTCTTCACCAGCCACAGTGGTCCAAGTATGAGGGCAAAGGACCTGAAGCAAACTTAGCTGTACAGTCAGCTGGCTTCTAATACGGTCTCACTTTAGTTGGCCTTTTTGCCCCTTTAATAATTAATTGGCACGCTCAGAAAGAGCTGTGTCCTTGCTTTTTCTTTTAATGTTTGCTGGTACTTCAGCAATTTAATAATGCTGCCTGGAGAACCTGATGACTTATAGGTGTTTTGAAAGCTGTGTAATAAGAGCCTACTAATAGTCTTCTTTTGCTACTGTTTCATTCTTGGAGGGAGCGATCTTTCCTGCTGGAGAGTTGCGGTTCAAATTTCCGCAAGCGTTTGTTGCCCGTGCCTCTAGCTAAATTTACAAAGGAATCCTGTTAGCTTGACAAAGCTAAATCTGGCTGCAGCAACTCCTGGCTGTGCAATTCACTGTGGTTGGCAAGGCACAATGTATGGCTTCCTTGAGATTTATTTTTAAATACTTTTTTTTTTCTTTTCTTTTTTTTTTTTTTTAGTGTGTGTGGCACGTAGCTGTCATAATTTTGGGAACTCTCTTTACCACTGTGTGTGGGTGCTTTGAGATGAAACCATAAGAGTTATGCTAAGGTTAGAAAATGTATTAATAGGGCGCTTGTCTTGAAAACATGAGATGGCAGTTTGAGATCGGCCTCTTAATGAATATTGGTATTGTTCTCAGGTCTGTGCAGATGCTTAGCCATTAAACTTTGACTTTCTGCTTCTCCTCTGTTCTCGATTGGCAAACTAGAAAAGATGCAGAGTACTCTAAAAGGTTCAGTTTTAAATGTGTTAACTTGCGGGAATGCTGGCTTTTCCTCACAGATGCAGAGAACTCTAGGTATACAACATTGATCTGTGGCCATACAACTGAGTGCATCCGTGCAAAGACACATTATGATTCAAATTCTAGGTGGTCAATGTGTAATTTTGCCTGTTTTGCTTATGATTTTCAAAAAAGAAAAAAAAAAGAAAAAATAAGTTTGTAGTCCAATTGGTTTGTAATAGTCCTACTTGATAACATCCTGTAAAGACAGCATTGACTTGATTTTTAAGTAGGGGTGGATGTTAAGAATGCACAGTTTTGGAAATCTTCAAGTAGGGAAATTAGTTTGTTGGCAGCTCTCAAGATTTCAGGACATCTGCTAATGTGTTCTCCTTCTTCCTTGGGCAGGATGTGAGAATACATGTTAACTGTCCAAAAGCATACTTTGGGCCTAAAATGGTCCATTGCAAGCCCTTGGTCTAAACTGTTCCCAGTAGAAAAGGTTTTGAGCTTACTGAGCAATTGGTACCTTCCTCTGCAGTGTGTTGTTTGGGGTGTTTTCATTTGGTGGTGCTTTTATTTGTCTGGGGTTTTTTATGGGCTTGTGTTTTGTGTATTATTATTTTATTTTAAACCTTTGTTCTGACCTAAAAGGCTAAAGCTAGAAGGGAAGTGAAAATATCTTCTTACTTGTTTAATAAGTAATTTAGATAAGTCAGTTTGTGGTACTTTTTGCTGCTGTTATTTGCATAGGTTGGTGTGGTTGAACTTTTCACTGACGCAATTTTTCATGTGGCACCAGTATTAGTATTTTTGCTGAGTCATTTGGAACAGTGTGCATGTTTGAAAGCTTCTTCCCATGCATTTGTTTGGGTTGCCATATACCTGTCATCCTCTGCCTTTCCCATGCATGCGATTTCTTGGCTCCAATTCAGGAAAGGCTTTTTAAGCCCAGCCCACTAGATAGGGCTGTAGCAACTGCTGAAGGCACATACTTGAACTAGTGCTTTATTATCTTTGACTATAAACTCTGCAGTGCAAAGCTGATCTGTTCTCTGTAACCATATAACACGAACAGAACTGTTATTGTGATTGTGGCTTCTATCATTTTACCTTACTGAAAAGATTATTGGTACCAGGGATAGCCAAAGCTATGTGATAGCATCACCCATGCAACTTGTAGCCTTTGAAATCAACCCAAAGACAGGGCTAACAAGAACGCAGTTACAAAATCTGCTGTTATTTTGAAGAATAGTTCCACAGATTAGGCTGAGATCCTGCTATTCGAAAAGAAGTCTTTGAACAGAGGTATGATCTTTAAAATTTAAGTGTGCCCTTTGTAATAGTATTTTAAAAAGAACAACCCCCACCAAAGCAATTCCTAGGTAAGGTTACTACAGATTACATGAATTCAAAATGGACAGTTTTTTTTGGTTTATTTCTTAATTATTTTTTTAAAAGTCCCAAACATCAATCTTTAACAGATACTTTGCACATTAAAGTATGATACATTAAAGTATGCCAAAGACTCATTTGACTCTTGGTTTTTGTTTGTTTGTTTCCCTCATCTCAGCTGCCATTCCAGCAATTTCTGGGCACTACTAAGTCTCTTCCCAGCTAAGCCAGAGCTGCAGTTACTGGTTTTTGGAGCATGGGGTCATAAAGAGGAGAGGCACCACGTTGCTGGGTGGCAGCTGGAGATAATGCTCAGCATGGCGCTGTCACATACCCCATGTCCACAGGGTCAGATGCGCTGGGTCAAGAAATAATTGAAACATCCAATCTGATGATTAAGGGAGCTGTTTGCAGAACATTGATTAGAAGTGTTTCTTGGATTAGACATCTATAAAGCCACGGCAGCTATAAATTAGTACAAAGGAATTAATCTGATGTATTCAGCTGTGTTTTGAGAAGGATGATTGCTGTGTTACAGAAACATAATTTATTGAAACATTGTATTAGTTATGGCTTTAAGTTACTTTGCCATAAATTTCTTAGAGGCACAGTATAGCGCACAAATTTTTACCTAGAATATATAATAGAAGATTGAATAATGGCATATGAAAAAATGCAGTTCAGTAGTACAATGTGTACTGAAGACATTTGAAGTAGTTGTGGCTGTATATGGCAGTCATAATGAGCTGGAATTTTTTGCTTGTGGGGGCAATGGAGATGCCTTACCACTACTTACTCTAAACAGCATTTTGCTTTTGTACTGTTAAGAGGGAAAAAATAATTGGTGCAGCCCTCAGCAAAGTCTGGAGTGGCAGAAGGACTTGCAGAGGTGATCCTAAATGGTTAGTTTTGAGAACTTTCATTAACTGTCGTTACACAGTTCTAGTTTGAAGAACTGAAAATGAGGAAAAAAGTGAAGAAAGCATTATGCTTGTAAAGTTGGAATGCAGAGAACATGGAACCCATAGTTTCACCACGCTTCCCCTTCCTTCCCTTTTGCTCCCTCCTTTATTTCTTAGGGGTGCTTTTCAAAGCATTTCTAATGGTTGCTTATTTAATAGTTCATTAAGCTTCTCATTCTGGGAGACTAACCAAAACTACCTAAAGTGTTGTGCTGCATTACCAATCCCAAACAGTGTCTTCCCTACCACAATAATGGCTCAGACTTCCCAGACTTGTGTGTTTGAGTGAGAATGTTAACCATTAATCTTGTGATATTTTTCAGTTCCTTTCATTTTTAAGGCTATTAAAGAAATATTTTCCTGCTCTTGTTGTAACTGTAATGCACAGAAGCTTCTTTTTTGAAGGAAGAGCTGAGACTTCCATGATATGCCGTGGGTCTAAGACCTGGGGCTTTGGAAAAGCATCACGCATCAGAGTGAGCAGGTGCAGTCACAGAAACAAGGGGGCAACAGGAGCAAAGTGAGTGAAGAGGCTGACAGTCTTAGGCATATCACCAGTGTAGTGGTGGATTGGAAGTGATTGGAAATATGGGAGTCTTTTATATATATGTCTATGAATACAAGAGATAAATGTGAACTGATTAAATAATAAAGTATCAGCAAAGCCTATTTATGCTAATTCAATTTCCAAATGCAATTTTGTAGTGTTAAAAGTTTTTCAAATCACTTTAAGGATATAAATAGTATTTATATGTGGGTTTTGTATCAGATAGGTTTGTCTAGTCTAGTTCACTGAAAGTCAAGTTTATATGAACTTGGTCTAAATTATGCTTAACTGCAAATTTGATTACAAGTGGAGGAAAAGAAAGGGGCCTACTCAGGATGGACTGGGGAAGGAAATGAAGGAAAAGCTACTGATGCTTACTGAGGAAGCCTGAAAGAAGCAGCTGTCCAAGCAAAAACACGAGCTGCTTAAAACCACTGTCAGCTGCTGACTGGGGTGCCTTCTGAAGGACCTGAATATGGGGGTATGCACTGCCTGTGTTATTGCTAATCATGATGCAGAGCATTGCTGTGAAAGCATAGAGCAAGATGTTGGCTTAAAAATTTATCTAGAAAAGGGACTTGATGCATTTGACTTGTTTTCTTTCTTCCTTCCATTCTCAGCATGAGCTCTACTTGTCCTGTTTCCTAGTCCTCTATGGGACCATGGGTGGTTATTGTAGTGGAAGTTGCATGTGTGTTTTATAAGTGCAGTGAACAGGTATAACTTGCTGTTTCCCATGCAAACTTGACTCTAGTAGTGCTAATTATCTTTAAATCCTATAAGTCTTGCTTTCCTGCTCTGTCATTGAGGCTCCAAGTGGTGCCAAGCTTCTTCCTGTTAAGTATGTTAACTTGCATGTGAGCCCTGCCCAGATGTTTTAAAACCTAACTTAATGAATGTTAACATTGAACTATTTGAACATTCATATCCGTTCAGACATTTCAAGATCATGCCCCAGGTGTTTGTATC
Source organism: Pezoporus wallicus (assembly GCF_028554395.1). Classification (NCBI taxonomy): domain Eukaryota; kingdom Metazoa; phylum Chordata; class Aves; order Psittaciformes; family Psittacidae; genus Pezoporus; species Pezoporus wallicus. The sequence continues at coordinate 515,178 of NW_026635157.1, forward strand.
TTGCAGCTGATATTTTGTGCTGATTGGATGAATGCGTCCTCTCACTGGAAGTACTGAGCCAGAGGTAAAAAGGGTGTTGTGGGAACAGCGGATCACCTGCTCAGTTGCCTACTCAGAGCTGTTGTAGATAAAACCTTGATGCCTAGGCTCAGGAAATAGAAGGCTGTTTGGATTGCCCTAAGGAGCACCGTCAGGGACAGTGGAATAGCCAGCTTCCTTTCATGGTCACAGTTGACATCTTTCATCATTGTCATCTGGGTGGAGGCTTCAAGGTCAGCTTCTAACTTTTAATCAGCCTACATGAGCAGTCTCTATCTCCAGCCATAATGCATAGGCTCTAGTGCTTGTACTTTCTCCCATACTTTTGCTTGGGTTAGGTGGAGTTATCTGTAAACACAGACAAGTTTTCCTCACTAGCCTCCTGTAAACTCTTCTTTGTTAAAATATTTACCAGTTGGTTTCCCCCCTGCATGTCCCCTAAGATTAGATAGTCTGCTGCAGCTTTGTTGTGATTTCTACATTCCAGTATCAACTTGCTGTATTCTTTTTTTCCTTTTTTTCTGTGTGTGTGTGTGTGTGTATTTGTGCGCTGTTTCTAGTGAGTCCAGCTCATAGTTGAGGTCTCAATGTATTTCAGAAGTACAGTGGCAGAACTACTTGCTTTCTGCTACTTCCACTGATTTGTGGTACTTCAATCTAAAGTAACATAGAATCATAGAACAGTTAGGGTTGAAAACGACCTTGAGGTCATCTAGTTCCAATCCCCCTGCCATGGGCAGGGACACCTCACTAAACCATGTCACCCAAGGCTCTGTCCAACCTGGTCTTGAACACCACCAGGGATAGAGTGTCCTTTGAGTCCTTGATACTTGATATGAAGAAAAAAATATAGTTCATTCTTTGTAAGGAATTTTGAAAAGAGATGGGTGAAATGAACTACTTACTAGGCAAGTCTGTAATCTTCTTTATCACTTCAGTATGCACAAAGCTTTCCACTTGCTGTTTAAACTGCAACCAAGTTAATATCAGTAGAAACATCATTTTAGCTTGCAAACAGGCTTGATGCTGCTGAGATTAGCATGCTTCACACTGAAGTGTTTGTGAAGCTTTGACACTGTTTACTTTCCAATTCCTTCTCATTATCCTGATAACATACCTTATGTGGTTGCTCAGAGAGCTGTTATGCTTTAGTGTCTGAGTGATGTCATCAGAGACTTCAGCCTGTTGCAAAAACACTAATTTCTCTGAAGAATCAGCAGTCTTGGGCTATTTGAATAGTAGATAAAGATGTATTCAACAATGATTCATTATTGAATTTGGAGAGACGTCTTTCCTTCCTTCATGTACTGCCAGCATATGAATTCTGTAATCTCTCCTTTCTGTCAGCCTTCTCTGGTAATTGTCAGCCTCTGTCATGCAAGGTGAGTCTGAAGTCATCTCTGATTTGATCCATCTTGGTTATTTTGTGTTCTTGCTGCCTTGAGGAGGTTGCTGTCTCTGTCCTGCAGACAGAGAGGTCCACTTCCCACACTCCATGCTGGATGTGGCATTTTACAATCCTTTCCTTGTTAGGTTGCTTATGCTATGAAGTCTCTTTGTCTTGTGGTAGGAGGGTAGCATTTGTAGTATCTCGTTCTCCTGAGCTTGAACTCATTTAACCTGTGAATTTTTCCTAGATTTCCCAGGAAAAGCCATTAACTTTTCTTCTGAACATCTGCCTACAGTAGCAAGTATCAGGCACAGTGTAGGCTTTTTAGTAAGCCACTGCAGAATTTGGTGATCTGTTATTAAATGAAAGACAGTAACAATTCCTGAGGGCATCAATAACCTTTCAATCTCCAAGGTTTCTTTCTGATTTATAGGGCAATACTTCTATTTCTCCATTGCTTTAGACAACATTGTTCCTAAACTGGTTTCAGAGATGTCTGTATGCTTAGTAGAGTCAGTGCCTGGCAAATTTTTTAGTTGAAAAGAACCTGGCTTTCTGCAGACCTTCTGTTTAGGAATCGCTTTCCTCTTCCATAAAGTCTGCCACTGGGAAATGTGGAATAGAGCATCAGGAAAACCCTATTATTCTTTCTGCATGAAGGACAGAGTGGTTTGCCAAGGCATGAGCCATGTTGAGCAGAGTTTAAGGGCTGATCTCCTGCTGGGTGACTCAGCCTGGTGATGTCTACTACTGCAGCTTGCCCTTTGCCACTTTATCTGCAGTGTCACTCTCTTCCGGTAGTGTGTCCTGTTACTGACACAGCCATGCTCCCCTGGTCACGGCTGTACATGCCAACAACATCCCTCGAGTTCCTCAGTCCCATAGCTAAGCCATCCTGCTGCTCTTGTGCACAGCACAGATCCAAAAGAAACCACATTGAAGAGGTTCTTCTTGTAACTCTGCAGCAGAAAAGTCCTGCCAGTAAACCACTTCTATTGTCAAAGGCACCCAACAGATTCAGCTCCTGTGCCCCTGAGGCCCCTCCAAAGTGGTTTATTCACCCAAAGTGCAGCGTAAGTACTGACTCTCATTCCCACAAGGTCAAAGCAAAGCAGAATAGGCGTTTTTCATCTGCTCTTCATTGGTGAAGCTTTGATGTGATGGGATCTATGATATGCACATGTTGAGTATGGAGGAGAAGGAATTTCTCCCACACACCACTGCATGCTGTTTGGATAGGAGAGGATTTGTGTCTGCTTTTCAAGGAAGAATTCCAGAAAAACAATCCCAACTGTGGTTTGCTGTCTTCAGAAGAAAAGCTGGTCATCAGCCTCTGGCAGTGAAGGTTTGTTGCTTTCTAGTCTCTTTCACCTCTAGAGAACAGTGCTTCTGTACCTACCTGACAAATTGGTCTGCTCACCTTGGCTGTATGCATCATGCAGCTATTCAAGCTTCCGGGGGGATATGGGTGCCAGGCTGTCTGAATGCCTCTTCATTGCCTCTGTCTTGTAGTGATGAGGAAATCTGCCTACTCTATGGTCATCTTTTTCCTTCTGCTCTTTTTTTTCAATGCCTGTGCTGCATGAAGAGTCCTTTTGTTTTTAATGGAAGATTGGTGGTGCCCATCTTCTGACAATTTCATAAGAATGTACTGGGTTGGTTTCTGTTACTTGTGACTTGTAAATGTTGAGTCATATCAGGAGGTGATTTGTTCTGGTACATGGGTCAGAGTTACTTGTCTATGCCCATACTTGCCCAACACTGACTTCTTTCCTGGGGACAGTTTGAGGTCATACCAGGGATGGTTTGGAGGAGTTCAGGCTGCGATTCACTCTTAGCTGTTGACCTTCTCATGCAACTCAGTCTTTATGTTGTTCACTGCTGTGAATGGGTAGAGAAAACTCTAGGAGTGCTGCATGTACCTAGCCCATGAAATTAGCGTAATATGTTTGGGAAAGTGCTCAGCTGATTGCATATGGAATAAATCCATTTCCTTGGAATGCGGCACATCTGTCCGTTCATCACAGTTACATCGTGCAATGATAAGGTGCTGCAATATGTGGCCTTCCCTTGACGGTTTAATGGGCAAGCTGCTTTCCTTGGCCTGAAAAGTTGGGATATAAGTACTGGCACATAACTCGGTAAAAATCACATCAAATAAATTCTTACTTTAGTCCTCATCACTGGTGATTAGACCTGCACAGTGGTTTGCCATCTTCCACATGGGAATTCTAAAAATAACTTTTCTCAACTTTTCTCAGAGGATCAGTATGTGGTATTGTTTGGCAAGAGTATTTGTTTTAAAATAATACAGTGTATGTTGTCACCATTTTATTATGTTAAATACACAATATGAGTTGGAATGGTGGAGTTGTCTGGATGCAAGATGTGATTTACTATGGTTGGGCACTAGGTAAGAACAGGTATGACAGTATATTCAATTTAGATGGGCATGCGTATGTTTTCTTTGTGGTAGTGTTTCTAGTGCGAAAGTATGCAATATTCTTATGTTAATGTTTGAGAAATAAACCATTTTTTCAGATAAATTGGTTCAAAATTTCACAAGATGAAAAATAAATTTTCCTTACAGATTGTTCTGTTACATAATATGACAATACCAAGATCTGTAGTAAACCTTCTTGAAAAAGTCAAAGGTTGATAGAAGAGTACCCTACAGTATCCAATAGCTGTACTTTGATTGAATTTGATGTGGCTGAAGGACCCTGTCTGAAGTCATCAATCCCTTTGAAAAGCTGTTGTGCCCTCGGGAAGTTAGCAAATACCTGCCAGCTTTAGGCCAATAATTTTACTCTGGAACTGAGAAGCTGTTATTGATGAAACTTAAATAAAACAAGAGTATCCCTATAAACAGTTTTGGCTTCTTCAGGTTTGCCTGTTTTCCTGATTTTTCATTTATTTATATAGATAAATACACACATGCATGCGTATGCGTAGATATGTAAGTGTGTATATTTCAATGGTTTTGGTTGTGTTGCCAGTCTGTGTCTTTCTAGGGTTCTTAAAGAAAAGCCTTTAGCAGTTGAAATAGAGTCCTTTGCCTCTGGAGGATTTGAGGCTAAGGAAACTTGCATGGACTACATGGAAAGTGGGATGGTAATTACAGCTCACTTCGTATTTTCATTTTGCTTAATTTACAAGCTGAGATACAGTCAGGCGGTTGGGCATTTGAATGTTACAACTTTTACAGTCTAATCACAGGATCCTGGTAAAACTACTCGTGTATTTCCTTCATCAGATTCATAGCTGTATTAGTGGAGGCTATTCTATGTGTTCAGTTATGAACAGAAAAAACCTGAATACAGTAAATTGTTATTATAATTGTCACTCATTGATACCAAAAGGGAAAAAGTATAGTCTTTTGATCTGTGAAATTGCATTGTAGTGTTCATTTATTACTTTAAATATAGCAACTGGAGGAAGAAGATGTATTGATTTTTCATACCCCCCCCCCCCCCCCCCCCCCCCCCCCGATGCATCTCTCAGATGGAGTAGTTTCGTATTTAGAAAACATCTGTAGATGAACATTATGCTATATTAGCAAGATTGAATTGCTTGTATTACTGTTGAAGCTGCAAGTAGACTGATATTTTTAAATGGATTTTTAAAACATTAAATTTTGCCTGTTTATGATTTGGTTCCCCTAGACCAAATTAACTTGGATGCTCAGCAGTGACTCTATTTATTCTGGCATAAGAACAAGCATAGGGCAGAGCTTCCTGGTCTCAAAAAACTGGTGATGGTAAGAGGCCTCTGCAGAGTTCCCAGCCAGCTGAATGCTTGAGGTATTTTGCCATACAGGAAATCAATTGCAGCTGAATGTGCACTGTTTCCATTCCAAGTATATAAACAGGCCTTATGGTGATATTAAAAAAAGAAAAAATCCAGTCTTGCATTCAGTAGCTTCTTGGAAGTTCAGGGCAAGGAACATTTGATGCTTGGTTTCTGTCAGTGGATTCTCCACTGACACCGTTAGCTGAGTCCCTAGCACAGAAATGGCTAAGAAGGAGGAGTAAATTAATCTTAGTGTCCTCAAGAACAGGCAAATATAAAGCAATGGCTTAGAGAAATGAAAATGATTGTTCAATTCTTGCTTTATGTTTCAGTTGATGTTCTGAAGTTGGAAAGGGTTACAAATTTAACAAAGGAACTGAGTTCTTTCCATCATTAAATCAAGAATCCTTTGGTTTTTTAGGCTTCAAGATAAGTTAATAGATTTTTTCTAGAAAAAGCTGCACCACACTTGTATCCAACTAGCTGCTTTTTGTGAAGTGGCAGAAGAAACAAGACAGATTTCAGAAAGTGACCCTTGGCTCTGATTTGCTTTAACGGCTAGAGATGTGTCCTGTTGCTCACCAGGAAAGTGAGGGTTCATTTGGATAGAGGTTTCCATGCACTAATGTAATTAAGTTTAAAATCAGTGCTAACAATTTCCAGAAGGAGCATAGCCTGAAGCTTTCAGGGTTTAGAGCTTGGGAACCCAGCAGCGCTTCCCTACTCTGACACAGACAACATAACCACAAACAGTCTGATCCTGATTTTTAATGATATGTAGGTAGGCACTTGCAGAGGTGGTAAAACTCTTAATGGGATTTTCAGAATCATATTAGTGTCTAATTCCTATTCAAAATCTGACCCTCTAGCCTGTCTGAACCAGATTTAGCTTGTGCTACATTTTATGCAGCTACTCTTTAAGGCAGAACGGGTTGGCAGTACAAGGAACGTGGCTCTGAGGCTATATACTAGGGTGAATGCAGCCCCCCAGTGAGTTGTGCTCCTTTCTCTAATTCCATAGTTTCTACTCTTCTTCCAAAATGCCACAAATTCAACAAAGGAGAGGAAAAGTGACCCCATTTTGCCAAATTTAAGAGTGATTTAGTTGATAAGAGCTCTACCAGGTACAATTTTTTTAATTATTATTTTAAAGTTTTATTTTTTATGTATTGATTTTTAATAGGAGATGGTGTTTGTGCTTCTGGCTGAAGTGATTACTGATTATTGCTGATGTTCAGTGAACATACCCAAGTTGACCATGAGGCTGCTTAGGATGCAAATCCACAGGTCACCATACTGTATAGGCCTGAAATGTTGGCCAGGCAAGATAGTGGGTTTTCTCACTGTGCATGCTAGTGGGTTTTTATGCTAATTAAATCAGATTTTTTGGGGATCTAAGCAGGTAGGGGAGGTTATGTCTTCAGCTTCAGCACTGTTTCTGTAATGGAAGTTTTGATAAAAGTCTGTAGCTTTTAGTTTTGTTGCTTGATTCTTTTTGGAAGCAGAAGAGCCACTTTCATGGAGAAACAAGGGTCTTTCCATGGGGCTTGGGCAATTTTGAACTTCTATGGTCTCCTGATACTTCCTATGTTACTATATGTCATTTTGAGAGGAAACTGATCTTTCATAGTTTATTTTTTTTAGGGTTTAGTTTAGTTTATGTACTGTTACTATCTGGAAGTCTTGGGGGACCTGGAAACCTGAAAGCATGGGAAAATCAGGTTTAGATGCCATGGAAATGTAACTTGATTGTAATAACTTATTTCACTCATTTGATTATCTGAAACAAGTTGACATTCCAGAAATCACCGTAGGGCTGTCAGGAGATTCCACAGGAGATTTTAAAGAAGAAGAGGGTGTTAGGCAAGGTTCTTTTCTCCATCCTTTACTCCTCAGTCCTTGTACCAACCCAGAGGAGTCTGAAGAAAGCAGACGTTCAGTGATGGGCTTTGTAGGTGGCAGCACAGACACTGCTTTGTGGAGAAACTCAGTGACTTATAAATAACCTACTTCACTCCTTCCAGTGCTAATGCTGAAACAAGCACAGCATGGGTTAGTTTAAAATAAAATGATTTTTAAAAGTGCATTATGTTAATTGCCACTCTGGCTTCTGTGACCTGCAGAGGTAATACTGATATGCTAGATTAGACCACTAATTGGTAATACTTATTATTTTACCCTACTGATAGTGGGGCTTGTAAATAATTTTGTAGTATGTATTAATGATCCAGTTGTGTTTAAATGTTTATAAAATTTTAGGAGAGTGGCAACTTTGTGTCAGATCCAATGCTTTGAGATTGCATAGCTTTAATAGATACACACTAGCAGAACTGTATAACATTCAGCTGAAGCTTACATCTGACAAACATTAGCCAGGTCTTACTTTCCTTTGAATTCAAGGGAGAAGAGTCTCTGTAAGTAGGAAAGCATTTTGCAGAGACTGAGAGAAGAAAGACCAGAAATTCCTCTTCAGGATTTGCTAAGAATAGCAAGATTTGAATAAGGCTGCATGTTTTAACATGCACCAGGGAAAAATAATCGGCATGACCTAAATTCAGGACACTAATTGTCTGTTATTTGCTGATATTTAATTGCTAGAAATTTTTTTGTTCCACAGATGTTGAGAGTTGTATATTCCTAGGTTCCACACAGCAAATCAATTCAGTTATTTAGCTGGAGATTTGTGCATATCCAAATGCATGTGGAGTATTTGCCTAGTGGCCTTAAAAAGTGAACTATTTGCACAAACTCTCCCCTCCCTGTCTGATTTCCATTTAATTTCAAATGTGCTGCTTGGCCTTGGTTTTGAGTTGCAGTAATTTTAATGTGTTTTCATGATGAAGAGAAAAGCTAAACCAGACCATCTGACTTGAGTAACCTTTTTTTATAATTGAAAGCTGAGATAACATGGCTTGTGCATGTGTCCTGAGAGGCAGAGGATTTCCTAAGACTCTCTGGGATCCATGGCAGACAAGCGTTCACTGTGAAGTGCTTCAGAAAATTGTTGTATCAACAAAACTGGAGTGTGTGGGAATGTATCAACTAACAGGATAAGGCATTCAAGGACTAGATGAAGTACATTTAGTAAGGAATTAGTACCATGGGAAAAAGGAAGAAACCTAAAATATGAGGAGTGGTGTTCTGTAAAAACAATAGCAGAACGGTTTGGGCAGATGCAGCTTTGGGGGACGAATATAAAATCTGTACCAGATAACCGCCAGTAATTTTGCCAAATTTGCTTCATGTGCCAGAATTAAATCTGGAGGTTCTAAGAATATTTTCATTCTGAAAAACTTTTGGAGGTGGTGCAGGAGATATTTTATGAAATATGTTTATATTTTGCTATTAACTATTTGAGTTCTATAACACTATTGTTTATTTTTAATTGTTTCAATATGTTTGTATTTAGAATATGCTAATCTTTGAAAAGAATGAAAATGGTCTTTGGCAGTTCTTACAGTCATGCTGTGTTGTATCAGAGAAGAAAACATCAGATCAATATACTTTGTTCTAACAATTCAGGATGAGTTTTAATATGCAGCGTGTTTACACTGAAAATCACTACACAAAAAAGAATTCCCCGAGCATCTGCACATCACTGAGTGCTTTGTTTAGGCCATGTCTTTCGTGGCATGAGGGCTTGCAAAGCTGTGTGGGGGTGGAGAAGAATGATGTGTGCCCACGTGTGAGCTTTTCTCTAAATCGGTTCTATTTTTGGTGTGCAATGGAGCAGAGGTACAGGGCAGAAATAGGGGTTCAGTTGCAATGTGAAGGCTTTATAAAGCTTTCCTGTTATGGGAAGCAGATACCAGGTTCTTAGAGTTGTTGCATTAGTATCCATGGGATATTTGGGTTTTAATTTATCATGTTAAATTAGGGCCTAATACCTTAATTAAAGCTAGCAACTTTTAATAAGTTTCCTCAAAACCCTTTGTGTAGTCAGACTGAAACACACATAATATAAAGTGCATCTCTAGGGTTTTCTGTTATTGGTAGTTTTATGAAAGCTGTCATTCTAGTTCAGAGTAATGAAGCTGACCAATGAAGGTAAACTTTAACAGCAGAATCCAAGGATGTGACTAGATTTCTTAAAAATATTAATCCAAATAACTTATGCCAGTGACATATTAAAAGTCTAAATACTTAGTACATTTAGACTAATGGTTTTATGGAAATTGTGATAATTATTTGAAAAAAAAAGCTTTGTTAGTTTATAACGACTTTTCTAAATGCTGCTTCTCAGTTCATATGCTTGAGATTTTCCACTGTGAAAAACATTAAATGAATTGTCTGAAGTATTTAAGGAATAATATGATTAGGATTTTGTATAATCTGTCATTTATTTAAAGAGTGATTTATTTTTTAAACCTGTGTATCTTAAGGAACTGAATAAATATATAAAAAAAAATAATAATCCCAGAATCCTCACTCACTTCATCTTCCCCCCATGCTTGCTGAGAGCAGTCGGTCCTTTCCCACTGCCATCTTCTATTGTTACGGTCAAATGACCAAGGAAAAGTGTATACTTCCTTTTGCGTCCAGTAGATAGGGTTTCTTAATTGATGACTGCTGCTTTCCTTCTAACAGAAAGGAAATGAATGGGCAGTAGTGATTATAGCACATCTGTTGTTTTCTGCTGAGCATCCTGTACAGCAGTGAAACTGTCTTGAAGACTACTTTTTTTTTTCTGTCATGTTCAGGAATAGTTAAAGTGTGTATGGGTGACATGTGACAGTTTTGTTCCTTTGTCACAGGTGTTGCCAGAGCAGAAAACAAGTTGCATGCTGGAATAGAAAGACTTGTTTATATATTTTTTCCAAATAAGTGTATTTTACACACACACAAAACCCACCCAACCAAAATCTTACAAAGACTTCTGGAATGGTCTACGTTTTGATTTCATGTTGTAGGTAATGAGTGGTGTCTTTGTATTATAGTCACTGCATTGTAGGTGTAACACTCCAAAATCACAGTGAAAACCAGTTCTTCTGGGGAAGAGGTGAAATGAAATAGCACTCATACCAAAGACCCCAAAACTTAGGCATTCACACAGGTTTCATGACAGTTTCTAGGATGCAGTTTCTAAGTCTGTTATATCCTTGTCCATCTCCTGCTCGAACATCTTTTGCTTGATGTGTTGCAGCATAACTCCTGGGAGTGCTGAGGATCTGGCTGGGGAGTTTCATGGTGTGCTTCTGCCCCCTGGGAGAGGGGGTAGGGATGAACCCAAGGGAGTCTACTTACATGGCTTTACAGACTTCAGAGAGTGAAATTTTGGGGTCAGATGAATGATGAAATATAGGAGAGGGTTGGGCTGAGAGAAGGGGACTTGAAGGTGTGGAACACAGATGACTGGGGAAATGAATAAGAGAGGCTGCTGGAGCATCTGGGTGAAGTAGGTATTGGATAGAAGTGGAGTGTATCACAGCTGGTCCTCTGCAGCACAACAGCCACAATTTTTCCACATTTTTTTTCTTTCTGATTCCTGTGTTCTAAAGAAGCAAGTGAAAATGGGATGTGCTCTGTGCAAACCAAGTGTGTTTTGTTCTCTCTTGCCACACAAAATGCTTTAAAAACAGTCAACTTTAAGAGCTATGTAAATCTGAATCCTTATCACTTAACTTTGTTGTCCTTTGTTAGTTATTTTTATCTTATTTAATTGTGGCGTTTCTTGTAAGCAAGGTGCCAGTACTCTGCTTTTTGTGCAGGCTAAATATTTTGGTAATTAAACCCATAGTGCTTATGTTGAGATTGGATGAAACTGGTTAAATGAAGTAAGCAACCTGTGAAGTGCTGCCACCTATCTTGGTGGTTTCTGATATGTGTTCGATAAAATTGACAGGGTTTTTTCAGCTCTTTCTTGTCACTTGGTATCCCAAGAGCTGCTCTTTCCCTGCCCTCTTAAGAGAGGATCTCTCTCACTTAACATAGGAGGTACTGAGGTGAACAACTTGATACCCATAAGATGCCATTTAGCTGGAAGCTAAACAGTTTTTTCAAAATCTCTACTAGAGATGGGAAAAGCAAACAAGAATGTACTGTGCTGTAGGTGAATATTGACATAGCTGAATACAAAATTCATGATACCATAAATGGATTATTCTGCAATTAATGCCCTAGTGATGCATGGTGTTGGCAAAATGGACATCAAAACTGTGACCCTTTCTTTGATCTGAATTTCACCCTCACTTCAAATTTTTAGACAATGTGGAGTAATCAACTACATAATTATCCAGCACAGATAAGGTGTAAACTTCTGTAATTGCTGCTTTTCCCTGATCAGATCAAACTCCAGAAAATGCGAAAACATGTGCCAGAAAACCCATTTTAAATTGGGTGGTTTCCCCCCTTCTTTCTAGTGGTAAAGTTGCTCTTCTTTTGTGTGTGTAAGGGTAATTTAAGCAACTGAATAATCCTTTTGCTTTCTGAGTGAGATACACAGAGACCCTGTTCATGCTTCCAAAGCCTTTTAAACATTTAGCGTATCCCCATAGGATTTCAGGCTTATCTTACATCTGTTGGCAAGCACTGTGTTGTAGCTAAATATTAGTCATGGCACCAACAAAGTAATACGGGAAAACCCCACAGAATCAGTTCAAATCTATTTGCTCAAGTCTTTGCAAATTCCTTTTTATGGATCTCTTAACGCATTATGGTAAATTTTAAGAAAGAAAATCAACTGTTAATTTGAGATATTTGCAATTCTAAGTACTACATTGATGCACCTCTTGCGTGACTCACATGAAACACTTGAATATCTATTTGACTTGATGCATTCAAATTGCTACAAAGAAGTTTGCTAAACTGTTTTTATTATGGAAGCCTGGCTTTGGGAACAGATGTGACTTCTTTCATCCTGAGGTGAAGATGCAATACGTGACATAGAGCAGGACTATAGATTGTTTTACATAATTTTGAAAAACGACTCCTTGAGTATTGGAGCATTGATAACTATACACGCAACCCAAAATCCTATTAAAAATACCTGTTCTGTTGAGGCAGGTATTAAAGCATGGTACATAGCTGTTCAGTAAAATAAACTTTTCTACCTCTAAAATAAAGATTAGCTACTGCTTTAATCAGTATGGATATTCCTTTGAAGATACTAAACATCTGGCTTCCTTCTGGGAGAATTATGTTCTGTCCACTTGACCCTTTGTAAAAGTAATTATTTTTATTAGTTATGTTATGCAGGAATTTAACAAATATTTAATACATGAAAAAAAATAAACAACCTTAACCCATCTACCCATCTTTGCATACTTGCCTTTGGTCACATAAGTCCAGTACATCAAATGATGCTTTGTTCTTGATTTGTGAGTTTCTTCTGTAATTAAAAAATGTACTACTATGGAATTTGACAGGAGACATGACTGTGATTTTTCCTTTCTTTCCTTGTTTTCCTTTAAAAAAAATTAAATATTCCCCTTTCTCCCTTGCTCCCTTGTTGCCTCCCAAGCGTGTTTGCCACCCCCGCAGACATTTGAGCTCTGCTTTCCTTTAGTAATGGCTGTAAACTGTACTTCAAGGGTAAATCCAGCCTGAAGTATATTTGTTTACTGCATAGAATCATAGAATAGTTTGGGTTGGAAGGGACCTTCAGAGGTCATCTAGTTCAACCCCCCTGCACTGAGCAGGGACATCAACTAGGTCAGGCAGCCCAGAACCACATGGCCTTGAATGCCTCTGTAATTTAGATGTGTGAAGTTAGTTTGTAAACATAGTTGTATACTTTGTATTTGAGTTTTCTGTGCTCAGCTGAAGGTTAAAGGCTGTTGGAAGTTTAGTTTCTAATCCTGTTTTCAAGGTAGACTAGGAAAGACCTTTAAATCATGATTGTTATGTATGTTTCTTCCATGTGGAAATAGGAAAAGTACCCTCCATACGTACAGGTTTGAACACTGATGTTCCTTGGTTTGTACCAGTAGGAGGGTGAGCGTGTATCTTTTAAAATATACAGTGTAACATTTTAAGAATGGAAAGGCCTTTGACTTTACGAAATATTTCACCTGGGGAATGGTTTAAAAAGTGAAACCAGTTGGGAATTTTTCAGCCAAAATATTTTGTTGGCATTTATTGGAAACAGAGCATTTCACATAAACAGTTTTCAATGAAATGATCAGCAAGAGAAGTTTCTGAGATACATGATTTTAAGAAAATACGGTTTAGTTCCATGGAAAAAGAGCAATATAATTAAAGTCTGAAGTGAATATTGTCTCTGGAAAGTTCTGTCTCTGTTTGGTTTTGGTTGTTGTGGTGGTTTTTATTTTTTATTTATTTTAATTAGGGTTACGAATGTCAGCCATGACACAGCTCAAGTTACGCCAAATTATTCACTCTCTTTTTGTTCCCCGTTTGATGTGTATTAAAACTTCTACTGCTGTCTTATCAATGAAGTTGATCTACTCCAGTTCTTGCAAATTTGATTTGTCCTCTTTATTATTATTACTATTAGTCTAAATTGTGTTGCTTATGTAATGGGCACCATAACTGCCTGTCTCTATTGGATACATCTGTGTTGAGGTTGTATTCATTTTCAGGCTGAAGTGAAACTTTTCAAAAGACTATGTGCCACTTTTAGTCTCAGAGTAAAGAGCCTTTGATCAAGTGGGTTGCAGGATAATTGAGGACACTTGTTCCAAATCTGTCTAGAATATAAACCAAAAATACAGAGTTTTCTGTGTTTATTTTTGGGAATATGTACATAGTTTTATGAGAAATGACATTGAAGTGGACTTTAAGCAGCACATTATAATTTAAAATGTTACTGTCTCTCTGAGGCACACCTGGTAGTACAAGATCTAAAGATATTAATTTCGCCAGGACAATGAGTTCTTTATGAATTGGAGATAGCCCCTTGTAATGAGTTTGCAACTGAATTAATGATGATGGAGGGTGGGGAGTTTGGAGTAATGACCATCTGCTGGGTTGTTAATGTCCAGCAGCCTTCAACAGACACAGCCATGCCTGCGGTAACATGCTGGATGAAACTATAAAATACATGTAATTTTGTGTGTGTGTGTGTGTGTGTGTGTGTGTGTGTGTGTGTGTGTGTGTGTGTGTTAGGACTATCTTCCGGGGTGGAGGTTTACTGCTTGTCCAGTGGAGTGGGATGCTCAGGACAAACGAATTTTAAAAATCACTACCAACCAAACTTACCATTCAATGTTGTTATCTGTTTTCCATACCTGAGAACAGCTTTGATTTGATTCCCACACTTAAGAAAAGAGATGACAAGCAAAAACCCTAAGCACTTTTCACTCTGTGGAGTGGAGGAGCCACACACAAGTGCCATTGTTCTTCATCTGCTGTGGTGCAACAGGGCATGTGAGATAATGAGATGAGTTCACAGCTCATTGTCCCTCTTGCTATTCATTCCATGTACCTACGTTGTAACCCAAGATGTAGTTTAGATGCCTGAAACAATAATTCTCATAAAGCTGTTTTACAACTTTTCAACACTGAAAGTAAGGTATGTTTCTTGATATTGTCAAATCATAGTTTGTCTTATCTGTACCTTTATCAGATGTAAGGATATTGATACTTGAGTACATTCTGTAGTGTAAATAACTGTAAATGACAGAGGCATGAAATTCACCTGCATGAGCCTACTTGCTTGGATATTGGCTCTCAAGATGAGGGACACAAGTCTGCTGCATGCTTGCTGGAAGTAAGATTAGTAGCTGGGCGTTTCCTTAAAATGAATTGGCAGTACAGATATATGAGTTCTCTCTCTGAACTTCATTTCATGTGTGTGGAAAGCATAATGTAAACATGCTTTTATTTATAAATAGTTGTAACACAAATATTTTAATATCTCTATAGTATTGTACTTCCTGACATTGATCTATGTCACTAAAAGTAAACAAATAATTTTGCCTTGATGATTCTTATATGCTAATCTAGGATTGCAAAGACGCTGTTCATGGTAGATGTCTTGAAGATGCCAGTGTCCATGGCCTTTTGCTATGATAGGATGAACGAAAGGGTCGAAGGCTTTCAAAATGTATTTCAAAGTGTCAGTACTTAATTCATGCTGTTTGGAGTAGGGTTTTCACTGTGGTCTACAATAGCAGGCTCACACTTATTCCAAAGCTGAGCACAGCCCTCCTGGGGGGCAGGCACAAGCAGCCCGGAGGAAAAGTGGGATGTAAAACACTGCCAGGTAATCAGGCACTGTGGAACCTGTGTGCCATCTCCTTCCAGTTCTGAATCTGTAGGGCATTTTAGTGTCCTTTCTAAGGCATGTTTTTTTCATTTATTTTAGTTAAAAGGTTGAAAGCCTTTATTGCTCTTGGTGTTTTATAATCTTGCCCAATAAGCACTCTGCTGCATCAGTTAAAGTAGATCTTTGATAGAGTACTTGCAGGGCAGAAAAAAGAGCAAAACTGCAGTAAAAGCCCACAAAACATGCATGTGGTTGAAGCAGACTTTACTATTTCAGTTTTAATACATGCTTAAATTGGAAAAGGAAAATTATGGTTTTGTAATTGCTTCTCTGAAAAGTGGAGCAGTTCACTTACTTCCTTAGAGAAATATGCTGAATCTTCAGCTTCAGAGATATGAAGCTGGTAGTTACAGGTAATCTGTTTTAACTAGTAATTTTTATAACAAATGAATTTAATAGATGAGTTTGTAAATTTTGCTGGCAGCTAAATTTGGAAAAAGACAAAATTATTCTAGACACATTATAAAAGTTATGTTAATTTAGCCCTCCAGGGCTTACATAATCCAAACCTCATTCTTTGATTTTGTTTGTGGTTGTTACCCCCCACATCTGTTTTGCAAATAAAGCCAAATAATAAAAATCATTTGACAGAAGGACCACATGGGCACATGGTTTAAAATAGATCGAACTTTTCTTACACTTAGGTGTAAGACTCTCAAAACAAAATGAACAGATAATTCTGAGTTTGGTAGTTACTCCAACCTACATTGTAGTTATTTTTTTTAAGTATGCTGGGTTCCCATTTACAACAAATTAGGGTAAATGACTAACCAGTTCTGAAATATTTGGCCTTTGTTTTTTAATAGTTATGATTCATTGCAGCTTTTCCCCAGACTTTAATGGCTTTTGCTTAAACTGTACTGGAATTTGATTTAAAAACTGAGCCCCTCAAAAGCCCCCAGACTACAAAAAAACTCTCTTCCATTAAGGCTCTGCTTCATAATTCATGCTGGCATTAGCTTGCTGGTATCACAGGGATTCTCAAACTTCAGACTTGTCTCTGGAACAGCCATGAGACCATATTGCTTCCTACAGGAAAGCTGGGCAGCTGCCTCTGAACTCTTCTTGTGGAACATCTTTCACTCCGACATGGGGAAAGGAGGCATCCACCATTTGTTGTGCTACACAGGAACTGAGATGTTGCAGAGCAAGGTGTCCACAGGTATAGAGGCAGAAAGTTATACTTTTTGAAAGATTTTTACCTGATCCATTTTAGAGTTCACGACTGAAATGTAGAAATGTACCCTGCCACTGCTGGTAGAATATGTATAAGGGAAGAATAGTTCAATTGAATGTAATTATGTTTTCTGCTCTCCAGAGAGTATGGCTGTCTATTTTTATCTCCTGCCTGTTCTGGTTTTTGTAATGTGTGCATCTGTCTCTGGCTCTTCATTCAGAGTTCTTTAAAACTTTGGAGTTTGAAGTGAAATTCAAGAAAAATTGAAGAGAAAAATGCTCAAAGAATTTTTGCAAAGTTTGTGACAAGAAACTCGACATGAGCTGGCAGTGTGCGCTTGCAGCCCAGAAAGCCAACCATGTCCTGGGCTGCATCAAAAAGAATGTGACCAGCAGGTCAAAGGAGGTGATCCTGCCCCTCTACTCTGCTCTTGTGAGATCCCACTTAAAGTACTGTGTGCAGTTCTAGTGTCCTCAGCATAAGAAGGACATGGGTTAATGGGTTTAAACTGGAACAGGGGAAGTTCAGGTTATATATAAGGAAGAAGTTCCTTACTGTGAAGATGGTGAGGCACTGGAACAGGATGCCCAAGGAAGTTGTGAATGCTCCATCCCTGGCAGTGTTCAAGGACAGATTGGAGAGGGCCTTGGGTGGCATAGTCTAGTATGAAGTGGCCCTGCCCATGGCAGGGGGGTTGGAACTAGATGATCTTAAGGTCTTTTCCAGCCCTAACAATTCTATGATTCTATAGGTGACCTGAGGTAGCAATTCTACAGCATTAAATTCAGATGTGTCTAAGAATGTTGCCAGGCCTGGTAGAAGATTGTCATATTTGCTGTTATGATTTGGGTGTGATATATACTTTGATATATATAACGAAAACAGAATAATTCATAACTGGCTAAATTGACATATCCTGGTGGGTCAGCATGTAGAGGCAACTGTGAGGCAAAAAGCGATAGTGGGTTGGTGATACCCTTGGGAATTCCGCATGGGGTGTGGGGACAGTGACAGGGTTAGGGTGAGAGAGATGGAAATAACTGTCACAAAATCTAAAGGGAGCAAATGCTTCTGCCTCTACTTACTTCTTTTGCCTAAATGCAGTAAGGCTCAGAGGCTGCAGAATCATCATTTGTTGATGAAATGGAGTGGTTTCCTGCTTTTTGTGGTAATATACTTGGCCCTTTGTGTGTGTTTGAAATAGAGCAGGGACATTTTTTCTTTCCTCTGTTGCCCTGCTGAATAGGCTGACATCATCTCGGAGCCAAGGCAGGGCCAGGTGGTGATCTTGCCTGGCTGTGCTTTTCATCAGATCGAGCAGGAACTCAGTGTCGTTAGTATGCACCCCATGTGCCTGTGTCCCTCAGAGTACAAAATGTGGGCTAGGCAGCAAGAATGGAGGAACTGGGATTTTTATGTACCAAGGATGGAATTACATAACTTGAAACAGCATTACTGGAATACCTCTGTGTTTTTTGGTTCAGTACATCAGTACTTAATATTTGAATAAACCATTAAGGTTTATAAATGCTGAGTTGTGTGACTTGGCAGTGCTTTAGGTCTGTTCCCCAATTACTAAACTTGGGAGGCTGTTTTGCAGAAGGTTCACTTAAGTTATGTCTTCCCTTAAAAGTGGAAGAAAAGGAACTTTCATCTGAATTCACCGGGCTTCACTATGAGAATTCAAAAGGCTTTGGAATCCGGCTAAAGCTCTTGGTACCAATTTGACTAATATCCCCTTGAATATTTACTTTAGTCAGACCTATTTAGAGATGCCAACCCTGCCCTTATTTGTATTGATTTCCAGTACTAGATTAAATGACCAATAGAATACAAAGCTTTGCTTCATTAAAAAAATAAATAAATATATTCCTGTAGCCTGAATTTGTTCTGTGTTTACACAAATTGGCATAGCTGGGAAGACACATTCATCTCTATTGTACTGCAGAGTGGTATTGCATTGCCAGTGGGAAAACACTGTAACTTGTGAATTTTAGTTGGATTTGGAACCACATTGTTGATTATATACATTATGAAAAAGAAACAAATGTTTCCGATGGTTTCTTATTGCTATTAGATTTCATGTACAGTTTTACTATAGGATTTAAGGTACAATGAGTTGTGAAGTTGTCTTAGTATCCCACCACACTTCTACTACAGTGCATAATCATTACATGTCCTTTGAAACTTCTTGACGTAATTGGAATATTATATTAGTTTTAACTTTCTTTATGACGAAGAAGTGAATTCCTTTATGTAGCTGTTTGCTCTTTTTCATAATCTTCTCAAGGTAGAAATGAAATACTTTATTACCCTTTATGCTGCCTTCTAGTGTTGTTGAATTACATGTGATCCATCTAGTAAAATTTTACTTGGTGGGGATAGAGACATCCCTCTAACAGTAATTCTGGCATCCCAGCTGGATCAAGGAAAGCTGGATGCTGAATGTATGATTTGTTTCTGATTCCCTACTAACTATGTAGAAGGAGAAAAAGCTTCACTCTTCAGTGCGATTAAAATGGAAAGGTGACCTTCATCACTGATGCAAGAAGGTGAAAAGACGAGAATGTGGACTTGGAGAATTACTTACAAACAACGTGATTTGTTCAAACCATGTCACTTAGATGGAGAAAGGAGAAAAACATTCAGCTGAAGGAAATCACCTTTCCAACTATAACATTTGTAAGTTATTTTTTCCCCATGTATCTTTTCTGAATGGAGCTAGTGTTCTCATCTGGGGCCAGTGGAGGTCTTCATTTGGCGATGCAACATTTAGTAATAAATCCATCTTTTTGAAGAAAGCATGTTAGAGATAAGAAGCTTTGTATGTTTATGACATTATAGAGGGAGTTTCCTTGTCTAGAGAATACTCCATTTTAACCCAAAAGAAATGTTTATTTAGCAGTTCGTCAGCTGCTTCTCTCAAGAAGGTAATTCAAATTCCTTTGGAAATTTTAGCAGGTTAAAGATTGTTACTGTGTGTGATTTCCCTTTTAACACTTTTAGCCTTCTAGGCTCTCTACTTGTGTTGATCATTGGTGAGTGAAAGAACTTCCTCTCTTTTTAGTCATATTTAATTTTATATTCCATATTCATTCTTATGAAAAGAATATATGCATGTATTTATATGTATATATGTATATACATATATACACATCTGTGGTTTGTCAGAGATTAAGCATGAGCATTATTTGAAACTGCAGAGTTTCTCTGTACTCTGCAGTATGCATGTGCATTTCAATGCCACAAAAAATGAATAGGACTAAGCTTGCAGTTACAGAGCTCTGCTGAATTGGGGACACATTATTTAAAACTAACATACAGTGAGAAGGTCCTGGTTTCTCTATCATAACTGTTCAGTGTCCTGTAGATAACTGCAAGCTTTGGCTCTAGAAAATATGTTGGCTGCAAGCCGTGCTTCAACAGTTGCACTCTAGAGTGCCTTAATAAATAATGGAGTGTTTTTACAGGAAATGTCCCAGTCTGAGTTATGAGGCCATTCATTTGGACAAAGTGAATGTGCACAGCACTGTTAATTTGTCTGTTATTAATTTCCTTTTTTTCCATGTGTGTGCAGTGTGTATATAAATATGTATGTGTGTGTATATATATATACATACACACAGATGTATGTATTCTCAAAGCAGGGAGAAGGAAAAGCTGGAGGAGCATGAAGTGGTCCTGCCATCAGCTGACTGAGCCAGAACTGGGGGCCAGCCAGGCTAGGCGTTCGGGCAACTGGAACATGTCAAGGCTCAGAAAACTTTAACCGCTATTTTCTGTGTTGTTGCCTAATGTTATATGCTCTGTGATGAAAACAAAACCCCAGAAACTTTCATTAATTACACTTTACTGTAGTCAAAAAGTTATTTAAACTTTTTCTTATGGCTGTGGGTAAAAAACATGTTTCACAGGGTATATGTAAGTAACTTTGTTATGCATGGCTCTATGTTGGCCAGCCATCCAAATGACAGTTTCTGGAAAAGCCAACTGACTATTACTTGTTTATTAATTACCAAGCCCAAGTCTAAACCTCTAATTTCAGCAGAAATACCATGTTCGGGCAATTGCAGTTGAGGGAAAAAAAATTAAAAGGATAAATGGTTTTTGTAGGAGCCCTTCTGCTGAGGGTGAATCTGTGCCCATTCCTTTTCTTGCAAAATATATCAGAGTGACTGTGTTTTATGGAAAGAAACGTAGTAAAGGATACACATGTAAAATGATTATCCTGGTTTAAGTAGGCTTACCCTTCATGAACACATGTCAGCAATGCCAAGCCAAACATTCCTTTGTATCATTTTTATTTTTTTTTTTATCCTCCATCTCTGTAGCTCTCCAAAGGAGTTTACAGTTGAGGGGGAAAATATCTTTCTCTCTTGTTTCCTTGGAATTAACGTTGTTTAGGAAAATTTTTATCAAAGTAAATAGACCTTTTGGACAGCTCTGACATTTTAGTCTTTTGTCAGTATGACCTTTTGTGGTTTTTTTTTTTAAATATAATGAGATCTAAAGTTATTTCTTTGAAAATATATAATGAAACCAAATATATATTGAAAAATATATAATGAAGCCAAATATATATTGAAAAATATATATTGAAATATAAAATATATAAAAATATATAAAAAATATAAGAATATATAAAACATATAAAATATATATAAAAGATATATATAAAAATATATATTGAAAATATATAATGAAGCCAAACATATTACAAGCATTTTATAGAAGAGGTAAAACAGCTTGGCTGGACTTGATGCATTCTCATTGCTATGTTGTTAGTGAAATTGGGAAAAAAACAAAGTAGTGATGCTTTGAAAAATGCGCACGTGAGAGATATAAACCTCTGATTTTGATTTGGTGCAGAGCTGCATTTTGTGTTTGTCTTGTCCTTTTTCTTTTCTTTATAGGGAGCTTTCAGAAACATGTATTTAAGCAGAGAGAAGAAATACCAGCTGACTCTAAAATGGACTTGTCTATATTCTTAAGAAGTATTGAGTTGTTCTGTAGTCTTTAAGTATTTACTTTTGGATGTACCTTATCTCTTTGTCAAGTTGTCCATGAACGTGGTTTCAAGGCTTACATTACGTACTGGTTATGAATTTAAGAAGATGATGTTCCTTGTCTCAGCGTCTTGACTCTGTCCCTACATGAAGTTAAAACACGTATGAATTTTGTTTGTCCCATAGATATTAGCTTTTCTACTGACCTTAAAATATCAAAAGTTTCTCTTTGAGGGTTATAAAGCTTTCATTTAAAACAAAACAAACCCCAGAAAAACCTTCATTATTATCACAGTGTTGTGATTTCAGGAGACACTACCATACATAATATACGCAGCCTGATGGCCTTACTAAGTGGAGGGAGGGCAAGGTTATTTTCCTTTTTCTGTAAAATAAGTGTGACACTCAGCTTAGTGTCAAGAAATTTCCAGTAACAGAAATGGAAACGCAAAAAGGAAGTGCCAGGAGGTGAAATGTGAACAGAAACGTTTCTCCCATATGTATGTTTCTCCCATAGTAACAAAATTCTTCAGATATATTGGAATCCATTGGTGTTATTCATCACTAAAATTTATCCATCACATAGAACTGGATTAAAATTAATTTAAGGCTTTGCATATTATAATTTACTTTCACTGTGATTTGACTTGTTTGCACTGATTGGATTCTTTGTGTTCTAACAGCTTTGCTTCCTCACAGCCCGTTTTGATTTGATTTCCTTCACTACTTGAGCCTGTGGTGAACTGATGAATTTGCACAACAGTGGCCTTTTTCCAAAGCAGTGTGTAGTGATATCCTAAGCACAGGCATCAGGCAAAAAAAAGAACTATTTTAAGTGCTACCACACAATATCTGTAATAGAAAAGCAATTTGGAGGAGACATTAAGCCTATGAAAGTATGCATCAGGGGCTTTTTACTATGTATGCCAGGTACAAGTGTGGAGTTATTTTGGTTTCGTTTGTTTTTTCCTGTCTAACAGAAAATGGGATTACAAAATGACCGTTAGGATGCTAGCTGGGTTATTGCCCTTGTTTGTTTCTTTGATTGGCTTTTTAATTGTTTTGGGGATTATTTTTTTTTTATCAATGCAGCAGCAGCCCTTGCCCTCAATCAGGAATTTAAAGCTGCAGCTGCTGAGCACCAAAGACTTGGATGTGGAAAAGACTAAAGAGGGAAACTTTACATGTGTGCATCTGCATGACTGTTTAGCAGCCAAATCAGCATCTCTCCTAATTGCAGAAAAGTTCAGAGCTTTGGAAAGGAGCTTGGATAATTCTGAGATCAACACTGCTGAAATGCTTTCCTCTTCAGTTTCCTTTCCTTAACCACCTGCGCTGTAAAACAATTTTTGTTACTGCTGAGGTTTGACAGCTTCATATCCAGCTGTGGAATGCTTTTTTGTAAATTTATTAAACCAGAACTTTTGTCCCAGTAGCGGGGTTTATGCTGCGCACCTCACTAGAATTTAGTCTATTCAAAACAGTGACCTAGTGCATCTGCAGTTGTATTTCTCATGAGAAACATCTTGTAAGAGGCGATGGAAGTGAGCAGTGAAAATATCAACTAAAACCTTACAGTTTTTTGTGGTTTTTGTGTTTTTTTTTTTTAAAACTTGTAAGGGCTGTGCTCCCTCAGGTGACATGATAAAATGGCTGTGTAAGTTCTTACACTACTAGAGAATCTGTCAAGGAAAAGGTCACGGCATATGTCATGGTTTTGGCTATGGATTTGGCTATTCTTGCAATAGGAAGACTTGTACCCTAAAATCCTTTAGACTCATTAGCAGTGTAGGAGGTGTATGTGCATAATGCTTTTTTGTGCTATTTCAGCACTTGATATGTGCATTACTGAAGAGCTACAATTTAATGGTACTTGATATAAACTCTTCTAGTAAAGAAGATGTTGAACTGCATGTTCTTCTCTGTGCCTGAGGCATTTGTTTTCTTTTTAAATGAGTTTGTTTCAAATTCACTTTTTTTTTGGTAGCCCTAACTAGCACTTAACAGTAGAACTATTGTTACCTAAAAAATTAAATCAGAAAACAATGTCATGGTAACTCAATTAAAATATTTAATCTCTGTATTTATAAATTTCAGTAATGAAAACTATGCTCTTGGTTGGGTTTTGTGGAGTAACTAGGTGTAATACACTACAATGGTCTTATTGCTTAAATTGCTCTGAAAATGGTTTGTGTAGAATACACTTTCTTGTTGAGTAGCAGTTTTCTTTGAGTAGATGACAGCAGTATTTTGTGATATGATAGTTGTACTTAGCAGCTATGACTTGCTATGGCTGTACTCGTGCATTCTGTGCTGGGACTTGCCTCTAAGTCCCTAAATATCTTGCTACTTTTCCTGGTCTTCCTCGTTTTTCATCAGAGCACATGCCAGGCATGGTCTGTGCTGAGCCACAGTACTGGAGTCCATCTATTTTCTCAAGCTTAGATTCAAAAGAGAGTGTCTGAAGTGAGTGACCTACTGTGTGTGAGCAAAACACAATCTTTTGATGGATTTTTTTTGTTGTTTGTTTGTTTTTCTTGTTTGTGTGTGTGTGTTTTTAACTTTTGTGAAGGCCTGGGAGGGCTTCTGGGGGAAGCATGTACAAAGGCATGAGAGAAGTGATATATGTGTATCTAATTTGAAAAATGCCTAGTGCTGTAGAAAAGAACTGTGGTTCGTTCTGATGGTAGGAAGTTTTGAAGTAAGCAAAAGGTTGATACAGTGGCTTAGCTGTCGGGTTGACCAAATCCAGACTTGAGCTGTAAGCAGGATGAGCAGGGTATCTGAACTCTAGACGGATTTATAGCTTCTGCTTGGCATGCTGGCCAGAAGTGAGAGGCAGTTTCTGCTGCAAGCACTATGTGGTGAGCCCTGTGTGGCACTGAGGAGCAGCTAGTGCCACCTGCGGGAGCCTTGCTGGAATGGGTGCTTTTGTACTCCAGATATGCATCATCATGGGAAAGTGCAGACAGGATTTCACAGCACCACAGGAGGGGTGTTGGGTTGATTTCTATCAGCTTTCTGCACTACAGCGTGACTATATGCAATGTGGGGCTGACCTTGAGCAAAGTTGTGTGTATAGAAGAAGATATTTTCAAAGCTCCTCATTTACAATTCATTTTTACAGAAAGAAAAATAACAGCGATTAATTAAAGAGTAATTTCATACAACCTGCACTGAAACGACTTGAGTCTAAAAGCCATTGCTTGTTCTGAGTTCAGAAATTGCTGTGATCAACACAGAGTTAATGCATCAGAAGTAGATACGCGCATTTCACCAATTAAAACTAACATCTTTCTGCTTAGGCTTTGAATTTATGTTTCACAAAGGTATTTGGGGAGTGTCAGTCAAGGTTTTGATCCCTCTTCCTCCTCCCAGAAGACCCCGTGGGGAAGGTTTCCTCCTTGTTTCACTTGGCATGGTAGCAGCATAGGTTGTTAAGCAAGGAGTCGTGCAATGTGGTTGGACACTGACCAAATGTTGAGTACGTCTCATCTTTTCAAGAAGTTCATTCTATCCAAAGTTTGAAGAAGATACCATGTCACATTCTCTCCTAGACCTCATATTATGTGTTACTTTGTGAAAAATAAGCTGTCTTAACTTTCAGACTGAAACACAGTAATTAGCTGCTGAACTTGATCTTTTAGTGGGTTTGGAAAACTATGACCAAAGCCTTGGAATAGCACTGGGAATGGATTCAAAGCTTCTGGAGGGTCTGGAGGAGGGAGAAGATGTATGCATAGCAGTTAAACCACAGAGAAGCCAGACAGATCATTCCTTATACTAGAACTTTTGTGATGTTTTTCACATTCAAACACACTGAATTACGGTAAAGCAGAATGAAAATGACAAAGGCATTCTGTGATTTGGTCTTTGCTTCAGGGGGAAAAAGATAGGTGTTTTTGGATTGCAGCTGCAATATGGATGATTAGTTCCAGAAACTAAGGCAGAGGATGCTGTAGCTTTCTGCTGGTTTGAAGAAGAAGGCAGGAGAGAGTGATGTTACTCTGACTTTCATCCATGGGGTAAACAATGTGCAAAGGAGGTTTTGCTCCTTCTTGCCATCAGAAGGTCTTGTTTGGACCTGCACATCTCTTGGTGCAGTTGTGTCTAAATGCCTCTGTTAACTGGCCTTTCTGTGGAAAAGAAGGTGCGAGGGTGACCTAGTTTGGGAAAATCAGCAAAACGTGTAGCATCTTAACAAAAAAAACAACCACCATCACCACCAAAAATTAACCACCAAAATATATCCTAGATTTGGAAAATTTTGGTCTGTGTTGATGTGCAGGGGAAAAAAAAAGCTGGGATGCTTTTGTAGGACTTTGAAGGAGAGGACTGTTAGAGAATGGAAGCTCATGCCCACATCCAGAGCTCTAAAGGAAGGGAATGCAAAAAGCCATTAGAATTCTCTGCAATTTTGAAGGAATAAATGTTAACTTGAAATAACACTTTAATCTTAAACAGATATTGCTATGTTACTTGGTATGGATGGGGGGTGGTGGTAAATAGAAGCAGGAATAAGTCTTGATGGCATACAGTGGTTTGTGTCCTCATATCTTCTTTCTGTCTGTTATTTAGAGTTTCTTTCAGTGTCAGTTCTTGGTTCATGTGAAAGAAGTGTGTTAGTGTTAGCATATAAACTTGCTTTTATGGTTTATGTGACCTGGGATCAAAGCTATTCTTGTGGGGTTCAGAGCAGCAATGCTTCTGCCCCAGAAGGGATTTTATAGGCAAACAAATGGCAAAACCTAGATCCGGGATGGATGTCCTTATTCTATAACAAAGTTATATGCAGTATTTAACAGCCGAATGTCAAATCCTGGTCATGTTAATGTGTGTGGGAATTTTACTGTAGCCTTCCTTGGAGTCTGCAGTATGTTCTGCAACATGGGGCATTCTAAGTGCTGGTTTGGGCATTCTGTGAGTGGTTCTGCATTCAGAAATGCAACATCCAATACTGTTCACCTGAGAAGTGTATCCTTCTGTCCAGGGTGTGTATGGGCATCTAAGTGTCCTTGATTGTTTTCAAAATGTTTAATATTAAAACCCCTCCTAATATCCATTTACATGCCAGGCATTCTTACACACTTTTTTTTTTTTTTTTGAGAACTCATCTATCTAAATATTGTTTAAAAACAAACCAGCAGATGGCTTTACTGTTAACAGCACAGTGTGTAATGTGGAACTTCAGGGCTACAGCTGCTTTATATGTGTTGATTTGTATGCAGAAAGCACTGACTCCTTTATATCTCAAAAGCTGCATTTAAAAATGAAATGCAATATTTTAAAGGAACATGTATGTTTATTGTGGATAAAGCGGCCACAGCAGAACCTTCATATTGATGCTGATTGCTCCTCTGGAAAATGGGAAAGAAATACAGTGTCAGTCTAAGGCACTGGATTTGAAAAGTTTCTGAAAACATCCAACCAACTTTCTAAAGTATGATTACTCCCAGCTAGAACAGATGCAGACTGAGGGCCAGGGATTTGACACAAAGAAGGAGGTTCAGGTTAGATTTCAGTTAGCGATTGTCATTGTTCAACATAAATACATAGTTGAATTCCATAGTTACAGCTGTAAACAATCCTATGATAAACAAAAGTTTCTTTCAAGCTGCTTTATGCTTTTTTAGAGTACAGCAATACATTGCTGAGAGAACAAAAATGACACAAAAGTCTTCAATTAAAATTTTTCTATAAAACTTTAAAATTCAAAATTATGATTCTTCAATTAATAGTTATTTTGAATAATTGGAAACCCTTAATATTTTCTTTGTCAAGTACAGTTAACTTAGGAGACAAGGACTATATATGTCTGTGAAATTCAGGTAATCCATATTTTTCCTGAGCAAGCTTTTTTAAAGTACCTTTTTGTCTTTGTGCTATAAGTTCAAATGCTTTCATGTTTGAATGTTGAATGAATTCAACCGTACCATGCTATTAATTTAGTTCCTGTGTTTAAAGGAACTGAGATCTTATTTTTTCATAATGTTAAAGCTGATCTGGAATTTTTAGCAGCTCAGAATTTTAAAGGCAAACCAATCTACTAAAAGGAACAAAAAATTTCTTGAACTAGGACCTCCCAGTATGCCTGTTTGGGTGGCCGTGGCTAATTACGACCTGTGAAAATGCATGGTCATACATCTGAACGTTTTTGGTTACTGTTAAAGAGTTTTGCTTAATTGAGAAATGTAAACAGTATGGCTGTGTTTATTCATAAATTATGAATGCATATGTATTTCAAGTTGGCTTACTGGGATGTTCTGTGAAAAAGTGGTCAGAGGAGTAAGCAACAGTTAGCAGCATTGAGTGATGAGTTCAGAAATACGAAGGGACTATGGGAATAGCTATGCCTAAGATGCAGAGACAAAGCTGTATCAATAACTGTATTGCAAAAGTATTTGGAAGGGTCTAACAGGGCTGTTTTTATAAGGTACTGTAAATTGCACCTTATACAGAACCTTATACCTTATTTCAAGGTTGATCTTGAAATTTTAGGTAGTAGTATCACAAATTTTGCACTAAGATTGTTTTGCTGGATGGAGATTATTTGTACAGAAAGCAAGCAAGATTTTTTTTTTTTTTTTTTTTACATCTTACCAGTGAATTAATAGCTACATGATGCTTCTCTGATGGATTTTACATGAGTCCTGATTGGCTGTACTACAGAGAGAGGGAGATTTACCTTCCCAGTGTGATGAATAATATTTGTTGGAGATTTCCTTCCTAGATTAGAACTAGGAAATTTATAAATAAATAAACAAAGGAATGCTAAACTTTGAATTGTTTTTTTAAGTACTTCAAAACTTGGTATGTTAAAGAAATGAAGAGCTCTATATTTCCTTTCTTTAGATCTTTCTTCCTTCCACTAGCTTTGTTATAACTCTCAGAGAAGAAAAGCAAACCGAATCTTATAAGAATTAAGTTTATCAGGGTTACATGAAAAGAAATCTTCATTAGTTGGTGATATGACTAGGAGTGATAATAGGCTTTTTTATTTAAAAAAGTGCTTTTTTTTTTTTAGTTGTTTAGCATTTTCTGCAATTATTAGCAACAATGTGGAACTGATTTGCATTTATGAGAGAGATGGGGAGAGGCATACTCTTTAGATTTTAAAATATATGTGCTTCCATGTTTTTTAAAGAAGTCACTGAAGATACTAGTCAGTGACAATAACTGGACCTCAGCTTTCAGGTATAATTTTTAAAATTGACAATGCTACAGGAAAATGTTGAAGGCTCTGTACGGGTGTTGTCATTTTTACACCTGATTGAACTGCTCTGGTACTATTAATCCTCCGTGGAATTTAGAAAAAGCTAGGAAACAGCAACACATTTCACAGACTGATTCTTTCATTACTGAAAACCATTAGAGAGAATGGTGTTTCTAGATAGCGTTCTGAAGATTCGCTGTTCTAAGCACAGAGGCTTTTTAATTCAGAGCTTCTTAAATCAGTAAATCTGCAAAGCCATTAGTGGGACAGTAGTCTTTAAGTTGCTTAGGGTTATCCAAATGAATTCTTGAAACAGATTGCTTCTGTAGCTGTGGAAATTCTGAATCTGTTCAATAAATATCCTGGTTCGTGTGCAGCAATCGAATGATCCAATTTACCTTTTCATTATTAAAAATGCCAAGATCATTTAACACCCATTTAACACCCATTTGAAGTTTTGTGCTGGGGATGATAGGTTATGCTCCATAGAGAGGGCTGAGCATGGGCACTCTGTTAATGGTGTTGCAGTTAATCTCTAGGGAGTTTTGTTTGTGTACCTTACCTGCAAACATGGAAATGATGAAGATGGAAAATCCATACTTGTGGGGGTCACGGGCCAGGGGAATTGTCCTACTGAAATGTACTGGTTTTGATGGAGAACATTTTCTTTGCTTTGGGTCCATTAGGTTTTCCTAACCCGGTGTCTGCAGAGATGCCAGATAAAACACCAGGTGGTACAGAACCCAACCCCAGAAGTGAAGGTTAGTAGTTTTCTTTGTTTCCTTATTTTTTTTTTTTTTAATTTACTAATTATTGAAGTAAAGAAGCATTGTGATTTTTGTGAAGGATTTTTCAAGTCTGAATTACTTTTATGTGTGCATGTTCGTCTAAATATCAGGGACTTATTTTTGTGTAACCATTCCTTCCCTCCCTAGTCGATCATTCATGATATTACTAAAGTATATAATGAGGGAGGAGAACCAGTGAGCTGCTAGGATTTCAGCTTCACAGAAGATGTTTGTCCTCTTTTGATAAAGAGATCTTGTTGACTGAGGCCAGTTTTTTCATAAGGGATGCATAAGTCTCACAGAGCCAAAGTGGACATTTAAGATGTGGGATGATTGACACAAGGAGGATTTAATATGTATGATTTCCTCTAAAATCGGTGGAGTTATTAAATACTCAGTCTTTATGAAAATCAGACCATTTTTTTTGTTCTCAAGGTCCATTAACTTTAAATTAGTACATCTAAAAGTTTGGTACTTCTTTTCAAGGAAAATCTTTTGTTTAAAAACTATTGTAATCCTGCTAATTTCAGTCCTTCCTTAGAATCACTGCTGCATGTTTCATTAAAATATTTTATACAAATTTGGTTTGCTGTTTCATGTGATGGTTGTGAGGTGTTTCTGACAGTTTTGTGGCAAAACTTGCAGTAGTTGTTTTATATGCTTTCTTTCTAGACCATTGCCATCCTCACATAAGGGCTGTATTCATTCAAATGTCTGTTTTAGTTTGAAAGAAGGTTGCAGCTCAGGCTGGTTTATACTGCTTTCTCTCTAAACCTAAAGATATGCATCTCAAAATCTAGTTTTAAGTATTCTTGTTGCATTTGAACCTAAATTTTTATATTTGAAAGGCGAGGAATATGTTTCAATAATAACTTGAAAAAGTGCATCAATAACAGCAGAGAAACATTTCTTTCCATGTAAAAGGTATTAAGCCATGCTTAACTGCAAAAGGCCTTACTATCAGTTTCTTTTTTAAATTTCCTGTGAAGCCTAATGCACTATGAAGAGACTAACCACAAGAGGAGAAGCAGTTACAGCTAGTTGTTCAAAGGTTGAGTCCTCTCTGATTCACATGTTGTGTGCCCCTTTTATATATAAATTCTTATGCTGAAAGCACTGTGATAAAGCTGTTAGAACCAAAGCCTGCATTTGTACCGTGAGTTAGGATATGGAACAAATTGTCCTGCTCATTCTGGTTGCTTCTCTGAAAGTAAGCCTGCCCTTGGTATTAATGAAGTTTAAATGTGTTATAATGGTACTGATTCTATATAGAATTGTTGGGTGTGCAACAGTGGCAGGTACTGCCACATCTCAGCTCTCTACCCTCTGAGAGGATTTCTGGTAAATAAAGCAAAACACAAGGATAATATAAAACTTTCACATCAAATCTGGAGAAAACTCATTCTGTCTGTGAAAGGCAACTTTATTTTCTCTTACTGCATTTTAATTTACCACATAAGCAACTTCCAGTAAGCAAGTTGTAGGGTTTTCTTTGGCTTCACGTTAGGAGTTAGAGTGGGTAAGACTTGTGATAGCATAGATATGTAGATGGGCTGAGAGCAGGGGTCTTGGGTAAGGAAGGGGAGAAAATCAAATCCTGCAGAGCGTCTAATGATGGAGTCACTGACAGCATCATGTGGCCATCAAAGAAAGATTGATTCTCATCATACTGGCAATCAGAGATTGATGTCTGTGAAGTGGGATAGGTGAGGACTGAAAGCAAGTGTGTGCATCTGCTAGACACTGGAAAGACCATAGTCTTTGAGGTTAGGACATCCCAGGTTGTAGTTTCCAATCATTATCCTGTTAGCTCCATCCCCAAATTAGAAGGCTGAAACTGGACACAGGAGTGCTCATGTCAATGTACAGGAGAGGGAAGCTGGGAGCTCTTTGTTTCATTTAATTTTTGGAAGACTCATGAAACCTTCAGTGTCTCTGTTTCTGTAAATGTGGTTTCATTTCACCAGAACTGCCAACAGGTAAAAAACATTCCAAAAACATTTTTGCAGTTAAGCAGAGATCTAGAAGCTGCCCTGAGGATCTTTTTCAGTACCTTCAAAGATTTTGTGCTTTTCAGTACCTTCTGATGTCTGTCTAATCAATCAGATGCATAATATAGTGTCCTGCGTGTTGTCAAGGAAAGCTAGGACTGGAAAACGCTCGGACACCAAATTAGGATGTAGTGTTTAGGGACACCACAATTAAAAATCTTCTCTGTGTATGCTTTGCTGTACTAATTCCCCCTCAAAACAGAAGAGATTTCTGTGACTTGAAATTTTCCATATACACAAGACACATGATTGTCTGAGTCATAAAGAAACTGCTCATATAAGGTTGCATAACTGTTTATGTATTCTCTCACACATACAATATACACATATATAGTAATGTGTATAGACATATATAGCCTTAAACCATGAGATCCTAAGGGAACTGTTCCTATGGATGGCATGGTGAGTGCTTATCTCCTGGGATTTGCAATTTCAGGGTTCCCAAGGTAGTGGGGCAAGGATGTGGCTGGGCCTTCTCTGGCATGCTGAGCTTTTTGGAAATATTTCAACTTCTCCACATCATTTCTGTTTCCAGATATTACTGATTTTCCCTCTCTCCCTAACCTTATACCTCAGGTTTTTGACTC
Source organism: Pezoporus wallicus (assembly GCF_028554395.1). Classification (NCBI taxonomy): domain Eukaryota; kingdom Metazoa; phylum Chordata; class Aves; order Psittaciformes; family Psittacidae; genus Pezoporus; species Pezoporus wallicus. Next base: position 547,449 of record NW_026635157.1, read on the forward strand.
GGGTATGAGGAAAATATATAAACTACTCAGCTGTGGAAATGAGCTTTGTAGGTTTTGAGGTGCAACAGGCAATTTCAGTGAAACCTGTTGTAGCGCATTGGTTTTCTTGATGCTCTGTTTTGTAAGCTGCTAGCATAAGGAAAAACTGAATAAATTGCTACCAACTTGAAACACTTGTTTCTAGATTGTAGTAATGCATCTTTAGGTACTTAGATGGTTCACTAGTGATGCTGATAAAGTAAAAAACACATACAACAAAATAAAACTAATTAAAATTATAAGCTAATGCTGAGTCTTCATTTTCAGATTACAGTTATTATTCTGTTGTGATAAGAGTTTATGAAGGTCTTCAAGCAGTTGATATAAAAAAGTGCTTTAACAGATGGAATGTTTAATAAAGCAAAACTTGGTTTAACCTGGGTGCTTTGTTTTTAATCACTCTTCTGGAATGAATTCTTAGATGTTTAAAAAAAAAAGGGTGAAATAATTAATAAAAATGAATCTTCGCTTAGAGACCTGTTTTTAAATCCTGATGAAGATGTTCTATTGAAGACAAAACATGATACTAGTGTGTTCTGATGATACTAAATCATTAGTGCAGGAAGTTAGAACTTTGAGGGGTTTTGTTACTTTATTCTTGTAAATACTCTTACTTTCAAAGAATGTTATGATAACTGTTACTAAAAAGAATCGTCAGGCATATGCCAGGGGTTGCTCTAGCACTGACTTATAAACTTTCATAGTCTTTGATCACATGCATCTCTATTTACTTCGTGTTTATACAATTTACTAGAATGTAGAAACATTTCACTGGTGTGACTGAGTCAGAATTAAGAAGTGAGTGTTTCATTTCTCATGCTTAAAATATCACTGCTACTTGCATGCATAAATGTTTATGTGAACTTTCTTCATTTTTCCAGATGTCTTATTGCTGCTTGTAATATTTCCAGAGAAATATTCTTGCTATCATTTGTTAGTCCTTGGTTTTTGTTTGGTTGTTGTTTTTCTTTTTTTCTTTTTTTTTAAGAAAAATGTGTGTTGGTTACAAATTTCTAACAATTAACTTTTCATGTTTATAAGGGTCAAGTTGGGTTGAACAAAGTGTTGGCAAGGTAACTGATTACCTGGAAACTTTTCAAAAGTCAGTGTTGCTTTAACCTGGCAGTTAAACCCCTCCCTGCCCCTCACCCACTGACCCACTGTTCCATATACTTGAGTTCAGCCATGAAGCACACAGAAGCAGACAATTGAGAAATGAGTTTCCTGTAATTAAGTTACTGTAACTTAGTCCTTGACTCAAAGGTCTCCAGTGAGCGGGCAGAGTATCTGTTTTTCTGCCACCTCTTCTGTCAAACTTTTTAGAGTCAACAGTTCCACTTATAAATATTGTTTCTTGCTTTGTGCTGTAGGAGGAAAACCCAGATTTAGTTGTGCAAAGGTGGAAGTGTGTGTGCATCACATGTGAAAAATATTTTTCAAGAAGCTTGTGTAGCTATCGAGGAGGGTAGACATTAAAACAAAAAAAAAAAAAAACAACACAGCCCCTACCACTATCCACTTATAACTGTTTCTTAACTGTTTTCCTAAGGCAAAGCTATTATATTCTATTTACAATGGATACATTTTGGATACATTTGGAACAATGTGCTATGTCAATACCAGGAAGTGGATTGAGTGTATTTCTGTTTTAGCTTCCAAAGGAATTAACATTTGTTCTGCTTATGTTTGCTGAAAGGTCACTCTTAAACTTCTAGTCTAGTATATAAAAACCACTGGAAATTGGTCCGACAGGGGTACCCCACCTACTGCATAAATTCCTCCTTTCACTTGCAAAGAGGATGCTGTGGTTCACAGCAACTGCTTGTGCTGGTATCTGGAGCTAGGCAGTTGTTCATTTGCAAAAACTTAGGTAAATAATTGTAAAATTTTCATTATGAATTAACTTTTTTTGATGCTTAGGAAAGGTTTGATAATACTGAATGGTTTTCATAAAAAGCAAGTGCTTCATCCTGTGGAGAGCTGATTAATTTTTTGTTGTGATCCCTTTGACCAGCTGTTCATAAAACAGCTGGGCTTACTTCCAAAGAAACCAGATGATGTCTGCCTTGGAACACATTTGGAAGGCTGCCACTCAGTTTTTGGGGTATCAGTCAAATACTTTTATGCAAAATGCTTAGAAAAGCTATATGGGTGTGGGAACCTTTATTAGGTCTTTCCAGTCAGCTTGACTGGTTGTTTTCCTGTGCCTTAAAAGTAGCAATTTTTTAAGAGAAAGATGTGAGGAAATTAAACTCTCCCAGGCTCTTATTCCTTTCCCCCTTCCCCTCCATCTTCTTTCCTTAAGCAAGAGCCATGACTTCCCCCAGCTGGATCCATCCTTACTGGCTTTGCGGCTCACACTTGCATGATGAAAGAAACAAATGTTACACCTGGACTTCATAAATAGCCACTGACAAATCCCATTGGGCAACATCTTATGTCATTGTAAAATATCCTATAGTAACAGCAGTGTATTTCCTTGCATTGTGTACTTGATGGCGCAAGTGGGAGTCTGCCAGCTGTTACTGTTGTTGTTCGTGGTAACTCATTTAGTTTAAGTCCTATGACTTATGTTTGTGTGCTATTTCTGCCGTAATATGCAACACTGCATAAGAAAAACAAGCAAAAAGAAGCCATGTAAATCTGTATACTGCCCAATCAGATTTCTACCTCCAAATTTTGCTAAGACTGATTTTTTTTCACGACAGGGCTACCAGGGTATGGTCATTGAGGTTAGTAAACTGATGCCATCAGCACAGTCCTTGGGGCTTTCAGTGGGCATTCAGCAATGTAGCACCTTGTGCTATCTTTATGGAGAAAGTTGTTGTTACACTTTATTATTACTATACCTCTTTTAAAGAAATGGAAAAGCAGATGGAATATGAAGCATCTTTTCTAAAGCTTTTTCAGATCTTAAGTGCACATGAAGTCACAGATAACTATGGTAATAGTGCACTCGTAGGCTTAATGGTACATCACTGGGCTGAAATGAGCACAAAAACATTTGTGTGCTGGAGGATGGTGATTGTATATTTCATCTACTTGCTCCTGTTCTTTGGAACTAGTTTATTTTAGCTTGCTCCATTCACTGTTTCGTGCAGCTTCTTGCTGCCTAACTGAAGACAAGAGATGTCTGGAACAAGCAGTGTATACCAACTATACTATTTTGTGGACAAGAACTTGTGGCTGTCAGGTAACACTGGATGGGTGAGAGCCATAGAATCATATAATAGTTAGGGTTGGAAAGGACCTTAAGGTCATCTAGTTCCAACCCCCCTGCCATGGGCAGGGACACCTCACACTAAACCATGTCGCCCAAGGCTCTATCCAACTTGGCTTTGAACACTGCCAGGGATGGAGCATTCACAACTCCCCTGGGCAACCCATTCCAGTACCTCACCACCCTTACAGTAAAGAACTTTATCCTTGTATCTAACCCTGCTATATCTTCCCCTGTTTAAGTTTAAACCCATTCCCCCTTTTCCTGTCACTACAGTCCCTAATGAAGAGTCCATCCCCAGCATTCTTATAGGACCCCTTCAGATACTGGAAGGCTGCTATGAGGTCTCCACGCAGCCTTCCCTTCTCCAGGCTGAACAGCCCCAACTTTCTCAGCCTATCTTCATACGGGAGGTGCTCCAGTCCCCTGATCATCCTCGTGGCCCTCTGGACTTGTTCCAACAGTTCCATGTCCTTCTTATGCTGAGGACACCAGAACTGCATACAATACTCCAGGTGAGGTCTCACAAGAGCAGAGTAGAGGGGCAGGATCACCTCCTTCGACCTGCTGGTCACGCTCCTTTTGATGCAGCCCAGGATATGGTTGGCTTTGTGGGCTGCGAGCACACACTGAAGCCAGCTCATGTTCATTTTCTTATCAACCAACACCCCCAAGTCCTTCTCCACAGGGCTGCTCTGAATCTCTTCTCTGCCCAACCTGTAGCTGTGCCTGGGATTGCTCCAACCCAGGTGTAGGACCTTGCACTTGTCATGGTTAAACTTCATAAGGTTGGCACCAGCCCACCTCACAAGTGTGTCAAGGTCCCTCTGGATGGCATTCCTTCCCTCCAGGGTATCAGCTGAACCACACAGCTTGGTGTCATCGGCGAACTTGTTGAGGGCGCACTCAATCCCACTGTGCATGTCATTGACAAAGATTGATTCTGTAATTCTAGATTCTATGATCTACAGTCAATATAAAAGGTCTTGTCTATTTATGCAGAAGGTGGTAGACACTGTGGATTTCCCTGACAAACGATATTGTGAATGTAAAAAATTCACATGAGTTGAAGGGAAGACCAAGGAAACTTCTAGAAGGCAGCTCCAAATGAATGAGCCACTGCAAACCAAGGAAATCTCTTAAACAGAAAATGTTTGGAAGCTAGAAGAATGCTGGGGAAAAATATAATACATGATTGCTATGTCCCCTCTGTCACCATAAATGAAATCTTCCTGTGCTAGGTTATTTTTTCTTTCTTAATATTCATAACCTCATTTTCTAGCAGCTTTTAATCCCCCCCGCCCCCCAGTCATATCTTCAGGAAGGAGGAAGTGTCTGTATAAAGACGATATAAAATTTTTAAACCTAGTGTTTATAGAAGAAGATGGTGAAGCCAAAGCAGATTTGAAATCTGATTGGAAATTGGTGAAAAGCAAAACGGAAGGGTGATGAAATTGGATATTCTGTTTCTGACTCTTCACTAACTTGTTGCCCTCTCTGTGAAAACTGAGAGGTTGGCACATCTTTCTTTGAAACACTGGTTGTAGACTGTTGTCATAAAGCAGAATGACTCTTGTCATAACTCTCTTGAGAAATCTGGGCTAGCTCCAGTCAACCAGTATTAGCAACAGCCAAAGCAACCACTGTGCCATGCAAATACAGTGGAGCAGTATTTGCACAGCACTTGCTTTGCTGCAACCAGACTGTTTTCAGCTCCTGTATTCTGCAGTGCAGCTCATATTCTCTGGTAGTGTTCTGATGCAATAAATCACAACATTGAATCTATCTGCATTTTTCCTGACAGTATTTTGATGAACTGTGTTAGTCCCTAGGCCGTGATGGTTGGGTCCCACCGTCTGTGTTGCCAATAGGCTGTTAATTGGGTGGGCTTTAAGCTTCCTCAGCTCAGTGGAGTGAAGAGGAAGAGGTGGTAGTAGTTCCCTTGATCTAGGGCAGTGAAAGGTAGACTGTTCTGGACATTGTGAAATGTTTGAGTACTGTAGAGCATGCTCTCCATCAGAAGTGAAGATGCAACGGCTGTAAAGTAATGGTGGTTCAGTCATTGATTACAAAGGCTGGGCTATTAACAGGTAGAATAACTTGTTCTTCAAATACCAAGCACTTTCCCTGGTGTCCTGGCTGACTGATATCCCACTGGAGAGTAGTATTCCAGTCATCTGCAAGTCGTAGAAAGCTTATGTGGCCTGAGCTGCTTAATCTTGAGGTTTGGAAAGCTATGGATTAGTTTTGGTTTGGTTTTTAATTTTATATTGATGATCGCATTTCTAAAGAATTATTTTTGCTCTTCTGATTCAATGGTAATTCATTCTTAGTTCTCAAACAATTAAGAAGTGTAGCACTTGAGTTTGATGCACTTTTTTGCTTTTGTATAAATAAATTGTACACAATACAAAATTATGTGTATAATGATTTGTAAATAATGTGCACATATGAAATAACCAATTATGAGTAGTACAGAGTGGGGAGACTAAATGTGCCTTGCATGAAGCAATCAAATGGATGTGTTCTTATGAGAATCAGCTAGTTTCTTTAAAGCACTTCTGAATGCTGAGGGTCTAATTTATTTCTAAATTGGTGTTCAAAGTCGAGAGAAATCTAACCAATTCAAGCATTCCTGTTGCTTGTTGAAGCAAAGAAACAAGTGTTGTACTAATTATCTGTGTATTCTAGTGTAAATATTCCTCCCAGTTGGATGCTATTAAGAACTGGTTGAAAATGCCCTCTCTTAACTGTGAGCTTTTTTAAAAAATTGATTACATTTAAGCTGCAAACTTTAATTCGACATTAGCCTGACTTAAAGCTGAGTTTGCTTATCTGGAGTAAAATATCACCAGTGCAATTTTTAACTATACAATTCTCAACTTCATCACATTCACGTAAGAAATAACCCACAGAGCTTGAAAGTAGAACAGTGATGCCATTAACAAGTTCCCAGTGCTTGCATTACTGATTGGAACAAAAATTTTAGTGGTTTGTTTGCTGTGCTTGAAACTGTCAGTGAAGGCAAAGGGCAGCTTCAATGGAGTCTAAATGGTGCATGGTGAAGCAAGACAGGGAGCAAATACCCAGTACTCCCCCGCCTCCCCAGCTCCTGCCCCAACTTTCTTCTAATGATGGCTTCTTCTTAGTGCTCCATGTTGGGATTGGAGAAGAGAATGTTTCCTTTCATGGTGGATGTCCATCAGGACGAATAAACACATCTAATTCATTACTTTGAGCTTAGCCGTGTATATAAAACACTTGAAAGAAAATGACTGATTGAGGGCTCCTCCATAAATAGCATTTTTTATTTTTGTATTATGCTTAGCATCTGTCTCACTTATCATCTCGGAAATATGCTGCTGATCCTAAAGAAGCTGTTGCAGGTTTAAATTCTCTTTTCCTGTTTAAAAATAATTTGAGCACTATAATAATACTTGGAGAAGGCTCTGGCCTTAGGATATATTCTGACATCTGTAATACTGCAATTTTAGCTGTATTCACCTGGAGTGAAAACATAGAAGTACTATTCTGGGATTACAAATGTTAGCAGTATAGTTTACTTCTGTTCTTCCGAGGTTGGGAATGATAGCCATTGCTTCTCTTGAGTTTTTGTTTTGATCTTTTTTTAATGGGAAGATTTTGTCACCAAACAGAACTACTATGTGTTAAATTACTGTTCTGCAGTACTTGGAATATCCTAAAAAGATGCACTTATCATGAAATTTGTCATGTTAGGAATCTTGATTTAAAATAGTTTCCTTTGCCAGTTTCTTCAAGGGTTTGGGGGGTGGAATTTCTTGTCTTTTTTTTTTTGTTTGTTTGGTTTTTTTTGACTATCATATATTCGGGGTTTTACTGCTCCTTATATCGTTGTGTGGAAACACCAACAGTGGCTGCTGACAACACACAGGGTTAATATACAGAAAGTGAGCAAAAGTAACAGTTAATCTTTTTGTCAGTGTTAATACTGGATTTTATTTACACTACCAGGTTGCAAAATACATTTCAGTTCTGCAAAGTCAATACTTTCTTAAATGTAAATCTGCTTTCATCCCAAAACCTGTGCTTTCCCCACTTTTGAAATTTTGCCCATATTTTATCTTGCTACTTTGTTCAAGTGACGTGCCAGAAATCTGTTTTCAGATTCATTGATTTTTTCCCTCCTCCCAAGCCATATTTCTTCCAAAACAACTTAAAGGACATAGAAGTATAAGAGGCAAAAACTGATTACTTACCAACAGTTCAAGTGAGCTACAACTCTTAAGATAAATTAGATTGTCAAGGTTACATTCTTTCATCTTGGGCTGGCCACAGCCTTAAAACCAAGAGATCCCAGGTGATAAAACTAAAGATGAAACTACTTTTTACCCTCTGAGTTGCCAAGACAGCACAGGTACCTCCCAGTTATTTACCACTTGACTCTGAAGAACCTAGCTAGCAAATAGTTACAGTTTTATACACATACAGATATATATAGTTAGCAAAACCAAGCCTATTGTATTATCACTTAAGAGTTGTAGCGTTTGTGTGATTGTTACTCTTTTCTTTTAGTGGCTTTGATTATATGTCTAGCGGTGATTTCAGACTATGCCACTGACATAAGAAGTGGGCTGAAAGGCCTTGATATATCCTAAATTTAGAGAGATTAATACAGAGGAAAGCTTAGTTGTTAAGTTTTGCTTTTCTAATTGGCTCCCCGTAGTTTAATTTAGCTTTAAAAAAAAGGGGGGAATTGCTGCTTGCTAATAAACCAGAAGGGGAGCTAGCTTTAATGTTTTATGAGCAATAAAATATTAATAGAAACTTTCTATGTGTTTTAGTGCAATATGTTGAACGACTGAAGTCAGCTTCTTGAAGAGTCAGCAAAGCTGAGGAGAGCAGGAGGTGAAGGGGGGAGAAGATGGGAGGCTGCATCTATTGCACCCTATCCAGGTCCATTAGCAATGCAGGCAGGAAAGCCTCACAGAAGTTGGATTTAGCATACAGTAGGCTTTTATTCTTTAAATTAAAGCCAAATTATGTTCTGGTAACCACTTTAGTCAGAGCTTGCAGCAAAACTGATTGTGCAGTTTAAGACATTAAAAGTTACCAAATCCTTTGAATATAGTAGCTGTTAGTTGTCGGTTTTGTGGAACACGGCTTAATATAAATTCTATTACACACATCTTGGCAGTGGTCCCCACAACACGTATTTTATAGAGTAATTGAAAGTGGACACAATTTCCAGGTGCACTATATGGTTTCTTCCTATATGCACACAATGTAGTCTTTGCTTCAGATGATGGAAGCACTAAGAAATTAAGGTGGTAAGAGGTTGAATATAACCTCTCTCCTAGCAAGTCTGGACTTTCCTGCTTGAGAAAAGCCAGGCAGTCCAAGTTATTTGGATTCTGTTATGTCTAGTTTCTGTAAAGATAGTTAAGAATCACATGCTTCCTCTCAGCATCTATGTTTGTGAAGAAGGATGGTTATCAGTTTATATATTTGTACTTTTCACTGTTTAAAAAATTCATGATGGTGGTTAAATCTTATCTCATGAGAGGGTGTATCTTTCACAATGGAAAACAATATTTGAAGAATCAAGTTATGCATGAGGCTCATTGTTATGGAATTTTGCCTGTTGTCTGGCCAGGAGATGGTTCTGTCTGGTTATGTCCAAAGCAAGCCAGTGTTTCTAAAGATGGGATATCCTCTCTTGAATGTTTTCTTTAATTAAATATACAGTTTGTAGGCAACAGAAAATCCTTTAGAAAGCTATGACTCTGCTATGATTCTCCCAGAAAGAAAATGGCTGCATTTCAAAGTTTGTTCCCAGTTAGAATCCCTAACCAGTGAGACAGTGTTAGATCCCAGGCCTAGGAGCTCTGTAGTCATTTCAAATGAAAGACAGTGTGCCTTCTTTGGCCTGTAAGAATAGATATGTATAAACAGATTTTTAGTGGTTTTGTGTTTTTGTTTTTCTTTTTCCTCTTCTGTCTTACATCCTTTGTATTTTTTCTTTTCTCCAGTAAAGTAGTAGTAAAATAAATTATTTTTATTTAGAGACTGTCTGATGTTTCTGGAACTCATAGGCTCCCCACTTTCTAAAATGTGGCAGTATTAAATAGAGGTGCTGGCACTTGAGGATGAAATTGAAGGTGAACCAAAGTTTCCCTACTTAACCTGACCACATAAACATTTTGTGACCTGCTAAAACAGGGAAAGTACTTACAGACTTGTTCCACTGATAACTGCTAGCTAGAAAATCCTTCCACATGACAGTAAGATTCTTCTTGAGTGTGAAGTCTGCCATGAACTTGTTGCTTCTCCCCTCAGAATTATTTATAAAGAATGTCCTAATTTCCTTATGAAACTGCATTTGTAGTTAAAGGTAACTGTTTAGTTCTGCTGTTTGCCATCCCCTCTCATAAGAAAAAAAATCACACCCACATCTTTTTGTGTGCCTGGAACCCACTTCTCCAGACTGTGGTGTTAACAGAATGCTGTGCTATAGGCCTGGAAGGAGGTGGGCTTTTGGAAGTTATGGAGTAATGGGTGGGTGCAAGCAGCTATGTGGTTGAGTTGTGTTGCAGGACTGAGGTTTTAGGTTGCATCTTGAAATGATAATTTTGGGATATAAAATATAATTATTTGGCTGGTTGCATATTTCTTGTTAGTGTTGGGCTTTTAATGAAGTGGTCAGAAATATTTTAAGTGTTTCGTAAGAGAACCGCAGAAGGAGTATGATGCCTGCCTTTCATATGGCTAAGTTGTCTAATGACATTGAGCTTGAGTTCTGTTACAGTTCTGCACCTCTGCAAGAATTACTCTAACTGCAAGACTTCGCTATGGCTAAAATAGCTGGGACTGATGGCTTTTGAACAGGTCTTGTGTTTATGCCTAGTGTTTTCTAACAGTGGAGTTTGTCTGTTGGTAAGAGTTGGCAATGTGAAAGTGTTCTGAGAGTACTGATTTTCTGGCCTGTACCCAAAACTAAAAAAGTTCATGATGATACGACAAGCTTCATTTGGTTTGGAAAAGCAGCAGTGGGAACTCACAGTGCATCCTTCAGGGTGGCGTGTGCTTCTGGGGAAAATTGCTGCATACACTGCTTCCAGAAACTTGTTAGGTTGAGTCTAGCTTTCTCACTGAGAGCAGTTGTTTCTAAATACAGCTGTGCCTCTGCAATCTTTTACTGTGACTTCAACTTTGGTAATATATATGGATGCTGTGCATTTATCACAAACCGCAACTTGCTCATCACTTCAGGCCTGGCTGGAATCCACGTTATTAATACAGCTCCAGTCCATTTTGTGGCGCATCTTTCAGGCAGATGGAGAAATGTGGATATGATTCAGACAATGACTTTGGAGTGATTTTGTGCTCCAAATCAAACTGTCCCAGCACGTTGCTGTGCCTTGCGCTATGCTAAGCTGTCCTGGACAGGGAAAGGAATGGTTCGAGCCTATCAGAGCCAGTTTCAGCCCCAGCTGGGCTCATGTAACCAGGGCATGGGAGACTGAGCCAAACCCACCAGAATTACCACACATGTTTAAGTGTTGAGCCCCCCTTTTTGAGAACAGACTGTAGATGGTGGTTTTGTTTGGGTGACAGGTAAATTCTTCTGCCTGTGCTCTCCCTCAGTTTGATTGCTTTAGATTTTTAAGTTTAATTGTTATTTTGTGTTAACCCCAAGCCCTCCTGGGGAGGATCTGACTCAGTTTTTTCCATTCTCTTGGTGTTTAAGAATGTGCTTTTTAGAAATGATTTTTTTGTGTGTGTGTGTTTTCTTTTCTTTGTATTTTTCACTTCTCTTCCTCTTTAGGGATGCTTAGCCTATATTTAGATTTTCATGTTTTTGAAAGACAGCTGTAAGGTGGCTTCTGTAGGTCCCTTCCTTGAGAAGTGGGGAAATCAAAGTTTTTCTGAGAGTAAAAATCAGTGTACAAGCTTTTCAAGTTCATAAATTTAAAAGCTGCGAAATTACTGCTGTGACTGAAGTATACGATACCCAGACTGAAACTTGCATTTATCTGTGGTGGGAAAATGTCACTGTATTGTTGTCACTTCTAAATATGAAAACATAACTGCCTTTTATAATATTGTCAAAGTTTATAAGCATATTTACTTTACAGCTACTTTTATAAGCTACCCACACCCTTCTCTGCATGCGAATAAAAGAGCTGGAAAGGCCACACTGATAATGTCATACCAGGAAATCTTTAATGTAATATACAGAGGGGAGGGAGGGAGGAGACTTGAGGGGATGGGTCAAATCATACTGAAGGTAATGTATGGTGGAAAAATACACTGCTTTTCCTTCTATGCTTTTTCTTTTTTCTTTTAAGTTTAAAGAAACATTATTTAAATGCTTACTATTAAAGGCATAATTTGTTGCTTTGACCTAAAACAACAGATGTGTTTGTAATTAGAGATATACAAGGAGACTCCTTGGTTCCATGTTTGAGCCTTTATAATTCTTCTAGAATTGAATGTGAATTAAAAAAGTGGGAGTAGAGCTTAAAATCTCACAAAACCCCTGAATCTTGCAGAGCTGAAAATACTGCCTGTTGACCAGACTAGATCCCGCTTAATTTTTTTCTGCCAAGTTAGACATTCTGTCAAGTTTCCTCAAGTCTGGATCTATTCAAGCACTGCATTTGGCAGACTTAGTTTGTTACTAAGTAAAGATACATGAAAATTCCAGTTCAAACATTTCAGCCTATAGCTGTTTTTACAGTCTGTCAAGAAGCACAACTAATTGATATTTCACTGTATACATATGGTATTTTTCTTACAGTATGTTATGTATCTGAAAGTAAGTTTTCCACTTGAATATCAAGTTCTGCTACTATGTATTTCCTATAAGACACTTTATAATATGTAAGGTTTTACAGAATATGTGCTCTTTCTACTCCACAATGTACAGTAAGATTTGGTAAGTCATTAACAAAAGGTTGTCACTGTTTTTCTACCTTTTTTTCCAATCAGCATCTATCGGGTCTTGGATTCAAAGTGTTTAATCTGACTTTAATGCAGTCTCTCCCTGAAGGGGTGACATCCTCATTTCTTAACTTTAATTTTATGAAGATCTACAAGACCATTACATATGAGACATTCTGTATCTGAACAGGATCATTTGAATTTATACTTTTATCCCTTATATAAAGTTAAAATTTAAGATGATAAAACTAATAAAAACTGTATGGTTTGTTTATAAAAGTTAATCGGTCTTTCTTCCAAATCCAGGACTATATTTTGTTGTCTACAGCAGTAATTCTGCCTGTCAATACGAGTATTACCTGTTGGATCTGGAGCATGGGGATAAAAGTGGAGATTTTTGGTTTTAAACAAATTCTGATTTAGCTCAGGAAAATATGTGGATATCCTGATGGAAAGAGTAAATACTACATCTGTGCCATTGGAGAGGTCAGTAGAAATTTCTGAAGCCTGTAAGGACTGCAGTAGGTGTTCAAGCCCATCCTCTGCATGATGATGGGGTCTTTGGAAGTTGAATAACCTGAACTGCAAAGGTTTTGTTTCTGGTATATCGTACTTAGAGATTTAGTCTTTAAAGCAAGAACTTATGTTGGGGAATGAACCATGACAAAGAGATTTTATCCCTAATTATGCCATCAGTTCAGTCCTGTTTCTAGACTGAACATGTCTGTGCATTTAGATTCCAACATTAAACTTTTGTTTGAAGAAATGGTTGTCACCCTTACTTACAGTATTTATGGGCTGTATAAGCTGAATAGATCAAGCTTCTTTGGTCTGTTGGTATAATGTAGGGTTTCTGACAGTAAATTATTCTCATGTGTAATTTTGTGGTTCTTATGATTTTTTTTTTGCATCCTTCTTGAAATATAAGCGCCAGGACTGGATTGTATTTGAATTATGCGCCTCTTCTTATTTGTCTAGGAGTAGTCATTGTTTCTTTTCTACCACTTGGTTAAAATGCTTAGGATTATTAGTAAAAAGGGAAAACTTGCCTCCTAACAATTTAGAGTTAAACAGCACATGCAGAAACTTCGTGAGATTAAATATTTGTGTTCCTAAAATAACTAGAAAGGCTTTATAAGAAAGGTATGATCTTATTAATAGATTACACAGTGTTACACTTAGGCACCCAAGTCAGTCAAAAGTGGATTTTCTTTCTCTGTTTCTCACAAGAAAACCACTTGGAACAGCCTATTCTGTCCTTGTAATTGATGCAGATGTCAGGAATTCTTTTCTGCTGACATGGAATAAAGGCTAATCCAGGTCAGTCAGTACCTTGTAATTAATGCACATTCTTTTTTCTTTTTCACCCCTCTTTATTTTTTTTTTCTTTCTTTCTTTCTTTCTTTCTCCTCTTAGATAAGAAAAAGGAAACAATCTCTTGTTTAAAGCTCTGAGCTGGTCCAAAGTGTTTCTAAAGGTTTTGAATGGAATGTAAGTTACAGAGTAAAACCGATAAATAACAGAGCCCTTTTTACAGAAAAGGTTTAAATCCAAAGGGTTTTTTTTTAGGGTTCCCCACCTCTCCTATCCCCTCCTTGGCAGTTTGCAGACAAACAGTATCTTGCATTACTATATAACAGCTATCTCAGGGTGTTTGAAAGGTTAAGGGGAAAAGAAGATAAAAGCTACTTTGAGCTTACTTTGTTACCTTGAACTTTGGAGGCTGTTGAATATAGCAGTCATTTGTGATCACAGGTCTTTTAGCAGCTGTATAATTGAAAATTATAAATGTCCAGATAGGAAATGACCCAATAATTAGAGGAAACAGTACTGAACCTCATAACTTAAAGTCACTTTCATTCTTAAATCACACAGTTGTAACTGTTAGACTTTGTCCTGTGATCTTTTCTCAGTACCTTGGCAGAGTACTTAAAAACCCTGATAACCCAGATTGGCTGAGAGTTAGAAAAGAGAGGATTCAGTGTTTCTGCCTTGCTTTTTTTGTAGTTCTCCACCTAAGAAATGCCTCCTGGCTGAGAGGTTTTGCTTAAGTAGACTGGGAGGAGGAGAGAGACTGATCTCTGTCCTTTATCTAGATGTCTACTTTTCTTTCTTTGTATATATTGTATTGCAGGTATTAATAACAGTGCAAGAGATGGCCCTTGCATGGTTTTGTATACATGCCACTGAAAACAAAGTTTGAAAAGAGCTCAGATTTTTTAAGTTGAAAGGGTTTCAGAAAATAAAATCTATGGCCTACTTACTGAACAAATGGGAAATACATATTTAGTTTCCCTGTGTAACAGCCCTGATTTTTATGTTTTGTGGGGTTTTTTTCTTTTTTCTTTTTTTTTGGTGTCTTTTATTTTGGGCTATTTTTTGTGGTTTTTTTCATTCTGTTCTTGCTTTTGCAAGAACACCACTTCTGTAGTGTTGAATAGTTACTTTGTTTTCTAAGTAACTAAGTGTATATGTGTATATATATACACATAGTATTAGCTGCTTCTTAAAGTACTCAAGTGTGGGTTTGCATATTATGTCTATTAAACTTGTGCTTATGACTTAATAATCAAAATAATATGTTAAAATAATGGCTTATAAATGTACTTGTTGGCTCAGTCCTAATTATGACTTCTGTTGCTGGAAGTTTTCTTGTCATCTCTTCAGATTCTCCCAGGAGATTATTCTTGATAAAATGCCAAGATTACTCCTTATTGATATTGGATACTGGAAACAGTTTAGTGTTAATAAATGTTGAAATATGCAGGGATTTACTGGCTTTATTTACCACTGTGGTAAATATACAGATATACAGGTTTTGGTTAAAAGTTCTAAGGACACTATGTGAAACTCTGATTTTCTCCTTTAAAGTGTCCCTTTCAGAGGACTAATATGTGGCGAACACACACACAGGAAGGAGCTGTTTATGGTCTATTTTGGGTCACACTTGGTGGGCCTATAGTCAGTTCAGGTCCCTGCAGCCAACGTTTCTGAACTCATTGACTCCTTACCAAGCCCTAACCTCCAAATTAATGGGTGGAAACAGTCTTATGTCTTAATCACCCACAGGGTGGTTAAGCAAATTGGTAAGACATTTGAAAATGGTCACCTACATATGCGTATACAGACGGTGTTCTATTTGCAGTCTTATTTAGGTGATTTTCCTAAGACTACATAGAGGACTGTGAAGGTGCTTTGTGTGGAGCAATGAAAGTTTTCTGGTGTGCGTCTGCTTAAGTTTGGGGGAGGGAGTGGGTAGGGGACTGCTTAAAATTTGGTATAGAGCTTACATAATTGCGTATGGTATTTCTCTCCTCATGTATTCAGTAACAAACTCCAGTAGCTCAGCTGAATCTTGCAGAGGTACCATCATGGGCAAGGAGACATCTGAGCTGGTACCAAATCACAGCCCTGGCACACAGGAGGCTCATGTGCTGGTTTGGGCACACAAATGCTACTGCCACCTTCTTGTGTGACCTTGGCACATTGCTTAATATCACTGTGCTCTGTCCTCATATCTACCGGATAATTGTGACTGATATCACAGAGCAGTCTTCTGAAGTTTATTCAGTGTCTTTTATTTCATGTCAAGATGTTATAGCAATATTTTGTGTTTAAATGAGATGTGGGAATGGAATGTCCAGAAAACTTACATGTACTGTAGATGCCTTTGCTAAAAAAAAAAAAAAAAAAAAAAAAGAAAAAGAAAGATTTGAAATGCCACCAGTAAGTTGTGCTGTTGATAGCAGCTATTTTAGTGTTGTTATAGAGAAAATACAATTTTAAAGTGCTATTGCAACCGAAATCAGCATACTTGAACTTGGTACTTCAAAGTTCTTGGAACAAGGCATTTAAACAAGTGATTAACTTAAAATGAATGAAAGATTCATCAATTTAGAGAGGCTGACACGCTCATGGCTAAGTCCTTGTGTTACAATTCCTCAATTCCTACCTTACAGGAGAAGACATGGATGGGACTTTGAGCAAGCTGGTCTAGTGGAAGGTGTCCCTGCCTGTGGCAGAAGGGTTAGAAGCAGGTGATCTAAAAGGTCCCTTATAACCAGCCATGCTATGATTCTATGATTTCATGGTACAGCTAAGTACATTTATCATTAGTATAAGAAGGAACAGTCTTCTCTGTAGTTATGTATTTACCTACCTCTGCTTGCTCTAACCCAGCATGCAAACCATGATGTTTCAGGAGCAAGACCAGTAGGAAAGTAATTTTCTTTTTGGTTTTGTGTGTGTTGTTTGCCCTGTTTTTTTTGTATCTGTACTATTTAGCCCTCCCTGTGTCAATTTACAATGGAGCCTTGCTGTTAATAACCCATGTTGGTTATGAATATTTTGCAGGGCAAATCATACTTTGTGGATTTGCTCAACTTTTTGCAATGTAAAGGCTAAATTCAAGATGAATGCAGCACGTAGTAAGCTGCTCTGCTTCATGCATGCTGAAGAAGTGACCGTTGCTCATTTCCCCTCTTCTGTGTTAACTCTGTGTTAATGAAATAATGGCATTTATGGACTCGGGCAATAAAAACATACTTTGCCTCTGAAGTAAATGGGGCCTGTTTCTCTTCCAGCCAGGGCAATATGATACTTTTAATGCCAAGTTGGGAAAGGATGTAAATGATAGCTTTACACAGAGCAACAGGCAAAGCTTGCAGAGGGAAAGTGCTGTTTTCGTTGGCTGCAGGACGAGTCTTTGAAATCTGTCTCTGTTTATTTCCTTGCCTGTAAGACGTAAACAAGTCCTTGCCTAAGGAACCTGATAGGAACTTGATTGTGTTCTAGGCAACTCATAGGGAAGAATTTAACTTGTCATTTTAGGGGAATTTCCTCTTCCACTTAATGATATTTCACTCTGTCCATCACCCTTCTCTGTTCTAAAACGTTCCAGATCTTACCCTGAGGCATTAAAGAAGCTGTTGTTTCTTTACAAATATCTTTACAAAGTAGTAACTATCCACTGTTGTAAGGCTCTTTAATGCCTACTGCTGGTATTACAGGAGATGGTTGGTTGCAGCTGGACAAAGGTAAGTTCTGAGTAGGACATAAAACTGAGGCTAGGTGGCTGGGTCTTTTTCAGGTGAAGCTTCACTCACGCTGTAAGACAGTGAGTTTGTCAAAATGCTATCAGTTTTGGTTGAGAGATTAAATTACAATGACAGCTACTTTGATTATGGATTTACAAAATATAGTATTCTGTTATATACAAATAGAATCTTTAAAAATATTTTTACAATGGTAGTTGCACACTCGGCTTCTCAATCCCTCACAGGTCTCTTCCACTTGCATTAAAGGGAAATATCACTGTGGTACTAGAATTCAAGAGGATCTGCTGTACTGCAGGCAGACTGCAATTCAAAATGGAAAGCATAAAGCATACAGTCTAAAAAAAAACAAAAACAAAACAAAAAACTATAATCTCAGTATCCCGAGCAGGAGAAAAGCAGCTGTCATTTTGTTGACAGATTAAACTGTCCAATTCTGGAGAAGTCAATGTGCAAATACACACCAAGGACTAAAAAAAAAAGAAATATTTTCTGGGGTCTCCTCTGAAACTACATTTCTAAAGGGTGGAAGAAAGGAGACTCTGCCCTTCCTTTAAGGATTGGGAAATGATGTAGAGAAATGGATTTGCCTGTAAAATACACCATAAATATGTGGCCTTTCCAGAAGTAAGTGCTGCTTGTTGAAGCCCTGGGATTATATTTACCAATGATTTGGTGTAATTATTTGATTGCGTTTAGAATGCAGTGCCCAGACTAGGTTATTCTTTATGCAATGATAATTAAATAAAGCCCGTGGCTGTGATCTGTACTCTCTAAATCCCTATTCTATTTGAAGCAGAGCAAACAGGAGCTCTGAATTTAAGGTGTATTCTTGGTGGATATTTTTTTTTAACAATGTTTGCTCAGTGGTTGGTATAATCCTGTTTAAAAGTTTTTTTTGCTTACTCGAGCATGTTCTGTCTGGCTACCATTGTTTCATCTCTCATTCATAACTGAGTAACTTAATGCTGAAGTCAAACAAGTTTGAGTTTCAAACCCAGACAAGGTTTTTTTTTGTCATTCCATTTTCATTTGACTTCGTGCAAACAGGTAGTACTTTTGTTGGCTGTTCTGCAGCTAGCAGTCTCATTGAATGCATTTGAAACCAATTTTTGTGCAAAGTAAACATTCTGTGGTTAAATGGCTTAATTAGCTCAGGTGCCTTTACTGCTAGTATATACCTCCTTATCTTGAAAATAGTATCCACCAGCTAATCCTTTATTTATGTTGAGCTTTGGAATTTCCCTTGAAATGCCTCTCCCACTAGAAATGGGAAGTGAGCAGTCTGTCAGGTAAACAGTGAGGTTGCAGGTAAGCAAATTAATAATACACATTAATATAAGTTTCTTTTCACTGGTGGCAGGTTGGATGCCTGTGATTAACCTCAGGAGTGCCAGCAGCGTGCTTATTCCTGTGATATGGTTTGTTACCTTTTGGTGTACAAAGGAATCTTTTCTTGTGTTTATGCATGGGAAGACTGAATTTGTTAATCAAATGTTCAAGGCTATGTTTCAGTGCTCAAAAGAAGGGAAATGTTAAACCACAATAGCTAATTTGTGATAGCAATCTCAATGTGAAATCCTAGTGGGCAGGTAGATATATTCCTCTAAAGCAAGCTGAGATCACAGTGTATTCTCCAATTCAACATGAACAAAACAGTAGCCTATTTCCATTTTACGATGATGGATTTAACTCCACTTTACTCCCTTGGCATAAAAAGATATCATTTAGTTTGGTTTTGGTAAATTCTTAGCCCTATTGTGAAACGGTCTTTCTGATTACAGGATTAAAGGTAATCCTAGAGAATCCTGATAGAGATGGCTGACAAAGAAAATCTGTAAACCTCTTGTATTTCATTTCTCAAGCTCCTGGTTTACGGTTGCACTGACAACTGGTTAATTGAAAGTGTCCTGTCACAGGAGGAGAACAAGGAGTATGACAGAAGTTCCTGCTTTTTCTTTCCCATATTGAGAGAAAATGTCCAGTCTGACACTTTTCAAAGGTAGCAGTGATGGAAAGTTGAATCATCCAGAATTAAAGAAATCATGATTTTTTGTTTCACGGCACCCTGTAGAGTAAAAGAGGCTTGTAGGCATCATATCTGAAAAAGCTGCCTTCCCGTTCCCTGTTCACCCCACTCCCCCACCCCTCTCCTCCTCACAGGAGCTGGGTGTTTTGCCCTTTCAGATTAGACTATGGTGTATGCCTTGCCTACAAGAAGAAAAATAATTTTTCTCATCCAAGATACTTCAGCAGCAGCAATATTTCTGTTAGTGTGCAGCGGAGAAAACTGGGCTCGACTAAGATCATAAAATCATAGAATGGTTTGGCTTAGGACCTTAAAGATCATCTAATTCCAACTGCTCTGCCATGGGCAGGAATACCTTTCACTAGACCAGGTTGCTCAAAGCCTCATCTTGAACACTTTCAGGCATGGGGCAACCACAGGTCCTCTGAGTAACCTCCAGTGTCTCACCACCCTCATAGTGAAGAATTTCTCCCTAATCTCAATCTACCCTGTTTCAGTTTAAAACTATTACACCTTGTCCTATATCTACATGCTCTTGTAAAAAGTTCCTCTCCAGATTTCTTGTAGGCCTCTTTTAGGTGTTGGAAGGCTGCTATAAGGTCTCCCTGGACCCTCCCTTCTGAAATGGAGGATAATTGCCTCTTTTTTTCTCTAATACTCCTTGCACTGAGGGTCTGAAGGAAGAATTATGTATGCCCATATTTGAAGATATTTTTTTGAGCTTTAGGATGACTGGTAGGAATAGACCCTCAGGCAGGTGTCACGGCCATGGACACAGGTGTTTTAACTGAAAGTGATCACTGAGGCTCCAGCTGGCAGGAGAATTCAAGGAAAATGCTGCTTTATACATAATAAAAGCAAGTGCTCATGAATGTTATTTCTGCTGTGAGTTTAACATGTGATGGTAATACAGCATATGCCTGCTTAGAAGCATGGAACTCAGCATTCAGGGTTGACTTATTGAGATCAAAGAAGGAACTCAACCAAATGACTCAGATTTTGAGAGATCAACAGTTTTATGTTTGGTGGGGTTTTTTTGTTTTTTTTTTTTTATTTTTTGGTTGTGGGATGTTTTGTTGTTGTTGTTGTTTTGTTTTTTGTTTTTTTTTAAGGCTGTAACAATCCACAGATCTGAATGTAAGGTTTGTCTTGCTCTAAGAAGAACCAATTCCAGGGGAAAATCAGAAGTGTGATAGTTTTCCATATTCATTCTCTGTTGGAATGGAGTCAGAGGTCTTTGTATTTTATCAGAGAAAGCATCCTAATCTCATCAAGCATTCCCTCCCTTCCTCATGACTCCTCAAAGGTGCAGTACTGTTAATTGCTTTTGGCAGAGAAAAGCTATGAGGAAGTCAGGTAATATGTTTTATTTTATGTTACTGTCATTAGTCTGATTAGTTCTTAATCTAAAATTGCAAAGACATTGTTCATAAGGATATATCTACTGTAGTTTCTATTTGTTTCCACTCCTCTGGGTTATATAAGGCAAACAGTGACTGACACATGCTTAACTTCTATTTTTCCATATATTTATACTTACTTGAGCTGTAATAATAATAACTTGTGAGGCAACACAAGGTGTTTCTAATCAATCTAGCAAGTAAAATAAAACTGCAAAGCCTCCACTACCTAAAGGGGTAGATTTAGATTAGATAGTAGGAAGCAGGTTTTTATGGTGAGAGTGGTGGGACACTGGGACAGGTTGCCCAGAGAAACTGTAGATGCCCCATCCCCGGAAGTGTACAAGGCCAGATTAGACAGGGCTTTGAGCAAACTGGTTTAACTGGAAAGTGCCCCTAAGCTGAACTAGAGGACATTTAAAGTCCCTTTCAACCCAAACTATCCTATGATTTTTGCCCAGAGAGAAGTTGTTTAGCATTTAATCCTAGTTTCTGTAAAAAGATTTGTATTCTTTGCTACTTTGATAGTATGAATCTAGATTGTATGGTTATATTCTGTATCTAGACTATACTGACAGTATTTGCTTAAATTAGCATTAAACATAGTCCAACAATGATGGACTTGATGGTCCTGTGGCTGCTCCTCCTGTAAGCTGAGCAATGTTATGAGAGCTGCTAGTCCTTCCGCTGCTACAGTTGCATCTGTAAGTTGTAAATGCCTGCTCAGAAATTAATAGCTACAGTTGTCACACTACCCTGCCTGTCTTTTCCTCAGTATGTCTATTATATATTAGTCTCTGGCCTTTCTGTCTATTGTGGGGAATCCCTTTTGCAATTTTTACTCTGTAAAAATGCATACTTAAAAACAAACAAAATTTCTCTGTAAGATAATACAGTCCACAATAGAGCTGTGGTATTGTCACAGCCTGAGCGAGCTGAATAATTGCGATGGAAGAGCTTATAACTGGAAAAAAATGCAGAGTTGTTAGTCAATTAATGGACATATAACTTCTAAATAAACTCGTGGGATATGTTTAACATTTAAGTGAGGAACTCTGCTTACGAAGAAAAGTGAGATAGTTCTGACCTTCATTCTTTGCTCTTAAGAGCAAAGTTAAGCATGTGTGATAAAGATAAAAGTGTGCATTGCTGTTTGCTGAACTGAGCCTCTATCGATATTTGAATGTGGTGGCCAAATCCAAGGCTGTTAAAAATAGGTGAAACTTGGAACTCGGTCAGGTATTACCTGTTGTTTCCTTTTTTGATATGCAGAGCTGAAATTCAAACCCTGCTTCCTCCAAATTCTTCAGGTGTATTAGAAAGGTGCATGAAATACGTCAGTGCATTTTTGTACAAGTGTAATATAAAATCTCCAAATTCTTGGATGCTGGTTACAGTAATGAAAGGAACAAATCTGTTTCTGGTCGCACAGGAAGGAACTGGAAACACAAACCCTGTATTTACTTGTGAATTTTTGTTCAGGAAGATGTAGCTCATTTGCTTAGGGTTGCCTGGGGGAGAGAACTGGAAGATGATTAAATTAGTTTTCAGGTTTTTTGTACATAGGCTTTGAGTATTATTACTGGGTCAAGTTTGGTTTACTTTTTTGATCAAAGTAGGTACAGAACTGAGAAGTTAAAAATTGCTGTGCTGACAGTGAGAAACAAGCTGCCTCCTCTGCTCTTTCCCCTCTGCTGTCCTATCTCCTTTCCTTGCCATCCAACCTAAAAACCTTCAATAATTACTCTGATGATTGAAATTATGGAAATAATCCCAGTGGTCCAGACCTGCCAGAACTAATTAAACCTCAGGATTTGGCAGGGCTTTTTTTTTTTTTTTCAATTTAAAATTGAGCTTTGTAAAGCCTATCTGAAGACATGATTTCCATTATCTCTCTAGGAGCCTTGATTCAGTTCATATTTTAATATAATTTCTAGGGAGTAAACTTGCTTTATCTTTAATTAATACAGCTCTGAATTTTAAAAAGAGTTAATGAAAAGTGTGCATTAACTAATATTTTGCCATTTGCAGCTTCCTTGTTGCAAACTTTGGTCATAATGCATGAATGGAGGCATAGGTAGTCTCCTTGAAACTTAAATGAACAGGGTGCTGGCCACTACCCATAAGGTATTTAAGTTTGTGGGGTGTATTTTTAGCAGACCCAGTGTGTAGCTGGTGATGTTCATAACTACTGAAGTTATTTCACTGTATTTTCCAGGAGCTTTCTTTTCAATTTACTGTTTGGCATGCACAGAACTATATTGCCGCTGTTTGACAAACACTGATGGAGCAATAAATTGGAGTCGGTATGCAGCTTAGTGGTTAGGCGGTATATGTATTGCCCTCCAATACAGCTAGAACTTATCTTTTAATGCTAGGATAATTTCAAGTAATATTTTTACTCTTTATGAATGCTTTACTCAGGTATGCTTTGTACTACTGATACTAGAAGCCAGAGAGAACATGGCCAGCAATGGCGAGGTGTCTTACAATATGTGCTAATTGCCCTACTCATTGATTTATGCTTCTACACCCTAAACTCTTGTACTCTTCAAAGTTTTACATTCTTTTTAATAGGTCAGTGTTTATTATTGATCGATGGCTTGGCTTCAGGAGCAAAGATCTGGGAAGGGCTTTAACCACTTCCTATCGTTGTGAAGCAGAATTCACCAAGCATTGGATTGTTCACCACTAATAGGGAACATGTTTATTATTACCACATGATAATCAAACATCAGTGTCTGGTTCTTTATTATGCGTGGCTCCCTACCTCTAGCTTATTGATATTATATATGTGTAAAACTGATCTCATGCAAGAAACATGAGTTTGTCTTTGCTAAAGAGGAATGCTGTATACCACTGCAGTTTTCTCAGTTAATTTAGGTCTTGCTTTTGTTAACTCTTTGTTCCAGCTTGAGACTCGTATTTAAAAATGAAAAATACTCTTTCTTACTTATGCAGCTGCATGGCAGTAATGTTTTCTTTATTTTCCTCTAATTTCTGTTCTTTCTAAAGGTTTGCAAGCTTTGTTTTGGATTAGAAAGAATAGTACTTTAAAAAGAATATAAATTAAAAAAACCCAAACAATTAAACAAAACCACAGGAAACACGTCTCTGTCCATTCATAACTGTATTTGGAAAAAAAAAATATTGTATTCATATCACCTTTGGGAAAGAAGTTAGACTAGTATATTTTACTCTGTTTTTACTAGAGATCTCCGTGTATGTGGCTTTGATGCTCCTTAATAATTTCAGTAACTTAAGTGTGTGTCTAGAAGAGAGAATAAAGAAAGATTCATATGTAAATATGTGCACTGAAGTTTGAGAGGTTTCTTTTTTTTGTTGTTGTTCTAAATTCCTACAGAACATTTAATATCCAACCAATTAATTTTTTATGGGAGAAAGTCAAGAAAATAAAAGTTTTCTTCTTGTTTCACTTGACAGATTATGTCAATGTAGGTTAGTGATGCAGTGTGTATGTGCGTGTGGTGGTGAGGATGCTACTATTTTAAGAAAATCTTTTCCATCAGTCCTTTATGTAGTCTGTACAAGGATTTTGAGTCCTAGCCACAGTGCAAATTTGCCAAGCAGCATTTCCCGGACAGCTTATGGAAAGCAGTTCTGGAGGGTTCCCAAACTTAAATAAATGAAAGATACTCCTTGGTGTGCCTGCAGCGCTCTGGAACTGGAATGCAAAATTGGCAGTGGAATAAACAAGCTCACTGAGGAGGCTGAAGATGCTGCAGAGCAGCAGATGGGGAGGAAGAATTTTCCCAAAAGGCACTTTTCTGTTGTTTTTTAAGCCATATTCCTCTTTGAGGCCTGCAGTGATGGCAGTTGTCCAGCTGTGGTATCAAAGCTGCGGTTTTAGAACTGGAATGAAAGGATGGCTCTTAGCCTCTCGTTAATCCTGTGCTGAATGTCTCCAAGAGACTAACCAGTTACACAGATTCACAAGTGCAGAAGTTATCACGGGGTGAGTGGGGAGGCTTACTCTGCAGGCATGTTTCTGGACAAGAGCATTTCTTGAATGTTTGAAACCAGCAGTAGCTAATTATCTGTTATTGGGCTGAATGGGAAGTATGGTGTGTACAGTGTTATGCCTCCAGTGACAACGAATCTGCATTTGCTGTAGGACAAGCAAGGGTAAGCCTTTCTTTTTTTCTTTCACCTTTTTCATCTCTCCCATTTTTGCCTGCTTCCTCCATAGGTTTTCATCAATATTTGGAGTTTCTGTAAGATCCTAAAACCAGACCATTTTTTGTCATGGGACAGCGATATAATGTACTACAGTTAGCAATTAGTGACTGTTGAGTCAGTTGAAATAGGAAGTTTACTGCGATACTTCATTTAATTTCTAAGGTAACTTTAATTTCCAAGAATGACGTAGCAAGAAAAATGTCAAATACTGATACCCTGTATTTTCATGCCAAAATTTTTCTGAGGAGAGTTTTTCCTGTATGCGTTGAATCCCATCATAGCTGAGATGATCTGTCCCTTTGGCCCTTGCAGCTTGTTCGTCTCGGTGATGTACCCAACTATCTTCAGTTCACTACTTGAGTGGCAAATATTGCAGTTTTGTGTGGGTTGATATAGTGTTGTAACATAGCTTTTTATTCTTCTATAGCTAAGTATGTTATTCCTGGGTATTTCATTTGCCATTTCTCTTTGATGTGGGGGTAGGGGTAAGAGGAAGATACAAAGAGAAACTGTAGAGTTTGTTTTTCAGAGAAGTTTTATGCTGATTTTTTTCAGAAACCATAAAAGTGCAAAGTATTTTTTATTTTTGTGTCAGTATAATACCTTATTCCTGCTGCTATTAATGTTGATTTATCTCTAGTGATTTATTTGTGGAAGTGTGTTGCCCAGAGACATGTGAAAGCATAAGTAGCCGTTTAGTCAAAGATCAGGCAGATCATAGTCTCACATACAAGCCTGGTTTCATTTTTGTGTCAGGAGATTTTCTCTCTCTAAAAATTGCTAACTGTGAAAATAAACAGTTATTGATTAATTTTACAAAAACCTTTGCAGAAGCATTTTCCCTTTAACTGGCTGCCTTTCAGGGGAAAACACTTAATTACCTTTCTATGGTTTGCAATAAGTCACCTGTATGTCCTGGCCTCAATGTAAATGCTCAGCAGAAAGTCGATTGAAGTGAAGTTATACTTTTTGTGGGAGAAAGTGAGAAGAAAGGAGAAGAATGCATTTAGCACTGCCCAAAGGAGCTAGCTCTAACAGGAGGAGCAATTTCCCAAACTGTACCTCTGAAGCCACTGAGATTTACTGCAACTCTGTTTTGCTTGAATCAGACAATAGGAAGCAATATCTACCAAGAAACTGTTGTGTTGTGTGTGCACTTAGACATGTGTTGTTAGATGTTATACATCCAGTTAAAACAATGAAACTGTATGCCTGAAGCTAAGCCTGTATTTAAATGAGAATGAAAAGAGGCCATAGTCCATCAGACTGCCTGTCTATTGTCAAGCTCTTTTCTTGTACTTTTTTATAGATTGCAACCCCTACCCTAAGGTCCTTCGATAGGTAAGGAAACAGTCATGTGTTCTAATTTAACCTGCAAAAAACAGGTGTCCAGTTTTGGGTACAGCTGATGGTTTGTGCAGCTCCAGAGTGCAGGTACCTTTCTTCTCCCAAAGGTTTACGAACACTTTGGTGCAGCAAGAGAGGGGACACCCCTCTTCCCCCTGTAGCCCCTGGACATGTATTCCTGCCACTCCCTTGCTTTGGTATGAACAGTTGCAGGCAGCTGCCAAACTTGAGCAGAAGCCTGGTACAGGTGAAAGCTGAGCTGGGAGCCCACAGGACCATTACTGCTGTTGAGAGCAATAATGGGCCTTGAGAGTATGTGATCTAGACTGAGAGGAGAGAGGCAAGCCCACAGGTGGGCTTTACAGGGATTTAAAGTGACTCTGAAAGAGTGCCCTGGGACTGAACTGGTCTGAAGATTAAGAACCTGAATATGTTTTGCCCACTGGCTATGATATTCTCATATTAGCATTTAATCTTCTTTCAAGGGTTTTGACTTGCCTATAAACCAGATCACTCGTTTATTACAGCCTATCAAAAGGAGTAAGAAAATATTTTTCCTGTGTCTGAGAGCAAAAGAACAACAGCAGATGGAAAATGCATTATATGATTTTTGCTTTAGGGATTAATCTTTGGTATGACAAAAGCACTGTACGGGGAGCTGTTTTGCCTGTGTATGATGCGTTTGGTTTTTTTTCACAGTGCATATAAATATACTTTAATCATGTTTGCTAGCAATGTCAGGATACCAAGTGTGTTTCCACAATCATGTCTGGGTTTTGAAGAGTGGTCTAGAGATTGTTCAGTTATTATAATCTTGGATAGCTTTTCTAATTCATTTATTTTTATAACCTGGGGCTTTCCACTTCATTGAATGCTTACTGACCTTTAATTTCATTCAGTGAAGGGTGGGGAGGAAAGAGGAGAAAAGAAAGGCCTTAGGAAATCCCTTTCCCCACCCTGCCAAAGAAGGTAACTTTCTGTTTAAGTCTTGTTTGGTTTAAACGGTACAAGCAGAGGAAAAAATACAGATCATTTTGCATCCTTCACAAAAGCCAAATGTTGACAGCAAAGTATCGAATAGTTAGAGGAGCATTACAAATTCGATACACGTCTCTTATAAATGAATATGTCAATATATAAAATGAGTGTAGTCCAATCTGAGCAACCTTTATTTTGGTACATGATTATTTCTAATATGCTGTAGTTACTGTTTCGGTAGTGCTTACTCAAATTGGGTATTTATTATAATGGATTTTGTTTTGTCTTTGCAATGCATATACTAAATCATGTATCAGTTAAGACGCTTTTCTTCCTACTTAGAGATCACCCAGTTTTTCAAATTGAAATTATTCTTTAATGCAGTGGTTTATTTCTTTGTTATATTAATTTAATCCACTTCTTTATTACCATTTTCAATCAATACCAGACATTTGTTTTAGTAATGCCTCTCTCCTGTGATCTAGAGGGTTGAGTTTGTCAGCTGCTTTTCTACAGCTTGAGAAAATCTATTTGTTCATTTCTTAACCTTTTGACATGTCTGTTTTTACAAGCACGGTTGTTTTAGATGGGGGATTGAAGTATAGAGTAACAACTACAGAAGCAAACATCTCTTTTTATGATCAGTGTAAACTGGGCCTAACGCAACAAGGGGGGAGTATACTTACATAAAAGACTTTTACACACTCAAAAAGACCCCCAAACATAAAAGAGAGAACCTCTTCTTCTTTCATGTGATTGCCTGTTGAATGTGATGTGCTGTAATAAAAGGTTAATTTTTAAAAGTTTTATTCACACATCTTTTACATACAACTGTAAAATTGACTAGCAATTAGTTCAACCACTGATTCTTCACTATGAAAGTAGGCTCAACAAAGTCAAGACTATCCTTTCCTCCTCTTTGTGGCAGCAAGTGAGGCAGGTTTGAAAAGTCAAGACCATTGACCTCTGCGTGAAGATCCTGAAATGCCCTTACCACTGTGACAAGCAGGGAAATGCGGGAGTCTAAAACATCCAGAAAGGAATCTGTTTACAGGATCTGCATGCTAAGTGTTTTTTGATGGCATACTGTCTCTGACCCCAAGCTCAGGAGTGTCCTGAGTCACTCGTGCATGTGTGTGCTGAAGAGTAGGTTTATCTGTTTTCTGACTTGAGGTATTATATCCATCAAACCTTTAAGCTCCAGCAACCTAAGACCAATCCTACTTTTATCACACTTGGAAGGCATAACATTACAGCAAAACTACTCAACCTTTTCTGTACTTTCCTAATAAAAGTGGAGGGTTGTAAGAGTGTGGTACGACAAGAAGTCAAGTTTTCATCCTTCTCTCTCAAAATAAGCTGTATCATCTGGCAACAGATGATTATTATATTATGTATGTGTAATGCTTAAACATCCACAAAGTTGAAAGATTTTTCTCTCTTCTTATGGCACAAAAAGTACATTTCTGAGTATGTTGCAGTGACAGAGGACACTGCGGTGATTACATGACATATAAACACGTGTGAGATGGCTTCTACACTAAACTTAAGAACAGATAAGGGTCTATCTACTGCAGCAAAAGTATCCAAATGCGCACAATCCTGTTCCTGATCCTATGGACTCACTAGCTGGGGCCTCTGTTGCCAGTGGGACCAGGTAGCTGTGCTGGAGGAGAACCAGCCATGCCCTAGCTCAGAATTTGTGGCAGAAGGTGCAGTGTGACTGATGGGCCTAGCAGGGCAGAACCTAGTGTTGTTCCCAGTATGGCAAATGAAGAGCCATAGCAGATGGAAACTGTGCTCTGCAATAAGCAGCTATTAAAATTTTTTTTGTTGGCTATTAACTTCAATGAGTTACGGTTCTTTTCACAAGCTAAATATCTAGCTCCAGGACCTGCTTTCTAAAGTTACCATACTCCTTCAGCTTCCCCTTGCCTCAAGCCCTGAGTGCGTAGCATTGACAAAGGACAACAAACCTGGAAACCCTCAGCAAGAGGCTGTTCTGAAGGCTGTGGTCTAATTCCCTTGCTGTGACATAAAGCTCTGTGAGATGAACCTCAAAGTTACCAGACAAACTGCAAACTGCTAAATTTTTATTGTGTATGATCTCTGCCTTCACTGTGATGCTTTATTTCTGCTTCTTAAAATGTACTAAGTCCCTTCCATTTCAAGTGGGAATTGCTGATGAGCTATATGGCTGCTATCAATTTTCCAGTCAAGAGCCCATATAAGTTGTGGTATCAGATAATCTTGGGAAGCATAACTTTTGTTCACTGTTATGAACTTTTCTTCACTCTGGCTTTTTTTTCATCTAACCAAATGCATGAGATGGACCTCAGGGTATCAGCTCAAGTGTAAGGCACCAACTCGCTTCTTGTGAGGATGGTAGAGGATAAATCGTTCACATTAATGACTTGGGACTTACATGCATACAGAAAATATGCCAAAGCCATTTAAATTTTATTGCAGGTTAAAACATAGCTCCTTTTTCAGAAACCGTTTATTTAATTTTAAAGCTTTAGATGTAAATATAAATGGAATCTCAACCAAACATTTTATTTGGCCTATTGTGTGATTAATGTGGTGCATCCCAGTGACAAAGAACAGCTGGTGTTTTAAGTGGGTAAAAAAATATTTTCTCTTGGGCTACTGATACCTAGTTATAAGAAGTATGTTTTTTTTAATATATACATATTAGTAGGATGGCTAGTCTGCTTTATAAGTTCAATAAATGTTTCCTTAAAGCTCATATAAGAAAAGCCCATGGCTAAGCACTTTGGAAATTTGGAAGCCCTGGTGTGCTACATGCGTATACCTTCTGGTCCACTTTGGCAAGTCTTAAGACTTTTTTATTTATTTATTCTTTTATTTTTCTTAAAGTGAATATGGAGATGTTTAGTTTGTTTAAACTAATAGTATAAGCTCTCACTTCTCACTCCCATTCATCTCTGTAACAAAGGGAATAAATGGAAGAACAAGAGGGACTGCTAAGGAAGAATTCCTACATCACTATGTATAGAGTAATATTACAGGCTCAAAGCAGATCCAGTATCAGTGATATGTTCCTAAACCAACTATGTTAGTTCAGAAAGAAAAAAGCAAACATAAGAGAAAGGAATGTCAATAGAGGGGGGAAATGGTGGGCTCGAGTGTCACACACTCAGTGCATACTCCATAATTGTTTTCCTGTTTGCTAATCGTGACAATCAGGTCTTTTATCTTAAATATGTTTCTTGCCACTCTGGATGCAAGAGACAGAGTGCTGACATAATTAGACTTGGAGTTTGAACTATCTTGGATCTTGAACTAACTTGGAGTAGAACTGTCATTTTCAAGTTATGTGGAACCTGAAAAAAAAACAACCAAAAAAAACCTTTTTCTTCCAATAAGAAATCTGAGAAATCCTGATGATATTTGTTTTAATCCCATTCCTGTACGTCAATGGTAGCATGGGACTGCTAAGAAAATCAATCAAATGGAAGATCACAGCTCAAAATCCTATGAATTGGCAGTAGAGACTGGTTAAGATATTAAGTGGCTAGGACTTCCATTCTACCTTTCTTTCCATTCAGCATTCTTCTAAGACAGAGTTATTAGCAGATGCAAAAATATTAATGAATTATCTGCAGCACCAGGACTTTCTCTTGAATATTCTTCTAACACAGGTAACCCCTCTTCCCCTAGGAAGGAATAAGTTGTAAGGAAAACACATATACAACAAAATCAACATACATTAAACATAGTGATTAAACTGGATTAGAGTTTGTGCAATTCTCTGTCAAGCTAAATGTTTCATTTCTAGAAACACAGATTGTTCATCAAGTTCTAAAAATGGCTTTATATTGTACCTTAAAAGGCAAAAGGGAATACTGATGTTGAAGCCCCCTCCTGATAATTCCATTGCATCTCTGCTGTGCTTGTTGAGAGATGCTTCTATCACTACCGCTGTGATTCCAATGTCTGGTAATTTTGCTGTGGAAGTTCTCTCACCCGTGGTCATCTGTTATCGATACTCATTCTTTTTGGCCCATGAATGCACATGTGAACATCATGGTTTAGCAATGGATCTCTTCCAGCTTTTGCTGTTGCATTTTTCTAAGTATGGGTCAGCTACAGTAATTGCCATGCAAAAGACAGCAATACCACCACAGTCAATTTGACTGTTCTTGCTAAATGGTGTTCAGGCCTTCAGTGACATAAGCCTTTGTCATTGTTTTCAAGGAACTTTGCTCTAATTTCATCAGAAGGGGAATGTTTCTCCCAGATTGTTTTTCTAACCTTCAAAATATTTTGCAATGAATTTATAATTGGCAGAGTCTGTGCATAGTTTAAAGATTTAAAATGTTTCAAGTCCTTTGGTTTTATCTCATAAAGAACTTTTTTCACTGAAAAAATCATTGGAGTGGAACTTCTAATATCTTTTGGTACTCTATGAAGTGATTGCTGAGCAATCAATGCAAAAGTGACCTGTTTTGCTCTTCTCATGTTACTTGTACTGGGGAAGAATATAGCCATTCTTATAGCTTACTCTGTTGAGAAATAAATGCTCTTGGATGTAGAAGTAAGTGTAACTGATGTAATCTAAAGCTGTATATAGAAATTGATGCAAAAGAAGAAAAATGACATGAAAGCGAGCTCCCTTCTGTTTTGCTGAATATAGTTAATGAAATTATTTGCATGCCCTGATTCAGTTCAAGTATCTTACTAAATAGTTATGGCCGATCATCTGTTTGCATTCTGTTACTGATTCAAATTACACAAACTTCACAGATCTTTTACCAAAGTCTTTGTTAATAAAACATTCCGATAGCAATAGAATTTCTATATAACTGTATAAGTGAGATGCCTGCTACTGAAAGTCTGCCTACACGACTAATACGTTGTAGGTAGGAGAGTAGTAAAATGCCTAGCCAAGCATCTTTTAACCTGTGCCTCTTTGTAATAAAATAATGGTAGTCAGGGTTTCCAAAGAGATGGGGATTTGAAAAGTGAGCACGCCAGCTAATAGCTGTGGTAACAGGCTGAACGTAGTGGAATAATACCAATGTAATGGCCTCTCAGTGTGTCTCTGTGCCTCAGAGCTCAATAGTGAATGTGCAGCATTGTTCAACCGTGAAAAGTCCCGGAGCTCTTGGGATGTCAGGGCAGACCAAGGCAAACTGATTTTCAGCTTATAGCCTCCTTGTAACAGGGCTAGAAGAAGCCTAGGGGCAGTTAGCTATTCCTCCCTGCTCTTTTGCTGTATCAGCTTCATGCTTGTAGGTGGTGAATTCCCTGCAGGGATCTTAAAGCTCAGCAGTGTGCCCATGGGAGAAGAAAAGAGAGGGGAAGGATTTTTTTTTCCCCTCGCCTCTTTGTCAGATGAGTTTCATGGTTGAATGTTAAGGGAACTCTTTCTCTGGGGGAAGCTGGAAGGCAACATTTGAATTTAAGGAAAACCATGTGCATAACACAAGACAAGTTAGCTGAGGATTTACAGCTTGATGTTCTTAATTTGATTGCAGGTTTTGAAAGAAAATAAATGGTTTAGTATGTGAGGTGTCTTAAAAATAAACCAAGACTCTGGGTAAGTTGTGAG
The DNA here is from genome assembly GCF_028554395.1 of Pezoporus wallicus. NCBI lineage: Eukaryota > Metazoa > Chordata > Aves > Psittaciformes > Psittacidae > Pezoporus > Pezoporus wallicus. The sequence goes on from NW_026635157.1 coordinate 580,219, forward strand.
AATGGCTCTTAAATGCTAAACCATGCACCAAATTACCTTGTAAGATCTGGTGTGTGTAGGGTATGGAGTTGAGAAACCTCTGTTGTTCTCTCTAAAAACAGGAACAACAAAAGGAGTTGTTTTCTAGCATGACTTGTTTGGAAAACCCTGCAGTTCCACCACAGAGTTAATACATCCTGCCCTCCTCAGCCCCCACCTTCACTCATATTTGACCATAGTATTTTACTTTGTGGCTAAGTTTCTCTAAGTCCAGGCTGTATGTTTTGGATTTGATAATTTGATTTGATCCCAGCTCTAATATTTAAATCAGGAGGGATTTGCTACTCCTTTCTCACAGAAAACAAGTGGAAAACCCAAACAAGAATAATGGTGGGATTGAATGTCCCTATCTGGAAGAAAGACCCAGCATGAAAGAAAATCTAAGAAAAATAACTCCCTTTGCTGTACTAACAGGATTTAAATAAGGGTCGAAGTTTCTGTTTTCCTGTCTCTGATCTAAACACTGAGAAAGCTCATCTGAGTTGTTTACTGAATACCAGCGCTTGTTTCGGCCACATGAATGGATTTAGCTGTTGTTTATTACAGTTAACAATCAGTCTGAAAACTGGCCAATGTAACAGCGTTTGAAGGCTGCAAAAGAGAAGTAATATGGTACTGACTGTAAAGGTCAGAAAAGCAGAAGGATAGCAGCACACAGTTGTTATCTGCTGTTTTTCCTGAGTATTAATCTTTCTCGTATCTTGCTGTAAAACATATAATGGTATATTTATACGAATGAGTTTTCATGCCCCTTACTTGTTTGTGTTTGTTGGGATTTTTTTTACTTCAAAAAATTGGATAATGCATCCAATGGTCAGTAGAAATTTGAAAATCCCTTTTCACTGACTATTTCTAGGGTGTCATTTGTGTATAAAATTAAATTAAAATACCTCTGAACGGGCATGGTAGAGCATTTTAATATTTTTAAGTCCATGGGGTTATTTTTCTGTAGCTGTTGGTAAAGAAGACATAGGGGCTCTGCAATATATATAACAATATATAGAGATTTGATAAAATGACTGTCCTTCTGGTTTGAATTAAGCATGTAATTATTCTTATAAGATGTCCTGGTTTTAGCTGAGGGTTAAACCATGACATAAGAAGAAAGAGCAGAGAAAGGCTTATGACTCAGGAAGTCGGTTGCTGTGAATTATGCACCAAATGTTCACCATAGGCAAGTCCAAACCTCTAATCTATTTGCTTCTTGCCCTGTAGCTTCTGAAGTGTGACTCTTGGCACCGTTAATTTGGAATACCGATATGTCTGTTGATAAGTGTTGCAGGCATTAACACCACCTGTTTGTGGGTGCAGAGGCTACAATTCTCTGTACAGAAACACGGCAGTGATCTCAATCTCAGTTCCTGCTTTGCTTCTTGCCTACAGAAGCTCTAAGGAAAGCATTGCTTGTTTGAGACAGGAATTTTGTTCTCAGTGGTTTGTCTTCATGAAATAACAGCTAAAAGTAGTAGGAAGTATTGCACACACTGCAGAATGGCCTTAAAGCAACTGAAATCATTGTGAAGCCACTTCTTCATCACAAATGTGATTCTATTGGAGTGGCTTTCACAGAGATACCTTAAAGCTTAATGACAAGGAAGGGAAGGGAGTGGTAGAGACAGACCAAAATCAAGTTAAATGGGAGCTGGGAAATGATAGAATCATCAATAGAAAATGAAAAAAGAAGATTTAGGATGACTGTTTTTTTCACGTCTATTTTATTTCGCAGCAATAAGACTCCTTGATTTTTTGCTGTGACCAGTCATTTTGTCACCATTTAGCAGTCTTGGTTGTCTTGACTGTATTTTTGTAAAATTCTCTACTCCACTATGTAAACAGCACATTGAGAAGAGCTGTGATACATTTTACTGCTTTAAACTTGAAAACCTGCTTGGCTTCTTTTTACTTATTTTCATTCAAAGTGCTGTGAGATTTCAAAACGCTAATTATTGTATGCTGCAGAAATCTGTTGCAGTAATTTCCTAAGTCCTGAGTCCTTTAACTCTTATTGAATAGCTTCCTATTGAACTGGAATTCTGAAAGAGTTGTTAGCTTACTGTTATAATGCCACCTTAAAAATAACACCTACTATTCCCTTTTAGTGGAGTGGGCATCTGAAAACGAATGATGACTTGAAATGCCAGAGCCAGTGTGCGATGAAGCCAGATGATCAATATGTCTTAGTTCCAACCTGGGTAGAACTGAAGGGTTCTTCTCCCCAGGATGTAAATACTACTTTCTGCAGCTTTTAAATGCTAACATCTGGTAGTATGAGTCTGGTGTTACTATTTCAGTTCTGTTTCAAAATTCTAGTTGCTAAACTTCCTGAAGTGCAGAGGAGGTTCCAGTAAGTGTCTCCAGTTTAAAAGCAAGCAGGAGAAATCATTTAGCTGGATTTAAAATAACACATCAATTCTTTAGAACTTCTGAAACTCACTTGTATTTGGCATCCAACAAAGTCAGCTATTCCAGAGAACTGGCTTTTACAAAATGTGTTTTTTTTTCAGGCAGGATTTTCACTGGGAAGGTTTGAAAGTCAATGGAAAATTCAGTGGCAGAAGTGAACAACAGACTGTTAAAATGAATTTAAAAGAATTAATCTCCTTGTGCTAGATATTATAGCTACAAATTCTTTTTAAATTGGAAGATACTAGTTGTACAAAGGTACCTTATTTGTGGTCACACAAGTTTTATTACTGTAACTGGTAAGAATGATTCCTAGATGATATGTTTCCCTCTACTGAAACATGTTTCCCTCTCTAAGTTTATTTTGCTACTTTACATTGATAGCTATGAGACCATTAATATTTTTCAATCTTAAAAAGATCCTAATGTCCTGTAAAACAGCAAGCATCTTGAACTGTGTTGGAGATGCCTAGCCAAGACCTTCAGTGTGCTTCTGCTGCAATGGGCTTTGAAAGGCTGTAAGCTTCAGCAGTAATTTTAGCCAGATTAGGTGAAGCTGAAAACTTGCCTTAGCAGTAGTATGTTGGCATGATGGGATGTGTGCTTGGAGCAGTAGACAAATCCAGGAAGAAGCAAAAACCAGACCTGATGTCCAAGCACTTTTACAGTGATGTAGTGTAGGATGGAAAGACACTAGTAGTGTGCCAGCAGCAAGACCTGATTCTGTACAGTGCTGGGCAGAAAGAAGACTCTGTGTGGAATTTAATTTGAGTGCCAGCACTGAAGTTTGAATGTAAAAATACTAAAACATTCAAGCAGCATCATGTTGAACACTTATTTTTATTCTTCTTCACTAAACGCCAACATGGGCTGGGGAGAAAAGAGCGTAAAATCTTTGACTGCATTGTTATCTAGGGTATTATTCCTCTGATGTGTGTTCACATCAACATGCCCTTGCTGAATTTTCCCTTGCTCTGATTGCGAACAGAACAGAATAAGGCCATCTTTCTTAAAACAGGAGAGAAGCAAACCTTCAAAATTCACAAGGAGATGAAAACCAATCCTTTTAAAAGGCCTATAAATGGAGCACTAGATCCATATGCTCTATTTGTGTTGCAGTACATCAGCAGCATGTGATGGCTTGTTCCTTTTGTTAGGTGTCTCTGCAGTACTGTATACAGATTAAATAGCTACTGCATTGCAGAGAGTTATTAATACATTACATTGCACTTTCAGTGAAGATGTCAGTGTGTCCTTAAGTCTCAGTGTACCCTGTGGTTGGTTGACTTATAGTTTTTCTGGTTTTGGTTTTTTGGTTTTTGGTTTTTTTTTTGTTCTTTTTTGTTTTGTTTTGGGTTTGTTGTTTTTTTTTGGGGGGGGGGAGGGGGGAGAGGGGAGTGGGGTAGGGGTTGGGTTTTTTTGTTGCCCTTTTTTTTTAAAAATTTTGCTGAGGAAAACTTACTTCTTCAGTAAATCCTCGGCCAGTTGGGAATTACAGAATAACATAATTCCTAACCTCTGTAAACTCCACTTATTTTTCAAATTTAAAAAAATACAGGCTTTATTCCAAAATAAAACAGGTCACACTCTGAACTCCTAATCTTAAGGCATTAATAATGGGGTCATATTGGCTCTGTGCATACAATGGGAAGGGAGCAGGAGATGGGGCAAATAGAGGGATGCAGCTCCTAAAAGACAATGCAAATAAACAAAAGCTAAACTTGGGATGTGAAAGGCTAGAAAATGAGAAACAGGACAACCCCATGACTTTTCTGGCACACGTATATTGTTTCATTGACGATGCACATTAGACAGTAAAACAAACATGATGGAGGGTGAAGGATTGTTCTTGGGGAAATCCTCATGTACGGGGTAAACTTCTACTGGCCGATACATGGGGATGTAAGAGAGAAGTGAGGTCAAATGTGGATGTGCAATGATGGAACAGCAAGGCAGAGCAAGGAGCTCAGCTCTGTTCCCCTCTCCCCTCCACCCACAGCAATACTCATGAAAGCTCACTGTGCTGGTTCACACCAGCTGCTAAAGCTCATGATGCGTCGCTGCAGCCCTTGCTTTTATACCTAGCCTCCTGAAGCAGATGTGTGAAGTTCTCTGCCACTGGCTGCCCCTGTGTCAGACACCAGACTGGATTTGAGAGTTCAGAAGGCTTGTCATTTCTAAATGACAAAACTGATGGCAGTATTTGTGTATCATAGGATTTCACAGAAGTGAACAAGCAATGCCCTATGGCTGGTTAATGCTCTACAGGTCTGCTCAGGAGTTAGTTAAAACTTCTCTCAGAGGTTATAAAAGCTCCGTAAGCAAGGTGGGCACAAGGTGTGAGGAAGTAGAGGTCAAGGGGAATGAATCATTAGCTCCTGACAGAAATATGTGTGAATGTGGAGCATAGCAAATATATGGTACATTGGTCACATTCAGGTTTTTTGATTGAGTACTTGAGTGCTGCACTGTGTTATACACCTAGGACACTGGAACAGCCATGCTGTGCCTGAGTGTACCCAGGACTTACAGATACATGGTGTCTCTGTCTGAAGTATTAACAATTATCTAAGTATAAAAAAACAACCAAACAAAGCAAGCCTCAAAAATTACTGGAGAATGTATGTGAAAGAGCACGTATCAATGATCTGAGACAAGGCAGCATGGCAACAGGTTGTAAACACCTGATCTTTTAGCCTGGGTAAGAGGGACTTTCACCCCGACAGCCTTGACATTCAGATCAAAGTGTTTCACAGTTTTATGAATGGTCTCAAGGCTGTTTTCACTTCCCTTTTCTGCATCCAGTTTCCAGCTGAAAGGTGTTGTTCAAGGACTAAACTCTTTAGGAAAACTCAGAATGACGCTGAGACCATGTTACATGCAAGGAGAGGGAGTGAATTTCAAGTACGATTTTAAAGATAGAGCATCTCTTTGTGTGCTAGGTTTGAGGACACAGCTGTGAGAGCCCACCTGGAAGGTGGTGTCAGCAGCTGCAAACTCTTGACTTCTTTTGCCTACCAGCCCCAAGATAGAAATGCTACCACACCCTCCATAGGCCAAGAGAGCCATCAGCTTTCCCACCAGTTAGTCTATATTAATTTTTTTCCTTCTCTCTGTTTCTTCATCTTTGTTCCTCTTCTCTCTCTTTCTCTTCTGTCCCCTTCCCCACAACACTCTTTTTTCTTTTTCCTTTTCCTTTGCTTCACTGTGATTTATCACAGAGCACTTGATGGTTTCACATTTTCTTCTCTCTCTTAAAAAAACCCTACAACAACAACAAAATACTGAAGCTTTGAAAGCACCCTGCAAAAGCCTAATCCTGTTTGTGTTAGGGCAGAACAGAGTCCAGACTGGTCCTATTGCCAAGGATCATCCTATTGCATTACAGGTTCATGGCAGTTTCTAACATAAACACAGCAATTTCACAATACCAGCAGGTGATTTATTTGCTTTACATGCTTATCCATATTGTTTGCAAATCAAGGAACAAAGCATAATAAATGCTGTGGAAGTGGGGGCTCTATTTGATGTTTTCTCAATGTTGTGCCTGGAAAAATGGAAGTTAGTGGGTGTTACTCATTGAAGCGTGCATTTGAAAGTTACCACAGTGATGCCCATTGTCCTGTCCCTGAATTGCATGATGTCATGTTTCATTTAAGGCTCTTAGCGATGCCGAAGACTGTCCGTGCACTGGGAAAAAGGCGGTGAGAAAGTTGTGAATCAGGTTTCTGTAAAGCCTTTGTGTTTAGGGTTTTGATAGATAAAAGCTGACTCATGCAATATTTCTGGCTAAGGAGCTGTACAGACTAGTAAGAGCTTCTCATTTTACCTGAGTGCCCAATGAGGTAATTCGGGAACAGCTGAAGGCAGAGCCTGCGCCTCTCCTCTGCCGCACAGGTAGGTTGCGAGTTGCTCGGAGAGGACTGGAAAAATAGAGAGGACTTGTTCGTCCTGGGTGTGAGGAGCCAGAGACATTCCTCAGTGGTGAGATACTGTCGCAGAGGATTTTCCCTTGTAATAATGTTCTTGTACATTAGCCTGCTTGGTTGTGACAGAGGCTATTCTGCTTTAAATATGGGGGGGGGAGGAGGGAGGGAACACAGGGGGACAGAAATTTGACAGAGGCACATTAATTGGTGACTTTTTTCCCCTCATTGTAAGATTTCTAATAAATGGGATTTTTTGTTGCTCAAAGTTCAGTTAACATACTTGGCAGCATATTGCTTGTGACAGCTCAAACTAGAGATCTAATCCTGCAAATACTGTAGCTCTCTAACATGGTTTTGTTCACAGAGGCTGTTCGTTTTAGAAATTATATGCATTCATATGCAAGATTTAGTAATAAAACAATCTGCTGACCTTCACTTGGATGATATTCAGAGCAGAGGACATGGGGAGTGTATTTCAGATGTTGGGATTCTTGTAGCAAATGTATTTTAATCTTGCTCATTCAGGCAGCTGAATAACATTTGAATTTGATACTGAATGTAGAAATTGTTCTAAACAGTCTTGCTTAATTTTGTTCCCAGTATGAATGCTTTATTTGAAATAGGAAAATATCTCGAGGAAAATGCAGGAAAGATTTCTTGTAGTCTCATTATTTTCATGTAGCTAAACTTCCAGAGGATGTGAAGCCTGTAATTTCTGGTAAGGCTGACTTTGTTGACTTACTCATATGTTTTGTAGATAACATCTGAGGTGCTCCTTTCATACCAGGAGAAAGGCAACAACAATACTAATTAGGAGTAGAAACTGATTTGTGAGTTTTTAGTCATGCAGCACGTCTTAAAATGTCATGTGCAGTAAACAACTTGGAGAAATAGGCACCTATATTTAGATAGGGCTTGGGGAACTTTGTATTTAAATATAAAATTGACTTAAAGCACTTTATCTCTTATTGTGTGATAATCTTCTAGAGTAGCCAAAGCTGCAGAGATAATGGAAAACTATTTATCATTACCACAAATGTAGTTACAGGAAGGAGGTATTAAAGAAAAGCAAGTGATAGAAGAAGCGTATGCATTTTTTGGTGAGAACTTGTTTATGATTGCACAAAGGAAACAGGAGCCAAGATAGTTGCTTTGTGTGTGCCTTCAATGTTACAACTAGTATTAGGTGCCTGTTGTGAAATGTGGGGGTTTTTTGCCCTTGCACCGGTGTGGAGTAAGGATGTGTTGGTGTTCTTCCTGGGGAGCGCTCTGGAGTTGTGCCATGCCAGCGTGTGCGTGTGTGTGTGTGTGATGGGAAGCAGGAGCGAGAAGGGATGTTTGTAGGGGCTGGGGAGAAAAGGCTGACTGAATTCATGCAAAGGCACAAACAAGAGATGACCTTGTTTGGCGAGCGTGTTTCCTTGTGAGTAGGGACAAGTAGTAATTATCCTCATTTCAGTGCTGAACTAACAAATAATGACTGTTATTCCTTAATTAAAGTATGCAAATTTAAGTTGGTGTCTCCACCCCCCCCATCCCCCCCCCTCCCCCCCGACTGAGTTAAATACCGTTATTCACAGCTCACAAAAGTTCTCGATGTTATTTTGGTTCATCACTGAAAAGGCTCAGTAAACAAAACAATGCCGAACAAAAAAAGCAGTGAACCAGGCCTGGCGTGGGTCAGCGCATTCAAGACTTGCTCAGAGTGTTTGCTTCTGCAAGGGTCTAGGGGTACCTACAGCTACACGCAGTTTTGCAGCCTGAGTTCGGGTGAATGCACCTACCTGCTGGTGGTGCTGCTGCTGAAATTGGGGCTGGCGTGGAGGGGGCTTGTCCCACAGAGTATGGGAGAAAAGAACTTCCTTTTCATAGTAAGTTTGTATCAAAGGCAGCAGGTTCTAAGAGGTTACAGGGTTCGCAAAGGCATGGGATCACTTAAGATACACGGAGAGCAGTCTCGGGGGAGTCTCTTTCTCCTCTCCCCTCACTCTCATTAATTCACTTGTGAATTTTACATCAGGCAGTTGGTACAGTCCTCAGGCGCATGGTGTGAGAGTGAAGTTACTTTGCACTAAAAATTCACCGGAGCTCTGAAAAGCCAAATGCAGACCCTGACTAGAGCAAGGGAGATGAGCACGTGGCTGGAGCAATGAACTGGATTCAGCTGCTGCCTGTCCTGATAGACTTTTGACTGCAGAAATCATCTAAAATACCCACCCTAAAATACAGTAGGGGTAATGCTGCCTAGTCTTAGAGGTGTTTGTGAAGATAACCTGTGAAGCCTTGGAAGATTCAAAGATCCTGTATTACTGGGAAGGGCTATAGGTTTGCAACAGCTATCTGTAGCTGAGGCAGATACTGAGAGCTAGGCAGAGCCAGGACTGGTCCCCAAGCCCTGACATTCATGGGCAGGGTGCACAGTGCTGGTAAGAGGACTCACCAGCTGAGGAAAGGAAGCTGCTTCCTGGCTTCGTGCCACACTGACATCCCCTGCCATGCGCATCCTGCCTTTCTGCTGGGTTCATCAGCTGTGTTGATGCCTTGCTGCTGCTCTGCAGGAGCAATGCCTGCCATCTGCTTGCACCCTCAAAAAATAAGTTTTGCTGGTAGGAGATGCAGTGGGTAAAATTTTAGCAAAAACTCTCCACAGAGAAGCCAAATGACTGATTTACATCTAATTGAAGAAGAAATAAGAATGAAGCAAAACGTAACTTTTGAGGCTAGCAATCAGGATGAAGCTTTGAGCACAAAGGACCAAGACTTTTTCAAGTAGCCATAGTTTGTTTGGTGTAGTCTATGTAGAAACATACAGGAATTGTCATTTGTATAAAAAATGGAGGAACTTAAGTTAAACATGTTGCATGCAATTAATTAACCATGCCTGGCAGGTGCCTGGGGTTCACCAAGGTCAGAGGGAATACAGGTGTTAAAGACCAAACCCATTTTAACTATTACAACTAATCCTGATTGGGTTTTTTTTGTAAGCAGTGACATTGCTATTAAACAAGAAAATAAGGGATTTCATTTGTTTTATTTTTCTAAGACATGTAAAAATTTCTAAATGCTTCTGGCTACAAGTATGTCTTATGAAAAATCTGCTTATAACATTTATTCTGACTCCAATTTAGGTGACCTGAACTGTGATTTGTTTGGGTTTTGTATTAATGAACCTGGCAAAGTTTGTGAAGCAAACATTACATACCAATGCCTTCAGGTTATCTAAGAGGCAGACCGCATATCAGTGAAGTGGGGAGAAAGGAGCATGGAATAATGGAATGTCACAGGAACTCTTTATTTCCCTCGTAAATGTGGCTAATCAGATGTTTCTTTGTCATGTAATTTTAGTAAAATATCTTGGAGTGAGTTAGTGGAAGGATATCCCTGTTATCTTGCTTATCCTGTGCATTTTTTCAAGGGGGTTTACATCTATCTGCACAGCAACATTGTGCTTTCTAACTGAACATGAAAAATGATCCAAAGCTGGTAACGAAAATACATTCTTCCTTATCAAAAATGCATGCTTTCTTATCATGAACAATAGAAAGGCAAACATCTTTGTCCGTACCCATTTAGAAACGAGAGAGCTTCACTGTGCTCTCCAGTTTTAAATATTTTCCTGATTTATTGCTTTATATTTTATTTTGGAGTTGTGTATGATGTAGTTTTTTACAGAACGGTAAGAAAATTTGCTTTTATACTGCAAAACCAGAAGAAACTGTCACAAAGAAAGGCTATAGATTTTCAGACTAAAAGGTAAAACTTGGGTTACAGAGGTGCCCAATTAGATTTTTAATCTAATGGCCAATTTCTGACCCATGTAATGAGCAAATTACTTTCAGTGTAATTCTATGTGTTACCTTGAGGGCAATGCTTTCCTTTAACAAAAAGCTAATACTATCATCACTGAAATAGCAGTATTAATTACCCATGTGCAAATAAAATCTTACGCATTCAGCACAGTCAAATAAATCAAACACTTTTTTTTTGTTGTTGTTTGCTTTGGATTTATTTTTTAAAATGAGAATGTGGCTTTCTGATTTGAATGAAATGTTCCCCCATCCTGATCAACTGCAGCAGGAGCAGGGGCCAGGAGGCTTCTGCTTGTAATTGCATGGCAAGTCTGCCTCAGGTTAAGAAGGGCCACCTTAAAGGCTGGGCGGGTTCAATTTGGAGCTTACTGGCTTTATGGTTTCTTTACCGAAACTGCTGTCTGGAGCTGTAATTGCCAGTATGACTTTTGAAAAATGAGGTTGTCGCTGGAGTAAAATAAGGACTAAGCTACCACTGTGTGGGTAGTTTCAGTGTTGCTTTTCTTCCTAAATTGCCCAGGTTTCCCTTTTTCATGGGATATTTTTAAATTCTTCAAGCTGTTTGAGGCAAGATGTTTTGGGTGGACTGTTCTTACTGACATGAGACCTTGAAGTATTGAATTTACCTGCAGCTGCTTTTGCACATTCTCATGGTGCATCACACACAACTTGGCCAGAAAGAAATCTGCATTGCATCATGGACAGTGTCCTGTAGGGCATTTTGGCAATGAAAAAGAAGTAGAATTGAAATGCCGACAGGAAGACAGACATCTTATTTTGTTGTTGCACTGATCTGACAAACAGCTTTGGGTCAGTTCAGCAGGAGGTAATGTTCTGTCTCAAACTGAACAGTTTTAGAATGACTTATTTTCCCAGTAGAAAATACTGGCAACACTCCTTCCTGCGGGAACTCTTTATTTTTTTTTTATTTTTACTTTTTTTTTTTTTCCCCAGAAACTACATTATTTTCATTGGGAAATCATTCCAGTTTTAGTGTTTTTCTACAAGCCACAGGGCTGGTAATTGGCAACTGCTTTTAGGTTTAGTTTAACTGTCATCCTTACAGTATTAAAAATCAAAGACATTGTCCGGTGTCACTGTGAGATTCCAGAGTTTTCCAAAGCCTCCAAACCAGGGTTAATGCTCAGTTTGGAAGTAACAGGGACTGCTTCTGACAGATGTTTTTTTCTTAACCTTAGGGAAAAATCTTCGAGTCTTAGTTCTCTCCTATGTTGAGCCTGGGCAGTGCATGCACTAGCACCAAGCCCAGCACGCTGGCACAAGAAGGACATGTCGGAGACGTACATGAGTAGGAGGCATGTGGTGCCTTTGTTGTAGCCCCCAGTGGGGGTTCCCCGCCACCTAAAAATCATTAGACCCACAGTGCCCCCCAAATTGCATTATTCTGGTTGCCTTTAAGTTAAAATAAGGTTGTGGCAGTTTTCACACAAAAAGCCTTAGAAGTATCTGTTGTCAAATTTCATGTTATGTGGGGCAGCAACAGTAAACCCCCATCTTCTCTTTATTTTTTAGATGACTTCCACTTACCTCTTGATGATTTACCAGCTGTGACAGAGGCCCTTGACGCCAAGACAAAAGGGGAAGATTTGCACAAGGAGAACAGACCTTTCCGCTACTGTGAAAAAAAAACCATGGACCTGTCGGACAGTGACCGTCCCGTCAGCTTTAGTTCCACTTCCTCCTCTGCTTCCTCCAGGGACAGCCACTGCTCCTTTGGAAGCAGAATGACCTTGGTTTCAAACAGTCACTTGGGCTTGTTCAACCAGGATAAAGAAGCAGGTGCCATCAAGCTAGAACTGGTCCCAGCCAGGCGATTTTCCAAACTGCGCAAAAACTCTGCAGAGCAAGAGGATCCTGAAGAAAGCCTTGAAAAAAGGCTAAGCATGCCAAGGAAAGCAGAGCCAAAAGGAGCAAGCAAAAACTGTGCAATGTCCCTGGTCACAGAGCCCACCAGTCCCAAGCTCCTCTATGTAGACAGAGTTGTCCAGGAGATTCTGGAGACGGAAAGGATGTATGTGCAGGATCTAAAAAGCATTGTCAAGGTAGGAGTCTTGGTTAGGATGGTGTTAAATCTTCCAGAATGATATTTTTACATTCTTTGATTTCACAGCAGGAAAAATGGACCTGAAAATGGAATTGGCACCTGCTGGTCTTAATAAATTAGTGTAACATTGTTCTCTTGTGTTTCTAGTTTTTAATTGATTAGGTATATCTAAGCTGTTACTATGTGTTCATGAATAACAAAATAAAAAACCCAACCGTCCTACAGTTGACAGCAGCACTGAGCAGAGTGTTAAACTCCTTGCAATAACATTTATTTACAAACAAAAAAAAAAAGTGCAGTTTTCTGTTTCCTAGAATGTATAGCAAGAAGCAAACAGGAGACATCTTCTTTGCCTGTTTAAATGCTTTATTTGAAGGGTCTCACTCTATTGATTCTTTCCCTCCCACCCCCAAATCCTAGCTTTGCAAGTTTTTTCCTGCCTTTTTCTCCCTCCCTTTCGTGCAGCTCACAGCTGCTGCCTGCTAGCTCCATGCCCTTGGCAGGTAGTATTGAATATGGCATGCATATTTGCTGGCAAATGCTATTATTTGTTATATGAAGGAATTATATTTTATTTATTAGGATCACCAATTCAGAATTAGTATTAAATGCGTGTAGCATTTATTAGCAGCAATGAGATTTTAGTCCAATCCCCAGCCTAACAGTATTTTCCATTTCTCCTTCCTAGTACAGGGGAAAATATGGATGAGTCCTTCTGTGGGTCGTTCTTCTTACTCCATGTACTTGTAACTGTGCCATTAGTGTCATGTTCTTTTGTGTTTTTGAAGATGACAGTTAAGTCCCTTGTCTGTTGTTTGTAGTCTATGTACTTAAAGGAAGTCTATGTACAAAGGAAGGATTTCTTTGGAGGCACAAGTTTAATGTGTTGCTTATAGAATATATGTCTTTAGGTAGCTGTATGAGGTTGTCTGCAAAAGAAAGTATCAGTCAATTGGAGATGATCTATCCACCTGCAGCTCCAACCTGTCTGGTCCCCCAAGCAACGAGCAGGGAAAAAGTGCTCAGGCTTTGGTAACAAAAATGCATGTTGTGACAAAACATGAGCACCATGCCCCCCCCCCAAAGTTCTCAAAAAGAATGCTTTTTCTGCAAGACTTCATTGGTTTCTATAGCTGGTGCTGTTTCACTAGATTCTGCTGTTGCTTAAATTTCATTTTGGAGTGTTTAAGGTTGCCATATACTACAGAAGCAAGCCAGCTTCTGAGCATAGTCACTGCTCACTAGGTATGACCTCCACTGATTTAGAAATTTTAGCCCTTACTCATCCTGCTATGCAGTAAACTGAACAACTTGAGAACCTGAAAACTATTATTAAGACCTAAAAACAGATATCCTGTCTACAATGAGGAAGGCCAATAAATGCTTACTAGAAATAATTTAGGCATCACTACCGTACTTGTAGATTAAATGAGGCAAATGCACTTGAGATTATGAAAGAACTGGAGGAATTTACTTGTGAAATGCCCAAGCGTATTTCATGTAGTAACTAGTAAATAATGAATCTTGAAAGCTTTGTGTGACATTAGGCAGCCTATTTGAGAGATGGAATGGTTGACAGTGGTGCTTTTCTTAGGCAGGTGTTGAGGATCCAAGGGCTTCAAAGGAGCTCCTTTCCAGATGGTTGTGGACAATGTGGAACCAGCTACTTCAGCCTGTGTAGTATGTTTTTTGCTTGGCTTCAGGGAAGGGAGGTGTGACTGGAAGCACATTAGGGAGGAGCCCGTTTTATATGTTTCTCAGTATTGTTTTTTCTACAAGTTACCTTAGCAATACTGCAGTGATTTACCTAACCCAGGGTGGGGGTTATGAGAAGAATGGAAAGACTCCACACACATCTGTAGCTGTGCTGTAGCCTTATGGGATTTGATTATCTGGGCCTCTATGACTTGAGGCCATTTAGTTTGGCAGCCAGAAGGCTGGTGCTGAGCCAAATTAAGATGAAGGGAAGCAGCTTGATCTGTCTTATTTTCCAGATAAACATGGGTCAGATTTTGGCAGCTGGTTAGGAAATGGGATGAGAATGGGAAAAGGGGAACCGGGGAAAGGTCGAAGGACAACTGCTGCCCCAGAAGTGTGTGGGAACTGAGGAGATACATGAAGAGGAGAACTGATGGAGGAAAGCATAAGCAAATGAACCAGAGAGAGAAAATAATTAGAGGGAAAACAATATGAGGAAATGAGAGAAAACCCAGGAAGTGGAAAGTTAAAGGGAGTACAAAATTGGTTGGAACTGGAACTCTCTAGTGAGTTTTGCATTTGACTGCAATGCAGTAGCTTATGTACAGAGACTAAAAATAGTAGGGAGGTGGTTTTTTTTTTTGTTTTGGGGAGGGTTTTTTTGGTGGAGGGAGCGAGGAAGGAAGAAAACAAAGCTACCCAGGTACAAAGCGCTAAAAGCTGAAGAAACATCATAAGAACAGAAAGGGAGAAATTAATAGGTACTATTTTAATCACTCTCTACCCCCAACTGAGAGCTATCAGTACAGATCTAGTCTATCGCTTTTTTTTTCCCCGGTAGTGGGGATTTGCTGATGCTGCCTTCTCTGTAGACAACGGAAATGTGTGTAGAACACGTTCTCATTGTTTCTAGCACTTTAAAACAGGTTCTAGAACTTCAGCTGAGAGGGTGTTGAAACTCATGTTCATGAATCCACTCTAAATTTCCAGTGTAAAGCAGAGCATGTTTGTCAGTGATGCACAGTCATGTGGTTTTGGTTTATTTCTTTTGTGTGTGTTTTGGTTTGGCTTTTTTTTTGGGGGGGGGGGGGGGTGGGGTGGTTGTTGTTTGTTTTTTTTTTAATTATTTTAATATATGCACACTCTTTCCCATCATCCAGATCATTACTGAATAAAATGAGACTGGACCCATCATTGTTCCCTGTGGTATGCCACTAGATAACTTGCCTCCAACTAGATTTTGTGCCTAGATTTTGCCTCCAAACTAGATTTTGATCACCACCCTCATGACCTGTCTGTTCAGCCAGTTTTCAATCAACCTTACTGTCTACTTATCCAAGCCATACTTCATCAGTTTGTCTATAAGGATCTTATGGGAGACAAAAGCCTTGCTGAAGTCAAGGTAGACGATATCCACTGGTCTCTACTCATCTGCCAAGCCAGTCATTTTATTGTAGAGGTCATCATGCTGTAAACTTCCTTTTGGTGAATCCATACTCACTATTCTTGATTACCTGCTTGTTCGTTGTGTGCCTGGAACAAGTTCCAGAATTAGCTGTAGACAAATGTAAAGAACATACACAGCTGTACACAAATGACCCAGTAACATGAATGGTGTGAAACTGAATGCAGCATCCTGGTACTATTCGTCTTATCCTAAGACAGCTAATTAATAGTCAGCCTAGCATAGTACAGTGTTGGGCAGTGTCCTTTTAGCCTGTTATCCATGGAATATGTAGAGTTATGCTTGGCATAAAGGACTATGGAGAGAATGGGGGAAAACAGGATTTCACCCTTTTTTATGCCTTTATTGATCTAATGCTGTTAGGGCATTAATAAGTAAATAAAAAACTAAAAAGGCATAACTTATAATGCCTTGACTATCTGGGTGGTCTTTGATCTTAACAGTGCCAAGTTGGTAGACAGAGGTAGAAATCAACTTCTGGGATATGGTTTATATGATCTTTAGGTGATACTGGAGATCTGCTGAGTTTCTTCATCTTTCTTTTTAACTGCTGATAAGAAGTATTTAATGGGCTCAGGGTGGGTGAGAGGAGGCTGTACAGGCGTTATTTGGCTCCCTTTGCCTGAGGTTAAGCTTTAAAAACAACTGCTTTTCTAGCCAGTACAGCCACTTTTTCTGTGACCTGGAAGAACAGTTGAATTATGAATGTTTTGAGGCATGCTGTTGTGATTCTTGCTCAGGCAAGCATTGTAACAAAGATAGAGCAAACTTTTCCATTGTTTGGCATGCTTTATCAGATGATCTGTTAAGCATAATTAAAAATTTGAATTAGTACAGCTCGAAGCGTGTTTTGGGCAAGTTTGTGATGAGAAATCGGATATCTCTGCTTCCTGCTTGTGTCATACTGACAGGTGTACTGGCCAGGGCAGAACCTGCAGATCTTCTCCTTTTCAGGAGCTAGCATGGCTTTTTCAAGTAGTAATTTAGTTAGAATAAGCATGAACTTCAATTGCAGTCAATTACTGAAATAACTTTTTGTGTTTTTTCCATGAGTTTATAATAAAAATATGTTTCAATATTGTGGTCCATAGCAGTCAGAAGCCCTTATTCGTAAATTGTACAAATGCTTGTAAGTGTAGAAAAAGACATCCACATTTGTGTTTCAGCTTTGCAAAATGAAGGAATAATGCAAATGCACTGCTATAGTGCATGTGTCTGTCATGTTACCTTATACAGACACTCATAGTGGTATTAGCCCATTGAGAACTGGATGAATCTCAGCCATTTGATATAAGAACTCCTATCAGTAAAATAATACCAGTGAAAAGTCATGGGCATATATAAATTAACTAGAGGGAAGCGAGGCATATGTTGTCGGTGTATTTCACAAATACTTGATGCAGACAGAGGCTGAACTTCAGGAAGCTTGAACTCCAAGATTCTGGGTGACTTGTTTTACATGAATGAGTTCCTCTACCCTTTCACTCCAAATGTGACATCTCTTTAAACCACCCCTACTGGGCTAGTTGAAGTGTCTGTCCTATCTCCTCTCTAGAACTTGTACCCCTAGCCTCCTCTTTTTATATTTAAGGCTCCTCATTCAAGCCTTTTTACTCAGAAAGTTCCGTTCTCCTCTGCTCAATCTTGTGCCTATGGTCTTCCCCCCCATCCTAAATCTTCTCTCAGTAGATCCCATCCTCATCCCCTGTCAGTCCATATTGTCTCATTTCCTCACTTTTTAGTCTTTCTCATGTTCTTTGTCCCTGTTGACTCCAGGTCTCTCTCCATTGTTCTCTTGTGGGTCTGACGTTTTCATTGCCATTCATAATTTTTCCAGCTTCTTAAGCTGTGCTAACATTCAGTCTCCATCTTCTGGTGTCCACCAAGCTTTGTTCCTGCTTTTTTTTTTCCCATCTTTCTGTAGGATTCCTTTGTGTCTACTCTGGAGCTGCACAGCCTACTTCTTCATACTGTGTAAGGTCTGCAGAGGATCACTGAGACTCAGGAGCTATCTTTTCCCTGCTCTTGCTCCAAAAGAGCAGATCTTAACCACTGTAATTGGTAGCATCTGAGAATGGTAATTGTGGTTAATGACCTTTTGAAGCCTGACCTGAAACTTGCAAAGGACCATTGCTAAAAGTTGCTGGTGGGGATATGCGTATTTGAGGAGTTTCTTATCCCCGATATAGTCAAATATAGGGACACTTGCACAAAACCAGCAAAAGATGTATTCTCAGAAACAAAAAACCATTATGTTCCTATCTGCTACTGCTCTTCCTGGAGGGTGCGGTTCCTGTCCCTGCTAGTTAGCCTGAGAGGGCTTCTCTTCTTGAGAGGAAAAGTCACTAAAATTTGTCAACGCAAGTGAAAAAGGGCATTCTTTCTCAAAAAAGCCTGGGGGAATGCCTTTGTTGAAATCTTCTAAAACAACTCAGCAGGAAGGCAAGTTTCTGGAATGGAAAGTTTCATCTGAGGTGAGCATGTCTGTCCTGTCAAAGTTATATACTCCTTGGGGGAGTGGGGGAAGTCTTGTAAGGGGAAATATTGGACCTTTGCAGTAGATATGTCTTGTGACACCAATGATTAAAGGAAGCCCTTCTAAGAGGAAGTCAGTATTGGAATTTTATTGTTCCCAGTTTCCTGCCTTCTGGTGTTGCGGTCTGTCTGTTTTAGGCAATTAATTAAAAAGACATTTCTGAAGACTGCAGTGTATGTGCATTGTCAGTACTTGTTATACGTTAGTAAAAGCATAGCTGTTTGTGCATCGGGTTGCTGGATAGCATAACTCTTAGAGAAAGTTAATTCCTCCTAGATTCATAAGATGAGAATCCCCAATATAGGTAAGGCATCCCATAATGTTTGTTCCCACATTATACTTAATTTCTGTTCTCAACCTCTTTTTCTATAGCTGCTAGCCTACATGCCTGAGGAAGGTACCATTACATTGCTGATGTAAATGACAAGTGAATATGTTACTCTGCAAGAGTACCTCTGTTTCACAGTACAAAATTTTGACACCCACCAAACAGAAATTGTTTAATTAGTAGAGCTGCTCTTTTTGAGTATTTTGTAGATAAGAAACTTTACAGTGTGCTTCAATGGAAAGTTTATTAAATGTGACTGAGAAGTTAACTGTGACGTATGAGGATGTACCAGTCCCTCTTGTAAAAGCATCCTGGATTTTATGGCACTGCTGTAATCGTCAGTCTGCAATGATGGCATTCTTCTGAGATTTCTCATCACTTTTATTTCACTTAGTATAGCAGAAGTGATGTGTGGTCTCATAAATAATGTTTTTCTTCAGCACATTAAGGCCAGAAGTTAGGGTACTGTATCAGTGACTTTAATGCTATAGAGCAATACCTCAGCTTCATGTACGGGCACTGTAGTTTTGCAAGTCTAGTCTGTGTGACAGAGACTGCTGACATAATTTATTTGTCTTGAATTTCCAGCACAAACGAGAGAATGCAGGGGACAGATGCATGATTTTTAGGCACTTTGCTTTTAATTTTCTTGTTAACAGAGTGGTGATTTAGAAACAGGCTCTCTCTGGAGCCAGTTGCAGAGGCTGTGATACACACAGAAGAGGCATTCAGTTCAGATTTAAAGCAAAATAGTGATATTCAGAGTGAGGTTCATTCTTTCTTCTTCAAAATTTGTCTTGCTATGACTTTAAAAAACATTTAAAAATAGATTAGCACAGATGTTACTCTTTCTGACTAGGGATTGATCCTTATAGAAAATTTGAATGAGCAATTTAAATTACCTGCAAAACAAATATTATGTTCTTGTTATATATACTATATATATATAAAGTATATATATAGTTATATAAAGTATTTGCTGTACTTTTGAGCTGATGAACTTTCTCACTGCTTGTTTTTTCACCTGTGAATGAAGAGCTGTGTCAAATTTTGATTGACCTCCTTAGGGACATGATAGCTAAAACAAAGTTTTGCTTGAGGATCTCAGGACATACCTAAGAGGCCTTCTTGAAGACTGTGAAGTTTAAACAGAGTTACAGCAGTAAAAATTGGAGCAGGAAAACGTTCCACTTGAAGAACCCATAATAAATTTGCAAGTAGCTGTACTGGAGAATGTCAGTGTTATGTTTAGTTTCTGGAGTTGCTGTTTGAAAATCAGGTCTATAATCTGCAGTGAAGACTGTTGAGAGGTGAGGTATGTAGGAACACCAGTAAGTATGTTACCGAACAGGTGTAAACAGCTGTTCTGGCTACCCAGAAACAAACATGTAAAGTCAATCAGACTTCTTTCTTCTGATGCAGTAGGACTACTCAGTTTTCCCTGCAGACTTCTTGCTTCCTGGGTGTGAGCCATATGAAACATCCTATAGCATCCTAAAGTGATGGAAGTATACGCAAGCTCTTGTTCCTGTTTGTGCCCTAAATAGTTTTAGATAATGTTGTTTCTGAAACTCTATGATCTTAAAAAAAAATATTTTGCCTGCTATGTAAGCTTTAAGCTTCTGATCATAAGTACCCTTTAATGAAACCAAAACAAAAGCAGAAACAAAATACAAACCTTGTTTTTCAGAGCACATGAGAAGGATTCTGGGCTTTGAAAAAAAGATGTTTTATAGCTGTATAGTAGGGGAATATATTGTGTTATGAACAACCAGAAGTAGCCTAACAACCTACGTATGTGGTGAAAGGCAACTCTTTATGTTATGGCATGAGCAGGGAGCTGTTTATAAACTAACCTCACAGGAAATGGGCAAAGCTAGGATTAAATGTACTCATGCGAGTTTTTTCTTATCTGCATGATCGCTACTTTGGTCTTATTTCTGCTGGTAATAAATTTCTTTCATTCAGCACATTTTCAAATAGTTGAAAGACACGGAATAAAATGTCATCATTGCCTTGTGTTTCCTTCACCTGTACTTTGCATCCGGTTCTTAGCTTACAGCTAGATTGTAGGAACCTGTTGGGGCAGGGACTGTCTTTGTTAGGCAACTGAAGAGCTTCACCCTATGGCTGGGACTGCATACATTAAGACAGCACAAATACGTAGCTATGACTTTGTGTGTGTTTTAAGTCAGCTCTCTCTTTGGACAGCACAAAAGGCTGAGTTATACTGCAGTGATAAATAAGCTGTCTATAAATGTACAGTGAGTTTTTCCCAAGCTCTGGGTGGGAAAGAAACATAAGGGAGGGCTGCTGCATTTAGAGGGAGCTCCAGGATTGCTGAATAGCCCAACTGCCACTGCTTTTCTCCTCCCTTTTCTTGCAGCACAGTATAAATCATTCAACCGTGTTGTTTACAGCCTCTACCCACTTTCTAAATACGAATGTAGATAAAAGGGTGAAAGTTAATCTTCTGTTCCAGAAAACTTTATTCTTTTGGGAAGAAGAAGGCAAGGGGAAGATGTAGTTAAGTACAGATGTACTATTGAAGAGCACTGGTGGTGAGCGGGGCCTCCAGGAATAAGACTTTGCTCCCATGGCTGTACTGAAGCTGGAGAGGGAGGTTTTGTCCCTGGTTAGTGAGGATGCATAGAGCCCTTTTGGAGTTCAGAAAGTAACAAAGTTCACATCTGGTCTCTGGCTTGCTTTTACTCACTGGCAGCAGATGAGGAGCTCTAGAGGGCAGACCAGCAGCTCTGGGAAAGCAGCAAGTTTTTAGAGGGTGGACAGCAAAACTGGGAGAAATAGGTCTGAAGGCTGAGAGGCAGGAGAGAGGAAATTTTTGGTAAAAAATTAAATGTTTTAAGATGATGATACATTTATTTGTATATTCATTTACTTATTTTCAGAATTATTAGGATTTCTGAAAAAAAAACCAAAATTTGAAGGTCATAATCTTAAAGCCAAACAAATTTCTGCATTTCCAGCCAGACCACTGTTTCTGAAATTTTATTTGCTTATTATGGCCATTTCAATTTTGGTCCCTACAAATATTCAACCATTATAAAATTTATTGTATCATTGTTATTAAATGTTACTTGTCAGCTTACAGTGTTCTTTTAGTACTCCATGACCTTTATACCTGAAGGCTTTACAAACCACATAGCAGCCTCTCTCTTTTTCCACTCTCACCACTCCCACAGATTAAGGTGTGGAGGTAGCTGCTTTTTTTTGTGGTTTTATGAGAAGACCATTTTGCAAACAAGACACTTCTAAAAAGTTTTTACTTGCAAAACACCCACTACTATAAGCTGCCTTTTCATTCTTTTTCGTATATGAATAATAAAAGTCATCTGTAAGTCTCTGGGAATCATGTAGTTAATAAGGTTAAGATAAATGTGTGTTTAGGATATGTGCAGATTTTCTACATTATGCTGGATTTGCATTTATGTTCTTTGGAAAACAGACTCTTTCAGTTTCCCTTCTTGTGTTCTAATTGTCTTCTGGGATGTCTCATTTAACTTGTAAGCATATTAAGATATCCTTTAAAAAATATTAACATTCATTTACCTTACAAGTGGGGAAAGTTTATTTAACAGGGCAAGGGTCTACAGTGTTCCTTTCCTGACTGATTCACAAATTCAAAGGTTAAATGTACTTTAATAGTCCTCTGTGCTTTGTTTGACTGTGGTTCCCTAAGGTTATAATCAGACCAACTGAGCTGTGTTATGAGAACTAATTTGTAGATGTTCTGATTAACTTTGAGATTATTTTCTTTATAATTTATAATAATTAAAAATTTTATGCTGGTACTTTTTAAAAAAGCTTGAGGCTATTGAATTATGATGATAGTTGATACTGATCATGACAGTTGACATCAATGATGTCAAGCGTCAGTTGCAGGTTTAGATTTAGAAATCCTTAGAGCACTTGCTTCATCTGACTAGCAACTTCAAACTATTTGACATCCCAGTTGCTGTTTAATGTTTTCATTTTGCTGTCCTCATCACTGTAGTTTTTCTTCTGTGTTTCCTTTTAACTTTAGGAAGTCTGTTAGATGGGGGCCTCACATAGCTCTTTAATGAAATGTCAGTAAACTACTGATAGCATTTATTATCATCCCATGATCTCCATCTGCTATCTGAACTTGTCTCTTACCGCACCTCTGAGGAGCCATTCTGAGTGCCAGTTTCTGGGAAAAGTTGCTATAGCTGTGATTTAGCAGTGGGTGCTGGCTGATACCTAAAGATAGTAGGAGGTGGTTTTAATCCGTAGGCTACAACTTCAATAAGTTATTGCGCTGAAGTGTCTAAGTGGGATTACATGTGAGTTTCTAGTCCCAGCAATTTATTCATATCTTTATGATGTCTTTACATGTCTTTACAGATGATTGGTAATTTAGGGGACTTGTCTGTGTACAATCCATGAATCCCAGTTTCAGTTTAGGAGTGCTTTTAGTGCATCTGTATCAAATTTCAGTTTAATTTAATTGAGAGCCTGCCTTCCATGGTGCCTTTTGAAGGTGGAAGATTTTAGCAGTTGAGCAGGGGAATAGTCTTGAGCTTTCATTGTGTTTCATTAGAGCAAAAATTCACTTCAACAAAGAAGGCAAAAATTCATGGAAGCAGTCCATCCAAGCAGCCTGAACACTGGATCAGGTGCTGGCAGGCTTTGGACCTCCAGAAAGACTCAGTGTTCCTTCTAAAATGGCTTATGGGACAAAGACAACACAAGAAGAAAGCAGACAATTTCTTGAGGCAAAAGAAAGGGACATAAACCCCTTTGGACAGTTGGAGTAACCATTGCAGGACATGTGCCTCCTTCCACCCCCTTCCTAGAAGGAAGCCGTGGAGGCAGTGCTGTAATCTGACATGGGCATCCTCCCCCATTGGGGCAGGGGTGAGAGGGCATGGAGGGCTTGCTTTAGAGGTTCAGGCTCTAAAGTAGTGACGGGAAACCCACAGCTGCAGAAAACTAGGTTGCTATCTCCCAGCCATTCATAGTGGCAAAGCTTCTGTCTTGTCCCTCAGCCCATGGACCTTCTGGATGAACTCAGTGCAACAACCCAGAGAGTTTGCGGGACCTCTCCCTGACAAAGTTTTCCAGGGCAAATGCGTCAGTTCAGTTCCTGGGAGTAGCTGTGCTCTAACAGCTTGAATTTCTGTCACAGGATCTCCTGACTGTTATGTTGCTGACATTGATGTGCCCTAGAAATTTCTGACTCTGTATACAACTCCACTTGTGCTCATGACTACACGGGCACAACTATTCAAAGGCAGCTTAAACCAAACAAAGCGTGTGTTTTAGAGGTGCAAGGCATAGTGTTAGGACTCAGGAATTCCTCACTGCTAATTTTGGCTGACACATACTCCCCTTGTGGCTTTCCATGTATGTGGATGAAACCAAGAGGGCATACTAGGAGTCACTGCTACACGTACTTAGTATCTGCAAATGTGACAGTGTTTTAATATCTTTCATATAGGTGAGGAAGTCACATTGATTAGCAAAAATCTGTCACTCAGAAATAGCTACATGGGAAAAAATATTTTTCTTCCCCTTCTCTTCTGTAGGTGAAACTTGAGTTGATACTTTCAACTTATTTGCAGATCCCTTAACAGTGGAAAGCATAGGGAGAAGTCGCATCACTACCTTACTCTCTGCAGTGTTAAACAGTGGAAAGAAAACTTCAAATGTGCTTCTCTATTTTTAGTCTTTCTTCATACCATGGTCTCACAACTGCTCTCACCATCAATCTTTGCCCTTTCTACATGCAGTCAGTGGAGTATCATCTTACTCTGTCACAACACCCGCTTTATTGCTGTTACCCATAGGCTGTGTGTGAGCCAACTGCATGTGTAAATTGGGTTCTGAGGAAGCTGGTCATAAGCACATGTGAGTGTAGTATGGCTTCCGCCACCTGGGGTTTGGGAAAAGGACTGACACTAGCGAGGTGGCCTCCTGTGGTTCAGAGACTCTGCTCTTTGCACAGACATTGCAGAGAAGTCAATCACCACACATGGTAGCAGGATTACTTTGGCCATTCCCATTTGGAAGCTTGCTGGCTGTCAGTGGTGAGAGGTATTCTCTGTGCCCTTCTCTCTTGATGGCAGGGTCAGCACTCTGCAAATGTATAGGTGGGTGGGTGCTTTGGAGCCCACCTGAGAGGCCCAATGGAGTTGTTTCCCAAAAAGGCAGAGCTTTGCTACCACTGACAAGTGGCAGTCTTATTGTCAAGGTACTGAGGGACATAAAGTGAATGGAAAAGAGGGGTAAGAAGTGCATGGAACCCAGGAGCTTTCTGCTTCTTTTGCTGAAGGGAGCAGAGGAGGCCACATCTCCAAGTCTGGTTGTCCTCAGAAAGACCCTGGCTTTGGCTGTCAGTTGGTGGCAGGACCATGCTGTGCAGTGCATAGCCCCAGACAGGTGCTGATCTTTTGGACCTGTCCATCCCTTGGCTGATGTGACAGTTTTCCAGCTTCAGATGTCTTTAAAAAACCACCACCAAATACTGCTCCCAATCTCCCCCTCCCCATATTCCACTAAAAGTAGGAAGTGGAAAGACATGCTTGCAGAAATTTCCTTCTTTGTTTAAGGTTCTGTTTTTACAGGTAGAGAAGCTGTGTGGTGGCCATTGTAAGCATTTTTTGAGGTTTGATTTACTGGCATCATTAATTTTCTACATCTGTAGCAGAAACAAAATACGGTTCTGAGTTTTTTATGGCACTCAAACTGTATCTGCAGTTAAAAATATGCTTGTTGGTTAAATAGAAGTATTTAGCTGTATTGGCCTATTGTATGACAATGTGACTGTTACTTAAAGCCTGGGCTAGTGGCTGTTTAGCTCATGTGGGAACTGGAGATAACTGCAAATTCCTACCATCATGGCAAAGAGGTTTTGTCAACGTGAGGTAAGACATTGAAACAGAGCTGCTACCACTTCTGCTTCTCCTACAGAGAAGTGTCAGAAGTGGAAGGTTAAGGACACTAATTACCTTGACATGCATGGATTTCTGCCTGCCATGTGGGAATGTGGCAGGCTGTCTCTGGAGGGCTGAAACTGGCATGGGCTTTGACATGAGATGGGAGGTGGGAAATGGTTTCAGGGCAATTGGGCAAGCATTTTCACTCTCAGTGGGAAAAGATGGTTTCAGCCAAAATGAGGCTGCCCATAGATACGTGACTAGGTTTGACTGCTTACAGAGACTGATGAGGAAGGATATGGGAGAGAGATGTGGGGAGGAAAGCAGTCAGAAATTAAGTTTAAATCTGGCTGCATGAAATGTTTTGTTACAGGTGTCTCCAAGTAAACCACTGTGCAGATTACAGGAGATGTGCACCAACATAGTGGGCTTGACTTCTTCCACCACAGAGGGTGATAATAACAAAGACAATTGCATATTTAAAGGAGAAATCCAGACAG
Source organism: Pezoporus wallicus (assembly GCF_028554395.1). Taxonomy (NCBI): domain Eukaryota; kingdom Metazoa; phylum Chordata; class Aves; order Psittaciformes; family Psittacidae; genus Pezoporus; species Pezoporus wallicus. The sequence goes on from NW_026635157.1 coordinate 605,911, forward strand.
AAAATTTTGATATGGGAAGTTGATGCTGGGTTTACAACTGCAGCTTTGCTATGCAGGCTACAGCTGCACTTTAAATAATTTAAAAGAGCTGCAGTGAGCTGCTCTGACCAGAATTCAGCATCCTTGCCCACCTGTTGTGGATAGTATGCTATTTTTTGACCCACAAAGCATTCAGAGTATGTTGCTGTACATGTTGGATAAATTAATAAATAAATAAATAATAAGAAAAAAGAATAAGGAAAACACAATAGGCAAAAGGAGAATTGGTACTTAATGGTCTATGTAACTGGCAGAATTAGCAATGCAGAGCACGTTATAGAGGTTATTCTGTCATACAACTGTTGCCCAGCTTCCTCTTTGGTTACAAATGTCTAGATAGTTTGGCCAGCATGGCTCTAGCTAGCAGGCTACAAACAGGATCCAGTTTGTGGCATGTTCTCCTTCTGGCCTGCTGCATTTTTCTCAAAGTGTTATGGAAGTAGTGTTTAGGTGGCCAAGGCTGCTGAAACATCTGATCTGGGCCACATGCATCTGTGCTGGGTAGAGGGGAGTCAGGTAAAAATAGGCTCAAGTGTATAATATAGCATCTAGGAGTAAATCCTGCCACACTAGTAGCACAGATCTAGGAACTATCAGAAAACTGAGAGTCTGAGTGATGTTATGGCACTGCTTGGTTTAGATCCTGACTGATTTAACATTACATATTCCTCCTCAGGCTACAACACTGGAAGTCCTATGAGTTTTGTTAAGCAACTGATTTTTAGCATGTTTTGGTCAGATACCAAGTTTTCCTATGTGAGTCCTCAGTTCTTGAGCCAAAGAGTGTGTTGCTGAAGTCCAGAGACATACAGCAGCTTTTTCTCCTGCAGCCTGTGTTTAGGCATTGGAAAGCAAAGCTTCCTGGTGGGTAGAAGCCTTCTTTTTTTTTCTTCTTTTTTTTGTATGTGTGTTTCTTTTTCTTCTTTTTTTTTTTTTTGTTATCAATATTTAATGAGATTTTCAATGTCTTCTGTGCCTGTCTCTTGGTAAAGGTGTATCTGTGCAACAACACTGCTCTTTTCAACAATCTCGTTTGCTTTGGCAATATCCATGTATGTACAGTCCTGCCCTGTAAAGGGATTACTAAGAACTTCTCTAGTATGTAAGTTACTTGAAGGGCAGGGTAAAAATTGGTTTTACAAGGCAGTGTGGCTTTTACCCATATTTTTAGCATTACCATGTTAACATTACCATTACTCATTTTAATGTGTAATTTTAACATTGCCACATTAATGGCTGACTTACTGCTTATTATTGTTCAGCTTGTAGTCTATTATTAAAGGTAAATGTATGTCTTTCTTCAAAGGAAAATCTGGGTGTCTGGATGAAAATGTCCAACTAGTTTGTGTTTAGTTTCTAAAGTTTAGTCATGGAAAACTTTAGTTTAATTGATATCTGAAAATGTTTTTCTTCATTTTGTCTTTTTCTCAAATGTTTTCTCTCATTTCAAATCAATATGATTATTTTTTTAGCCTCTGAGGTTAGTGTTGTCATAATTCTGTTCCTCTAGAGATCTTTCTTGTGTAATTATGAAGGAGGAGACAGTAGTCAGGACATGTAGCTTCTAACAGACATTTCTTCTTTATGGATTCAGTGTGATGAAAGACAAATGTGGTGAACATCAAACCCAGCAAGGAAGGCAGGGAAATCTGGCAAGACTCTTCTAGTTAGAACTCTTTTGCTTCTCTTTTTGGAGAGTTTAAGGAAATAGGATGGAAAAATTGTGCAATATCATTAGTGCAAACCTTGCTCCATAAATCAGCCTAAGGAGATTGGTATTTGTAAGCTTTTTTTTCCTCCTGTAAAGTAAGGTAAATGTTTCTGCCATAACTGCAGAGAGGCAATAAAAGACAGGTTGTAAACAAATCATTCAGTGCCGACAGGGGGTTCAGAGATGCTGACAAGAAACAAATAAAAGTGAATAAGGCCGGGACTCTGTTCTGATAAATTTCATTGATTTCTGCACTGTGTTATTACGGTTGTAGTCTGCACTGTTATCTTGTGGTTCCAAACCTTTCATTATGACTTCAGATGATAACAGCTGTTGATACCCTGCAGGAGGTTTCAGTGACTACCATGGGGTAAAGTACCATTTGCTGAGAAATAATTAGGAAAAAAAAAATGTCTAGGTTGCTTTGATCTGCCTGTGGTGGCATCCTTGCAGAAGACATTATGTGCCAATATTGCATCTGTTTCCTGGATAGGTTCATGAAGTCTTTATGAGAGTACAGATCCTCTATAAAACAGTATAACCAGAAGTGTCTGACTTGCTGAGTCAGCGCAAGAGGTGTGCTGCTGCACTGTGCCTGGGGCTCATCAGGCCAGTGCCCAAGACCTTTCAGCATCTACCTTTTTCATGTAAATAGGGATATCTAAAGCTTTTTGCTGTTGTGACCTACTGTCTGAGCCACATTAGGTATCCGCTTACATGTGTAACAGCGAGGTAAACATGTCTATAGCTGTCGGACTTGCAGAAGCCTTAGCTCAGCAACATTAACAAAAATAGAAAGCTAAAACATGAAAGCAGTTCCCAAATCCTGTGTGATTTATTAACAGTATGAGATAAGCTACAAGATACCTCTGAATCCCAAGAGTTTTAAGCAAATAAGCATCTCCCTTTATTCTAGGTAAGCATAAATCCAAGCATTAGTTTCTGGATTGTTTCTGATCTGATGCTAGGAGGAGGAGGGGCCTGAAGTGCACTCTTTAGGAACTTGCAGCAAATGGGAGCACAAGCTGTAGGTGTGTGAGATAACCTTATACTGGCATATGCTATTGGAGATGCTGGAAAATTGCCAAAGCACTTGCAGCCTGCTGCTTGGCAGGAGCATTAGAAAGTCCTTGGTTCCCTCCTTCTTAGGAAAGAGTTGGTAAAGGACTGAGAAGAGTATGCGTATGTGGAGGAAAACTGTTAAGAGGACAAAAGGAACACAAACCAGGCTGTGTTCATAACACTGTCTGCAATACTGGAGATAACTGAGGGCTGTTCATTATTTTGAAGAAACCCAAGCTCTAGCTATGCTGAAATGAATGACTTTGAAAGGAGCTCCTCTTTATTTAATAAATTAGCTGTGTGGAGTTACTTACTGTATGATTTCCACTCCTCTGCAGACCACCCCCTCATACCAGCTCAGGGTGCTGTAGTGTTCCTGCAGTGCTAAAAATGTTTTCAGAGGGTCACAATTCCATTGAAGCTTTTCTGTGCCTTGCTTTTATGTGCTGATTTGTATTAGTGGGCAGAAAAAGCCATTTATTTACTACCATCACTGGAGTAGCCCTGAATCTATTATCTGCTTCTGTCTTTGACCTAGCATACTGCTCCCTGCAGTTGTGTCTGCCTCACTATCTTGAACCTTTTACTCTTCTGCTGCTTCTGAGTATGAATAAAAAGCCAAGAACAAGTTCAGGGAGTCCCAGGGATGCAGTTCCAATGACTTAATACACAAATATGTTTCAAAGACAGGTTTGGACTATGAGGCTACTGTCAGCTAGGAGAGAAGATAGAGTATGGGTCAGATACTATCACAAAAGAGATGAAATGACTCTCCAGGGACCTGCCTGCTTGCCTGGCCACTGACAATTCTTACAGACATGGAGATTGCCTTGGAATAGGCTTGCTTTCCCTCAGCTAAATATACTGAGTTTTGGGGGTGACGAGGGGTATCTTTAAGTGGAGGTGATGGAAGAGTGCGGGTTATTGAGCATTACGATAAGGGGAGGGGACAGGAAAGCCTACTGGTACCTAAACATGAATCTTGGTTTTGTCTGTGACTCTGCTAACACTGTTTCAGTTGGAAAGAAGGATATGGGGACAGAGGCTTGAGCGCTACAATTCTCAGCCTTCCTTATGAGGGCATCTAAAATCCAAAAGTCAGATCCATGCTTGATCCAAACCCTTTGTCTTCAAGAGATTTACATTGAGAATAAATCTTAGCCAGTGTATGTGTTCTATAGTACGTTTTTATTTATGACTCTGGAACACAGTTATATCTCAGAAGTTTTCATGGTCTCCTTGGCATTTTGCAGGGCTCCTTCTTTGCAGCACCATGGAATGCTGTGTTGCTTTTGGGAGGTTGCCACACCACATTGTCTAGCCCCAGGCTAAGGGGTTTTATTTATTTTTACTTCACATTCTTTCAGCTGTTTTCACTTTTACTTTATACTCCCGCAGAATTTCTTCATGAATGTGGCAGCACATTGGGTTTCTTGGCTTATGAGTTATAGTTAGTTAAATAGGCTGCTGGATTTGTTTGCCCTTATCTGAGAAATTTTAATACTGTTAGCAGCAACAGAATGAAAGGTGACACTTCGGGAGCTGAGCTCTTATCAAAGAGATGGGAAAGTTGTTCTCCCAGAATGCTGCTGATCTGAGGTTTTTCTAGCTGTCTTGTTCCTATTCAGTTGAAGTCCCTGGATGAGACGCTATCACTCTTGTGAATGCAAAAGGAAATCATTGTGAGATTATGCAGCAATGTAATTTGCAATGTAACTGTGTGTGTAGCTAAATTGCGTGCACATATATACAATGAGATCTGTCTTCTACAAATTCTGCATTGTTCTCTTAACTGATCTAAAAAAAGAAATAAAAAATTAATGCACTAATTGGTTTTCTGAGCCTGTGTTGCTTGTATCCTCTCTGCTCTTTATTATGTAAGTTTTCTGTTACTAAAATTACATGAAAGATATTCTTCATCACTTATTTTTAAGTTCTTTTTACTTTGAGCCAGTAAAATGATCAATTAAACTGTCATTGTAAATGAAATCTGAATACATTTGTATATCAGTAGCAAGAGAAATGTTGGCTGTCCCATCTAAGGGCTATAATTTAGTGTTCAGTCTTTTGTTAATTTCTTGGTTTCAGTGAACAGATAAGTATTGTTACTTTTCATAATAGAGGGACTGTTCACCAAGGAGCTATTGAGGGATTTATTGTAATAATAAGATGAAGCTGATATGAAGACACTTATCTTGTACAATAAAACATATCTTCATCTACTGATCTAGAAAAGGAGGAAACGTCTGTTGTCGTTGCTCTTGCAGGATTACCTTGACTGTATCACTGACCAGACCAAACTCTCCCTGGGGACAGAAGAGCGATCAGCCCTGTTTGGAAACATACGAGATATCTACCGCTTCAACAGGTAAATTCATATTTAGCTAAACGAAAACAGTTCAGTAGCCTGAGTTAATGGAGAGGGAGCAAACCAAGTAAATAGTCTTTTATCACTTTAATAGAGCAAAGATACATAAATTGAGAAATGGTCTATTTTTGATTCTTAGCAGGATTGATTTGCTGAGATCAGATTATTTTAACTGTTCATTTTTTAAATCCAGTGTGGTCTTCATTTGCTTTTTTTGTTTCCATGCTGAATTTAAGCCTAACCTGCACTGTTAGGCTCTAACTGAGCCTAGTGCAAGACCACTGTGACTGAAATTCTTGCCTTATTAAAGGGATGTTGTTTTATTCCTAATATATTGGGTCCTTTTCTGTACACATATGTATCACCCAGGACTGGCTTTTCTAGTGTTTTATAGTGCCAGGGGGACTCCCTGAATTAATTTCTTGAACTATGTTCAAGTATCTTCCATTTACTGAAGGCTTCCATTTCGTATATTTACAGCCTTCACTAAAACTCTGAAGATGGGATTCTAGTATATATTGGGAGCATGATGTTGAATTTCTTGCTTGTATAGCTAGTGCAATGTCATGTGGAACCTGCAGTATCTGCAGTTTTAGGAGCATGCCACTGCTGCTTTTGTCTGAATCCTCCATTACTATAAAAATACTTAACTTATTCAGCATTTAAGTTAAACCTGAATATGCAACCAATGCAAGAAATGTATTGGCATAAGATTCCCACATCTTTTATATCCTATTATTCCTGTAAAAGCTCTCTTAGCTTTGCTATAATTGGCAAAACATCTCCCAAACTACTGTGTTCTTTGAAGAACAACAGATAATTAAATTGAATCAAAAAAGGATTCTGAAGTGGAGGGCTTGTGTCAAAAAGCATCTTCAATGGTTTTCTGTCATCATGGGAGGCTACTTTAAAGTACCTCACCTGGAGTATTGTGTGCAGTTCTGGTGTCCTCAACATAAAAAGGACATGGAACTGTTGGAACAAGTCCACAGAAGGGCCACGAGGATGATCAGGGGACTGGAGCACCTCCCGTGTGAAGATAGGCTGAGGAAGTTGGGGCTGTTCAGCCTGGAGAAGAGAAGGCTGCATGGAGACCTCATAGCAGCCTTCCAGTATCTGAAGGGGGCCTATAGGGATGCTGGGGAGGGACTCTTCGTTTGGGACTGTAGTGATAGGACAAGGGGTAATGGGTTTAAACTTACACAGGGGAAGTTTAGATTGGATATGAGGAAGAAGTTGTTTACTGTGAGGGTGGTGAGGCACTGGAATGGGTTGCCCAGGGGAGTTGTGAATGCTCCATCCCTGGCAGTGTTCAAGACCAGGCTGGAAGGAGCCTTGGGTGAGACGGTTTAGTGTGAGGTGTCCCTGCCCATGGCAGGGTGGTTGGAACTAGATGATCTTAAGGTCCTTTCCAACCCTAACGATTCTATGATTCTATGATTTCTGCTGCTGGGGTCACTTTTTGGTATCAAAGGGAAGAGCGGGGATGAATCTATTCAGAACTCGTGGATAAAAATAAAAACTGGAAAGCTTCTGTGTCCTGCTTTAGCTACAATTGATTTGACTGAATGTCTAACATGATGGAAAATACATAGTCGTAGTCTGATCATCTGTTTTGGAGCCTTAAGGCAATGATTGTGAGCTTATAGCTTACCAGCGGTGACACGATGGAAGAAAACAGTCCTGGCCATTATGTTTTCTCATCCCTCACAAGCAAGGACATAATTATACCAGCATCATTGCAAATATTACCTAACAAAAATATCCTCAAGTGTGAAAGGTTATTATACAGAATAACTGAGTTGCAAAAAAAAAAAAAAAAATAGAGGTTGAAATGAAGAAAAAAGAAAAAGAAAAAAAAAAAGCAGTTTTAGAGATAGATATGTTACAATGGTTAAAACTTGCTGGAAAGTTGTCCAAAGCCTCTAGTGAGTTACTAATCTATTTCAGGCCTTTTGATTTAAAATTATACACGGAAATTGTGAGCTTGTAAGACTGAACACACATTGTAGACCTCAGTATAGCTTCAAGGATTAAGCTTCCTCCTGTGTAAAACTTGGCATGTAGCTTCTGGGACCTAAACATACTCTCAAGACTTTTTATTTATTTTTACTTTTGAAAAAGGTCCATTTGGCAGTTCTGCGTTAGTAGCTTCAGATGCTTTTTGTGGCCATGATTTTGTAGTTTAAGAATTACCTTGTTTTTTTTCAACTTTGAGTTTGACCCTTAACCAATGATCAAAGGTTTTAGTCTTGGGTTGGTTTTTTTGACTTTGTATGAGATATTTCAGTTACTGGGAATTTCTTTCAGCTAAACTACTTATGATTTTTATGTGTTGCATTGAATGGCAGAAATGATGGTCAGAATGCTAGTTAGCTAGGATGTCAACTGCTAGTCTTGTGACTAGAATCTCTTTTTGGAAAGCTATTTCTTACAATGGAACCACTGATTATACACTGGCCCACTGGTCCTGTGCTGCCCCTTGGGAAAAGATCCCCTACTATTAGTTTATTTATTCAGAATGTGTAAGTGTTCTGAAAGTCAGCATTTGCTGCCTTTCTTTCCTGGCCTCTCTTATTTGAGATTCCCTGTAGTGTCAGTTTAGGATAAATTCTCCACTCATACCATGACTCAGTTCTTAACTGGGGACACTACAAAGAAACATGCTCAAGTTTACTACCAACAATTAGATGTTCTTAGGAGAAGCCAAGCTGAAATGCATGCTGCTGACACAGGTCATCCTGCATGGTCCTTGTCCAGCAGTGACTCCTGAAGCACACAAATACAGTGCAGGGCCATTTTCTGTAACAGCCATATTCAGCATTTGCTTGCTCTGAGCTTCCTGGTGGTACGGGCTGGCTTGTTGTTGGGAGGAGCCTTCATAAAACCTGTAAGAGCTCACCTTTAAGGGAAAGGTTGGTTTGGTTTGATTTTCTGAGTGGAGAGAAATTATTATTGGCCACAGGATTTTTGTGACAATGAAGTTATATCAAGGCTAAATTTCTCTTTAATTTTTTTTTTCTTTTTACTGAAAGTCTGAACTTTTCAGATTAATTTGCCAGAATTTTATATGGTGAAAGTATTCTACTATGAAGACCAGATCGGACTTGCTATGTCCACTTTTTCTTTGAATGCTATATTCTATCAGTCATTGAGAGAAAGAAGTTTTTCAGAGATGCTGTTACTTTAGCATTTATGGCTATACTGCACAGTGCTTGGTCATCAAGAAGTTGGTTGGGTTTTTTTTGTCATAGGTTCGGGACAAACCATGCTGTTTTCTTCCTACATCTTTGCATTCCTTACATTCCACCGAAATTGCCTGTCTCATGTCCCATCTCCTATTACCATCTCTCACTTGCTCCAATTTAGATCAAGGTGGAGGAGAAAAATACTTGTGTTTCATTTTAAAATGGTTTGGTGGTGATATAAAATTAATAAAAATTTTTAGAAGTGCCTTGTCTGAATTGCTTGTGCAAATATGGTGATTATTTGCAGACCTATAAACGTGTTTATTTCTTTCCTCTTGACCTCCTGTAGCTAACAGCTTGATACTAACCTGCCTTTTGTCCTACTGAAAGTCTTCACCCATGGTGGGAAGACAAATGTATTGTCTTGAAAATAAGTCATACTCCAAAAAAATCAAAGCATCCTAAAAAGACATTGTAATGAGACTTTTATTCATTTGACTTGAAAAGATAACTAATCCACTGCATGAAAAATAGTCTCTTTATGCTTACGTCTCTCATTCCAAAGGAGTTAACATAAGCTATTGAGGATGATCCTAGATTCAGATTTTTTCAGCCCACAGTAACTCAAGCTGTATAGCTCAGTACATGGTCTTAAATGGCACCGGCACTTGCAGCGTACTTCAGTCTGAATCTTGTTAGCAATTCAGCTGCAAGAGCATGGAGTTCCTCTAACAATGCTCCCCCATGCTCCCTTCCTGCCTCGTGGTTGGCACAAGTGAGTCACAGAGGCTGAGAGCTGTGGTACCACCTGTGAACAGCATAAAACCTCTGCATATTCAGGTGAAGGGAACTAATGCTTTTCTCTGTTGTTTCTTCTGCTGGGTACTTAGATGTAGCCTATAATAGCCCTGCTTTTTCACGTGTCAGCTTGGTTGTATAGGGATTTATTTAAGTTTTACAGGATTCCTGGGCATGACACATTTGTTATTTTTACAGTAGCAGGCTGCTCTTGCCACTCCCATTCTTACCAGCAAGGTGAAACAGAAGGGAGTGCAGTATAGATGCACAAAATCTTTAAAAGCATAGCCCTTGCACTATGGGCTTGAGCTGAAGGCATAAGCCACTAGCACATTTACTGCATAAACCTGGACTTATTGCATGAATATATGAAGTCTTTAGGTGTTGCACTGCTGTGTCCTGTAGGAGGAATAACATGTTATTATATGGGACCAATAGGAATAAAATGGCAATCAAGGAACTATATACCTTTAAGCCATCAAAAGAATGTCTGCCTGCCAGACAGCAGGAATACTCTGAGCCTGTTCATTGTGTCTGAGGCTATTTCCAAAACTCATGGGTGGAACACAATCATTATAACTAATGGTTATGGTCACCATTGCTACTTCTTTTGCTGATGTAAAGGAGCTTCTTGAGTGTGGGGTATCAAACAGAGGTCATATTTTTGTTCTCATTTGATGAAGTGTGGAGGTTAAAGTGTTGCTGTGCAGACTGGCTTAGTGACCGCTGAACCTAAGCTCTTTGTCTGTCTTTGTTCCTTGTGACTGATTGCTGATTTCTTCCCTTCCTTCCACCAGTAATTAGAGAAGCAAAGAATAAGTCAGGAAACTTTCCTGGTTTATTCCTTTTCTTACTCATGGGGTGAAATTATGTCTGCTTAGAGGGGAAAAGGGTAGTTCGCTAGATAAAGGTGTAGCAACACTTATGCAAAACTCATTCAAGGAACCAGCTGTGAACTGGGAATGAAGTAGCCCTAAACAGAAAATCATCTGATGAGGGGGGAGTTCTATCAGAAGACAATTTGGCAGAAAACTCAGTTTCTTCTCTCATTTTCCTGAGTACCTCTTTCAGTAAGACTAAAGACTACTTGGATCAAGGACAGACCTCTGAGGTTTTCTTCTTCTGCTTGAACTCCTTCTTTCACTGAATTGGCTTTTGAGAATGGAGTTTCATACAACAATGAACATGCTCCCTTATTGCTTTGCTCCTGTTACAATGAATTCATTTCCTGCTTGGCATGTCAAAATTGTAAAATCCTCTCAGTGAGGTTTTATTTTTATGCATGTAGAATTTATATGTTCCCATCCAGGAAACTTTTTGCAGGCTAACCGTTTTTCTTCAGTGAAGAGACCCACTAAAGGTAGATGAATTTTCTCAGTGAACTTATTGCCATTCTTCTTGTATGTGTAATACATCCCTGGTTCTCATCTGTGTTTTTCAGACCAGCTCCTCATCTCCCTCAATCAAGTAAAGCTCATGGAACATACAAAATCTTTATAGGGCAGCACATGTGCTTCAATAACTTCAGTTTTGTTGTTTTTTAATTGTGTTAGTTGTTATACAAGCTTACACAATGGACTGATTGTATCACTGTGAGTATCATAGAAGAGCTGTCAATCTGAAGGAAGAGGCTTAGCTTTGCTTAAGAGATCAGCAATCCATGGTTATTGTGATGACTTGAATTTTTGAGTATGTTTTCTTAGGGTGTTCTCTTGCCTTCAAACAAAAAACACCAGAGGCTATACATCTAGGGGGAAGAGGAGCGTGAAACTGATTCTCATTCCCTTTTTTAGGACTCCCTGCATCGTTAAGTGCTTTGGGCATCACTGCCATGAATGATGAAGCACTGTCTGGCCCAGAATATACATATGTGTCTATTCCAAGGTGTGCCATAATTGTCTTTCCTTTTCCTGTTCTTTCTTTTAGTGAACTTCTGCAAGATTTGGAAAACTGTGAAAATGATCCCGTGGCTATAGCAGACTGTTTTGTTTCCAAGGTAAGTGGCTACTGCAGGATTCTGCATGATAACACCAGTTGCAGAGTGATATGGGGAAATAAGATTAATTTATTGGCTTTTGAAACCTAATTCTGACAGCTTGTGTGATTTCAACCAAGAATAGTTTGCAAATCTATGGAAAGGAAAGGAATTTCTCTTAGCAGGTAATAGGGAGATGCCCCTGATTTGCATTTTTTTTTTTTTTTTTTTTAATCAAGGAAAAGGTGTTATTTTCTTCAGTAAGTGTATCTGAAATGGTGGAGCTGTTGATCTAGAGTTCATTTTTAGATTTTTATGGTTTTGTGGGGTATTACAGAGATTCATTTTTTTAAATATAGGTGACCAAGTGATGCTCCAGTTTTACATTGTCAGCTTAACAACAGCCAGAGAATACAACTTGGCTGCACTTTTTAAAAAAGCAATAACCTTACCTTAACATGTGGCCGTGTTTTCTGAGATGCGTTTTTCCTGAGCCCAGCAGCCATACCTTTACTTTTGTTAAAGGGGGTGGTTGAAAGTTTAGCTTTAAGATCCGTATCTCATGCTCTCTGACATGCTTTGAATTTTCTGAACATTGATCTGAACATCTTTATTCTGTTGGGCAGTTCTGAAGAAAAAAAATACGGAGGAAGAGAAGTTGTTAGGTGCAGGAGAAATACAGGAAACCAAAGTGTCCTTCATTGTAGGAAACCCAAAGCACCAGTCATGGAGAATGGGAATGGCTACAATGGGTAGGACAACAAGACATTAAGTAATTTGGGCTACTGATTACTCTAGTTCACTGCAGACATCATCAGAGAATTTACATTTGCCTTGAATCTGTAAAGTCCAAATGTATTAAGAAATAATGCCATTGCCATGGTAACTTTGGTACAGAGGAGTGGAAGAGGGTGCATGCAGTTGTTTAAATTTGGATAATCCCTCTATAGGTGTGTTTCCTTTAAAGAAACCCAAACAAACAAAACACCCACAAAACTCAACAAAACCAAAAAGTCAAACCCTGTCTTGTTTTATACCTTGTCCTGAACAGTATTGTCGGCACCAAGCATTCAGTGTAATAGGTCTAACACAAGGATTTAGGATTAACTGGATCACCCTTTCATGGTGGTCCAGTAATTTGTTTGGTACTGTTGTGACACAAGGGGAATAATAATGCCAGCTTAACACTGCTGTTGCCAGATCATTTGCTTAAGTTGAGATTGAGAAAGCTGTTACTTATCTAGTAATTGATCCTTTGTAAGCACTGAAAGATCTTAGTGTCAGTACCACTAGTACAAAATTAGGATGTAGTTCTTCCTCATTGCAACCGGTTCATGGTATGTTGTTATTGCTCCAAATAGCCTATACTGAATTGAAGGAGAGTGAATGGGACAAGGGCAAGCACAAAGTCCTGCTTCTGGAATGGAACAACCCCATGTGCACACTGGATCCAGCTCACTAGGAAACAGCTTAGCAGAAAAGGATTTGGGGTCCTGGCAGACAATTAGCCGAGTATAAGTCAGCAGAGTGCCTGTGCAGAAAAGGCCAATTGTGAGGCCTTCAGGATATTTACAGACAGCACAGTTTGGAGCTAGTAGATCTTTTTATTTTACTGCTTGCTTATAGCTTGGGCCACTGGGACTACTTCTGGCTGGGACATGAAACAGAGGTGGTGCAAGTGACAGTAATAAGTCCAGGAAACTGTTCTGCTCTTATTCAATTTGGCCAGCTGAAAGGAGTTTTCTGGTAGACTTTCTGGCCACTAGTTCCAAAATCCATCTGCATATCATTGCTCGTGCTTTTTGTTCCGTTGTCAAATGCTTTTAGCATTTGTATTATTGGCAGGCAACTGCCTGATGGCTCAGAAATTGCTAGAGATTGCAGTTCTAAAAAGCATTTTTTAGCTTCATCCAGACAAGTGCAAATACTTATAAGCAAAATCAAACAATACCAAAATACCCCGCAGTTCTGATTTTAGCCATGAAGATGTCATTACAGCAACAGCCGACCGTCTTAAGAGGCTCCAGTTATTCTTTCTTGGTTGATTGTATCTTCCCGGCATTGAGTAGTGGAAATAAAACTGCCTTTTTTGGCAGTATGCAGTTCTTCAAGTCTTACAGGACTTTGGCCATTTATTGTTCGATTGTTTCAAGTGTGCTGGATCTTCATTGTGAGTTAAACACAGTGATAATATCACACTGAAGTCATAGCTCACAGCCTTAGCTAATGGATGTAGCTCTGCTGGAGCTTCTTTAATGCTTCCAGTGGAACTGTGCTTAGGTTACACAAGCTGTGGATCTAGTGTTATTTTTCACTCTACTGGTTCAGCTGTGGATGCCACAGTTGTTGGGAATTCAAACGTATAATCAAGTTTTCACTGTAGGTACTTTGTTTACTTTTTTAATTTCATGAAGCTCAGTAACTGCATAAAGTAATAGCCATTTCTTTCCTCAGGATTCATCTGAAATGACACGAAATCGGTTTGCATGTATAACAAAACAGTTATGGTTAAAGTAACTCGAGCTTTTTGGAACTAAAATGTTTTATAGTCATAAAAACATCTAGGGAGTTTAATTTTTTTAAGGCCTAGTTTTAGACTGACAGATATTTGATAAACTGTTTCTTTGAACTTTGTTATTTGGTTTTGCTCAATAAAAATTGTACAGCTTGCTATACTTCCCTCACACAATCATACATTGCTGTGCTTCCAGCGTATAACTTCCATGCTTGAGCAGTAAACAGCCCTGTAACTTTTACTTTTAAGAGAAACTGAGTAAAGATTATCAAATCACATTAGTACACTATGAACAAAATCTCATAATTGTGGATTTGAATCTTTGTTGTACAGAGTTCCTGAAGCAGATAGCTCTGAAAATGGCAGCTTTTATTCATTACCAGACTTCAGCAAGTTTTATAACCTAGCCAGTAACATAGAACTCACCAATAAAATAACCAGGCAGAGCTATGACTAAATATAAATATAAGTATTTAATAAAAACTTACAATGTTGTTTTAAATTCCTCTGCTTCCTCTTAGCGTCCTTTCCAACCCTAACCATTCTATGATTGATACCTCACAGGCAAAGAGGCAAAAATGCAGAAAGACATGCTTTTTAAAACCTGCTGTCCAGTCATGAATCGCTGGCTTTACCTTTGTGCCCCAAGCTTTAGATAGTGTGGGTGGGTATTTGTTTAAACAGTGTGGGATGGCTGCTGCACGGAAATAACCTGCCACTGAGGGTAATGATGCACTTACTAGTTGAGTTTCTACCAGCTCTGGTCCTGCCTCTTTGTCTAGAATTGTATTAACTCTAATACATTAAATGTCATGGAGACATTTTTTGCTAACTGTAATCAGAGGCTGATAAAAAGGTTCCACTGCAAGCATAGCTATAGCTTAATTATTTGCATAAAAGATTGCTTATAAGTTTTCTTGCCAACTCAGTCTTTCATTTTCATAGTAATGATGCCAATGTTAATTAGAAGAGTGACTCGAGTACTCTACACGTTTACATTTAAGTGAGTTGTTGTAAAGGAGATCTTAATTCTGGCACATTGCAGTTCTCACTCAGCACCTCAGAAATTCAGAACATGTGTTTTCTGAGAGACACACCAACAGCTTAACCAAGGGGAAAGGGAGAATTACTCTAATCTAGCATCTCATTAATGAAGAGGAGATCCAGGCAATTGGCTTCAGTTTACACTCTGACTCAGCTCATTTTTTCAGTCTCCATTTTCTTTTAAAGTGCCTTTTATGGCTATAAAAAAGCACAGAGCATTGAGAGAAGATCAGGGACATAGCCACGTGCTTGGCACCTCACTTCATGTGGAGGAGACTTGCAGTGAATTGATGCAGCAGCAGGGGACAAGTTAAGTACAGCTTGGATCTGCTTGCACTTGGCTTTGTTCTTGAGGGTGACCTGTACTCAGCCCAGATGAACTCTCAGCTTGGGTCTTAGATTTTTCAGCCTCTACCAAATAACAGGTTTGGGACCCAGGATTAAAATGATCCATGGAGTGATTCCAGTCTCCCCGCAGAGATCTTTTGGGTGGGTTTTTTTTTCTGGTTTGAAGATAGCTGAGGTGAACAAAACTTTCAAGCCGAGGAAGTTTAAAAATGTCTAGAGAAATTCTGATGAGCATAGCTGAGGTTTTGCTTACAGTGTGAAAGTATTGATAGGAATACATGAAATCCATTTTAGTCCCACTGTTTTGTTGCTTCTGAATACAGTTGACAGCATTGTCTTTAGCCTGCACAGCTTGTGCCCAGATATGCTCCCAGTTACACAGTGTTTTCTCTGGGGAGTCTGCTGTGAAGTAGAGAAGACCAGCTGGAAGTGTGAACTAGAAGTCCCTTCTTTGACCATGCAAATGTAATCAGGCAGGCAGTGGAAGCACAGCCTTCCTGAGTAGTGTGGCTTCCTCAGGCTGAGGAAGAGCCTCTCTTGGAAGTGGTTCTCTTGGCCACGCTCCGAATGTGTTCCTGCTTGACGCCTAGGCAAGGTGTATGATGTTGATTCACACCAGCTTTGTAAGTCTGAATGCATATCAACAATCTCATTCTGGAGGCAAAACACATGTAATTGACTTTCTACTGGCATTATGCTTGCATACCTCAGTAAAAACAAATGCTTTCTGATGGTTTCATGTGATGAAATGAGCTGTGGTGCAATGAAGTGAGTACACATGTAAGTGCAGTATAAATTTTGGTGTCATGTCTGATCAGGAAGCAGCAATGATTGTGAAACAATTCTTAAAGTGTTTTGAGGTGTTGAGGGCCTGAGAAACTACCTTTTTTATTTTAGACAAGTTTGTTCTATTTAACAGTGAGACTAAAATTGTTTTAAAAAATTCAAAGTAGTTTTGACCTTGTGTGAAAAACAAAACAAAAAACCAACAACCAAAACAAAGAGGGAAAGTGTGAAAAGGCTCCTGGGGATTTCAGACTTGCTTTTGATTTTGTGGAGAATGTGCACTCAGTCCACTCTGAAACCTTTGACATGTTTGGCCTTGTTTGTTTCACAGATAGTATTTTCATTTGTTAAAATTTACCAACAGATTTTTTTTTTCTTTTCATTTGAAAAGCCAACAAGGATGTGACTGTATTTATGAGCAGAACACATATATATGAAAAAATATATATAAAATGGTACAAAAAGTTCTGCATAAATCATATTATTGTGTGATTATAGCCATGGGAATGTATTTGAATTTATACCAAAGTCCCTAAATGAGTACCTTGTATTAACGTGTGCATATATAAAATAAATCACCTTTTTTCATCATACTGAATTTCATTCTAATGCTCTCTCTTAAGCACCCTGACTTATTATAAGTGCTAGCTAGTTTGGTGGAAATTGCCGTAGAAAATTGCACAGTGTAAAGTCTGCAGTGCTCTTTGTTTTGAACAGAAGAGGGCTGGAGCTGTGGCTGGTGTCCCAGGTATGGACATGAACATGAGTTCACTGCCTCTGGATGTAGACATGGGGTGTATGTACATGCTGTGAAAACTTGCTGCAACGAAATTAGTCCAAGCATAAAAAACCAAGCTAAACCATTTAACTGTATTTGTATCAAGACTATATTTACTTGGTTTGTTGGTTTAAGAGAAGACCAGTTTAATAAGCTTACAGCCCACTAGTGAGTAAATGGGGATTGCAATCCCCAAGAAAAACGTTTATTAGAAATTTGCTCGAGTTAATTTTTCAAGACAGTTAATATTGATATCCAGTAAGAAACACTGAAATGGATTGCAATAACTTGTACTCATGTGGACTAGCATCTTTACATGGCATCCTTATGAATTACTGCCCAGTAGAGAAATGGATGGTACAGCCTTCTTTAACACCTGTGAGAGGGGGAAAGGAGCAGTGCTGTTGCAAAAGGGTGAAGGGTACTGCCTGAGCTGGCTCTTTCTGATGTATGGCCAAAAAAAATGCAAACCAAACAAGGAGAAACAAAAGCCACAGCATCTATCAGGCCTCTCCTCCTCAGAGCACTGTTGCCTTCTGTGAAGGCAGATACTTGGTCTCGCCATTCACCAGTGACCGCCCCTCACGGAGCAAAGCTATTGTGCTGAGAAGGCCAGAGTCTCTTCTGAAGATGCTTCAAGTGGAAACTGGGGTCTTATTTACCACAGGAGGATTGATTTTTATTCATCTAGGAAAAGAAAAGTGATTATGTGAGCAGTTGGCCATTCTGCAGTAGTCTTTAGGACTCCAGCAAGCTGCAGAAATTACTTATTATTTGGGATAGAAGATGATAGGCAGGTGTGAACTTAAAGCACATAAAATCTTTCTGGGAGCCTGTTCTTGCATAGTTAAATGAAAAAAAAAACCATACAACTTAGGCAAAGAGGAAAGGAATGAAACAAGTTTTTGCTCTGAGAAGCTTGTCAGCGTTAAGCATAGGCAGTTTCACTGTGACAGGCAAGTGTGGAAACCCACCTAAATCTAGTTACAGCTGGGTAATAACTGTCTGCTCTCATGGAGCCATAAATTACTTTATTAAAAAAATATTAAAAAATCACTTTCATGGTTTATAATTTTCACATGTAAACTATGCTCAAATGTGAAAGTATTTATAGTTGTTCAAAAATTGCGTATCAAACAAACCTACAAAATCTACTTCTCCTAGCAAACATGTGTGTGCCACAAAAATATAGGTATGTGCAAGTCAGCTGTTTGGAGGGGATGGTGTGGAAGTGGTGATGTCTTGTTTTGTGAGCTTTCTTTTAAGATGCATAGGTTGTTGAAAGGACCTTGGAGGCTTAGTTACAAAGCCAGTTGTGTTATCTCTGTATGGGTTTCCTTGGTTTTTCCTTCAAGTAAAGGAAAAATCTTGCACTCTCCTCCTAATTGGAACTCAGTTAATAAGTCTCTGGTATTGTTAGGACTATCACAGTGAAAGTAGAGAAATCAGTGATCAGAAACAGGAGAAGTCATTGTCTTGACATCATCATCTTTATCTTGCACCTGTGTTAGCTGTTAGTTTGACAAAATCTGAATATGTGTTAATCTTTCCTCCCCATGCAGAGTGAAGATTTTCACATATATACACAGTACTGCACCAACTACCCAAGGTAGGAATACTGGATTCCCTTTCTTCATTTGTCCCTTGGCCAGTTTATATAATGTAAGTTACAGTATATAAAGAAAATAATATGAAAAATCAGCTTCTCCCCCTCACAAATTGGAGGAATGGTCAAGGAGTTTAACTTACAAAAACACAGAGCAGTGATTGGATTAGAAATCTGCTGTCCCCCTTTTAGAAGGGAATTAAAAAATCAATTCTTGACTTTACCTACAGACTTACAATGTGTCTTAAAGCTATGCACTGATGTTTCCAGGTCAGTGGCTGTATTGACAGAGTGCATGAGGAACAAGGCACTGGCCAAGTTCTTCAGAGAGCGGCAAGAAGCACTGCAGCATTCTCTGCCCCTGGGCTCCTATCTCTTGAAACCTGTCCAGCGCATCCTCAAGTACCACCTGCTTTTGCACGTGAGCACCCATTATAAATGTATTTAGTTTATGGCTGCTGCATGCTGAAATTCCTGCTCTAGTACAAGATTTGATAATTAGAAAGGTTCTGGGTTTCCTTAAATGTTCTTTCTTCTGGGGGTGTTTGATTTCTACCGATGGAGACTTTCTGTCACTTCACAGCATATGCGTATATTTGGAGTGGGGAATTAACGGTAACTGGTTTAGACACACTGAATCAGTCTGTGCATCCAAATAATTACATGTTTGGATTTTTCGGTTTTGTTTTCATTTTTTTTAAAACTGTTCTGTAATTCTGAAGTGGAAGATTCATGTCATGATTAAACAGTTTTGTACCCAAATCTATTGTTGCAATGAAAACCAGCATTTTTCCACATGTTGCAATGCTGGGGGTGATGGAAAGAGGACTAAATACATATAAACACCCCAAATGGTAAGAGTTTTGTGGAGAGAAATAACTGAGGAAATTGGAACACTTTCCATCTTCAGTGAATTGAGTTAAGCAAGCTTTGGAAATTCCTGCTTTATTGTTAACGTTTTCCACATATGTTTTCTATTAGAGAGTCATGTTCTAGTGAAGTGTGAAGACACTGATCTTATTTAAAATGTCTGGTGCTTTTCTGCTCTCCAACTGTAAAGTAATGCCTAATGTAATTCCATCAGGGTTTTGTAAGTGTGTAGATACGTTCTGTGTTTTAAGAAAGCCATTAAACACCGTCTTAAAAGGTCTCCCACCAGGGTGCTGTGATCTCTTTCTGTGCCCCTTTGCTCACATCAGCTGCTGCAAGTATAGTTGCTGCTAAACTGACCGTAAAGGCTTGGCTTTGTTAGTCATCTTGTGTTAATCAAATTGATAACACTGTGTACTGGTAACAAAGACAGGAATGTTGCATTTGAGCGATCACAATGTGAAGGCAAAGTAGTACAGATAAAAACATAGTGTTGTGTCTGGCTGGGAAAATTCATTTAGAAATAAGAGGTCTTTTTTTTTTTTCCCTGTCTTAGGAAATAGAAAACCACCTTGACAAGGACACTGAGGGCTATGACGTGGTGCTGGATGCCATAGATACAATGCAGAGGGTGGCGTGGCATATAAATGACATGAAGAGGAAGCATGAACATGCCATCAGGCTGCAAGTGAGGTTTCCAAAGAGATTTTATGGGTGTTTGTGAGCTGTTTTTGTCAATATACATGCCATTAACATTTTTTAGTTTATCTTTCCTTTTAATCTTTGACAGTCATAATTTAGACTCCCATTGAGTATGCCTGTGGCTGTTTGATCTTGGAAAACATGGTCATAGCTTCTGCAGGAAGATCTCAGACCTCGCTACCCTGCAAGCAGCATCCTGTAAAGCATTTATTTTGCACTAATGTGGAACTTAAGATAACTTTCCTTTCTTCCTTTCCCTCAATTGTACAGCACTGCTGTACAACCCTAGGGCATGGCTTTGTTCAGAAATCCTGTGTTTCGTGATTTCTCCCGTGTGCTGATTAATTTTGTTTTGAGGCATTTCTTGTGCTTCTTGTTTAAATACTTTCCTCTTGGACTTTTGAAGACTCATTATCAGTTGTTCTGTGAAAAGTATAAACATAGAAATATGATAGTTAGAAAAAAGTTAACTTTGCTTCAAAAGTTAACTTTGCTATGCCCTGAGTTACTTTTGGCATTGAGAACAAGCTCCTTTGCAGACTTTTTACAGGCCTTTTATTCTGTTTCAAGCTTCCCAGTGAATCACAATTTTACATTAAGTTTTCATCAGCAGTACTTATATTGCTTTAAGAAAACTGGGGTGAAATAGGTTTATATCATTCCAGAAATCTACATCATGTTATTCTTTGTCCTTTTTTTTTCTTTTTTTTTTTAACATAAATGCAATTATTTGTCCTTTTTGATTTTTTTTGGTAATGTTTTTGTGTGTTTATTTGGTTTTGTTGTTGTTTTTTTTTGTGTGTAGGGAGAAGAGGGCTACATTTTGTAATACCTTCCCTGCAGCAGAATAACCTTTGCCACACATTGCTGGAAATGCTTGCTAATGACTTCTAGCAACAGTCTGCCATAAATCTGAGTAATGATAACCAGTAATATTTGGCAATAAAAAAAGGTTAAATGCTTTTGGGGAAAAAAGCTTTTTTTAAAAAAATATTTTTTAATTTATTTTTTGAGCTGGCAAATGTATGGGGTTGTGGAGAACATTTATGTTCCTATTTATCCTTTAAAAAAGTAAAATCTATTCCTGCAGCCATAAGGACAGGTCTTCTGTGGGCTATCACACTGCTTTTCAATCTGTTGTGTTGCGAGTACTGCAACAGCACTTCCTGCAGTCACCCTCAACAGTGGTAGACTTGGTCCCTGTGCTGTACCCTGACTTATTTGCAAGTTCCTGGAAATCTGATAAAATGCAATTTAATTATTTTCTTTATAGTCCAAAGTGTGCTGCTTTGGGGTTTTCTTTCTATGAATCTTCTAGGCTGCATTTGTGCTTCAAATACACTAAGAAGTTTTCTAGCTGAATGCTGTATTAAAGCATAATGTCCTATAGAGAGACAAGCCTAGGGTGAGGAAATCCATCCCTGTTCTGATAATGCTGCCAGGTTTGAAGTCCAATGGATATTTTTTAAAGGTTTCCCTAATTAAGTTTTAGTTTGCTTTTAGAATTTGCTGTTTTGTGCTTACGTCCTATGTCATTGCCACTGACAGAAAAAACAAGCAACTCAAGGAAATGAGAATAGCCAAAGCTAAGTGACACAGACTTGCAAAGATGTTCTTGGAAGTTTCTCCAGCCTTTTTTTTTCCTTATGTAATAAATAAGCTGAGAAATAGCTATGGTATGTATGAAATTATTAAAAATACAAATAAATCTTTATCTTCAAATGGTCAGCTGACCAAATCACTTCTGGTCCTTTAGTCTTCTGAGAAACACCTCTTCAACCTGAATACCTCACAGAAGTGCCTTCTGTGATGGGGCTACAGGACACAGACACAGCATTATAATTCACTCAGTGGGGGACCACACAACTTTAGGACAATGCGCAGGGTGAGAAGGAAACATTAAGAGGGTTTGGTTAGGGGAGATGGAAGCAAGTACAAAAGAGGCTGATGACTGAATTACAGACCATTTTTAATCCCCTAGTCTGGGGAGATGAGACTGTGCTATTTCATTACAGGCTGTTCCAGGGGTCTCAGGGCTTTTTTGCTGGGTCCATGCAGAGGCAGCAACCAGTGCTCAGGAGGGTGTGTTTTAGCCTGGGCTTAGCAATAGACCTCCAAGCACCTGGCTGCAATGTAGCACATAACCTAGGTGTATGTGGACTTTCCGCTGTTGAATGTTATATAGCAGAGTGGGAATGGCATTAGCAGATTCTTTGAGTCTTCATTTCAGTAAGATCTCTGAAATAAGTGTTGGTTGTTCTTCTTGATCTCTTGCAGGAGATTCAGAGTTTGCTTACTAACTGGAAAGGGCCAGATCTCACGAGTTACGGGGAGCTGGTGTTAGAAGGAACATTTCGCATTCAGAGAGCCAAAAATGAACGCACGTTGTTCCTCTTTGATAAGCTGCTGCTAATTACAAAAAAGAGAGATGAAATGTTTGTATACAAAGCTCACATACTGGTATGTTGGAGATCAGGGGGTAATGTGCTGTCTCCAGGTCTCCCCAAAACTCCTCTGTGACTCACATCATTGCCTCTCTTCATTGCAGTGTGGGAACCTGATGCTTGTTGAAGTCATACCAAAGGAACCACTTAGCTTTAGTGTCTTCCACTACAAAAATCCCAAGATACAACATACTGTCCAGGTATGACAGAAACCTCCCTGCCTGTTGGATAACCTGACTGATGACTGTATGTTCTTCCTGGCCCTGCCTAACACAGTGATGCATTTTCTCATGGTGCTACAATGTTTTTATCAGGCAAAGTCGCAGCAAGAAAAGCGCCTTTGGATTCTTCACTTGAAGAGGTTAATTCTAGAAAATCATCCTGCTAAAATTCCTGCCAAGGTAAAAATTACTAAAAATTAAAAAAAAAAAACCACCTCAAACCAGAAAACACTGCCTTGTATGTGTGCAGAAACTTAAAGCAATCTTAGCTGCAAGATGCATGGCAATTTAGAGAAAGTTTAGACTCCAAGAGATTAATTAACATGTTATTTCCTTATGTCTTTAAAAGTCCCTCAAAATTAATCGAAAAGTTCCACTATAAGCATCTACAGGGCTTGGTACAGGAGTAGATGGCTTAGCATCTACTTAGCATCTACTCTCCCCTACTGAGTTTACTGCTTGTTTGTTTGTTTTTCCTAAGTATAAGATTGATTGATCAGTTTCCTTTTTTCTTTTCTTCCACTGACTTTCACACTGTAATGGCTGAAGAATGTTCCCTGTGACTTATGTACATGGTGTGCTGCACTAACTCTCATTTTCAACAGCTTAACAGAAAGAATTATGGGGCAAAAAAGCCCCAGAAGTTGCTATTATTAATTCTTCCCTTATCTTTTTGTTGACAGAGTTTATCAAAGGTATAATATTTATGCTGGTATCTATACTTACACTGTAAATACTTGCTGTAGTTTATTAGGTTGTAAAAAAACATGCTACAGCATGATCTCAGCTTTTGTATCAAGATACTTATCGTTGCATTATTTTTCTTAAAATCTGTGGACAGAAAGAAGTGTGCCAAAAATATGACGCCATGCTCAGGGAAATAATTTCACTTGAGAAGGGAAAACTCGAACCAAAGAAATCTGAGGTTTTCTGCCTTCTTTATTTTTTTTTTTTTTTTCCCTTTGACAAAGCGGTAGCAGCTCGTTATGAGCTCTCTGCCCATTTTTTTGAACGATTTAGTAGCAGTCCACGTATGACGCCTGGTGGATAACTATCGAACTGCACCTGTAGAAGGGCAAGTAGGTTACATAGGATATTGTATTTTAGTTTTTCTTATTAGCTCACATGCTTGATAAAACATCCAGATTCCTATTAAAAAAAAAAAAAAGTGACAAACTTTACGCAGTCATGAGATGCTTTTTATCCTGGTTCAATCTTACTTCAACCAAATGATGATTTAGCTTTTTTAATAGCTGCTCCTCAAGGAAACACTTACAGGAAGCAAGGTTGGTAACAGTGATCTCTGGAGATGTGAGTCTCCATGGAAGAGAGCCAGTGTGTGCAGCATGCTCTCAGCACAGCCCAGCTTCTATCTTTGAAGCCAAAGCAGTTTTTGTGGTCAGATGTGGCATCACTACATCCTCCAGCAATTCCTTTCACCAGCAGATAGGTAGGTGCTGTAGGTACATGCTGCTCCCTTTGTGCTGCCAGAACAGAGGTGGGCACTCAAGGCAGAGCTGCCAGGTCCATGAACAACAAAGATTGTGTGAAACCTTAAAGATAAGCTCCTGCCAGCAAAATTCTTCTTCACATATGTATTGTGTCCAATGCAGAGTAAGACAGAAAATAATGCTGCTAACCATATTTATTAGTTAAAAATTAAGCTTGCTGTTGTTTACATATAAACTCACTACTCTCAGTAATGCACAACATAATTTATCCTTCTGCTTACAGTTCAACTTTTTCATTTGTTACTTTTTCAGGCCAAGCAGGCAATTCTAGAAATGGATGCCATACGTAAGTTGGTTCTGTTTCTTTTTCTTTTTTCTTTTTTTTTTGAAATGAATAAAAACATCTTCAGAAGTGTGGCTTTAACTGTAGGTTCCATCTGAGACAGAAGACAAGGCTTATTTATCTTCCTTAAATTATGACCTTGCTGGAAAATCCAAAATTGGATGCAGATCCTGTGCAGCTCTGTAGGCACTGGTCTGCAATCAACAAGTTATGTCTCAAAATGAACAAGGAAAGAGGCACATAAGACCACCTGTGTAAACACTGGACACTCTCTTTTCCCTACTCCATGCTGACATCCTTACTCCATGTATGATCTGTGTTGTAGCATAAACTCCTGGCTAGTACCTATTGAAGAGCTAGCAGTAAGCAAAAGCAGCTTATTGTTATGTAGCAGTGTTATGACTTCTTCATGCTGGCAAACCTACTGCTGGAGAACAGTGAGGCTTATGCTTATGTCTGAAGAGTTTACCTGTGTGTCCCAGAAGCCAGCATCAGAAAGTACACGTGATGCTGCTGTCTGTGCTCTGAATTCAATCCCATCTACATGGTCCCTGCTGTTGCATCTTCTGCTTGCTGCCTTTGCTAGTGCAAGCTGTGTTAGCTCTTCACATTACCAGTGATCCCTAGCAGTGTAGAAAATGAGAACAATAGTCCTACAATATAAATTCTGAGGAAGTCTTGGAGTAAAGCAGGCTTGTTATTTATGTATGTGGTGGTTGTTGTAGACACTTGGTCAGGAAAGCTCTGACTGAGAAACTGGCAAACACCCCCCCATTATGGTGGATAAATGTTGCTGGGTTAGCCATCTGGAGTAAGGCACAACTAAGTGGGCAAAGTGTTGTTACGGCTGGGCAGTTAACGGCTACCCCACAGCAGCAGCATATCTGCTTGTGTTGCTTCAGGCTCTGATGAAGTTGCCACTGCATCAGTCATAAAGGGACTTATGCCTTTGAAGAGAGCTGCTGAGGAATGTGAATTGACACACGTCACTCTTAGTTATTCCTTGTGCGTCTGCTTGTTCCACAGATCACCCAGGCTTCCACTATAGCCCTGAGGGAGAAACAAAATCATTGTATCAGCCTAAAGAAGGCACTGCTCCTCAAAGAGTGAGAAGGAAATCAGGTGAATAAACTCCTTTACCACCTAGATGATAAAAGGAAAAACAAGCAGGGTTGTTTACAGTGGGGTGAGGATGGGCATGTGGAATTGGTCTGTAACCTGCACTCCATGCAGACTTAACATTGCACAGTATCTCTCGGATACAGGTGGACCATCTTACTAACCATCTGTTGTTTGTGTGATTTATTTATGTATTTTTTACCCACTGTTTGCATTTAATTTCATGGATATACATTCCTAATGTTGCATGCATAAAGAACAGTTGGCACTTTCTAATGGATAAAAGAATACATATGCAGGAAAGCCAGCCACATAATTTAAATCTGACATTTCCCCTCCCCTGCCCCAAAATAATTAAGTCTCAGAAGTGGTTCCATCCTGATTATGATAGCGTTGTTATTTCAGAACATGATTACTATCTTTACTTGGTGTAATGTCCACCTTACGGATAACAGAGATTTGAAAAGTAGCTATGCTGACTTTGGGTTGTTGTGTTTTTTTCCTCCTAGCTCAAACATACACCCTTAATTCCTCTTGAAGTCATTTCCCGTGTCTGTTTAGTTGGGTGACTTCATATTGCAGTCACTGTGGTCCTCCTCAGCCTTTCCAATTTGGAGTATGTAACATTGTGTATCAAGAATGACTTAAACAAAGTTCAGGAGAGTATTGATGTAGTGATTTATCATAGAGCAGCATTTGTGTCTGAAAAAACAGTCAAGTTTTAATTACTTTCCAGATGTCTTCCTTTGTTTCTAAGGTGAACGATTTCATTGGTTCTGCTTTGCCTGTGAAACGAAGAATACAAAATGCTGATCTAATGGCCTCCTATGTAATGTTCAGCTACTTACATTTTAAAGCCCTGTTAAGCTGTTGGTATCTCATACATATTTCTAATAGGAAACCTACAGCAATTTAAGAGCAATAACAGGGATTACCAAGTTTTTTGAAAGCAGGAATCTTAACATGGGATAGAAATTGATGTGGTTCTTGCATGGATGGTAGCTGCTACTACATTAAGCAGCATGTATGTTCCTTGATAACAGCTGTAGGTTTGTGACTTAAACACATGTTTTTTTGTGAGGAAACTGGGTGATTAAGAACTGAAGATTTGGCTTCCCTGTGTGGACTCAGAAGCTTGAATTTTGGTATCAGTGTTATAAAAAGTTGGCCAGGATGCCCATGGCTGTTTTCAGGATAGTGGAGTACTTAAACATATTGTTGTCTTTTTCAGAACCTTCATCTAGAGTCCATAAAGCTTTGAAGTCAAATGGTAAGCTACTTTGTCTACTGTTTATTGACCCAGTGCTTCTGTACTTTGTAGAACAATTAAAGATGGTTCCTTTTCTCCTATAATTTTCCCTAAATACATTGAGGAGGGTGGGTGGAGGAGGAATCACACAAAGAAAGCAAAACTTTAGTGTTTAAATCAAATGTCTGCTTGTCCCCACTTGGGTTCTGGTCCTGTAAACATCCTATCAACTATCAACTGAACACACAGAGCCTTGGCCATTGTGAGTAGTTGCTTATATTGTATCTGTGTTGCAAATACAGGACCTCAAATGGAACTGTGATAAAACTCGTGCCATCTGTTTTGTCACAGTCCCTGTAGTCTGTTTGCTTACCTGCTGCCGCATTTAACCCCCTTTTGGGAATTCATAATTGGGATATTAGTGTAGCACTAAAATAGGCATAGACTGACACTAGTTTGATTATTTACTTACGATGAAGCATATATTTCTGTTTTCAGATATAAGTCCAGATATGCAGAAGGTAAGCTGTTTCTTGCATTTCTTGTTTTAGCACTTTTAGATGACTTAGAGCACAGTACTTACCATACAGTCTGCATATTCTTGGTGTGTTGATTTTAAGAATGGAAATAAAACCATAAATATTATTTAACATCTCTAGTGAGATTACTGGAATGAAAGCAACAGAAATACAGCTATTTCAGGAATAGCTAATGAAGAATATATGACCGATCCGTATATCGGTGTACTTTATAATACAGAACAAATAATTATGAATGCTATAGAGTATTTAAATTACCACTATAATAACAGAAATGCTTACATAAATGTATAAATGTAGTGTTTATTCTTTGTATTTGTATTCTTTGTATTGTCTTTGTGTTTACTAAATAAGACTGGAAAGTTTGAGCTTATTCTGATATATACATAAATCACAATATATGACCAAAAAGAGCAGATACAGCTTATGCAGATGAAAATGAGCATTTCTAATTTTCACATTTTCTCTAAGAATTTGCAATGAAGTTCTCCGTGCAGTTTGGAAATCTCATGTTGAATTATAGGTTCTAGGGTTTTAGTTGGGATGGAATTTAAAGTGGGGGTGTATGGAACATTTACAAACAGGGTACATTAGATATGACTTCACTGAAATGCCATAACACTGAAGCTTACACCTGGGGTAGAGGTTTTTACATATATTTTTTCAGTTCTAAATAGTCTATGGAAAAATACTGATCATTTTACTTATTTCTTTATCAAGCTTATTTCCACGCAGTAGCTTAAATATTGCCTATAAGTCTGCTATAAAACAGTGTCTTACGAAAATACATAACCTCTAGCAATATCTAATCAAAATTTTGTGGTGTTTTTTTGAAGTGTATCAGTATTGAAGGAGCCCTCTTATCTCAGGTCACCAAACTAGGATCAAATGAAGCCCTACTGAATTCTAGGAAGAAAGTTCCACTGGAGCCCAGTGGACTGGAGAGCCAATTCCAAGAGTCCATTGAGCCAGCCTACAGCAGTGATCAGGATGAAAATCTTCAGACTTCTGCTACAGAACAGATTGACGCTGATGATGAAGAAGAAGCTGAACAGGTAGGAAAAAAAGGGGAAAAATAAAATCCTTTTTTACTGGGGAGGATGGATGAGGTATTAAAATGATCTCTAAAACTGCAAGGAGCCAGGAACATGTTACAAGTATTCACAACTTTCTCATCTTAGAAATATTTATATTTAGATTTCAGCACTCACTTGTATTTTAACAGAGAATTGGAAAATTAGCCCCTTTACAGAGGAAGATCCCCACTGCTTGAAAGAGATTAGACCTTTGCAATCCTCAGGTCTAGTTCTGACAGAAAGCTATTGCTTTTACCTGTTGCACACAGCTGACTTTGCCTTGCTTGTCCAGTTGATGCCGTGAAAGAAACTTTTTCAGGCCACATGCAGAGACAGTGCCTTCAGGTCTCCAAACTAAGGACTTGAATATTAAGATTCAGGCACTGCCAAGGGTGGTACGATATTTCTTGATCTGTGAGCTGTTGGCAGTAGCTAGGAACATACGTATTTTCATAGGACTTGCGAGTAGGATTTCTGAAAATTATAATCTTTACCTATTACTACTGCACATGTGGCAGTTTTCCCCACTCACATGATGTTTCCACATGTATGTAGTGCCTCTGAAAGAATAAACCCCCAGCTTTGAAATGTGCTTGTGTTAAAGAATCTAGATTTTAATTTTTTCTTCAGTAGATGCTGAGGTCCTTGTGTGTCCATTTATTTTGTGAATTATCCAAAACCTATTATTGAGATTCTTCTTGAAGCTTACTGTGATTTCCTCTTTGAAATGATGCTATTTTGATTGTAAATCTTTTAGAAAATAGTATCTTGTATCAGTGTAGTGCAGTGTCTTGTTAATTCTCCCTCTTCCTGACATGAATAAGTACAAAAGAATGAGTAAGTGCAAAATAATACCATTATAAATATGTATAATAGTAGCTTAGTGTTTAATCCTATGTGTGGCAACAGTACCTTCTCAGATTTTCCCTGCTCCCACCATACGTGCCCTTCACTGTGAATTAATTTGGACACTACGCAACATATAACATTGTGGCCTTATGTTGTTTTGTTGGGACGTGTTTCTGGGAAATTAGATGACAGCATATTTTTTAGTTTAGACCTCTTTCTGGTTTTCAGGACTGCAAATGATAAGAAGACCATCCCCTCCCCTTTATATACCAAACCTCTGAAATTTGAATTTTTGTGTGATCATCTTCTTCTGTTATAAATTTGGGTGTGAGATTAAGCCCTTTCACTTGCCCAATTTCTATGTATTCTTCTACATCTATGTTTTTATACACAGATTATGTTTTCAACTACTTTTGGGGAAGTTGTATGGATTGATATAATTTAATTGGTTATTGTAAAGATTTCTAGGCTCTAAATCATTCTTTTGGCAGTGCGTTAACTACTCATGAGCATTTTGTCTTCCCAGTGTGGATATCTGGCCTGTTCTAGCTTCTGAACAAGACTGTACAAACAACTGTAGATTTTATTACCGCTCCCTTGCTCTTTTCTTTTAAATCACAGGGAGTGCAGCAAAACTCACTGCAGAAATCAAAAAGTGGAAGAAAAAGACTTAATAGTCAAGCTGCGGAAAATGTTGAAAAACGAAGAAGTGTTAATCTCAGCAAGCGTGAAACACAGGTATATATATTATTTTTTAACTTCTATTTTCTATGCATCATAGATACGTCAATGAAATTGGTGTTTTTCCTACATAGACAGGTAAGTAATCTTCTGTTTATGTCATGTTAATGTGACTAGCATTGAAATATTCATCTGCATGACAAAAGACTATTCTTTTAGGGGCAGGAAATAAAAAGAACTCAAACAAAAAGACTAATCAAACCAATCAGTGTTAACTTCAGGCAAAGAAATTATCTTTCCCTTTCCTTCCCAACCTTCTGGCCAGAAACATCTACAGCATCCTTTATGTTAGCATTAGCAGTCATGTGGCCTTCCTGTAGATAAGATTTGTTAGTGGAACTGGATGAAAACTTACTCCAAAAAGAAAGTGAAATTTTCAGTGGTATGTGCTAGACAGCGTAACATACCTTTCTCCTAGGGTTATAAGCAAAGGGAAAGGGAGGAGAACAAAACTTCTGGCACAAGCCCAGCATCAGATTAGCTTAACCCAACTGTGAAACTGCAAAGTTAGCATGAAAAGTTTAATCTAACTCCTGCCAAATAAATTTGCCTTTAATTACTCATGGATTAACATAAGCCAGTGTCTTGTACTTCAAGTAAGATGTTATTAAAAGCCAAGCGTGAACTCTGAGCCATGGTAAGGATTTGGAGGCAAAGTAGTCTGGCATTGCCATCTTGGCTCTCTAGTGAATAGCCTTCTCATCCTGCCCAGCTCCACCTGGCTCTGTGCTATGGGACACACTGGTGCTATGGCAGTTCTGTAAATGGAGGCAATCTTTGTACCCTATTGCAGGAAATACGCTAATGTTACCTGTGTATTTCAAATCTCTTACAGAGCTCCAAGGACCCTTCAGATGAAGAGTCAACCCAGTTGAACACCGATTTTCCGTTTTCCCACTCAGCTAGACAGCCACAGTTGCCTAGACAGTTTAGCACACCCCAGAGCAACTCGCTGATAATGAATATCCTGGGGGGAAGTACCTCTGTCAGAAACATCTGGACTGACCATCAGATCAGGCAGGCATTGTTTCCCAGCCGGCACCCCCCTTATGAGAATGAAGACGATGAAGATGATTATCAGATGTTTGTACCATCTATGTCTGCATCCAGCACTAGTTCAGCTGTTGGTGGAGAAAGAAGAGGTTCTTCTGGGCGCCCATGCAGCTGGCACTTGGGAGTAGTGCATGAAAATGAGAATTCCAGCCCTATTCGTCACAAAATTGTTAGGCGGGCCAGCAGTGCTGGTGAAAGTAATACGTGTCCTGCCAGTGCAAGGTATAAAGTAGGGGAGCGTGGCTCTCGGAGAGAAGTGAAGAGAGCAGAAGTGAGCGGTATGAATGCATATCCTGAATCTTCAGAGGAGCTGACCATTGATGATATCGAACATGTTTATGATAATATAAGCTATGAAGACTTAAAGCTGATGGGTCTGACAAGAAGGGAGGAGACAGACCGTGGTCCCCAGAGGTCTGCTAGAGACTCTCTCTATGAGGCAGAAGACAAAAGCAGCTTGGAGTCACCTTCCAAAAAGAGGACAGCAAATCAAAACAGGACCTCCATTTGTACTAATAGGGATGAGATACTACTCAGTAAAGAAGCACCTACTTCAAGTTTGGATGAGCTCAGGATTGTTGAAGACAACATCTATGACACCATAGTGCTTTCAGAAACACCACTATCGAATTTCAAATGTGACTCATTAAAATGTTCTAAAAGGAGGAGTTTACTGGGCCTGGAGAAAGACTTCACATATTGTGACAGTCTGCGGCAGTTTGTTTCTGAAGAAAGTCTCCAGTTCAGTGAAGATGAAAGTCCTTACCATCGTGTTCCCATTGACAATGACTATTTGAGCTTAGTAGATAGTTCCTCCAACTCAGATTCACTGTCCCATAAATCTGCAGCAGATAAACTCTCAGAGGAAGTAGATGAGATTTGGAATGACCTGGAGAACTACATCAAGAAGAATGAGGAAAAGACAAGAGATCGTCTCCTTGCAGCTTTTCCTGTTTGTAAAGATGATATGCAGGAAAGGCTGCATGCTGGTAGTACACCTGAACTGAGTAAAGATGTAGAATACTCGCTGTCTACTCTTTCTCTGCCAGAAACCCCTATTTTCCCTAAAACTGTGAAGCCCAGGGCTGCCACCATAAGTGAGGCTAATCTCAGGCCTGAAGACACTACACCGTTCAAGGAAAACTCTTTCATGAGTCTGAACAGATCTTCCTTCTCCAGTGAGGTGCCTTTTGTAGATAGCCCATATGAATCTGCCAAAAGTGTTCTGTCCAATGCGCATGCAGAGGGTATGGAAAATGACTTGGCTGTTGTGGATAAAACAAAGAACAGAGTTTTTATGATGGCAAGGCAGTACAGTCAAAAAATTAAGAAGGCTAACCAACTTTTGAAAGCTAAAAGTCCAGAGCAGGAACAGCCAGCTAGCAGACAACAGAAACTGAAACACAAAGATCTTGCTGCTATTCTGGAGGAGAAAAAACAAGGGGGTCCTGCTAT
Organism: Pezoporus wallicus; assembly: GCF_028554395.1. NCBI lineage: Eukaryota > Metazoa > Chordata > Aves > Psittaciformes > Psittacidae > Pezoporus > Pezoporus wallicus. Next base: position 638,241 of record NW_026635157.1, read on the forward strand.
TGGTATGTTTAAACTCTTTCTATACAGATATATTTCTTTAGTAACTTCCAGTGAAATTTGTGTACTGGTCCAGAAGATTATGAATTTTCACCACCTTGTTAGTTGAGTATCAGTATTGTATCTTCTGTGTCACCACTGAAATGAGTTTTCTATGACTGCTTTTAACATGAATAGTCTTTTATATCTCAATTCTTGTTGTTACTTGATAAAATTGGGAAGAAATAGTGGGATAGTTTCAGGAAAGGTCAGTTCAGCTGAGGCTGGAAATAGAAATTACGCCCGAAGCACTATTGGCTTCTTAACAGAAAAGCAGTTACTTCCTTTAATAGTCACTGATCTTCAGAGTTTGGCTAAACAAGTGTATTTTCAGGTAGACTCACCTTCTAAGAAGTCGTACAGTTTGCTAAGGTACCATCCACATCACGCCTGCAAGCATAAGGAATGAGGTCAGATAAGAAAGAGCTGGTGGTCTTGCTCTATCTAATGAGTGTGCAGTCACGGATATGCAACAGCTTTGGAATTCTTTTACTCTGTGGTCAATTGAAACAGATTGGAGACATGGAGCCAGCACACTTTGTGCACTAGAGTGTCATTCTTGCCTTCTGTGATATTTATAAAAGTCCCTAAATATCTTACTTACCAGGCCATTTTCAGAATGTCCTTTTCCATTTTAACATGAAACAAGCAGCATATTACTGGAACCATGTGGTACATTGTGTCCTGCATGACTGTTCACTGTTGCAAGATATTTTTTGCTTCTTTTTCTCAATACAGTGTACTAAAATGTAATGCAACACACGACTCTTCCAACCTCCATTGTTTCATGTTACTTTGTTGAGGCTGAAGATATTAACATAGCTGTAAACTTTTCTTTTGACCAATACAAAACATTTTGAGATTCTGAAATTTTCATTCAAATGGACTGCTTGCCTCTGCTAAGTTAATTCTCTCTCCTTTCTAGGTGCCAGAATAGCTGAATATTCCCAGCTTTATGACCAAATTGTCTTCAGAGAAAGCTCACCTAAGGTCCAAAAGGAAGCCTGGGCAACTCCCCAGGAGCCATCAGCTGGGAGGTTTTCTACACCCATGGCTGCATCTCCTCCCCATTCCCAGGCTGCCAGTGAATGCTCAAGAGCAGAAGATTGGCTTTTGCATTCTACGTACAGTAACGGTGAGCTCGCTGACTTTTCTCCGTTGCCTGAATCGCAAGACCCGAAGTCCAAGAGCTTGTATACAGAAGCTGTTACAAAAAGCCATTCAAGACAATTGCCATCAGCTGGATCCGTGCCTTCCCTTCAGATTTCTAACCGTTTGCATGTCCCAGCACAGAGGTGGAGTGCTATTATAAGCCAACCGAACAAAGAAAACTTACATCAAGATCACATCTATAACTCCCTTGGGAGAAGAGTAAGCAATGTAAAACCACAGACATACAGCAGGTCACAGTCGTCTTCTTCAGTTATGGTCAACAGGTCTGAAGAATCAGTTGTATGTCCTAATGAAATGGACAGGAAAAAGCTCCATTTGAACAGGAATTTCCAAAGCAACAGCCATCAAGCACCAGGTATTGCTTCAGGATGCACAGGGCCTGACATGAGAAAGCAGATCCCTGAAAACTGTTCAGATATGATTCTGCAGGATTCTCAAAAGGTACTGAGAGTTAACAGGGCCTCCCCTTTGACAGCACAGTTGGCTACTCAGAGCTATTTTTCAAATTTCAAAGATACTGAAGAAGGAGAAGGGGATGATGATGACTATGTTGAAATAAAGTCTGATGATGAAGGATCTGACTTGGAGACTTCTCAGAACGAAGCAAGGAGATCAGATCCCAAACTGCGTAACACAGATGCTGCTCCTTCTGAAACGCTCTGCAGCAAAACTGTCTCCTGCACTCCTGCGAAGTCCTCCAGTGGCAAACACACGCTTACTCCATATCTGACTGCATACAGTGATTCGGATAAACTGAATGACTACCTGTGGAGAGTACCTTCTCCTAATCAGCAGAATATTGTCCAGTCTTTAAGGGAAAAGTTTCAGTGTCTCAGTTCAAGTAGCTTTGCTTGATGTTCTCAGTAATTTCTAGCTGTACTGCCTTATCACAACAGAATATGTACTAGGACAATCAGTACTGGCATCATGTATTTCCATAGTATGACACAATCAGGCATTGTATCACAGTAATATTGTAAATAGATGTGAAATGTATCTTTTTTTTTTAAATGGTTTAGAATCCTGGAAGTGAAGAAGTGTGCATTGTCTGGTGTTTTGCTCCATAGTGCAGGTGGACTTCTCATCTCCTATTCACCCTTTGTATCTCTTCCTTTGTTAGGTGTGATGCCTTTTGATTTCCAAACCATTTTAGTGTGTGGAAACCTTAGCATTTGGACTTTCAAGTTGGTGACCAGTGTTCTGCATCCAAAATACCCATGTAATTATTCTGGTTTCACATGGGAAAATTTAGCTGGGCAGCTACTCCTGTGACTGTGCAGATTTATGAGCAGGGTTCTGGTAATCACACCAACATGCTACATGTGCAATTGCACACTTTCTGCACATTACTTTTCATCAGATAGATTTCAAGTGTGTGGGACCAATGCATATGCTACATTACTTTAGAACAGCCTTCTTATGTTTTAAACAAAGTCTAGTCCTAGTGCTTGCAAGGAGTGTCAGACTGATAGCTCTGGGTCTGAAGCCTCTTCTGACCTTCTGTAACTTCAGAGTAGGCAGAGGATGGGCAGTGGCAGCTTTCTACGTGAACCTGTGGGTGTGATGCAGTCCTTACCTGGAGGATGTTTTGGGCAGTAGAAGAGAAGATCTGCTGCTTGTCAAGGTGGCTAGACCAGGTTTGGTACCTCCAGTAATGATGGTGCTTGTAACACGCAGGCAAAATTTGAGTATCTTGTAGCTCAGAGCCCAGCAGTTGAAATCTGCTGTGTGTGTTTGCAAAGTAGCTGTATTTTATACACAGTGCCCTCTAGGGCATTTGTTCAAGTCCTGAAGTCAGTAACCCTGAGAGAGGATGAGGCTTGGCCAGCTGCTTGGGTGAAACATTAATCATGGGGCATGTTTGGCCCCTAGGGTGGCTCAGCAATACGGCTGGTTGAGTGACAAGCTGCCTTCCCCAGGGAATTAATCTCTCATAGTAGGAAGTAACCCTTCCTGGAAGAGAAAAGTAGAAGATGTATTTTCTAAACCAGCCATGACTAACTCAATTTCAGTCTTCTGTACAATAAAAGTAGCTTAAAAAAATGAGAATACATTCCATTCTTTTGCAAATAACGTGTAGATTAAATGCTGCCAGTCCGAACAAGAACAGGCTCTCCAATATGATGCATATTTACTCCCCTTTGTCATCTCTGTTGCACAGCTTTGGATTCTGTTACTTGAAAACCTTGTACCTAAAGGAAAGCCTAGGCATGTCTACACTGATCATCTTGTGTGACTCTTGTTCTCTTTTGGTGCTTAAATTCTTCAGATTATGTGGATAAAGCCAGTACCGAGTTAACATACCTACAAATAAAGGAGTTCCAGTGAGATACTATTTTTACTAATCATATATCACTCCCCTCAGCCACAGGGCACTGTACTTCCAGAACAGCCAACTATTTACTACATTGGTTACCGTGAGGAAAAACTGCAGTTATCAGCGTACCGCTAATTACTTGTAGACTAAAATTTAAGGACTTGAATTTGTTAGAATGGGTTAAATTATTTACCACACATATCTTGCATTGGCTAGGAATTGTAATTTTGCTGCTTGGCCATGGTACTCACTAGCTTGTACCACAGGGATATTTGTTACAGTTGGCACATCCGCTGTGATAGGCCCCACATTTATCTAGCAAAATCTGACTGAGAAATAATGTTGTACATATTTAAGATGCCGAGGTGTAGCAGAGCCTGTATTTATTTAATATAGCTTGTAAAGTATTGTAAATACAAATAGAAGTTAAATCTGTGCTTTACCCGCACACATTTAGATTTGTTTAAATGGCTAGGGGAGCGTTGGTTAACTTGCATCTCACGCAATCAGTGGAGTTGGGAGGGAGCTAAAAAATTAAACAGAGAGAAGGGACTTTGACTAGCGTGTAACTTCTCCCAGGGACCATTTCATACTATTTTTAATAAACATTGAGTACGCAAAAGCCTTGGGTTCTGTTCTTTGGGCCGATGCGAGCTGGAGGGCGGAAGCGAAAGGGGATGAGCGCCGAGAAGGGCGGTCAGGGGGAAGGCGGTTCTCGTCCGAGCGCCGCCCTCCCCCTTGCACTGCTGCCGGCCACGGCGCTGCGGCCGGAGCCCGCGGGAGGGATGCGGAGTGCGGCGTTGCGTTGGTGCGTGGCCCCGGCGCTCCCTGCAGCCCCGCCGCCGAGCCGCGGGCTGTGCGGGAGGCAGCTGCGGTGGGGAGGCGGTAGCGGCGCGGCGGCGGCAGCAGCAGCGCGGTAAGAGGCACACGTGGGGTGGTGGCACCGGCTGATGCAACCCGGGGGGGATGGAGGTTAAAGAGAGTTAGGGCTGGGAGGATGTTTCGCCAGGGGGTAGCGTTTTTTGGGGTGTGCGAGGGGGAGGTGATACCGTGGGTAAAATTTTCCACCCCGCCGCAGCCACCGGTATTTTTTTGCCGTTGCTTTTCTGTTGCGGTATTTTGAGGAGTAGTTGTGTGGTGGTTCAGGTGAGGCTGCGCCTGGACTTCTGCCTGGAAAATGTGTTGTATTTGTGTCTTCCTTCTCGTGTGTCGTCGTCCCCCCCCCCCCCGTCCCCCTCCTCGCTTCAGCTGGGACAGTGTCTACCACGGCGTTGACCTGAATAGGTCATTGGCCTCTGAGAGGGGGAGAGGTTATGCGGTAGCAAAACCCCTGTCCTTAGGCTGTATTTTCCTCTGTTAGTCTTGCCTGTTGTGGGGGACAGACAGGCAGCTGTCAGGGGTTCTCGTCCTTTTCTGCTGGATAAGTATCATCTGCATGAACAAAAGGTAACAGAGGAGAGCTGGCCACCACTTCTCCAGAAAACTTTTCCAGAAAGCATTCCCAGTGCCTGGCTGCCACTAGTTTTTCCAAGAGGCAGCATGGCAAAAAGCGCTCCTCTGTCTCCCTTCTGCCCACAGTTTTGAATAGCATCCATGAGAGTGGCTGCTTTTTAGGTTTGCTGCTCTTAGGGCTGGTGATACGTGTTAAGCTGTAGCAGTCCCAGGTGTAAAGGCCTCAGGTTCTGTCATTGCCTGGACCTCAGTTATGGGATCAAAGGATGCACCTGAGCCAAGGGCTCGAGGTGATGGTACCCTGTTGTACTTCCCATGGTGTGGCTAGACAAGCCTTCTCATGAAATAGCATAGGCTAGCTATTAAGTGCTGGGCATGTTGGAGCAATGACACAGGTAGCTGTAAAACAAAGGTATTCTGGTCTATTAAGGTTCTCTGTACCTGCCTGCTGAACACCAGCCTTCAACATTTACATCTCCCTGTAACTTTGGTGATTAAAAGCATATGTGCCTAAACGTTTGTTCTGTATTGTTGACTAATAGGTTTCTGCTGACTGATGTGAGGAAGGTTTGTTTTGCCAAAAATTTGCTTGTTGTTACTGTGTTGCAGCAAAATCATGGAGAAGGCAAAGAAGTCCTTGGCCTCTCTTAAGAGAGAGAACCCTCGGCTTGAGCCAACACTTGCCATTATTCAGGTAAAGTATGTCTGCATGCTTGTGTGAAACTTCAGAACCATGGGATGCAGAAAGTTACTTTTTTTTCAAGGAGAGGGATAGAAGGAAGCACTTCCACCAGACTGTAGACTGCTGTTCTGCAGGCCCGAAATAGCACAGCAAACTTCAGCCTGTGGGAAATGTTTGTAAAGGAAGGGAGCGATTTTATCCCTTCCTCCTTTTGCTAAGAGTCTTTCCCATTGTGAGTATAGATTGCTTTTTCTCACAGGTTGTCTATATTGAGTCAAAGCAGTTGTTCTTGACCTTTATTTAGCTTGAAGCTTTTATTGCATTCCCAAAAAAAGTGTTTACGTGCTTGCAAATGTGACCCTTCCTTTATCTCCCACCCCTGAAATAACATTGCCGGGATTAAGGAAAGACCCTGCTGCTTCCTGCCAGCCTTGTTGCCTCTGGGCAGCTCTAGTGTATGACTGCTGTCCTAAGGAAAGGAAAATCACACTGAAAAGTCCCAGTCAGCTCAATGGGGCCTGTGTGAAATAAATGCTCTGTGTAAAACAGTAGTATCCTTTAGAAACAGCAGCACTTTCTAAGGTAAAGCGGTCTTGTAATAATTGAGAGCTAGCTACTAACACTGCAAAGAGCTTTTCTTTCCATCCCACTGGCACTGCCATATTTGAGATAGGCAATCAAACTCATAGAATAGTATTGCTATCCCTGCAAAGGTGGAAGATGTTCCTCTCCAGATTTCTTAAAAGTTTCAAAGACAAGAAACTAAGCATGTTTGTCATTCGGAGTAGGACCCAGGGCCATGCAGACAAAACTGGTTTTGTCCTATTTTCTAGAACAGCGGTGTTGGTTTTGATTCAATGCACACTGAATCTCTCACCCTATAGGTGTTAATCCTAAACCCTAACTATAAATATTTTTAAAGTACTAATATAAGAAATGCAGCACCAGTTTTATTACAGTAGGTCCTGTAGTGAGGCCGACTGAACAAGCGCTCCCATTTTTTTCCTTCCCTGGGTAATTGCGGTTAATGTTTTCCAATAGCCGTCTCAGGCTGTAAGTTTAAGCGCTGCTAGAAGAGCAGTTATCTGTCTTATCAGTGACCTGTTGTTTCTTACTCCTGTCTTGTCTCCATCCAGTTACACTGTGAGCTGGACTGGGACAGTGGTCTACCCTGGGCTGGGGGGGTGTCAGCCACATTTAGTCCCCAAGTCTGGTTTTCCACACAGCCACATAAGTGTCTTATGCTGGCACAAGGGAAAGGATATTGTTAGGATGGAGTGAGGAGGGTGAGGTTCCTGTGCACTTTAGTATCAGTTGAGATGCATCTACATTGGTGTTTCAGTTTTGATCATGGTTGTGCTTTAAATGAACGTCCTTCTCGTCCCTGTTTATCCTGCTTGTTTTGCATCATGAAGTGGCCAAGGAACATGTGGCCAAGATCCTTCTGTATGAAATTCACCCAAACTATGTTCTCCAGCTGCCAGTCACCCTAGCTCTAGTCTGGTTGTAAGCAGAATTAACCATTTTAAATGTGTACAAAAAATGTTGGTACAAATGTTGTTGCGTGTCAGTGTGGGGATACAGTTCCCCGTTTACTGGCATGAGGGAGCACCTGCTGAGCTGTCCGTAGTCCTGTCTCTCCTCCTGCTTCAGTGTGAGCTCCACATACATTCTAAATGCAGAAACCTCTGTGCTGCCTCTTCACCCACAGCTGCCAGATCTGGGGAGTGGGAGACTGGTAGTGCAGTTCCAGGGATGCAGGTGGTGCTATGCTCAGGGATGTTGCTGAGGGATGGAGGGCAAGCCCTCATCCCCTCTCAGGAGCTGCCTCTCTAAATGGAACCTGTGCTTTTAAATACATTTTTTTGCATTGTCAGCAGTCTGGAATCATTTGCGATTAACAGGTTGGTAAATTATTATGGGCTTGAACCAAAATAATTTTGGGTGATGCTAGTGACAGTTGAAGGCAGCACTGGCAGCTATCCACAAAATGAGCGGCCCAGCTCTGATGGGAAGTCACTGTCACTGAGACATATGGAATGTAGAATGTGTTCATGAAATTGTAACAAAACCTTTTAAAATTATTTATTTCAGTCCTGTTGTCTGGCTTGGAAGACAGGTTTTATCTATAATCATAGCTGTGAGAAGTGTTTTATTCATTTTGTTATGAGGTGGAACATTTTTGAGGGTGGAACCCTCACTGAAAACAGAGGTTTCTAGTTCTGGATATTGAATTCTCAGTTTTATTGTTAGAGTATATGAAAATATTTGAAGAGCTTCCTAAGAATCAAGAATAACTTGAAGAGTAAAATTCAATTGTAATTAGTCCGATTAGATATTGTAATAATATACAGCATATACTGATGTAGAGACCTCAGGGAGGAGAATTCCTGAGTGAGATGGTCTCCCAGTTAAATCTCCCCTGAAGATACTAATGTGAGTGCCTGCTGGCAACTGGGAGGAACTGATAACTTCTCTTACTTCTGTATTGACAGAACTCGCTGCAATATATGGTAATAATGATTTGCCTTATTTTTGGTAGTAAGGCAGACCAGTGTTAGGTGACATGGGGACACTGAAGGAAATGCTAGTACTGCTATTGCCTATTTCACCCTTGTGTGGCTGGATGAAGAAGTGTCTTCAGACATAGACTGGTACCTTTCTTAAATGGTGAGCTTACATTAAGGAAATGACCACTCATGTCTATAAAAGCGAGCTTAATATCAACACACACTTAAACCAAAATAAATTTACTGGATGGCCTTCTGCTTCTTTCTTAGAATTACCAAGCTTTTTATTTGTTTGAATACTAGTAGACACAAACATCCTCACTATGTTCTTTTCGGACACCTGTGCACTTCAGTGTAATTTTCATTTTATAACTTAGTTTCTGTTTCGTTCCCCAAGGCACATAACGATCACTTGATTCAAGATACAAACAAGAACTTTGCCAAAGAGGTAAGCCTTAGCCAATACACTTGTTATTCATCATGAGCTACTTGCTTTTGGTAATTGTAAGTATTTTCTTTTGGCAGGTTGGTCTACGTGTTATTCACATCTGTCTCCCTGAAGGCAGCAGCAAGGAGGAGGTAACTGCAGTACCTGAAGGACTCTTTCTTTTTTGTTTTCATTATAAACTTTTCTTTTTTTATTGCTGACATTCATTATCATTTTGCCTGACCTCTGTTAACTCAAATTAGGGTTGGGACTGCCTTAGTTCAAGTAGCAAGTATTATCCCCCTATTGGCAAGTGTGGGGAAAAAAGGGAAGTAGTGGGCTTGTCTGCTGTCCCCTGGTAAGCTGAGGCAGGATCAGCAGAGTAATCTTTTGGTTTTGTGTTTGATATTTAACTGCACCGTCCCCTCATACCAGCACGGTATCCTGTCTTCCACAGTTGCTCTTGTGACTGTACCTGATTCTTGGCCAAGTTATTCAGGGAGATTAAAGATTAATTGATTAAAGTTTAATTGATTATGAATTTATTTGGCTGCTTATTGATCTTGTAATGCTTCAGGTATGTATTAACAAAATTACCTACTCCAAATCACTAGAGGGGTGAACTCTTACTTTGTCAAAGGCGTTCGGCTGGAAGCACAGCACTAGTCTCAAATATGTTTTAAATATAGCAAACCATATTAATATACATGGTTCTGAGGCATTTGAAAGTAAGAACAGTAAAGGAATGTGTAGTGAAAGATGCCAGTGTTCCCAGGAACACTGGCCAGCTGGTCTCCTTGTGCCTGGAGAGTTTGATGATCCTGCAGGCTTGTGAGTTTTGTATACTGTTTAAAATGTTACTGGCTTGCAGTGTAATCTCAAGAACAGCTTCCAGATATATTGAGAGGAATTTACCGTGAAGAATTTTAGGAGTCAGGTTTTGTGAATGATTAATAGGCAGCTACCCATTTAAGAAGGGTGGGGTTTTGAAATGAAGATCAAATACACTTTGCTGTTTTATTTGTTGAGTAACACAGTAAGAAATAAGTAAAATATAGCTAATATGCAACAGTAGTTGCTGTTACTTTGAAGTAGTATCTTGGGAAATAGCTGAGCTATGTACATAAAGAGAAAAGCAGGGTATTTTTGTTCTTTGAAGAAAGTTACTTTGCTGAAGGTTCATAACAGTTTCCTTACTCTTCTGCTTACTCACAATGACAAAGTTGGGGTTTTTTCATCGATTCAAATCCACATGCTAGTTTGCCTCCCCTTTTTTTGGGAAAGGGGGAGGGAATTCAGTACTGTGCACATTTTGTTCTGTCATGACTGCCTGTGCACGAAAATGTACTAATACAAGGTTGCTTTACTGTGTATGAGTTGTAAGCATTTTAAGTGTTATCGTGATGAAAAGCTGTATTAAAATAAATGCAGTAAAAAAGAAAAAAATGAATTATTTTCACAGGAAGCAGAAATACAGTTTGAAGTTCATTGGATTCAGGGTATTTCTGAAATATGTTTCCTTTAAGTGTCGTCTTGTAGGGTTTGTAGCATCTCAGGATTTTTTTAAGCAAAATGTGGATGTTTTCATATCCATAATCTGGTGTATACTCATCCTTACTTTCTATTAGAATGTATACCAACCCTGTCAAATCACAGGGTCTTACTATATATGCCTGTTTCTGTCTCAGAAGTCAGCAAATTGAAGAGGGATTTCTATACCCATGACATGCTTATATAATCTTTGCTAGCATGAAAGTAGCACATTCTCTTGGTTCAGAGCTGCAGACAGCCTAACACCTACCAAATTCCCCTAGTTTAATACTGATTGTATATCAAGTGTTTGGGCAATAGAATTCACAATTATGTTGAATAGTTTAGATGAAAAGTATTTTAGGAAGGCATACGATTAGGTAAAGAAAAAAAAGTCTTATCCTAATTTTCTGTTGGATATTAATCCATTTAAATTATACAGCTTTGTGGTGATTGTACACTGATTTTATTTATATAACAGAAAGACATGCTTACATGGCATTTCTCACACACAGAAAACTTCAGTGTGTTGTATTCCACTGCATTCTTTGTGGTCACAGAATAGCATTTATCAGTATGGATCAGCATTGCACTTTAGTGATGAAGCCATCAAGTGTGTAATAAAATAAAATAAAACTTCTCTTGTATAATTGTTTTTTCCAGTGTTACACCTTTTTTGTTCATGTTCTGTGTTGGGATGTGATCTAGTCCTGTTTTGAACTAAGGCTTCTTCTAAAAACATCTGAAGCCATTAGGGTGTCAAGCTTTTGCTGAAGTTTGGAACAGTGAAAGAATAAATGCTTTTGGCAGCGTAATGTCATGTAATATGTACTGGCTTTGCAAAATGTTTAGAAGAGTTAGGGTGGCTTAATTTGATAAGCTGTGGAAATATAAAACAAAGCAAGTGGGTTATTGCTTTTTCATTTAGAAGTTGTAGTAATACTTGAGGGTAGAAAAGTTAGTTTTTAAATATAGGCTTTATCCGCTTCTGATTAGATTTTTCTTTTGTGTGTGTTCTGATCTTTAATGCTTTTTATTAACTTCCTAGATTGTCAATGAAATCTTGAGACTGAATGAGGATCCTAATGTGCAGGGCCTTGCCCTTGACCTCCCAGAAAGCTTATATAGCAGTAAGGTATTAAACGCTGTGAAAGCAGAGAAGGATGTGGATGGGTAAGTAAAGCACTGAGAAATAAGATTAGCAGGCAAAAGGCTGATGGCTCTGTAAAATCAATTTTCCCCTGTGCTTTTCATTAATGGGTTCCTCAGACAATATGTCTAGCTGAGCTTTTGAGCAGTGATAAAAGGTGCTGCTGAATCAATGAGATATCTTTTGCTGAAGTAATATTGATCATTATCTTTTTAATCTTTATATACCGTATATTCAGAACATGGTCTTTTCAAAGAAAGGAAAAACTATGTTCTGATTTACTTACAACACTTAAAGCTATTCCAGTACTTCAGTAATGGTAGTCTCAAGTACTGAACACAAACCCCAAAATTTTCGCAAGGATTGATGGAAAAGTTGCAGAGGTTTTAACTACCTTACAGCGCACTCTCGCGGTGGGAGAGGAGGCTATAATAGTTAGGACCCATTAGCACAACTTTCTAGTAAGTCTAGAGTTGCACTGCTCTCTGGCAAGCACACTGGCATAATTTAGGTGTCTGGCTCACCATTTTGCTGCTCTTGCAGCCTTCCTGTTCTCAACTGCAGGCTGTTACCTATATTTTTTATTTTATTTTATTTTGTTTTACTTTATTCTTCTGCTTTATTTATGTCAGGAAAAAAGAAATTTGATATTTTGGCTAATTGGTTACCTTTCCATTATCTGGAGTCCTAGAGATTGACAGAAAATGGAAAATTCAGAGCATTCTTATTCAGTGTATGAAAGAGAACGCAGTGCACTGCAGAAACACTCAAGCTCTCCCCAGCAAGCCAGCCTGAGCCCAGAAGTATGGCTCTAGCAGCACTGCTCTGGTTCCCTTGCAGCCACTGAGGTGTCTCAATGTGACATGGGTGGCTCACCATGATGAGAGTTGCCTGTGTATTGTGGGCTTGTATTACTTGTTATAACTCACAGATCCTTTTCCTGGTCTCTCTTGAGGCTTAGTGTTTGTCTAAGTGGGATATGTGATGATACAAATCACTCACAGCATATGGATATCAAAGGATTTACTTTTGCAGGACACATTTGCTCTTGGGATTAACTGTTAGCCGTGTTACAAGTGTTACTGAGAATTTATATTGCACAAATTCTTAAAAATGACATATTTTCCGCTGCAGATTGTCCAGTGTGAATCTAGGACGTTTGGTACATGGCGATGCCTACAACTGTCTGGTTCCTCCTGCAGCATGTGCTGTGATGGAGCTTCTTGAAGATTTAGGTGAGGCCTTCTATCATAATTATTACATTAATTTCAGCCTAACTGATTTTCTCAGGTTTAGTCCTGACTGAGAGACAAATATAATATCACCTGGTTGTGTTTTCTGGTCTGTGTTGTTTTCCTGCCCAATGTACATTTGTCTCCTGCTTGTGAGGAACCTCAGTGAGATCTGAATGTAATATTTGCAGAAATTGATCTCAGTCCTACAGATTCTGGATATTAGGAAGAGATTACCTGCCACCAGCAGCTGTAATCTCCCTGAAGCCACTGGAGGCATCTGATTTTACAAACACAGAAATACAAACATCACTCAGGGATTTCATTTACCATTTTGAGTAGTGTGAACAGTTGGAGAAATCCAGGTCTGCTTGTAAATAACTGCTGAGCAGATCTTTTGGTTTTGATTGCATTATGTAAATGCTGACATTGAAATGTTAGATTTAAAAGTGGCTTTACAGTGTGTGAAGACACTTTAAGGCAGTGTGTCAGAAGTAGTCTCTCTTGTAGTGATTCATAATTGTTGAAGCAAGGATTTCTGAAATGGAACTATAAGCAGGAGGTGAAATGTACTTAGTAACAAAAGTTAATGAAAGGATTTGTGCAAATAAAGTACCAGAGAACCAGAAGAGCGGTATTTGTTTACTAGATTTAGAGGGCTACCAAGAAACAATTTAAAACCTGTGTTCTGTGTTACTGCATGGGCTCCAGAAGAGTTGCCCATAATGCCACAGCTGCTGTGGTTGTGCAGTCACATGGCACTGTCTTGTCATGAGTCTCTTTCCTGCCTTTTCTATGTGGATTTGGAGGGGGGGGGGACCTAGTGAAGGGAGGGGAGCTTACGTGGATGCTCAAACTCTGCAGCATAGTGGAGCCTGGTGCTAGCACCTTTGCAGCTGAGGGTGTCTGAACAATTTGCCTTGTGTCATGCAGTTGGAAAGACGGTGCTCCTGGTGGGAGCCGGTGGGGCAGTGGGTGCCGCCTTGCAGTGCATGCTGCAAAGGGAGGGAGCTGTGACCGTGAGCTGCCAGTGGAAAGCCCCTCAGCTGCAGACCAAGGTGAGCACTCTTCTGTCTGCCCAGTGCTGGGGGTCATCCTGCATCCCCATCATCCAGGCATTCCTGTTTGCTGCCATGTGGCACTGCTCCCCTTTACTGCCACTCCTGAGAGGGAGATACATCGCTACAGTCATGGGTTACACTGGAGCTCTCTAGTAGCCAGTGTGTGTTAGGATCTTTGCTCTTCCTGCTTGTTTAGAAGTGGTGCTCAGGCAAACAGGGGACTCTACCAAATATTGCATACAGCAGCTGCTATAACTTCATTATTTTACACCAGTAGCTGCAAGAGAAAGAATTCAGAGTATGGTTTAAAACTCACGTTAAGTCTTCCTTTTTGTTGGTAGATGCTTGCTTTCTTCTTCTGTATATAGCCATCTGCAGGGAATTACTTTCTTTGAATTTGTGTCTTAAAGTTTTGCAGATGCTACCTCTTTTGGGACAAGGAGGATCACAGTCTTTATCTTTGAAGAGAATTGTAAAAGCATTCAGAGAAATTCAGGACCCTTAACTTGAAGTATCTAATTTACGTGGTCTTCTTTTGTTGCTTTTTGCAGAGCTTTGAACAACTTATAAGTTGGAATGACTTCCATTCAGACTTCCCAGTTTGGTCCTTAGTCCCACATTTTCTAGAATAATACAACTGGGAATGTGCTGTCCTTTGGGCATATGAGGAGAGGTGCAGATGTTATCTGTAGAAGTAGTACACCTACTCTTCAGGCTGTTTGCAAGTTGCTGAAGGGGTGAGGTGCAAGGAACAGCTCTTGTGTTAGATTTGACAGCACACTCCACAAGGTGGCAGCCAATGCAAAATGATGGTATCAAACCTCTGGGTTTTGAAGGCAAGGGCAGGAGAAGGAAGTAAGTTTAAGCAGCTGTGATAGTTAGAAAGGTCTCTGGCAAACCTGTGTTTTCACAGCTGCAGATGTTTTTGTGAGGCTGTCTCAGCTCTCTGCTTTAAGTGACTGATGGCACTTAGGAAACATGCCTCTCTTGGAGATGTGAGCACTATGAACATACTACTACCCATGTGTCATTCTTTAATTATTTCTCATTGCTAGATTGTGCTAGAGGACTGCTTTGGGCTGGATGGTGTGGGTGACAGGGTGGTCAGAGGTGTTTCCACGGGTTCACAGCAAAAGACTTGGACCAGGCCAGAGCTGCTTGTGCAGTGCTGTCTATGCTGGAGAGAGATCCGTTTCCTTCCATCCAGATGCTTTCCCATAATCGTGCTTTGTTTTTTAGCTTTCCCTGTAGCTTACTTCTTGCAGCAGGTCACTGATGGGAAACAGAATAGGAGGCCTAAGCAGGAGGCAGCTTGAGGCTTTGCACATCAGTCTTCCTAAGTTCATTTTGACTTTTGGCAGTAAAGAAGTTTCTGCTTTGCCTGGGGGACTAATCAGCAGAGTTTGGGGGAAACCTACCTTCCTCTTCCTTTTCTGTAAACCTGGAGCAGCATGTCACCAGTAACCCCCAGAGTGCTGCTGGACCTGACTGGATGTAATTCTGTTATTGTTAACTCTAGCTCCTAGATAAAAATCTAATATATGCAGGGAAAACTATTCTGTTTCATATTCCCAGAACTCGAGAGTCAGAAATTGAGCACAGATTTCCTAGTGGACAAGAAGGCGCTGCTGTCTTATGGCAACCTGTATTTGAAATATAACATTGTTAGATAATATGTTTATAGCTGATGCTATAAATTTATTTTCTCTTGCTTGTTTTAAATCCCAATTAAGTAAAAACAGTCTAAAGGCTCACAGGGTTTCTTCTCTTGATTTTTTTAATCGGAATTTCAAGTTAGAAAATGTTAGTTGATGTCGAGGTTTTTCCAAGACTAAGAAAAATCAGTTCATGTTTTGTTTTTACTGCACAAAACACTAACTTTAGACATGGCTTGTACACTTTTTGTCCTTCTTCTGAATGTGATACCTTTACAGTAGCAGTCTGAGTGCTGTAGTGAAAGTATAACCTATGGTAGCATAATAACTTCATTTACAAAGTGAGGGGTGAACTTACAAAGAGTATGAACTTTTCATTTGGGTGTATTTGTTTTGCAATATATACCAGGAAAGGAAAAATTGATCTTAAGGATGGGTGTACCTTGCGTGTATTAATCCATTGCATACCAAGTGTTTTCTTTAGACATTCTTTTGATGTAAATGATACACACAACACTAAGGTTGTAAGGGGATTTTGTATCAGGTTTTGTATTGCTGTGGACTTGTTGCTGCTTCTTTTATGTACTTTTGTAACAATGTGTTGAAAATGGTCAAAAGGAAGGTATGTATTAGTCTACCTTAGAAAAGTCTAGCAATGTAGAGGTATCTCTGCTGACAAACAGCATAGTACCATCTGACTTAGTGTGCTCAGTTGTGGAAGGAAAAGGGGATAAAATAAACTATGGTACATTTTAATTTCCTTGCTTTGACCTGAATGAATAATGGACATACTTTGCATGTTATTTTCCCTCCCTGCTTCATATTTTGTTAAGGGGAATAGAAGATTGACCTAGTGACATACTTTCAGGAGCATCTCTCTTGTCATTTAAAAATGGGACTACCCAAAAATTGATTCAGCATTACAGGTGAAGAATGGGAACTGATGTGCTTAATCCTTTATTATGTTAGAATTAGGCTTTCTAATTTGAAAAGAAGTTATCAAATAGATTCAAATTGAAAAAATACAGGTTACTTTCTCACTGAAACATGGGTAATACTTAGTACCTATGAGAAAATTTAATTCTGGTTAAGTCATCTAAGTTCAGTCAGTCACAACTTCAAGACATCTTAAATGCAGTCTGCATATGAATCACGTCATGTCTGTTTTAAGAGAGCTGCGGTTGTACAATTTTTTTCATAAAATAACTGAAAATTGGTTTATCTAGGTATAATCAGGAATGGAAAATTTGTTTGTAAAATCCTGGTTGAGAAGTAGAAGTGTGGTTCAGCTGGAGTGCATGAATGGGAGGTTCCTGTTCAGGCTGCATAAGAACCTCTTTTGGCCACAGTCTGCTTTTTCTTAGAGTCAACACTTCAACTTGCTGTGATTGAAGTGGAACCTTATTTGTAAACCAATATGTAAAATGATTTTTTTTCATAAAGGGAGTTATGAAAAAACTTTGAATCAGGTTCCTGTTCCTCATCCCATCTCTTAAATTTTAGGTAGCCTAACTTCATACCCAGAAAATGTAAATGTAATATTTTACATTTAAAATACTAATTTAAAATATTTTTTCTTATGTATTTAAAAATGGCTTTTGTAGCAGTCATTTTTACCTATGGGGAAATTAAATTTTTATGCAGGCTTCATGGTAAAATGGGTCTTCATTTATCTGGAATATACAGCTACTTGAACTATTATCATTAAATACTTGGCTGGTAAGACTGTATTGTTGTTTTAACATTTGGTGTTCTGTCTTGGGAATGGGTGGTGCATCTTAATCTGCTTCTTCATAAATTTTCGTGGAAAGAGTCATATTTTGTTATGAGGTTTCAGATTATTTATTGGCACAACTCTTCCCAACTGAAAAAATATTTACTGGTGAGAAGGCAGGATACTACTGGAGTATTACCTTTCTATGTCTTCAGCCTTTTGCCTAGTATGTTACGGATGATTTGGCATGATGCTTGTCATTCCTTCCTCTAGCCTGCCTCATGGAACACAGCCTGGCTGCCCAGGGAGCATTGGGCTGTCGGTCACCCTATGATCACGTTTCCCCTTGTGGCTATCTCCTTGACTTTCTGGCTATGGCTGCCTGTAGTATCTGGTTCCTGTCATATGTGTCCTCTGTCTAGGGACTGCGTGGTGCATTTGCTAAAGAGGTTGGATATGATGATTTCATAGGTCTTTTCCATCTCTAACACCTATGATTTGGTTTTGATGTAGGAGATAAGTCTGCACATGCCTCCCAGGGCATGTCAAAAAAATAGGTTATGGCAAGAGAGGGAAAGAAAAAAGCAGGGGACACATGGGCACAACTAAACCAAAAATCCACTGATGGAGATCACATAAATCTCTTCTAAGGACACCCAAAATTCTGTAAACGGCTATTTTGCTTTCAGTGGACTCACTCTCCCAGTCAAACAAGTTTCTGGATGTATTTTTAAAAAAAACACCCCAAAACTCATAGGGGAATAACATTCTGTAAGTTGTGATATTTACTTTATTGACTTTCCATCAACTTTTATCAATAGTTGCACATACAATACTTGCTTATAGCAAGAGAGTTACAATTGTATGTGTTTTTATTTCTCCCTTTACATTTACATTTTCTTTCTTTGTGAAATAAGGAAATAATGGTGGGGAGGGCTCTGAGGTGAATGTGTCTTCAACCCGTAGGACAACTGCTCACTGCCCTGTAATACAACTTTTTTTCATGGAGGAGGTGGGGCAGGACAATGAACTGAAAGGTTCAGCTGGTTTTCCAATACATTTATAGGTATGTGCGACATTAGCCATCCAAACTAGTGTTAACATTGGCTACAAAAATGATGGTTTTCATCTGTTAAGAACATTTTTGAACATTATGATTGGTAGTCATAGAGATGAATATTTGGTCAGGTCAGCTGTTTTCTGGCATTATAGTTACATTGGATCAATTTTGTCATGAGTATGTTGGCTGAACATTTGTCAAAATTATTACTTGTTGCATAGAGTTCTCAACTGGTTCATAGTTTCCGCATGCTAAGCGCTGTGCAAAGTCCTTGTCCCAGAGGCTTTGCATGGGAAGACATACCTGACTTTCAGTATACGAGTTATAACTGCTAGAATATGAATAATTTTTTTCTTACAAAAAAAAAGGCTGGATTCATGTAACTGAGGATAATGACTTTTTCTTTTGTGTTGTGATGACTGTTAACAGCAAAGACTGCCTCCTTTTGCAGGGGAAAGCCTGTCCTCAACATAGTGTTCTCTGTACACAGTCATTGCAGCATCTTTTATCCAAATTTGCTTGCAGATTCCTCAGTATGATTTGACCTGGCACTGGTCAAGCATTATGACTTACGTGGCCTTCTAGGAGTGACATGTAAGTTGATATTCACACCAGATGCAGGAGTGTAAAGAATTTGGATAAGGCTGAATGACTGTTGAGACTGTACATTTGCAGGCAATAATAGGAGTGTTGCAGGACTTCTGACTGAAGCCTCAATCAGCTCATTGAGTTAGTCATTTGTCAAGTAAGTAAATCTTCTCCTGCACTTTTGGCTGTGTTTCTGTGTGTGCATCTCTAAGGAGGGTTAGGCCATCCTTTTGTCCTCTGAAGAGAATATGGATTTTTTAGCTTTTTGCCGTTTCCACCACAGTTATTCTCTTCTCCTCTCCTGGATGCTTAGCTGTGCCAAAAATCTGCTATCCTGACAGGATTTGTAGCTCTTCTGTCTTGGTAGGAGTTTTGGGCAGGGTTATGTCAGAGCACTTTTGGCCAAAAAAGAAGCTGGAACACTTGTCAGTCACAAATAATTCAGTGAGACTTGCTGAGTTTGTGGTACTTGGTATTAATTTACATTTTTTAAAATGTTCCCCAAATCACTGTATCTCTGACATAATTTTTACATTCAGGCCTGAGGCAATGCTGTGCCTGTATTTTGCTTTTTTGGTGGATGTTGATACATTTGCTTCTGGTCCTGTCCCTTATCTCATGGTGATTCCAATAATTGGTAGAGGGCCTTGTTTCAGAGGGGGGAGGAAAGGAAGGCACTTATGTCTTTGATTATAAGAATTTTTGTAGTAACCATTTTTGCTCCAACATCTGTCAGGTTGAACTAAATCAGAGGCTCTGATTAGCAAACATGAACTGAGAAGGAGGAAAACGCTTTAACTGGTATTCTTCAAAGGCATTGATGTTTGTGGATCAAGTCATCTTGCATTCCTGTCAGCTGGTCTGGTTTTCTACTGTCAGATCATCTGACTGTACAATGTATAATTGCCTATTTATTGTCTTTCAACCCTTCTGTTTTTTAAGTCTCTCCAAGTTATCTTGTTGGACAGGACTTTGGACAATGATAGGGCTTTTTCTTTGAAAATATGTAATCCCCATTAAATATCATTGGGGATATTAAATATCCACTTGCCCAATTTCATGGTTTATTTACTTGACTTAATTTTAAATGTTCTTAAATTTCGTGTGGGGTTAGAATCAAGCCATCAATTTGGAATTTTTTTTTTGTTGTTGCTGTCTGAAAATACCTTGCTCAAAGACTATTGCTGTGTAAGTGAATAATACAAGATGAATATTTAAGAATGTATTTCTAATATTCTTGTTTTGTTTCTCGGTGGTGTTTTGGGCTGTCCCTAGCTTCATCATGCAGATGTGGTGGTAGTTTGCAGTACAAAACCTGATGATGTTCCTGTGAGCTGGATAAAGCCTGGAACCACCATAATCAGTTGTTCTCATGATTTGCTGTCAGGTAAGAGGCGTTAAAAGACAACATGTTTTGAAAATGATGTGTGACAAGTCTTTGAGCTAAGTGTGTGGCACACTGGTGGCAACGAAATACAGTTGAAAGCTATGTCTTTGGGAAAGAGCTTTTAAAAGTGGGTGTTTGTGTACAGGGGATGTATACATATGTCTCTGATATATAAATAGGAAATAGATATCGTGTGAAGGAAGAAAGGCTGGAACAGATTCTTTGTACCAGGATTCTTAAATAAATTATGATACCGTGGATTCAAAGAATTCAGAGGGAAGACGTTTGGGTCATCAGATGAGCTATTATTTAGTGGTGTTTTATACAGCGTGTTATCCAGTGACTTTTGTGGACTCATCTGGAACATGGAGAAAAGAGGGTTAAAAAATTCACCTGCCAAGTGCTGTGAAGCTCTTTAGGAGAGTAGAGAAATCATGTGTAGCTGACAACAGGAAGAATGTCTCCTGTAGTAATTACTCCTACAAGAAAAGTTTGGATTCCCATCCTCCCTCTTCCCTGACTGGTGTGGAGAGAGGGTGTATGTTCATTAATTTCTCAGTTTAAAAATGCTATAGAATTGTATTAGGAATAAAACTAAGAAAGTTTCCCAGAAGTTACTGTATTCTATTGCTAGAATTGCATTTCCTGTAAAATTCCTTGCAGTCCTGTGACGATCCCTAGGTATTTTGTAGCTTTTTCATATGTATATGGATTTGACTGTTCATTGTCCAGATGGGATTATTCTGTGAATGTGTGAGAAACTAAAGAAGTACATGGGTAGTGTGATTGGTTAATGTGTTTTTCTAAATCTATTACAAGTGTGCTTATTGACATCTATTGATACAAAACTGGGGAAACGGGAACAAGGCCAAGAAAAACTAATTGTATGGTTCTTAAACTAGGGGTATTCCCTATGGACAAATTAAGCAGTCTATGCAGAGCTAATGCAAGATCAGGCTCATAATAAAGCAGCTGTTGTTGCCATGCAAAGTGTGGCCATAGATATTCCTTTCCTTGTCTTTCATGCTATCCTCTTGACTTGACCACATGCTATGGATGTGGGAGATCTGTGTTATAATTCACTCAATTGTCTGAAGACATCTGGGCATTCATCTTCCACCTCCCAGAACAGTGCTCTGATCCTAATGAAGATCACAGGATTGGGTACTGAGCCTTGTTCCTTGCTGATGCTGCGTGAGTTGTCCAGAAGTAATTAATTTTTTCTTTTTCCTAGCATAGTGATTAGGAGACTCCTCACATATTTAATGACCACTTATTTTGCATAGGGATTGGTGGATATAATTGTTAAGTATTTGTAGGGCAGGGCTTGGAGCACAGGTCTCTCCAGCAGGTACCCAATCTACTAGTATAACATACTCTTTTATGAAGGAGGAATGGGGGAAAAAGGGAAAGGGACAGAAAAGAGAGAATGGTGGTATGGTGGTAGCACCTATAAAAAAATAAATAAATAAATGAAAAAAAATAGTCCCTCCTCATTTGAATCCTTCTAAGCAGAAACCTCTTAGGTGTTAGACTCAGGGTAGAGGTGCAGGTCTATGAAGGCAGGGTGGGGGTAAGCCAATCCTAGCAGTCTGAGTGGCACTGATAATGGCAACTCTTGCGGCTCTATGTACTGTCTGGTGCAAATCTCACTTTCATATACCTAGTTCTTTTCCCCTGTTGCAGAGAGAGTCTGGGTCTTCAGAGACCTAAAAGTTAAGCAGTATAACTATGCTATGTCTTGAGACTTAAGAATTATATATATATATGTAAGTATATATACGCATATATATAAAAACACTTAAGTATTTGCTCTATAGAACTATAGATAATATTAGTATTTCCCTTGCCTAAAAGATTGCTGTTAGGAAAACTGCATTAAAACATTTGAGTGGTGTTCACGTACCACAGCACTTCATTTTTAAGGCAGGAGATTTGGCATAAGCATATAGATTTCTTTGCATTTTTCAAATTGTAGCAGTGGGCCATGCCAAGTATTTCTTTGGAAAGGCAGCATGAGATTTTTAGCATGATAATTTGAATAGAGCTTATCTACCAAGTGTCTGTCTACCAAGTGTCTATCTGTCTTTATGGTTATGCTTTTGAGATTGTCAGAATCTTGGAGAAACTCCGAAAGAATAGCAGAAATGCATTTTAGCAGCTTAAAAAATTCTGGCCTCAAGACTTACTGGAGAGTGAAACATGGGTGTATGTTTGACAGGAAGAATGTACTTAGTTTAATTGCAAGATATTTATTAAAAGCCTATTGTGGAATATTCATGACCTTTGAGAAGAAACTGAGTCTTACAACTGACTCTTCACTTTCAATATGTGGTCGAATCTGGCTGAGGTGCTTGGAAATTGCTCTGGATTTTTTCTTGCTTTAGAAATGTCCAGCTTAACATCTGTGGGGTTACAGGAGTTAAGTGAAACCTGAAAGCAACAATGACCATGAAATTACTTTTATTCTAGCTAGATGATGGCTAGATTTCTATCTTTCATAGTTATACATGTAGTATAACACGCTCAAATGTTTTAAAAGCCCTCAAAATTTGGAAGGACATGGCTGAATTGGGCAGCCAGGAGAATAAAAGCTAAAAGAGCTTGCTCCAAAGTGGCAGATATTTTTTCAAGGACTTTTTAACCTGATCAAAGATTTTTAAATTATCACAATTTCAAAACATTCTCCAATTTCTAGCAGTGGAAAATCTCCTTCTGCTTCACTAATGATTTTGGAATCAAATGAGTGCTGATAGTGTTATGCAGGAAAATACATTATATGTAAATGTATAGAAATGAAAATAATTTTCTGAATAAAACTTAAGGGTGCCAGATTATTTGGGTTTTGATGTCCAGCTCCTTTGGGGTCACTTGAAAGCTGATGCTCATATGATTTAAGTACATTAGTGGGAAATTCAACCATTTCCCTGCTTCTTCTCTATTCAAAACTGCTTGAGCAGACAGGTAGCACATGACAGCAACTCTGCACGGTAGGGTATGAATAGATGGGTGGATGGGCCTCTGTTGGGGTGAGTCAGAGGGGGGAGCACCATGTCTGCAGTTCAGCTGATCTTCTGGCCGTAATCCAAAGCAGAGTGCTATTCTGTCTCCATCTGGAAAATTTATCCTAAGAGAGCTGTTGCAATCCTGTGATTGTCTTGCAAGCTCATGTGTGCATGACTTTCACATTTAACTTCCCCTTCACCCCTGTAAAAGCCTGGTTAGTCATTTGTGGGGCGAGTGTGTAGCATACACAGCCTGAGAGAAGTAGTTTATTGAAGGGAAATGTCTAATTCTGGTATGCATTTACACACATGCTAGCTCTGCCCTGATAAAGAAGTTGTATTAAGCCAAATAACATAAAAAGTTGATATGTTTCTGTAAAGCACAGCTGTCTGAAAGGGGATTTTAAACTTCATTCTTCCTACTTCATTTGTCTCTTTGGCAGCTCTCCCAGCTTGGTCTCAAAGCAACAACAGTCAACTTATGACTGTGATAGACTGTTCCAGTAAAACTCCTCTGTCTGAGTCTAAATCTGAGCATCTCCAGAAGGTTCTTTGCTTTTTTTTTTTCTTTTTTGAATTTAGAAGGATTTTTGAGGCACATTCTTAATTAGAGTTTAATGCTAGGACTGTCACCTTCTGCCTCATTAGCTTTGTCACTGATGTATAGATGCCACTCAGGCTCCAGCCCAAGGTTTCTGTGGCCTGACACCACTGGGACCCTTGTTGGGAGGGGTAATTGTGCAAGGCAATGTGAGCGTTTTATGATGTACAGATGGGATGAGTAGAGTGAGAGCTTGACCAGGTCATGGTTTGCACTTCAGTTCCCCTGTGGGGGAAAGGTTAAAGCTGTCACCATACAGTTGTTATTTTTTATTACAGTAATGTCTACGCCCTTCAGAATGCAGCTAGGGCCTTGATATGCCCACAGAGACTAAGATGTGAATTTTGGCAAAATTGTGTCTACATAAAAGTCAATAAGCAACAGCAGAACAAGCCAGAAGAATCATTACAAGAAAATGACAAAATAATGTTTACTTAGGGTAGCTAATATATGATTATTATATGATATATTGCCACTAGAAACAATTCTAACTATGTCTAAAGCTGAAGTCTGAATTGTGTAGACTTCAGAATATGTACTTTTAATGTCACATTCATGAAGATAATTCCTGCTGCTCAAAAAATCTTGCATATTCTGTTTCCAAGTTATAAATCCCATTGGATAATAATCCTATATATTACTTTGTGACCCTTTCATTGTCCTCTCTCGTTGTAATGGGTGTGTGGAAAAGAAGACAGGCTTTACTATGCTCTTGTAGGTGTTCTGTTGTATAAATATGTATAGCTTTTTAAATCCTCACAGCTGCCTTGCACTTTTTCTCACACCTTTTGCATTTTGTTTGTTTGCTTTGTTAGTTTTTGGGTTGGTTTGGTTTGTTTTGTTTTTGTTGTTTTGGTTCAAAAGCAATAATTTGGATCCTGGAATTGATCTCAGTGTTTCCCTCTTTTCTTTTTGAGGTATTCATATGCTTTATCGTATGCACATGTGTAATATGCACATTATGCATGTATGTTTGTGTAATATGCTTCAGAGCATACAGTTACTCCCTGATTTTTCACTGTATATCCATCCTCCTGGGTGATTTTGTTCGAAATATTAAAGAAGCCACCTACAATTTTGTCAGTGATGTTAAATTTCAAGTCAACATTGAGAAATTTTTTGACTCGAAATAGCTTTCAACTACACATGCGCCCACTCACAAAAGCTTTGTGATTTATTAATGCCATACTTCTGTTTTACAGAGAAACACAACTATGGTCAGCAAGACAACCATACTGCTGAAAACGCTGTTGGTTCTCTCACAATAGCAATGCGAATGCAGGTTAGTGTAACTTCAGACGTAAATTTGTTGCTTTTTCTGTAAACTGCAGAAATTGCTTCCTCATCTTAGATTTTAATTTTTGTTTTGCTCTTTTAAACATCTTTAATAGCAAGTGTTACTCAGCAGGGTGAATCATGCCTGCTACGTTTAATTAGGGAAAAGAATATTAAATATTAGACATGATCCTTCTGGTGATTACAGTAAAGCTTGGCAGAAGCACTGTGTCAATAGACTAATGTTACTTATTCTGGTAAAACAGTGAAGATTAATTGTATCTGCGCACATTTATGTGGTGTGATGGATAGAGGGTCCAAAAGTTTGTTGTTTCATGTGGAAGCAGCATAAATCAGTGAACAATTGATATCTTCCATTATTTTTAAGGTATGAGAAAAGAACAGTAACTCTACATCTTACCAGAATAAAATCTCCAAGTGCCTAGAGTCTTTTCTCTGCCACTTATGTGTTAATGGACTTGTTTATTTTTGACAAACAACAGAACAGTTATAATGCCGTGTTTTTTCTTTCCTCCTAAAACCATGAAACGGAAAGATCTTGAATTTGGTTTTTTTGTTTGTTTGTTTGTTTTTTTGTTAGCTTTGCTGTAGAAGTTATTTCAACATACTCATACTCTTGAGATCATTTGAAATTAGCGTTTAGCATTTACGATACAGCTGGTGTGTGCTGTTTTCTTGTTTAAAAACAGAACATGGTAAAAACCACAGAGCGATGGATCCAGTCCCAGCAGTACAGGAAGTGGGACCTCCGCTGCTTGAAACTGCAGCCTCTCTCCCCAGTGCCCAGGTAATAAGTGCAAAAGAGTAGACAAATGTTAAATGTGACAATGAACCTAAAAATGGTCCACGTCTAATCAGTTTTTAATCATCTTATGTGGACTTCACGTTGTGCTGTTTTGCTGTATGCCTCATTGTGACCATGTCCTTCTGTTTCCTATCAATTTTTACTTTATGATGTACACTGGAGCCAAGCTTTATTTAATGAAGACCTAAAGCTGGAAGGTTTCATTGAGGGAGGGAGATGAAGCCTTGTGTAACATCAACAGAAATACAAATGCAGGAAGTTCCTAATCACTAAGCCTTACTGTAGAAAGGTGTTTATGGATCTAGTTGAGACCCAGTGGTTTCAATGGCATTTGATCTTATACTTATTTTCTTCCCTCAGTAGAAGTACTTTCTCCTGCATTAGACTTTTATATTCCTGTGTAGATGTGTAAAGCAGGAAGCATATTTATTCTCATAACCAGAATCTTTTAAATCAGTTCCTGTCACTTACCTCCCAAGGCCAGTGTCTGGACCTCAGGGATTTTACATCTGCCTTGGCACAGTTGCTGACATATCTGATGTTTAGATGAGCCTGAGCTCTTCACTGTGCTGAAGTGCTTTTCTGGATGTTGGTTGTATTGGGGGACAGAGGGAGGAAACAAGCACCTGAAGTGTGGCTCTAGCATGTAGGTAAGCATGGAAAGTGTTTTTGTGCTTATTTCTGTGCTTGCTTCTGAGCCATTCAGCTGCTGAAGGGACCTCCTATAGGACGAAAGGCAAAGAGAACTGGGACTGCTCATCCTGGAGAAGAGAAGGCTCAGGAAGATCTTATTAATCTGTATAAACACAATGAATACAAATAAAAGGATACAAAGAGTACAAAGCCAGGCTTTTCCCACTGCTGCCCAGTGGCAGGACCAGAGGTAGTGAGCACAAACTGAAATACAGGAAGCTCCAGCTGAACATCAAGAAACACTCTTGCTGTGAGGGTGACCAAGCGCTGACACAGATTGCACAGGGAGGTTGCTGTGTCACCATCCTTGCAAATATTCAACCTCTACCTGGATGTGGTCCAGGGCAACTAACTGGCTCTAGATGGAGGACTGGACCAGATGACCTCCAGAGGTCTTCTTCATCCTCAGCCAATCTGTGATTCTGTAATTCTGAATCCCACTGCTGTGTTCTTGGAAAGCTGTAGAAAAATGTTTTCTTTTCTAAGCATTTTGATTCTGTTTTCACTGTCTCTTAACAACAGTTTAATGAGAATGGAGGCAATTGTAATTTAAAACAGAGATGGCAAAGAACAAGTTTTCTGTTGTACCTGGAGGCACAAGGGGGAAGAAATATTTGAGCTTTTCCTGGGCCAACATGTAACGTTTCTAGAATTAAAGCCTGAAAAATCTATCCTTAAATAATACGGCTAAAAGGTAGAGTAAAGCATATGGCATCATGAGCATGATGGTAAAAAAAAACTCTCAAAAAAGTATTCCCAACCCTCTCTATGACATTGTGTGTTTAGTACATCAGTATTTGCATAATAAATATATAATGGCATATAACCAGTAATAGGAATTCCATTTATTTGATAATAGCTTTATGTCTTTTTTTCTTTTAAATGTAAAGTAACTCGTCAGGTGGAAAGTATCCTGCAATAAAGTGTAATCTTACAGTAATACACTGTGTTGTGTGGAAACAGATGGAGTTTTCACTGAAAATGAGGCAAAGCTGCTTAAGCACTAAAACTAGGAACATCTGCTTTTGGATTTCTGTGAGATCTGGGTGTTAATTGAAGTATTTCCAAAGATACTGCAAATGGAACAGAAGATTTTCTTGCAAATACGCAATAAAAAAAAATCCAAGGACACAGGCAGAGCAGAGGTAGAGCCTTACCACATCTTTAAAATTTTCCTGTGTTTTATCACTTACATTGTCAGTGGTGGACACTTACAGTATCAGTGAAACCACTGTTGCACATTTCCAGCAATATTGAATAATGTAACTTATTGAATAATGCTGTTACGTCCAATATAGAAATTATATTGTTAAACTAAAAGAGCTAGCTACAAGTGTAGACTTCTAAATGTTAGTTACAATCAAATCCTTAATTTCCTGTTTTAGAAAATACTTTTACCAGAAATAATAGACTAGACATAAACATTTCATGTGTTGTTTAGTGCCTGTAGTAGTTAAGGTATAAACATAAATTCATTATGAAATTATGCCTTTTATCGCTTTATAGTGGGCATCAGTGTGCAATCTGTCACTAAAGATTTTCTTAATTGTTAAAAGTCTCTTTGCTTTAAAGGTCCTTGGAGGAATTTCAGATGGGAAAATGAGGACAGTAGTGGTTTTATCAACCAGGAACTATTGGAATTCTCTGGCAAATTTACTTCTAAAAATATTTGTAATCCTGTTTATCTAGAAATGCTTTACCTTTTAATTTATTTGTAAGTGTACAGCTTAGTTAGTTTCTTCCACTTTTTGCCAGTAGTGGTACCTGCAGGATGAAAAAAGCTTCATTGTTTCTTCCAGAGCTCTCAGGGGGAAGAATTTTTATCCCAAGGGATGAAGGAAATAGGAAGGACTGAGGTTGCTGCAGCAAGTCTTGATAGTCTGGGCTGAGATTTGAAATAATAGTTTCTATCTTTTAGTAAAGAGGCTGATACATTAGTAGGAAAGGGGAAAAAAAAGGCAGATTGACTTTCTACCATACTGTCATCAACAAACCAGTATTTTTCTGTGACTCAGGTTGTTTTTATGGAGAGAGTTTTGAATGAAAACTAAATATTCTTTGCCACGTGATGTTTGTAAGCCCCTCTATCTTGTGTTCTTGATACATTTTTATGGCTAGTCACATTTAAAGTAATGCTAAAGGTTTCTTTTTAAAAAAAGGTTTATTTAAAGAAAGTCTTGTATGCAAGAGGATGTGCTCAGTATGTCTTTGAAAGAAAGCAGATTCCAGATTAGCATATGCAATGAAATGGTCATCCACCCAACCAGTGAGTGCTGTGATTGGAAACCTTGTCCTCTAGTACTGGGTTATGTCATGGTTCGTGTTTCACTTAGCTGGTGAAGGCTACAAAAGTGGGATACTTGAGAATTAGAATTGAATAATGGTCCCAGTTTAGGATATCCTCAAAGAATGGCAAACAATCAAGTTGGCAGAAGCTGATTATTTGCTGCTAGATGGAGGACAGCCGAGGTCCACACATAGAGTTGAAATCTGGCAGTAGTTCTGTGTCCATCCGTGGGAATTTGAAGTCTTGCAGACTGTTTGAAAGTTCAGGACATTAGCTTTGATTCCATTGCCAGATTCTATCTTAAAAATATTGTAATCAACTGAAAGTGCAGGAAGGAATTTAGCTTGGTTAGGCAGAAAGTAATTAATCTCTTGGTAATTTTTTTGCTTGCTTTTCTGGTGATGTGAGCAGTTCAAAGCCAAAGGAGACAACTGTTTGCAGCTTGTGTGTCATGTACTGAACTTTACTGCCATGGGAGCTTACAGCTGCTAAACACTTATGTGGACATAAGGGGCAACTAGGTTGAGCTCACAGATGAAAAATCCATGAAGGAGTATTAAATCCAAAGACCCCAGGTGGTATAGGTCAGGAACTGTAGATACGACAGTATCCCCAGCCTACAGCCACCTCCCCTCCGGCAGTCTACCATGTGTGCTTGCACTACGCTTGTTCTCTTACCTCAGCTGCCACTCAGACCCTGCTGGAAATAGTTTCTAAGCTCACTGGACTTCTGGCCTGAGCCCTGTGCATTAAACTCGTCCTGTGTGGCCATTGTCATTTTAGCTGTGTTTTAGAAGTGTATGAGTTGATCTTCAAGTGCCTTGTTTCCTCTGGTGCCCTCATGGGAGAGTAGCAAGGCCTAGTTTGCTTGGCAGTACCTGCTGATAAAAGGCGTTACATGCACAAGCATCAGGTTTAGCTAATGTGTTTATGTGACTGTTGGCCAAGGAACGTATGCACTTCTTAGTAAAGTGGATGTGCTGAATATACTGGGAGGGAGAAGAAGAAAAACAAAACCAGAAACATCCATTCCGGTAGGACACACTTGAGCATCCAGCAGGCACATCTCTAGTTTGACATGTAAGCATTACATAATATTTGGAATCTGATTAAACAAGAGAACTCTGTGAAATTGTAGCAATTAACAAACACTGCATGTGATTCTCAATGTTATATTAGGTGTTAGCTAATACTAAGGTTTGGTTAATAAAATGTGAGAGAGGATTGAAAAACTGATTACAGTAACCCCATTGTTGGAGTATTTGCTGTTGTTTTGTGCTCTGTTGTCGACCACCTAAGCTGAGAGAAATCTCCTGGCTCCTATTTGTTTTCTTTTCCAGTGATATTGAGATTTCCCGAGCACAGAGTCCAAAAGCTGTTGATGTACTTGCCAAGGAGATAGGATTGCTTACAGATGAAATTGAGATCTATGGCCAAACCAAAGCCAAAGTACGTTTGTCCCTGCTGGAAAGGTTAAAGGATCAACCAGATGGAAAATATGTTCTAGTTGCTGGGTAAGAATGTACAGTTATGTCATTAATATCCACTCTTTCCATTCATATTAATACAAACATGCAGCTTACATCTTTTGAATACACTGCACAACTAAGAACCCTGAATGTTTTTGGCTGTATGTTGCTCTCTTCTGAAAGTGAGCAGTTTTGAAAATCTTTGAAGTAACACAACTTTTCTTCCAAACTGTTATTACTGAAGTAAAGTATATTTTATATAAGGTAGTTTGTTCTAAGCATCTTAAATGTTATCTATTGGTGTGTGGAGGTTTTCTTACTGTTTTATCAGTATTTTAAATGTTTAACTCAAGTATATAAGTCTGTGTGTATTGTCGCTGTTTATAAACACACTTTAACAGAAGCTGCATGCTAATCTGTTGATATTAACAACAAATACTTTTTTTATTGAAGAACAGAGAACAAAGTTAAAAAAGGCTTTTTTTTTCCTCTGAAATGTAGACATGTCTCCAGGCAAGCTTATCCTGGTCTCTGTTCCCATGATTATGGTAAATGCTATGCTCAGCAGGGATTATCCTCTTCTCTTCTGAAGAGATATATATTTTTTTCTGCATTCAGTGACACAACATTTTTTCATTCACCTTGTTTGCTAAGTAGAAGCTTCTAATTGTGCACAAACATGAAGGTTTTCATTAGTATTTAAATTGCATATGTTCTTTATATTCTGAATTTATACGGTTGTTTCCTTGTAAGTAAAAACAATGAGGTTTAAAATACAACTTTATGCTGATGCAGAAGGCTGTTCTTAACTGCCTTGATTTACTAATACCTCAGCTGGGGTAGTGTTTCAAAAACCGTTTGCTTTACTACCTCCCTATAGGGACAACCTGGATTTCTGGCAGTATCTGAGGTGAAGCTGTTGTAGACTGAGGGACATGGTGTTACAAAGCTGAGGCAGACAAGTTATGAAGCTGTCTTCAAAGCTATGTAATAGAAGTGTGCATACAAAGATGTTCCTGGAGAACATTGGAGCAGTTGTTTTAAGAGAAAGAAACAATAGCTGGTTGAGCTTGGTTTCCTTCAGTAGAGTTTTATTTTGTGTTTTGCTGTTCTGGAGAAAGAAAAGCAGATTCAGCATTTGGCTGAGTTTGAAAGAAGTTGCTACGGTGTGCTTTCCGGCTTATGTTGTCAACGGCATCAATTGGCCACCATGCTGCAGGCTGTGCCAGCCCTCTAGCAGAATCATACAGTCATAGAATAGTTAGGGTTGGAAATGTCCTTAAGATCATTTAGTTCCAACCCCCCTGCCATGGGCAGGGACACCTCACACTAAGCCATGTCACCCAAGGCTCTGTCCAGCCTGGCCTTGAACACCGCCAGGGATGGAGCATTCACAACTTCCCTGGGCAACCCATTTCAGTGCTTCACCACTCTTACAGTAAAGAACTTCTTCCTTACATCCTGTCTAAACTTCCCCTGCTTAAGTTTAAACCCGTTACCCCTTGTCCTATCACTACAGTCCCCAGTGAAAAGTCCCTCCCCAGCATCCTTATAGGCCCCCTTCAGATACTGGAAGACTGCTGTGAGGTCTCCACGGAGCCTTCTCTTCTCCAGGCTGAACAGCCCCAACTTTCTCAGCCTGTCTTCATACGGGAGGTGCTCCTCGTGGCCCTCCTCTGGACACAGCTCAGCTTATTCGAAAATGTTTGGAGGTGGAAGATAGCATGATGCAAAGCCCCATTCAGCTGGATTTTAGTTGTATCAT
This sequence comes from Pezoporus wallicus, assembly GCF_028554395.1. NCBI lineage: Eukaryota > Metazoa > Chordata > Aves > Psittaciformes > Psittacidae > Pezoporus > Pezoporus wallicus. Next base: position 670,136 of record NW_026635157.1, read on the forward strand.
ATTGCATGCACTATTTCTTTCTCTCCCAGTCTTTCCAAGGAAAGCATCAAGCAATTGTCCAAATGCTGTTTTGTTAGCACAGGCAGAAGTTTATATACATGTGGAAGAAATGGGGAAGTTTTAACTAGCAGGATGAAAAGCTGTCAACAAATAGAAAACTGTATGTTAAGTTTATATGACATGTATGGAGAGTGAACTGTGTTACACAAATGTTTGGGTTTGGTACCTACACTACTTGATTATGCAGTATGTTGCTATTTGTAACAGAAGTCATTGCATCTGGTGGGGTGCGTAAGAAGCCCATCTGCTGTACAAGCAGTGCCTGGGTGAAGTGGTTACAATGGTAGGAACATTCTCTTCTGAGAGAGTTCAAAGTTCGAGTTTGAATTATTGCCCATATAAAGTACATGTAGAACTTGCATTTATGTGTTCTCAGCTGTTCTCATTTGCTGAAATGACTGTAGCAGATAATGATTTCAAGAAAAGTGGGGAGCTACATCTGGTGGGGAAATGTTTATTATGATGAAAACTGAGTATCACTCCAGTGTGGAAACTGGGGAGTGAAATAGTATCCTCAGTTGCCTTCCTCATCCTCTCCCTGACAAGACAAGGTCAACCAAAACTTCTGGTCTACCACTTGGAGGATTATGGTGTTTGTTCACAATAACCAAAGGTACTTAGAAATTCTTTTAGAATGGTGAGGTATAAAGCTTCAGAATAAGTTTCCAGTGCTTCAGAGGAAACATTTAAGATACATGGTTGTACTTCAGGGTATTTGGTCTGATGGAAATATATATATATATTATGTATGATGTGTACTTTTTGTAAGTGAAGGTAGTGAAAAATGTGTGTGTATTCAATAAGCTGCAAAATCTCTAACCTCTGCCCATGATGCAGCCAGTAACATTTGTGCCTGTAATTCCACAATTGGATTTTAATGTTTCATGATGTCTAGGAATGATAAATACTTCCTTCAAATGTGCTTCTAGTTTATTCCTGATGTGCCCAGACTTGTTCTGAATAGCAAGATGCACCCACATGTACCTTTTTATCTGTAAGGATAGGTGTACTGAAAATAGGATGAAGACTTAATTTCTCCATGACTTCAATTTTCCTCTGTGTGGAGAGCATTCTTTCACTTTTTTCATTCTTAGTTGGGGTTTTGTGTGTGTGACCTGTTACAGGGCTCATGTCACCTTGGGGTATTGTGGTTTTAGCCCAGCCGGTAACTAAGAGCCACAAGTTATCATGCAGTAATTAGCTCTTGGGCATCCACTGACTGTATTCAGGCTCTTAGTGTACTAAAAAAGGATTATGTTGCAGGATATATTAACTTAAACTGCCTTCCCATTCACTGCAAGCTGAGAGCATGCAAAGGAATGAAGCTTGCACGTGACCTAGTAGCTAAGTTCAGTAGCTAAGTTTAGAATAACTTAATCATGCATTCAAGTATGTGGATGGCATATTTGTAAGCACAATAGTAAACTGCCTCTAAAACGTATTAGACCCTGTGTGTTCCAGCAGTTTGTTTTTAAATGCTTCAGTGCTGTGGGTTTTACCAGATAATTCTGACTTGTTCACTTCAAAAATGCAAGCAGAAGTATAACAGAATGTGGAAAAAATACGGAATATACTGCTGCTTTTACTAAGAAACATGTTGGATTTTGAATGCTGGAAATGTAAAATCATTACTTTTCACCTAACATTAATAGGTTGTTTTGTGATGAACTACCCTGTTGGTTAGATAAAAATTGAAGGTAATGAATACTAACTTAATGCTTGAGCAAGTTGTATGATGGTAAATATTTTAGGGACAGAAATTTCAGATTTGGTATTGCATTTACTTCTCATGGGTATGGATTGGTTTGGATTTCTTTTCACTGTATTTCTTGGGCCACAAGGTGCTTATAAGAAAAATGGTAGACATCAAGAAAAAAAAAAAGAAAAGGAAAAATAGAGGGAAGAATAGGAGTGGAAAATACCACTGTGTTGGTGCACTGAAAAATGTGACAGTCCAAAGCAAAGTCATGGCTGAGACAGTTTGTCGTGTATTCCATATGTCATTGCACAGCTCCTGACTAGGATTGCCTTGGATGAGTTTGTCGGCTTTTAAGAGTTTGTAGCTGTGGATTCCTTAGTCTGTTCTGGCTTTGTTCAGTCATTTTAGCTTCACAGTGACCACTGTGCTTTCATACCAGGAAGCTCAAGTCCCATTTTGAGGATGCCACTGCAATGTTGTCATAATCTCACCTCCACGAATTAGGAATTGCAACACTTCTGTGCTCAGAAACGCATTTCTGACAGCTGTAATTTTGTATGGGAGATGTGTGTAGGTGAGGCTTTCATTTATGGGAGCTCAATTGCCCATGCCCCCCATTGCTCGGCTTTGCAGGCTTCCAGGTGGATCACAGGAATGGTGAACTCATTAAAATCTTGAATATTGCTGATACTGATGAGTTGAAGATAGAAAATTTGAAAAAAGAGAATTGTCACGTATCCAGCAAAGTTCTTGCTGGAGTCACAGCGGCTGGGGTAGCTGTGAGGAGGTTACAGCTGGTGCAGTGTATCATCTCACTGTTTATTTTCTCTTTGTGAGACCTCATGTAGCTTTCCCACAGAAACAGCTCTGCTGCAAGCTAATGTGATGTATAACAAACAAACAAAAAGTCTGCATATTCTTATCTTTGTTTTGATATACATAAAAAGAGAAGGCTTTCCAATGTTATGGAAAACTTAACTTTGTCAAGAAGCTGGTGACTCCTTGGTAGGTGGCAAAGTTTTAAGGAGGAAAGTGATTGTGAGGTTTCTGTGCTTAGATTGAAAACATATTAAGGAAAATTGAAGAATAATGCAAATGGAGGTAAAAGCACTATATTTTAAGGGAGGGGTGATTTTCCCCTAGATTTGCATAAGATGAAAACACAGCATTACACAATAGAGCTAAAGTTAGCCATTAGCAGTTGTAATTTTATACTCAAGCAGGCAAGTGACCTAAGTTGTAGTACTGTAGGCTCAGTAATGTAGCCAGCAAAAACATCTCAATGTCCATAAAATCATTTAAGTGGATTATTTTATTTATAAAAACTGATCAAAGTAGACCAGGTACAAAAAGGAAGTATTTAAAATAAGTTTTCTAAGGAAATTATTGGAATAGAAATTTTTTAATTTTAGACTTCTTTTTTTTTTTTCCCTAACTAATATTTAAAGCTGGGGTTCTGGTTAACTATTGAAACTCTTAAATAACTGTTTAGCTCATAAGATTTATCCTGTAGTCTCCAGGCTGTTACTCAGCCTGTGAGAATCAAAGGTCCTGCCAAGGCGTCTTATGTGAGATGAGAAGTCGAGGATAGGTAAATGACTTGTCCAGACCAATCTGCCTTCACTGAAAAGTGTGATTGTCAGATCCCTCACATTTTGTTCATGCTTTTAGGTGAAAAGAGACTGAAAAGTCAGGTTCCTAATTTTTACTTCTCAGCTATTATTGTCTATTCCTACCTGCTGCTGTGGATGAGGTTTCATGGGAGAGCAGCACTCAAATGCTGTAGGCCATTTATGGAAGTCTGGTTGCTAGTTTTCTTCCTCCATCTTTAGACATTTTGAGCCTTTAGATGTCCATCTGAATAACTCTAGTTGCAGGAAAGCTAAGGATGGCAGGTTTTAACAGAACGAACAGATTAAAACCAACTGATGTGAGGAACACGTTGAAAATACATGCTGTTAAGGCCAAACAAGTTTGATGAAGTCAAGGTCCTGTCTGCAAACACGTTTGTTTGCTGCTGCAAACCCTTGTGTGTTGCATGAGTACACTAGTGAAAATAAGCTTGCTGTAGTTATTACCCCCACTTTGGTGGAGGCTGGTTCTGCCAGAGCGCCACATTCTCACTATGTGGATCTCTGTGATTTGGTTGGTGCAGAATGTCAGTATATTGGAAATTCAGCAGAGGCAAAATCTGTTCCTCCTAGTGTTTCTCTTTTGTTCTTTGGAAAAGGGTCTTTGTCATAGAAAATTCCTAGTGCTTTCTGACTTATTTTACATTGTCATTTTAGAATGTGCCAGCCTAGTTACCAGAGCATTTTAGTAATGTGCTTCTTGATTGTGTGTATTTTCTGTGACAAGTAGATACTGTTCTTCATGTTACCACCATCATGTCTTCTGTTTATGCATTTGTCAATTCCAATTTCCTTGCTTTTACTAAATGGTAAGCTGCATCTTTGATTTTTTGTTTGTTTCATAAGACTTACAGAGTCCCTGTGCTGCTCTGAATGCCAGCTTAGCCTTCTGCCATGTGTTGGGCGACGCTTGAGTAAATAAGGTAGTGATGGCATCTCTTAAAACTCTAGGATGTGAACTTTGTGTGTCTGATGTTCAAAATCAGAGGTAACCACCAACAGGAAGAACTGCAAATACAAGTTGTTCTGTTAGCAGCGTAGCCACTGTGAGCACTGAGCTCCGGGGGTTTGTGGCAAGCCCTTTAGTGGTAACTTCCAGCAAACTGTTACAGGTTTACTTTTTGGTGGGTTTATTTTTGTTTGTTTTGTTAATGTTGTGTTTTAAATAGCTTAAAGTTATTATCTTGTTATGTCTCTGAGTGCAGTAACACCTCAAGATTACTCCAATATTCTTTAAATCTGGCTTTCATGCACAGGAATAAGAGGATCAAGTAAATGAGATTAAGGCAATAGGCAAAAGTGAATGAGACAGTAGCAGAACAAAGGGCAGGGAGAAGCCATGCTAATTATTTCAATGGGCTTGGGGCAATCAGTGTTTAAGACAGTAGTCAGGAGGGTGAAACTGGTTGTGCATATGGGTTAATCTGGCCTTGGTGCACTGAAAGAAGCATCTTTGTGCAAAAGTAAGGATCCCAGGACAAAATGGAGATTGCAGAAGTAGTGGTGGGAAAACAGAAGCTGTCATTGTAGCAGTAGTAAAAGCAGGAGGGCTCACTGTCATGACAATGTAGAGATTAAAAGGTCTCAATTCTTCTAGGAGCTGCAAATATGAAGCATTTTGTGCCCCTGCAGTAGATCAGAAGGAAATACGAAGGCATAGTATGGTTAAAAAGATGACAGGGACCAAAACTGCTTTTGAGAGTAGATAAAATGGATCCTTCTCAGGATATGCTCTAAATGTCCCACCTTTTGTTGGCTCTACATAGATATTTTGCTAAAAATCTGTGAATTCCCTTTTAAGTTAAGAGACTGCTGTTCTAGGAAGCTGGGATGCCAAAATAGTCTGGGTAGTAAGTTACTGAAAATATTTAAGAATTGAATTGTGGGCAAACTTGATGTTATAAACTTAGGAAAAAATGACTGAAAACAAATGCCCAAATTAAGTAACCCATATGCTACATGGTCATATGAAAATAGTTCAAAGCTGCCAGTAGACAAAATACTATTTAGAAAGAGTTTCAGTTTAGGGAGTCTCTTACAGATGTATTAAATTCCATTGATTTCACTGAAATTTGAGTTAAAATATCACTTTTTGGAATAGAAAAATTGTTTCCTAGAACAGCACAGAATCATAGAATCACAGAATGGTTAGGGTTGGAAAGGACCTTAAGATAATCTAGTTCTATGCCCCCTACCATGGGCAGGGACACCTCCCACTAGAAGATGTTAATTTGGCTTGTCTCCTGTTGCCCAAATTTTTCCAGACAAAGGCTTCTTTTTTCCTAGCAAAAAGCCCCGGATCCAATGATGAAGTAAAAGATAGATTTGTGACAAGTTAATGTTTTTCATGTGTTTACATTTCATGGGACAAAGAAGGGCTTTTGTAAATTTGTGAACTGACTGAACTAAGCTGCATCTTACAATTCTACTGATGTTTTAATACATTTGAGTTGTGCTCTGAGGATAGCAATAACTTGGAAAAAATTACTGGTTGGGTAAGGAAGTGTTTCTAGTTAGAGCTAGATGTTTTAGCTCAAGTTTTGAAGAGGTCATAGAATAAGGGTTCCTCTTTGACTAGGATGTGTGTGCATGCTTGTATTTCCTTGGGAATGAACATTAGTTCTTAATGTCAACTTCACTAAGGTACTTCTCTGCAAGTAGTGAAGACAGAAAAGATATGAAAGGTTACACTTTGCCAAAAAGTGGGACTTGTGTGAGAGCGCTGTGAGTGGGAGAAGGACTGGGGCTTTCTTCTTTTGCCAGTCAGAAGGAGAAATGCTGTGCCTCAATTGAATCATTTGAATGCATTTTGGAGACATGAGGTGTGTTCCTACTTTAAGGAAGAAAAGGAAAAAGAGAGAAAAACTCCAAAACTCCCTCACTTTTAACATGGACCTTGAAAGTAGGGAAGACATCACTTAAACTGAGGTGTCTCTCATTCACTGAAGGCTGATGAAGTTTTCTACCTAAAAATTCAGCTGTCATTGTCCCTTCATTAAAGGTACAAGAATAGTCTTTGAGAGGAGGTTAGAGTCTCTGATTCAAGGTTGGATATACTTCTAATATTCTGGCCTGGTTCAGTCATGCTCTAGGTGTGGGAGTTGTAGCATGAGGCTTTTGAGCATTTGTATGGGAGGTTGGACTATGACTGTAATTGTCTCTCATCACCATTAAATCTGCAACAATATCATGAAACGTAAGTGTAAAACAAATCATATTCAGTTGAATACAGCAACTTTTGTGTCCTGTTTTAAACAAAAAGCAGTTGATCTGTCATTATTGAGGACTGTGATGACATGGAAGCTGGAGAAGGGAGAGTTGAGCTCTACAAACAGAAGTGTTGGTTATTTAATTTAAAATATTCTGTTATTTCATTCAAATTTTGAGCAGTGGGAATAAAATATCTCGTGCATTACTACAGAAAAGTATTAATACATGCTCGGAGTATCTTGATGGATGGCTTGTTAATGAAACTGGTGAGACTTATGCTGTAATAAAAATGTCTAAATTCAATATATTCTTTTTAGAACTTTTGCCAAAATAATCTTCTCTTTTTCTGCTATCATAGTAAATTGCTTAAATCGAAGACACATGTATATTAGCATTCCAACTTGAGCTAGGGGCTAACACTGTGGCAGTATTTTTGTGGAGATAAAGTAATCTTATTGAAATTTGCTGTACAAATATTCTTCGTTGAAATCAAAAGCTTTAAGTTCTGATATCCTTAGCCAGGCTGACATCAGCAAAGAATTTGATTAATCTTTTTTCTTGTTTTGCTAGAATAACCCCTACACCCCTAGGAGAGGGGAAAAGCACAGTCACAATTGGTCTCGTTCAGGCGCTTACTGCACACCTTAACATTAATTCCTTTGCTTGTCTGAGACAACCTTCTCAAGGACCTACTTTTGGAGTTAAAGGTACATAATATTTGAAGACTTGAAGACTCTATGACCTCTGTAAGATTAAAAGCAAATACTTCTTTCTTTTGCTCCTTTTTTTTTTAATTTTCATTTCAATTCTTTAGTTACTTCACTCAGTGAATTGTCTGAATGGTAGCATATTGGATTTTTTGAAAGTTTATAACTAGTAGATAAATGTTTCTTGCACACGTCTTCCCATGCAAGGTTCATATCTATGTTCATGCATTTAATGTGTATTGATAAGGCAGATGAGGCCCAAACATAGTGAAAGGCATGGGGCTGTGTTAGCCAAGAGGTGTTTTGTGCAAGTACACTCAAAAAGAGTTGCCCTTCCAGCAACTCCTCTACTCAGAGACTGTCTAAAAATGTCTCTAAATGTTATTGTTTAATTATTCCTTGAGAAGGAGTCCTAAATCCACTCGTATTGATTAAAAATATCCAATCTAAGTAAGTTGGCAGGTAAGCGTATGGTTCAGCTCATCTGCATCATAAATTTGGCTAGGTCTGAACCTCTTCTTTCTGTTTTTCTGAGTTATCACCCTTAATCACAGCTTCTCTGCCTAGAAGGTCTTTAAAAGCATGAGGGCCAGGTAAGAGCCAGCCAAAGTTCAAGCCTGTCTTCAGTGCTTATAGGAAGTAATGTAATCTTCTTTTTGCCATTTCTCAGCTGAGTTTGATGCCTAACTGGGCAAGCACTCCCCATCTGCTCTACTTTGCTTTGCTGAAGTTTAAGTTAACAAGTTTGATTTCAGCTGGAAGGCTCCTGGTGCTTGGTGCTTCTCAGCCAAGATTGGTGAATGTGAGTGCTTTAATCCCTCCACTCAACTTGTGCATAGGCTACAGTGAACTTCTTTGCCTGTACCCTGAGAGGCAGCGGGAAAGGAGCACTCAGGCAAGGGTGTGAAGGTTTTGTTCAGAAGCAGTGCTTGCTTGTGACTGCTGTGTCTTTCCACCCAACAGCTGCATGTGCATGACCATGTCCTAAATCTGGGCAGGAGCAGAGGGTAGCCATTACATAGCCGAAGTCTGGGCCAGCCGTCATGTGTAGGCTTTCATTTCAGATCAAGGATTCCCCTTTTACTTCCTGCTGGAAAAAGCCAGAAAGGTTTAAGGAAATCTTGTTCATTTGGGTGCATCATTAATCCCCTAATGAAATGCTGAGAAATGTGTCGTCAACACTGTATGTTTGGCTTTGTGTGTTAAAGGGTGGTTGTTTTTCTCTAATACTGATTGGAGTCAGATGTGACTATATGCTTTCCTGCACAGGTGGAGCAGCCGGTGGTGGATATGCCCAAGTGATCCCCATGGAGGAGGTGAGACAGTGGTGGGGGGCAGTGAGTCCCTGTCCCTCAGGCTGAGGTTGCTGCTGCAGCACTTGATCAGTGGTGATGGTCTGTCAGAACAGGCAGCCAGGGGCATTGGGACAGCCTCAGCCCAGACACTGGGTGCCTCCGTGGGGATGGGCTGAGGCCAGGTGGGGACATGAGCAACTGATGTGTCTGGCTTGGTGAGGCCTATGGCTGCAGCAGGGCTGCAGCAGCTGGAGACCAGCCCTGCTGCAGCATGGCTGGGGCAGAGGCTGATGGCACTGGGACTGATGTGGGGTACGAGGCTGTGGGGGAGCCCCAGGGGTTCAGGCAGCAACAGTCAGGGGTGCTGGTGCTCTGGAGCTCTGGCATTGTCAAAGTGAGAGAATTATTTTCTTACCTGTAAATTAATCTGCAGCTGTCCTCTACTCACAAGTAAATGGGTTTCTGTAGAAGATGGCATCATCCCTAGCTCTTTCAAAATACTTTCACTGTGAAAATAATGATGCTCTGAAGCATGCACCCTTATCTAACACAACGTTCACAGTGTAAAGCTACATGGTCCATGTTTTTATGGACAGGCTGGGTCAAGGACAGAGATGAAGCATAGACTGTATGTAATGTCAGTTGGCTGCTGCCATCTAAGCTGGGTGCCTTCTTTAACCTCCCTCCTTTGTCTGCAGCAGGCTTAGCCATATGCCCGGGGCTCAGGATGCTGTAGTTGACAATAGGGTTTTGTGTTTTTCCAGAGCATAAAATGCAAGTAAATCTCTGAGCAGTGGGACATGTAAGGGTAGCATGGCTAAGCTTACACGTACGTTCAGTGCTTGTTTGGAAATGCATGATGGTTTCACCCCAAAAGAGCCATATTTAGAGCTCAACAAAACCACTTGGATAGCCTAAGCTGGTGAAGTACTGCCTCGAAAGTGCACAGCTGGTCCAAGCAGAGCGCTAATGTAGCACTTGGTTAGAGTTTTGATTCCCCTGTTGCATGTGAGTGTGAGCACAAAGGCTTGTGCCAGCTGCTGTTGATGCCCCTCTGCAGTCAGTGCTGCAGTGCAGCTGAAATTGACCTCCCACCTCCTTCTGTCAGAGATATATAAAAAATAAAGTACCTACTCATCAAGTCCTAATCTAATCTAAACTGCTGATTTCAGATTTGTCCACAAAACTTTGCTGGGCAAATTTGTATCAGCAAAGTTCATGCCTGATAAGGCACAGGCTGTTTTCCCATGGCAGAAAGCTGACATACACCCCGAAACCCAGCATGCACAGTGTGCTCTGGGGACTTCAGCAGAAATCTGCACCCCTGCTCCAGCTCAATTAGTGAATACTGACAGTATTTAATTGATTTAGTATTAATGATCTGGAACTGTAGCCCTAGGCTTTTCATTCTTGGATCATTTAGCAAGGAATAAAGATGCTCTTGGCTTTGTTTGGCTAAACTAAGGGTACTTTACCATGTATGCAGGTGAAAATCTTCATATAGCTCAGTGTATTTTCAGCTTGATAATATTTCATATACACTGACAGGTAACTAATCAGAGCTGCAGCCTCAAGAAGATAGCAATGATTGTTGCTGCTAATCTGCCTGAAATTAATAAATTTAGTTAAATGGTTTCTTACAAAAGGATTTTGTTGTTTTCACCTCCTAGTTCAATCTTCATTTGACCGGCGATATTCATGCTATAACTGCTGCGAATAATTTGCTGGCTGCTGCTATTGATGCTAGGATCCTGCATGAGAATACTCAGTCTGATAAGGTGAGAGTTATTTGCTGATACCTTATGACATTTTTTGCTTTCCTATTTTTCAGTAAACTGCATTTCAAAGCAAAATAAATTGATTATCTTTTTATGTTTTCACTGTATGAACAGAAATGATTGCTGAAGCCATTCTATGTTCTCCTGGGAAATTTTGCTTATAGAATATGTTCTTCTGGCAAATAGCTATCATTAGGTAGTCTTCGAGATAAGGATCTTATGCCCAGAACATTATCAACTGTTTCAGACTGTACTAAATAATCTAATAAAATATGTTGATATACCTAATAAAAGATATATATAATCTTACTCTTTTTAATAATTTGTGTACTCCTTCTAAAGTTAAAAATTAATTTCTGATGTATAGTTGGTTGTAATATACCTTAAGAAAAAGCATTTGTGGGGAAAATAAAGTAGATCCCCTTCCTTCTAAATATGTTGTGATCATAACAAAAATGTAACTTGGGTCTTTAAAGGGAAAAACGAAAGTAAAGGAAGGAGCTTCTCTTTCTTGGCTCAGTGTTAAAACTCAGCAAAACTGAGTTAAAACAACCCTTTACTTGGTATAATACAAATGTGCATTTAGGTCAGTTTGCAAATGATAGCCGCAGTTTGAATAATTTTGGACCTTGGTTAAAGTTTTAAAGGGTTCTCAATTTCAAAAATAATACGTATTTGTTTGGTGAAGCATAGAAACACTATCATTTCTATAATTGGATTTAGACTGTTAAATCATAGGCATTGCTCAAAAGCCTACCGCCTTCTCGGAACTGTTTTTTAAATCGCTAAACAGAAGTCCACAGCTTATGTGGAGGGGAAATTTTAATTAAAGTACTCTGAATGAAATGAAGACATTAGCTTTTATTTAACTACTTCCTGGTTGTAACTTTTTCTTTCATTAACTTCTCATGTGTTTTTTCTAGGCTTTATATAATAGACTGGTTCCAGCAGTTAATGGCGTGAGAGGATTTTCTGCTATTCAGCTTGCCCGTCTGAGAGTAAGTTGTTAGTGTAGCCTCTCCTCAATGATAGTATCTCTTCATAAAACATACTCTTTTATGCAACTTGTTTAAAATTGATGTACCGGACTGAGTTTATATAGACCTCCCTCATGAATTTTTTGAGTGCAGACTTTTTTTCTGAAAGCATCATCCTTGAAGTAATAGGATCTGAGTTAGTTATTTTCATAACTGACATTTTTGCCATTTGTTTCTCTCTTGAAATAAACCAATAATGTTTTTAAATGCTGTGTCTTTCCTTATGAGATATTAAAGTTACAGTATTTAAAATACTTTTCCTATTATGGTAAAGTCACATTCGACAACTCACATTCTTTGGTTTTGCAATATTTTCTGGGTTTGAAAGTGTATTATGGCATATACTTCTGGGGTTTTATTGATGTCAATTTGGCAATCTTCCTTTGAGGGGTAGAAGTAAATTTGTGTGCGTAGTATACTTTTGCATCCCATCTTGCTTCCTAAATGCTTCCAGCAGAGCTTTCTGTGCAATTCATGTATGAATAATATATCTGGATTTGAGGCTGCTGTTCTAATAAATACTTAGAGGGCAACACGGTGCACTTGCATAGGGGAAAGAAAGTATAAACCCCTTGAATTGTCCCTTAATGACAGCTTCAGTCTTCTGTGTCCAGTTCCATTTTTGCTGTTGGCTTTTGAGCCCTGACCGGTGTTGTTTCAGAGTTATCAGGAGACAATGGATAGCTGCCAAGTGTGCACTTGGAATTGGGGCTGGAAAGGAGAACAGAAGTAATACCAGATTTTGTTTTGAAGAAGGGAAAAAAAAATGTTTCTCATAACAGTTTAAGCATTTGTGCTGCTCATTTGAATGCCAGTAAACTAAATTGGGGATGATGCCTGCTTCACTCTATGGCAGAGTAGATCTCAGAATTTTCCATAACAATTTTGAAGTATTTTCAATTTGTCCTTGTTTACACTGTTTACAGGGTAACAGGTAGGGAAGGAGGGGGAGTGTTTTGGGTATATTTAGACTTCTATATTTGCTTTATTTTTACTAATAAAGAAGTGTAAGCATGTTGGTTAATTCACAGAGGAACACTTTTCTAATGCCAGAGAAAATTAAGATTTTTTTTAAATTTTATTTTATTTTTTTTAAGACTACAAGTTTCCACAGCTTTCTGATCCATCTTTGTGTAGATTCACCCAAAAACCAGGTTTGATGTTGCTGAAATAGTGAATCTGTAAAAGGTGGGAGATACAGGCTTATTTGTTATAAGTGACTTAGTTCATGGATGATGGGCTCTTAAAGTACCTTTTTTTATTTCATTCAAAGGTGATTCACACAAGACCATGCATGGGTCTTTCAAAGATTTCCATGAAATAGAGCAGGCATTTAATTATCTTTTTATTGGTAACTGATAATGTTGAATTTCATCTTTGGTTTACATTAAGAAGTTCACCTGTGTAAGAAAGAGGCCTTTGAGTATTTCTCTTTTCTTGTTTCATTTATCCATCTACATTTGCCCCTATTTTAGTTACAGGTGTTTTCCTGTGTGATTTTTTTATTTAATAGTTTTGGTTCTGAGATGCTTCTTTCCAAAATGCTTGCTGAAAGCGGGGGTGATAAGGCAGAGCAGCTCTAGCTTTTGAAGCAAAAAAGTCACTTCAATGTATTTCTTTAACTTGTTTTTCTGTAGAAACTGGGAATATATAAGACTGATCCTGGGACTTTAGCGGAAGAGGAGGTTAGCAGATTTGCTCGCCTTGATATTGACCCATCTACCATAACGTGGCAAAGAGGTATGTAGTCAGAAAGCCTCACTTCAGCTTGGATTTAATTATAACTTATTTCCTAATTTACTTAACTTTACCTGAATCAGAGCTGTTTCTGTGCTCTGTCTGTAAGAATGACCTATTTGCAAGTGGGAAATGTGGGTGTGTAACAAATACAGGTGCTGTATGTTGTTCTAAATTTGTTCAAATACCTGCAGTAACTCAAGAGACTTTGCTCATATTCTGAAAGATAGGTTATTCTGACAGTTTAAGTACATTCCTTCTCTTTCGTATTAGATAATACGTCAAAACATGAAAGTTGCTTTTCTGCGCAATTTACAAATATTATCCATTCTTTTCTTAACTGTGTCTATTACGTTTTAGATTATTTGTACTTACTCTACTTGACTTTGGGCCCTCATGCTCCCCAGCTCAGCAGTCTGGGTAGCTTAGAGACTAAATAGGCATCTGGAATTATGTGTTTTTCCTGTTTTTAAAGTGTTTCTAGCTGTTTGCTTTGATAGGAAGAAGAGGTGAAAGATGTAGTACAGTTTCAGCTATGTGTGCCAAGCAAATCAGTGTCCACTCTCACACCCTTAGACAACTCCCCTCTGTTATTTTCCAGTTCTGGTGCTGGGTTAAATTTCAATGTTTACCTCAATTTCTGTATCTCTTTTTCATTTTAAAGAAGTAAACCCTGCATAAAATTATGCACTAAATTCCATTGGATTTTATGATCTTCCTAAGTTCTCAAACACTGCAGTTGTATAGTTCAAAATCATTTTAAAATTGAATGTATTGTGATGATCGGAGAAATAAGGCAAATCTGTTGAGAAATGGGGCTTCTTGGGCATACTTTACTGTGCCCTTTGTGTGCATGTCATCTCAAACTTGGAATGTATTTCTCAAGGTAATAGTGGGCGATGTGGCATAAGATGTTTTTTATTATATACAGTGTGTCTGGAAGAGACCTGTATTAGGATGAAGGAGTAATATAAATATTTAGTGTAATATGAATCATCGTTTTTATCAGCACGGGTTTGGGAGGAGGCAGCATTACTCAACAGCTGTTAACCTCAAGTGAGTTAATTAATCTCTAACAGTGTTAGTGAACCTTCTATTCCACACAGCTCTGTGTGATGTACATGTCTTAAAAATTTCAGGAAAAAAAAAAGGGGGTTAGGTAACTTGGAAAATGTTATATTTGGGACTGTTTGTGCAATCCATATGTATGTGAAGCTTGTTATGTACCAGGGAATTTGAAGGGCAGAAGAGAAAGCTTTCAGATTGTCTGGAAATTAATTTTAGTCAGGACCTGTTTCCTTAAAAGTGTCACAAGCTTAAAGTTCATTGCCATCATATACTAACTTCAGCAGGTACAACATACTGAAAAGAAGGAAAGCTTCCCCCCACTTACCCTTCCCCTGGTATTCAGATCCTGTTTATATCTCTAGAGGATAAGGAAGTAGATACATTAAACCTAACACTTGGTTGAACCTAAAATTTCCTGAAACGTTTGCTTTGGGTAAGGAAGAGTAAGAATCTGGAAAAGGAAAAATTGCTTTAGTGGCAAAACCAGTTAATTCTTATTTTACTGCTTTTAAACACAGCTATTGGAATCCTCCTGGAGAATGAATTCTGACTATGGTAAAAAAGCCAGAGTATCCCAGTGACCAGAAAGAGTTCCAGGGTTAGTTATAATTTCATGGTAGGGAGTGTTCAGGTTGTATGATTTCACAAGGAAGGACCAGATAAAAAGCTGCCCGCTGGCTGTCCAGGCTGGTGGGAAGGCTAGTTCCTGCTCTCAGCAGTGTTTGAGTAGTCAGGAAAGACATGTAGGTCTGCTTGTGGCTTCATGGTGGCATATGCTAACCACAGCTTGGTATGAGGCTACTGCTTCCATGTAGCAGGCTCTGTTCTGGAATTTCTGCCAGTGCTGTATTTTAGAGTATGACTGTGTATAAATAGAAATAGTTGCACCATCCCTTAAATGGAATTCCTGAAGAAATTAGGGTCCTAAATCCCATGTAGTCGGAAGAGTAAATACTATGAAGTTGGAAGGCACATATGGTGTTTACAACGCTTCCACAAGAAATGGCGAAGTAGGGGAAGTGGCTTAAACCTTGCTTTTCTCTCAGCTCAACCACAACCCCAAACTAGGATTGTGTAGGATTGAGATTCAGAGTCCCTCTTGTTCTTGGGTTGTTACATTGTCCTTTTCTGAAATTTTTTAATCTCCAAAATCAGCAGGAAAAGTGTGAGAAGGTGATTTCACTGACCTTCAGTGCAGAGAACTTCTCCAGAGTTTTCTTGATTCTCTGTTTCTAAGTGAATAGGGCTCAGATATACACCTAACGTAATACTGACTTGATTGCCAAGCTACTGCATGAACTGATCTAGACTATCTTCCACTCTTATGGTCAGTGCAAATGAAAACATTTGTAGATCTAAAGAGCCCTTAAGAAAGGGGGAGCCCATTTTCACATACTGCGGGGATTGCCATTCCTGGGAAGGAGAGGTCTTGGAGTTTGCTCTCATTTTCTAACAAGCAGAAGTATCCTCCTGATCTTTCTTCCCAATAAAAATCCCAATCAGTTTTCAGCAGGTGAGAGAGCTCTTGTTCCTACAAAGGCACGTTAGAAATTGAGTGTTGTCAGTGCAGAACTGGAGAATTTGACTCGCAGTGATAGTGAAGTTAGTAATTTCACAGGATGGTTTGGACATGCCCTTGCAATACCAAAAGTGTTTCCAGGTTAGAAATAAAATTGTCTAAAATTGAAGTTGTGTTAAATAGCAGATGGATGATCTTGGCAGTTGAAAAAAACCTTCCTTTAGCTGCTGTGCAGCTGAATGTGGAGTTAGTTACTGTAATGTGCATGAAAGTGGCTTGTCTGGAAGAACCGGTCTGACAACATAATCATCCTTTAAAAGAGAAACAGACAAGGTTTAACCTACATCATGCAGTCTTAAGATCAATTCTTAACAAGTCAATGGTGAAGCAGATGATTTGAAGTAGATCTGAGGTGCATTGTATCTACTGACAGATTTCTCTTATGTAGGAAAAATATTAAATTGTATGTCAGAATATAAGAATCTGTTAGCTTGAAATGCTGTTCAGAGAAATTGTATGTGAGTTATTTTAAACCTGTCACCTAATAGTATCAATTAGAAGGGAGAAACCGAGTCAATGCTAATGCTAAAATGCAGGAGTGCGGCTGTCTGGTTACACTGTTCAAGCAGCTGAATCTTACATGTAGATCAAGAGGTATGCCTGGAATAAAACAGATACCTGAGTCTTTGCTAACATGTTTTGTTTTTGCTATTCTCTTGTTTCAGTGGTGGATACAAATGATAGATTCCTGCGCAAAATAACAATTGGGCAGGCAAATACAGAGAGAGGATTTATCCGTCAGGTATGTAAAGACAGTTAAAATGTTCTGGACAGACTTCAGAGGCTGAGAGATATTTCTGCAGTTCTTTCAGCATAATTCTTTGAATTGCAGTGCTAACATCTGTTAGTCTTGTGTAGTATTCTTGTAGTGAAACTGATTGTGTTAAGGAGTAACTGAGTCTGAAGTTTCAGAGCCTAGAAATTAATGCATATCACACAATGTGTTGAAAGCACTTGACAAAAATGCATGTTAGGGGTTAGACATTGTTGTCCTATGAGTATAAAAGGTGCTCTTACATCCTCATAAGGTTAATCCGTATGATTTTCCTTACTTTTTTAAGTCACTGAAACTAATTAAGTAGTATCTATGCAGGGGCAAGTCACGTGTTGTTGGTCCCATTGATGAGGACTGGAAATGACTGTAAGCTTTTTGCTCAGTTTTCATTTCCTTCTCATGCATCTCAGCTTTGGGATCTAAACTGTAAGAACTTTGAGAATGTGCTTAATTTTAGTATGTGGGCTTAAAGTGATACTTCAGAAAACGAGTATGTGTGTAGAAAAGATAACCTACATTTCTGTATGAGAGCTTCTAGAAGTCAATTAAAGATAAATTGAAAGCCAGACTTTTCCAGCACTATTTGAACAAGTGTTTCTGGTGTTGTGAGGGTAAATCAGTTTCTGAAACAGTGTGGAACAGGTGGAACAAAATCATTGTGATGATGTGGATATAATTTGATGAAGATATTGTAATCTAACATTCTGGATCATGAAAACCTTGAAGTTCTGACTGTTTTGAGGTGAATAGCTATTGCGGTAGAAATACTGCTTTCATTAGTTTTGGAAATTGTATCTTACTTTTTCTGTAGCATTTCAGGTCTCTTCTAGGCTTTGTGCCTAAATAAAGAGACCGAAAAGTAGTGCTGGTATTTTTGCTCAATTCAGCAGTTAATCCAGTCAAATTGAAGAGAAGAACTTAGAAAAGAAATCATAGAATTATAGAATGATTAGGGTAGGAAAGGACCTTAAAGATCATCTAGTTCCACCACCACCACCACCTCCACCCCCACCATGGGTGGGGACGCCTTCCACTAAAAGTGCTCATTTGTTTTGGTTTTGCACACACAGGGTAGACACTTTTCTGTCTATAACTTACATAAAACTCAATATTGGCTAATACTCATTTCTGATAATGGGTTGGGACTACAAAATATTATACTTGGTACAAGATTCTTCAACACTTGAGATGTTTTCCTATGTTTAGATTTGTTTCAATGCGAGTGTTAGCTTTGAGCCAGGTTCTGCCAGCCTTATTGTGCAGCATTTTACCACCATAATTTTACTGCTTATTTAAATGTGGGTTGTTTTATTATAGAGTACTACTTCACATATGGCTGTCAAATGTTGCTTCTATACTGAAGTTTTGGCTGAAATTACTTTGATGCTTTTGGTTTCGATATGTTGGACTTAGGCATACCCATTCGCCTTTTAACATGTACTTAGTGACTTGAGCTAACAGGAAAATTCATTTCAGAGCCTAGCCGGAGATCCAGAGAAAACAGGACTTCACAGTTAACAGATGCATTTTATAAATATTTGGAGTGATGTTCTAGCACTCTTAAAATCAATGACACCTGTGTAAAATGGCAGAGCACAGCAGGCACAAAAGTCTGCATTTTAATGAACAGGGATGCTGTGGTTTCTAAAGAGTATTACATGACTGATGCCCTTGATCCTGCAATTGAATCCATGTGGGTGGATCCTTTCATCAACAGAGAACAGACTTTACAGCTGAGCCTTCTATCATCACTTCAGAGGTGTATAAAGGTTATTAGAGTTAAAACAGCACCTGCTACCACAGTCTTTTGTGCCTGTTTTTTCAATTAAATATTATGTCACTCTTTGAGCATCTACCTGGGGTTGTTTTTCCTGTCCTTTTGGGTTTATATAGAAACAGTGATAATAAAAACCTTTTTTTTGGTCTCCTGATAAAGTTAGATAATATTCTAGTATGTGGGTTGGCCATAGATTTCTCAGGCTTATTTCCTGTTTTACATATGCTGCAATGATGTACCGGGGGCATTCGTAACTTCAGAAGAGACAGTAGCATCCATATCATCATAGCACCAGCAATGTTCACTGTGTACCCAGCTATTCTGTTACATATAGAACTACTTCCAGTGAATACAGAAAATCTGCTTTGTAGTTTCAGCATTTCATTTGAATCCCTATGCTGAATATCTCAATTACAGGATTTTTTTTTGTCTTCTGTATATATCTCTCCCTTTCTGTGCCCAATGAAGAAAAGTGCTTCAGTGTCTTCAGAAGTTTTGACACATGCAGGTACATACAGGTCAGCCTGAATATGGCTGCTCTGGGCTGTACCTGTCAAGACAGAATGTAAAAGTAGAAATGTAAGTTATAAAAGGACAGAAGCTGTTACAGTAGTAGGCAAATGGATAGGACTGGTAAGGTACATGTTGAACAGTTCTCTGTGTAGAAGCTTCTTAAAAACAGGCAAAGCCTTCAGTTTGAACAGATTGCTCTCATATTAGTCAGTATGGGGTACATCTAGTAGCGGTCTGACATAGAAACAGCCCTGAGGCTTTTTTGCATAGATAGCAGTTGGATGTCGATTACTAAGTTTTTGCACAGACTTTAACTGCTGGACATAGAGAGGTTACTAAAGAAGCTGCAGAAGAATGCAGCCTCAACATTGCATTCCTATCACGTAGTGTATTAGGGATTTTGCCTTCTCTGTTTACATCTGTTAGCATGTGGCCTGGGCTTTACTAATAGTAAATCAGTACAAGTACTGCTAATGTATACTTGCAAGCTTTTAAGGAAAAGTAAGGACCACAGCTTATGTTGTTCTGAAATACAGCCGAGTATGGATGTATTTCTAAAAGAGCAATAGGACTGATGCCACATGTAGTTCTTGGAGGTTTTTTTAACTTATGTATTTGGTCATTAAAAAAAAAGAGGGGGGAGGGCAAGATATATTTTACATTATCATAGGTCAAGCACAAGACCTAGCAGTATAAGCTCTAAATTTTGAGTTTATGTAGAAAATGATCAAATGTAGCAAGAATGTCTTTGAAATCAGAGTAAAAAACTTTTGGCGAGCATTATGGAAAGAAAAAGGAAAAAACAAACAAACAAACAAAAACCAGCACAATGCTGTGCTTATGCCAGTAATGCACAGAATACATCTGGTGATTATTTTTTGCTACAGAAAAAAAAATTCTTGGTTCTTCATGGAGCTTCTGCTAAGGATAATGCGAGCCAAGGGGCTAAGCACTCTGCAAACTGGTCCCCAAGTAAATGGAGTGTAACAGAGAACATTAATGAAGGAATATAGACCAAGTGTTTAAAGTTACTGTAGTCTGAGCAATCTCAAAAGCTTCAGGTTACACTTTAGAACTCGTTTGAATTCCAGTGTGAAATCGGTCTTTCCCGAGATTATTCCTGATGATTCCCTGTGAGTATTTGACCTGACTTTGATTTGGTTCATGATTCTCGCTTCTATTTTGCAGGCTCAGTTTGATATTGCTGTTGCAAGTGAAATTATGGCCATCCTGGCACTTACCACCAGCCTTCAAGATATGAAAGAGAGACTGGGGAAAATGGTAGTGGCTAATGACAAGAAAGGAGAACCGGTAACAGCAGAGGACTTGGTATGTTCAGTGCTGTAGAGACCTGTGAATAACCTCTGATGCTTTCTTTTTTTTTTTTTTTTTGCCACTCGAACCATTAAAAAGACAGGTGCATGCCAAGGATTTTGCTTTGAACAGCAGTCAGATATCAAAGAAAGATCTTCCGGGCCAAAACTTGCTTGCAATGAGAACAAGATGTAGAGCTCATTCTTCCAGCTCTGTGGTAACATCTGGTTCTGGGAGTCTCTGTTCTCCATAACGTACTTGGATAGTTTTTTGCAATTCTTAAGGCAAACAAATTTGGTGCTAGAGGGAGTCAGAGTGTGGGCTATTTGAGAGAGCTGGTAATGTTTGCTACTGTACTTGTAAAGTGTGTTCAGATGTTACAATGATAGTTACCACATGAATGCTTATGCCACTAAATCAGAATGGAAACAAGCTATTCTTAATTCTTATATTGCTGATAGTGCTTGGGACAGGGTGTCCTGGGTTCAGCTGTAACAGTTATTTTTCTACTTCTTAGTAGCTAGTGCAGTGCTATTGAAGGGTTATCTCTTCACATCCTTAAGATTTTTCTTCCTTACCTTCATTAGTTGCTGTTTCCTCATTCCCTACTTCAGCTTCTGAAAGAAGTCAATATGCTTTTCCTTTATATCAAACTCTAGCCCTTATAGCCAGGCTATGAGTCAGTAAACAGGGGATGGAAACTCACACATTTGTCTATAGCAGGTTCTGGTGGAGCCAGAAGCTACCAGTTAACTCTTGCAGTCCAGTTGTATGCCAGGAATAGGCTCACTGTGATTGGAAGTAGTTTATTGTAACATTACATTGCTTGAATTTTGAAGCCTAATTGCAAAATTAAATTCATATATTGCAGATTGACAGCACACTTTAAATACAATAAATTTGATAATGCTTTGCTTTTATGATTTTTTTTTTTGTCATCTAAGTATATCCATTTAGCAACTGTGATGTCTTGGAGCCATGCTGTTGGCAGTGACTGCCTGTAACACACAGACTTTGTGTGTTTTTTCCTGTTTGTCCCTTTTATGTGGACACCTGCACAAACTTACTGCATGTTTAGAATAAGTAAAGGAACCAGTATCTTGGATTGTCAGCAAATCCACAAGCCAGGAATACCTTCACATGGCCTTAATGGATTCCAGTTTAATAAGGAAATGAAAACATAATATCTAGTTTGACTGGATTTAAGATTGAAATTAAGGGTACCAAAATCTCTAAGTACAGTCATCATTAAAATTCAAAGTAAATCAACTATTCCCAATTATGCAGGAGAAATGAAGAACTACATTTACTATTCTAGCTGTTGAAGTTTTGATTTTCCCTTTCAGTTGCATAACTATCTTGGCTAAATGGAGGGGAGTGGGGAATGAGTTACCTTGTAATGCATATGCAAAAACCTTAAAATCATTCAGTGTCAGAATTAAAGCTACATTTAAAATACATTATTTTAATCTTGATGCTACTTTCGCATGAAGGCAATTCAGCATATTAATATTGCAAAATATTTAACCTGTCTTTATCCACTTAATACTAATCAGTTTGCTAAATGAAAGCATTTGCTTTTCTGTAGTTTGTTTCCACTATAGTTGCTCTGTGGAAATACGATGTTAGGGTTGAGTTTATGAACTGTGCACAAAGAACTTTAAATTTTTTCCACTAAAATAAAAGTAGACCTCAGCAAAATAGTACTACTTAAGTTTTCTTTGGCCTGTATTTAAATACACTTCCCATGCTTAGTGCCTCAATCATTTTAGAGTGTCACTTGTGCAGATCATGTGTTCCTAGTTCTTCTTTAAAGTAGTGTTCTGTATCGTACAATAGAAGAACTGCCCAGAATAAAATATTCACCAGTGTTAAGGACATATGACCATGTGCAGCTATGCTGCTGCATACTTTTTCTTCTGCAGGCCCCCTTCTTCGTACCATACACAGGGAAAACTTGGGTCCATGTCATGATTGTGAAGTGCAAAAACTCCTACCTCCTTTGTTGTGGGGTGTGTTGCAAATGAGGATGAGAACTCTGGGAAAAATAGGAAGGTGATTTCATGATTAAAGCAGAAAAATACCTTTCTAGAGAATTAACTTCTAATTCACAGAGCTTATGTGTGATGCTGTGTCCATACAAACTGATTCTTACAGTACATGAGGCGTTATGCATTCTTCAACCTGGATTGATACCCGGGAGCTAAACAGATGATATCTATAGAAAGAGTGAAACACCACCAAGAACTTAGAGCTAGGTCTTAGGCTGAGCATCCAGAACTGGTGAATACTTTTGAGTTTGATCCTTGTTGGTGCTGGTTTGTCTTCTGAAAGCAGGAACAATTGTTCATTTCTGTGGGCTTGTTAATATTGGTGAAGAAGTTGGATGGCATAGTGTTGGGACTTAAGAAATGTCAGAAAAGGAAATTAGTATTCGGTTTTCTTGCTAAGATTTCTTTATCAAATTAAATACTGCCTACTTTGTACAGGTGGAGAGCTAATGAATAATTGTACTGGGCTTGTGAAAGTGGACTGTATAAAGCTGAATCCTCTGGAAACAATAGCCAGAGATATATAATCAAAGACCACACTGTCATAATTCATATGTACAGAGAAGGTAAATTTCAATTCTATCTGGTGGCATTTCGTCTCTGTTCCTGGTTTCTTCCTACAGGTGGTCAGTTTTTCTGAACAGCTTACAACTAAGCCTGCTGTTTCTAGACTATAAACACTGTATCTACTCTTCCCCCTGCTCCTTGTGCTGCCTATGTTGTTACTATTCTTCTGCAAAAGTGCAGCTTTTACTCCTCTATTTGGACTTCACAAGTTGTATCTCTTTCTTGTATGTGTTAGAAAAGGATTCCTCTGGGATCCAGGATAAGAGATCTTTGCTTGTGGTCCAGGTGTCCAGACCCAGAGCTGGTCCATCCTGGTTCAGTACTGTAGATAACTGTAGTGGTTACACCTAGGCTGTAAGTACATGGCACATTGAGACTAATGCTTTCTGGGCAGGATGGGGCAAGGCAAGTGTTCACTAATGAGTATCTGTGAGCTGCAGTTTTTGTTCTCCCAGTGTTTATATCTCAGGCAGATCTTCAGATGTGGTAAGAGCTTTTATGCGAAACCATTCTCCTCCCACATGTTCATCCTTTTTTGAGTCAGGGTCAGAGAGGAGGTAAAGCTTTATAGCTCAGAAAGGAAAGACCTCAAGTCAACTGAACATGGGAAGCCCAACTTTTGAATGCTCTCAGTCCAAGACAGTTAAATCATTTTGAATTAAATTTTCATTTAAAAAAATCAAGTTTAAAAGATTGAATCTATCATAGCCACTTGACATGGAACATTTTAGCACAAAGAACTGCAATTGCATATAGTTCTAAGAAATTTGAAAGGCAGCTTTATCATGGGAAGTAGCACACAACCTGAATAATGTGTGGTAGTCAGTCTTACCTGTCACTTAAAAAAATTCTGGGGTTCATGTTCTATATATACTACCTGGACTGAAATTATGAAAGTTAAATGTTTGACAGTAATCTTAAGTTAGTTGGAATCTACATGAACCAAAGCCACTAAACCCTTCCCCGGGATTTATTTCCAGATATACACACAGTATACTTCACAAAAACACAGTTGCTCTTAGTTTTGACTTTATATGCAATATATTTATAATGATATAATAGTAAAAACCTAAAACACACATTAGCAGATAAAAACCAGATGCAGAGGCAGGATAGGAGTAATAGAAAAAAGATAAATTGAGTATTTCATGATTTGAGAAGACTCCTTCCACAAGAATAATGGATTAAATATCTGTCCTCTGTAATGGAAGTCTTTGACAAAATGTGGTGCTCATTGTATGGAGTTTTGAAGACTGAATTGCTTTTTGGCTTTTACAGTGTAGTAGAGTTTTGATGGACACATTTTTATGTGAAAATGGGTATATGTGCCCTAGATCAGTATTTCAACAGCTATGAAAAATATTGAATGTCACTGTTTTTTTAAGTAAGACTTCTTTTCAGCTTACTTTCTATGCCATACAGTTAGATTTCAGTAATTCCAGGACCAAAAGAAAATAGCTTCATATTTACTTTTATAAATGATCAGCTGAACGAATATATTTTGTTCTCCGGTTCATCAGAAACATTGTGTGCATACTTTGCTTTAAACAAAAGTAGTTGCTGCCCTCCTCAGCCTACAGTTTAGGGTTTAGGTTTTTACAGAACCGATATTGCAGAAAAATATTATCATTTTGTTAGAGACAGTAGTTTCAAATGAAGGGAAGTTACAAGTACTTCATTATTTTTCTTAGAAAGAAAAGGGCTTTTCTCTGCCCTTCAGTCTTTGTAACCCCTTATTTATTTCACAGTAGTTACTCTCAATCATCTTCCTTGTCATCTAATGCTAGCTTTCATTTATGCTCTTGATAGACTTCAGAAACTGCTCCACTGGAAGTTGCTTTGAAAATATTTCAACTTTTTATCCAAGTCTGCCTTTTCTGTGTAATTTATTTTATGCTCTATGATCTTGGTGTCTTGGGGAGTGTATTTGCCCTGATGGCTATATGGAACGGGTATTATTTTCAGAAATACTTGGCATTAGTTCCAGGGGGGAACCCAGGAGAGTCGGTTGTCTGTATACATTTGATTTGGAGTCCTAGCTTCTTTCTCCTGACAACGAGTTATTGCAAAGCTAATGATTCTTGGGCTCTCATATGCCTAATTGATGTGTAACTGTCTAAGGCTTTAATTCTTTTATAAAAAGTTTATCTACCTTTTCTGAATTGGAAATGGAAAGCTGATTCCTTAAACAGCTTTGAGAATCAGATCCAGGATTTTCAGTGAGCTGTGGGAATTGTTTACTAGCTGCTTGGAGGACTGGGGACATGAAGGAATGAAAACTTGATTCTGACAGCATCATGTCAGGTAGAAATGAAAACTTTATTGTCTGTTTAGCTTTTAAGGACTGTTGTTGACACCAAATCTGTTTAAGAACTATGAAAGGCAGATAGATATGATGTGTGCTAATTGGAGTCTTTCCATCTTTTTTCTTTGCTTTCAGCTTCAGATACAATGAGTTGTGTCCAGGATACATATCTAATGTGGATGAAGTTTCCCCAAAACATTGAAACACATGGGATTTGGGTTTTTTGCTTAGCTGTTTTTTTTTCAGATTAGTGAAGAACTATCAGAAAGCAAAGGAGACAGGATGTGAGCCATTGTTAGCTGTGGGGGGAGTGTCCTGATTTTATTTTAGTCTTTTTCCTAGTCAGCATGGCTTGGGTCCGCACATAGGTGTTTACATGGTCACTTTAAATGAGCTGGTGGTCTTGTCCTGCATGAAGTAGAAAACAACCCCCTACATGGATGGCTACAGTTGGCATGAGTTAGGACTTCTCAGTCCATAGGCAGTTTTCCCAAGAAGAGCATTAGGACTGATCCATGGCTGTTCAGGTGGTTAACGTCACCATTGGCCAGCTGGAAGATCTGATGTAATTGTCCATTTGACTGTTCTTCTCCAGAAAGTTGAATAGCTATTACAATGGCTTTTAATGTGGTAAGACTGTAAACTATCTCAGTTTTCATGTGTCAGAAATGTTTGGCAGCTGTTTCTGTTTTAGCATAACGATGAACAATGTTTGCTATATGATGGTGGAAAACCTGAGATACAGGAAGAAAATGTAAAATTAACTAACTTTTTCCGTCAGATATTTCTGTTACCTGTAACCTCCTGACTAGTGTGTGTAGATGGTTCTGCTTTTCATGAGACAGATGTTGAACAGTTTAACTAGCTGTTATATTTTGTGTTGCTCGCAACTAGTGATGAGCATTATTTCCTTCAGCTGGGGGGTGGGAGCAGAAGAATGGTGCTTCTGGTCTGAGAAGTTCTTTCTCAGTTGGCTGCTGAATCAATCAAACAGGAAGAAAAGAAAAGGCTTATGGATGTGTTCAATAAGTATATTGCACACTGTGGGGCTTTTTTCTCTTTTTTTATGAATTAAAATTTGCACTGTGATCAATGGGAAAAGGACTATTTTTATTTTTTTTTAATATAAATTAGTAGGATTAAAAACTAGCCTTTACTGGATAAATTGCTAGGATTTAGATTTGTTGCAAGCTGAGATTGTTCTATTTACTGTTCTCTTTTGTAAGTGCTTCAGATCTGGAAATCAATTAAATAGGTTTTATAAAACAAATTGTTATATTGAACAGATTTAAAAATTAATATCCTAAGAAATATGCCCATTTTAGAAAGACTTTTACAAATTACTGAAATACAGGAAATCAAAGGCAATAGCAGTGGCAGTTATTTTTGCATGGTCCTAAAAAGAAAAGTAATGCATGAATAAAATATTGAAGTTACATTTTATTCCAGTAGCAGAAAATTTTGGGGGATACTGGTTAAATGAAGCATTATGAAACACTGTTGAGATTTGCTCTGCAGCTTTAAGTTCTTT
The DNA here is from genome assembly GCF_028554395.1 of Pezoporus wallicus. NCBI lineage: Eukaryota > Metazoa > Chordata > Aves > Psittaciformes > Psittacidae > Pezoporus > Pezoporus wallicus. The sequence continues at coordinate 696,770 of NW_026635157.1, forward strand.
ATCTAAAATAATTAGTTTATAATCTTACCAATTGAAACAATCTTCAGCTCTTAAGGAGCCTGTGGGAGTGAAAAGCATCAATTATTTAATTTCACTTTTTAATGCATTTTTCCTTTTACTTGTATTTAGGGAATAAATGCATTAGTTTAATTTTTATCTGAGACCAGATATTATGCTTCATTTTCTTCTCAAGTCTGTGTTCAGATGTGATACTTAGAAAGGGGAAACTAGAATTTGTATAAAATACTGCTCATATACAATCACTGTGTACTTTTATGTGTCTTACCTGTCTGACATTAGAATTTTCACACAGAGTTTGGCTGTTCAAATTTGGGGTTAGTTGGCAGGTGCCATGTTGAGAATTATGCAGGTGCTTTTTTCATGCCTGTTCTTTATTTCAAAGTTACTGTTTAGCTCTGAATAAGCTACTTGTATAATGGAGCTGTGGTTTTCAATCTTCATTTTGAACAGTTCGCAACAGCTAGTATTTTTATTTGGGTTTAATGTTCTTTTCAGTACAACAGTGTATTAAATTAAATTTTTGTTCTCTAGCAAGTCTACGAGACAGTACTGCATTAATTTTCTATTGACGATCGATCTATTTCAAAACAAAACATTTCAAAATCAAAGCATTTTAGGAGTAAACTGGAATCTATATTTGTGGTTTCTAGATAGCACTGTACATATAGTCTGATACTGATGTGCACACTGTAGGGATTTTTTTCTAAAACTGGCATTGAATTTTGGTATAGGGAGACGTTATTTTAAATTCAGTCAGTGTGAAATTTATACTTAATGTCGAGTAAAATTTTTAGGGAGAAGTAATACAACAATTTGCTCAGCTCCTATTTTCCTTTCATTATCACAGTATGGCACCTCTGACTTCTAATCTTGTGATGTATTCATTATCTACCCCTAGCCAACTCTGTGGCTGCTTTCATCTTGTGTCTATTATGTATATATTTGTATAAGTCTTGAAAAATACCCCTTCTGGTTGTTGCTAGCTATTGAGTCATGCTGTTGATTCTGTCATGAAGGAAAAAATATGTACTTTCTGTAGGCATTTTTAGCAAGTTATTGCCTTCTTGCTTTCTCAGGACTAAATGGCCTTTGATTCCTCTTCATCTTGTGTTCCCATGAGCACCCTTATGCTGATCACTTAATAATTCTGTTTCTGGTCTGTCCATGAAATAGGAAGAATATTTACCTACTGCCTTTTTAAGTATATTCAGAACAAAATAATTACTATTTCTGGCACACTGTGTAGACAGAGTATGTTAGAAGTCTTGAGGTAATGTCTGAATAAATTCTTTGTGCAACATTGTAGCCCTGCTTATCCGTTATGGTCTATGAAAAAAGTTTATTTTTCTCCTTTGAGCAGTAAGGTCTTTTCCCTGTTTTAACTGTAAGCTTAAGTGTAACTTGGGAATGTTGCACCTTAGAGTTGACTTCCTTAAAATGTGGACTCTCTTGTTTTTTAGGGAGTAACAGGTGCTTTGGCAGTTCTGATGAAAGATGCAATTAAACCCACACTAATGCAGACATTAGAGGTGAGTATGGTTTATGATACCTCCCCTCCTCCAGCTTTCAAGTTCCATATGAGCTAGTCATGCTTCTCTCCAGTGACTGTGCTTAATTTTCAAGGTTCAAACCACTGTCTTGCTATAGTTTCTTCAGGGACTAAATGAAGCTTTATTGACCTGTGAGAGGAATATTTTACACATACCCTAGTGAGCTTTCTTCCAGCAGCTCAGAGAACGCAGGACTAGTACAACCTAACATTGTGTCTAGGCAGTCTAGTATTGCCTTTCCAATAGTAATTTGAATGATGAACAGTGTTCATGGGGAGAGGGAGGAAGCAAAATGGGGAAATGATGAAGCTGTTTTGAAAATAAATGCATTTGGAGAAAAAACATAATGTATATGATTGAAAGTTTGACCATCAAAATTACATAGCTGGAATAATTCACAACAATTCCTGATATTGTGAAAAGCTGAATAATGTAGAAACACATCAGTGCAATCCTGGGTTGGTTAAAGTTTTCTACATCATGTCAAGGTGGCAACTACCTTTTTACTTTTATGTTTGGATGGGAACAACTTCCTACTCTCAGGGAATATTAGAAAAATAGAACTTGTCTGTGTTATTTTACTGTAGCCATCTTAATTATTTTCTCCTGCAAAGAATATCTGTTCTTTCCCGTGGCAGTAAGAAGAATGTATGTGTGTGTCAGAGCTTAATATACCGTCTAATAGCAGCAGAAACTGGAGGTCACATAGCGTCATGAATGTCACAGCTTTAACTGTGTTAAATCACCACTTGGATAACATTGTGTGCACTAAGCATCAGTGACAAGGTAGCTTTGATTCTTAGTGTTTAGTCTGGGTCACTCTATTTGCACTTTCTATATCTGTTAGAAAAAAATGTGGTTTTGTGGTAGTGTTCTAAAAGACAATTGTAAGTGTCAGAAGAGTTTCATTTGATCAATAGGCATTTGGTCTGGGACTTGCATGCTTTCTTTTTTTTTTTTTTTTTGCACTGCATTTCTTTATATTCACATTTCTGTGATTAAATTCCCAGCTTTTATGTGGTATTTTCTAGTCTAATCTATGCTATGGCTGAAATATCTGCCAAGTTTCATCAAACAGCTAGAAAGCTTGCTAGAAGGAGCCCAACCGCAGAACCCGAGGATATTTTTCCAAAAAATTCTTACAAAGTTATTTTTAAAAAAAGCAAACTAAAGCAGCTGAGAAGACTGCTTCATGCTCTACTCCTGCCATTTGAGACTCGAAGGCAAACTTTTGTCACCCTTTGAGTACCTCTTGGTTTGCAGGGTGTCACCTGCCAAGAACAGAAAACTCCAGTTTATCTAAATGTTTTCCAAGATTGTGCTTTGCTTTGGCTGATGTATGTTTCTTGGACTGCGTCATTGTTCTTGTGTAGAGATGCAATGGCCTACTCTGTTAACTGCCCATGCTGCTGTTGCTGTTCGTGAGCCTCAAGCTTGTGTCATGTCCCATTTTGTGAATAAATACATTTCATTGTTATTAATTATTCATGTAAATATCTTTAAGAGGCGCTAATTTTAATAACTTTTTTTTTTTCAAAAGAGAAACAAGGAAGCTATTTTGCCCTGAACATTTGTGTGCAGCATAGTGATCCACCTGTGAGTTTAGAGCCCTCCAGCATGATAGATTTTAAGGCAAACTAATCCTACTGTACACTGATGTGGTGGATGTAATAATGTCTCGTCTGCTGTAGGGAATGACATATTTCTGATGAGTGTCTTTCTTCTCACAAACCAGAAATGAGGAGACCTGAAATCTAAAATGCACTTGAAATAATCCTAGTAAGTATCATCCACAAGAAGGATCTTGTAAATTTCCAAAGAGGCTACCAGTAATAATTGGACAACTCAATCCTAATCCTTTCAGTGAGAACAAGTTCGCTATACAAACATAAAGCAACATCTCCATGATTTGACAACAGTGACATTAGAAATGATCCTACAGCACACAGGTGGTGGAGGAGCAGAATAATACGATTATAGAGAACAGAAGCAGCTAAGACTTTGCCCTGGGCACATCCTGCAACTAGGGATGAAACTGTTCACCAAAGCAGGTCTTCCGGATCACTTTGGTATTGAGAAGGGGCAAAAAGACTTCCAGAGGAGGTGGAGCAGGAGATCTTCTGGATTACTTCCAGCTGATACTGACAATTTGGCATAATTTGTAAGTGATAGTGTCTGTGAGTAGCGGCAGCTGAGATAGCTGAGATACCCATTGCAGAGATAGCTGCTGTCCTCTGTGATCAGGCCAAGAGCCTGGGAATTGTGTTAAGCTGTGGAGATCTGAGGACTTGCTTCTAAGGGCTTGTGAAAGGGGAGAACACTGATCTACTCGTTAGATTTGCGCTAGCTTTACATGGGCATCTGTGTGCACTGTAAAAGAGGTTCACAAGGTCAGAAATCAAAAATGACCAAATGCCAGTCCTGCATGGAACTGAACTGGCAAATTGTGACAGTGCTTTTCTTCATATGTGAATTGATGTGTGTGTTTTAATTTGCTGTTTTTCAAAGAGGTTTCTTGGTGGGTTGATTTCCATCACAAATCTGCTACTCTGTCACCAGAAATGCTGCCTCAAGGCGTAATGTGATTGACAGTACTTTATATGCAGGAGTGACACTAAAATCTCAGGATGGGAAACATGGTGCACTCCACCTTCAGTAACTGCAGGCTTCAGTAGAACTTATATCCAGTGCTGTAAAATTGAGATGACTTTGGAATGTACATAATGATTTCACAGTGTTTATCCGTGTTTATCATGACAGATTTGTTCCCTTGTGAACTGATCCCTTAATGGTTAGCATTTATTTATACCACACATAACAGAGGAGCTGCTCTATGGGACAGCTCTTTGTAGTTGCAGGCTGGCTGCTCTGGGACAGCCTGCTCGTGTTACATTTGAAGTGCCACTCAGTAAAGATGAGGGGAGGATGGTAATAAGTGTTTTAAACAGCCTTCTCGCAGACAGATAACTTCAGATATTTATTGACATTCTGGGTTTATTTTCTTTTACTAAAATTTAGATAATAACATTTCCTGTACTGAAAGCACTCAGCAGAATACATCCCTGTGCCACTGTTTCTCCATATAGTTTATTAAGAGTGTACCGAAAATAAGTGGTACTCTGCAGAGTGGGATGGATGGGCTGACAGAGAGTCACTGAAGCTGGCCCAAGAAGGCATTGTTGTCCCTGTTCCAAGGTGTGCTTGAGGCTCCTGAGGTCCTACTGGAGTTCACACCCTTCAGTACTTAGACTGTATTTATTTTGGGATTGCCTTTCAAAAAAAAAAAAACAAAAACAACAACAAACAAACAAACATTCAGATGACTCCTTTTCTTTTGGTTGATTTCAGAACTCCAGAGGAGCATCTTCCATGCCGGTGGTTTAGTAGTTTGTTTGGATTTCAAGTTAGTGGCAGGGGCCTTTTGACTTCCAGTGTTCTGGATGTTGGATCCCGCAGTCAAAATTTCCTTCTTATCCCTGTTGTGTGGATGAACTCTTGGAAACACAGTTGCACCAGGAACATTCTGGGAGATCCTTCTGGTCCTGTCTCTCTGCACAGTTGTCACAGTATGGGCTGAGCTGCCTTCTCCCTGGCTGTGGTTGCATCTGCTCATGATAACAGTCTACATCATTCCTCTTGTTACAGAGCATGATTTCTGGTCTGTTTACTTTTTTTGCTCCTGTTTCTTCTCTAACATATATGAGGCAAAGTTTTCTTGAGTTGTAGCTTAATTACATAGGTTTTGGAGAATATCCCATACCCATATGTATGCATATTCTCCCTTTTCCACTCTTAATTTAAAAAACCAAAACAAACCCAACATAAAAACCTGAACAAAACAGCACCCAATTTGTTAAAACAAACCTGAAGTTTAATGTGCCAGAAGCTAAAAAGTTATTTGTCTGAACAAAACAATTAGTTACATATAATATATACATATATATACATATAATATATACATATAAAGGAAGTAGCAAGATGTTTCTTGTTGATGTTTTGCATGTGATTTGTATTCAGCATTACTGAAACAGAAAAATCTGTTTTCTAGAGTTAGAAGTATTTCATGACTGTAATCAAATTTTTCTGGTGTTTTATGGAAAATATGGGCATTTTTTTATCTGTGCAGATTGTTTTCTTAAGCACTAGATGGGGGGGGGGGGTACACACAACCAGCTTCTGTGGTTAATAGTTTCCATGTTGTGTTTCATGGGGCTGTTGGATGTGATCTGCAGCTGATCCATGGAACACAATCCTCCTTAATTGGTGTTTCTGGTCAAAATTTAGGAAGATTGTCCTGTAGCTTGGCAGTAGCTCCTAATACAGAATGTGTGAAGAACATTGATGGTGGTAATCTGAAGTTGCCTCCTTACCTTTACTTTAACTATCTGGCCATTTTGAAAGCATTAACACAACAATGGGATTTGTTTGCCAGAATGTTTTATAGTAAGAGAGCTGAAATTACATCCTTCTGTCTGTGTATTCTGACTTGAAAAAAAGATAGCAGTTATATTATTTTGCCTAGTCCTAATCCCTTTCTGTAGATGCTAATTTTATCATTTTTTCTTTCCTTGGCATGCCTGCCAAAAAAGGTAATAGGGAAGCTGAGAATTGCTTGCTGTCTGACAAATTTCCTTATACCTAGTTGATTTACTTACTCGTATTTTTTTGCTGGTTTAGATTGGTCCATGCTGCAGAGTCTGTTTTCCTTACATATTTGTATAATGTCTATTTAGGGGAATTTGGTTCTGCACCTGGGTTCCCAGGCACTCTGTAGCAGTGGTGCCTGCTTTTTCCATTGTATGTCGGTATCCCCACTGCATCCCAACCATGTTCCTTGCCATCTCTGTCTCCAGCTCCTTAACCATCGACTCTGGTCCTTCATTGCTTCTGCTGGCTGCTTTGCCTGCATAGGAATGGCAATTACAGTCAATGAGGAAAATGGCAGCAGTAGAAGTTGGAGGGGACACAGCCAGGACAGTTGACCCCAACTGACCAAAAGGGTGTCCCACACCACATGGTGTCATGCTCAGCATATAAAGCTGAGGGAAGAAGAAAGAAGGGGAGTGGGGGAGACGATGTTTGGAGTGATGGTGTTTGTCTTCTGAAGTAACCATTACACATGATGGAGCCCTGCTGTCCAGGGGATGGCTGAACAGCTGCCTGACAATGGGAAATGGTGAATGAATTGCTTGTTTTGCTTTGCTTGTGTGTGTGCAGCTTTTGCTTTACCTAGCAAACTGTCTTTATGTACAACCCATGAGTTTTCTTACTTCTACTCTTCTGATTCTCTCCCCCATGCCACTGGAGGAGAGTGAGCGAGTGGCTGGGGTTAAACCACAACACATATTCATTAAATTAATAATATGTATTTTTTTATCATTCAGGGAACACCAGTATTTGTTCACGCTGGACCTTTTGCTAACATTGCACATGGAAATTCTTCTGTTCTGGCAGATAAAATTGCCCTTAAATTAGTTGGAGAGAAAGGATTTGTAGGTGAGTGATTATTTTGTTTATAATATTATGGTGTGTTGGTGAGTTGGTAAACAGTGATGTAAATGAACAGATAAAATAGCAATGAAAGAGAAGAATGCTCCTTTGTTTTATGCTAGTATTGGTAATAATCTTAAAGTGAATGTACAAAAAACCAAAACACTTCTTCTGTTACCCTGCCCTTTGTCTCAAGTGTTCCTGTTACCATGTTTGAGATTCCACAAGATGACTGAACCAGCTGAATGTCTGGACTGCATTGAAAGAGGTGTTCTGTAATTCTTTGTATTAGTATTCATCTGACCTGTCTTCGTAAACCGAAAACCCGTTCCCTTTTCCTGCTGAATTATTTTTCTGCCAATTCAGCAAGCTCAGCCAAATCATGGGTCAGATGTTCCTGAGCCAGCGCAGCAGAACAGCAGAGGGAAGGTGGTAGAAGAAAGAGTAAGACTGCCTTGTTCTGGTGGCAGTGCGCCATTAGGTTGGTTCAGCTGCATTGTAAAACCTCACCGTGAGGCCCTCCTGTTCCCATGAAATCATGTGAGTGGGCGGGCTCTTTTCATATTGCGACTTTGTCCTGCACAAGCAACACTAGACATTTAGAACTTACTGTTATAGTTACAGGCAAAATAAACTTGTGGCTGAATAGTGAACTACTTTCTATAAGAATTATTGTGCATGTTTAAATTTTAGAATTAATAAAATGAAAGAGGCATTGCTGCTTTGTGGTAGCAGCCTTTGCACTGCTGCAGCCATCCTCATCTGTCTCCTGAACACCCAGGTTGGCTTACATTAATCCTAAAGTTGAACTTTGAGTTCCTGTGGAGCAATGCTCTTGAAGAGGTGCAGTAACATGAAACATGAGGTTTCTTATGCTATCGTCCTTAAACTAGGAGAGAAAAACATATGTATATGCTTATGTTTTACCAATATATTGCTGTAAATAACATAGAAAAACAAACTACCTGGAAGTATTGTTTTTGTTGCAAGTCACTGGTAATTGTGGAAAGGATGGAAGAAGTGTTTTGCATCATTACAGAATGTGTATGCTTTATGTTATGTTATGAAACAACTTAAATACTTGCAGGTAGAAAATGAAAAGGTTTCTTATATAGAGTAGTTGACTAGTGTACAAGAAGGTAGAGGAATATCTTCTTACAGAAATCTTTAAAAATACCAAAAATTAATACTAATAAAAATAAAGGATTGAATCCTGTTGTAGATCATACTGACTTGGGGGGGGGGGGGTGGCGGGGGGGGGGTGGAATAACTGAAGAAATATGTTCCTTTGGTGTTCTCTGTATAAAAAATAAAGGTTGAACAAGTAGAGAATCTATTTACCTGTATTCCATTATCTTGAGAGCTTCTTTTTAAAGAGTATTTGTTGATTTTTCTTTTTTCTTATTTTTACATACTCATCTTTATAGAAGTAAGTTTCTGATCTCCCTGAGCATTCTGTGCCTAGAAGAAATGTTCTCCATCCTTTGGTTTGTTGTTTTTTTTTTTTGGGGGGGGGTGTCATTTAATTTTTTAAATGGAGCAGCAAATTGCGCACAATGATTTTTAGATCTTTGTTAGGACATTAACACCATTAATTCCTAGAGTCAGTTTTGCCTAACTTCTGCCCTTCTGATTCAATATAGTTTGCAAAGATTGTTGCGTATTAACATATAATATTTTGATAGCAAGAGAATTCTTGGGAAACACTGGATTCAGTATTCTGCTCTTGCTTTAGGCAGTAGCAGCCAGGGAAGTGATGACCTGTGTAAGAAAATACAGAATTGCAGTTAAGGTGGTGAAACGTTGGGTTTTCAAGGTAGCCTGCGCATGTGTTACGTGTTTGTGTTTCCTTTTTAAAATGCATGATGGTCATGTCAAGGAAAATGGTTGTTTTCTTCAATATTACTGTTGTACAGCTAAGGGGTTTGTTCATTTCCCTCAAATGATCAAACATCCATTCAAAGTAAGAACATTTTGCATTCTGAATACATTTACTCAATGAAACTAGAATTGGCGTTTCATTATGCCATGCTTGTTGTTATAAGGCTTTGTGGAACGAAGAGCAAAAGCATTTAGAGTAGCTAACATTTTTCATAGGCTGAATGAATTGACTTTGTTTTTCCAGTAAGCAATCTTTTCAAGTGGGAAGTCTGTTTTGTATTGTCTGAATGGAAGTATTTTGGCAGCAGTCTTGGGTCTTGATCCAGGTTTTGGATACTGAAAAGTATCACCTTGGGTTTGGATTCCCTTCCATTCAGTGCTTCCCTCAGGCACTGAGAACATATCCTTACATTTCATGCTTTTTTGTCTTATCCACCTGTTTGTCTTTAACACTCTTTTTTGCTTTGTTTGTCTTTGGCCCCAGTTTCTCTGTTGGGAGATAAAGCAGTGTAGCTGCAATAGAAGAAAACCTTTGTGTGTTGCCAGCTAAAGGCTCGTTTTCAAATTCTATTCTACAGACCACAAATCCCGATGAAACTGGCTTCAAAATGAGCCTGCCTTTGCTCTCATGAGCAAAGAACTTCAGTATGATTTTTAGGTCATTGTTAGATTATTAAAAGCCACAGTTCCTAGAGTGGCCTACTTAAATAAACTTTTTAGGTAGTCACAACTGTAAATTTTTGTTCTAATGCTTGTAATTACCATAAGCTTTATGGTTTAAGGTACGTTGGTTTTGGTAACCAGTCAGAGCACGTGGGCAGAGACTACATGTAGCATTTGGTATTACTAAATACTGCCCTATGCTACCCTACATAACTGAAGTCTAAAATGACAGCTACAAAGTGTGTACCAGTCTGCATTGACAAGATGCCCATACAGGGAGACAGCCCAGTGCCTTGTGAAGCTACCCAGCAAAGCAGTTAGGAAGAAACTTCACTGCATTTTGCTCCATGTGTTGTGTGCCTAAACCCCATACAGCCATTGAAACACAGGAAGGAAAGCTGATCCTGTATTTAATTCAAACAGTAGGAGTGCAAGGCAACTCTACTGCAGTTCTGTAACTAGCTGAGCAAGTTTAATTACTCTTGCTCAAAGTAAACATTTTCACTGCTTCACATTTCTCATTTGCCAATGTTCTTGTGCAGTTCATCCGTTCCCCCCATTGCATCTGACGTTCATTAGGTTCTTGTGCAAGAGATTGGAGTTCATGTTTTGCCATATAGGTTTGTTGCATAAGATCATGAAGAGTCCAGGAGGTGCTGGTAATAGTGTAAGGTAATGGGCAGAACTGACAAAAGGCTTTTAGGGAGCCCAATTCGTGAGATAGGCTCTCGGCCTTGTGTAGCTAAATACAAAGCAGGAACATAAGAAATCTGTGAGAGAGCCAGCATTTAAATTGATTTCCTGTATAGTAGAATAAATATCTTAATGTATCTTAATGCTAGCTCATTCACTGTGAGATGGGATGATGATATACATAATACATATATATATTTATATTGTTTTATGTATTTTATATATTTATTCTTTAATTTTTTACTTAAGCCATAGTTGTTCTAGAGCAGAACCTCCTGCTAAGTGTGTAGACAGTACTAAGGAGAATAGCATGGCCTGAATTTGTACAAATTTTACAAATATAGGCATCTTTTGGTTTTTGTCCCTGTTTAAGCAACCTCTTTCCTCCAGCTGCTGTTTCCAGTCCAGCACACCTGTTGGTAGAGCCACATGATGAACTGGAGAGTTGGTCTTGACTGAAAACAACCACAACAACAAAAAAATCCCTTTCCTTCCCCTCACAGACAGTGCCTGGGCAAACAGTTATATGTGTGACAGGGAGAAGGTGAGATAATGCCACAGAAGATGGTGGGTTTGCTGAAATAAATATTTATAATATGATAGCCTCATTTGGCTATAATATTTGGAGCTTTAAAGTGCCAGTAAAGCTACTGTGGATGCACTAGTTTATCTGAGCCTGCATTGACAGAGCAGCTAAGCCTGTCTCCTTTCTCAGCCTGTGCTCAACTGTTTTTGCATGACATCCCGGCAGAAACCTATTGCCCTTTTTGTTGGCTTAGTTTTCTGCTGACTTAACACAGAAGCAGTTCAGCCCAGAGTCACAAAAACACCCCAGCTAGTGCAAAGGAGGGTGAGTAGTGAAAAACCAATCTGTTGTGTAGATCCCATTGTTTGTGTGACTGTGTGCCATGGCCAAGGTAAAAAAAAAAAAGATCCTCTTCTTCTTCATTTCATTTGTAAAGCTGTCTTCCTCTCTCTGGCCTGCATTGTCTGTTTCTGTGCCTGCTCTGCAGCTGGAACTGCAGTGTGCTGCGCCTATTGAGTAGTGTCAGTTACAACCATGTAGACAGTCTGGTTTGAGAAAAAATTCTAAACAAAGTTTAACCATTGAGTCCTGTTGTGAACTCTCCCTAATTGAAGGCATTCCCTGCTTCAGTTTCAGGTATCCAAGTGAATCACAGGCCCTCATTAAGGTGGAGATAGCCTAAGCCTTTTGGCTCAGCTTGTTAATTCCATTTTCCCTGAGCTATGTTGCTACGTACTCACAACTCAGTCTTTTTGCTCTAATTTTGAGGTCTCAGTCTGTCTCAGCAGGCATAGGCTGGCTTGCACTTCATCTTCTCAGCCTTTTACTGCTTCTTGTTGGCTTCCCTGCAAATTCCCCCCATCCTTGCTGTGACCGAGCATGGCCCCTTGAAGCTCAGGCAGCCCCTGTGCGTGGTTTGGGTGCTGCACAGCAGCTGGGCCGTGTCAGGCAGCTGTGCCAATGGTCTGGGAAGTAATACACTGGGGCATGTGTGTCATGCTGAACATACTGATCTTCACAGTTATTATCAGAGCTTTGTGGTCTCACACGTCTTTAGCTCCTCTGGCAGCAGCTTTAAGTCTTTTTCTGACATTTAATTTTCCTTTTGTATAACGGTTGCCTAAAATGTCTTGCTTATTCAATTCTATACCACTTGCTTTTGGTTCACGGTAATATTTAAGCAGCAAGGACAGCTGACATCTCAGCAGTGGCAGGGAAATGAGCTTGACATTTAAGCTGAGTTCTATGCTAGGACTGAGTGGGGAAACATACCTTATTCTGTATTTAGGCAATTTCTGCTTTCTGGGTTTTTTGTTGTTTTGTTTTGTTTTGTGGTGTTAACCTGCTTCATTCCCATTTTGTTCTTCATTGCTGTCTTCTTGTAGCGTATCCGCAGAATCTGGTTAATACTGAAGGCCACACCTAGTATAAATTACAACTGAAGTTTTTACTGGCAGCACTGAAGATAAAGTTGCTGCTTCTGTAAACCTTTTATTTTGAACACGTTTCTCCTTGTGTTTGCATTCTGATTTCATGGTTCAGGGGAGTGCATTTTGATTTGCTGAAAGTCTTCTTTTGAAATTGCCCCTGTACCTCATCTTTCTTTCCTCCATAGCTTCCCACCATTATTTTGAGGAAGATGTTCATTGTTTCAGAAGCGCCATGACAGTTTTTGCAAACAAGTACATTAACCAGGTTTCTGGATGTCCAGGTTAGAGTGATTACCCTAAGTGAACAAAGAATTGTTGTATTTGTTTCTCTGACAGCGTTCATTCCTACTCCTCGGCTTAATGCAGCAAAATACTTGCCTTGTAATACTCCAAGTTCTTTTCCTGCATCAGATTGTTTCTTTAATACCCTGTTAAGGTGAATAGAAAGGGTAAACTATCAGGTTTGTATTCAGTGAATACAGGCTGCCTAAGAGGTGTTTTGAAGGCTTAAAAGGTGAAAAAGGAAGAGGAATAAGTTTTCCTGAGTCATATTTGTCAGTGTGTCAGAAATTATTGCAATAAACAATTTAGCAGATTCCCCCATCTATCACCTTAATCCCTTGAAGGTGTTTCAGCTGAGGAGAGGGATTGTGGTAAACTGAAGACAAGAAAAGCGTGAATATGTTTTTGGAATCCTAATCCAAAGTAATTTTGAAGTTTGTTTTTCAGGCTTGGACTATAAGTTTGGCTATTGCTTTCTTTTCTATTCCTAATAAGTTGTGTGCCGTTCAAGGCTGAGAGCAGGGTGTGCTAGGCAAGGTCGAGTGTGACTTTTTATTTCCTGTTATTGTATCAGGTGACAAGAGGAGGCCTATTGCAAGCTGTTGGTGCCTTTCTTAAGAAAGATTTACTTTCTTTAGTTGGTGGACTTGGTGTAATTGGAAAGAATTTGTTGCACATTTTTAATGGTATAAACTTAAATAGATCAGTAAATTTTTATAAGCTAAGTAATTGACTGTTTTTATTGTGCTGGTGCTCTTGTTAGAATAAACTAATAGTGTTAGCTGCTCTGTTTAGTACCCACAAAGTTGTATTTTGAAAGGTGTCCATTTGACATACTCTCAGAGCAGATATTGTATAACAGGGTTATAAACCACCTTATAAAAGTTGTATGTGTTTAATGCACTAAGTGAATAATCTGCAGCAGATTTAATTTTTTCTGTCATAAGACATTATTTTCTTAGTAGTAGTCTTTTTTCTAAAAAGGAAATATAGCCCAAATACTTTGGCTAAAATTCTTTTGGCACCAGTAGTACATACAACGTTGCTACACTCAAATGTTGACTTTGAGGATTTAATTTTATTTTTTTTTGTTGCTCAGTACCGCCAGACAGGGGTTCCATGTGGTAACCCCTCCAGAGAGCTTTAGTTCTTGAGATTCTGTCCATTGTCTTTCTAGCTTGTGTTATTTCATCTCTGACTTCTTCACTCTGTATTCACACAAGAAACAAAATGCAATGCGATTATGTTCCGATATTTTTTGTGTTTTTTTTCTTGCTTAGGGAGTTAAAGCAAGGTTAAGGTTTCATGGTACAAGGTGGTTGACAGCATTATCTACGTAGGTGTTCCTGGCCTACTCTGAAACGTGTGCTACAGACTAGATAAGGGTTGTTCAAGGCTTTAACAATATTTTCTGTGATCCCATTCATGGTGCAGCTGTTCAAGCCACTGTACTTAGCGCAACTGTGGCAGTAGGGTGGGGGGAAGGAAGGTGATACTGTGCTAGTATTGTTGCAAGGCTTTAAAATCATGATCTAATAGTGCAAGATGCAGCATACCACACATTGAAAATAAGGTACCATTACTGCTAGAAGATCTGCAAATCTTTGCCATTCCCTTGTTAATGGTGATGCCATTCATACCTCAGGTGCCCTTTTTATTACTTTCTTTATATTTGCTGAAGTAAAAGTAGTTCCATTTCTTTCACATGTTGTAAAATGGAAACAAAAAAAAATCTCCTGTTCCACTTTGCTTTTAAAATCTTAGCAAATTTTCTTACCAGTAAGCTGGAAACTCTTCAGAGACAAGGAATGTAGTGCAACACATTTTCCTTCACTGACAGGAAGTCAAAGTTCCTGAAAGTTGAACTTATTGCCCTGTCACAAATAATCTGGGTGCAAATCATGCTTCCTTTGCTTACAGATTACTGTCATTGAAAGTCAGGTAACAATGATTTAAATTACTTTGTATTGCAGAAATGCTTAAAACAGTCTTTAAATAATTTATGAATTATTATGCCAAATGAGACTCAAAACTTTTCCTACATCTGAGTATATTCAGTGTCCTTGAGAAAGTTCTGAGTGACTCCATATTTTCGCTGCAGGTATCATGTAGCTTTTTCTTCTGACAGTTCTGATCTTTAGCATACGTTGCAAAATAAAGCTTTTCAGAAGGAAGATTAGGTAGAATAGAGGTGTCCTGGATGTTCTTGTGTGTTGGGAAGCATTCTGGCATTGATCTTGGTATCATATGTCACTATTTCAAAATTGAATTAATTCAAGAGCTTGTAAATTATGCAAAGTTAAACTCAAAACTGGAAGTTGATATTGCTGGTGAACTACTGAATTATGTCTAACTAATAGTACATTAAAAAGCATTGTTTTGCCCAATAAGGAGAGTTGATGCTATTTTGAAAATAAAAGCTCCCAAATTATGGACTATGTTGAATTGAGATTTTGCCTTCTTCCCTTTAAAGAAAAATGCAAGTGTTATAAATTGACTTGGCATTTCCTTGCTACAAAATGTATTTGTAAATGTACATTCCCAAATCTGTTGTTGATATCCAGAATGATGAGGGGCAATTTACAGGCATAAAAGAACATCTGATGATAAATCATAAGCCATTTAGCCAAGCTCTCTGCTTTATCTGACAAGCACATCAGATGATCTCCTTCATAAATTGACTGAGCTCCAGTTTGAAACTTGCTAGGATTTTTAACTCTTGCTGCTGCTTCTGGTGGGCTAGCTGGGTTTCCATGGCCAATTTGGACTAGTTTGCTCTTGTCCTGTAATACTGTGTTCCAGCTTACTCTTCTCTTTCTTAGTCGATAATTTTTATACTGTCTGTCTAACTAAACAAGCACAGCTTTTCGGATCTTTTATACTTCGTGCTAGGCTTGCCATTCCTGTAACAGAGCCTTATCTGCTTTATTAGTTTCTACATCTGTTACCATGTTCACTTTCTTCAGCATAGGTGCATGCGCAGAGCTCTGCAAGATTACTCTTGCCTTTAACCTTAAATCGATCACCTTTTTTCCCCCTCATTTTCCATACATCACTCATTCTGTGACTGCTTTAATACTGCTAGACTCCCAAACTCTTCTCTGAGGTTTGCAAGTATGAAGTTCCGCTTTTTCCTGTGTGATATCCTAGTTCCTAGTTCCTCTCCACACTGGTGATGCTTTCAAACTTTTGGCATCACTAGTGAACTCCATCAGTTTTCCTCAGGCTTTCTGCTGAGGTTGTTTAGCAAATAGTAAATGAGAGTGGTCAGGCTGGATCTCTCTCCTGCCCCACAGTTCTCCTATCATGGCTGCCTATTCTCCTCTCTCTTAGTCATGTAATCATGATTTTCTTCTAGCCTTGCTAACACATTTGTACATATTGCCGAAGCAGGTTTTTTCCTGAAGGCTATATTGATGAGATGTTGTCACATTTTCATTACCAGAGAAAGTTTGTATCTGACATAGCCTGCCTTTTGTAGACAGAGGTTGTATTTCTTACCTCTCTCTTTTTTTTTTTTTTTTTAGTTACTCTTCTCTTAAAAGTCTGTTTAGAAACCATTAAGCCTGTGGTCGCTAAGATTTCCCCCCATTCCATTTACATTACTTAAATACAGGTTTTAAAACTTTCAGGTACAAGGCACCAAGAGAAAAGGAACTTGTTTAAAATGCTGATGAAAGATTTATGTTTGGTTTTGTTGTTTTTTTTTCCTTCCAGGATTTTTAAATTCCTGGTTCAGTCTTTGTTAAGAGTAGTGCGTTCAGCTTTTGTGCACTTTGGTTTTTTAGTTCCATCTTTAATATCTTATAAGGATCTCATTTTATTAACTTCTACTTTTTAATTTGTGCTGTTGAAGACCACTTTGTTTTAATTTCTTTTGCAGGCTCTGACGCTCATTCTCTATTGTAGTAACTCCATCAGTCTTTTCCTTTCTTTTAGAGCTTATTCACGAATTAATAGTTAAGTGTCTTCTGCTCAGAAAGTCCACCCTGCATAATAACAAAGCTATGTATATGATTGTGTTTCTTTCTAGTGACCAGGAGTTACTGTTCTCATGCCAAATGTCATGTGAAAGACCAGGCATTTTAATTAGTGTATTTAGAGGAGTTTGATTTCATAGGTGAAGTGATTTTTAGTGTGAGGAAAGCAATTTAAAACCTAATGATGATATGATAGAAAATAATGAAGAAAGAGCATAGGTTTGCATGGTTGTTTTCAGGGGGCTTTTTTGGAACAGTGCTGGTGGATGGATGCTGCTCTGAGCCTCACTGGCAAAGGAATTAAATGGTTTTTTTCACAGACTAAGAGCTACGAAGTGGCACATGTGTGTGTTTGTCATGTGCTGAACGAAAAAGCACACTGTAACTGAGATGGCTGGGTCAGAAGCAAGCAAAGAACTGGACATACATAGCTTATTGGAGAAATCCATGCTTTCTTCTCCTCATATGGATTTTCAGAGTAGAAGAGAGATGCAGTGAGATAGTGTTTGGGTTGGGAATGTATGGGGGGTGGGGGGTTGCCACGATGGTGCTGGGGAGGCAGGAAGGGCAACATGAATGTTCCTGCTAGCTGGCTCCTGAAAGAGATGGTGGCTTGAGGAGACCTGTTCTTTCTCTTCTTTCTTGCCTGGTAAAAGGTGAGAAGACAATGCTGCTGAGTCCAGAGCTTGTCACCAGCAGCACACATTCTCTGATTGACAGTTCCTGGTCTTTTCCGTGGCTGAGGCAACCTTCATCCTTGACTAGCTTCATGGCCTTAAGCAATTTCAGCCCCCATGCCTGCATACGTAATCCAATTCTTCCCAATTTGCCTATTCAGTTTATAAACTTTCTTGGAGGCAAGAACTGTCTCACCATAGCAAATGGGGAGTTGTGAACACTACAATAATAGGAACTTTATGGCAACGGGTCTTTTGTAAAGCCATGGCAGCTGCTGGTACTTAAACATGCATCAGGAATTCACTGACAAGCTGACATGGTATTTTAATGCCCTGTATGCTGACCTCTTCTGCAACATGTTAGAGCTTAACACAACTCGTTCCTCTGTCAATGACATTCATAAATTAAAAGTATGGAGTGTACAACTGTTAAAGGCTATCCATTATTCGGAGTCTCAGGACAGTTATCCAGAGGTAAAAATAGATAGGAAGCATCTGTCAGTCATTCAGAAAGTAGAGGTACTGCCCAGTTCCTGATAAATAAAATACCATTCTACTGAGTAGAAACTGATGACATTGCAACTTCTGTCCAGTTTATGTTCCCTTTCCTCCCCAAGTTAGCAATCTTACCTAGTTTTAAAACTCTCAACTCATAAGAAGCAACTAAACAGTTCCTTTTGTTCTTTTGTTACCTACTGGTTGCATTGCTTTTATTTGTGAAAAGAAAAGAACTAGAGGTTAAAAAAATGCAAACAATAGAACATCATACATGCTAGGAAGTTCACTTAATTCATCACTTGGCAAAGGAAATAAAAGCAGGCTCCCTAGCTAACAGTGTTACTTTTGCTTAGGGTTATTTGGCAGAAAATCCATCATCCTCTCCCCATTTGTATTTCATATTGTCTTACACCCTTTAGCAAGGGTCAGCAGGGCAGAGTATGCATAAAGAGTTCAAGTTCCATTTCAAAGGCTGAATTTTAATTTTAGTGGATGGTTTATTTTTAATATCATTTGAAAATGAAAGCTCTTTATTAGATTTTTTTGTTTTCCTTGCTTTTTGATATTGAATTCTAATGTTCTTTTTATGGAGTACTTGCATAAGTATTCAGTTTGTTCAGACATTTCTGTCATGTTGGAGAAACTGGTTTTGCTTTTTATTTTCTGAGCCAGTGTTCTGAATCTGCAGACAGGAGTGCTTTGTTTTCTGAAAGCTTTTATAATTAAAATTGTTAATGATATGCAAGTATGGATGGTGCAATGTTTGTTTACTTTGTGAACTGTTGTCTTAAATCTTCAGTGCTCAGAGAAGTCAGCACAAATGTGAAATGTAATGAGAATATAAATGCATGTATTTCCATTTTTTATTATGGTGGTTATAGTTGGCAGAATTTTAATATAGTCTAGTACAAGTTTGTATTTAGCAGAGCTGGTTTGCTGTTTTCCACTGGTATTCCATAAACATCATGCACACTGAGCTCAGTTAATAGGCATTTCAGGGAGAATTGTTCAAAGCTAGGCTGTTTTCTTTGGGATCAGGACTCCAAAATACTTACTTCTTGGCCTGTGCTACCCTCCCCACCAGCCCAATTGAAATAATGTCATGGTTTGCAGAAAAGGTTTAAGGGTATGTCTTTAGATGTTCTTGGAAGAAAAATGCACATAAAGACAGTTCCTAAGATTTTTATTTGAAGGTGTTTTGTTTTGCTTCATAAACTTTATGAAGTACTCTATGATAAAGAAAAATAAATGTGATTTCTCTGAAAGTACACTGACTTCAAATTGTTGGAGTTTTTGAGTTTTCAAACAACAAACCAGATGTGTTGTTACATGCTGGAAGTTTCTAAATAGTTTTAACAGAAAAATAGGTATTTCCCTTTGAAAACAGAAATTAGGTTTGCTTACGTATCTGATCTTTTAACCTGGTGCGATTAGCCTTAAAGAAAAATGTCAAGAATCCATAACTAGGGATATAAATTTGTTTCAGAACCATTTCTCCATTTCTAAACATGTTAATTACATTGCAAATAATCCTAGGTTATGTATGGCCACTATGATTTGTTAATAGGAAGAGTGTTGCTTTGGCAGAAAGCCAGAGTGCTTTTGAAGGTCAGATGTTGACAATATTTGAAGGGTCTTTGATTCTATAAAATAATACATTAAAAGATTAATATCCTAAATGGTATATCAGGGTCAGTTTGCTGCTCTGACCTTGTAATTTTATTTTTGTAGTTATATAAAACCGCTGTGTAATTAATTTGATTTGCTTGAGAAAGCAGATTAGATTCAAATACAGTAAGAAAATGTGGGTTACAACTATTTTTAAATTTTGGGTGGCCTATCTGTCTTTTACATGGTGGGTCTCTTTATTCTTCATTTGCTATGCTGACAGCTTTATTGAAGCTGACAATCTCAAACTCTTCAACTTTGCTTCCTGCAGTAATAAGGCACATGCTTGTAATGTATCTTCAGCTTAGCCCTAACTAAAAGCTCAGAGTGGGAATGAAGCTTCAGGGACAGCAGATGTTTTACATGCATGAGGACGCTGCATCTATCTGCCGCCTCCATCTACTGCATCTCAAACAGAGCTCCCAGGAGGCTGAGTAACAGCTTCATAAATCAAGAATTGCAGGTTCAGCTTTTTCTACAACCCATTATTAATTCAATATATCGTTTGGGGTCCTTTGCTGCATGAGGGGTGAGAAAGCACAAAAATGAGCGGGAGGGCTAAAGGCAACAGAGTAGCTGAGATGACAAGATGATGGCCAATTATGAAGAAGACTAAAAAAAGAATAATAATTTAAAATCTGTAGTAAAGGGAGATCCACTAATAATGTACAGATATTTTAGAACTGGTAATGGGTAGTTTGCAATGGCAGTTCTATTGCCTTAATTACCTGAATTGTGGTTAAGTGGATAAATTCACAGTAGGCATTATAGAATTGGTTTAGCCATGAGCAGTTGAATGGATTTGTCTTGTACTCTAGCAGAATAATAGTTTGATTTCAGTTTCAGTTATGTTCTTAATTGAGAAATCCATGTAGGAAACTCCTTCTCCATGTGGAATTTGCTGGTGTGTGACCTTAGTACCTTCAGTCTCCTCAGTTTGTGATTCTTACTCTAAGATAGATTACATGTATACACACACGTATGGTTCAACAGACATTGTTATTTTCCACAGCAGTTTTAACCATCTGAGTCCTTTATCCTCATCCAAAAATTATAAAGAAAACCGTAGATACATATTCATAAGTTTGGCAGAAGCCATTAATCTTACACTTTGAGTTGAGGTTCAGATACTGGGTTTGTACAATTTATTTTAAGTACATAGATGATTACAATCAAGTTAATGCCTACCTCAAAACATATTGGAGGGCTTGCATCTCAAAAGCTTTCATGGTTTCCAGAGTTGCTTTGCTGCTTTTCTCCATGCATGTGGCTATTTCACAAAGTCTGTGCAGCACAGTGGGCTTTACATGCTTATTTTTTTTACCCTCATCTGCTCTTCTGTGGCTTATGCCGCATGTATGCTGCTAGGCATTTTTTCCCATTTCCTAAAATATTACTAACAGTATCTGGTGCTTGCTTTCTCCATGGAAAGTCTTTCTGTGTATTGATATTTTAAATTCTGTATGTGTTTGGTACATGCATTACACTCTGTAGAATTTCTGCCAGTGCTCAGCTCCCCAAGATAAGCTCTTGGGATAGTCTTGTATAGTAACTTGCCTTCGCATCAGATGTTTCCCTGGGCTTTTTTTTTTATCAAGACAAACTGCTAGTGCCATGGAATACTCTTCTTCTTGGGGATACATAACGGGAGATGCTCTTTGCCATGAATTTCTAAAACATGGCTTAGTAGTTTTGTCAAGAATGGTGTTGTGTCCCCTCTCAGGGCAGTCACAAAGGAGTAGGATTCACTACATGCATATACTGAAAAGACAGTTCCTAAGTCATGGGTGGAATTATTATCATAATAAGCAAGCACTCCTCAGGTTTTTAGAAGGGCAGAATGTGGATACTTCTCAAAATGTGTGCCTTGGTGAAGCGGCTGGGGGAGTTTTAACAAGGCAGCAGCCCAAGGCGAATAGTTGCATGCATTATGGGATAGGCTTACACTTCGGTGATTGATGACTCCATGCCTGGTATGCCTCGGGTGATTGCACCAAGTGACAGGAGCATTGATCATCCTGATTCAGCGATGGCTCTTTGTTGTGTGACATCCACCACAGACTCAGCCAGCACCACTCTCCTGCCATCCATGTGTGCAGGCACTCTTGTTTTGTGATGAGAGCAAGGGGGAGCATGTATGACTGGCAAGGTGACTTCCTGGCCTTGCCACCTCTCATGGCCATCCCTATGTGAAGTCATGCAGGAGTGCATGAGCACCCACAAACCAGCAGCTAGTGGTGGTGGCTGGTTAAATGGATTTTGTCTCTGAGTTGTGGTAGGCTCTGAGGGTACCCTGTATGGCTGCAAAATAATTACATACTTGTCATTTGCAACACGTATCCTCACTTGTTGCCTGATTGTATTTCTGCTGCTCTTTAGAACTTATGTCATCTTCCAGAGTGTATGCTGAAGTGGTGTTCTGTCTCAAGAATAAGTGCTTTGCATCCCGTCTTTTCTTTTTCATGATTCAAGGCAATATTGGTGCTAACACAGGTGTTACTTCATGGCCATTTGGTGAAATGGGTAGATCTTTTCCAGGGAATAAATCTTCAGGCTCTCTGTCTGCTTCTTGAAGTCAGTGTTTTCCAGATGCTTGGAGTATGACTTCTTCACAGCATGTTCAAGGTGCATTTTCTATAGCTCTTCCAAGGGGAGTAGGAGGATCCAAAACCTGAAAGCTCAATAGAGCTGTCAGTCTCAGCTTCAGTTTGTGGTGGAAGCCTCAGAGAACTGGATCTTTTAAAAGTCAAAGTAAATGAAAGTCTGGTAGTGAGATAGGCAGATGGACATGGTTTAGATGTGATGAAATTTATTTTAAACACTTAGGGCAATACTGGGGGTACCATAAGTTAATATACTCTTTGCAGTTGGGGAATTATACAAGAATGGCATTAAATGAAGATCCATCTGTGCTGCTGTTACTTATTCCTTCCATGCAGCTCCAAATAAAAAAGTGGTGAGGATTTCATTTTGTAATTACCAGAAGGCTAATAATTCTTTTCCAAAGGCCATGATGATCTCTTAAGCAGAGATACTTGAGATGACGTAATTGCCTTATTCCTGTGTCATTAATTGTGCTCCACTTTAAAAACATGGTCATTTGTCTTATGAGCAAATGATATTCTGTTACCTCAAAGGAAACGTGCTATGAATGGTAAAAGGATGCAACCTAAAATTCACAATTCTTCTGTTTGAACTTTTCTAATTAATATAGTAATAAAAGGAGGTTAGAAAAGGGGAAACTGTGTATATTTGTTTTGTGTATTCCATTATGCATTACAATTCCTGTCAGGGGCCAACACCCTAAGAATTATGAGACTTTAGGTAAGTATAGGACACAGGAGTTAAGAGAAAGTGACTAAAACCCAGCAGACTTAGCAGAGGAATTCAGAGGAACATGTAGCCCATGAAGCCATATACAGCTCATTTTATTTATATTAGAATGAATTGTTTGTAAGATGTCTTCAGGTTTTTAATCTCTAGTAATAAATATAAATAACAAGCTCATTATTAGTGAGTTGTGGGAACATGTCAAGTTTTACATCTGAAATATCTGAGTATGGTTTGACAAAGTGGCTAGGGATGAATTAAGAGTTTTCTACCATTTAAATCAGTATCTCCCTTCCTTCCTCTGCTTTTGCTTTTTTACTTTTGCTGCTTTTTTGACCATGTTGAGACCCTTGTCTGGTCTCACTTGAGTTGATTCAAATCTAACTCAGTGGAAATTTTTCTGTTGTAGTTGATATGTGTTTTTCAGTTTGTTTTCTGGTTAGCATATTCCAGTAGTTTGCCTTCCAATTAGATGAGTGCCAAAACCTGTGGGAAGTCTGGGCAGCATAGAGGAAAGGAGAGAGCAGGGGGTAAATGTTGGAAGACTTAAGAGGGAACAGGAATTCCCCTTTCAGCAAGGCAGGGTGCTCATTTGATCAAGCCACAGTGTAAAACCATGCCCTAAATTGGTGCTTTGCAGGAAGGAATCACTGCAGTTGCACTTCTGCATATTTTCAAGAGGGGGAGGCAAGCAGAGCTGTGGAGATGTGCAGGGCATGCTTTCTGTCTTGCTCCTGTCAGCTCCTGGATTTTTCAGTTTGATTTCCCCCCTTGAATTTCAAATCCAACATGTGCAGCCTATATATATAAGCAGGCATTTAAAACCACAAAGAGGAATTGTATCCTTAATTGTTAGAGAATTGAGATTGAAGGGCTATCTTCACCTTCTAGCAAATAAAGTGAACTTTCTTTTTTCATTTCTTGTCTGTAGTCTGGGAATAATCTGTATGAGTCATTGTGCATATTCATTTGTTTAAGGTACGGGAATCTTTTGGAGAGTTAACAGCGGTTGGCATCTAAAGTGAGTAACTGTGAGAGGTTTTGCTATAACCTTTAGTTTCTTACTTAAAGCTGCTCTGCATTTAAATGGTAAAGTTCATCTCTTATGGAAAAATAAATGTTTCTGAGCAAAAGGTTGAAATAGTTTGTTAAGGGGAATCATCATTTAAATGAAGTATATTCCTGGGAGCTGAGCTTGCCATGCAGCCCTGGCTGCCGGGAGGCAGGCAGTGATGTCCTGAGACTGTCAACCACCGGCAGCAGGTCTCCTTTGAAGGAAGGCAGCATGAGTGGAACTGCTACTGTCATGGGGTGTGATGGCAGGGTACTTGAATGCAAATCTTTGTTTCAGTTGACATTTTGTTTATGTGGAGAAGTTGAAAATTTCAACAAGACTTTTTTCCCTCCAAAGAAATTTATATTAGGAGGGGTCTCAAGTGCTAGAACTTGAGTACTGCAGCTTGGGAGGTACGCCAGTAGAACCAGAAACTGGACATTTACAGTGTGCCTCTCTGGGTATGCTCATGCAGGTGGGCTTTTCTGTCTATGTTTGGAGAGAATTCCACACAGAGAGTCTGAAGTGAATAGTATTTTTACTATTGAACATAACTTCATGTAATCTGCTTTCTGAGAGTAAAGTTTATTTTGCTTATGACCTCTTTCAGAAGAAATCCCATTAATAGTTGTTAAAAATGTGATCCCTTTGGCTTAAGAATCCAGGACTGCTGTATCTTCTGGTTCAGGCAAAAGTGTGTATTGGTGGTCAAAACTCAGAAAACTGCAGTGCCCGTACCTCTGCAGAACACATACTGCCCTGGCATCTTTCTTTAGCAAAGAGTGAAAAATGCCTGTTACCTCCAATGAGATTTTGTTCTGCTTAACTAAGTGGCGAATATTTTTCCTATTACCTTTTTTCCTAGGCCTAACAATAACAACATAATACTTTGTTAGCCTCTGCAAATTGTTTTCCTCATGCCATGAAAAATGTTCAGCAGAAAGATGCTGTACTTTGTGGCCAGCAGTGGTAGCAGTGAGTGCCTGTATTGAGTGCCATCTGTGAATGCACTGGAAGAAAAATGAACAGGAAAACTCCCTCTGTTGGGGGGGGGGGAATAGAAGAGAAAAAAAGTATCTGTTACATTCCAAAATCAGTCATAATAATGGAAGTTCACATTAAACATTTGCCAGAGTCAGCATGAACAAACATCTGGTTTATTCATCCTTAGTTATACTAACAAAAATATGATATCCTGTTAGAGAAATCACTGATCATCCTAGTTTATTTTGGCAGTTGTGCACCTTGGTATTTTTCACTTAAACATGAACATATCAGTACTTTACAGCTAGCATGCCTCCAGCTCCAGGTTCACAGTTCATGTGCTTCTGTGACTTTGAACTCTTCTTTTCCTGAGTTTACCAGCAGACAGCTGCACCAGAACAGATATGTTTACATGTGGGGAGTAAATGGCAGCTTGCAGCTCAGAGTTTCCATTTCTTTTTACATTGTTCAGGAATCCAGGCTCACAATTTGTGTCCTAAAGGTTTGCCTCGTGTGTATGCATCTGACATGGCGCTTTATAGTACAAATGTTTTATTTTGACATTGATTTGTTGATAAAAAGGGCTGACTAGGGAGAAGCTACTTTCACTGGAAATTACCCTCAGTTTATATCACTTGTGGGTGAAATATCTTTAAAAAAAACCCAAAACCTAAATATCACTTTCTCTAAGGCTTTAACACATATGTAAATGTGAGGCTAATGTGAAACCACTTTATGCAGCTAAAGCATGATAAATGTAATTCTAGTTGGAGAAAAATTATGTTTCGTATTAAACATAATGATGAAATCTGATTAGCTGCTTAAACCATGACATTCTATTTGAGCTATTGTCATGTGTAGGTGATAAAATATTCCCAGATGTGCTTGGCAAGGCAGTACTTCCATGAAGAGGTTATGGTAATTATAAACAAGAAACAAAACCATCACAGTGATTTGTTCATTTGCATGAACAATAAAGTGGAATTGGAGACTGATGTTGAATGAGATTTGTCTCAACACCAACCCCTGAAGGAGGAGTAACCACCTGTTACTGGTCTCCAGCTGGACATTGAGCCATTGACCACAACTCTTTGTGTGCAGCCATCCAGCCAGTTCTTTATCCACCAAGTGGTCCATCCATCAAATTGATGTCTCTCCAATTTAGAGACAAGGATGTCATGTGGGACAGTGTCAAACGCTTTGCACAAGTCCAGGTAGATGACATCAGCTGCTCTACCCCTGTCCATCAGTTCTGTAGCCCTATCATAGAAGGCCACCAAATTGGTCAAGCAGGATTTCCCTTTAGTGAAGCCATGCTGGCTGCCACAAGCACCTGGTTGTTTTTAGCATGCTTTCCTTGAGAATCTGCTCCAAGATTTTGCCAGGCACAGAGGTGAGACTGACTGGTCTGTAATTCCCTGGGTCATCCATTTTCCCCTTCTTGAAAATGGGGAATCTTCCCCTTTTTCCAGTCATCAGGAACTTCACCTGACTGCCATGATTTTTCAAATATGATGGACAGTGGCCTAGCAACTTCATTTGCCAGCTCCTTCAGGACCCACGGATGGGTTTCATCGGGGCCCATGGACTTGTGCACATTCAGATTCCTAAATTAACCTCGAACCAGATCCTCTCCTACAGTGGGCCCAAGATCTTCATTCTCACAGTCCCCGCATCTGCCTTCCAAGACTTGGGTGGTGTGGTCAGAGACCTTGCTGGTGAAGACTGAGGCAAAGAAGTCTCAGCCTTCTCCAAACCCAGGGTAGCCAGTTCTCCCGATAGCGTCCAGAGAAGGGCCATGTTGTCCCTAGTCTGTCTTTTGTTTGCTACATACCTATAGAATCACTTCCTGTTATCTTTCACATCCCTTGCCAGATTTAATTCTAACTGGGCCTTAGTTTTCCTGACCTGGTCCCTAGCTTCCCAGACAACATCCCTGTATTCTTCCCAAGCCTCCTGTCCTTGCTTCCACCTTTTATAAGCTGCTTTTTTGCCCTCCAAGTTTCCTCAGCAGCTCCTTATCCATCTGTGGAGGTCTCCTGGCCCTCCTGCTGCACTTCCTTCTAGTTGGGATGCAACATTCCTGAGCTTGCAGCAGGTGATCCTTGAATATCAACCAACAGTCTTGGGCCCCCCTTCCCTCTAGGGCTGTATCCCACGGAACCATGCGCAGCAGGTTCCTGAAGAGGCCAAAGTCTGCTCTTTTGAAGTCCAGAGCAGTGAGCTTGCTGCACGCTGTTCTCACTGTCCTGAGGATCTCAAACTCGACCATCTCATGATGGCTGCATCCAAGGCTGCCCTGGAGCGTCACATTTCCAACGAGCCCTTCCCTGTTGGTGAGCACAAGGTCAAGCACGGCACCTCACCTTCCTGCAGAAGGAAGTTGTCTTCCACACAATCGAGGAACCTCCTGGATTGCTTGTGCTGGGCCATACCATCCCTCCAACAGATATCAGGGTGGTTGAAGTCCTCCATGAAAACAAGGGCCTGCGAGTGTGAGGCTGTTCCTGTCTGTTTATAGAGAGCTTCATCCACAGAGTCCTCCTGATTGGGCAGCCTGACACAGACCTTTCTGGTGAACTCTTTGCCCTCAGAATTGAGGCTCCTGCATGCTGTATTTCACCTTGCTCTGGTGTTGAATGTATCCTCTCTGTAGCTACTCACCTCGGCAAAATGTAATATATGTACTAATTGCAAGATTTGACATATGGCCTGCTATTAAAAGTAATGTAATGGTAGTGCACTGCTGATACATGAAATTTTAATTTTTAATCCTCATTCTAACCTTCCTTATGATACTTAGGTTGTAAAATAGAAGCATAAAATCAAGCAACAGAGCGTTTGCAGAATTAGGGTTTGCATTTTATATGACTACACAGGAGGAGAGTCAAGAGAGCTTTTCTCACTGAAAATTACATCCAGAAAATAATATTTTCATATTTGTCCAGATCATTGTCCAGCCTTGTCAGTGCAAGAATGGGATCCAGAATGCAAAGCAAGGCCTGGAACTGTAAAAATCCTGGGCTGGCATATGTTGTCATGGGATTGTGTTCTCAGGCTGGAAATGCAAATATCTGTATGTTTTCTGTTACCTTACTGAAGGCAAAAAAATTACGTCTTTACTTTCCTTAAAACTGCTGGGTTTGTGGCCAGGAAATCGGAGAAAGCAGTTAACATCATGCTGACATCATCACATCTATTACAAACCTCTTACCTGCTTGTGGGGCAGCTGCCCAGGTAGCAGTGATTGATGGGGCTGCAAAATGGCTGCTTGGCAGGGGACAGGATAAAGAGCTTTTGGGGAGGGGAACTGAAGCTGGGTAAAGACTGTGTGGGCAGATAATAGTGGTTGTGTTAAACTGTCTTTCACTTGAGGTACAACAGACCACATCTGCCTAGGTATACATTTGTTCCCAAAAATCTGTATCAGTTCACCTGTAATTTCTAATCGCCTTCTGTTGGCAAACTGTGTAAATGAAATAACTGAAATAGGTGAGTGCTTGTATCACTTTAAATTTCTGTTGTTACATTTAAAGTTATTAGCTGTTTTATCTCATAATCTCTAAATGTTGACTAGCTTGAAACTTCCCTTTTGTAGTCTGTATTTGTTTTTCATTGACTCTTCCATTTGAAAGCAGGAAACAATCTGAAAGTAATTGTATTAAGTGTTTTAGCACAAAGATTTTAAAGTATAATAGCTTGGCATATTACTCTATCTTCTCACTATTCCTTGGAGGGGATAAAATGTAGTTGCAACTTTCATCCAGGCAGCTTTTCTACTACATCCTGTTTCCTTCCGCACACTGGAGAAAGCACTGGTGTTGGTCTCCCTTTCCTTTGTTTCAAATGAAGAAATCCCATTCTCCATGTTGCAGCACTCTCCTCAGTGAACATCGGTGTTCTGTTAGCTTTTTGGATATTGAGATGTGATTTGGGTTGTTTTGGAAAATGTGCATTTTTCCCTCTACATCAAAGGAAATCATTGCAAAGAATAGAAAAATACGCATAGCTACTCAGGTAAGTGCACTGCACAATTTTTCTCAGCATTTTCCATGGCTGTTTAGACTGTCTGAAGGGTGGCTAACACCTTCGTGAGAGCTGTGAATGCTATGTGAGCAGTTGCTGTGCTTCCTGGAAGGCTGGCATCTCACTTTTCTCTCACTAAAAGGTAGACTTGCAATCCACCTTTCTCTGAGGAAAACTGACCCTTCAAAACCCAAACAACTTCCCCTTGCTTCACCAAGGGGAAATCCTGCCTGACCAGTTTGGTGGCCTTCTATGGTAGGGCTACAGAACTGATGGACAGGGGTAGAGCAGTTGACGTCATCTGCCTGGACTTGTGCAAAGCCTTCCACACTGTCCCGCATGACATCCTTGTCTCTAAATTGGAGAGACATCAATTTGATGGATGGACCACTTGGTGGATAAAGAACTGTCTGGATGGCCGCACGCAAAGAGTTGTGGTCAATGGCTCAATGTCCAGCTGGAGACCAGTAACAAGTGGTGTCCCTCAGGGATCTGTGTTGGGACCGGTCTTGTTTAACATCTTGGTCGCTGACACGGACAGTGGGATTGAGTGCGCCCTCAGCAAGTTTGCCGATGACACCAATCTGTGTGGTTCGGTTGATACGCTGGAGGGAAGGAATGCCATCCAGAGGGACCTTGACACGCCTGTGAGGTGGGCTGATGCCAGCCTCATGAGGTTTAACCATGCCAAGTGCAAGGTCCTGCACCTGGGTCAGAGCAATCCTAGGCACAGCTACAGGTTGGGCAGAGAAGAGATTCAGAGCAGCCCTGTGGAGAAGGACTTGGGGGTGTTGGTCGATGAGAAAATGAGCATGAGCCAGCTTCAGTGTGCGCTCGCAGCCCAGAAGGCCAACCATATCCTGGGCTGCATCAAAAGAGCGTGACCAGCAGGTCAAAGGAGGTGATCCTGCCCCTCTACTCTGCTCTTGTGAGACCTCACCTGGAGTATTGTGTGCGGCTCTGGTATCCTAAACATAAAAAGGACATGGAACTGTTGGAACAAGTCCAGAGGAGGGCCACCAGGATGATCAGGGGACTGGAGCACCTCCTGTATGAAGATAGGCTGAGAAAGTTGGGGCTGTTCAGCCTGGAGAAAAGAAGGCTGCGTGGAGACCTCATAGCAGCCTTCCAGTATCTGAAGGGGGCCTATAGGGATGCTGGGGGGGGCCTCTTCACTAGGGACTGTAGTGATAGGACAAGGGGTAATGGGTTCAAACTTAAACAGGGGAAGTTTAGACTGGAGGTAAGGAAGAAGTTGTTTACTGTGAGGGTGGTGAGGCACTGGAATGTGTTGCCCAGGGAAGTTGTGAATGCTTCATCCCTGGTGGTGTTCAAGGTTGGACAGAGCCTTGGGTGACATGGTTTAGTGTGAGGTGTCCCTGCCCATGGCAGGGGGGTTGGAATTAGATGATCTTAAGGTCCTTTCCAACTCTAACTATTCTATAATTCTAAAAGGCTTGGCATGAAAAAGATTAACTCCCTGGAAACTCTGTTTGGAAATGTTAGGAGACTGCTATGTGTATAAGCTGGCAATTGCTAAGAGACAAATTATTTTCCCACCCTCTCAAGTACTTGGTAGTTTATCTATTGTTTATATTAAAGATTGATCATGGTTATATATTCGTGACTCAGAGGTCTCATTAATCACCCTGTACCACAGAAGAGACCAGAGGAGAAGAATGGGGGTTACTGGAAAGCAGTCATGTGATCCCTGGCTCTGCTTTTAATATGACTTATCCTGGCATTAGCTTTGTTCCTGTGAATTATTGTGTTTGTGTTAACCTCTTTTTTTTTGTTTCCATGTGTGGTATGTCTCTTTCTCAGGGCTGTTCAGTAAAAGATAATATACTTATTACAATGATTTTGGAGAATGTTAATCATGACACTCGCCATATTGCTATTTCAAGAGGTCTCTGCTCTCGCGCAGCCACCCCCTTGTTTGCTACTTCTTCCTTCCTCCCCCCAGCCGTTTCCTCCTTCTGAGCAGAGCTACACAGGCAATTGTTTCAGCGTGTGCAAAACGAAGAAGAGGTGGAAAGGGACCAGTGGGGCAAGGACAAATGTACAAAGGCTGGAACTTCCTAAAGCGCATTGGCTGCCAACAGAAAGATACTTCCTCCCACAGCAGCAGAGCAGATCTGTGCCTCCTCCTCCTCAACCCTGCTGAAGATTTCCAGCCCCAAAATGTTCAATCAGCTGTTTGTGGTCCCCTCTGATCCTAAGCATGAGAGTTAAAACTGCTGTCATGAGTGCGAGAAAGAAAAGAAAATTTACTAGTTTTGCAAGCTGATTGGGATTATAAATGCATGTTACCAGCCCTGCTTAGAGTCGGGTCCAGAAGCCTCAGGAGCAAGCTGTTTTCCCACCCTGCCTGAAAATCCCTTCAAATCTTCCAGCAGTACACGCTGAACCCACCTCTTTCAGTTTGTTCTGGTGGGAAATAGTTACATTGGCAAATTTTCAACCAACAGAAGACTTAATCCCGTGATTTTTTTATCTTTTTTTAAATTACTGTGTGCTTGTAATTTGTCTCATGAAAAGAAATTTGGATTTTGAAAGAGATAATTGAAATAATAGATATTTAAAAAAAGTCATTGAAGAGACTGATGTGGTTTAATAGAGATTAGCTTCTCTTTTATTTGTAGATCCGCTAAAAATATTGTGCCAGGTGTATCCTAATTCTGTACCCATTTTTCTCCTGGGTCATATTACACTAATGTCTGACTTTGGTGCAAAATTCCACTATAAAATTCACTATTTAATAGTATCTTCAACACTGAGACATGGCAGTAGCTGCTGTTTTAATTAAGCATCCTCTTCACAAAAGCAAGAAATCATCAGAAGTTCTGCAAACCTAG
Source organism: Pezoporus wallicus (assembly GCF_028554395.1). NCBI lineage: Eukaryota > Metazoa > Chordata > Aves > Psittaciformes > Psittacidae > Pezoporus > Pezoporus wallicus. Next base: position 728,381 of record NW_026635157.1, read on the forward strand.
GAGAATTTAGGCCCATTAGTTGTGATAGAAGCATATCATTAGTGAAATCAAGAGAGGAGGAATAATATAAGGGAGTCTTACTTGTGTAAGACATTTAAAATAAATGTAATTACACAGAAACAGCCATTGTAGAGGACTAGATGTTTTTAAAATACTTTGATTCAAACTATTTTGGATTTCTTGGGGGTTTTCCCCCCATGTGACTTCTTCTGATGACATATTGTGTATATCAAGAATAAAGTAATTTATTTCTGAGGTGGGAATAGTTTTTTAATCAGACTCAGTAATGTAAATAGACCTCTATTTGAAAGTTCATTCAAAACTGAGTACTAGTGTATATTTAAGTGCACTGTATGCTGAAGTAGAAATATCTCCCAGTGTTTAACTGAAAGCATGTTTTATGTGTGGTTTTGTTTTGTTTTTGTAATGTTTAACAGTAACTGAGGCTGGCTTTGGTGCTGACATTGGGATGGAGAAATTCTTCAACATCAAATGCAGAGCTTCTGGCTTAGTTCCCAGTGTGGTTGTACTTGTTGCTACAGTGAGGGCTTTGAAGATGCATGGAGGCGGGCCAAATGTAAGTTTTTGCACCTTTTTAGAGAATAAAATTGTTGCTGATGTTTGAAATAAATGAAATATCTTGGTTTAAGAAATACTGGGGGTAGCCTGTGGGCCAGTATTTAGATATCCTTCTTGAGTTACCTCATTATATAGAAGTTACCTCTATGCAGGAATGGGAAGACACAGGTGAAAGAGGAGGGATGAAAGAACTCTGTAGAAGTATTAAATCTTGCTAATTTGCTTGCATGAAATAAAAAGCTGTAATACGTATATGTATTCTTTTCCCTGCCTTTTGAAATAGTGTTTGTAAGCACACTCAGCTTACAAACTCAGCACTTTCCCAGCCAGTAGTCAAAGGCTGGAAAAGTTGGCAGCTCAGGAGGAATTTGAAAGGTTTGGGTTGCAGTATGCACGTAGAAGTAGTGAACATTCTTAGGGAAGGTTTTGTGATTTGTTTCACTGCAATAATGGAAATCCTTCTGTCCTTCCAATATGCTCAGTTTAATTCCCTCAGGGATACTGAGGTAACTGATAAAATTTTGCAAGTGTTTTCCCAGTGTACCAAAAGTCACCAGTATATTGGTTTTTGCTATTTAAACCATGAAGAGGCTTGTACAGATTACTGATTGTAGAAGTACTCCTCAGTCACGCAGACAGACACACTTTCATCTGTCCAGCAGCATGCAAGAGGTGATGCTACCAGGGAAACAGTCTCACTGGGTGAAAATGCCAGAGCTGTTTCCACAGCCACAAAATTTTGGAATGCATAGTCTCCCTTAGAGCTAATCATTTCTTAGCGCTAAAGCTGAGTTGTCCTTTTTCAGTGTTTCAGTTTGATATGTAACTTCTTACATTTTTAGTCCAGTTTTAATGCAAGTTTTCTTCATTTTTACTGATAATCTTCCATACCTACCAATGCAGATGTATTGTCATGTGTGTATCATTTAATCTAGCAAAAAATAGAACTTAAATGTCTTAATAACTGTTTCTACTTCTGTCTGATCTGTATCTTTAGAAGTATCAAGCTTTCATTTTTTTACATAATGTATCATAGGGGCATGTAGAGTACCAGATATTTTCACTGGGAGATTAGCTATGAAATGGACCAAAACCAAAGTGACTAAGTCCAGTACCTGGGATCAATGTATTGAGGTCCTTGTAGATTCAGAATAGTACTCTGATGGTACTCTTTATCTGTGTACCTTTGTGCTTTCCAGCAGGGTAAATTATTTGCATTCAGCTCCTTGTTATGGGCACTAATTACAGGACACCCAAAGATGATGTTCTTCTAGACAGCTGTGTAACTGTTACTCCTTCAGCCAGCTGTTGGAGGTTGCTGTTCATTGTCTTTGCTCTGCTGGTGCATTGTTAAGCATGGGATCCAATTACCTCCCCTCTAATAAGTCTTTTACAACTAGTTGCTGAATTACTACCTGTATCTTGATATTCAAATACAGTAGGAAGTGTTGATTTTCTCCATGTGTTAGTTTTATTGGAATAAAAAAGAAGCTACAGTTGAGCTGAGATGTTGCACGCAATGTTATGGCCTGACTGGCAGGATGAAAAGTAAGCAAAAGCGCGCTTGTGATCAATTAGGATTATGACAAGTGTCAATCTGTGATGATCTCGATTGTTTATTATTCCAGGTAACTGCTGGTGCCCCCTTGAAGAAAGAATACACAGAAGAGGTAAGAGAAGCTATTACAAAACTTCAGGAGAAGTTTTTGTTTAAAGGGACATACTAACATGGTGTATGGAGAGTCAGAACTTGTTCTTCTGGATGGATGGTGTGCACCCTCATGTTTGACAATAGCATGCTCTAACGCTGACATTCAGTGAACACCTTTAACAGGCATTGCCAACAAGTATCACAGTATCACAGTATGTTAGAGATTGGAAGGGACCTCGAAAGATCATCTAGTCCAATCCCCCTGCCAGAGCAGGAACACCTAGATAATGTTACACAGGAATGCGTCCAGGCGGGTTTTGAATGTCTCCAGGGAAGGAGACTCCACAACCTCCCTGGGCAGCCTGTTCCAGTGTTCCGTCACCCTCACTGAGAAGAAGTTTCTTCTCAAGTTTAAGTGGAACCTCTTGTGTTCCAGTTTGTACCCATTACCCCTTGTCCTATCATTGTTTGCCACTGAGTAGAGCCTGGCTCCGTCCTCGTGACACTCCCCCTTTATATATTTATAGACACTGATAAGGTCACCCCTCAATCTCCTCTTCTCCAAACTATAGAGACCCAGCTCCCTCAGTCTTTCCTCATAAGGGAGATGTTCCACTCCCTTAATCATCTTTGTTGCCCTGCGCTGGACTCTCTCCAGCAGCTCCCTGTCCTTCTTGAACTGAGGGGCCCAGAACTGGACACAATACTCCAGATGCGGTCTCACCAGGGCAGAGTAGAGGGGAAGGAGGACCTCTCTCGACCTACTAACCACCGCCCTTCTAATACACCCCAGGATGCCATTGGCCTTCTTAGCCACAAGGGCACAGTGTTGGCTCATGGTCATCCTGTTGTCCACTAGGACCCCCAGGTCCCTCTCCCCTACACTGCTTTCTAACAGGTCGTTCCCCAACCTATACTGGAACCTGGGGTTGTTCCTGCCCAGATGCAGGACTCTACACTTTCCCTTGTTATATTTCATCAAGTTACTCCCTGCCCAACTCTCCAGCCTATCCAGGTCTCGCTGGATGGCAGCACAGCCTTCTGGCATATCAGCCACTCCTCCCAGCTTAGTGTCATCAGCAAACTTGCTGATAGTACACTCAATTCCCTCATCTAAATCATTGATGAATATATTAAATAATACCGGTCCCAGTACTGACCCTTGAGGCACTCCACTAGTCACAGGCCTCCAACTAGACTCAGCCCCATAGACTACAACTCTCTGGCTTCTCTCCTTCAGCCAGTTCGCAGTCCACCTCACTACCTGATCATCCAGTCCACACTTCCTCATTTTAGCCGTGAGGATGCTGTGGGAGACTGTGTAAAGCCATGTCATCTTCCCCCAGCCACTTAGTGTTATCCCTCTTGTGTGTGCTGTGTGTGACTGCATGGTAGATTGTACTGAGAAACTGAGCTGGCTGAAAAATAGCTTTTTACCAGTAGTTTTTCCAGACCCACAGAATTGTCAGGCTGCTCAGCTCTTCAGTCCGTCATAGTGTCGTTTAAGGAAGCACAAGAGCAGAGTGGTGCAGAGGTCAAAAACACTCCCTGAAATTAATGATAGCTTAACCTATTCATTAAACAACAGGTTTAATCTCTTTGTGCTTCACATTTGGTGTTGGGTGTCACTCTTCAAACAAGAGTGTATTCTCTTGTTTGAGAGGTTTGTTTTCCTGTCTGTTCACTGTAGACAAATTATGGTCTTTTGGTTTTATCAGACTAAGGGATATGTGTGTTGTTACAATTAAGGCCTACAAAGTGTGGGGTAACAGAATAAATAAGGAAACCCAGTAATATGTTTTTTTTTCTGGGATATGTATGTATATATAGATTAGACTATGCATCTAGCACCTCTAGAGGCTAACAGCCCTTTCACAATTGTGACAGGCAACAAGTCATCAGCTGCACTGTCGTCTTCTGTCCTAGAATACAGCAATACATTCATGTACAAGTTTTGGGGACTGCTTAGTTACTTAAATTTGTCTGTTGCTTATTAGCTGAAATGTGAATTAATAAGTGTCAGATATTTTTGTCTGGAAGCATTTTACTTGTCTGCAACTGTCATGATCAGCACTCTTTATGTTCAGTTTAATTTATGGAAAATTCTTTGGCTGGAGAAGACTTCATGTATCTTACAATTTCCATTAATTTTTTTTTAAATGCACAGAATCTCCAGCTGGTAGCTGATGGCTGCTGTAATCTACAAAAACAGATTCAGATTGCTCAGCTCTTTGGAGTTCCTGTTGTGGTTGCTCTAAACATCTTCAAGTAAGTCTAGTCTTTCATTACTTTTGTGAGTAAATTCACAGTTAAAATTTCACACTGTTCTTGATTTTTATATTAATCCATTTTGGCATGGACCAGTTAAGCTATTAAAGAATTTCCTTTTTCCATTATGAATATAAAGACCTTTAAATCCTAACTTGTTTCTAAGGTTTTAAAACCACTAAAAAAAGTATATACTGTTATGGAACTATTAATCTTACACGCAAATTGCCTATAACACATATATATACTGTGTATAACTGCGTTATGTATATGGCACCGTTTCTGTGTAGACTGGCTTTACAACTGTTGATTGTAGAATAAGGCTAAGTATATAATGTTATAAAAGAGAGCTAATTAAAAAAAAAATAATGAGATGGAACTGTTTGGTTGGCAGAACCGACTCTGCTGCTGAGGTTGATCTGGTGTGTAAGATTGCAAAGCAGTCTGGAGCATTTGATGCTGTACCCTGCAATCACTGGTCAGCTGGTGGTGGAGGAGCAGTAAAATTAGCTCAAGCTGTGGAAGAGGCAGCCAGGCAGAAAACCAGTTTCAAGTATCTCTACAGCTTGGAGGTAGGAGGGTTTATTTGGTCTTCTGAAGGGCTGGTTGGTCCATTGTTTGCGGTTTTTACGGTTGTTTTTTGTTCTGTTTTAATAAATGAATGCTGCATCAGTGTTGGATTTAAAACAAGAACATTGCAACAAAGCTATCTCGGCTTAAAATCACAAAAGCTGGAGAGAACAAAACAATCTGTGGCTTATCTAATCAGAGGAGCAGGATACTTGCTGGTAATGCTGGTTATTTAGTGCATTGAATGATGATTCTGATACTTTCTTGTTTAACATAAAAGTATGTCTGTAGGTGAAACATTCACAAATTATTCTGGGAGACTTCTCCACAAAGACCTCACAGACGTGATATTTGTCCTGACAATCAGCTAAAATGAAATATAGTTACTGTTTCACTGTCATGGCCATTGCACCAAGTTGTGGCTCTCTGAAGCATTCAGTCTCTGTATGAGAAGGTAGCAAGTACACACTCATGCTACATCTGCTCAGAAAGACAGGTCTATGCAGAGAGAAAGCACTCCATTTACCAGCACCCACTTACACACCCACAGCCGTCAGATGAACATGAGGAACGTAGGTTGCCCAGTCCTGCTCCTTCTCTCCTGCCAGTAAAGATTGGAGTCTTCTAGCACAATATGACACACGTGATATATGGGTCACTGCTGCTGTAAGCCTTAGATCCTCAGTCTTTTCAGGAGCAGCCTGCAGTACCCCTGTCCTGCTCCAGTTGCTGGCAACAGGATCCACTGAGGTTCACAGCTCACTCCAGCTGCTGGTAATCATACCTCTCCTCCTGCTCTTTAGCATTCATACATACTCATCTAGAGTAGAAAGCACAGCCACACAGAAGGTAGAAATCAGATTTAATGAGAGCAGAGGACAGACTGTAGTCCTCAAGCTCAGACTTCAGTCAGACAAGCTGCTAACCAGACACCTTTACACTCAACTGGCCCTATCTTCCCCTTTTCCCTGTATTTTTTTCCCATACTTCTTCCTCCTCAATCCATCTTGATTATGTTTGTTCCCCATCCTTGGTCCTTCTACTAAACATGCCCTAACAATCTTTATGCATTTCCATAGTCCCCTTCAAAAATCCTCTCGTGAGTTTCACACTCATGTAAAATGCTCTTCTTCCTACAGCAAACCTGTGCTGCTGTAGCCAGTCACACCCTTTCATTTGCAAAGTTTTCTGATGAGTTTCTCCATTGACTCTCCATTTCACACCAAGGACAATGGTCCCATCCTTCCCCTTGTATGGTTTTAGGCAACAAGCAATTCAATGTGCTCTTATTTTCACTGATTAGGTTTTCCCACTGATTACGTTACTAGGGTTCCTCCACCTATCATTGTTCCTCTGATCCTTGCTTGGGTTTTGTGTTTAATTTGCTTAGTCAGTTAGTCAGATAACCTAACAAAGGATATTGTAGTCCAAATTTCAGTTCTGAGATTGAAGACTCAGGGACTATGTTATTGCCGTTGTCTGTCTGCAAAGTAACATCTCAGCAGCATGAACTGCCAAGAGGAGCAGCTTGCAAGGAAGGGCTGCTCAGGCCCCTGAAAGTACTATGCTGGAGTTCCTCCATGCAGGCAGAACATTTGGAGGGTTTTATTGCTGAGAAGGTTATACAAATGATTTCTCAGGACATTTCTGACTGTCCAAATGTGGGTGGGTTAAAATTTGGGCAGCAAAACAGACTTCTCTGGCACCAAAGAAGCCCTTGTCAAATTTCAGATCCTGTTGCCCAGTTGATAGTGCTACTTAACTTTCTTTACAAAATACATGAATGGTATTTTTTAACAGCAGAACCTCAGCTTCATTCTTTTAAATGGCTGAAAGTTCCTGTTTTGATTCTTCTCTCCAATAAAAAGTTCAGCCTGAGGTAGGTATGCCCTGTGTTGTCTTTCACTCTCCTCCCTGATATGTACCCCATATCTGTTGCACCCATTTTATTTCTTCTTTCCACCTCTCACGTTGTTTTCCCAAATGTCAGTAATTCAGCCAACTCCTATTGGTATTAACTACTGCCTACACAGAATAGAGGGAAATTGAGAATTTGAGTGCTGCAGCATCTATTCAAACCATTTTTCCCACAGAACATTTTTACAGCCAAAAAATGGATGATGTATCTGCCTTTTTGAGTTTGTCTCTAATGAGATACTTTGGAAACAGAGGATATCATTTTTCGGGTTTTGCATAATAAAATAGAAACAAAAAATAATCTTTCAGAAATACTTGTAATAGTTTTCCCTATAGGACACTTATGTTACAGAGATAGTACGTTATCATTTGATGAGTCCCAAGCTCTGGTGTTACAGTATTCCATGTAGGTTACAGTCTTGTGGTATGAATGAGTAGAAAGGATTGGTAAGGGTGGAGTATGACGGAAGAAAATGAGATTGATTTCTACTTTAATGTCTTTCCCAGACACAGCATTCTGTTCTGTGTTGCATAAGCAGCATGATCTTAAACACAAAGGGAATAAATCACATCTTTACATCAACTTAATATCCCATAACTTAAGTATTATAAGCCTCAAAAATATGTTGAAAGGATTTAAAAATTCTGTAAAAGAAGTAAATTTAGGCCAAGAAAACCAGTAAAGTTCAGGCTTCTGTTTCATTCTAGCTATGCAAAGGATAGGGACTGAAGCAGTTATAAGCAGCCGAGTGAAACAGCAATGCTATTGCTTGTACAGTATGGTAGGTCATTTGGTCACTGGGCTCAGAGAGACATGAAGGAAAGACACCTCTTCCAAATAAGCCTGTCCAGATATTAATTAAGGTTTTAATGGGATTTTTTTGATGTAGCAGTTTAGAGGACTGATATCTTCTGTTCAAAAGGGTAACTATGATTAACAGGATAACAGTCAACTTTATTTCGAGTAATAGCTAGGGGTAATAGACAATTAAGAAAGAGTAGAGGTAGTAAGATGGGATTCAGACAGATGGTTTCTCCCTGTCATTGTGCCTAGAGGCAATGTAAGTGAAAGGATGTAGTTCCATCCCTCGTTCTTAGCAGTAATTGTAACAAATACTATAGTAGCATGTGGTTTTAGTATGGATTTTTGCCCCCACTGCACACTAACCTCTTACTTTACTGTTGAATTTGTTTCTTACCAAGAATTTGTCTTCAGTGTTTTGAGGATGGATTTGGTTTAAAATCCTCCTGAACTCTATGAAATAATCTGTGGTGTTGGGTTTTGGGTTTTGGGGTTTTGTTTTTTTTGTTTTTTATTATCGTATATATTCTTGCTACATAAGGAAAATATCAAAATATCAACTGTCTTATAACTGTTGACTTCCCTTCTGGGTTCACTTTTATTGAAGTATGAGTGTTGCAGCAGAAAGCTGTTACTCAAAATAAAGCTGACTGACCCATTAAAAGTAAGTTTAGATAGCTAGCGGGAGGATAGGAGACAATGGAAACGTATACACCCCATTTCCAAATTTATCTGGCTTCAGTGCCTCTTCTTGGCAGGGGGGAAGCTCATTGATGCATGACTGTCGAGTAATCTGCCTTCTTTCACTATTCTGGTCTCCTCTTTTTTCCTGTGGTGAACTCTCCCTTGACTTACAGCAGCCCTCCTTAACCTGGGGGAGTAAACACAGGTCTGAATAAAGGCAGGCATTAAGTTTTTAAGAGGTGCATTGCCCCTTCCTGCAAGACAGCTGGTGCACAATGGACTAACAGTCCAGGAGACAGAAGGACAGGCATATGGCATGAGGCAGGATTAGCATATCTGGCCAGTCAGTGAGTTAGTATTGTCCCATTTAAAGACTGAGATGGTAACCTGACAGATAAAACCCAACAGAAAAGCTTCAAATGATATGATTTATACAGCATTGGAAAACGAAATTGAAGCATGTAAAGGTCACAAAAAGGAGAGAAGGCATTGTTCTAGTCTTCCAAGTTTGTCAGATGACATCTGTTTTTTTCCAGTGCTCTGCCTTTAGGTAACATCATGACAAATGAAAACAATTCCAGGTTGTACTGTGGAAGTTGAGTCCACACTTACGTTGGCTGAGTGTAGTGTATTGCCTGGCCAGACTGAGGAACAAAGGAGAGCTTTCTCAGCTTGGAGCCATCCAGTGAGAATGAGGTTGAGAAGCAGCACTTCTCAGGGAGGCATTCAAGCAGTTAGCAGCCTCAGCACTGGGTTTTTCTTCCCCTTCCAGGAGCATAATCATAGAATAGTTAGGGTTGGAAAAGACCTTAAGATCATCTAATTCCAACCCCCCTACCAGGGGCAAGGACACCACACACTAGACCGTGTCACCCAAGACTGTCCAACCTGGCCTCGTTACACCACTCATTACCCGTCTCCCGTTGGACATTGAGCTGTCGACTACAACTCTTTGCTTGAGGCCATCCAGCCAATTCTTTACCCATAGGGTGGTCCATCCATCAAATTGATGTCTCTTCAGTTTAGAGACAAGGATGTTGTGCAGAACAGTGTTGAACACTTTGCACAAGTCCAGGTAGATGACGTCAGCTGCTTTGCCCCTATCTCTCAGTTTTGTAACCCCATCATAGAAGGCCACCTGGCCTTCTTGCCCCGTTTCCTTCTTGTTGGGATATAGTGCTCCTGAGCTTGGATCAGGTGATCCTTGATTATCAACTAGCAGTCTTGGGCTTTCCAGTGCTTTATCCCATGGAACCTTACTGAGCAGGTTCCTGAAGAGGCCAAAGTCTGCTCTCTTGAAGTCCAGGGCAATGAGTGTGCTGCATGCCCTTCTCATTGCCCTGAGGATCTTGAACTCCACCGTCTTGTGTTCACTGCAGCCAAGGCTGCCTTGGAGCATCACATTCTCCACCAGCCCATCCCTGGTGGTGAGCACAAGGTCAAGCATGGCACCTCTCCTTGGCAGCTATAATATTTATTATATATTTATTAATAATATATTTTTTATTTATGTATACTATTATATATATTTATATAATTAGCTATAACCTCTCCAAATCTGGAGAATAAATCCACAGTTTGGTCATCGAACTGGTCACCTTTTCAATCTCACTGTGATTGAATGGGGGGTGCTGTCAGAGGTACTAGGGGTATTTTCTCTTTCCTACACTAACACCATGTCTGTTAAGCCATGAAAGTTATCCATTGTGTGTCTGCTCTCACGTCAGCCCAACAAAGGTCTTTTCTTTCGCCTAAGAGGCAAATAACTTCTTCATCTTTCTTGAGTTTAATAATGTATGGACCCAGTGGAAGGTCCTGCAGCACTATCAGAGTGAGAATAAATAAAATTATATATGCTCCTTACTGAAACTTTTCGTAATAAATGATGGAGATCATTTCTCATCTCAAAATGCAGACTGTGCAGCCCTCCTGGGTATGCTAGTTTTTAAACTATTTCCCCCCACCCTACTGCTAGTAAGCTACCTAGCAGTGAAGACACGTGAAAGAGGAATTCCACAGGGCTGAACCAGCCTCTCCTCCCACTCCCATTAAAGAGATTTTGGTGGATTCTGGACAATTCTTCCTCTGAATTGCATGTTGGAAGCTATCTTTCTTCCACTCCATCCCTATTTTTTGAGGCTGTAGGCTCTTGACAGCACTACACTTCTGTGTTTGTTTTCACTATTTTCCTGTTCTTTGCGTGAAGCAATTTTCTTGGTCACAGCTGGAGTTTCAAAGTTCGGGAAATGGAAAATACATCTCTAAGGCCACAGGCTTAGGTGTTGATTCACAAACTGTTTAACTTGACTGAATATGCTTTTTTAAAAAAGCAAAACCTTGTCCTGTGCCAACAGAGGAAGGGGAGGGCTGAAGACTTGGGAATCCTTCTGTCAGCCACAGATCTTCTGTAACCAGAATACACAGATACTTCAATAAATATGGTTTTATTTTATCCAGGGTAAAAACTAGAAGTAGGAATTTGAATGTGCAGAGTCAGCTATTGTTTTTGCACTGCACTCTGTCACCCCCCCAGCACCTTCGGACATACTTTCATCATATGTTTTCATTTGGCAACCTTCCCAAGAAGAGGAATGAGTGATGTCTGCATACTGTTTCACTTAGCCAACCAGCAATTTTTTTTTTTATTGCTTTCAGTGAATGCATAAGTTAAAATTTAAAAAAAAAAAAAAAAAGCTAGTGCCTTTGATTTTGAACTATTTTAAGAATTTCACTACAAACAAGCAGCTTATTTTAACAATAGCAATAAACTGAGGGGTTGTGACCTCATAATTAAACTATGGTGATCTCATAGTTAAAAACAGGCACTGAGACTAAAGTGAATGTATAAAGATCTTGAAGTAGTAAATGTAATAATTTTACAAGTTAATAGGTGCTTTTGTATATTTTCTGGTTAAATGCAGGTTTTATCAGCAGAATCTTACGTTTTCTCAGAGAATAAATAGTTTTAAATATTTAAATTGTATAACATCCAAAACAGATCCCTTCAGACAGTGCTGCACTGACAGGCATTCCCTTAAGGTATTCAATTTAAGCTAGCTAACACCAGTGCTTCTCATAATAGTGTGGTTTAGCTGCAACCGCTATCGACTCTGGCTTTTCAGAGGTGTTTTCTGTTGGCCTCTGTTTTGGTAAGGAAGTCAGCTGAAACTTTTAAAAGCAGAAGAAAGGGAGGAGGAAAGAAACAGGTTGTTTTAAGCAGTCTCAGGGATTGGCTATGGGGAGTTAAAAAGATTAACTCCTTTCTCCAGTAGCCAAACAGCTTAAAATCAGATATTGAGATTAGGATGCAAAAGATGGGAATCCTGAGAACAGTCTCAAGGCAGGTCGTGGGTAATCTGCATGTTTCATTTCACATGATTCTGACTTCAGGCAACAAGACTGATTTCAGGAATCCCAGCCCAAGCCGTGTGTCCCTGCACAGCTCACTGTTTCAGCTGGTACATTTCAGTGATCACTTTTGAACAGTTTGAGTAATTCTTTCTGTAGATACAGTATTTAAGCCATCTCTGTGTCTCTGATTTATACTGGCTTTGTCTTTATGGTAAACTGGATGTGATCTAATCAGGGTTACAATAGGTTTTTTTTTAACCTGGATTACATTTTAGCCACTACCAGTTTTTCTGGTATGTGCAGCTACACAAACAGCGGTGCTGCCATCTCAATTGCACTGACACATGGGTGAGTGTGAGCAGCAGAGGAAGGGAGGATTAAGAACAGTTTCTTGAAGCTGGACTGCTGTCCATGGAAACCCTCACTAAGCACTGCATGGAAAAATTATAATCTGCAGTCCTTCACATTATAGTTGAAGGAAGAGATGAAGAGTGAAGGAAATGTGAGGAAAGGGTAGCAGAAATTCAACGGTTATTAAATGAAGTTTCGGTTACAACCTTGCTTTGATAGTATTGCAAGAAAGAAGTAGCAAGAAGGCTGGTGGAAGTAGCAGTGTGGCTGGATGACAGCACTGGTGTGATTTCATCTGCATAATCAATTTAGTCTTGGGAATGACAGCCTCTTCGCTATCAGTGCTGATTCTTAGCTTAATTGTTCTCTATCAAGTAATGAGATGTATAGCTACACAGATACTGATTTGGTGAAAGCAGCTTGTGCAGTTATGGTGTAGCACTTGTTGTGCTTTAGCCAAGGAGATAATCCTGTTTGTGGTGTGGGTGCTTGGCAGCCTCAACAAGCATGTGTGTTTGTGTTTGCTTCAGAAGAAGCATATGGCTTTGGTAGCTCTGAATGGGTGAGATTTCAGAAATGCACATTGTCTCTGGCAGGGCTGGGGAGATTGGCTGTTTCTGAGAGAAACATCAAAGCTACTCGTCAGCAAATATTTACACTGTATGGCCCTGTAGCACCTTCTCATATTTGGTATAAATATACGTACAGCATTTCATGCTATCATTTCTTTGAGAAGCTAAAATTGAATTTGTAATGAATTCTCTGAAGCTGCCATAATTTCTTCAGCATTAGTATTAATACGTAGTCACACAGAAGTCAGTTTTTGTCTAAATCCATACTGCCTATTGTGTATCTTATCACCTGTTCTCCACCTAAATGTCCTTGGTTGTGTAGCATTCACAACCTTACATAAGGGAAATGAGAAGAGGAAGAGCTTTTATTGCTGAGCATAAATCTTTCATGCTTCTGATACTGCACATTTTTTAAATATCACTATCACCATAGCTTTTCAGATAGCAGAGGTGCTGTGAAACGAAGCTGCTGTTCATACCGGTGCATCGACACCATGCGAATGAGACTTTTCATCCTTCTTTCATTAGGACTGTTTTACTGATGTCTTGCAGATAGGTTCATCAACTGAGGATGCTGTGTTGTTCACAAGTGGGAATGAACAGTTGGTTTAGGAATACCCTAAGCCATTGTAGAAAATTCTCAGACAAAAAAAGTGGCAGATGTGAAAGTACTTCTTTTTTCTGAGTCTCTAAGATACATGGTTTCTGCTGGCAAATATTTGATGAAGGTGTTTAAGGTACAAGTAGGTGGTGCACATGATTTTTTTAGAAGAGTCTGGTATCAGCTGGAGAAAAAAATCCACTTAAAATCCCTTAATGATTTAGTTACTTGTGCAATATGCCTCTATTTTTCAACCCCTTCAAATTCAGTTAAGCACTTTTCGATATGAATTAGCACTGTGAAGCATTACTACATATGGTGACTGCCTGTGCCCATTAGTTGGACTTTTTTCATAGTGAAGTGCTGAATAATCAACAGTTTTGTTGAAAACCTAAAGCTAAACTTGCCTTTAAAGACTAAATAAAAAAAAGTAAGAATTGTTCCTACAAGCGTCTTGTAAACATCCAGGCTTCTGGAATGTCATATATGTAAAAAGCCTCTTGAATTACTAGGGCTTCTTTTCTGATAAATACCAGTAAGTTATTTTCAAGCAAAATGAATTTTTATTTCTCATGTAAAGTACGAGGTGGCTTTTCTTTCAGAAATACTTCTTTAAGTTAAATTAAAATGAAGTTTTCCAGCAGTATTACTAGATAACTGAAATACAGGAAACTTTTTAGCTCGAAATGCTGTTACACTGTGATTCTAAATAGATAATCCCTTAAAAATCCCACTAAATACTAGGAAACAGGTGGATCATTAGCATGGTGTAGTGCTCAAACTCCTACTTGAGCCTGATCCTCAAAACTTCAGGAAGGAAGGGTGTCTGAGAGTGCTCACATGCATGGACTGTCTTAATATGTATAGAGCATCTGTGCCTCCCTGCTGATTTCTCTCCTAATTAGGCTTAGCGAGGACTCATCTGCCTGTGTTGGGAGATTAAATAGGCTCAAACTCTCCTCTAACACCGTGCACATAGCCTCACCTGTTTGTAAGAGGCTGCCTTGCAAAAATTTGTGATGATCTCAGAAAACCACTTTTGTTTGCCATGCACACTCCCATAACTGCTGGTGATTCGTTGGAGTTTACATTTGCAAACTGTGAGGTGTGGGTACTGGTCTGAAAAGTATCTGAAATGCTAGTTAAAAAAAAATATCCGTAGAGAGACAGTTTGACTGTCCAGCTTGACTCAGTCTTGAAAGGTATTGCACAAAGCCCAGGAGGAGCAGAATGCCACCACTGTCATTAAAGCAGTCTCCTCTGATGTTAGCCAGAGCTCTGCTGGGTTTCATTTGGAAACTGCGGCTATGGTCACTGTGAGAGAGCTGAGGGTGTAGTTATTATGCTGCTGTCAAATTAGTTTGAAATATTTTGACACAAATGCAAGTTGAATCTAAATGAAAATCTCCATCTCAATGAATTTACTGAGGTTTAAACAGAAAGCTGTTAGTTTTGATGTTAGCCTACTGACAACAGAGAGCAGTATTCAGTTTGCCCTTGCTCTTGCTGTTAGTCCTGGACATCAAGCAAACAGCACTCAAAAAGCAAGTTAACAGACGTTTTGCATATCTTCTGTGGTGTTTAAAACTGCCATGGTTATGAACATATTTAATAACCTGAGAGAAGTTTTATCTCGTGACAGCTATCCGTACCCATTCAACTTAATGCTGCCAGGAATTATATCCAGGATATTTGCAATGCATTATCTCCAATCCTCATTAGATTTTTTTTGCACTGCTTGGATTCCTTTAAAAAGCCTGAAGTCAGGAATGTGACATCATTCCACCCAATTGAGGTGCAATACACATATAGTCAGTATGTTCACAAAGCGTCTTGTGGAACATCTTTAAACCTTACTTCGAAGTTTCCTGTCTGAGGGGGGATTTTATTTGAGCCTTAGTAGCTTTCAACTGTCTTATATTGAAGTTACTTGAAAGTCTGGCAAGCTTCTTTTCTTGTGATGTCTCTGTTACTGGATTTCCTTATTAATGTAAAGGCAGACTACTTTAAACTTTAATTTTTCTAAAATTCAGTCATAAATACAAAAAAAGGTCAATCTGACACAAGCCCTTCAACTGATGCACAGAAAACTCATTACTTCTAGACAGGCATTGCAAAAATGTGATTAACCGTGGGACTTCCTATAAATACACCAGATAGAGTTTGTTATTCACAAACCAGTTCCTAGCTTTTGTTGGAATAAAATGAAATGCTTCTATTTTGAGTTCTTGTGCATCTTGTGTTGCTTTAGATTATCAAGTCTTCTTCCCCAAGTGGTATCTCTTTAGATTTTGTTCAACTCTTTTTCTACATGTATTGTTAATTAAATATGCTAGAGTACCAATTGGGGTAGGATGTGCCTTAGAGTACTGCATGCATCTCTGGCCAACTGTGGTCAGCACTGAAGTAGCTGGACTGATGGAATGATCCTTCCTTCATCTTCCTGTTGCTATTGAAAGAAGTCAAAGAGGATTGCTTGTTTAAAATAGTCTATATGGGTGACAGTTGCTCTCTCCAAGGTCATTCAAAACCAAAAGAGAGAAAGAGGAAAGCATTGTTTATGCTAAATAAACAGAAGTGAAGGCACAAAAAAATAAATGCCTGGTCTGACCACAAAAATGCCCTGTCTGCTGCAAATCTGTGGAAAGTTTCTAATGGCTTGAATGTGGGAGTCTACATCTGCCTTCAAATAGAAGCCATAAAGGCAGAACACGTGTTCAGTTTGAGCCGAGTAACATGATGTGGATGTGGATACCCATAGAGGCAGGAGTTGAATTTAAGTGTCTTGTCTTAAGTGTACCTAGAATGCTTTACTTTTTATTTTTTTTAAGTGTCCAAAGTGTTTTACAATATCAGTGCTACAATTCAAAATACATATTTTAGGAAGGATAGGAGGTGAGAATCAAAAAAAAAAAGAAACTATGATCAAAGGGGCAGTGAGGAGAAGCAAGAAATTCTGCTACAGTTTCTTGCTTCTCAGAAGAACCTTCCCTGGCTGCCTACTACGTTGCCTTGTCCACTCACTGTATAGATTATCTTTATTGTGAAATGAAATTTATTTGTCTAGTGATCCCTGTTAATCCAGTGGAGCTTGCTTCCTTGTGTCTGCAGTGTTTGCTGACTCTTGATCTTTAAAACTACATGGCAGTAATTTTCTTCCTCACTTAGGCCAGAATGTAAGCTGATGTTGTCAACTCTGTAATGCACGAATTGTGCAGGTCCTAAATGATGGTCATAATTCCTGTACCTGTCACTGAATATCATACTGATCACCAGTGCCCTTTACTTGCTTTTATGCTTTAGCAAGTCTGTTTAACAAAGATCAATTTAAATGAGAGATTCAGATTTCTCACTTAGCAAATCAGATCCTAGTTTCTCTTGGTTTATGTTCATCCTTGTATTGTGCCCTTGTCTTTGCAGCTTCCTATTGTTGAAAAAATAAGGATCATTGCTCAGAAGGTGTATGGAGCTCAGGATATAGAGTTGGCTCCTGCTGCACAGTCACAAATTGATCGTTACACCCGGCAGGTAAGAACATGAGTGAATTACGCAGTCAGGTATCTGCTGGATGAGAGTCTTAAGAAACATCAGGGTGTAGAAGGTTCTCCGATTGGGGTGTTTAGTCAAGCTTTGCTAACAGGCGTGAGCTTACCCATGGTACTGAACTGTGGAGGTCAGTGGGGATTGGTTTAGATTAGATTAGATAGAATAAAATGGTTTTAAACTTGAAAGCTATCTCATCCTCTGCAAGAGATATATGGTGTTTGGAATCATTCAGAGGTTATTGGTGACACTCTATACTTTCTATGCAGAGGGGTAATTTTGGATTACTGCCTTAAATGTGACAACTGCACATCTGTAAAAATAGCAGTTAGTGAATTTGCCTAGTTTGGGCATGAGTGTTCATTTGTACCAGCAAAAAATGAGTTTGCAAACATAAAAATATCTGCACACAGCTATGTGTGTTGATAACAAAGCTCCCAATATGTGTAAAATGTTTGGGTTTTCTTCCGTTCCTACTATTTTCAATGGGTTATAGATGCTAAAAGGTGAAATAGATCACCATTCCTAAAGCATGTGGGAATGGGCTTTGTTACAGTTTGAAAACAGTTTTGAAACCATGATGAGAGGTGAATGTATTTTCTGTAATGGAACAGCTTCTGCATGTAAACATGGCTGGAGCCTTCCTTTCAGAAAATAGAAACTATGGATGGTGTGTCATGGAAAAATTCCTGAGTATACTTCAGTAGCCTAGTCAAACAGACAGAAATATAGCTGGCTTCTCTTACACAAGCCTCCTGAGAATTAATTTGATTTTCTAGATGGATAAGAAGCTTACCTAGTGTACTTGAAGCAAAATAATCTTTCTTTATTTTTTCCTTCTGTGATTCTCTAATCCATTTTTTAGTCTAAACATTAGTAATTTTAGGAAAGAATTTCACACTGTCATTAAGGAGTTGTTGTCAGCAGTGGGCTGCAGAGGCAATTCCATGTAGTGCTGCCTCTCCTCCTGGCCTTGTGAATTGCATCCCTGTATGTCAGGGAATTGAATAGAAGAGCAGAATATGCTTGAGTCAAGGTTAATCAAAAACCTGGGGGACAAATAGTGTTGGGGGAGCTGCTGAGGGTCTTTTCCTGATTTTCTACCACTTTTTGAGTCATTAGTGGAGAGAGTGCCCTCACCTCACACAGTTTTTGTCTCGTTTAAAAACAAATCAAAGTATTATTAGCCTTTTGTATTTACTTCCAAGAAGACATTAGTACCCTTAGAGAGCTTTGGACTATGAATCCTATTCTCAGATCCAAATAGGTCATTAAAATCCAGAAGGAAGTGCCGTACTGGGTTTTATTGAGTTGGTGTACATTTCTTGTTCAGTCGGGTGCCCGTTGTGCGCCCTTTCTGACAATAGCACACTAGCCATTGTATAGGCAAATTTGCACCTAATTGTAGATTGAGAACCCACTCTAGAAGCTGGATATCAGTACAGCCAAGTCTCTGGAGATAGAGGCCTGAGCTGAGAGGGAATAGCATGCAAAATAGTGTTCTATTGTTTTATGAAATATTAGCGGTTAAGAAACTGAGGTTAACTATTGCTATATGGATTTTTGGGTTACTGGAAAATACTGATAACAAAGTGAAAACAAATTATGTCTTTACTGTAATCTTAAAAACATTTTTTAATTATTCTCTTTCCCTTTTCTGTTAGGGATTTGGAAATCTTCCCATTTGTATGGCAAAAACTCACCTATCCCTCTCCCATCAGCCTGAAAGGAAGGGCGTTCCCACTGGTTTCATTTTGCCAATTAGTGATGTGCGAGCCAGTATTGGAGCTGGATTCATCTACCCTTTAGTAGGAACGGTGAGTGCAGTGTATTCAGCTCAATCACTCCCCTTCCTTTGACCCAGCTTGACAGGGAAGTGCATTTCCTGTTTGTCTCTAAAAATAACTTGTAGAATCAGGTGAGTTCTTGGGGTTTTGTAAAGATTTTATCCCCACATTTTTTGTAGCTCTACATTGATAGGAAAAGAGAATTAGGAAAATGTAATATTGTATAAGATCTTTGATTACAGGGTCTGAGACAAAGGCTCTTTCCATTGGTTCTGTTTCTGATGTTTTTCAGTTAGTCTAGAAGAGTTAGCCACCCTAATGCTGCAGAAAAAATTAATTTACATGTCTGTTGCCTTTCCTTATTCAAGTTGCAGCCTGTAAATAACTGTAGTGATATGATCATATTCTAAATGTCAGATTTTTCATCTGTCATTACAAAGCATTGTAACGTATTTAGATGAAAGGAATTTTGTTAGGAAGAAGTGTATAATTAAAATGATTGCTGATGAACCTGATCTATTCCCAGTCCTTGTGAACATGGTTCTGTAAAAAGTAAGTGATGATGGAAAAGGATAGATTTCTAACTGCAGAAGTAGTAGCACATTCTTTCTCCTTTTTTAGAGATTTAAACAATGAGGTGGTAAATAGAGGTAATTGTCATGTTTTCTTCCTACCTGTTCATAAAAGTACAGAGATAGATTAGGAAGCTACTGATAGTTTCTTCCCTGACATGCCTTATCAAAGTTGCTGGGAAGCTAGTTAGCTCATGCCTTTTGCCAGTCATGCACATCTTATTCCAAACAGTAGTTGAACTGCATCTGACTTCTCATAGCATGAAGTATTACTTATATGTAGCTGAATCATTGGATGATGCTAGAGAAGGGATGCAAAAGCCATTGCATTTCCGGAAAGAGTACTCTCCCAGTGTTATCTTATCTTTCCAGAGCACGGCCTGATTTCCTTGCATAGCAGTACACTTCGGAAAGGTTGAAAGTTTCTAATCTTTTGTTTTGAATTCCCTCTGAAACAATCAACTGTTTGAAACAAGGAAGGAAGTACTTTCTGACCCGGAGAGTTCCTGGAGCTCAGGAAACTGTGTCACTCTTAACTCACTGGACTTGAGGATATGCTTTTCTGCGTGGCCACATTATGCGCCAGAAGTGAAGCACAGCTGTGTGTTTAAATTGCGTAAGACCAAATTCCAATTGCTGGTGACAGAATAAAATTTGTCAGAAGTTCTAGTATCTCCTTCATGGCCTGGATTCAAGTTTGTACTGTAAGTTGTGTGTCATAAGGTTGTGAGGAATGAACGTGAAGGATGGGCAGCAACTAATTCCAGTCCATGAGGGAGATATTCTGTAAGATGTCAGAGCGAAATGTTCTTGGGTTGAGCCTTCTGAATGAGTCACACATTGCACGCTTCAATACAAACTAGCTGCAGTTCAGTCTCATAAATCCATAGGAACTGTCCATAGGAGCAGTATAAACCAAACAAGTTCAAGCATTACCTCTCATTTTCAGTTTCTGCCTAGAACAGAAAAAAATCTCACTGTTCTTATGGAGGACATTTTCTCTATGGGATTTCTTACTGAGGGATATTGTAAAAAATACACCCAAGTTATACACTGACTTTGAAGAGAGGTAGTATAGCCATGGAATTTTTCCCATATCAGGAAGTGTAGGCAGTATACTCTTAGTGTTGTGTATTCCAGGAGAGTTTGTAGGGCAAGGTACTATATAAACAGAAGATTGCCAAGAACTAAAAATCTAAATAGACATCGATCATTGGTTGTTTGGAAAATATTGCTAATGTTCAGGAATGTAAGATAGAACACTCCTTGGAACTTTCACAATTGCCACAAATCAAAATGAATGAATGAATATGAATGTGTTCCTAATATCCTTACCATACAATTCTTTCTCTGTAATAAAATTTATGGCAAGACATCCAGCTAGCTGCCTTTCAGAATTGTCAGTTGTGACCATTGGGAAACAAGCAAGAGCTGTACCACTGCTTTTGAGATCCCTTTTCTATTTTGCCACCTTCAGGTTTTTTTGTGTGTGTTGCTGTTAGCAATTAAATCTTAGGACTTTTTAAGTTGTGCAAGAATATTTTTGTTGTCAGGTTCCAAAACTGAAAGTCTTCCTTTGACAGTTCTCTTAGTAATAAAGCTATCTGAAAATGCCTAATTTGTCAAAGCAAATATAAAAGGGCATGTCCTGAAGGTTTACAGTGGCTGGAGATCAGATGCTGCAAGGAAAAGAATTACAGAAATCCTGGTGACAGTGTATGATGAAAGCATCCAGTCATGACAGTGGATTAGATTTCTTTATATAGGACGAAAAGAAGGAGCAGTATGTATTTTTTCTTTTTGTTACTCGCTGGCTAATTGTATTCGTGGAAAAGGACTCTTCGTATCTAAGCTGTTTAGAGCCTTCTTACAGCTACGACCCCTCTGACGGCAGAAAAATGCTATTGGACAACATCTTTGTTAAAGTTGTAATGATATTTCTGATGTTAGTTAAATACCAAACTCCATTCTCAGAGCAAATTTTTTATTGGACAAGTTCCTCACACTCTAACCTGGCAGAACTTATCAGTGTTAAAGCAGGTTGTTAGAATTCTACTCCAGTTTAATTGGGAAGAGCAATGCAAATGGAAGAGATAAGTACTGATGAAAGATAATAAAACATCTGCAGTAATTAGCATTTGTAGTTTAACCTTGTTATTAAGACATGTAAATTAATTACATTTGTATTTACCCCAGCACTCATAGGAGATCCTTTCTTTTTTTCTTTTTCTTTTTTTTTTTTTAAACTAAGTATTTAATATGTTGTCTTCATATTCTCTAAGCAATATTTGTTTTGTGTTATGGTTGGCTCTGCTTCCCTTAGAGCATGGAAGTCTTCCCAGGAAAAATGAGCTGAACCTTATCAGAGGAGATCAGCAGTGAAACAAGAGGTGCATTTAATTAACACTGGCAGAGCTTTTATGCAAGTTCTCTGTGACCATGACCCAGAGGGCTACATCACTCTCACAGGTGGACTGTTGACATCATTGCTTGGCTCAATAGAGTGATGGCAGGAAGACTGCTGGGGTATATGTAGGAAACCAGTGAGGTCATTCACTAGCAATGCTTGGGTGGAGAATTATTAGATTTTTGTAGTATGTGTAGTATGTCCACCCCCACCCAAAAAGCCAATGCAGTTTGGTGCTTTCTCACATTCAGCCACTTTTCCATTGTTCTCTTTCATGTGGTGTGCAAGAATGCAGGCTGGTCATAGAAGTAAAGCCTGTTGTCTTTTGTCTTTGTGAAGTGACAGTACCAAATCACTGGTGCAGGTAATACAGCTGTGTTTGAATCACAGTGAGATTTTTAAATACGTACTACCATTTTCCAGCCATGCACTTTTGTTTCAGTGGGTTAAATATACAGACAAGGTCCCTTTGAAAATATGTGGAAGCCTTTGGAACCACATCATCTCCCAAATTCTCACAGCAAACATCCTTCAGATATCAACATATCTGAGAAAGGGTTGGTCTGTTACAGAAATATTATTTTTTTTCCTGATAGAAAAAGCAGTTCAAGTCTCTGGAAGTAGTTCTGAAACTATATCCTCTGGGAAGGAACTCTTGGGGTGATCCAGTGTGGTTTGAAATCAGTTTATGGGAGTAATAAAGCCCTAATTCACTTGTGGGTGAGAGCCAGGACTGTCCTGGTAAAATATTACCTGAATATTGTAAGGGGGAAAAGACCTTGAAAGTAAATATTTTTATGAATATTTTAAGAAGGAAAATATTGTTCCCTGTTGCATTAATTTCTTCCTTCATAGTGGTTAAGAGCTTAACAAGTTTTAAGGATATCTGTTGAACACAAGCTGGAGTCCAGGCCCAGATGAAGTGAAATTGCCATTTCCCAGTGATGCATGAGGCCCATTGTCGTTTTGTCACTTCCCTCAGGCTCTCTTATGGGATAGCTGAATAATTATTGGTCGATTGCCCAACTCTTCCTAACAGCATATGTAACGTAATTTTTCAAAAACTTAAATGTTGGTGACATTTACATTTGCCTCATAAAACATTTAGCTTACAATGCAGTTTTATATTGTTTACAAAGGAGTAGTGCTCTGCTAGGTATTCCAACCTCTTTCAGTCAAAAAAATTGCCCTGATGATGCGGCACTTGCCACTTGCCTTTGGTGTTCTCTAATTGCTGTGTTGCAGCAGTACTCAGAAGTTCCCAAACAGCTGGTTGTAAAAATACTGGGTGCTCATAGACTCCGCAGGCAGGTTTTGAGATAACTGCAGTAAGTGTGGGAAAAATTGCAGAAGAGGAAATTGATGAAGTTAAACTCACGTGGGAAATGTAGGCTAGCAATTGTGCAGTTCTTAATTGAAAAATGCTAACAGGAAAAGAAAAGCCTGTGCTCTCCTCTGTTAGATGATGTGCCTTTGCATTTATTACAGTAGGTGTAACTCCTCTCAGGAAGGAGGGAAACATATTTTCTGAATTACACAGGGCACATAGTTCCTGTACAGTGGCATAGAGTGCACATGCAGAGATGCTGAATGATGTTACACTTGGTGGAAGACTGGGTAGGCTTGACAGGGCAGAGGGTGAGTAGTAAGATCAATGGCTGGAAGTGAAGGTGAGGACAGTCAGCTTTAGTTCTTTGTGTTTAAAAGCTAGATGCTAAGAGATGATTTGTGTAGCAACAGCAAATCCACCTGTGTTCCTTCGTGGATTCATGATGCAGTTGTGGCAGTATTGGGTTGGCCAGAAAAGGTCTCTGTAGGTGAAGCAAAAATAGACCCAGGTGAATGATTGAGCTGAAGGGATGATGATAAAGTTGTAGATTTTAAGGAGAAAGGGGTATGTGGCAGCCTTTGGAAATGTCCCAGGTATGTGGACTAAGAGGCATTTAAGATTCAAGGATTACTGTGGCCATTTGTGATGAGGAGATGGGAACAGAAGAATTGGAAAGACAGGATTGACTGGAAAGGAAAAGAAATTAAATTGAGTTATACCAGTGGGAGGAGATACTTGTGAAATTATTTGAAGGCACATCCAAGATCTACATGGAGAACTGGAAAGGGGCACTGAAGTAAAAGCGACAAGGGTAAAAGAGATTTGAAGATGTTCCAAATGCATTAGTTGAAACAATGACATGATCTAAGATCTGGCCAGGAAGAACTCATGGGAGTAATTGGCAGATATAGTTACAGGAGAACAGAACATGCCTTGCTGATGACTAAGGATTTTTTTAAATCAAAGAGAAAAAAAGCGTTTTGCTGACTTAAAAAATGTATTATCATTTCTGTAACTTTTGAAAGTACATAAAGAATGATGAATGCTATAATTCTATTATTCTAATTTAAATGATTGTTCAGAAATTTTTATATGCTCTGAGCATTTGCTGTTTACTTCAATTATATTAAACTGATGTGGATAAGCCAGTGCTTGTTGGAAATTAAGTAAATATACTTTGCTTCAGAATATTGCACCTCCCTGCCATAGTCAATAAGCTGTGACACAGACATATAGTAAGATATCCTCTTACACTCTCAAAAAAAACCCAAACCGCCTCTCTTCCTCCTCTTGACAGATAATGGAGGCAAAGCATATAGTTTCTGTGTTGTTCATAATGTCTCTCCTGACTGCTAGTTGTCTGCAAATAAGCATTTAACCTACATTACGATATAGTACAATGTATTGCCTTTTCTGAATGAAAGACCAGGTCCAATTGCTGGTCATATCAGCAGAATTAATTTGGAACTTATTACAGCTTCCTTCAGCCTAGCCTTACATTCCTCAAGAGCCAGCACTTGCAGTCAGCAGAGCTAAAGGAATGGTTTTGCTTTGTTTTCTGTTGAGAAGAAAAAAGAAGTGTAGGCATGTGTGTTATTTCAGCAAACTGAATAGTTGGAGGAGGACTAGTTTCTTTGGGACAGGATGAAACCATTAGACAGCATATCACGGAAGAAAATAGACTCTGTGGTTTGGTAAGCTATTTAATGTTTAGATTAGATGAGATTTTTCTCAATACAACCTCCATTATAAGCAATTTCAGTATGACTGTTGTAAATTATTTCTTTGTGTTTGGAGTGTCCATATTATTTTCCCATCTTACCATATTTTAAGCCTTGTCAGAGAACAATTCTTTTGTGCAAATGTTTAAATTTGCCTCTAACCACTTGAAAATTAACTTTTTAATTACAAAAAAGAACCTGGTTTATTTCTTTTATCTGACAGGTTTACTTGGTCATCTTTTCCAAAGATATTTGTATTAAATGCATCTATAGAAACGTAACATTATGTTCAAGCTCTTAGACTTAAATAATAAATGTGTTGGTGTTAATTCAAAATAGTTTATCTGAATAGGTTCCTTAAAACAGATGTTTATTTACAAGTACAAAAAGTGACTTTCATGTTTCGTTTTAGTCAGTAAGTGATACCCTGAAAATGCATTTTGGCAGCCTTCCATTCTTTGAGAAAATATTACCTTACCTCCTTTGCTTTGCATGCAAAGAAGCACAGGACATCATCAGCCATCATGCTATCATCGAAGGTATGGTAGGTTGAGGCTGCTGCAGAGGAATTTTTGAAACTGGTATGCCTAGATCACGAGTGCTTTAGCACATGTTTTCAGTTAAGATTTAGCTGACTTGACACATCAGTTTAGGTGGTATAGATTCATTGATCAAGAGTAGTGCCTGGCTAGTGTGGACAATTTTAAGTGATGCTGAACAAAGATAACTCGTTATGCTCTGGAACAGTTTCCTTCAGTATGGTTGTTAATGTTTTGCCCTTTTCAGACCTGTGAATTTGTGTGTAATGACCTCAGTGCAGCTGTCTTAGGCTGCAAATGCTATTAGTGTAGGCAAATAAAATGAGAATCACCTGTAGCATGCATGCAGCCAAAGGGGCACCTCTATGAAACCATAGTTTCCTCAAGAACTTCAGAGAGTCTGGGAGTCATTAAGATCCTTGCTGTCTGTTCCAGTAAGACCTAACCATGAGCATGGTTATGTTTTCTATCTGTTTCATTCCCTTACCTCTAATATGCAGTACGTGATCCCAGGCAAGAATGGATATAACTGCATCAGTTAAGAAAGGAAAAAATCATGAGATTGATATTCCATATGGAGGTAAGAACTCTTTGAATTATGTACATTAACCTATTTGCATGGGGCTTGCAATTAACGAAGATACATCAGCTGAAAGTAGGAAGTGTAATTTGAACAGAAGCCAGCAGCAATTTTGGACCATTGCCCTTAGTTTTTACATGTGACTTCAGACATGAAATATGGACGTTACAGTGGAAATGTAGGTTTGAGCAGTTTGTGAAAGCCTTGCTGGGTGTTCTCCAAGGCAAAGAGGGGGACTGGTGACTGAATCATGCAGCTCATGGCAGCTACTCCGTGGCGCAGCAGTGCTGCCTGCCCACCCTGATCCTCACCCATAGCTCTGACTGCTGTGTACTTGTGCCGGTTCAGAGCAAATAAATGGGTTTGATTAAGAGCTCATTCAATTAATCAGCTTCATATGGACTTTGATCAAATGTGAAGAGGTCTACAATAGATCTGTGGAACATCTTGAAACTGCAGCATTAAGGGATAATGCTATCTATACAGAAGATATACAGACTTGAGCATTAGAGAGGGCAGACAGATATTTACTTTCCTCGTTCATGATACTTTGGATGACTTGCTTCATGGAGAGGCTGGTGCTGCCAGGCCCAGGGGTCACTGAGTCTGGTGGTTTTGGGACAGGCTGGGTATCGCTGCTACCTGTGTCGGTTCAGGTTGGATCTTGGTAGCAGTAGACATGCTCTGTCACTTGCAGCTTTCTGCTGTTCCTTCATATAGGGATGAAATGAAGTTGTGTTTCATGCTGGTTTTGTTTGTTCAGCCTGATAAACTTCTTTAGTTTCTTCAGCTTCTGAAAAAGTACCTTGTGGCTCAAGATCGGAAATTCAGAGATTCAGCCATTCTACTAAGGAAACAATAGTTACCTTTTTTAAACTCCTGTCTATATGTAGTTTTCTGAGAGGCTGTGTCATGCTCACTGAAAGAAAAAAAAGTCCCTTCAACATTCTTCCACATCTATTTTTCAAATGATGATTTGCAGATTTAAAAAGTATTGATTCCTTGGTAGGCAGCAAAAAACATTTGGGTCAAATAACTGATATTTTTCCAGACTGTCCAGTAAGACAAACTATCTAGCAGATGTAGATAACTGTGTATTTGAGTTTGGCAACTGTTATTGCACCTCTAAAAGAGATTTAAGGCTAATAGCAGGAACCTAGCTGGAGGCTGCAAGTCTGTGACTGAACAGTTTTATTGAGTTCCAGATAAATAAGGTGAAAGGTGTTTTGAGCTTAATAATGTTCCCAGCAAATTGCTTTCTTTCATTAATTTGTGAAATATAGGATGAACAGTGTGCTAATTGACATGAAAGAAGAATGAATATTTGTGCCTACTGGTCAAGGGATTATCCTTATTAAAACAGGAAATAGACTTTGATTTCCTGTTTTCAAGTATTTTCTCCATAACCTTTGCATGAAAAATTGAGGTTAAAAATAGGTTACACTTTTACATAGTAAAATATACATCTAATATTAGTTAACAAATAGCTTATATATGGAAGGAAGGGACTTTTTCAGACTGTTTTACATTGAAACACATGCATCCTGCAAATACTTCACCAAATAGCAATTACTGAGAAATTGGAAACTGAGCTCCTCTAATTTATTACATTGTGACATGGGCTTTATAGAAATTCCAGTACTCAACATCTGCATATCACTTTGTATTAGTAGTTTGCTAGACAAGCAAATTTTTGATGCTGTTTTTAGAATAGAATTATAGAAACATAGAATGGTTAGGGTTGGAAAGGACCTTTAGATCATCTAGTTCCAACCCGCCTGCCATGGGCAGGGACACCTCACACTAAACCATCTCACCCAAGGCTTCGTCCAACCTGGTCTTGAACGCTGCCAGGGATGGAGCATTCACAGCCTCCGTGGGCAACCCATTCCAGTGCCTCACCACCCTAACAGGAAAGAATTTCCTCCTTACATCCGATCAAACTTACCCTGTTTAAGTTTTAACCTGTTACCTCTTGTCCTGTCACTACAGTCCCTAATGAAGAGTCCCTCCCCAGCATCCTTATAGGCCCCCTTCAGATACTGGAAGGCTGCTATGAGGTCTCCACGCAGCCTTCTCTTCTCCAGGCTAAACAGCCCCAACTTTCTCAGCCTGTCTTCATACGGGAGGTGCTCCAGTCCCCTGATCATCCTCGTGGCCCTCCTCTGGACTTGTTCCAACAGTTCCATGTCCTTCTTATGCTGAGGGCACCAGAACTGCACAATATACTCCAGGTGAGGTCTCACAAGAGCAGAGTAGAGGGGCAGGATCCCCTCCTTCGACCTGCTGGTCACGCTCCTCTTGATGCAGCCCAGGATACGGTTGGCTTTCTGGGCTGTGAGCGTCCAAAATAAGGAATCCAGCGATGCAAACTGTAAGGTGCCCCTGACAATGAATAAAATTCATTCTTTCCTGGACTGCGAAATCATGAGATGTTTATGTCTATGAATGTAAAGAGTCAGCTTAGGGTATTTCCATGGTAGTAGACTGACCTACGTTCTGTGGACAATGCTAAAAGATAGTTATGCTGCTGCTAGTCCTCTACTCCACCCACCCACCCAAAAATCCTGAAGTATTTCCTGAGATATTCATCATGTGTCCTTATTTAAAAAAAAAAGAAAAAAAAAGAAGGTACACATGCTGGCCTGCTGTATTTTGCCTTTGATAAGTGGTAGTGGGTTTACTTTGAAAAGACCAGTCTTTCTTCACTTCTGAAACTCTGAAATGTCATGAATAGAGTGTTACTTTTTGACCATAACTGAGAAGGGGATAGCATAAAACCACTTCGATATTGGGTTAGACGCCTATAACTCAAGAAACGTCTCCCAGATGGGGAAGTTCATTAAAAACAGTATTCTCAGCATGATACAAGTAGCCCACAGGCTTCTACAGATGCAGCATTTTTAGTACTCAGCGAGACTGCTTGATGCTGCCCTGTGACTGTTGTCATTTACCCCATGCAACTCTATAGCCTCGGGGAGGAGTGGCTGGAAAAGCTGCCAGGGGGAAAGGACCTGGGGATGTTGATTGACAGCTGGCTGTACATGAGCCAGTTTGTGCCCAGGCAGCCAAGAAGGCCAGCGACATCTTGTATCAGAAATAATGTGTCCAGCAGACCCAGGGAAGTGATCGCCTCCCTGTACTCGGCATTGGTGAGACCGCACTTTGAATCCTGTGTTCACTTCTGGACCCCTCACTACAAGAAAGACATTGAGGTGTTAGAGCTGGTTTAGAGAAGGGCAACACAGCTGGTGAAGGGTCTGGAGCACAAGTGTGATGAGGAAGGGCTGAGGGAATTGGCGTTGTTTGGTGTTTGGTTTGGAGAAGAGAAGGCTCAAGGGGGACTTTACCACTCTCTACACAACTACCCAAAAAGAGGTTGTAGTGAGGTGGGTGTTGGTCTTTTTTCCCAGGTAACAAGTGATAGGACAAGAGGTAACAGCCTCAAGTTGTGCCAGGGGAGGTTTAGACTGACTATTAGGGAAAAAAAAAATCACTAAAAGGAGTGTCAAGCACTGGAACAGGCTGCCCAGAGCCATGGCAGAGTCACTGTCCCTGGAGTTACTGAAAAGATGTGTAGATGTGGTGCTTAGGGGCATGGTTTAGGGGTGGACTTAGCAGTGCTAGGTTAATGGTTGGACTTGATGATCTTAAAGGTTTTTTCCAACCTAAACGATTCTATGATTCTGTCTCTCTTCCCTTGTCAGCTTTTCCTGTACACTGGCGAGCATCATGTGTCAAAAGATAATTTTCTTCTATATTTTCCTTAATAGAAGGAAAGGAAGAATAAGGTGTTTATCCTTGTGTGCTTGAGGAAATTCTGCTTCTGAGCAAAAATAATGTTGCAGTAGTTGACAGCATTTGTGTCTGAGACTACAATCCTACTCTGGACATCCTGTCAACTTGTCCAGAATGGTGCTTTACTCTCTCACACCTATTTCTCCATGGTGAATAAGTCTGCCAGCTTTATTCATCTTTTATACCTACTATTTTCTCCTCATATTTTGGGTGATAACAATGTATTCAGTTTTACATCAAGATTGGGCCTCTCCAGTTTAATGCCTATTCCACACAGCTTTTGGGAAAATTCTGTTTAGTGCTTCCTTCTCTTTTACATTGTAAAAGCCAAGACCATTATTTCTTGGCCTGGAGCTGGACTTCTTAGAAGGGCCTTTTCATAGGTCTGTGAAGAAGAAATATGATCAAGTCTGGAATAATAACTGGACAGGTAAGCCAGAAAATAACTGTATCTGTCCTTACCACTTTTGACAGCTACATACGAAAGTGTATCAGTATGAGGTATCTTACCAACACCATTGAAAATTCTTTACTGCTGACTGTGATGCAGCAGCTGCATTATGGTATATTTTTGTCATAGATGAAAATTTCCCCAGAACCCAACAGCAGTTACAACCACCTCAGCATGAAAAGCCTTAGGCTGATGCAGAGCGCAAGCCACGGTCTGCACGTTTTTCCTGTATTTGGAAGGTGTATGTTAGTTAGATGTTCTCAAAGTGCAGTATAAGGTGCTGTGTGAAGACAGGCTTGGCTTGTGGGTTTGTCATGTGCAGGGTTGTATGTAAGACCCATTCTTTCATTTGGGTGATCCCAATGAAACGCACTGAGTAATGGTGCAGTCTGGACAGCCGCAAGAAATAGGAGTGGGATGGGGCACAAGATGCAAGTGTTTTCTTTTACGGGAAAATTTAGCTTTTTGAAAACATTTTAAACTCTTACCTCTGTGGCTGTGTGGTGACTGATAATCCCATACTAGCTATGCCAGTGTTTGATACTGTGTACAGGTTGGTGCCTGGCAGCTGGACATTCAGCTTTTGCTTGAAGTATAAAAATGTTTAATATAAAAATGCCTAATATAAACAGAACATCATATTTAACTGGTTTCACATTTTTAATAATGTTTTTTTAATAACATGTCAAAGTTTGGAGCTATTTGTGGGCTAAACAGTTTCTCTTCAGGGAGTCAGGATTTTCTGAAGATAAAATCCTGTAGTTAAGTGATATTTTAGGCTGGCGTGCCTGCCTGGAGCATCTTTCTTTAATAACCATGTTTCTTTAGACAACAGAAGGAGCTGAGCTTTGGACTTAAGAAAAGGTAGTGTCATGAAGAACTTAAGAATAAGCTATTCAGTCGTGTAGGAATGTTGCAATTGGAAAAAAGTATTTTAAAAATGTTAAGGATCTGCACATGCTGTCCCACTTAAAGCATAACAATGCTCTTAAGTCTAAACCTCAGAGTACGTGCTTTCAGGAAAATGAGTGAGAATTAGGTAATCAGGTCATGGTTTCCTTTTCTGCGCAGCTGCCCTAAATTCATCAGGGGCAATTTTTTTATATCACTTTTACAGGCTTTTACTTAGATTTTTCTAGGTGGATACTGCGTGTCTTTAGCAGCAAGATAAAAAAGATGGTTGGGTCCAAATCAACGGATTCTTGTTTCTACAAATATACAAAATAACATAAAGATACTGTGCTTTAATTGTCTTCAACCAACCAACACATCATTTATTAAATTTGTGGAGGCTTGTGATAATCACAAAAATATCATTTATATCCCTTGCAACCTTCACAAAACTTTTTCCAATTCTCTTAAGTCCTGGTTTAATAATCAAAAGCAGCCTATGAAGGAGCATTGAGTATATGTCAGTGAGAAAGCTGCATTGATGCAATTTAAAGGAATTGTAAAATCAACTAGGTTGGAAAAGACCTTTAGGATCATCAAGTCCAACCATTACCTAAGGACTGCCAATGAATGAATGTATCTAGCAATACCTCTTACAGTGGTGGCAAACCTTTTTTATGTAGTAAGCCACCTAGCAAGCTAACACCCTGCAATACTGAATATTAGGTGTGTTTTGAGGCAGCCTTCTAGTTTCGGTGTTGCAATCAACTAAACATACTGTGAATGAAAGCAGCAGAGGAATGTGGATAATGTGTTTACCTTTTAGTAAATCATCAGTAAACTCTTATGCTGAGGATATCTGTTTTTTTTTTGTTACTTACTTAATAAAACCAATCAGTATACTGAGGCCAGAAGAATTGTGACAGTTTGTCTTCTATAGAAACCTGTTGTACTGTTTCCGCCTTTTTTTTTAAGCTTCTCTTAGATAACTGAAAATAAATCTCCTGACCTCATTTTACTCTTCATTTCTCTTCTCTACAAAACCGCATGAAATTCAACACCACTTAAAGTTCATGCTTGGCTCCTTATTTTCAGTCTGCTGTGAGGAGCAAGAGTGCTGCTGGAGAAGTGTCCCTGGGGACATCACTGATGCTGTTGTACTCAAATTCTGACCTAAAAGGTGCTTCACAGAATTACAGTGTTAAATCTCAGTGGTGTTAATTTATCAGATTTTTTGATAAATGCTGATAACATGGTGTAAGAAAATCTTATATTATGCTTTTTTGTTTTAGGCAATATATATGTCATAATGTGGCAAATGCACACCCAGTAGTGCAAAAAAAAAAAAGAAGTGATAACACCACATAGGTGGTATCACTGAGTTCTTTTTCCCCAATTCCATTTGCAACACTTGCTTCTTGCTGCTCAGAAATTACTGCATTTACACTACTGTCAGAAACTGCCAGCACTCATAAGTGAAGTGCTAATCCAGGAATTTGCCAAGAAAGCTGTACTACAAAAGCTGTGACTTTTACCTCTATTTGATCCATGAAATAAGCCAAAATACAAAGGTCTGTGGTTATTATGCTGGAAAAAATTGCTGGTATCTTACAGGCAGTACTGTTTACGTTACAAGATTATGAATACCCCGTTGCTCTGGTCACGGAGGAGTTTGCTTGCAAGCATATCCAGGCTTCATTCAGCCAGGGTTGGTTCAGAAGGCTGTCCTGCAGGTTCTTCTCACCATCCACCTCATGCCAAAAGTTGGAACTGGGCCAAAAGTTTTCCAGCTGTTACTACTATGCAGGATGTGTTTGAAAGCAACATCTTCATGGGGTTTCTAGTGTCCTCTCTCTTACAATTTTCTAATTGCCCACCCAAATCCAGCCCTAGCACTGAATATTCAGACTCTTCTATGCACCGTATCAGTATCCAGAGGAAGTATGTGTGCTATACAGTTCAGTTCCTACTCTGCTTTGCCATTGACCAGCATTTTGAGTGATATCTCTCACTTGTTGAAAGTGTTTTAAAGATTTCTGTGTATTTATGTTGAAAAGGCAGTTTTCTGCCCATCAGTTTATACGTGTTTGACTTGATTCATAATGTTATTAGTGGAGCAGTCATCATTTGATGTAAGAAGAATTTATTTCTAAGTACAGAGAAATGTAAATTGCAAGAATGAATTTGTTGATAGAAGGTTGCATTTAGTTGGGTCATCAGGTGTTCATGGAAAATTTCTCAATAATTGAGCAAGAGAGATTTCTGTTGACTGTTGAGTGTTAAGAGTCATTATTCTGTTGTTTATCCCCGTTTTGTTTGGATTATGGACTGCATTGGAAACATGCATTTTTTTTACCCATTGCATTAAACCATGCTTTATTTCTCCTAGCTGTGTTCAGTTTTGCTACAAGTAAATATAATTCCATAGATGTCCACCAGTTGTTCATGATAGCAGTCAAGAACCTAACCTTTTCCCTCCTTTTTTTCCCCTCCTTTTTTTTTCCCCTCCCTCCCTTTTGTGGTGTTTTTTTTTTTTCCTCCTTTTTTCTCCTTTGAGCTGTTTTGGCAGCTGGAGTTAGTTTTTATTTTGATACATTTGACATAAAGGATGGAATGTGTCCAGTTTGGGAAGCAGAAAAGCTAGTGGAGCAAAAAGAATTCTATCATTGTATTACCGAAATCAAGAGTATGCTTTCTGGTCCATCAAGTAGAAACAGCTTTTGGTTCCAGCTCAGGATATACATGAGAAAAAATTACAATTTAAGGGCTTTTTTTTATTTAAAGGGAGAGAATTTAGCTATGTTGTTGGCACCATAAAACTTAACATTTTATGGACTCAAAATGGAAAAACAGGTTATAGCATATATTAAAAATAGAATGTGTAACTTACAACTTTGGGGATACAGCCAAGAGGAAGTTGTATATTAAAAAAAAAACAATAACCATATATATGCTCTTAGGGGACTCAGTTGTGGACTGAAACAAATATGCATCCAAACACTTTTTTTTTTCTGTTTGGTCAAAATTTCAAAATGAGCATGCCACTGAATTGTCCTGAGTTCATTCAAAGTATGTAGGTGTTTCCGTGTGCCTACAGTGCTTGTGCAGAAGTATGCATACCCCCAAAGCATGTGTGTAGTTATCTCCTTTTTTGTGCCTCTGCAGTTGTAAAGGGGAGGTCTGCTGGCCCCATCTCTGTGTCACTCAAATACACACTTTACTTCCTGACTATGAAGTGTTACATCCTTTTGCATTATTGTCACCACATTTTGTTCTTCAGGCTTGCCAAAAAGGACAGAGGGTGGGGAGGGATTTCAATTAGAGGAACTTCTGGCATCTTCCAGGGGGAGTGAGCCAGAGAATGTACTGAATGAAAGGTGTGTTCTTCATGCTACTTGCTTGAGCAGCAAGCAGCCCTTACATCCTAAATCTGATCTCAAAAAGCACTGAACTCTTCCTGATCTTCAGCTTCCTGCCCTAGCTCTCTTTTCTGTCTTGTGTTATGGTTTATGGGCTGGTGTTACTGACTCTCTATTAACTTCAGGCATAATCTCAAGCAATCATGGCAGTCTGTAGTATTAGACTCCTGCCAAATGAGACCCACCCTGGAAAATATAATTTAACTCTTGCCACAGAATGAGCTTCCGCGTGTTAAAATTGTTTTGATAAAAGGTACTTTGTCTTCCAGTAAACTTTATTCTGTAGTTTTCTAGGGAAAAAACAAAACAAAACAAAACACAAAACCAACCAGAAAACCAGAAAACCAAGAACAAAACCAAAACAAAACCCAGAAAGTGAAAAGGCAAAAGAATTTATTACAGGTAAATTCAGAGGGGAAAAAAAGTGACAAATTAAGGGTAAATTTGGAGAAAAGATTGATAAGTGCATAAAATACATTTGCTTTAATTGCAAAATTAATCAAAACCTTCACCTAAAACCATTTTAACTTAATTGTAAAGAGAGCTAGTATAGGCCAATGCTGTGATTGACCTGGTGGTTGTGTTGAGTTACGTGTCATTTTGTATGAGGTAAAACTACCTACAGGATCATATTACATTGAAATTGGAATGCTCATTTGTAAAGTCAGGAGAAACCACCAGGCATTCAGAGGAAGACAATCTGAGTCTGTTCTCCTTTTTATGTTGTGATTAGGTTTGCTTTTCTAAATAGATGAGCTAATGTGTTCATCACTAATGCAAGTCATGGGGAAGCTTTGCCAGGTACTTCATATTAGCTTTGTTCCATGAATTAAATTAAGTCTGATGCAGTTTACTGCAGTGAGAACTTAAGGAGATAAATCTACTGAGAAACTATTAAAAATAGGTGCTCTAGAAGGGGAGTTTTCTTAATTAACACAGTTTCAGGAGCTATTATAAACCAACAGAAAACCAACAAAACTCAAAGGATTTTTGTAGTTTTGTGGAAAACAAGTCAAGATCCAACTGGCTTTTTTGGTGTTTAAAGATGAAATGGGGAGGAACATGCTTGTCTAACATTTTGGACCTATCCTTTTCTGTTTCATGTATCTCATGCTGTACTTGAGCCCAGCTGTAGAAGAAACTGTAGGGGGACTGGACTTCTAGAAGAAACTAGCTGGTGAAATTTTTAAATCTGTAGAAATAATAGAAGAAAACTGTTTCCAAAAAAGTAAAAAAAAAAAAAAAAAAAAAAAGAAGGAGGACATTAGATCTAAAAGTTTCTGCCTTTTCACTGCCTCTAAAGAGTGTTATTTTCATTGCAGAGTTTTAAAGCTCTATAAAATTTCCATGGAATAAAAGATTAATTAAATTTAAAATTATTTGGCTTTGGATGCAATGACGTATTGATTCCTAATTCCATGGAGAGTGGGGTTTAAGATGCATATGATAAATTCTTAATAAGGAGTTCCTTACTGCTTTTTTTTAAGCATGTATTTCTCAGATACCCTCGATGTCTTCATATCCTTTTCCTTGTTTGCTTTAGCTATTTAAAGCCTGAGGTCTAAAAAATGGGAATTCTACCTAGTTCACAGGCATTAGGGCAGAATTGTTCCTGAAGTTAAGGCTACTGGGATGGATGTTGCTTGTATCACATTAGAAACTATATGTGTTCTCAGGCCTTATAGTTGTTTCTCTTGCTGTAAAGGGAGACTTACTAACCTGTTTTGTGTACTATTTCATAGAGGCATATTATTTTATATCCTCTTTTCAAAGCCATGTTCTTCTCAATTCCTTCTTTTTTCTTCCACCTGATAGACTTTAAATGCATTGATTCCTCTATTTAATAATTTTGCTTTACCTCTCCAGTAATTGAAATCAGTAATCATTTTCCAAGCAATATCTTAATTCTGTCCTGAAATAAATTTTGTATTTATTCACATGGCACATTCCTATTTAGCTATTTTTTCAGTCTTTCACATGCATTCCCTTTGGATTAAGAGTCTCCTCTGAATAATTCTTTTAGCCGATAGCCAGAAACTATGGATATTTGCTGCAATTTGCAGACTCAATTACCTAATGGTAAAAGTGGTTGTAGATTTCTTCTTGTGCCTATTTTATGCCTTGAGGCATTCATGAAATATAAATAAGGTCATAAATGACCTTACAATAAGGAGACTGGATCGGGGGGCTGTGAGGCTTGTGTGTGCATACTTTGAATAGTTTATTTAGCTTATATCACAAGGTACTTCACATGCCTTTAGATAAAGTGTGCAAAAGGTGTATTGTGAAAGCTATTCATTGACTGATATCAAATCTGCTGGCATTGGGCAGACAAACAAGATGGCAGGCAGTAGATGTTTACTGCACTGTGGGCATCCTTAGCAACTCCCAAGTGTACTATTTGAAATCAATTTACAGTGCTATCCTTCCCATTTGGTGGGATATCAGATAATATATTTGCAGTAACACACCATGTCTTACATACTGTTTTTCATCTGTAACTTTCTGAAGTGTCGCAGAGGAAATGCAAATAAGGTGCAATCCCTGTACTCAGATGAGAAGGAAATTTTCCACCAAAAGCAACAGAATTGGGAAATTACCAAGGGAAATCAGGCTGGTACTATTAGCAATAGTAGGTTCTGCTTGTTTGAGTGATAGTACAACCTGAGTCTTGAAATCCTTTGAGATGTTGAAGCTTGCTGTGTTTATTCAAAAACATTTCCTTAAGCATAGTGCCAGATTAGCACATCTCTTCTGCTTAGGATCCCGCATATTATATGGGAGGCATCATAAAAGTGAAGATACTAGAAAGCTGCTGACCTGGATGTGTCTGCAGATTCAAGCTTATCAAAAGATTTGCCTGTGCCAAGTTAGCTTACACAGAGCTAGCAGAGGTCCTGCAGTCTACAGGACCAGCCACTTGGCCACGAATGAGAAATTCTCCCCAAGGGTGGTGCTGCAGACTTCCTGTGAATACACCTGCCTTTGCCATGAGGCAGCCCATCCTCTTCAAGCTGCAGTACTTTCCTTCCAGAGACCGTCTTCAGCGTCTGGGCAGAGAGGAGAGTTGAGTACAGGGTAGGAAAGAGAGCAAAGCAAGGAATGCAGAGCTGTGGTTTTTGCACTGAGTATCTATTCTTTAGTACTGGTTTCCAACCTGCTTATGTTAATACACCAAGGTTAACACTCCCCGCTCCCTGCTGTTCACATCTTGAATTTTGAAGCACTAGGAATGGTGTAAGTTGTTGTTTTTTTTTTTTAATAAAATAATAACTTCTGATAACTAGAATCAAGCAACCCCATAATAATAAACAAAAAAAAACCACACCTTAAATTGTTTGTAATTTGAAGTTTAGTTATTTTCTACAACCCCTTGGAGGGATCTGCTAATCTTTTAACAAAACTGAAAGTAAAATCTTTGTGTGTCCCATCAGAAATTTTTAAGAGCATCTGAGGTTTTTCTTTTGAGTAATCATCCCATGATGTAAACTCCAGGCCATGCAGCTGCAAAGCCTGGTTTTGAAATAGTTTATGAAACACTGCTACATCGTAGGTGGTGCATTAGGGCATAATGATGCTCACTCACTATTTTAAATGAAACATCACCCAACTCCTTTCCACTTCGTAAAAACTAGCTCCTTTTCAGGTCTTCATCTTTTGTAGATTGTTCTTTATGGATGAGGAGAAGGTAGAGGTAGGTGCTGATTCAGCAGTGGATGTAATACCTCAGAATATTGTTCTTCCTTCTTGAGCAAAAAGGAAGGTTTTTTGGGTTTTTTTTGTCTGTTTTGGAAGTGTTTGGAGTGGCACCTTTCCCATCCTAGCTATAGAGTATTAGGGGACGTAAAGTAGATTCACTTCTCCTGGTAAATCTTCCTTGCATTTACTTTTGAATCAAAAAGCTGCCACTAACATGCTTAGAAGACTTGGTCCTGTACTGATGACTCAATGGAAAACAGAGCCTGTATGAAGAGTTATAGATACAGTTGAATTGCTGTGTAAGTATCAAAATGATAGACATTTGCTAACTGAATCCAGCTGCCTTTGTAACAGAGATAGAGAAGTATGAAATTTGGAGAAACACAGGTAAACTGAAATATGTGTGTGTGTTTGCATAACATCGGATAAAGAAAATATTAGCACCCATTTATTTTGAGGACTAATTAAGTGAGCCTCAAAGCTTCTGACAATAGGTGAGGCATTCCTTTTTAATTCCAAATAGGAATTCTGTTTGGAAACTCGATTAAAATTTCAGCAAACCACTGTTGCCAGAAAAGCTTGCTGTTTTAATAACCTACCCATATTTCATTTTATATTGTCAGTTTTCTCTCTGCCAAATCACCTGTCACCTCATGCTGTCAATCCATTGTCGTGCTGGAAACATCTGTAAAGGTTTGCTTTATGGTAAAGACTTGCCCTTCCTTTCAAAATCACTGTCTTATGTTCACTGTCTTATATTCACTGACTATTCATTTAGCATTCCTTCTTGTTCAGTTTCATTTCAGTAACAAGAGGCTTTTGAGAGATGGAAAGTGACAAGTCTTTTCTTTCAGGAAGGAAAACTTCTGACGAAAGTTAACATAAGGCATTTTGTCATCAGTGAATGCAAAAGACCAGTCAGTGTTTCCTGATTTCAGCATAGCTTGGACAATTTGATTGGATTGCACAGTTGTTTTTGCTGGACATAGCCCACATTTTGAATTTGGTGTTGTATTGGTGTAGAGTGTGCTCTTTCTTAGCAGAAAGAAGAGGGAAAGAGCAGGAAAAAAAATAAATCCAGAGTTTTGCAACACTAAGCACATTGAGTTTGCAAGCTGATTGTCATATTGGCTTGTCATATGGACCAAGTCATATATTTAATAGGCTGTAAATCAGAAAATTTGTTCCTTAAACTGCTGCTGGAGAACTTGTTTCAGGTAGCAAGAATCGTAATGCTGTCGGTCTCATCAAGTTTCTTTTACGAGTTACTGGAGACAGGCGTACAGTAAATGCTGCTTTCATTCACATACAACACAAGCCACACTATGTCCATTGTTGATACACATGCAGAAATCTAAGATGTCTGAACTGTGAGTAAGCAAATGAATATGTAGGTGATGGTAGTGATGAAGATCCAGCTAGTAGTTGCAATGCAAGCTGTTGAAGGATTCTGAATGTGTATGTGGCTTATTAGTCCATGATGAAATCTTCATGGCTGCTGTTGCAGCTCTTGTGTTAAAACTCACACATATGCCTGCCATGATTGTGGTAGGGGTTGG
This sequence comes from Pezoporus wallicus, assembly GCF_028554395.1. NCBI lineage: Eukaryota > Metazoa > Chordata > Aves > Psittaciformes > Psittacidae > Pezoporus > Pezoporus wallicus. The sequence goes on from NW_026635157.1 coordinate 768,023, forward strand.
GTGTGAGTTACATCCTCATTTTTGCCATGTAGGTCTGTCTTCTACTACTTTAAGTACAGCTTTGGTATTAGCAATTTTGTCTAATCAAAGCTTTTGGCAAGTATGACACTGATTTAATTTCTTACTTTTTTTTCCTAATAACTAATGTCTTGTGCTGAAGACAACATGCTTTCTCCTGTGCTTTATGTAAGCTGCCTTTTGTATGTCAACTTTTCTTTTATACAAGCCTTATTTCTTTTGTAGATTTTTGTGTTTAGTCTGAATTTGATGCTATATTTAAGATTAATGTTTGTAATGTTGCTGGCATTAACTTGTAAGTTCAAGCTGGTGAATGAAAGTATTTTCTTCCTTTCCATTTCAGATTATGTAAAGGGATTTATTTAAAGTGTGCCTTGCAGCCCCACCCTCTTACTCCTCAGAAATAAACCAGGATCTGAGCTAGGTTACTGGTACCAAAGTGAAGGACCATGCTTATCTTCCATAAATGTTTTCTTTCTTAATAAATGAACATAACATTTACTCTTCTACCTTACTCTGGAGATTACAACACTGAAGATAAATGTAACTTACAACAGCAAGCATAATAGTACTATCTGTCTTTCTACATGATAACTGTTTGTTATCCTTCCGAAAAATGTGTGGTGACTAGCCAGACAGCAAGCAAATGCTGTTTTGTACACCTGTATGCCAGATGTTTTACAGCTGTGCACATACTGCTGCTGCTGAACCGACAGTGAGTGCCATGGGACAATTGATTCAGGAAAAGTATGAATTTTTCTCTTGGGATGGGCTGAAATGAGAGTGAAGGGGACAGAGCTGCCAGTTGAAGGAATTGCTAGTGCAATCAAGAAGCAAATCTTTTGGCATCTTGTTTAGTGATATTACTGACATTGAGAGTTTAGGAAGATTTCCTTTGGCTTCTTAACAGCTAAAATATTTTCCATGGAACTTCAGTGTCTGATGAAGTTAACAGGAATTGCTGAAGTAACATAGGTGAACTGTTTCTAGTAAATGAGCTGCATAGATTGAGGTTTTACAAAGATATATTGGAATTATGGACTAAAAAAGTCATATTATTTTTAAGGGCAAATGGGTAACTGAATGTTTCAAAGCCTTGAAAATCTTCTCATTATTGAACTTTTCTTTTTCTTCCCAAAACAGATCTTCTTTCTTAGTTCTGAAAACCATTGATGGTTTGACAAAGGAAATGGTGCTATCATCACAATCCCAGTCCATTTTCTTTCCTTATGACTCCTACATTCTCCTTTACAATGTACTTTGCAGCATTGATTTGAAAATTGCAATATTTTGTAAGGAAGTGGGTTGGTTTTGCTATCGTGTAATCTTTTATTTATTCAGCAATAATAACATACTGCTTTGAATGTCAAAATGGAATTTCCAGGAACTGATAGGCTGCACATGGTATTTGTAGCCAAATCTCAGTGTAGTTGCAGCTGGATTCTGTATCAAGTCTTTAAAGAGAGGAAGGAGGATATCACACACTGCTCTGGGAAGGAGGCCAAGGTATTTGACATGAAAGTGGGCAGGCATATGTGCCTTTTTGGGGGGAATGAGGGAAAGAGTGTGGTCCTGGAAGTCTGTATAGAGATGGACACATTTCTGTTGCTTCAGAAGCCAAGTGAAATTTTGGATTAGCATCTATAGCCTAGTCACTGACCCAAAGCTTTCAAGGTTTTGAAAATCTGTTTTTAAGTTGGTGGTTTCTGGAATTTGTTTACTAGTGACCTCCCAATCTGGCAATGAAACAGTGTTTTCTGTTTTGTTTCTTGTCTTCCAGGCCCATGAAACAAGACTGTAAACATATGATAATGGAAAAGAGAATTACAGTCACCACTATGATGTAACTTGATTTTTAAATGCAGGATCAAAGAAAAATTATGTCAAATTAGCATCATGATACCTCAGTGGGAGAGACATTAATGTTTTGAAAGGAGATAGCCAGAATCTTCCTGCTAAAACACAAACTTCTCCAACGGTGTTCATGCTTACTTAACTCTTTTCAACAATTAACTTTTTGGCGCTTTTGAGGAGCATTGAAGGTAGCACTTCCCTAGGCTGTAAAGTGTGAGTGTGAGGAGCCCATTGCACACTGTGTCATGCAGTGTGGAGATCTGTGATGGTATATATTATGGCACAGTGGGCATGGCAAGGACTACCTACAGTTTCAGTGTTGGCAGTTAGCAGGGTGCTATGACTGAATGAATTTTGGTTCAGTGGCATGTCCATCTGAATGTATAACTAGCTTTTGCTTCCAAAGATATGGTGTTGCTAATGGGCTTTGTTGTCTTTACATTATGTTGAGCTGTACTATGTCAACACAGGGCATAATTGAAGAGCAGGGAGGACAGCAGTCCTAGACCCACATGCAGGCAGGGAGAAGTTTTCCCTCTGGTTTTGGGGAATATTAGCTGTGGTGCTGAAAAGGCAGCTCATACTCTCCACCTGCTAAATGGATATTTCTGGTTTCCCATTGTGCTATTAAATTCATTTATTTCCTGTCTCAGGCATAATAAGCGTTTAGTGGGGGGGTTTTCCCCCATGATTGTTTCCTGAGTTAGTAGATCTTCCTTCACTTTGGCAAGAATCTTCCTTAATAAACAGTCTTATCATCAGTTATTAATTTCATATGACTGGCCTGTGAAACACACAGGCTTATTGAAAGCTATAAAATTTGTGTTAGTTGTTTTCCTACATCGTAATCCAGTGATCTCAGTAGTGCCTCAGTGGGTTTGATCATATAAATTTATTGCTGGTTACCCCCACAGCAAACCAACAAGCTGCAGCTGTGTGATTGGAGGTTAGATGAACTTATCTGTTTATACCCAATGTGGTTCAGAGTAAAAACAGCTGTAAAAGAAGTGTTAGTTTTAGTAACAATTGCTTTGGTTATAACAGTTTTGTTTGAGGTCTTTTTGTAGTTTTAAGTTTTAGTTGATTTTAGTAACCTGAAGTTACAACTTCATTTACTCCTGTTTTTAACCCAAACAGCAAAAATGTTGATACTCAGTATTGTTTCATAGTGAAGTGGGAAGAGTTACTGTGGTAGAACAGTGTGCTACTAATTGCACCTGATGAACTAGCATAAAGTATCATATTATTATTTGATTTAATGAGTCCTTAGATCCTATGATACTTGAGAGAAGGTTAATTGGTTGCTTACAACCTGTGATGGACTGTGTTTAAATGCATCATTTGATTCTAATTTTCTTGAAATCTTCATTTATGAGGTTTTCACTCCCCACCCCCAATATTTGTTATCTCCTCTTGCTCTGACGCTGAAGAGCATTAGCTTAAAGTGCAGTGTTGCTTCCAGACCTTTATGTCCCTTGGTGTGAATGGGTGCTGTGCTGGAACAATCCATTCTCTAGTGAAGAAGAAACATGCCTGTCTTGGCTGATGGTTCACATGGTAGGTAATTATGAATGGTGCCTGTGTGAAAAGTGTGATCAACTGTAACTGGTTTGGCACATTTATGTTCCATATTAATTTCCTCTTGTTTGTATAGATCATACAAACAGAAGTGTGGAACCATTGTGATTTTATTTTTCTCCTTTTGATTCTGTAAAATAAAGTCATTTTCTTCTCTTGAGAGGAGGATGTGTTTGACACAGCCTTGCTTTGCAGGCAGGTCCAGTTACTGCAGTTGGATGCTCTGGAAGGCCCTGCCATAAAGGGAAATGTGGCTGCTGAAATAGCTGTACTCTGTCTCAAGAAGGCAAGCTAGGGCAAATTCAGCCCACGTGCTCTGTTCTCAGAGCTAGCTCTCTGCAGAGTGCCTGAGCAAGCTCGCCCAACGTTTCTGTTCTAGCAAGACAAAGTGCTGCATTGTATGTTAGAGGGAAAGTTTTAAGATGTTGGGCTGTACCCACAAATACCACTTATAATGCTGGAACCTAGAGGTGGGGCATACACAGGTTCTGCAGCACACACTGTGACTAATGTACTGTGAACCACAGGTACAGCAAGCCAGAAACTAAGAAGTGGTGGGAGCATTTCAACATAGTTGACCTTGTCAGCTCATCCTGTCACCCATCATTTTGCTGATACCCTAAAGAAAGAAAAAAGTAAAAGTCTCATTACTTCAAATCATGAACTGAGAGCTTATGTGCACACCCAGGGAAAACTTTGGAGGAAATTTTAAATAAAAAACCGCTACACAATTATTTTTAAATAGTTTGGTTTTGACAAGAAAACATTTCCTTCTTAGACACTCAAAATAGTGGGAATAACTACCCACACATATGGACATACTTGCCTACCTGCACACCTACACACCCTTAGTGGCAGATTACAAGTAAGGATGATACCAGTTCTGGATTTGTATTTTCAGGATTAATTAAGACATTTAAATCGTATTTCAGAAACATTTACAACTAGATTACATTGTCAAGAATATGTATGCTTTGACAACAGTGAGAAGCAACTAGTAAGAGTTCATGGGGATAAAATTCCTGTGCATATCTGCACATTCAGTTTTATTAGTAAATGAGTCATACTTAATAGTGGCTGCCTTCCTGAGCATTAGGGTATTTTTCATCATTCCTTCTCCTTTTTTTCTCATTTCTCCCACCACAATATATTGGATATGCAGAATAGATTCAAATACAAAAGTTGCATCAATATACAGTATAATGTGTTTGAGGATTTTTACATTTTTGCTGGAAAACAAAACATTTTGGACAGTAGGAGAATGATTTCTCTAATAAAATGTTGCAGACTTATTTATATGAACCTTCTCTTGGCTATGTTCATCCAAAAACATAGTCTTTTTTACCATCATTTATATAATTATGACATATTTTACACCCTTGTTCCTCAAAAAAATGCCAAGATATTCTTTTCATTAGGAATAAGGGAGAAGACATCCAGGATTCAACACTTTCATCTGTTTTACCTTTCTGCTTTCTCTTTTTTTAGCTTCCCTCTCGCCTCATTTAGAGGGCAGCAGCTGTTTCACATTGTGTATCACATCCCATCCTTTCTAACAAGCAATAAGCTGAAGAGACTTACAGATATTTTTCTGCTTCTTTCTCATTGCTCCATCATGAGCTTGTAATGCATCATCTGTGTGGTGCTGCTCTGTGTTGTCAGAGGACTAATTTAGTTAATTTTCATTAACTGTCCCTTAAATGAATTTTTGAAAGACAGATATAATTACAAACACAGCACAGGAAGAGCATAGGAAGAATGTCTGGCACAGCTATACAAATAGATGTATTACTTCAAATATTCCCCTGCTGGTGAACAGGACACGTAATCTGGAAAGGATTATATATGTAAGAGGGCGAAAGATACTGAAAGCTATACTGAAGCTCATTGAAGTGGTCAAAGCCAGTATAAGAAAAAAAAGAATAAAAAAGTCCCAAAGACATCAAATCACATGAGTGCCCCCAAGGTGCAGTGGCTAGTCTTCCCACTCTGAGACAATCAAAAAGGAAATCGCAAGTATTCTAATGCCTGTGCTTTGGCCATTGTTGTAAAGGAAAGAGCCACAGTGGCGTTTCAGCCTGCAAGCAGCATCCCTAAGAGGTGGTGAAGTTTTGCATTCCACAACAGGTTGAATAGAAGCACAAGCACTGTGCAAGCAGCTCAGTATTTTACCAGCTGAAGTCTCTCAGGAGCAGTATGACAAGCTGGAATTAAAAGCCCTAGGAAGCTCATTTTGAAATGCCTACTTGTCTTTTCTACATGGTAAGGCATAAAAAAGTGGGGACCACAAGTCTGCACAAGCAAATAAGGCTTCCTAATAGCTTAGGTTGGTCAGTAATGCAAAATGCCCATGTTGCATAAGGATCATCAAGTCCCATAACCGTGTTTCTTCTAAGCTGGAGCTTTGTTTCCATTCCCCAGTTGCCAGTTTGAATGAACAAGCTAATAAGCCAAGGGATGGAAGCTCTTGAAGGCAGGCCATATTCACTAAAAGGTATGCTTTAAGGGTATTATTTCAGTGTATTTCACCAGCAGGGTGTCCTAATTTGAATGTAGAAAGCCATCTACACATGAATCCCTAGTAGCTGAGCAAGCTGTGACAGTCAGTGACCACATTTCTTTATATTCCTGATAAATATGCTGCTGCAGAAGTCTATAGTAAGAGTGGATTCTTTCACCTTTGCTAAAGGAAATGTCAGCAGTCATTTCAAATATTTTAAATGTCTTTTCCTAGTGCTTTACTTGTGCTTTATAAAATAGGCACAACCGGGGGACTTGCTTTACTCCCTAGCCAAAGAGAGAAACCCAGGGTGGGAGAATGGGTGAATATATTCACAAATGCCCACATGCCCAATTCACACATGCACACATGTCATGCTGGAACGAGGTACCATTGAAATTTAAGCAGAAGGGCTGTTCTAGCACATCTGGCTGTGAGCATTCTTATTCCAGGAAAAAAGTGCTTTTTCTTTTTTTCTGGTTAAACTGAATCTGCTCTGAAATGTTAGCCAAGCCTATGTATAGCTTGCAACTGAAAAGCATTTGATACACTTTAAAATGGCATTTTTTTAATGAATAGCAACTTTTTCTTTCTTTCGGTTGTTTAGGCCAAATGGTCCATTTCATTAAAGATGTGTTCTGAATTCTGTTTCCCAGATACAAAGGCTATGATAATCCAAAACTGTGTTCTTGTAGGCCTTTCGGCATGATTTCTAGTACAATTTAAAAATGTAAAACATTTTTTTAAAAAGTAGTATACAAGATGGATCCCAGATAATTGCAGTGTAATGCCTAGTGGTTTCATGGCGTACTGTTTTCCAGGGATATATTCATAAAAGGTCAGCTTTAAGGGGATAAAGCCATCTTCTTTTTATGGGGCAAATAAAAGCTTCTGTTCTGATGTTCTGATGTTCTCTGAGACTAACTCAGATACATACTATAGAGGAAGGAAAATGCTGCATGACAGTTTGCTGCCAGCATTCTTCATGAAGAATTGCAGTATTCTCCCAGATGGAATGAAATCTACAGGGGAGCTGTTTTTTTTTAATAGGTCTATATTATAGCTAACCATTCTTCTACTTATCACTGTGGATACATGGAACACTGCCTGGATTGGAGTCTTTCCACTTTATAAAGTACAAAGTTACATTAATATTTTTTGACACTTGCATAAGAAATATTCTTAAATTTTCCTAGGTTCAAGATAACTGACTGCCCTTTGATTTTTTCCAGACACATGTTTAATATCAGTCACAAAGGTAATATAGTGTGAGATTTAGGGTTCTGAAGGACATGTGTCTGCAAATGAAAATCATATTTCTGATGTTGTATCGGTCCCTGCCTTTCTGAGGAATGGTGGTGCCCCAAGTGCGGGGACGTGTGTTCTGCTTGTGTATCGGCTCCACAGCAGTTATAGTTTACTATGTTTAAGTGTTTTGTAGAAAAGCATATTATTTTTGTTCTGCCTTGTATTACTTCAGAAAAAAAGTATTGTCCAGAAACTGGCTGAGTAGTGACTGAAATATTTGGGCAGTAATAGCTGAGGGAGAGGGATGTTAGGACTGTCTTGTATCTTGCTCTAAGCCCAGCTGTTCTTGCTGGTTAATCAGAGTCCTAAATCTCATGCAGCCCTCGGTGAACTGGACCATGGCCAGACAGGCAGGGTTGCAGCCATGCCCCTCTTTGCAGCAATTTGGATACAGATGCCTGTGCTCTGGAAGCTATAAATCTCTGCTGACTTGGGGAGGAGCCTGGGCTCCTGCACCTTGCCTGCCACAGCCTTCTCTGAGGGGAGAGTAGTGTGAAGGGCTGCCTTTTGCTTCCTGTGGTTTTTTTAAGGGGTCTTCACTACCAAAGACACTGCAAGCCTTAAATAAATAGCAGAATGAGCTAGGCAAGGGTCACAATCTAAGGAGAGGAAATGAGTAGTAAGGATGTAGTGATAGGACAAGGGGTAACGGGTTAAAACTTAAACAGGGGAAGTTTAGATTGGATATAAGGAGGAAATTCTTTCCTGTTAGGGTGGTGAGGCACTGAAATAGGTTACCCAGGGAGGTTGTGAATGCTCCAACCCTGGCAGTGTTCAAGGCCAGGTTGGACGAGGCCTTGGGTGATACGGTTTAGTGTGAGGTGTCCCTGCCCATGGCAGGGGATTGGAACTTGGTGATCTTAAGGTCCTTTCCAACCCTAACTATTCTATGATTCTATGTCACAGAGCATCTCCTAGGTTATATGGAGTTATGCCCTGGGTATGTCATCATTTTCCCTTCTCTCTCAGGGTTTGTTTTGGTTTTTTTTTAATAGTAACCTTAATGACAGTGAAATGGATCTGAGTACAGTACCTGTTAAATGCCAGCTTCCCCTTGTATGCATCCATCTGTAAATGCAATTAGAACAAACATCTGCTCCCAGAAATGACTTCCTGACCTGTGCTGGTTTTTCCTGTGTCTGCCAGGCTTCTCATTGCCCTCCCCAGTAATCCCAGCAGATCTGCAAAAAAGTAAAGATGCTTATTCGTGTGCCATTGCAGCCAGTTCAGCTGGCTTCTTGAGACTAAAAAGTTGTAACTGAAGGAACAAAACCATGCTATTCACAAGGAAGAGATTTTTTTTTCAGTTGGGAAGGTTATTCCATTGGTTACACCTACATAATCCAGATTACTTCTGCATTATAACCTGGATTTCACAAAAAGGAACGTTTATGTAAAATATATTTTTCAGCTAAAATTTAATTAGCAGGCAAGTGACTAGACAGTAATCTCAAAGAGGAGAAGACTGTAATACAGGCACACATTAATACGTATCCCTTCTGAATACACACGTATTAATATGTTTCCCTTCTGAAACATGATACTGAATTTGGTTTTACGCCTCAGCTGGCACACAGTATGATGTGTACTATTTTGTATAAGCTTGCCGACTTAAAATGTATACTTAAAACTAATTGCTGTTATCTGAGCTCTGCTGTTATCTCTGAATCATCTTGGCAGTTTTTCTTTGGAATATGTCTTTGCTCTGTGAAGAGACGTTGCCAGGCATCTATATTAATACCACTATAAAAGAAGGAAATACTTTCTCACGTGTGGTTAGAATGTGGAAGTCATTAACACAGGAAAGCCACTGAGGCCAAGAACTTAACAAGGCTTCTAAAGGGTTATAGCCATTAACAAATACACAGTGTTGTAATTAATATAAGTAATTTGGAAAAAGTGCTAAGCATAGTGTTCAAGGATTTGGTCAGTCTACAGCTATCGGCTCCCAGTGTTGGACAGAGATTCCTTTGTCAGCCTCCATAGTTTTAGCTTTTCTCTGTAGAGCATCCGATACCAGCCGCTGTCACAGACAAAACCCTGGGACGCGCATATTTGCTCTGACATGATAAAGCACACTCCCTGTCTGCCTTCTAGCTGATTTAAAGCATGTAACTGTATTAATTGATCATGCTGTGCCATGCATGCGTACACAATGCCCTGCTGCTCTGTACATGTAGAAGGCAAGGCAATAGGAGCTTTTGTTACTAAACTGCATGAAATGAAGGTAAAATACAATGTTTCACAAATAAATACAGCAAAGTAAATACAAATACTTCCCATCTTCATCTGCCTTTGACGACTTTTTCCCATTGCTGTATTTCTATGTTGTGTCCAGGCACTTGCTCCGCACTGTCCTACAGGCTCACACACAGTTGCAGCAAAGCACCAGGAGCATAAGGGAGATAGAACACGCAGGGTGGAAAGCCTTTTGTTTTGTGCCCCAGAGAGAAACCTTGTGCTGCTGGCACTGCATATGTCAGGTTTGCTTTTTTGCCTGAGACCCTGAATGAGCCATGCTGACTGTAAAACTCTGATCCAGACTGTAGTAAAGAACTCAATGCCATGGTATTTGGCATCTGTAGTAAAGATGTGATGCAGTGAGTAGACAAGGAAACCAAGTGCTCTGCAGGTAATCTGTCCAGAATGGGATCAAGGAATGTTTGTGACAGCACAAATAAGCTCCCTCTGAGTTTGTGAAGCTCTTTGTCTCTTTACTTTTCTCTGGGAAAAATTGAAAACTGGATTTTTTAATAACATTCACCAAAAATCAATTTAAAAATAGCTTCACAGTATTTAAGCAATGACAAAGGAGAAATGTAATGTGGAAGCAAAGATAAAGCAGAGCTTTCTCATAAATAAACAACAAGTAATATTCAAATGGGAATTGACTAAAGGAATTCCAACTGCTGGCAGGGATGCTGATGATGAGATGGCAGCACAATCCATGGCTGTATCCAGGGGAGAGCAGTTGTGCTTACCAGCAGCCTCCCTTCAAGGAGGATGCCCAGGCCCATGGGTAGCAACACACTGCTGGGGCCCTGGAGCTCTTCAGAAGAGGCCAATGTGCCATCACAGGGGGCCTTCACTTGTGGGGTCACTAAGAGGGAAAGAGGCAGGCTGAATGTTGTGGGTTGTATCTTTTATGCCTTCGGCTGAGCAGCAGAGTTGTAAATGGTTGGTTTGCCAAAAAATGAAAGTTCATTACAGACTGGCCTTGTTTTGATTAGGAGGAGCTGGCGGGGGATGATACCATAAGTGTAAATGAAACTTTTGACATTGTCTGCTAGTTTCTTCACTTTGGCATTAGGGAGTTTATATTCTAAATGGTTTTTAATTTCTATATTATCATTTTACTTTAATCTTTTTATGATTTCCTCTGTGTACAAATAAACTTCCTATGACGTGGCACTTTTACACATTTTTAATGCCTGAGAAGAAGTTCCCTTAGATTACTCCTGTACTAGATGTTTGTCAAAACACAGAGTTCTATGAACATTTTTTTTTTGTTGGGAAGCAGAAATTTATTATTACCTTCCATATTTTTTTCTTTTTTTCCTTTCATATGCTTCATCTGGGAAAAGTACTGAATGCCACCCACAAAACACCTGCTTGGGGTTGGTTTGTTTTTCAGACTGAAAAAAAAGGTGTGTTTCCAAACATGGTTTATTTTAGTTGAAGAGTTTAACATCATTTTTATTGCTTATATTAATATATTGTTATCCTTTGTTGTATTACAGAAACTGTGGTTAGAGAAGTGACTTACTGCAAGTTCATACTGATCAAAGTGTGAGAAATGGAGAAAGTTGCATTTAATCTAAAAACACTGATACAGAGGCTTCAATATGTAATGTAAAAGGATATTTCATGCAATATAACTAGCATAGTTATTCTTGAGGTTTGGTTATGTGAGATTAAGATGAAAATCAGAGTTACCAATTTCAAGTTCCATTCTCCTGGCAGTACATCAGCTCCTTTTGGCAAATCATTTAACCTTTTCTGCCTTCTTCTCATTCACCTTTTAAAATGAAGATCTTATTTCATTTATTTCCCAGATGTACTTCGTATATTTAATTCCTATTTGTAAGTGCTTTGGGAAGAATTTTATTTATAAATATAAAAATATAAATCTTTGTTATGTAAGAATACTTGTTTGGAGGGTAAAGATTGTGCTCTCTGTCAGTTAACAACGTTGTGCCTGGTTTCATTTGACAGTTAAGTTTATCTGACAGTTTGTTAAGTCATGGTTCTCTCTCAGTGACCAGAAATTAGGGTGTTAATATGCTCCTAAGTAGAGAAACTTTGAAAATCAATATTGCCGTAACAGAATTAAGTCATGCACTCACAGGTAGTTTTTTTTCCTTTCTTCTTACAGTTATTAGTGCAGTTCAGGCAACTTGCAAAAACAAAAAGGTGCCTCTTCTGAAGGCACTAGTTCATCAGAAGTCAGTGGCTCTCAGCCTTTTTAAAGCATTTCTATGCTTCTCCATTTTCTAGGAGAAATGAAAGCTCCAGCAGCCTTTTTGAGACATCTTAAAATCGTGGTTTGATACACAATAAGATGAAAATTGCTGATCTAAGAAATATCCTTCATTTTTTATTTGCTTCCTTGTCAAAGGGACCTGCAGTACGTTCTGATATGATTTTAGAGGACACACTGCATTGAATACTAGATATGTATATATATAGAGAGAGATATACTGCTAGAGGCAGAGATATGTGATGGACTTCTGACTGCGAATATCTGATTTGCACACAGTTTAACAATTTGACATCCTCGTATCCAGCCACAGTGGATCTATTCTGAATCTTCTGGGTTAGGAACAAATAGAAAGGAAAAGTTTTTTAATTCCTCAGTGCAGCTAAGATAGCATTGACTTAGCATGTCAGAATAGTAATTTGCCTGAAGAAAGATGGTACGAAACTGCATATGGTTAAAAAGCAGCTGCATCCAGAATTAGAATGTAAGGTGTTTTTTTGTAATTGTCTATTTCCTGTTTGCTTCAGTCTGTCACAAAATAATGTGTGCTAAGGACTACAAAGAGCAAATCATTTAAACTATTTATTCAAGCAACAAATGACTGGAGAAAGTAGATATAGAAGCTTGAACTAATGAGATTAGAGATAATCACAGGTTGATGCGTTATGATGGTACAGTGATAGTGACTGAACATGGTGATGCACACCATGTTTTGATCATTCTTTGGAGACAAGCCCCAAGGCTCTTCTTTCTGACATCTCCCGTGATAACTACAGACCAGAAAGTTGGACTGCGCCTGTAAAGTGTATATCCTAGGCATTATTGTTTCCCAGTACAGAAAACTAGATTGTGTCAACTCAGGTGGGATTAGCAAAGTATAAACACCTCCTTTTCCACCTTTCTCAGGTCCCATTGCTTCAGGTGTTTTCCAAAATTCTCGTACACTTCGGTGTTATAAAGGTCACCACTGGCACTTAAATAGTTTAAATACAGTGATAAGACCAAGTTTGGATAAGACTAGTTTGGAGATTTAACAGTTAAAAAGAACTAATTTTAAGGCATCCTTTGCCATAATCCCTCTATGTTCTTTAGAAGCTGTTCTTCCCATATATCACACACACAAATCATCTTTGCCTGATATGATGCTTCTTAGGGAACTTTACTTACCTCAGGTATCAATGGATCTAGTTAATTGTAATCAAGAGAGCTAGTGTGGCAGCAGTTAAATATGTTTTTACTCACCATAGTTATGCAATCTTTTGGGATTTCTCCATGTTGTAATTTGTCATTGAAATGACTGCATGATGCTCCCGATGCTCTTCCTACTGTAGTTTACTGGGAAGGGTAAAGTTTGTTGCACGCTGAGCACACGTATTTGTTTTACATAGCCTGCTGCTGCCACCATCTCCAGTTTCTGGGCTGCAGTTGAGGCTCTGTGCTTTCCTGTGTTGACATGTCAGGCTGTCTAACCAGCAAGGCAAGTCTCATATGAAAGATATGAAGCTTTTGAAACAAAATGGCATAGTGAAGATCAAGAGTAGAAAGGGGGACATACTCCTGGTGTTTGAGGAATGACCCTTCTAGGGAAACGGTACAAAATAAACAGTTTTCAGAGGAAATGATGTGTGCCCGGTCCCTGAACAAATGCAAGGCAGTTGAGACGGGTCCACCTGAGACTCTCCTTTTCTAATACCACAAAACCTGCTCTGCTTTCAGCAGAACCTGACCTGCTCGCACAGCTTGGACACCTCTTCCTAACCAGGAGACCCAAGCACTGGACAAGCAGGAGTATTTTGTACCCATGAGCATCAGATACTTCAGATATTCTGGCTGCTGAAACAGCATAAGAGGAATGTCTTTATCCTCTGGATTTATTCCCTCAGAAGTTTCCAGCACTGTCTGATATATTGGACAATCACCAAGAATGGGAACAGCCCTGGAAGCGTCTGACATCGGGTGAGCTAGAGGGAGGGATTTCTTCTGGCTGAGGAGGTGATTTTGTACAAGAGGCAGCAAGCGAGAATCCTCTGCCAGGGATTCTGTTGAAAACCCAAGGGGGAAAGGAAAATCAGGATGTAGGTCTTGGCCAAGGGAGCAATTACTCCTGGAAATGGATTTGAGTGGGCTGGGATGGAGGGAAGTGTTTTGGAACAAGTCACCTGGAATTTGTAGACCTGTTTTTTCTCACCCCCCCCCCCCCCCCCCCTTTATTTCCTCTGTGGTTAGTTGTTTGGGAGGGGTGTTTCATTTTGGGGGTTTGTTTGGATTTTGTATCTCTCATTTTTGTAGTATTTTGTTTATCAGTTAACCTATCTAAGGCAGAAAACTGCTCTGAATACCCTGTAAAACATGCTGTATTGTGGATGATATGAAAAAATAGCCCACTGAACACCATCTATCGTACTCCCTCAGAGAGAGAGATGTATTTTTTTAAGTAAATTTAAAATACTGATCCCATTGTGCTGTTAATATGGGGAACATTTTCTCCTGTTTCGAGTATGGTTTTAAAAATTCCAAGATGAAAATGAGTTGAGACAACTCTGCTGAGAGAAACTGAAGTCATGTATGTGTGTCCTAAATGTTTTTACTTCATCCAGGAAATTGCTCATTCTTTTACAGATTGTATCTATGCCTAGATATTTTATGTAGTAAGTAGCAAAATGCCAGTTCTGGGTCTTCAGTGCTTCAGCACATCACTGCCAGCAACATTTGAGTTCCAGTGGTATTTCACTGACCTATTCACTAAGAACTTGGCCAGCCAAGCACTGATTCTTCTCATTTCTGCTTCCTTTGGGATATGCACCCACAGGCCTCTCCAAAACCTGTCCTGAACAGATGTGGACAGTTGTGTGGGTTTGGGATTTTTCCTTAGGATGCCCAGGAGATCACTTTTGAACTATTTCCATTCAACATGAATAAATTGTCCTGGTAATCCCACAAAGAATGTAACAGGGCACAAGCTACTTCTGCCTCACTTGAGCACCTGGAAGCAAGGTCAGTTAGGATTGTATAATCAATACTCTGTGCTTTTATAACTTCATCCAGATGCTGATAGCAGAAAAGCAATGTCCATGCATTTTGTTGCTGTAAATCCTTTCACAAAATCGAAGAGTTGCCAAGAATGTGGAAACATTAAAGTTAGAGACAATTAGAATAGAATAATTGATGCCAGATGGACTTCTGCACCTGATATCAGTCAGCATGCCCATGAAACAGAGCCATTTAGAGCAAGGAATACTATAGCATACATTGGGGTAACATCAGCATCTTTTCAAACATTATTTTGATCATTTTGAAGCCTGATAATATGTTGAGTTTTTTACTGTGATTGTTCTTATGCATTGCAACAAGATCCTTTTCTGTTAAAGATTTCATGAGAAGGAAATATGAGCTTCACTCTCCTTGTCTCCTCTGGCTATCATCAGGTTTGGCAAATTTTCATTAAAACTTGTAAGTAAACTGTTATTTAAACACTGACTAAAGATCGTTGCTTAGCTGCTTTTAGAAATCCTTGTTATTTTCAGGCAATGAAAAGTAACGAGATAATATTTTCTTAAGCATTATGTAGCTATTAAAGGAGAGTTTTTAGAAATTATTGCCATTTCCAAGGCTGAATTTATTAGTTTTTAAAGGTTGATACTTTTTCCAGGAAGCCCCAACTTGCCTCCTTTGTGCATTTGCTTTTCTTAGAGTTTGAGATTTCTGTGATTTTAAGAGGTGGTGAAAGGTCGCTTTAGTGTCAGTTCAGTATGGTGGTGTTCCCCTCTCTAATGCCGGGGTGTAGGGTTGTAGGCTATATTGTGCATCTTTTGTTTTGGCCAATTCATTCTGTTGAATTTCTTTTAATTAAGACAAATAGGACTGTTCTCTTAATTATTCTTTTCTGTCATTGTCATGTAATTTTTTTTTCCTTCTGTCATTCAAAACATGATCTACCCCTGAAGTGCTCTACAGAGTGGGGGAATTTTCCAGTTCTGTGGAATAAACTGCAACCTGATCCTGGAGATACTTAGGATATGCTGCCTAGCTTCCCTAGTTCCCTCTTAAGTGCACCCTGAGTGCCTCTGTGCAGCGGAGGACAGCCCAGTTTGAAGACGAACTAAGTGACAACTCACTAGAAGTGTTTGCACAGTCTCATGTTTCAGGGTGCCATAGTCCTACCTGCTACCATCATTGCATGGGTAGTCTCATGAAAAATTTCCTAGTACAGGTCTAAAATGAAGACTGCAGGGACCTTAAGGCATCCAGTAAAAAGATCTGCACCCATTCCTCCAGTCATGCAGTGCAGTGGGGTGTCTGTTAATCTCCCTCTCCCACTTCATGGATTACAGCTTTCCTGGTGCCAGTTTCCAGCACCAGTGGCTGTAATCTGACAAAGATTTTGATAAAGGTACTGATAGAGTGCCTGAAGGCAGGCAAGGTTGGAGACCTGGAGGGGTTTCTTCAGAAGGGCAGAAAGCTCTTCCTTTCAGCTTCACATGACAGATACACTGCAGGGGAGCAAATTTCTGATCATGGATCTGTCTTTCAGAGCTCTAAGTCAGACTAGGAAACGTTATTGAAACCCTGAAGCATAGCTCCGTGCCGCACCTCAGGATTCCAACAAATTCTGGCACATTGAACATAATGCATGCAGGTTTATAGCGCTATTTATAAATCTCTTGAGTTTCCTCTTGTGTTGTTTCTTGCTGAGGGAATGTGGGATGTGCAGTTCACCCCATCAGATTTTATTGAGGACTTATCCGCAGTCATGAGTATGCTGGATTCTCTTGAGAAACAACATCTGTTTTCTGCAGTATTTAACGTTTGAGATGATTGTGGGTTGCCTTAACTTGTTTAATTAACAAAAGGATAGAATTAGATAATGTGAATTGTTTGCACTTCTTGCCAAATGCAACATTTAACTCCATAAACCCCAGAATTGTTAGGTTTCCTCAATAAACTGTTTGCTGGGTTTTATTGTTACCTTCTAATCTTCTGGTTTTCCTATGTTGTGTGAGTACAGATTCCTCTGGTTTCCTTTCTCTAGTTAGAAACCATGCTATGCCTGTAAAACAGACACATCTTGTCTTATAGATGAAAAAGACACTAAACATGAGTTGGATGTAGTCCTCAGGACCATCTGTTTTGCAAATCATGCCATTGTGCTAACCCAGTTAAAATGTCCTATTAGAATTTTTCATACAGGTAAATGAAGCGAGGAGTGGGGGAGAAGTATGTATGGATATACACTTGCAGTAAAAGGCAGGATATGTCAACCACCGATAGGTATTTGTATGATAACAAAGGAAGCTTAGCAGCATAGATCCTCTTGGGACCATAGCAAAACTGGCTAGCAGAGTCTTAATCCTTGACTGTGCAACTGTTAATGTAGAACTTACAGCTAACTGAAATTACAAGTCAACTCATATCTGTGCTTTAAATGAAACTCCAGTGAAGCTCAACTTAGTCACTCTTCCAGTGACAGTGGATGTGTTCTTGGAGAGGGTGTGGAACAGCACATTCATATAGCTTACTTAAAGATAACTGTCATCCTGCTTTTATAAGGAAGCTCCTTATGTTCCGGGGAAAGAGGGGGGGTTTGTTTAGTCATGGAAGTAAACTTCTGGAAGATCATAAATGGCTAGTATAAATAACAGTAGCCTTCAGGATTTCATAACTGTGTTCTATTTTCCACCAGTTGTGCATTTCCAGGAGCATAAATGATCCTCAGGATAACTGTAAGACTTGCTGCTTTTGCCTCCTAAACATAGAGAGTGCCATAGACATAAATAGGCATTTTTTCACATAATCTTTCCATATTTGATTTGCTCTCATGGACTTGTAGACAGTTACACAGTTTGCAGAGAAAATGGTTGATTCCAGTGAGTTCCTACTAAACTAGTTGCTATTAATTCCTATATGGTATATTATGGGAAACAGCTGCATGAGTTCTTCAAAAAAAGCTTCTTTATTTTTTTCCCTACATAAAGCATGCATATGAATTGCATTAAGTCTTAGGATACAAAGTTTGTGCGTTATATATTCCTTCTCCCAGGGTAGTGTGATAGTAACAGTTCTGGTCAAATTAAGTGCTGATTATTTTGAACACCTAAGTTAAGTTTGCAGTCTTAAGTAGATAATGTGTTGTTATTCACTGCTTCTTGCCCTGCTCTTTTATCACAGACACCCTGTGTGATGTTAGAGTGGAGAGTTGTGCAATCTCCATGCAATAAAAAGGGGTGTATATTGTAGGAAATACCTACAAAGTTGCTCTATGACTGGAAATTTGTGGTTTTTTTCCATGCTGTTCGTACCTGTCAATTACCAGCATGATTTATGTTTCAGGCATATTTTCTCTTTCACTGTTCATTCTGCTTTATTGAAGTTTTAGAAATCAAGTCATTTTAGTAAGTAGTTATCTCAGAAACCCTTGGGGAGGTGGAGGTAGTCTTCCAGCCACTGTGCAGGTATGGCATGTGCTGCAGCTGGGGGGGCAGGTTAGTATCTCCCCTGCTCTGTGTGCAGAAATCTAGCTCCAGTTACTTAGGGCACGGAGAGGGAATGCTTCTGGGTCGTGTCCGCTGTGGTTAAGGCCAGTCTGTGATCTCCTTTGTTAATGCCTTCCTTCAGCATAATGGAAAACAGAGGGAAGAGGATCATTCTGAGCCTGCAGCCAAGTGGAAAGCCAGTCAGCTGAAGCCTCAACCTCTCAGCTGACTGAGCCCTCTTTTCTCTCCTGCCTTCTTCGCTGCAGGAAAGAAACGGAGGGCTGGAGAGGGAATAATCAGTAGTAATCTCCTCCATCAGCCAACCATCTCCTCCTGTTGACCTTGATGTAATGAAAAAGGGATAGATTCTTCTACATGTTACCTCTGTGTCCAGATAATGAGAGCAGAGAGAAATGTTCATAAATCTACATGGCTTTGCCTGTTTGGAAGTCTTGGCCATGGGGAAAAGGGCAGGATGCTTTTTATTTTCACTCTGTAATTCACACAGGTGTTTGTCCCAAAGTGTTTCCTCTGCAGGTTTTTCTGCCTTGTACTTCATTTTACACAGCAGTAATTTTAATTCAGATGAACTTGTTCCCTTTTGTTGACTTAGGTTTTCAATATGAGAATAGTTGTATTCCCTGAACTGGCAATAAACTGGTTTGATATTCACATTTTATAGATGTAATAGATTTCTATAACTTAATACAGTGGAGTTACACTGGTGTGGAACTGGGCTTATAAAAAAAAAAAAATACTGAAAACCAAATCCAAAACACAAATGTAGGACTTTTTTTAAGCTCTCTTAAAAAAAAAAAAAACAAAACAAAACAAAAAAAACAACAAAAAAAAAACAACAAAAAAAAAAACAACTCTTCCATAAAGTGATTCTAGTTTTTATTACAGAGGGAAAATGAAGAGTGGCCAAGCTTGTAGATATATTAGAAAAAAAGGTGGGGGGAGGAGACCTGGAATTTGGGAGTTTGCTTTTGGCTGTAGAACTGTCATGCACAGAGTAACCAGAAAGTTGTCTTTGGCAATTTGCTCATTCCCCTCCCAGTGAGATTTAGTTCATTAAGGCAGTTTCTTGTCAAGCGCTAACTCAGAAAGTGGGATGAATCTGAGACAGAAAATAATTCAATTACCCTAATGATGTAGCTAGTATGGCCAACAGATACAGAACACTAACAAGGTGTTTTAATACTTAGCTAAGATGCCAAGGCAATGTCAGCCAATAAAATGATGTCATGCGATCAGTGACAGGGCTTGGTCAATGCAAACTGACAGTTTTGTCTTTTAATCCTACTGTGTGAAATAAAAGATCAGGAAAGACTATATTTAAAAACAGAGGAAATGTACTAAGAAGTCCACTAGAAAAACTAGTTGCATTTTTTTTTTCAGACCTAGGTCTCAAGTGAGGTGATGGCTGCACTGGTACTCCCCGAGCTCCTTTTCCCCTTCCCAGCCTGGGAATAACCTCTGAAATGGCAGTAGAGCTCTCTGGAGTAAATGAAACTGTGGTGGAGAGATCTTACAGTTTCCTTGTATTCCCAAAATGGAAAAACATTACATGAGCATTTGGAGTGAAGCTAAAGCATATGAGAGATGCTAACTCCATCACTCTGTATGCAGCAGAGCAGGCTAACGTAAAGAAATACAACCTGCTCCAGCCCAAAGGGGGGCTGTAAGTCTGGCTCTCTGTAGGAGCTAGGTTGGTGGTCATTTATTTTTCCTCTTTTGAGGCCAATTAGCAATTTAGAACTTGCCTTTGGCCAGAGAAAACACCATAGCTGAGTTGTACCCTAGTTCCCCTTGAGGAATTAGGACAGAGAGAGGATGCTGCCAAGCCCTATGCTCTCTACTGGGAGGTGATGGCTGGCTACCGCATGCTCTGGCCTCTGCCCTGCAGCGAGTGGCCAGGTGTTGATCTGGTCATGCAGATTTAATTCATCAGCCAACCAGCTCTGGCCACAGAAATGTGTATTTTCATCAGTTCAGTGTGTTGAATGAGGTTGGCTGCAGTAAGATGAGTGCTATTAGCCAACTCCAAGGGAGGATCATCCCAGGGGTTCACAGGTTGAAACTGTCTCCTTTCAGCACCAGGTTTCAGCTCATATCGTGAAAATATACCCCAATCTGACCCTTTCCTTAGTTTATTGTGTTTGGAGTGTTCTGGTACTCAAGTCAATATGTTTTTTTCTACACAGCCATGTTTGAAGGTTACCTCCTGGCGTCAGATCAACCACCAACTTTAATGAGTTTTGCTGACTTGCCTCAGCTAAAATTTTGTTCCTCAAAATCCGGCATCTATTACATAAATTCTAAGGCATAAAGGCTCTTGGCCAACAAACAGCTGAGCTAAGCTGAACTCCAGGTTTATTTCCAGAGATTGTAAAGTCTTCCATCTCTTTAGGTATTAATATAGGGCCTAACATAGCAGGGCCATCCTCCACCCCTTGAAGTTAAGATATCAAAAGGGTTTACAGAGTCTTTAAGCCCAAATGAGTGCCGTGAATTAGTGGAAACTTGGTGAGATATCCAGGGCTTCTCTCTGACATCTTAGGAAGACTTAGGTTGTGAATACAGAGTGGTTCAGGTTGGTCCAAGCTGGTCCTGCCTTAAAACTGCCCCACAGTTGCAGCAGCCTTTACCCTTTCCAGTGCTGGGAAAGCCCTTCCTGGCTCGAGGTGCTGAAACAGCAAAAGGTGAAGCAGATGGAAAAATAACGTTATTCCGTTGAACCTGCTCTCCAGACATCTCCTTTGCAAGGGAGAAGGAAGGGAGTACTGAGGTGGGGGAGGTGAGAAGCTGCAGTAACTCTGATTTAAAGAGGCGTACGCTATTGCAGACCAGCTCCTCAAGATTTCCATGTGACCCACGTCTTTAACTGCTGCTAAAATGCCAATTGTAAATAATGGTATATTGGTATAAGTAGTTAACTCTGTAATTTAAGTTCATGAAACTATTTACATGTTTTAAAGTATGCAGATGCCAGAGTCTTATGCTAGATCAGGATCTTAATTATGCATAGTTTGAGATAATTGGGTTGCTTTAGCTTCATAACTCAACCTGCTAATTCTAACTACTAAATTAGGATTCAACTGTTATCCATGTATATTAAGTTGAACTATTTCAATTTGTTCCTTATCTTAAATAAGCAATTATGAGTGTCATGATTAATTCTGCTCCTGTGTTCTGGTTTTCTGTGGGAGAGGTCTCAGTTCAACACATTCATGTCACCAGGTGAATTTGGGCAGTTATGTCCTTGCCATTTCCTGTGTGATTTTTTTCCAGTAGATATAAATGGATGCATGTTCTGGATAAATATTCAGAGGAACAAGTCCTAGAGTGTCTTCATTTTCTTAAGGCATTTATTCTTAGGTTGCTCTCCTAGCCTGCATTTTGTGGCTTTTATTTTCTCTTTCCTGTCTTTTAGAAATGTATACTTAAAACTGAATCTAAAAAGTACCAAGCTTGACATTTTTAACAGAAACAAAAAAATGTGGTGAAGATCACAGCTGCAGTTGAGACCACGATGAACAATACAGCCTTTCTCATAATCTAAGGTTTACATGGGTGGAGTGATTATCTGCTTACAGGTGCAGAAGTGTAACTTCATTTTATTGTTTCCACAGATGAGCACCATGCCAGGACTGCCCACGAGGCCATGCTTCTATGACATTGACCTTGATCCCATCACAGAACAAGTGAAAGGGTTGTTTTGAGAGTGACATGCAAATTCAGGTCAGTCAATGGCCTTTGTTTTCCTGTTTCAGCTTGGAGGAGGATGTTTGTCTCTAGTATGCATACAAAAAAGGTTGCCAGATGTTTATCTAGGTCCTGATTTCATTGAGGACTCCACACAGTTTGGGATGATTTAGGGGAATATTTCATAATTTGTGCTTTAGTGTATGGGTTTCCCATTTGCTGAATGGCGGCTGGCATTTTGCTGGTGTGCGCTGATGCTGCATATTGATGGGGCCTTTTGGATTTCCCAGCGCTCTCAGTCTGGAATGAAGAAGAGCTGGGTCTGCAATTGTACTGCTCTTGGCTATTGAAAAAGTCAGTCTGAAGAAATCATGTCTTGTTACCTCAAAAGAAATAATCTAGCTCATCTTTGGTATTACTCATGTGGTGATGTGTTTCTGTCATTACCTAGATGTCAGGGGAGATGTTTTTCAGCTTTGTTACGAGCTTTGCTTTGTTTTTTCTTTTCTTTTTTGATTGCCATCATCTCTCTCAAATGGTAATAAGCATTTCAGAAACACAAATCTGTCCTCTTAGCCTGTTTTTCATGTTGAGTTCTCTCCCTTGTCCTTAAAGGTTGCAGCTGCCTGCTACCTCCTCCCCTTCTCTGAACACTTAATCTTCTTGATGTCTTGCTTTTATTTTGTGTAGCACATGAGGGGAGATTATGGCTGGATGTCAGGAAGAAATTTTTTACAGTGTGGGTGGTGAAACATGGGAACAGGTTGCCCAGAGAGGTGGTAGGTGCCCCATCCCTGGAGACATTCTTGGCCAGGCTGGATGTGGTTCTGAGCAACCTGATGTAGTGTTTGCACTGGGGGATTGGACCAGATGAGCTTTAATGTCCCTCCCGATGCAAACTATTCTATGATTCCTCACTTTAAAATCCAAGTTATGAAAATGTTCCATGCTACCCCATTTTAACCTTGTTACATAATAAGTGAAGTAAGAGACAATGTCATCCTAACTGAAACAAACCAGTTTGCCATGAGTCTCTTTATTCTTATCACTTAAGTCTCTCCCGTCCCTCACTAAATCAGTCTGGAGAGTAAAACGGTTACTTTTACCAGAACAACAACATGACCATGAGCTAATAGGACTGTGATGGAACCAGGTGCTTTAGCCTTGCTCTAGCAATCCTTACTACTCTGGTTTGAGAGAACCGTCTTTCATTTTCTGTTTCTGTGTTTTGATGGATTGTTTGGAAGAGGGGGGAGGTTTGCACAACCCAGTGAGGTTACTCTTCAGACCAAATTAACTGTTCACTTGTCCACACTTGAACGTCATAGCATTCACATAACATCTGGTGAGAGCAGATTTTTGCCATTTTGTGTGTACCAGTCAAGACAAGTAAAAAGCAGTTAGCCCGAAAGTTGACCTGCATGCACAGGTAATTGCTGCCTTATATGCAAACCATCAACCGACTATTCTGTTGCTAGATAGTGTTAAGCATGCCACTTCTTGGTATATATCCCATTTGTGTTACTGATATGCATTCTATGTCTGATGGCTTCATTGCATACATATCGATTCATCATGTGTCAGTCATGTAATTACTTCTGAATCATTTGAAATGACTGTAGAATCCTGATGTAAAATCTATATGCAGATTCACATAGTTTCCTTAATCAGGTGTTTACTGCCTAGTCTTATACAAATCTGTCCAAACCATGGACTGGCAAGTTTTGAAGAACAACAGTAATTAAGCAGATAAAATCCTCTATTCCAACTGTGAAAGCCTTTCATTTGAAGTTGTGCAGGAAATGAAAATGTTAAACTTGGCTTTTAGTCAGTGATGGTGTTTTCTCAGGTGTAAAAAGAAACGCTAAGTCAGAAAAACATAATAGGTAGGAAATATATATCCAACTGTTAATAAATTATTTTAATTTCATTATGGAGGTATTGCTGGCATCAGACAGATGAGTGATTCACTTCACTTAAGATTAAGCCTTTTAAAGACAAAACAGCTTGATAATATGTCTTTTTCATCAATGTAGGCACATACTCACCTGTGTTCCTACCTTTAACAATATAAATATATGCCTTGAGAGTATTGTAATACCCAGTGAACACCACACAAGGTAGTCAGTGTTCATCAGCCCTAAAATTCATCCAGTTCATGGGCTAGATTTGTACATTTCTCATAAACAATATTCCCATATAATCTTAACTCCCAGCTTTCTGAAGAGAAGTTTAATATTACTCTTTGCTTTCACCCATTCACTGAAGTGAACCCACACTGTCACTGCTACTGTGGTTTGACGTATTTGTGAGTTTATTTCTGTGATGACAGAGCAAGGCATTACTTTTTTTTCTGCTTTATGTGAATTCTTTTCTTAGGGTTTCAGTGTACAATGTAAAATTTCTAGTAATAGATATTGTGGCAACTCATTAGGACTGATTCAAATCTTTCAGATATGGTAATTGAAAAAATAGAGATTTGTGGAAGAGCCGCAGATGTTTCATTATAAACATGCATGCAAAGCTCAGAATGGTTTAGTGTGCAGTTTATATTCTCTCCTGCAATACAGTCCTCTTCATGAGGCTTGTGAGAGAGATACAGGCAAAAGTTCCTGCTGCGAGGGGTAACTCTGTGAGGCTCTTACTGAGCTGAAACACTGGATGTCATTAGCCTCTGATTTTTCTCTACCACTTCACTGTGTTAATGAAGCAGATGCTAGTTATCTCAAAATTTGGAAAATACTGATCATTAGAATATCTTCTAAAAAGTCATAAAAGCAAAAATAACTATCAGAAAAGTCAACTTGGGGGGGGGTTCTATTGACAAATAGCTAATACACGGAACACACAATGTTAAAGTCTCTCTGGAGGAGCAACATGCTCTATTAAAAATGAAACATTAATACCTGGAAATGAACCTGAAGGAATCTGGATAATTCTTCATCACTGGCCACTATCCTATTTAAATTGTAAATAATACTAACAAGGTTCAAACTGTTTCCTTAGCAGCTGTCTGTATATATTTTATATATAAATATATGTATCACCCATCAGAAAAAGATTTACATGGAGACAAGTCTGCCAGTAGGAAGAAGTATTTATTTGTTTGTTTTTAAAAAGTACTATTTGCACAGTGAGGTGAATTTATGAACCTGACCCACTCTGCAAAAGTCAAGTCTGTAAAGGACCCTTGTGAACTTTAAGGATCCCTGTGATTTAAACAGCAGCAGCAGGTGCCTGCTCCTCCTGTGCCAGTTTGGCTTTGGGTGTCTGGGTTGATGGTGGGGGGTAGTAGTTTTCCTCCCTTGGTTGTGGCTTAGTAAGGCCATAGCTGCCCACAGCTGCTGATTCATTCTTGCACTTCTTCAGAACTGGCAGAGCACCAGAATGATTGTAATACACAACACGGGTGTTTTACCACCCTCAGAGCTCTTCTGAATGTGGGAGGAACCCCGGGGCTCTGACTGTGAGCATCTTCAGTGCCATAAAGAAGCTCCTGAGGGGAGGATGCCAAAACTGATGCCCTAAATGTTTTCAACTTCATTCATTCACATACAGATAGAAGGTGTTTGAAGACCTTTCCTTTGCACCCACAAAACTGTTCCTATTAAACAATAAACTGACCTATTTAAGTCGCATTCAACAGTATTGGGTTTCATCAGGAACGTTTACTACAAGGTACAGTCTGAAGTCTGTATCATACTGGAATATGAGTACCTTTTTTTGTTTCTCACCTAGTAGGGTCACACAGATAATAAATGAGAGGTGCATGTGGCATAACTAAATGTTTTTAGTATGGTTAAGGCAGAAATAAGCAATTTCAGTAAAACACTGCTTTTAAGTTGTGATAGTTCTATTTTATTTAGTTGGGGTTTCTACTCGTTAAAGAAAGCAAAGATGTCTTGTTTCAATGTATAAATTCTTTATCTTTCTCATTTCAGAGGCCTGGAAATTAAGAACTGCAACTTTCCTGCTTCCTGCAAGTAGGAGACAAAAATGAATCTGAAATATTCCTGTTATGTGTCTCTGGAGGAATGTCAAGCTAGACCAAAGAGCAAAAGTTTACTCTTTCTTCAAACTAGTTTTTATGATGAAATATAGCTGTAAGGTTAAAAAAAATAAAAAAGAGGCAAGCTAGTTTTTCTTGCTGTAGCACAGGAAGCTCTCTACTGGGGCTTATGCTTGTTTGTAGATAAAAATGACATTGAAAAAGAGAAATTTTTCACCTTAGAGTTTTCGCCTTTTCTCAGAGGAGTTTATGGAAGTATTCCCTTATCTTGGCCATCTACAAACTTGCATAAACATGATTATACTGTCTGATCAAGCCTATTTCTCTCTGAAAAATACACTTTTGCTCCTGGCATTCAGGAGCTGAAACTACACACGGATTAACTGCACATTTCTGAGCTATCATTAAGTGTTGCTCTGGATTCATTTGGGCAACAGCCAACCTTCAAGCAAGGAAGATATTAAGCAGAGAAAGAACAGAGCATGTATTTTGTAAAAGATTTTAAATATATAATTTGTTTCCTTGCTAGGCACAGATCTTTTGAAACACTTAAGCCATAGCTGTCTCACGTCCATAGGTCTGTCTTTATCCAAAGCCTATATTACAGGCTGTCCAGCTGATTATGTGCTTGTTGTGGTGAAGCTGGTTGTTCAGAGAGGGCACTGCTCCTCCTGAATCCCTGTTTTGCTCCTGTTCATGGCTAATGAAGCCTCCTGCTGTGCTGGCTCCCGACCTAGAGTTTTTCTTCTCATGTCCCTGGCAGTACACAACACCCAGTAACAAGAGAGGAATGTCCATCAAGCAAGGATGCAACAGGGCAGAGCTTTGTTCTGCTTCATTTTGCTGCATTTAACCACCATACTTGTAAAACTGGAGTGTTTCTATTTGAAGGGGGTATTCAAACAAGTTAAATTGGAGCACACGGTTTAAGAGTTATCTCAGCAACTTACCTTGTCTGGTTTTAACTAAAACTGCAGTAAAACAAGCATTAGGCACAGGATACTGCATTTAGCTTTTCAAGCTGCTGCTCCTCAGGAAACGCACCCTGACTGTCGGTTCCTTCAACAACAAAAAATGCAACAGAACAATAGGGTGAATTGAGACAATAGGCCATTGTTGTTTTAGGTAAAAAGCAGCGAAATAATGATGAGAGAGTTTATTTTCCTGGTGACGTTTTCCATCCTGTCGCTTTGCTCTGCTTACGTACATTTGTATGTTATGAGCTTCTGCAGTGCAGTTTTGGTTCCCTTCTACACAGCCACATTTGGAGACTTAATTATCTCAGGAGCTGTGTTGTAATTGAGGGGTTTGTTTTGGTTTTTAAAACTATGCTTTGTTATTTATAAACTCATAATTATGGACAGAAGAGCAAACGGGACACTTAATTATCTGTGCCTTCCCTGCAGTAGCACGGAAATGTCTGTTGACTGCATTTCAGAACTGTTCTATTCATAGTGTGGTCCCCCAGCACCATGGGGATTGCTGTGATGATAAATTTAAACATAAAAAAATAGAGCTATTTGATATTTTAGCATGATTAGACAATAGAGCTTATAATGACCTACACTGTGGATGCGTTAATTACATTGGGGCAGGAAAAACAAGATCAGTGGAAAGTAAGATTCAAGCATGGCTCGTGCAGCTACAGGGAAGAGAGATTTCTGATGCTTTCTAGTATATTGTGCCCCAGAAAACCACCATGATATCATACACATGGCGGTGTTGTAATTTAGTCTTGCACACACTGAGCTATCTAGCCTATGAATAGCCAAAGACTTTTGGAAGAAAATAAGTGTGGTTTCCAGCCACACTTTTCCTAGTACTTATTTTTCCTTAAAAGAAAAATAAGTAAGGTTTTCCCTCCTTTTTGTCTAGAGAGATTCAGAAAACCATAACCGTGCCTTAGTAAGTAGTCATTCTGGTTCCCCTGCAGGTGTGCTGAACCCATCTCCATGCAGTGTGGGATACAAAACATGGCACTAGCTGTCCCCCTTTGAAGCTTCCATATGCATACAGATGTCTGAGCAACAAGTTTTATAAGTAATTTCAAACCGCTGCTTGATACCCGCACACCTTCTATAGCATAGTCTCCATATTTTCCCTTCAGGCCGCATACACAGTGGGGCTGTTTATCTGTCTGGCCCATCAGCCTCTCCCTGTGATGGACCGTTCCAGCTCCATTAGTTGAGAGTTGACAAACATCCTGTAATTTTTCTCCTGTCATTTGCGCAGGATTTGTTACAGTGTTTTGATAGCTTCGATAATTCAAGGAAAGCTGGAATCGCCCTCTCTCCTTTTGTCCTAGCTTTTCCCCTACCCCAACTATCTGCAAAGTCTCTTGAGCTCCTGCGTTTTTTGGTCTTTAATTTTACATTTTAATGGAATAGTTGTTAAAAATAATACACACTGGTGTGCAGATTCTGTCTCATGATCCAAAGGGATTAAGCTCTTGGCCATCAGCTGAGCTGCAGAAACTGCCTCTGTATGTGGGCCTGCCCTAGTTCTGAGGCCACCATCAAGAAGGGTTTGAAATTAAAACTTTTTAAGGTGTTAGTGCGATTTGTGTCATATGTTGTTACATGGATGCAATTGCAGTGAGGAACTCCTGCCTTTGCATCTACTCTGAGCAATTTTGTGACAGGGCAGAACCACACAGCTTTATAAGGCAGCTTGCTGTGCTTATCCCTGCATTTGCTAAAGCACGTTAAGTGCAGTATGGTTGTTTATTGTCAGAAGATCTGCTTTTTGTAGTGACTGAATACTTTGTTATTGCTCCTGCTGAACTACTTCTGTAATGACATTGAAATACTTCAGAGGACGGGTTTCTTCATTTGTATTTTAAAATCCAAACTCCCAGACCTTCAGTTGCCGTGAACATGAAAATAAAGGGTACGTGTGTATTGTTGTTCCATTTGCACAAGCGGTGCCTGTCTCAAGTCTGAATTCATTAATAAAGCACGTCCATTATTTAATATTGTTCTCTATCTGCCATCTTGTCTATTTAAATAGTGACTTTTTTTAATTCCTCATAAGCCACTTAGTCATGTCATGTCCCTGTCTGCAGCTAAACACAACTATGCCAACAAAGGAGGAGACCTCAGCCACATCCTGGTTGAGTACCAGATGCAAGCATGGCCTGGGGCTCTTTCCCAGTTCCCAGGAAGCCAGGAATGCTTTTGGTTCCTGGCTGTTGCCACAAAGGGCCATGCACCAGAGGGTTGTCCACAGTATCCTCTTCATCAGTACAGTCCTTTTGAAGTTGGTTTGTGTTTGGGGAAGGACACACCAGGCTAACATCCTGTCCTGGTCCCAGAGTATCTTGCCGTTGCCTTTGCCCCTTGGTGTAAAAGGCTGGATCAGATGCAAGGGTCAGTTGGACACTTTCCACCTGTCAACTGGCAGCTGGATTTGTATGAAGCCGTATCAGGTACAGGAATACAGATCTGTGAGCTTCTCAGGGTGGGGTTTAAATACAAGCAATGCAAAAGCTTCGGGAACTATGGGTGTTAAATCAACTGAACCGTAACACAGCAGAAAGCAGCCCAGGGGCAGGAATAAATAAAATGGGGAAGTGGGAGGGGGGCCCATATTGGACATCACTCCAGTTTTCTAAATAGCTAAATGAAGTCTTAACCATATGATTTGGATTAGCGCTGGGTTTTTTAATGTGCTTCTCACGGCTAGATTTCCAAGCAGCTTTTCAGCTTCCTTAAAGTGTTTCAGCAAGGAATTTACCCATATGTAGCAGGTCTCAAGCACTAAGTTTGTGCTTCAGTGGTACCTGGGTCTGCCCTGCTGATGGCCACCCAACAGCCAGAGCCAGCATGGGAGACAGGCACACTCCAATCCACTGAATTATGGGGGGTGGCAGGGAAGGGTAATCAGTTTCACCCTTTAACATGCAGTTTTTCATAGAGTGTTCATTCTGAAATGGCAATACTGAACTCCTTCAAGCGTTTATCCCAAGATCAGGACTGCTGTGTTACACATGTTACCATACACTGTGGGTTTAAGGCCAGAATATTTCTTTAAAGTAACCTAAATTCAAATATTTCCACAAGTCTGGTCATAATAACACTTCCCTGCTCCATGCACCCGAGTATAATATATTCCTATACACAAGCATAGAGAGTATGTATTTGTGCATGCAGGTTCTTTATGTAAAAATCTTCAGTATTTGCTTCCCAAGTAAACTTTTTCACTTGAACCCTTGGGTAATGACTGGGAAGAGCTAGACTGCTACACACCAGCATAGGCTCAACTGGACAAGACCCTGAAGAGCCTTCTTACATTAATCCTGTGTTAGGTGATCTCCAGGTCCCTTCCAAGGTGAAGCACCATGCTGAAACACGTACACACTATAGAGGCCATAAGAACTTTTCTTTGCCAAGTACTAGTAAAAAAGGACTTACGAGTCATGCTCGCTTTTATACAATACACTAAATCAAGGTTGAAGTTACGACATTTTAAAAGCTGTTTCCCACTGGGCAATTCCCATCATGGTATTGGAACTCAATTACCATCAACATCTGGTCAAAGATGGATTCCTAATTTCAGCTCTTCAGGACACAGCCTGTTAGTTGCCTATGTAACACAGCACCTGCATGCTCTCATCACATGCATAGTTTGCATTTATCCTCCAGAAAAAAATGACTGCTGTATTTGTACCAAACGTGTATGATATACATGACATGTAACTATGCCACTGTATGAATTTTAGGATGTTTTCTTCCAGTTTCAATTTTTGCTGAAAGGCTCAAGGGGCAATCTGATGGAGAGAAGAAAGCCCCATGTCTGACTTTTGGCAGCAGATCCACTCCTACAGTTTTCTATAGAAGCCAAAGTCTCTGCAAGGAGACAACGTCCCTGTATTTGCTCCTTCCATGGCTTGCCTGTTACACATTCCCACCCTGCTCCAACTCATCTGGACCATGTATCACTTTGATATCTCTATTGCAGTCAGAAAAAGCTGCATTTGCCAACCTGGGTCTTTTTTCAGATGTTTGATGTAAGTAAATAGCCCCTGAGGAAGGTTTCTGAGGAAAGCAACAAAACCAACATCTTATAACTTCAGTCTGCTCTTTTATGATATTAGCCTAAGGTAGCAGTTTAATGAAGCAAGCCATTTGCATCAGTTCCATACAGCTGTTGATTTTTAAATGTTTTTTCTATGTGCAGTGAGTTCAACCACTGTCATTCAGCATCAGATATTGGAGCCTCGTGAAACCTTGTTCACGCAGGATGAAACCCATATCTAATTCTGCCTCTGGAACTAGTAGAAGTCAGACAGACTTTAGTTCCCAGTTTGTTAGTAATAACCAAGTATGCAAGTTCATTAATTCTTATTAGTAAGTGTAAACTGGAAAAGAGCAAATAAAAGAAGAAAAGTAATAGACATGGCAAATGAAGGAACAAAGCACAGGAGTCAAATTGGCTCTGAAGAAGGCTATATAAAACCCACCAAAATTATGTTTATCTGCAAATTCCTACTGAAGAAGGAAATGATACTCTTACAGAAGCATCAAAGCTTACTTTCAATATTAATTTGGTTTTAAAGAAAGACACTAAATCAGCACTATGCAATCAAATGAGGATAAGAAATAGTAGAAACAGAGATGAGCAGCAAGTGAAAAATGTCATTGACTAAAAAAAAAAAAAAGAAAATACACCCCTACACCCCTAGGACAAAAAAAAAAAAAGTACTCTAAAATATCTTCTGAGAGAAGGATGTACTTGGAAAGCGAACACTACTGGAGAAGACCCAGAACCAATGCTTTAATTCATAGCCAGCATGCTGTTCCCCATCAATTCTTCCTCATGGTATTGGCTACCATATCCCCAGAGATGGGAGGAACATCTTACACCGAGCTTGTGCCTGGCATCACCTATAGTAGTTGCCAGGAATCAGCAGGGTGACAACAATTACCACAGGGCCAGGGGGCAGCCACCAGTCTTGGACTCCTGCATTTATTGAATTCTCCTTGTACATACCTCCTCTGCAGTGGGCCACTGCACAGATAACCTCACCTTCTGCTAAATCCAGACATCTGTTGATGAGTGGTTTAGGGTCACTCAAAGAATGACCATTAAGGGTATTAGCAAGAGCAGTTTTAATATGATTTATAAAGGCACAACTTCAAAAAATCCAATGATAATGTGCACTCTATTACTTCTTACCTGGATGAAGCATACAAAGGAAAATAGAGGTGAAAAGTCAAGCTAAAGATGACTGATACAGAGACTGAACCGCAAAGGGTCAGGGAGACTCTTCCACAAAGTTCAGAATAAACCCCCTTGCTTTAAAAGCCCCTGATGGAGCCTAAGTGCAGCTAGAACTAGGCTTGGTCAACGGTATACATCTAAAAGGTTACCAGTGCCATTTAGCAGCAATTCACAGTTTTAAGGTGAATCCTATAAAGTGAGTTAATAGAATTTAGTACAATTGCTATAACAATCTATACGACAGTCCTCTGATTCTCACAAACTCGCACCACCGCATCTCAATCCCATGACTGTGTTTACTCAGCAACAAATAAACCACAGGCCACCTCGGAACCAAAAATGGAAGGGTTATACTGACTATGACCATATGATTTAAACAAGTCTGGGAGCTGTACAGACAACAGCAATTATCAAATGAGAGTGTCACAAGCCATTTAAAAGACAGATGGTCTGGATTTCAAACCCTTCAGAAACTGTTATCCCAACACTGTGTTGGGGGTGTGTGTGTGAAGAGTACAGTACCTGTGTGGAAAAAGGTTCCCTGAAGTACAACTTTTCTGCTGGTACTCTAGTTCTGTCCCTTTAAGCACACACACACACAAAAAGACCAGAACCCTCAAACATCACTAGTGAGAGGATCACAGAATGATAGAATAGTTAGGGAAAGGACCTTAAGATCATCTAGTTCCAACCCCCCGCCGTGGGCAGAGACACCTCACACTAAACCATCTCACCCAAAGCTCTGTCCAATCTGGCCTTGAACACTGCCAGGGATGGAGCATTCACAACTTCCCTGGGCAACCCATTCCAGTGCCTCACCACCCTCACAGTAAAGAACTTCTTTCTTATATCCAATCTAAACTTCCCCTATTTAAGTTTTAACCTGTCACCCCTTGTCCTATCACTACAGTCCCTAATGAAGAGTCCCTCCCCAGCATCCCTATAGCCCCCCTTCAGATACTGGAAGGCTGCTATGAGGTCTCCACACAGCCTTCTCTTCTCCAGGCTGAAGAGGCCCAACTTTCTCAGCCTGTCTTCGTACCATCAAATATGTTTTTTACCTGTGAATGGATTCTTACCTGAAGCATCTCTAATGCTTGAGCTTTTCCACTGTGTAAAGACAAGTGGTAGGAGCAAACTGACAGGAGAATACACTGATTAAACATCCCTATATAAGGGATGATGAAGTGAACCTACAGAGCCATATCCAAACTTTTATAGATACAAGCCTGGATGCACAAGAGCAATTAAGTTTGCATACTCAGGAAAATGTGTTTGGGGAGGACCTTTTCAGTCCGTAACTCCTGTGAAATTACCACGCTACCCAGCTGAGGGGGGAGACAGACTCTGGAATAGCCATACCTTACTTAGTGTGTCTGAAATGGAAATGATCCAAGTAACCATTTACTCATGTACATAAACTTGAATCATAAATTTAGCAGCATTTCACCTTTTGACCTTGAATTTCACATTGCCTTAACCAGCTTGACTTGAGCCTGAACAGCTACAGAAATGTTTACAGCCCTTTGCTGCAGCAAGATTAAAGAAAGACTCGTCTGGATCTTGAAACCAGTCTGGGGACCGTTCAGATGCAATCAGCACTGAAACCCCTTTGAATGGAGTTTCCTCACTGCAACCCCCAGGGGTAGCCAGAGCACCCTCCCCACGGCATCCCGTCCTACAGACATGGCAGATCCTGCTCCTGCCAGCCCAACACCAGGTGATGATGTCGGATGCCTACTATGTGGAGAGGTGTACATGGCAAATTTAAAACCCTTCCCCAAGATTTATAAATCTAAATGCTGGGCTCAAAAAAATAAAAGAAAAAAAAAAGGCTATTTAAAATTCTACATGCTTTGTTTAAATGTCAGTGCCTAGCAGTCAACTAGATGACAACAAGAATTTATAACATACAAGTACCAATACGATCTGGCTCAGCAGTTCTGTTTTGTTAAGCCCCATACCAGCTATTATCAGATTTACACTTGGGCTTTTATTCATGTCTAAGTAGAAAATGTGAAGTTACGCCAGAAACCTGTAGTTGTTAAGCTGGCAGGTGGAGAAGGTGGGCAGGGGTAATCCCTGAGCATAGCAGTCTGTTCAGTACCAGTCACCAAGGACCACCTGGTTTTGTATACCAATATACCTGTTGTGTATAAAGCCAAGGTTCACATAACCCCCTGCCCATATCCCTGCAATATACTTAGTGCATTAATGAAACACCAATATAAAAACATTAATAAGCTAAACATCAGCTATTTCACTACTACAAAATTAGTTGCTTTCCCTCTTTAGCAGAACATAGATTCAACAATTGTTATACAATTGTGAATAAGCAGAACACTCTTATGCAGTCTTGAAAGAGACAAAAATGTTTCAAAAATCTATATAAAGGAGGCATTTTTCCAAAATCTT
Organism: Pezoporus wallicus; assembly: GCF_028554395.1. Classification (NCBI taxonomy): domain Eukaryota; kingdom Metazoa; phylum Chordata; class Aves; order Psittaciformes; family Psittacidae; genus Pezoporus; species Pezoporus wallicus. Next base: position 802,585 of record NW_026635157.1, read on the forward strand.
TGTGCCAAATACGGTTCCTATCAAAGTAAACAGAACACGTAACACAAAACTACCAGTTATTTGCTATGGCCTCCATCTCTTCTTTTGGATGCCTATGCAATGTTGCAGATCTGTTCTCTAGCATGCTGTCATTCAGATAGCTCCAGAGAAATTAAAACCATTTTTGACACAATGGCTTCAATACAAGTGAGGCATCCAGTATAGTCAGATTCAGCAGTTCTAAATCTGTATTTGATCTAATAAAAATATTATAGAACTATTTTGAATATTTACCTATACCATCCATTCAGATCTGGCACAGATGTTGCTGCTAACCATGTTGTTTATGCAGAAGCACTCAGGATGGAAAGGACTTTCACATACAGATTTAGGAACAAATGTGACAAAGCCAAGTCACACATCAGGAGGTCGCTTAACAGCTCTAAATGGGAGGGCTTTCTTGTTCATGGAAAGTGCTGAAAAAACAAAGGCTTGCTGCAAAGATTTGATGGCCAGAATCAACATGAGCAAATGGTCCAGCAGCTCCTGTGCCCTGGACCACTAAATCCTTACAGCTATTTGCCTACAACTTCTCAAAGAGAAAACATTAAGACTACTAACCTGCTCACTCCTTTGAACGGGTTTAGTCCAGCCACCATCCTGCAGACTTTAGGAGCACTTGCCTAGGGTCTTACTTCAAACCACCAGAGAGGAGAATCGGAGAAAGGCCTAAACACATGAAGAAAACAGCTCTGGTTCCACCCCCTCAAGCCCTCAGGTGTTTTAGGTTTCTCTAGAACCACAGCAGTCTGACAGGTGCAGGTATTGCCTACCCCACACAGGTCCTCACCCCTGCCCACAGCTCCTCAGGGTTCACTTCGCACAGGGCTGATGAAAGGTTGATTTCCTCTTTCTGAGCCCTGCAGTAAATCTTGTGCAACTGATTTATAACCAAATGCCGATGCTTCAGTGCCAGTCGGCGATCAGAGCCTCAGGGGCACCTCTGACGTGTCACAGCAGCAGGAGCAGTAGCAAACCCCCTTTCTAACATGCTTAGCAACAGTTCATCTCCCTCTGACATTTCAAATGGTTTTTCAGCTTGAGCCTGCAGCCACCCAGGGACCCGACTCCTTCTGCAGCCCCTTCCTCCCCAGGGGATCAGCCAAGCACAAAGCTGGAAGCACAGCCCACCCTACACAATGGGGTGGGTTGTTGCTGGGTGTCCTGAGCTTGTCTGCTCCCCATGAGGGCAATGAAGGTGGTGATGTCACCTTTTTACACTACCTTAGCGTTGCTCTTGCCTGATAACATGCTTTTTACTGTCAGATTTTTGCATTATTCGCTTTTACTGACATACCCTGAATTCTCCTTTTGCAGAGTTTTCTTCTTCCATTTTTGCCATAGACCTTGGATTTACCTTGTTACCTTGCTTGCTCTCCTTTCCTGCAAGTTTCCACAGTCCAGGGTTCAAGTCATACTTGCAACAAGTTTATTATCTGAAATACTACTTTCTCTGAGTGGCTGTTGGTCCCATGGTTGTCCCTTTTTGCAACTCCTCAGATGGCTGTTGCTTCAGGTCCTGAACTGTGCAAGGACATCATGCTGGTGCTGGAGCCTCCTGCAGCCCTGCAGTTATCAAAGCATCCTGCAGCCCTGCCTGGGACAGCAACTTCAGGGAAGTACTCCATCAGAAAGGATGGTTGGGGTAGCCAGTGTGACTGAATCCTGCCTTCCAGCCAGCTCTGCCTGCTGTGCCAGCCCTCCTGGCACCGACTGCCACTGTGATGCCACAAGCTGCTGTGCCACATGCACCTGGACTTATCCCAAGGCTAACTGCCCCTCAGCCCAGCCCAGACAGGGCTGCCCTCTGTGCCACTGGGGAAATGGCTCACAGGCGCCTGAGAAGGTGGATGGTACCTTGGGAGCCTGGATGGTGTTTTGAGAAGGGGCAACAGGCCTCAGGAATCTAGCATCCAACCTGAAAATACTATGACCTGGCATACAGGTACTCCCATAGTAGGACCTATGCACACCTTCCTGGTTTGCAAACATAGTGAGTGCTGTTATTTTGGTACCACTTGCAGCCCATTTGATAAGCCAGCAGTGCATGGCCACCAGCCTGTAACAAACATTGCTCAGGGCTCACAAGCTCAGGGAGGGGAGGAAAGAGTGGCAAGAAAACTGTAATTTACTCACAGTTGTGTACTGTTCCTCTGAAGTCGTTATCCTGCTGCAAACTCCCTTGGCACTCAGAAAGTGCCTGTGTTTAATCCCTGATCTCATTCAATATGCAAAATACGTCACCTTGAGAGTCTCATAATTTAATCTCCTCTGGATAATTACCACCAACTGGACTAATGGCTGACAAAGGTCATTGGTTATTCAAGGCAGGATTTCCCCAGGTCTACAGAGAACTTTCTACTTGACCTTTGCCTTGTCAGCTGCAGCATGTGGTTGTTTTTGCCACTGGTAATCACTGCCAGGTAGGTGTGTACATACGTGTGCATCTGTGTAAACACATCCACACATATACCCCTTTCACATACATAAATATGAACTGGAAATGGCCATCGTATTCAAACCAATATGCGATAGCACAGATAACCTCCAAAATAATGTTAAGCAAAATTTATACGCCTTTATGGCACTTTGTATATATTTGTATATATTAAATTATCCTAAGACTTACTGAGTAGTGAAGAGAAGGGAGTTCGTCAGCTTTATTCTTGTTCTTTCTCAAGACGATTGATTTTATGTGACCATGATATTTTCACATGTTTGTCCATCCCCTAATATTGAACCTATCCCTCAGCAGTAAATTAACAGACAAGCAAATTACTATAGATTTAATGAAAGCAGGGAGCCAGTGGGTAAGGAAGGAATTAAATGGAGACAGAGAAGAGAGACAAGATCTTTTCCATGGTGATAGAGAAATTCATAAGAAACAAACTCTCCCCAGTTCCATTTCTCACAAGGCTATGCTTTCATTACATAGAATATTTTAATTATTACATGTTTCTGCTTGTAATTCAGTTGTTATATTTTAGAACCAGGAATCTTACTGACTTAAGCTTGTAAATCTTTCACGAGACAAGATAATGTTCATAAAATCCTAAATTGCTACAGTCCCATATGTAAGGGCCTTTACTCAGCCCTGAAAATGGGCCAGAGCCAATGAATAGGACATAAACCAGCTGGTCCTTATGGCATCTCACTGATAGAAAACGCTCAAAACAGGGCAAACTGACTTCACTGATCATTTTTCAACCTGTACAGACTGAGAGACTGCAAAAATTCAGTTCAGAGGAGAAACTTAAGCTCAGGACATCAGTGCTGCTCTGATACTTAAATCCCAACAACTTCATTTTTTAAAATATGGGTGCAATAACATGTAAAGCTCTCCATCAAAGTTTCAACAACATATAGAAATAGTCTCAGTTTCCAACTATTCATTGCCCATACTGGCAGGAGAAGTTGAGGGCTTCTATCGCAAGACCTTGGAGAGACAATAAGAAACTACAGCTTCATAGGCTGATAAGAAAAATTAATCTCGGCATCATTTTTCAAATGCCTGTGTTTTCCCTGCATTCAGCAGGAACCTGCCAAAGCCCAGCTGCAGACATATGACACCCTCACCTTCCCAGATCCCTAGCCCCCTGTGCTTTCCTCCAGGGCTCGCTCCTCCAGCATGCCCTGGTGAGGGGAGCTCCCTGTGCCCCTGTGGCTTCTTCCTCCACCTCCAGAGCACATGGCTGCTGGGACATGCTTTACTCATGGGACCTGATCGACAGACCCAAGCTCTCATACCTGGTCACTCACTTCTCCATGGCCAGGAAAAGATGCTCACAGCATTTCAGCAGCTACAGCGAGGAAGGAGCAAAATCAAAGGGATAACCATGCACCGAATGTGTTACAGGAGCAAAATGCCAAATAAATCACTCCTTGATCTCGCCAAGGAAATTAGATTAATAATTAAATCACTTTTCTTTGCATGTGGGAGAGGATCCATCCATGCTTATCCATTCTGTGGTGTGTGGGAAAGCAACACTGGTATTTTTGCTCACTGGTCTCTGCTGCCTTGTGACCCCCCCCAGGCTATGCCCTGTGCATTCCCCACGCGCCTGAAGCAGTTGAGTGGCTCTGGGGCACATACCCCTGCATCACCCATGGATCCGTCTTTCTAAAGAGAGAGCACCTGGGCCAGATGAAACAGGAAAGTGCTTCTGATGTATAAGAGAGTAATTTATAAACAGCATTTCAGTCAGACATTTTTAATCAGGGAAATGTGTGTAATTAGAAATCTTCTACCGTGATCAATACATGGATACTATTAGGGCATAATGCAATAGCTTCTTAGTGCTCTGGGTAAATACTGCCTGGCATTTCGAGAGCTGAAGTGGAGAGAAACTCCTTGGCTGCCTCTGGTAAAAGTCTCTGAAGTGTTGTTTTTTTTTTTAATAGAAGCCAGACTGCCTCTGCACCCATAGGTGTGCAAATGTATGCAGCTCTTAAGGCCATGCTTGCTTTCCTTTAAACCCTCTGAGATCCGTGCTACTACTGCTACTACTACAAAAAAAGCCACATACAGAGTAGGAAAAGGCAGATCCATCACATAACTTTAAGCTTGGAAAATACTGTTTGTGTTGTTGCTTCAGGTGTACTCTGTAGCTCTACATTGAGCTAGAGCATTGCCATTAGTTTATTAGCTGTTAAAATGAGGACACACAGGGAGAAAATATTTTCATCTTAATTATGATCCTGATGTTTATTGCAGAACCATTTAGCAACTGTGAAAACCAACTTGCCAAACAATTACTGTTCACAGGCCTGAGGGACTGAGGAGACAGAAGAGCAAAGAATTAGGCCCAGGGGGTTTTCTGGAGGAGACAAAACACATCATTTCTGGGTGGTGAAAAGGCCCAGTATTTTTACTGTCATACTGGCTCATGCGTTAGATCTTTTCTTGGCCCTGAGAGTTGCTCCCTCACATTATCCATGACCTTTAGCCCTATGTAAGGCTCAGTCTGGATGCCCAGTTTTATACTAGAAAGCTGATTAATAACACCAAGGATGGGGCTTGACGAACACCTCATTTGCCAGCAGTGCTGTGTCCAGCAGGTCTTGCTGTTTGGCTCTTGGTCCCACCGCAACAGCGAGCACACAGCTTAACCCTTGACTGCAGAAGAGCAGCAACGACAGTAGGGCAGGGATTTTTAATTTTAATATAGTTATAAAGCCTCCCTAACAGAGGTGGGGAGAGGGTAAAGAAGGTCCCTGTGCTGCCATGAGCGCAGCTGCCCCTGCATCCCTTCCCAAGGGATGGTGGGAGCCTCTGTCTGTCTGTCCCCGAGGACCACAGAGCTGCACAGGGGTAGCTGAGAGCAATGCTGGAGAAATCATGCTTTGTCCTATGAGCAGGGAGAGGTGCAGCACAGGCAGGTTTGTGTCCCTGTGTATGAGTGTGTACAAAGCAACGTCAGGCAGAGATACAGATTATTTAAGTTGCCTGTTGAAATAGCTGGCAGTAAGAGAAGTTTGTAAATCACCTTCTTGTGGCTTGGTGCATGTCTGTTGGACAGCAGTTTCAGAGATGAGAGAACTAAAATAATGACACAAACTGCAGAGTCCTTCAGGAGGTGTGGGGTTTTATTTTGTACCCAACATTGTGCAGCTGGAGGACAACAGGAAAAGAGTTGGTGTGTATACATTCGGTGGCATGTGTGCTGTTGTCAGTTGAAGTAGAGGCATTTGGCATTACAGAATTTTCCACATCTGATGTTTCAGTTCAAAAGATAAGCAGTTAAGCAGTACTTCTGGTACCTATACTCTCTTGGATAAAAAACATGGTTATATTTCAATATCATAAAAACAGGTGAGGGTAAATTGGAGTTTTGGTTGACATTTTCAGAGAGAAATAAAAAATATTATAGGGTAAAATATGTGGATCATTTCCCTATTTGCTCAGTGTCTGTAAGAATACACCCTAGATGTTACCTAAAATCTTTTACTACTGCCTCAGCCTCACTCATAGCCTGATTCAGTCTATTGATCCATTATGAAACCTTCCCCTGACACCCACCTATCTCTGCTGAGACCAGGGGAAGAAAGGAAGGTGGGACTTCAGAGAAGGTGTGTAAAGATAAAATCAAAGGCAAGGTTACCAGGAATGAGACCTTTTGTTTGAAAGTAGATATTGTTGGTGGGGATCGACATGGCAACAACCCTTGGTCTTTGTTCCCTCTGCTTAGATTTTGACCCAAATCCCTTTTGAGTTCTTGATCAGCGCTTTGATAAAATGTGTGGACTTGATAAAAAGACTTCTGTCAGTTTTATCCTATTGAACCAATGCTCTAAGATAAGATAAAAGATGCTGTTGCTGAAAAATGGGAACAGTCACCACTGGTAGGTACGAGATCTTAATTATCGGAGGTACACAAGAAGCATTTGTGCTTACACAGGCACTATGAAGGGTTTGAGGGGGTTTTATTTAGAGAAAAAGGGTGACTCAAGCAAAAGCACATGGCAGAGAAGACAAAACCTTTCAGAAATTTGTTTCTTAAGATGAAAAACAGAATTAAATACATCTTCAAATGTCCATTTCAGAACAGGAGAAGAAATTATTTTCTCAGTTTCTTATGTTTTCCGCAAGAAAATGATAAGAAATGGTTGTATTTCTATCACTTTTTGAGTACTTAAAAACATTTCACTTCCTGACATTAATGGACAAATAATTCAATAAAATAGAGATGAAACAAAAATTCACAATTAAGCCAATTCTTCTGTTAGGCTCGAGCACTTTGATTTTAATTTTTCCATCAGAATCAGGAAGGACTGAAATCTCTTGGGTATAGCAAAACATGACTTTTCTCAGAAAGGGCAATATGAAGGCTCCCATCCACAGCTGTGGGCAGCATAACAGAGGATGAGGGTGGGTCTTTTGAGGGACACGGCTCAGAACAATGGCTCAGGTGACTCTAAATTCTGCTGTGTTACTACCTCCAGATACCCAGTGAGCCTTCAACACAAGCAACACAAACACAGGAAAAAAGCAGTTTGTGCTGAGCCTTGCAGGCTGAGGAAGGGTCTCGGTGCAGACCTGTTCTGCCTTCTTTACATGATCAAAGTTTATAGAAACAAAAATCAAACAGATTCTCCCTCCTTCTCCCATGCTTGGTGACATCTTATCCCCAGCCAAATCAATAGCAAAGCTCCTGCTGCTTTCAGGGCAGGCGAGATTTCACCCATAGAAGCTGTCAGAACTTTAATCAAAGGGAATATCCTGGTGACTCCCAACACATTGCTGTTCACCGATCAGAAGTACAGAAAATCTTGAAAAAGCCCATCCCTTGGGACATTTAATGAATGTGATCCACCTATTCCACTCTTCCGCCCTGAAAGACACAGAAGGTTTTTTTCCCTTCTCATGTCAATACCTGCTAGCTGCAATGCTTCTGTTCTCTGTTAGCAAAAAATCCATTCTGAACTTACAAATTTCCTCTATGTATAGTCCCTAGAAGTCCTTTACTAACTGTGCATTTTGTAAGTAATGCGTCATTTGCTCAGTATGATGTTTCTTTTCCTTCGTCATATTGAATTAGAAGCAATTATGGCTTTAGTTTAATGTAATACAAAACTATGGTCACATAATTATCTTCCCAATGAGCTGCACTAACACTATTTGAGCTGTATCTGCAGTATGAGATCCAAGGTTTAGATGTGTCTGTGGCTTCCCAAAACATAAGAAAAAGGTGCTATAGTGTCATGAATAAGCAAATTTAAAAGTCACCCAGCGGAGGGAAGCTTACATTTTAGCCTGATTTCCTCCGATGGAGTGATAACCCATATTCTACTGCTGGGAAGTTTCTAAAGGCCTAGAAAGCTGGCTGAGTACAGGGAATTTTAGACAGCCATGCAAACATCTTCTGAAAGCAGAGGGCTCTAAGCACATACTAGTTTTTCTTATGTCAGAAATATCATATGAGCAACTGCTCATATTGAGCTCTCTTAAATCTGGGCCAAATTTCCAAAGTGCAAAGACTCACAAATAAATGAAGACAGTTCAGTGTTATTGTTTTGAGCCTTTTTTGCAAGTTTTGGTAAGATTTATTTAGGATTTTTTGCTTATTCATTCTGCCATACTCAGTTAACAGAGAGCACATTGCTGCAGGGGAAGGAAGGCAAACAAAAGGAAGATCTCAGCTGACTCCCTAGACACAAGGGAATTAGTATCACAAATGCTTGTTCTCCTTTTGCACTGATACTAATTTGATACTTGGGTGAACAATGTGGACTGGAGTTTTGCAGGGCTGAAATAACTCACTTCCTCAGTAAGATGTGCCAAGCAGCTTCACTACAAAAGTACAAACAATTCATTTTAACGGGGTTTTCAGCATATTGCCACACTGCCTGGGCTCCAAACATGACAAGATGCTACTGTATCATTTAAACTGGGAAAGAATACCTCTGGTTTATCATCCATGAGACTCACAAAGGTCCCATTATAGCTACACATTGTATGTGTAGTAATAAAACCCCCCATCAAATACATAAAATAACACAGTTTGACTTGAAGACCCATTTTGGTCAATCAAATAAACCCAGCGTTTAAAGATAAAAATGAAGTACATGCCCATATGAAAAATTATTACAAGCCATAAGGAACAATTTGAGTTCAAAAATCAAATTGTTTAAGACTAAAACCTTGTTAGTGCTGATAGCTGTGTGCATGCAACAGCAGTGGCATGCCGAAAAGATGTGACAGAGATTACCCATTCCAGTTCTACTTCCCCACAGCCCCCTGAACAGAAGCAATGTTTATGGTGTGTTAAATTTAACCTAAATCATGTTGTTCCCCAGCTGCAGGAACACGTGTAGCTCCCCAGGACCATGAGTGGAAGAAGGGTCAGAGGAGGCAGGGGCCAGGCAGCACTGCTGCCATGCTGCTGGGGCTGCCCACTGGCTCCACATGTGGAAGCACAGCCCAACTCATCCCTTCCACACAAGTCAAATAAAGGGGGTAGAGGAAGGGATGAATAGACACGTTTTCATGTTTTCAGGGGAGGCATTTTGTCAAAGGGCAGTTCAGGGGCAGGGTAGCTGAGTGGAGCTGACTGCTCGCTCCTGCTGGAGTGCGTGGCTCTGCCTCCTCCTCCCTGCTCTTTTTCACATAGTATTTCCCCTTTTGCTTCACCTCTAGCTGCAGTATGGTGCACTTGTCTTCTGTAAGCTACTTCTGCTACTCAGTCAGCCAAAAGAAAGAAAAATATTGTTTTTTTTTTCCTCCAGGATTAGCTTTCTGTGGGATAGTGAGATAAATCTGCTCACTGAAGCTTAGATGAAGCCACCCCTGTAGTGAACTATGCCTGGCCAAAGGTCTGGAATAGATCCATTCTCATCCAGCTCCATCCCTTACCATTTAACTCCTGCTGCCTGGCTGACTAGCTTCATTTTCACAACTACCGTGTCACTGAAAGAGACTCGTGCAGTAGATTTGTGACCCTCCTTTTATTTCTCTTTCCATTTAAATTACATATTGCTAACTAGGGATGCTACTGCTTTTAAACACGAAGACTAAAGCCATAAGAAAAGCCAGGCTTGCAGGACAGGTATCCTTTCACCCCGTCAGTTGCCACATCTGTAAATAAAAGGATCCTCAGGTCAGTAATTCGGACCCTTCCTCAGCTGTATCAGCTGGAAAAACAAAACTTGCTCCTGACTAAGGCACCTCAGCTGCACACTGTCCAAGCTCTCATTTGATTTTATGGGCTGCAAAGTATCTAACAATTCCCACCAGCTGGCAGGATCACTTATCTTGCAAGAAACAAAGGAGGGAAGGACTTTCTTTTCTGAAGACAGTTAATCAGTATTAATTGCTGGGACTTTATGCAAAGATGCATGGGCAGGGAAGGAGGAGAACAAAGCATGGGCAGCACTCTCACATCCTGCCTCAAAACAGACAGAAACAAGTAGCGTTTCCGGCTCCATTTCTCTCCAGGCCAACTGCTACAAAACGGAGTGTTTTGGTATTACTTTGTGCCAGGCAGGGGATCTGTCAGTGGGCAGCAGCTCCATCTCCTGCTATATTTGGGCTTTAGGCACCAACCCCAGTGTGCTTTAATGCTCTACACATCTGCAGGATCACCCTGAGCCCCAAACGCTGGAACAGCATTTAATTTCCACTGAAGCCTTCACAATAAGATTTTAAATCCTCCCAGCAGGCAGGACACCGGCCTCGGGCAATCCTTTAACAACACTGGCATTTCTGAAGCAGTTTAAACCTTACCTTCTCAGAGCACCTCACAAACAGTGTTTAGTTTAACAGTATACCGAAGACAAAAAAACCCATACTCCCTTTTTGCTGTGGCAGCAAGCAAGAACAAAAGGGTAAGTGCTTTGCTTGTGGCTGTGCAGTGACTCCATCACCAGCTGAGAATCAATCATCACCTCCTCTTTAGCTTTATAACCGAACCTCTTGCCTTGACACAGCAAATGCAGGTAACCATCTCCCTCACTTCAGTGAGAGCAAAGCTGCAACCGTGTCAGTTCTTTTCTTCCTTTCCAAGCCAGCAGTGTTTGCTTGCTTGCTGCATTGTGTGGAGTTGTGAGCGAGCCTGTTCTACATCATCCCTGGACATGAAAAAGATGGTTACTTTAGTGCTCTGTTATCTAAGGTAGCTATGCTGTCCATGCAGACTGACAGCATCCCCATCTACTGCTGTTAGTGCTACAGATCTCTGCAATATAGCCTCTAAAATACACACAATAGCCTAATAAAACACAGGCATACGTGTAAGTAGACACAAAGGACCGTATTTTCAAAGCGCAGGAATCTTTCTTTATACCAGTAAAAGCCCCAGACACTGCATTTACAGGAAAATGTACATGCATAATTCATACCACTGTATGTAAATGGCTGCTTGCATATGTATATACCTGTTTGCATATGCCTTTGCCAATACACTAGAGTAATTGCTTGTCTATAATCACACATGCATCTTCAGATATGAGATTAGAACATGTCCCCTGGAGTCTCTACATATATTTCTGTTTCTTCTCCCTGCTGTCTCCATAATGCCTTATAAGAAGTCCTCATAAATCTCCACCTTTCTGCTGCTTTCTTTCCTCCCATTGCCCTTTTTATAACCAACCTCACCAATCTTTATTATTCTTTCTGGCATTTCTAACACCGTTTTCTGCAGAGTGACCTCAGACTTGGCTATTTTTAAATAAGTGTAGATGTGATTATCACTTAGGTCATGAGCAAATTCTGATCACCTTGTGCTATTCCACAGGGACAAGCCACCCCCACACACTTGGTGCCTACAGCTCCTAGAGAGCCTCCCTTGGCTCAGAGTCCTTGAATCTGACTCTCTTACATGGGTAAGGCTGCAGCTAGAACTATGAAGACGAACAGGGGCATTGTGAGACTGTAGGTCAGAGTAACAGTGGCCTTAGGACTGCAGGAATGGTAGTCACTTTTGTGATGCCTTCCCTCCATTCATCTTTGGCCAGAAATACAGATATGTTCTTTCACATTCTTTCTGTATACCCTTTAACATTAATTTGTGCTTGCTTTTAAACACAAAAATTCAAAATAAGCATGTTTTTCTCAGTACTGAAAAAGCTTTTGGTTTGGATAATGATCCATATTCCCACAGAAATGCAGCCAACTACAAGATAGGACTCTGTTTAGCATTTTCACAGCTTGGATTTATACTTCATTTAAGAGGACACTTTCAAACCTCAAATTGTTGTAAACAGCACAAGCTGTGGATCTGGCTGATAAGAGTGCTACACACTGATAGTACCCCAGGCTGTAAGAGGAGAGTGGGTGTGTTACTCACTGCTTCAGAGCATTCACAAGAGGTGAAGGACTCCATATAATGGCTATCACCTCTTTATATTATATCTGCATATTGCAGACCCAGGGTAAATGTTGCCAGAGAGGCTGTGGATACAATCCTCCTTTGGCAATAGATGATTGAAGGAAGAAATTACCACCTCGCCCCTGCCCCAGGGTTTTGATGTGGTCCCTAACTGGAGACAACCTTGTCCTGTGCTCATGAAGCTGTGTAGAACACTGATCCACAGTTGTTCAATCATTACCTCCCTTGCACCATCGAGTCACCTGGAACTGCACACTTTATTCATGTCACGTTTCTGTCACATTAGTCAGAGCAGACTGTGTTTATGCTGGGTTTGGCTCTCAGTCAGCTTCTGGAGGCGATGTGCCATCCGGCACAAGCCTGACCGCCAACCCTTTGAGAAGATGAGCTGGCAGCACTGATGGACAATGCTTCAGTGCTCTGCACCAAGGGACTGCCTGGATTTTGGCCCAGCACAAGGTGTCCTAAGACTAGATTAGCCACCTGATGAAGTCTTGCCAGAAGCAGGCAGAAGGGTGCCAGGGAGGACACAGGCTGGGTGATGCCCCCTCTATGTGTGTGCATGTACATGTGAATAAAGGCAGAAAAGTCACTGCAACAGCAGAGAGGAAGGCAGAATGATGTTCAGCCTTTAGGTGACTCCTCATCCGCCAGCTCTTGGAAGCGGTTAAGTCCTTGTAGCTCCTCTTGACAGAGAGTTTAAAGAAAGTTTTTACACAGCATGCTGGGTCCGCAGTGGTGCATGGCTGTGATGCGGGGGGGGGCATGAAAGCCGAGGAAAACAATGAAATCCTTTGCTCTCCAATACAGATGCTGAGGAATGTGTACCATAAACCAAATCCAGATGGCCTGAATGATGAGTAAGCACTATCTTTACCTCTTATCTTTCCAGCTTTGTGTTTCACCATCGTGCTAATTGCCCCCTATCTTTGCAACTCCACTAATGATTACTTTCTCCAAAGGGTTTAGGCTGATTCAGAAACAGAAAGGTGACTCCTCACATCAGATTGGTCTCTCTAACACACACACACATGCCTTAAAATTCTGGCTGCCATCATTGCTAGCACAGGGTGACATCCTAGATCTGCCCAGGAATGGGGGCACCCCAAAGCTGCTGCAGCCACTGACATGTCACCAGTATGCAGGTGCATGCCCACTACTCTTGCAGGCCAAAATCTGCCTCTGACAACAGTGATTATGGCTTAAATTTAAATTGTTTTTCTCCAGAACTACATCTGTGTGGATTTGTATTTATATAAAAAAGTGCGACCCTTTGAAATGCTATGAAAGTGTAATGCTTTTATGTAGAAACGTTAGACATCTGTACTACACGTATTAAAAAGCAGTATCATGTCAACGCCAAGCAGGTTGGGCGGAAAACCATTAAGTGCCACCATTTCATGTACGGTTTAGTCAAGAGAGAGGAATTGGAAATGTCAGGAGCGATGAGTGATTTGGGCTGCTGGTGCCCAGCAGAGCCCCAGCCGCAGCTGCGATGGGGGGGGGGGGGGTGGGGGGAGGACAGGAGTGTTTGCCACTGATTTATATGTACTAATTTAGTCCCTATGATGAATGTAAAATGAGAAAAAAAGGAGGTATTTGGATTTGGACATCACATTGGCTCCCACAGCACAGCAGGTAGAAATGTTTCAGTGTAGCTAGTATTTGTGAAATGTTTCGAAGACATTAACAAGATGTGAAATAGAAAAAGGTTTATTAGCACTGCTCCCTCAGGACGCAATAACTTTTCTGCCTACAGGCTTTGTCACACATACATGGCACTGCTGAGTGGCTGATAGCTGCTACGATAGCACTGTTGTTCTGCACACCCTGCATACCTCTTCAAAGAGATGCCCTCTCTCATGCTTACCTGAGTAGCATGGACCCCCTGCTTAGAGAAACCTGCATCCACCCAGAGAAGCCCAGCCAGCCGAAGAGGGTGCTCCTGTCTGTGTCTGGATTCAGGGCTTCATTGCTGGAAGTCCCCAGAGACCATGAGACCAGGGGATGTGGCTGCCCTGTGCCGTGAGTGAGGGAACCCACCACTGCTCCAGCAGCCGCAGCTCCATGTCAGCCAGGGCATCCATGCATGGACGCCACAGAGCTGCCACGAAATTCATGCCTCAATGGTATATGGGGGTGGTCATGTAGCTGTAACTCTGCTTGGGGATATTGACATCTATGGTGGCACTATCAAAATATATATGGACATAACCATGTTTTGGAGAATGGTATTTTCCAGCTACTTTATTTGAAAAATGTAACTTAGCTGCATCTTCACTCTCACACACACATGCACACATGTGCATATACCCTCACACGCACATACAAAGGCAATCTTTCCAGAACAGGGGAGAAAATAGGCCAGGCTACATAAATAATGAAAATGATGGCATTCCCCAGGGTCATACTCTTATACAGCTGTGATCATGGTGATTCCATTATGAAAGTATCACCTCCTGAATTCAGAAATGTTGACACTCATTCTTTGTAACTGAACTGCAGCTTTATGTTTAAATCAAATGTTACTCAATTGTAAAAATAGTCATGTCATTAGGTTGGACCTTCATCCCTGAATCAGGGGGATCCCCATGTCCCCCTACTGGGAAGATTGCTGACTCTGAATATTACTGTCTCCTCTTACTGTCCTGTGATGCAGGAACCTGCTCTGCTGACAAGAGGAGACCGAAGAGGCCAAGAGGCAGACATGCCACACGGCCCCTTTCTGGATGGAAAAAATCCATGCAGCTGAAGAAATATTTTATAAACCTCATTCTTCTTTTTCTTATTTCCAGTGGGGAGCATTGGCTGGTGCGGCCACAGTGCTGCTCTGGGCTTAACATGGAGAGATCAAAGGCAGATGCTCTGAGCCACAGTGCCTGGGTGTCATGTGGGTCTCTGGGATACTGCCAAGAGGCGGGCAGCCTACAGGAAAGCTCCCGTAGGAGAACAGGGGTGTGCCTTCCTTCCCCACTTCTCCCAGGCACTGTACCAAATGGACCGTCCTTTTCCACTGGTTGCAGTGAGAAGTGGTGGCAGAAAGGGATGTCACACGGGAATTTCATGTTTTGTCTGTGGTAGAGACTTAGCCTTGCTTTTTTGCTTGATAAACAGTAAGACTTCATTTATTTAATGTAGTAGGCAGCTCCCAGCCAAGCAGTTGCCTCTACTGGGTGACACACTGCTCCTCTGAGCTTGGACATCTTTTGTCCTGGGTACTGTGAAGGCTTCAAAAGCAGCATACAAATAACAGGAGAAGCATCACATAGCAGCCTAGGCTAACCAATGTGAATATCTCTCACCTTAGGATTGAATTGCATCCAACCTTGAGAGCTCTGGCTCCTCCTCCTTAAGAGTTTATGCTGCCAATAATGCTCTTAAGAGGGGAGTGATTCTGGGTCCTGTGCCTCAGCGGTGGCACAGTTATCAGTGAGCTAAAATCATATGCTAAATCAATTTAAGTAGATCAATGCTAACTTGTGTGAGCACATGCTTAGGACGTCTCTATATACTGACGTGTTTCCCATAGGGGAGCTTTGCCAGCACAGGAATATTTTAAATCCTTGGCAGCTTCACTCCCAGAGCTGATTTAGGTTTGAATGCTTTTTTCAAAAGTCATACAGTACATTTGGATAAAACCACCCCTCCCCAAGGTGAAGGAATTACCCCAGTAACTACATCCACCTAGCAGTGGGGCTTGTTGTCTGAGATGCTTCTGTTGACACAGGGACGTTGATGTGGGTTCACAGCTCCTCACATCCCTGGCTGCTGCAGCCATCACCCTCAAAGTCTGGAGAGCAGATGTAGCGCTCGCAGGGCCAGACACAACTGAACATGAATGCTGAGGATGAGACTGATCCTTTATCAGTTTACAGAGGCAAAACACGTGGTAAGAGAGCGGGGGAGGCAGTGGCACCTCCCTTAGCCTTCCCTTCTTGCTGCAGTAAATCCGGATCTGGCCACTGTACTGGCAGTGTGAGAGTAGGTCAAAGCCTCTGCCAGGGACAAAGTTTGCAGGTGTAAAGGAGTGTTTGGTTAGCGCAGCTGCCATTACAAACATACCATGATGGGCATGCTTATGTCTGCAAAAAGAAGCTTGTATTAAAACAGGTATTCTTGCAAAATTCTAACAAAGGAGTTATATAATTATGAAGCCCACATTAAACCAGATGAGAATGACTTATTTCAGTTCAGCTTAAACCAGTGCCTGCCTGAGTCTGGCCAAATCGAACAAGCCTGGTTCAGATGAGTGGCCACAACATTTTTGCACTAGCTTAATTAGTGGATTCAGGTCAAACAGACAGTTAAATCAGCACAAGATGCCAGGTTGGCGTGAGAACATTATAATCATATGCATGTAAGAAACAGAAGTAAATCTTTTAGCTAGTTAACATGAGCCATGTGATAGGCTATATTACAAATAACAATTACTAGAGCTGAAGAGAAACGTTTCATTGCAAATGGTATTTTAATTTAAAAAATCATGTAGTTCTGAAGAGGAGCTTGTATGATTAAAAACTTGCTTATTTTTTCTTCAATAATATTTTTTTAGTCTAATGAAAATGTACTTTCTCCCTACAACCCAGAGTTTGGTTAAATTTTTAAGACATAGCAACTACTACACAGCACACGAGTGTAACAGAGTATGTGCAATAATAGTATGAGAGTTAATGTTTATCTGGACAAGCTAATTAAATTAAACTGACCTGTAGACAGATATTTCTGATGTAGAAAGAGAAGATTGAAAGATATGATAATTCTCCTCATACATCTCAAAGCGTTGCCTGAAACTAGCTGTAGAAAGATTCCTGTCTCCTCCCCGTATAGCTGCCCCTCCATATGCTGTTGTCCCATCAGCTTTGCCACCTGACGGCCTCTTCTCACCCTCCTCCAGAACCAGGCAAGCTTTTCAAGAAGGTCCAAACATCCTGAAGAAGGCAGGAAACCCATAGGATTTTCTCAGAGGAAAGAATTCTTCTAGCATTTAATTTGGAAAGGCCATCCCGAAATTCTTTATTTCAGAACATATTTTAAAGTGGTGAAATCCTGCAGTTTAAAGGTGTCATTAAGTGCTGGTGATCTGAATTACGAATACCCTAATATACAGACAAGATATTTTACCCTTTCTCTCACTGTACCAGATTTCTATTTCCCTGCAAGGTGCAGGCATTAAAAAAAGAGTCTTTTTCTTTGTCCCCCAGTCTCTAATGCTGTTTCAGACAAACTCTGTTCCTCTTTTCTGAAGAAAATTAATTATGTGTGCACTTGCAGCCCAGAAAGTCAACCATATCCTGGGCTGCATCAAAAGGAGTGTGACCAGCAGGTCAAAGGAGGTGATCCTGCCCCTCTACTCTGCTCTCGTGAGACCTCACCTGGAGTATTGTGTGCAGTTCTGGTGTCCTCAACGTAAAAAGGACATGGAACTGTTGGAACAAGTCCAGAGGAGGGCCACAAGGATGATCAGGGGACTGGAGCACCTCCCCTATGAAGACAGGCTGAGGAAGTTGGGGCTGTTCAGCCTGGAGAAGAGAAGGCTGTGTGGAGACCTCATAGCAGCCTTCCAGTATCTGAAAGGGGGCCCATAGGGATGCTGGGGAGGGACTCTTCATTAGGGACCGCAGTGATAGGACAAGGGGTAATGGGTTAAAGCTTAAAAAGGGGAAGTTTAGATTGGATATAAGGAAGAAGTTCTTTACTGTAAGCGTGGTGAGGCACTGGAATGTGTTGCCCAGGGAAGTTGTGAATGCTCCATTCCTGGCAGTGTTCAAGGCCAGGTTGGACAGAGCCTTGGGTGACATGGATTAGTGTGAGGTGTCCCTGCCCATGGCAGGCGGGTTGGAACTGGATGATTTTAAGGTCCTTTCCAACCCTAACTCTTCTATGATTCTATGATTCTATATTTACATGGATTTTTTTAGTGAACTAGCTGTAATTAATTGAAGTTCATCCAAAAGAAAAGGTAACTCAGACCACAGTGTCAATTCTAACATTTCCAGCTTCACAAGATGGTGACACTTTGCGTGAAATGTCAGATTTATCTCATGTAATTCATATTTCAGTATCTTCAAACATCTCCCCTGCTTTGGTTAAGCTACTGACATACATAATGCTTTTCTCCATTTCTGAACTGCAGAAGAACATTCCTGAGTACAGAAGGTGCCAGATTAAAAAGCCCCCTTTTAAAAACACTTTATATTATTGGACTATTAAAAGTGAATGAATCTGACAGTTTAATTGCTATTTCATAATACTTTGTGCTTACTTTTTGTCTTTTGCATAGATCATGTAAACAGACATCTGGTTAATTTTTGTTATCTGAACTTTTTGCAGTCACTGCCAGTTCTGGCTCCCTAGTCCCAATTGAGTATTTCAGTGTGAGCATTTGCAAGCACAATAAAGCTTGTTAAAACCTAAACAAACAGAATTGGATAAAATTAAAAGAACCTGCAAACAGAAAAAAACTCAAAAATCCCAAAGAAAAGGAAGGAAATTCACCTCCACAGATTTTTCCAAAAGCTCATACTGATTCCAAATTTTACGTGGCATTTCCTTACCACGTTTGATTACATAAGACACCAAAATTAGTAAGAAAGCCCCCAGAAACTAATGGTCACTCAATAAAAAATATGCAGAGCAATATTTATGCTGTCCGTTCGGAGTTTAATTTTTCACTTTGGCTTTGGTAACAACTGGATCAGAGCTTACGAAAGGTTTTTTTCTCTGAAAAATGGGTGGCATTATAGAGCCAGAGCTCTTCCAAATTCTTGCATTGAAAACTAACTGTATCTTTGCTAACCCCACATTTTCTAATGTCTCTACTGTCTCCAGAGATCCTATCCTACATCATTGGAAATACTAAGGAAAAAATATCGATGATGTTTATAGTGACCAGGGAGAATAAATATCAGAAGCCCAACAATTTAAGAGGATTAGGACTGCTTTTGCAGAGATCTTACTGAACAATGCCTTTTACTCACATTACATATTTGCAGCAGAGCATTATCATTTGCTGGAAAGTCTTCTTGGCTGCATATTTTTATCTAATGGAATGCTCCAAAGTATTTCCTCTCTGGATAGATACCACGGGACATTACGCTGGGACATTACGCTGTAACCAAGGATGCCCCGTGAAAAACAGGGTACTTTTAGCTGTTCATTCTTTCTTCATTTTACTCAGATATTGCATCAGGTTTCAATAAACAATGACTAAATTATTCATCTGCTTCATGTGCCCAAGTGCAGAGCTGTGGATTCTCCTATTGAGTCTAAATGTGATGGAAAACTGGTGCAAACTGAGTAAACATTTGCTGAATCCACCCTGTTTTCCATCTTATATAACCTAGTGGCTGAAGAACCATAGAATCATTTAGGTTGGAAAAGACCTGAAGATCACTGAATCTGACAATGGGATTCATCCTATGACAGGATTTAAAAATAAACATTTACATTAACCCATCCATTAGCTTGTCTCACCTGAGCAACTTCTCTAGCTATACAGTTGTTAGTCAGAAGAGCAGAGCGTGCCTAATAGGTTCTTGGAATATTTGCTTTCAAACAGAAAATTCCTCCTTAACCCGTTTGTTTCTGGTCAAGGACAGACACGTATTTCTGTTAGAGGATACCTGGAAAACTGGCAAGGGACACATTGTAAAACAATTTCTGGACCTGGAACATGATGGCATTGAAAGTAAAATCAGCAAAGAGAAAATAATTTTCACTTCACAATTTGACGTGACCTTGTGTATCGTGTTAGAAACACGATGTTCCCTCAGTTTGGATAAGAAAGTTGTGTGTGATTCTCAAGGAAACACTTTGAGCAGAGGCTGCGCTCATTAGTCTCTGTATTTATGGGTCTGTCAACTCTTCCACTGTAAACACTGATGCTGAGGATCAGATCTCTGCTGAGAAATGCTGCTGCAGAGCAAAACGTCACCAAGAAGCACCACAGGCAGGGCTGGAAGGCAATACTCTTTCTCTCTTTCCTAAAACTGAGCCAGTTCAGCTTTTTCTAAGGTTGTGCAAAGTTCAATAGAAAGGGAAAGCATAGCAAATTCAGGTACTCAGAAATACCTCAGTGATTTTGAGTTGCTATGATCAAGGTCAATTTAAAGTAAATTTAACAATGGGCTGCTTCAAGACATGGACATTTTTTGTAGAAAGTGTCTGAAATGGTTTTATTGAGGCTGAGGCTCAGACACGTCTTTCTGTATGTGCTTAAGAAGAGTCCGTGAAGTGTAAGAGTTGGGTGATTTTGGGAAGACTGGGATTAAGTGTAACAGTATTTCTGGAATATCCCAATTAAGACCAATTGCTGTTAGCTAACTGGTAAGAAATGTGAGCCAGAGTCCCCTTCCACAGCCATTTTATTGGCAGCAAACCCAGTGAAACCACCCCAACCTTCCTTCGTCTGGACAGCGTTCCTCTACTGTGCTCCAGTCAACCAACCCCATCAGCACTGGGGTCTTGCCATTCCCCTGGCCATTTTGAGGTAAATTTTTTCTTGCATGTTTTTTTCCTAATGCAGACAGTCTCAGAGCTCCACTTCACATCACAGTCCCACCAGCTGAGGGGGAGCAGCAAGCCATATGGTCGGGGGAGAGGCAGGCAGAAGAGACCAGGGGAAGGGGGTGAGTCAATGTTGTGAATGGGAGCAGTGCTGCAGAAGTTTAGCTTCCAAGCACAGCCCAAGAGCAGTAAACCTTTCCTCAACCTTTCTCTAAAGGTCTCTAAAGCAGGCTCCAGGGCAGACCCCTGGCCTCACACAGGAGCGGACAGGGTGTGCACAGGCATCAGGGGCTGCAAGGGATTATTTTAGGAAGCTGAAATGCTTCCATCACTGGAGGTCTTTGAGAACACGACAGACGAGCAGCAGTCAAGAATTACAGCTGATCTTCCCTTGGGCCAAAGAGGCAAAATTGATGATTTTATATGATTTTTTTCCACTCCTATGATTCCGTAGTTTAAGCAGGGCCATGGTCCAACTGGCGCCATAGATCACATCCTCATTAAGTAACACCATACATATAGGTTAACCATCATATGCATCTCTTAGTCCATAGTTTGCATTTACTCTTTCACTCAGTATTATCCTACATCTACAAAGCTACCAGATAGATAACTAAACTTCTCTTGTATCAGAAAAAATCTGTTCCTGTAAAAGCCAGGGGCACTGCTTCTCCCCATAAATTTTCCCAAAGCTAAAAAATGAACCTCCCAAGCCTTACAAGGACAACACAAGACAATAAACACATTCCTATGAGAAAAGAATCATAGAATCATTTGGGTTGGAAGGGACCTTTAAAGGTCATCTAGACCAACCCCTGCTGCAATGAGAATACTTTAATATTGAAAGCGCCACTGATGCTGTATTTAGTTCTACACTGGAGAATGGGAACACGAGGGAGAGGAATCCTTTTGCCAGCACCACCCCACTTGCAGGGAATTTCTGCCTCTGCACCACCACCCTTTCCTGGAAAAAATATTCTTAGAGCTGATGGATGGGAAGCCCACAGCAACTATGTAAAGGCAATTAACTCCTGCAGCATTTCTAACCCTAAGAAGGGAAGAGACCTCCTGCCTGTGCCTTTAGGGCAATCTGCAGAAATATGGCTCTCGGCAGCCTTACGTTGCCTCTTGGACTGATGCACACACTCCATTTGTTTGAAAGGGATCAGATAATCATGTGAAAACCCCCTTGGGACAGAGAAGTAATCTGACTAATCTATCTGTTTGATACTGCAGTGTGGATGTCTAGACAGAAAAAGAAAAAACTAATCATCTATCTTACACTACCATCTCACATTCCTTTTGCGGTATGGAAGGTAGTCACATTATTATATGCTTTGGATAAGTGGCCAATGGATTTGAAATTAATGTGCAAAGTAGTTAAATCAGATTTAGTGCTCACTTGAAATAGAGATTAAAATGACAAAAACATAGCATCAGATGGAGGGTGGTTAAAACCCTAAGAAGATGTTATCACTTTTTCCATTGCCAGGTTTATTTCCTGACACTACAAAAACACAGTCTGGGGTAGTTTCCAAGTATATTTATTGTTTCTGGAAATCAGATTTAAAATATGCAGTAAGGGAGATAAAAAATAAAAGCAACACTTTATTCCTCAAGGAAATCTGTCAGCCACTACATAACAGTGCTTAGCAAAAACAGAAGCTATGAAATAAAAAGTGATTTCATAAGCATTCATCAAGAGATCTTTTCTCCTCTAATAATCCAGTATTGAGCAGTATCAGTGTCACACCGCTGAGCTAAATGGACTTTAGTCTCATCTATCAGGACAGTACCTCTGCTCCCGTCACTTCTGACCTCTGAGTCACAAGCTGACAGAGAGGTTGGCTTAACCTATAATTTTCATCACACCAGTTGATCCCTGTCTGTAGCTCGCTGGGTGGCACGAGGTTGCACAGAGGCTCACTGACATCATTTGCAGGGCTCAGCCTATGTAAACCAGTGAGAGGTCCCAGCTTGTCATCTGAAAGATGTACAAAAAGCAAAAACACGTGCAAAGCATAACTTATCGCCTCTGACTTTTGAGTGTGCCTAGCACTTCAGACTTGAGAACAGTAACATGATTTTAAAAAGCAGCTGGTCTCAAAAACTAACTTATTTCAGTATGTGCTGGATAACTTTAACACTGAGAAGAGACTGCTGATGGATGAATAAATGAGGCACTAAGTTTCCAGCCTCTGGCTAGAAGGACAAATTGGACCCAGTAAGGTCCCTTCTCCACTGGCACCAGCACAGGCAACTATGCCCAACCAGGGAACAGACATTGGAGACCCTCTGCTCCACCAGTGGGCCTGCATGCTACATGGTGAAGAGCTGGTGCTGAGAAATGCCTGCCAGGCACAGACCACATCTTCAGTGTAAGCTCAGAGTCCTCTGGGAACACTCCTGTCCTGCAACCAGCTTTACTGGGAGCAGGTTTAGGTCAATACCTTTGAGAGTAAAATTCCACTTGAGTTTTGTTATCACTCAGTGGCCATGTTAATTGCTTGTAGTCTTACTGAAACAGTTTGGAGGTTGTCAGATACAGTGGACAAAGGGATTAACTGAGCTTCTGCATTACACCACTTAAATATGAGTACAGGTCTTAAAATCAGGAGAATAATCCAAAACAACTTGTTTAAAGCTTTGCCAGAGGGTTCATATTGTGCTGGAAAGATTTTTTTATGCCACTGTCACAGGAAGAGTCTCAAACTTGTACTGACAAATACAGCGGTGATTTACAACTACTAATCCAAGAGAAATAAGCTACAGGGTAGCACCCATGCTGGTACAAAGCCTTGCTTTCTTTAGAGGGCTGCTGCCATGCCTGGAGCATCAGCACTTCTCTGCAGAAGTATTGCTCTGAGACATCTCTGGTCCTTAAGTCACCCTCCTCTGCAGTGTTAAATGGAACTTATCTATGAACCATTTGAATGTCAAAGCCCACCTCAGCCTCCCAGTCTAGGCTTTTGCCAGTACCTGCTTCCCCTGGGGGCCACAGAAACATGGCCAATTCCCTTCTCTACAGCCTGACAGATGTACTTGCTTCTGAGTCTGTGTTTTGAGAAACCTTGACTTCTTCTAGGATAAACCCTGAATGCTCCAATTCAAATTCCTGGTCCCTGGATGGACATCTTGAAGTTGTTAATTGCATTTTTGGAAGATCAAGTATCTTCACCTTGTCCGGTCTTGTAGCAGAGTCAGGACAGACAAAGAGTGACTATCTCCTGTCAGCATTACCTTCATACTCTCCCCATCAGCCCACATAAGCACAAACTGAGCAAGGAGTCAGCCCACCAGCCTGATGAAGAGCTGTGGGTTGCCACAGGCAAGGCAACAGCTCCTGATTTCAGCTGGAAAGTGCTCATTGATATGACAACATCAGCATATGTTAATCCTCCTGTGACTATTTTGCATGCATTTTTAAAAACAAACACTATATTCCTGAGAAAAAAGCTACTCCCTTTCCCTCATTCCTTTATCCTTATTGCTGCTTCTGAGATCCCGCTGATTTCTGTTTCCTCCCTCTTACCTGCCCTTTGCTTCCTCTGTCTTTGGAGTCCTTCACCATCATTCCTATGTCTCTGCTAATTTCTGCCACCCCTGACTTCTTTGCCTCTCTTTCCTCCTTGCTTCCCCTTTAGCTTCCCCTTCTTAATTTCCCATAGATACAGGACATATGGGAAGTCAAGTGTCCAAATGGAAAACTGGTTAACATTGACCTTCAGCACTTTGTAGTCACCTGCTGACTAGTACAGTCTCCTTCCTTTTCTGGTACCATGCATCTTCCCCAAACATCTTCCTCAGCAAACCCTCCTACTTTGCTAGTCTGCTCTAAACTAAAGATTTCTAATAAAATTTTCTTCCTTTTGCTTTCACATTGTGTTTCCACAGCACTGTGTTATTTAGATCTATACTGGAAAAAAAAACCTCTGGCCGTTCTGCATTCCAGCATCCAATTACTAATTCTGGTGGAGCCAGACATTTCTGTAAACACGGCTGGACTATGGATGTTGTGCTTTGTTCAGGCTCCCTTCTGGCCCCTGACATGCTGCTCATCCTATGTGCCTTGGTCTCATCACATCAGGATTTTCAGACTTTCTTACTTTTTATTTGAAGGAACTGGAGTTTTAAAAGACAAGGGGGGGATACAGTAATATTATTTTTATCCTTTGCCTGCCCCTCTGTCTTTCCTGCTGCCCAGCTTCCATGCAGCTGTTGAACATTAAAGAAAAACATGTCTCCCACTGAGCAAGTTCCCTACAAATGTGAACTGAGCTTCAGGCAAGAGGAAATGTGAGTCCTGAGGTCACTCCTGAAATTAAGCCCTCGCCTGGCTGCACATAATTCTGCTGTTGTGTTTTAAGGGTGATTTAGGAACAAATATTATATATTGCCCACAAATGGCACAAAAAGAATGCTGGTGATCATGGGATCATCATCTGATCTTTCAAATCTCGCTATGTTTTTCTGGTATTTTCAGTAATGGTTTTTGAATCTCAGATCCAAGCAGAGAGGGGGAGGATGTGGGATTATGGAGAGAAGATGACCCGCTGGTGCCAATCAGAGTTAATACTGGGAGGCCCCTGTGCACTCCATGCTGTGGGTTGGAAAAGACCGAACTTGGCTCTCCACTTAAAGATGCTGGAGCTACACCCCCCCTGTTCACCGGGGAGTAGTATTTCTGTCAGATATGAAAGCGGCTTCTAATCTGCTCTGACCTTGGTGAGAAATTCAAATCCAAATGTAGTAACATAGAAGCTGACAGGTCAGCCTGAAGAATTTGAAGTGGGGGAAGCTTCCTTCCCTTCTTTCTTTCTGTCTTTCTCTCCCTCTTTCACTTGAAATCTTATCAAAGATCACTTCAAGTGCAGGGGCAGCCTGGCCAGCCATAGAAATGACACCGGATAACTATCCCTACTGTTACAATGGAGGTGCAGAGAGCTGGACCTACTGACTACATACTACTATTGTTATATATTTTTTAGGGTGGACACCCACCATTTTACCTTTTCATGTGTTAAAACTGCAACAGTTGATCTATATTTTTACATCTGTACGTGATGCTTTATAGAAAGACTTCTGTCTCCATCCCAGAGGCTATTTTTTGTTTTCCAAGACTAACAGACAGACCCACACAAAAGCTGTAGATAGTCCTCATTATTGCTGAAGGTTTCCTCCTTGTCAGGTGTGTTAGTGCCCTCTTTTACAATGAGCAAGACAAAAACTAGATTATAGACATGATCGATGCTCACTATGCTTCTTGCTTCCTTCCCACATCAGTAATCTTTCTTATGTGCCTTGACAACAAAAAGGCTAAAATGCTTTGAGTTCAAGTCCCAGTTTGGGAATTATTTAGAAGTCTGAAAGATGATGGTTATCTTTCTGGTTATCTTTCTTCTGCTTATTTTTCTGGAAGTGATCTTATTTTTGATCATGCTGACAGAAGGTTAAAAGCTTCTGGTTAAAAGTTTGGATGCTGCTTTGTACTTTGTCAGTCAAAGTATGACCAGCCTAAAATTTCTATTGACTACTCACAGCAAAAATGATAAATTATGAATTTATATACTATTAGTATATAAATATACTATTTACTGTTTGTATTACTGCAGATACAGGCACATCAAGTCGTAGACAGACTCCCTCTGTATTCGGTATCAGATTGGGCAGAACAAAAGCATTTTCCTTGCATCGAAGAATTCAGAATTTCATTACAAAGCAGCAGAAACAGCAGATCTAGCAGCTTCCCCCAGTTCAGGGGCCACAAGCACCAATCAGGAAAGGGAGGAGGCATTGCCCACCTGGGGACCACTGACAGCTTTGCAGCCCTAGGCACAGGGGCTCACCAGCAAAACTCAGCCACTGATGGGGACAGAGGACCCCTCTGAGCTCAGACCCCCTCCTGCCAAGCCTGAAACCACACAGATAGGGGGTCAGGGCAAAGGGGTGACTCTCATAGGCAAAACCTGATGTGTCTGCAATAGATGTGATGGGCTGATGGAAGGATACAGGGAAATAAGGAAATAATGTTGCTGAGTAATCAGTAATTGTAGGTCAGCCACATCACTATCTAACTGCTGTCCCATTTTCTATAGCTGACATGTCAAAGGCATGATTTAATGATGGTTTTGAAGGACATCGCCTCCAGGCATCAGGAGCAGCATAAGGCACAGCACAGAGGCTCCTGTTTGAAAATCTCAAAAGAAAATGAAGGAGGTGGGTAGCTGTGATCATCATCAATACTGAGAGACAGATTATAAATAAGGTGGGGTTAGATGAGGAAGCCAAAGACAAGTAAATCTTCCTTGACGGAGAGCCAGAGGAATGCTACAAGGAGACAGGTCAAGGTAACCGACTAGGAAAATTATCTTTGCAGCATCATTCTGGGTGGGCACCAGCAGAGCGGGCCGGTGTTTGCTCCGGCCAGAGGAAGTATGTGACAGTACTAAGACATGATCCTGGTGGTGTCTGTGTTTCCTTTCCAGAAAACATTTTGCCATTTCCTACCTGCAGCTATAGAGGTTTCCCAGGTTGATAGACCCTGCTTGGGGAGTGCATCGCGGGAGGAAGGATTAGATGGACTTCGCAGCTTCTACACTGCAC
Organism: Pezoporus wallicus; assembly: GCF_028554395.1. Taxonomy (NCBI): domain Eukaryota; kingdom Metazoa; phylum Chordata; class Aves; order Psittaciformes; family Psittacidae; genus Pezoporus; species Pezoporus wallicus. Next base: position 829,557 of record NW_026635157.1, read on the forward strand.
ACTGCAAATGTCTCCTGGCTCAGCCAAGAAGCCCAAAACATGATGAGAAACTGTCTGGGGGAGGGAGGGAGAGGGGCAAATATTCCTGTGGGAGAGGAGAGGTGCACAGAGCAGTTTCACAATCTGCTTCCCACTTACAGGATCAGGCTCCTGAGAAGGGATGGGGCTGTCAGGGTGGTGGGCAGAGCTGGGTGCCTGGTCTCCCTTCGGGGGGGGTACGGTGTGTATGTGGCACCAAGCCTTTGGGAGGGGAGATAGGGATACACAGGCTTGGCAGACACTGCTGGGTGACTGGCAAAGGTGGGCATCCTTGAGCAACTCCCAGACTTGTGAAGGAAGGTGTTTTCCTCACCTACTGATGGGCATGTATGGAGCACGCTCTGGCAATAGTCAAGGAGGAATAGGAACTCACTTGATCAAGGCCCTGAGCAACTTCATCTAAGGTTGAAGCTTACTCTGGTTTTAGACAGAACTTCACTAGATGACCTCCGGAGGTCCCCTCCAACCCAAATTATTCTGAGTCCACTCTAGATGTAAATTTAATTTTCAGACTGGTATTTTAGCACCTGCTGCCTCCAAACCCTCCAGTCTTGATGACAGCAGGAGTGCCAAGGCATTTCTAAACTGTCAGTAGGCTTGGTCCCAAGCTAGGGGATTTCCTTCTGAAGACAAAAGAGCCTCACTCACCTGCTGCTGGGACAATGAGGTAATGGCGTTGAAGGGACCTTCTGTGCCTCTTTATCCCTCTCCTCTGGGCATTCCTCCCTTGATGAGGAATTTCCTCAGAGCACTTCCTGAAAGGCTTTTTGGGGAGATGCATTTATCTGTACAGCAGATAACACACTGCAGCAGAGGTCACATTCTTCCATCTTTGCCACTGTCACTAAGCTTGCCTGTAAGCTGGTGTCCACACTGGTGACCTGCTGTCCTTGCACCTGCACATCACATTATTTATTCTCCTACTATACTGTGTGACTATCAAACTAATAACGTGAAACTAAACTTCAGCCTGGGTGTAGCTTTCTCCTCCTTAGCAGGAAAGTAGACTACTCAGCATTATAGGGGAATGATGAAACGGAATCTTTTGAGTTTCTTCCTTCTCTGAAAACTCATATGCTCCTGTGAAGAATTGCCCGTGGGCAGGTGATGACAGTATGACTACTGAAGCTCAAAGTATTTGTCTAACACCTCCTGCAAAGAGCAGGGTAAGTGAGGAACTGGTGAGGAGAGAAACTGTACTAAGGCTGGGTCTGCCTCTCCTGAAATGGCTTCTGGATGTTCAACAGTAGTCTCTGGGTCCTGCAGTAGCACAATGCGGCTACACACTGTACAACACACTTGCTATTCAAATGTATAATCTTTACTGAAATAATTGTCAAATTCAAGACTGAGATTCAATTTCTGCTACTAACATTGTTTTTTAAATTGCACAGATATGTGTCTTTATCTATGAATAGGTATTTTCTGATCCAGATCACCTCTGTGATAACAGATTCAGAGGTTCTGTTTGATGGATGTGATTTTTCTCGGGTATGTTAGCTCCTGGGAAGTAAAGAAAGGGTCTTCTCCCAGCTAAATTTGCAAAATGTGTTCCCTTCTTGTTGTTTCTTCCTATGGCCTTATCAATCCTCTTGCAAGGAAACTATTTTTACATGGTTATTTTGGTCATTTTCTTCTTTATACACTCGCCAGTTTTTTGTTAGGCTGATACACATTGGCCTTTTAGGCATATGCATTTATTTCTGGCAGTGCCCTGGGATTTCCTATCACAAAAGGACAAAAGAAGGGGAGAAAAAGCTGAAGATAGTTGGTAAATACAGCTGAGGTGAAGTCAGAGCAGATCTAAGGTATGTTCTCAAGAGCTTCCCATTTCAAGAACACTTATATGATATGTTTCCACTTAGCTTTTATGCCAAAAATATCCCAGTGCGGCTCCACTGCTGATAAAGGCAGCAGGAGTGTTTGTGTAAACAGGGTTCCAGGCAGCTGCCAGTGCTCCCCTCAGGCACTAACCTGTGAACAGCCGACCTGGATCAGATACAGGGAGCCCCTGGCACGCAAGCTGGGCAGGCAGTGCCCCCCCAGATGCTGGGGACAAGCCCTTCCATCCCCACCTTGCTGCTGGCTCCCCAGCCACCCTGCTGCTCCTCAGGCAGCAGCAATGCTCACCCGTCATCGTTTAGAGGGACCAACAGAGACAAGGCTGCAAGAAGTGGATGGGGAAAGTCATGAATGGAGCAGAAGACAGCAGGAAAATAGTTCACCAACACAGGCTGAGACATGGTTCTTTGTAAAGAAGGCATCTCTTCTTTACTAATGCATCAGCACCGCTTACACCAATTATAAATGCTTTCGGAAAAGTAGCAATTTTAAAAAGTATATTAAGCTCTGTCCACTGGCTCTGTGTTTTTGAATCTCATTATGAACATTACCCAGATTTCAGCAGTCATATGCTACCTGCAGTGTTAAAAGACTGTCCTGCCACTTGGAAGGTCTGTGCTTGGACCTCTCAGGAGTTTCCTCAAAGATGTTCCAGTGGTCTAGATAGCATGCCGGTAGTGCTTTTATATTATGTTTTTGGCTTCTTTGGTTTCAACCTGAAAAGTGTGCATGCATGCCTGTTTTGATAGCTTGAATATTCTTGCCTCAGCACCAACACTTGGTGACTTTGGAAGAGGATCATCTGAAGCATACGTGACTCCACTTCACTGGAAAAGCTGTCAAGAGAAACAAACCTCATGCCTGAAAACCACTTTTATATAGCAAAAGGCAGTTGCAGTGTTCAGGCAAAGGTCTGGACAATAACTGCTGTAGCACACAGGCAGAAGGTAGAGAAACAAGGGCTGACATATGCCAGAGTATGGCCTGTCATTCATTATGATTCCTTCTGTACAGCCAACATGCAGAACACCATGAAGGGTTAAGAAGGAATTGACTGGTCTCTGGGTGAGAGTGGAGATGTTGGATATCTTCAGGAAAATGCTATATTTAGTCCAAGAAAGACAATAAAAGCAAAGAAGTAAATGTAAAAGGAAAGGAGACAGAAGCTATGCCCACATGAGAGATTAGAGAGGGCTGGAACACTGGCCCATGGCTGCAGAGATGGTTCAGAACGGGGAGAAGTGGGGTGTGTACATACAAGCCATGCTGCACTGCACGACCTTAAAACCAGAAAGCAGATTCCATTACATTTCATTTCATCATACAGATGTAGCCAAAGGGCTCCAGCAGAAAGAAAGGTATCCGCATTCAGAAAATGACCAGTGGATGGGCGTTGAGGAGGGTCTCACTCAGCTGTGGTGTTTGCAGCAGCTGTGCTCTGAGACTTCTGGGCACAGAGCCATGTGGTGCCAGGCACCAGCAAAAGGGCTGAGGAGCAAGCTTAGGCGGGAGGCTGTGTTCTTGCTGCTTGCGAACAAAGCATTTTGTGGTCAATGAGCAGTGAAAAGCGAAATTACATGGCACAGACCTTGAATTATGTCATATTGCACTTCTTGAGAAACTCGTTGGCAAACCCCTCATCTCTCCTTCCCTTGCATGTGCTGTTCCCAGCTGCTCCATGTGCTGTGGAGCCCCACGGCTGGCCCACCGCTCTCCAACACCTAGGAGATCCCTGTGCTGTGCCCAACGTCCATGGCTGAAGGGGATCCCAAGATGGCGCTGCAGGAGCCGGGCTGGCCTCAGTGCTCACCGGTGCCTGGAAGGGAGCAGCTGAAGGCAAGGAGGAAGGTAGATCTGTTGGTGGAATGGAGGTGGTGCCAGCTCTTCCTCCAGTAGAGACATGGGCGTACGGGCATCGAAGGATGAATCAGGAAAGGCTGTGAAAAAAAACAGGGGCTCCTCACTCCCCTGTTGTGGGTGCTGGCTGATGGGTGGTCCAGTAGCATGAGGTGGCTGTGGGGGATGTTCTTATACACAGTCTTGGTTAGACACCATTGGAAGCTTAGACCTGTGGCTCTTCTCTCTGGAGAAGAGCCTCAAATGCTCTGTCTCTGCTGCCTCAAAGGCTGCCTGGAGGCCAGGGTGTATTAGATACTGCTCCTGCAGTAAGGACTCTGGTATGCAGCTCCCCAGCAGCTTTGGCCTAAGTTTAGTCACCACTTTTGCTGGATTTTGTTTCTACCTCCCTGAACCAGGTGACAGCAGAACTGACTTTCACGCCCTTTTGTTGCTCTCCCATAAAAGAGATGCCCCAATACTAACTTCCTGGAGATGCGGAACAATAATGAAATACTAAGAGAAAAGTTGGGGAGGTAAGTGGCTTTAGGACAATGTGCTCCCACTGTTACACACTCATACATAGAAGAAAAAAGGTTGATCGGAAAATGAGTGAGACTAAGCACAAAGGGGGAGATGTTGGCTCCACCTGTGTGATCCATGACATTAGCTTTGTGGTGCTGAATACCAGCAACTGTGGTAGACTCTCCTACTAGCTCAGGGGATTTGGTGCAGGGGCTTTCTCAGTCATTGATGTGATATGTCCTGATTTTTTTAGCTGAAAAACCTGATCATTGTGAAGAAATCAGGCAATTTGTAGAATGCATTTTTAAGAATCTGGTTTTAGTGAGTGAGGACTGGTTTAAATGTTCTAAAGGAAATTGTACATGGCTGTATTGTAGGTGATATGAAGTTTTTGGATCATACCCGATTTTAACCATGAATTCCATGGAGGATGGACAGATTTATGTGTTTAGAAAAAAGGATTTTAGGTTTATGGTAGAGAACAGTGAATGGATTGGTTTGCTGCTCTTTCAGAATATTGTGGCTGGTTTATTTTAATGTATGTGCTATTTCCCCTCTGATAGTTTTGGAAAATACTGGGTAAAAGCATGGCTACGTACGCATTGGTCTTTCTGTGACAGGGGAAAAGAACCTTTGTGTATTCTGGGCTAGGAGAGAAACCACCATGTTCTTCGCCTTGCTTGCTTACGCCATAATCTGGCATGAAATGATAGACGGCAACCTGTCCTGCATGACCAGAAAAAAAAAAAAAAGAAGAATGATTTTGCTTTCTTTTCCTCCAAAGTTACCCCAGACATAGGACCCTGCTCTTGTGCGTCAGATGAATGCGGACGTCCCTCTCGCAGTCAGGCCCAGCATGGCCGAGGTCTGCAAGCCCATGGCGCGGGAGGCTGGCCGCTCTCGGAGCCGAACCCCGTGGTCAGGAGCCGGCAGCAGCCCCGCGGGGTGCCGGGGAGCGTGGTCGGGCGGGGGAGGAAGCCCCTGGGCCGGAGCCCCTGGAGGGTGCTGTCGGGCGCCGGCTCGTCCCGGTCCCGGTCCCGGCGAGGGCGGGGAGGGGGCTGAAACGCTGAGTCAGCGCGGTAGTGTAGCCGCCGAGGGACGGGGCCGGGACCATGCGGTGCACCCCACCCCGGCGGCACCTCCCGGCGGTCCCGAGAGGGGAGCGGCCCCGGGCGGCGGGGCGGTGGCAGCGGGCAGGGCGCTGCCCCCCTTGGCCGCTCCTTATCAGCCCGATTTGATGCTGCAAGGCGTGTCCGGGGCTCTGCTCATGTGATGGAGCAAGAGGCAGACGGGCGGGGGGACTAGGGGAGGAGGTGATTTTCCTCGCTGGCTCTCGCTCTCTTTTTTTTTCCCCTTTTCTCCCCTCCTCTCGCTCCCTAAAGGAGTTTGCGGAGAGCCGGGCTCCTTCATTCCCGGCTGCGCTGCCGCCGCCCTCCGCCAGCCCCCGCCCGCGGCTCTGCACGGCCGCGGGGCAGCGCCATGGGAGCCGGCAGCTCCACCGAGCCGCCCGCCCCGCAGGACGGGGCCGGGGCCGCCGCCGAACCCCCCCGCACCCCTCCGGAGCCGCTGCCGGCAGAAGAAGCGGCGGCGCCCCAGGCTCCAGCGGAGCCCGCCAAGGTAAGGCAGGGGCGGGGAGGAGTGGGGGGAAAACGCGGGGCGGCGGCGGCTCCCGCCGCACCCCCAGCCCGGGGAAACTTTCCCGCCGCGGCGGCGGGCACCTGCCGCGGCCGTCGGGCACTCTCCGGGCTGTGCGCAGGGCTGGGGCTGTGCCACGGCCAGCGCCGCAGTCATAAAACTCCCGGCGGCGGTGGCAGCGGCGGGGCGGGGGGTGAGTGCAGTCGCGGGGCGCCGCCGCTTTTGTGTACAGCCCGGGGGGGGGGCGGTTGGTGGCGGCGGTGGTGGTGGAGGAACGGCCGCACCAACCTTCGGCGGGGGCTGCGCCAAGAAAGCTCCGGACTGCGGTCCTGCAGCCAGCGCCGCGGTACCCAGCGCTCCCGCCGCTCTCCGCAGCCTCCCCCCGTCTCTGCCCTCCCGGGGATGCAGGTGGGAGGCGCGGCGGGGCGCGGCCAGCCCGCCGCTTTGCCGTGTCTTCAGCCGGGCGCCAGCATCGCTGTGCCCCCCCCCCCCCCCCACGCCCGCCTCTTCCCCCCTATTCCTTGGGTCACCGGAGGCGCAGACCCCGCTGCAGGCGAGCGGGGAAGGGGCGGCGGTGGCCGCGGCGTGGCCATGCACGGCTTTCGCGGTCCCTGGTGTCGTACCGCATAGGGGGGAAAGGGGGAGTGACTCACCAACTCTCAGCCAGTGGGGAGCGAAGGAGCTCTAGGTATGTGTTATTTTTATTAAGGACGTTGAAGAATTGAAAGAATTTTTTTTAAAACATGTCTGGTGTTTAAAAATAGGTTATGAATGAACCCATTTATCCCTCTGGAATAGGCGCGTTTAGGGGATTCTGGGACTGAAAGGGAGGTTATGTGCATCTGCACTTCACATAGTGTTGCTTCGGGGTTAGGCATTAGTTGGTGAGGAGGGAAATAACACCACGTTCCACCAAGATCCCCTTCTTCAGGCGCCTCGGAGTTCGGGCCCTCCGAGCTGGGTTACTCCAAAGTTTCTGTAGCTGGCGCGTGGGTGCGTTGGAGCTTGGGAACGGGTGATGACTTTGTTTCTTTGACCTTGTGGTTCAGATTTAACTTTCAAGTTGAAATTCCCATAGTTCCTGGCTGTCGCTCAGACCTCCGTGTGCTTGTTTTGACAGATTTGAAAGCCACATTGAGAACAAACTTTAAATTAACCGAGGTTTATTCTGTTTTCCTTTCTAAGTGTTAGGGGCTGGTGTTGGTCAACAAAATATTTAGCAGTTGCATTGAACGATTCTGTAATTCAGGTGCTGAATTTACGACATGAGTGAGTTATTGAGGGCCAGCATTTGGTTTCTGCGTTTGTTTAAAAATGAAGATAATGTGACTTTGACCATGGGACATAACATTAGTAGCCATATTTATCCAGCTATAAGAATAGGGACCCCCAGTAAAAGATAATACCATTGATGCTGTTGTCACATGCAGATTGTTATTATTAATACAGTTGTTTATGTCTTTGACACTTTAGGAAAAATGCTTTCTAATAGATTTTTACCTTGTTATTTAAGTAGAACTACTTAAAGGTGGGAAGTTCTTTTATCATTTTACTGCTGTAAGAAGTTATATTACTACTGTTCTTCTGAAACAGCTATTTTTGCCCTCCATTACATTAAATAAAAAGGAAAATAAGTTTTAATGAAGTTTGATCATACTTTTTGTGTATCATTTAGTCAGTTCTTACTACAGTAGGGTAATTTCATGCAGATTTGTGACACAATTTTTCATTGTTATTGTTTCCAGCCCTTTGAATTTGAAAATTACCAGATCCTGCACTGCCCCTGGAGAAATCTGTCAAAGAGCTAATTTGTTTGCAGATGATACAGTGGGGACATTTGAAAGATGGTTTTCTTTCTTGCACTTTCCAAACTAAAACACTTATCGTACCCCCTTCTTTTAGAAGAAAAACTTGGAAAACTGACTTTAATGGGATCCAACTTGATTGAGCTTTGGCAGGTCAATCACAAATGAATTGTCTAGGCAACTAGTCTAATACAAGTTATAACATCTCACAGCAGCTGTGCTTTTTTTGTCACTTGAAGTTCCTCCAAATATTAAAACAGGTTTATTTCATGGCATAGTTGTATTTTGTACATGATGAAAAGCCTCTTTGCCCTTTCTTCTAGAAAGGGACAATATTATAGTCTTTAATCTGTTTTGTTATTCACATGTGACTCTTTGGCTAGATAGCAGCTTTTGGGGGTGTCCTGGTTACTGGAAGGGGAGGTGTGTATTTTGGTGTATCTCACTCCCACAGCACTTAGTCTACAACATGAGAGATATTTAGGAGTCTTTCGGTGTTGTCTTGCAAGCACTGCAGGTTAAATGTATGCTCAGCAGGTTGGGACCTCAGCTGTTCACCCCATCCTTTCACAAGTTGCTGGTGACTTGCACATAAAGCAGCTTCAGAGTTTCCAGCCTGGTATGTTATGGGACATGGAACTGGTGGGATTTTTTTACTGTAGCAGACAAGGCTTAAACTCTGTCAGTGGAGGAGCTGCTCCTTATCTCGCATAGCCACCCTCTGCAGGAAGCCCCTCTGCAGGGGAGTGTTACAGGTCCTGGAGGTACTAATCCATTCGCATGCCTGAACTGAATGCATCGGATTTGTGAATCAACACCCAGAGTCCCACTGAAATCCTGGGACGGGGTGTGGCTCACAGAGGCTGATCTATCTGATGTAGTTATCTTCTTGTCGTTTGAGCAGCAATACTCTTTTCCCTCTCCTTTTCTTTCTCCCTTTTTTTTTCTCTCTCTGGTCCCAGCTGATGCAGTCCCACCTCAACACTGTGTTTGTTCATCGCCTTGCCTTTCCATAAGCAGATTAAACTCGCTATGCCTTCCAGAAACAGCGGAGTTCTAAGTTTTTATTTTCTTTTTTTATTCCCTGATGTGTTAGTGAATTCATTTGACTCCTGTGATGCCCAGGTGACACCCAGAGCCAGAACAAGGCAAGTAGCTGCTACGGCGCAGGAGGGGAAATGGAAAACCTCTCTATGTTGGTGGCAGTGAGCTGGTAGACCCTGTCTGCTTGTGAAACCTCCCTGACACACTGCCCTGAGCAGCACAGAGACCTGAATCTTGGCCTGAGAAGGATTTAAAAGCTTTGAGGTGTCTGGTGGAATGGGTCCTGTGCTCTTGCATCCTTGCTGCAGCACCTGCATCATCCCCTTTGCTGCTTCCAGCAGTGGGCAAGCTTGTTCAAGGAGCTAGAAAGCTGTTCAGCCTCGTTGGTGAGGTCATTATTTGCTGATTCAGCAAGAAGCATTGGCTTCTGGGACTTGGACAGCAGAAGCAACTGCAGGGGAGCAGTCAGGCATTTTTGACTGGGACTGGGCAGAGTGACACTACTGTTGTTGGCAGCACATGGCTGGATTGGTTTGGGCACCTCCATCTTGTGAGCTTCCTCTCTGTGCATAGCAGTGGCATGCCTCTTGCCTGACTTCCCATTTGGATGCTGAGCATCAGGGAGAGCTGGAAAGATGTGTCAGTGCGCCGCTTGCCGCAGTGGTGCCCTCCAAGGTCCCATGGGGTGGAAAGCAACTATGAGCCACGTGGGTGACATGAGGAGAGCTGCGTCATCCAACCAACATCTCAGCTAAAGCAATTACAATCACCCCCTCCCCCTGCTTTTATTTTGTTTAGGAGCTCAAGGTACCAGTTTTAATACAGGTTTTTTCTTGCGGCCCTGCTGAGGGTGTGTTGGAACAGCTACCTGAAATAGCATAGGGGAAATCCTAAAGAGAGAATCTGGAAAAATACCAGTGTGCTAATAGGCTGTTCTTGCAGCAAAACCTAGCTTTGGCAGAGATAATATTTTATGGGAATTGATGGCTTTAAAAGGTCACGTGGTGAATTCCTGGCTTGCTCGCATGCGAGAGCCCCCACTTGAGCAGTGAGTTGTTCAAACAGTGTTTTCGGGATGGTTCCTGTTTCTGAGTAGTAACTTGATTACGCTACCTGCGTTGTAATGAGAGCAAGTGTCTGCTAGACAGTAAATATTTGGAACTGTCCCTTCTAAAGAGGTTACCAGCTGAGATGTCAGGATGTCTTATTGTCTGAGCGCCTGACAAATAACAGCTGGGACAGACTTACATCTGCTGTTTAAACAACTGTGTTCTGGTGAGGGAGCTGTGTCAGCCTGAAAATACTGCATTAGCAATGGTAAAACTAAGCTTAATCAAGTATCAGAGGAAAGTCCTCAGACTGTGTCTCTAAGAGGCCCACTTTGAGGCACTTGATCTGAATGACAAGACTGCAGGGTTCTCCTGGTGCAACGGGGTCTGATTGCCTTTAAGTACTTTTCTTTTGAATGGGAAGGAAGAGGCTGATGTAGTTTGGTGGTAAGGTTTGAAGGCTTGCCGGTGCCTGTGGGGTGGCTGGGGAGAAAGCATAAAAATGTTGAATTGAAAAAATGCACAATGGAAATTGGTGTCATGGGTCCACCAAAAGCGTGAAATAACCCTCTAATCAGGTAGGAGATAAGAGGGAAGAAGGGAGTGTATGGGCACTTTGAAAGCCAAGGCAATTAGCTTGTGTTTGATGTGGTGGAGGCTAAAGAGATGCAAAGAGGAGTGTCTGATCTTTGAAAGGCCTTCTGGTTGGAAATGCAAGCCCTGGTTGTAGTTACTAAAAGGAGAGTAACTTTGAGCTCAGTCCTTGTTCTGACCCATCCTTAGCGTCTACTGGTGAGTTGCACCCCTGTGAATGCTTAGGCAAGGTTGTGTGTGAGGGCTGCTATGCAGGAAGAGCTGAAAGGTGAGAGACTGGGAAGGAGCTCAGATTGGCTCAGGCTTAAAGTGCAGACCAGAATGACAGATTGGGAGTAATACTTCCTTTGCAGGTTTCAGGAAGAGATCCTAAAGATGATTCGGGAACAAAACTTGTTGGTTTTGGTTTAGCCCCATGGATTTTGAGGGTAGTCATCCATGGGGAAGTGTCATAACAAAGTCAGGCTGAGAGTTAGGACAGAAGAGGATAGATCTGAGGGAATGAAAAGTAACGAGAAGGCTCTTGGCTTTGTCTGCAGGAAATCTTACCCAGAAAGAAGGTGCTGGAATTAAGTATGTTGTTATGTGCCTTAGAGAGTAAGGGGCCTTATGTTTTCTCCACCTGGAATTTGTATTGTCCCATGAACCTCTAATGCAAAACAAGACAAACTGCTGTGAACAAATAGCTGGAATGACCTAAATTCAGATTTTTTTTCTCCCGAATGTTGGTGTTCGAAGCTCTTTTTAATGAAGCAGTGTGTGATAAGAGCAGACCCCCATAGCAGACCCCCAGTGCTGCAAGCTTTCCCAGAGTTTCGAAATCAAACTTCAAGAAAAATATTAGAGACCATTATGTGAGTTTGCTCAGTTGTTCAGACAGCTGGATCTGGCTATTTTAGTAATCTAATGTAGAACCAGTGTAGCAGGATTAACAGAATGAGGCAAAATTAACTCGGGTGCATTTGGGCCTGGTGTGAGGAATCCCTGGAATGATTTGGGTCTGGTACAAGGAATGTTGGGAATGGTGGTGATTGCAGGTAGGGGAAGAAGCTGGTTGCTGCTGGCCCCTTCAGAACAGTGAATTAGGCATGCACTAATGTACAGTGAGAGATCAGGGACCTGCTGTTCATCCATATATCTCATGTAAATCTTTGTGTTTTCTTCATACATTTTACATTTTGTATGCATTTAATGCGGTCCAACAGCTGGACCCAGCACTATATGCAAAATGGAGGAGAAGCTGCTGTTGGTTAGAGTGATGTGAGCAGCAAGCCCTGTGCTTTCTAGTCTCATTAGCTGTGTGTCTGCCCTTTGCTTCCACCTTTGTGGTGGATATGAGGGGAATCTTTAAAAAATACATGCATGATGTATAGTAGTGACATGACAAAAGCCGAAGTGTTGCTTCACTGATGGCCCTTTGTTTTGGGGCGGAAGAAACTGAAGGATCATTGAACTGGGTAGCCAGTTCTCTTCAGTTGCTCTTGCATTTATGTGACAGCACATCCATAAATTAATTAATAATCAGAGGAGAGTGATGAATGTGAGCTGCAGAAACCTGATAAGCGCTGATAAACCTGCCAATATTTATAATTGGTAGTAATGTCTCATTACCTGCAGGTAAATACACAGAGCTGAATAAAGATTTTACTAATACCATTAATTTTGTCTCTAATGTTTTCACCTATTTCTCTAAACTTTGAGTTTATATTTGTCTAAGCCTTACAACTATTCTCAATGGAATTAAGAGCACAGCTCACTAAATTAGACATAATTGGACTGAACTGGGATTTAGATCCCTTCAGCGAAATGAAGCAGTTAATGTGAGTGAAAATGGAAATTAGTTTCTTTTGAGGACTAATGCAGTGGGACATACTGCACTGGCCTTCATGAAGAGTCTGAGCAACTTTCCTCAGAACAGAAAACGGTTTTGTTTTTAAACTGATGATGCTGTTGCATCTCCCTTCACATTACAACCTCTTCCCCCCAAAGATGCATATTTTATTCTCCTTTGCATGCATTTTAATTTGAAAAAAAAAAATTGTTTTTAAATTTTGATTATTCAATTATTTAAAGCATTGATTTGAAAACCTAAATTTGCCAAGAATCGCATCAAACTCTTTCCCAGGAGACTGGGGCAAAAAGGTTCCTACTCCCTGGCAGAGTAAGGTTATGCTGCAGGTCTGGTCAAATTTGAGAATATGAGGGGTTTAATGTATTTACGTTTTTACTCAGTTGTCACTGAGCCTGCTTTCAAAATTGAATTTCTGTACAGGGTGAACAGGATTATAATTATGCTAACTGCTAGTAAAAAGTGCTTATATTCTTACATTTAATAATGTTTTTACATTTAATTTTGCTGTTCATACTGGGAACTGTCACAGCATTTTACAAATCCAAAGGGTTATCTACCAGATCCAGTGACTTCTGAATTTTGGTCATGAATCTTCGGGGTGATATATAGTCACTCTTTTCCTGAATGCATCGTGACTGTGAAATAAATTCAGAGCTGGAGGAATATTTAGTTTTGCCATAGTTAATATTTTGTCATAACACTCAGAGCTCAATTTAAAAAGGAGACAAGTTGTACTTCATTCGGGTCCCCAGTCCCTTTGCACCCTAGTTCCTTGCAGAGTCTGCAGATGGTGGACTTTGTGTCTATACACGTATATGCATACGTCGGGCTTTCAAATGGTTTGCTGACTGGGGGAGGTTTGGAAAGAAAGGCAAGGAAATGTTTAAATGAAATGAGGAGTGCTAAGATATTCAGTGCTATAGCCTTTCTTGTGACTTCAAAGAATTGTTGGTGCTAATTCTGAGGGTGTCATCTCGAAATAGCCATCTGTGGATTATCTCCAGATAGCCAAGTGCCCTTAGAGCTGGTAAAATTAAGGTTGTTCCTGTGTTTGCAGGACTAGCAGTCGTTTTACAAGAATGAATGAGTAAAATTTATCATTAAAAAAAAAGTCTTTTAATTAATGCATATTGCAGAATCTCAAAGCCCTTTAAGAATTAGATTGTTACTTTCTTTGTCTGTTTGTTGCAAGTCTTTAGTCAGTTGCTACCACTCAGTTAATGCTGCATGCAACTGCAGAAGAGCTTCCCAGAGTTTACATGCCTTTGTTCAGTGGTGTGGCATTTTTATTCCTCCTGAGTTCCTGTGTTTTAGATTTATGAGAAGGATGATGTGGGAAGTGGGAATGTAATCTGAGTGTTGAGCCATTCCGTATTTCTTCTATTTAATATCTGGTCTCAGCATGTGAAAACTCTGAAGCCAAATTATTCCATCTGTGGTATTGGCAGTAGAGCAGAATGGGGTCCTTTTTCGTGAGGTGGATTATGTGGCTGTGAAAGGCAGCTTTGAGGAGCACAGCAATGCCAGGTGGAAACAATCTGGCTTAATTAAGGGCTTCTGAACTGAGAACTGGGAACCCAAAAGCACACTTTGTTGCCTGTGGAAGCAGGGGTATGGCACTTCTCTTGGATCCTGCCCAGCGCGTGGAAAGGGGATGATAAGAGGAATGTTGTTTGTATGCTGATTTGAAATGCTGTTGCAGCAGGCTAGTTCCCAATGAAAATAAATACATGGATCTCCCCATTCAGATGCTTATTTTAGTGGGTTTTGGAAGAGAGCTGTCAGGAATGTGGCATCTTTCTGATCCCAGTTTGGCACTGCAAGCATTTGGATGTTACATGACAGTGAAAGATGGGATTATCTGTGGTTCCTTCACATAATTAACAGGGCTTCAGTGGCAGTATTTTGGGAGTACAGCTGAGTAATAAGACAATGATGTGTAATTAAGGTTTGCTGTTCTACCAGAGGAACTTGAAACCTATGCTTCAGGAATAGAGATGTAAGTCATGGTTAATTAGTTGAGATGGCTTCTGTTGGATTGAAATGGATTATGTTGGAAGGCAATACATTTGGTTGGAAAGCTAGTTAATTAAATAATTAAAGGGTAAGGAAGCATATTTTGATGACCACAAACATTTCATACCTTTTAAAGAAAAATATGCTTCTGAAAGGAGCTTCCTTTTGTATGGCAAGCCAGTACAAATTCTGAAAATAATTAAAATCTTATCAAATGTGGAAGCTGAAAAAGAGGGTTTTTTTCTTCACATATGTTAGTAAATCCAGAGAAAATATTTCAAACATTACAGTGCAGAGTCCCAAAGAATTGCAAAGCTTTTCCCCCCATGATAATATTCTCTGCCTAATAACTGAGCCCCCAAAAATCTAGTTTTAATCCCAGTTTCATTAAATTTCTTCATGGGATTTATATATACATATATTTTCTGCTTTCTGTCCTGCATAGCTCAGTTTCTTTGTAATTGCATTGTTTGTGATGATCAGGTAAGTGCATAAGCAGGGGAGCAATACCAATGCCTGTAACACAGGATTCATGCATATATCAGGGCAATTATGCCAGACATGTTGAAGAATGTAAAATATTTTTCCATCAGCTTGACTCATGTTATCCTGAAGTTTTCCTTCATGGTAGAAACCGATTTCTATACAAGATTATAGGCCATTGTCTGTAAGACTTGGTTCTTCCAGATATTTCACGTGGGAGAACAGTAAATAGTCCCAGATTGTCTTTTATTTTTTCTTTTCCTCACAGAAGTACTTTGGTTTATTAAAGTTAATTATTTTGAAAAGGAGGAATGCTGCACAGAAGTATTTCTTTCCTAAAATGCTTGCATGTCTATATGCAAAATAAGAATGAAAGAACAATATGCTGTGTGGGGGAAAACCTTGCCTGATACTGATGTTCTTTTTATTTTTTTTTATTTTTCCTCTCTCTTCCCTTCGTTCTCTCTTTCTCCTTCCCTGCCATCCTTCAACCTTGGACGTGCAGGTTTTAGATGCGCATTCACCAGTACCTGATATTAATGAAGACAGTTTGGAGCATGGTGCCCCACCCCAGGAGCCACAGCAGCCAGGAGCTATTACAGCACCTCAGGAGCTGGATGGGCAGCAGGCAGAGGTGCCTTCACCCCTTGAAGGACCATCCGGAGAGCAAGCAGAGGCTGCTGGAACAAATGGTAAGTGAAAACCTGTGTTTAATATACCGACTGTAGAGGCCTGGATGCTAAATGGAGTGAGAAGTTGAAATGGGGCTCAACTAGCCGACTCCTAGTGATCAGGTATTACTCAAGTGAATCTCTTGGTTGCTAGAGTGCTCCTTTCAGGGTATTGTTTTGCTGAGACGTGTTTTCCCTGTAGCGGACTTTGAATATCAAATGGGTTGTGGATTGCAGCTGTCAGTCTCAGTGGCAGGGGATGCTACCCATTCCCCTGCAGGGGTGGTTCTCTGCTCTCAGTGCACCCTGCAGGGCCTCTGCTTGCCTGCTGCCCATCGCTCAACCAGTCACCTGAAAGTTTCCAGTTCTTGCGTTAAGAGTTTTCACTGCACAGCCCTGTCTCTTCCTTCATAGGGCAGAAATCTATTTATGTTCATTCATTAGTGATACTGATGATGATAAACTGTTTTGAACTCAGGAGGTGACAGGCTGCTGATCCATTGGCTCTACCTTGATTAAAATTCCCTTTCCTATTCCTTTTAATCAGGTACACATTTCAACCACAAAACCTTTCTCACTTGAGGCACCCGTCTGCTCTGTCCTAGGCATTTCTTTCTCGCCTTGCTGCACAGTCAGAGATGTGCTGCTTTTTCTCCTGTGCTGCCCATCCCTTCTGCCCTCATCAGCATCTTGTGGCTGCTCTTTCCCTCTGCTCCCATTCACAGCAGCATGGCAAGAGATCTGCTCCCGTGATCCTGCTGCATACTGACCTTTTTGGCAGGGATGGCAAGAGGGAGGGATAGCCTTCAGTCAGAGAAGGCAACTAATACTGGTGTGAGAGAGTGGGATGGGGAAGGAATAGGAGGGAGCACATTCTTCAGTGCCAGCCTGTAGAGCAGCTCAAGGCATTTGTGTAGCCTTTGGTGTACTTTGGGGTTTGGGTTCTAATAAAGGCAATTCTTTGCCACATCTTCAGAATAATTGCCATAGCACTATTATCCCAATAGAAGGTTGCCATGTTTTATGCTGAGAGTTTGTGCTTTCTTCTTTTAACCATATTGATAGAGGTTTTGGGCACATGGGAGGCAACATATTTTGTCTCTTACTCATGATAAACACTGATTCTCTTGAAAATTTCACTCTTAAGTGAATAGGGATGGAGAGAGGATACTCATTAACAGTGACGAAGGAAAATACATGATGATTTGAAGTAGCGTCAGAAGATTTCATGTTGCTATTCAACTTCTGGATCATGTAACAGTGAACACCTTTAAAAGGGCATGAGTGTTAAATTGAAGATTAAAGTTCGTGTTGAATAATTCTTGGTTGTAGCTTTAGTTGTACAGAAATTGTGTTCCTAGGACATGTAATGAAGAAGAAGTGAGAAGCTCCCTTTAATGCAGACATGCAGTTACATGGGACTAAATGCATCGTGTGTTGGAAAAGACCTGTAAGATCATCACGTAGGTAGCGTTAGGAGTTTGTGTATGAGTAGATTGCCTGAGAATTCTTCACTTTCTTTGGTAATATTTTTTCATGTGGTCATGTGATATTGCTGTTTTAATTGGGATTTACTTCACTACTGTCAGTGGAACCAAACCTACATGGTAGCATAATTTCTGTGAAAGGAAAAAAACTTCTATGGGTTTGCTCACAAAGTAAAAAAGCCTGTTAATGGAGACGATGCAGCACTTATTTTCTGGTAACAAAGCTGAAAATGACGTCATCCATAGACACAAATAAAATCTGTCTGGTAAAGCATTGGAAAGATAGTTCTTCAAGTAAAGACTACGTTAAGATATTCCTAACTTTATATCCACCCCTCTGGACCTTAGAGTCTGGTGCAGACAAGTAAAAGTAGGGAAAAGGTATCTCTTAAATACTCCATGCAAAGAAATCCCTGCACATAGAGTAATATATTATTTTAGCTCTAGATTTCTTCTCATTTCCCCTCTCATTCTTTACTTCATCTTGTTTTCAAAGTCTATAAAATCGGAAATAAAGCATCATGGCACTGAGCACTGAAGTAATTGCTGCAGTCAAGGAGTGTTTATGATTGAAGGGGTTTTCTGTTGGCTGGTTTGTTCTTGTTGCATTGTTTGAATCTCACATTCACAGAACCATTTGAGAGATGATCCAGACTCATCAAAGCTACCACTAACAGATTAAATTAACTGGGAAGTTGGGTAAATCAGCTGGGAAGTTGGTGCTGGCAATCAGAGCCACAGCCAAAGGCTGTGAACGGCTGATCCAGGCAGCTGTGTTTCATCAGAACTGTGGAGATATCCAACGTACCCCACAGAAATACAATAGGAAGTCACCTATATCAGATACTGAGCCTTTGTGTTTTATTTAATCATATTGCCTCCGTTTTACTTGCCCTAGTTATGTTACTATACATGTATGCAGAGTAATACGTTTCTGCAACCCTGGACAGCAGAATTTGAGACAATTTATAATGTAATTATGGCTGTAGAGAATTCCAACTCAAAAAATAAACACCCAAATGAAAAACCCCAAAACAAACAAACAACTGCCCCCCCAAAACAAGAACAAAAACCCAACAGCACCAAAAACCTCAACCTCCTAAGTGACTGTTAATCAGCAAAGGAGCAAATGTATTGGTATGGAGAAACGGTTGTGTTTCATATGTCTTTTGTTTATGAGGGGTAAACTACTTTGGGCTTCTAGCTATGGTCTCATGAGGTTTGGTCTGGATACTTTGTGGCATCAAGGACATCAAGGAGGTGTTGCAGAAACGGAACCGAAGCAGTCTGCTGCTTAGAAAGTGGCAATTTCTTACTGTGGAGCTGGCATCGCCTCTGGCAAAAACACCCAACCAAGAGATACTTGAAAGTTTCAAGCTGGGGACTTTGGGGTGTAATGATATGGGTGGAAAAGCTGCCCAGCAGAAAAGGACCTGGGTGTGCTGACTGATGGAGCTGAACATGGGCCAACTTGTCTCCAGGCAGCCAAGAAGGCCAAGAGCATCCTGGCCTGTATCAGAAATAGTGTGGCTAGCAGGGCCAGGGCAGTGATCATCCCTTGTACTTGGCACTGGTGAGGCTGCACGTTGAATACTGTGTTCAGCTCTGTCCCTTTCACTACAAGACAGACATTGAAGTGCTGGAGCAGGTGCAGGAAAGGGCAACACAGCTGGTGAAGGGTCTGGAGCACAAGTCTGGTGAGGAGTGGCTGAGGGAACTGGGGTTGTTTAGTCTGGAGAAGGCTCAGGGGGACCTTATCGCTCTCTGCAACTGCCTGAAAGGAGGTTGTAGTGAGGTGGGTGTTGGCCTCCTCTCCCAGGTAACAAGTGATAGGACAAGAGGTAACAGCCTGAAGTTGTGCCAGGGGAGGTTTAGATTGGATATTAGGAAAAATGTCTTCACTGAAAGGGTTGTCAAGTGTTGGAACGGGCTGCCCAGGGAAGGGGTTGAGTCACCATCCCTGGAGATACTTGAAAGATGTGTAGATGCGGCACTTAGGGACAAGTTTTAGTGGTGGACTTGGCAGTGCTCAGTTAAAGGTTGGACTTGATGATCTTAACGGTCTTTTGCAATCTAAACGATTCTGTGGTTCTGTGTAAAGACATTGCACGCCAGCAGCGCCCCCTCTGCGGGGCGAGGGGCGTGCGCGGGCCAAGCACTGCCCCCCGGGGCGAGGCCATGGGCGGTGCGGGCGGTGTCGGCCCGGCGTGCTCGGCAGTGCGTCGTCCGGTCCTCACTCCGCTCCGCGTTCCGCCGCGTCGGGGGGACCTCAGACCGAGACGAGGGAGCGTCTCATGGTCAGAGCAGCTCCGGCAGTGCTGGGACCGTGGCGATGACGGGTAAGGCGGTGTGGCACTGCTGGGGTGCAAGCACGCTCGTTTGGGACCGCATTGATGAGGTTATGCTAGTCAAGCATTAAGGTAGTGCAATATCTTGAGAGCCAAACTCGGTAAAATGAAGGAAATGTAGAAGTTAGTATCATTTGTATCCTGTAAAAATATCTGTGTTGAAACGAAGCTGTTACTCTAGAGTTTTTTTAATTTGAATGGATGAAAATCTAGAGGAGACCACACCGTGGCGGGGTGGGGATGTCCGTGTGTATGTACATGCATGTGTGGTGGTAGGGTCTCAGCCTGGGGTAGGAAAAACTCACTGGTGTATTCACTGAACTCTGGACATCGTATTAGACAAAGTAGTGTGTGTGATCCGCTGAAGTGCGACAGCTGACACCATAAACTGAGTGGGCTTTCTGAAAACATCATAGTGTTTGGTGGAGCAAAGAACTGAAGGGGCAAATTTTTTTTATTTTTTTTATTTTTTCTGGTTTAGCACAAACTTGTGTCTTTTTTTCTGGGAAAGAAAAGTAGCATTACAGAATTTAAATAAACAAACCTCGCTCTTTTTTTCCCCTAATGCATTTTAATTTCTCTCAGATTGGTGATACATGTCTTAAGCAATCTAGGAAATCTTTTTTACTTCACTGTATTAATAAGTATTTACTTGCTAATAGCGTATTAGCTGGAGCTAGCGAATGAATTCAGTGGATAGGGAGGTTTTTTTCATGCAAAATACTTTAGCTTGACAATATGTATTGACAACAAAGCCTGTAGAAGTCTGGCCCCGTTTGGAGCTGACCCTGGAGACGACTGTACGTGATTTGAATCAGTTAGCACGGGAGGAGATATCCTACTGCTGTTTACAATAGGGTTTTCATTAAACTCGATGTTTAATGAGCTTATCACATGCTGAGTCTTTTCCCTCAAGGGTTCTCTATTTTTTTTATTTCCTTTTATTGTTAGTAATTAAAGGTTAAACTGTTTTTCAAATCAGTCTCTTTATAGGGTTGCACAGTTTGATCGTTTGAGGTTTTCCTTATTTAATAATTCTTGTGGAAACTTGGGATTTTCACTACAGCACAGCTGCTTCTACAGTATGTTTAGCAAGAACTGCATCTAGCTCATAGTACAAATTATTGCTTCTTTGAAGGGACAGAGTACCTCTCGTTGCTGGTATGCGGGAGTGTCTTCAGCTATCATATGTCTAATTCATGCAGATGCAGCTGTATCTCCTTTGTGGCGAGTTGGTCAGTGATGTTTATGTTACTCTTTATGCAGTCATTTTAATAATTTTCAATCTGTTTTTCATTGTACATTTTTATTAATCATTAGGGGTCCTTAAAAATGTTCCAGCATTTACTGATCTGTATTGCTTATCCCTGTATTCCTCGTTCCTAGCAGAGCAGATTTCTTTCCTTTTTTTCTTTTCCCCTGCTCAAATCCCCTAGTGCTAGTGTTGCATTGATCTTATGCTTGGTGAGTACATTTTAAAGTGGAACCAAGTCACTCACTGAATGTGAGCCATGGACAGCATGGATAACTATGAAATTTCATGAATATTTGTAGCATGCTGGTTTGGATCCCAGGCAGAACAGTTGGACTAGTTGAGAGCAGTTTATTATTATGAGTTCATTTAATGAAGAATCCATAACTACAATAACTGTATGTCCAAGCTATAGCTAATGATCATTCCAGTTTAAAAACAAGCAAAACTATTTTAAAATAACTTGAATGTTTTGGTTTTATTTTTAATTCATTTGAATGTTTCTTGAAACATTAAAATGAAAAAAGTATTTTAAAGTCTCAAATGAATCAAATATATCAATTCCCTTGCTGGAATTTGAGCAGTTGGTCTCTAGGTTGGAGCAGACAAGCAAAGCTAAAGCAAAAACTTCTTAACAAAAAAAAGTTTCTGAGGAACGTTACAGTATCACAGCAGAAATGATTATGCTTTCTTGTGAGTTATTTCACGTACGGTGTCTTTTTCTGGGGACGTTGCTTTTGCTTTCTGAAGTTCAAAGCCATAGAAAATCATGGCTATTTTGCAACATTTTCCTTTTTTCCGTTTTTAAAAATGGACATACAAAAGTATGTGAGATTTTAAAACTTAACTCTGCAGTTGCCACCCAGGTAGCAGAGAACTGAAGACTGAACTTAGTCGTATTTTTGAAAGAACAGCGTGGTTAGAAAGCTGATGAATTGCGTGTATGCACTGTGAAATATAGTATGCAAAAGTCTCTGTGAATCCTCCCTCATTATTTAATTATTCTGAAAGATTTCTCCCCCATGATTAACATGGCAAGTCAGTCTTAGAAATAACTCGGCAAGTAGAATAGGGAAGGAAGTAGCATGTGCTTTCCATCAAAGAAGTTTCTGTACATTGGAAACGAATATTGTGAATAGTAGAGAAAGGAAGGAAGAATTAGTGAAATTTGTTGTCAAGAAACAGCAGTGTCACAGAATTTAAGCCTTGTAGTTAAAAAAAAGTTGGAAGGGTAACACCTGGACATATCTCTGTGTTATTTTGTTACCGCAAAGTGAGTGGTGTGTTTGATTTATTAAACCCAACCTACTGAAACTTGTTAAAAGAATCGGGACTTGTGCCACAATGTCCAGTTTTTACATTCTGCAGTGAATACCTAAAAGCACAGCTTGCTTTTTTTTTTTTCAATTGCTAAAGTATTCAATTCCTCTAATAATTCCAAATATCTACTGCATACTAAATAAGTCTGCTCAGGGCAGGTTTTTCATAGCTGTTGTCATTTCAATCTGTGGGGGTTTGTTTTTGTTTTAATTAGTGCTGCTTCATCCTTATCAGTTTTTACCTTTTCTTGACTTTGTCTTTAAATGTTTCTAATAATAATTAGAAGAATTGTGTAGTTAAGGGAAAACTGCGTTTAACAAAAACTTGGTATATCATGAACATTTGGTTCAAATTATCTGTTTTAATTGCATTCTGTTTCAGTGCCATGTGAGTTGTAGAGCAGTAGGTGTCTTGTACAAGTCATATTCACAGCAAATATAGATATGGATGAGAATTGATTGTAAAGTACCCCTTCAGCCCTGGCATTCGTTTACACTCATGCAAACCTACTGATAGTATTGTGTATGTGACTGAAAGCACGATTTGGCTCTAAATACTTAAAACACTGAATAAATGAAAACAGCACAGAGTCCTCTGGAGCCTTTCAGTGGCCAGAGGAGTTTGGAAGGCGGGTGCTGGGTGTGTGAGACATCCATCTGAGAGATTGAGAATGTAGGGAATTCGTGGAAAAAATCCAGCGACGTGCTGCAAATCCTTAGGGGGAAAAGTCAACCAGCTCCAGATGTTGACATGGTTGACTGTGAGCACATGAAGTGTTGTGGATTTAACTCTTGCAGTCAGAGTGCTTTTTTGTTTTTTAAACTGTGGTGACTACCAGGAGAAAAAGACATTTTCGCTTCTAGAGACAGATGAGATGATGGAGTAGTTAAATTGCACTGCCAACAGTATCTATCAGCCTCCTAAAAGCGCAGTGTTATTTATTAATTTCATTTTTAATGGGATGAGACAGGAATTCAGTCATTTTGAAAATACTAATTTTTCTCATATCTGATCAGTATACTTGCAATAAAACAAATACATTCCTACCATGGGCTAAGCTACCTATGAAATTGTGTGATTAAGCACTTCTGATTCATAAGGCTGTCAATTGCCTGTGTTTCTTTCAGAATAAAACCACTTGCAGGTATTAAAACACAAGAAGCACCTTGATTCAATTAAAAACGTTTAAGAGCTGAACTGGTACATAAGCAGTTAAAATAGAATTTCAGTGTTTGTTCTTACCACAGTGGATTTAAGTAGCGAAGTGGATCAATTTTATTATATTACCTTTGATTTTTATCGCTGCTTCCGGATATGTTTTTATTGTATTGTTTTCCTTGACTAGCACATAGCTGGTGAATTGCAGCTATGCTCGGAACAGACCTAGAGAAATCGGTTTGTGTTTTACTGGATTTATTTTTGTTTGGTTTTTTTTTTTTTTGTCTTAAAGATACTTTCAAATGCAGTGAATTAATTCAGAAAGGGCTAGTTGTCTTGCCAAAATACCTGTGGTACTGACACTGTACAGTACTCTGAAGAACAATACCTTGTGTAAAGAACTTTTCAAGTGGAGTTACTCTGGGTTTACTTTGTGTTCAGAAGTGCACTAACAATGCTTGGGCACCAAGAAGGCCGTTAATAAAAATGTCACTAAAGAATCCGACTGTCAAATATAAATTTCAGTGTGTACAGTTGACTTCATGGGTCTTCTGTTTCTGTTGTGCTCCACTGAATATGAAAATGCTCTTTGGGGTGTATCTTGTGAAAGCACTGCGGGCTGGTCACACACCAGTGGCAGCCTCCTGGCAGCTGGCAGCGTGCAGGCAAATTTCCTGTATGGCTGTCTGTCTTCAAATGCTGAGGAAGGGCACCAGAAATTCAGTTTAAAAGACTCTTCAAGGGATTTAAAGGAGAAGGAAGTAGACAAAGAAGAGACTGGGAGCAACAGGAGCAGGTCATTTAACAGCTGACATCCAAGCTCTGTGTTACCTTGGGGATGAAATGCCTTCTGGACAGGTTAAATGCTTTTTTTTTTTTTTTTTTTTTGGAACTGAAGGGGTGGTGCCTGGACTAAGTCTACAGGTATGTGCACTGTGTGCTATTGGGGGAACAATGGATGTGTGATGTGTGTAGCGTATTTGCAGCTCTTCAGACTGGTATTGGAAGTACATGTTCAGTCAGTCAACATTTCTGTTAGTTTTTCCTTTTGAAGTTTATTCAATGAAGTACTGCCAGGTAGCATGTTTGCTGGACTCACAGGGAAGACCTAGTTACTGTCAGCCTGATCTAACAATTTTGAAAGCTTATCAGTGTGCCTCCATACTGTGTTCTCCATTTGTTATGATTGCATTTGCTCTCTTAATACATACCGATACCTGCAGATTTTCTAATAGCTGTTCAGCTCTTTTCACCTGCAAAACATTTTACAGAGACATAATCTTTATCTTAACGTGTTACGAACACATAAATAGAAGAAGCAAAAATCCTTTGAATGCTTATCATGAACATGAAGGGGTGTCTTTACACACTCTGGAAATGGAATACCTTGTTCATTTATATTCTGTTTTATTCTACTTTTATGATAATCCTGTTTACCTGTAAAACCTTGAAACTTCCCTTAACAATAATTTTTTGTTCTAGGAATAAATAAAAAAGAGAGATGCAGATGTTTTATGATTGTTTTGAACATCAGGATTTTCAAAATGGTAGGCATGCATTCCTGGGGCATGTTTGCAAGAGGAAGGGGACCCTCCTAGAAAGCTGTGTCTCTAGCTGCCTACCAGTTGCCTGAACTGAGTCACGAGTGCCTTTTGACCTCTCGTTCACTCCTGCTGCCTCCTTGCTTCTGGTCTTTCCCACTTAGACCCAGCATTTCCCACTGGTTCTCAGTCCCATTTTTTCATTCTACCTTTCTCTAAGTCATGTCAGATGGAGCTAGAGATTTCTGTGTGGCTAAAGGCAAACCACATTGGCATTAATGTAGGACTGAGGAAGAACAGAAGGGAGGCTATAGACCTTGTTTCCACCAGAGATAAGAGGCCTGGCTTATGAACAAATTTTTATTTACTAAATGATCAGTGTTTAATTTCATATGTGGCTCAATGAGGAAAATTACTTTTGGTATAGACAAACTGAAGAATATATTAAGTACCAGTTACTAAATAATTGTAAGAGATGTGGTATCATAGATTGGTTAGGGTTGGCAGGGACCTTAAACATCCTCTAGTTCCAACCCCCTTGCCATGGGCAGGGACACCTTCCACTAGACCAGGTTGCTCAAAGACCTGTCCAACCTAGCCTTAACCACTGCCAGGGATGGGGCAGCCACAGCTCCAACCTGGGAAATGCCTGAGTTTGCTGTCCATTGTTGGGTTTGTTAAAGAGTTGTAAGGTTTGCCCAACCCTGAGTGGGGTAAGTTAGGCTGAGGAATACTGACAGTTCCCAGCAGCTGTGGCAGGAAGGATAAAGGACTTGGCAAAGAAAAATAAAACCTGGAAAGGGAAAAGTGATGTTGGGGGCAGCCTTGATGGCCACCCAAAAAGATGTTAACAAGCAAACTGAAAAAGAAACTGATGAATCTCTAATAGGATTAAGAGCTTACAAAGTGATTTGGAAACTGAACGCTGGGTATGGTGACAGGCTGAAGAAGCATTGGCTGATGAGAAAATAATTACAGGAAACCTGTGAAATAGGTTGCAGGACATTTTCCAGAGCGAGAGAGAATTAAAATTAGAAATACCCCACTGATGAGGAGGAGACCAAGACAGCAGAGCTGGGTTTTCTAGCCTCACTATGGAGGCTGAACTCCTCCATCGGGAAGTCCTCTCTTATTAGCCCTGGAAATAGCTGAAAAAAGCTAGGACTGATTTGCTTTCCAACCATAAATTTAGGTATGTAAGAAGGCTCAATAAGAACGAAAATGGGGATTCATTAATTACATTTCCCTTTGGCTCTTTTAAACACTGGTTACCTTTCTAGCAGATGTGGGAGCCCAAATGTCAGCTGTAATTCTGAGACAGAACAGCAGAGTGAGGTTGTGCCTGACAAAAGACAAGTTTCTGATGTGTCTGGAGACTCTAAACCCCAGCTCACAGCTTGAGTAGAATGTTGATTACCTGTTGATTCCACTCTGACAGATTGTCATGGTAGTGGGCACATTCTCTTCCAATATCTTGGGCATAGATCTATTTAAAGGAAAAGCTTGGATGATTCAAAGGGAAACAAATGGCAATTCGGACTTCCCATGACCTCCATATGTCTTTTACAGTTCACTTCCAAAACTTCCCCATCCAAGACTGTAAATGTAAAACCATGCCCTTTACCACTGGGTGCAAGAGAGGGGATCACCACAGTCATTGAGGAGTTAAAAGAGATGGGGATTGTCATCCAGACCCACTGACAATTCTCTGCTATGCTAGTTCATAAACCAAATGGAAAATGGCAACTGACAGTTGACTGCCACTGCCTGAATGCAAACGCCAGCCCCTTCACTGCTGCTGTACTCAATATAGCAGAATTGATATCTACGATACAGGAGCAGTGTCATTCAGTATGAGCTATCATAGATGTAAAAGCTATGTTTTTTACGGTAGCTATCCAAGAAAATGACCAAGAAGAATTTACCTTTTCTGGGGAAGCTGATCAAGCAGCTACTGTTTCAATCCCTACAACCTTGTTTAAGGGATGGATCCCCAATTCACGGCTGTCATCTATGCTGTGGTCACTGGGACTCACAGGGTCGTCCCTGGAATTGCCATTATAATTGGTTTTGTATTTTTAATGATAGGAATTGGAATTGTAAGATGCATGAGTTCTTGCATACTTTCCTGGTTTTCCTCTCTCTTTCCTCCTCTGTGCGTTATGTGAGGATCACCACCAAAAATGAGGAAGATGTTCCTCCATCTTCTATTGTTTGAGCCACAGCGTTTCAGTCTTCAGAGAGCCTGTGGTTTCTCCTGCGAACCACACAGAGATCACATCCCTGCGCACCCGCTGAGCAGGACAGGACAAAGCCGTGATAAGTATTCTGTTAAATTACATAGCTTGTTGGAAATGACAAGGATTTTATTTCTGGACCTCAGAGTAAATGAACACTACTAGTACAAAAGCTGTTCCTTGGCTTTATCCTTGTGTAGTCTCAGCATACAACTTACATAATGTTTAATTTATAAGAGTAAAAAAAAAAATAAAATAAATACATGGGTTTTCCTTTGATAACTGTCTTAAAATGAAAAGTGAGTTCAATGTGTTACTGCTGCTTCTAGCTGTGCTTACAATCTTATTTCCCTTCCCCACCTTGCCACTGCCTTAAGTGTTCTCGGAGTTACTTTTCCTTGTGGAGTGTTATAGTGTTTGCAAGAGGTATATTACCAATGGAGTAATAGTCCTGTCTTCAGAAAAATACCCATTTCTTCTTACTCCGCTCCTTTGCAAGTGACTAGGTTTGAACATCTATTTTAAGATGCGCAGGGAGTTAGGGTGTTATCAGAGGTCAAACTTTTAAGTGAACTAGGAGTTAATAATTTGAAGTAAACAATTTTAAGCTGTTAGATAAAGGGGAAAACAAAAAGCTTTCCTTATGTCAACTGTGAAACAACAACCAGTATGCTGCTGATAGTGACTGTAAATGTTATTTGCCCTCTACAGAGCCAGTAGACTTGTAGATTTAGTTTTGCTTATTATTTAGTTATGTGTCAGCCTTACCTAGTCTGCATTGTCTATGTGCTGTGCTTATGAAGATGCTGTTCTTCACAACGGGGACATAGGCAAGCAGAACGGAGGGAGCCTCTAGGCTGGAAGGGAGCTCTGGAGGCCAGGTGGTCCAGCCCCTGAGCAAAGCAGGACCAGCTGCAGAGTTGGATCCAGCTTAAAGGTGGATCAAATCACTAAAGCCCTGCTTTGGAGAATCTCTATAAAGGTGATGTGATGTATGGGAGAATTCCAAGATTCATGATCTTTAAAACAAATACATTGTAATGTAACTGGTTTTGGGGTTACAGGTTCTCGGAAAAACAGATTTCCCATAGGCTTTTTCACATCTTACTATTCTTTTGGGACAGATCTGTAAAACAGCTTTTATTTTTCTTGTCATAATTTTAGTTCAGCAAGGGGTTTTTGTTTCTTTGTTTGTTTCCCCTTTTCCCTCAGAGGTGTCTCTCTGCATGGAAAGGAAAAATAATAGAATAGAAAAACAACAAAAAACAACCAAACCAAAACAAAAACACCAAACTGCAAAAGAAGGAAAGAGAATGGGAGAATATGAGTTTGAAAGGTGCATTTACAAATAAAGTTTGAAAAGACCCATCCAATGGTAGGAGGAAGAAATGGAATTACTGTTACCTTACAATAAAAACTAGTCCTTAAAAAAATTAGCACATAGAAGAGGCACACAGATAATAGAACAGTATGTTTAGAAAAGTTTGATAAAAATTAAAAATAAAATTCTGTAAAGGTATAATAGAACATTAAACGAGAAGGAAACTGACTGGGGTTTTCTTTGTTCTTTTTTAAACAGTTGGACAAAAAGAACATTCCAGTGTAACTTTGAAGGAAGACACTGAAACTATGGAGACAAGTCCATCTGACTCAAGCGCCAGGGATGGTGTAGATGCTGAGAAAGAGGATGCTCATGCAGTTAAACAGTTGCCATCTTCGGAAGAAGATGCAGAAGACCACGCATCTGAGCCACAGACTTACGATCTGGGTTTTAAAAAAGTTTTTAAATTTGTTGGGTTCAGATTCACAGTGAAGAAGGAAAAGACTGGAAAATCGGAACCAGTTCAACTGCTTACTGTGAAAAAGGAAACACAAGCCCCTGAAGGAGCTGATGATCAAAAAGAAGTCAGCTCAGAAGAAACAGTGATGCCTGAGGATGCGCTCTCTGCAGAAGACACCACCAAAGACACACTGAAAAATGACAAAACAGAAGATGAATCTCCTAAAACACCAGAAGCAAATGAGATTTGTTCTCAGTCAGCTGCCTTAACCACCGATACTGCATCACCACTAAGAAAACTTTTTACTCAGGGATGGACTGGATTTAGAAAAAAGAAGAGTTTCAGGAAGCCTAAAGATGATGAACTACAGTCTCCTACAAAAGAAGAGGAGCAAGAAAAAGAGGGGGCAACATTAACAACTGAAACCACTGAAAAGGAGGAGAACTCTGAGCTGAAGAAGCAAGATGAAGAGAAGAATGTGACAGCAGTGACCATTGAAGCACATGAGAAAGAGCAAACTGAAGGTGAAAAGCAGGAGTTAGAAAAGACTGTGGCAGCCACAGGAGTCGAAGCAAGTAAGAAAGAAGAGCTAACTAAGCTTGATGAGCAGGGTCAAAAAGAGGATGTAGCAGCAGCATCTGTTAAAGAAAGTGTGAAGGAGAAAAAAGCTGAAGAAGATCAGGAAAGGAAACTGGTGGAAACCTCAGATCTTGGTAAAAAAGAAGAAAAAACTGAAGAAGGAGAGAAAGAAAGTGAGATGACAGAGAAACCGCAAGAAACGGCATCAGTGGTACCTGTTGTCGCTGACACTGTGAACGGAGAATTGAAAATATCCTCAGAAGTCCTACCTGTGGGAGAAAAACTGCAGCCAGTGGAGAAGTGTGAAATAGATGACAGAACTGAAATATCCTCTGAAGAGAAACTTGAAGAAGGATCTTCGGGAATTGAAATTTCTAGTGAACAGCTTAAAAAAAATGAGGGAAGAGAAGGAAATATACCTGCCTTGCTGGGGAAGGAAACGCATGATGAAAAAACAGAGGAAGCAGAATTGAAAATGTCACCCACAGCAGAAGTCATCACAAAAGGAGACGCTCAAGACAGAACCACAGAGAAGAAAGAAATCAAAGAACACGAGACAAAACTGACTCCAGATGCTCCCGGATCAAAGTCCTTTTCTATTTCTGAACATTCAGTTGACACAGAGGATGATCAACAGTCTATCAAACCCACTGATGAAGGCCTACAGGGAAAAACTGGCATAGTTACGACTGATACTATCAAACCAGATGAAATAACTCCTGAAGAGGCAGCTGGAAAGAAGCCTCCAGAAGGTATCACAAATGAAGCTGATCTGCTGTCTTCTCAAGAAAAAAATAAAGTACAAGGTAGCCCTTTAAAGAAACTCTTTACAGGTACCGGATTAAAAAAACTGTCTGGAAAGAAGCATAAAGGCAAAAGAGAAGAATCTAAGTTAGGGGAACAGGGTGAACCAATTCAACTCTTATCAGATTCCCCGGATAGCCCAGAGGAACAAAAAGGGGAGAGTTCTGCCTCTTCTCCTGAGGAGATGAATGAAATTCCTTCTTTGGAAAAACCTGTAGATGGAATGCAGGTCACTGAAAATGAGGATGCTGCAATTTCAGATGTGGAGCGAAAAAGGGAAAGCGTTACACCCTGGGCATCATTCAAAAAGATGGTGACTCCCAAGAAACGTGTCAGAAGACCTTCTGAAAGTGATAAAGAAGAAGAAACTGATAAGACAAAGAGCATTGCAGCATCTGCAACTGAAAACACTGTTGATGAAAGTCAAGGAGAAATAAAAGAAAATGGGGTGGACCAGAAGCCAGATAAAACCACAGAAGAGCCCAAAAGAAAGGTTGACACATCTGTGTCCTGGGAAGCTTTTATATGCGTAGGCTCTTCAAAGAAAAGAGCGAGGAAATCGTCATCATCTGATGAAGAAACTGAACATAAGCTTGGTCAAGAAAGCCAAAAAGTAGAAGAGTCTGGACAGAGCAAAGAAACAGCAGCAGATGCAGTTCTTACTAGCTCTCAGGAGAGTGATCAAGGACAAGGGAATTCTTCCCCAGAACAAGCTGGAAGCCCATCTGAAGGTGAAGGCATTTCAACATGGGAGTCATTTAAAAGGTTAGTCACTCCAAGAAGGAGATCCAAAACCAGAATGGAAGAGAAAACCGAAGACTCTGTGGTGGGATCTAGCCTGGAGCATTCAACATCAGATGGTGAGCCTGGAAAAGATGAATCGTGGGTACCATTTAGAAAACTGATGCCTGGGCGTAGGAAGAAAAAGTCAGATGGAAAGCCGGAACCAACTCATCTTAAACAAGCAAAAGAAGACATGGCAGAAACGACTGAAGAAGATTCAGATATTCCAGCTGTTGTTCCTTTATCTGAATATGAAGCAGCAGAGCAGGAGAAAATGGAAGCCCAAAAAGCAAAAGATGCTGAAGCAATGAGAGAACAAGCATCAAAGGAAGAGAGAGTAGAAAAATTAGAGGAGACCCTACGAATTGAGCAAGCACATGAAGGACTGGTACATGCAGTTACTGTTACTGTTGTGGAAGGGGAAAGGGCGGTTACCAGTATTGAAGAAAGGTCACCATCTTGGATATCTGCTGCTCTGACAGAGTGCATTGAGCAGGCAGAAGAAGAGGAAGAGAAAGAAACTGAGAAAATACTTGAGTCGGATGTTATTGTGGAAGAAGCAGTTATAGCTGCTAAGACGGTGCCAGAGGCAAGAAAGGATATAAGTGATGACACCACAGCAAGTGACATAGAGCTAACCTCAGAAGCAGTGACAGCTCTGGAGGAGACAGCAGAAGCTTTATGCACTGAAGAAACAATGGAAATGTCCCTTGCTGAGGAAACAACTGAGATGGTTTCTGCTGTTTCACAGTTGTTAGAAACCCCAGATACTACAGAGGAAGTTACACCTGTACAAGAAGTAGAGGCCACTGAACAAAATTTGAAAGAACTGGACAAACAGACACAAAAAGTTCTTCATGAAGTTGCTGAAAGAGTAAAGTCAGCAGATTTGGCACAGCTGGTTAGTGAAGGAACCGTGACGGCAGCAGTACAAGGAATCGAGCCAGAAGTGAAAGATGATGCTAAAGATGGCAGTGTTGTAGGCCAGGAAGCTCTTTTGCTTGAAGAGTCCTTGGGAAAAGGAGAACATGAGGAGGATGGCCTCCAGCCCCAAGGAAGTGCAGGGAGCATTCAGAGCCAAAATGGAGTTGAAGAGAATGTTCTACATGAGGGTTCAGAGAGAAGTGAAATATCTGGTGCAATGAAGGAAGGCACAGAAGGATATGAAAATGTAGATGTAGTGAGAGATGAAAGCCAGTGGCAGGCATGTGAAGAAGCAGTTGTAGGAGACCATGAAGAAATATCTGAAGTAGAGAGGACAATAGAGGAACCTTCATCAGATGACAGAGAGTTTCACAGCATCAAAGCAGTCGCTCCCCAGGAAGAGCCAATTGCAAAGCAGGAGCCTTCAGAAGAAGAGAAGCTGCCCATAACAGAGTTGACAGCAGATGAGACAAGAGATGAATATATTCCCAAAGTACAGACTGCAGTAAGTATTACATGTAACACAAAGGCTGGTTTGTAAAAGAAAACAATCAGCAAGTGTTAGGTACTATACCTAATTTAGAACTGGGTTGTGGCAATATTGCTGTCACAGATCTTCCTTGTGCGGCCTAGGCAACTGAAGTTCATTTCCAGTGAGACACACACACTGTCTTGTGTGCACACACAGAGTCTTGTGTGCAGAGTGAGGTGGATGTGATTCCTACAGAAATAGTGGGAGACTGTGTGCGTGGATCTGAAGGTGCTAAAAAAATTACCATTAAGGTTCCTGCACAGCACAGCATGACTGAAGATGCGTGAACGCTTAAGATATGTATGTGATGCATATGGTACCATACATAGTGGATGGTATTTTCAGGTGTAGGCAGAGGTACAATTGTAGCTGAGGTGCTTCTGCAAAGGGAGGAAATTAAATGACAGCACTATCTCCAGCTTTAAGTGGCTGATGTGTTCCTACCTTCTTCCTTACCTCCCCACCATCTTTCTGGCTTAGTCTTGCTTTCAAGTGCTGTCAGCTGTCCTTTCCTTTAGGCTGCCCTTTGTTTAATGAGCCGTGTGTCCTGAGAAACTGGGATCTTGGTGGCCCTCTAATCTCAGTGTCATCACCTCATGCTCTTCCCGTAGCCTTCCTCCTTTTGGCCATTGCTTGTGCTTTTTCACCCAGAACATTTGTGGTTCCCTTTTTCATAAGTCTGTTGCAATTCTCCACAGGTGCAGGACAAGACAGATGATGAAATTGCTTCTTTGAAGTTTAAAGCTGAAGAGCCTGTGCAGCTTGAAGGACAGGACAAACCCCTTACTGTGGGACCAGAGTGCACACGAGCAATTGTCACTGTGGTCC
Organism: Pezoporus wallicus; assembly: GCF_028554395.1. NCBI lineage: Eukaryota > Metazoa > Chordata > Aves > Psittaciformes > Psittacidae > Pezoporus > Pezoporus wallicus. The sequence goes on from NW_026635157.1 coordinate 862,522, forward strand.
CTGTTAAGCCTGAAAGACAAAATGAAATTCCTGACGTAGGCTCAGAAGACCAAGCTTGTACTGAAGGAGTGCTTAGCAGGGTGCTTGCTCAGAGAGAGGAAGAGAAAGATGGTACTGCGCTCCTTGGTGTAAAAAGCACAGAAGTCACTGTTACTGAAGTTCCACTGCAGAATGAGGTAAAAACCTTTGCCCTTGCTTCAGAAGCAGCTGCAGATACTGAGCCAAGTGTGACAGATGGGGCTGTCGGGCACATTACAGCAAAAGATTCTGTGCCTGTCTTAGAGCTGCAATGCAGAGAAAAAATGTCTGAAACCCCTTCCCCAAGTGATGAAACTAAGGGTGGCAAAATGGAAGATGCTGTGCTCAAAACTGAAACACACTCAGAGAGCGATACCACTGTCACTGAGGCTCCCACACAGATTGAAGCAGACAGTGCATCTACTTTAGCATCAACATGCCCAGATACCACTGAAAATGGAAGCACTGTCCTCACTGACATAAGTCCTAAGAAATGTGAAATGCCGAGCAGCTTTGCTGGAGAAGGGACTTTGGAAAAAGAACAAGAACTTCCAAACTCACAAGATTTTGGTAAAGATGATGATGAAAATGAGCAATTGGTGGAAAGAGCCGAAGAAGTACTGGAATCTGGAAAACCGGAAACTGTGAGAGCTGATCCAACTTCAGCTGCTATCCAGCAAGAGGTTTTAACTGTGCAAGACAAAGGCTCTGACTCAGCCTTCCTACAGGCTGAAGGCATGGAGGCTCTGAAAGCGCGTGTGCCTGTAGCAGCTGCAGTAGTTGAAGAGCATGTCATGGCAGAAAACTTAATGCCCACAGATGTGCCAGCCGAAACTGTACAGCCCTTGGCAACCACATCAGAGCAAATGGCTTCTGAAGAGGTCCTAATTACCACTGTTGACTATTCAGGCAGGGGGACTGCAGATCTTGGTAATGCAGAAGCACCTGAGCCTCAAGTAAGTCTTGCTTTCATGAATGGAACATCAGAGGAGCAAGAGAGGCTGCAGAGTACAAGGCAACCTGAACAAAATGGTATTCTAAGTGACAGTCTGTCTCTCACGCACACAGAATTTGAGCAGGATTTTGTCAAGTCTGTGACTATAGAGTCCCAGAGTACAAAAATTGTACTGAATGCCATCCAGACAGCTGTTCACAAACTTGCAGAAGAAGAAGAGTCAGCTGCCTTTGATTCAGAGCAGCACATGAAGTCCCCAGGAAAAAGCCCATTAGATACAAATACATCTGAACTTCTGGAAAGTATGCAGGTGGATCATCAACTTCCAGTAAAAGAGGGAGAGATATGCAGTAAAGAACAAGAGCTCCAGCAATCGGGGATAGTGAAAACTGCTACCTTAACAGACTCTGCAGAAATTCATGCAACTGTAGAAAAAACAAAAGACATGCTGTTAACTTCTGAGATGCTGAAAGATGGACAAAATCAGAATTCTTTATCATTTGTAACTAGGCTTGAAGATGTTTCAAGAGAAAGTGTGAGACTTCAGAAATCAACGCTAGAACTAAGTACTTCAGAAGATTCAACCAAAGATCTCCTAGACATACACCTACCAAAATTAAGGGAAAAAGAAGCTGGACAGATTATGGAAATCCCAGACCAACATACAAGTCAGCAAACATGCAGAGAAAGTGAGGAAGACCATCATCACTCACCGGTGGAAGATGGAAGAAGACAGACATGGGAAGATGGTAGTTGCCAGGAAGGAACATCCTGTGATAGTCCACAAAGTCAGAACTCAGTGGCTGCTGATGCCTTGAATGTAAGTAGTATTTTTTTAGACAGCAATTTCTTTCTTTTTCCAAGATTGTTGTGGGGGGTATCTAAAAAACTTCTTGTGTGTCTTTTTCATTGTGGTAAAAGGCAGCTGCTCCCCAGTGTAACCAACAGGCCACAGATCTTGTATTTCTTTTTTCTTTTCCTTCCCTTCTCATTTTACTGCCTCTTTCTGGCTACTCAACACTTTGTTTCTTTTCTGTACAGCTATCCACATCTTAATGGCCTTTGTTGTGGCCTGTAGTTTGGGGTGATATTTGTGGGAGGCTGAAAATGTGGTTTCAGTTTTCCTAGATACAGTCATATACGGCACACGTTTAATGTGTGGGATTTAAACCACAAACACGCTTCCTCTCTTACCAACGATCCTTTCAAGATCTAAAGGATGTGACTATTGCCTTCATGGTAAACCTGGAGTGCCTCATGTACCAAAGCTCTTTGCACTTCAGTAAATTCTGAATCAGAAATGAAAGGTGCATTCTCTTCTGAGGTTATTTACTGCACTTGCTTCACTAAGTCATGAGAACTTTATCTCTGAGAACTGCTTGGAAAAATAAGATTTTCTTGGGAGAGTAAGTTGTCATTAATAAAACATTTTTTACTGTCATTTTTCTTTCAGATGTGCTAAACATCCATGTGGCATTTGGAGAGATGAGAACAGTCCTAGAGAAAACTGACAATCCTGTGACAAAACCAGGAGCTTTATTCACTACCCTTATTCTTGGATGTTAACATCTGCTCTTTCAAAGACCTCACCTTCTTTGTCATTTCTATTAAAACAACAATGCCTTTTATGTTGGCTCTATCCGCATATGTGTTCCATTCAAAGGTCATTTGCCTCTACCCAAAATACACCATTTAGACCAGAGGTGCACAACTGAGTGAATGGACAGACCACTGAAATTTGTGCCACAGCTGTTACTGTCCCCTCACTTAACATGTGTCCTGTCTGTCCCACCTCCTTGAATCCCTTCACTCATCCCCGAATCCCCCTTCTTTCTTCCTGCAGTCTCCCTTGCCCCCCACATGTTCCGTAGCTGCCTTGATTTGACCAATGAGTGGCTGTAGATGCTGCTTGTGTGTGAAGGGGAAAGAGGAGGGCTGACTGATGAGAACATATGAGACTTCTGGCCAAGTAGCAGATGTGTCTATCAAACAGCAGGAACTGGATCACGCACAAATTCTTGAGCAAGATGCTCAAGATTGCTGCCTTTCAGGCCCATTCAGGTATCTCTGTCCATCCTTCAGTTGTATTTGTGCAGGCCTGATTCAGTCAGAAATTACTTCTACAGTGTAACTTGAAAGGAGATTGAGAATACCCTTCTTCTGTTGTTCCAGACTTCAGGTCTCAGGACTGGACTGTAATGTGTTGAGTATTTATATGTATGTCTTAAACCCAATTCTGATTTTAATGTAGAGCTATGATACTTCTGTATTATTTAGGCATACCCTTAAATGAATTTTGTAGAGTAGCCTGGAGAGGAATTGATACCATTGGAATGGAAATTGATAACACATTGTTTCCTATTTATTGTTCCAGGTTCTTCCCCTTGTAAAATCTCTCAAAAACTTGGCTGTCTTGCTTTGAATATTTATATGTATATCCTAAACCCAGTTCTGATTTTAATGTAGAACTATGATATTTCTAAAGACAAAAGGAGAGCCCTGACCTATGTCAGATCCACTGATCGCTTCTACTTGCAGTCCTCTCTTGTTTGAGAAACCTCCTGACTGACCATTTCCCTGTCATCTTGCTCATGTATCACAACCCTCAAATTGCAGCCCTCTCATTCCAGGGTCTGCTCATTTCTGGTCACTGCCCCATCCAACCCTATGCTTTTCCCTACACTTAAACCATCTAACATCCTTCCTTCTTTCTTGCCCAAGCCTTGCCTGAACCTCTTTCCCACCACAGCATTTCCTGAGATCCTTCATGCTCCTGTCTTCATTGAGGGGAGAGTAGGAAGGAGGGTAAGGACTTGGTGATGAATTCTGCCTTGGATTGCAAAAAAGCTCATGAGACCATAGGTGTGCTGAGATCTTGAAAACCTTCATGTAAGTTGGATTGGACTGACAATAGCTGGAGATGAAAATGAACAGGAAAATTTAAAGATGGAAAGAAGCCCCAAGACTGAGAGTTGTGGGAAGTCTGTCCCTGACAGGAGCTGGTCCTCTCTTTTGTTGTTTACATTAAAATCAAGCATGGGGTACAAGTCAGTACTTTCAGCTCTGATTTCTAAAGTGAAGGTTACAAACCGCGCTTTGTGAAACTGATGCCCATCAATTTGAACAATAGCTCACTATCCTACCTGTATAGTAATTTATTTTAAAATCAACTTTTAGTGTACAAATGCTCTTGTTATGGCAGGTGCTTGCCTCTCCTCAGGCTGCACATACAGCAAGCAATGTGACTGATTGCACTGGTGTGATTGCACCATCTGGTGCTGCCCTGTGTGGAAGCATCAAAAAATTTTTCCTTACCTCAGAGCAAATTATATAAATATTTAAAGCCAAACAATGTGGTTTCAAACAATCCAGTCTATCTGTCCATCATTAGTGGCAGCTTTCCCCTTTAGCTTTGGGCAATTCCAACACCCTCTGTTGGTTTCCACAGGTTGAAGTTGGCTTGCAAGTTAATCATGCTCTTAATAACACCTCACAAGTGCAAACTTGGCTGAATTTGTACAAATTATATACCTATGTACGTTAAGCCATATTGCAGTAACTGCAGCAGGTAAAACAAAATAACAGTAGCATGACCTGTGTAATCCTGATTCCTATGTTTGTAGCTCCAAAGCTGTTAATAATATGTAAAGTTAATTCCTGTCTGAACCTCATTTAAATAAAGCTAGTGTTACCACAATGTAAATTGTCTGTTGGTGGTAATTGGATAGGTGAGTGCTTTAACTTGCCTGTTTTCTCTATTAATCCAGGGCCTAGGTAAGCAATGCGACAAACTTAACTATAAAACAAATACAAAAGCTGCTTCTATATAACTGACAGCTAAATAAATGCTGCACCTGAAACTGTACTAGTGGTGCAGGGAGCATGCCTCCACATAAAGATACTACCTTGTTCCAGCATATTGCTTTGGCCTCTGAAACTCTCATTTGAGACTGTGACTTCTGGCTTGTGCTTAAAAGCTTGAAGCTTTCTCTAATCCAATGTATTGGGTTACCAGATTTGATTTTGTGTTTTTAAGGTAGATTTTCATTGATTAAATAAAATGCAACTACAGATTTGTTCTAATGTGTATACGTGGTGTTTTTTCAGCTTGCTTACTATAAATCATTTTCTGATGGTTGCTTCATCTTCAGAGAGTTAGATTTGCTCCTGACACTTCATTCATTGTTGACTGATGTTCAGTTTTTGATGTGAATTAAAGGAACTGATTACAGAATTAAACTGCTTGTAGATTTCTATGAAATATGCATACTTCACAAGAAGTAATAAGAGTAAGCTACTTCAGAAGTCTGTTAAGAAAAAAAAAAAACCTTTAAATTCAAGATAGATAATAGTATTCAGTGAGACAGAATGAAAGTTTGTAAATCATATGCCTTGCTGGTACAACTGAAGTGTATAAAAAGAACCAGCAAAGCAAGAACATACATGTCACAAAAAATTCATCTTAGACTATCAGATTAAGTACCTTAGGCCCATAACTGGTATCTTCTAGGCTCCCCCTCTTCGGGTTAGCCAGCATATACTCCTCATGGCACCAAAACCCCGGAGGTGCTTGTGATTTATGTTTACAGACCTTGGACTGAAATTTTTCCAGCCATCTATGTTCTGTGGCTAGGGATGTTTAGCATCATTTGCACCTCGATAGACTTTCATAGATTCACGCCTGAACTCATTTTATAAAGCTACATGTATCTGCAACCACCTGCACTGGTCACAGCAAACGAAGGGATGTTGAAACACTGCAGGATGCCTTGTCACTCACTTTTATACTGCATCAAGGGACTCATGCTGCAGGCAACTTATCTCACTGTCCAACTCTGGCATCTGCAGGTACAGATCCAACCAGCATCTCCCATCAGACTTTGCTCAAGGCACACAATCTCTGCTAGTCTTCTGCAAGGCTTATGCATTTATACTATCCTGTTGCTGATTAACATTAGGTCCCTAAATGGGCATCAAAGTAGGAATTGGAGGCCAAGCCTCTTGCATCCCAGGAAGGTTTGTGTGCTGTTTTCTCTTCTGTAAGGCTGTTTTATTGGCAATAGCTCAAGTATCCTGCCTATTAATTCAAGCTATAGAAGTGGATCTGGCTCTTCCATTCAGATCCAGAGCATATGGGAGGCAGCTGTGCTTGCTGAGGAACCTGCACAGCTTGGATACAGCAAGTGCCTAGGGATGGGCAGGCAGTTTGCCAAAAGCACAGAGGATTCCTGAGATGGTCATGTCTGGGTGCTAGACATTTGTCATTCACACTGCCACATGGGAGGGGAACAAGCCTGAGGAGGCTGATGGGACTGCAAGGAAGGACGTGGTTTGGAATGAGGAGCAATGTGGATCAAATGGCCAGTGGGATTTACAACACAGATTTTGGAGGTCTCATTTTGGGAAGATGGATGAAATGTGGTGAAAGAGGGTGATTCTATGAACATTTTAAGATGCTGCTAAGATGGAAGCCTAGCCACCACAATACTAATACCTAACTTAGGGCTCATGTCATTTCTAGTTGGACATTAAATTTAGTCTTTACAAAAGTAAGAATGAAAGATAGGGATAAGGGCGTAGTAAAGTCCTGTGTCTGTTCTGCTCCAACATCCTCTTGGGAAAATAATGTTGACACTTCAAAACAGTAAGAACAGTTTTAAAAAATGTCTCCTATTCCTCCTTGAAAATGACATTCGTTCCCAGAGCTTGAAAAACTCACACATCTCAGTCCTTAGTGCAAGGACTGGTAATAAAATGAAAGTAGAGATGGAGAAGTCCAATATGCCATGCAGCTGCTTCCTGGGCACGGTCTCTGAAAAGTCCTGTGGCAGCTTCACTGTGTCTGCATGACCTACACTACAGATATCTCTCTGTCCCTGCGACAAAGGCACCAGACTATAAAATAAAAAACAGCATCGTGCCTTTTTGTCTAAGCAGCTAGACAAGACAGAATTGTAAAAAAAAAAAATTGCAAGGCATTTACAAGCCAGCTGCTCTCCTGGAAGGCAGGCATCCCAAGAAGCCTTCAGGAAGGAGCCTGACAGCAATCCCTGCCTCCTCCCCAGTGAAACTGCCCCCCATCACCATTTTCTGTGGCCCCTTGGTTTTGCAGTGCTGCGGTCTTCTGTCTCCTGCTTGAGCTAGCTAGCTGTCTCCCTGCTCAGTAAGCAGGTTCCTTGTGAACTTTTAAACTCACTTCTAGGATATTATCAGCACACAGTCCCAGGGTCAGCAAGACATCGTCAGCGGTGCCTTCATTTCTCATAGAAACAACTGTATGAAGCAGAAAACCTGACACAACCACCTGTACTAACACTTTTCAGTGAGGCTCACAAACTCCAGGACAGAGAGAGGTGATGCTCAGCCAATATCTGAGAACAGCTACCTGGATAGTGTATGCCCAGGACTCCAGGGTACCCGGACCCAATGCACCCCAGGGTCCCAAGCTACCTCTGCCCCGTACAGCATTAGGTACAGATATGAGTTCACACACTCATGCATCTGGCCCCAGCCATCAGCACTAGGATCACCTCTTCTGCATACCAAGACCCCCTGGCAAGACATCAAGGCAGGAAGGCAAACATGGGAGGAGGCTGACCACGGGATTCCAAATTCACTTGCTTTTGTAGTTTAAGAGGTGGCTGAAAAAAGTGAAGGTTTCAAGGCTGTCTCACTAATGTGAAGGGGATGGAAGGTTATATATACAGCTCTGAGGGAGAAATGTCAGCCAAATTGTTTGAGATGCTGACTGGAAAGCCAGTCTTCCCACAGTCCCTGGCAGCAATGTGGGTGTTTGTTTAGAGAAAACTTTTCTTAGCCCAAATACATTTGTTTTAGGGTTGGGGGGGGGGTGTGTGTGTTTGTTTGTTTAACTCCCAGATGGTGTTTTCACTATCATTCCATGTGAGCAATTAAGACTACAAACATGACCTGCCCATTATTTTAGTGCTGACACAAACTCTTCTAAACTAGAATATTTGCTGAACATTCTTCAAAATAGCATTATTCTCTTTGGTATAAGTGTTCCTGCTGGGAAAATGCTTTTATGGGATTTTTGCATAATCAGTCTTAATCCTGCAATTGGGTCCAGGCTTATACATCCTCTCTCCTCCCCACAGCAGAGCCAGTTAATGCCTCACAGATGCAGGGGAGGAACCTGCATCAGTAAGAATTGTGTGGCAAAGGCTGGGCATATTGCTTGCCGTTCTTCAATACAAAAGTATATTTCATTAAAAAAAAACCAAACCAACAGAAATCCTTTTAGCCAGCATTGATAACAATTGGTAGAAGTAGGCTCATGTTCATTATGGCAGCATACTATGTTGAAATTGCTATTTTTTTTTCTTTCACTCATAACCAATAGTTGTTCAAGGAAAGAACAGATGCAATACTTCTTTCTGTAATCACTTCTTGATGTGCCTCAAGGCTCTGGATATCCTGTTATTTATTATCTATTTATTTTTTCAATAAAAGAGACATCACATCTTGTCTTTGCTTTCTTATTAAGAGCGTGGGTCACTGAGGAGCATCTAACCTTACAAGCAACAATCTAAGCAGCAGAGATGATTTTGCTTAAAACTTCAAAACCTCCCATTTTTCCTTGTGGCTTAATGTACAGGAGTGCAGTGGTGATGTGCTAAGGCAAACCAACCTGTTACGCTGCTGTATCATAATATAAAAACCATGAACCTTGGCACATCACTGAAAAATAATGTAATCCTGCTTGAATTTTGAGTTGTAAACTATGCAAAGTATTGATTTACTGCCTCCACTGACTGGCAAGGTACAGCTAGCAGGGAAGTGGCAGTGAGTGGCACTGACAACATACAGGGAAGCAGAAGAGCACAGCTGGAGAAGGACTGTAGGAGCAGAGACAAACATTCATGAAGTGATGTAAGATTTCTGTTGCTGGGAACAGAACTGTTTGTTATGACCAACTTGGCTCTAGAAGAAAACCTGAGAGGCTCCACAATCTGCTGCAAAACCAGAAAAAGGTTGAAATGAGTTATAAAAAAAGAGAGCACTTTTAATTGAACATTAATTTGTGACCTGTTTGCAGCAACACAAGAAAGTAAAATAAGTCATCCAGAGCAGCTGGGGGAAGCAGGATGGTAGGCAACAAGCAAGAGCTTAATGGGGGCTGAAGATCCCACTCTGCACAGATGGGTGAGAAATGGAAGGGGAAAGGTGGGATCTTGATTCTTTATTCTCTACCTTTTTTTCCTGTAGCCAGGAAATACACTCTACTGGCTATGGAGCTTCCATTCTATGTACTGTGTTTTTATACTCTCTGTCCTCAAGCCAACTGCATTTTAACCAGATATGCTTTTCCAGAACTTGGCCCTGCTGTGACCATGGGCTGCTCCTCCAGGCAGAAATGTTCTGAACCACTCACTATGTGCAAACCCTCATAATTGAAAAACCCACACCCACCTCCCCAAAAACCCTACACAAAACAAAATGAGGAAACCACAACAAAAACAAACAAACAAAAAAGCACCAAAGTGGAGTTCCCTCTATATGTAGTATGGAAAAAACCATCTTGGTAACAAATAAAGTCCATCAATAAATACTTAACTGCAGCAGATGAATGCTTTCTGGCCGCAGTAGCATCTCTATGATAGAGTCCTTTTCAAATAATATGTTCATACACACATATGAAAACTTGAAGTAATAATATCTTCAATTTAAAGGCAAGTTCATATCTTTAAAGTAACAGTTAGCAATGAACCAAAGATGCTGTGAGGCTGGTGCTTTCCCTTTCTGCTGAGGGAAAGGGAGAATAGTTTTTAAAATTTGCTGAAAGCAAGAAATACAAAAGTATCTATTAGTACATAATTAGTACAGCTAATTATGATGTGTGAAGTGTAAAGTTAAGTGCTCAGTTTTCCCCCTAATTACCTATTTAAGTAATAGAAAGGAAGACATCAAAACCATCTAACTGGCTCCTACTCTAGATACAGGACACAGATCAAAGTTTAGAAGGTTATGTTTGAATTTTAAATGAGCTAGACTGAAATATTAATGATTCTTTGGCTCAGAAGAGCTTAAAATAGACTGTCAAAAAAGTGCTGAAGTTAGCCTGTCTTAATATTCCATGGAAAAATCTACACTTCTTTCTGATTCTGTTGTGAGCTGAAAGTATAACTAAACTATGGGAGCAGAGTGTCTATAAAGGGAGAAGATACCCTGTTTTTTTAAACAGAGAAAATTAAATAGAGGGATATATTGCTGATGCTTGGAGAATCAATGTTTCTTACCCCTCTCATAAGGTGGTGCTCCAGGCTGGAGGAGCATTTGTGATGATGATGGCTTGGCTTCATGAGCGAAGATTTGGGAAGGGCTTTAACCACGCTTACTACAAGCACTATGACCAATGGCATGTGGGATATGCAAATCTGGTTGGAAAAAGGGGTGCTTAGGCAATCAGGAAGTGTCCGACCAGGACTGTCAGCTCCTGAGTGATCTCCAGCTACCCATGCGCTGGTCTGCCTGCATGCAAGGTTGGATCTGCAGCTTCCCATGCACCTTGTCACCTACCGTTTCGACCCTTTCCTGTCCATACAGACAAGTGAGAGTAAGCCCTTCCAGCCTGTGCAGTGGATTACTCTGAGTATATGTGTGCATCCATGTATGCTCCCACTGGCAGGACATGCTCAGGCTCTGTCTTCTCTCTGGACCTGGGGACAGGGAACTGCAGCAGCCACACTGAAGCCTAGAGTTACCTCCCCTTGGCCTTTCACTTCCCTGCTATAGCTGGAACACAGCATGCAGGGAAATGCTGGTGTTTCTGCCCTGCTAATGTTTCTCTGCCACCCGCTTGTCAGATCATGGCTCTCTCAGGTTTACTGACAACAGAGTGTGGGGGACACAAAACACCCCATTGAGGCTCATTTTCCCTTCCTGTCCTGTTCGCCTCACTCACGGCTGGGGGATCTGTCATGTCTGAGCATTCTAGGAGCTGCTCACTGAGGATGCTGGTCTTTCCTGCTTCAACACCTTCTCCTGACTCCAGCATCTCTTCCTGTAGGAACTGGATGCTCAGATCCAGAGAAAGGTTTCTGTTTCACCGCAGAGGCAAAAATTTCAAGAACAGTGATGCATCCTGGAGTTGAGGAAACTATCTTGCTCTCTCTCCCACCTTTCAGAACATCTATTCCCACGTACATTCATATGTATGAATGTATGTATGTATCTACATATCTATATGTCTACCATTACCTCAAGGTGCTTACAGTGGGAAGACAGACAGTCATCCAAGGCCCTCCCACAGGTCTTTCCATAGCAAAGTGTCCTCGCCAAGTTGCTGAGCAAGGGCAGGTCAGTGAAAGTGTCATCTTCCGCTTTCTGAATCGTTGAGTGGTGCCAGTGCAACGGCCTGCTCCTGGCCAGCCCTGCATGGCGGGTGTGATGATATAAGAAACTTTTTTTCATCACTGAAGATGTGAAAAGGTCCCCCCTTGTGCACCTGCTGCTGCAAGCCTCAGGACTTTGTGCTCTCGGATCTCTGCAGCCCACCGTGGAAAGGGCTCTGCTCTCTGGGGCAGGCCTGCTGCTAAACAGTGTTTTCCGCCCTCTTTGGCTTCCCAGTGCAGGCTCCCCGTATAGCAATGCTGTCACAGAAATAAACACTCCTCAGGGTGCACAGTGCTGCCCCCTGAGAAGGGTGGCTGGACAGCCAGCCAGGACTCCCGGGTGATTGTGCTGGTGTGACTGCACCATCTAGTGCTGTCTGTTGCAAACTCACAGCTCGCCTTCCAGACAAAAGGAGCCACAGCTCGTTGGTTTCTCACCGGTCGATGCGGATTGCACCCCAAATGCATTTAGGACCAGACTCCCTGTTTCATAACCCCCCAAAAGCTGGAGAGATGATTGGCATGGCAAACTCAGCAACTTCCAGCGGTTATCTTCCCATATAGGTGAGCTTCCATTCAGCTTGAATAGCCGTTAAAGAGGAAAAAGTATGACCCAGCACTAGCTTGCATCGGTGATGTGTGAGCACAAGATATACGTGTGAAATAATGAGCTGCCTCAGTGGGCTTTGCAGGGAAATGCAGATTCAGTTCTAGATTGCCACCTGTAATCAGTGCCAGGCTGAATCAAGTCAGGAAACAGTAAGACAGCAACAGAAATGGGGCCCAGACTCACAGAGGTGGCTTGCTCAACTGCTGCCCAGGCACTGCCCTGAGGCAGAGCTACTGCAAGGGCCTGATGTGAGCTGGGAGCAGCGCCTTTCGGATGCAGAAGGAAGAGCGTGTACACTGCATACAGAGACCAGAAAGAGGGAAGGCCTGCTGCCTCTACACCTGTGCAGAAGTAAGTGGTAGTTTCTGATAGGCATGAAAGTCTCCAGAACTACTTGCAACAAGGCACATGAAAGTTATAGACCAGACTTCTGAGCTGGAAGGGAGGAATACACAAGGTTATCCCAAAAAGCTTTCAGAAATGTATCCACCAAGAGCTGGGCTGCTGGTGCTCTCCTGCTTCCTGGGGTGGTATAGGGGACACCTTCAGCATGATGGAAAGGAAGCAAAGGGAGCACTGGAATTCTTAGCCTTAGCCAGGGTTAGGTGGTAGTATCTTCTAAGAGGTCCTCCAGTGTATGTTTGCAGATATACTGGTATATACCACAAATTATAAAAAACAGAGGAGAACCTCAGCTAAAGTGAATGTAATGGAAAAGAGCTACCCTGTCTCTATGCAAAAAGGAGAAAGCAAAATGGGGAAATAGAGGAGCACGTGCATTAATACTGAGCATAAGTCATTATGGAAAATACATTTAGATACAGAGCAATCTCCAAGTCAGTTAAATGTGCTAACAATACATTTGATTTACAAAAAAGCCTGATTTACAGCAACAGGCTGAGTTTGCCTCATTGACTCTTCATTATAGTCCTCCGGGATCCATAACAGGGGGTGACAGTGACACAGTACAACTTAATGGGGTCACAGACCATGTGAGCTCTGGGAGACCCACATCTATCAACACTGACCCTACACCATGAATATGCAGGAAATCAAGGTAGGAGCCTGATCCTGTGCCAGTCCAAGCAGCTGCTGCTTGCCCTCCTGGGGACTGAAGTACCAAAGTGATGGTGGCAGTTAATGACTACTGCTTTACAACATTGACACAGGAGCCCAAATGTAGTTGGTAGGTAAGGACACTTGCCAAGGACAGCCTTCACTTAGCAAAAAATTAGTCACAACTGTAGGTGTCAATAGGCAAGTCACTACCCACCCACTGGCCACAGGGCTATATTGCTTCTGTCTAATGGACCAGCACTCTACCTGACATTACTCTTACGTCCTCACAGTAGGTGTCTTCAGCTTTTATGATCCCAGCACCGGAGGCAGATAGGATGAGGTTTGCTTTCATCTGACAGGGACTCCAGTACACGTTTTCTCTCCTATCTCAAGTCTTAAACCATAGTCCCAGCACTCGTGTAGCATACGCTCCATTGGCTGAAAAGCTGGAAACGTTACTATATCCACAAGAGGTCACTGTGGGGCAGCGCATCGGTGGTGTCTTAAGAGGTGGCGGCTGAGATGAACCTGTGAACAGGCCATGGACGCTCGCTACAACGTACACACGGTCCGCTGAGAACAAGAGAAACACAGGCCTTGCCACGAATTCATCTTTTGAGGAGTCAATGGATAGGTGGGGGAAAAACAGCCCTCGATGGGGTGCTACAAGAAATCCAATGGTTACCTCTGCCTCATAGTAAGAATTGAATTATATGCTGTGCTAGAGATGTTAGGATCTTGGAGAGCACATATTCCAGGATTTAGTAGAAAAGCCTGAACACTCCATAGCTTACTACAGAAAAATGCCATCTGGGAATGGACCCTATAAAATAACAAGGCCCCCAGAGCTGTTAAAGAAAACCATAAACATTTATGTCACTGGGACTCATCCACCCTATGTGTCCTCTCTCACTGCATGTCCAGGTGGAGATAAGGGATGTTAATGAGGACTAGAGCAATAGTGGCTGCCTGGATCCATGCAACATTGCATCATTTTGGGCTCCAAATCACAGCAGAAGTTTGTGTAAGAGTGCAGTCATATATAATAAGACTACTATTATAAAGTTATTAAAAAAGCTCCCAACAAACTGGTTTTGAATAGGAAACCAGAGATTATGCCTTTCCAGGAAGAGTGTGAGACTGGGAAGTGGCCTCATCATGAGGTCAAATACACTTCCCCCTCTAGTAAAGCTCTGAAAATCCATAAGAGCATGAGTGTTTTTTTTCATGGTAAGCATGGAGTGTCTTGCTCTCAAAGCATTTTGTATTTCAATGAAATCTGAATCAGAAAAGATGACAGGTAAAGTCTCTCCCTAGACTATTTTACTACCCCTGCTTAACTGAGACCTTCTTTACCTCCACCTCTGAAAACTGCTTGGCAAAATAAGGTGGTCTTGAGAGAGTAACTAGTCATTAATAAAGCATTTCTAATTGTCTTCTTTCTGTCAGATGTGTGAAGCGTTCACATGTGATTTGGAGAGATGCCAGTCTTGGAGAAAAACTGGTAAGGCTGTGGCAGAGCCAGGAGCTTTATCAATGAGGCTTGCTTTTTTGGAGTCTTTTGAAAGACTCCATATCTTTGTCATGGTCATTAAAAAGCAATGCCTTTAATGCTCAGTGTGGCTACACGTGTGTTCCATGCAAAGGTGTGCACAACTGACCCAAGGTACCAGAAGATATCTCAACCCACTCCCCTCACCTGGGGTGGCATAGGGTCCCCTGCCTCCTTCTCCCCTTTCCTATGAGGAGACGGGGACAGAAACAGTAGCATCTCCTGCACATGCTCTCAGGTAAAAGGGAAAACTGAAGCTGAGACGAGGGAAGACAAGACCAAGAAAGAAGGGGAGAAAACCACATTCTCTTTAGCGCTTCCATGCTTGAAACACTCGTTTGTTGTCATTCCAGCTCAACAGTGTTCTCTGCTCTCACTCTCCACCAGGTGTTACACAGACTTTTTGCAGCCTTCCCCTTCCTTCTGCAGATCCTTTGTAGCCCTACCCCAGTGAGATGCTTCCATTCTGCTTCTCTCCCAGTCCTAACCTTCATCCTATACCTCCAGCCTGGTTGTGAGTGGAGCCTCGTCCAAAATCCCCAGGCCTGGTGCAAGGTGAAAAACCCATTGGGTGGGTAGAGTGTGACCCCTCAGTCATGTGCAGATGACTTGTTCCAGATTGTGGCATTGCCTACATCAAAACAGCAGTCTCAGGGCATTGTGGCCTTCTTGACAGGGCCAGTGTGGCTGGCTGCAGCATAAGCCTTTGCCACAGATGTCCCTCTCACCTGGAGAGGCTGTGCCATTCCTAGACCGAACCGTCTCTTCAGCAAGTGCTTGAATTGCTCTAGTTATACCCTGGAGTTTCTCCTGGGTTTCTGAGTAGCTGGAGCAACTCACCTGTGTAATCTTAATACATTTGTTACTGCAGGATGATACCAAGAAACTCCCTTGGAGAGCAGACACTGAAGAATGATTTTGCCACTTAGCTAGTAGGTCTTAAAGACAAACTGAGGAACTGCCCTCTTCTACAGTGCTTGCAAGCTGGTGTGTCTTCAAACCCACCAGCTTTACTTTAGTCAGAGCAATTCGAGGCTACCCAGAAGACCGTGTAAAGCTCGGAGTGTTACTCTTTTGCAAATGACCTCTGCCCCTTATGATCAGTGCAGAGACATCAGTGCTAAGTGCCAGTGGTATCATATCCCTATTTCTCGTTTCTTATAACCATGTTTAATGTAATTCCTTGACAGCAATAGGAAATAAATGTGCTCATTTCCCACATAACAGCCACCACTGAGGAGTGGTACTACAAGCGAGTATTGCTACCAGCAGCTACTTGCCAGAGCAAATAAATCCTCTTGGCGGCAGCAGCTGCAGTTGCTTCCTCTCACCATGCAAAAACCTCAGCTCCTGTATGCACTCTGGAGTGGACGTATGCACTCTGTAGGGCATGGCCAGGCGCAGAGGAAGCTGTCACCTCACACTCACTTGCAGGAGTATCAGAGGCAGAAAAATGTTTTATATGGTGTTGCAACACTGCGTGACTTCTCATGGTAAAACACTGCAACAGGCTGCCCAGAAACGTGGTAGATGCACCATCCCTGAAGACATGCGCAGCCAGGCTGGATGTGGTTCTGAGCAACATGATCTAGTTGAAGGAGTCCCTGCTCGTCGTTGCAGGGGGGTTGGACCAGATCAGCTTTGGAGGTCCCTTCCTACCCAAACTATGCTATGAAATGTAAAACACCTCAGTGCTACTTCCGTGCCTTGAATGTTCCCACTTTCTTAAGAGGAAACAGTTAATAGAATGTTAAAACTAAACACACCAACCCAAACCAACCCCAAACCACCCCAGAACAGGAAAGGTGTTGTCCTTAGGGGCACGGCCACAATTTTACAGCCCTTTACTCAGGGCTGCTTCCTGAGTAACTGCCCAGCTGTCTTTCCGACTGCCTGTTTAGCATGAGCTGCTTTCACTGTAGGTCAGTCCTCGTAGCACAGCTCTGCACACAGATACGAGCTTATTACAGATTTCAGCCGGACACTGGTGGCCCTTTGCTCCGAGACACACATTTACCCCGGGAGACTCCCCAGCCCTCAGTATCACCCTGGCCTGTGGGAAAGGTAACAGACTTCCCCAGTCTGTCAGTTTCCAAGACTAAACCAACCGCGAGGACCCAATTCTCTCTACCCACGCCGGCAGCGGGTATCGGGCGGGAAGAGCCCACTCCGCCCCCACGCGTCCGGCAACGGTACGCCATGTCCTTCCGCTCACACCAGCGGTGACCCGGGCAAGAGGAGGCGGAGGGAGCATAAACCCACCTGAGGAGGAGGGAGATAACCGCCATCGGCCAACAGCCGCCCTGCGCATACGCGCTTCCGGCCGTTACTGCTTCCCACAGACCTGCCGGACCCGATCTCTGCAGTTGTAGTGCCGGCTCTACGCCCCTTTCCGCCCTGTCAGGGACCAAGCGCCGGCGAGCCGTGAGTGTTAACCTCCGCCTTCCCGGCCCGCGGTCCTGCCGCAGCTCCCCGGCAGCGGCTCTCGCTGCCCTGCCCTGCCTTGCCTTCGGTAAGGCAGTGCCGGGCAGTGGGGCACGCCGCCTTAGTGCCCCTTTACTTGGGGTGAACCCGGAGGGCTGCGTCATTGCGCCGGTTGGTGCTTCTGAGGGATGTTGTGGGGAGAGGGAACGTATTTGTTACACAGGCCTCGTGTGTGAGAGGAGAGCGGTGACCCTTCAGGGCATACCCGCGGTAGGGGTTTTGTAAATGCAGATGGTACCGCAGCTTTACTGGAAAATAGTAAGTAGGGCAGGGAAACTGAACTTTAATAAACTCGGTGAACAGGAGTGAGGTTTTTCTGAAGGTTACTTTGCAGTTCTTGTACACAAATCAGGACTTGTCCTGGGTCTCTTTCCATTGTCAGTATTGCCAAAGATGTCATCCGTATGCCTCAAAATGAGACTTTTTTTTTTTTTTTAAATCTGTGCAATAATGCAGATTTAAAATGTATATCAAATAATAAGATTGAACTGTAGAAATGGAAACATACAAGCTCAGGTAGGACAACAGCTAGGCTTTTTAAACAGCCAGGCTTTTTAAACAGCCAGGCTTTATCACCACTGCTAGTGTATCAGCCTTGAATGATGGCTGATTTTCACTGGTTAGTCAGCAGTTCCTGCAAAGCTGTCTTCTTTAGCAGAAAATTCACAACTTCAGGAGGTGAGCATATTGACTGAGTAATAAGCAACTGGGTCACAAATTTCTGTGTCAGAAGTTTAAAGTTAAAACCTAAAGTTATCTTTAACTGTAATAATTCAGGAAGGATTTAATGAAAAATCTTGAACAAAACTCTTACTGTAATTACCCACATTCTTGATGCAGGCGTTAATAACCATTAACATACTGTTCCTAATTCATTGTAGAGGAACAAAACTGTTCAACCAGGGAGAGGCAATGATTTAAACATCACTATGGAACATCAGACAGTAACAGGTATTTAAAATAAACCATTATCATAGCTGAACACATATAAAAATAATTTCTTTATTATGACTTTTTTTTTTCTCTTTACCTAACAGTGTTGTTTCTTAAGAATAAATATGAACAGTTGAAAGTATCTTTTCTGGGCCTGTAGTTTCATGCTTCTGGCTATAGCAGTGCTACCATAACCAACTTCTTCCGTTTGCTTGTTCCCTGCTCTATGCTGCTCATTCTTTCAGCAGCTGGGAGGCTATGCTGCCCAGCAGATGAGGGTCTACCCATGTGAGAGTCACCACTTCCTACCCTCTTCAGCCTGGATGTTGCCAGCAGCAGTGCTCGCTTCAGTAAGCCTCCTCCTCCTCCCTGTTTCTGCCCTTGCGCAATCCATGAGTTGCTTAAAACCCTCTGCAGAGCTGAAACAGGGAACAGATTTTAAGGAAAAATAGCACTTTTACATACTGGTTGTTTCTCAACACTTGAGCCCATGTTCTCCAAACAGTGGAGAAGGAGAGGTGAGAGTAGGAATTAAGGTAAACCTGGTGCTGCTGAATGTCTCACAAAAAATG
Source organism: Pezoporus wallicus (assembly GCF_028554395.1). Classification (NCBI taxonomy): domain Eukaryota; kingdom Metazoa; phylum Chordata; class Aves; order Psittaciformes; family Psittacidae; genus Pezoporus; species Pezoporus wallicus. The sequence continues at coordinate 881,060 of NW_026635157.1, forward strand.
GTGTGGCCATCCATGTGTCCCCATCTGAGACAGCCACCTACCTGGGGCATTGAGCTGTTGTACTCTGCACTGAAGCAGAACTGGAGCTCTGTAAAAACACGAGCATCTGACTAAGCAGTAGCTGACAGATGAGGCAGCAGCACCTTTGGCAGCTGTAGTCATTTTGGAAATGAACTTGTGACTGCCCCTAAACCACAGCTACCTCAAAAGCCAAACTTACCCTGAATCAGGAAAGATGTATTCTTTTGTTTTCCTACTCTGAAAGAATTTCAGGCTAAGTGAGATGAAATAAAAAACTTCTAAAGAAATTATACTGGTAGACGAAGATCCTAAACCAGTTTTAAAATGGGCAACACTAAAATAATTGTGTAAGATGTGATTTCTTTTTACGTCAAAACACTTTTATACTTTAAAATAAATTGATTTTCAGTTATTACTGTAATACAACAGATAATAAACTCAACACCACTTACAATAATTGTCACATAATAAACTGGGAAAAAATGAGTACGCAGTGATTTTTCTTTTTTTTTCTAAATCCACTGCTTTAACCTTTAGTTAGCTATTTGTTCATATGTATGATGGAGGTTTCAGTCTGATAAACAGAATATATTACTCAGTAGGAGCTCTTTCAGAAAGATTGAAAGCCAACAACCTTTCACCTTCAACTGAATAAATCGTATCCCATTTAATTCAGTTTTTATTCAATGAAATGATGTATAAAAACTTACAAATCTGAGAACTTAACTATACACAAAAAGATGATACTCAGTTTAAATGTATATGCAGAGAAGAGCTGTAGTTTGTGACTTGCCCTCCCACCCCTCCCCAAAACCACACACCGTCTCCATTTATGATGGGGCACTTATTCCGTCTGCTTATGCCTTCTGTTGGCCCAATAATTGCTCTGTGGGCTTCACTGCTGCTGTCAGTTTAGGGTTTTAGACTACCAGCAAGAAGTCTGGGCATCTATATAAAATAATAAGAATCAACAACTTGATTTTGAACACAAAGATGCAGTGCTACCATCAGCAGTAACTAAAACTACAGAATTCACCCTTTCAGGTTTTGCAGACTTTGTCTTGGCTTTGAAAATAATGGGATGCTCACAAAGCAAAATTTGCCAGCACTACAGATTCACTTTAAAACAACCATGATCCCCTATTACTACAATGTCTCTGCACCATTTTTTCCTCTTAACTCATGCCATTAAACCAAATGAAATTGTGGACATTTCTTGCCTGGGTAAAAAGCTTGTCTCTCTCCTTCCATCCAGAATGACTGAAACCTACAGCTAACAACTCATACCTGTGCTGCACTAACAACGGCACTATGCTTACCAGTATGGAATTCTCCAGTTTCCTTTGTAGCTTGGATGACCTCAATTACCTATTAGCTTCTCCTCAACAGGCCAATAAAAATGCACACAGCTTGGAATGCTTTACATTTGATTAAAAATAACCGTGCCATGACTAGTTTTGACAAACAACTAAAAGACATTCTGGGCTGAATCTCAGAGTAGACGGCCAGTTACTTAAAAAGGACATGTGTATTTGCCTGTACCCAATATACACACAAACACTTTATATATATATATAAAAATCTTTATACATATACAGTATTTTTATATATATATATAAAGATTTCCATCACATTATTATTATAGCTACTTAAGACAAAATTTGACCAAGTAAGTACTTTGCTTGACTCAATGATGCTATGTGAAACAGATACCCAAAGGCATACTTGAAGGAAAACATATGTCTAATAGAAACCCAACACCCTCAGCTCTTACTGACTCAATGAACAGAGATTTTTACATTCACTGAGAAAAGTTCTGAAGGTTTTAAGTTATAACCGTAACCAACTTGCAGATGGTCTTCTAAAAAGCATGGTGTTTTAATCTGCCAGATCTTCTCAAAATGCCTTTTACCAGGGAAACTAATATAAATATATATTTTTCTTTGTTTACCAAACTGATACTCATTTCTCATTATGCTTGTCATTGTATCTAAATACACTTTTAAGCACTCTAAATTTTGTTTAAAATCTATTAAATTTGGATTAACTAATACTATCAGCATAGTTAGCTGGATTATTTTTTCACACATTCCTTTGTATTAAAATCAATTATGTTGTGGTTTGATGCAATAACTTTTTTTGTGTTTTGGTGGGAGAGGCAAGTCCAATTTCCTAACGTGCCAGTACAGTTCTCGTTGCTGAAGACAAAGGGTGGGAAGGAGGCTGGTGGAAAAGATGGCAGGGGTATGTGAGGTAAGAGGTGGAGGGAGGAAACGATTGATTTAATAAAAAATAAGAAACTTTAAAAAATTGATACAGGTTTCACATTCAGTCTAACAACACTGCTTCCTGCTCTTTTTTGATGGAGGCTAACACTGCATTATCAGTCTCTGTAGCTTCTGTGTCCCCACCACCTAGCAGAATGGAGCGATCTTCTTCTAGTGTAAAGACAGAGTTTTGATTTTGGCACGAATGTTTGACTACTTCATTGGGAGTGGAAAACGTTTTGTCACACAAGTTACATTTGTAGGGCTTGTTGGTCTGTACTAGCATGTTGTCCATTTGACTGCCTTCCTCAAAAGTACAGAGTTCCAGAGTCTGTTTGTCCACCATGGTGTACGTGTCCATGCTCTGGTTTAGGCACACGTGTCTGGCAGCCTGGTTAGCCCTACAAAAGCTTTTGTCACAAGTGCTGCATTTGAAGGGCTTGCCAGTGTGTATGTACATGTGCTCCCTCCAGTGGCTTTTCTGAATAAATTTGCGACCACAAATGGAACATTCGTATTTCCGCCTTTTTACTTCCCTCTCTTGATCTGCCTGCTCCAAGTTGTCTATGTCTGCAATATCAGAGGGGGGCGGTGTCTCTGACTGCTGCTGCCCATCAATTATTGGGGAGTCTGAGATCTGCTGCAGCTCGCTGTCACTGATCATCCCTGCTTCAGGCACTTCCACAGCATCTTTATCACCTGTGTTATTACAGAGAGACAAAGACATATTACTTTCTCCCTGCTGGTTAGACGTGAAGGGAACTCCAGTGTGAATCTGCAGGTGCTCACGCAGACTACTTCGCAGATTAAACCGGCGACCACAGAGATGGCAGGCATAGTATTTTGGGAAGCTTCCGTTCCTTTTCATAATGCTTGGTTTGACATGTGCTATTGTGAGTGAGGCAGGTTGCTCATCTGAAGAAGATGCTTCCATGTTGGCCTCTTCACCTGAAGGTGAATTATTACCAGCAGCAGACACCAATTCTGGAGATAAAGAAGATGGCAATGGGTCGGAAGCAGACATATTCGTCCGGCTCACTTGTGGCAGATTTGTAGCTAACTGCGAGAGCTGCGAGCCTTCGGAAACCTGCTCCTGGTTCATTCGCGACGTCTGTGGCCTTGGTTCTCGCCCGAGTTTGTCAGTCGCTGATGAAACCTTAGTGGGATGTCTTATCTGGTGATCTGCAATCTGAATGCCATATAATGAAGATGCTAATGGAAAAACTTGATCCGGGTGAGAAAAAGTTCCCTGACTTGCAAGGCTGGCCTCTTGAATTAGTGGATATGCATGCAGAAACTTTATTCCCTGTTCTAGTCGAACTGGGTCAATAAGTTGCGGTGCCATCTTCCCCGTGTACATCAAATGCAAGAGATAACTGAAGATATCTGGCTGTATGTCAGTCGCTTTCAAGCGGACACATTCACTGAAAGGAGAAACAGAATGATCAATAAGAGATAAGGAAAACTTTTTTTTTAACCAGATCTAGGTTATTCCAACATTGGTAAAAATCAGAGACATCTACTTAAATTCAAAAGGCAGAATCTGCAATAAATACAGAGAAATGCTTTAATGTAAAAAAAGCTCATCTTACTGGCCACTTGAAAAATGACTTTTTTTTTCCCTCAGAAAAGCAACTGGCTTGAAAGACAAAGCTACCCTGTTGCAGTTTGCTCCTTTCTAAATTGCTGTTGTATTACAGATTTGTTGTCACACGTTAACATATTTTGTAAATTGTGATGATGTTTTTCCCCTTATTTTGGTTGGATTCAAATGCATCAGTAGCTAAATTAAAATCTGCTAGCACTGGACTCTAAATTCACAGTCTACTAAGCTTTTCTTAGTACTTAGCCCTGGAAACATCTAAAACTTGCCTGTTTGGCTTCTATGTCTTACTAAGTGTTTACAGTTAAGAGTTCTGCAAATGCGTGTATCACCTTGGCTCAACTGCATTATGATCCAGAAACAGCACAGGACAGGATGTGAATCCCCTGAGCATCTGGTGCAGTAGGTACAGCCTGAGCACATTCAACCCATGGATGCCACACTCCTTGCAGAGCAGAACAGTAGCTTCCCTTGATCAGGGAAGAAGAAATGGCAGCACCAGCAGTACACCTGGTCAGGTTACAGTCTCTTGGTTATAGTGCTCAGCAAAGGGAGATGCTTTGGCTGCCATGGCAGCCTAACGGGACTGAAAGCACCTAACAGGACTGAAAGCACCAACATCCTCCAGCTGAGAGCATTCCCTGTGCATCAACCTTTTGAAACACCCACCACCCCTCCAGCTGAAGCTGGATCTCTGTGCAGAAAGAGAGGCAATGTTCACAGAAGAAAGAAAATCAGGAACACCTTGGTTAGGCCACTTGGCTAACAAGAGAGGAGCTGGGATTCTTGCTGGTTTTCAGAGTTATTTGCAGTTCTTGTATTAAACCAACATTAAGGAAAGGACAGAAATTCAGGAATGGTCATGACTCTATGCTGCAGTCCGAATACTCTTGCTAGGTTACCAATACAGTAGGTTACCAAGCCAAAGAGTTAAGAGTTTCACTCAACAAACTTTTTGAGATAGTTCAAATATTTGTGAAAAAGACCAAATAATCTTTAAAACAGTCTTATGCTTTTGTTACAGAAATGCCAAGAATAGTGCCAAGACAGACTAGAGGATAGAGAGTTGGGGAATGAAAGTGTAAGAGTGAAGACAAGATCCTTTAAATTCTAGGAATTCTAGGGGTTTTTTTTAAGGATAAAGAACTTGTGCTAAATTGTAACAGTAGTGTTAATGTATCACAGTTTAACACATTTTAAAGTGAGATTCTGTTTTGCAGGCAAGTCTGGATTCCCTATTCCTCATGTCATTGCAAGAAGCAAAAAGAACATTTTTAGGTTTCAAAATGCGATTAGACCTCCTTAGCTTAGCTAACTTAACACCCTTTGAACAGTGAACCTTTTTACAGTTACCTGGTCTGATGAACAAACAGCATCTTGAAGTAGTTGGAGAAAGAGGCAAGGACTGATTTGTGTGCCTTGAAGTAGACATCACCAATGGCCACTGTGCAGTCACACAGGAAACCAAACTCTCTCTGAGCGTTTAGCTGCTGCAGCAGAATAAGTCCATGGTTGGCCAAATCCATTTTTTTCCACTCTGAAAAGCAAATGACTTCCATGTAAAAACAGCAGATGCTCAGATGCAACAGTAGCTGTCCCTTAACAGTTATCTTCCGCTAATATCCATATGTCATGCTCTAGTAACACCTCTTAATCCCAAGCTACTGTATAAATGATATCATACACACAGGCAGGTTTCATGCTGACCAATGCAATTCACAAAGGTGCAAGCAGTTTGCCGAGGCTTAAAGAGCAAAGAAGAGCCAGGACTAAAGAGTGCTGAAAAGGTACGTGGGGGCTTGGATACAGAAATACAAATAGCTAAAAGAGAGGAAGAACCGTTAAGTAGTTAAAACAACTATTTGTAATGGGAAGGACAAAGTATTTTGATTATTACTTGACTGTTCAAACAGGAAAAATAAATCTCCCTTCTGGTATCAGCTATGTTCACCTAACTGTGTGGAAGAGGCAAGAGCAGAACCCACTAAAAGACAAGTTTAGATACTTTTAACCTGAGTTTTCAGTGTCTCTGTATATCTGTTATTTTCTCTTTCTTTTCATAGAGCATCTGGACTGCCATGGCAGTGCAGATGCTCTATGAAAAGAAAAGAAAGAGAAGGTAAAACTAGGGGAAGTGGCTCAAAAGCAGTAAATTTATCACAGAATGGTTTGGGTTGGAACGGACCTTAAGATCCTCTAGTTCCAAGCCCCCCTGCCATGGGCAGGGACACCTCGCACTAAACCGTATCACCCAAGGCCCTGTCCAACCTGGCCTTGAACACTGCCAAGAATGGAATAGTCTTGTTTGTTGCTTTTTTCCCCCCCCTCTCCTCCAAATGTAATAGGAAGTTACTGAAATTTTAGGTAAGGTACAAAGAACTCATTTCAGTAAGAAATACAGTAAATACTTATCTAATAGAACATACATACAGTATAAATTCAGTGAAAACCAGAGTGTGGCTATTTTGGGAAAGGGAATAAAAGTGTATTCCATGTGTACCAATACATTTAGTCACTGAAAAAAAACAAGTATTTCTACTTACTGGATAGTGAAGAATGTGCTCTTATTTAGACCAGCAACCAGGCTGACCAAGTGCATTCCTTTGCATTCACAAGAGATCAGAACTCAAGTCAGGGGTGAAAGGGCAAAGAAATACAATTTAAGATACAGTTGATTATTTTCTTACACTAAAAAAAAAACCTAAAAAAATAAAGTTTCAGTTCTCTTCAGGTCCATCCTCTCCTAAGTTACTGCATGTTTGTACAGACAGTAATCCTCTCCTTTCCAAAAGGGGTAACACTATCAGCAGTAGCTAAAACCCTATTAATCGTTATTTAGTCCTGCAAAATGCTCTATGCAGGTAGACTTTGCCGTGCTACGGAAAACACACCTTTTTCTTCTCTTTTTTTTTTTTTTTTTTTTTTAGCTTTAGATTACTCTGCTTGCCACATATTTTAATTCATCAGTGCTAAATCCAGTTTGTACTTGGACAGCAAAATTTGTCAGGCAGAACCAACCATCAGTGGGAGGGAACTCCAAGCCAGAAAGGCATTTTTTCTAGTTACTATCACCTTGAGTTTGTTTTGCTCATAGTGACAGCAGTCACTGTGGCACTCGAAGCTGTTGTCTTTTGTCAGAGACCTGAATTAATCTCTTTGCATGAAATGACACGGTTCATATGCAGGCACAACACTAAGTTCTTGTGTATATTCAAAAGATATTTAAATGCTTTGAACTGAAAGCACTAGAATAATTACACAGCAGAAGAAAAGAGTAAGGAAAGCACTCTGTACATTATACAGCAGTCTTCTAATACCTGAAGGGGGCCTACATAAATCTGGAGAGGGACTTTTTACAAGGGCCTGGAGGGGCAAGACAAAAGGTAATGGCTTTAAGCTGTCAGAAGGGAGATTTAGGTTAGACATTAGGAAAAAGTTCTTCCCTATGAGGGGGGTGAGGCACTGGCAGAGGTTGCCCAGAGAAACTGTGGCTGCCCCATACCTGAAAGTGTTCAAGGCCAGGTTGGATGGGGCTTGGAGCAACCTGGTGTAGTGGTGTCCCTGCTCACTGAAACAAGATGGAGTTGGAACTGGATGATCTTTAAGGTCCCTTCCAACCCAAACCATTCTGTGATTCTAGGTATGTGTGTGTTCAGTTTTACCCTTAGCTAAAAAAAAAAAAAAAGTGATCAACACCAGCACGTTCTGCTTTAGTGTTGATAGGTTCAAGAGCTGCCTAACATACTTCTTGTGCCCCGAAACGGCTTGGGGACAGCCCTTCGGCCACACGGCTGACAGGCGGGCCGGCTCAGCCTTGTCACAACTTTTCACATCACCCAGCTCACTCGACGGCCGGTGAAAAACCACGCGAGGCCCAGCCCTGTCTGAAAGCGTGCGTTTATTTCGGAGACACGGGGGGAGAAGCGGTGGGCATGGTTCAAGGACGAGAAGGAGAAAGCGCCGCTGCCGCCCCGCAGAGGGGGCGAGGCAGGCCCGGGGGAAAGAGGGGAGCACCGGGAACGGAGCGCAGCAAACACCTGCTGGCCCGGTGCTACCCGGCCCGCAGCTTCCCGATACCCACTCGCACACCTCACGGACACCAAACCTCCCACCGAGAGCCCGGCGTCCCTTCCGCTTCGGCGGCTGAGGGCACCAGCCCCGGCCGCTCACGAAAGCGCCCCACCGCCTGGCAGCGCCCGCTCCTCCGGGACAACGGCAGCCGCTCGGTACCGGGCGAGCTGCGCTACGAGCCCCGGACGCAGACCCGCGCCGGGGCCCGAAGCAGCCGCGCCCGCTAAGGCGTGACCGCGCGCGCGCGCCGGCAGCGAGGAGCGGGAGGCGGTGGGCGACGCTCGGGAGCTCCCGCCGCCTGCCGGCGCTGTAGCGCGCGGCGGGGGCGTGGCCATGGTCCCGGATGGAGCGGCCCGGCCCGGCGGGGGTTTGTCAGGAGGGCAGCCCGGCGGCGCCAGGCGCGGCCCTCCGCCGCCTCCTCTCCCCCCTCGGCCCGCTGCGGCGTGGCCGGGCCCCGCACCCGCCGCCCCTCGCACACAATGAGGAGGTAGGGCCGAGCAGGCCCCGCCGCGCCCGCCGCCGCCTCAGCGCGGGCCGCGGCCGGTGCGGCGGGGCTGGGCGCACGTGCGGGTGGCGCCGGGATCCCCCAGCGAGGCACGGCGCGGCCGGTGCTCACCTGAGGGGCGCGGGCCGCCGAGGCGCCTGGTGTCGCTCGGGCCGCCGCCGTCTCCGCGCCCAGCAGCAGCAGCAACAACGGAGTCAGCGCGGCGGCGGCGGCGGCGGCTTTTCCTGTCCGGTTACGTTAGGGTCACATGACCGAGAGCGGAGCACAGAGGCTGCAGCGAGGAGCCCCCGCCGGGGGGGAGGGGAGGCGGCGAGCGCTGTGGCGGCAGCAGCAGCAGCAGGAGACACCCAGCCCCCTCCCGCCCCTCCCTCCCCCGACCGCCGCGCGGGCCGCACCGGCGGGACCGGCCCCGTCGCCGCCTCCCTGCCGGGCACCTCCGGGACTGCCTCCGCTCCGGGGCGCTGCCCCTTTAAGACTCCCGGGGGTGGGGGCCGGTGCGGTTCCCCCTACTCTGCGCCGCTCGAGTGTGGCGGAGGCGGTACTGCTGCTGCCAGCGCCCCTCTGCTGCCCGGGCTACGGAATAACGGGCCGGGCCAGCTTACCGGCGGGCCTGGCTCGGGACCGTGGCAGCGTGCGGGGCCGGGGCGGCGCTGTGCTGCGCTCGCTGCCGCCGCCGATGCCTTCCCGGCGCCCTGCCGGCCTCGCCGCGGTGGTAGAGGCTGCCCGCCGCCAGCGTCCCCGGGGGCGCCTGGCCGAGACGCCGGGGGCCACCGGGTGGTTACTGCCGGGCAGGGCGGCGGCGATGTGTGTCCCCCGGTTCTCCCCTCGCTGTCCCGGTGAAGAGTGATGGGTGCAGGTGCCCCCCCCAGCCCCGGAGCTACCGGGGACGACCCGGCTGAGGGAGTGGAGCGGGGGGTGCGATGTCCAGAGTCTCTCGGGTACGAGCTCCGCTCCTTTTTTATCCGCGGCTTCTCGCTGGTGTCATTTCAAGTGCAGGTCCTCGGTGGGTGCTTGGGCCAAGGGGAGGTGTGGGCTTCAGGGCCTGGGCCCGATGAAATTGCCCCATCTGTTGTGGTTGAGCTGTCAGATGAGAGGTTGGTTACAAGTTCACTTGTCAAAAGAGTGACTTGGAGTGCAAAAGTGGGAAGGTTGGGTTTGCTTTTGTCTTTTCAGGTGGACTCGTGATTTGAAACGAGTGTTTTTAGCTCTGCTCTTTCAGGGAGGGGTGTAGCATCCTTCCATAAAAATCACACCTGCAGCTTTGTGCAGCGTTGGGTTCGGGCACAGTTCGGGAATGCAGATGTAGCCAGGCCTCAAGGACCCAAAGTCAAGGCGTGCTGTGGAATTCACGGGTGCTTGTGCACCAATGGACACCATGATACATGACAAATTGTCAGTATTGCAAAAGTCAGAGTAGTTGGTGCGGAGCAGGGAGGCTGTCTTCTGCGAGAGGCCGGCAAGGAAGTCCCAGAAATGGAAGGGTGAGCTCTGCGCTGAGCTTGGGGTGATTCCTCTTAAGTCACAGAATCAGTCTGGGTATGGCCTGTATCTGTGCCTTTTTGTAAGGTGACATCCACTGACTGGAGTGGTGGAGCTGACCAAACTCTTTTCAGAGAGAAACTGTGTTCTGGGGAGATACTTGGCTGGGAATAAAGAGGCATCTTTTGCACCGCTGCCCCAGGGGCCTGCTCCTGCTGTCCTTAAGTATGCTTTCTGTGCTTCCTTAGGAACAGCATATGCTACAGTGCCAATGATTTGAGTTAGGCTGAGATGGTTATTACCTTTAGAAAGGTCCTTATCTGAGCAACATTTGAGGTTGCCAGCTGTAGCTGGGATGATGTTTCCACAGTCGTTAAATAAGATGTTCTATGGAAAAAAGGCTCAAACTCCTGTAACTTAGGGCCTTGACAGCAAGTGTGCTGTCAGGAGGAGGATGAGTCTGGTTTCTTGTCTGGTTTGTAGATCAACAGAGGGTTGCAGCCATCCCAGGCTAAGTATTATTTGTACGGGATTTAAATTGATCAAGGACTAGACCAGTTTATGTGAGTCTGACTGCCGTCTCCGACTGACGTTAATGGAAGGTTGGATAGACACAGCTTGAGTCTGTTTGGGTTATATATCCCATGAATGTTAATTTATTTATCCAAGTTAAGCTGCCCTTGAAAACTAACTACTTGGGTCCTAAATAAACCACCAACCCCAAGACCCAACAACTTTAACTCTGGTGGAGCTGAGAGCTGGTCATTTGTGGCTGTTGCAGTACTTTGAATGAAGCATTTGGACAGACCTGCGATTGTAGAATCTGCCTTGAGTACCTGTGATAGGTGTGCTAACCTACAAGGGCTGCGTTCTTAGCAGCTCTCCTGCTGTTTGAGCCCATGGCCAAAACTGATGGAGTGTATTTAACCAGCCTGCTTGGCAAACCTTACATGTCCCTTGCTTTTCAGCCCTGCAGATTAAATGCAAAGTAAAGAGAGTAGATGGACACTTGAACTCAAGTCAGTAGCAGATGATTTGTCTCATTCTTGTGGAAGATGGTGAAAGCGATATAATTTTTAATTAAATTGAGTGGGATGCTTAGGAAAACCAGTGTGTTTCTGGCAGGTACCTGCCAGGCTTTGTGGTCTGTTTTTTCTCTTCTGTACTGCACTCAAGTACTTCTGTGTTGGCATTTGTGCGGTATTCTCCTCTGTGCTGCCTCTGAAACTGGAGGAAAGTCAACTTAGTTATGTTTTTTTAATTAATAGCTCATAATTCAGCTTTAAAGCAACTTCATTTGGACCACAGTACTTTAATGCATTTCTTAATTTAGAAGTATCCGTTCTGAAACAAGGCCTGCTGGAAGCTGTAGGAAGATTGCTGTGTTGAGTTTAATGCTTCTGAACTTCACACCCTCAGTACTGGCCTGCAGCTGAGAGATGTCATCAGTGTTGATAAACTCCTTTTGGACACTCAGCTCAAGACCTGAATCTAGAATTTTGCTTCTATTTTGTCTTTTGAGGTATATTTTAAACAGTTACAATCCCTGCAACTGAAATTGCATTCAAAGTTTATTCTTGTCTTATTAAGTGGTATTATTGTGCTTTTAGTTTTTATATGCTCATTTTTTTCCCCAAGTACTAGTGTAGGATTTCCTTCCTACCTTTATGACTTCTTGAAAGGACTGCAGGCTGATTCAGATAGTACTACGTACCTGAGAGCATTCCCAGTTGTGCTGTTGTTGATGATAGGATCAGTCCTTTAGTTTTCGGTTCTGCTTTGGTCTGCGTGTACCCAGATTAAAGGCAGAGTTTTGTCTGGGAAGATCATGTTTTGCATTGTAAATGAGCACACTGCTGATGATTTAAGTGTTAATAGGATGATGAAAGTGTCTGCTAATCTGAGTAAAAATTCACTTGAGCAGTGGAAGGGACTTGAGCCAGGCTCAAGTCCTGTGAGCATGTCTTTTAATGGTAGAGTTCAGTTGAAGTCTGGACTGGTACAGCAGATACTTGTATCATTATAGTCAAAACCTTAACAGCTCTAGTGATGATAATTAGGCTCAAAATGCTGAGATTTCAGTGATTTTTCAAATTCCTCACATTTTCAAAGAAAAGAGCAGAGTCTCCCTGTGCTGAAGAGCTCTTTGCGTCATCGCTGACCCGCTCCCACGGGACCGTTGCTGCCTCTGCCGGAGCTGTGGGGATCTGGGAATTGAATGTGCGAGGCAATGAGTAGGAACTGCTTCCACCTCGGTGCAACTGTCATAGAACATGAGTTTGTGTCAATGCTGTAAATCTGCTTTGTTAGCTCAGCTGCCATGTCTAACACTTCCACCTCTGATTTATGTTGGTGAAGTGCAACAGCTGCAGTAGCTGCTCCCTAGAGCAGTTACTGTTGTACCTCTGGTAGTCTCCAGCCTTTCCATCCAGGGCTATGTCCTCCCTCCCTGTTAGAGTTTCTCACACCCACAGTCTGAATCTTGCTTGTGTTTCACACTGCACTGGCAGCACGTAAAAGTGACCCAAGGAAAACTGCAGATGTGAGGGTACAGCAGCTGTTGTGGAAGGGCTCTGCTTTCCTCACCTTGGCCTCCCTGCCGTGGGGAGGCTGTTGGGGTACACTTGTGATAGTGGTCAGTCCTGAATGGAACTGAGCTTTCACATTCTTGTTTCGAGTAGGCCTGGCTGTCCTGGAGGTGCAGGAGAGCCATGGTGTGTGAACCGCGTTTGTGTAGGGTGTATGAGGTGAAAAAATGAAGAAAAAGGTCCTTGCCATTCTGTAGACTAAACAATGTTTCTGGTAGCAGTATGTTAACTGGGAATTGCCAGCAAACAAAGCTTTATCAACAGCTAGCGGTTAGCGGCAATTTACACCAGAGGAACAAATAACGCTAACAATAACAATTTGTCCTTGTGTTAGTGCAGCGTATGTAATCCGAGGAGATGGTTTAGTAGCATGCACAGAGTTGTTTTTTCTGGTTAGGAGCCTCATCTCTGTCAGGAATTGTTAGTATGGCCAAAGTGAGACAGTTTCTGCAGTGTAGATTAGCCCTCTGCTTTCTGGCTTTGCCTAAGTCCCACATTAGCCATGGGCCCTGCCCACTTTTAAATGGAAAAAGTCAAACTGCATTCTTGTCTGGAGTGGCATTTTTAGTGGAGCATGACTATAAAATTACAGCAATGTATATTGTTGCGTGTTTTGTTTTCCTTGGAGAAAGGGATTCAAACTGCAACTGTTATGAGTGCGTTTTTAAAGCCCATGCAAGTGAGGTATTCTTTAGAGGAGGAAGGTGGAAGTGAAATATTAGTTGATACTATGTTTGCATTGCTGAGTAATATCTAAATGGTCACTTTGAGCTCATGAGATACTTAATAAACAGTTATAACTAAATAGAGAGTTTGTCAGCATTGAATCAGACTTAGGAAAGTGTTAAGTATTTGGGGGGCAATAGAATTGGTTACCATCATTTAATAGTCATATTTCACCAGTTTGGCAAATGTGTTTCTTGCATGGATGGAGCTTGAAGACTGACACAAACAGGCAAATGAATGAGCACTAATGGAGAAACAGTGATACCAGCCATAGCTGCAGTGCTTTCAGCAGCTAAAATAGAGTGAAGGAGAAGACATGCTTGTCCGTGTTTCCAGTTTGTTTAATAAAGTCTGGTTAAAGAACCAGGAATGGGGTGGCTGTCATGCCGAGTGTGCGAGGAGAGGAGACTTTTTGTCCTGTTCCCCGGTGTGACTGGGTCTGCCTGACTCCTGCTGTGTGCACTGAGGAGCACCCTGCACTGCTGGAATTGCTTGGTTTTCTGAGATCCAGCCACCTGTGTGGTGCAGAGAACACGGGTGGTGTCCAGAAGTATGTCATTGACGGGCACATAGGGGATCAGGAGAAACGGGCTACCTCATACACTGTTTAGCTGTGGCAAAATCATTCTCTAAGGCTGACAGATCTTTGCTTTCCTGCTGACTGTAAAGAATTACAGTCCCTTAGAAATCCTTTTATCAGCTGCAGCTGTAGACATTTCCAGACACTTTCCCCCTTCTGGATACCTAAGACAGACAGTTACGCTTTATTCCCCCCAGACAACAAATGCTTTGGGCTGTGGTTTTGTTTTTTAACCCCCATGTGTATCACTTACTGTATGTGGCTAGCTCAGATTCTGCATTTCTTTTTGGTAGTTGCCTCACTAGTATCATAAACCAGTCTGTACACACAGCAGGGGGGGTGGAACTAGATGTTCTCAAGGTCCTTTCAAACACTAATCATTATATGATTCTATGATAATGAGACTCTTGGCAGATGTTAAATGCCATCCCGTTAAGGAAGGTGAGTACATCACAGATCGGTAGTTTCCACCCTTGTAGGCTTTCCTTGGACAGAATCTTGATGGTCCAGGGAGAGTGACTGAGAGAAGTAAGCTGACAGACTCAATGCAGTTTCTAAATTGGTCTGCACATGAAGAGCCCATAAACTGGGGAAGGTTCACTGCAACTGTTACCAGGACCAAGGACATCCATCTGTGTCTGGTCTTAATGTCTGGTGCACTCCTGTATCAGTAAGTAAACTCATGTAGATGGGCACACGCAGTCTGGCTTTTCCCCTCCTTTCGAAACTGAGCTGAAGCTTGTTAAGTTCCTAGGACTGAGGTAGGACAGGGAAGGACAGACCCTTACATGTTTTAATGTTCCTGTGTTTTGTTTCAGGCCAGCACTTGCAGTTGGTGTGTGCTGGCTGAATTGAACACGTGTTGTTTGCAGAGAGCTCTAGGGAGGTGTCACGTATATGCCGTTGCTCATCCAGCCAGCAGAACTGATGTGCTGAGCAGGGACAGGCTCTGCAGCCAGGAGAGCTGTTGCCCCACAAAGTGGGAGTGGAAGTCAGCAGTCCCAGCTCTGAGCATTCTGCTGTTTTACAAGGACCCAGTCTCATGAGCACTTCCTAACAGATCTACCAAAAATCATCTCTAAGCTGTCCTTTACCTCATCTAATGGAAAAAAACACAGGTAGAAGCAGTCTGCACAGTTGGGATCCTCATAAAGGATGGTCTGACGGAGTCCTATGCAAACAGAATTTTACCAGTCAGTCCTCATGTTGTTAAAAAGGTTAAAATTTTGGAGTTCTGGATATACGAGGGTTCCTGGTTTTCCTTCTATGTTCTGTATTTATTGCTGTGGCATTTTCTGTTTCTTTCCCCAGGTGACCCTTATTGCTTAGAACAGGCACATTTTGAAGACTTGAACTGTGCAAACTGTGTAGTGACAGAGATGGTTCTTTTCAGTTACACAGTGAAGGCACATGGTGGACGAGGCAAATGACAGGTGTGTGTGTTCAGCAGCTAAGGCTGTGTTGCTCTGGAACTGGAGTCTCATCTTGCCTCTGCCATAAAACCTACTCCCGGTCAAGCCACAGTACACTTGCACAGGGTCCCCATGGGATCTCCAGTGAGAACACTCACTTTGTAAGACTGTACAGTTGTTGCTGAAACAAACCCCTCATACTTTGATGCAGGTGCCCATGGATACATTGTGAAAAAGATGGATAGAGAGTTCTAATGCACAGTTAAGGCTTAACTGAAGCTGCAGAACTCTTAATAGCCACTGGACACTGTAAATGGCACTGGGGACTTGATGGGAGGAACAGAGCATGGTTTTATGGCTACAGTTTATGTGCCAATGTAAACAGACCTAAGGCTTCAAAAGTAACCGTGTTTCTCTGGTTTTGAGGTTTTTGGCTGGTAACTCTTAAATACAGTCCCAAGACAGAACATTTGAGGTAATCACACCGCCACTTCATGCTTCTGAAGAGCGTCTAGGAGTCCTCAAATGACTTTGTTAAAACCACTTTTCCTGATGGATGCAGTTGGCCTGTAAATTTACATTTTAGCATTTTAACTGAAATACTGAAACATTAAGTGTGAGATGGATAGGAAGTTGATGTTCTTACGTGTTACACTCAAATGGGGGGGGGGGAACCCCCCTATTTGTCTAAAGGAGTGAAAAATGTTTGCTAGGAAAGTTACAATTAAAATGTAACCTAATTGTTACTGGAATTAGGTGATGCTTGGTAAGGTTTTCTGCTGCATAAAGGATGTAATATACGTTTCTACAATAGCCCTGGGTCAGTCAGATCATTACTGAGGAGCTGTTCTAAACCATACTCCAAGACCCTGTCACCAGGCTGTTCTGCTGACCAGTTCACTTCTGTGAGTGGGTCTGATGGTTCCGACCTCAGCAGTGTGGGGGATTGGTGGGAGACCTGTTCCAGAACCAACATCTCTGGGGGGTGACCTGTTCTGGTTCTGAGGAGAAAGCCTACTTCTAAGAGAAACTGATGCTTCTTAAGAGGTTCCCATGCCACTGGTAATGTAACATACAGCAAAAGGACGGGTTTGTAGTCAGGTGTTTTTCCTAGCTCTACCTGACTTTATTCTCTTCCCCATCATGCATGTGTTTGATGTATTCAACAGTCTAGTATCACATTCAGAAATGCTGTTTTCAGGTGAAGATAGGACAGGAAGCTATGGCAAATGTGGTTGCACTTCTAGCCTGAATTTAGTGATCACGGCTTCAGGTGCTTTTAACAAACTTCCTAGGTTATGTTGCTGAAGCAATACACTGTGCACTAACCTGATTTTGAAAGGGCTGATAAAATAGCAGTTGTGTAGAGATTCCTGAAAAGGTGTTTAGAAAGAGAAGTTGCTGGGGAAAAATGTCCCCTCATCCTCTTGTGAGTAGTAACATCCTGGAGATACCAATCTGCAGACCTGTAAACTAGGAACAGATTAAAAAACCCAACCTGAACAAGATCTACCTTACAGGATAATTAAATGACATTTTCATAGAACAGGCTGGGTTGGAACAGACCTTAAAGATCACCTAGTTCCAATCGCCCGCCATGGGCAGGGGCACCTTCCACGAGACCAGGTTGCTCAAAGCCGCATCCAACCTGGCTTTGAACATTGCCAGAGATGGGGCAGCCACAGCTTCTCTGGGTAACCTGTGCCAGTGTCTCACCACTTTCAGAGGGAAGAATTTTTTCCTAGTATCTTATCTAAATCTACCCTCTTTCAGCTTAAAGCCATTCTCCTTTATTCAGTCACTGCACGCCCTTGTAAAAAGTCCCTCTCCAGATTTGTTGTGGGCCCCTTTAGGTACTGGAAGGCTCCTCTAAGGTCTCCCCTGAACTTTCTCTTCTGCAGGCTGAACAAGCTTAACGCCCTCAGCCTGTCTTCACAGGAGAGATGCTCCAGCCCTCTGAGGATCTTTGTGGCCATTGTCTGGACTCTCTCAAGCAGGTCCACCTCTCTTGCACTGTGGGCTTCAGAGCTGAACGCAGTACTGTGGGAGGGGTCTCAGGAGTAGAGGGGCAGGATCACCTCCTTTGACTTGCTGGTCATGCTCCTTTTGATGCAGCCCAGGACGTAGCCGGTTTTCTGGGCTGCAAGTACACACTGCTGGGTCAACCAACAGCCCCAGGTTCTCCTCAGGGCTGTTCTCACTCCATTCTCTGCCCAATCTGTAGCTGTTCCTGGGATTGCCCTGACCCAGGTGTAGGACCTTGCACTTGGCTTGGTTGAACTTCATGAGGTTTGCACTGGCCCACTTCCCAACCCTGTCCAGGGCCCTCTGGATGCCATCCCCTCCAAGCATGTCAACTGCACCACAGAGCTGGGCGTTGCTGACAGACTTGCTGAGAGTGCGCTCAATCGCACCATATACTACTTCACTCCTTGCAGCTTGTACTGGTAAGAATCAGGAAATATGATCAGGTAGACAGCCTAATGATAGAGAAACTTTGTGAATTTTAGTTTATCATTTTGCTACAGCTTCGTGTGACCTCAGATGAAAGTTCAGCCAAGTATGGGACTACGTTTATTTAGAAGATATACAAATATGTAAATACCTTGCTGTCATGGGTAGAATATAACATTATATACAACTGCCAGGTATATTAAAATCATGCCACATAACTTAAGGAGAATAAGCTTGGGGCAGTCATGGCTACTGGAGAAGGAGCTGGGGAAAACTTAGTCAGAAATGCATGAAGTAGCAAAGTACTGAGCATCTTTTTAACTGTCCTAGGACAAGGCAATAGAGTCCTTCACCAGATCAGTACAGTCAGCACAGAAGGGATCCATCCTTCTGTCCTTGCTTATTAAGAAGACAAACCTAAATCTCTCCCTATGCCAGCCCTGCATGCATCTGGGCCTACTCACAGACTCAGACTTGTCTAACAGCGCTAGTACAGCAGCTGGGAATAACATTCACAAACTGATTTATTATGTTTTTTTTTTTTATTTGAGTAGAAGATGTATGTATCTATCAAGAGCCATGATTCCACTGTTTTCCAGAAGCATACCATAGACAGTAATTTTCTGGGCCATATGAATTTGTCAGTTTTCTTCTTCCCGAGTTTCTTCTGTCATCAGAAAACTACCCTTGCGAGTTCAAACAGAACCTGTGGAATAGCAAACACATGAATATGAGTTTTTATTTAATAATTCTTAAAACAGCTTATACTGGAAAAAAGATAATCTGAAAAACTACAGGTGCAATTCAAAAATGCCTTGCACAGAGCTGAAGACCAATCCTATTGTACAGTATAGTGCATTACCTCAATAAAATAATCTTCATTCTCAAAGTACGCAAATTGCACTTGTTATTATGTATTCAGTGTGATAGTGGAAAGAGCCCCACCAACCTCTATGGTGATGAGTATCACTATCATCCACTCGAGGCGCAGAGCGTGCTTTTCATTCAGGTGATTTCGCATCAGGTCTGTCAGCTCCATGCAGTGCTGAAGCTTCTCATTCATTACCTGCATCAAGAGATTGCAAATACATGGCAAACCTGGATTCTGTAACTGCAATGAGATCACTAAATAGAGGAACACAGTCCACAGAAGGGCTCACTGAACAGAACTAAAAGGATGTTGACACTCTTCTGTGAAATAATAGAAAGCCCTGAAGGCAACGTGCACAAGCAACAGAGGTTTCAATATGAACAAGTCTGTTGTTTCTATAGGTTCACAAAAATAACAGGAATTTAGATATGCATCTGCAGGAATTAAACTGCTTCTAGATGATACCTGCTCAGAGAACAGGCATAAGCAAAAGAAGATGCAGCTACTGGAATGCCTCAAAAGTAACTAAATATTTAAAACTGCTGAACCAGCAGAAGTGGTAGTTTTTGTGTTGCTTATTCTGGTTCAGCAGTAAGCATCTTGTCACCCGTCAAACTGACCTGAATGATCATGTCTGTAAAAAGAACACGTCACATCTCAAGTTTTTTTACTTGTTTTGTTGCATACATTGCAGAAGAGGAATTAAATCTCATAACTATATAAAGCCTAATTTAGTGGCTCAGGAAATAGGCAATCAATTCACATGAGGCAGTACTGTTAAGTGGGTAAGAGATATGAGTGGTTTATGAACACATGGAAAAAGGGACAGTGCACAGGATCCTATTTTTCTTTATCCAGTTTCTGCAATTAAAACAGACATTCAGGAGCAGTATGTAACCCTGCTGAGCTGGAGACAGCTGATCTGAACATGGAAAATTCTGAGTAAGAACACCTACCTTAACTCTGCGATTAATGTTGAGGAACTGGCACGTCTTGTCATAAAGTTCTTCAAGTTTTTCTCTGTCCCAGTAGAAGTCGGGTGTTATTAGTAGGTCTGAACTCAGATTTATACGGTGCCTAAAAAAAATGGATACTACAGTAGTTCAAACTTCCCTTTGGTAAGTAGAGGAGCAAATATTTACACAAAAGAAACAGGAAAAATTTCCTGTAATTTTAAGTAAATTGTGAAAAGAATCTCCTTTCATAATAAAAAATACAATTGTTGTCAGGGTTTAAAATTAGCTACATCTCCTGAAACTTCTGAGAACACTGTACTGGGTAAACAGTTCTGAGCACAAATGACTTGCCTTATGGCAACACTGCATCCTCAGCTGGTCACCTTCATTAACTTTTGATATCTGCAGAGAAGTCCTTGACTGTGTTGAAGCTGAGGTAGTATATGAATGAGTTACTGGTGAGCTCCTTAACAACTTGTCTGTACCTCAGAACTTTTAAGTGTGACTGGTACTGCATGCTGGACATGTGGGCATGGCTCACCCTTCAGAACCAGGCTAGTGTCTCAACATTATGAAGGCCAAGAGCTAAAACCTCCCACCCTCATATAAATCTTTGGACACTTAGAACGTCATTGCTCATCATTTTACTAATCCTTCAAGTAAGGATATAAACCCCAATGTTTAAAATAGGAATTGCTTTTTTAATAGGTAATATTTCTTCACCAAGTTTGAGGTTTTTTGTAAACCAGCATGTAATGCTCTGTATTCTCAATAGCCAAATGTCACTTGAGGGGAGGGGAAAATCTCAACCTTTAAATTCTTATAATGTAGCAGTGATTTCTGATTAAGTCAAAGGAAGAACAGAACTCACAGAAGAGTTTTACTAACTCTGTGATGTAGGTAACAGTTTTATCTCCTGGTATCCTCTGCATACTCTAGTATCCACTAAAGTTACTGGTGATGAGACAGGTGCTGCTGGACCCAGGGAGGGAAAAGGGTGTGGAATTGGACATTTACAATACACTTAGTACTGCCCATCTACAGCTGAGATGCTGTAGGGTAGGCGGTCCTCTAACAAGAACAGCACACGTCTCTAGCCAAAACAGGGTTGAAGGAATCCACTCCCACACCCTGTGTTTAGTGTGTATTCTGATCTTTGTATCATGCACAAATTAAAAAAGTTTTGTGTAAGACAATGTCTTGGGGGGTAACAAAAAAAGTTACCTTAAAGCAAAAAGTTCTCCAATTTTCTGCATTACATCTGCATGAGAGAGTTTTACCTTCCGTCGTGACTTCAGTATCTGCAAAGTAACAAGTTTTTCACTGCTTGATCAAGTAGCATGTACTAGTAGTTAACTGGTCTGGTGTTTTACAGCCTGAAGTATGTATACGAGTTAGAATCTGAATGTATATTGTACTTACTAACATCTAAGTTTTGTTTGCTTTGTACTTTGCTTACCTAGCTGTGTAAGCATATCACCATCCAACTGTTCATCCAGGTTTTCCAATATATCACTGAGTGTGTCATCAGTATCTATAACAAAATCCTGAAGCATTTTCTATGAATGATTTCCTGAACAAGAGATAATTTTTTTCTTCCTACTACTGTTATTTTTAAGTAATGACAAGATTCTTTCACCTTTAGCCTTTTTAATAGACTTCTTCCTTACAACAAACAATGTATTACCATTTATTTCCTTCAAATAATAAAAAAGATGCTGTTTTCTCTGTTGAACCTTACACTTATTTCTACATGCTTTGTACTTCAGTTGTTCTCATGAAAAGCTGTGATTTAAGTACTTCACTCAAACTCTCTATTATATTCCATTTAAAGCATGCTATTTTTAGCCCCAACTGCCACACATGGTGTTTGGCCAGGTTTTTAAATGCCACTTGTCCTGTTACATACATACATTCAACAGTGGCACAACATGGGAAACATTATTTCAATGCAGAACCCCACTCCCAGCCCTTCAAAGACTGACAGCTTCTTGTCCCACCACTTTGGAGGTGTTCTGAGCTTTTCCACGTTGATGGCTTTACCATCAAACATGTTCAGCATTCAGCTGCTTTTTCCATATCCTCAGCTGCATCTGGACTGATCTTTTAAAAAGCACAGGAGAAAAGGAGGGGAGGGGTACAAACAAACCTCACCTCAGGAATTGACTGGATGGATTCCACAAAGTTATCCAATAATGATTCCCAAATAGCCAGCTTTACTGCAACACAGAGGTGACAAATAAGAACACTGTGAGTGGTATATATGCCTTCAAGTAATCATAACCTTAAATCTGCCAATGTGCTGCTTCCAGGCACTGTTTGTATGTATCAATGTATTTGCAACAAGTTCCCATGAATATTATATGATCAATGTTCATAAGCCTATAGACAAGTCTGGACTGGGCACTGACATAGCTCTGCACATGGAACCACCCTGAGGGCAAGTCTCTTCTCCAAACCATCACAGTATCACAGTATGCTAGAGATTGGAAGGGACCTCGAAAGATCATCTAGTCCAATCCCCCTGCTGGAGCAGGAACACCTAGATAATGTTACATCAGTTCAGATCCTGGGGAGTTTCCTCTCCAGCTCAAAAGTTGTGTGTTTAAGTGCTCCACTGTATGTGGGAAATCTTTGCAAACTACATTCAAAGGAGGTTCGAGATAATGAGTCACGCTGGAGCCCAGCTGGCTTGATGTGCCACTCCAGAGTCTGCGAGTTTCCAATCTGCAGAAATGCAAAATCACTGCTTTTCTAGTGTCCTGCAGAATTCTCATGCTCCATGTGTCCAGTACGTGGTGCAGAATACTCAAACCACAGTTAGGTTGTACAGACACACCACATGTACTTGTTAAAGCTAAATTCCGACTTAAGCAATCTCCCACTTTGGTTTTACGTGAATATACTGTTCAGTGAAGATGCAACTTCTCTTCTGCGGAAGCTGTTCAGCACAGGCAATGGCAACACGAATTCTACCTCAAGCCCCAGCTCGAGCCTGGAAAGATGTTTCTACAGGAAGATGATATAACTCAGGCCTTTGTTCTTTAGTCTGCAGATTTCCCGACAAGAACAAAGTGGAAACAGATAAAAAATTAACCCTACTCACTCAGCAGAAATTAGGGAAGATTTAATTATCAAAATGAACTCTTTCATTTACTTTCATTTACTACTTCATGGTAGTAATCAATGGTGTCATCTAGTCAGAACACTGACAGTAAATCCAATGCCAAACACACACTCATCTTCTGAATACAGAGGCCTACTCCAAGTCAGTGACTTAAATGACATCTAATTTAGCCCCTGAAAAAAAGCCAACAGGCATTTCAGCTATCACTGGTCATTTCACAGAGGTTGATTCCTGCTGTGTCATAAATCTAACCTGGACTATACTTGCATCCTTCATTTTATTGAACATTATTGAACTGTTTTCCTTTATGATGTGCATGTCTCTAACATAAATCGGTACCAATTACCTCCTGGGAATAAATTGCTTGCTCCATTAGATGTGGCACTACTGTTCTATGCAGTGCTTTATGAATAGGAAAACTATAGCAAACAAAAGGCTTTTTTTCTCAATAGCTCTTTCTTTGACAGTCAAGAACTATGTAGTTATGCTGTACTCCTTGATCAAACGGTGTATCGCTTCAAAAACACGTTCTCTTTCTCGGTATCTCTTCTGTTTAAACGTGCACTTCCCCCAGTACTACAGGAATCCTGTAACTCACCCTAAAAGTAGGGGTAGACAGACCAGGCTCCCTTTAGAGGTCTTTCTGAGGACAGGCTTCCTTCTGTCAGCTTCTACTCTGACATCCTACCTCATCTGAGGTCTGAAGCAGCAGAGAGGTGTTACTTCCTCAAGCAGCAGGCCCACTGCTGAGCCCAACTCCTTCCCAGTGCCTCCTGCTGCCTCCTGCCATGGCCAGTACACCTGGAAAACATCTGTGACTCTGGTCCACAGACCTGATACTGGTACACCTCCCACCTGGGAATCACTGCTCTACATGACTTCTTTAGCTGGCATCTATCTTTTTCTGCTAGAGGAAATCATGTCAGGATGAATTACCTAAGTTTACTGATAGCTTTCTAATACTGGACTCTGCACTTGTTGCTATCCTGGAATTAGCTGTCAAGGGTGGGGAACAGGATGGTCAGTAGAACGTATCTCTGTTGCAACATATGTTTCTTAATGTGCTTTGTTCAACTTGAAGACAACAGTGAATGAATGCATTCCAATTTACAGAAAACAAGGTAAAGCTTTGAAAAAAAGGCTTTGAAAATGAGTCTTCCCACTGAAGCACAATCAACCTTTACAATTTGCCTAAACCAGACACCAGCCTCCGTACAAGTCCCACTTACGACAACATTTCACAAAATCCACAGCATAGGCTGATGCAACAAACAGCATTAACTTACCAGAAAGACAAAGGGCATTTGAAAAAGCGAATTTCTGCAGAACAACTTCATCACTATCCAGCTCAGAATTTAACAAGATTTCTCCTTTATGAAGCTTTGACTGCCCTCTGTTAAAACAGGATTGAAGCACCTTTATTGACTAAGCCACCAGCAAAGGAGCATTTTAAGAATAGTCAATGCAAGAAAGCTTGGTTGGTTATTTATATAAAGCATGCCACTTCTATATGTATATCATCCCCATCCTTGTGTTTTACTCATGTTCAACCTGACAGTAACAGAAACAAATCACTGAAAATTAGTTCCTCTAAGACTAATATTACGACCAAATTTTCTAGGTTTAAATGAAACTGCAGCAAGCTATGATTACAATATTACTACATACACACAAATCAATCAGAGTAAGCAGGATGCTAGCCTCTCTCCTGTTGTCCATCTCCTGTATTATCTGTGCTTGTTTTCCTTTTCTTCTGTCACTTTTACCAACCTCCCTCCCTCCCTGCTATGATGTTACTTTCCCTGAAGCCTCTATTGTACAGTGGAGTCAGGAGCAATGAAAAGAGTGTAGCAGTCATTTAATTTATCATGTCAATCTCACTATGAAACTTGCAAAACCACAAGGGGATATGCCAGGAATCACAAATTACACAGCTGGGTAGCACCTGCAGTTTTTGAATGACCAGGAAAAAGAAAAAGCAAACCAAACAAAAACTTGTCCTCTTATCAGGCTACCTTAAATAAGCTTAACCTCATTTGCTCAGCTCCTAGTGTTAGTGTCCTGTCTAGGAGCTGGGTTCTGGTTCTGTTGAAAAGTTACAGATGATTTATATAATAATTTACATTGAGAAATATTTCTGTAGAGATCATTTGCTCCCCAAGATGAAAAAACACTATTTAACAAGGCAAGACAACTTGCCAGGTTATCGTTCCACAGTATTCAAGTTACAGCTTTCCTAGGCGGTGACATATGTGCGTAATTACATTTTTGTATGGGAACCTACAGGGCACTAACAAAACTGATGTAAGGAATCCTCCTTAAAATCAGACTTGTCTCAATAATGTGTATCTGTTTTTTAATGTGAGGTACACAGTTTCTGTTTGGGATTGCTGAAGAACACACTCACTACAGCGATTTTAGCAGTACAGAAAAAACGTCAATTTAGATTTACTGTTTTCTCCTTTCCTTATTTCGCTAATTAGAAACAAGAGTAAGGACAAGTTTATTTTTACCAGCTGCTTCCATCTGATTTTGTTTCAGGTGTCTATCAGCTTCTATATAGAGTACCTGAAGATTACTCACTCTCCTATTCTATAGTTGATCTCTTCATTCTCCCAGTGGACCAGTGCAACTTCATATGGCTGAATTTCATGCTGTTCTAGCACTTGCATGACACTCTTCATCTAAGCAAAAGACAATTGCACACATAGAGGAACAGTCACCATGCAGGATACTATCACTCTACAAAGATCTCACATATAATAGGTTCATGAATACAACTTCCACACTGAAGTTATTTAAATAATAATGAATAGGTTTGCTAAGTAACAAAGTGATTATTAACACCATTCACCTCTGAAGCTATCAGTAGCCACATGGAAGAATTTGTGGCTATAAACAACTGCAAGCAATCTGTGAAGATTAAAATGTCATTTAATGTCCACATATATAAAACAGGGTAAGGATTAACCACAGCAGCAGCAAAGACAATGTGTGTACTGTAACAATAAGTCGTACAAGATTCTGGCATGTGTCTGAGTGTGGGAATGAATCTTTAGGATAAGTACTTCAGGTGGCTGTTTCTGTCAAAATTACTAGTTTGCTGCTAAAGTCAACAGTTTTGTTTCAACTATGAGAGGTTGCTGAAACAACAGAAATATTACAGATATCCTTTACCCCTACAGAAATCTGTAAGAATTGTTTCAGCTGCCCACATTTTACCCTGTAAACAGTTAAATACACAGCTTTACTTGCGTAATCTGTCATTTTATTCTCAAGCACACTAAAACCTGATGCAGGAAGAAACAGCCCTTTTCTCTCACAAAGCTTTCTTCTCCAATATTTGACGTAGGAACCCTCATCCTTGCTCCTTTTATGAGCTACAAGGCTCCCCTCATAAAAATCATTCTGCAATTAGAACAAATTCTGAACTAAAAAAAGCACTCACCTTAAAAGGCATTTAGCTACACAACAGCCAACAAAAAAAACAAACACAAACCCCAAACAAAACCACCACAAATTTTTGATATCTAAATAAAGAGGTGAATCTTCTACTAAGTCGTACTTAAACCACTTTCTTCAAAATAACAGATAATAGTGCATCTGTTAGTGCAGAACTGTATGCTAGTAAGCTGTTCATGAAAGCTGGTCTTCAGGCTAACTACTCTAAAAAAATGTTGGATCACCTGCAAGAAGGATTTTTTTTTTCCTTAATCTACTTAAGACCTAACATTTTTCACTAAAAAACTCCAGTCCTACAGCTCTTAACTGCTCATTCCATAATCCTGAATTTAGCATTAGCATGACCAATACTGCCGTCTATTCCAAATCTTGTGGTAAAAAAAGGTTTGAAAAATTATTGTCATTTTTTAAGCAAGAACAGTCAGCTCAGCCAACCAGCTATGCTGTGTCCAGGGACAGTTCAGCAATGCAAACCCCACTGAATGCCAGAGTTAACAGCCAATCCATAATGCAGCACGCCAGGCTCCACAAGCATATTCATTTGGACCCAGCTTTGTGAAGTCATTACTAATACAATAATAATTATGCTACTAACAGGCTTCAGAACTACAACCAGCTCAGGCTTCCCAGGGCCAGTATACAGCAAGATTTAACAAAGCTTTTCAGACCATAAGTGACTCTCTGAAATTCATATGTCTTGTAACATGCACACTTCCAAAGTTCTTCCACTGCTCTGGATAATGAGAAATTGTATTTCAGTGGCAGCTTTCTTTTAGCTAGATGGAGTAATACAAAGGCTGCCACCAAGTGATGTGAGGCCCAGCCTTATTTTATAGTAGGGTCTAGCTATGACACAGCACATTTAATGAGAAGTTCAGGACTCACTAAATGCAAACTCTTGCTATTAAAGGCAATCACGTCACACAATTTCCTGTTAAAAGAAAACAGATGAAACTGCACCTCAAAGCTAGTCTTGCTTTTGCCCTTGCTATTTTTTCCATGAGAAGCTGTTGCACAGCCTCTCTTCTCAGGTATGTGAAAACAGTGGTTTACATTTTAAATTTCTACTCATGATCAGTCTATTTACTACTCCTTCTGTTCAGTGTCCATTTCAAAATTTTTCTTCTCTTAATAGCAATTCTGGGGTTTCTTTTAAAAAGCAGTTTTGTCCATTCACAGTGATTCTCTACGTCCTGTTTTACTGAATTACTTTCAGTTTCTGTTCTACAGACCAGACCAGTTTGGTTTGGTGCTGGTAGGGGTTTTTTGTTTGTTTCAGTTCATTAAAACACATATACCTGGCTCTATCTGAGCAAGCTGTTTGGGAGTTCAAGTTTTGACTAGGATTTCATAAGCAGAGAGAGGCAGTTCCTTTATAAATAAAGACAGCAGAGGACCAACTAAAGTTACTAGTACTGACAAGAAAAACATGGTATCAAATTTTCAAAGGTACTTAAGCACGTACAGCAAACAGATTTTAGAGTACTCTGAGGGTAGAGGTGCCCAAGTTATAAAAACAACAGGAGTTAGTCAGCTAGTCTTCAGTAATACCTGTAAATCAGTAGCATAGTTACAGCCGTAGCATCCTAAGAGTGCTACAGGTAAGGTTTGAAGGGGAACTAGTATTTTTGGTAGGCCAGCTGATTCACTGAAACCCCCCAAACCAGACAGGCAACCAGGAACATTTCAGGTCTGAAACAGAAAAAAGTGAACTTGAATCCAGAAATTGTTCGCATCTGGAAACAACTGCTCTGTGTTTTCATTTACCTTAATGAAAATCCTTCTGTGAACTTCTGTACATCTCAGTATCATCTGTTTAATACACCATTTAATTTCACATACTCTGTATCTAGAATCCAGTTTTATTTAACCACAATAATAAAAATCAATGTATTAAAAAAAAAGCAAGTGACTATAAATACAAGAATAGATATGCCTGTGGCATACCCCCTTGCTCAGCAAAGAGTGCCAGATCATCGTAAGGGGTATGTCATTTCAGTATCAACATATCTTAGTAACTACATCAACAAGTACAAATCCTCCTTCAGGAAAACTGCTAACTGGTAGAAATAATATTAAGAAGTTCCTTACAAATTCTGACTCTTTCAAAGTTATCCAAACTTTGAATACTTCTGAGTATCCAAACTCAGAATACTTCTGAGTTAAATCAAACAAAATATAATGATCTTTTTCTTCTAAGACATTTTCTGTTACATTACTGCATCTCAAACAACCATTCACAGGTTGATTTTTCTCATCAACTTCTTTGAGGTGTACAGCTGCAAGAATTTTCTTTTGCCAGTCTCATCACATTGAAGTTTCAGATTTTTTGCCTTGAGTAGAAAATGTTATTCACTTTCTATGTTACACATATATTTGCTCATTTTGTGCATAAAGTCAAGTTTCAAAGGTGATGTATCAGCAACAGACAAGGTGAGGCAGCAGCAGGCAAGTAACTGCACTCAACAGGAGGAGAATCTGTCCTTCATGGAGATATCCAAGCTCCCAAACAAAGCCCAACCTTGCTGACCTTGGTGGGACTGACAAAACATCTGCTTATGGTGTTTTAACAAACAATTTTGCTTTACTTACACTTTTCTCTTCCACATTCCAAAACACAACAGCACCTTCCCTGTGAATTCAAGGAAAAACTGAGCTGTAATTATGCTGTTTTAAATGTATTGCAGGGCAACACTCAAACTGTACAGTTGGCAATTTTTGACACTGTGGAACAAGAAACTTAATACTACCTTCACAAAAACTACCTAATTGTTGCTTTTGAATCACACTTTAACAAAACCCATGAAGAGGTAAGTCATCTTTCAACCAGTTAGATAATTCTGATTTTTTTTTTACTCATTCTGATTGGACAGTTATTCCTTGAGTTTCATGAGGTACTATAATGCAATGTTCTAGCAAGCTACACTACTTCTTTCACATCAGTGCTATGAACAAACTTTAATAAAAGTTTTGGGTGTGATTTATAGCTTACCTGAAGAAAAAAATCATGCCAGGATCATCATCTTTTGCAGATTTCTCAGTACCCATCACCAAAACATTTGCAGCATCTAGTTTGAAATAAATGAAAAAAAAAAAAGAATTGGTCAAACTTCTAAATATGATAGCTATAAGCATGTAATTCCAGTTTAACAGTTACATGCCAACATATCAGTCAGTTAGTCCCATATTTTATTTTTCTGATGGAAATGCTTGCCAGCAAACTACAGTATTAAACTACACTGCTGCTCTGAACTGTCATGCTCCAGAAAGACTCAGCTGCTATGCTAAAGTTTACTCGAACCTTTAGTTAATGAAATGCAACAGTTCTGAAGAACAAGTTTTAAGGGAAAACTGATTCAGGGCATAGTAAATAACGAGTAACAGAATACAGAAGCGGACATACAACTATCGAAGTTGCCCACAGCTGCAGAGAAATTACCATTCAAATCTGCTTACCCGGAAGATCTTTCTTTTTTCTATACAGTAAGGGACTAATCTGCACTCAAATTGTGCTGACTCTGCTTTGACAGTCAGAAACTTGAAAGAACATACCCCAAGGCCGGGAGAGGGTACACCTGCATCTTCCTTCAGTTCAGAAGCATGCTTTTGAAACAAACCTTCCAGCCACCCTCATTTACAACACTTCTGATGTGCATTGCAGAACAGTGACAGAGTACAAAACTGTATTTTTTTTGCTGCATTAAACTGAAAAAGAAACTCCAAAAAGTGCACCTGTGGTACTCCAACTGCCAACAGGCATTTCTTACAAAGTACTAGACTTGAGCTAGTGTAAGTAGAATGCCCCACAACTTACAAACTGTGGACGCCAGGTTCTCAAAACAGGGTCTTCTTTTTTTTTCCTCTATATATCTGCTCCACTTGCTTATATAGATAACATTTCAGAAATCCTGATGTTGTTTTGACAAAAAAGGTTACTTTTAAGCATGACTGACCTTGTTGCAGAAATACTGGGAGCAAGACCAGCAAAACCCCCTACCTCTATTATAAAGTGAGACTCTGCAAAGAGAAATTTGCAGGGCCTAACAGCTAAGCCTTAGTAAGTTCAAATCCTCTGCAGAAAGATCACAAGACAAGCAACAAGTCATTAAGCTCAACCTGTATACAAATTCCACATTCTGACTTACTGCAACAGAGGCGAGGTAGACTAAGGCAGTGGAGAGAGATGACTACATATCGGATATACTTTTGCTAATACCTGAATTGAGATCACACAATTGGTCTGTATGAACTCTGTAACTTTCCTTTCACTTGCTATTCCAGTTCAGAAACACGTGATTTGATGAATCACTAGAGCAAGTTTTGCCTGTGAATTTTGAGTTCACCATGGAAGAAATGTTTCTCTGCATTTTCTTATTTGACTTTTCAGATAGCACCCTTATCTTTCTTTATCCACCCCAGACAAAACATACACAATTGGAGAAAATTTGGTCCATTGTAAGTGGAGGTAGAGGACCTGCCTCTAAAATATATTTAAAAAGCTTAAAAACAATACTCATGCTTAGGAAGAACAATGCAAAGCAACAAATCCACACTGTAATTGCTGATTTAGATTTCTATGTGCTAGTGTTTTTTGATTTTCCAAGATTCAACCACTGCTACATGCACAAGCCAACCACCACAACACAACCGATCTGCTGGCCACCATCCTGTCATCATTACTTCCTCCAAACTTTTGATAAATGAAGTATCTATTGTAAGGAGTCAGAAACACGCCAAAAAGAAAATCGAAGAACTGGCAAACCCCCCACTCTCAGGGTAAAATGCCAGCAACAGCTTTATGGTTAATTCCTAGTCTTGCTGGCATCATACAAAGTTTCTATTCCAAAGCTGTGAAACTAGTGCTGGATTTAATACAATGAAACTACAAAGAAAGACAAAGCCCAGCTCTAAAGCACCTTGTCTTTCTGAGCAGGATGACCATGAGTAAAACTTGATTTTGAGTAAGACCCACTGGAGAATTACTGCACTTGGATTATTAAGTGTTTGAGAGGCAGCCAGGTATTTGATAACCTCTACTGAAATGCCCATAAACACTGTAATTCCCTTAGCTTCATCCACTGTTCACTCTAAGAAAAAGGCACTCTACTGCCATCATACGAAAACCACAGCTGCTCTAGGGCATAAGGTTCCTTCAGCTATAAAAAGCTCCATTTGTTTTTCTCTTGTAGTATACTTCAGCTATTTCTAAGCCATACTTTCCCAAGTCTTCAGAGATACCCTGTATGGAAATCAGAGCCTTTTTTTTTCCTGAAACATAGCTAAGCAAAGCCGCATTCAACAATTGCTAGGATATATTTGGCCAAATAATAATAACTGCATTTTCTCTACTAGAATTAAGCATTTATGTACGTATCTTTTTCTTTTCACTTAAGTCAGTAAGACTCTCTCTTGAATGCCTTCCTCTCCACCCCTTAAGTGATTTTTACATTAAAAGAACTGTGGATATGGAAAGAAGATGCAACACTTCAAATCACAAAATCATTTTGACAGCTGAAGCACTATGGTATCACATTACTGAAAGATTAATTAAGGAAAACTTTCAGAATTTTTTCAGTTACTGAATTTATATAGAAATCCTTTGTATCAGAAAATTCCCAAATTTATCTTTCCTGCACGCATCTAATTTTTCAGTACTTTTAGTGTAAATTTATCACAGGGTAACAGCAAGTGCGTGATATATTCTATTCTGAAAAGTTTAGTTGCAGGGCCTTTTTTTTAGGCAAATGGAATGTTTAAGCAAAGCAGTATTTTACAGGCAATAGGATATAATCCGGGGGACTACCAGACTAAGTATACATCAATTTATAAAAATTATCTACCTCACCCGTATTTCATTTCCCAAGGTAAAACGTTGCTTTAATATGTTTCAAAAATCTACCTCTAGGCAAACTTGTTATTTCAACATATCCATGTGAAGTCAGGTCATGACACAGATTACCAAGATGATATTCATCTGCTGTTGCAAAGGCTGTGCACTGCATCAGATTCTGTGCCAAAGGAACAGAGACTTGAGTTAGGGCAAGGGTGAAGCAAGATGTTCATAAAGACAACTGTTTGCCTCAAATTTATCATGAGAGTGACATTTTTCATTCATTCACTCTTTTCTACATCATTGCCATGTTGTCCATCTGGTGTAGAAGCACTAACGAGATTACTCACTCCCTGTTAAGTGGAAAAGCAAATCACAGACGGAGATCAAACCAGGTGACATGAGAAAGTAGCGCCAAATAACTTTGTGAAAGAGCCACAAAGTGTAGCCTTCCTCCCTGAATGCCAATCAAATGCTTCAACAGTAGATACACACTTGCTACTGCTCTCCCATCCTACAGTTTGACATACTCTTCTGACCACTGAAATCAAAAGCAAGACACCCCCAATACCACCTTTAGCATCTATATTTTAAAGATAAATGGAGTTAACTATCCCAGCCTGCTTATCAAGCAAACATCATGTTCTTTACTGTAAAGGTGGTGAGGCACTGAAATGGGTTGCCCAAGGAAGCTGTGAATGCTCCCTCCCTGGCGGTGTTCAAGGCCAGGTGGACACGTGACATGGTTTAGTGCGAGGTGTCCCTGCCCATGGCAGGGGGGGTGGAACTAGATGATCTTAAGGTCCTTTCCAACCCTATTATATGTTTCTATGATTCCAGGCACAAAGCTCACTGTCGATATAATGAGCCACTGCAACACAGCAGCACAGAAAGTAACAGATCTTCTGGGCCAGTTGTAGGTGCTGCAGATCTACAGTGTCACCCCAAGCTGAATCTTGCACTAAGTAACATGGTTTCAACTGACACCCCAGTCAAACCAGACACAACAGCCAGAATTTGTCTCAATATCCACAACCTTAAACAACTAAAATGCCATATTCAAAACAATGACTGCAAAAATGACTTGCAATGAGATTGACTCATGCATGGTGAAGAATAAGAAAGTCAGCTGTATAAAGATTTTCTTGATTAATCAAACAGATCACAATAAACTAATTCACAAATTCTACTACTCATTTTAAGTGGATTCCTTTGTTCTGATAGCATGTATGTCCCATGATAATGCTTTTTAGTACAATGCAGTATAAAATATCCAGAAAGCAGTGTGTCTTATTGTGGATCAGTCATTTCCCAGCTTTTTGTAACTAATACAAATTGGGATGTAACTAACAACAAATGAACAAAAGAACTGTACCCATCTGCAAGCATTTATAACCATAATACACTTCAACTTAAAATCCAAATTATATTCTCACAGTAATCATACATTATCAAACAGCAAGGCCCTCCTTCGAGGGCCCATTACCAGTCATCAGAATCATGACCAGACTTCCAAACTTCTGTTCTTCAATGTTAACATTCTGTTATCACTTCCAAAGCTTTCCTTACACATCATCTTAATTCACTGATCACATAGAAAATAAATTTTAAAAGTAATTACAATATTCAGTGAGCAATTTTGCAGGCCTATTTCCATGACTGTGCTATGAGGCTGAGTTAACAGAACTCTGTTTTCAGTTCCTTTGCTGCTGTACTTTTTAAAGTTGTATTATCGCAATTTCATCTGTATAAATCCATTCTCAATCCCTAAACTGACAAAGCAAATTATATATTTCAAATTCTTCTAGAAAGCTCTGGTTATTAGAAGTACACATGCTCTGCCATGAAACTCAGGAGTTAAGGGAGCAAACTCTTCTAGCTAAGATATCATCTGAAAACCTCTATCCTGCTCCACGCTTCCCACAGTTTACTATTTGTGCTACCGTTCATTTCGGGGCAGATGCACTACAGGACAGACTTTCTGCCTTACTGCTGCAATTTAGTTTAGATGTAAAGACTTTACATTTAGTTAGAACCAGAAGTTTCCTACTAAGCCTACATACTTGAAATAGCATTTTGGATATGCACTAGTTTGGTTCTTTTAATAGTGTACTGTTTCACGTAAGTTTTTACTAAAATCTTGTTTGATGAAGAATATTTGGATTGCGTGTAATCTGAGATATATGTGACATAAAATATATGTGTCCACAGGCACTCTAAACGTCTAAGTTCCCATGACAGTGGAGATACAGCCAAGTCTACAATGAGTGATTCGACTACTCCTAAACCAGATATGTTAACTGACCAATCAATGCCATGCCTTCTGCTATATGACTTTCACCTGCAAACTTAAAAAAAAAATAAAAATCAAACAACCAAAACAAGCCCAGAGCACAAGATCTGAACTGGTGCTAGAAAGAAACTCCAGCTACTCACCATCCTCCTCCATTCTGCCAACAGCTGGGGCTTCACGGAGATTCTATTCAGAGCACCACAACAGCTACCCCTAGGAGCAGCCATCCTTAAGTACCTCAACAACTCATCCTCCACATCACCAACAACTGTAATAATTCTCCTTAGCCCATCCCTTCCACTTGAAGCATACAGAAATTTTTAAGAAAGAAAACCTGTAGGATGAAATTAAATCTTCCTATCACCATAGGAATCAATCTTTATCCTAAGTGTAGTAAAAACTACATCTTTAGTTGAATTTCAAGCTTTTTCTATATTTTGTGGCTATAGC
The DNA here is from genome assembly GCF_028554395.1 of Pezoporus wallicus. NCBI lineage: Eukaryota > Metazoa > Chordata > Aves > Psittaciformes > Psittacidae > Pezoporus > Pezoporus wallicus. The sequence continues at coordinate 915,755 of NW_026635157.1, forward strand.
ATTAAAAATTAGCTCAGAGGCTTTTCATGCCATCAGACTTTAAGAAATTAACTAAACTGAGTAGTGGTACCACTCACTGATCAGTCCACTAAATCACTTAACTAAATCACTTAACTGCTTTCAAGTAACTCCTCTGTCTATCCTGAAAAACTGGTCTTGCAACCGTTTATCACTGCTGTTGCTCAGCACTTTGCCTGTAAACACCAGATGAAGACCAGTGCTGGGGAGGGGTGGGAAGGAGCTCATTCACAGAGTGTTCTGCAAAAGAAAGGTGTCACCTGCAACGCCCTCACAGGCAAAAATCACCAGAGATCCTCGGGGTTCAACTAACTGAGAACCTTAGGAGTGGGCCCAGAGCTAGTGTCTCAAGAGGCAGAGCAGGAAAGAGAAGAGGCAACAGCTTGCCCTGAGGTAACAGCCTTGGTAATAGGGCCTGTGTTACCCAAGGGCTCTTGGTTGCCTCCACGCAGGCGCAGGAAGGCAGCACTATGTTTTGTAACACCAGGATTTACAGAAAACCGGCAGTGCATTGAAAATCCCCTTAAGGATTCTCCGTTTGCACTAGTTCTATCAGCCATCTTGCAGAAACCAGGCACATCTTTCAGCTGTTCTTCTATACACAAACAGGTAAAAACCCATGCTTATTCCAAAGTACCATCAGCCTGCAGTCGAGGTGACAGCCTGGACTCTTGTAGATGGGGCTGTATATCTGACAAAACCACATGGGGTTTATTCAAAAACAGCAAATATTTTTGTTAGGTCTGAGTTTATGTAATTTCTGGCACAGCATTTTGCCATGTGGAAGCTTTCTTAGGAAAAGTATTCTTATTTCAGTATGTCAGGCAGTATTTTCTCCATTTCTTCACTTTGGAAGAAAGTAAAAATGGCAGTGTGTATTACTTGCATACAATATGCATGAAAACGCCAAACAAAGAAACTGGTTGCATCTGTACTGCCATTTAAAAGCCTCACGAATCTAAAAAAAAGTTCTTCACCCAACAACAAAAAGCCTCACGAATCTAAAAAAAAGTTCTTCACCCACCAACAAAAAGCAGCAATGTCTGAATGTAGCATCATAGCATGAATAGCAAGCTTGAAACATTACATGGTATTTCAGGACTAATACTCTTCACTTTCTTTTTTCAAAGGAATGGGAAAATACAAACAGGAGCTAATTTGTCTTGAATGGAGTCTTTATCTTACATTAAAGCATACTCCTGCTCACCATACAAAATATTAAACAGAAGCTTAGATGACAAGAAAGCAAGCATTAAAACTTCTGTGCTCACATTCAGTGGATCACATAATGGACACATTTGCATCGCTGAAGCTATTTCTGAAAGCACAAGACTTGTTTCAGTTTCATCTGTAACACAATTTTATTAACAATATCCTGTAACTCAGTTGTTGCTGTAGCTTGAAGAGAACAGTAACACTTCTGATACCAGGATTTTCCTTGGACATCTTATATTCAAGTACGCTTAAGGCCTGCCTTGGCTAATATTGAGGCTTGTAAAGAACTATCTTAAGGAAAAACAGCCACAAGTATGCACTATTCCACTTAACCATATCTCATTTCATCCAAAACAATTTGTTGCTGCAGTTACTCTACAGACCTTGGAGCCTGGAGATCAAGGTGCTATTTCTCCACATGGAATAATCTTCCTCAAGTAGCACTGGCTACATTTGCCATTCTGTTTCCTATCTGAAACTTAATCTGAATATAAACCTTATACTATTCATTTTCATCTTGCATTCTGTTTGAGTGAGACCTTAAAACTGGGTAGAACTGGACAAGCAAGGATACCTAGGGAAAGTTAAATTAATCTGAAAGATAGACGTTGTTTCTCAATATTGAATGTAATGTGAGAGTACTGGTTAAAATTATTTTTAAAAGATTTCATATTTCCACATTAATAACCACTTATATTCCCCCCATTTTGTTTACACATTGCTAATAATCTCCATTTTATCTTCAAAATACCAGACACATTAACTTGTACCTAGCTTGTCACTGTTTGCAGATAGGGTAAGTAATGAAATCCTCCTCCCAGACAAACACGTTCATTCCATTAACATGTTAATCTAACCCCAAATCTGAATCTAAATTAAACTGATGAAGTTCCCTTAATGTTATACAAGACTGTAAAATTTATCTCTTACCTGCATGTCTGACAGTAGTGGCTGGTTAGTTCTGGATGGTTGCTTAGTCCTTGGTGCCTTCGGTGGCCTCTTAACTGGCTGGCTATTGTGTTTTGGAATAATTTTGCCAGCTGATACAACTGTGTAAAATCTTGATGATATGTTCCTTAGCTTTGTAATATGCTCTGTACTGAACTTGTAGTTTTCCATCGTTGCCACACCAAAATGTTTCCAGGATGGAAAAAAACCCTCCTCATTCCAAAAGCAAGCATTTTTTCCCAAAGCCGATACATTTCCCCAGTGCAGCTGCCAATTCTTGACTTGCACATACCGACTTGTCAAACAAGGGAATGCAGTTTTCAGAGCATACGAATCCCAAGACTTTGCTCTTCTGTCAGATGTTCTGTCAACTTTATTATTCAGCTTTAATAGCAGATGTCCAGTTTTATTAAAGCTTTGGCATTGGTGTATTGTCGTTAAAGTGTGGAAAGATCTAGTTTGAAGATTTGGAATTTTCAGTCTCATTGCTTCCCTCAGAACTGTATTTAAAACAAAGAAACAGAATCATCCATCAGTGCTTTGTAAAGAAGTAATACTATTTTCCCCTTACCTAAAAGGTAACACCCCTCCGCTCATACCGCATGTGTTAGTACTCATAAGCACATAAATACTGCTGGGATTAAACGTCCTTTTTTCCATGCGATGGAAATATTGTAATTAAGACCAAAACACATTACTGATCTGTGTGATTGCAACACATGATGAAAAAGTAGAACGGGCTGCTATGTCAGTACGTAAGCAGGCATCTTTTCCTTCTGTTGCTCATTCTGTGTTAGCAGTCTGTACCCTCAGTAACCCCACCGATGAAATTACTCGTGAGCAAGCACACACCTCGAAGAGGACATCAGACTCTGTGAATCATGATTTTACACATAATAAAAACACATAATTAGATTACTATACAGTTGCACGGGAATGTCACCTGTGAACACACATACACTGATCTGCACCAGCTCAATCTGCCGTATTACAAACAGTCTAGCATGGATCCAGCTCCATTCGTCTCTCTCGACTACAGCAAGAGGTTACAGTTTGATCCTGCAGGTACTCACTGGTGCCACAGGGCCTGCAAGGCCTGCTTGCAACTCTACCCGTGCTGATGGAAACATGACAGAGTCCTTATTCTGTTATTCCAGACTAAGGAAGCTTATTATAGTTACGCTATGTTGCAAGAGCTGATCAAATAAACTTTAGAAGTATTCACTTCAGCGGGTGTGTCTCACTTGCTGAAAGATTTGCAGCATCAAGTCCCTGCCCCATCTGCTTTTATTAACCAAGAACGTTTCCCTTGCAACACAAAATCTGTCTTTAGCAATTTATATAAGAAATTAAGTTGTATAGTTTGAAGAAAATGCCAATTTCGGATTATTTTTCAAAAACAGTGTAAAGAAGGATCTTTAATACCACCAATACATTTACCGTAATAGTTCAATCAAGCATTTTCTTTTAAGAACAAATTGTTGTGTGCTGACTGCAACATACCCTCCATCCTGACACGGATATCTAGATACTAGCACAACACACACACACAACGTGAAAAAAAAACAAAACCAAACCCCACCCTGACATAATTTAATGAGAGTACTCACGTTAGGGTGAAAGAGGCACAATTCTTAAAAAGAAAAAAACAAAAAAAAGCCGTGGGGGGGACCACAGAAAACACCTTTAGGTTACCACAGAATAAGTAACAGCTTTTTACCCGATTTCTGAACCTATTATTTGCATACTTACTAAACTAATCATGATTTTCATTTCAAACTTGTCCCGTATTGAAAAGGGGACCCAGAAGACTCTGTCTAGAAGGCACGCTGTCGTTTCTATAGGCCTGTTACCTCTGGATAATCAGGAGAGCTGAAAAACTCAGCAACTGCAACCGAGGATGGTGGAGAGGCAGGACAAGAGAAGACGCCCCAGGAGTACCTAATGGAGACTCACAAATACCAGGCTTTCCAAGCCAACACCACCTTGGGCTGAATCACAGCGATCCCAGGGGGTGACTTTTCAACCGCACAAGCTTATGGTAAGTTACAGGGAAGCACTGATCATCTGGACTAAATTCCACTGGGGAGCCTGACCACCAGATTTGTAGCAGCTGAGGTACCTAGCCGGGAAGGGCAGGATAAAGCAATCCGGGACAAAGAGCTACCAGAGCAAGGCAGCTGTCTTCAAGCAGCAGGAGAAAACCCGCACTTTATTTTCCAACGTCTCTCCTACACACAACACGCTTTAATCACTCCCGTTGCCTCGCCAGCCGGAAGCCCGCAAGACGTATGGAGAAGTCGGGCCTGCTCCGCTGACTGAAAGACGCAAACCAGCGCAGACCGGCCCGGTCCAGCTCCCCCACTGCGGCGCTGGCGGCTCCACAACAGCAGTACGCCCGGACCTCGCTGCCGGCACACCCTGCTCCTTCCCAGCCCCCACAACCTGAGGGGGCGGCTGGTGCTCCCCTGGCCGGGGGGGCGGCTGCTGCCGCCTCAGGGCGCAGGGTCCCGGGCCCGTCGGCTGGGGCCTCTAGCCTACCGGTGGGTGCTGCTTCTCGGCGTACTTGTGCGGGCGGTAGGTGGCGCCGTGGTGCAGGGGCAGGCGCCTTCTCCGCCGGCTTGGCAACGGTCCCGGTCACGCTCAGCGCCGCGGCTTCCCCGTGTTAGCGGCCAGGAGGGCGCCGGTGGTGGTTGCGCTTGTGTCAGGTTTCTTCGGCTACGCTGTTCAGCTGCGTGTAGCCGTCCGGCCCGAAGCAGTACGGCCTGGCTACGGGTCCCGGAGCAGAAATCTTCAAGTAAAAAATTATTCTTCGGGCGGGGTTACAGCTGTCGGTTGGGCTGGTCACGGTTTGCTCGCTGTGATCCTCACGTGTGAGCCATGTGTGGGGAATGCTAAGTCACGTATGCAGTGGAGAGCAAGTAATGCTGGTACGCTTAAACTTTGAACAAGCATCTGTGCTTTTAATTTTAAATTTCCTTGACTTCGTATCTGGGTAACAGAACAATTAGAGAATGTATTTTATCCTAGAATTAACTGTAATTTTCACTCTTTTACACGCCTAGTCATTTAGCATTTCCTTAGCTGAAAACGCTTGCGTTTATCTCTTCAAAAGTAGACTTAAGAACCTGACCAATTTGGTTGTTTTTTATTGGTGTCTACTGCTTTAAAGGCACATAAGCTTCCTGTAAGACTGTCGCGGTTTAACCCCAGCCGGCAACTAAGCACCACGCAGCTGCTCACTCCTTCCCCCCTGCGGCGGGAATGAGGGGAAGAGGTTTGGGTAGAAGTGAGAAAACTCGTGAGTTGAGATAATGACAGTTTGTTTCATAATTGAAATAAAATACTAATAAATTTTAATGAAAAGGAAAATAACAGAAATAAAACCTAAGAAAAACAAGTGATGCAAATAAATCAACAGTTGCTCACCACCAACTGACTGATGCCCAGCCAGTCCCCAAGCAGTGGGTCCCCTGGGCAGCCTCCCCTCTAGTTTACTGCTGAGCATAATGCGGTGTGGTGTGGGATATCCCTGGAGTCATCTGGGACCAACTGTGCTGTCTTCTTGTGTACCCCCAGCCTGCTCACTGGCGGGGTGGTGAGAGGCAGAAAATCCCTTGACTGTGTGAGCTCTGCTCAGAAATAACTTAAATCATCCCTGTATTATCAGTCACGGTTTTCAACACGAATACAAAACTTAGCCCCATATCAATTACTGTGAAGAAAATTAACTCTGTCCCAGCTGAACCCAGCAGAAAGACCTTGCATTTATTTTTAAAGAATGGATGATATTTCATCATTTCTTCTTTATAATAAAATATTTGATCATCTCTTTTTTAGATCCTTTGCATATTTTACAGTTAAAGACAGACTGCCCCAGATCCTCACAAGAGTTATTGATACTCTGCATCGACATAAAAATGAATTTTTTGAAGAACACGGTGAGGTAAGAATAAGGTCTTTTTTTTTCCTGAGATTTTTTTTTTCTCCACTAACTTGAGACCCCTTTTCTGCCTTGTTTTTACTGGTTTCTTACTACAGTCGTTACTTACCTGTCTTTTTTTTTTTTTTATTTATTGTCTCTTATGCTATTTTTTATAATTTTGTAACTCATCTTTCTGTCTAACCTTTTTCTGATGTGTCTGTTCTGCATTCCTTCACTTTCTCAGGTTACCGTCTTGATGCAGTGTTAATGGGCGGTAGCATTTTCTGAACATGGCAGTGTTTCAGTTCTCTCTTCCCCTCTAATAAGCCAAAAGCTAACTCTAAAAAGAAGTCCCATATGCCATTCATTTTAGGATATTGGGTGTAAAATGAGCTTCATTCACCAAAATGTGTTTGTATTTGGCAATTAAAACTTATCACTTATATCTTTCAGGAAAAATTGATCTGTGTCTCTACAGGAATGAATATTGAGAATAGGAATTTTTGTTCTCCACTTATTTCAGAAGGGTGTGGAAGCAGAGAAGAGAGCTATATCTTTCCTCTCCAAGCTGCGGAATGAACTGCAAACAGACAAACCAGTGACCCCTTTAGAAGATGAGCTGCCTGATGCTGCTCTGTGGAACCAGTACCTAGACTACCAACGAAATTTAGCAAATGGGAGTGGAGAACTGAGTTGGTTTCAGTCCCCTTGGTTATTTGTAGAGTGTTACATGTATCGAAGAATTCATGCAGCATTAGCACAGAAGTAAGTATTTACTAGCTTGGTATATTACTCTTCAAAAAATATCATTCTTTCCCATTTTTATTTGAGGAGAAAGGAAGACAGCTGGAAATAAGATAAAATCTTAAGCTTTTACAGTATTCCTTGTCCCTTGCACCTCAGATATAAAATGAATACTTCTTCCATGCAGCAGAATTTGAAGCTTATTAGTTGGATTTTTTTATGCTTCAGCATCTGTGACTTGGTCTACATGAAAACTCTTAAGCTTAACTATATAGCTGGACCTTCTTGCAGATTAATGTGCATTGACATATGAAAGTTATTTAGCATTTCTAAAAGGTCTGTAAGTCTAAAATTGTTTCTTAAGACATATGTTAGCCTGAAACACAGAATGTGAGAGCCACTCATCTGCTGGGCATTCTCATTTGTTTTGCTGCTCAGAATCTGAAATTACTGTTTGAGAACTGTCTCTTATAGCAGTAGCCCCACCTTAAGCAGCCCCTGTTCATTCTACACCATCTTCTTAATTACAGCAGTGTTTGCAGACCATGTGTTGCATCGAAATTTGGGAGCTGATCCTGGTTAAAAATAACTTGCTGTGCTGGTACTGTGGAGAGGTGCCAGTACAATGTAATGGGGGAGGAATGAGCAGTTTTAAGTTCCCATGGCTGTCAAGAAAAAAAATAATTGAAAGCTCCATATGTACTGTATTTGCCCTTAGTATTACAGAGTTGCAAACACAGTTATGGGATCCTGTTTCCACTGGTGTGTTGCATAATTTGAACTCTTGTACCAAAAGCTTCAAATATGAGATGGATCTTCTGGATTACAGTTGAAGAACTCGACAGATACTTTTCATTAGTAAGCTCTAAATTGCTTCATCTCTGTTACTTAGCTTCTCGTAAGCATATGCTTGGAAGGAAGTTCAGTCGTGTAAAAAGGTGTACGTGCAAATACGTCTCAATAAATGAGTGTATTTCAAACAAGAATTGAATTGTTTTGTCATCTTTGTCATGTTAATTTTCTAGTCCTAGTTAAAAACTTCTGTAAGAGTAACTTCATATCACTGTAAGAGACCTTGGTATGGGAAGTACATTTCAGCACACCCTAAAATTGGGCCAGCAATTCACTGTGTCTGAAGACTAGAGTTCAGAATTTTCCCTGTATATGTGCAGTTCCCGGAATTGTTGTGAGTGAACACTTGTTCACTTTCAGAATATATTGCTAGAAATATAAGGATGTCTCATATACTGTCTGTTTCAGTGAGACATGATACCAGGCTGTAATTGAGATGCGTGAAAATCTAGTATGACAAATAAGATGTGGAAAATCTAGCTAGAGCTCATAGTACGGCCTGAAAAAGCTGAGCTTCAGGCTTGCATTTTTAAATATATTTCATGTGCTATTGGAAAACGTTGCAAGTATGTTAATATATTTGTTCTTTTTTTAGCCCACCTATTGAGAACTTCGATGTCTTTAAGGAAGGAAAGGCTCAAAATTTCTTCGAATCCCAAGAGGCTGTTATTGCTTTATGCACTTACTTTCAGGAACTTCTTAAAAACATCAAGGATCTAGATGAAAAGCAACTTCAGGAGGAACTTTTTAAGCTATTGCAGGTAAAGTAGTAGTGTTTAGCCTAAGAATTTAAAGTATGTCTTCTATGTATCAAACAAAAACTTGAGGCTGTAAAGAATCTGAGCGTCATAAGGCAGTTAAAATATGGCTCGTGTGTGTAAAATGTAGTGAAATCCTGGCAGCCATACTGTATTGCTGCTACTCTGGAATTTTTTAAATTTTAATTACTTTTATTAAATGTGACATTTTCATTATACTGCTGTTCTTCATTGTGTATTTGAAAACCCAGCTTATTGTCTTTAACACTCCCTCTAAAATGCTTTAAATCAAGTTCCAGGTACTTATTTAACTGTAAAATTTTAAACCAGTTCATTTTATTGATGCTAAAAATTTTTAAAGTTCTTTGGAAGATAAAGTTAGAAGTCGGTCAGGGCCAGAAGTGGGGTAAAAGCTTTGTAACTGTATTATTCTTGGAAAATAATGCTTTGGGTAGAATATGAAATAGTATAGGATTACAAGGAAGTCCATTAGCTGGCAACAGTGCACAATAAGTATTTGGTGAATCTTTATTAAGACCTCATCAGTGTGTATTTTAAATACTTGGCAGCATGCAATAAGGAAACAACTCCTTTTTCTGTATCCTCACCGATATTTTCTGGAATTACAGTATGGAGAATATTTGTGTTTTAAGCTTTATGATCTCCCTATTGATGTTGATCTAAATTTTCCGTATTTGTCTTTGCTGATGCATGTTTCTGATGCCTGCATAAATACAGTGCGTTGTTTGGTTTATTCCACAAAATCTTGTCTGTAATAAGATTTCAGTACCAGAAGTTGGATTTTATTAAAGCTTGGAGAAAAATGCAGAGTTACAGCCTTCATGACCCTAAAATGAAAACAAACAAACAAAATCTTTACTGTACGTGTAGTTTAGAATGTAACTACAGTGAGACTTAGCAAATGTTTTTGGTTTTTCCTCCTTCCAGGTGTCACTGTGGGGCAATAAGTGCGACCTTTCATTTTCAGCCGGTGAAGACAGCTCTCAGAAATCTAGTCCTTTACAATCCCTGGAAAACCTGTTACCTTACATTGTGGTGAATGATATGGAGAAAATTTGGTCACTATTTGTAAATGCCAAAAAAAGAAATACAGAAAAAAGTAATGTTAGAGTTGACATAGTCCTGGATAATGCCGGATTTGAACTTGTGAGTGATTTTGTGTTGGCTGACTTCCTGTTATCGTCAAAGCTAGCTGATGAAGTCCATTTTCATGGAAAAAGTATTCCATGGTATGTTTCAGATACCACAAAGCATGATTTTAACTGGACTGTTAAACAATTGCAGTCAGCTAATCATATGTGGATGTCTAGATGTGGGATAAACTGGGAGGGCAATTTGAAAAAGGGAGTTTGGGTTTACCATGATCACATGTTTTGGACTTTGCCACACGACTTTTCGAGTATGGCTGGAGTTGCTCCTGACTTGTATGCTGATCTACAGAAGTCAAACTTGATTTTTTTCAAAGGTGATCTGAACTATAGAAAATTAACAGGAGATAGAAAATGGGAGTATACTGTTCCATTCCATCAAGCCTTGAACAAGTTTCATCCTGCGCCTCTCTGTAGTTTGAGAACACTGAAATCTGATACTCAGGTTGGCCTAAAACCTGGCCAGGGGGAAGAAATTCAGGCTTCTGAACATGAATGGATGGTAAGTGGAAAATACGGGATAGTTCAGATTGATGCTGCTCTCTAGTTAAATGGTTCCTAACATTCTGAAAAAGAGATTCAGTCTGAGTTTTAACTACTTTGTTCCATGCTTGGGTTTAGCAAAGATTCTTTTTTGTTAGCATTTTTTGCTCCCAAGTGATTTGTTGTTTTTGTTCCACAAGACTTTAATGTGGTGCAGAAATTTACAAACTGTCTTTTAGACATAAATCAATCTGCATTTCAATGTATTTTGCTTTCCTAGTGTCCAGTGTCAGCAGATGTTTAAGATGAACATTTAGTTGCCCATAATACTTTTTTCTTCATCAGTGAGTATGAGTTTATGGCTAAGAAGTGAAAAATCTGCTTCAGAAACCATTTCTGCAATCCCATATTAGCATGTTTGCACTTATTTCAGGATAATTTGTGGTCAACATGCCATGCATTGCATGAAAGTTAATATTCTGGAGAATGCACAAATTAATTCCAGCTAAATTCTTTGCAAGCCATTACAGGATCGTGTTTGAGAACTGAGTTGACTTCTGTCAAGTTTTTATTACATAAATTTTACTTGCTTCTTGTGTCCGCGGACAAACAACTTTTGATGTTTTCAGTGTAATTTGCTGTACGTTAAGAGAAGAGTCCTTGGATGATACCTTGTAAATATTAATCTAGAATTTGAAGCTTGAATTTTAATTTTAAAATGCAAGTGGATGTTGCCAGGAGGGGAGTTTTCCCATCTGGTAGGCAGATGAGTGGGAGGAAGGACCATCTCATTTTAAGCATATGGAAGTTACTGTTCATCTAAGAACTTCTACCAAGAAAAGCACACAATCCCTCACCCCCCAAACCAACCAACATACCCAACCAGTTACATTAATTTTAGGTTTAATAAAGATTTGAATTAAAGGTGGCCTGTCAGCAGTGTTCTTCTGTTGTGATAATTCTCTTTATTTGTCAAATGTTTTGTTTTTAAGAAGGATGCCATAATTTTCATGGGGGTACTACAATCCCATTTGCACTGAGAAGTATATGCTAGAGAAGCATATGCCATAGAGGGTTGTTGAGATGTTTGCTGCTAGTTGGAGTTGTTAGATGTCCATTTCTTCTCTTCTAGCCTGGTCTCAAATTGCTCAGATTTTTTTTTTTTTAAGACAGAGGTAGCTTAGTGAAAAAAATAGGTTCTGTCAAGTCTTAAAGTACTTCTGTGGTTTGAAATAGGGGACTGAGGAAATGCCCATGATAGCCACAGGTTTGTTACAAAATGGCAGAATTGCCCATGGAGTCTGACTGGGTTATGCTCTTGTCTGGAGCTCCTGAAATGAAGTAACTTGCCCCTGGTGGCCAACGGGGCTATGGCATAGAGAGCAAGAGCAGAGCAGAGAAACTTTCATCTTACATGTGTCTTACACAGTGAGGAGGAAGGCACAGAAGTGGCCTTAATTATGTTCTCAAAGTGGTGCTATGGCAAGGGAATTGGGATGACTGTGTGGTAGAAAGTGGATTTAGAGATTTTTGCACTTAATGGTTACTCAAAAACAAGGGTAAGCGTTGGCAGGGCTGAAGAAGTGTGTATGGGAAGGTGGGGCAGTGTTTTGTACCTATTTGGCGTTGAAAATGGAAGTTGGGTTCCCCTTCTGGTCAGTGAAATCACTGGCAAAGCACATCTGAAGTGGAGAGAATTGGCTGCTGCTTCTTCTGTTCATACAGTGAAGATCTATACAGTGGGTAAATGTGCTTGAGCTTCTGATGACTTTGTGTTCTTACATCTGAAAGTAAACTTGCAAGATCAAATATTCAAAATATAAGATGCTTGGAATTTCAGGAGGCAATGTTATATTGTAGGTAGGGTTCTACTTTTGAGACCCACGTTCTTATCTCCTTTGTATCTCTGGGTTAGTACTCCTAAAGAATGAAATCATGCTTATCCTTAGGCACCTGATTGAACTGCAAAAATTAGAAATCCAGCCAAGAGAGCTGAAAGGCAGACTGCTGAAGGTCTCTCTGACTGGAGAGAGCTCAGGGGGACTCATCTTCGGAGCTTCTATCAAATACATAAATGACACGATGAATTGGGGCACTGGAGCCTCAGTTTTCCATCTGTGAAAATGCTGTTAACTTGTTTCAAATGCACTTTAAAGCAGCAACTTTGGGTCAAGAACAGAGGGATGGAAGTTGTGGAATATGTGCAATTGAAAGCTTTCTGCCTTGGTCAGGGAGACAAAATGATTAGGGGAAGAAATCTACTTTGCCTGTGGACAGATTGTTTGTAAGGTGCTGTCTTAACTTGCTGGAGAGGCTTAGAAGTATGTAATGAACAAGAAGACAAAGCATTGTTTCACTGTTGAGGCCACCCTTGAAGAATAGATTTGCCTCTTGTTACAATCCTTACACATGCAGAGAAACTTGGTTTCATTTCTCACTGGTTATTAATCTGTGCCCAGGTTGCTTTCAAACTGTTAATTCTGGGAACTCACAATGCATATCAGTGAAAATAAATATGAAGTTACGATAAGTAGAATCCTACAAAATGCTAAATCACCTAGGAGATGCAGCAGTATTCACTTGGTATTACCAAACCATCCCCTTGGAGATTGTTGCGTTGATGTTTGTGAGGAAGCAGGATGGTGATTTCCTGAGTACTATCAGTATCAGGGTTTTAACCCAGCCAGCAGCAAGCCCCACGCAGCTGCTTGCTCACTCCCATTCAATGGAGTGGTGAAGAGAATCAGAAGAGCGAAAGTGAGAAAACTCAGGTTGAGGTAAAGACGATTTCATAGGTAAAGCAAAAGCTGCACACACAAGCAAAGCAAAACCAGGAATTCATTCACCATTTTGCATTGTCAGTTAGGTGTTCAGTCATCTCCAGGACAGCAGGGCTCCATTCATGTGCAGTGGTTACTTGGGAAGGCAGATGCCATGACTGAACTTTCCCTGTTCTTCCTTCTTCTCCCAGCTTTTAAATGCTGAGCATGACACCATGTGGTGTTGGACACCCGTTTGGTCAGTTGGGGTCAGCTGTCCTGGCTGTGTCACCTCCAACTTCTTGTGCACCCTCAGCCTGCTTGCTGCTAGAGTGGTATGAGATGCACAAAAGGCTTTGGCTGTGTGTGAGCTCTGCTCAGCAGTAATTAAAACATCCCTGTGCTATCAACACTATTTCCTGTGTGAATCCAAAACATAGCCCCATATCAGCTACTGGGAAGAAAATTAACTCTATCCCAGACCAAACTAGTGAAACTGTCGGACGTGTAATTTTAGATTAGCATTTGAATTAACATTCATATACAGAGAATTTCCAAGATAACTGCATGAATTGAATTTAGACTTTCAAAGATTTTATATCTGGTTTAAGTTCCCTAAACTCAAAATTACTTAATATGTCAGCAGCAGCTTTCAAAAAAGAAACTCCTAGATTTTCAAAGAAAATAATTCCATATAAATTGTCCAGACTTTTTAGGTTTTTTTACCATACTTTTTTTTTTTTTTTCAACAGCTGCAAGTATCATTTAATGAATCATTTGTCTTTGTTTTCATTTAACATTGTACACTTTATGCTGATGTTCTGAGCTGGAAAGCAGCTGTGCAAAATGTTCTGAGTCCTCTCTCCAATGTCTCCGTATGTAGTGAGAGGTATGTTAGTCTGTGCATAAAGTATGTTTAACCAAATTTAACCATATTTTAATTTAAACCAATTTTAATTTTAACCAGTTTTTAACCATATTTGCTTACATCGACATTATCTTGGTACTCCTCTTGTTTCTGCCTCACTAAAACATAGGTTGTATTTTAGATACAATGCTTGAATTTACAAGTAGAAAAGTTCAACTGTCATTTCCAGAACTTCAGAGTATATTCTTTGGGAAGTGTAAATAATTGTAAACAAGCACAGTGTTTGTTATACCATGAGACTTTGTGTCTTCATCATTACTGTTTGCCTTGTGTTTCAGAATTAACTTTTTGTTTTCAGTCCATGGTTATTCTGCCCTTGCAAGACAAGAAGGCATCTAGTAATGCTAGCATAAAAAATGTTTAGTTACTGTTTTGTCATCCAAAGATATTTACTATTTGCTTATAGGCAGGCTAAACTGTTTTACTGCCACATAGGAGATCTTCAGGAAAACCTCCCCAGAAGTGATTTCTTTTTACCTGATGGTTCTGGGAACACTTGCACAAACCTGAAACATTGGGCGGGGGGGGGGGGGGGGGAAGTCATGTTTAAACACTTTCTGTGTTGAAATCTCACTTCTTTCCCAAGTCTTTTTAGTTCCCCCATGAGCATAATTTGTTTTCACTACCAGGCTTTGCTCCAGTGTGGGAGTCCAGGGTTGTGAAACCAGCTGGCTTATTTCCTTCGGAAGGTGTCTCCATCCATTTGTTTGAGCTGTGCAAATTCATATGGGATGAAGACAGTGTTAAACTAAATATTTTTGGGAAACATTTTGGGGAAAAACAAGGACTCCCGTTTTGTTCTGGCAAAGGAACAGCTAGACTTAATCAGACCACCTAATCTTTCTCAAGCTTGTCCACTGTCAGCTTTACAATAGTAACTGGTATCAGACACAATTTTGTAGAATCACTGAATGGTTTGCATTGGAAGGGAACTTTAAAGATCATTTAGTTTCAACTCCCCTGCCATGGGCAGGAACACCTTCCACTAGACAAGGTTGCTCAAAACCCTGTCCAACTTGGCCTTTAACACTTCTAGGGAATGAGGCAGCCACAGCTTCTCTGGGCAGCCTGCGCCAGTGCCTCACCATCCTCATAGTAAAGATTCTTTTCTTTAATGTCAATCTACCTTCTTTCAGTATAAAGCCATCCCCCTTGTCCTATCCCTACATGCCCTTGTAAAAAGTCCCTCGCCAGATTTCTTGCAGGCCCCCTTCAAGTACTGAAAGGTTGCTCTAAGGTCTCCCTGGAGCCTTCTGTTCTCCAGGCTGAGCAAGCCCAGCTTTCTTAACTGTCTCCACAGGAGAGGTGCTGCAGCCCTCTGATCATCTTCGTGGCCCTCCTCTGCACTCACTCCAACAGGTCCACATCTCTCTTGGGTTATGGTTGGAGTTCAGAGTTGAACGCAGTACTGTAGGTGCGTCTCATGAAAGCTGAGTAGAGGGGGAGAAACTTACACACAGCTTACACATCTTAACGATATGAATTAGCGATATTGTCTCTCCACTTTCCCATACGAGCATATTTTTTCCTGATAATTGCATTAATATTTTTTCCACCTAGAAATCTGTAAATGTGTCATGGAATTACTTCCAGGAAGGCAGTATCTCCCTTTGTTAGCTGAAGTTGTATTTTCAAAGATATGTTCAGGATCTCTACATCAAATCATCTGCCACTGGTCATGAGCTAGACCTCTGCATCAGCTGACTAAAAAGAAATGGGATTAAGTTCCATCCTTTTTTATTCATTATTTTTTGAAGTAGATCAAAGCTGAGGTAAGCTGAGGATAAGGCACCTGTCAAGAAAACATTACTACAGGATGTGATACTTGTGATTTGACAGGGTAGAGGAGGAGCACAGCTTGGTATTGGGACATACTGTGCTTCTGGAGTTGGTACCTATTGGAAGGCAAGCAGATGGGAACCTTGGCAAGTTGTGCCCATGACTGTCATGCCAAGTATTTTTAGGAATGTGGCTGGTTTAGTTACTGTAGCTAAATTTGTAGATAATGAAGTCCTGTAGACTAAATTCCCCCAAATCTCTTTTGGATAAATACATTTAATATTTTTTTAATGTTGCTAGTGTGCTATTCTACCTCAGCTATAGCTGTTTTTAGATAATGAGTATCTGAAATGTGTGTATGCATTCAGGAAACCATTTGGAATTCATGTGCATGATAAGACAGAAATGGTATGGTATTGATGTCAATGGTTTGAGGTTAATAGCAAAGCTTTTTTTTTTATAGTACTAGTAAAGAAAGAAAATTTGTTTTCAAAACTAATATTAAATATTTTGATTCAGTCTTTTAATCACTTGTTATGGCATATTTGAATTAGGAGATCTGTGAACAGTAGTATTAATGAAGCAAAACTTTCCTCTTGACCCTAGGTTCTGTCCCATGGGTACCTGAAGACCTGGTAGTTTGTTTCATTTCCTCATGGAGCATTTGAAAAACCAAAACAAAGCCCAAAACCAACAGACAAACTTCAGGAAAGATTGTAATAATAGACAGAACTGTACTGCAGGCTTTCCATACAGTTAGGGCATATCAGTGTTCATTCATAGAATCATAGAATCATAGAATCATAGAATAGTTAGGGTTGGAAAGGACCTTAAGATCATTTAGTTCCAACCCCCCTGCCATGGGCAGGGACACCTCACACCATCTCACCCAAGGCTCTGTCCAACCTGGCCTTGAACACCACCAGGGATGGAGCATTCACAACCTCCCTGGGCAACCCATTCCAGTGCCTCACCACCCTTACAGTAAAGAAATTCCTCCTTATATCCAATGTAAACTTCCCCTGTTTAAGTTTTAACCCGTTACCCCTTGTCCTATCACTACAGTCCCTAGTGAAGAGTCTCTCTCCAGCATTCTTGTAGGCCGCCTTCAGATACTGGAAGGCTGCTATGAGGTCTCCACGCAGCCTTCTCTTCTCCAGGCTGAACAGCCCCAACTTCCTCAGCCTGTCTTCATACAGGAGGTGCTCCAGTCCCCTGATCATCCTCGTGGCCCTCCTCTGGACTTGTTCCAACAGTTCCATGTCCTTTTTATGTTGAGGACACCAGAACTGCACACAATACTCCAGGTGAGGTCTCACGAGAGCAGAGGGGCCGGATCACCTCCTTTGACCTGCTGGTCACGCTCCTTTTGGTGCAGCCCAGGATATGGTTGGCTTTCTGGGCTGCGAGCACACACTGAAGGAGGCTCATGTTCAGTTTCTTATTGACCAACACCCCCAAGTCCTTCTCCGCAGGGCTGCTCTGAATCTCTTCTCTGCCCAACCTGTAGCTGTGCCTGGGATTGCTCTGACCCAGGTGTAGGACCTTGCACTTGTCATGGTTAAACTTCATAAGGTTGGCATCTGCCCACCTCACAAGCATGTCAAGGTCCCTCTGGATGGCATTCCTTCCCTCCAGGGTATCAACCAAACCACACAGCTTGGTGTCATTGATAAACTTGCTGGGGGCACACTCAATCACCAACAAAGATGTTGAACAAGACCGCTCCCAACACCGATCCCTGAGGGACACCACTTGTTACCAGTCTCCAGATGGACATTGAGCCATTGACCACAACTCTCTGTGTGCGGCCATCCAGTCCATTCTATGCTTGGCTGTCTGTGTTTCACAATATTTGCAGGAAATTAAGCATCATTCTGACTTAATCTGTGCTTGAGATTTGTCAGGGACTTGGAAAAAAATTCTTGAAGATGGAGACGCCTGCATGCTTAAAGACTGTGACTGCACTTGGTTCTTTTGAAATCAGTTTAAAAATACAAAACCAAAAAATGCATTTTTCCTTAGCGCTTTTGGTTGTTTTTTCCTTTTTTTTTTTAATTACTGAAAATCAAAAGCAATTCAAATTATAAAAAGATCTCACCTCTCACTTCTGTTACAGAAGGGAAAGGCTGTAGTAACTTTTTTTAATTATTCTGTTCTAAAAATTAGAGAGACTTAATTTGGTACATACATTCAAGAGAGTCCACATCATTCTTTGCTCAGAAAGGCTGAGCTGTTCATGTATTTTCTGTAACACAGCATGAAAATCTTATTCACAAAAAGGACTCCTTGAAATTATTTTTAAGTAAAAATCCCGAAGTAACCCTTCCTAAGTTCTTGTTTCCTGCCCCTGTTAAATAAAAAGTATCTTATCACAGGATGCTCACACTCAAAATTGCTTTAAGCTTCAGAGAGCTTTACCTGTAGTATTTAGCAAACAAGCTTAAAGCAATTTTAAGTGTGAGCATCCTGCAATAAGATACTTTTTTCTTAGACAAATGGTTTGAATAGTGGGTATTGCACCCCCTCAAACTGCCCCATTCTTTTTCAGTGTTATATGATATAACATGCATCAGTGGTATATGACATATCAGTACTATATGTTATACTGCTTTTCTTCATCTCTTTTTTTTCTTGTCTCTCTTGTTACTCTCACTTCAGTTCATCAGACTCAGTGGATTCTTTTGTTGTTTTTTTTTGTTTGTTTGTTTTTGTTTTGTTTTGTTTTGGTTTGGTTTTTTGTTTTTTGTTTTTTTTTTTTAAGGCCAAATAACTTTATAAATCTACTGTAAGAAACAGCTGTATAAGCTCTTTCCCCATCACCACGGGTGTAGAAGTGGCTGAAGTATAGCTCTTCAACCAGCAGTGTCACTGCAGGACTAGTGATGGGGAGGCGCGCTCAAGCATTTGCTGAAGAAAGGATAAAGTTTTACAAGCATTTAACCCTGCATCTGCACACTGTTCTGGTAGCTGGACAGATTAGGCTGTAGTCAGATGCTGGACAAACGCAGGATGATATTTTTGTCCCAGTTTGCAAAGGAAATTAAAACTTGTGCCAGATTTATGCTGATTTTATGTAAGACCGCCAGTACAAATTTAACCTGTCAAGAGTACTTAATAGATTTGAACTGCAGAACCTCACACTCCTATTGCAGTTGTGTCTTTCTCCAGTCTCTCTGCAAGATGGAGACCACTGGCTCCTACCACTGCTGCCATCTGCACTGCACAGCCTTAGCCTCATGCTGGTCTCCATTTCCCCTGATCTGTTCCTAGTACTGCTTCTGCATGTTAAGACATTTTCACCTTTCCTTTATGAGTTTCATGGCAGATTCCAGGTGAGGCATGGCATTCTCTAGCTCTGTGCTTTAAGCAATGCAGCATTTTAAAATGAATGATGATCCACACTGGAACCCCTCTGCTTGGGCAGAGGTCTTCTCTGTCCGTGGCAGCAGCAGTGAAATGGCATCATGTACACAGAGAGGAGGACAAAGTCCCCCCAGACAGTAGTATCCCTAGCTTTTCCATTTTCTTCACTGAAAAGCATGAATAAGTCAGTGTTCCTAGGAAAGGCAGGATACTTCTTGACTTGTGAGTACAGAAATGGTTCAAGATTGTACCATCCCCAGCAAATGATGCACAGCACCGACACACATGAAGGTTTAATTTTCTTTTACTGCTAGTTCCTCTCATCCCCTCTCAGCATAGAGGAGGAAGCAGTCCTGTTTTCAGCAGCAATCAAGGCAAGCTGCTTTCCCGGGCTCTGGGAGGTGCTGGTTTCACAAGTTCTGTGAGGAGAGAAGAAAACCCTGCAGGGGTCAGAGCATGCTGCTGTCCAAACCTCATCTGCTCTGCTTGCCTCTATTTTGATTCTTGTAAAGACAGTTCACCTTCGGGCTCTAAGCTCTGTTCCTCCATCCCTAACGAGGCTCCCCACTGCGAGCCCTGGGTTGAGGAGGCCGCAGGCCGCGCTGTTCACTTCCCGTTGCCAGGGGAACGGCGGCACCGCGGCTGCTGCCATGAGCGGCACCAGGGCAGGCCGGCAGCGGCGGCCCCAGAGCGGCCTCTCCGGCTAAAGGGGGCAGCGGCGCGGCGGCGGCAAAGGTACGGCTGCCGTGGAGACAGCGGAGGTTTCTGCGGGTGGGAGGCTGCAGCTCCGGCACCGCGTCCCCGGGAAAGAAAGAAGAGGAAGGCAGCCTGGACAAGGAGAAGGGGGTAGCTCCGGCGGCCGGGCCTGGCGGGCTGCCGCCGGCAGGGCCGCGTCAGGGCGCCCGCGGTCTCCCATGAGAGCCGTGGGGCTTGCGCCCCCGCTGCCCGGCATAGGGCAGACCTGGGCACTTATAGGGGTGCGGCGCAGGAGACAGAAAGGGTCTAGAGTTTTGTCAGGGTTGGGTTTTTTTTGCAGTTCTCCTACTATGGAATAAAACCCTGATTTTGCAAAAATACCCCCGTCCCTACTCTTGGCCTTCGGTAGCTGCCTGTAGGGTGTTTCTGTGGAGGCTGACTGCCATTGAGGCTGGCTATAACCCCCCCTTGCAAGTTATCTTTTCCATTTTAAATTTAATTTCACCTTTTTAAAACACCCCACACCTCCTGCAGCTGCAGAGCTCTACCTGATGGTAGGCATGTGCTTCAGTTGCAGCTCAGTGAGCTTCAGCTGATTATTATAGCTTATCTGTACAAATTCAAGGACAAAAGTTTTTACTTAAGTGCTGCAGAAGGGAGTTATCTTTCATGAAGCAGGAATTTATAGTTATCTAAGAATTTCTTCTTTGCACTTCCTTTGAAACTGGTTTGCTGGCTTTGATAGGAATTTAAAGGAGGTGCTTGAGCATATTGCTCAGAAGGATCAAACTATTTTGTACTATAGATATTGTAGAAAACTTGTAGCAGTTTTGTATTCCCAAGGGTAAATAATTCATTAGCGTGTGGACGGCTTGGTATCTCCTTAACAGCTGAACATCAATTTTGTCATTATGCTAATTTGTAGTTACCACAGAATTTTGTTAGTTTGTCATGGCAACTTTTTTGACCCATTAAAAAGTTTGTTAGCAGTGCTTAGCTACAGAGTTGACAGCAACCTGTTCCTTGTCCTAGTGACCTGAAATCAAGCAGTATGTGAATGTTACTTTTGGACTCAGAATCAGATTAGAAACTATGTGTTTATCAAATGTGGGTTACAAATGTTAAATCAAACTACAGCACTAGTCAGTCTGAATTATCTGTATACCAACAGACTTAAATATATCTGAAATATTTGTCTTTCACTGACTAGTATAGTAGGCACTGTAGACAAATTTTGCAAGAGTATTGGCGTTACTTTGTTGGTTGTTTTTTAAGCCTCTCATTTAATCTATTCTCTTACAAAAGTTATTTAACTCTATTCAGCACTGATAAAACCAGCAGAACAATGAGTAGGTTGCAAAAATCCCTGCATAAGTACTTAATTTTGTTACATTTTCCCCCTAAATTTTGCCTTAGCCTTGTTATTATTTTGAGATTAAACACAGCAGCACTTTCTTGTTATTCATTTTGGAAAAGCTGTGAGACAAAGCGTCAGGGGAGATCCAAGTTCCATAATTTTGCCATACAGCCAAAGTAAAATAAAAGACATGCAAAGTAATATTTACAGTAGGTGTTGTGTCTCCATAATTGCCTTGAGATGACTGCTGTCTTTCATTATATTAAATGCATTCATTGTATTTAGATGCAAAGTCACCTCATTATAACAGAGAGGAAAATGAAAGATGAAAATGCTTCAACTGCAGCTTGTAGTAGTAGAGGGTAAGACTAACATTATGATTGTCATGAAATTTTCGTTCGGGCCTACTAATCAAGCTTGAAATTGGCTGCTTCAGTAGACGAACAGCACCAGAGAATGATTTTTATCTTTCAGTAATACCTTTCAATGATTACTGCAAAAGGAGGGAGGGTAGAGCTAAGCAGTACCCTTCTGAAAGGAATTTAGAAAATCCCTTAGGTGATTTATTTGAGCTGTTTGGAACACTTGGTGCACTGTTCCAGAAATACTAATGCATAAAACCCTCCACAGTCATATAACAACAACAGAAAAATAACTTCAGAGTTACACGCACAAGCTGCAAGCAATGAGTTGGGCATAGTAACCAGCAGAAATCAGAGAGGTGAAAGAGGAATTCACTGAGCGAGAAGTGATCAAAAGTAATTGGGTATTGGGAAAGAGGAATTCAGTGAATGAGAAGTTATCAAAAGCAACTGCGTATTTCTGGCATTTTAAAATGTGGAAGGGGAACTGACAGGACTGAAATGGTTTTGAAATGTTACTTGCAAATTTTGATTTATGTTAATAAAGCATTGCCAATACATTCTGAGATCTCTGACAGACAAATTGGGCAAACTGTTATGTAGAAAGAAGACAACTTTACCAAAAATATACATGCAGGCTGGCTAATATGTGAACAGGTTTTTTCCCTCCAAAGTGACTCTGATTCACTTTAGTCTGCTTTCACACATTTAACAAAACCTGACTTACTGTGTAACAGTGGCTCACCCTTCTCACACTCATCGGTGTGTAGCTGCTGTGGCTATTCTGAAAGTGATGTGCACACTGGCTGGCTAGCTGCTGCTACCAAGAAAAATCTGCAATAGCCAAGTGCTACCTGCCTTCCCTCTCTTTGACTCAGAAAATATCTCTAAAAACTGTTCAGCGCCTGATTTTCATGAAACTTATAGTTATTTTTATAATATTTGCTTTTTAACCTGTTGATTTTATGAAAAGCAATACATTATAAAATTTATATTTTGTTATACTAGAATAGATTATTTTGCAAAATACAATAAAAATTTAATATCCTCTGCATGCTGAATAGAATTTCCTTTTAAAATCTATTTGCACAAGGTAGTTTTTCAAATGGCTTTGTAAGAACACGTCTTGATTGTTTAATCAGATTAAGCTAGTTAGGTTGTGGATGGCAACACACTTTTAACATCAAATTTCTAGCCCTAGTTAGAATAGTTACAAACAAAACATTATGTTTAAGCTCCCTTTCTCAGGAGTTCAGCCCATACACAAATTCCTCTTCATCCCTGTTGTCCTGAAAGGCACAGTATTCTGCTTTTATGCCTTTCTTTGTTGATGGTAACCTATAACACAGTTTAGTAAAGCAGTTCTGTGAAAAGTTACTGTCATGTGTCATCATACTGCCTCATACTGTTTAATTTTATACCTCTCTTTCCCTCTTCCCTCATTTGTTTTGTAGAAACAAAGGGAGAATGTAATCTACAAAGGTTTGTGAGTCATTATTTTTGGTAGGCCAACCCTAATGTGCTTAGACACTTTGGAAATGGAAAGAAGTAGTGTCCCTCTGCTATGGACAAGAGGCAATACATTGAGAAGTTACTCAGGGTAGTGCTCAGTGTTTAAATGCTTACTGACAGCTTTCTGTTTCATTAGAGTTTTTTTTAACATATATTTTGGGAAAGGGAGGCAGTAGTAGCAGCATTTGTCAGGGTTGAAATAAGAAATGTAGGCAGGAAATAAAAGTAAAGCTTTCAAGAGCAGAATGGGAGTGAGTGACTTAACAGTTGGCCAATTTCAAAGTACATGATGAGGTCTAAAACTACTGAATGTTGTTGGAGTTCTGTAAGCGCCGAGGAGAAGCAGACAGGCCAACCCAACATGGGTGATAAGCAAACTTCTACCCTATTTGTGACGCAGTTCACATATATATATAGGACTGGTATTCAGCCACTCCTCCTTGGCACAACAGTATTGGTTAGCCCCCACACAGCTTCCTCCACATTCTCCTCCCATGTCCGGTTTCCGGTTACCTGTGGGGGCCACCCCCTGCCTTGCTTGCACAGTCCTCCAGGGCTCTATGGTCCTGCTCTTAGGGTCATTCTGCAACAGAGTTCTGTTGTTTCCAAATCAGGTGAAGATTGCCAACTCTAGGCCAGATTACAGGGAGATGAAAGTAGTTACTTGGTAAAAGCTCAGAACAAAATCCCCCACAATAACAACATAAACCTTATGTTGTTAATCTTCTAAAGGAATCTTATTGCTAATAAAGCCACAGGTACAAATAGATATTACTGTTAAGTATTGAAAATATATATTCAGCTTCTTTATAGCTAAAATATAGATTTAGTTTCTTTAGATTTTAGCTAAATGCATTTGAAGTGAAATAGACACTTCATTTTCTTGCAAGTAAGTGGAAAGCGATCATGAAGTTAACAACGTCAACACTCAAAACCTTAATTATTTAGAGCTGATTGAGTGATAATATAATAAGGCTTTCCCTGTGTACTGCCTCTTATGAACTACACAGTACTCATGAAACATTACAAATCTGAATTTTTCTGGAGATACAAAAGTGCCACATCTGCATTACAAATTTCACCCCTATAGCAGAGTCATGCCAAATTAACTGCATTGCTATAAGTATGATTAATGATCAGACTTGTAAATGGCTGCTGGCAAAACATAGAAAACTACTTTCTTAAATATTAAATCGCGCACATTCCCTGACAAAAGTATGATAATCATACCAACTTCCCTTGTATCTGCTTCTGTAAATCTCACTAAGACAGTAAATGAGTGAAATGGTAATTCCCATTGACTTTTAAACCTGGCTTCATTTAAACCTCTTTTAAATGCTTCTAGGTATGTTTCTGCATCTTTGAAGTGCCCATCATTTTAAAATCTAAATTTGTATGACAATGTAGGTTTTGGAAGTTCCAGCTTTTTTCTTCAGCTATAATCTGAAGTATTTTTGAGATGTATTCTTTCTTTCTGTAAAATCATAAGTGGTTGTGTTTAGGGAAGAAAACATACGTCAATACAGTAATATAAATATAACAACATACGTAAATAACATACACAGTGGTAACTTTGCAAGCTCTATCCATGGCTTTGGAGCCCTGGTGTATTCCAGAATGAAAAAAAACAACAAACCTGTCAAAGAATTTCATGTGGTTGTACAATGTGAAACAAGTGGGATAAAGCAAAAAGTAAGACAAAGTAGCAAAGAGATGGCACATGTCTTCCCTCTCTCACTCAGAATGGTGATAAAGTGTTGAAAAAATTAGCAGCCCTTTTATCTGTGAGATTGTGCACTATGTTGTATGCGGTTGTGAGCTGTACTACATGTATCAGTTTGGCTTGATGAGTGGCAACTCCTTTGTGAAGGAGCACAGCTGAGTGTCTTTGAAGGAGATGAATGCGATTACACTTGATGGGTCTAATCCAGTGTGTACTTGAAGAAAGATTAAAGAAAAGTGTTGACAGTATTATAGAAACTAATCCAAGGTAATCTGTTTTCTGCTACAATCTGCAGTCTGAACCAGTAGTTTTGCCTTATTCCCCAGGGATTTCTGTGTGTGTTTCTTGGTAGAGGCTTATTTTACTGGATGTTCGCTTATTTAGAGAGGTCCTTGTGTGTTTTTTTTTTCTCTCTTTTTTTTTTCCTATTTAGAATGGATAGGAGCTGAACTTGTCATTCATCTTAGCCTGGAAGCCAATGCTGATGTAGAATAGTATGAAGTGAAGACATCTTGTCGCTGTCTGTTTCAACAGCAGTCATTAGCTAGGGGAGATTTGCATTTTGTAATACACACCTAAATGGTTGAGGTTTTGTTTCAGTCCTGTGTGGGAGCTGATGGAATACAAATCTCATGTTGTGTCCACTGCAGTATGTGTGCCCAGCATCACCTAAACACGATTCTGTTCTGAAGATGTTAAATTTCATAATTTCATCATTCTGTAGCCACTATTGATTGGGAAAAAAAAAGAAAAAGGTTTTAAGAAAACTTCTATGAAGACCTGAGGTCTGAATTTCCATACTGAAAGATTTAAGTAACAAAGACCAAGAAATTCAATGCATTTCTGCTCTACTATAGATAAGCAAAACCACACAATAGAAGAGAAAGCTTACTATGAAGAGTCTAAAAGGCACAGCTAAAAGAATTGCACAAGTAGTGTGAAGGAGACTGTGCTAGAAGCATAGAGCCAGTGCTTGCCATCGTTCAGAAGGGCTTGAAAAAGGGTGAAAAGAGTCAGTATGGTGATTGCTGGGAATAAGGAAGTACCGTTCAGAAAGCTGAAGTTATGTCCAAGTGAAGGAGTTTAAAAGGACCTTTAGCCTTGGCAGGTTATAAGTAACAGTCCAAATGGGCAAGCCAGAAAGCTACCTTAGAAGTGGGTAGGAGTGTCAGAGTAAGCATGGACTCTTTAATCTGGTAGGGAGACTGTGGAGGTGAGATGTGACAGAAATCTGCAAAACCATGAGTGGCATAGGGAAGACTGAGAGCCATTTCGTCCAAAATGAAAATGAGGAGGCATGTAAATGTAACTAAAGGCCAGGTTCAAGGCCAGGTTCGATGTGGTTTTGAGCAACCTGCTGTACTGGAAGTTGTCTCTGCCTATAGCAGGGGGGTTGGAACTAGGTGATCTTTAAGGTCCCTTCAACACAAACCATTATATGAAGTCTAAAAGCCAAAGCTGTTGTTTGCATAAGGAACACCTGAGCACTCTCTTTTGCTTAAAGTTTACATCAGTTGAAGAAGTGACAGGATAAGTTTGTAGAAGAGGGGCCTTTTGAATTTTGCTAAACCACATAGAAATTACTGGAAATAACCCGAAAATGGTGGGAGGCCAAGAGATTGTTGAGAAGGGTGTATCTTGCATGCTGATATACCTTAGCACTGGTGTTGGTGGCTGAACTTGCAGATGAAAGTGGTGACTGGTATAAAAGTGACTGTTTATCCTATTTTTCAGTAAGAATCTGAGAGAAAGTTACTCTGGGAATAACAGGTTTGGAACAAGTGCCCTTGAGCATCTTAATCAAGTGAAAAAGCACTGAAGGAAAAATGTTCAAAAAAAAAAGAAATGCGATGTCTAATGGTTTTGTTTTCATGCTGCCTTCCCAGGAATCTCATGATCACGTTCTGTTGGATATTCTTGTCACTGGAGAGCAGATGAATCACTATTGGGCTGCAGCTGAAACTGCTCAAAGTGAACTTGCAGCACTTTCAGTGAAGTATGGTTGTGCCCAGTCAGAGGTACATTTAAAAATACTTCCAAATCGTTCTCCAAACCTAAGGATTCTTTATGATCACTTTCTGCAAAGAATAGAAACCTTTGTTTAAATACAGAATGTCTTGTTTCTCATAACATTCTTTTTAGAATTTCAGTGTGAATTTCCCTCTCCTGGCTTCTGTGTTAATGAAATGATTATGAGTTCATACTAAAAATTAAAAAAGGCCCTATCAATGAAACAAAATTTCTTTAATTTTGGGAAACAGCAAGAACATGTAATATTGTAGGAGAATGAATTGTTACTACAGTATTCAGCCAGGACTATAGGGATAAGTGTCCATTGTCTGAGCTTGAATTTGACCAGTTGATCCTGGAATTACTGCAGAGTTCCCCTCCATTTAATAGTTACACAGGACCAGTACTTTAAATTTCAGTTTTATAAAGCCAGAGAGAATCCTGTGTTCTCATAGAAAGAATGCATTACTGGAAATGCTGAATGGCTTTTTTGCCAGCATGACTGATTGATTTATAGATTCTTCCAGCACTGTGCTTGCAAAAGCAAAAGGATAGTTAAGAAAGCAGCTTCATGCTCTTGTTAATAAAGACCTTCGTGACCCAGCTGAGGTCAGAGCCTTGTTCTGCTGAGTGCTCTGTAAAACTTATGATATGGGATTATTCTTGCTTTTTCTGCAGTTGGAACTGACCACAAGGACAATGGACAGAGGAAAAAATATCACATTTTGCAGATGGGGAGTTGAACCACAGAGAAATTTTAAGGTTATGGACACTTTAAGCTACCATAGCTTGGTCCAGCTGCCAAGCAAAGCAATCCTTTTGTTCCTTTAGCTGCTAATTTCCTTCCCTACACTGCCCCATCCCTAGTGCTGGCACAGATATATGTGTAGTTTTACAGTGCCCTTTTTTGTTGAGGAACTGATGCAACTGAAAAATAAAGTCTTCCTTATGGGTTGTTTTTTACCCAGACCAGTTTCCCAGTCTTGTTTCACCTTATGGCCATATCAATACCTCTGCTAGCACAAAGAGGGTGAAATATAGAAACAAAACCCATCAGGCTGGGAAAAGGCAGAGCTAATTTTCTTGAAGTCAGTGCTCCTTTATGTCAGCTCCAAAGTGTCTCTTGAACCAATGCTTGCAGGTGAAGCTTTTTGGAGATTATGTTGCTGCTGCAAGAGTGGTCCTCTTGCCTGACTCCTTGATGCTAGCCTTTTCCCTGTGGCGTGGCCAGCTCCCCTTCCTCTTCTTCCTCTGTAGAAAATGAATTCTTTTCTGCCAGCTGTGTTTTAAGTTGTTTGTGAAGGAGTCAGACAAATACCGGAGCTGGTGCAAGGGAGAGGACAAGCGTGTGGGCTGGGAGCAGGAGGAGCAGGAATTCTCTTTTCCAAGGCACTTGGCTCACTGGCTTCCTGGAATTTCTCTAAGTATCTTTGGTTTGGTCACATTGGAAGCCTCTGGCAGAGCCATGAATTTCCTGACATCCTGAATTGCAGCTTAATATCTTAAATATTTATTGCCTTAAAATATTTGCCATGAGTTAAAAGCCCTAGCACACGTCATAAGGAACAGTTAATGTGGCTTAATTATTTGTCTATAAATTTTACCTAGTAGGAGGTTAATGTTTCGTATTGCATCTTGCTGCTTTCTTCTGCAATCCAAAGCATTCAGGAAAGCTGAAACATGCATTAACCCTTACCGTGGAAAAAAAAAAAATCCGTTTTAAATGACTTGTTCATTTAAGCAAAATAAAACACACTGAAATTTTGTGTCCCTGGTGTGTCTGCCTCAAGCTCAGTCTTTCTGAAAAGCTTATAGCAGAAATAAGGCAGAAAATTGGTATTTTTAGCTAAAAGAGGGAGAGGAAAGTAAAAAACTCCACAAACTGTTGGGAAGTTCTAGCATCATCTCTGCAAGAGGTCCTTGACATTTGGTGGTGATGTCCCTCCTCCTACCCTTCCTTAAAAGGCTCTCTTGCTGTTTCTGTGTAAATCCAGCTGCATTTGATTGGATATTAGATCAAAAAATAACCGTGTGCCAAAGATAAGCCTACCACGTGTCTACAGCACAGATCTCCAAAAATTTGTTTGAATATGCTGCAAGCATCAACAGGCTCCACCCTCATACAACAGGATACTGTGCTGTTACAGCTCCCTCCAGGTATAGATTATCTCTGGAATTGTGCACCGGAACTGGGAGGAGGCAGGCAGAAAAGGGGGAATAGTGGTGTCAATATTTAATGTAGATGCATAAGGTAGGTGAGTTAAGGTGGACTGTTTTAAATTTTGAATTTGTAAATAAATTTATCTGCAAGAGATTACCTTGAAAATTTGTATTACACAACAGCAGCACTTGCTTATACAAACCTCTCCTATTGCTTTTTTCCTAGGTATATGAAAATAAAGTTGTGTACCTCCACTCAATCCTGTAGGGAGAGAAGACTCTGAGTCTTTCATTCCAATGTGCTTCTTGTCATATTATTAAACTTGTAGTTCAGTCACATATTTCAATCTTGGCAAAATTCTTCTTTCTTTCTTTTTTTAATGACATTTCTTCTTTTCTATCTGTAGCTTCTTAAACTCAGGTCCAGAATGGTCTCTAAAGAAGCCTCTTTTCAAGAGCTGAAGTCTGAAGCTGAAAGCTACAAGGAAAACAATGCTAGACAGATGTCTCGCCTCCTGTCTTTGCAAGCCCGAATTCAGGAGATGGAAGAAGAAGTGTATGTGCTTGCCAGTTCTAAAAACCAGTCTGAGCTGAAAGCTCAGGTGGCATTAAAGGAAAACTTGGAGCTGAAGGAGGAGCTTCATGAGCAAAATGCCAAACTTAAGTAAGATTCATGTGAGATAAGAAACAATTTTTGTTTGGGATGACAGAATCGTGCTGTTGCCAGGACAGAAAAATACATTGGTGGACAGGCTTTATTGCAGATCTGAATTCAGTTACAGTGTCTTGCACAACCATTGTACCTGAAAGCGTGGAAGGTATTGGAACTTGAATTTTGGTTTGAGTTGTTAGCCCATAAATGGCGTTTTGCATTGAGGCAGACCTTGTGCCTTTCATAGCACACTCACAATGAGCAGTACCTGGAAATACTGTGTAGTGCCCTGGTCCAGCTTTATCAAATGGCATCTTTTGCAGATGTTTACTTGTCACTTAACATGCTGCGTGGGCTGTGCAGTGGTGAGCGACTGTGCTGCTGCATTGCTCTGGTCTATTTTCCCCTCTTCTGCGTCACAGCTGGAACCAGAACAGTGTCAAGTATATTTCTTCCTTAATGTAAACCTGTCCATTAGGAGCAGAGTAATAAAGAAAACATGGTGTAATTCCTAGCTGTTAGCATCCTGAAGGGAGCGTGTTAATGTTTGTTAACATTACTGTGCAGCTTTCAGTAATGTTAGCTTTCTCTGACTTCTGCTTACTTCTGGACATTGTGTGCATTTTTTATTTTTTTAAACATGTATACTGATTGCATAAAACTTTTATTAAAATATAGTATCCTTAACTATGCTGTTGTTAGCATAGTGTGTCAGAGCACTGATATGTCAGTTCTGCATAAATACTAATATTTCAGGTCTGTGGGATGGAGACTGATAACAATGTTAGTCACAAAGAAAACTGAGTGGTATAAAAATATTCTGAGCTCTAAAATTCCAAAATCAGTGTCAGTCATATTATATTGACACCTTGTATACTTCTATAATGGATTTTTTTCCACCATTACAAGGCTTATATCCATTTCTCTCTCGATACTGTCTATTTAACAGCAAGGTGAGTGTTTACCAGATGTCTGCATTTCCCAACTCAGTACTCTGCACAGCTCTTTCAGGCTTTGTACATTAGAAGTGGATAATGAAGTTATTTTAAAATCTAGAGAAATCCATTGCAGTGCACTTGTCTATTACCAGATGATTTGACAAAAGCCCTGCATGGAGAGTAATGATGTTGATCACCAAAGATTTTAGGTATGACCCAAATATAAGTGAGGAGATAGTTAAGCCAAGAAGTGTATTATGCATCCTAGCAACATAGAGAATATCACAGTCTCTGACATATGGTTAAGGTTCTTTAAAGTGCTACTTCTTGCAGTAAAATAAATAGCTTAATTTCCAGCTCTGCAAATCCCAGGTCCAATTCACTGTGCACCTGGCAAAGAGTGCTGGCAAAAGGGAAAGAGAGGGTGAATGCACTCTGTTGGAAGGAACAAACATGTTGCACTGGCTGTAAATCCACAGTGTATGCTCTCAAAGGTTTTTCTCATCATCAGCTAATGGTTATATGTGCCACTTAATGCTAGTCAATATATGACTTAATGAGCTTTAGTCGCTTGGTCTGGCAAACGTAGTAGTACCTGGCACATGCCAAGTCCTGATTAGGTATTCAAGAAAGGCTTTCACTGAAAACCATTAATAAAAGGGAAGAGCAAGCCAGTAGGCATGAAATTCATGTTTACATCCTATACCTAGAGACATAGCAAAAAAAATGTTTAATGAATTGTGTGATTGGTTTCCAGGATTGTGTGATTGGTTTCAACACCTCTCCTGTTGAAAATAGTGCTTTTTTACTTAACAGGTCTATTGCCAAGGTATATTTAGAGCCTGAACTGTGAAAAGCTTTTTTTTTTTTTTGTCTCCCTTTCCTCCCTTTGTCTGTGCTCATTAGTTCTGAAGAGCTAGCAAAACTGTGAAAGTCCTGCCTTTCTACTTTTTTTGTACCTGATTCCCTATTTTCTAGGTGCTCACATCTTTATGGCCCTACTGAAGATAATTAGGTTATTTGTAGGGTTGTCAAGTATGTTCTTTGTACTTCAGATTGTTTATTTTTAGAAGGAGGCATGGTTCTGTGTGTGGTGTGCCTCAGTTTTTCAGAGCCACATAACAGCTTGCAGGGTTGGTGGTCAATCTTGTACAATATTCTAACATACAGGCATGCATGTTAGATGTTCTTGGAACCTTATAGCTTTTCACTTCCGACATACCCCTCATCAGGACAGCAGTTAAGTGGCATGTCACAGCTTAGTTTGGCTGGGACTACACAGGAGAGGAAGGTGCTCAGAGGTGAGGAAGCTGTGAGGCTCTTGTTTTCTGAGGGCCAGTGCCTGCTACAGAAGGCAGAGCTCTTTTGGCTCACCATGTGTGCCATGCAGTAGCACATGGAACTATCTTTGTCCTGTCAAGAGCAGTAATTGATGTTTTCCATTCCTCTCTGTTGTTATTCCACCTTCCTCCACTGGGCAGCATTGGAACAATTGTGCTGATCTTCCTCCTAAGGCAATAGCTTAATTTTTTTCATGGACCATCTCTTCTGCTCACTGTTCTATAGCTATTTAAAGTACTATGTATACACTCAATGTGCATTTTCTATAGGAGTCTCATGCTGCTTTTTGATTATGGAGTGATGCTCTGTTGATTGTTTGATTGCCAACCTAGAGAGTTAAAAATCAGATATGGAAAAGAATTAGTACAGAAATGACAAGCACACCCACCTTGAAAACTGACAATAATGCTATGTTCTTGATAAGCAAATGAGTTTCAATGAAATATTTGCTTCATGTGTTTGGTGATATCTCACATCTCTTTTTATTCTAGTGGTCAAATCTTTGTGAAGAACTTGCTTTAGAAAGTACCTTGTTTCTCAACTAGAAGCTCAGTAGTTTTGTCTCTTGCACTCTACCACTGATTACCTCTCTCATGGGTATTATCTGAGAGGTATTGGAGTTGATATCTGGGTTATCCTAATAGTCACTTTGAGCTTTGTTTGGCCTTTTTTGTTAACCTGTTTCTCTGTAGTTTTTCAGAATCAGAGAATCATAGAGTCAACTACATTGGAAAAGACCTTTCAGATTATCAATCCAACCTTTACCCCAGGATTACTAAGTCCATCACTAAACCATGTCACTGAGGGCCTCATCTGCACGGTGTTTGAATGCTTCCAGGGACAGCGATCTCACCACTTCCCTGGGCAGCCTGTTCCAATGCCTGATTACCTTTTCAGTGAAGAAATTTTTCCTAATATCCAGTCTAAACCTCTCCTGGCGCAGCTTGAAGTGATGCTCAGTGTTTCAGCATCATGAACAAGATTTTAATTTATATGTTTGCTACTCATGCAGACAGTGGCAATGCTTGTTTGCTGGGCTTGTCTTTGGTAACAGGAGGGATGTAACCACATTTTGCCAATGAGTTAAACTGACTGCTCTGTTATTTGGTTGTTCCTTCTTACAGAGCCTCTATAACCTGATACCTGCGGTTAAAGATGATAACATTATTTCATGTGGGATGTGTATCCCCATGATAGGCAACTTTTAAAGATGAAATTGATGACAAAGAGCTGCCTTTTCTTCATACTTTTGTCATAGTCCCTTGATATTTTCTGTTTTGATCCATCCCTTTCATGGGCAGTGTTACACTGCACAAGTCTGTATGTACAGTGAAATAGTCTCCCCCATCTCTGCTTCTGCTCGTAAATTTCCCTTAGCAGGTACTCTGGATGTCCTACAATTCCATTAGTGTAGTTAGAGAGGCTTTTTCTTCCCCAGAGCTTGTTGATCAGCACTATCAGCTTCTTTAGAGAGGGGATGAGAAGTGCTGTTAGCATGTTTTTATTGTAATTTGCTCATTCTTTTCTCCCTTACTTTTTCCTAAGCTTTCACTTGTAGCCCCCATTTCTAATATATTGAAAGCACTTTTTATTGATTTCTCCTGGTTCTTGTGTTTTATTGAAATCCTGTGCTGAGAATTAGGTTGGGATCACAGAATATTCTTTAAAATGTTAATCAAAATCCAAAATGAAGAAATGTTTGCACATAAGGTAACAAATAAAATTACATGTCTTTAAATAACAGATACAGAGAATTATACTCAACTTTTAAAATTCATTTTGTGGTATGCAGAAGCTAGCAATAAACCTGGGATAATGTCTTTTGCCTGGAATTTTGTTTCAGAGAACATTCATACTGATGTCTGTGTTTTTTTTTTCTGTCCAGTAAATATTTGAAAGAGTGTGAAGAAAGCATGACTCAAACTTCTAAAATCAGCAGAAAGTATGAAGAGCTTCTTACAGAGCTTTCTGGATTATTGGACACAGACATTAAAGAAAAAGAGAAACCACAGGAACATTTAATGTCAAAGGTGATTATGTGTAGGCAAGGGTTTCAGTATAGCAATTTAATAAAAAAATATTTGGTTGTCAAAGAAATAAAGTGATGAAGACAGGAATCTTTGTACTAAATAATGATCTGCAGATAATGCTGTCATTTAAGACATTTTTTTTCACATCGGGCTGATTTTCAAAGGTGCTGAACACTAATAGACCTCAATGAACTCAGTCTTCTCTTATTTGTATAAATATCTTATCAGCCTGTGGTTCCCAAGTACAGCCCTGGTTAGATACTTGTTTGAAAGCTTTCCTGAAAACATTAACACTGGGAGTCTCTAGGTGATGTGCAAACTCCGCCACTAGATCTTAACACTTGTCTCAAGCCAACATACCATAAATAGAAACATCTGAAATGGCATACCCTAAAACAATCTTAACTATGCCCTGTAACAAAAAGCTATAAATTACTGTGTGGTGGTTTTGAGACTTAATCATAAAACTTTATTATTTATCTATCTTCGGAATACTTCTGAAGTTCCAAAAACTAAGCTTCCAGAAAGGAAAATTATTTTTATGCTCTTTTAACATTTATCAATGCTGCTGAAGGGCATTTTATCCCAATTTTATGCTTCCCCCCCCCCATGTTCTGCTATTCTTTGCTGTCCCTATTTTTCTGCATTTGAGAGCATACTAGGTGTTTTGGGAAATTCTGTTTCATTATATTCATGTTATTATAAGAGTTCTGTCTATAAGGAATTCCTTAATATACTAAGATTTTCTAAGTACATATCATAGTTATTTGAGTACTTGCCCTTACAATATTACAGGCACATTGAAATTGTATTAGGTGCTCTAATAAAACTTGTCTAGTTGTCAT
This sequence comes from Pezoporus wallicus, assembly GCF_028554395.1. Classification (NCBI taxonomy): domain Eukaryota; kingdom Metazoa; phylum Chordata; class Aves; order Psittaciformes; family Psittacidae; genus Pezoporus; species Pezoporus wallicus. The sequence continues at coordinate 950,325 of NW_026635157.1, forward strand.
TAGAGGCAAAAATGTTTGTAAGCTGTAACTCTTACATGCTTTAAGTTAAGGAAATAACTGCAGTTTAAAAGAGAAAAGTATATGTTGGTGTCTTGTTTTAACAATATAGTAATAAATCTAGTTGGGAAATCTAGTTTGTGCTGAAAACTCTGTGCATTAGGAAACCTTAGTCACTCGTTTGTTTGGGGTCATGGCACTTCTATTTTTTCCACATCATGGTTTTCTTTAAGGCTGAATTGATCTGTCTTAGTCTTAACAAACATCTTGCCAGTAGGAGTTAGGGTACATTTTTTACCTTATGCACTCTCTGAAGTGCCCACATTCATTTATTCCACTTAGAAATAGTGTAATGTATCAAAACAGCCCTAGAATCCTCCTGGAAATGACTCCTTTTTCCAAGGGGTCAGCTGCTTAGAACAGCAAGCCACCAGGTATTTGGCCCTGTCCTTGAATATGCTTATGAGATAGCTGTTACTAACTCAAATCTCCCCATGCCAAAAAAGTTCCAAGCATAAATGCAGCTTTCAGTTCCTCATTCCAAATGAGAGGCATATAAATCTTAACAATCCAAACTGAAACTGTCTGCTTTTCACATGAAGTTAGCTACATGATCTGTTTTCATTTTCTCATCTGCTTCATGTCAAGTGCAGATATGTAATGACAGTAACTTTCCACCTGTTTAATAGATCATGCAGGTTGTGTGGGAGTAAATCTGAACTACATTACACTAAGTTGTGGGTTTCTGGTGGGAATATATTTCTCTTTTTCAATGTCTTTCTACTCTTTTTAGAAAGGAATAATAGAGCACAATTATAAATCTGACCTAGGGGTCACCAATAACACCATGCCTTTGTTGAGATGATGAGGAGCATGTGTACTGGGATGAATATATGTAGCTTTAGGTGCTTTAAAAAACTTACTAATATTTGAATTATTTCTCTAGGTCTCTGAAATATGTAAAGAAAATCTGACCCTAAAAGACCAGGTTGCTTCTCTTCAAGAAGCTATCAACATCCATGAGATGGAGTCCAAAGCTAGTAGAGAAACTATCATGAGGCTTGCTTCAGAAGTGACTAAGGAACAGAAAAAGGCAGCAGTATGCTATCAAGACATGGAAAAACTTAGTAAGGTACATAATTGCATGATGTGTATGTTTGGTTTTCAAATGTTTTCTCAAAATTTCAAATTAATTTTCAGTAAGAGTTGTATGAGAAAAAAAGCTTCTGAGAGACTTCTGGTGATTATGGTCTTTCCTAAAAAGGACATTTTTCAACAGTTATTCTCAACTTTTTAAAAGCTTCAAAATATATGGAGATTAAGCAATAACATTGTGTAAAATAAATCTGTTGTAGATTTGATGTCATCCAATGATGCTTGCAAATTTCTATTTTTGCTTCGTTCATATTACTGTAAACTTTTCTGTGCTTGCACAAACATGTAAATAAACACATGTTTATAGAGTTAATGAGTGAGTATATCTGAGTCATGAGCATGGAACAATGAAAACATGCTTTTTTATATATATGTGATATTTCAAGTTTTGTGAGGATTCTTTTATTCAGTTTCTCTAACAAATTCTAATGACAAATTGAAAAGAATTGATAGGACACAATTTTATTCTTTCTCTTAAGGAACTGGAAGTAAAGTGTCTTGACTTCCAGACACCCTAGATTATCTTTTTATTATTATGAAGTTGTATTTCAGAACTGTAAATACTCAGTTGGCTTGTACTCAAAATGTTGCAGGCAGTAGCATGGCTCTTGCAGGTAAGCACAGTTTTTCTGTGGGGAATCCATAGAGGAAATCTGTGCAGGAGGAATGATGCTGAAATTAGAATTCTAAGTTAAATTGTAAGTCAAGTATTCACCAAATTCACCTAGATATGATTTGGAAAGAAAAAGGATATGATTTAAGGATTTAATTGCTCCAGGAATGCTTGTCATTAGGGGTTTTTGTATACTGCAGAGGATGGATGAATAAAGTTCTGTTGCAGTTTTCCTTATAACTTTGTACTTTGAGTGATAACTGTGGGAAATGAGCAGTTTAATAAAAATGTAAGGAAAATTTCCCACAGGTACTAGAGCCAGGGTGGTTAAATCTGATGGCCAGAACTTTAAGAAAATAAGAAACGTAGACTGAGTTGTGTGTGACTGAGTTTGTAGAATTTTTTAACATAAAGGCAACCTTGTGCAAATAAGTTTTCAAATGTAATGCAACATTTTCCCCACACCCCTAGCATTACTTTTTTCCTGAACAGACCACCACCACCATACACTTGGGATGCAGTGTTCTGATTTGGCTGTAGGCAAAATACTTAGGTGATGAGGAACAGCTGAGAGTGTGCTCTGGAGAAGAACAAATTTGTTGTGAAGAAGATAAATGTTAAGTACTACAAGGGTCACAAATTTTACTTACTGCTGAAAATATTTCTTACCAAGCTGTGCAAAAATTTCTCAGATTCAAAGGGGAGTAAGTGAAAACCTGCACCAAAAAGTTAAACAAGTCATTTTTGAGAACATTTTTTTTCTCATACTTCACTTCAGACACAGGTGTGTGAGTAAGAACAGAGAGTATTTTGCTCACTAAGTAAGCTGGAGTCAGGAGACGTTTTAAACCAAGACGAGAGCTTCAACTGTGACTTGTTTTGCAAGTTTGCTCTGACTGTCAAAACATTTCCAGAGTTGAGCTAGTCTTATGAAAAATATTTTCCTATCTTGCATATGCCAAATACATAATTTATTTAACACCATTTTACAGAAATGTCATACTAAATTATTAGTACTGCCTTTCAAATGAAATGTGTGCCATCAGTGCCTATGTAGAATCTGTAGATTTCTCTGTTGCTGTTTCAGCTACTTAAATTTACAGATACTGAGTAAACCTCTTGTGAAGATTTTGTATTCATAGAAGCATATTCAAAAATTCAGTATTGTAAAAGTAAGTAAAAAACCAAAAAATGCTTTAATTCCACATATGTAAAAGAGGGTATATGGCATCCCCTGTTACCCTGGTGGATTTATTACTACGTTACAGGAATGGCATCAGTGGGATAAAGTCAGTTTGACTTTGTCGTTTGACTTTGTTGTATACTTTGCTGCACAGTTTTAGCACATGAACTGTTGTGACATGTTCATCTGTGAAGGTAAAAAGCAGAGATCCATACTATTCCTGTACCAGAAGAAGCAGATGCAGAGGTGTGTTTCTGGACTGTTTTCTGGGCTTTAATTAATGGAATTGCCTGCAGCAGAGTTTACCCAGCACAGACCAAGTACAAGTGACTCTTGCCATCATTTGCCTGAAGCTTCCAGGGCCAAACATGTTGGCCATCTTCTGTATTACAGATTGAGATGGCAGCCTGTTTCCCCAGTTTTCTCTCAAAATTTTTCCTGAGTATAGAGGCCATCCCACAGTTTTGTCAGCCTTCTCCAGCAGGCCTCAGTCACCACGCTGTTCCCTGCCACCTCTGAATCATTTTTTTCTGGCCAGGTAGCTCTTCACTCCTGCTCCTTTGGATTTCTGTGAACTTTCTTTCTTGACCACATGCCTTTCTTTATGTCTAGGGTGGAGGCAGCTGTCTAAAGGTCTCCTAAACAGATTGTAGATTCTGAAATTCTCAATGAAGAAAATGAAAGCCAGTTGGTTATGTTTTAAGATTAGTAAGTGGGGGTAATTCCCTTTAGTCTCCTTTAGTGTATTTGATGCTTGAGCATTTGTTGCAGTTAGCTGGTTTTCATTTGAAGAACATTGACAAGTGAATGATAGTTTCACCTGTTCCCCTCTCAGCCTCACTGCATCACAGTAATGAACAGCAAAGAACAGAAACCAATGCAGTCTCAAAAGTCATATAAGTATCAAAAGCAAGCCACCAAGCTGTTTCATTGTAATATACTTTCTGTTAGCATTCTAAACGTCTCAGCTTTCTGACCAAATATTGCAAGAGCTTGCTTCTGGAATTCTGCAAATACTTTGCATACCTTTATTCTGGCAGTGCTGGGTATCAAATTTGCATTTGATATAAAAATAACTTTTGAATGCTGCTCAGTTTTCTAGACTCAGAATCAGAATACCTGTTCTTTCTTTCTGTATGTCCAGATAGTGATTAATAAGTGATTGATAAGTGATAATCATAATTACAGAATTATAACATTCTTTAAGTGTGTAGAGGCCATCACACTGTTCTGGCAGTCTTCTTCAGCAAGCTTCAGCCACCACAACGTACCCTGCCACATTTGAGAAAGCAGGTCCTTAAAAAACATTGTATTTATTTGCTCTAGCCAAGTTTCTTTCCAGTATTCCTAACTAATAGCCAGTCAAAACCTTTTGAGGTGCAACTTGAGGCCATTTCCTCTTCTTATTGCTTGTTACTTGGGAGAAGAGACTGACCCCCACCTCACTACAACCTCCTTTTGGGTAGTGGCAGTGAGTGATAAGGTCTCCCCCGAGCCTCCTTTTCCCCAGGCTAAACAACCCAGTTTCCCCAGCTACTCCTCGTAAGACTTGTGCTCAAGACCTTTCACGACTTCATTACTCTTCTTTGGATGTGTTCCAGCACCTCAGTGTCTTGTTGTGAGGGGCCCAAACCAACATCGTATTTGAGGTGCAGCCTCACCTGCACTGAGCACAGGAGGACAATCACTTCTCTAGTGCTGAACAGACACACTATTTCTGGTTGAGAAGAAGCTCAACATGACCCAGCGTATGCGCTTGCAGCCCAGAAAGCCATCTTGTATCCTGGGCTGCATCGAAAGAAGCATGTCCAGCAAGTCAAGGGAGGTGATTTTCCACTTCTACTCTACTCTCATGAGACCCCACCTGGAGTACTGCATCCAGCTCTGAGGCCCCCGATATAAGTGGGATCTAGACCTGCTGGAGAGAGTGCAGAGGAGGGCCACAGATGATCAGAGGGCTGGAGCACCTCTGCTATGGAGACAGGCTGAGAGAGCTGGGGTTGATCAGCCTGGAGAAGGCTTCAGGGAGACTTTAGAGCTGCCTCCTAGTACCTAAAGGGAGTCTACAGGAAATCTGGAGAGGGACTTTTTACAAGGGCATGTAGGTATGGGATAAGGGGGAATGGCTTTAACCTAAAAGAAAGCAGATTTAGGTTAGATATTAGGAAAAAATTCTTTCCTATGAGGATGGTGAGACACTGGACAGTTTGCCCAAGAGAAGTTGTGGATACCCCATCCCTGGCAGTGTTCAAGGCCAGGCTGGATGGGGCTTTGAGCAACCTGGTCTATTGGAAGATGTCCCTGCCCATGGCAAGGGGGTTGGAACTAGATGATCTTTAATGTCCCTTCCAACCCAAACCATTCTATGATTGTATGTATTATTATATAAAAGACCTTATCACTTCTTTTTTCATCTTTCATTTGCTTGCCTCTTTAATGCGGTCATCTCCCTCATTTTGTTTTGGAGTGTTAAATACAGCCCTCTTAGCCATCCCTTATTAAAGACTCCTCTCTGCTTAAAAGACAGAAGTAATTTTCCTCACCTGTTACAGCTTAAACACATTTTCTGTTAACACAGCTGTCCTAATATTGAACACATAATTTCTCATGAAAGAGGCCTTGCCAACATCCTGTGTAATGTTCCGGTTACTTCTATATCTTCTCTAGTCTAGAGCAGGTAGGGTGCCAGCAGGTGATCGTCCAAGATGCATACCAAAACCTTCATATAATTCAGAGCTGTGGGACTTTTGCCATAAATGTTGAGGAATGAAGGAAAAAACATGAACTGTCATGGTTTCACCCTCTCAGTCTTCTGTGGTGGAAGTTGTTTGCTTGCATTGATCACTTAGGCTCTTGGGTTTGCTTCTTGTTGGGACGCCATCTTTACATGTCACAGTCTCTAAATTTCTGGGAACTGTTCAATGATGCGGGTCTAGCTCTTTTGATTCAACTGTGTTTGTTTGCAGATGTTCATAATTTGAAACAAGATTATATAATTAGGTAAACTCCCTGGTACTTGCAACTACTCTTGCACAGCCTTTTTGAAAGGAAAAATGCACACTGCTGAAAACTGTAATTGAAATGAATGACTCTTTCTTCTTTGCTGTAATTACCATAATGTAATTCTGAGCACAGGTGGGAAATTGCTATTAATAGGACCAGTTTAGAATTTAAAAGGAGAAAATGGCAAGGAATCATGCCAAAATTTGTTCCCAAGAGAGTTCTGCAATTACTTTAGAAAGGGTTAGTAACGAATAATTTCCTAAATGGCAGGGTTTGTTTTGGTTCATTTTCACTTATGTGTTTGCATGTTTGCCTTTTTGAAGCTATTTTAAAAATCTAGTATTTTTAGTATTGTATATTTATATTTCATTTCCAAATGTACCACCCAAACTCCTTTTTTGTCCACCCTCACTGTTGATCTACATAAATACTCCCAGATTTACTACTTGATTGCCATGTATGCCATCAATACAAATGACTCACTATGCTACACAGCAAGCACATGTAGACCCTGAGAGATTGCCAATTGGTCACCATATTCACAATTGCACTGGGAACAATTCTTTAACACCAGTGTACTCAATCTTATTTCTTATCAATCCACTTACTGAGACACTGCTAAACAACTGCAGCTTTCAGAGAAATTCAATGGCTCTTTATAAATATGAGCTCCTCTGGCATAATTTTGTGTCTTGTGTGAGGTAATATTCTTTCCCGTTTGTTCCTAGCAATCAGGTAATAGCCTGAAGAATGAAGACAGTCTTTGCTGTAGTATTAGTTGCTTTCACCACAAATTTTATTCTTGCATATGAATGTGTAAGCACTCTTATTATTGGTTTTGTGGGGAAAGGAAAGAAGTTCACAAGTTGACTGCATGAGAGAGATTTTTTTTTTATGTTTACATGAGTTATTTTTCTTTAACTTTTCTACCATCATTTGCTTTTGTATCATGTGCTAGGATACACAGTTCTGTCTGTCTGCTCTGCCCTGTTTGGTCAATATTTCATATGCAACTGATGTAGATATATATGTGCTGGCTATTGTTTTTTTCTTTCCAAATGGAGTCTTGATTCATCAGAAGGTTTTAAAACCTCTGAGCTTAGGAAAAGAGGATCATGGATGTCAGGTGTTTTCCTGATGAGGACAATATTGTTTTTGAGTGTATTACTTCTGAAATGCAGGAGACTGACTTAAAAAAAACCACCAACTTACAAGGATACTAGGTAGAGACACCATCCCATTAGTCCTTCCCCAGTTGGCTTTTGCACACTGACAGTCCAGCTGACCAGCAGATGGGGGATGTTGTAGGCTCTGTAGGAAGACACGTAGCTCTTCACTGACTTTCTGCTATTCAACTCGGGCAAATTCAACCTTATGGTAATAGGGATTTTACTTTCTTCAGAAGATGACATAGGTCTGAATAATTCCATTTTTGAAATTTTTTCCAAGTGTTTCACAATTTAAGGATATCTTCTTTGAGGTGAAATTGGTATTTGAGCACTTGCACCCTCTTTTAGGCTGTCTTTAACATCATGATTGTTTTTTTTTTTTGGCCTCTCAGTCTCCATTTCTGTGTATAAATAATCTCAGGAGTTTTTGTCACATTCAGGTAAACTAATCTCTGAGATCACCTCTAATTCTTCTGTATTCAGTGAGCTCATTTGTGTTCTTTTGGTCAGCTATGAATTAGTCAGGCAGTTGGACTAGGTGATCATTGTAGGCCTATTCCAACTGAAAAATCCTATCCTATCCTATCCTATCCTATCCTATCCTATCCTATCCTATCCTATCCTATCCTATCCTATCCTATCCTATCCTATCCTATCCTATCCTATCCTATCCCTTCTGAGTTGTAGTACTTTATTTGCATTGCATCTTGTTCACCATTTGTTCTCTAAATCATATTATCTGAATGAAAAAATAAGATAGTAGTAGTTTTACAATAAAAACTTATTTTGTGTTTACCTGAAAATTTTACTCACGTATTCATTCTTGCAGGCCACAGCAAGGGGTTAGTCTATAGTGTGATTACAGTAGGCTTTGGGCTTTCATTAGTTTCAGTAGGAGTTCTCCTATGAAGCCCTGAGGCTGACCCATATGACCAGCATGGGTCTAAATTTCTCTGTCTACAGTACCTGCTTCTGAGTTATTCCCTGCTTTTATGGAGGGGGTTATAACAAATTTTAAAACACTGGTTTAACCTTTCATGTATTTTAGGATCTTGACAGTGCTATAACAGGGAGACAGAGTTTGGAGATGGAGATCAGAAACCTCCAAGATAAACTGACTGCTAACCAGAAAGCTTTAGATGCCTCAAAGTGGGAATTGCACAATCTGAAGAAATCTTCTAATGAGCTGGATGGAATCTTGAAGAGCAGCAGAGAAGAGGCCAGGACTGCTCAGAGCTCTTTGATGTCTTTTAAAGAGCAAATTGCTACCCTACTCAGTGGTGGATCTGCAGCAGTTAAACCTTCAGAGAAGTCCATTTTGGAGAGGATCCAAGAAATAAATTGCAAAGAGGAGAGCAAAGAAATAGTAAGTTAGCAACTGGTGTACTCACCCAACATGTGTATTTATTCTGTTTGGATCCTATTTAATTTTATTAATCTGTTAAAATGTTGGTTCCTTCAGTGCAGATTTTTGAATTACAGAAATCTTTAATTTTTGTTGTCTATTGATTTGAGATAATAGGTGAAAAACATCTATGTTTTATTAGATAGAAAGGAGTCAGAAATGAAATGAAATGAATAATAGATACTGCCAACAAGAAAAGACACAATAGTGACTTCAAGGACCGACTTGTTTCTCAAATTTGATACAATTGATGAGTTGCCCCAGGCATCTTCTTTCTCTTCAATCCTGAAAACCTGCACCTAAAAAGAAAAAAGTACTTTTACATTTAAACATTGTTGAAACCATAGCTGTTCACCATACAGGAGAAAGGCAAAAGGAAGGCAGGTGGGTATTATAATGCTTTGGCTCTAGGCATTCGGGCTTGTAGTGTTTGCAAAGATGTGTTTGCGTGTACAGGTAGAGAATGGACAGCTCAGGAGGAAGGCAAGCCAAAATGCAGTCTGACCAATGTCAGAATTCTGACACTGCACTGCACTTTCTCAAATGGGTATATATTAATTTTGTCAGTAAACCCTATTATGCAATTAAAAGTCACCCACTAAATCAAAAGTTGTTTTCACTGAGTCACCGAAAAACAATTTCTTTCTCCTTTACAGATTTTAAGATTCTAGCATCTCCTGCTGATGTGATAGTTTTTTATGTTAGCAAATGTTTTTTATTTTCTGTGCAAGAAGAAATAACTCTTGAAAATATCCCTGTGCAATTTGATTAGATATTTTATTAAAAAATACAAACCAGCTCCCCTATACCTTAGTTTGAGAGTCAGTATGCCAGATTTCAATGAAAGCAAGCTTTGTGAAATTTCTTGATATTTGAAAGAGATCCACTGAAGTAGAAGTGTGTCAGGAACTTTTTAATATGGAAGCTCTTTACATATGGTTTTGCTATATGTCAGGGACTGTTGTTTCCATAAGCAAAATGCTTTCAAATTGAAATCTAATAAGAATTTTATGTGCATTTGTGTTTGCACTGTTTGGTGTTTTGGCATATAATACACTCTGTTGAGATGTTGATTATGTTGAAGACTGCTGAGGACTGCTGAGAAGGGGAAATTTAAGTAGCTATTGACTAAAAAGGTTTTGCTTCTGGGAATACTTTCAGGTGACCTGCTGCTTTTGTAAGATTCAGTTGCAGCTAAGTCTGCATACCATATTGAGCAGCTGTTAGTCTTTTTATGGATATACTGCAGTACATGCATAGTGTGTGGTACTTATTTCAGTTCTTATTGTTCCTGATTTTGTTCCTTAATATTAGCTTATATTCTGGGTTGCCCATCCTGCAGATGGGTAGTATTGGGAGGATTGGTCTTTATTTTGTTGCAGTTATGGACTTTTTCAGCTGCTTGAGAAGAACTTGTCTTGTTCTCCAAGTAATAGCATTGATTTAAAAAGTTGTGTTCTGTGAGAGAGCTACTGTAAAACATACACTAATCAACAGATCCTTTTCTAAACAGCTGTGATTATTCTTATTTTAGAGGTAAAGAGACTAGTGTTCAGAAAACCAGGTATTCCTCCATAGCCGTATTAAAATTCATTTATTTGCTATAACCTGCTTCTCCTTCCACTGAAAGACCTGTTAACTTTTGCAATGGAAAATAACATTTTTTTTTGGGTGTGAGTGTGCGTGTCTGAGGATGAAGATAGATTTAGTTTTCAGTATTATTGCTATCAAAATTAAATTTATGTGCTAAAAGAAAGTCTTTATTACAAGACAGGGCAATTATCAACTGCAATCTGCTGCTGCCTAAATCTGTGCTTTGGAACAAAGATGCTGGTCTAACAGTTTCCACCTTTTTTTGATTTATTTTTATATAATAAAGGAGCTATGTCAGGTAGGTCTAGCATAGCATTCTGCCTCTGCTAGCAAATACAGCAATCACCTGCTATGCTTCTAGCAATGCTAACCCAAAATGCTAATTCTTCCTTAAAAAAAATAAAAGAAAATAATCGTAGCTCAGTTTCCTAAATGATAAATGTTAACTTTAAACTTAATATTGTTTGGTGATTTTGTTCATTGAAGCTGAATGGTGAAACTTTGTTGATCACTGTATTTGCTAAGTATGTTAAGTGATGAAGCTTTAATGTTTTACTGCTCTGTCTCATTTTGAAAAATATTTGCATGGCTCCAAAGGGAATTTTGTTACTAAAGCAATGTTGGCATCTATTCTCAGAAGAGTTTCTGTATTAAGATTAGGGGCTTTGAAATAACTAAGCTAAAATGCCAGTATTATGCATCTGTGAATCCGTTTCTAGTAGAGCATAGACTTTGTCATCAAAAAGCTGTTTTGCATTGAGCTAATTTCCCTTCTGCTAATCAGAACTAAAAAAACACAAACCCACTTCAACATATTCTGAGGTTCTATTTATAAGGAATATACATGCTGGTATATATTTGTAAATCAGATTCCTATTGCATCTCTGAGTGATTTTTTTTTTCCAGGATTTGGATGCAACATCAGTGTTAGGATATGTATGCTTTACTATCAATCAATCAAGAAAAAGATTAATTGTCTTCAGATAGGATTTCTTCCTTAGATAGATCTTTCAGAAAACTGAGCAACCTTAAGTAAAAGACGTACACAAGTGAGTCAAAAAACATCTTGGCAGGGTTAATCAGCCTGTAGTATTGCTGGTGCCCAAGCCAGCTTGTTTCAAAACAGTCCCTTTGTGGCTGAAATCCAGCAGCGATGCCAGGACAGCTAGGGTTACGAATCCAGCAGCTGGCTGCCTTGCTGTTGGAAATTAAACATGTGCTAATGAATGTGTTAATGTGTAACAGGAAGGGGGTTACAATTAGGTCTTCTCTTTCCCTGAGTAAAGATTGTATGGTTTCTGTCAGGACATTCTGCAGACAGCTTGCCTTTGCAATTTAGGTATGTGGGATCTGGAAAAGAGTGCAAGAGTATGGGAGAAAGAGAATCCTCTCTGAGTGTTTTGATGTCTTCTCTAAACAGGTTTTGGTTTATAATTTTTAAATCATCGTTGCATCTCCTCTGGGAATTTTGTACAGAGGACTGCATACTAGATGAACTGACAAAATGTTCATCTTTACATCCAAACCTGGGCAGATATGTCTGGTTCACCTCTGCACATGCACCTGTCAGAATAAGCTGTGAAAAATATTTCAAAAGGCCTTTGAGAAAATAATTCACTGCAACTGCTGTAGTCATATTTTCTATGAAACTGCTATAGTCAGAATTTCTGTGAAATCTGAAATGCTCTTGAAGATTATGTCTCCTAATAACAATGATTTTGGTATCTGAAGGGCATTTGAGTTAGTTGTAGTGTGTACACTAGCCCTTAGCATTAACATTAAAAAAATAAATCACATCTACTCTCACAATGTCCAGTGACAGGTATTCTGCTTCAGGGTTGAGTAAATGCTTTGTATCAGTGTCCTAATGGTCTTTTCAGCAGTTATTGTAAGACGTGTATCATTGGAATATGTTTGGACAGCTCTTGGGTATGTTGGTCATTTATCATTTGTAACATAGTGGAAGGATTCACAGGCACCTGGAGTCCAAGGCAAGCAAATGTTCTCAGTTCATACAGAGCATGGTCCTGGTTATGAGGGTCAGGTTCAGGTCCTTTCTGTTTGACAAGTTTTGTTGCAGACCTGTGGCAGCACCTAAAATTCATATAGCTTAAAGTGTTTGTTTCTCTTAACTACCTGCAGCTGATTGTACATTGCCTTAATTTTATCAGGTTTTGTCATTGCATATTGATGTACAGACTCTTAATGCAAAATTGACTAGGCTACACTACTAAAAGCTTATTATGAGAGAAAAAGGTCAGCAAGATTTTAGTGAGGGTTATTTAGTTGCAGCAGGGTGGTGTTGAAGGGAGGACCTGCCTCTGGAAAAGAGCATTCGCAGCTTCTTATAATACAAGAAATAAAAGGTGTTAGTTCATCTGCTAGCCATATTAAAACAAAAAGCAGGCAGTGTTTGTTTGCAGGCTGGCTGATCAAACTGCACAAGTCATAGGCACAGAAAATCATGGGGGTGAGTACTGCAGGACCAAAAATGCAGCCTTTGTAAGTCTTTGGATACAGGTATGGATGGATAATAACAGTGCAACTCTGTTTTAGGAAATCCATAAGCTCTTGATTGTCCCTTAGCCAAGGATGAAGGATATTCCAGGATGCTCTGGAAGATAAACTGACAGTCTGGTGGTTTTGTGGTCTCACCTCCTGTGGTATGATGCCTCACCTTCTCATGTTTATGGATCTTTAAAGCCTGTCAAAGACCCATGCGGCTGGGCTGTTCCCAGGGCTGCTTTGCAGCCTGGTAAAGGGACTCTGGGCTCTCTGGCAGCAGCACAAGACTTGTGGATTACTGAAGGTTTTTTATTTCTTTTTTTTTTCTTTCCCCTGCTGAGAGATATATCATGCAGAAAAGCACAAAATATGTGTGTTCTTGCAGCATTATTATTGTTCAGTGTTTCTACCACTGTGTGAGCAGCAGTAATCTCTCAGTGTTTTTTTAGGCGGACTGGGTGCAAACTATTGTTCATATTTAATTGCAGTCTAAGTGGGAAACTTTTTTTGCCATTAAAATTAATGGGAGTTTTGTATGCCTATTGTTTATTTTATTAACAGGAGGCAAACAGATGTGTAAAATGAAGAGACTGCATGGAGATGAGTGTTTGAACACTGAGTTACAAATGCAACGTAATTAATTGCATAACCCAATAATTATGTGACAGTAAGAAGAGGAGAAAGGGGAAAGAGGGAAGGAAGCAAGCAACTTTTTTGATAGAATTGTCTTTCAGAATTCGCTAATCATATGCTTTAAAGCATTTAATTTAGAAATAGTTTACAATTTAACAACCATGGCATTATGTGTAGGTGTTGCAAAGTTAACACTGTAGAGCTAGAAATGTTTTCAGACATTAGTTGTGAATCTAGTTTTGTGTTGTGGGATTTTATCCTTTAGCCTTGGGCTCTTGCTAGATTACAGAAATTAATATTAATGTATTTTTTTTTTCTGGCAAAATCTTTCAGTTAAACATCCCTTAACAGTTAATGACTCCTCTGAGACTTAGTTATCCATATCTACAGTCTACCTACATACTGCATATATTTTCTAAACCACTTAACTGTTTTTTTCCATTCAGCTCCTAGATAGACTAGTGATTTTATTGGCTTATTTTGAAGAGTGTTAGTTGACTGCCAGGTGTGCCTGTTTTGCTATCATCTCTGGAAAGTTTGTGTATAAATTAGCTTGTATTATCTTTTTATGGATATTAGACCCTTTTAGTCAGTTGTCTTAAGTGTGTTTTTTGAGGTTCACTTTTGGGTGTCTCACATGTTATCACTTCTGCCATTTTCTCCTTGCTGTTACAGCAGATTTAAATGCTTGCATTTTAAATGCTTGTATTTTAAAGACAGGTATTTTACCCTCTTTTTAACAATTTGAAGATGCATCTTTCATATCTTTCTAACCTTTCCATACTTACCTAGCTGCATATATTTTGTTGGTTTCCTTACTCCCTAGGTGGTATCTCAGCTTGAAACCCAAATAGCTAAATTGACTGAAGCTCTGGAAAATCAAACCAGATTGTACCAAGAAGCTATGGAGCAGAGCCGGAAAGCTGAGAAACGTTCTGAGACTTTCCAGGATCAACTGAAACACTTGGAAGAGGAATTACTCTCTGTAGATCTGATGCAGGATGGCTTGAAGCTTGAGAAACAAAAAGTAGTTGCATGCATTATTTTCTTTGACACAAAAGTCACTAAAGACAGAGACACAGCTAATTGCATTGCATTGATCTGCAGGAATATTACTCAAAGTACTGCAAGTAATATGAATTAGCAAAGTCAGGCATCATGTAGGGTGTATAATATCTTTTTTTTAACCAGCAGTTTTAGTTAGAAAAGTAGCTAAGCTTCTGAGTTCAAAGTTCATTTAAATGTGAAAAAATCCCAACTGGATTAAAAGAAGTTTCTGTGAAGATATCAGAGGTCCTCCAAAGTTCCTCTGATCTCAAAGCTTTTTCTGATGTCTCAGTTTTTGTCTAATATATCATCTGGCCTGCACTCTTTCAAGGTCTTTCAATCCTTGATTCTTTTATATCCTTAGACTATCAAGACTACCAGGATTTTTTTACTAATTGTAAGAATCAACACACTGTTAGTCTGTAACACATCCACATACCAAGACTGTGAAAATGACATAGTACCTGGAAAGCTAAACCAGCAATCCCATATAGCGAAGAAAGACAAACTTGTAGCATGTTACCAGGCCAAGATCAATGCTTAGAAAGTTGAATTTTCAAAGAACCAACAATTTGGTGCTGGCTGTTTTGCATTTGTCTATAATACAATTACTTTTATGAATGAAACACCCACCACATCGGAAGCAAATCAGAAAATGGAGCTGATCCTTCCCTTCTGCCCCCTCTGTAAAGAAAGTGTGATCCTGGCTTCTTAATTTCTCACTAGATTTTGCTGCAATAGAGAAATTTTTGTAATGATTTTTTTTTTTCTGTTAATGAACAACCTTAGTGCTTTCTTCTTCTGCTGCTGTTTTTAACTTTTTGAACCAGAAGCATAATGAAGCAGAAAAGAGATTCTCGCTATTTTTTTTTTGTCTTGGGCTCTAGCAACAATTATGGAAATAGTTTGTAGTGTTGTTTTTTTGATTATGGGCTGCAACAAAAGTAGGCAAACATAATTCTTAGTGAGAAAGACAGCTTTGGGTTTTGCAAAAGAGGCTAATTGAGACCAGGGAATGAATATAATTTTTAAAGAGCTAGTAGGGCAGGACAAAATAAGGAAAAAACCAGATTAAATAGTATTTTATATCTGTATGTATTCACATCAGTAAACCAAATGGAGATGCAATTAAAATAATCTCTAAAGCAATTTGAAAACCATTAACTGTTATCTTTAAAACTTGATATTCCAAAGAAGGGCAAAAGACTGACCATGTTGACATTCCTGTGTCTCCTCAGACTACATTGTATCTCACCCATGGCATCCCTGGTGCCAGTTTTATCTGTTTTAATGCTCACAGCAGTGAGCAGCCACAGCACTTGTAACTGGTTAGGATGTGCCTGTCCTTAAAAACTTCCCCCTGCCAATGGCCATGTACAGCATCAGAGCCACAGACAGGAACTGGAGCCAAAAGCAGACACACATACCTAGTGCTCTTACTGCAGAGGAGCAAAAAAAAGAATCTGGTCTTGCTAACAACATAAATACAGTAGGTCCGGGGATTTATGAACAAAATAATTGTTGACTAAAAAAGGAAAAATGGAGAATTTGCAGTTGTGTTGGGAGTGTGTACTATAAACATACCATTTCAGCATCCTATTTCTTGTGGATAGTAGACTTAGCTATAGTTGGTTGCTACTGTAAGGGGAACTGCTTTTAAATTGTACTTCAGGACTTTTAATGAAGTTATTCTTTTACCCACTTTTCCACATCTTATCTTAGTACCTGAAATTTCTGGAACAACTTAATGAGAAGATGAAGCTGGATAGCCTAGCAGCAGAAGTTGGATTTGATATGAATGTGGACACAATTCTAGCCCGGGTAGAACAGTTAGTGAAACTGGAAGGTGATGCAGTGATTGAAAACAAGACTATGGCGTATAGCCTAAGAAGGAAGGTAAGCAAAAAAGGCATGTTATTACTGTTTGTTTCAAAGATAAGCATTGTTACGGTTATATTTTTATGGTGGCTTGCTAGAGGAAGTAGGTTGGTGTTTCATGTATGTACAAGGAATTTCAGAGATGTCCATTCCATTAAAAAAAAACCCAAACATTTGCAAACTGTGCAGAGAGTATATTAAACCAACTAAAACCACAAATCAGTTAAATACATAATACTGTTTTTCACAACTTATATAAATGTGTGAATTTACGCATATTCATGTGTATATATATATACTTTTTAATACACATTTATAATATATTTCTTTAAACAACTACCATTGACATTTAAATATAAAAGGATTATCTGGGAAGGGGGGCATCTTACACAAACTTCTCTAGAATCTGGTAGGTTGTACTTCACCAGGAATTTCAACATTTTCAACAAGACTGTGCCCCTTTGTCATGAAAAAGTGAAAACTTCAGGTTTTAGGTTTGTCAGATTGTTTTAGAGCTTAGAATTAGGTCTGTTTAAGGTTTAAAACAACACTGTGTTTTCTCTGGATGCAACTGGCTCTTTAGGAGGGGTATAGTATGTATGTTAATACTCCTCAGAAGTTCTAGAGTAAAGCCCGACAGCTCAGCTCAGGCTTTTTTGAAAATGGGTAGCTCCCTGAGCACCATAGTTACAAAATTAAGCTGCTGGACCTTGTGTTGTATCCACCAGTGGATGAGAGCAGTGGATTAGAGATTTTCTGTTTCTGTATGTTGATTCTCCTTCTTGCACACTAGCATTAATTAAGTGATTAAAGATGGAAATATCTTAAACTGCCACCACTGAAACCACTATTTCTTTAATCAGTCTCTCTTACCTCTTGCTTTTGACTAGCATCCTATACTTCAGGCCATGTCAGATGTTATAAATGATGCACAATGATCGAATAGGGTGCAGTCCATAAATAAATTCATTCTAAAAGGTAGTGCACAAATTCAGGGATAGAGAAGCACAATAAATTGGTAATATAAAAGGTATCAAGTTTTGTATATGTGTTTATACTGCTTTACAGGGTTTTCAAGAGAGGAATAGGAGTTCAAGTTAAATATACAAGACAGGGATTAAATTTACAAAGTGATCTGTGTAGTACCATTGTCTTTCACATCTATCTTTTCAAATATCCTTGTGTTTGGAAAATTAGTTGAAGACTCAGAAAGAAAAACTTGAAAGCAAAGAGCTGCACATGAACATTCTGCGGCAGAAAATAACCCAGTTGGAAGAGGAGAAGCAAGTAAGGACCGCCTTAGCTGTAGAGAGGGATGAGGCCAATCTCACTGTCAGAAAGTTACATAAGATGATAGAGAAGTTACAGAAGCAGCTTGATCTGGCAAGGGAAACGAACACTGATCTCAAAGCCAAGCTCTCTGAAACCAATGAACTTAAGGTGAGTTAAAAGATTACTTTTGTGATTCAGTTCATTTTTCTATTCCAGTTAGATACAGCTGGAGTTCATTTAAAGTAAGTGTGTTCATGGAACACGGCTCAAAACCATGTAGGTGGAGAAAGCAAATACAATATTAAATATTAATATTTTTAATATTTTTTCTTATTTTGCAATTTGTCTTGTTATACTAAGTAGAATCTATAAAGCACAATGTCAATTTTTGGGCTTGCATAAGAAAAATACATTACATGCATCCCTTTCTGTCCTGTTGATATGACTATAATCCTACATTTTCCCATACATTGCTCACAGAAGATCTACTCTGATAAGTATGGAGGGAAGGGGGAAGAGGTTTTCCTGCATAAAACAAGGTGCTAAATTTTCATTGTTCTTGTGTTCAAGAACACAAGTAGTGTTCAGTCATTGGTAGCTTGCCACTGCTGGAAGAAAAGAATATTGATTTTATGTGAGTTTGTGTCTTGTGGCTGATGGAATGAAATGGATAATTAGGTGCATGTTCCAAGAATTTTTACCAGCAAAACATTTGGCAACTCTTTTTCATACTAGCAGAGTGTGAACTCTCACTGTGGGTTATTGTGTGTCTAGTTACTGCTTTTCACAAAACCTTCAGAGAATTAACTGTTTTTGAATTGAAAATCTGTTGAGTTAAAATTGACCAGTCTCCTCTAACAGCTTTTCAGTACACACATACATGTGATTTCAACAAGAACCCATAAGAAACTGCATTAAAATGCTTATTCATAACTACTCCTGAAGTTTTTATTATATGCTTGTGGTAGGTGGAAAAGTTTGACAAATTTGACAGTACTTTATGTTACTGCAGATTAAAACTTTGGAGCAGAACAGAACAATAGAAGAACTCAATAAATCTCAAGGCAAATTGGAAAGAATGAAAGAAAAGGCTGAGAAACAACTCACCTCTGTCAAATCAGAACTTCTTTTAAAGGAGCGTAAAGCTACTGAAGATAAAGAAAAAAACAAAAATATGTTAGAAGCGGTTACCAGTGAGATAAAGGTGCTTAAAACAGCCCTTGCAGAATTAGCAAAAAGGGAGAGACAGGTAGGTGTATAAGTATTTGACAAGTGCTAGCTGTCATAGAATATAAGAATGTGGTGGTATAGGCGGAGCAGCTATCCAGCTGTGCTGAAAACTTTTGTGAAGGAAATTTTAGCTCATGCTTATGAGCCAGAATGACAGCCTGCTTTAGGACTAATGGTCAGCTCTGGTGGCTGTAGCGAATAGCAGCCAAGTGTGCATATTCTTGAGCAGACATATAAAACCAATAAAACCCCCTGTGTTGAAAGCATTATTAAATCATACTGCAGAGTGAAAAACAGAGAAGTGAAGCTATACATGAAGAGTCAAAAAAGTAGAGATTGCTAGAAGGGATATATGGTGGGGAAATAGTGGATATATTGAAATTTTGCAAGAGTAACTGTAAGTTTACAGATATTCATACTGGATGTCCTCTGTCTGTGGGGTGAACAGAAAACTTTCCTGACTTCATATATCCTTGTTGCATATTTCTGGATATAAATAAATATCAGCATAACCAGCATTCATTTTAATAAGCCTAGATAAAGAGTATATATAATGACTTATGACAAAAGGATGTTCACAGAGATTGGTAACATCATTATATGACCACCACAGTCAACTGCTGATTAAAATCTGAATATATTTTGTTTGTATGAAATTAACTCAAGTCCTTATTTTCAGTAGTACTTGGAATATGAATGTTAATGTTTTGGTTGAGTTTTAATGGTTTTGTTATAAGGACTTTTTCCATTCCTAGCCCCCACCCTCCCTTATTTTTTATTTCTTTCTATTGGAATGAGACCCCTTTTATTTTTCTGTAGGTGCAGCATGAAAACTAAACGTTAGTGTGTGTTTTTGGCTTCTGCTCCACCTCCTAATATCTTGGGTTAATGCTTTAAATTGCATTAATTTCCAATTTTACTTCAGATAGTTTTGCTCACTGGATGGAAGGTGCAAAGAAAATGGAGTGCTTACTGCCATAGCAAACCTCTGGTTTTGAATCTTTACTGATGTTTATCTTTTATTATTTTTCTCATTTGCTTTAAGTTGTGCCTATCTTGGGAAGTATTAACTGTTATTGAAGAAAGTCTTATATAGAGAGTTAGGTGGTATTTATATTAGCTTCTAGTATTTCAGGAGAACTGTTGTGTTCTTAATACCTATGTTGCATTGTTTTTAAAGCTGAAATACATTTTTCATCTATTTTTTTTCCCTACATCTTATATGTTTTAGTGCAGGATTTTAAAAAGTTGTTGTCATGAGGCTCTGGCATGGGCTGCCCAAGGAAGTTGTGAATTCTTCCTCTCTGGCAGTGTTCTAAGCCAGGTCAGACAGAGCCTTGCGTGACATGGTTTAGTGTGAGGTGTCCCTAGGGGGTTGGAACTAGATGATCTTAAGGTCCTTTCCAACCTTAACTATTCCATGGTTCTATGACTCTATGTGCTTGCAGTACTATATCCGCACTTAGCAGTCTAATCATGTATGGAGCACCTTGCCCCATGTGAGACATGCAAAGGCGTCTTGCAGTGTGTATTGTCTGTTGCTTTTTTTTGGAGTTTTAAAAGCCAGTTTGATGTCTGCTAGTGGGGCATTTTTTGCATCCAAGAGTGATGGCTCTCTTTGTCAGGTTATGGGGAAGAATTTATTTTTGTTGTCAATCTTTTATCCGCATTTTCACTGAAATACAGCGTTGCCTGTACTGGACTTTATATACCACAATATAACAGTTAGAAAAGTTTTTTGTCTAAGTGTTATTCCATTAAAATGGGGAAAAAAAATCCAGAATTTAAAATTGCAATAAATGAGTGATTTTAAGGATTTCTTTAAGGGCTCTTTGTGTTTTCCAGTTTAGGTTATTTGCTGATGAAAGTTACTCAATTCTTAACATATATATTATTCATTCAGCATAGCTATGACCTGCTTTTCCTATCAGAAATAAAGCATGAGATGATTGTGTGTAGGCTTTAATTTGTATCCCCTCTGGCAAAATCCTGTCAGATCAATAAACTGTGTCAGTCCATCAAGTTTAATTTGACTGCATTTGATACATTGTTGTAGTGTTTGGTTTGCTCACAGTTGCTCTAATTAAGTTGAACAGATACTAGAGAAAGAAATTTGGTGCAAAGCACAGGCCCTAATGTGCTCCCAGGGGATCAGTTAGATTTGCTGTATAAACGTCTTGTATAAATTCATCCCAAGACTGGTTCTTTGCAGAGGGCTGCCTTGATATTTTAACAATAAGTTTCTATGGAAAAAAATCCAGCTTTGCTGCCTGCTCATTCTGTCTGTGATCCAGATGTTTAAAAAAATCTTTAGCTTCTGCCAAATTGTACTTACTAGCACACTGCCAGAGTCCCATATCAGTGATCTTCTGACTGTGTTTTGAAGACAATACATGGGAGCGCGGGGGTTTCTGGTGTTACATTGTTCCAACAGTTCATCCAAGACATAGCACTGCTTTGGTTAAGCCAGATAGCTGGGTCTGAATTCTCAAATCCTTCTGTCCTGTCTGGGTTTCCATATGTTTTTCTGAACTCATGATAGCTCCTCAGGGTTTGTATTGTGATTGAAAAAGTCTTTGTCAAAGTCTTGAAACAGACCTTGTTTTCCGGGGGTTGCCTCACAGATGTTGCAACTGCTTTAGAGTTCTGCATGGTATTCTTGAGGTTGGACACATATGTTGGGAGTACTTTTATCTCCCTTTCAGGAATGTATGTATCTCCTCCTTACCATTAACTGTCAGCATGATTGGTGGAGTGAGGGTGCTGCCACACCAGAGCTCTAGCCTGGCTTCTTGATGGTTTTGATGTTTCTGTGACATTTCAAGTCTCTCTCATGCTTGGGAATAGGGATCTTGACACTCAAATAGACAGCAAGACAAGCATATTTCCTCAAATAGGAACATTTTCCTCTTTCAGTTGTGTATTGATGATATGGGGTATTAAGGCATTGTCCATTGAAGAGGCATTGAAGTTTGATTTATTATGATCCATACTGTGAATTGAAAAGAGTAAATCAGCATTCATGTTCATCTGACCTTAAGCTTTTAATTTAGTTGCTGAATGAGTCTGATGACAATTACTTGTGTATAACTGTCCATTTGGAACTGGAGAAAAAGCTGGTTTCTTGAATTACTTTGCCAAATACCTTTCATAAGACATATTTTCAGCAGTTATGCGCAGAAGAAAAATGAGTGTTTCCCAGGCTGCATCTTGAATTTTGGCTGCATCCTGATTCCAAGTCAGGGTCAGACCAAAGGATGTGCCAAACCTCCACCTATCTTCTAACTTCCTCCTTTCTGCTGTGGTTTTCACAAAAAAAACAGAGTGGAGGAGAATGGTGGCAGGCTGTGGTCAGGAGCTTGAGGTCAGCACCAGCACTTCAGCCTGTGCTGTGAGATGTGCCCACTGGAGTTTCCAGTTGTCTGTTAGAACCTCAGCTGTTTACGTGTTTTGTTACTTGATACATGTCCCAAAAGGCTGTTTCCGCCCTCTTCAGCTCTCTGTATTGAGCAACAGCAGAAATTCCTGTAATTCCTGATGATTCCTGCTATTTCTGCTAATACAAATGCTTGTGTATATGTATATATACGTGTATGTATATATATATATGTATATATATTTGTATGTGTATATATACACATATACATGTATATATCTGTATATATATGTATATGTTCTTCTAGGCATCCCCTTTGCTTGGTATTTAATGTATTAGTAATTCCTTTCTGTTTGATCTTGCAGCTGACAGATTTCCGAGAGGTGGTCTCGCGGATGCTGGGCCTCAACATTGCCAGCCTGGCTCTTCCTGACTATGAAATCATTACACGTCTCGAAGGGTTGATTCACTCTCATCAGCACCACTACTTCCCCTGTGTCTGCCTCAAAGAAATGGCAAGGGCACCAGAGGAACACTCCCAAAGAAACATACAGCTTCTTCACTGACACACACAAATTTTGTTAGGAGACAGAACAAAGTAAAATTTGCTTTGCCTCCCTACCTGCTAGATATGTGTAGAAAGCAGATATTTATTTCTGTTCCCTATGCTACAGACACTAATTTGGGCTGATTTTTAGTGTTTCGATAGGGAGACTTAGTTGAATGGATCAAGTAAACCCAGCAGCCTAGAGACAGCAAACAGAAAATCCTTGGGCAGCATAACACTGAAGTTATAAAAATGATAGGTAGTATGTGAACAAGTATAGCCCTCCAGTTTCATTGTAGAGGTGTTGAAGGCATGGGACACTAGAGGTGGTCCGTTTTGGGAAGTGCTTGCTAATAAATGGCAGCTTCAGTGACATTCCTTGTGCTTTATCTTTGAGTGACAGGAATGAAATGAAGTGGGGGTTGTCCTGCTGCTGTTCTTTTTGCAAAATGGGATGTCTCTGCATTTTTACTCATAAGGGACTTCATCTTCAAGACAGCTGGAAGCTAGACAGAGGACTATCACCATTTTGGAGCAAGAGTATTTTGTTTTTAACTTTTTCTTCTGTTGTTTCCTTAGTCTGCTCTCATGCCAAAACAAAAAATTATGTGTTTTCAGCAAAGGGTCTTTCACAGAGCCCAGTCATGCACCTAGTGGAGATACATTTGGTAAAATAGCATGTTGTCCCGGGCCATGATGCCTTGAAAAGTTTTCTTCTGGCTGCTGTGTTCCTTGGGCATTAATCCATACTCCAAATAAGTGGCAGTTCTCCTGAGCTAATGAAAAGTTATTTTAGAATGCTTACCTGCTACAGAAAATAGCAGAATTACTAAAGTCTTTATTTTCAGAAAAGCAGTCCAGAACTAATCTTAATCATAAAAGCTTCTTGTCTATCGTGCTGAGTGTTGTTAAAATAAATGATTTTTTTTAAAAAAGAAACTTGAACAATAAATCTGTTTTAACAGCACACACAAACATGGTTCTGTGGTTTTAGTTGTCTCTTCCAATTATATATTTTGTATGGATGTGTAAAAAAGATGTGCTTATTTATGTCTGACCATTTGTGGACTTTCTACAGTATCTCAGCAAATGATAGCAAGCTCACAAAAACTGAGCACACTATTTTAAGAGAAATGAGACTTTTTCAAGTAAGTGTGGTAATTTTGGTGTCTGGGTAGGGATTCAAAGTGTTATAGGTTGCTTTTATTTCACTTGCTTCTGAAGAATCATTTCCCAGTGACTTGGTAGTAAAAAATCAAAAAACACCTAAGCTTTTGCGAAATAAATCATTTGAGGAGATATAGCAAATCATATATCCTTATGCTCCTGTGGACACTTGGATTAAAATAAATTTCCTAACTTGTTTGATAATGAAATGTTGCTCTTTTGGGATAAAATTTAGTAAATGGAATTAAGGGAAAAAGCTAAAATTAAATTATATAGACTTAAACTTAGGAAAGCACCACAATTTCAAAGTCAAGATTGAAATGTAAATATTTTTAGGCATGATATGTTGGTTGGGAATTTAGAGGGTAGAAAACAATGTAATAATTTTCAAATCCTTTATGAGAGTACAAGTAGTTTCAGTTTGTGTTTTGCTGGCTCTATGGGCAATTTTTTCCTGCTTGAGTTATTACTAAATAAGAAAAAGCTATTTTCTTGGTCTAAATTAATAAATATTATAAAAAGCATATTTTACCTTATTTTGCAAGTTAAATATATTGCATTACAAAATTAGGTCCACTAAACCCAGACAGTACATTCATAACTTTAAGAAATAATCTCTGAGAGTGCCAGTCATAAAGTAAGTTTGCATATTTGGCTGTATTTTATGATTGTGAGGTGATTTCTTGACATCTGCCAGGACACTTAAAATCTCCTTCCTGTATCCTGCTGCCCATGATCAGCCATTGCACCAACAGTGAAGTTCCAGTTCCACAGCAGAAGTCACCAGCAAAGTTCTCCAAATTATTTCAGAGGAAGCAGATTTTCGTGTGAAGTTGGTAGCTAGCAAAGCTTAATTACTGTTTTGCATGTTAAACCAACAGAGACAACAGGGAGTAGAATAAGGGGTTTCTAACGATGTTCTTCAAGGAATATGACTTCGTAGCTCACTATTAATATTCCCTGAATCTGCTTTACTTTTGGAATAGTACTGATATCTTTCTTTGTCCATTTAACCAAGGCAAATAAATAAACAAAAATGTAAAGAAGTAATTTGACATGAACAAACCTCAAGTGATTTTTGACCCACTGAGTTGCAATCTTTTTTTAAGGTTTGTTTCATGCAGCATTGAATATAGTTTTTTCCTTATGGAAAAAACTCAACCCAAACAAACCCAAAATAGAACAGGTTTATGAATGTTTTCAAAGTTTGTTTCAAATGCTTTCTTCTTTCTTAAACCAAGTTGCATTCAACACAAGACAGATATGATAGAGACCTAAAAGTGTGTATTAAGGCTGTGTTGGCAGACATCCCATCTTCATCAGTTTGTTTTTACAAGGTTTATTTGTTTTAATAAAAGGTATGGAATGAAGACGTTGCTATCTGTTCATAATTACTCTTTTACGGTGGTAAAATATTTATATTAAAAAGGTAATATGTGTGAAATCGCAGAATAGTACAGATGCAGGGCTAGATTATTCTCCAAATAAAAGCTGAACCAACTTCAATGAAGAAAACTTCATCATTTCAGATATTTCATTTATTTCAGTGTTTAAAAAGGCAAAACAACAAATTAAAATGTTGTGATTGTAGATATTGAAATGAATTAATTTACATGCCTTAAACACTGCAATAATAAAATAACGATACAAACAAAAAAATAAGCATTATACCATTGTATTAAAATATATGCAACTGGATTTTTGCTTGTACATTGTATTGCTGATAATACAGTCTGTGAAACACAGTAGAACCATGATTCCTCAAAGAAATTAAGTGCAAAAGCATCTAAATGTTTTTCTGAATTAGAATAGGAAGCATAAAGGCAGATCACATCGATTATTCTTGATTTTCTGTTGCTCTAGACTTTATTATTACTGTATTAAGCAGTTTTCTTTCTTTGCCACATGTTCATTCTTTGGATGGTGTGTGAATCATCCACATTTTCCTAGGACTGTTCAGTTAATGGAATATTTTGTGCATTATGATGGTGCAGGGGAGGGAAAATACAGATGACCCAAGTCATAATAGATTTTCACTTAATTAAGATAAAAAAAAGCACGTGAGGAATCAGGCACATTTCTAGAGAAAGAGGCTAGACTGGATCATGTATTCTCTCAAACTTTTTCATATGAAATAGGTGTATTTTTTAAGACTACAGGTGCTGACCATTTCTCTTGACCATTAAAGAGAAAAAGGGGGAGGAATGGAATAAAATGAAGTGAAATTCTCTATGAGGTTGGAGAAAATGTATCTTTGATATTAGTGAAGCAGAAAACAAGTGGTTAACTATATGGAAAATTAAAAAAAAATATGATAGCTGCCAGAATAGAAATTGGAAAGAATGTTCAAACATGATCCTTTTCAAATGGAAGATTTCAGTTTAGTTTGTTCTTCTGTCAAAACAAGTAAGAATCCTCTATGACAGTGTTTCCTTATTTTCCTGGTAGAAAAAGATTAGTTTATTAGACTGTACTCGTAATTAGTCAGGAATAACTGAGTCAGAAATGAAAGAACTACGAAACAACAATTGGCTTGAACAAAATAGATTACTTTTCTGACAGTTTTAAAGTCAGCTAACGAGCCCTGAGCCAAAGAAGAACACATCTTTTCAGAAGGAAATAAGTAAACCAGTTATGTTTTCTTGTTTGTCCCTCTCATACTTCCATTAAGTAGAAGGAACAAGAAAAAGAAGGTTTCAGTGTGAGCAAATATTCGTTTCCAGGAGTTCCCAAACAGCGAAACCACCTGTCAGATGGCTTTTGGTAATGCTGGGGATGGGACTGGAGAGCAGGAAATCTGACTAAGTCCAAGGGGAGCTGAATAGGATCAGGCCCCTGGGTATGCATGTGTACACAGGTGTTTTTATAAAATGGTGACTTTGGATCCTTTTTTTTTTTTTGGAAATGGCACGATAGTGTGTTGGGTGGGGAAGATGTATGCTTGGTTATAAACTAAATATTCAATTTATTGGTAATATTGTTTTAAAATGCAACTTAATCTGAAAAAGAACCTTATTCTACAAAATACTCCTACTATGACATTTTAGTACTGAGAAATGCGCTTTAGGGCTCTGATTAAGAGGACTGAATTAATTCCGAAAAGGATAAGCTTAATTTCCCCTTCCAAAATCAGGACATTGCCTGCTGGGGGCCATCGCTCCTGCCAGACAGTACAGCCAACCACTGCCCACGGCATGAGAGCAGCCCTGCAGGTAGCAGAGCCATCACCAAGAGCTGCCTGGCGCTGGGTGTCTTTGTGCCGCTGCAGGCTGCCTGTCTCCCCATCAGCTGCCATGTCCCTTCCTCAGCCATGACCCTGGCTGGCTGGGATGCTGTGCTGCTTGTCAGACTGTGCACTGGGAGCTCGGACTACAAAACAAATATGCGGTGGTAGCTGCAGGATTCTGAGAGACCTTCCCCAGTATTGCTAGGAAGGCAGCAATACGCCAGCAGAGCTGACTCAGCCCTTTCCCCAGTGGAGAAATGGAGAAGTAAGAAGACAAGTGTTTCAAGGCATTTCTTCTGTATATCCTTCCTACTGTAGTAACGGTGCAAAACTATGCAGCATAAATTATGAAGTAGCAGCATCAATTGATATGAGCAGCCACTTTCACTGCCTTCTTGCCCTTAGGGGTTGGTCAGAGACAACTTACTCAACAAGCATCCCAAAGGACAAGCAGAAGTACACTACTGGCAGACAACTCTGTCTTTTCTTCGAAGTCATTTGTTGGTTTTTATTAGCCTCCACATGCTTTGTTAAATTTGCTGTCATTAACAATATCTTTGTGACCTTGATCTTTCACAGATCATCTATCTGCAGTGAAATCTCTGCGGCCAGCCCAGTTCTTTATCCAGTGAGGTTTCAAGTCCCTTTGCAGGGAGCCCTGTTGTAGGTTGTGTAGGGCTGCTGGAGAAACCTGTTCATGCTCTTGCTCTCCTGTCACTTTCTGTCCCTCAGCACTAGCAGCCTCTTCCTGTGCTATGCACCTCACCTCTAGCCAGGGTGGCATCAGACCTTTACAGCATTGTGTGGCGTTCAGCAGACACCAAGATACAGTTCTCCTCCTTCTGTAAGGCTGCAGAGTCTTTTAGACTGCAACTATTCATCTCAACAGTTTAAGGCAGCAGGCCACGGAGAGCATAGGAATCAAAAAAAAAAAGAATATCTATTTGAGAAAGCAATCAGTAAACAGAGATGGATTTAGACTAATGACCTAAACAAAAATTAATGTCATGGGTTCAGAGCTGTGCAGAATAATTCTCTAGTGATAAATCTTAACTGCAAGGCTTTGTAAGCTTCTCCTGACTTGTGGATGAGCTTCAGGATAGAAACAAGATGAGGCAGTTTCCCTTGGAAATCTGCCCATGACTTGGAGGGGAAAAAAGGAAGCTGGAGCATGAGGAAGGGCTGATGATGAAGTGCCTGGGGACTGCTGCCCAGCTGGTTTTTGAATCGTGGTAGGTAAGCTTCCTTTCAGTCTCATGAAGCTCTACAAATGGCAGCAGTTGCTGTGCCAGCGAGAGAGATCCAAAATCTGCCCAGTTAGGATAACATTTTTTATAAGAGCTTTTTATTTTATTCTTAAGCAGTGTGCTTTAAAATACTCCTAATACAGTTCTTTATAGTGGCTTGCTGGCCTCAAAGTCAAAGCAGAGGTTGTATTTCTCAAAAAATGTTCCCTCTGTGGTTTTCCCAAGAAACCGTTGACTGGTTTGGAAGTTCAGTTTATATATGTGTCTGTCACTGGTATCATTCATTGCCTGTAGTTCAGTGTGATGCTTTGCTTTTACTTACAGGAGAAGTGAAGTCTTCCATGCCAGCTGACAGAATTTATTCATTTGAAAATCCAAGCCAAAATGGTTCAGTCCTTCCTGAAAACAAGACTAATGGAAAAAACATAATTTGCCTATACCCATAAATAAAAATCTGGCCATTTGGAGTAATTCAGGTTGGAGTAAAAAATTACCTTCTGTGTAATGAGTGTTCCTGGCTGCTCTGGGATGGAGCAAAGGTCTCCGCTCAGTGTTTTTTTCACTAGAAACAAGTGGGAATAGAAGGAGTGGCCCAGCTTAAAGCTACAGGGAGAAGACAGACTTAGGAAGGAGCTCGTTATGGCAGGTTTCACAGCGAAGGGAAGAGAAAGGAGGCTTCATGGCAGAGACAGAGGAAAGGTGAGCTGTGATGTTAAAAAAAGAGGGAGAGGTGTGAGTACTTGGGTAGGGAATTGGGAAAGAGTGTGAGAAACTCAGCACTCACCTCTCCAAATGAAGGAGGAAGAATGGGCGGAAGTAAGGTGACATAGGATGGAAATATCTATACAAAACAGTGATTTGTTGTGCAGGGACTCTCTTGTTTCATGTGCATCACTGTGGTTGCCACATGTGCTTTTATTACAGAAGCATGTTGTTGGACTGCAGTTTGGCAAGGGCTTTTTGCTTCCTTATCCACCTCTCAAAAGGACTGTCTTGAGTCAAATCTGTTCAAACAGCACTACTTCCAGCATTTCACACCAGCAGGAGATTGGACATGAAGTCTTTGTGAAGCTTTTCCACTGTGCTTATGTACATGCATTCTGCATATTGGAAGGGCTTTAACATCTGGGTTCTGGAGGTGCAGGGAACCCAGGATGGCTGTTAAAGATCAGCTGGATTCATGATAGCGAATGTTCTCTGAAACTCAGGGATGTGAGTTTGAAAAACAGATACGACCAGAACTAAAATAATCTGCTTCCTGACACTGGCAGAATTCAGCAATACTGAATGAAATGTGAATACTGAATGAATAGAATGAAAAATGAAGGAGGAAAAGAGTAAAAAGTATGAACAAAATGTTGGTTTGCGAATGGTCTAAATGCAACGGTGAAAAATAAGTTTTTGAAATGTAGGAATTCCAAGACAGAAATAATTCTCTTTCTCCCACTTAGCACTTTTCAGTTTATTGCTTACTGTAACGGCAACTGGTGCTTCATTTTGAGAAAGAGAGAAATCAGTGGGAAACCCCTCCTGTTTCTCACTTCCACCATCAGATCCTTTCCCCCATTAATACTGATCAGTTTCACCTCCTGGTGGCAGGGTGCTGTGGTTTGACTCTCCCCAGCAAGGCTTCTGGTCCCTGTCTGCCCTCCACTTCTTGGCCCTTGCAGGATATGAGTTTCCCAAGAATACAGCTGAAATATTAGTGAATCTGGAAAGATGCAAAATGTTCAGAAGGTGGCCGTTTCCAAGGAGAAGAGTTATAATGAGGAAAAGTCCCCTGGTAGAGTTCCTGACCCTTTCCTTTCCCAGTGGCAGGAGAATGTGGGGAAAAACAAGAGCAGAAGGATGACACTTTTGACTCATGTCCAGTGTCTCAATGAGTTTGCCCTATTTCAGCTGGATGAAACAGTTCATCAAAGGGTCTCTGCTCAGTACGTTATTAAACCCAGAAGATCAGAGGAACAGAAGCTTTGGATAGCAGCTGTGAATCCTGTGTCTCCTCCATATGATAGAGAAATTGGAATTATAGTTTCTAAATGAAACAGAATTTTAAAAGTCTTTTCCATGTGTATTCAATAAAGGATCATTACGGTTATACCATCCCCAACACTTAAGAAAAAAAGTAGTCAATTTAATAAATTAATGAAAAGAAGAAATAAAATTGCTGGTGATTGCCACACATCCTTAAAAGCATCCATGGTGCAGTTCACAAAATATACAATTACTGTTTGCACTACTGTTTTGAAAGGGGAAATTTCATGAATGATAAGTATTTCATTGTTCCATTTTACAATTCCCAGTGCTCTATTAACTACATATGTTTCAGTTGCCACCTTGCAAGTTTGACGGCTGTTGTTTAGTTACAAACATGTTTTATAACTTAACACTTTTATAAATCAGATTCTGCAAAACTCTCTGAATATCAGAGGTATTTTACATTTTAGAATGTGTAAAAGTACGGGGGGGTATGTACTTTGGCCTTTATCACTGTCATAGATAAACCCCCAAAATACATTGTAAACATTTTTTTTCCCCTAGAGAAAAATGTGGTTTTTTTAATAGCAGGAGAACATTCCTTTCTGCTCCTTGGCCCAAGTCTCCAGTTCCAGAAAGGTTAAGCACCAAAGTATTTATTCTCCATTTGAAAGAGAAGTAATCACAGTTGCCAATCCCCCTTGAGAAAGTTCTTTAAAATGTTCATAAATTAAGCACTAGTGTATTATGAGTTTATCTTTGGTTACATAAAAGACTCCCTATAATCTGCTGGGCTTTTTCTTTAGAAAAAAATGGAAATATTTTATGTTATTTGCTTCTATTTTTGCTTTTAGTTTACAATAAACTGTATTGACATTTATATCTAAGATAAGACTATAATTTTCACATCCCCCAAATTGCAGCCTTTTAATGTTAAAAGAATCTTTGCTTAAGCTGTTCGAAAAAGTCTCTTACAGATAACCGCTTTCAGTGGCAAGTTGAGCTACTTTGGAGAATAAATTTCTCAACACAATACACTTTAAATAAATATTCCACAAATGAGACAACGCTTGCCTTTACATTTGCACTCAGAAATTAACACTTTCTTAGTTTTACCACTTTGCCATTCCCCAGCTGGGCATGTGTTAGTGACCTTGTTACTTGATGTTAAACAGAAAAAGCTTTCTCACAATAACATTCATATGTGATCATGAGAGTGAAATACATGATAACGTGTTCATGACATTTGTGAGTGAAAAATTGCAGCAGCAGGGCAGCTTCCCAAACCTCTGCTATTCTCTCTTGTCCTTTGGGAAGCTGTAATAGTGTTCCTGGAGAAGAATAAAGGTTTATAAGGGACTGAGATGTGACACTAGCCGACATGTTTCTCTTAACCATCTTGATTACTTTTTGAGTACCTACTGTGAGAGCAACTCTCTAACTAATGAACACCATAGTAATGCACTCTGTTAATCAGTGCCTATCCTGTAGACCTTAAGTGCAGATTTAGCACCATAGCCCATATAAAAATTAAATTAACATTGTAAAGAAAAGTATCAGAATACAAAAATACTATGATAAGACGAACAGAAAATACACCGCATGTGTCTATCAAATAATAGTAATAATAAAACAGCAATGCTGACTTATTTCCAATAAACACATTTCTTTCCAAAAGTTTTAATAACTTTCTAATAGCTGCAAATATAATTAGACTATATTAAATGCCAATAAAATAAATAATTAATATTTACTTGTGATTTATTAATTATTAATAATAAGACTATGCTCTGACATAGTACTTTCTATGGCAGGATCTCAAAGTGCTTAACAAAGCTGGCCCATTGTTTCTGCTTTTACAGACAGAGAAACCACAACAAAGTGAAGCAACTTGCTGAAAAATGCAGCAAAGCTCAAGGCAGATGGATCTCCACATCCTCTGATTCTGTGCTGCTGAGCCACACATCTGCACTGCATCTGGACATGATACTTCACTGCTTTTCCTGGGCTCCTTTTGCAGTTGCATTTCCTGAGATGAAATTATCACAGATCACAGATCTTCCTGCAGTACAATAAAACCTCCAATTTAACAATTTCTAAAGGAGCTACAAGTTTGCTCCACTGAAACGAGACGCAGTTCTTCATGAAACATGAGAAAAGCAGTTCAGCTCAGTTGCATTCTGAATGCCAACACTTAAACTCTGGTCTGTCTGGTAGACCACATAGTAAGGGGATTGGAATTACACAGGGATTGCATTTAGCAAATTAATATTGTTTAATTATCCCTTGTAAAATATCTGAACACCATTACCACAAATGTTTGTAAATAATCCTAAAGAGAGGGTGTTTATTGACCTCAGTAGGCCCAGAAGAATTAGAACTAAGAGCAGGATATGATAAAATTCAGTTTATTAAAAAAAAAAAAAAAAGTATTTATGCTTCTAAGAGAAGAAAACTGAAACAGGATTCACAGTTTGCTGAAAAGAGATTTTCTGCCACAAGCAAGAAATCAGAGACCAAATGATAGAGGAATATAATTTCTAGAAAAGCAAATATGTGTTGGTGAGTTGATACTATGTGACTCAGTAAGTATTTGTAAGTGTAAAGAGTCTGCAATACATCTGAAATGAGTACACGCTTGTATAAGGGATTCGCAGATGAATATTACAAAAAAAAATTTTTAAATTTGTGATTTAATTTTTAAATTATAATTTTTTTTAAAGCTTCATATTTAATATACAGGAGTGCCTTTGAAAGAAGCAGAAGCAACTTACATTTCAAAGAGGAGTTTACAGGCTCTGTCTGGCAAAGAAGGGGTTAATTCAGGAAGCAATTAATGACGAGCTGATAATGGGCCAAGCAGCTGTGTACAAGAGAATCAGAAGAGGAGAGTGAAGAAGTAAAAGCTAAATGCGTTAGGAGAGGTGAAAAGCAAGGGGACCTGATCTTTGGTGGGAAGGGGAAGATGCTCTGGGAGGGCAGTGCTTTGCTCCCATGCCTGGCAGTGTCCACTGACAGCCAGTGCTGCTGCATGGCACCCTGGCAGAGAAGAGAAAACTTTCCTGTCTTAGCTGGAGCCACCTGCTTATGACCTATATTATTGAGGGTCTTTGAATTTATAATTTAGAGTAGTCAAAATATCAAAATCTCAGATCTCCTGATTACCTCAGTGCATATTTGGTTTTGTCTCTCTCAGAAGCTTACCATGATTTTCCAGCTGGACATGTTGGCTTTCACAGTTCCACATGAAAGCCAATGTAATTTTAGTATATGAACACTGAAAAGAAAACAAAAAAATGCCAAAGGCCCAACAACTTCAATTTAAAGAAAGGGTTACGTTGTTCTGCACAAAATATGTCTATAAGAAGAAAAAAAGAAGAGTTGTAAAATCCCTGAAGTATCAGCAAGCAGGAGGTAAGCGAATACTGGTTTCTCTAATAAGTGCTGTGGGATGGGGAGAATGGTTGGCCTGAGGAATCAGGGTGTCGGTGGCATAGACATGTGTGGTGAGGGAATGGGGTCAGACTGCAGAATGATAAGTTGATGCTGGTGTAGAACACCCACCTTAATTACTGAAGATTCCACATGGATATAAAGTATATTCCTTACATATATCCAGTTATGTGATGATCATTCTTTTCTACAAGTTATGATTCCCAGTCATAAGACTGTGGTGTGTGCTTATTGAATAGGGTAAGGGGATGTTTGCCATATTGAACTTGTTTATAGTCAATTCACATGTAAAATCAATTATATGGTGTCGTATTATTTCTGAAACCCAGATAAATTGCCTGCTTGAAACAAATTACACTCTTCAGTAATCTGTGATGCCTTAAAATTCTAAAGCCAATTCATTTAGGAATGGTCAATTCTTGTTTCTCTTTAAAAGGCTAGTGGTAGAGGAATGGTAACAGCTTGCAGAAAGATTGGCAAAGAACATACTGTTAGGCCAGTGACAAACAGGCAGAAGAGGAGGGGCTTATTTACTGAGATGGTCGTTAGGCTGGAGAAATCTGTCACATGAACTCATCATAGTGGCTGTGATCAAGATGTGACAGGACCTTCAGTGGGACAGATGTGTAGATGCCTGGAGAGGATCTGATCATTCCTGTTACAAGAAAGGGACTGGAGTAGATGGATTTCAGGTTTCTGTTTTCTATCCAGACACATATAATTATGTATTAGAGATCTGTCTAAGGTTGGTAATATTTTCAACAATATAAATAGCCATAGCAGTGGTTTTGCCATATTGTTTTTATCCTCAGTTTTGCAGTTAGAAGCTATAGTTTACTGTTTTATTTATTGTTATTTTAAAGTTCTAACCCATAACAAAGTAACACTTCAGCTTTTTAAAAATCCACAAAACAAGCTGACAAAATGAATGAATGAAGTTATATTCCAGCAGTAAGTTGAATTGTTTGGCTGTTGTGGAATTTCTTATTTAACTGCTTCTAAATATTCTTTCCTTTGCTAGCAGCCTAGGTAGTCCAAAATAAGTGGAATACAAAATCCCTTAGATTTTCAAGTGTGGTTTCTTTAACAGATTGCATTATACGTGTACTTGTATGTTTTAGGCAGTACTAAATACTAGCAGGAAACTAAAATCGGTGCTTACTGCAAATGTCACGTTTTCCTAACTAGGCTAGTGTAAAGAGCTGTTTTGGAACAGGGAAATATGTTACTAATGTAAGAAATAATGTGGGAAGATAAATGCAGTGCATAATGCAATTTAGCAGTTGGCTGTGTAGGAAAAAGCCTGAGAAGTCTTTTACCTGATATGATTTCAGGGGTGATGCACGCATGTGTGGGATTTTTCAACCCTAATAAACCAGCTGACAGGTACAAAGTCAACATGATGCTACTATGTGGGGAACAGGCAGCAGCTGTCAGGGACACAATGCAAGTTCAGAACAAGTGTCAGGAAAATACTGACTGCGTAAAGAATAACCAGAAGAATCAGGAGACAAAATGACAATGCTCTCTATCATGCAGAGAGACTTGGAGGCTGGTGCCTGATAGTCTCGTGTCGGTACGCCGAAGGGTGCCTAGTTGGTGCTTCAAAAGGTTGCTGAACTAATTCAATCAGTTGGTCACTATCAAAGAACTACAGGATCAGCATATACTACATGATACATCATCTAGCAGCTTTTTCCACTTTCATTAGACTGCATATCAGGTGCAAAGAACTGAGCCCAGCATCATTAGCCAGCAGTGGCTGGACACTTAGTGCATGTGTCTCTGGAAAGAGCAACATCCTGAAGAGCTGAAGGGATTCAATCCCAAGGGTACCAGCAGTTGCCCTATTAAGGCCAGGTGAGTTTAACCTGTTGAAAACATTAAACTAGGTAGGCATCAAAAAGAATTCAGTTGTGGAGTCTCATTCTGTGTGCTAAAAAGTGTGGGCATTAATAAGAATAGAGTAAGAATAACGCACTTATTAGTGGAGTAGAGATTTTCTTTGTGTAGCCTGCACTTTTTAGTCCCTTTTGGAAATAGGAAAACAGATGCCCATAGGACTGGGCTCTATTTATAGCTTTGGTATAATCTTCTGATTTAAATCTACTTTATCGCTAGAAATTTAGCTAAATGCTGAGATCAAGAAACTATTCTAACAGCAGCAACAACAAAAGGGCATTGAACTGAAATAGGGTCTGATATACTGTTAACCAATTAACATTATTCTTTTTCTGAGGCCAAGAAATACACATTTGCCTTTAACGGAATGACCGACCAAATTGCTGTCAGTCAGCCAATCTGATAAAGGTCAGCTACTGAAAGACTACTGAAAGTTTGTGTACTGTTGTTAATACACAAACTAAGTGACCTGGGCAGTCATAAGTTCATTTGTTGTTTTGAAAGGAAAATACACACTATTTGCATAGATGCATCTGCTGTGCATCAATTACAAAACCTTTAATGAAATCTTATGTGAAAATATTAGTATCAACCTTCCTAGTGATACTTATTGTTCATAGGTGATCCTTTAGGTATCCTGACAGCACAAACTTAGTTTAAATAAAATTATATGCTTACAATGTTGCTTACTTTTAATTTAGTCAAACAAGTTTTCCTGACATCTAAACTGGCTGAATAAAACTGACAGGGGCAGAAAAAAGGAATATGGAGACTATTCCTAAAATAGGCAATTATTTTATGTAGAGATTTACATTTCGGATTGTGGAATAAAATTTTAACTGCTTTATGTTTACCTCAATCTGAAAAGATTTTGAACTGGTTTAACTTTGTAGAGAGCTGGACCAGCAGCCATAACTGTGGGACCTGCAGCAGCAAAGGTGATCGATAGCTACTCAAGGCCAGAGTTTACTGAAGGAAAGGGCCACGCTGGGCACCACAGGTGGTGGACAGTGGTAGAATAACTTTCCTACTCAAGGAATTTTGCACAGGAATAATTTATCAGTACAGAGAAATTCCCTCACGTTCCTGGTTAGGGGTTTCCTTTTAAGAAAATAATTTAAAAAGGCCATCCTCTAAATGCAATTGCCTGTGATACCATCAGCTGGACACGTTTAGCTCCAGTGAATAGTTGCATCACCACACTTATCTAAATCTCTCCATGCCATGTCTGCCCTGAGGGAGTATTTTGTCTGTTGCAGCATTCTTCATGCCAGGGAGCAAATAGTATTTCAAGATGCATGTAGCTCTTGCTGTTGTAGAAGTTTTGGGAGCCCAGAGCACCCAGATAAAGCTATCGCACAAACTGGATCTCCTGCCAATAGGTAAATTATGTATTTATACTTTTAGCACCCATTTTTCTTTTAAAAAGTACTTGAAACGTGCATTCTTTGTTTGAAAGAGTGAAGCTGCTCCCACTGCTAAGCTGTGGGTGTCTTTAGCCATGTTTTTGTCCTTACTTTCTACATTTTTGGCATCCTTTATCTGAGTCACTTCTTTTGTAAGGGCAATGTTTTTTACATCCATGCTCTCCCCTTCAAATAAAGGTGAAAACCACTGTCATGATTTTACAAAGATCTTAAAGGACTGAAGATTTACCCTGCCTGTAAGGTAGAATATAATATTTTTTTTAATAGAGATGGGAGCTCAATGTGTAGCTTCACAGAATAAATTACATAAATCCAGTGTGAAAACACTGCATAAAAATCCTCAGTAATAATGCTGAATATATCTGCTTGCATGATTCTTGTAAATAAGTGATTACTGACAATGCCTGCTAATTCTTCCATTGCTCAAATGGTACCAGCTTCAGCAGTCTGAAAATACAAGTTTAATGTCATTTGTTAAATCCTGATTGTTTTATTTTCTACTTCTGTTCCATTATTAAGCTGGAGAAAAACAGAAGTGTTTCTGGTTTATGTGCTTGTTTATGATCAGAACCTTCACTTCAGCATTACTGTAAAGAAGATGTTGATACCTGTAGGCTGCCAAACAAGCAAGGTGGTAGTTTTCTTCAGTTTATGTAGTGACATAGTGCTATGAATGCATACAGGATTATACACTCAACATATTAGTAGTACTTGTATACGTATGTGTGGCTCTGGGGGAATAGCATGTGTGAAGCCAGATTTTTACCTAAGTTCTCTAAAGTGGTTTGATGGGAGTCAAGCTGGCAGTTTTTTGGGGCCTGAAGACTGCAGTTTTAGCTGTCATCAATCACTTTCAGTGTCACTGGGGCTTACAGAGGATGTTTGGTAGCTTGCTCTATGCCGGCTTTCCACTGTCTGCTAGACCTTTGGGGTTTTGTGCCATATTTGCTCCTTTCTTTGTCCTTAGTGTCACCAAAGGGATGTGGGGAGAACAGCTGAATGTTTGCATCCTGATAGTTGTCCCATTAGCACTTGCCTCATGCAGCTGTAAAGGAAGGGCTTTGTCCCCCAGATCCACCCAGAAATTGTTTTCTTGGACTAGCATCCCTCAGTTGCAATTGTGTCTCCCTCACCAACCCCAGAGGCTCAGGGGTGTGGAACATGTGGCCTACCCCTGAAATGAGAAACAAAAACCAGCAACAATGCAGAAGCTCCTAATGATACATCTCTTTTTTTTAGCCTGGTTTCCTTCTGAATGCATGTGTACGAGTGATGATGACTATTGCAAACTTTTCTGAACCTGGAAAGGGGAAAGACACAAACAATTCTGGCCTGGCATCAGAAAATCTTACTGCCTGCTTATGGTGTGGAGTCTGGTCATTTACAAACCCCAGACATAACTCCTGGTTTTCTGTTTTGTGGCCCCTGTATCTTTTGTGCATATACACTGAGTAGTTTCAAAATGTGCTTTCCACAGCTGACTTATACCTCAGGATAGTTAGATATGTTACTCTAAAGTCAGAGTGCAGCTGTTGAAGAGAAGGGAGAATTACAGAAACAAGGGGTTAGAAAAAAGAAACAAAAAAATATATACCACTATACCATGTCTGTATGTGTCTTGCCTATATGGAGAATATATAGGTGCATGTGTGAAAGAATGGAGCAGGGAGACGGATTATTTGCTGGCTGCATGGTGTAGTGACATTTGAAGTTGGGTCTGAGAATACTTAGCAAAGATGCAAAGAACTAGTCAGATTGGGAAAGACTACCAAATCTTTCAG
Source organism: Pezoporus wallicus (assembly GCF_028554395.1). Classification (NCBI taxonomy): domain Eukaryota; kingdom Metazoa; phylum Chordata; class Aves; order Psittaciformes; family Psittacidae; genus Pezoporus; species Pezoporus wallicus. Next base: position 989,111 of record NW_026635157.1, read on the forward strand.
ACAAAGAGTTTGGTCAATGTGGTTGTCAGCTGTGACTTGCGGCAGCGGATGAAAATTTTGGAGACATTTGAGAGATACAGTTTAAGGGTTTCCCTGCCCTATAAGGGAAATGAAGGCCACTCGTGGTGAGCATGTGTGTCAACATATAATTGAAAGCATGCAGTGATTTTTTGATTTGAGTTGGTTTGAACTGTGTGAATACAATTTCCGAGTCAAAAGGATCTAAAAGAAGAACAACTGCTCAGCCAGCAGGACCAGGGGAAATGGAACTATGCAAAGACTGGAAAATGTGTTTTGTATACTGAAACAGTTCATGACAATGTGGAGTCTGACAAGTGCCGACAGTACTTCTCCAAGAACTGGATGGTTTTTAAGGTGGCTTTAAAAATGATTACACAATAGAGAGAAATCTGAGATGGAGAAAATTTCTGAAGAAAGCAATATCTTTAAATCCATTTTGATGCCATGGAACTGCGCAAGTTAGACAAAAGACATGAAATATTTGAAACCTTCTGATCCAAAAGATCAGTTAAAAAAAAAAGGCCAGTGCTTGCCTGCTTTGTTTCCATTGTGTCTCTGTATAAACAATATAAATATTTGTCTGTGTCCTTTTGTGTTTCTAAGGCAAAGGCCTCAACTTGTGCATGTCAAAGCTGTTTCAGCTTTGGGTTTTTTCCACAGGGTTTTGCTGGGTGACACCAGCTAAATAGGAGGCCATAATCAATAGTTCTCTTTAAAGAACTCTTTTCTCAACTTTGTTCTGCATCACCTAGTGTGCACTTATTTTATTTCTCAATTCTGAATTGAGAAATAAATCTTTGAAATAAATGTAGATGATGCTTTCTTAACCCAAGTAAGCTGAGGCTGTAACTGCGAGAGATTTCTTGGGGATCTTGAGATGCTGGGGAACCAGAATCCACACTGGTATGTGGAAGCTTGGTAGCTTCAGGTATCTGCTTTATGAAGCGTTTGGATGATAAAAGTGTGCTCTTTGTGGAAATACTTTGGCAGAAGAAGAAATTAAACTACAGATTTGCAACAATAATCTCGGGGTGGTGAGCCTAGCCTAAATACTTTCCAGGAAACAGTTAAAAGGTGGAGGAAGATATACTTTAGCTTTTCTTCCTCACCCCCTTCTGAACTTAACTTGCATCGATCAGTGTAACTATAAAAACTTTGTAAAAGGGACATTCACTAGGTCATTTGGACCAACAGTAATGTCTTGATAACAGAAATGTTTATCAACGTATTAGTGCAATAGAAATGTTTCTATTAATTCTGAAAAAAACCCAAATAATAAAAAAAATATTGTAGAGCTATTTTTGTGCCACATTAAAGCATTACCTCTCCACAGTTGTTTTTCCTTGAAACAGTAAAAGGCTTAATGCATCCATTTTTATGGATTTATTTGATAGCTGTCACCTATAACAGTTACATCTGTTGCTCAAGAGGAGCAAAATGACAGTAGCAGGCAGCAGAGCAAGTAGAAGCCAATGAGATTTTAAAAGTCTACATCAATTCTGATCTCGTTTGCACTTTGCAATAAAGGTTTCGAAATCTGTTTCTTAAGTATCTTTTAAAATCAGTCTGTGCTCTTTTAAATTGCTTAAATCAGATTTGTGCTGCTCTTCTGTTTCACAGGCCACCTCTTTCCTAGAAGCAAACTTAAATCGCTTCGGTAAACAGGAGGCAAAAATGGAAACACCATGTGACATCGGGAAAGGCCCCACTGGCAGAAGGAGAGCTTACCCCTTCCAGGGTTAATTTGCAGAAACCTCATATTTCTTAGTGTTGGGATGGCAAAGGTGACTAAAAGATATGTGTTTTCTGGGGGCATAGTGATCGTCTTGAACCATTTCAGACCACCTTTGCTAGCCACTGTATGTTCACTGATTTACTGGTTAGATGTCAGTAATATTTTTGTTTAGCTCAGATAACTAAAAACCCCACCCTTGTATGAAACTGTTTCTACTCATGAAGATTTATAATGCTGGGAATAAAAATCATCATCTGGATGTCATTAAGATTTTCCTGGCAAGTAATTAATGCTTGTTTTTATCAAGCATCTCCAATAGCAGCAATAGCAAGTGAGTTAAAAGCGGCTGTCACTATAGAAATAGGTCTACGTGGTCTCTTAAAGTTTCTGCTAGTTTTTCCAGCCCTCAGCAAATGGTGGTGCTAGTACCTCATTTTTCATTCACTGTGTTTCCTCATTTCATGGTCATATCAGCCTCTTGGTGACTGCCAATGAGCAGATCTCATCATAGCTGAAAATTCAGGAACATGTGCAAAGAAACCACCCAAATGGGCAAGAAATTTGAATATTCCCTCTCCTGGCTTTTTTCTTTAAAATGAGAAGACTGCAGGTATGAATCTGTCAAAGTAGGTAATTTTTTTGTTTGTTTCTGTTTTGATTCGTATCTGTTGTGACTTAATTGCATGTCTATATTTATATATACAGTAAGTCAATGTATGTTTTGTCTGTGCTGTACCCATTGTGCATTCATGTTCTAACTATGAGAGCAGGACTCTCTCAGCCTGCTTTTGGGAGAATTGGCTTCTAGAGCAATAATCAGTAAGATGTAGGGTGCCCTTTTCCCAAAGCAGCAATGACAGCTTGTCTACTGTACTCTAAGCAAAACCCATTGTGTACAGCTCCCTGTGGAGTTCCATGTTGCAGAAATACCCACTGGCATCAAAATAGCCTTTTACATTGTGCACTAGGTTATGGAAGTACCTATGAGATAGCCTTACCCTTGGTAATACATAATTACTATTGTCTCCATTCGAAGTCTGTTTATTGAGTGTATCAGAAAATACGTATCAGCTACCGGTTCAGGTCTGGAGAAATTTCCAGAAATTACTGATAACTTACAACATTTAATGTAGCAGCAAGTGTACAACTACTGTTAATTTCGCCCATTGAAAATTACAGGCTGGAAAAGCCGTTATGAGTTGTTTTGAGAGGTTCATGTTTTATCATCAGCTTGAAATTGTGCCTCTGGCTGTTAGTCACTGGGCTGCCAAAATTCAAGTGGCTTGAAGTGTGGGAGCTACTGGATCTGCAGGGCAATAACGGGAAGGAGGTTGTTTTAGGACTGATCTCCTTGCATATGTAGTGTGTTTCCCCATGATAAAGTGGTTATATCAGCTCCACCTATTAGTAAAGTTGTCTGACACTTCCCATTGCAGACTGTTTTCAGATGTTTACTATGTAGTCAAACTATAGCCGAGTTGAAATCTGACTTCCTCTTATGCTGGGGTGCATAACTGCTGCAGGTCTATTGGAAAAATTCTGGCTGAAATGCTTCATGTAGGAAAGAATTGCAATCAGTCCCTATCTTATTTTGTTGTAATAAGACTAGAGAAACTGCTTTGCACAATAAAGATAATCTCTTGTTTGTGGAACTCTAAATATAGCTGTGGGACCTTTGATCTGCAGGTCATCATTTCATGATCTCATTAGTGGGAGGAGAGTCAGTGTAGGCTTTGTATTAATATGAAAAATGTGGACCCTAATGGATTTTTCACGTATACTGTGTGGGCTGCCCAAGGTTTTTTCAGTTCCTTCTTGGCCCTCATTAAAGGAAACTTTCTTGCCTGAGTGCATCTGTGCTTTCTGAGTGGAGACTTCACACTTGGAAGTGAAGTGGCCATTGGCTAAAGGACAGCTTTTATCTCTGTGAAATCAGCCCAAATCTGGCAAAGTTGTAAGCTGCTTAAAGAACGTGTAATTCAAAAATGCTCACACTGGCTAGATGTTTTCAGCCTTATTTTCTGAAGTTTATCTCTGCATGCCTGAGCTGGGAAAGTGCAGGGCTGAGCAGATCTTGCCTGTAACTGAAGTTCCTGGAGTGTTGCTGTTATGCTGGCTCTAGACATCCCTATGAAGACCAGAGGCTCTGTCTCTTTACTTATGCTTTATAAAACTATAAGATTATAAACCTGAAAAGAATAAGAGAAGAGCCTGACCTTGGGCAGGGACCAAGGCAAGAGGCTATTTTATAAGGCTTGAAGAGAACTGGGACTGGCAGGCCATATAAGCTAAGCAGGTGTTTCCTGAGGGAGGGACTGGAAAGGTGAAAAAGCCATTCCACACTATTAGAAGATGAACTCGCATCAGAAGGCCAAGCAGTAAGACCAAAACTGGCTAAGAAAGACGAAATGGGAAGAGTTATATGAGGGGAAGCAACAGCTCAAGGAAGTCTGTAAGAAAAGGGACAGCATGTAGCTTTGTGGTGGATCCATAGGTCCTCACTTGAATTGAGGGTGTCAGCAGCACATAATTGAAGTTTTGATAAAAGAAGGGTATTAGTTTATTTTTCAAACCTGTGAACAGCATCTATTTTAAATGCATCAGCAATTCTGCAGTGTCAGGAACTCAGAATGAGTAGATTCCAGAGATAAAGTATCCCATGCAGCCTTAATTTTGCCCTTGTTTGTCTACACCCTGAAAACATTTCTCTTTGCCTAACACATGTGCCAAAACAAGGGGATTGGACAGCCTGAAATTTCATGTCACAGTTTTTTTAATGTTATTGTAAGGCCAACAGCAAAGGATTTTAGTAAGTAAGTCACACCGGCTGGTACTTTCACTAGAGAGTTACTGAAGAGGACACCTATACTTAAAACATGTGGAGGGGAGAAGGTGTCAAAAACCCTATTGTACTGACCTTAACAGTAGGTCAGATTTTAGAATAAATTATGAAAGACTGAGTTATTCAGTTGGAACGAAGAAGAAAATGAAATTGATGTTAAGATGTATACAACAAATTGGCAATGCAAATGTAAAAATGAAAACAAAGACAACGGGTTTTAGCCTTGATGTTCCCTTACTTTGAATGCCTGACTTTGCAACTCTGATAATGTTCTGTTAATTCTTCTCTTGGAGAAAATTAGTTGGTTTTCCCTGCAAGGCAGTCCAGCAATATTATAGTATACATGCAGATTGTACGACAGTGGATCAGTACACAGGAGTGAAACTGGCAGTCACTAAACTGTCACTTTACACACCACTTAAAGGTGTGTAAAAGCTGTGTATAGCTACCGGGTGAATCTGAATTACTACCACAATGTCTGAGTACTTTTTAACCACAACATCAGTAATTAATTGAAGTATATTTAAACATGGTGGGGTTTTTTCTCCCTCATGATGTTGGCAGGTGTGTGTATAGTTTTATTTTACTTCTTCAATCTGCTTGGAAGAGGGAAATGTTTTGTGTACCTATTTTTTTTTACAAGTATTTACCTAGATATTTATTCTTAATGGTTCTTACTGAGTAGTTTGCATCTGTTTCTGTTAGAAGATTTTTGCCTGCTTAATGAGAGAAAATGAGCTCCCTGGTAGAACAAAACCCTTACATACTACAATATTCTTTACCTGATGCTGGCAGCTTGCACCAAAAGAAGACTCATGCTTTGCCTGTTCAGCATCACATCTGGTTGTCTGCCCAATGGAGAGGGTTTAGTCCATAGTTTAGGACTTGCCTTTTTTCACAAATTATATAGGAAGCTCAAATCAGTAGTCATCTGTTAGTATCCAGTGGGACAGTACTGTTCACACTTGCCACTGCAGAGCTGTCAAGAGAAGGCCTTAATGTTGAGCCTTGTTTTCATTAGATGCAGCAGCCAGTGCTTATGTACTTCTGCTTGTGGTATCACAGCAAATTCTGCCACAAGCAAATGGAAGGTGTGTGACTTTTGTAGTTCATGAAGAACTGGAATGTTTATAATCCTGGGGAATATGCTGAAGCTTGAGCTCCCATTAGGTCATGTTAATTGTAATGCTAAGCAAAGGAAACAACACAGAAGTATGTTTTAATTGGAACAAAGTTGTGATTATCCCTATTCCTAAGACCAAATTCTGTTTGCACTGTGCTGAGAGACCCTGATGCACTTAGCAATTTTGAAATTTTGAATTCATAATATGAGGTTCAATTATGTTATTTCCCCACTTTGTATGCCTTAAACAGACAGGATTGGCAAAAAGTGAATAGGCAAGATTTATTTTTTCAAACCAGGTAACATACAAATAAAACCATATGACTACAAACAATAGCTCTTGTGTCCTAGTCCTGCTATTTGAAGGTCCATATATTGGCTCTTTGGCTAGCTACCAGAACTCATAAAATGCTTTTAGGCAGCTGTGTCCCATTAACGCTGCATGTTACATCAATAAGAAACCATAGAAGTGCAGAGCTGACAGGGATTTTAGACTATCACTTACTTATCTCCATAGAATGTGAAAGTATCAAGTATGCCACCCTGGAAGATATTAAAAACACTCAGAGCAGGAGATTGCAGATCTCTTTAGATTATTTTGGTATTTCCCCTCCCTGACTGTTAGACAGCTCTTTGTAATATCCAGTCTAAGTTATTCTGCAAATTTTCTTTCTCATGGTGGACACTGTAAACTATTGATTACTGTCCTTTTATAATGCTCTATTACTCATCATAAGATCATTGTCGTAACTGTTCCCAGCCTCTGCTTCAGAGAAAAGAAACCCAGTTAGTACAGTTTCTTTTATCTTTTCACCATCTTCTCTGTTTAAATCCTCTAATACTGTTACGGTCCCCTGGATTCTGACTTGTTTATATTTTTCTAGAAATTGAAATTAATTCTTCATCTGAGGATCCATCAGTGATAAATTAGCAAATTAATGGCTTCTATGTGTACATGAGATGTTCTGACTGCCTATCCAAATATTCTCGTTTTGTAATATGCATTTGATTTTACTATATTCTTTAGTATTTCTTAGTTTAGTTTTCCTTGTAAAATTAATATAGAACATATAAATTAATATCTGCCTCTTGGCAACAGCCTAAACAAAATGAACTGTAAAACAAACAAGTCTGAGTAGTGAAAGAATCATCTTTTGTTTAGAAAACAGAATTATGCACCTGCAGAGAGGATCTTTGTTAGCAGTGCCTCTTAAGTGTGACAGGTTTCTCAGTTCTTGTTCATGCGTGGTGCAGGTTAAGTCTCGTCACCCTGAAAACAGATTAATTAGGAGGCATTTGATAGAAATCCGCAAAGTTGTGTGTCATTGACTGTTTATCGTTTCTTTCACTACACCAAAGGTAACAGAAGCCAGGTTCAAAACAAACAGACATTTTTTAAAATTAGCATTATTTTTCAACTGCAGCAGTCAATAGATTTCAAAAGCTCATAGATTTCAAAGCATCTTATGGGTAATTCACATGTACGATAGTTAACAAATATTCAAGGGCAACCAGGTAAGAGGTAGTAGAGGATCTTTAAGGTTCCTTCCAACCCAAACCATTCTAAGTATGTGGAAAAGATTATGTACATGGTGAGTAAGTGAATAAACAAAGGTCAATAAATGGATAAACCAGGTCCATTTCAGGAAATACCCCAAGATGACAATAGCCAGAGGGTAGTAATGTGCTCAGAAATATCCTATGTACTTGTTCCCTGAGCATCTGCTTCTGGTCAGCGCTGGAGATGAGACACTAAAAGAAACGGACCCTCTGTCTGAACCAATGGAAAAGTAATTCCAATACTGCCATTCTACCAGAAGCCAAGGCAATTTCCTAACAACATTGTCTTTCCTCAGAAAGTAGGTTGGGTGTGACTCCCTCCACCAATGCCCAGAAGAGGAGAAATACTATCTCCCTTCCTGTGACACCTCTGTGTAAATTATTTCATCAGGCTCTCTTTTGACCTTCTTTCAGGAGATATTCCAGGGTGAAGTTTTTGGGCAAACTGAGTGGCATAGAAAGAAATCAAATATATTAAATACCATTATGATTCAGTGGAAGAGGAAAGAAGATGGTCCCTCCTTCAGAAACAGAGTTAGAAAGGTAATGAAACCTCACCTGGAGTATTGTGTGCAGTTCTGGTGTCCTCAACATAAAAAGGATATGGAACTGTTGGAACAAGTCCAGAGGAGGGCCATGAGGATGATCAGGGGCCTGGAGCACCTCCCGTAAGAAGATAGGCTGAGGAAGTTGGGGCTGTTCAGCCTGGAGAAGAGAAGGCTGCGTGGAGACCTCATAGCAGCCTTCCAGCATCTGAAGGGGTCCTGTAGGGATGCTGGAGAGGGACTCTTCATTAGGGACTGCAGTGACAGGACAAGGGTTAACGGGTTAAAACTTAAACAGGGGAAGTTTAGATTGGATATAAGGAGGAAATTCTTTCCTGTAAGGGTGGTGAGGCACTGGAATAGGTTGCCCAGGGAGGCTGTGAATGCTCCATCCCTGTCGGTGTTCAAGGCCAGGTTGGACAAGGCTTTGGGTGATATGGTTTAGAGTGAGGTGTCCCTCCCTGCCCATGGCAGGGGGGTTGGAACTTGATGATCTTAAGGTCCTTTCCAATCCTAACTATTCTATGATTCTATACACTAAAAATCAAGAGAAACTGAAGAGGATAAAACCCCAAACATACCAGTTTATTCTGTGCAAGCTTTATTCAAAGGACGGTATTTCAGAGTTGGATATAACTGATATATGTATCATACATTAAGTCCTAATCTGTTTTCTTAAATTTTCTCTTGAATGAGAAATGGCACAGGAAGATAAGGGAAAGAAGGAAAGGCAAGGGAAAGAAGATTCTGCTTGGATTAGAAAACTTAGAAAAATTCAAAACTGAAAAAAAAAATTAAATCAGTGTTTCCTTCGTCACTAGTTAAGATCCTTTATAATCTGACAATTGGCTGTATCTTTGTGTACAAATTGCTTGTTGAAAAGTGAAACAATATTAAGATCAACTCTTTAAATGAAGGATGGAAACTGAAATTAGCTTCTAAAAAAAACAAAACAACCTGACAAAAAGAAATCCAGCCTTTACCTAGCAAATCATGTCTGGAGGGTACACCAGTGGGAGATATCAAATTTGCAGTAAGGTCAATAGCATACAGCATTACCAAAAAGAGACATCTGTGTTTCAGACCTTGGAAAACTCATAGCTCTTTAAGGCCTTTGTCTGTGCTGGTTAAGCTTGTTCATGGGTATGGAGGAGTTGCATTCAAAGATTCTATAAAAAAATCCAGAGGAAGTAATTTCTGTGTCAGTGAAAACTGGGAGATGGAGTAAATCATTCAAAGAAGCAGTCTGGCGTAAAGGACTAGCAGATTAGGCCTGGCATACAGCACAAAGCAGAGTATTTGGACAGAATTTGTGGAAAAGGGTGTATTTTTAAATTCAGGACAGCAGGCAGACCTCAGGATGGCTGTTCCTCAGCAATCAGATAAGTGGAAGGCTGTTCATGGGTATACAGAGGTTGTGGGACCTTTCAGATTTAGAACTCTAGGTCCTAGAAATAGCAAAGCTCTTCTACAGAGCTCCAGTGCACGTTATATTTCAATCCTGCCTATAACTGAACTCAAACTATTTAAAATCATGATAAAATGTTGTACCTGGGCCACTGTTTTGTTAAGGAGTAACATAGCACTGTTTTAAACAAAACAAAAAGTTAAAAGATTAAAAGCTATTTCAGGTGATTTTTAAAGTAACTTCAGGCATATTTTCCATAGGTTTGATTATTTTTAAATGTCTGACCTGCATATTTCGAAATACCAAATCCTTCTCCCTGCAAGCTCACAGCTCATCAGAAGAGAAACGCTGGAGCTGTATGGAAGGCAGTTTAGACCATGCAGTGAAATAATCTCTTTACTATCTGCCTCTTGATTTAGCAATTCTTGTGTTAGCTAATTTCTTATAGGTGTCACACAGACTTTCAGTGGACATTCCTCAGCTGTTCCAAAAGATCAGACCTCCGAACAAGGTCAAGAGGTTATTGCATGGCTCATGAGTTCAAGGAGGAACACCACTATGTAGCGGGAAAACTGCAGCGTGCAATTGAATTATGTCCATTCACACAGGGTTTAAAGAAAAACGTTTCTTTGATGAGGTTGAAAGGACATTAATGCAATAATTGTCCAGGAATGCCGTCTTCGCTGTCCTGTGGATGTTAAGTAAGACATGTCTTAAAACTCACACTATTACGGATTGCATTCTTTGCTCTTTCCAAATGTTAAATGTAACTATAGATAACTTCTATAGTCACATTTGGCAATGTTGCTATCCAGGTCACCTGGAATTAATCTTTCAGTTATGATTTTTATAACGTATCAGATGTGGTTCTTACTGTCGCATGGTAATTCACTTCTTTCACTAATTTTATAATTGATTTTTTGGAAAGAGTCATGGATTTCTGGCAAGCTCTTTCTTTTATGATTTATATTGTTTGATTCACGCAAACTTATTGCTAGCCAGTAAATATATTTTTTTAGTACTTGTTCCATTTGTTGTTTAACAGTAAAGATAAATTTACAGGAAGAAACACTGTCTTGCCTTTTTTCTTTTTTTGGAAAGGAGTGCTTTACTTCTTTTTATCCTTTCTTCCACCATCTCCCTAGATATTAATTCTTGCCTAAAGATTGGCAGCTCTTCTCTACAAGATAATTCTCAGAATTTGCTGTGGAGTTCATTGTCTTACTCAAGTACAGATGTTATAATAATTCTGCTTACCTCCTACTTTCCAGCAGGCTTTTCTTTCTAATTGTGCAGCTAGAGAACCAAAGAGTCTGCAGCCTTAGGAAAAATGTGGTCCTGCGCTCCTGGAGAAGGTGAGATCCAATGGGAGTTTTAGGATTGACACAGCCAATTACTGCAGTCTCAGATGCTTTGCTGGGTAGAGGGTCATCATCCCTGAGGCTGTAGCTAAAAACCCAGAAACACATGTAGTGTATTCACGCTGTTGAGACAGGGTGAGTTGAGGAACAAGCTTGGCTATGATAGTGGATGCTTTAATACCAGGTGCTTAAGTATGGCTGGTGACAGAAGTTATAGAGTGGCTTGAGCCTTTTCAGAGTCTTTATGGGATAAAGCCATCTCTTCAACCACAACTGACCTACATTCCTAGATATTTTGCATTGGCTTTCAGTAAGCCTGAAGTAATAACATCTGTGAAGTGATCCAAATCTGTGTACAATGACCAATCTTTAAATCCTCTGCAGATGTTGTCCTCTGAGAGTTTTACTTTCCCATCTCTGATGAATAGGTGTGATCAGGTCACTGTGGTGTGCACAGATCACTGTGGAAATTCTCTAAGAAGTGCCAAGAAGTGCCAAGTGTCTTTTGCAACTGCTTTGCTGTTACATTAGCAAGCCAAAGATTGCTTGTCTGGCTCAAACAGTGCCCTACGGTACAATCTATCAAAAGTTTATCTCTGATAGTTGTTGTTTAATGTTATCTTCAGTGACTAATGGATTTGAAAATTCTTTGTTGTAGCCAGTTACACAAGCACATAATTCTGCTTTTTCTCCTAAACTGTTCTTTTCTTCTTAATTATCACTTTCTATCATCTCCAGATGCATTTGGAAGGTGAACAAAAGAATCTGGCAATAACCCAAAGGTTTTCCCCTGAAGTCTTCAACATTTTTTTTTAACACTTCTCTGCTCTTTCCTCTCCACACAATTAATTCTTTCCTTTGTCACTGTTTTCTAATGCTCTTGGGAGGAGTGGAAGGAAGGGGAGGAGCCAAGAGCAAGCACTGAGGTTTTTGTTTTTTGTTTTTTTTTCCTCTTTCTGCTCTTCCTCCTTTCCACTTAATCTAAAATCCTGGCACATTTCTCACTGATAGTCAACCGTTAGTTTAAAGTAAACAGAATTCTTTTCATCCTTTTCATTCTTCTTTTTCCTCTTCCCAGTCCCTGCATCACCCTTACTGGCCTGTTTTTTTATCACAATGAAGAAAACTCTCATTCATATTGCTCAGGCCTGGGTGGCAGCTTTGGCTTGGACATCCCTGCTGCTGTGCAGTCTAAATCGGGATCACTAATTAAAATTAAATCCTTTAACTGTAATTGAATTACAATTAATAAATATAATTAAGTAAATTTAAATTAATCTCTAATTTTATCCAGGCTCTTATACTGGACACTACCATACACTTACTAGATTTTCAAGCTGATGATGTTTTGAGCTTTCACCCCACTGAGGGCATCTTTCCCATGCAGGAGGAGTTCCTTTTTCCAAGATAAATCTAAAAAACTGCTTTGCTACAGTGCTTTGGGATCTGCTTTGAAATACCCTCTTTTCTGGGACATTAACCCAAATGTGACAGCAAGCAAGTGCTGACTCCCTGTCTGTGTGTTCCAGGAATTAGAAGACAAAGCTTCTGGTGGGCATCACAGGTGCAAGGCATCTGGGCTGTCTGCCTTGTCAAGGGGCAGGATCATAGAATCATTTAGGTTGGAAGAGACCTTTAAGAGCATAGAGTCTAACTGTCAACCCAGCATTGCCAAGTCCATCACTAAACCATGTCCCTAAACACCATGTTTACAAGTCTTTTAAGTACCTCCAGGAATGGTGACTGAACGGCTTCTCTGGGCAGCCTGTACCAGTTCTTGACAATCCTTTCAGTCAAGACATTTTTCCTAATATCCAATCTAAACCTCCCCTGATGCTGCTTGAGGCCATTTCCTCTTGTCTTATTGCTTGTTACTTGGGAGAAAAGACCAACACCCACCTCACTACAACCTCCTTTCAGGCAGTTGCAAAGAGCAATAAGGTCTTCCCTGAGCCTCTTTTTCTCCAGGCTAAACAACCACAGTTCCCTCAGCTGCTCCTCATGAGACTTGTGCTCAAGACCCTTCACCAGCTTCATTGCTCTTCTTTAGACATGCTCCAGCACTTCATCATCTTTCCTGTAGTGAGGGGCCCAAAACTGAACACAGGATTTGAGGTACAGCAGGACAATTAATTCCCTAGTCCTGATGGTTACACTATTTCTGATACAAGCCAGGATGCTCTTGGCCTTCTTGGCCACCTGGGCACAAGCTGGCTGATGTTCAGCCAGCTGTTGATCAACACCCTCAGGTCCTTTTCCAATTTGCAGCTTTCCAGCCACTTCTCCCAAAGCCCAAGGTATTGAATGTTGTTGTGGCCCAAGTGCAAGACCCAGCAGTGAGTCTTGCTGAATCTCCTACAGTTGGCTTTGGCCCATGGATCCAGACTGTCCAGATCCCCCTGTTGAGCATTTCTACCCTTAACCAAATCAACACGCCCAGCCAGCTTGGTGTTATCTTCAGATTTACTGAGGGTGCACTTAATCCCCTCATCCATATTGTGGATAGGTATTAAGCAGAACTGTCCCCAGTACTGAGCCCTGGGGAACACCACTGGTGACGAGCTGCCAACGAGATTTAACTCCATTCACTACCACTCTTTAAGTTTCTCCATGTGGTCAGGTATTTTACCCAGGAAAGAGTACCCCCATCCAAGCCACGAGCAGCCAGTTTCTCCAGGAGAATGGTGTGTGAGACAGTGTCAGAGGATTTACTAAAGTCTAGGAAGACAACACCCACAGACTTTCCCTCATCCACTATGCAGGTCACCTTGTCAAAGGAGGAGATCAGGTTCATCAAGCAGGACCTGCCTTTCACAAACCCATGCTGGCTGGGCCTCATCACCTGGTTGTCTTGTACATGCTGCATGATGGACAGCACTTAAGATTATCTGCTCCATTATGATCCTATATGAGCCAAGGATGCCCTCTGCCCCTGGTAAGGCTGGGGGTAAGGGGTGCCAGAGCACTGGGAGGATTTGGGAATGCCAGTCAGGGGTAAGCAGGCAGGCATATGAGTGCTGGAGGCAGAGAACAAAGGCTCATTGGTGTGCTTTGACCCCTCCTGGAAGGGGAATGAATCAGTTCAGGTCAGGAGAGGTGTGCAGTGAGTGCAGACTGGACAGTTCTCCAGGCTGCTGATTCTGGAGACAAACTGAGCAAGGGTACATGCTGGAACGAAACAAAGACACAGTACTGGAAAGGTGAAGAAGGTGAAAGCAAGCAGACAAGGGGCTTGAGGAGTATGGTTTGGGTAAAAGCCTGAGATGGGACTTGGAGGGACTGGAAGGAAGATAGGACTTCTGGCAAGTGATAGACATGCTGTGTGGTGAGCTGCCTCAGGCTTTTATTGCAGGTTACACAATATGGGAACTTTGTTAATTAAAAAAAAAAGTCATGCGATTACATTGTATTCCTCATTTGTTTAAGATGGGGTTGTATTCTACGCAAATGCAGAGCTAGAATTTTTTGCCCAAAATGTAAAAAAAGTCAAGTTAAAAATTCCCCAACATCCTGAAACCTAAGCCATACCTTTTTTTTTGAAATAGGACATGACTTTTGGGTATTTAGGATTGGCAGTCAGATGGAATGACAGCTCTGAGGGGAAAACACCCGAAGACTGGAAACAAGGAAAAATGAGGAGTTTGTTTGAAGCTAAGAAATATGCTTGAAGGGAAGGAAACATGGCATAAGGACCAAGTTAAATCATCTGTGTGTTCGTCTTGCTCTTTGTTAAGTCCTTTAGCCTGCATGATGTATAAACTATGGTAGCATTGGGGAAAGAGCCTATTATTATTAATAATTAAGATTTCAAAGGCAGTATTTCTGAATTCTGTACAAGTTAGGTCATGAGGCTGGGCAGCTTGCTGATCCGTAGAGTAATGGCTTGTCTAAATAAATGTCAGATTTTCCGAGTTTATGCTGCAGTAACTGCAGCCTGCCGGAACTCTGTACCTGACTTTAACCTGTAAGGTCACACTGAAAACAAAATCACATTAGGGCTGGCCTAACAATTCCTTTTTCTCTTTTTTTATGTTTTCCCATGAGTTTAATTTTCAGGCCTTTCCTTCCTATCTTTTAGGTAAAAATTATCCACAGATTGCAGTGCAGACTTGCAAGGGCGCAGAAGTGAATCACACTGTTTGTTTTGCCAGGGCCAGAGCCCTGCAAAGGCAGGGGAGATCCTGCAGCTGCCGCAGTCACCCACCCACGAGAGAGGCAATACCCAAGTGGGCAGAGGCTGCTGCTACAGGAAGATCTTGCAGCTGGTGCTGATCAGGCTCCCCAGACTGTTTTGGCAGCCAAGGAGCAGCAAAGCTGGTTATTTAGGGTCTTGGGTCAGCCTCCCTTTACATTATCCTTTCCTTTCCCCTCTCTCTCCCTGCGCTTCTGTCCATACACTTACCCTCCCTCTTACAGAGCTCACTCGGCTTCCTTTCTGAGAGGCCTGCAGGCAATTTTGTTACAGGGTTAGGTGTGAAAAGCAGGTAACTGGATTTGAGAGAAATGATTTAAATGAAAGGGGCAATGTTATGGTTGAAGTGGCATGCATCAAAGGATTCACTATCAGTGTTGCTGTTTGAGTAAATTTGCTTGAGTTTTGCTGCATTGTATCAGTTTATCACTCAGAAGCCTGTGGGATTGCTGCATAGACACAGATGTGTAACAAACTCAGAGCAGGATGGCTATCATGTCCATATAGTTTGAATTAACCTTTTAATATTTAATAACCATGATACACTCTTTTCCCCTCTCCAACTCACCTTGATTTCACGCACAGAAGCACGAATGAAGAACAAGGATTTCTTTTCCATCAGCAGTGACCACTTAGGGCAACAGATCTGAGCAATATTTTTGGCTTGTGTATTGAAGAAGTATTCACTGCATAGGTAATAATATAGGAAACATAAAGACTACCAGAAAGCAGTAGCTTTTTAATACATCCCTGTGAGCTTTTAAATATTATTTTGTTTCTCTGCTTACAAATGTAAGTAGAATTTTTTGCTTACACACGTTCTCCATCTATAAACATACACCTGTAATATCTGTGTTCCTTAATGTCTGATAATTCTTTTATCGTATCTACCAGTGCATGTCTCGAAAACCACCTTTTGATTAGAGATGGCCTATAGTAACATGGAGGTATTGAAACAGCTGAAAAGACCTTAACCCATTACTAGTCTGTCACTCATAACAACAGCTGGCTTTGGCAGGAGGTCAACAATGTAGGTTTGAACTTTGTGAACTACAGATAGCTCCTAATATTAGAAAGATAGATGCACACAAAGAATTTCAAGAAGGTGGATCATCTTTGTCTGAAATTTTAAACTGGTCTTTTTTCTGCAATGGTACACAGGTTTTTATTAACACATTCTATTTTTATTTTTATTTCTATTTCAAATATCTTTTAGAAATTGAGGAATTCCCAGTCAAATCACATATTTTGTGAATATTAATGAAACCCTAAGTCTGCTCTGTAATGTGCATTTCCAGTGTAACATTTTGCTCAGCTTTGTAGACTTTCCTTCTTATATCCCTTCCAAAGATTGCATGTTTATAACTTTATGAAAACAAGATCTGTTCAATCTGTGCCTAATTGTGTACTCAGATTTTGAAATATTAAAACATCACCAGTGTCTAGTACCTAACTGGGTAGACCTCTGGGATTTTTCCATTGGTGGTAAAGCAATTTCTAGATTTGCTAAACCAAACGGGATTGTATTTCCTGGAACATTAGTTTAATGCTAAGAAATGTTTTCAGTTTGTACCTAATCAAATTTCTATGGAAGACAACAAAGTTGATATTGGTCTGAACTAAAGTCTTGGCACTAAAGGAAAGGAAATACCCTGTAGCTGGACACTTCAGAAGTGGAACCCATGCAATCTAAATCATGCTGATTCACCTCCTTCACATACCCGTTTTTCTGATTTGCTGTTAGGCACTCGCTCACCATCTTAGTGTTAGAGGACAGAAAAATGTAAAGAGCTTCTGGGTACTCTTGAGGCTGTTATAAAGCCCATTGAAGGAGAATCTGCCCACTGACTTGAATGGACCTTGCCTCTCTTAATGCTCAACAGCTGTAACAAGGAAATTAATTTGTATAACCTTTTGATTTAAACCATTTCTAATATTATGTTTCTTGGAATTAACTTGTTCATATAAATCCTGACCTTTCTTGAACAGATGGTGATAATGATGACAGTGAGATTGTTATTGAATGGCATATGGGAAATGTGAGATCCAAAAAATATATTTGATTGCTGGCGATCAAGCAAGAACCTAATTTAACTGCAAGGACATTTTATATGAATCAACCTGTTACAGCCTGAAGTTTTCTGTAAAAGTTTCAATGCTCTTGACCCCAGCTAGGCTCTTAGGTATGTAGTTACTTGGTGCATACTCTTTTGAGAATATTTCCCTGAACAAAGATTTTCAGTGTTGTGTTAAAGGCTGAATTCCAGTTGTACAGAGTCTAAATGGGCTAGCAATATTAGGTGATATAAATGAAGAGGGTAAGGAGCTTCCTTATTAAAAAGACTGAGTTTGCAGGATTTACAACAACAAAATAATCTCATGGAGCTGCACTGTGTTTAAATAAACCAAAGTTAAAGTCTTAATTACATTTAAAATACTTATGGCATATGCATATTATTACTTTAAATTTTTGTGAATTGAAAAATAACCTGGCACCAATCTTCAAAAATAATATGAATTGTAGAGCTCTAGTTTTTTCAACAATTTGGTGGAATAGAATGTAGTGGCGACATACTGATGGCTGACACAGCAGGCAGCAGACAATACTATACAACCTGACATTTCCCAGCTCTTTACTATTTCTTTTAGCAGAAATAAGGAATGAATAAAAATGGCATATCTATTAAGAACAGTAACTGAAAGGTTAAAAAAGTTATTGTTTGCTATGTGAAACATTATTATGTATGCAAATATAAAAAATGCTCTTATTTCCATTCTCTTCTGGCAGCACAGAATTACTCAATTAGCATTTGTGTTTCTATTAGGGGTTGTGTTATCTGGTAGGGATATGAATTTTTATCAAGGAGAAAAGAGGCTTTAGTAGAAACAGTCATCCCTAGAATAGGAGGGATTGGTTTTATTATTCCATTAGAACAGGTTGGATATTTTTTTTTTCTAGAGGGAAGAGATATGATCCCTAAATTTTGTGTTGCTCCTTGGTGTCTTTAATCAAAGAAGGTCACTAAATGGGTTTAAACGTGTTACATGAGGATGGTGTTTTCCAGGAGTTTGTGAGTCACATATGTATGCTGGTGTTTAAATCAGATATATTGCCAAATACTAGTAAATTCACATAGATGTGTGTGGTGAATTTAAATAATTAGGGGGGCCATCTGTTACAGAGGATTAACTTCAGACTCTTAGAGGCCAATTTTAGAACCAGGATTACTACAGTTTGTTTAAATGGCTGTGGATTGCAGTTATACACAGGAGAGATTAAAAATGTGTAGTATAATTTACTTCCATCTGTATGTTAGTTAAGACAAAATGTATAGTAGTTTTTCTCTTTTTAATGAACAGCTATAAACTAAGTGCATAAGGAAGGCTGAACATGTTATTAATCCAATTTTTGTGTACTTGTACTGAAATTTCTCACTTACTTTCCCTTTAGAACATATGGGAACTTGATAGCAGCGAAATCTTGATTTTTTTTTTTTTTTTTTTTTTTTTTTTTGGGGGGGGGTGGTGAAGAAATTTTTTTTTAGTGTGTATTAGTATTGTGAATAGAAAAGGGGTCTAAATACTGTGTTTAATGACAGATGTGGAATAACCTGCTGGACCTGCTATTTTGCTTGTTAAGTATTCTACTAATTTATGAAGAGACTCTTTCAGAAAATTGGTTCAATTCAGTCATACTCATGGGACATAGTGAGCCCACAGCATGAAAAAAAAATTGGTTTCTTCTGGCTCAGGAATTAAAATATCTACCAAGAAGGTAAAATAGCGATGCATGTTCCTACCTATTTAAATAGGTAAAACTGTTCTGCACATTACTTTTAATAGTATTCTTCATCTATGAATTGATTTGTTGGAAAATATGTACAGGGTAAGAAAACATATGAATGTTTGTTACTATTATACTCTCAGTAGAATTTTTATAAAATAAGAGATGTATATTGGACAGTATTTGAGTAAATAGGTTGAGTATTGAAACGTAGTATTTATCAAATTGCTCATTTGATGAATTCTTATTTAAGCAACCCACTTCCAAGTACTGGGTCCCGCACTCGGGTCACAACAACCCCATGCAATGATACAAGCTTGGAGAAGAGTGACTGGAAAACTGGCAGCACTGGAGGTGTTGATCAACAACTGAGTGAGCATGATCCAGCTTGGGCCCAGGTGGCCAAGAAGGCCAAGAGCATCCTGGCTTGCATCAGAAACAATGTGGCCAGCAGGATCAGAGAAGTGATTGTCCCCCTGTACTCACCGTTGGTGACGTCCGTCTCAGATCCTGTGTTCAGTCCTGGGACCCCCACTGCAAGACAGACACCATGGGTGCTCACACTTTCTGTTTTTGCCTTAGGCTCTTTACTCTGTCTAGTGTACTTCCTCTTCATCATGCTTTTCCCCCTACAAGGGTACGTTTCTTTTCCTATTGTGGCATTCCTTTAGCCACTTGATCTACCGTCTTTGCCTGTAGGTCTGTTTGTCATATTACATTTATACCCCACTGAGTTATGTGTGGTGGAATATTTTAGCATAGCACCCACCTTCCGTGTTTTGTAGGTTTCATAATTTCAAACTGAAAAAAACCAAAATGTGGTACAATACGATACAAAGCATACAAAATAAGGTATATGTTTGGCCACAGACAGGTGACTGAGATGATTTGCAATTTGTTTGGAAAGTACAGTGAGAATACGGTGAGAAAGGTATTAGCACTTGGCCTTCTCTAAAACATGATGAAGCCTGCCATTGTTACGTTAAAATTGGTCAAAGAGAGAGTTTTTCCTCCTGGCTTCTTATATCAATGAACAGTATAGCTGTATAGCTGAAGCCAATTTTCTTCAGTAATTTTAGGAAAGAATCCACTGTTTTGTGTACTTTTATCAGTGCCTGGTATGTCTCTCATAATGATCAATGGTAAGCTTCCACTGGCTTCAGTTCTGCCACATTATCTGAAAAATGGCATAATATAAGTAATGCAAAGCTTTTCCTAAGAACACAGTGATAAAAATCGTGTACCTGGTAGAATACTTGGAATTATATACACAGTTATGCAAATTATGGATCTCAATTTTTTTTTTTTTTTTCTTTCCCTGGGAAAAAAAGTAAGCTCCAAATATTTCAGATTTAGTAGTTTTGGAAAGATATCCTTTACATTTAAATAATCAGTGGCAACATCTCTGGTGTATTTTCTACTATGACTTGCAGTCAACAATCATGTTTCCTTCAAAACTGTTAATAAGAACAGGGAAAATATGAAGAGCTTTTCTATGCTACCATGTTTATGTGGACTAGTACCTCACTTTGTGAAAAATTCAGTATAAGTATTGGGCTATCCTGTAGAATAAAATAGACTTTGGTTTTGTAATATCAAAGTATCTGTCTTTATTGGATTAAATATATTTTCTAATTTTATATATCTTTTGATATATATGTACAGTTTTTTTTTTTGGGGGGGGGAGGGAAATTTGAGATTTTACTATTACAAATCACCTTTGCAGGTTTCTTTTTAATGAAAGGAGAATAATTTGGTTTCTTGACTTCTCTTCACGTTATTTACATTTTGCTTTCACACTGTGAATCTGTTGTGCAGGAATTTGCATTGCATTCTCTACTCCCATGTTTATCCAAAAGCCCTTGTGAGCCATTTGCAGTGAAAGGGTGGGTATTTCAATATTTTTCCTTATAACTGCAAGATGAGGGAGGGTGACTGCCTTGAAGGTTTAGAACAAGAAATTATTTCCTGCCCTTGCCCTGTTAACATACACAGCACATTTCTCTTTTCCTTGATCATCTCTTTTCCTTTTTCATACTGCCATTTACATCTTTCAGTGAGGTCTTCTTCTGCAGTAACTGTCCTGACATTTGTTTCTAAACAAGGAAAAGCTTGACATTTTATAGAACATGAAACTGTAATAATCTGTTTCAAATAAACTAGTGAAAGGCGCGAATCTAATTTTTACAAAAGGTAACACGTATTCTGTAATCCCAACAACAGTATTTTGCTGGAACTTATTTTCTGCAAGTTTTACAAAACCGGAAGGGCTGCCTTTCTAACAGTGATATTTAAACAGCAACATCAAAATCAGACTGTATTTGATTGTTGTATTGAGCTTGCATTTTGTCACTAATTCATCTGTCCAGCTTTTGCCTCAGAATCTTTGAGCCTTCTCTTTATTTATAACTGCAGATTTACAGTGCATGTTTTACTAGTGTACAGATCTGTAACCATAATTTTACTTGTGAAAAAACTGAAAGCAATCTTGGAAATGTGTTTACGGCTCTGCCAATTATCTTAAGAGCATATGCTTTTAAAAAACCTGGCTCCTCTTTAGAAACAAACTACTAAAAACCTTAGCCTGAACATGAAAATGGTTCCAGTAGTGGGTGTTTATTTCTAAACTGTACTAGATTTATTTATAAATTTAATAGATTGTATTTCTGGTGATTTGTTGAGACTTGTTCTATCAGTTACCAGGTTTAGTTACATACAGACACGGACTGAGATTTATAGCAGAGAACATTTCCCATGTGTTGAAAAGGTGGCTGACGCTGGGCTGCAAGGTTCACGGCATTGCTTGTTTTTCAGTACAGTCTAGGTTATTGTCTAAATTTATCACCTTTTGCCGCTAAGGGCATGTTATTGTGCCTGCAATACGTCTTTTCTTGCAAATGTGCTTCTGGTTCAGCTTCCTTGCTCCCGAGACTTTTCTATTTTGGTTCACTGAGTCATGTGATTCTCCTGGCCAGTGAGAGCCCCACAGAGGGAATGGCAACAGCCTGCTGGGATCTAAGTAAGTCAGAAAAAGCTCTCGTTTTTTTGCAGTTTCTGTCCCTCACACTCAGTTTGAAATGCTGCTTTTACCCCGAACCTTTGCTGAGTGCACATAGTAATACCTATGGCAGTGCTTAGAAGTTAGGGTTTTTTGGTTTGATTTATTTTTTTTACTCTTTCTAACATTACTTTTCTGACTATGTTCTTTTTTTTCCTGTGTCCCGCAGTGTAGTTGAGAAGCCTAAAAAAGAAACAGAAAACAAACCAAAAGCATTCCAAGTGGTGCCTAAAGTGTGTTTTAAGTTTAATAAGGAATATTTCAGCTGCAGTAGTACTTTGTTTAACATGTGCTATAAACAATGTCAAAAATCATATGCTGTATTTGAGGAAGAATGATATGACACTCCCCCCTTCCCCCCCCCCCCGCCGTCCTTACCGTCAGGCAAAATTGATCATATAGGAAGAAGGACAATAGTAAACAAAATGACTGAAATCCCATGCTGATGCCTTGGCCAATTGACTGAGACACAGTGGTGAAAGGACTTAATTCAATTACAGGGTAATCATGTACTCAAGGCAGTATATCATTTTTCTGTGTGAATGAAATGAAATGCAGTATTTTGATCTTAGCTGATGCTAAGCAATGCTTTTACTGTATGATACTGAAATAGCGTTTGGTGACATTTGTTGTTTTATTGTAGAGGCTCTTCCTGGTACAAAGTGAGAGTCTTCTTTTTAAGACAGGCTTTAAACTCTGTAGGTAAAATTTATCTGGCAATTACTACTGAGTAGTGGCTTTGTCTAATTTAACTAGATTTTGTTTTTTCCTTGTAAAAAAATACGATTTTACAAAAACCCTTTTGCCCCATAGTAAGGTATAGGTATTTTTCACTTCTGTTTAAGTTTTTTGGTTTGGTTTTGGCTTGATTTGGTTTGGTTTTATTTTTCTTTCTTTCAGATTACATGTGCTTTCTTTGGAGTTTACTTTTAGGTTTCAATGCTTATTTTAAATTTGGATATCTAAGTGATATGCCTTGATATCATTAAAAAAAAATCTGAGAACAGATTATCCTGATTTCCCTTCAAGGCTTGTAGCCTGGACCCTGTATGGCATCATTTGGAGGTGCAAGAGACCATTACCGCACAGTTCTTTATTTTCTCTGTGTTGCTGATCTATATCCTAATGACCAGGCATTAGATGAAGGACTGTTTGAAATCTTTCTTCTCCTCCTCCTCCTCTCCTGTCTCTCCCCCCATAGATTTTTAACAGAGAAATTTCACTTAATGACTGCAGCGTGATGCAAAGAGCAGTGTGTCAGTTCTTCAGCGCAGTTTCTCTCATCATCATAGATGCTGAAAAAAAATAATGTCCCAAATTCTGTGTTGAGTTGGTGCAGTGTCAGAAGTGCAACAGCATCTGTGTGTAAATACGTGACTCACAAGCTGAAAGCAATTAGAAAAAGCCATCCTTATCATGCAAACTAGATGAATATTAAGTGCCAATCTTACAGACTTTAAAACCAGTTTGCGTTGTTGGGTTTGTTGATAAAATGAAGCATGTGCAGGAGATTTTTTTATACTCATTAAAAAAAAAAGTGTTTGTTCATTAGATGATACAGCAAATACTAACCCAGCACTGCCTATTTGCCTTTGCTTCATGAGTTTGCACAATACCAACATGCACATAATGGGAATTTTGAGACATCTCAGAGTTGGATTCCCTGGCGCTTTGCACAACTTAATGCTAAGGCTCATGAACATGAGTCCCCAGCTTAAGAACTGTGCCAATCTCTGTGGTAACCAGAGGAATTGCAATTGGTAAAATACAATGAGTTAAATTAAAGGATCTGTGTTATTACTAATTTTCTTTTTTTTCCCCTCCTACTGGTTTATTTATTTAACTTCATCTGCACTCAGCTGTTGTCTTAGTTTCTGAAAAGGAACATAAGAAAATATGAAAAATAAAAGGAAAAAAGAGTGGGGGTAAGGAAGGAAGCTTTCTTCACTGTGAACACAGTCAAACAGTGACGCAGGTTGCCTAGAGAGGTTGTGGAGTCCCTGTCCTCAGAGGGATTCAGAACCAAACAGGACAGAGTCCTGAGTGACCTGCTGCGGGTGACTGCCTGAGCAGTTGTCTCTGCTAGATGGCAGGGACCTTGAGGTCCTTCTCAGCCACAGCAATCCTGTGCATCCTAGAGAATTCCCCCCCCCGCCCCGACAATTCAGTGAAGTAGACAGCACTGTTACTCTGGGGGGGGGAGATCAGAAGTCACATGTGGATTTTAATCTTAGACAGTCAATCTCATATTTTAGACCTTGTCATGTCACTGTCTCTGTTCAGTCACTAATCATTCATTTGGAGTGATGGCTGTGCATGTCTTGCTGGCACTGCCCGATGCATGCCACCTGAAATGTCACTACGGACAGTGAGCAGGGTTTCTTTTTCACCTCTTCCTCACACCTATTCAAAGTTACCTCTGGCAGAAGTTTCTAATCCTATCTTCTTTTTTGCACTGCCTCCTCAGGCACCACAGTGAGTACAGTAGTGTGTGGGGGCACACACTGATGGAAAAAGAACGAGAAAATTAAGAGTAAAATTAGAGTGCCAGTGTGGACTGGCTTCCTACACATCTTGCTACTCTACTCGAATCTTACTGTAGAATCTTCAGAAGTTGAGGGAGTGGTACAGAAGCTTGCAAAAGAGTAATCTACAAAGAGATAAGTTTGTAATTACATGGATATGTTTCAAATACTTTGTTTTTCAAGAGTCCAATTACATTTCTGTATAGAGCTACTGGTTTTGGATCTATTCAGTTCTAAATAGCTTTAATTTACAATTTTTTATGGCTTTCAATATCACAGCAGTTACAGGTTAGATCTGCCAAGATAGCCTGTGGTCTGTAACTGTCTATTCAGTCATTATATCATGTATGGCAGCTAATCATAAACACTGTAAAACCAGAATTGGTTGGATTTGAATATTGGCATTTTTTTCAACGCACTTGTTTTGAAATCCAGACCAACAGAGAGCTAAAAAGTTCTTTAGATTTTGTTCGTTCTCTGAAAGTTTGTGGGTAACTTCAGTGTAACTGCTTATAATTTTGCCTTGTATGTTCTTCAAGTGGAGATAAACTAGCTGTGTTTTTACAAATAAGATCACTGAGATTTTGTTTTGCGGTGATGCATTAGAAAACATTTCATAGAAGGGTCTCATTTTATTGGCATCACCAATTTTGAGGTAATGGACCTGAATGTTATTTGTGGGCTTATCTTGCTATATTGTTATAAATCAACAACCTGCTTATTCATTCCAAAATACCATCAATCTGAGACTGTGCTGCTGCCCAGTATGCAAGTACATTCAGAACTGATGCCAAGCTGTGTCCCCACAACCCCAAGAAATCATTTGATTTCTGCTTGTACTGACATCTTCTGGCTTTGTCTGAAAGCCGCTTTCTGTAAAGGCATTGATATTTTGCCTAGCCACTTCTGGATGTGAAAACAACCCTAAACCATTGATTTCATGTGGTCATTACAGAGCTGATAGCACATATTGGAGAGTAAGGAGTGATAATATTTCTGTCCCAGCCAGTATGATTGTTCTGTTTTGCCAGCCCAAACTTTTCCTGTAATTTAAACTGGGCACATTTCTTGTGGATTTGCTTCTCGCTCTATCTGTCATATATGTTGCTATATCCTGTTGAGCAGCTGTTTTGCGTGAAACATTACTGCATTTCAATGATGTTTCTGTATATGTCAGTGTACTAAACACACAAGAGCTTGCACATCCATACATGTGCACACTCTTTAAAGCAGGAGGACATCAAAAGCACCACTTGAATGAAATTTTGTAATCTCATGACATACGAATCATATAAATTCATAATTATATTCTTGGCACCTTATTTTCTTGGGTAGTCTTCCTCTTAACAAAACATCTACTGTTGGTCACTGGCATGGTTTTGTATGCAAAGTGTCCATCATAAACAATGAAAATGTAAATTTAGGGAAAAAGGAAGGTTAGCACATACATACCAGGAGATTGTTTCATACTTCCTTTTGAACTTCTGATAGAGAGTTCTTTTTAAAAAAACATTGATTTTCTTCCTTTATTTCTTTTCTCTCGAAACCCAGCAACATGAAGCATGTACTTGTAGAAATGCCTTTAAAAATAAAGCAGAAAAACCTAGAGAAAGCAGAGTCAAGAGAGACTTAAGAAACTTTATGAATTAGATGGTGAGTCAGTTGTGGTTTTTATTTTTATTTGTTTTTTAAGGAGGAATAGGCACAAGCAGCTAATATTTCTTCTCTCAGAGATTAAACTGAAGCAAGAAGGACAAACCATAAAGCGAATTTGATTTTTGGTAACTTAAATGATTGAAAACTAGATGAAACATAGGACATCTCATTATATTTGAGGCAAAATTTTTGTTCTTGGGAAATATATATGAGGTGAGCCTATAACAGCTGCCTGGTGTTGTAAGACCCTTCAACCCAACCTGGTTTTGCCATTGTAAAACCCCTAGTTCTCCTGAATATTGGGCTGGTTTAGGTTCTCCTCCTAGGGTGTCAGGGTTGGGGTAGGACCATGCCTGTGTGCTCTGCTCTCCTGGCATGGCCTTCCTGTTGGGTTTCCAGCCATTCGTGTCCATCCCTGTGAATGTCTGGCAGTGCTGTGGCAGGACAGTGAGGTTCTGATGTCACTGGTGGCATATAATGCCAGACACATGGCTTGAGAGTGCCCAAAAGACCAGTCTTGTGTTCAGAACCTAATGTCCCCATGAGGGGCTGTGGTGCATTTGGCACACTTCTGGAGCAGAGATTTTGTTTTAGTTTTCCCTGAAAGGAATTTGTTTTTTTTGTACACCCCAGCTGCTCTGCAAACGAAACCAATGCAAGGGGAAATCACTTCAAAACCTCATTATTGCTGTGAACAAAACCGGTAACGTAAACAAAGCTTGCTTTTATTAACTAATTGCCTTCCTTATGCTAGCTAACTAACCTATCACTCAGCACTGGATCTGCTACAGAAAATCAAAGAACTGCTTGCAAAAGACTGGACCTTCAAACTTAAAGCTACCTCTGCTGTCATAGAAACCTAACCAAGAAAGAAGCAGATATTGTGGATAAAACATTTCTCTCTCAAAAATACTTTAAGTCTAATTATGTCTCTAGTGACAGAAGTCTTGTGCACGACTGAATTACTGTCAGTTACTTCCAAGGCTTCCTGCATGCCAAGCAACTCTCCTCTCTTGATCTAAAGAGAAGCAGGAACATAGAATGGCAATAAGGAATGTATTTCTGCATAGGTAATGCACTAAGACTTGCTTCTGCATAGACACAAGTCATAGTTCATCTGCTACGTGCTGGTAAGTTTTTGCTTTAGTTTCACTTATTGAATCCAGCCTAAGTTGGATAGCTAACCCAGTACTGAGCTGTCATAGCAACCAGATTGTGTAATTTGTTCACAGTGCTTATCCACATTTATCTTAAAGCCCAGTTAGGCTGTTTTTCCTCTTTTGGACAGGCTGATCTAGAGCTTCACCCCTCTGGCAGCTGAGAAGCTTGTAATTTCCATACTAAATTTGTTTGCAGTGCCAGCTTCCTTTCTTTGGCCTAAATACCTTTTATGTCTTGATGTTTATGCCTTATGTTGTATTTATAGAGAGTAGTCAGATTTTGTCTCATCTTTGCTTTTTATTCAGTCTAAAGGAGCCAGATTTTTAGCAATCATTTATTTAATATACTCTTCAACCTTCAGATCTTTATTAAAGCTTTACTCCAGCTGCCATTACATCACTAACTTTAGTCTGTGAAATCCTTTCCCACATTGTCACAGATTGCCCTCACCCCCTCACCCTTACTACCCTAACATAGTCACAGCAGCAGACTTAGTTATGTCACTGTTCACCCTCCTTTCCAGGTCTCTTATTAAAATATTAGATAACAGAGGCACTAATGGAAAACTTCCTTTGTGACCTCCTTCCATTGAAAAAAAAAGTGGGCTTTTTTTTTTTTTTCTGTGCCCAAACTTTGAGGTAATTGCTTATCATCCCATATGAAGATAGGCTGAGAAAGTTGGGGCTGTTCAGCCTGAAGACGAGAAGGCTGCGTGGAGACCTCATAGCAGCCTTCCAGCATCTGAAGGGGTCCTATAAGGATGCTGAGGAGGGACTCTTCATTAGGGACTGTAGTGATAGGACAAAGGGTAACAGATTAAAACTTAAACAGGGTAAGTTTAGATTTGATATAAGGAAGAAGCTCTTTACTGTGAGGGTGGTGAGGCACTGGAATGGGTTGCCGAAAGAAGTTATGAAGTCTCCATCCCTGTCGGTGTTCAAGGCCAGGTTGGACAGAGCTTTGGGTGACATGGTTTAGTGTGAGGTGTCCCTGCCCATGGCAGGGGGATTGGAACTAGATGATCTTAAGGTCTTTTCCAACCCTAACTATTCTATGTTTTTATGATATAGAGGCCTGTCTGCAGCATCTCGGTTTCTCTGAGAGCTCTTGAAGACAGAGCTTGTTGAATTCCTTATTTTGATATAATTTCACATTTGTATTGAGTCCAGAATAAAAATCCTTATAAGGAAGTTCCCATGATGACACTTCTACAAATATTGTATTTATGGATGCTCTAATTGTGTTCCTTGTAGCAGTTTCTGACAATTTACCTGGTAGGGGTATCTGGCCACCTGCTCTCAAGTACATTAGTTTTGCCTCTCTTTTCCTCCTTTCCCAAGGCCTTTTAAGATTTCATATCACATTTTGTAGTTTTTTTTGACCTTTGATGCTGAGGAATTCAAGGAATTCACCTTTGAATTCCTTTAAAATTCACCAGCAGGTCCTGGTGACTTCTTACTTTTCTCTCTGTGGATTTTTCTGTAGCTTCTTTTACTGGTTCTTTAACTTTTAGGCAGACCCTTCAACGACACCCCCCCTTCTACTGCCCCTCCCCCAAGAAAGGTTCTGTTACTAGAATTTCTTTTAAGGTCCTTGTTATGAGCATGGATGCAAGAACTTGAAAGGCAGATCACAAACCTTTTTTGGCTTGACCTATAGCATTTTTACTTTTAGTCTGCCAGAGCTTCATTTTCTGTTTCATTGTCCTCATTAAGACACCAACTTGTTTTTGAAGAGCTGCTTCAAATAACCTCTTGCATTGAGTTTTGGCTTTCCATATGTTTGCCCTGTATCAGTATATTCTGTCCACTTGTTAGTGCCTTTATAGCAACTTCTTTATTTCTAGGAAATTCCTATTTTCCAATCAAGCAGTATTTTAAGGCAGTTTGTTGGCTTTGCTTGCTCATACACAGATGTTTAATTTAAGTGCTTATTACAATAACTTTTTGATAGCAAAATTCCTCCATATGTGGCCTTGTCTAATTAATATTTACATATCTTGTGGGTTATGTGTTTATCTGCTTCCTGAAGCATTCATTAAGAATATCTAAAGGTTTTGTGTCACTCACAACCTTGATACTTACTTGATTTTATGGGACCATTTTCCACCAATGTAGATCATCTCCCCTCTGAAGTTTGTAAAGAGCCAGTCACCAGCTACAGTGTAGTTGCAGCAATCAGGCATGGACTAAAGATGTTTTTTGATAACTACGTCTTGTTTGTTGCTATACATTATAAATGTGTCTTCATGAGTTGTGCTGTATCATGCATCTCCTGTGCTCTCTTCTTTTTAACATGTTATGTTCTAAAATATAACAGCTAAACATACCCTAGAAACATTATTAATTGCTGATAAAGTACAAGCTCAGATGTCTTCTTTTCTGAAAACCCTCCAGTCTGACAATATCTTTCTGATTTATGTGGTGAACAAGCTAATGAATTTGATATGCTGGGATTGGGATTCTGCATATTTGAGGAAAGTGTAGTCAAAATAAAGTCACCTTCTTGCACTTGCAGCCATCTGAAGGAGCTGGAAAAGCCTCAGCAGATGCAGGCAACTCTGAGGGGCAGTGCTACTACTTAGGTTTTTTACATCACTATATCTTTCAGTTCATCACATTGGTCTCTTGGTATCTGGATGCTGTGAGGATTTGCGAGGGGGCCTTGGGGAACACACTTTTCTGCCGTAGTGTTTCCCTTACGGATAATTCCCTCAAGTATGAGCACAATGGCTTTACAGTCCTATTTTCAGAGCTTGTGTGGCTGAAAAGACCTGCTCTGACCATCCTGGCTGACTTGCTGTGTAGCACAACCTATAGGAGCTTTACAAATCATTTTCTTTTTTACATGACAGATAGTTTAGGAAGGCAACTCTTTTCTTCATTGTAGGATTACTTTAAATCAGCCTGGACAAGCACAGAGTAGTTTTCCAATGGGTAATTATCTGTACTGTTAAAAAGTGCTGTTTATTTCTGGCATTTATATGTGTTAGCCCCGGAGATGTTATGTCAGTGGCAAATAGAGAATGTGACTCTCACTATTTAGTTTCTTCCTACTGAGCTATATATTACATGAGGATTACTCTAATCCTATGGGCACAGGGTAATATTGGCAGCTCCTGTTCAGATCTCTGCTAGCACTCCAAATGTTTGTCAGTTGCTTCTCTTCAGGACAGAGTACTATTTCTAGGAAATGGCTTGCTTCCCATGTCTGACCGTTGACCCACCCCTCCCTCCCACATATACATGCTTTTATGTTTAGCTATAATGGAAGCATTTCCATTATAATCGAAAGTGTGTTGTTTCCCTGAAGGAAGGTTATACACATTCCATATTGTACCTCTTACTTAAAAGCAGCATGGAACTTATAATTATTTTTAAAAATACTGTATTTTTCTGCACATCCTGTTAGTAATACTATTATTGTTGCATTCATGACCCTGAGGAAAATACAATGTAGTACAGCTGCCAAACACGACCTGTGAATTGCAGTAGGATGTACTCAGTTGTTGATGTTTCTCCATTCTCTACTGCAGGTTTTGAAGTCTAATGAACAGTTTTCTTTAATTTTAATAAATGATAATTTGACTTGTTTCATTCTTTAATCAAATTGTCAGACTACTCTATCTAATGTCTTACAGAAGACAATATAGATTACACAATGCTATTATTCTTATTGGCCCAATATCTTGAATTAATAGTTATTCAGTTAATTTGAGGAGAAATCACTATATACTTATATATAGTATACCTATATAACCTTATTCCTTATTTTTAGATGTTATTATATTAATTCCTAATTCTTAATTAAACCCATGATTTCCGAAACCAGAATAGGCTTACTCAATGCTGCTGTGGGCTTTTTTTTCTTTGTTTGTTTTTTTTTTTTTTTTCCTGTTACTGTTATTAAGAATATGAATCTTTCATTTTAAGAATTGTCTGATTCCAATATTAGGATTCCTCTTTGTTCCCTAAATACTTCAGAAAACTTCCTTCTTTGCCTGAATTTCTGCCTTATTTTTGTGTCCCTGTTTTTAATATTCTAGAATTCCTGAAATGCTATATCTTATATCTTTTTTGCTTTATGAATAAATTCTCTGCATGTATTTAAGCTTGCACTATGTTGGAGAACCTAAAGTTTAAGACTATTATTAAATTTATAATTTTTCACGTCTTCATCTTCTAAACCAAAGGTGAACCAAAATTTATTTTCCTAGTAGCACTTTGATGAATTGTAGCTTTTCCCAACAGCCAGTTAAGTTTGCTTGAAAAGTTTTCAAATACCATTCATATTTTCTAGGCAAATGTTTGCTCTCAAATGACTTTAATCCTCATTGTTTTTAAGTCTGTGAAACTGCCCCTTTAGAATTAGAGGTGACATCTACCTATCTACTTATCAATCAAGTCTCTGATTGGGACTTGATGCTATTTACACCTTGTTACAGTCAAATTGTTACCGGTTTCATCTATGTAATTATAAACTAATTTTGTTAAATGATTATCTCTTGTCAAGTGATATATAACTTCCCTATGTTGGATGCAGCAATTCTTGATTTGAGAAATTACTGTGTGTAATTTTCTTTTTTTTTTTTTTTTTTGGGCTATCCAATGTTTCTTTAAACTTGAAAACTCATAAGAAAGCCCCTGTGACAAGGATGGCTCACATTCTGTTTGACTCTAGTCTTTTTCTGATCTTTTTTCTTCTTTCTTCGAATGTCATTGCTCTTTGATTTGTTACTTTTCTTTCCTTGGTCATTAATTCCTCTGTCTTGTAAAATCTATCATTAACTTTATTTGTAGTGTGCTTCATATATTTAATAACATGCTTGCAGTTAAGAACATAAGAGCTTTTCTGGATCTAGGTCTCTGTTGCATTCTTTTTTCATGACCGCTTTTATCTTGCTTTTCAATTTCTCATCACTCATTCTTCTTTTTGTATTATTTCCTTACCTTGTCAACGCATCCCACATCTCTCATACAGTTTCCTTTCTTGGCTTCTCTTCTCCTCAGCCCTCCTTTTTCAGTCTTTAACATTTCTCCCCACAGTTTGTGGCTCTGAAGAATGACTTACATTATCAAAATTACTATTCTTGGCACCGTCTTTATTTACACTGTCTAATTAGTATTAAAACAGACTAATTTGAGAAAATATCTGTACTTCTGAAGTGATATGTACATCTGGAAATATTAGGAATGCAGTCATTAACACCCAAGTTTTTTTCTTTCTTATTCTTATTTCTAGTATAACTTCTGAGTTATTGTATTGGAATTAAGAAAACTCTGCAGATACAGTGATTGATAATGTTTTTGTGACTTGTTCCCTTTGCCTTCGTGGAACTGTTGATGGTGCTATCCTGAAAAAGCAGTCAGTGGGGACGTGGATAAATACTATGGGTGAAACGAAGAGCTGATAAAATATGCATTCACTGTTCTGCATTGCCAGAGTTCACAGAATCTTGCAAAATCATTGAGACTTACGAACTTTAAGCTGTGAACCTTACTCTTGTTTGGTAAATGACATTATTTCCTGCTTGATGAATGTTTCTTTTCCTTTTGGTTCTCCTTCGCTTCTTCCTCCCTTCCCTCTTACTCCCCAGTCCCCCTTTTTTTTCTCTCCTTTTCTTGTAACAGAGCTGCACTGTTCACAGGATGGCTGTTAAACTGAAATAACAAAATAAGTTGCCTAAGTTGTTTGCTAACTTTGGAGGATGTTAGCCTGTTCTGGGAGTCCTAAATAAAAATAAAATAGTTATGAAAGAACATGGTGGATTGGTTTCAGCAATTTTCTTCATTTTTGCCTGACAACCAGAACAGAAATTTGATTTTCCATTCTGCTGATGGTATGCATTGGAACCACCGACTTCGTTGTCTTAGTTGATCCAGATGTTTCAGCCTGTGAGGTAGAGAAACCTCCCCCGTCTGTTATGTTATGTTTTGTTTTGGTTTTGACCTGTGGGTCACTTTATATGGCAATGTGATGCACAGCTTAAAGGAGACATGTAGGCCTTCTCCATCCTGGTGAAGGATTTCTTCCAGTCTGCTGGAAAGACCATCCTTTCCGCAGAACGTTACATAACAAGTGCTTGTAATGAACACTTGAAGTAACATTGTCTTTGTAGCCACCTTTGTTCTGTAAGCAGGGGAAAGTGAAGGAATAATTCACCACTGGCCCAGCTGCACTGCTCCCAGTGCCGCTCTGAGGATCCCCTGGTGGTACATACTCTGGCTTAGCTTAGGCTGGACGCTGTACTCAGCTTTGCAGTTGCAACTTGTAGCGCACAGACTGATGCATTTAGTTGTGTGCTTCCACGACACTTTCCTCTGACATAAGGTTGCAGTTACCACTTGATGTTTGTTTCAAGAGGAAACTCTTAGTCCCTTTGCTGATGAACTCTCTACTGACTGTCAATGCTTCTTTCCTTTTGCTTATCTCCTTCTCTTTATCACTCTTTCTTTTATTTTTTGCTGTCTTTCTTCTTTCCTCCAGGCTTTAGCCTCTGCACTGTCCCTCCATTCTCCCTGCACATTCTGAGCTGGTGACATGGCTGACCAAGACTTCACTGTCTGCCCTGTGTGGTAGCTCCCTGCATCACGCTTGCTGGTCCCTGATTCCTTCATGGGTGGTCCTTGCTCCTCTCAATGCCTAGGTCTGCTGAAATCTCCCTAGAGCCTGCAGCTACCAGCTTCATCACCTCTGAAACTGATGTGAGTGGCAGGAAGGTCTGCACATGTTATCTTGAGTAGGGAGGAGAGGCATGGCCAAAACAGTGAAATGTTCAAATGGTTCAGACGTGGAAGAAGTTTTGGACTTTTTTCTTAGTCTTGAATGGATTAGGAAATGGATAAATTTCATGGTTCAAAGATTGGTTTGGTTGCAAAAGTGTTTTCAGACAGTACAAAGTAGAAAGGAAAATCAGCTAAATTTAACAACCTTTGACTTCTGCAGCTTATTCTCACTTCAGAGTAAGTCAAACTGCCACAAAACCTGTGTGAAAGAACTGAATCACAAAGCTGCGGTTTTTGTAATTACTTTTGAAACAACTTTTTTTTTTTTCTTTAGGAAACTGCTGCTTCCTTCTCTGGGTCTGAACAAGTACTGTGAAAGACTTAAACTTCATTCTAGAATGTAGAATTGTACATAGGTGTGTGTATAAACACACCTGTGTATTTACATATTCCTCTCTCTAATGAATATGCCACTAGCGCAGAGTTAATGTTATATATCAAGATGTTCATTTTGGAGAGATGTTGCTTGGCTCTTCCTGCCCTGCTGTCTCTCCAGCATCTTTATTTTCAGGACAGAAAGTATATTTTGCTTTTTCTCTGAAAATTATTGGCGTATTCAAATTGTCATGTTTCTCAAATATGCATTCAATGTAGATTTCTGTGTGTTTTGCTTAGGTTAGTAAAGGGTTGCCCTGGGACCTTTGAATCGAGCTTGTGCCGAAAAGCCGTATGATTTACACAAATAGTAAAGATACTTGGATTCATGCACATGGGAGCTTTTTCAGGTTATTTTTTTTTTTTTTTATATGGGCAAATAAGAGATTTTCATATTTTACCTGAATTCCATAATAACTTGTTTCTTGTGAAGGTAGTTGGTGACGGAATTCTGTTTGGACTAAGTAGCTGAAGTATTTATAAAATCTGGCAACTGAGACACACATTCTCTTCATGTATTTCCTACTTCTAAGTGAGCCTGTCACAGCTGGAAAATTGTAAATAACAAGAATACAAAAGTGAAGAAATGAAATAAACACCATTTCACTAGAGAGAGTAGAAGTATTACAATAAGGGAACAAAATAAGATTTGGGAAGGAATACCAAAGCATTGCTCAAAGTTTAAAGAGGACAAAATACGGGTAAAAATGGGAAGGTTGGTCTAGGGTGCGATGGACAGTTTGATTAATATAGTTCAAATAAACAATTCATGTTTTATTTATGACACATATAGGGTGATTCGTCTGTAAATAAAGACTGTCTGGTGTATTGTGGACGTGCCCACATTAGAAAGTAGTGCAGCAGGATAGCAACAGGCTCAGAAAACAAGATGTCTCGCCTCCACCCTACCTGTGCTTCAGGGAATTTGCCTGTAGAAAAGCTATAGTTAGCTGCTGTGGAGTAAACTGACCCTTAAGATGTAGGAGAGCTCTATCTGGCTTACTTTTAACCAAATCAGCCTTATAAATGTTGTGGTGATTTACTAACTTCTGTTTATGAATAATAGTTTCATGATAAAAATCTCCTTGAGATACCAGGTGAAAATATACTAAGGTCAAAATCTTGGAAAAAATGTGTGTTTAAGAAGGGACTAAATAACCATTGGAAAAACATGTAAATCTCTAAGTAATTTTCAAGTCAGAGATTATCTTTTAGAAAATCCATTCAGGTACACAGGTTATTGTACTTTATTATAATTTGTGAAAGCGAGCAGTATATTGGAAGAAGATAAATTGTTTGACTGCAGTGCAGGGCTTGGAAGTTAATATTCCTGGGTGCATTTCACACGCACAGGTTTTGCCTAGGTAGTAGTCTTTACTACTCCTGGCCCCTTGTCCATTCTCTCTAATTCTGGCTCTGCTGATAATTCCTTGTCTGGAGCTGGAGCCTTCCCCTTTGCTATTTCTTACTTAGGCAGGTGTAGTGCTAGATGGCTGATATGCCTTTAATTAATTAATATCACTAGATTTCTTGAAAGCTTCATGCTAGTAATGCTATAGTTATGAGAAACCTTGTTTGTGTATTAGTGGGCACAGCTGTTCTATTCACTGACACATCCTTGAATGTTTTAACATTGTGTCTTCTGTTTATCTTTAAAAGGCCATCTACTTTTTCAAAGATATTTAGTTGCTTGGAAAACAACTTCTGTATCAAATTTCTCTTCAGATGAAACACCCTCTGTGCACCTTGCAATAGTTTATTTATTTATTTTATTATTTTATTATTTCCAACCATCCTTGCTTTGATTTTTATGTTTTTTATCTTCCTCTCTTCTCTTGCTTGTTTGTTTGTCTGGGTCCCCTTAGCAACATCTTTTATTAATGGAAAAATAGCAATGCTTTCTGTAGTCTTACTGTGATTGAATCAGAATTTACTTGACAAAGCATTTAGGTTCTCAGTCCCGCGCTTCCTTCTATTATCCTGAACATTTAATATATTAGCAGGGAGATCTACAGATGCTTAATTTGTCTTTTTCATAGTTGTTATTGCATCCTTATCTGGAATTACAAAATGAAAAAACAGTCAACTCTGCATGACAGGATCTCTGGATTGGATGAAGAAAGTTTTCTCTCTTATTATTTGTATAATGGCATATTATGGCTTGCTGTCTCCAGAGAAATCACTTTGCAGAGTTCCTGTATAGAAGTAAAATGGTCACACAATGAAAATTCACTGTTACTTCATTTAATTCCTGAGGAATTCTCTGTATGAACTGCAGTCTCAATTTTTGCATCAAATCCCTTAATTTTGGAGGCCAGGGGGTGCTATAGGTATACGCATTATAATCTATGTAGGTTTAGTAATCCATCTAAAGGGGTAATGAAACCTGTTATATCTTTTTACTTTCTTGGTGTCCTGAATTCTGAGTCTTATTTGTTAAAGCAATTATTTCAGAATGGGTGTGTGTGTGTGTGTGCATGCCCTGATTTGGTTTTAGGCAGGTCCTTGGATTTCTAGGACAATTTGTATGTATGTGCATCTTATCTGAGTGAGGGAATAGATAAAAGGTGCTCAGGCCTGGGAGTTCAGCCCTGGGAAATGATGAACCTTATACTGAAATTACCCTTTTTTTAAAGGGAGAGAACTTGCAACATGGAATAAAATGGGAAAGCAATATTTTATTTCCTAGATAAACCCCACATATATAGATACGTGTAATTAAAAAAAAAACAAACTTATTTGTGTGTTTGCATTGTTTTAACAATGGGGAGATTTTTAAAAATAATTACCTTAATTGAATATTTACTATCTGAAAAATATTTTTATTGCATTTAAACATTAGGGAAAACTAAATTATTTGATTGCAAATTTTCGAAAGCAGTTTTGTGACTCAAACACCTGTTACTCCTTTTCTCCTGCTCCAACCATTCAGACATGCCTAAACAGCAAGGAAGTGTACGAATTTTTCAGGAAGTAATATAGCATACGTGAATGTTCATACAGCCTGAGTGCAAAGGAGACATCAGTAAATTCATGCAGAGGATATCATACCTGGATTTGTTTGTGTGTTAGAGTCTCTAATGAACTCCAAATTGATTAGATAGATGGTCTGCAGGTAGTAAGACCTGGGCCAAGTTTTTTCAACCCCACATTTTCCCAGAAGTGGTTATTTGAGACTGCCCAAATTAAAACCTGGGCCTCTAGGTTTTCATTACCTTTTACTATGATTTCTGATTTTTCTGGTTCTAATGAGCTACATTATTTTACTGGCTGTTGGAAAGCATACCATCTGATTTGAAAAGGTGGCGTTAAAATAAGCATTTATTTCCCACTGCCAATCCAGTTCAGGATTAAATGCCTATATCATTCCTGTCTTCAAGGTAACACATGAGCATGTTCTTCAGGCATGTATAATGTCTACTAGCTTTGTGTGTACATACAGTTTATGTATGTATTTATACAGAGGTGTTTGCAATGTTTTGTCTTTTTTTCCAGGGGATCTTAACAGACTTGTATGTCTTTCACATGGATTTGAAAATCATTGCAGGTGTGGAGGGGTTTGGAGTTGATTTTATATTTAAAAAATAAAAATAAGAATTATATGTTAATAAGAATATTCTTTCACATACTAAAACTGATTTACCTGTTTAAAAATGAATGGACTACAACCAAAAAGGCTATGAATACAGTACACGAATGTTGACATTGCACAAAAAGAAGGGAGCGGTTTCACATTCTAAAGAGTTAGTAAAGCTGTCTTGAGATATTCCTACCCTCCACAATAACACAAGGTTACTGTGTCACCCCCTTCAGTAGAGCAGACCACAGACCACACTGTCTGCTGAGCTGTACTGTAATCCAGACCAGGCAACAGATCTAAAAAATACTGAGTTAAAGTGTGTCAAGTATGTGCATGTGTTTGTTTTAAACTTGGATAAGAAAACCATACAACCTGCCAACAGTTCTTCTGGTCCCACTGAAGTAGTGGTTTAGGTTTAGGAAGGACCCATCAGAAAATGGAAGGCCAAGAACCTTGTAAATCAGAAAATAAGCATTATAGAGAGGCAACACATTGTCCAAATCCCACCTTGTGCTCTGTGACAGATGGGTAACCTGAAGTCCCATTGCAGACATTGGGCCTCTCAGTGCATTAGAAAGTGCTGGTCACAGCATCACAGGTTAAAAATATGTCAGTAGTGCATGCTGGACTTGTAAATCTAAACCTTTAGTGTCTTTTTTTTTTTTCCTTTTTTTAACCTTTTCAAAGGAAAACAAAGGTGTGATACGTCTGTGAGTAGAGTCCTAGGCTGATATCTCTAGCAATGAATGGAGAAAAGGTTTTGAAAGGGTTTTGATATTAAGGCGCTCAGGGAGACTTTTCTCTGCTGGTGTACTGATGTGGGTATAAATGGTTTGTGTCTCATCTGGCTGGTCATATTGGCATAACAGGGGGTTTTAGTATGCAAACTCTGACCTGGGATGACTGCGTGTCCTTTTTCCCTGAAGGCAATCACTATTAGCTACATTCAGTGACACAACTTGAGTGTCTTTAGTTGGAATTCAAGTTGCAAGACCCTTCATTAGACAAAAAGTATTACTGTTGTTATATCCGAAAATATTTTCCTCTGAAGGTCAACTTTAAGGCACCGCCAGCTTATCTGAAAGCTGTCTTATGTTATTAGTTACTGTATGTATCTGAACACAGTATAAATACTATACTTTCCTGGAGAAATGATCTGCATCATCTGGGTATCTTGTTTTGGAGGCATTTCTTTTTTTATTGCTGACTTGACCCAGGAAGAGGAGAGGGAAACTAAACAAGGCAGTTTGAAATAAATTCTTGGTGCTGTAGGTTTTTGAAACTGAAACTCAAGAAGAAGATATAAAGACATTTTTGAAGGCATAGTGTGCTGTTATTCTGTAAATGTTGCTCTTTCCTCTTTCCATTTATTTTTGGAATGCTGTTTTTTATGAGAATAAAGATTTTTTTTTTTTCCTTTTTCTTTGTTATCCGATTTATTATTTAATGGCAGACATCACAACACTCCTTAGTGTGTCAGACAATGTCTGTTGGCACATGTTCCAGCATGTTGCCTGGGAAACAATGTGTTTTCTCCATTGACATTAAGTATTCTCCCAGCTGTGAAACTGTTTTAGGAAATAAAAAACAAAGTATGCATAGATGCTTATATTTTGTGCCTTCCTGATAATGTTTTTAATTAAATTTTCAGTGGTGTGTTCACCAGATAAATACGGAACATCAAAGCAAAAATATGAAGAATGCAAAATTTGCAAGAACTCTTATTTCATTCTTAAATCAGCTTTAGCGTGTGTGCATATTATACGATAGAATAGTAATTACACAATCGCATTATTTCTCATAAAATTTCTCTTCTGGCATAAAATACAAGATATGTAAGTGGTGAACAACTATTCTATGTTTCATCACCATTGTGTAATGTCCGGTAGAGTTCTTATTTTAAAAGTTGCTATGAAAATATTATGGAGACTTAATTAATTTCCTTGTTTCTCTTTGGTGGCTTATTATAAGACAGCATTTTAAAATCACTGAGGCCAAGAGAGCAGTATTTTTTGTATCTTTGGGATCATGGATGGGATAAAAATCCAACTAATAGAATTTAGAGACTTTTGAGACCTTATTTTTCTGAGCACTTAACATTATCAAGGAGTTTTTAAAATATTAATATCTAAACTTGAGTCATAAGTGGCATTTTTAAGTTTTCACTTTCTCTGTAAATCAGACATGATTTCTTAAGTTAAGATTCTGAAGGCGAAGATGTTGCTGTGAATAATCTACATATGATTAGAAAACCCTTCTTTTCCTGTGTTTTTAGTACTGATTTATGAGACAGACGGTATCCAAAACAGTGAATGTATGGACATGGAAGTGACCAAGTAAATGTGCAATTAAAACTTAGCTGAGTGTATTTAAATTAACATAAGGAAATAATTTGAGAGAAGTTATTCTTAAGATCCCAAACCTGATATTTTTATCATCTGTCAAGTTGTAAATATTTTGATTGTATACTGGCAAATACAGTATCTGTTATTTGAAAAAGAAAATGAGAAGTGGTTAAGTACAGTCTGACTTCAGTTATATTGTAAGCTTTAGACAACATTTTGAAAGAAAGAGGGATTCAATACTAGATGGTAAAGAGAAAATAAACTAAAATAAAATGCTCATCTACCAAAAGTTGATTGTGCCACAGTAATCTAATTATTTGATAATAGATTTTTCAGATACAGAAAACCCAATCGCCTTGATCAACATTAATTGAAGCAACTGGGGGAAAGCCACAGGAAAAACTACTACTAAAATGGATAAGAAAAACTAAACTGGATAAGATTAAATTCCCCCAAGCATAAGGTATAATAACTGAACCATACAATTTACCAAACTCTACAACTGAATTATAATGGTATAAACTGAAAGATCACATACGTAGCAGGAAATATTGTCAATTGTCCCTATAAACTGAGATCTCCCTGCCTGAAAGCAACTCAAGTATTCTTCAGTTCAAGTAATACTTAAGTATGTTTAGATATGTAAGCACATATCAATCAATGTATGAGTTGTTAATTGGATGGTTATGAACTGACACTATTAATGCAGCTGTAATCAAGGTGAGATGCTCAGGTGTTTCAATGGATGTTTGAGAGTACAAAATAAGATATGAATATACAGGAATTCGTCCATCAAAGGACCGCAAAGATAATTAAGGGACTGGAGCATCTATGGGGCAGACAGAGCTGCGTCTGTTCAGTCTGGAGGAGAGAAGTCTCATGGGGATCTTATCGATATGTATAAATACCTGGTGGGAGGAAGCAAAGAAGACAGAGTCAGACTCAGTGGTGTCAGTGACAGGACAAGAGGCAATGGACACAAACAGAAACACAGGGAATTCTACATAAACAGAAAAAACATTTTGTATTGTGAGAGTGGTCAAACGCTGAAACAGGCTGCTGGGGGGGTTGTGGAGTCTCCAACTGTGGAGATATGCAAAATCTGTCTGGCCGTGATCCTAAGCAACATGCTCTGGCTGACCCTGTTTGAGTAGGGTGGCTGGGCTAAGCAACCTCTAGAGGTCCTTTAACATCTCAGTGATTCTTATATCCCTTGATATAGGGAAATATCTATGAAGCTGTATAAGGTTCTATATTATACTTTATATAAACCTAGTTAGCCTTGTTCAGGTCACATGTGTACTAGAAAACTGGTTCGAACTAGAAGATGAGCAAAAACGTATAAACGGTTAAGTTGAAAGGAAGAGGTCTGGAATTGGTGTGAGGGATGTGACAGAACTCTGTAAGTCAAGGACTGTAATCTTCAGGTAATGGATAGTGCTCTTTAAGTAAAAGGCAGTGCTAGAATAACTGAGCCGAAAGTTGATATGAAAGTAGATGATGTTCTTAAAACATGTGGAATGAGAATCAAGAATAATTTTCCTCCTAGACTGGAAGATTTTCGCTGATAAGAACTATTTAATTTGGCCAGATTCAAGTAGAATTACACAGAGAAACTGAAGAGCCTCCTAACATATAAGTCAGCCTTTGTCACATTTTTGATCTCTGCTTCAAAGTATAGAAGTGTGTCACAAGAAAGTGACAATGAAGTTTTTAATTCAGGCAGAATGATGTACTTTCCTTAGCACTTTCCTTGGGAATGTCACAGATTATCCATGGAGAAATATAACCTGTGTACAGCACAACAAATCACTGCAATAAATTCCAGTCCAAACTGTTGTAAGAAGCTGAAAATACAAAAAGAACTGTTGCACAATCGTAATTACTGGCAGTGTCACTGAACTTCCTATAGTGCAGTTCTATAATGTTTCTTAAGTCAAATAATAATGTTTTGTTAGAGCCAGATGCATAAATGGTTGAAGTGGTAAGAATTACAGTCTTCAATAGGACAAAAGTATTTCATGTATATCACTGCTATTCAGAGCACTTAAGGAAAATAATCAGTTTTTTCAGAAGGACTTTTGATTATCTAAACCCTTGTGCTCAACAGGGTTTGCATTGACAGATATGGATTTAGAACAATTCTTTGTACATGAGAATATTTGCATGTTAATGTTCCGAGACAATGTGCTGAATCTAAGGTCTGTTTTGGTGCACTCTAATCAAGTGCTGCTGAAAAAGGCTCTTCTACCCTCTTTTGCCTTTCTCATTTTGTGCTGAAACTGTGTCGCATCCAGGCAGACCTCGGCTATTTGCACATAACCAACAGCACAGCCTGATTAGGGCACACAGCAGTAACTGGAAGCCTATGAGATGAAACTGAATAGGTGAAAGGTGTGCTGTGGCACCTTCTTTCTACACATGTGCTAGAACCCCTGCTTCAAGTACTGGGAAGGTTATAAGTCTGAAAAAGCTCAAAGGCTGATGATGAGAATGCACTTTCACTTCCCTTTAGCCCAACTCTGTTGCTAGCAGGGAGAAGGGTAAGAACCATGCAAGAGTGAAAAGTAAAAGCATTTGCTCAGTCTAATCTCTCTGCCTTCAGTTAGTTTAAGGATTTCTTGAGCCAGGTGGAGCTTTTGAGTATTTAGTGAACTTCAGGGGATTGATCTTGTAAGTTTGATCTGTGTCCCTTTGAATCCAAGTGAATTTACAGTATCTGGAAAAATCCTTTAGCAATGAGCTGTCACACGAAGAATTACCTCTGCCTGTTTTAAACCTGGCTCCTAGTGGCTTCATTGCTTGCCCTGCGGTACTTGTATTGGTAAACAGACAAAGCCCACTAATTTTCTCCAAAGCCCACGAATTTTCTCCATGTTGTTTGTGATGTGATTGACCTCTATCATTCTACCTCTAAGTTACCTCTATTTCAGAGAGCAATCCTAGTTGCTATACCTTTCATCCCTCATACAAAGGAAGCATTCTGCATGTATTTCAGACCTTTGGTCATTCTTGCTTACCTTGGAGGAAGGGACCAAGACTGCACTGGTATTCCAGGTATAGACAAACCATAGATTTAGACATAGATTTATGGCAGAGTTCTCCGTTCTGTTGTCTGGCGCTTCCCTGAGAATTCATGACGTTTGATATGCCTTTTTTTGACCTAAACTGAGCACTGGGTTGGTGTTTTCATGGAACATCCGTCATGACTCATGGTAATGATAAGCTGAGTGCATATCATTGTGGCATTGTACATAGAATCATAGAATAGTTAGGGTTGGAAAGGACCTTAAGATCATCTAGTTCCAACCCCCCTGCCATGGGCAGGGACACCTCACACTAAACCATGTCACCCAAAGCTCTGTCCAACCTGGCCTTGAACACCGACAGGGATGGAGCATTCACAACTTCTTTCGGCAACCCATTCCAGTGCCTCACCACCCTCACAGTAAAGAGCTTCTTCCTTATATCCAATCTAAATTTCCCCTGTTTAAGTTTTAATCTGTTACCCTTTGTCCTATCACTACAGTCCCTAATGAAGAGTCCCTCCCCAGCATCCTTATAGGACCCCTTCAGATGCTGGAAGGCTTCTATGAGATCTCCACGCAGCCTTCTCGTCTTCAGGCTGAACAGCCGCAACTTTCTCAGCCTATCTTCATATGGGATGATAAGCAATTGCCTTAAAGTTTGGGCACAGAAAAAAAAAAAAGCCCACTTTTTTTTTCAATGGAAGGAGGTCACAAAGGAAGTTTTCCATTAGTGCCTCTGTTATCTAATATTTTAATAAGAGACCTGGAAAGGAGGGTGAACAGTGACATAACTAAGTCTGCTGCTGTGACTATGTTAGGGTAGTAAGGGTGAGGGGGTGAGGGCCATCTGTGACAATGTGGGAAAGGATTTCACAGACTAAAGTTAGTGATGTAATGGCAGCTGGAGTAAAGCTTTAATAAAGATCTGAAGGTTGAAGAGTATATCAAATAAATAATTGATAAAAATCTGGCTCCTTTAGACTGAATAAAAAGCAAAGATGAGACAAAATCTGACTACTCTCTCTTCAATTTAGAGACAAGGATATTGTGTGGGACAGCGTCGAGCGCTTTGCACAAGTCCAGATAGATGACGTCAACTGCTCTACCCCTGTCCATCAGTTCCGTAGCCCCATCATAGAAGGCCACCAAATTGGTCAGGCAGGATTTCCCCTTAGTGAAGCCATGCTGTCTGTCACCAAGCACCTTGTTGTTTTTCATGTGCCTTAGCATGCCTTCCAGGAGAATCTGCTCCAAGGTTTTGCCAGGCACAGAGATGAGACTGACTGGTCTGTAATTCCCTGGGTCATCCATTTTCATCTTTTTGAAAATGGGGGTTATATTTCCCTTTTTCCAGTCATCGGGAACTTCACTTGACTGCCACAATTTTTCAAGTATGATGGACAGATGTACATATAAGCTTTCTCATTTTTTCTCATGTACATTCACCTTTACTTACTCTAAACTTAATTTGCTACTCTGTGACCAGTTTTGTAGAGGTCTACAGCAGTTTCTCATTGTTTTGGCAAGAGACTTCAATGAAAGGCTTTGGAAAACTGAACTAGATTTTGTCAACTGGATCTCAGAATACCATGAAGGTATTAAGGTGGGTCTTTAGCAAAAGCATGTTACCATATTTTCCATCCTCCAATCATAACGTACAAAGGCAGACTTGAGAGTGTACCACTAATTATTATAACTTAGTTATTTCATTCTTGAGTCCCTTTAGATACTCTGGATGAATACAACCCGGTTCTGACAATTTGTTTGTATTCACTTTGTCAAACCTT
This sequence comes from Pezoporus wallicus, assembly GCF_028554395.1. NCBI lineage: Eukaryota > Metazoa > Chordata > Aves > Psittaciformes > Psittacidae > Pezoporus > Pezoporus wallicus. Next base: position 1,033,983 of record NW_026635157.1, read on the forward strand.
TCTATAGGTTACTCTACACTCACCTAATTCCAGACAGATCGTTTTCAGAGTCCCTTGCAAAGCAAGTTCAGGTTTCCTTTAAAAACCCCCCAGTTACTTCTATGTACTTCTGCAAAGGATTATTCTTTTTTTCTTTTTTGGTGCCCTGGTCTTCTGTTGGCCTTACAGGCACTGTGGAAGGCTTCTGCTCCTGATGTCTTTCAAGAAAAACGTAGGATTAATTTTGCTTCACTGGTTTTACCTCAAACACTTTTTTGGCCTGCATCATTGTGTGCTTACATGTTATCTCCCGGCTTTCATCAGCCTGTCTGTTTTCTTCCTTTCGACACAACTTCAGCTTTGGAAGGTTGCCTTCTTGCTTCTAATCTACCTTCCCTGCTTACTTCCCATTGCCCTTTCTCATGTGTTTCCTAAGCAGCTTTGTGTTCCTGTCATGATGTCCTCAAGCAACCACTTCTAAGGATTTCAATCTCTCAGCTCCGCCTTTGAGTTTTTAATATGACTGTCTATGTTTATGTCTTTTTGAGGCTGAGGACAACTGTGGAGCATTTAGAGTTTCATACTTCTGCAGAGATTTTGTATCTAGGCATATACGGTTGCTGCTATAGAAAGGCTCTTCCACTGTGCAAGACTTTGAACTAAGTAATGAACTACATCTTTTATTGTGGACTATCTATTTGCTCAATGAAAAAAATAATGTTGTCTTTTATTGGGTCATTTTATTACATCCTGATATATTTTATATACCTACATAGAGATAGCTAATATCTGACATTATTATCACATGTTCTGTGCATGTTTCCTCATATCCCTAAGCATATGAGAAATGATGTAATCATTCTACGGTAGACTTGCGTTCATCCCTTCCTGTTTAGGCCTGATATTTCAACCCCTACAGAGTCCGAGCTACTTTTTGAGGTACTTAGCTTATCAGTTTGTTTTGATTAGGCTCTCTTTAAAATAAAGAGGTACTCTACCTGCTTCTGATAGACTTGATTGCTCTTCCTTTTCTTAGGTATTTTGTATGCTAGCATCACAGATGATTCACTAAGTTTCTGGTATGTCCAGAATGTATATATGCCTTCATTTAGGGCTAGACATTGAAGTTCTGTCATCATATTTCTTATGCCTTCTGAAATTTATGTGAAAGCAAATGTACCAACTTTTTTTGTTCTCTTGGCACTCTATTAAAAGTCACAGCTTGGTTGCTGTTGCCTGTTTGACTGCTTCCATCTTCTGATCCTGACTATGTTGAACATTCTTGTCTTCATTTGTAACAGAGGTTTAAATTGTACAGTGTGGTCTCTTTTTTGGCATTTCTGAAGTAAGTATAAATCTTGGTACCCCACCTCTGTTTCTGATTCTGAGTAAAATACTGCTAGCATTCAGAAAACACCACCATTGAAATCCTGGTCCTCAGCTTGTTTCGTAGAAACTTGTATTTTTGATCTGTCTCAGTTCAGCTATTCCTGTTTCTTAGGATCATGCATTATCTTCATTGTTCAGATAATATGACACTATATATATATGACATGCAATGAAATTAATCAGCTCAGTGATTACAAATGAGTTAAAATGTGAAGGAAGGCTGATCTGCTTTTTTAAGCTGTTATTATCTTGGACATTGTGAGCTGGTGAAGTGTCATTTCACCATCTTGCATGGGGAAATTGGTAAAGGGGTAAAGAAAGGATCAAGCCCAGTTCGTTTATAGCAAAACTCTCGGGCTTTTAAGGAGAATAATATTGAAGTGCATAAAAATGTGCATTACTGTTTCCTAACTACTTGATGTCTCAGAAATACTGCTCTGATTTTCCATGGATCTGTGGTTTAGGAAAAAAGGTTTAAGGAAAAAATACCTGAAACAAACCCAACCTTTTTTTGCCCATTTAAAATACTGAAATAAAAGTACAACTCCCTTTCCCTTGGTAAGCTTTAGTAACCAAATAGTGACTGTAATTCTATCAAGATTCTTTCCAGAATTGCCAGTGCTGCCCGCAATCTATTAATCTTAACCCTTCAATACTTCCTGATGCACAGTGACTGGCTTCTTTTTTCATAGATGTCACATGTGAAAATTACTTGCACAAGCTTCTTTCTGAATTCCAGCCAGTTATACAACTAGTTGTTATGTATTGATAGATGGAAAGGTGGATGTATTTTTAGCTTCATTTCCACCCATGTGTCTTACTCATGCAAATAACGTGTTCATTCCTCGTTTTAGCTAATCTGTAGGATTCCCTGTGTAATGGGAAGGAATTCACATGGGTTCACCCAGTGAAAACTGGTGGGACAATGGAAACTTTACTGTGTGCTACTGGGTGTCCCAAGAAGTTATCCCCCAGGAGGTATATCTGTGGTCTGTCATTTTTCTCAATCCAATCCCTCTTCTTTACTTTCATTTAAACAATGCAGTTAGTTCCCATTTTCCAGCAAGAAGGTATAAGATTTCTGCTAACTCTTACCTTTTACTTCCTTACCCCTTTTTTTTATTTTGGGTAAGGAACATATTGCTGAATGCTTGGGAAAAAAAGTAATGTGAAAGAGTTATCAGACACAGGAACTAAAATTTAGGGCAAAGACTAGGTGACAGAGAAGTAAAAGTATGGCTTGGGTTAGCACTGACATTTAAAGAGAAGTCCAGATATCAAGATAGCGAATATAATATAAATACTTATTTAAATAAGTCCAAAAAGACAAGGTGTGGATTTTGGAGGAGCCTTTTTGGGCTAGATCAGCCCTTTTAGTTGTGAGGCATCTGCGCTCCTGTCGCATGTTATGTTAATGGATGAGCAGACCCCAGTTTAGATTTGTGTCTATCCTGTTAGCTCTTTAAAGGGAACTCTTACAATGGGTTGCCATTTTGCTTTTCTGTGCTCAAAGGCATATATACCTATGTATTGTTACGCTCCTGATTTCTCTTAAGTTAGCACTTGCCCTTGTTAAATTTTACTCATAGTGTTCAGCACTGTTTGCAAACATGAAGCAGTTATGTCTTCTGTCCTCTTAAATATGAGAATGTCATTTTGACCGTGGGTTGCTTTGGGCTGCCTGTCACCTGTAGCTGTGGAAATGACTTACTGTAATCAGGACTAGGGTTAGATCGGCCCTCAGAAATCAAGTTTGTGTTGAGCAATACTCTTGCTTTTGTGGCATTGTTTCTGCCCTTTATAATTGCACACAAGTTTTAGCTACTGGTAATGATCGCTTGGAAGTAGTTTGCAGCTTTTAACAATTTCCAGAATAATTTATTTACGCTTGCTTTAGAGAAGATTCTCTCTAAGAAATGGCTGAGGACCTTGTGCAAATCTGTCTGTTTTTTATAGAATAAGAAGCTAGGGGGAATGCTCTTCCTATACTCCAAGAATAGTGGTTACAAGTGTATATCTGCAAGACTGAATTCTGTGAATGATACAGAGATTTTCTGGAATGCTTCCCTCTAGTTCGACTTTTCTCTGGTTTTGATAAACTAGTTAAAAATACATCATATAGGCTTGCTAATTCTTGCAGTTCTACTATGTGTTTTCATCAGTGGGCATAGAACATTTCTAAACTACTTTTCTCACATATATAAGATGCAGTCTGCTTATACCTTTCTGTCCTATAATCTGTGAGATCAAAGACATTTAATTTCATCCCTGAAACAGAAGTAGTGTATTAGCCTAAGCAAACAGTTTGTTACAAATGAACTCCAAGAACAAAAGAATGGTTGCACTGGGTCAGACCAAATGTTAATATATCACGATGTCCTGTCTTCAGCAATGGTAAAGCTGGATGCATTTTTAAGGGTATAAGAATAGAATCAACGAATATTTTCCCAAGAATACTCCTCCAGTATCCAGGAACTTTACAGCTCAGAGCCTTCCTGACTTAGTGGCAGTACCTTTCTTCTCCAATGTATTACTAGCAGCATGAATAATGGGTGGCCTGGAAGACAAATAGGTTAATGAAAAGCCAGGTGCCAAGTTTTAGTGACTAGTAGTCAAGGAAGCTAGAAGATAATAGAACTGCCTGATTTTGGCCTGAAGGAAAAGATGCCAGTACTCTCTGCTGCCCAAAACATGGTTTGCAAGAGAAACAAGTTGCGCTGCCAGGCTAAAACTCTCATTGTGTATTGCCATTTTTAAAACATTCTGAAATGCTAGATCTTTGCGAATCAGAATAATGGTGTTGTTGAAAGGGTGCTATATGTGAGTGGAGAGCATGTTTATTTATTTAGTTATTTATTTATTCTCCTACCTTAACAAACCACTTATGAACTGTAAGAATGAAGGTAGCACCTCGTTTCAGAGGAGGCAAGTTCCAGGGTCTCCCACGGTAATTTGTACCCGAGTGACTTTATTTGTCAGAGGCCAGAGAGGCTAGTGCACTTGTGCCAATTATCTTTCTCTTTAGAGCCATAGATAGCTGCCCTGTTTCCCCCTAACCTGTAAGGTTGACATTTCTGATAACAGCTGTTATTACTACTGTGCTCCACAATTCAGACATTTATTTCCATTAAAGAGGCAGTTTCAAAATGGTGTTCACTGGTAAAGAACAGATTCCAAGTGCTATTATACATGATGTTATTCAACACTGTCACTGGGCAGAAATATTTGCCAAAATCCACTGAGTGCTGAGTGAGAAAAAAGCTTAGGCTTCACTAAATTTTGGACCAACGGTCACCTAATGCAGAAAACATAAAGCTCTCTGATTTCATTGCTCACTCAACAGCTCTGAATCTGTACAAATTCTTACTCTTCATTCATTTTTCTGTTTCAGTCCCCTGGCACATATCCAAATGCTTTTGCTGACTCTCTCTTCTATGAAGTCTGTGTTTTTATGCTTGTTAATATTTGCTTTCTCTTTTTTTAAGCACTGGAAAAGGGTACATTGTGTAGCATATTCACTAAGGGTTTTTTCCCTTCAAATTTGTTGATGCTTCAGACCAATATTCTTAGAAGTTTTAATTTATTTATTCTTTCAGTAAGAGGTTCCTTTTATAAACTAGACTTGTGATTAATAAGTGCTTGTTTATCACTTAACCCCTCCCATAGCAGATCCATAGCAAACACAACTCAAAGTTAGCCCTCTCTAGAGTTACTGATTGCATTCATAGCACATAGTGCTGGGGCTCATGTCACCCGTGTGGCAATGAGGCACAGTCTAAATATATTTAATGTCCTGGATAATGAAAGTTTTGTATTAGTATACCTAAGTGATAAGACATGCATATTTATGCCTGGTTGCAGGTAGAGAATATGCAATTCCTTCTGGGTTCAGGGAAATAGAAGTGCTCTGGAAGGGGAAAGCTAAACTGAGTATGTATACATATTGTCTATCCAAAGAGAACCTTTCAACAAATAGGGCTGTCAGTTGTGCTTGTGTTTCCTGGAATTCAGCAAAAAGTGCAGTCTTTGCTCTGAGCTGGTTGAATCACTACGGCAGTGATCCCAGGAATGAAGTTAAAAGTATGGCAGTGCAGCCACTCAGACCTGAGCGCTGAGTGTGAATCATAGAATGAGTCAATTGTATTATATTTGCACGTTTATCGTAATCTTATTCTATGTCTCAGGAAACAATAATTCTGGAAAGAGTATTGAGAAAACCAAGCAACTGTGATCTGGCTGCGCAATATTGTGACAAAACCAGCTAATGTAATTCTTGGAGGTTAAAACAGAGAAACATAATAAAGGATTGAGAAGAGTGCTCAAAGTATACCAGCAGAGAAAATACTGTTTCATTTGTCTATGATTTTAAAAGAATATTAAAAGTTGAAAAACAGAGACAAAAATTACTTGAAATCTGGAAAGTCTAAGAGAATGTGGGATCTCGGTTTTATCAAAATTTCAAACCTGGATAACACCTTTAAAGAATATTCACAGAAGCTTATACACATGCTTAAAGATCTTCTGAACTGTGTTCAGAAGTCATTACACAATAGCAATGCATCTTTCTTTTTTCCTACACCCATTCTTGTATTAATCAGATACCCATCTTCACAGTACATGACTTACTATTGTGGCTATGAATATTCCAACCAATCTCCCAACAGGGTAAGAGAGGAAGAGAGAACAGATGGAGCTTAAACAGTACAGCCAGATTTTAATTAGCACCTTTGAATAACCACAAAGATACTAAATTGTAATGAAATAGAAATGGATTTGATCTCACTACAGGTACATTTTGATGTTGAAGTGGTATGGCTCTGTCTGCATTAAGTTTTCTAAAGAGTCACTATTTGTTCCCAAAGTACTAATGCTGCTGGTATCCTTAGACACAGTAGGGAAGGCAAGTGTCCAGTTTTTTTTTATGTCAAATTGCTTATTCCAACTAGGATTGTAGAAAAATGTTATCTGAAATGGTTGCAGAGCTATTGAACTGCATGCTGGCTCCCAATGTAACTAAACGCTGTGACAGTGGACTGATGTCAGTGATTTGCAGATTTACAGCTTTATTTATTTATTAATATTGATAAAAGCCAATTATGGTTAATAATTTAAAATTGTGTCTGGAATATAGGCAAAAGATATTTTGTAACAATTGCCAAACAATAAAGTGTTATTTTGAACTAAGTAAGTGTTTTTCTTTTTTTCTTTTTTCCACTTGTGCATTCAGAATAATGAATATTGTATATGGTAGTTTGCCTGGGGCTTTTTCAATGTATCAGGAGGATTTCTGCATGGAAAATGACTGCTGTTGCTAAGTAGCTACAAGAAGAAAATTGCTCAATTGGAAAATGTGTTTTAGGGGAAAATATTTTTTATTTATTTATTAAACCACTTAGAGTGGCTCTTAGAATATTTTGAATAATCCTACCACTTCTTAGCGCAGTTTCATACCGTTCAGCTGCAGATCCTCCAGTGAAATGCTGACACAGATGAGCAGATTATAGTACTGCGTTATCCTTTCTTATGCTTTCACCTCTCTTTAATGAAAAGTATTTCCATTGATATTTACCACCTTTGAACAGCAAAGATAAGGTTGCAAAGTCAGCTGGCAGAAATATAAATTCAATAGTTTTGGGGTTTCAGATGTTGCCTTACTTCAGCTCCAGATTTCTAGTTTTGTTAGAATTTTGGATTCCGCAAAACAACATTGTATGTTGCAGTGGCCTTTGAGTCATACACTTTATTCATGGATAATAATTGATGAGGAAATGCACATAGATCAGGAAACTAGAAACCATTATCTCTTTCTGGGTTTCAGCCTCCTCTATTACTAAATTGCTACATGTTGGACAGACCCTGACTGAACACCTCTAAGTCAGAGTCAGAATCCCACCTAGACGTTTGATATTGTGCTGTTGCGACATTGGTCGTTTGAGATTGACCCGGGAGATGACAGTGTTTTTCAGAAAGCATGGGTAATGCCCTTCCCAATTGTGAAGCCAAGCCATCTTCACACTTGCCTTCAGGCATCCATCCTAGGAGAAGGAAAACTCTAATTTCAAACCCAGGCAGATGGACCTTGCTAGCCCTGTAAGGTTTTCCATCTAAGTGAAGGACACTCTAACCAAACCTACGACCTGAGGACTTTGCTGTCACCTTCCAAGCTCGCTAGGCCCTGGCAGATAAACCTCAGGTGTAAAGGGTGGGGCCAGTTCTGTGCACGCTGTGCCTCACCTAAAAAATCCACTGCACAGGCTCGAAGGCTTTACTCACACTTGCAAAGCCCTGTAGTGACAGGCGAGGGATGAAACGGCAGGTGATAAGGTGCACTGGAAGCTGCATACCCAACCTTGCATGCTAGCGGTTCAGGACATTGGTCACTCGAGATTGACCCAGGAGTTGAGAGTCTTGTTCAGAAACATCCTGAATGACCAAGCAGCCTTTTTTCCAACCACATTGTGCTTGTAGGAAGCGTGGGTAAAGCCCTTCCCAAATCTTCGTTCACGAAGCCAAGCTATCATAAGGGAAAATATTCCTGATTAGTGTTTATGAATAGTGCTGTGAACGCTGTTTAGTACTACTGTATAAATTGTACTGAAAATGGAATGGGTGGAATATTACGCACATACAGGATGTATATGAGATTGGGACATAGGGGAGTGAAAAGTTTTGGGTGTGTCAGGTGGAAAATGGCCGTGGATGAATGGTTTTTATGGATTATTGCAGCTTAGCTTAGTGAGGACAAATAAACAAACTAGCAGCAAGATAATTGTTTTACATGGTTTTACAGCTTTGGAGTACCGCTTTTATGATGTATCAACCAAGCAAAGTCTGCAATTAGATGTACAAATGTAAAACTAAACTAAACTCTGGGTGATGCGATAGATTCACTTGGAATTCCTTTTTTTTTTTTTTTTAAACCGAAATATTAAAGTTACCCTTGTAGTTTAGGCATGAAAATAACCATTAGTTGAAAATCTGGCAGGAAGTTAGTCGTTCATGAGGATAAATATTCTAGAGAAAAATTATTTCTGTTTTTCAGCCAGGAAACTGTAATTCATGAAAATGTAATATCTTAACCCCTCTGGCCAAAACATGAGAACACTTTGTAATCACCTTCCTATGTTTTGAATGAAAGAGTTGCATGTGTTAGTTACCATTGTCATCTAGGACCATAATGAGAATGTGGAAACTCTTTGTTTCTTTGACCTCACACTTATATATGTATTCAAGGAAGGATGAGTCTGGATAGGGTTATCAGAAGTATAAATCTTGTTTTCTACTTGAGAGTTTTGATCTAGTGGTCTAATGAGCATTTTCCCAGACTCTGTGTTTTGTTTCACAGGCAGAAACTTTGCCTTAATGCTAGCAAGGGATGACTACATACCCTGTCCCCGGTAGGTTTCTGAGCTTACTTTTCTCTCCTGGTGCAAAGGGCTCCCCATTGGACGTGTACTTTGCATAAAGCTGTTTGAGCTTAAATAGACCTCAAGAGAAATTATTATTCTTGCATTTTTGAGGTTGCACATTACAGTATTCATCTAAACCTTATTTTGTGAGTTTTACATGAAAGCAGACTTTGAATAAAGCACAGAGATTTCTGGGAGCAGGATTAAAATTTACGTTTTCATTTTCCCTAGTGAAATTTCTAACCACCAGGCTACAGTCTTGCTTCTACTCATACTTTCATCTCTTAAAATGAAATCAAGTAAGTAACTTTTGTTAAGCTTTCTTTTAATGTATTGCTGTAAGTGTTAGACATGCTCAGAGTGCTCCTTCCAAATTGCCCATACAGAATTTTAGTGCTGTTCTTCTTGCATATTGCAGCCTTAGTCATGAAACTGGGCACCCAACTGTTAAGGGCTGTACCAAAGCAGAAAAATAATCATACCTAGGACTTCTGAATAAAGTGATTAATGATTTTAAGTTCTTCCAGGAGTCTTCAGAGTTGATTTGACTGGTCTTTCTGGCTCATGATTTGGATTTAATGAAGAGAATGGATAGGTGTCAAGTAGTTCTTCCAAAAAGAGTATGACCCCTAGATCATGCAGTGACGCTTCAAGACACAAGGTTCAGAATAAGCAAAAGGAGGAAATTTTTCACATAGCAAGGAATAGTGAGATTCCATGACAAAGGTTGTTATGGACGCAAACAGCTTGTACAGGTAGAAGGAAGAATGAAGACAACTTGGAAGACAGTTCCATTGAGGATTTGACTAGATAACTAGATTATGCTCAGAAAATCCTGTGAGCAGAAAACAGAAGTTTGAAGTTTTAAAAGTATGAAAAGAGCACGAGTAGAATTTATAGCCTTTGTCCCCCAAATCAGAACTGAGTGCTACTATTGGTATGCACATGCACATACTATGATATATATTCATATACATATTATACATGTATGTGTGTATATGTGTATCAGTATAGGCACAGTGACCCATGAGATGTAACTGTCAGTTGCCCACACATAGCTGCTCCAGAGATCATAGGTCTCCTCTACTTTATTGTAAATGCCAGCCTCATGTAGTATTTGGGTATCCTAGAGTGACCCAAATCATGTGAAATGACTATATTCAGGCTATAGATTTGCACTCAAAAGGAGTGTTGTTAAATGTTATGTATAACCGATTGTTAACTGTATGGACTGAATGGTATTTTTTCATGGGTCTGAAGGAACTTCTGTAATCCCAAAAGCAAGGGTTACTAACTTGACCTGGTATTACACCCAAGGAAGGAACAGTTTTGAAGTTTTTGCAAGAATAGAATCATAGAATGGTTTGGCTGGAAAGGACCTTAAGATCACCTACTTCCAACCCCCCTGACATTGGCAGGGACACCTCACACTAGACCATATCGCCCAAGGTTCTGTCCAACCTGGCTTTGAAAGTTGTCATGAATGGAGCATTCATCAATTCCTCGGGCAACCTGTTCCAGTGCCTCACCACCTCTCACAGTAAAGAACTTCTTCCTTATATCCAACCTAAACTTTTCCTGTTTAAGTTTAAACCCATTACCCCTTGTCCTATCACTACAGTCCCTAATGAAGAGTCCCTCTCTGGCATCCAAATATTTGTAACTCAGTAAAGAAAGTTTACAGATTGGCAGAACTGTAACTCTAAGCAATGTTGTTGAAGCTACCTGTGCAACTGGGTCTCCTCACTTATTTCTTCAGACTTCTCATCAGTACAAGACACTGATGTAACAGAGTCAAAAAATTTGTAGATTCAGAAGTCTATATTTGGTATTACAAGCAGTCTTCAAATTTTGAACAAAATAAATATTATATTTGTAAACATTTAGCTATGGAAATATAAGACTATTGAATACGATTTTAACATGTTCAAAGTGCTCTAGATGTTCATCACAGAAGTTTTGTGGTGTTTTGTGACTGTTCACATCTGAAAGTTCTGACTTCTGATTTCCCTTAAAATGTGGGTTACTCGATTAATTTTTCTATCCACATTTGTAATTGTCTACTGACAGTCTGCAAATGAAGCAAGATCTGAGTACGCAGCTAGAATTAAAAAAGGAATTCATGTGGAATTCAAATATTCCAGAAAGCAAATAAAATGATGCAGTGACAGGCATTAGTAACCATGTAACTGCAGATACGCATCTTTCCGTTCATTCGAAGAGATGGTAACTTTGGTAGCATTTTTAAACCTTCAGATTCCAGGAGATAATTAGGCCTCAATATTTATCAAAATTAATATTCCTTCCATTTCTATCTTGAAGGCAGTAACCTCTTCTTCTGAAAATTGGTTTCTGTGATGCTACCTGTGCTTCCCTCTCTTCAAGATTATAACATCTGAAGTTTCACACCAGGATTGCTCACACTGTTCTCTTCTGATTGCTTCTTTTGAGTTATGTTTTTAAGCAATGTGAGCCTATGAAACTTGAGAAAATACTTCAAGTTGATTGTGCTGTACTTTTCAGTCAGGAAGGACATGTTAATGGAGCTGCTTTGGCTTAGGAGAAAGGCAGCTGGTGACATGAAGCTATTCAGTAACTTACCTAAAATATGAAATAGCTCAACTGCTTGGATCCTTTTTCTCTTATCTGTCCTATGTAGGCCAGATGCATTGATTTGCAAACACTATTTCAACATCAGCCCGTTTTGAGGGTTTTTTAGAAAGGCTGACAACATAGTATGTTAGAAGGCTTTGTCTATTTTCACCATTTTTGTAGAGTGCTAACAGAGCTTCAGGCTCTGTTTATTTATTACAATGTTTGTAGCTATAAATCTTTTAAAGTACTCAACTCCATGTTGGTGGTATCTAACATATTTAGGTAAAAATAAAATGCTATAGGATAGGTATTTATTGTCTCTAAATCTTCTCTCAGCATATGATGGGTTTTGATAGAAAGCCCACTTTATTTTTGCCAATTATGATTCTAATCTTTCTGTATCTGTTAAAGAGCATGAAGTGCAAATGGGTATATTTTATTGCTGCTCTGTAAAATCAGTAAGTTTATCTAGAATGTGTTTAAAAGGATAAAGTTATCCTGTTTTCCTTCATGAACTTCTGTCCATGAGAACAAAAGTAAAATGTTCTTGGATAGAGGTGTTACAGCATATCCCTGACCAATAATGACAATGTATGGGAGAGGAAAAGAAATGACAGTTTATTCCTTTAAAGAAGAAAAATTGAGTGCTTGAAAAAATAAAAATCTTTCAACTTTGCTGGAGTTCAAACACTGGTGGTGTGGTATCTTTTATGCTGTTTTGTTTGTTTTGTTTTGTTTTTTTCCTCATATTAATAGAGTGTAAGAAATCAGCGAGAGATTCTTGTCACAAAATCAACTGTTAATTCTGTCTTACTGTAACAATATTTGCCCCTGTATTTCCTCAAAACTAACATTTCGAAGCAGAAATTTAGTAAAATAGTATTGCCTAGCAGTGGATTTATTTTTTTTTTCTTTTCATAAGAAGGACCATATTATTTTGATGTATCATTGTTGAAAATTTATTGTGGATAATCCTATTAGTTTTACAAGGAATATTTATTCACTGATTTAATTTAGGACACAGTCATGCTCATCATGCAAATTAGTCAGTTGCTTTTTAAGTTTTGATCAAGTCCATTCAGTTCTATCAAGGGCAGTTTTATGTGGATTGGGTACCTCAGGTAAAATATGTAGCAATCTGCGTTCAGCATACATTTGTTTTGTCACAGAGCAAATGCAGATTTTTAACAGTGCTTTTATTTTTTGTATAAAATTATGTTATTTGATCATGAACAATGAAGGCTAAGTTAAGAACATTATGTGGGGAGAAGTGGGTTGAACCGGGATATTAAGCTGTGTCTGAAGTCATAACACATGAATTTTCATTGGTAAAATTACATGCTGGAAATTTTTGGAGCCTGTATCCCACACAGTGAAGTTGGAGATATATTTACAAGTCATCAGCGTTCAATATTGTGGACTGATAAGCAACAGTTTTTGTATATTGTCCGACATACAACCTGGCAACCATCGTGGTCTCTGAGCACTACACTTGACTTGAAACTGCTGCAATATTGTTAAGCTTAGTCTAATGGCATAATATGAACAAATTTAAGTCATGTCTCGTTTCTAAAACTGAGTAAACTGATTTATTGTATGAGCTCAAGAAAAACACCTGTTCAAATTATCTCTAGGTACATGGCCTAAAATCTTTATCAGAGCAAATGTATTTCAAAACCACAGAGACATCCAGTGGGATCAGTCTCGCAAATGATTCACTGAAGCATTTGTAAAAGAATACAAACTAATTTTCATCCAGACTAGGACTGTGAATACTGAAGGATAACATTTTGAATGGAAATAGTAATTTTTACATCTGCTTCAAAATGATTTATTGATGTATACCATGTTTCAGGACCCAGACCACATAAGAAAAGACAAAGAATTTTTGAATGTCTGAAGACTGAAATGTGGGGATTTTTATTGGAGTATATTTCAACGTCCAAGCTGTTATTTAAGTAGAATGCTATATAATGCTCATTCTGTTATTTGGAATACTAAAATTGCAGGGATTGCTGGTAAGGGTATGGAAGTGAGAAGTCATGGGTGTTACGCATGCGCTTTCTGGGTGGTGCAGATTTTGCAGACCGGAGTTCATGCTACAACTTTGGAATTCTTTTGGTTAATAAACCATGTAATAGGTATATGTAATCATTGGTGTATTTATTTATAATTTTATTTATTTATAATTCTATCGGGTCCAATGTGAATGTGTGGTGGACAAATGTCCTTTCAGCCATTTGTATCCTTTCTGCTTTGGCTAGTTCTGCTTGACTGCACTATTAATCTAAGGGCTAGGTATTGCTGAACAAGGTGGTCTCCCTCTTCATTCTGGCCATGTGCTCCTGCAGCTATTCCTGAGCTGGCTCAAGAGCTGCACTGGCATAATACCTTTCTGAAAACAACCAAAGCTTTCTGCTAATATAGGTCTCTAGACTGGAAACATGGAAAGAGGTGTAATGCAAATATGGGAGGTGGGATGTCACCACTTTTGTCAACAGTTCGCTGCTAACTCACTTGAGCTGAACCACAAAACAATTTCTTTTAAATCCTGACAAGTGTAAAAAATTTGACTTTTCAGACTGGTTTTCAGGAATTTGAATTCCCTGAACACTGAATCAGGCATGTCTTTCCTCTGTTCCTTGTGAATTCTCCCTTGACCATTTCAAGGTCAGAAACTGTCAGCTACTCACTGTGCATGCTCCTCATGCTTAAGCTGCTGGGAGTGAGGTATGCTCAGGCTTTACCAATGTAGATTTCTCTTGAACTTTGACACCTAACAAGCAAACCAATCTTTTGGATCAAAGAGATATCAAATACAACCAAGATTATTTCCAGGCACTGCGGCCAATTGTCCTGGAATTGCTTGCATCTGTGCTAATAGTTTCCATGAAGTGGTGGATGGATGCAAGCTAAATAATAGGAATAGTCCTATAATTTTTTTAATGGCTCAAACAAGCTTAGGAATAGCTTGAGGTAGTGCTGTTTACCACATGCCAAACTTATCCCAGGAAATATTGCAACAGTTAAAAGTGCAATTGCAGAGAGTCTGGTGGTACGTGTCATATTTTCACTAGAATAGAAGCAGCCTTGAGTTTCATCTACCTGTAACATACTAAAGGCAGTATTTCCCTGAGGAGGATGCTTTCAACATCTTTATTGTCACCTCTTCATTGCTCAGTCACCTCTGATGAGGGTGGCTGACACTGGTCTCTGCATGCTAATCTCTTTATAGGGGCTTCAGCCTTCCTGGTGCCATTTGCAGGGTCACCACCTTGGCTCTGGGCTGTAATGTGTCACTAGTCCATATAAATCTGATGATGCCAGGACTATTTGTACTCAGGGGAGGAGAATCAATACAGTGGAGAGTCTACACTACAGGGTAATTTTATTCCTGTCAAGAGGCTTTTCTAAGTATACCTATCCTATTTGAAGAAGTGTGTTGGAAAGAATCATGCTGTATTACTGCCTGAATTAGTTCATATGTTACACAGTAGAGAGGTAGTAACTTGGTATACAAAGCAACGTAACCATAGTAGTGTTATACTGTCTGTGAAACTGGGGTTAATCATCCAGAGCATAGCATCATGCTAGCAGCAGTCTTTTCATAGTACAGATCTGCCCATTCTCTCTGTTACGTTGTACGAATGATGCATTGCTGAGGCTTTGATCTCAGTTAGGAATTTTTAGGAATAACCCTATCCCTTAGTTACATAATCAGAACTTAAATTTATCTGTATTTCTAGGAAAAATAAAACAAAAAAAACCCAACACAACCAAACTTAAAAAAATTTAAATTAATTTACCACGTGTGTAAGAAGTCTGTAGTAGCAGTGTTTGCAGCTTTTAAAGGATTTGCAGCTCTCAACTTACTTCCTTGGGAAAATGGCAGCTAGTTAACATCAACTATGGTTTTCCTACAGTTTCAATATTCTTATCTAATTTCAGTATCGATATTCTTTTATTGGACGTCTCTAACGACAGTGATTGATGTTCATTCTTTCTGGTTTTCTAATTTATTACTAGTAGCTAATAACTTCTGTGGCTTTTAGAACATTGTGCTAAATGAGTGTGTGGAACTGTGTGTTTTACATACCCTTAGAAATAGGAAACCTATTGCTCTGATGGGTTTCTGGACTTATAGGAAAGCCTGTATTGCAAAAGAACCATTGCATTAGATTATTGACTGCTCTGTTTCAGGAAGACCTCCATCTTGTTGCACAAAACAATGAGAATGGTAGAAGAACAAATAAAGATAGGGGAATGCTGAAATAATAAATAACTTTGACCTTTTTTCTTTTTTTTTTTGTTTTTTTTTTTTGTTGTTGTTGGCATCCAGTTACTTTCTTTGATCTTCCCTGCTTTAAACAAGCTAATATCTGCCAAGAGAGCACAACTGTTACTGAATCACTAAGGTCCTATTTGTTCCGCTTGACAGATGACAATGCATTTTTGTCTTTCTGCAGAAGCCCAGAAGTGACTTTTAAAAGCTTTCACCAACCACAAGCCTATTTTTTTCCATTTTCTATTTGACGCTGGTTAGACAAAACTGAAATTGTATTATCTTATTGTTGCTTATGATCATTCTGACAAGAAACAAAGTCTTCAGCAGCTGTAACATATGTTGATGCTTCAGTATACATTACGGTTTTTTTTGTAAGTGTTATTTTGTAATTGCTTACTTTGTAACTCCCTGATTTTTTTGAGCAATTGCTGTTAGTGTTAATTCTTTAGTTCTGTACAGGTTCCTTGTGTTCGTGGTTGTTGAATGGTTTGACAGCTTGATCAAAAGATTTTATATTTAGAGTTTAGAGAGAAGACTTTATTTCTGTTAAACAATGAAACCTCATAATGGAAGCAGGAGATACTTTATCAGGTCTTTTTTGATTTTGTGAAGAAATAGAGAAACCCTTCCTTTAAGGATGCTATTTTCAGTCACTAGCATAAGCCCAGATATTTAAATCTGGGCTAGTAAGTAAACATTCTTTGTTCTAAGTATATGTTGTACTTAGCACAACAAGAACCAAATTTCTGATGGTGCTTTTAGGTGCTCCTGAGTACAAACAACAATCACTATAGAACTGAGTGTTTCGCATTGCATTTTGGTTCAGATTCCACTGGCCATGCTTTTATGCTTCTTAAGTCAGTTTTAAATTTGGATTTCTTCTCTGGAGTAAGGAGTACATGTCATATCACAGAAACAGAATTTTGGAAAGCTTGCAAGTTATTCCCAAAGAATGAGATATAAGCCCCGTGGCTGTTAATTTTGGACTTCTCTGATTGTTGGAGATGACGTGTGTGTGAGGATCAGAGACTTAGGCCTTGATCCAGCAAAGCACTTAAACTCATTTTTGACTTAGCTCATCATGATCATTTCCACTGAAGACAGTGACAGATTCATACTGTCATAGAAGGCGTTATTTAGAACTATATATTTAATATAATTCGTATAAGTTTCTTTCAAATAAAGAATGTAAATATGTCAGAAAATGTTTTATATGGGTTCATTTAAGAATCTTCAGGGTCCTGCATGTCTTCACTATGACTGTTATAGAAGAAACAGCTAATTAGCTCCAAAATGCACCTTTTAATATAGATGGTACATTTCTGCAACTTAAACGGAATTATATCTTCTGAAGGAGCCTTTTACTGAGACTTCTTTCCTAGATGGGCTGAATTGTTGTTGGAATTAAGAAATATATTGTTAATTGGTGATTGAGAATTTAAAAAAGTAAACAGGAACAGAAAACTGTTACCAGTTACAAAGGCCTGGTGAATTACATTAATAACCCTCTACCGCAGAATCATAGAATCATAGCATCTACCACACTTTTTCTATCTAGAATATTGAATTTGCTGTTTCACGTCAGGTCTGCACAGGATGACTACCCCTTGTGGGCTCTTCCTTTTGGAACTGAAGTGAGAAATAGGCCTAGACGTAAATTGACACACCTTCCTCTTGTGGCACTGGCAACAGTCCAGTGGCTCTATGATAATCTTTAATCGGATAGAGAGAAGTTAAGGTACAGAAGAGGACTTGATGTGCTGGCTACAGATGATTATTCACAGGTACATGTAACTATGCTTGCAATAGCAGAAAAGATTGATTGATGATGGTTAGTGGAATAACTAAAGAAAATCCAGTTCTCTGAAGATGCCCAGAAAATGAGGAACTTCTGTTGCCAGTAGCTGGTAACAAGAACAAGATGTTGAAGCACCAGGACTTTTTTCAACTTGGGTGTTGGAAGGCTCTACAGGAGAATTTGGACAGGTTTTCATGCCTCAAATTTTGTAAACAAAACTCACAAGTTCTGTTAAAATCACTGCATAAATGGGATTAAACATGTGGCTAATTTCTGGCTATTTTGGGGAACCTAGACTTCGTAATATTTAATCATTTTGAAGATGCATCAGCTTTAAGTGGATCTCAATAGATACAAAACTCTCTTCTTAAGATTTTCAAAGTTTTCTTGCCAGGCTGTTTTCAGAATGCTAACTCATTGTTATTGGTCATTCAGTTCAATTTGTCTTTGATACAAACACGATAAATGAATATGAACATGGGATATGAAGCTCCAGTTTTGCATTTCAGAGCTCATTCTTGGGTTTAGATCATGCTAGATCCATGAGGAATGGTCTGTTAAGATGTTGTGATTAAGCAGGGAATGTTTCTTAATTTTAAATCATGCTATTGTTGTTTTTCTGACAGTGAACATCTTTGTTTTTAAGGGGTTAACATTCTGTGTATGAGAGAAATGTCTTTTTTCTCTCTTTTTCTGCCTCTGTGAAAACATCTGCTAACTTTGAATCATCAGCATTTGCTAATATCTTTTGAGTTTGTCCAGAGTACTCAGGTATTTTGGCCCATTTTATGTATGTAGTAAGTAATTTATTCTGTATGAGCTGGGCACAATTATTTAGTCTTATCGTCTCTCATCTTAGGTACAAAAAATGAAGAAATGCACAAGCTAGTTATATTGCAGCATGCCTTCTACACCTTTAGGCAAAGGTACATTTCTACCTGTTGTTTTCTAATGCTGAATTGAAAAGGCAGATGGTGCTCCATTTTGGTGAAGGAAATTCAGTCTGTACATCTGGGGACTGAAATTCAGTATTATAACTGACACAGTAATCTGCATGTAAGCCCATTACACTTAATCTGCCACAGAAGAGTAATGAAAGGGAAAAACTTTTTGCGTCTATACTAGTCTGGACAGTAGCATTCCATTGGGAAATTTTGTGCCCAGTCTAGTCAGGACTAGAATTTGTGAGAGGAGAGAGCAGTCTCAGATAGGCGAGAGCTTTTAGAAATCTTAACTCTTAAAACACTGCAACTTTTCAAGGGCTGAAAAAAATTGGCCAAATGTAGAAGGAATTTCAGAAGAATAGCAAAAGGCAGTTCTGTGACACAGTTCCAGCTCTTTGCCAGATTCATAACTCCTGCTCCAAACCCCTGATTTGCTGCAGCAGAAGTGTTTCTACTTTCAAAAATGTATTTCTTGAAGGAAAAAAATAAAAAGCAAAACATTTATTTCCAATTGACTCAGATACTTCCAAATTACTCTGAGCTCATCACTGGCATGTAAAATTTCCACCTGAGTGGCTAGAATCTGATAATGTCATAAATAACTCTAAAAAAGGATTAAAATTTAAAGCATCAGATTACCAAAAACCTGTGATAATTTCAATGTATGTCTTAGATCTTTTCACACAAAGTATAGGTAAAATGAATGTATATTTAAATGTTGTAGGTTTATATAAATATGTGTAGAGCAATTGTATTCCACGGTTCCCTGTTTGGAATAAGAACTATTTTGAGCAAATATTCTCTAATACTCCTCTTCCATTTGACATGTGAAAACAGAAGCTCCCTTTTTAACAGTAAAACAAACATAAAATACAAATTTAGACTTAAAAATCCTGGGCCCAGCTTTTTGGTGCTGTCACTGGTTTTGGTAAGTTACTTGGCGTAGGAGAAAAGAAAAGGGGATCCATCTTTGTATCAACTTAAAAAATGTTAAAACTCCTAATAACAGGGTGAAGCACTTATCTTTACAGAGACCCAAGGAATTTTTAAGCATAGACCTTGGTTTGCATAGTGGTATCAAGGTTTTTTTTTTCACAGAGAAGATTTATAAAGCAGTGGGGTAGATGGTGCTGTTCTCCAGCTGTCTATCTTGACGAGCTTCCTCACTGGACTAAACACAACATAATTTTTCTGTAATGTTACAGTGGAATCTTGGAAAAACATAATGTCCCTCCTGTTATGTGCAATAGATACTTCTTTAATTGCAGCAGCTAAAAAAAGCTTCTATCTTTATAGCTGTGGAACCAAAGCGACGAAGTTTATGGTCTCTTACTGTCAGCAGGTTTATGGAAAATTTATAGTATATGTTCTAAGTTCTGAGTTTACCATTTTTTGTTGGAATGCTTACTAAAACTAGTGCTAAAAAAAGCCCATTATGGGATTAGGAGTTTTGCTATCTTTAAAGATTCTTATAATTTGAATAGTCTTTGTGGAGTGTTTTTTGCTTTCATCTCTTTTTCCCTCAAACTGCTGTTTTATCTTGGCCAGAAACAAGGCTCTGCTCAGGCTGTTTCTTCCTCCTCTTATTTTTCTTTTTTTTTTTTTTTTTTGAACTTGTTTTGTTATATCATTCTGACTGGCTTTTGGGACTTTCAGTTAATAGAAAATTGCTGATAGCACTCTCACCCCCCAAAACTTCTTTGGGTTTTTTAGATAAGTTAGAGGAATATTTTCTATAATTTTTATTATCTATCCTTTTAATATTTTTGTTTCTGAGTCCATTTTTGCTGATGCCACATTATCTGCAATCAGTGGAAGGAGGCTTTTTTTTTTTTTTTTTTTTTATTAAGCTGCATTCTAGTTTTGAAGTGAAAACACATTCACGTTGTCTGTTATGGTAAGCATCCTGAATTTGTCTCAGTATCCTCCTGTTTGTAGCTGGTAGGGGTGTTGGATTGATGGTCCAGGTGGACCAAACTGCACTATGCATGACTCTGCTTGCTTGAACTGATCACTCCAGTACTTTTTTAAGCAAGAGAAAAGGAAAAAAAAGACAGAAATGTAAAAACTGGAAACAAACTATTCATCAATGAATTGAAATAAACAGAATTTGCCTTTAGAAATGTTTCTTAATATTCTTCAGCTGTAAATGATACTAATTTAACCACAGAGCCACAGAAATGTGATTTAATTTTAAAGTTACTGCATTTAGTATTTTATTAGTGTAAGTCAGAGTAAATTCATCACTCTGGAAAATCTGAGTTGAGCACTGGAACTCTGGCCGATCTAGAAAAGGAAAATAGAAAGGTTGACGTTCTATAAAGGGGAACACAGGATTTAATCAGTCACTTCTGTTCATTTAATCAGTTCATTTCTCATTTCCATGAGGATAGTGTCTGAATCATCACTGTTTCAGAAACTCATCTTTTGATTCAGTCTCACTAAAAATCACTATGTCTGAAGAAGCAATTTCTGCTTTGACCTTCCTTGCCAACATGCTTGTTGTGTTCCTCAGGCACAGTGGACTGTCCTTTCCTGTTTTTTCAGTATTAATTAATAGCTATTTTCTCTTTCCTTCCTATTTCTTCTGTATTTTAACATATGCATACATATCATGTTTGTATAAGTCTGGATAGATCAAAGCCAACTTTATAATTATTTATGGATTCTTAAACTTCTAAGGTCGATTTTCCATTGACAAGTATTTGTCGAACACTTCTGTCTAGCACTGGAAATAAAGATGCTGCAGCCAATTCATGTTTCTGTTTGCTCTCTGTCATTACTACATGTGATTTAAAAAAAATACACAGCGAATGAGGCAAGCCCTTCTGTATGAGATCTGCATATTTTTAAAGGCATATATGAAGTGGGATTTAGTGAAGCCAAATTTTTGAATAGACTTTTTGTCCACTGGTGAAAAGTACCAAATATTGTTGTTATAGCCTGTACCTGTTTCCATATTGTGCTCACAACATGTAAAACCTGACATCTAGTAGATGAGTAATAAAATAGGGTGGTGGAGTAAGTCCTGATCTTTAAGCACAAACAGCAAGATTTAGAAACGTAGGTCTAATTTTTTTGGGGGGGTGAGCCCACAAGCAGACACATGTAATGCCATGTCTAAAGCAGGGTGAATTACCAGCATGTGTTAATTTGGAGCAAGCAGAATAGTCATCACCATGCAGGACAAGAAAAACACCCTTCTGATATTTTGTTGCATTTCATAGATTTTTTTTTTTAATATCTGGATTTTTTATATCTGGATTTTTTTTTTTTATATCTGAACAACCCACATATAGTGTGCAGAATCAGAAACTGATTTTCACAGTATACACAAATAAAATCCAACTTCTTCCTGGAATTTGGCTTGACTAACCCCTTGCCTCACCCTTGCTCTTCTTTGCTCTCTGGCTCTTCTTCTGCAGAAAAAGTAAGCCAAATATTCTAGGATGCTATCACAGGGATCCACAGCCAGCCCTTAAATTCTTGGTGGCATTCAGATGTACCAGAATGCATGCTGCAGGGATAGTGCAGCTGTCTACTGCTGAGCCCCATTAGGGGGCAGGACTGTAACTTTCCATGCTGGCTTGTGGAAAGCTGCTCATGGGGTCCTTAGTTAAACCATATGGAGCAGAAGTAATGGTCCTTTTACTTAGCCCTACACTGTGTTTTAATGCTATTTGTACATGGTGGAAATTTTTAATATTCATTTCCCTGAAAACACACTACCCTCCCAAAATAATGAATGAGGTTTTAAAAACCTGCATGCAAGGAGCACTGATGTTGTACAGGACATACTCGGAAGTTAATGCACACTTATATCACCCACCTTCCACCTAGCTGTTATTCTGGAGCATTTTGTCACGTGTCAATACAGTAGTTCTAACGTAGCATGTGTGTTGGATAATGCTTTAAATAAAAAAATAAGGTCCATCTTGTAGCACACTGCAGAAGGGGATACTACTTATGTCAAGGAGATTTATTATTTCTCGGATTATGCAGTTTAATACAAGATGATGCTTTTTCTATGTATTACTGAAGGACAGAATGAAATCTGTAAGAGTGACTGACTTAAACTCGTACCTGCCACTCATTTCAGTGTGTGTAGCCCAGCAGACTGGCTGCTGAGAGCTATGCTTGCTTGCCGTTTTGTGAGTCTCCGCAGACGCACGTTCGCCCACTCTATGCAAACATGCACACACTCTCTTTTTTTTCTCTCACACTGTCTGGCATATTTTCAGAATAACTCTTCGAAGACTTTCTGAACTGCTGGGTATGACAGTCTGATTATTATTTTTTAGCTGGGGACATGTTTAGTCCGGTGTTATTTAAACAAGCTTATCTTTTCGATCAAAGTCTACAGTCTGAAATTTGAACAGGGTAGGGAGGGTGGCTGGGTGGGTGAGGAAATCTATCAAGTACATATTTATGTGTGTGCTGTTGTCTGAACTGTGTGTCTGCGGAGGTATGAATGTATATATTGCTTCAGAATAACCCTGCAAGTATAAATAACTTTGTCTGTTATAGTGGAAGTTCTGAAAAAATATTATTATTACTAAAATAAAACCATTTCTAGTAAACGTTTCTTGAAGCTGCTAGTAACCTGCATATTCAGGTTTTCGGTTTCTTGGGGTTTATGAAGGTTGAGCCGAATAACTGTAGAGTTGCTTAAGCATAGACTTTGCTAGTATTCGAAACATACTAACTGGAGCCCATATATTAATGTGTTTAGAGTTGGCACTAACTTATTTCGCTGACTGAACCACAGACCGCAGCAATAAAGCTAGAGATCTTGAAACAGTTTATGGAGGTTTTCATTTAGCTGGTTCAGGAGAACTGGTTTGTGCAAAGTTACAATTATATGGAATGAGATTGCAAGATGAAGCATGCATGCCACACCTTTTCATTATGTTCTCTCTCTCCTTTTTTTTTTTCATTCTAAATATAACTTTGAGAGGCATTTTACTTTATTTTAAGGATGATTCCATTTGATTATTTTAGATTAATTTATTTTTGAGTCTTATTTCAAATTTTAAGTTTGCTGAGCTTTTGTTCACAGGACTGGGGAAAAGAATTTCCTGTATTCAGTTCCTGTGTCACGCAATCAAATAATTTTTTCCTTTTAGGATCTTCCTGTGTCAAAGCTTGAATGATGCCTTTTTTCATGCTTTACACACCCTAAAATGAAGCAGAAAGAAATTTCTAGGCTAATCTAAAGATTTTTCTCACTTTTTAATGTTGTTATTACAGTCTAGTAACGTCAATTTGCTATTACTGATCAAAGTATATTATAAACCTTTTCTTCTACATAGATATCATACATTCTTTAATTTTTCAGTTAGTTTTATTAACCGAGGCTTGTTACACACACAAACACATGTGCTTGCACACACACATTCTGCTTTGCCTTATCTCAGTTACAGCATAGTCCTACCCAGGGTCATTACAATGTACACATTACATATTTCTAGCAAACATGAAAATGAATCAAACAAACAGGAGGAGACATAAGCACAGATAGATTGGAGCCTGCTGAGGAAATAAAAGGCAGTAATACTCCTGACTACTGGACTACTCTTCCTGGTTGGATTTAAGTGTTCTTTCCCGTTAGTCGCAGCAGAGCGTTGCTAGTCTGAAGTGAAAAATTAAACGACTAGTAAGAATGAAGTAACATTTAGAGGGACAATTATTTGATATAACTCCAAAACTAATTGTTTCTGAAGTGATGTTTAAACCAATGTCAGTACAAAGCAAGAGTTCCTGGCTTGTGGCCAGCACCTTGTAACACATATTAGCCCAGATGAGGAGTTCCTAAAAGTTAGAGAGAGAGGCAGGGAGGAAGAGAGAGAGAATGTGTGCTTTCAGTGCTCCCTCTGCATCTGTTTGTATCCTCCTCCTTGCCGAGATTAGAGGAATACCTGTGTAATGCTGCTTTATCATGATTTCTGCTGAACCTCAGAATAGGTTCTGGTATTTTTTTTAGGTGGACTGCCAGCTGCAGATCTCGCTGTTGAGAGTAAAAGCAGATATGTTCCTTGCTCACTGCCATTAACACTGACCATGA
Source organism: Pezoporus wallicus (assembly GCF_028554395.1). Classification (NCBI taxonomy): domain Eukaryota; kingdom Metazoa; phylum Chordata; class Aves; order Psittaciformes; family Psittacidae; genus Pezoporus; species Pezoporus wallicus. The sequence goes on from NW_026635157.1 coordinate 1,058,446, forward strand.
CCCTTCACACCAAAACCTCTGGAGTTACCCTGCTGCACCAGATTCAAGGCACTGAACTGGAGACATTGGGCAGACCTCAGCTGAAGATTCCCCTGGAAAGATCGCTCAGCGAAATGTATGTGGAGACCAGCAAGACAGGAGTTTTTAACTACCCAGAAGGTGCCACTTATGATTTCGGTACTACAGCTCCCGTGTACAGCTCTACTACTCTCAGCTATGCCCCAACTTCTGAATCTTTTGGGTCCAGCAGTCTGACAGGATTTCACTCACTGAACAGTGTTCAACCAAGTCCAGTGGTGTTCTTGCAAACGGCGCCCCAGCTCTCACCCTTCATCCATCATCACAGCCAACAGGTACCCTATTACCTTGAAAATGAACAGGGCAGCTTTGGGATGAGGGAAGCTGCTGCTCCAGCCTTCTACAGGTAAATAATTTTTCTTCATACTTTAAGCAGATGACCTGGGAGAATTAGAATGTGGAAATCTGCATGCCCTAATCTTTTTTTTTTTGTGTAAAGGACCATGTGATTTAATTGAACCATCTATGATATCTAGATAATAAAAAATATAGTAGAACAAAGCAAAACTGCAATTCACAGCTCACTGTGACAGTAAGCCTTAAATTTTGAAAACTGTACAGAAATGAGAAACAAATTGGATAAGTAGTGCAAATGTTCCCTGGGAAAACATGAAATCAGAATTGCTTCAAGAATGGCAAATGACCTCCCTGTTGTAATATATTAGAATTACTGTCTGAAGTATAGTAAAAAAGACTTCCACCATCACACGTTTCTGGGTGTGAGTGGGTGTTCAGCTCTTAGCTGATGGTACGAGTATTTTTCTCCTCTGGCTTCCTTTACAGTGTGAGAAGTGGCTTGTGTAGGAAGTAGTTCAGAAGCAAAATATCTTCCCTAATCAAGTGGTTAGAGTTGACTCTGTGTCAGTATTTGTCAGTAATCACCTTCATAAGCTATCTATCCTAAGAGCTGTGTATGTATTAACCCACACTTTTCATTGGAGGGTGATATATTAACCATAAATCTGGCATGCTGCATTTAAAAAGATAAGATTTTGAGGGGTTTTGTCCCTCAATAGAGGGTGGTGGTTTTTTATGTTTTGGCTTTTTTTTTTATTTTCTTATTTTTTACTTAATTTGTCTAGAATAGAATGATTAAAAAATCTTGGGAGGGGGAATAATTTTCTTTAAGTATTTATTTTTAGTTGTTAGAACCTTCACTATTTGTTGAAGGAAGTGGTAGAAATTGATAGAACTATAGCTTCCAAGAAAACAGTCATACACACCAATACCCACATTGTTAATGTTCATGCAGTTTTCATAGCATAGTTTTGCATTAATTTATTACACTGGGCTTCAGTGAATCAAAGTGAACATTTAGGTGTCATTTTTTTTTCCTAAACTATGTCTCTGTCTTTTTATTTGAGAGATATAGGTGAGTTTACTAGAAATGGAATGAATTTGGAAAATGAAAGCAAGTTATTTTCTCCCTCTTGAAGGCCAGACTCTGCCAGGCTTATTTGCAAAATACAATGTGCTACTGTGAGCAGCAGCGTATGTTCTCAAAGACAGGCTAACTCAGCCTAAGAATCTGGTTGCAGAATCTGGTCCAAAAAAGCAGATGATGTTTGCACTTTTTGCAAGTGATTAATCAGTTTTGGGGAGCAGATGGGATAAACACTGGTGAAATGCTAACTAACAGTTATGTCAGACTATCCAGTACAGTGTTAACTGAATTGGTTCAAACAAAATGCATTTTAGTGCAACCAAATACAAAACCTCTAGGAAGAGGGAATACATGTCAGAGTATAAAGATCCTGAATGATTGCCAGTGACTTAAGAGTGAGACTGACTTTGTGCTAGATTAAAGGGATTTTTTTACATAAATGTCCAGTGTAAACCTGTGGTGAAAAGTGTGTAACTGACCTTTGATGTGTAAACAGTGGAGTAGTGAGTTTGTGAAAGCTAAATGCACAGGTGAAAAATGCACTGTAGTACGGGTATTTTACTTTAGGAGGAATAAAAGCAAGAATCACCTGGAACTAGAAGTTGAACTATGGAATTAATATTATTTTATTTTTAAACAGTCAGTTGAGGGAGACACTTAAAAATACAATTAAAATACTTTTAAAGTTCAACTACTGCGGCAAATATGTAAGGCCAGTGCTGGATTCCCCATTTCCTGACATTTCTAATGAAGGATGGGTGTCTCCCTTGAAGATGTGTTTTAACCATATGCAACTGATGAGGCTTAATGCAGCAGTAATTAAGTGAATTTATGATCTTGGATATGCAGGTTGTTTATCTGCATAGAATGTTATAGAAATGATTTAATGGCTCCTTCCAGCCATAATTCTGTAAACCACATCTGATATGATAGTAAGAAATGTGTATCAAAGCAATTCCTATGATTATCTTTTGTTAGCAGGCATAGTACTGTTGTAATTATATTGATAAAAGCTTTATTTATTTATTTTTAGATATTCATTTTTCCAAGGTTACATTTATAAAGTTATTACTCTCACAATTTTAAATATTAGGTCTTTATTCTTGTCTTTTGGCACAAATTCAATCACGAATAGTCTGTTAAAAGTAAGCTGAAAGGGTGTTCAGTGTCTGGAAAATATTTAAATATCTAATAAGGGGGATTAAGAATATGTTATTTTAAAAATATTGTAATGCATAAATTCCCAATTTGCTTTATTTGTTTGGCTAATCTCATTGGTATCAGTTGGATTATGGGACAAAAGAAAGCATGAGGCAGTGCTCTGTCTGGCAATGATTAGGTTGATGCAGGAGATTGGAAGATGTCTAAGTAGAAAAATGTTGAGTTACTGAAAACACCTACCAGTAGGAGCAGTAAAGACAAAAATTATCAAACTTAAAACCCCTAACAAAACTTAAAGTGGATCATGGTCAGTTTGTTATAGGGCTCCCTGCTCCGATATAATGAGTAATGTAACCTAAGACCCGGAAAAACTCTGCAACTCTCATTTACCTTTCTGTGTAACAGACTGGTGCTGTGGCTTGTAAGACTGAAGTATTTGTGTTGCATCATCCTGTTATACTCCAGATTTGAGATGCAAATGCTGCACTCAGTGATATAAGTGGCTGGGACATTAAATTATCATTGTAGGTTGGAGCCTAAATTACAGTATGTTAATATTTGGATAAAAACCTGTTAAAAATTTTCAGTCACAAACCTCAAAATTTACTGTATGTGATAAAACTTTTAACATCACTTGATTTTGTTAATAAGTATTCAAAATCATGCTCACTCTAGGCACATATGTTTTAATTCTGAAGCTATATTTTATGTCATTCAAATAGTGTTTCCTTCTCTGAAAAGCTTTGTCTCTTATTGCAGTGTGATGACAGGCCTCTATATCTAGCTGAAGAATATAACAATAAAGAAAAGAATGATTTTGTAAAGAATTAACTCCCCCTTAACCTCCCAATCTTTTCCTTTCTGGAGTCCCTAAATCATGGGACATCAGAGTTTGAGAAAAAAGAGGGGGCCTAGTTAATCCAAATTGTGCTGTCTTTAATTTGACCCCTTTTATCTCTGACCTTGTGGCTGTTTTTATAGAGAGCCAAACTAAAATACCTTTCTCTTGTCTTACAGTGTCTGTATCTTCCAGTGAAAGGGAGAAGACATAGTGCTAGTTATGTTTTCAATTCTCCTCAAATTTCACTTGTATTTTTTATTATTTTTATAGGTTTTTGTTTGTTTGTTTGTTTTATTAAACACTAACTAATAGTTAATTATTATTACAGGAAATCTTGTACTAATGGATATTACAGAAAATTAATGGACAGTTCTCTTTTGTTTTTAACTATTACATTTGAGTTCTGGTCATTTCTAGTTATTTTCTTGTGATTCTTTGGGGAAAACCAAGAAGCCTTTCAGTAGGATAATCTATCTCAGTATATTCCTACAAGGAACAGCAAAGATTAATCCTTTTTGTTCTGCCAGTATGTGATATTCCTGTGTCATACCATTGAGTTTGCACTTCTCAGATCTAAAGTAAAATCATGCTTGTACTTCAGGCTCTCTGCAGCCTGTGTTTGTTGCTGCTTCCAAATTTGGCCAAAAAAAGCAGGTAAAAATGGGCTAGCACCTACCAGTTACCTGATGAGGGAGTTGTCTGTCAGTCTGTAGTGTCAGAGGCAGAGCAAATCAGTATATAAACAGAAATGCTGCCTGAAAAATCATTCATTGCTCCCTGAGTTTTAGTGGCTGGCTTGTTAGAATCTCCTATTACCTCAGGTTCTAGGTTTAGGTTAATATAATAAACTATTTATTTAGTTTTAGTCACAATTGTCATACTGAAACTGACTCTAATAATTTTAAACCTACTGCTCCAATGAATATGATCACAGCTTTAATGTTTAATGCTTGTTAAAATTCAGATATATTGCAAATGTAGATTGATTCCTTCTCCTGCTGTAATTCATAAATCCATCAATCCAAAACCCAGTGACATAACTCAATATGTAATTTTTTACCTTGTCTGATTTATTATGAATCTTTCTAGCTGTTCATGTTGAGTTCTAAACAAAGAGTTTTTTTACAAATGTTAAAATTAAATGTTACATGTCAATGTTACAATGAGTGCAAAGTTGAAAGATAAGTTTGCTTTTTTTTTTATGTAGTATGAGTGATTCCATGAGATGAGGAAATACTATGTAATGCAGTGGTTTAGGGAGGTTTTCTGGCTTTGCTTTATGGCGATTTTTAAAGTTGGGTTTTTTTAAATTTTATTTTTTCTCTAAAGCATCATTCTGTTCTGAGGTCCTCTTTTGAACAATTAAAAGCATTCAGGCAGTTTCTTAAACACTTGGAGTGTTCCTGTTTTCAGAGGTTGTGCTGGTATTTCTGACAATTTTATAGCAATAGCTGACTGTAAAGAAAGAGACAGGGAAACACAGAGTTATATTATCTTATGGAAATGTTGAAAAGATAAACCTGTTAAAAGTTCTGAGATACTGACACATTACAATTATGAGGGACTTGTGCAAAACAATTTTGTGGTTTCTGCAGCTCTCCTTAGAGAATGTGCTGATGTGGATGGATCCTGCTGCAGGTGTTCTTGCACCATAAAGTCATTAACCCATATTGTTGAGGAGCATGTTTTCTGTGCCTCCTTGTGACTCTGAATAAGGCTAGGCACTATTGGAAAGGGGCGAAGGAGCTGTTACGCTTTCTCATTATTCTCCTTTCTTCCAAGGCAGGGAGATGGTTCTCAACCACTCTCTCTGAGCTTCCTTTTCAATGTTTCCTTTTTATTGAAGAAAACTTTCTTCACTTCTGTAACAGATGATTTTTCACATAAACCACAGATCAAGGAAATGCTTCATATACCAAGTCGTTGCCATGTGGATTGAAGCCTGTGGCTAAATCCCATGTTTGTTCAGGTAGCCCATGTGGGTGGGGTTTATCTAATTTAATCTAAACACCTAGGTCTTCAGTTTTCTACTCCTTAGGCATCTGGTGCCATTTGAAGGCCATAAGGTCAGATGGGTCAAGTGGATATTGACACAGGACTTACTGTGTAGCTATACCTTTTTGGAGTAGGAGTTGGATGTCAGTCAGGGTCATCACCTTGAACACCTCAATTGGCCTACGGCATGGACAATGGCATCAAACCTTCACAGGAGCTCCCTTTATAGTCTGTGGAGGCACAAAAAGAAACACACACATTATCTCTTTTTAAGGTATCCAGTTTAAATAGATCAGGTGCATTAGGCTCTGACAGTACAAGTTTCTCTTTCTATACTATAAAAGATGGCTAAAGCGACTCATTCTGGTATAGGTATCTACTGGATGAAGATGGATGCCCAGTGATGTCTGAGTTGTGTGAAATTAATCCCACCCTTACATCTCCTGTTTCTAGAGTCAAGTGGTCACCATCTGTAATTTCCCTTCAAACAGATACTGCAATATGTCCCTTTAGAGGAAGACGTGGAATTGACTCTGTTTCATTGGCCTTGATCACTCTTGCTCTAAGGCTATTAAAACAACACTGCTTTTTTTATCTGCTCTGATAAAGCATTAGTTGTTGGCATCACTTCCTTCAGCAACTGCAAAGTGAACATCAAATGCTAGCATTTTTATTAAATCAACAAGAAAGGCTGATCAGAGCTAAGGCATAGCTCCAAACAAGGATAGGGGAGAAGAGTCCTGCAACTGAAGTGCATCCAGTTTTTCTAACAAATGGAGATTTAGGTAATTTTGGTAATTTGATTTTGTTGACAATGAAACACTGAAACTAATCGTGAGCGCCTTAGTCTGTCTGCTGGGAGTTTTCTGTTATCTCTTCAGGCATCAGAACTCAGATTAGAGTGGAGATGCTGTCCTTCACCATTCTCATTTAAACTGCCGATTTCATTGCATTCGTTATGGGGGTTGTTTGTAAACTTTGCTATACAAAGAGAAGTCACATCCAAGGTTGTACACTATCCCTGTGTATTTCGGTGGCCTTTTCTGGGAATTGCAAAAGGTCATAACTTACCAGATCTCATTAGGAACCCTCATCAATGCAACACTGGGCAGGGCAAGACAAGGCACTTCTGCTTTTCTGCCAAACTCATATTACAGTTGCTTGGAGGGTTGCTACATCATCTGGCTCAAGATATTTCTTCTTCTGGTACACATCCAGGAACGTCTGAGGTACTGCTTGCCAAATTTAGCTTACCACATACTTACAGCAGTACCTGTTAGAGACGAGAAGATCATCAATTTGTATGCTAATCTTCTTCCTTGATAAGATACTGATAACAATATTGGATTTAGGAGTGATCTGGGCATTTTATTTTAACCTTTTTCTAGTCCTCAGAAAACATAGAGCTTAAATATAACAGTCTAAATATAAATCCTGTTTGATAGATATACATAACAATTGCAGTGGTCTTCCAATTATTGCAGTGATAGTGTTAACTACTGACACAATAGCCAACGTCTATGTAAATAAGAAAAGATGACTCCTTTTCCTCAGTGCGTGGAGGCCATTATTAAAAGTAGAAATTAACGGTAAATATTGAAAGGCAGAATTGACTAAAAGAACTTCTTAAACAAGCAACTGGTGACTGACTGCGACCAGCGATGCATGTAAACACTTCACATCCAGTGGGTGGAATTTCAGTCCACAGCTATTCAGTCTACAACAGTCCAAGAGTGCAGTCTCTCTTGAATGAGACAACATGGGTGGAATTTATTGCATTCTGTTTTCATGTGCTCCTCTCTTACAGTGCTGCCAACTGTCAAAACCTTCAGGACCTGTGCAAATAAGGAAGCTGCTTTTAAGCAATTTCCTAGGGAAAAGTTTTATTTCTGCTTAGATTTTTTTTTTTTTTCCAGGGTCTCATCAACTCGTAGTGCACATGTCCAATTTGATTGCTACTTCTAATCTTTCCTTCCTCTTATTTTATTACTTGCTGTCATGCAGAAGCACTGCTTTGGTCACTGCAGCCTACTTCAGTACCGATTTGCTCTGCTAGGACATGACTATGGAAAACTTTCTAGGATGCTACAAAGGGGCATCCTAGGTAAGGGTAGGGAAATTTACTGAAAAACAGGAAAAGTCTCAGCTCATGCCAAATAAAAGGAGTTAGAAAGATGATGTGCATAAAGCAGCAGTTGCAGAAGAAGATGCAGGATAAAATTTAGAACCCAAACCTTAAACCAGAAGACTGGAAACTTGTAATATGCTTTTGAGATAGCCTCCACTGTGGTTTTTACATATAGCCCTGTTAAAATTGGAATATGTAATACCTACTGCTTTCTTTCTATTTAACTTTTCTCTTTTTTTTTTCCTTTTCACTTTTAGTGTAGTTCAGGTCTATGAGACAAGATCTATTCATTCATAAATCCATGAAATATTCCAGATTTTACAAGCTTACTTTTTACTCTTCAAGTTGATCTGTAAACAGATGGAAGCTTAGACGTTGCTAACTCTAAAATCATCATTTAATTTCACTGTTGAAGAAAGTACTATAAAACTGGATCCTTGACAAAAATAGAATGTCACATAATACTTTGTCATCTGTGTTTTCAGTTTATAAAGCTGGTAAACATTTTTAGAACATTTATTTTGCTGAGCTGTCTTGATCAAGCAGCATCTAGTTATTTTTTAATGACATGTATCAGCTAGCGTCTAAAGAAAATTAATTCAAATAAGTGTTCCCTGCTTTTGCTATTAATTACAACTTGGACTTGACAGCAAGGTCCCTGTTTCAAATTACATATCACATAATCCTTGTATCCAGGAAGCCGTAGCTGTGCAAAGCACACCATGGCTGAGAGTGTGCACCAAATCCAGATATCTTTAAAGAGCTAATATGTCAAAGAAGAGCTTTGTTTGCTTTCATTCTGCAGTATAATGATACTCCTCCTTCAGCCATTTTGATAAACACAAGCAAGAAAAGATGTGTATGTTGCCAACATATGAGCCACTGTAGCACATTTATTACCTGAAATAGTTTTGCGTGGTTTGGATTATTTCAAATTTTAGGGTTGAAAATTATTTATAGCTTTGTGTTGCCATGCTGTGAGAAATATAATCCTAATTCTCATCTACAGAAGTATTAATAAGAGAAAAAGCATGACAATTCTGAAAATGGTGGTTTGGCATAATATTAAATACCTGAGAACATTCTAATTAGGTTCATGGAGAAAGGTGGTAAAATAGTAATCCATATAAAATAACACAGCTGAAAGTTTTAATGGCAAAAATACCAGCACCAGTACAATTGTAAAAGGCATGTATTAAGAATGCCTTCCAGGCATATTGCAGCTTGAGTCAAACTTGCTAAAGCAGGTTGCACATCAATAAGTTACTATTTCTTCTTGGTTCAAAAATAATAAAAAAACAAACCAAACCCAAAACCAAACAAAAAGTGGAAATAAATCTGATTCTAAAGAGAAATTTTTAAACACCTCAAAGCAAAACTCTGCTTTATTTACACACAGTTCTAGTAACACTACTTATTGTTAAGTCTACCTAGTTTCCTCTCCTTTTTAGCTACTTATATTGTTCAGCTTTGGCTCACATTTTCAATGTTAGGTGATTGTCTCAGGTAAACTTCTTTGACAACATTTTGACAAAAAAGGCCACAACTTTCTAAGTATCCTGAAGGGAAAAGAAGATTTTGCTATACCCATGCAAAAAAACCCCAAATAACAACCCAACAACAAACCCTTGCAACCACCTTTTCCATAGGACAGCCCAAACACCTTTTTTTTAGAGATATAGCTCTGATACTTGGTAGGTGGGGATGTTATCATATTTAAACCTCAAATTTAACCTACATATTCTTGTAGCATCCTGCTATTCATGCCGGGACATTTTGTTGCATTTGGTAGCTGAACTATATAAAATTTCATGTGCCATGCATGTTCCGTCCTCTCCTAGTGATTATATATTGACTTGATTGTAAAAACATCCTTCTCTGACAAAATGTGTGAGGTTGCTTCATTGCACAGATGCACAGCTTTTCAACAAGACTTCCTCTGCAATTATTACTGTGGGCTGAAGCAAGTTACTGAGAGATGAGAATCACAGAGTGATGCAAGTTTGAAGGGGCCTCTGTAAATTATCTGGTCAACATCCTCATCAAAGCAGGCCTAACTTCAAAGTTAGATTAGGTTGCTCAGGCTCTTATCTAGTTGTGTTTTGTAGATACCAAGGAGTGGAGACTTCACATCCATACAGGACAATCTGCTACAGTGCTGAACCACTCTCACTGTTAAAAACTTTTTCCTAATGTATAATCACAACATTCTTTGCCCAAAGTGTGTCAGATGTCTCTTGTCCTTTCACTGTGTGTCTCCAAGAAACACCTGCCTCTGTCCCTTTAAAGGCTCCAGTTATGTGGTTGAAGACAGAAATAAAATCCTGCCTTAGTCTTCTCTTCAGAAGAATAAACAAATTCAGTTCTTCTGGCATGTCCTCATGTCTTTTGTCCCAGCCCTCTCCTCATCTTGGTGGCTGTCCACTGGACTTGCTTCAGTTTGTCGAAGACTCTCTTAGCTTGGAAGCCCCAGACTGGAAGCAGTCTTACAAGGAGAGGAGAACAAGCCCTGCCCTCAACCTCCTGTCTGTGTTTTTATTAGTACAGCCCATGATGTGTTTGGCTTTCCTTGCTGCCAGGGCACACTATTGACTCCTGTTCAACTGTCCATCAGCACTCACAGGTCATCCTCTGCAGAGCTGCTGTCCAGCCCCATCTGTGTTTCTTCAGGGAGCTGTTCCATCCCAGGTGCATGGTTCTGCATTTTCCAGTGTTGAACTTCATGAGATTCCTATTGGGTCACTTCTCCAGCCTGAGGAGGTCCCTCTGACTGGCAGCTTTGCTTTGCAGCATTATCTACCATTCTGCATATCCCTATCCCCTCCCAGTTTGGTATTGTTCATTAACTTGCTAGGGGTGCAATTTCTCCCTTCATCCCTGTTGAGAATTAAATATTCACCTTGGTATTGATTGCACAGGAGTGCCACTAGTACATAGGCAAATTTGAACTGCTAATAAAAACCCGTTGAGACTAGCAGTCCAGTCATTTTCCATTCAACTTATAGTTTGCCTGTACAACCCCATATCACACTGCACTGGGAATGAGAAAAATGATCTCTCTTCTGCTTCTAGGATCCTGCTTCTTCTGTGTTAGTTCTAAAGAGTTTGGCAAAAATCACACCAGCAAATCTTTATTAAAAACTAAGCTGGCAGAATGGGAATATAGAGCTAGGAGTAAATAAAGACGGTCTTGTTAAAGAACAGAATGGGCCCAGTGAAGAAATCTGGTGAATCTGATAAGGCAGATACTTTGAATCTCTGGTGAAGGTGCTGGAGCAGGCTTTTTTGAACTGGCAAACAGAACAAGAATGAAGAGGGAGTGACCTAATAAGAGAAAATAGATATTGATAAGACCTAGAAGATTTTGGGGTGGACCAAAAAAGGTAAAGATTAAGGAGAAACTCCAGAAGTTTGAACTGGAGAGAAAAGTGGAATTTGTAGGTACTCAGGGACTGAGACTTGGACTGGGGCAGGGGCTATGAACAGGACTGAAACAGAGCAAGTACCTGTTGCAGACCACCAGAAAAAAAGAAGGCTGACAGGCAGAAGCAGAGAATATGGAGCTGGGCCTATGTACAACAATCTTCCCCCCCCCCCCAGCAGATGTATGCAAGTCTTACATTTTATTCCTGTCTATTACAGATTTACTCAGAAGGTAACAGATTAGCCCCAGCCGTTGGTTCATTCCATAGTGGAAGAGGTTGGTAGAGCAGATATAAGCTCCCAACCCTTCTGAAGAACTGTCGTGGTTTAAACCCCTCACAGGTACTGTTTTGGGTGTTTATTTAATTTCTTTAAGGCTTTCGTATTTCTAATGCACCTACAGAAAATATAATGTTTCATCAATAGGAACATAACATCAGCCTTCCCAAAGCTGAAACATGCCAGAATTAATTTATGTGCATATATCCTTTTTTTCTGCTTAATGTCCTAATGTGAAATGAAGATACTACTACTTTACCACACAGGACCCCTATGAATAAAACATGTGAAGCGCCCAGCTGTTATAATGAAGAATGCTACTGAAAATCACATGTGAAAAATAGATTATTTTTCAGAGCAGGCTTGAATAAGAAAGAAGACATGAGGCTACCTATGAGCAAGGGTGAAAACATCCAAAATATTGAGCAGGTGCTCAGTCAGTGAGTATGATTTTGGAAACTGACACTGGTATTAATAAACACAGTATCTGAAATGGAAAAAAATGGTTTACAGGCTTGCTAAGCACACATGCCCAGCATTTTTATTTCAGAAAAAATACAGCATAAGTATGTTTTTATTTCAGTCCTTTTATGGAATTGTATGTTCATCTGCCTTACATTTATTTATTTCATAGGTAGATATAGGATAAATGCACAGAAGCAAGGAGTTAATGCACCAGTTTTTCATGTATTTTAGTTTGCTTCTGACATTAACTCTGAGACATGACCCTCAGTTCATTGTACTCCTTACTTAAGATGAAGGATTTTGCTGGTTTCATTTCAGCAAAGCACCAAAGATCTTAATCTTCAGAGTCAGACATGTGTTTCAGTATAAAAATCAGTACATAAGCAAATATTAAATGCTGTTTGTACCCCTTTTCTATCAATAATACTTAAGAAAATTGCACAGGCCAAGACTGCCTTTCCCAGAAGACCTGAAATGTCACTGTATGGCTGGGACCAGCTTCTTTATTATTTATTAAATGGCAACTTTAGGTATTAATAGCTTCAAGCTGTTTTCATGTATGACCCATTTTATGACTCATACATGCCTTGTTGCCTCTCTAATTCACTTTATTGTCAACAAATGTGGATCTGCCTGGAAATGGCAAGCAACCTGAAAACTGCGTTGCCCAAGAGACTGGCCCTGCTTCTGCACTGTCCCTCCAGGTTTTACCAGAGCTAACACCCAGAGAATCAGAGCAAAATAAGTTGTCTTGTTTATTACAGGGGAGATATGGTAAGAAATAAATGAGAACAAGTCTCCAGCACTCCACTTCATGACTTCTGACCGGAGCCATGTTTAAGTCACATTTTAAGTCTAAAATGAATGGAGCAGATTTGATACCAGAATGCCTCCTTTTCCTAGAGAAATTCCTCAGGTCTGTGTCTTCAGGCTACTTGGTCCTTTTCTGATGACATTAAGAGTAAATTTAAAAAAAATAAGGTCTGTCTCCTTTTGTTTTTTTTGCATCTGCACACATATTTATTAAGGGTTTAGCTGAATTCCATCTGAGAAGTTCAGGGAAATATCTCCTGTCTCCCTAAAGAAAACAGAACCCAAAACATTTCTTAGAAGGTGCTTTGAATAGGAATCAACTCTAAATCAAAACCTACTTGCAAATACCTATTCATATGTTGTAAGTTCAACAAAGAGTTGATGTCTGTTGTGTTTGGTGGATATTTCTGGGTCTGCAAAATTGGACCATATCAAAGGTTGGATGCTCTTTATCTCTCTTTCTTATATCTTTTTCTGATCCACTGAGTCACTAGCATGTGCAGCAGTAACCCTTCTCTTATGCACCATGATGCAGAGTTGCATGTACTGTTTTGGAGCTTGCTGCTGTCTATATACTTGCACAGTTGTTCAATTCCTACAAAATGTGTGTTCCAGAGTGTGGAGCTGGAGAAGAGCTGAGCTCTTGGGTAGGAATGCAAAAGGTTTTCCAAATTTTAGTAGCAAGTGAAGACAGGAATTGAGACTGTGTCTCATGTGGCAATTTGTACTGGGATTTGTAGAGCAATGGTGACGCTGGAGAGTGATGACATAATTATGACATCTTCAGCAGAATCGCTTTCTATTTTACATTGTATACATAGCAAGATAATCTGATTGAGACTGGTTTTGGATTCTTTATTTCACAACAGAATGATGCTGCTTTGAATTATTTAGCTCTGTGATCTGTAAATCTACATAAATACATATGTGAAATCAAGTGACTATGGTTTCAAGCTTGGCTATCTAGTGCTACATGCTTGAGTTAAAAAATAAGTACCTGAGATGCTAGAGCTATATGAAGAAAGACAGTACAATTTTAAAACTGTTATTGATATTTAAAAATATTTTTATTAAAATTAGAACAAAATTTAAACCAAAACAGAAGTTAATCAAGGAACAGAGGCTTTTGAGTAATAATTCAAATATTGACCTATTTGTCTTACAGAATACTTTTGATATACTTTTGATACTTGGTTTGTTTGAAAATCAAGCATTAATTTGGTCGTGTTTATACCACAGTAAGCCTGAACAAGAGCCTGGTGTATTGTAACCTGCTGCTCATTCAGATAATGTTCTGGAAGCGTTATGTCTGAAATAGTGTCGGAAACTTTTGGGACCATTTTGGTGTAAGGAAATGCAAAACCTCTTAGGTTGTTTTGAAGAAAGGTGAGTCATAGCTGCTGGCTCCTGCTCAGTGCTAATGCCGGGAGGGACTAAGTGTCTGTGATCAGATCCTGCCAGCCTTCCTGAAGCGGGGTGAGGAGCGTTGTGCTGCAGTCAGCCACCAGCCTCAGTTCCACTGAGCTGCTGCTTTCCTATTGAGGCTTGGGCTGGACTATGGTAAGTTTGTTGTACTAAGCTTTGTGCAACATCCACTTTCAACATTGCTATATGCAGCAGAGAATGTTTTGGCTAGAAATGAGTAAATAGATGGCTTTCTACCATAGATAGCCAATAAAGAATATTAGGCAACAAACAGAAGTTGAAGCCTTGGTGTTTTGTTTGTTTTTTTTTTTTTAACTTCATTTATAAGAAGCGTGCATTTCTGGAAAAGAAAAAAATGTAAGATTCAGGAGGGGTTCCTTGTGTCCAGTACACTGCTATTATATGTGCTCCATATCAACAGGTAATAATATGTTTTTAAATGTCATGTTTTAAAGACAGAAGCACAGCTGCTGTGTCCATACTACTGTACATTTAATTCTGCATAAATTTGTCTATTTAATAGACTTTTTCTTTCCTTTGGAATTTATAGGACAGGGAACAATTGCTGTCTACCGACAATAAAAAGTGAGAAGACTAATGAGGTCCTATGTAGTGGCACCTTTGATGTATGTGAGCTTATTCTCTGTTGCTGTGAGTAACAAGAAATGACATAAATAAGATAAGGTGGATTTGGCAAAACAAAAGCCAACTTCCTAAGGTCTTGAAACAAAATTATTACCAACACAAAAGGCAAGTGCATAGATTTCTCACAGACCTAATTTCTCACACATTGCTGCATAAGATACCCCCAAAATACGTCAACGAGCAGTTTTGCAAACACATATTATGTGCAGTTGGCTGCATTTCCATTCGTGAACTGTGTTCTCTTTGCTTACTATTGAGTGCATAGTCAGCATATACAAATTTATTTATGGATATTATCAGAATGAATAATTTAGATATTTTGAGATAGTTTAGATAATGTGGACATGTAAAACTTAGTGTTTACTGTTTGGTTACTACCAGTGATTGAGACACCTGCACATGAAAAAAGACAGAAAGAAGATACAGAGGAATGAGGAAAAGATCACAGACCAGTTTTTTAATCTGCTATTTTAATGCTTTATACTGTTGCAATGTAACCATTATTCTGATCAACTGAAAGATGCCACTGAAAAAGTTTTTTACCCTCTCACATTTCTGGTCACAGTTCCTGCGGCTGCATTAGTAAGCCAGTGTGACCACACAGCTGGGAACCTTCCTTCTTCACCCTGCATTATCTGGCCTCCTCCCTTGCCTCAAGTCTTGCGACTGTGTGTTGAACAGCATTAATTTGCTACTCTGGGCCTAAGTGTCCATGGCCAGAAATGAAGGCAGAGCAAGACTGCCTGGTCTGGCAGCAGTTTGCAGTTACTACTTCTTGGACATAAAGAAAAATGACAGCCTTTACAGTCTTTAACACTACGTTTTCAGAAGCGATGTGTAGGGATTACTTAGAGAGGTGCCGAACATTTACAGCTCTCCTTGAAGGGAAGGAGAGCTGTAGGAGCTAAGAAATCTAAAACTTCGAAAATCAGTTTGGCGGTGGTGTCTTAAATGGTATTCTTTCCAGAACAATCTTTCCAGGTTCTATTTCTTATTACTTTTATTTTCTATTTCTTACACTTTCACTGCTCTATTTCAATTTCCAATATGCTTATCACATGGTTTACTGTTCATTAATATTCAAAGAATGAACTGGCATGTGGAGTTGAATTCAGCACTTTCCAGCTCTGCAGGTGATATGCAGCCCATCTTGTACGCAATGACTGGTCATTATGACATGTTTTCAGACTGGTTGGTTGTGTGCATTCTGTCATGCTTTTGTCACCTTTCCATAGTTTGGTAGCACTCAGCCATGTGCTTTTGTCCCAACTGTAACAATCATGCTTTTGAACTTATAACTTTCAAGTCATATCTGAATTTCTGGGATGCATATTCCTTCGTCCATCCACCAGCTAGGACTGGGGCCTCTGTCTTTTCAGCTGTCAATCAAGTGTTGCACCACAACATGCAGTGTACCAGTCTTAGACTGGCTTTTGTCTGCTGCTGATACTGCAGGCTTGCAAGGAAGTTAATCTGCTTGTATTACTGGGATTGTGCATGTCCCAAGTACTAGTTTGGTTTGATGAAACTGGCTTAGGCAAAAATGGGTCAGTATCTTTAGAAACATTTTTTTCCTTTCACTGAGCCCTAGATTGTGCACTCCAAGGACTACAGAGGCTATTTTCCTAGGGTTTACTGTTATGGTGTAAGAACAAGGGGCTGTGGATAAACCACAGCTTCTCGGGGAGGTACACAAGCATTCTTACACGCAGGTGTCAGATTTTCCCAAGTGCCTAGTTCCTTCCCTGCTGACCATATTGTGTCTTTGGGCTTGAAACTCTGCCTAGCCTTTTTCCTATATTCCTGCCAGCAGTTGGCACAGAATGGCTTGTATGTGGTCTGGGTGGTAAACCCTTGGGAAAACATTTTTGTCTCTTTGTGCTTTATACCAATTGGTTCAAGAGGTCTGCATGCACTTTGAACTTAAAACACTACTTTAAGTAGTCACTAGGGTTTATATTCTTGTGGCTAGAACCCTCTGATTTCTTTGTTGGGACAATATGTGGCTATAGCATTGTTTTGTTTCAAAAGTTTATTTTCAAATGCAGTGTACCCCTTAAAATTACATTTTCAGTTTTAAATGTAATTTTAAAGAAAAATAGTCATTTGAAATGATAGATCGGAATTTCTGAAACGATGTTATCTAAAGTATAATGTTGTGTTACACAATCTGCATTTCTATTTAACGTAACATTTAGGTTGGTGTGAAGGAGAACATTTCTATCTTTCAAGTGTTTTTCTTTAAGAATGTCATGTTTAGTATTGGTCATTAAAATATTTTACTAGGAATTTAATGAATCATTGGGTAATTGGTTAAACTGCAGTCTTAACGTGTGCATCTGAAAAATTTGGAAAGAGGGCTTGCCAAAGATTAAAAGGAACTCATGAGCCCATAAAAGTCCCGCAAAGGCATGGTGAAGGAAGATTCATGACTGATTCATGTGTTTTTGCTGGCATTTACCTTTAAAATAGTATGGAGGTAAGAGTAAGAATCTGACAGCACTTCCTGAAACAGCCTTTTCCATTTCAGATGGTAGGATTGTGCTAGTTATTCTGAAGATAGAAAAGAAATAAAAATGCCCAGTGATTGAGTAATTCTCAAGAAAGTTCACTGGGAACAGTGATGCCATGAGGAAAGGACTTTTGGATGTTTCATTCTTACATGAAAGGCTTTCTCAAAAAAAGCCATATTTTAATTCTAAGACTCATATAAGTAATGCAATTGTACAAATTTTGAACTTAGTTTTGAAGGCTTAGAAAACTCTGATGGACACAGGTATTGCTAAAAGTGTAGAAGCTGTAGAAGATAGATATACACCAGAGATTGCCAGCTGAAGCTGGCCTTCTGTTTTTCTTTTCATGCTTCCAGCTTTTCAAACATATTTTATTCTTCAGATTGTTTACATTCAAGTGAGATGTCCTGTGTCCATGGTCTCAGAGTGCTTGCCCACCCGGCCTTCAACTTGAACACACTTGTGGGCGCAGCTGATTTCCAAACTCAGGCCCCTGTTTCAGAGCCATACAACCACACACCAACTTGGTATTGCTGCCAGAAAATCATATCTATGTAGTGCCTAGAGGCACTTTGTCTGTCAGCAGCTTTTTCATCAATTTTGGCATGCTTTTATACAGCAGATTAAGGTTTTACCTCAGGTTATATGACTCTTCACACACCAGAGTCTGTGGGATTGCCTAACTGAGTGAGAGAGATAGTGTCAGAGACAGATAGTGCACAGGCAAAACTGTGCCTGGCAGGAGTAGAAATGAGCAGAGAAACCCTGAGCAAGTTGGCTGGTCATTATTTTGGATCCTGGGGTAATGGAACAAAATCTTTACTTCACTGGTGTTGTTCCTTAAAGAGTAGGAGGATCATTCGGTGATAAGAGATTCAAAAGATACATCAAAACAATAATTGAGAGAGCTGTAAACGGGCCACTTAAAATGTAAGTACATAAGAGGTTCTGCTTACCAGAACAGAGTCTGAAACATTAAATATTTCCCAAATTCACTAAGGGTCAGTGCAGTGCCCAGGCTTTGGAAAGAAAAAAATCTAATGCACAAGTAAAATAACTGGGGAGTTACTAAACAGGGAAACGGACTCCAGAATGAAAAAAATTCTAAGGGGTAGAGAAGATCATAAGCTAAATATAAGTCAACAGAGCAATCTTTTGCAGAGAAGGCAAATTTTATTCTGTGATGAGATGAGCAGGTCAATATGCTGGTATAGAACAGACTGGTAAGGCCTGTTTCAGAGATCAGTGCACACTAAGGGGCAAGCAAAGTATGACAGCAGCAAGAGGATGGGAGAATTAGAGAGGAGACTGAAAGGGAGGCTGGAGGCTGAGAGGTGGTGTAGAAGGAACCTTACAAAGGGAAAATTTGTACTAGGAGGGCAAGGGATGAATTGTTCCTTGGACTAACTGGAAATAGCTGAGGACAAATAAGCTTTATTTCCAGCAGAGAGTACTTAGGCTGGACATTAGGTACTGAAGCAGCAAAGAGTCCACAGAGGCAGTAATTGCAAGTGTTATAAGGAAAAGTTAAAGCAAGTTCCGGTTGGACAGGTCTAGATAAATAGTTTTTTGAGCAACACTGTCCCTGCTTTACTAGACACTAGTGATTGCAGAGTATGTATTTCTGTAGGTCTGTTTACATCATTCACATTGAGCCTGCAGGGCAGATTGACTACTGGCAGAGCAGAAAGTTCTGCTCCTGTTTAACACTGCAGAACTGTGCCTGTGGATTTATCCATAGATTCTGTTTGATATTATATGCATATTTGTTTATTTGTAAATGTATATTGCATAAAAAGAAATATTTTGATGTTTAAATATCTGTCTGTCAGGACTTTTAAATCTTGGGATTTTTGCAAAATGAAAATCCTACAGGAAATATTTTTTTCTTGAAAATGTTAAAAGAGGAATTTTCTTGCCTGAACTTTTACTATGCAGAAACTATATTTCTGTGCTAATTTTTATAGTCTTCAAAATATTAATAAGAGGAAAATGATTTTTCTTTAGAAGTGAAATTCTGGTAAGAAATATTATGGCATTTATCTGGTATTATGGCTTGCATGGCATCTCTCAATTAGTTTTTCAAAAAAGTGCTTATGACCCCCATGGACAGAATGTCCTGGCACATAGAACCTCAGGACTCCAATGGGAGTGGTTACTGTGGTGAAATCTTGCCTTATAAGAGGTGCAGTCACATTCCAGAGAAGAAAAGATAGAAGTACAAATCATATAAAGCAATACATAAATAAAATTTTATACCTTTAAAGGCATTATAATGAAATATTTGTCTTGTTTCTCCATTTTTTTTCTGTTGTTTCTTTTTTTTTGGGGGGGTAACTTTATATTTTTTAATTCTGTTTGGACGGCCTTGAAGCATAGGTTTTCTTATTGATAGTTCATAGACTTTATAATGAGATGCTTACCAGAGAATTTCAGAAATTTTAAGTTCAGCCTTGGTAAAGAATATATAATTTTGTCTTTTAATGATTAATAAGTTATATGTGATCAACAAATGGCAATGCTATGGTCCCTCAATCCTCCTTTATTTACAAATTGCAGTGTGCGTTTGTGGAAATGGTGGGGCAAGTCACAGGAAAGTAGGATGGTATAACAGGAGCTAAGAAATCAGGCCCCAGAGGACAGGAGTTTGTCCTTTCTGGATAGAGGAGATTGCGACTGGAGGGAAAAGCCCAAAGGTGGAAGTGAGGGTATGAATGGGATGAGAGGAGATGGGTGGGTCAAACAAGAGCACTTGACAATAGCCGTGGGAGGACAGAGCAGACATTCCCACTGACAGCAGTGGTAGCAGCCTCTGTGCATTTACTAGCTTTTGCTTCTTCTCATAAACCAGAATAGAATAAAGGACTTGTAGTGTCCCTGTTTACAGCTGTTAGCAGGTATCATTGATGTCCTTCTGCTGTTCAGGAATGAGAGTGATCTTCTGACATCTCCAGTTGTGTTAAGGCAAATAAGAGGTGCACCAATGTGTCCCAGCCCTGCTCTCTGCAACTATAAATATGAGGCAGAAAGATAACACTTTTGGTTTTTTAGATGTCTTCTTTAGAAAAAAAACCACCGTTATTTGCAAACTTGTATTTTCTATAAGCCTAAATTCAGGTGAGCTGTGTTAATCTTGTTTGGTCCTTTTCTGCCTTTGTGATTATTTTAATAATTATTTTTATAATTGTAAGTTAATCAGAAGTGGGCTTCTCTTTCAATGTTATAAAAGGATTAACTATGAAATGTGCCAATTTACAAACAGGAAATATGTTCCTGTTTGTAAATTCTCATTTCTTACAGAGACTGTAAGTTAAAAAAAGGAATAAGGCAAAAATTTCAAGAAGTATTGTGTGAAGGTGGCTGATTGCTTGCCTGAAGAACTATGTTCTCTGTCTAATTCTGACACAAATGCTTCTGTGAAGTTTGAAAATAATTTAAATCAAACTCCTCACAAGTATTCTCATATTGTATTGTAATTTTCTTTGTGCTGAATAGAAGTCCTACGGGATAATTTATGTAAGTGTTGAACATTCACCCTTGCAATTGTAGACAAGGGAAGTAGCACTCTGAACATTCAAAATGTTATTTAATGGTGGGTACTTAAAAAACTTAGGTTGCACATAATTCAGTATATACTTTTGACCTCAATCTCTCTCAGCCTCATTTTTTTATCCTTTCAACTCACAAGAGTATTGGAAAATACATTCATTAGCACCTGTCAACCATGCTCTAGTGCCATGGAAAAAGTGAAAGGAAATTATTTCTGATGTTGTAGCTGAATTTGTATAGTGTGCTGAGAGTAAGGTACCAGACACCAAATAGCCAAGAATGATAATATTAAAAAAAAAAGAAAACAAAAAAAGCAAAGACAGAATAGCTGCTCCTTATATATATATTTTTTTTTTTCTGTACACTGATGAGCTGTTACCCTGTGAAAAATATGGCCATATAATTAAAGATAACATACATACACACAAAAGAGATAAATGAAGGTTGCAGCTGCGTTTGCAAGGGGCAGCCATGTGCTATATTTAAAATCTTAATCTTTTTTAATGTGTATTCATATAAAGCATCTGTGTGGGTGTTTCTGAGTTCACCTTATGGACAGAAAGAAATTATTAACCTTTTGTGCATAAGGGAAAAAGAACAAAAAGGCAAACAGAAAATTTCCATTACTTCAGAAATGATCGAATTCTGGGCTACACTGTGATGTACGGTGACACCACCACTCTTGACTTAAGAGTAATACAAATGACTGTGAGTTGTAGCTTAGATTGTGAGAAATAGTAGTGAGAAATAGAATGTAAGAGAACCAATTTCTCAGTATTCACTTTTTTTTTGTATGAATTTAAATTTCAGACCTTTTGAACCGACAGATAGTTTGAGCTCTTTCCTCTTTTAAACCTATCCCCCACCTCCCTGCCATCCCCAAGAAAAACTTCTGCATTTTTCAAAAGGTGGGTAAACTTCCATGTTGTCAAGGGGAGCAGCTGCAAAATGATCAGCTCACATTTGAAATCATGGGAAACCAATCCCAGGAGTGGAAGTATGGGAGAGGGAAATATTGAAAATGCTCAAATTCAGGTATTAAGCATGTCAACGAGGAGCTTGGGCTCCCTTCCTTTCCCATCAATAGAACCTCCAGGAAATGTGGCTGGAGATGCTATAGACCACATAGTGACTGTGAATAGATATACCTCTCTAGACTTTAATATTAGCGACAGATATGAAGAAAAAAAATGTTAAAAATGAAGAACTGAGAAGGACTGAAAGGATGTGAGAATATACACTGACTTCAGCAAATAGCTTTAGGGGAGATGTTTCTTCACACATGGCATGGTTTTGTTTTGGCATATCAAAATCTAGTATTTCAACCACACATTTTAAAATTAATCAAAGATTGAAGTAAGCTGATAAAACTCATGCCAAAGGAAATGTTTAATTTCATGTTGAATAGGAAGGTTTGATGACCTAAGAAGATATGCTTTTGTTTTTATGTTGACAGAGCCTGTCCTCAACAGTACCATTTATTGGCCAATACTGAGTTATTTTTCTAAGTTATTTTACTTTAGTTACCAAATAAAATTGTATTTTATTCTAGTTCGAAAGAAAACATTTCAGTCTTCTGACTATAAAATACATTTTCTGATACCTTTTGAAATACTGTTAATATTTTTATTTTATTATTCAACTTTTGTATGTTTTCATTTTTTCTTAAATGTCTCTTTGATCACTTATCTTTTTTCCTGAACTGAGAACTGCCCTGTTTTTAGGTGGTTTTCTTGCCATTTTTTTTCTTCGTTGGCCTTCACATGTATCTTCTGTTCAAATCAACTCTTATTCCTTTATGCCAATTATTTCTTCACCTCATCCATTCACTACACTAGCTTAGGGTCTTCTACACAGGTAGTCCTGCTAAGATGGCCCTGCACTAACCTTGGAGGAGAAGAAATGAGCCAAATTCATGAAATGAATGAGTTGAAGTGACCAGAGGAGCATTTCTCCAGCATGAAGGTCTCCACCTGCATTGTTGTCACAGCTGCTATGCAGCTCTGCTCTGGTGGCCTTCCTGGTTCCACCCTGTATTTCCCCTAGTGGAAAGACTTGTGAAAGCACAGGGAGCTGTGCAAGGCTACAGGAAAGGGAAGAG
Organism: Pezoporus wallicus; assembly: GCF_028554395.1. Lineage (NCBI taxonomy): Eukaryota > Metazoa > Chordata > Aves > Psittaciformes > Psittacidae > Pezoporus > Pezoporus wallicus. The sequence continues at coordinate 1,081,246 of NW_026635157.1, forward strand.
AATGGTCTGGTCCTGCAGTCCATATAGAGATCTGAATTACAGGCAGCTCCTTCTCACTCTAGAGCTTATTTTCACTCAGGAGTGTCAAACTTTCACAGCTATGTTTATGCTTAAATTGTCGACGAGCTTACATGTCGCTCTTATTGAGGTAGGCACTAAGCTGGAATGGACAACGTCATTGTCTACAGGAAATGCTTATTACTGTAATTTTTGGTGCTGCAGCCAGAGACATTAACTTGGCAATCAGGAAATAAACTGGTGATTGTGGAACAAGAAAATACTGCGTGTATATTGGTTACATGAACAAGGCCAGGACATGGGTGTAAACACCAGCACAATGGTTCTTACTGCTTTATAGCTTCGTGCTCCCAGGCACAGTTTGGCCTGGCCGGGTAAACCTCTCCCAGCAGGCAGGTCCTGTGCAACGGTCCTTCTCCCTTGTTAGCATAGTTGAAACCATCCTGTTTTGCAGAGGAAGAGAGTTTAGCTCAGTGAGTGAAACATGCTTAGAGACATGGATTTGGAATTGCTATCAGGTCTCAGTTTGAGCCCTATCTGATCTTCACACTGATAGTGGATTAGCCAAGGGCTGATGCCAGTTTCTGGCCCCATTGCTTGAACTCGCCTTCATTGCTGTAGTCCATCTTGTGCCAATACTGGCTCCTACCAATGTTCCATCTATCTTAAGATACCTTGTGATTCTGTCCATTTGAGATACAACTCCCTGTAAAAGTTTCTCTCTACATCGTCGCTTAATTACAACCTTAGGCTTTTTGGAATATTTGTTTAAAGCCAACATTTTCATTTTGATGGTGTGACTTTTTTTGTCAGATTCGTTAGACCTGTTTTCTGAGAATACTAGTTTTGAGGTGCTTAATGTACTTCAGAATTTTCTGTTTATTTATATATTTAGTCATTCTTATTGCAGTACTTCTTGAGATGTCTTTTAAGTATTTCCAAGCACTTAATTCTGTTCAAACAATCTTTCATAACTGTTTTTCCCCATATGGATATTCACATTCTAGCAGCAGGTTAATTAATTTCATATTGAATAATCAATGATGTTATAATAAATCAAATCTGTGGAAAAACATTCTGCCTTTGAAATGGCCATTAGTTTTGAGGCTTTTTATACTGGGAACTTCTGTCCATTCTGGTAAGGAAGATTTAGCATCTGCAGGTTAAGATTTCTTGTATGAAAGTAAATTCAGAAAACTAGAATATTTCCAGGTGCCTCCTTTAACTGCTTAAATAACATTTCCCTAAACCCTCCTCCCTGTGAAATCTCTTTATTTCAGATAGATTCCAATAAAAATTTGGTGTTGCGAATAAACTGGGCCTTACCTCACAGCTGGATGGATTGTGTATTGTGGGTTATCCTATATTCATATCACCTGCCACTCAGATTACTGTGATGTAAAAAACTGAGGTTACATTACAAAACTGTAATTCCCTTATGTAGATATTCTTTTTATTTTAGTCAAAAAGGGGTTAATGATCTCTTGACTGATTCAAAGCTGCAGGTGATGAGTGAATATTTAAAGCAGTGGTGGCTTGTTTGCTGCCACATTTATTGAAGAGCAAACTCAGCACAGCATAGGTGGAAAAATAAGAAAGTGAGTGTGGAAGACAAGTTTGTCCTACTCTGTGGGTTCCAAAATACTTTTCACTGTATGTCTGCTGTGTTATTACATTTGGAAATGTGCAGTAAATTCTGAGGTTTTTTTGCTTTCTAATCTGTTCTGTTTTGGTGCGGGACTTGGAAGGAGGGATTTATTTGGGGTTTTCTTTCTTTTTGATTTGTGTTTGTCTTTGGTAAACATTGTTGACAAGAACTTTTGCTCCTTTTTTTTTTTGTCATTGTTATTGTTTGCATAGATTACAATGGAAATTGTTGAAGAGGTTCTGCTATTGTATTTTGGGAATGATGATCTTGCCAAAGTTATTAAAGTTGGGTTAGGTTGTTGCACTGTGTTCTCCAGAAGGTTAACCCTTGAAGCCTAACTGAAAACTGGATGAAGAGCAGACTGCTATTTTTTGTCAGGACGCGGCATCAGTGATCTGTGATGTGTACTAACTAACAGCTGATTTCTGCATGAAACTTGAGATGTCTTATTGATTTAGCAAGCTCTGTGTTTTTGGGATACTCCTTTCCCCCCAAATTTTCCTCTTCACCTACTCTAATATATACCACAGCTTATTTATTACCAGATTTTATTTCCATTGTATAAATGGAAAGGGGTGGCAGGATGTTGTGTCTGGGGAGGATAGTGTTAGGGGTATTTTAGTGCGCTTCCTGCTGTGATTCACAAAAGCCTGAATGCGGTGACTCTGCTAGGCCAGTTTGCAAAACCTTGCTCAAGTGGCACTGATTATGGGGGTGGGAAGCCAGCAAAGCTATCTTTAGATTCATTTTGCTTTGTGAAGGTCTGATGGAAGATTTATAGTGCTCTTTTAATGCAACAAGTTTGTGTGCAATAGAGATCTAAGTTGAATATGAAATGCATGGGCACTATGGGGAGGTTTGAGCAGTGGTGTTGCTCCTTTGTCTGTGATCCCTTGCACCATGGATTCTGTATGTGCTTACAGTGTGCACACTGTCTCATTGCCTCTGCCTGAAGCCTCCCCTGAAAAAGTGGCCTCACTGTGTGAGGATGGACAGAAACTGTGGGACAGACTCCCTGCAAGCAGTGTGGCCAAATATCTCTCTCTTTACTGCATCTTACTTCTTAGTGTTTATGTATTTTATTTTCTTTGGAGGGCATATTTTTCATGAGATTTCTTATCTATTCTAGATAGAAAAAATACTGCGCTTTTTTCCTGTTTCAGTCTACTTTTTATTAATTTTTTATTATTTTTAAATATAATTTTAATAGCAAAGTATTTGTGAACCTAGTCTTGATCTGAGTAAAGCTAGATATTCTGAAAAGATGAAATTCAATTTATTTGGGCTAAATGGTGACTGATACTTTTTGGTATTTCTTTACTCTCTTTTGCTTTTTTTTGCCTTTGCCTGTTGAATTGTTTTCTTTCGTATCCAACTAGAAACACAGTTATCCATAGAACGGTATATGTGTGTGGTGTTGGAATTCTACTTCATACCTGCAAAAATATGTAACCGTTTTGGAACTTGGAATTTTTTCCTTTTAGTGTTTTATAAAAAGAAAACGTAAAAGTTAGAAGTTTTAAAAATGTTAATTTATTTGTCCTTCTTTTTGATATGAAAATTTTGGGAACCTTATCTTGTATGACATTGTATACATTTAACAGTTTTGAAAAATGCAGTAAAAAACTATCAATATTTATCAGGTGGCCACGTACACCTACCAGAGTAGTCTAGTGCTGTTAAAATTATATTGGCAGTTACTGGCTTGCTGGTTTACTTCAAATATTTTAAACATCCTTGTTCATGGTTAACTTAAAGTTGTTCTGAGAGGGTGGATAGGGTGATCTAGCTGCAGGCTGGGGAGAGTGGGGTGGAGAAGGTAAGAAACAGCAGCTTTGATCAATGCTCAGTAAAAAAAAATAAAGTAGTCAATTAAATGGGGCACTGGGATAAAGCAAATTCGAAGGAAGATTCAGGACCCGGAGAAGAAAAAAAAAGCCTTCCTAGGTTTGGTGGGCTGGAAAAGGCAGTTACATGAACAATGTATGTGTTGTGGTCATAACGATTTATTAACGATATTGTTTCAACTTTTCACATTTTAACATATAAAATATGCAAGGATTTTTTTCTCGACCTAGTTTGTTAAACTCATATTGTCAGAACTGTGGTGTTTTCCAGTTTTCCCATCTCACTAAAAAGCCAGAATTGCGTCATGACAGCATTTCACCATTTGCGGTTTCTTCTGCCTTGCACAAGTCCCAGGAAAACAAAAATTATTTAAATAACTGTTCAAAATTAACCTGCATAGAAGGCCTGGTGAAGTTTGGGCTTAAAAAATGCAGTTTTCCTGAATGATGCCAGTAGCAATTTGTCTAACACAGGAAAGCATCAAGTTTCTCTAGTAACTGATATTCATTGAAATATATTGTATCTGGGGACAGATATCATATATAAAAAGTCTCAAGGGGATGTGAGAGCATTCAGGTGGCTTTCGCTGGTAGAAAGCTTTTGGGCATTGAAATGGACTGCAGCAGGAAATGTCAGGGTACTTTGGCTAGATGAAAGAGGATAGGTAAGTGTACATGGAATAATCAGAAAGCTGCTGGGGAGTATTTGTTTGAAGCAGGAAGGTACTGTTGGTGCCAGATGCTTCAGTTCATCAAAAAAGGATGTTTTGCTGAAGAAGGGTATAAGGCAAAACAAGGTATGCAGGAAGAAATCTGAGAGAGCCCCTAGTATCCTGGTCTCAAAACCAGGATACGTGTGTTTGGGAAAATGTTAGGATTCTGGGGAGATAAGAGCCACCTGTTTACTAACCAGCAATTAAAACATGCATGGCAAGTGAATTACTGTAAACAGTAGGATTCTTCATGCTTCAGCTTGTCTGATGCTGTCACACCCAATTGTATTTTTCTCCTGGACAATTTGTAGTGCGGACTCTTACTGGAAAACATGTTTTGCAAGAGCTGTTTGCCTTCCAGGAGCAATACCAGAGTGGTTCCCTTGGTAATTTCACATCCTCTCATCTTTTTGAATATTGTTTACCACACCTGGAGCAGCTACTTATAATAACCTCTTACCAGATTCAGCAGATGTGAGTTCATTGCCATTTACCTATAGATGCATTTGGTTTTCAGCAGCATACTGCACACCTCCATCATGTGCATTTCTAGTATGTTTAATAACATGTACATTAATAGAACAAAAATTCCTCAGGAACAATTTTTAATAACTTCTGGCTTTTCTTATTGCGCTAAAACCACTTACTAATTTTAATTAAAGTGATATTGTAATGAGAATAGAGACTGTTTTATGCAGTATCATATCTTTGAAAATGTAAGGAAAGTTTGCATCTCTAATTAAGCAATAATATTTGAAAATAGCTGGGTTAATAATTTAAGTGACTTGGAAATTCGGGTGCAACATTAAGTGATTGTTGCATCAGATTCTCAAACTACCTATTGGTACTGCAGTCATGCCAGATGCTTTGGAAAAGAGCAAGTACGCAAATAAATGTTGATTTTTTTTCTTTTTTTTTTCCTTTTTAACGTCTTGAGAAAATTGATAATTTATCAAATAGCTTTTTAATTTTTCAAAGTAGAATATCTAATGACATGAGCTTGATTTGTGAGAAATTCCGCTGTACCTTACTTGTTCTACATCTTTTCAGCTAGAACAGGCCAGAGGGTGATAAAAGATTGGTTTTTGTCCAACTAGATCTGCTCTTCTTACAATCTGCAGGAGTGGATGAGACTTAAGCTCACTGAAAGAATTATGCTTGGTTTTTTGCTGTTAACAGGCCAACCTCTGATAACAGGCGCCACAACATGCGGGAGAGGGTGCCCGCTACCAACGAGAAAGGGAGTCTGTCCATGGAATCCACCAAGGAGACCCGGTACTGTGCTGTCTGCAACGACTATGCTTCAGGCTACCATTATGGGGTCTGGTCTTGTGAGGGCTGCAAAGCTTTTTTCAAAAGGAGTATTCAAGGTAATAACCTGTTCAACTGAATCACCTTTACTCTTTACTCTTGGGGAAAATATGGAGCTACCTGAGACTGCAGCCTGAGCCAACAGCAATGACATTTATTGGGTTTTTAGTAGCAGTTACTGTGCTTTCCTATGTATTTTTAGCTCTGTATTAGGTGAATGCTTCTAGCAGGTATATAATACATTGTTATTTAGTCCAAGATTCATGAGGGAAAGAAAAGATTCTCTGTGTTCTACTTGGCTTAGGTATGCTTGGCCATGGAGGCAATGAGAAATTTAATTTAAAAATCTGTATTAGACCAAGATGACCATTCTTTCAGGCTATGCCTGTCTCTTTTCTGAGATTAACTTCTAATCCAAAACGATTTCTTTTTTTGAGAATTGCCTCTCAGATGAAGATTAATTCATGTTGATTGATTTATAAATCTTAATTTATTTCTCCATTAGCAGGATGGTTCAATCTAAATCTCTATTCCTTGAAGATATGAGATGTCTTTTGAGAATCAATATTGTAAAAGAATGTTTCCTTGATGAAATAGTATTTGTGTCTGTCAGCAAAGCAGGGCTTTGAACCGTACGCAGAGTGGTTTAATTCACACTCTTGTTATGGCTAAAAGTATACCGTGCAAGGTATCTGGTGGAGTAAAGGTCATCTAACAGAAACAGTGTTAATTACCATGACCCACATAATTCTTGATTTAAATGCCTGCCGCTCTGTGGAATTAATACTTTTTAGCTTTGTTCAACACTTCCTAAACTGAGTAAGGAGTAAATATGATTCTGCTGAAAATACGGGCATTGTTTAGTATCTATGTCATATTTTGGAGAAGAAAATAAAACTGGTTTCTTCCTTTCCAAACAGAAAACTGGTAAAGTGGTATGCTTTTATTAGGTTTCTATAAGGGTTTTTTTACATCTCTAGGTGATAACGTGGGCACAAAAATTCCTGTTTTCTTTTTTGAAGTGAACATAGTGAGGAACAGTTTTTGCCTCTTAGCAGGTGTGATTATTGCCTGTTTTGTTGCATGACTAGCATGACTACAACTGAAGTGACTTAAATAAGACTTCCAGCGTTCAACTCAGACTTTTCCTCACCTTAAAAAAAAAAAAAATAAGTGAAAGATTGGCTGTGGTGTAGACATTAATGAAATTATTTCCATGTCAGTGATTAGCTAACAGTTACTTATATTTCTGCTTTTTCAAACTCATTAAAATGATTTTAGAACAGAGTGGTTGCAGCCAGAGGTCAATAATAAGCAACACTGAAATAAGAAGGTGTGATATGCATTTGTCTTAACATCAGAATGATTTACTTACACTTGGGAGATGGGGAGAACATCTCCCTTATGGAATGTTTTTCATTATTTTTCATTTTAACTTTCCCTGACTAAATCAGAGTTATTTTTAGAATTTTAAAATTCTGTCCCTTTACTTGAACTGAACTGCGTCAGCAACAAAGTGAAAATTGATATTCATAAGAAAAATTAAGAGTTATCAAGTAGTTGTACAGCACAGATCTTCAGCTTCTGGCCATTATGAAAGAAGTTAATCTGACTTTTTAATTTAATTCCACACTTTTGCTGCTAGCACTTAGACAGTTTTGCCCTAGTCTTCATGTGGACAAATGTTGTGGTCCTCACAATGTTATCTATTTGTGCTATAGTACATGCTAATTAGTAAATTTAATTCTTGCTATAATCCTAAATTTGACAAAATTTTGAAGTAAGTAAGCTTTAAAAATACAGATCTTAATTTTTCAGTATCCCATAAAATGACTTCCTTGATCTTTAAGTAACGTTTGCTCTAATTTAAGAACATTGTTTCTTGTGCTGTCCCTTGTGGGCATGAAGAAGGCTTATTACAACCTTTTACATAGTTGAAGGCTGCTATCTTTCCTCAGTCTTTTTTTTAGACTAAACAAACACACTTCCTTGCAGACTTCTGATCTTGTTTATTAAACTCCTCTATGCTTTCCCCAGTTGATCCACCTCTTTTGTGGTTAACAGATATCATAAAAAATGACATCCACTAATATCAAGAAAGTAATTCAAGAATGTGAGTACTTGTGAGAGAAATGTGGTCACTTGATCACAGATGGTATGAAAAGTCCTCTAAAGGACTTTTGAAGACATAGGTATACAGTCTTGATGAGTTAAGGGAGTTTCTGAATTTCCCACTGGATCTGGAAGCAGTTTTTACCTCAGCAATTACATGTTCTTGTTGGACATGTGCCCAATTTCTGAAAATGACAGTATTTTTAGATTAAAAATATATGAGAGATCATCTCGTTTGCCTTTTAGACAGTAAAAATCTTAAATAGGTTGTGATCAGGTATTTAGGAACGAATACTATTGATGTGTAGATGTATATGTAAAAGAATATGTGAACTAAATATTATTATATCTACATTATATATATGATATGCATTCCTAAAAAAGGGTAAAAAATTTCATGTGAATCATATGATTAAACTGTACTGAGATGCACAGCACTTGCTTATATAAACAAAAGTAACACAGAATGCTTTCAGCAAAGATATTTGTTCCTCTTTATAATGTGCCTTTCTTTGAATGCAAGATAACCCCACTTTCGTACTTTGCTGTCCTGTATTTTACAATACATAGATAGTATGAGGTGATTGGTCATTGTTATACTTCTCATCAGAGATTTTATAGGAGGATTGCTATAATGAAGTTTGATGTTCTTAATTGACTGTAGTCAAACATTCTATATGGTCCTTAATGGAACAACAGGGAAAAGTGGGTACAGATGGGAACAATGAACAAGCTGTAGGAGGTAATCCATTTCCTTCCTATGTACCTGTTATTGTCAGTGAAGGTATCTCTGCTTACTTGCACAAGTATATATTTAAATTTTGGGAAAACTCACATCTACATTGGACCTTACCTGATGTGGAGATGAGTAGCCTCATTTTCATCTAAGGGAGCTGGAATGGTTCTGGAAATATTTTGTGAATTTTAAACGCAGAGTTGTTTTTCTTTGCTGTCAAACGGTTAAAGCTTAAAAGGCAACCTGGATCAGTAACCGTCTTTCAATACGTGTAACTGCTCAATTTAGTTTAAGCAACAGATGGTTGACGGAAAAGCTCATCTGCCTCCTGAAGCTGCCTGTGTCAGTCTATTTTGTTAGTTTGTCCCAGAAGTGATTTGGGACCTTGTTTTGAGAAAACTCTGCACAGACTGATATTAGTGTATAATGTTTCATGGGGAAAAAAAATCATGACACCAAGAACACTGTGTTGCTTGGTGATAGAAGGATGCTTTATTCTTTGTGCAGCATATGTAGCCTTCAGGAGTGTACTTGGTCAACTGACTTGAATCTAGAAGTGTAATAAGCAGTCACATCACAGCACACTGTAGTTCTCAACTAAAGTATTTATGGGTTTTAAGACCAAGTAGGTCCATTAGGTCATCAAAGCTGGTCTTCTTTCAATATAAGCTTTGTCTGCTATCCTTCTACAAAGCCCACTACCTTCTTGGAGGTAAATGTTTTAGAGGATGTCTTGCCTTTATCTGTGGGCTCAAAAGCTTTCTTACAATGGTTGCTTATTCTAAAGATTTGGTTTTGCATCTGCTAAAAAATTACATTTATAATTTGAATTAATTTGGCTTTTAAATAGTGCCAACAAACTAGTCTTAGCATGCAGTATCTCTCTCCTGTGGGAAGTTCTTGTAAGTTAAATTGTTACAATCACATCACCTTGGTACCATAAGTGAACTAAAATGTTTCTATCACCTCCTGCTTTATATCTTTCTATCTTCTGAATCCTTTATTTTTGCATATTTTCTGATCCCCCCCACACCCGTAATAGCCTTGTAAAAATTTGGGTGTAAGGGTTGGATGAAGTGTTTCAATACCAGCCTTAAAAATGCCATTTACAAATTAAAAATTCCCTTATGACTCACACACTCTTCCTCCCTCCTTCCAATTCTCTTGTTTCTTGGATAGGCACCAAAGGGTACAGGATAGGCGGGAATTACTCATACCATCTCTGACAAGCATCCAATAAATGCCTGCATATGTGAAGCTAAGAACCCCCAGTGGGATCACAAGGGATTCAGAACAAATGGGTAGTAATGCTTTACACTGGAGGGTATCTTGATCTCAGAATTGCTGAATTATTTTACAGATCCCTAGTTCTACTTCCCTGCCTCCTTCATATGCCCTTCTGATGTTTTTCAGGTGTACCTTCTCTGCCTTTTCTCACAGCTGTATGCTCAGCAAATATCTAGTATATTTCACAAATATTCAGTTAAGAATTACTGCATGATGGGACCAAGTACCAGTCCAAAAGAACAGGTTGGCATATGAGAATGAATGAATAGGCATGCTGAAGTATTCCAGAGGCCTGCCCATTAATGTGTTGATTGCAGAGATATAGCAGTCTCCAAAGTGCAGGAATTCCTGAAGTAGGGAATTATTTTAGTTTTGTACCTTGAACATGGACTTTATTTAACAGCTATGCCTTTGTCTGATCATCAAGTTGGAGAGTTTTGGCAGTAGACTTTGAGTGTTATTGTTTTATCTTCACAATGATAGAGCTGTACTTCGTCAAAAGTATGTAGTTCAAACTTTAAGGCTAGAAGTAGTGGTAATATATATGTATTTTCATCTGATTTAGAGAGACTTTAACACCTAATAAGTGGGTGTTTAGATAATGCTGCAGTGCAGCAATTTCATATAGTCAATTTAGGAGGTTTCTGAGATCTTCCCTTTAACTTCCCATTACTATCTTTTGCTTTCATGGTATTTTTGTAATCTCTTTGATAACAGCTGCAAATACTGCGCAGATCCTGCAGCCAAGAAGACAGAAACTCCCTAATAAGACTGCTTGTACACTGATTCTATGAGTTGTCAGCAGAAAGATCAAAATTACAAAACATGAACTCAAGTGAGATTAACAGGGAACATCACAGCCAATAAATGTGGTGGTGCAAACCAGTATCCAGTCTCAGGGTGGAAAACACACGGTTCCAGTTGGAAAGGTTAGGTGACTGTAGGAAGTTCAAAGGCTAGAAAATCTGTGTGGAAAGTCCACCAGAGTTTAGCCATAATTGGGCTGCTCTAACAGCCTGTGTTCAGATAGGTTCTTCTGAAACTTCTTTTGGGTTATTTTTGTGGTTTAGGAGTTTTTCTCTAGAGCTCCTTGAGTTAAACACATGCCCTGATCTTTGTCTCCTAATGTGTATTTTTAATGTCAGTACTGTAATTGATGGTGATCTTGTTTCAAAAACTTGGGTGTTATTGAAAGGCAAGAGTCAATACCTCTTTTTATCTAGTAAAGCAATTTTGAATGTGGTACTTTTCCAGTGAATTTTAACTACTGTGTTCAGCATGGACGTGACAGTGACTTAAGATGCTAACATCCAAGATACTGTTTTATTTTTCACGGTTTAAGCAAATTCAGGCTAAGCAAACTTAGGGCTGCAGTGGGCCTTGAGCCATAGTCCATCTTTCTGTCCTGTGACAGGATTAACTGTTGCCTATTCCTTACTTATGTTTATTGAACTACGTTTTAAAAAGTAGCCTGATCCAACGTTTTCTTTTCCTTATCCTTGAAGGCTACTATGAAATCTGAATCTTCCTTCCTGTGGGTTAAGCTCATCACTTATTTTCCTGTCTACCATGGCACAGGAAACAAATTGTTCTTTTTCCATCTGCAACAGCCTTTAAAGCAGGGAAGATTGATATCATACTTTAAAAATTAAATTATTCTGGCTTACCTAACCTGAAGAAACACAGTTTATTCAACCTTTTCCCATAAGTTTTGTTTTCTAGAGTTCTAATCTTCTAGTTGCTTTGGAGATTCTATAATTTGTACTGGTTTGGGTTTTGTTTTGTTTTTATTCTGGTTTACTTCTACATGTGGTTTCATGAGTACTGAACAGAGCAATAGCATTACATACAAGCCCAGTCAGTAGTAGTTGTCTGCATCTATTATGCTGTAATGTTTGCCTTATTTACAAAACCATGACACTGTTCACTCATAATCAATGCATGTTGCAAAGTAAACTTAAGCATACTTTTCTAGAGAAGAAACCACTTCTTTCCCATGTTGCTTTGTTCATCTGATTATTCCAGTTTTAATGCAGTGATTTATACTAGTCCTTATTTTTGTGCTTTTTTTTCCCCATATGCTATCTCCAGTTTGCCAAATAATTTAGGATTCTTATCCTGCAGACTTCTGCTATATATTTCAGATTTATTTCTCTCTGACTATCAGAGTAGTCTGGTCTTTCCTCTGTTCTTCTAACTCATATAAATGTCATCTACAATTTAATAACATTTAATAAAATAAATACTCCAGTCCATTGCTCATCAATGAGGAAAATACTGTATGGGACTGGATCCAGGACAGACACTATGGAGCCTCATTCAATATCAGTTTCCGTGGTAAGAGTGAACTCTGATAGCTCTTCCCGAGACTGAGACTGATTTTCTGAAATCATCTAAACTATATATTCCTAGCTGACATATGAAATGTCACCCCAATCAATGCTGAAAACCTCTCTCAAGTTGGGCAACACACTACTGGAAGGTAGAGAATAAGCACTGATTGTTACTTGTCACTGATTGCTACCTGGAGTTGATTGCTGGCACCAGCCACTTTGCAGAACTTTTGGTTGCTCACACTTCCTATGGCCATTTAAATCTCCCATGCTTGCCCCTCTCAATGCCTGAACAGTGTCAGCCTCTCTCGGGAGAGCTGCCAGCTCCTGGCAGGGCCTCAGGCCTCACTGCTGTCTCTTCTGTCATGCCTCAATGACTGGGTATTACTTCATAGCACCTCATCACCAGATCAACCAGCAAATAACCCCTGAAAATGGTATTTCATGTAACAAGTATTTAATGAGTATTTTATTTGGAAACTTGTGATTTTTCCCAGCTTGTGATATTCTGAGCCCAGCAACATTTCAAAATACACACACACACACACACACACACACAAAAAAAGAGCTTTTTATAAATTACAAGAGAACATGTTTGTTTGTCCAGCAGGAAAGTACTTAACTTTTCCACTTGGTTTTAGAAAATGTAAAGCGAAATAAATACGTTTTTGTAACCTCATTTAGCTCAGGTGAGTATATTGATTTAAACCGCCTCTGTAAGTTCCACTCCCACAAACTTCCAGAATTTTTGTAGGTTAAGTTGTCCTTTGCAGTTGCATTTGAAAGGCGGAAATCAAACCAGAGAGAGCTGTGTAAGATTGCTGAAGTGATAAATGTACTAGAAGTGCATGAAGTGATCTTTGACATGATTTATTTCTAAAAGGAGACTATTAGCAAAATATACTGAAGTATGTATACTCGTTCAGAGTAATTGTAAAAGTAGCATGGCAATTAATTGCTGGTAACACTTAACAGTTTAGTAACAGATGTAGTAAATATCTTGTCTGAATCTTTTGAATAAGATTATGTATTTTTCTCAAATATTTTAATTTAGTCAGAAATTGTTGAAATAGTTGGACTGCCTTTGTTACAAATCAGTTACTCCCCACTCTAAAATGTGATAGGAAATATGAAGGGAAAAAGACAAAGCTATCTTTTTTGACCCTTCTGATTATAAAGTGGATGAACCTTATATAAAGTGTGGATCATGTTAGGGTATAAATGAGCAAACCAAGGAGCATAGATACACATCACTAAATGAAAGAAGAGGATAAATAGATTTTTCATTGCCTGAAAAGGTTTTGCATAGGCATAAAAAAGGCTTTTTGTCAAGATACTGATATTAAAGATCAGTATATAAATTTAACAAACCATGAGGTGACTGTACTGCAGTTTCAGTTTCACAGATGTCAATGCAGAAAACTCACTGTGCTTAGAAATGCCCATGATTTAGTGTAAGGTGTCCCTGCCCATGACGGGGGGGGTTGGAACTAGATGATCTTAAGGTCCTTTCCAACCCTAACTGTTCTATGATTCTATGATTCTATGTCCACTCCATGCTCTGTGCAGTGAGAATCCTGTCCCATCCATTCCCCTGTCAATAAAATATAGATACCAGCACTTCCTTTAAAAGGATACTGTTTGGATATATTGTAGCTTCTTGCAAGACTTATGATACCAGGAAATACTCTGGTACCAAAGATCTACATATAAAATAAGACTACTTAAATTTATTCAGTAGGTCTTATCACAATCCAAAACCTGAAGTTATACCTGGAAAAAAAATAAAGTTATCTTAATTTTCTTGTTGCTAACAATTCATTGAATTTTAAGTGCACAAGAGTAATTTGCAGTATTTTAAGCTTTCTGGCCTCTTTATATTAGTTGTACAGTAATAAAATTCCACCCATTCCCATTTTAGCTCAAATAAACTAGGAAGCTAAAAATGCAGGAAATTTCATTCAAAGTCTGTAGGAATAAGGTAGCCACGGCTTGCCTATGACTCTCTGAAAATGCTTTTTGTCTCTGGAGGGATCATATTAAGATGACTGTGAGTAATAGATTGTGGGAGTTTTTTCCTTTAACACAGCTCTTGGCTTAATCACGTGCCAAGGATTTAAAAAAATTGTGATTTATCAGATTGGGAAACAGAAACTGGATGTCACACTCCTTGCCAGATTTTGTAGAGACTGGGATCTGGATTGGCATCATTTTTTTATTTGTTATGAGGAAAAAATATGCTTCCTATTTTACTACCTTGTCTTAAATTAAAAAAGATGGGAATGGAGTTGGGGTAGAACATGGTATCATATTCCTGAAGTAGCAGATGAAAAACTAATTGAAATTTTAGGACTAAAGTCAGTAATAAAACCTTTGAAATTATCTGCTGGAGGACAAAACAATTTTGTATTTGTAAACTTAAATAGTGTTTTACTTTCTATATATAACCCTTTCTCAATGTATATGTTCATGTATTACTGAACTGGTGAGATGGCAGCAATGTCCATTCTCATTCTTCTTGTCTTCATTTTTCATGTTAGCTGAAACAGTATATGAAAAGGTTTAAGAAAAGGGTTTTATCGTAGTAATTTGGCTTGAATTAGCCACTCATGTGAACAGTGCCACAGATATGTGAAGAAGATTACACTAGAAGCTGAACACTCAGTGTGGGAGCTACATGACACAGCTCAAGGGCATAACACAGGGTATATAGATTTTAACCTTTCCTTCTTTCTCATTCTCCAGTGGTTGTATGATCTTTATTTCTGAAGTACGTGTAGAATGAGGACTTGCTTACTGCATGCAAATGAAGTATATTTTACAATCCTCTGTGCCCTTTTCCGTATTGTTACATGTAGCAATGTCTTCATAGTTTAAAGCCAGAAAATTATTAATCTTTTCAGCAGTGCTGGGTAGTTGCTAAGAAAGCCAAAGATACAAATCCAAAGACCTTGTGTGAGGGTAATTAGGCTATGAATTTGAGCATCTGTGCTTATAAGGGGCTTAGACGTAACCTTCTGTTCTACCATGAAACCTGTTAGGAAAATTGAGATTTTAGAATCAAGAAGTGCAGTTTTGCTGGGGCACTTGAACTTTAAATTCAACATTTGATCATATTGGGTTGGTGTATGCAATGTCCAGATGCTTTTTTTTTTTTTCTTTTTGCTGTTGAGGCTCTTCTTTCCAAGGTTTTGTTCTTTGTCTGCATTCTTTCCACTCATTATTTGCTTGGCATCTTAAGGTGTGGATAAAGTTTACACCCACGGGTAATGGCTAATGTGGCAGAAGCCTTAAACAGATAGGTAAAGAATAGTTAGAGAAATTTCTGTGGCATAGAGGATTGAAAATAAAAGAATAATTAAAGAAAAAGCATGTATTAGTATAAGGATGATAATTATTACCGGCTTTGAAACTTACAGTAAGTCAATTCACCTTCATCAGTATGTGTCATGCAAAATTCACCTGACAAAAATGTTCCTTTATTGGCCTCATAGAATTGACATTAAGGATTCTTAAGATACCATGCTGACATGCTGGTTTCTTCTGTTCATGTTCTTTGAATGACTTTTGTACTGCTGAAACTGATCATTCCCTCGTGCTAATCTTAATGGTACTGGAATATGTTTACGCAGTTAAGAAAAAGAAATTTCTGTTTTATGTTAATTGTTGTTGATATACTAATATGACCCCAATTTTCATCCTCATTCGTCAAGGACAAATGAACTCAGCTTTTCAAAGCTGTGATTCAGTGAAACACTCAAGTATGTACTTAACTTTAACCATGTATACTGTGCTGCTACTACTTGCTAAAAGTACACAGATGCATAAATGTTCTGCTGGATGTAGTAACACTTAACTTTAAAGAAATATGGAATGTTTTGCTGCCTGAAGCCCTCACAGATAAATCATCTGCCCACTATGATTCAAACTTTTGCTGCTGTTGCATACACTATGGCTAGCCTGAGAACCCTTAGACAGCGATGAGTCTCTGACCATAAATATTAGCCGCATGACTCATGGTGACAAAAGTCAGACTGCATGTGCAGTGAGAAACAGCTCTGATTATGACAGGATGGGTTAGAATACATTCAGAATGATCTCAATATCAGCCATTATCTTCTTCTTGACACTTTGCTTTCTCATCCTTCCCCGTCTACTGTTGGTTGTTATCACACAGATTGTCACATCTAAAATTAGTGCTTTGAGAAAAGAGCCAGATCTTCACACCCTTAGCATATAATAAAGTGTTATAAAAATACTTAATGTTAGTTTTACTCTTTTAAAATATGTGTGACAGATCATAAGAAAAAGACCACCCCTCCTTGGGTTCCTCCATTAGCTCCCTTCAACTGTTCCTTTTATAGCTCATGGCAATGTAAGTCATACAAATGGAGGAGGTTAAAATTAGGAGCTTTACTCTACTGAAGTCACTACCTTTAGTTTTGTGCAGGTTATCCAATAATTTATTTAAAAAAACATTAGAAAACAGTAAGACAAAACAAAAAAGAGTCCAAGGGCATGTGCTTCCCTTCACCACTATCAGTGATCACTAAACACATTTTTAACTCTCAGTATTCCTGTGATGCCAACTACCTAATTGGCTTAATTAACCTCTTTTCTAGCATGTATTACTCTTGGGATACCATGAAATGAAATGGAGGGCAACTGGGCACCTGTTGATATGTCCCATTTTGATGATTCTCACCAGTGAGTAATTCCTTGTAGTAAGTCAGATTGTTCCGAACTAACTTTGCAGAGGGATGAGCTTTAAGAATAAACTACAAGGCAGAATAGTTAAAAGACAATTCACTTTACAACAAAGTTATTGAGTTACAGTATTTCACTTTAAACCTTGCTTTTTTGTGTTACCTATTACTTAATTCTCATGAGAAATAGTGCATTATCTTCTTCCTGGATTTACAACAGTGATGTTACTATGGCAGTTATAATCTGAGGAAGCATTCCCCTCAGACATAGATCTTTTTTGCATTCAAAATTTTACAGGTTTTATTCTGTGAAGTCTGTCAAGCACTTTGAAAGAAGAGTGGATTGTCTAACGTGCAGGTTATATGCACGAGACAGACTTATTATGCTAACCTTTAAATATTTAAGATAAAACTTTTCAAGGTAAACATGTGAATCACGATAATTTCAATAGGGAATGGGATTAGTTTTTGTACTATTATACAAACCAAATGCCTATTCCCAAATGCTTGCTGTCTGTACAAGGAAATCTAGTTTCAGAGAAAAGGAAAGGTTACCCTTTCTCTGAAAGGATAAGCACTGTGAAAAAGGATGGCTACCCTGCAGATGTTGATTCTACTCAAATTTTGATTTTTGAATACTGACACTTTTCTTTTTTTGAGAGTTGAGCCTTACAAACATCAGCCAGTTAGCGAAGGTCATAAGCATATGTCCAGATTTGACCTAAGTGGGAACATTTACCTGCTTATTTTATAGACAGCTAAACTCTGCTCTGAATTATTTGCTGAACTCAGAGCCTGCACTCATTCCCCTTGTGAATTTACCTTTTAACTTCATTAGGAAGAAGATAAGATACTCTGGTGAAAGCTTTTGTTTTTAAAAAGAGTAATTAAATTTTTCTGTTTTTCTTTCATGCTACTTCAGAACTTGGTTTATAAAACAAGGCTGGTGATTGAGGTCAGCTGCTACAATCTTTAGCTGCTGTTTATTGTGATCTGCTAAAAGAGCATTTTCTAAAAGTCATAGCTTTCCCTTTTCCCCCTGTGTCCTGAGTTACCGGCTGGGCTTAAACCACGACACCCTATAGGTATTGCATTTTTGTATGGTTGAGGCTGGTTTATTTCTGACTCTTTTTTTTTTTTTCTTAGACGTGGAACGTTTTAAATCAGCTGTAGAACAGTCTGTGTCCTACCAGAGTAACTGAAAATTAAAATGGTCTTTCACACTGAGGCTGAGGTAGTGTTTCTGTTCTACCTTTTTACCTCAGTCCTGAAGCAGAGCCTGTGAATTCAGATTTATCCACTATTATACTGTTCTGCTGAGTAGAGCTAAAAAATAATAATTCTGTCTATTTGAGACAGTGTGTAGTCAGCCATCACCATATTAGCAAGTTTACAGTTTGACTGCTTATTTAGATTATGTCCCAGTTATGTAGAATTAGAGAGCAGATGTTCCTGGTATAACCTGATAGTAATTTTTACTTTATTTTCTAATTTCTATTCAAGGATAGATGATTTGATGAAACTAAGGCCTCTGTCAAACCTCAATGCTACTCTACCTCAAACTGATCCCTTGACCTGAAAAAAGGAACAAACAGTTCTGCAGTAAAATTATTTCTTTGTGTGCTGTAACTTAGCTGTGTTTAGATGAATGCAGAGCACCAATAAGATCCTTTTGAGTAGTCTTTTTTGTCCTTGCTAAACTTTTTCTGTGGTTGGAAATGAATTTTATAGCAGAATGAAGCATACATTTTGTAAGAGAAAATTGGATTAGAGGCTTGTGCCAGTCACAAATTATAGTATGCTGAAAACATTTGTAATGAGAATTGAGATGTAGAGGGTGATAATGAGGAAGTAGAGTTCCGAAGGCAAAGGTATAGGCACCGAACTTGGTTGCAGCATGTGATAATTTAAGAATTTGTTGTGACAAACGGTTTTTGCATGTATCAGTAGACATGCAGTTGGGAAATAGAGACTGAAGTAAAATTAATTACTGGTTGCTGCTTTGATTTAGTGTTGTTGCTGTTTGATTCTTAATTGCCCTAGATTGCAGTAGGTATCAAAAAATGTTCTGTGCATAGGCCTTTTTAATTCTATAAATGCCTAACATTCTGTGCAGTCTACTGGTTAAACATCAACACAGGCACATGGACCGGATGGCATTGTATTTCTCAGTCTGAGCGTAAAGAAGCCAAGGGATTTGGTCATATTAAATTATCCTCTTTTCTGACTGCTTTAACTGTTCATTATTTTAATTGTCTACAAAGGTGTAATTTGTGTTTTTAATAGTACTTTTAAAGAACTTTTGATTCAATGTATTGTGCATAGGTATTAGTTTCATTATCCGTATCAGTACTGTTATGATAGACTATGATGTAACCGTAACTTCTTCCTGAGATGTTGGATGCTGTACTAAATAATAAAAAAATATGAGGGTGTTACGGGGAGTTTTGCTATGTCTGTGTATAACTGTGTCCTTACTTTCCCTCTGGTTTTACAGGGCACAATGACTATATGTGTCCTGCTACTAACCAGTGCACCATTGACAAGAACAGAAGAAAGAGTTGCCAGGCTTGCCGACTAAGAAAATGCTATGAAGTGGGAATGATGAAAGGTGGTATGTACACAGCAATCCACAAATCCTCAACATCGGTGTCTGCCTTGTCTTTTAACTTTATTGGACAGCTGATATGGTTCTTAAAAGAGGAAGCAACTGATTTTATTGAGAGGAAGTGTATTGAATCAAAGCGCTGCTTAAAAAAAAATAAAAACCTTCCAAATACTATGTTAATAATCTTGCCCAAATTTGCATCAAAATTCATAGGAACATTGACTTCAAGGGGATTATGATTCTTCTGTTAATATTTTTAATTCATTACGGTTTTGGTCTCTTGTGGTAGAGTCTGTATCATGATAAATGAAACTTAGCCCAGAATTTTGTAGCATTTGGCAGTTCAGCGTGAAAAGCACTGGTAGTCTCAGATCAGTCCATTTTCATGAAAACTTCTGAATATGTAATGCTTTTTCTGCATATTCTGGAAGGGAAAGGCAATTCCTCTATGCCAGTTCTGCACACATCTTATATGTAAATTAATTTCACCCAACAATATTAAAGGTTCACTCATTTTATAAAAGCAGAAAAAACGCCACTTTCTTGAAACTTATGTATGTAATAATGTTGTCAGGGAAGAAGAATCAGACAGGGTGATCAGAGGGCTGGAGCAGCTCTCCTGTGAAGACAAGCTAAGAGAGGTGGTTTTGTTCAGCCTGGGGAAGAGAAGGCTCTGGGGAGACCTTATAGCAGTGTTCCAATACTTAAATGGGCCTAGAAGAAATCTGGAGAGGGATTTTTTTTTACAAGGGTTTGTGACAGAACAAGGGGGAATGGGTTTAAGCTGTCACTGGGGAGATTTCAACTAGATATTAGGAAGAAATTCTTTACCATGAGGGTAATGAGACACTGGCACAGGTTGACCAGAGAAGTTGTGGCTGCCCCATCCCTGGCAGTGTTCAAGGCTGGGTTGGATGGGAATTTGAGCAACCTGGTTTAGTGGAAGATGTCCCAGCCCACGGCAGGGGGGCTGGAACTAGGTGATCTCTAAGATCCTTAAAGTAAATAAAATTCCTTTATTTATATACCCAGTATTTAAATTTTAGAGGCAAAATTAGAAATACATGACAATACTGAACAATTGCCATGGTGTGTTCTTAGATGGAAGAGTTCTTTTGTAACATAGTTTTTAGATCAATTATGATATGTGCCTTTCTTCCCTATGTTATAGTACCTGGTGTTTGTCAAAAGCAGACAGAAATTTGTGGTTTATTTGTTTGTGGTTTTGTTTGATTTGGACTTTTTTGTTTTGTTTTGTTTAAACTAAGTTCCCAATTTACAGACAAGCAGATCAGGTGCATAAATTCTGCCTGCTCCTATAAGACCACTAATAGTGGACTGAAGTCCATTACTGGTTCATAGGCAAGACTAAGAATATTTATTTTATGAAGTCTGGGAAAAAAATCTTGAGAGCCCTGAGTTACAGGTTATAGATCTGGTATCCCTGTAAATAGGATATCCAAGAAATGTAAAGTTGATCAATCTCTCTTTCTGAATAAAATTAAAAGACCTTAAAATTATATGTTATTACTTAGTCTATGCACTCCTGTTTGTACGTGAGGATAAAATGCTTACATGGAATAAGCTCCTTGTCATGTCCCTCTTTCTTCTGGTTGGATAGCAGGGAAGAGTAACCTAGGTTTTGTTTGTGATCCACTGATGCTTTCTTGAAGATGGTTTCCGTTCTGCTTTGAATTCTGGAGAATTATATTCCAGCTTATTATTTCATGTGATAAGGGCAGGGGCCAGCTTCCAAATGAAGTTTTTATAGCAGTGGCAGTCCTGAAGCTCCAACCATACCTCCAGTCCAGGTGATCTGTGCACCAATACAGGTCTAGTTTTCCATTTCTTCATTGCTTTAATGGTTTTCTAATGGCTCAAAAAGACCTCATTGTCTGAAGTCAAAATCACCTCATTTTTATTGTAATTTATTAATTAAGTAATAGAGTGGTAAAATAATTATTGTTAGCATGCTACTTTCTTCCCCTCCTTTTATAAATGATGAAGCAGATTAATCATCAAGTGCTCCATGGGATCAGAGCAACAGAGTGCCAGTGGAATTAGTGGCTATGGCAAAAGTTTGTCATAATGTTGAATGATAGATCCTTAATGAAATATTAGTTATGTTCCTGGTAGTCTATGTTTAGCTACCCTGAGACTTACATAATTCTGCCAGTTGTTGAAGGCTGATGGTTTACCAGCTTCAAGTTGTGTGAAATCTGACAATCAAGGATTTGAGTGCTCATATGCTAGATCAAGGTGATGGTTATGTATGTGACCCAGGGGTATTTACTGTCTTTGAACGGTCTGAAATTTCATGTTGTAGAGAAAAGATTCCAAGTGTTGTTTCTTGCAATAATGAAATTGCAGCATTCCAGCGCATTTGAGGCCCACACCCTTCAGTGTTGCCCTCACAAAGTATCTGAGAACCCTTCAGAGATTACTGCAGTAGACTAGGAAATACAAGTTGGTGTTTGCTGTAACAGTGTGCTTTCCTACATGACAGGTCCTTCTAGAAATGTTCATTAACTCATAGTGATTAGAGTCTAGAGCTTGGAGATTTTCAGTTTTCCTTTACATTCTCTTGAAATAGTTACCTACCAGTAATCACATGGGAATTCAGTCTGATTCAGTGTGACAATATTGCTGGAGTTTAAGGCTAAGTTTTACAGTGAAAAGAAAAAAACATTTGGCAACTTTGGAATCCACTCAGAGAAGGACCTTGCTGATTTTTGACTTTGAATGTAGAGAGCTATGCTTCCTTGCTGAATGCTATATTTGTTCATGCGAAGAGGCTAGAGAGCTATTAAAATCATTCTCAAAAGCAGAGGTAAATCGATGTCTGATGCAATCACTGGAAGGGCTCCAGACTTTCTAGTTGTCCATGTCATTATCTTTTAATGAAATACTGTCTTAAAAATAGGAATTAGTGAATGAAGGAAAATGTATTAACAATGTGAAACTATTTTGGTTTGTCTGTGGACAGCCTTTATGATATTTATTAGACATACTGTTCTGTACTCAGCCAAATAACTCTGTAGGTGGGGCCTGATAAATGTATGAGGAAATGTACATTTTCAAGATGTAATTGGTGGGCTGAAAACATGTACTCAAGCAGCATTTGAAGCAGTTTTGTGAGTTTAGAACAGCCTTCTGGAAAAGAAGATGGAATTGCAACCAGAATTTTCAGTGAAATTATTTTTTTCCCTTTTGTACACATGCAAAGTGTATTGTTGCCTTTGATTTGTCCCAAAGTATATTCTATGGTACTGTCCCCAAAATAAGAGAGACCATTGCTGTGAACACTTTTGCCAAAAATTTTTTATCTTCCTATTCCACTGCACAGAATGATCTGGGCTAGAGGGAACTCCAGGTCTCTTGTCAAGCCACCTGCTCAGAGCAGTTTCAATACTGAATTTAGACTAGGTTGTTTAAGACCTTTGATATTCAGGTGGAAATGGGACAACCTGTATTATGCTTATTTATGCTATAGCTAGTTATGTAATTTTTTTTTTAATATTGCAGAATTTTTGATGTTTTACTCTTGAACACTTGCTTCAGATTGTAAACCTAATTTTATCTGTATACTTGTTTGCATTAGCTTTTTGGTGTTTGTATACTTAAAAATTCCTAGTAGGGAATTATTTTAGTTGTGGTATTACTTGGGAATAGATACTGCAATGAAACAGTCCACATTTAAATTGCTGATTAATTTTAAATGAAGTCTAAGTTCCTTGCTGTGTCTCTACCTCTGACCCCCACTTGTTCATGTTACAGGTACGTCAGGGTGTCACTGTGTGTTCACTGGTTTTGAGAAACCCATGCAGGTCAGACAGCTGCTGTCTTCTAGCTGAGCTTCAGAAATTCCTAGAGTACTAGAGCTTCTGGCGCTTTATTTGGTTAGGCATTTACCTGATATAACAGGCCAAATAGCTTCAATAGCCTAAGTAATATATTTAATTTCTAAAATGTAGCTGTTACACTTTCTCATTGGCTTTAAGAATTCTACTAATGGACTCCTAAAACGACTTGGCTTTTCCAAATCATGGTTGATGTATGGTTTCTGTAAAGGCTTTCTTGTGACCCTTGCAATATCTATGGCTTCACTGTAAATTTTGCCTAGTAATGGAACTGTTGCCATACTTACTGTAGCCAAAACTGAGTATAATTTGTGCAAGTGTCAGCACTGTGAGATTCATTTGAATGATAGTTGAACTTCTCAATTGAACTTCTCTTGCTTCTCTTTTACATGTCCTTTCACGCTCTTTAAAATGCGTGCTATGAATGCCAAAGATTGAATGCCAAAATACAGATTAGGATGAATCATGTCTTGCACCTTCATCTGCTATTAGTATATCATTGGTTCTCAAACAGTGAGTTATAAATAGTCATTAGAGACCCCAAATTATATTTGCCTGTTTGTTAACTTTTTTTTTCACCAGGTCTTTAAAAATTTTACATGAAATAAATTTTTTTATCATCTACATTGTAGCTGAGAAGAATATTGGTGCACTGTGATATGTAATATGACTTACCACTGTGCAAACTGGTGATAGAGCCAGAAGTTGAACCAGCCCTGGTGCCTGCATCCCCCCCACTGCACCTCCTCTCTCCCTCTCTCTCTCTCTTAATTGAAGGTAGTCCTGATTATAGAGGAGGAAAAGCCTCAACTTGGGAAAGGATGAGGGACATTTCTTAGAAAAAAAAAACACCACAAAACCTCCAAAAAACCCCCCCAAAACCCAAAAACCAAACAAACACACAAAAAAACCAAACAAAAACCCATTAAAAAACTTCCCCCTCCCAAAAAAATTAAAAGCAAAAACTGAAACAACAAAACCCCCCAAAAACACAAAACCCAACCAAAACCAAAAAAACCCCACATATGTCCATATAGCATTCATTAACCACTGAGGAGTAGAAAAAATTACAACATCGAAGTGTACAGACCAAACTCAAATCTGTTGTTTATTTATACTACTGAGCGTCTAAGTAGCTTGGTCAGAAATGATGCTATTAAGTTCTGTCACTCGAGGCAGGCCTGCTCAAGATTTGACATAAAATTCTGATTAATTTTTTTAGATGATTTCAGACAATGTTTCTCATTTAAATTAATTGTCAACTCATCTGGGTTTTCAGCACAATTTACATTTGTTTGATTTTTCTCAAGAGAGATGGATATGAAATAAGGGGGTTGATTGCCTGAATCATATTCAAAAGAAGGAATTTATTAAGCCTATAAAATCGGAATTTGAAAAGCGGTGTTACTTTCCTATGAGCAAATCGTGTATTTATGTAGAGAGAACCAAGCAGAAAAGCTTTCAAAATCTCAAATCTCTCAAAATCACCTTGAGAGACTCTTCATGCCAAGATATATTATAACCTAAGTATTTACACTGAAGTCATAGCTTCAGCAATCTCCATCTGTTATAAATCTATAAAGAATGTAATTATATTCTTGACCTCTACTTATGTACAGCAGCAAGAATGACCTTGTTTTTAAAGAAAGCTGTGGGATTTTATTTTATTTCCAATTCTGTATTAAGACTACTGAATTCAATGAAGGCGTGCCCGATGAGGTCTATCTGTAAAGCAAAATTACTCTAAGAGGTCATTAGGAGATAGCTACCTTCCTTGCATCCATGTTTTAGACTCTAAATCCAGTTTTGCATAGATGTCACTCAGGTTTGTGCCCATAAGGGAACTGCTGGCTTCTTCACACTGTCTTCTTTTTCAATCACTTCGTTTGGCCTATGGCCAATGGCACCAAAGTCTGGACTGAGTCCCTGAATTCTTCTCCCAGAATTTAGTAAATCCCTCATCTATTAGGACATCTGAGAGAGGTCTTCAGATTTCTAATCTCTGCAACTCTCACATCAGTTTCGGAAATGTTCCGCTACTCCCCATATAAAGTGTTTCTGGCGTATAAAAATCTGGTTTCTTCCTTTGTGAAGGTTGATGTAAGGGATTTCTTTAGCTTCTCTGCCACAGCCTGCTCCTCTCTGCGTGCTCCTTTAATACTGTGATCATTGACTGAGCTATAGACTCTCTGACTTGCTGAAGGATGCCTTGATATTTACAATTTCTTTTACTTACCACATCTGTTTAGTCTTTTATTCTTAAGAAGAGTTGTTTTGCAGAACACCAGATATTTTCTCTTTCTCAATTTTCAACATAATTCTTGTGAGGTTGATCAGTCTTGAAGAGTATCAAAACTGTTTAGAAGAGAAGGTGTTTCTAAGCACTTTTGAAATACTCCTTTGACAAACTGACAAAATTATAGACTATTAACGCTGCAAGGTTGTATAAGCATGTAAGTTGTCAAATGTCTCTTATCATCTGGGGTCTGCTGATGCAGAGCAGAACTGTGCTTCATTTTCAAAGGCTGCTCTAGACAGAAAGGCTGGTTGATAAACCATTTACCAATCCTGTTTCCAGAACCAATCACAGATCCACCTTTTTATTGTCCTCTCAGGGTGTGGCCAAAAACTGTTGGTTGCTCCCGGGAGTTTCAGCATGTTTCCCACACCAAGCTCACACTCATCATCCCCACACTGACTTTTCCTTCAATTTATTTATGAACCGAAAGTCTTTAATACTGTAATCCTGTTTAAACTAGGTGTTACAGTCGTTTCCTGTGCATAAGGCTGTCCTTTCCCATAATGTTTCCACCAGCCCTGTTCTGAACCTGTTCCTCCTAAACTGAAATGGAAAGGAAACAGTGAAAGTAAAAGTTTGCATTACCAGGAAGCCAAAAGGACAAAAATCTTCAAAGTTAAAAACATTTCTGAGCAAACAGTTTTTAAGTGGGAGCTTCTTCCCTGGGTTAAAAGTTACTTAGTTTGTAAAACAGTTCCAGTAAGACATGAAACAACACTGATACGAATGAGAAGATATTGCTTATATGCTTGATGCCTAGAATCTAACTCTGGTTTTCCAGTTCTGCTCTTAGCTTGCCTTTATGTTTTGACTTGTCAAGTTTCCAAATCTACTTTGTTTCCACTAGTTTAAATTCTTGAAATGCCACAAGAATATATGTCAAGTATAAAGTGGAGATTAATTTGTAGAGCGCTGACTATTGCAAGAATTTGCAGTGTAACAGTACTCATGTACTGTTAGTGGTACAGCTCAAAATTATGCAGCAATGACTTCAGAGCGGAAACTGCACCCTTGTGCCCATGCCTGGGGCAGTGACTGATGCCTTTATCACCACCTGAGTGGACTAAATGTGGGAACTGTAGGATAGCAAGGAAGTGGAAATAGAAAGATGGTGAACAGTAGTGAAACATTTTCCATGTCATTTACAGTGTTTCTAAGCAGTTAGGTGAAAAAAAAACCCACAAACAACCAAATATTGTGATAGAGATTATTTTTGTCCATGATCTGTAATATTCTGACTAATTTAGTCGAACAGCATTCTGGTTCTCTTCTCTGATGGTACTTTGCCAAAAGGGGGGAACAGGATTTAACAGTTCATGGATTTGTTATTTCCCAGGGCTTCCTAGTAACCTAAGTAAGTAGGTTATGTATAAAATGCAATTGGAGTAAATATAAGTTTTCCTTGCAGCAGTAGAAAACTACTGTGCCGTTATTCAAATTGTGACTATATGTAAATGCTAATATTACAACCATCTGCTGTTATTTTGTTAAAAAGCCTTTCTGTTGTCACTGAATGACATCGTGGTACCCAAGACTATCTGCAGATAACTTATTTGTTGGCGTGCATAAGGGCTGGCACATGCTAGAGAAATTGTTGGAAGATTGAAATGTTTATTAAGTCATGCGCATATGCATACCAACATGAAATTGGTAAGGTTTTTACCAATGGTTGTTGAGGTGTTGCTTTTAATTTTATTGCTTGCTCACTGCGTGAGCCCCAAATAAAGAATGTGCCCTTAATCTGTGTTTCAATGGAGACAAATGACTAGTTGTTTCTTCCAAGGCATTTCCTGTGAAAGTAAGTAAGGATTAGAAAGTTATTCTTTTAATACGTTAAAAATCTGTAGTGCAGTATAAACTCAGAAAGTGCAAGGAAAGGATGCAGTTAAAAATTTTGGAGGTAAAAGACACATGAAGATAGATTTGTTTCAGTCATTGCATAAAAAGAAAAGATAACACCATGTCTTCCTTCTGAAACAAGAAAGATATATCAGAAAAAAAGATACTAATAATTAAAATGAATGCAGTACATCACATGTACAAGTGTATGAAGTGATGAAAAATTATGCAGGCTGCAATTATAATTACTGGATTGAGAAGTAATTCTGTGCTGATTATTAGATATATCCTAGAAGAATTAAATAATCCCATTAGCCACACCAGTTCAATTGTCTTCCCTCCTTCAGATCTCTATCAATGCTCTTTCTAGCTGTTTCAGTTTTTTTCTGTCTGTTCTGCTTTTCTTGTGAATTCTTAAGTGCTACAGCCCTACCTTCCATGGCTAGAAGGAGAAACAGCAGAGCAGTTCCTTGGAAGCTAAGTGTTCAAATAAATGAGTAGCAAAGAAAAGCTTTTCTTCTTCTTCCTCATTCTCCTGCAAATGTCAGCTCCTGAACTGAATTGAGAGCTCTCACCAGTCATCTTGCTTTTCCCAAATATTCCTTCAGGAGGCAAACCAAAATCTTCCTTAATTATGCACATCGAAAGCATTTATAATAACAGGTAAACTTATTTGTTTATAAAATGTGAAATAAGCCCTCCTATTTCCAATAGATGTTATATAGCAGTTTCTAGGATAAAATACTGTCTCATCTCACTGTATGGACCTGGAATTCCGAAGTCAAATGTGTTGTCACTTCTGGTTGTGTAGCATCTGCTTCCTGTAACTGTCCTGCAGAGATTGTTATAATTTTGTATGTTTATTGATAGAGACTTAGAAAAAGAAATTGCTTCAGAAATTAATATACTTTTATGGTCCAGCTACACAATGATAATGAACACCTGGATTTCTTGAAAGAAGGTGGTGATTTTAAGTCTTCTTTGTTTCATGTTGCTATAAGACTCTTCTAAGATAAACAGCATTCAACTAATCCAGTTTTACTGAATGAGAGATCCTGATTAAAATATGGCAGCTGCACCATTCTTATCACTTATTGCAAGACAAAAGGTACTATTCCTGCCTAAATTCACAATTTGTGCAATTGCATTCCGCCTACTTACGTTTTTCTATAAAGAGTTACGTACCCTCCACAACTAGAACAGTGTTGTCAGGTGACGTGTGTCATGCAATAAGAGCTACAATTAAATTGAAGGAAAATCAGTTTCTTTGTAAGGTATGTGTAGTTAATAAAGCATATTAATGGTTGATAGAAATGGCAAAATGAAATTCTCAAATGTTAAAGCATACAGAAATTATTGGTGTGACCTATATTGAACCACCTTATGGTCTGATCTCATTAGTATTCTTTGACCTTTACTGGCTTCCTTTTGTGGGGCTAAGGTGACTAACACAGCTATTGCAAAATTTTATTTCTTTTGCACTGTATCATATGTATCATGGTACTAGTAACTGATTTTGCAGAATGTTTGCAATGTGAAGCACAGAGGTGTATTTGAAACAAACTTGAAGTCTGAAGTTTTCCCTGTTGTGGACATTGCTCAGGGCTGAAGTCTCACCTTTTCTGAGGTGAGCCAGGAGATCACAGATCAGGGAGAACTTATTCGTGAAGCTGGGCTCCACAGGTAAAGTGCCTGGAGCTTTCTCAATGATTGATGACCACTGATAGAGATAGTAAAAAAAATGATTTGCTGAAAATCTGTATACTATAACACAGTTAGGGGACAAGAGCGCCGCAGATTTTGGGATAGATTTTTTTTTTTTAAATTGTAGATTTTTAAAAGATTTTTTCTCTGCATTCACCTGAGAGTTTTAACCTTAAAAAAAAAAAAAAAAAACACACAAAAAAACACAAAAGACCCCACCTGCTATTTGGAGAAAATAACTTTCTTATCGTTTTCCCTTGTAGTTAATGGAAAGCTGTTTGGAACTCCAGCAAAACTGAACTGGAGCATGAAGAGATGGGTTAATAAACAGGCTGCAAGTAAATATGTTCTCACGCAGATGCAGCTTCTGTATTAAAACCTACCCCTTGCGTGAACAAGCAGAGTGAGTGTTGTGCGTATGAGGGAAAGAGAAGATGAAGGTCTTCTGCATTTTTTGTGCCATGTTACTGAAAATAGCACAATAGGTGTTCCAGGTGGGTGTTGTAAACAAGACAAAAAGCAATAGCTGTTGTGTTTAGGATTTCCAGAGTAGTGAACAATAGGAAGGACATAAAAATATCTTGGTTGTTTCAGTTTCATCAAATAATAATTTATTTTTTCCGTCTTACTGCCAAGAGGAGTTTATTGGGTTTTCTCAAATCTGTTCCCATTTATTGCAAACAATAAGCATTCTTTACTTAACAAATATTCCTACAAAATTTCTAATGGTAAAGAGAATGAAGAATATTATATAAAGCAGCTCAGAGGAAATATATTTAAGTAGAATAGAATTTGAGATTATACACATATCTTTAACTCTAAAATGCATAATTCTATGGTTCACACTGAGCAAAGAATTTTTTTTCTATCTGCTCTCTTCCTTTTCTTCCTCTAAATAGTCTTGAATATATTATATAATACTGAAGATACAAAGGTGGAGTTTTGTTCTTAGCAACAAGTTAGGGAGAAGCTGTCTGTTGGGTGGCTGAGAAACAATATTCATTCAATGCATTCCTAAAGTAGGATTTTTATTTTTTTTCATATTCTGTAATTTATTTTTGTTGTTTTTTTTTTTTTATCAGATGTTGGAAAAAAAAAGTGTTTTATTTGGTCAACCTTGCCTCCATGCTTCGTAAGCAATTTTATTGCTGATCAGGTTCTACAGACTAGAGTATATAATTACTCAGTAGTTTTGAAACCTGCCTCCATATTTTACACACTGATTGAATTTGCATATGAAGCCTTATAAAACTGCCTTTGAAAATCTTGGCTCTTGTAGCTTTACAACTGAAGTGAAATTGTTTTAGAGCTTTTGCAACATACACAGTACTTCTATTTTTGGTAGAATATTATTTTTCATAAGATTTGGCAATTCAGGTTACGTAATTGGCTGAACTGTGGAATAAAATTAATGCATTCATATAATTTAAAAAACCCTACAGGATCGTTGCACTTCTGGCAATGAAATTGCTGCTTGATAGAGTTGCCTTTTTTGGAATTAGTGACTGACTGTGCATCACTATTATCTTTTCTTAAAAGAGATAAAATTTGATGAACTTGAAGGAGATCTGGAGGCACTTGCATTTTTCTGGGAGATACTCACTCCTATTTGGTCCAAGAAAATGAATAATAAAATCGCTATGTTGCTTGTCCATCTAGGGGTTAGGTGAAGAGTTAGTAGTAATTTCTATAAATCTCTGATGAGTATGATGCTTATACAGATTCAAAGACCTTTCTGTCTGTGATCATAAAAGCTGCTGATGTGATACAGGAGGAATGCATCCTCTTAGAGATTTCTTTTCCAGGTCTGGTCTTTACAAAATTCAGTGTAGGTATATTATGCTTGGTTGGTTAGTTTTTTAAAATCTCCCCCCCCCCAACATAAAAATATATTTGTGTGGGGAACCTCTAAACTGGTTATGTTCAACATTGCTCAGTGCTCCACTTCTTTTCAAGGTGAAGAAAAGACAGTGGGAAGCATGCAGATGATTTAAAAATAAAACTTTTTCTTATTTAGTTAATTTCTAAGCAGCAAAAAATGCTTACATTTGCCACCTTCCCTCTGCTACGTCAAATTCTCATCATGTCCATGTTTTACTTGACAGAGCAGGCCTGGAATAAGTTCTAAAGCAAAACCAAAAATATCCTTTCTGATCTTTCAGTAATCTACGCCATCGAGATTTAAGCCCAAGGTGCCTTGTTTGTGTTCATTAATTCTTAATGGATTCTTTTCTCTGTCAAATTTGGCCTACAGCTTTCTAACATATAGCAACTTCTAATTAATTCCCACTTTCAGCTTTATTTCAGAATGGTGTGAAAGAGGGCATCCTCTTGTCTGTCCTGAGCCTTGCCTGGGGTAGTCTCATTTGATACCATGTTGCATTAGAAAAGAAGCATCAGTGTTTGTACCTTATTCATCTTCTTACCATTCCTGATTTTGTAGACTTATATCTGGATTGCAGGCCAAGCAGACCTTGTCAATTTAGCTGGTTTATGCACCAAACTTCTTTTGCACTTTGGATCATCTTACCTGTCTTTTTCTTATGCCTTTTCCATTTTTCATATCTCATTTTAAAATGAGATATAAAAGGACTCCACGCAGTGGTCATTGTAGCGCGCCTCATAAGTTACTAAAATTTATGAAGATGCTTTGTCCTCCCTTCCTCTATTAGTAATTTCTAGCCTTCTATTTACTTTCTAAACTAACTTATCTCATGTTTTTATAGTATTATTCTAACCCCCAGATCTTGTTTTGGAATTATGTCATTTCTGAGTCCATCTATTTATGAGTATGTTGAACAGTACAGGTCTCAAGAACCCTTTCAACTCTTCAAAAGCTCTTGGGAGCAGCTGTAGAATTTGGGGTGTGAGAAAATTAACAAGTGTTTTAGTTTGTATGAACCATGTGTTTTTTTTTTGACATGATAATGTCTGCATGATTCACAGGGCAGTTTTAATTAAAAAACATTACATTCTTATGAAGCATACAACAAAAATATCTGTTGCAGACAGAGCATGCATGTTACTGAGTATCGCAATAAAGTAAGCTACCAGTGGCATAATTCTAGGATGATGTTTTGCCAAAATAAGTCTTGCATGTTTCCTTAACAGCAAGATTCTCCCTCTCCTCTCCAAATTAGAAACAGTGTAGTGATTGGAAAACATGGCATTGCTGACTGAAAAATGGGAGCAACAATGCACTTGAGACTTTCGGCTTACAACTAGTTTAATGAACAGGAAAATGTAAAGAGGTTAAGCAGTATAGTGATGAAAGATTTATTAAACTTGCTTTATCTGGAAAGATTAATAGAATAGAATCAGGAGGCCTACTAGATTTTGAATGAATTAGATGTGAAGTGTATAAACTGCAAGCACTAATTCAGTGAAAGAGGCAAGCACATCTAAAGATCCTCTCTGTTCCTCTGAGATGGGAAAGGACATCTGATGATATGGTCCAACATTGATTTGAAGAAATATTGGATGTGAGATAAAGATCATGTTGCTAACAAAGATTGAGAATCTAAAGGTCTAAATTTTTGCGGTGTTAAAAAAGCTGGGCAAAGATTATGTTTACAACTCTTCCTCCCATCAGAAAAACCTGCATTGGTCTCTTGCAAATGCCAGCAGTTCTCAAAGCTGTTTTTGTTTGTTCATTTGCTTGTTTCCAAATTGTTGTTTCTTCTCTGTTTCTTGAATAGTTTGCATCCTCCTTATCTATAGATACTTCTGATTTTCAAACTGGGACTAGTGCTGCTTTTCCACATTGCATGAGAACTCCTGAATAAGCCCCATTATAAGCTGCCTTCTCATAGCTCAGTTCCTCGTGTGCTTTCCTTATTACTTGCTTGTCCCTTGCTCCCATTTGATGATTGATTTAAGTTTTTCACTCAGCCTCAAAATGCCTGTGCCTCCTCCACTCAGAGACAGACTTAATCTTCCCTTTATGGTTAGAGTTCGCATGGGCTTTAACACTATATTTTTCTTGTAACCTTTCCACAAAGGGAGATTTTGTTCCACTGTAAGGTCTTATGTTGTTGCTCTAATTGGTGTGTCTGACTTCATAATATCCCAAGGTTCAGGGTCATTCAGTGCTAAGCACATTGCAGAAATGTGCACTAATGACAAAGACAGTTTCTGTTGCACTTATTACAGCCTTTTGATAGTAGGTCTCCCACACTGGATTCTGAGGTAGTATTTATCATTCCTTTTCTTACTTCTGTTTATCTACTTATATGGCATTCTTTATTGCTGTATAAGCTCATCTGAAAATTGGAACTCTTTTGGATGTTTTTTTAATGTAATTATGAAGACCGCAAGCTCACTAATAGGATGATGGTTTATTAAAATAGTTGGTCAACTTGAGCAAAACTTTCTTGGAGAGTATTTGAGAGCTACTTTCGTGGGCTAGGGCAGCAATATAGTGTCACGAGTCCACAGTCCTGTGTAAGCCCAACTGATAAGAATTTTAGGAAGGAGTGTGCTATTCCTGACACTATACTTTCAAAAATAGCGTTTCTTTCCAGCTACTGATGTAAGATTCCACATAAAGGAAGAAGTCTTCAGAAAATAAAACAAGTTAGTGCTACCTAGGTCTATCAACAGCAGCTGCTGCTTGCCTGAAGCCATGTGTATGTAACGCATATGTTTCAGGAAAGGGGTTCATTATGTTCTTTTGTGTCTTTAGGAATCCGGAAAGACCGCAGAGGTGGGCGAATGATGAAACAAAAACGTCAAAAAGAGGAGCCGGATTCCAAGAATGGAGAGGCTTCTACAGAACTGCGAGCTCCCACAGTTTGGACAAGTCCACTGGTGGTTAAACATAACAAGAAGAACAGTCCAGCTCTGTCTCTGACAGCAGAACAGATGGTCCGTGCCTTGCTGGAAGCTGAGCCACCCATAGTTTATTCTGAATATGACCCAAATAGACCATTCAACGAAGCTTCTATGATGACCCTGTTGACCAGCCTTGCAGACAGAGAATTAGTGCATATGATCAACTGGGCAAAGAGAGTTCCAGGTAAGAAAAAAAAAAGCCACAGTGGACTGTAAAAGTCTCTACATGACAAACCAAAGGAAAAGCAACATAACAGTTTTCACCCTACATATTATATTTTCATACCAATTGTTCATTTAAGTGAAAAGATATTTTAAAAAAATCACAAATTTTATGTTATATTGGTTGACAAAAGACTATAATGCAACTTCAGTGAATTTGAAGAAAGTTTAATTCAAGCAAAGGTATTTCCCCACACTATAGAATGTTGGACATTGTTTTGATGGTAAATCCTTTTTTTTCCAGATAAAACTCAGCAAAACCAGATTACTAAAATCCAAATCTAATCAATTGGATTTAATCAAATTATTTTAATTATTTAGATCCCCTTTGAAAAAAAAAGAAAAAAGAAAGGTTACTCTCATATCTGAAACGTAAGCCATAGACTCAGCATCATTACTGAGCCCATCAATATTAGTAGCATTTATTTATTTGCCAGTTTATTTTTTAGACCATAAAATACAGATCTTCCATGAGTTTTGAGTCTGAAAATAAGAGCCAGAATAGCAGTTTCTGTCTGTTTGTTTGGGTTTTCTTTCCTACTGGAGCTAGATTATTTTTTTCTGTATCATTCTGGTTCATCATGGTTGCTGAGCTATTACTCTCCTTTTGTGGAAAGGAAGATAACTATAGAATTGTGGGAAGTATGTAACATTTCTGGTTGAATGTATGTTGCGCATTAATTCATGGGGTTTAATTAATTTATAGCGATGAAATCAGAGAGTATCTTTAAAGTTCATCATCTTTTAAAATTTTAGGTTTATAATTCACTGGGATTCTGATCTCTTATGTTTCTTCTGTAGCCATTTATTTCACTAAAATTATGTAGCTGCTTTATGAAGAGATGTTAAAGAACACTAATACAGCTCTCAGTGATATAATGTATTACTTCTACAGCATTACACATGGGCTGTGCCATTTTTCTCTTTTCCTTCATTTAAACTTGGCAAGACTTTTCCTGGTAAATCAATAACCCATAAAATCTGAGTCTTTTTCAGCCCTCATGGGTTCCCTTTTTACCACTTTTCACATGTCACTTTGTGTGCTCCAGCTATGATCAATGAGAACCTGTGTGCATTTCATTTCTCATCGTATCTTAAGAGAAATCACATGAGAATTTTCTTCTTGACAAAGTCACAGTGGTTAAGGCGTGTTCAAGTCAAGGGCGGATTCTCCTGTTAATTTAGGTATCCTTTGGAGCATGCCTCTAGAAAATGCTTTTGAAAAATGATCGTATGTCCAAAGTGTTAAACCTATTCACTATCAACCCAGATAAATCCAAATTACTTTTCTACTGATTGTAGAGATATAATTAGTCTAAGTCTGTTAAAATCCATTAATTTACATTTAACACAAATATGCTACGTTCTAAATCAGTTAAGTTGTCCAACTGAAACCATTCTCTTTCTTTGACATTTGATTTTGAAATTTAATGTAATTAATGAAAATGTATTTAAATAAAAGGCAACTCTGTCAGGGAACTACAGTCTGGTTTTTGTTCAGAAATCTCTCTCAAAGTGCTTGTCACAAGATTATTACATCTGGTGAAGATCAAGAAACCTTCCTGGTTTGCTAAATATATAATTTATTTCCTAAACAAGCTTCTGAAATTGAAAAATCAAATGTTTACGGTTTTCATCTATTTGTGTATATCCAATGTATTTTACATTTAAATATTGCCTGTTAGTTGTCAGAATAGCTCCTAAAGAGAAACTAAGCCAAATGACTCTGCATATGCATTAATAAGTACTCTGACAGGTGAGGTTTGATATAAAACTGGTGAACTTTGGTTAGAAAGAACCAAACAAAATCCCTTTCCACTCACAGTTTGGACTATTTGGCATTGTACAACTAATCATACCAAAGGAAAGTCATAAAGCAGGAGAAACAGAATATGAATAGTTTGGGGATTCTGAAAATGCTGCGCACCTAGCTGGTTCTCAGTATTATGACTTGGAGGATAGTATGCACCACAGAAGGAGAAACTATTTTAGAAAAGTTGATTTGAAGTAATTCAGGCCCAATTGTTTACCTACCTCTAAAATCAGGTCTTCTGAGAGTAGGAATTTTGGAGCTAGGTGCTTGAATGTTTTTTTGATATCTCATTTGGTCCCTAGAAAAGGTTGAGTGCTCTTAATAGCTGATATTAAATCTTAGAAATACTGGTCAACTTGCAAAAACAGGGCCTTCGCTTTGACTGTTTGCCCAAGTTTCCATCTGGTGGAATGTACTGGCAATGAATGTGCATTAAGAGAAATCTGTCCGGCAATGTCAGTCATATTTTCACTACCACAGCATGTTGCCTTTGAATCTGCCATTATTGTTAAGAATTATGCAATACTGCTTAATTAAAGAGGATTGTCATATACCGTATGCATTACTGGAGGAGCAGAATTACTTCTTTCTGTTAGGTGAATTATTTTGTGAAACAGCATTGTGGCATTCCACTCAGTTGTTTTCTCAGCTAATTTACGAAGGTTTCAAGCTTTGGAATCAAGGGTAAAAACATATTTTTCTAAAAAGCATATGTGATTTTTAGCAGCAGAAAAAAGCGGTTGCAGGAAACAGCCTCTCCTGTGCCCACCTCGCAAGCCTTGGAAGCATTGCATAAGTTCATTTAGCTGAATGCAGGCACTTAGCTGACTGAAAGCAAGAAGCAAAATCAATACGAGTAGCTGGGTTGAAAGCATATTTCTTGAGGAAGAGATTGATACTAACAGACAGAAATACAATGAAAATACAGCTTATAAACAAGTGTGAGGACTTTTAGGGACATTTTTTGAGTTTATTTTGCTGTGTAGGCTGTAAAGAAGAGGGAGTATGACAAGAAAACTATTAAAGACATTGTTTTGGTCAGCTCATCTCTCTGATGATGTAAATAAGTGGTCATGGAAGAAGAAACAGCTAATTAAAAGATGCACTGAGTAGAAGTGAATCTATTCTACACAAAGGAGTAATGAAAATTAATTTATTATGGACTGTGTAGTATAATGTAGACATTTATCTGTTAGTAACTCATGCTGAGGACAATCTTCAAAATGAGGTATCTTTGGAGACAAGCCCTGATTGTGAAAATGAGGATAGGTCTACTAA
The DNA here is from genome assembly GCF_028554395.1 of Pezoporus wallicus. Classification (NCBI taxonomy): domain Eukaryota; kingdom Metazoa; phylum Chordata; class Aves; order Psittaciformes; family Psittacidae; genus Pezoporus; species Pezoporus wallicus. The sequence continues at coordinate 1,118,413 of NW_026635157.1, forward strand.
ATCTTTATTTCAACTTCAGCACTAATTCAAAATTGCTTACATTGACTTTGCAGTCTTGGTGATGGTAACAAGTTGCTCGGGAAAACAAGAACTTGTGGCAGCTTCTTGTGCATAACCTTCAAAAATGATCTTGAACATACAACACATTTTTTAACTGAGGTTACAACAAAATTCTCCCATGACAATTCACAATATGCCAAGTGCAAAAGAGGTTGTTTTAATTTTCCTTTGAAATCTTGGCCACTGATACAAGTGGGTTTGCCAGATTACATGAACAAAGAATCATGTACAGTGTCCTATGACATAGACAAAAAAATTCAAGATGCCTCATAGGACTTGCTCTTTACATGGCATAATGGGGATTTGGCTTAAGTCCTCCCAGATGGCTTCTGTGAGGCGCCAGTGATGCCTTCTGATTACCCCAGCCAGCTGCAATAGCAAGTAGCTGCACATAAGGCAGGTGTAAACAGATTGTGATGTGCTAGACTTTGAATAATCATTTAAATTGAGCCTTTGACCATTTAATTGGGACAAATCACTAAAAGTCATATGCAGGTGAGGTGTCAATGTAGATGAGTAAATGTTCTGCTAATTTCTGAATCATGTACCCCTGAAAGATATGTCTATTTTCTTCTTGGTTTATGTAACATATTGGGGATATAGTACCACCTTCAGTCTCACAGAAGGAGGTTTCATAGTTTAATGAATTTTAATCATGGTCTTTGTTAAAATGAACAAAACCATTATTTTGCTTTTCTACACTGTGTGTATCGTTTGAAATCTATTCTCTAAAGAATTATGGTATTTTTAGTGTAATCGTCAATATTTTTTTGGGGAAGAAGCTCGTGAGATAGTAAGAGACATTATGAGCTTATGCAGTGAGTTCATGGTAAAGAGTGTAGCTTTAAGGAAATTTTGTTGCAAGGGTGAAATCTCTGGCACTGCTACTACAATCTTGTATAACTACTACAAGCACAGTAGCTGTACAACTTAATAGCCCTAAAATGGTACGCTGGGCATACAAGCTTTGAAGTTTTGAGATAATTCATGGTGCTGTACTTATTTTATGGCTTCATGAACCAAGGAGATAAACATTTTGGCCCTGAATTTTTATTTTTTTTTTTTTATTTCAAAGCCACAGAGCTTGCTATTTTCTTAGGATATTGTTTTCCTGTTTGACCTTCTAAACTGTTGTTTGTTAAATTAGGAACAGTGTGTAAAGAGGCCAACAATAACTACAATTTTACACCGCACTTCAGTGACATCAAACTTTGGGGGGTACAGGGGGAAGAAATCAGCCTGCAGTGGAAAGAAAGAAGATCACAAGAGTGATCTGCGATAATAGCCCTTTAGGTTCAGGACTGTTTACAGAGATTCTAAGTGCAGTGATCCCCTTAGCAATGATTTATACTTATCAAAAAAAAAAGGAATGGCTTGCAATTCCTGTAATAATTTTTAATAAGTCTTCCAAAATATCTGCTTTATAGTCTCTTATCTTTTGATTAAGGGGCTTGCTGTGGAGATTTGTAAAATGTTATTAAAAAAAGATACCCCTCTGCTTTATCTGTTTAGTCTTGTTGAAGTTATACTCAAACTGCTTCCCTTACTACATGGGGAAAAAGAATGGAAGTAAATAGATCTATAAGCAAAAGAGAAATGATAACAAGCATCTGGGTTTTACTTTACGGCTGCTTGAATTTAATTTCTGTGAAGTTTCAATTCATTACAATGAATGTGAGATATAAGAATCGGTCCTTATACTGGAATAAGGTAATTGCTTACCATTTGAATTTGAACATCAGACTGAGAGTTGTCATGCAATAACATGATTATGCAGGGCAGCAGAACTAAAATTGTTGAATATAAAATAAAGGCTTTCCATCCCCGTTTTCTTAGTCTGGGAAGCATCTTTAGCCTTTCATATCTTCATTGTGTAAAATCAAATCAACAACCTTTCCCTCCTCCCCCCCTCAGCTTCTCAGTGCTGTACAACATGAACCCACTTTTACAAGCAGCTTTTATTTTTATTATCTATAGAATTGTCTTTTAGTGCTCTTGAAACACAGTGAGGTGTATTTCCTCTTGTAGAGAAAATAAGTAAGAGAAAAGGATGAGAACATGTGACACAATGTTTTGCTGGTGAGAGACTGAGGGGAAGATGCTGATTCTAAAGGACAGGAAGAAGTCTGACAGAGTCATGGAGAGCCTGTGTCTGACAGGGAAAAGCCAAAGCCAAGAAGGAACAGTTCAGCAGTACTTGGAAAAGAACATAAACTTTGGCTGCAGGTATCTATGGGAACCACAATACAGGCAGTGCTTTCACTAGCTGAAGACTGGAAGAAAATGACAGCAGGAAAAAGGAGGATCAGGGTCTAAATAACAACTGTGGTACTGAAAATTGAAAAGGTATCCTGATGCAATGGTTTTCATACTCCAGGGAGTCTCTAGAGGGAGGGGTATGGAAGAGGAGATAAATGCATCAGGACTAGGGTTAGCAAGCTGACCAGCATCAAGGAGACTCCAACTGGGAGAAAAAGTAGCACACTCAAGAGGACCAGAGGAAAAAAATACTGAGAATCAGTCAGATGAGGCAACAGTAAGTTCAGTAGCCCAGCCCTGGGCCTCTTACCCATTCCTAGGGCTCCTGCTGGAGAACAGTGATTGTTCAGGGGCTCTTCAAAGTGGTCTGGCTGTGGCCTGTTTGCCCTGCCACAGGAAGAAACTTTGGAAGTTTTCTACTCACAATCTATTCATAAGGCAGTCTGTGATTGTCTTGCTTATCCAGGAGTTTATTATGTTTACACTTCCAAACCATTTGAGCTTCATGCCCCACTCTTTCCCTGGGAGTTTTCTGGCAGTGGAGATTATAAGAATATGTTCAAAGTCGGTACTTTATTTGCATAAAATTTTAGTCAAGGGAAAGAGACTTAAGAAAGGAAAAGTAGTTAGAGAACCTTTCTTTAGAGTTTCTTTAGACTTAGATTTTTTAGAGAACCTTTGAATCAGCTCAGAAGTATATCCCTGAGGGTTTTCTAATACCTGTCTTGCAACATTTCTTACTTTTTGTTAATTTTTGCTAGACTTTTTTTTTTTTATAAACTCCTAAAGTTAACTCTGTAGCTTTCCAAATTTTATTTTCTTGTCCGGAAGAAGAAAAAGATTCTGAAGAGTGTCAGGTGTTGATGCCATGCATTCAATTGTACCCCTTTTAGCAACATTATGTGGTCACAATTAAAAGCTTTACTTCATATGTGAGGTGATATTTTATACAAAGGCATGATAAATGTCAATAATTCTTTCTAATATTACAAAGATCCAACATTAGAGTAATTCATATAGTTACTTTGCACAGGGATGTGACTGCCAAAAGCTATTGAATCAAGGGTGTTATTCAAGATTCTAGCCTCCTTGAATTTAGGAAAGCTGTGGTAAGATACAAATTTATAAAAAAATACAGAATGTAAGTGAGAGTCTTTTACTTATGTTGCATAACTGTAGTTCTGTGTGCATAGGACCAAAAAATAGCTGTGGCCTTTCTTTTAAGTAAATGAGTTTCTGTTCAGATGGAGGTAAATGTGTGTAACATTCTGTGAAAATTCACTTTTTTTTTTCAGATAGCGTGTTTCATATATTTAGGAGAAAAGAAATACATTTACCAACGTTCTTCATTACATTTGTCCAATAAATCAGTAACAGTTGGAACCCCAGTATTTATTTTTAAATGTTATAATATTTGTTTTCCCAGAGACATCTTAGTTCGCTTCTACATTTGTGGAAGTGAATAGTTTGAGAAACAATACAGGCATCCAAAGCTGTACACTGATTAACTCAGCAAAATAATTATGTTCTACTCTAGCTGATCTTTTTAAAGAAACCAGGCTTCTTTAGAGAGATGAACCTCAAACACATCTCTCCGTCTAAATACTGCTGAATGGATTTTGTGCTGAAATTTCAATTTAAATCTGAAGACAAGCTTAGCTTCTAAATCTTTGTTTCTACAAGTATGCCCATATCCAAAAGCATTTATTAAAATTATAGAACTACTTCTCATAGGTAAAGTTCCTTATGTACTGAGTGGTTTTAAAATCAAGACCCAAAGTGCTATCACAAGCCCGACTCTGTTCAGAACTTTCCAGAGAAATAAATATTTGAATTCCAAAGTTTTGGAATTCAGCTTCCCAACAAGCTGTCTCAAATAACAAATGTCTTCAATAACCAAAATTCAAATACTGTAATTAATCTTCTTTACCTGTTTTTCATATAATGGCAGATGAGAAATAACACCCAAAAGGTGAGAAGGAGCTAACATTCTTTTTACAAGAACTACTTACATATTAGAGAGTTCATTGAGCATTCAATAACATACAAATTCATTTGATAATAAATGTTTGAAGATTAAATTCTATTGGTCTTGGCAAACAAAGAGGCAAAAGTGAGCATCCACAGTAATAATATTTGCTTTTAGCCAAAACTTAAGGAAATTAAGCATTTAAACTGTAATATTTTATTTCTAAAAGAAAATATCTTTTTATAAAAAAACATTTCCTGCTATTTTTCTTCAGCTGATAAGTAATTTACACTCTTGGATGAACACATCTGTCTTAGAGTCTTCAGCTATGCTGAACTCTGGAGCTTTCCAAGAAACGCTTGTTAATTTCCACTCTAAGTAAACAGTAAGTAATGATACCTCCTGATTTATTTATTTCTTGAAATAATTTACAAAAAGAATATGCGATTGTTGGAAAGCACTGATGCGATATGTATGTGCATGCACACATATCCATTGTTCCCTGCACACATAATTCACATAAATTGGCCCTTTTTACTTGATGTTTAATAACTTCAGCCTAATTCTTTTAGTTTCTCTCCAGTATCACATCTCTGAGCACAGTCAGCTGTAATTCCAGTTTAGAGGTCATTTTAATATCATCTGTATTAGTTTTCTGTTCAAGTGAGTCATTCACTAAAATCTTGCATTCAATACATAGTTTTTAAGATACATAGAAATAATTAGGATAGATTTATTGCAGACTTCTGGATAGGCTCTTACCCTGTCCATATCACTGCAGTGGTGCATTATACGACACATCTGTTATGCAGCACATTTATTGTCTTTGATTATCTCTCCAGGAAATGGACTATGTGTGTAAAGAGTATGTTGTTTTGTCTGCATGTTAGTTATGGACTGCTGTGAATTTAAGTTAGTGAAAGAAACTTAAAGGATATCCCACAGTGGAAAGGAGAATGAGAAATCTGAGACTGCCTTGTTTATCCAGGAGTTTGTTCTCGGCTAAGAACAGTCATAAGAAAATATCACCTTCTCTATTCCTTACGGAAAATTCTGTTCCTTTTAAGAAACACGGCCGTCCACCCCAGTCCTCAGCAGGGAGATGGAGCTGAATTATTTATCACTGCAGTTAGAGTCTGGGTCTAGAACTCAAGTTCTTAAGCCTCTTGAAAAGAGGAGTCCTGGAAACAGGAGGGAGGAATCAAGATCTTGTCTTTGATGCAGTGTCCTGCTCCCTTTCCACACCTGAGAGGGGCACTGCTCAGGATGTTAGGGGGTAGCCAACAATTCTCCTGGTATTTGGTTTTCTTTTTGACCTCATAAAAAAAAAGAAGCAGCCTGTTGGCAGAAATGTCAGTGATTTTTATCTCTGCAACTTGAGATTTTTGGTTTGGAGTTTTTTCAGTTAATCCAAGAGTAGGTCATGAGACCTAGAATCAAGGTTGAATATGGAGAAGAGGAAAAGTACTGTTCAAAATCTCAGACTCTAGACAAAATATGTTGTGTGTCTTGTTAAATTACATTCTGGAATGAATTAAAAAATATCCAAGAAATCTAAATATAACTTGATTCACAAAGATAGGGAATATGGCATACTAGGTTAATTAAAAATTTTGCAGAGAATATTAAGTCTCATTAATAGCCTAATAATGAAACATCTTCTGCAACAGCTGCTGTCCCTCAGAAAACATGGCTGCAAATAAAGAAGTGGCTATATGGGCTGCTGTCAAGTGAGTCAAGTGTTTACTAAAACATTGAACAGTCTCTAACTGGGTATGTTCTTTGTATTAGAAACAACTGACAAGAATAAAGCTGAAATTATAATGTTGTATAAATGAAGGTACTAGTACTGCATGCCTGACCTATCTCAGAAATCTCATTTGATTGCTACAAAGGAAGAATTTCTTATGAGTTTCATATACATTTGTAGGACATACTTTATGGAATTGTAGTTTCATAATATTTCTTCCAGTTGCAATGGCAGCTAGAACAACCTCTACTTTTCTGCTTCCCCCTGGGTTGTGGCAGCTGTGCAAGTGGTGGGATTGATCTAGGTTAGAAGTAAATTGTGTGTGCGTGTGTTTTAGGTTACCTGTAACTTGTGAGTTCCCCACTCCAGTTCACATTAAATAGTTGAGCCACTTGACATGGGAATGTAACTATACTGGGACTGAACAGACATTAACAGTATTAATATGAGGGTGCTAGAAAGAAATATTAATGTACCTGTACTGTCAATAGTAATGTACATCTCTAACTTCAGCCTTTTTCTAATTTAATTTCTCTTTATTTCCACTTCAACAGAGAGCTCTTTTCCATTTTCTCCTGTACAGAAGGCAATAATCTTCCAGTTACTGGCACCACTTACAGCCTTTATCCTGTTTACTGAAGCAGATGTATAGCTCCTGCTTTGTATATTTCTGCTTGATCTGTAGTATGTTGTGTAATGCTATGCCAGAGCTTTGAGGGGTTAGAGAGTCAAAGGGAAGAGGCAGAATAGTAATTTCCCCCTCATTTGAGATTCCTTCTAGTTCATAAAGGGTCTTTAGTTTGCTTTCATTCCTGGGATACAAGACATTTCCCAGGAGACAAAGACTTGTTGTTCATTTACCTGCGCTGTTTGGAAGACAGAGGAACCCTAGGGCTTTATTTTTCTTGACTTAGCTTGTGGATGGTTGCCTATTCTCGTGCACATTTTTCAGAAGTTATTCTTCAGCCTTTGCTTTCCAGGAAGGCAGTAAATTCTTCTGGAAGTTCTTTGGGCTAAATCAGCACTGTACAAGTGGTAAATGTTGACCTGAAGCATGTGGCAGACATTTTGGAATCTGCAGTTGATTTTTATTCTTCTTCTGTAGCATGGGAGTTTGAAAGGTCTGTGGAAAGGAAAGCCCCAATATATTTTATTCAGTGATGGTAGAATTAACCATTGGTATCTCACACATTTTAAAAGCAGTATGCATAGACAGGTTCTCAGCTGGCAAGGAGTTGCCCGTGAAAAACTAGTGCATTTATCCATCCTACTTATGACTTAATTTTTCCTGTGATTTGTGGTGATATAAATACAGTTGTGGAGAATCGCTGACTGATATGATTACCAAATGCACTCTCCCCTGCCTCCTGATGTATACATTTAGTGTTATGCTCTTTTACACTAAGAAATGGGAAGAATCTTGCTTTACCACTGGAAAAAATGCTAATTTTGCTTCTGGTTGTGCCAGTGCCTTCCTGTGTTAGTTTTATATAACTCTTACCGTGTGCCACAGTGGCTGTCTCAGGAATTTATATGCATGGGAAGCTGTGAAGAATATTAAATATCCCCATTGTGAAACAAACCCCTCCTAATTTTAAGATTCTTAGCCTACAGATATAAATATGAATTAAATCTGCTTTTGTTTTTTTCTTCCTAATTCTTGTTATGCTCTTGTTCTATGCCTCACCACTATGCCTCTCTTCCCCTAAATGTGGCTTATATCTTGCAGAGGCTTTACATGCTCTTTTATCCAGGTGTTATGCAAAGCTACCCTGATAAGACATCTTTGATACTGCTAAGTATGTTTAAAGAAAAATAAATTATAACAAAGTCTGAAACAATATACTATATGAAAATACCAAATGCATTTGAAATCAGCTATGTTCCTCAGCTTTTTTTCTTCTCTATATTTGTGGCTTTGTTCTATGCCAGGTGTTGTTGGCTTGATTTTTTTTTTTCCTCAAGGAGCCTCTTTTGGTCAGGTGTTTGAGAAAGATCCTGACATTAGAATGAGACACTGCCAGGCAACATAAATACATTTTCCTTACTGTCTTATTTCAGCAGACAGTTCAGAGTGCTCTTTTCTTTAAATTTTAGATGAGGCCTTTTGTACCTTATAGGGCTTCTTAGATATTTTGGTAAAAATGCATCACTGCAGTCTGATGAACTCAAATCTGTTCTTCTTCAGCTAACAGTGAATAAGTGTTACCAGCTTTCCTAAGAGATATTTTATTTACAAGCAATGCTGTGGAGTAACTTTTAAGTGCTGATTTCAAGTACGTGGGAGTTGGAGGTATCAGCTTGTCTGAAACAATTCGATGGTGGTATGTCAGAAGTTCTCTGTGGTGCCAGTGATAGAATGGGAGGCAACAGGCATAAGATAAAACACCTGAACATGAGGAAGAACTTTTTTTACCGTGAGGGTGCCTGGGTATTGGAATAAGTTCCCCAGAAAACCTTTTCTGGACATGTTTGAGAGCCATCTGGGCACAGTCCTGAGTAATCCTAGGTGACCTTGCTTCAGCAAGTGAGGTTGGACTAGATAGCCTTTGGTGGTCCTTCCAGCCTCAACCACTCTGTGATTCTGTGAAGCATAGTATAAAACTAATGAGTTGATTTCTCTCTTCTCAACAAGCTGCCAGCCTGATATTGTATCTCTGGCCTTGTGAGTCTCTGAACAGACTGGTAATATCTGAAGTCTGTGGGGAATAGTACTATATTCAAGTGTGTTCATAGGTGCTTCTAAACATACATGTGCACTTACAGGAGTATATAACTAGAACCCAAGAACCTTCTGGATATCATCGGTTGTGGGCAACGTCATCTGGGTAGCAATCAGATTACATTTGCTGCCTCAGGGGTCTTATGTCTAACACAGTTTTGCTTCTGAGGACAAAAGCCTTCAGCCAGAAAGTCTTCTATATATGAAACAAATTATGCCTTGAGGGTCATTATAGTGATGCTATTTATTAAACAGTCTCCTGTCTGAACTGTGTAAAGTGCCTCTATTTCCTGATCCAAGCTAATGGTTTTATTCTTATCCATGAGGAGTCTGTCAAACTCATATCCTGTATGCAGGTGAAAGCAAAAAAGAAAAACCAAATAAATCAAGTTTTCTCTGTAAATGTGAAAGATGCTGCTTTTTTACCAGTTTGGGGAAAAAAAAATCAAATTATAATTCCAGGGGAAATTTGCTGAATGTTAAGTTACATTTTTCTTCTAATCTTTATTTTCTGCTACTGTACTTACTAGAAGATATTACTGTGCTTTTTTTTTAATGTAATGGAATTCCATGCAACTTTCCAGTCCTGACAAAGGATGACAAATAGAGTTTATAGGTCCAGTTACTTTGGATGAGCTTGTACTCTGTTCCAAAGCTTTTCCAGATGTCTCCATGAGAGTTGTGTGTGAAAAATTAATTTCTTTGTTTCATGGAAGAATCATTTTCACTTAATAGAAAATGAGGGGTCTGGACCTTTTTGCCTAGGTGTTTTCTTCAAGTGAAATGAAACACTTTAATATGAAAGAATAGAGTTCATTAAGATTTCAAATATTTCAGTCACCTGTTTAAAAGAAGACAATTTTGGAAAAAAGGGTCCTAGGTTTCCTAGCTGTTTAGATACCTTTCACAATGCTGAGTAGGAATAGGTGCCAGGTGGAGTGCTGAAAACAAAGATGAAGTAGCTGAGAGAGATATTCTGTGCTCCCTGGTAGAAAAAAACAGCCTGGCTTTACTTGTTTATTTTCATTTTGTGAAATCTGACCTGTTCTCCAGAGTGTTTTAAACTACTCAACCTGTCACATTCCAATGTAAAATGCTCTGTCAAAGTGCTTCCCACAAGCTCTGTCTTCAGCATATGTATCAGTAGGCAGTACAGGAGCTTAAATACAAGGTGGTGCTTCTCCAGGTGCAGCACCTGTGTTTTGACCTAAGGCTGGTCCATGCAATATGCAACATTTTCCTGAGGCTTCCTGAAGGCTTGTGGATGCTGAAATGTGCCTTGGATTTGTTATCCTTCGAAGGAAAGTGCGCAAGAAAAGGGCCTTAAATGAACGATGTGCTTGCTAACTTAGTAGGTTTCCCTGGACAAGAAAATGAATATAAATGGCCCACTGCATTCCAGTGTCTTGCTTTCCCTGCAATGTATTCCTTTGCTCTGTCATATGATGACACTCCCACACAGCTGCTAAAATGCTCTTGTTGTTGTAGTGGTTAAAGGAAATTGCTGCAATTAATTTTGCTGTCTTTCTTCTCTTTGATGTGTCATTACAATTTCTTAGATATTTTTTTCAGAGATTGGGTTTTGTTCAAAACCAGTCATGTAGGGGCAAAAAGGAGGGGAAATAAACATTTGAGCCTCATTTATATATACCTGTGTTTCTGTTTTGATGTAGGTACCAACCAATGCAAGGAACACAAAACTATACATATATGTACATAGTTTTTGTTACACGCATACAAGTGCAATAGACAAAAATAAGCCTTCTCTAAAAGTGAACAGTCTGAAGAAGTAAAATGAATGCAGGTGCCTTAGTCAAACTAGTTTTATTTCCTAATGGCTATAAAGAATGACCGGACCATGAACTCTGAGGTTATACTTCATTTCTTGGGTACAGCACATTATGTTCTCAGTAATTTCTATTTGTAGTCTTGAAGCAGTTTTAATCTTCAACTTTACTACAGACTTGACAGTTTTTCCTTCTTATCCTTGGGTTACAAAATAATCCTTTTTTCTGCTAGTTCCAGATGCTGCTGCAATGAGTGTTAATTGAAAGTTAATTGGTTCACTGGTGAGTACTAGATCCTTGGATGGAATAGACTGAGGAACAGAAAGCTTAATGCTTTGTTCACTAGACTTGTCACTAACAAACATCTTTGTCGATGACATGGACAGTGGGATTGAGTGTGCCCTCAGCAAGTTTATCGATGACTCTGAGCTGTTTGGTCGATATGCTGGAGGGAAGGAATGCCATCCAGAGGGACTTTGACACACTTGTGACGTGGGCTGATGCCAACCTTATGAAGTTTAACCATGACAAGTGCAAGGTCCTACACCTGGGTTGGAGCAATCCCAGGCACAGCTACAGGCTGGGCAGAGAAGAGATTCAGAGCAGCCCTGTGGAGAAGGACTTGGGGGTGTTGGTCAATGAGAAAATGAACATGAGCCAGCTGCAGTGTGCACTTGCAGCCCAGAAAACCAACCATATCCTGGGCTGCATCAAAAGGAGCGTGACCAGCAGGTCGAAGGAGGTGATCCTGCCCATCTACTCTGCTCTCATGAGACCTCACCTGGAGTATTGTGTGCAGTTCTGGTGTCCTCAACATAAAAAGGACATGGAACTGTTGGAACAAGTCCAGAGAAGGGCCACGAGAATGATCAGGGGACTGGAGCACCTCCCGTGTGAAGATAGGCTGAGAAAGTTGGGGCTGTTGAGCCTGGAGAAGAGAAGGCTGCGTGGAGACCTCATAGCAGCCTTCCAGTATCTGAAGGGGGCCTATAGAGATGCTTGGGAGGGACTCTTCCTTAGGGACTGTAGTGACAGGACAAGGGGTAATGAGTTATAACTTAAACAGGGTAAGTTTAGATTGGATATAAGGAGGGAGTTCTTTACTGTAAGGGTGGTGAGGCACTGGAATAGTTTGCCCAGGGAAATTAAGAATACTCCCTCCCTGGTGGTGTTCAAGGCCAGGTTGGACAAAGCCTTGGGTGACATGGTTTAGTGTGAGGTGTCCCTGCCCATGGCAGGGGAGTTGGAACTGGATGATCTTAAGGTCCTTTCCAACCCTAACGATTCTATGATTCTATGACTTTATGAATGAAGAAAGGGAGAGCATAGCTCTCCCAAGTTCATCATGTGAAAATTGTTTGAGTAAAAAAGTTGTTAAATTCAGAAGTGACATTTCTCAATCTCTCAGGCATGGGTGGAGATATAATTTGCAATGGTGAAACTGTTTCTTAAAGACTTAATAGTATTCCAAATAATCAAAAGTATAAACCAGGATTTTAGAGACATTCAGAATGGGTAGGGTTAATAATAATAAATTTCAGCTTCTAATTCCTTCCTTCAATAATGTTAGTTCAGAAGAGTAGCTGAGGCTGATCACTGCTTTTGATCAGCCTCAAGCCTTTGACCTTGCAAAGGTAATTTTATCTCTTTTTCTAAAATGTTCTTGATTGTGTTATGACTACCTTCAGGTTTTTCATACAGCTCTTATAATTAATGGAATAAAAAGGATTAAAAAAATGAACAATGGAGATAATTTTATACCCTAACATTTGTGGAAAAAATGAGGTGCAGAGAAGTACAATTGAACTGTCTGTGGTAGAGTAGGTCTTCAGGCTCTTTAATGGCTAAATAAGTTTTGTTCGCTTTCCACCCCCATCCTGCCACCCATGTGGCCATTGGACTGTGTGACATATCTGTGTTGCCTTTGCCCACCCTGTGTTTGTTCAGAGCCCTCTTCCTCTAGCAAGGTCTATCTCCTGTGGCTACAGCGAGCACCAGGCGTGTGATGCTGCCCAAGCCAGTTCTGAGCCCTGCACAGAACACATCACACCTGGCTGCTCTCACTCGTACTGTTAAAGAACTGCCCAATCCAAAGTGCCTTTGCCAATTCAAGTGCTTATGAAATCAGTGGAAGGATGTAGTAAAAGCAGAGTGCACTTTGTAAAAGGGGAAAACAACTGGGAAGGCTCACTGGTTGATCTTTCGTTTTAAAATTTTCCCCTGATGACTGTGTACTGAAGTGTCCATTTAAAACCTCACAGAGGCATGCTGGGATCATTTAAAAAGCTGTGAAAAAATCTACTTCAGTCTGCTTCCTTTTTCTCCCTCCAGTGACTGTCGTCTGCTTAAAAAAAGAAATTGCTTAGAGAGATAGCTTAGAGTGATTGCTTAAAGAGACCTTTTGCCTCAAATGCTTTTTCTTTACAGCCACAAAATCATCACTTATTTACATTTTATTTAGTTTGTGATTGAAACACAGCCTGATACTTTAGTAAAGAGGTTAAACAAATGCTGAAAACATTGTGCTCTCTTGGGTGCAGCTGAACATACAGAAAAATCCAAGTCACGCTGGACATGACCTCAAGTCTCAGTGCAGGTTTACATGAAGTGTAAACTGTCCGTGGTGATCGGTACTTCATAGCTGCCCATCGTTCACCTTTCATCCTCCTTCATCTTGTCACCAGTTGGCTGAACACTTAAACCAGCAGAACAGACCAGGAGACTAGCAGCCTAGTGGGGCAGGGAGGGGAAGAAAAGGGAACAATGAGGTAGAGAGGACAGCTTGTATTTATGAGCATGTCTTTTGAGTTCGTAAAAGTCAGGCAAGAATGCATAACCAGCCCCTTGAGTTACTTTGTCTGGATCTGCTTTAATGGAAAACATTTTGCAAAGCAGTGACCTCTAACAAAAAGACAAATTAAAAAGTACCCTAAAACTTACATGCAACTGGCCTGAAAACTGGTATAAATTTAGCATAATGTAATTAACTGTTGCAGAGACAAGAAAGCAGAGATGTATTACTTCATACTGTGTATTTTAGTCAGCAGCTAATAAATTTTGTGTAGTATCATCCTTCACCTGTTCAGGGAAAGATTCAGAGGACACCCTCCAAAAGAAAAGCCTTCGCACGGCCTGTTCACTGGGAAAGGCTGCCATTGTCCCCTTCTCAGTATGTGCACAACATCCTGTGCATCTTATTTGCACGCCTGAACTCCCTGAGAAATAGCACTCAATGGCAAAAGAACCATAAAGTTGCTGTTGTCAAAGTGTAGGCTGAGTCTCAGACGTCTGGTTTACAGTCTGGGGATAATTAACATGCTTTAAATAATTGCTATACAGTGCTGCAGGAATTCATCATGTAATAATGATGAACATCACTTTTTGTTGATCATTTGAAGCGCTTGTTCTTTTCTACAGAAAACATACATATGTCTCCCTTCTTGCTTTATAAAAACAGTATGATAAACTTTCACTAGCATACTGGCAGGCAGCCTTCGCTAGCAAAAATCTTATAAAGTAGTTTTTGTTATAATTAATGATAATTAAGTTTTATTATTATTTTAATAGCTTGCAAAACTGCTTGTTTACTGGAGGCATATGATTTTTTAAATATAGCCAGTTTCCTTGCCTAGATTAGTGTTTTAAAACCAATTAAGAATTAATGTTAGTTTTCCCTGCATCCATGTTTTATGCTCACACTGTAAACAGTTGCCCCCCCAGCTCTGACTTGGTAAGGCTTTCTTTTCTTTTTCTCTTTCAGAAGAGTTCATTTGCTTCCTTTTTTTTTACCTTTTTACTGATTTACAAGAAACAGCACTTGCACTTGCGTTCAAGGAGGCTTCTCCATCCCAAAGATTTTTGTGGCCGAAAGGACTAGAGAGCGTGCTGAGAGCCTGCCACACCTGAATCCTAATCCTTCCTCCTCCTGGATGAGGCACTTAACCTCTCTGTGTTCTATCTATAAAATACATTTAATAATACTTAATGGCTCTACTGTGCTTTGAAAATGTAAAGTGCTATGTGAGTGCCGATTACTTTTTATTATGTTCCATGTTAGAAGGCCTCAACGTATTTGTGTTAACTGGCACTGCTAATGCACATTCCGGAATAATCTTTGGTTAACAAAGTGAAACTATTACAAAATAAACCCTATGTTTTAGCCAAGACAGACTCAGTGACGCAGGCAAGGAAAGTCAGGACACAAAAGCACTTAGCTCCACCGAATATGTCTGTGCTGTGCGTCAGCCATGGGCTTGAGCTACAAGACAACACAGCTTGCCTTCTCTCCAAGCAGTGTTTGTGCTCAGGAGAGCACAGTGAGGAAGACACCTCAAGCTTTGGATGCACAGCCTGACCATCCACCAGCATGTGACCGATTTTCCCAGGCAATCAAATCCTGCAGAATAACTTGCCTGGGGAGCTGCTCAGTGAGAGCTCATTCTCCTCAAAACTCACACTCCAAAGCTAGGGTCTGGCTACTGGGCTGGGTGCTCCCACAGCCTTGCTGCGCCAGCACGTGGGCCATCTCCCCAGGAGCAGTGCCAGCCAAGCCAGCGCTGTGCTGTGGTCTTCTCATGTTTCTGTCAGCAAGACAGCAGAGTTTCATTAAATTGTGGCAAGGGTTTGTCAGAAAAAGGCAATGTAATCGACCAGTGGTGATTATCTGTGTCTACCCCCGAGGTGTTTCCATGGCCCTAAATCCAAATCTTAGTGCAGAGTATAGACTTTGAGTAGGTAACTTCCACTTGGCTAACTTCTCTACAAGCTTGCTTTGACATAGGAGATTTGAAATAGGACAGTATTTATTATATCTGATTCATGCAGGATACCTTTGGTTGTAGTTTAAACTGGCATGTACCTGAAGAAGAAGGGAGAGATTGGTGTACTTAACAAGGCATTGGCTGTGGGGACTAGGGCTGGCCTCAGGAACTTTTTAGTCTCCTCATCCTGAAAAGATATGTACTGGACAGGCCTGAAAAAGTAGGCACTTTTTGTGCTAAGCGGAAACAATTGAGTGCAAGTCATAACTTTACACAAAAGAGTTGAAATGGTTCTCATTTACCTGATAAATGCATTTTGAAATCATCACAGCGCAGCTTTTAGGTGGAAGCAGAATAGACCAGCTCCTAGAAATGGAATCTGACAGAAAAGCAACAAATGTGGCGTCCATGCATCATCCTGCTCCAGGGACAGCATCAGGAGGGGACTTTGGCTGGTATGTCATGCCTCTCAAAACTTAAGGCCAGTCTCCTAAGGTGAGCTCAGGCAGGATGGAAACCTCCTGTGAAGAAGGGTAAAAGCTCTCTTGATCTTGACTTCCAGTACAAATACAGACTGTGAGACCAGGGCCTCATGATCTTTCTGACTTTGGGTTTTGCCCAGAAAACCCCAGACGTTTCTAATTTGTATTATGTTTATGCCTGTAAATTGCAATTGTTATTTCTCAGAAGGAAGTTTAGAACTATTAGAGCTGAAAATGGCAAATGTGAAGTAAATTGTTTAAAAGGAATTAGCACTAATTAATAGCAGATGCTGTTCTCTCCAATCTCGTTTCATTTCTGACAGACTATTTAGGCTTAGAGGAGACTGTCTAAGTTTGGATTGGTATTCCACTATATTATAATTATAGAAGCAGTGAAAATGGAGAATTCTGAAAGAACAAAGTATTTAAAGGCTCTTTAAATTGTGCTGTTTGCTCTGTGTTTGTCTTGTAGTCTTTCCTCCCTAGAACCCAAGAAAATTGTAGTTAATTTTTTTCTGACCACACTTACAGAAACAAAAGCAATGGCCCTTTAAAAAAAAATGGAAAATGAGACTACTTTTTACGAGACCATTTTTTTAGCAAAATATTTGGCTTGAAAATATTGGAATTTAGAGATTTCTGATGTTGTCTTCAAAATAATTCTTAATTTAAAACACTGGAGTTGTATAAACAGGCAAATATGTCCCTGTCATACTTTAAGTACCCTCAGGAGGGAGGACTTTATAAAATTTTCTTATAATTTTGAGCTGTGGAAGGAAGTAGGAGTAAGTCGAATCATAGAAATAGCTGTGTGAATACTGAGACATGGAAAGCAGTGTTTACAGTTTTCCAATTCACTTGGTTTTGGGCTCTGTTTTGCTGTACTTGCTGTTCTGTACAGACCAGGCTCTAGTCATGGTGCAAGTTTTAGCCACTTCTTAGTTTCAGCCACCTCTTAACTAAGAAGTTTCAAGGCTCAGTCTTTAGGATTGAAGAGGCTGAGTGATCCATGCAAGTTCAGATCACACTGTCATGTGCTAGATAAATGCATAGATGGGGACTCGCCTCACTGCTTGAAGCGGAGAGGTTGGGCACTGACCTCATGGCACTACAACAAGCTCAGATATCCCATCTTGATCAGTGGTGACTGAGCTATCCTTTAGGTCCTTTAGTGTGCTTTAGGTTAGGGGAAATGGATGCTGGTTTTCCTCTTGCTGGCTGTTTCTTGAGAACAGAACTTGCCGTAGGAATTATTTTTGGGCCCGTCTGTTTCATCTACTTTGGTATTTGTGTCTATATAAACCTTTCAATTTGGTTGCTTTATTGAACAGTTGCTAGCTATTAGGTTGCAGCACTCGCCACTACTTCCCTGCTGTCTTTGCCAACCTAATTAGTGTTTTGTTCCAAATGTGGCCTATTACATGACCGTTGCATAGCTGAGATATTGTACTGAGTAGTAAATAACAGCCTTTTCTGTGGTTGTTGCCACTTTTCAAAACACTGCATTAAGATAGAAAAAATAGCGGTTCATCTGAGCAGATTTAAGACACACGATGTAGGAATGTTCTGATTTCCCATAACATTTTTTTATAGAATAAAATCCTATATTTTTTCTTATAGGAGCTATTATAAAAATTCCTCTTGCTACCAGGTTAAAGACTTTCCAGACAAGCAGGAAGGACACTTAGGAAAGAGATAACCTTTGGAGTTCAATAGTTAGACCTATGTTGTTCAGCATATTCATAAATTAGCTGGAAAAAAACCGCATGGATAATAGTGATAAAAATTATGGATTATAATTGACTAAGGTGATGAAGACAAGAGCAGACTGTAAAGCTGTGCAGTCCCAGTCTCACTGTCTCTGAAAGAATATACTTGAACTGGAAAATGCTCAAAGAAGGATAGGACAGGAGATTATTATTTTCCTAGTGTAAACTTCAGAGTGTGAAACTTCTTACTGGAGATTACTATTTCCAGAGTATATAAAAAAATATCAAGTGGATTAAATGCCTAAGTGTGTTCAAAAAGCATCTGGACAAACTTGGAGGGAAAAATGTTAAGGAACATTAAGCAGAAAAAGACCATCTTTGGCTCTGAAAGTCCCTGAGCCGCATACCTCTGGAGCTTGAGAAAGCTTCCTGTAGAAGCATATGGTTGTCCTACTGTATGTTTTACCATAAGCATCTGGTATCAATTGCTGTTGTAAAAAGGATACTTTGCTAGGTGGACCTTTGCTATTGCTTTTAAAACTTTTTACTGCTTTTACTTTATTTTCCTTCAAAGCACCTGAAGACAGAATAATTCTTTATGGCACATTTTTTTTTATTGATTTGCAAAAACTGGCTGAGATTTATTCTCTTCATTGTAGTTAGGAAGTATGGTAAAAACAGATAGATGGGTTTATAGTTGGATCAGATGAAAAAAAGAAGATTGTTTAATCATTTGTTGTGAAAGGAGGAATAGTCTGGACACTTGCAGTTGTGTTTTAGGAATATTAATAGAAGCTGAGAAATTATGATAATTAAATGATCCCCAAATTGCTAGTAAGTACCCATTAGAGGACTTACTGTTGTAGGATTAAATCTGCAATGACACTGGATATTTGGTTTCAGAGAATGTTAATTGCTATAGAAATTGTTTCTGATAAAATAGAAAGTTACTTTATTGGGTGAAAAGCCACAAAGGCAAATATAAATATATTAGTTTCAAAATATTTAATTAGTAAAATTTGACATGTTATTGTTGATTATTGTTCTCATTTACCTAAAAAATGCATTTTGAAATCATGCATTTACCTGATAAATGTATTTTGAAATAATTTTTGTGCAAGGTGCATAATGTTTGTTAGAGTAGCAATAAATGAAAACCATCTGAGCTTTACGTTGTTCCTTACTGGAATCAGTCTTGTGCATAAAGCACTTCTCCATTGTCAGGGATATATGTTTTACCTAATACTGCTTCCTGCAGTCCTTGTGTTCTTTCGTGGAAACCTTTCCCTTTGGGGGTCAGTCTCTGTTTACAGAGAGATTTGCTCATACCTGTTGTAGATGGTTGCTGCTTTCCTTTTCTAGGATGGTAGGGTCATACAATTTTGCATTCCCAAGTCTAATGTCACCTTGAGGGAGTCATGCTTGCCAAAATAGGGGGTTTGTTACAACTTTTCCTCCATGGACCCACTGCCGCATCAGGGTGTCTTCCAGTCTTGTCTGGAAGAGATTTGTATCATATCATCACTGATGTAGCATATACTGCTGCTTTATATTAGGATAATCAGTTTAGTTTGAACATTTGAACATACAGTTTTGTGTTCTACACAGAACATAAATGTATTTGCCACCTACTCTTAGCTGCATGCTCAGAAGACCCTACTGGCTTTTCAGAAGTTCAGATTTCCATATTTATACATGAGTTTGTGGAACAGTCACTGTGTTCTGTATTGGCAACATTCTCAAATACTGTTAATTTATCTATGTGTGAAAAAGAGATGGTTCAGCCATGGCTTTTATTCTGTAAGTGTCTTTCTCCTGCCAAGCATATCATATGTGAATGGCTTAATGGCAGTTTAGGTTTTGTGGGGTTTAGTCACACAAGTATTTTGATATGTCTTATAAAGTCATGCAGTTGGTCAGTCTGCTGCATGGAGTCAGATGTAGGTTATATCCATAAGCTGCGGTTAATTAATGTATCAGCAGTGAAATGAAGGTCTTTCTTTTTCCTTAAAGCACAATAAACAAGAATTTAGAATTAAAAAATACTTTTTCTTCCAAAACTTGCCAGCATTAAAAAACACTGATATTTGAGAATGCAGTGCACAACTGCACATAATTTTAGCAACATTAAAGTGCATCATGCTCTGAGTGATGAAATGACTAATGATTTATTCATCAGTTAATTTAACCTTCTGTAGGGCTATTCTGAATTAGCTTGCTTGACCAAGAGTACATTTTAAAAATAATAATTAAATCTTGATTAATGTTTCTAATGATAGCAAATTAATGAAAACTTAGTATGTTGCTTAGATAATAACTACTTCTATTGTTAACAATGGCCCCTCATTTGTAGCCATTTAGAGTAGGCTTAGCTTCCAGCATGGGCTTCAGTATGTTATGCTGTTACCTTTTGCTATGCCATTCTTTTTTCTTTAGATAGGCACCCATTGTAGTCTTTTAACCCCTTTAGTCTAGTTTCATGTAGAGTACCTAAATTACTCTTATTCCTCGCTAGAGGGCATGTATTTCAAGGTTTTATTCACTTTGATGTATATCATTCTGTCCAAATTCTCACCTTGCTTGAAGAATGGTTACCAGATTCAGGTAATACAGAGGAAATTTGACTTCCTTATTCAGAATTTTCCTGGATTTTTATTCAGTGTCTTTACTAGATGCAGCTTCCCACTGGAAGCTCAAACTGGGCTGATTTTTCTCCATCCAAGTCCTCTTCATAGCCGCTACTGTTTCCATCTTATATAGGTGCTTAATGTTCTTGGTTTTAAAATTATGTCTATATTTTTTATGATGAAGCTAGTGAGTTATTTAGACTGCTTACATTATCAGCTAGGGTTTCTTTTTTGCATTATTTCCTGCATGCCATCATGACATCTGAATCACGATTTCTGGTTTTCTATGGCATCATTAAAAAAATGTCTAGGATAAAGAAGTAAACTTTAAGGCATTCCTTCAGTTCAGTTCATTAGCATTTTGCCATTATATACTGACATGTGTCATTTAAAATACTTTAATTCAGTTAACCTGTTGCATATTTATACAAAATCAAATGTCTCATAGAAGTCTGTGGCATCAAAACTATTATTTTTAACAACTGAAATTATAGTGTTACATAAAAAGCCATCAAGGTAATTTGATAAAGTTTGTTATGAATTACAGTTGATGTGTACTATTATACTACAGACTTTTTAACCTGCATTAATCAAGATTTGGTTTAGCTGTTTTGTTATAGAATCTAAAGCAAATGTCAGGCTGCTAGAGTATTTAATGCTATAAACTATGAACTCACAATCAGTTTTCTTTTTCATCCTAGTTTTTTGCGACTACCTTAGCTTCTCTGAAATCAGAGTTAATGTTCCAGACAGCAATAATATTTTTGGCCAATCCTTTTAGGAATTTTTAATGCAAAATATTTATGTTCATGTACTTTAAAAGATGTCAGTGTTTTTGAGCAGTATATTTCTATTCTCAGAGCAGGCCGACAAAATATCCCTCCTCTACAATTCTAGTGAAGTAATTTATTAGCTTTCTTTTTTACTATCTTTCTTTAGTTTTTGTAGAGATTGCTTAGCCTCAGTGCAATCTGAAATTTCATGTGTGATGGGGAAAAATAAAGTTAATAGAAAGGTAGGGCTTAAAAGGGATTTGAGAATAGATGCCAAGACAGTGTGGAGAACAAAGCAAAGCACTTTGGCATCCAGAATACTATAGAAGAATGGACAGTTTTACAGGAAAGTGAATTGCCACGGTTGTAACAAGCTCAGCTTTTCTTCAACAGTCAAACCAATCTGCTGAAGACTAGAGTGCAACCACATGAGATGATGGCAATATAGCTGACTAATAATTCACTGATTGCAGACTTCAGACACCACAGGGTGACTTGTGTCCCTTCACTGGTGTGCTTCAAGCTCAGATAAAAGCATTATTGGTATGTGTCGGCATACTAAGGCAATGCTTAATGGAATACATGGTATTTAGTTTGTACTCCATATACAGACAGCAGTTCCTTTCTGCCAATTTCATTCTTGAGTGTTGTGATCAGTGCTTTGTAGTTAAGAATGCTGCTCTTTTAGGTTTCAGCTCTGTTGTTTCAAGCTGTTTTGTAATTCAGGCAAATGCTATTCCATCCGCCTGTGAAGTCTGAAAGTAATTTTTGCACTTAGTAACAATGGCAAAACACAGGAAAAGACGACACTTGTCCTGCCCAATATTTATCACTTTCATAAAAACAGCAGGTATTGCACTCCTAATGATTGGTAGATGAGTTTTATTTCAGACTTGCCAGAACAGTTTCTTTTTTTCTGAATGGTTTCTTATGAATAGACTGATCAGCTCTCTCAGATGTTTTAATAAAAAAATTATTATATCAACAACTTTTACAGAACATAATATTTTATAATTTATCTTGAACTATATTTTGTTTCATAGAATCATAGAATAGTTAGGGTTGGAAAGGACCTTAAGATCATCCAGTTCCAACCCCCCTGCCATGGGCAGGGACACCTCACACTAATCCATGTTACCCAAGGCTCTGTCTAACCTGGCCTTGAACACCACGAGGGAGGGAGCATTCACAACTTCCCTGGGCAAACCATTCCAGTGCCTCGCCACCCTTACAGTAAAGAACTTCTTCCTTATATCCAATCTAAACTTACCCTGTTTAAGTTTTAACTCGTCACCCCTTGTCTTATCACTGCAGTCCCTAATGAAGAGTCCCTCCCCAGCATCTCTGTAGGCCGCCTTCAGATACTGGAAGGCTGCTATGAGGTCTCCACGCAGCCTTCTCTTCTCCAGGCTGAACAGCCCCAATTTTTTCAGCCTATCTTCATAAGGAGGTGCTCCAGTCCCCTGATCATTCTCGTGGCCCTTCTCTGGACTTGTTCCAACAGTTCTATGTCCTTTTTATGTTGAGGACACCAGAACCACACACAATACTCCAAGTGGGGTCTCATGAGAGCAGAGTAGATGGGCAGGATCACCTCCTTCGACCTGCTGGTCACGCTCCTTTTGATGCAGCCCAGGATACAGTTGGCTTTCTGGGCTGCGAGCGCACACTGAAGGAGGCTCATGTTCATTTTCTCATCAACCAACACCCCCAAGTCCTTCTCCACAGGGCTGCTCTGAATCTCTTCTCTGCCCAGCCTGTAGCTGTGCCTGGGATTGCTCCGACCCAGGTGTAGGACCTTGCACTTGTCATTGTTAAACTTCATGAGGCTGGCATCAGCCCACCTCACAAGTGTGTCAAGGTCCCTCTGGATGGCATCCCTTCCCTCCAGCATATTGACTGAACCACACAGCTCAGAGTCATCGGCAAACTTGCTGAGGGCACACTCAATCCCACTGTCCATGTCACTGACAAAGATGTTGAACAAGACCGGTCCCAACACTGATCCCTCAGAGATACCACCCATTACTGGTCTCCAGCTGGACATTGAGCCGTTGTCCACAACTCTTTGTGTGCAGCCATCCAGCCAGTTCTTTGTCCACCGAGTGGTCCATTCATCAAATTGATGTCGCTCCAATTTAGAGACAAGGATGTCATGCGGGACAGTGTCAAACGCTTTGCACAAGTCCAGGTAGATGACATCAGCTGCTCTACTCCGTCCATCAGTTTCGTAGACCCATCATAGAAGGCCACCAAATTGGTGAGGCAGGATTTTCCCCTGGTGAAGTGTTTCCCCTTAGAGAAGCTTAGTTTCCTTCTATTCCTCTTTGTTATTTGAGAAATGTATTTCATAGCACATTGAACTTTAAAGGTATGTACAGGAGTACAGCCAGCACACATCCAGGGGGTTAAAAAATGCTAGTTGTTCTGTAGGATGAAGCTACAGTGGACCTAATGATAAACAAAACCCAACCCAAAATATAAAGAAAATAAATGTCTGTTTCACTGCTTTTTCCTTTTGGTTATCCATCTTCAACGCACTTGTAAACCTGATTTTCTGAATAATATTGTTCCTCTTATAAAGTCGGAGTGTTTTCACTGTCTCCTGTTTGTTCTTTCAGGATTTGTGGATTTAACACTCCATGATCAGGTCCATCTACTGGAATGTGCCTGGTTAGAGATACTGATGATTGGCTTAGTCTGGCGCTCCATGGAACATCCAGGAAAGCTTTTATTTGCACCTAACCTATTACTGGACAGGTCAGTCTGCATGTTGCTATGAATTATTCAAGTTAACCAATTTCTACTGCAATTTTAACTCATAGTCATTTTACTGATCCCACAATTTGAAAGTATTCTGTAGGTTAAGCAGGGTTATAGTAGGTGAGACTGGAAAAGGAACTCTAAAAAACCTAGAAATGCTCTTAAATATGATGCCGGTAATTTATTAGACAAGTAACTCATCCAAACTTCAGCTGCTGCTGGAAGCACTTTCAAAGGCAGCAGAAAATTTCTCTTGTAATCTGTACCGCTTGTTGTAAAACTAAATGAAATTAAAATTAAAAACTGAACTCTAATCACTTTAATTCAGGTAATTATTTCTGCTTACCTAAAATACTCCTACTTATTCTTAGTTATAATGGGTTTATCCAAGCAGCCATCCAAAATGTTGGAAGAAAATCATGGTAGTCTCAATTGCGATCTTAATTATTTGTAGAGAGTACATGAAGATTTTATTCTTTCTTTTTCCTCCTGAAAACTGGAGTCATGTGTGTAATACACACCTGCTTGCTGCCCTGAGCCTTTTTTAGTCAGTCACGCTAATATGTTGTTAGTGCTTCTAAGTGAGAGAGAAAAATATACATCTCTGCCATAAAACAGTATCCTGGATTTTAGCTGAAAGTCCTCACAAATAAAAGCAGAAAGATTGATAGATATAGAGCATATATTCTAACTATCTTAATGCAAAGTTGACTTCTCTTTTTTTTCCAGTCATGAAAAATTTCAGCCTTGGACAAGAGTGTTAAAAGAGAACAACCAGTAATCAGGTTTTTTGGCAAATGACTGTGGCAAATCCAGGCAAAGTTAGTTAGGATACATTAATCCTTTCTATTTGTAGTCCTCTTTAGTTGACGACTATCACCCACCTAGCAGAGCTGGCAGGAGAGAGTTTACGTATGCACACTGGTCACTTCAGTGCAGAGTTTGGCATCTTGGTCTAAACAGAAGGTAGAGAAAGAGCTGAGGAGATAGGGTATATGATGAGGCAGCTATGAGCTGAGCAAGCTTCTTATCACCAGATGCAGAAGCAGTGAGCTGCAGCAGACAGATGGCAACAGAAAGTCAAGGGCAGGGCCTTCAGCTACTGCAAACATTAGCCGGTGAGTGAGTGAATGAATGGACTAGCTGACCCCTGGTGGTCCCTTCCAATCTCAGGAATTCTGTGATTTTAGTAAAATACCAGTGATAATGCCTAACAGTATAAAATATAATATTTCATAAGAATAGGGAAGTATTTATATTTATTGCCTTAGAAAAAACCCTATTCCACTGACCTGTGAGCTATGGAGCTAGATATGTATAAAACACATTCTCATTTTGTATACAGAACATATTTGCTTGCCTAAATGTAAGTATACTCTTCTGAAGGAAACACAACAGCTTTAAAATTATTTCTTAGTGTACATAAGAAGTAAAATTTAAACTGTAGAAAATTAAGCATAGCATATTATTGAAAACTACTGTAAATTGTAATATGGATTCCAAAGACCAATCCATCTTTTCCACATTCCATGGTACAGGTTTTGAGAAAAAATTGAAACTGAAGAGCAGAGTCAGAGTAACATTTTTCCTCCTCATAGCTGAGAAAAAAAAGCTAGGGAAACATTGGAAACTTTGGTCTTCCTCAACTAAAACTCTCCACGTTCTGAATAATGGAGTTTGTGCACTTGATTCACACAGATAAGCCAACTCCGATGGATTTTATAAAACAATTGCATGCAACTGGAACTGCATATTACTTTAGGGCTTAAAAATCAATTAACTTAATAATCAAATCAGACTCTGTTTTCTGACTTTCAAACTTTTCAAACTTTCTAAAAATGTAGATCTGTTGCATCTTCTCATTTTCAAGTGACAAGAAATATGTTCCTAAGGCACTATATACATGCTTCACTCTACTTGGTAGGGTCATTTACTGAAATTAAATTAATAAAATACTTGACCCTGGGAATCACTGATACGCTACTTAGTTAACTGTTGATTTACTACTTAATTAGTGCTAACAATAGTTTAATATGCTAATTTGATTTCAGCAAGTTGCCTTTCAAAAAAGGGCAAAAGTATGTTTGTCAGATTTGAGAGAGCAGGTCAGAGACTGATACAAAGCCTGTTTGACTCAATGGAGTCCTTCTACTGCATCAAGTTTTGGGGCAAATACCACAAGAGTGCAAATTATTGTTGATCTAAATAATGAAAGCATCTGATTGATTGGCTAAAATAAAGGAAAAGATGGATGCTGTAGCTTAATTTCCTTTCATCTGTTCTCTCCTTACCCTTCAGCATGTTCTTTATAGGGTACTCTTTTTTCAGTGTTTTCATCCACAGCACTCTGTCCTGAATCCCCATCACACTTTCCCTGTCACCTGATCTTTAGGGTTAACAGCATCTGCATATATTCATTTAGTTACTGTTTATAATCCAGAGTCACCAACAACACATGGTAAAACCCTTATCTGTCTCTAACCTATGTTTTTCTGGACTTTTTACAAGTTCAGTATTGTTAATATGGAGCTTTACCAAGTTTTGTGTATGCCTTTAGCTCTCTGTGTTCATTCTGAGGCAGACATCTTCTCTGATTTGCACATCCCTTTCATTTTTCATGTTAGGGTTTCTCTTGTCTCTAACAAATTCTTTCTGTTTAGAAACTTGGAGGTAAATGGTCCTTTGTATACATCCATGCATAAAGCTCAGGTCATATCAAGTTTTATTGTGCAACTTTTTTACCTTTTGGCTAAATAAATACTGTCTTTTCTTGTTCATATCTTTCTGAAATGTCATAGAAATAACATTCCAACTTTGCTCTTCTTTTGAATAAATCTGATTTTTCTCCTGGCTCATTCCGTCTACTACGATCATATTAAACATGAGCTTGTCTTGTCTCTGACGATCTTTTAGAGACTGTATTATTCTGTGAGCATCTATTTATTACATTTTCAGATAAATACCTCTATAATTTTCCTATGTAACATTTCACACTTGGAAGGCTCCTTGAAAATATCTGTAAAGCAGCCCTTTGTTATTAATTTTAAGTTCCCTCTTAAAATTTTGGTTTGCTTATAAAAAAGATTATACAACAATTAAGTTGCCAGTATGTGTAGACTAATATCATTCTGTATGGATGAATATCATCGCATTATCCCTTTCTATTCCCACGCTGCCTTGTAATTAGATAGGGTATTTTGTGAGGTAATGCACCCTTTCTTATTCTGTTCTCACTCTACAGAAGCACTTGAGTCTTGTTCAAAATCAAGACCTTTAACAGTCTGCCAATTACATATAACTGGTACATTTTTTATAGTGTATAAATGATGCTATTAAATAACTTCAAATGACAATAATTATAAATTAGAAAATAGGCCCAATCAGGAAATACAATGGCACACTCACAGTACTTGCAATTAAGGTACAGTACTTGACACAATGAAAGCAAGCCCAGGCTAAATGCAAATCTTTCGTATGCCATTTTTGAAAATTGCTGTCTTGTATAAGAAGAAGTAAAGGCTTACGTTTCTAACGGGACAAACCAGATGTTTCCTGTCTGGAGCAGTCCCAAGAAACTAGGCTTTAAAAATGTCATTAGAGCAAGGCTGAAATTTGTCAGGCCTGACAATAGGCTGTTTATAATCTTGAAGAAAATGTAATGTTTCTTCATGAATAAGAAAGCCCTATTTTATTACATTTTAAGAGGATTTGTTGCATTCATGTATCATGCTGATCAGAGGTTACTTGAAGGTTTGAAACATAACTGTAAAGAAACTCATGGTAGAAGTAGCTGAATTGATGACTTGAGGTGGATGACTTCTCATCTGAAACATCCTCAGTATCAGCAAAATGGGAAACACAGGGCTGCATTTAAAAAGAGGTGGGAGAAACCCCTGTCCAGTAAGCCTGGTGACGATCGTAAGGAAACTGATGAGATACCATCTAAAGAAGAAAGGTTGAGGTGTGAATAAACATGATATAATGGCAGAGAGTCCTAATGCATTTTGCAAGGGAAAGCCATGCATCATGAATACATTGGAGATCTTTGAAGAATTAACAAGCAAGTGAATGGGGGAGAACTTGTTGGATTTCCAAAAAGTATTAAACAAGGTACAAATTGTATGTAGGCAAATGTGTACAGTTTCATACAGAAGAATAATCATAATCTGCATAACCTGCATTCTGCATTATCTTTCTGTGTCACTTTACGGTAGTCAGTTCTATGGAATCAGCAGTTCTTTGGTCTCCAGCAGTCAAAAAGTGAATAGACTGCAACTTTCTCAACCCCAGGAATTATTGCAACAGGGAAAAGAAACAGTGCAGATCATTGTTATTCCCCTGTTTAAATCTGTGCTCCATCTATGCTTGGAACACCATGCGTTTCTGATTTTCCTTATCTTAACAGGAATATTGAAAAAACAGGAAAGGTATCCGATGGGTTGCATAAGCAATCAAAGAAAGAGAGTACAAGGACTAACTAAATAGACTGGCTTTTCTGCCTGTGATGCTCAGCAGAAGACGGGAAACAAAGTAGAGAGGATAGGAACTGCATAAAGTCACAAACTCATTGAGAATCCACACAATCCAATGTATGGTAATCCACAAATTAATATCTCTTCCAATCTAGTACTAGAGGCAATCACTTGAAATCAGCAGATCCAAATGCCTATACTCTTAGCCTAGAGCTAAATATACCTTTAATATGAGCCAGTATGGTCATTCTCATGTTACGTTATTTTCTTATCCTGATTGCAAAAAAAGTCCAGCAACAAAAATAAAACAGTGCAAGAAAATTTCAGTTAAGTATAGTCAGTATTTCCCTGTTTTTACTCTATTATTTCCTTCTTTCTATGGAGAAATCTAATCTGTTGTCAGGTTTATGGGTTTTTTTTTTTGTTTAACCTCTAGTTTACTGTCTCTTACGAAGAGCTTTATCTTTCAGATGAAGAATGAAGAATTTTCCCTTACCTGACTTTCATACGAAGTAATGCAGAAAGCTATGAATCTCCTTCAGCTAGCATGAGTAGGATAAAGACTTAGAGCATTCACTGTATGACTGGGCAGCTGAATAATTTACTGCTTTCATGGCTTTGGTCTCAAAGTTTCTCACCACATCTAAAAGGAATCCTTCAGGTTTTCTGTGGAAATAGTGCTTTCCAGTGTTTTGACAGACAGAAGATTAGATACATAGAAAAGTTTCAGGATGAACTCTGAGCGTGTTTTACTAGTCACTCACCTTGTAAAATGTTCCAAATGCCTGAGGACATCACACCTGTCTGTCACTTGAGTAAATGCATGACAGTTTTTTGGTACAGAGTAATTGTGGATGCATTAATTACCACTGAGTTATTAGAAAAATGGAAGCAAAGTGGTCACAGATACTTGATTCAGAATGCTTCATTTGTGACCTGCTGCTCTTATTTATTTCAAAGGGGAAAAGCCCATAGTCCTGTCAACAGCTATATCCAAATTTGCACTTCAATTTAAATTTGAAAAACAATTGTACATTTAATTTTCATCCTATCTTTAATAGTAATAGATTCTGTGCCAAAAACCCAACTCAAAAAATCATCTTGTCATCAGACTACTTGCCTGATAGAGCTAAGCGGACCAATTTGCAAAAGGTTAAGGAATCTTTTGAAATAATTTAATTTCTCTTTCATTTTTCACTTTATGCTGGATTTTGAGGTGCATTATTATATTGCAGACCCCACAGAATGAAAACAAATAAATTATAAGAGACAGAATTATACTTCCTAAATAATGCACACAGGTAATTTCTGTTTATTGTAAATCTGTCTTTACTGTGCCTTGGAGCAAAATTCAAAGACTAACCAATTTTGTAATTCAAACAACTAAATGTAAATAAAAGTACCCTTCTAGAGTCTGAGGGGTTGCTGCTTAATGATCAAAATTAGTAACTCTTAAAAAAAAAAACCAAAACAAATGAAAAATAAAAGAAAAGCCCCTCTCATTATGATCTTCCCAATTTTCAGCGTTCAGCAAAAGAGGTTTCCTGGGTGGGTCTGTAGGCACAGAACAGAAGTTTTCAGTGAGAATGAAATAATTTCTGAATACAAGATGGCTCCTACACAAGTTCTAAGATTTCTGGTTCATCTAGTCACTCTGACCTTGGAAGCTCAGGCCTCAATTCTAGATCATGTTGAATTGTGATCCTGATGTTTCCAAAATTAAATTTTCTTTGCCCAAAATTAAACTTTCTTTGCATTTCTGGTGTGAAGAGAATTTTGAAACATTTTTGGCTCTAAGGTGATTCAGACTAAATTAAACTGAAAAAGGCCTACCTGTCAACAAGAATAACATTTTTTTCAGCCCATTATTGCAATTTTATTATTCCCAAATGGAGAGCCTTCATAATAAATCTGTAATCTAAATGTCTCAAATGCAACCAAAAAACAGATCAGTTTTGTTAGAATTATTACAACAGCATTTGAGAGATTTTTCCTATCTGACATTTGTGGCTCCATCTCACATAATATTATACTAATGAAAAATAATTAAAAAGGTACTTAATAGTTAATTGACTATGTTTCAGGTCTGATTGCTTTTGAAATGAGTGAGAAACCTGGTCTAGTGGAAGGTGTCCCTGCCCATGGCAGGGGGGTAGGAGCTAGATGATCTTTTAAGGCCCCTTCCAACCCAAACCATTCTATGATTCTATGAAATATATAGCATATCTTCCTTTGTTTGGCTAGGTAGATGATTTTCTGTTGGTCTAGTCAGAAAGACACTTAGACTTTTGGTTCCGAGGTGGCTCAAGTAGAAGCCAAAAGAGATGGAAGAAATAATTAACAAACCTCAGAGGATGACAGGCTGGAGATTTTGTCAGTACTGGAAGAGGTAGGAATTTCCTGTATGAGTCTAAGGTTCAATCCTGATTGTTGCTTTGCTGATGTAGAAGAGAGAGCTGTGCTGGGTGAAAACTGCTGCTGTGTGTGGGCAACCACTTTTTTCCACCTGTTTTGGGGAATAATAATGCCAACAGCAGTAACTCAAGGGGCTGGTTGTATGAAAGTGTATAAACAAAACTGTCCAGCTCAGTGGAGGAAAACAGAGTGCTTCTCTTAGGGATTCCTTCTGCTCCTGCCTCTTTTCTTCCCTCAAAATTATTTTTGGAACTCGTATTTCAGTTTTACTTCTTATTTGGCAAATGTCAGTTTCAAGAAACTCTTGAAGGGAAAAAAGCCTGATTCCATGTTGAATTATGCTAATTCCAGTCCAGTACTTCTCCAATTGCACAGCTGTGATTGATTCTCAGACTGTGATTCATGTGTTGACACTAATGGCACATATTTTTTAGTAAGTAGCCAAAAATATTGCATTTGTTTAAACAACAAGAAATACAGTAAAAGTGCTGTAAATCAACTGAAAAGGATTTTGGTAAACTACACCCCATACCTCCAAAAAAAAAAAAGAAAAAAAGAATAAAAAAGCAAATTTGATACTTGAAGGAAACTTCCTGAAAAATGCAGATACTCTCACTTTAGGTTTCCTCCCTCTGAATTTCTTTCCTTATCTCTGGGCAGATAGACATTCTTTCTTGTCTATGCCATGACAGAATAAATTAATGAAATAGAAGTAAATCTAACCAAATATAATAGAAATATGTAAATAAGATGTAGGGAGGATAAAATACTGGGAAGATATGCACTAAGCATGAATAGACTACAATAAATGAAAAGGTTTGTACTCATTCCAAACCTTTCTTCAAAATGCAATCTAGGCTTAAACTGAAGTGATTTTGAGCTATGAGAAAGCTGGGTTAACATTTGCATCTTATTTTTCTTCTATGTTTTATATTCTGTGCAAATTTATGCATAAAATGAAGCCAAAATACTGTAATATTGGTGGCAGGGGGGAGGAGTTGTTGTTTTTTATGAGTGCATTAGTACATAAACCCTTATTTGTATGATTTAAGGATTGCTTTTATTCTTTACTCAGATGCTGACTGAATGTTTGGGTTCTTGTTTAAAAAGCTGTACACCAGTAATAAATCCTTGCCTCTAATGGTACCCTCTGAAACTAAACTCTTTCAGGAACTCTTCAGCAATTTACTGTAGACACAAAATTTTTGTTGCCGATCATCTAGTCCAAACCTGCTTCTTGAAGCAAGACCACTGTCAACACCATCTTAGCCAGCTGTGTCTTTGCCTAGCTTTCTTGAAAGTCACTAAGAGCAGAGAAGACACATCCTCTTTTGGTAGTTTTTTCAGGGTTGCACTCCACTCCTACAATCCAGCCCAAACCTTTCAAGCTGTAGCTTATAGCAGTTGCCTTTTGATTTAACACTTACTGCTCCTGATAAGACTTTGTTATAAGCTGTTTGTAATGCCTATTCAAGCAGTTTTGACTGTCCCCTCCCCTACATATTTTGCTTTCTTCTCATCAGACCAAACAGATCCAGTCACTCATACCTTCTTGCAGGCCACATGCTGCATGCCCCTGGTAATCTCCACAACACAAGGAGACATCTAACATAGTTCTTGAGCTGAGGGGCCTGAAACTGGGCCCTCATAGTCTGCATAGTCTCAGCAGGACCAAGCAGAGGTGGAGGAAATATAATTTCTCTTGTTCTTCCAGCCACATTCTTCCTAACATAATTTGCATGCAGTTTACCTTATCCACAAAGACAGAATGCTGTTGGTTTATATTTTATTTGGTTCCCATTTTCAAGGAGAGCTGCTGCTCGGCCCTAGGTACAGAATGTTGTGATTCTCTTTGTCGAACTTCATGAGGTTTCTGTTGGCCCACTCCTCCAAGATTCCTCTAGCACTGAGGTTGTGCTACATAGTCTATCAACCAAGCACCAATTTAGTATCATCCACAAATTGAAGATCAACCTTTTATCATTATCCAGATTATTGAGAAATATATTAAACAGCACCGGCTCCAGAGTCAGTCTGTGGAGTACTTACTACCTACCAAAAAATAGGTGTTGTCATTACAACTACACTTAGTGTCTGGTCATCCAGCCTGTTTTCCTCTCATGTCTGTCTGCTCAGCCTGTACTTCCATGGCTTAACATATGATTAGAATGCTTTAAACCAAAAGCCTTACTACAGTTTATTTATACTGCATCAATCATCTTCCCACTGATCATTTAACTATTTCATCATAGAGCAAATCAGATTGGTCAAGCACAATCTGGTTTACTAGATCCTCTGTGATTTTGTCAAAGTTGAGTTATCCTTCTACTATTTGTCAGGGACCTCTTTCAATCTCTATGATTTTTTTTTTATGTGATAGGTACTAGCCCAATGGATACGTTGACCAGCTGAAATGAAACCCATTTGGCTTCGAAGTCTGGAATTACTCTTCAGAATAATTACTGATTCTCTAATTCCCTAACCTGTCAATATGCTTCTGATGGTTTTGCCAGTGAAATCTGAAACACACACACACAAAAGAATAGCTATTGCATGTTTCAGTCTATTCTATATAGTCAGTCACCAGGCTTTCTCCCCCATTCATCAACTGAAATTACATTTGTTACTGTCAAACTTGTAAAATCCCTTCTTAATACCCCCTGTGGCCCTCCTTAGTTTCAGGCAAACATTCACAGTGTTTTGGTATTCCTCCTTTGATGCCTGCTTTTATTTATATTTCTTATATGTTATTCTGCCTTTTAGTTCAATAAGGGACTCTTTGTTTAGCCAAGTGGATCTCCTGTTGAAATAGCTTGTCTTCCTCTATGATGGGATGAGCTTGTTCCTGAGCTCTCTGAAGTTTTCCTTAAAATATTGCTACTTAGCTTGACACTTTTCTCCATCATGCCTCCAAGAATATTCTGCAAAAAAAAATCCCTATATAAACTGCAGTCTGTTCTTCTGAAACCCAGAGTTATAGTTCTGCTGTTTGCATTTCAAGTCTAAATCTAGATCCTGAGTTCAATCACATCTCATGGTTGCTACAGCCAAATTTCCTATCTGTGGCCACATTCACCAGCAATTTCTCATTGCTTGTGAGGAGTGGGTCAATAGAGCATTGCCCTTGGTTGGCCACTGTGCTGTTTGCATTGGGAAGTTATCATCAACACAGTTCAGAAACTCCTGAATTACTTGCACAATGCTATGTTGACCTTCCAGCCAATGATTGCAGTCTATCTATGCAAATATCCTCCGCAAGACTATAGACCAGTGATTGGGAGACTTCTATTTATATTATAGAATATAATAATAATAATAATAATTAATAATAAGTTATTTCTAGAAAGACATATCCACTTTATACTCTTGGTCAGACAGTTTGTAACAACACTCCCTTCTAACTGAAGATGTGAAAGTTCTCCCGGCAGCTTTCTCTCAATCCTACCTTCACTGTTTCCTAACCTACTTTTATGATTAAGAACACATCTAAACAAGCCTTGTTTAGAGGCTTTGTCACCAAGTTACAATTTGTTAAGATGACCTTCCCTCTCCCAGTCTGGTGGGTACCATTCGTTCTTTGCAATGCCT
Organism: Pezoporus wallicus; assembly: GCF_028554395.1. NCBI lineage: Eukaryota > Metazoa > Chordata > Aves > Psittaciformes > Psittacidae > Pezoporus > Pezoporus wallicus. The sequence continues at coordinate 1,152,549 of NW_026635157.1, forward strand.
CATTATCAAATGAAATACCATGATCAAAGAAGCCAGAGAGACAACAAATACACTGCCAGGATTTGGTTTGATGGGTGCATCTGTTTCTACTCTCTGAAATCTGGAAACTTTATCAATGACCAGGAAGAGGAGATGAAATGCACTGCCTTCGAATCTGCAGATGACACCAAAATAGGGGCTGCAGTTGATGGGCTCAAGGGCAAAGATGCCACACAGATAGACCTAGACAGGCTGGGGGAATGGCCTGATAGGAATCTCATGTAATTCAGGCAGAAGAAATGAACCTTTACCTGTAAATAGACTTAACCCACTGCTACTGTTAAAGCTGGGACATAAATAGCTGGGGAACAGTTCTACATGAAAAGGACCTGGAGTGCTGGTGAACAGCAATCCGTGCATGCACCAGTACTGAGAATGGCAGCAATGAAGTCCAACAGTACCTGGGGCTATATTAGTGGTAGCGTAGGCAGTAAAGCAAGGGAATTGATTATTCTGCTTTTATTTTGTAGTCATTAGACCGTATCTGGAATACCACATTCAGCTTTGCACCCCTCCCTGCAGGAAAGCTATTAATAAACTCCAGTAAACCTAGTGGAGAGACACCAAGCTAGGAGCACATGCCCTGTGGCTGAAAGAAGTGGATTTGTTCAGCTTGAGCAACAGTTTAGGGAAGAGATGGCTTTTGAGCATGCCTAATCTAAAATCTACAGGAGGTAATCAAAGTTCTTTATTAAGATGCACAATGGAAGACTGAGAAACAGGAGACATAAATTGAAACAACGGAGGTTCTTACTGGATATAGGGAAGAAAAAAACACATGATGTTGAAAATAATTAAGCTGAAAGAGGCTGTGCAATCTCCATCCTTGGAGGTTTTCAAGACCAGACTTGCATAAAGCCTTGATTGAGCTAATTCTGCTTTGAATGGAGGTTGCACTAAAGGCAGCTTGGGTTACCTTCCAGCCTTGACGATGCTGTGATTCTGTAGACTTACTGAAGTTAATACATGTAGTACTTTTATGCAGTAATTGAAGACATTCATTCACATGCTTTAACTTTCCTGGACATATTCCAACAGCCAAGTGTTAAGGACCCTTTTGAGAATTCACTCTGAAGCTTTGCAGTAAACGAGCTTTTATTGTTTCATTTTCAGTTAGCTGAGAGTACACAAAGACAACAGTGCAATGGTGGGATAAGGATAATTTTCAAATCTATTGCTTAATTTGTCCTCCAGGAAAGTTATTGAGGCCTTCCTATCGACTGGGCATACAGCTATGAAGATGTAATAATTCTGTCAGCCCATGTTAGAAAGTTAGAAGGCAATTTAGGAAAACTAGAGATTGCCGTTTCAGATAGTTTTTGTTGGTTAACAAGGAAAACCAGTATCGTAGCCTAAATATATATATAAAAAAATTGGTTAGAAGCCACTATTTCAAAGATACTAAGCTCCTGCAGTTCCTATCGATTTTAATGGAGCAGGATCTGCTGTGTAACTTTGAAAATAAAACAGGAATTTCTTAATTGTTGCTTGCACACAGGAATACCAAAGCTAGGTATTTAACTTTAGCTAAGGTTCTTAGATCTACCTAAAGAAATACTCTTCTTTTTCTTATACAGTACCCTGGTATTTCACACACAGTGGAAAGCAAAGCAAATGAGGTTAGGAAGTATTTAGATTCTCTTAAATTTTATCATTTTTATTTCTCATCTACCATATGAGCTCAGTTGGTGGGAAATAGATGCACATGGAGACTCAGGTGTATGACCTATGTGTTGGAGGACTACAGATTTTTGTCCAGAAGTTGTGCTTGTCAACAAGAGGATCTTGATTGGAATATTGATCTGCTAAATTACAGTCCATTGAACCATTTTTGTAACAAGTTGGGTATAATTCTTACTTTCTGTCAAAATATCTTTTCCATCCTATGAGTCACCATTAGACATTTGAAAAGGTCTCATTTTACAAATAACTTATTATTTCTTTTTTAAATTGTGGTCTTAGCTATGCAAACTTTGCAATTTGTTCAGACTATATAGTAGTTTGAACTGTTGTGAATATTGGCTGACAGTGGTTTGATGGTTCTTAGGAAGCAAGTAAGTGTCTTAACCAGACATGAAAATGTAGGGTTTTCTTAATGTAGGCTACTTGCCATATTATTCATTGAAACTTTTCATTTCTGCGTAATTCTAAAATTCTAAATCCTTAAACTAAGCTTTAATGGGGCATTAAGTGAGGCACTTCAGGAGAGCTCAGCAGGCAGCTGCCTGGTAACCCGTAGGGATCTAAGGCAAGGAACAACCCATCCTCCTTATTAAATATACTTATGTACTATTTCCATTTCCAAGGCTGGATTATCTCTTTCTCACAGAAAACTCAGAGGACATATGCTGTTGTAACAACAATTGGAAATCTTGCTTGAGACCCTGCATTTTCAAATGCAACTGTATTTTAACCAACACCCTACTGGCTTTTTTAAGGGTGTATCTCTCATTTTGTTTTCTCGATATTGTTCCTCTTTGTTTAAGTATCTCTGAAAACAGGTGAAATACCTTCTGTCATATGCCAAAATCACTGGCTTATAGGCACTGCTCTGGGATAAGGGAGATAGAGATTTAATTTCAAGCACTGAAAGAGGCTGAATAAGGATTTGAACTTGAAAGAAGATTGGCGCACAAGTGCTCACAGACACCCTCTTTTCTTCTCTGACTCATTTTTAGTTTTGAAAAGTGCATTTAGTGATTGAGAAGTGCAAAGAATTTTCTCAGGGTGTAGTCAGAAAGGAAGATGACTGCTTTGCCACTGCTACAGAGTCTCAACAGTGTGGTATACCAGGACTTAGGCAGGTGTGTCTATGCTGGTAGTCAGTGTGAGACTAGGAGATGCTCAGTCTGCATTTGTGTTACAAATTATAGTGGAATAGCTATCTGATAATTTGAAATTTCTTTTGCATTTTCCTATAGCAATGATTTTCAAAATTTCATAAAAGGTATAGCTAAAAAATAATATATCTTTAAACAGCACTCTAAGTGATCAGATTGTCTTGCATGATAAAATTTCACTTAGGAAGTCCTAATAAAAGGAAAACTACATAGGTAGGTTTTGGTAAAAGGCAGCAATATAAATAGTCTAAAATGCTATGACCAGAAAATCTGCAGGCTAAACTTTCATAAAAAATAATCTGCATTAATTGTTGAACTTCAGGTTTTGTGTACCAGATGAAATTTAGTGAGCACGAATCCCTAGTATTCTGAGCAAAATGAGGAGGTTAATTGCCATTACTAGTGAACACTCTGAAATTTCATAAGGTTTAGCTTTGTTTAATGCTGTAATCTAAAAAGTTATCTGATTCGTGGAATGAAATGCTAGTTTTGATCAGACTCAGTCATACAGACAAGATTTTGGCCTCGTAAGTCCTTCCTGAGCTCATGAAAGTAGTACTTCATTGAAAAATATTTTTTTAATGGAGACATTCAGAAAAATTATTATTTTTTAAGGAGACATTAAGAAAAATAGGAGAAGCATTCTGGAACATTACAGCTTTCAAGGCCAGGTAGAAAAAAGTACAAAACATTAGGCAGAGAGAGATGCAAAGTATTTGGACTATTTCAGTTAAAGGAAAAAAAAAAATTAGAAGAGGAATCAAAGTAATGCTAACAGAACACATGCACACAAGAAATAAAAATGTAGTTCTGAACAAATCTTTTCCTCAATGTAAATATTTGGTTGAATCAATCTCATACCTTCCACCCCAGTAATGCCTTGGTGATGAGTTTATGAAATTGACATTTTGGGGGGTAATATATTGTTTACTTATTAATTTATGTGGGATACTGGGAACTCTGCTTTTGTAATCACAACTCAGGTTTTGTAATCACACGTACACCAAATAAGCATAGAGTATTAAGTCTAGTACTAGCTAGTGAACTGATGAAATCACATTGGAGAGGAATGATCCAGGGGAATGAAAAGTTCATGCTGCCACCAGGTTAAAGCTGTGAATATCTCCCCCTTGATGGTATTCACACAGGAATCAAGGGAAATGTGTAGAGGGCATGGTGGAAATCTTTGACATGCTGCTGGCTACTGCTGCTCGGTTTCGTATGATGAACCTTCAAGGGGAGGAATTTGTGTGCCTTAAGTCCATCATCCTGCTCAATTCTGGTAAGTGGTGCGCTTTGCTGTGCCTTGGGTAATTGCAGTTGCTTCCTGCATGTGGTTGAATGCTGCTTGTTGTCACTACTGACGTTTTCATTTTGAGACAGCAGCAATCGAAAGTGGGGCTGTCAACACAGAGGCAAAACCACCAGGTAGGGATAGAATCAGGAAAACATTTTGAGTGGGTATAGGCGGGATGCACTAACATAATGCAGTAAGTAGCTCATACACAGCGTACAGCTGATGTGAGGAGTGATCAGAGCAGTGTTTTGAACTAGGTGATGGCAGGTCTTAAAGATCTGGTTACAAGACACCGAGTAACTGGAGACACACGTAAAGGAATCCAAAGGTAATGCTTGTAAATCTATGCCTCCCTTTTGGCAGTGACAAAGAAGAAATCATGGCAAAAATGTGGCCACATTTATAGTGGTTTAGTGTGTATTAAAATACAGGCATCTAAACCTGATGTGATCACCTTCCACTTCCTTTATAATTTACAAGTATTTCTGGGCTGTAAGTCCCCTTCTGAAGTACACTTCAAAAATAGGTGGCTAAATAGCAAGTGTAGGTGTAGATATAAATATGTAAGGTTAGCTGACATTGATTCTGTACAAGATGAGTGAAAAAAAGAAAATTCAAGTTGAGACATGTGACAGAAAATATCTGTTACACACCAGAGGATCCTCTTCTGTTTGAAATGAGAAAAAACTCCAGATAATTTAAGTGCAGAAAGGAGACCCATGGTGTTCTTGTGGAAATGATAGAGGTCTAAATAATGTAGGCACCAAAGAAAAAATTTTAGACTCAATTTTCTGCTAAGATGTTACCTAATGCTTAAATATGCCAGTTTCCCAAAACTGAGCATTTATCCACTCGTTCTCCCCTTTTCCTGTAGGTTTGAACTTGTAGATAGCATCAACCTCTAGACAAAACAGATGTGGAGGGCTGTATGTCCCTTTTATCTTGTGGTTTAACAGATTACTTGCCCAAGTTGCATGAAATACAAATTCAAGTTAACTGTAAACACAGAGCAGACTTTGATTTATTGATCGCGCACCTCTTCCTTTATGGAAATTTGGATGTGGTCTACCAAAAAAAAAGAAAAAGGCAAAATTATGTGTTTAAACAATCAAATTCAAATAAAATGTATTTCATTTATGTTCTATGAGATATTAATGTGGTTCAGGTTTTCTTGTGATTGTCATCAATTACCAAAAAGTGACATCTGAGGCAGGCAGCTGGCGTATTAGGAATGAAGGGTTGCTGTTCTTATTTTGGATGCCAGGATGTGAAATTGTAATTACTGTTTGACATTTTATTTTCCTTTTATTGTCCTGATAATTAGAATATTCCTAGAGTTAATTGTTCTTCCTGTAAAGGGATGCTCCTCCAAATTTTTAGCTAATATGTTCAAATGTAATTATCCTCTTAAATAAATATAGAACATGTAATTAATTTATATAAACATTGAAGTAAAATTAGAAAAAATAGAGTTGAATTTTGAATAAACCTCATTAGATGTTCATGACTTAAAAGCGAAGACTTCAAGCCATGCTGTTGAGAGATGTACCACTGCTGTATTTAATATCGATCCAGAAAACTAAATCTGTTATTTAGAAAAAGCTTTTCCAGGCATCACCATATATCCTTTATAAACACATCTCACTTTGTTAATGGGATTTTTTGTTTCAAGATTCCCCTAAGGAAAAAAGATATCTATAGAAAAAAAAAAATCAAGTGATATCAGTTATAATCACAGTCATATTTCCTTCTGCACATAAGTGAGGCTAGGAGATACCAGATCTTGATTTCTCCAATGTTCTTATTCAGCAGGTTGGAATCAGTGGTACTCTATACAGTAGAAGGTCAGAGTTGATCTGATGAGCTGATAAATGATCTGATTTTGGGTGTGGCCTCTTTTTTATATTAAATGAAACTTCATGGATGCTCAGAAGTCTGGTATTTTTACAAGAGTCTTGATGGTGGCAGATCAGAGGGCATGGGGTGGGTTAAGATGTTACAGATTCATGCTGAAAGCAATTTATACCACTGTTATGCAAAACATCATATATTACTCTGGCTTGCACGCTGCACTTATTGCAGTACACTGTGTATATCTAAGTACACTGTAAACCTAATGTGTATGTATATATGGCCACAGAACATATGCCTGTATTGCTTGCAATTGCCTTTATTCATAAAGCTAATCAATTTTACATTTCAGTTTTTGCATTCCTGTAACCAACTAATTTTATAACTGCCTGAGGAGTTCACTACTAGATGGTGGGAATGTGGACATGAGTTTCTGACTGTCAGACCTTTAGAAGCCAAAATTAGGAGGCTGGATTGCACTACAGAGATAAGTAGCATAATTTGGGATATGTGTAATAGCTGTGTAAATGTTGTTTGGCATAGGTACTCTAAAATGTCTTCTGGAGATGCTTTTCTTCAGAGAATATAGCCAACCTCTGTACGTAAAGCGTTGGACACACATGAAATATTATATGTGTTGTGAAGCATACAGTGTACATGATGTATAAGGAGAGGCTGACGTTTGTTCATCCTGGAAAAGGGAAGGCTAACAGAGGGTTAACTCCAGTCCTCAGCTGACAAACAGGTTACGGAGAAGCCAGGGCTAAGCTCTTCTCAGAGGTGCAAGAGGAAGTGACAAGCTGCAGTGAAGACAAACCATAGCAAGGGAGAACCTGACTAGATGAACAGAACAAAAAATCTTCTCAGTGAGAGGTTAAGCACTGGAACAGGTTGACCAGATCTGGTAGGATCTCCATCCTCAGAGATACTCAAAGCTCAGCTGGACAAAGCTCTGGGCAGCTTGACCTAACCCTGAAGTTACTGCTATGTCATCAGGAGGTTGAATTAGACGACCTCCAAACCTCCCTTAAGCTGATTGTTTTCTATGATTGCTCATTTAAGTATAAACAGATCTACTAAAGAAACAGCAGATAAACACACGATAATTTTTTGGCCCTTATGCTATCTGTATTATATATGCATATGATTAAACCAGTTGATCTCAAAATGATTTAAACGAGTGATTAATTAAACAAATGGGACTAATTACGATGCATTTCATTTAAAAGAAGCAGTCTGTATTCGCATTCTGAAGCTTTGTGCTGATTTAATTCACTGAGTGTACACAAACATTTCTTTATTAAATCCTTGGACATCTGTTAGGCTCTTCAAATGAGGTAGTGCTGTTTATTGCTTTTGTTGGACATTTATTTTCTCTTTTTTTGTAACATCTTTCAAGGATGTTTAGTATTTTTACACTACTTTTTCATGTGGTCTTGGGCAAAAATGCAAGTGAATTTTTTTAGCTTCACTCAGTGCATGTGGAAAAGATGGAAGGCTTTGTTTATAAAGCAAAATATACTTTTACACTACTTCCAAATTTTTCCTGAGATATCAAGGCGACAGCATGTCTGTAACAAGGACAGCGTTGTCTAGCTAAATAACAAACCAGAAGGTGCCTCTCTAAAGCTGCAGTAATAAATCTTTTGACTAAAAAGCAACAATTGTATGTTTGAAAAACACATTCACCTCAATAATAGAGGGCTGTTTCTTACCCCTGGAAAATAAGTACTAGAAACATGAAAGAGCAAGATGGTGCTAGATGTTTTGAGTCTGTCTGAAAGGAGTGGTGCTATGTGGCAAAGCAACAGGCTTTCATTCTGAAGATGAAGATGTTGGTCACGTCTGCGTTAGCAGCTGATTTACCGAATTGGTTAGCTGGTTAATCCATAGAGCTGGAAAGATTTAGCTTATTTTATGCATCCTGTAGACCTCCTAATACATCATTCCATGTGACTTTTCTCCTGATTTTTCCATCTCCTGTTACATTGTGCCTTATATTTATTTCTTTATTTTGGGGGCTGGATGGTTACACAAGTGCATGGTACAGAGCTAAATTTGCTTATAGCTCAGCTTGGCTTGCTACAGATAGAGAGCAGTGGGACACTGTGGAAGAGGAAGAAGAGCCCAGGGTAACCCAGGGTTACCAGAAGAGCTTTGTGTGCCTGAACTATAAATGTAAAGATATTTTAAGTGGGGGTTTATTGTGACAGCAAAGATGTAAAGGGTGTTCCCCTCTACAGTAATACGCATAAAAACATCACTATGTATAATGACACATATAAAATTATATTGCTATATGCCAACATCTAGCACAGTAGCACTGCAGTCCCTGAGGGACCCTGTTCTATTCACAGCTTTGATTCAGGGGCACAGGCCAATAAACTTTCTTTCTTTGCAGGGTGGTGCTTTCTCTGTTCTCACTCCCATTGTATTTTACAATACTGACTGAAAGAGCTGGAAAACAACCTGGTTGTTTAGGCTTGCTTTCAGCTTCAGAGCTTGGGAAGACCTTTGAGACTGTTAAATTTCACTTTGCTAAGACAATTTTCTGTACTCTTGTTGCAGAACTCGGCTTGTGTGTGTATGTATGTGATGGATAGCTAGCATTTCTTTGGGGGAAATTTCTGGTCATTGGCCTGGGGCAGGAGCAACCACTAGGGGAGCTGAAAGGAAAACCAAACATCATTTTTCTTGGCAGTTATTGACTGGCAATTGCCCAAAGTCTCTACATTTTTGTGAGAGTGTTTTATTTTGATTTATAGTTTTTAATAGCTTCTGGACTATGCCAAGGTGAGAAACAATTCCTCCTAACAGATTCTATTTCTTTTTCTGTTTTCAAAGTTATGAAACAAGGGCACAATAGCATCCTCTGGCTGAAGTAAGCTGCTCTGGAGGCACTGCAGGATTCTGAGACTAATGTTACCTTCTAATGTTCTTTCTAATGCATTTTGTTAGTAATATATAAGAATCTTGCCTGTACAGGCACTTGCTAAGCTAGGCAGTCTGGTGTTATCAGTAGGAATATGTGAGGGTGCTTAAGAGTCAGTCAACTGAGAAAAGCCCCAGGAGCTGTTTCTCTTTGGTGAATTCTTTTCAGTAAAAGAAATAAACCCATAAAAATCTCCATGAGAAAAGAGGCCATTGTACTATCTGTCTACACCAAACCAGAAGCAACATTAATTACCAAAATTAAGAAATCTGACTGACGGTTTTCAGTTGGGCTGTGTTTGAGTTACCCTTTCATTGGTTTTTATTTTTTTTAAAGCAGTATCTCTCTCACTCTGTCTCCCTCTCACAGACACTCACACTGACATTCGCAATCACAAATTTATATTTCTTTTTTTTAGTACAGAAGACCCAAATTCATAAAGCCTACTTGCAAGTTACAGTAGTCCTAGGTGTCAAGTCCTCGAAGTACCAAGATGATATGAGGAAGGTTAGGTATGCTAAGAAGATGGTAGAAACCCCCTCAATTTCCCTGACTGCTCAGATGCATGGCAAAATACTCTTATCTTCAAAAATTCTTATACCATCAAATCCAATGGTATAGGCCCAGGCTACAAACAATACAAACAAACAAGTCTGTATATCTGTATGTGTCCACGCTAGTGTGTGTGTGTCTTTTTTTCTTAGTATCACTAACTGCATTGTGTATTGTGCTATGTATGATGCTTTAAAGAAAAACAAAATGAAATGTAATTCCAAGTTTTTTCAAGGACAAAATCCAAATTTCTTTTTGGCTCTGTAAGCTGTTGCAGAAGGGTTAAATCACACGATTTGTCAAGTGCACTATAGATACAGGGCACTGAACACACTGTGATCAAGCCAGTTTAATTGTGTTACTGTTCGTACAATTTAAGCTTTTGTTGCCTTGGGACTGGATAATTGGTAATATGACCTGTTTAGAGTAATTGGCTCAATCGAGAAGATTAAAAAACCTGGTGCTGAATGCAACAGCTGCCTTTTGGTAGCACAGTGCTGTTGTGACCTGATTCTCACTGGCTGTGTGTTGGTTTCCTGAACAAATTCAAGATAGAAACATGCAAATTAGTTGAGAATTTACCATTACAAAGCTGAAGTGTTTCATGCACCCAAGAATTAGTACTGGTAAAAGCTCTTACACCTCAGTTAGAGTGTTTTACAGGATATGCGGAGAGGCTGTTGGAGTGTGAGTCTGAGGGTGGTTTTGATCTCTGGAAAAATTTCCTTGTGGTTCAGATCTTCAGGCTGCTCACTTTCAGCAGTAAGCAAAGGTGGCTAAAGCTGCATAGGCTGCTTTGGGCATGTCTTTTAAAGGAGAGCTGGGTTTGCAGGTGAAGGAGCACACCTTTCAAGGCTGTTCCTTGGCTGGGAAGGTTTTATTGTGGTGAGTGTGAATAAGCAAAGCCTGATTTTGTTTACGTGTTTTGTGGTAACAGTTCTAGACTGACTATCAGATCACCAAAAATCAAACATTACAGAGTGGGGAAAATAGTAAAAACTGCCAAAGGCCTGGGCTGCTCGGTACGTACCTCAGACCTCTCAAGGGGCAACAGCCCTTTCCTCAAGGTTTCGGAGCTGAGTGGCTTAGAGGAATACAGCCTTTGGGTAGGTGTAGCTGCAGGCTGCAGTGTTGCCTCCACCTGGCCCAGACCTTGGATGGACCCAGACAGGGAAGAGGTATCATCTTCCTCCTGCTTTGCCTGCAGTGGTCTGGGGTTATTCAAACCAATGACCTGGCTGGCAAGCAGGGGGGCTCACACACCATCAGCTCCCATGGTTTAACACAGCTGAAGAAGCCATCACAAGGTGAACCTTGGGCAAATCTGACTCCATCAAAGTAATTTTTGTCTGTGCTTTGTTTTCTTTCTCCTTTCTACTACAGGTGTGTACACTTTTCTTTCCAGCACCTTGAAATCTCTGGAAGAGAAAGACTACATTCACCGTGTCCTGGACAAAATTACAGACACTCTGATACATTTAATGGCTAAGTCGGGTCTTTCTCTGCAGCAACAACACAGACGACTAGCTCAGCTCCTCCTCATCCTCTCTCACATCAGACACATGAGGTGAGAGCAAGCATGTGGTTAGCCTTCTTACACTGGTCCCATGCAAGGGAGGTTCACAAATGCACACAGACATGCTTTTCCTTCACAGGTGGGAGTGCAAACTGTGTGTAAAGCTGTTACAAAATATGATATATACACGTATGTCCACTTTCATAAAGATGTATGACTATGTGTGCAAACAGTACATTGGATTATAGTGTGAGGAGTAAATGTTTTCCCCATTTGTTTCTTCTAGTTTTCCTCTACTTTGCTTGTTGTTTTGATAGTGCTGTAAGCAGTGTCTACTTTTAATGTTATGTGCATCTTCTATCCTATTTCAAAAGTACTAAGTAGTATAATAATGCAGCAGTAGCCTAGTTCTGCAAACTTTAGTCTCCTATAAGATTTAATAAAACGATCACTTTCATGTAGCCACTTTTCACAAGTGGCTTGATTGCAGTTCACTTCAGAAAACAGATTAGGGTCATTATGTGTATTTTATAGGTGAGAATAAATGCAGATCTGATGAATCCCAGTCTAGAGGAGGGTGCCCTTTGCTAATTAGAGGTGTGGTGTCAGGCACTCTTATTAGTTGTAGCAGTGATTCTCCCAGACATAATTACCTTTCAAGGTAGCTGCTCAGAGGCTGGAACGTTAACAACATGGTATGCAAAAAAGCAGTATAGATTTTATTTTTATGAACAGAAAAAAAAAGTTACACAAATTTTAATTTTCATCATTTCAATTAATAAAAGAGTAAGCACCACACCAGAGCTGCTAAAGATGAAACATGCAGATTTTACCTCCTGGGCTGGTGTACAGGTATTCAGGAAAAAGTCAATCAGTGTGTGCATGTGGCTTTCTTACTTAAAAAGAATTTGTACAATTAAGGAAATTCCAGATACACAGTGAAGTGAATAATTTCCATAGTTTTGTATATGGATACTATTACAAGTGAGAATTTGCTAACAAATTGGCTGAGATTATTTTATGGGAAAAAGATCTGATAATTAAGATTTTATTAGGGGGATGAAAAGATTCATCCTATTTTCTTGGTCACAGTGCCTAAATTAGGAGTCCATGTGCTCTAGGCTACATTTTAGGCAAAGGAGAGAGAAAGATCCACCTTCAGAAGGCAACTTGCTCATGAGCAGTCTGAAATATCCTTTGAAGGTGCTGTCTTCTGCTAACTGTAGCAGGAGAGCACAGTGACTGAACTGGTAAGTTAGTTCTGTACAAGGTGGAATTCATATGAACCTCATAAATATTATCAGCTGATAGGTTTTTTTCCTATAGCGTACTTGGAAAGTAAACTTTGTTTTGTTAAAACCCACAGCAACAAAGGAATGGAGCACCTGTATAACATGAAATGTAAAAATGTAGTTCCACTCTACGATCTCTTGCTGGAGATGCTGGACGCTCATCGACTGCATGCCCCAGCAGCCAGGAGTGCTGCACCGATGGAAGAGGAGAACCGGAGCCAGCTGACAACTGCTTCAGCTTCATCTCATTCCGTGCAGCCTTTTTATGTAGGCAAAGAAGAGGAAAAAGTGGGTGAAGAGTACAATATAAGCAAAAGTCAGCAAATATGATTGTGTGAGATACCCAGCAGTGTGCTACCTAGCTCTTGCTTCGTCTGTAGTGCCACCTGTGTAAACACTCCAGTGACAACAGTCGTCTGCATTTTCCATTTGAGTGTTTGTCAAGCACTTGCCTAAATTGATTGCTTATCCTAAATGGAAGACATTTCATTGCTATGGACAGCCAGCAAGGATTGTTAAGCTAACTTGATTTAAAATTTGCATCAGTTTTATTTAATTTTGCATGGAAGTTGGTAAGTCCTAATCTAAACTGAACATTCATTTGACTATAAATTAGCAGGCCATACCATCCATGCATATTGGTATCTTCATGAGAGGTAGCCTTTGTTAGTATCCAACCCTACTTCTGAGCTTGCTTAATCCTTTACTTGCTTGAAGCTTTGAACCAGTTTAGTAGTGATTTTGGTTGACTTTTTTTGGGAGGGGCGGTGGAGGGTGTAAATGAAAAGTTGATTGTCATCTTAGGGTGCCGTAGTGCATCTACACTGCTAGTGACTGCTTTGGTAGCTTAGGTAGATTCCTGCATCTCTTCTTTGTAGAGTAGAAAGGAACCCCTGTTTGAGAATAAAGCTGTTTTACATTGCTGGCTTACATCAGTAGACAAAGCCCTCTCAAGATTACACTGACCAAACTTTTAGGTTCCCTTACCATATCCTCTAGCCAAATTGCACTGCATGCATCCTATCTTGTCTGATCCTGCAAAGCTAAACTGCCCTGTTGCTTGGCAGTGTGTCAGTCAAGGTGAAAACAACAGTGATAACATAGGTAATTGTGCTTAAATCAGACAAGATGATTACAGAAATCATCAGGTTTTAAAAAACCAAATTGTCTTCACGCACATATGTGATCCAGCACTATTTTATGAAACCTCCCCCTGTCCTTTGCTTTACTGTTCTACAAACCAAGGGGTGAGCACACCAGTGCAAAACTGGCACAGGCAGGTGGGATGGTCCCATCCAGAAAAGTATGGCCTAGCCATGTACAGGAGGACTGGCATCACAGCCAGAGCAGCAGGCTCTGCATTGCCTTAGCTTGTTTTGGTTCTTGTTGGGGTATGCTCAGAAATTACTGCTAGGAGCTAGCTCACCTGTGACACCAGAACTGGGCAATCAGCTTCAGACATGGTGAAGACTCTAGGACCGCATGTCTAGGAAGGTAGACCTAGCTTTCTCCATGCAAGTGTGTAAGTTTTTCATAAGGATTAGTCAGATTCTTCAGACCAACTGTAAATATACAAAAGGTCCACTGACATCAAGACTTCTAGTAAGACATGAAAGGAGAGAGACTGAAGAAATCTATACTATGTAGTAAAAAGTAGGAGTCGGCACTGCTGTTTGACTGTCTCTATGATCAAATTAATCATGTCAGGGAATGCTGCTGGGTACTGGAATTATTACATATACCAGGGATATTTTGGTAGTCTAATAATAAAGAGCTTTGCCTGTGCTATCTGCACTTCTGGTTTACAGGTGCAGTTTGTGAGTTAACATGGACCAGGGACTATCCCAATAGCTGGCTGGAAGTAACCACCCTGCCAATAAGGATGTTTCATAGCACATGCATAGGTTGCTCCGCAGCAGCTGGCCACAGTGCTAGAGGAGGGTTCAGGGAGGCTTCTTCTACTGCTATAGTTTAAACGTTTATATTAGATTATGTTGATTGGAATATCCCGTAGTAACTAGATACAGGAAACAGTGAACTAATGCCATGCAGGAGTGCCTATGTCTAATCATGCTCCCTGTTACAGAAGCAGAGTCTGTGCATAGTGAGATTGAGTTACATAGCAGTTGTAGTAAGGCACAGGACAAGTTTGTGCTCCAAGTCAAGGACTCTATTCTTTACTGAGTGTACATAATGATGTCTATAACAACAGTTTCATGTACATATCTGAGGATACATGCAGTTTAAAAGTCTAAAACTAGATGTTACCTATGTTTAAGAAGATTCCTTGAAAACTCCGCAAGCCTCAACATGTGAAGCAGTCACTGTAAGTTAATGGGCCTTTTACTGGTGCTTGTTATAGTGTCATTTTTTTCTGAATCTGCTGAAGGATTTGTCTTTTTTGTGTATTCAGTAACAGTGTGTGTCTGTGCGTGTGTGTGCTCAAATTTGGTACCAACGGCTTTTGGAGGGCTCCTAAATACCATGAAAGAAAATGCACATTTTCTTTTGTTTAGTAGCTGTTTTTCAAACGCGTTAGCAAGATTGTGAATGCCCTGAAACGAGTGCAGGCTAAGATCAATGGAGCACAGGAATCCGTGTAGTTACATTTATGTGCTTACACCATCATAATTCACACTCACTAACAACAGCACTAGAGCTGCTTTTCAAATAATGTGCAACTTGGTGGTCTCTATGACAGAACGCACACATCGAGCTCACAAGCTTAAGCTGAAGGGCAAACTGGTTTAAATGAATGCCTCCCTTCCCAGAACAGTTCATTACATTGATTCAAGTGTAAACTGGACCTAGGGTAAAAAAAGTAGTTAATGGAGAGCAACTTAACACAGAGGGTCAGATTCTGATTGTACTGACATAGGAGAAGTACCACCACACTACATTTTTTTCCTGGTGAAGCTGGATAAGCATGATTTGAAGTGGTACGCAGCAGACAGAAGGGTATCATAGTGTGTCTTGGAACATAAGGAATAATCAGTCAGCTTCCAGTCTTAGTTATGAATGCTTTCCTAGTCTCAGCCCTTGCAAGGAAGTAATTCCGATTCAACCAGTCCTCCCATTTTTGTGGGGACAACAGTGAAGGGCACCCTGGAAAGAAAAACAGTGATTTCCCAGTAACAGATTCATTTACCTTGGGACTGGTTTAGGAGCTGTGTCTTTAACTTGTTCATGAGATTTTAATTGAATCAGCACCTTAATGAATATAGTAACCTTCCCATAGTTATCTGTAAAGATGATTGTCCACATATCAGACAGCTGAATGTAGCTATTCAACCAATTAAACAAAGTCTATGATACAAACATGGCAATTCTTTTCATATGTAATTCTGAATTATGCTCTCGTATATGCAAACAATTGTGCCTGACATTGGTAATAATTGTTATTTCACAGGATGATATTTTATATGTGTGTGTGTATATATATATACATATATACTTTATATTTGCAGCTGACAAACCAGTACTACCTGAAGACCTGGTGATGGACATTAAGTAAAAATATATAATATGTTAAAAAAATTAAGGAAAGAAAACTTTTCAAGGCAGCTAATTATGCTTTTACCAAAATATTCGCAGTGATGTATCCAGAGAGCTAATAAAAGAATTATTTTATAATTTTTATACATTATTTTTTAAAAAAAGACCAAAAAAATAGCCCACATCAAAAAAAAACAAACCCCCCCACCCCCCGAAAAACAGGCAATGTATTACCAGCACAAGCCAAACAGAAGTAAGACCAGATGAACTTGCTTTGCTTGAGAATCCGGTTGTTACTGAATTATTACAAAAAAATCTTGGGAGGCAGTAGAGGAAATAGAGTGATGTCTTAGTGGTGTTTGAGTTTCCAGCAATATGTGAAAGCTACTCTGGTTTGCAATAGTTTGAGCCATGTCTTGGTGTTGCAGGCTTTGTCTCAGGTAAAGCTGCCAGCTGGGGCAGCAGGATTTGTACTGGGGTAAAATAATTTAATGAGAGTTTCTTGGGGCGTGTTTGTGGTAAATTTATGTTTCAGTGACATCTCTTGATTTTTTTCTCCTTCTGGAACTGAGGGGTTTAATAATTTAAAAATATAGTTAAAGAAATAATCTGAACTGAGCTCCCAAGGATATTCCAAGAATTATCAGTAGGTCACTGAACTTTAAATTGAAAAACCCCAAACAAAAAACCCCAACGTCCAAAATAAAACCCAAACCACACCCTTAAGCCAAACCAGGGTTTGTACTGAAGCCTCCATTCATTCCAGTTGATGCTGACTGATTCCTTAAGAGTTGTGCCATATGTTTAAAGTGAAACAAACTACCATCAAAGAAAAAAGTCTGCCTGAGGCCTTAGTCTTATCACAGGCTTTGGTAGGAGCACAGCAAGCCTCTCTTGTGTATATAATATCCTGCTTTAAAATTAGAATGCAACCCAACCTAAAGCTAATGGGATTTTGTATGTAAGGTATTCTCAGCTGAATTTATGTGAAATGCTTTTCTTACTCTGAAAAAAAGATGTCTATTTTCCATGCTATCTACAGCTGTAACATAGCTTTACAGACAGAAATACAACATGTGTAAGAGAAGGGTCACGTTAACGATGGTATCACAACGCAAACCAGTCTTTGATGTCTCCTGCTACTATAGCGTAATCTCAAATTGATCTAAGGATTTTAAACTAGTATTTCCCTGATACTAGTGACCTACCTATTCACTCTGGAGTTCCCTTTCACCTTTCAAATGTAGATAGCCTTATATCCTGAAAGCTGTTTTCAAAGTGATTGTTGCCCATAAGGGTATTCAGTTTTGCACTGTATTAAAAGAAAAAAAAAAAATCTCAAAAAAAAAAATCTTTTGCATTCAGATGTGCCTAAAGAAAAAATTTCAAAAAAATTTCACAAAAAGTACATGCTGCCATCTGACAAATTAGTATGCTCTCTACTCCTGTGTGCCTATAATTAGAAGTCTGTTTCTTCAGAAAGTGCCCATTGGAGAATGAAGGGATAGACTGCTGGTCATGAGACTCGCATTAACAAGCCACTTTATGTATCACCTTACTGTATATACTATGAAACTAACGCTTTCTGTGTGCTTTTGTCTGTCAATGGGAAGACCTTTCTTCGGTATAGGCTCAGCTGCCATAATGTATTCGTTGAAGTATTCTGTTCTTTCACTGATGCACATAAAATTATTGATGTCTTCGTTTTGGTGAAGTTTTCTTTCTTTTTTTGCACCTAAAAAAGTTCTAAAAAAGTCTAAATGAAAACTCTAACCCGATTGGTGTGAGATTTTTATCAATGTATTTGATGTTGAAAATAAAGAATTAGCCAAACCACTTTGTTTCATTAGTTATATTTTGCACAGTTTTAAAAATGTTTCTCTGCTTATTGTTTTCCAGTAACCAGTGAAATAGTACGCTATTTTTCACAGTGCATTTTCATCCAAGTGAAAACTGTTCCTTAATTTGTTTCTTCACCTTTCCCAAAAAAACATAGGAGAAGGGCCCATTTCCAGAGTTAACAATGTGTTCCAGTCTTTAGTACCGTAAAGACTAAATATTTTATATGCTTTATGTTCCTTACTCTGGCTTACGAAACAGATTATGGTGGAAGAGACAAATTGTATGAATTTCACCTTCAGTAGTTGACTGTCAACATGAGTTAGCTAATATCAAGTAAAATAGCACTTATTTCCCAAGCAAAATCCGAAGGGGGGAAAATTGTCTTGGCTAAGCTGTAGGAAGGGGATGAAAAGGAATGAAAGATAATCTTATTGACATAAACCCACTTTGAACTTAACCCTATCCTGTCAAATAGTCTCAAAATTATATTTGGCCTTTGCAGAGAATCAAACCAGTAATCTATGCAAGTGAATGTCTATCAGTAATATAGAGAATATAAAACTTCTTATATTAGTGTTTTTCATGTATTGTCTGTGCTGTGCTGGTTCTGAGTGAGACTATTGGCTCATAGTTTCTTCTCTTTTCCTACATAGATATAAAAGCTTTTTGGATTTTTATGTGACGTTTCACTGTACATAAGGAGAAAATTGTAAGATTACCTTAATTCTACCATCTCAGTGATTAAGACAAGACAGGCAAAATACTTTGTTCACCTGAAACAACAGGTTGGGCAGAGAAGAGATTCAAAGCAGCCCTGCGGAGAAGGACTTGGGGGTGTTGGTCAATGAGAAAATGAACATGAGCCAGCTTCAGTGTGCGCTTGCAGCCCAGAAAGCCAACCGCACCCTGGGCTGCATCAAAAGGAGCGTGACCAGCAGGTCACAGGAGGTGATCCTGCCCCTCTACTCTGCCCTTATGAGACCTCACCTGGAGTATTGTGTGCAGTTCCGGTGTCCTCAACATAAAAAGGACATGGAACTGTTGGAACAAGTCCAGAGGAGGGCCACGAGGATGATCAGGGGACTGGAGCACCTCCCGTATGAAGACAGGCTGAGGAAGTTGGGGCTGTTCAGCCTGGAGAAGGCTGCGTGGAGACCTCATAGCAGCCTTCCAGTATCTGAAGGGGGCCTATAGGGATGCTGGGGAGGGACTCTTCATTAGGGACTGTAGTGACAGGACAAGGGGTAACGGGTTAAAACTTAAACAAGGGAAGTTTAGGTTGGATATAAGGAGGAAATTCTTTCCTGTTAGGGTGGTGAGGCACTGGAATGGGTTGCCCAGGGAGGTTGTGAATGCTCCATCCCTGGCAGTGTTCAAGACCAGGTTGGACGAGGCCTTGGGTGATATGATTTAGCGTAAGGTGTCCCTGCCCACGGCAGGGGGGTTGGAACTAGATGATCTTAAGGTCCTTTCCAACCCTAACGATTCTATGATTCTAAACCTCACCTTATAGCTTGTCAAACATGAAAACAGCCTATTCAACCTCCACAAGAAAGTTGGGGACTCTTGGAATTTGTAAGTGCCCAGTAGAACTGAGTGATGGTTCCAAGTCATATGACTGTTTTGCAACATGCTTTCATGACAGAGTTTGACTGAGGGTTGTTACTTTGGCCACGAAGGGTGGGCCACAGTAATATGAATTAATTGCACATGTACATGTGTTCAAAATAACAAAATCATTTTCAATGCCAATTCAGTGGGCACAACTGAAAAGTATCTGTCTCTCTCTTCTTCAGTCTCCCCCATCATCTGTATTCTGTGATGGGAGAAGGTGGATGAGTTGCCAACTTACTCAGACCCCCAGAGCAGGAACCTACCAGGGAAAGAGCCCCTGCAGCTTTGCACTGGGCACATTTCCACAGCCAGGAGCCAGCTGCGACTTTACCTTCCTTCCTCAATCCATACATCTGCTGGCTGCAGTAATTTGACAAATCATACAGGAAGAAAATATCTTTCACTGCACAGCTCCTGCAGCTGAAAATCCTGGCTCACCTTTACTGGGCCCATCACTCTTGCTTCCCACAATGCATACACAGCACCTTGCAAAGCAGCTGCCTGCACCCTTGAGGGAGCTCATATGCATGCACACAGGCACCTGCTTTGTGCTCCTTGCACCCCCTGGCTTTCTCTCTTTCCTAACATGTAAGTGATGCATGTCTTGTATCAGTGTATTTTATTCTATATATCTAATTAGAAAGGTATGACATAGTTAAGGCATCATAGAAGAACACATCTGACTGCTTTTACTTTTCTGTTAATTAAAGGCAATCCCCTGTTCTGCAGTGAACACAGCTTCTTCATGGGCTACGACCTGGTACTCTCAATAATCGGGACACCTGCCCTCTTCAAAAGCCTTGTGGCCAAGCCTATGCTTCAAAACTAAATGATGAATTTTTATTTTCTTTTCATCCAGATACTGCCACATTAAAAGCCCCATGCAGCAACCTGTCCTTAGGCTGGAAAAGTCTTGCAGCTGTTTCCTCTGCATTACACTGTTTGCATCCACCACCGACCCAATGAAGAGGAGAGGAAAATCCAAACATCTAAAACCCAAACATCTAAAATAACATCAGCATGCTCAGAGGAAGAATGCCCATAGGGGAGAGCTGGGTTTTCTTATGCCCAGTCAGGCTCCAATTGCTACCATTCACTATGGCATCCTACAGATACAGAGGCTCAAGTCTAAAAACGTTCATAAAGCCTTCAGGAAAATTGACCATCAAAATAATAACACTTGGCACTTAGCTCAGCAGAAGCAAGGCTAACTGGGTCTCATGCCCCTGTGTGTTGCAGTCTTTACGTGTCACTCTGCTAATGTCTTCATTTCTGCAGGCATACTGGTGACATGAAGTCTCCTGCTGTTTTCCATTCCTACACATTCATGCACCAGTCCAGTATGCTGCCATTTTAAACAGCTGACAAATGTGCACATGAGGAAAGGCACAGGCCTTTCGGGATTTGCTTTCAGGATTATTTTTTTTCTTGGCCAGATTTTGCAACACATGCTTGGGACTGTAAGATTTTTAGCTCCTTTACACACAAATACTGAGTGCTCTTTTCTAAGACAGAAAGATCTGCTTCTTGTCAGATGTCTTTTTTTTCCTCTCCCTCTTGAGAACCTATGTGATCCATGAAAGGTGAAACAAGTATGTTACATCATAGAGGTAAGCAGTAAGTGCTACCCACTTTGGAGTAAGAGTCACAGTAGGCACATGAAAGTTTGAAAGGTTAGGCATTAGTATGAAAGCAGAAAAGGTTGAGTTCCATTCTGCCTTTATTGGATTATTTTTTGCTGAAGTTAAACCTGAAAAATGGGAAAAGAAACTTCAGCTCCAAAATGTCTTCTTCTTATCTGTCTCGACTAAAATGCTACAGCATCATGCTTTCTTCCAGTATGTTTTTCCCTCTTGTCCCCACAGTCTGCACACCTGGACTCTGGTAGCTTTCCTTCCAGCTGTTTTTACAACATCCTTTCTAAAAAAACAATGGAATGGAAAAACCCAGTTACAACATCAATAACAGCAGTCTCCCAGGAACCGCAAGATGCCTGACCTGAGTAACACTTGTGCAAACTACATCCACATTATCCCTGACTGACAGAGGAATGCTCAGTGGCTCACCTCTCATCCCCCAAGGCCACCTCTGATGATACAACAAATCAACAATACTTTCCTAAAGCCTCCTTTCTCTTATGAAAAATAAACGTGCCGTTGTTTTATTCAGACCTCACTGTGGTCTACTGCTTATTGGGAAGACAAATTAATCCTTAAATCATTCCTAGTTATTTCTTTATTGTGGAATATTATTAGAATATTCCAATGTTCTTAAGATTACTAAACCAAGCATAACTTCTTCCAGTATAGATTTCACACCTATGTCCCTCTAGGTCTAATTACGGCCAAATAGCACAACAACAAACAACATCATTCAGCTGGCTGTACTGCATTTCACAGCATTGCTGCCAAGGTTAAAACCAGCCAGCCATACCTAGACTAGTTCCCTTGTGTAGGGAACATTGTGAATACCAGACACACATATTTCCCTCAAAGACAAAAGGCAAATGACCCCCCGAACTTCTTTTCCATCCCAACTTAGGTTTAGATGAATTCTGAAATTGACTGCTGTAATAGTCAGCAGCCAGACCACTCAGCTTAAACTTC
Organism: Pezoporus wallicus; assembly: GCF_028554395.1. Lineage (NCBI taxonomy): Eukaryota > Metazoa > Chordata > Aves > Psittaciformes > Psittacidae > Pezoporus > Pezoporus wallicus. The sequence continues at coordinate 1,174,425 of NW_026635157.1, forward strand.
AGTATGGCATTTCCCGCTTTTCCTTTCCATGAGCCATTGCTTTAAACACCAAATAAAACATGGGAGTGCAACTGAGAAAATAAATGCTCTCTTCTCTTGCTTAAAAACATGCATTTCTTCTCCTTGATTCTATTTTTACTTCCCAGAATCCTCTCACATTTGTTAAATCCTGATAGCATCTGTAGTTTGAAGACTGTGAGCAACCAGTTTGTTATGCCTTTGAACATGCACACAAACGCACTCCGATGCACATGATGATGAGCATGTTGAATGATGCTATCAGTTGTAAACAGATTTCTCAACCACGAATAGCACAAGACTCCGAGGGCTAGGGATGACTGTTCGTAAGATTATTTCAGCAGCTTTGTCCATTCAATAACCAGCAGTAGGAGAGAGTTCTACAGAATGAGAAAGCAAGACTGCAGTTCACAGCATTTGCAGGGGAGCTGGAAGGGTAGCAAACCAATGGCAAGAAACTATTGATCTGCAGAATTAAGCTGTTATCACTGCTGGAACAGCGTAAAGGATAGGCAATGGGTATCATCATGCTCATAGCTGTGAGAAGTAAGGGCACAGTATTTCTGTCAACTTCAGATCATTTGTACTCCTAACGCTGTCAGACATCTCTAAATACTTCTTTTCAGTCTGCCTTCAGATTTTGTAAAGCACAGTCCACAAACAAAACTCCATAAGCAGAAGCAGTAAGTTCAGGGCAAATGATGCTCATTATCTTGCACTATTATCATTATAAGCATAAATTACTGCAGCCTGGAGTTGCTGAGCAACTGCTTTCAATTATGCTTTTAAACACCCACTAGTTAAGAAGAGACTACAGGCCTCTAAGCAGGTTCAGTGTTGCAAGATGCATCAAGCTGCAGGCATGATTACACCTCTATAGAAGCTACTGCATTTATCTGTGATAGAAAATGAGGAAGAATATAATGCAGTTAATGACTGGAGTTCCCCAAGATGGAAAGTCTCCTTTCTCTATGCTTGAACATGTGCCTTCAACACAGACCCAAAGTTCCGCAGCTCCCATACTGCCTTTCCTTAAGCTTTGCAGCCAAGAATTAAGTCCCTCATATTTGCAGAGCCCAAGTGAGGCACATCCGGAAGAAGTCAGATGACAGGTTGCAGGCGGAGCACAGAGACACGGCATCTCAGACTGTAATATGTGCATTTCTTAACAAGTTTGTCCTCACCCAAGCTGTCTGTGACAGCACCCCAACAACACAGAGGTAGGCAGAGAGAGCAGCTTGACATTATCAGGATATTAAAGATGCCCAGGCTGCAAAGCTGGCTAGTGCCTCTGGCTGCAGTACATGACACCTTTCAGAGTGTGGTTCCCACTCCCCCATACAGTTGACCCACTTAACCTGGTTCACGCTGTGGAGATCAAGGCATATGTTGATACCATTCTGGGGTTTGCAGCTCAAGTACTGCTGCTCTTGGAATGGAGCTTGCTTCAACAGGATCTTGATCGCGGCCATTTTTTTCCATTTTGGTATCTTTGTGTTGGTTTTTATAATCAAGACCCAGTTGTGTAAAATCACATTTGAAGTCATAATGGAATTGGTTCAGAGCCAGGAAATTGCTTTTGGAGGGGCCTATTGCTCAAAGCACTTTTATCTGGTCAGATGTTGATTTTGTCCACAGTTGCAGTTAAGACTAAAAGTCCCAAAAGTAAGAAGTCCAAAGTGGCAATCAGGAGCTTCTCACCTGCTAGCAGAAACCACCTGCTATTCCCCTGAGACCTCAGCTTTCAGACTGACATTCCCATATCCTTGAAGGTATGAGGGTTTCAAGATTTCCAAACAGGTATTTTTCCTGCCTATGACACTTTTCTTATGCGTGTCTATCACTGCCTATGACTGCCTTATTCACAGTTATTGCAGCGTTTGGTCTTCACTGGGACGTCTGCTCTGTGTGAGCAAATCACCTGGGGTCAAAAGAAAGTTCTCTGTATCCAGTGTCTCTTTCAAATAAACAGGCAATATGCTGAAACTATAATTAGCTCTACAGCTAGAGCTCAGAGATTGAGGCCATGAATAGAAGCAGCTTTGCTCTGAAACATCCGGAAGGAAGCAAGGCATAGCAGGTACACTCCACCCTCTGGTTCATCAGCAAGGCACATATACCCTTGCAGGTTATCATCAGCCAAAAATGCCCTCAGTTCAAAAGGGATACTGGCAATTGATAATGTACCTTCCAAACTGTTTACTTCTTTTTAATTATCATCAATTCTTTTCCGCCTTAGCCTTAACTTTAAGGAATTAAGTATGAAAAGTTCCTATGATTTCACATCAGTTTTCCCCTGCCTATTTAAACAGCTTAATTTTCTTCCTCTGTCAGTTCATCACTTCTCAGTATTCCCAAGACTGAGTATTTCAACAGGTGAGAGAAAATAAAAGCACACGATCATCATGACCAGTATAGAACCATTCCCCCACCGCTTCATTTTAGTGACTGCTCCACAGAACTCCCCTGGAGCTTGAGTGAGGTGCACAAATTCTGCTTTTCTTCAGCAGAGGACAGGTCATTCTTCCTCAGGAGTCAGAGAAGTGGGGAGTTGGAAAAGTGGGGGAGACATTCAAACAGCCAAGGGAAGTAGAAGCTAAAGAATGGCAAAATAGCTTGCAAATACAAATGTCAGGTTGCAATTCAAAGCATGCCAAGTGCTACCCTGTATACGTTTGATAAAGCACCTTATTAATTGCATCTGACATAATTCAAACTGAACTTTTTTCCTTATACTCCCCTCTCCCTCCTAACACCTTTCAATCCTCTCTGCCTCACTCTGTTTTTAAGTATTATAAAGACATGAACAGAGGTTGCATCTGTGACTTTTTGCCTGGTTCCTCCAACACACTGCTTTTCCATAGGCTGATATTCACAGGCTATCTACTACCCTTTAGATAACATCTACTTCCATGAGATCACCAATAATTAGCTTGAAAATAGGAGACAAAGTCAGGCCCAGATCTTTATTTCTCACTAAATTAGGCTTACTCTTTACAATGTTTTCTTTTAAAAGAAAACAAAAGTATCTTTTAACAAAAAATTAACCACCAAAAGGAGGGAGCGGCTGATGGAAGGATTTCTAAAGCATACAGAGATCTGGACTAACAGGTCCGAGAAACTACCAAATTATTCACATAGGTGCTCAAATTAACAATGACTAAATTATGTCACCAAAGACAATGGTAACAGAAAAGACAGGAGGGATCAATTTTATGGAACCTGTCAGGTCTGTTGCAACTAACAGCTCATCCTTGTACCCGAAAGTGTATTCTTTATCTTTGTCTATTCAGAATCAGTGGTTATGGATACTAACCTGACCTAGCATAATTTCTGATTAGCAATTTAAAAAAACCATAAAGCGTTGAAAAGAATACATACTTGTGTCAGTCCAAGTCTTATTTCAGGTATTTAAGATACTTTGTTGACAAAATATTCATTTCAGGATACAAAGGAAGAGGCTACAAACTCCTTTTCAGGAAAATGTTAATGCTACACTTACCCGAAAGGAAACCTTTGTCTTCTCCAAATGCTTGAGTACCACTTGTGGTACTCACAACCACCTTCCCTCAAACCACCTCCAGTGATGACAATCCAGGAATGTAATTCTATGTAACAGCAATAATGTGTTTGTAACATATTTTAAGTAAAAACATTTAACTCACAGGAAAAATTCACATTGTGTGTCGTGGATTTAAAAGCCCCAAACTATTAAAAGAGCAGTACTATGGAGCCATGCTCTGTAATTTTTCCAAAATCAAAAAGAATCCTCTTTTGGTTGAGTTCTGACTGATAAGCTGGGCAAAGTGTTTGTCACTTCTCAGACTGCAGGTTTTCTGCAGTATTTCTGGAAAACTTACAAGTTCCCAATTTGTTCCTTTCTTTTTTTTTTTTTCTTTTTTTTTTTTCTTTTTTTTCTTTGCTATTTATGCTTATGTCTTGGGCACATTCCACTAAACTAACTATTGGTAAAGCATAGATCTTGGTACTAAACTGCTATGGAGTTTACTTTAGGGAGGACTGGTGCAACCTCAACTGCCAAAGGCTGCATGAGTGCATACATAAACATACAGCACATGGGTGAGAATGAACTTCAAGAAGCAGCTTGAGAGAAAAGAAACAACCCTGAAATGACCAATCAATTCAAAATATGAACAGCTTTCAATATTAGCACAGCTTCTAATATGTTACTTTCCTATGTACTTCACATTTGTCAAGTTCCCCAGATCTCATTCAAACATATACTTAATACCATTAATTTGTTACAGCATTTTTTAATCCATTTTAGAAGTGCAGCATATGTACGTCTTCTAATTTTTATACCATACATCTCTCATTCTGAACTTAGAGGTTTCCATACTTGTCATTAAAAAGCACGTAGACAAAATATTTTATGGTATCTATAATAAATGCAAATAAATCAATACAAACAAAACTTGGCTTAGCAAACTGTACATATATATGTTCTCTGTTTTTCAACTTGACATTCAACTTTTTTCCTCATAAAATCTTTTACGATCTTATTTATTACATCCATTTTTTTAAACCTTAAAAAAGTGCTTCTCAGATTTACACCTTGTGCATCCAAAGCAAAAGTTAGAACACCATGCCTGAAACAGAAACCACAGGGAATAATATATTGCCATACAAGATCCTTTAAAATTGTATGTTACAAATGCTCTAAAATTTCTTTAGCACTGGTTATTTTGTACACTGTAGATATCAATAGAGTATTTAACAAAGACTGGCTAATGGCTCATTTAGAGCAGCACACAGGAAAGGATCTACAGTATCAAGTCCTTAGCTATGCATAATACAGGGCAACGACCCAGATATAAAGTGGCTGAAGATCCAGAAAGCTGGACAGAAGGACATTTCCTTCACACACGTCACATCCTCCTCAGTACCCAGGATGCAAGTATTTGAACAATGCTATACAGGTAATACACTGTGAAGTTTGGTACTGATATACTGATGCATTACTAGCTGAGCGCCAGCAAAGAATGATACGAGCACAGCAGCAGGTACAGTAAGTAGGTAAAGCTGCCACAATGAAACCTGCCACCCTTTAAAAGCATCCTGCCTCCCAGCTAGCACTCCTGCCTGGTCACCTGCTGTCTCACAGGTCTCCTTCATAATGGAGGTGGACCATTCATGTATTTTAGCATGGGGTGGAAAGAGCGGGCAAAGTTGTTGGCCATAGTACAGCTGTAGTCCTCCTCGGTCATTGGCACCAGGCAAGCCAGCCCAATCAGGAGCAGCAAGAGGAGCTGAAGTGGCAGTGCAGCTCTGAGGACTCTGAGGAAGAAGGACGGGTGCCGCCATGCTGGCCCAGCCTCAGAAGGGGAGGAACCTGAGCCACCTCTTGTGGACCTGAGAAAAGAGGATGGACAGGTGAACACAGTAAAACATCACTGCAGCAGAGGTTGCCTTTGGGCATTCAGTCTTCCCTTAAGGCTGGCTTAGAATTTGTACAGACATTGACTGACAATTGCAGAGGTATTTTCCTCTGAACATGCTATTTCCCTAGCGTTCTTAAAAGACTGTATTTCTAGATTGGGTAGGAAAACGCCAAATGATCACAACAGAACGGGCTTTGTGACCCCATAGCCCTTTTGTCAATTATAGGGAAGACTCTCCCTTTAAAGCACTGTGCTCTAAAGAAGGTGAAAATAAAAGGTGGGCCATACCTGTCATATGTTCAACGCATGCTGTCCAAAATGGAAGCCTCCTTATTTAAAATAGCAGTTGCATTTGGTTTGCAGAAGTTTCTACATTCATTTCTGTATATAGTATCCACAAGGGTGTAATGCATTAAGATTCAGTTACATCAATCTTCAATTAATTAATACACCAATATGGAGGCAATGGGGACTCATTTTCTATAAAGTACATTGAATTTTGAATCTTGCACTGAATCAGCAGTTAAAATCTGTTTGCTCAGCTGAGTTGACAACATCCAAGCGATTTTGTATCGTGTCTATGGATCTGACATGAAATGGCATGTCTATGAGAGAGGCCAGACCTAACACAAATATTTCCAAAGAAACACTTCAAATTAAGCCTCCAAATCCAATCTGTTTTTTAATGGGGGATAAAGGCATAGATTTCACATTTTCCTTTTTGACTGAAATTGTCAGAGCTCTAATATATGGATGACAGGTTTCGAGATCAGTGAATGACTGGAAAGAGTGATTACACAAGTTAAAGTCTGATGGTCTCAGTGTGTTAACTAAACGGCATTAACTGTATTTTAGCATTAGCCAAAACCAGAAGAACTTAGAGCCTTCAAATAATTTGCTTCAAGAGTCTTTCATTAAGACATCAAGTCATTAATTTTGTCTTTAGACGTTGCTATAAGACATCCTTGTGGCTGTTGTAACTATGAAGCCCAAAAATTCTATGGTTTGCAAAGGCTTAAGAGAGAAAAATGCTCATAAGGATGACTTAATCTCAACTTGAAGGCCTGGAACATCAGGCTTGTTGGCTAAGGTCAAATGCTCCCCTGCAAAGCAAGGCAGGGGCGACGGTTCCTTGCCTTTCCCTTGTCCTTTTGATCCTTTCTCACCAAGAAAGCTTCAAGAAAGCCAGAAAGATTTGGTAAAGTTTAGATGACAAACAGATACATAAACACTCAGGCATGCTAAATGATCAACTTGACCTATCCCAGGAAGAAGTGATAATCAAAACATCAGATTGCATTTTGTTTGAATCCACGATATTGTAGCTTGGATGGAAAGCTGCTTATCACACAATGTAAGACCATGTTACTATAAAGAACATATTGAAAGGCTATGGCACATTTAACAGCATCGGAGTATTCCATATTAAAGTTCAATTAAATCAGGACTTCTGCCATCCAAGAATGCCACGACAGAAAGTTAATGGACTGAGGTGGAAACAAAGGGAACAAGGAGTGCTTAATTACCTTCCAAGCATTTGATTGCACAGTTTACCTATTTACAAGGCTCTCATTGTACAAATGTTATTAATCCCAATCAAAAAAGGCCACATTTCTGCAGCTGAAAACAGCTGCTCGATAATCAGCTGTTTCTTCGCTGGCCCAATTACTCTGGGGCAACACTGGCTGTCAGAAGGGGAATTAACAAGAAGCTGAATCACAAAGTGAGCATGCAAAGTTAACATCTAATTTTCATTTTGTTTATGGATTTAGTAGCACAATCCAGAACTTTTTGCTTTGCGTTTTGACCCAAAAAAAAAGAAAAAAAGAGGAGAAAGAGTGGTATGTGTAAGTCGCATGGCTGATCTCCATAAGGAACATAAACTTTATTTCAAAAATAACAGTTTATGGCAAAGTTTTTCAGAATATGTTTTCTGCAGTGAAGTAGGGTATTGAAGAAGAGTTTCTAATACTGCATAGAAACAAACAAGCAAATAATGAAACATTATGAAAACATCTTCAGAAGGGGAGTTCTAAGAAGTTTGAGCACTGAACTGCCTGTGTTTATTACAGGTATGCTTCTGTAATCTACATAATTGACTGAAAAATGGAAAGGGTCATCTTAGAGCATTTAATGGATTTGGTAGTGATGGTTAAAAATAAACACTGCTAATAAAAAAAGGGCCACTATTCATAAGGGCCAGAACTCCTGTTTACTCCAGAAGGAGAAGGTGAAGCTGCACTGTATGCTACTTAGGAGAAAAAAAACAATTTCTTTTTCTTGAGCTTGCATCTTCAGCTGTCTCTCTTCTGACTGCTCCACGATTTGTCACAGTGGCCCCTATCTGAGGCAGGAAGGAAGGCCATCTGCTACTCGCTCCATACACAATTCCTACTAGAATGGGGAGGCACAGCTGGAGACCTGGCCAACAGTAAGCTTCTTTATGTCAAGAATTCTCATAAATTAAGAGCTGCAAGCAATAGTAACCCTTACTTTGGGAGTTTGTAATGTCAGTGAAATTGGAACTCCTTCCTAAGCATTTCAAGAGAGAAGCTAATTTACCGGGCTATAGATCAGATAGGCAAAGTGAACCAGCTCAGGTAAGTACCTTATTTTAAAGATGATTGATTTTCATTTTTTTCCCCAAGGAAAATATGGTTGAATTAATTCATCTGTACTGCAGTAAACATCTGAAAGATTATAACAGAAGAATTTATCATTCAAGAGAAGCTGGTATGAAAAAATAAAGTGAGTTTAATGGGGAAGTGACTAATGGAATGCAGACATCAGGCTTACACTGAAAGAGGCACTGCTGGGCTAGTAGGATATTATTACTTGAGTTAATCGAGGATGAGTCCTGGTTTAATATCTTTATGAAAAGACTATGGCACACAATATAAGAGGAGATTTTATCTGTATGACAAAAGAGGTTGGAAGCCTCTGCAAATACAAAATAGGATTGGCTTGCATAGAGGGTGAATCCGGTAAGTTTAAGAACTAGTTCAAGGAGTTTAAGATTACAGTGTTTAAGACAGCAATAAAAACTTCTGCTGCAAATATGGAAGTTCACATTCTGACAATAATGAGGAGAATCTGTAGCTATTTGACACAGGATGGCCACAAACCAATAATGTGGCTTGTGAAGAGCTGTGAAAAGGGACAAAAGAAATTTAAAAATATATTTCAGTTCAAGATTTCCAGAAGACAGAAAGGGTAATTTTAATGATGCTTTATATGGTACTAGCAAGAGCTCACCTGGAATAGTTTGTGTCATTTTGCTTAACATACTTCTGGAAGAAGAATTCAAACTTACACAAACTTCAAGTAGTCAAAAAAGTATGAGTATTTCTGCGATGAAGGAAATAAAGAGCTGAGTTTATCAATAGAAGACCTGAGAAATACTAAAACTACCTTTTATAAAATCGTTCAGAACAGAGAGAAAGGTGACCAGTTGTTAAAGGAAGCAATATTGTTGGCACAAAATCAAATTACTGCATCTTGCCATGGATATATCAAAGGTGGAAATTACTGTAATTCCAGATAATCAGAGAAATTAAATTTGATAACAACCTTCTAACAGACTATTTATTCCACTGATTTTCATTTTTTAAGACAGACATTGCTACAGTTATTAAGGAGAAGGTATAATACTGTGCCCATAAGAGCAGGCAACAACTCATGGTGTCCTAACTGACTGTCTAGGAATGACCTTGTCTGACTGTGTTCTCACTTTGATTCTCTCCCTAGCTGTCAGTACCACATCACCCCAACCGCAGATCTGGCTTTCCTTGTAAAGAAGATTAGTAAGTCCATTTCAAAGGCAATCAAATAGGAAGTTTAAGTAAAAAGCTCTGACGGTGTGGGAGATAACTAGGAAAGGAACCATGGCAAGCCAAGCCCAAGCTTTGTATTTAAGCTGAGTGGCAAAGACTGACACTTTGTGGCCAAAGGCATTGAGAATGCTGTGGTCTGGTCTGTTCCAGGAACAGCAAGTGACCTTGAGAGATCTGCTAGTCATTTGGGGAGGCCTGGGGAGAGCAGGAAATGGAGGCTGGCACTGTGGCACCAAGAATTGAACAGAGCTGCTCAAGAGAGACATTGTAAACACCCTGAGCGAATTGAACCACTACTTTAATCTTTTTAACATTTTAATCACTTCAAAAAACTCCACAGGCACAGATCCAGGTGTGCACTTATGACAGATCTATTAAACTGATGAAGAAAGACAATTTGCTTCTTGGATCTGCTTTTTCCACTTAGCACATGATTACTAATACCACTTGAGCCTTTAGTTAAATCCACAATATAATATCTAGTTTAAGCTTCTACCTTGCTGAGCATCGCAATATGTATGCTTGTTTTTATGCCCTGATAATGGGAAAGGCAAAATGACATCACACATGTTATACACAAAACACAGCCCCTCTAATTTTTAAACTAACCTTCCTTCACAACCTCCTATGCCATAAACTTTTTAAAATTGACTTTAGCTCTCCTGTATTTTAAACTCTAACAGGGTTTGCTGATCCAGTGCAAGATCAAACACAAAGTACTCTGATCAGAGGCATGTCAAAATATTAAAGAACACAGTGACAGCTTGTACCACTTCATCAGTTAAAACCACATTACACATCAACCACAACCTGTCTGGCTTGCGCATTTGATTAAGTTTCCTATTCAGCAGTGACTCATTCGTATTCCATGCTTGTCTGAATGACAAATTGAACATTGTGTTGTACTGCTACAAGATGTGTTAATAAACAGTGCTGGAAAGACTTGATCTGAAAGATGCTGTGCCAAAGCCACTGCTAGAATAGAGGTTGTTCTTAAAGCTGCAAAGCATTGCTAGCTGCTCTTTGAGTCAGTGGCTCACACCTACAACCACAAACCTTCTCAAAAGACTGGCATAAGTGGTCTGACTAAACAGGAGAGTGGAAGAGCGCATACAACGTTTCTTCAGTACAACATTGCTAGTGCAAGCATGCTGACCTGCTGAAGACATCCTCCATTCTTCCTAGCTGTTAATGGCTGCAGAGTAAAGCCCCACTCCTCCCTTTCCCCATTCTAAGAAACACAATGCCAAGCTTCATAGCAGACTGGAGTTGGAAAAATTCTCTTTCCCCATTAGACAGAAAGATGGAGTGTACATATGTCATCTATTTTTTGGCATGCTTTCCTTATGTTTCAAAGAAGAAAAAAAAGCCCCTAAAAATATGTCAGATTCTTAGTGCCAGTGGAAGCAGTGAACGACTTTACCTGCTCTATCTCCTATGCTACATGGTTTTGCAACTATGCCACTTTGCTGACAGTCACTATGTATACGTATACATACTATATATTGGATATTCATATATACTCTGTATATGAATATACATGTAAAGCAAACCTTTTTTTAAAGAAATGTTTATGTAAATCTCTGCATCATAAGTAGCTTTATTATTTATTTCGCTTATATTTGAGAATAATTTTGCTGAATATAGCCTTGATTTTGCAAATAAAAAAACTACTCAAGGTATATTTATCTGCTTGGTTATTGCCCAATCACTGTATTAAATTTAGTGTTGACTTCTTTCCAACACCAAATCTTTCACTTTTTAACAGGAGCTATTTTTAAAATTAATTAGTTAATTTTTGATACAAAGAGAATACATGAGGTTTAGGACTTAACTGTTAGAACAAATACATATTTTATTTACACTTTCTTATCATTTTAGGTGTTGCAAACCTGCTGAAATAGCAGAAGACACTCATACATATAGGCCTGTTCATTTATTTTTTTTCTTTTTTTAACTTCATAACTCTAGAGGCTGAACTGATCAGTGAAAAAGTGAAGGTACACACATCACACTGACAACAACAAAGAATGCAGAAGCACTGTTAGCTGCAGAGGTGACAGGTTGCTGAGGACAAGATGGAAAGCAAAAAGCTGTAGCTGCAAGCCTGCTCTCTACTGGTCAGAGAGAGATGGGGCAGTGCTGCTCCCAGAGCAATACACGGATACAAGCACTTGGCAAGAGTCATGTTATATGCATGTTATATTGCAGTCGTCTTAGGAGGGGAGAGAAAGTGACCCCACGTCTCAAAACCCTCAAATTATGACTTTTAGTTTTGATTCTTAAGTACTGAAAACCCACAAACTGAATAAAACATTTCAGGGAATAAAATAAATAAATAAATAAATAGAAAGTAAAAGAAAAAAAGAAAGAAGAAGGAAAAAAAAAAAAAAAAAAGATGTTAGTATGTCTCATCCAGATCTGTGGGTTTTGTGAATTCCAGAATATGGTATTTGTCTGTAACCTGCCTTAATTTAATATCTAGAGGTAAAGAGGATGATAAAAAGTGTTTGCCATGAACCTACTGGCATTTCTGTTAAATCATGCCAAAATAAATTATTCATTAATTATCATGAGTGTAAACACGCACTCATCCTGATCAGTCATATGAAAAATAAATGTTGACTATATGGCATTCCTGGAAAGGAAAAGCTGTAGATGTCCAAGGATTAGCCAGTATTTCTATTTAACAAAGAATTTGAAGTAATTGAGAGCCCCTGTTGCCAAACTGTTAACAAAAGAGAAGTTTTCACTTGTTTAAGTCCTGGCCACCTGACAGAGTCAGTGCAGATGCAGAGGAATCACAGCCAATTTCCATCATCCTCTTGGGGTTCTAGAACAGAGTGCGGAAACCAGGAGAATAAGGTACCTGCTATGTGGACTGCTGACAGAGGGTCCAGGCTGTGAGAGACTACATTTGCCCCGTGGCTGTTTGCAATGAACAGGGGGTAAAGAAAGAAGAATGTTCAGTCCAGGCAAATAAAGACAAGCTACTGATGAAACTAAATTAAAAGTGCAGCAAAGGAAACATAAAAAAACCAACAAACAAACAAAGCAAAATCAAGTGAAGAGACCAATACCCATGAACCAAGGAAACTGGCTTTTCTTTGTGCCTAGCAGAGTATGGAAATGACTGGAACATACACAGGGAGCTCAAAAATAAGTTTAGTCATTACATTTATAAACAGTAGCTCTGGATTAAAGAAAAAACAACAAACAACAACACCCCCCACTAGTAATTTAGCTCAAATGATTTTTAATATAAAATAGAAAAATATTGAGTATGGGCAAATATATATACTTCAAAAGCAAATGCAGCAAATATAATATTCTCAAGGGAAAAAGGTCCAAGGGCCTCCTTTGATGAGTTTGGCCTCTTCTCCACCCTCAGTCTCCACCACAATTTTGAAGGCCAAATAACTGTAGGTGCATTCCTGCACTCACAACTATTTGCTGGAATATTTAATGCAGTCAGATTATTATAATTCTGACTGCATTTTTGTATTAGTATTTATTTATTTAGCATTGGTATATTTGGCACTGAAATCTTAAACAATTTCACTTCAGTCTCCAAAATTGCAGGTGCAAAAACCAGAAGTTTGAAAACCAGACCCAAAGGAATCATACAACTTAGCTATACATTATGGACCAAAATGAAAAAAAGTAGTCACATACATAAACACTAACAAATTAGAGGTAGACAAATGCTCATTAAAATGTTAAGATGAAACTTATTATAATTCTACATACTCTTTAGACAAAATTTTATGGTAAAATACTTCTCCATTTCCTGCAACAGTCAGGCATCATCCAGTTACATCTGTGATATCAGAGCTTTTATTAGTTAATTAAGTTTAAATTTGAAGATAAACACATTGATTTCATAAATAAAATGTTAAAGTTTATATTCTCCTTTTGAAAAGCCAGTTTTCCTTTACATTCTCATACTAGCATCTAAAAGGAAACTAGTGAATGTAAAAAAAAAAAAAAAAAATCAATTTTAAAAGCCATAAGATTTATCAAGACAGAACTCAGAGGCTGTAGAAAAAGTGCAAATGGAATAAAAACCAAACAAAACCAACCAACAGACCCAACCTGATTGTTTTAAGAACTAAAGAATAAAAGCAAAGTAATCAACCAACAGAATTGCAGAAAGAGATAAATTAATTGCAGTTCCATTCTGGGCAGGAGTAAGAGGCAGGTCTTGCTTTATTTCTTGAATTTTGTGCCAGCGATGCAAATAGAGAACTCCAGAGTTGCCATCACAGCCACTGATTAGGCCCTGTGCAACTAGTTTTGTGTAATGTTTTTAGCCCTTCAGCTCTACTTAGCCATTCATCCAAAGTCTCAATAAGACCATTTGTAACCTTCATCAAAAATGACCAAAAAACCCCTTATTGAGATTCTCGATGAAACAGCTCTGAAGAGAAGCCCAAACAGAAATGGAGTGCTGTTTATACCAGACAAGACCAGACTTTCGAGTGCTGCCATCACTAGAGCAAAATACAAGACACACGACATGCCATACTATGGTAAACCAACCACAATGACAGCCCTGGTTTTAGGTAGTATTTACCACTTATTTCATGCAGAATGGGATATGCAGCAGAGTTGGGGCTAGCAGCTGTGTTTTGTTCTTGATTTATGCCATTTCCTTTCCTAGTAAGTGAGAAGAGGGGCCTTCCAGCTGGCTAGAGCTACTGTAGACATCTAGAGCTCTCACCCATGAGGTGGTAGAAAATACATAAAATGGAATTACCGTTCTCTGTCTGCTCGGAGTGCTTCTTCCAGATACAGGACTTACTGAGCCTGATGTGTCCAATTCATCAGCAGAGGACCATGAGGACAATTCCTAAAGTTCAGAAGGAATGCAGCTCAGAAATACAGCAACTAGCAGTTCAGGTAAGCAAACAAAAAAACCAAGCAACAACCCTCAGTGAAATCCCAGCAGAGTTACTTCCAAGCAAATAAAACAAAGCAGTTAAATTTTGTTACCAAATTTTATAAGACTAAGGCATTACATGTTTCCTCTGTTAACCCTGAGGGAAAAGAAAAGCAAACAGGTAGTTAAACTTAATTGCTCTAAGTGACACATTTTTCACCAAAGTCAATAGAGAGGAAAAAACAGTTGCTCTTTATTGGCCTTTAATTACAAGAAGAGGCTGGTACCACCAAGATTTTACTTAAACAGGCAGAAATTCACTAGAAAAAAGGAAGATCTGAGTTCTTACGCCTTAGTAACCTAACCTTAGGCTAGTAACCCTAACCATTCTATGACTGAATGTACTTTGCTAATCTAAGACTTTTAAAGCAGGTAAAAAAGAACCACTTCAAAATCTTTACTTTATACCTGCCACTGTTGGCAAAGATATATGCATAACTCCCTCTCAAATACCCTGAGACACATGATAACTTGAAGAGATTTGGAGTATAGCTCAACGCTCAGAAGGCACTATGAGATTCATTAGCCTATTACATTATTTATTTTATGCCTTTTTTGTCTCTTTTTTTTTTTTTTACAGAGCGAGCATTATCTTCCTCACCAGTGACAACTGACACACTATAATTTTCAGTACTGCAAGCAGAATAATTATTTCATATACTTCATCAGTTGACTGAAACAGTAATGGCAGGGAAAGCAAAACAAGATGTTCAATACTTATTGCTACACCAAATAGCAAAAAATTACTGGATTAAGAAAACTATCACAAATGATATGTTTACATTATATAGTGTAAGATTACTTTATGATATTCAAGATTACATTTGTCCATCTTGGTAAGTATTGCAAACAACAGAAAGAGTGCAGCCAAAAGCACTGACCAGAGAAAGACAGTCAAAACAGCAGGAAATGTGTGTCCAACATACAGAAAGGAATAAAAAGTTGTGACCTACCAGCTGACTACTTGAAATATCTAGGATTTTCTCTAGGTCTTTAATATGACGTGTGACATCCTTCAAGAGGAGCTTCAGTCTGTTTCCAATGACATGCACCTTTTCTTTGGCTTCAAGACAGTCCTCACCTTCAGCATTGACTAGCAATTGGCAGGACATATCTTGCAATGATGCCACCTTCAACTGAGACTCCAGCAGTTCACGTCTGATTTGCTGTTACCAAGGCAAGTACCAGGTATTTTTAATTAAAGGTTTTTTCTGTTTGTTTGTTTTTAAAAAAGGGAAAGGAAAAACTTTCTAATCTGCAGGGAGATAGACAGGTGGACAGCAGCCTAGCTCTTGCTTGAGATTTTATATCACAAGTTATGCTATTAATGGAAGTGAGCAGTGTCCCCTACCAAAGTAGTTACTGACATTGGTCCCACAGCTGTGTGTCAGCATGCAATGTATAATGCTAATCCTCAAATGAAAGGTAAATCTGAATAGGTGTTTTTTCTGATGATGCGTTTTGGGAGAAAAAGGGGTGATCATATCCCTACCAGTAGAAGTCTGTGATGATCCTGCAGTGTATCTGAGTCCAGGTTTGTATCGATGGGCACAATCTCATTTTTTCTTCTGTCAATATTCTCTAACCAAAGCAGCAAACCATGGCTCATTTCATGGAAATCCTGCAAGTGGTGAGTGATGATTTTAACAGTGTAGTAGAAAATTCCAGTCAAATTCAGTTTTTTAATTCATCCTACTGTAGGTTCTACTGGCTAAATAACATCACTTACAAGGAATATGTTAGAATACTATTCCAGAGATGCAGAATTTAGTAAATCTTGTGCTAGAAATACATCCTTCAGACAGTGCAGGTGTATCTTTCAGACAACACATGCTGAAGCTGTATTTTGGCCTGCATGGCCCATCTAGTTTCAGACTAGATAATGAGCACACCAGGTAACAAATATGGTTTACATTTTTGATATGCAGGATGCTGACAATTTAAAATGAGTGACTAGCACTTAATACAGACCTGGCACTGCATTAATGCATCCTGTAATGAGCAGCGCCACTCTTCGATCATACTGCATACATGGTCCCAGCGCACATTCATCTGAGACAGGCGTTCTTGAAGCTTCTTGCTCTCTTCGCTGTCAGACTGAGTGAACTCTGAGCTACACAGATTGATGGATAAGATGATTGCTTTGCGATTATCAATTGCTTTTTGCAGCTCCTTGATGGTAAGACAAAATGGGACAGGGGAAGAAAGGACAGAAATCAGTAAAATGTGACTTTCAGAAAAGCCAAGTAGAGAAGGCATCCACAAGGATGCCCTGATTTACCATCAGCAACTGCAGAATAGTACCTTACTGTAACAGTCTCTTTACTCTGGATATGAGATTCCTGTTCTCACTCTGTGACTTTGCAAATGTTCACTCTTTAACATCTACTAAAATTTTACTGTGAGCATAAACTGGAACAAGCCAATTAAACTTGTAAATTCTTAAAAGCCTGAAGTCATAGCTCGATTTTAAAGACGTGGCTCATGTTTCAAATATTCTAAAGACAGAGTAGGCACAACAAAATTTACAGAGATGTAGGACAACTGTACTTCAGCTCACAGTAGAACTTTTGCCCTCACTTCTCAGTTTTGATGATAAACATAAAATCCAACATGTTTTCAAGGGGAAACTGCTATCAACAGTATTTTAAAATAAAGGCTTTTACTGAGGGAAAAGAAAACATACAAAGAGTATAAACAACTTACTCCAATTTATAGAAGTAGGACATGTATAAAAACTCTGATTTGTTTATACTGAAAGCCACAAAAGAAACCCCACCTCTTTTGGTTTGGAGGGCACTAATAGGCTTTCCAAGAGTGGGTGTGATAAGAGCAGGATTCTTATGAAATGCCCCCTTTTTCACCTATTTTACAGCATTTACTTAAAAGCCTCATGTCACAATGACCTCTGTAGTACTTATGGCAGCTAAATTTGGATTACAGCAAAGATCAGCATTAATATGCTTTTGATGGATTGCTGTTGGAAACAGTCTTTACTAGCTGTCCACCTCATTCCTAGCATGGATCAAAGTGCATTTTGGCAAAGGCTCCCACATTTTTGCCCAAGCTTATAAGATGACAGTAACTGAATGTGCAGTTGTGGACCATCTGCAGAACTTTATAGCTATAAAACATACAGGAGAGATCACAATGGCAGCATTCGAATCCTGATGCTTCTGAAATAACAGAAGAATAATCAGGAATGTTGAAAAGTGACACCATTTTTTTTCCTCTGTTATACTGCTGACAGCAGTGTGCAGGCTACAACCCCTTTGGGCACCCTCTCCTTCACACAAAGTAGTATGTGCCAGTGAGGTGTTTCTTTTAAAGCAGCTATTTTGTTACCAGTTTGACTAGAAGAGATTTGATTAACTCCAAAAAGTGATTCAGACAATCACTCTAGCAGTTACTTCAGTTATCAGCAGTATCCCACTATGTGCAGAATGGAACACGTCAGCTGCAACTACTGGCAACCTCTTCAACATACCTGTTGCACTCAGATCTGTCTACAGGATAACTCATGGAAAAGAGAAATAAAACTCACTTTCAGTTTTTTAATTCTGAGCTCAATAGTTTGTATGTCAGTGCTGAGATCAAGGTGGCGGAGCTTCTCCAGTTCTTCTTCTGTTTCTCCCAACCAAGCCCAAATGCTGTTAAGGTCAGAGTTAAACTGCTGCCATTGCTGAAGGTTCTGCTTCATTCTCAGCTCCTTGCTTAAAGCTTGAGCCTGGATTAATTCCCATCGTTCAATTACACCTGGAATGATAAACACCAAATTCAACAAAAGTAAAAGAAAACCTCTAGCCACATACACAATTGCATTAGTTAAATCCCCTGCAGGAACAAAAAAATGTTCCATAAAACCCTGGAAACCCTAACCCATGACACACCACACTGAAAACTAAGATTGAAGAACATGATGTTGGAGAGAAAGAACAGAGAATCAGGAGGATTCCAGACAGCAGACAATTTTACCAGTTTCTAATGTCACACTTCTATGAACAGAATTAAGTTGACACATGCAGGTCTCTAAAACAGATTACGCTCTTACAAAGACATCATAATTAGCATAAAATCAAACCAGACAAGGAATCTGAATACGTCTAACTAGCCATGTATTTATTATTATTTTCACTGGTATTTGTACCTGTCACAGTTTAATGCTCATACCTCACTATATTTGCCTAAGATACTGTCAATGCACTGAATACATACCTGTGCTATAAAGAAATAAATTTCTTCTTGTTAGTTATCTTGAAATGCTATGGCAGAAGGACAAGTTGTGTCATTCCATCAACTTAAAATTAAATAAACCCCACAAATCAACATCAAGCTAAGAGCAGAGACATTGCCTTTAGAGTCTCTGGAACACATTCACGTTTTTACAATGCGATACCTCCTGTTCTACAGCTGACTCTTAAAATTAGGCAAATGAATACTTCTACCAGATGAATACAGATTTCTGTACTGTAGGCAGAAAATATTAGAAATGAAAGCTAGTATTAGAAGAAATGAACACTTATGTGTTTTGTATAGCAATATAAACAAACTTATTTCATCAGAAAACATTCAACAAAAACATGTTACATCCACGGAGATTCTCCAGAAGGCTTAGGGTTATGTCTTGTGATATGAAGGGGTTTTCAAAATGCACTTATATGCCTAATCTCTTTATAGAATGTATACAAGGAATACTTACTATTCCTATTGAGACATGTAAAACAGAACATGGTAACAGAGTCATGTATATATACCTATATATACATATAAATAATATGTCAGTAAATAATATCAAGTATTTATTCAGAAAAACTGCTTCTTTGCTACTTTTTGTAACTGCTTTGCATCAAAGAACTAAATATTACTTACCAGCTGTTTGTGTTTCAGTACTGTTCAGGTTAATAAGCCCAGAATATTTTTCTTCTTCCTCCTTCAATTTATATCCAAGCCTTTTTACTGAGTCTATGCTTCCACTGCACTCACCTAGTAGCTTCATCTGTGTTAATAAACAAAAATCCCATTTCAATATACAGGACTATCTGCATGGAAAATTCAAATTACAGTTCAACTTCCAAATTTTCCAAAAGTTGGCCTAAGTGTGAAGATAAAAATCTATTACTCTAAAAATCTGTCCTGATACTACCAAAGAAATGTTTATGAAGGCAGTAAAGAAAGACTTAACGCATAAGTTCAGACTAAAGAGAAATAACCCAGTGCCAATGTGTGAAATTGTGCAGGATGACTTTAACAGCCATCTGTTCTAAATGTTAAGACACTATGGCAAAGATACTAGAAGATATGATAAAGAAAACATATGTGGAAATACTATTCATCCAAGCAGCTAATCTTTCAGTTCTGCCAGTAATAAAATTGAAACTATGAAGAGAGATTTTTCTTCCAGAAGCACCTCCCTGAGAAAGCTTTTTAGTCATAGATTCCATATATGCAATCTTGCTTACATGATGCATGTTTACAATTCATCAGCAAGACGAATACTCTGCATGAAGCTATAAAACCTGCTTTTAAAAGCAGAGGAATTTTAAATGAGGATATCATCATTAGATGGGTAAAAACATATGTGAGAAAGTACTTTTGGACATCTGCAAAAATGGAATAGGAATACAAATTCCCGAGAGTCATGTTCCTGTAATTTTACACTATTATAAATACACTAACACAAACAACAATAGCATGTGGTTAAGGGTGGCAGCCCTATGAGTAAGTCTGAGAAGCAGTAACGTCCAATTGCTTTTTTATAACAGCTATATCTTTCAATAGCAAATCTAAGCCAGCAGCGCTTATTCAACTTGTGCTCTAAAATACACGCACATATCCTTTGTAACTGGAATCCAGCTCTGGTCCTGTAGGTGTTTTGCTGCGGATGATATTTTCTGTTTGCTGTATTTGGAAACGACTGGTGTCTAAGGCCTTGTCCAGCTGTCGGATATGTGCTTCCAAGGCACCAGGTTCTCCTGTACCAAAACAAAAAAAAGGGACTGTCACCCAAGTTTTCCCAAAGATTTTACCATCTTTTGCCAGGAGTATCAGGAATACTATCTATGTTAGGAAAGAAGAAACGTGATTACAGCAGTATGAGTGGTAAAATGTCAAAGTCAACTGATTACACGAGAGGGAGTTAGCAACCTTCAGAGGACAGATGACTATACCAATGAACACAATTGCCATAAGCATACTGTCAAGGAGTTCATAGTTTAAAGCAGGCTTGCAAACTATTCTGAAGTGCCCTTTTCCCTCAGAGAATTCCTCACCTCTCTGAAGAAGAAAGTTTGTGGCAAAGTGTGAGAAGCAATCACATTAAGCAGCAGAATTTATAGTATTTTTCCAATTAGGTGTTTGACAAAATTATGCTTAACGTATCTGCAAGATGGTATTCATCCAAGCCATTTGGAACTCACACCGATGTTTTTGAAGCAGGACTAGCTTGTATTTTCCTTACAGAGGTTAGTTGAATTCTGTGATGTAAATTAGCTATAGCCAATTCTAATCTGAAGCAGACTGCAGCCTAGAGAACCACATGAGGTCCCTCTTATTCATATTCACTGTGCCTGATTTCCATCTGTTTACAAAGACAGTTTGAATTTATTCATAAAGCCACAATTAAAAACATGCATAAAGAAGAAGAGCCTTCTGTCCACCAAATTACAGAAAAATGAAGTCTCTGGAATAGTTGATATTTCTTCATACAGGAACATTGCCTTTTCCCAAATGGACAGAACAAAGTGCTCAATATTGCTTTTCCCTCACTACTTTCAAAATCTACTGGTCGGAAAACTACACGCATTTTCCTGTATGTACTGCTATGACTTATACTCTTAATCAAGCAATATTATTTCACTAATTTGGGGAAAAAAAAAAAAAGGACAATGAACCTTAGGTGTGTGCCACAGATGCTGAGAAGTTAAATATTTGCTGTTTCAAATTTGCAATGAAATAGTTATTTCAAAACATGAAAACTAAAATCATGTGAGAAGGTACTTAATAATTGCATCTAGTCCCTCTGAGAGTCATCTAACAAATGAAACAGTAGGTCCATGGCAGGGGGGTTGGAACTAGATGATCTTAAGGCCCTTTCCAACACTAACTATTCTATGATTCTATGTGTAAAAATGCAACGTGAGGAAAACATTCATCTTCCAATATAAAAGACTAAGATAAAGACATTTGACTACAGTACCTCACCTTGGTATTTTTATACATGGAGCAACCTAAAAGTTTATATCTAAGTAATAATTCAAGTTGTGGCTGTGTTAACGAGTTAAGTGCAAAATCAAACAATTAGGTTTTACTTTACATCTTTTCCTTCT
The DNA here is from genome assembly GCF_028554395.1 of Pezoporus wallicus. Lineage (NCBI taxonomy): Eukaryota > Metazoa > Chordata > Aves > Psittaciformes > Psittacidae > Pezoporus > Pezoporus wallicus. Next base: position 1,195,945 of record NW_026635157.1, read on the forward strand.
GCCTTACTTTTTGTGGAAACCAGAGTAACCTACTGATCAGTTTAGTCTAGTTAGCCAAGGTGGCAAAGCCAATACTTCAAACATCATTGTTTCATCCATGCACCTAGTAACACCTGTAAGCACAGTAGTAAAGCAGGGTACTTCTATGTTAACATGTCAGTGCTGCCATGTAAGAAATATTTATCTTGTAAGTTGTGAAAAGTATAGCAGATGCTAAGAGAAGAGAAAGAAGCTATGCTTGTGCACTGTGGTATTCGCATCTGGCTATGCTTAAGTCTTTTTTTGATGCCTACCAGAGACATTTTTGAGTGCGTTTTCTGTGAGTTTTACATAGGCCTCAAGAGTTTCAGGTATCTCTACATCTGAAAAAATAAAAGCACAGTCTAAATCGACAGCTCAGAAACAGCTGTCTCCTTACAGCAGGAGTCCTTTTCATGGGATGGAATATAAAAACATTTCCAATAGCAAACATCATTTCTGGAGAAGGAAAAAAAAGATGTAAAACTGAAACACAGGAAGCTGCTACAAAGTCTCTTAATACCCAGGCAAACCTGACTCTTTCCAGAGCAATGACCTGGAAAGCAAAAGGCAGCCACAAGAACAAAGTATAATATACCAGTATGTCTTCCCAAACATCCAAGTGGGTGTATTTGGGCACTTTCACTCATTCAGATTTATTACACAAAGCACACACAATTAGAAAGGATTTCAAACTTCACTGGAGAGCAAGACCCAAGATCCCACCTCAGCCTAAACACTCAGTTGCTAGAGTTTTTCCTGGCTAATGACTGAGTCAAGATTTACTTAAGCACTCGATGATTTTGTCTGCAGATCTCTCCCACAGCATTTCTTCATCAGTCTGTTCTGCACTTCTTGCCATACCCAGTATAGTTTCTTCCAGTCAGATTAATTTATGACGCACTGCTCTTACAGATGACATACCCCATCTGGGAGTCCACAAGCACAGAGACGTAGCCAATTACCTGTCATATCTTAAGTGCCTTTGTGATTTTCCGAGGCTGTAATCATCCAGAAATCTCCACTGCTGTGTCTAAGGCCAGAAAGCCACTGGGATCACTTAGGGAAAGCTATTACAAATCTTCAGGGACTATTTAAGATACTTTTCTATGAGCATCTTGGCCAAGCAACAACATACATAACATTTGCTAATGGCTGGGCTTGATGATCTTAAAGGTGTTTTCCAAACAACGATTCTATGATTTGCTTCTTTTTACTAGGAGAGAACAGGACACACAATTTGCCACCAATACCTGCTATACCAGCTGCTTCTCTCAGGTAGAAGTCCTTCTCTTGCCCACCATCTTCTTCGTCAGAGTGCAGTGTCCGTGAAATGGTTGTCTCCAGGTCTCTGCTAAGGTCATAGTCATGATCCCATTCCAAGGGAATAGAGTCCACGCTTGCAGGTGTATCTCGCCCTGATCTCTCACTTCTCACTGGCTGGGAAAGAGGCAGTGAAAGGTTGGAAGAAGGATGTGGGGAGAGAACACTGTCCGCAGATTTGTCATGCCAGTGTATGTCAGAGAGATCTGCTGATTCATCCAGATCCACTTCTCTGTCAGAGATGTCATGCTCATCGTCTGTCAGCTAGAAGCACAATGCAAACAGAACTAATCAATGAAATGCGCAGAGGCACTGCGTGGTCAGCCTGGGTCAGTGAAATAAAGTAGCATTAGGGAACAGTCACACTGATGGGGTTTCCATTTTGCATTCTTTTGCACCTACCCTTCATTATTTTAGCATGCACTAAAAAAGCAACAAAATGTTCATAATGCCACCTCATTTTAACTACTTAAGGCATCACAAAGTCTCACATTAAGTAGATGTCTCCAGACTTCTTACTGATGCCACTGTGATGTAGGCATCAAGTTAAAGAAAACTCTGGAATCAAGTCATAGGAAGCATAAGTGAACTTTATTGTGACCACTGCTCTCGTTATATTCTTTCATATTTTGGAAACCCTGGGTTTTGTTCCTTTCCTTCAGAAGGACTGGAGCTACCAAAAATCATCTTGCTCTTACTTATTCAGCTGTATGTTCAGCTCCAGAGAAAAATGTCTGTCCCTCCTGGTGGGTAGAATCATTTTATCACTGCTTTTTAAACAAAACAGAACTCAAACTGCCAGTGAAACTATCTGAGAGAGCAGGGAGTGTTCTTATTATCTGCACCACACTGCTATCCCCATTAATAAAGTTTTATAAATCTCTCATTTACATGGATTTTCATGACAATTCACAAAAATTCCAGATCTGGGTGAGTTTGCTCTCTGAACAGGACACAAGCATGTAATGAAAGGAGGCAGATGGTCAGGGTTGCAACAAAATTAAACCACAGGATTTTTGGAAAGCTACAGAAGTTTCATGTTAGTTCATTTCAACATCTTTCTCTTTCCTCATTCTCACACTTGTAAAATGACAACAAACAAAGAAATATGTATGTATGTAAGTATACACACAGGAAGGCGGATAAGTTTCTTGTGATAGCGTTCCACACGTCCAAAGACCTCTTGACAGTAACGGCGCAGTTCATCCAGCTCTTCTTCAATGACAGCTGCATCCATGGGCTCAGTTTTCTCAATGAGTTGCTCACCCTGCACAATTATCTGCTCAATTTTGTTGTTGTTCAGTGAAATTTCTTGCTGGAAAGCCTGCATAAAAGAAAAGCTTGTGCTTTATCAATGAAATCAACATTACAACAACCTAAGTTATTAAGGATGTAAGTCTTTGAGCTTTTTCAGAAGAATGGTGTGGGTAACAAACAGGGATTGTTCCAAATATTCTGGCACGAGCAACAATAAGCAATTAAATTTAGAATTCCACAATCTTTCTAGCCAAAAACAGTGATACTTCATGGTTTACCACCTCATTCCTCACTTGTTGTATTTGGAAAGAAACTTCTCTAAACAAGCCATGTCCATGACAAATATCTCGAATGAACACAGATGCTAAAGCTAACGCACTGAAATCATGGATACCATGACATTTAATATTTTTCTCTCTAGACAATGATTTTTTAATGCAGAAATAGTTGAAAAATGTAGTAATTCTTAGGTGTCAGCAATAATGAAGACTTGACATTAATAATTTTTATGGACACTTCCGCTCATGATGAGGGAATGGAGACTATCACCCTTGCATTTTGAAAATTTTTCACAGTACAGACAGCTTCCATTTTGGCAGAAAAGTATGTACTAAAACCTGACACAGCCCATAACTTCTGAGGCTGAAGTAGCAGCCTGCAGGTAAGGACTGTATCAGGCTGCATTTTTGCATTATGTGTCTAAAATTGTTTTCCCACCATGAATGTTTTTAGCCATTCTCTCATCCCTCCTCCTGTTACCACTCAATCATTCTTTACCTTAAGTTGCTTTATCTTTGCTTGGACATCACACTCTGAGAAATGCTCAATGTTGGTCAGCTGCAGGTCCATCTCTGTTAGCCATACCAGGATGCTATCACGTGCTGTCTCAAACTCTTCACGCTGGCCAATAAAATGCTGGGGAGTGGAAAATGGAGTGGCATGAAATGACCAAACAACTGCCAAAAAACCCAGCAGTACTGGTTCTCCAAAGAAATAGATTTCATTCAGCTTTCATACCCTTCAAACCTAACCTCAACTTGGTACACCTTCTTTCATTTCCTATATGATTTCTGAGGTTCCCTTTTCAGTAACATCATCTACAGTTCACCTGTGAAAGTTACTGTCTATGAAGGAGGTGGTGTTTGAGGTCAGCAAGAGGTTTCCCTACAGACATGCTTTGGTTATCTCAGGCTAAGTGAACTCAAACTCCGCTCCTCATCCAAAGGAAGAAATCCCCTTGAAACCAAATGCATTAAACTTCTGGAAGCTTCTGGACTACCCTTGACTCATAAGTGTTAATAGTGAAACTGAAGGGCTTAAAAATGGAAAAATACTTTTAGCCTGCGAAGGATGGAGGTAACTCGCTTTTGTAAGTTGTCCCATCTCTGGTTCCCTTCATGAACCATTTCCTTGAGGCTGCAGTCAGAGTCAGTGCGGTTCTCTCGGGCCAGGCGGCGATATTGTTTATTGATCAGTTCCAGCTGAGTCAGACTTTCATGCACTTGTCTCTGAAAAGCCTAAAGTAATACACACATACAAAAGACACCATCAGATTTTTAATTATTGAAATCAGGATATATATACATACGCCCCTTTATTTTGATCCTACTTCTACACTCCGACCTGTGGTAGCCGAGAGATTTTGCTGTGAATACCGATATTCCTGATGGCTATCCTACTGAGAGTCTGCCTTCTAATTAAAATGGGGGGAGAAGAAAGAGTTTAAAAACCAAACATCGTTCACTGAATGAGAAATTGCAACATGAATACCCACTACAACAGCAAAATCAACACAAACCCCCTCCCTAGGCTCTCCTTTCTACTCAATCATACGCCTTTGCATTCAAGAACAGAAACACAACGAATATGAAACATAAAAAAAAAGATCCAAAATCCAAGATTCCTGCGGCTTCACTGGATTGCTAAAGCGCAAATGTTGAAGAGATTGAAGAATTGTTTATTCCAACTTAAAAAAAAAAAAAAAGGCAAAAAATGGCACTGAAGAAATAACCTCTATCTTCAGTATACTGGTATACAAGTAAGTTTTGTCTTTCAATTTTCATAATAAGAAAATTTCATGAACATCTATACCAATTTATGCCTAGGCAAGTGTCTGCTTCACGTACGTTTGGTGCTTCATCTATTGTGTCAAAAGCCTCAGCCACCCAGCTGGGGACCAGAAACAGTAGGTGATAGCCTGTGAGTTTCATGTTGTGACTAGCAATCACAAAGTAAGTTGGAAAAAACACCTTGTAAGGAGATGACTGAATTAATCCCTTCAATAATAATAATAATAATAATAATAATAATAATAATAATAATATTTTTTTAAAAACTACTCATTTTCATGTTGTCACAGAAATAAAAAAGCAATAAATCTAATGAAGACTTAAAAATATAGACTACGCTTTTGAATACAAGTAGGTTTTGTCTACCATTATAGTTCTACAAACTTGCTCTCTGATATTCCTCACAATGCAAATAAAAGCAATCCCTCCCAAAACTAAGAACTGGACAAATGGAATAGGTAATATACTTCTGTACAGAAATTTTAATTCAAATCAGCCAATACATGAGATTTCTACATAAACAATATATATTCTTCATGTTGTACCAGTCAAAGCTAAAAATGAAATAAGCACATTTCTGCTCTACTACCAGAGACAATAAAGAAGCTGGTCTGAAAAAAATTTAAAACATCTAACTGTAGAATGCTCTCAATATAACTATTCCCTTCATTAAGTGCCCATTAAATTGAGTAGGGGACAACCAACAAGGAGAAAATGGACATGCAACTGGAGTGAAATGCACAACAGAACAGAATTCATTTAAAATTGCACAAGGAGGCAATTCTCATACCAGAGGCACAAATACGACTATATTTACTAGCATCATGAAATCTTAAAGTGTGCAGTTGTTGTTTCACCTGTTACCAAGCCTCATCCAGTAAAAGAACAGCTGTGTATTTGTCTTCCAGTTCTTCAGCTCAGCTACACAAGAATTCATCTGTTGTGTTCCTTCCTGTAACCTGTTTTCATTTCTCCATAAACTACCGGAAAGAGTCTGATTTTGTACAGTGAGGCCAGTGAGAGCCATATCTGACCAATATGCTCAGGAACTGAAATGCTCTTACATGCAGGGGAAAATAAAATTAGAGAAAAATGTCTAGATGAAGCAGAAACCTGCTTCAGTTATGTATATGTGGCTGACTTTATACTGACTTCACAGTGAAGTTGCTGAATTCCACTGAATTTGAACACAACTTTTGCTGCTGGAATTCCTGCTTTTTGGTAGGCGTAGAAACTAGGTGCTCAGATTAAAAAGAAAATAAAAAAATTAAAAAGAGAAGGAACCAAACTTCATGGAAAGCAGGCTTCTGGAGAGGCTGCTAAACTGTTCTCTTACAGCTAGATCCTGCTGACACTCTGCAGACAGTAAAAATTCCACAGGTCTGTAGAAGAGGGAATATCACCATAAAGGCTGAAGTCAATGAAACAGACGGGGCAAAGTTGCATCAGTAAAAATCAGACAGCAGAGACATTTTTGGTACTGTTTCTCACACAGAGATTCACTGAACAGACTTAGATCCTGATCACTGAATAAATGGACAATGGGAAGGAGGTCTGAAGTAGAGTACTTCTGTCCAGGAAGCAAACATTTTTATACTATGGTGACTTACCTCACCATAATGAAGTCTGGCAGTGTTTAGCAACAAAACCTGGCCAGTACCTTCAGAAATGTGAGTGTCAAACACCTGAATCAGTGCTTCACAGTTTTGAACTAATTACTAAACTGAAAAGTATTATCTGATCTTAGATATTGTTTAAAATTTGCATTTCTCCTTCACAGCAAATACTTCACAGAACCTTTTTTACAGAATTGCCTGAACAATTAAAAATATTTTCCTCTCTCACCTTGATGTATTCCTTGTAAATATGAAACTGAGCAAATTATTTTAACCTGTGACTAGCCATATGTGATGTGTGTCTGCTTTACACACATAAGATATACACTGTTACTACACACTGTAATTGTGAGACAAGCCATCGCATTGCAGTAGACACAATGGAGTTATGTAACAAACTCTGAACCATTGACTGAAGTGACAGCTTGTCAGTTTTGAAGAATGCACTTAACTTTTAAGTCATGGAGGACACTATGTGGACATACAACAATACTTGCATGAACATGAATTTCGGGAATAAGGATCTAAAATAGGGATATTGTACACTGCACAAAAAGAGTTCTGAGGGCTGGTTTCAGAGAACTGCAGAAAGCAGAGGAGTTTTAAAATCAAAGCAAAAGCTAAAAGATGCAGCATGCATTTTAAGAGGTACTCGGTGAAGGGAGATTTATGAAGGCTCTGAAGCACCTTCTGGCTGGACATATTTAGAAGTTGCAGAAATAAAAAAGGTGAGAAAACTAACTTTGGTGAACAAACAGCAAGTGAGAGTGGATTATCAGCATTTTCAGTTGCCACTTTCCACTGTTTTTTCATTGTAGAAACCTGACACTGAAGGCAGCTACAAAATCATCAACTGCACCATATTAATACAGCATCTCTGCTGAGTGACTTGTGCACGGGAAGGAAGAACACCAGCTGGCTACTGCAATGTGATCAGTAGATATTAAATTTCAACTTTTATAAATCACCTCAAATTTCTTGAGTTCTTCCTTAGCAACCGTGTAAACCACACCAGAGGAGCTCGGGAAAGCAGCTGTCATCTCAGAGGTTTTTAGCCAGGCTTCAAATCTAGAGTAGTCATCCAAAAACTTTTGCCATAGCCGCCATGTTTCTTCAATTCTGCAATAGATAATGGAAAATTAGGGAACACTCAGACTGAAGGGCAGATAACCTATAAAACTTTAACATCTACAACAGCAAACTAGCACTGTACCAGACAATAGCTGGCTCTTAATCTAACTCAAGACAGCCAGGCTGGTAAACAGACCACATGGAAAACTGGCTCATTCCAAGCCAAGCTAGATTAAGATGATGGTGCTTTTTTAAAATGCATCTAATTTTGGAATCAGTATAAAAAGAAAGTTTTAAGTATGTAATAGGAGCTCTAAAAATCTGAGCACATGCTAAATAACTTCTGAAACACAGTCCCAGTGTAGGTATCTAAGCTGGTTTTAGAGATTAGAAATTCTACACTACTTTCAACTGCAGAAGTTTTTCTTACAGAGTGCTAAAGAGTTGCAGCCTATATTTCAAAGTTCTCAGTCATTCTGCATTGCAAAGAGCACAAATGTTTTTTTTCTGCATTTGCCAACAACTGGTTATCTCTCAGTATATAATGTAAACATGTTTTTAGTCAAAAATAAGAAGTTAAAAGTTATTCCAACATTTTAAAAGCCCAATTTTAATTTAATTGAATATGTAAAAATAGTGGCTGACTCTTGATTCTGAAATCAAATTAGCTTAATACTGAGTCTCTAAAATCCTCAGAATTTCAACACCACTTTATTCAAAAGAACAGGATCTTTTCCAGAACAGGCTGTGTTACAGCAGAACTTTGTCTCTCCTGACATACAGAATTCATGTTTTACAAATGCCCCTTTCTCCATCCCTGGCAGTGTTCAAGGCCAGGTTGGATGGAGTCTTGGGTGACATGGTTTAGTGTGTGGTATCCCTGCCCATGGAAGGGGGGTTGGAACTATATGATCTTAAGGTCCTTTCCAATGCTAACTATGATTCTATGAAATCCTAGATATGCAGGTCAGAAAAGGACCTGATGCATGCAAAATTTATGCTTTGTTGATGATAGGTTGTTTAACCTGAAGTTTGACATAAAGATCCTAAATACTGATAGCTCATTAACTTACTGGTAAAAATCTATTAATAGCTTAAATGTGTATATTGCAAAAAAGTAAAACAGAGTTCAATGTAAAGTTCCACATTAACTTAAAATAGTTCTGAATTAATTTGCTAGACACAAAAGTATGAAGAGCCTGTATATTTTCAAGACACTGTCAAAACATATAATCTGAATTTTTATATATATATATATACATTGTACAAGAATTACCATGGCAATAGTAAAAAAATACTTAAAGACCACAATCTGTGGATATAGAGTGGCACAACTTGACTTTTTTTTTTTTCATAAGAAAGATTTTACTATATATGTTAAGAATATCCCACAAGATCAAATATCATACAAAGTTCAATTCGGCATTTTGAAAAATCATAAACTTTACCTAGAGCTCTTGATATGACTGTGTAAACACTACAGAAACCAGACTCGTGACTTAAAAAGATACAGGAAAGATCTTCGTAGGTACAGTTCAAACAGTTATACGTATTACTGCTGGTCAGGTCAGAGTAGAAAGCGTTGGCCAAATTTTGCCTACATCATTATGGCTGTCAAAATCACACAGCTATCGGTTTTTATTCAGTGTATGAACTTTTCATGACCCCTTACGCCCTTTTATTCCATACTGCAACCCTATAACATGCATCCCATCCTGTATTTGTGTCTGTGGAAGGAAATCTTAATTTGTATTAATTTTAAACTTACTTAAGTCGTCTTTCCATTGACATTGCACAAATGTTCCTCCACCTCCTGTCCAGGTTGCGTGTAGCCTGCTGGATAGAGTCACACTCTGCTTCTGTGGCACAAGCATCACAGTCATGAAGGAGCACTTCACTTAGATTGAGAACAGATGCCACTCCAGTGCTGTGTTTCTCTATGTCCTTTTGAAGTTCCTGCAGGTGAAGAATTAATTCTTAAAAGAAACTGCAAACCATGAAAAAATGCAAATGCATTTCTCTTCTACTTTTTGAAAAAAAATATTAATAAGCTTGCAAACAGGAGAAAAACATCCAATGAGTACCTATTAAGACACTGCACCTATGCAAGAGGTGTTGCAATGCTATCAATGAGGCCAGGAGAACCTGGCAGCATGCACAGCTCTCCCAGTGACTATGAACACCAAACCATTATCTGGGACAAACAGCCAGAGCTCTGCATGCTCAGCTGAGCATCTTTCACACACATTTAATCAACATCACCAATAAATGGTGGAACTATTCCCAGCCCTTTCCCATTATCTCAGAGAATGTAAAGCAGAAGTTAGTAAGAGAGGTGTGACAAGTAAATATATTCTTATCTATTGCAAGGGTTTAGTCGAGGTACCCTTTGTGAACTAGCCACAAAGTGGCATGTTTGACATGTAGATTGGCAGCAGCACATGTTGAACAGTACATCTCTAGTAGGAGATATTTCTTCCTTAAACATTCCAATTCTATGGCATTTTCATTGGAAAGGGAAAATTGAGGACAGCTTCAGAAAATGCACTTACACTGTCCTAGCACTCACGTGATCAGTATTAGTCTTTCTGTCAGTTTCTTGGTTTCAATTGCTTGTTCTACACTGACGATAATGTTTCCTCTTGAAGCATTGTCTCAGCTTCAGTTTTGAACTACAGTTCAAGTTAAGCCACAGAAATAATCAGCTATTGCTGTTGGTTGAGTGCAAGGAAAAGAAACCCTGCTTGACTTCTGCCTACATTTGCAATGAATCATCAGAATATTAGAAAAATAAGGATGAACAATAACAAAGCCAAGACAACATAATTTCAATAGTAACAAAGAAGCACTAATGCAACTACACCAGAAAGTGATATACTGCATCTGGAATACTATGTTCACTTCAGATTCAGGTGAAGAAAAGAACTATTAGGGCAATTAGAGATGTGGAAGTTTATTTTGGAGAACAAGAACTTGGCAGCTTGAGGATGAACAGAGATAAACTGCTTTTTATAGTTTTGCTAGTGAAGTCAACTATAACATGCAAAGGGAAAAATTGTCTCAACATACTGTGTCTACATACATTTAAGGTCTAACTAGAGAACTTTTCTTACAATGATTAATATGATGCTCTGACAATATCTTCCAGCAGGAAATGGTATATAAACATAGAATCTAAAAACCTCAACAAGTCTGAAGTTGAAGAAGATCAACTTGAATCAACCATCTGATTTGGTTGTTTGTAATAACTGAGGTCGCACTCAGTGAAGTAATTTATTTCCCCCTTCTTATCCATGAAACAGAAGGCTAGTTTGTAAACATCTACACGAAACCATCAAGTGAAAAATCACAGTGTTTTCTTTCTCAGACCTGGCCCTTTCACTTTCACTTGCCTTGAAAAATATTCCTTCATCATGATGTCCAAGTGCTTATTCTTCTTTCAACCCACCCTGAAATGTTATGTAAGGGTGTACACTATAAACAGATGCAATACTCTGTGAAACATATACTCCAGACAGCTATGAGACTTGAGGTTAAGCAAGTTCAGGTAACATAATCTCCTCTCTGCTGCTTTGGGGTACAGCAGTAGTCAGAACTGCTGGTTGGTGATCATGAGGATTCCTAAAAATTAAACTTCTTTATTCACCTACAGAGCCTTTCTACAAGCAATATCTACAGGGTTGGGTTTTTTTTTCCCATCATAGCCTTATATTTCTTTCCCAGATTTTAAAATTTTCTTTGCTAGAGAACATTTAGCCTTCAAGTTAGTTCACAAAGGAACATCACTTTTACGCACTGCTGTCACCCACATAGAGATTTTTTTTTTTCCTTTATCAACTCAAAAGGATACCCTTTTCTCTACATTTCAAGGGTAAACAGACTGAGAAGTAAACAAACAAGTAAACCTTGAAATGCAGTTTGTGACCCTAGGGAAATACTGCAGTGAAGTTACCCTACTTTCCCCAGGATATCCAGCTTTAACTGTATCTTTCACTTCACTACAGAGACCAGCAATCTGCAAAGCTGATTCTTGGTTAAAGCAGAGGCTGAGAAGTAGGTAATGGAGATACAGAATGGAACTTGGCCTTCCTCTTTCACAGCATAATGTTTTAATGTAATCTTGTATAGGAACAACTGGTAGCAGTACTGAGCAGGACATCAATGGAAGATCAAACATGGAAGAAAACATAAGATCACTAAAGCAAGACAAAAGAGGGATGAAATAATTGAGAAAGCGGCCAATGTACTGGCCTTCTGACATGTGGTGGATAGTGACAGAGCTTCCAACTTATAAAAGCTACTGGTTGCCATCTATTGAAGGTGGATGGAGTTTCTTAATTATTATGATAATCATGGCTTGCAGTGTTACCAAATCAAATTATCATCAGGTTTCCAAACATGGAATCCTCCCAGGGTAAGATTCACCTCTATTTCTCCTCTTTGGAGTTCAAATTAAACCCCTCCCACTTCCACAGAATATTACTACACACCATCACTGTGTGTGGATCACCAAAAGGCAACAGCAGAAGGCAGAGATACACCAGTCTCTGTGCCTAGAATAAGTCCCATAAGAAGTAGGTTTAACAAACTGGGGGATGCTACTAAAAAAATCTCAAGTATGTATCTACCTTGTTGATAGTAATATTTAGCCCTGCCCAGCACTTTACTGTCTCAAAACTACCACAATTAGTGAGGTTTTTGTGTTATAAATTATTATCCCCATGTGAATTATATATATAATATTAACAAGCAATTCTACACAGCCATGTACAAAATCAGTTTGGGTGCTGGTGAGAACTCTGAGAGGTTTCAGTCTCACACTTAGCTTAAAAAGAACTAAAGTTTGCACACTTCATAAATGAATTATCCCCACAATATTCTGGCACTCCTCTTCCCACGCATTTCTTTCTCCTTTGCAGAAAGAACTCAGGAGAGCATCTAACTGATCTGCACTGATGCACCAGGATGGTATCTTTGCCAATAGCCAACAGGAACACAACAGAACAAGAGTCCTCCCCAGCAATGTGCTTCTAGGTAAAACTGCACTGAGGAGAGAAGTGGGACAGGAAAGAGAAAGTACAGTAAACCTTCTTAGGAGTAACACTAGTTTTAATGCCAAACCCTGGCTGCTCTAACATCTTCTGCCCAGTGTTGACTATTTTGTTCTAGCATTGCATAAAGGTCTTTGTGTGCTATAAACCAACCAATTTTAACTTCACATGTATAGCTCATGCATCTTTGCGTGCAAAGTGATTCTCAAACAAGCTGCAAAATAAAACTGAGTTAGAAAGGTTGCTAAAAAGTAGTCATTTTCAAGCATGTGCAAAATTTGCAAGGCCTAATAGGTGTCAGTTTTGCCTCTGGGAACAGACAATTCAAAACAAACAAAAACCGCAAACCCCAAAGGAAGAACAATTGCAATAAATCGTTCAGGTTATATCTCTGGGTGCCTTACCTTTCTCAGAAAGGTCAATCAGCTCCCGGTGGATTCGATGTCAAAGCCAGCAGAAGGCTCTATAAGTGACACAGTAAGTACCACTTGCCTTGATATTTAATACTTCTTTGCCTCATGCCCTATCAGCATTGAGCTGGGTACAGGCAGCCCAAGGACTCTCTACTTTGGTTCTCCCTATGTCATTGTGCACCTGATAAGTGTGTTGTATTTTACCTGCTGTTCATTTAGCTTCCTTTGTATCTCCTCAGAGTCACAAGTTTCATAGACGATAGGTTTAGATAGCTCTGATTCAATGTGGGCAAGCCATGTCCTTAGGCTATTCATATTTTTATCCAGCTGCTGTACTGCAACCAGGGTCTCCTTCAACTTCTTTATCCTGAAAAGTAAAAGAAACAGCAGCATAAGTACACCCTGAAGGAGAAATCCCACATCACGTGTTTCAAGAAGTTTTCAGAGAAACCTAACTTAGATAGCAAATTCTGTTTTGAAGTCTTCCTTTAATATGTAACAGAAGTACATTATATGTACGAATAGTCCTGCATGCATAGGTTCTGGTTAAATAAAATTAAGAGCTTACGAATACCAGAAAATATTTTCAAAGCTTCTGTACCTTCATCAGTTGAGTTAAATGCTTGTTAAGAAAGGAGAACTTTTTAATTTTAATTTAAAAGTTGTTTATTTAACCAACAGATGACAAAAGTTCATCTTAGACTACAAATAACTTATCCATTTAACTAGTACGGATGGTAGAGTGCACTGAGTGAAAAGACCTTTTTCACCCCAGTGATTTCTAAGCATTGTACTAGGTATCATAGAATACTTTGGCTTGGAAGGAACCTTTGAAGGTCATCTAGTCAAACTGTGCAGTGAGCAGGGACATCTTCAAGTAGATCAGGTTGCTCAGAGACCTGTACAACCTGACCTTGAATGGGGCATCTACCACATCTGAGGAAAACTTGTTCAAGTGAGAAGACTCAGTCTTTGAATAAATAAGTTTTTGAGGAGAAATCCAGCTGACTTCGTGAGAAATCCTGAATCTCAAGGGCTGCTTTAAGTTGTTCTTGGTCTTAACGGACTTCTTCAGATTTAAACAGATTAAATTGGAATGTAATTGCATGGTGACTTCTAAGTAGTATTTTTCTTGAGAACCTGACCCTGCAACAGGAATGGCCAGGAAAAATTAAATAGTGGGTTTTTTCTATTCAAGTGAACATTAAGCTTACAGAGTGAGGAAAAATTGACTAAACCTTCATACTATCTCAACATTTTTTCCTTCAGCCTGTTTCAGCTGCAAAAACATCTGTCAGTAATTCCGTCCTTCCCATCTCCACATTATATAATATACGATTATATATATTTTATATATATCCACAATATATAATATTAGTGGAATCTTATATTGCTTCCAAGTGTTTTTCTTTTCTACTTATGCAGTATCACAAACAATTTTGAGTAAGATTCTGTTTTATGCTTCTACTGCTCTTCCACATAAGTGTTTCAACAGATTGACTAAATCAGGTTGAAAAATACAAGACTGCTAGGTTCGCCAAACAAACAAAATGCCACTTAACTATCCTATAATTCAAACAGATCAATTCACATTTTTTCTGTAATAATAACCAGCAAAATTATCAAGTGCTTCCATATTTATATTCATAGTTGTAGTTGACCATTAAGAGACTAACAAGGGTGTCATTTTCTGACCAAGGAGAAATGCAGAGATCTTAGCACCAACTTAAAAAACTTAAAAGTTGTTTTTTTTTTTTTCAAAGTTTTTGTCTTTTTCTAGCCCTCTCTTTAGATCACAGATGGTACAATCAAACATGCTTAAGAACAGTTCCAATGCATCTTCCTTGCCAGTCTCATAACCAACAACTGAATGGCTGTGATCTGAAAAAAAAATCTTGGTAATTGTTAAAAATCTGGGCAAGCTGAAAATCTGGCTATGAAGGGACTGAAGTCAACACAATGCTAAAAGACTATCCCAGCCCCCATCAACAAGTTATCACAAAACACAGCTACGTGTTTAGCCTTGGAGAGATACTAGGAGAACAACTGATGTCTGGGGACACCACCTCCTCATCACTTATGGTTGTGCATACAATGCTTTGTTGGTTTGGACCAATTAAAACTTGTGCACTGGGGGAGCAAAAACATTGGTTATCACTCTTCTTGAACACACATATAACTTTTCAGTCTCTGACATGAATTAAAAGGAGTGAAATCCTGTTAATTTTCTGCTTAATTTTTCAAAGCTGAATGCTGCTGATCCTTTGCAGGCATACTAGAGTGGAAAAGGGAACAATGAATCACTGCAACCCAGCGCAGAAACAGTGTCAGTCTATCATCTGCAAGGCCAAGCTATGGACCAGGTTTTTCTTGTCTGCAGTTGCATTGTACACTAACCTCTGTGTTGGATTTTATTATGTATTTTGCCTGCAACGCCTGATAGAGGGCTGGTCATTTACAAAGTGCCCTCTTTGCCTCAGGAAGACTGCAGAGGAATACATCCCTGCCATAGCGAAAAAAACAAAAGCAACCCCAGCCATATTTTCAGTCACATGACCTAAGCTAATCAAGAGAGGAAACAGACAAAAACCATGACACACTAAAAGAACATTACAATAAAACCCAAAACCTACTGATAAGCCTGCCCTCCTGCCAAACTGCCACAATTCCCTGCACCTAAATTCCAAAAGGTTTTTTAAAGAAGAAAAAAACCCCACAAAAAATAAAAAAAAACACAAAAAAAGAAACAAAACCAAAAAAAAATTCAAAAAAAAAAGGATGACTCCCTTCCTGCCCTCTGCTACATTTGCTGTTAATACTGTTCTGTTTTTTGTACTGAGTCTAATATAACATGGTACAAATAGAAGCAAATAAACAAGTGCTTTTTGGAGTATGCTGGGCTGGGTTTTGCCTGAAATGCAATACAGCATTGTGCCTCTAGCTGCACTGAAAATGTATCTGTGAACAAATCTCTTGAGTTTTCCTTCTCAATTTTAGCTGGCAGATGCCTATGGTCTTCATCTCTTTGAATACCTTACCTGAGTACAAATAATCCCATAATGTGTTTGCAACAAATGTAAGTCTTTCAAAAATATAACAGCTCAAAATCCTGTATTATCATGCGATGGCAGGGCCTGAAAGCTAATGAAACTAAAAGCTCTGCTTTGAGACTTGAATGGTTTATAATTTGGCCCATTCAAATACATGATATCACTAGCCAACTGTACTTTTGACCTTTTGAGATTTTAGTTACAAGATTATGTTTAAACACTAATTAATCCAATAATTATAATAATTTAATAGTCACACTTCTGTGGCAATACTATACATGCTGCTGCAAGAGAACTGAGAACTCTTCTCCTTGATAATAAAGATTGTGCACTGAAATAAAAGGGGAGCCATGACATGGTTATTTTAAAAGTTGTTTCTTATGTAACACACACACAGTCTTGACACATTTTGCTAATACTTAAGACTCTCAGAAGAAAATACTGCATTGTTTGGCTTTATGGTTAACTGACAAAAACTCATCTGAAAATCTGAATGAACTTATGATGCTTATGTTTCTGTGTTCCAATTACTGTAGTTTTGTTTCCCCAAGCAAGTAATAACTTTAATGTCTATTTTACAATTAGGAAAGGCAGTGGGAGAACAACTTCAAGCTGAAATTAAGCACAAATAGCTTAAATCAACTAGTTCTAAATTAGACAGCCTTAGATTCCACTTAACCTAAACAGGAACAATCCTGTAAATACGTAACAGTGCATCATACAGAACTCATAGCTACTGCATTAGTCATTTAGACAGCTGGTTACTAATATTAAACTTTAAAAGCAACATGAAAAAAGCCAGTAAGAGCATGTTAGCTAAGTCTGCACAAAGCCAGGAGAAAGCAGAATTTTTATTTATTTTTTTTAAATATCTACTTGGAACTGGAAATAAAGTTTCCAGAAACACTCTATGAAACAGTGAAAAAATATTACACTACTAAAAGAAGTTGGTTTTTTTTTAAAATCAGTTTAAAAATAATATTTTTATGACTAAAAAAATTTATTGTCCAAAGTACAGTAGTACTACGTAGCAGGCCACTAGTCATACCAGTTGTATTTGCTTTTCAAATCAGTTTCCCTTTCAAAGGCTAAATTGCTAGAACTCTGAAAAACAACAGCAAAACTTCTAGCAAAGATAGTGTGAAGAGAGAGAAAAAGATGCTGAATCCAAAACCTGAGATGGAGACTGAGTTCAAGTATTACACACAGTTACAAAACAATAATTAATGTTTAAAGGAGAGACCAGCTTTGGTAAGTCTGAAATACTTTCTTTACAGCTCCTATCCTCTGCTTTTTGTTGTAGCCATGCCCCTTTGATGACAGAAACAGTGAGCAAATCCAAAATCTGCTTTCTCTTGTGTGTACATGCTCTTATATTTAAAAACAGCAGTAAAACCAGTCTAACAGTTTCTTTCAGACAGCTAAGAGATTTTACTAGTTCTAAGTCTGCATCAGTAACAAAGAGTTATTCTGGGATCCAAAAGTACCAGCTGCAAAACGAAGTATGCTGTTACCACTGTCACCTGTTTTTAAACTGAGCAGAAACCAGGAATTTCTAGCTAAGGTAGTGATTTCTACATATCAATATTTCAATTAGTTTCCCAACAAGACAAGATTTCAAGAAAGAACAGTATCAATCAAAAGCAAACAAAAATAGCTGCCTGCCTTGTAATATCACAATTACAGTCTGGAAGATCTGAATCCACGCTGTTGTCCTCTGCCATCTTCAAAGCATGCAAGTCCTCTGCCACCACCATGAAATTTTCCAGCATTAAAAAGAACTTCAACTCCAAAAGCCTGTAAACACTCTACTTTAGGTGAGGGGAAGGAAAGGGACACACTTCTCTTTGCTGGTGAGTACTGTACAGAAAATTTTGCACGCCAAACAAATGCTAGCAGCCGTTGCTTGATAACATGAGACTGAATGGTGACAAGTGGTCATGTTTCTAAATAAAACTTGCATTCATCAACATGTGCCAGAACTGATTCTCAGGAATGTGGATTGTAAGTGCTAGGGGAAGGGATGAAAACACATACAATAAAGCCTTCTTTGCAAAGCCTGAGCAGTTGCAACAGTAGCACTGCTTCCTGGCTGTAAACATCTGCAGCATTTTTTGCACTGGAGTGACATATCAGAAAAAAACATCTGAAAGGATGAAAACGTTCCAGAAGGTCAGAAACAAAAGTCTCTGATGCAGCTACCTTTCTCTGTCTACTCTGCAGTTACAGATCTCAGAACAGAGAGGCGATTTAAAAATGTGGGTAAGGAAACAGAATGTGAGAAAAAAAATTAATACAAATGGATGAAGAAGTTTCACTCCAGAGCATAAAATCAACATGTAAATATTCAGACTGGATGAATATTACCGTTGGAACTAGATGATCTTAAGGTCCTTTCCAACCCTAACGATTCTATGATTCTATACTATATTACTAAAGCATTTCAATAGAGAACTTCCTATTCATTCATAGCTGTAGGAAACAAACCACTAAGAAAAATGCTCTCAGCAAGGAATGACTGTAGCTTTGCAGAAAAGCACACGGACTCTAATAATTTATTAATGCTTTCAGAGATCCAGAATATGAAAAGATGCATTTTATTCTCAACACCTGAACAATTAAACTGCATTTACTGCAGACTTTACTGCTAAGTGCAGCCAAAATCATGTTATATGATACATTCCAAACTCTAAAATATTTTAACAGGAATGCATATATAACAATATATCATAAAGAGTCTCTAAAAATTGTCTTGGGGGATGCAAACCATTTTGTCCAGTGGGAATTAGACATCATATCTGTACTTTGTACATACATTAATCAAAAACTTGGGCTTTCAGCCTAAGCTACAGCTGAACTAGTAAAATTTCCATAACTTAGCATAAAACCTTTCCACCATTTACTTCACAAGTTCAGCAAAGCAATGTTCAAACTTTGCAGGTTTTGGGTGTTTTTTTTTCACTTCAGTAAGCACTGGAATGGAAAGGATTATATATTTAACTGTATACAACCGTGCTGCACATGCTAGTTGAGAAAGCTAAGTGGAAATAATCTGGAAGTAAAAGCAAATACCCTACTTCATGCTAACAGAAAAGAGAAAATTTAGGTGTCTAGTATTGCAGTTTATATCTCCCAACCTCAAGAATTGTACAAAATCCATAATCCTTACCTGTCCCTAGAGGGAACACTAACCTCTAATGCTGAATAAACAATACAGATCTTTTAAAGATGTGTTTTGCAGTTTCTGAATGCAATCGTTTCTTACTGCAAATTTTCTGAACCTATTTAGCGAACATTTGCCCGAGCAGGTGTTTCCAAAGACAAACACAAAAATATGGCAAGTATACTTTATGTTCAACAACTGGTGATGTATCACATCCTCTGAAACCAGCAGGCTCCTCCACTGTAATGCACCACTTCCTGCCTTAATTGTTCTGTAAGAAACAGTGTTCATTACTTTAAAATGAACCGCTATAACAGGAGGTGGAGCCACCAGAATGCTTCTGCTTACGTGAAAGTTACTGCTCCCATGCTTACGGATTTCAGAGCAGGAATGCAATAAAACCATATGAAAAAAAGAATGGATGAAAATAGATGACGAAAGTAAACAAGCCCTTTAGCTGCTAACAGGACTAAATTACTACTAATTCATATGTCTTTACATCACAGAAATATAAAGTATTTGTACATTTTATGAAGTGCAAAATTGTGACAAAATTATTGTCAGTAATGGGAGAGAGGCTGTAGCGCAGCTCATCAGAAAGCACTGAAACAAATAAACCAATTTTTTCACATATCAAACAACAATCATGTATTTCTTTAAGTTATGAAAACTGCTGTTGTATTTTTGACCTTGAGTAAAAAGAAGCTAATCCCAATGTGCATGTATCTACCTGATGTTACTCTTCTCCATCAGTGAGAAAGTAATCAGGCAGAAAACCTAAGATTTAGTTTAGGAACTGCTTTTCTCCAAATCCAAAGCTACAAATAAACTGCTTTGATTCCTCCACCAAGAATTTTTTAGAAAAGCTACATTTACAACCAGTTTTAAGCACTAATCTGAAGTAAGATGTCACTGGAGCAAGGCTAACTAACTGCACTTGATCCTGTCATTTCTGCAGATAATGTTTTGAAACTGAGGAATTATGTCGGGTACGGTACAGTAAAACAGGAAGTTTAATTTCACAGAAATGCTCTGATTGTTAAGAAGAAATTAATTTCACAGTTAATGATGAAAAGGCAGACAATAAAAAGACTCTAGAATCATGATGTCTAGCATATTAATCTGTCCCATATAGTACTTAGAAACAAAGTTTACCTGGCTGCAATAAGATCTAGCAGATGTTGCCACCTGTCATTGATCTTGCTAAGTTTGTACTCAATCTCTGATGCCTTACTCTCATGGCTGGCTTTAGCAAGTCGCTCTCCCATTTCCTGGAGCTGGATTTTGCTCTTCTGCGTTACAGTAATTTCCTCTTGATAATCCTGGACAGTAAAGAGAAATCAGAAATCGGGTATTTATTCTGAATACACTCTGCTCTACACTACTAAAGGAACCATACAAACAAATGCTGCTTTTCTGGTGACTAATACAGTACAGAGACAACGTCTTCAATATTAGATGTGTAACTGTGAACATCTTTATCATGTTACTGACACATTATGGTCTTGACAAGTAGTCTGTGCAGTGGGTGGGGAAATAGCTGACCGGCTGTACCCAGAGGGTGGTGGTGAATAGCTCCTGTTCCAGCAGGCAATCTGTCACTAGTGGGGTCCCCCAGGGATCAATATTAGGCCATGTGAAGAAAGGCTGAGAGAACTGGGTTTATTGAATTTAGAGAAAATAAGGCTCAGGGGAACCTCATCACCATCTTCAGGTATTTAAAGGGTGGCTACAAAGAAGATGGAGACTCCCTTTTTACAAGGAGTCACATGGGAAAGACAAGGGGTAATGAGCACAAGTTACTCCTGGGGCAATTCCAATGGGACACAAGAGGAAGATTTTTCACAATAAGGAAAATCAGCCATTGGCATAATCTCCCCAGGAAAGTGGTGGATTCCCCAAAACTGGAAAATTTTAAGATTTGGCTGGACAGGGTGCTGGGACATGCAGTTTACGTCATGCTTTGCTTAGAAAGGTTTGACTAGAAGATCCTTGAGGTCCCTTCCAACTTGGTATTCTATGGTTCTATGACTGATCAGAAAAATGAGAAAAAAACAAAAAACAACCCAAACCAAAACATATATATATTTGCTATAGTTCAACTCATTGCAGGCAATTCTGATCGGACATTCAGTAAACCATTTAGATGCCTCTGACTGCATTCACTTAATTTTCTATCTCCTGGGAGGTCCTACCTCAAAAAAGATAGGAAAGGCTGCATAGCAAGACAACACACACACAGTCTTACTAGAACTTATAAACAGCACAATGCAAAATATCCATTTCCACTAATTCAGTATCCTATTTTCAACACAAACCAAGTAAGCAGGTAAAGAACAGCATGTAAGTGTATATGCACTGCACTATACCTTTTTAAGTTTTTCAATCATTTCTTCTATGAGGATGTCACTATTTTGAGAAACCTTACTTTCCATTTGTGTCAGCCATTCACAGAGTTCCTTGTTCTTCTCACTGAAGACAGCCCACTCATTCAGCCTCTCAGTAACTTGTTGTCGACGTAAGGATACCTTAAGACATTTGCAGAGAGTAAGCAGAAACAAAATAGTAAATGCATTTAAGAGATGCTTGAAACACTTTGTGCCTCAATGTGAACTCATCCGGCCCTGCAGAAGTGTTCCAGGCACATTCTTGCCATTAAAGAAAACTGGAGATGATCTTAAGACCCTTTCCAACCTTAGCCATTCTACAATTCTCTGAAATTGCTATAGCAGTGGTACCATCTCAGACTATGAATAGTAACAGACAAAGATGGACACTGAAATCAAAATAGCAGCAGAGTGTGAGCAACAAAGCAATCTCTCCAGTTTCAGACACTTGTACAACTACTTACTTCCTCACTATTGTAATCTGCATCATTTCTGACCTTATATCAGCATTTCAGCTAAGATGAAGTCTGCATCCGCTCTTTCATCAACAAAAGTGATGTGCTCTTTAACTACCATGTTAGGTTTAAAAGGGGCATACATGTCATCTCACATTTCCCTTTTGCGGTTCTAAACTTCCTGGCAGCTTTCTGGGTATAAGCAATGGTTGAACAAAGTACTGTACTAGGTTAAATCCTGAAATACTCAGTATGCACAAAACTAAGACAAAACCTTTTTACTTGGCTCCCTCCTTTACCATAAACATACATGCAGTGACTGCACCATAGTTTTAGATGTATCTACACTGGCTCATTCGAATGCAAATCCCTCATAACGAGTTCTGTGCTGTTGATTGTGAAGCATTTTTCCTGCTTTAGGGGTGTTTTTGAAGCTTTCACAGGTACCTTACATGAGATAACTATTTCAAAGTTAGCCCTGGTATATCTGGACTGTAATCGCTACTTAACCACAGAAATAACATGAGGATAATCTGAAAAGCTGTGTGAGGGAGACTCCACTACCTGAATTTCTAAGTGCAAAATGGAGGAAAGAAGCACACTAATAGTATGTTTCACCTGAAAATTCAAACAATACTCTTCGTTTTGCAGACAA
Source organism: Pezoporus wallicus (assembly GCF_028554395.1). Classification (NCBI taxonomy): domain Eukaryota; kingdom Metazoa; phylum Chordata; class Aves; order Psittaciformes; family Psittacidae; genus Pezoporus; species Pezoporus wallicus. The sequence continues at coordinate 1,218,473 of NW_026635157.1, forward strand.
GTCATCCTCAGACCAACAGAAATGCAAACAACGTCTGAAGAAGCAGAAGCTATCAGCAGAACTGAAGGTACAACAGAGCTGGAAGGGGACATCCTTTCTGACCACAGCTCCTTCACCAAAGCACAGTAAACTGTATTACTTCTGTGTTTTTCCTAGCCAAGCCATGTCACAGTGTAACAACACACAGTATCACTTCGTTGTTTTTTCAAAGCTGTATAAATATGACCTCAGGGCCATGACAAAGTTCAAGAGATCTAGAAATGCTAGCAATAACTGAAGGAAGCATTTCAATGCTCATTTTCCCTGATTCAGCACAAGTTGTTTTGAATCTACATGTGCTTTCATGCATCTTTTTTTAGAAGCTGTCACTTGCATTCAATTTTTCTCCCAACACTTTTGTAATGTGCATACTCATATCAATACTCAGTATTAGTACTTGCCTGGTGGCACAGCTCCTCCCACTGTCTGTGCAGAAGCTCTATGCGCTCACTGAGGACTGAGACATCATCTGCACTGATATATACAGACAGGGACTCCTTCAGCGAAGAGAGGTGTGCAAGGTCATCTGTCCATCCTTCTACAGCATTTTCCAACTCCTTAAAGAAGTTCAGAAGGAAAAAGGACCAGTTTGCTAACAAATAAAAATCTGAATGTAGAGAAGCACGAAGACAAGTGTCGCTATGCTGCTGAATTAAAGCTCAGAAGCAGACCCACAATTTCAAGCAGACTGTTTCAGCCCCATTTAAAAGAAAAACACCAACCCCGCACATAACAGTATTTTCATTTATTAGAGAAGTAAATCCCCAACAGGTAATATGTCAGTCTTGTAACAAGTCATCACAAACTAATATACTACTCAAATCTCTCTAAAGTTCAAAGGTATTTGAGAATTCCAAGTATTGGCTTAGACTTCCCTGTACTGAAAATATTTTCAAGTTGTAATTCATTTCTAAACTGAAAAGAATATAGGATAGAAGTGGTATCTAAGACCTCCCCAGTAATCTCTCCTCAAATAAAAAGTAATAAACCATCAGTTTAGATACCATGAGTTTACATTTTTGGTTAGAATTTCTGTAGTGAAAACACATCAGTAGTTAGTGCTTCTACACTACTTTTCTGACCCTGGTCTTTCACTTTGAGCAGATCTATATTTAACCTGAGGGATTCACATTACAGTGAGATCACTCAGGTATTATGATGACCAAATATTACAGGGATAGTTTCTGTTACAGGGATGGCTGACTGATTTGCACATCACTAATGTGAAGCCTATTAACAATAGAAGAGGTTACTGCACAAAGGCAGGCAAAGATAAGACGACAGTCAACAGAGAACATGCACTTTACCTTGCAACGAATCTGCTCTGCATGCAACTCATCATGGTGTTCTGGTAAAGGCTGAGAAAGCTTTTTTTTGAATGATCTTAGCTTCTCCAGGGAGTCTGCTATGCCCTTTTCAGATTTTTCCCAGTCCTGAAGGCAGAACGTTTATTAGATTTCCATTCAGATCTGGATTACACTTATATCAGTTGATTTGCCTAACCAACCACTCAATGGTGAAAACTTTTCCATAACAACAACATGCCCTGAAATCCCCCTCTAAATAATACTCATAGTCTCAGAGCTTGAGTCATGTGTACAATCATCAATTTCTTTTGTGTGTAGGCTTCTGCTAGAAGAAATGCGCAAGCCAATTACCTCGTTATTACAGTGTTATCTAGATCCAACTCCATTCTTTCAGAAAAGCCTCTCCCTGCCAAAACTATTTTCCACTTCCTTTCTTGAATGCCTGTATTTAACATGTCGCTGTTATTTGACAAAAGCTCCATTCAGGTGCATTCAGAAAAGAAAAATGGCTTGGAATACTGCAAATTGAGGTCAGACTGAAGTGCGCAATATCTCCTCAAAATAATGATTCCAGCAGCTGCACCCAGCTTTAGTGTTTGTACACTTTCCAAAATTTTTAATGTGTCCAATGCAATCAAACCATACCAATCATTTGCCAAGTTTTGCATGCCTCACCTGGATGTTAAAGCCTATTAAAAAGGTACTCACAGACAGAAAGGTCTCTCAAAAACCCATCACCCCAAAAAGAATGTCAGCTGTGTGATACCAGAAAATATAGAACTTGTTTCTCTTAGTCTTCTGTTTCAAGAAATTTTCCTTCTACCACTGCCTTTCTCTCCTCCCCTCCTTTCCATATCTATGCCAGTATTTCATGATCATCTTCAGGATAGAGAATTACAAATCACAAGTCTTGCAAAAAACCTCTCTTTAGTGTCTTCTTTCTTCTCTCCTTAATAAGTAGTATGACCTTACATGACAATAGTCTGTGATATTCTTAATGCAACACATACCTTTCTAGAATATACACTTGTGCTTCCAGTTTGGCCAGAAGACCAACAAACCGCCATGTGTTTACAACCAAGATAGCATAATGTAATGAAGACTTGCTATCTGTGAGATGATTTATGCAATTTGTGTGGTAATTTACCTACTTTCTCATCTTCAATCATTAAGTTTCATATTTTCATTTAGACATAACACTACAGAAACTTCAGTCTCTCTAGGTAACAGCTTTCATGGCTAAAACATCCTGACATAATTCCACCATTAGAAGCCAAGGAATGATGAACAAAGCTTGAAAGAGGAAGAAAAATTTACTTACCTGAACTTTTCCAAAATAATATTTTATTTTCTTACACTGCTTGATTCTTGCTATTTACAAACAAACCTAAAGCGTCCGTAGCTCTGTAATTCTATCAGACCAGTGAAACTACTCTAAAAGCACTTGTCTTATTCTATTAACACACGCAAGTCCAATTTTCATTATCCTCTCTAGAACGAGTAACACAGAAAACCAAACAGACCAAATTTAAATTCCACCCTATCATCCTTAGTACTTATAGTGAAGATTGCACACATTCTGGACATTGCTTACATCAAAACAAAGTTCAGGTCTCCCTTCTCCAAGATCCCAGAATTCTGTCTAAACTAGTAAATACTCAAACCACTGGAAGGAAACACAGACTACTACATTGCTAGATAGATCTTAACACTGACATGTAGAAGGAATAAGGCAGGTCTAATTTTCAACACAGTATTGTGGTGGGTCGACCCCAGCTGGATGCCAGGTGCCTATCAAAGCCACTCTATCACTCCCCCCTCCCTCAGCTAAAGAGGGGAGAGAAAATATCACAAAAGTCTCATGGGTCAAGATAAGGGAAAGATTACTGACTAATTATTGTAATGGGCAAAATGGACTTAACTTGGGGAAATTAGTTTAATTTATTACCAAGCAAATCAGAGTAGGATAATGAGAAATAAAACCAAATCTTAAAATACCTTTCCCCTGCCCCTCTCTTCTTCCTGGGCTTAACTCTACTCCTGATTTTCTCTATCTCCCCTGCCCACAGTGGCACAGGATGTCAGGGGATGGGGGTTCTGGTCAGTTCATCACATGCTGTTTCTGATGATCCTTCCTCCTCAGGGGAAGGACTCCTCACACTCTTCCCTTGCTCCAGCATGGGGTCCCTCTCAGGAGACAGTCCTCCACCAACCTCTCCAATGCGAGTCCTTCCCACAGGCTGCAGTTCTATATGAACTCTTCCTGTGCGAGTCCCTTCCAAGAGTGCAGCCCTTCAGCCACAGACTGCTCCAGTGTGAGTCCCTTCCATGGGCGCATCCTTCAGCCACAGACTGCTCCAGTGTGAGTCCCTTCCACGGGTGCATCCTTCAGGCACAGAGTGCTCCAGTATGGCTCCGCCACAGGGTCACAAGTCCTGCCAGCAAACCTGCTCCAGTGTGGGCTCCCCCTTCCACAGGGCCACAGGTCCTACCAGAAGCGTGCTCCAGTGTGGGCTTCCCATGGGGTCATGGCTTCGTTTGGGCTCTTGCTCTCACATATTCTCATTTCTTTCTCTAGCTGCAGTTGATGTAGCACAGATTTCTCCCCCTGCCTCTTTTTAAAAAATGTATTATCTCAGAGGTGCTACCACCATTGCTGATGGGCTCAGCCTTGGTCTGTAGTAGCTCTGTCTTGGAGCTGTCTGGCACTGGCTCTATTGGACATGGGGAAGCTTCTGGAAGGTTCTCAAAGAAGACACCCCTGTAGACTGCCACTACCAAAACCTGGCCATGCAAACCCAATTTCAAGTATCTATAAAAATTAATCATCACTGTGCAAAATAAAACATATTTTTGCTCTGTGTTGAAAATAGGACTGGTAGAATTATCTCTTATTGGTGGAGTTCTGGAAATATTAATTTAAAAGGTTTCAACCAATATACAAGCCTGCTATGAAGTACCACTCCTGGTTATGAAACCACTCCTGGTTTCAGAGGTGGTGAAAAGAAATTGTGAATTTGTGTAGTGTATGTGCAGTTCCTGGATGTGTGCTTATTCCTTGAGAATGCTTTTCTTCATCAGGACTTAGAGTGAGAAAACATGAACTTGCTGAAGTACAGAAGAAATTACACACTTACTTTCAGTAGTAAGGCAAGTTGTTTCTTTTGTTGCTCCAGTTGGGTGCTAGCTATCTTCCAGCGCTCCTGAATTTCAGTAAGCTCTGTCTGCAGGGCTGCCTCAGCTTCGCTGTCAGCAGAGAGCAGCAGCTGCTTCCCAGCTTCCACAGTGAGGATGTAACTCCCTTGCTGCCTTAGGAGAACTTTCTCTTTAAGCTGAAAATATTAACAGTTTTCTGCCACTTTAATTATTTTAAACTTAAAACTTTTAGAGAAAGTATTTTTATTTCATTTTAATTATAATTAGGAATTCAGTATAATTCCTTCTCAAGCCCATACTTTAAAAGATTGCATACCTTGCCTGAATCAGGAGCTGCTGCCCAAATGCTTTACCCTAACCTGCAGCAGACCTTTAGAAAATTTCTAAAAAGATAAAGACATGAAAGACTTATTTCTGCCCAGCAATATCAGTATCTCAATTGCTCTTAAAGAGAAACAGTTCCTCTAAAGGCTATTATTCTTATAAGCATTATTATCATATGTACCATCCAGCCAAAAAGCTTGAAGACACCAAGGTGCTAAACAGATATTGTTAATCTCACATGTATATATGATGCTCAAGGTACCCTTTTTGATTAGGTAGAACACATTCCTCAAACAGGGCATCACTTTTTTTTTTTCAAGACAGTTTCAGTGTGACATTAGCTAAAAAGCAAAACCAGAAACAAATAAGCCTCAAGCGAGAGGGTCCAGTAAGGTCTTCATGTTCTTTGTGAACTCCAACTTAAAGTTCCAAAGAAGAACTAACATCCAACATCACTTTCTGCAAAGCAGACAGTTTTAATCAAATACATTTAAAAGAATTTTTTAAATTATGAAGGCTGTAAAGAAGGTGGGGATTTTTTTTCCTCTTTCTTCAAACACACAGGACATACCTGCACTTCATCCAGTAGCGCTCTGGCTTGCTGCAATGGGATAGGAACATTGCGTAGTCCACTCACAGGCTGACAGGATATTTCCACCAGCCACTTGCGCAGCTTCTCTGCCATTTCCCTATAGCGTTGCCACTGGTGAATCTGGCTGTCAATGATCCCCCTCCTCTGCTGTACCCGGCGAATTACTCCTTGCCATTGATTACTTAAAAGAGTCAGCTTCAGATTAAATTCATCCCTAATATAAACAGATAAAGATACATAGTAATCTTCATACTTTGGTCTATTTTTTAATGAAATAAACTGAAGGGAAAAGGAAGATGTTTTCTGGCTGTTATGAAACACCAGGAGAAAAGTACTGAAGTCTCATGAGAGCTGACTGAGGATGAGAACTTCACACTGCATGTACTGGGAGAACCAAAAGGTTTCAACTATTGAGACCTTAAAAAAAAAAAAAAAAAATCAAACCTTTAATATCCAAAACTCTTCTACCTTCTCCCCAGAAATATATAAAGAAAACCTACAGATTTTGTCAGTTTGGATTAGCCAAATTCATAATAAATAATGAAGACTGCACAATTCAGCCCCAGATTTACTACTCAGTTCAAAGCGTAAGATCTTATGCCTCAGTTCAAGGCATAAGATACACACAGCATTAACAAAATTCTCACATCCCAATGAACAGCTCATCTTATATTAGGACCATGATACCCTTAGCAAATTCAATGCATAAACACAAGTGTGAAGCCACTAGTGTTTCACTGAGTTTCATCCATTTGATCGTAACTGTCTAAAATAACATCTCAGCAATGCATTCCTATTCCATCACATTCAGGCTGCAGGTCTTCTGAAACGGCAGCAGGTAATCCTGTTGATAGAGGGAAATCCCCAGCTAGATAGATCATGTGTAACTCACTAAATCTGTTACTGCAGGCTCCTTTGGTGAAAGTAACATTTTGAAAGTACATCAAAATAGACATGTGTAATGTGCTTGATAATCCAAGCCAAATCTTTGTCAGAGAAGCAGCCTCAAAGCTGTTGTATTCCCAAATGCCACATTCACATAACCCACAGCATTCTACAGAACACCGTCTTATTTAAGAACTCGCTAATTAATAGCTTAACCACAGCTATAGTAAATTCTATTTCAGTAGAGCATGATCTGAACACTGATATCTGCTACCTTCTCTGTTTGGAGGTCTCCCACTAGTCTAAGTGTTACTTCACATAACCAGTGGAAGTAACAGAACAGGAATGTTTACCTGTCATCCACCTGTCCTTGTTCTAAAAGGTGCTGCCCATCAGAGATAATTGAATGCAAAATCTGCTGGCGGCTGAACATCTCTGCCTGGAATAGCTGTGGTGCAGGAGACAAGGATGTTAAAACAAGATTTCACATTGTAATTCAAACCCAAGATTTTATAATTGAATTCAATCAAACCACGCAATGCTAAAAAAAAAAAAAAAAATTCCAGGTATTTACTCTTATTTCAGATTAATTCAATGGGAGTTTTGTCACAAACTTCAATAGAAACATTTAAAAATATAACTTGTGGAGTTACTTGCCAGTTCTAATAATTATTATTAGTTCCTTGAGATTTAAATTAAAACTATTAAAAAGCTAAATTATATCAACAGAAGATATGTTTTATTCTCTAAATAAAATTGTGTGATTTGCACTACAACAAAATTCAGATAGGGCATTAACTGCATGGACAGAAAGGGCACTTCTTATTTTTTGACATGTTTAAGAACTTTAGAGTCATTTGCCTTGTTAAATTGAATTTATGCACAGATTTTGTGCGATAGTGTTACACAAACTTTGAATACAATTTTACACTGCCAACAGAACTTGAAATGACATAGAAATGGTGAGCCATGTGTAGAAGCTAAAAATCACTTTTCTGCTTCTTCCAATTTTTCCAATTTATTTTCCAATTTTCCCCATCAGTCACAATAAATTTTCACAATACTTCTAATACTCCCTTATTACCTAAATATTACTTAAGATAAAAAATACCTAAGTACTACTTAGACAGGCATGACTTAAATACTGCTTAAATTTACTTTTAAAAACATATTTACTTTTAGTAATGGACCCTGTCTCTAGATAAGGTTGTTCAGGAACCTTATGTCCATGACCATACAACCAGGCATCAGCTCAGGAACAGATCGCCTCCGTCCTCAAAAGGTTTTCAGAGAGAATAAACAAGAAAGAATACTGGTATAAAGCTTGGGATTTTTTTTTCTTTTGTAAGGGATGGTGTTTGCAGTTGACAGAAGTTTACCCTTGCCTGAACTAAGAGCCACTATTGCACAAATTGAGATTACACTCTTCTTACTTGTCTTTCCACCAGCTTGTGATGTACCTATCCCTGCATCTGCAACTGCCAGCAAAATAATACCCATCGCCACCTGCCCAATTAAATTCCTCAAGCACACTGTATGTAGTTAAGGACTTCTAGATGACAGACTAATTTTTCAAATGGAATTTTGCCTCTCTGAATCACTGAGTTAATTTTGAAAATGTTGCCCAGGTCATAAATTCTCCACTAGAAAGAAATAATGTCTAATTTCCTTGCAGAAATACTTGATAGTATTCTTTGAATACCTTGGCTTTTATGAATGACTGAGCCTGAACTAGAGGAAAACTAATCGCTCTGTTATCTCATGAGCAAAACCACAATACTGTGGGGCTGAGAATTTCAGAAAGCTAAGCAAGAAGGAAGAAATTGTACTTCCTGACACATCTATTTCTGTCAAGTTAGGGAGCATGGATGAAGACCAGAAGACAACAACATCCACCAGCTCTGTCGACAGATTGAGACTGAACAGAACACAACTGGTGAAAAAATAAAAAGCTGAAGCAAAACAAAATCAAACGCCAAAACCCAAATGAAAGCAAAAACAAACAACCCCCCCCCACCAAATCCTCAAAAGCAACAATTTTAGTATTTCTTGAATAGGATGGGTGAAAATAAGATTGTCAAGGATAAGGAACTCTGCTTAGAGTGGAGGTATTCAAACCCTACCCAAAAGCAGAGAGATTTCTGTCAACATCCACTTGCTCTCCGCATGTACACTGTACTTAAGAGGCATACCCCATTATGTGGGACCACTTGCCACCCCAATTTATTCTTATACGTAGATCAGTATGAAACACAGAAATGGAAATTCAAAGAAGAAGAAAAGGAGGGCAGGTGCTGGAACACACAATGTCGGCTTGCAAAAATCTGGAGAATTGCACTAGAAAGACTGTGAGATCATCTTGAGAGACTTATCTGATGCAGATGCCAGTGTTACTGCATGATATTTGAAAAAGGCACCACCTCCATATTGCTGGTTTGTGAATTTCAGTGGCAAGTTACTTCTACATAAGGCCACTGAGGTAGCTGGGTTTCTTTTCGTATAAACATCAGCAAAATTATGAGTCGGCAGTGGAAAGGTGGTTAACAGAGCTGGAGACAATGTCAATATCCATTCCAATAGCACATGTGGAAAAAGAGTTATTATCTCATTATCTTGAAAAATACAACACAAAAGAACCTGGAAATTCATCTCAAGAAGTTTAGATTTGGCCCTTTCAGCTGTGAGGAGTGGGAAGAAAATTCTTCATGACTACTAGGAGGCATTGCAAAGAACACTGAGTACTGAAGAAATTTAGATTACATAAAATGCAAAAAATCTTTATTTAAAAACAATATGCCTGAGTAACACTCATCAGAGCTACATGCTGAGATCAAGGTTTCAAGAGAGAATTAAGCTGAGATCTCACGACAATTGAATGCGGAATGACTGCCGCTAACCCCTTAAAAAAAATTATAGACATGACTGAATGCAACAATAGTAGGTAATTATCCACTGAGTAATTATTTCATTCAAATCTCAAACACATGGCATGTCTCAACTTGCAGACACTGTCCAGTTAATGCTAGCAGCACTGAGAGGAAATAAAGTTTATAACATTTGTGAAAGCAAAAACAGTTAAATGCTAAAGTGAATGTATACTAAAGTAAGCAAAAATGGTTGTGAATTATTTTCCGCGTCAGACATTAATTCAAACAGTATGCTGTGAAATGTAAGGCAAGGAGGGGGAAGGACATGGCTCTCCCTATGGCCTGGCCTGAGTTTATCTGTAGGTCAACTGAAAAAGTTGTGGGAACTGAAACTCCTGTGGCCACATGGGAGCTTTGGTATGAAAATTGACTTGTCTTGCTTGATCTTTACCAGAATTCTTGGAAGCAGCAATATGGGTGGAGAAAAAATGTGCATCACTTGACTTCACAGAAGAATCATAAAGGCATCCTCTAGTAAAAACTCTGAATCAGTTTTTCCTTGCAGCAAAAGCTAGGCTGTTCATTTGTTACGAAAAACCAAATAACTCCAGCACACAGTGAAGACTGAATCAATTTTCTCTCCAAGGAAATGTTACCAAATGGAGACCCCATGATGAGTTATGTAACTCAGTATTTGACAGAAAAGTCTTCCTCAAAAATGCACTTCAGATGCTGTACATGTTGGAATTTTAATAACAAATAAAATTAGAATAAAATGAAAGAACACAGATTTTTATCCAGTTAGGACTGAAGACAAAGGGCCAAAGTGTATGAGAACAGTTAGGCTTTATGAGAAGACCAATAAAAACTTTCATTTCCTTGGTACAAAGCAATGTGAGGCAGGCTAAATGTAAGGGAAAAGCACTCATAGGCATACTTATACATTATACACAAATGCAGACACATACTCAAGTCCTCCCCAAACTGGATATTATTGACATGTTTGCATGCTTCTGTTTTTAAGTTAAGATATCCTCAGATGGTGCAGGCAAATGTAATTCAATTCAAGGTGTACTATTATATTACTCCACAAAAGAATGTGCATTCCATTTAGGTATAAATAGTATATCTTGTAGTTATGTATAAATACACTTGATCACTTGCCTCATGTGCCCTCTGTTGCTCTAAAAGGCTCTGGTAGTTTCCTGAAATCTCTGCTGCCAGCTTTTGCTCAGTCTGAACTAATAAATCCATCCAAGTCTCACATTTCTCCAGGAAGGTCTGCTGCCGCAGCAAGAAAGACTGCAGCTTACTGAAAGAAAGACAGACAGATTCATGTAAAGTCTCCTCCTATCACACACCGTGTTGTCTCACAATAACTTTTCCAGCAGAAGTACGAATCAGATGGTAACACTTTTCCCACTCAGCTATCTCATTAAATTTATTTAGTCACACCCTTGAAAAGTAGCAGTCTGCCTTATTTCAAATTCTGTTGATTTATGGCAAAATCAACATCTCAGCTCACTGGTTTCACTCTTTACTTGCAAGTACACCCCAGAAACAGAACTTTGGTTAATGAAATATCTGAAACATTTCATATATTCTGCAAAAGGTGTACTTTCTAGCTGTTGTAATCTAAGAAAACTATACAATAACCTTTAACTGTTCCGACCTGAATCTCTCCGTAGTCTGAGAGGAGATCTGCGACCAATGTCTGTTCAGATTCTGCATTCTTTTGATTTCTTTATCATTCAGAGGAAGCCTGTAACCCAGCTCATTAAGACGGTCCAAATCTGGGGCCATGCTGCTGAATTTCAACATCTGACTCTGTAACAGACAATAAAAGTGATAACCAGCATGTTCACAGACTGCGAAATTATGAACAAGCACTGTTAAATTTGGAATGGCCTTGGCTGCCACCAAGTGGCAAGCAATCCCTATGCCAGAGAAACGCATTTCCGGTTTTCAGCCTCTGATCCCAGACCAGAAGACTCATGCTCATACTTAAACGCACACAGAGAAACTGAAATTGCACTGGAGTGTTTTGCTAAACTGGAGATTTTCCCCTCAGAGCTGCAAACGTAGGCTAGTTTTGCATAGTCTGAAGCCATATGTTTATGTCAAAAAAGCAAGCCTTTTTCCTTGTTTGAACGTTTTCCTTCCTGAATGTTAGGCTGGCAAATTCCCATTGAACTTACCCAACTCTTTATTTTTTGTTTTTTGTTTTGCAGTACAGAAATATCCAATCCACTACATTAGGAAAATGTCCTGGGTTTCAGCATGCCCAAAGTGAAATTATACGCATACTTAATCCTGATAGAAAAATAATGGAGATTAAAGTGACAAAAGTAGCCTAGATGGCAATGTTAATCAACTTCCTGTCAGAGCCTCTGAAAGAAGAGGAGGTGAAAAAGAAACCCCACAAAATAAAGAGTGGAAGAGTGCAAATGGAGATTACATGGTACACAGTACAAAAGTTTCTCCAGTTTATCAAGATATGAAGAAATGGACAACTTCATCCCTAAACTAAATACCAGTGAGACAGACATTACAGAAATAAAAAAAAAAGTTGAGGAAAAAAAAGAAGATAAAGGAAATCTCAAAAACCTGCTAAAATAGCCATTCCCATTTTGAATTTATATTCATTTTATTCTAAACAGTTTTCTTCTTTTCTTCTTTACTCGGGGTAAAGTAACATTGACAACCATTCTTTGGTTGCCACCAAACTTCTAAGTTCTCAGTCTTAACACTTTGCATAAGCGACAGCCCTTTAATATATACAGAATGCATGTATGATATTTGCGCATACCCTGTACTAAAAATAGCCAGGCTAACAGAATTAAAAAAAGGAAATCAAATCAGTATTCTGCATGTATTGGTCACCTTGAGTTCCTCCATTCTCCTCTGTATTGCTGAGAGATCAGATGAGTGACCAGGATCTTGCTCTTTTAATATTTCCTCTGCTTCTGTTATCCAGGCCTCAAGGACTTGTAGGTTCTTGGCAAAGGTTTGATAGTCCAGCACTCCAGCCTTGAATAGAAAAGGACCCACAGTTTAAGACCTTTGGCCACATAGCCTCCAAATTGATACTACACTCCCGTTATTCTCACTATAGATTTGCAAACAGCTGTATAGGCTAGAAGCAATTGTGACTGCAGCTTTGCTCACAGACCATGGAATTATTGTTTGTTTTATTTTTAACTTAGAGGACTTTGGATCACTGCAAAAAGATAACACTTCTACAAATTGCATAAGTATCTCCTTGTCTTGAAATAGATAACCTCCTTTAACTTCTTTTTATGAACTAACTACTGCTTAATTTATTGTCAGCAGAGAGAACCATTAGCTGCTATTATTGCAATCTGAAATCAAAAACTTCTCTTATGCTTTTTCTCCTCACAAGTGATGCTATAAGCACGTTCTACACAATGCTGAATTTCCTGGATAAATCCTCTGTCACCCAAAGAGAAGCCACTACCTTTGTTGCCTTCTCACCCATATACCTTCCTATAGAACACATTCTGACAGTTCATTTTTTGCTTTTTTGCTCTAGTCACTCGCGACACAAGCAATTAGCAACATCTACTCATTAGGTTTTGACACAAATGGTAGATGTCAATTCAGGCACTGACATTAACAGGAACTGTAAAAATCAATTCTACACCAGAATTATTCAGAATCCCTCATTTGTTTTACTGCTAAAGAACTAGCTGGAAAGAGAGCTTCTCTTTAGGGGAGCAGTAGCTGTGGATACAGATGTTAGCACAACTGCTGCACACTGAAAGCATGGTGCTCTTGGCATTTGAGACAGATGCTTTCCTCCATGAGTGCTATTATCTTCCCAGAATCTGGACATTCTTACAAGGTTTCTGTAGTGGACTTGAGCATATTTTATACGCTCAGCATATTTTGGAGCATATTTTCTGCTTTTTGATTTCCAGGGAAGTCTAGGAAATGCTGGTGAACAGGTAACACCACTGTCTTTCCATCCAGTTTTAGCTAATTTATGTGTTTTCAGGTACCACAAGATGATCAGATTTGAGGACTGAAAACACTCTCTGCATACCTGAAGTACAGCCTGTTGTTTGCGGAGAGCTTGTTCTAGGGTTGACAGATTCTGGTTCAGAGAAAGATGATCAGACTGTATAGCTGCTGCTGCTGAAGCTTCCACCTGGCTTTTTAGCTCCTCTCCCAGCTCTTGAAGAACAACCAGTGACTCCTGTGCTGTCTTCAAATCTGTAAGCACATCCTGAGGCCACACATTGAATAAAGATACAAATAGTTAACCTGACATTCTGCAAATGTCATCCTCCCTCTGATTTAAAGGAGCAATTAAATGGCCAAACTCCACCACTATATGAAAAACTTGTATTTGCTACTGTATTTCAATACCAAAGTGTCCACTCACACTCTGTATCAAAGGGAAATATTATGCAGAATAAAAAAATATGTCGAAGTACCTGTGCACAGAGGAACAAAAAGAAGTGACTGTTTACCTACGTTTGAGAAAGCCTGAGTTACTGATGAGGCAATACTTGTTGAAACAAACCTTTTGAATCCACTGACATGCTGGTCCTAAGCAGTGGCAGCCCTCACTGCGGGCTGATTCATGTCTGACTAGACTTCCTGTTTTTTTCAGCTATGAATTACCAAGAGAAATGAAAAAATAACTTTTGTAAATGGCCTAACATAACAGCTAAATAATGGGCCATCAGGAAATTATTTCATTAAAGATAAACAATTTGAATAGCCAGTCCAGATGACTATGCCTGAAACACTTATTAAGGTGTTAATATTTCTCCTTGCAATTGTTTTGCTTACAGTGAGACAACTGACATTTCAATGCTCTTGTTGCTGACGCTGAACAGTAATTTAAAATCAAAAGAACCAAAATGAAATCATAGATAGCAGGTAAACTATCCTGCTGCCTTGAGATACAGTCTTGAAAAAGAAAGAATCTCAAGGTTTCAGAGTGAATAGTATCTTTCCATAAGGAAGGATAAAGGCATCCCCAGAACATACTTTTCATTCAGAAAAAATGAACAGCCTAGTCTGGTGGGAATACAATCAAAGGATGTTGTGTTTCTGTTACAAGGAATGCAATAGATTTAGTAGAAATATTTTCCTAAGCAAGAATTCCTTTGACAGGTAGAGACTTAAAACTGAACCAAATTATATAATTTATCCACCTTCTCCAGAGATACGACTTCAAATACAAGCTTCTGAAACAACACCACAAGAAATATGGAGGAATCACATGGGAAGTGTGAGAAACTCATGATATTTGGGTTAAGAGATGTAAAGCTCCTGTGCCTGAGACACATCAGTAAAAAGAAATGTGTTCATATGCAAGTTTCCAATACGCTAAGTTTAGTAATGGAGAGCCTCTTGTATTTTTAGTCCACAGAGCTGTGAAAAACTGCAAAGCTCAACTGAACATACATTGCAGTCCTGAATCCAGGCAGTAACCTCATCGTCGGCAATGTCTTTGCTGGTGGCAGTCTTCAAGAGTTCATTGGTCTGGTCTTCCCGCTGACGAACTGTGGAGGAGCACTGCTGGTAACAGTCCTTGTACCTCTGCCATAGCTGAAGGAGGCCCTTACTGGCACGCAGCCGCTCTGCAATCTCTTGCAGAAGGTTGTTCCACCTGGTGAAGAGATTGGATGAATGACTGAAGCCTAAGAGTCCCAAGAACTATTGTTGTCCCTCTTCCTCTCTACTGTTCACTATGGTCTTCTCGATTTTAAGAAATTTGCTAATAATCAAGATCCAGACATTCTGAGAGAGGGAAGGAATCCCAGAAATACATTGACAGTCTCTTCTGACCTGTTAGAGCAGGTCTGATCTGTGCAACATCTTGGATGCTGTATATCGGATGCTGTATATTGATGATTGAGGTCAGACAGAGCTGGAGTGCACTTTTGGAAGTGAACATCCAGTTATTTCTACTTAGCATACTTTGGTTCATCCATGACTGGCCATGAATGGCAAGTACCAGATTCCTGCAAAGGCCCAACAAGCCCAGGACAGGTATAAACAAGAAACCATTTATTCTGCTACAATTCCCTCCCAAGCCCTGACAAAAGTATTTAAAGTCATAAAGCTCTGTGCAACTCCCTTTTAAAAACCTCCCAGACTTATTAAAACTTTTTGTATTTTTTTATGCAATTAAATATCTAAACCCCTCTTGAATTCTTGGCTCTAATGGCAACCAGAAACATGTACTTTCTCAAATATGCTGTGCAATTTCCTTACTAAAGGAAATCACATTATTTTTCAACTATATGATAAAAATGGTGACGTGAAAATTCCATCAGCCATCTTTGAAACTGTTAAATCCCACAGTATCTTTTTAAAATGTGGTGAATAATCCCTCCTTCCACTTCCAGATTCCAGTGCAGGATGAACCACAAATTAAAAAATTCTGCCATGATTGTGTTTTTAAAAAAAAAAAAAAATAATAAAAAAAATCATTTTCCACCAAAGCAGTTTTTGGGTTTGGATTCTGTCTTTCCATAGATTCTCTGAGTAAACCCTTACAGTGGTTCTGGCCTGGATTCAAAGCTGAAAAAGCTGTTTGCCAACCTACTGGTGAAGGCTTAGACTTCTTGACTACCAGGCTCTTCCTACAACTAGAAAGAGCAACCCAAAAACTGGGGAACCTGAAGCATGCAGGGCAAATGAAATTTTCAGACAGGACTCTTGAATTTTAAGTGCAGTGTTATTTTCCAGCACGGTATTTATGCATCTTAGTTGTCAGCCATTCATGGAGCAAAACTACTGACAGTGCTGTCCAATTGCTTTGCTGAAGAAAATACTGTTTCATTTATTTTTGTAGTAAATGGGATGACCTGCTTCAGCCCTTGGCAAAAGGAATAACCCCAGCTGTCCCCACAAGCTCCCAAACAGAAAAACAAACAAACAAACAAAAAAACCAAAATAGATATTATATAAATACGGGTCAATGGATAAATGCTAATTTACCATGAAAAGTAAAGTTCAACAAACAGACATTTTCTACCTCATATTCACTTCTTTCAAAGTGTTGGTAAGTGTTTCAGTCACTGGTGATTGACAGTCTTTCAACAACTGGTTGGTCACAGAACCAAATTTTTGTAAGCTACTTTCTTGCTTTTCCAATTCATCTTGTAGGCTCTAAAACAGATAAAATAGTAAAAAAAAAAAAAAAAAACAACCCTCAAAAAAACTACCATAAAATATGAGGTATTATAACTGTATGATGTAGAAATATTTCAAAATAGTATGTATCAATTATATCATATAGATTATGAATACAAAACTTGATTTTATGAATGCTTCACCTAAACAGAATGTTGTTTAATATAAATACTATTGTTAGATTCATTTGATTCAATATCAAGATATAGTGGCAAAGAGTAAATTTTAATCTAATATTTTCACAAGAGAAAAAAATTGTAAAAATTGTATTCTAAACAGGTACTCTTCACTAAATCATAGAATGGTTTGGGTTGGAGGGGACCATAAAGATAATCTAGTTCAAACCCCCTGCTGTGGGCAGGGACACCTCCCACTAGACCAGGTTGCTCAGAGCCCCATCCAAGCTGGTCTTGAACACTTCCAGAGATGGGTCATCTTGCACAGGAGTAAGTGCATTCAACTGACTCAGAAATAAAAACTTAGCTGGTGGAAGAAAATAAATGAAATAAAATTATCCTGTTTAGAACAAGATGAAAAAAGTACCAGCATAAAAAGCCTTTATTCTTTCAATAAGGGTTTTTAACGTTAAGTATTTTTGTGCATATTATTACGGTTTGAACAGCCTAGCAAATCTCAACCCAACTAAACTGTTTAGTTAGAATCTCAATAAGCAAAAAAAGTAATTTTCTGTACCTATTTTTTTACTGACTCCTCCTCTGACGCATAAAAAATGACAACCTAGAAGAGTGGCTGTAAAGGGCATTAACGGATGTTCTTTAAATCTGGGTTTGAAAAGTGCCACTCACAATTAGGGAATTTGAGCTTTATACACGCCTGGATTTCAAGTCACACAAAATATGTGTATGATGATGTAAACTTGTATTTGCCAGCAAATACTAACAAAACAACTTGCTGTTAATTTCAGCATCTGGAAATGTTTGAAAAAATATTTTTGATTCCAAAGACAAAAACTTTATTTGAAATAAAAAGCTATCCTGTCTAATAGAACAATATTTTTCATATTTTTAATAATTTATTTTCTGACAGTGGAAAATCACTGAGCTTCTGAGTATCTCAGCTTTTAGAAAATTATTTTCTTTGATCTTCAATCTACTGTTACCACAAGGGTGCAGGGTGTCAAAATATGATCTCAATAGGCACCCATAGCTCAGAAGCCTGATGAAGCAGAGTTAGAAACTTTTAATAGTGATTAGAAAGAAAACAACCATCACCATTTTATTTTTTTGCAAAACGAAAAATGCAGAAAATGACTATTTGATAATTTGATAATACTGACTATTTGATACTGTGTTTTCTTAATGTCACATGATTTTAATGTGCCAGTATGTCTGTACATACTGGTACATTTTGTTTGGTTAATTTCTCATGAACCAAAATGCATAGTTCTCTGCACCTATGCGATAAAGACAAAATTAGTCCTTGAATCCATCCTTAGTATGTTGAGAGCCATGGTATTCTTCTTACCTGAAGGTTATCAACTTGGACTTTCACAGCTTCCAAAGAACCAGTAAGAAGATAAAAACGGGACAAAGAATATCTGGCTTCTGTCAAGTAACTATTCAATTCTTCATAAACCACTTTGTAAATGCTCCACTGATCAAGAACAGACTGCAACAATATCTTCAGCTGGCTAACCTGGGAGGAGGGAGGAATAAAAAAAAAAAAGTAAATTAAAATCACTCAAGATATTTGGGGTTTGTTCAAATTATTTCCTTCCCTTTGATCTCAGAGGCTACTTGATCTACATGCCCAATCCTAGACCTGTTGCAGAACGAAGATTTTGCACAACCATCAGCTCGGCTTATGCTAGGTACAGCATAAAGTTCTGCTTATTTTATAAAGTCAGGATGGCAGGGAATGAGAATAGATAAAGTTCATTCTACTTCAGTCCAAAGCAGGAACAAGAAAGCACCTGTGTGCTGGAAAAGGCAGATCTTTACAGATTATTTGATACCTTTCCAGTAAATGTCAGGAATCATCTAAAAAGCTTTCATTGCTAGAATTAAAAGCATCCTTGGAATAGGAAACATTATACCCATCTTATGTGAAGTGTGCACACAAATTTGGGGATGGAAGGAAACAGGGACACAATTCAAATCTCCACTTATAATACAGAAGCGGGCTACTATCTGCAAACTGCTATTTCTCCCTCTCCTCCACGGCCTGCTTCTGGGCATTGTAATCTGCCCCTTGATGATTCTTTTACCATGTGTTCCAAATTGGCCCAGGAATGGTTAATTTCTTGCAGTGTTTTCATAACAGCAGAAGAGACTTCTTCCTTCTTGTTCTGTATCAAAGAAAGACCACTCTGTTCTACACTTTCAACTTCTTTTTCTTTTGTTCTTATTGATTCTTCTAATTCCTGAAAAGAAAAAGAAGATACCTGAATATTTTTGTTTAGTTGGCAAGATAACACCTTGAGATAGAACAGATGCTCATAAGATCCTTATCTTTAAAAAATATGAAAGTCACACTTGCATACTTTGGCTTTTTATTCTCAAGAGAATCATAACTCATCATCAATTTTATTTAGTTTTTTATGTTCTCTTTAAAGTATAGCTGTTTGCCTTTAATTTAAATAGAAGGATGACCTCTATATTAAACTTGTGTGCAATTGTCTGCTCTCATGCAAGAGTCCATAACTCATTAAAAATAGGACAGCAGTTTGAATACATGGGAAAATTGTTGTGTGTCTTAGTTTGCCCTAGAACACTGAAGGAGCTTTTTAATTAGTCCAAAGCTGGCTCAAGCCATGGAAAAAAATTAATTTTGCCACCCAAGGAAAAAGACAAAATGACTTCCTAGGGAAAGATGTCCATTTGCCATCCCTCCCCACAAGAAGTGGAGTGTTTATTCCTTTGCCAGGTCCCACCAAAGCCACTTCCCTGAGGACAGCAAGTCTTCCCCTTTTCTAAATGACAAGTTCATTGGAGTCCAACCAATGACAACAAACAATAGACTGCAGGAATTTTTCTTATTGCCTCCTCAAGGTTGCATGCTTTTAGGAGGCATTAATGAGCTCAATAGCATTTTGCTCTGCCCAATGTTCCCACACACTAACTGAAGAAAATAGGAAGAAAATGAACGGTTGGTGTGAAAATAAGTGAAGAAAACAAGGCTGAGTACCTAAGCACTGAGGCCACAACAACTTGTTAGTGGCTTGTTTTGTTGCTTCAGGAAAGTGCTGTGTCGTTGACTTAAGATGACCCTAGATTAGTCTTGGAAAGGCTGATTAAGAGTTTGCCAGTTTTATCACATTTTACCAACAAGTAAGTGCAGAAGCTCTGCATAGCTTCAAGTAACATACTTCAAATGTAACGTTTGCTAATCACAAAGTCTGTGATCTTCCTCACATCTCAACAGCATGAGAATGAAGTTACAAAATTAAGGAGGGAAGACAAGATAACTCAGCGATCAACTGAATTATATAGCCCATATCATGATTGCTTAACCTTATTCCTACCCAGGAAACTAATTATATAAATTCACAGCATGGTGCAAGGAGATCCAAGCAAGTCCTCCTATGCCCTGACTCATGTCAAAGCAGGTAGTGCAAACACAGAGTCTGAGCAGAGGGGGGCAAGTACTGCTTCTACATTAATTAATGTACCTTTTAATCTCAGTTATATTTTAATTTCCTGCAAGCTTTCCTTACTGAGAGATGGATCATTAAGGAAAGAAAACAACACAACAAAACTGGGCAAACTCAAAACCCATGACCTTCCAAAAATTACATCCCTATGAATCCAAAAAACTACAAGTGAACTGTTGCCATAACAGACCTTACATTTTAGAAAGTGGTGGGAGCATTTGGAACAGAATTCTGCCTAGTCTTGTGAACACTTGCTATTGATAGAATTTATCCCTGCACACATATAACACACCTTTTTCTATATACATAGAGGCGAGAGAATTTTTGCTGTAGTTTGTTATTTGCATTTTTTTCCTGTATTTTTTCATATTTCTTCAAACCATGGCCTTGTTCCAGACTACAGACTTGGAGTAACACATCTTCTGTTTATCAGATGACAAAAAAACCAAACACTTTTAAGTCAGTAAATTTGCTTTTCCAAAAAGGCATTCCTGCTTGTACAAGGTTGCTCCAAAATTCAGAATACAAAGCAGACAAAAGTTTCAGTCACCAAGAATAGCAAATATTTCTGGTTCTCTGTGAAAAGGGGTTTCTTATTCATCATCTGAATTAAAGACACATTGCTGTTTCTGATATGTGGTGGGAAAAAATGGTTGTTTTCACTTATTAATATGACACTAAGCAGCAACTAACATTGGTTAATAAATAAACTGCAGCTTCTGTAGTAGGTGAACCAGATACTGGGAGTGTCTGATACAACTATTTCTTAGACAATTTGTTTCTCTGCTGATCAAAGTCATGCCATTTGTAACTGACTCACCAAGTATATTTGCTCGCTTCCCTGACCAAAGGAATGGTAAAGGTGATAAATCAGATTCAGCTTTGAACTCCAGCCAAGCTCAGCCTGCCCATTATGCCAAGCTATGCTAAATTACCCATCCTGCAGTCGTATGGGTTTATTGTGCTGAAACCCTAAAGATACCTTATTTGAAACTAAGTACTGCAACCAGTTTGAGAACTTTGGCCAAGAATTTCAGAAAAAAAAAAAAAAAGGTACTTGTAACATCTCTGGCCTAACCAAGTGTTTGCATTTATAGAAAGAAAGATGGGTTTAATACACTGGTGAATATAGATGAAATTCTCTTTTGCATTTCATTTGAATAGATTTCCAGCTATTCTGTCTGTGAAGACCTAAAAGCTAGATCATGTTTGTTCCATTCATTAAATGATGCAGGAAATGCAGTTGCACCAAGATAAACACAGTTCCTTACTCCATTTTAAGGGTATGAGAACATCAAGATTTTGGGCATCCAGTTGTCGTCATAGCAGTATTCCCTTCTCTGGATAGCTGAATATTCAAAAACCAAAAAAAATCCTAACATATATTAATAAAAGCACAATACCTCTTTGCATTCTAGTATTTGTCTGAATAGTCAAGATGGAACATATGAGGTGGAATAAGAACAGGAAGAACAGTAGAGCAGAACAGTAAGGCAGAAAAAAACAACTTTCTGCATAGTCAAGCATATTGTTCATGACATCAAATTCCATAAGACTGGCTAAAAAGGAAGGGGAACACATTCGTCTGATGCTCTTCTAGTTCAATACATCTGGCATGCTTGGAAATGCCCATACATCAATACATAGTACAAAAAAAATATCTTTGGTTGCTTTTAAACATCTCTGGGATATTATTGTTCCTTCCTCCTTTCTTATTGCTTCCACTTTAGGAATGAAATCTCTCCCTCACAGAAGTAAACAGGAATTCTGTCACTGACTTCACTAATATGAAGATTTCACACGGCTTTATCAAGTGTTGTTTCTAACTGCTGGAAAGAAAATAGTGTTATTTATAAGGGGACTATACCTGACAGTCTTTCAAAGCATTCTGTACTGAAGCCTGGTCTCCAATTTTCTGTTGCTGTTTCAACTTCTGCACTTGGACTTCAAACCAAGTTTTTAGGCACTGCACATTATTTTCATATTCTGTCCAGGACTCCTGCAGACTTTCCAACAGCTGGATCTGCAAAGAAATAAGAGTATGTATAGTTCCTCATACACTTACCATTATTTTTGGGTCAATTAAATAAAACAATGAAGAGCAATGCTAACCACTGCCTTCCCAAATTCAGTGCTTTCAGGACTTAAGAACCGTATATGTACCCAAATTTAAAATTAAATATATCTGCTATCTCTAAAAGAGTTCATAATAAAAAGCCTACTTTTAAAAATAATTATGTAGAGATAACAAAATATTATGACACACTGAAAGATGCTAACAATTTAGCAGAACATTTTTATGAAGTAGAATTCTTTTCAGAGATCAAGGACATCAGGATTTTCCAAATAAAACTAAGCATGCAAACATACAGTTTATATTCCTTGCTTATAACTATGGTGAAGCAGATGAAGATTTATATTACCTCCTTTGTCAACTGATTGGCTAAAATTCATTAAGCTTTTTGTGAGTATCCTAAGCATTATTCAGCAGCAAATGAAATAGCACTTCAATTCTCAAAAAAACCCCAAATGAACCAAAAAGCCAACAAATCAAAACAAAAAGGAAAAATAAAAAAAAAGGGGGGGGGGAGGGAGGGGGGAAATGGGATGGACGACAGACCCCCCATAAAACCCCACAAAACAAAGAAAGAAATAACAAAGCAGAATTTGAAAGTGGCAGCACTGTCATAAAAGCATTCACATCACTCTAGCAAATGAACCATCTTAATTAGCTGTAATCTGAATTAGAAATGGTTGAGGATGTAATGGTCAACAGCCTTGGCCACACTGATGATGAGATAGCTGGGAGTGAAGTAAGGAAAGCAAGCAGCAGACTAGAGATCCTTAGAATAACATACTTTGGTTTTTTTCAGGTAAGAATGATCCCATGGGAAGCTGTACTGAAGGACAAAAGAGTCCAGAAAGCTGGTTGAACTTCAAGGACAACTTCCTCAAGTCACAAAAATGACAAATGCACAGAAAGTAGATTACAAAGAACTGGCCTGAAAGCATAACCTGGCTATGCTGGACTGGTGTTATGAAAGCAGTCTTGGCTGGAACTAACTAGTGAGGGACAGAAGCTCTTCTTGCTACTCTTCACAAGTACATCAGCAACTAATCGGAAACCACAGAATAGTATGAGGTACATGGTGCCTTTACTGCTCTGATCTTACTGACCTATGCCTCCCAGGTCTTCATGTCAAATAACAAATTTTGGCATACAGAGGTACTAGTCATGATAGAAGAGTTAGAATTAGGAGCTACTCAAGTAAGCTGGACATACAAAAATCCACAGAACCAGACAGGATGTATCTGAGGGTGTCGATGTCATTTCAAGGCTGCTATCAAGTTTAAAAGGTCATGATGGTTGGAAAAAGTTGCTG
Organism: Pezoporus wallicus; assembly: GCF_028554395.1. NCBI lineage: Eukaryota > Metazoa > Chordata > Aves > Psittaciformes > Psittacidae > Pezoporus > Pezoporus wallicus. Next base: position 1,241,818 of record NW_026635157.1, read on the forward strand.
GTGACTGGAAAAAGGCTATATCCCAAATCCTGCCAGGAGCTATTTCCACATGTAAAAAGAACAAGGATGAGGAATAAGCATGGTCTCACTAGGGGCAAATTGTGCCTGACCTAACATTGCTGTGATGATATGATTGACTGCATGGACAAATGAAGAGTTGTAGATGTTGTTCACCTTGGCTTTTGCAAGATTTCTTAAATGGTATTCCACAGAGCAGCTAGTTTGTTTGGGTTTGGGGTTTTTACCTTTTCTGTTATCAGGCCTTGCAGAATCTGCCAACGTCTGTTCATTGCTCCAAGCTGTTCCGCAAAATCAGTTTTGTCGCTCCGTTTACTTTCAACATCCTGGCTGCTAATCTGTAGCACCGATTGGTTCACAAAGTCTACCGTCAATTGTTTGCAATTTAAATCTATCTTGAAACCCTAGCAGGAAAAAAGGGAATAAAAAAACCCAAAACATAAGTACTATAATTTCTCACCTTCCTGCAACACAGGGAAAATGTTCACAAATGAAAACTTCACCATAATTTAGCTAGAAGTTGCTTTAGCTATTGACCAGCAATTAAAAACATTGTCACTTTCCCCTAAATGCTAAGAAACAAAGAAGCAACACCCTGCCTTCGGAATAATGAATCTGCCTCACCCAAATAATTAAAAAAATAATCTGCAAACTTGTTGACATTGGTCCCATGGATCAGATTAAAAAAAAAAAAAAAAAAAAAAAAAAACAAACTTGGTTTTGTTTTTTTTTTTTTTGGTTTTTTTTACGTTATTTAATCTCAAAGATTTTAATACAAAACCAGCTAAGATGAAAAATATTCTTACATACAAAGAAGAATCATAGCCAAAAGTAATATTTCAGAAGACTCATGAAACAAATATGACATTGAAAAGAAAGTCACTGTATGCACATCTATTACAAGAGTGCTACCAATCTAGTTAAAGAAGTGAAATTGTGTTATAACTTTATTCCTCAATAGTTAAGATATAGCATCATTCATTTTTGCTTCAGATACTGATCAAAATTATCTTGATGTGTAAACTACTGGTCACATTCCATTCAATAATAGGCTATATTCAAGAACGGGCTACACTTTGAGGAGAGTGATATTATGTAGAGAACTCTTAAAAAAAATTACACAATTTCAAAAGTGCTTTGTGGGCTTGGGTGAAAGACACATCTAATAAGGTTAAATCACGTGCCTATTACCTTGGACTTACTTGGAAATTTAGTAAGCATGCTAAAAATTATATTCCTTCCATAACTATTCCTCCCTGCTTTCTTTTCCACAGTATCAAATATCAACCAATTCTAACTTCTATACGCTTCTAATCACTCCACTATACAAGGGTTTGGTTTTTGCTTTCTCTTTTTCCTTAAATCACTTATACTTTAAATATATATATATAAATATACTTAATGGGAAAACTGAAAGGTGAATAGGTAACATTTCCACTCACTACCTTATACTTCTTGACATAATCCTGAATAGGTTTCTGTCCTACTAAATTTTTTATATTCTCTTCATCCTGCTGAATGATGTTTTCCATCAGGGAAATCCAGCTCATAACTTCAGTGATAGCATGACGAGAAGGAATTTTGTCCATCTGGAGCTGTAGAGATAACAGACTTAAAATATGCGTTGTGAAGAAAATGGACAAGAATCCCTTACTTTGCATTACCATAGCACATTTCCTTTACCTGCTCTAATTTTATGTTATTCTACATCCCTAAGATACCACTGATGTTTATAAAAAGAAAAAAAAGTGAGGAAAAAAAAAAAGGTTTTAATAGGAGATATATTGTATAACTGCATGCATCTTAATAAGAAATGTTTATATTAAAGGCTTTTTATTTCTATTTTTCATTGTACAAAGAAACTGGACAAACTGAAAAGATTCCATTTCTGAATTCCTAAAGTTCTGCATTCTTATTCCATAATTCTGTATTGGGCTTATGTAAAAGATAAAGTTTAAGCTACGCTTTTCCAGTCCTTGTAAATAGCTAATGAATAGGTCCATGGAAAGTAATTTTATACTACTATTCTTTTGTGGTGATTTCCAAATAGGGTGATATTAAATAGCACCTGCTTTTTTCTTAAAAACTCACTTTCAGCATTTGATACAGTAGTGCTTGCTAACAGTTACTCAGAAATGACATTTTTAGGTAGACATACACATTCTGCATTACAAGATAGTTCAGAGAACTACTGAATGACAGTATTTTCTTTTATACAATAGACTCAGTTAACATTTGTTATCCTTTCTCTCTCCCCCTAAATCACAATTATATTACTAACTCTGAGAACATTACAAATTATAAACTGAAGAAATGGCTTACACTGATATCGTCCTAGCAACTAAACACTAAACCAACTTTCTAGATCAGTATAATTCACTATTATAGCATTAAAAAACCCCAAAAACTACACATCCAAAAACCTCCTGTTCCTACATACACTAACAGAAACCTTACACAACGTCTTTGTCTTGCACCGACTTGAACAGGTTTAAATAAACCTATTTTCCAAACTTGACAGGGCACAGGGATGATCTTTTTCTAGAAAACATACCAACATTTTGAAAAAAACTCATCTGTTCTTTGGTTAAAATTCAACAAATGTAACTGGGAAAGTCTGAAATTAACACCAATTGATGTTAGACAGTATGGGTAGGCAGGATTTAGATGTAAGTGTAAGCTTTTCCACATTAAAACAGAAGTAACATTCCTATCTGCCTCACACAGATAAACTAAGGAAGGGAGCAACTATCTCCCAAAGGCAGTTCTAACTGCATAGCCTGAATTTTCTGGAATATCAAAGGCCATCATGGGCCTTCCTTACCTGGTGCAATTTTTCTTGTACGGCTGGGATCTGTGTGAGCAGCTCTGTCCACTGACTGTCAATGTAGGACAGACCCGCACGCAAGGCTGCTGTATCCACCTTCTTCAGCCTGAGGAGCTGGTTTCCAGTACTCAGGACAGAAGATTTCTGTGATGATTTAGCCTCCACTTCTTTTGAAAACTCCTATAAGCAGAATAATTTTTGTGGAAATACTCAACTTCTTGTACTTAAAGCTCTACCTCAGAAAGCTAAGAATATCCTCCCTTCCCTTTAAAAAAAAATATACTTTCTGTTAGTGTTTGCCAACTATACTTCAGACCAAGTGACGAAAAAAATTGTCTTCAACCATAAAACTATTTTCTGTTTTCAGAATCATCAAGCTTTAAATGACTGCAAAGTACTCAATGCGCATACACACCAGATTTTTGAAGGACAGCTCACCTATAGAAGCAGACCGCGACTTTTTTTGCATACTCACTACTTAAATGATGAGAAGCATAAATGTCTACTTGTAACTGGAGAAAAATAAAGTGTCCTAGGTCCATGAAGGACTTACCAAAAAGGAATTCAGGTGATCTCGGACTGTTTCCAGTTCCTGAGGAACTGTCAAAGACTGCTGGCTCCAAAACTCAAGTCGGTCTTTTGCAGATTGTAACCAACATGTCAATTCATTTGATTCACTCTGATACCTGTAAAGATGTTTAAAGAAAACTGCAACAGTCAACACCTCTTTTGCCTCCAACTAAGCAGTCTCTCCTCCACATGTTAGAAGAAGATACAATATGCCAGAATTGATGTAAAAATAAAAATATTTCATTTCCTTTATCAAAATTCAGGAAAAAAAAACATGATTTAATTTTAAAGATAGGCATGGTGTCAGGAAGCTCTTATTTCAGCCATTATACCCACAATTCCTAACAGTGCCTTTGTATTGGCTTTTAGGAAAGTCAAAGTTTAATGAAGGACTAGTAACTAGGTTACAATCTGTCCGGGCAAACTGTAACAGCACCCTACATATATAAACAGAGTTTGCTTTCCAGTGGTAATGCCCCTACCAGAACATGCTGAGGCTATTCACGCTACCTAGGTAAACACACACCCTTTCTCATCAGCTTGTATGCATGTGGGGCTTCTAAATTAGTCATCTAAATAAGATATCTTCTGACTTCCTCCCACCAGCTGTTGTATCATACATGTTGTACAGCAAATGAAAGAGCATGATAGCAATTCTATAGAACAAAAGTAGGATATTGCACAGAAGTCAAACTATCACATACATCTCGAAGTACTTTCTTTTAAGTGTTGAATCTAATAGTTCTGGGTTAAAAATCACTTTGACCTGAACAGCAAAGGTAGAGAAGTTTATACTGTCCATTACATCAGCATTACCTTGTCCAGTGCTTCAATATTGTCTCCAGCCTCTGAAGCTCCTTGCTAACCTTACTGGTGTTACTTAACCAGTGTTCTCCTAGTTGGTTCAGTTGGCTTTCAAGATCTGAGCAGCTAACAGAAAAAAGGAGCCTTTTTCCATCATCTAGCACTTGGTATAATTTAGGCTGGTATTCAGTCAGGTTAGATCTCAGATGCTGTAATAATAGAGGAGATGGTTAGATAGCTTTGCAGGTCTCTGTTACCACACTTTCTCAACATTTAGTTGTCTTTCACTGCTTCTTGTAGCATATCCAATGTCACCATGGCACATCACATTTTTTTCAATCTTCTCCAGTTCTAGAACACCCTGAGAACCATCAGGCATGTAATCTGCTCAAAACCTGAATGTGCTGTCACAACACCCCCCCCACTTCAAGATACCTAGCGATACCTTCTTATGATGAACTCCTCTTTGGTGTAGATAATTTACACTTGAAAACAACAATGTCAAAAGAATCTTTGTGGGTCAATACCATTTCTGAGAGAAATTGATTACAATGTCAGAACTTAGTCTATCATCTGTTGAAAACTACTACAATGAAAGCTAAAGGTGTTCAATATCAAGTTATAGACAGTGACTATTCTTCAGCCCTTCCAATGCCTATATCCAGCTCTCTGGTCATCCAACTCTTCTTTCACTGATCTACTATCCTGCTACTCATGGCTACAAAAGAGATGGCCCCATCCTTCTAAATCACTGAACACAGAAGCCAATTGTTATGGCACAAGAAAGCAAACATGGTACTGAAAAAGAAAGGCTGTTAGTAGTCTTAGCCTGAATCCAACCTGGAGCAGAGATAGATCTCATTTAAATGGTGATTTGTAGGTGGGCAAAATCCACTATCACTACACAAACAGTATGGATTTTAAAAAGATCTGTATATTTCACTAAGCTTGAGCACAGAATGTACATGCATTCCCATTTTTAAGTTCTGATGAAAATAATCTGAAGAATACAAACTAGTGGTTTCATGGTGAAGCCATAATCTTTCTATCACTCTTCTTATTTTGACTTTGATGTAAATAGAGCTCTAATAACTGAACAGAATGTTATATATGTGTCCATGTGTGTAATTCCATATAACATATATACACACAAATAGAAGTACAACTCCTAGAGAGTAGCATAAAAAATTAAAAGATAGTAATAAACTACTTGGGATGGATTTTCAACCTAAATGTGGCCATGGCAGAGTCCAAGAATCTTGGATTTGAATAACCTAATTCATGTTACTGGCAAGAGAAGCAGAGGAAAACTAATTTAGGGTCAGGACACACAAAAAATGCTTAGCATTAAAGAAAACCAAAATAAGACCCACACACAATAGATTTCTTAAGTCTTCCTCATACCATTGCAAAAGCAGAAAGCCATCTGGTAAAAGAACAATACACATAAGTTCAGAGTAGACAAGAAGTCAATTTGCAAGAAAAACTGGCAGACATTTTTCTGTAAAACAAAACAAGAAAAAAACCCAAACAACCCAACAACCAAAGTGTGTGGTTCAGAACACGACAAAGACAAAACACTAGACAAAAATTCTAATTTTGGCAACAGACCAAAAAAACAGGATGTGGTAGAAAGCCTATATTTAAATTACTAGTTTTTGTTCCATTTGAGGAGGAAGGCAACTTAGGGAACCGCATGTTATTCAGCCTCCCTTGCTCTCTGGAAAGATCATGGAGCAGATACTCTTGGAATCCATTTTCAAGGACAAAAAGGACCAAAAGGTAATAAGGAATATTCAACTTGGATTCACTAACTTGACAGCATTTATGACAAAATTACTGCCTCTGTGGATGAGACTGACTTCACTATGGCCTTTGACACTGTCTCCCACACGACCCTCCTCTAGAAGTGGAGAGGATGTGGGCTGGATAAATGTACTGTTACATGGTTTGAAAATTAGCTGTGTTACCTATCTCAAACACTAGAGATCCAAGGCTTAATGTCTGGCTGGCAAACATCAGCTACCAGTAGCTGGTAGACGTTACTACTAGTAATGTGTAGAGTACTCCAGAGATATTGATATTTGAGCTCAAGCATCTTCAAAATCTTCATTAATGGCATGGATGATGACAGAGAGTGGTCCCTTAGTAAATTTGTTGGGGACAGTAGTGCAGGGAGAGTGGTTGAGACAAAAAATGGCAGACATTATTTCAAAGACACTTTGATAAATTTGAGGTTGGGGGCAGCAGAAACCTTACGAGGCTCAAAAAGAAATACAAATTCTGTGCCTTGGGCAGGCTAACCTTGTTTCTCACTACAGGTTAGGAAGGGAATGGCTAGTATATTTAACCTGGCATCTTCCATTACCAAGATATTATGAATGAGGCAAGCCACAGCACTGGCCTACATGAGGACTATAACCACCTATAAAAGTTATTTTATTATCTGCATGGTGCTGATGAGGCCACATCTAGTGCATCTGATTCTGCTCTGCTCCCACATCCCACCAGTTCAAGAATATGGAAGTAGTCAGGGTCTTGTGTAGCATTATTAAGATGTTTACAGACCTAGAGCACATGTCCTTTAAAAAGAGGCTAAGGGAGGTGTGCTTATTTTAGACTGACAAAGAGGAGCTAAGGGCCAGTCTAGCAAAGGCCTACAACTATTTGGAATACAACTAAAAAGATGACAGAAGTAAATATTCCTTCAAAGTGCCACACAATATAAAAAGGACAATGATGACAAGCTGAAAGTTGAAGGTTTACACTGGGCATTAAAGAAAACCTTTTCAGCGTAAGTGGTGCAGCACTGCAGTTGGTCCCAAGCTCAGCTCTGGCACCTCCATATTCTGAGGTTTCCAAAGCCATTGCTGATCCAGGCCATGGCAACTGTTCTTCAATTTTGAGGCTTGATTAGATGACCTTCAAAGGTCTCTTTCATCAATTTTTTCCACAAAGAATGTCTAAAATGCACCAACCTGAAAAACCGTAATCCGCTCTGTAAGCCTGTCTTCCGTCTCTTCCACCAAACCAACAGTGGGGATGCTATCTTCCACAGATTCCAACTGCCTGGTAAGTTCCTGGTAATCTTCATCCAGATGCACCCAGGTCTGCAAGCACAAATTATCCATGTATATGGTGAATATTGAATCTGGGTATCTAGAATTTTTATTACCTGATTTCTCAATCTGAAATCCTATAGCTGCATGGTTATGAATGTACAGAAATAACAGCAAAAGCTAACCAGCTGTTTTAAACATAAAGGAACATAACTTCTGTCACCTGAACGTCACAGCAGTTAAATAGCTAATATTACATTTAGTCTATCAGTGACCTGTGTGTATGACAAAAAGGACTAATGCCCATCAATTCTGTCCAAGCACAGGAAATCAATACTATAGATTATATCCTGATGGTTGATCATAATGTCGGTACAGAAAAGACCACAGAAATTCTCACCTCTAGAATGTATTCCAGCTCCACACCTCGTTTATGAGCCATCTTTAATACAGCTGAAGCTTGTGTCATTAGCTCTGAACGTGACTGAGTCTCCTTCAAGAGGGCAAAGCTACACATCTTTCTAAAGAGTGTTTCCGTCAGGATCATGTGAGACTCCAACCCCTGAAAATATTCCTGAGAAATTTGGGTGCGAGGGAGTGGGTAAAGAGAAAAAAGAGAAAGAGCAATTATTATTCATTACCAGTAACCCAACATGATAAGACAATAGTTGTACAATCAAGAATCTGTAGACATAGAATTAGATCAACTTATCACTCCACCAACATCTCACAAAATGCAATACACAATTTAAAAAGGACAGTGGCCTTTTTAAAGAAAGAAACAGGTCAGACACCCTTTCCATGCAAATGCCATCCTAACTCTCATTCCCTAAACAGAAATAGCTCAAATAAGATATGCAGCAGCAAAAAATTCTGCCTAATAAAAAGAATGTGGAAAAGTCTTGTTATATTTTGGTGGTGCTATTAGAAAATGTATATTTTTGTTGGAAAAAATTGAGTGGTGGATGAAACACCTGTGTAGCATGACAGGACAAGAATAGGAACTTGGAATAGAATAGGAATAAGGAAGAACATGCAATCTACCTGGGTTCACTTTCAACAGAGCATTTGAAAGTCATTCAGTCAGAACAGTTCATTGAGTCCAATTTAAAATACAGAAAGTTTTAATATATTCTGATTTAATACCGGCTCACCATTCCGAAAAGCTCCTGAACCTTTAGGAACAAAAGGTTAGCAATTTGCTTTGTACAAGCTTACAGTCATGATTAATCTTGAAATATGTCACAGTTTCTTACCTTATGTTTGTCAAGTAGCAATCGAACCTCTTCCTTAGAAGCAACAATCATTTTCTGGTCACCAGTCATCTTTTCTTGGCCTGTTTCTACCAGGTCAGCCAGGTCCTGCAAAGCCCGTTCATACTGCCTCTTAAGAGCCAGATTCTGGTTCAGGTCACTTCGTCTGGATCCAATGATCATCATCAGCTCATCATATTTATCCTTGGGGGTAAAAAGTAACAGTGATGATTCTTATATCACACCTTACACGTCTTCCTACTAGTTAAGTGTACTCAAAACCGAGTCTAACTGAAAGTATGCAAGAACTTGACAGGTTCTAGTAAAAGCAGAACATTTCCAGTTTCAGGTCATACTTAGCTATCTGTCCCCTTTCATCCCCCCCTCTTTTATTTTTTTAGTGACAGATCTGAGAGAGAATTAAAACCCAGATCATGAGACACTGTTGAGAACAGCAGTCAACCTTCTGCAGACATTTGTGTTAACATACAAATCTTTATCTGTTTGAATACAGAGTCAACAAAAGCTGAAAGAAAGCATGTTTTTGTGCTTTTATGCGATTAATACTGCTAACAAAAGAGATGGTTGAAAATCTGATAAAGCAAAAGTAGAAAAACTAGGTGAATCTTTTATACACACTGAAATGATTTGAAATATGCTTTCGTGAACAGCCTTATGAACAATAAAAAGAAGCATGCTAATAGCTTTGGTGTCACCAGACAGGTCTAGAATGGAAGTTATGATTCATACCTGAATCTTAGACAGCTCTTGCACAGAAGGTTGGTCAATTTGTAGCTTTTCTACACGGTTCTTTAATTCACTGATTCCAGCATCTAGTTCCTTCAAACCTTCTTCTGCCTGCAGTATGACCTGTATTTGAAAATGACATCGTTTAGTTTTAAGGTTTAATGAAAGCACTGTCATTACCATACAGTAATATTCTTTTCTGTTTTCTGTCCAAAGTATTAGTCATTCCTTTAATCTGCCAAAATTCTAAAGGATACTACAAAGAAAAGGTATTCATTCAAAGCTGGGAGAACCCAGCTTGATTCTTAAAATATGGCATTATTACTTTTTTAATAACAAGCACGATACAAGCTAGTATCATGCACTATGTTACTCCAAACCTTGCTGTGAAGCTCCATGCTTTTAAGTACACAGCATAGGTACAAAAGGATGATTAGTTGTTCTAACACCTCCTTTTAAAGCATTCTCTTTATTAACAGTCATTCCTGTTATATCTGAGCAACAAAAAATCAGCCATCACAGCAGAAGACACGAAGGATAGCGAAGAACTGTGCACAGGTCCCTTTCAGGACCAAAACTACTGTCAATGAAAATTACTTATACATCCCCTTTGCACTTGGAAAACTACAACTTAAGAATACAGATTGGTATTTCCAAATGCATGCAGGTGATAACTTGACTTTTTTTTCAATGGAAGTGATAAGCTTTCCTAAGTCTTTCAGCTTAGGAGTCTGCTGACATAATGCATGCAGCTATAACAAAGATAAAAGCACTGTAGATTGCTGTAGTTAGTCCTTTGTAAAGGCCCTTTTCTTGGATACTACCAAACATGCTTAAACTATAGATGCAATGACTCATAGCAATGCAGAGTATGCACAATACAGCCACTAAACTTCATGCAGCTAAGTTACATGGCTGATTAATGGCTTTATTTCTACCTTCCAATCACATCTTGAATAAAAAGCAATACTTTTAATGTTTTATCAGCCAAGGTAGATGTTCAGAACCAAATCAATTCAGTTGCTTTTGTTACCATGCTGTTTTCCTATTTGGTAGTAAAATAATGATACAGGAGATAAACTTCTGCCAATCTTTTGCATCAAAGAAGAAAAAGAAAAAAAGACACAGAGTGCCAGCTTCCTTATTCATACAGGAGACTTAAAATTCCTTCAAAATTTCATTATCAGGTATATAAATCCCAGTATTTCAGTTTAGCCAAAGGATAAACCTCTTCCTCTTAGTCGTCTGCTGGCACCAGACACCAACCAGCAGGTCTTGGGTAACAAGTAACATCTGCAGAAAATAGCCGTAAGCATACTTCTTCAACTTCTCTCATTTGCAAAACAAAAACAAGAAATCAGGATATATTTTGTCATATTAATAATTAATTGTTCATCAGGCAATTCCTGATACAGAAAATAAAACAATTATGCTTTAAATTAAAATGAATAAGAGTCAACATATTACTATAAAGCAGTGCAGAAAAAATGTGCCTTTGGTTTTTAATAAAGTATAATAGCTAACCAATTTAGTCAAACCAGACTTTTTTTTGTTCATTCTACTGCCCAGTGTATGCATAACTAAGTCAGGTAGGGAGACAAGAAAGACACTGTGTTGGTTTTTGGTTGGATTTTTTAAAATTTATAAAAACATAGTACACTCTTGGAAGTACTCATTTTCATATATTTTATGTGAATATATCCGTTCTCCCCCCAAAAGAAACTGTTCTGTAGAATCCGTTTAGACTTTGAATAGAATTTTACTTCTTCTCCCCTCCCAAAGTAACAGATATTTGGTAATACCTGCATTTGCTCTGTTTCTGGTCTCTCAGCTGCCTCTGCTAGTTTCTGCAAAACTATATATTTGTTTTCAGCCACCGATGTAAACAGGAGTTTCAGATCATTCTGCAGGGGACAACAACAAATTACAGCCAACCACACAGCACAATGAAATCGAAAAATATTTTATGCTCCAAAAAAGGTTAAAGTGTTACAATTTTACAACAGCAGCACTAATTCAAAATTGGAAGCATCACAATTAGCCAGTGCAATACATTTAATGTTGCTGAAAAGCCATAGCTAGACATAAATGAGCTAAAAGCCAAAGAGACTCCTATTCAAAACAAAGCACAGTTCTGCTTTTGCCTTGCAATTAAATAATTAATTAGCAATGATCATCAGCTTCATTTAACAAAGAATCTGTTTTTCTTGTGTAGTTTATTCAACCACATACATTTGTAAACAAGTTAGGTTTTACTTTTTAAGGCAAGTTTTTTCATTACAAACTTGAGCAAATATAAAAAGAAATAAATAGGGCTTCAACACTCTGCAAGGCTAACTACACGTTATAACTTTTAAAGTACCTTATCAGACTAGACACACAAATATTATTCAACAATATTGTCAAGTTACAATCTGTTAATCTTTATGACTTCATCCCAAAAGAAAACTATCAGGAAAATTATATAAGAGGTGAATTAATGATACCTTTTTTTTTTCATGCAGTTATTTTTTAAAATACTAAATATCTAAAATACAACAATAAAGCAATAAACTTGTCTTTCTTCAGCAAAGCAAGGCCTTTCATTGAAAAATACATTTATTTTCATTAAAACTAAGCCACAGTGGAGGCTGTATATAATAGGGAACATGATAGAAACCAAGTAAGATCTGAAAGCATTTCTAAATGCAGTTTTAAAAGATTTCTAAAAGTGCATATTTCTCCACTACTTTTTTTTTTATTGCTGTGGCCAATACAGATGGCTTGAGATACCAGCTCTTATAGAGTGACAGGATGGCTTAAAGGTGATCAGACAGATGGGAATCAATACTATGTTTTCTACCCTATCTCAGCTAATAAAACCAGTGTACTCTATCACTTATGAAATTATAAAATGTATAGAGTGGAACAGTCAAGTTGCTACTTCTCCTTTGAGAAGTACTTCCTTTTATGTAATGCCAGCAGGGTGAGAAAGCATGGGATGAACGATCACTTTAAAGTAATCGCATGAGCTGCACAAGGCTTCTAACAAAGAGTTTAATTTTTGGATCAGATTTGGGTACCAAATTTTGCAAAGCTTAAGAAGTAGTCTGACTTTTCAGTAAAAACCTGCGTCAACCTTGTTCTTTGATTTGGTACCAAAACTTGTTGCTTTGAGAATCACATCCTTTTATATTCCCATTTGACGTGTACCCCTCAATTCCTTCAAATAGGCATCATACCTTGAAAGTCAATATCTGCTGGAGCTGTTCTTTCATCTGACAGCATCTCTGGTTTACTACTGACTCCAATAATGTCAGTCTTCCCAGGAGACAATCCAAAGTGTCTTGTATAATACCCCTATTATCACCATTCTCAGGAAATAACTGAGCAAATAAATTCTTGTTCTTATCCATTTCTTCTGTTATTTCTTTGATTTCTTTGACAAGAGACTGTTTTTTTAGAAAACAAAAAAAAAAAAGTGACAATCAGACATTCTGGAAAGCAGGCAAACATACTGCCATAACCATTGCCAATTCTGCACTGACACAGTAACTTTTTTATATTGTTAATATAGACACACTAAGCAAAGTTACGCAGCTACACTATCTCTGATAGTAAAAAGCCCCCAGACTGCTCTGAGGAAAATAAGTGTTGAAACAAAATTATGTAGAATCATAGAATGGTTTGGGCTGGAACGGACCTTTAAAGTCCACCCCTTCTGCCACGAGCAGGGACATCTTCAAAATGAACAAGTTGCTCAGACTCTGGTCCAACCGGACTTGAATGTTTCCAGGGAGGGAAGGTCTATCCCCTCTTTGGACAATGTTTCAAGGTTTCACCACTGACATGGTAAACAGTTTCTTCCTTGTATCTTATATGAATGTATCCTTTTTTACTTTAAAACCATCACCCTTTGTCGCCTCTCCCTTCCCTGCTTCTCCTGTTCTTCTCCTCTCCCCCCTGCCCTCCTTTCATGTTGATGAATTTCTAGCTATTTCTGTACCTCAGAGCATTCTTCCCTCTTTTTCACTTCAATTTCAACATTATGGTGTTTGCTAACACTTAGCAAAGAAGTTAAACCTAAGAAAGACTCTGTATTTAATTCTCTTTCATCCAGGCGAAGTTTGGGTCAGGTGCTGCTTTCTGCAACATTCTTTACACAGTCAATAAAGTTCATATCAGGATATGGTAGTTTGAGTGATTGATTTATGGCTTGGCTTCACGAGCTAAGATTTGGGAAGGGCTTTACCCATTCATACTACAAGCACGATGACCAAGGGCATGTGGAACAGGCAAATTACATAGAGATTATGACAGCAACAGTCACTTACCCAGTATTCTAGTATTTTCCCTCTACACACTATATAAGAAGCACCCATACTGGCAATTTAAAGAAAGTCTAAATCATGGATCCCTTACCTCTTGCTTGAAGAGGTATGTTTCTGTTTCTTCCTCTGGCAACAGAGCTGTAGCAACAAAGACCTGTTCTTCCACACCATTTAGCCACAAGGATGTGGCTGTGACACCATCATACAGCTTCTGTTCAAGTTGCAGGCTTTCTTCAGCCCGTCCAACCTGGGCAAAAGGAAACAAGAGAAGTCCAGAGCAGAAGTACAAAATACTCTAACATCTTACATCTGTGAAAGGGCTGGATTTCCTGGTGGGAGCTAGAGGAGTATTCATTGTAAATGTGGCTCTGCTGGAGGACAGGTGTAAAGACAACTGAAAGGTTACCTCAGATGAAACATCTTCAAAGACCTGATTCAATTCAACCAATACAGGTGACACGGAGGATTTAGCTTCATCCTGTCCTTTCTTATACAAAGGCATTCCAGATACCAGTCTGTTTGGTCTGTTATAAAACTGCTGAGAGAGATGTACTAATTAGGATGCTTTCATCATACACAGGGCACGAAATGCAGCAATACAGATTCTACTGCTAACTGAGGATATCACGAAATAATGCTCATGGTTCTCCCATGACTGTTCTGTGTCATGAATATCTTGAATAAAAGACTGATCAACAGGAAGTTCACTAGAAGCATAGGATAAATACTTGCGGCTAGAATTAGTAACTACTTGGGGTTTGCTTTTGGTTTCTTTTGAAAAATAAAAATTAATTATTTTTTAAACGAAGACAAGATATTTAGAACTTTGGGAGCGGGTTTCAATGTAATTTTATATAAAGAATAGACCCTATGTGTATTAGCAGTAAAATTCAGGAGGTATGTTAACACAGATCTTGTATTGTCCCCAGTTTAGTTGATTAATCCCTGTTTTTTTAGTAAAAATTCTGTTGCTAAAATCTCTTGTTTCTTTGTAACATACCCACTAAGGTCAAGAATTGAGTGTAACCAATACATTCTAACTGCAAATATCAGTTTTTCCTCTAAGTTGTCGCCAGAGTACTGTCAATTCCAATTTGTTACAGAATTATCCTGTGTTAGGTAAGTCAGTCAAAATTTTGTCTGAGCCCTTTCTTCCTTTCTAGTGCACTCACCTGAGTGGTAGTGCAGTTCAAATCACTTGGAAAGAGAACAGTGCTAGTGCCAATATTTAGTATTTTTTAAAGATGTCACAAAACCAAATTGTTCCATATTCTCTGCATTAACTACATCACCTTAATACATCTTCTACGGAAATACTGTACCTCATGCTGTGACAACTGCTTTCATAGAAGAAAATGCAAAGAGACATTAAAAATAGCTACCAGCTGTTCTTGTCCCAGTGCTTTCTGAAGCAGTCTCTGCTTTGTATGGAATTCCTGGTTCAGGCTTTCCCATTTCACTTTCATCTGTTCTTTAGATGATGGTTTCTCACCTTCCAAGACCAGTTCTTCAGAAAGTGTATCAGGCTTCTCACTGAACAGGAAGATGCGTAACGGTTTAACAAATACAAAAGCTCTAACTATATAAGGTGTTTATTTCATCTTTCGATTAGGAAATTCTACATTTAAATTCTATGATACTTAAAGTTTTGACTTTTTTTGACTCTAGCATCCCCTCTCTCAAAATGCCAGAAATACGAGTTTAGCTTTGGTAAACAGTGAGTGAAGTTCATCTTTAACTGTTTGATTTTTGTGTTTGTTTACATAGTGTAAGATCATGTAACAGAAGGAAGTCTCAAGGAGAGGAGATAAGAACTTTCTGGCATTATAATAAACCCCAACACTGAATTGGCACAAATGCTGAGGAAAACACACAGAGTACAGCTTTAATTCCTTATGCCTTAAGTCTTGGTTCTGCTGCCTCATGAACTGCCTTTATGGTCTAGACTTTGGCAGACTACAACGTTTTAGACATCAGCTATGATTCACACACCAGTGCTGGACCATAAAGTTATAGTAACTGATCCACTGCTTGTCTACTGACCCCTACTACTTTGTAATTTTAGTATGATGCTTGATAGTAAGAATAAAAGAATTTCTAAATGCTGGAAGTGATCTATGAGCAGAAAACAGCTTGTATAACTATATTATCAGACCCCTGAATTGTAAACCACAACTCCAGTATAGCAGGTGCTGTATAAAAATGATAAAACTAAAATTACAGAATTATATGCAGAAGGGGATGTAAACATAAGAATGACAAAGCACGGTCATAAAAATTTACTTTGCAGAAGAACATATGAAAGCACACCTTATACATATGCCTTCTGGAGCACCCTGCTGTGTTAAGATTTCTTCTCCACGGCATGCTACTGACCGAAGCAGACTCTTCTGCTCTTCAAGCTCTTGCTCCAGTTCCTATCAGAGCAAGTTACAAAATCCAAAATGAACCTTAGACAGATTGTTTTTGCTTTGGCAGGATATGTCTGCATTTTATAATTGTCATGCAAAGATAGCTGAGCTATTTCTGATATGGCTTGTTTAAGCACAAAAAGCAATGCAAAAACTCTACACAGGGACACAAAAAAAAATGGGTACATAAGCTGTATTGTTGGACTAATTGACCAATGCAATGCAGTTTCAAGAACCTAACCTAGTGAGGATGTCTGTGTATCACAATACACCTTGTAATGTATCTTAGGTTCTATATAGACAGTGTTGATTACTACTTTAAGGAATTACTGTCATCTCTTTAGAGTAACTTTAAGGGCCGATTCAGTTTAATTCTACTGATGGACAATGGAAGTACAGAGCGATTAAGTGATCTGACCATGGTCACCAAGGAAGTCTTGTCTGCCTGGCTCTAACAGATATAAAATAGTGAGCTCAGATGTATCATTACAAAAGCACTGAGTAAGAAACAGAAGATGTCAGTGGAAATATTAACAAGAATGGCTCAGCTTAAGCACATCTCAGATGGAAGTAAAAGAAATGCAAAACACTAACTTTCTGTTGCTGCAGGGTGCTCTGCTGTTGTTGTGAGCGAGTAGTTCTTGCTTGTGCCAGCCATTCTTGGACATTGGGGCTCTGTGAGGAACCAAAGTCTAGATCACTCTCCTCCTTGTCTTGTAATGATCCCTGCTTTCAAAGAAAAACAAAGACTTTTACAAAATCTTTTTATACTGCTAGACAGCTGGCAAGTCCAGCTTATCAACCCAAACCCACATGTAGTTCAACCTTCCATCTCTCAAGCTACTGGCTCTCATAAATTCTGAAGCGAGCAATGACTCGATTTCTGACTTTTACTGGTTACTGTAGCAAGAAAGCATCCCTAAGAATGTAAAAATAAACATGAGTCACTGCACCCAGATGAACCAAAGATCAGACACTGACGTGTTTCTGAAAACGGCTACTTCTAAAAACCAGCACTGACCTGTAATGAAGGACACAGCTTTAACTGGTGATTCAGGGAATCAATGGGTGTTTCTGCCAGGTTTTTAGTTTAATTAAAGCCTTTTTTTCTTTTCTTTTTTTTTTTTTTTCCTAACTGAAAAGAATGCTGGTTGACAATCTGGCAAAAATGTATTTATCAGTACGTACGTAACTCCATCCATGGTTGGCAGAAACACAGCCATGTAACAGAAGATTATATGACATGAAAAGTAAAGACAGTAAGAGAGATGAAACCACAGAATGTTATAACAGAACAACAAAAGCAAGAGCTCCTTCACTTTATACTTCTACCATTATATTTTTCCAACATGAGTGATTAAACAGGCTTTCTGTATAAGCAAAGCAAAAAAGCACAAATGCATTAACAGTCCCAAAGAATGCTTTATCAACTTCCTGACTTCTGAAATGCATGTTGGTTGCAAATTTAAATTATTTAACAGACAATGTATTGCAGTGTAGGGATTTTAACATACTAGTTCTAATGTTAAAGCCAGATTTGTAGGTCTGGCTACTTAGATCTACATGCCTCTCTGTGTCTGCAGGCAGAAAATGTAGAGTTTGTGCCTTTTTTTATTAGTATTTAAAAAAAAAAACAAATAAAAAACTTCAAGAGCTAAAGCTGGGAACTTAATTCCTCTCCCCTTTTAGCCTACACATCTCATTTATGTAGGATTCATGTTTTCTCTGTTATTCGGCTGTTATTCTAAATAGTGTAAGAGCACAAATGTTTCAGACACTACACAAGGCTCTCCAACACAGAAAACACATTCTGCCTTCCAGACAGCCTTTGTCTTGAATCAAGCAAGGACCATCAATGCCAGAAGTGGCTGAGGAAACCTATTTTGCCTCACGTGGTACTCCTTATAATAACAGTTGGGATGGATCTCTGCCACCAGCATCCCCGGCATCAAGCACTGAAACAGCAAAGTTTTGCTAACAGTAGAAGTCATGTGTAATATTTCAATTTTGGGGAATGAGGAGTATACTGGAAAGGACTGATTAGTGTTACAGGATACAAACTGAAGATGAGCAAAACAAGCAAGCAGGTATCTAGAGCTGGGAAGAACAATTAGCCCTTGCTCTATGAAATAGCTTTGTTTCACTAAGGATTGAGTTTGCAGGTAAACCGTGACACTTCGTGAGAACAAGTTTCTAGAAAAGCTGATGTGGTTGGTGTGTAACCAATATGATTATAGGATACCAGATGAGGCAAAGAAAATATTATGGGAGGGATGAAGAGGATATGGATTTTTTTTTTTCCTACTAAAAATGAGGAAAATCCCCCAATCTTTCCATAAATTTAAAAAAAAAAATAAATCTGCTTCTAGGGACAATAGCTGTTCACCTTGTAAATTCTTTTAGAGACCAGTATCAAGTTCTTCATCGCATTTGGCAGCCTGGTTGATTTTAGTCATATTTTGAGTTTCCTCTTCTCTGGGAAGAGGGTTGAGAAGCTATGATTTTGGAATTATACTAAGGCAGAGAAAGAGTAGTCCCTCAGTTCCTGCAATAGCAAAGTGTAAAAGGGATTGTGGCATTGTGGATGCAATGAGGTTTTCCAAATATGTTACCGTATATGCTTTTTAGATCAAAATTATTTGTGAACCAGATTTTATCATTCTCAAGTCAAAGAATATAAATTTGAAAAAAAACCCCACACTTGTATTTTCATTTGAATTCTGTCTGAAGAAACTGTATGACATGTCCTTTAAAAAAGCCAGGGAAATAAATGCTTGAAGCTGTCATTCCTGGGGACTATGCACTCCAGCACAGAAATAATAGGAAAATCCCTGAAGAAAATGTGATAGAATTGATCTTTCAAAGGAGTTTAGAATTGTATAAACTTATCTCAACCATATTTGTCATGTGGAACTTAAATCATCCCTCCCACAGACACTTTGTAATAAAATGCAGAGAATCTATCCATTGTTTTTTGAGTTTTGTTTTTGGTTGTTTTTTTTTCTGCAGAATCCATTCTACTTCTTTGGGTGTTTTTAACAAGTCTATTTATTTTTATTGCCCCTAAGTCACAGAATTTAGTAGATAACAGTAATAATGCAATGTTTTGTATATCTTTCAAAGTGCTTGAAAAATGCTATATTTGGAAACAATGGGTCTGGAACTCTCCTGATCCAGCACGTTTTTGATTATTTTCACTGCTTCATTTTATGAATAAAGAACTTGGTCTCCAAATCCCTTTTTTTCCATGTTAGAGACATTCCTTAATTAAAATTGGAAGAAAAACTGAAATTGCTCCAAGGAAGTCACAGCATCTCACAGTGGCTTCCAAAAAGCTTTGTGCCACAAGGGTAACAGATATGTTGAAAGTCATTTAATGAAAATATAACTCAGACTTTACTGTGTTCTTTATCTTGCAGTGTAACTTGGGAAGATCCTTCCTTTTCTGGGTGCAGGTTGCTCTATGTCTCTGGATAATTACAAGATTATCAGTAAATCTATAGACATGTATATGTTGAGTTTCTGAGTGAGCAACAGCACTGTCAACATATAATGTTTCTGAGAGTTAATGGCAGCAGATAGAGTCAGTACTTTTTTGGGCATCTGATGCTTTGAGCCTCAGTTCATAAGAAAAACTTTTGCTTTTCTGTTGTAAAAAAAAAACATTATAGAATTTCTCGTTTGAAGAAAAATTGATCAATGACAATTTGAAAATTTTATATTGCCTATATCTATTTTCTTCCAAGATCTGCAAGTGAAGTAAAAAACAGGAAAAGGCTTGCAATTCACAAACAAACTTAAATCTTGCATGCATCTAGCATCTTAAATGCTTCATAGTCTACATCCAGAAATTATTTTGTTTTCAATATTAGAAGGGCATTCAAAAATCTTAAAAGTTTAAGTAAACTAAACCACACCACTGTATTCGAAAATGCAGCACATTTTAAAATGCATATTTTAAGATGAATCAAAAAAGGTTGTGATGCCTTTTCATTCACAAGACATCAGAATATACTGTAATATGCCTACATGCTGTCGATAACACTTTTCATTTGCTTAATCATGAGGTTTAATATGCAAGAACAACATTAAAGTTACTTCATCTTAGAGGCAATTGGAATGAATACCTGTCTTTTTCTCTTCCCCTTTATTTTTTTTTTTGTGTATGTGTTTGTTGTTTTTTTTTGGTGAAGCTATGGTAAGTTTTATAGTTATCCAGTTGCTTCGGACTAAAAATAGTTCTTAGCATGTCAAGTGACTTTTCAAGCTAACCTTTCAGTAGACTTTAATCTGCATTACAAGCTAGAAATCTTTGAAGCTTATCATGTTTAATTTGCACAGCAAAGCCCAGAAAAGAAGTAAAAGAAAAGGGGGAAGGGAGTCACACCAGGACAAGCAAATTCAAACCCACTCAGTCACATTACATGGTAGGGTTTCTTGTATGCATTCAGTTCTCCACATGCTAGTTTAACCTAAAGAATGACCAAAACCAACTGTTAAATAAAGCAGACCAATGCTGCTAGGAATAGAAACCTAGGACAAGACTGAGGTTAAATGCATCTTCCTTTTTGTAATACTTCATTTGCTATAATGATGCCACTAAATATTAGCAATATATATATATATATATATATATATATATATATATATATATACACACACAGACATTCAAAATGTTTATCTTGATGTTGTCTGTTCATTGTGTTCTGCATGCTGTATGGACGAAAGCATGTATTCAGGATTGTCCTTTTGTTGGGGAAGTGATCCTGCCTCAGAACAAATGCAATCTAAAGGGAACTGGGAACAGGAATAGAGTATATTCAGACCAAGCTAATCATTTAGTTTCTTCACTTCTGTCCTTTCAGTGAAGACAGCGAGGTTAGGATAGTTTCACCACGAAGCAGTGCTGGCAACTTAGAAATGATTAATTAAAGTTTGCTAGGCAGTTATTTATTTTGGGGTGTAATTCCATTTACTAACTAAAGATGAATAGCTCAGTCTAAATCAGTAAAATATTTCTACTCCTTTGGTCAGTTGCATAAAACTGCTATGAAATCCCCCAACCTCCTACCCACCATGAAACCAGCTGAAAAAAGACACTTACCCGAATGTTGATTTGTTTGTCGTGGAGCACTCTCTGCAGCTCCAAAAGGCTGCCCTTCAGTGTCCTGAGTTTCACAGCCAGCTGCTCTGCCTCATCCTTGGTATGAGCCTTCCCCTCCATAAGCAAGTTCTCGTTGTGCACAGACAACTCTGACAAGGCTACCACCTTCTGCTCTATTTCAACCAGCATATTCTGCAGCAGCAAAAACAAAGAACCAAAATCATACATTTCTCAGCACCTGTCACGCTTTCCAGCAAGACGACCTGTGGCCTACCTCACTCGACATCAAGCTAAGGGCAAGTCAGATTATCGTTGATTTGCCTTCCACTTCCTTTCAGAGTCCTTAAGGATATGCTTGCAAATGTTTGCCTTTGCCATTTCTGTTTGCAACCTTTTTCAAAACAGGAAATTAAAAAGTTATTTGAAACAAAGGATTTGTTGTAGAGGAGATGCTCTTTATTTGCACGTTAAAGGTAGGGGTGCCTAAGATGCTAGACTGATATCCATCATAATTAAAAACAGAGCATGCAGCTAGAGTTACTTTCCTCTTCTTTCATGTACATTCAGTGCAATGCTTCCTACCTCCTCCTTTGTGTTGCTCTGGCTAGGTTGATAAGCTTCTCTTCTCACTATTTGCTCTTTCTGATTGGTGCATGATGGACTTAAGGATTTCTGTATAATCCTCTTTAGTCTAAAGGAGACTTAAAGTGACAAAGCTCTGGCATGTTTATTCTCAAAAGCTACTTCCTTGACATTCCATTAACTATTTGTGTATTACAGACATAGTGCATATTTTGATCTTCCAAACTCAAAGCTCACACAATTCTTGAGAAAAAACCTGACATCAAATGTTTTTGCTTCCATAGCAACCATCTAGAATAAACTTACAAATATTCCACCTGAAAGAATGCATACAGGATAAGATGGGCAAAGTCTCTAAGAAGTGGAAACAATATAGAACTTTATATAAAGCTTACTGTATTAAGATGTTAAGAATAAGCAAAAGAATAGCAGTATTAAGTTTTCCACAAAGTTAACCGTTCTTTTTGTGTTTTCTATAAATTATATTAAAAAAAACAAACAAAAACTGCTTTAATTTCACAGGTGTAATTTATATACAACAACAGCTCCTAAGGATGAGTGATGAATGAACACACAAGACTGAGCTGACTGAAAATTTCAATAATGAAGCTGTGTCAGTGGAAATTTAACCTGATGTTGAATTCATTGTACTTATAGGAACTTAACTCCCATTTACCCTAAAACAGTCGAGATCCTCAGCTGATAAGAGGCCAATATCCTTTTATATGAAAGGGAATCTTTTGTCCATCTGTCTCTTGTCTGTGTCGCAATTTTAATGGTCATATAGTTCTAAACTCTCATTTAAAAATGGAAAACTCCCACTAATTTGAGAAACTGTATGTTACAACTGATCCAAGTCTTGTTAGCAGAAGTATATGCAATGACTAATGCAGCAAAATGTTTTTCCTCTGTTGTTTTGTATTTCGGGCTGATAACATTAACTACTGAGGATTATAGTTTACTTTTGACTATGGCTAGGGATTAGCCCTGAAGAAAACATAACACTGTCACAGGTACCGCTGCTAGTGTGAGTGTATTCTTCAGCTGGAAAAGGAGGAGTAGGAAAGTATAGTGCAGGTGTTCGCATGCCTAGCAAGGGAGCTGTTCAAAAGCTCTAGCTATAGTGGAGCAAAAACCATAACTTCAGTTAACACAAATGTTCTTGCAGTCCAGATATCTTGGTTTTCTACTGCTATGTTTGCATGTGCTTTCTAAAGCACTATGCAATCTTGAATAAGGAATTAATAACAGGCTATATTTTACAAATAATTGATGAAGATAATTGAGCATATAGGAGGTGCTAAGGAGCTCAGAAAATTCTTCCCATTAATATGCTGGCTCATTCCAATCAATAATTAATTGTCTTAACATTTATGTTCCATATTTGACTTTTCACTCAGATAAAACTACGTCAATCCTGTTTGTCTAAACATTCCAGGACTGATAATTTTACCTGACAGTCTACCAGCTGTGCTTCCATATCCATAGGTTCCTCAGGAGCAACCAGAGCACTGTCAAGTGTTGCACGGGTGTTTAGTAGCCAGTGGTCAAGTTCATCAGCTTCACAACGGTACCTTTGAAGAGCCTGCTCTTGCCGCTGTTCTTCCAGCTGCTCGTTCAGTTTTTCCTAGAGGTACAAATTACATTTCAGTTTATAAAAGAAATACACTATAACAGTCACTTTAAAAAAAAACAAACAAAACAAAAAAAGCCACCCCCTTTCCTTTCATAACTTCTATATATTATTTTTAAACTATAATAAGCCCTTTCTTTGGAACTTGAAAACCCCTGACAAAATATTATCTCTTTCAATTGATGAGCACGAGTTTCTGGTGACTGAAATTCTCTTTTGGTTCAGCCACTGTATTTCTACTTCTTTCAGTAAATCTCTGCTATTACAGTCTTCTAAAAGTGAAGTCTTTTCTGCCTCTTCTTGCTGCTGTCCTTTGGATTCCCCCTTACACTGATTCAGTTTGCTCAACTAGCAAACTGTTTTGCTTATGGAAAAAGACGCATGGGGATATAGCACCGGGAATGGGCTGCAGGGAAAGGAGAGCAGCTTTGCCTTTTGGGGGAGCTGCAGGCTACCTTATTGTCTCTCAAGAAAGGCACAAAATGAGTACTTCAAGTACCAACAGAGTACTGGTGTGTCTCTGAGCTACTGAGTGTAAAAAGAAGTACGAAGAGCTGTCTACCTTGTCTGGCCTCCTGAAGGATCCCTGTGCCATGGGGTGTGGAAGGACATTAAGGTCCAGTGGCTGCTGCAATAGCTTTGCAGCAATACAGAGGCCTATCAGCTGGTCTATCTATTGGACAGACAGGGAGGGATCAGCAAGACTTGCTCACCCTTTAATAGTTCCATATGAATTTGAGAACAGGCTGAACAGGTGGGCCCGGTGGGTGGAGATCAGGGGCACAAAGTCTAGTGAAAGGCCATTAACAACCCTAGCAAGTTTACTGGTGACACAAAATGGGAGAAGTGTCTGATACACCACATGGATCCCAACAGGCTGAAGAAAGGAGCTGACAGGAACCTCATGAAGTTGAACAAAAGGAAGTGCGAAGTCCTGCACCTGGGAAGGAACAACCCCAGGCAACAGTATATGCTGGAGGTCAAGTCGATAGAAAGCAGCTTGGCAGAAAAGGATCCTGGGGTTCTGGGTGGACACCAACTTGAGCATGAGCCACCAATGGACCCTTGTGGTAAAGAAGGCTAATGGCGCCCTGGGCTGCACAAAGTGTGCTGTGTCCAGTTTTGGGCTCCCAAGAACAAGTGAGATATGGAGCTTTAGAGAGAATAGAGATGATTTCAGGAATAGGAAACAGATAGAATGAGATGGCCAGAGGATACATGGATGTATCAGATAATATGGAACCTAAGCATGCTGCAAATAGTATGAACAAGAAAAGATTGCACCATATCTGGCTAGGATGAAGTTAAAATTCACTGCAGCCTGTAGAGTGCTGTGCTTTTTGCAACTGTGGCTAAACCTGCCTGATAACAGAAATGTTTTGGCTATTGCTGAACAATGCTTGCACAGAACTAAGGATTTCTTTCCATCTGCCCCTCACAAAGGCCAGTGGGCTGGGGAAGGGCAAAAGGTTGAAGAAGGGCATAACATAGCCAGCACAGCTAAACTGAACTGACCAAAGGGATATTTCATATGAGCTCATGCTCAGCAATAAAAGCCCAGGTAAAAGGGTTAGGGCAGAGGGGCTATTTGTGGTTATGGTATTTGTCTTCGCAACCAACAATATGATGAGATCCCACTTTCCAGGAAAGTGGCTAAACATCTGCCTGCTGATGGGGAAGTAGTAAATAAGTTCCTCATTTTCCTTTGCTTGCAAGCACAGCTTTTCCTTACCCTATTAAGCTGTCGTTATCTCAATCCATGAATCTTTTTGTCTGCCTTCTATTTTTTCCCCATTCTGCAGGAGAGGGGAGTGAGGGTGAGTGCTTGGCTGCTGGCCAGGGTCAACATACCATACTTCTGTGATGAAGTTCAGACGTGTATGTGCAAGGCAAATCCCTCACACAGGGACATGTTTGCACAGCTTTTCTGAATGCTTGATTTTAATGAGAAATTAATAATTACATGTTAGAATAATTTAAAGAATAATGATAGTTGTTAAGAGCCTCAAATAACCCAGAGCTGAACAGTTCTCAAGCTCTAGGTATTTATATTAGGTTCAGAGAAAGAACAATATTAGCAATCCACACCCTCAACAGCAACATGTTTTTGTTACCTGTTCTATCTGCCTTGCGAAATTTACATTCCTGCAGCAGTATCCTGACAGATTTTATCTGTCAAATCAGAGCTATAAAGTGCACAGGTTATATTACTGAATACTGTCTAATTACCACACATATTTGCTATTATAGCAAAGTAACTGTGAGAATTTTAACAATAGTTGATAGCAGTGTATCTGTCTCATGCTTTATCTTGAAATTATTAGTTGGCATCTCCTCCTAAGTACTACCAGGCAGCTTGTAAGATCCTTATTCTGCTTCTAGTCCGTTATTTTTACAGAAAAGTAATTTTTATTCCAAGAAGGAAAAACTCAGTGCAATTTTTAAAGAATAACAAAGATATTTTCTCTGGACTTATTCAGGTCACTGTACAGAACTAATACAGTTGATGCACCCTGGGGACTCCCCTGTAATTCAGTGTTGTGGTTTAACCCCAGCCAGCAACTAACCATGGCTTAGTTCCACAGAGTCAGTTCTCACTCAGTCTCTCAGAATCAACTGATGCTGGAAATAACAGCAGTTGCCGTGTCTGTGAATTCACTGCTGCAGTTCTTAGCAGGACAGCAGCAAAGCTGCCCTTCAATGTTCCAAGTAGCCAAACTAATGTAGCCAGCATTTGCATGACTGTATGTTCTCACATATATAATTCACACAGCAACATTCCTATACACAAAGGACTTTTTAAAAATCACCTTAGTTTTGAAATATTTTTGGTAAAGCTGGTAGGCACAGAAATAAAGGGTTGCATCTTTCATGATAGAAGTCTGCATACCAATCACTGGTAAGATGAGCACAGACAACAATGGAACAGTTTAGAAGAGGTGTTATTTCTTGTTTTAGGCTTCCTCCCTTCTCAGAGAGGTGGCTCCTTAAAATTTTGTTGTAGGTAACATGACTTTTGATACCTGCACTTCATTACTTCTCCTGTGGAGAACAAGGAATACCAAGGGAACCTACTGAGAAAATGTCAATGTGGATATTAAAAACCAAATAAACTTATATATGTATATATTACGTAACTCCTGAAGTGTGTTTCCAAGTTCCTTCTGGTTGCTTACCACCTAGAATTAAGATAAGGGGTTTGTTAAAAAGAGTGATAGTTTATTAGTGAAAGGAATTGTGAGAAATGAGCAGAACTAAATCTACTTTTTCAATTATCATCACTCAGTGGTGACTGAGAACTTCAGTGAAAGTAAAGGTCTGCCAAAAGTGGCTCTCAAAATCTGGAACATGACCCACTTCTACAGTTGTACCTCTAATAGTTGTCGTTTTCCTGATGCCTTCATTCGAATTGTGGCCATTCGTTCTGCCAAGACCGTGAGAGTGGATTGCAATGCCAGCTGATCAGCAGCTTCTGCATCCAGTGGTTCTGAAACCAGCTCCTGGGCTAACGATGTCTGAAGCTCAGTGATTTCTTCTTGTAACATCAAAATCTCATCCATCAAAGCCTATTTAGAAATGAGACCAGAGGAAGTATTTCCTTCATTTATCAGTGAGAAAAAAGTATCTCAGGAGGCTTAATAAAAAAATTCAAGACAGCTGTCCCAAGGGAGCATAAGGAACACAGAGTAAGGACTATATCACTGCTGGTTTGGTAAAGTATGAGTCCTGCTTTTAGGTGATTAAGCCAGGATTATACATCTGACAACTGAAATGTGGATTTAATTACTTACCTGGAATTTGAAACATATCACCAAAAGGAAGTCTTTTTGAACTCTTATACATACAGATCTATTCTTCGAAAAAATTTTATGCAGGGTATTCTAGTAGATACAGAGGAGATGATGAACAAGTTAGTGAGTGTATGTTTGTGAGAGAGAAATAACAGCACGAGTTAGCTTCCAGCCTGAAGCTTACTGATTCCACAAAGAACATCCAGCAATACATGTAAACATCCAGGGATTAACTCCATGGTGTAAAAGAAGTTACTACCACCATTCTTATCCCATAGAACAGTTTCCAAGACGCCTCCAACAGGATGCTGCATTACCAATACCTTAGAGCAGATACTCTACCTTCATGTCTGACAGTGTACACATTGGATGCACAGGACATAAGACAGTGCTACAAAAGTCAAAAGTTTTCCTTTTCAGGTCATGGAGTTCCTACTGAAATGAAAACTGCCCCTACCACATAGTTTCAAGCTATCAAATAGAAGGCTTAGTTAATTACAACTTGGACAGATGTCAGATTGGTTAATTGACAAAATATTCTCTAACCAGGATGCCATTTCTCAAGGGGAATGGGAGGGATTTTTTTGTATGCTCTAGATTGCTCTGTTCAACAAAGCAAAGATTGCATTTAGATCAATTTAACATGCATCAGTATTGGTTATGATCTTAGTAAACTTGGAAACATAAAGAGTCCAATGTATGCTAGCAGCACTGATGCTGAAGAACAGTATCTGTAGGTGGCAGTGAACACCATCTCTGACAAAAGATTTTGCTGAAAATTTTGACTGGACAAACTTACTGTTTAGTCTAGTTTTTTAAAAGGCTCTTTATTAAAAGAATCCACATTACACCATCTTTAGAACAGCAGAAGTCCAGAAAGTTGTATGAAACAGAGAAGTTTCATACAACTAATGCATGTTTTTGAGGCATCCAGCTGTGAAGAATGCTGCTTTCTAAGAAAAGGGAACTAAAGATATATGCGTAATGCATGCCCTCCCTCTATTTGTCACATGTAAATTTTTACCTGATGTTCAGCCATCTGGCTCTCTGGGCTTTTGGCTGGTTCCAGACTCTCATTTAATTTGATCTCAATGCTCTCCATTTTTGTGGATATAGACTGGAGTGTGTCCTGATACTTCTGCTGACGCTCAAGAGCTTCATAGAGGGTACGCTGCTTTTCACTGATCTGAAAAGAAACGGAATGTATAAATTCTGACCTCTGATATAAAATTTACTCTTTCTTCTGCTTCTTACATCCCTAGGCTTACCAGACTAAATCCAAGAACTTGCCACAAGTCTTCAAAAGTACAAATTATAAGGGATTATTTATTTTAGATTTTATGTACTCAAACGTGGATATGTACTATTTGCTAGATGTATAGTTCTTAATATCCCGTAATAGCTAATGTGCCTCTGCAAAGAATTAAAATTTATAGCATGCAAACAAAACCTTGATCATTGTCATACTTCACTGAATTATTATGCTGCACTACTATGTAAAATGTGTTAAGCTGACTCAGTACTTGAGGAAACTGGATTCTTGGACCTTTTTTTGCCAGCTCAACCAGCATGAGTGGATTTCCCTGTTAGGTTATGCAATGTAGTCTTAACTATAGCTGCCTTCAGAAATATTTGCCATCAGCCTTAATGACTTAATGGAGGTCTATCCAAAACCAGGCTTCCAAACAAAGAACAAAAGAAAATAACATCACAACTAACAATTCTTGTTTCTGCTTGAAAACCAAGAATTGCAGAGAAGAATATTAACCAGTTCTTTGCATTTTATTCCTTACAAACTATCTATTTTTTTGAACCCTTCAAATGAAGACTTACCACATTTTTCAGTGTTTCCCAAGAACGCTGCAAATCATCCAGTTTGGCACTAGCAGCTGTTTCTAAGCCTGGTTCATAAAACTCCTGGGTGGCTGAAGTGCTGGGTTGAATTTTAGCAGCTTCTGTCTGCAACTGTTCAGCAGATAAGGCTTGGTAATAAGCAATGTCCTACAAGCATGAAGCACATTATGGCACTTTCAAAATGAAAGCTACTATGTAGCATTCCCCCCGTGTACTGTCCCATTGCATGTCCATTAAAATAAAACCCTCAAAAAGACAAAACCACCAGAAAACCTCTGAGCAACACAGTAAATAAATATTAAAGAGTAGAACACTAAGTATGGCCTGGAGCTTCACTATGAAGACCACTGTAGATGCATTTTTTTTCATGATCATATTGGCTGGGAGACACAGGAGGCAGCTATGGACAGACATGGAAAGGCTGGGAAGGGAGTGCTATAAGTGGGAGCATTGTTCTAGCATCATTGCAACAGACAGCAGGGTATGGCATGGTAGGTGACAAGGAATGTCATTCCAACAAACACAGAGAAGGCAACAGAAGAACAAAAAAGGAACATGTTGAAGAACTAGTCAATGATGTAAGACAGAGTACAAAACACTAGCTTATAGTAAGCTTTCAAACAAATAGATTTTCTTGGCTAACTTACAAAAGATAGTGGGAAAAGGGACCAGAATTGCCACTAGAAAGGGGCAAATGTTCAAACTGCCACTGAAAATTCAGGGTGGAACTGTTTCACAGCAGACATTCCATATTCAGTGCGTGGGGATTCCTTCAACTATTACAGGTGACAATTAAAAAAATATACAGAAAATTTAAAATTAAGGAAACATGCACAGTATCTATATTTAAGTCAGGAAAGCAGACTTAACAACAAGGATTATTTAAAACAAAACCATGTAATAAGAGTTACCACCACATCTATTTGGAAGGTGAGAAACACTGCAGCCTTCCTTCTTCTCACTTAGTAGCCTTACTTTGTGAACTATGTCCAGACCATGCAACCCAGCAGCTATTATTCAGTTTCCTCAACAACTTTGCATTTTTAAATGCCCCTAGTTGCTCAAAATCCACTGGAAAGTTTGTTTGGAAAATCCTCCTCCAATGATTTCAAATTTCCCTGTTCCTGACTTTGTAGGATAGGGATGAAAATCCAGCAGGTTGAGCAACATGACTGAGAAAACTAAGTGCCTTTCACCTGGCAGCTTACAAAGCTGTGTCTACCAAACAGACTGCAAACCCTTTACTGTACTGCAAATACAAAAGTGTGTGTAAAAATACAAATCCCCAGAGAGTGAAAGGAATTAAATAGAGTTGGTGGCTCTTCTCCAGGGCCCAGTACTGGAGCCAGTTTTGTTTAATGTCTTTGTAGCAAGGTGGGTGTTGGTCTCTTCTCCCAAGTTAACAAGTGATAGGACAAGAGGAAATGGCCTCAAGCTGTACCAGAAGACGTTTAGATTGGATACTAGGAAAAACCTCTTCTCCAATAGATTTGTCAAGCATTGGAACAGGATGCTCAGGGAAATAGTTGAGTCACCATCCCTGGAGGCACGTTAAAACACTTGTGGTGCTTAGAGACATGGTTTAGTGGTGGACTTGGCAGTGCTTGATTATCAGTTGGACTCGTCCTTAAAGGTCTTTTCCAACCTAAATGATTTAATGATTCTATCTTATACCTGAAAGGAAAGTGCAAAGACGACAGAGCTAGGCTTTTTTAAATGTTGCCCAGTGACAGGACAAGGGACTATGGGCACAAACTGAAACACAGGAGGTTCCCTCTGAACATCAGGAAACACTTTTTTACTGTAAGGGTTACTGACCACTGCAACAGACTGCCCCCAGAAGTTGTGGAGTCTCCATCCTTGGAGATACTCAAAACCCACCTGAATATAGTCCCAGACAACCTGCTGTATGTGGCCTAGCTTGAGAAAGGGCGTTGGAGCAGACAACCTCCAGAGGTCCCTTCCAGCCCAAGTTGTCCCGTGATTCTGTATAGGTGTATACAAGTCAGGCACTACACAAGACTGTATCTGTGGTACTAGATCTCCAAGTATATTTAGGATCCTAACTTGGAGCAGAATCTTTATTTCCCTATGTAATTTCAGTATCTTATCTAATACTGTACGTGAACAAAACAAAACAAGCTCTGGAAGAGTACAGGAACAAGGACACTCCCATCAAACTGTCCAAAAGGGGCAGACGAGGTACTTCTTCCGAGGCAATAATAGAGAAAATTGAACAATTTCATGATAAAAGTTATTTCTAATGTCCAGGAGCTAATAGGGAATAGGTAACGGCTTAGCACACCATTCGTTACTGCAATTTCAGAATCTTTTACTCTGACCACAAGTGATCTTTCCATGTCACAGTGAAAAATTGCAACAGTACAGGCAACTTCTCATTTTGCCTTATCAGCAGCTACTCTCCAACCCTTAGCTAGCCCTCTCTCAAGACCAACAGAAAAACTGGGCTTCTGCGACTTCTTAATCATGGTTTCCAGAATAAAAAGCTTGCTTTTACAGAGAAAGAAAAGCAACCCCTTCCCTCCATCAACTACTTTCTGGAGTATACATGACAGTTTCTTTTTGGCAGGGCTTTCAGATAATGGTAGTGTGAATCCAGATGTTCTTACAAGTAACAGATTTTGTTGCCCCCCAAAAGGCCCTAACAGATCATGCCTGCTTTTGTGAAAATTAGCCAAACAGTACTCAGGCTTTGTTATTAGGATGTAGGAGCAAAGGGTGTGTTTAGATTTCAAAGGATATTTAACAAGGGCTGTTGCACTCTAGGTGAGTTTTTGTAAGGGAAGGAGAAAGAATGATTAAGTAAGCTGTGTACAAGGAGATAAAAAGACATTTAATAGTGACCCGGTCCTGAAGACCTGAATCACAGCATCAGCTGTGGCTTCAAAGGCTTTCTGACAACACTTCAGCTTTTGCAATTCAATTGTGCTGCACTGCCTATCTGGAAAAATAAGTTTTTAAAAATGTGCCAAATTTTAATCAACTACGTTTGGGTAAAGGTGAGAAGTTTTAACTCCAAAGGCTTCCCATTCAGTACTGCAGCAGATGAAGTGCCTGATTTTGCTATACATCAAAATAAACTGCATTGAAGGACTGTTATCTGTTGCTGAAATGTATACTATGAAACTCCTCAGCCTTCTTACAGTTAACATTTCTATAGTTCCCCACCCACCCCATTGTTCTTAGAGGAGTTTCAGTACAAAACTAACAACATGGGCACCTGCTAACAGTGCTAAATCTGTCATTTTCTTGTATTTATGGTCTTGCTTTACTTTATTTCAATACACAGAACCAGTATTTCCACTAATACGCAGTTGGCATTTGTTTTATATTTTCATTACTTGTTAGTAATGTAAAACAGTGCATAGATGTCTGAATTCAGAATAACCACATTTCACCATTAAGAGACACTAGGAAACGATGAAAGACTGTGCAAAGATAGGCACGAATTTAAAAAATAGCCTTAACATCCAACCTTCTCCTCCTCATCCCCTACTTCATGAAATCTTCTCTTTTTCAAAGACTAAATTAATGTAATTATTTACTTTCTAGAGCTCCTGTTCACATGTTTTTTCTGGTACTTTGCAGGTTATCTTCCTGTGACATTTTTTTTCTGTTAATGCTGGCTACTTTTTATAACAAAAGATTTTCAAATTAGTTCTGCTGAGTGTCAGTGAATACATAATATTTTTTAATTTACAGTTAAGACCCTAATTAACTAATCTCTAGTTTTTTCTTTTTCTTTTTTTTAACCAACCTTATTTCCTGAAGTGTCCCTGGGCATTCATCATGGTCAGCACTGGCACTTTCACAGCTTCTTTAGTTTCAACATCATGTGAGTGTGAACCTAAGCATTTTGTAAGCCACTACATTTTGGATCGTTCTTCCGCTTATTTTTTAGTATGTTCAGATCATTTCAACACTAACCACACTGAAGAAACCTTAATCTGTATGTTTTTTAGATTATAACACCATCAATTTTATCTCTTTCAAAAATATTCTGCTAAATAAAAAACATCTTGTTAAATTTTGCCATAGTAAATCACAGGTTCTAAAATTTGTATTTTGATGTCACCTCATGGTGAAACAGCATTTTTGCTAGGTTTTCCTTATTATTTGAGATAATGGAGCTGTTAGTCTGATTTTTCATTTTCAGAGAAATGTAGGGAACTGATATTGGCTTCATTTATTGGGAAGCAAGACGATCTTGGTCCTTTAATTATTTCACTGATTAACACGGTCTAAGATTTCTGTGATGAAATATATAGCTGTCTTTTTACTGTAAGTAAACTTTACTGGAAAATTTCTGATTATATGAAATAACAGAACACTAGAAAAATCCTTCTCATTAATTACATAACTTTTTTATTTTTCTGTTGAAGATTCTGTCACCAGTCTTACTATTTTACCTTAATATTCTTCCTTATGTCCGTTCATGAAAATGAATTATTCATATTTAGCAACTTCTGCAGCACATATGCATCTTTGAAATTAGTGGAAGGAATCAGTGGGCATCTTGCTCAAACCTTTCTAATTCTACTCAGCCATGAAACACAATGCATTCTACCCCTTAAGTCTGCAGTGGTCAATTTTGGAAGAATTAGCAATTAAAAAAAAACAACCACAAAACCCACAACATGATGAATTCAGAGAGATGGTGACTGCCCCTAAGGCTCAACTCTAAACTTTTAGAGCTTAATATTTTTCATGTGCTTTCATGGGCATGATGCTTCATATGCTAGATTCATTGCTTATTAGACCCCTCAGTTTTAATTTAAAAATCTAACTTCAGTGGTTTCACTGATCTGCCACTTGAAACAGACTGACACAGAAAGCATGGAATGAACAATACATAAAAAAAAAAAAAGAAACAAACCATGAAAGTTAATACTTTAAATGGTATTAAGATATTAGTGTGTGACTTCAATGTTACAATGCCATTGATACAGTAAGATAGATATGTATGGACATAATGCAATGTTTTATTATGTGAACTACAAAATTGCATTTCTTCTCAGGATGCAAGATTCCATTAAGTACTACTGACAAAATAAAAATAAGGCTATAAATAGAAAACAGTAGTGACATGCAAGAGCTTTGTCAATTCAAATCTATTTTTAAAAACAGCAAATAGCTTTAACACCCAATTTATACATTTTAAACTCAGAAGTCAGTATATGCATCCATTTTGAATTACAGCCTGAAGGTTCAGTTAGGTTAGAGGTTAAGCCTCAGTTCCTTGGAGCTGTAGGTAAATATTATTTCAGAAGATTAAATAAACCACCTGTGGAATGGAACCATGCATGTCTGAGATTAAAGCTGAATGAATGCCAAGAGGGAGGTACCTGGTTAACAGAAGCATCTGTATTAGCCACAGGTGAAGGAGAGCGACAGGCAGGTGGAGAAGATATCTCACTGTTGGTTCCCTCCTCCCCAGACTCCTCAGTGACAGGGGATAGCAGCGTGTGACAGCGACCAGCAGTCATCTGCCACAGGAAAAGCAACCCCAGAGCACAGGAAGAGAAATCAGTTACCTCAACTTACATTTGACTTAGACTGAGATAAAAACAAACAAAAAACAACAACAACAAAAAAAAAAAAAAACAACACATGGCCAGAATTACCATGTCATTATTTGGTCATACTTCATGCTGTTAATTTACCAGTTTAAAAATCTTGTTGAATTAACAGTATCATTTACTTGTCAGACTTCAGTATAAATATGCTCTCCTGTACCCTAGCAAATTTAAAAGAAATTGTATAGCAAACAACTCAATAATAGTAAATTAGGGTTTGGCTGTATGTCTTCTAATACAATCACTGCTGCATATGGAAATACTGTGGAGAGCTACGGAATAATGCAGTATTGGCCTCGGTATCCAGGCTTGGTTAGAACAAGGAACAGACTTGGAATATAAAATACACACAATCCAGTAGCAACATACTATTCTTGCTCCCCCAATGCTGTTATACAATGAAAAACCCTGAAATCAGCACTCTATTTTCACTCAGATAAAAATCTCAATACCATCAGCAGTATATTTGTAATGAGATCCAGTTAGAAACAAAGGCAGGCAGAGTAATTTAAACATGAGGCCTATGGCAGTACTTAGCCAGCTTTCATTTCCAACACCATCATCTGAAAATATAGCAGCATATTGTAAATTATCACATCAATATTTTAAGAGATTTAAAAATACAGTGTGTAAAACCGATCCACTGCAACGTCACGAAATATTTAATCTGATTTCATCTCATTCCTGCAATTCAGTACTTTTTCAGTGTTTGCTCTTACATGCTGTCAGCTACAAAAAAGCACTGGATTTGCATCTTCTTATGGAAAACTTCCACTGGTATATGTCTGTTAAATAACTTCACCCTTTATGAAGAAGTCTTGAAAAACCACATAAAGCAAACTACAGGAAAGGGAAGCTGCAACTTGTTTGGTTTGCCACACTTCCAGCCATTTCAAAAGCAAAATGTATATGTAACCTGTGGCAATTTGCTGCACAGGAGTATTGCAATGATGCAAAAGCAAGCAGCTGAGATGAACAGTACCAAGACCAAAGCATTCCTTACCATAACCACCGAGGGATGAGCAGAGTGTGCTGGGAGCAGGTCTGAATCCAGCTCCTCCATTCCCTCTGAAAGCCCCTCCACTTCTGTCACTGTCAGCAGCATTGTGGCATGTTTTGCTTTCATTGTCAGCATCTTGCACTTTGAATTCAAAGAAGCGATTTGCTCCTGGTATCCTTTGATCTTCTGAGCCAGCTCCTGAGGAAACATTTTTTTTTTCCCTTATGCAGAGGCTGCCCATAAAGGCCACAGGACTCGCAGCATTTCAGCTTTCCTGGCAAATGCAAGCTCTCCCCTCCAAGCCCAGCCAATAACATCACGGCACTGCCTCTCCGGAGCCCTGCATAAGCTGCCGCTAGCTGACAAGCAGGATGTTGATAGTGGAGGGAACAAGTCAGGCTGCGTCTGGCTGCAGAGCTAAACCGCAGAACCGAGAGCTTTGAGGCAAAACCGGAAAAATGCTGCAAAGGCTCTGTGTGCATGATAATCACAGAGGGAAGGGAGGGATGCCTCACGCTCACATCCAGCCTGAACCTTACATGAAGTTTATTAGCTTCAGACTGCAGAAAAGGGAAATGTGTCTCCTTCTTCCTGTCCTACTTTTTCCCCTTTCTATTTCCATTTATCTGAGGAAGATGAAGCTTCTCCACATAGTGCATGCCACGGAAATGAGGCTATGTGGTAACCACTGTAAAAAATGCCCCATTCAGCTCTCGACAGAACGAATTAATTGTTCAAACAATAACTCACAGGGTCTAACAACATCAAATGTGATAGGCACAATCAGTCACGTAATAAGATTAAATGCAGACTGGGTCACTTTTTGCCACTGTTTGAATAAGCTGTGGTTTAATCTTGTTATGGCTATAAAGGGGTCTATCTGTATGGCCAAACACCATCGTATATTTAAGTTTAGTTGGATAAGAAAGACTGAAATGAACAATGAACAATCTTAGAAACTGACTTGTCTTCTCTCCTGCCCTGTACTGCAACCCAGTTTGCTGTCCAGCCTCAAAGCTTTCAACTAATAAAGTAAATAAACAAAAAAGCAATGCTGGAAGATTTTAGTATTTCTGCCAAAGCTATTGCTCCTGTTTCCACAGAGATTCAATAATATGAATTTCAATCTATAAAATGAAAAGGACATTTGTAGAAGCTTGCCTGCTAAGCCAGTGATTATTCATTCAAATATACTGCTTTATTTATTTGATTTTATCTCTTCAACAAACACAAGTTTTCAAGGAAAAATAGGAAGAGAAGTTGCAAGATCTAATAGGTATAATAAAAAAATAATTAAAATATCTTGTACAAAGTAAATTTTAAAAGTAAATAAAAGTAAATGAAAAGTAATGCTTCAGGCTGGTAAAACTAAATTTTTTTTTGGGGGGGGGGGGGTGCTGCATAACATTTTCTGGAAATTATTTTCTCAAAACCACAGTGCAGAACAGTCATAGTGAGGAATACAGAGATCAAAATGGAAGCAGCACAAGAACTGAGGATGACACTTTACTGCCTGGGTTACAATGGCACCTGGTCAGTGTCTGCCATGTAAATAATAAAAGGAGCTCTCTTGAAGCGCCAAGACTTACCTTGGAGACTAAGCAAAGTCTGGAGTATAAAACATCAACTAGATCAATCAAAAACCCAACTGCAATTAAATTAAGCCATAATTTTAATGTCTAGCAGCTGGTATAGTGCTCTCTTTGGCAGGTACCAGTCATTCACTAATGCTTAATGAATGACACCTCTGAGGCTCAGTAAGAAATTATCATCATTCAATATACTCACTTAATTCCGTCATTATTACTGAGATGCAATAACATTTGTGGCATTAATTTCAAATGCACTGTGTATCTAACATATTGAAAACAAGAAAAAGGAGGGAAAAATGTGATTGTGAAAAACCCCTGAAGTGACTTATAAAAGTAATGCTGTATGAAATACTGTATTATCCATTAAAATAATTCAAAAAGTATGGAGATACTTGCCCAATTTTTATATGAAAGTCTAAATAAGCACAGGTCAATAAACAGTTTCAGAGTGTTACATGCAGAGCAATACAAGATTCCTACAAATCAAGTTGTATTTTGCTTCTACTATCTTTCTCTTAGTTTAATTCTAAATATAACTACTACAAACATCCCTTTCAGTTCTTGTCCATGCAGGCTTCAACAGGGAATCTGGAACTGAAGTTTTCTTAAATTAAAAACACCTCTAATAAGCATCTTGATGAACTTGCCTTTCAAAGTAGTTTTTGAAGTAATACAGGGTATGAAATATACCCTTTATGCTATGCATTTCCACAGGTTTTTGGCAGACAAAATATGAGCTAAAACCATGCATCTCAATCTTTCAAAACTCCTTACCCCTAAATGTGGAAAGCTTGCAAGTATGAAACCTGTCCACTCTGGCTGATCTCCACATGTGCAATAGAGTAAAGCTGCTATTTTCCCACAGACATTTAGAAAGACTCATAGCACTGAACTTGTTCAAATGCAGATGAAATTTCAAGCTGCCCCATTTTGAATTCCTTCCTCTCTGCAGCATCATTCCTTCCTCTAGGAATATTACCCTGTACCACTGAAGTCACTTTCCTCTGTTTGCCATTCCAGAACATTTGACTGGAGAATAGTAGCATTATTAATTCAGTACTAAAACCCCGGAAGTGTTTGTTTAACCAAACTGCTCTGCATTTACACCAAGTAACTTCTGTAACAACTGGATAGTAAATGAGCAATGCATTTAACATTAGGCTATATTACACCATAGCACAGCTTTAATTCTCATGTAAAGAAATGGTGCCATCTAGTGCCAAAAGTAACATATATAGATAATGGTACATCTTTTATCCCAAGAACTCAGGAGCTTCAATGCCAGCACAGCAAGGCTGCACAGAGACTATCCTGACTCATTCAAAGGCTGACAATCAATGGGCTTGAGGACAGGACCTGTAAATCCACAGGACAAAACTCTTCCCAACAACTTTAAAAGAAGCCTTTGGAGTCAACATTGCAGAGTTTCCCCTCCAAATCAACTGTGTTTTTCCTGTGATTCATGTCCCCTGATGTTTTTTTACAGAATGTTACTGGCATGGAAATGAGTAATTACTTCAGGATATACACATATATAAATATATATTACATATATGAGAATCACTGAACTACCCGTGCTCACTTGATCAACTGCTCAACATTAACTTCTGGGACACTCCTTAGCTAAGCACCTATGTTAACTGTCCCTCAGTTATGCAGTGCTTTAGTTTGTCACAATTTTGCCTGGAGATTAAGACATATCTAACCGAACAAGCAAATGAATGCTCCACACTGTACCAATAGTGTAAGTTTCCTATCTGGTATTGCATCTATCTGCTCAACTAGCCTTAAGCAAGCCTGAGAAGCTACTCACATAATTAACGACCATTGCTTATGAAAAGTTTTTTTGGGTCCCTGAGCTGCCTTTGACCCCATGCTGTTGCATTTTGCTCTCCTACCTCATGACGTGAAATCTGGACCTGAAGTTCCTGGATGTTGCCAGTTGCTATTGGCTTGTCTTGGATCTCATGATGGGCACTCTCTATCATTTGCTGTAAATGTTTCATTTCTTGCTCATATTGCTCATACTGAACAACTGCTTCCTAGAGAGGGGGAAAAGAAAATTGAGTGTCTACATGAATATAAATATTTATTTATTCCAAGCATGTCTGATTTCCCTTCTGATGTGTAGCAAACTTAATCTATCTGGTATTTGTATCTGAATATGCAAAGCAGGAATATAGTCAGGGAAAAGTCCATTCAGAAATACTACACTTAAATAGCATCAATTATCCTTAATAACTCTTGCTATTAAAACCTTATTCTTCTCTGGAAATACCTTTTACATGTTTAATTATGAATTCAAACAATCAAACAAAACCTAGTTTTCTTGTATTTAACAAAACTTGAAAATGCAAATATCATAGATGCTGAATGACTCCAAAGTCAGAAAGAAAAAATATATACATTTTAAGTAATAATAAAAAAAAAAATCCTAGAAAGCTACTTAATTAACTCAACAGTTTCTATGCAATCCCAAGCTGTTGATGTTATAATGATACATTAATTTCATGAACTGGATTATATGTATTATAAAATTAACCTGCATGCAATTTATATTAGCTATTTGTCTACTTAAACCTAACAGTATTACAAAAAGCACAAGATCAAGGACAGAACCGAGATGAAAGTCTGATGAAAGTCTAATCAACAATTAACATGATCATGACTATTAGAACCCCCAAAAACACAGAGAAATGAAAACATACTGGGGAACTTCTTAATGGCACCTACATGAAAAAGAGTAATGCACAGAGATACAAAATTCTCTGCACTACGGTTTGTACGGCACTGTTCAAGTTATCCAGAGAAATTTCTGGGATGGAGTGCCACCTACCTGCATGATGTTGCACTGCTGGATGGCAGTGTGCTGCAGGTGGCTGGCCTCCTCTTGGAGCCTGAGGGCACTGTGGCATATTGGCAGGCCAGTTACCACCTCTTCAGGAATCCTCAGGGCACTCTGACAGACTTGTACTGAATGAACTTTTGGCTTCAGTGACTCCATTTCAGACAACAGATGCTAGAAACAAAGTGACACAATAAGCCAGTATTGCAGATCTTTCAGAGCATTTAATGCAGCAAAGGAAAAATAATGATGAGTTCAAGGACTAAAGCAAACAAATTTAATTATCTATTTTCTAAATTGAATATAATCAGAACACATTTTGTCTGGAATTATTCATTCTGAAATGAGCATTCTTCTAAATATTAGTTAAGCAAAAAGCCCATGTAATAGAAATAAAAATATTCATTAAAAAGCACAGTAATAACTATTTCTAAGTATCTAACTAGAAAATATTTCTGTTAACATATTTGAAAAAAAAACCTCTACAAAATCCACAAATCAAAGCAGCATAGGAATCATTTATGTATACGCATATTTTAATGTTAAAATCCAACTCCCTGCTAAGACAGAAGTACATTTCAAACCAGCAAATGGAGCCTGTTGTGTTCACAGCCTTCTTTTGAAAGTAAAAGCCATGGCTGAAAACATTATTTAAAATGCAAAAGACAATCAACAGAAAGAAACACAGCTACACAGAAATCTTGTTCTTTGAATAACCACTGGCTGGGTGCCTTTGTTAATAGTCTCTATTCCATTCACGTCCACTCAAGCTGTCTGTTCATATGTACGAGAAGGGTCTAAGTGTAATGATTGGTGAATAGATTTGACCAACATTCTTTTTATCTTCACTAGGTGGTAAAAAAAGAAAAAATGATTAAAGAAAAAGAAAAAAAAGGAAAAAAAAAAAGGCAAAGTTGTTGAAAGGGGCCTTAGCACATTAGGAAAGAATTTCAGCTAGACAATGTATGTGGCAAACAGGGATAAAAAGACTG
Source organism: Pezoporus wallicus (assembly GCF_028554395.1). NCBI lineage: Eukaryota > Metazoa > Chordata > Aves > Psittaciformes > Psittacidae > Pezoporus > Pezoporus wallicus. The sequence goes on from NW_026635157.1 coordinate 1,282,807, forward strand.
GTCATCTCCCTTCCCTTATACCATATGCATTAAGACAGCTAAATATGGCTAAAGTGCATGCTGATGAGAGGATTGTGGTTTACTCTTTATTTCTGTGCCTTCATGACATATGGTGGATAATCTAAACAGAGATTTGGTATAAAGGCCTATTCTTCAGCCATCACAGGTGACGCCTCTTCTCTGGCAGGCCCTATATGCTGGCAAAGGTGCCTTTATTGCGCAGTCAGCACCCAGAGGTACTCTGGGGGCTGCATGCCAGCCAGGCACTCTCCAATACCCACTCTCTGGTCTGGTGAAACAGGTTGGCAGTGGCTACAGCCTCTTTCTGTACAAAATAAATCTGTACTGTGAGACCTGCTACAGCCAGAACAAAGAATACACATAAAAAACAATGTAAACTCCACACTCCTTTACTCTTACAGCGGGTGATGTGTTTCACTTACACTCTTCAACAACACATTGTGAAATTTGAATGCAAGTCCCTAAATAAAGACTGCATATTTTAATCAAGTGAAAGCTCTGCAAATTTACCTTCCATCCAAATGTTTTTCCTGGAGATTTTAACCTTAAAATGGATCTGTTGACATTTAATTTCAACAGCAGACTAAGACAGCTATATTTCTATATTAGCCTGCAGCAAAAAATATTCCTTAAGCAACTCAGAAAACTATAAAATGGGTCATTATTTTTGTCATGAGACTGAGGCCAAAAATAACAGATTGACAGATCTCTATAGCAGTCCAAGTGCTATACAGAAAGCAGCAATAGGGTGGTAATTCAATTAGGCATACAAGAAAGGTAACTGAAGTTAAGGATAACTGAATTTTAGGAAAACGGAATTTTCTCTTAGCTTTCCAATTGACTATTGGGGGACATAGCAACACACTATCTCATTGCAACTCTACCAGTAAACTGTTAATAACAATCTAGACTTCCTTTTCAAGCACTTTAAGAACCTGTTGATATGAACACTGGATGTAGTGAGCTTCATTCATCACTGGATGAACTGACCATTATTATTATTATTAATATGGATTAAACTTGGATTGGATGTACATTTCTCAGAATCACATCAAGCTAAGTACAGGCTCAGAAAGGACTACACGTTAACCATTCCCTTTGAGGGAACAATTTTTCCTGTTCCTTTGGCAGTTCTAGTCCCAAATTATCACTCTCCTAAGAAACACTACAATCACTCCCACCAGCATTCATTATTCTTTGTGTTACCTCGCATTTTTCAAGTGCTAACTTTGAGGTCCTGGCCTTTTACCTGTCTGTGAGAGAGCTGTTCTTTTAAGCTCAGATGTCCAAATTCTGGAGAGGTCAGTGTGGCCTGGGCTTGCTCCAGAGCCACCTGCAGGGCTCTCAGCTCAACTTCAAATTTCTTCATGTCCTGTAAAAGAACACATTTGATTCAGGTATAAATAAATAGAAGAAAAAAAAAAACAAACAACAAAACCAAACACACAAACAACAAAAAACAAACACCACAAAATCAAACAAAAAAAACAAAAAAAACCCCACAACAAAACCAAACCAAAACCAAACAAAAATCCATGACCCCTCCCCACACCCCCCCCCCCCAAAGAAAAAGCAACAAACTAGCCCAACAACAGGAAAAAAGCCCCCAACACTATAAACATTTCTGTCTGGATTTTGTAGCTATGTCCCTTACATACAAACCAAAATTAATTCATATTTTTAAAAATTCATTTTAAAATGTTGTACAAAATACCAGTCATATGACAGTCTAGAAAAAGAGTTCTCAAAGCCAGAGTTATTATTTTAAGTTAATTCCTCAATCTCAAATACAGCATGTACTTTACAAAGCTAATTTCATGCAGTTCAAGACCTACAAAGGAACTCAAGATGTCCTCTAGTCATCTTCCTGTAATAAGACAGGACATAACTGTCTTATCTTTACAGACTGTTCTTAAAGACCTCTAGCAGTGGAGTCCCACTTATCTCTATAGACAACATACTCAACTATTTCAGTACTCTCCTTTTGCATATATATTTTTCTGATGGTGTGAAATTAAGTTACCTTTTGTTGTAATTTCAATCTTCTGCTTATAACCCCATTAACAACATGAAGAACAAATTATTTTTACTCTCTATGAATATATCATATGTTAGGATAATTTTTTATGCATCTTTTCTATAAATTTATACACATATCACAATCATCACTATCCCCTGTTCTTTCTCCAGTTAGTCCATGTCTGTCTTCAAGTGCAAAACTGGATACAGCTGAAACCTCATTAGTGACCAACAGGTAGAACAAAAGGACTAATTCACAAACCTTACAATTCTATATTTTCTGCATGGTGTTTGGATTTTTTACAGTTTTGTGACATTGTTCACTCATTTTTCATGATCTGCTTTATTAAACTTAAGACCTTTTAACGGGGTGCATCAAGCCAGTTAGTTCCTCTTTCACTGGAACACATGCCTGGTCCTTCCTATCAAACATTATTAAAGTCAAGATATATGACATACTGTACATTTATATACAAATCTATTACTTTCATACTAAATTAGAAATTTTTATATGGTTTTATTTCTTCATATATCTATGTTGGCTTCTATTCATGTCCTTGTTTTCTTATGAGAATTTACAAATAGTTTATTCAATTGCTCCAATATTTCTTCTAGAAACGAAGCTAGTACATTTCACTTCTACTACGTTTTCCTGTGTGCACCTCTTTGGTTTGTTCTATAAAAATGATAGTAATAAAAATAATAAAAGCCTTCTGCTCATATATTGTGGTTTACTGTAAGAGCAAGCAAAGCACAAAAGACTTCTGTGTTTTCCCTGTGCCTTGCACCAGTTTACCACACCCTAGGCACTTTAGAGACATAATTCACATTTACATTAATCCATATGGAAATGATGAGCAAAAATGGCAGTGACATGAAAAAGCACGTTTATTCTTTTTATTGCACTCCCCTGTAGAGGTAAGTCATACATTATGAAGCCCAGGTCTAGTCCAGTACTGATCTGAATTAATATAATCAGGCTTTAGATATCTTTAAACATGAGAAGGAAGGAAATTGCACAGTGTTTAAAGTACCAACACGGACACTTTTCAAGTATCTAAACATAGGTGCTCAGTGCCATTTCGCAGACACTATGATCCCCACCCATCCCAAACAGGCAGATAAGACAGGATCTGAGGAAATCTTGCCCCACCTGGAACAGCACCTGAAGGCATTATCTCAAATGACACAAGGCAGCTAATTTTAGACAACACAATCACGCCCTTTATATACCACAGATAATCTGCACTGCTATTAGTCTCAGAAACATGATGCACACACAGCACCCCAGCTGTCAGCTAGCATTAGAAAAACTGCTTTCATATACCTTGGCAGCATCTTGAAGATTTGGTAGTTGCACTTTGATAACCTGCTGCAATTCCTCTGTCCGCCGTCCCAGTTCCAGCACTTGCTGTGACATGCCTTCAGTAAAGTATACACTTGCCAGATACTCAATCCTCTCACTCATGGCCTCAAGGTCACCCTGAATCTCTCCAGACTCATCAAGCATTGTCTAGATGGAAATATGAATAAACTGAATGCCAAAGTTGATCTTAAATGCATCTTTAAGTGTATTCCCATTCTACAAACTCCTCAATTTGTACACACCAGTAAGCACATGATTAAGTTCTACTGACTTCCTGCAAGGCTTGGGCAAGATGCTTAATTCTGAGTGTATGCTGAACTGCTTCAGTTTATGGAGACTAGGAAACAAAAGAGTAAGTCATAAAGCTTCAGCAGCTGTACTTACCAACCCCTTCATTTTAGTGTTTTGCATTCACTTTGGTATATACACTAGCCTGTGAAAATATGACATACACAATCTGTGGGCAGAATTTGGTCTGGAAGACTGATATACCTAACAGGAAGCAGCAGAATGCACTTGGGTGCAATTTTATAGCAGGGCAGTAGTCATTAACACTGCCTAAAACACAGCTACTGAAGCGTTCTGTAGCATAACATCATTTAAGCCTGTATCTCCATCAATTCTGAAGTAGGGAAAAAGCCATAGAAAAACAAGTCAGCTCCCAGCTACCCTCAGGATAAACTGCATAGAGGTTCCTATTCAGAGTAAGAAAATGTGACATTCTACTTTGCCCCAGTGTAAGTGAAGACAGTTGACAATTAACTAATGTACATATGAACCCTATAATTAATGCAGTCTTATTTCGTCATTAATGAGACATGATAATCTTACAGTGCTTTGATTTGTTCCATGTGGTCATGTGACAGTGGGCAAGCTTCAACCTTAAACCTGCTTCACTGATCCCACACTTGCACATTCCACACACTGTCACAGGGACAGTAAATGACTCTGGTATGGGATGTCCAGGAAGCAACTGGAAGAAACCCACTGGGTATCAGTTTAAGAACATTTGGTGTGAAACTCATCAGGTGAGAACAAAGGGTATCCTGATTCAGTGCAAAGAAGAAAAAAAGAAAAAAAAAAAGCCAAACCTAAACTGGAAATTTTGTTTGGATAAATAAAGTTTTAGAGGAATATCAACTGCAATGAAGTACTCAGTGTGACAGAATCATGACATATAGGCACATTACCCAATCAAAAGCTACTATGAAGCCAATGTACTTGAGCAAATATGGAAATTAATTTTGAATTGCGTAGTTTTACTCAACAATATAGCTTAATTTCAGTAATCAAAGCAATTGTCCAAAAAATTAACCACCTTTGAGATGTGGGGGAACAGTCAAAGAAAGCATTTAAAGACTTCTTTTTTGCTCAAGAAGGCAAAAAAGGTCTAAAACCCCCAAAATGCTTAGAAATTAACTTCTTCTACACACTGCTCTTTAGACTTCATAGCTCATATAATCACCTGGTAAGCTTTGAACTGATCACGAAGCTGAGAGGAAGAATTCCATGTTATACTACCATGCACTAGAATATTTGCTTTCTCAATCCATTTCAATATGAACTCCAGCATCTCATTGTATTCCTCCAAGTGTGAAGCAGCCTGGATATAAAAGAAAAAAAAAACATAAGGCTAAAATGTAATTCTGTACATTCACCAGAGAATGACAAAATTAATTTTTTGTTTTTAACTTGAGGATTGTTTTAACAACTTTTCCTTACTGCTGAATATAATTTAATCACTTCTGTATTTATGGAATTAGAATAGGTCTGCTTCCAGTAACACGTGCATCTATTTCAGGGAAAAAAAGGCACTATAAGAATGTAGATCCCATTCAGAGAGTGTGCTGATGCTCAAATATATCCCTAGGGGGTACACTTCTCGCACATATTTCAGCCTCGCATATAAGTTTCAAAATACTTTCTTGCCCTGAAGTTTGTGGCTTATTCCAAGCCTTCTTTATGTCACTCTTTATTTTCCTTTGTCTCCATGTCATTTCCCAAATCACCTTTTTTTTAAAAAACAAAAAAAAAAACACCAAACAACAACAAATAAAAAACAAAGCAAACAACCAAATCTGCTTTGTCCAGTTAGCCTGTAGTATTTCTAAAGGGAGAAATGCTGCAATTTCTCCTGTGTTTTGCACTTTCAAAATACAGAAAAAAAGCTCTACTTTCAAATTATCAAGCTTCTGTTTCACAAAGTATTTTCAGCTCCAATTCTCACTTAAAAAGAGTAATGTCACTCCTTTTCATGCATTTTTCCTACATGAAGCATGGATTAAATCCTAGATGACTGCCTTATCATTTTGTATGACAAGAAGCGGATTTCTTCCTGCTGAACAAAAATATCCTTAAATCCATTCATCAGGTACCTTTGACTGAACTCTTACTTTGATAATAATTTTCTATCTCTTTTTAAAAACAACTTTTCAGAAGAAATTGAAAAAAAAAATTTTTTTTTTTGGTTTCAAGCCTTACAGAAGCTTCTTTATGCATGCAGAAAAGAGAACTCATTTATCAGGGTACTGATGGCAGAACCATAGATAATGCATTTCTTAGGTTTTAGCTGGATTCTTTAGGGATAACAACGACTAGCAAAAAAATCACAGAATGGTTTGGGTTGGAAAGGACTTTAAGATCATCTAGTTCCAACATCCTTCTTATGTTGAGGACACCAGAACTGCTCACAATACTCCAAGTGGGGTCTCACGAGAACAAAGTAAAGGGGCATGATCACCTCCTTCGACCTGCTGGTCACGCTCCTTTTGATGCGGCCCAGGATACGGTTGGCTTTCTGCACTGTGAGCACACACTGCAGCTGGCTCATGTTAAGTTTCTCATCAACCAGCACCCCCAAGTCCTTCTCTGCAGGGCTGCTCTGAATCTCTTCTCTGCCCAACTTGTAGCTGTGCCTGGGATTGCCCTGATCCAGGTGTAGGATCTTGCACTTAGCTTGGTTGAACTTCATGAGGTTGACATCAGCCCAATTCACAAGTGTGTCAAGGTCCCTCTGGATGGCATTCCTTCCCTCCAGCATATCAACCGAACCACACAGCTTGGTGTCATGGGCAAACTTGCTGAGGGTGCACGCAACCCCACTGTCCTTGTCACTGAAAAAGATGCTGAACAGGACTGGTCCCAACACTGACCCCTGAGGGACACCATTTGTTACCCGTCTCCAGTTGGACATTGAGCCATTGACCACAACTCTTTATGTGCAGCCATCCAGCCAGTTCTTATTGACAGAGTGGTCCATCTATCAAATTGACGTCTCGGCAGTTTAGAGACAAGGATGCTGTCCTGGACAATGTCAAACGCTTTGCACAAGTCCAGGCAGATGATGTCAGCTGCTCTGCCCCATCCACCAGTTCTGCAGCCTCACCATAGAAGGCCACCAAGTTGGTCATGCAGGATTTCCCCTTAGTGAAGCCATGCTGGCTGTCACCAACCACCTCATAGCTTTTCATGTGCCTTAGCATGCCTTCCAGGAGAATCTGCTCCAAGACCCTGCCAAGCACAGGGGAGAGACTGACTGTTCTATAGTTTTTCCAGGTCTCCCATTTTCCCCTTCTTGAAAATAGGGGTTATATTTCCCTTTTTCCAGCCATCAGGGACTTTGAACTGCAGGGGAAGCATCTTTATGAATGCATTATCAGGGCCATTGTATCTAGTCTTTTCTATTGACTCTGTTAAATCTACAGATTATATCCACCCTCTACAGAATGTGGCTAAGTCAACAGAAGTTCTTAGTTTTGGTTTTGATTTGGCTTGTTCGTTGTTTGGGTTTTGGTTGGGTTTTTTTTGTTTGTTGTTTTTTTTTGTTTGGTTTTTGTTTTTTTGTAATGCTGCAAATATAGGTAACAGTGATAAGACAGAGGCCCTGAAAAGTACAATGAGATTTTATTTCCTGGCATACCAATCTATGTCAGAAGGCCTATAAACTCTTCAGGGCACCAGAGGAACCAGCCAGCAGATGATTCATCAGCAGAAGATGTTAAAACATCACAACAAAATTATTCCACCCTCCTGATCTGACCCATCTGTACCTCTCTTTGAGGAGTGATGCAAGCTCTGACTAATAATAGTCAGATGTACCAAGGAATGTCCCTTTTGGCTCTGAAAGGAAACAGCAGAAAGAATCTGAGACCATACCTGACTGAGCTTGGTTGCTCTGTATTCAGCCTGCCGTATAGTCTGTTGGTGCAATGTAGTGAGTTTTGCTATCCTGTTTGCCAGCTGCTTAGCCAGCAGTGTGTTCCGTTCTGCAAAGTCCTGGACTGATGCATCTAATTCCAACAGCTTTATATTGCAGCTGTCCAACTCTTCACCGAGGATCTAGACAGGAAAACAAGAAAATCACTGATCCAGGAAGTGTTAGCTTGATTATTTCTAAGTCAAACTCGCAACTTTCAGACCCTGTAAAAGGTTTCACAGTTCCATTTTTATTCTGGCTGGAAACCAACAATCCTTGTCTAAGCAGGACAGCAGAACAGCAGGATGTTTGGTCATCTCCTCAACGTGTGCCATTACTCTTAATTCTTTGACTTCCTGGCTGAAATGGATAATAATTTTCCCTACCATAGCAAAAGGTTGAGTCACTTCACAATGGCATTAACCCTTTTTAGCCATCTTTTTGTGTTTGTTTTTAAAACGAGTAGTAAGCACACATTGCCATGACAAGGATTTTTTCTACTGGAAAGGGGTTTAATTTAGTTTTGTTGCTGGCTTAAAATATACCCTTACAAACTCAGAAATATGTATTTATTCATTAATGCATGATAAAAAACCCTGCATTTTCATTTGAAACCCACAAAAAGAACCAAGAGTACTTTCATTACACTTAACTGTGCTGCTAATACTTTACCTCATTGTGACAACTGATATGAGAAAGACTATGACCTTTCCAGTAGAGACTGAAATAAGGAGCAGCCTGGGAGCCTCGCAGACTTTCCCAGATTTCAGTAATACTCATTATTCAGAGGGAACAGCATAAATTTGTCCATCTGACTTGTGTGTACTCTCAGCTACTTCCTCCAAGTTCTCTTACTCACTTAAGTCCCTGTAAGGGCTAATTTGCAAAGAATATTAAAAAAAAAAAAATCTCATCAGTCAACCTTTATTTCTATCTACTGTTCTATTGAACTACTTTTCAAAAATGTGTCATGCAATTCTGCACATACACAACTGTGCTGTGAAGTAAGTGTCCCAGTTCAGAAGAATTCATGGTACAACCAAATAAGGAAAGTGTTCTTACCTTTTGCTCAATTTTAGCTTGTGCTATATCATTTGTTTTCTTTTTCAGTTTGGAAAGAATGGCATTTAGTTCATTTGCTATCTCCTGAATTGTCTGACCAAACTCTTGATTCAATGTTTTGATCTGCTGAGTTTCTCTTTCTTTGGCTTCAATCTGTCAACAAGAAGACTTAAATTTAGTAACCAGAAATCTCTCCTCCTGAAAGGAAATTAACTGGCATTTAACTTACTTTAATTTAAAGGAAGAAGGTAACAAAACTATTCTATGTTGTTGCAGTTTGACCATACTTGGATCCTGTATTTCACTAAGTTATAAAGTCTGAAGAAGGGCTACGGATCTGCAATGTATTTATCTACTAAGTTTTACCTGATCCTGTACATTTACAAGGGCCAGCCCAACTTCTGATAAATGAAGAGAGAGTTCAGAAGGCAAAATGGTATAAAGTCCCAAATACTTATTCTGTTGCTGTTCAGCCATTTTTTCAACAGCCTGACGATGAGTAGTTACTTCAGCAAGGAGAGACTAATAACAGAAAAAACAATACCATTAAGAACAATGGGAAGAACATCTCTATGTAAACTTAGCAAAGCCAGACATTATATGCTGCTTGCAACAAGGCCGATTGCTTTCAATTTTTTAATTAGATCATTAGTAAGAATTTTATCCTGGATTCTCAATTATGACTGACTGTCCAGTTCTCTGCTCCTGTGTGACCACAGGTATACTGAAAATGTCAAGTTTTCAGCACCTCGACTTAAATCAGTTTATTTTTGTTCAACATCTTTGTCAGTGACATGGAGAGTGGGATTGAGTGTGCCCTCAGCAAGTTTGCCAATGACTCCAGGCTGTGTGGTTCAGTTGATAGGCTGGAGGGAAGGAATGCCATCCAGAGGGACCTTGACACACTTGTGAATTGGGCTGATGCCAACCTCATGAAGTTTAATCACGACAAGAGCGAGGTCCTACACTTGGGTTGGAGCAATCCCAGGCACAGCTACAGGTTGGGCAAAGAATTCAGAGCAGCCCTGCAGAGAAGGACTTGGGGGTGCTGGTTGATGAGAAACTTAACATGAGCCAGCAGTGTGAGCTCACATCCCAGAAAGCCAACCATATCCTGGGCTGCATCAAAAGGAGCGTGACCAGCAGGTCGAAGGAGGTGATCATGCCCCTCTACTCTGCTCTTGTGAGACCTCACTTGGAGTATTGTGTGCAGTTCTGGTGTCCTCAACGTAAAAAGGACATGGAACTGTTGAAACAAGTCCAGAGGAGGGCCACGAGGATGATCAGAGGACTGGAGCACCTCCCATATGAAGACAGACTGAGAAAGTTGGGGCTGTTCAGCCTGGAGAAGAGAAGGCTGCATGGAGACCTCATAGCAGCCTTCCAGTATCTGAAGGGGGCCTATAGGGATGCTGGGGAGGGACTATTCATGAGGGACTGTAGTGATAGGACAAGGGGTAACGGGTTAAAACTTAAATAGGGGAAGTTTAGATTGGATATAAGAAAGAAGTTCTTTACTGTAAGGGTGGTGAGGCACTGGAATGGGCTGCCCAAGGAAGCTGTGAACACTCTATCCCTGGCAGTGCTCAAGGCGAGGCTGGACAAAGCCTTGGGTGACATGGATTAGTGTCAGGTGTCCCCCCCATCGCAGGAGAGTTGGAACTGGATGATCTTAAGGTCCTTTCCAACCCTAACTATTCTATAATTCTACAATTTTGCTGTTTCCCTCCCTGTCCCAAACTGTTGAGATAGAGTGTGAATAGGCAGAATGTGATATTTCTATAGCTCCCCCCTATTTTAAGGGAGGAGGAAAATTACTAAAAAACATGCTAGTATGTGAAACTGCACAAATGCAAATACTTAAATATATTTTAAGTATCTTTAAAATAAAATATTACAGCCCATCAGCTACTTCACATTTCATGGAGTTGTCTAGTAGCTTACTCAAAAAACAGTGAATATTGTCTAATTTGGATTTGTGGTGGTTCTGATCTGATTACCATTCACAAGCAGATTACAAGATGAATATTGTAATTTAAAAATTGATAAACTTGAAATACCTGCAACTCCTGAAGTTGAGTGTCCACTTCTACATCAGGGCTTAATAAATATTCTTTTGTTTCCTGGATCCAAGACTTCACAATATTAATCTCTGCTTCAACCTCCTCACGCTCCTTCAGCTCCTGTTTCACCATCTTCACACCTTTTTTCACTTTCTGTTGCATACTTCAGAAACAAAGAAAAACTATTTGTGAAGAATTAAGCAATGTCAAAAAACACTGCTTTGTCAAAACATACTGAATAATAGAGATAATAATTATTATCAAAAGTAATAAGAAGTGTTGCAACAGACTACTAAAGCAGCACACTTAAATTTCTCATGTTCATTCTTCAATTCATGCCTTTTAATTACAGTTCCGTGTACTTTGACATCAAGCGCACAATTCTTTTGAAGAAATCCAAATTTTTACAACCTACATCTAAGCTCACCACTACAGACCGCCCTTATTGTCAGTGGAGGAAGCAGGCAATTCTAGGCCATGATTTAGGATGATTCATCATCATTCTAAAAGAAACTTTTAAAATAGGTCAGGAGTGAGAATTAATCCATTCAGATTTGGATATCTACAATATAAAACAGCACGAGATAAAGTCCACTCCTATTGACGGCATTTGCATTGCAAAATACCTGGGATAAGGCATGGATCAAACACCTGAACAGCATTTTAGATCCAGGGACCTATCTCCATGCTCCCACTAAAGCAGAATTTCCATACTTTCGTCAAGAACTTGGATCTCCAGTAAAAAACAGAATCTTTTTTTCATGACAGCTCTGTGGAAGATCTACAGGGCTACTTGTAACTTTTAAGTACATGACATGGATCTTACTATAATGTTCCCATATTTGATTTGTGTTTGTATAAGCTTCCATAGACAAATCATGGCTTATTTACATGACCATGAGATCATCACAGACCTTATTTCTTAGAATCCAACTCTAAGGGAAGTCCAGAATTACGGAAGTGCTAATATCTACATGTTTTCTACAGAGCAATTGGTTATGCATGCACAATGAACTTTGTACAGGCTAGGTGCAGGCTTTACACTTTTTTCATTCCCTATCTCTTTTCCTCTTCCCACCAAGGAGACGCAGTTAACGGCATCTTAGTGCACTTACGAGGTGGATATGAGTCCTGAAAGTTTGCCATAAAATTTCCTCATTTTACATGGCAGAGTAAAATTTTAGATTTAAACACATACAAACACAAAGCGAAATGCTAAGATATGTTTCATTTGCGTATGCACCAAATTCCATTGTAAATTTCATAGGGTACCTACTTTTGGTACCTAAGTGCTTCCAACAGGGGAAACAAAATGGTAAACTAATCTAAACTTAGGATACAAAAACATAACAGGTTACTGCAATGGAAGTGTTCAAAATCAGTTATAACTGCAATGTAGTTTATACAACTTTTACATAAGTTACTATTATTATGCAAGGGAAGAAGTATGTGTTCTAAAATGCACGCTCCTCCTAATTGAAATAAAAAATAATGGTAAAAACGTATTTCAAAATTAACAATAATTTCAAGTTAAATTGGTACTTAATTATAATAACAAATATTCCTTTAAGCATGGGCATTGTTGATGATAACAAAAATGATAGCTGAACTCTTATTAACAAATTGTAAGGTACCATTTTTCTAGTGAATCTTTTAAAATATTGCCTTACTTGTGACATCGATCTTGCATTGCTTTGATTTCTTGCATGACTGGTAGTTCCTCTTGAGATGGAGGCTTTATTTCCACATCCTGAAGCATGCTGACAGCATGCTGTTTGAGCAGACCCGAAGATGACAGCTGGCGCTCCACCTCCAGAAGGAAACTGCTGTGGTAATCCAAGAGTTCCAGGAGTTCTGTCTTGGATGCTTTTTCTACTGAGCTTTCTGGTAAGCGACCTTGTAGCTCATCTATTGCTATGGTGGCTTTCTGAATCTATGGAAAGGAAGGTAGTCGTGGCAATAATGAAAATAAAAAGAAGCTAGTACAACTGATACCAAGAGGTGCTAAATCCAGTGCAGTACATTCAGATACTGTAAAACAGTTGTGGTACAGGGCTTGTGCAACAGTCTCTATTGCAGATATAAACCTATACTCTAATGGGCTAGATCTAGCTAACTAGCCCTAGGTCTTCACAGTGGACTAGGACTTCGTAAGGGACTTTTTTGCCAAGTGATGAATGGTTGCTTGTATTCTTTAGCATTTAGTAACTTTATTGCCATAGGACCTAGAGCTCTACCCCAAGGTACACCCATACTTGGCATATGTGATTAACAAAACTATTATCCTCATACCCGTAGAACCTGAAGTCTGAGCATAAGATAATGGACAACAGCACATAAAAAGAGACAGGATATAAAGAAAAGAGACACATGATCAGTAAGCAGTGACATGCAATGATATGCATATATCAGTGACATGCAGTGACATGCATAAATTTAGAAATAGCAACTTCATACTCTTCAGGAAAAAAAGTTGAAGAGGTTGAATTAAACTAGAATAGATCATCTGTGGAAGGGAAACAGAGGATAAGATTCTGAAGAACCGCCAGAAACCAAAATAACTGTATTTACTATATATGTATGCATATAGAAGAAAAGTGCAAACCTTGGAGGCAGTGATTCTAAACCTAGGTCTTCCATATAGGTCTTTTTAGTATGACTTGAGAAAAATTACTGCTATTCCTGCTATCAGCTTTTGTTACCAGAGGATGATTAATAAGGCAAAAAGCCTTAGTACAGTTAACAAATAAGGATTTACCAAGACCAGAAGTTACCTTATCATTAAAGCCCTTCCATTCCTGCACTGCATCTTCCAGAATTTTCTCTTGCTCTTGGGCTACATTCCGGAGACGTGTCCAGCGCTGCCAAACTGTTGTCATGGATCTACTTATAGTTGCTTTACTGGCATCATTGCTAACTTTTTCCAGCTGTGAAGTCTTTTCTTCTAGGGCTGTGATCTTCTCATGGAAAGAATTCACTACAGACACAAGAGTCTGAAAAAGCAAAAATAAACAGTTTTCCACTTTTACTCTATTCAACACACTTGCAGGCAGATGAGCTACTTCGATTCACTGAAGACAAAGAAGATGGACCCTATGCTGAGTGAAATACAGTTAGGTCTCACTTCATTTTTCATAAAATACCTCATTTTATTTTTCATGTGTCTCACTTTATTTTTCATGTACGATGTATTATTTACAATTACTTAAGGGACTTGGTCCAAAATGTAAGTCTCTGGAAGCAGCAAAAATCTGGTGTAATCAGAATTTTTCTTTCTTCCTTTGCTAGCCTCTCAAAAGGGATTGACAGTATTCAGGACCCTTCTCATTGCAAAGAAAGACTTTACTATAAGAGTCTAAAAAATGAAAGAAGCAATTCAGGGGTTTAAGCATACATTTATGTCATATTTATATCTAATGACATTTTAGATGTCCCAGGGTATCCAGATAGTCTTATGAACCTGGCAAACAGGACTTTACTGTTGGGGAAGATTCCAGCCTTCAGAGACAGAGCTGGAGATCAGCAGCACATCTACAATATCACTAACTCTCTATATTAAGGCAATTCATTAACACTCTAAATACTAGAGGAGAAAGTAATTCCTTTAAGTTACATTTTTAATTTTAGACTAAACAAGAGTTAATATTAAACCTGAACCCTTCCTGTCCTAGTAAAACTACTACATGTTACCCAAAGCAGGTAGACATTTCTACTGAATTGAATTTCTCTAGGGTACACGATTTTGGGGCTTACGTACCCAAGGCTTTCAGGAACCTTTTGGATCCTTTCAGTTCTCTACAGTCATAGGCACATAGACAGATATTAAGCTGAAAAGTGATTAAAAATATCTGTCTTGGTCACTCCAGAAATAAAATGCATGTCCCACATAACACAAACCACCCGTTGGTGTGTTCTGACAGTAATGTGCTGACGTTCCCTATTAGTGGGTGAGCAATTCAACACTTGGTGAATTCTGCTTCACAATGATAGGAAGAGCTGACATCAAAGGATCAAAAAGAAACGTCGCCGTGAGACAGGTTAGTTTTACCCTACTGATGATGTGTTGTTACAATAGTAATCCTGCTCAGTACGAGAGGAACCACAGGTTCAGACCCCTGGTGCGTGTGCGGCTTATGACTGAAAGCCTCTAAGTCAGAATCCCACCCAGACACTTGATACTGTGCTGTTGCGTCATCGGTCACTCGAGATTGTCCCAGGAGATGACAGTCTTGTTCAGAATGCATGGGATAAAGCCCTTCCTGAATCTTTGTTAGCGAAGACAGGCCTTCCTCATAAGAGAAGGAAAACTACTATCTTCAAACCCAGGCAGATGGAGCTCATCTAGCCTTGTAAAGTCTTCCTTCTAAGAGAAGGACCCTTACAAAACCTATGACTTGTGGACTTTGCTGTCACCGTCCTAGCTAGCTAGGCCATGGCAGTTAAACCTCAGGTGTAAAGGGTGGGGCCAGCTCTGTGCAAGCTGCGCCTCACCTAAAAAATCCACTGTGTGGGCTGAAAGGGCTTACTCTCACTCGTCTGTAGGGACAGGAGAGGGTCGAAACAGTAGGTGACAAGGTGCATGGGAAGCTGCAGATCCAACCTTGCATGCAGGCAGACCAGTGCATGGGTAGCTGGAGACTGCACAGGAGCTGACAGTCCTGGTCGGACACTTCCTGATTGCCTAAGCCCCCCTTTTTCCAACCAGATTTGCATATCCCACATGCCCTTGGTCATTGCGCTGGTAGTAAGCATGGTTAAAGCCCTTCCCAAATCTTCGCTCTCGAAGCCAAGCCATCAATCAATGTGCTATGAGGAAAGATCTAAAAACTCAAATTAAGGCTGCCACCGGTAGGGTCCCACATAACATAAATGTATTTTCATGGAAGGAAAAGGATTTCAAATACTTTTCAGTACCTTACCTTATGTGTTAGCAATTTCTCTTCTGCTTCATAAGACGAAGCAGCTTTAGCTACTGAGAATTCAGATAATTTTTTCTCAGCCTCATTCATCACTTCAATAACCTTCTGTCTTGCTGTCTGGTACTCCTGCCACTCAGAAGTACACCTTAAACAAATATAGTTCCAGAGAGAACAATTTAATGCAATATAAAACTATCTGAAAAAATCAGCAATATTATTGCACCTAGTTTTCAATGTAACTGCTTAATTTTGCTGTTACACAGTACTTTTCAAGAGAAGAGAAAAATTGTTGAGAAAGAGCATACATAGAAGCATATGCTCCTGATTTTCAGCTGTGCCTTACAGAGACAGCTGTGCATTTAAGAGTCCTTGTTTAAACCTTCCTCAGTAACTTTGCCCAGGTTGCATTTTAAACCCACCCAAATTTTTGGAATCCAGAACATTTAGGACTAATAAGTAACAGTTATGCTCGTTAAAAAGCTATTTCCATTTACTTCAAAATGTCTACTTCAATTTTATTTTTTATTGTGTAGTTCTTGTGCCTGGTGGAATAAGGGACAATTATGCCCCACTATTTTTTTCAGTACTGTTCCAAACTTTACATAATTTTATCATAGCTTCCTCAGGATTACACATCTAATCAGTCAGTGGCAGAGGAGAAAACAGAATCCAAGAGCTCTGAATCCCAATATCCACTTCTCTCATCAGTAGCACAAACATTTTACATATATTAAATGTTGTGATTTTTTTTTTTAATATCACTAACACGGTGATAAAATGAAAGAAAAATTTAAAAGATTAATATACCTTTGCAACTGCTCTTGCTGAGTTTTGGCTTCTTGTTTTGTCCCTTTGGCCTTTTCTTCCAATGCAGCCACATTCTGCATTAGCTGCTCTCTTACTGTGGCTTGGATAAAGGGCTTTATCTCAGACAAAAGGTTCTGTAACTCCTTCAAATGATTACTGAACTGACTTTCTGTGCTGAAAAATTCAATGTGGCTCTTTAGGTTCTCCTCAGAGTTCTCAACATCAAGACCATTTCTTGCTAAATGTAGAAATTCCTGAGCATCTTCAAGCCAGTCATTTGCTATCTGCATCACTCGGTAGTATTTTTCGCAGAGGCTATGTAATTTACTCAAGGTAGCCTGAAATAAAAGCGAAAATTATACAGAGGGTTACAGACATCAAACAGCAGCAACAAAAATATCCTCTGCTGTGAGTCTGTATTTTTACCATGCTTGCTTTCTTTTCCCTTCACTACATGTAACATA
Source organism: Pezoporus wallicus (assembly GCF_028554395.1). Lineage (NCBI taxonomy): Eukaryota > Metazoa > Chordata > Aves > Psittaciformes > Psittacidae > Pezoporus > Pezoporus wallicus. The sequence goes on from NW_026635157.1 coordinate 1,299,723, forward strand.
CAGGTCCAGAGAAACTACATGGAAGTAGGTTTTGTGTGAGTTTGCACTTCTACGTGCATATATAAATGCATATTAAGGAAGCCTTCCTCAACGGACACCTCCAACCCCACCCCAAGCCATCCATGCCAATAGGCCACAACCTAAGTCACTAAAAAAACTCAAACAATGGGATTATTAAACTAAATCTTTTCATTATGATTACAAACATCAAGCCACAGAGCCATCTTTTTCAGTTTCATGAGCAAGAAACTAATAACAAGAAGGGTACAATAACCTGTCTTGTGTGTATAGCTTCTTGAACTTCACTGTCTAGCTCCGTCAACTCGGCAAGAGTGTCTTCTAGGTCAGCAGGTATCAGCTCCTTTGCTATTGTATATTTCTCCTTCTCTTTATTGCTTAGTGCATTCATTATTCTCAAGCTTGACTGCACTTCTTCCTGATGTATCTGAACCTTTCTGATTTCTTCTTGGATGCTTTGCAGTTTGAGGTCCAAACTTAATGTTCCGTTAAGTTCTGTTTTCACCCATCTCAACCAGTCAAGTGAACGACAGATTTCTGTCTGGAAGTCTATGCTTTGCACAAGTCTGTTCTCACACTCCATCACAGTATCACCAATGGCAGCATGCAAAGACTTCAGTTTCTCTTGCCAAGACTGCACTTGTTGATTTGTTGTCTGACATGCAGATGAGTCAAACTGAGGAGAAATTGCTTCTAGATGTTCAGTTATTCGTTTCAGAAGACTCCCTGAGTCTTGCAAGCTGCCCACCAAAGAATGGTATATTTTCAGCTTTTCTTCTATTGGGAGCGTTTCTTCATTTACTTTAATCTGTTCTTTCTTCACTGCCTCTAGTTGTGCCTCAAATTGCATACACATTTTCTCATGTTCCTGGCATGCTTCAATTGTGTCTTCCAACATACTGATTTTCTGTTCTATTTGCCTCTTCAACTTGTGATACAGTGTGACAAGTTTTAACATTTCATCTGGTTGCCATGGCTGGCCAGTGCTTCTAAAGGCTTCCTTCTTCTGGTTTAGTTCATCCACTGCTGCACCAAGGCTCACCACTTCACCTAAGAGACCTCTGTAGGCCTGCTGTAATGACACAGCTTCTTTGACTAAAACAGCAGCTGGAGCTTTGTCCGTGTTAATAAACTGATCTTCTAGTTCAGTCAGAGCTTTACTTGTCAACTCAACCAAAGAAGCATACTCTTTTCTAGCATTAATTGCTTCCTGAACCTTACATAATTTTTCTTTTGCCAGAGCAGTGACAGTATTGAACTGCTGAGGGAGAATGTTAAGTTTCTCATTTAGATAAGAACGATCTACTTCATTAAGTGACAGTAGGACTTCTTGGCCATCTCTTTGTAGTGCAAGTAACAGATTTTCATATTCTGGAGATTGCTCAAGAATCTGTTGATATTTTGCCAACTGGCTACATAGTTCAGAGTTAGAATTCATTACATTGACTTCTGGGAATGTGACAATATCGGCTTGCTTTAGCCAGTGGCAAGCTTTATCCAAGTCTTCTTTGAAATATTTCCTTGAAACCATATTTTTCTCCAATTCTAATAATTTCTGGTTACACTTCTGTAAAACAGCGTCATACACATTCTGTAGTTCTTGCAGTTTACCTAACACTTCACTCTTCTCTTGTTTTGTTGCTTGTTTCATTAAATCCCTTCCTTGAGCCCACAACACTGTGACTTCATTTTGATAGGCCTTTAGGTTAGCCTGGATATTCTTACAAGTCCTGATCTGCTTGTTCACATCTTCTGGCAAGAGACAAATGCGTTCCAGAAACGTTACCTTCTTCTCATGCTGGTGAATTTGGTTTGTAGCCTGAAAGACTGCCATGAGAAACTGGGTCTTTTCAGACAGTGCTTTATTCAGGTGCTTTCTTCTCTGCCCAACCAGATTGCCGAGACAAGCTACATGGTGCTGTGCATTGGAAAGTGCTTTCTGCAGCTCCTGCCTTTCATTGAGCCCTAGGTTGGTCATCACCCTGTCAGCATCCTTCACAAGTGTCTTCAGAACAAGTTGCTTGGCTTCAAGTTCACTGCAAATTGTAAGATGATCCATAAGAAGACTCTGAGCCAAATCTGGGGGTGGACTCTGTTTAAGAGCCTCTGAGATACTAGGCTGCTGCTCCTCTGCCCATTCCATTAGTTCCTGAAATTTGGAATGCACCAGACTGAGCTCTTCTAAGGTTGAAACAGAAACTTGAATTTTCCTTTTGACAAGGTCCTCTAGCTGAGTCCAGCGTTGCTCAAAATGACCAAATTGCTCCTTTACTAGTTCTCTGTCATCAAGATTCAGATGTTCTATCATCTTCTGTTTCTGATCTTTCAACTCTTCCAAAGCAAATCTTCTTTCCTGTAGTGCCAGTGCCAGTTTTTGCAAAGCTTCAAGGTGCACGTTTGTACTTTCAGCATCAGATCTATTATCAAAATGGACAGGACAGAAATGAATTAGATCCTATCTCAGGATAGACTTTTTAAAATGAGTCAGGATGAATTATAAGCCCACTATAAACTGAAATCAATATGATTTAAATACCTACAGCTTTCAGATTCCTTTGAAGGTAAAAGTCCTGAATATTCATTAAATAGTTTAACATTTTTATTCCTCTCTCTTTCATCTGAAATATGGTCATCAGGCTGACCATACAAATTAACATGAATACTACAGAGCATTCTGGTTATATTGCACATATGTAACAACAGCAAGTAGTGAGATTGTTCCACAACAATGACAGCACCAGTAATACACTCACACTTTTAGACACAGCTGGTGTGTTTGTGCTACACAAAGCAGCTGCAGCCATTTAGCAGCAGCAGCAACTAAGCTTTAATATTACAGCCTAATAGATAAAACATAGTATCACATTGAAAAACACATACAAAACGCAGTAAACAAATTAAGAGTTCAAACAAAATAGTCAAAATTCTTGAAATATCAGAAAATGCTATACTCTGAGACAGGATCAGTCAGTACTTGCCTTGAAGACAAACACTGAAGATACGGCTTCTCAGACTCTCTTTATTTCAATACAAGTAACTGTCCTATCATTAATATGTGAGGCTTGCTTTTAATTAAGCATGGAAAAAGGGATTTCAGCATCTATGCGCTAAGTCAGCTTTGTGAGGGCTACTCCTTTTTTACCTAGCCAGGTTGTCCCACTCTTTTGTAAGCTTTTCCAAGAAAACTTCAACGACGTTCATGCGATCATGGTAATCCCCTGTCCTCTGCAGATCCTCCTCCCTCTGTACGAGCAAACTATGCGCCTGAAGGCAGAGGTCCAGCCACTGATTGTTCAGTTCTCCTATTTCCTTGTGTTCAGGAGATTCTTGTCCTTGTGTTAGTTTGTTCATCTTCTCAGTCACAGAGCTAAGCGCTGACTGCTTTGACTGCAACTTCTGTCTGAATTCCTGAGAAAGATACAAATCAAAAACAATATGGTGACAGATATTCAAAGCTATAAGATGGAATTTAAATAAAAAGTCTGAAACAAATTGTGCAAGGACTAATTAAGTCAACTGCTGCGCAGATATAACTGGAAGATGTAACTTCTCTCCATCTTCTCAGGTGATGACAGGTTGGTTACGGACAAGAAAGCAAACCAGAGCAATTTTCAAGTGTCAGTGATAAGCAGAAATCATGATCAAGTCCCACCTTGCTGTCCAGGTTTCCAGACTAGCACAGCACCCACCTTAGACTAAAACATGCAAGATAGTCTGGATCTCCTGAGAATTCATTTTATCACTAGCATTTCTAGTTCATCTTCTTCCTTTTCCATTTGAGTCCATTAGGAAGCAGAGTCCTTGAGTCAGTGAGCCCCCACACATCCATACTTTGTATTGTTCCTACTTCTATAATAGCAACCACTATCGCTGTTATTAATGAAACAAAGCCAGTGATGATCTAGGTATGATTGCTGCTTAAGTTAATAAATTCCAGTACAAGTCTATCTGCATACACATTTTTTACTGAATAAGAAGTCACAGAGAATCCTAGAAAAAGAAAATACAATATACTGACAACTGAAGCTAATGAAATATTTTTCAGCCCTATCTAGGGTAAATACAATTTTTTTTCCCAAATTCTAGTTCCAATAACTAACTAAACAACCATGCCCAGCTCCAGAACTTTGCTGGGATGATGCAATTTACACTGAGGGCTTGCAGGGGTTCTGAAGGAGAGATGCTACCACCCAGCTCTGCCTCATTCCTCTTTGTGACTGTTTCAAATGGAGTGAGGCATCTTCCTTTCCCAGGACAAATTCAAGCAAAAAATACACTCTGTGCCATATCTGACAGTACAGCAGGTGCCTGCCTTTCATAATAATCCACAGTTCCCGACTGAAATAGCAAAGAAATAGGGACTTCTGCTTCTTCCTGGACTCTAATGATTGCTAGCGTAACAGCTTTCAGTCCACATTGCGCTGAGGTATCTGCGAGAGCTATGATTTCGTTTGTTCATACACTTGCGCAGAATAGACATGAAATGAAGTGCTGTTTACTCTTCACCTAACTCCTTGCATGTCAGAAAAAGAACACAAGCAAACTGTAGATCAAAAATGCAAAACCTAAGCGTTTCATCATTTCATAAAAAAAAAAAAATAATCTATTTTCCTGTTTCTTCTTGTTACTTTACTGATGTTTGTGATACATGCAGAATGGCCATAAAAATTCTCTCCTCTGTAATTAATGAGTGAAGATCTGAGGGCAACTGTCACATTATTTAGGGTAAATTAAATTGGGTTTCTGTCATACCTATTCTCCAGTAGTTTTTGGAGTCCAGAAAAATTGAATAGCTTCCTCAACTAATTTTGAAATAAATCTAAATAATTTAGAAGTATTGAAAACAAAGAATTAAGCAAACATGAGCTGCAGAACTTACCTTCAGGTCCACTGTGATCAGCAATTAGCTTATTAAAAGTGAAGACAAATCAAACCAGTACACAGAAAATTGTATACTGTTAAAAAAGAGACAAAGTCAGAAAAATACTAGTGTTTTGCTTTCTGTGTCACCCTGTAATATGAATAAGGAAACAATCTTTTCTCTGACTTTCTGCTCTTGCTTAGAACATATAAGCTATTGTATGCAGTACATGCATTTTTGATGATTTTTATTAGCTGCAGGATGAACTTATGTTCCTTATGTTCTGTTCTTAACCCAAAGCATCCTTACCTTAACCTGGAGTACCATATTATGGGCAATGTTTAGCTCCAACTCTGCCCGTCTCCTTTTCAAATTCTGTAGTTGCTGATCTGCATCCTGGAAATATATCCAGAGCTCAGCCTTCATTTGTTTGATCTCCTCCCAGCCTTGAGCCAAATACTGTGAGTGCATTATCTGTTGCTCAATCTGGAAGAACAGAAATGGAGTAGGAATGTTTTAAGGCATCTATTTTCGGAGAATGAGTGATGAATATCATTCCTCCTCCAAGCACAATGCTGTACTAAATCAAATTTCTGCTGTAGATTCTGAAAGGGCTAATATTACCCACAAAGAGAGTCTTAAAATTCAAAGTCATAAAAATCAGACCTATCAAAAGGAAAGATTTTGGGAAAAAGAAACGTCATTTACCAGAGAGATCAGCCAGTATATTTCGAAGTGTCCTAAGCCTTCCATTAAAGCTTAAATTAGTTGTACAATTTAGTCTATTGCATGCCAATAATATTGCTGGACTGTAAACACATGCCTTTACAATGACCAAATAAAAGCTTAAACTAAACACTTTCATGTAACCTGCTTAGCCCAGTTATTTTTCCTATATGCATTTCGTAAAATGCCAATACAAAGAATGCTTACCAGATCTGAGCCCATCAATCACCTTAAACCAATAGTCATACAGCTTCTTTTGCTCCAAATACAGCAGTAGGGTACCTTTAAGGTTTAGACACTGAACCAGCTTAATGTATCTCAGCAATGTACTGTCTGTGATTTCGTAAAAATGTTTCACTTCTTCATATATAAAAGGAGAATCTTACTCTGATGTTTTGGATGATTTTTCACTGTTCAGTATTTGGACAGCCACTGTTTTATGGATTACCTGAATTTGTAAAATTTGGTTCTCTGGTATGGAATACTATCATATATATTAGATTTTTACTCTTGGTAGAAGTAGTTTCAAAAGGTTGGTTTTGTGTGTATATGTAACTAACATTTTCATGTTTACAACAACAGGAATGTTCATAATGTTTCTTTTCTAATAATATGTTTATGATTTTATTGTAACATGAAGTACTAAGCTACTTGAAAACTTAACATTTAGGTACGCTTCATAGATTCATATGCTGAAATAGATGCACTCCAATTTATGAATTGAGCCATCAGATTTTATTATGGTTACAATTAATATACTCGTATGTCCTAATAAGACCATCAGTCTAGTACTGAATAAATAATAATAGTAAAATATGTCTAAGCTTTAGTAAAATACAGAGGAGAATAGACTGAACTGTGTTTCATGAAAACAAATAATTCAGATAAGGTTTTCTTCCACAGAAAGTAATTTGTATGGCTTCAGACAAACATGTTGTAACATTGCCTAAGTACCTTTAGCAACTTTTGTTGTGTGTCTTTGTATTACTACCTGGATGGCAATGTTTGGATTCAATTAAAAAAAAATAAAAAAAATGTTAAAAAATATTAAAATTATAAAAGCAGAAAGAAAATCATTTTGAAAAGAAGTACTTAAGATGATACTAAGATGACATTTCTTCAAATCATTACCCAACATGACCTTTTTAAAAGAGGATAGATCAAGGCAGTTAAAGCTCTAAACAGGATTAAAAGCAGGTTGTTGTGGTTATCTTGTACCATTTGTTTTGTTTGTTGAATATCTGTTGCTGTACTCTTCACTGCAGCATCTGACAGATCACACATGGAACACAGAAGATCCAAGTATGTATTGGCTTGCTCCTGCAGAGCCCGGAAATGTTTTACCTGAGGGAAGACAATCCTCAAATAAACTCTGAGACTGTGGAAATACTACTTTATTAAAGTTATACATTTTTACTTTAGCTTGTTATTTCCAAAAGATGAAATGCAGACATACATTATTTTATCAGGTATGACTGCTCTGTCAGAATTATGGACAAGAGCAACTCCTAAAAACTTGATTATCATCCTACACTGCCTGTAGGAGCTCACCTCTCTTTATGAAGTTTCCTCATCACAAAAGAAAATTATTACGTTGGTGTTGACAAGCAAGGCAATGACATACCTCCTAGAGTCCCAGGAAGGAGGGGTGAGTGGCCACCTAACACCAGTGGTGGTTCCTTGTGGGCTACACAGCCCTCTGAAAAGGTCAGAGGGTATCTAATTTCTATTAATATAAAAACTTTACCTGAAGTTACCTTATTAAGGAGAACTGAGCACTTTCAAGTGCTGAACTTTTACCTGTTTAACTGCATCTGCCAAGCTGAAGGGTGGCCAGGTCGTTGGCTTTAGCTCTGATTTCACTGTAGACAGCCAAGTCTGGCACTGCTGTAGGGTGTCCTGATGATTAACATGTTTTTGGAGTTCATTTTCCAAACTCTGGTACACCTAAAATAAACATTTTGTAACATCACTGCATTTTCACACACCATTACTGGCTCTCTTCTCCAACCTTGAAAATTACAGCTAGAACAGAATTATTAAGACTGTTGTTATTTTAGCCGTTATACATAAAACCATCAAGGGCTGAAAGCTCCTTAAGCTCTCACTGCATCTTGCTAATTTGTGGAGAAAATGGACTATAAGGCATGGCTTCTGGAAAGTACAAGTAAATTTCAAAACACAGAGCATTGTCTCTTATATCTGTATTCTTGTCCATCATTTTGCCACTATGTAGTATCAGGTTGTACCTACCTCTATGCTTTTTGGAGTTTTGTATTTTGCTCTGGTTTGGGTTTTTGTCAGGTTTTGGTCTGGCTTGGTGGGGTTTATTTTTGGTTTTAAGTTGGGGTTTTTTTTGGGTTGGTTTTGACTATGCTGGATTGATGATCTAACTGGAGTAATAGAAGGACCCAGCTAGCCCTTCTTAACTGTATAGTCTGTTTTTACTAAGAGAGGATTTCCTAGCACATACTTAAGACCCATTATTGTACCTATGCAAACTACTGACACCAAGAGTGCGATTTGCTTCCTAGTTCTTGGAGCAGGAATAGTTCTAATATCTTTGTTGCAGCTTCTCAGAAGCCAGTGTAACTTGAATGGACTGAGGGTGTGGAGAGACTGAGGTAAGAAATGTTAGGGAGTTAGTTTTGCTGGCTGCAAGGCAACATTCTCTTCACAAGAAATTTAGCTGTAGCACAGTAATGATGAAGTGCTACATTAGGAACCTGTAGGCTTAATTTAAATGAAAATAGTAGCAAGTTTTACACTATTTAAAGAAGTAGACACAGAAATAATAGTGTGTATTGTTCTTAAATAACATAAAAACATGTTTGAAACAAGACTTACTCTTTGGGCTGTACTACATATCGCAGAATAGCTGTCTTTTGCCCCCTGAAGATGGCTTTGTATGTTTTGCTTAAATTTTGCTTGAAGATGTTCTGTGCATTGACTGATCAAGTAGTCACCTTTACTCTTAAGGTTGTTCAAACGATCTTCAAATCCTGCAATTTCTTCCATGATAGCCTAAGAAATAGATAAAATACTTCTGAAGAAATATTTCAAATGTAAAACGTTCTGCATCACAGCCTTTTAAATAAGCTTTTTTGTTTTTTTCCTTCCTTAAACATGACTTGTCTTCAGATTTGGAAAAAGGTTTTCAGACAAACTGCATTGTTATGCTCAAACTATTAGCGTACATACTCTGCAAAATCGCTGTCAAAAGTCTGTACATAAATAGAATGTACAGACAGAAACATCAGTATCACTTCATAATGTGTAAATATTATATGCTCATTCCTCGAGACTACCCTTAATCTTCCTTTGCTGCATGCTCTCCAGGGCTCCACCAACTTCTTTTGTGCCTAGTAACGAGGACTAAACCTGATGCTGGATCATGTCTTATTCCATAAGCTCCTACACTGTAAACAGTTTTTTCCATTGACTTTGGCACAACCAAATTTTTATTTAAGGAGGTTACTTGAAGAATAGCACTAATCACAATGAGGGTGACTTCAACATTCACCCTTAGAATCTCAGTTTCAGTGAGTGGTGGGGAGCGTTAGATTTTGCTTTCTTTTATGTTCTAGAAAGCATCAGCTATTGATGCAGTGAATGATGATAATTAATAGCATTCATAATAATACCTTTAATAAAAGCAATGGAGGAAACGTTACAACCTAATGGGAGGGAGGGGGAATTTTGAAAACGTAAAATGTTTTACCTTTAAAAGTGCCAGGGCAAAAATGCCTTAGGAATAAAACTAACCAAATACATTTTTTGTGGTCTATTTCCTGGGACATCTTAGCAAAAATCTGACACAGAATTCAGACCAGTGTACAAGAAAACTCCTGTGCATATGCAGTCTCATCTGAGTAAGTCCTAACAACAAGGTAGACTTGTTAACTACATTAATGACACTGGTGATTCTTTACACAGTCAGCAGTAAGAGGAATAAAAAGAGGTGAATGACAAACAACTAAAGCTCTGAAGTATAGACAGAGAAGTGAAGAAAAATTTTATTATACCAGACAAAGAAAGTTTATCCAGCAGCAAACCCACCTTGTGGTTAGCTAGTTGCTGAGTGATTATTTCAAGACTGCTACTTTCCATGAGGTCAGGGCTGACCAGCCTGCTGGACATATGTAATAACCATTTCTCCCCTTCTTGCAAATCACTGTTGTAATCCTCATGTTCTTTTACTCTTACCTCTAAGGTTTCAACATATGCCTGCAAGTCCACAATGAACAAAATTAAATACTACGGTAAGTGTAATAATAAAAAATAAAAATAAAAAAAAAAAACCAACACAAAACCACCAAACCCAAAACCGAAACCAAACCAACAAACCACCAATACAAAGCAAAAACTATCAAGAGCTTGAAAACATATAAGAGCTATCTTCTACATTTACATTCCTGTGAGGGACTTTTACAGGATTAGACTGTTAAGGAAGACATAAAAGGGCTTATTCTGTAGTAGTGAGCAGTGTTTTCAATTCTGATGAAATACTGTACTTTGAAGGCTGTGGAAGCCCCTGAGGATTTCCTTACTTTTTTTTTTTAAAGGAATACTGTCTTGACATTAAGTTCTCTTAGAAACAGTTAGTACATGATCTTTGAGACACTTCGTATGACCTATCAAATGTTATGGTTGGGCCCCTGCTGCTCACAGCCTTTGCATGTATATATTGCCTGCGATTGTGGTAGGTAAATTAAGAACGTACATATTGAGCTAAAATGTATTTATCCTTTTTAAGAGAGATTTTTCATAAGATCTTCTACATTTAAGTCATCAACATTACACCTAATGCAACTGCTATCAATTTTGTGATATAGATCAGAGGAATGTTTCCAAATTAAAAAAAAAAAAAAAAAGACTGAAAAAATAAAATAATCTGCTATTGGTGGATAGATTTGCCATTAAAGGTACTTAGGTCAAACATAAGGTTTGCAGAGCTTATCCTTATTAGGAGTATAACCTATTAAAAGCTTTAGGAATAATCATACTTTAGAACATATTTAGTACTCTTAAAGATCTAATACTTCTACTCATATGGACTAATGAACCAATGTTAATTAATAATGTCCTTGGCTGAATTAATTTATATCCATCTTGCATTTAATTTTCTCAGTGACTTCCATTCAACACCTAAACTAAACAGGGTTTGTGTGAGATCTAGCAGAAACAAGAGACAAAATGGCAGAATTTAAGGGCATCTGTTTCTTCAAGAAAAATGTATTTAGAAATATATTTAAAGCAATTAAAAATACTAGCAATAGTACAAACTACTTGCTGATATATTTCCCCTTAGTGCTATGAACACTTTATCTACCACATTCAAAACTCATTGCAGTCACTCGTTAGATTTATTTAGGTAGACATTCTTTTCATATTCAAGAATCTCTTTCTTCCCTATTTCCTACCCCTTTATACTCCCCCCCACGCGCCCCCCCCCCCCCCCCAAAAAAAAAGAAGTAATGAAATCTAATTGGCTCTGTGTACAGGGTGTGACATGACAGCATGAAACAAATAGTCAATGACTTAAAGAGGGGAATAAAACATAGCAAACTGAAAGAACCTAGAATTTTCTTCCCGACTTCTTACCTTTGTTGTGCTGCAGAGTTCCTGGTAACTGCTCTGAAGGTCCTGAATGTTGTTCTTTAGAATCACATCATTCACCAGATCAAAAAGTGCTTCTCCCTTTTCAATCACTGATTTTATTGAAGGCTCGTGGGACAGAACAGTCTGCTGTATGGACTACAATGCAAGCAAGAACTAAAATGCATCCACTGAACACTGAAGATTCATTTCACTAACTTCTCTTTGATGTGAAGCACAGCCTTCTATCATAATATATATTCTCCCTTACTAGATGAGAAAAGTTGTGCTACCAGACAGGGCTATGTTTCTCAACCATGTCTTGAGAAAGCAATTTTGCAGGCATTTAAAAGTAATTGCTCTTTTTGTGAGTGGCTAGTAGCACAGATGATAATCTGCAGCTGGTGAAGGAAAGGGAGTTAATACATGTAAAGGGGCCAGTGCTAGGGATAAAATTTGTGCAGAGAAACAAATTCTGAGAATAGGTGGGAAAGCATCAACAAAGCCATGCTCTTAATGAGAAGTGTGCAGATGAGTGTGCAACCTGACCTGTTATGTCACTGTGTCACTAACTCAGAGAGCGTAGCACATGCCAGCATCTATCAAATGACAGTGAGTTACCAGCTCCCCAAATGTGTAGGAAGCAAGCACACAGTTATGACATACGATTCTGAGTACTGAAACCAGAAGGAGGTACTTAGTTGATGCTGTGCAGGTACTGCTCAGCAGTAGCGAAAACACTGGTTAACAGCACTGTTTTAGCCACAAAGTTACAATGCTAAGTGGGCTGCTATGAGGAGTTAGCTCCATCCCAGGCAGACTCAGTACACATCTTATGAAACACCTGTAAACCTGAAGTATTTTATGAATTTTATGAAAACATCATTAAGAGAAGAAATGGGGTTTGCTACCAATTTCTTTTTTTACTCATTTTTATGACTAGGAAAAAAAACCAAAACCAAACAACACAACAAAACAATACAAAACTTCATTAAAATCCTAACTAAACCCAGAAGAGGCCATAGCAGCTGACTTAGATGTCAGTCGAGCTAGGACACCCAGAAAACTGATTAAGCCAATATAAATACAATGTCTGCAGTGAAGAAAGACAGACTGATTTCTGTTCTTGCTTAAACCACAGTCAGCTCTGTTGGTACCAATAGAATTACTCATATGTGTACTCATAAAAGAACTCTGCTTCATAACACGAAATACTCAGATATGGAAGCCTTATTAGGACATTCACATTTCAAATACAGGTGATCATCCAGATTTGCAGATACAGATATCATACACAGGTTCTCTTTAATGCCTATTTGGACATCCAGATCAGAGACATCTCATACATCTATTGAGAAAACTTGAACAGACACCTGGATTAAGAGTCACTAGATCAAAAATGATTCCATAGTACAAGGATATAATCCCTTTTTACCTTGTATTTGGACAACTGGGCCTTCTTCTCATAGAGTTCACTCTTTGGCTCCACTGGAGCATGTAACATGGCTTGGTACTCCATGACCCAATGAGTCTGTGCCTTGTACTTGTCTGAGAACTCTTTTGCCAGCTGAAGACACTTCTCTGAAGTCATGTGCTCTTTCCTGATGGAGCCAGCCAGCTCTTCAAGCTGTTCCACATGATCTCCAATTTCTTTTCTTAACTGGTCAGCTTCATTTTCCTCCATGTACTTTATAGCTCGCTCCCCCTTCTCACGGGCAGATTTCAGTAAACTGTAGCCTATGTCCATATCACTCAACAGCAGCTGTGAAGGAAGTGTTAGTTGACAGAAAATGTATGAATTAGGTGAGGACACAGAAGGAACTACTAGGAAAATTTAATGGAGTTTTCATTACAAAATTGCCTGGAGTTAAGGTGTGGTAAACTAGAAAGCAGCAGAAAAAGCAGATACTTCTGCTCTGCACTGGGGTTGTGAAGATAAACACAGAAACTGAGGACTCTCAGGAGAAAATCGGAAATGGATTAAAAGTTTTCCTTCAATTCTGAAACATGAGTTTTACTACTGCGTTATGTCAATGAGGAGAAATAAAAAGCACTTCTTGTCACAGTGCATACTGGTATAAAATATAAATGACAGGATGCCTTGCAAGGTCTTATGGAAGGATAGGATTGTATTATTTAGAACTATTCATAACCTCAACAACCAAACTGTAGGAAGTTTTATGCTGGGTCATCATTATCCTATTAGCATCTCCGGGAAAGCTGAAGTCAGAATTTTGAGCAGCTGTTGAGATGCATGTTAAAATATAGAATCTTTCTAGTGAACAGAAATAGAAATTATATTCAAGGAAGCTGTACCTCTAGTTTCTGCACTTTTTTCTCCATTGCTGTTTTATCAACCTTGTCGAACTTGGTGATCACATTTCTGAAGTTCTTGTTAGTAGCTCCATACCAATTTGTGTAAGCACTAAAAGCCAATTCTGACTCTTCTATACAGCGTATTTCTTCTTCCAGAAACTTTATTTCCTCCTTCAAACAAATATAAGGGTGAGGAAACAAGAACCACCCAGATATTTATCACTGCTATTGACTAAAGATAGCAATAAATTATTATTTATTAATAAAACCTGATAAGAATTAAACAGATTGAGTTTTTTCATTCTAGTGGGTAATTCTCACTAGGATCTTGTCAGCAACTCACTATTGTTAAAACTGAGTTAATACTAAACAACGAAAAGGTACTTACATTTTGCAATTTGAATTGTGACTTGAGATGCTTATTACTTAAAGTGACCTGAAGACTGTTCCTTACAAATTTAAATTTTCCCCTAACTATGTGTTTCTGTGATAACCTGAAAACATTTCTCTACAGGTCATTTAGCAAACGTACGAAATTCTGAATTTCTCTCCTGAGACTGCTAAAAAAGATAGTTAACAACATCTGGTGAATACTGAATATTTTGAAAGGTCATTCTCTCTATTACCACTGTCTAATACATTTAGTCCACATACATGTTCGTGCGTATATACATGAATATTTAATTAAGTCTACAGTAATTAATAAACTCTGATAAAGTCTAATAAGAAAGTCTGTTTATATTTGCTTAACTGTCAGTTTATGATGTCACAATGAATTAATTTTTATTACTTACTAAAACATGAAGAAGAAGAGTTTGATAGCGTGATGTAAGCTGCGTAGCCTGGCTTCCCATTCTGCTTGAAGTGAGACTTTGCTCTAGTATTTGCTGAGCCAATACCCCAACTTCCTCTACATCATCTTTGTAGATTGTAATTTCTTCATGCCACTTCTATGACAAAGACATTATCCAGCTCATATGACTGATTCAAATATCTTAAGCACAACAGGAATTCATTGAAAAGGAGAGCAAATACATGGTTGTAAACATGGATTTACAACAGGAAAATAAACAGATTCTGATGAAGGTTAAGATAACAAATACACTGGAAGTTTTATCCTATCATATGGATTGCATTTCATTACTATAGTTTCAATACTCTCCCCAAAATAATAAAAATAGAAATGCAACCTGGAATTCCTATAGAATTTGACTGAAGTTTTAAAGACGACTGTAAAGTGCAACCTCAAATGCCTTCAAATATTCTTCCTTCATTTACTCAGAACTATGCCTTCTTCTTGCAATGACTAAAGAAGAATTATTATATGAAATATATTATTATACAGAAAAAACTTCACAAGACAGCTGGTCACATTTTACTCTTGTTACCGTATTAACACTTTCCCACTGTCCTGGTTTTAGCTGAGATAATTTTCTCCCTAATAGCTGGTACAGAGCTGTGTTTTGGATTTAGCATGAGGATAATGTTACACAGATGTTTTAGCTGTTGTTGAACAGTGCTTACTCCAAGTCAAGGACTTATTTAATTTCCCATACTCTGCCAGTGAGAAGGGGCACAAGAAGCTGGGAAGGAGAACCTGACCCAAACCAGCCAAAAGGATATTCCATATCACAGAATACCATGCTTAGTGTATAAACTTGGGGAACTTGGCCAGGAGCCACAGATCACTGCTGAGGGATGGGATGGGCATTGATCAGTGGGTGGTAAGCAATGGTATTGTGCATCACTTGTTTTTCTTAGGTTTTATTCCTCTCTCACACTTTCCGTTATCTCCCTGTTCACTATTATTATATTATATTTAGTCTACTCCAGGACTTAATCTTTATTCTAAGTTGTGCCTTCCTATACCACAAAGTATATGCATACAAGATCTCCTTCTGAGATTTCAACATTGGCATAGCCATACCCATAACAGTAAAATACGAGGAACCTGGAACCAAAAGGCAAGAAGCTCTCTTGGTTCCATCACTCTAGGCACTATCTCAGAATAAATTACAATGCTTCCTTGTCATTTTCACAGTGCAACCAGGAACTAATACGGAAACCTCACATGGTATTTTGTTTAAGGAACACCTTAACTATATTCTTTACCTTCATTTGTTGAAGCTGCATCTCCTTTGTTGCTCTACCAGACAGCCTCCCAGTCCTGATAACAACTTTCCCCTCCAGGTCTGTTAGCCAGTCATTCACCTTCTGAAACTTTTTCTCCATTAACCTCAGTCTGCTCACAGCGACATTTAATTGGCTTCTTGCTTCAGAAAGTCTGTGTTGATAAAGTTGCCAATCCTGCCGCAATGATTCCAGGGCTCGGTCTTCTATCTGAGGAATGCCCCAGGGAATCACCTCCTCTCTGGCATGGACAGCAGCATTCAGTAATGCTTGTCCTTCTGCACAGTGAACCTGCAGCTCCTGTAAAGGTAGAGTTATAAATACATACACTATTAACAGTTTCCATACACACATGGCAAACAACGTCCTGGTTCTACTTAAGACAAAAGCAGTTACCTCACATTATCTAGATGCTGCCTTTAGTTATCTATGGTTGAACACATTACTAAGTTCCTGCTAAGTTTATCACCACTTCTGAAACACTAGCTGCCTGTGCTGGCATGAGATTAATGCAATCCATTCAGCACAGCCTTACATTCAAACCCTCCCAGCTCTGTGGCAAGTAGACTGTAAGACTGATTCTAAAATTGAATCTGTTTAAAAAAAGAAGGAACAAGGTGAAACATCAATCTTTTAAAATAAACAAACCTATTGTTTTTACATATGTTTCAGACATAATTCTAAAATAATTCTCAATATCCTTTTCCGGATACATGTGGTATCGGCTTCAGATCACAGAATCACAGAACACTTAGGGTTTGGAAAGGACCTTAAGATCATCTAGTTCTACCCCCCTTGCCATGGGCAGGGACACCTCACACTAAACCATGTCACCCAAGGCTAACTAATGCATAACTTGGAAACTACTGAAGTACTAGATTCACCCTTTACTGTCACTTAAGTGATCCAATAATAATCTTCCAACCTGACCATAGGAGCTAGCCTACATGACTGGAACTGCCTGAAAGTAGACGTATCTGCACTGTAAGCAATAAAAGATGAAAACCCAATGAAAAGAATAATTTTGATATTTTTATGAAACACAGGGAAAAGAAGAGGTAGGCCAACATCTAAAACAAATTCAGTACTTGCAAGAAACAATTATTATGCCTGAAGAAAGGATTATCAGTAGGCCTGGAGATTTTATTCAAGGCCTGACACTTCTTTCTGGACATGAATGACATTGTTTCTACTGACTTTACTGGAATCACTTTTGAGCAGCACAGTACTTAAAATATAACGTGATTCTAAGCTGTTCTGGAGAAAACAGAGATGTAATTTTTCTCTGGAAATTAATGTTATTTTGTTATTTCACAAGTAGGACTATGTTTTTACTTAGACTGTCAGACATTATGTACCTGTAAGTCTCGGAGTGTTGCCTCCTGTTTCTGAGCATCACCATCAAGATGTGATAAATGGTCAAGTTTTTCCTGTTCTTTCTCCAGCCATACTTCAAAGGCCTTCAGATTTCTCTGGTAAGCTTGATGTAAGTGAAGCAGCCCTTCAGCTTTTGTTACTGCCTCCTGTATAAACCAAGAAAACATAAAACCTAGACTTTCATCAAGGAGAGAAGTCTGTATCTGATGCTGAGCTGTCCTAAAATTCAAGAGTACTTGGATTCTGAGAATGGTTTTATCAATTACAGGGAAAGAAGGGTAAAAGTGGAGAAACAGATACTTATCTTGAAAGATTCTTCTCATAAGTTTGTGACTTCTGGGATCTGAAGTTTTGATATGGGATCACTTTTAAATAACACTGGGTCTAATAACAAGACCTTAATTTTTATATCAATTTAAATTAACTTTATTGAAGTCATTAATAAGGGTATTAGCTTAGAAAGTGCATATTTTTTCTTCACGATTTTTTCAATGGAGTAATAATATCTTATTAAAAGTATCTAATATCTTTAGGTTTGAAGAGTAACCAAGTCGTTTGCAGGCAGTTCCTACAGAGCACAGTGAGAAACAGACTGGAAGTCTTCTGTGCCTATGGGTAAGCAAGCTACAATAATTTCACAACCTGGCACTAAAGTATTGTGTGTCTGACCATACATTAGGCATTATTTAATAACTACAGAAGAACTTGGGTTAACTGAAGAGAATCACCTACCTTTAAATACCTTTAAGTATCACCAGTTCTTTTATTATTTCTTCTTTATCCTGTATCTTACATTAAAACCCATCGTGACCTTTATCTGTCTATGCCCTTATCTCTTCCAGTCCTACAATATTAACACTTATCAGTAAATGTGGTACTTATCATGCTTTGTCTTTTGACACCAGATTAAGTTTCCTTGCTAATAAGGTCTGTGTTTAATAAGCTTCTGTAGTTGTGAACCATCTGTGAACTACCTATCCACTGGCTGCATTTATTGCAAACCATACATTTACACGAATCATATTCAGAGATGCTTCCAACTTTCCAGTCGCAATTGGCAAAATCGTATCTGCACAGAAGTCAGTGAGACTTCTGACATGAAATTCCTCAGACTATTCACCTGATGATTTTGCCAGATTCAGATTTTTAGAACCTTTCTGAAGCTTAGTGGTACAAATTCATAAATCACCCTAATAACTTTCTCTTACATTAACTTACAGCTATCCCCAAAATTGTACTCTTCATTTAACTGTAAAATTGATTATCAATAAATAGACTTTCTCTTTTTCCTTGCTACCAAAAAAACAAGAGTGAGTGCTATCAAGAAAAACTGTACCCTCGTTCTGTCTTTGAGGAACTTATACCGCTCCTGAAGGTCCTGAAGTTCAAGCTGAGTGACATAATGCTCAGCCATCCCACTTCCTTTCACTTCAATTGTCTCCAACAGGCTGCTGTGACTCAATACTTCTTCATTGAGTAGCTGCAAAAAGGAAAGAGAATAATACATGTATGACAGGGCAGAATTAAAACAAGACCACAAATAAATCTTTCAGTTATTCTGACATTTTTTGTTGCTTATAAGGGCTTGTTGCTGGTTTGTTGTAAAGCAAACACACCTTTGCTTTGCTGAGGGCAGCTGTTTTTTCCCTCAGTTCAGCATATTGCATTTCAGAAGCATTCATACTTGCTTCTACTTTATCCATCCAGCTGGAAAATAGACGAACATCATCCTGGTAATTTGTCCATTTGGAGAGAGCTCCTTCCAGTTGACTGTAATGTAAAAATATGTGTCATGATTGTGGATGTTCTCATGCTATATAAGCAGCGAGGTATAGTCATATACATATGGTCTGGTTATTCTAGACAATATTTATAAGAAAGATATTTAACAAGCTAAGCAGTCTGACACAGAGCTATTTAAAACCCTACAGATTTTAACTAGGAGCACTGGTTGGCTGATAAAGTGAAATTAAGTTTTAAAGACTCGAACAGGACAGACTTGGAGGTCTGTAAGTGTAGCTAGCTGATGTATTCTCACCTTGGTAAATAAAATACAATTGAAAGCATAAGATCCAGATTCAGAAATTTTATGTCCTTTTGCATACATTCAAAAGTTGCCGTGTTCTAACATTTAGTTACTTTTCTTGTTTTAAACTGAAGTATTTGCACTAGTGACACCCTACCAAAGAAGGCTCATTTTCCCCTATATTTCTTTATTCTATTACTTTGAGTATACTTATTGGACACTGTAATTACAGTACCTTATGAAAATGCTAGCAAGTGGAAAACAAGACAGGATCTTGACAGAGCAACTATTAATGTCTGTGACAAGATATTCTCCTTTCTGAGAACAATTCAAGGCACCAAGGGCAACTCGAAGCAAAATTTACAACAAGATTATGGACATGTAATCCATTTTAAGAGTATATTGACAACAGGTGTTAATAGTTTCCTTCCCTTTTTCTTCTTCAAACGAATATGTCGCTTATGGCCTCTAGACCTGCGATGTTGGGCATATGCAGTCATTTTATATAGATTTGACTCTTGTAATAATAAAACTCTGGGAATTAACTTTCCAAACATTTTGACAATACTTTATTGTTAAGCATCATTCTGTACCGCATACCCTTTTTACCTCTTGCACTGGATGCAAGCAGACAGAAGAGAAGCCCAGCTGTCTTTCAGGGTTTGCAACTGCCGTTCAATCACTGGTACTCCCTCCAGAGAAGTATTTTGCAGAACAGATTCTCCTCTTGTGAGAATAATTTTCATTTGGATTTCTTTTTCCTGTTTTACTGCTAGCAGGCCCTAAAAAGTGAGTGGGTATTATTTTACTTTCATCATTAATCAGGCATGAATATACTAACTGGCTTTACTGGAAAATGAGCTGATCAAATCTAGCAGCTTAATACAAACAGCCAATTGGAAGAGGGACAGTGGGGTTCACAGATGGATTTCACAATGAAAAAGAGACTTTCAAAGGGTAGGATCAGGCTACTGAAAAATGTAATCTTAGTTGACAGGGAAGTTTTCATGGAATCTGTGCAAGTACTTAAGAGTGTAACAGAGAAGGTACTGTTGACTGGAAAAACTGATCTTTTAAAGGGAATGCCATTTAGATCGAGAAAACAATGTGATAACAAAGCTTTTGCAACAATTACTGTGAAGTATCGTCTATTTGCATTTTTCTTAACAGATCTAAAAAGAGTAGGTTTTGGAGTCTGTTGTTTCCATACCTCTAGCTTTAGCATCCGGCTGTCCAGAACACTCTTGTCTGCAGTGGGATGACAGTAGGAATCCAGCATGTGAACTGCATCAGCCACCCAGTCCTCGAGGTCTTTGATACTGTGTGAGAATTGCTGGTGCTCTGCTACCACCCTATCCATTCTTGAAACTTTTTCCTGCAATTCATACAGCAATTAGCACCAACAGCTATTCAAAGGACTGTTTATTCCCCATACCTACTTATGGACTTTAAAGTTTCATAAACTATACTCAGAAATTCTCTTCATATATTGATAATTAAAAGTACAGCTACTTAAGCATGGAATGAATTTTGCATGCAAACACACACACACACACACATCGTCCAAACTTAACATAAACATGAAAATTTCAGAAATGCCTTTTTGTGGGTTTTTTTTTTTTGGTTGGTTGTTTTTTTGGTTGTTTTATTTTTTGGATTTTCTTTTTTTGTTCGTTTGGGGTTCTTTTGTGTGTGTTCTAAGTGTAAAGCTTCACCTAATTGTCTCCTCTCATCCAAAGTACATGACATTTTTTCTGGTTTCACTTTTCTTAAACATCTGGTAAATCACATCTAGACTCCATGTAAGTGTGGCAACTGAAGAGAACTTTTTTGTTTTCCTCAATGACTTTCACTGATATTATCATTCTTTTGAAAAAAAAAAAAAAATCACAGACACTCACACAAATAAAAAATAAATGCTTAAGTTACACTGCTAAAAGGTCTGAGGCAAACAGCAGTACAGAGCAGAGTGCATTTCACACAGTAACAGAGAACTAAAGTCAAGCCAGTGAAACAGGTATAGGAAGTTACTGAGAGAGATCTTTCTCAAGCATCCACGGCTATCTAAAGAATTTCAGAATTTCTCTCATAGGCTGGTTCCTATGTATCCTCTGCCTCAAACTCCTCCTTCTCATCCTGCCATCTCCTACAAGTTCTATTCACATAAGCCAGTGTAACTCATGCATCTTTCCCATTTTGCAGTCATGAACATTTATTATGGCCATGTACACAATCATTTTCACTAAGTCATACAGCTCTAGATATGCTTTAGAATTTTTATTTCCACAGAAAAAAAAAGAAAGTAAAAAACTGGCAATTGGCCAAGCATAAATACTTTCTGAATTGAATTGTTATCCTGTAACACACTTCCTATATCCTTAATTATTCTCATTACTATAATAACTGTAAGACCTAATTCAATATCAAGCCTAGTTTCATGACATGAACTTTGTCAAAAATAACGGTCCTAATAGGAAGAACTTATCTGTTTAGACAATAGAAACAGTAAAACTATGAAACAGTGAAGAAGTGTGTCACACACCATTCAGCAAATCAGTTAGATTAAAATCTCAGTTCCTAGCATGATTCTTTAGTTTGGCCTATGTATCCGATTGAACCTTCAAAAGTAGCCTAAGAGGTAATTTTTTTAGACCAATTTATTAGTTTTAGATGAAGATGCTTATAATGAAAATAGTTAATAATCCTTATAGGATGCAATGAAGTAATAACTTTTGTGTATTCTGTATTAAAAAAAAACAACCTTCCCCCCCCCCCAAAAAAAACCAAAAGAAAAAAAAAAACAACACAAAATAACAAAACCAACACAAAACCAAAAAAACACTCCACTCCCATAAATCTTGAAAAATATTTATTTCAGGTGCCACTAAAATGTCTTCGCTTGAAATAATCAAAATCAAGCCTGATTATTTTATAATGAGGTGGGGCTTACTTTTTTAACCAAAGCACATTTAAAAACAATTAAAAAAAAAAAAAATCATAATTCCATTTTGTTGACAGTCCATGGAATTATCCAGGTTATTACTTCCTACTCTTTAAAGCTAGTGTGAAAGACAAGACAGCTCAGATATACCATAGAGCAGACAAACAGGACAGCTGCAGTGTTTCATATTTCCATCTTTCCCCACATACATCAAATGAGCTGCTCAAAAGCACATACACTGAGTGCATTACCTTTGTCAGATTGCTTAGAGTAAGATATTGAGAAGACAACTGAGACACTCTGCGCATAAAGCTTTTGCTGACAGCTTGCTCTTCCCACAGCTGCTGAGCTTTCTCTTTTAGCCTGTTGAGCTGATGCTCGTGGCAGCTTATTTCCTCAAGGACAGACTGTAAAGCACAAGCACATTAATATTAAAAGTGGGTGCAAGAAAGCAGGACACAGAGAAACATGAAGGCCTTATGGAAAACAGAAGTGACATATGGCAAGCTTGCTGAGAAAGGCACACCATATGGCTACAGCAATGAAGCAGCATGTCATAAAAATTGTGAAGATGTGGAACCTGATGGAACAGGATCACCAATGACAATCCTTGAAACCAGTTCTCTTCTTATTTAGAGGTCAGGATGCTAGAATGATCAAGCTTTTGTATGGAATCAATGAGGACAGGAAAGTCTGGCTGTGTTAAAAAGGGCTTATAAAAAATGACCTGCAACTTTTGCTGTTCTCTCCTCTTGGAAGGAAGATCATGGAGCCGACTGCTACTTCCTTGTACCATTTTCTCAGTTGTGGTCAGCCACTCCTGCAGAGGTTCAGCAGTTGCTTCAAAGTCCCTCATCTGGATTTTTAAGTTCTGGAAAGACATGCACAATTCTATCAACAGTCCCACTGCACTGGGCATAACTGTAATGCACAACATTACAGCACACAGAAAGGATATAAAACTGCAGCCAAATACTACACAACTCTTCAAATAAACAACACCAGCTCTGCTCCTTCCCATCCCACAAACAGACACAGAAAGAAAAGTCTGAGAGAGCATCTCATCAAGGGGCAAAAAAGAGGCAACAATGTTGAGTGGAGGCTGAAACAAATTTCCCCTGAACTGAAAGCTTTAAAGATCTTATGAGCATTGACTCAATGTAAATCTATCTCACACAGCTAAAGCACTCTGAACATAGGTTAATTTGGAATAGGAGTTACCTAACATCTGCCTGCAGTCATTCACACTGGCTGCTGCTATTCCTAGGTGATGTATGACTATGTTCAACCCAATCCTGGGGATCATTTCTGATTATATTCTTTTTTAGTTTTAGATTTTGGTTATAAAAATTTGTGCAGGAAGGCATATGTATGCATTCCTTCAGTGCCTGCATATTCTTCTGTAGGCTTTAATCATGCTTAATCTGCATGATTAAAAAAATAGCATCTTAAATAATTCATATGGAATAGAAACTTAACTAGGGCACAGGAACTGTGCTGTTTATCTTTTTTTCTCAGACTTAGTTGTCTTTTTAGCTATAGCCTTATCACTTAAACATCAGAATGAAAAACTAAGCCTATGAGACTCAAAAATGCTTGGCTCAAAAAGATTAACCTGTAAGAACATTCTCTTCCCACAGCAACCCTGAGATATAGAAAGCCCTTGCTACCTGAGAATTTTCTTTGAAAGGGTTTCCTACACAATATATAAAATGTACTTAATTTTTTTCTCAGCTGCCTAGGCAGCATTGGTTCGAAACAAGAACACCTAGGTACTTTCATTCTCCTCTGCTATGCAGGGAATTCTAGCTAAGGCCTTTTGACATTAAACCCTAAGACTATTAAAAAAAAAAAACAACCCAGTTTTAAGATATTCACCCTCTGTGCTGGTTGAATTGTGAGTTCTGAACAGAGAAAAGCACTGGGATTTATTTTAAAAGTTGCTCAAATAAATCATCACATTTCACAAGTTTGCAATAAGAGACATTTACCTGCTGTACTGAGACTACTGAATCAGCAACAGTCCTTAAAAAAGAAAATGTCTTTCAATAATCCACCACATTTGATGAGACTCGTGGTAGTGAATTTGAGCAGCTGCTGTCTTTGCTAACTTCAGCTACTCCGAAAAACACCTTTTTCCACGAAACACCCCACTTAACGTGAAATCAGGTCACAGGAATATAGGTAAACAAAAGTAAAATGTAAGCCAAAGAATAGGACACCTTAAAAACAGCTATTTATTAATTCTGTCACATCATAAACACTTACAGTTACATACAAAATCTAAACTATGCTTTTTGAAAAAAGCAAAGAGGAAAGAACCAGTCTTTCCCCACTGTGACTGGTTCAATACCTCCAACGCGGATTCCTTCTGGTGGAGGGTGGTGATAAAATTTTTCCAATCTTCTTTAGTGGTAGCACATTTGTCCTGGATAACTTCAGCCTTTTCTTTCGTTAAAACAGAGCATAGGAGTTCTCCTTTGGATGTGACCAGGTTAAGTTTTTGTTGCCCATTCTCACTTTCCGTTAAGAATTCCTGAAAACAGTAACAAAAGAAGCTAATTGGTGAAATTTGGGTCCCAGGAAACGTCAATGTCAAGCTTCCAGAAAATTTAACAGGGATTAAGAGTTTACTGCTTCTGCTCATTCATATGCTAACGCATCTTTTGGTACATTCCATTTTAATATCATTGTTATTTATGGGATTCAGGGTCAACAGCTTAATCCAGAAGTGCCATGCATCTAAATAATGTATATATTAAGAGTCTAGTATCACCTGTATGTTCTGCATTTCATGAGACAATTACTGGTCATTCAATTGGGTATTCTTTCAAATCTCTATGGTACAGAAAATGGTAACAGTTTCATTTTGGTGAACTAGTATCCTGGCACAGGTAGCTGCAGGCACCAGGGCCCACCCTGAGACACACAGGACTGAAGTCTTGTCCATGGCCAATAGCTACACTGGACTTCCAACGAGCATTGTAGAGGTGTAGGCTGACACTTAACACCCTCAGCAATGCCTAAGGTATGTGATTTATCCCTCTGTGTCCTTAATTTACCTTCCCTGTTGGAAAGTATTTTTCTCCACAGAAATCTTCCACAATGCTGGTGTGCAGGAAGTGTATGGAAAAATGCATGTGCAAGAACTACACAGAAATGTAAGGAAACAGATGGATTTTTAGATTTCAGTGTACTCAGATAATATACTTCTAACTTGCAATTATTAAAAGACTATG
This sequence comes from Pezoporus wallicus, assembly GCF_028554395.1. NCBI lineage: Eukaryota > Metazoa > Chordata > Aves > Psittaciformes > Psittacidae > Pezoporus > Pezoporus wallicus. The sequence continues at coordinate 1,324,955 of NW_026635157.1, forward strand.
TGAGCTTTTAGGATTTAATGGAATTTAGCAGTCTAAAATACCAATATTTTAAAATGTTATTATGATTATGTGATACAAAAATAGTTTTATATCCATAATCGTAAGGTTGCAACCATATTCAGAATTAACAGGCTTGATACAAAAATTACTAAGTCAGGTTCTGATTCTATGTTACACTAGATGTCTTAGTAGAGAATGCAAAATGTCTGTTAGCCTTGAGATACCTGGTTCAAGTTCTGATTATATAAAAAAAATCAAAGATATAATTAGCTTGTGACTTAATGATGTTAAATACGCTAACAGACAGAACATATAACTTTTAACAAAAACAGAATTTTCAGTTTATACAGGTTACCAAGACATGTCTAGAAGTCTTAAAGCAGTTTCTGCACGTTAAAAAGAGTTCATTTCACTACAAGCAGCTTTCAGGGAGGAGGAGAACAAAGGTCGGTCTTATGCTATGAAAAAGAAACCCCAGCTTGCTGGAATGTTTACATTTAATACCAAAAACCCACTAGGATTTTTTTTTTCTCCCAATATTTTTTCTAAATAAATATTCTCATTTTGGGGTACCCAAAGATTTGATGTATTAATACAGTATTGCTTATGCTTTTAAGCAAAACATTTAAGCAAAGGGAAGTAAGTTTACCAAAAGGAAGAGGAAGTGATTTGGGGTTTTGTATTTTCTGAGAACCTCATACAAACTTGTTCTGTTACACTAGCCAAATGTTTAACAGTCTCATTATGCAATTCTCATTTTGCTACTTTCAGTTGAAATTAAAGCCACATTATATTCATAATAGCATTTATTTCACTCACTTTTATTAAATAAACTTATAATTGGCACTCTTTTCCACAGTTCTTCGGCCTTCTTTTAGCTTTATGTGAAAATATTATTTTTAAAATGCTTGTTTGCACTGCATACATTTTAATTCTGTTCTTGCAATATAAGGGCTCTAGTTTCATATATGAGAAAAAACATTTACATAACTTCAAAATAATTCCAGGTAATAAGTCCCGATTCTGATATCATTCTGATTTTATAGTACTCTCTGCCTTTAAAAACATATTTTTTCTTATAATAAAAAAGAAATAAACAAGGAAAAGTAGTATGAGAGACAATTACTACATATGAGCTATTAAACTAAACAAACTAGATTAAAAGGGTGATTTTTTTCATTGTAATTAGTCACCTTCAGTGATTATATAGCAACATTAACAAAAATTATTAAGCAAACAATTCAGCCTGAGCTTTACATGAAACTGATTATGCTTCCCTTAGACTAATATTTCACTGCCACAGTTACCTGTATTTTCTGCAAGCTTGCTGAAGCTTCACTGATATTTTGAGGCACGTCAAAGCATTTGGCTGTGGTGACTTTTGCATTGACCAGCCACTGCTGGAAGTCCCTGAAAGCCGTCCGAAATCTCTGCTGCAAGATCTGCTCTTTGCTCTGACATCCTTTTGAAGCTTGCAGGCAGAGGCTGGGTTTATCACATCAGGGAAGCAAGAGGGAGGAAGAAAGGCAGGAAAAGCATGACTCTGTTAGGTGACAGTGCTATTACTTAGTTCTCTGAAATACAATGGTAAGGTTAAGTTAACCTGGATTCCTCCTACTCATTTTAAGCACTTAACTGAGGCACCAGGAAATCCATTAGAAGCTTTCAGTTCCTTAAAAGTGAAGCACATAAGCTGGGATGTAACTGCCACAGATATGACAGGTGTAAGCACTTTCCGAGAATGACTCAGAGCACCTAAGCATGAACAGTTTTCCAAGCCCCTTCCTCTCTCTAGGGACAGGCTGTGGAACTACAGCGATTACAATTCTAACTTCTGTGGCTTAGTTAAATTTGAAATTTTAGGAAGGATCAATCAAAGCTATAACCCCCTGCAAGAAACAAGGGAATCTTGTGTCTGAAATGCAGGTGTCCCACTCCAAGTAAATGAGCTAGAGTGACCTGAGAGAAAGCAAGAAAGCAACCAAATGCTAGCTCCCCTCTTTCAAAGAACCAGCTAGTCAAAGAGTAAACTGAATGACAAAAGTTAAGAAAAAGATCTTAAAGAGCTGGTATAGCTTGTTCTTCTTTCAGACAAATAAATAAGCCATAGTGCTGCCTCACAGTTTCTTACAGGGATTTCTCCTGTAACAGGTCAGGTGTGGATATACATTAATTTCAGCTTAGTTTAGCGGCATAGCCTAGCTTTTAGAAAAAAAAAAAACAAACAATAAAATTGCTACTTTTTACAACCTGTATTGACAAAAAAAAAAAAATCAAAATAATGATTCTAATAATTGGATACCTCTGTTTCTAATTCTAAAATTCTAATTAATGGTTTCCTAAAAGACAGCTCATGACCCCTCCCACACACATGGAACTGATTATCTATAAACAAGATGAATGTGTACCTGTTATACTCTTTAATCAACCCTGAAACTTTTGACGAATAAGAACTCAAATCTCTGGAAAATCTACAAAGATCATTTAACTGAGTTTTGAGCTCATCTGTCACATGTTCAGACTTTACCAGAGCATCCAATGTTTCCTGTAAAAAAAAAGCAAATGAAACAATTACAACAATATTAAACCAAATGGAAACAAGATTGGTGAGTAAATGAAAAACTTACATCTTTTGAATCTAAATTTATGAGAATTTCAGTTCAACCTCATTTATGATATATGCAAATTCACTTTTAAGAGTATTTTAGCAGTCAAACCCATAGAAGCTTATTTGAAATTACCAGCTTCTAAAAACCAAATTTCTGGAAGCCTCAACTTTCTTAGTTCAAAATATTCTCAAAAAAAGTTTAAAATATAAATTTCATTTCAATGAATGAGCTATGGTATTGTCAGTTAGCTGTACAGATATAAAAGTACATACAATTAGGGAACAGCAAACAATATCTGTTTATATACACATAATTAGCCAGTTGGCTTGACTTTAGCATGTTCAATAAAAACTGGTTTAAGCTGTATATTAAAAAAAATAATTTATGCAAAAATTTTTTAACAGTTTCAACTCTTTCACAGAGGGCTTCATAATGTAAAAATACAGCTGCTTACAATCTCATGAGAGTAAGCGGGTTACTGCCTGTCATTCATTGCTGCACTGGAAAGACTCTTGCTTTGGAGAGAGCTAAGCCAGCAAAACCAAAATGCTTTCATTGGCTTAATTTACATCACTGGAAGAGGTGTGATAACCACTCCAACAAAAACAGTCCTTGTTGATGCCCACAGCATCTCCACTGCAGAATCCTGCCAGCTACTCAAGCATGATGAGCAGCGCAGTCTTAGCTCCTATCTCACTAGAAACTAAATTCTTCAGGCATTCCTCTGAAACTCCCAGGGAGAGGAGACGATCCACTAGCTAGTTACATTCACCATGGCAGAGGTTCTTCAGTGCAGGCAGGCCAGAGCGTTTGGCAACTACTGATTAGTTTGTCTAAATCTAAGTGCCATTTTGGAAGAAATGTGTAATATAAACTTAAGAAATGGATCATATGGAAGCGAAGACAGATTTTCCAGGGACATGTAAGTGGGACAAGAAGTCCCCAGATCATGGTTCTGAATGTATATAAAGAAATATACACAGTAAACAGTTTGCAATAATCTATCCATACAAAACAATGTTTGGGAAAGGTACAAATGATGTACACAAAAACACATGCAGAAAGTTTTCAAAATACCACAATCTACACTGCAGACATAAAAATGCTCACTGAGTAGATTTTTCACTGTAAAGTATTAACTAACTCTGCAATAAACAGACACCCCTTTATGTTAATCAAATGTAAAAGGACATATTACAAGAGTCTAGCAAGGCAATCAACAGATTTATCACAGTATGCTAGAGATTGGAAGGGACCTCGAAAGATCATCAAGAACAGTAAATGTACAAATGCCAGAGATTCAGCTGATGTGTCTGTTGCCCTCAAGCAATTTTGTGCTTGTTTCATATCTCTTTTCCTCAATGGTAAAATTAGTATTTTAGAATTTATATAGTGGATTTCTGAGCAAGTGAGGAAAAAAAAAGAAAAATAGAGGTATAGAGATATTGCTTCTTGAACTGCCAGGAAGAAAAACCAGAACAATCCATTTAGAGAAAAACCAAAACTACAAACATGAATTGGCTATGAATCACAGCTTGATTATGTTAACAGTATTGAACTCTGTTTGACATTTATACATCCCAGGGAAGCCCTATAAAATTAAGTCGAAAGACTTTTCAGATGTATTATGTGTACAAACTTTCATGTGTTCTTGTGAGTATGAAGAAATACTTTGCTACAGCAGATTTTCAGGTCTCCTCTGCTTTACATCATTTGTGCTTGTTTTATGTACTTTATCTAAGTCACTCATACACCAGAAATCAGTTCAACCATAAAAGACATTTCAAAGAGTCTCACTGCCAGTTTGTTTCAATACCATATAAAGGAGCATTTGAATTAAATAATTATGTAATAGCAATGAAACTTTGGGAAAATGTAAACCAACTACTTTTTGTTTATCTTACTTTACATTAAACTAGACACAAGATCCTTTTTTAAAAGCATTATGAATAAAAACACAATGGCTGTTACTTAAACATAAAATGCCACAAACTGTATAGAGCAGGAATCACTGTAATGAAATACTAACAGCTTTTATTTTTGTTGCTGTTTTTGGCAAAGAAAACATGTTCTAAGGGTAGCACAGGGCTAGAATTGCCTGTTTTCAATGATTTTTTTCCAGTTTCAAATAGCCTACCTCAATAACTTCTAAAAGGTTATTCTGATGATGTACAGCCTTAGGCATAACCTATTAAGAAACAGGAACATTAACTTCCAGAACAGGGTGCATTTAACTGTTACATTTTCCATACAGAAACACTGATAGCACTATTTCAGCCACTTGGATTTCATTTTGAATCTGACAATTACCAAAATAATCTGCTGAATTCCAAGTGCAAGATCTGTTGCTTTTATGTTGCACAAACCTAAAGGAATGGAGCTTGAGTAGAATAGAACAGCAGAATGAGCTTGCTAATTCTGAGAATTAGGAGATTCATTTTTAATTCATGGCCTTGGCTCACATGGCAACAGAACCACTGAGACAATGGAAATGGAAAGCTGCAGTGCTATTTTATGTTCACAATAGGACCTATCCCTGGGGTCCAGAAATGGCAAGATTACTGTCACATTTCCTCTAACTATAAATAAAATTACATATTAGGGCCGTGCATTGTGAGTCTTGAGATTCCTCTACATTTTCCTCACTAGCTAAAGTTTACAACTGTCTAATCTAAATAAAGTGTTGCTACAGTATATACACAGTATATATGCAATTAATAAAAACAATATCCTTCTCCATTTATAAAATGAAAAATGTCTGGTAGTTGTTGATGTATGTTGATGACAATTCCATGTCTTCCTTTCCTTTGTAAAAACATATAAACATGGCAGACTTTGCATATTTGTACCATTATTTGCTTCAATGTAATGTCAGCTTTGTTACTCCTACAGACATGTACTGACACTCAAGCAGGTTCCATAAATCTGTGCCAGATTTGAAAGGGGAAGCCATAGAAAAAACTTGGCAAAGACACTGGAGGAGGAGGTTTATAATCTCAGTTCAAAGAGAAGGTGTTCTGGGTTGTGTTTTTTTAAAAGTATCTTCCACCAAGGGGTCAGAAAGCAGGCATCACAGGCCTCTCTTCCTTTACTTGAACTGCTTAATTTCAACAGTACTCTGAAAGGGAAATACACTGTACCTTTTCTCAACACCTGTGCTTCACAGTAGTCAAGATACATATAAACACATATCTTGTTGCGAAAATATATATCTACATTTATATACAGTGTGTGTGTGTTTGTGATACACACACGTGGTTTTTTTTGTTGCTGTTGCTGGAAGACAATCAGCAGCACAAACCACCTATTTCTCTAATTCCACTACAAAGTAATCAACAAGTGTACTGGTTTCTGGTATAACTCCTTTAAATATTGGACAAGATCTCAACATGCATGACATGAAGGATATTTCAGGAAATGCAGAACATGAGCTCAATACACTCCTGACAAATTATAAGTAAGAAACAGCTCCGGCTGTTACTTAGGTTTTAAGAAATGCTTCCCATGTCCCTGTTCAGTGCTTCTCAAGTTTGAAACACTGAACAACTGGTGTGCTGTAGCTCCTTCCCTTTCTCAGAGACAAGTCCTGTTTTTCCCAGATGAGATCCAGGCAGAATTTGCTAAGCCTCGTACAGCAGAGGCCAAGGAGAGAAATGTCTTCTGGAAACACTGCTGCTTGTGATGACAGTTACAGAAAAAGTTTGGAAAGCTGTGATTTCATAGAAATATTTTTGACAAATGCAAGTTACTATTTCCTACGTGACAGTCCCCACTGGCATAAGCTGTCTCCCCCCAGTAGCCGTGCATTTACAACCGAACAGCAGCCAAGAAAAGAGACGTGGCCTTACTTTCTCCTTGCGCCAGCTTTCTACGACCTCGCCGTCGGTGTGCGCGCTGTCGAGGAGGGCCAGGCTCCGGGACGAAGCGGCCAACAGCCCGCCAAGCCGCTCCGCGGCCTCCTCCAGCCGTGCGGCCTGCGCCGCGAACTCTCGCTCGGACAGGGTCCTCTGGCTCAGCACGTCCCGCAGGCTGCGCTGGCTCCGCAGGGCGCTCTCCTCCCACTGCTCCCAGTCCGACCGCAGGGCCTGCATCTCGGCCGCCAGCAGCTGGCACCCGCCGGCCGTCGTGCCGCGCTTCGCGCCGGGGGACAGCGTCTCCACTCGGCCCAGGCGGCCCGCGCCGGTCTGCCGGGACTCTACCAGCTCCTGCAGGGAAACATCGCCATGGTAACCCTCCGAGCTGCCACCGCCTCCGCCGCGGCGGGGAGGGCCGTGGCGTCCCGCCCGCACCGAGCAGCGCCCGCACAGGGCGGAGGCAGCGGTCCCCGGGGAGCCGCCGGGCTTGGAAAGACTGCCGGAGGACGGATGCAAAGAAAACTCGGCCGTCAGAGAGAGCGTGCGGGCTGTGCACTGGGTAAACAGCGCTCCCGAAACTTTCGTAAGCTGAAGTTTCGGGGAGAAAGAACAAACTTCCTTGAAAACTCTGTTTAGGTTAAGATCCGCAAGTAGTTAACTGCTGTAATCTGTACAAAAGCACCACGGGTATGTAGCTGCTCATAGTGTTAAAAGCACAACTGTGCTGCTCAGAAAAAAAGCCATTTACAGCCGTGATCTGTGATGTGCCAGATTGGTTGCACATGTCTCTTTTTCCATATTTTTTTTTTCTCCCCTCTCTCCAGAAGTGAATTCTTTCTCCAGTGTCCTATTTCAATCTCACACATGCTACAAGGGAATCTGGAGAGTTTTTAGTTTAAGAGGCTGGAGAGTATAAATATCATCCCAAACAACACATGGCCAGACTAGTGGTATTTGTTCTTTTGTTAGTCTTATGAGCTAGAAACTACCGTCTCCTTTTCCCGTTTTATATGTGGGGAGTTTGAGCACAAAGGAAACTGAAAACTATCTGAGAGTGCACAACAAATCTGCAGTTTGATTTTGGGTATCCTGAATCTTCCTCTAGAAGCCTGTTCACTGGCCCACTCCTACATGTTTAGGAGCAGAGTAAAATGTTGGCAGCATGAGTATCTGAAAGTAAACATCAGGCATGAGCAAAACATTCAGTCTGCTTTAACACTGCATGCAGAAATACATAGGCACTCAAATATCTCAGAATAGATGCTGGAGTAAGGAAAGCACACATAAGGGAGGCAATGCATTTCTGCTGTGTTTGGAGAGAACAATCCTTGTACTGCTTCATGCATCTTCATTTTGTGCAACTCGGGAAAGGTTGTTTCTGATTGATTCAGACAACTCTGCTCATGGAGACAGAATCCTCGGCAATCAGGACAGAGCAGTATTCATTAATCAGCTAAGCCACATTCTTCTGTGATGCCACTGGGCTTCTGATCTTGCAAATTGTTTCCATGTGTGTTGTGGCTATTTAAGGTCTGTTTGTACCTTTACTCAATCAGTTTAATATAGGAAGGGAAGCAAAAAAAATCATAGCTCAGAAAGCTTGCTTTCAGTTCACTGAAATGTAATCACCATTGCATAGGATCATCGAATGGTTTGGGTTGGAAGGGACCTAAAAGATCATCTAGTTCCACTCCCCCTGCCATAGGCAAGGACACCTTCCACTAGACCAGGTTGCTTAAAGCCACATCCCACATCCAGCATGGCCTTGAACACTTCCAGGGATGGGGCATTTCCTATTTCAAATACACAAAGAGTTAAGATCCCACAACTTACTGTCTCTAGCCTATTCTAGAGCATAAAGTCTGAACTGCAGATGAAATCATGAAAGGTAACTTATCTTACATTGATTTTTGCCAGCTTTTTCTGTATAGTTGATGTATCTCCAGATGAGTCTGACCAACGATGCAGCTCTTCCTTTGCAGACTGGAGCCAGTCTGTGAATTCATGCACAGCATCAAGGTATAGCAAATGATCCTTCACGATGTCTTCCACTTTCCTCATTTTTTCCTATCATTCAGATGAAAAAAAAAAAACAAAACAAAACCAAATCCCCCAAAATAAAAAAAAGAACAACACCAAAAACCAAACCAAACAAAAAACAAAAAAAAACAAAAAAAAAAAAAAAAAAAAAAAAAAAACAAAAAAACAAAAAAAACAAGGTTAATAAATCGCTCAAATACTGTTCTGGCTTTAAGTAGGTTTGGTTCAAGCACAAGCATGTTCTGCTGGAGCAAAAGATGAAGCAGTCTTCTGGAAATGTATGTAAAAATGCACTTTAACATGTCCTTTTACAACGTATATATTGTCTGATAGATATCAAAGCTGCAGCTGTGACAACTCTTTCTCAATACATCCTTAAGAGGCTTTTGCACCATGAGTCTTCTCAGGGAGCTGTGTGCTACCAGAACAGCTCTTATTTAGGAGTTTCAAGTCTCTACAAATTCGAAGCAGAGTCACAGATATGTTGTATACAAAGACCACAAAGGAGGACTTCTGCTGTTCAAAAGGGCAAAAGGTTCTTATGGTGCAGAGTCCATTCTAATCATCAGATCAGAAGATCCTCCACCCCAGAGGATGCTCCCCCTGACACAGGCATACAGCAGCTTCCTGGCTCTGTTCTTAACTTTTTAATGTAAGCTTAAATTGGGGCGAGTTTATCCTTACTATGAAAAGATGAAATAGCATACTGGTCCAGCATTGCCTTTGGTCTGGCTGAACAGATTTCTTGAAATATTCTTGTGAGCTAACACTCGCAGATGTTTATCAAAGCTAACCAAAATGAACTGAACTAATCAAATAGGTTTCTACTCCTATGTGAATACTCTAGATCTAAGCACCCTTAAACCAGTTTTGAACTAAACCACTTATGAATTACACTCCAGTTATTTTTAACTTTGAATAACTCAACATTTAACTAATGCTTTTAGAAATTTAGATTAATAAGCCTTGCTGTTCTCTCTGAAAATAATCATCATAATTTCTCAGAATGTCTCAGACCAACTAGACAATGGATGGTTACTAGCTAAACAAAGATGACCTGAAGTTAATCCTCAGAGTTTTTACATCTTAACTCATTTTATGGAACAACAGAATAAGAAAATGTCCACATGCAGGGGAATTTAAACAAAACTGATAGTCCTCTAGGGAAACAAAAGAGCCCCAGGAAAGGCAACATGCACCTCCTGTTTATGTTGCTCGCACCAAAATATAGCACCAGTAGAAGGGGAGAGTGGAGGCAAAGAGCAACTGTAGTTGGTCTCTTCTGGTGGGAATGGCTCCTACCAGCTGCAGTCAGTGCTGGTCTCTCCCAGGGGAAAGACTGCAAAGCTTGCTTTCTTGCTTAAGAAATTAAATTTATTGATGCATATTGATTTTATGAGAATGCTGCCATGCTCACTTACAATACTCTTTTCACACAAGTTTAAAGGCACTGTACTGAGTGAGTTAGTAATCTTTATATTGCTCCAGGTTTAACTCTGCTGAAGAAAATTGGAGTCATACAAGGATGAAACTGTGCTCATTCTCCAGAATTCAGAGTCATAGCTTACTATTTCCAGTGAAAAAAATAAAAGAAAAAAAAAAAAGCAAAAGTTCATCGATAAAAGAATGTTTGAGTATATGGTAATTAAAGAATTCATATGCCCTAGATTTAACATCTTTCCCAACAGGTAATTTTTTAGATCTTCCATTAATTTTTACTTTGGTACTTTTTTTTTATATATACTATGAATTAACTACCTACAGGCCATCAGCACTATTCTCAGTACATGGAAACCTGAAGCACACTTCCAAGAGATTATAGTGTTGACTTCAGTCTCAGTTAACCTTTTATCATGAAGCCTTTCTCAGATGCAAACTTTCCCATTAGTTGAAAAGGTGGTGACCTCATGTATCTTTTCCTTAGAAACCAGAGTACCTGTGTAGCATGTGTGGTGCTTAGTGGCTTGAAATATCACAAAATATGGGCATATAGCTCTCTGACAGTAGGATTTATCTCTCTGACAATATGTTTTCTACTCAGGGAAGCATTTCCCTTTCATTCTTCCCTTTCTAGGTACAAAAAAAAGTGCTAGGAATGAATGAAAAATAAGTAGATGAAAATAAATCTGGAAAGATGTCAGAAATACTGTTGTATATAAGAAAGTAGGAATAAAATATATGGCCTTCACTTTTCAAAAATCAGAACCATACCAATTTCAATTCCCAATACTTTTTACATTTCAATGCAATTCCAATTGTAATAAACTGTTTCCAACTTTTTGTTAGACTGAGCCAGAACAAAAGACAAGATTATTCAAACACAGTCTATCCTTTAGTTACTAAAACATTATGAAAATAAAAACTTTAGCTCTGTATACAGATGTCTAAACATTTTACTTAGTTTAAATTGAGATCTTACCTTGGCTACAGTTGTGATGTCATTAAACTGTGTTTTTAGTTCTTCTTGAGCTGCTTCTCCAAAAGACTCATCTTCTGTTTTTTCATACAGTTCCACAGCCTTTTCAATGAGTTGCTGTAAATCACTAGAGTGACTCTCTATCTCAGAAACAATAGCCTGGAAGTGGTCCAGCTGAGCAAATTTCTCCTTCAGACCAATCTGTGGTTCTAAAGGCTGTTCCACTTTGTGATCCAATTTCTCTAACCACTGCTCCAGCTGGTTTTTCCTTTCCAGATATTCATTCCACTCGCTAATGACAGAATCTAGGCAGCTTACATTAAAAGAAACACATACAGTACAGGTAAGAACTTCTGATTAGTCTGGGAAAAAAGAAGACCCTGCTTATAGCATAATGTTATACTGTCTCTTGCCATGTATAATACGTTTAGAAAATGCTTTTTCCTCCAGCCTGCTTTTGTTTTCTATGTCAATTTACATTCAAGTTAGTGAGGAATGTAATTCTCATTCCACTGGACTTAATGATAGACATGAGTTTGTGAGAATCTTATTCAAAACATAATGGTCTAACCTAATCTAAGGACAAGAGGAAATCATCTTAATATGCAAAAAAGATTATTTGGAGTAGATCATAGAATCATAGAATAGTTAGGGTTGGAAGGGACCTTAAGATCATGTAGTTCCAACCCCCCTGCCATGGGCAGGGACACTTCACACTAAACCGTATCACCCAAGGCCTCGTCCAACCTGGTCTTGAACACTGCCAGGGATGGAGCATTCACAACCTCCCTGGGCAACCTAGTTCAGTGCCTCACCACCCTAACAGGAAAGAATTTCCTCCTTATATCCAATCTAAACTTCCCCTGTTTAAGTTTTAACCCATTACCCCTTGTCCTATCACTACAGTCCCTCATGAATAGTCCCTCCCCAGCATCCCTATAGGCCCCCTTCAGATACTGGAAGGCTGCTATGAGGTCTCTACGCAGCCTTCTCTTCTCCAGGCTGAACAGCCCCAACTTTCTCAGCCTGTCTTCATACGGGAGGTACTCCAGTCCCCTGATCATTCTCGTGGCCCTCCTCTGGACTTGTTCCAACAGTTCCATGTCCTTTTTTTTATGTTGAGGACACCAGAACTGCACACAATACTCCAGGTGAGGTCTCACAAGAGCGGAGTAAAGGGGCAGGATCACCTCCTTTGACCTGCTGGTCACGCTCCTTTTGATGCAGCCCAGGATACGGTTGGCTTTCTGGGCTGCAAGCGCACACTGTTGGCTCATGTTCATTTTCTCATCAACCAGCACCCCCAAGTCCTTCTCCGCAGGGCTGCTCTGAATCTCTTCTCTGCCCAACCTGTAGCTGTGCCTGGGATTGCTCCAACCCAGGTGTAGGACCTTGCACTTGTCATTGTTAAACTTCATGAGGTTGGCATCAGCCCACCTCACAAGTGTGTCAAGGTCCCTCTGGATGGCATTCCTTCCCTCCAGGGTATCAACCAAACCACACAGCTTGGTGTCATCGGCAAACTTGCTGAGGGCACACTCAATCTCACTAGATATTAGGATTTTTCTTTTTTTTTTTTTGATTAAAAAACCATACTGAAAGACAAAATTGAGAAAACTTCCTAGAGTTTTGTAAGGAAGAGGTAGATAAATATCTGTCACATGTTCTTGGTCCTGCCAAGTACATGTTCAATAACTCAGAAAGGCCTTTCTAGGTTTTTCTCCATACGAATTTCTATGATTTCTATTCTTAAATTACCATCAAGTACCATCCATATGAAATTTGATTAATCTGATAGGATCAACTCATCTTTTTTATAGAAGTATGTATTTTTTCAGGCAATTTTGATTCTCTCTGATAAAGCAAATTTCCCCTCACATACTAGTAATGAATGAATGGACTCTACGTGCTGTAAGCAGGGTTTGACCTGTGTTTTCCAGGAAGTTTTACCTCTGCCAGTTCACTGAAGTGCTGATAATGTCATTCCATACACCCTTCAGTGTCTGTAGCTCGATTTGTATCACCTTTTGTCCTTCCTCACTGCTGCTTTTAAGTGCTTGTTCTCCTTTGCCAATGGCCATGTTCAGCTTAACTTCACCATCACCTTTGAGTAAGAGGATCTCCTGTGAAGCAAAATAAGTCAAAATATCAAATTTAAGTGAGAAGTGAAAGCTGTTATTCTTTCAACGGTGGACTCTACCTTCTGTGAGCTTATTTATCCTTGACAGCCATACCCAGTATGAATTCCTATGCCCCTTTTCCTTTAAGTTCCTGTCCCTTGCTACGTGCAAGTGATCCAGCATTTTTTCTCGCAGACATACAGGCTTTTCACTGCACTGGTCATCCTAAGAGATAGCTCACATTGCAGTATTTAAGGAGTAGGACAGGCACTGCACAGAAAGACAGCCCCACATAGCTGGAACAAATCTCAAGAAAGCCCATGGAGGGATCTCCTACACTGATGACCTTCCTATTAGGATGTTTATCTCACCTGTTCTTGAAGACGACGTGGCAGATATGTTACAGCCTCTCTGTGTCAATTATTCTAAGGCTTCCCCTCCATGAGGAAGCTTTTCTGTATCCGAATACACATTTTCATAGTTCACTATTCTTTATTAATGTAATACTTGGCATCTGTCTGTATTAAACTTCATCCCATTTTTCATACTGCACCTCCCGATTTGTCAAAATCACCTTAAATTCTGATCTGCTCCTTTGTAACTGTAGTAAGAATAAAATACAAGAACATTTCTCTTCCACTAATGTGGCCCACAGCCAATATTAACCTCAATGAGTAATCTCTAGTTGTATCCTTCTTTACCTGAATTTGTGTCAGCCGTCTCTCTAGTGTGTCTTTGCTACCAAGAGTGCTCTCTGATGATGCCAGTTTATCTTGAATCTCTTTCAACCATAACCACATACTCTGCAATGCCTCCTCCAGAGTGAGATGCTCTTGGAGTGCAAGCTGACATGTTTGTAGCTTCTTCTTGACAGTTTTCACCATGTTTTGATAATTAGTGAGATGCTGAGAAGCCAGGCGCACTTCCCTCCCTGCACCATGGCCTTCTTCATTTAAAGTCTGTGCCATTTGGGACAAGTTATCAAAAGATTCCCTGAAAGAAAATGATGAGACTGAAAATCATTTTCAGAAAGCATATGATATTGCTATAGCAATTATCAGATAATTTCCGGCTGTCAGACTTTCCAGTTCTATATGAACTGCTACCTTTTTGTACGTGCCAAAGCTTCTGAGAACTCCATAGTCTTTGTCAGGTAGGAAGGCATAATGGAAATATCAGGACATTTGTCCAGGATTAGTCACTGACTCTGGGGTTTAGTACAAGGATCAGTAAAAGGGATTAAAATTCTGGGTTTATACAGCCTCAATTAATTTCCATCTACTGAATCACCCTTCCTGATATCCTGTGATTACAGGGAATTTCCATCAGACCAAAATATCTTGCATCAGTCTCCATGGGATAGGTAGTGACTGGGTGTTTCCTTTTAGCACGCTGTGTGGCTTGAACAACTGACTACTATTTATGTTCTGCCTAATAATATGCCCAACCTAATAATAAAAAAAAAGAATTTGAACCTAATAATAAAAAGAATTTGAAAACCACTGTGCACTAAAAAAGGCAATTACTTCATCATCTGTTGGCTAAGTCTGAGTTCTAGAAAGATTTCACAGCCAATGTGGATGTTATTTGAACTTTTTTATAAAGTTAGCTATATGTGAAAGGGATTTGTGCTAACCCGGTTGAATATGAGTGTTGCAGGTCAGAAAGAAAATTTTAAAACTGATATAATGATAAGTGCCATTTTTACTACTGATTTTACAATCAATATTGTTAAGATTTTTCTTATGTTTTTCAGTTTCCATTTATGCATGCATTAAGATAAGCTTTTTTTAATGAGAAATGTATCATCATTGAATTTTGGAGATGGCTCCAAATTCCAGTCTCCTTAAAACTGGAAGTATCTGGATTCAGCTTCTTTTAATGGAGCATGTTGCAACACCTTTCTCTTTCTTTCACAAACACACTTTACCCCAACAGTTTAGTTTCACTGTTGCTTTAGCAGAGGAAAAAGTGAGAATATTTTAGGAAATGTATTTCATATTACCTTGAGTTCAGTAACTCTTCCAGGAACTTTTCAACTTTATGCACCTCCTTTTTCTTCTCAGGAATAAGCTGTTTGTTCTCTCCTAATGCTTCTGCGCTTATTCTTTCTTCCATGTCACGTATCCACAAGCCAAGTTTCTTGTGCTGATCTTCAAAACTATAAAACAGATAAATACTCCCTTAAATTTTTTTCTCAGGTGGAGTGAATTTAGTAGAAGTTGATTCAGTTCTTTCAGTATCCACAAGACCAGGAAAATAAAGCTAGGTATCAATGTTACGCTTCGAGAATAAGAGTTGTACACAAAACATAATTCCACAGTGACTGCTAATCTAAAAATATTCAGCGACTCTCTAAAAACATTCAGCAAAATCATGGGAACTACAGTGAGAACAGAAGCCTCCAAAATTTAAAGTGACAGTGCTTTTATTTATTATTAGGTTCAGTAAAGGCAGACCAAAAGAAAGCTTTTTCCAAATCCTTATAATGATATAGTCTAAGTTTAAAAAATGGGTAAAAGTGGGCTTCCACTCAGTACTGACACTTACAACACCTTAGACGTTGTGCTTTTGATTTCTCCAACAGAACGTAACTGGACTCTCAAGCATTCAGAACTCGGCAAAACAAGTTCTGGCCCTAAGTTTTAAAACCTTTCCCTTCACCATCTCATCTTGCTGTTTTATCCATTACTGCTACTATTACTAACTTTGCTTTAAAGTAGCAACAGTTTTGAATCTAACTGACCTAAAAATACTAACACTCAAAAAATTCCAATCCCGAGTAATAATTTAGCAGAGTTTTCTTATTAGGTTCTTAGGAAATATGTCTGTGTGGAATGGGACAGGACAGACACCAGCTGTGTGAAAAGCATACTATCTTCAAAATCCAGGGCAGAACTTGAAAACTCATCACACCTTTTCCTTCCAGGCAATTCCATTTAAATTATGGAGAATCCAACTGCTGATTTGGGATTGCATGAGTTATGCAGATCTGCATATATGATCCTGACCTGGAATTATCTAACCAAAATAATACCCTTGGAGCAAGATCTCCAAGGGTTGACACGTTTTTATCAGAAAACTTTATTCTGTCTTAAACAGTTGCAAACAAAAAAGCAAACAGGACCAGGGTAACTGGAAATGATTTCAAATTGTTCCCTGTATTTCTGCAGCCAGATAATTTCATGCAGTCCACCTGTGACTGATATTACTCACCTTTCCAGGTGTGACGCACAAGCTTCCAGAGACTTCTTATCATTCAGACACTGGTTGAGGAATTCCTGGAAGTTCTGGTTAGACTTCACGATTTGCTCCTGAATATGGCTCACAACTGGTTTAGGTAAGCAAGCATACAAACTTTCTCCTTCCTTGCAGGCAGCATCTAACTTGTTCTGTCCCTCACTAACAGAATCCAGCACACTCTGTGTAATAAAAGAATACAGTTTAAAATGCATAACTAGATTTAATAAATAAAGATAAGTAATATTTCTATTAGAAGTGGTCAGTTTTCCCCAAGAAGATGAGACATATCTAGCTATGGAAAAAGTTCTGAGCAGATAGTTCAACTAAAAATTTATCAAGCGGTGCTACAATTCACAAAACTGAATTTTCCTACTTGGTTCCAAGGTAGTCCTGTTTTTGTCTGGACAGTTTACTCATGTCCTGAAGATGTTATACATTCCAATAACTAGGTTGTTTGAAGTAGGTGTGCTGCTATTTGTGTGTCAAAAATCTGCATAGATGATAAGATTTGACATGACAGTGATAATCTGAAAGACTGAATAAGCAACCGTGTAAGAAAACAGGAATAGAAAAGAAAGAAGGCAAAAAAAAGGGAAAAAGGATTCAAAAACAGAAACAGGAATAGTCTAGTTACACATATATCTTCCAGAAATTAAATTCTGATCTCTCAGAACAATGAACACAGTTTCCACTGTACTCCCTCTACAGTACGTATTGCTGTCGCCAGCCATTCTTACATTACCTTTTTGGAAACAAAACCAATAAATATTATAACATCTAATTATTTTAGAGATATAATTGGATACATATAGTTAAATTGCTAATTAATGTTTTTAATTGTTCACTATACCTGCAAGTCATGTAGCTTTGCCTCTATGGCTTTGCTGTCTCCAGACCTATCAGATGACTCTTTTACTGCAGCCTTCACACCAGAAAACCATTCCTGGAATTCTTGCATTGAATCTTATTTAATAAAAAAGTATAGAGAAGAGAATATTTTTTTAAGAAGCAGCATTATCCATAATACTATACAGCTGTCTTCCACAGTCCTTTTATTCTTCAGGAACAGGATGTGTATCATTACCTTCAATGACCTTGGGGAGTGGGATTCATTTCACAGAAAGTTAGATGTTTCCACTGTAAATATCCAAATTTGAACAGTCACACTAGCTTCCCTTTATAGTCAATGGGAAAAGATAGGCATTTTCAGTCTATTATATATGTCCTAATTTAATGTATAGATAGTATCTGGATTAGTATGTTAATATACAAGATTTAAAATTGCCTACTCCTCTCCACTGACTATCCAGGGATCCCAAGAAATACTCCAGTTGGGGACATTTAAACTATAAGCATCTGCATTTGGTTATATAAATCTCTTTATGTCAAATACACAGTGTATCTGTAGAAGTACATACTAAGAGTGAAGAGAGGTGGAACTGGGCTTGCCTTTCATGCATATTACACAGTTAAAGTGGAATTCTGTTATAGTAAACCACTTTGTTTCATAGCAGTTATCAAATGAACGTTTGGTAACAGGACTTTTGAAAGGCTCCATACAAAAATAAAGTTGCAGTTGCAGTGACATCACTGGAAACTCTGGCAGATTCCAGAATGATTCATGGCTGTGGGCTAACAGTTCATACTAATAAGACTGAAGACTCACCGAGGAAATGTTTTTCTAAGGACTCTTGCATGCTAGCCTGTGTTCTGCAACAGAGCAGATTTACAGCTTCATACTTCTTTATTAACAAAGTGACAGTGCCACCAAGAGTTTCCAGGTCTACAGAATGGTATTTGCGACACAGACTGTTGAGGTTCTCACGGGTTGAGTCAATGCGACTCTGCTGAAGCTGGAGGTCTTTTTGTGTTTCCTGAAAATGAAGTTACAACACAAATATGACGTTTGTAAAGAAACAGAAGAGCCCTCTCTTTTCCTCTTCCTATATGCTCTTTCCTCCTATGGCCTATTGCAAGTCCTAGACACAATGAAGGGAAGAACTACCGGTGCACATTTCCTAAATTTTTTAAGTGAGATGAATCCTTGAAAATAAAGAGCCATCACAGAAGTGAGAGAAATGCTGTTTCTCATGATTTACTACTCTATTTCTAAACAAATTTCAAGGCATACTGAAGGACAACAGTTATTTTCAGTTCAGTCTGAATATACACGTGAGATGCAACAGGACACTGGTACTTGGTGGGATTTCTGAGTGAAAGGGAGTTTTCATCTGACTGCAGAGGAACATTTGTTTGAAAATTAAATTGTCCAGAAGACAGTCATTAAAATGTGCTCAAACCGAAAAAATATCCATGTGTTTTGTCATGTTATGATGAGCATAATTGTATTCAATCAAGAGAGCTCTAGGAGACAAAAGAAGTGCTATATATGAGGACTAAGGAGGACTTCCGAGGTAGAAGTTTGTGTTAAAATTAAACTCAGTCCAGGGTCTTTTACTATGATAAGTTACACATTCATAACCTATATTACAAAGGAGTAAGTGGACTTGTAAACATGCTGGAGTAAGGACTGAATAGTTCAATGTAATAAAACCAGTTTTTGTCACAACAAAGACTATAATATTCATTATAATGTTTAAAGAGTTTTGTATCAAATCAGAAAAAATCAAGTTAACAAATAGATCAGAACTTCAGTTCATTGGTAGAACTTAAAAGAGTATCACTGCACTATTTGCTATGATTTTAGCATCTGTGCAGGACATATTGTTAAATTAAAATGAAGTATAATGCTTAGCAAGACTCTGCTAAAAACTAAAGATCACTGCATAAGAAAAAGCATATTCATTTTCTTCAGCACTGACCTTCACTTTATTTAGAGCATCAGGATCCAGGTTACGTGCACAGCATAACAGTGTTTCTTCCACTTCTGTTAACCAGTCTGTCATCTGATCAATAAACTTCTGTAACTGCATCTTCTGAGTACTAAAATCTTCCAGTGTCTCTTTTGCTGTCTTTGACATTTCTTTGGCATGTTCCAACTTCTGCCTCAAATCTGATTCTATAAACTAAAACCAAAATGTTAGCTATTAAAGCATTTACATAAAGCATTTATTATAGTGAATGTTTATTGATATATATATATATATATATATATATAAAAGATAGGGAAGTGACACAACGATTATTTTACTCTCTTTACATCTATGAGTAAAGATACCTACATAAATAAAACATGTCAACCATTAAGGATTAAGTTTTAGATATACCGTAATTCAAAGAAAGGATACTAATTTATAAAAATCTAGACTGAAAACTGTTGAAGTTATCTACTTTTGAAAAGTTAAGCAGTTGCTATAAATTTGCCATATATACAGAATATGACCTAAACGCAAATAGCTCCATAAAAAGCATACTTTTTTCTTTCTCAGAAAAAAAATTAAAGAAATATGAAGAAAGAATAGTTATGATACATGTAAATAATGTAATATCATCTGTCAGCTTAAAAAAAAAAAAGGCAGTACCTGGGAGACAGAAATTTCAGGAGGAATTTCTTAGTTTTTTGAGCACAGTCTGTGATTACCAGTATCTTTATTTTACCTGGAGATCTGCAGGAGGCTCTTGACTATGGATCAGTTCTTTGAGATCTGAAATTTTGGAACTAAGCTGCTCCAACTTCAGCTCTTTAGCCTTGATTTCAGACTGTAAAAGAGATGTGGTCAAAGTTGCTTGCCAAACTACAGGAAGGTTTTAGACCGTCAGAAGTATGCTCCATCAATTGCAAAAATGAAAGAAAATGTAAAAAAAAGTTTAGCAACACTGTTGTTGTAGTTGGTTTCTTCCCTAAAATTCTCCCATCTCTTCTCTTTTATTAGACATAGTTCAGAGATTTTTTTTATCCAGCCATTAAAATAACCACACACATTTTTTAAATTCAAAGTGCACTAACAGCTTTTGTTTCTTAAAACCAGCTGAATAAAGATGGGAATGTAATTGTTTATTTGACTGGAAAAATCTACTGTGGTTGTTAGGTTCCACTTAACGGCATACAGCATATAATACATGTGCTTTCTGGTTTTTATTACAAGGAAGTGAGCTCTCAGAAAAAAAAATTAAACACAAAAATAAGTTTTAACCTCAAAAGGGAACTAAAATGTTCTGCTATATTTGCACTGACATATCTGGACCTTGTAGTTATTATGGTCATATAGATCACAGTTATAAAGAAATATTCTACCTATTAAAAAAAAACAACAAAACAACTAATAGCAAAGTGAAAGAGAAAATAATCATGTATATAATTATTGTTTTTAAGTATTAGGCAAATAATTGTTTTGTTTATCCTATTACCCAAACTTGCTTTCCCAAAAAACTTCAGACAGATCACTCCAATTAAAAGATTGGACAGTAGATTTCAGAAACTACTGAATTTTTACTTAACTTCAGCTAAAGTTGTCTAAAATTTCCATCAGTTTCTCCTGGAACAGTTCAATCCAATGCTATGCTTTCTAAAATTTTTGTGCTTGTAAGAACACATTACCATGTACTGCTAGAGCCAAAATAACTGTGGAACTTAGATTTAGTAAGAAATGTGCTGTTTGTGTTTCTGTCAGAAGCAAATGGCTTCAAAAGAGGACTGGAATGCTGTCAGGTAAACACTGGGTTAGTGGTACCACTACTTGAGCAGGGGATACGGTGATCTACAACACAGCCTTGTCTATATGCCTGATACCACTTGAGATTTTGGTCTAGAACATTTTTATCACTGATTTATGGGTAACCACCTGGAAGTCTTTCAGGAGAACCTCCATTCTCTGACTGTTACTTAAGTTGCTGATGCCTTCATTCAGTTGAGAAATGGACTTATTGCACCATACATCCATTTCGTCTCCAGTTTTGAGGATGTCATCCCACAGAGACACGCTTACACTCAGACGGTCAATGTTGTCTTCAGTTCTTTCAGATACCTTTCAGGAGAGAAGATGTATCAATACCATTCATAAATTAATTTTACATTTATTTTGCAGCCAATTGTAAGACAAGTGCATAAAAAATGATTAGTATGTTTAGGCAAAATAATTTTCTTAGAATTGGGCCTAAGTTCTGAATTATAATTTTGGTTTAGTTACCCATACAATAAAATTAACAAAAATCGTATGTGAATGTTTCTAAATATTTATGTATTTTTTACTGGGACAGTTTTATGTTGAAATAAACGTCATCTTTAAAAACAGCTAGATTTATCTTTCTTATGTAATGTAGTAATTTCCTAATAAAATTGTATAAATATGAAAATATAAAATACTAGCTTTTATGTTTCTCTGCTATAATGTCTTTCTCAACATACAGTGTAGCTTAATACAATTTACTGCCCAATTTATTTAGTCCACTTTACTTTAGTAAAGTAATACTTTGTAAATACTTTAATAAAGTAATATATTTGGTGAGAATCCAATCTAAATTTACACACAGAAGTGTGCACTGAGCAAATTTACACTGTAACATACATACATTATTATAAGACTTTGTTTTAAATTGATCAAATTGATGTCACAACTTTGTTGTACAATGGATGTCAAATCCCTATGATTAACCCTTTGAGATATATACTTCAAAGTAAACTTTAGTAAACAATTGTACTCTAAGATCCTAAGAAAATGCTAATACTATAACCTTAGCCCAACTTAAAAACTGCGTCCATTGTATAAATAACAGATTCTTACATCTAGCCATTTGTCCACAATACAGTTCATGTCTGTTTTGACCGCAGTGGAGTCGCATCTATGTACTCTTTTCAGTTCTGCTAACAAATGTTTTCCTTTATTGGTGAAAGTGTCCAGCTCTTTTTGTTTATCGCTCAGTTCATTCTTGGCAGCTTCATGCTGTGAACATAAATACTTACGTGTTTAATTAAGCCTTGAAGAAAGAAAGAAAAATTCAGTTCTCCAGGCACCCATCCCTAGCCCTGTGGTATATATTATGCATTTGATAATTCTCATTCAGCATACCATCTCATATTTCACTATGCCACAAAAAGCAGAGCAATGATTTTCTCATGAGCATAATCAAATAGTATGATTTTTATTAAAAAAAAAAAAATAAAGCCAATAAGCAGGAATAATAAATTCTGATTTTTTGCCACTTGGTAACCAGTTATCTTTAGGACTTGGGACATATTTTAAAAAAAAAAGTATTTTTATTTTTCCCATTCTTCAGACTCTACATGTATAAATTGAATAATAAGAACCCATCATTGACTAACTAGTATCTAAAATAAGTTCTGGAATTACAGCAGGGAAAACAGAGGGTGTTGCAAACAAAATTTAGAATTGTAAAACCTGTCACTCCTAGATAGTCTGGAAAATGAAAGTACAGATGTATTCAGAAATAAATTAGTATCTTCAGAGCTACAAAGCCTAGATGCAATTCTAGATGTAGGGTAATATTTCTAAAATACTGTCACTGAAGATGTAACAAAATACTGAGAAAGGATCATAGTAAGCATCTCAGTTTTTTTCTTTAAGAACTATTAGTGATCAGCATTAGAGGTAAGCTACTAATCTGGATGCACTAGGGCCATGTGGCCATGCCTGTTTGTTATGGTAGAAGTTGTGCAAATTATTTATTATGCTCCAACTCCTTCAGGCCTAGATGTGGCCAGTATTGGAACAGGGAATTCCCCACTCTCCAAGACCCACATTAAGGAGGGGAATTATATGGAAGCTAAATGCATTTCTTTGTTAGACTGTTGAGCTCTGATCTGGTTTTCAGTTTTAGTTAAAATTTCTACTATCAAAATGCCATAAATAAACACAGTTTAGAATGAGGTTTATACAGATCACACTGAAGAATTTTTAGTCAAGAGCTCACTAGGCTTGAAATTACTCTCTGAATGAAAGGAAAGAATATAACTCAGAACTGGTTATCTTGACAGGCTGATGGATAGCAGAATTTAGAATTTTAGAAGCACCAGTGAAATGAATAGAGTGCAAGGATCCAAATTCCTTATCTCAATGGCTCAATGGCTAGTATCAACATTGTACCCCATGGCATAAGTCATCTTAGAGAAAGAGACACACATAACCCTTCTTTTGTTGACTTTATTCTATGAAAAAAATTACCCAATATGAAAAAAACAGTAAAATATGTTGACTGGAAATACCCTCTTATACTATCATAGTATAAGTATCATATACAAGTATCATTGTATATTCACAATATACTTTATATAAGGACCAATAAGGACAAAATACTTTATATAAGGACCAGATAACTTATGGTTTCCACATAAATTAACATTTTGCATTTCTAGGTGTTAAAACTGTAAATAGCAACCATCAAAACCACATTAATGGATCTTGCCAAATGCTTAAAAAGTACGGTATTATTTCCTTATCTGAATCGGTACTACTTAAACTCTGAATGTCAGTGTGACAAGATTTGACAGTAGATTCAAGGAGCTTAAAACACAGAGCAAGGGCACCTTTAAACTTTTAAAAACCCCATCTAAATCCTTTAAATACCTCAAATGAAAATATATATAATTACCTTTGATAAAGTTCGCTTGATGTCTTCACGGTCCTTCCAAATGGATTTGATCACTGAAGCATTATCAGCACTGTCTATGACTTTCATTATTGTTGTCTTCAAGCTCTGATATTCCTTCATCAGATCAATAAGAATGCAAGACTGCTCCTTTCTGTAATGTGAAAAGGCTGTGTTAAAATCAGTTGCTGTCATGTTTCTGAGGGAAAGAGAGTATGATGTAGGGATTCAGCATGGGAAAATGAGGATGGAGTGACAAACGTGTTTTGGGCAGCTAATAAAATACTAATATTTAAGTTTTGCAAATCACTGTGGGTCCATACATCACAAATAACTTCACTGAAGAGCCAGTATATAGATCACCATTGCATATATATCATATATCAAAGCAACAGACTTGAGCAAAAGCCTGGTTGATACTGGAATTCATGCTTCTCACTTCCTAAGTTTAGCAACTTACTGACTGGAAACCACACTGTAATGATGCTGGCACTCACAGCTCATTTTTTTAACTTGCTCCTTTAACATACAGTTTTTGGTTCGTTTTGTTTTTTTTGTAAATAGAAGCCCAAGTAAAGACAGACAAAATTTATGTACATTGAGGATGATGTAGTACTGAATGAATCCAGCACTCAACTTTACCCTGCAAATTTAAAAAGGAACATTTGAAGTTTTCTTTAAAGATGATGAAGAGGGAAATAAGACAAAAAAAAAAAAAAGGTAAGATTAAACTTTCTTTAGCTTCTTTACTTCTTTATCGACTTTGATTGATATACAAAACTGTCATATCACTGATTGTACATTGATTGTTACGAGCATGGTCCCTTGGGCAGGCATACAGACCTTTTAAGAATGATTTAGGACCACTGAATATCGGGGTTGTCAGAAATACATATTCAACAGAGAAGGAAAATACATGCTAGAAGGACAGTATGTATCTCAATGTATATGTTAGGAGAGTAAATAATAACATGCAACTAAAACCCCAGTATATCTATAAGCACTGCCCTGAGGACTTGTCTGTGGCTTTATTAATAGTATAATCATAAGTATCCTGGTTTATACTGTTTTATCTTCTACTCAGTATTTAACATAGAAGCCCTGTTTTTTATTGGCATTAATATGACAAGAAGATATTAAATGCAAATAACGAGGACTCTTTCCCCCACTAAAAGATCTCTCTCATTTGTCACCTTAAGTCTAAGATCTACTTACTTTTCATGTATAACTTTCTTGGTATCCTCCCACAGAGATTCTAACCGATTTATCTCTTTGTCAATCTCAGAAGCGTGTGCAATGTCTTTTTGGGCTATTTGTTTTGCTTTGTCCATGAGCCACTGGAGTTTGTGTTGGTGAGAATTCAGTTCCTCATCTAACTGGTTAAAGATTCTTAATCTGCAAGTTAAAAGGCAGGTTTAAAGTTTACTTAGCTTCACTTTTTTGCAAGAGAAAGGAGGACAAAATAAGACTGAAACAGTTGCTGTTACTAT
Organism: Pezoporus wallicus; assembly: GCF_028554395.1. Classification (NCBI taxonomy): domain Eukaryota; kingdom Metazoa; phylum Chordata; class Aves; order Psittaciformes; family Psittacidae; genus Pezoporus; species Pezoporus wallicus. Next base: position 1,350,230 of record NW_026635157.1, read on the forward strand.
GCACCAAGTTCCCTTTTTCTAACATTTCCTACGCTATCTTCAGAAAAAAAAGTGTTACCTGGATTTTTTTATGCTACAGCTGGGCTCAGAATGTAATTTTACTACAATTTTGTAGAAATTGCAATTTTTCTACAAAATCTCTACAATTATATAGATATACATATACCTTCACCTCACACGGTGACTTGGAAATATACTCAAATATTTATATAAATACTTTATTATAGTGTTTTCCTTCAGCACATGTACAGTCTATAATTCTGTAAAAGTACAAAAAAGTTATATCGGATCTCTAATAGCTATTTGGAGCTATTAGAAATACCCAAATGTTTCATTTGGACAAAATATGAGACAAAGATTTTCTCAACTGTTCTTGCAAGATAAAAGATTAGCAGCACTTGCTAAGTGTTCTGCTCATGTTCTCCCTCCATCCAAACGGCTCACTTATTTACAAAATTTTATTAAGTAGATGTATGAACTCACGAATGCCTGGCAATTTTCCCAGGCAGAAAACTCACACAGGCCTCCAATGCATAATAAAAAATCTAGAGACTGCAAGCAAATGAAGAAGCACCAATCTCAAGCATTAATACTGTTTTTACCTTTGCTGGAGGGCTTGTAGTGTTGCCTCCTTCAGGCCCTCCTTGTCAGCCTTTTCCTCAATATCGTCAATACTCCTCAGGAGCTGTTCTTTATGTTCCATGAAAGATCTTCGCAAAGCTCCAAGAGCTTCTGCCTCACTCTGTTTGGTTCCCAGCAGGTTTTGAACTGCCTCTAGTTCTAAGTACAGATTATCCACCACAGCCCTGCAGGAAGTCCTCTGCTCAGAAACGCTATGTTTTAGATGATACTGGGCCTTAGTAAGCGAGCCATCCAAACTGATGGCAATAGATTCCAGCTTGTTAAGATTTTGAATTACATTATTGAGTTCCTTCTCCAGTAATTCAGATTTAGCTTTATCCATATTTCCTGTTTTCTCCACTGTCTGCCTCAGCTGGTGGAGCACCCTTGATGCAGCACTATGGAGCTCCAGGAATACTTGCAGCTGATCCAGAGCCTCTTGTCTTTGGCTAGTTATTTGACTTGCCTCCTGAAAGATCTGAAAGCAATCCTCAGTCTTTCCCTGCAATGTCTGCTGGTCTTCTGGGCTACTGAAAGAACACAGTCTATCTACATGTTCCTTCAGACTCTGTAGCTGCTGTTTCTTACTTTCGACTTCCATTGAGTGGTTCTATGGGAAAATAAAAAAATAGAGATGGGTTTCTTCTTCCAATCAAAAGCTCAGAAAACATTTTCATACTAAACTTACAAGCAAAACAAGTACTACTGAGGGCTTTTCAGTAAGAACAGTTCAGTTTTACAGTTTTGCTTTAAACTGGTCAAATAACAGAAATCTGTATGTGACTGCAACACCATGTCTGTTCTCTAACAAATAAATGACCTCATGCTAGTTTTAGATGAGTATTTAGCTGAACACACTGTACAATTTCTCTGTGTTTAATATTTACATCCAAAAGTTTACCTTATTGTGAGATGCAGCTGGTTGTTGATCAGCTGTGCTTATCTCTGAAGTGGCTTGTAGTTCAGTAAGAAACTGCTTAATCCAGTCTGAAAACCTGAGCAGGAGCTCATCAAACTGCCTATGCTCAGCAACAAGAGATTGAAGGAAGTTGATCCTACAGGATATCAGATGTAAATATGAAAGCACTTGATGTAAATTAATCACTTCCCATAATCAGAACCACAGCTGACTGGACAGCATTAAAATCAATGCCAGGTGGAAGGAATGAAGGAAATGTTCATTTATGTGCCAAATGTGATGACTGCCTTGTTGGTTTATTAAATGGACATCAACACAACACCTAGAAGCATCATTTCGGCTCTTTCCTGTTTCCACTGTTTTATTCCTATCAGCTGTTAGAAGTGCCCCAAACAATCAAGGTATGTTCTTCAACTTTTCTTCATGGGGAGTAGTCCCAGCAAAGAGAATGATATTGACAGAAGCTAAACTTCAGTCTTCAGACATAGCAATTCTGTTTGCCCTATCATCTGCAACACTGCGTGTAACATGAGATTCTCATTAATTTAGGCAGGGGTTGAGCAACTGCATGTTCAACTTTCACTGAAGTAAGTGAGGGTCAAGTCTGTTCAGAGGAACACAGTTCAAAGGAAGAGTGTGTCCAGAGGAGTACTCAGTACCTAGCAGAAGTAAGCTTCTAAACCTTGACCTTAGAAAAAGCCTTGTCATTTAACTTTCCATTTCCCTTAGAAATTTCTCTACATGATTTTCAACACAAAATACTATGTACAAGATCATTATATTGTAAAATTATCATATTGATAAATCACCTCAAAGATTATGCCATTGACCAGGGTCTATTACTTAAGCTCCTTTACAAACAGTAAAATATGTATGTTCATCACCAAAGCAATTGAATCTAAATATATGATAACATACCGTTTCAGAAAAGGAAGCAGTGTTCCTGAGCCTAACATGAGCCAGCTGTCTAACAACAGTATTCATGGCATATGAAAACTCCAAAGTGGGTTTAAAAAGATAATACTGAGGCTTCGCACAGGATAAAGCATATAACTGAAAAGCTGCGTTATCTTCATTCCTTGCCCCACACTCCTTCAAACAGAAATCCTCTATCACGAAAAATAGTGAGAGATTACGCCAAAAAGACAGCATGATAAATCTGTGGGATTTTCCACACCCCATTCCTGGGAGCTCAGGGTTCAATATGAATCTTAAACCTTTGTTTTCTTAATGGTAATACTGTAAAAACTGTAATTCAGTATTGAAAATCCTCATCTGAATATTGGTTACTCTCATTTAACATGTAAAAATCAGACTGAAGCACAAACCTTTTATCAACAGTTTGTGGTAAAGCTTTCCACCTCTTATCCAGCTCTTCAAATTTTTCCTTTATTGTTTTCACACAATGTCTGGAAGCCGTTGGGAACAGTGACTCATTTAACTGCAATAGGTTTGCATAGACTGAAGCATGGGACTCAGCATCTGCCCGCAAATCCTGGGAAAACAATGGCATGTACAGCCTTTAGATTAAATATGGCATCATATGTAAAATGATAAAAATTACAAAAAAAATCATTTATGGATTTACAGTACACCACTTTGGGACAAGTGAATGAGTACAGTCAAATCCTTGGAGGAACTGAGGTTTATTGAGACAAACACATATTAGGACTTGAGACCCCTCAGACAGCTAAATCTGCAACTGTAATTCAGTAAGTACAAAAACCCATAGGTGAGGTTTTTTCTCCTTTAGAATCAAGTGCAATCTTTCCACACAGTTCTACTGTGTGATGAAAGTGGCTAAAATAAAGACTAAATTTTGCAATGTATTTTGTACAGCAATAATTGTAAGGAATTCCAATTGAAAGGAAATGTCACAAATTGGCCCAAGCAACCATGGAAACCAAAACCCAAAGTAATTTTCCTTCTCTTCAGTAATATTTAAAACTGAAATTATGGACTCACTGGAGGGTGCAAAATATTTAAAATTTGGCTAACTGCTTTATATTAATCTAAAAACAAATGGCAAAAATTCCAAGGGAAGGCACACTTTAGAATAGGATGAAAGTCTTGTGTGTCTTAAAAGAATCAGAAATCAAGAGTTTCCTTGTGAATTCCAAATCATTGAGCATTTTGTCATCTGAGCAACTTTCCTCACATGCAATAAAAAGAAAGTAGCATTGTTTCTCCAGAGAAAGTATCCTCTGGCAAGCAGACTTATATCTTTCCTTGACAGATAACAGGTTATACCAGGGCATAATTTTTCTTGAGCCGGCATATTTGCAAATAACATTTTTCCTGTCATTTTCTTGTCTTTGATAGATAACAACAGTGATAATGTAACACTTCCCTAGGAGATTTCTGAAGCCCAGAATCAAGTGACTTGTCAGACTACAATTGAGCAAGTCTATCCTTTAAAAGACACAGAAACAAAACAGGGAAATGTAGGGGGACAATCCTTCAGTTGAAACATACCCGCAGTGACTGCAGTTCACTTTCCAGTTTAACTCTGTCAGCAGAAACATACTGCTCGGAAGGCCTGGCTGTAGCTTCACACCCCTCCAACCAGGTCAGGAACACAGACAGCTCCTTCTCCTGCCTAACAAAACCACAATTCAGAGTTACCAACTCAAATCATCCCTCAGTCTTACACACTGACCACAAGGTCTCTGTGTCCATCATAACAGATGTGAGAATCTACTCACTTCTGCCACTGAGCCAGAAGAGTTTCTAATAAGGTTTGTTTCTCTTTAGCATTTTCCAGCACCTTTTCATATTTCTGCTGTAATACTGTAACCTCCTGAGCAGCTTTTTCTCTGTTGGCCACCTTTCGGGCACAGGCTGAGATAGAGGCCAGAGTGTTGCTCAGTTTTTCCACAGTATGACAAAGGTCCTAATGAACATGTAAAAGAAACAGAGGTGAGATGCATAAACAACAGAGCTATGGTAATGATGATGCAAAAAATCTGTACTTCTACTCAAAGTCTGAAGTGATGCTACATCCACCAGATCATGAAGTCACTGCATAGCTTACATTTCACTCAGATCTGTCCTAGATACATGCCCCACGCATGTCAATGAAATAGCCTGTAGTAGGGAGAATCTTTCCTAAGAACAGTGTTAAAAGCAAAAGTCAGCAACAAAAGGGTCAGATCTTCTGAATGGACATGAGACATGACCATTTAGGACAAGCTCTGAATTCCCTAATATTTATCTAAGATTTGCTCTAATTTGCACACGTACAGTAAGTACAAAAGCGCAGTTCAACATGTGAGGACTGCCAGACATGCAGCCCATGTCATGATATGAGAGAGGCAGGGAACAATTACTGTGAAATTTTGTCAGCATTTCTTTTACAGAAATGGCATCTGAAGTTGACTAGACTTTACAGTATCGCCATTTCCAGGCAGATGGGAAACTCGTTCATATGGAAATGATTGAAAGGTAGTACTATGAGTTAGTTAGAAAAAACACAAAATGAAATTTTTATTTTAGAATTAAGGCCACTAAAGTTCCAAATCAAAAGTGTGCAATAATAACAGTAGTAATGAGTATAATTACAGTCATGAAAGAAAGCATATGTAAGAGGAAAGGTGAATAGTACAGCAACAACCAGCTAATGTTTAAACTAAATAATAAACATTACTTTCATCGTGATCCCATAGGAAGGACAACAGTTTACATTGCATACTCAGCATATGCAAAGTGTTTAAAAGCCAGTAACAATAATGATTACATTTGCTGTCTGAATAAATGATCCGTATGTAAAATATTTTTTCTCTATGAGTATCAAGCTTTTTTGAAGCAGAAAGGCCAGTTCTTCCTTTAATATAGCCTTTACAAGTAGTTACCACTAAATTCAGAAGAAATTACATGTATTTTACTGCAAGAACAGTATGAATAAAAGTTTTTATTTTCTTAGAAAGAAAATTAATGATTCTTGTTGGAGAATACATTACAAACTTATAGACACAGATAAAAATGCTACACCAAATTCCAGGATTTGGGATGGATTTTTAGTAGCCCAAACACCCATGGATTTCTGGCATCACAGATAAAAGTTTGTCAGTTGAAACTCTGTCCAGTCTATGCACTGTCCAAGAGAAATTACTTCCAATAAGGTATTTTTTTTAAAAATCACAGATTTCTATAAAGATCCAAGCTTCATTAAAATCTTTGAGGAAAAATTGCCTAATAGATGTTTCTTGATGAAAAATCCTCTATTTTTCATAATGCTTTAGATGCATAAAAATAAAACCAAGAAACTGAGGGATTAATTCAGGCTTTTAGGCTTTCCTTTCTCTAGAGTGGGGAAAAAATCTCTCCAAGCCTGTCTGAAATGGTGCAAAGAAATAGCTGAGGAAGCCTGCATAAGCCTTCCCTATGGCTGTCCAGTGTGACAGGCAGCCCTTGCAGCCTCCTGCCAACTCCCTGCCTGGTGTAATATCAGACAGCCCCTGTTCTGGAGGTTATTGGCATTTCTGTGAGGAGATTAATGTGGCACTGTTTCCCTGGACTTGTGTCAGGAATCTCTGGCCACACGCTCACCGTGTAATCCTGAAGGGCTGCGTATGTTGCTGATGATGAAGAGCATGATGTTAGAGGTTCAGCTAGCTTAGCTTCAAATTCAGACACTGTCTGCTGCACCTATGAAGAAAAGGCAAACCAGAGAGTCTAAAACCAGCAGGAAATGCATAACAAATGCCTTAAGTGTAATCTTTTAAATATTTAGTGCTAAGAGAATATTATATCCTAAGCTTTTACAGTGCTGAGTGCCTTTGAAGTCACAAGATGCTAACTGTGCTCAGCTATTTAGGACTGGGGCAATAACAATAATTATTTTCCTTATGACCTACAAACAACCCAAGATTATTGAAGTTAAATTGTTTATAAGAAGTATAGATGTGGTTTATTTGTGCAACATAAAGGATAATCACTTAGGTTTTCTAAAAGCAAGCATAATGTTTTGAGCATGTATATTTTAGTGTCTTCCTAAACCTGCCTTTTAATTTATTCAAAGCACAAATTTACACAGGGAGGTCTTGCAATTACTTTATGAAGTTACTCATGTATTCTAGCCCATCCTATAATATTTTATATTCAATTTTGGAAGAATAAAGAGTAAATGTATAAACTGCTGCAAAAAATCCGTTAGATTTTGCATTATCTACCTGTTTAAGACTTTCTTCGTATTTCTGCTGCACTGATGCATTCCCTGTGATTGTTCCTTCCAGTCTCTGTGCATGATCTCTTAGCTCTTCCCAATACCTTTTGACTTGAGTCAGTTTGGCTTTAATATGTGCACATTCTCCAGAGGTAATAAACTGGGAAAAAGACTTGGCTTCCTCTTCTAGCTTTGAGATTCCAGTTATTTTACCATCTATTTCTTTATTAATAACCTAAAATGTAAAGTAATAGTAAATAGTAAATAATAGGATTTTAATTATCAGAACATTATTTTCTGCTTCATTCTTTTACCTGAGTTACTAATACTCTTCATTTAAAAAGTAAATAAGAAGAGAGTTCATTGACTACTTGAAATAAGTAGTTACAACAGTAACTAATATGACCTGTAAATTCCTTTTTTTTTTCTTGAAATTTGCACTGGAAAAGGTTTAGAAAACAGCTTGCCCTAAAACCAGTATCTATAAAGAGCAACTAGAAATGGCTGAGGTGAATATTTTCATAAGCAGACAAGATGGTTCATATTTTCACAGCAAATTAATACACAATTCTCTTAAAGATTCAAAATAAATACAAGATGAGAAAAAGTAAGTGTGTAACTGTAAACAATACCGTTAAGGAGCTGAACCCTAACAGGTGATTACTTGTGTTTAATAAGTTTTTAAGCCCTTACAAAATAAAACATTATACGATTTAAAAACCAGTAAAGATTCTTTTAATTTTCTAATTTAAAATTCTATGGCTTAATAAAGAATAAAATAAATTACATTATGAGGTAGGTTGAATGTGGCCCAGGCAAAGGATTAAATAAAGAACCACATTACTGTATAAATAGGAAATCATGAAACAAGGGTGATGCTACTTTTGGTACTTTTCAGCTGCCTCCTACATCAGTTAGTAAATGCATAAAGGCAAACTAGCTCTGGCTTTACATTTTGTCAGCTGTATGCCAGCAACTGTTTCCTATTATTTTGCACTTGTTTTTATTGCAAAACGGAGGCAAACCTGAAAGCTACAACACCCAAGACAGAAACTTGTACTGTTTCATATTCAGGGGCTATTAAGTAAACATCAGTGAACTGAAGATTTTTTTTCCACAACAGAATTCTTTTAATTTCTCCTGATTCAGCATGTCCATGGAGTTCTTCTCAGAAGCCGTGAATAACACTCATTGGGAGGGAACTGAAAGAGCAAAGACTACTCTTTGAGATTGAAATAGGCAATAGCATTCCAACTTAAAAATGTTAAGATATGTATGTAATCAATTAAAACCTTCCTGAAAATGCACTCTCGAAAGTACAGAAAGTGCCCGCCTTCTGCTATAATTGTGCTAAAAATATGGTATTTTTCTTGCTGCTATAAAGCTCAGGAGTGGCTTACTGCAAAATTCAGTCTAGAATTAGCAGGATGACAGTACAGAAAAAATGTGGAGCTGGAAGCATTTACAGTGTCTCTTTATGCAATATATTCTGAATTAATTCAGATTAAAAAATATCCTTTTTTTTTTGCATGAGAATATGGTGCTGAGGAAAAATACTGTATTTGCAGCCCTGAAGCTGAAATTATCTAACAATGCAGCAGATACAAATGAGGCAGCGCTTTTTTACTCCCACGCTATTCTGTTAAATTCACTTGGTTACATAAAAGAAGGTGGATAATTGAGGCCTTCAAACTCTCACCAAGTCTGCCACCAATGGTAACTGCTTGCGAATACTGTTATTTTGTTCCATCTGGAACTTTGCAGAAATGTGTAGGTGAAAATCTGGCTCTGCTGAAGTCATTGGAGTTTTGCAATCAATGTCACCAAGAGTAGACTATTATCACCAGTATGATAACTGTTTGTCGGACCCCAGGTTTTTTATCTGTTCAGCCAAGGTATCAGGGATTTTTTATGCATATGTCTCATGCTGCAATATTCCTTACTATGGTGTTGCACTAGAAATCATGAACTAAGTATGCTGGTTAGTGTGGTGACAGAGTAACTGATCAGGAAACTTACAACAAAACATAACTAATTCTTCAAAATCAGGAACAAAGCAGTGCTGCTGAAGAAGACCTCAAGCTATGCCTATACACGGAGGTTAGATGACTCATTTCATGTATCACAGTTCATAAAGCCCATTGGTTCACTTAAGTTACAATGATGTACCCTAGGCCTTACTGGAGGATTTTCTCTACTTCATGTCTGTTCACTCAGACGTTTATAAATATTACCTGCTGACCATTTTCCCTCTGTCACGATGTTTAAATGAGGAAAAGTTACGGTGGAATTTTCAGAAACTTGCAATGCAGTGTAAAAATTTCTGCTTATCTGCATATACAGCAAAGAACAGCTTTTCTGAGAAATTGGCCTGAATGGGCTAGTTGGGCTTAAGTAGGCTCCATTTACACAGACAAGAACTGTTACACTGTATGCATAGTAATATAATTTGATGTACTTGTTTTCTATCTTAAACACTGGAATCCTATTCCCTAAGTAATGAAAAGCAAAATAAAATGACAATGTATGCCAGTGGGTAAGTGTGTATATGTTACTTCACAAGAAAATTGGTTTTGAGTTGCCATGGCAACAAAGTAAGAACGCAAATATTATTTTATTCTTCACTGATGAAATTGAGAGATTTTATTTATTTGGTGTATGTACAGATGTGATGAGATTAAGAATAAAGATGTGATGAGATTAAGAACAGGAAAACCTGCTGCCATACTGTTTTCTGTCACATGAAACAAGCGCCTTATGGGATACTTTGGAAATACTTAGTGTCAATCTGGTCCATGACTGCAAGCAGCTGCACACCTGTGCACTTTCTGAAGAGCAAGTAGGTCACAGAGTAAAGAAAATGATGGTGGTCACTGCATAATGAAAAACTCTGTCCCCTTAAAAACATGCAGGTTCAGAGAAGGTACATTTTTATTTGCAGTAGGATATCAAGTCAGCCCTTGAAATGCAATGCTTGAAGACAATATGCACCTTTAGTTAGCAATAAAAAAACTAAGTGTGTATCTACAGGAATGTACACAGAATTTAAGACAAAGTAAATATAATAGAAATAAATGGTATGTAGTTTTGCAAGCTATCAGGAGCAATAGTTTCTTTATTGTTTCAGAATAAAAGGTACATAAATCAAGTTATATCTTTAGCTTGCAAGATTAAAACCAAGTTCTATATCCACTAGCTGATGCATGATTTGAAATAAAGAAGCATTATACACCTTGTATTTATGTAGCTATTTTGTACACCAGTTGAGATTACTCAAAAAATAAGAACAGTATAAATTAAATATTTTAACCATACACAAAAAGGCTACATATATGTAAATGAAACACTAAAAGACAAGGCAGCCTGTAAGAATTTTTCCTTCGGTTTATGTAAAACTTTACTGCTAGGTATATCTGTGGACAAAGCATGCCATCATTATCATGGTAGTTCCGAGACATGTAAAATGTCTGTTCTCCCCTTTGGCTTCTAGCAAAATGACAGACAAATGGGCTTTTAATGCTAAACGTAACAAGAACTAATCACCTTGATTTGGCTGATCTGTATGTCCAAAGGAGATGATGATGTTTCCAAAGTTTCCAGTTCTTTTTCTTGTTCAGCTATCCAGATGGACAGAGCTTCAAAATTACTGCCAAAATGATCCCACTTGTTTTTCACCATTTCCATGCTTTTAATACTAAAATTAACCAAATTAATTAGAGAGAATAAACAGTTTAATATAATGAAGCTGCCCATATTCTTGCTAGAATAAAAATGTAACTTACTAAATCTACAGGAGGGTCATTTTAATAACTCCAGATTTTAGAGGACTGAGTGGTGTGCCTAAATTCAAACTTGATGCTTCTCTCTTAGACTGTGCACTCAAACTGTGCACTCAAACAGTTGCATTAGCCACAGAGAGGACAGGAAGAGGTGAAACAGTACGGCTTCACTCATCAGCTGTACATCAAGAATCTCATTATAGCAGGAAGAAAATGAAAAGTTACATAAATACGATTTCTATGAAATAATATGGAATTTTGATTATATGAGATGTCCAAAAATTGAGATAATTGAATGCATAGATGTTAGCAATTTAGTCACTAGAACAGAATGAATAAAACCAGTACATTGTGGGTGTGGATAGAGTCTTGACTGCTTTATTATAACAGTAATCTTCCCATTTTATAGGAAGCTGGTGTTTCCTGAGGCAATATTAAATATCAAGCCAAAGAATCAACAACAGACACCCAGCTACCTCAAAGTTAATAGTTATATTCTTTGAAACATACATTATAGGTATGTTAAACAGAGACAAATTGTGATGTATTCTCATCTATCTTGCACAGCAAACAATGCACCCTTCTTTTTGGTCACAAGTAAGTATAACATTTTTGTAAGGCCTAGCAGCACTGACTTCCAGTATACAAGTTTCTGCCCCTTTCAAATCATTGTAAAGAAACCAGTGCTAATGCAGGCCCTATACACAGCTTGCAAAACATGCATTTTCTATTTCACTGAAAATATTAAAATTTCATCAGAGAAGTCTGAATATTATGAAATTCCAAAATACATTTTCCTTTAAATATAGCCTTAAAAACCATTCCATGTCAAAAAGTTTTTGGTTTAATTTCTTTTTTCCACATCATTAAAGCTAGAGGAAGCTTTAAGAAAATATGTAGTCTAAAAATGTAAAATTTCACCTTTTTTCTTTTTTTTTTTAATTAATTAAAAAAAAAGCAATGTCAACAGCCATTTACTGACAAGAGTGTATTCAAGTTATTTGTAGGAAAATAATGTGCAAAAATATTTCTCTCAAGTCCAGTCCAAGAAAATACAGCTGGAAATCAGAATTGAGGGACTAAATCAGTGGCACAATGACTGAAAATCCTTTGCTTTTGTATCTGCCTTCCTTATCGTTGTAAGGAAGCTATAGACTGTAAAGAATATAGTCCCAAACACACTGCACAGCCATGCATGATCTACTTGGGAAACAGATGGACTAAGTTTAATCTATAGATAACTATGGAGAGCTGCTCATATTTTAATTTCCCTTTTCCTGTTCATTGGTATTGTATGTACCACATGTATTTGGAATACCTGCACTTTAAATTACTCAGCCAAGATTTTTATTGACTATGTGAGTTACAACGTAAACTTACATGCTTATCATATGTTCTGTAGATTCACTATAGAGAATTGTAGATATTTGCGTGTTTTGCAGAAAGGATTTATTTTTTATTATCTGTCACAGTACCAAAGGCATTCTCTATAATCGATACATTCAACTAAAACCTATTTCATATCTATATTAAAAGGCGGTATCAATGATGGCTTTCATTTAAAAATAGATTACATTATTTAAAAAGTGAATATTCATTGTTGGACAGGTGAATTTCTTGAACTGAAAAGTCAATTAGTTTTCTCTCTAATGTTGGAGAAAGTTTGTATAAAGTATTCATTAAGATATGGTAGAAATCATGGAGAAATTAATGGACAAAAAATGGAAACATGTTGGAGAAAGTGCTATGTAAAATTTAGACCACCAATAATCAGAAAGTTACATCTGCTGCATAGGCTAGTTGTTCTGGTTTACAACAGCTCTTTTACATTGGGAACAAAATGGCACCAAATTAGTCAGATTATAAAACGATGGTCAGTACGGGGAAACTAATCATGGGGGCATTGCTGTTTTCTCATATTCAGATAGAGGTGGTAATACCTGCTTAAACTTATACGTCAGATTATTCTACATAGTAATTCCAGTAAGACAGCTACAGAATTGGCACAAGTATCCATGATTTGTGTACTGGATTTAATATATGCAAAAATACTAATTTCATCCACACATATGAATCTGTGTGTATATAGATAAAACAAAAATAGCAGCGATTGAAGTTGAGTAACTTGAGTTCAATAACAGTTACTCACTTGAGAAAAGGGATGAAATTCTTACAGATAGAAAAACCCAAAACAGTTACAGGATTTAACCACATTTTCTCGGAGTCTGAACTTTGAATTTTTAAGCAAAATTTGGCATATGATGCCTTTGTTCTTTGCAGCAGCAGAAGCAGCTTTTGATATTGCCCATGAAATAAAATCGGGGCATTTAGCTAAAATGAAGGCACTTCTTGACATTCCTATAAACAAAGTGGAATACTGAAACTGAGGCAAATATTGTAAATGTGCTGTTCTCATACTTGCACTCTTCCTAAAGGGTCTAGTACCTCAAGAATGAGTTTAATTAACTCTTCTTCTCAAGACTGGGCCTTAAAGATAAGTGACAGGCTAAATGTAACTAGCTGGTTTTATAACTTATGTATTATAAAAAAATTATTTTCTTTATTTGTACGTACTCTTATGAAATATTTGGTACTATAACCTGGTTGCTATGCCACTGCAAGCTGTAAATGACAGAGCTGAGACAACACAAAATGCTGATAAGGTATTTTAGAAATCTGATACAATCCTATAGTGGATAATAAATATTAGGACTTGTTAAGAACATACTCTTCTTCAAGAGTAGCTTCCACTTTTTTCACTTGTTCTTGGATTGATTTTGCCTGCTGCTGAAGGAACTGCTTGCTCTTTGAACCAAGCTGTATCTCTGAAGAATTCTTCACCAGATTCTCAGCCTGCATTGCCATTGCTTCAGTCTGTTTAGAAAGTTCCTGTAAGGGTGCAAGATACATTAATGCAACTATGAGCAGTTTCATATATTTACACAAAATATTTTTCCCAAATGTTTGTGCTTGGAAAAAGTGTATGTTTCCTACATACAGGTTTTAAATGTGTAGACACATAAAAACAGTATCTGAAAAAAGTTACTTTCATGTTGCAGTTAAGAAATGTTTAATCAAGCAAACTAGCTTGAAGAAAATTTAGCAAGGGAAACTGCATGTCCAAAAGTTTTAAGCTCAACCAATCCATTTATTCTGTAGCTTTTCAGTAAATTTATTGGTGAATTGTGGATTATATGCATATTTATTTAATCTTTAGATCTTACCCTTTACAGAGAGGATTTTGCAGCATCTCGTAGCTTGAACTCTCACTTTGTTTAGCAACTATTTTCTGCCACAAACATTAAATCTATACCCCAGAACAATGGATAAGCATAACCAAGATACGTAGCATTTAGTATCAGATTAATCAAATGGTAAATCAGTGTGAAAAGCATGGCACTTAGGAAAGCAAATCACTACAATTACTTCTACATTAGTAAATAAAATAGGCTGAATAATTCTGTGTTACTAAGGACAAGCGACAAGTTATGGGTCACGTCCATATTGCAGAAACCTCTCCTTTTTCTCCCAGGTCAAAAAAAGTGATAGAAAGTCCACGCAACCTTGCCAAAGAACACTCAACAGATATTGATATGCTAGTGCTTGACACTGTTTAATTTACTAATACAGATGATTACTGAGCATAAAATGGGAAGTCCTCAAAGTCATTTTAACTTCCATATGTGTGCTTCAGATGCAGATCTTGAATAATTCTTCATATTTTCATAAAATAACTTTTTACCTATAAACAGTTTATGCAGTCTCTCCTCTGTGTACGCAATTTGCACCAGTATTAATGGGAATCCATGCAAAGACTGAAGGCAATATGTTCACTACATGTTAACAAGCAAGGCAGAAAGATATCTCACTTCCTGTATTTCACACAGTGAATACCTTTGTCTGATCCAGTTCTGAGGAGAGGCTCTCTAAACTGCTAAAGTTTAAGATACGTTCAAGTGCAGAGCTTGCTTGATTGAGATATTTTACTACTGTTTCTTTGTCTCTTTCAAACTGCTCCCATTTATTTATGGTGACCTACAAAAACAAATAAACAAACAAAACCAAAACAGGAATAAAAAGACAAAAAGATCAAAGAGGAGAAAAAAAAAAAAGAACTGTATGTTACTGAAGAAGGAAAAAATATAAAAAACTGGCATAAAATAAAACAATTTCACCTGAAATGCCATCTACTCAACAGATGAAACTGTTCTGAACCCAATAAAAGGAAACTTTTCCCTTGAATTTTGGCTGATTCATGCTGCACTGTGCAAAAAAAGGTGCCAGAAATATTCAAGTCTTATATTTGAATGTCCTAAAAGAATTTCTGAACTAATAAACACCAGTACTTATGCTTATGGTGACAGGTAGTCAACAATATCCAAAAGCATCTTCAAGTTCTCTAACGCAATAACTTACAGTGAAATGGTAGAAGAAAATCTCAACTCAGAGGAAATAGATATAGGAATCTATTTGTTCTTTTCTCATAATGTAGAATTTTGATTAACATGAAGCATTTAATTATCAGTCACAAGAATAAACAAGTATTTTCTTGATTCTGAAGTAAAACAAAGCCTAAGTTAAGACTTCATTTGGAATTCCTTTGGGAAAAAAAAAAAATTGTTTCTATGACAAATCCTTATATTAAGAAGTTACTTGAGCTGTACTGATTGTTTCTCATTTTGTATTTATCATGGGAAATAGTTTTGATGACTTTAAACGTTTGCTTGGAATAGTGGGCAGCTGGATTGCCATTCTGCTTAGAGAAATGTAAAGGACAACTCAGATATGGGTGCAAGGAGCTATAAATTCTCATCCCAGTTCAGTCAGTGATTAGTTACACAACCTGGAGCAATCCATTTGATTTCTCTGTGACTTTTTTTCTTCTTTAAATTTAGGATGACAGCATGTATCACACACAGTGCTTGTGAGGATTATACTTGCAGAACATCAAGTATTATTAATCCAATAGCCTAAGGGCTCTCAATTAAAAGACAATGTCACCTTTAGTAATCGGGGAGACAGCCCATCTTAAAATTAAGTCACACATTACTTAAAATATCTATTATGACTGAACATTTGGGACTTTTAAACACTTAAAAACAAAATACTGTTTCTTTATTAATTGAGCAACTTCAAGAATTTTTCATGGAGGTACTGATCATGAAAAATCAAGAACCAAGGTGAGAACCAGAGGTGAGAAAGTGGGCTCAGACTTTTTACATTAAAAGATGTGTTGGTTTTTGGTTTGTTTTGTTTGGTCTTTTTCTACTATGTTATATAAAAAAAAAAAAGAATAAAGCATGGTTTATTGTTTCCATTTGTAAAGGACCCACCTGCAGTTGCTCTTCACGTTTCTCCATAGTTTGTTGCATGTTCTCCAATGTTCCTTCTAACTTTTGTAAATCCTCTTGTATTGTGCTGGGCAGACCACCATCAATCTGCAACTGTTTAGCTTGGGAAATCTGTTGTTGCACATCTTGCCTCTTTGCACGGAGTCTCCTTGTCCTTTGCTAAAAGGGTTGATCCAACAGGAACTATTAGACTTTTTAGTTTCTTTGGGAAACCGGCATAATGAAATCATTTTCTGCTTCTGCAGGTTTATGTAATGAGAGCAACAGACAAAGTGATGAACTGTGGCAAGTATTCTTGACAGTCTTATATACTTATATATCAAGTACATGCCTTGGGTTCCAAAATGTATATATACCTTTTGTGACCATTTATGTGACAGTATGGCCATTTATCCAAAGCAGTCTTTCAGAAAGCAGAAGCCACAACACTCAAGTAACTGCACCAGTAACCACAGGTGGATGTATTCTTTATGATTGCCTGGAAGCCTGCAGGTCTACTCTACACTCTTCGAGGCACAGGCTGTAGCCTCAGATTGACAAAGCAATATATCAGCCTTTATTAGACAGCATTAGGGGTATGGCCAAATTACATAACTCTCCCTTAATGTATTTTGCTTTGTTGCACTAACAGAAACTCCTAAGACAACATCACATCTCTTTTCCTAACATGCCTGACTCATTGCTAGCCTTGCTAGATAAGCTCGCAGCTCCCTGCACAATCCTACTCTGGTATCTTCAGGTCCATGTCTAAGTCTGTTTTTACCTTAACAGATTCCATATCAAAAAAAGAAGAACTCAATGAGAAGTTAACCATTCCTACTATCTCTCGTATGGTTGGATAAGGAATGTAGAGTATTGAAAGAACAAATACAAGCCTTAACACATACAGTAGCCTTTACAAACATCAAAGAGTTTAGATAATACAGGGGCAAGACATAGTATTGCTTGGTCAGAGAGTTAAACATGTCTGAACTTACAGAAACAGGTGTTAATATAAAACACTTATATAATGCACAAACATTGATAGTAAATTATTCTTCCTAGCTTCAAGCTGGCCACAGAGTTAATTTATTTCCCATGTTTACCCCCATGATTCTTGCTGTACACAACCCATATGATTTATTATTACTGTAGCCTGTAGATGATTTCATCTATTATCAGTGCATAAAAAGACTCCTTTTCTGTTCCTACAGACTGGAGGCCCACCGTTTACTGCAGAAGCTACCTATAGGAGGAGGTAAGACTAGAGGTACATCTTCCTTCCTGCATTTAGATTTGGGGTGACATCAAAGCTGCTGAAGTAAAGAAGTTTCCAAAACCAAGATTGGGACCCATTTATCATGAGCAAATCTGACATACAAACTTCAAGTAAATGAAGCATGGTTTTCAGATGTTCTGTGTCCAAAAAACCACTGTCAAAAAAAAGAACATTCAATAAAAATTGAAAAACAAGCTCATCTTTGAGCATTAACATTTTAAAAATACTAAGAATTTTTTTGTCATAAGAAATCAATGCTAGGCCATACGAGACTGTTTCCTTTATAACTATTTCAAGTTTAAATAAAAAGTGTTACCTTAACGGACATAATAAAATTTTGTAATTACATAAATTCTATCTTAAAAAAAAAGAATGGATATGGACATGAATAATTGCCTTACCTGATGATGAAGTAGTAGTTGCTGAGCTTGTAATAAACTTTCTGTATCCAGGATCTTTTCAGCCTCTGCTTGGGCTTCTTTCGAATTGCTGATTAATTCCTCAATCGCACTTTTAACTTCTTCTTTGTACTGGACACAGTCTCCAACAGTGCCTACGGTCTTTTCAACCTACAATTACAAATAAGTTTAAGCATTTAATGTTGAAAGGCTCTGTATTTTAAGAGCACATTTATATTTAGAACATTTTTCAAAAAAATATAGTAAATTGTCTAAACTCAAACCAATTTTGTCTCCAGCATTCTTGACACCTTTAGCTTTTCAGTGAAAGAGTGACCGTAGATTTAAGATGTGACCAAGGAGATCTTTGTTTTGTTTAGATGTACTCCCTATTACACTGCCATATGGTAAATGGATGTCTGTGACAGCCACATATTAGTGATCACTTAGAAAATACATGCTGTCCTCATCCTTACAAGCTGACCCAGATTCTGAAACACCTGTGCTACCCAACTCACAAAAAATCTTGTTGCCTTTTGGACCCTTTAGAGCAAAACACTGGTGAATCATAAATATATTAAAATGCCCTGTTACCCTGATTTATGGACCACAATATGCATGTGGTAAAATATCCAGTTTGCAGAAATTTCTGATGAAAAAGATATATTTATTCAACATATCAGAAAGTCCTTCCCCACTTGTAAGATTCTGCTAACTACTTGCAGCTGATTCTCAGTACAGGTTCTGTTTTTTAGACAGATCCTGTGTTTAAGGTTTTAATCTGAAAGTATTCTAGAACTGAGAAACTCCTTTCTTCCTTCTTTCCTTTCTTTCTTGTCTATATTCACTTTAGAAGGTCATTCAGATCCAAGCCATTCTCTTTCCTGTTTTATAAATATTTAGTCTTTACTCTCCAAAAAACATTGCTGAACTCTGGAAATACCCAGCATCAATCCTTGTCTAAACAGGTTCATCCATCTGATTAAGCTGTAAATTTAGCGGCAAAGAGTATTCAGACTTCTAAGATTCAGCAGTCTCTTAACTATGTTTAAAGTGCCATTTAGATTCAAAACAAGTTTAGATTCTAGCTCTTACCATCTTTTTTTACCTTCATGAACTTGTGTTCCCCTTATTTCCGACTTTTAGAGGTAATAAAAACCAAAACTATTTTAACATAGCAAAACAAAATAAAACAAAATTAAAAAGAAAAGATAGTATCTTAAATTTCTTGCAGTCACCTGGAAATCAGAACATTGATTGCCCTGACTTTCCAAACACAATTTGCAAACCATGGATGTCTAAAGAAGTTTCAAAAAATACATGGAAAATAAATCATTTGGAGCACCTACAAACCTTCACAAGAACGGACATTAACAATGGAATTTGAAGTCTTACGTCTTTCTCTATCCTGATCTCCTTTATCCTCATTATCATTCAGACCTCAGAGAACTGAGACCTCAGAGAACTGCAGCCTCTTCCTGCAAATTCAGTGCATGACAGACATCCTTAATGATTTGAAACTACCTCACGGTAGTTCCTTTATTAATTCAACATAAAAGATATACAAATGAAGATTAAAGTCAAATTATATATCCAGTAGATGATGTACATGATAGTTTTACCAATGTTCAGCATGAGCTTGTTTTAGAAAACTACCTTTCGCTTCTAAAAATATTGACATTTTGATTCCGGAAATATTTACTATGATGCTTTCCAATCCTGCAAAGGCAAAAGCTCCATTATTAATAATGTCAGTATTTTTTGCTTGTTACTCTCAAGGCTTTGCTATCCAGGGAGTACAAACAAGTTTTTCATTGCTGAATCCTTGCATTTTAATTAAAAAAACACAGCAGGGAACTTATGCCTGTGAAGCCACAATTGATGTAATTTCATGTGACACTATAAATGAAGAGGGTTTGTGTCCCTCATACTATACCTCAGCCAGCAAATCTAGAAGTCCCTTGAAGTCACTGGAAAGTTTACAAAGCTCAGCCTCTGTCTCTTTGGCCTCCAAATCAGGACATGCTGTGGTCAAAACAGCAAGTCTAGATTTCAGCCAGCTGTGATTTTCTCCTTGCTTCTTAATATGATTCTTAATTTCCTGTGAGAGAATCAAAAGGCATTTTTTTCAGTTAAACAAAATATAATAGACTGGCATTCATAGTATCAGTTCAAAGATTAGTAGTGTAAACATACTATCTTTGTTTTTATCTTTAAACACTAGAAATGTAGTATTTTTCTATTTGGATACCCTATCTGATTCTGTTCCAGTCAATGGCTACATGCATTTGGCCTACAGGCTTTACTCTGCTACTACTTATAAGACTAGTCTTTAATAAGTAGTAGTAGTATTTTTTTCCCTACAAACTAAGATTTTTGTCTATAGATGGATAGATGGTAGATACCATGTATAGATATTTGACCACATTTCTCAGTTACCATGTAAATCATAAATGCTGACATTCCCAAATACAAAATTTCATGTGGTAGGCTTTGTTCGTATGTTTCCCTACTTAAATAGCTCTCCCCCACCTTTTTTCACTCAGTATTTTGTTTATATCTTTGGGCCAGTGATGACGAGAAGTTGCCAGCCCTGAAACTGCATGAATAAATCAGAATTTTTGAAGCAGACTTGTTTCTCTGCACAGTTAACCTGCTCATAACTTTCACACAATCTCCTACAGTATGTGTAGGATTTCTGCTCTTAGTATGTGAAAGAAAAGAAATAAATAAGGGTTAAGCTACGTCCCAAATGACACAATATGTTATTGCCTAAAACTAATTTAATCAAATGACTCAATCTTCAACTGTTCTACCATTTCTGTTACCCATCACCAATGCAACAGTGACTGGTAAAATACATGGCGTATCTTTGCTTCTCCTCTGCTACCATAGAAGAGAATTTTTATTATAGATAATTTCCATAAGTGTAAGGCAGCAACTTGATCCTTCAAAAAACCCCAGTCCAGAAATTTTGGCTTTTCTTTGCACTGCACTTTTAACTGTGCATGCAGCAGGATGAGAAGCAAGTAATTTAACTGCTTCTATATTTTGGATGTTCTGAATACACAGGTAAGGGGACCTTCCGTTATTAAAAAGTAGGAACTTATGTCACACTTCGCTGCAATGTGGAACATTCTCCTGGGAATGTTTTTAAGAATACCATGAATCAGCAGAGCTGCTATGGTCTCCATAGTAAAACAGTCGCACTATTTCAGAATACAGTTTTATCTAGAGTCCCAGTAGCAATGACCGTAGCTTTGTTAGAATATAAACCAGGGGCTCACCCCCATGGATGCTTTACATTGCTTGTATTTGGCAGTATCATTGACACTTTCCTTTATCTTCTTTAGCTCTCCTTCTGTTGATGAAATCCAATTTGCCAATTCAGAAAATCTGAAATAAAACATAACATCATGCAAAACAAGAAAATACAAGAAATGCCACCACCAAATGGTAACCTTTTAAGTTTAAGCAAAAAAGAAAAAAAAATAAAATCGGAAAACGCTCAAACCCCACTATAATTTGTGGAACTACTACAGGAATTACAGTTTTCCACTTGAAGCTGACAATAAAGTATCACCATTCTTTATGTGGTACTGATCTATGATGACATTTAGAGAAGTGACCATGCATAAGGCTCTACAAGACCCAGCTAGCAATTGAGTTGAAACCTTTTCCTATAGCTCTTCCAGGTGTCCGAGTGCTCTGTTAGCCTTATGTATGTGTTGTTTATCTGGGATTTGAGCTCCTTCAGGATTCTTTGGCCGCTTTCCAATGTAGCCCTCACTGGGTCAGTAACTGGCAGTTTTTGGCACAGTTCTTCAATCCGTTGTAGCCTTTTCTCACAAAGGTGGTAAGGTCCCTTGTCACCAAAGAACAACTGACCGGAGACAAAGCAGAAAACACAATAAAAATACTAACTGGCAGAAACCACAAACATATCTAGATGTTTGTTATAAATTGTACTAAGCCCAAATCAAAATTTTTTTTTAAAGGCCCCAAGTATTGATATGATTTAGTAATGCACAGAGTTTTTGATGCATTAGGAGTTGGTTAGACCCTCTGTTTATTACTGACATTGAAATGTATTTCTGTAAATGCCCACGTGGTGGCATATAATTCGTACCATGTGTTCCTCAATCATCCTTTCATTGCCTTCTCTTGATAACACCTTGTTCTGTCGAGCTAGTTCAGCTCTGCACTCCTCCACTGTGACAAGGAACTTGCTTTTCTGCGCTTCAATCTTCAAGTGGATTAAATGATATGGAGCTTCTGTTTGAAGATCCTATGCACCCAGATGGGCAATAAACAAACACAGAGATAAAACACTACTCCCATTACTTCAGTGTGAAGTTACCACAAATAAATTATCTAAAACCTCTTAATAAAGAAAATAAACTTATATGTGCATAGACAGATGTGGGGGCTCTCTGTATTCATTTAAGTAAATAATCAACTCTGGCACCAGTATCTCTTAGATACAAGGTTTTGGCACCAGAATACGTATGCACATTATAGAGACATTTTGATTCCTGGCAAGATATACCAAATATTTCCTGTATGAAATAATAAAGCAAACAATAATAGTGAAACTATAGCCACAACTGCTTCCAGAGGTTCCTGTTTGCATGCTAGTGAGAAAACGCTTATCCACCACACCAGCTTTGACCTACAATATGCTATAGCAGGCAAAAAATTCCATAGTATATGGACAGTGCTTGTTCAGTTGTTAGAGTCTTTGGCTGAAGACACAATTAAAAGTGATACTTTGATTTCTTACAAATTTAATTTTCTTTCTTTTTTTGTTTTATTTCTTTTTTTAAGGTTGGTAAAGTAAATGAAATCATCCAACATCAGCATAAATAAAGCTAGGACCTATTCTCAACAAATGTTCTTAACACAGGTGTCATTATGGCTGCAAGAAGGGGAAGAAATTAAAGTTTCATAATTAATTCACATTTCTCACTTTTGACCACTTGACAGGGCTTTTTCAAGAGGATATTTTTTAGGAGCAACTGTGGCCAATGTTGTAAAATACTTTTATACTTTTTTTTTACTCTCAATTGCACAGGAAGCTAAATAATACAGCACACTTTTTATTTACCTTGTTTTTTTTCAAAACATAGGTCATGCAGAAACATTCCAAAGTTAATAATTAGAATTTCCAGAGATACCACTCACTGTCACTAACCTTCCACTGCCTATGGAGTTTTCTCACAGCTTCCTGCAGGTTGTGCTGCTCTTGTTCTGGGAGGATGTCAGTAAGTTCATCACATGCTTTCAGAAAGGCATTTAGGACCCTCTGATCCAACTGGCTGAAGAATTCCTGAAGTTGAGAGGAGAAGTGAGAAGGTGAGAAGATGAAGCTGTTTACTGATATGGTAACATGCCGAAATGAAGTTCCCTAGTACACTCTGTTACTTCTGCTGCCCTGAAGAACTGAAGTTTGAGCTAGGAAAGGACTATTTCTAGCTATTTAAAGTCCAGCAAATTAATTTATTCTCAGCCAGTACACTGAGATGGTATTTTAACAAGAACACATTTTAAAGCTACATGCATAAGTAATGGTTATAATACAGACACAGATACTGATCTGGGAAATAAAAAAAGAAAAGCAGTGGATGCATGACACTGGCAGAATTTTGTGTCCTCACTCCCAACAGCTCTACTTGCAAAGCTGATCCTTATTTCTAGGGATTCTTCTCTCTTCAACTTCTGGTTTCTTACATTCACCAATAAGAGGGGTGACCTTTTTTCCCTTTCGTTTTTCAATCTCAACATTAGTTTGACCTGATCTGTGTAACTTCTATATGTGAAAGAAACCCACATCAATTTTAAAATCAAGTTGTCTTTTCATTTGTATGTCATGCACTCAGAGATTTCCATGAGGAAGGTCAGAGAATTTACTCACACTATGTTTCCTGAGAAGTTCTTCAGGATTTCCTTTTTCTTTTAAGCAACAATTGGCAATCTGTATTACTTTTTCCAGCTCTGCTCTAGATTCCTCAAATTTCTTCATCAAACGGCTATTTGCTTCTATGTTTTTTCTCCAGTCACCAGCTTTCCTGACCATATTCTGTGTTAAAGCAAAGAAAATGAGCTGGCACTTTCATACTGATTTTTACTTGCTTTTACCATGATCTGACAAAAAATGCATGCCATTGGTGTCACTCTTTCAAATATATGCCATCCACAAGTGCTTCTCATTTTCATGATCCTGTTTTCTCCATTTTTAAAACTTATACTAAGGGTTGTGCTAATGTCACCCTTCATTCAACTGAAACTGGGTAGCTAGCTGATACAGATGGCTCTGATACCTTCAGAATGTCTCTGCCATTTGACTAAAGTTATTTTTCCTAAAGCCTGATTTCAAATCTTAAGCACCTGGTATAGCTAAAAGTTCACCATTCAATTTTTCCTAGTAGCAGACTACCTCCTCCTACATGAATGTATATGAAGGTGGTTTGACCTATGGATTCAACTAGTTCCATGCTGCAGGTCGTCTGATCTGGAGGATGTTTGTACAATTATCACTGGTAGGCCAGGTAAGAAACCAGACAGAAAGCCACTTGACAGCAAACTTTGTGGCCAAGTTGCTACTATGGAATCCTCTTGTTTTGCAACCTTAGTCACAGCTCTTCATTGTTCTGCCTCAGTGAACTGAACTATCCAGTAGTTATAATTCCACAAGCAAATAATAAAATTAACTAGGAGAAACAAACAGTTCACCAGTTCAAGTGCAGAAAGGTAATTCCAGCACTGCTTATTAAAAACATACTTTACCATCCTCATTGATTACAAACCCCAGTGTAAGGAATTGTAATGATTTTAGCCAGTGAGCTAATCAAATCTGTAGTTCCCAACTTACATATCTTCCTACATCTTTTTAATGTTTCCTGATAAAAAATTTGTGTGTAACAGTAGAATGATGTAGGAGTGTATTCCTTACATGAGAAAATGATTGTTTCCAGATCCATAAATATTTTAACTCTGGTTATGCCACATTTTGTATGGTTATGTTATGTTTTATAGGCCTATTTTCTAGCACAAAAAGAAATAAATCACCATCCAACTTCATAAAAACAGAATGCTTATTGTTTAACATGGTATAATTACCAAGCTACAACTGTACCTGCTTCTGTTATTGTAAGCTAAACTTAAATATTTTCTAAATTGTAATTGCAAATTCCACTGATCTTTAAGTAAAACCCACAAAATACAATAAAAGTTTTAAAATGCATATTTTAGAGACAGCTCTTTATTGATAAATGATTTTCTGTAGCTTAAAATTCAGTTTAGATAGCTTTATACTGAACAATTATTGCCTGAAACGAATCTAATAGAACCCAACATCTGGAGATCTGACTCCAAGATAATAGTTAATTTCATTTTGGATGGAGGCTGGAATGGGGCTGAAGAGCCCTGAAAATATCACCATGGCTAATTACAACACACAGCTCTACAGGTAAGTAGGATTATAGCCCAAATTATGTATCTTTTCATTAACAAATGCAAGTCAGAATCTGCAACTTTCTATATTCACAATCCACTGCATTTTCTGAGGAAATACAAAGCCCAGCAATGGTAGCGTTTGCAAAAGTTTCCATCTTTCATGCTTTGCGTGAAAGGAGAATTACAAGAATATAAGAGCAAGTAATTAGCCAAAGTAACAAAGTGAGGAGAAACTAACACCATTGCAGCCCTAACAGGTGGATTTCAGATTCCTTTTTCCAAAGGAGCATGAGATGTGTGAAAATTCTCATTAAATTCTGGGTTCCTCTAGGACAGTCACACCTCTAAATAACTGCATGGAGAACATGACCATCAGTCCCCTGGCCATTATCACCTAATGCAGACAAATCCTTAATTAATAACTTGACACCAGAGAGAAGAGCTCTCTGTAACAGTAGCTGCAGTGTGATGAAATAGAGATATGGTACGATGGATCAACTGCATAAAGAAGCTTTCAAAAATATGCACCAAGGTATGACATAATTACCTGAAAAGTAATCTGAACTTGTGTAACTTTCTTCTGAAATGTTGTCTGATGGAAATGCTGTAACAATTCACTGGAAGCCACACACTGCAGGATACTCTGACTGTTTCTCTCAATCAGG
This sequence comes from Pezoporus wallicus, assembly GCF_028554395.1. Taxonomy (NCBI): domain Eukaryota; kingdom Metazoa; phylum Chordata; class Aves; order Psittaciformes; family Psittacidae; genus Pezoporus; species Pezoporus wallicus. The sequence continues at coordinate 1,375,840 of NW_026635157.1, forward strand.
GACAAATCCTTCTTGCAGTTTTCTTGATAAGCTACCAAATCCTGAAACAAAAAAAAAAACCATATATCCACCCTGGCCAGGAGCAAAGGAGAGAAAAATCTGGCAAAATAACAGGAAGGTACTTTTTGACAATAAGAACAAACGAGAGAAGCTCAAAGCACCACAAAGAATAGACTACACAAAATATTATACGGAATAACACAGATCACACAATTTTCTCCTTATGCAGAGTCTTATACCCAAACAGAGCTCTAGCTATCTATAAAAAAAAACATGTACCCAAGCCTCTCAGGTAGTTTTGTTTTCAACAGATTAACCTTTCATGTCAGCTACTGAAATTCCAATTACATTACAGATAGGCTATGCTTGTTGTCTGAATATGAAGTACCATTTACTCAGGTTACTGAGTTGCAAAGCAAATTACTAGAAAGCAAACTGTAAACACTCAGAGGCAGCAGATCTTTGCAAGATGCTTTTGAATCTTACTTGCGCTTTTTGTTTAAGAACAGTTGTAGGCTGTGCTTCAGGATCCAGGATAGAAATTATTTCATTGACTTTTTCAAGAGATTCATAAAAGTGCGTAATTTGTTTCTCCAGTTCTTCCAGCGGAGACAGCAGATGCTGGCATTCATACAGCAGGGCACAGGAATACTCCTTAACCTTTCGGCCATTTTCAAGAAAAATAATTATTAAAAAAGTTGCAAAATTCAATAAATAGCAGCTTCTTCTTCATGTGGGTTTATAAAGTCACTACCTGACTCTTTTAAGATAGATCAATCCTGTTCATGTATTACTTCCTAAATAAAAAAAGTATTAAACATAAAGATGGTAGTCTTAAAGAAGTAACATGTTCTCCACCCTGAAACTATTGTTCCTATAATCTATAACTATGTATTTGCTCAAATGCATGTATGTGAGCACTTATGTAGGGGAATTTATTCATTTAACAGCTAACAACATATGTAGTAGAAAAAGCATTCTGCAACCTTGTTCAGCTGCTCTTTAATCCTTGTCAAAGTTCCAAGCATGTCATTTGCTTCCTCTTGGGAAACTTCTTTTGTAACAAGTTGCATTGTTCTTGTAACCACTTTGTACTGAGCTTCCACTGCAGGCAGTTTCTGCTTAATACTCTGAAAGAAATGTTTCAAAAAGTATTTCAACAATAGCATTTGTGCATTCATGAGAGATACCAGTCTGTTCTCAAGAGATAAAAAGATAGATATTCTAATGATCAATAGTTTTCATTGCTAATTTTGGTGAACAGTGGATCACAGTTCAAATGGACAAAAACTGTGTCAAAGGGTATCATTGGCTCATCTGAATGAATTTGAAGCTACACAGAAAAAAATACCCAGTGAGACAGTGTTTTGGAAATGTGCTTAGAAATGCCACTCGTAGCATAAAATGGTTTATATTAGCTACACCAGAAATGATACAACAAAAGCACCACTGTTAAAAAAGTGAAAAAAGTAATAATGGAAATGTACACGGAAATAATTTTATGCTATCAGAATTAGGTAGTTACAAGGTTTTCTCTTATTAAGGAGAAAGGAATGGAAGGAAGACACTTACTTCTAAATCTTGAACAAACATTTTGACATCAAGGAAGGACACTTCTACAGGGACTGAAAATTTCCTATTGCTTCCATCAATAAAAGCTGTCATATGGGTAACACCATCCAAGTATTCCTTCTTCATTTTGTCCAGTTCATCTGCTCGAGCATACTAAGAAAATGTAAAGTAAAAAGAGAATGCCAGACTCTCATTTGTTCCTAACCCAGAATCAACCACTCAATTTATTTCTTATTGCCTACAGTATCAGTTTTGAAAATTCAGCAAAGAGAATAGAACAGAAAAAGCCTAGAAAAGCTGAAGGGTAAGGGAAATGTCAGTAAAGGACTGCCAGCTTGAGGAAAGGGACACATGGGTCTTAGAACGTGGAAAGAGCTGTATGACAGAAATGGTAAAAAGCCAGTGAGAAAACCATAGCTAGTACATGAAAGGAGCTGTATAAAGAGAGGAAGAGACATTTACATCCTGGGCATTGCTGCTTTCTACAGTGAATCACCCTAACTATCTCAAGCAAATAAAGCTTGAGAATACTCTAGTCAATGGTTTGGAAAAGTTACAATAAAAAAGGGGCAATCATTATTTGCTTTTCCATTTAACAGCAATGGAGATATAATCATGAGAGTAAAGAAAATAGAGTCAGCATCTTCAAATGCTTCAAGATCTGCTATTTAAAATCACTGGAAGAGGAAAATATCATTACATGTATATTGACTACAGCAAAGATATTGCCTGTTTATGAGCAGTGAAATACTTCTGTGTATTTTAAGTGTAATTTAGCTCACATCCTTGGTTTTTAAAAAGCAAATATAGAAACAACAACTCTTTTCCAATCTATTGAATCTCTTCCATGAAATAAAAGGTATTTTTTTCACTTTTTATCAGTGCCTCCCTATATACAAGAAAAAAGTAATGTCTGATGAATTTGGGGAAAACATTTAGTTAATTAACTTGCATTGTACCTGCTTGTGGTCACAGTACAGTAATTGAAAGCAACATTCATTAAAGAGTGGTAAAAATACTCACTTTCACCATTTTCACTGTTTAGGTTTACAGAGCTTTTACAATAACAACAGCTATGTAAACCCAATCAAAGATCAAGACAGGAGACAATAAGGAAAAACTACTGCTTATACTAGCTGTAAATGTCCAAAAAGAAAAATAAAAAGCTGTATAAACAAAAATATAAACAAAGGAAATCCCCAATAAAATAAACTGCTGTCAGGGATTCCTTTCTAATTTAAATAATGATGAACAGTTAGGCACTTTAGTAAGTTGACCTACAGTCTTGCTTGTGGGGGAAATGGAAATGACAAATATCTAGAAGTAACAACAGCAAAACCACATACCTGCTTAACTTGCATAAACAGTTCTCTCCATCTTCCATTTAGTAATAGAAGCTGCTGTTTAAGGTCTCTGGAAATGGTCTCATCACATGTTTCAATCAGGAAATTACCAGCATCATTCATGGCTGTGTGCTGCTGGATCCAATGAGGTAAGTGCCGGAAGAAATCCTGAGGAAGAAAATAAAAACACCTTTCTGAAACCTTTTCAATTATTCTTTATCTTAAATCATGATATTAAAATTTGCTCACCAGCTAATGGCTTGATAAAACTCTTTGAACAATTATCCTCTGAAGCGCTTAAATATTGGATATGCCATAACAGAATTTTAATGTGTGTGAACATAACATGGAATTAAAAACTACCACCAGTTTACTTACAGCTTATTTTAATCCAGTGAGTAGTTTCAGTTAAATGAATGGAACTCCTCCTTAAGAGAAAGCTCCATAACTGAACATACTCTTAGGGCTCATCTAATTTTTGTCTTGTCTTGAAACAGACAAGACTATGTCTGATGGTAACCTCAGCCATATACAGACTGCAGAGAGATTCTTCCCCACATCCAGCTTTCCAGGGTCTGCTATCACAAAAGACTTGAGAAGACTGATTGTTTGTCACTGCTTTCTTGCCTCTCAGAGCAGATGACAGTCAGGCTTACTAAAGGTCAAGAAGGAAAAAGCATATGAAGAGAATTACTTGCGTCCTTCCTCTTATGCATCTATTCCCATAAACCATTACCTTCCTCAGACCCTGCTGGGGTGTCTCTCCATTTCAGAAGACAGCATAAAAATGTGTAAAATTTGAACAAGTTTGGAAGGTACCGTGAAGCACACCACATTCTTAATTAAAATTAATGCGGCTCTTTTTAACCCCCACATGAGGTCAGGAAGTCCTCTGATAAGCTTTGGATACAGCTGTTGGAAAAAGGTGTGGGAGAGCACAGTTACAATGGGTCATGATGGGAAGGTGCTTAAGAGGTACTGCAAGTAAATGAAGAAGTTGTAGAAGGAGCAGTTTTTTTATTAATACCTTTACTGTAAAATTTACAGTACTTTGCAGTAGAAAAATCCAAGCACATACCAATCTTTTTGCATGATCCTCTGTGCTACAGGTTCACAATAAGGTTTCTGAAAACAGAAGCCAATGAGAAAGCCGGCAAACCACTTCCTTTTGCAAAAAGAAAAGTGGTACTTGCTGGTCTTGAAATCATACAGAAATAATGGAAAGAAGAAGAAAGCATAACAGCATGGTAAGGGGCTACTACAGTCTTTACATAGGATAGAATATGGTGGAATTTAGTAATGCAGGTAAGGTTTGCCAATGACCATCAAAGAAATCTTTGTTTTGTATTACTGATATATATTTTACAGAACAAATATTTGCAGATGTTTAGAAGAGTTTTATGCCATTTTCCAAAAAAGACAGATTTCCTCTGGGATTCCAGCTGATGGAATGTATGACTATTTATTTTAGAAAACAATATAAGTATTGCTTTTTTGGTTTAATCACCAAACACTAAAAATGGTAACTCAAAACTATCCTTGAAACTAAGTAAACATTGTTCCTGTGGAGTGCTAGACTCAATGTTACTAATATAAGTAACTTTTAAAATACTTCTCTCTTTCTACGAATTATGTTACCTCTCAGTAATCTTCAACAGCTTTAAGCCAATGTGATTTTAGGAATATAAAAGCATTTTGGGCATAATAAAGCTTTCATACCGAAGGTTTTCAACAAGGCTTTTTGAAATTCTTCATATATCAGAAAGGTAACAAGTACTTGTTGGATTTAGTCTGAAATCAGAAGCAAGTATATACTCTATGGATATTTCCAGATTTCTGCTATGAAAATCTTTGAAGGTAAAGTTATAAAACTTATCAGAGAAGTAAATATTTTAATTTTATTCATATATATGGATTTAAAATTGTTTAATTTTAACCTTTGCCAAATTACTTATATAAAACACACAGAGCTAAGATCAACCTGATCAGCTGAGGTCACCCTTTCTGATCAGTAATAATAACTGTTGGTATTTATATTATGCCAGGCTATTGAATTCTTTTCACAAGCTTATTTTTATTTTAAAAGAACGTTCCATGTTTTAGATGAATTTAAATTAACAAACTTTTACCAACAATTATATGTTCATTCATGTAAAGTGAAATGGTCATTTCTGACCTGATGTCACTTTGGTATCTTTCAACCATACTTTGGTGTTAGAAGCTAGAGAGCTGCTACACTGGGATTGGGTGACAGTGTAGGACCTATAAAATGCAGCATTATCTAAGGCAATCTGGGTAATTACTGAAGTTCCACAAACATAAATCTCAGCACTCCAGCACTCTAATATTAGAAAAGAAAAAAAAAAGAGACAGCAAAACTATCTTTATGATTGTTGGTCCCAAAAGGAACTACCTAGAAGATTTCTGAAATGCCAGGGAAATGGATTAATTAATTACCCATCAAACATAACAAAACATATTAATCATCTTCTCCGTTAAAGGCAACTAATACTGAAACCTGTCATCCATGTGGTAGAAAAATTCATGGAGAAAATCTTTAAGTGTCTTTATACACAGCACATCACTATATATTTTGGTGTTAAAAGCTGAATTTGCCTTTGAGTGAACCATGTAACATCCCTCCCTCTGAGCAATATTGCTGCCCTATTTGTGTCCAAGATGTCTCTAACTATGCTGTCACAGATGATGTCTTCCCTCATTATGTGTGTATCTGTATATTTCTGTACACTATGTGCAAACATTGAAACACCTATGATAAATGAAAACAATATGCCAGAAATTAAATAAATTATCTCTCTCTTGCATGACATTTTATAAAACAACATAAGCAAATGCAAAAGCATATCCCACATTTCAGAACTTATAAAATAGGCAGAAACATATGCTATTAGTACATACCTTTTTAGATGGTTCAGGCTGATTCAGCATTTTTTCAGCATCTTCCAGCCAAGCTTGCAAACCTGCCACAGTGCTGCTGTATCTGTCCCAGTTAGCAATTACTTCTTCCAACATGCTTCTTACACTTCTGACCTCTACTGAGAGGTTCCTCCACTGTGCTGTTGTTTCATTCATGAATTTCATGACATTTTCAACTTCTTCCACTGAGATACAGGACAGACATTGATTATTTGTGCTCATTATTATTTCTGTAAAGCTTAATTTCATGTTAAGCTTATACATTCTCATCGTAAAATATAATTACTGCAACTTCTATTTCAATAGGCTTTTTTATACAAGCGCACAGTCACAGCACAATTTTAGTGCAAAACTGCAACTGAGAAATTAAACCTGTGATTTAAAGACTAAGGAAAGCACATAAAGAGAGTGGTTTATTAAAACAGCATATTTCACACTGCATATTCAGCACGGTGCTCATTTCATATCTGCAATAAAAGAAATCAAGGGAGAAAGTTTCCTTAAAAAGCAGAAAATAATAGAGTTGTATAATGTACAAACACATAGTATGTCTGCTTTTAAAAGTACTGAATGAAAGTCTGATCTTCTGTCACCAACTTTAAAACCAAACTGCTGCTAATTTTTGCTATTTAATTTTTAGTATTTTCCTGACAGTCATAAAGGAATAAATGTTTCCTCCTTCCAGAAGAAAAACCCAGACAGAAGAAAAAGGACCCAAGCAAATCCTAAAACTTCATAAAACATACAGAATATAGATAGTTCAAAAAACATTTTTTTTGCTAAGGTGTCCTCTAATTTGCACCGCTGTTTCTGAATTCACAGAAGTGAGTAGCTGCCCTTTAGAAAATAAATTATTACTGGTTTTTACTTTTTTTAATAGCATTGAATAAATCTATTCATTTTAGTGTTTGTAAAAACACTGTAAAAAATGTTTACCTTTGTAAAATTTGAGTGTCACCATCACCAACTTAAATTTCACAATTTAAAAATAAAAAATATATTAATTTTCTCTCCACATCTGCTAATCACTTCAGCAGCTGTAGCAGTCCTCCACAGACACTGTTGTGTTATCTACCCAGCAGAGATTAGTTTCATGTCTGTAACTATCTGGGTCAATTATTGCCCTCACGTATTCTCACTGAACTCAGCAGTATTCAGGAATTACAAGAGACAGCTGATGAATCAGCTACATATTTTTCCCATGTATATCATATTTAAAGTATCATTTGGGCTCCTCTTACAAGTTTTCATAGTTAATGAAGAATAGTCAATAAATCAGGGGATACTTTTGCTACTACAACATTACTGGGACCTGCTCTCTGTTTGCCTTCTTCTAGTGAAGCCAAGCCAGGGAGTATTTCCAGGCATCAGTACATGAACTTCCCTACACCTAATTTGGTCTCTGACACACTTCTGGACCAAATCAACAAAAGGGGCCTACAAGGATGCTGGAAAGGGGCTCTTTGTTAGCAACTGTAGTGATAGGACAAGGGGGAATGGGTTCAAACTTAAAACGGGAAGTTCAGGTTAGATATAAGGAAGATGTTCTTTACTGTGAAGGTGATGAGGCACTGGAACAGGTTGCCCAAAGAAGTGATAAATACTCGATACCTGGCAGTGTTCAAGGCCAAGTTGGATGGAGTCTTGGGTGACATGGTCTAGGGTGAGGCATCCTTGCCCACGGCAGGGGGGTTAGAACTAGATGATCTTAATGTCATTTCCAACCCTAACTCTTCTATGATTCTATGGACTTCTAGCATTAGGAAGTCTGAACATGACCGCACTCTTCTGGAGATGAAAAAATTTAAACGGCTTGAGGGTAGGCTGCTCTGCACCAGATGGCTTCATGCTAGAGAATATGTGAAACTGCCACCGGGGGCTGTAGCTTCTGGTGAACTGCAGCTGTTAGAAAGCTCCACTGTATGGAAGAAACAAATACTGGGAGATCTTTTTAGAGGATACTTATGTGTGAAGAGATCAAAATGGTGTCCCCATGACAACAGAAACATGGGCATTTACCTGAGCCATTTGCTTTGGCATACACTTCAGCTGCTCTTTTCAAGATCTGGTAAGTAACTTCATACTGCTCAAAGAACTTACTATTTTCAATTACAGACTGAAAAGAGAAAAATTAAAACAGACAAAATAGATATTAATAATGATGATAATTTCCATGAAATTACATCAGGACAGTGATGACAACATGTAACTTCATTATTCCTCCATTCATTCTTGTAATTATTATAAAATAATATACAGATTTCACCTTTTCAAACTAATGGTACAGGAGAGTGAGACTTCAAAAATACAGTTTATTTACTTTGCATATAGAAAGATTTTTTGAATACATTCTTAGTCTGTTAATTGCTGACTTGCTGAAACTCAGTAGCATATGATTCTTTGAATGTGCAGAAACTGAGCAATTAACTGAGAAGTTACTTAATGGAAACGATTTTACACTGAAATTTAAGTGGAATCATTTTAATAAAAGAGAAAATTTAATCCATACAGGTCACCACAAAAATCAAATCCAGTTGAGCTTTAAGAATTGTTCCTGTATCAAGCATTTACAAAAAGGCAGGTCTCACTTTAAGAGATGAAAAACATTTGAATTATTCTTCAGTTTTTCTTCACCTCCTTTGTAACTGGTAAAAATATGATTGGGGAAACTGTACAAAGAGATGCTGCTTTTCCAAAGCGTGACACAGAACCATTCCTTTGTGAGTGATGGTTCAGCTGTGTAAGTTGCTATAACACAATGAGTAATTTACCTGGGAATATGTTGGTCACAAATTAATGGCTCTTTATCATCTATGCCTCATTATCCCTTATAGAAAATTACACTGACATATTTTTTCGATGTCTTTCAGAAATGTTACCTCCTTTAAGCGCAATATGTAATTATATCTCTATATTACATGAGTGCATTATATCTTACATTACCTCTATTAATAAAAAGAAGAAAAATCTGCCTTTTTGCAGGGCTTGTACGTTATCTTACCTAATGTGCTTATCTAGGGTTTTGGAATGGTTTTGGAGTTTATACTATCTCCCATGCCTCCTCAGATACAGATCTACAAATGTAAGGCAAGTATATCTCATACATGTCTACGTAAGCTTTGGGATGTCAGAATAGACAAAATTCTATGTGTACTAGTGTGATTTTGGTAAAACCAGGTTTTGAATGAGTTCAAAGTTCACTGTACTTTGAACAGAACAGTCAGATTTTGTGTATTCATCAATTTACATTATATGACATGAAAAACAGTTAAAAAAAGAAAAAACTGTCATCCAGCATATATCTAAAAATCTTCTCTGTTAAAATCTTTTGCAGTTGCTATGTCAAATCACCACAGCTATCTAGTACATCATTTAGAAATGTGTTCATAACCAAAGAAACTAGAAATCCTGGACAATCAGATTTTTTCTCTGCCTTACTGTTAAAAAAAAATAAAACCTGGCATGCATAAAGAACTACACATTTTATCATGAATTATGTGGAAAAAATCTTGACTTTCATTTTTGCCAAACCCATACACAGAGACATTTTATCCTGAACTAAAACCTGCAAGACTTCATATGAGAAAATAAGACTCTGTTAAACAACTTATATAATACTGATGTCAAGAGCAGTAAGAAATATTTTCAAAAATTAAATATAGACACCTTACTGATTAATATTGTTTCCCATCTGACAAAATCCTTTATATAAAATACATAGCTTTTCTCACATCTATATAGCATACACTGCTAAAAAAGTGCCAACACAGCAATGCTAAAACACAGCTGTGTGGGTTTAAATCCATGGATAACTGTTCCCAGTGTCTCCATGACATCTGAGACTTTGGTACAGTATATTCTTCAGGTTGATGGTGCACAATTTGTGCTGACCTTCAGTTATATGTTATATGACAGGTGAAGAGATGGGATAAAGTAGCAACCACCACTTTTCTTTTTAAGCTACAGTATGTAAATAATTTCCAGACATATGCTCTATTCAGATCCTAATTACGCATGTTCCTAGAACGCTGACATTGCTCAGTCTGCTTTGGCAGACAAACACATGTATATTTTTATCTCCTACTAATACAGTCACTGACTATAAGGTACTGACTACAGCTTTCCTACGTCAGACTCCTAATTTACTGAAGAGTAAGACTTGGCTCTCAGTCCTAGAAAACTGCTACCAGATAAACCACAGCAAATAAAGTCTCTTTTCATCACTGGACACCTGGAAGGGCAAGAAGCCAAGGCCATCAGGAATAAAGCTGAGCTCTGTTTAGACTCTTGTCCCTGTTCCCTCATTTTGACTTGATGCAGTTTCAGAAATGATGCAAAGGAAGCACTTTCTTCCCCATAATGACCATCTCAGCATTAGTGGTCTGAAGTACAAGAGTAATTCAGGCAACCACAAAATAACATACAAATTTGCCACTTATTGTTCATTTTAAAGCAAAATATTAAAAAGTGATATAAAATAATAATCCAGAAGCCAAACTATTCACTTCCTCGTTATTTCCCTTGTCACTTTTAAGTAGCTTAGACTGCGACATTCTTACAGAGCATAAAAATGGATTATAAATCTTAGCTACTGCACATCATTCTAGCAAGCTGATATTCTAAATATCCATCTGAATTTTGCAAAGCTTGTCTAAAGCAAAGCTTAACAGCTGAATTTTTTATGTCCCTAACTGCTAAAGTTTAAACATAGAAAGGGAAAAAGTGGGAACAGGTCTTTAACTCTCACTTCTATTGAGTTCGCAGATTTCTTCAAAAGCAATAAGAACTAGCAGACACTCAGGGCATCAATAACTTTTTCTACCGTGTTCTGGCTCTGAATGGTTCTATAACTGTATGAATTCTTTCCAAAATGAATTTTCCTGTGCAATTTTGCTCATACGGATTAAACAGAAGGGTGAAAAAGTATTTAGCACAGCTCAGCTTTTGAAAGAATCCCTCATGCCCTAATGCAGAGGTGCAGCAGTGGTACTGTTCTACCAGCCACTTGGCACTGAAAGTTTGGATTTAAGAAGATACAGCAGTGTAAGACTGAAAGGGAACATACTCTTTCAAAGAATAAAACAATCCCTTATCAGTATAATATACTGAACAAGTACACAGAGGCAGCATAAAACCTTTTTTTTCCTCTCTTAATTTGGAAGACTTACAAAAAAGAAAAAGTACTGTGAGGGACTGCATTCCAAAAACTTCCTCTAACTCTACACTTCATTGTGAACAGTCATTATAAGTGCATCTATGCAGTTGTAAAATATGAAATTAAGTTTTTTGCAATTGTTATCTAAGATAAGTAAAAATCTAGGAGTTGGATATGCTTGATAAGTTGATGGTTGGACAGTTAACAGCTGGGACATTATTTCTGCTTTTGAAGGGGTGGTGCAAAGATAATAATATTAGCCTTTTAACTAAGGTTCTCCATGGGGAAGACAGATTCACCTCTGAAAAGATACTCCATAAAAATGCAGTCATAATAACTGTCAAGTCTTATTTTTTTTCTGGTTTTTTGTTCATAGCAATCTTAAATATAGTTCAAAAATAATTATAAAAAAAAGAATACAACCCCAACTTACAATATAATTTTGAAGAAGTAATTCCACTGACTCTCGCCTTCCATATTTGATGATCCATGATTTTAATTTTGATTCTGCAAGAACTAGGAGTGACAGTAGACGGTACTTCAGTTCCAGAAACTCCATCTTCAACAGATGGAGCTCAGATGAAGAGACAACAAAATTAAACCTATAAAATGAATCACACTGTAGTAAAATACCGCAATACTAATTTTTGCAGGACAGACTGCAAGCTTTAGTTAACTCAGATATTTTTCTAATATTTCACCTAATTCAGAGTCTACAAACATTTAATTATGCATGATGATAATTCTGATGACTGCTTTTGAATAGAAAAATAATTAAATTTCTGTTTATACATAAAAATCATCAGTTTACATCTGTTACTAAGTTTTGCAAAGTCATTTTTCTTTTCTTTTTTCACATGCATCCCAGCTGTTATTACATAACATTTCTTCCAGGGACAAGTAATAAAAAGTATTCCCTTCCAAAACCCGTTGCTTATTTTGATTCTCATCAGTCTGTACAGCATCAGGCTACTTGGTATATTTTTATGTCTATTTTAGGAGGCTTTTTCTTCCAGTTTTTTTATGCTTGCCACTTAGAAACATAATCAGACAGTGATTTCTACATGAACAGATTAAAAAGCAAATCGGTTCCCTTTCACGGAGAGTTTTGATTTCAGATTGAAAGCCTTACCTCTCTGCCATATCCTCTAATTGGTCAGGTGGAACAGGCACTCCATTAACAGACCTGGCTCCGCGGATCTCATGGAATGCCTTTTTGTGACCGTCTATGTGTTTCAGCAGATCCTAATTTGATTTTAAGAAAGACAGTGATCAAAGGAGGGAAGGGGAAGAGAAGGAGGGAGAGAAAGGGAGAGAGGGTGGGAGAGAGGAAGAAAGGGAGAAAAGAAAGGAGAGAAGGCTCACAGTAGGCTATCTAACTAATAAGCACAATTTTAAGCCTGCACTGATGACTCAATGTAGTTAACTGTTTGATCATGCTTTCACATTTGCATGCAAGGTTATGCGTACCACAAAAGCATTTACATCAACTTGAACATTCACATAGGGAACCCCCTTATAAGATGCTCTGCTACAGCTGTGCCTAACAATTATGGAAGATTTTAAAACAGGATACACTGCAAAGCTTTAACAAAACAGCAACTCTTAACTGTATTAAACATGTCTGCAAATACAGTCTGCAAATACAGTAAATACTCAGCCTGCAAAACATCACAACAGCATAATCTTGCTAAATTTACTATTTACATCTTTAGAACATTATTGAGTATAAATTCAAATTATACTCAACTTTATTGAGTATAAATTCAAATTTTCAGCAACTAATCTATTTTGCTATATATAAGCAGAAAATCCACAGCTCCTTATATAAGTACATTTAAATATTTAGTGAACTTTTCACTCTCTCACCATTAAAAGACTTCAGGTTTGCCCTCTCTGTATTACACGAATGAATGCAGAATGTGGTACCTGACCTGTATTCCTGTGATAAGAATTGTACCAGCAAAAGCCTTACAGCAGAGCACATTTCAACTGTAACTAAGCAACATCGCTTCAAACGGCTTCCTGGAAACTACATATTAAAATGAATGACTGGCAGTAGTCCTTGAAGAGATACTGTAACAATAACGTGTCAAGTCCCCAGTGGCTGAGAGGACACAGAACAGTGCTGTTCTACTGCATACAGACAGCTCTTGGCACAAAGTGCTCAGATGTCCATTAGCAGAGGAAAATATACAAAGGTCCCCCTTCCTCACGTAGGGAAAACAAAAATGCAGCCTTGTGCATTTTGATCACAGATGTCTGCTTATTCCTATGTGCTGAGGAAGGGTGTCTCTCCAGCCAACGCCCAGTGTTTGCACAGCAGAAAGTAAAGGTAAATTCAGTGGTTCAGCTCACCAAATGGTCACACTATCCCCATCAATCCACCTGTATTTTCACTGTTTTGCACTTCAATCAACGCCTTGTGGTGAAGACAAATGCACTAAGCTTTCTCAGATGCAAGTAATGCACCGATTTTACCATGGTGAAAACCCCTGTAAAGGTAGGTAACCTGTGACTAACATGCTGCCACATGAAGGAAAGACTTGGAAGAAGTATCTTGGCTAGCCCCATTTAAGACCTTGCCAGACAAAAAAGAGATGACCATAACATACGCTGTGAATCAAAATAGAACCCAATAGTTTCATTCAACATCAACTGGAAGGCCATGAAAACTTTCATATAGTATTCTCATGAAGTGAAATCCTGCTCTGCAAAATGACCCTCAACAAGCACAGACATTGTTCTTAATTTTTGGATCTTGGTGGCAATATTAACTCAAAGTCAACTGCTTGCCTGATTCCATGAGGTTTGTTCAATTAAGTTGCTACATTTTGTTTTAGTTCAAAATGGCCATAAGCTATAAAGTTCGCTAAAATAAACCATTGCTTTGTTTAAATCATAGATGAGACAAAGATATAGAGAAAGTGATGATGTTATCTGATCAAAACCATATCAAACAACCCAAAACAACTTCCTAGGAAAAAAAGACTGAAAAAAATACACTAATGCACTTCTGGTACTATCCAATAATAACACATTAGGATTCATCAATGTAAATCTGTGATTGTAAATGAGTGATGAAACTATAATCAAGTTTTAAAATGGCAGCAATAGGAAAAAAAAAAGCAATATAAAACAGTACAGTCTTACTACTGCAAGTGCACCCTTTCTCTACACCATCTTTTTCACATTTACTGGTTCAGTTTCTTTTATAATCTCACCAACAATTTTGGTCTATATTTTTCTCATATATATTACGCAAATACACAGACAAACCTCAGCTTTTAAATAAGAACTTAGTCTCTGCAAAGAATAATGGTAGAGTTACTTAAATTCACACAGAAAAGTTTCCTGATTGCCACAGCAGAGGGGACTTCTCATGCTAAGTCTCATCACAACACCATGAAAAATCACTTCATCCTAAATTTTCCCCTAGCGCATATCACTTGCGTTGACTATCAGCACACTAAGTACGTTTGCCTCCTCTTTACTATTTCACCTAATCAGTTCACAGTAGTTGAGCAATGCACCCAGTTTGGGAGCTCCCTATGGAATTTTATCCAACAGAAATCCTAGAATAGGGGAAAAGCTGAAATATTAATACCTGGTACCTTTCAGCTGGAAGAAGGAGGAACATTCAAAAGCAATTCTAAACATTGCTTGTAAGATACACAGATAGCTCAAGTCATCAGTAAAAGACACTTAGATTCTGTAACCATCAAGATGACGCCACCCACAGAAACCAGAAATAATAATCTTTCTTTGTATAGTATGGATCCTTTGCAATTGGAAATTGTAAATTAAGTATAACGCACAGAATGAATGCATGTAGATCTACCTTATGCTGCTCAAGCTTTCGGTGTATTGTATTTGCCGTTTCCTCATGAGCTTGCTGAATAGTTACTTCTTCCCTCAGAGCAGCCTCTGCTCTATACAGCCAAGCACCTATTGTTCCCAAAGGTGCAGGAAGAGATTTATCAAGGTGTATATGCCAATCAAGTAGCTAGGAAATAAAAGTAAGAGGACTGAACATCCCTCCTTGCTTAATTATACAAACAAATATCTTGAGAAAATTCAGACTTTATACTGTAAGACCAAACACCCAATAATAGTGTATGTTTGAGACATAACCCTAGGTATATTACTTCAAATTAATTTTGAAATTATAGCAATCTCACAGGCAACAAAATTTCTTTAATGATTCATTGATTTGGGTATTTTCCTTTCAGAATGATAATTGAGTTACAGAACCAACCACACATAAACTGCAACGACTGACAAGCTAAAGATAAGATCTGGAATTTCATCAGTTCACAGGCACAGCAAGGAATGTGAGACCTTCTTCCACCCAATATCATTTATTTCATGCTTTTGCATAAAATCTTTTTATCTCTGTTTTGAGCATATTTTCTACGTGTGAAGGACTGTGGAGTTGAGAATATAGCAGCAAAGTATCACGTCTTTTTGGCAATCCCAGTTAAGCGAGTGAAAATTAACAAAACTTGTGTCAGAATATTTGTGAACAGATACTCTGTTGAATATATGACATTAAAAAAAAAAATACACACTGAGTAATAATGATTTAATAGGTTCTTATTTGGTACACAATATAACTAGCTTGGGATTTTTCATTCAATTATTACAAAATTAGTATAAAATAAACTCCTAATATTAATTTATCATTATTAAAACCAGATAAAAAATAACATTAAAGCCTCATTTATTGATAATTTATTCAGTATTATACAGAATTTTTTAAGTCATATTAAAAAAATGTTATATTAGAATCAAAGTACAGTCTTTGTCTTAAAGCTCATCTTTGAGCAATATTAAAGCTGATAGTGCAGTAAATATTCTCAAAGCAAATGCAAAATAATTCAACAGTGCTAGAAAGTTGGTCCATTTTTAGGTTCCTAATGCCAATAAAATCGATAGCAAACAGATGTCTAAATGATTTTAAATTCTCATCCTTCATTTAATAAAAGATATATAGCATAGTAATTTTCAACTTACCCTGGAAGAAACTCTGTCCCATGCTTGCTTCACCATAGCTTGATCAAGTGATAATTTACCATCTTTCCTTAATGACTGGGTTGCAAGTTCAATCTGTTTCCTTTTTACCTCATATTGTACTCTGAAGTGCTTAAATGACTGCACAAAGAGAAAATAAAATCAATGTTGTAAAGAGTTAAACAATTAAATTCTTCAATATTTATGTAGTACTACAACCTATGACAATTTTGTACTGATAGAAGTCATAACCTTTCCCAAAGAGGAGTAGCAGTAAGCTTTTATAATTACACTGAAATGCATTTTATTTAAGGTATATAGAGACTTCAGAATCCTCCAGTGAAATATAGATAGGATTTTTGTATTTCCCTTCTGTTATCAGATGCCTGAATGCTATATGAAAGGAAATAATAACTGATCAGATAAACTAGCAAACAGATTAAATGCTACTCGAGCCACACACTGGCTGCTTCTACAGAGCAGCCATGCTTCAGGAGAAAATACAGGCCAAGATTTATGTTGCTGATGTAGACATTAACCTTTGAGAGAGGAGTTAAACATTAAGCTCTAAACCCTGTCCTCTCCCTCTGTCACCTCATCCAGCCTTAAGTCACAATTCCCATCTGAGCTATATCATGCAGGATCTGGAACGACTATACAGACACATGCTCGCTTCTAAGTAGGACAGTCCTTCTTCACACTGCTAGAAAAAACTCTGTGTTAGGCAAACCATCTGTGCACTGTTCTACATAGGAAAGCTGGAGCTGACATTATAATTCCTCCACCAATAAAAGGCAAGACAATTTGTGTCCTTATTTCTTTAAACTACAGTATACTGACTTCCATATATACAATTTGTACAAAATACTGCAACACATGTTACACATAATG
The DNA here is from genome assembly GCF_028554395.1 of Pezoporus wallicus. Classification (NCBI taxonomy): domain Eukaryota; kingdom Metazoa; phylum Chordata; class Aves; order Psittaciformes; family Psittacidae; genus Pezoporus; species Pezoporus wallicus. The sequence continues at coordinate 1,392,751 of NW_026635157.1, forward strand.
ATGACAGTGATGACTTACCATACAAAATTTTCACTACTGCTTACCTGGTATTTCTCCTGTAAGCTTGTTTCTGCCATTTGTGCTCGGGCTAAGTCTCTTTCAAATTGTTCTGCCCACACTTTTAGGTCCCTCAGCATCAGTCTGTCTTCCTTCTATGATTTAGTACAACCACACACAAGAAAAATATTGCAGCCTATTAGTAGAGGTGTCAGATACAGTCCAGAAATTAACATCTTTCTAGTAAGTTCAGGTCATTAGTTGTAAGGAAAGACAATGGAACATCTGGGTCCAATTCTCTTATCTTCATATAGGCTGACAGAAAAGCACTTCCTGAGTATAAGAGAACTCAGCATTTAGATGTGAGTCTAAGAGTGGTGAAATAATGACAATTCGGTACACTGCAGTGTTAGAGATATTACTTTTAACTTGATGTTAAATTAACACACAAAGTCCTTTACATATACCTCAAAAGGTAGTTTTAATCTTCCACATATTTGCAGACTAAATTTTCAGTAATAGTTAATTGAGCTGAGACAGGAGAGGATTTTATCATCTACCACCATTTTATTTCTGATTGACTTCAGGGCAATCCTTGACATCAAGCTTCAAGCTCAGAAGTTGGCAAAATATTTTGATAGAAAATGTTTTAGCAAGGAAAATGAAAAGAAAGAAAGCCCAGTTGTATTCAGTTTCTTTTCCTTACCATAATTTTATGGCTTTGAAGAACAGCCTATCTGTTTCACAGTTTTGCTTTAATGCTTCAGTCTGCCATAGTATTGATGCTTTGCAATGCTGCAAAATTCACTGCAGTATTAAGTGACATGGTAGTAAACAGAAAAATAGGAAATCTCAGGTCTGTGAGGATGTTATATGAGAAAGTTTTTTTGTGCACTGTGTAAGCAGGCTAATCAAGTGTCTGTCTGAGATTTCCAAATAAGGGACCATATGTGGTGGCTATTAACAGAAGCTACTCTTTGAAACAAAAGAAGACATATTACTGCTAAAATGTGGCTGAAAAAGATTTATTAGAGTGAAAAAATGCAAGAGCACATCACATGAGTTAATCACCTAAAATGAGTAATTAAGTTTCAAGCATTACATGAAAGAAGAAAAAATGTGCCACATGATAAAAAAGAACAGCCACTGACTGTATGTAGGAAACAAAGTACTTTTTCATAACTTTCTCTGGAGAAAAGAGTCAATTATGGTTACTTTCTTTGAAAGCTGCCTCAAATATTTAATGTATAACTTCCTTTAATTATTTTAAAAGCATTCAACTATTGCTTTATTTCAGCTGAGGAAAGGGCAGGATACTCAGATAGGAAAGAAACCCTTCTTTGATGTATTTCTGCTAATTCTCTTGCTGATCCTCTACTCAGTACAGTGCCAGCTGTTTGGACAGACTTTGCACAATAGATTGTGCTAGGTAAGTTCTTTCTGGGTAGTTTCAGCAAGGTTAACATGGTATTAGAGCAGCTGTGCTGGAACAAAGTTTGCTACAGCTCATGCTCCTGTCTTCTGACACTCGCCAAAAGTTGGTACCCGAGAAACACGATAGGACACATATGACACCTCCCTACTCCAGCTATTTGTAATGCTAAGGTTTCCTTGTCTGCACATACAGTCTCAAGAAGCTAAAACTCCTACTGCTTTCAACTTCTCAAATCATTTAAATATAGAGAAGAAAGATAAAATTCCTACTCTTCTGGTCTGATAGTTGGCTCTATGTGTGGGAAAATAACACCAATATTCTTTGAGACAAACAGTAAAGCCAGGAATACGCCCTCATGAGGAGAAAAATACAAGAGCCAATTCTTAACTCATCCGCCATCAGAAACTTTAAATGCCCTCCATTCATTAGAAGTTATAACTTTAGTGATGTCTCTATTAGTATTCAACTGTCAGCTGCATAAAGGCAATACCAGACTATGCATCTTATAGCATCACAGAATCTACTATAGTTTGAATCACAGAATCATTTTGGTTAGAAGAGACCTCCAAAGGTCATCAACCCCCCTGCAATATTAATGGATTGGAAGTCCTGTAACAATCCTACTAACTGAAACTTTAAGTATGCCAGTCTGAAGTCAGGAAGAGACTAAGCGTGTCACAATGTTCTGTACCTTACTTTTAGTTCAACTATAAAATTAGTTTTGTAAAACACTGGCTTTTACTCCTGTATAGCTCACGGTTATGTTGCTGCAAAGCACCTCCTCAAGGTCAGTCTGCCAAACCACCTGTGTGGCTGCAACTGTTCATACAGTTGCATACATAAATAGGTATTTTGCAAGATTCCTGTCAACACAGCTTTAAAATTTAATAATGGCTAAAATTGTGTCTGACCAAATTTTTTTGAAATAGAGTACCACTGCAATCAAGAACACCTCTGGTACCTGAAGATAACACAGGAACAGCTGCAGCTCTCTTAAATCACATACCATTTTTCCAACATTAAGTGAAAAGATCAAGCTAACAGGTGGCATTGCGTCTTCTGTGATTTACCCCCACACTATTTAGTTAGACAGCTTTTTGGTTACTTTAATTGCAGAAAATGTAGGTGTTTCAGTAACCACCTGTTTGAATGCTGTTAAAGACAATGTATGATAAGCATTTTATTTATTTATTCATATATTTTCACAGGTTTCCAGTTCAGTGCATCACTTATCACCTGCAAACACAGTTCTATGGTCCCTGGTTGACACAAAGGCATTTTAGAGTCTCAGTTTGGGTAACTGACATAAAATATTCACTTTCGTAGACAGCAAGGCACCTGTCACCAATGACCCCCAGGTTTAATGAGCTATCGGTCTTAAAATATGACTTTCATGAGTGCGTAATAAAAAAAAAAAAAATTGAAAGGGTATTATTACAGATATGCAAACAATTTTCTAAAGCCTGCGCATCTGAAGTAGCGTAAAGATCAGAACATAAACCATCCAAAAAAAGTTATCTAGGATAATTATAACCATTTGTGCTTTTCCCATCTTGAGGATCATTGATCTCCAATCACATTTATTTCAGTTTATCTAAGCCACTATGACTTTTTCTGCGTAACACTTCCAAACAGCATTTCAAAGTATTTTTTTATCCTGATACTATTCTATGAATATTCACTGATTTGCCGAGGTGAACAGAACTCAAATGCCAAGGAACATCAAAGAAGGTAATTAGAGAAAAGCATTTATGAGTTCCAATAGAAGGGGGTACAATTTAAATTTACAAAGGAAGTTTTTGGCCCAGAATCAAAGTCAAAACATTATTTTTTTAACTTATATGCTGGAGTTAATTTGAAAATTACATAATAGAGAATACTTCAGTGTTTGAAGGGCTAAAAATAGGCATCTGTGTTTCATGCTAAATTTAATTATGGACTGGAAAATGAGTTCTTTGTTAGGTTCTTTAATATGTAATTATAAACTAGGTGAACTGTTCAAATTCCCAGGCACAGGCAGAACAGAATTTTCAAATATGAACTTTTATATCTAAAAAACTAATTCACCCATTTTTAGGGATGTTGAACTATTGTATTTCCTATGTGCTAAAAAATCAAGTCCCTTTAAAAATGTTTATAAATTAATTCAATTAATTATTCTATTCCTTTTGAAAACTCAGGCTTATATTTATGTGATACTGGATGTGTATGTGTAACTGAAACATATTCACTGACAAGACTATCACAGATGCATGGTGAATGCTGAGCCAAGCATCATCTTCAGGGATGAGCCAATAATACCTGTCTGTAAAAGCAGACAGTAAATCACTGAAAGAGCTCAGAAAGTTATTTTTGTACCTTCTGCTCAGGAAATTCCTCTTATATTGGGGAACTATGCTTGAATAAGGATGTTGGAGGTGACAGGATTATCTTCTGAATTACTCCCTCATCAGAGCACAAGAAGGGAAATACTCTGAAGGAGCATACTTCCTTATTGTTAAATTTATACCAAAATAAAGAAATTGACAGAACTTTCACCACCTCAAATCTTCACTAGTTTCAGCAGCAATGCACTGGGCATGTACATCAGAATGTACAGCAAGGTCCCATTTAAGCTGCCCAAACTTACTTGAATGGGTTGGGAAGATCAGAATAATTCTGCTATCAGTATTAATCTACACTTCAACACATAGCACTAGTTAGATATACAAAGTATGAGGTGAACCCTTGATCATACTTACTTGAAAATAACCTATAGTTTATATATTAAAAAAAACAAAACAACAAAACAAAATAAAAACCAAATCCAAAACAATAACAAAACCCACACACAAAAATGAGTGTGGAACCAAGCTAATTAACTGGATCAGGTCAAACTATAACCCTATTGACTGACTGGAGTGACACCTGTTATTTGTTTCATAATATATTCACTTCTGCAGTCTTCCAGTTTCACCTCTGAATGTTCATTCCAAATGAACATTCAGTTAATACTAGAAAATTATAACTATCTAAATGTCTAAGATGATTTAAAAAGCATATTTTTTTAAAATAGCATTTATATGAAAAAAAGGAGCAGCACATATCATGCACATGAATTACACATGAATGTTCTCTCCTTCCAAACCACAGTCCACATACGTCACTTACACAATCATCTATACAATCTAATATCTACTCTATAAACCTAAAGACAGACAAAAATAACCATCTAGAATTAGATGAAATGAGTAGAAACAGCAATCTATAATCTATTTTTCATGTTTATATCTTTATTTCAGAAAACCCAAAGCATAGTTTAAAAATTATTAAAGGAAAGTTTACTTGCTTTTCTATGATATTTTTCTGAAATTATTTGCAAAATTGAGGCTGTTAGTATAGGCTCATGTAAGAAAGAAGACTTAGACTTATTATGTTTATCTACTTCCTTTTTTGAAAGATTAACATAAGGCTAGCAAACGAATGTACATAAACCCACATAAAATCTGAAGTCAAGTAAGTGCAGGCTAAAACCAGGTAACAACCATGAAAGTGCAGTTCAAGCCGTTATTCTGGAGTATATCACCCTTACCTTAAATTTCATAAAAGAAATCACAAAAGTCGGGATTGCTTGAAGTTCCTAGCAATATGAATCAAATGGGAAAGCAAGGAGAGGAAAAAAAAAAAAGGGCAAACAAAATAAAGCAAACAGGCAGAAAGGCCACAAAGAAAAATACAAGAGCCACACTTGTAAGAATACAAGATGTACTTAGAATATTACCAAGTTCCTGTGCCTGTATCGTATCTAGTAAAGTAGTTTTCATATTAGATCTGAAGCCTTGAAAGTGCTTTCAAGGGCGAGACATCCACAACCTCTCTGGGAAACCTCTTCCAATGTCTTACCACCCTCATAGTGAAGATATTTTCCCTAATATATAGATGTTTTTTCTTAATTCATTAGTTTACCTTTCACAGCTCATCCGCTAGAGTGTCTGTGGGTATAGTCAGAGGGAAACAGAGCATGGAGTGACTGAGTCCTGCACTCTCCTACATTGCCTCTGCATAAACTCAGGAAAAGGCAGTAAGGATGTTCCTCAAAATCCAGCCCCAGCACAGGCAGCAGACCTAGCCAAGGCTGTTGGCAGCAGAAACTGCATTGTGTGCCATGGTATAGAGACAGTGGAGCTGCCTTAGCCTGCCACAGATCACAGCATGAGGCTTCAGTGTTCACACCCTCTGCTTCAGCAGCCTCACTGTTCAGTGGGATGCTATGGCATCAGAACATGTATGTCCTCAGACTGATGCTGCAGTGAGGAAAACTTAAAACTGCAGCGATCAGGCACTAGAATTGGACAGCAAAGCTGCAGCAGCCTTAGCCACACAACGCTGTAAGGAAGGAGATTCACTGCTTTCAAAGCTCTTCTGTAACTCTGTAGGGAATGCAAAGAGACACAGATAAAAAACGCTTCCTCTTTCTTTCTTGCTGGGGCTGAGCAGATTGTCTCAGCAGTGTTTCCTGTGTTTGCCATGAAGTAAGCAAATGATCAGGGTTAGGAAGTGAGTCATGATCACTTGGCATCACTGAGTATAGCCATTCTAATACAAAAACAATGCACTAGAGCATACAGGAAACAAAAACCAAGAAAAAGACATGACTGAAAACAGTTCCTTAGAGCGAACAGTTAAACATCACTGTGCAACAGAAAGAAACCTGTGTCAAAATTTTAACTGCCTCCCAAGCCTAAAAGCCCAGAGGCTAAACCTAAGCAATCTCTTGGCCTATTCTTGTTCTTATCAAGAAACCAAGTGTGATAGAAACAAAAGTGATGCATTTCTTCAGGTAACAAATTATTGCAGTCTTGTTGGTGTTATGCTTGAAAGCGTCTTTGGGAACTTTAGAATCCATAGGTTTGCTACTATTTACAATAGCTGTTTCTGTTATTTTTGGCTCCTACTGCTGAAAACAGGAAAATCTCTACGGGATCACCATTCTGTTTTCTCTGTCTACTAGTAAACATCTGCAACACTGGTCCTTTATTCTCACCTGATGTTTCCCATTTTTTTTACTGTGCTTGCATTTCACTTGAACTGCTCATCAAAAGGAAACATAATAAACTATAAAGCTAGAAAACTAAAAAGCTATAAAATGGATTTACAAAAACTTAATTGTATGCACGATAAACTTACATCATTCTCCTGCACATCAGTCACTGTATGATGAGGATCAGGATAGTACTTCAAAAACTGGGCTACATAGGTCATGACGGACTTTTCATCTGGCTTGTCAACATCCACATCTAGACAAATATAGACCACAGTAAATTAATCTTTAGCTGAATGGCACAAATGTCTAAACAGTATGAATTATCACATCTGATTTAACACATGCAAGTAGTTAAAATTTTTTTCAACTATGCACTAGGTACCTTCTGGATCAAGGAGCCTTGGAATTCCTAGTTCTGCTTCTGCAATTGTGAAAGCTTCTTCCAGGTTTTCTCTATTTGACCTTCCTTTCACTTTCTCCATATCCACTAAATCTGGACGGATAGCATGGATAATGGAATGAAATGCAACACCACTCCTCCAGCTTTGTCCGAAATCTTTGATTTCAATTCCAACTTGCCTGAAAATATGAAAGAAAAAAAAAATTACTTGCAACAACATCAGGACTAAATGAAATAAGGGAGGAGCCCCACTGGCTATCAATTATTAACCCTAAACCACTTGTGGTCTCTGTAATGTTAATCAGGTTGACTGTAGCTCCATTGCATAAATTCATTTCTGCCTATGAAGAGCCAAGAGTTTTTTGTCATATATATACTGCATTTGTCTCCAGTAGACTTGCTAGTGGCAAGAAGCCAACGGTATTTTAAACAAATGAAGTGCATCAAGGTTCTCAAGGTTAATGTACAACACAGTCTGTGTATGTAAACAGCTCCATTCATTATTTTCTCCTCCTCACTACTTCGTACTAAGTACTTCGTATCTCCCTCTGACTACTGCAGTTCAGCAAGGTACACCAGTATCATAAAAACAAACAAACCAACCCAAAACTTCAGTAATCTGATGTCTTGCAAAATGAAAGCATGAACAGTGACATCACTGCTGTTCAGGAGAACACGTAGCAGAAATTTATATATATTCTTACCAAACTTCCATTTCAACTAAAATATAAACACAAATCAAACAATACCAATATACAATGAGAAAGTAATCAGAACTGCATCACACTCTGACTGCATCTTCTAAAAGTAATTCTGAAAGATACGGTGGTCTAGCGACTGCAAGACTGTTTTTTTACTTTGAGCATCCAAACTTCCTTTGAGGACACATTTAGACACTAAGGTAGCCTTATTATTGGGAGGCTTACAGCAAGAGTAGCTCTGAATGAAGGCCTCATTCAAAGCTCACTGTAATCAGCGAAAGGCTTTTAGTGACTTTAGCGAGTTTGCAAATTACAATGTGAAGCAGGGCTAGGCAAAGTGTACCATCCTTCCTCTAGGCTTCTTTCAACTCATTTCACCTACTCTTTCTGATAATGCTGATGGTTTCATTTATGAATGTCTTTCTGTTTTGTTTGTTTACATGTCTGGAAACTGCAACTGATCACTTTCAGTTGCTTGTCCCTTACCCACAACAGTGCAGTAGGAAGAATTCCAAATGACACATTGGATTGTACTGCACCACAAATTACTGTATTCTACCCATTTATTGGAGAACTGGAGATAGTCTGTATTTTTACAATTATATTTCTTTTCTTTGATGCACCATTCCATAACTAGCTGTTTTCTCCCTGTATTTTGCATGACTGACCTCTTCAAATAGCAGTGATTCCTTGATTTGAACAATTAAATCCATTTTATTATTTTAAATCTTTGATTTTTATTTTCTTATTGTGGAAGCTATCAAACTTGTATCTTTGATCTAATTTATGCGCTTTTTTATGACATTTTGGAAGCATAACAGACATGGGATAATTATGCTAAATAAGGGAGAAGATTCTTAATAAGAGATAGCAAGCTACAACTCAAAAATAACTTAGATTAAATAGAATGAAAGCTCAGGGCAACTTCTGTAGTAATAAGTCCCTTATATCACAAACCTGCAGAAAGATATTCACAATTTTTTTGTCCCCAGGCTCTCACCAGTATTTTGTGCTCCTACAAACTCTGTCAGTGAATAATGCTAAGCCAGTGTGGGACTTTCATTGTTACATTGAGTGTTTTGGCAGGACTAATACACTGTCATTCAGAAATCTAATTCCCCTTTCAGTTCCTCATTCTGCCAAAGATAATCCCACTCACTATTCAGAATCTATAAAATATGATTGTTTGTGAAATAATGCAAATCATTATTTATTACTTATTTTATGGTGGCAATATTTAGCAGCCTCAGTTGCCGAAAAGAATATGATCACAGGGAGCTGCTACATAAATACTGAGCAAAAGGACAATCCCTGACTGAGGGAGTTTAGAATCTGAAGAAGACTGCACTTGAGATACATTCAGTTTATGTGTATGTTACTTACTTTGCTGCTGTGTATTGTATCCATTTTAACAAAGCCTTCCTGGCACTTCCTTGGACCTTGGTTACCACCTTCCGTTTGCTTGGGGGACTTGCAGTTTCTGAACTGACAACACTCTCCACGGAGGAAGCACTGCCTGACAATGCCTGCAGCTGTGGGAGGTTGCTGGTAAGCTCTTCAATCTGTGGGGATAAAAATATTAATGGACTGTTTGTAGATAACCTTAATTCTCACCGGTTTCTTAAATAATTTCCTAATGCAACTGACAAAATAAAGTTGGGCAGAAGCTATAATTAACATGCGGTGTTAACTGTACATCAAAATAGCTTCAAAAATGCTAATGTATGTGCCCAGATAATGGTCTTAATTTCAGAGAGTACAAGACATTTAGCAGCTATTGACTTTCTTAGCACCCTAAAGCTGGAACAATATGCAAGTTTGTCATGGTATCTCTTAACGACAAATTACCATTGAAACAGGAGACAATGGCTTACGTTCATCTTGAATTCAAAATATAAAACACTTGACTAATTTCAGAGAAGGCTCATTAGATTAAAGAATGGAAGTGACCCCAATGATCTCATCTAGATAACTCTTCATTTACCACTGTACTGTTTTGGCATAAATTCAGTTGTGGTCTTGCTTAGAGGTACCTTGCTAAGTCATAGTGAGCATACTGCAGGCAAAGAGCATTAGTAGTGTTTGTGGAGGGTGTATGACAGTTATTTGCATCATGCCTCTCATTAAATGAAAATCATTAACTTGATTCTTCTAAGAACATGAATTTGATTAACGCTTTGGTTCTTTAACATAAAAAGGTTATATCTAAAGGATAATGCAACTGTCCCTGCTATGCTGTCTACATAAAAACAAAGTTTTGCCACATCACAGAATGTGTCTACCATAATGAGAACCACACCTCTCATGCATTTCTGCTTTCATTCATGTTAAAATGATGTATCTGTTTGTGACAACTAAAAAAAAGTGCATTAAAAAAAAAAAAACAATTAGAGTTTCAGTAACTCTGAGAACCATAATTTTCCTCATTTATCTCACTGAGCTATAAATTAAAAAGACAACATTAGTATCATTCTGGTTAACTTTTCTTCTGAGAAGGAGATCTGAACCACTGATGTGTCACATTGGTTGATGCTCAGAACAGCATCCCTGAGACATGACAGCTATATCATAAGAGAAGTAAAGCCAAAGAACTCCACAAAGAAAATCAACAAAATTAGCTGGGTTTTCGATTGTTGAGCAGCGACTCATTTTGTTAACTCTTATGGACAGGATTTAGAAAAGCATTTTTCTCTTCAACCTAACTTCAACAGAATGTAAATGATCTCTCCTCTATAAATTCAAACCCCTCTCAATCTACACCATTCACAGCTAAATTTGATCCTGCATCCCCCAGTGAAATCAGTGTGTTTACATGTATTGAAAATAATTACTCTGACATTGAGTGCACTGGAATTAGACATACAGCACAATCACCACTGAGGTTACTAAAGGTACTTGTAACAGGAATCCATAATTCTACTATCTTACTTTGTTGCTCTGCTGTGTTCTTCAGAGAAGGTAGAAGAATATGTTTCACTGATGAAGGAACCCCATCCCTGGCCAAGACCAATCTATTCCAAAGATAAATATGCAATTCTACCCAATGTGAAGTACCCCTACCATCAACTGTTGTTTGTTTTTTTTTACTCAGGATCAGATTCTCAGCTACCTGTAAAAGTGACTTAGCTATGGTGAAGGACTGGAACTATATACCATTTCATATGAAACAATGACCTGAACCATTATTTGAGCAACCTATACTGAAGTATAAAAAAAACGTAGTACCTGAAAATATAAAATTATGGTCCACATCAAGCCAAGCACAATAGAAGGCCTGCCATCAGCAATATCAGTTGAGTTTATGTTGACAAGTTTAATCTATATAGGAAAGAAAACGTGTTACTACCACACACGAAGAATGATAGTTATGAAATGCATTTCCAAAAGGTTTTATATTTTTAACGCATTTTTGTAATCAAATAATGTTTTTTAATTTAGAAAAAAAATAATCACTGAATGGTGCAACTTCACTTTTTAGATAAGTATACCTATAGGCAATGAAAGATTTTTAAGACCATTACATGCTATTTGTGGAAAAAAAAATTCATTTCAAGTAGAAAGAACAATAAAAATTACATAGAACCATTGTACAAACCGGAGATCCTCTGTATATGGACTAGCATGAAAAGCAAAAGGAAAAACATGATACAAAAATAAGTTTTAAATTATTACTTATTAGGTAAATGCATTAATTTAATTTTATAATAAAAAGCACATTCTTGGCACATCTTACAATACAATTAATAAGAAAAGCAGGGATTTCTTTCTATAGCTCTATTAGATTTGGAATAAAAAAGAGAAGTGAGTTTGAGAATAAACAAGAAAAGGGAGCTAGAAAGCATAAAAGAAACATAAGAGAAAAAAGAATGCCTAAGTTCTCCAATAGAGAGCCTCTTATTGTAAAGATTACCACCACCAGTTAAGGCTCCCTTGCAAGACAAACCTGACTATAGTTCTTTTAAAACAAGAAAAGAGTAGGAAAAAAATGCTAATCTATAGTCTGAATAAAATATTACCCTAAAAGAAGCTCATAAGACAAATGGCAGTAAAGGAGTGGATAAAGAGTGTATCATAAAGAAACTAACAGGTAGATAATGTTCAAGGAACTGGAATAAAAACAGGTAGTTTTGGAAAATTAGCAAATAAGCTAATAGTAAAGCAAAACTAAGAGTCTGCCATCAATCACGATATAAAAATGAAGGGCTGCTAAAATGTTCATGCAATGCAAGCTTGTTCATGGACAAAGGTTATGGAAAAACCTTGGAGAATAGGTTAAAGAAAAGCAGGAGAAAGACTAGGTGACATCATTTAAAACAACCCATTAAAAAACACCAAAAGCAAAAAAAATATTGGTCTTCTGGGCTGTTTGGTTCTTTTCCGAATCAAAACTCCACAGCCTACTTACTAGGGAAGAGGCAGAGGAGAAATCCCCACAGGTTTTATTTCCAATCATCACCAAGAAACCTGACAAAACTCTTGACAAAATTGACATTACTTGCTTCTCTACCACTCAGTAAGGAAAATTTTCTATTAACTACCTGAAGAAAAATATATGAAGAATCCCATTTTCTTAGCTGGACCAATTCCAATAGAAGCTTTTGTTTTTCTAGAAAGCAACATTTTTCTTACCTGTATTAAAGATCAAAAGATTTACATGGACTCAGATAAATCTTCTGATTAGGCTACTGTTCACAAAAGCATAGCCTATCTAGTCTAGTTATTGTGTTACCTCTGTCCTATACTCTATTAAAATGGATCTAAACCTATAAAATAAACTTTCCAGAACCACAAAAGAAAACCAGTTTGGTTCAGAATTCTATCTGTTAATTGCCAGCTGCATTTTTGCAGTATGACAGTCTGTTTTGAGAGTGAAGATAGGAAGTTGATTAAATGCTTTACTTTACTTAAATGCTTTACTTAAATAAACTTTACTTATGGAAGTAGCCATGGAGGAAGGACACCCTGCTGGCTGTGCATAGCGACCTGTCCCTGTTCATTCACCTCTGAGGATAGAGCAGGGACTACACACAGCTGCTGAAGAGGCATTTGTTGTCTGAACAGCATTCCCACCTTCTCTGGGAGGAAAAACATGACAGACTGGATAGATGCATCATTTGGGCTAGATTCAACCTAGAGACCACCTGCTAATGCACACACAGTCTACAGGACACACTGCATGTTTCCAACTCTTTCTAGAAGAAATTCTGGCATATTGATAGAAAGTACATAAAAAAAAAAAAAACAACAACCAAACAAAAAGAACAAAAAACACCAAAAACCAAAGACACACAAAAGGACAAGTCCAGGTAAAAAAATAAAAAAAAAACCAACAAAACACTGCATTCCATTTCTGATCATCTATCTTGCTATATTATATCTGGGATCTGAGCGGGGTTATCGAAAGTTCAAGTCACCCACTATGTTGTGACATGTAAAGTAGGGAAGCATGGGTTTTTTGCTCCTCACCCCAGCTTTGTCTTAGGACATACAGGTCTCACCAGAAAGCAGCTCTCTTTGTATCTAAGCCTCCATAGTAAACCTGTATATGATATGGTTTATATTAACTGTACTACACAGAACAGTGAAATTGTGTGTGAAAGCTGAATTTTGCTTCAGGAATATATTTGTCTTTGCTTTGGTCATCCATTTTTTCATTAAAAAAATGTTCTCTTATAGATTTCTTTCTACAGACATCTTGTTTTCCGTGTAACAGAAATATAATTAGCTCAAGATACCATAGGTTTAAAGAGAGGGAAAGAATATCTAAACCAAACAACTTGAGGTGTACAGCATTGTGGAGACAAAATTCATCAAGTGTTATATCTGCACTGAGAAAAATTCAACTAAAATGGAAAAATTAGAACAACAAAATACCTGCAATCTAATTAAAAAAAAATAAAACCCAAACAACACCAAACAAACCAAAAACAATAGAAGTAATTACAATACTTTTTTCATAGAGAGAAATACAGAGAGAAAAGCCAGGAAAAAAGGCAGATTACTTTTCTTTGATGTTCATACCTAGGTCACACTGAGCTTTTAGGTTCTCTGTCTTTTGTTAAATTTATAAAATATTCTGTTTAATTTCTAAAATGGCCACACAGCACTGACTTTTCCAGCAGCAAACCAGGAATTAGTCTGAAGTCCTGCCAAGCTAATAAGGGGTTACAGTGTTCTAAATTTTCATGTCTATACTTTCAGGGAGTAGAGTTCCACATGCACAACCTAGACCATAAATCTATTATTTTCATTATAAATGAATGCCTCTACTGAACTGAAAAGCATTGTTCTCTGCTGAGAACAGCAACAGGAAAGTAGGCAACATGAACAACTGAAGAGCACATTAAAAAAATTAAATAAAAAATAAAAGTAAAGGAGATAATCCAAAGCAAGACCAGGTTAGATGAGGCCTTGGGTGATATGATTTAGCGCAAGATGTCCCTGCCCAAACTAGATGATCTTAAGGTCCTTTCCAACCCTAACTACTCTATGAAAAATTACCCTATACGTTGCTACATAGTAGTGTGGGATCTTGTCACTTTTACTTTCTAGCAGCTTTTAGGCACTGTGTAGAAACTGAAAACTGCAAACATAACTCAAATTATGTAGAATAAGAACATTCAGGTGGATACAAATCATACATTTAAAGAAAGAAAAAAAGGAAAGTGCTACCAAACTTACCCGTCTTCCTTCTAGAAACTTAAGAGCTGTGCCAATGTTGGCAACCCAATGAATTCTCTTCAGCTGACGTCCCTGCTCGCAAGGCTTAAAAAGAAAGAACAGTGTAAACTCCAATTAGATTTATACCAATTTGCCACACAACGATGAAGTTCCAAATAATTCTAAGTATCCATGTACATTTCTGATTTACATGTAAAAATGTTCCTTGGAACAGTAAAATTGTATCTTGGCATATACTAACAGGGAGGACTAACAGATATATAGGGAGGTAAATTAGATACTTCTATTATGAAAAAGTTATATTAAAGTTGTCTTAACAACCTCAGGATGCAAGCTGTCAGCTTCAACCCATAAACATCACTAAATCAGAGAACTGTTTTTCTTATGTGAAATGAATTACGACTATTTTTACACACAGATACATATATATATGTATTTGACAGAAGACAACATTATTTCAGTAAAATATTTTTGCTTGCAAAAAATAAGTCCAGGTGGTTGGTATCTTAAAAATCAGTCTGCAGTGAATACATTTTACCTAGGGGATTTTTATCCATTCTCTCTGATATTTTATCGGCATTGAAAACCTCCAACTATCACAAACACTCACTGAACACTGAATTTTGCCGAACTCCAGACATGTAGGCTAAAAGAGGACAGGAGTTCTTTGAGTTAAATGAAGAACATATCCCAGGCTTCCAATACTCTACAGTGGAATTAAATCCCCCAATTAATCTTATATGGTAATGGAAATATAAAACTACTATAATTTAAATTCATGTTCATAGAGTTACAGATGCATTTAACAATGGCCTGCTATATATAGATAATGAAATTCCTCTTGCAGCTACTATAGAATACTTTATTCTGGTATAAATAAGTTTTAAATTAACCAGACATTACTATTGTCTTGCCTTTCATTAATTAATATAGGTAGGATACAATCCAATGAATTTCATTGTAACAGATGGCATCATTAAAATTCTTTTTCCTGTTTTACTACTTCTGTTTTGCCACAAGAGGGAGACTTTCTGTCTTGGAGGAACGGAAAGACAGGTGTATTTCAACAGAGCTGAAACACACTTTGAAGCATAGCTTTTTTCCCATGTTATAGTAAGATCATTACAGCAAAAAATTACTCACACCTCCATGGGAGCTCAGAACCAAGGTATATTTATGATTGTATTTGCTGTTGATGTATGCTGTACCTTGTGATATTGAAATCCGTATTGTTTCTCATTTATATGTGGATCCTGTAATTATTTAATCTTTGTCTAGTATTGAAAAACTTCTTGATGATTTCTTTCTTGAAATAGAACAACTTATTGATCATGCTGAAGCTGTCTTGACTCCATTTCTTAATAATGACTCAAGAAAAATTCATGTGCTTGGGGGGGGGGGGGGGGTGGGCATCATTATTTGGATTTAATAAAGGTGTTTTTGAGAACCACTGTTGTCTTGGATCAAATGTCTATCGTTGCAAGGCAATTAGATACTTCTCAAACAACTCCTCCTGCCAACCTTAGTGACTATTATGATCCCCATGAAGACTGGAAATCCTTATTTGCAAAAATTCAGGAAGCTATATCTAACGTTGATCCAAATTTTCCTATTCTGGGAAGAACAGCAATTCTATCCTCTGAATTGTATAAAATTCAGGAGGGCAATATCCAGAAAGCAAAAAGGCTTCTTTTGATGGTATGTTAATGCTTTAACGTGGGGTGAATCTGCGGTGGCAGGGTATATTGCTAAATTACAGACTTGGCTGTTGACTCTGTCAGCTTATAGAGGAAAAGATGCCCCAGTCTCTTACAGCCCGAATTCCTACCTGATTTTGGGTGTCACCTCCAATCAAAGGAGAGGTGAAATATGAAAAAGAGGTAAAAGTGTGGCATTTGCAAATTGCCTTCATATGAGGGAACCCTAGAGCAAGCTGAATGACAGACTGTTGGTCTTCTCCTTCAGATGCCAACACCCGATCTGCAAGCTGGTTTGGAAAACCTGAGAGCCCTTGGCCTAAAAGCCTTTTGGTTTTGTCCAGAATCACAGGCACAAAACTAGCCTGGCTCATAACAGACAGCTAATTTACCACGTACACACTGTGGCTTCTGTATACAACTTGGCTGTGAAAAAGCTATTTGGCATCATCGAAGGGTCTTTACAGAAGCAGAGCAGCTGTCAAGGTAAATAGATATAGGACCCCATGAAATCTGAGTGGCTGACATTTCCCCCCCACCAAGAGAAGCTATAAATTTAACAAGAAAAGACTCTCATTATTTCCTCAAGATGTATAGAAACAGCTTGCAGTTTAGACCTTGTTTGTGTCACAGAATAATGCCCAGATGAACTGCAAAGACTAATACAAATGAGCAATTTTTAAGAACTACTAAGACAAATTAAACAGAAAATGCAAAGTATCAAGAATATCAGTCTGTAATAGTCTTGTTTGTTTATTTTGTAACCAGATAGCTCTTTCTGTGAATAAACTTACTTTGCTATGTAGTAGTAAGGGGTTTTTAATGGTATTCAAATACAGAAACATATTAGAAAGTTATATCCTAGAGAAGTTATGCAACTATCTTTTATATACAGAAGGAAGGAAGTTCTTACCAGCTTCTGCCCTGAAAGAACCTCCAAAAGGGCAATTAACATTACCCCATCTTTGATATCTTCAAACAGATCATTCACCAGCATAGGAGGATTACGCTGAAAGGGAGAAGACTTCAGATATTATACAGGCTCACCAGCATTACATTCTGCTTCCCTTCCTATCCTTTGAAAAGAAGCACAAAGAGGGGCTGTTCCCCTTCTTTATGTTTTATAATGCTTAATATCAACATGTCATTCAACTGTTGCTTTGCCACCATATTGTTTAACCTTTTAACGTTTTTGGCACAGAACTGTAACACTAGATGCTTTGTGCCACTAATGATACAATGGGATAAAACCCTGCTCCCTAAAACTAGCAAAGAAACACCCCAACAACAGCCTGTGAGTCAACAAAATACTCACAGCTTACAGGTGTACATTTCACATTTCAATCTACTAGCATATTTTGCCTAGTGTCACAGAAATTTCACTCTCTCAGTCTGAGCAGTACATGGAGCTGTGTGAAGACGGAAGATCCCTAAAGCGGTGTAGCTGGTTGAGCAACACTGCTACTTTCTCACAGCTGACAGTTGTTACACAAAGTTGATGTATTTTCTCTCTCCTCCAGGCCTTGCAGGCTTCCAGTACTGTTAGCACTATGTCAGCTTCTACTAAGACAAATTGCTTGGCATATGTCTTTACATTCAAAAACACAGCAATGATAGTACTGAAAAAATATGTTAACAGATGATGTTTTAGGGATTTTGAGTAACAGGGTCACATCATTAAATCATATCTTCTACAATACATCCCAGTTTGTGGCTCTTGGCTGGTCAGTACTTCAATGATCACAAAATATCTGTTGGAAACAAAAAGTTTAAACTTGTTTCACCTGAAAAAAATGAAGTAAACACCCTTTAGCTCCCATGAGATTGTTAGTGTTCATATACCTGCCAATTAACAAAACACTAATAGTCATACCTGCTAATTCCCTAAAATGACAATCAGACTACAAAATTATTGAAATTACTTTAGATTCAATAATTTACTTTCAGAGTACTTCTGAAATAAAAGGTGGTTGTACAATAACTTGATCTATTACTTCAGTTCTGTAGAAACATAGATTTCAAAAAGATGAACCTAACAAAAGAAACACTGCTCTTGAAAAGGTAAAATTGCTTTAACGAATCAGGAGAATGCAAAGGTTTTCAGTTACCAAAATCAAACCATTCTGGCTTCATTGTTCAGCTTGGATGAACTCACATTTCAATGAGACATTATTTTGGCATAAAGTGAAAAAGTATCTCCTCTGCTGAAAGTAGTTTTCAGCTTAGATTTGATGTGCTCTAATAGCCACAAGAATAAAAAAGTCTATTTTCTATTGCATATAAAATAAAGCAGCATTGCAACTCATTACGAGGGTGTATTTAATCATAGTCCTTTTTCATTTCCTAACTATGCAATAGATAACGGATTGTATTCGTACTTAATATAACACCAGAGAAATCAATGGAGCAAACAGGTCACTGGAGATTAATTTGTCCCAGTCTTGAATCACAGGCAGCTGACATAAATGCAATTAATTTTCCTCACCTTCTATGTTACCATTTCCTGTTTGAAGTTCAGAGCAGCTTTGGTTTTTATCAGTATTATCACATGACATAATACTGAAGAATTTTGTGCTTAAATAATTCAGCAATAAAAACAAGAGGATTACATCGGCTGCCACCCTAATCCAACAGGAAGTGCAAGTCTAAACAATCTCACCACCTATTAAATGCCCCAGCAGTGAGGTTTGTCTCTTTAAATTTACTCTACAGTAATGAAAAGAGACAGGTTCTTATAGAGGGAAATTTAGGATACATTTAGATTGAAAGGTGAGGTTCACAGTGCTTCATAACCCTGGTGCCCATAACATGCCTGCCAGATGATGTGTCTTGAGCATAACACAGCTCCCTTTCAACTTAAGCAGTTTGGCATCCTTACACTCAAATCAGGGTACAGGCCAGAATTTGCCTCATGCCAACTCATGTTGGCCAAAAATCATTTAGAAACCACATGCCAATCAAGTCTGGGAAGCACCTCTGGTTTCCACAGTGTATAGCTTCACCCTATAGATAAAACCTCTCATTACCCATGTCTAGCTCTTCCTCTGAACCACCCTTCCACTGATCACGTCTCACTGACAAGTTACAAAAGTAGATTTTTACCCTAAATGAGGCATGGTGCTATTGTAAGGCTGTGAAAGTATCCCTGAAGACATCATCCAACTAAATTAACACCTACAGTACTTTACTTTCAACATAAATCAATTACTGGTTTGGGGAAACCTAGAAGAAGTATGAGAAAGCATTAAGTAAGCTGCAAAGCAGCAAAGAAACTGTGAAAAGACTTATACCAAGCTTAATAAGACCTGCTGCTCTGAAGTGTGAGAATCACAGCAATTGTCCACAAGTCAGGAGGCTGAAATGTACGTTTTGTTTTTAGAAGGCTGCATATTCATAAACATTGCCAGTGTTCAGCAGCACACACCATGTATATCAATAAAACAGGAACAGAAGGCAGGTATAACAGCTCTGTCACAACATCTCCTGTATGAGAGTCCGCTAATATAGAAAATCAGTTAATGATGCAAACTTCCAAAATGTTCTCCATAATATGCTTTATAATATTTTTCACTACCCTGAAGATGTTAACACCTAACTACAAGGAGGTAAGAGAGTCTTTGTGCTTCATAAATAATGTTTTCTTTTTTTTTTCACTACTCTGGCCACACAGCATAGAATTTACCCTACTATTATTATGACTCCAGCCTCCCTCAGAAGTACGGCATGAGTCATAGTTTTAGTGGCATGTACTGAAGAATAGATTCTTCTTTTATGTAAGGATTCTACAGATACAAATCTTATTCCCCATGATGATACAATTCAGGAAGATACATACATTAGCTGACACTGAGAAGTTCATACACTTAACTATTATATATGGGCCATTGCACAGGATGGCTTAAGCTATTTGACTTTTTCCAGGCAGATCCTCTACTCAGATTAACATAACAATCTCTGTTTGGAATGGATAAATACCTACTCCGTGGCTGCATATATAATGTCAATTTAAATGAAAGGAGAAAGTGAAGCTGTATGGTGCTTACTTAGTCTCCAGAGAAGAATGAAGGAGTTTAAAGATGCATTCAGTTAAAATCTATTGAATGCTTTTTATTCTAGAGACTCAACAGGACTTAACACCTATTCACTTGGCTGCCTTAATGCACTGCCAAAATACTATCTGTAAACCAGTAAAAGCAGGGACAGAAAACTTATTAAAATTTTGTAATCTTGAAAATGTTGAATGTACTCCTGATTTTGGCTTTTTGCATGTAAATGTAATGGCACAAGCAATCCAGGAGGTTCCTCGATTGTGTGGAAGACAACTTCCTTCTGCAAGTAACAGAGGAGCTGACAAGGAGAGGCGCCATGCTTGACCTCGTGCTCACCAACAGGGAAGGGCTCGTTGGAAATGTGACGCTCCAGGGCAGCCTTGGATGCAGCGACCATGAGATGGTCGAGTTTGAGATCCTCAGGACAGTGAGAAAAGCGTGCAGCAAGCTCACTGCCCTGGACTTCAAAAGAGCAGACTTTGGCCTCTTCAGGAACCTGCTGCGCATGGTTCCGTGGGATACAGCCCTAGAGGGCAGGGGGGCCCAAGACTCTTGGTTGATATTCAAGGGTCACCTGCTACAAGCTCAGGAGCGTTGCATCCCAACTAGAAGGAAGTGCAGCAGGAGGGCCAGGAGACCTCCTTGGATGGATAAGGAGCTACTGAGGAAAATTCAAATGAAAAAAGAGGCTTATAATAACTGGAAGCAAGGACAGGTGGCATGGGAAGAGTACGGGGATGTTGTCCGGGAAGCTAGGGGCCAGGTTAGGAAAGCTAAGGCCCACTTAGAATTAAACTTGGCTAGGGATATTAAGGATAACAGGAAGGGATTCTACAGGTACATAGCAAATAAAAAACAGACTAGGGACAACATAGGTCCCCTCAGGAAGCTCTCGGGAGAACTGGCTACAGAGGATTTGGAGAAGGCTGAGGTTCTGAATGACTTCTTTGCCTCGGTCTTCACTGGCAAAGGCTCTGACCACACCACCCAAGTCTTGGAAGGTAGACACAGGGACTGTGAGAATGAAGACCTTGGGCCCACTGTAGGAGAGGATCTGGTTCGAGACCATCTTAAAAACCTGAACATGCACAAGTCCATAGGTCCTGATGAAATCCATCCCCGGGTCCTGAAGGAGCTGGTGAATGAAGTTGCAAAGCCGCTGGCCATCATATTTGAGAAATCATGCCAGTCAGGTGAAGTTCCCGAAGACTGGAAAAAGGGAAATATAACCCCCATTTTCAAGAAGGGGAAAATGGATGACCCAGGGAATTACAGACCAGTCAGTCTCACCTCTGTGCCTGGGAAAACCTTGGAGCAGATTCTCCTGGAAGGCATGCTAAGGCACATAAAAATCAACAAGGTGCTTGGTGACAGCCACCATGGCTTCACTAAGGGGAAATCCTGCCTGACCAATTTGGTGGCCTTCTATGATGGGTCTACAGAACTGATAGACAGGGGTAGAGCAGTTGATGTCATCTACCTGGACTTGTGTAAAGCGTTCGACACTGTCCCACACAACATCCTTGTCCCTAAATTGGAGAGACGTCAATTTGATGGATGGACCACTCGGTGGATATAGAACTGGCTGGATGGCCACACACAAAGAGTTGTGGTCAACGGCTCAATGACCGGCTGGAGACCAGTAACGAGTGGTGTCCCTCAGGGATCGGTGTCGGGACCGGTCTTGTTTAACATCTTTGTCGCTGACATGGACAGTGGGATTGAGCGCGCCCTCAGCGAGTTTGCCGATGACACCAAGCTGTGTGGTTCGGTTGATACGCTGGAGGGAAGGAATGCCATCCAGAGGGACCTTGACACACTTGTGAGGTGGACTGATGCCAACCTCATGAAGTTTAACAATGACAAGTGCAAGGTCCTACACCTGGGTTGGAGCAATCCCAGGCACAGCTACAGGCTGGGCAGAGAAGAGATTCAGAGCAGCCCTGCGGAGAAGGACATGGGGGTGCTGGTCAATGAGAAAATGAACATGAGCCAGCTTCAGTGTGTGCTCGCAGCCCAGAAAGCCAACCATATCCTGGGCTGCATCAAAAGGAGCGTGACCAGCAGGTCAAAGGAGGTGATCCTGCCCCTCTACTCTGCTCTTGTGAGAACTCACTTGGAGTATTGTGTGCAGTTCTGGTGTCCTCAACATAAAAAGGACATGGAACTGTTGGAACAAGTCCAGAGGAGGGCCACGAGGATGATCAGGGGACTAGAGTACCTCCCGTATGAAGATAGGCTGAGGAAGTTGGGGCTGTTCAGCCTGGAGAAGAGAAGGCTGCGTGGAGACCTCACAGCAGCCTTCCAGTATCTGAAGGGGGCCTGTAGGGATGCTGGGGAGGGACTCTTCATTAGGGATTGTAGTGACAGGACAAGGGGTAACGGGTTAAAACTTAAACAGGGGAAGTTTAGATTGGATATAAGGAGGAAATTCTTTCCTGTTAGGGTGGTGAGGCACTGGACTAGGTTGCCCAGGGAGGTTGTGAATGCTCCATCCCTGGCAGTGTTCAAGACCAGGTTGGACGAGGCCTTGGGTGATACGGTTTAGTGTGAGGTGTCCCTGCCCATGGCAGGGGAGTTGGAACTACATGATGTTAAGGTCCCTTCCAACCCTAACTATTCTATGATTCTATGATTCTAACTCTAGCAATGCAATCAACTGCAATTATCCTAATACATTTTATTTTTGTTGGAAAGCCTGTGTGAAGAATTTAATGAAGTAAATTTTAAACCAGAATAAAATAACAAAGAGTATATGAAGTAACCTCTTAAAACCTTATAATACTAAAGAAAAGCTGTTATCTATAAACGTCTTGAACAAAATTCTTTGGGGGAACTCAGAATATCAATGAAATATTGGACATTAAATCTACAGCTTGGCAGGATTACATGAAGATTTCAGATACCTTAGTATTTGATTCTTTTTTTTTCATAAGCTTCTTCAAGAATTCAAAATAGCAAAGTAGGCAGGTTGGATGAGGCTTTCAGAAACCTGATCTACTGCCAGGTGTCCCTGTCTTGGGGCAGGGGGGCTGGAACCAGAAGATCTTTAAGGTCCCTTCTGACCTAGGCCATTCTATGATTCTATGAAAACAATCCTAATGATATTTTACATACTGCATTGCACAGATTCTATTAAACACTCATTTACTGTAGTATATCCGATCGCAGTCATGTAGTTTATAGTGACAATGACATTTAGGAACATTCATGGCACAAAGAGGGAGGCACACTGAGTACAAGTAAATTCATGTGCTCTGTGGGAGGAATAGGAACTAATTGGGAATGACTCTTAAAGGTTAATGAACCAGACTTTTCCCATATTAAGTATTTATTTAAAACTGTATTTAGAATTGATCACAAATGGGAACTAACGAGGACATGCTTTGCTTAAACGTCTTGTTCTTCAAACTTACCTGATTTGCTGCAGCATTCAGAAAATACTCTGAAGAACTGTATACTGGTACGTATGAAAAGTGTTTGACTCACAAGCTTCAAAAAATGAGATTTATAATAAACTTGTTATCTCAAGGCATTCCTCCGACACAGTAAAATAAGTTCTGTAAAATCTAAACCTCAGATATGGAACCAATGCATATTTGCTAAGTATCCCTCTTCTATGACAACACTTTTTCTTCATTCATTTCTCATTTGCATCTTTGCTACAGAAATCTTTTTCTCACACCTTGTACTTCTCTCATGAATAAATTAGGGAAGTATATACTTCATACTATATACTATACAAACAACAGTATCTGCATCATAATGAATGCCAATGCAAATGTCAGAAACTACCTTTGCTACATTGATTTTCAAGTATTCAAAAAACTGCTGAAAAAATGTGTGAAAATCTACCCACATGCACAAACAGGAACAAATTGCTATACCTGCCGACTTTGTTTCTGCAGGTAAATACATGTGGTAACAGGAAGAATAAAATTTCAGTTACTCTGTAATTGCTGGCCTACTTCTCCACCCCAATATAAATCCTAAATCCTTAACCATGTAGGTTTTCATGTTCCTTGCTGTTAATAAGTATTTTTATGATTGAAGTCTGGAAGACTCAGCCCTAAGTTTTACATGATCAGTTTTGTCACAGAAATAAATTTTACATTCATTGTTTAACATCAGAGGTTACATGCAATACTGGTGAAAACAGGCTGTTGGAGCAGAAAACTGCCAGATTTTCCTCATCATACAGTCTAAATGGACATGGGTTTCAACTTTTTCTGTGTCTGTGACTAAGATACTGGGAGCCTCAGCTTTCCCATTTGAAAAAGACAGAAAGATACAGAATTACTTAAGTTCATTGGTGAAAATTGATGAGGGTCTTGTATGAAGACCAGGTTACATTCTAAGTAAAAACTACCATCGCTGACAGTGTTGTGTATGAGCTGTAAATCTTGATAAATCTTGATATAACCATTTGTCCTCCTTTCTTTGCTATAAAACACACAGTTTTGCAATTGAAAAGCCTTAAGGTAAGGTTAACTGCCCAGATTTAATTCAGCATTATGAAAATATTGCATAACTATAATTTAAAATGTTCACCAATTCTTAGTTTTATTTTTATTTAATCGATATCCACCTTCTGCTTTTGTTTGTTGATGTGTGCATCCTTTTACTAGAAATACAAAAAGAATTGTAATTTCTTTCAGTATGTATCTGTTGTTCACTCTTTGTTGAGTTTACAACAACATTTTAGTGAGTATAAATACTGAAGTTACCCCTATACCTGGCAACAAAAATGTTATTTGATTGGGATGAACGAAAGCTTTGAAACTGTTTCCCAAAACTTTCACTGAAGATGACAAAGGCAATAAAAGGCATATGCCTTTGTTGATTTAGAGATGCATGTCTTTCATCTTCCTTGCTCCTTTAATGCCCTATCTAAAAAGTCGGCATAGGCAACGAAATGAAAAATGTTTAAGTAATTGTTGTTCTGAATGGATGTAATGTCTCCTTTTTGAAATACTTGGTGTAACTGTATTCTGTATTTTAAACTTAAGAGTTTTAAAGAATGTCACATAAGATACTCAGAAGCACACTCAAATTATTTCTGTGTCTTTGAAGGCTGAAACTGAGAGGAAGGAGGTCCAGTTCTACAGTTTTAGAGAAATACGAATAAATAACATGCTATTAGAAAACTTCTTGTCCTGTTACACATGCATATCTCATTTATCATTAGTAGAACTGCACAGATGCACAGAAATTAAACTGGATGGCCAGAAGAAATATCACATTTGTTTGATAGCTTGTGACCCAATATCTCAAAGTGGGTGGCAGAGAAAAGAGATGATTTACACTTGCGAGTCTCACCAGATTCCTGAGTCAGAATCACAGAATGGATTCAGCTGGGGTGAGGGTGTCAGAAAGCAGACGGACAGATGCAGCCTAGTACTAACTGCTGACCTAAAATAAGCTGCATTATACTTGCTAGTTATCATACTTGCAGCTTTATCCTCTGGGTTCATTCCCTGAAGTATATTGCTCTGTGGGCAAGGGCACAGCCTGTGCTTAGGGCTGTTTTACCTCAGTATCTCTTTGAGGGGTCCCATAATTAACTGATGCCAAGTCCTTTACCTGTGCTCTGCTTTTGAAAGAATGTATCTTTGAATTAGGAAACATAATTTTAAAAAGGTGGCATTTGTTCTACTGTAAGACCTAGAGAGAATAAAAAATTCATACCTCCCTCCTAATGAAGTTCAATTCATAGAAATATAGAACTGTTTAGGCTGGAAAAGACCTTTAAGATTCTCAAGTCCAACCATTAACCTAACACTGCCAAGTCTACCACCACACCATGTCCCCAACTACGTATCTTTTAGATACCTGTAGGGATGGGCCTCAACCACTTCCCTGGCAGCCTGTTACAATGATTGGCAACCCTTCTGGTGAAGAAATTTCAGATACTCTCATTTCATTTACCTGTTTTGTTCATCCTTATTTATTTGTATCCATATTTTCAAACCCATTCTTTACTATACAGTTAAAAAGCCAAAAATTATTTTTTCAATCTAACTGATGGACTTAGTTATTGAATTAGTTTCTGTTTCAATTAGAGCATGACTTTTTAGAAGAAAAGCATAAACTAAGATTTTAAAGATTACCAGTGAAGAATCTTTTACCCTTGGCAAACCCTGACAAACTATCACATCCTGTTTTATACTCCCAAACTCTTGGTTTCTCAGGTGTTCTCAGGTGTTCTTAGTTCTACCTAAGACAATCAAATCAGTACTTCATTTCCATTTCTTTCAAATCACTACCCTACACAGCATCAGAAAACACTTCATTTTTAATCCTCCTTCACTCTACTCAAAAAACATAGCATTAAGAATGAAAACTCTTAGTAGAGTTTCCTTTCCTTTGCCATCAGTAAATCTGCTTTTCAAATTTCCATAGTTAAAACATATCACTCTTTGTTTAGAAAAGATTCATTTCTCCTGGTTTTCAGGTTTCACGCAGGTACTCACCAGTACTTTTTCAAAAACATTCAAACTCACCGATGATGGAACATTTCTCCACGGTGTTGACACCAGTGACAGTATTAGAGTTACAGACACTTTAATTATATGTTTTAGGTTTTATCTTCTATCTTCCTATTACTTTTTCAATTAGTAATTATTCTGGATTAGTAAAAAGAGCAACTATTAAACTTTCCTCAAAACATTAAAGGGAGAAAAAAAAACAGTTTTTGCTAAAGTAGCCAAGAAACTGAGAGCCAGTTTGAAGTGAAGTTACTGTTAATTTTGAAGCCTATATATATTGAGTCAAATTCAGCACAGGGATTCTGGATTGATGGTGAGAAATAAACACAAAATTCAAACCACCTTCCCCACAGCTACCTTTTTTTTTCCCAGGCTCAACTTCATTCTTTGACTCCCAGCTCTTCTACCCCCTAGTGATGCAGAGGGATGGGGAATGGGGCTTGCAGTCAGCTCATTAACAATAACCTAATCATTGAATTTATGGGTTACAATTCAGAACATGAGTGCAAGGGGAGACCTGTGCATTTCAAAGACCCATCAGTATTTCCTACAGCTGGAATGAACTCAGAAAACTTATTTCCACACTTACAAAATCATGACTGGCAAAGATTTCAAAGTTGAGGCTTTAAAAGCCAAAATCACTGCCTTTATTGGACTAAAACCAAAAAACAGGAGTTTCAAGTTGTGGTAAGAAGAAGCAACAATAGTTTCATGATAAACTCGAAGACGCATCACTGGATTCATGGAGCACCATGTATGTTTGTAACCAGATCAGGATGACTCTATCAAACTACACAACAACTGACTCAAGTTTCATTCAAATACACTGTATGTAATATTTCAGCTTCATAGAAAGCAATTTCAAATATTTTCTCTGGCTGAAATAGCACCTACTGTGCTACTTTTCAGTTTTGGTCAAAGGAGCTGGGTGGTTGCCCATAGACAACATACATGCTGCTGCAGCTGACCGCTATCATGCTGAAAAGGATTCATCTTTTACAATGTACAGATAATGGGGATCCCTTTTTAAGTTTATGCCATTCTGGTCAGACAAGTCAGGTGTATTCTGTACTCCAGGACTTGTATAGGCATAGATGAAAAAGGTTTGACTTTAAAAAAAATTGTTTTTAAAGCCATATATTACCTTAGCCAGATGGGTGTTGATCCACTTTGTGAAAGTCCTCTTCTGCACTGACTCTTGCTCATCTAAGAAAAGAGAAAAAAATGAAATCAGTTTTATTAGACACTGCTGAACATTTTTGGATGTGCATGATAGAAGAATAGTATTCCCTATCGACAACAAATGCATTCGGCATTTGCCAGAAATGCCACTACATTTTCTTGAGACAGCTAATTTTGCCCATATTTATACATAACAACTATTTAATATTCTTAAAATAAAGCTCTGACACTTGACTATTTGAGGAATTTCACAGCAAGTCACAGCAAGCCTAATGAGGCAATGACCTGTAAGACACCATTTCAAATCTGAATGCCTAAATAAATTTGAATTCTAAGTCCACACTATATTTTCCGAAGTTCTGAGCACCCAGAATTTCTCTGTACTTTTTAACTAGAATTATGTCTCTAACAGTAACGTTGCTTTTATGTAGATAGTCAGCTGCTAGGAGCTTCTTAGAAAAAACACTCAGCATGTGCATTTGAAAATACGTAGAATGTTGAATTAAAGATTTAAAATTGCATTATCAAGCTTATTTGTCCTCAGGGAGATCCTGCCAGGAAGAAGCCATTAGCCAGTTCAGGCAGCTTCTATACTGCTACTTACTACCCCCTTAGTCCTGTCCTAAAACACTTGTCTGATTTATAGCAAATTTCACCAATTCCCAGATAGTCCCTCAGGAACTGTTGCCAGCTGCACAGACATAAATAGCTCCTGAATGAGCTTCTCCAACTTCAGCAGCCAGGGTCACGGCTGCAGAGGGAAGAGAATCACAGCATTATAACCAATCCGCAAAGTCCTGTCCCTTTTTTGTGGGGAATCAGTTTTGACACATGGGATAATTTCACAACATGGGCATTCAAGTCTTTATGTTGGAGATTTTTCTTTCAAAAATGAAAGGAAATACCTATGACAAAAACCAAATCATGTTATTGCCATCATCAGTTCTGAATGAGCACTTTTGTTTCCCTACCGAGACTCTAAATAAATAAAATTACTGTTAAATATTTACTTTTTAGCATATCCCAAAACCTACAGATGGAAAATCTAATTATCTCTTGTCCTATCATTGCAGTCCCTAACAAAGAGTCCCTCCCCAGCATTCTTATAGGCCCCCTTCAGATACTGGAAGGCTGCTGTGAGGTCTCCACGCAGCCTTCTCTTCTCCAGGCTGAACAGCCCCAACTTTCTCAGCCTATCTTCATACGGGAGGTGCTCCAGTCCCCTGATCATCCTCGTGGCCCTCCTCTGGACTTGTTCCAACAGTTCCATGTCCTTTTTATGTTGAGGTCACCAGAACTGCACTCAATACTCCAAGTGAGGTCTCATGAGAGCAGAGTAGATGGGCAGGATGACCTCCTTCGACCTGCTGGTCACGCTCCTTTTGATGCAGCCCAGGATACTGTTGGCTTTCTGGGCTGCAAGCGCACACTGAAGCCAGTTTATGTTCACTTTCTCATCAACCAGCACCTCCCAAGTCCTTCTCCGCAGGGCCATGAACAAGATGTTTTCCTTGTGACGTAAGTAAACGTCTACTGTGCTCTGACAAGCAATTACATATACAGGTAGCCCAATTAGTTTCAATGGAAGTACTTGCACACTTGAATTGGGTTGTCTGGGATGGGGATCAAGCACACAGAATCAGTCCAGCTCTAACTTCATTTACAGTTCTGCAACTTAAAATTCCCCAGAAACCCCAACACAACAGCATGCCAAAAGAAAAGAACCAGTCCTTCAGAAGTCAAACTTCTGATCAAAGAAGCGAGTGAAAAAGATTCCCTAATCTGTAGTTCCAATACATCTTGGTGATATAGACATTGCCTTCTGACAACAACTGGAAATCAGACAAACAGCTTCCAGCTTCTAAACATTTATCAGGAGAAGACATACTCAGTTTCAGT
This sequence comes from Pezoporus wallicus, assembly GCF_028554395.1. Lineage (NCBI taxonomy): Eukaryota > Metazoa > Chordata > Aves > Psittaciformes > Psittacidae > Pezoporus > Pezoporus wallicus. The sequence goes on from NW_026635157.1 coordinate 1,422,303, forward strand.
CATATCAACAATCAACAGAAATAGCCTTTCAAAATTATCTGTTTCAATGGAAAAAATATGAGCAATATATTCTTTATGAGCTCAACAGCAACCATTAATAATTTTACCATTGTAACATATCACACAAGTAATACATTGATTTTACAAATTTAGAAATACTATTATAAATATGCTTTTTACAAATTTCCCTGGAAGCAAATGTGTTATTTTCATTGAATTAATGTAAATTCTCTGCAGAGGCACTCTTTTCCATACCCACAAAACACTTGTCATACAGTTTGTTAGGCTCTCCCCACCTGCAAGGACTGTCAGCTCCTTATTTGCACCACTTACCCTGCCCGTACTGAAAGAACCCAGGAAGCAGATTTAATGCTGTAACGTTTCTGCCACCAGCACCTTTGTAGAGAGCCATAAGTGCTGCTGCTGTGGCTGCTGCGTCTGCTGCTGCTGTGGCTGCTTCTCCTGTCTCGTGTAGTGTGCAGCGTTTCTTTAGAATACAGCCAGAAGTAATTTTTAAAGCCCAATCAGGTTTTTCCTTCACTGGAAATGCAGGCCTCTTACAAAAACCTCTCCACTTGCTCTAATCAGAGAATTCACATGAAGCCAAACCTTAAAAGCATTGTTACATATTTTTGCAGAGATGCAACAGCCAGACAAAGCCAGCTGTACTGGAAGTAGCAGTTCTGCTGGTCTCACTGCCATCATCCTTCTCCACTGTTTTCCTGTGGAAAGATTTTATTATGCAAGCACCAGCCAATCCGCCAGCAGAAACTTCTGATGTCAAGAGCTTGAATAATTCATCCAGAGACTGGGACAACCCAACCACGCTGCCAATATCCTAAAGCAGCAAGATGTGTGGCTGCAAAAAGCAATGCAGTCTTCTCACCAGTGCTTTTGTAATAGTATACTGCTCAGTAAGCATAAAAATGGCTGAATGGCATAGCCGTTCCCTAGGTTGTAATACCTCAAAAGGAAAGCAGCTTTTAAAAGCAACCACTTAGGTTCCTCACGGCATACTCTATTTAGACATGGATGTCCTTCAGCTTTGCAACTGAAACAGTGAAGTGGAAGAAATAGCAAGCAATGGATCTGAACAGACATGTAGGCCACTTACCTTTTAATCACATATTTGAGCTGTTGTATAAGAGGGATGAAACATGTAAATATGGAGAAAATTTTTGGAGCACCTAGATTGGCCTGAAACATACTCAAATTTCTGATAACATGCACTACTTTCATTAAATCAGAACCAGAGCATTCAAACAGACTTTGTTTTGCTCTGGCTAGAAGAAAGCTGTTATGAAACACTATGTGTGGAGAGTCATATGTTGTTCACCCACAGGGGCCAACAGAGTAGTACACACTATTCAAATGAGACAAAAAAGGCCCATCTTCATTAAGGACAATCTTCACTTAAAGCAGCTGTGAAAAAGCTTGCAGAGTAAAAGCAGTAATATGGAAATTCTACTTATGAAAAGGAGCAATATTTTAAGCTACACAGTTTAATAAACACCTCCATAACTGATGGGTTACCCCATTCAGGAGTACTGCACAGAAGCAATGCAGGCTCATTTCTTTTCCTTTAAGTCTCCAGCTAATGTTTCTTATGAGACAATGCCAGGAGAGTTTTGCTTTTAAATAAACAACAAACAAAACCATTGGTGGTAGCTCTAAAGCTAATATATTGTTTGTAGGCTGCTAAGTTTAATAGTAATACTATACAATTTTAGAAGAGAAAAAGGATGAGGGAGCTATGGACAGTGGGAGCAAATCAAGGAAGAAAGAGGAAGAAATTGATTTCAGCAGCCACTGCAATGCAGCCAACAAGACTCAGCAGTACTGATCCAAAGAATGAGAATATATTTTTAAATGCCTCATACATTTAGGAATGTTCAATTTTTTATATTTTGAGAAAAAACAGGATTTGTCAAAGTGTGGCTTTTGGCTCTCTGCTTCTGTTGAACACCTTCAGCAGAAACAGTGAGACAGTCCTATTAACAGATCTGTTATCTAAATTTCCAAGCTTTGACACTCAGGTGCACACACTAGCCGTAGCCTGCTGCACCACTGAGCACCAGTCTGTTCTCCATCAGTTTCTGCAGAAAGGAAATCCATGCCCAAGGGCTTCAAGGTAACCAGTCATCCTTGCCAAATTCCTACTCGGGAAAATTATGCGTATCAGCACTCATGGGTTCACAGCATCATACCTTGCTGAGTCTTGAGATAACCTTAGTATGGAGGTTTAGGGGACAAAGGTTTCATGCCATTTGGAGGAGTGGAAGTAGAGGAAAGAAAAACCCAGTCCATACTGGCGGAATAGTTACAGGAAACTGAAGTGTGGAGAAGCAGTCTCGCAGCTGCAGGAACACACTGCCTGCTGTGCAGCATGCTGATGGAGAGCAGTTGGCATGCTGCTGAGAACTTTCTGCTGTTACTGTCCGTCTGAAATGCGTTTACAAAATATGTATTTCGATTGTACACATTTCTTATTTATTCTTTAATTTCTAAGACAGAAGGTGTCTATCCAGCCACTAGTTAGAAAGATACACAGAATAATTCATCGCACAAAGAAACTTGCATTTTAAAAAATACTTGGGTATAATCAATTACAAACCAAACAAATCAATATATCTTATTTTATTCTTGGTCAAATTGTTCTCACACAAGCACGTTCACCAGTCTCTCTTGAAGCACTTGTGTGGACTGTGTAAGAGCTTTAAACTTTGAAACCTGGGAACCCAAAAGTTTAATCAATGCCAGAGAATGTGTGCTGAAACTTGGGCTGCTGGCTCCATCTCTCAGCAGCACTTTGACTATCACAGAATATGTTTATACTGTGGGACTTGGGAGACTTCCAGTCATTAAATCTAAGTTCATGCCCTGTTGTGCCTATATTCTCATATGCACATGTCAAATGTTCCTGCACCATCCAGGAACGCATTATCTGCCACTTTCCTGTGCTCTTGTTTTCACAGGAAGGAAGAGAGCATGAACAGAGCACAGTGCACTGATTTAATCTTGATCCTTAGAAGCCAGGACACAGTCCGGACATAACTGTACTGCCCGTAACCACTCTTCACTTTGACTAGAAGGGCTTCCCTTCGTATTTGGAGAAGCAAACATGATTTCTGCAGCGAACTGGAAGATGTTCCCAAAATGTCATTTTTATGACTTTGTGCATCTTTCCTGTGCCCAGTCCTCACAGCACACTTGCTCATATTTTGTGTTTTCAGTGACTAAAGAACTGTAATAAAATTGTTCTGTTGCCTATTTTGCCTGGATGGGCTGCATTTTGTTCTTTGCCACGTATAGAAACAGACTGCATTTAGAACTAATTAATTAATGTATTTGCATTTTATGTTTATCACACTTCCACCTGTGCTGCTGCACTACTGTTATTCACGTCATCTCCACTAAATGTATCTTAATCTCCATGTGGCTGTAAATACATTACTCATTTTCATAGTATCTGCACTCAACTGTATACAGCCAGAAATCAAAAAAACGCTTATTAGAAAACCATTATGAGCTCATTTAATTCAATTTTAAAAGCAGTATTCTGAAGAAGATATTAACTAAAATCAAGATGCTCAGCATTTGAGATGATTCTGCACAATGGCTTCAGCACCTTCTGAAAGATTGAGGATTGGCTGTTCTACAGGTGTCTGTTTTTTCACCATGTAGAATGGCATGGGAAATAGTGAACTTAGTGTTCACACACAGATACCATTTTCTGCTCAATACACAAGATGAAAACAGCATGATACAACTGATCAATTTAGCATTCTTTTAATTATTTATTGTCCTGGGTTCAGCAGTAGCAGTTATTTTTCTCCTTCTTAGTAGCTGGTGCAGTGCTGTGGTTTTGACTTTCAGCCTGGGAACAACGCTGGTAACGCCAATGGTTTTAGTTGTTGCTCAGTAATGTTCACTCTGACCAAGGACTTTGTGAGTCTCATGCCCTGCCAGGGAGGAGGGGAAGCCAGGAGGAAGCAGAGATAGGACACCTGACCCAAACTAACCAAAGAGCTATTCCATACCACAGCACTTCATGCCCAGTATATAAACTGAGGGTAGATACCTGGAAGGGCTAGATCACTGCTTGGGTCAGGCTGGGTATCGGTCGGCGGGTGGTGAGTGTTTGTATTCTCTTCCCTTGTTATTTCTCTTATCATTATTATTATTGGTGGTAGCAGTAGTGATTTGTGTTATACCTTAGTTACTGGACTGTTCTTATCTCAGCCCATGGAGGGCAAGGGGGGGGGGGGGTGGCAGGGCGAGTGAGCCATGTGGCTGACTGGGCTTAAACCATGACACTTATTTTCCTTAATTTTAAACTTAAAGATTGTCTGGATGGTGACAAATCATCTAGAAATCTAGGAAACCCAGTGAAGTTCATTAGTAAGAATAACTATTCAACATTACAGTCAAATTTCAATCCACCCATACTAACAGACAGATACACCAGTTTAAGAATGAATTTTTCAGAACAACCTACAGATTTCAAGATAGTGATGAAAAATCATTCTCTTGCCTATAAACTGTGTACTACAGTAGCATCTGTAATGACTATAATAAAATATGACCTACACATATATGTGTTTTTTCCAGTTCACTGCAGTTCTGCAGCTGGCATCATGTTACCATTTACACATTTTGCAGTTCTTCATTTGGCGTGAAAAGCTTGTATATAGTAACACTTGTGTGTCTGCTCCTCTAGAGGTTCTTACAAAGTCAGATTGAACAAAACATGTTTACTGAAATTTAATTTTTAACAGAAGTCTTAAAGACAAGCAGTACTCTCATCAAATAATTTAAAGAAGATCTTTAAAAATGTTGAAATCTATACAGATCAATACCAATTATTCTACAAATATCTTTGTTAGGGCCTCAAGTCATCATTCTATAGTCAAGTAGGGTACTTACCTATTAAATCAGATTGAAGGTAGCATACGTTTGAAAATTGAAAGCATAAGCTATAGTTCCATCTTTTACTCACTGTATGGCACTTACATGAGCTCCTAAAACAATGGAAAGTTTTGTTTTCTTGAAGCACCATGTCAGGCAGGCAATTACTGTAAACAGTTAATTTCAGTAGTTTTGCTATGATTACATGACATTAATAGGACTATCCATAACATTAAGCACTACAAACTGGATAGATTTTCCAAAAATGTCTGAATTTGAATTTGAATGTTTAATATTTCTATTTAGTAAGTCATGGAAACTTAAAGGCGCTGTACCAAATTCATCACGTGGAGTAAATTTCTACTACCAAAGGTAAGATAATTATCCCTTCTGTGCCTACAGTGAGTTCAATAGCCTAAAAGCAGCAGAGAAAATTTGACTTGGGCACAGAAGGGCTCAGAATATACTGAAATAAATCAAAAATAATGGAGAGATACTAGGCATATGCTATCCAATCTACTAAATCAGGATGAAGGGATGTAGCATCTGGAATTTATACACAAATATATGTAGAAAATCAAACCTAATATAACAATGATTCCTGTCTTACAGAAAAGACAAACTAAAATCATATCTCAGTTCTTTTCACGCCTAAGCTAGTGAAATGACAATGAGTTACTAAAGGTTTACAAAAACGTAGAATCGTCTATTTATTCTGTGGAGAATCTGGGCATTTTAATTCTTAAGATCACTTTTACTATAGTTACACGTATTGTAGACATGAAGCTCTACAAAAGCCTACCCAAGGGAAAGAATGCAATTACTATTTTAAAATATTTGGAGGCATGAGGATTTTAAATACATTTAGAATTAAATTATGAATACTTACTCACATATTCATAGAATCATAGAATGGTTTGGGTTGGAAGGGACCGTAAAGATTGTCTACTTCCAACCCCCTTTCTGCTGCAAGACATCGATGTCTAAATAAAGCACATTCATGATGGTTTCATACCTTCATCTGATTTCCTTTGTTTTCCTCAGTGTCTCCAAGCACTTACTTAAAGAATTATACCACTGGTATTTTAAATGTGATACTTCTCTACTAAGTAATACTGACAAATTCTGCCACTTTTACATTAAGCAGTACCTAACTCAGAGACTTGTCCTACTATCTACCACTGAAACTACTCACAAAGTAAGTTACTTTGTAGGTACAGAAATCAAAACCAGGGCTACTTTGATGAAGGAGCTTCCTTACAAGCTGACATAAGTAGGAAAAAAGGTTGGAGTTTCTCAAAGACTAGTCTAAGTCTTTAATACTTTTTGCCATCATTTTGGCAGGAAAGTCTCAACAGTGCTTGTAAAGTTTACCAATTACTCATAATTGGTAAACATCATTACAGTGGAATCAGAATACCTTTAAAATCAAAGAAATTGAGTTGACTGAAGACTGGAAACAGATTACTGTTTCTAAGTAGCTCAGGAAGCAGGGCTACATACTCAGGGATTAACATGAACTTTTGCCGTGAGGTGGAAACTCACTATTATAATAGAAACTGAAGTAGACACACTTGTAATTCTGCTACAGGAATGATGTAAGCCACTAGATGTGACAAAAGACAAAATCTTACAATGCTATCAAGTAACATATAATCACCTGAACTGGAGAATAAAAATAACTGTACCAGACACAGTAAGCACACACATGGAGTATTATAGAGATGCCGTTCTTCATTGTGTTGCTGAATCCATGCCCCTGTACTGGGCAGCATGTGGCACAGATACACCTATGCTTTTCTGATGACAAAATGAGCCTCCTTTAAAGTAGGATTTTAAGCCCTTATCACACAGTGTTCCAGTTTATCCCAAAATCAATTGAAGAAAAGCAAACCAAATCAAAACAGAATTTTAAAAAGCACTGTAATTCTGGAAAAGTTAGCATTGTCACTACTGAATATTAACAAACGGATTTTGATGGTGAAAATCTCATTTGAAAACCAGAAACTGAAAAATTTAGGCCCACTGCTGTTTAGTATGTTCTGCAGATTTTTACATAATTCACTGTAATTACTGATTGAGTCCATCTGTGGGAATCAGATACCACTGATATTATTTTTTCTTAAATATTTAAAAACACACTCTGTAGATGTGAACTACTAAAATTTAGTTCATTTAAACTGAGCTACATCAACTGCTGTTAGCAGAGTTTTACTGCACTCATGCAGAGAGAAAAATCACATTTGTATACTTTAGCTTGGAACATAAATTGTGAAATCTTATGTATTTGTATAGAATTTATATGTATAAACAATAAAAGACAAATAAGCCACACCCAAAACTGTGAAGTGCTCAGTCCATTCGCCCTGGAGAGCGAAAGCAGACTCCCTGCCCCTGCCAGCTCAGCAGAAATCAAGTTTAACAACCTCAGTGGGGGAGTCTGTGCAACAAAGTGTGAGGCTTCTGGGTAATGCTGCCCTGAAGGGAAAGGCAGTGGTGGCCTGCAAGCAAATAATCCTCCTCATCCCTAATAGCCAGAAGCAAGCAAAGCTTAACATCAAGCATCTGTGATACATGGGGGCTGCCCTTTAGACAACAAGGAGATACGAATTTTGCATAGTGGTAATTATTTTTCAAAAGGCCCAGTAGGCTACTATCTCTGTCTGGTCCTGCCTCCTCTCCCCCTTTTTTTTTTCTTTGTAGCAGCAAATCATTTTCTTAATCATTTACTTAACCATGATCTTAGTCATCATTCATACCCTAACCCCACACCATGCAAACTAAAGATAATTTAGCAAGTGAACGAAACACTTGTCATTGAAATTATACCTTGCATTGGCAGTATGAATTTCTTTCTGTTCCCCTGTGGGAACCCTATTCTAATAAATTGACAACATCATGATTTTGACAGATGTATTATTCTGTATAAAAATAAGCAGAAGATGATATTTCCCCATAGAGTATTTCATGTGTACTGGATAGCCAAAAATATATTAACATTGTGTGAAAAACTTACATTCAGAGCAGGTTGTTCAATTAAAAAAACAGAACATAACCAACAACCACCATCACCACAAAATGCATAAACACAAGTACATCTCAAATTTCCCCAGAATCATGCTGTGACTAAGCACTGTTAACATTTAATATATTCCTTGTCAAATGTGACAAATCTTAGTTATATTTTTTAATCAGAAAAATTCCTCAAGATTTTATCACAGCTTTTATGTAAGTGAATGACTGCAGACTATCCATGGGGCATCTGAAACACAGTGAAGGAAAACCCCACTCCACTGAAACAAAATGATATCTTGCTAATAACAGTAATTGTGGCAGAACTTAACACAGAAGTTTCATTAAAAATTCCAAACCTAACGCAGTAGCACACAGATTGTAACATGCAGCTGGAACACTTTAACCCAAAAGAGGAGCCTTATGCATACAGAATCAGTGTCTTGCATTACTTGCCCTGTAAGGAGAAATGAAGGGACAGGGTTTAGTACAGCCTGGAGCAGACACGGCTTCAGGAGACCTAGCTGCAGCACCCTCATAGCCCTGGGGAGGCCTGTCACAAGATGGAGCTGAGTTCTTCTACAGCGTGGCAGGAGCATGAGAGACAGTGGGCAGAAGCTGAAACAAGAAATATTGTTTCAGGAAAGGAAATGCTTTCTCATTCAGAGGACTGTCAGACAGTAAATCAGGTCATCCAGAGAGGCTGTGCAGTCTATGTCCATGGAGATAAAGCCCTGAGCAACCTGGTCTTAGCTCACAGATGATCCAGCTGAAAACTGTAAATCAAACTACAGACCTCCTTCCAGCTTGCATATTCCTACCGTTATATGACACAGAGATAATGCCAGACCTCCTGACAAAGAGATAATGGAAATTTCTTTTTATAAATAACTAATAGGAGCAAAAATCAAATGAAGTTCATTCAGTTGACCAGCCAGCTGCACAGTAACTGCAAAACACACATAGACATGCTGCTTTAAGGAGGTTTGTTCATCCCATACTGGCATACAGGTGCAGAAGTGAAAGCAGTTAAGAGATTGTTCAGTCATGCATACAGAAAAGGAGAGCAGTCACAACAACACACATTTAGACAGTTTTTGCTGAAAGTACTATTTTATTAAATCTCAGAAGTTTCTCAAGTCCATCTAATTTTCACCTAATATAAGGTTCCAAGATAATCCTGATGAATACTCCCCACTTCCAGGAACACCGATGCTCAATCTCCAGCTCTGGAACAGATAAACCTGATGGGCACATTTCAGAGCCCTTGACATTCCACTGCTAGTAGTTAAGGAAGTAACAAGAACATCAGTCTCAAGGAGCATGTGTAAGTTACATGTAGTTTGATTTGGCATACGTTGCCAGAAAAAAAATCTTTGTCTTGGTCCAATTCATACTCAAGAGGAAAACTGCAGTAAGAATACATTTTTAAGAACAAAAAAAAAAACCCTCCTTTCCTTCAGTTCATTCACACCTCACACCACATAATGAGCTTCAGAAGAAACTGCAAGCTAAATATGCACGTGTATGTGAATTTTATAAGGCACTCTGTGGAACTATCTGCAGCTAAGTGAGAGAAACAATAATGCCTAAACCATAAACATAACTTATTGAAATGATTCCTGTTTTGCTGAACAGTTGCATTGAACATTATACTGTTCTGGCTGTACTTATTCCCGCCTTTGGTCTGCCCTGATGCAACTCCTCTGCAGAATAGGAAGGCAGAGTAGCGTGGCATTTACTGCACTTTTCTTAACAGACAGAAAACCTCAAACAGACCTCCCAGACTTTAAATCCATTTTATTCTCCTGGAGGAGTGTGAAAGTAGGTTCCCTTAAACCAAGAATATGATCCAAAGATAAAGCCAAATCAATGATGGCATGGTTTTTATTTGTTGTATTTCTCAAACACCTTTGTAATACTCATGTTGTGCTGGTACATGGTGATCGCTATCAATGGCAATGACTAGGTAGCTAACTACAGTTTCAGAAGACATTAGCAATCGGTATAATAGCACTCACACATGTTCCGGTGGGCACAATACACTGTTTATGTTCATAAGCTCAGACCCAGTAACCTCATAAACTAAGAGACGATACAGCAGGTAGAATATCCACATGCTGTAGGACCTACATCTACCTATGATACCAGAAAAAAAGTGGAATGAAGAAACATTCATTGTGGAGGCAAAATGTCTTCCCAAATCTCCTGTGGGTCCTCTAAGTGTGAACTGAATTACAAAATCAAAATTCTTTCACTTCTACCTAAATTGCTACACAAAGAAAGTGTTACAGAAACTCACTGGATAGTTTTAATCTAGTCGACCTGGTAGTCCTCAAATACACCAAATACAAACACATATCCCAACTCATAAGGGCATGACGACTGCATTAAGTCCCTACTACTCCAACCTTGGCTTCATTAGGAAAGGGCAGGGATCAGAGAAGACATAGGACAGCACCCAGCTGACTTCTCTTCTGGGCAATCAAGACCACAGGAATCTGGGACACATGTTCAATTTAGTTACAGACATTACTGCAGACTCCACCTTTCTTGTCTTCTTTACAAGCTTTGCTTCATGCTCAGCAGAGTCAGCAGAAAGTATTTATTACTGTGTAATATCATACTTCATCACACTCACTTAACATGAAAAATATTGCATCACAAAAAAGCAAGGCTTTGTGAGAAACATGTATCTGCTAAGAAATTGCCAGAAATGTTCATTAAAGGAAAAATAAAAATGTGGGTAAATCCACTGAAATTAACTTCTATATGTGCTTTATAACAAACTTCAGCACTTGTATTATTTACTTCTAAATGAGAGGATTAAAGAGTACCCTACATTTAGCAACATTACATCTTCCCTAAAATTTGTACATACTACAGAAACATAGGGTAAAAACACCTGAGGAAAAACATTGTTAAAGCAATCTTGTTTGGTTGCTGAGTTTTTTTTCACTGTATCTAGGACATATTTCTTCCTTTAGTTTCCAGTTACCATCACATTAAAAAAAAAAAAAAAAGTAAATCTAACCTATATATTTGGTTTCTTTTCACAGAATCACAGAATCCCAAGGGTTGGAAGGGACCTCAAAAGATCATCTAGTCCAACTGCTGTTTTAATTACATATAGCATATAACTCTTCCTTTTCTGTGCCATTGTTTCATGACATACTTGAAGCCAACTTCTAGAAAGCTTAAAAGTTCGCAATCTGATTGTGATTCCACACTGAGCTATTTCACTGACATCATTAGGTTACATGAGAGTAAAGTAGAGAATGGTGAAAACCTTAGTGAGCTGAGTTTATGTAGATTGGATTCCACATTCTTTGTAAAGCCAAATTAAATGAAAGGAAAAAACAGATTTAAACTTTACCTTTCTAAAATCATTCTTTTTCCTTTTGTTACTCCCTAGGAAGCTTCTATTGTATTCCCCAAATAGCAAACCAAAATTATCATGAATCCCTGCACAAAGTATCTGAATTTCATAATCAGTAAACAAAAACCCTGTGAGGCCCTTCAGGACGAACAAGAACTCTTCTCAGTTTTGTCTAAAGATAACAGAATACTTGTCCTGGGTTCGGCAGTAGCAGTCATTTTTCTCCTTCTTAGTAGCTGGTGCAGTGCTGTGGTTTTGACTTTCAGCCTGGGAACAACGCTGGTAACGCCAATGGTTTTAGTTGTTGCTCAGTAACGTTTACTCTGACCAAGGGCTTTGTGAGTCTCATGCTCTGCCAGGGAGGAGGGGAAGCCAGGAGGAAGCAGACAGGACACCTGACCCAAACTAACCAAAGAGCTATTCCATACCACAGCACGTCATGCCCAGTATATAAACTGGGGGGGGGAAGTTATCTGGAAGGGCTAGATCACTGCTTGGGTCAGGCTGGGTATCGGTCGGCGGGTGGTGAGTGTTTATATTCTCTTCCCTTGTTATTTCCCTTACCATTATTATTACTGTTGGTAGCAGCAGTGATTTGTGTTATACCTTAGTTACTGGACTGTTCTTATCTCAACCCATGGGAGCTACATTCTTTCAATTCTCCTCCCCATCCCTCTGGGAGCAGGGGGAGGAAGCGGGTTGGAGTGAGTGGCTGCATGGTTCTGAGTTACCAGCTGGGCTTAAACCATAACAATACTGAAAGGCAAAACAGGAGGACTGTGCTGTGTACATCAGATATCGCGACCATGATGAACTTAGTGAAAGGTAATTGCAGCTCACCAAAAATTACCACCCCCAAACATTTGTTTTAGTTTTAAATTAACTTTTAAAAACACACTAAGATCTGAGTTATGAGGCAAAGTATCTTAACAGTTAAGATACATTATAGCAAAGCTGCCTCTCCAGTCTGAGGTCTGGACCCTGTAAGATGCTGGAGCAGAAAGTGTGGCTTCCAAAGAGCCTCATCCCTTCTGTTCCCACAGCAGTAGCCACTACCCTGACTCCACAGGGGAAGCAGCAGCTCCAGCTTGGACTTCAGGGCTCTGGCACAGGCAAAGTAGGCAGCACAATGGTGACCTTGTTCCTGTCCAGCAATGTGCTGCCTTTATTTTATGTAGGCCAAGTGAATGCCTGTTAAATATATGACATCCTCAAGAAGTGTTAAAGACGCAGCGTGCATACTGCTGGTGCAGAAGGATGCAATGGCAACAGGAAAGACAGCACAAGAGCTGAATTTAATTTCCTGCTTAGAAATATAGCTGCATGTCCATATGCTGTAACTGATATGCAACTGTGGTGCTGGCTCATGAACACAAAAAGTGAACCTGTTACCAGGCTGCAGCAACTGGTAAATCTTACATTAAACACAATGTTGTAACACAGGAATGACATTTGCCTCTTACTCTCCTTATGACCAGAATAGGCCAAATAGCTGTCATTTATCTCTTAACACTTACTCAAATAAAAGAAAATGGGTTTGTTCAGCTCCTCTGCAGTTTGTAGTAAGAATGTGTACCTGCCCTATCCATCACCTCTATTAAAGATAATAACTAGTTTCAGAGAAAAAGCAAGATCTGTGCCTAAGAAGTCAGCTGCTCATTTTGATTTGTGTGTTCACTGTAGAGTAAGAAGAAGCCTCAGCCCATTTTGAACTAATAAATAAATACCTACATGATGTCAGAAAAATTGAGTATTTGCTTATGGTAATTCATATTATGTGGTACCATCAGCAGTTCATTCAACGGGCTTTCCTAATTTCAGTATAAAATATCGATTTCTTCTATAATTTTTTGCCAAGACAAACAAGCTATTATAAAATGCAGCTATTACTGACCAGCATAAAACCATACCCCAGAAAAAAATCCCATTAACAAAGAAATGTAGTACTGGGTGAATTTCTCCCACCTCTACACTTCTGGAGGAACCCAGCCCTTTGCTACTTGCTTTCTTGCTTTTATTTACTGGTGTGGTTTCTAGCTGGTAAAACAGACCCTTGACTCATGAAAGGAAGCCATACTCTGGATGAAGCGGGGGGGGGGGGCACAGAATGGACTTCTGAGTAGCCAACGGTGGATGGCATGAGCTGCTGCACTTGGCAGCAGAGCTGGCAAAGGGGCCAGGCACTGGCAGAAGGAGCTGGCCCCTGCCAGGCTCCTCCTCAAAGGGAGGTCTGGCTGTAAAACAACTGCAAGACCTGAACTGCTTCCTACTAATTCAGTGCTGTCTTTCACACCATGGTTATACAAGCTCTTCCTCTACCAGTTTGGTTATGGATTTCTCCTGATGACAATGTTTGCATCCAAGACTGCACCTCTTAATTTTGAATTATTCCTCTAGTCTGGGAAAGAAATATTTCTTATCTATGACACAGTAAAATTTAAATGCTTTCTGGTCAACAAACAAGCCCAAACAGGTCTAACACGCGGCACACAAGAGCTCAAACACTTCATTCAGCTGCTTAATGGGACGTAACATTCACAGCATTACAACAAGTGTTTTCAGCTCACTTGGCTTTTATATCCTTGGCATAGAGATATTTGACTACTGATATTATTTCACACCAAGAAACTAGAAAAACAGAGACGGAAATGATTACGTGCTACAACCTGCTATCTTGATCTATGCCTCAAAAAAATGATAGCTGCATACCACAGTATTTTCTAATTGTTTTGGCAAAGGACTTATACTTCCTGAAAGACACTGAAGATTTCAAGTCCTTGATCCAAGTTCAAGAAGCATTTATCAACTTCAGCAGGTACAAACTGTCCTAATCTGGAGAGAGATTAATAGTGAAATGCTACAAAAAATTACTTCCCATTGCTACTCTAGACTAGTCCAAACTTGCTGTTTGATTTAGGAAACATCAGCAATCAAGCTACAGAGAAATAACCAAATTCAGGATTTTTGGCCTATATCCACATCTATTAAAAAAAACCCAGGCATCTACCAAATATACATACAAATTCAGGTTTCTAAACCTAAAAAACTAAATGCATATGCAAATATATTTTGCATGCTTTGCATAGTCAATAAATAATAATAATAACAATAATAATATGTAATCTACGGATTTACATACTTGTATGAAGTATGCATGCCAATTTTTACTCGGACAGGTTTAATAAAGACGATGAGCCCATGGGACTCGCTTCTGAGAATATAAACACTTTTGGAACCTTTAAGTTAGGTTTTTTATACCAGCAGATATGCAAGGTAGTGCTCTGCATAGAATGCAAAATCAGAAGTCAATCTGATAACATCACATCATTCTTCCCTCTCCCCTCATGCAGCACCATAGGGATAGGGACATGGATACTAGCAAGGTAGGGAGAGGGAGAACAGCATGGCTGAGGAGTTCAGGGAGGAAGTGTTCATAGAATGGTTAGGGTTGGAAGGGACCTTAAAGATCATCTAGTTCCAATGTTTCAACTCTGTAACTTCTCCTAAGCACTTCTCTGATAGCTTCCCATAACGTGATTTGACCAGGGATCATTACTGACTGACTCAAGCTGCAAGATAATCCTGTATGCAAAAGTCCCAGTCATTTCTGTGACATCAATTTACTGTATTATGCTCTTCAGTGGCCTTATTATATTACATTTAGCCTAGTACAGCACCTATAGAAAAATCCCATTTAAAATTCTAATCAAACATATTTATGTTTTTATGATGCATATTAGCATTACGCCCTAGCAATACAAACATTTGGTAGGTGCCATATGGACACAGGTAAACACACAGTGCCTGCTCAAAGGGTCTGCCTCCATCTTTCACACAAGTAGTCCTTCTGATATCATTAGCTGTATATGCATAACAATACAGGCTAGCTCCTCAGTGCTCTGCTCAAGTGAAATGGAGCAATGATAACTTACTCTGAAGTAATTTCTGTCCTTATATAAGTCTTTGCATTGGGTAAAATATAGCTCAAACAAACACTGGAAAAACAGGCAAAAAATCAGGAGAATAAAAAGCAAACACAAATAAATTTACACTCGATTACCAGAGTTGCACTAAATGTTTGTTTTTAATTTGTGTTTTAGAATAACATGGTTTGTGTTATATAATGAATATGTCAATGAATATAGTATTAAAAAACACAATGTCTGTATGATTACAAATACTGCTTTCAAAGTAAATTTTAGTGTGCTTCCTAGATGGAACAGAATTGGATGTGGGGAAAGTTATGTTGTTTGTTTTTATGTATATTTTTTTAATTTAAATCAAAACTTCTGGATATTTGTTACCTCCCTGGGCCAGAAAACAGTAGAGCTTCACAACTTAAAAATGTGCTAAAAAAAAAAAAATAAAAAAGTTAATCTGAACAGTTAGACTGGGAAACATGAACAACTGAGTGTGGAAAATTATCTATCTTAAACTAAATCTCAGCCAGGTTGGACAACACCCACAGATTTTGGGTGTGTACTCTTACAAAAACCAGCAAAAGAATAAACAAACAGACAATTGCTGTGACAATTAAAAGTACTTAAGCTTTCACACAGAAATAGGGAATGCAAAATGGTGGGGTTTAGTAGCTTCCATTATAAAAGCAGGCAGAGTCCTAATGTGCTGTCACATCCTATAGGGTCAAAAGTGGTCTGCTTTCCTGAAGAATCAATGCAATTCTGCATGAACACAATCTGAGAGGCAGAGGATATTAAAACCAGTATTCTAGCGGGGAATGCATGATGGGATATTTTGCAGGTACCCTAATTTTTTATTATTAGAGAAGCACATGAATCTCTGTGATGTCAAATGGGGCTGAAGGTGCTTTTAATTTCTGAAAATGAGGCCACTTTTATTTAGATAAAGAGATACGGATATAGCTCTATGGATCCAAATTAAAAATGTAGCCTTTAAAAAATAAACGGTGAGGTATACTACAAGTCAAATGTATTGCAGCTAGGCTAAGTAACCTTTAAAGTACTGCCCATTTAAAAAAATACCATTAGCAGAGCTGCATGTGTGCCTACAAAACAAACTGATTGCAGTTCCTTTCCATCCCCTACAGCAAGTAACATTTTAGGCAGGAATAATGAAATATGACAGTGCTCCTGCCAGTGCTCCTGGCTAATACCCTTCAGCTTACATGCACATGTTCATGCATGTATACATGAATGCACAACATAAATATGTGTGTGCACATAACATGTTTGTTTGGGAAAGATGCAACTATTTCAGTGACTATTTCAGTGTTAACAGTACTGATAATAATAATAATAATAATAGCAACAACAAAACCAATAATAATGACACCTGAAACATCCATTTGAAGTGTAGTTTTCTGCAAAAAGAATAAATAGGGAAGCAGATAAATGTGTAACAGTTTTTCATCAGATTTTGCCAAGCTCTACCTCAGCAGTCAGGTTCTACCAACAAATGAGAACTGAAAGCTGGGATAAACCTTATAAGAGCCAGTGTCTGGGCTGTGAGCCTGAATAAAGTGTTTCTCCAAACCTCAGCCGAGTCATCCCACCAGCTGTTCCCAGATGTTCAATCTGCCATTTGGCTGAAACACTAACCCTTTTCCTTTTCGCTTGCTCCTGCTAACCCAGATCTGGTCCCTGCACCCACCTACCCCACATGAAGTTTGCCCAGCTTGACTTGCATTTCCTTTAGGGCCATGCCCTGTTGTACATGCTCCCTCTCCAACTCCCAGCATTGCTTCAGAGTGCTGGCTCACCAGCACCTCAGTGGCAGGGTATCTCCACGTGTCCTTAATTAATTCTTGATCACAGTTCTGGGGTGCCAGAATCCTTCCCATTGGAAGCAAGTACATACACCTTCACTGTATTTCGCATCTGTCAACTCAGTCACTTTCTTCATACAGCAGCAATTTCTCCACTAACCTTGTTAAAAGGCCTCCCTGAGATAGAGTTGTAATTACAATTATCATTATTGTGATACAATCATATTTGCATATGGCTTGCCTGGTGGAGCTTGTGTCACTGAACCCCCACATATTATAAATATCTTTCACCTATAGCTTAAGGCAGATACAAATGAACTAAGATTTTCAACTGAAAAATCCTCTTTAGTCCTGATATAAATAATTCTTTGAGTTTTCTTTTTTATTAATATAAACACCTGTCCGCATTGGTTTGTGGACGCTGAGGTAGAAAATCATGACCAAAATAGTGCTGTAGCATACAGGAAAAATACAAACTGAAATACTGCTTTGAATGAAAGAATCTTTCCCTTCAAAATCTACTGACAAGAATTTCAAAGCCGTAAATTCTAATTTACAAATGAAAACTTGATAATTTTAATTAAAGGCTGGGATTAATTAATAACAGTTTGCTTCCTAGGTGAAATAACCCAGTTTTCAAATTCTCCTGAACAAATCACACACTGTGTTGACAGTATTACAAAGAAAATCTGGAGAAACATAAATGATCCAGTAATGAGTCCAAAAAAGCAGAATATTAGAAAGTGTTGACAAGGACTAGTGCTGTACAAGTAGCAATGTATAAATTTTGGACTATAAATTACTGCCACTACCTTACCCAGATGTTTTGTATTAAACTGTTGATATTTACAGATTTTTAAATGTGAATATGCAGAAACATTAAAATTGGTAGCTAATTCAAAGAATACTGCTCATCAAAGTAAGAGTCTAACCTTTTAATATGGTGTTATTATGTAAAATAAAACCACTTTGGATATTTTGCAGAATCAGACTTAATAGATGCTGAGCTGTGACTATGTCTGGGTGGTAGGACTCTCCTTTAGGAGCCCCACCTCTCACTTCTGTAGCCTCACCTTTGGCAGCTGCCAAACCACTCACCCATCCCATCCTCCAGAAACTTTTCAAAGACCTCAGAGGTCCCCTAAAAATGCATCTCCTAAATTTTCACACAGTCCAGGACTAGTAGCTGTGAAACATTTGTAGGACAGTCTCAACAGTTTTCGCTCAGAGACACCCTGCCAGATGGAGAACCATACACACGGACATGTAGTAAAGACTGTCTGTGAAAGTGTTTGTCAGATCCCAGACAATATTTCTACTACTGTTCTGGATGAACAGTGTGCTGGATTTTGCTGGATAAACTGTGCATTGGTCTTCTCACCAGCTGAATGATAAACACATTCACTCTGGAGATAAAGGCAATGGAAGCATCCTAAACACTAAGCCAGACTTTCTATTTCAGGGCAGATCAGTAGCACACTGCGGCAGACTGATTTGGCAGGGCCATTCAGGTCAAGCAGTCCCCCTTATAAATACCTGCAGATTAATCAGAGACTGCCTCAAGTAGCCTGAGGAACTATAGCAATGAAACTACTGCAATAAAACAAGCTACAATGAAGCACAGAAGAGGTACAGATGCGAAAAAGGTAACTATCATTCAAAGTCGTGAAGAAAATGTACATTCTGCACTTTCAGCATTTCCACAGCTTTCAAGGTGAAAAAAAAGTCCTTTGAATGAAGTTCTATAGAATTCTAGTTGCAGTAAAATGAAGACAGCATATTTAGTCTCTTATGGCTACAACTGATTTTCTCAGAAGAGACATTTAACTCCAGTTAGCTATAGAATTTCTTTTTCTTTACTCTGCAGTATCACCCTTTTCTTCATATCATCTTAAAATACCAGACATTCTTTCCCTAGAGCCAGTACACACATCCATGCTCAGTCAATCTATTTATCTATCCAAACCCACTTTTCTTTTTGCATTTTGTTGCTACAGTCTACATTGTGCTCTTTAATGGATGCGGGATGCAGCTACTAAACTAATTTTACTCAGCCACCTCCTTGACAATGTGATATCCATTACCAATACCTTCTTTGGTATTATTCTACCATTTCAAATATTTGTTTGTTTGTTTTTAAAAAAGCAAGGCTCTCCAGAAATCTTTCAAATTGTCATTGGTTCCTCCGTTGCCATTTATGGCAATCTCAACTTTCATGTAGTTTATTACTTTTATTTTGGTTTGCTTTCAGACTCTTCTCCCTATCTAAAATGACTGACTCAGTATCAAGCAGTTCAGACTCCCAGCTTTGCCATCACTTTTGAAATTATCTTTCCCTAATGCTCAGAAATACAAAGAATCTATGATATTCACAGCTTCAATACAAATGCCGAAGACAGCATCTTCTGTCTTCAAAGTAATCTGGCGTGTTTACATACAGTTTGCAAACTGAAATTAGATTCTTTGAGTGAAAAGTTATTTTTTCATCTACACCACCTAACTACATAGTTTATGGCACAAAGAATTTGATTAAGATGTTTCCGGATCATCCTTATCACAAAACCACAAGACTTTGCAATCCAGCTAAGACTGTCTCTGACTGTCCTTTAAATACTGCCCTCAGAAATTTTCAGTCTCTGGACCTACTGGTCAACTGATGCTGGAACAGGCTGCCAGTGCACACTTCATTCTTCTAATTCCTCCATATTGAAATTTGTCCAAACCGCAAAAGAACTTGTGACACCTCAGCACTTCCTCTGTTTTGGAGGGTTTTTGCCAGTTGCCACTGATCTGAAGAACCTAACATTACCATCTGAGATGGCAACAGTTTTGTAACGTTCTAATAGCCTTTTCTGCTCTCTTCAGGTTTCAGAGAAAAGTTTCACACTAAGAACTTAAAAGCAGCTATGAAGCCTAAACTATATCAGTCTAAACAAATACACAATTTAAAGCTGTATAGCACACCATGAAATATTTCAAAAATACTACAAAAAATAGCCCTCTTAAATTATCTTGTGGCTTACTTTTGTCAATGCATGTAGAAAATAGGGTTCTGCAATGGGACAGAATTTGGTATCTTTAAATATAGGGGGAGAGGGGCACAGTTACATTTGCCTTAGGTCACAGAAAACGACAATTTATGATCTCTTGAAGAAGAACCACCCACCCACACCACAGTCTTCCATAGGATGGTCTTGTTTTAAAAGAAGACAATATCCAGAATTGGTGGTGTGTAGGACAAAGCCAACTGAGTTACTTTATGTCTGCAAGTTTTCACCAATATTATATTAGCTCACAGCCTTCCTGGCTCTGTCCAGTGTTTGCTGTCTTTTGGTTTCATAAGCTCTAAAAATAACCATCATCTGAGGGAGAAGCTCCTTTGAAGAAAACAAACAAAAATCCAAACATAAATTCAACACAAGCATTATTTCCTTCTGATGTTTTTGTCACGATTTCAAGTTCTTAATGAGAACAACAATGGGTGGAGTACCACAGCAACTGAAAGGACAGCTATGACCTCAGTTACAACTCTTGTCAAAGCAGGAGAGGGGTTGGTGCCTTTTCCACAGTTACGGTTTATGGCCTGTGAGGCTCTTTATGGGGTGTCACTTCCCAGTATTCTTATTTTTATTTATTAAATGAAATGTCACTGCTCATTACTATATGACAGAGATGTAGGATGAATACAGAAATGTGTTTATCTTGTTTATTTATCAGTCATAATTGTTACATAATCATTATAGAAAAGCATGGAAATCTGCAGCTACAGGTACTTAGCTTCTGCTTGCATCTCTTGTATTTGATAAACTCATAAGCAGCTCTTTACAGACTTTACTCCACAAATATAAGAAAAGGTGGTCTGCCTTCCCACCAGGGATGTTGTAAAAATAAACCCCTTAAAATTCTGGTAAAACTTAAATACCATAATAGTGAGGATCATACAATTGCAATAAGATTATATGAATTTGCTATGAATATGCTGCTGTTTCTTGTCAGCTGAGTTCTACTTCATTAAAGAAATAAAAGGATGTAAATTAGTACCTAATTTAAACATAAAATCATGTCACTTTTACATTTGCTAGGCTCAGGCTTTTCAAATTAGACACTGTGAAATATATACTCCATTAAGTATTCTTATTTTATATTTGGAATGTAGTAAACATTTTTGGTTTAGATGATAATTTGATCAAGTAGACTTGAAGCATCTGTGCCTGTTAATTTATGTATATGTGTGTACACATACATAGATTTACATACGAATTTGTTAGATCAAATCTCCAGCTTCACACTGCTTAAGAATTTATTTTCAAATTGAAAATTTAAAAGTGGCCACCAGGAACCCAAGACTTGCTGAAAAGAAGTGCACAGAAGCACACTATTCATATTGAGAAGTAATATATCATTTGAGAAGTAAACTGAGTGTATCATACTGCAAATCATATCCAAGCTTCAACATTGAAGCTGTCCCAAAACCTGATTAGCTGAGGGTAAACAGCAAAGAGATCTCTCCTATCCATACAAACTCCTGCCACTAAAACACTGAACTCCATAACGTGAAGTAGTCATACTTCCAAACATTTTCCCCTCAAGTATAGTGTTATTATATCTGTGGTCCATTCTGAGTCCATGTTGAGAGGTGCTGCCTTTGAACAGAGCAACTTCTGCTGTTTCAGTAAATTTGTTAGGTAATCTCAACTTGCAAAATGCAAATTTCTCTTGAGAGAGGTAAGAGGAACTTATTCGTTTGGACAACTTCCTCCTTTCTATGTCCCTGTGTGTTTCCTCTTTCATTTTCCCAGCAAGGTCTTGTGTATTTTTTGTCTGTATGATCTGAGGCAACTAGTATCCAACCTGCAACTACCTTTGAGCATAAGAAAAAAACAGCGTAAAGCTCAGCTGAGAGCTTGAGGTTTGTCCCTCCACATGCATCCAGCTTTTCACATCTGTTAACACACGCATTTACTTCAATGTAAAGTTAATCCACCTGATAATATTTGCCAAATGGAGAAGAAATTCCCTGTAGCTTTTTTCTCTCTACTTCTCATTTTTATGCGCTCACAAGAGACATACCATCACTCAGGACTGAATTCTGAAAATATGTAGGTGATCATGACAGTGATCACATACTCTCCTGGCTTCACTATTATGGATTCTTTCAGTTTAGGTCACAGTCTTATCTGGCGCATCTTGTACTAGTTTCTCCAAAACATCTGTTTCAGCTTTCACCAAACTACCTAGGTTCTTCCTCAAAGACAACACACTCGCTGCAAGACCTGTACATCTTATATATAGCAGTAAGAGGCTTATACTAGTATAATGACTACATTTTCAATTTTTATTTCAGTCTCAGGAATGTTTAGATGTACACATTCTCTTAGTTTTGATGCTGAAATGGCTGGGAAAAGGGAAACTAGAGAAATTAGATTATACATTATATTGCTAGCCAACAAATTTTAGTCTGATTTTGCCTTTATTGGTGAACAGCAAAGCACAGTCAGTCCTCTCAGTGGTTACAGGGAATCTAATGAAGTTAAACTCTTAAGCTTGGGATTCATCTGCCATAGCCATTTCTTCTCTTTAGCACGAGGTTCATCTCAATCTTATTCTAAAGGTTTTTTTTTTCTTTCGTTTTGCTTTTTGTGTGTGGGGAAAAGGAGAAAATGTTCCCTCCAAATAAAGCACAGCTTTAAAAGGGGAAATCTACCAAAGCAGCTTATGTCCAGCATTGCTGGCAATCAGCCACCAGTTCTGTCCAGTCACTGAGGAAAAAAAGATTTCTGGAATGAACGAGGTCATGTAATTTCAGCATATGGCTTTCAGTGACAGGCTACTGAGTTGTATCTTTAGATATCAGCATCTTAGGTTAAATGTTTCTATGCCAGAATGTTAATCTAGATGACAATGCCTAAAAAATGAATCTGAACTAATAATCACTGCGTGGTCTTGAATTATATGCTAATAACAGCTATTAGAATGTTGCAGGATCAGGGAAGCACCACCTAGCATCCACTCATCACCCCGTAATTTCCAAACGGTCAAATCCTGATAGGGAGCAAGCAAGTAATGATGGTATAGACATTTTGATTCTGCTCATAACTAAAATTACTAACTTAGATTAAAGACCTCTCCTTTTCGAGTGTAAGGATTTTGAAGCAGAATACTGATACCGTAGTCAGAAAGCTAGCTTTGATTTCTCACTGAGGTAAGTCCTCAGAGGAATGTAGATAGGCTTTTGCTAGCAGATACTGTATAGTGTCTCCACAATAAACTACCAGAATTATACCAAACTTTAGGGCAAACATATTCTTAGATGTTGACTGAGACTGAGACAGCTCACAACCAGCAACACAGTCAAAATTCTTGCCATAGTATTTTTTCTATTTAGAGATATAAGGAAGCTTCTCCATTTTCATTTTTCAAATGAAATGACATTGTTCTCAGCATCCAATCTCCTTTCCTCGCTATTTTTTTGTTCAGCATTTCTACGTATCAGGAGGCTACATGGGTTCCTTTTGCTTTCATTTGACTTTTTCTTTCACTTCTATGTGTATCCCTGTGTGTTAAGTTTGTTCTGTTTCCTTGAGAACATTATTTATAGCTTTTACTTAACTTCTAATTACAAGTTTATCTTGCTGCAAAGAAAGCATTAAAAGACTCTCTGTGCATGTGTGCGTGTGTGTGTGTGTGTGTGTGCACGCACGCAAAATGAGCTTTTCATCTTTAAGGCTATTTAATCTGCCTCGCAGCTCTGATTTCTGTGCTTTACACTTACTACAAGAAGTAGCTAAGTGTCCAGAATTTTGATCAATCAACTCCATTCTTTTCCTTCTGTACAAAGAAATCTCAACACACATTTTCATGTAAGTCTGTTTATATCATTCTTCTGCATTACCCATGACATTACCATAATTCAGCTTGATACTTTTAAACTTCATCATAAACCTGTTAGAATAACACAATCTCTTTAACAAGTGGCATTAATGTTATGTTAATTAACAATGTCACTGAAATCTGCAAGAAAAAGGTCTCATTCAAAATACAAATATGCTGATAGCTTGCGCTTCAGTCAGGGAACAATCATTGTATTGTCACACCTGTTGTTTTAAATAGCTGCTATTTGTGGCAATGAGGTTTGCCATTTTAACTATGTCAAGAATATTTTATTAGTATTATTATTTAAAAAAGCACTGCAGCCTATACAATTTCCAAAAGGTTTGGTTACTAACATATAATAATGTAGAAAACCTGAAGAAAATATACTGTTGAAACTTACATTGTCATTCTTCTAACATGCTGCTGAATATGTAAGTTGCTATTTTTAAGTGAAATTTCAAGCTACTTCCAATTCCTGATGACACAGTTTCTGCTATTTTTGGCCTTCAATAGTCAATCACCAGCTACTAATAATGAACACAAATAGCTATTAGTAGATACCTGCAGGTACATGTGCACCTGATTTCTAGATAGATGTGCACCTGTTTTGTAGATCCAAGCTGGTACTTAACCAGATCAGCAGAATTTTTAGGAACTGATTTATTATTCCTGACTGCAGTAAACGCCATGTTGCATCCTACACTTTCATAGTACTGGCTGAGAATGAGACCTTCTTCTATTTCAATTCCCATCTGGAAAGTGATATGACCTGTTCTTACCCCCCTCACATTACACATTTGCACACCTCTTTCAAAATCCAACAAAAAAAAAAACAAACAACAAACCTTGACTACTTAAAAATTAGCACAATGGCATACCATTACCTAATCTCATTCATAAATGTATGCAATTTCCTATCCAAACCTTAAGACTTCTTACTGATAAATATGAAGTGCAACTTATTTGTGCAGACAAAATTTTCCACAGGGAACACAGGGCTTAAATGCGCCCAAGATCTCAAATACAAACACCCAGAGACAGTAAGCGTGAGCTGTTAGTCTCTTAGAAACTAGATGTAAACAAAACAATTAACTGTTCATGATTCCTTTTATTTATTCCAATCACTTCTGGCAGTTGGTCGCACCTCCAGCTTTCTTAGTAACCACACAAACGAAAGGGCAGGCTCAGAATTATGAAAGAAGAATTATGCAACGAGGCTGTGTACAAGTTTGCCAAAGTGTCCAAACAAAAGGCAATTCTGGAAAGCAAGACCAAGAAAGCAGATTATACAACTAAAGTCTTCTCCCTTCCACAACATATTGCAATGGAGAAACAGCAGATTTTCTGCCCCTGAGAGAGTTAGTCAACCAGGAAAAAAGAAACAAAATGAACTTCTGTCTCTTTGGGAAGCAGAAAACAGAAGCTTCACAGTAAGATTCAGAGCGTTATATTCAACAAAAGTTTAATTTGAACGAAAAAGCAGCAATCCAATCTTTCATTACAGCTACTGTTTTTTGGTAGGATGGGTATGTATTTTAGAAATGCAAATAAGGTTGTCACATGGCTTCACTTTTAAATAATGGATATGGCACTAAAGAATAAAATTAGTAGTTCCAGGACAGCCCACTAATGTTAGGTCGCAATTGTTCATGAATAAGTACGTTCCTGAAACATCAACTATGCAGAGAGTAATAAATACATTTACAAATAACATATTTCTATTTTTTCAATGCTAATACCATTGAAGATTTTAACTCACTTTATTTCTGTTTATGGATCAGATTATAAAACACTTAAGTCTTTGAAGAGGAAGAAAGGCATCTAAAAAGGCATAAAATAATGCACATCATGTTTTTTAATGGCAGTATCTATCTCTAGGTGCTCAAACGCCTTTCAAATCTTATTCTTCCTGCATTGCACAACTTCAGTAATGCAAAGCAGCCAGAAATCCAGGTTAATTAGCCTTATGTCCTGTCTAATCAGTCTCAAACCAAGGTATAATTATCCATGTTTTATTACTGCAACTCACATCTGCTAACAAAGCTTTATGCCTAGAAGACGTCTGCTAAGACAGTGGCTTGATCAAGTTTGCTTTTTCATTGATTTATGATTGATTGCTCATTGATTGCACCTCTGTCTCTCTTGTCCACAAGCTTGACATCGGGCTTCCTTAAGCGTCACATCACCCCACCATATTCCGAGTTTCTCTGACAATGCATTCCACTGGGGAAAGAAATGCTAACTGGGCTGCAAATCTCTGCAATGGATCCATCCCGACCATCTCTCTCCTCATTTGGATGGGAGCACAAGCTTTGTGACTTCCATTAAAAGGTATCTCTTGTCCTTCTCACTGTAATGAGGCACATCAGATTCACCCATGTGTGAATGGAATAGCAGCATCCAGGCTGCAAACAGCAGTCAAGTACATAACCAATCTGACTACTAACAGAGGATGATTGGGCTGGTACAGTGACTGGTTTAGTAGCTCATAACTGTTATAATCAGTGATGCTGATTCTTGATTCTCTCCTGAAAAACCACAGGGTATTCGCGAACTACCCAGCAGATCTAAACAGGCAGGGGAGTTTGTTGTTATTAACAGGAGTCAAGTAAGAGAGAAAATTTGGCTGTGTCAGTTTCTGATCTCAGTTCTGACTCAATACCGGGAATGGCTACAGCACTTGAACCTGGAAAAGACTAAGGACATTTTGGCAAATGAGACAGTAAAATAGAAATTCTGGCCAAACTAACAGAATGAAAAAATGGGCCTTTACACAAGCTCAACTGTAATAATGATTTACTTTCATTTCCTTGGGAGACTGAAAGCACAGTCCAAAACCTGAATTTACCACAAATAACCATAATTTCTTACCAACAATCAACTCTGAAGAGTGAGATTTTTTTTTTTTTTTTTTTCATCTATTGGGCACTATCTATAGGCATCTATAAGCAAGTAGATATTCTGCTTTGCTTTGCTCCACTGGTTTGTTTTCCTATCTTCTTGAATATTGTGATCTTGTATATCAGGGTTCTTCCCCTCCAAGACCGGAAAGCTAACACTAATACTCTTCACCTGCTATTGCGGTTATAGTTTGTTCCCTTCACCTTATGGAAAGAAGATTTCTTCTTTGTTTTAATAAGCTTAAGATAAAGCCATTACAGAACAGCTGCTGCATTCACAAGGTCTGGAAATGAGCAGCTTTCTCGCAATACTGCCTTTAGTAAAGATGGACAGGTAGTACACACTGACACACAGTCCTTGCACTATATGGTGAAGCTCTACCTCTCCAGGTACACCAGTGATTGATAACCTCCAGGCAGGCTGGTGGAGTTATGACAGCCTATGCAATTATGACAAGCAGCTGCATTGTATAAGTAAGGTGCAGAAAACATAGGAATGATATGTTTGTACAGGCCTTCAGCATCTCTGTAAGACAATGATAAATTTTCCCTGGCAATTCCACTAGCATAGCTAAAAAGAAACTCGATGACTTGGGTAAACTAAATTTTAACTCTCATTCTGCAGCAATGACTATGCAGTTATAGATGTTACTAAATGTTCAAGATACCATATCAGGCTGATTATAATGACAGTCTTTAGCCTGAAGATTCATAGGTTTTGCAGGTTTGTGTCACAAGCCTAATAGTGTTATAAAAAGGTTACATACATTCCCCATAGATACTTAAACCAATGTGCATTGGTGAGGGCATAACATTAAAAGTACTAAAAATATGCCATAAATACTGAAATGTAATTACATAAAATCTAGTGAAATCACAGTAAGAGAAGTTCCACAAATTATGTCTCTTAATATATTAACGATCACATCCCGTGTAATGAAAACTCCAAACAATATTTGACAATGCTATGTTAACAAAGACTCCTCAGCAGGTGAAGCTGAGAGAGGTACCAGCCAGAGCGAGTGAGGAAGGCAGGTTGAGGTGTGGGGTCTTGGCCTCCACACAGGCTGTGCCAAGGCTGGAGGCAGGAGGAACTGTCCTCGTTGCTCAACAGTTATTTGGTATTACTCATTCTTCCACACTTAACTTGGGGTGATTTATCCTGAAACATCAGGATGCTTTTCTTCTAGGTCCCTAGCAGTTCCTATATTGAATTAAAATCATCACTAAGAACCCAAAATAAACCTGTATCTGTTTCAACAGACAGGATGGAGGCTAGCTTTTACAATTAGCCCTAGTTCCTTCACACACCTTCCAAAAAGAACGTTCTGTGTGGACCAGACCCAAATTGGTCTACTAATAAATGAGAAAAATAAAATATACACAAAACCAAACAACCATAACTTGAATATAAATATCACCTGTGCAATTAAGTAATCAATTATAACTTCCTGTAAAATTTAATATATTTCAAGCATTTCCTTTTACTGGGGAGAAATAAATTCCAAAGAGCTGGGGGATGGGGTGTAGCTGAGTTTGCTTTTTTGTTTTGCTTTTTAATTTTTTGTTCCTCTTTCTTCTTTTTTAAATAGACCATTGGATTCTTAATAGGTTGTTGACACTTCCTTCATAAAACTCCTTCTCATCTTAGATGAAAGACAGAGCAAGTAGCCTGTTTTCTTGCACACAGTAATAGATGATTCACTTGGATGCATATAACTGCCATCTAAAAAACTTCAGTGTGGGTCTAAAATAGGATTCTGTGATATGACTCACAAGAAAATTTTGTGACAGAAACTAAGATATTTTAAGCAAATGAAGTCTAAACTGCAAAATAAAAACTACATTCTCGAAATGGTCTGTGGAATAAATCACTAAAAATCTTAGGTGTTATTTTTTTTTAATCTGTGTTTTATCAACCTGCAAGTATATTCTTTGAAGCATATTATCACCCTGATAATTAAAGGTAGTGAGGCCTCTGATTTCCACAAAAGGGCAAAACAGAATTACAGGAAAAAAGCACAATTTTCTCAACGAAATATTTTGCCTTTACACTACATAAGCTTACATCAGTATACAAGCATGACTACCAATAGCTCCTCTGCAAAACTATTTTAATGCTTATTAATTAGTAACTAGGGACAAGAGACACGTCCTCCTGTAATTTTCAGATCCTGTAGTATTAAAAAACAACAGAGATGGCATTCCAAAAGGGAAGGCTATTTATGATGATGACAACTTGTGATTTCCAAATTTAGTAATATACCAAAATGTACAAAATGTATTCTAGGAAAATACTACTGCACAGCTGTGAGAAGATAAAGCTTAATTTTTCATGACTGCAGCATACTGTGATATAACACAGGGAATGAATCAGATGTCATAAGACAAACAAATGTCAAATGTCATAACCTGCATAGAAAAACCTGAAAGCATATTTTTAAGATATTCTGCATCCTGATACCCCAGCTCAATGCTATTACTACAATAACTGTCTAGCAGCCTTTCAGAATAAAAGGAGTGCTCTCAAAAATACTTACTACTGTAATATTTTCCTTCTCAAAAATCTTTATTTCACTAAACCCTCAAAACTGACACATTATTGTTCCTATTTAGACTTCATGAAATATCACCCCTTTCACACCAGTAAGGCACCAGTATGGCAGATGATATTTTAAGATAAAGTCTTAACTGGAAACATTTTTTGAGCCTCATATAGGGATTTATCACAACCAACGTTAAGCAGCTGCCATGTAGATGCCTACATACAAACTTGTCAAACCAGACTGAGCAGAGTGGAGCTGCTGAAGACAGGTTTGTATAAAACACAATTCGCCTGACACATTTTGAATATCCACTATATTTCAGAAGCACTATACTTTCAACCTCTGCCTATAAAATGATTCAAGGAAGATTTTCCTCTTGCTTTTTGCCTCCTGAATTTTGTGCAATGAGTCCTGTCCTCAGTGTTTAGATTGAAGCATATAAGAAGAATATAAATTTTTGAGCTGTGTTCCCACAGAATCAAATGAAAGCAGTCTCAGTGTGAGACACTACATCTCAACCATTTTCTCCCCTAAACATAATCTTTATCCTAGGTGGAAATTAAAAAAATAAAAAAAAAAACCAACAACCAAACAAAAAATATGCTGATTTCCCTTAAACAGCAACTCAAATGCAAATATGTTTGTCATTTGTATCATCTCTGTGATCTTTAGTGCTCTGTATCCTAGTTGACCATCAACCAAGTGGAAACTGGATCACAGATTAGTTTACTAACCGGTGAGAACTGTGCTGGGATCACCAACAGTACAAGCAAGAAAAAAAATAAGTAGGAATATTTTGATTTATATTACATTATTAATTTGGGAAGAAAAAGCAGTAGAAAAGTAAGCAATGAGATGGCAATGTTAACTTACTAAATATTAAAAAAAATATTTTAAATTACTAACTTGGAACTTGTTAACAAAGCAAAAAAACTCTAAAAATCAGAAAATAGGACCATGCTTCTCTAAAATAAATGCTGCATTGCACAGACTGGTCCAGGATTCTGCTCTCACTGATAACACAAAATGAAAGCTAACTGCAATAAAACAAAATCATAGAATGGTTTGGGATGGAGGGAGCTTAAAGATCAGCTCTTTTCTACCTCCCTGCCACAGGGAGGGACACCTTCCATTAGACCAGGGTGCTCAAAGTCCCATCCAACCTGGCCTTGAACACTGACAGGGATGGGGCAGCCATAACTTCTCTGGGCAGCCATAACTTCTCTGGGCAGCCTGTGCCAGTGTCTCACCACCCTCACAGTGAAGAATTTCTTCCTAATACCTAACCTAAATCTACCCTCTTTCAGTTTAAAGCCATCCTTTGTCTTATCTCTACATGCCCTTGTAAAAATTTCTCCAGATTTCTTACAGACCCTCTTTAGGTACTGGAAGGCTGCTATAAAGTCTCCCCAGAGCCTTCTCCAGGCTGAACAAACCCAACTCTCAGCCTGTCTTCACAGGAGAAGTGCGACAGCCCTCTCATTATCTTCATGGCCCTTTTCTGGACTTACTTATGCAGGTCCAAATCCCTCTTGTGTTAGAGGCTCCAGAGCCCCCATAATACACAATACCTAGAATTCAGTGCATACTTCAGTCATTTGTGCTGCTACCAAAATGGTTTGATTATATCATTTTCCTGACAGTTTTGCAATACATACAGATAGCTCAGAACTTACCTATTTTTGACAGAAATACATCAGATTAAAACTATTAGATTCCTTAATCAGAAGAACCCTGAAGTAGATCCTCACAGGACTTGCTTCCATGTGCATAAACCAGAATTAAATACTTCTAGCTATGGTGATTTTACAGCTAGCCTTAGCAACTTTCCTTACCCAATGTTAACTAATATTTAACCTGATTGCCCCTGGCTGCAGCCTAACTCTTTTCACATGTTTTTGTTGGAGTAAATGAAAACACATGATCTCTTTTCTTTCTTTTTTTACCCTTTAGTGATTTTCCTTGCAGCTATGTTTGGGTTTGTTTATGATCTGTCTTAACCTTCAAACATATAGCATGTATTTCAGTATTTTGTTCTGAAACAATACTAAAATTTTCTCACATTGAAAAAAAAAAAGAAAAAAAAAAAAAAATTGAAAACCTGGTTGAATTTGTCCTGTTAAGTAACATGTGGGCTGTAATGTTATTCAGATTCCCAGTTCATTATTTAGATCTACCTGGCCTTCAGGTCATACAGTCTACAGAGTCAGTAGAGCCAGAAGAGTCTATTTTCCCTTAACACACTGCCAATGAGTAATGAATTGCCTTAGACTTACCTGAGTAATGAATTGCCACAAGACTTACCTGTGTAATAATTGACACTGGCATCTTTTTTAACTCAAGAATCTTCTAAATACAAGAAAGCTCCAAGAATCGAACTGGGACATTTCAGAGAGTGAGACTGCAAAGAAAATGCAGCAGCACCAGGACTACATGGAATCAGCATATAACAGAAAACTGACAAAAGGAAACCTTAACTGGGGCAATATTTGTGATGTGGGCATAAAACTCAGCTGTGCAAAGCGTGCAACATGCCCCTCCTGACCAAGCCCACTTTTTCAACTGAGCTCACATTTACAAATGTGATCTGGCCATTTGATTTTGCAGATAATAAAAAGGCAAATTGCACTGAAAGGGGAGACCCTGCCACTCCAGTTTTTGCCAGGACCAAACCTGACCTCTACAAATTAATTTTCAGCTGGTTCAGGTCCAAGGTAAGAGAAGGAAGAGCACTGGTGTAAACAAAATTCGGAACATGAACACAGTGAAGCAAGGTAGCTCTCAGTAGCAGGTATATGTTAAATCAGGTTATCCTAATGTCCAACTGTGGCTCTTGGCACTGTTGACTTAGAGTGAAAACAACCAGAGAAAAACACTGAAAAAGGTACATATTAACAAAGTGCCTATCAGCTAAATATAAAAAGATCTACTGATTAGTTAATGGCTAATATTAGTATGGTTTGGAAAAGAAATGCTCAGATGTAAAAGGAAGAAAAAGAAGAGCTAAAATGTAAGCGAAGAAAAGAGGGAGAAGGAAAGACAATCCAGAAGAAAACCAACTCACAGCTTTCTGTGAATAGCACTAATACATGGAAGGAATTCAAACTAGAGATGATACTCGGCTGTAGGTAACTACACAAAACAAGGACTGGACTACAGGCTGATTTGACCTGTGTGTATTGAAGTTTTTCATGAGCGTATGAAGATTACCAGAACTATGGGTCCTTTCCAACACAGTGGGTCTTCATGAATGACCCTGTTGCTCACTTTCCCACCCTAGCTTTTCCTACACAATAAAGTGTTTCTACAGAGAGTTTACAAAAGACCAAGATACCCACAAGCCAACAGGAGTTTAAGAGCCTAGAACAGTGTTGCAACTATTTAAGAACAGTGGTGCAACTATTTAAGAACAGTGGTGCAATCCAGAAATAAAAGAATTATTCTCAATCTTCTGTTTATGTTTTCATGTAATTTGTAGAGGCTTTTTAAGACAACAAATTGATTGTCTTATAATATTGTTTAAATAGCTGTACTTTGTATGGCCTGGAACTGGTTTTGCTGAATGAGGTTAAAATGGATGACTGTCTCAAAATATTGGTATTAACAGAGCAACTTAACTGGGGTGGCATATACATTAAGATTGTAGTGCTCACTGAATTTTTGCGATCCACTATAGTTAGGGACAAAAATGTCCTTGACTAAATGGACGACCACCCGTGCTGCTCAGAAAAATCTCTACCCAGTACAGACTACTAAATGTGAAAATGGAGAAAACAAAGAGAGGGAAGGAAAAGGAGGAACAAGAAAAGCCTGTGGTTACAGCGACTGTACAACATCACCTTACAAGCCAATTAACAGTGAGTCAGCATACAGGAGTGACAAGGTCCAGAAGAATGGGACACTGACTTTCTTGGTTTGTCCTTTCTTTTTTTTTCTCCAGAACAGCATAAGCATGATTGAAATTTGTGTGTAACAGTGTAGTACTTACAGAAAAGGCTGTTTCATGATGGAAGAGATTACAAGGAAATAAGAGGTTTACTAGCTTGTTTTTCTGACACTCCATGCTTTGACTTTTGCAGCTGTTAAAAATGCTGTAATTATCTTCAATGTATGACCAGCTTTAATGCTAGTGAATCTTGTACTTCCTGTAAATTAAGGAGCACTGTTTTTGTGCCAATTGGCATCTAATTCTTTAAGTAATCCCAAAGACAATCCCAGGAATGTAATTCAAATCAGTTGTGTACACTGGTTCTGCTTGGGTTTTGTGAGTGCTTTTATAATATGAACAGGGAAGGATAAGCATAACGTACTGTAGAAAACCTTGAATTGTGCTAGCAAGGAATAAATTATGCAAATAATTACATGAAAGAATGTCATCAGTTCATTCTGTAGTACTACTATCTGAGGATGGGTTCCCCATGCTTAAACTCAGGAATGAAAAACATCAGGTGTCATCTCTGTATTCTCTCATCTCTCCCTTTAGGCAATGAGGAGAGATAAGCACTTTAAGAAAATTAATTACACCCTTCTTGCACATATGCCATAGGTTACATTAGATCCTGTAGCAGTCACACCACCATTTAAGTTCCTGGAAGCCCGAATTTCCTGACCCAGGTGAGATGGACTTGGCAGCCCCTGTGCACTGAGTAGGGTAGCATAGTTTGAGCGAGTGCTGAGGGAAGGATAAGTAGTAAGCAGAAGCTAGTGGAAAGATGCCACATGCAACTAAAGGTATGTGACTAGCAAGAGTGAGATAGAGAGCAACTATGACTTCTTGTAGATTTACACCTACCTTCCTGACTATGATTATTATGGAGGTGGCCTATCCACAGATCCACCTCTCCACCTTTCCATTTAAAGTGGCAAGACTACTCTTTTCTGCAACCCTTGCCTGTATGTTACCAAATTTGCAGAATTAAAATATAATAGGAAGGATTTTTGCTTCAAACCCAGATCCTTATTAATTAAAATTCAAGTGACAAAGGATCATACTCCTTCTGGAGTGGCTTGTCTCTCTCCCTTTAGTGCAGACTGAGCTACAACGAATAGCCCTATGTCTCAACTTTCATCAGGATGACCGAGATGATGAAATTAGAGATGGTAAATCTTACTGTCAGTGCCCACCTTTCTCCTGTGCCCTGCTGGACTGGACTAAAGGTCCTCCATACTTCTGGGCAAAGAGTACAATACTTCTACAAGCCTTTAACTGGGCATTACAAGATGAGACAGGTTGTACATCCACTTGCATACAAACCCACAGCCCAGAACGCTTCATTATCCTTATGATTGTTTGTCCCAAGTGGACTTCTGAGGCAGTGATATGCAGTCTTATTCAAAAACTCTGTAACAGTTCCAGAGTGCATTGCAACTGTTATAATCACCAAAGCAAAGTGCAAGGCTTTTTTAAAAACAAACAAACTCAAACAAACAAAACACCCCCCCCCCCCCCAAAAAACCTCAAAGAAAAAAAAAATAACCAAAATAAACCAACAAGAATCAACAGAAACCAACAAAACAAACCAAACAAAAGAAAACCAACCAACCAAAGAACCCAATAAAAACCAAACCAAACCAAAACCTACCAAAACAATACACCAGAACCAACTTTGTTGCTCATTGTCAGTTTTTAGGACAGCTGATGTAACTGCACTCACTTACAGGATGTACAACAGAGATTTCAAAACTGGTGCTGAGAATTCCAGTGAAGAGTGGCACTTTTCTGGTCTTTCCTACACTCTCCCACTACAAACACTGGAAATGTGTGAGGTGGATATGAGACAGCAGTGTGGAGGAGGGAGCACAGCTTGCTTTACCTCTCTCCAATGCTGACAAATGCCCAGCACTGACATCTGCCAGCTTTGACAGTGTCACACAAGAAGTCTTCTGCCTCAGCTTACAGCCAGGTACAAAAGCAGGTGTTGTGAAACACAACTGCTACCTTGGCATTGACTGAGGATCCTCCAAGCCACCTCCATTCCTATTACACTGTGAATACTGTCAGTTCTACTCTCACCTTGAGCTGTACACGCAGTTCCAACTGCACCAATTCTGGGCTGCCATGCAAACACGACAAGAAACATCTTTGCATTCCTATGTTCATATCTGCTCCTATTTCAGCTTACTATAATTTCTGAAAGGCAGAGCAACCTTAATTCACAAGGGCTAATGTCATCGCACTGCAGACTGCATGCTCATCCATAATGCAGAACTACAGACTAAAAAAAGACTTCGGCTACAAGCACTCTAATCTTGGCACAGGTGATTTACTGAAGTATTGCTTCTGCAGCAAAACTCAGATCCCAGCAACACGAAGCTGAACTGATTTCATCTGAGAAGCAAAGAATCCAGTTATAGGTGCGACTGTAAACTAACACGCAATGCCAAATTTGCAGTTAGTTCATATGTTTTCTTTTAAAATGTCTTCAATTAAAAGGTCACTTCATTATTTTTGCTTTATTTCCAGAAAGATGAAGCCCACGAACACAAAGCAGACTGAACTATATATCAGAATTCAGCAGAGCAAAATACATAGAAGTTAGAAACAATTATGTAAAATACCTAGAGTGCAAATTAACAGAACAGCCATTTTGTGAGTGACAGCTACACGGATGTTTAGAAAGTTAGTATGTAACAATCTTATAATTAATAGGTCCACATGCTCTGTAAATACCTCATGTAGCATCCTCCTTACTCACTGCTTCAGAGTACCAGCCTGGATAATCCTCCCCGAACACAGCTCAGCTCCTTGATCCCTTCCTTTGCAATATGCCTCCATAACCTCCAAGAACCTCTGCCATTTCTCATACCTATTTCTTCATATTCTTTGGAAAGTCTCTGAGCTTCATAATTATTTCATTTCTTGCTTCAAAACTCATTTTTTTTTCCCCTGGAATTTTTATTAAGAACATATTATCTTTTACACACACACATATATATATACACACACAGAGATTACTAAAACCCTTGCCTGCTCTGTGGGCAAGGTTGCCTCATTGTACCCTTGCACTCTCATTCATTTGCATCATCCTGGAGTGTCTTATCCTAATGCTTAAACCACACACTCTCTGGGCAGGGAATATTTCCTCACTATGTTTGTGGGCACTTTGAGCAACCACTTAGTAAGACTGCAGCCTAAGAATTAGCCAACACAAAAATAACACGGGAAAAGATAGTAACTGTATAACAAGCTGGGGAACAACAAGCAGAAGCATTTTGGAATTGCAAAAGTGCTGTAGCAGGTCTAGATAGGACAGACCACGCATCTTTGTTTACTCCTTTATTTATATACTGAGACTACATGGAAATTATGCCTGCTAGTCGTAGCTGGTGGCTTGGAAACTGAGTTTAAATATCCTGAACTGAAAAACAATAAATGGAAGGAAAAGCCATGAGAAAATAAAGCTTCCAGATTTAGAAGATGCAGAGAGAGACAGTAAGGGTTATGTGCCTTTAAGCTTTTGATGAAGTCAGTAGAAGCTGGTGTGTAAAGAAAGTAAGAGGTCAGGGATTTATGGTCAAGTTTAAAAGTCAGGAGTGAAACAGTACAGCAGCACTGATGTTTTGTTTCTAGTCAATATCATCATTTGAACAAAACCATACATTCTGAATGCATGATTTTAGCTGCAGCAATTAGATATATACCTTCTAAAAAGATAAAACTATTAATGCTTTACTATAAGAACTTAAAACCATAAAGAATACTCAATGAATAGTGTAAAGACATCCTGTAGTATGTTATTGAAAAGGTTACTAACTTCCACACTAATAATTAGCTTACTGAGTTATGAATTCTTCAACACTTAACAACATAATGACGTATAGCTCTTGTTTAAAGGCAGCAAGTATTGTTAAACTAGTAAATATTAGTTTATCAGTAGAGCAGATCTACCTGTAGAGTTTATAGCTGAAAAAAGGACAGATATAATTTCTATTCTCTTTTCTATGAGAAAACTGATGAACAATTAGATCATGTGCAGGAAACAGAAATCAGTCTCATAATCTTAAATTCATTGTCCTATCAGATGGATATCTGCTGCTTTTAAACACCTCTAATTAATGCTATACTAAAGGACTAATTTAATCAGAGTCCTTCAGATATACTACAAACATTTTCCAGTAGGCAAGTTTGGAACAGTTATTAAACTTCAGAAATACTGTCATGACTCTGCACCACAGCAAAAAACAGGAATCTCCATTTATGAATGGGTGGCAGAGGGCACGAGCCCGAGTCAATCTCTTACCTTGAAGTCGTTGCATGACATTAGCAATATCTCTTGATCTTGCCACTAGTCGGGATGAGGCCATGATCTCTTTGCAGCGAGTCCACTTCCCCTGACAGAGGTCTCCCTCCAAGACAGTGTCCTCAGTGAGATGAGGATCTTTTAGGGTTCAACCCTCTGACTGGGGCAGTCAGATGCCTCCAGTCTAACACCAGCCCTCACAGCACAAGGGAACAACACAGGCAAGCAACCTCAGCCCCTGAGAAAGAAAGAACAAGGATTAGAGGAAACTTTTACCACCTCAGCAAACTAAAAAGTCTGAGTCTTAATAGCTGTTTTAACACATAAAGAGAGGTATATTTTAGCCATAGAGTACACCCCAGCCAGACACACAATTAATGCTGAAAGCTTGCTTGGCAATCATCAGTGGAATGAAGCTGCAAAAACAAATCATTAAAAAAAATTGGCAATGCACCAGACATCAATGCTTTCCTGAGGATGCTTATGGATGTCGTTTTAGAACTAACAATGATGTTATACGTAGCAAAAATAATATTGTAATACTTTCTTGATGTAAATAATATTAAGTGTAAAGGAGGAAAAGGCAAAACACTTGCAAAATTCAAAAGCTGTACAACCCATCCTATTTTACCATGCTGTGAAGGAGCACATAACAGTAACTTGTTGATCAGAATAATCCCTAACTCCACTGGACTGTGTGATCAAATCTGAAATATTGAGATTCATATGCTTTATTACTAAATAAAATCATTTACATTCACTTTTCCAGTGTATAAGGATGTATTCTGTGTCATTTGTCATTTAACATCAAAACCTGTGAAGTAGAACTGCTACATGAACTTAATATAGTAAGATCTACATGACTATAAATCTGGTCCAAAAAAAAAAAAGATCCAATTAGATTCTTCAGATAATGTAATGTCCTGGGTTCAGCAGTAGCAGTCATTTTTCTCCTTCTTGGTAGCTGGTGCAGTGCTGTGTTTTGACTTTCAGCTCGGGAACAGAGCTGATAACAATGATATTTTGGTTTGGCCAAGGACTTTGTGAGCCTCATGCTCTCCCAGGGAGGAGGGGAAGCCGGGAGGAAGCAGAGACAGGACACCTGACCCAGACTGACCAAAGAGGTATTCCATACCACAGCACGTCATGCCCAGGAGGTAACTGGGAGTTACCCGGAAGGGCTGGGACTGCAGAGTTGGAGGAGGTATGGGTCAGAGCTTGGTCAGGCTGGGGGGGGCGAGTTATCAGTTGGCTGGTGGTGAGGTGTTGTATTCTGTTCCCTTGTTATTTCCTTTATCATTATTATTATTGGTGGTAGCAGTAGTGATTTGTGTTATACCTTAGTTACTAAACTGTTCTCATCTCAACCCATGGGAGTTGCATTCTTTTTGATTCTGCTCTCCGCCCCTCCGGGAGTAGGGGGAGGGCAAGAAGGGGGGGAAGCGAGTGAACGAGCTGTCTGGCTGGGTTTAAACCACAACATGTTATCAATAACGTCTTCTGCGGAACATGTGTATGTATGCAGATGTTTATACTGAGTGTATAGACCAAGAATAACTTGGTTCATACTACACATCCCAAATTCAGGATGATATACAGTTGATTAGTATCACAAATATTAGTGGGTTTACTGGCGCTGTGCACTTTCCTTTTTCCCTAGCCCTAAGGTCTCTCAGAGAATAGAGTCCTTCAACTTCAGACAGACAAGCCTTTAGGCCATACAGCTTTAGGCACACTGAACTGTTCTAGAGGAGCTATGTCAACATGTAAGGTCT
Organism: Pezoporus wallicus; assembly: GCF_028554395.1. NCBI lineage: Eukaryota > Metazoa > Chordata > Aves > Psittaciformes > Psittacidae > Pezoporus > Pezoporus wallicus. The sequence goes on from NW_026635157.1 coordinate 1,461,682, forward strand.
GCCAGAGGAAATCACATTTCAGCATTTCCTTTTCTGAGCCTTCAAACCCTGCTTGACCAAGGGAACTCCCTGCTTTCCCTCTCACTGATACTTTTATTGTATGTTTACCTTGTATTTTGGATACATAAGCACTGCTCAGGTCTGCAGACTCAGGCTGGCTTTAAATGAGTGGAACTGGGGGAAGCACACTTCCTGTGGATCATCATGTAGGAAAAAGTCCACCATGCACACAAGCTACACTCCTGCATGCCATTGCCAGACTGATTCCAGTACCTACTCTGACGAAGTTGCTGCTATTTTTACTTATGTCTACACTTTGCACAAGACATACAGATGTTCCTATCCCCACTCTCTTCCCATGCATGCCTCTCTTCTCCAGGGATCTCCTCCCTTCCATTCCCCTTCCCCACCTTCCAGGCTTTGTCCCGCTCGTTTTCAGGGTGCACAAACACTGTGCGTATCAGTCACCATCTCCCAAACATAGAAAGGCACCCTGGCAGGTAGGAAGCCTCACCTTGCAACAGCTAGGGAGGAGAAGGTACCAGAGAAGGTGCCACCAGCACATCTCTCAGCTGCAACACAGGCTGAGGCTGAGGGTCCTGTGGTGCGACTGAGTTGCCTCACAGAACACTGGCAAGCACAGCTCTTCCAAAAGGAGGTTTTCTGTGGCTCATGCTCACATATGCACATATGCCATCCTGGTAAGCTTTGCTTTCTTTGCCGCAGTTAAATGAAACATCAAGTTGTCTAGCCCTATCCAACCCAGAAATATTTGTAACACAGTGGGTTAATGAACCCTTGTTTCTGCAGCAGTGGCACTGCTAATATTTTGAGCAGTACTGTAAGTGAGGTACAGCAACTTTTAATAGCGGGCTGCTAAACTAATTGTTGGGCAGAGATAAGGGGTATTAAAAATGCCTTGTCTGACTGTTTTCTGGCTAAGAGCAGTAACAATATCAGAACACCAGCCCACTCGCACCGTGACGGAGCTGGTGTAAATCAGCTGTATGTGAGCAGATTTAGAGGAGCTGTGGATGATGCTGATCCAACTCCAAGTTAAAAGCGTCTGGGAAATTATAATGAAGATGTATGTTCTATCTACTCATACAGCAGGCTGAGTCACTGTGCAGCGATAATGGCAGACTTGCAATTAATAATTTATCTAGCTGATATTAAATTATAAGCTACATAAGAAGAATCTGTGGTTCTAAATATGGCTCCTCATTCAACAGCTCCTTTGCAAGCAGTGGGAATTAATTCATTCAAAGAAGGCACCGAGTTAGTACAGGTGGGAAGGAGAGATTCTTGTGTGCACAGCCACTCCCACAGGCAGAAAAAAAATAGCTAAAACATCATCAGGATAGATGAAACTAAGCTACACACATACTTCTTGCCTGTCTTCAGCCAACATCTAAAGCTCCAGAGAACAAGAAAAAAATACATGCACAGTCAGCTATTCAGTGTAATGCAGAGGGAAATTTTTTTTCTGATTTCTACATACAGTTAAAGCCTGCAAGAAAAGATTTTTCCTACTGAAAGATTATGTTCCTCAGTTTTGTAAACATTAAGATCTTCATTAAATGTTAACTAAACATTTTCATAGCTGTTACACAAAATAAATAAATAGAATGACCTTTTCATTTCAGTGCCAGGCAAAAAGACGCATCTCAGATGGATGTGTTGTCAAAAGGCTCAGGATTTTTAAAAAGTGTATGGCTTAAATCTCATAAATCTTAGCCTGAAATAAACCTGAGGGACTGTATGAGCTATTCTGTGATTTAGCATTCAACAAGTGATTATTCATTGTTGCTAATTATTAATTTCTTGGTCTGAACATACGGGGAATGAATACACAAGATTGAAATGGAACAGTTTTGCATATAAATTAGATTTTTTTAGTTATATTTGCCACTTATTTGGATTTAATGGATGAAGTTAGTTACACTGACATTATTTTCTTGTATTAATGTCCTGGTACTCTGTTTTCAGATAAAAAGAGGAAACACGAACTTGTCTCATATGAAAGCCATTAGGCTTAGCAATCTGCTATAGTAATATACAGTTTACAATTCTCTGGATTGTTTTGTTTCTCTCTTCAAGTAGGATGCCTGTTGTATGGAAGAGACAATAAAAACACTAGATTTATTATGGGCTAACTTTTCCAGGTTCCCAGTGTAATCCTTATTTTTTCATTATCCTTGGCAGTGCTTTGAATTATCTGCAATTAAAAAAGAGAGTATGTTTTCCCTTTACCAGTAAACCTAGAGGACCACCAGCAAGACCAGGCTGTATTTTATCTCTTAGTTCTTAAAATTTATAAAACAGACATGCCTGTTAGCAGCCCGGTTCCAGAAAACCAAAGGGACATCTGCTAGGTGCAGACAACATATGATATTTGAAACAATGGCTGAAGATAAACCTGAACAATAAAAGGGTAAAAAATTCTCTGACTGTCCTTCATGGTTGCACAAATTGCAGATAGTCATTATACTGTGTTGATGCCACATATAGCAGCCTGGGGATAATTACTACTGATATGAAAGCATGGTTGTACCAGGAAAGAGTTTTAGACTTCTATAATCTCCTATTATAGCGGCAACGGATAAAGAGACTCCAGACAAGCAACGATAAACACTGATAAACAAGTAAAGGTATGGTTAAGAGCAAGAAATAGGCAGGTGGCAAGCAGCAAAAGGACTGTTTCTAATCTGGGACATATAAAAAGAGATATTTGAGAGGACAAAAACCACAGAGTTAAATTTAAAAAACTCCTGCAGCTAGAAGTCAGATGTTACATAGATACAAGAAATACAGTGGAATAACTAAAAGAACTATAGTACTGAACACAATCTAAAGAATAACAGAAATAAGGTCAAGTGCTGCAGCACAAAGAGGCAGACTTCCCTGGTAAGAAACACTGGTACAGAACTGATCTAGTCAAAAAACACTTCCAGGAAAGAATTTCCAAGCATGGTTTACTGCTGTAGCGCTAGGGGTCCCCTCTGATCCACAGGCTCTGCTTCTGAAACGTAAGTCTTGGAAGTGCTGCCAGACTGATAGATGCTGCTGGAATGGATGCAATTCTGAGGCAGCAGTGATCCTCGTGTCAATCAGGAATAAATGATTCACAGAAAGGTAGGAACCAGAATTTTCTGGAAGTCATAACTGCATTTAAACATCAGACAATCACAGAACCAGCTATTTTAGATTGGGCTTTAGTCAGAAGGAGGGTGGGCTGGGGGAGAGGGCAAAACAAATCATAGAAAATACTTCCAACTAAGGAAATGATTGATGAAGTCCACACTGTTAGAAATATAACCCAAAGCACGTAAGCAGGTCAGAAGATTATCTAAAGAGACAGTGCTCAAAAATAAATAAAAGGGAAATCAGTTACAGAAGTCAACGAGACTGAAGAGCGCAGGGTCCCTCTCCCCTGTGAAACACACTGGAAATTTCTTCAAGCCCAAGGTCCAGTAACTATACACCTATGAAAGGCAGAATAAACCTGTTCCCAGGCATAAATGGAAAAGTTATCAGTCAGAAATAAGTGGGAAGAAATAAAGGATGAGAAGTGAACTGCTCTCCCATAGTTCGTACTCTCCACACGGATGAAGAGAGACTTGACGAAAGCCCAGCTGAGTTAGACTAAGGAAGTGAAGAAAGCAAGCAAACAGTTCTTAGTAAAATAAGTAAAAAGGAAGTAGAAAATAAGATCAAGTGGAGATTAATTTGCTTCCGCTAGTATTATACTGATTTTTCCACTGAACCCAAATCTGAAAGACGAAGGCACAACAGAAATGGAAAAAGCATCACCTGAAATAAAATCAAAGTTAAAAGTGGAAAAAACTTGATAAAATTAATCCCAGAATACTAAAAATTGTGGCTGATGGGTTGAGAATCCATTTGTAAACTTATTTGAATAAATCTGTCAAGCTGCAAGTAATGCCTACTGGATGCATTAAAACTAGGAGCTAGGATGAAGAAATGGGGTGGAGTGATCCAAATGATTCTTATACTATCTTCAAAGAAAATGCAGTACCTCCTCACTGGTCTTCCAAAATCCAGGCCAGCAGAAGAGTACCTTCGCTAATTGTTACAGATGGTTGAGATACAAATCTCTAGCTGCTTGCTTAAACCCAATGTATCCCAAGTCAGTGCGTACTGGAACTTTCCCAAGTCCAACGGGACATAACTGTGTACCACATAAGGTCATGGAAAATAAAATTTTGGCTCTGAAACGTGTTTTTGATAGCACTGTCACTCTGTGCTTCCCTTCTCTACTTGAATAGAAAAAGGTGGAAGAAGAGACAGGTTATAACCTTTGACAAAGAACACTTTGAAACAGGAACACTAAAATGAGATGTTCTCACTGACCATCCAACCCCAAACTGACTTAGGTGCAGTAGTAACCTGAAGGTATTAAAATCTGTTTGTCTTGGGGAGTGTAGGGAGGAAGAGAGAGACAAGTTTGGGTCCTTTCTGGAGGTCCAGATTATTTTGATTCCTCTAGTCATTCTTCAGCATTACCTGGAGCTGAACAAGAGTTTCTCATTTTGCAGAAGGTTGAGGGTTTGCAACAGCAATTTATTAATTTGGAAAATTCAAGCTAATTTGCATATCTGGCATTCAAAACCATGCCCTATATGGCACACTGTTTATCTAGACGTTTTATCTATAACTGTATTCTAGTATTTACAAATTATTTGTAGGGCCTTAGCCATGCACACACCTATGTATGTATTTACATTTCAGCAAGTGAATGCTTTATTTTTTACTATTAGTCGTCTTTAGGGATAGGCAAAACTCCAAGGGTATGAAACTCTGATTCTTGTCGAGAAAGCCGTAATTCTATTTGAACACAAAATGCAAAGTGTTCAAGGAGAAAATAGATGGCAGAGACTTGTTATTTTTTCTAAAAACTATCAGAACATACATTGTTAGATATATTCAAAGAAAGGTCATTCACTTTCTGATATGAAATGTTAAATACAGTGTATGCTACATTTTAGTAATCCTGCTATTGAAATTCTTCAGGAATATATTATAGTTTCTATAGATGTTGGTAACAGCAGTAGACTGGGATCAGTAGCTCATAACCTTCTACAAACACAGGATATTATCCTTGCCTCATAGAGCTTTCTATCTGTACAGACAAAGACAGGCCAAGATTAAGATCAGAGGTCACAATACGCAGGCAAATAGGACAGAGTGAAGTTTGGCTATAATTTGTAAGCTGGTTAATGGTAGGAGAGCCACTACTGATTTTTCTCTTTTAATACTGATATGGCACCTAGGATTTCTATGGCATAATATTGCCTATAGCAGGAGGATCTTGCACAGATACATCTGTAGGAGAAAAAAAAAACAGGCCACTAAAATAGAAATAATGAGGTATCTCAGGAAAGGGTGGGTCAAGCCAAGTCCAAGATAAGAAGTAAGCATCAATTCTTTGGTATTTCTGCACATCTCCCAGGCAAGATAGCTTAGCTGAAGTATAGTTTGTGAGCGAGGGGCAAATACAGTTGCCATATGAACAGAAAAGCAGAAACTCCTCTGTTTTTCCCATTAAATCTGTGCTTTTGAGTGAAACAAAAGTGAAAGTTCAGTTGCTTCAGAGATACACTGCTACTGTTATTTTTGTGACCTCTAAGGAGACACAAGAGCACTAAAGTTTTGTCACTAGCTATAGTAACGGATAAGTATAGAAATAATTATGTTTGATTATATACTTTCCCAATAACCACAGCCACTACTTGAAAAGAAAAAAACTGAACCACAACTGACTTCCTTTAACAAAGCATAACTGAGCTGTGTTAATGTGATGTCTGTCCAAAGAGTGAATACATGTGGGTGTCTCCTGGGGACTGATCCACTGAATGCCTGTAGACCCACACTGATCACTCTCCAAGCACGGACCCTGAAAGTTCTCCAGGAATTCACACCTTGTTCAGTGCCTCACCCAGCAAAATCCTCCTCAAGGCCAGGCACTATCTTCTCCCCTAATGCATTTACATACTGAAAGGTGCTGCTCCTCCTTCCCTGTGCTCCTCTACTCTCACTGACAGAGTATTAAAATGTAAGCTTGAGCAACATACTTGCTGGCAGGCTGCATAACTCAGCATAGCTCTACTGCACAAGGAGGTGTTCCTAAGGTTCCAAAGTAAAAAAAAAAACAAAAAAACACAAACAAAATCTTTGAGGATTCTTCTGTTTAATAAAGAGAAAGTAATGCTGCATGAAGGGGTACAGTCATGATGAGGTTCTTGTGTCTGTACTAAGTGCAGCAGTCCAAATCATTACTGGCACTCCTTAAAATTAATTAAAGTAAAAATAAAATATAAAATAAAATAATAAAATTAAATTAAAATAAGTATCAAACCTGTAAAATATGTTTGGGTTCATCAGTTATTAATACCTATCCATTCATATTTTGTATTCAGCAACACAGAATTTCCACTGACAAGTGTAATCTCTGAAGGTACTATTAAACAACCAACCAAATCACCCCAGACGCTATGAACAGGAATTAAATGAACATTGGGGAAGTGGAGAGATTATTACTTCTACTTTCACACCCAGCAAGAGTTTACAAAGATGAACATCGAATCATTCCAACATGCAGCACCATGTTCAGTCTGGAGAGCTCCTTTTTCCAGGGGAAACTTTGGTGCTTTAAGGAGTATGGTAAACATCCCATATGACAATGGATATGGACTCTTACCAGAACACTAAAAAAAAAAATAAAGTTTACAAATTTTAACACTGCACCTCACAAACCAGTTTTGTCATGTCACTCAGAACACAACTCTTAGTGCAACAAAGACAGCATTTACCCATTAAAATAACATAGCACCCTGATATTCTCTGCCCAGTGGCAAAATTTAACATAGCTCATCAGCATTTATAGCTTGGGATCTGGTTTGAGTGTTAAAGTGCACACAAGAATCATGAAAATAATTATCAGAGACGAGAGAAGGCAAACAATCCATCACTAGTACTACTACAGGAAAGTGTGTGCCTGTTAACAGTCTTTCAACAGGCTCCGAGCTTGAAAAGTGCTGGCAAGCAGCCAGAAACACCACATACTATTTGCCTACAAGCCACATAGGTACAAATCCCTCACAGTGATGAGCACTGGAGTTTCCCTCAGCATCATGTAGGTGATTTACATACGTAATTCCTCATCAGTTTGCAAAAACTGGTCTACTGTAGCAGATTACAATTAGTTTTACAAGCACTCTTCCCCAGCATGAACATGGTTGAAAATATGACGGTCAGAATCCTAGTTAACAACCTTGTCTGTTAGTATTTCAGCAGGTCTCACCTCCGGGGAGTTACCACATATACCACAGAACATAGGGACTCTCGCATCATTGTTGTAGTGCACTTATCTTTTTTTGCACCATCACTGCAGAAAACCCAGCCTAACACAGGCTTCTTGGAATTGCACGGGAATACTCAGATCTTCCTTGAAGAACTACATTTTGGCCTGCAGTGTGTGACTGAGCATAAAACCGGGTTTCGCTGCAACACACACGTGGACTCAGAGGGCGAACCACAGCCCTCCTCCGGGATTTTCTACCCCCGTACTCAGAAAAGCCAAAACCTCAAATCCACGCAGGAAAACGCAGACTCCGCAACCACGGCAGCGAGTTCCGATTAACCTCAAGAGAGTTTGGTTCTGCGGAGAAGGCAGCGGCTGGAGAGGGGTGCAGCCGGCAGAGGCTGCCCCATGGGGGGTCCCTTCTTCCTGACCCCGGTCCAGCGCTCACCCTGGGTTTACCGAGGCGGCGGCCCCTACTGAACGCCCGCAGCCCCGCGGGGGGCCGCGCCGCGACTCTGGCACCCCCGGCCCCTCGCCGCCACAGCCGCTCCTTACCTCTGACCGCCGTTCCGCACTGTACCGCTCTGCTCCGCGCCTCGGTGCGCCCGGCGTCGCTCCCTGGTTACCGAGTACGCCACGCCGCGCCGGCCCGCGGCGACGAAGCAGGTGCGGGGGGGCGGAGAGGGCGGCGAGGGGGACTGCGTGTGCGGGCTGCACCAGGCCCGGCCCCAGCAGCGCTTCCCAGGCCGCGGCCACCTCCCGGCTACAGCCCCCCCGCCCGTGCCCCTGAGCCCGCTGTCCTTGCGATGCTCCGCGGGGGGGGGGGGGAAAGTGGGCACCTCGCCCCGCCCCAGCGCGGCTGCAGCAGGGCCAGGGAGCCTTGTCCGGGAGCGGCCGCTTTGGGCGCTGCTCTCGGGAGCCGGGGGTTGAGACACCGGCCCCGGCCTCGAGCCTGAACACCCCCCGAACTGCGCTCTGGAGAGGAGCCAGAATACTTCTGAGAATGTATCGGGCTGTCGCTGCTAATTGCTATCACTAGTCGTACTACTGTTATTATTGTTGCATTGCGTACCCTTCTGCAGGGCATTACCTTTAGCGTAGGCTCCAGAGCACCGTCGCGTACAAGGCAGGGAGCTGCACCAGCAAACTGGGACACCACCGGTACTTACATAACAGCAGCAGGACAGAAGCAGCCAGCAAGAGGGTCTGACACTTCTGGGCTCAAAGCACCCTAGCCATGCAAGAGTGTTTGTGACACTGGGATAAAATGTGATCCTGCCTCTTCAAAAGACATTTCTCAATCCCTGAGACTTATCTGTGCTTCCTCCCCCCCCCCCCCCCCCATTTTTATTGTTACAATTAAAGCCAGCTTCATACGGTAGACAGAAGGATATTCTTCTGCTTAAGGGATTGCTCATCTCTGGTCTTCATCGCTGCGAAAGAAAAACACTCATATAGAGCAGAAGTTGGGAGAAATGGTGCCAATGTACCCCTTGGTTTTCATCTTTTTGGCAGTGCTGCAGTGATTCTACATTAGCATGCAGTGTGTTTACTGGGTGGATGGATGAAATCCGAGTTAGGCAGCAATGATTACTCAGCACCATCCCTTCCTTTAGTGCTACTCATGTTCACATTAGGGCTACCCTTCTGACAGGAACACTTACACTTGTGTCACTTAATTCTGACACAACACACAGTTACGGATCACACACTTGGAGCCAGGATACCCTGTGGAAGAATCAGAAATACCAGGATTCTTGTGAAACTGAGGTGTGTGTATCTAGGTCACCTCCAGCTGTCCACAAAAACTCTCTCTTCATGACAATGAGTGTAGCCAGGGATATGGGACCTGAAATTTTCTCCTCTTGAGAGGAGAAATTTTCTCCTCTTGAGAGTTGTGGGGGCTTTGTTTTGGGTTGGGTTTTGTTTGCTTTGATTTTCCTTTGGTTGGGGTTTTATTTGGTTTTTTTATTATTATTATTTGGCTGGTTTTGATTTTTTGTTTGTAATTTGGTGTTTGTTTGTTTGTTTGTTTAGGGGTTTTGTGTGGGAGAACTGCAAAGCCTTTTTCAGTCAGTGCTTTCCTACCTTTGTTTGTCCTCCATCTTTGTCATACCCCATGCTTCTTGCAGCATCAAAGATGACAAAGGAAGTAGATGCTGTTATGCCCCTGTCCCCTTTCCACATAGATACTTTTGGTGAATAAATTCCTCACTTTGCTGTCTCTTTCAGAAAATGCCATTTTATTTTAATTTCCTAGGTTGAGAATATGAGTATTAACACCATAGGGAACAACTACTACAAAAGCTTAGATTTCATATAGTAATATTACTAATATTTGAAGCAATTCAGCAAAGAAAAGTAGCTGTTAGAATAAGCTTCATTCTCTAAATTGCAGCACTATCTGCTGCACTGCATGTTTTAAATGGCTGAGGTACATTCTGCCTATCAGTTATAGAAGGAAGCCACAGAAACCGTACTGATTTCTGTACAGCGGGTTTAAGTTTAATATGAAGATGTGGCTTTTTAAAATCTCTTCCTCTTTATAGATTACACGAGAATATAATGTCACTCCAGTTCATCCAATTAGTGACAAATTAGTGACAATTGTTCTTACACCAAAATGTCAACTCCGGCTGAGGGCAGAGCTGGAGTCCATTTTATATGAAAGATGTATTCCAGACTAAGGCGGTAGCCACTGTGAGCTTCACTGTGCTTACACAGATTTTTTTTGTTAGAAAAAAATTGTTTTCACTATCCTAGGAACAATGCAGTACAGTTTATCATCATTACTTTTCTTATTTTGCTTTTAATTGTTAAAAAAATCATAAACTGAAACTATTGCCACTAGGGTGTTTGTAAATAGCCCTTCTGGAAGGAAAGGGGACTCCATTTGCTAGTATATAGCAGTTCTGACAAAGGCTAACCTCGATTTTAATGCATGTTCTGTCATCCTGACTGGGAATTTGTCAATGGAGAAGCTAGAAACATATTCAGATATTTTTATTAATTTTTAACTCATGACATGTTTAAACTTATACTTGATTCCGCTATGATTTTAAACATGCTTAACATTAAATGGTCATATTAAGTGAGGATTCTTTACTAGATGTTGGCACTGCTTAAAGTGAGAAATGGACATTACTTCCACTTTAGAGAGACAAGAAAGAAAAGAAGTATAGTAACATAGGTAATTACAGGCCGCTTACTGTGTCCAAAGCAGATTATTAAGCATGCAGCACAATTCCAAGAGCACTCAGATAAAAAGGTCTTCACTAAGGACATGTGGCAGCCAGAGGAACTGCCCTGGTGGACGAGTCTAGCTGTGCACTGAAGGGTAGTGTCTTGAACAAACCCGTCTTCTGAGTGCTCTAGTACAGCATTACAAACTGCAAGGAAGTACAGCCAGTGTTACCAGTGCTGGCTCTGTGTAATGAAAGACACAGAACCACTGAGGACCACTGCTTTTGGTTGGTGCATGGGTGAGGTCTTTGGTAGTGAAGAATGCAGGGCGTTCTTCCTTAGAAGAGAAATACTACCTTTAAAAGAGGTAAAGTAATGTTTCAGCTTGCCTCCCTGTTGTATCACACTGTGCTTGGTCCACTTTGGGTGACTAGAGTTCAAGAAAGTTCTGAACCAAGTAGAGACAATCCAGAAGACAGACTTAAGAATGGTGGAAGGTCTAGAAGGTGCAACCCAACAGACTGAAATAGTTGTTTAATCTAAAGATTCGAAAGTAATGGAATATATAAAAGCATTCAAAACCATGAAGGACCACTACAGACAGAAGGGGATAATCCCTTCTCCTCGTTCACAGCACATAGGACAAGAAGTAGTGTGCCTACCTGGCAGTAGGTGAGATTTTCAAATCAGAACTGAAATTTTAGGAGCAAATAAAGCTTTATATCATGTACCTTACGGAGGAAGGGAAAAAATACCATGGGAGTTTTTAAAGTACAAACTAGGCAAGTGTCTTCCTGAAAACATTTTTATTTTTTTGATGCTTTTCACGCTACAGAACAGAATATCTCTTTAGGTATCTTGATCACTTCCGAGTCCATTTATTGTGATTCTGTGAACGTTGAGACTGGTTTGAGCAAGAGAGCATACCCTTCTTTCTGTAAGTTTTGCAGCAAGCAGTAGTTGCCACTTCCTTCCTGTCCTGAACTGCCACCCAGTATTGATGTGCAAGATTAACATTGCCACACATCTCCTGAGAGATATGTGCAATTCTACATCTGTTTTTCATGCACTGTATCAAGTATAAATGTATAATCACAGACTCATAGAATCATTTAGGTTGAAAAAGACCTTCAAGATCATCAAGTCCAACCATTAAACTAGCTGCCAAGTCCACCACTAAATCATGTCTACATTTACACATCTTTTTTAAATGCCTCTAGGGGTGGTGGCTCAATCAGTTCCCTGGGCAGCCTGTTCCAAAGCTTGGCAACCCTTGCCATAAAGAAATTTTCCTAATATCCAGTCTAAACCTCCCTGGCACAGCTTGAGGTCATTTCCTCTTGACCTACTGCTTGTTGCTTGGGAGAAGAGACCAACACCCACCTTGCCACAGTCTCTTTTCAGGTAGTTGCAGGAAGCGATAAGGTCTCCCCTGAGCCTGCTTTTTACAACAGTGGCCAGATTAAGTTCTAGCTGGACTTTAGCCCTTCTAGTTTTCTCCCTGCTTAACTTCACAAGATCCTTGTAGTCCTCCTGATTTGCCTGCCCCTTCTTCTTTGTTTTTTCTGAGTTCCAGTGAAAGTTCTCTGTTCAGCCAGGCCAGTTTTCTTTCCTGCCAGTTTGTCTTTTGGCACATGGGGATGGCCTTCTCCTGCGCCTTTAAGTTTTCTTTCTTGAAGAAAATCCAGCCTTCCAGGACTCCTTTGCCCTTCAGGGCTTCCTCCCAGGAGACTCTGTTAACCAGTCTCCTTAACAGGTCAAAATCTTCCCTCTGGAAGTCCAAAGCAGCAGTTCTGCTGACCCCTCTCCTTACTTCCCCACGAATCTGTAAGCTGTCTGATTTTTATTCCATAAAGCTCTTGCATATTGTATGTAAACATATTTGTACATGTTTCTGTTTCATATTTAAATGTAACAAAACTTGGGCGAACATATTTTGACCATAGATTAAAGATACAATTAGAAGCCAGAGAACATATTCCTTCTAACTTGAATTACACCAAATTACATGAAGTAGAGCAACAGACCATTTAAATTCCCTTGCATTGCACTGAAATGAATGAAAGCAATGTGATGAAACTAAACAAAAGCAAAGTGGGAGTAGAAAAAAATTCAGGAAAAAGTAATCTGCTAAACAAGTACATAATACCATGATATACAATATGTTCTTTGAAGCTTTGTAAATGTACAGATTGAGCTCAGTCTGGCATATGGCAAGAGTTGAGCTAAAACAAATGGCATTTATTTCTAATGTTAGTCATCTTATTATTGTTAAGAAACTCATGTTTATTTGAAATTTATTGTTGTGCCAGTTTTTGACTCATTTGTGCATCATAAATTACATTAAATTGGAAAATTAAAAAAACTCAAACTCCTAAACAGGAATGACAAGTGTATACCCAATGTTGTTTAATATAGGACTAAAAGGTTATTATTTAAAGGTCATAAGCAAGCAGAAGTACTAAAAATCTAAAACTCATAACATTCTGTTAGGAGCTGCCAATTCCAGTAGCACCAAGTCTGCCACAGCTCCATATTCAGCCAGTAGCATGGCTAAGTGTGTGCTCCCAATAGGTGCACATACTCACTGCACACAGTTTAATGGGGACTAAAGCCACAGCACTTGTGCAGACACTAATGACAGGACTGGCCTTATCCTGTTTCCTTCCTGGTTTATCAGAATGAAAGTCTGTTAGCAGAAAATACATGCAAATACGTATCTGCCCGTAAACTGTGGGTCTGTCTGGTATCTGACTATACACTCAACTGGGCCAGTGTCTGGCCCCTGGATTGCAGTCTCCTCAGCTGCTGACACCTGGGCATCCCAGCTCCTGAGGCCTGAATCCTGCTCCACCACGTGGTAGAGTCCTTCTTACACACCAACACAAAGCACACAAGCATGGACAAACACAGGGAACTACCATACTCCCCTCAAAGGGCTGGCTTCAGCCATTTGGTATCACCAGAAGCAGACCTCAGGCTCCTCTCCTTTCCCACTTGCAACATGCACACTCTCCGACAAGGTCTCTCCTGCAGCTGGTCCAGACCTATGGATTTACTGGATCTCACAGCCTGTTCCCTCCAGTAGACAAATCTCAGACCCCTGGTCTTTCCAATGTTACAGACACTCCAATATTTGGCTGATTGGCTTCTTATCCTACCTTCTGGCTGATGGAGTTTGATCGCTGCCAGTGATTGCACACATGGACATTCATCCCCTTGCATATTGTGCAGGTTCTCCAGCCTCTCCAGGTGCTGGCAGCAGAGATGACCGGGCCTGCACTGCCCCTGGTCCTGCTCCAGTTGCTGTATGCACCCAGACGCACGCAGAATAGGAAGTCACTCACCCAGAAAAATACCCAGAAATGGGGTTTAATGAGAAGCCAGGGCAGACTGCACTGATCAGGTGTAGGGAACGGCCAGGCAAGTGTGTTTACACATTTTGTCCCCTTACCCCTTTATTTTCCCACACTCCTCCACCCTCCACGGTCCTGGGTGTATTGGAGGTGTGTCTTTAAACACATAACCTAACATGATGAAGTAGCGTGGCATGAAGCAGTACTACAAACATGATCGGATAGTGCCACCACGTGGAATCTATTAGAAAGTTCTTTCCTCCTGCTCTAGGCCAAAAAAAATGTGCTGCAGGAGCAGTGCAAGAAACTTTCAGCTACCAAACCTGAAGTTATTTTTAATTTCCTTACATTCTAATAAAAGCAAGATGCCTTTGTCAACTGTGGCTTTTAACAGCACTGGGAAGATTTCCAGCTGGCACCAATCTCAAGCAAACATGGACAAATTTCAGGAAAACTCATAAAAACTTGGTTAATGGTCTTCTTGTTATGTAAAACTATGCAGAAGAACTGTATTTCTTTACTTGTTCAGAATAATGTGTGAACAGAAAGATAATTTAGCTTAAAATATAAAGAAATTAAAATAATTACTTCTCTGAAGTATAATGCTACCATCAAATGTCAATATTCCTTGTGGTAAAAACAATAAGAATGAAAACACAGAGTATTTCAGTGGTCACAGCAGAGTGATGATTTGGAACCTAAACTGAAGCCTGATCAGAAGAGATGTCTCACTTGTAATGTTGGGGACATTAGAAGATGCATAAGTGTCTTGTAAGGTCAACTCTGAAAGGACATCTAAACAGCGATAGAGAATAGGGTGTTTAATAACGGGTGAGCAGCTTGGTATGCTACCTGAGGCAGCTACAGCACCTGACAGGAACAAACCTCAGAAGGTTGATTAAATCAGTCAGTACCCCTTGGGAAAGCTTTTAAGAAGAATTCAGTTTCTAAACTCTCTGCTTTACTTCAGTTGTTGTAAGGAGCATGTGGGTCTAATGTGAGGCTTACCTCCCTAATCAGGCAATATTTACCTTGGGGAAACCCTGGTCCCATGATGCTTTTGTGACCTGTCATCAACATATTTTAAGATTTTTAGATATCACTATTATTACTTTCCTACTGACTGACGGTCAGTGACTATTATCTGTCGCTGTCATGCTTGCAGTTCAAAATCTATTTTCTGATTTCTGTACTGGTTTTGATACAAAATGTTAAAAAAAATTAAATATCTAAAATATGTTAAATATGGTAAATTACAAGGCATGTATTTGGGCCACTGTACACCATGTGTGAGTGAAAGAATTTATCCAAAGTCTTTCCTGACCTCATTTTGAATATATCTTAAAGTCATTAGGCAAAAGAAGCTTCTTGATATTCATGAGAACTTCCACGGGCAGAAATATGTCATCTCTGTGCAATTAATCTTATCAGATATTATTTTCTACCTTTTGATGTTGACGGGTAGTGCCAGAAGTTCCTCTGAACAGCATCAGGATTCTTTCTATGAGGCATCCGTGCTTTTCATCATGATAATTTTCATTCAGGAGCATGAAACTCTGTGTCATGTCAAATAAAACTTAATGAATAGGAAATTTGGTGTTTTCTATGAAAAGCTGAAGAATGAGGAGACTTTTTTTTTTATATGTTGTTTAAAAAATATTACAACTTTTGCAAAAAATGCTTATTTGAAAGATTTTGAAGAAGGAAAAGTATAACCGAATACAGAAGCAGTGAAAAATAGTGGTATACAAATCTCATATATACAGAAACAGACAGAAATTTTACTAAGAACAAGTACTTTTTGAATTGGTAGATCAAACTGAAGGATTAAATTTTAATATTTCTAATTGTTCTGTGGAAAGGGCAAGCAACATTGAAAGAATAAGTTAGCGTGCCTATGAAATGTCTTTCTTTGCTTTCCAATATTATATGTCACACATCTTTTGGCTATAACTGTCTCTGTCTCCTGTTTCAGTGATGCACTTTATCCTGAAGGTGGCTGCATTTCATGTGAGTCATTCATTCCTACAGTGTCTTCGGTATTTTTTCACTGGATGTCTCCCATGTTCAGCTGTGACTAGGAGTAAATTAGCCAGTTTGAAGACTACAGCTCTTGTGCACTGAATTATTTATTTCAGGAAAATAGTATGCTACAATAAAGAATGCTACATTATATTCAGAAAAATACTATGCTACAATAATACAGAATGAGCTTAAAATTCATCAGAATAGTTATCCAGTAGATGTGCTCCTCCACTAGGACAGAAGCCATTAGGGGAACTTTCTTGCTAACTCACTGGTTTGGGTGAATATTTTTTCCTGTCTAGAGCAAATAATTGCTAAATGACATGCTTGGGAAGACAAGCAAACTTTTGGAAAAGTGCTTCTCTTGACAAAAATTTCTCCTAACTGTGTCTCTCCGACCTCCAAAAAATAAGATTTGTACCTGAAAGAGAAGCACAGACTGGTGATCAGTGGTGACCTATATACTTAGAGTGTTTTCCTTTAAAAATAGTACCTTTTTTAAAACTGGTCCTCCATATTATGGGGAGCACTATACACTTTTGGTAGTACAGTTTGCAGATGCCTGTCAGAGTTAAATTTATGGTATTAAAGCCCAGATGCTTCTAGCTCTTCAGTGCTTATCTCTGGAGATTTCTCAAATCTTGAATTTTCCAGGGGCAGGGTGTGGTTTTTTTGTTGTTGTTGTTTACAGCAGAAAGTTATAAAGTTCAGAGCAGGTATAAAAGGCTACCAGAATAGAATGGCCTGATTTTGTGTTGCATTGATGGGGATTACTATACCAGCCACCAATTCGACTGGCATCTCTGAGTCTGAATTGCAGCACCACAGAAATCAAAGAGCAACCTGCTACATATTTACCTGGATCACCAATACTCTTGCAGCACAGACTTGCTACAGGCTCATGTCCTCTGGACACAGAAACGAATTAGCAATATGGTTGCTACTGGCTTACACAGGTGAGAGAATGAGAGTTATGTAGAACTGATTATATCTCCCTTTTTCACTGAATTCTTTCTGGTCATTTAGCTCCTGACCAGGCTTTGACAACTCCAGGCCACTTTGATTTTCCATTCTTCAGTATTTCAATATTGTAAGCTTCAAGGTTTCAGTTGTTATGATGAAAACCAAATGACAGTGAGACATTTATATTTAATTTTTTAGGTCTTTATTTTGATTCAGGAGCTCCCTCTGACTATTGCCAAAGCATTTTTGTTTTGCCAGTTTCTGGCAGAATATAGGTGTAAGTATAAGGCTCTGAAACGATCTTAATTTTTAACTTCAAACCAGATAATGTATCCAGTGGTCCAACAATCTTGAACCCTCTCTAGTCCCACAAATACCTCTGCTGATCCAGCTTAACCTGGTTCATTGGTCCTCCATCTGTGATTTAACTTGCAGCTTTAGAGATGAGCTATCTGATAATTTTCAGAGTAAACTGGGGAGGACCCAGTATTGTTCCTTTCTGAATCCTTGGAATTTTTCTGTTTTCTGTTGTCTTCTGATGAAAACCATATTAAATGCTTCCTATCCCTTTTCTCTCATCTTGAAATTCCCAGCCCAACTCCAGTTAAATCAACCCATCCCAAGAAAAATCCAAACAGATTTCTTTCTGTCTCTGAGGAGTAGGAGTATCAAATATGCCTGCTTAGTTTGTTGACTATTCTTCAAAAGAAGGCAGCAGTAAGTGATTAATCAGACAGTCAGAGGGTATTTTCTCTGATACTATCTGAGATCAGATGTAGGTTGTCATCACCAAACAAGAATCTTTCATAATATACTTGAGAGCTAGCAACACTCATTGTTTCAAAAGATATGTGATTATCTTTGTCTCTACGATCTTTATCTTCAAAAATGAAAAGTGAAAGCATTCTTGCTGACATTATTCCCCTATTACTGCTTCCCCTTACCATTTCTGACAGCTGTCTAGTTAACGAAATCTCCACAGTTTTGCCTATTTTTTTAATTTCAATCCATGCCATGTCAGGACAGTCTTATTTATGCCTTAGGACTGTTCCCTGATCAGTCCAGAGCTCTTTGGTTATGATCAGGTGATCTTAACTGAAAGGGTCAGCAGTCATTTCTGGTGTATCCCCTTCAATACCACATTTTAGTCTTACTGAATACTTTCTTTCTGAAGTTTGACTGGCCAATGTCAAGGCATCATATTTTTGTAAACTCTGTGCTTCACTTCTGTAAGCAATTTATTCCCTTACATTTTCATCATTTCTCACAATTTTATTTCCTGATCTTTTTAATTGCTTAGATCATCCGTGCAAAACAAGTAATTTGATTTACTAATGTTGATTTCTGTATGTTAAAAATCTGCTTCAGAAGTCTTACATCTTAAAAGTTCTCTTCTCCCATTTCTGCTGAATTTCACCAGTGTAAAACTCAAGCATGCATTAAAATGTGCATGAAACCAGTATCAAGCTCCTTGTGCTTACTGGTAAATGAGCTACATCTGGAGTTTCTGCGGTCACTCTGTGCTTGGATGCCTATGTCCACAACTTCTCGCCCTTACAGCTCAAGATTTATTAAGCTTACTCTCTGCAATAACAAGCCATCTGAGAGCTGTAAAAATTAACGACCTGCAATAGAAAATGGTTAAATTAATTATTCACCAGTTTCCAAAGGACCGTAATTGCATTTCTGTTCTCTGTGGAGCACTCTGGCTAGCTTGCTGAGGGACTGGAGTGCTCAGCAGCATGGAGGTTACAAGTACAGATGTTTTGTGGGTGCTTGGGAGAGAAAGAGATCAGGGATTGTCAGGGATAGCTATGCAAGGATGAAGGTGAGGGCAAAGGTCTGGAGGTTTTTTGTCCCTGAAGAGTGCTGGGATGTTTAGATTTGCTGCAATAAGGAAGGGATATATGGAAGAAATGACTACAGTGGTCTTTTGTCAGAGCAAAATTTCTGTAGTTAGTTTGAGAGAGAAACTCTCTGGGACTCATGGGTATGCTGAGGGAAATACAGCTTTGTTGACAGAGCACTTTTATCTTGTTCCTACTAAAAACTCATCAAGTACCTGCTTTTGGCTACTTCTCAGCTTAGGTTGAGGTGAGACTGACAAACAGCTTTCTGCCAGCATTTTGTCTTCACAGCAGTGGTAATGGGCCTCCTCTAATGAACTGCAGCTTGACATGCAAGGCAAGGATGACAGACCTGCCAAATATGCACCCTGTGAAATGCCTTTAAACGTCGAATGCTGCTCTCAGGGGAAGGGCAAAGAAAATCATCAAAAGAAAAAATATTGATGACTGGATGCTTGGACTTTTGCTTTTCAATATGGTGTTTTTCTACAGAGTACAGGAAACAATCATTTGCACAACAAAGAAGCGCAAATTACCCTAGTCTCACTGTAGTTTTTTTGTACAGTACTTAATTACAACAGAGTTGTGACTGCCATATGTGATGCCTTGGGTAAACTATAATAAGAATAATAAATAATAACAAACCCAGGCGTACAGGAAATCGCCCATGGGCTGTATAGTCCTCAAAACCTTTACTGACAGTGTTATGAGGTATTATGGCATTCTTCATACTTTTCCACTGATTAATCTTAGCTTTATACACTTCAGAACATTCTGACATCATGTACATTTTAATTTTCTGTAGGCAAATCAAAAGTACTGTAACAGAGAAATACAAGTCCAGCTAATTTCCTCATGAGTTCCATTCCATATACCTCCAAGCTTGTTGGATTTATAGCAATAAATGGATACTCTGTGACTATGGTGTGGGACCGTCAATCAGAGGAAGAGAAGATTAAACAGTCATGACTACTGAAAGGCAATTTCCTTCAATTGTTCATCATGCTTCAATTCTTAACCTTCCCCATAGGATTTCCTTTTGCTCTAAAGTTCTAAAAAGGTTTGTTTGTCTACAATATTTTTTTTTGGTGCTAGTAAACTGATGAAGGGGGCTATAATGAAATTTGTTGGTTTTCTTCATATTAATTATTTACCTATGATGCGACTCAGAAAGCAGATTTTTACTGTCATAAACAATTTGCCTAGAAAAATTGAAGAAGAATTTTCAATCTGTTCATCTATCAAAAAACATGAAGTCAAGAAAATTAAACAGTATACCCACAGTAAACCTAACTAAATCAAACCAAAATGGTGTCTGTGGTAGTATATGATTTCACAAAGACTATTTTTCTGTGACTAGCCTGGTAGATCAGACATAGGTCTGGAAAAAATAACGAAGTAATCCAGGCGTAATGCATTAGACTGGGAGAAAAATCCTGTTATAAAATGTATAAAGTGGCTCTGATACTTTTTTTCTCTCTTTCTTTTTTTAAGCATTGGAACCTATAGAAGAATTAGCTTTGGAAACAGCCTTACTAAAAACATATGGAGAGTAAAGATTTTGGTCTCACCAGCCTTCTAATTTCATTTTTGGAAGATTTTTCAGATACACAGGAAATACAAATACTCTCTAAATGCTTATCAGCCCTATTATGATATCCCAGTATGTGCAGGGATATTTTTATTAGCAATGATGTGTTTGGATTAAGCTCTTATCTAACACACATAATTAAATGACAGCAGTGAATCTGTTTCTGCTAAAATTAATATAAAAATGGGTCCTGGAAGCATACCTTGAATCCAGGATGCTGTATTTCTTGATATGCCTGTGTGATGAAATGAAGACCATGTCAATGGTAAGTTCTTGTTTATGCCTTAGCAAAAGGATTACAGTTAACAGTCTCTGTCCACCTAGGGACAGTAAAACTGCAGAGGAACTGAGCATTCACACAGATCTGTAAGTCCACATTCAAATGGTAGCACACAGGAACATTTTTTCCTGTTCTAAAGCTATGCCTTATGATGAGTCAAGTTCATTAAATTCTGTGTGACAATTTGAGAGAAATACAATTGTGCTCCTAAACAGTTCACGCACTGTAAAGGTAAATGAAATACATGCTGCTCACACCAGCAAACTGATGTTTCTGAAGGAGAAGTGTCTCTCAGTGTGAACACATATAGATATATCTGTGAATATTATTTATCAATGAAATTAAAAATTTCAGACCACCCTAGAGAGTGGGAAAAATAGATTCCCTTTCATTCCATCTTTTTAGCAGCAGGTAGGGCAGGCTACAACAGCAAGAGATTATATTTTTTGTTGAATGCTGGTATCTGGATGCAAAATTTATAGGTCAACTGTAGAGCTCTATCAGTTGCTACAAAAGTGTTAAAATATGATTTTGCTGTCATACTGAATTGCATTTGGTGATTGTTTCTTTCCCTCCTCTTGGTTCCTTTCTTAATGGGCAGTAGAAAGAGTAGAATGGCAACCCAAATTAACATAATGAGTCAACTAAATGCCATGCTTTCAGCACTGCTCCAGAGGCTCAGGGAGCAGAACTGAACAGAAAGACTCTGAGGTCTGTTGCCTGGTCCTTTTACATCTAGAATCAGAGGTGAAGACTAGGAAATGCTGTATTCTAAGGACATAATGGCAGATCTCTTTCATATGCTGTAAATTTGTGCTAAACTGGCAAATTTGGGCATTGGATAAATATTTTCTAAATTTTGGAAAGCATATTGGTAGATTTCCTTTTCATCTGCTGAACAAGAAGTGGTTCACAGGGTGCATTTGTAGAACAGAGAACCAAGAGGGTTTTTTTTTTGGCTCGCTGAGTCCAGTCCTCTGCCCCTACAAGCAATCACATCATATATCCTCTGTAGTAATTTATCAAGCTTCAGATTGGATGTTGAAGCTGGGTGAGTTTATGCCCCCATTTTACCCCACTAATTTTGTATGAGGAAAGAGATCTTAGATAATGACCTTGTTTTCTTCTGTCTGGGATGGTTACTCACAATTTAGTCTCCTGATAAAAACAAAAGTTTGAATTTGAGGTCCAAATGACTATCTTCACGTGGGAAATCACAAAATATCATGCAACCTGTCAGATACAAAACAGTGAGAGAGGAAGTTCCTGACTTTCTGTTAGCCCCAAAAAGCTCATCTTTGCCCTTCCCTCTTTCACCTCCTTGTTTCTCCAGGGGTGATCCCTGTTACCCTGGTGCACAGCTGGACCTGCACAAGCCCTGTAATGTCAACTCTTAGCACCATACTCCCTAGTTATTACTTGCCTGGTGGGATACAGTGCACAGATGCTAAAACTGTCTTGGCTTGTGCCCACATGGTTTACCACTATTGTTTCCAGCAGGACCCACTGTCCCTTTTAGTATTAAGTATTTGAGACATTTAAACCTGTCTCAAAAAAAAAAACCTTTTATTTCTGTCTCACCTTAATTTTAACAAGTGCTGAAAAGCATTAACATAAAATAGATATTGCTCTGTACCCTTTTCAATTCCCTCCTTGTCACTTTCCCACACACCTATAAATACACAAAACCAGTCTTTAATATCACAAATACCACAAGAAAGACTGGTAATCTGAAAGTGTCTGGCTGGCAGAAAGTGTCTGCCTCTTTTTATGTCACTCAGTCACCTTTCACTAAATTATATAAAGCTTCCGTGTTAGGCAGAAAATATGGTTTAAGAATTTTGAGATGAATATTAGTTCTAAAAATTTTGTATGCATTCTGCTAAATATGAAGTGTATTCATATTCTGCACAGTGACATTATATTCCCAATCATATAATGGTACACAACTAGCAGTGAGGGACCTTCTTCTTATGTTATATCCTTAGGGTTTCAAAATACTGAATGTCTGAAATTCTTATGCCTTTCCTATCCACAATTCTTTCTCTGAAAAATCTGGAGAAAATTTAGCAACATCTATTGCATTCCTGGAAACAGAAGTCTTTTCTGAGATGATGATGTTACTGCAGCCATATTTATTTTAATTCATAGTAGGCTTATCATAGAGAAAGGTGCATTCTGATAGAGCCAGCATGTGGGAATAGGCTATTTAACCTGTAGCAGGTGAACTAAAGCTGTTTGATCTTGAAGAGGATTGAAATGAGTCATTAAAGGCAGTAAATTCAAATTGTAGTTTCTGTCGCTTTATGGTCAGCATTTAAAATTAATAGTTTGATAGGAGACAGGAGTATTTTTCATCACTGGTCGAAGAACAAAAAATCCTGAGTTTTTCTTCATGCATCCGGCAAGCTGCAAAACTAACCAAGGCCAACTATGAGGCTGCTGAAATATGAAACAATTAAAGGAAATCCCAGCCTAAATTATAATCTCCAGATGGATAGTGTGAAAAAAAAAAAAAGAAAAGGTTTCACTGGATGCTCATTTTATTCTCTTTCATTCTTTATCTTTTTTTTGAAATAAAAAATTTTGTGGGTTCACACAGGAGAGTTCAGCATATATACCTATGTTTCTTCAAGAAGTGCCAGTAACAGTAAGCAACTCAAAAACTGAAAAGTAGTTTTCAGCAAGTTGCTTTAAAATTCTGACACAATGGTCCTTTTTCACTTCTAGTGACAGTGGTATGACCCTTCTGTCTGGCAGTGATTGACAGTAGCTAAGATCTGTGTTCAATTTGTAGGGGTTACTGATCATACTCAAACATCATTACCATGAGCCCTGGCTAGCTGAAAAAATGTGGTTTCAAATAAATTCATGTCTAGGTACCCAGTAAAGTATCTCTCTACTCTGTATTTTTAATCAGAAATCATCTAGCCAACCAGGGGTTTACTGGAGGGCAAAGATAAAGAGAAGAATCATAATATATTGGCAGGGAAAGAGTAAATGTCTTAGAGAAAGCAACTGCTGCCCTCGGAGTGGGCTGGCAGTGGTACTAAGTCCTCCCCTGCAGGCTGCACACAGCCAAGGAAGCAGGTGACTCTTCACTACCAGTACCACCCTGTCTACCTACAGTTTGGTTGCCCACGATTTTTCTAATACATGATGCTATCCTTCGCATTTATTTACCCTGAAAGTTCTTCTCTTCCTTCAGGGTTAGGGCTTGTGTTGTTGTAAATTCAAAGCACCTCCCCTCACTTAATCAATGCAGTCAAAACCTTTAAGGGCAGAATTCAGTTCATCTTTTCAAGGAGTAAAAGACTGCTCATTTCATTGGAATTGAATTCACATCAGCAATGTATTTGACAGGTTGTCCTCTACATACCTCTGTCTCCCATCAGTCAGAAGTGACAGCATGTTATATTTGCCAGTATAATGAATGGTGATGAGCATTTTTTACCCATGAGGGTACCCCAAGTTATGATGACTTAATTTTCAGGAAAAGATGCTTTCCAATAGAGAAAAATGAAAAATTATACTTGCTATAATACTTGCAGTACTCAGAAATAAAATTAACAGAAACAAAATCAGTCTAATATTTGATATAATAAATTAAGACAATTTTTATGATATATCAACCTGCTTTAGTTTTTTGGTGAGGAAGATTCCTCAGGTTACCTAGAGAAACTGTGGATGCCCCATCCCTGTCCAGTGTTCAAGGCCAGGTTGGACAGGGTTTTGAGCTACCTGGCCTAGTGAAAGGTGTCTCTGCCTGTGGCAGGGAAGTTTGAACCAGACAATCTTTAAGACCCTTCCAACCCAAACCATTCTACGATTCTATGATTCTGTCTCAGGATTTGATACACTATGCCCATTTTAGATAAGTTGTGTTGCACAAACTTGCAATTCTTTCTCTTTTTTTTCAAGAGTAAATAGTGGGGAAGAGTTTGATCTGAGAGACCCTCCTGTTTGGCAAGTCATTGCAAACCTACCTCACCTTGAAACATTTAAAATTTGCTGATAAGCATTGTGGATGTACAGCCCAGGTAACACTTCGGGTGGTCCAGCTTCTCTGATCCTTTGTTGCTGATGGTTGTTCATATGAGCTATTTGTTTTTGAGAAAAACAAGAGAATTCCCATCTTGGATTACCACATCCAGAGAGAAACTGTCACTCTTCTTCGCATTGCTGTTGACTTTCTCACAAAGCATTAAGGTTCATATTTGATGCACTTGTTAATATGGAATATTTAATTGTCTGTGTAAGTGACTATGTCTGAACTCAGCCACTTTTCAACTACATTAAAGTCAACATTTAATTCTTTTCTACAATGATCTATCTCAATAGACATATCCAGTAAAATAAAATAACTACATTTCCTCATTTTATAGTTTACAATAATTCAGTTTTGTTGTATGTCCATCTATTTCCAGAACACAAAACTAACTGTAGTCATACAATTCTTTAATTTGTATATATTTATCATCTGCTTTGGTATCTGTGTCCTGACCAAATCGAATAATCGCATTTCTTATCAAGTTGTCATCCACAGACATCTGAAAATTGTATCGTTTTCATTCAGGTGCTTAACTTAGCGTTTTCGAAGAATCAGCTTTGAAAGTCATCAATCTTCCATTAACCATCAGAGTTTCTCAGTATTGTTAAAAATATGTTTCATGCAAAAAAAGTCCCAAATATAACAGACCAAAAACAAAGAAAAAAAAAATCAACATTAAAATTATACCATATAAAAATCTGAGGATTGGAGCATTCCTAAATTTTGGAGATTCCTGATATTCATTGTGAAAACTAAATGTAGTTGATTCTAGATATTCACAGCAGAATATTTATGGGCATCCATTATCTGCAATGTATTTAAGAGGGAAACAGTTAAAATCAGGTCTTACAGCATTTATCACATAAATCAATATCTTCTATTTTATTGATCCTCATACATCCTCAATTAATTCTGGGTCTGTGTCATTAAATATCTTGGTTATTTTCTTTTGTAGGGGTGTTATTATTGCTATTTGTTATATTTAGCAGCAGTACTTACAATTTCCAACAGGGAATTAACACTGCATTGTATTAAAACTGTCTAAACAAATAGCTCAAAGTCTTTTTGTGTTCAGGGAACTCATATTTTAGAATGGGGTGTGGAAAGGAAGAGAATTGGCAAAGGAAATCTGAAGTACACTCATTAAAATACTAAAGCCTACAGTTACACTGTCAGGCCTAGCTAGTTCCTCAAACTAGCAGAGAAACAACAACGAATACTTAAAACCCCTCATGTCTACATTAATATACTAATGAAATTATGTTTATTAAAAGCCTCTTGACACATTTCTTCCTTATTGAAAATTCCCACCAAATACAAGTGCTTTTGAATGTTTAAGGAAGTTCTTCAACATAGAAAATCATTAAAGGAAAGACAAAGGAATTTTCATCTCTCTATCTCTGGACATTTTGGGGCTTGAAAAGTTTCAGAGAAGGAGGAGATTTAGTATTGTTCTGAATCAATTTGCTCTGGCTAAGGAAATGACGAGAAGGAAACTATTCCCCCGTCTGGGGAACCATGTGGTGTTCCAAGATAAGGCAAGCACTTGCTAATTCGAGTCCACAAGCAGGAAACATGATACATACATTTCCTTTCAGGCAAACAACTCAGTTCCCTGGCAAGCACGGAAGTATTGCTTCAACTGCTAAATCTCAAACATTCAGAAACCCATTGCTCCTCTGTGGACATACAATTCTGTGTTTGTTATTTGGATGTTATGGATAGAAACAGTACTTTCTCTCCAATCACATGGCCACCAAAGTTTTGGGGTAAGGATTTTGTTTCTTTTGCTAGAATATTGTTAAAGTAGATGCTTGCATTAGCTGGTGATTGCCTTAAAAAATTCATCTACATACTTTAAAGCCTCATGTTGGAAGAACCAAGTAATGAATAGATTTTGTATTTCTTGCAGGGCAAAAGATTGTTTTCCAAATGTTTCTTTGACAAAGTTTTATAATGTTTTTAAGCTCATCAAGACAGCAGGAACTTCCAGAGCAGAATTGATTGTTTGACAAAGTTAATTACTGAAGTCAGTTGAAAAGGTGACTATTGACTTCAGTATGTTTCAGATCAGGTAGATATTCTCAACCATTTAATGGATGTACCTACATGGCAGACACGATCTG
Source organism: Pezoporus wallicus (assembly GCF_028554395.1). Lineage (NCBI taxonomy): Eukaryota > Metazoa > Chordata > Aves > Psittaciformes > Psittacidae > Pezoporus > Pezoporus wallicus. Next base: position 1,488,428 of record NW_026635157.1, read on the forward strand.
TTTCATCTTCTGATAGCAGAAACTAAACATGCTGCAATCTTTGGAATAAACTCTTAGTTCTCCAGAATCAAAAGTTATTTTTAATTTGTTGTGGTGCCTCATGATCAGATTTTCCTTACTTTTTCCTCAATGTATATTTTGGTTATTATTCATTAAGACTGTTTTATTTCACACAAATCTGGGAATGGTTCATTTACTGAAACATACAGAGTGTGAGGTGGAAGTATGAAATGCTGAAATTCATTCAAGGTTCTGTACAACAGCTGTGGAGAGCCCTTCCCCCCCAAAAAAAGCTCTTTTTTTTCTTCCTATAGTTAACATTAATATATATTACCATTTAGCATTAGTGAATAAGATGATCTGTTTTTGTCTATTATTTTATTGCTATTGGGCAGTGACCCCTCCAAGAATCTGTGCATGATCTAAAACAAAAAAATAATATACATTAACAAAACAGGACTTTTGTTGCATAAAAGTACCTGGGAAAAGACTGGAAAATAACTATACAAGAAGATTGAAAGAAGTTCCTTCATTTCCTTAGCATAAGAAATAAGAATCTGTCAAATGCCTTCCATATTTCTTGCAGTGACACATATTTTCCTACTGAGAGACCATGAGCAACTCACTTCATTTTTGTGTCTAAAGACTAGGATAATGGACATCTTTAGAAATATTTGAAGATCAGCTGTGGAAAAAATATTGACATTAGTGTCTCAGAGTCTCTTGTTGTCTGGAGGTTGCCTGCTGGACTCAGAATAATAACTATAATATTTATAGAGTGTAACTCTAAAATGGCTCTTTCAGAACAAAAAAGAAAGTGCTTTCATCAGCACGTACTTTAAGAGTCCTTGTGTAAAATGTACATCTCCTTGTTACTGCAGGTTTTTCAGGGTATGCTTTAAAGGTTGTTTCACTGTTTTTGTAAGCCACCCACTATGTAATGCTGTGAGTGTGAATACATTGACAAGGTGCAGGTCCTTTTCCATGCCTGTGTGACTTCTCAGCAGCTCCTATGGACTGGGCTTAAGTATAAACTTTAAAGTGTGCGCAGACATTTGCTGAGAAGAACTAACTGAGAAAAAATGAATGTTGTAAAAATTGTTAAAGCAGCTATTCATAATGATATTTAATCTCTTACAATTTTATAAACCATCTATTGTCTAACTGTTGGTTCCCTACTCTGGAAAATATATGGGCATCCTGTTTTCTAAAGCTGTCCAGTTTCCAGTCGTAACTTCACACAATAGCATCTTAAATGTGACAGTAAGAATTTTAAAACAATGAACAAACTAAACTGTCCACTGTTTGTTTATGTGTAGGAACATACAAATCTTTCCACAACTGCTCCAGGCTGCTGGAAGTGTGTATGAATAAAGCTGTGTATATAAAACCAAGATATACATATCTCAATTTAAGTCATGCTGTGTGAACTGCCTAAGTAGTCTTAAGTCCTCTCTATATATTCATGCAAAACCCCTAGCAAATAATAGTATAAAAAAAATAGCACATTTTTTTTTTTGCAAGGTCAGCGTAGAGTAAGTGACAGCCTGGAGAGTTGATAACATGCTTAGGTGCAGATCTTGCAGGAATTCTTTTTTGGCATTTTGTCTTCACCATCATCATTCTCCAGTATTTTTTAAATGCTAAATTATGCAGCAGAGTAAAACAGAAGAAGCAAACAAGTAGTTTTGCAGGCCCAAAGTGAGTTCTGTTGGAAAGAAAAAATAAAACCCAAATATTAACCTCCTCTTCTGGTTTAAATTCATGAGTTTCATGTTATAGCTCCTGGCCTTGTAAGCAAATACCCTCTGTGCAATGTGTCACAAGCATAGAATTTGAATTCTGATTCTCACTTTGCAAGAGCTGTTCCCTACTACAGGTGCTGCGCAGTCTGTGTAGACATGAGTGCCTGTTTCAGACAAGTTGTCTGAGCTCCTGCAAGCAGGAGCTCATATCTTTCAGGTGCCAGCTTCTGTGCCAGCTTCTATGTAACCTCTGGTCACCCTCTTTTACAGTGGGAATCCACAGTATGGTACTTCAGGAAAGACAGGATGGGAAGCACTTAAAGCCAGCATCTGCTGAGCTTCAGTGCTGTTGGTATCACATAGAACTGTAGACAGAGAACTTTTATTTTATTTTATTTTATTTTATTTTATTTTATTTTATTTTATTTTATTTATTTTTTTATTTTAACTGGTAGTTTCAAAAGGAGGTTTGGCAATAACTGAGTGAGAAATTCAGTTTGGTATCCATCCATCAGCTACTTATCGCATTTTTTACTGTTTTAATATAGTCTTTATTGAGTTCATTTTGATTTGTAGGTTAACAGTGAGAGTAAAGATGTTTCCATTTTAACCACGAGTGCATTTCTCGTAATTCCTAAAAGCATTTTCAGTTGCACACAATTAAATATAATACATGGCTTTGAGACAATCCTATTTCTGCAGTGCAGATAATAATATACTTTAGGATCAGGAAATTTAATTTAAATAGTACATTTGATCATTATGACAGCAGCAGAGAGAAAAAGTGTAAGCAGATATTAATCAACATATCAGCTATTCTTCAGTCTAGCTTTACTCAAGTATCTATTTAAAAATGCAAAAATATACTTTAATACCTTAAGAACATTAAGGACAAATTTTATTTTCTTGAATCAGAATCCAGGGTGTTATTTATCCAGTGTGTGGAAACCATGCCACATATCAGCTGGCTTCTAGCGTTTGTATATATTGCAAACTCCCTGGCACTAATACTTCAAACATTATCACTTGACCTGATGACCTATAAATGCACTCATGCATTCAAATATAATGTAAAATTTTGCCTTGTCTGTCCCTCAAGCCACTGGCTTTCTCCTCATTAAAATACGTCTACTTGAAAGAAGTCAGACTATATACTGTGCTGGAATATCTGTCATATTCTAACATCTGACACAGTGTTGTGGTATCATGTTACTGGTGTAGCAATAATGGTGGTTAAGGATTTTGCATCATTCTCTTTATGAACTAAAATATTACTTGTGAAAGGCAAGTACAAACAGTAACACAGATATCAAATACAGGAAAGTCCAATGTAGACAGCCATGGGACCTGTTATTTCTCCTGGGATCCTTCATTGGTAGTAGCCGTGGGAGAATAGAAGCCACAGCAGCAAATCTGGTCTAGTTCTTTGCAAGTAAGAAAAAGATGAATTTGGCTACCTGTGTGATGACTAGGTTAAGCCTGTTGGTTTCCACTCTAATGACTGTATCAGTGCCAATTCCAGCATAACTGGGTGGTCTCTTCGCATTCCCTTTTCTCCCTTTCACACACTTTCTACCCTTGCAGTCTAGCTCTAGCAGCAGCAAATAAAGACTCAGCTGTCCTGCTGGAAATGTGAACACACAAAAGCCACAATTTGGAGCCACTTGTGGAACTCTTGATAGCACATGTGACAGTGATAGCTTCTACAAGGCTACTACTCTTCCTATTTTGATGGCTGGAAAAGACCGGTGTAAATCAAAGTACCCCAGAGGGCCTTTATCAAGGTAGATTGGGGCACTACTAATAGAGACTCTGTTTAGCTGAAGATGCAGTTCCTTTGCTGGCAGATAGGAGGAACTGAATGTGTGACATAGAGCCAATATACGTGCCCTACAACACTGGAGGTTTTTTTCTTAGTAAAGAAAACCTACAGGGTTGAAATCTGACAAAGCGGGAGGAAAACCTGAAGCTCTGGATTCAAGTGCAGTATCAGCCTCAAGGATGTGCTTCCTGAATTGCTATTTTCCTTCTTCTGTTGCATCCCCACTTGTTACTTTTCAGAATTTCACCCTAGAATTCATATACTTCCTGGTATTTTAATTTGTGACAATCAGCCAAAAAGGTGATTGAAGATACTCTAAGTTGATCAACTGGTTTTTTTTTCTTGCAGTTGGTCTCTTTTTTGTCATTTCTCTGTGGTTTGGTAAACCCCAGTGATTTTAAAAGCGCAATGATTTGCAGCGTATCCCACATCATAAGGAGCTCATGGCACAAGAAATAAATCTCTTCACAAGAGATACATTCTCTTTCTGCAGAGACTTTGGGTTAGATCAATGATGCCTGCGAAAATTTGGACTAAGTAAGCTTCTTTCTTTTGAAATCAGTCTGCTGGATTCAGACAACGTCAGACTTTACAGGCTGCTGTTCTTGGAAGCAGTCCCAATGGGAGAAGAGGGGCAAAATGTTTTCCTCCAACCTCATAATGCAGTCCTGCTCTAGTGTTTTAGGGAATAATTCCTTTCAGTGCTTATCCAAGTAGCAGGATATTGTCCTGTTCAGAAAACAGACTGAAAGAGCATGGAGCATTTTAGTGTGCCAGTATGAGTATTACCATGACCCAAAACACCACACAATATTTTTGATGACTAAGGGAGCAGTTCTCCATTCATAGTACTATTGGGGACAATAAATTAAAATTGCATTCCAGTGATAATTGTCTGTCCATTTTGATTTTTTTTATCCTTATTGCCTTTTGCATTTAGTTAAAATGTCATATAAACAATAGATAAAATTACCCAATAAGAATCAGAATTAAAGCAAGGCAAATTCATCAATATGTGGTGAGAGAAAGGGAAAGGAACAGAATGGGCTTAGCAAATGCTATTGGAAGAAGAGATGATCCATATATCTGAATTCATAATATATATAAACATAATTATTATTTACATATATATATGTATGTATAAAATGCCATCTTCATACTGAATCTGCATCTCCCCATCTGGGATACACTGACTACATTTGCAGCAATAACTTTCCTGCTCAGACTTCCCAGGATGCTTTATCATGCACTACCTTAACAAGTGTGGTTGCTTAACACTTGAATTTCAGAGTCTGAAGTCTGGGTTATCAGGGATACTGATCCATCAGTCAGGACCTGCAGCTCAGGGTTTTGTCTCCTGGTATGTGATATTGAAGGACTCAAGTAACTGAGCAGACTTCTGTCCTCATCTTGATAGAGTTAAAATGAGAGCAAATTGCATGTGAACAAACCCTCCTTCCAGCTCCCCACCTATCTTTTCCAACCCAATAAATGGTTCATTCTTCCAGGTTTGCTATTAGAGGTTTCCTAGAGTCCTGCTAGTTCTCTGTTACTTTCCTAACCTTCCATCTTCTGATTAATATTTTCTCCTTTACTTATTCCACCTGAAGCCTCTAAAAAAAGCAAAAGTTGTACATCTCCAAAGCTACCTTTCCATACTTCTAATAACAAAAAGCAGCTGTCTTTCATTCCCATTTCACAGCCAAGCATATCTACTGATAGTAGCTGAAGAGCTTGTTTTGAAGAACATATAATCCAAATGCCCGCAACAATTGGTTCTAGTATAAGTAAGTGGCATGTGAATTTGGACAACCCAATGTAAAGTAGTCTAATACAAAAACTAATAAAATAGGAAGGAGGGATGCATTCACTCATTAGTTTCTGGAAGACAAGACAGATGGTTCCTCCACATTGCAGGTCCCTATTTTAAAAAATAGAGAAACTTCCCTGTGTGGCTTCATAAGAATATTGTCAAGAGAAAGACAGTGAGGTAAAATGTGACACAGAATCGAACAGAAAGATGGTTCTGGTTTTGCAAATGTTTTCTGCAAACACACTGGGCTTTTTCAAGTGGATTTATCTGAGAAACAGATATACAGCACAGATATAAAATATAATACATTTAAAAAACACTATCAAAGACAATGAGATCTTTACAGTAATGGTACATCATCAAAATGTTTAATAACTTGTTTCTAGCCTTAATCTAGTGTTCCTCGAAGTACACTGCTCCTCAGTGAAATGTTACATGATGCCACCGATTTAGCAGTGAAGCCATACTTCCAGATTACTTAACCAAAGATTTCGATTGAATGAGTAACTTCTTTCATAATGAGGAAGATTAACAGTGATTTATCTGGATAGTGAATTTACAAAAATCAGGATGATAAAAATCTTGTACAGCTAGGCAGAGATTTTAGGAGAAGGACCAGTTTGGTTTGTCTGTTACAAATGCCACACTCTGGGACCTCAGACAGACCCTGAGAACATAGTACACAGAAAAAAACAAATAATGGCAACACCAGTGAAACTCAGCTTCACCTAAATAGGAACTGAGACTTTTTTCTTCGCCTCTTGGAGAGGGGCTGTATGGTTATGCATCCTCCCAGGCCCAGCAGCATCCAAGTAACTTTTGCTGCACAGCTTCTGCAGCAACAGAGATTTCCCCTGACTAATGGCAATCTCTTTTGTTCCACTTCAGATGAGATACTGATCCACATGAAAATCCTGTGATAGAGAGGTAGAAAATGTCACATTACTAAATCACTTCTCAAGTGCTCAAGTGGTCAGAATCTGATTTAAGTATTAGACATAATTTTTATAATTATCATGGTAGCTAGAGGGCTGCTGGAGCAGTGGAGACCCACACATACCATCTTTCCTCTGACTGAACCTGTTAAGATATCTACAATGAAGAGGGTTATTGTCCTATCTACCGGGTCAAGGTCACCAGATCTTCCTGTTTCCAGCTCCCCTGACCACAGTGTGAGCTGGCTTGGAATGCGTCACAAGACAGCAGCAGAGCAGCCTAGGTCAGTGACTCAAATAGGACACAGCTTTCATTTAAATAGAGTTAATTCTGAGAGAAATGGCTACAAGGGTGTGGGTTTAACTGAAGAAAGATAAAAGACAGCATGTGATCGTGAGGCATTAGCAATAGCAGTAACAGTGTTTGAAGATCAGCCCTTCAGTGGCAAATGACAGCAGTGAATCTCCTTCTTCTGTAATACTCAGGCTCCTTGGCATCTCCTCTGAAGTCCTCCAGAAATACTCTTATACCAAGCAAGAAATAAATCTATAACTTGTGATGTAACTAAAAAGGGAGACATTGCTCAGCTTCCCCCTTTCAGCTTCAGGATATACCACGTCTCTGTTCCCTCTCAGCTGTGTTTGAAAAGGGCTGATTTGTATGCAGCTTTTCAGTTGGATTTCTTATGCATGTGGCAGTACTGGGCTGGAGTGGCTGTGTCTGTATGTTTCATCATCTTCCGGTATTGCTACAGTGAGCCTGAAGCAACCAGGCAAGAGATGCTGCACTGCACCTCTAAAGCCACTTATGCTGATGCCAAACTTGTAGGAAACCAGCATTTCCTCTGTGCTCCATCAGGGACAGAAGTCAAGGTCATACAGCAAATCTAAGCATGCTCTGCCCACACTGATTTATCTAGGAGGCAGAACTGTGTCTTAGCTTTATGCTGTGTTTTATTTTCCAGCTAGCTTTTGGAGGTACCATTTTGTATCAGCTACTAGACTCCTGTTGTTTTGTATAAACCCTACATAAAAATTTATCAAAGAAATCATATACTGTCTTCTTAAGAGGCAGAATGGCAAATTATTCCAAATTTAATACAATTATGAATATTTTGCTATCAGTTAAGCAAAAGATTTGAAAAGCAAGTGGAAGTTATCCCTTCCATTACTGAAGCAAAGGGGATTATATCAATAGTCAGACCTTACACTTAGGAAGGTAATATATAAATCCATTCCAAGATCTTATTTGCAGCCCTGTCAGAGAGATAAAAGTAAATATTAATGAGGGACTGATTTTTTTCCTTGCCTTTATTCTGGCAAGCCCAAAGAAAAGAGTTTACTGTAGTTGGATGAAAGCAACAAACTATGTCATGAAGAGACCAGTCTTATTCTTGCACTGTCTATTCAGAGCACGATTTCTTTCTTGTGTATAAATTATTCTTTTAAAGTGAGTGTGTCACCCTCAGGCGATGTTTTGTAGCATCCTAATTACTTCTTCTTTCTTGCTTTCCCAACCCCTCCATACAGCCATTGATTTATCAAATACTTAACTGTTGTTACCAGGAAGGACACAGATCTGAGGTAGTCGAAGGAAGAGGCAAAGTTTCTTCAGATTATTATTTAAATATTCACTAAACACACAAGATATACATGTTTTGGCAATTACACCTTCTGTATTGAATATGTGGTGCTGCTTATTGTCACATGAGCTGTTGAAGAAAAACACTCAGTATTTATACACAGCTTCTGATTTTACTATTGTAATTCACTTAACCATGAGTCAAAAATCTTAGTGAACCAGATGAGTGTCTGTGAGTGGTCTCATCTCCCTTACACAGATTAGACTGGAGCATGGAGATGAAGTGAGATGTCCACTGTCACAAAAGATCACAAAGTACAGTGAGGACTAATGACTGACCCTTTTGTCTTTGTAAGGTTATCTTCATGTCATAACCCCATCCTTTTTTCTGGGAAAAAAATAAAAAGAAAATCTGAAAACAAAATAAAAAGAGACTATCAATAACAGTACGGACAACTTCATTTCTTCCTGTTTTCAAGGTAGAAGCTTCACTTCCTATACAAACTTAATAAAAGGTACTTAGATTTTGAAACCTATTGTGTAGTAGTTAAAATTGCACTAAGCAATCCTAAATTATTCACCTAACATAAATTATTCCCCTTCTACTTGAGGATATGGAAAAGAGAGTTTGGTTTTCAAGTATTGAAAATGGGGCAATTGTAACTTAAGATTTATCTGTAAAATAATCTCAACCAAAACTCCATCAACAACGCAAATACATACAGGATTATTATGAAATAATGGCTAGGAAATTTTCAGTAAAATAATTGGGGGAGGAAAAAAAAAATCAGTTCAATGCAATGCAAAACCTTGTTTGGGCTCTGATACATGCTTCCTGAAGCAAACTACTAGGCAGTTTCTGCTTCTTAGCAGAGGCCTCTGCCTTGCTTCCATGGCACCTTATTTGCAGAAGAAAATGAATTCCCTGTTTCAGACATTTGAGTTCACAATCCAGGATCGTAACACAAACTTATAGCATATTTGACCATTTAACTGGCATATGTTAATTTTAAACATTTTGCTTTAAAAAAAAAAAGTGTTATATTGATGCCAGCAGGGTAGTGGAATAATGAGCCAACCAAGCAGGCACATGGCTTCTGTGGAAGTTGCATAAATTACCCAGAGAGAGGATAAATGAAGAAGGAGACAACTGTTGGCTCAGTTGATTTCAGAGTGCCGGAGTCTCTAAGCAAGTAAGACCTGGACCAGCTTGGTGCAAACTCAGCCTCCAGACACCACTGTCTCACTTAGGACAAGCACCAATGTCTCACTTCACACTGAGTCTCCAGCCTGCATCATCTGTCATCAAGATGACAAGGGTCATCAAGAGCTGACTAATACTCCAGGTCTGTAATCATCTCACTTAGAAATTATACCAGAATTTATCGGCTTATGGTTGCACAGATTCTTGTAAATACTACTTAATTAGGTCTTGTAGCCCACACTGAAATTAATATTCATAGAAAAGTTTGATTCAAAAGTGATCTCTGAAACTGATTGATGGTCAAACAGGAAGTGAAAAGAAAAATAACCTAAAATTTCTGAACTGTAGATAGTTGAAGAGTACAGTACTGCCAGTAACCTGGAAACCCTGTGTTTTGTTCTAACCCTGGATGTCTTCTGTTTTCTTAAATGCAGCACATATACTTTGGTATTTCCTCCTTAATTTTAAGAATTTTAGGAAATCCTAATTAAGATTTCACGCCAGTCACCCATGTTCTCTTCATATAGCAAATTATTTTATACTCAGTCTCTGTAAAATAGTTATATCAATTAAGTAATAACTGTAATGCCATATTGCAGTGTAGCAAATTGTGATTTACTGTTTGGATGAGGTGCATGCAGAGACAGTACAGCTCAGGGCTATGCTTTGGTTTTGTGAGGTTAGTTAAGAATGCCTCACCAGAAGATTGCTTGTTGTACATGTGGAAAAGATTAAAATTATGTTACAGTCTTTGTAATGCATTAGGAGCCATAATGAAACTACGCAGTACCAAAGTTTCTATCTCTGTCTGCATAAAGGAATCTTTGCTTTGTTTTATATAGTTATGCCAAAGGCATTACATTAAACATGCTGACATCTCTATCTTAGATGTTCCCTCCTGATTATTACAATTACCTTTATCGTTCCAGTAAAAATCAACTGCCAGTAATATCGAGGGAACATCATCATCTCTGAGATGGTTTGTGCAATACTAAGATGGCATATTCCACTCTTCTGGGTTTTTATCACAATAAATTAGTGTATTAGTAAACAAAGCAAATGCACTCTGGTGCAGGGAGATCATTTTGGGCATCACTGTAGATAGTGAGAAATACGAATTTAAGAACACACTTAGCCTCATGCTTCTCCATCAACACAAATATTTGCAAAAAGCCACAAAACTGTGCTAGCTTTATTTCATTAAGCTTCTGGACACACACGCTGTGCCTCAGTCTACCTTACTTTTTAAGCCTCTGCAAAATGCTGGTCCTAAGTGTTTACGTCAGTGTAATTCACAGTTTTTCTGAGTTTTGAGTTTTTATTAATTTTCTCTTTAATCTTTTGTCAGAATGTTTCTTGTTGGCTTTTTCTGACACCCTATTTTATTAGAATTAAGGTGGTTTAAGCGTTGTTTAGCTTTCCAGCATAAATTTCCAGCAGAGGGCAATCTTGTTCCTGGGGAGGTTGCTCGTTTGTGACTGATCCTCTTAATAAACAGCCGTTGCTTCTGCATTTCAAACCGAGAATTAATCCAAGGGCACAGACTGCATGTTTTTTTCTCCTTGTCATTTACTTAGCAGTTTTTCGGACGCTTCTGGAGCCTGTTTGCTTACATGATCGAAGATAGTCTTAGAAACTGCACAAAATACCGTCAGTATGGTCTTTGAGGGGTCATCTGTTCTACCTTCTTTTTTCAAGACAGGATTAACTACATTACAACAACTCCTGATTGATACTGATTTTTAAAATCTTTAATGGAAGTAGATGCACCACCTATCTGAACTATCTATTCTAGTTCTTACCTGCCCTCACAGATAGAAACACGTTTTTACATTGCCTTTGCTATACTTTTTATTTTATCTGCTGTGGACATAAACCCAACTGTTTAGATATCAGATAAAGTGCAAGAATTACTCTCTGTTGCTGCAGAAAAGAACCTTGTACTAGCACAAGCCAAATAAAACATAGCTCTAGTAAGCTGCATCTGAATGCAGAGCACTGACATTTCTGACAGCCTACCTATCTTACTGATTTTGTTTGTTAGTTCTCATGTCCTGCAGTCTGATTTTCTTGCAGCTTTTTTTCCCCACAGATTCTGTGGATGCCACCGTCCTCATCTGCTTGTTTCCTGGACTTCACAAATACCTGAACCACCTTGTACTGTCCCATGTCACTCACACTTCTCACAAGAATTGTGTATGACCTTTCTTAAACTTCTGCCGTGACTAAGATCACAGCTGGTTGATATTGCACAGCAACAGATTCACCCACCCAACTGAATCATGGACTGCTTACAAATGATTAATGAGAGGTTGTTTAGCTTATACAATTAGTGACAAAGATCGGGAAGATAGTAAGTCAACACTTGTCAGATACAAAGGAATTGCGTTTGTGGGCACAGCATGGCAACAGCAGCACAAAAGTTGGCTACTGATATCAGCTCTGGCTTTAAACTAAGTTCTCTTGGAGTTGGTAGAACCAGCATAAAATAGTTCAAATCACTTCAAACATTCTGTAGTAGAGAAAAGTGGTAGCTTTTTGGGCCTAGAGTATTTTTTCCTTTCCAAACTTACTGCCCAGAACATGTGAGGAGTAGTTGCAGCCTGTTCAGCTTAGAGATACATATTTGCTATAGCTGCAGAAAGATGCTATGAGTTTGTTCAAACTGACGGACCCAGGCTACTTCCGTTTCATTTTGCATAAATGAGGCTGTGTTCTGAACATCTACTGTGACTTCCCTGAGCCTCACTTGAAAAGCTGAGACATTGAAACTCTAGTAATATAGTGTCTGAATAATTCTTATTAGTCAGCTTACTAGATTTGTCATTTGTAAAATGCAATTCATGCTTTAATACGCTAGCTGGTGCTCTACACTAAGCTGTGCAATGTTCAGTTATGAATTCGCATATGTGTTTGTATGGTTTTTATACCTGCTTTTAATACTGAGCTTTCATTTCAGGAAAAAATATAGGGTGACACAGAGGCTCAGATGGATTTTTCCATGTCTGAGATCAGTTGTCAAGGTTTTTCAGTTTCAGGTTATGGCAAGCTGATGGCATGTGTGCAAGCATGTGTGCATGTAAGGGCAGGAATGCTTACACAGACAAATTTTGAGTCACTGGCATGTAAAATCACATAAAGAAAAGAGAGCTCAAAAAAATGTGAGAAGGAAAGCATGAAAATGGAAATAAAATTCTACTTATAAAATTTTGATTGAAATTATGAAAATAGCTCTTTTGCACTATACAACATGGTGGTATGTTCTGATACATCTTATTGCTAATACTGCTGAAAACAGTGAATTTGCATTCTGCATGCAAGCTTGCATGGAATAAATTTTGCATGTCAGGTATGCAGTGCTTCATGCTAGTTTTGGACAGGTGAAAGGAAATTAAAATGGTAGAATTACTCTGAGTTGCTGAAGTAAAATTGCAGAATCCTGGTCTAACGTAATATGAATAAAACATCTCTAGCTAGCTGAGTTTGAATGCTGAACAAGGCCATCCTTGACTGACAAGCTACCTTACCTCTTCTAATAACTTTAAGATAAAACTACTTCATTATTTCTCTTTTAGTAAAGCAATAAAAAAAAATTAACAGCTCCAAAACATAAAGAAAATTGTCATATTTGAAAGTCACCCACTAGAAATCAAATAAAATGTGTAGGTATCATCTCACACTGTGAGTGTTCTTTGCCTACTTGTGCTTAGCAATAGCATGAGCAGAACAGATGCTTGGAATGCTGTTTCTTTATTAGCTTTATCAGCTATTATTGGCAAAGATTCAGTTCAAATTCAAGTCATGTGTGCACAGCTTGACTAAAAGATGCTTCTCCATTTCTCTTCCCTTTGCATTCAGTACATTGTCCTATCTTCCCCCACCCCACCCTGGTTCTTGTTCTGTGATGCTGTCATTGAAGCTGCTACTGACGTGATTTTGAAAGGTACTGCCATCCCTTCATACACATGGCCAGCTGAAAAGTTTACAAATGCATATTTTGTAAGTATGGAGCAAGGCAGATCTTGTGTCCATTTTAATTTTATACCTTGGGGAATTTATCATAAGGTTATAGGAACAATGCAAATCAGGATTTTCTGACTTTGGGGAGCAAAATGCTGTTCCAGCCTGTTGCAGCCACAGCTGAGGGCAAGAGGGAGATTCCTTGGGAAAATGGATCCTCAATACAAACATATTTCAAATTCAAAGGAATGCCTTGCTATCTGATGTGGTCCATACACATGAAAGGAAAATTAAACCCTCACAAAAGTAAGGGATTGACCTGAGTACGTCTCCAAGGATCCTGCTAAGCTCCACAGTAGAGGCAGGATTCTCCATCACAGAAAGCAAATCTGTTATAGGAAGATTTTTGTTGATCCAGGGACTGACAAGTCTATGTGGGTACTGTGTTGCTAGATTTTAGTGAGGTGTATCCTAATATAAGGAGAGAGAGAATGTAGTTCACTTCTCAGAAGATTTACGGTTTGTATGATGTCTGTTTGGCCTTGCTGCTGATGTTCAGGCTGGATGTGAAGAAATTATTTCAGAGCCAAATGCTAGGAAAAATACCTTATCAGCCAGTCTATCATCTTTACTAATAACATGTCCAAATTTCTCCTGTGAGGATTCTATAGAGTGTTAAGGACTTGCTAGAGGCTATCAACTTGGTAGGATATATACTAGCTCTTAATATATACAGTTGACGGAAAGTTATGAAAGTTTTACAGAAAGCTGCAACAACCGACAGAAAGCTTTTCATAGCGGGGGCAATAATCCCCTGTACAAACCTTTAGTACTTCATTTGCTTAATGCTGCATGCAGAAATCAGAGAGGAGAGAACAGAGGGACTTCAAAATGAATTGCCTGATCTGGATAGACGCTGTCCTAACAGACACATGCTGGCTTAGTGTTCAGATCTGGGGGTAGCATCCTGAAGTCATAGGTGTTACTGTTGGTTCTGAACCTTCAACCTTTTTTTCATGGACACGTTGGAGATACCATAGATAAGAAAGGTAATGTAGCTAAGATATTCAACAGCTTTGTTTCCTTATCCTTTTATTTTTGGATTTGTGTCTCAAAGTCTGTCCTGAGACAGAAAAAATCCTTTGATTGAAAAAATCCTTTGTCCTTCACCTCAGTTGGTGTTAGAAGTGAGAGAGGAGAAAATTGACCTTTTGGTTATGGCATAATCAAATAAAATAAGCAGTGGGAGGAGCCTGAGAAGCATACATATCAAAACACATTTAGGCAACCAGCACCTAGGGAGTTATTGTTATTGGAAGCATCCCTACTTTATCCCAATTTCTTTTTTCCTTAAAAGCAGAGGACAGAATGACATAAGCAGTTCTCAGGAAACCATAAGATATTACAGGGGCCCCGTGGGAGACAGTTTATGTTGGTATTGCTCTGACTCTCCTGAAAGGCTAGTTCTGCCCTGCCAGATTATGGAAGAGAAAAACAACCCCCTGAAAGTCAGCTGTTCCCCTCAAAATCCCAGGTGCAGCAAGTCCCACTCTGCCTTTGATCTTTTTCTCTGTTTGGTAATATTTTCTGCAATGTACCTCAGGGCTATGATCACTGGGCATTCTAAAGAGGAAATCAATGGGCGTAGATTTACAATTCTTCAACACTAGTTTTTAGAACTGAATTACATTTCAGTGACATTCATCCTCTGCAGGGAGCAAACATAAAAGCAAGTTTGGCCTATTAGTGTGATCCACAATCCCCACTGAAGCCACAGACAGTCTGGGAATAGAAAGAATAAAGTGTCTGAAACAAATGGGTCTGGTGATATTTCTAGAACCAAAAAGAATAAATGTAGGTCCAAATGGGAATGAGAGCATTTGGGGTACTATATGGCAACTGCAATAGTCAGTATAAAGCCAGGTGAGTTTCCTCACGGAATAATTTGACCCTCTATTTTTCCATTCATATATAGAGGTAAAAAAATAAAAGAATCAAAGAAGAAAGAAAAGAAAAGAGAAGAAAAAAGAAAAGAAAAGAGAAAAGAAAAGAAAAGAAAAGAAAAGAAAAGAAAAGAAAAGAAAAGAAAAGAAAAGAAAAGAAAAGAAAAGAAAAGAAAAGAAAAGAAAAGAAAAGAAAAGAAAAGAAAAAAGAAAAGAAAAGAAAAGGAAGGGAGGAAAGGAGGGAGGAAGGGAGGGAGGAAGGAAGGTAGGGAGGGGGGGAGGAAGGAAGGGAGGAAAGGAAGAAAGGAAGGAAGGAAGGGAGGAAAGGAAAAAAGGAAGGAAGGAAGGAAAAGGAAGGAAGGAAGGAAAAGGAAGGAAGGAAAAGGAAGGAAGGAAGGAAGGAAGGAAGGAAGGAAGGAAGGAAGGAAGGAAGGAAGGAAGGAAGGAAGGAGGGAAAGGAAGGAGGGAAGGAGGGAAAGGAAGGAGGGAAAGGAAGGAAAGAAAAGACATTATCCAAAGGGATAATTGTTTGTGCTGTACCTCTAGCACAGGGTAACAGCACGTGGGAAGGACTGAGGAGCTGCACTCGATACTTTTGTCAATTCCCTCATCTCCTTTTAACAGTGTGAAATGCTGATTTGATTGTGAAGCTGGTGAAAATTATGGCTAGAAGGATATAGGGACAAATCCTCACCATGGTGCATGGCAACCCCAGAGCCAGGTATGCTGATGCGGCTTGCTGTGCTTCTGCTCATTCTCCAGGCTGCTGAGCCCCACAGAGATCCTCTTTACCTCCTGCCCACTGGAACTGAGAGCCCAATAGGAGCTGATATATCAGATGGCAGCACAGAGCCCTGTACCTGGTGTATCCCTGTGCAGTCTCATATATAATAACCTAACTAGCATTCCAGCTGAGATGCAAAAGAAATCAGCCTAAGAAAGGACTAGTTCTTGCTCCACTTACCCATACCCATGGTTGGACAGCAGTAGGGGGTACTCAAGACTGCAGCCTTAGTACTTGGGAACTGCTGTCTTTAGGATACCCCTGGGATTTACTCAACTGAAGGTCACAAAGTCCTGGCTCTCCCTCCCCTCCTCCAGGAGTATGAATAGGAAATTGCAGTAACAGAATGTATTAAATCTATTAAAATGGCATAATAGGCTATTCCTGACCAAAAGGGACCCACTAAGGCCTGCTGTGTCTCTGAAGATGTTGATAAAGGGCAGAATGATGACAAAGCTCTGATCTGCAACCAGGAGTTGCAGTGCAGGATGCTGCCTGTGGGTTCTTGCAAAAAGCAGAAAAGGCAATCACCCTTTGACTTTAGCCTGCCTAGTTGAGAGTTTCTTAGATGTAAAAATGAGGGCTTGAAGAAAAATTATATTTTAGGGTCAAGTCTGATCCACCTCCGAACAAAAGGGCAGCAAAGTGCCCCCAAGAGGGAGGAGTGCTCTGCAATGTTATCCTATGCATTATCCTCTCCAGTCTTTATTCTCCCATTTGAAAAGGATAATGGTTATAAGACTATCTGAAAGCAGAGGTTACAAGCAAGCAACAGTAGGATTGTATAGCCTTCCAAATATCATGGCTTAATTAGAGGGCCTCATGGAACTTCAAGGTTATCCTAAAAGAAATACAAGGTGAATAAACCTGGATAGGAGATTCATAGTGATGTCAGTAATTCATGATAGAGTTGGACTTGCATGGAACCACACCCGCAAAGGCACGCTGGGAGAACGTACTGCCCCTTTGTCAGGGTCTGATGAGCAACAGCAAAGGCTGTGTTCCAATTTAATGGTGCTTGGAGTCCCCACCCAGAAACCTGTGAAAATTTTATGCTAAACTTTCTGGTGCTCAAGGAGCTAATTTTCCCCAACTGCAAATATGAATCACACAGCTAACAATTTTTTACTGAAGGGAGAAAAGTAAGAAGGTAGGTAAGGAAGGAAATAATAACTAATTCTTAAAATATAATTATATCAGTAATTATTTACATCTCCCCTGCTGAAAAGAAAGTAAATGTTTGCTTTCCCCCTCCTGCAGTGACCTGCCTTAAGTTTAAGGCTTGGTAGGCACTGAGGCCTGACTTGAGCAAAGGCATCTGTTGGCACATACTAGGGTGCCTCTGCCTGCAAGCTGGTCCCACTAGCTATGCCTAGCACCTCTCCTCTCCCTCCGCTGTGTGCTCTTCTCCATGGCTGTCCAACAGCCACTTGCTCCCTTTGCCTATTCAGCACCTGCTGTGGCTAATTCTCACAGCTTGGATTCAGTGTCATTATTTCTGAAAAAGGACTGTTTGTGCAGCACCATAAATTCAGGGGAAACTCTTTAACAGCTGTTACCCTGCAAGAAAATGTTGAGCCTACTCTCATCTTGGCCTTTTTGGGCTCTAACATTCTGATCCCAGTCCTGGAGTTTCTGCCTTCTGTTATGAGGATGAGACAGGCACAGGGCTAGCTACCCTGAGCTTCTGTACAGTGTGAAAGTTACTCACCTTTCTCTGTCTAATGAATACAATTTCCTTTTTAGTACAAATGCTTCACAAGCATGATAGGACATTATAGCATAAAGGACAGATAGAATAAACATGTTTTGAGCTGTTGTGTTGCTCTTTTTCCCTTATTCCCTCTTTGCTCCACCAGTAGTCAATGTGGTATTCCTTATTGTTAAAGATTCAATTCCTTTTTAAATTTTGAGGGGATCTATAAAGGTTTTTTGTTCATTTCAGGCCTTATCTAGGATTAAAGGTGTATCTCCAAACTTTTTAGAACAGCAAAAAAGCTGGTGCTCAGTTGCAAAAGTAGGTGAAGTTTTCTGAACAGTCCTATTCTTAGAAATATACAAGGAAATAATCTCATTTGAGAAACCAATCCTAGCCATGTTTTTCTTTGTTTTCAGATCTCTTGATTCTTGAAAGCATTTATAAAAGAGCTAGAAATTTATTTTTCTTAATGGCAGACTAATGTATCTTTAAACTGGGCATTGGGGATGGGAAATATTCAGGTGATTTACCATTACTAATGTTTATCTCTGACCATTTAGGATATACTAATTTACATTAATTAATATGAGGATTTAAAGTAGCTGTTACTCAGCAGTAAAAGGATGGAACATGTTCTTGTTCTTTAATAAATATAAGGCTTACTCCTTTAGAAACACAGTAGAAGCTACATCACTGTTGTAATAGATGAGTTTACGAACACATAGACATAGAACATCAACATCTATAAACATAATGACAAGTTTGCATAAATCCGGACCTCATATTGCTCACAGAAGCAAATGCCTGGCAGTTTTATAGCACACCTTGTTGCTGGTGGGTGGCTGATTCTGGAAGAGACTGATTTTTCCCTTGCATTGGTACAGAAACTGGTATTAAACGCAAGCTACTTTCTGGATCTTGTTGAATTATGCAAATTAAAATAAAACACACCATATAGTGAAAGCAATCTGAACTGCTGGTTTTGTGTTGTGAAGTTTGTGTATTACGTACAAAGACCTTAGGGTTTATTCATCTTTTAAGGAGGCTGCCATCTTCAACTCATTTTCTGGCAGGAAAATCCCTCAGAGTTAATGAAATAACTTTGCTGTGTATTATTGTTGTATTTCAGAACAGATAACAATAGCCTTCACAGTGTCCATGGTGATCGGACTGGTGATTGGAGGTATTATCTGGGCATTGTTTACTTGCTTGTCCCGTCGCAGAGCTAGTGCCCACATTTCCCAGGGGAACTCCTCAACCTTCAGCCGTCGGTCCAGACCCTCCTCCCATGGCAATACTACTGGCAGGACTGGATTTTACCGCAACAGCAGCTGTGAACGTCGGAGCAACCTCAGCCTGGCCAGCCTCACCTTCCAGCGGCAAGCGTCCTTGGAGCAGGCCAACTCTTTCCCCAGGAAGTCAAGCTTCCGCGCGTCTACCTTCCACCCTTTCCTGCAGTGTCCTCCTCTCCCTGTGGAAACAAACAGTCAGCTGATCACCCTCACTCCCACAAATGCCACCACAACCCTTGTAGGAAGCACTACCAATAGCTTGAGCCGACCTGAATTCCACTGGTCTAACAACAGCCTCCGCATCTGCCACTCCACACAAACCCCCCCTCCTGCCTATGAAACCATCATAAAAGCTTTCCCAGACTCCTGAGCTGGGTCCCTGAGGCAAACATGCATGTGCATTTTATGAGGAATCTCAATCATCTCAACAATTTTCTGTGCATGAAGAAGATCTCTGAGGAGTCTCCAGCTGCCATTGCGGAGGGAACATATATTGCCCAGAGGCGGGTAGCGGTGATTTCTTAGTGCACAATATCCCACTGTCCAAGGGATCACTTATCTTTGCACTGCTGGCTCTAATTTACTGCTCTGCCATATGCTTCCGTATTTATAGTGTTGTACCTTTAACTGTAACCAGTGTTTCTTTATTTTAGATGAAAGAAAATGGTGCCACAAGAAAGATCATTTCCTGAAGAAACAAGTCACCTTAGGGATTACTGATATACATGTTTCTGCAAATTTCATTATTCTGTTTCTTTAAATCAAGCAAGCAAAAAAAAAAAAATCTGGTTCTATGTATTTTTCCAAGGGTGTTAAATCCTATATCCATGGAAGAGCTTCTGTCTGAGGAACTGTAGACACAGAACTTGCAATGTCACAATCCTGGCTGTGGTTGTAGGCATCCTGTTCTGCTGATTGTAGAGGATCTTAAGAGACTCTGTATTAGGGTAGCTTGTATAAAATTCCCCACAGTGTGGGGAAAATGTTGCAGTACATGAAGCTTCATGCAAAGAGAAGTTTTTAATAACTTACAAAATTCATGGCAACATTTATAAAGACTTTTGTGTCTTCAGCCAGCAGAACAGGTAGACACATTTTAATAGCTGGTAAGGCTTGTATGGGAACAGAACTCCTTGTGTTTCATTTTTCTAGTTCTGGTTATCCAGATAAGGAGCATGAATGACAACTATTTTTTTAATTAAGTTTCCCGTTTTGCCATGGGATTACTCATTTCCTTATTTCAAACTGTTTTTCTCAAATTGCACGGTTTAATTATTCTTGGCAAATAATTCTTTGAAATCTTGTCTTTCACTAAAGCAAGATTTTAGACATCTACAGCTGAATACTGGTATTGTACAATTAGCTGGAATTTGAAGATAAAGATGGAATATTTAATTGAGGTTAACATATATTCTCTATTCTTATACTTGTATCATGTCAAGCTAACCCCTGGCTTAGTAGAGACTAATTGCACTGATGTTAAAAAAGTCCAGGATTTGAAAATGGCACAGACAAATCAGGCCTGATTTAAGTCTCACTGTTCCCACTGTGTCACTTTCCTGTTAATATATTTCATGTTCAAGTAAAGAATTTCTACAGGTAGAGAAGCAATCCTACTCCTCGCTTACAAATAAGCCTGTTGTAGCTAAAAGGGCTGGGCAACTATAGTTGCAGAACTCCTAATTCTTAGGGGGCTGCTCCTGTGCTTCTGTACAAGTCCTTATCTGTCTTTTGGGGTGGACAAGGATTCAGCAGCTTTTGAGAACACGCAAAATGCTTAGCATCTTACTTTCCAGGCTTTTGGAGACTGGCAGCCATGTATCCCTTTGCTGAGCTCAGCATCCCTTAGAAAGCACAGGTTTTGTTCTCTGAATCTTCCAGCCCATTATCACCCCACTTGCAAATATTGCTGCAAACACTGAGCTTACAAGTGTTACTTACTGCAAACCACAAGTATTCCTTAATGTAAAGGCAAATTATTTTGCATGTATTTACTGGCTGGCTTTCATTGTTTTACTTTTAGCTGCAATATTTTCCCTTCTGGGGAGATATATGTCATTACTAGAAAAACAACCATTTACAGTTTACAGAACATTTCACTGCAGACACTATGAGTTTTAGTACACTGAGGACTTACTGATAAGACTGCAAATCTGCATTTGGCTCCTGTAAAAAAACAACAGTCCTCTGGAGTAAAAAAGTTGTGTTATTTCATTCATTAATAATACTTCTTTTCCTTTAGAGTCTTACTGAGTCTGGTGAATATTACTGCATGCACAAGTGTGTTCACGGTGTTCTAGCTCTACAGTAGGTTATGCCACCTATTTTAACACACCTGCAAAAGACAGAATTCCTTGGCCTACAGTGTGTGCCCAGCTGGCCAAAACTTCTTGTTCTTTGAAAGTGAAATCATTTTACAGTAGAACATTCCACAGCATGTTATTATTTGTATTACACTATGTTTAGTATCTAATGTAGAAAGGCAAGCTTAAATGTACTGTATGTTTTTCCTCTTGAAATCTGTACTGGATATCAGAGCATATTTTTTATGTTCCTGGGATTAGGGAGATTAAAACCACAGATTGTTTGGTGCATAGCCAGCATGGCTGTCAGATACATAACTACTAGTTTAAACTATGTCTGAAATTAGTGTTTTGCAAGCACTGTGGAAGCTTCAGAATGTGAAATAAAGTTAAATGTTAGCATCTCACGCTCATGCCCTTCCTTAAGACCTGTGTTGATTTCATAGGAGATTCTTTAAAGGGAAGGATATAATCTTTAATTATTCAAGTTAATGTAGCTGGAAGTATGAATGAGGACTTGGTCCTGCCTCTGTTTATGTGGGAAGACACCCTGAAGCTGAAGACATTATATGAAGTCGAAGTTGGAATTTGCTGCATGAGAACAATTTCCAAAGATTACAAGTGACAGTATCTCTCACAAATAACAGTGCTTACAGATTTTTAAATCCACTGGTTTCCAAGTACTTAGACTTCAATCTGTAAAGTGTTTGAGCAAAGGCTTGTTTAAAGCGAATGGCAATCACTATAAGGTTCATGCTTAAATGGACTCATATACACTTTATTACATTAAGACCAGAGCACATTGCACAGGATCAACCCTCAAACCAAACTGTGGGATTTGGGAATCATTGGGTGTTTGATATGCAAAAGATTATACTTGCTCATTGTAATGGTCTTTTCTAGCATTTTGTTTCAGTTTAAAACACTGGAAAGAAGAGCTGAATTTAAAATAAAATTATTGCTACAAGTTTCAAGATTTCTAACTATTTACAAGAAATGAATGAAGTTTCACAATAATTTTGCATGTAATACATAATACATTTTCAGAGTAACAAGCAGTGATTAAAAAGGTGCTGCCAGAATTCACACAGGGACTGATAGGGAAAGCTTTTACCAGCCTGCAGATATCCTGACACATTGTCCTGAAGTGAGCAGAGCTACTTCTGATCATAAAAAGAAATACTATTCTGTTATTGTGCATGTACACAAAAACGATTGCTTCAGTTCTGGTTTCATGTAGAAGACAAAACTTGACAGGTCTCTGTCTGAGAATAGTTATGTTCCAGCCTATTTACATAAGTAGCTCATGCTGTATTCCTTGACTTTTCCCTACTAAAGAACTGCTGATCAACTCTTCAGCCAGCTACTGACTATGATACTGTTACACGCTGAACATGCAGCATCTTTGCCAAATAAAATTTTGAAAGTTCACTTGTAATTTACCTTGAAGTTTTTTGAGTCATCTCAACATCCATTCTTAAGTATAAACTGAAAACTACATTTACTGGAAATATCCTCTTGGAGGTGAAATGACACATGCCAGATCCCTGACCTATAGGCGCTTGATGAAATTAGGTGATGTCTATGATGCAGTACAGCTTCAGGGAAAAAAAAAAAAAAATAAATGGAAAAGAAAGGAAGGAAAGAAAAGAAAAGAAAACACTAATTGGAAATTTGCCTCTGCCAAGTCCAGAGCAGATTAAGGAAAACAGCACTGACATAACTTCACAGCAACAGAGAAGTCTTGAAACCAGCCCGACAAAGCATTTTAAACCTCGGGTAAATTACATATATCTTCATTTGGGTCTCTTAATAAAAGTGAGTTTTCAAAGGGGTTCAGTGTTTGGAGTTTTATGTGTGACTTTGTGAGGAATTATTTATTTACCTTTTTGAATGCTGAAAAGGATGACAAGACCCTAATCCCTTTTTCAGTGGAATATTAAGAGTGACTAAAATTGACTCAGTATTTTTCATCCAGCTGGGCTAGAATTTTGTGAAAACTACTGCATCAGTGAACAGGTGAACTAGTACTGGCAGCAGCTCTTTTTGAAGCACACAGGGCAACAGAGACTTTTCCAACTTGATTTTCTTCCCCACATTGTAGCAGCAGTGCCAGTGACTCCACTGAGGATCTCCAGCCCCACTGTGCTAGGTGGGGGCTGTGCTTTATTCTGTGCTTTTGCCCTCAAACAGTTTGCAGCCTGAGGAAGCAGCTTGAGAAAGAAGTCTGGTTTGCACATCTTGTTTCTGCTTTTAACTTGTATGGAAGCTTTTGGCTCCGATCATATTTCTGACGACGTTACTGCATAAGGATGGCAGTGTCTGATCGGCGTGGACTGGATCACAGAGCTATTTCAGTGAATATGTTTCCTGTCTGCTTTCCTGGTGATATTCTGCATCAGAGACATGTTTTCATCTATTTAGCAGCAGAATCAAGTGATTGTGTGCTGAGGGCTGTGAAGGAGCAGTTGCACTATTTTAGAGCAAACAGTTCTTTTAAACAAGAGTAGCTTAATCATGAAAGGGATTACGCACAGCAATGGGACTGAGATAACAGGAAATTGGATTTGCTGATTTAGGACATAACTGTCTGATGTGCCTATGACTAGGGACAGTATGAAAAGGCATCAGAATGCAAAATTATTTCTATCTAGTTCAGGGTGGATTTACATCCATATTGATCCTCACATTTTTCATGACAATACGTCGATGACTACATGGGAAAGGTGATGCTGCTTTCTTATTCCAGCTTGAAAGGAGCACAAATCACAGCTGTCAGTAATTTGCATTCTTGGGATATGTATGGAAAAGTTGCCAGTGAGTAGCTGTGCACTGAAATGGGATGAGTCTTCAGCCTCTAGACTGACCAGTCTAGGGCTTGAGTTGAAGCACACTGGAGAGGCAAGAAGGAGCTGCATTCTCTGCCTATGCTCTGTTCCTGTGCTGTATATCCTGGTGATCTTTAAGAATTCCCTTTAAACCTTTTCTAGTGAGATTGCAGATTTTTTTTTTTTTTCCTCATTAAGTGCTTCTCTATTTAGTTCCATAGTAAGGTCTGTGTGTGTGATAAAAATACACAAGTCTTCACTCCATCCAATTCTTTTGTTGTTCTGCCAAGTACAGAGAAGATGACTTTGTTATCCAGCGAATCGCTTTGAGGAATTGATTGGGTTGCAGGTGATAAGCTCTCCAGACTAGTTTGCAGCATCAAAGCACGGCTTTTTTCTATTTTTTTTCTCCTTGGGCAAATGCCATGGAAAGATAGACATCTTCTTGTTAGCACAAACTGACAAATGCTATTCAGTAAAACCTTGAATTTCCTTGCAAAATTCTTATAACTCTACAATGCGCTAATTCGTAGTGCAGATATTTTTGAACATTTTGGGTAACATAAAACTGACTCCTGTGAAAATTCCTGCCTGCTGAAAACATATTTTTAGGTGCTTGTGTATACACTAAATAAAATCTTTCAAAGAGTCTGACTGCTTCTAGGCATTGAATCATTTCCGGAAAGGAGATTGAACATTAAACATGTTCCCACATCATGCAACTATGTCTGAAATATTAGCTTAAAAAAATTCAACTCTCTGAGACACCAAACCTAAGCATTTGCAGATTTTCGTCTCTTCCACAAATCCAGGGAACCTGCTTTAGGCCAGAGATATCCCCAGTGAAAGTAAAGTTATACCGAAATTATAGAGGAGAGACTGAGAAAGCTCAGTGTAGGTTAGGACAGGCTTCAACAAAAGTTGGAGAATGGCGTATTTACCATGACTTTGCACAGTCAGTGAAGTGCGACTGTGTTTAATGTCCTGAAAAATGCCTTAAAGGGTCTCTACTTATCCAGTCACCCCTAATTCATAACAAAGCATATGCATCTGCATGCCTTCTCAGAGACATTTTATGGGTACTGAAGGCTAGATATTATCACATAGATTTAAATGTGTTTAGTTGGTTCACAGCAGTATAAATAGATGTTCCTGCTTCTTTAAAAAGACATTTGGAGGCTAGGTGATTTAAAAGCTGCTTCCAGGGTTGAGCATCACAAAGATTTAAAAACGGACCAAGAATGTTTCAGACAATCTTGTTGAGCTTGACATTGTACTCAAAATCTGAGTCATTAGTGATCAAAACTTTCAAGGCTAGCTTCATTTATCAGTGCAATTGAACAGTGAATCAAAAGGAAGTAAGAAATATACTGCATTATAAGTTGCTGTTCTTTAGGGATAGTAAATGGGTTGTAAATGGGGTGTGCTATGCATACAACTGAAGGCCTTGCTACCCAGGACCAATCGATTAAAACAAATTATTCAGACTTAACCCAAACCTTTCAAATGCTCTAGCTGACCACTGACAATTTATATTGCTCTATTATCGACTGAAGTGAGATTACTCATATATTTAATAACTGCTTAATCAGAATACAATTCTATAAAACTCAATAAAACTCATCATTTTAGTTTAAGAACTAGTTTAAGCCTAATTTAAGAACCAAATTTGTAACTGACAAGTGGAAGTTTTCTCTCTCTGAAAACAGATGACTACTTTGCCAATCTCACCTGCCCAGTCACTCTTTGAGCATGTAATACATTCTGTGTAAGGGTGATCCTCATGTCCTTGTGCAGACACGAGAGGCTGTCAATGGAGGGCATGGTGAATCAGTGTTTGGATATTCCTTTCTATTATTTGATATGAGAGCAGAGTTAGGAACTCCTGAATCACAGCTGTGTTTGAGTGTCAGAACTTCTGTTAATTTTTTGCATCATCTCCTCTCTCTAGATGATGTGCCTATGAAATAGGATGACAGCAAGAAAGACTAAGTAGAATTTTTTTCTAGTGTCTCACTTTGCTAAAGATCACTTCTGGATACCATTTGGGCAGGCATTTCAGAGATGGGTTTGGAAAGCAAAGCTGATCAAAGACAGTTCTAGTGTCAGATAAAAAGTTTCTCCTCTGGCTGTTGAGGCCGACATTACAGCAATCCTGCTTATAATCAAGACTGTCTGAAGATAAATTGTCCCCAGCAGGACAATCTCTTACAGATTTACACAAATATTGTCTCCAATCTCAACTGCCTCTAAACAGCATGAGGAATTCTGATAGATCTTGAGAGATCATGCTTTGGGTTCAGCTTCGCCTAGAGCTGTCTGAATGACAAGGCAGGAAGGAGTCTGAAAGTTTTAGTGACTCCTGCTTATGGCTTATTTTTGTATTTTTAAATTTGTACATGACATGTATTGTTGAGGGACCTTTTAACCTTTTCACTAATAGGACACTTTTATCTGGGAATCTTTTACTATGTGCATAAACTGTGCAAGGAGAATTGTATGCAACCTTATGATTACATTACATTTATTTATTTGGTTGTGTACATAATAGGTAGGTATGAGTAAAATATGACTACCTGAACATTAAACAAACTCTTCACCTTCTAAGCTGACAATCAGTAAGTTTTTCCTAGATAGACAGTCATCAGTCAAGATGTTGCTGCTTGGGAGAGGCTGATCCTTGACACTTCTCAGTCACAAACACCTGGGCCACAAGTTTTGCTGAGGATGTGCTTTCTGACCCATAGAAATCTGGATGGAGCACTGTGTGTAAAGGAATGAAGACCAAGACAGGGCTACGGATTCAGCTTCAGTTTATGTTACCCACTGTCTCAAAAAGCATAGCTATACTATTCAATGTACTTGTTCCAAGATTTGAAAGAACATTTGAGAGACGCTAATCTGCTTGAGCCAACTGTTCTGTTACTACTTCACTCTGCAGACCTTTGATCCCTGTGTTCAAAATGTCAACGTGCACTAGGAAATGTCAATAAACAAAGAAGTCCCCTTCAAATATGAACTTCTAAGCATTCTGTAAAATTCCATGCGGAAATTCTTCCACCTGATGCAGGTAGAAGAAACTAGAGAATGTATCTCAAAATAAGAGCTAGGAAGAATACCTGTGACAGATTAACTTTGCTGCCCTTTCCACACTTAGTGTTGCGTGGCACAGTTTTGTCTTGTGACATTGTGTGATTCCACATCAAAGGAATATATTTCTATTAAACCAGAAAACATGTCAGGTAAGACAAAAAAGTATCTGTGACTTGGAGAGATGGAATTCTACTAAAGCTGTCACTAAATAATTATCTTCTACCATTAAATAATAATTAAAAAAAACTTCCAGTTATATGCTGTGAGTTATGCAGTTATTTTACTGTGCAGCTACTGATATAACTGCACAATATACTTGAATCTTACTCTCAGGAGTAAGATTAAGGTCTAGATCAGTGTTTTATAAGTTGATGATTTGTTGAAATTTGAGCATAGGTTTTAGCAACTTTCAAGGTGCTGAGGTCCACTGCTTAGGTTTAACAGTTAGCAACTTTTTAATAGTAGCATTCAATAGAAATGAAAATCCTCATTAGTTGTTTTATCACCAGTACTGAATTTTTCTCTAGTTTCTATAGAAGGCACTTTCATTCATCTGTCAAATTCAAAATCTCTAATAGATTGCAGAATATATTATATGCATACATAATGACAGCACATATGATGGCTATGAAAGGTGTTGCAGTGCCTAACTGATGCTTTTATCTTCGTGATGATCTCTGCTTCCCAAAGTCCTTTAAAATTCTACTAGTATTGGATCTATTTATATGTACTTAATAAAGTGGAATATATTGACCACAGTGCAATGTTCACTGGAACATTCTTAATTGCTTCATGTAGGACAAAAAGGATAACGAGCCATTGATGTCTTGGCCAAGAAGGCAATTAAACAAGGAGTTTATTATTTGCTCTGATGACCTGTGGAGCTGAACTAAGTGATAAACTATGTTGGGACTGTATTCCTCTTGTTCATGAACACTACTGAAATTCTTCCATAACTAATATCAAAACCAGTTAAATCCAAATTATGTAATTTATTGAGGATGGTAAACTAACAGGTTAATACTTTCTTCTGTATGGCTTCTTTGTGGAAACTAAATATGAGTATAGATTTTTTTTTTTACAACCATAATAATGTCCATTAGGCTTAGAGTAGTGCTAAGAGACAGCACGTTACACTATGCCCTTTATACACATGGACAGTTTTAGAAAACCTCTCTCAGCTCTTTTTCATGAAGACAATAGTGGTAATTGCTTGGGACTGAGGCATTTGTAGCTTGTTTCTGCCATAGCTTATAGATGGTTGCTTTTTTCAGCTTGGTAAATAAAGAACTTGTGATGATTAGGTCAGTCCAAGGGATAAAGTTATCCTGGCATAATTAGCGTCTTAAGATGTGCCTTCCAGCCTGACTGACGTGGGTTTTTCTATATCCTGAGATGATGTGTCTACTCTCACAAGTTTCCAGACAGTGTGATAGGAGCAGTGTTTGCTGGGGAACATAAAAAGGATTTGGCCATGCAGTCTAGGATCAGGATCTTGTACTATACAGGGAAAAAGATCTGTGCAAAACTTGAGTACCACAGTCCTTTCAGCACAGATGTTGTAGTATCCACCCCATAAAATATTCTAATCATACATTTACAAATGCATGAATGGACTCAATTCTTTAATACTTCATGGATTTTTTTGCACTCAGTACAGGTAGTAGGTAGGAAGACAACGGGACTTTTAGCAGCTTAGCTGCAACTTGAGATGTGCTCCTAGCCACCAGCATCATTAGTGTCTTGGATTCCTCAAGGTTCCGATGAACTTGCAGCCAGACTCCATAAGGTGTCAACAGTGAATCGGAAGAGTAAGATAAGGTGCCCCAGCCATGGTTTGCTCTCAGGCTTTCCTTCTAACTTTAAAGCTCCACTGTGGCGTTGTTGTATGGGTTTAACTTTTAACAGGTAGTCTGAAGGGATTCTAGAGGTTAATTGAATTTTGTATTCCTTTTGTAGGAATTCCTTTTTGAAGAGGAAAAAGGACATCAATAAGGTATCATATAGTACAGATGACAGGCCTGAAATCATGGGGAAAATGTAGGGATGCAGGTTTGAAGATTGTTCTTCATATCTGTTCAGGTAATTAGACGCTAGTTTAGAGAAACTTACCTATGTTGGAATATAATGAAAAATAAAGTGATTTTTTTAAAGGTGCACCATAGAGAATCTGGTTTTGTATAGACAAGTTGGTTTATGTAGAAAACCTTGAAACTCTCCGAAGCAAAGAGTTGGCTGAAAATGGGTAGGAAGTTGAGTCTGAAGAGTAACAGGCTGGGGCAGCTGCAGGAGTAGGAGCACATTTCTAGTGGAAAAAGCATTATCTGGTCCTTTGCTGAAGGTTGAAGATTGTAACAGTCCTGGAAGGAACAGGAGATATTTCACATATCTTGTAAAAACAAAACAAATCAAACAAAAAAAACCAAAACAAACAAGCAAAAAAACACCAAAAACCAAAAAACCCAAGGTAACCAAACCAGATTTATAAAATTATTAACACAGTACAGCAAAAGTACTACCTGGAGCCAGAAGGACTTGTACAAGTGGTATACATAGAAGGCAAATTTGTAAATACAATTTACTTGTTGCAGGAGTTTACTCCAATTAACAACTCTGCTCTGAGAATCCACACCTGTGACTTGAAAGCAAGGTTCAAGAAGGGTGAGAGAGGAAATGAAAGTTCCTCTGTTTCACCTGTGTGACCCCAACCACAGCCTGGGAACTAAGGAGGCAAGAACTCTTCTGCTCAATGTTTCTGCTGCAGGAGGCAAGCCATGAGTTCACAATTGCAAAATATTTGTATGTATTTTATTCTTTTTACCATCATATTTCTGAGTCTGTAGATCTGACTCAGGCTAAAAGTATGATGGAACTGTGCTTCTGAAATAAAACTTACTAAAAGAATGAACTGATGATTTTCTCCTTAGTTTAGGTTAGTTTACCACTTTTTATTTGTATTTTTTACTTTTCACATACAATTTCTTGATATTTCTTCTGTTATCTGTTTTTGTGGAAGTTAGAAATGCTATTCTGCTAGCTGCTGAATCGTGCTCCATCAATCTGCTCTGTAAGCTCTAAAACCTCATGGATCAATGTGATACGGACATGGGATCAAAGGCAGAGTTTCTGAATTCATCTACAGGAACGTAATGCACAA
This sequence comes from Pezoporus wallicus, assembly GCF_028554395.1. Taxonomy (NCBI): domain Eukaryota; kingdom Metazoa; phylum Chordata; class Aves; order Psittaciformes; family Psittacidae; genus Pezoporus; species Pezoporus wallicus. The sequence goes on from NW_026635157.1 coordinate 1,518,588, forward strand.
GGGATAGTCTGCAGACCCAATGATTCGCAAGGCTCATGACTCAATTGAAGTTTCCTTTTCTGATATAATACACAAGTCCTAGAACAACATTTTGTTGGCTGGTTGGTTGGTGGGGTTTTTTTTGTTTGTTTGTTTTGTTTGTTTTTTTGGTTTGTTTTTTCCAAAGTAAAACTATCATAGAATAGAATTGTTTAGCTTGGAAAAGATCTTCAAGATCGATTCCAGCTGTTAACCTAGAACTTCTAAGTCCACCACTAAACCACATCCCTGAGTGCCACATCTACACAGGGATGGTGACTTAGCCATTTCCCTGGGCAGCCAGTTCCAATGCTTGACAACTATTGCCATGAAGAAATTTTTCCTAATATTCAATCTAAATCTTCCCTGGTACAACTTGAAGCCATTTCCTCTTGTCTCATTGCTTGCTATTTGTGAGAAGAGACCAGCATCCACGTCTCTTCATCCTCCTTTCTGGTAGCTGTAGAGAGCAATGCAGTCTCCCCCCAGAGTCTCCTTTTCTCCAGACTCAACAACCCCAGTTCCCTCAGCTGCTCCGCATAAGACTTGGGCTCTTGGCCCTTCATCAGCTTCATTGCCCTTCTTTGCCATGCATTTCTATTGCTGATGTAATTTCTCTTTTTAGAATACAATTACGTCATAAAGCCAGTACATGCTAAGCAGGTCCTCCATGGAATGAAGCAGATCTCCTTCATCTCAGGATTTGGCTTCAAGAGGTTTTTTTAGTCTATTAATTTGAGCAGTTTTACATGCTAAAAATAGTAACCAAATCTAACAAACCTAAAGCTCCTAAATCTCTTTTCCCCAGATGATGTAGCTATTTTAGGTAATATTTGATTTATATATATGCATCACACAAGTTTGTATGAAAATGGTGAGACAAACTTTCAGACAAACTTCTTCTGCTCTAAACTAAATCTTGTCTAATTGGTTTTCCATCAGTCTCAAATATTGCCATTCTGTGATTGTAACTTTTTTTTTTTTTTGGTGAAGTGAAACATTAAAAAAACTAAAGCAAGAGCGAAGGGTAGCCGAAAGATATTTGATAGCATATAATAGGTTCAGTAAATGTGGAACTGCTGTGCATCAGGAATTCTGCAACAGCCTCTTTGCCTCTTTGACTTTCCAAGAGTTACATTATTATGGATAAGCTCCTAAGCACTGTTATTTTCCAAGTGGCGTTTTTCTGATAAGGTAGTATTTCTGTCAGTAGAAGACAGTAGGAGTTAACACCTGGGAAAAGTCCATCTTAGAGAACTCCAGGTCCTACACTTAGGAGTCCTATAGAAAAGGAGCTTTTCTCCATCTGTCTGCTTATAAAGAATTATTTTATTTTTAATTATTTTCTCTTATCAAAACATCTCCAAATGATGTTGGAATAATACTGTATGTAAGCATCAGTGAAAGAAGTGGGGGTAAGTTGGAAAAGATAGAATTTGGTTTGCCATCCCAAACCCTTCTCAGTCATCCTAAAACAACCTCCCTCAACTAGAATTCTCTTGAGAAATGAGAGGAAAGACTAAGCAGAAAGGGAGAGGTATCATCTCTTCTTCAACTTGTCTTGATTCAAGAGGAGGAGGCAGTTGGTGCTGCAGCGCCTAGAGGGGAAATGCCAAATTGGTAGTGCAATTCAAAAAGTGTTTGGGACATCTGGGGTTGATTCAAAGCCTTACTGGAGATTTCCTGTGTAAACAACGGGAATGCACTCAATCTCCGTATGACTCAGTTTCTTGTCTATAGTATAAGGAAAATAGATGGTATTGTAAGGCTAGATGTTCTAAAGATTGCTCAGATCACTAAAAGGGCTATAGAGTGTTTTTTTTTTCTCAGTAATCCTGCCACCCCTAGAGAGGTTCTGAAACCATTTTAGCCAGTCCTACAGCATGTCACTCCCTTGCCCAATCTAGTGTACAACCTGTGAAAAGGAGAATGAAATTACAGCAAAACAGATTTACCAGCTATGATAATTAAGTGGACATGGTATGGTATGGTGTGGTATGGTGTGGTATGGTGTGGTATGGTGTGGTATGGTATAGTTGGTTCCAGGTCGGATGAGGTTTTGAACAACCTGATCTAGTGGAAGGTCTTCCTGCCCACGGTAGGGGGGTTGGAGCTAGATGATCTTTAAGATCCCTTCCAACCCAAACCATGCTATGATTCTGCGATTTTATGAGTCTATGGTTCCATGATTCTATGATTCTATGGTGTGGTACGGTATGATGTGGTAAAAAAGTACTGATTTAGCAGTGAATCTCAATTTTTTTTGGCAGTGCAACCTATATACATTTCCTCACAGCATGCAGCCGCCCATATAGCACATGCATAGCAACTGACAGCAGACTTGTTTTTCGCCTATTTCTCAGATTTAGTCTGCGGCTCCCTTCTTCTCCTCCCTTCCAGGGACCGCAGCCTGCAGGACTCTGCGAGCATCCCCTCTCCAGCCTGAAGTAGCCAAGGCACTCTGAAAGCAAACTTTGCCTTTCTTCTCCGGCTCTTGCTGCCAGCGGCATTTTGGGCTTTTCCAGCAGCGGTGCCCTCGGCGGGAGCGGGGTTAAGCCGGTAGTGGAGCCGTGGTGGGTGCGGAGCCGAGGCGGGTGCGGGGCCGTGGCTGGAGCGGAGCCGAGGCAGGAGCGGGAGTGGGGAGGGGGTTAGAGTGGCACACCCGGCGTTAGAGTGCCTGCCCGCTCGGCTGGAAGCCCAGAGGCGCGGCTTTACCCAGCCCAGGAGATGGATTTTTCCTCCTCAATCCTCTTTCAAGCTCTAGGGTGAAGTCCACTGAACTTCCCAGGGTCGTGCAGGCACAGCGCTTATACGCCCTAACTGAGGTATTTCTGAGGGATGAGGGGAGTGAGGTGCTATCGATGCTCATCTCGCCATTCCAGAGCTGGATGGCTTCTTCGACCTCTAGTTATGTAGTAACAAGGGGAAAATTTCCTGAAATTAGACTACTGCAGGAACTCTGGTTTTAGTCACAGCTGTCAGCAGAGAAACAAATTTCCAGGCATTTTTAATCTAATTCACTTAATTTTTATGTAACTGAATTAGAAAATGTGATTAAGCATCGCAGAAACTTATTAGAAGTAAGAAGAAATGGTGAAATCATCTATATGGGTTTGGTATAATCGTTACTTACTGAGTAGGAGGATTAGAGGCATAGAAGTTCAAAGGGGGGGGGGGGAGGGGGGAGAGAAAAGAAAAAGAAAAAAAAAGGAAAGAAAAGAGGAAAAGAGGATAATGACCTCTTTAGCTGAAATTCCTGCCGCCAGAAATTCCTTTGGCAGGTATTTGTGGCAGGCACTGAACAGACACAGTGCACCACTGAACGGCTCTGCACTGCCGGCCAGCCCGCGGGTCCCCCTCCCACTTTCCCCGTGTTTCTTTCACTGCTGCCCCCAGACCTCTCTGAGGCAGGGAACTCAAAGGAGAAAATTGAAGGCTTGAAACTGTCCGATTGTTCCTCTTTGGGGCAGTGGCTCCGACCCCTAGATGTGGGCTGGAGATACGTTAGCAGGAATACTGCCTTCCTTCCCGCTCACGGGGGCTCAATGCGTTGTCCAGCCGCTCTCCCTTGCGCTAGCACAGCGGGTGCCGGCGCTGGGATCAGCGGAACGGTTACAAGCACCGACGGTGCTTGGATGCACCAAGCGCTGCTTGGATGTGGGGGCCAATCCGTTTCCCATGAACACACACACGTTAAACGAAAAAGCAGAGACTGGTAAACACCCTGCCGCCTGTTAACGTCAAGCTAAAGCCCGTAGAAAGATTTGGGGTTTAAGACAACTGTCCCTGCTGCACAGCCCCTGCGGCTTCTGCGCGCGGCGGCCCATAAGACGACGCTCCCCAGGCAGAAGCCACTGACAGGGACGAGCTTGTGCTGAGGCAGCGAGGGACCGGGTCGGTATGCCTACACTGGCTAAGAGCTAGGGAGAGGAGCAACCGTGGGGCCGAGGAGGGAGATCAGCAGAGAAGCACTGGGGGCGGGAGCGAAGGGCCCAGGGGGTGCACGGACGTCCCCTCGAAGCCGCTGCAGATGCAGACATGGTACGCGGTGCGGGGAGACCCTGGAGCCCCCTCCAGTCGCCTGCTCTCCTGTTTTGCGAGGCCGAATCACGCTGCCAACAGGACCTTGCTACCCGCAAAACTAACTCATTAATATAAATCAAATAATGTCGGGGGGCGGGGAGGGGGGGGGGGGAGTAGAGCGCGCGGCTGTTCATGAGTTAAATATAAGTCTCTGACTGTCCTAAACAAAGCTACCGTCCCCTTGGGAAGGGTGACGTCTCCACAGTAACGTGATTGCTTCTTCGGAAGCAGAAACGTGTAAACGCTATAAAACGCGGCAGCGCGGCGGGCAGCTCAGAGCGTGTGGCGAGATCGGAGCTCTCCTCTGCTTCCTCCTCTTCGTCATCCGCCACTTGCTGCCGCCGACGCCCCAGAGCAGCGCAGCCCCGCAGCGGGGCAGGGCGCAGGCCCCCAGCAGTGCTCCGCTCCGCTCGGCTCCGCGCCAGCCCAGCCAGCCCCATCGACAGACTCGCGGCTCCGTGAGTAACTTTCTCTCCGCCGCAGCGGCAACTTCCTAGCGGACGGGGAAGGTGTCCCCGTCCGCCGCTCCTTTTCTCCCCTCCCGGACCTGCAGGGCAGGAGCCTCGGCCGTCGAGCCGCCGAAAGCGGGTCTGACCGCCAAGGCAGCCGGGGAGGGACCCTTCCTTTTGAACGCTAAAAAATTAATGTTTTAAGATCTTCCAGCCCCGCGTGCTGCTGCCCCCAGCGCCCGGCCGGGGGTCGCCTCCGGGGGTGCTAGCTCTCCCTGTCCACCGCAGCTCCCCCTCCACGGGCACTCCGCTGCTGGCGGCACCTCCCGGGGCAAGGGCAGGGACCGGGTTGTTTGTTGGGCGGCCTGAGGCGAAGCGCCGGTGCCCCGCGCAGGGCCGGTGGTGGCGGCGGGCGGGTCGGTGGGTGACGGCTGCGCTTTTCCCTCCGCAGGTGGCAGCCATGGAGCACCGCGGCACCTCCCCGCTTCTTCTCGCCCTCGCCCTCCTCAGCGCCCTCTGCTGGCGGGCGCGGGCTCTGCCCCCGCGAGGAGCCGCCTTCCCTCCCGTCCCTCGGTAAGGGCCGCACTCCGCTTCGCGTACTGCTCTGCTCCGCGCACCGCCGCGGCTTGCCCTCCGCAGGGGAGGTCGAGGGGGCTGTGGGGAGCGCCAGTCTTCCACTGTGCTGATTTCCCCGGCAGCACACAGCGCGGCGCTGCGGTCCCTGTTGGGGTGCTCTCCCGGGTGCGCGTCTCCGCGCCCCAGACTGGGGTGGAGCACCCCTGGCCAACCCGGCCGGTGCCCGCCGAACCTGTCTTTTAAAAGCCCCGAAACACGCAACGGCGGAGGATGTGCCTCGAAATACGCTGCAGGAGATGGTGCACGTCCATCTAAGCAGCCCGGGTTTTTCTTGCGGGAAAGGTTCTTTACCTCCGACTAATAGGAATGCTAAAAATTCTTCATCATAAACGAGGGGTAGTGGTCCGTATGGACCTATGTGTAGTTTTTGTGCTGCTGCATGCTTTGAATTGTTGAAGATGTTGTTAACTGTTGAGCTAAATTAAGTCAGATGGCAGAAACGTGCATTTTACATTTAGGCAAGAGGAACATAAAGTGTAAAAAGACCAGTTGAAAACAGTATAGCAGAACACCATGGCCACTGATTTTCAAAAAGTGACAAGTTGGTTTATTTTGCATAACTTTACAATTTTTAAAAATTTTTTTTTTTATTTTTTTTTTTTTGCCAGGGAGAAGTCTTACATGCCTCAGATATATAAGTAGTACTAATAGCTATAATAACTAATGGCTAAAATTGCAGGGACAGGAGCCTGTCCTAGTTTTAGAATGACTTTTGCACGTCATCACATGCAGGGGTTTACTGTGGCAATGGGAGCTTGTTGTATGCCACTGAACATAAGAGCAGCTAGAGGAAACACCTGATACCAAACTACTGCTACGCAGTCAGATTGCCCTTGACAAAACTTGACAAACCATAAGAAAGAGCAGGTTATGAAAATATGAAATAACTGTAAATCAGTTTATAGAGAGCAATTGCCATGATTAAGAGGTTAAATGTGGACCTTTTTTAACTGTCAATTAGCAAATTAGTTTAAACATGAAAGAATAAAACCACGCATGTAAAGATACATGACTGTACTTAGTATTTAGTTTGAAGTTCTTGAGGATGTATTTACTTTCTCTAGAGATGGGCTAATACTGCTTCATACTGCATATCAATGCATGTTTTAAGTCTTAATTGGAAGGTAAGTACTTTGTAGAGACAGTTTTCACTTTGCATGACTGGAGGCTGGTAATTCCATCCATTGTTTATATAAAATATAGTTGTCACTTGAGCTGTAATTGCCATAGGTTATGCATTGTTCACTGGAATAAATTATGTGCACCGACAACATATATCTAGAAAATATGCATTAGAGGGAAGGATCTGTTATGCCAGTTACCACTGAGCATGGATTATACCTGAGACTACTTTAAAATGCCTCACAGGTTAAAGTAGGTAGATGTGCATTTTGACACAAACCAGAATGTAAGCTGCATTGAAGTGTTGCACATCCCCAGTTAACTGTACTTGACATGGTTTCCTTCTCCAACAGACTGGGAAACAGAATGCCATTTGATGGAGCCAGTGAACCTAACCATGCCCACGGGTCATTAAAGTCTGAATCAGACATTTTGCAGAACACACTACCTGAAAACGAGAAATTCTATTTTGATCTGTCCAGAATTATTGATAGGTGAGTTTCTTTATTGCTATAAATACAAATGATGACATGCTACTTGAATTACGTCAAAAGATTGGTCACATTTTCAAACTGAGAAATAGGAAAGGGAGAATCAATTATAGAAAAAAAGAAAAGAAGCACGTGGCCTCTGGTTGCAGTAAGAATGTCTGCAGAAATGTTGATTGCATTGCCATTCTGGCATGATGAATTCACTCACTTGCCAGGAAGAGCTAGAAAGTATATTGTGAAAATCCGGAAGTTGTTTTATAAAATTAGCTTAATTCAATATGTACAATAGATAAGGAAAGCAGTATGTTTACAAAATGAACGTTATCAAAATGATACGAACGCAGGTTGTATTGTAGAGTTTATTTATTGTCCATTTCAGAAATACAAGGCATGCTGATGGAATTTTCACCAGTGTCTACAGCCATCTTTTGGCTAAACTTGCTGTGAAGAGATATCTGCATTCGCTTATTAGAAAACGAGTTAGGTGAGGTGACACTTACATTAGGTAGATTTTTGTCCTAGCTGGCTTCACTGGCAATTTTTTACCCTTCTGTACATAAGTTCTCAATTTTGTGATTTAGAGATAATGAAACACAAGCTGATATAATGATGGGGGAGCTGAAAATCCTATATAAGATCTTAGAGGTATTTGTTACTAAATGCGTATGTTGCTATTTATTCCTGATACAGCTGTGAGGGATAGAGTGACAGACACTGCACGTAACACTGGTGATAAATACTGGCAATGTTGTAATGATTATCACACCAATTTGCTAATTTTTTTCTTCTGGTAGTGTTTTTACTAGCTTGGCAGATGAATGGCAAAAGTAAATGCAAAATGAATGATTACTCACTACTTATATAACAACAGGGGAATGCTCAATGAAATTAAAAAATGTTTGGTTTACAGAGAAAACAAGAATAATCTTTTCTTTCTCCCACTGAAGAACATATTGCCAGATGTTTGAAAGATCTGTAGTACAGAAAGATTCAAAAAAGAATGAGGCAAATCCATAGACAAGGGGACTGGATGGAGCTTCCAGACCAGGATGTTTGTGGGGATGATAGGATGCTAGGAAGGAACACTGCATACTTAGTTCCCCGTTTTCACATCCCTAAGCAGCAGCTGCTGGTCCCTTTTGGAAAGGAGTAGTTGAATACTTTGGTCTGACCCAATATGACCGTTCCTTTGAGTGCCTACTTCATATGCTCAAAACCTAAGTGAAAATTAGGTCCTGCATTTATGTCAATGCTGCCTTTGTTCCAGAACACAGAGTGCCAGTTTCTCATACACTGTAAGCTAATACAGATCATTTAAAGCAGAACACACCAAGGCTTTTCAAGATTGTGCATGAAAAATAGTCCTCTAAGTTTTGATTTCACAAGGTGTGTTTTATCTCTTGATACCTCCTTAAAACAAATATCTGTAGCATGTTTGTGATGCTGCACTTTTACTGAGAGGCAGGCTGTGTTCTCACTGAGTTCAGTATGAACAGTGAGAACTTACTGTGACTTAAACCAGTCTGCACCTGAAAAATAAAGTCAGATTATTGAAAAGACTAAGCTGGACTATGAGAACAGACAGGAGGGAGTCATAAAATCCATACTCAGCCTGCAGGATCTCTGGGATGGGGACTCCAGAAATCATTGAATATGGATCCTAATTGCATGGAGCATGGCAGAGTTGAGCAGGAGAACAAATTCAGTGGAAGTTGTTCCTAAAAAGACTGAATACTGATCCTGAGAGTTTCATTCTTGTTACTAAAAAATGTAGTTAGCAATAGAAGCAGTGACTTCTTTTCAACAGAAGATAGATACAAAATCACAGTTGGAAATGAAAGCTGAAATGAAATTTTGAATTTACTTAGCTAATCAACATTATAAAGTTTGTTTCACTAATATAATTGTATCTTCTTTTAAATGGATATTGTCTATTAATTTTTTCTTTTTAATTGTTGCATTGCCAGCTCCCAGGACAGTCCTGTCAAACGCCACTCTGATGCTGTCTTCACTGACAACTACAGCCGCTTTCGAAAGCAAATGGCTGTGAAGAAATACTTAAATTCAGTTTTAACTGGAAAAAGAAGGTACTACAAGAAAACAAATATATATTCTTTCCGTACTTGTATGGTATTGAGACAGAAAAGATTTATGCCCATGTATAGATACAGAGAGGACAAACAAAAGGCAATGAACATTAATGACTTTGTAACATAATTGATAACATGGTTTTCAAATACAGACAGCATTTTCTTCTAGACTGTAACAGACACTACAATCAGATTAGAATAAAAGAATAAAGAGGAGACAGCATCTGGCAATTTTAAACAGATTCTGACAGATTCTTGAAATGGTTTTATTTATAAAAAAAAGACTCTTAAGGAAAAATCCACTGAGCTACAGAACATGAACAACAATTTTATGAACAAAATGTAGTATTTGTTGTACAATTGTCTGCCAGTAAATGCATAAAATGCAAATTTAGAAGTCCGAGAAAGTACCTATGTCCTAGTGTATAGGTGGGACATGCCAGCATATGTTTTTGTAGACCTTATATTCTGTTTGTATATTCACTCCTTTAGACAACTGCTTTTAAACATCACATGTCTTCATCCATTAAACATGCTATTTCATGTGATGTATAAAACTTTGGTACAAGTGTAACAAAATGCGCAATAGCTACACTGCTTTTTCTTCTGAGAGCAATAAATCTTGTTTCTGACCCGCAACAGCCAAGAAGAGCTAAACCCTTCTAAACTTCGAGATGAAGCAGAACTTCTTGAACCTTCCTTTTCGGAAAACTACGATTCTGTAGATGAGCTGCTGAGCCACCTCCCACTGGTATGCCCAGATTTTCTTTCCTCTTGCTGTCTATTACTTGACTTGACCCATAAAATGAGATTATTCATACATGAAATGTGGCCTATCAGAAAAGTGGAATCATCTAGGAAAGCCATGTTCCATGAAACGCTACATGTTTCTATAGGAATTGTGTCTGAATATAACAATCATTTTAATAACAATAATTAAGTTATCCCATGGTTACTGTTATTGAAAATTCCTAATTAAATGGCACTGTTAATAATGCACCTAACTCACTTGGATGTTTCAACTTGCGTGCACTGCCGCATAAAACCAGAATCGACTCATTTTTAATGACAAAGATTATTATTTCTTCAGAGAACAAAATCAAGGATATTCCTTTTAATTAAAAAAGAAAAAAAAAAGCTTCCCTTTTTTTTTTTTAACATCTATTTTATTGGAAGGGAGTTGCCCCTAAAACTAAGAGGTTCAGCAGCATGAGCCCTAAACATTAAGAAAGCACTTGTCTCCCATCTTATGTGTGATGCAGAGGGATCATCTGACAAGCAAATATTGCAGTTACTGCTTTCCATTTAGCTACTACTATTTTTCTAAATGTCATTCACAAATATGTTACTTTGTTTTACCAAAAGGTACCTGAAAGAGTAGTGTAGAAGTAAATTGGGCTTATTTTTCTGAAACGCATATTATGAAATTGATGATAGGATGTTTTTTGACATTCAGCTGTGTCTCAGCTAGAAGTAAGAAAGAAGGCTACTCTTGAAGATAACATCTGGGGAAGAGGGGAGATAAAAGAGAAGGTGTTTCTCCAAACTGTTGTTTCCTTCCAAGTCTGAAAGGAAATGTTTTCCTTTCCACAAATGTGGCAGTTCCTCTAAAGTTCCTAAAAATTAGAAGGAACATGAACTGCTTATACCTTAAGGAACAAAATAATTTGTGAATGATTGGATTCTGGAAAGAAATATTATTTCTAGAGAAGATTATTGCAAAAATACTTGCTTCTGGTGCAATATTTGCACCTTCTAAAACTTCTGGCACTGACCAAGTGAGAGAGTGTAGTGGTGCACTGTGTCACAGGTGTTTTCCTGGCCATATTTTCAGTCTTTTCCTTTTTTACGGGCTGTAGTGATGATCCAGATCTCCCTGGAGGGAGGTAAATCACTTACCCAGTATTGACTGTTACCAGCCGTTTTGTCCCAGTGCCCTCTTGCCGATGTGGTGTGTGTATCAAGCAACCTGAATTTGAGTATCCATTTCAAGGATACAGTTGTTTTCAAACTTAGCTATTCTGTGCTGTAGGAACATATTTGCCTAACCCTTCAACATTTTTTCCTCATCCTGCAGCCTTGTCTGCTGGCTGTAATGCCCACCAAACTCTAGTGAATAGCTCCATCTCATGCCTGTTAGTCCCAAGCGCAGCAAATGTTTTAGATCAAGACTTACTTCTTGTCCTCTATCTGCTTTTATACTTCTCACAATGCAACTGCTTACAAAATTATTTTTAAAACATACTTCTCCTTTGCTTTTCAGGACCTCTGAAGGACACCTGGTAAAGTCTATGACAAGAACAAGCTATTTTTGAGTTCCACGTAGTATTTCAATGAGATGACTTTAGTCATCAAACCAGAACAAATATGTTGTGAAGTGAAAGTTGTGATATATTTGTTTCTTATGTAATAAAAGTTGATATTTACATTGTAAATACTAGAGTTCTCTACTGAAAGCTGTACATATGGATGCCAGTTTAACTCATGAGAAGTCTGTGAGTCCATATGCTGTAAATCCTTTACTTCAATAAATTCATTTGAAAATGAGTGTGCGGCTGAAATGAGCTCATCATTACTAATTAAATGGCTTATTTTAGGTGTGGTACAACCAGATAACCCCATATGATGATAGGGATACATTTCCAGATAACTTCATAAACAAGTGTAAAAACATGGGGAAAATAATAGGCAAAGTACGTAAAACGGCATTACAAAAGTCTCTGAAAGCCATTGCCAAGCAAAAGGGAATGCTTTTCCAGCAGCTTACAATGCAACTTGAGAATATGAAAAAGTGTTAAAAGTTATTTGACTTCCAACAGCATCTTTCCCTCCTGTCCACATTTTTGATATCTTACAATATACCAGTTACATTAAGACCAGAAATGTATCCTTCCTTTTCAGTTGTGTTTTGGATGCTCTGGAGATGACGAAGCACACAAAGAATGCTGTCCCTTGATTCGTCTGATACCTAAAGTCACCAGTTATTCTACATTTAGTTGTCTGTATCTTTGATGATGAAACTATTCCTTCTACACAAAACAGATCTGAAGATACTTTACTATTTTTTTTTCAGAATGAATGTAATTTACAGAATGTGCAGGTAATAATTAATTTTATTATCATGTCAGACTATTATTGGTTTGAATCAGTGCTACACATATCTGGAGCAGCAGAGGTCCCAATAAGTGCTGTTTCTGCTGTAGTAGTAGAAGAAGATAGTATTTTTTAACTGAGGCATATACTGTGTTCTATAAGGAAGACAAGCAAGTAAGCCTTCAGTCCCCATTTAGCTTTATATCATTGAGCTAAGTATGGAACTAGAAATTTGCAGCTCATTTGCTATTGCTCTGAGTCAGAATCTGGTTGTATTTTATTAAAATTGTAGATTTAACCAATTGGATCATATTCTAAAGAATTTAAAGACCATTACAGTAAGGAAAATGTGCATGCAGAACATATGAAATGTATATTCATGCATGGTACCAGGCATAATACTCCCATGACTCTCCTCCCACCTCCTAGAAAGAGATGGAAGTAGAAAAACTTACCAGACCTACTTACAAGTTCAGTTTGGAATTTCAAGTATATTTATACGTCATACATATGCACACATAGACAGTGATAAAACTGATTTACAAGTTTCAGTTACAAGTTTACTGTTCTCATTTAGAAGGAAGCTTCAAACATGATAGAATTTGAGATTTATGGAGACTAGTTCTCATAAATATGTAGGCTTCAGATCTGCATTTTTTTCTTTTTTTTTTTTTGAATATTGGTAACTGCATGTCAAAAGAAAACCATCTTACATAGATCAGATGTTATAATTGCTATTTCTATCTAGCCTTAGCAGAATTTATTTTAGCCTAAACTAATGAATGGTCACAAAATTTAGACATAATTTTGAAGTCTTCTTTTGAGAAGTGATCCACTCTTAATTCCTATCTTATGAAAATCTGAGTGCAAAAGTGACTTTGAAAATACTTGAAGGATACAACCACACTGATGTCACACTACTTAATCATGAATTTTCTTCAGTGTATTTGGAACTTTGTTGTAATTTCTGTGATAAGTGATCTTTAAAAAAAGTAAGAGAAAAAAATTTGCCAGAAACAAAGCTGCACACAGTCTTCATACACAGAACATTTTGTTCATTCACTCAATTGAAAGTAACAAAAATTGGACTGATCAAACTTTGGACTCCAAAATTCCAGATTTTTTTCCCTAAATTTGCTTTTGCTTTAATTTATTTCCAATTTACCAATTTATTACCAATTTACACCTGGTAGAAGAACTTGTCTCCCATGTTTAATGTTTATTCTCCCCAGTATCTTAATCTGCATGCAAAACCGCAGAACCTTAGAACATGTATTCTCTGTTACAATGGAGATGGAATGTATTACTGAAAAAAGGGATGTTTATTAGGAAATCTTATATATAAAATAAATATTTAACACCTTCATTGTAATAAGTAAAATAATACTTTGGTAGCTTCCTCAGACGGTTAGTAAGTACAGTCTAAATGGCATGCTGAATTTTATGTACATTTTAGCAAAATATAGTAGTGAAAGGAGATGGTAACCTCCAGAATAACATACATGACAATATTTATGTTAAAAGATGGCTTTTAACTTGTCATAGCAACTTTTGACATTCTGTAGGAGATATAGACCTGTTAATACACTGAAACTAGTTAATTGTGGAAGATGAAGCATTCTTCACTCCAGTTCCACAGGCAAGTGGTTATAGCAAGGTTAAATTATAAATTTGAAGAGAAACTTGCAATGTTCACACAGTGAGACAAATTTTTAGTCTGTCAATGAGCCTTAACATGTCAGCAATCTTACAATCCACCTGCAAAATGTCATGAGAGTGGAATCAGTGTATTAATTAGGAGAATGAAAGGGGTAAACCTGAAGAGGATGTCAAGAGGACTGCTAGGAGTTAAAAAAATACTTGTGGGATTTAGGAAAGCATTGTTGGCAGAGAGAATACAACCACTCAGAAGGAAGGAATAGAACTGTGGAGGGTTATTAGGATATATGTTAAAAAAAAAAAAAATCTCATCATGTTTCCTCAGAATTTCACTTCTAACATAGGATAGGTACACCTGCCATCTTAGAGGGTAGAACCCATTACTTTTTTGTTTTATTGAATGGGGTTTGTTTTTCAGACCTACTTCATGGAGCTGTTAATGTAAGAGTCAGAATCACTTTTAAATGCATCTTTATCAGCACTGGAAGATGATATTTTCTGGTATTGAAAGCACAGAGAGGATTTGCATGCTTTTGTGTATGTGTACAATCATTACCCACTCAAGAGCAACCCACAGGATTGTGTATAAAACCATGAGAAATACAAAAGTTGACAAAACATTTTAAAATTACAGCCGCTAAAAATAAATGAAACCCTAACAACTCCTCTGATATTTTAAATAGCTTTGATGGGCTACGAGTATTTGTTCCACCTGAAAGTCTGAGATAAAATTTTTGTTTAAAAACATGAAAATGGATAACTTGGATCCAAAACATTGGTATAACTTCATGTATAAGAATATTGAACTCTTCCCAAAGACAGATGTTTTGGTAATACATATTTGTATACGTGAGTCATTTATTTGTTTGCAAGGTATTAAGGAAAGGTAGCTAGAAAAGGCTGTCCATTGCCTCTTGTGATACTACCTATCCTTTCCACTACTTCTTTTATTTTTCTTTGTTTTTTTCTCTCCCTCCTCCACTTACCACAAGCTTACCCACTATTTGTTAATTCTCTCACCTTTGGCTTACAGTTAGTGTGTGAATGTATACCTATGTTTGTGAGAGGAACAATTGCAGTAGACCTTAAATTTATTGTGCAGCAATCTAATAACTGCCAGCCTTAGTTATGGAAATGAATACTGCAAAGAACCTGGCACAAGCAGATTTGCAGGAGCAACCTGTCCTGCTCACATACAGTCCCTGACTTCTTACTGGAGATTTCCCATTTGGTTTGTGACTGGCTCAGAAGGCTGACCTTTCCTTGGACACGTCAAACAGAACTGTGTCAAGTTCTTGCACATCAGCTTTTTGATGGAGAAGAAATGATTTATATGGAGTCTGGGTGGCTTTTAGTTGTTTGCTTTTTTTATGTATTATTGAACTGCTTTTTACTGAAAGTGTCTGCAAGTATGTTTGACAGATGCCTTATCCCCATTTGTTGCTATTCTAACCCAGCTCTTCGTGTTTGTCTTTCAGCCAGTCCTTCCCATAATCACAGCCAGAGCATCTACACACTGTTTTAAGCAACCAGTTTTGCTTCTTATTAGGGAGCATAGAAAGCAAACTGCTGTATTCTAGGAAGACTTTTTATGACAAAGCTAAGGATATATAATTCATGGAGAAAGTCTGAATCTTGGAAAGAAAGTAAGAAGAGTTTGAAAAATTCTGAGTTTGGTGTCGATGGCTTCAGTCCTGTCTAGTGATTTCCCTCTGGAGCATTGTGTTGTGCTTGGCATTGCAAAGCTGGTGCCAGAGCTCTGATCTTGAGAAGTGAAACATGTACTAAAAAAGAAGAAACTGGTAAATATTGAGATAAAGCAGGTGAAGATTGTGTCTTCCAAAGAAGTGCCTGGTGTTAAACCTGATTTATATACGGCTTTTTGTTTTCTATAGATCAAAGATGCCTGCTTTGAGAAGAAAGGAGTCATCTCTTACTGTAAGATGACCTCACATCATGCAAGTCAATTCATTAACTTAACAAATTCTATCAGGAGCAGAGCTGGGTTCTTTATCCCCTAATTCTGCTGCTGCATGGCAGCTTCTGGTTCTAGTGGCTGTACTTATTTAGAACATTGATTTAACTGGCAGCCAGTCACTGTCAACTGTGTGACAGACACCTTATCAACCATTCGTGACCATGCCAGTGTCTTCATTGTAAGAATACTATTACTCTTGCCAGGGAGTTGCATTCCTAGGTCTATTTATAGATTGCATTTCCCTCCCAGCCTTTGCTTTCTTAGGCTAAAGAAACAAAGTCTGTCTTGTCTCATATTGTAAATGAATCTTCATTTCTGAGACCATGCTGGAGCACCATGTCCAGAGGGGTCAGGTTCCAGAGTGGTTTTAAGACTCCTAAATTAGAGTTTACCAGATGCAGCTCTGAAGTTACTAAATTACTCTGAACATCTTTTCTTTATTGCTGTTGTTTTGGAAAAGTGATTTTGAGGGCCTCTGTTTAGAGAGCATTGGAAAACCTGGTTTCTCAGTCTGGATATTTTTTTTTGTTGCTTCTCAAACATTTCTGAATTTACAAAAGATGAGGAAGCAGAGTCACCAAGCACTCGAAATACGATATTGTTTTTGAGGTGGGTGGAGGGAGAGACACTCAGTCCTATTTAAAATGCATGTAAAGGAAAACTGGATTCTTAAACAGGCAGATGCCTAGGTTATTAGGTAGTTTCACCTAGATCTCTGAATACATCCTTTTACATGGCTATAGGCTGTATTTTTTAATCCGATTTCCTTAATCCTGCAATTGAGGGAGATGACAAATGAACCCCTCGTGCTGCCTTTCTTTCATGCGCAATACTGGGCAGCTGGCTGACTGCAGCAGCATCCCTGTCCCTTTGCTGGCTCTTGCCAGCCTAAGGAAGGGAAATGAAGGCCAGTTTACAGCAAAAGCCTAGCAGGTTATGGAGGAGATTAGGATAAAGGGAGCTATATGTCCTTTGACTTGCTGTGTGAGTAATTACTGGTGTAGGTTACACACTGGCCTGTCATGAGAGCTAATTCTTCAAAAGGAAGAAGGAAGAGAGCCATGCAAAGCACTCATTAATGTATTTATGTCATGTATATTAAAATATTATGCTTAAATGTAGTGCCAGTGATGAGGAGGGGCTGACGGTCTCCTTTCATTCATAGCTAAAGTATTACAACTGGAATTACCTTTTGGATCATTAGTCTACTGCTGTGCAGGAATAAATAAATCCAGCAAAGTGGACTACTTGGGTCATCGCTCTTTGATTTATGATTTGTTCTCTGGTCAGTACAGGCAGGAATACAAGTGCTTAATGTACCCTGCTTTCATAGACAAGGGTCTTGATTCTGTAAAGATCAAATTTAATTAGGCATTGCACATTTTGTAACTTTCAGACTCCATTTAAATGTATTTTTCCCAAGGAATGGCTAATTCAAATTTCATTTCCCTCACCTTAAACCAGTTGAATACCTTTTTGCATTTAAAACATTCTGAAGGGTTCTGGAATCATATGTGAGATAATTAGATTGCTTTTTGGCAATGGAACAAACAGAACTTCACCTGGTAAAGTCATAATGACATTTCAATGGGACTCTTTCTTTATAAACATGTTTGCAGGATCTGATTAATAAATAAGTGCATGGCCAATAGACAGCTTTTCTCTGTAAAAGACTAATCCATACAAATATTTTATTTCATATTTTTAATTATGTTACCACTTAAGAATTCCCTGAGAGAAATCTATCAGAAATTCTGCTTCAAATACATACTGTGTTTTGTACTAATTTTATGTTTGCTGAATGATAAACTTCAGCATAAAACCAGCATGCTACATAATTCCAATATATACAAATTATTAAATCAGTTTTTTATTAAAAAGTGAAGAAATTAATGAAGGAGAACCTCCCCAGCTTTTCTCTGTAGCTACAACAGTAGACCACAATGAAAAAGATTATGGTTTCAAGGACTTTTACACTGGGTCTGGTAAAATTTAAAGCAGATTTTAGGCTGCTATAATCTAGGTTGTTTGATTATACTTTGTAAGAGCTGTGCAACGATAGAGGAGCTCTGTCAGGCTCAAAAACTACAGTCTTCCAAACTCAGCCCACAATACACATACAGCTTAAAGAGCTCTCTTTTTAGCTGGCTCTGTATCAGTTGAGGACTTCTTTATATAGTGGACTTCCCTAAGCATCCACTATTATTTTAGTCTTCTTTGTATTACTGGACATAAACAAAGGAATTTGAAAGAGCATCTCATTGTAATGTGTCTGCATAAAATCACAGTGCAAGTTTGACATCACAAGAAAGAAATAACTTTGTAGAGTATTATTGATTGTGGGAGAATCTGCTGCTGAAAAAATAAAAGCAAGCCAAGCCCTTTTATCAAATCAAATTTGATAATTAAAGAACTGTGAAACATTTGGGTTTTTTGGTTGGTTTTTTTTTCCCCCAGTTTCTATAGCATCACCTTCAGAAGCAGAGGCTTGGCCAGATCTAATTTTCAGAGATTTTCATCTCAAATATTGCAAAACCCCCTTTTTTTTTTTTAAATTCGTAGATGCATTTAAGATGAAAAAATAATTCCCAATTTTATTTTTCTTCTATTTATTTTCTTTTTATTTTCTTCTATTACAGCTTTTCAGAAATGTACTGATTAAAGAATTTATTTCAGACAATAATTTAAAGTAAATTATGTAAATATTAGTTACCAAGGACAGATTGTCTAGCTAAATTTTCCCTTTGTATTCTGCAGCTTAGATAGGAGCTTAAAGTGGAACATACTGTTAATGTTTTGCACAAGTAAACAATATCAACCCAAATAAAAATAAATGTAAAAAGAGATTATGTTCTAACTGTACTTGGTAGTGGAAGAAAGCTTTAAGATGAACCATTCAAACACACATTTAAAAATTCATTTAGACTTCTTAAATCTGTTTGTACTGTAACCCAGGCAAATGAATGTTTACAATCTTGTTTCCCTTTTGCTAGTATTGACTTCCAGCAAACGAGCTCCAAAAGACTGGATTTTGAAGAGTGTCTCAAATAATTTGATTTGGTTGGAGACAATTTGTTTAATTAATGAACCACTCATCTCCAGTCTAGAAAATATTTGGAGAGAATGTATTGCAAGCAAGCTACTTTCCAAATACACCATTATCCTTCTGCTTTGATGAAGGACCCAACATATCCGTGACTTCTCTGAATTATTGTGGCTTACAGAATTAAACATAGCCTCCACAGCCTGTCAAGGCATGTGGTACTTCTCTGATGTTGAACAAATGTGACCCCTTCTTCAGCCATGCAATCGATGTACCCACATCTTGGATGGAGGACATTGTTGCTACTTATGTAAACAAAAATGCGCAGTTTCATATAATTATTATGCAGATTATGATTTCATGTGCTTCCTGACACTTCATATTCGTGGTTAAATTTCTTTTAGTTGTGGAGATCTTCAAAAGATTTCCTTAATCCTACAGGCATAAGTATCTGTGCCATAAGTGTATGATATAACTAAACCCTCCACTTTTATATTTGTTCATAGAGTATTATAGTCCTATACTTAGTACACAATGTATATATATTCAAAGAAGAGTAGTGTATTGAACTGGATTTTTCTTTTTATTTATTTTTTGTTTAAATACAACGTTGAAATAAAAGAATAGCTTAAAGCTGATATAAGTTATCCCCCTAATTTCCTTCCATAATTTTGTTCCTTTCCTTTTTATTCCATCAGGGGTAAACACATAGTAGAAGGAAAGCAGTTTAAAGAAAATGGATAATGCTTGTGGGAGACAATTTCTGTAAATTAACAAAGAATAAATTTAGGTGAGAAATTAGATGAAGTTTCTAGTGACCATATATCTGAAATAATGGAAGTAAGTTCCTTACTGAATTTTAAGGCAGTACTTCATAAACTTAGTCCTTTTATGAATCTGATAATCTGATGTGGTTTTCCCATGATAGCAAAGACTAGGTCATGGACAGCCAAGGGATCAGAGTGCTATATTCCAATTCAACATATAAGAGAGTCACATATTAGCAAATAGTAAAGCTTTTCATTATGGATGTTTGCTATTTGGCAGTCTCTGAGTTTCATTTTGGCTGGTTTTTTTTTGTGTAAATTTACAGATACAGAAAAACTTAGATGGCTGACAATCTTGCAGCTGCATTGGCTTTACTTTTCTAAAACTATCAGTAAATGCAAAGATGTGGAGAATAATCAATGTTTTGGGTTACAAAATACTTACAGAGAGTGAAATCTCATACATATAAAATATCACTCAAAACTAAGGAAGTCTGCATTTTTAGGTAGAGAAATGGAACACATTACCATTTTCAGTGTTGCATGATGAATCACATACATTGGGAAAATGTGCTTTGTTGCTTGCTAATTAAATTAGCAATGCACACAACAATGCACACATGTATATTCCCACACACGCTGGCATACATAGCTGTTTTTTTAACTCTTGACAAGTCTTAGACTTTCAAGTGGAAATGACAATCAGATGAAAACCTTGCAGCATAAAGCATGAACATGATTAATCTACACTTTGTTTTCTGCTACCTTCAGATTCACTGTATCACTGAAGTGTGTCATTATAGCATTAGAGTTCACCTCACATTACTGTTTAGAAAATCCCTCTAAAAGGAATAGTACATTTTTTTCTGATATTTTTGTCTCTTCCTCTTCCACAGGGAGGAATGCAACAATTGAGGTCTGGATTCTCTGTGGACTTCATAAATCCCTACAAGGTCATAGTTACTTGTCGGTAAAGAATATATGACTGGCTTTATAGACTTACAAAAACTGAAGATATATCCTGATTACATATGATATTGTTCTTGTGAACCAAATAAACTCTGACGCTTAGGAAACAGGGATAGATATGAAGATGGAATAGACCAGTGATTCTAGGGGTAAGCCAAAAAAGGCCTATAACTGAACTGAATCCCATTCAAGACAACAAAAAATACTGCGTATCAGGATCCAAATGTGCCGTTTTGATATGCTGAAAATCTTCTGTGGAGTGCTTTCCCTGAATCATTTCCCAAACAACAGTATTGAATTAGTATATTAAACAGACACCAGCTTTAGCCGCACATTCTGCTTCTAATTGCATGCCATTTGCATACCACAACTTCATTGCAATCACACCATATATAAATTATACACTGTGCCAAGTAATACCTTTAAACTTGAAACTTATGTCATAATATGACATGGTACAAGAAAAATAATATCCAAACAGCATTTAATCATAGCAGTTGGGGTATTAAGTTAATTGAAGTCCGTTTGATAGAGCTCTCAGAGGGATTCAGTACATTTAATAGGAAAGAAAAAAATTATCAGGTGAGTCAGTCGTCTCAAATTGTTTTCTAACTTACAGTAGTTTAGGATTTAGGACATGTTACTTAGTTTAGAATGTAGTTCTTAAACACAGTCTCTGGATGTACTGAGGTTCCCATTAAGACCCTACCACAAGATGAGAAATTGCTCCGTATCTAAAATGGCCTCTTGATCTAGAGAAATATCCCAACCATCTGGGATGATTCAATGCATAATTCAGAGGTGATTAGTTGCCTGGTTTCTATACTCTTCAAGGAGTAGGAAAGAAATAGAGAAATTAAAAGAGGAAATGTAATTAATGATCAATGAGGATGGCTAAAAAGGTAGGCCTGATGACAGCAAGCACCTGGGAAATCTGTTAAGATCACAATTAACTTGTTATTTCATCCAGTCTGGAAGAGTTCAACTTGTTATAATGGCACTCCAGGACAAAGTATGATTTTACAGATGGTTTTATTACTTTAAATGTCAAGTTAAGCCCCCAAACTAAAGAAAAAAAACCAAATGCCCTTTCCTCAGGTGTTTTTCCCAAATTTGATTCCTATTGAATCTTCTCAGAGCCTTCCAATATCTGCTAGCATAAAAATGCTGCTCAACCACGCATACAGATGACTCCTCTCCTGCTTGGCAAGGATTTTCTTAACAGGCGGGCTGACGATAAATATCATCATGGCATTCCCTTAGGAGCACTGCATTAGCGTACATTACAAGAGTTTAATGGAGACTGACTTGGATCAGAAGGGCTGCTTGCCTCCTTTGAGATCTGAAAGTACAACAGCTGTACCCTTTCAAGGTACAGAAGAAATTATTACCACTCGGTTTGACCATATAATAGTATCTATGCCATGATAATTCTTTGTAGAAAAAGCTTTTATTGGATAAACTTATTTACTAGAATATCAGTGGAAGAAGGTTTTTGTTAAATTTTATCTGGAATGTTGAACATGATTAAAAATTAAAAAAATAGAGAAAGCTGCATGTGGTCGATTCAACTTTTGCATTTTGCAACAACTCTGTATTTCTTGCCTTTATCTTGTTTTCAGAAAAAAGTGGAGGGGTTGACTTTCACTTTCTGAAGCCTCTATTTGAGACTACCCCATTAGTCTCCAAATGCAGGTGAATGTTTTTTACTTAGTGCAAAGGCAGAATAAGGAACACATTTCAGTTCTATGGAGAATATATCTACCTTTCCTTCAGTCAGCCTAGAAAGAAGGTGAGCTAACAAAGCAAAGAAGATACATTTATTTTCTCTTACCACATGTATCATGTAATTTGAAGGATTTTTATAATATTCTCAATGAAAATATTTAAAAGGTTAAAATGTATGATTATAATGAAAGACACTGATGATATTTTCCTTTGATAATTGAATGCATCAACCAGTCTTGCTAACTACAGTCCCTTATTCAGATTTGACTGGTATTTTTTATGTAATACAAATGTGTTCTTACCTGCATCAGCATATTGGAAGAGGAAAGACAGAAAAAGTTTCAAGCAAGCAAGCAACAGAAAAAAGTCCTTCAAGCCTTCCACTTGACATCTGGCTCAGCATTGGAAAGGAAATAAACACGTTACAGACACATGGCTAAACAAAGCTACCACTACAGCTGTTATGTCTGTGGAAATGATGTCTTCGAAAATTGACAAATCTCTGTGGCCAGAGTCCAGTAATTCTGTAGTCTCACAAAATGCGTTTACATGATCCTGAAAGTTTCTGAGCTATTTCTGGTTCATATATAAAGAAAAGCTTGAGCCTGAATGCTTTTCCATGTAAAGTGTAAAAGTTGATCTATTAAGAGGTATTATTTTTCCTTACAAGCCTGGCTTACTTCCTCAGCCTGCTCTGCTTACAACAGTTCTACCAAGATTCTGCAGACGAGTTAACCAATATGACATGAGTCAAGATTAAAATTATGTATTTTGTAAGATGTGTGTGGTTCAAACCTGAGATAATTGCTTAGCTGAACTTCTGTAGAGGATTGGACCAGGAACTTACAGAATGAAATAGAGAGTTTAAACATCATTAAGCTGGACAATTATAGGAAGTCTACAAATAAATGTTTCCCTTCAGGTATCATATAGCTGTAGCTCAAAATGTATTTTATAATAGTAACTTTACTTGGTCATGTTCCTAGAAGGAGTATGTTTCTGGATACTGTCCTACTATCTGAATATATTTTTATCTCAGCAGCTGCTACAAATGCAGGTTGTTGATGCACAATGTTAATTGGCAAGTACTGGTGAAAAATACAGAGAAAAAAAGAAACTTGCATAAGCTGCCTCATAAAGCTGCATTTGCTTCTTGATGTGAGAGGGATTAAATAAGCAATTGCAGTAATGAAGGTGTCAGATGACTTTCAGAGAGAAATCATGACTTTTACTGCTTACAATCTATCAAAACCAGTTGTTTCTGACTGTGTCTGATTAGTTTTCTTTAAGACTGTGGCCTTGCCACAGGAGGTTTCCTAGCACTTATTCTATCTTTATTTTCTCCTCGTCTCAATACATTATTGCAATCAAAACTTTGGTACTCCAGTTTTATGCTAGTTTAACACCAATGATTTCACAGGAATTACAATTGTGTGAAAATGCAGTTGTGCACTAGTGAACTAAACATAACATAGGCAAATACTGAATTTATACTATATGCACTTCATGACCAGGAATAATGGGTTAGACCCTTTTCATAGCTTCCACAGCTTCAGGATTTTAAGTTTTATCCATCTTTTATAAAACTTGAAATAAATTTGTATTAGTCTATTTTAAAAATGTTAAAATGCTGTATAACATGAAAATGCTGTAAAAAACATCATTACATTATTCATAACTAATTGTTTTTATACATTCAGCATGCTGCTGGTGTTTACAGTATAAGTGTAAATTAAAAGTGTAAATTAAAAAGTCAAAGAAAAATAGGAGCATTACTATTGATAGCTGAACACTGATATTGCATTTTATATGGGAAATCTGTGTCAGTTTCAGCTGGGTAAAAGGAATTTATTTTTAATACATTGAAATGTCTTCTCTCTCAGTTTCATAAGAACTGAGATATTTAAGTGTATAAATCTCTCCTGGAATTTATAGTTAATGTAAGGTTTTTTTGTATATGTTTTAGGTGTGTGAACCTTTTGTGTTTTAACATAGAGACCATTATTACTTTAGTATAAAAATAACCTTCCATTCACAGAAACATAGAAACTTAGAATTATAGACTAATTTGGGTTGGAAGGGATCTTTAAAGATCATCTAGTCCAACCCTCCGCACTATTTATTCCTAGAATAAAAGGTTTCATAAGGTCTTACTTTTGCTTATTTATAAAATGATGAATAGTTCAGATTTGGTTGGTGTCTCTGCCACAGCAAAAGCCTTAAGAGGGGTTACTGTAACATCTTACATAAATTGTAAGATATGCAAAACTATTTTGCTCTAAGTCATGGTCAGTTTTAAGAAAACCCAAAAATAGCTCGTTGCAATGCTATTTAATATCATTAGACCTCCATTTTGTAACTGTACATCCTCCAGTATCTTTGTCGCAAGCTGTGTTTGCACAGGAAAGCTAGAAGGATTATTTTCATGGAAATAAGCTTTTCCTGTAAGCATTGCCTGCTAGTCATTAACAGGTAACATGGAAGTGAATCTTATTAAACTTTACACTCCTGTGTAAAGTTATTGTTAATTCAACTTGCCAGAAAACAATGTAGGAAGATAGGACCTCAAAGCATGAGATATTTTTTTTTAAAGCAATCTGTTTATCTGAATGTTGTCTGAGCACATCATATATATAGGCATGTAAACAAGGAAATGATTTATGATGTATAATGTATCTTAATCACAAACAAGTAAGCCTTATTTTATGGAAGACAAAACTGCAATTTAATTCCTTCAAATGAGAAGAAATCTCAATCAAACACTATTGTTTGTGGTGACTGGTGACACTTACTACAAAAGATTAGTGAGCTGGATGTAAACTGGTTCTTAGACTGATCACATGTTGCAAGGGGACATGCTCATTGCCAAGGCAGGGGCAGTGGCAGGGATAAAGCATTTTTTAGGACCCTGCCAGGGCTCTATAGTGTTACTAACATCCTATCTTCAGCAGTGCAGGATCTCAGCAACCTGTAATCTGGTAAATGTGTTTGGCAGGGTATGCTTTTATTATTTTCTACAGATATTTATATATTTTTTTGAAAAACAGTGACAAATCAACACAGAGAGGCCGTCTGGGTTAGTCATGCTAATCCTACATCTTTCTTTTACACCTTCGTGGTAGATGCTCCTCACTGTTAACTGTATATCCTGAAAAAATTACAGTTCATAATAGTAATAATAATCGAGTGGACTTCATAACCTTTAGTTACATTAACTGATAATAATGGTTATAATTAAGCAGATTATAATACTGATAGATTCTTAATAAAAATAAAGTTCTGTTTTGAAGACTGACATCATTTGAACAATCTGGTCTAATGGAAGATGTCCCTGCCCAAGGCAGGCGAGTTGGAACTAGATAATCTTTGAAGTCCCATTCTATGATTTGATGATCTCTTTCAGGAAAGGCCAAAGTAGAGCTTGTAACTCATCTGCTGATCCTGAACAATGGCTACTTGAGTCCTGTGCTCTGGTTTATCACAGGAAAGAAGCGTGGTAAAGAGCTGCAAGGGAACTGGGTCCCTCAATGCAGGAGGATGGAGATGGGCAGCAGGTGCAGAGGTTTGCTTGGAGCCAGGTTGACATGGATGATGCTGTTCTCCCTATAAAGTACCTGTTAGAAGTACTTTCTTTTCAGCTCTCTGAGGTCAGTGTTGTAAGCCCAGTGACTCTCAAGTAGTTTGAAATGTCAGGATAGTTGATCAGCAAGCTCCATTTCCCAGCAATGCAATCCTTTTCCTGAACAACACCAACTGTTGTGTGCTTTTTATTGTGGCACATCAAGTGCCAATTGGATTTTTTTCTGCCAGAGATTTAACATTTACTCTGAGTGTCATATGCTGAATGACTGGTAATATTAATTAAAAATAAACAAGGAAATTATCAATAGACACTGAAAATCTAATGCAAGATGATGGTCTTGCTGAAAACATGCTAAAATATTTTTTTTCCATCATAATAGAGAAAGACAAGTAAGGGAATAGATATAGTGAGGGTAAAATATTTTAAGTTTAAAATGGTCAACAGCAAGAATAATTATATACACGTATGTCCTGGGTTCAGCAGTAGCAGTCATTTTTCTCCTTCTTAGTAGCTGGTGCAGTGCTGTGGTTTTGACTTTAGGCCTGGGAACAATGCTGATAACACTGATGGTTTTAGTTGTTGCTCAGTAATGTTTACTCTGACCAAGGACTTTCTGAGTTTCATGCTCTGCCAGGGAGGAGGGGAAGCTGGGAGGAAGCAGAGACAGGACACCTGACCCAAACTAACCAAAGGGAGATTCCATACCACATCATGTCATGCCAGTATATAAACTGGGAGGAGCTACCTATGAGGAAACTGCTCAGGTCAGGCTGGGTATCAGTCGGCGGGTGGTGACCAGTTGTATTCTCTTCCCTTGTTATTTCCCTTACCATTATTATTATTGGTGGTAGCAGCAGTGGTTTCTGTTATACCTTAGTTACTGGACTGTTCTTATCTCAACCCATGGGAATTACATTCTTTTGATTCTCTTCCCCATCCCTCCGGGAGCTGGGGAGGAAGAAGTGGGGGTAGTGAGCAAGTGGCTGCCTGGTTCTGAGTTAACAGCTGGGCTTAAACCACTACAAAATATAATAATTATGCATTATATCTAATTAATTATTCAATATAGGAAGTAAAAGTAAAATTAATAAATATTACATAAATCTCGTGTAAGTATTCAAAAGACTAATCATAAGACAGCTAACACTGGATGAAACCAAAACAATGTTGGCAAATACTCAGCCCACTGATTTTTAAATTTATGCCTAAGTCCCAAAACCTCACTGATATCCAGGCCAGAAAGTACGTGTAAGATGGTAGTCTTTAAAAAAGCAAAAAGAGAAAAAAAGTAATTTCCACTCTTTTCCCACCATGAAAAAACCTAAAAACACCTAAAGTAGTTCAGATTTTTACATTCCCTCATATGTCTGAAGTTCTGCTGCAGTAAGAGTACAGAAGCCCCTTGAGTCAGAACAGATTTGGTGCTTATGTCTCATAAATATCTACAAAGCAGATGTGCTGCTGCCTATTGCATCTGTGTGTGTTGAGCCAAGACTGTTATCTGAACTCACCTACACATCAGCATCCCAGTTTTTCTTTTGACATACCAAAGAGGTGGAATTTCCCCTTTGCCCTAGCAACCTAGGGGTGTGAGCACTTAGGAGTCCTCAGATACTGACAGAGCATATTCAAGCTCAGATTTCTAGCAAATTGTGCTAACCAGAGGGACGTATGTGTTCAGTCAATGGCCAGGGAAAATTAATGTTCTTGAGCTCTCATATTGAAAATGCTTTGTTATAAACAGGATAATAAAAATTTCATGATGCCAGAGAAACAGCAAGAAATGAGTGAATATGGGAGGAACACAGATTCTGGGTACTGCTGAAAAGACTTTATATTTATTTCATCTGTTTTGAATTAAAATACAGACTCATTCAGTTTTATAATAAAGGGCATTATACAGGCATTTATATTCTGGAATATAATAAAAATGAAGAAAATAAATCCTGACAGTGTTCAGAAAAGTGTTCTAGTCCTTGAGATATCCTCATGAATTGCAATGGTCTAGAGTAGGAAATGCCTTGGTTAGCAAACACAGGCATTGCAGATGCTCTGTTGAGAGTCCTACTGTACATGGGGAGTGTCATTCACTGCCGGCAAGTCTTGGACAGTCATTTCCAAGTAAAGGTACTGGAAGCCTTGTTTTTTCAACCAAAGAGCAGCAGTGGAGGCAGAAGTCTTTCAGTACCCATCTAGCAGCCTGCCTTCCACAGGAAGGCTTTATTTAATTCATAAATTAAACATTAGTTTTCTTTCTTTGAGTGCTCATAACTCTCAGACTTCCGCTGGAAGACTATTAGGAGTAAGGATTTAACACGTGTGACAGTTACACTTCTGAAGTCAGAAGGACAAGACCATGGCAATCAAAACATCTTCAACACTCCATTGGGTGGCCATCAGATGACAATGACTTTTGGCCAAATTGGAGTCAGTCTCAAACTGAGAATTTGAGGGAAACTGCGCAATTAGTTGCATTTTAAATCTGGAAGCAGTGAAAACGGTACTGAACAGCCTTTCCTGAGAAAGTAGTAAGAAGGCCTTGATTGACATGGGGTTTTGTGAGAAGCATGAAGTTCACTTTTCAAAAAATTTGCCTGAGTGGGAGATGGATGTTTTTTTTGGTCACCACCTCAGTGATGAATAATATGTTACTTATTAAAAAGAAAATCACTGATGACTATTGAGATCTCTGAAAGGAACAGACACTTCTTATTTGAAATGTTTTAGACACGATACATAAAAATAGAGTGGAAAAAATCTCTTCAGTCAAAGCCTCTCTTCCTCTAGGCAGGTACGGGTATAAAACCATGTTATTTGACATGTAAGCTGCTAACAGACAACATAAAATTTTATACACTATTAATCTTGTTATTAGTAACTATTTGGATACTCGTTTCTCAAATCTGATAATATTTTATGTTGATATTACAGTGCATTAGTAAGGATCTCATAGCACTTTAGAGATATTCATAAGAGCTCATCCACAACACTCTTGGGAAGCAGAGCTAGAATTATTAAAATCATCTTACAGAAGAGAAACTAAGCAGTAGAGAATATAAGTGACATATCTAACATCCCACAAAGCCAGAAATTGAATCCAATATCCTCAGCTGCCAGTTCATTGTTGTAGCTGCTGGGAACCAGTCTTTTACATTTACAATATGTTAAAAGACGAAAAATGTCCACTGAAAAACCCAGCTCCCTTACTGCTTAAACTAGGGTTACAAGTGGACAGGTCCTGTAGAGCAGTGCTTGGTGTTAGCACACCAGAGAGCCATCCTGTTACCCAGCTCCACTCCTCTAGCTGGAACAAAAGACAAAAACAAGCTTCAAAATGCTGATTCCTTGGAGTTGATGGCTGCAGCATGACTTGAAATGCAAGGTAACATCCACTTATTAGAATACTGAACCTAACGACTAATCTGGAAGAATAGATCACTTAGTGCTCATACACTCAGTGCATGTTTAGAGAACACGGACTGCTTTCCATGTCTAAAGATGACTTGTAACTGTTACAGAAAAACCATGAGCAGAAAGGTTTACACAGTCATTTAATCAAAGCTTAATGGATTAAAATATCAAGTGTACATGATATTCACAATGAAAAATTAAAATTCCTCAGTACTAATTTTTGGCTACTTCAACTTCCTTGCATGCAAACAAACATCACTAGGTGCTCAGTTTTCTACAGCTTCTTTCCGTTAGTTAGTGTAGTCCTGGCTACTGAATGCATTGGGTAGTATACTGGTTCATGTTATCTGGGGAACCACACTTTTTTTAACTCTCTCCCTTTAGCTGTTCTTCCTAGTTTTGGTTTATAAAGAAAAAAGTAATGTTTTCCATAGGATAGGCCAACTTAGCAAATGCTGTTTAATTCATGCACTTAAACGAGCTAAAAAGATATAAATTTCCTTTGAAATCATCATAATAGGATATCTGTGGATTATCTTTTGTCATAATTCTACAGCAATGTATCTAACTCAGATAAATTTCCTTGAGTTATAAGATATTAGCAAACCAACTTTAACAGTAGCTAATACCTAACCGCACAAAGTTTGCAAATTACTTTGAAAAACTCCACAGTGATGGCTTTAGATCAATGCTTACTGTCTCTCATTCCTTCATCAATATATAACTCACCTGACTGAGCCTCATAGCAGAGGCTTTCCCTTATGTTCCATTGAGAAAATAAATAAACAAATTGTCAAACAAAAAAGCTTCAATATAATGGCAGACGCAATTTTGTTTTCGGACTTCTGTGCTCTTGATTCTTAAATATATTATGCTTTCTTAACTGAAAATCTCTGCATCTTTCTATATCTTGTTAGGTTAAAAAAATATATATAATCTGGGATGCAATTTATCTGTATCTAGTTCTATGTGAACTTTTATCAGCTCTAATTGCCTTTCTGCTTTGATGTACTCACAGTCTTTCAACACTTCCATTCCCTTCCCTCCCACTTGGGAAAATATCCCAATCCTCAGAATCTGACCCTTGGCTTATTTCATGAAGACGAAAGCAAAGAATTTATTCAAGCTCAGAGCAATACTAAAGTCATTAACTAACTTCCCACTTTCTGTATATCCCTCAGTGGCTGCACAGAATACTTGATTTGCTTTCTGCTTGTGTATTTAAATAATATAGGACCATATTTTTGCTAATGCAGTATCTATTTCCTTTGAGTGTTTTATAGTATTTGTAGCTTTATCTTTTCCTGACATTTTTTAAATTATAAATTTTTAAATGCTGTTTTGTTTGGCTGGAGCTTTGCTTTCCACACCAAGACTGGCCATTTCCAGGCCTCTTCCCAGTCCTCCTTCCAGTCCAGTTCTCCTTCCTCTTCAGCAGTTGTGGCAAGATCATGTCCCTCTGAAGTTAGTGCAAGCTTTGGCTACTGATGTTAACAGCATCAGAAATGTGCCTTACATGGTCTTGAGAAGATGCCTCACCTGAATGTGACACCTCTGAGAAGCTAGATTTCATTCCATCATCTCTTATATCCTTGGCTTCCCAGCAGCATCTTTTTCCCAGAGATATGATGACCCTGAAGTGTCTTCCAAAGAGGTTTTCTGCATCAATGTAAGTAGCAATTTTGGGCCATGTGAACTCTGACAGTTGGACTGAAGCTGTAAGTCACTTCACATAGTCTGGTAACAGCAATAGGAGTTCCTGTGATGGTGTCTCTGCAATTGGAACTTGCCTCAGTTTCATACTACATGCTATAAACTGTCTCTCTGTTGCAGAAATGTTTAGTCTTTTTCCATTTTTGTTTCTATGACCACCCTAGTAGCTCACCTTCTATGGCTGGCTTCCATATTTTACTTTTTTAATAAACCTGTCACTATGGCTATGATGTGTCCTTCTACGAAAGACTATGATTTATCTGTTTTAGACAGGGTAAAGCAGGAAATCCTTTCACCTTCTCCCAGATCAGCAGACATGTTTAATTCTTTCTATACCATCCATGATAATTGATCCATGGGAGAAAGATGTGGGTTTTTTTCTTAAAATGCTTTATGCTTTATGTTTGATTTTTCCTTTTTTTTTTTTTTTTTGCTTTTTAATATACACTGGACAAATGGCTTTCTTCCCAAAAGTCTGCTGGCACTTAACTATCCTAATGGATTGTTTCCCTGATATCCAACCTAAGTATTTGCTGCAACTGAAGAACACTTTCTCATACCGTACTCGTAGATGTAGAGAACAACTTGTTGCAGATTTATTTGACATTTTCAATATCAGCATTTTTATCTTACAGAGTATATTTCATAAACAGCTAGTATGTCACTCTTCAGTTTTTTCCATGTCAGGTATCCCTGTTTTTCTGTCATGAAATTTATATTTTTGTCATTGAAAATTACATTTTCAATATCTCTGATCATTCTTTTTTCTCTGGATTATATTTTGTGAAATTTAGAACTCTGATGTATCTTGAAGTACAGAACAAATAATCCACGTGAATTTTAGTAGATTGTAAAGACTGATTCATGCATTTTTTGCATTGTATATTTTTACACTTATAATTTAATTCCTCATATAAATCTCAGTATTATGTATTTTTTTTTTAAATAAATCATTGTAATACCCAGAGTTTTTTCTGTACAATTGCTGCTTAATTTGCAGCCTCTCATAAAGTTGCTGGAGACTAGTATTCCTATTTAATGTAATATATTTACTTGTTCTTCTTAAACTACATGCTTCTAGTTTCAAACCTTTCCTCTAATATGCCAAGTTAATTCTTCTGTTTTTTTTCTTCCAAAGTTCTTGCAGCCCCTTTACGACTAACAAGCTTTTCCATTCTGTTCTTTCAGTTCCTAAAGAAAATGCCCTACCCAATGTAGCTCTTTGATTAACAGTGGCTTTCTGATAATGATGCGTCAGAAACAGTTTTCCCCATGTGCATGAGACACTCCTGCTTCCAGTGTTTTTGACCAAACTTGTATTTCCACAATTTGTTTACAAAACTATCATGGGAGACAATGTCAAAGTCTATCAAAGTCAGCAGCTAGTGCTTTCCGTATACCTTTTTCAGCTTGTCTGTCATTAAGAACTTTCTATGCCTCAGAAGAACTTTCTTCCCCCCCCCCCCAATAAATGTTATCTGCAAAATAAAGGAGTACAAGCAAATATTCACACTGTTCTCTACTACATCATTTATTACATAATTCTTATTTTGATCTAAAACATTTAGTTCCTCTTTGCCCTCCACCACTTCCCCCCTCTATTCTTGCCTTGATCCTAGTATGAATAATTATGTCCCATTCCCAGTGCATATTGCTTATACCCAGACTAATGTTTCTACTTTAAGTAAAAGGATTTCAAAACCTGACATACAAAGGCCTACACCATTTTCAAAATGTAAGAATATCTTTTCAGCAGGGGTCCCAAGTCCTGCTGGCCTGTACATGTTTTTGACCATATTTATATATCCAATGGAAACTCACAGTGTGGCTTGAAAATGGTGGAAGTAGTCTAACCTGTGATCTAAGAAATATGTGAGACAGTATGTTTTGGAGACAGGGCATAATCATCTGACACAATAGTTTTCTGGCTGTTCTCACATCTTTAAAGTATCTGGCAAACACAGGAAAAAAAAACAACCCACAACATTTCAAAAATCGTGTTTTTTCTACATTAGCTTTTCTTAATAACTTTGTAACGATTGTATGAAATTATTGTCCTGCAGGTGGTTTAAAAACAATTTCATCATATCATTTTAATGGCTTAGAACAGATGTGTTTGCTAATCGTCTTGCCATCTAGGTGCTGCTGTGATATCTGTACATGACAGTGTTTCTGACCAGGTTCTACTCTCCATTTCCACTTAACTCTGTGGGAACAGTTTTCCTTAAGTATAAGCAGGATCATGTCCATTGCTGTTTAAGTGGCTTGAGAGAAGCATAAACTTTTCACTGCCAAAAATCAAGACAGGAATGAATAAATGTTCATATTGTGCTAATTTAGCGAGTCAACGGTTACTGACTTAAATGATGGATTGTTATTGCAAGGCAGAGATAATATATGGTTACTCCTCTAATAGTTTTAAACCGTAGAAATTAAAAACAGCAGTGGGAGAAATTTGGCATACTCAGAACACTTACATTACTTGGTTCAAATGAGGAAAGGGATTTTCAATGAACTTTCTGCCATCCATATTTTCCCACATGCTGGGGTTCAGCAGCTCCTTAATAATGCGTAAGGACAGACGTGACTCTTCCCAGACCATTGCAACTCAGCAAGGGGTACGTAAACGGAGCTGGAGCTATTACAGTGAGAAAAATAATAAACTGAACACCAGCTTCTGATTTTCTGTAGGATAGGAAGCACAAAAATCAGTGCAAAAGACAACTTCCAAAACATTTTTTATTACAATTTTAATTACTTGGTATATATGTTAAAGGTCTTTTTCCTGAAAAGTCTAAGTTCCAAGATTGGAGTTCTCTGGAAGTTTAACACTGTCTGTCCATCAGTGACAACAGATCAGAGGGCTGAAGTTTGTTCTTTACTGCAGCAGTTCAGTCTAGTCCAGGTCACCCTTTCCCATGATGCTCTTGCTGCACATCAAAGTCCTGGTTTGGGAGGAATAGTTCTGGAGGTGGTTGCTTTCCTTCTGTATTCTGCTGCAGATAAAATAAAGGAAAAAAATAAATCAGAATTTAAAAGGCAGGTTTGATTTAATGGTGATGTTTGTGCTGGGCTCAAGCATGTATGACATACTGTTAATTCAGGTCTGAATGCAAGAGTGTTTCAGATTACAATGTTGATTCATACACTGAAGACAGTACTGGAAATACACCAGCCTTCTTCCAGTACTTTTTAATCGACAGTCATTTCCAAACAATTAAATAAATGACAAACACTATCTTATTTAATCTCTGTGATTCTATTCAAAAGGAAGTGAGCAGACAGCTATGGCCAAGTCTTCATCACTTCCTAATACCATAATAACAATGTTTTTAACTCAAACCAGCTGCAGATATTCCAGAAGACTCAAAAGAGAAGATGAATTAGACTTAAAAGACTGAAAGATTCATGTAAATGTGATGTCAAACTCAAATGTCTGGTCTGTGGACAGTTTACACTTGGCTGCTGTTACTGTTACCACTGCCACTGAGAAGGTGCTAAGTCCACTATAATACATTCATTAAAACAATAGTCTCCAAAGTGTGTGGAGTGCATACAGCCCAGGAGGTGTGCAAGACAATCCATTGTGGTGCTGAAGGATAATATTTTTGTACCATTAAGTAAGTTAGAATATTTAAAAAATTTAAAAGTGTTTATTTTATCTTTGTCTCATCCTTTTTAAATTCCTGCTCTTGGGTATGATATATAACGGGCATCATCAATAGTATAGTAGTACATTTATGTAATTTATAAATAAATAAATACTAGATATATTGGGAGTTCTTACTCAGAATTCTTTTCCTTGGTCTAAAAAGTTTGGAAACCACTGAACTAATGGACTACTGTGAATTCTAACCACAGGGATCTAAAGAACATTCAGTGAATTATTGATTCAAAAAAAGAGTAACAATAAATGCATGCCAGGCCTGTCTGAAGCATCAGGAAATGCACTTTTGTTATCTTACTAATCCAGTGCTTGTCTCTATGGAAAGAATGACAAAAGTGAATTACATGCACATGCAAGGGAGTGTTTAGGCTTTGCTCAAAGAGTGGCTTATTGGCCTGACCATTATATTTTTAACATTTATTCTACCTTAAAGCTACATGTACAGCCTGGCCCAGACATTCACCCTCAATGTGGAAGTCTTCAAAATCAGAAATATTTATGTGCCACTGAATATTGAGTCCTGATGAGCTGTTTCAGACTAATATAACGGCTCACAAGTTTTTTTCCTTCCCTCTGTTGCTGTGGGCCCGGCAAAAACAGCCTTTGCTCAGAGTGAAGGGTAGAGGTCTCTAGAACAGATTTGTATGGATCTGGGCTATCAAAAACCAATCTCCATGATGCCTAGAAGTCATTGGTGAAAATATAACAGTTTATTTTAACTGCCCCCTATATTGATGTGTCCTCTGTAATAAAACACGGTCTAGTAAGAGGATAAGATGAGAGAAAATCCTTGGCTCACTTTAAGTAAGTATAATACAGTGTAGGGCAGCAGAAGTAGTAAGAAAGGTTGATGGAAGAAAAAAGGCTCAAATGATTTGTTACTTAGTAATTAGATTATGTTTAAACTCTGTTTTACATATGCAGTATACATAGAATATTTGAAGTTTTGTGTTCCCTTGCCTGAGAAGCTTTGATTTCTCTCTCCACTGCCCCACCTACATTTTCCATCCATTTGAAACTTTCTTCACTTCTATCTCAGCGGTTAGGAACAAACACTATAGCTGGAGGTTCTCACCTTGACAACTACCCCAAGATATGTAGGAAAAGAATTGTTAAGATTAGGAGGCTTGATTGATCTCAGGCTTCTATGATTTAAAGATGACAGCTAATCTCACTCCTGTCAGATGAGGACTCTGAGGGTTTCCAAAGGACACAGATGCCCAGATTTGTCATTCACATGAGCTTAGGCTGTATTATGCAGCTTTTTTGACCACCAGCTATTTGCTAAGTCCTTTAGAGATCCTACCAAAACTTCAGAAATACAATGTCCTCTTTAAATCACTGACATCAGAAAACTGAAGGAAAAGCATTAAACTTTGACATCTGGTTGTTGCTAGTGTTTTTTTTGTTTCAAGAGAGATGAAAATGTATTCCTTGGAAAAATACAATTCTAGCTACTACTTCTGATAAAAAGAGTTTCAAAACTGGAAAACTTTCAATGAACTTGAACTCTTCAAATTTCAGGTTTATTTCAGGGATTTTGAATGATAAACTGTGCATCTACCATATTTTGCCAGACAATATCCTTCTTTAATTAACCTGGGGGAAAAAAAGCTCATAAACTAAACAACTCCCCAGGAGCAGAAAGAAAAAGTCTAGAAAACACTAATTCTAGACTCAGCACTGTGAAGTTAATAGACAAAATTATTGTGATGACCTTAAGCAGAGGAAAGGTGTTTAATGAAATGGGATGTATGTGTGGGAGGTGATTCATTGTAAATTCAGTGTTTGGCTTTAACTATAGAAGTTGGATTTGAAGACTGTTTTTTGTTAGAACTTCATACAAAACAGTTCCTATTAAAATTTTATATTCATAATGGTTGAATTAGTTTGATTTACATTCTCAGCCTGGAAATGTCACTGAAAAAAACAGATTAATCCAACACCACAAAGTAGTAGTAGTATCAATCTGATGAGGAAGGAGGCCACAACAAATTGCTAATCACAGAATTATTTAGGTTGGAAAAGTCCTTTAAGACTTCATCGAGTCCAGCTCTAAACCTAATACTGCCAAGTCCACCTCTAAGCTATGACCCTAAGCACCACATTTACACATCTTTTAAATAGTGCATGGATGGTGACTCCACCACTTCCCTGGGCAGCTTGTTCCAATACTCGATAGCCCTTCCCATGAAGAAATTTTTCCTAATATCCAATCTAAACCTCTCCTGGCACAACTTGAGGCCATTTCCTTTTGTCCTATTGCTTCTTAGCTGGGAGAAGAGACCAACACCCACCTTGCTACCATGTCCTTTCAGGTATTTGCAAAGAGCAATAAGGTCTCCCCTGAGCCTCCTTTTCTCCAGGTTAAACAGCCCATCCTAATAAGACTTGTGCTCCATGCCCTTCACCACCTTTGTTCTTCTTTGAACATGCTGCAGCACGTTAACACCTTTCTTGTAGTGAGGGGCCCAGAACTGACTATTCAAGGTGTGGCCTCACCAGTGCTGAGTACAGGGGACAGTCACTTCCCTGGTCCTGCTGGCCACACTATTTTCTTTCTCACACTGTTTTCTTTGGCCTTCCTGGCTGCCTGGGCACAATTTGGCTTATGTTCAGACCACTGTTGACCAACACCCCCAGATCCTTTTCTGCCAAGCAGTTTTCCAGCCACTCTTCCCCAAGCCTGTAGAGTTGCATGGGGTTGTGACCAAAGTGCAGGACACAGCAGTGAGCCTTGTTGAACCTCATACTATTGGCCTTGGTCCATTTATCCAGCCTGTCCAGATCCCTCTGCAGAGCCTTTTTACCCTTAGCCAGATCAACACTCCTACCAAATGTGATGTCATTCCCAAACTGAGGGTGCACTTGATCCCCTCCTCCGCATCATTGATACAGATATTAAACAGAACTGGCCCTGGCCCTGAGGTTC
This sequence comes from Pezoporus wallicus, assembly GCF_028554395.1. Classification (NCBI taxonomy): domain Eukaryota; kingdom Metazoa; phylum Chordata; class Aves; order Psittaciformes; family Psittacidae; genus Pezoporus; species Pezoporus wallicus. The sequence continues at coordinate 1,556,020 of NW_026635157.1, forward strand.
AAATGCTAAGGTTCATAAAATCTGTTGGTTCCGCTGGAAGTGAAATGAGAAAAAAAGAAAATGACAGGAAAGAGAAGGGAGAAAAGAGAATTGTGAGGATGCAGACCTAGAAAAAGGAAAAGAGGAAAATTGAAGTATCACAACAGGAGTGGGGGGAAAGTGTGAACATTTAAAAAAAAATAAATAAAAGAATAAAATCAGGTTAAATGCCAGGAAGAAAGCAAAAAGACCAAAGGTAGTTGTCCATGCTAGAAAAGGATATAGTTTGTTAAAAAGCAGCATCAGATAATATGAGCAACCATATGAGTTGGAAAAGTTATGTACTTATTTGCATGAGAATGTTTGTTGTATCATTGTGCAAGTCCAGCCGGTAACTCAGAACCATATAGCCGTTTGTTCATCCCCCTAGTGCGGTGGGGAGGAGAATTGAAAGAATGTAACTCCCACGGGTTGAGATAAGAACAGTCCAGCAACTAAGGTGTAACACAAACCACTGCTGCTACCAACAGTAATAATAATGATGAGGGAAATAACAAGGGGAGAGAATATGAAACTAAAAAGAAAAAAAAAATAAAACCAATAAACACAAGTGATGCACAATGCAATTGCTGAGCACCCGCTGACCAATACCCAGCCTGAACCAAGCAGCAATCTGGGCCTTCTGGGTAACTCCCCCAGTTTATATGCTAGGTATGACATGCTGTGGTATGGAATACCTCTTTGGCTAGTTTGAGTCAGGTGTCCCATCTCTGCTTCCTTCTTGCTTCCTGTGCCCCTCCTCACTGGCAGAGCATGAAATTGAAATGTCCTTAATCAGAGTAAGCATTACTTGGCAACAACTAAAACATCGGTGTGTTATCAGTGTTGTTCTCGGACTAAAGCTGAAACACAGCTCTGCACCAGATACTAGGAAGGAGAAAACTGTTACAGCTGAACACAGGACAGTAGATGTACTCTGGTTTAAACAAGATGAATTTGGTTGGCAGATAGACTAGGCGCTGGTGCTCTGCATGCCTGGTACAATGAGAAATGTCCCTGAAATGCACCTTGCTGAAAGGAGGAGCTGGTGCTGGTGTGATGAACATCCTGAGAGATTTGCTCAGTCCCCAGTGCTTGCAGAGAGGCAGCTGGAGTAAGTCATTAACAATAACACTTTTTTTTTTTTTTTCAGAATGAAGATTGTGACTTTCTGTGGTTAGGAATGAGACTTGTGACTATACCACCCTCAAGTTTGATTATCATGGTTTCCTATGAGGTACACCCTAGCCATCTCCTACTGCTGCAGAGCACAGCTGCTTGCAACTGAGCTACATTTCCAGACTGGCAAAAAACCCCACATCTTTGTGAGAATACTGGTTAGGCTACACTTGGTCCTTTGTCTCCCCTGACAGTCTAAAAGAAACCCAAGTAGAGGGAGAGAATGGGAACTTTATACTGCAAACACAGTTTTGAAATGAAAGGCTTTCCGAGGATAAAATAGATGGTTTTTGCAATGAAGATGTCCTTTTCTACCTCTTTTCATGCTACCCATGCAGCATATGTGTATCCCATTGAATAGACTGAAGAACAGAACAGGTCACGTTTTGAGCTAGAACAGCTGAGTCTACTGCACCCTATCTGAGGCTGCTGATTGACTTTGCACTTCCACCCCTCCCCCAGCTTACTCCTTGCATAGGACTGATAAAGCACAGAAATGGATTTGTTTGGTCTGGTTTGGGTTTTTTATTGTTGGTTGGTTGGTTTGGGGTTTTTTCCAGTGGGCCTAAATAGAAAAGATACCCTGAAGTCTTTGTATTAGACTTACCATGCTACTGTAGTGATAGCCACCTATATTGACCAAATCAGGAACAGGTCTGGTGCTAGAGCCCTTATGTCTGTATTCAGATGTCACATATAATGTGAAAAATTAGATAACAGTCATGTCTTTTTTCAGCAGAGAATTAAATTGATCCATGGTATTCACTCATTTCTTTCAGAGCTCTCCTAGAGCTCAACCTTGATGTCAGTACTCAACTAATTGTCCATTTTATATAGCCTGTGCTGAGGTCCTTACTTATGTTCCAATATCATATCAAAGCTATTCTACACTACTTGAGGTCTACTTTCTGCTTTATGATGACACCAGTTCAATCCTTATGGGAAAGGTTGTTGTATAATTATAAATGATTGAAGGGTAAACAAAACATTGGTGCATAAAATATTTTTGAGGTAAATTTTGTCCCCTCAGGCTACTTCTATTTTTATCTTAGTTTGCTTCATGCATCAAAGGTTAAGTGTTAAGAAAATGCAGCATACTTTCAAAATTTTTAGATGAAAACAGATGAAATAATAGTAAAAAGTCAACTGAAAACAGTAAGATCTTTGAAATCAGAACCACGCTTGACTGAACTGTTACAAGCATCATGTTAGTCACCCTAAAGCTTCTCATTTCATATCTGCAAAAGAGATGTATTGACAGTTGCACAGGAATGAACTTTAAAGACACATAAAGGCAGCAGGGTTCAACAAAATTCTGAGTAAATGCTAAAGTGCCAGAGGCTCATGAGGATGTGCAAGAAATTCAAGTGTTGCTGCTGTCCCTGAGACCAAAAGAAAGAATTAACTATACTCAAGATGCGGTGCCCTGATGTAGGACCAAAATGATTCCAAGCATCGTCTTGTCCCAGGAAATGAAGAAGAGAGGTCAGTGCTGCCCAGCTCCACCACTACTGCCCCAAGGGAATCCTCTGCGATATCATATATAGGAAGGAAGGTCTACAAAGTGTCCTCAAATCCTGCCAATCTTTTTCCAAAGAAAGGGGGAAGCATTCTATTTTTACCCTCATTTCTGTATATGCCTTTGCAGTTATGTGTACCTTTATCCAAATTACATAAGTGCATGTGCGTCTGCATGTGCATGTATATATATGTATGTGTATATGTATATGAACATGCACATGCGTATTTGTGTTTATGCAAATATATACATGAACCTGGAACACAGATTTGGACTTCAAATCTGTCTGAGAGATGAGAACCAAGCTGAGAGTTCCCACCTTCACTTTTGCTAATGCCCTTTGCAGAGATTTTTAGAAACAGAGTTCAGGTCTGTACTGAATATTTATCTGTTGCCAAAAAGCTTACTTTTCTCAGTGAATTCAATAACAAATAGGCTTCAGGGCATAAGCCTGGATAACGCTTTTCTATCACTTCAGAGGAATTTGTCAGGAAGCTGAGTTGTGCTTGTTTTTCCACCATCCCTTACACTCTCCAGCAGCAGAGACAGCTCTGCATTCCAAAGTGTCTGCTTGGAAAAAGGTTGTCCAAGAAGTGGGTGCACAGCACACTTGTACACCACATTTCCCACCTTCCACGACAAGCCTGGGATATCATGGGCCACTTTTTTACTAGACAGCTACACTCCTCAATGACACGTACTTGTAGAAGGGATCTGGCAAGTAAGACATCGAAGTAGCAGATTTTTTCCTCAGCCTGTTGCACATGTTTTATTTTCACTTGTTCTGAAGTTGCCCATATGTTTCTTCCTTAGATAAAGCTACAAAGACAGATGGTACAAATAAAATCCATAACAAGACTGTCTGCCCTTGTGAGAGGAGATCATAGCCTAATGTTAGGAATTGCTAACTCCAAGTTGATGTATGAAGTTGCAGAAAGAGATCCTGGAGGGATCAAGTTCAGTACAACACCAGTGAGCTTCTATCCAGCAAACAGAAGCCTCTTGGAGTGTAAGACAGTTTCACTGAGCATGCTGAATGGGCAGCATTAAGGTGTGTCTGCTGTGCAACTGTGAGGTATGGCTGCAATATACATGAGGCTTATTGTAACAGTATGTCTGCACTGCCCCTGAAGGCATGACTGTAGCATAAGAGCTCTGCCACGCTAACTGCATGGGTAGAAATGGTGCAAATGCTGGGGCACCACTTCCAGGATGGGTTTGAAGAATGTACATCTCTATACTTTTTGCTAGCTTTTACTAAAGCCTGCGTGCCACAGCACTGTTGTATTTCATACGCTTACTAACTAGACTGAAAATGGCTGATAAGCATTTTTACGCTGCACTCACACATCTCAGTTGCACAGTACACTACCTAATGTAGCCATTAAATATACTCCATTGCATGCCTGGCAGTTTGAGTGCTCACTACAATACTTAATTTCTACTAAAGTATTAATACTACACATTCCACTTTTCATTTAATATGATTCAAAAGCTCTCTTCTGTTTTTTAGTCATCATTGTTTACAAAGCTCAGCTTAGCAAAGACTAGTTTGATATGTGATTTTTCAAATCCTAAAACTGGTTGTTGCTACTACTAATTATTATTATAAATTATTTGGGTTTTTTTCCTTTACTTTCCGTATTACTCAAACTTGTGATAAAGTCACCTGAGAAGGCAATATTATAACTATGCATAGCAAAATTTTGGGCTTAAAGACAGATTTGTCTGCTATAAATATATATATGAAGTAAAAGAAAGAGGGAGTTCCTTTGTCAACCCCTCTACCCTGGGGTGTGCAGACTACTGCAATTTGGATTATATCACAGGGATTTCTCATAGCAAAAATGCTGTTATAAAGCACTAACTTCTACATTTTATTTCACTTCGTGTTCCCCGCTCTGCTAATGAGAGCCTTCAGCCTGTGTGCCTGTGCTTAACTCAATTCCCATTAAGTCATTGCAGTTCATTTTACATCCATTCCAGCATTCTAGAAATTTGTGAAAATGTTCATTTAGATTTGAAAATGTAATAATTTCTCAGCCATAGCCTTTTTAAGAGGAGCAGTCTTTAAATTTCTCCAAACATTTAGTTAGTTGTCCATGATTTAACTTCAGATGTCTTGCAATTATTGACAGGCGAAAGAGTAGATCAGTATTTCTTCAGGTGTTGTCAGTAAGAGGACAATGGGTGAAGGGGGACTAGGATGTTAATGAGAAACCATTCACTTCTTTTAAATCAATTTTTTGCTATCTAGTTATGCTGGTCTTTGCTCTTCAGCATCAGTGTTCTACCACTGAAAATACTCCTCAGCTGACTGATCTGTGGGGAACAGTTTTTCTATGGTCATTTGGCAGGATGCTAACAGTTTCATGCAGAAACAAATTTTGGAAATTTCTGAAATTAAGTGTGCCCCAAATAGGTTTTATATAACAGTGATGTGAAGAGCCTGCTCTGAGCTGAATGAATATCCTTTCCTTCAGAAAAAAACCCCAAACATACTATGCATGAATTTTTATACAGTGCAGCTCAGAAGGAGATTCCTACAACCACTATGCCAAGGGCAGATCTCAGTCGTGCGTAGAAAAGATAGCTTGGGTCATTGTTTCCCTGATTATCCAGGCATTGTCACATGAGAACGTGAATGCCCTAGTAAGCAGGAAGGTCCACTTCTGTAAAGTAAAATTAAACAGTTTTGTTCAAACAATTATTGTAAATGAGATAACATAATTGGAGTAGAACAATACATGATTGTTTTTCAGCTTGAGAAACTAGGGATAGTTGCACACATGTAAGGAATTGCAAAAGGACCGAAGTCAAACCCTTGGCAGCTGACTAGATGTTGAGAGAGATGGAGAGACCTTTTCCTGTTAAAAGGCTCTGTTTGGAAACTATAAGTTTAGTAATTTTTTTTTCCTACTTCAATGTGTAAACATATCTGAGGTTTGTAGATTTTCTTCATCCCTCTATGTCCTCCAGAGATACTCCTTCTCAAGGGTATCTTTATGGGAAGATAGAATTTAAACCACTTTGTTATTCATGCTGTTTGCACTTCTTGAATTTTCCATTCTTATAACACATATTTCCCACATATCATCCCATCCAGCTGTGTATACTTGAAACATGAAAGGTTATAAGTTAGTTTTAGGAGCTCCTGATTTCATACAATGACTGTCTAACAATTTGAGATTAGTTACATCTTCAGTAGTTTCTATCCTTGTTTTAAGAGGAGGTTTTACTGCCCCCTAAGTAGGGCAGATATCAAGTTTATTAAAATTTCTGCTTTTAACCAACACTTGAGGAATATTGTTTATGCATACTGAAGAAGTAGAAGGAGAATTCAGTGTGAAGGATTCAGAACAAGTATGCATTGTTGACTTATGACAATGCTTAACCAAAATGTCTTTATTAAAATACAGGAATCACATTTATAATTTCTTCCTAGTGAAGAAAAATATGAAAGATGAGTTTGTTTACACAATAAATTAAACCAGTAATAAACAGAAACACTTGCCAGCCATCTAGGGCCTAAGACAACACTCTAAGTATTTCAGTGGATCACAAGAGATATCTTCTCATATAGCTAGCTCTCTGATGACACATCAGTGGGAACATTGTAAACATCTACTGAGTTCACAAATTAAAGAGATAGCTTTAAAAATATATAGAAACACAAAAGCTGCAAACATAAGCTTTGCTTGGAATATTAAGACAGTTTTTCATACTTAATGTAAGGTTGTAAATATTTCCTAATGTCTCTAGCAAGTGAAATAAATTTGATAAATCTGGAAACAGGTAAAAGTTGATACCGCTGCACTATTCCATTAATGTGAGGGGAAAGGTCACCAGAATGCACCAGGTAAAATGTAAGAAATACCACCAAAAAATGGCAGTGCAATATGAACATTTATAGAGAATTGTAAGTATAGATAAAAACCCCTCAGAATGCAATGGACTATACCTTGGGGCTATAGCTGCGTAATATCTACTATTGGAGGTCAAATTCTGTTGGAGCTTTTGGGTGTTTTTGTGGATGAATGTGAACTTTTACACTCTTCAGTGTCTGGTATTAAAAGATTAAATTGTAGTACTGTGTACTTAATCTATTTTATGTAAAATAGTGTTAGAAATTATTTTTCCTTCAGACAACACTGAAAAGTTTCAATGATCCTATAAAACGGGAAAAACATCAGATATGAAGCCAGGTATGATACGATATGAATCTGAAATGTGGTTTTCCAAAAAATCTTTAAGATATACCAGATAACCAGGAAATCAGACTTATTCAGAGTAGACTGGACAATCTCAACAGCCAAGTGGAAACAGAATTCACGTGCAAGAGCACTACAAAGGAGCGTTGTTGTGTGGTCTGTGTACAGAGCAGAACTCAATACAATGTCATTTGTTTTCTTTCCCTGCTATGTTTGAAAAGTAGTTCATTCTATGAAGTTTTAATTTTAAGATATATATATAATGTATATATATAATAATATCATGTTAACTAAATTTAACATCTTATTCTATCTAACTTTTAGTTTGAAGTACTAAATGGTTCAATTTCTTTTCCCACCTCCTGTGCACATTGCAGTCAGCCTTTTTACAGGATCTTCTCCTGTTGTGGTTTATCTGCACCCAACAATTATGTACCACACAGCTGCTCACTCACTCAGCTCCCTGCTCCCAGTGGGATGTGGAGGAGAATTGGAAAAGGTAAACCCCATGTTTTAGGATAAGAACAGTTTAATAATTAAAATAATAACAATAATAACAATAGTAACACTACTAATGATAAGTAATAATGACTAAAGGGAGATAATGAGAAAAGAGAGAGGAATAAAACTGAAAATAAACAAGCAATGCACAATACAATTGCTCAACACACGCTGACCAATGCCCAGACCACCCCCGAGCAGTGATCAGCCCCTCTCAGCCAGCTAGCCCCAGTTTAAATACAGAGCATGATGTTCTGTGGCATGGAATACCCCTTTTGGTTAGTTCAGGTCAAGTGTCCTGCCTCTGCTCCTTCCCAGCTTCTTGTGCCCCTCTTCACTGGCAGAGTATGAGAGACTGAAAAGTCCTTAACTGCTGTCTAGAAAAAACTAAAATATGCGTGTGTTAGCAACATTATTCTCATACCAAATCCAAGCCTAGAACACTGTACCAGTTACTGGGAATAAAATTAACTCCATCCCAGCTGAAAGCAAGACAGCTCCCAACTCAAAACGAGATTGTCTTCATTAGGTTCAAAATATCCTGCCTTTTCAAAACTCTCTCTAAAAATATATCTTATAGAAATCCAAAACAGACAATTGTGTTTCACATTGTATTATCATAAATTGTTTGATAAATTTATCATGGAAACTGATTTGAAAATTCCAAAAGCTGTCCTGAGAATAAATTCAGATTTTTTTATGGCTGTGTGGTGAAGGACAAAGAGTAAAACCAGAACTGTAAATATTCTACATGAGCATAAGGAGAACATATTAACTTTGTGAACATGTGGGCTACCTGTAAAAGTTCAGAATTTTTTTACCTTGGGAATTATATCTGAGGATAATTTTCAAAGCAAAAATACTAGATTAGTCCATTCAAGCCATCTGACACCCATATTGCCCTCTATCATTTTGGTCCTATTCTATGCTAAAATTTAACATGGAATTAAAATTAAGCAGCAGTGTCAGAAATCAGAATGTTGTTTTAAAACAAGTACGTAAATTCAAGGCCAGTCCGATTAGAGTAAGGAAAGTTTTGCAGAAGAAAGGATGTGTGCTTTCTCGCTAAACCCTCTACAAATCTGATTCGGACAGTAATACTGTTCTTGCTTACAAGTGCCTTTGATGAATTAAGCCAAGCTATCTAGATAGAAAGTATCTACCCACCCAATTGTGAGACTGAGATCTTTGTTGTAATAGAGATCATGAAAAGGTGCAGGTGTCACAGCACTGGTGTTAGCTGCCTGCTCAGCCAAGGCAAACTGTCTATATGCAGGCACAATATTTCAAGTGATATACAAATACATCTGAGGCCAAAATATTAATTTATGAGGAATGACTGAGCACATTAGGTGTCATACTAGAGATGTAAGGCCTTCACATGAGAGGGCACTAACTTTTCAGGCAGACATAATCTTCTCTTCCAAGCCCACTACGGATAAAATCAGTTTAGTTTTGCTTTTGAAGGGATCCATGCCATTCTATTACATCATGTTGTCAAAAGGTTGTCTAGAGCCACATCTTGTCACAGTCATAGCTTAGCTATAGGCCTAATTATTAATTCAACTACTTTCTACTGCCTTTTTCCAAAGCTATCTTGGTGTATTTCATCTGCAACCAGCAGCTATAAAGACATCATAACTGTCCTCTACAGAATGAAAACAGTAGGAATTCAGCTAATGTATTTCTTATAAATGGTAAGTAAATACATTCTTAAAAACTTAAATAAAAGAACCAGTCCAAACCACCTTTATCTTTGAGAAAAGAGTATAAGACGTAAGAGTTTAGGATAGGATTTTCACTTCCACCCTTTCAACTTCAATGAATATTTTATTGAATTCTGGAAGGCATAAGGGAAGATTCATATTTTATTCTAAACAAGGGAATTTTCAAAGGCGTTTTATAAATTTATTCTAGAAATAGCATTTATTACAACTGCTTTATTTTCTTGTAAAATTTGTTAAAGGGTACAAAACAAGGTTGTCTTTACAATTATAAAATGAAGGTGACTATAAAGAGACTATTCTGTTCAGCTGCCTTACTATTGAGGTACCTCGTCAGAACGGTTCATATCTTTGACAGTGTAACTATCTTTGGCTAGTGTTATTCCAGTGAAATCAAAAGAAGGCATTGGGTATCTAGAGCTGAAGACTAGATGAAGAGTTACATAGATTCTTGGAACATGCACAACTCAAGGAGTCACAGTGGGCTCCAGCAGGCCCTGATATTGTCATTGTCCTAACTGTTAAGTTATGATTTTAAAGATTCCAAAAGGAAAGACAACTATGCTGGGAGTACACTTTATTTCTTTTCTTTTTTTGAACCATCTGTGTTCAGACCATCTGCAGGAAACAATTTAAAGCTTGTACTTCTGATCATGTTGTTTATTTCTTTGAAACAACTGTTTGTTCTTACCCTAAATTCAACAAAGGCTCATAAGTCAGTAACTTTCAGATTGACTGGGCTTTTTGGAGCAATCCCCCTATGTATTTATACATTTGCTGAAAGGACACAGACTCACAAGGTTTTCAGTGTCTCTGATGGCCCAGGGGAGAGCTCTTTAATTGGTGAATGTACCAAAAAAAACCCCAACACCCCAACAAAAAAGGCAGAATATTCCCTTGTAAGAAACTTCTACTCTACGGGTGTTACGTTTTATTCTTTTATCTGGGTTGAGCCTGCAAGCCGCTAAGCACCTTTAATTCCCTCTTGAAATCTGGGAGGGTCTGCTGGAAGTTCAACACCAATTTGTTTCAATAAGAACTTAGGAAGCTTGGACCTTCAAAAGGCTGAGCCCCTGTTGAACTGGTCAGCTATTGTCCAGAGCAGAAGTTCCTCACCTGGGGGAAACTGTCACTGCTCTAGTGCTGCAGACCAGCTGATCAGGGTAAGTGGGAAAAGCCTTTTTTAACCAACTAAAGAAAGTCTCTGCATCACAGTTTCTAGCTCTCATAGGGAATTTGCTCTCCCTGACATCTGCTAAAAGAGAAACATCACAGGATGAGGGTGATCATCAAGATTTCCAGATGGTGACTGAGAACAAATTCTTGATACAGGTACTGAATGGGCCAAACAGGTGACACATATCTGGCTCTGCTAGTTGCTGATAAGGAAGAATCAACTGGAGGTGTGGTAATCTATGAAAGTCTGTAGTGACTACGAAACAGTGGAGTTCAGTATCATGAAGAGAGAGAAAGAAGAGTAGAGAACTATAGACCCCAGGGTTCAGGAGGGCAGATTTCAGCTTATTCAGAAAACTGGTAGGTGGGAGCACATGTGTGGCAGCTCTGAAAGGCAGAGGATCTCAAAATTTGGAAGGTCTTAAGGACAGCATCTTCCAGGAGCAGGAACTGTCCATCAGGAAGACAAGAGGTACCAGGAGATTGCTTTGACTCAGCAGGGAATTTGTGACACAAGCTTCAGTGCAAAAAGGAGGTGAAAGCAGAACCAGCAATGGCAGGTGAATTCAGGAATATTGGGTGGCTATAAAAGAAAAAGTGTCAGAAAAGCCAAAGCTCAACGGGAGAGCAAAGTCCCAGGGGACATGAAAGACAAAAAAAGGAGCTTCTATCACTGTGTTAGTGGTAAAAGGCTGAACAAAAAGTATAGGCCTGAAAGATGATCTGATTTAGTGACAACTGACACAGTTGAGGTTGAGGTACTCGGTGTTATCTTTGTTTCAGGCTTCACTGATTTAGCTTCTGTGCTCAGTGAATGAGGAGAATTAACAGCAGTGGATGTGGATTGAGTCAGATTTTACTTGCAAGAATTTAACTTGTACAGCACTCCAAAGGTGCCAAGTGATTTTGGCCAATATATCTGCAGTGTCTATCACCTTTGAAAGGTCATGGAGAGAATTAGAAGAGAAGAATCCCTGAGTGAAAGAAGAAGGAAAATGAAAATGTTGCACTGTTAAAAAAAAAAAATAAAAAAAAATAAGGCAATACGATACAGTGAATTAAAGGTTGGTCAGTCTTGGAAGGTCATGGAGTGAGTCCTGTTAGAAGTCATTTCTGAGTACACAGGAAAGAACTGGGTGACTGGGTATAGTCAGCATGGATTTACCAAATGTAAATCATGCCTGACCAACCTGAGTGTCTTCCCTGAGAGAATCATCTGTGTGTGGGTGTGTGGCAGCAGGAACACAGGGAATGTAATTTATTTTGACTTCGTCTTTCGACACTGTCTCCTACAATACTTTTGTATCCAAGACAAGATATTAATGGGTACAAACTGGAACACAAGAGGTTCCACTTAAACTTGAGAAGAAACTTCTTCTCAGTGAGGGTGACAGAACACCGGAACAGGCTGCCCAGGGAGGTTGTGGAGTCTCCTTCCCTGGAGACATTCAAAACCCGCCTGGACACATTCCTGTGTAACATTATCTAGGTGTTCTTGCTCCGGCAGGGGGATTGGACTAGATGATCTTTCGAGGTCCCTTCCAATCTCTAGCATACTGTGATACTGTGATTCCAGTCTGGATGACTGGGCAATTAGGTGAGTAAGAAAACTGGTCTTAGAAGCTATTGGGTGAGCCAGTAACAAGTGGAGTGCTGAAGGGCTTTACTCTGGGACCTGACCCAAATTTATTCACAAATTATTCATAAATTTATTCATTAATTCACAAATTATTCATAAATTTATTTCACAAATTTATCATTGTACTGAAGGAGGTAGTGGAGACATTATCAAGACTTCAGACAACACCAAAGTGGGGGGGGGGGGGGTCAAGTTGGTACACTCAAGGTCAGAGCTGCCTTCCATGAAGACCTAGACAGGCTGGAGGAATGGGATAACATTATGAAATTCAACAAGGAAAAATACAGGGTCCTGCACCCAGGAAGGATTAGTCCTCTACAGCAATGCAGGCTGCTGCTTGACGTGAGGGGAGCAGCTTTGCTGAAAAGACTCTGGCATGTTAGCAGAGAGGGAACTGAGCGTTAAGTCATCAAGAAGCAAAGACAACCAGCAGCTTTCTGGTCCTTATGACCAAAACAGTAGCCAGGAGGTGGAGTAAAATGACCTCCCTTTATTTATCACTCCTTGGACAGTATCATGTTCTATTTGGGGCTCCCAAATATAGGAAAGACAAGAATAAACTCGAGTAGGTTCAGTGGAGGGCTACCAAAATGGTCAGGAACTGGAGCATTCACCCTATGAGGAGAAGCTGAGGAACCAGGGCTGGTTGAGCCTTGGGCACAGATGGCTTCAAGAGGACCTAACAACAGCTCCCGAACACCTCTGGGAAGGTCAGCAAGACTGGGTTCTTCAAAGCAGGGCATGGCGGGAGGATGAGGTGATGGGCAGAAGCTGAAATGAAAGGTTCAAACTGTAGATGAAAAAAGTCCTTTTCCCCATAAGGGAAGTCAGGCACTGAATGTGATTGACAAAAAACAGTTTGCTGAATCTGAGCTTGGAGGTTTTCAAGATCCCACTGGATAAAAACCTGAACAACTTAGTGTGACCTCACAGCTGACCCTACTCTGGGCAGGATATTGGACTACAGACCTCCTGAGATCCCTTCCAGGTTGAATTTTCTTGTGGTCCTAAAGCCCCTCTTGGTTTTAGAAAACAAGAGCAGAGTTCACCAGCTGCTGAGTGGAATCCACTCTATATCTAAAATTCTGGAATAGGTGGGACAAAAAGAGTTTAACAGTGTTAGCTAAATATTGGAACCTTAAGTCATATTATTCTTTTGGGGCTTTTTTTTTTTTAATTTATCCTCAGAATAATTTTTATCTTGGGAGGCAAAAGAAGAAAAAGCACGCTAATGACCTTTATGTTTTGAAAGGGGTGAATAAAAAGTTATTAAACTGCAGTCAGGTAAAGCTCTTTGCACAGCCAGACAGGGAAATATTTGCAGAGACTACAAGGTGGGCTTTGGGCAGGAAATGGTTTGGATTCATAAAAGTGAAAAGGCACTTAGCTAAATATTTACCTTGTGTGCAGCTTGGAGTGGTCAAGTCAAACCAGAAGGTCTGTATATGACATTTGCAGATATCTCCAGATAATACTAAATATAGGCAGGATTTTGCCTTTGGGGAAAGGAGCCTTTACACTGACATAACATTACTTTTAGAATTTACAACATGCCTAGTACAAGTGCTTTACACTAAGAGAATATGAGACTCAGATGGGTGAACATAGTAATTTACCCAATCAAGTTTTCAAATAGCACCATGACAGTTAATGAGAATTTCTGAAATTGCCAGGAAATATATGAACCCTTGAACTGGTGGATGCCACTAAAATGAGCAAGAAACAGTTTTGCTGCAGTGTAATAATCTTAGAATATCTGAATGCTAGGGTTCTTTCCCTGTCTTTTTTTTTTTTTTTTAATTATTTTTTCTTTTTGGACTATATGAAGATTGCAAAGTTACTCCCATAAGCTGAGTTTCTGAAGGAAATTAATTAGCATTCAATTAATAACTATGATAATTATGAAACATACAGTATGGCTAACTTTACAATCTTCAATACATTTACCCTCAAAAAAATATTCTGTAATTAAAAAAAAATAGTTATACCCCCTTACCAGTAAAGAAGAATTCAAGTGACACCAGGGCATCTCAAAAGATGCCAAGATCCCTATGCTTATTGAATCCCACCAAGATCGCATCCAAAATCTAGATCTATCAAGCATTCAACATCTTAAAAGAAGTAGGGAGAGAACCAGGAGATTTGATGGGTTGTGGCTATGAGCTGTGTGGAATGGTTGTGGAAAAAGGAAAGGGATGAAAGAAGGAATTATGACTTCAAGCATTTTTTGTTAGGCTTTGAGTAAGCATACAAACATACAAAGCTACTTAGATAGACCTCGAAATTCCTGCTGTTGACAATCCTTATTTTCCTCTTTGACCTTCACAATGACTGTTAACAATCAGATAGATCTAACAGTACCAACAGATGCAGTTATCACACCTGGAGTTATCAGTAGTAAAGGTCTACCACTCAGCAACACAGCCTATACCTTATGTTTTAGAAAAGACAATTTTTTTACTTACTTATACACCAAGCTGTTATTGCTAACAATATAGCAATGTTGATAACAAATAAAGAAGAATGAAAACAATTTTTTAGCACAAACATATTTAAGAATTTATGCTTTGAGATCTTTTTTTTTTTTAATTCCTATATCTGATATTCCTTTGTGGATGTGCTGTATCTGAGTAGTTCATTAACTGGCAGTAAATCTAATTATGCAATACTTAAAATGTCTAATTTACCTTTACTTTCAACTAATTGGTCAATTAGCTTGATTTGAAGAATAATCAGTTTACAGTGCTGAGCACACAAATGGGATTTGGCAAAGGGAGGACAAAAATACTGAGCAAATGGTGGTATATAGATATATTTGTAACACTTCTGAAGAAACATTGTAGTGGCGCCTACTAGATATGAATCTTTAATTACTAAAATTCAAACCAAGTGCTCAATATCTCAAAAAGTTACTGAATTTTCTCTCCACCATCCTCCCTCATCATCCCTTTCCTCACCATTCCCTTCCCCACTTTCCATATATTACTTAGGTGATGGAAAAACTGCTATAGTTTGACCTTATAAGGTAAGTATGCCAAAGTCACCCTTTTTTCATTCATGCAATGGTCTGAAACAATTCGTAGTTTACCTACTTTTTTTATACTATAAAACAAACATGCAGAATACCTGAAATTACCTACGTCTTCAGTGAGTTCAAGACCCTTAAAATTGTTTATCCAATTTACTTGATTGCACACTAAACATACTCAGAATTCCTATAAAAGGGTGCTATTAGACATGTTCCTTTTACGACCACCAGCAAAAGCTCAATTTTCTATGTTTTGCAAATTTTAGCCCTGTATAAATTCAGGACAATTGAATATTTTCCTTCAGTTTGTGATGCAGTTTGTCTCTCCCACACTCCTTGCAGAATGAAGAACTGTAATTGCAGCCTTTTTGCTTCAGGCAAGTACTATTGCATGTTGCTGAAAGCCTCTCACTGTCTAAAAAAGTGTAATCAATTAATATTTTTATGGCTTATTGTACAGTTATTTACACCCTACTTTGGGGACTGGGTAGTTACTGTATACATCATTATGATTATAATATTTCATAATTTCATAGAATCATAGAATAGTTTGGGTCAGAAGGGACCTTCAAAGGTCATCTAGTCCACCCCTCTGGAATGAGAAGGGACATCTTCAACTAGATCAGGTTGCTCAGAACCACATCTAGCGTGGCCTTAAATGTCTCCAAGGATGTGGCATCTACCTCTTCTCTCCGCAGCCTAGATTTAAGAAATGTAAGTAATTTAAGAAATCAGTTATTTCACCACTGAATTTGCAATCAGTTTTTAGACATATACCCATTTTTCATGATCTAGCTGCTGGTAATAACCCTGTAGAACTGAAATTTGGTAAAATAAAGAAATGTTGTATTAAGAGAAATGTTTGAAGAGATCCTGACATTAATGTTCTGGACACTTCAAACAAGATTCTGGTGCTGTTTTAAGCTGATGACTGATTTCAGGAAATAGGTTAGAAAAACCCTTTTCCTCCCCTGAAAAGTATTCATGCAATCCAGTCCAGAATCATCACAAAGCAGTCAGTGGAGGCAGCCTGTCTTCCCATAATGGTATATATTACATGCAATCATTAGTCACTGGATAGATAAACTGCTGTGTTTTGGCAGCTCCAGAGTTCCTACAGCCTGGTTGTGAAAAATGAAAGTGGTCTGTCCTGTGTTATGTTAGAGGTGCATAGTATTTTAGAAACAGTGTTTGGACAGACAAGCAGCAGAAGTATATAGCTACTGCTCTATTTCAATCATATCAGTAATTTGAGATAATTATATCATGAGCTGTGTATCATCAATTGTATTATCTGCTGCAGTAAAATTTGATTATAAAACTGCACTCAGATTACCAGTCTTTGCTGCAGGTTTTCTGCTGTTTACCTAAATGATGCTTTTAAAAAAATGTTATAATTTTTTAAAATTTAGGAAGGGGTTGAAAATTTCATTCTAATAACAAAACACTTCAGCTACAAAAGCCTTCCTCCCTAATGGCTTGACTGAATCCTTTTTAAGTGGGACTCTTTTACCTGTCAGTTGGGATTGTACTGGATTTTATGTTAGGGTATATGTTCCTTTTTAATATGTTGTGAAATAAGATGCAGAAAAAGTGATTATAAAAAATCAGTAAAAATAGAATAGTCATGCCTCCATGTAATTAAACCAAATACTGAGCTTACTACTTTTTTCCATCATAAGACCAATGTTTACTAGCTGCATGTATGTTCAAGTTTTGGTTTGGAGCAGTAGTGCAGTTCAGAAGAAAATCTTCCAGTCATCCTGTCTTGATGGGCATTGGTTCAGTTCAAAGACCAGCACTGGTGCACACAAATAATATTCCTTTTCTGAAATCTGCATATGAAGTTTCACACTATCTGCTCACCACAGAAAAACTATATTGGGAAGATTAATCCAGTTCCATTCCCATCCCAAATGGAAACAAAAAAGCCCTTGCATCTTGTACATGAAAATTTGGCCTAAGGGATGTGGCCAAACCTACTATGAAAGAACATAGTGGTCTTCTGAAATGCTTCATATGATAGACAAGAATGATGACTGACCTGCTTCTGCTGTGCTATATTGCTTGCTAAAGTAAACCTAATAAATATCTTTATTCTACAGTGACCTACTTTCTGAGTAGTGAAAGATTTTCTAGAATTTGATACTTCTTCCACAAGAAATAAGGAATTGAAATGAACTGTAGGAAAATGCATTTAATGAACTCAAAACAAGCTTCAAATTATGGGTCCTCAAAAAAAAAAAAAGAAAAAAAGGGGGTGAGAATTCACAGCTGAAACAGATTCTTCCACTTTTCTCAATCTCCATTTTCAGTCATTAAGACCTGTATTTTAAAATAATATGTGGAATCCTTGAGGATGAGATGATGTAAATCTCTGTATCGTATGACTGAATTACTCTTATTCAAGATGTAGGGAATCATTGGAGGTTTCCTGTCTCCAGCATGGCTGCACATTCATGCAAAACTCTCTTAAGTGCAGTAAGAATTAGAAAACCCCGCTGTGAAGCTAGTAACAGAAAAGGCATTCTGCATTCTCCACTCATTTTTCAGCAGCACAATACATCTGTAGTATAGCCACTATCTAAAGAGGCAACAAAAGTGGATTACAGTGTCTGAGTTCTATAGAATTGGACTGTGTCATCAGTACATCATCACTGTAATAAATACTGGACAGAATGACCTTGCAATTATTAAGGCCATACTTTCAGTGTACATATAAGGATGCTCCAGTTTGAAATCTGCCACCACAGCTTTGACTCATTGCTATTATTACTGCTTTCCTTCCTATTCTATGTAGGATGAACAAAACAGAAATTCTGCTGTTCAGCACTTTATTTTTAACTACAAAGTAAGGTTTTCCTATATTTAAAGATATACCTGTTTAACTTTTATGGTTTGAAAGAATAACTTAGGTATGTACATGCAAAGCCTATATGGATATATTTAATTAAATTTCAGACTAGTTTACATCAATTAATTTTAAATAAAGAACTGAGGTTATGGACCTTCATATCTGTCATGTTATACATAGATTAAAAGTATCCCTAAGAGCACTATCTTGTTTGAAGACATGACATAAAGTCTAACCTTTATTTAGATTGACTCAACTGAATAGAGATGTGGAGTTGAAGTAATGCTTTAATAGCTTTTCTACATCTCTGGCACATTTTCCCACTTCTTGCAGGCATAACTAACTACATATACTGAAGAACTGCCAGATTTTGTATAGCAGAGTCAAATGGAAAGTACAAATATGATTCTTAGCTCCTGCAAGAAACCAACTGCACCCAGCATGCACAGAGAGTAAATAAGATGTGCCCTGCTTTGAAGACCACAAAGTAATTTGCCATGTCCTTGAATACATTCATGCTCTTCTTACGTGGTCACAGACTTGTTTGTTGAACTGGGGACTCAGAATAGCGTTTCTTGAGGCCCTGACATAAAGTTGTCCTGCTCTAACATTAAAGCTGGTCTCCTGACCAGAAGCCTGATGTCTTTCTATGAGTATCATTCCGAGTGCTGGGAATTGTTACAAAAAGGGCATTTGGAGTCTTGCCTATTTCAAAGGAGGAGAGAGATGCATATTTTCTGCTGCTCCAGAAGTATTTGGGGAAAATTCAGTGACAGTTGTGTTTTTTCTGCCTTCTTGAGATATTACTTGTAACAAGAGAATGACCCAGCTTACTTTAGGTATTAATACAGAAGTTCAAAATTTGAGAAACCACCTTTGATTTGAAAACTCATGTCACTCATTATCTAATTTGCTGTAAGCCAATTGGTTGCAGTTAAAATAATTTTTCCATTACTTCTTCATCCAATACTGTTTTCCAGAATTACTTTATAATCTAATTGACAACAGTATAATGACTGCAATAATCACCACATTTCACTCATCACGTTTCAACAGTTCAATTTTTATCTTGTGGTTCCCTTGCCTTTTTCCTCTTGGGCTTATCTATTTTTTGACATGGGAACATTTGTGGTCTTCGATTTTTCTTGAAGAGACAATCTTCAGTATTCATCAAGGCTAAACAATATGTCATATCTTTCAATCCACCAGCATCAGTCCTTGTTCTGGTTGCTGAAAATAAACCGGTTCTTATTGGCTTACAATATATAGGCAGTCACTTCAGTGAAGCAATGATCTTTTCACCAAGCTTGCACAGACACCCTTTGCTGCACATATTCTAAGACATCATGAAAAAATAATCAGGTATGCACGTCACAGCCGGAATTGTTAGCTATCTAAAACATAATAGGTAAGCTGAAAATACATTGGACATAATTTTTAAGGGCACCTTAAAATGTCAGGCTATATGTTGGCTTATTTTTGTCGTTTCATATTGTGATGAAGTAACATCAAGATACCAAGAAAGGGAGTAGCGTTTAAAGAAGCAGTCACAAGGTCTGGGTTGTGCCTCTTATAGATTAGTCAGCTCTTCTGTTTTCATTCCATCCAAGAAGCCTTCCAAAGAAAGAAACTGTTACCTGGGCTTTTTTGTGACTGTAATAAACAGGATCAATTAACAAATCAAGCTGCAAATGTAAAGAAGAAATTCCTATTTAAACTCAAATAGATTTTTTTTTTTTACTAATTTTATTGCCTTTCATATTCCCATGAGTTTTTGGAGCGAGTCTCCTAAGTCTGGTGCAGTAGTATTGTATATTTAGCTCAGATTTTATTTTTTTTTTCCCATGGAAAACAGCAGACTACAAGGAAAATATAAGATTGTTGCAATGTTTCATACAAGGATGTCAGCTGTGTTCACTGCTTCCATCTTCCTCACTATCTGGTATTGCAAATGAGTCTGTTGTAGCAGGTTTCATTTCAGATAATAAGGGAAGTTAATAATCAGCTGGTGCTCCTGGATTCACTGAATCCAACCTTTGTTAAGCAGCAGTTTCCTGTATATTAATAGATTTGAAATTATTCAGGAAATTGCTTAAAATGAGAGTCACTGAACATTATTTTAATGTCAAATGAGTTAACAATTCTTTTTGAGTCATCCAGAATACAGAGGTCAATGCTACACTACAGCATGGCAACCGGCATGCCTTGGGAGCTGAGGACACTCAACTTCATTCTGAAATAACATAACTGGCTAAGTTAAAATGGACCACAGCAAAAAAATCTTCTTTTGAAAAGCTATAATGATATAATGTCAGTGTACCTTAAATGTCCTTTCAAATTCCAGATGCAAGTGTTGCACACGAGTGATCTGACTGCTGCGTTTAAGGCCTTAAATCAGCTGATGGAAAGGATTCTTCTCTTTCATACACAGATGGGCTTTTCTGTTTGAGTATTCATGAGTCTTCATCATGTCTTCCCATAAAATTAAAAAAAAAAAAAAGATGGTTAGCCACCAAGATAAGTTATTGAGCGTTATTAATACCAAAAGTTCTCAGCACAATGCCTGTTCCCACAGATTTATATAAAATGCAGCTTACATTTCAAATTTACTGATTCACAGTAGCTGAGTGTCGTGGTTTAAACCCAGTCAGGTAACTCGTTCACTCACCCCCCCCCCTTCTTTCCCTCCCCCTACTCCCGGAGGGACGGAGAGGAGAATCGAAAAGAATGCAACTCCCACGGGTTGAGATAAGAACAGTTTAGTAACTAAGGTATAACACAAATCACTACTGCTACCACCAATGATAATAATGATAAAGGAAATAACAAGGGAACAGAATACAACACCTCAGCACCAGCTGACCGATAATTCGGCCCCCAAGCCCGACCAAGCTCCGACAGATACCTCCTCCAACCCTGCAGTCTCCCAGCCCTTCCGGCTAACTCCCAGTTACATCCTGGGCATGACGTGCTGTGGTTTGGAATACCTCTTTGGTCAGTTTGGGTCAGGTG
The DNA here is from genome assembly GCF_028554395.1 of Pezoporus wallicus. Lineage (NCBI taxonomy): Eukaryota > Metazoa > Chordata > Aves > Psittaciformes > Psittacidae > Pezoporus > Pezoporus wallicus. The sequence continues at coordinate 1,576,881 of NW_026635157.1, forward strand.
TCCTGTCTCTGCTTCCTCCTGGCTTCCCCTCCCCCCTGGCAGAGCATGAGGCTCACAAAGTCCTTGGCCAAACCAAAACATCACTATCAGCTCTGTTCCCAGGCCGAAAGTCAAAACACTGCACTGCTTCAGCTACCAAGAAGGGGAAAAATGACTGCTACTGCTGAACCCAGGACACTGAGGAACCTGTTGGTCAACTTTAATATCAGTTTTAATTCTGCTATATGAATTAACCACTAACTGAAGAAGTAAAAAATATAACAGCATAATTTACCAACATGTGGATTTCACCCTCTGAAAAACCTTACCCACTCTGATAGCTTTGCAATGAAAAATAACATAAATAGGAGCTCAAACAGTGAATTCATAGAAGTACACAACTGTCCAAACAGTATTATCCATATTTCAAATCACTTTTCCTAAACTGGAAGAGAAATTACAAGCTTGTACAGAATAAGAAGCACATGCTTGTTGAGTTGTATTCGACAAAATAAAAACTGTTGTACTTTCATTCACATAGAGTTATTAAAAGTGTCTTTTGAAATTTTGTGCTTTACATGGATGATATCAGAGAAAGCTTGTTTTATGCAGCATATTTTTCTGAGATACCTGGACGTAGAATTCGGAATATGTGCACAGTTCAGCCATCATTTAAATGTAACAACCAAATTTCTTATAACTTGAAAGTTTTTCTCAATTCATCAGATCACTTTCAACAGTACAGTTGCAGCTGGATGATTGTTACAAAGGTATTACGATCAGCCTGAAACATAAACCTGTTTCATAGGCTTCTGATGGGTGGTAATTTTTTGTAGAACTGAGCAGCCTTCCTAAACCTGAGAGAGAGAGACTAAACCCTGGAACTGCAGAGGAAATGGAGTCATTTTTGTCCAGACTCATTGCTTTGTTCACAAGTGGAATAGTTTCATTACTTTAATGTACTTTATTAGCCTTAAGTTTGCCTTCACAATGGGAAGTAAATGCGAATGTATTTGCCCCTTCTATGAAACATTAAAACACTATTTAGCTTTGTCTAAAATTCTGCCTAGCTTTGGAGATTCATTTTCAATGGCCTGTAATTAAATAAAAAGTTTTTGTTGCAATGTATTATAACTATGTGATAACATAGTACATTTACATACCATTGTTTTACATATTATTTATAACTTACTCTGGTAATCAATTTGAATTCTGCATTTTCCTTTGATCTCCTTGTTTTGCATGTTTAAAAATAAGCAGTGTGTATACATCTCAAAACAGCTGCTGAACTTAGGAAGACCAGGGCTACTACAATTGTAGCATCTTTTCATTCCAAGCAGACCCTGTGTGCAGAGTAGAAGGAAGACAGATTAAGTTACTGGAATATGTACAAAAGATCTATTATACCCAGCATCTGTGCCAGTCTAAAAAAATTATACTCGCTTAGATTTGCAGTTGGTGAAAACTGGCATAACTGATGAGAATTCATCTGCTTTGAACGACTTCTTTGTAGCATGACTTTGGACATTCAGTTTGCTTGATTTCTTAAGCAACTGTTTTAAATATTACTCTTTTTTTTTTTTTTTTTTGCATCAGCAGCTGCTCACAGACCTGAATGATCCCAATAAGACTGAAGCAACATGACTAAAAGCCAAAAGGAACCTGATCAGGGAGACCTATAGCAGAGGCTCACCATAGAATCCTTCAGGCATGCTACTTGTGTTTGAGTTTACCCATGTGGAAGACTAAGCGGAACAAGAAAATGGATGAGGACCTCAGATTAATTCTGCATCTGAATTGAGCATTCAGCCTACATATCATAAATATGCTTCTTTTTTTTTAATCTCTAAATAGAACCAAATACAATCTATTTAAGTAGTTTCATTTTTGAATGGGCTTTATTTAAGTTTGCCTTGACATGTTCTTACCCCTCCCACCCCCTTTACCTTTTTTCAGTTAGAAAAATGTCTGTATGTGGCAATCACAGAAAAAATACTGCTGCTTCAATTTTTTGGAGCGGCAATGTTCCTTTAAGTCACTGAAGCATTCACAAGGCAGCATTTACATGACAAACAGGATGTGATCTTTCAAAGTCAAGATAAAAATATACATTAGATAAAAATATTGCCATAAAATAGGTCTTGTATAAAAAACTGCAATTACTGGCCTAGGACAGTAGTTGAAGATGCAATGCAGGCTAGACTATGATCCTTATTAAAAGTTGATGTTGGCAGTTCATGGTCAGAATTCACATCCCTGCCACATTTCAGATATGTAAACTTCTACCTTTTGTATCAATAGGAACTATCTATCAAAGCAGAAAGCAATAAAAAACCTCCAGACATATGGTAGCCTACCTAAATACACTGTATATTTGTATCTTAAATAGTACTGGAAGAACATAGGGTTTCCGTATAATTTCCATTTAACATATATGCTCTAACACTGCCTAGAAGACCTAATCTAGATTAGAGACTGATACAAAAAACCTGATAACTGTGTGTTGCCAAAAAGAAAAAAATGATGAAAACCACAAATGTAAATATTTTTACTTTTTCTGGTAAAGGAAATGAAATAAAAGATCCAATAAAGTAAGCATTCCGCTCCAAAATGCTGAATGTTTACTGTGTTTTACTGAAGCTGCATAAGATTAAGAACTCCATTTTTTTTCTCAGAAACACACCACCCCTTCTGTTCAGCCCTGTGGAGAAGGACTTGGGGGTGTTGGTTGATGAGAAAATGAACATGAGCAGGCAGTGCATGCTGACAATCCAGAAAGCCAACCGTATCCTCGGCTGCATTAAAAGGACCGTGACCAGCAGGTCGAAGGAGGTGATCCTGCCTCTCTACTCTGCTCTCGTGAGACCTCACCTGGAGTATTGTGTGCAGTTCTGGTGTCCTCAACATAAAAAGGACATGGAACTGTTGGAACAAGTCCAGAGGAGGGCCACGAGGATGATCAGGGGACTGGAGCACCTCCCGTATGAAGACAGGCTGAGGAAGTTGGGGCTGTTCAGCCTGGAGAAGAGAAGGCTGCGTGGAGACCTCATAGCAGCCTTCCAGTATCTGAAGGGGGCCTATAAGGATGCTGGGGAGGGACTCTTCATTAGGGACTGTAGTGACAGGACAAGGGGTAATGGGTTAAAACTTAAACAGGGAAGTTTAGATTGGATATAAGGAGGAATTTCTTTACTGTAAGGGTGGTGAGGCACTGGAATGGGTTGCCCAGGGAAGTTGTGAATGCTCCTTCCCTGTTGGTGTTCAAGGCCAGGTTGGACGAGGCCTTCGGTGATATGGTTTAGTGTGAGGTGTCCCTGCCCATGTCAGGGGGGTTGGAACTAGATGATCTTAAGGTTGTTTCCAACCCTAACGATTCTATGATTCTATGATTCACTGCTCATGTCTTTATGAAATGACAGGTCCTCTCCTAACACTGAATGTCTAGCAAAGCACACTGATGGTGTTTGAAAAGAAACAAATCCTAGTTCCTTCATATTGCAGGAACTCCAGAGAAGCTTTGGACAGAACTCGTTCACAAGGAGATTGTACTGAGGACCTGCAAGCTCCTGAATCTCCTTCATAGGAGAACTTCCTCTCTTTGTCAGCTATCATCCTTACTCATATATTTCTAACATTTTTCCATTAGTCTTAAGTTTTAAATTTTTTCTACTGAGGTCTTTCTCTAACAATGAGAAGTCCAAGAAAGTACAATTAACATATAAAATCCTGTAATGCAAAGCTGTCCCACAGCTTACTTTCACTGAAGTTTTTCTTTCATTTAAAATTTCCTGATGCTGCAGCAACAAGAATTTTATATAAAAAACCTCAAACTATTAAAACTGCCACAGTTGCAGTTCAGAGTATGTGATTTATGCTTGCTTTGTTTCAGATCAAGTCAATCGGGTTGTATATAAAACACATCTATATTGTTAGTTTTCAGCATATCAAAAACTATATAACCTTACACTTTTGAATGTTATATAATAAAGCAGTTATACTCAGCTTCCTGTTCAAACATTCTTTAAACATCTCCTTCTCTGTGCAGGAGGAAAAATTATTATGAGCTTACAGCAAACAGCTATAGCATGTTGGGTTTAATTAGCCAAGATACACAGTCTGAGCTCGATATACCCCAGCAACAGCCACACGAAAGGTAAAGAAAGCTTTCTTTCCTTTTCGGATGCAACTGGCTACATTATTTACATCTTCAAATGCTTACAGATGTTTTTACTGAGCAGTACCCTAGCATTGGTTGATAGAGACAAAGGCCTGAAAAACAAATGACAAATTGCATCATATAGTTCACTTTATTCAATTTTTTTTCTAGCAAAAGTTGCGTTATCTGCAATAAAAGAATCAGCTGGCAACATCTGGACAACCAAACTTACATGATTGTCATTTGGTTAACTGGTATCTCTGCAAACAATACTCATTTTGGTCCTTTTACATAAATGGAAGATGAAAGATGGTCCTTTTGAGAAAAAAAAAAAAAATCATAAATTCTAGAGAATATATTTTGTGCCTCTTGCCACAAGTGAACTGAAAGGAAAGAGTTTGTTAAGCCACACGACAGTGATTCTTCGAGGTCACCTGTCAGATCCTCAAGCAGGTATAGGTTGTGTCCCTATTGTTGAATAAAATAGAGCTGAGGAAAGCATTTAATCATCAGATCTCTAACTGTCCTATGTCTTCTTATGTTATTCTGCAGAATATATCTCTTCATGACGTATTTATATGCCAAAAGATTCAAACACTTTCAGTCTGTCTGTGTGGTAAGAAAGGGTTGGACAAACTCTAACACCTGCACTCTCAACCTGAAAACCTCGTGTAAATTTTTCAATTTTGCCAGTGCAGCCCCTCAGACGTCAAACCAAGAAAAACCTCATAAGCTTGCTGGTGTGCTCTGAGCAGGGGCGTCAAAACAGAGTGTTACAGCTTCATGGGCCTCTATATGCATGTGATCTCATGGAGGTGTATGCAGTACTTTATGCCAGCTCTTAAAAACCAGACAGTGGCTAATGTGGTTAACATTTTGGTTCTGTTGTCCTCAACATAAGGACATGGAACTGTTGGAGCAAATGGAGAGGAGTGCCATAGAATCATAGAATGGTTTGGGTTGGAAAGGACCTTAAAGATGACCTAGTTCCAACCTCCCTGCCATAGTCAGGGACACCTTTCACTAGACCAGTTTGCTCAAAGCCCCCAACCTGACCTCGAACAGTACCAGGGATGAGACATTCACAGATCCTCTGGTCAGCCTGTTCCAGTGTCTCACCACCTTCACAGGAAAGAACATCTTCCTAATATCTAACCCAAATCTACTCTCTGTCAGTTTAAAGCCATCCCCCTTGTCCTGTCCTTACATGTCATTATAAAAAGTCCATCTCCATATTTCTTGTAGGCCCCCTTTATGCACTGGAACCTTCTATAAGATCTCTGTGGAGGCTTTTCTCCATGCTGAACAAGTCCATCTCTCTCAGCCTGTCTTCACAGAAGAGGTGCTCTGGTCCTCTTATCATCTTCGTGGCCCTCCTCTGGACTTGCTCCAACACATCCACACTCTTCTAATGTTGGGGCCCCTTCTATTTGTGCTTGGGATTGCCCTGACCAATTTATAAGTAAAGATAATGCATTTCAGAAAGTTTATTTCTGTATATTTATTTAGATTTTCATTGTTATATTAACCTAACCTCAGTTTAAGAATGAATAAATATATAAATTCTGAATAATAATCTTAGCTACTGTTAAGAACCCTGAAAATCAAGGTATATTTTCCTCAGTGATTGCATGGAGATATTAACATAAAATAAATTTTAGCATTGCCGCGCATTCAAAGTATATTGAATATTAAAACACTTCCATATGAATAAATTCTAACCACATGCTGTGTTTTAAAAAGAATAGCTGGACTGAAAAAAAAATTAAAGTACTTTTAATTTTTTATATTTCAGACATTTCATATTAGTATTACTTTCCTGTAGCATTTATCTGCAATGTGGTTTTCATGCAGGAGAATGAGAATGTAGGAGAATTTTGGGGTTCAATTTCTATTTCCTCATTCTAGTTCCACTTTTTAGTCCAGTCCCAAACATTGTCTGAATGCTTGACAGATTGGAGAAACAGCAAAAAAACAACACATCTAAACTTGTATATTTTCTTTCCTCCATTGTAACAGTAAAACATTTTAGGCTTTGGGGATTTGAATAAGCATCAAAATGAGACAAAGTTCAGAAGCAGGCTGGTAGTAGTTGTTTGTGGAAGCAAATTTCTTCATGGAGCACATACTTCACTGTTCTAGCTACTGCAGATGTGGGTCTTTGGATATCCCAAACCATGATCCAGGCTGTCATTATCATGTTATATATGGGCTACTCAGTGTTCATGCTTCAGTTTAGGAATTACTGTAAGGCGCTCCCTAGCCCCATCTTTTAGAGTGCTTTGCTGTAGACAAGACTGACAAGTCTTCATGAGCTAGAAGATGGAGCAGCTTCCTTGGAGAGTCTATAGACCACAACAAGAAGACACACCTTATCCCTGTTCCTCCCAGAACCTTAGAGAACAAAATCCAAGGTTTTGCCTTAGCCTGAGAAATGAAAATGGAGAGCTTTTCCGCATGACTACCCAAGCAAAGATCTCTTTTCCAGTATGTGCAGTCACAGGGGGAATCAGTGGGCCTTTATTTGTTCTTTTGGACTGACCTAGCTAGATAGAATCCCATCTTCAAAGGAGGTGATAATAAAATGTACAGACATAATAAAACCAATTAAAAAGAAAAATGCATGTATGGGTTTAGCATATATTATTGTTCTTAAGTCAGCAACTTTTCATGAAGAAAATATTATCAGTTTTGAAGAAAAAGATTGAGTGGAGAGGATCACAAATTGATTTTAAATGGTTCCAAGAACAAAAGGTACTGTATAGCTGGCTGGATTACTTTCTTTAAAGCTTACTGTGAATCAGGCAAAATCTAAAAATAAGAAAGATCTAGCACAATGCAAAACACATAATGTGTTCATAAGATGAATCTCAAAGTGAAATACAATAAAAATATCAGCTAGTAATGAAATAAAGAAAAGAAATATAGATCTGTGCCTGCTGTTCAGAATGCGAGAAATTGAATCATGACTGGGTTAAGTGAAACAAATATATCAAATTTCTCCAGAGGACCCTGTGTATAAACAATTAAACGAATGGCATGTGGAGTGTTCTACTGTAGGTTTTCCTAGATGAAAGTAGCATAGCATATACTTACTGTGATGGTACAATGCTAAGTGCAATTTGTGAACTAGCTCGTTTTTTCTGATTCTGAATAGATTGTATACCTTTTTGGTTTGCAAGTGAAAGATTAAGAAACAGAAGCAGCATTTAACAATTAAAGGTTTCCAAGGGGTTCAAAATTCATTTAAGGAGTTCCATTAACAACACTGAGAGTTTATCTTTGGTGTGAAATGTTTGAGTCTAGAACATATGTATGAAAATAATACATTACTACCCACACACTGCCAAATTAAAGAAAGCACCCTTTAGGAAGCAAGGTTCAACAGGGCTTTTCCAGGTGTTGAATTGTAACATTTTCTCTCATTAAAAGCCTGATGAAGTGCTGAACTTCCATAACTGTGGACAAAGGAGCTGTATTGCTACCTGAGAGGAAATCCAGGGCTGGAATTCAGATATTCCTTCTCTGAAGAATCATATGGGCAAGTGAACAGTTGCAGCTATATGACTCCAACAATAGACAAAAGATGTATGTTTGTTTATTTCAAGAGCATACGCTAAGTGAGAGGGGCAACTTCAGTATATTTGTTGCAGGTGACAGCAGGAGAGCAACTGTGTGCTGCCAGGTCTGCTTCCTATCTCTAATTTCAGCTGTAACACAACAAAAATATGTGGCAATGACAGATACACCAAATAAACCAAATAACACTTGATTCCAGAGGCTCAAAACTAATTTCTGTAAAGCAAAAATGTTGATTATTATGTCAGTTTATTTCTGCAGTGCATAAAACAGAAGGATTAAAACAGCAATGGGCTTCATACTCAGCCTGCACTCCAATCTTTCCTGGCCAGTTTCTCTAATCTTTGTCCACACCATTTACTTGCTTCCTTGCCTTTGTGTATCTGCAAACTGCTGCAGCCTTTCTCTTACTCCCAGTATCTGTCAGAATGCTTAAAATCTACTTGCTGTTCCTTCTGCCTACCTCAGCATCTGTAAGGTTTTAAAATATGGTTTGATCCTAAATTCAGGGATGATGCTGCAATAGGCCACTTGCTTGTTTGGACACAAGTTATTGTGCTCCTGGTCCCCACTGTTCTCCAGTGCCACTTGAAGATAAATAGCTCACCTTTGTTCTTTGAAGGACATGGTTTGTAGTGGTTTTGTTTCCTGTTGTTTTTGCACTAACAGCTTGTCTGATTTAGCATTCAGGTAGGATAATACTGAGGCAGTCTGAAGTGTGCATATTTATAGGAAATAAAGTAGATATCTTACACATTCTGCAGAATACATAATAATGCAAATAACTAATAAATGCCTAATGGCTTCTTGAGTTTCCAACCTTTGGCATGGTTTACTCAGATTTTTATCCAAGTAGGAGGAAAACACTGTAAAGAGATTTTAAAAAGAGAGTTCATTCAGCTTGTATGGATTTCTGTTTTTCTCAAGTGTTCATGTTCTTCAGAAAGCACATTTTCTGTATCAGTCACTAAGCAAATAAAATAAAGACCCTTGACCCCACACTGCTCTTCACATAGGAAAAGGAAATGAAATCACACACCTCCTCATTTTTTTGTAATTCAAATTCATTCCCTGAGGGCAAAGCTTAGGGAGAAAAAGACCTACATACTCTGCCCTCTCTTACTGATGTTACAGATAAATGGAAAAAGCTCTTTCATTAAAAGCCCAAGCCCACCCAGCATCCATGGAATTGTGTAGCTTGTTTTCTCTTTAGAAGTATAGTTGGTATTTTTTCAGTGATTAAATCACATTTTCTGAACAGTCTTGCCATGGAGAAACCAGGAAATGAAACAAAATAAAATAGCTAAAATAAGAAAAAATTAATTAGTGATTTTTATTCTCTGTCAAGGAGGGGATCATTGCTCTGGTCACTACAACTATTCTTCTTAGATTACATAGAAATATGTGTAACAAATCCTAACAATTAAAAAATCAGCAGGTATACAGCTGAACAAGGCATGCATGCTGCACATGGCAAGAATGAGAGTGAATATGGATTCAAACTAAACAAATTCCTTCAGCAATATAATTCAGTGTACCTGAAGTCAGTGAAGGTATATGAATTTGCTAGGTGAATATCTGTCTTTTTATCTACAGAAATGTTTCTGAGGTAGAAACTTATTTGGTTATGGGAAAAAAATAGCTAAGAGAGAGAAAACTAATCATCTATGATAGATTAAAATAAACAGGCACATGAAGTTCAGCTCTGTATATAGGAAAGCTTCCTAGAAACAGCTTCATTTTGGGGCACATCTAAAGTTTTTCTTGCTGCTTACAAAGACACAAACTCTCTGTGAACACAAAAGAATCAAACTAGAGACATTTAAGACTTCACTATATTAAAATGTAGCTTGATAAAATGGTTTGGGACTTTCTGCTTCATGTGATGATAACAAACCCTTCTCCAGGCAAATTCCAAAATGGCAGCCTTGACATAGGTTTCTCCATAACACTTAGGTTATGAGACATGTGAACTCTATGGTTGTCGTGGTTTAAGCCCAGCTGGTAACTCAGAACCACGCAGCCGCTCGCTGTATTCCCTCCCTTCTTCCCCCCATTCCCAGGGGGATGGGGAGAAGAATCAAAAGAATGTAAGCCCCATGGGTTGAGATAAGAACAATCCAGCAACTAAGGTATAATAAAAAACTACTACTGCTACCACCAATAATAATAATAATGATAAGGGAAACAACAAGGGCAGAGAATACAAAACTAGAAGGGGAAAAGGAAAATAAACCGATAAGCACAAGTAATGCACAATATAGTTGCTGACCACCTGCTTATCGATACCCAGCCTGACCTGAGAAGCGATCTGGGCCTTCTGGGTAACTCCCACCAGTTTATATACTGGGCATGAAGTGCTGTGGTATGGAATACCCTTTTGGTTAGTTTGGGTCAGGTGTCCCATCTCTGCTTCCTCCTAGCTTCCTGTGCCCCTCCTCACTGGCAGAGACTGAAAAGCCCTTCATCAGAGTAAGCATTACCTAGCAACAACTAAAACATTGGTGTGTTAGCGGCATTGTTCTCAGACTAAAGCTGAAACACAGCACTGTGCCAGATACTAAGAAGGAGAAGCTGAACCCAGGAGAATGGTATAGGAAGCTATGGCTTCCCCTATTATTCTGTGTACCCACAGAGCCTCTGATCCCCATGTCACTTCTCTTTCCCAGCATGGCAAGTCCTAGCTGGTAAAATGACAAGGAAGGATGTAAGAAAAGGGAAACCTACCACGAAAGTTTTCAGAAAGAGATTATGAAGTTCAGAACTAGTTGTAGAAGGAAGTACTACATTTTGGATAGACAGACTAAGGTTTGATCTTGTGGTGCCTTGGTGATCTGCCAAGTGGCATCTCTGTCCCAGGATGCACATCTGGCTTCTCCATCTCTTAGAGATGAAACCAAGAAAAAAAAGAAAAAGCAGCTTATTTGGGAAGTGCTTCTTACAAACATAGAAATAACTTTTAAAGCTTTATTCTTTTTTCTTTGGGAAAACAGAAAATCCCCAAAAACTGACATCTACATTTGAAGGCACTTTGTTTCTAATTACGTTATACTACCTATTATATTAATTAATTTGCCATCTTTGATGGGCATAGAGGATATGAACTCAGAGAAGAAGCTGAAAAGTAATTGCTTGCAAATATGTTGTCTGTATTGAAGAGCACAGATATCACAGCTGCTTCCCTCACTCTCCTTTTGTGCAGTTTCACAATGAACTGACTAAAGGACATGAGGTAAATGTAGGCTATATACTGCAACTCATTTTATTGAAACAAGGGGACTATAATTTAATATGAAATATCAGTTGGTAAGGGAGACTGGCTGCTGGTGAAGAATAATCACCAAACCTCTACCTTCTACCTCACTAAGTGACTCAACAATTACAAATACTAAGTACAAATTGACCTCATACAGTAAAACCCTGTAACAGTAGGTTTTATATCTAAAAATAAAGCATCAGTTTCTTAGCTTTTCTAAAGTGTGTTTTCTTATCCATCCAATTTTATACAGGAGGAAAGAAGTTGTTCAAATTAAGACCGGTATCTTCAAACACGTGTGCTGAACCTCTATTAACATCCATTTGTTAACAACGCTAGGCACTGTCCCCATTTTCTAACATCTACAGTCAGATTAAAAGGGTCTGTTACAAGACAGAAAAGCTGGAAGACTGAGGCAAAGGCTAGCAGGATCCATAGGTCTATATAGTAATTTCATGTCTCATGAAGCTCTAGATCAGTGCTTCCTGAACACGCTTTCCTCCGGTGCCTCACTTAGAGGTAAAGGGGACAGCATCAACCCCTCTGAGCTCCGTGCTTCTCTGTCTGTGTCGGTAGGAGGAGATATGTCTTCCAGCTGCTCTCCTCACAGATTTTAGTCCGCATATCTCTCTCTGGTAGCTTTTTGTGCACTGAGCTCAGAGTTGTTGCACCCTGAAGCAGTTTGCAGGACCAAGCCTATTCTTCCAAATGTCTTGATTCCTCTGGAATCCTTTAGACATGTTGTTGTCTCCTCTTACCAGTATTTGCAGTTCTATATAAATTGTAATTTTCCAGGACACTTTAAGTCACTTTGTGCTTTTATCAAACAATTAATGAAGCTTTATCACCAGAATAAACCAATATATTATAAGTGACTGTAACTGAATGGGTTGGATGTCTTTACTCTCTGTCTTTGAACCTGGAACTCAGCTCAAGCTTGTGAGACCATTCACATGCAGATCAAAATGCACCCAAAGGGACGTTTGTTTATATATATATACATGTGTGTGTGTTGTTTTATAGACTTTGCATATGAAAGAATGAATTAGATTTTTAGTCTCCAGACTCCTGTTTTTATCTCAAGAACTACAAAAGTGAACAATTTCAGTATTTTCTTTTCCTTCCTGTACTACTATATGCTTTTTCAAGCCAAACTGAAGCTGTTACTTAACACAGTTTCTCTGGCTCAGGGGAGCTAAATGTGCCAGGGGTAGAGGGGAGGTGGGACTCCTTTGTATTCACCCCGTTCTATTCTCAGACCTGTGAATCCCAGAGCAGCAGAAATCAGCTTATCCTGCCCAAGTCTTAGTGGGTCAATGGGTGGGACTGATTCAGCTCACCCTGGATCCAGTCATATTTCCTCTGTTCCTCTACCAGAGTAGACCTTCCCCCCTAGAGAGGAGGCAGGAGGTAAAAGATAAGATTTTAAATCCGACATTTTAAAGATGATGGAGCAATTGCTGGGAAAGCAGTCAGAGATGTGGCCTGGACAAAAGACGAGCAGGACAGGAGGGTGGGCTTGGCTGTGCTGGGCTGTGACAGTTCTATTTTTTGCACAGAAAATATTCTTTCATTTGTTACAGACTTTTAGGTAAATCCCTTCAGTTTATTAGTTTTTATTTATAGAACTTCCCAATAATTACTGTGCAAAGTCCTGGAGTAAAAATCTCTAGGTCATCTAGTCCAACATGACACAACAATGTCTGCTTGCAGCCCAGAAATCCAACTGTATTCTGGGCTGCATCAAAAGGAGCGTGACCAGCAGATCAAGGGAGGTGATTCTGCCCTTCTGCTCTGCTTTGGTGAGACCCCACCTGCAGTACTGTCTTTAGCTTTGCAGCCCACAGCAGAAGGATGTGGATCTATTGCAGCAACTCCAGAGGAGGACCAAGAGGATGAAGTGTTTCAATAAACCTGCCTCCCGAAGTATTTCAAAGAAAACAGTAAAGAAGAAGGAAAAAAAAGAATAATTTCAGTTTTAAAAAAATTAGAAAAAAAATGTCTGGGATTCCAGAAGTTTCAAGAACTTGTCCTAAAGAAAGAGAATGGAGGCAGCATAATATACAACAGTGTGCTTGTCCAGCACATGTCTGCAGTGCCTCCCTACAGAGTCAGATAAATGGTAGACATTGATGCAAATAGATAGGGGGCCTGTGTTTGCGTGAGGCTGCACTTGCTACAGCTGTTATACAAGTTCTTTGCCTGCCCACTGCTTCCCAACCTGAACAGCGCACTGCCTCCAGGAACCAGTTCACTTCCCCCTGTGCAGCTCTGCCGTAATTAAGTCTAGGATGCTACTGGATAAGTAAAGTATAGAGTTTAATGTCTGCAACAGTTCAGATTAGGGTGGATATGTAATGGAAAACATACAGAAATAAAGGCAAAAGAGGGGAAAAAAATAGATTCTTACTCTTAAGAAAAATACCGCTCTACCCAGCTTTGACAGACATCAATTTTTGTTTCTATTACAAATCCTTTTTTAACTTGCTTCTCCCAACAAATATCTTAACACTGTATATAGAAACTTGGCGTACAACTGATACACAAAGAGTTCTTTTCTTTTCCAGCTTCACTGCAGTATTTTTCCTCACACATCTGTTTCACCAAAATATTCCTTTTTCTACATATCTGAGTTTACTGACTGTAATTTAAATATCTCCAATCCTCATTAATTTTCAGTTAGGAAATTAGGCCAGATCTGTATTTCTACTAATGTAAAAAAAAAAAATGCCTTCAAGAAAACCAGAAGAATTTTAATGACATTTCTTTATGTAAATAAAACAGTCATGCAGGGTTTTTTTTTCCTGTTCTATTTTCATTGTGCTGGTTAAGGAGTGGGAATATACCCTTATAATTGACTATGATTTATATAATATGCTAATTCATATGTGGTGGCTCATCATCAGCAATGTGAACTTTGAGAACTCTGCAAAGAGTGCAATGAGGACAGGTTTTTCTTGTGGACTTCCAGTGCACTTCACAAAGAACTCTGTTTCACAAGCATTTGCAGAGACGATGTGCTGCCTCAGCTATGCAAGGCTGGCTTTCTTGCCTGTTCAGACAAGAATAGGTCTAATAATCTTATAGAGCTCTTTTGAGTTCACATTTATAGTTCCAAGACCTATGTATGATTAGTCCTAATGTTTTCATAATGTCTCTTTTTCTAGTACAACAGGAGAACAAAAAAGATATTTATTTTTCGAGAAAAAGAACATTTTAAACCCAAACTGAATATAAGAAGGAAGTGCTGAAGATGCAGTAACTCAAAGTCAGTACTCAGTAGGCTACAGAATTACTGAGTAGCCTGATGCCTCAACTCTTCATTTGTCAAAAGTGCATAGGTGTCATTGTATAAAATGTCAAACAGTATTTAGGAAACTGAATTCTGCCCCAGGTCATGCAATGCTAAGGAACACCTAGAGCGATGCAGCTCGCACTAAGCTGGCCAAGCTGGTGGCCAGCTGGATTGCTCTCTACACTCCACCAGATGTAGACTGTATCTGCGTTGGCTGCAAAGGTAATTTGAGCACATATAGACATTACCCTGTAGAAACTTTGACTGATATGCCTTAATTCTGAAATTTTTCAGCCTATTTTTCTGTGGCAAAGTCAGGCAACCTGGCTGCCTTTGCTCTGCTTTTCTTATCTGTGAATGTGGACAGCAGTGCCTGTGGTGAGTAATTTGGGTTCAACTTATGTTCTTTTTTCATTGGAGAAATTCCCCTGTCTCCTACCCTGTAAATTAGTGTCTCAGTTGATAAGGAAAGGATGAGTTCTACTTTCTGAGAATTAGGCATACTGCCTTCCCCAAGCTGTACACAGTTCTTTACTTACATAAAGATTTTAAACTTAGTCATTTGTTTCTATGTAGCTTTTAAGTATCTTACTACTGTAATGGGATTTTTTTTTTTTTATTTACTAAAATGCAGTTATGCGTCATACTTTAACTTTCTCAGTTTTGTTTTAAAATGCTTTTCAAGCCTTTTGTGTTTGACTGCAACCATAATAATGAGGACCTTTTCATCTGTACAAGAATTAACCTTTCCTAATTGCTTATCAATAGAAATAATAAGAAGGAAAATTTATGCTTATGTGAGTTATCCAAGAAAGAAAAATGCCAAGGATTTATAATCAAAACAGAAAAAAAATCATAATGCCGTGTTGCCTGTGTTGGTATCTTACTAGAAAATTAATATACCACATCTGAGGTAATTACAGCATCTATGTGTGATCTATCAAGACTCAGTGATTATAAAAAAGCTGCTGTCTGGGAAATTCCCATCTTCTTATTCCTCCTCTAATTTGATTCCTGGTAGAAATGGAATAATTTACAAAGCTGAAAATTACCTTTTTTTTTTTAGCTTTCTTTTTCAGTAAAGTGCCTTGTCAAGTAAGTTGATTTATCAAGACTAATCAAGTTGCAGTGATCTCCAGGAAGCTAAGAGCTCATATTCTTTAACCGGTTTATTCTAACTACCAAGAGATTCATCACTGCAAATTATGCACTTGCAAACAAAACAAAACAGGATGAAAGCTAATAATGATTTAAGATACCTGCTCCTAAATAGATGTTTGAAAAACTAACAGCTGCATTCCCCACCACTTCATAATGCTGTCCGCAGTTTTTATAGTGTCATAGTAAAACTGACATTTTGGCTTTAGCATGAATTTTTTCTGCCCAAAGCACAAGATTTTGGGCAGAATACACAGGTAACCAAGCACAATGCTTCAGCAGACACTAAAAGCTTATGCTGGCCACAAGACAACTCACCTCTCGTTACAGCTGGACATTGCGCCAGATGGAATTCAACATTATGACATTAAAAAGATGGTATAACCGCACTTTGTACAATTACTATTAAAGGTGTCTAAAGGTTGTTGGAGGCCTACAGTCAAAAATTGGGAGCATGCCTATTACCCTTTCTCCTGTTTACTCTCTGCTCTGAAGCTCTTAGAAGTTAAAATGTTTCCCAGAGCAGCCAATATTTGCAGTCACTTTAAATTAAGAAAGAAATCCCTAAAATTCACCTGTATCAGTGAGCATCAGTATTCCCATTGCCAACCATAAGGAGAAAAATTCTGCTGTACATGTATTCAAACAGTTGTAATATTCTTTCTGCCAGCTTAACTTTTATCCCTCATGTTCATCTTTAGATTCCAAGCTGACATTATGAAGGTGCCAATTTATCAAAATTTAGTTCAGATGTTGATGATTAACAATTTTTGACTGATGCTTGAGAGACAAATCATCTTCATCCATGTGTCTCATGCACATGGATGTATACAGATAAGTGTGTGAAATAAACCTTTTAAAACCAGTTCCCATCTAAACTAACATAGAATGTAGGAAAATTCTACCCCTAAGGAATTTGATACAGTTATAAGCAAACAGGAGGAAAAGATTTGCATTACAACAGCAGAAAAAGGCATCTCAGCTTTAACCTGTAGCACTCACTATGCTTGTCTCTGCAGAGATCTCAAATGGAGTAAAGCAACAGGCACATATATCTTAATTTAGGAAATTCAGATGTATAATTATAAAGTTCTGCTTACCATATTATGAAAATCATTCCCACCCCTAGATCTATACTGAATTCAATGCCCTAGAGGAGCATCAAGCAATTTGTAAATCCCAAATGATGCTAGGCATGAAGTAGATGATGCAGTGCTCAACTTCAGCAAGATAGCAGTGCTTCTAGGCAGAAAGAACTACAGACTTTTCAGCATTTACTCATATTTATAAGTTAGAACTTATTCACTACAGCATATCCAAGCGTGCTAGGCAGGAACTTGAAGTTCTTTTCATTTTGTTAACATGCACTATTGTTCTTAACAGCTCCTGTGTATCTTAGCATTTGCTTAAACCACTGTCACTTATGTCTTTAAAACTGACATGTTGGGTAATACAAACAGCATTTTTCAGGAAGAGTTCGTTAATACAAAATCGTATTTGGTGCTTAAGTTGAAATTGGACAACTACAGAAGTGTAGATAATTCTTGCCACACCCTCCACCTCTTTAAACAGGACTAATACACTGAAGTCCTTTATCCTCAAAGAAGTCAGCTGCATGCTCATACTTTACACAGGTTTTTAAACTACATGGGTGACCTAATGAGGGTGCAGTGGTCAGAGATCAATAGAGACACACAGAACAATGTAAGAGGCTTTATATACAAAGCAAACTGAATGAGATGGTGACTGAGCATTCTAAATAATACAAGGCTGTGCTGCACATGAGAGGCATTGTCAGGCAGACTTCACCAGCAGCTGGACTGCTTGTCCACTTCAATTACTGAAGGTTTTATACTTCCAGTCTAGCCTAATCAAATGAGGAGCCTATTCACGAGAAAGGGGATTCCAAATTGAACCATAAAATACTAATGCAGTTTTGTCAAACACAGGAAAACTGATGATATTACAGGTTACATCATCTACCCTAGAGTCTAGGAGGAGCACACCTTGTTCACTTTCATTTAAAACTTTCAAGACTAAAACCAGAGGAAAAAGGCTTAGAGAAAAAATAAAATTTTTTTCTGTCTCCAAATGTTTAATTCAGGACAAAAAAATCCAAAACAATAAACATCCAGAAGGCTTCTTCAATGGCTAAATGTCAAAGTCAAACTGAGTATATGGAAAAAGAATAGAATTTATCTGAGGCAACTCAAGGTGCCAAAGCATACAGCAAACATTATGAGTAGTTCTCTTTGTGTCAGCTCACTGGAAAGTATTATGTGAGCAAAGTTGCTTCCTGAATCGCAAAATGACATGTGCCCTCACTGCTACTATTCACTGTGTCAAATTATGTGTGATTCAGCATGATAACTTTTTCCATCCGACAGAAAACTGTTATGCAAGTGTTGACCAGATGTCTCACTTATAAATATATATGAAAGATGTTGGGAAAAAAAAGGAGCATATTTCTTAGAGAATAATTTTATAAATATTTGAAGACAGAATGGGGTATCTGCAATTTAAACGAGGTGCAAAATACTGCAAGTTATTGTACTATAGATCTTGATGTGAATGAAAAGAAACGGCCACATGGTGGCAGCAGAATACACGACACGAAGACGGGCCTGATGCCCCTTTTCACGAAACCGTGTGGTCAACCAGGTTGGAAATGACTTTTAGGATCATCAAATCCAAGCTTTACTCCAGGACTGCCAAGACCACCACCTAAACCATGTCACTGTGGGGCCTCATCTACACGTTTTCTGAACACTTCCAGGGATGGTGATTCCACCACATCCCTGGGCAGCCTGTTCCAATGCCTGAGCACCCTTTCAGTGAGGAAGTTTCTCCTAATATCCAAGCTAAACCTCCCCTGGCACACCTTGAGGCCATTTCCTTTTCGTGACCAAACAGATGAAATGGAGGGAAAAGTAGGGTATTACATTCAACTGTTGCTTATATGTGGTGTTCTCTAATTGCCTAGTGTGAAACAGGAGCAGTGACGAGAGGAATGCTGTAACAAGTTAAGAAACTGCATTGTTTGATGTAGTAGTGCATCAAGAATGTAGCTATAGTTCATGAAGGACCAACAAATGTGAGAAGTGGAGTGTTTTCAAGTAAGAAATAGCATCTCTTAAAAATCTTGGTACACATCTGGTTGTAAAGGAGTAGGCTAATGGACCAAATGCTGTTCAGCTATGAACAACATTAAAGCTAAATCGGAACCAAATCGGTTCATCAAATAACAAATTCACATTATATGCTGTTGCATAACTGGGGTTACATAGGTTACTAGTACATACACAAAGACTGCTAAAAAAGAGACTGAAGAAGACTGATTTTTTACTTAAGGGACAAAAGAAACCCTCAGATTTCTGATCTCTCCTGGATGGACATATTAGGAAGAAATAGCTCATAAATTGCTACATCTTATTCTATCATTGTTTGTTATATTTTTTCTTTTTCTTCTTCTTTCTGTCTGTACTCAGTAGCCTTAACTTTATTCCTTGTCCAGCCACCATGATCTTGTTTCTCCTAGACCCTTAGTCAAGATGTTTAATCACTCCAGTCTTTTACTTCTTCAGGCCTATTGTTCCAGTGATAAGGACCTTCAGTTGTATCATTCATACATGTTATCTTCATAGCAGGAAGTATTAATCCTTAACAGACATTTGGGCATTACCCAACTGGTTTGCTGGATTGAGATAGGTTCAGTAACATATGGAGTATCTGACGTGCTTTTGCCCTTTGTTCTCATCTGTCTTCTCACTCTGCGCCCTACATCCCCCTCAGCTCTAGCTCATCTGACCTCCCTGAGAAGCCAGGTGCTTTTCCCTGGAAGCTTCAGCCATTGGTGAAGGTTGCTAGACAATGTGGAACTGGGGCTCTCTTCTTCCTCCTTCATACTCCAAGATCTGGGCAACTCTGCCATTTAATAATCTTATCTGCTATCACCTGCTACTGTAAATGACAGCACCATATTATTCACCAGCATGGCTTGCAGTTGTCCTCAGTTACTGCAGGAGTACTACATTGCAATTATCATGGTTTCACAAGACAGTCCTTGGACATAGCAGTTCCAGACAATCAGAGAGAATTTGTTACACAAGGTGCAAGCAAGGTGTCGAGCTCTTCCTGTGGGATGTTTCGGAGGCTAAAAGCTTGCATGGGTTAAATACACAGCTGGATAAATTTATGGAAAAAAACCTGTCATGACTGAAATGCAAAGTCATCACCTGAACTGCAAGTTCCTGGAGAGAACAGTCTAGAGAATAATCACTGTATGGTTACCTTGTCTTATAATTTCTTACTGGTTGGTGTCAGAGAAAGTATATTGGACTAGGTGGGCCTTTGGTCTAACTCTGTATGGACATTCTTATGTTTGGTTTTTGGTGTTTTTTGTTTTTTGTTTTTTGTTTTATTGTAAGTAACGATGACTGAAAAAATCTTTAAAAGAACTCAGAAACCTAATAGCCCCCCAAAACCTGTGAATTTAGTGTTTCTTGTTTCCCAGTTTTTGGTAAAGCTCATAGCTGGCATTCATGTCTTGTAATGAGGATTGCTAATATAGGACAACAGCTTAAGTGAGCAAACAGGAAGAAATAATTAAAAGCAAGCTATGATTTGTTAACTGAAAATACTTCTTATGTTTAAAAGAATGTGAATCAACACAACTTAAATCTCTCTTATTTGAAAACATAATAGCAAAGCGCATAAATAGGCATATATAGGCAGCCTCACTTTTTTCTCATACACAGCTTGTTTTCTTGTGATTTAAAGGTTCCACCTAGCTCACCAGCTTTGAACATCTTCCTCCCTGTCAAAATGTGTTTTAAGAATTATCTTTGGGGAAGTGATATCAAAGAAAGAACTATGTGTTTGGGGAGCAGGGGCCAGGGGTTAAAGAATCAGATATGAGGATCTAAAAAGTAATTGTTGACAGAATTCTTTCTGTACAGAATATGTTTGACAACATTTTCTAAGGTACTAATGTGAGGGTGTGTTGGGTTGAGTCAGCTGAGGCCCACACAGCTGCTCATTCACTCCCCTGGTGGAACTGCAGGGAGAGCTGGAAGAGTGAGAAAACTCATGGGTTGACATAAAGACAGTTTAATAGATAAGACAAAAGCTGTGTATGCAAGCAAAGCAAAACAAGGAATTAATTCACCTGTTTCCATTGTGAGGCAGGTGTTCAGACATCCCCAAGACAACAGAGCTTCTTCATGCCTATGGGATACTTGGGGAGACAGATGGCATAACTCTGAAGTTGCACCTTCTTTTGCTCCTTCTTCCCCCAGCCTCTACTGCTGCCTGCAACACCATGTGGTGTGGGACATCCCTTGGGTCAGTTGGGGTCAGCTGTCCCAGCTGTGTCTCCTCCCATCCTCTTGTGCACCCCAGCTTGCTTGCTGATGGGGTGGTGAGAGGCAGAAAAAGCCTTGACTCGGTGACCTCTGCTCAGTAATAGCTAAAGCATCCCTGTGTTATCAACACTATTTTGGTCATAAATCTAAAACACAGCACCATACAAACTACTGTGAAGAAATTTATCCTACTTAAACCCAGTACAGGGGAAAACCATCATCCTTCCTGAGAGGCTTTTCTCCTCTTTTTTATTCTATAGAAACAGGCTTTCAGCAGTATGCTTTCTTCAGCTATAGCTGAAGTAGAGATTGTTTTCTGTCTTTTTTTTCCCCACAGTAAGCACATGAAAATTTTGGAAATTTTATTAACCAGCTTCAGCATTTCCAATGGAGTGAAAGCACCATGGATCCAAATGCTTAATTAGCCTGATAAATTGCACTGTAAGTACCCCAGAATGTTATATCAAATCTGGATGATAGAGATGACTTACAGATGTGGCTTATCTAACCCACATAAGGTGAAAACACCAGGCTAAGATATATTTTGTTACATATATAAAATGTTATATATATGACATAGATGTTGCTAGTTAGAACAGTCAATTAATTTCTCCATGAAACACTAATAAATCTGGAACATCAATATGTGCAAACAACATGCACAGAGATTTCCATTAGAAAGATAAGTTAGTTATGAAGTTCAGCTCTAGGCTTTTTATGAATAGAGTGGATATTGTCTCAATACCTGAATATTTTCTTTTAATGAGGCACATTTTGGTTAAGAGGAAGATTATGAGTATATCCAATACAGAAGAGTTCAGCTTGATAATGTTTATAGTTTTCAAATGGTCTGTTCATATGTCTAAGTAGATAATTAATAAAAGATGAATAGCACAATATCAAAAGACATCTGTGTTAGCTGCAGAAACATAATGAAGGCAATTTAGTAAGTTTCAGAACAAAACCCACAAATATTTTCTCAGTTCAAAAGACCAAACTGAATCTTCAATAAGAATCTTCTTAACTCACTGCAGTGGTTTGCACATATGGTACTTTCTCCCACGAACTTCTTAAAATGCTCCTTAGGGACATGGATTGTACTATGGGTGTATTTTTAAATATTGCCATAAAAAATAAGATAAACAGCTCATCAGTCATCAAGAACAGTGAACAAAAGGGTCTTTAATTCATAGAATAATCTAATCTTTAAGTGTCCTTTTTGGCAAGGGCACATAGGACTCTACCATTGGTTGTGAAAACATGTGAGTCCTTTACAAAGTCAAGGAAAAGTGATCAGTAACAGGGGTTGCCTGTGATCATAGTGCTGCAAACTAGTAATGGGCAACTTTGTAAAGGGGCCCATTCCAATTTCTATGAAACCCAGTGTAAGAAATATCCTTTGCTCCATCTTCCAATGCTAGTGATGGACTGGAGATCCACTGATTTTGGATTTTTATAGAAAGTCTCTGTTTTTTATTAGGCTTTTTAACACTTGAAAACCTTGCAGCAACGTGCCTGTACAGAATAGCCTACCAGCTACTTTGCAATTTTGGTCTCAAAATCTGTTCAGGAAATTGAAAAGGAGAGGGAAAGGTTCTAACAAATTTAATTTAGGCAGTTATCATCACTCTAGGACTATACTTACTATCTTAAAAAATTTGTGTAAGAGTATCTTTCGAGGTCCCTTCCAATCTCTAGCGTACTGTGATACTGTGTGATAAGATACTGTGTGTTATAAAGAATGTCTTTTGGGAATTACTGTTCATCCTGAATCATAACACAAAACCACAGAATTACACTATGAAATTAAGAGGTAGAATATTCAAAACCTATAAAAATGAGTACTTTCTCATGATAACAATAATTGGACTGCATGACTTATTACCGAAAGAACCACTAGGAAAAAATATAATAGTAAGAGTGTACTGGATGGGAACCTAGCTGAGAGTTGATTTCTGCTCTTGACTGAAAAACATAGCAAAGTACGTTTTTGTCAAAGTTTATTTGTAAAGTATATAGTTTATGTTCATTGTGACTGTTTGTCAGAAAGAAGCAAGAAAACATAAGGTTGCACCTTCATACTTGGCCCACCTGGGGCACTTGGCCAATGCTGTTGACGACAAAAAGCAACTGCTTGCTTCAGATACCACTATTAAACAGCAGCTTATTATCCAATTTCATATGTATAATATGCAGATGAAAAACAGTTCTTGTTTACAGCCAAATTTTGCAAGAACCCTGTATTTGCAGATGTATCTTCTATATCAAATACGTCTTTTTTTTAGGCTTTAAGATTAGGCAGTAGCAACATTTTTTGGATATTTTAACAATCTTATATTCCCAAAATGGAAAGAGCAGACATGTTATTGCTGGAGGTTACGAAGACTAAGAAACGCAGAAGAATTCATAGTGCCATGTAAGAATATCATTCCCAGGATTACCATCCTGGCCAAATTGCAAAGATGGAATCGTTTTCTTGCTACTTGAAAATCCCTCAGCAGTTTATCTTGCCTTATTTATGACCCATATCCAGCACAATTCATATGTTTTCTATATTCCAGTTTCACTTCCAAAAAAATAGCTTTCACTAGTCAGCAGCGTTCTTAACTTTTCCCTTCTATTTAACAAACCGTGCACGTTATACGGCTAGTGTGGGGCTGTTTTGTTGAGTGCCCTGCCTGTCAGCTGAACAAAATGGTAAAAAGGAATTATACGTTTACACAGAAAGCAAAAATTCCAGAGTTATAAATGTTATTGCTGCAAATATATTCTGGAAGAGATGTTGAAACATGCTTCAGGGCTCAAACCAGTATCTCACTTATAAATAACATGATGAAACTTAATGCACGGGGGTTGATCATTCTTCTGAAATAGCTAGAATAGCCTTCTGCTAAAAACTAGAGATTAAAAGGACTGTAAAGTTTACTAAGCTTGATGGCTGTCAAATAACCAAATGTGAGAACTGTTTGGAAACCTGCTCATTGTTTCAGAGTGACAGATTTTCATAGGTCACATTCAGATATAGATTTCTCCTAGCTACAAGTGAAGAATGGACAAAAGAAGAGAGCTGAGGAGACAAGAGGAAAATACAGCAAGCTGTGGGAGATAGTTCAAAATTAATCCAACACTAGTTTTACTTATTTATACATTTGGGGGTGTGGGTTTTGGGACTGGGTAGTTGCCCTTTATAGAAATAGCTTGAGAGGCTCTGACTCACATTGTTGTTGAGTCACAATAACACTAGCAAGGACTACCAATTAATTAACTATATCAATTTTTTACAAAAACAACAAAAACATGATAAAATACATTCATGAATATAACATAGGCATACAAAGAACACTTTACTGCAAATTTTTCACCCTATACAATCAAATAGTATAAACTGATTTAAAAACATTTGTCTCAGGCTGCTGTTCACAATGAATGCAATCTGCTTGACAGAGTCCTGATTTGGAGCTATTTAAGTTGAGAAATTTCCTTCTGGGTGTGAGGGGTCCAGTGGTTTTGTGCAAATACTTCAAAAATAAAATGTTTTGTTTTGGACATTTTAAAGTACTTTTGGTTGTTTGGATTTTTGTGTTTTGGGTTTGGTTTTTTTTTTCGTTTTCATTTAAAAATTAAGCTAAACGTGTAACCACTCTATCTTATTTTGTGAATAACTCAGAGAACTAGATACAGCAGAGAGTCCAGTGTAAATTTTAATAAGATGCAACACGATGAATGCATTTTCATTAGCTGGAGATGAATTTAGAAGCACCTTAAAGAACATACAGTTACTCAAGAGAAACAAAAAGTATCTGCAGAACCAACAAATCATTCCCGCATAATCAGAGAAAGTTGGAATCAGCCCACCTGCTCTCAGTCTTCAGGACTGCTAAAATGGCACCAAAATCCCCAGCTCCCTAAGCTTATAATTTACTTTCTCATAAGTTTGTAGCTCAGTAGTCTTTAAAACTGTGGGTAGAACCTGATATTTAAACAAGGTTTATTATATGAATACAAATACATATTATAGAAAGAAACCTGGAAAAATCTTGGATTTAGATTCACATTTTACAGACTATTAAAGAGCAAATAATATTAATTTAATCTTATTTCGTGTTAACTATTTTTCAGTCTCATGGAATCCAGATTTGGATTGTAGTAGTCAATGGAACACCTAAATTATCACCAAATAAACAACATTAATTGTACAGCTAGTGCTTGAAAAGAGATTGGAAAGAACCTTAAAATAGTGATTGGGGCACTTCTGAAGTAAATGAGAAATTAATGAAGGCAATAAATATCATTTATTTTCCAATCTAACAATAAAAAGAAGAATTGCCAAACAGAACTTCTTAATTTAAATTATATTCTCTCTCAGGCCAAAATACATGAAACTGGAGGTGGGCTGAGAAGACCCCTAACTAGATGGCCTCTGCGGTCCTGGGTCAACATGTTTGGCTCTAATATATCCTTTTATCTAAACCAAAAACTTAAGCTTTCCCAACCTAAAAAAAAAAAAAAAAAGGTAAAAAATGAAAAATGTATCACAATAAAAATATTTAAAGCATTTCTTTCTTCAAAATGCAAACTCTTGTCTCATCATCCATCCAATTACAGTCTCAAAATTACTTTCTTCATTTCTGTAGTTTTGAGCCTTTTGAGATTCCCTGTGTTTCATATAACTGCAGGGACATCAAAATATAATCAACAAAAGAGTTGAACCTTTCTGGTTCAAAACTTGAAGCTAGCTGTTTAGGGGGTTCCAATAGCTAGCTATCATGGCTAGTCAGATGGCTGGTCTACCCTCTAGAGCCTACATTATTACAGGCTATGAAACTACATGCTATGCCCACATCAGAAGTTGCTACCAGCAGATAGACAAGCTCAACCACCTGGAGAAAGAAAGGGATGGTAAGGCAAACGAAATCAGTCAGCTGGAAATTATTCATTTGAAAGACAAGCGTAAAAAGTTTTCAAAATAAGGATAGATTGTCAAGTTGTCTGAACTAAATTACTACAATTCCAGTACCCTAATGTAATAATTGGCATTAGAAATGTGCAAACCCAGAACCATGTCTTGAGCGCATCATTTGTATTGTGACTGTATCATATATATCAGCATTATCACTCTGGTCAACCCAGCTTTTAGCCCACCTGACCTTTGAGAGCAGGCTGGTCCTCACTGTGCCCTGACACAGAGAAAGGAAACTAGTAGAAAGCAAATTCAAGGAGAAGGTAGCAGCAGCTTATAAAAAACTGAAAATACTGATATTTAGCAGAGAAATTAGAGGGCAACAAGATCCTTTCTTTTAGGCTGTGCTCCAGAATAAACTACATGCTTTTTGTCATTATGAAATCCAATAATGATGTCTCTTCATTGATGCACTGGTTGCTTGCACAGCCCTGGAAAAGAAGCAGGGAAGATTTAGATCTCCCACTATTGTACCTCCTACTGCTGGATGAAATGAGCTGTTCATAGTACAGACAACTTTCTCATAGAGGTAACCCACTTAGCAGCATGTCACAGAATTTCAGCCAACAGTAGCAAGCAGGAGAACAGGAGGCAACTTAGAATAATTTGTAAAATAAGAAGTGATGGGCTAAGGCTTTTCAGTCTTTTCACAAATCATGAACTTTGTAGCATGTGACAATATCCTAAACTGTTGCATTTACATTGTTCCAGTTATAAGAGAGGAGAAAAGACAGAGTAACATTACCTCTAAAGCTAATGTCGTGTGAGAAAATGAAAATAGAAATTAATATGGAAGTATGGTATTTTTTCCTAATGTAGCCTATCAAAAGATATACTGCCAGGAGAACAGAAATTTGAAAATCCTGGATTGAAATTTGGAAATTGTTTGGAGAAAAAACACACATTTTGCACAAATAGATATTGATAAATATAGTAAATAAATACACTAAATATTCATTTAGTATATTTTCTTTTCAAAAATAGCAAGTTTAATGAAAAAAAGGAGGATAAAAAATCCAAAGAATAGGATATTAATTTTAGGAAGAAATAACCCCCTACTGTGTGTTGTTTTGGTGGAGTGGTGCTGGAAAAAAAACCCACAGACTACTAGGTCTTGATTTTTTTGTTTCAATAGCAAATTAAAAGGAAACATTAGTATCTACACACTTCAGAAAAAGCATTTCAATCATTATATACTGCCATCTGTGAAGGCTCTTAAGTTACCCTTTTGAGTGTTTGATTAGCTCTTTACAGTTTTTGATCATGTTTATGACACTAATGGAAAATGAATAAGACCCCTTTCTGTCCCAAAGAAAACTGCAGAAATTAAGGAAATTTTCCACTTACTACTTGTAATAAGAGGAAAAGAACAGTTTGCCCCTTGTGATTCCAAATGACCAGAGAATTTTTTAAATCAGTAAATTTGAATGAGTTGTTCCCTGGCTAGAACTCAGTGAGTGGTTTAATGCTGGTGTGAAAGGAAAATGTGCCAGTAGAACTGAAAAAGAGGAAATCAACATGAGTACAGATTAATTAAGGAGTGATATGCCGAGATAGCTGCAGGAGTTAAATTTGTTACTTTTTCTGACAGAAGACAGAAAACAATCCAGCCTTCACTTGCAGGCTGATATAAGGGCAAAAGAAAATGCATGTGATTTTCCAGCTTAGGAAACATTCTGATCTATACAAAGTGACACAAATTTCTATACGTGGATTTTGCAAAGTGCCTTCTTGGAACTGTTTCAAATCTTTTCCATTTCGGGGTTTTTTTTTTATACGCTGCGGGACCAATAAAGCCATTAACCTAGGGATTTCGTTTTCTCCCTTTGTCCTTGGTTTCTTCCACTCTACTATCCTGATCTGTCCCATGTCTTCCACTGGAGCAAGGGTATTGCCCTTAAGAGTGTTCTTAGATTTTCTCTAGCTGTTCAAGCCCTACATGTGGCTTTTTACAAGCACACTCATTTTTACAACCACAACAGGACTCTGTATATGTATTTTTCATCTGCAGCCATCCCTGAAAATTTTCCTCCTTCAGCCATGTACTTCTCAAACCACCAACTCCCTCCTGAGTTTTCTGTCCGTACTTGGGCATCAGCAAAACTTGTTGTAGTGAGGATTGACTGGTTTTCTTGTGTGAGTTAACTCTCTGGCTTTAGATCCTCTTTTTGTATGCAGCTAGGCAGGCAGACATAAGGGATAAAGTTCAGTTACAGTCATCTACTTTCACAAAAGTCAAAGGAATTGGATGGCTTTAAGGTATCTAGACATTGTATAGTATAGCTGAAAATGACCAAAAATGTATTTAAAAGTTACTAGGGAAAGAGGGAGGCTGAATGCCAGTGAAACATAAACCTGATTTCCTTAGGAAACCAGGCTAAAAATGGCGAGTAAATGAGAATATCTGGCAATCTGAATTTAGTATGTTCTGCCACTGAGTAATTCAAACCTGTGGAAAAAGTGTTCAAGGGTTACTGAAACTGGGGTTATAGATTTGCTGCTTTCAGCAGGGCAATTAAAACAGCTACCAGGAAGAGTAAAACTTCCATGCTCCGATGTGAAACAGAGATTTACTAAAAATTGATTAACGTCATCTTGTATTATTAAAGATAGATGACAAGCTTCTGGGTGAACCGTTGTAAAATCTTGACAAAGAACATGCTGCTGTCTACAGAGCCACTAAGTTTCATGCAGCATGAAACAAACAAAAACTTTTCACATCTGATCCACTAATATTGGCTAATATAACCAATGCCTGCAAAATCTTTCATAAGATCTGTTCACAGTAATTAGACACTGCATACCATTTTGTCTCTCTCTTAGAGTACAGCAGTGTTGTGACATAAATCTCCTTTTGGTCTTCTAAGTTAGAGGCGGGAGCATCATTCACTCACATCTTCCTGAACATCTAGCATTTTAATGAGCACCCAATGTGGTATCTTATGTAATTTATAGAAGAAAAAGACAAGTTTACAAGGATTGCTAAGAGAATAAGGTAGATAAAAAATAAAACAAAGACAAGAGAGATAGATAACAAGTTGAGAGAAAACTAGTTTTATTATTTCCTGTAACTTTCAATCCAATGCAAAGTGTTGATAGATCTCAGACCTCTTAGTTCAGTAATCTACTGAAAGCGAAGAAAGCATGACATGGAAATGTGGCTCTTCAAAGTGAATAAGATGGATTTTTCAGTGAAATAGGTAGCCCATATCTAAATGACTACATTTTTATATTTAGAAAATGTGTCCACATCAGAATTGAACTCAGACACACCTACTTCTTAAAAAGTACCTCAGAAAGGAATAAGCAGCCCAGAGACAGGGAGTGGATTAGACAGGCCATTGTTGCAGCTCCTTAGTCCCAGATCTCAAAGATGAAGCAGTTTTTCAGTGCACACCAACATACACTGTTCTTATGTTGAAGTAATGCACTGAGAAACCAGAATTTAAAGACCAAATGAGCACTTCCTATGTAGCAGGGCCATTTTGCTCCATCAATTAAACACCACCCATTAAGGCTCCTAAGTTTGGAATAAATCATAGAATCATAGAATAGTTAGGGTTAGAAAGGACCTTAAGATCATCTAGTTTCAACCTCCCTGCCATGGGCAGGGACACCACACACTAAACCATGTCACCCAAGACTCCATCCATCCTGGCCTTGTACACTGCCAGGGATGGAGCATTCACACCTTCCTTGTGCAACCTGTCCCAGTGCCTCACAGTAAAGAGCAGCAATGTCTTAGGACCCCTAGAAAAATGTAGTTTTGATGCTGAGGATTATCTTCCAAAATCTGGGTTTAAAAGGTTGTTGGACAGTTAAAATTGTCTCACCTTATGACCCAAATTCAGACAAAAGTGAGGTGGTCTTTGTATTCCCTATCAGCAATATACTTCCTCCCCTAAAGAAACAGACCTGATTTTAATTTAGCCCTTGTTTTGCCCAACTGAATATTCTTATTTAAATCAGATTCTTTCCACAGAAAAGCTTGTTTCATGTATCTTTCTGTTTAATGGTAGGAGATATGCTGTGTATTCAGCTAACAAAATGAGGTACTGTGCACATTAACGTCAAGGAAGTCCTCAAGTGAATATGAGGGTGGACTGCATAATGAAGATCTGAGATCAAGGGCCTGAGCTGTGATGGTTCTCTTTCTCTTTATGCTGTATTGGTGCAAAGCAGTAGAGAATGTTTTGCTAGAATAAAAGGCTGTGATGCAGGAGAAGAGGAGTATATTTTACCTATAAACCAGAAACCTACAGTTACATGAAATAATGTTCCACAGAGAGTCAGAAGAGTAAGGCTGGAGACACGTGAGACAACAGGAGCTGCACATAAAAACCAGGCAGTTAGACTTCTCAGAACAGATCACATTAAAAAGCAATCAGATCTACAGGAGTTTAGTTTTTTTAAAGTGTATTTCAGTGCAAAAAATACCTACAAAAAAACACCTGCAGTCACTATCTTTTGTATACAAATGCAAATGCTTCCAAAGAGGAGCATATATAGCAGAGTAGACGGGTGGTGATTGTATTTTGTTTTCCCTAAAAGGATGTCAGGATATAACATGGGAAGATTAAGAGCTAGCTCATGTCTGATTTTGAGATTTTGCCACAAGCATAATACATTCCATGGTTTAGACAGCTCTTCTTAGCTAATGAAGCAATAAATTACCATTTTGAGGCAGTGACAATGCAGATTTATTCACTTCTACAGGAAGTTCAAGTATCTCATTATTCTTTTCCTAATGATGTGTTTCTTTTAGTTTTTGTGACCTCAAATTTGAGTACTAAGGAAGCTGCCAAGTGTTTGTTCCAATCCCCAGGTTTTGGTAATTAACTCATAGTGTAAAATACTTTCCTTTTTCCTTCTGGAAAACAATTCTGATTTTTATTTGGACTTACGTGCATAAAAAAAGTCAAACTTGGAAGAGAACAGCTTGATGTTATCAAAATGAAATATTTTCATTGAGCTAAAAGGACATCCTTCTGGAAGTATTGCATTATCAGGGGTTGGGTTGGTTTGTTTGTTTTTAAAAAGGTTTTTTATCATTTGCAAATGGCATGGCTTGCAAAGATTGTGGCAGCTCCCCTTACTAAGGTCAGCTAAATTCATGCTTTCATGACTTTACCATGATTTAAAGCTTTAACTACTTATTTCCAAGGAACTATGTGAGAGTGACAGTAAGCAGGTGAAAACTCACTCCAGGGAGGAAAGCGAAAACATCAAGAACATGCTTGAGCAGGAGAGCAATAGAAGTGCTTAGCAATGGGCTCAGGGAGCATAGCAGGTGTCAGAGCTGCAACTGGAGGGTGCAGAAAACACTCCTGACATATCAGGGGTGAAGACCCAGGAGGCATCAGGGCATGAGGCAGAGGGAGGATGACAGAAAGGAATCAGTCTCATGGCAGCTGGCTGAGACAAGGCACAAGGAAGGTAGCTTCACTGCCTATTGCTGGTCTCACTACACCCTTGGGAGGCATATTTGCTCACATTCATATCTACCAGTTTATGGACATCCTTGTGCTTTCTACTTCATAATAAAAATGTCACCGAACACTTATGAAAGAGGGACTTTCTTTGTTTACAGACCTTGAGCACAGAGCTCCTTGCATGCATAAATGTATTTGTTCCAATCCCCTTCCTCAACACAAAATGGGCACTGAATCATTCTCATCCAAATGTCACTGAACTTCTTTAGTTTAGGCTGCTGGCAGCTCAGCTCTCGCAGCCAGCGTCCAGGGACATGCAACTCTAATAAATTTGATGGAAATAACACTGCCACTTGATTGATGCAAACAGTGACAGCAAGTATCAGACTTATGCTCCATGACTACTTAGCACAAACTCAAGTCTTGAAAAGCTAAATACGACCAGATTAAAGAAAGAAATCCTATGCTTTTGACTGTTTTACTGTTCATTTCTGCTAAGTCTGTATTTTCTTTTTTAGAACAATTTATTGCTGGGACTAAATAATATATGCAATATCCTGATATATGCTGACATTCTGTTGGTCTAGCTCCTCTGATATTGTGGAAAAAAAAGAAAACAGAGGATGTCGGAATTTCATTTGTAGCTGTAACATGTTACCAACTTTATTTTGGATATAACAATAAAGACTTAAACTTTTGGGAGCAAGAAACTGTCACTAGGGCTTCTGGGTACTACACAACACAATGAGTCCTAGAACTCTATATAAAGACTTTTCTAAGCTGCAGAAAAATCCTTTGAAAATGTGTTAAAAAAACATCTGCCTGTTAGGAGCCAGCAGTGGCTGTCACATTCTTCCTACAAAGCCCTTTAGGAGAAAAGGGCTTAAACATTTTCAGTCAACCCAAACCAGCCCGGTTACATATAATGTGTTGCTGAAGACTGCTTTATCAGTTATTCCTGGGCTTTATACTTTTGGGTTTGTCAGTTTACACACCCATGGTTCTCTATAAGACAATGTAAGTTACACCAAAATTCCAATGCTTGCCAGGAAGATCATTCATATCTTTCAGTAGACTGTCAAACATCTGATTCATATTTATGGATGAAGATGTGAAAAGTCTGTCTTTAGCATGCAGTTATCGCTAGCTCTTGTTCATCATAATAACCCACAATATGTGCAGGCCCATTAGGTTTTGGGGGAGGGCAATTGAAATAATTCTGTAGATCAGAACCAAAACTGAACACATTTTAAAAAAATTTGGGCTGCATATGTTCTAGCAGCCTGACCTCTTGCTGCTTATGACAGTGTTTAGACAAGCTTTTCGGGGAATTTTGTCAAAGCCAGTAGCCCGGATGACACTTGGATGACTCTAAGGTGGTGAATGATGGTTTGAACCTTCACAGCAGTTTCTAGGCAGCCAACCATAAGCTCTAGATGGGAGGGTTCTGAACTGCTTTGGTAAATTGGGCCAGACTTCAGAAGAGTAGCAGTAACATGGCAATGTTTGACATGTTGTGGTGACCCATAATATTCTGAACATGTTGTTCCAGTATTTTATCCTAGATTGTAAGACTTTGGGGATGTGAACCTTCTGTTGATTCTGAATTCAAACAGTGGAGGGAGTAGGCAAAGAGGAGATACTTAATGAATCAAAATCATAGAACAGTTAGGGTTGGAAACAACCTTAAGATCATCTAGTTCCAACCCCCCTGACATGGGCAGGGACACCTCACACTAAACCATCTCACCCAAGGCTCTGTCCCACCTGGCCTTGAACACCGCCAGGGATGAAGCATTCACAGCTTCCCTGGGCAACCCATTCCAGTGCCTCACCACCCTCACAGGAAAGAATTTTTCTTATATCCAATCTAAACTTCCTCTGTGTAAATTTGAACCCGTTACCCTTTGTCCTGTCACTACAGTCCCTAATGAAGAGTCCCTCCCCAGCATCCCTATAGGCCCCCGTCAGATACTGGAAGGCTGCTATGAGGTCTCCACGCAGCCTTCTCTTCTCCAGGCTGAACAGCCCCAGCTTCCTCAGCCTATCTTCATACTGGAGGTGCTCCAGTCCCCTGATCATCCTTGTGACCCTCCTCTGGACTTGTTCCAACAGTTCCATGTCCTTTTTATGTTGAGGACACCAGAACTGCACACAATACTCCAGGTGAGGTCTTACAAGAGCAGAGTAAAGGGGCAGGATCACCTCCTTCGACCTGCTGGTCATGCTCCTTTTGATGCAGCCCAGGATACATTTGGCTTTCTGGGCTGCGAGCACACTCTGCTGGCTCATGTTCATTTTCTCATCAACCAACACCTCCACCTGTGATGCTCCCTCCTTGTCTCTTGTAAGTCTACGTCTAAAAATTCCTACTCTGTAACTGGCTTTGAATACTTTCTAATAATAGCATATTCCAAATAAAGAAGATTCTTCTCAATTGGTTTAAGAGAGACCTATGTAGCTCTGACACTTGACATATTTTTGTCTATCTACAGTGTGGACATCTATACTTGAATTGCTGTCCTGGACTTCTTTGATAATCATTAGAGAAATACATACATTTCTAAGATATCTGAAACAGATTTTTTAAACAATTCAGGCTCTCTGGAAAGGCATTTCTTCCCATTGACTACAAATGGATGATAAAATGCGTACATCAAACACAGATGTCTGCATTTCTGATATCTAATGTTAAGGGAAAAAGTCCACTCAGTCTGCAAAATTGCTGCTTCATGTATTATGACTTATCTCTAAATATTTGATCTTTTAAGCTTAGTGTTCTGCATGTCTCTTTACTGAATTGCATCCAATTTATTTAAATTATTTCTCTAATTTGTCAAGATCTTTTTAAGTCTGTGCTCATATATGTTTACAGATCCTCACAGCTTGATGTCATTGGAAATTTAATAAGTACACTACACTATTTAATCGTTGACTACCTACTCAATGATTCAAGTCACTAATGAGAACATTGACGAGAACCGGGCACAAGACAGATCTCTGCAGAACACTACTCAATATGTAATGCTAGCCAACAAAGAACAAT
This sequence comes from Pezoporus wallicus, assembly GCF_028554395.1. Taxonomy (NCBI): domain Eukaryota; kingdom Metazoa; phylum Chordata; class Aves; order Psittaciformes; family Psittacidae; genus Pezoporus; species Pezoporus wallicus. The sequence continues at coordinate 1,611,105 of NW_026635157.1, forward strand.
TAATAACTACTAAACACGGTTTCCTAACCACTTGTATATCTGTGTGATAGCAATTTCATGAAGACCTCACTTCCCAATTTTGTTTATGAAAATGTCACAAGAAACAGTTAAAAAACAGTAATGATGTCAAGATATCCAATATCTATTTTTCTGCATACTCAGCACATCTTATCAACAGAAAAGAAAATTTAGAGGGCGTGATATGTTCCTGACAAATTTATATTGGTTTCTTATCCTTTTGCTATTTTGGGGGGCTTACAAAAATATATCTTTTCATGTTTTTATTATTGCAAACTGAAGTTCAGATAATTGGTCCTTAATTTCCATCTCTCCCTTACACCTCTTAAAGATAAACTTCATATTTTCCCTCTTTCCCTCAGGGACTTGCTCCAGATTAAAAAGCACTATCTGTCTGAGTACCCATTCTAGGCTTCTTTGTTATGGAAGCAGACACTGAGGAGAAAAATAGAAAAGGAACTTTTTCCCCATCTCCAGATCTTGCTCTGATGTGGAGGCATATAGCATGAAAATAAAAAGCAGTAATGCCAGTTTTGTCTAAAGATTACTAGGTGAACTCCATCACTAATGATTGGCAGATAATTCTTAGTAGCTCCAGAAAATTTTAAAAAGTTTAATTCAAGAGTCTCTACCCAGTTGTCCTTTGCATTCTGGGACTGATTTTACTTCATCCTGGGAAGGCAGTGTAAACTTGGTGAAAATGCAACAAAAGACACTTGATCATAAGACATATAGGGTCCATGATGACTCTTTCTCAACTAAAATAAATTTAACTCAGTGCATTCTTTTTATAAAAGAAACAAGCTTTGTCATTTAGGGTATTTATGATACAGTTATCTCTTTACTATTCATGCAATGGTGGTATCTTAACAACTACAAAGAAAAGATTTCTACTCTGATCTCTGAAAAATTCTCTGTAGCACTGCATGTTGTTCATAATGATTCTGTATGCAATATATACTTCTAACGTAACAGCTGTTCATGGAACATTTTCAAACAGTTTTCAAGAGGCATCAGACACCATGAGGGTATGGGAGTGGTCAGGCACTGGAACAGGTTGCTCAGGGAGGCTGTGGTTTCTCTGGACTTGGAGATGCCCAGACTGTACAACCCACTTTCACTGGACCTGCTTTGAGCTATTCAAAGACAATTAACAAATAAAGTACGTAATTTAAATAGTGAGATTAAATAGCCAAACTTAAGGTTTGTTTCCATCTTTTCATGTCTGAATACTATTGCAAAGGCACAATTCTGTCAACAAATGACTGCTCTCAAGAAACAAAACTGAGTCATATTCTAGGAATTGATATGTGCTTAAAATCAAGAAGAGCTCTTGGTTTCTTTTGCAGAAAATTATTTTTTTATTAATCTCAATTTTTTGTTGAAGCAAACATAACACTGTATTCTGAAGGAATTGCCTTATATTTTTGATTCCTTATTATGTCTAATCAGTTGAAAGTATTTCCTATATACATTTGTGTTTATTTTTCCATGTGAGTTATTCCTTACAGAGATTAGTATTAATATTATAATTTCTAGAAATATAGTTACTTCCATTTACAAGAAACATTGCAGAAATGTTGAATCATATTTCCTGATCATAATGAAAAAAAACAAGCTATCATTTAAGTAATATTGCATTCAAAGAAGAGAGGAAATAATACAGAAATAACAGGAAATTCTGCATTGCCATTTTTAAACCTATAAAATATTTCCTGTGTCACTTGGAATCTACCTTATAATAAATGAAGCCACATTTTATTATTCATCACTAAAAATTCCAGAGGGCTACTTTTGCTTCTTTTTTCTTTCTTTCTTTTTTTTTTTTTTTTTTAATCCCTGTTTGTATTACTGGGAAAAATAATTTGAAATTCATGTCAAAAAATGAATAGGAACAATTTGACAGATATCTCTGCGAAGATCAGAGGAGCTCCATTACATGTAGAAAACAGAGATAAAACGAAGACTAGAGTTACTGTGTTGGAATGAAAAGACAGGTGCTAATTACTCTTCAATTTCTTAGACTACACTTCAGTTTCTGTATGAAAAGTATTTGTTCAGTCAAGTGTAGTTTTTTTCAAGATCTGATTACTTTAATGGGGATGTAATTTCATTCACATCTCCACCTACCTAATAAAGGGCAAGAGAATTAATAATTAACTATAGGCTAGAGGAGAAATCACGTTAAGTGACAAAATTCCATATTTTATTTTTTATGTAGGAAGCATATGTGAGGAGTGATTTGACTGTCCAAGCTAGCTCATAGTATTCTCCTTAACTAATTGTTGCTTCAACCTTGTTAATTTTCTTCTGGTTTATGTGCCTGTGCCCATTAAATTTTGAAAGCAGCTATAGCCTTGCCTTGCACAAGCTGTATCTTGATGACAGAAAGTTGTTCCTGAAACTATGGGGAAATCAGTTTGTACCTGCATTGTGTCCCAGAACCTCGCAGGAAGTAAGTGGATTCTTCTTGTGTTAATTTATTTACACTGCAGAGTTTATAGTGGTTTATAACATCCCACTCAGCCTATGCGACATAGTGAAGACACTAACCTGTAGGCAGGATGCCTGGAAACCACCAAAATAAGTGTCAAAATAAGTGCTGCAGAAATTCAGCACCTGGAAAACCTGACTGAAACTGTTCAAATAGGTAATTTTTGTGCTTACCAGACAGACCCCATACAGGAGAGTTTCCAAGTGAACAGCATAGAGGTACAGGCATAGCAGATGTGAGTCAACGTGTCTGTTGCCAGAAAGGTGGCATTTAGCTCTGACTATGCAATCAATTCCTTCTATTAGCAGTCTTACCAGAAAGCTGGCTGCCCTCTCTTGAAGATAAATATTCTCGCCAGTTCAGCAGTCCCTGTAGACAGCATGAAAAGACCATGTACATGGGAGTTTCAAAGAAAACATAAGCAGGATTGTACTGGCCAGTTTCAGCATGACCAGTGTTGCCTTGGTTATAGCCAAATAAACACAAGGAAAGAGACAGCTGGGTATACAGCTGGGTACAATTTATCTGTACGTCTTGCCAGAGATAGCTCCTAAATGCACATTTGTAAGAAAAGATTTACGTACCAGAAAAGATTTTACTACCAGCTCTTTCCAAAGCACTTCTACCCAAGGTGGGTCTCTACAAAGGAGAAAATATCTACTGCTTTTCAGTTTTCCCTCTTTCTCCTTCTGTAACTTTTCATAACTTCTTTACCTTAGTAGAAGTTAGAATTAAAAAAGAACCTTTATCACCATTCTCATTTTTCATCAAATCTAATTCTAAAAACACTCTTCACATTTATGAACAGAAATTCATCAACATAAAGAATTCTGTAAGTTAAAAAAAAAGGCAGAGCAAAGATACACAAGGTGTATTTTTAACAACTTAGAGTCAAGACAATACATACTTAAATAGATCAGTGTTATTCAAAGCATAATAAAATTAGCCCTTTTCAAATAAAGCATTACTCATACGATACAATGTATGATAGATTTTAATATAGATAATCTGTTTACATCTTTATAAATAAATGTTTACAGCTAGTAGTTAAAGAATCAACAGATACTGACTTCACAACTATCAATGTGAGCAAAACATACTCTCTGAAACAAGTTTATATAAAATAGAAGACTTCCGTAACGAGTCTGAAGCTTGGTTCTGTAACTCCTGGAGAGCTAGGTTATGGTACTGAACATTTTCTACAGAAACATTTTAGATATTTCAGTTTGAAAAGGAAGCTAAACTTAGATTTTGAGAAATCATTATTTGAGTTAGTTGTTGGATTTTTTGAAAAAGCTAATACTAAAAATATGCATAAATATGCATTCTTGTCTTCTGCATGGAGAGAGATTAAGAAGGTGGGGTACTAGAAAGCAGGGAACAGGAAAAGTGTCACAAAAAAGAGAGGGTGAAATTGTAAAATAGTCAGGGATATCATCTGAACATTGAGGTGATGGGCAGAATCATAGAGGGCATTTGTCTAGCTTCTAGATGAAGTCAGATGAAAGATACTCCACTCACTGCTGAAACAACAGAACAAATAAAGTGAGATGGCTTTCCTAAATACACAATTAAAAAATAAGTAAATAGTCAAAAATCAAACACTGTTTTGTTATAATCTCTTTGTCCTCATTTCTAAGATCTGTGTTAACAAGCAAATATTCTTTTTAAAATATAAAAATGAAATGCAAATATTTGGTCTTTGAAACTGTAATACTATAATTCAGAACTGGTCATTAAGGGAAGTATTAACTAAATAATCAAGCTCACTAATATATTTAGTTTTTTTTTTCATGAAGGTCCATTTGTAGTAAAAAGATTAAAAATATGAAATTAATGCAACTAAATTAGATTTGTAGATTTGGCTCAGAGAATGAGTTCTGTAAAAATATAATAGGCATTTAGTATTCAGCTATTTCACAAAGACTGTGCATATGCACAGAGAAATTATTTCTATCATACTACATTGGGTATCACTGATTGCTGAATGCTCAGTCTCTAAGTTTGATCCAGAACAGACAACGGATACAGGTAACTGATTTCTTCATTCAAATTAAAGTTTTGCACATTCATGACAGAGCCATTTGGGATTCTTGCATGGAAATTAAAATCAATTCAACCAATTTTCACAAAGATACAATTCTGTTTTATTCCCTTCTGCAATAGAAAACAATTTAGATTCCTGTGATGCTGAATCTACATATGTAGCTATGTAGATTTACAGTCTGTACTTACCCAGTTTCTGTTCTAAATGGAACCTTATATCACGTTCAACATCACCTGAATATCACACACCTTATTAATTTGTTTTAGTATCATTCAGGTGGTATTAACAATTGATTCTTTTTCATGTGGTATGTCACCAAGTTGTATTAATTATCTACCTCTATTTCTCTGTCGTCTATATGGGAAATCTATGTCATACTAATAAAAGAACTGGAAAACAGAGCAGAAATGACTGCTGAGAGGTTTACTCTTCTGTTTCCTTTTTCAGGACATGATAAACAACTACTAAAACAGGTGTTTATTTCCTCTGGTGCACCAAATAAGGAAAGCAGGAAACAACTACAATGTCAGAGCCAAACAAACATTGCCCCAAACAAATTATTATAACTCACAACAAAATAGTTAATGTAGCCTGATTTTAAATGTACAAGTTCCCACTGATTAATTTAACTAATGGCCAGCAGGGAGTAGAAGCTGTCAGCAAGGAAAAATCAGGATCTAGTGGTTACAGAAGTTGAACTATTTGTAGATCTGAAACTACTGTGTGGGTCACTATTCAGAAAGATGGATCAGATGAGGGCTTTGGTTTTTATTTCAACAGTCGGCAGTAAAGTTGATATGGCTCCATAATTGGTATCATGTTTGGTAAAATCCTTTTCTAAGTTTTTGGATATAAAATATGAGAGAGGAGTATCCATAAGTATCAACTGTTACAATTTCTGATTCTTAACCTACTATTTTTTACAGTAGTGAAAGAGTTCTATACTTACCCAGAGAATAAACTGTTTGCAAAGTCTTTAGTAGTAGTGTCTATACTTGCTTGGTACAGGAGAATATATGCATATGTACTTGCAGTCTTGTATTAATGTTCAGGGTGTCTGATTTACTAATATTGACCTAATCACAGCTGTGCATGAAATAAATGCCCAAGAACGTAAAGTTTTCCATAGGCATTATTGGAAAGGGAGGACTATGAAATCAGTTGACAAAGACAACCTGACACACACTTTCCCACATGAAAACAAGACCAGGACAAATGCAGTAATATTTCACCTGACAAGCTTTAAATCCAATTGTACTTTAAAGTCTTAGTCAATAATCTGCCAGTCCAGCTCTACAATGCTCAATTTCAGAGCCTTGATGCTCAACATGAATCTTAAATTCTTTAACATTTCACATTTACTGTCTGTCTTCATATTTGATTTCTGTAACACTGAAAAGCCTGAAAGACTTAAGAAATTGCAAAGACAGTGCTAAAACCTGAATTCCCTGCATAAAATGAATGTAGATCAGGGCAACTGTGCATCACAATTAACCTTAAACAAGAGATCATTTTAGTGAACATTCAGGACATGTCAGTTCTAAGCACAATTCCAAAAGAGAAGCATACAAACATTTTCTGCAAAGCACCTAGCTGAAGAAATAAAAATTATTAGATTTTGTCAGGAGCATAAGCAGTGAGCTAATCAGGGTCAGTAATCAAAATACAAAAGAAGAACTCAAAACGGATGACAGCAGAAAAGCTACGTGGATTTTTGCAAAGATGTTCCTTATAAAAGAAAGCAAAGATGCTTTCCACATCATAGGCATTCTATACAGAATTTTCCCAGTTTACATAAGAGGTTTCAAACCAAGTAATTTAAAATATGTTTCTATGAACTAGAAAAATCATTCTTTTTCAGAGTGAAACATTTCATAAACAATTCGCTGCCTTTAAGAATTTTGAGTGGGATCAAAAACAATTGTTTGCTCATGTTATTTCCCCTAGAATTCAATAGGACAATATATGAGGAGTTTTTTATTACTACACATACACTCACACAAACAAAAGTAATTGTAATTATGCAAAGGAAAATAAGCATGACAACAAGTCACAGTTCATTTATTATGACATTGCCCTAACAGGAGGAAGTCTTTACTTTAATAAGTTTAAATATATACTTGATGGAACAATTATAATATTGAGAAGCAAAGTGAGTTGCTCAAAACAAAGCAAAAACTAGAAAGCAAGTAATCTTATTGCCCAGGGCTTCTAATTTCCTAGCCCAATTCCCAGGCATTCTTTTACTGAGTCACTGTTCTCATTTCAGAGAGATCTGGGTGTCTGCCTGTCCTCAGGATTAAAAAAATATAGTTTCAAGAGCCTCATATACACAGTGGAAGTAAATCTGAAGAGAGAAAAAGAAAAGTACAATGTTAGGTTTAATTCCAAAACAACAACAAAAAAATGGAGTAGTAATGATCTATCTCACAATAATGTCTGCCATCATTATGCAGGGAAGTTAGAGAGGATTCAAAGGAGTTACTGACTGGTCATGTTTACATACTGGGTGAATAAAAGCATTTTCCTTTCATGCATAAGTTATAACCACAGTCTACCACAATTCTTTTTTTTTTCTTCAGGTTGCAATTGACTAATACAAAAAATACTAAACCAGTCCAATAGCTATGGCCATAGAAAACATTCCTATCCCAGCTAGCTTTTAATTAGCAAAGTTTTGTTATCCCAAATCACCCCTGACCCCCACAGAACACATCCTCCATAGCTTTAATGCATAGCTTATGAAGTGAAGCTACTCTCATCCCCATGACTACCAGTTGCTTTGTTATCTACCACACTAGCAAATTCCTTGCAAGCAATCTGTGAAGCCTGGGCTGCAACTGGGTGTTTAACTCTCTGGCAGTGTGATCACAGTGTTATGATTTTATTATTTTAGAACATCATGGTATTTTGAATTGGTGGGCTGAGAAGAGGGTATATGGTAATACACCAATGTATCAGATCTCATAATTATTCATAAGTAGCCAAAATTCAGTCTCTGATTTAATCCACTGTTAAGCATTTTCATTACATTTCTTTTTACTTGGTAATTAAGCTTCCCAAAAGCCTGATGAAAAGTGGTATTATGGCAGGAACAAATTAAATCAGAACATTTTCAAGTTCTGATCCTTTTTTCATTAGAGGACTTACCTTTAACCTGCTTACAGTTTAAGCTGTATTTCATCACCATATGGTCAGTTACAGCAGTTGGAAAAACTGTATTTTTTGCAAGTAAATGGAATTCAGGTATATTTTTTGTCTAACTGTATCTCTGATAGATCACAGTCACATTGCCATATTTGTTTACATTTTTGTAGGAAAACCTGTCCTAGTGCCAGAGGTGTTAATAGTTCAGTTTTTCTCCATGAAGACAGAAGCATTTATTAGATATTTTTGAAGAAGGACTTAGCAGGGGCTGGTGATGGGGTTTTCTCTTTCCATAATAGAGCGCTGGAACTGTTCAGCCTGGAGATGAGCAGGCTCAAGCAGATCTTATCATTGTGTATAAATACCTGAAAGGAGGGTGCAAAGAAGAGGGAGCCATGCACTTATCGGTGGAGTGACAGAACCACAGGCAATGGGCCCAAACATAACATACAGGAAATTCTGGATGAATGTGTGACCTCAGTTCTGTGATTCTTTGAGAAGAAGACACTTAATAAGCATAGCACATTAGCAAGAAAATTGTTACGGAAACTATTATGATCTCTGGTGATTTAAGCATTTACTTTAATGAGACAACAACAATGTATGACAATTTGTGTTAAATTGTCAGAGGAAAGATGAAAGGTTAGTGTGTAGAAGACACAAGGCTCAATTACTAGCTAAAATCCTTGGCTGCAGCCAGGTTGTAATACCCTAGAGAGACAATTCAGACATGTATACAAAAAGCATATAACTGCAAACCATACCCAGTGTTTAACACTTTGATAGGGCAGAACCTGAGCCTGTCAGGCTGTTCAGAGACTAGGAAAAAGGAGAATTACCTGATCCCCACTACAAGTAGCTTAAAAAGCTATTTATATATGATCAGCCTGAATGTGGAAGGTTAAGCTTTTTTTATTGGCTACTGTTTTTAAAATCTATCTTATAGAAGATATAAACCATTATTTCTGACATCTCTTGTGTTCAAAAACTCAGGTTCAAACAGTGAGCTACTTCTTCATTTGTGTGTATTATTAAGATTCTGTTTCATGCTTTTGTCTCTGGCATATGTTGGTGAATTTTTGGCATTTTCTTCCAGCCAAAGCAATACCACCACACAGCAGGATCTGGAGCTCAGAAAGAGATCCATTAAGAGGCATTCTCTGTATCAGCACTTGGCACCATTATGCCTCCTTCCTCATGTACGGTGATCCTGCGAAGACCCTGTCTTGAGGCCTCTAGTATACTGAGGTGTTGCACACCAGTGATTATTTGATAGCCATCAAGACTCAATAGAACTTCAGCTCCACAATCACCAAACCCACCATATACTCCATTTTAGAAATCCATATCTTCTAGCCTGATCCTTGTTTGAATTACCTTTTGCTGATGGCAGTAACTGATGTGCCTGTGTGGGCTGAGGAAACTTCTTCCTGCCAAGACGTTAATAGTGGGTGGAAGACAAAAGTAAAAACAAGTCACAGTTATGCATAATTCTCAACACAGGAATTTCAAAAATAGGATTCTATATTTAACAATTTTGTCTTTTGCATATGAAATGCATTTTTTTTTAGAAAAGAAATATACTCGCTCTAATACTTTAATCTTTGCCTGAGACCTTGAAATCTTCCTTCCTCCTGTCTCCTACCTACTGTCACTATTAAAACAGTCATTACCACTGCCCATGTGCTAACAGTTCTGCAGTCCAGGAGTAGCATTTCCACTGGCTGTGTTGTATAACGAATATATCTGTTACTTAATACATTTTCTTCACTTGGTTTGATGAATTGCCACTTTATTACATTGGAATTCAAACAAAGCACAGGCTGGAGCTGACTTTCATGCATCCCTGGTTTGGTACTCTGTCTCTGAAGAACAAATGGGTGTGAAGAGTAGTTAAAGTGATTGCAAAGGTAGTAGGTATGACATAACCACGTTACTAAGACAATGACTGAATAAAATGGTACAAAAGCATTTAGTTCTTATGCAGCTGTTCTTCCTAGCAGATCTCAAGCAATTTGAAATGACCGATTTCCTTTTACAGAGAGTAAACTGAAACATGTAGAAAGATAATAACTTGCTTAAGGATACTGCAAGGCGGGTGGGGTTGGGGGGGGGAGTTGGGGATAAGAATCCAGGTACTAAGCATCCCAAACTGCTGCTGTCTCCAAATATAAACTTTTTATTTTTTTTAAGTTCAGGGATACAAATATAACTACACACTTCCAGCATGGAAAGAAACAGAGCTGTTTCTTAGGATACTTACCTTCAGTTTAACGAAAAGTATGTTTTAATCTCTTCTCAATTAATATGTACCTTTCCTGATTAACAAATCACGAGTAATCTTAATAAAATGTTTTGTCTTTCTATGTCTGGATTAGAACTTATCAACAGCAGAGACTGATTAAAGCCTGCACATATATAACATAAACAATGCACAGTAAATAATCATAAAGCTGAAAGTTATTACAATGGATTGATTTCATGGAGCACGGTTGAATGTAGAGAAATGATGACATTTACAGAATAAGATTGATTGGTACATTACAAAGCGGATTGGGGTCACAGGCCAAACAGAAAAATCTTTTCTGCATAATAAGGTCTTATTTGAGGAGAGATAGGAGTGATTTGCAAACCACCAGTTACACAAAACAGAAGCCAACTAAGAAAAAAAGAAGGTATTGAGAATTTCCTGGAATTTCAGCAATGCGGAGATGAAAAAACAAATATTGAGAGTTGAAGATCTTGGGGGAGGCTTTCTAGGACAGAAATGGGCATTAAGCCAGTGAAGACACTGTGCACAGTGAGGACAAATAGCTGTCTAGCAACACAGTTGAGAACAAATATGTAAAGCTTGGCTTGAAGGGGTTTTGTACAACTCCACCAATTATGGTAGCATATGGCTCACACCCAAGGGCAGCATATTATTGATGGGCACATTGTACAGAACCTGAGAAGCTGCAAAAAAGCCTTTGTTTGCCGAGTTCTGGAAGCATAAGAAAAGTGCAAAAGGATGGATACCAGGCAAAGCCACAAGAGGAATATCCAGTGCATGGTGACATTTGTATAGACGACTGCAACTTGTTGGCTTTTTGGACCTAGAGACTTAAAGCCAAGAAGAAACAGAGCGAATAAGACAAAAACTAAATGCATTTGAATTACTTTAACATAAATGGAAGATTAAAAGAGAAGAAGAATTAAACAAATGAGAAAAAAACATCATTTAAATTTAACAAATTCTTAATATGAAGCAGGAGATAAAACAAATATCAGTTATTCATGCGGACCCCCATCCACTGGCTTAGATTTAAAATATATCTATATATTGATGAATATGGCTTTTACACATTTTAAATGTTTATTTAACGAAAATGAACCATGTTATGCATTAAGGGATAATTATTTAAAAATAACAACACTTTATGATGCAGAAAAAGAAAGCAGAAACTTAATAGCTGCTTTCATTTATATTTTATGTGCAAAAACCTCAAAATAAAAAAAATTATAAGAACCTGACTTTAACTAAATCAAAGTTATTCAAATTTTTCATTCAAAAATTTCAATTATTCAAAAATTTCATTTTTTTAAAAACTTTAAAACTCCTTTACACAGATGAGAGCACTGGACTGAACATGGCTGCTCTGTCACTTTATCACGGATTTCACAGATTGTCTCTGGCATAGGGAGAGATTTTATATCAACTTCACCTTAGTTTTTGTGGACTATAAGCAGAACCATGTAGGTCTAACCTGGTATTTGTCCAAACACAGAGATTTTCTCCCACTGTGACTCAGAGATGGACAGAGACCCAGAGCTTTACAGTCCAGACTTTCACAGCACCCTACAGGGATCTACACAGAGAACAGTCAGGTGAGCCAAAGCAAGGCCATGTCTGCATCTTGCCTTATCGGGGGTGGAGGGAGGGTGTGAAGAAGGTTAGTCTATAACTTCTCTAACTAGATCTGAGAGCATTACTGAAACTCTTTGCACTCTTAAAGCCACATCCGAGAGAAAGCTGCTCTACTCCATGAAAAAATTCCCATTCTTAAATAACAGTTATAACAGAAGGTCAGTAAATGAGCCCCTTCCCCTGTTTTTTCTCATCTCTAATGCAATTATTTTTTTTATATATATATATATATTAAAAAAATGTAATAAATATGTTGGTAACTGAGCATCAATGAAACAGATGGACAGCGAATTTCACTATACTGTGCCTGCTCATGAATTTAGACTGCTGTGTTCTGGTGATGAAGGGGTTATGTTCTTTGTATGGCACACTGTAATTTGCTATTAACACAGGGTTTGGAACAGAATAATGAGCTGTGTTACATTCACTAGTTTGTAATTAGGTGGCAATGTTTTTCTAAATTACCTAATCTCCAAAATATTTCCACCTTATTTTGTATGAAGCATGTTTAAATGAAGAGATAAGCTTAGAATATAGCATACAATCATTGTCAGACATACACCCTGCAAATTCCAAAGTGACAACTGTCCCCCCTACACACACTATACATAACAACAGACACAAGTTTTTTTATTTGTTGGTGCTCATGCCAAAGAAGCAGAACTGAGCCCATTTCCTGTGCACTCACTGGGCTGCATTATCTATGGATCATATTTAAAGTGGAACTAATAATTTTAAAGCAGCTGTCATAACTGAGTGCGTGTCAAACTCAGTGATAAGCACCCAGGGATGTGATTACCAAGAAGCATCAAAGACACCAGTAGTTCATGGTTCAAAACCAGCTGGTCTTAGACCTTCAATAGCTAAAAGCCTGACATCACCTGACATCACTGAATGAAAAGAAACAAGGTAAGAAAGCAGCTACATATAGAACTAACATTTATGGGTGATTAGAGGCAGTGGGGACATAATAAAACTGGTTAGCTGATGAGACAGCCTACAGGAGTTTTTCACAAACACAGGAAAACAGCATTAAAATGACATTTACTGAGCAAGCCACCAACCAGAAGTGCTTGGGGGACTCCCTACACTGAAGCAAAATGCCAGAGCTGTATAATGATTAGACTTTGATGGATCCGACTGATGTCCCAAAGGCTGTTCTGTTTCTATTTTTTATTTCTTTCATCTGATATTCATCCATAATTGGAAAAACTATTTTTAAGTGTCTATTGTTATTTACATTTTCTAGGCTCACCAAATTAATTCAATACTTCACCTGATCACCAATGACATGACACTTACCAGTTGTTTCACTGAGAAAGTGACACCACAGTCCAAGACCTGACCCATTTAGAAGTAGCTACAAAATCTGATCAAATGTAATAACAAACATATCCCTGAAGTTGAGATCCCCCCAATTTTTGTACTATTAAAGTCACATTCTACTCCTCTTTTTTTCTGCTCTCTGCATTATGCTCAAGTGACTGAAATAGGAAGAGACATTTTAGAAAGGTTAACTGTGACAGGTTTGTGCAAAATTCTTCAAAGCCGTTTTCTGGGCATCGAGAGACAGCCATTTGGCTGGTACAAGTCAGTATATGTCCCCCTCAGTAACAGAAGCTCATCTCATTAGTGAAAGTTTGACCCAATCTGTGCCTAGATGAAGCTATGGTGTGTAACTGAGACCAACCCATGTCATGTCAAAGCTCTTGTGCCTCCCACCTCCAGGGAAGCCCAAATAGAAGAATTTTCTGCAACACCTGATAAAATGCAGCAACATTTGGACTTTTGATCTACTCCACTGTCTCAAATGTTGATGGACAGTGCACTGGGAATATTTGTTTAATTAGAAGAGCATTTTCTCAAATGTTGATGGACAGTGCACTGGGAATTATTTGTTTAATTAGAAGAGTATTTTCATTGAATTCCTAAATCATTTATAGTCTAACAGCCATATAGGCAAGTTATTATCTTTTACATACACTGAAAAGATCTAGGTTAAGCCTAGTAAATTGTTGGTGACCTACTTAGTATTTACAGAGATCTTACATTTCAGTCTACTGCTGCCTCACTATGCTACGTCTTAGAACACTTCTAGAACTAAAAGTTTCAAATAAGATTTCGTCCAGTCCTAGTTAAATCATAGCCAAGGCATAAACTTGAAAACTCTGACTGTACCATTACTACCTGAGGATAAAGACAACTCAGGCCTAGCACACTAATTGCTGCTATGAGGAATCTGAAGGGGTCTCAGAAATGAACCTCTGTGAGCATTCCTCAAAAGCAAAGGCAGATAAAGAGCACGTATCTCAAATGTAGATGATCTCCAATTCAGTGCTCACCATCATCATCATAAAGGTCTTTCTTTAATGGGATAGGGGACTGGGGAAAAAAACCTTTGTGCAGTGAATGTTTTTGCTGTGTTGAAAGATGTGACCAGCTGAAGTGAATAAAACATCTGGAAGATGCCATTTATGAGGAAAGATTTTCATGTATTTAGGCCATTGGTTCAAAGAAGAAAGGAATAAATTGTTAGTTTTTTTTTATATGCTCTTAATAGCTAACTAATGGGTTTTAATTGTAGTAGGACAGATTTAGCTTTCTAATAGGATAAATAGTCTATGGGAACGGTAGCATCTCTACCATTCAAAGGATTACAAGAACAAACATCAGGAGGAGTTTAAGTGCAAGTGAATCTGCTTTAGGAAGATAGAAATAAACCAGGTGTATTTCCATGGCCATTATTTTTTAATTCTATATTGCAAAAAGCCATTGCCAAAAACCCTCTGAATTCTCAGAAACAAAATATATTTATGGGAATCCTAAGTCAACATGGATGTATAATCAGTGGGTTACACAAGGTTTTCTACATTAAAGACTAGATTGAATTAACAAATAGGCTTTATCGTGCCTTTGGGGCAAGATCCAGGTGTTCAGACTTAGTAATTTAGTTTTGCAATCATGCTATTGAAACCTCCTCTGAAACCATGCAATAAATTGTACTTCAAACAGTGACCAGTTCTATTTTCAAGCAATTTGGATATGATTTTCCCAAATTCTGTGCTACCAACCATCATAGCTTTGTAGTAGCTTTGATTTCTTTCCTGATAGACTTTTGTTTATACAGGAGATCATTAGGAAGTACTTGATTGAAAAATAGGTTTTACAACTATAAAACCAGTGGTAAATTATTAAAGCTTAAGAGGGATCTGCTGAAGCAAATATATAACATACAAAGAAAATTAAAAAAAAAAAAAACAAACCTGTAATTTTTGTAGGAAACCATGTACTTTAGGAGTTCTTATACCTACCAGTATTCAGAATCCTGTTCTGCTAATCTGCTAACCACTGAAGAGATGAGGAAAGATGAGAAGGACATAGTCAGACCAAAAAAAAGCAAAATTACTTTTTGGCATAATAGCATTTGAACTCACAGGTTGCAACCTGCTAAGGTTAACACAGATTTAACCCAGTAACATTAAATATGAATGTTGTAACTTTCTCTTGCATTTTAAATCAAAATTAAAAATCTATTTGTTCCCAGAAGCTAGCCACAAAGACTGAAAACCTTTAATTTTTTTAATAAAACCATTTTTATTAATTCATACGAAAATCTTCAACATAGGAGCTTTTGGATTCCTGTAACTCCCAAAATAAGAGCAGAGATAATTCTCCTTAAGCTTACACTGCCTTCTTTTTACTTATTATGATAGTCCAGAGGCGCCTCCAGCACTGGAGCGAGGGAAACCCCTCGTCCCACATCCTCAGGTCCGGGAGGCAAGAGCCACCAGAAGAGCCTCCAGACCCTGCCGGGACTTGCTCAGGAGGCGGCAACTCCGCTGACACGAGTAGGTACTCAGATGGGGCGGTGCCAGGAGGGAAGGCACCGTCCTGAGCGGGGAAAACAGGCTTCCCAGAGAGGTGACGAGTGCTCTGTGCCCATCAGTGTTTCAGAGGCATTTGGACAACACCCTTAATAACATGGTTTAGCTTTTTGCCAGTCCTGAAGTGGTCGAGCAGTTGAACTTGATGATCATTGCACGTCTCTTCCAACTTCCAATTTTTTTCTCCCTACTTTCTTCTTTCAGTAACAGCACATGCTGAGGAAATGCAGGAAGACATTTCATCCCAGCCCTGCACTAGCAGAAGGGATTGAATGTGTATCATGTTCCATCCCAGGCACCGGCTCTGTCACTCTGGGGGAAGGAGGCCCGTGCCTTCTGATAGGGGTGAGAAATGTTGATTGTCTCTGGATGATTGGAGTGTCTGAACAGATTTGCAAAAAACACGTGTGACCTGGTTTTTGAAAACCTTCTGTGTTCATCCATTTATTTGGGTTTCACAGGGGAGCAAAAGACCACATCTCTGGCATCAGTGATGCTCAAAGATCAAGCCCTCAGCCTGAAGCAGGACGTGCTCCTGAACTAAATGGTTGCAATGATTGTTTATGCAGGCAGCACCTGCCCATTTCCCTGTCATTTCCCCTCTGCCTCCTAAGCCCACCCCAAGGCCAAATAGTTATAAAAATGCCTGAGTTGTTTCTTTTGGAGAAACAGAGCAAAACACAAGAGCCTGGGAACAACAATGCTCCATCAGGAGTCCACCTGGCCCCATGCTCTCTCTCTGGTGGCACCCCATATGTGTCTAAAGGTGGGTATATGAGCAGTGCAGGTCTCCTTCTGTCAGCGTCCAGAGAGTGTTCGTAGGCCTCAGTGCCTGGAACTGGCCCCGCTTGGGACCTGCACTGCAGACAGGCCCTCATACCTCCATCAGAGCTTGTCATGCAGAGCTATATGCATAACATGTCATAGCTGCTCTGTTCTATTCTGTTCTGTTCCGTTCTCTTCTTTTCCTTTTCATTCCATCCCATTCCATTCCATTCTCTTCCATTCCATTTTCTTCTGTTCCATTCTATTCTCTTCTGTTCCATTCCATTCCATTCCATTCCATTCCATTCCATTCCATTCCATTTCCTGCACTCGCAATGAGTTGTATGGTGTCAGCATTATTTACCTGAAATGTCAGTGGTTTTTCAGCACCAAAACCACTTTCAAAGACACAAATCAGAAAGGTTACAGGTGGAAAGAGTATTTTATTTATTTAGAACTCTATTTATTTTAATTTACTTTAGTTAATTTTAGCCTACTCTAGTTTACTTTGGATTATGTATTCTTTTTCTAAACCTTCCAGAGCTGATGCTCACAAGCATTAACCTGATGCACACATGTAGCCAGCAGCAGGCTGACGCATCATTCAGTTTAGCTGGAAAAAACATCTTGCAGCCTGACAAAGAAAGCCGGGGCAGGAGCGGTGCTGTGATGGTGCAAGAGCAGAAGAAGAGCCCAGCCAGAATGGGCCGGGGCAGACCTGACAAGGGGTGGTGCTCAGTGCTACAGAGGACAGCAGCGAGTCCCAGGGCCATGCTGTGGCCACCCTGGGAGTGCAGAAGGCTGCTACCCCTGGATGCGGGGCACGAGGGCCATCTGCGTGGAGCACAAGCAGCTTCCTTTGGGCTACCATAACCCAAAGGGGCCCCATGAAAGGGCTGTGCTCGGCTGTGGAGGAAGGCAAAAAACCCTGGGGACACTTGCTCCTCCAGCCTGGGGAGAAAAAAACCTTCCCCCCCCAGCTGCAGGACACGAGGGGCCACGTTTGTGGTGCATGAGCACCAGGCGAAAACCCAGAGCACCAGGACCAGAGGAGCCCTGACAAGTGGTCATGCTCAGTGCTCGGAGGAAGGCAAAAAAAAACCCGGGGACCAGTGACAATCTGCCCCCAGCAGAAATTCCTTCCTGACCCCAGCGCTGGCGATCGGCTACTCCCTAAGCATGTGAGCAAGACCGGCTCCTGGTCCACGGGCTGGTTATGGCTCTAAGGGGACACTGGCATTGCCTTTTCTGCCTCCACCTGGAGCCCTCTCAGGGGCTTCCAGCAACAACAGAATGTCCCTGGCCTGATCAACCCTGGTGGTAGGAATCCTTCCTGTGCCTGGCAGTGGTGGAGGGCACTGGGCCATCTGTGGACCCTATTTCTTATGGCTACTGCCGCTGTCTGCTCAGGAGATGAGGATGGCGATCTTCCCGAAGACTGAAGCAGGATTTCCATCCATCTGATAAGCTGTGAGTGTGGTCCCTCCAGGAGCCAGAATTGCAGCAGAGAACCTCCAGCAGCTTTGGGCAGTCTTCCTTCCTCAGCCCCTCCAAGTAGAATCATAGAATCATAGAATAGTTAGGGTTGGAAAGAGCCTTAAGATCATCTAGTTCCAACCCCCCTGACATGGGCAGGGACACCTCACACTAAACCATGTCACCCAAGGCTCTGTGCAACCTGGCCTTGAACACCGCCAGGGATGGAGCATTCACAACTTCCCTGGGCAACCCATTCCAGTGCCTCACCACCCTTACAGTAAAGAATTTCCTCCTTATATCCAATCTAAACTTCCCCTGTTTAAGTTTTAACCCGTTACCCCTTGTCTTATTACTGCAGTCCCTAATGAATAGTCCATCCCTAGCACCCCCATAGCCCTGTCCATCAGTTCCGTAGCCCCATCATAGAAGGCCACCAAATTGGTCAGGCAGGATTTCCCCTTAGTGAAGCCATGCTGGCTGTCACCAACCACCTCATTGTTTTTCATGTGCCTTAGCATGCCTTCCAGGAGAATCTGCTCCAAGATTTTGCCAGGCACAGAGGTGAGACTGACTGGTCTGTAATTCCCTGGGTCATCCATTTTCCCCTTCTTGAAAATGAGGCTATATTTCCCTTTTTCCAGTGATTGGGAACTTCATGTGACTGCCATGATTTTTCAAGTAATTTCACCAGTGCCTCAAGGAATTGCACTTGGGTGCCTTCAGGCTGCCAGCTCTGTCCTGGTGGCAGCGCCAGGCACTCTGGCAGTGGGGCACCGGAAGATACTGCCTTATACTGCCCCAGAGCATTGGGATGCTGCGTTGGCGGGTACTGGCACTATGATACGCGGGTGACGGGGCCCCCCCAGCCCTGCCCACTGCAGCCCTGCTGCTGCTGCCCCTTCGCCCAGCATCCCTTGGAGAAAGGCCTTTGGGGTACTGGCCCTGAGGCAGCATCTGTGCCCAGGAAGCCCAGGGGGATTTCCCTGCCCATGGTGGCCACAGACTGGGCACCGCTGCGGGGTGTCCCTGTAAATTAATCTCTATGTTCAGAATGTATGTTCCTGAAGACTTCAGGAATTATAATTTAACAAGGAGATAACCATGATTTTATGTAATCAGAATTATTCCTCTACCATTTCAGAAATTCATTAGAACT
The DNA here is from genome assembly GCF_028554395.1 of Pezoporus wallicus. Classification (NCBI taxonomy): domain Eukaryota; kingdom Metazoa; phylum Chordata; class Aves; order Psittaciformes; family Psittacidae; genus Pezoporus; species Pezoporus wallicus. Next base: position 1,630,002 of record NW_026635157.1, read on the forward strand.
TTGGAAGTTGAATATACAATGAAATCTCCTACAAATACAAAGGAAAACTGAGATTATTGGAAACAAGTAATTTGTGTTAACCACAGAATCATGTACGTTAGAAGGAACCTCCAGAGCTCATCTACTCCAATTTCATACTCAAAGCAGGTGCAGTGAAGGCAGGTTTAATCCAACATTTCTTTATAAAGGGCAGCCAGTTAAAAATGTTCAAGATGGTCAGTCATTCTATAAAAATATGCCTCTTTAAAATAAAGTGTTTATGAGTAGTGAAGCAAGAAGATGTCTTAACTAAAAAGTAAAATTGTTTTATCTTCTTCAAGAGATTAATTTCATGCTGGAATGATCCAATGTACTCTCTAGAATGAACATTAAGGCAACAAGCACAGGAGGTAATAATTTAAGATTAACATTGGGTTAGAATGCACTTATGCAACCTGCACTTTTGTAGGTTCCAGTAATATAATTACAGTTACACTGCATAAAGTTGTGAGAACTGAAGTACCATTATATAGTGCTCATTGATGTTTGATATGATGGGTAATAGTTAGCCAGTTTTTAGCATCCTGTTCGAAGATCAGAGATTGGAAAATAAGAAACAACTTGTTTTCTTCCTATCAAACCCCGGGGAAACACAATAAAGCTTTAATAATCAGAGAAATGTTCAGAAACCATGGTGATGAGCATGGTAAAAAGAGGTTATCAAACTAGACAGTTTGGTAAACTTCAGCTTCCAAATCTTGACAAAATTGTAGGCATGAAGGTGCAAAGAGGAATTTTCTATGTGAAGTTGACATTATCACAACACCTGCTAGCTTGTGAAGAACTTCAGGGTGTGGTTAGGGAAGCCATGCATCTGTCAAGAGAACTGAATTTACACCTCAGTAGAGCATTACAGACTTGCATTGCATTTTGGAGTCAATGATGATTTCTACAATAGATGCACAGGTGCTCATGTAAGTTTGTCCTGCCTTTTTTGCAAGACCCCATTTCTTAGCTGAGATTGCAGGCATTGCTCAGATTTGGAATATATTTATTCCAATGCAGTAGTCTGTTACCCAGAAAGTGTTAGCATAATGTTTTTAAACCAGTCACAGAAAGAAAAAAGTCTCTGTCCCATTGATTTTGTTCTGAGGAAGATAACAGAGAAATTTATTCTTCTAATTGAAAGATACATGCCTGGTTCCCTGAAGCTGTATTTCTGTTTCACAATAGGCTTTTGCTCCTCAGAGAAAATAAAGGAAAAAAAAAAAAGACAGACAAAACCAAAAGCATAGCCTCCACTTGGAAAGTCCTTTGAATAAATCAGTTTTACAAAAGCTCTGTAGTCTGGAGGAGGTTGTACTTCCTGAGTCACGCAGGTTTGTTTTATAAGCACTTGCAGCAGTGCAAACACAAGGTCCTGCACCTGGGAAGAAATTGCTCTCTGCAGTGGTGCTGGCTGGGCTTGACTGGGGGGAGCAGCTTTGCTGAAGAGATGATGGAAATGTTGGCAGACAGGGAGTAAGCATGAGCCAGAAGTGTGCCCTGGCAGCAAAGAGGGCCAACAACATCATGGGCTGTATGACTTAAAGAATAGCCAGAGATGGAGCAAGCTGTTCACCTCCTTTCACTCAGCACTCCTTAGACTGCTTCTACAGTGCTGTGTTCCATTTCAGGCTCCCCAGTACAGAAAAACATAAATAAACTAGAGCAAGATTAGCAGAGGGTCACTGAGATGGCCAGGGACTGGAGCACTCACCCTTGTGAGAAGAAACTGAGAAACCAGGGTTGGTTCAGGCTGCAACAGTGATGGCTTTTGGGGTACCTATCAGCAGCTTCCAGCACCTCTGAGATCAGTCAGCAGATGGAGCCAGGCTCTTCACAGCAGGGCACAACAGGAGGATGAGATATAATGGGCAGAGAAGCCTGAACAACCTGGTTTGAGCACAGAGCTGACCCTGCCTTGAGTAGGAACTTGGAAAAGATACCCACTTCTCAATTCCATTCTAGCCTGATTCACCCTGTGATCCTGTATGTTTCCACAAAAGAAGCCGGAGTAGAAAGGGTCACAGCTAACATGAGTTAACAATGTTTTGCTGTTGCCACAGCAGCAAAATCATCGTGGGATGAATAAAGAGCAGCAAACTCGCAGAAATTTCACAGAAAAGAATAGTTTGCCCTTTGCTTCAGTCATGAGTAGGAACAGCCTTAAATTGCAGCAATAGATTCAGCTGCGATGTGTTTCCTCTTTCAAAGGATATTGTTTAAATGTTCTCTATTCTGGAGTACATATAAAGCCTCATTTATAGCTTTCTGCCTCTGTGTTTGTGTTATCTTTCTGGTATTTTCTTTCATGTTTGTTCCTCCAGACATTTGGACTAATAAGAATAATAAAAAAGCTTTTATTTTACTCTAAACCATCATAGGTGTGATAAAGGGTGGATGAAGAAAAAAGGCAGTCTGAAACAGAGAATTCAAGCTTTGATTTTTCATGGCAAGGAAAATTGTGGTGCTGTTGTACATTGGTACTGACAGAATATGCTTTAAATGATTTCAAAAATGCCTACAAAATTAGTTACCTCAAGAGAGACACTTCTGTTATATATAACATAATGTAAAAAAAAAAAAAAAAAAGAAAAGAGGTGTAATAAAATTAGCTGTGGATTACCAAAAGAACTGTTCTTTCTTGCAAAATCAATCCTAGGCTCAAGATTAGAGATGCTGAGTAAAATCATGCGCTTCAGTAGGTTTAATCTCAGAAATCCTGATTTTTTTCACTTATGTCTGATATGAAGTCAGTCTTTATTGGGTTCTATAAGAGCAGAGACATTTAGTAGGAGCTTTTACTATTCTAACTAACTGTCAATATCGTTCTTAGGTCAGATTTGCATTTCTAGGTAACAAAAGAGTTAGCCAGAAAACCTATTCTTACTATATGGGCAGTCTAGGGAAATGAGGGAGATTTGTACTTTTTATTTTACTTATCCTTTACTTTACATAAAAACTTGGTGGACACCACTCTTTGTGTTTGTCAACATTCTTAAAAGAGTTTATCAACTCCAAACTTTAGTTAAAACTAGAAGGTGGGTGAAGCTTGAAAGTGTAATTGACCAATGTGTGTTTTTTTCAGTAATCTGAAATAAAAAGGGCAGAGTTAAGTGTTTCTTCAGTAACTTAAGTTTCTTGAAGACATACCAGGAAGTATCTCTACAAAGGCATGTATAATATCAAGAAACAATATCTCTTATAACATTGATCAGTAACATGGGAAACACTGTAGACTGTCCTGTGAATTTCTGATTTTTCTAAGGGAGGGAGGAAAGAAGGAAGGAAGGAAAATGTTAATACAGTTGTATATGAAACTGAGACCAAGAAAAACAAATTATGTGTGCATTTCATAAGGTGGAAAAGATAGAAAAAGAAAAGAATTTTTTGACGATTACTCCTTTTAACCTATCATTGTAACATCTTTTTAAAAACAGTCTCTACATGGCATCCTATTCTACAAAGAGCAATGCATATTTTTATACACATTGTATATGGGTACATTATGTAATTCCAACATTCTTCAGAAAAATAATCATAATTTTTTAAAATCACATACTGTATCAAGAGAGAAAATTGGATGGACCTTTTCAAGGTGCCTATTTCAGTCCTTACAGAGACAATGGCCACAGCAGACAAATTCCTTGTCCTTCATGATGAAAAAAGAAATATTTTGATTCTATTATGTGTGGAAGAATCAAAATATCTCAGGCAATCCTCAAGTTAAACCTTCAGCTGCTAGTCAGGTTTCATGCAGCCTTTATTTAGACAAGGCTGCCACACCTGCATGCCTAGAAGCAGGACAAACCCCCAAAGTTTAGTATACTTCAAGTGAGTTTATATACTTATATAGAGTTAATACTTCTGCATCAGGTCTGGCCAAAATGGAAAATAGGATTAGGTGGAACCAGATTCATTTATTTCAGACAGTACCTGAGTGCTATGTAACAGGGAATTATGCACCTGTGCCCTCTGTGGCTTTTGCTTCCTCGGTCCATGTCTGCCAATTCCCACAACACTGCCCCAGGAGGGGGATGTGACTGTTCAGGACTGAGGAAAACTGCTCCTGGTCCCTTTCTGTCTCTTTTTAATTTCCCATCAGCACCACAGCCCGTTACAACCATTTCCCTGGAAACCAGATCACCCGCTCTCTTGAAGAAAATCTGAGGGGAAAGCTGATGAGCAGAGGAAAGCTGTCTCTGAGATGCCAGCCAGGTGTACTACTGATAAGTCAAGGCTGAAGAAAGAAAACCTCTGTGCCACCACTGAGATCCTGGAGAAGAGGAGCCTTCTGCAGCAAGGCAGATGCCATGCTGCAGAGGAAGCTCTCCCACCATGGGGAGAGTCTTTTCATTGCTTGCATTTTCTCTTACATAGTTAAGCCAACAGTTAATCATCATTTGACAAATGTTCACACAGCTTAAACAGTTATTTTCTGTGCATCTAGAGCTTGCTTTGCAATCACTTGTGCATGTAAAATGCCATTGCTTGCACATTTATTGCTTTTGACATGAAGAAAATGAAGATTCTTACCAGGTTTACGTACCTATACTACTGTAGGTAAATCTGAAACTCTAGTGGTTTTTACTCCTTAACACTGGGTTTCTGTTGAGTTTGTCTCATTTTCCACCAAGGAAATCAGAGTGTGTATATTTTAAAAGAGCCATGAATTTTTATTTGAAAAATGCCAGTTGTGATTAAAAAAAAAAAAAAATAAAAAAGCATACTGGTGCCTTATGATATAAGTCCTAAATTCCCATTTACTTCTTCATAAGAAATGAGAGAAAAACAGAATTTCTGACTTTTTTATAATTGATCTACGTTGTGGTGAATAAAAATTGCACAACTGTATCTGAATGTTTTCTTTAATTCTAATTTGTAATGAATCACTTCGTGCTTCCTACGTTGTCATCTGTCTCAACAACATTAAATTCCAATTTGTTGACATCTGGTCTACTCCAAATCAAATCAAAGATGTTTGATATTGCAGAGCTGTATTCAACAAGCTTTCAGACAAACTGCAGAGGTTGCACAGAATTTTTCAAACACTGCAACAAAACTCGCTCATCCTTGGTATACACTGAAAAATAGCATGAGAATCAAGTATCAGAAGAGAAAGAATCAAGAATTAGAAAGGGATAGCCAGTTATTTCCACCCTTAAGTAACTGTAAACTGGAATAATTCCACTGAAGTCATTAGAATTGTGCTGGGAAAAAAAAAGAGAAATTACATTTTCTCACTTTGAACCAAAGTTGGTTGATGCTACATATTTGGATGAGTATTCTTTAATATTCAAAAAAGCATCATTTTAGTTCCCTTGTAATACAGATATAAATTAACTTTCCCCAAACTTTATCTCCCTCCACACACAACCTACATACCTACCTGAAACTTCAGCTTATGTAATGAATAAAATTTTCCTTAGGATATCTGAAATATACCCAGTAAGGCAGCTTGGAAAAAGGAGGTTTCAAAGCAGGAAATGATCTCATTTCTTACAGATTGTCTCCATTTCTACTTTCTTACTAAAAATCTAAAATAGATCGGCTGAGTAATTTTTAAGCCTGTAAGTCGTTATAATGACCAAAATATTTGCTAGAGTTAGCAGGCATGGAGAAAAACTCTTTTCCACAATCAGAAGTTGTTTTCCTCATTGTGTCTTGATTCAAGCTTTGTACGTAAATTTTTTGAGCCTTTATGAAATACTGGTTTAGTCTTTAGAAAGGAGAGATGAAAATAAATGGAATGGAGCTGTATAATGACCAAGATGAGGGTAAGAGTCAACATTCCTGCATTATAATCCTGTCTCTGAAAACAGTTTGAAGTGAGCTGTCTGCTAGTAATAAGTTCTTGCTTCTGATTCTTCATTTGTGAAATGTAATAGATTATAAGTTTGAGAGTTAGTATGATTATACAGGGCTTTGAAAACCCTGAAGTTAATATATATTCAGGATGTACCCATCAAAGAAGGTATCAGGAAAGACAGTTGCACATGCAAAATCAAGGAGACGCAGGATTTAAGTGGTACCAATGATTTTGCTCCTTCCAGTGTGGAGCTCCTGAGGAAAAACATGTGCTGTGATTTCAGTAATGTAACCACTTCCTGCTGACTCTGCAGCCCTTCTTAGGCTATTCATGTCCACATCAACCAGAGCACCATCCATAATGTCTTTTCAACCCTTGCTGTGTCTCCTGGGTTTGGTCCTGCCAGGGAATCAAGCACCACAAGCTTTCCCTGGACAGCTACAGAGATTTAATGGGCAGCATGCAGGGGCTGCAGTGAGAGCTGTTTTCTTGGATTGTCTTTATACAATTTAACTTCACATGTAGTTTGAGCTTAATTGTCATCACCCCAAAACTAGTGACTGCACAGCTTCACTCTGAAATAGTTTTCTCGGTATATGAGCTCATATTAGTCCACAATATACAAAACATTTGGTTTGTGGTTGGTTTGCTTGTTTTTCTTCGTTGAAGATTTCTATGCCATATAGTTATAAGAATAATATTAAATATATAATAATAATAAACATAAAAATCTCCCTGAGATGAAAGGATGATGATGAAAACATCAGCCTAGTGCTAAATACCATCAACAGAAAAGCTTGTCTCCTCACAGAGGCCAACACCATTTATCAATACATTGCAAAAAGTATGAACACACACAGTTGGACGTGGCTGGTCGATTGAAACCAAGCCATTCACTCCTTTCAGCCATATATCCGTTTTGTCATTTTACCATTTATCCATTTATCCATCAAAAACAACTTACAACATGATATCAGGGTTTGTCCCAGCACTCCAAAAATGCTCTGAGTACTTTGTAAACAGAAAGTGAGCAACACCGGCAGCAACATAGCTTGGGGTTAGGCTGGGATGGGAGGATGAGGATAGAAACAAGATGATGCGTACCTACAATAGCAAATTAGCAACATTAAGTGTAACATTGATTTGGCATATAACTATTTCTACATAAAAGATATATGAAGGATAGAAAATGTAGAAAAGGTTTGGGAAGAAGAGTGAGAAGAGCGCTGCTCTAGAGCCATGGTCATTTGGAGGTACCAAACGCTGAAGCTTGCAGCAGCCCTGTATACCCCAGGCCTCAGTGCAGCTGCTATTCACTGGCCTGAGTTTCTAAAATCAAAATAAACAAACAAAAGAACATAACACAGATACACTTAGCAAGAAGTACTTCATGTGTGGGCCCTAATGACAGCAAACCTTGTGAGATGGTTTCATGAGCTCTGAGAAGCTTCAGGCACCTGATGACAAAAGGCTTGTGTCAGGACCAGAGCTTCTCCTCAGCTTACTTTTCACTAAAAACAGTGTAGATATGAATCAATGTGACGCACCTTCCCATTCCCTTTCTCTACCTGTTGAAGAAAGAAACTCATTCTGTACTCCCCCACCTTCCTCTCCACCTCCAGGTGTTTTGAAAGATCTGCCTATTTCAAAGCAGACTCCACCTTATGGTGAATAACAGCATCTAATAAAATCCTAGGACACCAAATCTTACTGCTGGCCATGAACCCCTGAGGGTACCAAGACCTCTGTGGTTTGCCTGTGGTGGAAGTGCCAAGCTACCAGCTGCTGTTAAGGGAAGGACGATAACTTCTTACGGGTGCTCCAGGCAAGACCACAATACCAAAGGTGGTCCCCCCGACTTTGCTCCATCAGTCAATAGAGGGAGCTACTGTGATGGAGGGAGAAGAGGAATGAAATAAAAATACAGTCCTAAGAGCCTGCTTTTCTTCCTCAGCCTCCAGGCTTCTATTTTAGGCAGAATGAGCAAATCTGCCTCTTCTCCAGCTGCGCAGCTCTCCCTAGTAGTGTGGAAGAGGACAGCTAGAGCCACAGTAGCCAGCTGCAGCCTTCTAAGAAGTCAGCTGTGGGTCACCATGCCATCACAGTGCGCCATTATCACCATTTAGCCCACATGATGGCCAACGCCTTTCACAAATGGCTAATAAATAGATATTACTTCTATTTCAGCCTTTCCCTTTTCTTTTGATTGGGTCTGATTTCTCATGCAAGCACTTTGCATGCTTCTTGAAAAGCAACATTCCAAGTGTCTTCTCCCAGGTTCTTAGTTATTAAAGGAAATTAAATTTCAGACAGCAGCCTGAAATTCATCAGCACCAGGGCCATATCCAAGCTGAGGAATATCTCTCTGGGCTGGCTTTCTCCAGAAGCAAGTCAATGTGGTGGAGCACATGAAAGCACAGGAAAGCACCTCATTCCTTTCTTACCTGTCCTCCCACCGTGACACAGTGACAGAAGCTTGCCTTGCTGTGCTGGAGCACTGCTAGGTGGATTGCTAGGACTACCTGTATTACTTGAATAACTGCTCCTTTGAGGAGAGACTGAAGAGCCAGGCAGAAGTAGCCTGGAGTCTAAATCCATTTTACCTGCCACCAGCTGTACTTTACTGCTCTAGAAACTTTTTCTTCTTGTACAGGCAGAAGCGTTGTCTGTTAGCAGTACAATAGTTGCAAAAAATACTGTGCAAGGGACCACCAGTTCTAAACACACTGTTATTGAGTCACCATCTCATAAAAATCTTCTACAGATCTGATGACAACTCCTTGCTGAATTATCCAAAGCAGTAATATCTCAGAATATTTTTAAGAATTTTACATGTGTCCACTTTTCTGCTTTAAAAAATGCCTGTTTCATTCAAAAATATTCTTAATATTTCAGCATCATCAATTGAATTGGAAAACCAGTGGTTTTCTCTGGAAAAACACTAAAAGGACAGAATCAATATAATTTATTGTGATTTAACCACATATTTATTCTATGTTTAATACTATAATGGGCTCAATTTAATATGACTCTCATGAACCTAAATACACACCTGCTGGGTTTTAAACGTGACAATGATAGCAAGAAACACAGCATGATCTGACATTTACATCTTAGCAATGTACATATTGAAGCTAATTCATCTCTCAGTCAATGATGAAATACTTTTATGTTCACTGCAGTTATTCCAAAATTATGCTTGTAGAAATCACAAGAAAAACAGGTCCCAGAATCCTTTGTATATAACAGAAAGTATTGGTACACTTTTTGGCCTGGGTCCGCATCCACTGTGAATCATGTAGATATTTTGATTTACAACAACTGACAACTCTGTCCCACCAAGCATAAATTACAGGCTTCATGTGAGAGGTAAATCCTGGAAAGCTTCAGCTGATGCAGAATCTATGTGCTGTTCTCCCATGCAGAGTCTGTGATTGCATTATCAATCAAAATATTTAGTTCCTGAACACTGCAAGTTATACTCGGGCATAACCAATGCAAGAGGTTCAGTAAGTAGAGCCATACTTTCAGCTCTCAGCCATCTCCTTTTCTTCCTAGCCTGCAGCAGGGATTTCAGAAAAGAAGCTTTCTTTCTACTTCCTTGACATTGCTCAAGACTGGAAGCCTTTTCCTCCTGCCTTCTCCCCATGGTACACTACCCTTTTTTACCTCTCTGTTTCTTTCTTCCAAGAGGACATGCCCCTTTCTTTCCATTTGTCCTTTGGGCGAAGCAGAACAGAGCCCCTTCCACTCAGCTGTTATCTCAGGATGTGTATCATTCCAATATTTTTCTTTTATGACATTGTTAGGGATCTACATCTTTCTTGAGAGCTGGGTCAGATCTATACATATGTAGTAATTTGGTCACTATAATTACTTTGTGAGTTCCTGTAATCCATCTGTCTAACAAGTAGGTATACCATCCCTTGGGAAACTACAGAAATGGCATACATTGCTTCAATATTAGGAATGTGCATAATGCATTTTTACTTCTCTCTTAAATAGGATTCAGTCACTGGAAAAAGGAATAATATGAGGCAGTTTGCCAAAGGCTGACAGCATACTGGTCTTGACATCCCCATCTCACATTCTCTCCATCGTCTTGCTTGAGTTCCAGAGATTTTGCTAAACTTGACCCCTTTGGTTTAAGGCCATAATGTATACTGATTGTTATCTAACATATTTGTTCTCTGCTATAAATGCAATTGGGAGTGTGGACCAAATTCCAAACACTAAAAATGTTATAGTTTCAGCAAAGGTCATTCTCTACTCTAAGAGTTCAACTGATTGTGTTACAGCAGCTTAGCTGGTCACCTCTATAAAAGCAAATTATAAGTTACCTAAGAAGTTACCTGAGCACTGGAACACTCTGTATTGTAGTCAGAGCCATGTCATTAGACTGAATCAACTAACTTTTTCCCAGATAATTCTTGAATAGTGTTCAAAAGTTAACACTGGATGGAGATTGTCGCAAAGAGTTCATGTGCACATAGCCAACCTCTTTTGGACACTCAGGGGATTTATCAGCATAGGCATGGGCTGTTCTGTGCTAGTCAGCCTCAATTACTATCAACATTTCTGGATATTTTTGTTTTTCTAGCTTAAACATGGCTCATAACTGTGTATATGCTCTTAGCCCAATCATGTTGTGAAGCAAAAAGATATCACTCCAAACTCCACTGGATGTCTTTTAAGCTAAGGTGCACTGTAGAAACTGGGACAAAGATTGAGTCCCAGTACTGTTACCTCACTCAGCAGATATCCAATACTTTCTTAAACTTCTATAATACACTCGTACATTTGATGCCTAAAATATAACCAATGTTATGAATGTCTTGCAGTGCAATATATATTGCTGTTATGTAGATTATTATCTCATTTTAAATTAAGCACATACTCTAGTTAGAAATACTAAGGTGGGACAGTTAGAAGCTAAAGCATGACTTTGTTACGTAAAGCTTGAAAAGTATCTCTTCCGTGAGTAAAGAGATGCGTTTGCACATGTAGTCCATGTCTCCAATTAATAATACAGCAATGTCATCAGGGACAACTGGATCAATAGATTAAACCACCCCCAACCTCATTGAAATTCAGCACTGTAGGAGGAGAAGGTCATTACTATATTCAGGGGTTGAAATTAAGAGGAAGATTCATTAACTTTGAATCCAGCTCATTATGCCTGCAAGACTGTATACTGTGCAATGGCTTTACATTCTTAATAAGACAGGAAGCATTAGAAACTGAGAGACTGTCAAAAATAACTTCAGTGAAGTAATATTTAAAACTAAATATTATTGGTGATAAAACAAAGTAAGAATTCCAGAAATATGTGTGTTTTAAAAAGAGGTCATAAATATATCAATAAACAGATTAAATCAATGATATTTTCTCATGCTGAACTCTGATAACTTTCTCAGATGAATATTGGAAATTAATGATAAACAATAACATAGGAACACTGTGCTGGAACTGACTGCAAAATAGGAGCTGAAATTTTTATGCATGACAAGTACCTAATGAAAGGAAAAAATCTTTGGTACTTCCTTTATTTCAAGATCTTTTCTTCGCCTTCCTCCTCTTTAGCAGAGGACCCTTACTTTAGATGCATGCATGGGTACTGGTATTGTTGTTGGCATCATGGAAACTGAAGTTCAAAGTTACTGAAATTAGATCTGATTTTGTATGCACTTGTAGCAGTGCAAAGAATAGAGCATAGCTATAAAGATACCCCAAAGTTGGACAATTGCTACAGTAGCAAGCTTGAAATCGGGGCCAAGGTTAGAAGCAAGAATGCGTCATGGCGCAAATGACATAAACTCCGATGCTTTTTATAGCAAACCTTTCAGCAGGAAAGAAAAACTGTCAGTATCACTGAGTTTCTCTAACAGGTTCTGTAAGATTGTATCAGCGAGAGTTTCCACAAGAAAGATCTACGCAAGCCTCCGCTGAAACCACCAAGCTCAAGCTCTGCCATGGCCAGAGATCAAGGGCTACATGTGTGTCTGCTTTCACCTGCTGGTTTAAATCCCCACAGACCGCCGGTAAGAAAACAGCTGTCTTCTCTGCTGTGATGTCAAAGTGCTGACTAAGGTTTTTTTAAAAGCCTTTCAAAACAGTAGTCTCCGGCTGCTGCAGAAGATGAGGTGGACACCACAGCTCCTCTGGTGTGAAGCTGGGTGGCTTCACTTCCCTTGCTGTCTGGGAGAAAGTGGCTGGAGTGGAGAAGAGCTGCTGTTTCTACCTCACTGCCCTTGACAACACTGGAGAGTAGTGCTGTTCATTGCCAGCCTGCTCCTATCTGCCTCAGGGTGTCCAGAAATGGGGGAGTACAAAGGTACTTAGCATTTTCTTTCAAGCACAGCTCTTGTTTGCTCCCATCATGATCCAGTCCAAAAGGGAAACCAAGTCTTTTATCATCCTGGGTCTTTGAAGAAACTAACAACAAGGGATGTTCAGTATTCCTGCTGTGAACTTTGTGTGTTAGAGTGATGTAAGTAAGATAAGAGCAGCAGACTTGTGTATTCAGTGCCTATATGTGTGAATGATGGGACAGGAGGAAAACGGGATGAACATGATACATGTGTTCATAGATGTCACTGCGGTCTTACTAGTGTGAAGAGTAAAACCAAGGGGCAATCCTTGACCCACCAGCATGCATTCAGGTTGGTGTTAACTCAGTTACATGCCTGGTTTTGGATAAGACCTATCATGCTTCCTGCTAGTTCAGAGCAGGGCAGAAAAATCAAAAGTCTGTTTGGAAAAATAGAAAGAGAAAGGCTTTACAGATGTGTTCTCATCCCATACTCATACTGGAGGCGAAAGAGCTACCTGAGAACTAGTTTTAGAAGTTATAAGAATCTCTTAGTAGTAGTCACTTAGTCACTTAGTAGTTAAGGAGGGATCAGACCTTGACTCAGACCTCAACTCAGACCTCTTTCCAGTCGTACTATGTTTAATATCACAAGCATGTGTGATTTGGAAATTACACTGACAGACACAGTAGCAAATATCAAACTTCTTTTTCAAATTTTGCTCCATTTCATCATAATTTCTCAGTCTCTATGGTGCAGAAAAGTTTACTAGAACTTTTATGTGCTGTTTCAAATTAGTTTTTCCTTTGTAATCATTCCCCAGTGGTCACTGAGTAAGAGTGAAAGGTTGAGCCTGCAGATTCAGAAAGTCTTAGCTTGAAAGACAGCAAAATATTCTTGAAAGTATTTAAATTTGTCCTTATTATAGAAGAAATAATGTGATGGGAATCAAGAATTATTAAGCAGAAGACTACATTAAGATTGCACATTGTTTCAAATCAACAAATTTAAAATTACACTGAGCACATTTCGGAGATGAGGAGGTCTCACTAAAAGCCTGTTCTCCACTCCCTGAACTAAATTCTATGATCTCTCAGATCAACTAAATGATATATTCTATGCTTCTTTCATGTTGTTTCAATTTTAGAGAAATAAAAAGCTACGTTACTGCTACTCTGAATACAAAATTAACTGATGCTGAGGTTTAGTACAAAAATGATGATGATACTTTTTAATCCTCCTCAGAGTTAACACTTATTACCTGCAAAACACATCCAAGCTAGAAGGACATAAAAAATACAACCGAAGAAGTCTAATTTTTATGGCAATTTTGCAGCAGCTGCTATGACAATACAGAAGCATCACTAAACCGAATTCACACTGACGATATATTGTGCCATTAAGTGTTCTGAGTTCACCAGCAGATGAAATCCATTTTTCAGTAACACAAACGCTGGCTTAATTTACAAAGATTTATGGATCAATTTCTTGCCCACAAGCTGTGTATCACAGTCCTGTATTGAGCTTCTTTCATGCCCTTAAGGGCAGTCTTCAGGAGAAGCCTTTCATATTGTGTTTCCTGCCATGTTAATTTTTAAAATGCTTTCTTGCTGGCTTTGAACAACACTTAAAAAATGGTAACCAAAGCAGACGCTGACTTCTTGTAATTTCTAATCCTTCAAACTTTTATTGCTAGGTACACAGCTTGCTACCAGCAAACTGTGATATTTGTAGTGGCCTAAAAGGGAACTACTCCATTTTCACTTCCATACCAGCTTAAACTATCATTTTTTTTTAAGAGGTTAGCTTTCTTTCACCATTTTCTGACTACAGGTTTGTACAACAGATGTGCTTTCAGCATAGTTCCAACAGAAATGTCTATTAAATTCTAATAAATATGGAAGACAGATTGAACTCAAAGCTGGCATGTTTCTCCTCCCCTTTTCTCTGAAGGGGTCTGAGGCAAGGAGAAATCTTTCCTTTGACTCACTCCTATTGCACAAGTTTATAGAGAACAAAAAATAATATTTTACTTCTAAAACATTTTTTCAAACAAAATATTTATTTTGTTTTAAAATTAACTAAATTTTATGTGGATAAACACTATATTTAAGTATATAGATAACCCTGGAATATGGGAACCTTGTTAACATCATTCCCTGAATAAAAGTTTTTCTGATTTATAATTAAGAATTTCTGTGCATATGGCAATGAAAACAAGTATCACAAAACACAAAGTATTTCTTAATTTACTACTTTAATTACTATGAAAAGCAGTATGGGTAGGAGAAGACATAGTGCCAGAATTTGGACTCATAAAGTCCAAGCTGTATTTGTAATTGAACCACTGCATGGCCACGGACCAAGCATTGCATATCTGCTGCTTTATATTTAAAACAGAATAACATTTATCTTGCTTGTGTACAAATACTGAGAATATAGCCGCTATTTGACACAGGTGAGGAGATCAGAACAAATATGAACTGCTTACTTTTCCAAAACGCTTTCTAAAATGTATACAGAGAGACTGGGAGTCCTGTGATATTGTCACTGATTTACTTACCTTTAAGAGATGACACCTTACATGTTTTTTTTACCCTGCTTTAGTGAGCTTTTCCTACTGCAGTTTAACACCATCACCTATTACACAGCCACTGTGTGCCATAAGGGATGGCACGGATATGAAAAAATTCACAAACTTTCTGGTTTCATACTTGCACACAGATTTTATTTTTTTAGCTAGGGAGGGGTACATAAGTAAATGCATTGCAGAGAGTAAATATATTATTGTGCTGCCTGCTGTGAGTATTTTTAAGGCAACACAGAGCTTTTTAATTTAAAAACATTATGTGTATTTTTACAAGCAGCTGGTGTTTAAAGTACGTTTGTAAGCAAATTGCAATTGATGTCTTTTCTGCTAATTTGGTATCCAGGGAAAATCTTGAAAATTAGATCTATATATGACTAACGAAAATCTGTTGTACAATGTAATTAACTGAGCCGAGGTAGACCCTCATAAAGTGACACTAAACATAAGACATAAGTCTCATAGGTCTTGTGTCATCATGTTTGCGTTATGATTCATGCATGAGCCAGCTACTGGCGAAGCCTCTGGAAAGAGCTTTCATCACTGCGCTCTCTGGTGGGCTTACACAGGAGACACTGGCAGAAAACAAGAGTTGCAGGAGATGGCAACAGGAGACATACCACCATAGCTGTACCCCTCCTAAGTCTCTCATGTGAAGCTATAGCTGCCATGAATTACTTGTGGAAGAGCTATACTTCCTCCTGCCAACATGCAGAATAGTCTTCTGAGCTCGGTCCTTCTGCTCAGCAGCTGAGGACTGCCTGAACTATATATGCCCACAGCTAATGTGAGGAAAAAAAGGAAAAGTGAGGAAAAATCTCCTTACTGTGAGGGTGGTGAGACACTGGAATAGGTTGCCCACAGAAGTTGTGGATGCCTTATTCCTGGAAGTGTTCAAGGCCAGGCTGGACAGGGCTTTTGAGCACCCTGGTCCAGTGGAAGATGTGCCTGCCCATGGCAGTGGGGCTCAGAACTAGATGATTTTTAAGGTCGCTTCCAACCTAAACCGTTCTATGATTCTATGTAATAACTACTGTTTAGAGCCAGCTCCGACCTTCACAATCCACTCAGCGTGGATCCTACATAGGCTGAGGAAGCCATTGTATCTAGGCTACTTAGTGCAACACCAGCATTCACCATTACTCTCTGGTTTTGCTACAAGATAGCATCACATGTCCAGAAGCTTCTGCTTTTCAAGGAACATACACGCATACAACATGCTTATGTTAGCTACCTAAAGTCCTGCACAAAGACTGCCCCTCACCTTGGGACTTACAGCCACACCCACCCCCGCTAACTTTCCCGACCCTCCCACTTTTCCCCACTGTGACTCAATGCAGCCACAGCTCCACCAGCCAAGGGCAGCAGCACTTCTGGCCCATCACAAAAGCTAGCCCAACACTTAGAGATGGAAAATGGGGCAGAGAAGGATGAGGGTTCCCTCCTTTTCTCCAGCCGTGCACCTGCTAAGCCAGGGGACATCCTCAGGGATGTTCCTGTTGTCAGGGCTGGTCCAGACATTACAGCTGGCTAGGGGCTATGGAAGGCTCTTTGTATCCCCTCAGCATGAAACTAAAATCTCCAGAGCAGTCAGAAAATATAGCGAATTGCATTTTTTTAAAATCTCAATTTCTCAAAATACCTCCCAGGCCCTTGGCTTGAGTGCTGTGCTGTGATGCTGTAATACTGTGAAAGCAGTTCCAAAGGCAAAGAGCAGAGCAATACTAAACCCTAGAAGCTAAGCCCCTAGTGGCTTTATGATCTCAGAAGCAAGAATGTCTGTTCCTTCATTTGAACCTTGCAACTATTTCTGCATGTGCCAACAGGCTCAAGCGGACCCTTGCTGCTTTTATTTCATGCTATGAATATCAGCACTGTTTTTCCCCTCTTGCCTTTTATTGCTCTGGATTCCTTCAGAGGAGAAACCACTCCAAGAAGGAAACATTAAAATCAAGTGGTCTTGACACAACAATTTTTTCATCCTCTGGTAAAGACTCACATTCCAGCAGTTGTCCATATCTGTAACATCTTATCCTCTACTCCAAAGTTTAAATGTATTAAAGGGGGAATCTTCTCTGTCATGACAAGTGTATTCCAGAATCAAGGATCTATCCCATTAATTGCCTGGTCCGCCCTTACATTCAGGCATTTCAGCTCAAGACACCAGCTCCTGCTAACCACAGTGGATGCACTGTATAGGAGTTGCATATTCATGCTATGCTTTTTAGATATTTTACAAGTCAGCACCGTTAGCTTCTGCCAGGAGACACATCCAGGCCACACCACAGCAGCCATGCAGCTGAGGTGTTCAGCAAACCTCAGATGATCAGGAACTCAGTGTCCAATTCCAGGCAAAGCTCTGTTCACTGCTTTACCCAGACTGGTGCTGAGGGCTTGACGGATTGACTTGCACCCACTGCTTTAGAGTGGTGGCTTTGCTTTCCACTTGTCACTCCACAGGCACAAAGTGGACAAAAGTTACGTTTCTAGGGCAGCAAATGACTCCTTGAAGAAGGCGTGTGAATTTAGCAGCAGGATAAAACTTTTTTAGAAGGCTCGTGTTTTTTTAAGTTTAGCAAATGTGTACGTGTCCTACACAAGTAGGTTTGAAAAAGAAAAAAAAAGTTAAAATCAGTAACTGAATTCACGTTTGGGGCTTTGTTCTTTCAATGGCAGATTTAACGTGATTACCTGGGACCATAGTAACTAGATGGATAGCTTGGGGAGGTGGAGGAAATACGCTCTCCGTGGACTCAGCAAGGAGGAATTCAATGAATCGGGCTTCTCGCAGTGTTTCAAGAGCACCATCTTGTGGTTTTCCCTTTGCATAACGTGTTTCGGTTTTTTAAGTATCTGTACTACAGCATTATTTCATCAAAAGGGTTTTCAGGCCTTGGCTCTAGGAGTAGATATCTTGGGAGATGGGGAAGGAATTCTTACCACAATCTTAATCTAGATTCCTATTTTAAATTCTGTGAGTCAAGGCTGACTTTTTTTATCACTAAATATTCTGAGCTTTGTGGAAAGTGATGGCTGCCAAATTGTTGGGTTTTAAACTTCTTTGTCAAACAAAACATTCAACATGCTAAAATGTTGTTTCCTTTCTGTGGAACCTTTGGTTAGCGACAGTATATCTGGCACATGCCACACATCAGAAATCAGCCTCCAAGATGAACAACTATGCTGTGTGCTGTGCTAAGGCACCAGCAGTCACCGATTTGTAGTAAGAGGTTGGTTGGGTTTTTTTTTCTGTTTTGGTGCTTCCATGTCCCACTGACTTCAAAGCACAAAGGCTGCTGCAGCAGGATAACTTACAGGGATAAGTGCATACAAACTCACCTTGTTTTTACAAGTTATGATAGCATTAGGTTAATCACTGTTATCTGACACTTGTCTCCAGTTTCTCTAGTAGCTGTGGTAGGCCAGCTAAGATTGACTTTAATGCTTTGTAAGCATCTCAAGCAGTTCCTTAGGTTTTTCCAAGACATCATCACAAGTGAGAGAGAGAAGAGCTGAAAAACATGGAAGTTAAATATGGATTTCAAAGGGTCCTAAACCCCTGTTCTCTGCCTGCCTCCCAGCTAGAGTCAGGATGAAATAAGGAATATTCTGGCTCCATACTTGGTCAGGCCAGGGGGCAATGTTACTAGCCACAGGAATTTTCAGAGCAGAGAAGCATCCCACTCTTCCTCACCATGCAGAGCAATGCCTAGATATAAGGGTGAAATCTGTACTCTTGCATCAGCCAGCCAGGGGACTCTGTCAGCCTGTGGGTATTCATCACCCTCCGTAGATCTAAAAGGCGTATGCAATGTGAGCAAGAAGCTTATCGTGTCCCTGCAGTGTCACTGAGGCTGCCAAATGTTGAGTCTGAAAGTGGTTTTGGCAGCACAGATGTAGTTGTTGGAGACAGCTCATCTCCATATGGCAACTGCTATGCTCTTGTGCTAAGTACAACTTTCACGTTGATTACATATCAAAAGCAGGTTCAAGATGGGCCAAGCACAGACATTAACAGCGATCTGCATTTACTACTCTATTCCTTTCTTTAGCACACAAATCACTCTCCTCAACGCTGTCTGGGGCACCCATTAGTACTAACATCCAACACCCTCACGCTGATAAGCTGCTTTCTCACTCTGCAGTAGATGCCAGCGTGCCTGGGTGGAGACATATTGTCCATTCTGCTTTTTTCTGCCCTACACCATTCACTGAAGGTATTTATGACTCGGCAAACAATCACATGGCTTTCAGTGTGATGCAGTTTTCATACAGGTCCACTGTCAGCATTGCTGGGCAAGGTTTCAACTGTTGGGCAAGTTTACCCTAAAGGAAGAAACAGCTGCAAGGCTACTACAGATCCCCATGCTTCTCTTTAGAAGCTTTGCATAAGAAAATCGAAAGCATCGGTGAGGCCAAGGTCCTTAAGGAGCTGTCACTCACCTGTTGAAGACTGCAATCTTGAATGTCTATTTTGATTATTAACAGTAAAGCTGGTAGGCAAAGGGCTGAGGGTCAGGATAAGACAAAAATGGTTGGACAAGAAGAAACAACATAATGATTAGCAGCAGACCCAGTACAGCTTGGCTAAAGCTTTCTTAGAGGTCAAGTAACCTGACCTTTCCAACAAGATTTCAGGTAGAAGGTAACTGCCTCTTATCACTCAGAAGTTAATGATATTTCTTCATATTGTTCATCTCCAGTTGTGACCCCTTGAAGCCATGTAGTACGATTACTCCCCTTACCTGGAGGTAACAAAGGATTTTTCTCAAAATTCTACATAAGCAGATAAATTTCAACAGGAAACAAAACATACACACAGAAAGCAGCTGCTCTTCACGTGTACAAATTGTTAGGCCTACTAGAGTGAATAGTTCCCCTTAGTGAACTCAAAACCTGAAAAGGTAAACCTGCTAAGCTTGTAACAGATGAGCAAACTTTTGCTTTTAATATTTGTCTGTCTGTGCTCTGCCTCATAGACTCACTGTTGTTGCATGCGTATCAAACATCTGACCATTGCCTTTTCCATGTCTCACAAATACTGCAGACACCAATATACAGTAGTTGAGGGCCATTACTTCCTGTACAAAAATCATTCTTGTTCTTGCCTGGTTGGTAAAGGTGGTATTGTCTAATTACCAGAATAAGGCATAATAGGATGGAAGACTTCCACCGGTCATTCTCACATTTTGAGCATATCTGTAAGTGGACTTCAATAAACAAAAGATTTACATTCTTGAGAGTTTTTGATACAACTCACCCAGCCTTTTATTTTAAATCCCAGGTTTAGAGTAGGGGATTAAGCTCACCACATAAAACCAGAATGCTAGAGGGATGGCTCAACTGCTTCTACCACTGCTGTCACAAACTGAAAATTAACAAGTGCAGGAAAAGTTGCCATTCAGTATAGAACATCTGTCCCACTTCGAAGAGCAAGATCTACAGTGCTGCCTTCCCAGTCTGTTATCTACTTACTAATAAAGGAAAAGCCACACCCAAGCCCCAGGCATTTCCAGAAAGTGATCAGTCCTTGCTGGAGAATCACAAACACTTTGCTGACAGTGTGTCAGCTCTGCAGCAGCAGCACAAATTCAGACCATAGAAAATCCTCCATTGAATGCATTGGTTCAGAAACTATCTGCAATTACTGCTAAAAGCCTTTAAGTAAGCTGCAGGAATGCAGCAGGAGAATGGATTCAGTACATTTTACACAAAACCAGGGTATCTGCTCCTTGTTAATAAATCAGCATTTTTAAGCACCGCCTACTGGAAAATTTGAGAAATGAGCATGAAAAGTAAACTTTTAAGATGATAAATAGGAATTTTAAGATTTTGTGGTTGAAAACAGCAATTTATTTTTACATTTACAAGACAAACATGAATAATATTTAAAGTAGTATTTACAAATATATACAAATACTAAAAAAATATCTTATTTGGAAAAAACTGGCAATGTATTTTTTAGCACTAGAACCAAAATACAGTACTTTTTTTTTTTTGTGATGTTGGAAAGATTATCACCTCAGTTCAAGGAAGACCTGAATGAAGAAATGAAGGAAGAGCAACAATGTAAGGTTTACGTAACGTAAGGCATCAGAGAAAAAGGTGTTATGACCTTTCACATTTTAAAATTAAGGCAAAGCCTTGGGAGGAGAAGCATAAAATCTAGACTCCCTCATCATTTTATGCTAAAAGGGACACCACCCACCTCACTTGACATTCTCACTCTAAATGCTTTTAAGAGACTTTCGAACAAGAGTAAAAATTTAAATGAAACAGTTTATGCTTCCCCTTCTGTCACTGAAGAATTGCTAGGGTTACACATGGAAGGCTACTTCCCAAAACTATTTTGCTTTGCTCAACAGACAAATTGCCAGGACAATATTTAAAATGTTATTCCAATTCATATCCAGATTATTTTTTTTCATTTATAAATTAATAGTTTTTAGAATAGTTCTTTTAATGATTCCTAGGAATTTTAACACAAACATGTAGCACAGAGGAGTAATAAAATTAACTTTTTTAAAAAATACAGAATAGCAGAAAGCATTTTTGCTGTTTGGTTTTCTTTGAAGATAACCTCATACCCCCAAACCCTGACAATCTCTATTGGGATGGATGGATCACAGTCGCTGTAGATTGTGTTTGCTTTTCTTAGTCCCGGGAAGCAGTTCAAACTTTGAGCTGAGTTTCACCGATTTGGTGCTCATACAGTCACTGGACCTGTGGTAGCTGCACATGCATTTTGTGCAAAAGTCGAAGCCACAGCCTTCACGACTGCACATCGCTCTTTGTAGATAGGAGTCATACTTTGCAGGGGAGCCACAGCGGTGGCAGGCTTTAAGGCTTTCAGTGGTTTTCAAGGTCTTGGCAGCCTGTTGAGAAAGCATATAAAGAAAATCATGAGTGGAGGGTAAATACAGACCCCAAACATTCCCCGATGTTATCTAACGTGTCACAAAACATACTATAACTTCTCCCACTCTAGAAAGATAAATCACAGATTTAACCTAATTTTGGTTATATCAGATTCTGATGGGAGATTGAACAGGAATAATCAGGCTATAGCTGCAGGTATTTTGGACTAGAGATATAGACGAATAGAGGTGGCTAATTTAAAATTCTTTAAATTTTAAATTTAAAGGACAGACTAAATGCAAACATGGCCTTCCCGAATCCTACAGACTTGATGCAAAGATGGTGATCTAGCTAACTTCAGTTAAAAATAAAAAAAAGAGAAAATACATTTTTGAAAAGTTAGAAATATATCCCCAAAACTTCAGCTGTAGTGCGCTTAGCTTGAGACACCAAATAAAAGCAATTCCTAATTCTCTCAAATTAATTCATTTTTTGACACAAAAACAGGTCCACTATTCAAAATCATTCAGCATTAGAAAATTATAGACCTGCATAGCACTTTATATCATTTAGATGTTAAAAGCAAAATGTTTATATAACTAAATTGTGTGCTTTTAGACTGCCTCTTCAGTGTACAGTTGAATATTCAGATTCTTAATGCTATAAAGTGCTATACAGTAGTATTAGAGGAGCTTCATCGTACTTTCCAGTGCTATTACATCATCTTCTCTTACTACACCAAGTTGAAGAATAAGACTTTTGAGCTTGAGTATGAAATCTTTTTCTAGTTTGGAAAATCTGTTGCTTATTAATAACCAATGATTTTCAATAAATATTTTCAAGTCCTATGAGACTTGCAATGTAGACCTACACCTATATGTGACAGACAAAAATGCTTAAGAAAAATAACAAGGTGAAAAGAAACTTAAGGCTGTTGGGCCACTTGTTGACAACTCCCAATGTGCATCACACTAAAACTATGTCATTAAAAACACCAAACATTTTAATGTTAGATAATTAGTTAAAGAAAAAAACAAACCAAAACAAAAAACACAGAATAAACAGGAGAAATATCTATTTGTTTATTTTAAAATATAAGACCTAAAGAGCTACTTAGTCTTTGGTCTGTATTTTTTAGCAAAGTTGTCAGTTTTCTAGTTTATCTGGAAAACATGGTTCATTATAAGTCCATGGAAACTAAGAGGAAATTACTGAACTTTTTCATGTCTGATCCAAGACAAAAATAAAAACAACCCCCAAAACATCACAAAGGCATTTTGAAGGTACCCTAGGTACCTGGGAAGAAAAGAAAAAAAAAAAAAGTAGAACAACCCAATATATTGATATTCTCCACTCGTGGCATTGTCTTAAAATAAGCAAAAGCAAATAAACAAAATCTGGCAGAAATACTAATAAGAGTTACAAGCACTTCAAACTGGAGATACTACTTTCAGAAACACACTTTACAAGCTGATCGTGTGCCAGACAACATGTGAGAAATTGAAGACGAATTTAAATCACCAGTTACCTCAGAAAACTCCATCAGCCTGCTGTGGTTCTTAGATGCTTTGGATCTGGTGCTTTTTTTATCCAAGTTTTTTGGTGGGGTTGCTTTCTGAATGGCAGCTAAAGCCGCTCGATAGAGAGCATAATCCCTTGTTGCAGCATGCTCTGGTGTCTTAGTACCATTCTAATAAAAAGAAAAAGAACAAATTTTGAGAAGAGACTTTTCTGATGCTGAGCTTTCGTTTAATAGAAGCCAGCAACTCATTTTTGATCCTTCCTCCTGCCTAAGTTTCCACAAATAAAACTTCATACAAAGTAGTACGCTACTAATTTTACCTTAGCTTTCTGAGCAACAGCTGCCATAAATTCATAGAACAGACCTCTAGGTCAGACCATCAAAACCACCCATCTTCCGTTATGTAATGCAATGTACTATCATATTAACACATCATAATTATTT
This sequence comes from Pezoporus wallicus, assembly GCF_028554395.1. Classification (NCBI taxonomy): domain Eukaryota; kingdom Metazoa; phylum Chordata; class Aves; order Psittaciformes; family Psittacidae; genus Pezoporus; species Pezoporus wallicus. The sequence continues at coordinate 1,653,554 of NW_026635157.1, forward strand.
AGGCAGAGCATGTAACCTGGTCACTGCAGCGTTTAAAAGCCCAAAGCAATATTTCTAATTCTTTATGGGGAGCAGGAATGCTTGAAGCTTTAAATAGGAAACTCCTCCCACCAATTTTCTAAGTTTGCAATTCAAGTTAAAAAAAAAAACAACATACAATAGCAGGGAAGAAATCGAACTTTATGGGATGAATGCTCAGTGGTGTCCAACTGTTTCACCCCAACAGGCTAGAACCATAAAATACAGCCTAAAATCCTAAGTAGCTGACCACCTTATTCTGTGGCAGATCCCAAGTCTTGCTTCATTGTATATCCACCTCTCAAGGAAGAAAAACACCCCTAGTGTTTTGAAAGAGTCCTGCCATGGTAAAGCACAATGCTTAATGTATTTTTTTTATTTCATAGAACAAATAGGAATTAGGAATAGCTACAGTGCAAAAAGCTGTTTTCTGCAGCCAACATGTTGCACTTTTTCAGTGCCTCTCTCCCTTCTTCGTCAGTGGAGATGCTGAAGTAAGCAAGCCTCTGCATAGAGCCTCTAAGGCTTGCCCAGTGGGCAGTGCTGGAACTGACCCTCTCCCCTTCCTGCCTTCCTCTGTAACACAGGGCATGTGGAAGCTCTTAAGAACATCTGTCTCTCTCCTTGGGCAACCTTCTCTATCAACCTTGCTTGGGCTCAAAAGACAGTGAAGTGACCAGCAACACCTGAAGCAGGGCATCCTAACAGAATAGACTCAGACACTCCAGTGCCAAAGTTTTCAGCCTAAAAAACTCTTCTGTGATTGCTAAGGCCTGGCAGGAGTCTTCAAATTGCTGGTTTAGGCTTGAAATATCTAACAAGTGCAGAAACTTACGGAAAGGTTTTTCACAGCTTTACTATAAATTTGGAAAATCCATTTATCTTCTTGTAGAATTTTCTGCCATGTTGTGCTGACTTTGGCAAAACTGCAATGAGAATACAAACATCAGTTACCTTTTAGGAAAGGGAAAAACTTTTTATTTAATGGTGGGAATAACTATGTTATCTTTTTCTTTCATGTAGAAGATGGGATATGTTCACAATTGTAATCTATAAATTTGCCTTCTAGGAAAAAGACACATTCTCCATATATGTAATGGCTTACATTGACAGCTCATGTTTTAATATGTTACTACATAGTACTGACTACTGAGCATATGTCACAGCCCCCATACGTAAAACATTCTTAAGCCACCTGATTAGGTTGTTTCCTTTTCCAGTGAAACACAATGGGATTAATATACTTACTTGATCAAGTCCGTCTCGCCAAGATGCCTTAAAATGTTTGCTAATATATGCTTCAGGTCCTTTTGGAAGAGTTCAGCAAGTATGTCTATTCTATCTAATCCCATTTTCTTTCCAATTAGGTTGCAAAGTTCAATCTTTCCCATAAAAAGAATTTTGTCTACTGCAGCCCAAGACTTGAGATTTCTTTTACCACCTTTTTTCAAAGTTGAGCAAATCATTTCTTCATAATGGATCACTGGCAACAAAGTTTTCTTTGAAAACTGTGTTTGGGTTTGGTTCTTCATAAGACAATGCTTCGGTGTTCCACAGAGATTCCCAGCCAAAGGTATAATATCCTCATGTTCTATTGCATCAGTGTATTGATTACTTAATATAGAGGAATAACCACTGTCCTCATTAAACTTACTGTTTTCCAGAGCCTCCATTTCATAGATACCTTCATCAAGTCTCTGGGTTACTTGTTTGTTTTCTTTGTTATGTACAGGTCTTCCTTCATCTTCAGGATTTAGATTTCTGCTGGCCACATGGTACGAGTCACTAAGGAGTATTTTCTGATGCTCTTCAGCACACCTTTTACAAAAACCCTTCTCATAATTCAAGGGGCAGGATTTTTCTAGTCTTGATTTCTCCACAGTAGACTTCAGTGGTGCAAACCCAGCATGAAGAGACATACAACCAAAGTCACATTTCATCTTGAAAGAGCGATTAAGGTTTGATTTCATTATTTTGTTTGTATCCTGCAAGAAACAAAAAGGACAATATTACATCACAGCTAAAGTGTATCACAAATACTTTTTGTTATAAATAATCAACCATGCCTTGTTCTGCATTATGAATTTTAACCTTTTATCTAGGTCGCCCTCCAGTGTCTAAACCAGACAACTAGTGAGACTAAGGCTTTGTAAGAGCCACTATGCAAATCTATCTCCTGAAAATTGGAGCTTTACACTCCTTTACTTTGGGATGGGAAAACCAACTGGGCGATTTTACTGGGGTTTTTTACACCTTTCCACCAGTACAGATTACTTCGAGACAGACTGGTGCCTCCATTTCCTACCCTACATGCAGGGATATACTAAGGGCACTTGTGGCCCCTGCAAGACAGCTCAATGGCAGAGGGTCCTTGGGTGACAGCAGGCCCTGGTAGGGGTATGCCAGGCCAGAGAAGCCTGAAGTTTGCAAGCAAGCCCAGAGGCAATGCTGCTCATGCAGCCAGGTATCTCATGAGGCATTTTAAGAGGGGAGGAGGCTGGGTGTCACAGGGAAAGCTTGAGGGCTTAGATGCATGTGAAAATGATAATGGAAAGCAGCATTCTTGAAAGACTGGTCAAAGTGAAACAAAGGTTGCTTACGAACATGATTTTAAGAGGGTCAAAAGATATTATAGGGAAACGGATCTCTTCTTGCCTTTTTCCTTTCCCCTCCCCCCGAGGTGTGGTGCTATCTATATTAACAATTGCGGGGGGATGGGAGAAGGCTAAAGGGGAGAAGGAAGCCATTGCCGTTGTGTTAAATCTAAGGGGAACAAATTTTCAACATGCTTTGCAATCTATAGGGGAAAAAAAAATAATCTGCCCTTATTTCAAGCAGGAGGGGGTATTTCAAGAGACTTAAGCACTTCCAACAGTTTTGGAAAAAGTATTATAAAAAAAAAGTGTTTCATGAAAGTTTCAGAGTTAAAAGCCCCTTCTCCGTACCTTAGTTTGGGGGAAGAAAGGCGCAAACACGCTCACGGCTTTGTACAGTGTGAGCTAGGGCAGAGCTGGAAGCCCTCACTAAGTCTCCTTCTCCCCTTCCCGCCAGCGAGCAGAGGAGCTTTTGGGCTGAAATCCCGCAGAACTGGGAAATGTGTTTCCCCCCTCCCCCACGTTTCGCTGCATCAGGGCCGGCCCCGGTGCCCCGGCGAGTTGCCTCAGCCGCGGGCCCCCCGGGCACTGTCAGGCTGCTCCCCCCCAGCACTCAAGATGGCCCGGGTGGGCTGCAGGTAGATCGGCTCCCGGCCCTGCAGTGCCCGCGGACCCTTCAACAGCACCCTGCGCCTTCAGGGGTCTCCGCTTTCCCCGCGTCCGAGGATCCCCCCTGAAATGGTGGTGGCGGGACGGGCAGGAGCGCGCCAGGGGATGGCCCCCTCCAGCGGCGTGGCCGGGCGGAAGACAGCGCGGCGCGGCACCTCCCAGCCCGCCGCTGCCTGCCGGCGGATGCCGCGCTCGCCACCCCAGCGCGGACCCGAGTCCCACACGCTACTGGGTGGCGGGACCGTTGGGCTCTGCGGCTGCCCGTACGCTACCGTCCCGTCTCCTCCCATCCCACCCATCCATCCATCCATCCATCCACCTAGTCCCGCCGGCTGGATAGCTGCGGGGCAAGGCTACGGAGGGCGGCAGGACCGGGCGGCCACCGGGGATCCCCGTGTGCGATCCGCCTGGTGCCCCTCACAGTGCCGCCAACACCACCAGTCCCGCCGCCACGCACGCCAGCAGCCCCCACAGTCCCGGTCACAGAGCCCTCAGCCCCGCTGCCCAAAGCCGAACCTGCCGCAGAGTCCTCAGCCCGGAGCCCCGCTGCCCAAAGCCGACCCTGCCGCAGAGTCCTCAGCCCTCAGCCCCGCTGCCCAAAGCCGACCCTGCCGCAGAGTCCTCAGCCCCGCTGCCCAAAGCCGACCCTGCCGCAGAGTCCTCAGGCCGGAGCCCCGCTGCCCACCCCCCCTTGCGGCGCTCTCCCGCTCACCTGCAGAGCTGCGCGGCCGCGGGTAATGAACGCGCGGTTGCTCTCGCCGGGTACTTTAAACTTTGAATTTGGTATCCAAAATCGCGCCGCCCAATGGGGAGCCGCTGGCAGCGGCGGCAGCCAGTGGGAGGCGGGCAGAAGGCGGGGGCCAAATCAGAGCAGCCGCGGGCGGAGCCGTTCGGGATCATATTTTCCCTCCTCGGCCGGCAAGGAGTGAGGTGAGTGGTGAGGAGCTGGCGCGCGCTCCGAGGGGTGGAGCTTGGAGGGGAGGGGGGGCGGAGCTGAGCGCGGGAGACGGGGCTATCGGCAGAGCGGGGCTGGGTTCTTCCCTCCGGTCTCCTGTTCCCCCCGGTTCCCCCCTTTCTCCGGGCTGCTCCCCCTTTTTTCCCGCCGGTCCCGCGAACGGTCTCCCAGCGCCCTCCTGAAGGAGCAACAGACTTCCGTTCTGTGGGGCTGGAGAGAGTGGGGGAAACCTACGAGCCTAAGCACTGCCTGGCGCCCAAATACATCTGGGGTTTCTCTTCTAAATGGATGCGACTGGGATCTTGCCCCCATCCTTGCAGAATCGGAGTGCACGCTCAGAGTATGCAGGGCTCCTCTATACCGGAGAAGGGCTCCTGAAGTCGTGCAGTGTATCCTACATCTGAGTTCTTCCCCGTGGAAGAACTGTATCGTGCATTGCGATCTCAACAGCTCAGGGAGCTTGCATTTGCAGTGGGACAGAAGACCTCACATTAAAATTTGGAGCAAGAACGAGACTTAAAGTCTTCACCCAGTAAAACTTGCCAGGACAGGCCACGGAGGTTCCACTCAAGATAGCAAAGTCTGCCTTGTATGGCACTGTCACATGCCAGTTTTTGAGTACCTCTGTCAGCCTCCTGCCAGAACCATGGGTTTTCTCACATTGATCAGAAGCTGGCAACTTGCAAGGCAACAATGCATCCAGTGTCTGTTCAGAAGCCAGACAAGAACAGGGAGGCTGTGGAGCCAGGCAGGATGTAGCCAGCCAGGTCACCAGCCAGAACATCAGGGAAGGTCTAGGGTGACAAAGACTCCCAACGCTCAGGTAAGTTTCAGGCAGTACCAGTGCTTAGACCTGACTGATGGCTCTTATTTGTCTGAAGGAATATGAAGCTTAAGTTAGAGAGAGAAGGAATCACAAACTCCACCCATCACTTGGCATAAGGTAGCCTGGCTTTAAGTGAAGTCAGGAAGACTGTCACAAGGGCTCTGTAGTCTTCCATTTACAGTACTGATTTGGTAGGAATAAAGACTTCAGTCCTCATGTCTGCTCCAACCAGTATCTAATTATTTTTACGCACAAAATGCAACAATGTTTATTTTTACTTTCTTAGGTGCCAACTGGGAGTTGTAGATCTGCTAGTAAATCTAGACCTCGGTCTCACACTTACCAACAGGAAATATGTATGCCTAATCTTATGCACAGATGCTCCTAATCTGAAGTTAATGTATACTTCTTTAATTAAAAGATTTGGAACTTAATCATAGTTACTACACAGTATTTCCTAGACAACAAAGCTGATAAATGTATTAAATGATTCTATGTGTTTTTTTGACATGAAGTGGTTCAAACTGCACTCTAAAATATAATAAAAGATAATAAACTGATAATTGGTTTTTATAGAGGATGTTTAAATAATACATTTCTATAAACTATCCATAGCAAGATTATTTATTCCTATTCTGATTTCTTGCACTAATTTTTATTAGAAGTCTGAAAATGAACACTCATATATTCATGGTAATATTTTTCCCTAGGTTCCAATTTCTTACTTCCTGGTATTTATACTTCAAATACATTCTGTGTGTGTGTAGGTAGAGTACATGATGGGATAACGTGGCATGGAAGCTGCAGGGTTTGTATTGCTTTATATATTTGGGATTGTAAAATGTAATGTAAAATAGAAGTTAAAGCCTTCTTTACCCACAGCTGTGAACATGTGCATATACAATGGTAAAATGAAAAGGCAAAAGCTTTACTTTGCTTTCACAGATCAAATGTTTTAAATAAATAGACAAAACCAGCGAGATGCCATTCATACTGTGTAACATTTAGAAAAATCAAAAAACTGGAGACTTAATTAAAAACATAAAGAAGAAACTGAACTGAAGCCACATGGAAATACCAGCCAAACAATAGTGTCATGATTCTTTTCTCTTTTGAATCAAAATAAATTCATATAACTTGCCCTTTGGCTTCCACAGATTTGTTTTTTTCTTTTCCTGGAACAAGGGATATTCCCAAACATTCTTTTTTGTGTTTACTAATAAACTCTAGGTGGTCAAATGAGATACACTTTGACTCTCTTTCATGTAAGTAATTAACAAGTGGTGCCATTTATTACTTTCTTCTAATCACTCAAACAATAGCATTTTTTTCTCTCAAGTAAGCTATTTGACACTCTACTGATGCTTAAACTATTGTTTAAATGAAAACTTGAACTAAAAATAGCTAATTGTTTAATGTGTACCTTTCAAGAGTGGTGTATCAGCATCTTCCCAGTGGAGAAAGTTAAAAACTGCAGCTACTTCCAGCCTAAATGTTAAGTGAACTGCTTCAGCAATAACATCTCATATAAAGGTAATAAAGTCTTTTACTTAGCAAGTAAGAAAACTGTTTATCAGTCATGAGGAAACAAGTTGTGGTATCTTTCAGGATCTGAAAAGCAGTAGAATTTTCTGAGTGGTGCGCCAAGAAGCTCCTTTGCAGACGTAAGTCCACATCTGTTGTAATGGGCTGACAAAGAGCAATGTTCATGACAGATTCTTTTTTTCATTTTCTGAAATAATTTCCATTAAAGATTCATAATCAGCATATTCTCTCAGAGTTTGTATCATTTCATCTAGCTTTTCTTCTCCTAGCATGAAACACTCAATATGATGCACTGATCTGCTTATCCTGTGGTCAGTAATCCGGTCCTGTGGGAAGTTGTATGTTCTGATTTTCTCTGACCTTCCTTTAGTCCCAATCTGTCAAATAAGAAGGATCAGTTTATCATCATCATCTTTTTATAAAAAGGGTGAACTACTGATAAAGCATTTAAAGCAAAAACTTTCTCTTCCTCCCATACTCATCCAAAATATGTTACATAGTACTCAGATCAGTTCACTAGTTGCAGTAACTGCTCTCAAACATGTTAAAGAACAATTTTACTGCATGTTTTTCCAATACTACTCTCATTCTTCTTGCTGTAATCCAGTTTGTTTCATTAGATCTCTAGAATTTACATACTACTGAAATTTTAAGTTTGGCTAACAGACCTTTACTGCTGAAGTAGAATGTGATTTTTTGCCTCATGCAAGTCCTCCCTGGGCTCTTGTTCTTCTGTACTTTCATTTACTATTTGCAGTTCAACACAGGAGTTACCCCAATGACTTATGGTCATAGAGAATTACATCTTTACTGAGTGAAACTTACCTGAACCTTTCGAACACTGTTTCTCTTTTTGGTTTCTTCTTCCAGCTTGGCATTGTACAGTTTAGCACATAGCATTTGCATAGCCTTCTCTTTGTTTCTAATTTGAGATCTTTCTTGTTGACACTCGGACACAATCCCTGCCAAAAATATCATAATATTTAACACCTAACATTAGCACATACTTTTGCAATTTCTGGAAGATTTGTATTATGTTACAATAAGCTGCTTCTTTCTTCAAAACGTATTTTGGATTGGGAATGTAAAAGTCCAGGCTTATTAACATTTAATGATACATTTTTGGAGAGAAGTGCAGGCTGAGTTGTACAGGTGCTTTGACCCATAGGACAAGAAATTTAGACAAAAGGTAAATAATGAAATAAAAGATACATATTGTGGCTGACTTACAGAAGACACCTTTAATACTTGCAACTTTTTGCCACAGTTCCAGAAAATTCAGAATTTAAGGAGTAATAAAATACAAGAGATAATGAGTATATAGAATATGATCAGAATATACAAATGTGGGCACAATTTTCTTAAAAAAAATAAAGGTGCAGTTTCTCCCTTCAAAACATACAATTCAAGTTAAGATAAGAAGTGAACAGCCTAAGAAAGGAGTAGGGAGAAGAAATACAGGCAGAAGACAGCACAAGCTATTTGTTATTTGGATTTATTTTAAGTAACTCTTTTAAGACCACAGTATGCTTTTCTAAGATTGAACAGTATTACTTTATGAAAGACTTGTTTACAAATAGCTTTGGACTGCAATGAAGATTTATAAAAATAGCTAGGATGAGGGGAATAGAAGAAGTAACAGGACAACTGTAAAGGAAAAGAAATCAAAAGGAATGAGGAAGGGAAAGGTGGAATAGGAAAAAGGAGATAAAGCAACACAAAGCCCCCTATGAACAATCTCCAGTGTGCAACCACAACAAAAATGTACAAAAAATTTCTGTAACAAATACTAATAACCACCTTTAGCAAAAAAATAAGATAATTTATAATTTGCTGGTTTTATTGTTTGGATTTTTTTCCCAAACTTACAGGAAATCCAAACTTTTTGAATCTGGAGAGCTTTTTTTGTCTTCAACAGAATTCTATCCTCTCCACTGTTACCTTCTGCTTTGCTGAGGTGATGCAACAAGTGTAGAATGGATTAATATCTTCAATAAAAATGAAGAAATCGGTGGCAAAAATCTGGATATGTGAAGATAAGGAGCACTCAAGATTATCCTGAGGTTGTAAAGCCTGACTAATGTTTGTGGTAGAGGAGAGGAAAAGCTAAAAAGCAATGAAAGTCAAAGCAGCTGTTGTAGATTGCTCAAAAGGAAGTAAAAAGCTTAAGAATGGCAATTAAGAAAAAAAGATACGATAGCTAAAATGAGGTAGTATTTGAAGGTGTATCTTATCCCTCCTATGTTTCCTAACCCGAGCCGTGGGCATGGGCTTCCTAATTATATGTGTAATCTATGGGAAAGGAGCCAGCAGACAAATGGAAAATGAACAATTTCTCTACAATGAAAAGCAACATTTTAGTATGTAAATAAAGCAATCTCTCTTTCAGAGACTAGTCAAGAGAAGGCAAATAATCAGATTTTAACCTATTCCGTTTTTTTCAGGTTTTTTTTTCATTATTTGAAAGTGTAAATATAACTTTCATAGAAACTGATCTGGACACTTTTAGAGGGTCATGCTCAATGGCAAAATGGATTGTTTATCTACTGAAGTCAGTAATCTTCACTGTTACAAATTGGAGTGGGTACACGATGGTGCATTTAGAGTGCTATAAACACACATGAAAACTCTGCTCTATTGTTGTCCATGTTTGAAAAAAAAAACACAGTTTCAAAAGAAATTCTGACAGTGGTTTTGCAATGTAGATCTTGTACTAACGGGAAAAAAAAGCACCTGTTGGAATGTGAACTATCCGTACAGCACTGTCTGTGGTATTGACATGCTGGCCTCCAGCTCCAGTAGCTCGCTTTGTTTCTATCCGTAGATCTTTTGGATTAATTTGCAGCTTCATCTGTCATGGGAGATGGGAAAAAAAAAGACAGAAAGAACAAATATTTGTTGTTTCTCCCTAGGCAGATGTCAGATATGTAAAGCTGGTTTATTTTATAAGGCACATTCAGGCAAGATCAAACTTTTAGAAGTTTATGAGTGGTAGCTTTCTTCCATGTATAAACATGTTAACAAATCCTTGTAGCCAAATTGGAATGCAACATGATGGAAACTGGGAAATCAAACAAATAGTAGCCTAAGGCATAACCATCCTTTAGCACTGATCTTCCCCCTCTTCCAAAAGCTCTGCACCCTCTTCTAGAAGAGCTAACCAATATTTGAACTTGACCAAATGGTTTTTAGATAAAATGGAAGATTTTGCTCTGGAATGGGGTGATGGTCTCTGGAAGGAGCAAGACAACTTTGGGAGAGAACAGGAAGCAGTAACATCTTTGTTTGCTAGGTCAACATGAAACAAAGATCAAAGCAAAGCTTTAATTCTTAGCCAGTTGTTTGTAACCAAGCAAACATGGTGAGAATGAGTTATCACCTATACACTCTGGAAAGTGAGGACACCACAAAAAAGGGGAAGAGGAGGTGCTAAAAGAAATCTCTTTGAGCTCTGTAAACTAATTCAGTCTTTTGTTACTTTTCAAAAAATGTAAAGCCTACAAAAATGCAAGAGATGAGTGAATTTTCAAGTTACAGTGAAGTAAACTGCCAGCGACTTTCTTGAGATTACGATTACGAGAAAACACAGAAGTTCTTTATTTCACACCCTAGACAAAAATTAAAATAAACAAACAAATATGATTTAGTTTAAAATTAAGATTTAAAAAGATCATTAGAAGACAATAACAAGAGAGAGACAGAAAACACGGGTATTAGCAATACAGCATGTAAAAACATTGCTCGTAGTAAAGTCTATAAAGTGTTATACTAAAAGATAAACATTACCTCGGTCGGTTGGGGTAATATTGCAACAGTCATTGTGCTGGTGTGGATGCGTCCTTGTTTTTCTGTCTTTGGTACCCGCTGAACACGATGAACTCCCCCTTCAAATTTCATGTACTTATAAGCTTCAAGACCTGCTATAGTGGCAACAGCATGCCTTAAGCCACCTTAAATACAGAAGAAAGCCAACTGTAAACCTGTAAAAAAACTTCTTTTCTATGCTGTTATATTTTAAACACTGTATTTAGACATCACTGTAATTTGTTTATTAAAACTATTAATTTACCACTTAAATACTTAAGCACACTATTTGAGTTGCAGCCACCTCTGTGACATTTAGGATAGTTTAAGTTACTAGAGACAACAGTGTGCTGGCGGCACTATAGTGCTTCAGATGAGATGACCATGAAACTGGTTCAAAAGTCAAGTATTTAAGTTATACAGCTTCAAATCAACTATTATGAACACAGGTTTAATATGAAATTCAGCTAAATCCAATGATATTTCAACAAACCCTCTACCCTGACAGACATGTCAAATATTAGCCTGTCAAAGGTTAGCTCTTAGTATGTGCTTGCCTCTTTCAAATAAGATGTTCCCCTCTATCCTGAAAGCTGATGTTCACAGAACAAGGGTTTGAATTTGCAATCATTTTTTCATGTGGCATCTCACACCCAGATTCAAAGTCCCATATCTCTGTCTGCCACTACAGTGTCAGAGACAGTGGAGAAATAATGACGTGGGTTTGTGCTTTAACATGTGCAGTAAATCTTGAACATGCTGATTTTGAACAGTGGCATCCCTTGGGGTATATGAATAAAGCCAGTTAAGAGTGGACTGGAACCATTTCTTAATTGCAGCTTTGTTTAACATTCACTTTGTTCACAAATGTCCACATTCAGATTTCAGTCAAATTCTGCAGCTCTCTGAAATGTGGGAGTTCAGTGTTTTAATGTAGGACATTTCTTTTGCTCAGGCATTCCACAAACATGGAGTGTGGATGGGATGCAATAGCCTAGTATCACCAGCAAGTCTCCTTAACTTAATTTTTACTCAGCACAGCGCAGACAATTTGAACCTGGGGGTTCAAACACACCTTTCATTGGCAGTCTATAGTGTCCCTGCCTCCTGATTTATTTCTAGCTCTTCAGTTTTGGGAACATGTGGTCATGCCAGTAAGATCAGAAAAAACCACTTCAAGAGGCTAGTAAAGGCTAAGGCTGACTTTATTGTTCTCTAAATTTACATCCTACCTTCCTGAACATTCATTTCTGTGCACAGGCAAGCCCTCAGCAAGCCCAAGAGTTTAAAATAAATACAGCCATTAAAAACCTAGCAGTTTCAAAGAGAAAATATAGCTAGATATATACTAGCTTAACTATTACCTCCATTTCCCACTTAAGGCATTAAAGAAAATGCCTCTGAGGGTGTGGGCTCTCCATATTTATTTTTTGTTAACTTCTATACAGTTGGAAAAGAAAGGATTCAAGACACTTGAAAATATAAGTAAGTCCATAATATGGCATAAAGTAAACAGAAGTGTTAGAAGATGCTTCACCTCTCTCAAAGTTTGCTAAAAATCTCTCTGTAATTACATCGTGTTGACTGAAAAAAGAAATTAGTGTTTCTCTGACAGACTGCATATCCTATCACCTTTTCTCATTTCTTCTTCAACATTTTATTAACAAAAAAAAAAATGCTGATGAAAGTATGAATACAGGTAGAGTTTCACAACCAATCTGAGTTAGGAGCAGTAAGCTGCACATGAGCCTGTCTACTGATCCATAGCCACTATGATACATTACCTCCATAACAACGTGTAAGTAAGCAAAATGTGCTAGCTTTACTCACAGCAGCATGGATAACAGTAAGCCTGCTGATCTGTTAAAACAGACAGACTTAGCAAATCCAGCCTGCTGAGAAACATGGCTAGGAATCTGTCAATCAAAACCCAAATCCCTGTCACTGGTTGGGCATGTTTTGGATTGCAGTTTCACAGTTGGCTTAAGATAACTCAACATCTTGCTGCTGGAAGGAGGTCCTGGTTTTCTTACTGCCATCACCAGTAACCACACAGTTCTAACCCCACCCCTCCATAAGCATTTCCCCTCTTGTGCTGAATTACATTAAAACTAATCAGGGGGGTTGGGAGGGAAGAGGGCTGTGGTATTTTCAGTTGGATTGACTTGGTGATGAGACTGCAGAGATGCATAATTACAAATGCAATGCAAAGAAGTCAGCAGTAACACAGAGACAGCAGCCTGATCTTTGTGAAACAACTTTATACACTAACTGGATTAAACTAAAATCAACGTGTCACTGCCTCAGTTTGTTGTGTAAACCTATCACCCCCATTTTTGCAAAGACAGGTTCCATGAGATGCATGAACTCTGTTTTCTTTGAGAAATAGTGAACCAACTTCACAGCTCATCATCACCAGAAGATCCAGTTTTTCCGCCTACTTGCATTCAGCTCCATGTTGCTGCTTATCTTATGCTATCTCTAAGGCTCCTGAGAACTGAATTAACACATCAACTAGGCACAAAACTATCCCAGTCATAAAAAGCAAAGTCTTTGCCAGTTTAAGTGAAAGGACATCAAAACAGACAGGAAAAAAAAAAAAGGAAAGGTAGGACTGCTCAGACTCAGACAGGCAGTGAGGCAGTAAGGAGAAAGGAGAAACATGTCTGTTTACTGGCATCAAGCTGTTAAACTGATTACCTGTGCAATTTCAGTTGAAGGCTTTCATAAAGAATTAGATCTCTTATCCCTTCTCTAAGAGTTTCAATTCCTCCACTTTGCTCTTCCATTAGCTGTTACAGATGAGCTACACCCAAACATCCCATGTCCTTACATAAATCTGCAGATGACATTATTCAGATAAATTCTGCGTGTTCTAGATTAAACCTCAAGAATAGTTTTAATTATACTGATCCCCCTCTACCAAGGGATCCATAATAATGAACAGATTTTCAACCTGCCACCAAACTGATCTAGAAACATTAGAAACTCTAAGCGTCTAAACAGAATAGTATATCCAAAAAAGAAGTATATGTAATCTGTATTTGTAAAAAAAAAAAAAATTATAAAGCTAAACCAACATAATGCGCATCACTTTCTGAATCTTTTTCTGCCAACCACTTAATTTCATTTCTGCTTTTTGAAACTACTGAAAGACAATTTTATTTATTAGCACTTTAGTATTTTAATAGTACTTCTGAAATGAAATTTCTGTATTTTCTCAAATACAGAAGCTGAGAAAAATTGTACTCAGATATTTAAACAATCTTCCACTTCAAAAATTAAGTTAGTGCAAGTTAGCTTCCTCTAGTCAGGAAATGCAAGTGTCAAATGAATGAGTGTTTCAACTTAAATTAAAAAGTTACAAAGATTACGTGTTTTCATTACTGACCTATTTCACTGGGAAAGTATTCTAATATTTCAAATTTCCACTTTTTATAGGCAGCATATCGTTGATACATATCAAATATCTCCGAGGTGAACAGCATGGCTTCCTGCCCTCCAACTCCAGCGGTTACTTCCATGACAAGATCACTCTCGTCTGTTTCTTCTGAAGGAATCAAAAGCAACACTATCTGCGAATACAAAAACACCCACCTAAGACTTCCCTCTGACGCTGCTATCCACTACTGAGATAGTAAAAAATGGCAGACAAGAATGTAATCAATCTAGGCTGCATTCTTCTGCACTAACTTGCTGGTTGCTGGGAGGACAGGCTTCCCATGCTCTTGCAGTGAAGAAAGAGCAGTGAGGAAGAGGTGGGAAGGGATGCTCTCTGTGTCTGTTCACAGTTGTTGGAGCTACATCAGTCTCCTTCAAGACCTAGAAAACTTTACAGGGATTTTTACCCATCAGGAGCACTGCATTGTTTGGACACCACAGGATACACAATGGTTCTTGCAAGCCAGATGAGTCTCTTGCTTCTCATCAGATTCCCTTTCAATCTGGTCTCCACTGCAGAGCTAAGAAGGTAAGGGTGTTCAGGAAGAGAGTCCAACAACAACCAAGTTGTATTACTAATTTCTTTACTAAAAAAGGGAGAGCCAGCCTTATCTTGATCTGTAGAAGACAGCTAGAACCAAAAAAACTGTATCACAATTTTGCAGGCTGGATCAAAACTCTGGATGATTTGCAAATGCTTTTCAATCATCTTACCTTACTAGCATTAAGACGATGTTTTGTTCCACAGACTTCTCCTTCTGTCAAAATCATAAATATTTACAAAAGTACCTATAAAGTGACTCTTGGCTTGTTGCTGAAGGAATAAATGTGACAATCCCAGCTTCTACTTCACCAGTAACATTGAGAGTATGTAACTGTTTATGTGAAGATCACTACTGTTAAACAACATAGATACTATGTAGAACCTATATAAGGTAGCCGTCTAAAGTAGTTACATAGTATTAGCTTATTTAAAAAAAAAACCAAAACACTAGTGTGGATCATACTACACAAGTCCAATGCTTCCAATAGATAAAAAAGCCAGACATCCATAAAGCTACACTCAGCCAAGAAAAGCTGTAGCACCTACTTATAAAGATGAATTGATTCAAACAATTTCAGGAAGAAGTAAGCACACACTTTCAGGCTGTCTCTATACCATCTGCACTTTTCATTTTCCTTTGATAACAGATGCTAATTGAGAAGTATTATTGGCAGGGACGGCAGAAGAAGAGTTTATCCTATATATCTTATTTTGAAGAGAAGGCAATTTGGCTTTGTTAATTTAAAGAATGGCAAGGAAATAGAGGCTTTTAAAGGGTATCTAACCTGCTGTTTCAGTTCAGCTATCTCTTCTTCACAGGTGGCGATTTCCTTTTCCACAAGCTTCCGCAAATCTTCACTCTCATCTGGAATATTTTGGTATGGTTAATCCTCAGACTTGTACCGGTGTCACTGTCAAAAACGTTCTGAAAAATAACTACATGAACAACTTACTCTTAAGAAAAAAGAAAAGCAAAACCAAAAAGATCCCCAACAAATAAAACCAAAAAACAACCCAAACCCAAACAAATGAACAACCCCCCCCCCCCCAAAACAAACCCTAAATCCATCCATCCCCCCAACACACTAAGTCTGTCAGAAAAAGAGGTTAATAATACAATAATAATACAATCTGCAACAAAGATACACAGTACATATTAAGAGTACTTCCGGATATTGTTCAGATGTGAGACGCTGGAAAATCTGGAATACAAGAAGTTCCATTTAAACATAAAAAAACCAAAAGAAAAACAAACAAAATCCCACCAAAAAAACAAAACAAAACAAAAACCACAACACCTAACACAGCAAAAAAGCCCTAGCAACTGCTGTGCTAGTGGTCAAATAATGGCATAGGTTATTCAAAGAGGCTGTGGAGTGTCTGGCCTTGGAGATATTTTGAGTCCTAACTGGACACAACCCTGAGCAACCTGCTCTTGCAGGGGTTTGGACTGGGAGATCTCCAGAGGTCACTTCCTACCTCAAGTTATGCTAAGAAATTACTTTCTGTATTTCGGTGTAATAGGAACATCCAAGGATTTAAAGAGCACAGCAGCCTCACAATAAAAAATTTTCATTAAAAGGACTTTTACCCCTATCATTGTATGTAGTAATTTGAAGACAGTTAGTAGTAATTTAAAGTATTTTATCTCTGACAGTTTATTCCAAAGCAGCTGCAAATCTTCCAACACATCACTAAAAACAAAGGCATGAAAAAAATCTTGCATAATAAGAATTTGTAATTTTAAAGTCTTACTTGACTGATCAATACTAATGCTTGCTTTTCTGTAGTACAGTTTTGATACACTAAAATGTTCCTCTTTTTTTTTTTTTTCCTGGTCATTATCAAACATCACCACCCCCCCAAAAAAAAAGGTCTTTTTTTTTAATCAGTATCTTAAGCAGCCTCTGATCTGCACTGATTCAGCTCACTTGCTCAGAAGAAAAAAATATTACCCCAAAAAGGAGAAAATGGTACACACAGTAGAAAAGGGAGAACTAGGGCAAGCACAGGGACACCTAACTGCAGTTAGCAGCAAAACAAGAAAAAGAAAGATGCTAGACTCTTTTTTTTCTGTGTACAGCAAGGTTTTAAATGCATTCAGTGGAGACAGGAGATGCACTCATAATAAAGCCACACCTTTTCAGCACTATAACAGCATTTAGTCACTAGCACAATGTCAAAAGAAACTTTTTGACTTTACAATTTAGGTTTAATGTTGATGAATTACACACCCCACCCCTTCTGTAAGAAGGGAAGAAAAAAAGATAATAATGTGTAAATTGGTTTCAACATCAGGTATGCTTTTTCTGCAGCTGACTGAGAGTATGCACGGCTGACTACCTGATTGTAACTCTTCAAACATGTCAACCTGATCACCTCCAATTCTCTTTATTTTTTTACAATACCTACTGACTGATCAAGTGCTAGTCATTAAGGCTAACATAAGAATAAGCATTAAGGCATCAGAAATCTATTTGAGTCAAGCCAGCTACTGATAATGCAATTATTATGCAGTTAAGAATAATCTAATACAATAGCAGTTGCATACTTTAAGATGCAAATGTAACATAGGCTCTAAAATCGGTTTAAAATAACATACAGAAATATTTTAAAGGATGAGCTACAGAAGTGCTCAAAGTTACTAAGCCCTTGTGACCACTTCACTTTGCTGAAGTTCTAAACCTGGTTTTGATGGCACTGCCTTCTTTAGGTTCTGAAAGGAGAAAAAAAATTATCTTCCATTCCATTTTATTCATTCAGTTTGAGTCAATGATTAGTTTGTTCACAGGAACTATTTCTCCTTTTTCAGTCTGAGGTGGGAGAGAATTAATTGTATTAAAAAAAAAAAAAGAAAAAAAATACCATTTACTTTTAGGCAGTGTCTGCCATCTCCATTAGTCTGAAAACTGAGTACAGTTAACACTTTCGATTATTCAGTATTTAGCAAAGTATGGATCTAGCAAACATTTCATGATCTAGTGAGTGCTTACTGATCTTACAGTACTCCTTTCCTGCATCTTGGTTTCTAACTGCTATCAAAATGAAGTTTGATTCAGGGTAAAAAATATTCACTATTTGGGAACTATAACAGCGTGTAGCTGCTAACGCAATACAAAGTTAAACCGCAGGGTGGGGGCAGCACGAACTGATGCTGAGGCCTACATCCAAGGAAAAAATAATAAAAAAAAAAAGAAGTTTTCTCTGCCAGATTTATTATCATTATTTTTCTTGACACTGATGCTGTTGCCTTTCCTTCAAGCGTCAGCTGACACGCACCTGGATCCAGGCCTCCACCTTCAGCCATGGAAGGCACGACGGAGCCGTCCCGCAATTCCCCCGCTCCTCCCCTACCTCCCGCGTTTCAGCGCCCTCCCACCACCCCGCGCCTCACTGCCAATTGCGCCGGCACATGCAAATACCGTCCCCGCCCCTCGCGGCTCCGCACCTTGCCGCGCCAGCTCCCGCATCTCGCACAGTTCCTGCTCCTTGTCGCCCAGCCGCCGGACCCGCGCCGCCAACTCCGGCCCCACCCCGCCCGCGCCCTGCGCTTCCAGCAGGCGGCGCAAGGCGGGGCCGGCAAACAACTCCTGTAGGCCGGGCCGGGCGCTCAGGCCGCAGCGCGGCAGCAGCAGGCACGACCCCGCCGCGCTGCCCCTGCCCGTCGCTGCTCGGTGGCTCTGATGGGGCAGCGCGGCGGCCCGGCAGCCCTGCGCCACCCGGAGAGCTCGCGAGAGCAGCCGCATGACCGGTCGAGACGGGAGCTCGGGAGCCCTTTTTTCTCCAATGGTGACGGAGACACCCGAAAGCGCTCGACCTCCTCCCTTCCGGGTTTCCGGAAGCTGCCGAAAAGCCTCGGTGCTAACTTCCGGTGCAGTCGGAAGACACCGGGCCTCCGCTGACGGAAAGAAGCGAAGCAGTTCGGCTCCCTACGGTCGCGGGGCTGCGCCCTGAGGGGAAAGCGCTCTGATTGGCCAGCGCTGGCGGAGCGGGATAAGGGGAGCGTCTTGCCCACGGTAACGGGGCTGTAGCGCGGAGCTGTCAGGGAGGTACCTGAAAGGCTTTGGGGCTCCTGCCGGAGTAGGTGTTTGAGTATTTTGTGTTCATTCTGACCACAAAAAGAAGCCCGCAAAGAGCACCAAATCATCCATACTACAAGTCTAAGGCAGCGCTCTTGAGGCCGCGGGAGTGCATAGGTTTTCACTGGGGGAGGTGCCTTACGCCTAAATTTTCAATGGAAAGGCCGTGGAGATATGGTCATTTAGTTAATGTGATGCAAAGCACATTTGTGGCATGATCTTGGAAAATCCCTTCTGATATGCAGACAGGGTGGCAGAGTAAATTTGTTTAAATCTTAGAGTCATAGAATCAGCTAGGTTGGAAAAGACCTTTAAGATCATCAAGTTCAACCATTACCCCAGGAATGCCAAGACCACCACTCAACCATGTCACTGAGGGGCTCATCTACATAGAGTCTGAATGCTTCCAGGGATGGTGATTCCACCACTTCCCTGGGCAGCCTGTTCCAATGCCTGAGTACCCTTTCAGTGACAAAATTTTCCCTAATATCCAATCTAAACCTCCTCTTGTCCTATCACTTGTTACTTGCGAGAAGAGACCAGCACCCACCTCACTACAACCTCCTTTCAGGTAGTTGTAGAGAGTGATAAGGTCCCCCCTGAGCCTTGTCTTCTCCAGACTAAACAACCCCAGGTCTCTCAGCCTTTTCTCATAAGACTACAAAAAAATACCCCAAGGGTGGCTAGTGTGACTGCTAAAGACTGAAGCAAAGGCTGCATTGAGTACCTCAGCATTTTCCTTATCCTCAGTCACTAGGTTTTCCCTACTATCCAGTAGAGGACAGAGGTTTTCCTTGGCCCTCCTTTTATTGCTAATATATTTGTAAAAGTACTTTTTATTATCTCTGTTCCAGAGTTTGAGGATTCCAGGTGAGAGAAAACGAGAGACAAATAGAGAACTCACAAATAGTTTATTAATATAGGAAAATACAGAGAATCTAACAGGTAAAGGATACTTCCAAAGAGTGCATATATTACCAACCCCAAGGACCCTGTGAAGCCAATCAGGAAACCAGCACCCAGGATCATCATCGCAGTGTGAGAGGCAGGCTCTACCATGGTGGGTGTCCCCCCAGAGGCAACGTTGACCTGGATGGCATGAAGTTCTGTGACTTTGCATCGCATGAGGCTCAGGCTTTTAGACTGACAAAACTGCACACTCATTCTGACACAAGGGGCCAGCCTATGTCGGAAGAAGTGGCCCACAATATCTAGAAAGGTCTCCAAGAGTCGAGACTTTTTCGGGGAGTTCTAAAGCGGAACTTTGGATCCGGGTAGGAACCATAGCTGGATTTGCTCACTAGGAACCAAAGCAGGACCTTCTGGGGAGGAGCTAAAGCAGGCCACGCCTGAGGAGGGGGTGGCGAGCCACCACAGACTATTACTTTATGTGTTAGGCTTGCCTAACACATGCCACCATGTGGTCCGTATATGGATCGTCCCTGAAACAAATCATATGAACCTCCAGTGGAAAAACTAGGTGAGCTATCATTCACTGAATATAAGAAAATAATAAAGATATACAACATATAATACAACAAAATATTATTAATAATAAGAGTCCAAAAAGGAGTAATTCTTGGAGCCAAGGCCATCCCCATCAGAGATTACTGAAGGGGTTCCAGCTATCCTCTACCTGCAGTCACCTAGATAAAATTTGCAAATCAGATAAATGAGCGTGAACAGATTTAGAATGATCAGATATATTCATACAACACATGCCATCAAAATTTTGACAGCCATGTCCATGAACTAGTAGAAGAAAGTCAATAGCCACTCTGTTTTGAAGAGTGACATGTTGAATGGAGTCCACATCAGTTAACAGATCCCGAATAGCATCAGTGGTGGCGTTATTCTCTTTTACTAACCAACATCCAAGTTTCTGTAAGGTGGCCAATGCCCGTGCTGATGCCACTCCAGAAGCAAAGAAGGATGCCAGAATAATTCGTTCTGCATTCCAGAAGTCAACATTACTGTCACAGCTGTCATGGGACCTTTTCTGGCATTTGCAAGACTTTAACGCCACTGCCATAGCATTGGGTTGTAACAAAGTTAATTTTCAAAAAGTACATGGACCTCTGTTAATCGCAGCAAGGATGCCATACCAAGCTCTATCACTACACAGTAAAAAGAGCCCAGATGGTAGGGACATGGGTGAATTAAAAGACATAGTGACCATACGACTTTGGGTTTTACACCACAAACTACGATTTCTATACACAGTATTAGTTGATCCTACATCCATAATACTATTATATGTTACAAACTGCTCAGTATAGTTAAAGGAAGTACAACAGGCATTCCCAGGTATGGTCCTCAGGAGACTTAACTCTTGAGGACGTAACACTGGAGTCTTTCCAATCTGTGGTAACCAGCTATCCCAATTTTGTTTACTGTTTCAGTTCCCGAAGGCTGTCTGCTGCACGTCTGATAAACTTAAGTTCACTGCCTCCATCAATTCTCCTTCCATTAAAGGCACTCCAATGAGACATGTTGAAAATGGATTCGATGGCATAGCTGTACTTACACATAAGGTATCATAGTAGGTGATATGGGCGAGAGTGATGCACACATTGGTTATGGGCTGGGTGACAGGTGATGCTGAAAGTCTGAAAATCAAAATGAGAACAGGTTTGCCCCTCCCCCTGGGTGTACCAATTCCCTGTGTCATGAGTATTCTGCTGGAGCCCTAAGCCACTGAATGGACCCAGGACAGATAATGGTGACTGCATGAGAATCATCTGCAGCTAGGAGCTCACCTGGCATCAGAGCCAAACTACCTGGCTTTTGATACCATACTTTCCCACCCATGAACTGGCGAGCAGGGCCACTTAATTTTACCAAGCCTGTGACATAATAAATATAACACCAGGTTCTGGCAGGAAGGATCTGTTTCCAGTTAGATGTATTCCTCAGGCCTAACAGAATGGGCTTTTTAACATCTGTTTGTACAAGATTTACTAGGTGGATGTCTAATTTCTTTAGATCAGGATGCAATGTTATTATCTGCATAAGTACCCCTCCACTAGGTTGCACATGGATTACCACATCTGTTTGCTCCCGCTATGTTTGTTGTGCCTGTAAGTCTAAGGGTTGCTTTCAAATCATTACTAAACTTACTTTTTCAGAGTATACTACATAATCCTTTGCTCCCTGGATAGTGATTGAACCATGAGCTACCTGACCAATTTCCCAGGTTTCTCCTTTCATTAAATTCAAAGGATTCAAAGTAGGAGATAGCATGTGGTTATTCAAAATGCATTGAGCCTCACTTAGATGATCAACCCATTTAGAATATGTACCTCCTTCCAAACGTTTCAACTGTGAATTTAGCAACCTGTTCATTCATTCTACTAATCCTGCCTCTTATGGATGGTGGGGTACATGCCAGGTCCAGGTGATACTACGTTCATGGGCCCATTGAGCTACCTTTGCATTCTTCAAATGTGTTGCATTGTCTGACTGGATTTCTACTGGATTTCCAGAATGTATTTCAATGGTTTCTAAACAACGAACCGTCGCATGGGCATTTGCATACCATGTGGGAATTACCATGATGACACTGGAAAAGGTGTCTGCGGCTACACAGGCATAACATTGCCATCTGTGATTTTATCAGACCCTTACCTGAGCAATCTGCCAAATTTCTGCTCTCTTTAATCCCCGTTGCAGTTTTCCCATGGGAGTAGAGAACACCTTGGCCTGTTTTAGTAATTGACAGACTGAACAGTTTGCAATAACTTGTTCTATCATATTCTGAGACAGCAGCACCCCCTGGGCCATGCCTTGGGTGGCATCCCTACCTGCATGCCCTGCTTTCTCATGGGCCCGTCAGACCAAGCCCATTTGTTCCTCTTGGTCTATCTCTATGCTATGTACATGCGCCTGCTTGTCAACCTCTGTGTTCCACTGCACGGTTTCTGTTCTTGTGGTAGTGTGCACATCCACATGATGCACTTGGATCACTGCAGTTCGTAAAGCGTCCCATATTTTCTGCCAATACTCCTCCCCCCACACCTCCTTGGTCCCTATTTTGTATTCATCGTGCTGCCATTTACCTAGCCAATTCACCAGCCCTTGCACCACTGCCCAGGAATCTGTAAATAGATAACATATTCTTCCCTCCAGGGTCGCGTCAATGATTTGCCAGGCTGCAACCAATTCTGCCAACTGACTACTGCCTGAGGTTCCGTACATTGCCAAGCACGTTTTGGTACTGGGATTAAATGTCACCGCGTGCCTCTTCTTAGTACCATTACTACTTCCATCTGTGAATCAGGCAGTCTCGCGCTGCTCATTTGTCAACTCCTCATAAGGGGGACCTCATCTGGCAGTCTGGTAATTTACTTGTTCACAGTTTAGTGGTCTGGGGGCCCCAGTCATTCTGTCACTTACCAATTTATGTAAATACTGCACTCCTTTTGGTCCCCACTTTGCCTGCTCTTGTATGTGCCATCTCATTTTTTGTATAGTGGCTTCCTGGGAATGTCCTATCTTATGAGTGGAAGGATTGCTTAGGACCCAAGTCATAATCGGACTCTCTGTCCTAAGCAACACTTCATGACTGGAAGTATGAGCTTCAGTATCCTCTAATTCCCAGTACATGGCTAACAACTGTTGTTCAAAGATGGTATATCATGTGGTAGTCCCACTTAATTGCCATAACCAGAAGTCAAGGGGCTGATGCCAACCGTCTTGAAGCTGCCATAAGCTCCATAAAACTACCCCTTGACTAATTGAGACATGCAACTCAATGGGTCCTGGCAACAATGGGTGCAATTCCATTTGTTCAGTCACTAGGGCTTTCACTGCTTCAAAATCCTTTTCCTACTTGGGTCCTCATTCCCATTCTGCCTTTTTCCTCACCAGTTTGTGGAAAGGTTTAAGTAAGGTAGCCAACCCAGGTAACTGAGTCTGCCAAAATCCCATGGCCCCTAAGAATTGCTGGATTTGTCATTTCGTTTCCGGGGTGGGCTACCAACGTCTTCCAAGCTTGTTCTGGCATCTGCTGCACACGAACACTCCCTGGCCTGTTCCAGACCCAGGTGCACTATCAGCAATTCTTCTGTTTTGTTGGTTTTTGTTTTTCTTTATCTACATAGTGGGAACAGGATGGCTTGCAGTTCCCATGTCTCCCCCTTTCCTACTCTCCCCTGAATTCCTGAGCTGCTTTATCCAAGCCCAGCCCTGGTAAATCCCTTAACTCGCTTAGCTTTTCAATTACTTGTTCAATGGGGTTTCCTTGTTCTGATACTAGTATGGGGTTGGGGTTTTGTTTTTTGGGGTTTTTTTCTTCCTTTTTTTTTTTTTGTCTTTTTCTTCCATCCACCCTATCCAGCGATATGGTATCTTCTCCTTCCTCCATGAGATGAACTGGACAGTTCTGGGGTTCCTCCCCTGGCCTTTGCTTGTATTTATCCAGTAAGTTACTAATCTCCTGAACTGTAGTCTGTCAATTCATCTGTTCTTACTTGTCTATTTCCCTGCTAATTATCTTACATTTTAAACATAGGAGATGTGCTGGTTCCTTCCTTTTTCACGTCTGCCTCGTCTCTGGTATTTGATTCTGACTCACTGGTATCCCAAATATTCCATATCTCTGGGTCCCAATCTGGCGGGGTTACTACTGCTCATTAACATGGTCGTGTATCGTCACTGGGCTTTGGGAGTCTCCGCCACAGCTGTGCAGCCCGCACAGCATACGATGTTGCTAATTTCCCTAGTTTGTTTTTTTTTCCCTGCCACCCTGATGCTGCTTGAGTGGTGACTAATAAAGCCTGTGGTTGCGCTACCCCTCCCGCTTCTTCAGTTAGCATTTCTTGTTTCAACCAATCTATCTGTTCCTCTGAGCCTTGGATTCACCCCCAGGTTATTTTAAACACACTAAGCAGCAGGGCTCCTCCCATGTGCCCAGCATCTTGCAGGCCCTTTTTAGGCTTTGCTTGAGGTGTGTCTACAAACTGTCCCCAATACTTCAACAGATTGAGAAGGCATTTTTTTGTGGATTTTTTTTTTCCTCTTCAAGTCACTCACCCTGCACTGCAGTGGGTACAAACACCCACCTGCTCAGCTGCAGCTATAAATGCCTGCCCGATCAGTTACAGCTGCCCTCCTGCTCAGCAGCAGCCATAAATACCTGCTGGCAACTGCACTTTTGCATTAACCCTTTCTTGCCCGGAATGTTAATCTGCTATCTTTTAAAAACTTCTATGTGAGCCTGACAACAAAAAAATACACAGAGCACCCTCTTTTGTTGCAGCTACACACTTCACTGACCAAACCCTGCCCACAACACGCCCAAACGAGATCCCACAAGCACACTCCGCACAACTACAATACTTGAAACACAAAATCCAGTCAGTACTCTCTACACGGCCCCACATACAGGATGTGGTGCAATCCAGTTGCGGTGCCCGCAGCCGCAGATACAGAACATGGCACAATCCAATTATCTGTGCACCAACCACCCCCCCCCCCCCCCCGACCCCGCACATAGAATGAGGCACAATCCAGAAGCTGTGCACCCTCACTACACAGCCCCACTACACAGCGGGGCAACTTTGTAGTAATACATGGCATAACCTGGTAGCGGTGCACTCCGATACCCAGCACCACTAATTCTTTATACCCAACTATTTATCTCACGCCCTCTCAGACCTGGAATTCCACACTCGCCGCCATCTATGTTCCAAAGTTCAAGGATTCCAGGGGAGAGAAAATGAGAGACAAATTGAGAACTCACAAATAGTTTATTAACATAGGAAAATGTAGAGACTCTAACAGATACAGTAAACAATACTTCCAAAGAGTGTATACATTACCAACCCCAAGTACCCTGTGAAGACAATCAGGAAACCAGCACCCAGGATCATCATCGCAGTGTGAGGAGGCAGGCTCTACCGTGGCGGGCGTGCCTCTGGAGGCAATGTTGACCTGGATGGCATGAAGTTCTGTGACTTTGCATCGCATGAGGCTCAGGCTTTTAGACTGACAAAACTGCACACTCATTCTGACGCAAGGGGCCAGCCTATGTTGGAAGAAGCGGTCCACAATATCTAGAAAGGTCTCCAAGAGTCAAGACTTTTTCGGGGAGTTCTAAACTGGAACTTTCCAGGTAGGAACCAAAGCTGGATTTTCCCAGTAGGAACCAAAGCAGGACACACTGGAAGAAGGAGGGGAGAGCCACCACTAACCATCACCTCACATGTTACGCTTGCCTGCCTAACACTATCTCTTATGACAGTGGCAAGATTTAGTTCCACCTGTGCCTTCGCTTTTCTTTCTCTCTACATAACCTAACATCCTTGTACTGACTGGTGTCAGTCTCTTCTTCCACAGGTGATAAATTCTCTTTTTTTTCTCCCAGAGTTCCAGCAATATTTCCCAATATCTCCCTGTTCACCCAGGCTGGTCTTTCCTGCTGGTTTGATTTTCAGGACATAGGGCATGCCTGCTCCTGCGCCTTAAGGATTTCATTTTTTAAGAGTGTCCAGCCTTTCTGGACCCCTTTTGTCCTTCAGTAAAGTTTCCCAAGGAATTCTGCCAAGCAGCATCCTAAACAGGCCAAAATGAGCCCTCCAGACATCTAAGGTGGAGGTTTTGCTGACCTACCAGAATATCTGCTTGGTTGGCCTCCTCCCTGATCTTTACCCACACATTCAGCCTTCTCACTCACAACGTTGATTTCATGGCAGTCAATGCACTCCCTGACATGCAATGAAACCTCACCACCTCTTTTTCCTTGCCTATCCCTTCTGAAGAGCCTGTAGCCATCCATTGCAGCACTACTGTCGTGGTTTAAACCCTAGCCAGGCAGCTTGTTCACTCACTCCCAGTGAGTGGTGCTGGGCTGAGAGCAATCGAGGCCCCCCCCCCTCCCCCCCCCGGGGCTCTCCCTTTCCCCGCTCCCGGTGGAACGGGGAGGAGGATCGAAAGAGTGCAACTCCCACGGGTTGAGACAAGAACAGTCCAGCAATCAATGTACAACACAAATCACCACTGCTACTACCAATAACAACAATGATAAAGGAAATAACAAGGGAAAAGAATACAACACCTCATCACCAGCCGACCGATAACTCACCCCCCCCAACCCGACCAAGCACCGACCCATACCTCCTCCAACCCCGCAGTCCCAGCCATTCCGGGTAACTCTCAGTTACCTCCTGGGCATGACGTGCTGTGGTGTGGAATACCTCTTTGGCTAGCTTGGGTCAGGTGTCCTGTCTCTGCTTCCTCCTGGCTTCCCCTCCTCCCTGGCAGAGCATGAGGCTCACAAAGTCCTTGGCCAAACCAAAACATCATTGTTATCAGCTCTGTTCCCAGGCTGAAAGTCAAAACACAGCACTGCACCAGCTACCAAGAAGGAGAAAAATGACTGCTACTTCTGAACCCAGGACAACTACAGTCATGCGAATCATTCCACCACGTTTCTGTGGTGGCGATTATGTCATGATTTCCCTGCTGCACAATGGCTTCCAGCTCCTCCTGTTTGTTGTCCATGCTGTAGGCATTGGCATAAATGCATTTAATTTGCCCTGTATATCTGGACTTCAACAGCAGCATGCTACTCCATGGCTCATTTTTAGCGAGCCTGGTGGTGTTATCCCCTTCCCCCTTCAAACCTAATTTAAAGCCCTCTCTATAAGCCCTGCTAGCTCCTGGGCTAGAATCCTTTTGCCCCTTTGGTACACACATACCCCATGTGCTGCCAGCAGGCCTGGCACTGTATAGACTGACCTATGATCAAAACCCCAAAAATTCTGGTGCTGATACCAGTCATAGAGCCACAAATTAATTACTGAGATTTTTCTGATGTAAATATTGTTATTGATTGTGACTGGCAGGAGGGTTGAGAACACTACCTGGGCTCCCGAACCCTGAACCAGTTGCCCCATGGCCCTGAAGTCCATTAATCAGATTCTTGGCCAAACTCAAAACAGTTTGAAGAATATACTTTATTATAAAAATGTGCAACTATCCATATTAGGCAGCATTTTATATTACAATCATTGGAGGAGTCAGTCAGGTGTTTGCTATTCTTCTGTCTTTGCTCATGTCTTAACAGAACCAGGTAGTCATGCTTTACAACTAAGTTAGACAGGTGGAATAATAGTAACTTCCATATGAGACATTAATAAACTGTTATTTTTATGAATGTAATATTAAAAGTAAGAGTAATGCTTGCAAAGCACACCTAAGTAGTTTTGGTAGTTAGAAATGAAAACTTGTGAGTTTGTTCCATTGTGGAAATCCAAAGGCAATACGGTCAATGTGAGAATTTGTTATTCAGAATATTAAACATTAAAATGAATGGTTGGATAGAAATGTTTTCCTATGATTGTAAATGCACCACTTTGAATAATGTTTATTGGCAAAATACACGGTAGCAGTAATTTATAAGTAAAAATCATTCAAAGAGTTTTGTGGAGAATGTGCAGTCTGTGCAGCCAGTCTGGCACTGATAAACAGCCCAGGCTGCTGCTTATATCTCACTCACAGAAAGCTTCCCTTGCCCTCACTGCTGCCTGTCCTTGAGCTCCTCAAAGCCTTCTTTCAGAAGGGTAAAGGAAAAATTATCAAATTTATGCCTTTAAGAGACCAAGCATTTTGGTGTTCTGCAACAATGAAAGAAATTATGAGTTTTAACAGCTGTGTGAACCTTGCTTGTGAGAGAAGTATGCAGAACTCATGAAATGTAGAGTAAGGGTGGTTTAATGTAAAGCTTTTGAGAAGAAAAAAGGTAGCATGAGTCAATGAAATGATGGTCAGCCTTTGAATCACATGAATTGTGTCACTCTTTTAAGTCAGAAGGATGAATTTCCACCGAGTTTGTTGATGAAGGAGCAAAATCTGGCTTTTGGTATAACAATAAAGTAATATGCAGACAATGTTTATGTCAGGTTTTTCTGCAGCTGATTTTGCATCATTACTGCTTTGTTCTTTCATCCCACAAATGCCACTTCTGCTGCTGGTAGAAGTATTCAGGACCTATGTGAATGGGGCTGTTTTGTTATTGCAAATATACACAGGGTATTGGTAGGAGTTGACCTTCATCACTGCAGCCATGTACCAGGGTGTGCTACAGTGCTACTCTTGGGTCTCTCCAAAAATAACAGAAGAATTGGCTGAGAAAAGCTGTATTTTGAAGTTGTTAGTTACACATGGTTCAAACCAACTTGAAGCAGATACTGCAGTTGTGTGTCCACATGCAACCTTAATTTTTTGCCTTTTTACATTTGCTAAGGACTCAAGCTGTTGTTGGCTGGGTTAATGCTGTACGGAGCAGACTCACAGACATTGTAGAGGTGTAAGCTTTACTCCTTGTGGTGTAGTTAAAAGATTTTCTCGTGTCAGCTTTGCTCTTGAACTGGTGCTGTGGAATACTTACTCTAAGTGGCTTTTGTAAGCACTTACTGTGTACAGAAGCTGCCAGTTCCTGAGTGGGCTCACAACAAGGTCAGACCAGCATGCTGCTCTCACTGAAAGAGCTCCCCACTTTTTTTTTTTTAGATATGGTTCCACAGGCAGATGCTCCTTGTGATCGAATTTGCTGCCTAGGGAAGCAAGTTTTGCATCAGGTGACAGCTTAAACCCTGGTTGCTTAAGGTAGAATGTAGGTCTTCTCTAATGGCTTAGCTTAGACCACAGTCTATCAGATGATTTAGCTTGCTTTTAATTTGAAACACAGTTATTACTAGCTTAATTCTGGTTTGTGTCCACCCTCTGTTGTCCTACAAATGGATTATTTGTACTCCACAGGTGCTCAGACAAGTAGTGGATGGCTGTGGGCCTGGAAGCTCTAGGGCCACATTTCCACAGTGCTGTTGATCCAACTGCTTAACATGTAGCCCAGCCACCTATGTCACTGACCTGTCTTTTCTTCATCATACCTTTAGTCTCCTTCATACTATATGTGCCTTCAGTCTAATTTAAGTACTCTTGATACTCCATGTGGGTTTTGTTTTACGCTGGGTATCCCGGGATAAAACTTTCAGCTCACTTATGTGAAAGTTGACTGTAAACAACTAAATTGAACACATGCATAACATAATATATATTCAGTTTCTTTGAAACTTAAAGGTCAGGAGTGTACAAAAGTGCTCTGCTTATTTGTGGCTATTTGGCATTAGGCTGTATTTGAAAGAACAGATTAAATAATGGGCAAAAGTGACAAAAGCATAACTCTCTGTAGTGCACTTGCTATATCCATTCTTATGAAAAACTAAAATGCAAGTTAAATACATACTTATTTTATTCCAGGCTATAGAATAAGTGTATTTAGGCAGTTTTTCAAAGTGTATTGTACACTGCATGCACAATAAATCAGCTTAATTGCTTGACTGTTTTACAATTTGTGTTCAAAGAACTGTATGATAGGCAATGAGATCATGTTATGGCATGACTTGTCCATTTGGACCGTATCAATTTTTTGATTAAAAAATTTGAGAAACCCAAACTGATAGATAAAGTGTATATTAAACATTTTAATATGAGCATATGCTCCAAGAAAGAAAAGTCACGTTACATTCAATTTTTAAATCCCTCCAAATGGAGGATTTAAACCAAGAAATTTTGAACGTGATTTCATTGCAGTATTACACTGAAGATTGGTGTAATATTTTTCACAATGATGTAACAGTTTTTAAATACAGATTTTGGAATCTTATGCTAGAAATTAAGATAATATTTTAGGGCCCACACATCTACCTTTAAAACTGTCCTTGAAAGGATGACTTGTCGACAGGAACTTCTACCTGTGTGAAATATCTTATAAAGATAGCTTATGACTAGCAGGTCACCATCAAATAGTAACATTAAGAATATTAAAGTCTACGTTTGTAAAGACCTATGCATGCAGTTTTGTCTCATACACATTGTTTAGATGTGTGGACTTAAAGTTATTGTGCCTCAAACACCAACAAACTTGAAATTACACTATGTAAATATATACATATATGATGCTGTATATGTTTAGTACCACAGTAAATACAACTGTAATCAAATGATACTAGACATATGTAGGACCATAAATACCAATTTTTTAAAAAAAGGCAGAAAAAAAATCATTTATTCTAACAATATTTCACAGTAGAAGGAGGCAGTCCTTTCTCAGTGAATCCCCCCCCCCCAGTATTTGTAAACATCATAACTATTATTCTATCAGTATAATAATTGAACAGTTTATTCATAATGGTAAGTAGCTAACCAACATGAATAAAGTTGTCATAACACAGTAACACTTTCAGACAAAACAGGTATTTATTAAAAGAAACATTTATAAATATTTTGTCTTGCATTTTAAACTACATTTTCATAAATAACAATATTTAAAAGTGCTGAATATGGTAGGATAGTCAGCAACGCCACTGTAAACAGATTTTTTTTTTCCACTTTGAAGATTATTTTTTGTTTAGATCCCATTTTGTCAAACACTACAACAGTTAAAATATTTGCATAGGGAATAGAGAATAGCCCTTTTAATCATCTCCTGAATTCTATATAAATTACAAAACCAAATGAGTTTAAGAAACAGTTCATTAAATTGTTCGTATATATATCCAAAAAAAGCACACAGGTTTCAAGTAAAAAGAATGATTAAAAAATTCCCCAGCTTGCTATTTGAAGCATGTTCAATAAATTAAAAAAATGAGAGGTAGTAAAACAAAGAAAAAAAAATAAGCCCCAGAAGATAAACTAAGACCTGCATCCTACCAGTTACTGTATAGCAGCAGACCTGCCTCAGCAGCAGTGGCTCCAGGGAGAGCTGTCACTGAAGGCTGCCTGCAAGGAGTAACTGGGGTTTGGAGCCAGGTGTGTTGGGGCTAGATTCCACTCGAGGACACAACTGCCAGACCTTCCAGTCCCATCAAAGCAACGGACTTATGCCATGTTTAGTCCTATATAAATGAGAAGAACCTTGCTTCTTAAGTCTTAGTATAAGACCAGAGTTGTCAGTATTAAATATATATATACACACATACAAACATACATACATATATATATATTTAACAAGTATTCAAAACCATTTCTTGGTCTATCTTTAGCAGTTTATGAGGGACGCTAACACTCATTTTGCTTGTTTATGGTAGGAATGAAGATTTTTTTTTTTTAAGTTCTGCATCACTGTCTCTTTAAACATCAAAATGCGTCCTAAAATTGGACATTTTTTGATAAAAAGTCCAAGCAAACACCTATTAAAAACACCACGGAAGCCAAGTGATGGGGGTACCATGCTGCCTTAGCTCTGATTATAAGGGCTCAGTACAGGATTCTTTACCCAAGAAAGACACCTGTTGCATTTCTGTAGGCATTTTGCTTGGGTAAGGACTGTAGGTTTAGGAGCCCTTGAAGTTTGGTTTAATATTAGTCTCCAAACCCCTTGTTTTCAAGGAGCTACTCAAAATCAGTCAGGCTACAAGTTAAGATAAGTCTTCTAACCCACCACCTTGTAAAACATTACTTTGTTTAAAAACATTTTTTACTGGATTTAGCTTTCAAAAAAAATATTTTGCAGGACAGATGCAATTCATCAAAATGTTCTAAAATGCTCTAAAATGCTACATGTAGGCAATCTTTTATTAAATTTCTTTATTCAAAAAACTAAATTATCAAGCTTTTCGTGTTTTTTTGTTTTTTGCTGAAGTACATAACATTATACAACAGTGTTAGAACTGGATAGCCAGTCTTTAATAAATCAATTACAGTATCTGACATCTGAAAAGTACATTGAAAATCTTTGTTCTTTTAACAATTAAACAATATCAGCGCATAGATTGTGTCACCCAGATATGGATCCCTTTAAGTGATTTGTGCTTTTTTTTTTGCCTTTTTTTTTTTTTTTGCTTTTTTTGACATTGCAAACTCTGTAATGAAAATGCCACAGTTTTGGCAGTGAACAACCAGAGGAATCCTCCACTTGATTTATTTTAAATAAACAGTGATAAATAGCTCTTTTTTTCTGTACAGAAATACTGGCTTCAAAAAATCAGTGTATTGTACTCAGTAGAGCATGTTGAGTAATGCTACACCTTAAAAATTGGCTTTTTTCAGTTAGTGATATTAAAAAATGCAAGCCTCTTTGCTGCAATTGTTTCTATGTACCATAAGACTGTATTGCACAAAAAAAGTTCTTAAATACAGATATAATTTATGTTATTGGATTAAATATTGCAACAACTAAGTGGTAAGTGAAGCAGTTTTACCTTGCACATGCAGTGTGAGGATACACAAGGAGACTGTTCATAAAACTACAAATACATCATTGCAATCTTGACTGCAGTAGGGTGAAAGGAGTGCGAAACAAATGTATTTTGGCAAATCCACTGTTCCCCTCCCACGCCATCTCAAGCAAGGAGAACCTTGGTAAAAATGTAGACAGAGACCATAATATGTATTTGTTTTCTTCACAGTAGCCTGAGTAGTTCTAAACTGTAGTTCTCCAGGAACCCAGCTCCAGATGTTACTAAACTACTTTTCTTCCATCCCACCCACCCAAAAAAAAAAAAAATCAAGTTATTCTGTTTGAAAATTAAAACTAAGTTTCAGAAGTAGAGCCTGTAATACTTTCAACAAGAGACTTATAAATCTGAGAGTTCAAAAACCTTGGAAAAGAGTCCCTATGCATTAGGGTGTATATCTGGAGTTGGGCATCTTCATACATGTGAGGGCTGGGATCCAGCAAGTTTCTGTTGATCACTTCTCTCACCCGGGAATCAAGACTAACCTGAAGAAGATGAGAACAGACTAATGTTAAACAGTAATATCAGAAAGGCTGTTGTATGTATCTTTATTTCTCAGGGTACCATTGAACACCCTGAGTTTATTGGTTTATTCAAGCAATGCCTTGCAGAGCCACCACACAATTACAGATTGAGCCCATCAACTCTGTTTTAGTTTTAACTTAGTCTGTGCATCCATCTTAAGATCTGTAAGATGAAATGCAGCTGTATAATAGAATAAATATAGTGCAGCTAAATAAATAGCTACAGTAACCTGTATTTCCCCAAATATGTTATTTTACATTAAAAAAAATTTACATATTTAAAATTACTACTCGGAAATGAATAACTCTCATTCAGAGAACTGAAATGTTTTTTCCTGACCACTTGTGGTTAAATCTTTAGAAGCTTTCTATTCAGCACTCTCATCTGGCTGCCCTATAGATATTTCCCCCATTTTTTTTTCAGGCACTTACACTTATTACTCTCAAATTATCTGGAGTTTTTAATCATTGTTATTGTGCTAACCTCCCCATTAACCTTAAATATTTCAGATATATTCTTTCCAAGACTCTCTAACATCTGGTGATTTATAGGATTAATACTTTCAGGATATCATGTATCCATATTGAAGTTGTTAGCAAGTGTCTATTTTAGCTTCATATTTACTTTCCATTTGTAATGAACTCCTGTGCTTGGGCAGAAAAGGCCATATTATTCTTGGGATGAATGTACAGATGATTTTAGAATATAATTTAGAAATTTGAATGAATGTACATCTTATCTACAAAATTCTCTAAACTCCATAAAATGAATGCCTTCTGGATTAAATGAAATGGCAGTATCAGAAAAGCCCACTGGGGTCAGCAAGGGTTTACTCAGCTAAGAAGAAAAAGGCTAAAACAGAGCAGAGAAATACCAAGCATTGATGAGTTAAGATACTATGATTTATACCAGGTTGCAATCTGACCTTACTACTCTGCAGCCTTAAAAATACATATTCATATTGTCTGAAGGATTGAGTTCACATACCAAGATACTTTGAGATATGAAGGAGGCTAAGATGAGAACTCATAACACGTGTGCATGTGTGAGCTTGTGGTTTTTTAAATATGGTGAAGCAAGTATTTGAAATACAGTGTACCATACAACTGTATGGTACTGAGTAGCAAATATACATTTTTATTACATTTTCAATATCAACTGTAAAATCTGGCATTGTTGGTTTGTTGGCATGCTGGATTATGCTATTGCCACATCAGGCAAGCTCTTTCTCCTCCAGTATTTGCTGTTACTTGATTATCAGTCACAAGTCACAACTATGATGCAGGCTAACTGTGAGTAAATTGTTGCTTATTCATGCTAGCAAACCATAACTATTACTCAAGTACTTTCTCCCTGCAGAACAGCTATTACACCTGCTTAATGCACACTGTCCATCTAAGTTCACAGTTCTGTGCCTGCACACAGCACCCTGGGGTCCCTTCTGTATGTCTCCATTATGGATCAGCTGTGGTGCATCAGCTGCTGTGAACAATCTCCCTGCCTTCTCACCCCAGTTCTTGCCTTGGTCTGGGCAGTTCCACAGCTAGCTGAGTTAAGGAATCGATCCATCTGAAAATGGCATTTCTTTTCTGGGCTGTTTTTCAACCCAGGCATTTTTCTCATTGAATTCATTGACTAACATAGCTGTGGAAGCAGACCAGACTGCACAGCAGGAATGAAGAGACCAGTGGGGCTGCTCGGCCAGTGACTGCCAGCATTTAGACACAACAGCAAGCGAGGGTGTAATGTTATGTTGGTTTTGAGAAGCAGTGTTGCAGCCACGTGTCTTGGAAATTTATTTGAATAGATTTAAATCCTAGACCATTGAATTTATGCAGCACAGAAATGGCACACTAAGATTTAAGCAATTCTTCCCCTGACACAGATATACACACATGTATCCTAGCAAAACTAATTTATGCAGCTAGCTAATTGGTTCTTTATTATGAAATGTAACAGCTGGGATAAAAACCTCAAATTTGGTAGGATGGTGGGGTTTTGTGCCATTGTACATAACAAAAGTTAGTTGTACTTACAGAATTTAAAAAAATTAATTTTGGAAATATTAATTTACATCGTACTTTTTCAGTGACTGAAGCCAGATGGCAAAACTAGTTGGAGTTACTAAAGGTATTTCCTTACTAAATAGATGAATACAATGTATCTGTTTAGAGCACTAAGAGCTTCTGCCTCAATAACTTAATCACTGAACAAGTGATCCTAAATATTTCAGCTCTTATACCAGAAGAGAACATCTGGAACAGGATGCCTGGATGAACAAGAACTTTTCAGCTTCAGTGCTAATCTAAAGCATGGCAAAGAGCTCTTGTTTGCCTCATAAGATTTCCAGTAGGGGCAGGAGCAACTGGATTGATGACATCCGCATCAGTAAGTAGTTTTGTTAAATCCCAAGTCAAACAACATGCAGTGTTTGAATTTTAACTGCTAGCAATCTTAGCCTAAAAAGACAACTGAGCATTCAGCACATACATATGTACTAGAGATATTAAATGATAAGAAAAAGTAATTATTAGCTTGCTGTACTGGCTGTTATCTCATTCCAAAGCAAAAGTATACCCTATGCCACAAGAGAAAGTAACGGAGCTGTTGGCTTCATTCATATGAATGAAATTGCAAATTATTACCAAAAGCAGTGCAGAAATAAAATGTAGGAAGCAAGGTCCACAGTGAGCATAAATTAGCATAATACCATTGAGGTAAAAGTCAGGTGCCATGCACAGAGTCAAGGCAAAGGAGCTAAGTACATGACTTGGCTTAAGAAAGACTCTTCTATAGTGCTTATGCGTTTTTATCTATCTCCATTCCAAAATGTGGTTTGATAGTGGATGCTTTTTCTTTCCTCCAGGTGAAGATAATTTCAGAATTTGTCTATTTCAATTTAAGGGTTGATGAAAATCTTACCTAATTTCCTAGATATTATCATACCTTTCATTATAGAAAATGATGTGGTCTCCATTCCTGGACTCTCATATAGGAATAACCACTTCAGATTTGGATTTTCTCCCAGACAGCTGTTGCAGCAGATAAATCTATCATTATTCTGATTTAAATTCCTTAATTTTGGTGCCTTTTCTCCAGAAATCCATTTTCATTACTTCTCTCTCTGGCCGGCATGTTCCATTACTAAAGAAGCATACCTATTTCTCAGCCTTCTCTTACCAGAGTTTCTTGAGTCTTACAGAGAACTTTGAGGTGGTGTGGCCAGTGATGCTAAATGGCCTGTGACCTCTGTCTCTACTTTGTGTGTCCTTTTCTTTTCTGATTTAATGTCCGTACTAAGACTTTCCTCTGACAGATCAGGCAGGCTTTCAGACCCCTATCTGACAATCCAGGTATAACATTTCTGCTCTGGAACAACAGAAATTGTAAATGTAACATTTACAGCTTTACCTCTTTTGGTGATAGTATAGAGATGTAATCTTCATATATAAGTCTTGCTTTTTCTTCAATAACTTTCTTGTTCTGTTCCTTCTTTAGATCTTCACATGCAAGCCAGAAAAGCAGGTTCTCCTCACTATACTCTGTTCGAAGAAACTCTCTGAAAAGGTTTCTCCCAGCTGGTGTTTTCATCATCTTGTCAAAATTCTGAGCCCAAGACAAAATTTCTTCTGCAGTAGGGTTTTGGCTGCAAAAGCATAGTATCATTACAAATATGCTTCTATTTTTGTAACAGTATTTTAATATATTTGTCCAAAAAAATTCTCCTTTCAACTGCACTTTAGTCCAGAGTGAAAACTGGACGCAACAGGGCTTCAGCAGTGACAGAGGGATTTTGTTCACTCTTCACTTGTGCATTCATTATCTCAATAGCCCACTAAACGTGCTTAATATTACAAGACATGCACTTGGCTTTCTACAAGTTTTCTATTAGTGTTATTAGCCATCAGACTCAAAGACAAAATCCCGTAACAGCATTGGATTCCTGCCTTTTCAGTTAAAGGAGATGTAATTTCAGGGAGCTGGCAACAGACTTTCTTTCATAGAATCTCTTTTTTTAGATGATACCTGATGTCCCCGCCTGCTCCTGATGGTTCTTGGCCAGCCACTAGTTGCCGTATGGTTTGGTTCAGGAAGGACAAGAAAAACAAAAGTCTCTTGGCAGCCAAGAGCATACTAATGAGGTCCAACAAAATAGTAATTCAAAGAGCTTTTAAATTAGCATATTTCTCTGTGCTTGTACCTAAGGGTTGCTAAGTTTCCCTCTGTTTGGTGCTATTGACCTGAATGATGATCCATTGGCATGAGATGTGATGGATGTTGCTGGCAAAACTGGATAGAGAAGAAATAGGAAAAAGTCCTTATTCCCATTTTCTGAAGGAAACTTTGTGGCTTCTAACAGAGAGCACACTGGATAAGTGATCAGAAGACTAATGCGCATCACTGATCCATTAATGTACCAATTAATAGCTTGAGAAGGTAATACTCCAAGTTACTTAACAACAATTAAATATGATTTCTAAACTTAACTCTGAATGCTCATCCTCTGCTTCCCGATAAGATCCAACACAAGAGATTTACTAGCTATTGTTAACAGATTCTGTGTAATCGTGTTGTACAATAAGTGATACTTCTATATATTTCTCATTAAGGCCATTTAGCAGCTTCTACTCTGCATGCAAGGCAGACTGGATGATGGCAAACTATTTGTAGTAACATTTTGGCAGTCCAGAAGATCTAATAAATGATAAAGTGTTTAACATTTAAACTATCCAGCAAAATAATTGTAATTCAAACCAGAAAGTATTAACATACAGAATTGAAGGTGAAAAGTCCTCTCTCTGAGGACAGTGAAAAGAACCTGCTGAGGTGGATGGAGCTGACAAGCAACTTGTGATCCCTCATTGTCTAAGGGGAAGATCTTTTCACTATTTTGTGGAAATTTCGCTATTTTGTGGAAAGTATTTTGTGGAAAGTATTTTGTGGAAATTTCTGACATTGTCCTCTTATAAATGACCATGAGTCGCAATGAAGATGAGTTGTTTGAGTTTCTTTTTTCCATCAATCATATCCTCTAGAGCTGAGTTTTAATTTACTCTTCATGGGATCAGAGAAATCAAAGCCACTGATAGGTTAGCATTTTTTCCAACACAAAAAACATGGGCTCAAGCTTTAGACAAAAATAGAAGCTTAGACTTTTGGTGTGTATTAGCCCATTTTTCAAGGTATGTGTTTCCTCGGTGTATTCTAATGAAACCATAGCCCAAGATGTTTTATGAAAAATAGCCATATTCAAAATCCAACTGTGAAGTATGCTTGTGTCCATTAGTTTTTGTTTGGACAAACAGAAGAAAATGATCCCACAGGTCTATGGAATCATGCATGTACCTCCCATTCCTCCCTGCAGCTCTTCCCCACAAATAAGAAGCTGTAAGTAAGCCAGCCTTATGAATATCTCTGCTGGCATTTCACTGTAAGGACAGATTTGGCTTCTTTTTGTATAGATTTTTTTTTTTTTGAGGAAAAGTAATTAAAAGGACATTCTGGAAGCATAAAATACAAGTCAATTCTTGATATTAATTATAGGCAAATAAAAACATATACTAGACAACTGTTTGACCAACTTACCATTCTTCTATGACTTGGATACTTTCCATTTTGGTTGTATGTGTTGGCCTTCCTGCATTGTCTCCTCTGTCTTCATTCCTAACAGTGAGGCTGCAATGTAGTACAACACTTTATTTTGTCTAGAGAAAGTTAATTTAAAACAATGACTACAGTAATGAAGACTTTTAAAAGATATAAACCTATGTAAAGTGGTTCATTTTCCACTCTTCCCCCTAAAATTTTGGAGACAAATTTTAACTACTTTTCTCCTTAATTCTGATAAATAGCAATTAACAGTTCCTATTGGCATATGTATTTTTTTTACAATCTCACAGTTTATCCACTGAAAGATGGGCACAAACTTAGAGGTCACTTCTGTCTGGAATAATTTCACTCAGTAAAATGAGAATACTAGTAAGAATAAGAGTAGGGACATCTGAATTGGACACTGATGAGGCTTTGGTGCCCCACCAGTTCTGGATGGCTGTTAATTCTTTAGGAACATTCCCTTTTTTTCTCTCTAGGATACAGTGGCAGTAGATGACTCAGATACAGAACTTAGCGTGTGGCAGCTTCTTATGATTTCCTCCTCTGACCTAAATTCGTTTTTCATTCACGAAAGTAAAACTTACTGCCTCTCAACAGAAAGGCATCCATTACCCTCATATTACCACAAGCACAGAAAAGAAAGACTTCCTTTATGTGAGTATGGTTTGGTTGTGGTTTTGTTTTGGTTTTTCTTCTTCTTTTTTGAGCTGGTAACTAGCATCACTTATTTTTCTGTAATATCTTTTAAATAGGATTTGCTTTAGTGGCAGCGACTTCCTCTGTGTGTTCTCTCCATGAATGTTTTGGAATGTGCATTGCCAGCAAAATCACAATTCCTGATAACTACTGAAATAAAGTATGTTTTGAAAAGCATAGATATTTATATAGGAAATGTGGTTCCAATAATTAACCTTAAGAAGTGGAACATAGTAAGGAGATGGAGATTTCCCTTTATTGGGTGTTCCCTATGTGTCCAGTTGAGACACATAGGGAACCAAGCAAAAAAATCCCCCCTCCCAATCCCATGACAGCTCATATTTTGAATATTGGATATTCACCATACAGTGATGCTTTCAGTCCTCCTAAGTGGTTATATACAAAAACATGTTGGTAGCATAAAGCTTCTTCCCTCACTAATATGAATAACTTTGGGTTAGCTCTGAGAAGAAATCTCAGCTTTGGGACATTTTTAGCACATCTAACCTTTCCATATGCATTTATGAGTTTTTTCAACATTTATGAGTTTCTTCAACATTTTTTCAAGCTTTTAGCAGAATTAATATGTGATCTCAAATACTCTTCTGAAAACTGGAAGTTTAGGCTCCCAGGTAAAGCATAGCACATATTAAGACTTAAACATTACAAAGACATACACTTTCAAACAAAGCTGTTTGGTACTGTTTGCTCCTTCACTTACCTGCCAAGACCTTAGTTCAGGCCCTTGGTCCTGCTTCCCCTGTTACAGCGTAGGAATGCAGCTCCTGTGCTGCTAAGGTGTTAGGGTGTCATCAACTGCTGCAGGAGAAACAACACATCCTGAACTCTGGGGTTGGCAGGTAAAAAGCCTTTCATCTCCTCTGACCTGTTGCTCATCACTCTTTAGAGGGAGCACCCAGGAAAGTGAATGGGAGTTCCGTATATAGGAGGAGAAAAAAAAGGGAACATCCACTTTCTGTCTTGTAATTTTTAAGTCCACACATGAAACTGCTTAGGGTCACTTTGCATCTGTCCACAACACAAAGTTGGGATGAGGGAGTAGCAGGGAAGGCACA
This sequence comes from Pezoporus wallicus, assembly GCF_028554395.1. Taxonomy (NCBI): domain Eukaryota; kingdom Metazoa; phylum Chordata; class Aves; order Psittaciformes; family Psittacidae; genus Pezoporus; species Pezoporus wallicus. Next base: position 1,694,179 of record NW_026635157.1, read on the forward strand.
AAGCTTCTCTCTCTTCCTCCCTTCTTTGCAGTCCATAGGTAGAACTGCATTTGTCTTGTCTGCTGGGTGCAAATAACTGAGTATCCTTTGATTTCATGGCAGAGTAACACCATGGAAGGAAGAAACAACATATGTAGTTTGGGAATATAATAGGGTGTTCACTCAAGTCAGTCCAAAAGGAAACGAAGTTGCCTGCTTTCCTTCCCCTATCACATGAGCCGCAGCTAAACTTTACTGAGATAATTTACTTCTCAGGCAGCAGACATCTAAGGTTTGGATGCACAGTCTTACAGGAAGTAGAAAGTGACACATCTGAAAATATATGGGACTCATCTCATCTATATGGGTAACTTAATTTGATGTCTAAGATCAAATGCTCTTTGTTTTGCTCATGCAAAATCTCTCCTAAACTTAGGAAAACCAACATGGGCCGATGAAGGTGGAATATAAGTAGTGAGTGGTGAGTAAGAAAGAGAAATACGAAAATGGACAAGAAAGCCCTGTTGACTTCAATGCACTTTTTTATTAAAGGACTAACAGATAGGCCCTATGCATTTTGATTTTCTGTAAGATTACACCTCAGTAAAAAGTTCAAATGGTGGGCCTACAGTGTGATGTGCAGTTTTCTGGTATCTATACCAGAGTGACAATGTGAGCTACACACTTGGCCACAATTCCTTCGCCTCACCATTCATAGCTGGAGTTCAATGGTTGAAGTTAGTCAGTTACAAAACAGGGGAGACTCTAAAGAAAGAAGTGTTATACTTGGTTGGAATGATTTCTCAAGTTTGGGTATTGTATTTAAAACTGTGCTAAATTTATAATACATCTTGGCCTAAATTCTGTATTATGTTCCCAGTGACAAGCACTAGCACTATGTTTCAACTTTTATTTATCTACATCTGTCAAGCCTGAAGTTCTATTGGATACATTACTTTTGATATGTTTTTCCTGTGAAAGAAACCATCATTTTTATATAGAAGTGCATTGAATTCAGACATGTTCTGTTTTCACTCAAGGAACTGGTTCATGTTCACTTAGAAAAAAAATATTTACACATTGGGGACTGCAAAGCTAATTTGAAAGCAGTCTTTAAATAACTCTGATCACAATAACAGATTGCTACCTTTTACCTCAAAATGACAATGCTGTGTTGCTATTTGCTATATTGCTATCTCCAGTTGAAAATACCCTATCTGTTCACATTTCTCTGTGGAATTTAAGCAGTCCTCAGCAGCAAAGGCACTTTGCATACCTGGAGTAGGTGTCCTTGATACATTATTCCATCATGAAAGCTAGCTGATTATGGCAGAATAATTATGCTGCATAGTGTAAAATTAAACAGAGTAAAAGTAACAGGATAAACAAAATTTTTTTAGTTAAGGCTTTAAGAAGAAGAAATTGCCGATACAACTTATCAAAAAGTAGTTAACGTAAAGTATGATATTCTAGAGAGGTATCTGATGTAAATTAACATATAGGGTGCCATTTATTAGTTGGAGTATATCAGCAGGTATCTTTAAAATCTAGAGTTGGAAATTACCCATGATAAAAACACAATAAAACTAAATATACCTTGAAAAGAGAGAGTGTGGGGTGTCTAAAGGCAAAGTTTAAGTGGAAAGCACAAGCATTGGTTTGTTTTCTGTTCTTATGGAAGGTTTGTTCTGCCTGCTTTTATGCTGGTTCTATTGTTCTAGAGAGTATAGTAAAAAGTACTCTAGTAAACCCAAGTGGCCTGAGCTCAATGTATCTTTCAAATATATTTTGGGTTTGACTTCTACAAAACCAATAATTTCTATAACTACTGCAACAGTATCATTAAGAGTAATATCTGTTTGCAGTAAGTGCATTTCCATTTTGAAACTTCACAGAATTTATATGTAAAAATTTTAATGACCAGGGACTACTAGAAGAATACAAATTTGATAAATTACTCTGTGTAAGTTAAACTGTCCAAGTTCAGAAAACAAATCTTTATTTATTTAGCTATAATTTTTTATTTAGCTGTTCTATATAGCTATAATATATAGCCAACAATCATTTGGCTGCTAATATTCATGTTCAGCAATTAAATAATTGTTCTGTTGAGTAATTACTTAGCTAAATCAGTATTACAGGGCACTGATGCATGGTAAGGTAAAAAAGCAAAGCTAATTGGATAAAATCATCATGAGAGTTGAACTTATTTAAGAGCAAAAATCGCACTGGCTCTTCCTCCAGATGTTTTCAGCCAGTGTTTTTAGCCTGTTTTTAAAGTTGCTTAGCATCCCTACTGCTGCACTTACCTTCTACTGCCATTAAAAACCTGAGAATTGTTTTGAGCTTGAACCTGATCTTTTATCCTCTGCATGTCCAGTAAACAAATAGTCTTTAATTGCCTCCCAAGGGTCATTCAATAGCCTAAATCTGGTGACTCTGACCAATTGCTGTTATCACTGTGGCCATTGTGACAGTTACTAAGATTACTAAGATTAATATTCTGCCCATGCATGGCTAACACCAGTTACTCAGGTGTTTTCTCAGTTATGCACATCATATGTAGTATGCCTTCATATTAATTTGCAGTTATGTCTGGCACTGAAGACAATATGATAATTAAAACCTATTGCCTTAGTGGTGTCTTTTGTGCTGCCATGAAGATAAGAAGTCAAACGGGGACACTCTGAACTAGTTGCCATTCAGGAGATCTGTGCTCAAATCCTGCTTCTTGCCTGAAGTTTGTAGATGCCAGGCTCTGCAGGATGATGACTGCATTTTAGGCTGAACCTGTGTAAGTCACACAGTAGGGCCACAAGTCCCCCAGCCACCACTGAAACATCAAAACTTCTCGTATTCCAGCCCAAAAGCTACATGAAGTGAGTTGCACATATATAATCTAAAGGCATAATTTGGTTTTCAGATAAAAATCAATATTTAGTTAACATTCTCTGGATAACAGATGTTCTGAACACGTTTCTTTCACTGCTCTACCCTTTGAAAGAGTGTATCTCACTGGCACCACTCTTCACCCTATCCTACTCCTAAGAATTTTTATTATCAGATCAAGAGACAAAATATTTTTAGGTCAGAGGTCCAAAAGCCAAGAGGGATTTTTTTTATGCTTGAGTCCAGCTTGCAGTGCAAGTGAGCTACAGGCAGGACTTCCATAACTTAAGTAGTAGTGATTTAGTAGATGCAGATTAGGTGTATGTTTAAAAAACATCCCCTTCCAAAAAAAAAGGCCAAACAAAGCAAAACCAAAGCAAAGCAAAGGAAAGCAAAGCAAAACACAAGAGATCAAGATTTAACTGTGATTTCAAAATTCCACTGGTAGATGATGTAAAATGGCCATTACCTAAAGTGTTGACAAACACAGGTTGAATTTACCAAATAGATTCTGATAGGAACTATTTTTTCAGGGTTATCTGGAGGACGAAAAGCCCTCCTTTGAAAGAACAGGTTAGTGCACTCATTCAAGATTTGAAACACCCTTCCTGTGGGACTGTGGTCGGTAGATGTCTTTTGCACTGTTCTGCTCAAGCTGTTCCACTTTGGTGAAAGTAACAGAATACTCATTACAGCAGATAGAAACAGGAGACTCCTAACTTCATGGCAAATAATCACATAATGAATACTTTCAAGAATTTTACATAGAGTACAGGATTTTATATACCAATGAGGGGAGAGTCTGAAAACAAGAACATATGATTAGTGAATTTTCCCGAAGTGATGGGAAGGGGGTTTCCAAAACTCTGAGACAAAGAGGGGCACCAACCCTGGATCTTTCGTCTTTCCGGATAAACACCTTCACTCTTCAATACAAAGTGGTTGTGCCCCCTCTGTCTCCAACCTCTTTGATTCCTGTGTTTTTACTATAAGTGTCTGGCTTAAAACATGCTATATGAACAGAAGCATATTTTTCAAGCTTTTAATTCAGTTGCAGAAAAAGTGCATGTCAGTTTCTTTTTCATTTTTGATTGTAGTTCAATGTGACCAGACTGTCTTCAATAGTCACTGAAAAATCAATTGTTGGCACAGCTCTGTTTACCAGTTCATTCCTTCATGCTTAAGCAGGCTCTGGCAGGAATCAGAAATGGATCTGGTTCCTATGTGCTGTATGATAATGCAACAGACAGCAATATGGGCACTCTTTAATATCTTTTACGAACCAAAGATAAAATTATTTTCTGACACCTTGTTTTTCTGACATCTGGACTATTTACAGCAGTCAAAACTGATCAGGGGTGTGTTTCTTCATGAGCAGAGAAGCATGATGATTTTGTTATACTGTACAAAGCAATAATAATGAAAAAACCTGCCATATTATAAAGATCCATTCAGAAAGAAAAATACAGCTATGTTCATCTCAAAATCACTTAGAGTCTAGTCACTAATACTATCTTGTATCTCTCCAATCACACAAAAATAGGCACCCGTGAGAATGAAATGTTACATTAACAGTATTATCCAAGGATAACTTTCTAACTTTTTTTTTTAAGCTGAGTAAAGGGTAACAAACCTGCTTCTACCAAATTTAGCAAAAGAATTCACTTATCTATAAGTGAATAATGTCCAGAATGATTATTCTGAGAAAATCTAGAGCTAGAATCATGGTTTTTATGAAGAAGGGATGCTTTACACTAGATATTTGCATAGGCTCAGATAAACTTGCATTATATCCTTCAGGCCACTGGCTGTACTAGAGAGAAAGGTAATGCATCGGCCATCAAAGTTGTGTGTTGTGGTCTCTTACCTCTGGCATCTGAGAACGTATCTTCTTGTAAGAATAGTAAGACAGAATAAAGTACTTAGACTGCTGTAATAATCTGAGTATATGCAAAGCATGGAAGTAGAGAGCCAATTTCAGCCAAATTAGTGGCACTAAATGAATTCTAGAGCGAGGCTTGTGTGGACCTCTGGAGTTCTGCAAGGCCAACCTAAGTGATGTGTAGTTCATCCACAGACACACATGAAACAGTAAACATTGCAAATTTGGTATTTCCATATGTCTGCATTGGTTGTGAGAAACTCTGGAAGGGAACAGTGGTCATGAGACTTCGGAGTCATTTACTTAACTTGATCAGAATCAGTTCTTAACTCAGTCAGCAGAATATGGTAGATTTTGTTCCAAAGAAGAAATAGATCCAAAAAATGTGAAGGATTTTTTTTTTCTTTTAATTGGTGTCCATCCTAGTTCTTTGTAAGATTTATGGATCTTCACTGAATTTAGTACAGAAATACAGGATGTAAAATTTTATACTGAAAATGAGTTTTAGTGAAAAATATCTACAACCTCCTCTATGGAAGAAATGAATTGCCTTGTACTTAAAACTAAATGATGGAGTTTTTGTTTAGTGGGCTGACACAGGAAAGCGGTGTGTTGGGGGAAAGCCAAAAATTACCATAAGGCTGTAATCAGCCTACTTGGCAGTATCCGCTGAAACTATAAACTCCTTTCAAAAAGTCCAGGTACCTGTAGTGCTAAGTTTCTTGAGTGACAGAGTTACATTTGCCTTAGGTGAAAAGATGGTACAAGATGTATAACCCAAATTGTGTTTAAAAGAAGAAAACAAACAGCTTGGACTCAGACGTTTTAGAGTGAAAAAAAAATGCGTTTGCACAGATGATTTATAAACTTGAGGTCTGACTCTGCAGGCCTTACCTCATGTCAGAAAAACACCCAAACAAATATATTGTTTTGTTTTGCATTTTAAATAATGCAAGTATTTGCAAGGTTATCATTCTGGCTATTTTGTATTGCAGCTAGAAATCCTCGAATATTTCAAAGCTTTGGATGGGGAAGGAATGTAGAGTCTCAAACCTCCCAGCTCTTTGTTCAGCTTAAACCATGGTCTCATCATTTTGACCTGTAACCAGAAAAGTTGCAGTGATAACTGGTCTTTTTTTTCTTTTTTTTTTCCTTTTTTCTCATAGGTTACAAAAAGTAAAAGAAAAATGAAATAAATTATAAAACCAGATGCTTTTTCTCTTCCAATGGCTAGAAAACATTCAATTTCTTCTTTTCTAGTTTTCCTTGGTAATATTTTTTCCCCTTGATTCTGTTTGCTATGTTGGAGTGTGGTGTACTTCAGATTTTTTCCCTTTTTTTACATCTCTTTGTTTGAAGAGAATACAGCAGAGAAAGTCTGTAACAGACAGCTGGGCACTTGTGTGTGCCGTGAATGTGCTTTCAACTGAAAAGCTTAGTGTCTGCTCAGGATCCAGTAATAGTAAATGCAGGCAGACTTCTGGCTTCCACATGCACCTCTCTGCATATCATAAATCCTTTGGGCCAACAGGGAGCTCAAGGTGGAAATTTTCTGGTCTGATTCTTGCTACCTAGGATGGGTGCAGGCCCTTCCTCTAGGATTTCATAGAGAATGCAGCTGACTGGAACTGAGGTTTTTTTCTACATAGATTTGACAGTTAATTTACTTCTGAATTGGATTTTCCACAAAATAGCATTTGTGGAAAAGTTTAAGATTAATGAAATTTCATATTTTGTTTTGATGCTTTAAAAAAAATTAGCATTACATTTTAAAATGAAATAATCAGTTGTCTTTGTTTCATTCATTGTTAGTAACTCTTATTCTAACTAGTCTTGTAAGAAATTCTAGTTAATATAATCAAATAATAGATTTAAATCAAATACTGTGCTTAACTTTTACAAGCTCTCTAGAAAAATTACATTCTGTCATAGTAGATGTTTTTCTCCATAAGCGTTCTGATTACAAGAGATTTATCAGGAAATCCAGCAACTATAACTCTTAACTTCATGATATGTGGAGTTTATTAGAACCTCATCTATCATAGTCCAGAGTTTTGGGTTATTTGAAGTATCCTCACTTCCTTAAACCAGTCTTGAGATTTCTAGAAAAGTGGCATTGACTTGTGGAGTGTATGGACAGAGGAATAAGGAGATGTGGTCAAACTCCCCAAGATACGCAGGTATCTTGGCCGGTTCACTGTGCTATTTCTGACACCTATGCTTAGCAGCAGTCCAGGGGTGACTGAAGGAATTGGCTGACAATTCTGTCTTTGTTCTGCAGTGCCTGCAGTTCTCCTCTTGCAGTGCTATTTAGACTTTTCTGTGTGAAGGAATACCTTTTACCCCTGTGGACATTTGAGAGTTTAGAAGGAAATACTCTTGAAAACATAAGAGATGAACAGGGTCCTACCTTTCTTCCTTGTGAAAGCCCTGGACTAAGGTCTGTGAATTTGTTTGTTCAAAGGTTTATGATAAGGCCAGCTGATCATTGTTCAGAGTTGTGAACTTCCCCATGAAAAAAAGAAACTTCTCAGTTCATCTGAGGTTGTATGTTTCAGCCACACTTTGAAGGCAGAGGAGGGCAGGCTGAAATTCTTACTGCTTTTCAATTGCAGTGCTTTCTTAATACTGCGCTGGATTCAGCATACTTGGTCAATGCCATTACAAATTCAACTATAAACCATTAAAGAAAAAGGAGATTGGTGGAAATTAAGGTTTAAGATATTTGAAGCATCTCAGGCTATTAAGGTCTAATCAGTTAAAGATATTTAGCTTTGTCCTGATAGTCTTATTTATGTTGTCCTACTCCTCAGCTTGAGTAAAAGCAGAATTGAATCCAAGTGATCTAGTGCTTAAGAGTATAATCATCTCTTTGTTAATGGGAAGTCTTGGCCAAGAATTTGAAGCTTATGTAAGATCATTATATAAGGTTATTAAATTGCATCCCACATGCCACTGTGCAGGTAAATCATCCTTACTGCAATATGAATGCTAAGCTAAAGTAAGTCAGAGGGATGTGCTCAGTAAAGCAAGTACCTAAAAAGGTTTTAGCAAATCTGCAGTGTTCCACTCTGTTCCCTTTCCTGTATATTTAACAATTTAAAATGGAATAGATCTAAAGTCTGGTAACCTTTTCTGTTTCACAAGGGACAGTTGGACTACAGTCTCTTTTTAAAGCCATGAGCTACATTCTCCTGCTGTATTTTTCATAAAAGTTGAATTCAGTATACATTTGGCAGACAAGCTTTCAAATTTGTCCAAACTCTGCATTTTCCTTTTGGACACTGTGAAAAGCTTGAAAGCAAAGCCTTGTGGAATCAAAGATCCACGTGTCAATGCATCTTCCATCATAGACTACTATTTGCAATATGATCTTTGATGTGATTTTTATACAGTTTCTTTCTTCTTATAGAAAACTTTCAGAAGTGGATTGGTAGTGGAAAAACTAACCTGCTGGAAACGGCCTGACAAAAGGGACATTCTCCTAAGATACCCACAGTATGTCCTGAAATATTTTGCAAACATTTAGAATCCGAGTTTAGTCTTTGCTGAGTTGAGCACAGAATCACAGAAACACAGAATCACAGAATGGTTGAAGTTGGAAGAAACAGAGCTCTAGAGGTCATCCTGCCCACCTCCCCTGCTCAAGCAGGTTGCCTAGAATCATGTCCAGGTCGCTTCTGAATATCTCTAAGGGTGGAGACTTCACAGCCTCTTTGGACAACCTGTGCAGTGCTCGGTCACCCTCACAGTAAAAAAGTGTTTCCTGATGTTCAGAGGGAACCTCCTGTATTTCAGCTTATTCCCATTGCCTCCGATCCTGTCACAGAGCACCACTGGAAAGAGCCTGGCTCTGTCTCCTTTACACCCTCCATTCAGGTATTTGTACATATTGGTAAGATCCTCCTGAGCCTTCTCCAGGTAGAACAGTTCCAGCTCTTTCAGCCTTTCCTTATAAGAGAGGTGTTTCTACTCATTTTAGTAGCCCTATTTGCTGGAATTTCTCCAGTAAGTCCAGATCTCCTGAAATAAAGAGCCCAGAACTGGGCACAGTACTCCAGGTGTGGCCACCAGTGTCACAATCAACACATTTACTGCAATCACAGTTAAAGAAAGACTGCACTTGAAGGATATTGGGGGAGCTACCTAAAGAAATGTAATATTTACACTTCAGGATGATTTCAGAGTGTAGGAATTAGATGCTGTCAAGGTCAATGCAGGCTGAAAGGAATGTAAAGGAGACTGGTCCTCTTAATGGTAGTCCTTGCTGAACTTGCTTTCCTCTGTTTTTGTGTGACTGATCTGAATTACCTAGCTACAGATATTGCAGCTCAGCAGGCATCCTGATGGGAAGCAGATGGGAACTACCAGTGTTCACTGTACTTGAATTTTGGAAATAAAGGACAGTACCTCCCTCAAAAAGACTAGCACTGAGGAAAAGTTGTAACTGTGTAAGAGAGGAAAGAACTAGTCATTTAAAGCAATGACTTTCCTAAAGTCTTCTTTTTCTCAGATTTTTATCTGAAAATCTGTAAGAAAATCCCTGCTGGATTCTATTTTAAAGAGATTGTATTGCTTTTTATAATGATAGCCACATCAGGAGCTATTTCAACTTTTGGAAACTTTTAGTCCTATCTAGGATACATTTCTGTGATTTTTGCTCTCAGATGTGGGATGAAATTTTTGTATAGGTAAGAAATCTATGGCTTGATAAAGTTTGCTTGCCAATGATTCCTAATGGAGTTACTTTAGCTTTGTTTCATTATTGTAGAGCTGGTTTCTGCTTTAGGCAAGACTCAGCTCAAGGATGTATTTCGCTTGTCAGGTCACCCAACAGATTACTAGTCTGGCTGTCAACTTCATTTGTTCTTTCAGAATAATATTACCATTTATATTCCATCTTGCACAATGATGCATCTAATTACTAGACAATCTGCAGTGTCCTTACTCCTGGCTACAGCTATTTTGCAAGCAATTCCTTCATATATATATGAGACAATTAAAAGTGACAGTCTAGTGTTCAAAGAAGTAGAAATTGTATTCTTTGAAAAGGTAGCTGGATGAATAAATACCTTCCAATCCACTAGCAAGCCAGCCTAACAGTCACAATTAATTCTGATAAATGGTCCTTGGCCTCATTTTCTGTATTGCCTTTTTTTTTTTATTATTCTTCGTTTGCAGAGATGAAAATAGCAGCAACTGTGAAGGACTGAGCCTGACTGGGCTCACTCCTTTTGATTCCATAGATTTAGTTGCAGTTTCCAAATGGGAAGAGATGCCTGGGAACATTTTTTCTTTTCATAAGGTGTTGTGAAGCTATTTAATTAAAGAGAGTTTTGTAAAGTATAATTCCTACCATGATTTATGAACACCATGTTTTATGAAATTAGCCTGGACCAAACTAGTTTATGCTTATCTACATTACAGTCAAATAGTATGGGGGATCTTCCACTTAACATCCATTCAACAGGACCGAGAACCACCGTGCCAGCCTATGTATGTTACAGTTATCTGTTTTGATGGATGTTAGCTGCTGGTTTCCAGATTTTCTGTTAAACAATGCCCTCAGGTGGGAAGCACTTTCATCTTGGATGTCAACAGGAACTTAAGATATCCAGTGCTCCATAATGGGTGTTCAGCATCTGCTGGTATAAGGCCCTCGATCAGCTACTTCAGGAGAGTCAGCATTGCCATGTAGACAAATATATGTGCTATGGAATTATAAGGGGTGACTAGATTAGATTTGCATTTCCTTTGCCTTTCTGTCTCACATAATAAATGTCTGACCAACTTTTCTAGTGAGAAGATCACCATCTTATAACTGTTACCTATTAGGGGTACAGACTCATTTCCATGATGCACTTTCATTTTTTCTCTTAAAAGTGCTAGACATTTATTCCTGTTTTAACTGTCATTTTAAACCAATTTGGAATGATACATGGTTAAAAAATAAACCTATGTAAGATGGAAATTTTGCTGCTTTAAGTAGCCTTTTTTTTTTTTTTCTTCCCTTTTTCCTCTTACAGCTTGGAACTGCAGACTGCATTTATTCTCGCAGAGATAAAATGGGCTAGGAGAGTTCACTGGTCCTGGTGCTGACTGGCACTATGTAGCCTGAGCCCATAAAGCCCATGGCCAAAACAGGGTTTCAGTGATGTGTCATTGCCTGAGACTGCACTTTGCACTGACCAAAACTCTGCTGGGGAGTTAACGCTTGCTAACAGTTTAATTGTACAGCTGCTTGCTTGAGCCCATATTATAGCTTGGCCCTGCTTATTTTACTAGTATAGACAGAACAGGTGTGTTTAATTCGGAAAAGATCTTTTTGTTATTGTTTTTTGCCTGTTTAATATTTAAGGCTTTTTCAGTCCACGATGAATAAAGTTTAGAGGATTTGCAAGGCCACCTTGGCACCTTTAAAATGACACCATTTTTCAACAAGCCTTACTTCAGCTTATATTTTGATCTGAGACCTATTCTGACCTTTCACACACTTCTTCACTTCCGTCATTTTCCAGAGACTCCTTAGTTAATGCATCTTTGTATAAATACATAATTGTCAAATCTGCAACAAAGAAAGAGTAAATCAGCCCAAACCCTATCGGGGGAGATATTAAAGGCTCCAAATTTCTAACAACTGAAAATCTCAGAGTAAACTGGACTCACGCATCCTCAGCACTCTCGTTTTTTCCCCTTTTTTTTTTCTTTTTTTCCACAGCAACAGTCAAGGTGTGCACTGGTGACAGAAAATCTGCCATGACATTACGAATCTTTCTTCAGCCACTGTTCAGACACAAAGCTGAACAGCATTTTGGCACAGGCAGGTGGGAAGTGGGCATGAGTGGAAAGAAAGAGCCAAGATGCTGATGCTCTGAAGCAATCAATCTCTTAAACAGCCTCTGAGGAAACATCAAGCTGCTTTACCGCAGTGGAGGTGATTTTGTCATTGCTTTCCTTCCCTCTAGTCTCCTCAAGAGCAGCTGTCCCTGAATACACTCTGTGTGCTGTGCCAGGGCAGAATCAAGATAATTTTCTAAAGTTAACTAGATTTAGTCTTCTATCTCCTTCTAAGGAGCTACTGTCAGCATCTTATGTGTGGCTGAATTAGAATGAGTCTTGTATAATTCCAAATCCCCTCTGAGCATGTATTTATTCTTGAATTTAAGGAGGATTGCAGTTCTGTTTTGGTTTGTTTTTTTTTTTTTTCATTCCAATTTTCCTTACAGAATTGTTTGCTTGAGATAGGACTATTTTCTGAAAGGTTTCCTTATCTTTACTATACTATACATATAGGGATCTATGCATTTGGTTTGTGAAGCTTCAGAAACATTAATTTGCTAATATATTATGTTTATGTTCTACCCATTCACTACCTGTTTGTGTTATCACAGATGGGTAACAATGTCAATAAACTAGGAGCTTTCATCTGTTCCCCAAAATGAAATTAACTTTCAAAGTTTAAAATATTAAGAATAAAATCCTGGTACTAGGAAAGCTTGGTCCAGAGCACAGGGCTGGTTTTGATGTTAAAGAGGATTCTACCACTGGCTTGTGATCAAATTTAACAGACCAACTGCATAAGAAGCTCTACTCTTCGCATTAGACATCTGTTTTATTATAGGGAGGAACAAGTTTACCTCACATCTTTGAAAATAGAAACGTTTATCAGTTTATATGTCGACTCCATTTACAGTATTAAAAGTTTACTCAAAGCAGAGTTCTTGGCTAAAAATTAATTTAAAATGATTTATACATGCTGAATGTCTGCATAGTGTCTTGTGTTTCCACCATGTTGTTGTAGGCCAGCAGCGCCTTAGTGACCACTTGTTTGCAGACGCTTGCTGAGATAAATGCAGCGTGTATCTTAGAGCTTTCTCCTAGAGAACTGTGATTTTGGTTTACTTTGCACATCCTACAAAGCAATGACCTGCACCAAAGCTCCTTCTGCGACCTGTGGAAACCCATTGCTGCTACGGGAGGTGGTGGCTCACAGTTCCCGATCCTGCTCCAAGGCTGTGCAAGCCCTTGCGCTTTCATACAGTTTTGGAGGTAGTTGGCAGGGGGCAGAGAAAGAGAAAGGAGGGAGATAAAAGGTGGTGGATGAGCTTGGAAATAGGTATTTCTGGGCTGCTTTTTGACAAGAAAAGATGTATTTGATCAATTTAGAACAGGGCTCCACAGTGACCAAGGCAGGCTCTCATGAGATTTAACAGGTTAACTTTAAACTTTATTTAGTTGCTTTCACATTAAATTTTGCTTTTTGTAAATTTTATTTCTATACTCCTCTTGGCTTGCTAACATTTTAATTTCCTGCATTTGCATCTTAGTCTTTAGAAGCAGATGCAGAAAAAATGAAGAAGTAGTCTGCTGCAGTTAGTATAACTTAAACCTCCTCTAGCATACCTTTGCACCTTGTGGCATCATTTATATAGAATAAATATGCTCCCCTCTTTCAGACGGCAGTGTTTCTCATCTGCTTTAGAGGGAGGTGAAGGAAGTGGTCAAAGCTGCCTTTACTTGCCATCTCTGGAGCTCTGGGATAAGCCATATATTGAGTTACATCTGAGGTATATTTGTGTTCTGGATCAAGGAGAGAGCAGAATTACAGGAATTATTAGGCTAATGCTGACAATCTGGCCCAGTGTCACAGACGGGCACGAGCCCAGAGGTTGGCAAATCAGGTTGTGATGCCCCAGGAGAGTTGTGTAAACAAGCATGCATAGAGACACCTGTCCCCAGCCTGCCCTGAGGACCTAAACATCCATAAAACTCCATCAAAATCATTTGCTCTGTCTAAATTATAAAGCAGAATATGCCATTAAATATCATACCCATTAGGAAGACATTATTCCCTCCTCTGATTTTTTTTTATTTAAACTTTAGAGATCATTCATTTCTTGTCCTTTGAAGGGAAAAGAAATGCTTTGCTTGGGTGTTATTTAATAAGTACTGTTAACATAACTTACAAAAAGTATGAAAAAAATACTTGACAAGCGATCTATTATTTGAGTGTCTTCTGCTTGTTTTTCCAAATGCTGAGAATTTAAATTTCTTACTTTAAGTAGCTCAGGGAACCTTGAGAGGCCCATTTCTGAGGACTAAGTGTTTAAATCCTTACTCCACACTCACCCCACAGTCCATTCCTGTGACAACAAAAATATCTGCCAAGCAGCTCTCTCTCATGACATCAGCACTGTGGATATGTGGACTTAAAGACAAGGTGATTTAAAACTGATTTTCTAGTATATCACATTCAGTAGCTTGCATGACAGGCCATAGAACGGATTTTACCCAGCTTTAAATTCTACCTGTCAATAAAACTGGTACGGCTTCCCTAAGAAAGCACCAGTGCTGCCCATTGCACTGGGATGATACAGATTAGGCTGTCCCATAGATGCACAAAGCACGAGTTCCTGTGTTAGCTAGGGCTGCTATCCCTCAGAATAAATTATTCTTCAGGAAAGAAAGGGAATGTTTTCATCTCTGACCTCTGCAACAGCAAATGATAAAAACAGAAGGAAGTCCTGTGATATTTTAAAGGATAAAAAAGAATGGAACATCTTTTCCCATTAGCTATTTTTAAAAATATCACCTTCTATTTCAGTAAAATACAGTACAGTAGCCTGAACTTCTGTATTCTGCACTAAAGTACAGTAATTCCTAATGCAATTTTCCATATTTGCTTTTCTCAGGTGTAATGCTGAGAAAGGTAAAATGCAGAGAGCTGAGTACATCTCTTTCAGATGTGTTGTCCTATGTGTTACGGAAGGAAAAGAAGAATTAAAAAATTAGGTTAGTGAAATAAAATAAAATTGAAGGCCAAAACTATTTTTCAAAATGTGTGTTTTGTTTCAAAGATTTATTTTTTTTTTTCTTGCCAAAAGCTTTAACAAAATCCAGGAACCTGGGTAAGGATTTTTGTACCGGCCCACCTCTTGTCTGCCCATAGTATAAAAGTTCCACTACAGACAGGGAGGGGAAATGCTAGCCCTTGTTCCCTCGGGAGACTTCAACCTACCAGATGTCTGCTGGAAGTACAATACTGCAGAGAAGAGGAGGAGGTTCTTGGAGGGTGTGGAAGGTAGCTTCCTAACCCAGATCGTTAGTGAGCCAACTAGGGAAGATGCCTGGCTAGATTTGCTGCTTGCTAATAGAGGACTGATGAGTGATGTGATGGTTGGAGGCTGTCTTGGGCAAAGAAATCACAAAGTGATTGAATTTTCAGTCCTTGGAGAAGTCAGGAAGGTCAGCAAAACCTCAACCTTAGACTTTTGGAGAGCTGACTTTGGCCTGTTTAGGATGCTGGTTGGCAGAATTCACTGGGAAACTTAACTGAAGGCCAGGGGAGGTTTAGGCTGGTTATTAGGGAAAATTTCTTCACAGAGAGGGTGCTCAGGCATTGGAACAGGCTGCCCAGGGAAGTGGTGGAATCACCATCCTTGGAAGCATTCAAACCCTATGTAGATGAGGCCCTCAGTGACATGGTTGAGTGGTAGTCTTGGCAGTCCTGGGGTAATGTTGGAATTGATGACCTTAAATGTCTTTTCCAACCTAGCTGATTCTATAATTCTATGGGAATGATAAAGATTTTATTTTACATATATTTCAGAATGTGGCTATAATTTATTGCGTTCATTTATTATTATTTTGTTTTCATCCTTCCTTTGCTTCCTTCTCCTCCAACCTTTCTATCATAGTTAAATAAGAGAACACAGCCATGACTTTGGCTCCCAGGGATTATCTTGTGTAGAGTCATGCAAAGCTTAAACATAATTTTTGATAGCAAACTGAGTATGCCAGAAAAAAAATGCTTCATCTCAAAGTACTAGAGAGGTGGGAACTGCAACAGAAATTGTATTGGCTTGTTCTTTTTTTTCTCATTTAGAGTCCCACAGACACTATCTGTTAGGAGGAGGAAAATGTTGAATTCCATAGAGAAAAAATATTAATCTAATTTAAAACTGTCCTTAGAACTTTATCTGTCATCTCATATTCATGGCATAAGTGACAGAAATATCTTCCTGTAGGCCCAAGACGATTGCTAAACCCATGCAAGGAAAATATTCTCTTTATTAAAGAAAAATATTTGTGTAACATGGTTATCAGGAAGAAGTTTCAGACTCACAGCCATAATTCACAGCCGTCATAGGCAAGTTATCAGAACTGGAGGAGAGATGCTTCTTGCAAAGAGCAACTCTCGTTTACTGCCAAACTGGCAAATATCCCATCTTCCCTGGCATCTCTTGGGTGTGGGAAACTAGTTATGGAAGTCTCACAAGAAATCAAATGGCAGGCATGGCTTTTGTACAGGGCACAGCTCAGAGCCGCCGGCCATGAGTCCCTTTTCCACAGGAGACTTCAGCAGTAAAGGCAAAGGCCTTCCAGCTCACATGTTTGAACTGAGCTACAGAACCAAGTGAAGTGGTGTGATCATATTCACTTATCCCCTTGTAAGCCTTTTCATGCTCCCCAGACTCCTGTACTGCAAAATCTCTTGCAGGGCAGATGTTAGATGTCTTCTGAGCCTTCTGTGTATGGTAAAAGGAGACGGATTATCAGGCATAATTTGTCCCACAGCTTTAAAACTCACTGAGCACCTTATGAAAGGAAGAGAGGATAAAAATATATGACTCCTGCTCTGGGTGGGAGACAAGAGCAAAATAAAATTGGCAGAATAGCTAACCTCCCTGTGCTTGAGAGGCTTTTTGAAGAATGTGATTTACAAGTGTTTGCAAGAGAACGACTGACTTCATGTCTGCTCAGGAAGCTGGAGTAATGAATTGCTAATAAGGTTGGGGAGGGGAAATAGCAGGTGTCTATTCTTACCTTGCCAAGCTGAGCTCAAAACTGTAAGGCCATAGCACTAAATACTTTCTCTGGACACAGTCTAATTGAGGATATTATAGACTGTCACGTTAGGAGTTTTACTGCAAATGTTGCAACCCTCGGGCTACCTGAGTCATTGAAATGACACCTAGTAAGGAAGCCCTTTCTTTTGTCCTCTGTAGGAATGGTATTTTGTGGGAGTTTAAAACACAGGGTGAGATTCAGTCCAGCACCTTAGGTACCTGACTGGTACTTCTCTGTTAGGTGCTTTAATGAGGCAGTCTTCCTGAAGTATGTGCCAAAGGTCTGTATTTGGTCAGCAGAGAGAGGAAGGTCCTATAGAAGATCTCCAGAGGGTTATATCATCTGCTTCTGCAGTAAGTGGACAAGCTTTTCCTATTGTGAACTTTAGAAGCACTTTATTTTCTCCATTAAGGAGGACTGCTTCCTTTATTACTGATGGTCAGGCACCAGTTCAAGGCTTAAGCTAGTTTGGCAACATCCTGACCATACCTATTACAATAAAATGGCCAAGTTAAGGAGCCTATTTACCTCCACCTTTTCCAATCTGAGCAAACCTGGGTAATCAGCCCTGCTTTGCCCTTGTGAACTAAGCAATTTACTGTCCTGACAATTTCCAGTGCTACTAGAGGTACCAGGTCTGGTTGCGATGGAGTTAATTTTTTTCATAGCAGCCCATATGGTGTTGTGTTTTGGATTTATGATCAAAACAGTGTTGATAACACATGAATATTTTAGCTGTTGCTGAACAGCATTTGCACAGTATCAGTGATTTCTCTGTTTCTCACTGTGCCCTGCCAGCAAGCAGGGTGGGTGTGCTCAAGAGGTATGGGTATGGGAGGGTATGCAGCCAGGACAGCTGACCCCAACTGACCAAAGGGATAGTTCACACCATATGACATCGTGCTTAGCAATAGAAGCTGGGGAAGAAGGAGGAAGGAGGGAGGTTCACTGTAGCATCTGTCTTCCCAAGTAACCATTACTTATGATGGAGCCCTGCTGAACTCTTGCCTGACAACGGGAAGCAGTGAATGAATTCCTTGGTTTGCTTTACTTGTGCACACAGCTTTGCTTTACCTGTTAAATTGTCTGTGTCTCAACCCATGGGTTTTATCACTTTCATCCTTCTGATTTTCTTCCCATCCCACAGGGCAGGAGTGAGCAAGCAGCTGCAAGGGGCTGAGCTGCCTACCAGGGTTATCCCACAGCAATGGAGAAGTACTTCAAATATTTGTTACCCTTGAGAAGCAATTATTAGTGGCAAAAATGTTTGTAAGAAGATGTATTGAATAATTTTTTTATCTAAATTTTTGCTATTAACAAGTCTCTATTAGGCAAGGTACTACTTCCCCAAACAAAGGTGTGAGTATTTGCCTATAATGTTATTCAAACAGAAGACTTAATGTGTATTCTGATTGTAACACAGGATGGAACAGAAGAAAAAAACATCACATGATTCACAAAAGATATTTTCAGAATTCTAATGATTTGTTTGGATATATGAACTATTGAACCAACTCTTCAAATAGATGAAAGTGAAAGCTTCTTATTAAAAGCCACCCCGTTTCATTTCTATGAATGGTGAGAAAGTTGAGGCACTAAGAGGTCTGTGATGTAAGAGCTGCCCTGAGTCACACAGCCTGGGGGAAAACAAAAGAAAAGTCTCCTAATCTTGATATTGATAGCTAAAGCCTTTTCATCACTATTAATGAATCCATAAACATTTTCAGACAGGTATCTCTTGAGAAATTCACATTACTGAAATACAAAGACCTGTGGAACTAGAGAAGGCCTGTAACTGCATTCGGTCCAGAGAACCTGTTAGAATTATCAATTAGGCTTTCCTGTCACAGAGAACTACCCTAGAGGATTACCTACCTAGAATCCCCTATATAAT
The DNA here is from genome assembly GCF_028554395.1 of Pezoporus wallicus. Classification (NCBI taxonomy): domain Eukaryota; kingdom Metazoa; phylum Chordata; class Aves; order Psittaciformes; family Psittacidae; genus Pezoporus; species Pezoporus wallicus. The sequence goes on from NW_026635157.1 coordinate 1,712,673, forward strand.
GAGTGACTAGCTAAGTTACATATTTTTTTCAAAACAATTTTTGTGGGGTTTTTAAGGGTACATAGCTGAGGCAAGAACAGTAAGCCGTACTCTACCTGGATAGCTCAAATTTACCAAACAAATTTGGCCTCAGAACAAATGACTTCATTTTAACTGAGATTCTGAAACATTTCATATCATCTTTTTCAAATTTTTGTCCCATCTCTCCTCTCATGGAGTTTCCACCATGGAATCACAGAAGACAGAGCTTGAAAAGACTTAGTACATCATGCATTCTACCTTTTTGATTTTAGAAAACACAAGCAATGTCACTATCCCCTTTAACTCATTCTTTGACTTAATCCTGAAAACTAGTTCAAATGGTCAGGATTTCTCCATGCTCAGTTTAATCTACTTTACCAAAACAAAGCCCTCAACCCCCAAAGACCCCTGAAAGTCAGAGTATTAACAGCAAAACCAATTACTAAATCGATAATTGCTCTAATTTAGATGCATAAGCTGTTCAAACAAATAATGGTATTTCATATAAGGACAGTGGGGTCTCCAAGAGTCACAAAGTTTATGAAAGCTTCAAAATATAGTCGTCAAATAAGACTTCTCGAGCTATAGTTACATTGCTTAAAAAATAAAATCAGTTGTCTTTAAGTTTTAGAAATTAGGCTGTTACTTTTATGGCCATTCATGTTCCAGTATGCAAGGCAAAGCCAGTCGTAGCTGTACATGCACAATGATAGGCTTTATTTCCATTCAGTAAAGAAATATTGTAGTCATGGTGGATAATCCTATGAAAACATAATCTCAGGGCTGTTAAAAAGCAAGCAGAAAGCTAGGAATTAATAATGAAAAGCCAAACACAAAAAAAGGTACACCTGTGTCTTGACTACTGCAACAGATCTAGTCACACATCTCAGACAGGAGATAACAGAATAGGAGAGGTACAGAAAAAGACACAAGGTAGGTGGATAGATAGAAGAGAGATAAGCATAAACCATGGTCCGGGGCATTTTCTATATTAAAATAGAGAAGACTATGGAACAGAAGACAGCTGAAGGGGGATTTGGTAGAGCTCTGTGAAATCATCACCATCTTTGCAACAATTACTCACTCTTCTTCACAGTCATAAGAACAAGGAAGCATCAAATTAAATCAACATCTAGTAAGTTAAAACAAATAAAAGGGAGCAGTAGTTTACAGAGCTCACAGATCTCTTGTAGAATTTATTGCTACAGGAAACTTGGGATGCCAAAAGTTTAGATGAGTTCAGGAAGTCGCTTCAGAAAGTGGTTTGACAAATTAATGAAAGAAAATTCCATCAAGGGCTATAAAACACACAGAAATAAGCTCTGGGCCAAGAAGTCCCTAAGTTGCAGGTTGTCAGAAGTTGTGAGGAGTTTTACTGTAGGTAGGCTGAGGAGGTGTATTTCCTCTTTTTTGAACCTTTCTTTGTGGCATCCACTACGGGTCACTTCCTGAAATAGGGTACTGAGCTAAATGAACCTCTGCTCTGTAACAGTATAGCTAGTCTTAAATTGTGCCCTTGTCACAAAAGCAGAGATAACAGTGGCAAAACATCTTTCCTTCTCTTCCTATTTAATACACTTTCAACTCTTTGCTGTATGGATTGAACACACTGCAAAGTAACTTCTGAAAAGAATGAGCTCTCACTCATCCTTGCTCCAAATATTTTCTGCCTCCAGATGAAACCAGAAGTAACAGCCAAGGCAGGTCTGCCCTGGTACTGCCTCCAGGATGTGGCATCTTGGAAAAAGCTGTCTCATTTGATGCCTGGTGCATACATGCTGGTATGTTTTTTAAAATACATTGAGGGCAAATAGCCTCAGGTTCTAGGTTGGTGCCAGATGGCTGATTCAAGTGAAAATAACACAGATACACAGAGGAACAGTCACTCCAAAAAGACTGAACTATGTATGTAACAGGAATACACAGTAACATGTACTGTATGTTACTGTGTATTTCAACACTGTGTTCATGACAACAAGAAATAAAGACCTGGTGCATCTCAAGACACTAAGAATTTAAGCATATTTCTGAAACTGGCTTTAATTCTTTAAATTTCCAGGTGAACTCTTTGTTTAGAAAGAGACAAGCAATGACAATTTTTGAGCCTTTTTTCCACTAAAATAACGCCACAACAATTAAAAGATAGAGTGGAATGTAAGGCTTGTGTTTTCAGATTTACAGTATATATGTTATTCGACAACTAAGTAGTAAACAGGTTACCACATATTCTATATCCTCATTTGTGACTATCTATCTCCCTTTTACACTCCTGAACGTAGAGAACTACAATATCAAAACTACAAGCAGGAAAAAATAATGTTTTGAATGCAAATTATAAAGCGTTCAGTATCAAGTCTATCATTCACACATACTAGTTTTGCAACTGAAATTTCCTCATTTAGTTATGGTTTAAGTATGGTAAATATAGCTGGAATTTACTACTCTCTCCTCTTCCCCCTCACAAGATGTCCAACCAAATCAGGGAACTGTTTAATCAAATTCTTAAGTGAAATGTTAAACTGTGCCTCTTGACAGAAATCCTCTCCCACACGTTTGCATATTCCCAGTGCTTGGCACTTTCCATTCTCATTGTTTACCTGTGGTGGATATGGAACCAAATAGACTACAGAACATACCATGAACAGCTGCAGCAACAGCACCAACAAAAGCAACATGTGTTGTTGGGCCTTTGGTTTCCAGGTGCTTGAGACACAGCTGATGTTCCTTCATTTTGTGACTGCTGCCTCTTTCTCATTTCAGCTACTTCAGTGCCCAAGTGGCTATAAGAACACAGACATAAGAGACGTACAGAATTACTACAGACCGTCATAAAAGTACATTCACATTTCTACAGCAATTCTGATTCCACTGATTCTCACAGCCCATGGCAACAAAAGCATGTGACCATCAAATATGCCGGTCAAGTAATAGTCCTATTGTGTTAAAAGCAGTTTGCAGAAGATCACATTCTAGTGACACACTAAAATGTGCCATTGAATCATGCCTATTCTTATCACTTTGGCTGAAATAAAAGGACTGTTTATAACCCTCCTGAACAGCAAACTACACAGCTTGTGTAGCACTTGGTAGAGACTGAGTTGTTCCTTATCACAGGACTATCACAACTCTTTCCATCGTACTAAAAATACAGTGGTATTGTTATTCACTTTAAACATGAGATGGAAACTGATCTTTTTTCACTTTTTGACTTCTCTGGTCAATGCTGGACCAATGAAATTGATATAAGTGATATTATATCACAGGAACTAGTAGTTGTCTGTTTAAAGTCAAGATTACTGTAAGTGTTATAACTGGGAGGTTTGCTACTTAGGAGCTATTCTCCGTAAATAAAATGAATAATAAATACATATTTCCAAAATACTTTTCCAACTTTGGGACTATTTTGGTTCCAGAAGATTTTCTATGGTCATTGCCAGTCTTTCCTATTTTTTATTAGGCCAAGATATTTTTCTTTCCAGTGACTTGCAATATGCAGCTGGAAGTAATATTCTATGCATTGCTCAGCTTTCAAAAAAGTTTATAATATTTATTGCTATGTTATATTAGGAAGGTTTAGATGTCAGGATTCTTCTAATGGTTCACATCTTTGTGCGACACGTTTCCCAGCCTAACAGCTATTACATGCATATATAAATTAGAATAAATTTTGCCTTTCAAAAAGTACAGATTACTGTGGGGAAAAGCCCAGGTTAAAACAGAAGCAGGTAGAAGTTGGTCAGGTGTGAGCAGCATGCGCCACGGTCCACACTCCCAGGGCATCCTGCTGCAGCCAGGAGTGCTGAGGAGAGGCAGGCTCTCTGGTTGATTTGCCACGTGGATACATCACGCACAGACAACCCACAGATGCTCTGCTCCATCTACATGTATTCAAGCAGGAGCTGTGAGAGTTTGCATTTACATGGTTGCTAAAACTCCTGAAGTTCTGCTGTAACAGTATCCTTATAGACAGTTTGCACACAACAACATGTAGCAAGGATACTAAGCTTCAGAACTCAACTCATGCTGCAAAACTCAGGTTGGTGGTTATTTCATCTTCTTGCATAGCTAACTTCCATTTACACTGTCACTGAGTAGAATCAAGTAATTTCTGAAGTGTCTGGTTAAATTAAACAATGAAGAACCTTTTAACTACCTGTGGTGAGGGCATCTGCTTATGATATTGATATTACTTCATATGGCTTATCGTTGCTGAACCCGTGAAGATTAAAATGACATACTAAAAATACCAGAAAATTTTTTTTTTTATTTTTTTTATTTTTTTTAGCAAATGTGAACATGTGTTTTTAGCAAGGGATACTTTGACATGATTGAAGACATGCCCCTATTTTTATGATAGATGGGAAAGAAGAGAAAGTGTTGCAGCATAGTATGTAGCTCAGTGAACCATAGCATGGAGTCACTTCCTCCAAACTATAGTTAAATTATTTCATAGATGGCTGTGTCATGCTGTGATCAGTAGTTGTTTCAGCAATTTCAACAGTTGTGGTTAAAGGTATTAAAGCCAGATATTTTCACAGGGAACATTTGTTTCTTGTAAGCAAAACAGACATTCTAGAAACATTTGGATAAACCCACAAAATGTATTAGTTTCAGAAACCACTGAAATTACCCACATTTAGGTATTTGTAGGGTTGTAATCTTGGAATGAAAACACCCCATGTATTCCACCTATGAACCTAAAGTCACGTATTCTTACATAAGTTTAGATACATATGTAAAATGTACTATGGCTGGAATCTGTTGCACTAATCCATTCAGACACAATGATGAGAGTCTGTGACTTTGCTGTAGTTTCACAATAACTGTAACTCAGCACAAGCTGCTGCTGCCACTGAAATAAATGTCTCTCTCCCTTTTCTCCTGCAAAAGCTCACAGTCACTCATTCCCTCAACTGAGCTGTCCCCTTCTCTGTGCTGGCAGCAGCATTTGTGCAGGTACTTGAACTGGATAAAAGAGTACATGTGATATAAAATTAAACCAGAGGAGAAAGAAAAAAACAACCCCTGTTTCAGAGGCTTGCAAGTCTGGCTGTACACCACAGCAGTAGGGGTTGAGAGAAACATGGGTCTTCACTGTAGAACGTTTCAGGGTGCATTGTCTCCTCCAAGGCTGCTCAGAGGCCACAGGCTAGCCAAGTCCTTAGAAGGGGACTTCTTGCTTTGCTATGCTCTGACTCTGGTCCGGAGTTCAGTGAGGGACATAACCCATACCCTTCCTGGCTGTGCAGCATTTGGAAGAGTCCTTGATTGCAGGTACAGTTATATTTATCTATTTAGGCTGTATTTGAAAGAAGACAAAGCCCCTTTCTTCTGCTTGTGCTACATTCTCTTGGAGAGCTTCTAAGCTGAAATCTGTAAGAAACATGAAAAATCCACTCCGTGATGCAAAATAATAATATGTTTACTGAGGATGAAGTAGGATGGGTGGAAACTTTAGTTTCATGCTTATTTTGGTTGGATTTCATGTTTTGTGTTGTATTTGTAAATACCAGATGCCATCTACGCAAAGCCATAATTGATTCCATTAGATTATTCAGGATGCAGAAGCAGGAATATCTTAATTCTTGGCTAAATTTAGAGACTGCACTGTAGATGGAAGGTTTATATTTGGTGCGTTGGCCAAAAAAAGAGATTTAGAATCTTTAATTCAGCAAGTCAATCTGATGAGATAAATTATTTTTCTGTAATTAAGTGTGAAAGTTCATTACCATGAAGGAGCAGAGTATTGTGAACTGATATTGATCAGACCTTCTAGGATAGTCGTGTAAATTGTACATACCATCTACAAGATTTCATCCTCCCTTTTAGCTTTGTAACACTGTCATTATTCCCGAGACCCTCTACCTTGGCAAAAATACCAGGTGGTGGGCTTTTGTCCAGCAAAATAATTTTTCCCATTGCCACTCACACTATCACAACACAGGTATAAGCTTCTCCTAACAGTTTTGTCTCCATTTGGTGGCATGGTTTACTAAAAGTGTTAACAATTTCCATTCGTGCTGATAGGAAAGAGGAATAGAATTCTCATTTGCTTGACTGACTCATTCTCTTGGGGGTGGGTAGATGTGATGGCCCTCTGAGCAACCCCATAATCACAAAGGATTTAATTTTGCAGAACATCTGCTGTCCCTACGCTGCAGCTAAGGAAAGGAACCCTAGGGTACAACAACTGTTTATTAAACAAGTTATAAGACAGGTAGTTCAGGTAAGCTGCAGAGCAAGGAATTCTGTGCAATGCTGTGTGTATCTTCAGTCTTGCAGTGCTAGAGGAATATGAAAACTGAAAAACCCTTAAAAAAATGGGGTAAGGCTTCCTGTCAGTTTTGGAACCAATGGCATGAGGATCTATTTCTACATTTAGACAGCGTAATTACCACTTATTCCACTGGGCACTGAGGGGTAATTATTACAGAAATCCCCTTGTGCACAGAGCAGTACCTTGGGAAGAGAGCTCAAAAAGGAATAACTGATAGAAGAATCATTCGGTTTATTACAGTTTGCTGTGGTTTAAACCCAGCCAGACAGCTCGTTCACTCACTTCCCCCCCCCATTCTTCCCCTCCGCCTGCTCCTGGAGGGATGGAGAGAATCAAAAAGAATGCAACTCCCACGGGTTGAGATAAGAACAGTTTAGTAACTAAGGTATAACACAGATCACTACTGCTACCACCAATGATAATAATGATAAAGGAAATAACAAGGGAAGAGAATACATCACCTCACCACCAGCTGACCGATAACTCGCCCCCCCAGCCCAACCATGCACCAACCAATACCCCCTCCAACCCTGCAGACTCCCAGCCCTTCTGGGTAACTCTCAGTTACATCCTGGGCATGACGTGCTGTGGTATGGTATACATCTTTGGTCAGTTTGGGTCAGGTGTCCTGTCTCTGCTTCCTCCTGGCTTCCCCTCCTCCCTGGCAGAGCATGAGGCTCACAAAGTCCTTGGCCAAACCAAAACATCATTGTTATCAGTTCTGTTCCCAGGCCGAAAGTCAAAACACAGCACTGCACCAGCTACCAAGGAGAAAAATGACTGCTACTGCTGAATCCAGGACACAGTTACACCTGTTGAATACAGACTACAGGAATTTCAAATTCCACAGGGTGCCTCTAGAAATTGAAAAGGAGGTAATTTCTGAACAGTTGCACTTCTTGCAGGACTTGTGCTAAGGTTTTACAGTATTTCCCCCAGAAATTCCCAAGGTGTTGGACATAGAACAAAACATAGGGTGCATTATTTCAGTCATTTCATTGGTTTTGTTGATGTCTATCCTCTGATGAGGCATAAGCAAGCTTCCCTCCCCTCCATCCTCCCTCCCTCCCCCAAAGCCTGTTGGAACAGCCCTGCAAACTATCTGAACTCTTGGCACTGTTCCATCCAGTCCCGTCTGCTCATTTTGGAGCTCCCCCTTGCACATTACATTCCTGTAAGCATTTCCGTACCCCTCTCAGGATTGAGAGGCAGTTCTCTGGGGAAGCGCATGTCCTACAGAATTGTAAAAAACTCCATTAGGGATTAAGAATTTTTTTATTGTATCTTCTGGAGCCATTCTCTAATGCCTGTTTTGAAAGAGAGACATCCTATAAGGCGTGGATAAATGCACACTACCAGTTTACACATCAGAGAAGTGGCATTTTGGGTTTTGTGCAGGTAGGACATGCAATGGCTTTAACTTTCAGGAGAGAACTGAAGAAGAATCAGGTAGAGAAATCTGTCTTTTTTTCAAACTTCCGCAATAGGCAAGAACAATCACCTTGCATCAGAAAGGTGCAGTCAATGACTTAAGGATACTGAGAGGGTTTTGCTCTGCAGGCAAGAAACTTAGTCCTTAAAATCCTTTTTTGAGGGGGCATAGATCTATTGTATCAGCTCTTCTGCATTGCTTTGCTTCCTTTAACTTTTCCAGTAAAGAAGCAAAACCCCAACTGTGTAACTCCTGTAAATTTGAACCTTGTAACAGCCCTAGATGTGACTGTTGATCTCTTAACCATACTTCATGTTTTCGCTGTCTCAACTGGCATTAACTTGGTGCATGGTTTCCTAACAAGAGTTGTTTTTAAATTTATGGATGTTGAAAGTCTTCGAACTCTAAGCGTTAAGGTAAACATTATCCATTTAAGACCCCATTCAGGCTTCACTGTAAGAAATAAATGTACACCAAGGAAGGCTCTGTGTACTGTGGATTCAAGACTTCCAACTATCATTTTAGATTTCCTACGTATTTGGAAAATCTCAACATTTATAACAGAGTTACATTAACACTTCCTTGATTTAGTTTTTAATGAGTTGTTTGGGCATAATTGGAGTGATCTTTACAGATTTTGATGGGCTTGGGTTTTAGTTTTCTAAAACACTCAATAGGAGAGTGACAGCGATATCCCTAAATACATTTTTTTTTCAGAGGACTTAGGCACCTTATTGAATTTCTAGTATATAAGACATATTTTTAACTCCAAACACTAAGTAAAAACCCTCAGAGCATGTCGTAATATGTTACTTCTAACAACCCCTGATATGCTATCTGTTTTAAAGCCACAGTTATTTTAAGGACAGACTTACTAGCATACCAAAACAGTGCAACACAGCCCCGATGCACCTGCCAATTAAATAATCTCACAGATGCATGTGCTGCTCTTGCAATGTGAAGATAGCCCTAACATAACACTTTTATTTGTGCTGTCTTCATTCATCTAGAGGAGTGTTCTCAGGGTACCACAATCTAAATGAAGACAGATTGAGAGATTTTATCAGATGTCTCTGAGCTATAAAGATTTCCATATACCCCCTGCAACGCTGAGTGAGTAGCGAAATCAAAACAGCACAGACATGGGCATGCTTTTAAGTGCTTCTGAACACTTAGTCTTCACAAAACAATGGCATTCATACTGGTCACTCTGCCCAAGAGAAACCTTGACACAGGCACATTCTCTCTTTTGCCATGAGTCCTGAAAGCCATTCAGTATTTCACAAATAAATTCATGTAAAGTAATAGAGAATAAGTCTACCAGAAAAAGTGTAATTGAGTTACCTCAGGCTCCATTTACTTATTTCAATTTATCTGTAGTCTATTAGAGTACAATTAGAAGCTATTGGCAACAATGGAACATTAATTGCACCTTAATTGATTTAAATATAGCCTACATGGAAAATTTCAATCAATTGAAGCAGCATGGAATGTTTGAAATGTTTGCATTTTTAAGAATTTGTGTTTTGGAAAGAAAGATCAGTGCAAAAGGCAATTACTGAAAACTAGCCTGGTTAACAGCAATCGTGTCAGAATTTGAACTCCAAATTTTAACAATTTGTTTTTTTCGGGTTCTTCAAAAACCGTATTTTGCATCATGTCCAAGTTCTAAAAATTTGTGAAGAGTAAGAAAGTCTGAATCAAAAGAGAATTTGTATTTGTAACTAGACCTTCATATTGCATACCTATCCCATGTTGCTGCGTCATACAGGCCAGTGCACAGATTCTGTGCTCAGCCAATAAAGGGTATGCACATATTATAGCTTTTAATTTTAAAAGCTTGGCTGCCCACATCAAGCTGTATGAACCATGCTTTTAAGTCTGATGTTCCCATGTTATTACCAAGGTGGCAGAATCATGAAGGGACTTTATTTCTCTTAAGTAGCTTGAAGTGTCCAAGACACCACATGGCCTCCATTATGTCATTCTTCTTGTATAAGTGGCAGACCACCTTTTGGTTGTAACTATTGAAACTGCAGGGTTTGAACACTTACTGGCTCAGAGAACAGGTTATTGCACCCTCTACATTTTACTTTTCGGGAACTGAAGACTCGAGTATCTACAGCAAAACATCTTGCTCTTCTGCTGGTTACTGCAAATCAGTGTTTCAAAAAGTGTTTCAAGACATGTACACATCTACCATACAGACATCTTTCTCTTGTCAGGTCTTCTTTGGAAATGTTTGACTCTTTTTAAAGTCTTTCAGAGCAAGCCATAAAGTGGACTTTCTGTCCATTTGATGGAATAAGAAGAAAAAGAAATCGTGTGAACAATTAGCAGAGAGCGTTCAGACATTAAGTGTTTTATTAGGATAGAACACTGCCACGTGAATATTCATTTAAACTGAAATTGCAGCTTGGCTGAACATTATAAAATCCTTGCCTTGTGTACAGTAATATTCTTCTTATTGCTTTGACAGCCTCTGTGCTCATAAAGGCTGTCTAAGATTTCTTTTTATTATTTTATAACAAACTTAGTATCCTGAGGAAGCCCTGCTTAAATCTCTACATCATCAAGCAGATACGCATTTGTACTTCTGAATCAGTCATTACTGCTCAGCAACAAAACATTAAGCCTGACAGTAATACATTATTGAAAAGTTTGAGATGCCTGCATGTGGTTTTTAAGGAGCTCTGCTAAAATTGTGATTAAGAGCACTCTACAGTCTTCAGGAACATTTTATAAAAAGCAAAATGTAAAACTCATCAGGAAACCTTTTATCTTTTTAAAGAGTATTGTTTTTATGGGTATGCATTTGAAAAACGTGAGAATCCCATTTCACACTACATCTACCTACTTACTCATCTAGCGTGGCTGCAGCTGACTTAGACACATGACATACTTTAGAAAGCTGAGAAGATACTTTCCTCACAGGGGGGGAAATACATATTGCTGGAAAGGAAAATGGTTAAAGTCCATGACATTCCTCATAAAGAGAACATTAAGAAGACTCTTGAGAACACAGAGAGCTTTACTGCATGCATTAGCACTGGAATTTCTAAGTAAGTTTCCCTGTGCTCAAAGCCATTTCTCTGTGTAAAAAGTCAGATGTCATTTGGGGGTTATGTAAACTGCACAAATTATGAACAAATTTCAGCAAAAATTTAAGAAAAAATCACAGGGGCAGCAGAAGAATTTGTAGCTAACTTAGGGTAAAAAGATTTACAAGTGCAATTCAAGTATCATACAAGCTCTAATGTTTTTGAACTACTTTTTTTCTGCACATAATACCATTCTGGCAAATTTTCATCTATAGAAATGGCAGCATTTAATCAAATAAATGCAACAACTTTCATTTATAGTGCATGTGCTGCTATAGGCTGAAAATGAAGGAAAATATTAGGAAAATATTTTTTGGGGTGAGAACAGCTTTTCGAAAACCATTTTGGAAATGGCTCTAGTCTTTGAAGTGACAGAATTGACATTCTTCACTGCAAAATGAAGACTTGCATCCTGTACTTCCAAGGCGTTTTACATTTTCAAATTCCTTCTGGAAACAGTTTTTTGGTAATCACATTGATTTTAGTCTCACAGACTTTGAGGTATTCTGACTTCTCATTAACTGACTGACTTCTGACAACTCTGTGTATTCCAATAAAAGAAGCAGGGGTGGGGATTGTACAGGTACCACACTCTGCTCACATTACAAAATCCATGAAGTTCCTGACTGTAGAACAAAAGGAATATTTACGCTTAACAGATAGCCGTCAGACTGGGCACATACCCATTGCTAGCCCATCTCTACTTCCCTCCCACAAGCTACTTCCGTTAAACTCATAGCAAGCTCCTGATACTTTTGGTCCTCTAGTTAGCATGAATGCTTGCTTGTGTAAGGAAGAGAGAAGAGTGTCTACTCTGTACAAGGGATGTGCTCTTTCCCATCATGCTGGCATTTGTATCAATAGCAGTTAGTTTAAAGCCTTGACTCTAGAGCACTGTGCTGTTGGCAAGGTTATTGCTTCCACCTTGTTATTTCTCTTCTCCTTTGCATTGCTGCTACCTCCAGACAATACATTTATCTTATCATTTCTTTAGTTGTTAACTGAAGGTTTTCAAGAGTTTTCCCAAGATTTGTATGTCAGTGTGTGACACTCTACTACTACTCCACAGTTGTCTTTGGTTTCCTCTACTCCAGTCTCACCCCAAGTCTGCAGCTGCTTTAAGTGACCTGCAGTCCATGGAAGCTTGAGGTGTTGGTTTCTTGCCTATGCTGTGGGTGGCCATCTGCTCACCTGCATAACAGGTTCAGATTTGTGCTGCTTTTATTCCTTAGCATTTCTATAATGATGTCTGTGTCATGTCAAGCATTTCTCTTTGACTCTAACAGGCAGGTCTTTACCTATCAGTTTGTGCAGGGTTATAATTAGTACCTGAGAAGGTACAAGGGATGATTCAAGCATGACATAGGAGAGATCCCTTTCCATGCATTCTTTAACCTCTGTCAATCACTTGATTAACTTTACTGCTGACAAGATCTTCCCATTGTTTACTGACAATAAAGACAATTTATGCTCACTGGTACCAGGAATGGTGCTACACCATGGGTGCAGTAATACTTCTGCATATGATAAGAGCATAAAGCATCTCTGAAAAGAACAAACTTGTTATGATAGGTTTGCCTAAGTACCTTCCAGGTTGTCAACTCAGTTTGGGGATGTGGTTTAACAATCATTTATATAATTAAAAGCAAACAGGCTTGCTCTCGAGTTCTTCCATGTTCATCTGCAATTTCTTTAGCATGTCTTTCTACTTAATTGCTGTGTTTCTACCAGGGCCATACAGATTATTAATTTTCACTTTAGGCAGATACTTGAATCATTCTCTGGATGGTTCTGTTGCCATGAACATTTCAAACCGTACCTTTAGGATGGAATCTACTATCTCCACCCAAATATTTGCTACAAATTGTAATAAAATATTACTCAAGTTATGTAATTTTAAATTATGGAATCTTACACAATTTCCAAAATTATCAAGGTTCTCTTAAGTTCTCATGCCAGTCTTCTTGACATAAAAGTCTGTTCCCTTTGTGCTCCTAGATGTTAGGTGAAAATAAATAAGAAAATAAGTCTCTTTATTTTTATTTTATTTTTTTTTTCCCTGTTACTGAGTTTCTGCCATTTCTGTGTTTCAGGCACTATTCTTCACATAAATATTGTAGTCTCTGTCCATCTCCCTTTTATTAATCCCCACCTCAAACCAAAGCTTTACCTTCATTTTCTCATCTCTTTTTACAGAAGCAGCTAGTGTTCCCATGCTTGAGGAAGATTTCTGAAATCCCGTATTTACACTGGTCTCACTCTTTCACTGTACTTGCTTGTTCTGCACTAGATGCTGTGCTGTCTACCTTTTAGTCACATGTCCTGTGCAGTGACTCTCACTTTTCCATCTCCTGCTACCAAGTTTTATGTCCTTCACGTTGTGTCACATGAGAGAGTTCCCCACTTATAAAGTGAACGTGGCCCTTTTCTTTAGTAGTTGAAGAATTTGCAGAGGTGTTACAGCAGCCACAAGCTTCCTCAAGGCTTCCTCACATCCCTGTAATTGGTATTCTCCCTTCCTCAGGCTCCATGTCCCTCACTGCTAATTTTGACATCTGGTTAGGGACTCACCACTGGAGAAAGGTGGGAGCTGCTGATCACGGTCACAAGCACAGGACAGTCCTTAGGAGGAGCTATCAAGGGTTCTTTTATCCCTTTGTGTGGTTCAGCAAGTTACTAGGAAAAATAGGCAGGAAATAAAAAGAGCATCTGACAATAGTGGAAAAATGGGAAGACAACAGACAAATATGGAAGATAGAAAACATGGATTTAGCTGACCAAATCTTGTGTTACACCCATTGTGGAGCAAGAAATCAGAGTGGGTGTTAGAGAGGTGACAAGCTATGTGGCTTGAAAACCTTCAAAATTTTAATAGGAGTATTCAGATCTTAATTTGTGTGAAATTTGACACACAAATTTCAATTTTAAATATACATATAGTGCCTTGAACTATGTATATATGTTAATAAAGTAAACATTTCAGAAACAATATTTATTTTGGTCCCTGAAGATGTTTTCTTCTGAGATTCCTTGACAGCAGAAGAAACCGTCACAGAGTATTTAAACATGATGACACTGTGCTCTTTGAGCTTTGATTTGCATTCACCTGCAGCAACCCACTGCAGGGGTTCAGGATACATACAGCTGACAGCAGAGTGACAGACTTTATGGGACCATTTGCTTCCTCCAGATTTGCTCCAGTGTTTTAGCTCAGCTCCCTCTCCATGGTGTACTTTCTTTCCTGCTCCCAAGGTCAGTAGCTTTCCCTGGCTGAGATGTCTGTCAGCTCTGCTGTGAAGCTGATGACCTGCAGAGCAATACAGCAGGCAGATCTGTGTCTGCTGCTGCTGCAACACTCACTTGGATTCATCTGTCAAAGCCACTAGGCAGCACAGGAAATACAGAGATTTATGGAGAAAAAGAAATATCAGACTTCCAGGTTAAATCCCCTTGCCATTACAAGAGCTTTCTAGAACCTACTCACTATTTTTTCAGTGACAGAAAGAAGGTTTTCTTTCCTTTCTCTTGTTCTTGTTTTATCCCTTCCCTTGCTGGAAGGATTCCCATGTAGAAAGCCGCAGCCTCCTTCGTGTACCTCATCACCTGAGCATCTGCCTCAGCTCCCTGAATCCTCAGCAGTGTCTTGTTTGCTAACTTGCCTGGAAGAATGAGCTTCTCCAGAGCTACTCACACGTCACTCTCTGACTACCACAGATTTATGTGGCTGTTGGTACTTTGTAACATCAGGTAGTAAGAACTTGTAGCACAGGTCCTCTTCTGTAAACACAGAGTGTGATTCAAGTGTGCAGCAAAACAAAGACACAAATGTCTAAATTATACAGAAAATGCCTAGCAGTCACAGTGGTGTCTCTAAGTTCATATTGATTCCCAAAATACCACACTGAGGTAGAGGGCTTGAGATGTTTTGAGACTAGTGTGGGGAGGAGTCCCTAAAACTAGTTAGCCTGCTGTGTGTTGGAACGTATGTGTGGAGGTTCAGAGAAAGAAAACAAAAGATTTCTTCTCCTTTCCCTTCTCCTCCCATGATAACTCTTTAACATGTTGAGTTTTAGAATACATATTTCCAACCATCCCAGTAAACAAATTTTTATAGCAAGCTGTGCATGTGTTCTTTCATATTCACCAACAGAAAAGAATAAATTATGTATTCCTGCAGAATTATGTATTCCTGCTATTGCACTAGAGAAAACTTACATATTAAAAACCAATATAGCAGGGTTTCCTTCCTTTTTTTTTTCTTTTTAACCCTATCAAGGATGTGAGTTAATTTTTTTAGAATTTCTAAAAACGCTACATGCAAATTTGCATAGAAAGACTTCACCATTTTTCCTCCTGAAAAAGGATATTTTACTTTGGAGGACAGACACAAATGGTAAGGAATATTCCAGATGTTAATTTGTTCCCCCTTTTCTTTGTGTAACGGTATACTTGAGGCAGTACGTGCTTAGGGAAGTCTGTGGTGCTATTGCATTGTTTTGAAAGCTTAAGAAAAGAAAGAGAATTGCAAATTATTTGCTGCCCAGAAAAAAGCAAAATATACCCAAATGCAGAAAAACATTTTGAAGACCACTTATAAGTGAATTACAAAAAAGTCTTACATAAAGGGTCTATTTTTAACACCCATTTTTATAAAGTTTAAAGGATGAAACTTGAAACTACAAACTACCCTCCCAAAATTTAAATGTCATGATTTTTCATAACCCAAGTCTAATTATTGTACTGATATTAAAAAATCTACCATGAAGACACAAGGGGCTAAAAACATGCTGTGAAAACTTGAAACCTTTGTCATCTCTGGAAATATACAAATTCTGGTATGAAAGTGTCGCATCTAGTCAGATCATTTACAAGCTCTCTTACGCTGAGCATTGGCACAGATTTACAATAACCAGTGAAGTTACTGTACAGCAAGGCATTAAAGTAGCTCTTCCACTTGAGGATGCAATGGGATAGAATGAACAGATTTAATTTAGATAAATGGATCCCTGAAGATCAGCAGACAAGACCTCTTGGAACACTGTCTTCACTGATTACTGAGTGAAGCTTGATGTGAATGTCTGGTCTATCACCCCACTTCCTAGAAAAGCTCTGCTCACTGGGAGTGCAGCCTGTCTGATGTCCCTGTTTACTGCTGCATATAGGCTCCATCAGGGAAGTTCATCAGCATCCTTTCAGGCATAATTGCGTAATGTTAAAAAAATTAGAGTTTTGCATGAAAAACTGTATTTCTTCTATCCAGGGAAATATACTTAGGTAGTTTTCTTGCTGAATTTCAGAAAAAAAATGTGTCTATAATGACAAGAGGACAAGGCAATATTTCAATTTAAAGTAACTATACAAGAATACTGGGCAGCCCGCTGACTGCATCTTAAAGGATGGCATTAAGTGGATTAAAAAGAACTATGAGCATGGCACAGCTGGCCCAGACATCTGTCTGCAGCTACCCCTTCCCAGCTCCACAATTTGCCTTCTCCCAGCCATTTCTGTAACTTGGGCACTGACTTCTGTCCCAAACTCTCTTTGAAACTAGGACCTTTCTGTGAGATCTGTAAGAGGATGGGGAATGAAGGAAGCTTGGGAACAACCCTGGATACAAGACCAAATTTATTGAGACCTCACACTCCAATTCTCTCTGAAGACCTTCTTGGTGAGCTGTCACAGCAACTACTCCAGCAGCAGGGGGTTATACAAAGGCTGTGCTGGCCTGTAACTGTAAAACTTGTAGACCAGATCTCTCCACAGTCTCTCCTTGACTTGGCTGCTGGTTTTTATTTCCATGCACTTGGCTTAATTTTCTGGTTTTGAGATTGCGTTTGAAAGTCTGACCTGTCATTCTGTTGAAATTGGTTGACATACCTAAAGTATTAATATGAAGAGCTTTGAGCAGTATGGCCTGCAATAGCCCACCACTGAATAATAAATTCCCATCCACATATGTGATCCAGGAGCTGTTTTCAGTCATTGAGGCAAAGAGTGAAGAGTGGTGTCAGGGAAGGGTGTGGAAGAAGAGTAGTGCTCACCTTCTAGCCCAGCTGTATTGAGTAAAGCAGAGCCAGACCCCACTTTAGGTTTATTTTGTGCATGGGGAGTACTTAGGCTAAAGCCAGTCTCAACAATTGTGGAGCTTCATCACATGCTTTGGGGAGGGGAAAATAGTTATGTAATAAAACTAGAAAATATGATCAAAGTTACCAAGCTTTGAAGCAGGCTAAGGAGGTTTGATATTAGGAACTACTTCATTCACTTTTCTAAAAAGGCAAAAATTAGAAACAAGTTTTCTTTAGACTGTTATTAGACACAAAAACTCAAAATATTCCAGTTGAAGCACCTTATCTAGCTTCCACTTCAGGCAAAAATGTTTATGCCCTGTTTTTATTTGCCTCAATTGATTCTCCTGGGACAAAGGGTAGAGTATGTCATTCTATACAACTTATGTTATTAGAAATAAGTACGGAATCAGCTGCTTTAAAATTTCTACATAGTTACTGGTAGAATCTTTTCTTCCAAAACCCTTTGCAATAAAATAATAATGAAGCCTTTTTGAGTGAGTAAATTGGAAATTAGGGCATATTGCTAGTAGCATGCAGAGCTTGTTATGGACAAGATATCTTTCCTTTTATGAAAAGATACATGTTCTGTATGATAGGACTTTCAAAAATATCCAGTAGTTGTAATATGCTTCGTCCACAGAACCAACTCCTAAAAACGTCTCTAATTTAAAGCAAAGTGAAGATGAAGCTCTTACCCTGAAGAAGGTGAACATCTCTGAAACACTGTACTCTTAATACATTCTTAAGTAGAAAAAAGATTCTTGAGACAGAATCTTTAAAAAAAATGCATAAATCACAGAAAACTGCATGGAATTAATTTTATTTACTGCAAACCTATTTAAGTATTAGACATAAGTTGCTTCCTCTTACGTTCCTTATGTTCATAATGTTCCTCCTCTGAAATTCTAGCTCTTTCACGAAGCAAAAAACATTACACTTGCTACAGCTAAAAAAATCCTTATTGTTTGAGGCAAAAGATGAATATTTAACACAACTGTGCAGCCTCAGAGATCTACTATATGTCTTTTCTTGTTGATACCTGAATGGTGTGCAACTAAGTGCAGTGATAAATAAGTCCAGAGGCTTCACAGAGGGACATTAAACACAATATTTTTCCGTAAAAGATACCACTGCTTTGTTTTAAGAGCTCTCAAACTAAATGATGTTTTCATGTTATGTTTTATATTTGACTCATGCCTCTTGCAAAGTTCTGGCACATTCAGTGAATGCACAACTGAAAAGGCAAAACTCAGCACTTTTCCCCAGCATGCTTGATACAAGTCAGCATGGCTAATGCCTGTCTGATGGTCCCTGCTAGTTCTAATACACATCTCTTCAAGTGCCTTCTTTCTACATTATAGACAAGAACAACAAAAAAAATCCCAGTACAGTTACTCAGTTATGCTTGGAGACAATTGCTGGAGTAGAATTGCCCTGTGCTGAAAAGAGGAGCTCGCAGAGGTGGAACAAATAAGGCTGATGTGGCAGGCACCCTTAGCACCTGCAGAGCACATGGAGGCAGAGGTGTCTGGACTACCATTCCACTGGAGACCACCTGAAGTCTCTTCTGAAAAGAGGACAGCTTACAGAGAAGAGAAGATATAACAGATATTAGCCCTAACAATAACTTTCTCCAGCAGCACTACAGGCATTATCTTTTCCATTTGTTATTTAGCGGCCCTCTCATGGGGAAAAAGTCATCTTTAGAACCCTATTCATCGTTACCTGCTACTACCTGCTGCTCTTCTTTCTATTTTCAGCACTTCCATCACTATACTAACTTGTGCATCAGCATTCAACATTGGATCAATAAGCATTTTGTGTATTTGAAGTTAATAATCCAGCTGTCTTTTATTCCAGGGCTGTCTTGGACTGTTAGAAAGCTGTTCATCGACTTCCCTGAAGTTTGCAGAGTCTTC
This sequence comes from Pezoporus wallicus, assembly GCF_028554395.1. Lineage (NCBI taxonomy): Eukaryota > Metazoa > Chordata > Aves > Psittaciformes > Psittacidae > Pezoporus > Pezoporus wallicus. The sequence continues at coordinate 1,731,494 of NW_026635157.1, forward strand.
CTAAGGGCAAATTCCAAAACAATCCCTTCAGTTTCTCCACACTGGTCAGACATATTTGTCTTGTTTCCAGGATCCTGCCTATGGTGGACTTGAGTTCTGAATGCTGTTCTACTTCAGGTCTAATTTTAAATGCATTTTATGTTTGTCTTCATTTTCCACAGTATTGAAGTCCTTTTATCATTCAAAACTTCAGGCAGGGGCACTTCTTTTGCCCATCAATAAACATATTGCTAAGGGCTAATTCCAGATCTTTCAGTAGGCCAAGGGCTTTTCCTCAAACTGTGGTCCTAGTCTGGTTTTGTATCTGAACTCAGCTTCCCAAAATTAGCTTTGAAAGCTAGACCAGTCATTAACTCCATTTTTACTTGCATGTGTATCTTTTCTAAAACCACGTTGTTTCTGGGGCTCATTTTTGTACAGTGCTCATATTTTGAACACAGAATCATAGAATAGCTTGTGTTGGAAAGGACCTTCAAAGGTCATCTAGTCCAACCCCCTCTGCAATGAACACAGCACGGTGGTTAATTATTTCCACTCAAGCTAGAAAAAATAATGAAAACCAATAGATTTTTCAGTGCCCTCTACTTTCAGAAATGTGACTGCTTCTGCCCATCTTCAGATAGCACCAACTCCTACCATAATGAAGGAATGTCTGAAACTTCTCCATTATCCTTCCCCATTTCCAGAGTTTCAGCTCTCAGTGGAAGATCATTTGCTCCTTTCTTCCCCTAAAGCTGGGGTAACAGTTTCCATTACTACTTTGGCTGCTCTGAACTGGTGCCTGGCTGCAGTCTGCATTCCTCTTGAGGCAATCGCATGACCTGCCTCCTCCAAGCCGGATATGGCTCCATCCCTGCCTCCAGCCCTTCTAAGGATGCCATGCTGCATAATAATGCTGCTGAATAATAAGGTCCCTCAGTATGGGTTGAGATAGCTCCATAAGCAATTCTTACTGCAGGAGGAACACGGCAACATGAGGGAGATTTGTTTTTTCCATTTGCAGGTATTTATTTCTATTTATATACAAATAGAAAAAACAAATCTCCCTCATGTTGCCAGATGTAAATACATCTGCCACCCCTCCCTCCCATGTAAAGGCAGCATTTTTAATGACTCACAAGCAGGAAGTGGTTAAAGGCACATTGCCAGCCAATTTTTTTCAAGTTGATTAACCATTACAGATAATCTGAATGTAGTTAATGGAAGTTATGAGCACCTAGAAGTTGTGCACTCCATTGATGCTACGTGCTCTGACACAAAAGCTAATTCAGCTAAAACCAAAAAATGACTTATGAAAAAAACCGCAGGTGATGTAGCTGGCTACTGTTGTTCAGGCTTTCATGAAATCACCAAATATTCTACCTGTGATTTATTCATCCATAAACAAAACTTCCAAGTAACCTGCTTTATCCTGAAACACTTAAAAATATTCACAAATACGCCAGTACTTTTTTCACAGGAAACCAGACTGAAATTAAATGATGCTGATGATAGCAAAGATATTTCAGAGATATTTTCAATTTATATAGTTTAAAAAATGCAAAAGATTCTGCAGAAACAAACAATCATGTTTTGCTGCACATTACTGAAAAACACCTAACCTGATTCTGCCAAGGATTAATGAGTTTCCTTGCGACTGCTGGAAAATGACATTTTTGCAACATTACAGGTTTCCAGGGGTGTGGTAGTGGTGGAAAGATTTTGCTAGTTATGTTCTAAGCTCCTGGTTGTGGGAACACCCCCACCTCCTTTTATATTTGTTCAGCTCAACATTAGATGCTTTCTGCCACTGATGCCATGATTCATCCATTTCTGTAATGCTGGGAGAGATTGTCTCCTATGATGCACTGTTACCCTCTTGCTGCCTAAATCCCATAATGTATCACTGAAGTCCCATTCCCGGAAGTCCATAATGGGAAATCGTGGGTAGAGAAGATCTTGGTGCTATTCTGCAATTAATGCCTAAAATACTTTGACTGGAGTTGATCAAATGATGCTTTTATATTTCTAAATCAAAGTTCAGAAGTTTTGCAGATTTTTTTCAATCATTTGAGATGAACACAAATGTTCAAGTAAGACAGATTTCCACCGGATTGATACTCTCATTTTTGCCCAAGTTAATTCCTCTTTTGGAGCCAGAAGAGGGGATGAAAAAGACCACTGGCACATCTATCAGCTTTGTGGTCTTCTCAAATCCAATTTAATCCAGAAGAACAATTTTGCAGGAGCAGGTCCTTTCCTACTCACATCATTTATTAACTGTTTATATTGAAACTATTATTTGTATTCATGAATTCCTGCTTTAATGACAAAAGGCCAAATTCTGATCTCCCTGTTTAGTAGTAAATGTGACTACTCCACTGACTCTATTGGAGGTGTTCTTTCGTTGCAGAGAGATGTCAGTGATCCTGGATTTTCTTGCACAAATCAGGAAAGCAAGCCACTCTGGCACTTCTAAAGACTCCTCCTCTGTGTTTAAAAGCTTTTTATTCAGCAGGTCAAGATCACAGTCTCCATTTCAGTCAGCTTTTTGGTAAGCTGAGGTAAATCAGGCAGGAGCTGGGTCAAGAGATTTATAGCCACTACATGCTCTGTGTTTTTCCTTCCCCTTTCGCTCCCTACTCATGTACACACAAGGTGAAGTAAAGGAGACTTTTAATCAATGTATGGGTGTTACAAGGGGTACCTGTAACAGTGACATTCAAGTCCTGTTTCTGTCCTCAAGTCCTATGGGAAAGGAGGGTAGTAACACCCAGTGCACTCATTTACCCAGTGCACTCATTTACCTGTTGAGGTTGATACAGTCATCTGTTGTCTTCTTGATATGTCTAGGGCTTTAACGTCAGCAAGGCCTATGCAAATGAGACTGGTTTTATTGTTACAGTTGAAAGAACTTCTGCCACCACTAAAAACCTGAGTCTCTTTTTGGTTTATCATTCCCTAAAATTCCCACTGAAGACTGGCTGCATTAGTGAATTAGGTATATAAGGGGTCTTTGTCAGTTTTTTCAGTTCTGCTTCAGAATTATACATGGTGCATTCCCTCTCACAGAAAGTCTGTTTTCTTCTGAATGAAGAATTATTCACCAGAGCTTCAAACATCATTTATTTAAACTCTCTTGAAACCTATTGATTAGGATGTTCAAAGTGAGTGATTTGTAGAAGTGAATAAATCCCCCCCAGGGAACAAAGGTGTCTGCTGAAGATGAGACTTGGAGAGCATCCCAATGCATTCTCAAGTGCACAAGGAAAAGATTAATTGTATCTACCCTCAAAATGTCTGTGGCTAGATGGCTAGGAAGCTGGAATTGCACAGGGAGACTGTGATCCCTATTATCCTGTTGTACTCTAGCAGAAAAAGAAAAAAGTTATATAGTTACATATAAGTATTTTTATATATATATATATATATATATATATATATATATGGTGAATGAAGTTGCTAAGCCATTGTCCATCATATTTGAAAAATCATGGCAGTCAGGTGAAGAGCCCAACAACTGGAAAAAGGGAAATATAACCCCCATTTTCAAGAAAGGGAAAATGGATGACCCGGGGAATTACAGACCAGTCAGTCTCACCTCTATGCCTGGCAAAATCTTGGAGCAGATTCTCCTGGAAGGCATGCTAAGGCACATGAAAAACAACAAGGTGCTTGGTGACAGACAGCATGGCTTCACTAAGGGGAAATCCTGCCTGACCAATTTGGTGGCCTTCTATGATGGGGCTACAGAACTGATGGACAGGGGTAGAGCAGTTGATGTCATCTACCTGGACTTGTGCAAAGTGCTCAACACTGTCCAGCACAACGTCCTTGATCAGGGGACTGGAGCACCTTCCATATGAAGATAGGCTGAGAAAGTTGGGGCTGTTCAGCCTGGAGAAGAGAAGGCTGCGTGGAGACCTCATAGCAACCTTCCAGTATCTGAAGGGGGCCTATAGGGATGCTGGAGAGGGACTCTTTATGGACTGTAGTGACAGGACAAGGGGTAATGGGTTAAAACTTAAACAGGGGAAGTTTAGATTGGATATAAGGAAGAAATTCTTTACTGTAATGGTGTGAGGCACTGGAATGGGTTGCCCAGGGAAATTGTGAATGCTCCATCCCTGACGGTATTCAAGGCCAGGTTGGACAGAGCTTTGGGTGACATGGTTTAGTGTGAGGTGTCCCTGCCCATGGCAGGGGGGTTGGAACTTGATGATCTTAAAATCTTTTCCAACCCTAACTATTCTATGATTTTATGAAAAAAAAAAAAAAAGGAACATTTGATTTGGAGGAATAAAAAGGTTTAGTAATCTCTCCAGCATCTCATTTCCTCTTCCTAGGAGTGCATAAATTCCCACTCATCCTACATGTGCCTGACTCTTTTGACACTGCTCTCATCATTGCATTTTTTCCACCTCCATGGGTACAGCTTCTGCTGCAAGTACCACTGCTGTCTCAGTGAACCTTATCACCTCCTCTGCTAGTGAGGTAGATGTAGTAGCAGCAGGAACAAAGGTGGTGGGAGGTGCAGCAGCAGCAAAGAACACCCCCATATTGTTTTTCTTGAAAATTTACCCTACAAATGTGGAGATGCTTTGTAAGCAGAGATAATTTGTAATTGGCAAAGCAATTATTATGTTAAGGTATTTCAACAGGAACATGAAGCTCTGCAACTGTGTGCACATACATAGTTTTCTGAAGCCCTGCAATAAGCAGAACATAAGCTGTTTAGTGGGCATCACCATCACAAAGGCTATTCCATGGAGTAATGGGAAATTTAGATTTTAATATTTTTTCCATCAAAATGAAATACTGATGACATCCATTTCCTGTGAAATGTCAGCTTTTTAACCACTGGCACGGTACATGTTGGTATACTACAGCTATGTTCAGCAAAGGACATATTAGTAACTGCAGATGCTTTCCACAGCAAGGGCATTAAGCAGTCCCAATTTGGATTCCCTAGTTCCCTTTGCTGTCACAGTAAACAAAATCAGTAACGCTTTCTGCTCACTACGAGATCTTTCTAGGAAAGAAGCTGCTTTATATAACATCACCTTACTTCTATGCCCTCATTCCCAGCTTGCATTTCTTCCTTGGGCCCTGCAAATGTCATGTCTCTTTTGCACAGTGTCCAACTGCTAGCCAATTCCCACATCAGTCTAGAATAGGCCTGGTCAGTAAGTTTTCAATAAAACATTAATTAGAAAAGTCTAAGTCTGAGAAAACTGAAACTGACTGCTTAAGCAATTGTCCTCAATAGGTGTCCTCTTAAAAGAAAATCATCTTTTAAAGGAAGTTTGGGAGCTGCCAAAGCATCTCACTGAAGTGGTTTTGGTTTGGTTTGTTTTGGTTTTGTACTATGGAGGCTGGTTTTTCATTTAAAGAAACTTTGGTTTGAAATTAATCAATTTATATTGGGAATCAAAATAAATTCTAAAACCCCAGTGTTTTAAGTAATCCAACCAAATTTCCATATTTTCTATTCAGGAAGGGTTATTATGCTTGAGAAACTTTTTTTTCACTGTTCAGGGCAGGAACATTATTGATAACCTTATTGATGCTCATGGGACAGGACAAATATTTCTGTCTCTGCCTCTAGATTGGAACTGTTCAGGACTCTGTGTCAACTCATTCCTATAGACCCCAGCAAGTTAAAAGTAGAATACAATGTTTTTATGATAATATAAGTGTCCCACTTGCCTATAAACCACTAATTTCCTAGATTTAAAAGTTGTATTCTCCTCTGGAATCCAATTTATCTTGTTTTCAAGCAGTTGTGCTCAAAAACCCGGAGTGCTTCCACATGAATAGGGAAAACTGCTGTGGTATGACTAAAAATGGGAAAACAATTCAGAGGAGAAATCAGAGCTCAAGTTATAGAATTTGTAAATAGCTTGTTGGGAAAAACCAAACCAATATTTAGAGAATACACTGAGAGTTCTTCTTGCACCCAAACCATATTTGCTTGCTTTTGATGATCTGAACAAAGACCTTAAACCTGGCTCCAATTAACTAACTGCTACTGATTCAGTAGGGTGTACCTGGTTATTTTACATCAGAGTACCTGGTTATTTTACATCAGAAAACAGTGTTCCTTCATAGCAAGTTATGTATTTAACTTAAAGCAAATACTAAAAAAAGCTTTTTATGTTGCCAAAGCTTTTCCACTTAATAAAACAATCATGCTTGAATGGCAATAGTATGTACAAAGGCATTGGGTTGTATTCTTTTCTCTAGAGCAAATACATGGTAGCTAGAAGCAAGTTAGTTATTCTAAGTATCTGTCCTGGGTTCAGCAGTATCTCACAACAATAATTAGAAAAAAAGAATATTTAGAATTTTTAATAATTTAATCTCCTCTGTAACAAACATCTAGGCTACCTCTCCTTATTATGTCACTCCTTTTTGAGTACCTCAGCAGACAAGTAGATGATACAACTGAAGGAATGGGATCCTCTGACCATAACAGAGAAGAAAAGCTAGAGCTTCGCTCAGTCAAGTAGTATCGAACAGTCAAGGAGTATTCAGAGAATTATAATATTATAATATCAGATATAATAATAATTATAGCATCTGAGGTTTAAGGAAAACCTGTGAAAAATAAATCTTATTTTTAAGAATAGTAAGTTGTCATATAATTACTCCTGTCCATGCTTACAGCAACTGAGTGACCAAAACCAAGTTTACTGACCATTATGATATCGTATTTAGTTGTGAATGCATGTCAGCACATGGACTGTCTGGAAAGTTTCCTGTCTGGACAACTGGATGGGTCAGGGATGCAAAACTAAGTGATACACAGCAATTGCTGCCTGAAAAGTCTTCAAAGATTAAGAAATTTCCCTGGTATTTCTTTCACAAGACAGTTAATCTATTATTTGTATAGCTGCTTCCTAGTGTCATTGAATCATAAATACATCTAGGAATTATTAGGATTGGTTTAGGACTCAGATTTTTGCTTAGTTGCTTGATAGTCAAGAAGCTTGATATTGAGTATGAGATGTCAAACTGCTACAGAACAAGCAGAGACAAAGTGGCTGTTTCTATCAAAAGACAAGCAATAGTTCATATACACCGTGTTTTCTAAATGAGCCAGGATTAGTCCTGGCCAAATGCAGAAGACAGCTTACTCCCCACTCCTTGCTCAAGAGGATGACATATGCCATGATGCAGGAGTTTGCAGGTGTTCACCTTGATTTCCTTTACAAAAGCAGCTCTGCCAGCTGTCTCAGCTTTTTCTGTTTCCTTTCTCTGTACTCCATCCTCCCTTACACAGTTTCAATGCTATTCAGAGAGTGCTTATCCTTCAGTCACAGAGATATCTACTGTAGGGTCCTAGTGGCAGTTCAGAGTGACTTGGCAAAAAGGAAGATAGCTTATGCCCTATAGCGTCAGGAAACTGCAGTTTGAGTCAGTGAGATTCGGAAACTATGCAGTATAAACAGACTGACCTCAGATATCAGGAATAAGCTCGGTCTGGTTTCCTGCTGTAACTATGCCTTTCTAGTACCTTAGCTTTGAAAATCTATTAGTTCAAGTGAGTTTATGAAGGCTAAGCTGCAGTCAAGAAAATAATGCTTTGGTCTTCAGAACCAAGTCAGGTTTTGTCACCAAAACAGCATGAAAGAGTTTCTGAGTTTTTCATCCCATACTGTACAATGTACATTGTTGCTCAATCATTTTCTTCCGTGACAGCTAACACTGACCACCCTGTGAGCACGCCCTCAATTTATGTGGGTTACTCTGGTATGCTTGCTTTGGAAAGGTAGCAGGACAATGTTTAAAAAAATCCCCAAAACAAAAAAAAAAAACAAGCCCAAATTCAGCAACAAAGCTCGTATGCCATATCTTCTTGAAAAGCTGTATTTCTCTAACCCTGGAGTAAATAATCCGTAGTCTCCCTATGGTAGTGTAACTACTATTACACTAATCTAGATGAAAACTAAACATTGTCCTCCTTCAGATACAGAGGCTATTTTTATCAAATGATGGCAATAAATTACTTTTTTTTTATGTGATACTCAAAACATAAACCAAAGGAAATGAGGAACTGCAATAGATGGAGAAGCTGAAGTAATATAAACAGTTAATCATTCTTTAGACATGGTGAATTTTCCTGGCAGGAATGCTCTCACTTTAGAAGATAACTTAATAGACAGGACAGGAAAAACCAGTTTGCTTCTAATGGCATTGCTATGGTGTAATGGGACTGAGATAGCTATATTCAAGACAGATGCTATTATTTGTTCTAGTTTTACCATAAGTGACACTACAATATTTCCAAAATCAAGCCTGAAAGCCCATTAAAAACATCGTGCTGGCCTGACTCACAGCAAAATGTAGGAATTGTTTTTTTTGAGTCCCGCTGAATGGAGAAGCTTTCAGAACACTCAGCCTGATGATCCTCGCTTTTACAGCAAAGTACAAGGCAAACTTAGCGGTCTACTGATATGCTTTTATCACCCTTTCTCTTTTAATGGTATGACCTTTTCCATCTAAGTTATTGCAGCAATGGAGAGACATGTTGCTTCCCCATTTATTCCTGTTTCTGTGCATTTGTGTCACTTTCATGGGAGGCTTAAAGAAGTCGGTTTCCTCACAAAGATACTTGCATGCTTCTTAACTGGAGATCAGTTCTGTGCTCCAGCTGCAACCCTGATAATTACAGCTTCATTTAGCATAAAACCCTCTCTTACTGCCCTTTGGTTTTAAAAGTGTTCCCTTTCAGTAAGCTGTTGTATCCTCCTAAAAGACCACACTTACTCTTTCTTCAATTTGTCTTTTAGTGCTCATCTTCACTGCTCTCTCATATCCTAAAATCGGTCAGCATACAAGCAAGACATTCCTTTCAGGAAAAAACAGCAGTGCAGAGTTAATATTTACATTAACTAATTAGAAAAGCTGGTGATGGAGATAAGGACACTTTCTCAGTGTGTTAAACTGTACAAAGAAGGCAGCAGGCAATCCTGCTATGACTCACATCTGGTAGTGTGTCTGCAGATGGGCCAGAGGCGTTTTAAGACCAAGTTTTACACTGAAGAACATAAGCCTCAGACTTGCTACAACAGCCTTTCACCATGACTTTAATAAATAGTTAATAAAGGAAGTTCCATTGCCCAGGCCAGGCACCAGTCGGTCAGAGACAGTCAACAAACGGGAGAGGAAAGATGATTTAGTAGCAGAGGGCTATCCCAAAATTTAAGAAGCCTGACTAAATTGTTGGTTATTGTCTCAGTAAGTTACTTCTTTCAACATCAGTTGGAGACTACATGTTGTGAAATGATGTATTTCAGTTATTCATGTACAAAATAATTTTTCATGTCATGAAACGTACCTCTGATTTTAAAATCTTTCCAGTTTTGAACTGACTCCAGACCTCTCACTTGTGTACAGGTTGCAGCAGATACAAAGCTAGGGGATGCAGAGATGCAGGTGCTTTTCTGCTTATTGTGAACTTAAAACTTACTTTTGAAATTCAGATGGAAGAACAAGTGATTGACTATTAGAAGAGCGTAAGCGAGTCTTTTCCGTTTTTTGACTATCAAGTAAAAAAAATCTAGCTTGGACTTGAGACATAGATTTTTAAGATTCTGAGGCTCATGGACATGATAATGACAGATACATGAGAAATGCTGATAAACAGAAAAAAGCTTTTAACTTGCAAAAAATTTACTGTTTGCATTTCTCTAAGCTACTGCGTGGGGCCACAACAGTGAACCTGTCTGCATTAAAGGAGCCCTGTCTGGAATTACCAAAGGTGGTGTACATTATTTGTTTCAGTCTTACGACCACTTTCAAACGACTACTTTCATCTCCCATATGTTACTTCTGTCATGTTAATAATTTCACAGACAGCCTCTTGTCTCTTCCATGGGCCTCTGGAGCAGGGACTGACAGATAAATCATAATTGTTAAGTGGAGTTTCCTAAATCCATCAACATTCTGTTGTCATTAGCATGGGTCCTGACCCTAGGAAGTAATTTTCTTACAGTCTTGTTTGATGTCCCCATGGCATTTAAAACATTAAAAACAAATGGTCTCTTTTCAGAAAGCAATAATTCCAAAATTGCCTGACACAACTCCCAGAAGTGCTCAGACCAAATGCTGTATTAGAAGAAATGCTTGGAAAAGGTCTGCCTTCAGTGCACTCTCCATCCAGGTTCGGTGAATACCTTCACCCAGATGAAGTTTCAAGAGAATTGATTATATTTCTACTTATTAAAAAAAACCCCAAACAACAAAACAGGGAAACTAGGAACTAAGAAACTAAGGAGTAGAGGAGAAATTAATTTGCTAGTTATAGGTTTTGGATAACCACATAGCTGCAGAACTCCTATGCAAGGATAAATACCTTTTAGGTTGTCTGGTCAGGTTGAACGTTCACTTAATAACTGCAGATCTTTGAAGAGAACTTGTCAGGCTATTTGTTGCATGTAGCATTTACTATGAGTTTTGTCTTTGTTCCAGGCAGGCACCCAGACTTCATTGTTTTTAATGTTCTCCCTAATTACATTCCATTCCTTGCAACAACAGTTCATAAGTTGCGCCTCCTTTTTTATCTTTATTAGGTTACTTGTTGTAATGTTAATCCTATTGTATATGATCATATTTCTGTAATATAACAAAAATATTAAAAACGAGCACAAACTCAGAACTTAAAAATGGAGCCCACTAAAACTAGAACACCAGAAAAAAAAACCTGCAGAATTCACACGGGCACTGTTACCAAGATGAGGAAATTAGAAAGCCAGCCTGTTGCTCCTGCTTCCAGTGCACTGTGGGGAGCCCTGGGTTTCCCAAAGCTGGCCCTGCTCAGTTGGCTTGCAGGTACCAGACCGGACAGCTCTGGCTGCGAAGAGTCAATACGCCATTTGCTTTTAGAGCTTTTTGGTTTGTTTGGTTTTGTTGTTGTTGGGTTTTCCTGTTTGTGTTTGGGTTTTCTCCTCTTAGAAGGGAACAGCCTTGTAAAAAGTACCTGGGCATGGGTAATACCTTGACAGGGTGAGACATCTCAGAATGAATTCCCAAAGGCAGCACCCCAAGAATGCTGCTTTGGTCAACCTAAGTCCAAGCTATTGGTCCTTCAACTCCTGCTTTCTGGAGGTGGTACCCAGGTGGTAACCCAAATCAAATAGGTGTTGTGGCAGAAAACTAATTTAGTAGAAACAAATGATTAGCTGTTCGATTAATTGTCTCAATTGATTCACTGTGGTCACTTATATTTTGGCAGGGAGAGACTAGCAGCAGTTCTGGCTTAGACTGGCTTAAGCTGTTGCATGAACAAGAGTGGAGGACTGGTGACTAAGGCAGTGCTTTACGTTGCCTCTTCCTGGGACTGAGAAACCCAAGTCTGAACTACAGAAGGACTAACATTTGCAGCCATGGCCCTGTTCTAGATTTAGGACCCCGAGTCATCCCTTTTAAAAACACATTAAAGACTAGGGTATGCTTTGAAAAAGGAAACAATGGAAGTGCTTTCTTGCTTTTATTCAATACTGCAGAATTAAGTAATGTGGCTCCCACACTCTTTAGTGCTTAGAACAGGGCAGAAATCAAGGTGTTCCTGCTCCTAGGTGAACACTGTAATGGTGAGTACTTCGCTGCCTCTTTGGCTAATTACTTTTTAATTGTTTGATGGGGTTTTGAGTATGTTTTTTTTCTTTTTTGCAAAGCAGCATAGCATCAACAAGAATTGTTCAAAGGGAGACCATTTCTTGTGATGGGGAAAGGAAGGTCTGAATTCCCTCAGATTCACTTGGCATAGAACCCATGTGTCTTACATTCTAAAATAAAATAAAGCAGGAGCTTTATTTTATGAAAGAAAAATAGAGAAAATTTCAACAGTTTTGGCGAAGGCAGGAGGGATGAAAGCACCACAAAACTTACTTCTGACCAAACTCCTTCTCTGGCTGTGTTTTGGAATAACTTTCTTTGTGCTTTGTGATGAGCTCAGCTCTTTTAGGAAATGAGAAGCACACTCTCAGCATGTCTCTTGGACTGAGGTCCGTTGGGATCTCAGGCAGAAAACATGTCCTGATGAAAGCGGGTTGTGACTTAGCTGGAAGCAGTTCCAAGCATGAGTAATAGGCACTCAAGGCACTTGACTGGGGACATTTGGGTACCGAAGGGTATGAGGAGAATGGAACATTGTGGGTTCTTAGATACAGAGGACTTTTTCCTTAGTACCTAAGTCTTGTAATTGAAAGCATGCTGTGGATGAGCTTCCAGTAGATTTGCCACATAAAACAAATCTAGGAATGACACAAGCTTTCATTGCTATCAAAAGATGATCTTTCTATTCAAGGTCATCTGCTCTTATTTAGGCAGAGGTATCTTATTTATTTTGAGTGTGGGGTAGGATCAGAAGGAATGATGGGAGAGGGAACAGAAGTGTTACATAGTTCTTTAGCTGTGATCTGTTATCCCCAGATCAAGAAAATTTAGTTGAATGGCACACAGTTTTGTGTGTCTTAGGAGGAAATTCTAGTTGCAGATAACAAAGGAAATCTGAACCTGGGTTTTGTAGGGCTTTTTTGGTCATTCACGTGTTGTCCATATGTTATTATTTATTTCACACAAAGGTATTATTTTAACACTTTTTTTTTTTTTTTTTAGAAGGACTTGCATAATATCTTTCATAATTATCAGGCTGAACAAACGTCTTCTAAAGACTGAATTCCTCAGATGCTACAAACATCTAATAATCAAAGGCTATCAGAAATCACTTTATTTTAAAAGATGACTAATAATAAATTTCTTCCATTCCCCTCAGTCCTTTGCATAAAATTCTTCAGCATCTCCTGCTTCTTTTTCTAGCTCTTTAATGCTGGATTTCTTTCTCCCACGACATGTTTTCCTACTGCCTTAAGTCTACACTGGAACCCAGATAGTCAGTTTACTGTTGGTTAGATCTTGCTCTTTTCAGCCTCCTACCCACTGATGAATGGCTTTCTTCTCCCTGATGTTGCACTGGCAATTTAAATTAATTGCATAGACAGAAAATGTCTTTATCTCCTCTCCAAATTTTTCTCTCTGTTGTACCATAATTTTTCAAATCACTTTGTTCCTACCTTTTTAAACTTCAGTCACCATCAACTCCTCTCTCCATTTATAAACTCATCCGTTGCAAAATACTGTTGTTCATTTTTCTGATCTCTAAAATACTTCTCTCCTTCCATTTCCACAGTAAAAAGCCTCTCAGCCTCCTGACCTTTACTTTTCAGTGTCCTACGTTCCTTTTCCATACTTCCAAGATTGTATCACTGTAGCCATTTAGTTCACCTTTTCTTCCCTAATTTCCTTTTTTCTTTTTTCACTAACTTGCGTCCAGATTTATGTTCTTGTTTCAGTACCCTTCACTGTTATCTACCACTGCAATCTTTATGTCTATTTTACCTGTTTCTTACCCTTTCACACATTAAAGGTCCCTTTAACATCTCTCTGTTCTCTCAGACTGTGCTGGTTATTTCTTCTGCTCTTGAAATTTTTATCTTTTCCTGGAAGATCTGGATAACCAGTTCTGAGTTGTACACTCTCTAAAACTTTCTATCAACCAAATAATTCTGTTTTCCTGCTCCCCAAGTTTAGCAGTTCTTGCCTCAGGATGTAAGCAAGGAAACAGCTGGAGAGCCAGGGGCAAAAGGCTCACAATGTATATAAATGTGGCATAAAAAGTTGTTTAGATCTTATGAAAGGTCTGTATGGAAGGCAATGAAACATTTAGCATCTCAATAGAAGATTCATTTTACTTAGTGAATAGGATAAACTGTTCTCTGTGGAGCTGACTCAAGCACTTCCTCCTGCAGAAAAAATTGTTGTAGTTTTGTGGAAAGAACTAGTCAGAATTAAACTGAACTGCCTTCATGTTTAGTCACAAAGTAAGAGTTTGCAGATTTTTCTGCTAGGGTGGAGGCCTGCGTTGATGTTCAACATTCCATTATGTGGACATATAGGAAGTTTTGCCTTGCAACTACTGATTTGAGCTCACGTTTCCTCACTTGGACAGACCTGTGGACAAGTACTATGACACTTTTGTGGAGAATAGTTTTTGTTCCATCCTTCAGGATGCAGTAGCACAAGCACTTTAAGAAAGTGTATGTCTGCTCTTACTCTCAGAAATCATCCCCAGCCACTGACCCTGACATACTACTGCAGATCTATTGCTAACCTTCCCATTCTCATTAATATTCTGGAAAAAATATATAGATGCTTTTAAAATACAACCTAAATGTCTTAAAACCTCTTGAATTTTCTTTCTGTGGCTTCACCTTAACTTATACACTTATTGCTATAATTGCGCTATGACTGATGACTTCTGGAGAAAGACTGACAAAGGTTAGATATTCTTGCCAACAATATTCTGTCTAAATCCACACCTGAAATTTTTATTCTGGGGAGCTGTAGATTAGATTAGAGTCCTAGCAAGAATAAACATGTGCCAGGGAAACTTTCTGTCTGCTTTTAAGAAACTTTGCTTACAGGGGAACAAATGCCACAGGCCTGTGCCAACTGTAAGCATGGCAAGTTCCCATGGTCCATCTACATCACTGTCTTGTGAACAAGATGACAAGATTTCTTGTGGCTGTGTGTGGCATCACAATAGCAGCAGAGCCAGCGAGGCTGAGGCACTCAGGCTTGGGTGGGATGTGGAATGCCTGATGGAGTAACCATTGGATACTCAAAGCGTAAGTGCTTATCACTTGGGCACTCAGACCAACAGTGTTGTTCCCACGTTCGTTGAGGGTGTCTGAGCTCCAGACCAGCCTTTAACAAACTGTGTATGCATACCTACAGCCTCGGACTCACTGCTTTGTCTGATCAGGGAACTGTTTTCTGACACACGCACATAATACTAGTGATGTATTTCCTGCTGTTGTGTCACCTATGCAACATCTTAGGAAGGAGATGAGGAAGGAAATGTTTTCAATGTGCTAATAGCACTGACCTTCATAGTCCCATTATGCATCACTCAGAAGCAGTGACAAGGCATTCAAAATCTGAAACAGTCTGGAAGCCAAATTTAGAAAGTTTCTGAATGGCTTTATGTTTGTTTGAATAATACATTTTTTTTTAAATATAAAAAATAAACTGAAGGAATGACATAACTGCATTTGGAAGGGGGACATTACTGCCTTCTGATCACATCAGACACCTGGACTTTTTTTCAGCCACCATAATTTTGGGCGCAACCAAATTTTGGTTCCTGGTGAGGTCCCTGTCCTGAGACAGGCCTGAGTATTTTTCTTGGAGCATAGTAGGACAAAGGATACAGCATGCTTATTGTCAGCTCAAACCTCTTCCTGAGTGTAAAGACAACTTTTTTCAATGTGAAACTCACATAAAGCAGCATGATCACTTCCACTCAAGTCTGAACGTGAGTCTAGTTCACATACCTAGTTCATAACAGGACGGAACACTAAGAAACCAGCCAATTCATCCTAGTGGCCCAGATTCTTCATTTCCTTGACAAATGTTTAATTTTCTCTTGTGATTTGACTTTTCTTTTGAAGATGACTCATGCGGCAACGAATCAAAGTGATGACATTTTTGGTTGTCCTCTGCAATCTTACGTAGGTGGACCACAGTTTTATTGCTAGAATCCTGCTCTTCTAAACTAATATCTAAGTGTCTATATTAATATTTTGTTTATTTATCTAGTCCTACCAGATGCCAAGATTGAGAAGCACTTTTAAGTTAACTTGCTGAAGAATTGCCTGGAAAAGCTATTTTGTCTGAGAAGACAAATTATACCAACACTGAAGCTTTCTTGTATCCAAATCAACACAGAAATGTACTTTGGTCACGGTGGGGGAAACAAAAAAGATACTTTTAGGCTCCCCCAAAGTTTATGTAGGTGAACCTTTTCTCACACACATGGTCTCATGTCTTTTGCTGCCACTATTCCCAGCAAGGATCTCACTGAGTCACAGCACTGAAACTCAAGCAGCACAGTCTTAAGATTTCTTCAGGTGTCAGCTGCACCTTGAATCCTCCTTACCAAGGTATCATCTTTATTTAAATGTGAGAGGATCCTCATGGAGCAGTCACACAGCCTACTGCATTCCTACTCCAGGGAGCTCTGCAGATGGACTTACTAAGTGAAAGGGCTGGAGGAGGGGTTCTGTGTTTGGAAAAGAGTACTGCTGCCACGGCATTTGAGTCTCCTTTTTTTACCAGATACAAAGATTTTGCATTCTGAGGGTTTCCTCCATCTTCTAATGTCTGTTTGATCTAAAGAGCATTACCGGAAAAAGTATTTAAAGGGGAGGGAGATTAATGAACAAAGGGAAGGGAGAGAGACCAATTTAATATGGATGACTGCACGAGAACAAATGGGGAATAAGCTGTCTTTGAATAAATGTGGATGGAAATGAGAAAAAGGTTTTCAACAGGAGCTCTGGAACAGCCTTTGAGTAAGAACAGATGTGAAAAAGAACTTCCTGCACTTAATATTAACTTGATCCAGAAAAAGAAGGAAAGGTAGGAACTGCTTCCTGGAAACAGCCGGAGACTGGGATGCAATTAGCCAGGGTGTTCCCTCCAGCCTACGCTCCTATTTTCCAATGTTCTTACAACTACTACTAAGACACCTGCTGGAATTGGCCATACTAATGAAAAGCAGTCTAATCCAGAACTCTGCTGAGCACACGCTGCCAGCCTGGTTTGATAGCAGTTGATTTGCTTGGCACTCTGCTGGATACACTCTGTACCTTAGAGGATAGGACTGTAGCACAATTTAAAACTGTCTCTCACCTACATAACTTGGGGTTTAACATAGAGAAAAAAACAAAGAAAAAGGAAATCTGCAGGAGTAGTACCCAAGTTGGTTTTAAAACAGAAAATACTGTCTTTAGGTGATTGCAGCTAGCAACTGAGAGCACAGGGGACACTCAGGGTGCCTCTGGGATTCAGACCCCTTGTTGCATGTGATCTCATGGTCCAGCATGGTCTACTTAACAGAGCCTAAATCACATGTCTGAAATACGACTGCTGGCTAGGATTGCATGTAGTATAGTTTTTGCCACAGAAGTTCATTCAAGTTAATGGAAAAATGCCTTACACATTAATAGCAATTCAATTATTTGGAGTCTTAAAACCCCTGTGATCATTAAACCAAATGAATCCCATCTACAGCCGGGTCTGCAATAAATTACAGTTTCAGACAAACGTAGCCTTCTTACATAAAAGTTCTCTTAGACCATAGTTACGTGAATTCAAAGAGAACTTTCCCTCCATCTTTGAAGTGACATGTAGTACCTTCTTTTAATTAAGAAATACACTACATTGCAGTTACTCAGGACATCAGCCCCAGGGCACTGACCTCAGGGCAAATTTACTGGAAGAACTGATTGGTGGTAATTTATGCCACAGCCCATGCATGTGTCCTTTCACTGTGGTAAGCAGAAGGCAATTAATTTGCAGTATCTTAGGCTAAATTACTAAGAAATACATATAAGCATATATAAAGTGTATGCTGATATAGATTGATTAAAAACTCTCTCCTGGAACAAGCTCTGATAAAGCCCAAAGATGTGGTGCTGTTAAAATTCAGAGTAATCTGCAGTTAGAAAAGGTATGCTACATTCATTACGAGAATTAAGCATGAGTTGGCCTATTAGTCCAATCTCTGTTATTACCTGTAAAAATATTTTCTCATGTGTATTATAACTGTGATCTTACAGGATCTTTTATCATAAAAACTAGCAACTGAGCCAAAAGAAGTGCACACAGAATTTTTTTATACTTAATTTGGTAAAGCTAGGACAGATGTTATTTGACCGACTTTACTTTATTGGAGTTACCTCATTTTATGAGGATGACAGATCTACAGGTAAGGTTTAATGTATCACAAAAAAATCCCAGACTGTTTTAAAGAATTGATAAGATGAATGTCAGGATATATACAGAAGGTATTGTGCTACCTGCT
Organism: Pezoporus wallicus; assembly: GCF_028554395.1. Taxonomy (NCBI): domain Eukaryota; kingdom Metazoa; phylum Chordata; class Aves; order Psittaciformes; family Psittacidae; genus Pezoporus; species Pezoporus wallicus. The sequence goes on from NW_026635157.1 coordinate 1,749,408, forward strand.
ATACGCTTCCATTTTCTTGTCCTGATTGTTAAAATGTAGGGCTACATTGCTCAACCATCCAAAGTCTGCATGTTTTTTGAAGTCTTTTGCTTACCAAGGATTTTTTTTTCCTAACACTGTCATAACTAATACTTTTCATATTGATATTCTTATTACATATTCAAGGGAACAGTGTAATTACATTGGTTGGGTTTTGCTCTGGTCATCTTCAGAATGTCTAGGAATGACCAGAAAGACCGACTGGTGACCCAGCTGCCAGTTTCTGGTTTTGTCCCAGAGAATTTCAGATCTGGAGATTTTCTGAATCTTAAGCTCTCTCTCATGTTTTATATATGAGCATTACTTTGGTAAAAGGGAAGCTGTCAAGCGGAGAGCAAGACAAAATTCTTAATGTTAAATTTTGACCCTTGAAAACAACTAGAATTTTGATCTGTATCTTGAGTTTGTAGGAAAGATGGCATGACTGACAATTACCTTAACTTACCAGGTCTAAACCCCAAAAATCTGGAAAGCCAGTAACAGTCTTTTCATAATGTGCTCTGTATTTGTTCTCAGTGCTTACCAAATTGTCTAGATTCTCAAGATAATAACGTGAAGGATAGTCCCCTCCTCTTTCACTCTTTTGAACTTTCTGGATCCTCTATTTTCCTAAAAATCCCTGAAATGTCACCTGCTTTGACACACTGTATGAAACCACATCACAGATTTGTCACAGCATTATATGCCTGAACAAGAAAAATGCTCAGCAGAAGCAAAGTCACACAAGGTATTTAATTTTTCTATTATATCGTGCACATACAAATATGAGCCTCTCCCCTTTCCTAAACTTTACACTTCCATGCTGAATATCCTTGAACAATTCTCTCTCCTGCTATGTGTACTAGAAATCAATATTGTACATAAATCATACCCACCTCATCCCACAGATTTGATACAATATTAACAGTAATAAACACATGAAGGACTTGAATGAAGTCACTATAATTAAAGACAATGAGTTAAGCTAAATACAAGTTTTAAAACTACATCTATTTGAGATCGGCATGAGATGGTTATATTAATATTTTACAGAAGATTAGCAATTTGATGACTAAAGTTGATGGATATATTGTCAATATAAATATGTTGACTTCTGCTAGTGCACAACATTATGATTATGGATTAAAAATTATAAACATTAAATGTATTACAACCTGGTAAATCTTGGTCTGAAATTAAAAATTTGGAATAGTTATGAAGCAGATCTGTTTCTAACTGGATCCTATACACACATGTTCTGTACAACTTGACAACCTTCCCCTCTACTGTGAATGAAATGGAACCATCAAAAATTATACTACTACTTTTTGTAGTAGGCGAATATCAAGGGAACAATATAAGCTAACAACAACAAATCAGTGATTTAAGGTGACCTGGATCCATTGGTAAGTAAATCACAGTGAATATGGATTTACTTTGTTTGAATCTAATATCGTACACCTAAGGAGAAAGGAGGAAGGCCAAAGTCAGAGGCTGGAGGCTAGATCCTGAAGAGAAGTGATGTGTTTGTACTGGAAGGCTAAACAATTCCAGGGCTTGTTCTCTGGCTCTCAGGCCAAATGGCCAATTTAGTTACATTTACTTAATTAGACTGACCTGCTCTGGATAACAGGTCAGCCTCATACAAGCATTTTATGGTCCCTGGACTGCAGTAACTTTCCAGTCAGGTCTGAAACCATTCTAAATCTCTAGTGCATAGACGATCAAGTTCTGATGCAAAACCTCAGGCTTTTACTATTTTACAGAGACATAACCTGGGACTCGAACAAGAACTGAGAGTCATGGCAAAGTAAACAAAGTGCTCAGTGCAATCCTACATCCAACAGAGCTGTGCTACCTTGGCTACGTTATAAGGAAATCTTAAGACAGCCATGTGAAAAACATGCTATTTCTGTATTTTTCACTGACTGCTATTGAAACAACAGCTGTGATGTCCTTAGATAAAGAGGGCTATTGATCAACTGAAGTAGGTTTAATAAGAGCTAAGACAATGGCTGAAGGAGTATAGAACACATCTCACAGTAAATGCCCTCAGGAGCCAGTTAGTTTAAAAATAGAAAAAAATCAGGAGTGGATTTATCAGTTTCTGAGTAGTCTATGCTGCAAAATCATAGACTCATAGAATAGTTAGGGTTGGAAAGGACCTTAAGATCATGTAGTTCCAACCCCTCTGCCATGGGCAGGAACACCTCACACTAAACCATATCACCCAAGGCTCTGTCCAACCTGGACTTGAACACCGCCGGGGATGGAGCATTCACAACTTCCTTGGGCAACCCATTCCAGTGCCTCATCACCCTCACAGTAAAGAACTTCCTCCTTATAGCCAATCTAAACTTCCCCTGTTTAAGTTTTAACCTGTTACCCCTTGTCCTATCACTACAGTCCCTAATGAAGTATCCTTATAGGTATCCCAGTATCCTTATAGGCCCCCTTCAGATACTGGATGCAAGATGACATACAGATAGTAGAAGTAAAATAAGGTAATTTTCTTGTGCAGGGTTCACTGATGCTTTAACAAGATTTTTCAAGTGTCCAACCTCTGTCAGGTATCTCTATCCTACATTGCAATTTGCAGTGCAGGCTTTGAGACAGATACTTGATATGGGACGGTTCTTCTGCAGAGAGAGAGCAGGACAAATCCAATATAGTCAGTTTTCTGTACAGCAAATCATTGTATACTGAATCACTGACCAATGCCCAGCTATCAGCTCAAAGCTGACACTTTCATAACTTTATAATTTAAGAAGTTACTTCACTGCATAGAGGTATTCCCTCTATCCTTTTCAATATTCTCGCTACATGAGTACTTCATTTTTTTGTGGTAGCTCTGTGACTTGATTTTGCATAATAAATAAACAGATATAGAATTTTAAAACATCCTTGACTATTCTGGTCAGCACAATACTTACCTTACAGCTGAGACTCTATTATTATCATGTGGAGCATTTTTACATTGTGAGGGTCAGTGTTTATGAAAATACTTGGACACACATAATGCAGGTAACAGTGAAAAAATGCTAGGAAGTAGACTCCAGTTACCAGGTTATCAAGATGCATCAGTTAGATTATCAGACCATTATATGACAACTGCATTACAACAAAGTTATTTAGAGTTAAGCATCCAAATAAATTGTGGATATATTTTCAAACCATTCTATATGAATGATAAAAAATAGACATTTCACTCCTTTCTTCCCCAAACCATCTTGAAAGCTATTAAATATCCAATCAATATTTTAGGACTTTGCAATTTCTGAAGATAAGACTTAGAAATAAAGGTATCTTTGGGACACTGAGTAATTAGGACCACACTTCCCACCTACATTCATGAAAACAGGGCTACCTGTGAAGCCTTTGTACAGAAAGTTATTACTCGCTGTTCTTGACTTTTGTGTGATGCAAACCATTGAGAAAGCACCACCTACACTGCTGTCTGCTACAATGTGAATATCAGAGAGCGCATGGTGCCTGCAGTGCTATCATAATAAGGTAGATTGGATAAGGAGTTCCTTACTTCAGAAGGTTGCTCTCGTTACTTAAATAACAAACAATAACAATGGTAATGAAAATTTACCATATATTTTTTCACTCTAACATAGGTGAGGCACTGGCACAGGCTACGCAGAGAAGCTGTAGCTGCCTCATCCCTGGAAGTGTTCAAGGCCAGGTTGGATGGAGGTTTGACCAACCTGGTCTAGCGGAAGGTGTCCCAGCCCATGCTGGGGTGGGAGTAGAACTAGATGAGCTTTAAGGTCCCTTCCAGCCCAAACTATTCTGTGATTCTATGCCTTCTCTCTAATGTAGTCTTTGGGGAGATCAGTGTGCATATGGTCATACTAAGCTGGCCAGTGGTACTGTGAGAAATATCAGAAATTCCTGCATCTTCTTGCCACAGACACATTGCTTCTTGGGGTCCCTAGTGATTTGAGCTCTCTCATTTGAAAGCTGTCTGAACCACACTAAGCATAAAAGTCCTGTGCTAAGGATACCATGGCAGCCTTCATCCATGATCCCTGTGGTTTAATTGCCTTATCTCACAGGATTATTTTACTGCAATTGACATGAATTGCTGACAAATGAAGACATTGTCACAGCATACCACAACACAGCAAAACACAACACAGCAAAACATAACACAGCACAGCAGCAGCCCAAACCTTACTCAGCCTTCCTAAAGCAGCATAAAACCAAGTCTTGCTTGGACTTGCACTTTTTACTAAAATTAAAGAGCAAGGTGACATAATCAATTGACTTTTACACCAGGGAGCTGTGACAGAGTGGCAGTCTCCCTTTGAAGGCAGCATTACTCTGGTATACTCTCTGCTGGTTTGTATGTATAGAGTTAGGGCTATATAGAGTGGTCCAGCTTGTGATCTATCTCATAGTTCAGCAAGCACAGAGCTGGCATCACTAGACAAAGCAACCAAGCTGCCTTAAATGAGACTGCTTTGGTAGCAGAAGCTGCATAACTATGCTAATGCATCACTCACTAATTCACTCCCTTTCTTACTGAAGAAACTAGGCTATACATATACATATTATTCTTCCATGGAGAAAGATTATGCAGTACAGATGTAGTGTTTAAGATGTCTGAGTGTCTTTAGGTAATACGTAATGCGTGGCTCCAGGATTTCAGATTTTATTAACCTTTTATTTCTATTCTACTTCCCTACCTGTATTCTCCACATACATTGTGTCCAGAAATTTACTGATTTCTAAGAAATTGCTGTCATTTGCTGACAAAGTAAATAATGTATGATTTTTTTTGTATGAAATATGTCATTCATATTTTATAAACACGGAACTTAAAGACAAAGCTATCACTCAAACTTTACATGAAGATATGATAGAATCAATCTTAAATCAATTCCATTCTTTTTTTCTTTTTTCTCTTTTTTTTCATTTAAGTCCAAATTCATTAACATATCAGAACAGCAAAAACTATTCAAAGCACACCCATCATTTAAATTGAGTTTACATCTATTTTGCACCACTGGAGCTGTGCAAAGCACATAAAGCATGCTGGGGAATCAAGACCCTCAGCTGGTTTGTAGAACCCATGTTAAGCCAAGGCCCAGGTTACATGGTGGCTGGACAGGAGCAGTGCAGACCCTGAGTTCATCTGTTTGTGTGCTATGAATATTCCCGGAGGTTGCTGCCACAGTCCCCACTGCATGGCTGCTTCCTTTGTGCACGTTAGAGACAGCAGAAGTGCCAAGGGAAACCTTCTGAGAACAGATATCCAACTTTGCATTGAGACAAAGTCTTTTGCAGAAAAGACCTCTCTGAATTGGTTAATTCCCTCCTTGACTGAGGACTGGAGTGAGACATGCATGAAGCTGCCTGTCTCAGTCCAACTGCAGCCAAGAACTGCAGGGGTGCCAAGCTGAGCTCCTTTGGAGGGTGCAGTAACCCCCCAGGAGTCAGCAACAAAGCTACTCACACAAGCCTACTTACAGCCTGTATAGTATCATAGAATCACAGAATCATAGAACCATAGCCATTAAGCTATAACAATGAATAGGTAAACTTAATTACAACTTAATCTATTCATTTGGTTTTATACCCTATGCACAAGCTTTTATTTAACAGTATGGGAAGTTTGATTACATTATTACTAAGAGTACTGAGAACAAAGAATAGGTCAACAGAAATGCTAAATTTCTTGAAGGATTTAGTTTCTAACTAATTTTAACTCAAGCCAATTATCATGTTAATTTTATGTTCTTAGAAAACTCATTCTGTATTTACAGAATAAGCACTGCAAGTATGGTGAGGACGTATTTTTCATTTCAAAAGCTGAAGCTGAGACCTTGGTACATGTGCAAAAGAAATCCCTACCTGACATCATGGAGACATGATCAGGAGGGAGATAAAGGAACTGTGATGAACAGCTCTGTGACAACTAATACTGTTTCACGTAGGACACTTCTAGTGTATTCATAAGAATCTCCATATGTTTCAGACTTAAGAGGCATGCTTCTTACTCATACAAGTAAGAAAGTGCCATTTGAAAGATACTAGGATTGTAAAATTTATTCAAGCTAATGTATTTTCTGTGTAGGAAAGTTTATATACTATATATATATATATCATTTGCCACATATATATATATATACACATGCATATATACACATACATGCCACTCATAAGCAGAAAATCATTCTCACATTTAGTCTGAGACTGGTTTAAGTCTGAGACTGGCTGACATCCCTCCTATCCTGTCTTCATAATTATACCACTCAGTCTCTTCTTTCAGTCTTTTGGGAGACGAGGATTACTGCATCTGAGGTTCCCAGTATCTTATTTTTTGTGATGGATTTCACAACTCAAATGGGCTTCCACCATTCTTCACTTGTCTACGCTCTGTTGTGGATTGTGTTGCTCCAAGTTGTGCATGTTGTTGATTTCAGACTGTGAGAACTTCTGGGTCTTTGGGTCCAGGCTGTGTTTTTGTAGTCCTCTGGTCTCTCAGTCTTCTATTACTCTTGTGAGGATTTCAAAGTGGGGGAGGAGGGTGGTGGTGGTGAGATCAAGGAAGCTTACTTGCAATGTTGGTCTGATCAATACTAGTGCTTCTCAAGCATGATTCTAACTCAGTAGTACTCCTGGGGAGAAGAACTTGTGTCACAGCTCCTTCCAAATCAGTTCAATTTTATGGGGCATTTAAACTTATGAAACTATGCATGTTGCTCAGTATGCACATCCTTATGATGACTGTTACACAGAACAATTAGAAGTTATGCTAATTCAAATGTACAGAGTTAATAGATACATGCCTTTTGACATATCACTTGTATTTTGTATTTAGTATGCTTCTTAAAAATGATGAACTGCATTTTAAGAATAAAACATTTCATCTTTTCAGAGTAGATAGAAAACTGAATTAGGACAGGAAATTTGTCACCAAGCTGTCAGTTAGATTTCGATTCAAATCAATAGTGCAGGGAGTTAATTTTCAACAGCTCATTCTTGAAATGAGTTCACGAGTTCAGGGCAGTTCTTTGTGCACAAGTGTCCATGTTGCATAACAAGAAAAAGAATGACTATTCTTATTTGTATATTTCAACATAAAGACTGAGGGCTGAATATGGCTTTACACCCCACAGCAGACCTCTCAACTCACTGACAGATAAAACAAAGGTACCTGAAGTGCCAGCACTGTACCAGCTCTGGTGAGAGAGGACACCCCTAGCACCTTGCACAGACACAGGATGTGATCCATGTCACATCAGAAAGCTAAGGAGAACTAAATGAAATTATCAAGCAGCAGGTTCATAGCAAACAAACGGAAGTATTTTTTCACACAAGTCATAATCAGATTGTGGTGCTCATTGCCACAGAATGTGGCTGAGACCAAAGTATAAACAGATTAAAAAAAGGGAGTAGAGAAATTCAAGGGCTTATTAAATATGATGGGCTGGGATCAACCCCCAGTTTCAGAAATCCCTGTACTATGGTTTGCTGGAACTTGAAAGGATATACCAGGAAGACTGCTGTATACCAATAGCATTTCTTACGTTTTCCTCCCTTAAGCATCTCCTACTGACTGTAGTCAAAGCCAGGATAGATGTTCAACTCACTATAGCAATATTTTTGATCATATGCTTTTAATTAAATTATGTTCTTATTTCAGCTATTTAAAAAGATCTAAGGCCCTGCCTGATGGAGAAATGCATGTAACTGTCTAACACTCTCGTATTTTAGGGAGGGAAGGGCTTGTGTGTGCCACAGCCTTTGCGTCTTAGGCCATAAACTTACTGGGGTGGGGCACATGTATCTTTTATTAGGACTTTGCTTCTTCTGAAGGTGAACTCAAATAAAAATATGTATTTGATAACAGTGATTACAGTGTAACACTGTTTCTCCATAAAGATAATTTGTTTGCCTAAATGTCCTATGCCACACGAAAATTCTCTAGTGATTTACGTAAGGATGATGACACTAGCATCCATCGATGCAAAAAGGAATTAACTTACTTTATAGAACTCCCCACGTTTGCAATGCATGAATATTACATTTGTAGGAAACTATTTATCACCTGTTATCTGTAACAGTATTGCCAGATGATGTATAACTTACATTTACCTAGCAGTGTATTTGAGATTTCATCCATTTTGCAGAAGCATCTGGCTGCAAACCTATGACACACACTGGTGAAAATCCAGATACAGAAATGAAGAAACCAAATACCAAAAATTCTGAATTTTACCCCCACTAGTTTTAAGCCTGATGGTGCGGGTAGGGTTTCCTTCTAAATCGTCAAGTAGCTATGAACTGTGTATTACAGGGTTGACAGCAGAGCAAGCTAGGCAGCCTCAGCTTTCTTAACTGCGGGCGGTTTCATACCAAGGAGAGGTGAAGAATCGCAGGAGAAGCGCAGCACACCGAGGGTTTCGGAGCCGGGCAGCACTACCGCATCCCCGCACCCCCGGGACGCGGCGGCACCGGGTGTTTCCCTGGGCGCCGGGAAGCCCTGCGCTCTTCGGGGCCACGCCGGCACTGCGCTGTCCCGCCCTCCTCGGCACCGGGGCCGAGCCGGGAGCATCCCCGGCCCCGCCGGCCGCGCCCGGCCACCTGCTCCTCTCGCCGCCCCTCCCGCATCCCGCCGACATTTCCAGGGGAGGGGCGGGAGGAGGCAGAGGGATGGCCGTGCCGCAGGGTACGGCGGGCGGGGGAGACTGGGTGCCGCCCGGGTACCGCCGAGGGCGGTGCGGCCGGTGCCCGCGGTACCAGCGGGAAGGGTAACGGGGAATAGCCCCTGCAGCCTCCCCTCGCCGGCACGGTGGGGGCATCCGAGAAGGGGGGCACTGGGCATGGAGGGACAGGAAAGCAACTCTTAATCTTAGAGCAATGACTCCGTTTGGTCACCCTCACCTTTCGCGGGCTCTTCGGATTAAAATAATAACAAAAATAATGATAATAATTACAACCCCTACACACACACACTGCCAAACAGACCCACGTTAGAGGGAGAGGAAGGTCAAGAGGAAAGGCAGGAGGACCACCGCTGCCTCATCTAGAAGCTGGCGGCTGTCACACCGCCAGCCCGTGCCCCCGGCTTCCCCGGGGGCGGCCACGTCCCTCCCCACCCTCCAGGGGCAGAGCAGCTTCTCCCGGCGGAGTCGTGGCACCCCAGACACACATCAGGGGAGGATGGAGAAGGGGGAAGACGGCGGAGGAGGGCGCGGGCAGAGTGCGGCGGCACCTCTGCCCACCCCTTTGTGCACCGCGGGCAGGGACACGCACATACAGAGACACACGCACTCCACCTTGCAGCCTCGGCGCCGCAGCCGCCGTTGTTACACACGCATGCACACGCTGACACGCGCCGGTCCCCCCGGTAAATGCATTTTCTGTTGCGCTCCACCGCCCTCCATCTATCCTCCTCGCCTCCCTCCCTCCCACCTCTTCCTTCTCCCCCCCTTTGGTTGGTGGGGTTTCCCCCGTCCCCCACGTCCCCGTCCCGTCTCCCCCACCCTCGCCGTGCATCAGTGTAACGCAGACATGTTGTTGCCGTTTAACACGGTTCAAGCTCAAATGCAAACGGAGCGCCTTACCCACCCCCGCCGGACTGCGTGCGGCTGGCGCGGAGCGGTCCCGGGAAGGGCTGGTGCGGCTCGTCCCTAGCGGAGCGGCAACGCTGCCATCCGCCCAACTTCAGCACCCGGCCGGCACGGAGAGGGAGACGGCGGCGGGCGGGCAGCAGGCAGGGAGGGAGGGAGGGAGGGAGGGAGAGAAGGGAGGGAGGGAGGGAAGGAGGGCGGTAGAGAGGGAGGGTGTGAGGAGCGGCGCGGAGGCAGGAGCCTCCGCACATGCGCTCTGCCACCGGCGGTGGAACCCGGCGGCCCCGGGAGTTTCAGCGGTCTTCGCTGTCGGATGAGTCACGGTCCGACCCGGCCCGGCAGCCGTGCTCGCCAGCCCCGGGAGTGCTCGGCGGGCTCCGCCGCAGGTCCCGCTGGGGACGCTCCCCCTGCAGCCATGGCTCCCGGCGCGGCAGGGTGGCGGTGGGTCTTGGGGCTGTGAGAGCGGCGGGGGCCGGGGTCCGCCAAGCGGCAGCATCCGAGCGTGTGGCGTGGAGTGCGTTAGGGCGGGAGCAATACGCTGCGGTGGTGGAAAGCGAAACGCTAGCAGTGCTGCGCTGCTGCTTGGCTTTATTTCTGACCCTCACTGGTGTGTCCAAATAGAAGAAAAATAAAAAGTAGGTGTATAAGCCACTATCCAACTCTTCATTCTCCTCATGCAGCTCGGATTGAGGCAGCGATTTAGTGGCTGAGTAACTTTTTGATATTGGGCACCTCTAGCACAATGCCTAAATAAAAAAAAAAACACCACAACACAGTGTGGGTGTGTCAGCTGCAACCGTGAGAATCAAGATTGGGGTGTTTTGAAGATCTGGCTCTGAATCCTGAATCCTGCCAGTTAGTTTGTCCCAGCTTTTCTAACACCACTTTACAAATTCTGGCTCAACAGAAAACATTGTTTAGCTTTCCTCCCGCACCTAAAAAATCTGGAGCCTGATATACCTTGAGGTAACAGCATTGGATAAATAATGTATTTGGCATCTGGATCATGTCAAAACATATCACGAATCCAGAAATGTTAATACCTCAAGAGAGAGCATGCTGCTGCATTTACCACTGCACCAACACAATTTGGCAAGACGATACAAAAAGGCACAAGGCTGGATCAGGGTGGTGCTATATCTTGCCAACAATCCATGTTAATTCTCTTTGTAAAACTGGTCTAGATCCCTGTGTATCCCATCTAGATCCCAAAGTGGAGTGCTGCAAAAACCGAAGCCAAAGGTGAACAGACATTCGAGGGCTGAGATGAAAAGTATTGGAATAAATTCTTCACTATGAGGGTGATGAGGCACTGGAACAGTTTGCCCAGAGTTGTGGATACCTCATCCCTGGAAGTTTTCAAGGCCAGGTTGAATGCGGCTTTGAGCAACCTGGTCTAGTGGAAGGTGTCCCTGCCCATGGCAGGGAGGTTGGAACTAGATGATGTTGAAGGTCCTTTCTAATCCAAACCATTCTATGATTCACTGATTCTATGGAAGCAGTCCAGGAGGGCTAACTCGCATGAGAACCATAAGAGCATAGGCATATCAAACAATCTCAGCTCCTGGGAATCTGTATTCAAAACATAACTAACATAACGTAGCAGTAGCAGTCGTGGCTGTGTGGCTTGCTTTTTAACTTCTGGGATAGAGGCTTCAAATTCTGAATCAGAAGAACCAAAGTCACTTCCCTGAACGTCACTCCTCACCAAAGCATCACTCATTTAATTCTGCTATTGGGAACTGAAAGGCGTAACTCCACTTCATACCAGAAGTTACTGGGTAACCAAAGACATCTTTGTATCACTGATATTATATCATGTTCTGTCCAAGCAGAAATTTTTGCAGTGAGTCTCCTCTTTGTCTTACAATGCTCATACCTTATCACCTTTTCCATGGCAAACATCCCCCTCTGCCCTTCATATACGAACAGACTTCTCTTGAATTGTTCAGCTAATTTAAAATAACTAAGAGCAACTGATACTTACCTTAATGTTTAAGCTTTTAAGACTTGAAGAACAGCATGAGGGCCTGATTTTTTTTTCCTCAGCTATCCCAAGTGTTCCAATAAAAATGCTACCTACAAGTAGTCTTGCCCTCAGAAAACCAGGCCAATTTTAGTTGCCTAAATAAAGATGTAAGTGTAACTCCAAGTTAAACATCTGAGTATGTTGAGTGTATGGCAATTTGAAAGTCTTTACAGAAATTTACCTTACCTCCCCTTTCTTTAGAAATAGTGCTCAAAAGAGTATCAGAAAGGATAAAACATATTTATGAAATGTTAACAATGGTTTTATTTGTTAATTGCTTAAATTTGTAAATTGCTTAAAATACTGCTGGTGTACCTGCTTAATATTAGGAAGACAGTTCTACTCTGATAAAAGCTATGAAAACTATGAGCAAGTGTTTTCTCCTGAAGATCAAGTAAGTACATAGAGTATGCAGATGTTTAGCCTAAAAGGGAGACTGAGTAATGGGGTAGGAATGAAAGGAAATAATTTTATCTGTTTACCAGGAAAAAAAGAAAAATATTTTAAATTTTATAAGTTTGAAAATACTATGCTTAAAATGTTTGAATATATAAAAGACTTAAGCATTTTATGACTCTTTTTAATGTTTCCCACAGCCCTGAACAAGCCCAGTCATTCCTATTTACCATTGTTTCCTGCACTGGAGCCATTCTTTGTTGCTTGAACTCCTGTTTATAAATCCGCTTCCTTTCAGTAGCTATTCAGATGCTCTGTTCTGACCACTGCCTAATCTTTGTGCCTGTTTTAGAGCCCTACAATTGCATTCAATGACTTTTCTTTCCAGGCCTTTCTATCATCTCTCCATGGTTCATGTGTCTTGTTCCATGCTTCTTTCCATTTCTTGACCCAAATAGTTTCTGTATTACCAAGCATTTACTGTTGTTTGTTTTTTGCTTTTTGTTTTTTTATTAGAACATGTTACTGCTTTTCCAATGGATTGTCTCTGACTTTTGAGAAAAGAGAAATGGATGGAGCAGTGCATTATAAAAGGACTTCTGAAAATCTGTAACACCATGTATGTGAGAACACTTTGTGATACAAAGAGTCCATATAAATCTAATAAAATCATTTTACTTCAACTTTGTGATCTAATGTCTGGATCCCTATTTGCTGTAATGGACATGATACTAGGTTGCTTGTTTTCCAGTACTCAGTATATATAATTATTACTTTACTGTATAGTTCCAGTCAACTTCTTATTTTATTTGTAGAATACAAGACATTTAAAATTTGTTATGGTCATGAAATCTTCAAGATTACATTCAGTTAAGAGCAGCCTCTGCCTGTCTTCAGCTTGAAGAATAAAATCAAAGCTATCATTAAAACAAATCAATAGCCTAAGGCTTCAAACTGATCAGAAAACTATGCTCTTCTTTCATACCCCCAGCATTGCTTCAATGTGATACAAAATGGAATATTTACAATATGTTCTGGCCACTGATCACATACATATTTCAATCTGTAAGCAGCAGTATTGCAACAGTTTAAAGATGCTGGCAATTGTAGCGTCAAGTAGGCAATGGGTTAGAAAATGTTCTGTAATTACAGAGATGACTGTATATTTATGGTATGCTTCATGCAAAATACTGCTTTGAATCTGACTTAGCTATATCCATGCAATACCATGGTTCTTTTACAGCCATGGCTGTTTATAACTGTCAGGCTGTCCGATGCTATTTGACACTATTAGGAAGAGTTTAAAGAATTAAATAGACCTTTCGATGCTGCTATGCAGAGAAACATGAAAACTAAAACAAACTTCAACCACAAAGCCATGAACCTAATTCTTCCTCTTTGGCACAAAGCAAATGATTTAAAGGAGTGATCATCTTCAGCTGGCTATTTGGATGGAAAGCTGGCTTGCAAAATGTGATTAAAGCTACAGCATCTTGGTGTTACAGAGAATTATTTTTGCAGTAGCAGCAACCAGAACAGAAGTGGAGTCTATCTCTGAGAGTCCAGTTTCAGATTTCTCCAAGCTACATTTATAATTTGGCTTGTTTATATGCAGAAACAAAGGCTTCTGAAGTCCCCTTATTAAAGAACTGCTCTTTGCAGATGGCAATTCACTTGTAGCTTCACTCAGAGCAAGACCCAGAAATAATGATATCTTGTTTTGCAGCTGTTTCTGTTAACTTTGGCTGAGCAATCAGTATTTCAAAGGCCGGTATTATGTGCCAACAGCCACCAAACCCCAAAATTCTGTTGACTCAAATGAGAAGAAAAATGTCACTGGCACTAAACTGATGAAACCAGACTGAACTATAGCTCTGGTGCTTGAGATAGCTTCCTATGGGCTTGAGCTACCCTGGTGGTCTCTTGATCCTAGCTCAGTAATAAACTGATATTAGCATTTTACCATTTCACCAAATACATTCTTGCATCACAAGCTAGACAAAGATTCCTAGCACTATTCTGAGAGCTAAAAAGATTTTATCTCCCTTCTTTAGCAGCTATAATGAATAAGTTTTAAAAGGTTTCATTGCACGTTAGAGTTGGAGATTCACTTCAGTAAATGTCATGATCTCAGCATTCTGCAGTAAACCACTTCTTATCCTTAAGTGAAACTGACCAGAAAGGACAAGTAGCTGGTAAGTATCTTTTTAAGGCTAGTAGTCAAAATATCCACTTATATCTACCAAGAAATGATATTTGGATGGCAAAAAGTCCGTAGTATTTTGAACGTGTCTGCTTCTGGTGAATGACAATCTCAAGGTTATGAGTCTTGATAAATTAACACAAAATTTTCAAGATTAATTTTCAACAACAAAATACCAATTTTTACTTAGCTTGCTTTCCACAAACTCTTTAATGTTTACTCTAATGATTACGTCTCTGACTACCCTTAAGTCATAGGATATGTCATAATTCCTTTTCCCTAAAGCTTTGTTTTGTCTCAGTAAAAAACGAGTAAGTTTTAAAATCTGATCCTGAGTCAAGAAAGATTTTAAACACTTAGTTTCTCCCAGTAAATGGGACTTAAATATAGATACAGAGGTAAGTCCATATTTAAGAATTTGTGTAACAATAACACATGCTTAGTTGTTTTCTCAGGTAGGAGTTTGTATTTTCTATTGAGTTTTGCACAGTTTATAATTTCATATAGTTTGCTGAAGGTAAAATGAAAGCACAAAGACTTTTACTTTATATATTCTGTTTCTATATAGTTTGTCTATTTGATATTTCCATAAAAATCTTAATGAAGCTGAAGCTAAAGGTCATATTGCAAGTAATAGCAGGTAAAAAGCCCCAAAGCCCCTCTACCTCCTAAGAGAAAAGTAGCTGTAAGAGTTTACATTGTGGAAATTCAAAATGGTATGGTTAAACTTAAAACCCACAGACATTTGAAGCCAGAGAATACAGAGAATATGGATGAGCCCACCTCTCAAAACAGGCGAATATTTCAGATGGAGAATTGTACCTAAATATAGAACAAGGTAGATGTGCTGGATGAAAATTGGGTATTTTATTTCGTGGAAGAGTTTGGTAGTATCTTTATTGTAAGTACAGGCAATGTGTTCAGTGTAATGGGAAGAAATTAATTTTGTGTCTAGTAATGAAATGAGTCAATCTCTTTTCATTGTTATTTTTGAAAAGCATGTAATTCTTTTGCCAGAAGAACCAGTCTTGGGTTTGGAAGCATGCATAGATGTCCACCTGGAGTTTCTGAGAGAATGAGCAAGAACTTTTTCAAGGGAAAATACCCATGAAATACCGTAACAGAGATTTCTGTTATGGAAATGAAGGGAAAAGATATCTCTTCAGAAGCTGCTGAACTTTTAGCTTTTGAAATTCGAGTGAATCTAATTCTGTATACTTCTCTCTATGCTTTGCAGCTGGCAGCAAGGCGATGAGGGTCTCGTCTGTGGCTGAGACCTTCCCTTTCCTCAGCACCCTGTGAGGCAGGTTTTGCAGCTAACAGCCCCAGAGGTTTTGTTACACAGCTGAAGGAGCAGGGTGAGCAGCTTCCTGTGCTATGGGTGTGTGTCTCCCTCTTATCCATCCCCAGTACACTTGGCAGGAGTTCATTAATTCAACACAGAGCTTACCAACATCAGAGAGGTGACTTTCCTGCCTGTCCAGGCACAGTCTGTGTGTTCCACTCACAGTTTGTGTGTTCTCACAGTGCCCAGACACATACTGTAGCTTTGGTCCCAGGCAGCTGGGAAGTGTCCTGTGCTTGTCGCCTGTGGCTGCACCCGTTAGCCCACCAGCAGGGATTCAGCTTTGGTCCTGCTGCCAGCCTTGCTGTCTTCAGCAGTCAATGCCATATCGCCTGGCAAAGGCCCTTCTTTGTCCTGATTTCCCTCTTTGTCACTGCATATTGAAAAACTTTACCAAAGTCATATGGGTTTTAATAGCTAGAAATCAGCACCTGATAGTAATTTGACAAGATTCCTTACTGCAACCTAGACACCTTTTTTCTCTCTTCTTGGATTAGCAGCACAACCTATATGCTTCACATGTGCCTGTGCTTGTGGTGAGTCTCAGAGCAATGGTGGGAACACTCTGGGAGAAAAGCTTATGTGAATGAATCTGTACCCATGCTCCCCTGTCTGTCACAGCACAGCCGTCCCCCCCTTTGAAGCGTCTGTTCATCTGGTTTTTGGATCTATGAGGAATCCGCGTCTCGTCTGGCTGCCCTTCCTTTCGTTCGCCGAGAGATGGAAGCAGAGGACTCCCTCTCCCGTGCCAGGCCACTGCGGTCTGCCTGTGCACTTAGAGCCCTTCAGATGGGGGAAATAATTCAGTGATACGATTCAACACAGTAGATTGCTCAGTATTCACAAACACACTCCTCTTTAGAGAATGTCTGGTCTTTCTACTAATATTTGTATTTGCACACAAAAAATACCCTTCTCTGCTCAGTGCTTGCTATTTCCTCTTTGCAATGTATAAGCCGAAACTTTTTGAAGTAGAAGTGGTACACAGTCACAGAGGTGATTTAGGTAAGTAATCACTAGCAGATGTAACAAGAAAATAGGCAAATGTCACTCAACTGTCCTTGTGAATGATGCCTCAAGTATTCTGTAGTACATCCCTCTGTGGTATCACTATTCAAACCAGTAATAAATGGAAATACAAACTTCATTCTTACGTAAGGTCTTCCACAAATACTTTCAGATTTAAAGTACTTGTCAACATTTAAAGTACTTGTCAACAATGCCTGACAAAAGTGATTGGAGCCTTTTGCAAAATCAGAACAAATGGCCTCAAATGGATTGCAGGGGACTAGTTAGCCTGTTCCCCACAAGGACATTTGAGGCCCTTCCTGGGTCATTTTCCTAACTAATTGCTTTTGGCTGTATCCAATTGCTTGTCTTAATATTTGAAAAGCATGTCATGATAGCATTAGTATGTTATGTAAGAAGAACAAAATGGTTATTGCCCTGGTCAGAAAGCCTTAAATTTCTGTAATACAGAAGTAATACTTTCTATCTGAAAATAACCTTCTCAAAAAAGTTATAAAACCAAAATTCATTGGTCCTTTACAGATCAACAATTTCATGATATCAAGATAGAACTCACAGGTTAGCAAACTAACAGTAGACTTTGTAAATGGACATGGATTTGGCCTTGAGAGAAGCTTATAGGTAGAACAGAAATTTGTTTTCCATCTACTTGAGAGACAATATTGTCAGCAAATGTAATCCCCCTCACAGAAGGGATATGCCATGTGTAAATATTGTGCCTTTCCCCCTCACAGAAGGGATATGCCATGTGTAAATGCTGTGCCTTTCGTAGCAGTTGTCCTCCAAAAACTCTTGGGCCTGCTTTTTTTTCCGTTGCTCTTCTTCAACCACCTTTTTTTTTCCCTTCTTCTTTTCTTTTTGCTTTGATTGAGAATAACTGTCAGGAAAGCCAATACAAAGAAAGCTTCTGTCAAAGCTCCATTAAAATTACCATTTTGCTTCAATTTAAGTATTCTGTGGGAAAATGGAAATTTAGTGACAATTTCCTGACTTCTGAAATAGTCTTTTGAAAACCATGAGACAGCTTCCCTGTCAGATTTTCCTGCATGATCAATTAGCTTTTAGTCTGCAAACAAATAGCTTGATCCAAATACTGAGAGATCAGGACATCTCTTACCTCCACATCCTTCCAACAGAACAACAGCAGAATGATTTTGACCTGTGAGTGGTATATGCAGCTGATCAGAGGACAGTGCTTCTCAACTATTAGAGACTGTCTAGATGTTTTTAAAACATCCCAGTGTCTGTGAAGTGTTGCTACACTCAGCTCAAAATCAGTATAAATTATGAATGCTCTTATATAGCTTGTTTCCCCCCAGTTTAGTTTCTTTTCACAATTTCAGGTATTCAGATATGAAGGATGTGTTCTGTTTCCTTTTTACCCACAGTTATTTTCTGAGGCAGCCGGAAGCTCAGAAGCAGCAACATCAACCATGCTCTCTTGTCCAAGCATCACCATTGCGAGCTGCAGTGTTTAGTCCAACAGCATTAATGATGCTTTGGGAGATTTGCAGAAGGTGAGAAATAGGGCAAGGGGTGTAGGTCCAGTGATTTGCAAGGCACCGATTTGAAAATATGCTGGTTTGTGCAAAATGGCTTTTTTTATGGCTCCATTTGAACTTGTTTAAGCTTCTTGCTTCTCTTATTACTCTTGCAATCTTACTGACCTCTGATTTTATGAATCCTTTTGGAAGACCGTCATATTTGAGAAATCATGGCAGTCAGGTGAAATTCCCAACGACTGGAAAAAGGGAAATGTAACCCCCATTTTCAAGAAAGGGAAAATGGATGACCTGGAGAATTACAGACCAGTCAGTCTCACCTCTGTGCCTGGCAAAATCTTGGAGCAGATTCTCCTGGAAGGCATGCTAAGGCACATGAAAATCAACAAGGTGCTTGGTGACAGCCAGCATGGCTTCACTAAGGGGAAATCCTGCCTGACCAGTTTGATGGCCTTCTATGATGGGGCTACAGAACTGATGGACAGGGGTAGAGCAGTTGATGTCATCTACCTGGACTTGTGCAGTGCATTTGACACTGTCCCATACGACATCCTTGTCTCTAAATTGGAGAGACATCAATTTGATGGATGGACCACTCGGTGGATAAAGAACTGGCTGGATGGCCGCACACAAAGAGTTGTGGTCAATGGCTCAATATCTGGCTGGAAACCAGTAATGAGTGGTGTCCCTCAGGGATCGGTGTTGGGACTGGTCTTATTCAACATCTCTGTCGCTGACATGGACAGTGGGATCGAGTGCACCCTCAGCAAGTTTGCCGATGACACCAAGCTGTGTGGTTCGGTTGATATGCTGGAGGGAAGGAATGCCATCCAGAGGGACCTTGACACACTTGTGAGGTGTGCTGTTGCCAACCTCATGAAGTTTAACCATGCCAAGTGCAAGGTCCTACACCTGGGTTGGAGCAATCCCAGGCACAGCTACAGGTTGGGCAGAGAAGAGATTCAGAGCAGCCCTGCGGAGAAAGACTTGGGGGTGTTGGTCGATGAGAAAATGAACATGAGCCGGCTTCAGTGTGTGCTTGCATCCCAGAAAGCCAACCGTATCCTGGGCTGCATCAAAAGGAGCGTGACCAGAAGGTCGAAGGAGGTGATCCTGCCCCTCTACTCTGCTCTTGTGAGATCTCACCTGGAGTATTGTGTGCAGTTCTGGTGTCCTCAACATAAAAAGGACATGGAGCTGTTGGAACAAATCCAGAGAAGACCCACAAGGATGATCAGGGGACTGGAGCACCTCCCGTATGAAGATAGGCTGAGGAAGTTGGGGCTGTTCAGCCTGGAGAAGAGAAGGCTGCGTGGAGACCTCATAGAAGCCTTCCAGTGTCTGAAGGGGGCCTACAAGGATGCTGGGGAGGGACTCTTCATTAGGGACTGTAGTGACAGGACAAGGGGTAACGGGTTAAAACTTAAACAGGGGAAGTTTAGATTGGATATAAGGAGGAAATTCTTTACTGTAAGGGTGGTGAGGCACTGGAATGGGTTGCCCAGGGAAGCTGTGAATGCACCATCCCTGGTGGTGTTCAAGGCCAGGTGGGACAGGGCCTTGGGTGATATGGTTTAGTGTGTGGTGTCCCTGCCCATGTCAGGGGGGTTGGAACTAGATGATCTTAAGGTCCTTTCCAACCCAAACTATTCTATGAATCTAAGACTGGAAACTACACTCGAACTGACAAGCAAAAATGGTGGTCCTTCATTTCAGCTATATATTATTTTAAGTGCAAACAGTCCTGTAGTGTATTAGCAGCCTTATTCAGAGACTTCTGCCAAGCAGTGATAACTGTAAGAAGGCTGAGCACAGCAGCATGCCAGTAGACTACTACGCTTTTAGTCTTAATTCGTTATTTTTTCAGGAACATTTCATGTTCTAAACTTACAGTTCATTTAGAGGTTAAAAGAGAAAGGTATTTGCTTTACTTGAACAACTGAAAGCATTTACATTTGTGTATGTCATAATTATGACATCAATACAAATTACAATACCTGTAAATTTGTCACTCAGCTAAGCATTGTGGTTTAATGAGCTGAGCATGTGACTGGAAGCTAAGAGCTGCATGTGTTTACTATTCATATATGGTTATTATGTACCTGTCAAAACTCACTTCCCTAAGTAGACTCCTGGATTAGTCTTTATTTATTTAAGGATTTTTAGAGTAGTCTGTATTTACTTAAATATGATAAAGCAGTTCTGAAGTTATACCCAGACAGCCACATAAGGTCATTATTTCATTTTTAGTCTCTGTACCTCAATACATTTCCTGCATTTATCTTCTCCTGTTGCTCTTATTTTGAATTAACATGTAATTTCTCTTAAGCAAGACTCCATGTTTATTTTCTAACACATATGCCTAGAGCAAGAAAAGAGCTTGCCATTGTGTCAGTTGTTTAATATTATGCAGTCTGATGGAGCTAATCCATAAACTTGACTACAGAAATACTGTACAGAGAAATGTGAACTCACACTCTTTGTTCAGGAAGAATCACTGTGGGTTCCTAAAATAAAATCAGCCAAAACCTTTTCTCCCTTTTGAAATCATTGGCTTGAATTTAATCTAGGGTATATTACTGTATATCCTGAGGAACTATTAAATTTAATGTAATCCAGAATGATAGAGTGATATATTAGGTATGTGTGTCTTCTGTAACAAACATAATTGATAATAGCTAGGGAATTTGTATCTGTATGAAGTCAAAATCTGCCCACCAAGATTCTTGCTCTTCCCCTCCATGAAATCCAGCATCTTGTCAATGTTAATTTGTCTTAAAACTAAGAAATAGTTTTAAGACAAAAAGTTTGTCTTAAAACTAAGAAATGCCATGGACAACACCATTGTTTGCATACGTAAAAATCCAGCTTTTTACGATCAATGTTTTCTACACCAGTGAGAAGCCTAATAATTCAATAAATGGCATGTAGCTGATACTGCCCAGTAAAATAGTTTAGATGCAACAAACAAGAGGAAACAGTCTTTTTGAGATGAATTGTATCATTGTTTTTAAGAGCATTTCAGTGCCTGTCACAATCCAGAAGGCAACAGACCACAACCTGAACAGCAAACTGAGCCTGAAAATGGAATGTTTAAAACCAGCACCGTCTAACAAAAAGGGCCCATTCCCAAGATATAATCAGAGCAATAGTGGAGGGAAAGCATCTGGAAAATTAACTGTGCTAAGGAACACTACACAGAATTCTTAAGCACCACTTTATGAATTGAGTCAAAGGGCATAAAATGAAATAACATCAAAGCACCTTAAACTGTAGTGCCTCTTTTATACTGACCAACTGTTATTTACAAGATCCAGGCAGTTCTCATGGCTGGTGTGTTGTCAGAGGCAGGTACATAAGGTTGCCAACAGTAAAAATAATCACTTTTCAGAAATGAGTCATTATTTTGGCTCAACAACCTGAGACACCCCAAAGTTTCTCATTTTGAGAGAGAAGGCATGGAAGAGGAGTGAAGTTTCTGAAAAACTGGCCTTCTAGAAACATCTTAAGTCGGTCACTCTAACTCGCTCACCATTTTATAAAAATCACAGTCACAGTTTGGTCTCAATTATAATGCTATAAAATAAAAAAATCTCCACCAAATTTAATAGAATTGTTTGAGCAGTAGCACTGCACTGTGTTAATTCAGATCAGGGTATGATTCACAGCACATTTTAAATCCTATAGGCAGAAAAATGAAAACGTTTGATTTCATACAAATCTCTCAGTGAATGAGGACATAATCCAAGACAGGAACCTTTGCTGTGCAATATTTTTTTTTTTTTTAAAAGACGAAAAACCACGAAACCAACAACAAATAAAATCTTTTCTTTCTTAGTAGTGGATTTGTGATTTTGCCAGTAGTAAGGAAAGAGGACTACAGGCATTGGCCGTGTATTTTAAAAATAATTTCTGCTCTGTTTGTCATACCACGCACAGAAACAGCCTCTAAGAGGCATAAATAATCACTGGCCATAGGAGAAAATAATACAAATGGCATTGCACATGCATGCATGGATACCCAATGCCTTTGATGCTGTGGGCTTTCTGAGAAAACATTTTGATGAAAAAAATGACTCAAGCAACTGGCCAGGCCATTCTTTTAATAGCCTTTTATAAATTCAGATCTTGGATAAACTGTGGTTTCAGTTATCTAAGCTCAGCTTGGAAGTCACTCGTCAAATTCATTTCTGCTTCACAACTGAGTAGATGAAGATGCAGTTCAGCTCCTTGGGATTGGGCAAGCCACTTTGTCAGTCTGCTTTTATGCCTGAGAGCTGCTCACATTAGAAGCCAAGTTGCCTTCCAGACCTCTTCTGTTTATTAATAAACCCCATCTCCCCAGCTATGACCAGGCTTGACCTTGTCAGTGATTGTTTTCTTCGACAGAGTCTCTTAGAAGCTGTTAGACCATATGCTATTTTAGAATTTAGTACAAGGAAATGTGTCTGACTTTTGTCATGATGCTGGCAGCCAGAGTTTCTTTTGTAAGGATCTCTGCAGCACCAGGTAATCTGCTTACAGAAAAAGTCAGGGAAGCTTTTAATTACAAAAGCTCTTAAGCCCTGACCCCATCTATCAATTTGCTGTGAATCAAAGTAAGTCCAAATGTAGGAGCATATCAGAAAATCCTGTCAGTGAAAGCAAAGGCTATTGGATGTGATTCTTTTATAAAATATGTATGGAAAGTAAAATGGTGGCTTCAGCTAATTTTACTAATCTGGTATTTCAGTTCTTACCCACTCAAAGCTCCCCTGGGCTTTGCTGTGGAATTATTCTGTTGGAATTGGAAATGGAGTCTGTGTTTCAAAGTAAATAAAAAGGAAAGGGTTGAGAACATCCAATTTAAGGGAATAACAATGTGATCAACACAGAAGAAATGCAGTTGTAGAAGTGGGAGAACCTTGCTGATGAGAAGGAAAACAGGAGAGGAAAAAATCAGAGGAAAAATGTGTAAAAGGTCTTAAACTTTATAAACTTTAGCAATTTCTTAACATTTCCGAATAAATACATTCTGTTCCTTGACCGTTTTGATGTTGTACTTTTCTCCCCTTCCTCCAAAAGAAAGGAACATGAAGCTGATGTCCCAGCTTTGCTGCTGGGAGAAAGCTTAACATTTCTGTGTAAAGGAGCTACCAGCACAGACCACAGGGAGAGACAGATGTGCACATCCACGCTTGTCTTATGGAGAAAGAGCTGTAATTAGTGAAGTTGGAATATCCAGCACTTGCGAGTTCAGTGCTTAGTGTGGTTACTGATACCAGGGAGAGCACAGCATGTATATAACTGGGGAAAGGGCTGTCTTATTTCACTTTAGGAACTGTGTAGCCTCCCTGCTTTCTGACTAGCAAAAACAATGCCATTTCAGTATAATTAGATGTTAAGCAAGATCCTATTTAAATGTTCCAGCAATTTGGTACAGATTTATTTGTTAGTGCAGTAGTGAGATTGTGTATATCTGATGTGCATTGGCCAGGAGGATGTCCTTCTGGTGTCTGCATTGTCTCCTCCTTGTTGTGTGATTTTAGCCCTTGTACCCACACAATTTCTGCAAGTCTACAAACCAAACTGTCTAGGCAAGCACTGTGTCAACTAATGGATTCACAGGGACATTGAAATCGGGTAAGGTGTAGTAATTAACCGATGATTTGGACCTGAGGATATGTAAGTCTAACTTTTGGGTTGGATGGCTAGAAATGCAACTGCAGGGATTTGATGGCCCCCATTTGAATTGATACTTCAGAGTTTCCCCATTTTATGGATTACTGATTATTGTTTGTCCTTTACTAAAAAATAAAGACAAACAATATAACTGTAAATTTTACTAAATAATTCAAATTATTAGAAGATGCCCTTCAGATGATTTTTTTCTTTTCAGTGTATAATACTGATGCTTTCCATTGATAAGTCCACATTGTTAGCTTTCTCTCATCTCGCCGCCAGGGTTCGTTACTGAAAGTTTACTGTGAATGAAAA
This sequence comes from Pezoporus wallicus, assembly GCF_028554395.1. Classification (NCBI taxonomy): domain Eukaryota; kingdom Metazoa; phylum Chordata; class Aves; order Psittaciformes; family Psittacidae; genus Pezoporus; species Pezoporus wallicus. Next base: position 1,773,496 of record NW_026635157.1, read on the forward strand.
CTGGGTCTGGGGTTTGAAAATCTGTTTCAAAGCACAGTATGTCAACAAACTAGAAGCCTTTCCAGTACAATTATAAAGCTCATTTATTCAACTTTTTCTTTCCCAACAGGCAGTAAATAAGCATGTCTGGTTTGTATTTTTCTTTTTTTTCTTATTATGCGTTTACCTTTTTTTTTTTTTTTTTAATGTGAGTATTACAACATCCCTCCTACACAGCATCCACATAACTTTTCTCTGTGGGTGAGGAACAGGGAGGAAATTTCACATGACAGACATTAGTCTTCTTTGTTTAGTCTGAATTTGGGAAAGTGTTCAGATGCTGTGACGATTGGCACAGCATGAATAGGAAAGAACAACAGAGTAATTCTCCTTCTTGTGCCACCCCCTCACTCCCACAGAACAGAGTCAGACCATCGGATCTAACTGAGGGTAAAATTTGTCCGACATTTCCCAAAGTGAATTTTCACCTTCCTCCTACTAGACTTCATTGGAGTACAACTGTGACTTGAATTCTTCGTAAGCTGTGTTGTAAGGAAATGAGTTCTGTTTCCATTTTAGAAACATTAAGGTAAGTTGCTTACCCAAGAATGCAGAAGTAACACTGCTAACATCAAGATCAATAAGTGTGCTCAGTCCATTAAACCACATTTACAGTTTTCCTTCAATCCCACTATGATTTGACAGTAAATTTCCATTTGTTTGTGAAATCCTGAGCTCTCATATGTTGTGTTTGTGGGAGAAAAAAAAATAAAATAAAATAAATGGTGGTTTTAAAGAGTTTTGTAAGGCAAAATAAATCCCTCCAGGCATACCTAGAGTACATAATTTCCTAAAGGTAGCCATTCTAACTTTAAGAAAAAAGCAGTAGATTCAATGTCTTCTTTTTTCAGTTTGAGTTTTATATCCTCATCCTCATTCCATATACAGAGAAATGCAAATTGCTCTCTGACATGGTAATGCCCTTAAAAATCCTGTGCAGAGCTAGAGGGCCTCTCCGACTTGATAATCAAAAATTGTAAAAACAGGTTTTGCGACATAGAGCACTTTTTGAAAAATCTAACTCAAAATGGTGCATTTACATTCATTTAGGTTCAGTGTTAATGGCAGATTTGGTCTTCTTGGACTGTGAATGCATGAGAATCTCTTCACTTTTGCTAATAGTATCTTCCTACAATGTTTGCCTCAAGGCATTCAATATTTAATAGCTTAATCCTGCAAGGCACCAAATGCCTCCTCCATGGTCCTAAATTCTTTAAACTCCTGCAGTAATTTGAGGGAGTAAGGAGAGAAGCTGGGAAATAAAAAGGGTTCAGTTTCTTGGTTATTAAAACTGACTTCTTGTAAGCATTATAGAGTGGATGCTGTATTTGATGTAGTCCTTGCTGTGCTTCTAGGGGTTGTTGCTGCTACTAAATTAATCAGGTTTTAACACTATGAATTAACAAAACAGTGAGGTGAGAGAAACATGCACTCCCTATTAAAGCCTTATCCCTGAAAGAGCCCCAATACCTTCAGAAAACAAGCCAAAAGCAGACTGAGAAAAATGAGTGAAAGCAGCAGGAATTTAAAAAGCAAATGCTACATCAAAGGGACAGGAAGGAACTGCAATAACACTGCTGTGATTGCAACTGGGCACAGTCCCAGGAGCTTGGGGAACAAGCACCTCCAATAAACAGAGCTGTCTCTCTACCAAGTGCTTACAAAGGCTCGGTGAAAAATGGAAATATGCTCCGTAAAAGGTGATGAGCATGCTGGTATTTCTTCTTTGCAGGCATTTACTCCTTAACCATCGGCAAATCTAAAGCCCAATAAGGACACATCTTGCAGCCAGCATATGAAATCTCTGTAAAACCCAGTATAAGGCTGCCCCATTAAATCATGCTCTTAGGGTCAACCAGAGGCATTCAGATGTGCCAAGAGGTCCTGTATAAGACCACAAAGGTTTGAAATGGATTGGGAAAAAAATGCGTTAGGCCTTTTTGCACTTTATTTTATCTTTATTCCTCCCAGCTGAATGAAACGACAAATCCAAGGGTAGTCACATTGACCGTACAACACCGAGGCAAATTACTAATTAGCTATTCATTCTCTGCTGAGTACCCAAAGAAAAGGAAAGTATTTAATTCTGAGTGTCACCATCCAGTCCTGCCTTGCACCCTGATGACCACAATGCAAATAACCACTGTGACTTGGAATAAGTTACTTGTCCCACTGTATGTGTTCCCTAGTTTGAATATGAGAAACAGAAGCACCGGAAGAAGTACCTTCTTTTCTCTTCTAACAAATAGGTATGTGCCTTGGGATGTGGACCACTCTTAAAAAGTAGGAAAGGGGAGTATCTGATGGCTCTTTATATGCCAACTTGTATGGCTGCCCAGCAGGAGACATGGGCAAGCTGTCTCTGGATTTATGTTGTGCACATTGAAGCCATGGTTCTGCAAACAGCTATGCATATGCTTTTTTTTTATACAAGTAGGCTATTTCATATGCTTAATTTTACATGTATAAGTAGACCATCTGTCTGTAAAGTTTAAAATGTGCAGAAGAGAAAGCATATGATTATTAAGGAAAAACAAAACCCCACAAAGCTAAATAATAATGATAATAATAATAATAATAAAAAATAATAATAAAAGAAAACAGATTCCAAACCTTAATAGTCACATTTATATGGAGGCTTCAAATGCTTTGGAAGGAGCTGAACTGAACAAGAGGGTAATGCTTTTAATTTTCAGAAAAGCCACAAAAGAACTAATTGCTAATTGACAACCATGTGGTAAGAACAGACTCTCTGATATGTGGGAGGTCAGACTGAAGACTGGGAGCTGATTTAGGATCCTTGCATGGCACAGCATATCTTGCAGAGAGAAAAGGGCAGAAAGATGCTCAGGGTTGATCTAAACCTTGATCTCAATTTTCCCATCTGTTGAAGAGGATGGCAATACTTTCCTGCCTCAACAGAGAAAACGTGATAATGGAAGCCATACATAAGTACTTGATGGGCTGAAAAATGAGGTTCTGTGACCCAAAGCACCACGATGGTTTCAGATATTTGTGGTGTAGATACTTATTTTCATGCCTTTTCAGCTATTTTAAGATTGAATTAGAAAACAAAGGCAATAAAAGTTTTGTGTTGTAGCTTTCTGAATAGCCAGCAAATAAAACTGGTAAGGAACAAAAAGTAAGTTTTCCCACAGGAGCTCATTGAGCTAGCCCGTTTTCAGAAGCCCTGTTAGCCAAAGACATAAAGGAGTAATATAGTACAACACAAGACTACTGACGAGCCAAAACCCAACATTTTCCTCTTTGAACTGTGCTCCGGATCTTTTATGTGTCATTTAGATATCAATCCACAGCACACCCTGCACTTATTTGCTGTAGAATATGCAATGTACTGTGACTTCTGATGTTGATCAAAGAGATGCCTTGATTGGGATGATTAAAGTAGTAGAGCAGACCCATGTGTTTCTTTTTTGCACAAATGCACACGAGGGACAGAAATTAATCGGAACAATGTTAGGAGCTGAGGAAGCCTTATACTAACTACAGCCTTTGGTCTGCTCTGACTGTGAGCACAGAAAAGGCTCGGGAAAGAGAATATATGCCTTAGACTATTAAAATATCTTATCAGATGTAGAAGAAGACTTGCCAGATGGATCATAATGAAGGCAGCAAGACTGGGCTAGTACTTTTAAGTAGGAATACTGCTTTGGATTCCTTTGATGAGGAGGTGTCTGGTCAACCACAGCTTCTTTCAGGAAGCTAGAATTACTGAAGAAAACTCTAGTTTTACCCATCTCCTAATGCCTTTGTTCTATAATTCTTGCAAGGAATGGGTTTTTTTGTTCTTTGTTGTTTTTTGTTTTTTGTTTTATTGGTTGGCTGCTTTTTAACATGTTTCTCAACATGGCTGCCTACATTTTCTTGCATAGTATCTTCCTGAGAGATCTGATATCAGGACATAAGAAAAAGCTGCAAATTTTACTTGATCTCCTTTATCTCAGGATGCTCCTTGACGTTTTAATCGCTACTGTGGTAGTGAAGTTTCAGGAGCTGAAAAGAATGTTCCCTATCATTAAGCTTATCTCTCAAAGCACAAAATGTATTGAAAAAGCTGTATGTAGGCATCTCACATTCTAGTTCTTTACAATAATTTCTTCAAAATCTATTTTACCTTTTTTCTTTTAGAAGGAAAACTTGAATCTAATTCGATTCACTTGTGGGTACAGCAGTCACAGTGGCAGCTACCAGTACTCAGGTTTGCGTCTGCAATTGGGGAGTACAACAGAGGCATTCTGAGCTTCTGTACTGTGTGATTCCTGTAAGATGTGGCCAGTCTGGCAGACACCTGTGCAACTTGGAGATGGTCTCTGCAATTCAAATCTTGTATTGAGGCAGAAAGACTGAAAGAAACACTGCTGGTCAGAGCAGCTAACATTGATTATGCTGGTTGACTGAAAATGCAGCAAGCATGTTGAGGCTTTTTAGATACAGTATTAGAGAGATCATAACACTTTTCACTAAGAATGTGATGGAACAGCTCAAGTCTCCCCCTCCCTTTTCTTCCTGATTTAAATTTCTTCTCAACTATAAAGAAAAAAAACAAACCTCTACAAATGGGCATATAGGCTGTGTTTGGATGTAATTTTCAAGATACTCTGCAGTGGCTTCTGTACTTGGTGTGTACTCACATTTTCTTTGTGTGAGAAAGGTGTGTGAGTATGGGTGGGATTTAATGATGCCCAGATCTGATCCAACGTGGGCTGATGCCCGGAAATGCAAGGCAGTTCTGGATGCAGTAAAGTGAACATGGCCATAGAGATCCAGAAATTCATAATGTTTATCTGGGCTGCAGTTTAGCAGCACATGACCATGTAAATGTAAAGCAAAGTTACACCCACTAACAAAGTAACATCCACTAACATTTACGCGCTTCTATCCCTTCTGTCCTTAAGATCTCTGACTTCTTAAAGGAACTATGGAATAATCTCATGAATCCTATAAATTAGCAGGAAAAAGTAGAAAAAATACTAGAACAAATTAGGAAGGCAACATTTTTTTCACAGATAAAATGTTTCACTGCACAAGCTATTTCACAAGGTATTTTTGAGGTTTTGAAGTTTTTTAGATGACAAACCCAACCCAAGCTGTTCACAGTTGCATAGCTCTTATTTTTGAGATGTAAAATAGAAAGTATAGGCATAAATAAATTTGTTTCAGCATCTAATCACTTAATTGTGTCTACTAATATACTATAGATCTAAATTCCCTCTATTGGAGCATAGATTAATGATTTTCAAGTACTTCAGGAAAAAATTCTAAAATTGCATTTTTATTGAGATTTTTCTAGTGAGTACAATTTTATTGTTAGATTATAAACTGGGTAGAGAAGTGAAGTGTCTTACTGTATCAAGTTTGAGCCAACACAGTCACTGCTTAAAAATAAGCAAATGTATAAATCAAACAATTGCATTAGATAAAATCTGTCTGAGAATAAACAGGTCATCTTTTGTAGGTTCTGCTTAACAGCATGACTTTGAATAAGAGATATTTTAAAGTAAGTGCTGCATGCAAAGTTACCTAACACACAGAGAATGGTGCTTTAATTATGGCATATATTAACAAACAGGAATTTTTAGCTGTCTTTGCATCTTAGAACATGTTGAAAGTTTTTCCTAAAACTCATGGGATGTTTTTCAATGAAAGACGACTCTTTAATAGCAAATTTCCAGAAGAACATGAAATTTAGAGATTTCTGAACCTCAAATCTTAAGCAAAACAAGATAACCCTCATTCTATCCACTGCATAAAGATAATGCTAACTGTATAAATTAAAGTTAAAAAAAAATTAGAGTTAAAAAGAAACCCCAACAATAAAACAAGAAAAAACAAACAACCTTGGTTCCACAAAACATTCTGAAAGGTTGATGCTGATTGTAACATAACCATAGTTAAGCTACCAATTATGTATTTGTTAACATCATGCAAACCTGGCTTTTAGAATGGAAAGAAAAAAAAAAATCACAACTATAACTAGACTTTTTTTTCCCACACATTCCCATTTTCTTTAAATTTATTTATTAATAGCATCCATTTTCTGTTACTGACCAACAGAAGTTCGTTTCAGGTTAATACATTCTGATTACAGTTTTGTTCTCCATCTCCATCTTTCAATGGAACAGCTTTTCGGAAACTCAGCAGAGACAATATTCCACAGCATGAGGCACCCACTTTTAAAATCAGATGGCTTGGAAAGTTCACTCATCCAAGCATGCTAATTGGTTGAACGCCCTTGAGTGCTTTATCACATTATTTCCAAGGGCTGCCCTAAATGCTAGGAAGCGAGCCATGGTTCCGGTGATTAGTGCCAGAAAGCTGAATGTTAATTATTGCTGGGCTACATTAGTATAGCAACTGATTATCTGTAACAGATTTCAGAAATAGACAATTGAAAGAACTAATTAAAATGTAATTATTTATATTATGAATTTCTGATCATTTCAGTACAAAGGTTGATCACATATTCTCCTACAGTTGTTCAGAATGGCATGGAAAATTATCAGTTTACTATTAAGATTCTACCAGTGAAATAGAAGAGATTGTGGTAATGACTTTACAGAGATTGGAAAAAAGAAATAAAAGTTTATCTGAAGCAAAAAAAGTTTAGTCAGCAGGCATTAATTTTATTTCTGTGAAAGCATAAATTTCACAACAAATTTTTTTTTGCTGAAAGATGATGTTTCTCTGAAGGTTGACTTGTTCTGACAAAAGCAATCTAAATACATTTACAAATTTCTTCCTTTTAAAGTGAAGTTTTCCAGTTTACCAAATTATTACAGCAAAAAATATATAAATATTGCTAGATTTATTCAACAATCTAAGAACATTAATTTCAAAGGTGCATATGCTCTAAGTTTGACTACCCATTAATATTACTTTAAAAATTAATGATGTGGATAAATGAGGTACAGCTTATCTGGATTTGGCTGTTATTTTTGTTTTGGCAAAGACTTTTAAGTCATACTTACATCCTGTACTCTGTTAGCTTGCTTTGTTTCATCATAGGGTGAGGTTTCTTATTGGGTATTAAAATTTCATTCTTAGTCCACCATTTCATTTTTAAGTGAATTTCAAAGTGATCTGTGCATGGTAGTGGAACTATAGGGACTATAAAGGGTCAGAGCCTCTATTTGGGTGAAAATCTTGTTCTGTTCCTTTATACTCTTACCAAACTCAATAGGCTTCACTAGCTAAAACTGAAAAAGAAAAGCCCTCCCCCTCAAAACACACCAAAGCAAAACCCAAACAGAAAACCAACACTGCAAACAGTTCTTATTTGTAAAACCCATTTGTAAGATATAATTTTGAATTTATTTATTAACTCATAAGAAAAAAAAACCAAACAAACCAGCCCCACACCACATAAAAGACTGTGTCCCACTCTGGGACTTCACTCAAGTAGCCTTCTGGCAAGGGAGAAAAGTTAGACCCAGAGTCATATCTTGGGACTTAATGTATTCAGTACTTTAGGCACCTGACTGAAAAGCAGCTTCAAAAGCAGGATCCTGTCAAAGATCAGCTCCCAGCAGCCCTTTCTAATCCTAAAGAGCTAGGTATCTTTTCTGATCTTAGTTCTGGCTGTATGGAAGATAAACAAGTGCCAGGCAGAAATACTTTACACAAGTGCATCCTGCGCTTTATTTGTTAAATGCATATATGAAATATCAGTGCCCAAAACAAAGAGCAAATAATGCAGATCTTGAATCACGGGGTTAACACATTTATAAAATGTCACAGTGTTGAAAATAGATCTGCTGAAGTCTCCACCACCTTTCACCTTCATAGGAATTCAATTTGGAGTGTGAAGTGCAGCAGTATAATCTAAAACAGTAAATACACAGGACTTCTTGCACAGGCTGCTTTGTTCATAGGTGCTCTCCTAGGAGCAATAGGAGAATAATCTGGCTTTCTGGACTCCAAAGCCAGTTTATGCATATTTGTCAGTTACTTCCAACCAAAGCAGGCTATTCCCAGTGAGGAAGGAAATAAGGAAGAAACACATGGAAAAACTGGGGGCTGTAATGAAGTCTTTTCAGGTGAATAAGAGTATCTCCAAACTGAGAGTTTGCTGGGGGGGGGGGGGGGGATGTCCCATTTGAGGTTTTTACCTCTCAGCATTTTGCAAATGACTGTATGACACTCAGGCTTGAATACTACCAGTAGTCAAAAAAAAAAAAAAAAAGTATTTGATATTGTATTACCTGTGAAGTCGTCACAAACATGATCTCAGAGTCAAATTTCTCAAATGTTGCCATGTTTTGGTTAATTGCAGTCATGCCACAGCTAGAGCTCTGTGCTGGCAAAGCACCTTGAACTATTATCTAATTCATCAAGTGAATAGGCAAAACACTGTCAGAACTTTTTACTTTTATCATAAAACACTTTTCCACTGAAATTGAAATGCCTTTAGAAATATTGGTTTTGTTAACATGTTCAATGGAAAGCTTCTTTGCAGTTCAGCGTAGTTTCTAGTCTGTTCTCAGGAAAAAGAAAACTTGCATGAAAAAGGAGAGGGTTTTCATCATAAATAGAGTTGTCACTATGATTCTTTTTTGTAAATCTTCTGAAGTCTTTATTTTCATGCTGATATTTGATGCACAAAAATTCCAAAGCATCAACAATTTTCCAGTAAGGCAGCTGTCAGTCTCCAGGCACTTAATCCCATCATGCCAAAATAGCATTACTGCACTGAATGGCCTCACTAAAAATTTTGTCTTTGAAGACCTGTGTGAAAGTTCATGGAATGGAGGACAGACACACTGTCAGGTTATTTGAGCATGCTGAGTTTCTCTGTGCAGTGGAGTTATGCCCATGGCAGGGGGGTTGGAACTTGATGATCTTCAGGTCCTTGCCAACCCTGACTGTTCTGTGATCCTATGATTCTATGTGCAATTTCACAAGAATAGCAGTTTACTTTCTCTGTTCTCTGGATACCTGCTTATCAGAGAGTCCTGTGGTGAAAGCGTATGAGTGTAACAGACTCACATAACCCTCTGTAAGGCTGTAGTAACGGCATACACTCAGAAGATTTAAAATCACCAAGGAAAGTGTTTCTCTTTTGTCAACGTTTTGGAGATCTAATAATTATGAACACTGGTTTCTTATAGATAAGTGAAAAATATGGTTCTGCATCACGTCAGACACACATTCCTTTGCAATGTTGACCTGAATCATATCTTAAAGTTTTAGTAAAGTTCACAAGCTTTATAGAGTTCTAAACTTTTCGACATTTTGACAAATGGAATGATGACAAGCTACTGTTACTAAAGAATTAGACAATACACATGTAAACAATTGTCATTATGCTGAAAAACTTACTATTAGATTCGTGGTGAAAAATATTAATGTTAATGAAATCACATTAAAGATACAGGAATAACCACAAGTAGCTGGATTCTAAATTGATTCATCTACTTGGATAATAAATAGGAATGAAGTTCATATTTATACATAATGAAAAAGAAAGAAGTTAACTTCTGGAAGAGAGAGTAGACAATTTTTCCACCTTTTGTTTTAGACAATATCTTATTTCTTAAAAATAAGTCTGCAAACTAAGAGAAAAGTTATAAGAAAAAAAGAAAAAGAAGAATAGAGAATATTTCTGATCTTAGTTCAGATCTGAACAGTGGAGAAAAATGGATTTGAGATCAATGTCAAATGATTTATTTTATAGATTGATAGGCTTTGATCAGGAAATGTTAATGCCTTTGCAAAGAGAGATTTTATGCTTGTCTTTGAAATTAAAATAAAATCTAATGGAAATAACAATTTTATGGGACATTCTGTACTGTCATGCACAAATAAGTAAGCGAAGACTGGCTCAGTCTGAGGAGGCTGACATCTCCTAAGGTAGAATGGAAAGAAGTGGATGTTGTACTGATAATTCAGCAAAGAACCCTCAAGCCCACTCGTATTTGCAGAGGAATCAACTCTGTACAATTTGGCACCTGGTGCAATTCACTGGATTCAGACTGCTGCAGTACAGATTTTAATACAATGGTTTCTATATACTTGCTGTTGCCTGAGTGATTCAGATGGGTAGGTTCTATTTTCAACAGTGATGTATAGTAATTCATTTACTAACTAATGATAGTTACCCCATTACATCCCTGTCATATTAATGACTGTTAGAGACTTAAATTCCTATGAGGATTAGAGTGTAAGGAACTTCTGAAAATAGGATTTAGCCTTCTAAGTTGGTGTGACCTGCAATGATAAGAATAATGCCCAAGTATATTTAAGATAAAGATATATTTATTACACATTTATAAAGATATAAATTAGTGAATTGACCTGTATAAATTCAGAAGGATGATTATTGTTCAAATGGATGATTTATCAATGCAGGTTACATCAATCCATTGTGTCAAATGAGTAATTCAATAGATTAGACTAAACAGTCACCTACTGCCTTCAGAGGAGTCTTCAATGGGTCTAAATAGGGCAAACTTCAGTGCTTTCATTGTCAAGTACTGTGCAAGCCCTAGGTGCTATCACACAGCTCTTAGGCTACAAATGCATAGTAAATAAATTAGATGAAACACATTTTATTTGGTTCCATCATTCCTTGCGTAGCATAGAGTACTTTCTAAATATCCCCTAACCAATACTAATTGAGATATTTTGAAAATCTTGTTAACTTAGTTGAGGAAACCTTCCAAAAGATTAAATCCAATGTTTACATTGTAACTAATACAGTTGGAACTAAACCTCTTACCTTTTATGGAGAAATGATCTTGAGTCGATGTTTTCAGTGGTGGATAACAGACTAATTGCTCAGAGATTTTTTTTATTCCTTCTTTTTTGCACATTTGTGGATTTCTCTAGCTTCTTCCTCACCCAGTCACCAAGGTTTTCTTTCCCTTATTCTGCTGTTACAAATGTTTATTGACAAAAATATTTGTAAGATGTTATTGTTAAATGCCTGTTAGCAGTTTTAATCTGTGATTACATGTCCTCATTCCATCTCTTCTTAATCCTTGATGAAAATGCTTGTCTCAGTCCTTTGATTATCCTTGTGGATCTTCTGTAGGTTTACACCAATGTAGCAATATTCTCTCTTTGCATTGCCACTGACAGAAACAGCACAGCACCTGCACTGTAACCACATCACTGCTAAATACAGAGCTATTATAGCCTTTTAGTTCTACTCCCTTTTCTTGGAAATTAACCAAAAATTGGTATCCTTAATGTACTATAGGCCATGTATGAAAAGTGCAATTGAAATAGTTTCAGAAACCATTTCTGTAAAGCACAGTTTCAGAAAATGCTTGACTTTTCTTGGAAATGAACAAACCCCAAAAAGAAAAAGAAGACATTTCAGCAAGGGGAGTGCAATGCATCTTTTCTCCATGCAATGTCAGAGGCCAGCCAGCCAGCTGTCACAGCTCTTCCTTTGGTCCTGGCTCAACCTCCTGATTGCCATGTCAGTGGCTAGGCAGAGCCTCCCAAAGAAGGCCACCTCATCTCGGCAGGACCAGAAGGGACACGTGGGCTCCATGACACTGGGGAAGGAGAGGGGGTGCCTGAGAGTGATGAGGGATTTTACGAATGTTGGTGTTGAAGTCCTTACTGGTCCATGCAGGATGTTTCAGTGTATGAGTTGAGATCCAGTTTGTCTTCGCCACCCTACTGCCCAAGAGAAGTGTATCTATCTGCTTCCTTTCTCCCCTCCTTTTCTCATTATTTATTGTTATAGGCTGTCCTAATAACAGCTGAGCTGTTACTCACAGGTGCACTCAGACAGTAAGAGTAAAATTATAGACCCCAATTACTCTAACACAGTGAGTTAGCTCTGCTGGTGACAGTGCTGTTCTGAAAACTCAGATTAATTTGATTATTTTCCATGAAACTCAGATAATTTCTTAGAATTGCCATGTCTGCAAGTATGGGTTATTTATTGTCAGGTGAATTCTCATTTGGCCCCATTAAATGCATGGTTTAAGCTTGCTTGCAAATTTTGGAGACAGTCTAGTTCAATCTCAGTTTGTGATTCATCACACCATAGAGTTTACTTGCAGAATTTATTCGTAATGGTTGTATATTTTCTACCAGTTCACAGATAAAAGTGTTAATTTCATTAAGGCCAAGACCCAGTCCCTGGAGAAGACTGTTAGAAACACACTCTTCGAGAGACAATTACCTATTGACATATCTCAAAATCCAATAGTAAGTCCATCAAGCTTAATGGATTTAATGTTTGCAGCTTGTATTTTGTAGTCCAATTATTTTAATAGAATGTTTTCCAGAAAATAAAATATATTACATTGCCATCTACCGGTATAATAAAAACTTGTAATTTTCCTTCTTTTTTTTTGTTTTGATAAACCACATTGATTAAACAGCTGACCTTTTACATTCAGTCCAGCCTGAAGTGTTCCAGTATATTTTTGAGTACAAAATCAGTCTGACAGACCTATTGCTAGGTGGATAATTTCTATTTAAAATTTCTAAGTATTGGCACAACACTGTTTTTCTTCCAAATATTTGGAGTTTGTTTTCCTTCTAAGACTTCCTGAGAAAAACAACATTTACAATTATCAAGATTCTGGGCCTACTTAATTATCAAGATTTTAAGCCTACTGTTCCGAAATTATTATAAATATAACTGCATGCTAACTGGGGAAAAAATCTCTTTCCTGAATTTCAGGCCATTATCCTTCTGAATCAGAAACTCTTTTTTCTCATGTGACTCATATTGACTTCATTTCTACCATCAGACAACCAAAGAAATTCTCATAATAAGTTTATTTCATAAATCAGAAAAAATAATTCAAGTTGTTTTCTGAAATTAATTCTCACAAGAAATTATCTTAATGCCACCGGAATTATGAAAATGATGACTTATTTCCATAAGTGAAACATTTAGTCAAAGAATGAGTGGAAATTTATCTGTTAAAAGCAAAGACATTAGATTTTATGTGGAAAAGAATATCAAAACTAAGACATTTACTCAAGTTTTTAACAAAACTCGTGCAGAATTTAACATTAAACCATGTAACACAACATACTCACAAGCATTAACAATTGCCACAAGTCCTGGTTTCAGCTTGGACAGAGTTAACTTTTTTCTTGGTAGCTGGTACAGCGCTGTGATTTTGATTTAGTGTGAGAATAATGTTACTAACACATGGATGTTTTAGTTGTTGCTGAGCAGTGCTTACATTACGTCAAGAAACTTCTCAGTTTCCCATGCTCTGCCAGTGAAGAGAGGCACAAGAAGACAGAAGGGAGCAGAGAGAAGACACTTGACCCAAACTAGCCAAAGGGCTATTCTGTACCGCTGAATGTCATGCTCTGTATATAAACTGGAGGGTGTTGGCTGGGAGGGGCCAATTGCTGCTCGAGGTGGGTTGGACATCAGTCCTTGGGTGGTGCGTAATTGTATGGTGTATCATTTGTTTTTCTTGTGTTTTAATAATTTTTCTTTTCCCATTACTACCACTATTATTATAATCAGTATAGATATTAACATTAATATTTGCATTAATATTAATGTTAATATTGAAATACAGGTTAATATTTATTTATTTATTTACTTTATTGCAGTTCCTTCTTCCAGTTCTTCTCCCACTGGGGGGTGGAAAGGGGAGAATGAGCAAGTGGCTGCACGGTACTTAGTTGCCAGCTGATGTTAAACTATGACACCAGAGAAATATAAGGCTGCCTAATTTGTCATCATCTGAACCCAAAGTATTTAAGGCTAAGGCTAAAGCTAAAGTTTCTTAGCCAAAGTTGGGACAGATAGGATCAGCTTTACATCATATATTTAACAACACTGAAAACTGTGGTCGAGCCTGAAAATATCCCTATGTCATGATACTCAGTTTCTGAGTATGTTTAAGTAACAGAATACACTGATTAAAACTATTTCATAGACTGTTTATAATTTGTAATGTTCTGAAGATCTTAGCAAGCCAGTTAGCAAAAACACAATAACAATTCTCTTGAAATCCAGCCTGGGTTACCCTACAGTGGCACATTAAGATTGCTAACTGTTCTTTACACAGTCTCCTTCTGTTACTCTTAAATATTGGAAAAGTTCTTTTAGGGTCATACAGAAGAGCCTTTTAGGTGTTAGATCATAAAAATTAGCTTAATTCAACAAGTACAAGATGTTTACTTGGCTTCTGAATCAGTATTTTTAACTACCAGAACTTGCACAGGTCTTCTTTTCAGCCAGATGAAAGATTATTGTAGGGACTTACAAGTTCCCTCTTTATAACTGTCACATAAACATATACACTTAGCACCAAGGCTTTCCAGCTAAAACATAATTAAATCTTCTTTAGAATCATAAGTAATGTACTAGTCTGATTTCCTCTACACCATAAATAATCTCTTAGAAATTTTTAAATCTTAAATTAGAAGACAGAAAAGGAGGATCATGAATAACTAAGTAATAAAAATAATTGATGACTCAAGCCGAGCACTTGAAACTCATAGTCTGCCCTTAGTTTCTTCATCTTAGGAAAATTCGTTATGATACAGGTTTCCACAATAATCTAAGTATAAATATTAGGAGATATGTACCCACTGGGACTTTCAAGAAATAGGGGTTAAGTGTGTAAAGGCTCTTGCAAATACCTGCAGCAGCATATTTCCAAGGAAGGCAAAAATATCTCTTGTAAGATTTAGCTTTAATTGCTTAAGAGTCTGTCGTGGTTTCAACCCAGCCAGACAGCTCGTTCACTCACTCCCCCCCGCTTCTTGCCCTCCCCCTACTCCCGGAGGGACGGAGAGGAGAATCGAAAAGAATGCAGCTCCCACGGGTTGAGATAAGAACAAGTTTAGTAACTAAGGTATAACACAAATCACTACTGCTACCACCAATGATAATAATGATAAAGGAAATAACAAGGGAAGAGAATACAACACCTCAGCACCAGCCGACCGGTAACTTGCCCGACCAAGCTCCGACCGATACCTCCTCCAACCCTGCAGTCTCCCAGCCCTTCTGGGTAACTTCCAGTTACATCCTGGGCATGACGTGCTGTGGTATGGAATACCTCTTTGGCTGGCTTGAGTCAGGTGTCCTGTCTCTGCTTCCTCCTGGCTTCCCCTCCTCCCTGGCAGAGCATGAGGCTCACAAAGTCCTTGGCCAAACCAAAACATCATTGTTATCAGCTCTGTTCCTGAGCCGAAAGTCAAAACACAGCACTGCACCAGCTACCAAGGAGGAGAAAAATAACTGCTACTGCTGAACCCAGGACAGAGTCTTACAAAGCTGAGCAAAGCAACAAATAAAGATGAGCAAAAATTATCTTCAAAAGCCATTGAAAGACAATTGTTTGAGTGGAGTGCTAAGTAGACTCAGCTGAAGCCACTTTAGATCTCATTCTGCGTGTACATTAACCCTTTTCCTGACGGCGCAATACACTTTTAGATGCTGTTGCTCTTATGATGCTATGTGGTCTTTCATATAGCAAAATCAAATTCCTAAAAGATTTCAGAGGACATGTTTTAGGCTTGTGGCTGTCAATGTACTTCGGTTACTTACCTAAAAAGCAGTGAAGATTCCTATCCATGATATCCTTGAGAAAGAGTGAAATATTGCAGTAACCTAGCATTTCTGATTCTCCTGGGAGAAAAAGAGACATGGTTACAATGGTTATTCTGCCTTTTTTTAAAAAACAAAAGAAAAAGAAAACTAGTTTTGATCCATGGATAGATCTGTATTCAAACTGTGAAGAAGCTGAAGTTCAAAATTTTCCCTTTCTCCCTTTTCTACTTCCCTCTCCCTTTTCTAATTAATCACATTGGAGTTTGTGTTCAAAGGTAGGTGAAATAAGAGTCATCTAAAGTGCCTAGAATATCAGGCACTTTCCAGAAGCATCAACTGGCTATATCTTCAGTGGACTAGTTAAGTGCTTTGACAAATGAGACTTGGCTCTATGGAATGGGCAGTAGGTTTGATTGTCATTATCTTTAGATATTGTGCTCACAGGTGCAACAAAATGTCAACATGATCCCATTTAGGCACTCAGAATCAGGCAGAACTACGGTCAGCTTCTGAAAGTACTGTATCTATTGAATGGCTGAGCTGCTCTCTGCATTAGAACATAGCACCACAGGCAGCTCATCCACTTGTTTGTCATTCCTTACTACCCATTGAGAGAGACATTATCTGAAAAGTTCACTATTTCATGTACCTTTCACAATCATTTTGACCTTTAAAGATGTGGTTCGGTTTTGAAATTGAAGGTTTGGAACAGGGCAAACACTGCTTTAACTATTTCAAAACATGACCTTTATCCCACTAGAGCTATGTTCAGATGATGATGAACAATTTGATCTTCATTTTTTCTGAGCCAGATACATTGTGATGGCAGCCAAAATAAAGTGTCAAAAATAGGTAACTATAGAAACCCATTTCATGGACACTTTCTTTTACAGGTCTCATTAAAAAGGAGTTATTTAAAAGGAGTTTAATAAAAGAGTTATTAAAAATGAGTTTGTCAAATGAAAAGTTATCAAATACAGGGAAGAACTAGATGTTGTCACTTGGTTCTTGTGGTTCTCTTCCCATTCCTCCCTCTGACAGAGTGACTAGAGAAGCAAGGGAGAGAGGTAATACCAGAGCTAGGAAAACTATTGCAAGGAAAAAGCACATTCTGTGTGTACAGGTGGATTTTCTCTGCCTCTCCACAGCAGCTTTTCTATTTCTGCTCCCTTTGATAGCTGCCATCGCTTGGATTGTGCTGTTGTTTACATGTCATTGCTCGTGCTCTGCTGTTTTGTCTTTCCTTGAATGTTGATGCTGCAGGCAGCTGACTTCACTGCTGGGGGTGCCAGAAGATACTGGGAATAGGGGCAGGATCATTTGTTTATAATCTCCTGTACCAGAGGAAATAGTATGGTTAGAGCTCAAACAGCAACGATTTAAAATGAGACCATGGCAGCATGAGTCAGGGCATTTGGCTAGCATTAGCTGAAAAAAATGACAAAGCTGTCAAAAAGATGATCTAACTCCAGTAAAAAGAAAGTCCAAGCACAAGAGACTAGATTAGATCATAAGGTTTACACATATAAGAAACATGAGACCTAACATGAACACCAATTATGTCAAATAGCTGAGCAGTGTCAGGTTTACTGTATTTACTTAACTGAAAATATCAATACTTAGTCTTAAGAAGCTCTACTGTAATAGGTTGTTGTTTGCTGGTTTTGTTTTGGTTTTTTTTTTTTGCACACAGACTGCAACTTTGGGGGTTGTGCATGCTTTTCCTTGCAGTTTTGATTACAGATATTGAGTCCTTATTATTACAGAAAAAAAATTACTGTTGTTGAGAAACAACTGTTACCATTGCCTGGTCATGTGTAGAGTTGTATATTCCTCTTTATTTCTATGTCAGTTTTTCCTATACCTGAACTCTCCTTACAGGCTTATATTTTAAACCTGTTTTTCTGTTGAATAAAAGTCAGGAGAATGCTGCAAATACATAAATACTTATTTAATACATTTTTCTTGAGTAAATACTGTGCTTAGAGTAATGGTCTGGGAAGCTAACAGTATGCATGAATTGTAGCTGCCAGAAGGCAGTACTATTCCCAGGTTCCTTTAAGCCTGGTATTATGTACCCTTGGTGGAAGAATGTTCCAGATAGGTGCAACGCATATATTTTATGTATAATTGTGTTGCATGATATCACCAAAAAATTGTCCTTAAAAATTTTGCTGATGACTCTTACATACTTCATATTATGATGAATCGCACAGGTAACCATTGCAGTGTTATCGATACTAGACTAAGCTGAAAATAATCCTTTTTGTTTTCTATCCTGCACAATTTTCCAATAGAATAGCTTGCAGCAACAATTTCCATGAGTAAATTCTATTCCATGGAGATATGTTTCTGTAAACCACTTTTCCTTCTCTTTAAGAAAAATCTATTTTTCTTCCAAGGGTAGATTTATAAGCTATACCTGTTGTAATGAATCTCTTTTACTGTTTCCCTCAGGGGCTTGAACACCTTCTAAAATGGTGTGAATTAAAGGGAGACCAAATACTTTCCTTCTCTCCCCATCTCCTACTGTTTTCTCTTTCTTTGTTTTCTCTTTGCTTTCTTCTATCCGCTTGTTCAGCTTCTCTTACTCCAAGACCCAGGTCTCCTTCTCCTTTTCTGCTACTATGCCTGCATTTGTGGCCTCTGAATATCAAAAGCTATAGAAAAGAAACAAAATAAAAGAATTAGCTTTACCCAGATGTAAATGCAAAATATATTTTACATCTCTTCCTTCTAATTCTGCTACAAGAGTGTAGACTCACCTTATGATTAAAATACAGCATATTCAGTTCTATATGTCTTTTGATCACCATTCCAACTTGCTAGGTTTTGGCTTTGGATGTCTGATAGTGAGGCTTCCAGATCTTTAAGATCAATCCATTCTTCATGGTATAGCTATTGTCAGGTTAATCTGCTACTTGAGGTTATTGTGAATGACTGTATTATATTATTTCATTTTTTCCTCTCAGTTTATTATTTCTTAAAATACGTACATTCTTGTTTCTCTAGAAATTTAGTGAGATTTTTGACACGTTGAGGAAGAACTCTGGCTTATTACTTTGTGTCTGCAGAGGGAATTGTAATGCACAGTGTTAACTGATGCCCTACAGTTCTGAAGGTTGAATTTTATTCTACATATGTATTAGCCAAATTGAAAACTTTTATGAAATCAGCAACAGCTAACACATTATCCTGGCTGCAATATTCACAATGGTCTTACTGAAAGAAGGAGTAATAATAAAAGATTCTCTTTCTTCTGTCCTGTTGAATATTTTTATCAAGCAATCAGCTGTAATTTTAACTTTACAGAAAAAGGATTGGATAAGAAGACCTTAAATGAAAGTAATTTTAATACATCTACTAGTTCTGTACTTTTCTGTTTTCATTAGAGATCATTGCTTATCAGCCACAAGTAACCATAAACTTACATCTAACCTTATTGACTCAAGAGAACACAGACCAACAGCCATTTCTGATACAGGTACTATTCTTCACTTGTATAGGGATGTTTCTATAATGTAATGTTCATACAGTTACTGAGTAACATCCATCTTCCAAAAACATGGGTACAGGTTACTTTAAAAAGGGCTTTTTGTACCCTAATGTTGAGAATTTATTTATAATTCAAGACCTGTTTATGGTATATTTAAGAAACCACTTATTCCTGAAATCAGTCATAGGAGATCTAACTGGAAAGGATCTCAAGAACTTGCTTAGTCCATGCTGCACCCAAAAGAGATCTGTAACTCCTTCCTAATAGACATCTGCCTTACCTGTTCTTAGAGACCTCCAATGGTAGAGATATTCCAGTCAGGAAATCTACTCTGATGCTGAACTGTCCTTGCAATTACAAGACATTATGCTTAAGAAGGATTTACTCTGCTCTAATTTACACAGGTTACTTATTGTTCTAGTGCAAACACCCTCCCTTCCTCTCTGTAGGCCGCTTCTATCTCAAATGGGGGGAAAATATTACTTGTTCTTTCTATGTAATTATCAACTCAGATGGTGCTGTAGGAAATTTCTGGCTTTAGATAACATATTGGCTTTTGCTCATATACTTCTATTGCCCTCTGCTGGGTTGGAATGTAAGATTTAACAGAGCTCTCATGTCTAGGTCTGGTTAATAGCTAGTCCAATATATATACATATACACACACAAGTTAGTGTAGATGTTTCTAAGATTGATCTTGATCAATACTAAACAACAGAAGATGTGTTATTTCTCTTCTGAATTATTCTAGAACCTTGTATAGAGATGCATCTGAAACAGTAAGTGATGAATTTGTCTTCTTGCTGTTAAGCCGAAAATAGTCTAAATATGTGTTGAGAATCAAAACTACATGAACTTCTTCCATTGCAGCTAGATAACCCTGTGATTGAGTCCAGTTTTTGAAGCCACATGTTATCATGGTTCAAAACAAAACTGGAGAAAATGCTAATTTTAGTAGTGAAGTGCATTACCGGTATCTATGTCTTTACTTGGAGCAAGAAGAGAATCATCCTGTTAAGAAGACTGATATATCCTCTATCCATTTACTGCAAAATAAAATAACCTATGGAAAGCTGGCTCCAGGCTGAAGCATGTTTCTGCATTTGGACAAAGGCACTCCCACAGTAATGACATTTTCATTTCACACAGTGACCCAAATGGGTTGTTGGGGTTTTTTTTTGTTGTTCCAAAGAGCCCTTAATTGATTAGCTTGCTGGAGGCCTGATGGAATACTAGTGACAGAATATTCTCAATGAATATTAAGTGCAGCATTTAAAAGTAGTTTCTTTAAAAACATCATCTGAAATGTATCCTCAGCTGGTAAAGAACTTAATAGTAATTAGATCTGGAAATGTGTATTGAGTCTTTTTGTCTATTCTCTGCAAACAGGTGTTTCCTATTCTGTACTTCAGGATATTTAATTTAGAGCTATTTTTGGTGGCTCTGTAAAAATATTCTCATTTTACCACACAGTACTGCAGTTCATTCCCTTTACCGATTTTAATGAAAAGATGTTTTCTTGGCTAACTGAGAACAAACAAATGCACAAATAAACAAACACACAAGCAACCATCCCTGTGTTCGTGGTTTTTACTTCTGGCAGTCCTGGAGGGCTGGATGCAGGGAGGTTGAATTGTAGCATCCATTCATTCTTATGGCTCAGCAGAAGAAATAGTTCCAATGCACCCTCTGCAAAGCCACATAGGCGTCACAGGTATCTCTGTGGGCATATGATTCACACGGGATAATCTGTACTGCTGGTGACAACATATAAAGTGGAAATAATCTAGCCTATACCTTAGCTCTCGGGTTGAGTGTTCAGGGCTGACAGCTATGGAGGGCATCTTACTTGAGAATTTAGGCCTATAATGTGGAAATAACTGAGTGACAACAGTCTTCAACATATCAGTGTTACCAGGATACTTTTCAAAATGCCACTGCATTCAAAATGATTCAAGAACTGGGATTTCCTCTGGGATTTTCTTTGAGAATAAATTTCATAGATTACCAGACCATACACTTGATCTATGTTTCTAGACTCAATATATATTTTCTTTTCTATAGTTTCAGTCCATTGTATTTTCCATTATATTTCATGCAGTACATAGCAGCCTCATACTTCAGAAAGGTATGTTATCTTAACAAAGTTTCTCCCTGCAACATACTTCAGGAGAAAATGGAAAATCCCATAACAAGACAGAGAAGCAGCACAGAACTTCTGCAGACTGTAGCCAATTCTCAAACAGTGACATTTTTGCTGTGTAGCCTGAAAATTTCAAATTTAGTAAAATAATGAATTTGGTAATCCTGCTTGCCTTCTGTTTCTTATGTCTTTTGATTATGTGTTTGAGCCTTTCTGTGCAGCCAGGAGTGAAATCTGACTGGATACTGTGACCCAGAAAGTAGACATTTGAGGAAAAGAACAATTACTTTCATACTGCAATAAAAACATGAGTCTGCAAAACTCTAACTTCTCTGGATTTTCCATTTCTCTAAACAGGTAAAAATAAGATGGAGCTGGAGGGACTTTGCCCTCGTGTCCCTTTGTGCTCTTGCTCTGGGAGCAGGGATAGGTAGTATGTGAATAGGTGGTGTTAGGCATAATCCCACCCTTTCCCTTCATGAAATTGTGTAATGTCCCTAGCTGAAAACTAGAACTAGGTGAGTGGTCAGCATGACATGAATATCCTCAGCACAGCACAGGAAGACTTTTCAATGTGACTAACTTTGTCTAGGTACAGCTCTGAGAGAGACGCTTGTGGGGCCTGAAGGGCGAACAGCAATTCACATGGCATCACACCTTCCCAGGCAAAACCTTTTCCCAGCACAGAAGCTTTTAGTAGAAAAGATTTTTTTTTTTTTTGAGCCACAGCTGTTACGGTGGTCGCTGAGTTAAAATGTTTTCCTGTTGCTGAAGAAAAAAAATCTTTCTCTCTGAAAAATTTTAGCTTGGTACTGGACATTATTAGCAAAGAGGTGAAAAATGCGGCAGGATTTTGTTCCTTCATTATCTTTGGGCAAAACGAAATTATCTTCAGAGGTTCCACTTACCTGCACTTCCAGGCATCAGCACAAGAAGGCACTAAAACACTACAGTTCTTCACCCGTCAGTATGAAAGACGTTTGGTTCTTACGATCCTCTAGAAAGACACACTGCACAAGTTTACACCAGCAAATTATAAACTGTGGTTTAAGCTACTATTCAGTGCATCATGCTTTTAGTCCTCATTTGCATTTGTGCATGCATTTCTCAGTGCGTTGCTGTGTTTGGGAGTACAGGTTTTCAATGTCGATTGATGACAAAAGCCCAGCTGCAGGCAGCTGTTCTGTACCTCTTTTCCTGATGGAACAGACAAGGAGCTGGATAATCTGATCAAAATGATAAACATCCTCTGCCATGAAAATCGTAACAATGCTATGGGGCCTGCAAAAGACTGAGTAAAGAATACAGTGGTTTATTTTATCATATATTCAAAGTTTTAAATTACACTGAAGAAGAAGCAAAAAGAAGGGACATATTTCAGTCTTTCTTACATTCTTAGAATCTCTTTGGAGTTCTTTATATACAGAGAGTATGGCAATATGGTCTTGCGATAGTAATTTCTGCAGCAAGCACATCTTCAGTCAAAGCCTTACTATGTTCCCCATAAATCAAGAAGGGGCAGAGAAATATGGAAGCAAGGGAATATATCTGCAGGAGTTTGATTGGATAAAACCAATGATAGCACTTGATTCCGTATTGCACTTGCTTTACTCTGATGCACGAGGGGTACAGGCCGGTGGAGAAAGAGTGGTTTTGTGTTGTTTTGATGGCCACAGTTTCCATGTGCTCCAGTTTGAAGGGCAGCAGCTGCTAATGAGATCCCATCAAAGCAAATTCATTAATATTGAGGAGCGCGCAGGCAGCACCTCATATATATAGGTAGGGGTAAGCGCAGACTAATTAGCTCAGAAAGAAAAAGTGGTGTGTTAATAAAAAAGTCCAGCTTGTGCCTTGCTACCACCTGGGTGTTCAAGGGATGTGGGGTTTGAAATCAATCTAATTCTCTATCTAGTGCACTCAGTTCAAAGTGGCAAAAAACTTGGAAGGAAATTTGCTCACAGAGTTCTGAGTTTGGGGACGCAAGAAATATTCTTAACATATGGGATCTATTTCAGACCTGTGTTCTTTTTGCATGGTATCTCCAAGAAAAGGTGACCTACTACATGAGCTCGACATGGAAAATGGTTCAAAGAAACAGGAATTCTCAGTAGCACCTAGTTCAGCATCTCTATAGATTGTGTGTAACAGTGCGAGTTCTGACAGAATAACTTATAGGAATAGGGAATTGGACTAGATGAAATGCAGAGGTCCCTTTAAGCATTAATTATTCTATGAATTTGAAAAATTAAACTAGACTAATTTTGTCCAATCCTCTACAAAATCAAAGGCTTTTTGGGGAATACAAAGGGGAAGGCCAGGACCTCCTTAAGATGACAAAGAGAATTTATTGTGCAACGCACTGTCAGTGTTCAAGCTGGAATTCCCATACTGGATCCGAAATTATCATATTGGATCAGCCTCCAACTTTCTCTGAAGGTTCCCACTACCTGGTGCTCCAGAAGACAGACTATAATATGTGCCTCCTTCTCTCTGGAGAAATTTGTTCCCTGCAAAATTTTATCCTAACCCTGACAATAACAGGTCAATGGCAATTATAATTTTCTAATTGTTGATATCACCATGAAATATATGGGCTTTCTCAAAACCTGTTCTGTTTGTATCTCTTTAATATCATGCTCCCTGGACAACTGCTTTCTCTATCAAGAGAAACCCTTTAGCTACTTAATACTGAATTCCAGAAGAAAATTGCTTAATCTATTGTGTATTTTAGATATATTTAAGTATACACATGTTTTCTGTGTGGCTTTCTTATCTGCTCCTCCTCTGCCTTCTGTTTAGTTAGAGAAAAATGTTCCTAAACAACATGCTAATAATGTCTATGAAAGCAGACATGTGACAACTTTGTCTATCTGAAGTCTTTAAGAATACTCATAGATACACAGGAGTTTCTTATCATGCACAGTCACAAACAATATCAAGAATATTTATACATATAATTAACATTTGTAACTTCAATTCAGAGATTCTGTGAAAATCAATTATAACAGCAGAGTGATAAAATGCAAGTGGTAGACTTTATTTAACAGTGCTGTATACCAAGACCAAAAATTAAACTATCTGAATGTTTGAAGGAATATGTGTTTCACACTAAGCTCATTTAAAATATATGTTCACTGACAACCAGCAAATTATTTGATGCTTCTCTATATGTTACTTACAATTGGAGATTTTATTCACATAAATATTTTATTCATATATTGGAGATATTTTTTTAAACTATCTGTAAATACAATGATTATGTACGTTTGGTGGGTTGTTTCTAAAGTAACTCAGGTCCTGAAAAGATGCTACAAAGTAGTCATAGAGAACCTTGGTCAATTAAAAATTATGAACAACCTTGGGCAGTAGCACACAAAGAAATGCAGCATAATTAGGAAAAAGAATAAGTGACTCCAGCAACTTGTATGCACCTACCATGCTTGACCCACATAAATTTATAAAAGCTGATGAATCAGGGGACTTAATTCTGATGAGAAACTGTATTCTTGTACTGCACCATTAAATCTGACGGGAAAATTACTGTTCAACTCAATAGGAATAGAAATGAGATTTCTGTAATTAGAATAGGGAAATGCAGTATTAATGGATCTATTCAAAAAAAGAATGAGTCCATGAAATAAGTCTAAATTGACATGAACACATTTTGGACTTGAAAAATTAAATGCTAGATACAGCTCCTGTTGATGTTTAACAAATGCCAGCTTCTCTTTAGTCTGCCCAAGAATTGAACTGTACCCACAAATTTCCCTCTGCAGAGGCTATAAAGTTCAAAAGACTCTTAAGAACAAATATATCACTATTAATTATAAATATATAAAGATCAACATACTATAAAGAAAGAAGACAACACTTTATGTATTCATTATTTATCTACAGTTCTTTACCAGTCAATGAAATAACCCTTTTTCATTCACAACCCACACAGGATTGCATGGAGAAAGGACCTACAAACCAGAACGTGTTCATGCTGTCTAGCTCAACGTCTGTTTTGCCAGACTGAAATGGACACTTATCTACAACTGGAGAGTTAATATATTCCATCTTCAAGATACTTATTTTGTCACTGGGTGACTGAGAAATAAAGCCTTGAAATTTGCAGACACTTCTATCTTTAAGGGGTATGTGAACTTTAAACCAGCATATCTGGATGCCGCATCCCTTGGAGTGTCTAAGACCAGGTTGGACAAGCCTTTGAGCAGCCTGGTCTAGTGGAAGGTGTCCCTGCTCATGGCAAGGGGGCTGGAACTAGATGATCTTTAAGTTCCCTTCCTACCTAAACCATTCTATGATTCTATGATTCTATGATCATTATTGTTTTACTTGGAGTCTATTGTTGGGTTTTATTACTTTTACCTTCTAAAAAAAAAAAAAAAAACTGATGTTTTTACTGTCTTTCTGCTCTCCTGCCTTCTACTGTCTTTCACCTGTGCCACAAAAGGCATTATTTAACTTGTGCCTCAGCAGCAGACTTCTGGCAGAAAAACAGGCTTGTGATTTCACTGAGAGACCATCAGGGAGCTTGTGAGCTGAAAGCCAGTTCTTATTTTTAAAGAAATAGTTGAGAAAGATAAAGGTAGAGGCAGAAAGTCAAAAGAAAATGTGAAATGATGTTTATAGAACAGTTTGTTCCTGGACTGAAATCAGTGCAAATGCCCCTTCCTATAACAAGTTAAACAAATAAAGTAATTGCATAGAGCCTAAAGAGGTGATAATCTAGAAACTTGCAAAAGGAGAGTCTAACAGCATCAGGACCTGTCCAGCCTGAAAGTACTGAGAAGAATTTAAATTTTTGGACACTAATCTTCAGAGTCTTGATTGTTCTACAAGATTACTAAGCAACAAAAGAGGAGATAATACCTTTAAGTGGCTGGTGTGTTACAGTCTTCTAACATACAAAATACACTGGACTCTTCACAGAAAAAAGGATGGTGAAATGATTCTTGCTGTGAGAAGCTTTGTCTCATTAAAGAAGGCAAGCAGACAGAAGCATGGAGATTTAGGACTTTTATGCGTCTCTACAAAATAGTAAATCAGATAAACCAGTTTGACTATCCAATGCTGAGCCCTTGGGCACAGCTCTGTGACAAAGAGTCAGAAGTCCCAGGTGCATTAGTGTTGAGGTGGTGGAGACTTTACAGACAGTTGCAACATATCAGTGCAGCCTTGACAAGGAACATCACTACTTAAGAGCATTACTATGCTGTATTTATTACCTTTCTTCTGCTTTCACAGTATCACAGTATGCTAGAGATTGGAAGGGACCTCAAAAGATCATCTAGTCCAATCCCTCTGCCGGAGCAGGAACACCTAGATAATGTTACACGGGAATGTGTCCAGGCGGGTTGTGAATGTCTCCAGGGAAGGAGACTCCACAACCTCCCTGGGCAGCCTGTTCCGGTGTTCTGTCACCCTCACTGAGAAGAAGTTTCTTCTCAAGTTTAAGTGGAACCTCTTGTGTTCCAGTTTGTACCCATTACCCCTTGTCCTATCATTGTTTGCCACTGAGTAGAGCCTGGCTCCATCCTCGTGACGCTCCCCCTTTATATATTTATATACACTAATAAGGTCACCCCTCAGTCTCCTCTTCTCTAAACTATAGAGACCCAGCTCTGCTTTGGTTGATAAAAAAATATAGAAAAGCATTTTTTTTTTTTCCAAAAGTAATTAGATTTTTTTTTTTCCCATGGTAGGGAGAAATGAGATTTTGGTGTGAGCTTTCCCAAAATAACTCAAAAGATGGTATACACATACTAAAGACAAGTCAATGACTTATGTATTTCTACCCATAGTAGTACTTCCTGCACTGGCACATGTAACCTTTTGAGAAGTTTTATTTCTACTGTTTATTTTACAGACACACAAGGAGATATTAATCATAAGCACCACTTCCCTTCTCTGGCTCACACAATCATGACATTCTTTAGGGTCATATATTTGTAAATATTTCTGTGGAACAGGGGTGGAATCACCCTTGGAAAGAGCTGAGCACTTCAACACTCTCTATTACAAGAAGACGAAGGAAAATGCTACCTGTACTCTTGGACTAACTAAAATGTTTTCTTCCTCAGTATAAAAGGGTCAAAGTAGCTTATCTTTGTCTAGCAATGAGTGTGCTATACATGGGAGAAAAACAGAGATAGCTAAGGTAAGAAGCTGGAGATGGGTAAAATGATCCTTATTTGTATCTAGAATAGCAGATAATTTTCTGAATTATAAATTTAGCGTATCTCATGTATGAGCCAAGCCTAAATGTCACTGATACATCAAAGAATAGAGTTTAAAAACCAGATAATAGTCTGCCCCATTTAGTAAAAGCTATTGTGGAGATATATGGTGACTTTACAAATGATCCTGCAGAGTACACAGATGAAAGAAAAGAAACATATATCAAGTAACCATTAATTTCTGCATATCTTTCCATCACAGGGTGGATGCTTAATTTTTTTCCAGAGAGAAGCTCAGATTTCAAGAGACAAGAAAAAAAGCTACACTGATACAAAATCAACTATGCCTCTCTCAAGTTTTAGAGCATGGCACTGGATCTGTTTTCTTTTAAACTCTATAAAGGTGTCAATAAACTCATAAGCCATAAGCAAAAAAGGAAAAGCTGAAGAGCAGAGGTTTCTGAAAAGCAGCTTTGAGAATTTCAACTTTGCGTTTGCTCATGAAGCAAAATAAAGCTTTAGAAACAGCTTAATGAGGTGTGGGGAAATAATACAGAATCATCTTAGGGGAAAATACCAAAAGGGGAATAACAAGGACAAAAATAAAATGAAACAGAAATATTTTTCTTTGACATCCTCTTTTAAAGCTAGGTGTTTGAACGTACTGCTGCGAGTGTAGATTTTTAAGGAAAAGGCCCCTAGGTTTCATAGCAGCCCTATCCTATCTTCAGAGGAGTATCTCACTAGAGGTATTCAAGTGTAACTAGCTGGGTAACCTGGAATGATTTCAAGACTGATGATACAAAACAGAAGTTGACAACATTTCCTTACTTCTGATGAAAGAATAGATACTGGGTTAAACAGAAAAGCAACATGAGTTAATAGTGAGAAGAAAGATTAGGGACAACTAATCTTATCTGTCCTTTTCATCCTCCTTCTGCATCTCTGGGAACTGGGTGTGAGAACCAGTTTTCCAAAGCCAAGTTTGGAAGGATTGCTTGCAGAAAACACCTTTGATGAGCCCTCAGGTGGGCAGTGAGCATGGTGATGCATGGCAGCACCCACACGATAATGTCACCAATGTATTGTATTGCAGGTGTTCTGGAGCTTGTCCCTGTCCCATTGCAGTCTGGATCAGTCCATGGCAGATGGTAGGGCTGTGTTTCCACCCCTGGGGCTGTCGGTTCCAAGTGTACTGAATGCCCCAAGTAAAAGCAAACTGTGGCCTTCACTCCGCTGCCAAAGGAATTGAGAAAAATACATTGGCAATATTAGTTGTGGCATACCACTTGGCTGCCTTTGACTCCAGTTTGCACTGAAGTTCTAGCATGTCCGGTACAGCAGCACTCAATGGTGGTGTGACTGTTAATCTGAAACAATAAATGTTTATCACAAATATGATTAGACACAATGTGGTCAGATCTGTCGTTATCTCAACGCTTCGTGCCCCAGGTTGGGTGCCACAAAGAACTGTCATGGTTTAAGCCCAGCCAACAATACAGAGGCCTGCAGCTGCTTGCTCCCCCCCCCCCCCCCCCCCCTTCTTCTCCCTGCTCCTGGAGTGATAGCGAGGAGGATGAAAAGAATGTAACTCCCATGGGTTGAGATAAGAACTTTCCAGTAACTAAGGTATAACACAAATCTCTACTGCTACCACCAATAATAATAATGACAAGGGAAATAACAAGGGAAGAGAACAAAACCACTCACCACCCAGCGACCGATACCCAGCCCGACCTGAGCAGTGATCTAGCCCTTCTGGATAACTCTCCCCCAGTTTATATACTGGGCATGACATGGTGTGGTATGGAATACCTCTTTGGCTAGTTTGGGTCAGGTGTCCTGTCTCTGCTTCCTCCTGGCTTCCCCTCCTCCCTGCAGAGCATGGGACTCACAAAGTCCTTGGTCAGACTACACATTACTTAGTGACAACTAAAAACATGGGTGTTATCAGCACTGTTCCCAGCCTTAAAGTCAAAACCACAGCACTGTACCAGCTACTAAGAAGGAGAAAAATTGCTGCTACTGCTGAACCCAGGACAGCAGAACACAAAAAACTACCAGACATGATAGGAGAAGCTGCCAGACATGGAAAGCAGCAGCGCAAGAAGCCAGCAGATGTTGCAGACAGTGTGTCAGGGGGAATGTCTGGATTTCATGGGTGGCTCAGGGGAGTTACACTGAGAGGCAGCCAGGCTCCACAGGAACTTAAGACCAGTGTTAGGGACACATCAGAGAGCTGAGTCTTGCCTAGGAAAATATCTCATGCCCGTGCTTGATGGTGGCAATGTCTTCCCAATGATTTTCTAAAATGGGTATCCTGCAGTAAGTAGCCTAATATCAATAACACTAATACTAAAGAGAAAAAGTACATAAATGTATATTTTTAAAAAACAGTATGTGAAATAAATTTTTTAATGGCAATAAATATAGTGGGTGAAGTGGCTCACAAGGAGAGAGAGACTTTGGATCTCTGCAGACACAGTTACAAGATTTCCTCTGAAAACAGCACTGGTCTTCATAGTTAACCTGTATCACAGAGCTTAGTATCACTGACAATTCAGTAGGATGGGCAGATGGGTTAAAGGGGGATGTAGGAATGCAGTGATAATGATAACCACAGGGTATCCATAGAATCTTTGTTCAGCTTCTAACAAATGGGTAGTTAACTTTGGCCTGTGTTTTGTTGAACATTCACTTTTATCACTACTATGTTCACTCAGTTTTGGAGTAAATTTTTTTAAAGAAACGGCATTTTATTTTGTAGAAAGACCTTCTAAAACTTGGACTCTCTTGAATGGGAAAAGATCCATTTTCAGTGACAAGTTTGAAGTACAAAACAATTCTGCTTTTGTTCCACTGACCTGACCTCCAAAGTTTATTTCTTTACTTACTTGCTTTTGAATAGATTACAAAAGTAATTTTCTGTGGCTTGAAATTGAAATGCAAAGTTTCAGTTCACAGGAAAGTTTTAACCAATGAAACACTTTAATACTATTTACTCTACCAGTATAATTAATTTGTACTTGACCTCCACCTCATCCTTTCCTCACATTAGCTTCTTCAGTGCAGACCTGTGTTTCCTGATGGAGCTATGCAGTGGTAAAATCTATTAGAAAATCCTCTTCATTGATGGGCTATAATGACACATATCTCCTGAAAGTGCAGAAGTGAAAATGATACTAAAGCAACTTGGGAAACTCAGTCAAGGTTAAGTCTTGACTGTGCTCATAGGACAAAAAGGTCATCATAAGGAGAGGGGACTTTCAGAATCAGATAGAATCATAGAAGCCAAGGTCCTGCTCCAGAGCAGTGCACAGCCAGGGCTGCTGGAGCCGCTGCAGTGCCTCCTCCGAGAGAGGCAGCTCTGAGCTCTGACATCCAGCGAAGCTGCCTGAACACTGCTACTACCAGGAGCTGCTGAAATGGAGCTTGAAATCCCCAAGACTGCTGCCTGGGTTCTATTTCTGCCTGAATGCTTGCATGGCCATCGTACAGGATTTGTACCAGCTTTTCCTGCTTATCCATGCAATTGCAGTAATCTCTTCCTGAGGATTTTTGTGTAGTAATGTTAGCACAGTGTGATATGCTTATGCCATGTGAGACGGGAACGGTTGTATTACCCAGAGCTGGTAAAGCTATGAGTCAGTAATGTGGTTATCCCAGTGATACAGACACTTATTTCCCTAGCAGATGTACACAAACACACACATGTCTTGCAAACAAGAACAGTAGTATTTCCCTCATTTTTAAATGGGAAAAATAGGAGTAAAGACATTAATTTTGTTCAAAGTCATCCAGAAGCCATGTATAATTTTTTTTATACCCAAAAAGCTCCAGAAAGCTTTGCAAAAGTCTTAGGAGCAAATATGTAAAAAAATAGAAAAATAAAAATAATAAAAAAATAAATTAAAAAAAAGAAAATCCAGACTGTGTATGTCTCAATAAGAAGCAAACAAAAATCCTCCTAATGGTGTAGCAGTGTTTTTAATTTCCACTTATTACATGTCTTATATAGAATACAAATCTATACACACAAATGTATATATTTCAAAGCTTAAGTCTGAATCTTGTGGACCCTGCCAGTACTAGAAGCTGGTTAGTCTGTACCGTTAAAGAAATCTGTGAGTTTCTCTGTTTTAGCCATGCTGAGTCAGAAATTAGCTGATTTTAAGCCAAAATAAATCCAGGTCTAAAATTTAATCTGTTTTTTCATCCTTTGACGGTAAGCTGAGATTCATCAGCCTGTCCGCCACCTGAGTTACACCTCAATATAGCAGTTGAAGCAGAAGATATATAAGCTATAAATCTTCGCTACCATCACAGTCACTGTAGATTGAAAAAAGAGCAAACAGGCCTGCAACTAACACAAGCAATCACACTTTGCCAGAGACTCCTAGTAGAGTAGCTCCAGCTGTCCTTTTCTGTTCAAGTTTTTTCTGGTTTTCCATGTGTGTGAGGGACCAGAAAAATGTCACATAAAGCATGTCCTGCCACTATATGAAAAATCATAAGGTCCCGCTAAAACCCTACTATTTGGGAAGAAGTTTCAATCGAATGTTCAGGGAATGCTGTTCAACAGGGTCAACTGGTCTGTTTACCATTCAGCAGATGAAGCAGCTCCTGACCTTGCATTGCAGGACTGCTGACTGGCTATGCCTTAAGTACATGTGAGGTTATGACTGAAACAGAAGGGGAGCAGCAGATGGTAACTGTATCTGCATCCAAACAGCAAGCAAACAAATTACCCTGCTGATTCTGCCTTGCTTCTGACTGCAGGTATTTAGCTTTGCCAGCAGTCTAGCAGCAAGTTCATGAGATAGATACTACTTTCTATGTTTATGTTATGTAAGCTTGTGATTAAGTCAATACCTTTTGCTTCAGTAATGAGTGAGGGTCAAATTCAGCCCTTAATTTTGAAAATGGCAGTGAAGTCAGGACCAGTTTAATGAATAGTTTACTTTGACAATAGATTAGTGAACGCAGCTCTAACTTCAGATCTTGGCTTTGGTACTTATTTAAAGGCACATCATTTCACAGCTCTTGTCACTTTTGCCACTGATAAACAGGGATAGTGGTACTGACCTCTATAACAAGCTACTCTGAGATCTAGTGATAAGGAGTCATGGTGGAAATTACTAGCTTTACGCTACATATCTCTAGTTCACGTTAATCCCTTGATGTAGGTAAGCCATTTCACTTTGCCATCTGTGATCTTTTGACTTTTAGCCGTTATATGAGAAAGATACAAATAAATACTCAACTGTCAAAAAATAGTATGTAGCACCCTTTAAACAAGAAAATGAATCTGTTTTCAAAATCAGATACTTTCTGGTTTTAAGCTTAGTTTCTTGACACTGAAGAGCATCCCAGATGCTTGCTTGATTGCCAGAGAGGGCAAACACAATCTGTTCATTATGCTAATAATGAAGTAATAGAATTTCAATGACTCCTTTTTTTTTTTTTTTGACAAATGTCAGTGATTAATTAATTCTCTAGTTAGTATAATCACGTTGATAATCCTTTTGAAACCAATGTCACCATCACTTTCATACAGTTGTTCATAGAAACAGTCATGGATTAAACAAAATATCACACCGCATGTTCAATTGCCCCGCTCTATCCTGAGAATCCCCTTTCTCCAGGGCCTGTTTTATGAGTGGACAGATGCAGGATGTCTATTCCTAGGCTTAAAAGAGTAACAAGGCTTGATACTTTGCATTTTGAAAGCCATTGGTGGCCCTTTTCTCACTGGGGATATAATGCTGAGCAGCTTTCTGACCTACATCAATAAGGTATCAATAAACTGGTGAGAGTGCTGCCTCCCCACTGTGTGCTGCCACTTGTGACTGAGGGCTGCCTTGAATCCCTCAGTGAAATGCACTGTCTTGCTTCAGCACCCTCTCCCTGCCAAAGTGATCAAGGGATGTGTCCCTGCAGGGAACCTGGCAAGAGTGAGGATGGGGAGATTAGATCAACCAGCAGCTACTCCGGGGAGCAGGGGTGGCTATCAATCCTATCCATCCTCAGGTGTACACAACCTATTCAGACCACTTAATATGCCTAATCCTGTTAATTAAAAAAAACCCAAACCAACCCCAAAACCTCAAACCTAGTACACATTAAGGATAGGGGCAGCCTTTTGTTTTCAAACACAGGGGAAGAGGAGTTCCCCATCACTCCCCTTTGCACAGGCAGTGGGAGGCTGGGTTCCACTTTGCTCAGATGACCTTGAAGCCTGACCAAGTCCCATCTCCCATGAAAATGCCACAGGGACCAGTCTCTGGGTTACTTCAAACTTGGGGAACTGCCAGTCACTCACCTCAACCCTGTTGCATGTGAAACTTCATGAGACTGCAGCAGTCAAATATTTTATCTAGTTATGCTCTGATGTACACTATATGTTTGAAGACGTATTTGGAAGGAAGAATTTCCCACTCCCCAGACTTTCAAATAAATGCACCACTAAGCTATTATATTGACCATGTCTCCTTGGCGAGTGAGTCACGCTGAAGCTGGGAAGGGAGCTGAATACCAGTCTTCCCTATGACCCACCTGTCAGTCCATGAAGTGCTGCAGAGAAAGCAAGGTGTTGCTGCTCTGTATTGTACTTGCCCTATGAGATTACCCCCAAGAGTAGTGTACTCAACCTGACCCTCGTAGAAATACAGGCATAGAATGCTTTGGTTCATGGTAGGACTGAGGTTTTAAAAGGTGTCAAGGTATCAGCACTTTTGGCACACAAAGATACAGATCTTAGGGTGCCTGGGAACTTTAGCACTGACACTGTAATGGTGCCACAAAGTAGAGATACCAGATGTGTGAGAGCTTTGAGCACTGCAAATACAAATTTAGTTTAAGATTTTGTCTAAACTCACATGTAGAAATACTCCTTTGGACCTGAGGTTTTGTCACTTTCTGAAGAGGCAGGAGCAGAACCCCTGATTTACGAGCACAGTATCCTCTTTCAGGTCAATTTTTGATGCCTGCTTGACAGATACATTACTTTCTGAAACAACTATTCAAAAGCCAGAAGTAATGCTTTTCATTCGAGAAAGCTGTATACTTTGTATGTCACTGACTCACTGTACCAGAGACAGGAGCTGCTTAAGTTTCTTTCACCTACTACTTTTCAGCGTGTAACAAGGTGGATGAAAAGCTCATTGGTCTTCCCTATTTGAAAAATTGTGTGTACTGAACAAAAGTATCCCATGCATTTTGGAGCATATAGCTCTCTGTACTTCATGTGAAGTACTGAAAGAAAGATAAGGAGATGTCAAGTGATGGACATCAAGCAAGACAGGGTCAAGCAGACAGCATGTCTTGTTATAATCTTGATATGAAAATGAAATGAAGGAATAGAAATGGTGGTTGTGCAAAGCTGTAAATGCAGCTAGTCTTTCTTTCTTTCCTCCCTTTCCTTCAGAAAACCAAAGAGTAAGTCCGTTTAAAGAAGGAGTGCAGCTCCAGTAGCAATCATGATTACTGCTCACACAGAAAGAAGGGGGAGAATAAGGTAAATCGATGCTCTCTTCCCTGTCACAATCAGAGTAATGTTGTATGTTTGGGCTGGCTCACTTTTTAGCTTTTTTGTATACTGTTATGATTAATTATGTAGTCTGGATGAGCACAATATTGTATGTGCAATTATTTGATGCAAAGTTACTCTGAAACACGGTGTTATCAACACTTTCATTGAGACTTGCATAAATCTTTACAAGGTCTGAATGTCAAATTTGGAACCGCAAATAGAACTAGCAACAGTTCTATTTCTTGTTTTACAGATATTTGTGTGTGTGTGTGTGTTTGTTATCAGGTAATGAGTATGGCTTTCCTGGTTTTCATAGAATCATAGAAGCGTTAGGGTTGGAAAGGACCTTAAGATCATCTAGTTCCAACCCCCCTTGACATGGGCAGGGACACCTCACGCTAAATCATATCACCCAAGGCCTTGTCCAACCTGGTTTTATCAGAGGCTTTAGGTAAATGCAAATGTTTTAGAGAACATCTTTCTCTTTTTCTTGGAGTTCGAAATCTTCTAATGTGTGTGCTTAAATGTGTCACCTGCAAATGAACTCACTTGCTTAGGATCTGACATTATGACACATCCTTACACCCAGAAATGAACAAGCAAGGATGATGAAATACACAAACAGGCAAAATGAACAGAAATGTACAAAGCAAGATCATGCAGCTGAGACTGAAAGTCCAGCTTCAGGAAGTCATTGAATAGTTGAAGTCTTATTTGGATAGTCTGTGCTTTGCTACTTCTGTCTAGAAGAGTGTGCAGCCTGTTTTTTCTTCTATTCTCTGAAGCCTGACATCATCTTACTTGTCTCTGCAATTGAAATTATGCCTAAGGAGATGGAGAAATAATACTATCGCAACAGGGTTTGTGATCAATTACAGCACCCAAAATATGAAATGAAAAGAAATGCATTATTTATGAGCATGGGAAGCTTTGAGGACTGAGGCAGTAAAAAAGCATTAGGCATGAACTGGTACGAGCCATGAAGGCACAAAGGCAACTCCAGTAGTAAATGCTGATCATAGAATCATAGAATCATAGAATCATAGAATAGTTAGGGTTGGAAAGGACCTTAAGATCATCTAGTTCCAACCCCCCTGACATGGGCAGGGACACCTCACACTAAACCATCTCACCCAAGGCTCTGTCCCACCTGGCCTTGAACACTGCCAGGGATGGAGACTTCACAGCTTCCCTGGGCAACCCATTCCAGTGCCTCACCACCCTTACAGTAAAGAAATTCTTCCTTATATCCAATCTAAACTTCCCCTGTTTAAGTTTTAACCTGTTACCTCTTGTCCTGTCACTACAGTCCCTAATGAAGAGTCCCTCCCCATCATCCCTATAGGCCCCCTTCAGATACTGGAAGGCTGCTATGAGGTCTCCACGCATCCTTCTCTTCTCCAGGCTGAACAGCCCCAACTTCCTCAGCCTGTCTTCATACGGGAGGTGCTCCAGTCCCCTGATCATCCTCGTGGCCCTCCTCTGGACTTGTTCCAACAGCTCCATGTCCTTTTTATGTTGAGGTCACCAGAACTGCACACAATACTCCAGGTGAGGTCTCACAAGAGCAGAGTAGAGGGGCAGGATCACCTCCTTCGACCTGCTGGTCACGCTCCTTTTCACGCTCCTTTTGATGCAGCCCAGGGTGCGGTTGGCTTTCTGGGCTGCAAGCGCACACTGAAGCCT
Organism: Pezoporus wallicus; assembly: GCF_028554395.1. Lineage (NCBI taxonomy): Eukaryota > Metazoa > Chordata > Aves > Psittaciformes > Psittacidae > Pezoporus > Pezoporus wallicus. The sequence goes on from NW_026635157.1 coordinate 1,810,099, forward strand.
GCTCATGTTCATTTTCTCATCAACCAGCACCCCCAAGTCCTTCTCCACAGGGCTGCTCTGAATCTCTTCTTTGTCCAACCTGTAGCTGTGCCTGGGATTGCTCCAACCCCAGGAGCAATCCCTTGCACTTGGCATGGTTAAACTTCATAAGGTTGGCATCAGCCCACCTCACAAGTGTGTCGAGGTCCCTGTGGATGGCTTTCCTTCCCTCCAGCATATTGACTGAACCATAGAGCTTGGTGTCATTGGCAAACTTGCTGAGGGTGCACTCAATCCCACTGTCCATGTCACTGGCAAAGATGTTGAATAAGACCGGTCCCAACACCGATTCCTGAGGGACACCACTCATTACTGGTCTCCAACTGGACATTGAGCCATTGACCACAACTCTCTGATGTCTAAGGGTAATCTGAAAGGATGTAAAACCAGGTTTATCTAGGTTCTGCCAAAGTGTAACTGTGGTGACAACTGAGGAGAAGATTGAAAGGTTGTACCTTTAAAAATATGAAGTATTTTTCTGTGACAAGTTTATTTCTAAAGCAACCATTTGGTTCATTCTGTTTGTTTAATGAAACAAAACAAAACAAAATGGAAACATGCTTTAGATATTCCAGGGATGGCTGCACTGAACTAAAATTGGAATTCATCAGTGGTGAAACAAGACAGTTATTAGTTAATGGAGATAAATAAGACTCTTGTCAAAAATGTGCTCATATTTCTATGAGACAAATAGATACTGAACACCTTGAATTTGTAAGAAAACCAAGTTTCTCCTTTGGCTCAAAACCTCAGCTTTTTACTTGCCCTTGTGTACAAATCATTGCCACTGCTCTAAAGCAGAAATATCAAGGGCTAGTCAACTTGGGTGTGACACACACAACAGCCTTCTAGTATCTGAAGGGGGCCCACAGTGATGCTGGAGAGGGACTTTTTATGAGAGACTGTGGTGACAGAACAAGGGGTGATGGGTTCAAACTAAAATAGGGGAAGTTCAGGTTAAATATAAGGAAGCTGTTCTTTACTATGAGGGTGGTGAGGCAACTATGAGGGTGGTGAGGCACTGGAACAGGTTGCCTAAAGAAGTGATAAATGCTCCATGCCTGGCAATGTTCAAGGCCAGGCTGGACAGAGCGTTGGGTGGCATGGTCTAGGGTAAGGCATCCTTACATCAGTTTTGGTGTTGCATCCATATGATCCAGTTCTTTGACAGTATTGAGAAGATGCCTTAACTTTGCTGTCCTCCACTGAGACTGTAGACCCCATTGAGCTGTTTAAAGAAATGGTAAGAAAAATAAAGAATATAGCTTAAAATGATTTTTTTTCTCTTCTGATACATCATGCCTTGAAAAGGGGATCTTTCCATCCTCCTTTTCCCAAACCTGGTATTGGATTGCTCAGTCTCCAAAGACTCGGCAGGGCATGTTATTAATTCTAGAGAAAAGCAGCATGTGTAGTGTCCAAGGAAAGCAATGGCAATGGAGACTGCTCAGCCTCTGGGAATTAGAGGAAAAACTTTGGTAGACTAAAAAAGTAGAGACAGTCTTGGCCAAGACAGTTTATGCAATTTTGCTTTTGTTAAGGTAAGCTTACGTAACAGCAGAGTAAATCATAATCAACTTCACTGTTGTTTGCAAAACAGTATATAATCACTACCAAACTGGTATGATGCCAGCTCTCCTTAAGGTATTCTGTAAGATTTAAGACCACTGAACACAAAGCCCAGTGGATTTCAGCACATTTTTCACCTTCAGTTTCATTATGAATAATGACTTTTCTCTTTGCATTTTTCTACAACTACAGCAGACCCCTAACAGCTGTTCAAGACAGACTATGTATTGAATAAAAAAACATCCAAAGAGTTTTGAATGCCATAATGTATAAAGAGGAACCATCATATACATGAAGTCTGTGTTGAAAATACCCAAGTACTCAGCACTGAAAAGATTTTGTTATGGAGTTATGTGTGTGGCAAAAGACATTTGAATCAGAACACTACACAGTCTCTATGACCTGTTTTAATTTGACAAGATTGCAAAAGTGCAGGAAAATGTGAAAAGCCTACTCTTCTAGTAAAGAAAAAATAAAATGAAAGCAAGGTAGAAACCATAAAGTTTTGAGATTAAGAATCGACACAAAAATCCAGTGAGGAATATAGTAATTTTGGCAAAGGGCTTCTGCGCAGTTATTAAGTCTGGGAAACAAGCAATTAAGATAGATATTACAAGACATTATAAAAGCCTGTAATAGAGGAATGGATAAATTTCAAAACAATGGGGTTTAATATGCTTTTAAAGATAAATAAACTGTATTTAGCTTTGATATTAGGAATTTGGTATCTTTTTGAAACATTCTCAGTTGTCAAGCATAGGGAAAATGGTCTCCAAATGGTCTGCAGTCATGGGTTGATCGCAATGGCTGCATTCAGAGAAAATACATTCTAAATAATAAGATAAAGAAATACACACAATGCTAATTGATCAAATTTTATGGTGTTTACTGAGAAAGAACTGCTCACATAAGATACCATTGAGAAGTCAGTGATAAGCTGACTTTCATCTGGCAAGATACAGACTGTGAAATTCACAAATACCTGGAGCTAAATCCATGTTAAAAATGGTACTTACTTACAGTGGCATGACAATACACTGAACACCCAAACTTTTTATCTCCCAGACTAATGTTTTAAAACCAGGAGATAATTGATGCTTAACAGATGAGGCTGTGAAAAGTACCTGTAGCTTTGTCAGATTCTCCTTAACTACTGATCTTGAATTCGGAATGGGAGAACAAAGCAGATTTAAATTCCTTGCATTCTATAGGAGTGAGGCCGCTAAGCCTCATGAGCGTGCATGAGTAAGAGCATTACTTCTCTTTGTGTTTTCCATGATGTAAGGAATCACCACAGTGCACTGCATATCTGTCATACTTCTGAACTGCTTCTGGTGCTCTAGGATTGGGTGATGGTCCTCACAATTCTTTTTCTGTAGCCAGGGCACAGAAAAATATGCAGAGAAATATTTCTGGTCATTTTGCTAGCAGTGCTGCACACCTCACTGCAAGAGAAAAGCAAATCCATTGTACTTTTAGGACTTTCCATGAATGCCTTCTTTTATTTGGAATGAAGAGGAATCATCAGAAGGAAACCACAATAAAACTTATCAATTTGAAATTTCTCTCTCAACTCAGTCTCTTTCTCTTGTCATGTTGGTTTATTCTGCAAAGACAAAGTGCCTGAACACCCTCATTTTGAACTGACAATATTCTAGAGTTGAGAAGTCTGCCACTTGTTTTGCTTGGGTTGGGACATATGGCACATTTGAGGAAGGGATACATTAAATCACCAACTGGCAAATACTTGATTGCTGGCACTATTAGCTCAGTGATGCAGCCAGGCATTATTCATGATGGTTCTATAGTACTCAACCACAGGTTTCCAAAGCATCTCAAGTGGTATCTCAAACATCCACCCCACAAGCATCTCTTATGCATCTGATTCCATTTTATACAAATGTACAGAATAGCAAGTCCCAGTTCCCTGGGACAATACGAGGGAAACATGAAATTCACAGTTTCTACTCAGCATTTGTTTTTTGCAAATTCTTTATAGAGAGAGCCAAGTATGTCCTCTGATAGCAAATTATCTATAAATGCTCAGATAATTTCCTTATTTTCTTTCTTTCTCTAAACACAAGAGTTTGACAAAGCAGCTCAATCTCATTAATGCAAATATATACTGAACATAATTATTTGTCCCACAATGCTGAACTCTGCACAACCTCTGCAGTAAGTATCGCAAAGTATTTTAGGGTGTAGCACAGCCAAAAATTAGAGTGAAACAAAACTATACCTGACAAATTAAGAGAAGTCATTCAAACATGACAGCTTATGGTGAAATGTAGCCCTAGAGATTCAAGCAGCTAAAGATTAGATTAAATGTTACCTCTCCTTTGATGGCATGTGAAGTACCCCCAGTGGTTAAGGAATGACAGATTGCACAGGACTGATGATGTTCTGTACTCTAATTGCAAGCTAGCAGTAAGTCATTTACTTTCTAAGGCACAGAAAGCCATCAATTCAGAGTTAAAAAAAAAAAATAAAATCCAACAAAACCCACTCTTTCCATCCTGTTTTTCCCTTTTGTTCAAACTTTCCTGCTGTCAAGATTTTTCTCAAGCTATGTGTTTTTTGAACGATCTTTTCAATTACTGTTTTTTATCCATCTTCATCTTCCAAGTATAATACATTTGGAAAAAAAAACAAAACCAAAACCCACAACCCAAGAACAACAACAGCATAAAGAAAACCCAAAATCCCAAACCTGCCTGAAAGCTGTAAAAGTTTGGATCGCCCTTCACAAATATACTGATTGCTAAAATGTCTTTTTACAGCCAGTGCCATCTTAGACTTTCCACAGAGCAGAGCACATTAGTCTGATCCACTTGCTGCCAGATCCTTGCTCAGTCTGATGCAGCTTCAGGGCTTTAGGCATACTAATGAAACAGTGGCAACCATTTAAAAGATAATCTGCTTCCCTCCATCATACTGCCCTTCATGAGGATATTCGCTTTCCTGTAGCAGAAAGTATTATTGCTATTTGCTCCAACTAATGAGTTGAAAGCAGAAAATATCATAAAACATTATTAAGAGGTAAATTTTTTTAAAAATAATCTTTTAGGCCTCTCATCTGTTGGGCTGAAATAAGAAGAAATGTGCTGCAATGTTAATCCAGTATGCCTTAGGGTAATGTCTGGATGACTGAAAATAGATGTATTGTAGTTAGATGAAAATGTCTCGCCCTGTTAATAAGTGAATTGCTCAGTTTGTAATTAATTGTTTAGGATTAATCCTTATAGGGTCTGAGTTTTCCAGATTTTACTTTGTATTCTCAGTGAATGCTTTCCATATTCTGGTTTCAACAGACACAAGGGCACACATTTATCATGAAGCACAGGTCTTTGGTTTCACTACACAAAATTTAATCAAGAACATTTTGATTTATTTCTGTGTGACTACAGCTTTTGGGAGGAATTTGCGAAGTTACTGAGAAAGCAAATGAGCTTCACTATACAAACCCCCTAAATTTACAGATGTACATCTAAATTTACATGCAAAAGTAAACTTACAAGTTGTTGTTTTTTTTTTGTTTGTTTTCTGAAACAAATAGAATAAGAAGGAGAAAAGGACTCCTTTGCAATAGCCTGTGAAAAGACAGGTACAGATCCCAATTCTTTGCTCGCCTCTGAAAAAGAATGTAATTCCTAATCTTTTATATCTCAGGAGAGCAATCTAACCATTATTGAAGGTGGATCATGCCTTTCCCTAGTTTACTTGCACTAGAATTACTTTACATAAAGTATCATTTAAGGTGGAGAGTGAGAATAGCTTAATCTAGGAAGAGAGGAAATATGAACCAACTTGCATGAACTAGTTAACTGTATTTTCTGTAGCCTGTTAGAAACAGAAAGGCACTAATGAACTATGTTGACACAAATGCAGAAGATAACATTATGTTGATGATCAAAAATTTTACATGCAGAAGAATTGGATGGCTATTGGTACTGAAGAAAAGAAAAGCACTCAGTAGTACAGGCTACAAGCCTTATACTTTGGGATGAAAAAAATATCTGTTGCAAAATTGAAGCTAAGCAGCTGCAATCAAGAATAAGAACTGTGATGTTCCGGTCAAATGCATGTCAAATGTGGGCCACAAATAAGGTCCTAAAAGAAGAAAAGTACAATATGTGCCAAAAGATATTTGGCACTGTATTAAATGAATTTAATATGAGTTATGCAAGGACAGGTTGAAATGTATATTGTCCTGCTAAGGTACATTAAAAAATGCATCAATACAAGCAGCTAAGGTCTGCAACAATGAAGTAGAAAACAGAAAAACTGTTAATAAAAGCAGTTTTAAAGAGTTTATCTTGTTTTTTCCAGGGAAACAAAAGCAGAGATTTAGTTGTGATTACTGTTTCAGGGTTTAGTTCAAGGAGGAAAATTGGAGGTGAAGAAGAAAGGAAGCACAACAGCAAGAAAAGTATATAGCATCCAAAGGACATTGCTGAAGTAGCAGATTCATAAACTAGCTGTCAATGAATTCATGCTGAGACCGTTAAGGTTAGAAAAATGTTGTGTCAAAGAAATCAAAGTAGTAAAAGCAATATAGTGTAAAACAAAAAAAAAAATCCTCACTTAAAACCTAATATACCTTAAAATGCATTAATGGGTTGAACTGTTTTCTTCCTTTTATTTCTTCTTTCTTTACACAAAGAAGCCACTCAACAAACTTGAACATGCAGATTAAGTTGCCCATATCTATCTGGAACACCTTCAACAAACTCAACTAGAACAGCTTTTTGAGTGGTCGCTGATTTTGAGCTTTGCAGTGAGCATTATTTTCAACTTTACTGAGACAGTTCTTTTATATTAGACACTAGTAAAAAATTCTTCACTATGAGGGTGGTGAGACCCTGGCACAGGTTGCCAGAGAAGCTGTGGCTGCCACATCCCTGGAAGTATTCCAGGCTAGGCTGCATTGGGGCTTTGAACAGCCTGGTGTAGTGTAAGGTGTCCCTGACAATGGCAGAGGAGCTGAAACTAAGTGGTCTTTAAGATCCCTTCTAAAGCAAACCATTCTGTGGTTCTATGATTCTATGAACATTTCCTGGCTTTGCTTCCTGCCCTGCACAGCCAGGCTTCAATTTGTAGCAAGGGACATGAGCTAAGGTGTTTGCTGAGACAAGCTGTAGAAATTCACTAATAAGGGGCCTGTGACCTGAAAAAAAAATATTATTTGCTTCTTTTCATACTAATTTGATTTAGTTTGCAAAGGCACAAACATAGAATTTTGGCAGATTTGTAGGCAACATCTGTTGAGTTATAGTAACTGTCTGGGCAATATATAGATCAAGCACATGTAATTACAATTGTGGTAAGTGCTAGGTCGTTTCTGAAACAGTGTTTCTCCAAGACATGTTCAGTCACAGGGGGGTTATCTGAGATCTAGCATCAGGGGAGAGATTTGATGGAGCTGCTATAAAATTTTTTAGGCTACAGAGTGAAACATGTCTCAGCTGCTGATAACTGATGAACAGAGTGCTGTATGGGAACCCAGGGGAGGGATCTATCTATTGATGCAATCTTTGTGCTAGGATCTTCACAAGTGGGAGTTAATGGTCCCTTTCTTCCATGGTTTACTGCTGTTAATAAAGAGCTACAATTGCTTTCTGAAGAACATCCTGGTTTCTCTGTTGATCAATTGATTTGCTTTTCTTCCAGAGCAACTTTTTTTTCCCTAAGATACTGTATGCATTTCATTATTTCAATGAATCACTTTTGGTTTTGCAGCTGATTATGAGATCTGTTTGTCGAACAAAACAGAGGAACTCATTTTTTTTTAGGTCATAGCTGTGGCAGCTTTTAATGAAGTCTTTTATTTAAGTTTCACAGTATGAAGATATCTAAAAGGTCAAGAACAACAAGGAAGCCCTGCATTTCACTGACATTTAAGGCCTTCCTAATTTTACACAGCTGTTAATTTCAAATGGCTGTATCATTCTTCCTGAGGAGAGGAAATCACATAGGTCTTTTTCCTGTGAGTTTTCCCATATACAGTACTTGGCACAGTTGCAGCATTTTTGCACTGCAGTGAAAGAAAACTCTCAATTGGATACTTTCCAGCCAAAATGAGACTAATTTAAATTCCTTTATTATGAGGGGTAAGCAGGGAAGAAAGAAGGATTTCTGTCCATGTTTGGTTGTACAGGATCCAGGACCACTTCCAAGGTTCCATGGCCAGTTGGGCAAGGTCCCATGGTATGACGGGTACCACACCAGCAGGACACCCAGGAACGGCTGAGCTACCTTCTTCCACCCTTTAGAAGAAGAGAATATGGTTAATTGTGCAGTTCCCTTTGATTACAGTGATGATGGCTGTTCTCCATCTCCATTTAATCTCCTTATCAAAATGACAAATTGTCATGGTTTAAACCCAGCCACACAGCTCATTCACTCACCCCTCCCTTCCTCCCTCTTTCTTTCCTTCCCCTTCCTCCTCCCTGCTCCCTGAGGGATGGGGAGGAGAATCAAAAGAATGCAACTCCCACGGGTTGAGATAAGAACAGTCCAGTAACCAAGGTATAACACAAATCACTACTGCTACCACCAATGATAATAATGATAAGAGAAAATAACAAGGGAAGAGAATACAAAACCACCCACCAAAACGAGTCTGACCCACAAGAGAGCCCCATGCCCTCCCGGGTAACTCCCAGTTACCTCCCCGGGCATGACATGCTGTGGTATGGTGTGGATTGGCTAAGGGAACGTGGACATTTCGTGACCAACCCAGATGTCTTAGCCTTAGGAGATGGTGGCTATGAAGAATACAGTTGAACAATGGACATGTGAACCATCCCAGCTGTTTGGTCTTAGCCAAACTCTGAATTAAGCTGTAAGGCCTGAACTCAAGTTACCCAGGCTGCAAGGCCTAACCTTAGGTTACTAAAGGACAGCTATGTGCAGTAGAACAAGGAACTTGGCGTTTGCTCAAGGTTAACAAGGTGTAGAAGCAGGATGGGAAAACTGTAAGATGTTCGCAAAAAGTGACAAACGGACAAGCTTTCAGCTAACCTATATCTACTTCGAAAATGTGTGGACAGCACTTTTGAGCCAATCAGAACCTATACTGGTTACATCAACTAGTCCTATAAACTATAAAAGCTGTGATGTGTGGGAATAAATTTGGCAATCGCTTGATCACATTGATCGTCTCTGCGTTGTCCGTAGCTCCTGCGTCAGTATGGAATACCTCTTTGGCCAGCTTAGGTCAGGTGTCCGGTCTCTGCTTCCTCCCGGCCTCCCCTCGTCCCTGGCAGAGCATGAGACTCACAAAGTCCTTGGTCAGAGTAAACGTTACTGAGCAACAACTAAAAACATTGGTGTTATCAGCTCTATTCCCAGGCTGAAAGTCAAAACACAATGCTGCACCAGCTACCTTAAGAAGGAGAAAAAATTGACTGCTACTGCTAAACCCAGGACACAAATGTATATGCCATCAGCCATGAAATCCGACCACCCTGGGCATGACACATCTTTTGAGGCAGCTCTGGATTCACTTGATATTCATTACAGTAAGGAACTCACCAACTTTTCAAAATCAGACTCCATTTCACTGTTAAGCTGTTTCTATTTCAAAATAAAACCTTGCATATGCATAGATATTACTAGAGACAGCATTATGGTCATTTAACGAAGCTGTCATAATGTTGTGTAAGTGATGCAAGAGGTGGTGAAGACAAGGTAAAAGAAGGTTTGTTTTTGTAATGATCACTGACTTTGGCAAGCAATTTTAATGGTTTAGGACCTGGAGGATGGCTAGCTGGGATATCAGCCATACATGTACTGAAGGAGCTCTAGGAAGATGCCTGTAACATTATCACGATAACACTGTTATTCTCAACAGGCCAGCAACGTTCCAGATTTTTCAAATTTGTTGAAATCTCTCTCAAAAAAAAGTCTGTGAATTTAACACTGAGTAATGATCCTATGTAAAGCATTTCATCAAAGAAGGAGAACAGAGTGAACAGTGTATTTATTTATTCTGCTAATTGCACAAAAGCAGTACTACATGAACTTGAATTACTTTGTTCATAAAGTTCTGTCATCTTTTTAGTGAAACGCGTCATGTCATGATACTGTGCAACTAGCTAAGATGAAACAAAGCTTTATTCAGGAGAAGTGTTTGGAGAATTATATAGCTGGAATGTAGTTACTCAGCTTTCTGCTAGCCAGAGCCAGTAGGTCTACTACTGCACATTGATCATGGTCAAAAGCACTTGTGCTGGTGCTTTGACAGCTTTGTTCTGAGCTCTGGCTCAATGCTAAGAAGGAGCACAAAGATGAATGATTTCTTCCCTGTGACTTCCCAGGGCGCTATGGAGAACCCCAAGGTGCTGTTCCAATACTCCAACCCTGGCATCTCCTGGCTCTTTGGCAGTTAACAGTAGCTGTGTCCACTGCATCCCAATCCATGTGACAGGACACCCTGTCTTGGCAGGCCCAGAGTCATGAGGATCTTCAGCATGGAAGGGTGGCTGAAGGGCTGCAAAGTACATCATCTGCCCTCTGTGAATACTGCCTTCTTCATTTAAAGCATGCAATAAGTCACCTGTTTTCACTAGGCATTTGGCTCTGCACCAGCACACCTATTTATTCACCAGCAACAAGGTTTTCCTGCTGGTACATGGTGTGGCTAGGACAGGGGGAACAGATCAGTCCAAGGGCAGCTGTGCTGCCCAGCCATGGGCTCTGCAGGCAGAAAGGAGCCACTCTCATTGAGACAGTCTTTGTTCTTAACTGAGAGGATTGTGCTCCACAGATCAGTGGTGCCTTAAAAAATGCCAAAGTGATGACTGTGTTGTCATTTGATAACTTTCTGAGGATTTGGGTGTATAAATGTCTGGTAAACACTACAGTTAATTAGATGCCTGCATCTGCACATTTAGTCAAATATGCAGTCAGATATTGATTCCAGCCACAAGACTCTTGTAAACAAAGTCATTGAAGATATGTGAAGTGTTTGGGTGAAAATCTTTATATAACAAGATTATCCAGCTGAAAACTCCAAAGTTCTAAATTAGCAAGAAAATCAAAACAAGAAGTAAATTCAATCCAGACACTCATGAGAAAGCAAAATGGTCATTAAAAAATAAGAGCTTTGACCACTTGCCATCACTGCATATACAAGTACAGTACAAATTCATTCAGTATTGATAGATACAAACTGTATTCTCATGATCATTGTGTGAGTTGGTGATGATGTCATCGTTAAACTAGTTTCTGAAGCACTTTTCAGGCAATTTTTACTGTTTCTTCTTTTATTGTGGGCAAAGGACAAATCAGGTTTTTTTCTTTTTCTTTTTCTTTTCTTTTTTTCCCCCTAGTTTCTGTCCTGTTATTAAAGGATTAGAACAAAAAAAATATTGCTAGACTTAGCATTGTGGCTCAGCATGGATGCAGTTTTGAACACATCTAACTTCTGTGCTTGCAAAAGTTGAGGGTTGTACAAGCTCGTGTGTTCAGTTATAGACATCCTGTTGTGCCCACATATGCTGGCCGCAGTCACAGCTGTGGTCATATTTTCAAAGTCTGACCCTTTTAGGACATTTAAAGAGGACAGAGGCAGGAAATCATATTGAAGGTCAGATGTTATTTAATGAGAGGCAGAGAATGTTATCTTTGTAATATTTCCAGGACTGAAAATGTTGTTCGATACCTGCTTTACTGCTTACAAGAAGTTTAAAGATCTTAACAGCAATACTATTATGTTCTTAAATAAACACTGTCCTGAGATGTTGGAAAACTGAAACATTACTGCAGAAAAGATCTCTGTGTGAATTAAAATGTTTATTCCATTTGGGTTTAGCTTCAATTATTTCCAGCATCTTCTCCTTGATAATGATGCAGAACTGAACACTACTACATGATCGTTTTTTCCCTTTTTCCTCATAGGTGTATGCTTATTTATTGTGTCCTACACTTGAAAATTGTGTAATGAAGGTCCTATGTTTCATAGCAGTGGTTGTCAAGGAACAATATTGGAACAGACAAAGATAGTAAGGGCGCAAATGAGTAAGTTAGCTGTCTCTAACTTTTCTAGATCTTGTGATGTACTATTAGAATAAAACCAGAAAATGATCTCTACATTGTTGGGAGAAACAGTTACAGCTGTGTCAGCTTATTGTCCCAATGCTAGAAATTAATTTTTCAAATAGCTGTTTGTTCAAATAATTTTCAAAATAGTTTGCCTATATATTTAAATTATCTTTGTTTTTAATCAGTATATTGATTTGCTGGCACCATGAAACAGGAGAAAAATCCAGAACCAGGTTCAAGCGTTTCAGAAGCATAACTAAACTGAAATTGGTTGCTCTAAGGATGGGCTTTAAGGGTCCAGGGCAACTAGTGCCCCTTGGAAACCTGTCTTCCTTCAGGATTTCTACCGTCACGTTGCCAAGAGGAGTACCCGAGATGGGAGTGATGAAGGGACCATTTGAGCAGTAGATTTATATGGCAAGAACTCCAAATGCCCATTACTGTGTTTCCAAAAGCACTGTGTTTCCTGGCACACAGGTTTGTCATGCTCTAGGAGTTAATTTACTCTAAATTATCAGTTATACAAATCTCTTTCACTTGTTCATCAGAGGAAAATGAAAACCTCTGGCAGCCAGAGAGAGAGTGAATGGGTTCCTAAAGTGTGTAGAAAGTATGGAGGAAAGCTTAAATTACTCTTATCTTGTAAGACTGGCTAATAGCAAAGATAATTCTAGTATCTGTGAAGCCCTATGAGAGGCCTAGGGAGAGATGATGCAAATATGAATAAAGAGGTGGAAACAGAGACCACTGATTTATCCTTTGTTATGGGAAGGGTCAAAGGGCAAAGTCCATCTGTGCAAGGATGACTGAGAAGTGGCAGAGGTAAAGCAGAAAGGAACAGAGGAGAACTCAGTGATGCCAGCCATGCTGGCAATGAACTTTGTTTTTTTCTGTTAGTATTGTAAAGACGCTTACACTGAAAACTTTGAAACAATGCACAGCAGCGCTGAAGAGATTTCATGTTGTATAAGTAGCACATGAAGAGGTCAGAAAAGTTCCCAAGAGCACTAATATGTTGGCTGAATTAGTACTAGTGGCAGAGCTTTCCCTGCTGCAGGATAGTAGAATAGCACATGGTTTTGAGACTGGAAACACCCAGCTGGGAAATAAAAAACTTTCATTTGCTTTCAAACTATCCACAGCCCATGTGGGGCTCAATGCTTTCTCTTCTCGGGGTTAGTCCTCCATCTTTTAAATGAAATGATGATTTTGAGAGTTAATGGCTTACTCATGATTCTGAATGGAAATATTTATCTTGACTGTGAAAGATTTATTTGGAGAAGGTAGATATCTGCTCAGATCTCTATGACCAACAGAGAAAACAGGAGAAAGAAACAATCACTCAAGACTGAAAATCTGAGAAATTATCAGAGATAGGAACTCATACCATTTTAGAAGGAAGAGAGGATGAGTGCTGTTTTACATGAGAATGTCTGACATTCATACCAGAGTGATTTTGAAAGTCATGGTGTGTCTGCTTGTCCTTGTATGACAGAATACATATTCCACGTAAAACCAATAAATTAACAAAGAGATAAAACAGAAAAGGAACTACCTGAGGCACTTTCTCCTACGGAAAACCCACACCAGGCACTCTTCAAACTGAGATAAATGATTAGTAACTATCAAACACCACCTTCCTGTGCTGACTGGCTTTTTAATCCCTTCTACCCAATAACACTGGTTACCTTTTGCTGGCTTAAAACTCATCTTTCCCATCACACTTGCAGTTAAATCAGTTTCTCTTTGTGTCACTGTCCTTCCTGATCAGCTGCTAACAGGAAGAAGATGCAGGTGTGCTGAATAATAACCCTGGTCTTTCATTGTTCACCCCTGTTTTTGAACACTTGCCATCAAACCTACTGTTCAGGGCAGCACAGCCCACTTGTAAGCTGCCTAGAGAAGAGACCATGCCCACATGACAGAAGGAACAGCATGTGGAATACAGATATTTGTACTCCTGTGATAGGAAATATTCAACATAAAATGGAGAATGGAAACCTTGAATTTACTTAAGCAGGTTTTCAGGGCTGTTGGACCACAAGCGATGTGCCAGCTAATGGAAACGTCCCTTTCTAGCAGTGCAAAGTGTGTAATGTAGCCGTATAGTGTTCAGGGGGTTATTTTTTCAAGGTTTTCTGTGCTATGCTAGCTTTGCATAACAACCTTAAGTGTTGCATGGTATTTTTCAGCTTGAATAATTTATACTTTTTTTGCAGTGAAGCTAGTGCTAATAGTACATGGACATTGTCAAGGGACATTTTATCCTAATGTCTCCTTTTGTTTTATTCAATAGGAAATTATTGTCCTGATATTCTCAATTACAGTAATTCAGAGAAAAATAACTGCAGCAAATACTATTATGTGGTATACAAAGAACATCAAGGCAGACATATGAATATGAGAACTTTAGCTGGCTGGTCCTGTGATTTCAATATTCTCAATACTCCTTTCCTGCAGAAATAAGATGTTTGTGCCATAGTTGATTTTGCTGTATATTTTCTTCCCCTGACACCCTGTGCTTGCCCTGATATTCCCAGTTTAGAAAGGTTATTTTTTTTCTCTTATTCATATGAAGAGACAAAACATCTTCTTGACCTGGCATATTCTCACTCCTACAAGTTGATTTTTCCAGCTGTGTTTATTTTGGTTCTTTGTGCCTCTGCACTCCCATTTTCCAGCTGCAGGTACTTCTGGTTCCTGTTCCCAAGGCAGTGCAACCTATTGAGCACACATCCAGTTATTTTGCTGACCTGGTGACATAAATGCAGGTTTTTTTTGTCTTTCCCTATTTGCAGGGAGAGTTGGGAAAGCATGGAAGGAGGGAGAAATAGTGAAGAGAAGGGAAGTTCAGCCTGTCTTTGCCCATGGTTTATCATGAAGGTGAGACAGTGAAACTCGTGTGTATGGAGAAGGGCTGCCCAAGCTCCCCTGTCATAGGTGCTTTGCTTTGCAAGTCCCACAGCAGCCCCTTTCTCTGCTCCCCATCTAGATTCCTCTGTGCCTGGAAGCACAGCAGACATCCCATAATTGTGTTTTCATGGGTAAATATTGCATTTCTGACAACCTGTATCTTTGCATAACCTATACAAAAGCAGAGGAAGAGAAGAGGAAAGAAAGCAGAACGGCTTTCAGAGAATATGAAGGAAGGGACAGGAGATGTATTGGAGTAGAGAGAGCAGGCTGAGATGGATCAGAGGTTGTTAATGGCAGAACCAAGACCTATATGATTGAGATGCCAACATGCACACACATACCTTCCAGTGCAGATTAATTATGACTTGCTCTTACTGGAAGCTGGGGTTAGGTTATGGGCAACAAAATATAGCAGTAGTTTCCGAATGTTTATTTTTTTCTGTCAGAGGATGGACCTATACCTCATGTATTTCTTCCAGACTTTTCCTGCTTCATTCCCAGTTCCTGGACCCTGCCCCCAGCTGGTGGTTTGTTTGTTCTGTATGAGCCCTCCCTTTTATTTATAACAAAAGTTGGCAGCTTGATGTAATACACCTCTGACATCTCTGGCCCTGCCCTGTTCCCTCAAATGCCTCTGCAGCTCTGGCCTAGTGACAGAGCAGTCTCTTCAGCACCAGCACAGGGGCAGTATCTATGCCTCCTGCCGTGCATGCACCTGTGTTTACGGGCTACAGGCAATGTCTTATATAGAAATATTTTCAGATGGCATTTAAACTAAAAACAGAGTTAATTGCAAGGTTTTTATTTAACTGTGACCATAAAAATGCTTATGTCTAAATTAGCTTTATGTATCTGAAGGCAAATATTTAATCACTTTGTTCTTCCAGTTCTGAAGTCTAATTTAAAATCCCACTAAGCTGTATGGGAATTGTATAAGGCCCCTGGGAGGACAGACAAGAGAATAACATAATACTAGGTCAAATGTAGACTATAAAACTTTCTGAGATCTGTTTGAAGCTGTAGGAAACAGCTCACATTGATGATAATGAACAGAAACAAAACAAAAAAAAGGCCTGTGAGAGAAGCAAAATGGTCAGGTTGTTATTTTGCCTTGGGCAAAACCTACCAAAGCCTGCTTCTTTGTTTGAGTTCAGAGGGAATAATGTCACCAAAAAGATCAGAGATCAGATCATGATGGGAAAGCACAAAAGCAGGCCCTTCATTAAATATGTAAAGGATCACAGGGGCAGGAAATTTCACCAACAAAGAGAAAATGAGGTGTGGCAGAGCTACAGTGCAATTATATATGAAAGTATGTGCTACTCCTGTTTGACTGCCAACATTTTACATATATGCAAACAGCTGTCTCCCTCTTGAAAGCATTTGGCAATGACCTGGTGGGATTATATGCCACCTTTTAACTGAAGGCCCTAAAGTGCTTCTGAAAGTTACTATTATTTTCTTTTGTGGAGTTATGCAGCATCAAACCTTAAAACAGAGCAAGAAATTAGGAGCAGAAAAGAACTCCAGTCCCTTTCTCCAAAACGGCAGGCAATGTTGCCGGCATCTGTATGCAATGTCAATGCCACTGAAAGGCACGAAGCCCCTTCTGAACTGTAGCAGCTAAAAAAAAATATGGCAGAATAACAAGAACAAACACCTCAGTTTTACAAGTTGCCTTTCTTATTTTTGATCTTCCTGAGAATTCCATGTTCTTTCCGGTACTTGGCACCTGGGCTAACAGCTCACTAACAAAAGAGTGGCAGTATCACTCACAAACAAAACTCTGAATCCCAGGGGTAGACAAAAAATAACTCAGTGAAAAGGACTACCAATCTTACTAATGAAGAGTTACCCTCAAAAGAAAGTTAAACCAGCTCTTTCAGTGCTGCTTCTAAATGAGCAGAATGTGTATTGTTCTTTCTGTTTTCATTGGGCTGACCTGTGGAGCCCTAATTATTACAAAAAGGGAATTAATAGCAGAAAATACCATAGTCGTAACAGGGGAGCTACTCTGCATCAGTACAAGTGAACTTCACTTGAATAATATTAATTCTCAGCTGACACACATAATCATAGAATCATAGAATCATAGAATCGTTAGGGTTGGAAAGGACCTGAAGATCATCTAGTTCCAACCCCCCTGACATGGGCAGGGACACCTCACACTAAACCATCTCACCCAAGGCCTCATCCAACCTGGTCTTGAACACCACCAGGGATGGAGCATTCACAGCTTCCCTGGGCAACCCATTCCAGTGCCTCACCACCCTTACAGTAAAGAAATTCTTTCTTATATCCAATCTAAACTTCCCCTGTTTAAGTTTTAACCTGTTACCTCTTGTCCTGTCACTACAGTCCCTAATGAAGAGACCCTCCCCATCATCCCTATAGGCCCCCTTCAGATACTGGAAGGCTGCTATGAGGTCTCCACGCAGCCTTCTCTTCTCCAGGCTGAACAGCCCCAACTTCCTCAGCCTGTCTTCATACGGGAGGTGCTCCAGTCCCCTGATCATCCTCGTGGCCCTTCTCTGCACTTGTTCCAACAGTTCCATGTACTTTTTATGTTGAGGACACCAGAACTGCACACAATACTCCAGGTGAGGTCTCACAAGAGCAGAGTAAAGGGGCAGGATCACCTCCTTCAACCTGCTGGTCACGCTCCTTTTGATGCAGCCCAGGATACGGTTGGCTTTCTGGGTTGCAAGCACACACTGAAGCCGGCTCATGTTCATTTTCTCATCAACCAACACCCCCAAGTCCTTCTCCGCAGGGCTGCTCTGAATCTCTTCTTTGCCCAACCTGTAGCTGTACTTCAAGCTGTATTAAAGATGATTTTATTCAACCCCTGTTCTTCTGCTATAGAAAATTTGTCCAAATAAGAAGTGATTTACACCTGGCATATTCACTGGGAGCTGGGAACAATGAGAGCTGGATGAGTTAGTAGTTCTCAGCTCTTCCTAAGGGAAGCAGCCTCCCTACAGTGTACTAGTTGCTGTGAAGAAAGAGACCCTTCAGCAATGTATGCTGCAGAAGGGTTGCAGTGAACTCTTGGTAGATGCAATGAAGGGAAACTACTCTTCATGGTAGGTACAGACTAAGGCTCAGTATTTTCCACTTAGGAGAGTGATTCACAGTCTAGTGAGTGATTTTAAGGCATTAAGTTTCCTTTCAAAGCACCTGCCATTGTTTATATTATTAGCTGTCATTCCCACATGGACAACAAAACATAGATATCTAGACTGAATGGCATTTTTTGGCTTGTGAACATGGCAACAGAGGAGCGAGTGTGACCTCCCTGAAGCAGATGGCATTTTGCTACTTGCGAGCCACAAGCATTGCCCATCCCCAGTAGGCAGGCAACACAACACATTTCTTTCAAAGGTGCAAAATATTGCAATTTCTCCCACTTGCCTCATAAGATTTAAGTAGCTGCAGATATGCCATCCTAGCCTTCACAAGGGGCCACTGGCAGGGCCTTGAGGGCATTCTCTGTCCTGCACAGGGTTTGTCTGTCTGGGCTCAGGGCCAGGCTTAATAACAAAGCTGTCAGTCCTTGGCAAGCTCAGCAGATGCCTGCCCTGCCTTTGCTCAGGACCTGTTTTTAAATTGAGGCTCCTGCACTTGGTGTTTGCCTGAGCTATGTTGCAGGTATGCTGGTGCACACTTCTGTGCCCCCCTGATGTTCACACACTGTCCTGACTTTCCAGATTGAGCTGGGACCTGCCTCATCCCTGCAGACTTGCCCAGGAGTCTGAAGTCTCAGCAGACCCATGTCACCCACATTGAAGAAGCTCTGATCTCCTTGCTCACTGCTGTGGGAAGTGCCTTATCAGGATGGTGCTGCTCTGCTGTTCCTGATGCTCCCTGCCAGTCTATGGGGGCCAGAAATGATGGTGGCCTCTTACAGAATCATTTTTCTGAGATGGATATTGGGCCATTACAAGCTCAGGACGTACTCATACTCTCACCAAGAGGTCTGAGCATTTGATCCTCGCATGCAACATAGTTTGAATCCACTCCACATTTTCTGCAAAAGACTGTCCTTTTTCTGCCTTTGTGACTGCCTCAAAGTTGCTATGGAGACACTTTAATTTTAAAGCACAAGTAAATTGTTTAGGAAAGCCACAAGTGCATTAGCTTTATTCCTCTGTTGCATAGACAGGGCTATGAGGGCATTTCTGGCCTAGATAGACAAACATATATAGATAAATAGATAGATAGATACTATGATGCCTACCACCCTTGAATGACTTACCTGTATAATCCAGGCTTGCTGAATCTTCATGTGAGCAACACTTGCACAGAGAGGATAGATAGAAAATATGTGTATCGGGGAAGGAATCTGGGGACATAATGTCACTTCGGTAAATAATAAATTTGAATGGAAAACATGTAGCTACCCAAAGGGATGAAAGAGACTTTTCTTCAAGTGTTTCTTAATTTCTAATAATAAGAAACTGAGCTTGAGAGCTGAGAAATTGTAAGACTGAGCTTGAGCAATCTTTTTTTATTCACTACTGAGGTAATTTAAGAACATGCTTATAAGTCCTGTAACTTTGAATACTAGAACAGTTTCTTTGTCCACTGCAGAAGGAAGCTGTAGTAAGTCATACTTTGTAGTAGAAATAAGACTTTATGTTGCAGAATCATAGAATCATAGAATAGTCAGGGTTATAAAGGACCTTAAAATCATCTAATTCCACCCCCCTGCCATTGTCAGGGACACCTCACACTAAACTATATTGCCCAAGGCTCTGTCCAACACTTCCAAAAACTTTGGTTAATAAACAGTTAAAGAAGTTATGACAAGTGGAAGGGTAAGAGAGAATAAGATCAGAATGAGACCAGATCTGACTTCTACTTATTGCTGGGAGATGACTGATTCATGCACTTGGATCCAACAGGGACTGAAAAACACTTCCAGTTTCATAGCATATCAAGATTTTTTCCAGAAAGATCTAACATTTGCCACTAAAAAAAATAAAACAGACCCCAGGCTTAGGAAGAATGCTTTAACTCAAGAGCATGTTAACTCTGTGAAGATTCCTAATAGCTTGTCTTATTTCTGCATTTCGAGCTTGAATAATCAGTACTAAGTACAAAATTTAACAGAAGAGAAAATTTGTTCTTGGCAGAACAGTTTCCTTCCAAAAACACTAGATTATTCTAGTAGCTAAAATGTCTATGGAGAGTTTTTCTAGAATGCAGAGATTTAACCATTTTACTGCATAGCCAAACCGAAGTCTCCATCATTCAGAGCAAACTGGATGTGTGAGCTGTAGGGTGCAATTAGGCTTTCATTATTGCCTTCTTGCTTCAAATGATTGAAATGGCTGTTTTTATCAGGATGGAAAACCATTGGGCAAAGCAGTTCCTAAGGCTGAGTTAATGGAGGCTATGAAACAATGAACCATCTATTAAAATCTCAGAAGTTGCTGCAGAGACTCTCAGTTTTCCAGCCTTTAGTGGGGAGGTAAGGGAAAGAGAATTGAAATTAGGTAAAGAGAATTGATTGCTTTAGACTTCGTGACTCTAAATGAAAGACTATTTTGGGCTAGTGGCAAATTGATCAGCAGTACTTGTTTCTGTGATTATCGAGTAATCATGGAGATTAAAGGTTGCAGGCAAATGCCACTGGATAGTAGATATGGTTTGGAAGAAGATTTCATGAGTGAATTGGTGATTAAAAGCAAATTACTCAGAGATGTTTTCACAGCACGCACTGCTTAGCTACCAGCATCTTTTCTCAGGAGGAAAAGTGATAATACACTTTTCTGCTAGCTGGATGAAGAGGTGAGAGGAGTTTGTAAGAGAAAATAGAGAAAATGGGGTGGGAACTAGCCCTTTGCTCTATTGCTAGAATTGTGGGAAACAAGTGCCAGATTGTAACAGACGTCTTGAAACTGATTGGGTTTTTAAATGCTATAGGATTTACCTCATTCCTTTTGAGGTCCAGTGCTGTCTGGCCCTTCTACTCAAAGAGACCCCTCTTTGGAGGGAGGAGGCTGAAGGCCCTTCTGTGAGGAGCTGCAAAGCAATGGTGTCCACAGCATTGAAGCAGAGCCAACATGTGTGGCTGCTTAGGAGGGCTCATTAAGTCTGGCTTGGCACCATGATAACTGCAGTCAAGAGCCATTAGTTGGCATGGAGCTGAGCTGCAGCGCATCTGCCTCTGGCCAGGAGACAGACTCTTACAGGGAATGAGAGGGAAAACCTCACAGTGGGGGAAATGGAGTGGGTAAGGGATAAGTAAAACCATCATCTGCACCATCTTTTGGCAAGAGACATGGCAGGAGAGGGTGTAGGGTTGTTTTATTTGGCGAGGTACACATGCACTACTGCTGCTTCTGTTGCGTGCCTGCTTCCACTTGGTGGTTTCATCAGCCAGACCCACCATATGAACTGAAGGAGCTGGAAAGCAGCTGCATCAACTGCTGATGCTCTGGTAAAGAAACTGCAGTTAACAGGAGGATGGAGACCTGTCTAGACCCTTTTGTCACCCACATTCCACCCCACCTAAATCTGTGTCTGGCTTGGAATGTGTCCTGTAGCTTACAGTTCTCTGTAGGGTTGTGTGCTCATTAATAACGCATTTGACATATCTGACTTAAGAACTGCTCCGATAAAATGTGTTCTTTGCAGGACAAATACTTCCAGCTCTGCTGTGTACTTTGCTTACTAATTTATAATTGTCATGCATACTTTATCATGCTGCAGGTCTTTATCTCAAGAGGTGCAAGCAGTTCTGGAGAGGTGAACTAAATTTTATATAATTAAGCCGACAACATTTGCTCCTAACTGTGAAGGGTCATTATGTAATTGTAAAGTCTCTTACTAAAATAATTGCTTCGGGATTTGCTGCCAGCCTTGGGGTTTTTCTTTGGCTGTTTAGGTTTTTTTGTTGTTGTTGTTTGTTTTTTTTGGGGGGAGGGGTGTTTGGTTTGGGTTGCCTTGATTTGTTTTTCTTCCCTCCCCCTCCTTGGATAGTGTTACTTTAGAACGTTGCTTATGCTAAGTCCATTTGGTTCTCTTCTTCAAGCGGTGCAAAATAATTCTGTCAAATAAAATTACCTGATTTTGCTGTAACTGGAAGTATCTTGCCAGTGAATTGTTGTGATTTGTAATTCTAAGCTTTGTGATTTGATATAGATGACCAGAAATACCTATTCTAGACCAACACGAAATAACAGAGATGTATTTTTGAAGATTCAGTGAAAATTGATTGAAGTTATAAAATCTTTTCATAAGATCATAGAGTCATCATCGAATCACAGAATGGTTTGTCTTGGAAGTGACCTTAAAGATCATCTAGTTCCACCCCCACCCCCATGGGCATCTACAGGACATGGACACCATCTACTAAGACCAGGTTGCTCAGAGCCCCATCCAGCCTGGCCTTGAGCACTTCCAGGGATGTGACAGCCACAGCTTATTTCAGCAACTTGCACTGGTGTCTCACCACCCTCATAGCAGAATGTCTTTCTAATATCAAATCTAAATCTCCCCTCTTTCAGTTTAAAACTCTTGTTCTATCTCTTGTTCTATCTCTACTTGCTCCTATAAAAAGGCCCTCTCCAGATATCTTGCAGGCCCCCTTTATGTATTGGAAAGCTTCTATAAGATCTCTGTGGAGCCTTCTCTTCTCCAGGCTGAAGAAGCCCAATGCTCTCAGCCTGTCTTTGCAGGAGAGGTGCTCCAGCCTATCTTTTTGTCTTGCTCTGTCTCACAAGAGTTTTTCCATTGAACTTCATGCTCCAGTCAAATATGAAACCCAGGAGAGCTATGATATGTTAGTTCTTTTAAATGCTATTTTTATGGACCCTGACCACTACCAGATGGATTCCAGAACTGACAAGTTTCCCTTATTCTGATCCAGAACACCTTGAAGAAGTTGTGGCTATTACAGAGGAGAACTTCCTGCCCAAAAGCTGAATGAATGGAGAAACTAAGTCAGCCAGCAAGACTGGAGTTTATGTTGTGGAACTGTTTCATTCCTATTTCACTGACACTAACAGTCAGGGGAAAAAAAAGGAAAAAATAAATCCATGCTGAACTCTTGAATGTTTCAGTACTGAATGCTTTTCTTGAAATTTGAACTTATGAGACAGTGACGCAGGGGTGTCGGCAGACAGAACTTCTTAACTGGATGTTTGTGTTCTTTAGGATTGTCTAATTTGTGTAGGTTTGTTTGCAGACATAAATGAGGTCTAAAGACTGAAATACAAAGGGATTGCTTGAAAGCAATTACAGCATGCAGCTTCTGTGGCTCTCAACTAAGTTTTTATTCAGGTTACAATACAAGTACAGCTGCCACCTCAGCTCTCACACAGCAGTTCTTCATGCTAACAATTCACCTTTTTCTATATTCCTGTAACCATGCATTTTTCACTTCAATTTTAACATAACAGAAACACCATATCATGTCAAGATGATCACTAAAGACAGGTCTGTGAAACTCCTAAGCCTTTATTTGTGTGCTTTTAAACCAGATATGCAGCTCAGTTTCAAACAAAACAGCACAATATTCCATGGGTTTTGCTGACATTTCTGAGAGCTTGATTTATTGAAGAAACCTGGGTGGCCAAGGAGGAGGGCAGAATGGGGAGAAGGCAATTTCTGTATCACCAAAAGATATTTTCATTTCCTCTTTGATCTCTATTGTTGGAGGTGGGCATAGCACAGCCCTGAGATAAACCTGGGAATTGAAAGGCCATGAGCACTCATTGCAAAACTTTCTTCTAGCAGGGATCTTCAAAACCAGTATCATGGCTGTTCCCAAAATATCTGCCTACTTGCAGTAGATTCAGGGCTTTTAAGAGTCTTTTCATCCTCTGGCCATTTTAACAGACATAAAATTTTCCTTTAGTTATTTCCCTGAACAATATATCTCTTGGCTGAGAGCCCTGCCGAAACATGTTCACCTCAGCCTAATGTTTTTACTGCCTAAGCCTCTGCTTCTTTCCAACTACTTGAACTGTTTTACTCAGATCTCAACAAGTCTGCAACAGAAAGCAGACAAATACTTCCTAGAAAAGCTCATTAGACCTGTCATCTTTTCCCAGTCTTTTAGGGAGGGCTATATGAACTAGCACCTCTTCTGCTAGCAGAAGTGAGCACTGGTTGTGTAACTACCTGAGAATGGATAGAGGAAGATAAGTGGTGTTTCCTGGATTTGTCCAATATACTGCAGGTCTTCAGAGAAACTTTATCCAGTTATTTTTTTACTTGAAACTATTCCGTCTTCAACTCTCACTAAACAATAAACAGATGAATAAAGAAAACAGCTTTTCTTAGACATCATTAATGGTAACCCCTTGTTTTGCCTTGTTTGCTGTTTGACCTTCTGCCTTCTCAAATAACTTGGCCTTGAAATGTAGGGTTTTGTTCAATGAAACTATTAGGAGAAAGTAAGGAATAAATAAGATAAAGATATCTAAATTCTACATGATAGCCTGGCTTTGTCTCACTCTGAGACTTAGATACCTGCAGTGAGGAATTCAAGCACGTGGCTAGCAGGTTAGAGACTCTGAGGAAGTGGAGATGTGTAATCCTACTTCTTGGTGCTTTTGCAAAATTTTAAAAGTTCTAAGAGGTTATGGTCTCTGTCAAGAAGTGTCTGTTTCCAAGATATGTAAAGGAGGCTTAACACATGAAAAATGCATATGTTTTTGTTGTCTTTTCCATGTCATGATGTAGATATGCCAAAATGCTGTCACTATTTCTTACAGGTTAAAATTGTGCCTGTTCAGCAAGTTTTTGGAAGATTGGAAAGCTTGTAGAGTTACAATATTATAATGAAATCTAGCTATCTGAGGCAGACTTACAAAACTACCAATTGCTCAGCCTCTCCTCTGTGCCTGTAAGAACATGGAACAGATCCTACTGAAAGCTGTGTTAAGGCATGTGGCTTATAGGGAGGTGATTAGAAACAGCCAGCACGGCTTCATAAAGGGCAAATTGTGCTTGGCTAATCTACTGGCCTTCTATGGTGGAATGGCAGGGCTGGTGGGTAGGGAAGAGCAACTGATGTCACCTATCTTGACTTCTGTAAGGCCTTCGATACAGTCACACAAAATACCTGTGTTGCTAAATTGGAGAGCTATGAATTTGATGGATTAGGAATTAGATGGGTGGCAGCAGCCAAAAAGTTGCAGTCAACAGCTCAATGTCCAAATGGAGATCCGTAAGAACTGGTGTCCCTCAGGGGTTCATATTTGTTTGTTATGTTTAGTACTGACACAGGCAGTGGGATTGAGTGCACCCTCAGCAAGATTGCAGATGACACCAAGCTGTGGTGCAGTTGAGGAAAGAGATGCCATCCAGAGGGACCCTGACAGACTTCAGAAGTGGGCCAGTGTGAATCGCTTGAAGTTCAACAATGCCAAGTGCAAGGTCTTGTACCTGCACTGTTGAAATCACCAGTATCAGTACAGGCTGAGTGATGAATGTATTGAGAGCAGGTGATTCTTCTCTGAAACTGCCCTCCTGCAAGACCTCACCTGGAGTTCCAGTTCTGGGGCCCCATCACGAGATGAACATGGATTTGTTAAAATGGGTACAGAGAGCCAAGAAAATGGTCAGAGGGCTGGAACACCTCTCCTATGAAGAAAGGCTGAAAGAACTGGAGGAAAGAAGGCTCAGGGGAGACCTTATTGTGGCCTTTAAATACCTAATGAGAGCTTATAAGAAAGCTGAAGAGTGACTTTTTACCGGGGCCTGTAGCAATAGTACAAGGGGTGATGTTTTTAACTAAAAGAGAGTAGATTCAAACTACATATAAGGGAGAATTTTTTACAGTGAGGGTGGTGAGACACTGGAAGAGGTTGCCTAACTAAGCTGTGCATGTTCCTATTCCTGGCAGTGTACAAGGCCAGGTTGAATGGGGCTTTGCGCAACCTGGTATAGTGGAAGGTGTCCCTGCAGAGGGTTTGGAACTAGATAAACTTTAAGGTTGATTCCAACCCTAACCATTCTATGATTCCAGGAAAACTGTTTCACAGGGTTCTACTAATACTCTCTAAAATACTGGGATAGAAGTTTCAAACCTGTACTTTGTCTTAAGAAAATCTGCCACAAGCATATTTTTTTTTCCAGGAAAGTGAATTTAGAGCTCAGATACACCTTCTATATACTTTCAGATAACTGAAACACTTCATGTAATTTGATATTCATGTGGTGTTCAGGATTCAAAAGGAGCAGTTACACTTCTGTCAACTGCAGTAGGTTTTGACTATAAATCAATGACTCTTGTCTGCCCATTCTTTCTTTCATTAATATTTCATAAAGTTATGAAATTGCTTTTATGCAATTTCACATTGAACATATGCAAGGGGTAAAATGTGATAAATCAGTCAGTGGCTCACAGCTAGAACGATGAAAATGGAGAGAATTACTGAAATACTAGTAGGTGGTTAGCCATAGACTGAATAGATAGTAGAAAATTTCAGAGAATATTCATTGTGCAGTTTTCCTGCCTGAATACTTGGGCATATTGGGATTTATACACAGGCAAACTGCAAAATATTTCTGAGATAACAGTAACTCTGAAGCTGGTTTGGGTTTTTTTGGTTTTTCTTTCCCCTTCTCCCCTAATTCTTAGCAGCATTTCAATGGCCCTTAGTTGAGGTGCAGTACACTGAAATCTTATGCCAGAAAGAAACCATGTACAAGCCTTTGAGACTGTAGTCAAAAGAACCAAAACACTAATGATGACCCTGGGCAATGGCTAGCAGAACACACATACAAATTATAAGTTGTTCATAATGCCAAAACCACTGCCCTTTGGAGAGTGTGAATTGGAGAAAATAAGAAAAATAAATGATTTTTTTAAAGAGTCTTCATTACATTAAATTATTTTTCTTTGGAAACTCCTTTACCTTTTCAAGAACAATAATACAGCGATCTAAGTGGCCATAGTGAGTTTTTCAGTTCATATTTGAAGAAGTTACAGATTTGAAAACCACTACAGAAGCTAACATTTTATAGAGTGGAAAGATAGTGAGGTGTATAGAAAAAACATGCCTCTTTTTTATTTTTTATTTTTTTTAATCTGCAAAGAGTTCTATTTTTAATACTTATTAACAATAATAATGAATAGCACATGCAGATACTCTAGGCTGTAGATTATAAGAGGCAGTGTGTTAGGAAAATATCCAGGTGTATACAGATCTAACTGTATTTCACATTGGTTTTTCTGTGTGATTTTGCATAAAAAGCTTGATCTCCTGACTTCAAGCTGTACAAGAATTAATTAGCTAATCAAATAACTAATTTGCCCTGACCATTCCTCTGGTCTATTCAAACAGCTTTTTTTTCTGATCTTTCAATACCTTTTAATAGGTCTCTTCCCAGCTGTCCCCTCTAAAAAGCTTCTCACAATTAAAGATGTAATTTAGCTTTAACATTTTGACAGAGTTATTGGAGTTAAATATTCCAATGGCGTAATTGCAGGTATTAAGATGGGATTTTCATAATTATCTGATTGAGTTGAACATCACTATTTTCAAGATTTCTGAGGTGGCATAAGTGATCAGGTTATGTAATAAGGCAAACTCCTAAAAATCAAAACTTCTCTTTTTTTGAAAGTAGATGTAAATTATGTAAGCAAAGATTTTGTACGTTATTACCATTATTAGTACCAATGTTTATTTATAAACAAAGCATCTATGTAATATGAGCACTGACTGTCTGTTTTCAGGCTTTTCCTGGCAATCACCATTTTTATGACAATAAATATATTTGCACTGAATCATAGGATAGCCTTATCATACATTTACAGAGGAGAAAGACCAAGCAGTCACCTTGCTCATCAGGATCTCACAGGGAATCTGTAACAAAAGCTAGCCACATATATATCCTTCTTTTAATTACCTTTCAAAACAATTTTGAACGTAAAACATTTAGTGAGAATAATTAACCAGCTTTTTAGATCTACTGTTGCCCATCTGTGAAGAAGGAGACTTTAAAGGAATTTCACAGTGACAGATTATAGGTAGTTTTCTTCCTAGCACATAGCCAATTTTTTGCTGTTGCTCTCTTAGGTTTTCATTGGATTTGAAACCTTGAAAAACAGCCTGGAAAAACAGCCTGAAAAAACAGATTGGTGAGGGGGGAAAATAACCTTCAGCTGGAGGTGCAAACCTGAGAGAGAACTTAATTAAACATGGTGAGAACTTAATCAAAATCAATAGAGAATTAAATAAAGGAAAATATTATGGTAAAAAGAAAATATTTCAGTCTGACCAAAACCAAAAAAGAAATTCAGACTTTCATAATGACATTCATTCTTGTACTTAGGCTAGCTTTGAACCCTGAACTTAAGGTGTTTTCTCTGAGCGTTTTATGCTTTTGGTGTGTAGCAAAGCATCCTAAAGTGATAGCTTTGGGCTTATGAAAGTGAATGGGGGGGACCTCCATGTAGACTTGCTATTCACCTTTCAAGCTTGACTTCCTTGTTATTTAAGTACCTTAATCTTGGTCTAAACCATCACAGGCTAGGCTCATTTCCATAGAGGCTGTTTTTCTGGCTAGTAATGTTTATTTATCTACTTGGCATATGCAGAGCTGTACTGAAACAAGGATAAAGAATAAACACCTTCCATGATTATAGTGTTCTTGTGGGTCCTTAACCATCCCTCACAATTACTTCTAAGTAATTTTAGATTAATCTGTACCGAATGTGTCCATCCCTCAAATTCCTTGTTATAAGTAAGATATTGTATTTTATATTGGCTTCTCAGAGGTGTCGGGTGCTATAGTGATTGGGAGAAAGAGAATATTCAGGGAGTTTATGAGAACAGCAAGCAATATGTTGCATATGTCAACATTATATAGCAATGAACAAGAAACTCCTGTTTATAGACATGTTTGTGGAGAGGTTTGGAAATGAAGAACTTTCCATGTTTAATTTACTTTTGAATAGGTAAGCAAGGAGAAAATATCCTGAAAGAGATTTGAAACTATAAATATACAGACTATAAAGAACAGAAAATCTTGGAAAACCTAATGAAATAAACCTACACATTTGGATCAATTCTAGGGTTGGGCAGTGCAACCTGTTATTTGTTATATGCGTTTTTAATAACTCCAAAATCCCTATTCTTCCCTTTTACAGACACCTATATAGCAGCACACCTGGTTTTATGAACACACTAAATCCAAAAGTCTGGTAGGCTGTTGCTCTAAAGCAAGGAGTGTGTGTGAGAGGAAGAAGGAGTATGATGGCTTACAGACAGTCACTCTGCTTGGCACCACAAACAGAAAGCAGCAGGATGAGCAGACACAGCGGCCTTGCCTCATACCTGTCAGCACAGCATGAGCATAAAGGATATGCCACTTACAAGCACTTACTTTGGCCACACCACAGTGATATAGACAGTCAGGACTGTCTTGAGCAATGGCTTGGTATTCGTGGGCTCAGACCATGATCTCAAGCTGTGCGTGAACTACCGAGAGTTTCAGGTGAGAGCAGAGTGCACTGAAACACTTCATGGAGCTTTTAATCTACCCACTCTGTCCTAGACCAGACTATCAGTAGTTTCTACTGACAAATTGGTGGTTTATCAGTTGTTCATGGTAGGAAGGGTACAGAGGTTGCTCTCGTTAACCTCCTTGTACTTCTCTTACAGGCATGCATTGTAGGCTATGGTGCAGCCCACATTTATGATGGTTGTACTGACTGTCTAGCCAAAACTTGTGGAGAGGAAATCAGTCAGGAGAATCAGAGCAAAAGGAAATCTATATTAGTTGTAAATCTTCTCTTTAACATGGGGACAATCAGTTCTTCCCACAAGATTTATTGTGGAAAGACAAGTGACTGTTATACTCATGGATGGGTCTAAAGGGATTCTAACAGAACATTTTTATTCATTCGTAATGAATCTGTTGACTGGGAAACTACACTGCTCATCAAAATTTTTTAGGTAAGAGTGGGAGAAAAGACAGAAGATGACAGGCTGAACAACAATGTGCGTGCAGACACAGCGAACAGAATCATAAAAAGCTCATAAAACCCTTTTTCCTTTTCAATTCTTTCTCCTCTGTGATTGTGCTTAGTTAGGATCTCAAGCCAGTTGATCAGTGAAGACATCTATTAACTTCAATAGCCTTAGTGAAGTCCTTTATCTACTCCATGTGGATGTGCCAAGAAAATATTTGGAAGCAGTGTTTGCTTACTTATAAATCACATCTTCTGTTCTGAGACATGAAGTTATAGGTTCTTGGTTTACTGCATGCTTTAGGCTTACAGGTGAGTATATATAGTTTTAGATTACATTAATAGGAATACCTAAAAGGGAGTAGTTTTGATGGGGTATCTAAATTTTCTCTGTCACAGATTTAACACCAGTTAGTGTTTTAGAGTAAAGTTCTGGAATTCTATTTTGGAGATGATTCCCAGAGATGCTAATAAATGCAGAGATGCTTTCTGTGAAAAAAAAAAGTATAATATGTAACACTAGAAATAGTTTTTTCAATATACAGACAGTAATAATTTCATTGAAACAGACATAAGGAGGATCATGTCCCTTAAAGAAGGTTGGTTAATAATCCTCAGCAGTCAATGTCAATAGATTCAAGAGCTAGAAAAGCACCAGTGTCCAAATTAGGCCTCCTTGGTATGTGCATTGCCTTTGTGAATGACTATGATTAAATATCTATGAAGTAACATAAGGGAAGCCTGTTCCCTTTACTGAAAGTGAGATCCAACATACTAGCACTATCTTGTCGAAGATTTTAAAACATGAGCAGGTAAGTTATAATAAAATAGAACACATTCAACAAGGTAAAGATAAAAAATAAAGCATTGGCAATGAAGTGAAATACTTGAGCTACAAGACAAATTAAAGCATATATACTATGAAGACCTGCCTATCCTCAGGTCATATAAGGAGGTCAGAATGTCATTTTTGGTTGTTTAAAAATACGTGGGCTTGTTTGAATACACAACGACATAAATTACCCTTTATTCAAGTACAGCCAGAATTTTCCCTGGGTGCAAATAGAAGCTCAGAAATATTCAAAGGGAGTTGGCATCAGGCACAGTCTGCTGACAGCTGAAAGAAATAGAGATAAGAAAGATATGAGATAAGAAATATAAGAGATAAGAAAGTAGAACCTCCCATTCCTTTTAACACGTATGTTTCCCCTACACACGCCAGAATTCTGGATATCATCAGGTTATATAATTTTATTATGTTGATGTTTATACATTTAATTTGATTTATATATTTTAGTTATTATTTTATGAAAATATTTTAGTTTCTTAATTATTTTTAATTTTATATTTAATTTTATTTATTTATATATTTTATCATATTATGATTTGTACACTGTCAGTACTCTCATAGGCAAGATAAATCAGGCTGACTTCATTTTAGATTATTTTTAAAATGTTCCTGAAATAAATCAGGAGAAAGAAATACTTTAATTTCCTGAATTCTTATTTAAAAATTCCAAGAGACAATTGTTTTCATCCATACACTGTGGAAGTCACTCATGTTCCTACACATTTTACTTACCTAAATATTACATTCTGTGAAGATGTGGAATTTTCTTCTAACCTTACTTTTTTTATTTGAATGTTTAACTGTGGTGTCCTCCAAATATTACTCTTAAAATTTATTTCAATTCTTTCATCTACATCTGCACTGGGAAATAAGACGAGATTAACTTTTAGTTATTTTGTAAAAGAAATCCTGCGTACGTACGTGTCATATTTCATTTATTTTTAACTTTGAAATATTTTACCATATTTAAAAAGCAATACGTCAAACAGATATTTTAAAATATATGCTAGGTTATTTGGCATAAATAAATGAGAAGTTTGACACTTTCATAGAAATCACAAGAAATATGAGAGTTCATTCAGCTCATTCAGCCTGTGCAAACACAAAGTACACGTGTGTCCAGCAAAGATGTTTTTCCAACCCACTCTTAATAAGTTCTGAAGTAAGAACTTCAAAATTATTCTTTATTAAACTGTTCTAGAGATTGGATTTCCTTACTATTTGAAAATATTCTGATGTCTTTTTAATCCACTTTTCTGTAATTTAAGCATAAGCATACTTGTGGCTATGAAAAGTTAATTTTATTTTCTTTTTTTTTTTTTTTTAGCTTCTATATATGTATCTGTGGAAAAGTCTCCTTTCGTCTTTCCTCAGCTCAATACAACCATTTCTTCCTTCTTTCTCCTTTAGTTTTACTCTTAACTATCACCATATAATAAACCCTTTGTGGTTTGGAGATATGAAACTCATTATTGAATCAAAGAAACAAGTATGTAGCTTTATGCAAAGATATGAAGACAGTTTAATATAGAAACTTTTGAGATAAATCTTTGCCAGTGGATTTGCAACATATTAACATCTGTAATGGAAGTGAACTGAGTTGGTGGCTGAAATTTTATTGGACTTTATCTTGAAGATTTGGGGCTTGATATTGCAAAGTCCCTGAAGATAGAAGGAGACCTCCCCAAGCCAAAGAGTACAAATCAGATGAAGATGCTGCTGCATCATTCTCCAAGTTTCACCTGTAGACACAGTAACAGAAATGAAGTTGCTTTATAAACTTTTCTGAAATGTCATACCATTACTGAAATGTTGTCCATATGATTATGCTTAAAGTGAACTGAAAAGGCTCTTGAGTTTTAAAAAAGTGACTTGAGGTATACCTCTTCTGTGTCCACAAAATACTGCCTACAAAACCGTGCCTAGGTGAGATATTTAGGCACCTAAACTGATCAAAATGAGTAAAAAGGTCTTTTTCATAAAGGAAGAATTGAAGGAAACAGTTGAATGCACTGACAGAGTATCTGAAGAAGCTAGTCCTGCATAGTATACGTTAAGTAATGAGAAGCCAGCTGGTAAGGTAAAATGGCATTTACACTGTTATTTGCATTGTCTCCCAGTGTAACTAAAGCAATACTTTGATTTGAAGATTTCTAGTCGCTCTGTGCGGTACTCATTGCAGCTCCTGTAGGAATCATATGCTCAAACCTCTTCCAATATTCTGGATAAAATCAACAGCTTCGTAGGGTGCTGTATCAAAATGCTCAAAATCACATTTAACAAAAGAACTGTAGACTTGCACCACAGAAAAGATAAAAGCAGAAGACACTGCAACACCCTGCAGCTCCCTAAGCTACTGTTCACCCAGTGATTGGTATAGAAACCTCACAACTTATTAAAGCCACAAGTGCTTTCAGAAAAAGTTGCTCACTTGGGTGTCTGAGTTCTAATTGATCTGGAGATGCTTCTTTCCTGTTTTTCTCCTTGAAAATTGAAATGCAGGTTTCAGCTGGTGGCTGAAATGAAAAGAAGTGCTGCAACAGTTCTGGGATTCTGCTTAAATGTGGATGAAGTATTTTCTTGGTCTTTGGTAACTCAAAAAAAAAAGCACCATGACAGTTACACTTTTGCAGTATTACAGTAGTGCAAGATCAGCCTGTCTTTCTGTCCTTCAGTCATCCATATACTAGAATGTCTATATCTTATTTACAGGCTATTTAAGGTAAATCTTGGAAAACCAGAGTAAAAATAGGAGTAAAAGAATTCTCTAGTAAAAGGATTTTAGTAGACAGAGACATTAGAGAGAATTTTCAAATGGTATATAAGGAACATTCCTTAATGCTTTATGTCAAAATGCTAAAACTAAAAAGAAAATGACCAATAGATACCACAGTGAAACAAAGTAATGTCTTTTTGAGTTAAAAAGGTAATTGTTACTATATGGCTGTTTATTAAAAGACATGGAAATAAAGGCCTCTTTGTGACTATATCCCACAACAGATATTAAGTACAAACATATTTTCTGGTATTCATAAAAGAGTTTTTATGAAAATCTGGTTTTTTTTATATGCCACAATAAAAAAATAAAAACATTGCCTAGTGTTAAAAAATAATTGGAAATGGCAGCGGTGTGTTTCCTTTTTATTGAAGGGCTTACTCTACAGAATTTTACATGAAGCTGTTAGCAATCACTAAATCTGAAATGGAATCAGTCTCTCTTTCTGTCCCCGAGATGAGTCTCATCATATTTATCAAAAGCTGTAACTGGATAAACAGTTGAATAAATGAATGATATTTGCATTCATACAGCAACTTTCATCCACACAGGACAGCAAGAAAGTTAGAAAGCAATTAAAAATTGTATCTTTGCTAAGCAGTGTATGGCAACTGATATTTATTATTTATTATTTATTATTCTAGGAGCAAGAAGATAAGAACTCAGCTGAAAGAATCTGACTTAGAGAACATCTGATCAAAGAGCAGGGTTTATTATTTCTCATTCTGGAATGGAAAACAGCCTCTTAGCTGTGAAATATTTTCTGTATTTCCAGCTATCTTATATAGCTGATGCAAATGGGACATTTCCTGAGGTGACCTTTTGACCTGCTGTGGCTATTACTCATCTCACTTTGAAATTCATTTATTTTTCATAAGTTATGAGAAGAAGAAGTCTCAGAAGATTTAGGAGGAAAAAACTAGTTCATCCTTTTGTAGAGAGATTCACAGATCTGAGGTTCAAATGATCTGTTTAATGAGTTGCTGGAATGGTTTCACAAACTGGTTCGAATCTGCCTTCAGAGAGAGTATGTATGGGACTGCTGTCTGATCTGGGCTCTGTCTAACCTGGGCACATTGAAGAGTTCTTGGAATAAAGCAGAAAGAAAGTACCAGAGAGGCTTTCAAATCTGCCAGACATAGTCTATTTCTTTATTAAAGTCTGTTCAAAAACATCCTTGCTCAAATTCTCCCCAGGTATATGGGAGTTTCTCTCTCAGCATCAGAAAAGGGTAAGTATAGACCACTCTCCAGAGGTACTCTGTCTCAGCAGGATTTAGATGTCCAAAAGCCTACTCCACCAATATGTTCAATAAGAAAGATAAATTATTCAATAGAACAATTACATTGCAGGTTATTTAGATTAATTTCATTGACTAATATAAATAAAAACTTCTGCGCACTACTGGATAGTTGTTTATAACAACTCATTGCCTTTCCTTGAATAAAACCCTCCTGATTCAGTTACAGGCCTAAGAAATTATAAAGCCAGAAAAATTATTAGCAGTGAGTACAACAAAGCAACAAACAATTTTTAAGAGGTATCATTGGAAAAGTATGCATCTAGAAGAAAACATTTTTTTCTTCTTATAGAATACATGCAAAGGTGAATACCTGAAATCTTAACCTTGTTGATGTCCTGAAAAACACAGACATTTTAAAAAATGCATATTTATTTTCTGTATTAGAAACTCTGTATTTTCCTGGAAAGCAGCAGAACAATATACTTAGCAGTTAAGATGATCTATTGGTATTTTATAGAACATCAGTAACTACAGATTATATAAACCAGCAATTATTAAGTCTTTCTAAATGTACAATATCAGATAATTTGCACCTAATGGCACTATAAGAATTGGTAAAGTTCTTTCTGCCATAAGTACTGATTTTGAAATGTATCTGAGCATCACGAAAACAGGAGAGATCTGGAGAAAAGCCAGTGTCATTCAAATATTGACTAAGAGAGTAAATAGGAAAACCTGGTAATGTCAGACTACTTATACATACACTGCTCCTGTGAAAGGCCTTGAAAGGGTTTGGATTAAATCAGAAAAGAATTCAAGATTAGGGATAATTAATGCCATATAATTAACAGCAGCTTTCATGGGTTTGGAAAGATTTTAAAGGCTTTGGTGAACTATTCCTGTATTGTCTGATATGGATCACAAATCTAGCTGGTACAACCAGCTGTGATGTTATGTAGACACAGGGTTCTGAAACTCACTAATCTTAATACTCTCCAGGTATATCCAGAGAATTTAAGGGGATTTAATGCTTTGTTCCAATATGAAATAAAGACAAATTCTGATAATCTACTTAAGAGGAATTTTCCTGTTCTGCTGTTCTAGAATTTCAAACCTTGCCTTCATTTCATGAGAGAAAAAGGAAAGTTCTTCGGGTGGAAAAATAAATATGGTACTTTATTTCAAAACATGCAGTAGATAAAATTTTTCTTTCACTAGTACTGAAAACTTCTATGGGTACCTTGAGCAACGTTTTGGGTTGGGTGCTTATTGAGTGCCTTTTAACTCCTGGGTCCTGGCAGTCGTGAGGTAATGGTTGGGCTTGATATTCTTAAAGGTCTTTTCCAACCTAATTGATTCTATGATTCTACAAAGACAGAAGATGTGGAAAGACATAATACTTTAAAGTCTAATGTATTAAGGTTAAAAGGTATAGCACTCAAGTCAAAGGACTCATAAAAATAAAACAATTTGGCTGGTAATAAGGGAAAGATGTATCTACATATAATACCTGAAAGTATAAGTTAAGAGATCTGTCACTGATGTTTAAAAATTAATAAATAAAAATAAATTAAATGACTTCTAGCCTCTAAGCTCATGTTTATTACTGAAGTTTCTCTTGGTAATCACTGCTTGTTTAATATTTTACATTTGGTTGTCATACTCATGTCTCAGGAAAATAATGGAAATATCCTCTTCTGAAATATCATAATCTGAATTTATTTGGAATTACCTGAAAATAGTTATTCCTACTTTTAAAGTAGGACTTGAATAATGCTACTGCAATCAATATACTAAGTCTTCAGTGTCTATGAGTATAAACTCTCAGGGTGCTTACTGGATTTCCTGTGGCAGAAGGATTTTTTCCGACAAAGAGTTAGCTAAACTTCAGAATAGCTGTTAAGCCTAAGCAGAATTTGATCTGTATGCATATCCTGCTCTTGCTCAGATTTATTATTTTCTGAAGAGTGTTGATTCACTTAAAGGATATGGTAAACACATTCTCATAATTGAAAGTGTGGAATAACTCAAAACATCAATCTTTAATGAAGTATTTTTCTGTCATCTGCAAAACCTGAAGATGGTGATTTTTGTAACCCTTGAAGTAGTCAACACTTTACTCCTCCTTTATCTAGCCTGTGGAGGCAGTGTTCTCACAGGAGAATGGATAATTGGTACATAAATTCTGAATAATCCTGAAAGATACAGCAAGGCCATGAGAGGCCCGAGGAAGCCTAAACAAGCAAGATAAGAAGCTGGATTTCACTGAGTTAATGAAAACTGTGGACTGTTGGCAAGCTTTTGAGGTCAAGTTCTCACACCTGTGCTTAACCAATTGTATGTTAGTCACTAAGGGTCTTCAAGACATGTATCCAATCATAATATGCCAAATCACTGTAAGTGCATGTAAGAAACAGTATTTAAGGGGTTAAGGCTTTGTAATAAACGGCTTTTGTCTGATCATATTGATCTCTGACTGAGTCCATACATTTTCTGCGGCACTAGCCTCCCAGTTTAAAACACAAATTAAAATATTATTCTCAGATCCATAACGATGGACAGCCATAAACTTCATAAGGGTAAAAATTTTTTTTAACACCAGTATAATCGATGTAGGCCAAAACTGATGTCAGTAAAACAAATAGATTTCATCTTCATGCTTGAGAGAGCATAAGCTTTTTAATATGACTTACCAAACTAAAAATAATTAAACTTTCTGAAGAAACTATCACATCAAAAGTATTGAAAAACTGCCAGAAAAAAAAAACAGGAGGAATAAAAGGGGCTGATGACTTAGAATAGTTAAGGCTGGAAAGGATCATATAGTTCCAACCCCCCTGCCATGGGCAGGGACACCTCACACTAAACCATGCCACCCAAGGCTCTGTCCAACCTGGCCTTGAACACCACCAGGGATGGAGACTTCACAGCTTCCCTGGGCAACCCATTCCAGTGCCTCACCACCCTTACAGTAAAGATCTTCTTCCTTATAGCCAATCTAAACTTCCCCTGTTTAAGTTTTAACCTGTTACCTCTTGTCCTGTCACTACAGTCCCTAATGAAGAGACCCTCCCCATCATCCCTATAGGCCCCCTTCAGATACTGGAAGGCTGCTATGAGGTCTCCACACAGCCTTCTCTTCTCCAGGCTGAACAGCCCCAACTTCCTCAGCCTGTCTTCATACGGGAGGTGCTCCAGTCCCCTGATCATCCCCGTGGCCCGCCTCTGGACTTGTTCCAACACTTCTATGTCCTTTTTATGTTGAGGTCACCAGAACTGCACACAATACTCCAGGTGAGGTCTCACGAGTGCAGAGTAGAGGGGCAGGATCACCTCCTTTGACCTGCTGGTCACACTCCTTTTGATGCAGCCCAGGATACGGTTGACTTTCTGGGCTGCGAGTGCACACTGAAGCCGGCTCATGTTCACTTTCTCATTGACCAGCACCCCCAAGTCCTTCTCCGCAGGGCTGCTCTGAATCTCTTCTCTGCTCAACCTGTAGCTGTGCCTGGGATTTCTCTGACCCAGGTGCAGGACCTTGCACTTGGCATGGTTAAACTTCATGAGGTTGGCATCAGCCCACCTCACAAGCGTGTCATGGTCCCTCTGGATGGCATTCCTTCCCTCCAGCATGTTGACTGAAACACACAGATTGGAGTCATCGGCAAACTTGCTGAGGGCGCACTCAATCCCACTGTCCATGTCACCGACAGAGATGCTGAACAAGCCCAGTCCCAACACCGATCCCTGAGGGACACCACTCATTACTGATCTCCAGCTGGACATTGAGACATTGACCGCAACTCTTTGTGTGCTGCCAGCCAGCCAGCCAGTTCTTTATCCACCGAGTGGTCCATCCATCAAATTGATGTCTCTCCAATTTAGAGACAAGGATGTTGTGTGGGACTGTGTCAAATGCTTTACACAAGTCCAGGTAGATGAGGTCAGCTGCTCTACCCCTGTCCATCAGTTCCGTAGCCCCATCTTAGAAGGCCACCAAAGTGGTCAGGCAATATTTCTCCTTGTTGAAGCCAGGTTGGCTGTCACCAAGCACCTTGTTGTTTTTCATGTTTTCATTCATTGTTTCTGTTCTTCCCAGGCCACCTTCCTTGCTTCCACCTTGCACTAGGAATTTGTCCCAGTCGCCATTGCAATAGCTGCAGCACTGACCCAGCTGATTTTTAAAGAATATTCACTGCAGTCTCATTTTATGGAAAAAAAATAAAAATCTGTAAGTGAAGAACATAATCCTCAGTGTTGCTGATGTAACTGGGTGGTGCAATGACGGGACTGCGGAATTTGTGCTTATGTCTTCTTGGATAGCCCAGCTACCTCTTGATGTTCAGAAGATGCTGTAATGCACCTTGCATTCACATGTGAAAGTGTCCTTGCAACTCAGGACTTGTGCCCCAGAAACTGAATTTTTGTCTTTTTTGCAAATTCAGTCCAGTGCTTGAAACCTGAGACTTGATGATCGCTATGTGCAGCATAAAAAGACAGAAAAGGGTGCCTAGGATCTTATGTTAGTGTGAGAGTAGGGTGCTGGAGGCCTCTCTTCTGTTTGTAAACAGTGTCTCCATCACATCCTCATTCATGTATCTTCCTTATGCATGCGAAATGATTTCCATCCTTTAGCCATGGAGGATTTTCAGAGCTCTGATGGTTGCGTCTGATTGACTTATCTTTAGGTTAACAACTATGGGCAATTATCTTTTCCTATTGTACATATTCAAGGTACCTGAGAAAAATGTTATCAGCTCCCAAAATCTCTCTGTCTGTAGACCCTTGAGATCTTATTTTATGATTATGTAAAGCTGCTGAAAGCCTCCAGAGGAATTTTAGGCTTGCTGCTGCCATAAACTTCACTGGACATTAGTAAGCACGTCTTCAATGACTTGTACTTCCTTGAGTTTGTCAAATCCATTTCTGATCCCATTTATAGTTTTCACACCCAAAACAACCTGGGAAATTCAACTCTACTGTGTGATTATGCGCATCATAAAGAATACTTCTTCCTGATTGTTTTAAATCTCTCACCTTATATTACTATCTGATTCCCTCTGATCTTTGAGGTCAATAGCAATTTCTTATTTTCCTTCTTCATGTGAATTGTAATTTTATATGATGCTATATTATGTCGCTTCAACTATTTCATTTCGTAGATGAAGAGTCTTTTAAGTCTCCTCTTGCAGAGAAGCCATTCTACTCCTCTAATAATCCTTATTGAGCTTTTCTGTACGTTTCTCTTTCCACTGCAACTTTTTGAAATTGAGATGACCAGAACTTTGGTCAATAATCAGCTACAAGTTTAAACTTATTACATCTATTTCACAACAGCTATTGTCTCATCTAACATGTATGAGAATTTTAAATTGAAATTTTGTCATCTGAGGACTGTTCCATTAACAATTCATTTATGTCAGCTGTCAGCACACAGAGGCATTAATATTAGCAGGACAAAGCCACAGATAGATGCATTAAAGGTGGAAATTCAGCAAACTGAGATCTCATGAATAGTCTGTATTGATGTATAGGTTTTACTTCCATACAGAACAAATACAGTGAATTCACAACCTTCAAGACAGCAGGTGTGCACAGCCAGCAGGCTGCGGCTTTTGTGTGGAACTGGTCAGACTCTAAATCGGTATTTTGGTGCTAATAGATTTTCAGTTGTCTTTCTTATCTAGCTGTTCAGCTTCACACAAAGCTATGTTACTGTGACCAGGAAGGTAATAATAAGTTGGAACAATAGATAAAAAATAACAGAAAACCCCCAAGTCAATAATTCAGCAAAACAGCATTCAGAACAAATCAAAGCCTAATCTCTTTTCAAATATGTTTGCTTTGGTATAGCAAATATTTAATTTTAACTGCAAGTAGAATCTTACACTGGAGTTTTATGAGAGACAAAATGAGACATTTTCCTAATGGCTAAGGGGAAGCACAGGAGACATAAGAAGCAATATTTCGTAGGCATAGCATACAATAACGCTGAAGTATCTGGGGCTTAAATGTATAGAAAAATTAATGGACTGTAAGAATGTGAAGGTTTAGGTCTAAGACATTGGCTTGCTTTTCCCACAGGAACATAAGATCAAATTGTGGAGCTCCTATCTAGAAGGATTTAGGAAATTTGCCATGTGGAGACACAAAACATGGAGCTTAATGAGGGGTTAAGCTGCCTGTAGACCTGTTTTACAGTGGAGTTTCCAGTTAGTAGCTCTGTCAATGTCCCAGATAATTCCAGATGATGTGGAAGAACTGGCATCCCGTTTCATGTAAACAGTCACTTGCAGACCTGAGTCACTGAACCTGGTATATAACTTGAAAAGCTGATATATAAATTTAGGGAGACTAAAGTATTAATGAAGGAGATTAAAAGATCATGGATGAAAAAACAAAAGGTGAGAGGTTATGGAAATGGAAGGAGATGGCACCTAGTGAAAACCATGCCAGCTCTATACACTCATACTTCATAATACACATTTCCGTGGTATCCATACTTAACAGCATGTAGTGCTTCCTTTTTAATGATCTTAATTTTTCTTCTTAATGTTTAACGTACAAATAACTCTGTGTTGAAATATAAATACTCACTACCTTAAT
Organism: Pezoporus wallicus; assembly: GCF_028554395.1. Taxonomy (NCBI): domain Eukaryota; kingdom Metazoa; phylum Chordata; class Aves; order Psittaciformes; family Psittacidae; genus Pezoporus; species Pezoporus wallicus. The sequence continues at coordinate 1,851,083 of NW_026635157.1, forward strand.
CTGCATATTTTTACTTAATTTCATAATGTGAATTGTATGCTTATCATTCTATAAATAGAAACTAATTTTCTTGACTGAGTTAATGATGCAGTAACTACTGTACAAGGGAAAATATTTTACAGTATGTTGTAAATATAGCTACTCTATGATGAAGATAACTGTATCTCTAACTGGAGTAGGATAGCTCGTGCTTCATGCTAAAAAATAAAGTTAATGGAAAAAATAATAAAACTACCCTAACTCCCACATATAAAATTTAAATACAGTACTGAATAAACCTAACATGAATTCATAAAGCTCTAGTTCACTCCCACTGAACAATGCAGTACTTTTTTTTTCTTTTTCCTGAGAAAAATCAAACATATTGTTGCATGGCATTTAATTCATAATGTAAATAAATGAGCATTATGCTGTCAGAAACACTGTTGTTTATAAGGCTCTCAACATTTTCCAAAGTGTACTGCAATTCAGGACATGAATTACATCCATGCTAGTGGAAGCAGTTTCTCGTATGTCTGGAGAACTTGCTAATCATATATATATTTTTTTCAGTTTGAAACGCCTATTTTGGTTGTTTGTATTGGCCTGAAAGAGTGTTTTATTAGGGCAACAGAGAGCTCACAGCTTTTTGAACTGGGGACAATGCTGAAGCTTTAGTGCTTAGACAGCTGAAGGCAAACACTTCAGTAGAAGCAGAGGAAACTGAGGTGAGTCCAGGTTTGAAACCAGTCATGCTTTGGGCATGGGACTGGACCAGGTTACCTTCCAACCTTGGACATCCTAGACTGTACATTACATTGCTCATTTTCAGAAGGTACAGCTTTACCTAAATGGGTAGTGTTACTTGAGAATGGGGTAGGCAAATTATTATCTAAAGAAATGCCTTGATGCAGTGATAAAATCTGTATAAGTGACTGCAATATAGAATTTGACGCTGAGATATGAATACAGCAAGTAGGCAAAGGGTTGCTTTAACACAAAAGAGTTTTTTGGAGGCAAGGTCAACATATGTTGTACAACATCATTTTGATGGCACCTGCTGTAGTTTCTGTTAAAATGAAATTCTGTAAAGAGGAGAAGGCTCAGGGGGATCTCAGCAAAGTGTATAAATACTTAGAGGGTGTAAAGATGGAGCCAGTACTGCCCACTGACAGGACCAGAAGCCATAGGTAAAAAGTGAAACACAGGAGGCTCCACATCTGAACATTAGGAAACACTTTTTTGCTGTGAGGGTGACCAAACACTGGCACAGGCTGCCCAGAGAGGTTGTGGAGTCTCCATCCTTGAATTATTCAAAAGCTGTCTGGACATGATCTTTGGCAACTGGCTGTAGGCAGCCCTATTTGAGCGGGGGGGGGTGGGACCAGATGATCTCCAGAGGTCCCTTCCAACCTCAGCCATTCTGGGATTCTGGGGCAGCCTGCACAGCCAAGCCATCAGAGAGCTCACTGCCTTATAAATGCTCAGCAGATTCTTGCTTGTGCTGATTATGTTGCCACTCGGTATGGTCAAGGACAATGGATTTAGTTTTTAACACAGGTTTCCCCTTCAGTCTTATAGCTTAAAATTTTTCTGTCTGTCTAAAATTTGGCACCTGATATTAATTCAAAGACCCTGGTCATCTTCAACATCTCTGGGTGAAAGTTTTTCTTCAAAGGAACAACATGACCAATGCAACTAAACTTCAGTACATTTATTTAGAACTTAGTCCTTGACTTGTATATTCAGGTTTCACCACCTGTCTAAAAACTTTAAGAAAATTAGAATCAAGCTGGCACTCTAAAATTATACAAGAGACATTTATACAACATGCTGTTCATTGCAATTGCAATTCCTAACCATTTAAGCTCTTCAACAACTCCTTTGTCTTTCATTTCTTTCCTCTTCAGAGTCTGCTGTGGTTGGGAACAGAATATTGAGGCAAATTTGTGTAATGCCTGTTGAACTGATATTGCAAATTTCATTGCTCTTGAGACAGTGAGTTTCTTTTGTTGCACACAGTCCCACTCAGGCTACTAGAGCACAGGCTGTATGTTTCTTTTGTGGCCAGTAAGAAAGTGTTAGTGAGGAGCAATCCTTATTTTAATTAGCTGACAGAATCATGTAGGAATTGAGACTGTCCTTTTTGATAGTCACAAACAGTTCTTTTTTTGCTTTTTCAAACTTGAAAATGAGAAAATATAGAAAATTCAAGAAAATAGTGTAAAATATAAAGTGGGATAAAATAAATAAAATTTTAATGTTTTTTAAATTATTAATCTTTTAAAATCTATAAAAGGGACTCACTTTCAGTAAACAATGAAAGCAAGAGGTGGATGTAATAATTAGCAAGAGATTTGTTAATTATTTCTGCCATTACTGGCCAGAAAATAAAGATATAACATAATTTTGTTAAAATATTCTTCCATCTTTCTCAACCTTTCAATTGCTTGTTGCACAGCTTCAGAAAAGGAACCTGTAACTACTCAGAGAACAATTACAGGAATATTCCTGATGCGTATCACAATAGTCAAGAAAGGATGGTCTGACCTGCACTTTTCATTATATGCATAATCCTGTATGCAGTGATGTCATCAATGCATTTCACTAACTTCCATGGAATTTTTTTACTTTCTTCAAGGTGGTAGGAACAGAAGTAAAAATAGATAATCATCTATTGACACCTTGAAAGGGATTTGGGCTGTTAGGTTTTTATGGCCATTTTTTATGCCTTCAGGAATCTTCCCTGACCTTGAACTGCTGCTTCAGGTTACTGTAAATCTCCTGGAGTTCCTGTGCTCATATCTGCCACTGTGGCATTTTCGCCAGAAGAAGAACAGCATCTTCTCAGCAGGGAGTTGAAAACTTTCTTTTGGAGATATTTGGAAGATGGTACTTTTGGTGCTCACAAGACAGATGCAGAGTAGACAATTTTTTATGTCCTTATGTCACTTAGGATATCCGTTCTTTTTGTCTGGACTTATCAGCAAATAAGAAAACATGCTCTCATCTCCCATCTATGAAACAGTGGGGCTGCAAAATTTTCTTAGGCCAAGGTAAGAGTTGCCTGCTCTTCAGAGAATTACTAGTCTGTTAGAGTTTATTTGGAAGTTATTGATTTAATTTAAAATATAATTGAAGTATTACAGATGAAAAGTTGCTCCAGAAAGTTAAGTTAAAGGATGTGTTAGTAATTCTTTACAGCAGTTGTGCTTAGGCAATTCAGCAAAGATTATAGGCAAAAGTGCTTCACATTTGAATCTCTTTGGAAAATCTGTTTTCTCAAATTACGTATTACTGTAAATTATCAAACTGTGCTTCTTCACACACAGAGATCAATATTTATCTGTATTGATCAGACATACTAAAGATTTAGAACTTGTTTAGTGCTAAAGAACTATAATACATAACATATCTTGGTTCAAAAGGCATATAATGCTTGACCTTTTAACTTTCAGGAGTATTTATGTTTGATATTCAGTAGCATAATGTCATTTTGGTGCTTTAGTCAAAGATGCTAGATGACCTTGATGCATGTGCTCTTGATTTGTAACTTTTAATAAACCATTTGAGTTTAAATTCATCACTGTAATTCTTATTAAACACCAAGGCTTTAAAAAAATTTTATTGAAAAAGATAGATACATTGAAGAAAGATACGTTTTTACATAAAGTTCCTCACTGTTGCAGCCATCACACAGATGATGAAATCATCAAAGGACCACATGGAAAAATGTCTGGTTTTTAAATTTTTCCTTCTCAGCAAAAAGAAGCAGAATCAATAACGGGGATGGGAGTCTGCATAGCAAATTATTCTCTGACCAGTAGTGAAGGAGAATTCCATTTCTGCATTTGTGTCTTGTGGCCAATTAAGAGATGCCTATAAGAATTCCTATTTTAAAACTAACTGTGCTTCTTCTAGTTAATGATAATAATCTCATTGTGTATGAAAAAATTGGCCCAAAAAGTATATAATCCACAAATGTACTTGGCTTGCTTTAGGGTGCCTTGTTTCTCAGGGGGCTCTAGGACAGTGATTTAGCATTGGGGTCATGTTGCAAAGGCTCCTGATACAAAAGCTCCTATAAAGGCAGCCTGACCCTTATCCTACCATGATCTACGTGCATAGAAAAATCACCACTGAACATACCCAGGATTGCTGATGGTGAATTACACCCACAAGTAGGCTCTGAAGTCACAGAAGATTTTGGTATAAATCCAAGCATACTGAATAATGAGTATCATAAAGCAGCGATTAGAGCATATTTCAACATAAAGGACATCCAGAAGAACTGACAGTGGTAAGGAGCACTTTTGGTCCTTATTGTGCTAGAATTAATGGAACTTTCCAATGGCTTCACTATGTCTACAAGTGTTGTCAGAATGGCTAATTTCAAAACAGGTCCCTAAAAATCACAAAATAACTGTGCATTATTTTCTTTGGTTATATTTGATGTTGATAACTTCCCCAGTAAGTTTCAGAGACCTATTTTTAATAAAAAATCAGATCAAATTTTAGTGAGATGCGTGATCCAGAGGGGATGATCACCTGCCTTGGACAGACTAGGTTTTTTGCTCTTCTATTTTTGAAGGAAGTTTGAAGGACCATTTTTTTCACTGTCTGAAGCTGTAGGAAGGAGAAATTATTCCTCTTACAAATGATTGCTATTGTATTCCTTTATTTCTTTAGACTGGTTGATTATAAATCATGATCAGAATTTTCTCCAGGGACAATTACTAGAGAATCCCTTGGCTGAGACATTTCTATTCCCTTCCTTCTTGTCTGCCTCTAGCAAAATAAGGAATAAAATTAAAATGTAAGCTGCAGCTAAGGAATTTTTTTAAGGAACTAGGTTTTGTTTGTTTCTTTGTGGTTTTGTTTTGGGTTTGTTTGCTTGTTTATTTATTTTTGTTTACCTAAAGTGGTTGAAATCATAGCTTCTTTTAAATGCTGAAGCACTGCTTGTCACCTAGGGAGAGAGGGAAACAATGATGTTGAGCCAACAAGAGGAAAATAGAAGCCTTAGCTGGAAAGTATCACCTCAAAATTAACAAAACCATAGCAGAAGCTAGCAAATCTTAGATGGACAAAAGATAAAACAGGAGCTGAGTGGAGATGTCTGAAAAAGATTTCAGAGCGGCATTTACAATTCTGTACTAATACACTGGTGTTTGTTAATGCAATATTTTGTGCTTCTGTTTTCCCATTGCCATGGTTACCTTCAGTTTCAACTGAAGTCAATCTATGTGGCTTTATTCACTTTGGGACTTAAACATGCTGTTACCTTTCGTTCCACCAAAGTGAACACAATGAATATGTTTGATATCCCTTTTTGGTTTCCATGTCACTACAGTGACAGTGAACAGGTGTTTTGGGAGGATGGGGGCTCAAGATGACAGACCCTTGCTTATCCTTGCATTGGCCAAAACAATTCTCCAGGAACTAGCTATTTGAGAAGGTACGGTGAGCCCACAGGGCACTGCAGAAGGGTAAAGAAGATCTTGTCTTAAACGAGGTTGTTAGATCTGAAAGGTCATGGAAAAAATAAATTAATTATTGGTATAAACCATGGAGATTGTGAAGTGATAAGAAGTCAGTGAGGAGTTGTCAGGCTGAATCACATCAACATAGGTAATTTCTTCCTTTGGTAAGATAGCTGCCCCAGTGCATAGAATAGAGAAATTCAGACTCTATGTAAATTAATTCTGGTGTTTTCAGAGACCTAGGGAAAAGCAATCTATATGAAATCATCATAATGATGGTGCTGATTGAAAAAGTCATTCACTGAGCAGTGCTCTGAGATTTTTTAGAGCATTTCAAATGGGGATCCTCTGTAAAGAGTCTAACTGATATTTTAAGCAATTAACTGAGTCCCTGGGTGATACTGAACTGTGAGGTGACACCGAACTGTGAGGTGACACCAAATTCATAGTTCAAGCTGAGTTTAAGAAACTGAAGAATTACCCCACATTCAGTAGTATTTAGTGGATAAAAGGTAAGGTGAAAATGCCATCCCTGAGGGAAACTGAACTCTGTTATGCAAAATGTATCATTAAGGATAAGCAGAAATACTGCATCTGGAGCTATAATAGTAGTATATGAATTGAATATGCATCAGTAATGAAATGGTAGTGCAGATAAAATGCATAAACCACAAAAAGAATATCTATGGCATAAACTGTAGCTGTTCTCTGCCAGCAATGGTGTAGCCTCAAGCGTTGAACTGTGGCCAATTTTAAGCACTGTGCTCCACTCCTTATTTAAAAAAAAAATAAATAAATGGGGAAGGAATCAATTGGAAAGCAATAAAAAGTGGTTATTGGTCTTATTTAAAGAAAAAGAAAGAACTGTTTTATGTAATTAGAAAGGAGAGGCTGAGGTGGAAATATCACACTAATTATCCATGTGGTAGACAACTGTTGGGCATGTCCTCAGATGGTAGGATGAAAAGCAATTAAATTAAAGTATCAGAGATGTAGTTTATATATTAGGGAAGGTATTTTAACTATGAAGAAGAGTAACCAATCACAAAATGTCTGTGATTCTGGTCACTAGCAGTCTCTATGGCAAAGCTTTGTCACTGTCTATGAGGGAGGATCTACATGTGCTTCATCTCACTCAGAACAAAGGAATTACTTACCAAGATCTCTTCCAGTTCTCTTTTCCTTAACTATCCTTATATTTCCTCATATTTATATAAATAATGTATTAACAGTTTTCTATTAATTTCTAAATTTGTATTTATAGGACATATTTGGGGGGGAACATAATGATTCAGATTACATTCGTTATTCTAAACAATGATTTAGCATTTAATTTTCAAGGGAAGATGCAGCTTCCAGGTCTGTGTAGGTAAGAGGCATATATTTCTATTATTTTGGTTGTTTTTTGTATAGATTCAGGTTATTTCCAGTAGAGAGTTCCTCTAACAATGTAAGTGTGACAGCAGGAATTGGGGAGTCATAAGACAGCTCTCTTCTCTGACACAGCTTGCCAGGGAAATACAAACAGCACATTTTAAGTGTCTTTGTTTCTGACTGACAGATACCTTCCACCTAATCTCTATCCAGTGGAGGAGTTTGCTGTTCTCAGAAGAAGCAGAATGGTTTCTGTAAATCACCTTCTCCTAGAAGTCATGCTTCTAGAAGTAGGATATTACAAAATGATTACAAGCTAGCAGAGTGCATAAAGACCAGCCTAAATACAGATTACAAAGTTTATTTAGCAAAATTACCAAATGGAAAACAAATAGACACCTTGTCCATTGATGAAGACTGTGTCTAAGTATGACAGCTCACATGGGAGCTGCTTTCCAGCCAGCAGCGCTACAGGTAGAACCTGGGGACTGGCTGGGACTCCCCTGTCTCGGAGTCTCAGAACTGTATCTTGGCTGACCTCTACCAATCCTGTCTTCTCAGGACCCCAAGTTTTTCCCTTCTCATACCGTACTGGAGACAAGGAATTGCAGACTCTAGCTGTAACTAGACAGTTCTGGAGAGCAAAGACACAAATACGGTAGTGCTGTAGGTTTCCTCCATTACACTTTCCTCTGCTGTTAGAAGATTTGACTTCCTTACTTTTTCCCTCCCTGTTCATACAGGGAATGACTAGGCTTTCACTTTAGTTAATTACTTTCTTTATTTCCAGTAACTTACATGTGCAGTAACACAAGACTAAAGGCGTGTATTCAGCTAAAATTCATTCAGTTTGATTTACTCTAAAGATTGTAGAGTCCAAGTGTGGTGCATGTGTACAGCAGAGGAAAGATTTCTCAGCAGATTGTAAGGATTTCAGTGCCGGCTCCTGGTGCAATTTGTCACAGCCAAGTGTTTTAAAGGCTGAGCACCTATTATCTGGTCAACAAATGAATAGTACTGCAGACAGAAAGTTTACTGTGGTTTTCTGCTCTCACTTTCAATTGTAAGGCATTAAAATAACGTGCCAAACATTTGTTGCTATCTTCTTACCACCTCCTATAGGTAATCAGATGTGCACCAGAACCACAAAAATTAGGTTCAGACAACTCCCATAAGACACTGGCAATCTGCTTTGCTCAAAAATATACTCTTAAATTGCATTTTAATTGTGGAGAACAATATATCTTTAATTTGACACTGGGTGCAATTCATGGTTTAAAACATGACTTTACCCTATCCTATTATCTTTATTGTCATTTGTAGGATATCATGGATCATTTTTCAACCTATGACATTGCGAAAAGAACTGTAAAAACCCAGGATTGAACCAATGAGGTAATTATTTCAAGCGCAAAGAGACAAAGCCCCTTCCTCAGCTTTTATTTGGTATATCACACTGCATTACTCTGCCCATTATAGTTATTTCCAACATGTTACTTCTTACTTATACATCAAAGTTTCAGTTTCAGTGTGCCATATGTCAGTCTAATTATTATAAAGTCAAAACAGAAACAGATATATTTGTAAAACAGAGCACCTCACAATGCTGATTTATTGGCTCTCAAAGTTGTTGCTTTTGATCTCTCAGTTTCAGTATGTTGTGCCTTACTTGCAGCCAGTATTTGTTGTGTTAATCAGCTGGGGGCCTTGGGCTAAGGTTGTTGTCTCATAGTACTTTATGGTAATGACTTGTAATACAATAGAATCATTGATCATGAAACTGATCTGGCTTATGTTCCCAGTGTGGTCACCACCTTTATACTTTGGGAGGTATATAATAGAAGTGCTTAGCAATTACACATCTTTTTTATCCTTCTCGGGTGGTCAATCTCTGAAGGAGACATTCCCTTCCCCCCGGCTCCTGGAAGGATGGGGAGGAGAATGTAGTAGAGTAGAGTAGAGTAGACAGAAGGTGTGCTGTTAGCAGCAATACGTTAATCCCATTCATCTGTATGGGATAATGGGTATTACTCCATGTGTGGGCACTGAGATTTCAGAAACAATCCCTGTCTGTATTTTCTTGCACTCAGAATCACAGAGTGCAATTGCCCCATAACACTAACAATGGCTGTAGAATTGCAACAGTATTGCCATAAATCACACTTTCTACTTGTGCAATGGTAATAGGAAGAGAAGAGCTGCTCTAAAACATCTGTTTTTTTAACAGACATGTATCACAGATCATGGGATTTAGAAAGTTACAAGTTTGACATACTTCCACCTGTAAAGCATAGTCTTTTTTAGTTATTAATACAAAAAAACCTTCTTGAGAATGGCAACAGGAAGGGAAATACAGAGATACATGTGTCTGTGTTTCCTCAGATAATGTCATGTACAACAGAGGGAAAGGTTTATTTTCCAGGATATGAGTTTTAGTGATCATTTTTTTCTAGCTTACTTCATATTCACTACGTGAATATGAAGTAAGCTAGTTTTGGTGGGAAAGATAGCCAAAGAGCAAGAATTTCACACAGTTGTATTTTACAAAATTGCATGAATACAGGCACTGCAACACTAAGCAAAAAAGCAAGCAATAATGAGTTGCAGGAGAAAAATAACATGCAAACTCAGAAATTTGGTCTAAAAGATCTCCAAGCCCACACCACCTTCATAATTGAAGCCTGCCAATCAGTACAGACTCAAACCAGACAAATAACTGCAATTTATTCTGACATAGACAAACTTCAAACTTTCTAGCTTATTACCTCTAGTAAAAGAGCCTCAGCAGCGCAGGATGGATCAAGTGCTGAGGAACTGACCCAGAAAACTGCACAATATCCAGCACTGTTTGCTTGCTGAGATTTGTGCAACTCTGCCTGCACACTAAGCAAGACCTGAAGTAGATATTCTGACAATTTTTTTGACAGCTGTCAAATGCAATACCGAGAGACATTATATGCTTTTGAACAAGTTATCAGGAGGCTTTAAGCAAAAGAAGATCTGAATAAGTGAGAGACCTACTGTTCCTGAGCTTACTGTGAGCAACAGGAACTAAATTGGCTGTCTATATAGAGACTGAGCTTACGAGTTTGAGCTCGTTGCTGTGCAATGTATGTATCTGCTGTGCGACAAAAATGCTGTGCAAACCCTCCACAGTAAAAAACTAGCATAGGTGCTGCTTTTTCCCACCAAATGTTCTCCTTCAGACCTTAGGTAGCAAATACACCCTTTGAAAAGTTCCAGTTCGTTTTTCCAACGAAACAAAGGTGTTGTTTTGGAGTAGATACTAGTATTGTTTGTATCTCAAAGCTTTTCTCCTTTCATTTAGCCTCCCTATACGATATCGGCTTGTAAGAAACTCACCCAGAATTTCTGATCTACTCTTCATTTTGTATATAACACTACATAGATTTTCAGTTCAGTTGTTTGCAGTGCATTGACTATCTGAGGCAGGGTTAATTTAATCTCTTGACTACCAGTTCTGCTTGGGTAATTAAATTTCCAGTGGAACTTGAAGAAATGAAGCACTACATATATTTTTTCATAACTCTTGCGCTGTGCTGCTGTGAACAGTTAGAAAAGAGCCATGCAACCCTGGCAGCTGCGTGACTGCAATTCAGCAACTGGCAAAAGGATTAATTTTCAGACAGTGGAGCAGGTTGAGTGAAGAGATCAAGTGCTTTGAGACTGTTATAGGCAAACCATCATTATTATAAACATTTGAAGAAGAAACTATGTGAAATTTATAATCCTGTGCCCTAGCATGGTAGTAGCTGTGCTTGCTAAATAAGTTACCTTACCATCTTTAACCTGGTATGTGTTCTCCTCTCTGACCAACTCCCTGAGATAAATCAAAATGAGCCAGATTGGCAATGAAGTTAGACATGCAAACAATTTATGGTGAGCAGTTTAACACCATGTATGTGGCCATTTGGTGCTGAGATGGTCTCTATCAGGGATTTAAGAACAGGTGGGACTGCAACTTCATCAAGCATATCTGCAACTAGAAAAAATGAACTTGCAAAGAGGTAATTTTCCTGATGTGTATGTCAAAATTCCTTTACGAGAGCACAAATCAGAATAAACTTCCTTGAATTCTAATTTTGTAACACATTGTACCTCAGATCAGAACTGAGACAGGTGCATTCAGCAAGGAATTAGGGATTATCCTGAAGATAATCTGTGTTTTAATACTGTCGAGTGCCTCGATGTTGTGTCATTTTTTTGGAACCGAACTTGAGAATTAATGGTAATTTCACTTCTCTCTCTGTAAAAACAGCTTTGCCAGATTGCTGGGAGTGATTTGCATTTTGTACTTCATTCCATGAAAACCTAGTCAGCTCTGCATCATCTCAGCACTGTAACATTTGACACTGTAAAATTCTTGTGTAATATGTAATGTATATCATGCTGCACATGTCCACTCATTTGCTGAAATATGACAAGCTTAATAGTGGCATGAGCATAAACGTTGCCATACTGAATCAGAGTAACCACTCATCTAATACAGCTTCTCATGCCAGCCATACCCAGTAACAGATGTTTTTGAAATTGTAAAAGTCCTGGAAGTGCCAATTAGACAAAATTATTCCCATGGCAGTGATACTTTCACTGGCTTTCTACCAGCCAAACCAGGCCCTCTCCCAGAGCTTCTTCTGCCTGGGAAAAGGGAGACGAGATTTGTGGCCTTTTGGGAACACCAATCCCTGGCCTGGTTGTACACAGATCCTGGAGAGCTCACAGCTGTAAACTGAGCATGGAGAGCATTAAAGGACAGCACTCTGCTCAACCTGTGACATAGCTCACTTGTGCTAGTTCTCACATCTCCCAGACATGGCCATACAGTTGCCTAAATGACACTCTAGTAAACACTGCATCTGCATGGCTAGTCTGCTGGAGACATGGTAGAAGTAACTCCCATTTGCTTATCAGTATGCTGAGTAAGGAGGGAAAGGGTTTATTTACAAAGGGTGGTTTTATTTGAAAGCAGATTAAAAAGAAAGTGGTGGTGGGGCTAAGGCTTTGGTCAAGATGCAGCTCCAGGCAGTTCTGCTGAGGAGGCTAAAGTTGATGTTCACTCATGGCAGCAGTGGATAACAAAGACTTAAAAGCATGTCTGCATTTGAGTTTGTAGATCCCATCTACAATAAACTAGCACACGGTGGAGAGTGCAACATCTGTGGTTCAGTATTGGGTAACAAAATGAGTTTAGACAACAAAAGTGAAATTCTGCCTTCACTTTTCAGTTATACAATTCTGCCCAAAGTTTGTCATGTAGAAAAATGTTGTCTTTCAGCACGCTGACCAGAAGTAGGACACACAGTTTCCTATTTTCCTGACAGATTACTCCAGTTTACCTCCGCAGTCAGATTTGCTGGTTTGGATGAGGATATCAGAAACCAATTTTTTCTACACTGATTATTATTTAGAGAATATTTCATCATCAAAACGTAGTCACTTTTGCATTACATGGGAAGTATCACTGTGGAGACCTAGCAAGTTTTCATTCCTGAAATCATAGTAACTCATCAAATGTGAAAAAATAATGCAGGAAAACTACAGCCATAAAAGTCCCATGGTCTCTAGCACTTTGCAAGGAAAATAGATGTCTCCATCAGAGTCCTGCTCATGATGCAGTAGTATTTAGCTAAATGAAATGAAATTTTTAAATGGTATTTTTCTCATGAAACTCAAGTAAGACAAAGTAAAGAACATGTCCTTCATGTTCAGTCTTAAGCCACACATTGCAGTGGTGCAAGCTACTTCTTGCAGAGCAGCATCTGGTTTCCAAAAAGTTGGTGAAAGTCAGAAAGTATTTATGTGTTTTAACATTTGAAAACAAAACTCATTGTTTAGCTGAAAAACATTCTATCCAGTACAATTTCTATCAGAGATGATAGCATTCAAATGGAGATCAAACAGCTGCTGTAGGAAAGGAGATGTACAGCCATAGTAGGAGGATCAAAACTGAAAGACAGTTATAGAAAGGAGGAAACTGAATTTCACACTCCAGTTGAAGAGGAAGACAAGTTGATGGTTTGCCATGTTTGTGAAGAAAACAAAAATATTTAGTTTAGAAAAGGATGGAGTATGACCCCCACTGGTATCTGAGGAAATTCAATGGTAAGACATTATCTGAATTGATTAAGGAACTAAATGAATAAACAAACTGGACTGGACAGTTTGCAAATGGGAACTGAGACTGAGTGTCTGAAACTGCGAGTGCAGTCGACTGATAAGAATGTATTTGGGAAGGAATTCAAGAACACAGATCAACCAGCTGCTTGATATAAAAAGACAACAATCATAAGGCACTAAAGCACCACAGAAGCATTACCAAGGGAATGTCTGGGGAAAACAGAAGTTAAGGATAAATAAACCTGTTAAGGAAACTATATATCCTCCTTGATACCAAAGAAAAAGGCTCCCTGCTCAGGTGATTCAGAAATGTGAAGGAAGTTTTTTATGAAATAATGTTAAAAACAGTGAAACTTCCACAACTGACACATATCCAAAGTGCTCAGGGGCACCCTGAATGACAAAATAGCTCCAAGACACAGCTTTCTAGATGGCACTTCTGAATGCTTCTCACAGTTTGGTAATGCTGTCAAAACCAAAGCAAGTCTTAGGAGATCTGCTTTCTATTTCAAGGGTTTCAGCAGACTTCTGGTATGATATAAGACACTCACTATGTCTTAGTGTTGTTTAAGTGGGAGTGACAACAAATCCTCTCTCTCAGCATCTATCTATACCTGTATTTAGGCTGTAACTTCCTTAGCAGGAAAGAAAGACCACAACGTAAATATCCAGTGTTTCTATTTGCTGTGGTTTAAGCCCAGCCAGCAACCCAGAACCACGCAGCCGCTAGCTTCCTGCCCTGGCTCCCGGAGGGACTGGGAGGATAGTCGAAAGAATGTAACTCCCACGGGCTGAGATAAGAACAGTCCAGTAACTAAGGTATAACACAAAACCACTGATGCTACCATCAATAATAATAATAATGAGGGAAATAACAAGGGAAGAGAATACAACTGCTCACCACCCACAGACCAATACCCAGCTCAACCTGAGCAGTGATCTAGCCCTTCCGGGTAACTGCCCCCAGTTTATATAATGGGCATGACGTGCTGTGGCATGGAATACCCCTTTGGTTAGTTTGGGTCAGGTGTCCTGTCTCTGCTTCCTCCCGGCTTTCCCTCCTCCCTGGCAGAGCATGAGGCTCACAAAGTCCTTGGTCAGACTAAAAATTACTGGGCAACAACTAAAACCATCAGTGTTATCAGTGCTGTTCCCAGGCAGAAAGTCAAAAATACAGCCCTGCACCAGCTACTAAGAAGGAGAAAAATTACTGCTACTGCTGAACCCAGGACACCATTTCTCTCCTGATTGAAGCTGCTTAACTTCATGTTGGAAGATGATATTGGGAAACTGGCAGCCACCTCTTATTTCTAGTCACTTCTAATAAGAGAATTTCAATTACACTGTACTTCTGCATGTTATAAACTGATGTTTGCTAAAGTGCATACATCCCTCATTACCATGACTAGAAATAGTGCTTCAAGCAAAATACTGCGGACACACGTTTTCTCTTTAACTAAACTTTAAAAATGTGGACATTTTTAACACTAGAATAATTTAAGGTAGTAGAGATGAAGCTATGATATTGTCCCATTTGTTTCTTGCAGAATAATATGGGGATAGGATGCATTTTGAAAAAAGTGCTTTACTGTGCTCCAGTTTAAATATAGATTGTCAATACTGAAGACTAGAATGGATCATTTTCACAGAACACCATTCATTTTGAGGAGTGTGTGTTTGTATGTGTTTGTGTATGCATAGCATTTAGATTCTAGTATTTTAACTGTCAGTTTCATGAATTTATTCAGTTAAGGTGACATCCTCAAAGACTACATAAATATAATGCTCTTGTTGAAAAAGTGTAACACAATAAGCTATGCTTGATGGCTTTAATTTATGGAGTAGGAGTGTCTGGCTGTAAAAAATTTCAGAAATTCAAATAGTGGACAAAGAAATAGCTGAGATAATTGCAGTTTGTTTAATTTCTTGAGTAACAAGAGGTTTATTAGACTTGTTGGAAAGGACCATTTGTGAGAAACTGACATTTCACAAGCAATTTAGTGAAGACTATCCCCTGTGGTAAAGTCACAGCAGAGACCGCTAATCAATTTTTGGAAGAACAAAACCACTTCTTCAAAACAGTGGCAAAGGCTTCTAAGGCTCAAAGTGATGTGCACAGGTGTGGACATACGCACATACATCCACACAAAAAGAGAAATAGTCATCAGTGATGGACTCAGATCTTCCACATAAACTATGAAAGTGTCAGGTTTCAACTGGGTAACTGGAAGTCCCCTTAGAATCTTTTTATCCCGCATATGTGTTGAAATCTGTGGTTCAGAAATGTTAAAATATTTAGCAAACGAATTTGTGGCTGAAAATTCTTATGTTTTGGGGGACTGACTGGGACCAAAGGGGGAGGGAGAGGTGTTCCCTGGTTTCTCACTCTGAGATTAAGCTGTCAGAGTTCCTTGTCTCAGAATCTATTTTTCGATGTTTTCCATTTAAGCGGTAATGTTCAGAGATTTTAAGCTTGATGATACTAAATTAAGGTACACAGGAAATTAATGTGCAATAATCTAGTCAATACACATCAATTTAGCTAGGGCACCTAAAGATGGCTTACCTAAACGAAAAAAGTGGGGTTTTTTTTATGACAGCAGGTTATATAAAATTGCTGCAAGCACTGAATGGAGATGTGGAAGGTACATCTTTGAAACATGATTGACTGGGACAGTGATTTTGACTCTGGTACAAAGAGATGTTCTATTTAGTAGAATTTTTGCTTTAGTAATGAAAGTAAAAAATGCAAGAGAGCTCCAAGTGTGCCTTTCATCAGTCAGACAGCTGTGACAGCTGGGTGAAAGATGCATGTATATGAAATGCAGTAATCACAGGCTTTTCTAGTTTCTTGGACAGCTGCTCAAATTAACAAATGTATAGAACTGAGTACCTTTAGGTTATTGCACTTAGCACATGATAGTTCTTTAAATCCTACCTCTTGAGCCCAGGGCTCTAAGAGCCAATTCTGCGTTCATTTACTTCTGCACAAATCTGAGAGACTTGCAATGTAGATGAGTATCTGCTGTCTTCCCTAATCTCCATTTTTGTGTTTTATTGTATAGCACTTCAAAACACTTAGCAATAATTTTTCTACTACTGCTACTAACATAGATAATTCTGCCATGTACAGTGACATGCTATTTATTGCAGTTTAACAAGTTTGACTTAAGAATTGTTGCACGCAGGCTGTTTACATGATTTGAATTGTAAAAAAAACAGAATTATCATAAACTTTAAATTACCTATGTAGGTAAGATAAAGAATAGAATTTGGCAAGCAAGCATTCACACCAGTGCTATACAAAGATGAAGACTTCATTAATGCCTTGTGGTTCCCTTTGTCTTTCTTGATTTTTTAATACTCTATTAATAATGTTTCACCCTATACCTTTTTTACAAATGTATCTGACAAAGACTAGCAAACTCAAACAGGGTTGGGATCTTTCACAACTCATTATTTCTCAAGCACATGTGATACAAGCATGCTTTTCCCCAGTTCTTCAGTGTGGGTTGTTCAATATTATGAACACAGTTATTTGCACTACTTGAGTTTTCACAGAGCATAGGGCTTGACACATTGAGGCAAGTGGCAAGTCAGCAACTTCTTTCACTCCTTTTCAATCTTTCACATAGTTTTGTTCACTTTTGTTCAGTAAGGTTCTTTTGTATCTGCTTTTCTCCACAAAATGGTGTAGCTCTGTAACGCTATAATTTCCTAATCAAGTGCCCTTCACCTGACAGAGCTTCAATTTCTTTTCATGATACAGAGTATTTTATTTGGGCAATGCTGGACCCTACCTCCTCCATTTGGAGCTAGCTAGAAAAAAGGTAGCACTTCTCAACCCACACCCAAACACTTTATTGTCATTTACCTAGCCAAAAAACTACAGAGTCAGTTTTATTCATTCAATTTAAGAGTTTTAAAGTAACCAAACTCAAAGAACATTTTCAACTTACAAAGATTTATTTTCTTCTATCATCCATCAAACAAATCTTAGAGGTATGCTGTAGATTAATGTAATAAAGTGTTTATTCAGCTCATGGAATATCACTGGCCAAAGGTGAGATGAATTTTATCCTAGTGAAAAGAATAAAACAAATCAAGATCATGTGTTTTAGAAGCACAAAAGCTGATCAATGGCAAATTCAGCTTCCTGGTACAAGGGTTGTAAGATTATGGGATAGAAAAGTGTCTCTCCTGATCAAAGCACAGAGTGGCAGAGACCACACAGTCGAGGTGTGGCACATGACTGTTTTAATGTGTGTGAGAGAATGAACTGTACCTTTGGGGCCATGTTTCAGGGTTTTGATGCTGGAGTCTCAGATGTGCTGTTGTAGAGAAGGATGCAGTGAAGAATAAATATGTTGCCAGAAAAGGACAAGAGTAAGTTTGGTTTACCGTTATTTTTAAGAAAGAGTATCCAGGTCAAAGAATCAGTTTAGATCATAGTCTCATTTAGAATCTTTCCAGAAGGGGAAGACTGTGGTTTTGGTTGTTTTGGTTTTTGTTGTTGTTTTAATTGCTGTCACCTACTGTTCTGTAGCTTTATCACAAGGCAACACATGCATTACTTGCACTGGAGGGTTATTTCTGGGAAAATTCTAGCTTCAAAGGGATCTTCTCTTGATTGCATTGACATAAAAAAAGGAAAACTCGTCATGCTAACACAGTTACACTGGGAGAGATTAGAATATCAGTGTCATGGCAGGCTGGTGAGGACTTGTGTCTTCTCTAGAGCCTATGTGGCAGATGCTCGATTAGCACTCATCTGCTTTTGAAATGCCATGCTGTTTTAACTCAGAAAATACAATATGTGCTATACCCCAAGTGCTAGCCTTACCTCACCTATTACACAATGAAACCTAATCACTATCTTCCCATCTACATGTTGAGGTATTGATTTCAAGTATTATAGAGGCGTCTGCATTGTGAGGAAGTAACTATTCCACAGCAGTAAAAGAAAGACACTGCGGGAACATAAAAGAAACAATTGGTAGTTAAAAATCTGCTACACCACACAATCCTAAACCCTTCAGGGTTTGCAGAGTGCATTTTGATAATGCTAGGTAGACTAATGTCAAAAGCAGAAAAGCCTTAACTAACAATTGATTTTTGAAATGGGTGATTCCACAGGACAGAATTATTTCACCCTTTCAATATCTGAAGAAAGTCTACAGGGATGCCAGAGAGGGACTCTTCATCAGGGACTGTAGCGGTAGGACAAGGGGTAATAGGTTTAAACATAAATGGGGGAAGTTCAGGTTAGATTTAAGGAAGAAGTTCTTTACAGTGAGGGTGGTGAGGCACTGGAACATGTTGCCCAAAGAAGTGACAAACACTCCATCCCTGGCAGTGTTCAAGGCCATGTTGGACAGAGCCTTGGGTGACGTGATCTAGTGTGAGGTGTCCCTGCCCATGGCAGGGGGGTTGGAACTAGATGATTTTAAGGTCCTTTCTAACCCTAACTATTCTATGATTCTATGATGACAGCACTAGGGAGGCAGCACGCAATGCTACAGCAGTTTCTTTGTTCTTTATTCCCTGGTAGCTAAGAGCTGTATTCTCACACAATAACAAACTGATGGATCTCCCCTGGCAGCCAGCACCAAAGGAAAATCAGTGGACTATTTCTATTGAAATTTCAAAATATAATAAATTGCATACACAATTATTTTTCCTGTGGCAATCAGTAATACAAACAGGAATAATATTAATAAAACTAGTCAAAATAGACTTCTTGATAGAAGCATTTTAACAATATTGTGCAGTCATTTGCAGCAGCAGATCATGAGAGATTGCTAGATATAATTCTTGATATATTTCAGTTTTCTTTATATCCTGGTCCAAATATAAATTCAAAAAAGCTACTTAGAATATCAACCAAAAAGGACTCTAGGATCTGACTGATTTTTATTTAGTTTATCACAGTATGTACAACAATGTTCTACATGTACCTGAGACATACATGCTCCAAGTCAAGCAAAAACCGTAGCACATTCAAATTATTCTTACACAGTAGGGTGTGGTGAATGCTCGCATGCTAAGAAAGAGTGTTTATTAGTGATATTAATTTCAAAATCTTAAGAAAATGTCATGAGCACAGAAATTATTAAGCCTGTACTATTTCTTGACAGCATATTTTGACTCAAGAAAAATTTGAGAATCACATATTTATTTTCAGATATTTGCATTGTTTTTATATCGGTTTGAAAAAAAGAGCATTTGCAGTGTTTTAGGAGACCCTAATATTGAGTGATATGGTGCAGAAAAGTGCTGTTTTCCTAGGAGAAGAGGATTTTCAGGAGAGGCAAAGAAAGAATTCAAGAATTTTGGTCTACATGGTTGACAGGTATGGAAAATCCATTAGCTATACTGTGTTTTGCTGTAAAATGTTTATAGAGATAGACCATAGGTGGGCTACATGGGCTAAAGTCTGTGCAGCAATCTGCTGTGACTTAAGCCTCATTCTTTTAAAAAGAAAATCAAGTGCATTTTACTCAAAAAGATTAATTCAAAAAGAAAAAGACACTATTTTTTTTCTTGTAAGATAATCTCAGACTTACTCAAAATTTGTCTCAGCTATTTAATGCCATGATCTGAGCTAGTAGCTAGTTTCAGATCATTGTTTCACTTAAAATTGCACAAGACTTTCTGTCCTTTTTAAAAATTCCTGGAAATAACAATAATAATAATAATAAATCTGGATTGCTTTAATATTCATTACCTTTAAAAATAAGGATGAGCTTATTGTCTCAAGACTGAGACACAACTCACTTCTGGTAGATGTAAAATACGTATGTTTACTCATTTTTCATATGAAAGAACCCTCTGAGATTACTTTAATATTTATTCATAAATGCTTAATGCTAGTCTGGAGAGTTGACACGACTGCTGAAAATAATTCAGTCACCTGGTTTCTGATCTTTAAGAAGCATTTTACTAAATACTTGTGTTCTTGTGAATGACAAAGAAGAGATTAACATTTTTTGGTCTAATGGAACTTTAATAGTCTAAGGGGAAAGTCGCAGGGGAAAACATGGATGTTCTATGCAGCCTTAGCGCACTTTGTGGACAGTGAAAAAAATTATGTGAGAACAAACTGAATGCAGTTTTGGTATCTAATATAACTAAATTTAGATTAAGATCAGGATAATTATCTCAGATGAAGGTCTTTGTATTCTCAGAAATGTAAGAGCTTTTTGTGATCATCAGGAATGCCTTTTGAAAGTTTTTCCAGAAATGGACTCTAAATTACTATCTCAAGAAACTAATAGATAATGATTACTGCTGGGTCTCAGCGCTTAGCAGGGGCAAAGCATAGTAAGGGATAAATTATGCTTCTTATTCATGACAAGCTGACTCAGTAACATTGATAATGAGCTGCAGTAACTTGGCAGTGTAAGTAACCAGGAGTAACTTGGTGTTATAGGAAATTAAGGAAAAAGGGGAGAAAGGGGAAGTGATTTGTCTGGGTTCACAGAGGAAGTTGGTAGTACAATACAGAATTAAATGCAAATATCCTGTATTGCAGTCTGCCTCTGGCAGTAGAGTGGAGCTACAAGTTTAATTTTCTTTCTCTGCTTGGATGATAAACTCCCTTTAAAACCAAGGAACAAGCTGATTGCCCTAGTTTATTCAGCACTCAGCTTTAACATGCAATTTTTTTCATGAAGAGTCAAAAATTAGTTTCTTAAAAGAAATACTTCTTTTCCATATCTCCTCCGAGTTACTTTAAGGGAAAGGAAATGAGAAGTCTTAGAAAATTGCTCTGACTGGAAAAGCAGAAAAGGTTATTTTAGGTAAAACTCAAAATCAGAAAAGATGAGATGTATTGCTTGCTTGAGGCACAGTTCTGTTCTTGTGAAAGATGTTTACACAAGTAGTAGCAGAGTGGAAGCCCAAAGGCGTTAAGTTTGTTCCTTGTCAGGACAGGCACAAATGAGCTATCAGGGTAACTCAGTCTGTAAGTGCCCAGGAGGTCTAAGGACCCCCACAGCAGGCACATACTGCTGGTGCCAGCCTGCAAGAGGCCACATGTGCTCAGGAGACATCAGGAGCTGGTTTTCCCTGACCTTGTTCCTGAGTACAGTACTGACAAAGATGAGATTTCTCTACCTTAGAGAAGAGAACAAAGCCAAGTTCTTCCTTTTGATGTGTTTTTCTCATGAAGAAAATGGTTGTGGAAGTTCTTTTTGCTTGTAATTTTTTCCCTTATTGGGAATTTTAAAACTTTTTTGTAAGCATTTTTTTGCTAGGCTATCCTTTTTTTAGTGGAGACTCAAACCACATATCTTGTTTTGAGCACAGCAGAAGAAATTTCTTTAATTTGCTGTATAGGGTGAAAGTTACCTTTTCTGACTATAGACAAGCAAACGCCATGCATGAAAGAAGTTTAAGAATTGTCAAGGTTTTTTGTAAAATCATCTAATGTCTTCAAAAAGAGCACTGATAATTTCAGTTTCCAAAATATCTCCTTTTCTGTCTCACAACAAATAACAATGTGGGAAAGCTGGGGTGTGAGCAGAAACTCTCTACAGGAACAGTGGAGGTGCAGGTCCCCAGGGACTTGCTTTTGTTTTTCCAAACTTCCACCTTAAAATATGGATGTTTGCAGCCAGATCCAGGAACTTAAGATGAATTTAATAACTTCTAGTGCTGGCTATATGGCAAGTAGGTATTGGAGATTTATGTTTTCGGAATCAGACACCAAAATTCCAGTTATGTCCCTTGCAAATTTGGACTCTGGTGATTAAGAGAGGAGCTACTAACAGAGGAGTTTACTACTCAGGTGAGCTTTGAAGCAGTCTAAGACTCTGACAGTGTAAAAGTTGCCAGCTAATATGACTCATTTTCCTGTAGACAGTCCTGTCCCAAGTGGTTAGTGCCGTTGCCTTCAACAGTGTGCTTTAGTTGAATGAAGATGTTTCATACAGACACACAGGTCTTCATGCACGTAATTTGTGCAAAAAGCAATTATTGAATATTTCATACAATCATTTCCACAAATGGTTAACCAGTAATTTAGAAAGTACTGTGATTGTTGTTCCTTGCAGCTAGAGCTAGCAATATCAGAAGAGCCTGAAGAAGTTTTATTCTGTGAGGCATTTCAAAACAGAGTGAAGAGACAATATTTCCTGTGAAATAGTTTTTCTAAGAAATCTTTGTATGGGTCTTTCAGTGTGTCACTCGTAATTAATTATGAAATATGTAAGTAAACCAAGGAAATTAAAAAGCTTTTATTTGTTCCAATTAAGTGCTTTAAAACAATCAGTCCCTGTTTAAATTTTTGATTTACCATAAAACCCCTCAGTAAAAATTTGATCAGCTCTATCAGCTGTTTAAGATTTAATCATTGTGATGGTAATAAATTAAGAATCCACATCAGTTCAAATGTTTAAATAGTTTTTTTTTTTTTTGTATATAAGATTTATTATAGCCACAAGAAACAAGCAAACAAATAAACTACACAGTTTAAAAAGTAATGATTTCTCAGAGGTTCATTTTCCTTCAATTTATGACTCTTATCATCCTTTGTTTTCTATATCAAGCCTTCTGGTGTTCTGCAGCTGAAGCTGGAACGCACTTTGTATGTGAATAATCTTGGCTGCTATATGCTGTAGGAGTTTGGCACTGAGATGAGTGTAATCAACTTAGTATAAATGTTTTATTAATCTGTCACAAAGAATCACTTTTAAATCTAGACAATGATATACAATACTTCGGAGCATGAACTTGGTTTAAAGGGTCAGTGAACTCAAACTAAGCTAAGTACAGGGCAAGTTCTGTCATCTGGAAGGCAGGTGCATGTCTGGGAAGGGCCCTGTATTTCCAGGTAGAGGCAGGAATTTCTCCCAAATAGTGACTGAGAGTGAATAAACTTAGCTGCCGGGTTCATCTCTGTGGACGTCCCCATCACCTTTCTGGTACTGGAAGCTGCAATAACTTCTGTTCACTTGTCAGTGTATCTCTGGAGACGTTTCAGCAATTGGAGCAGCAGCTTCCCCAGCTAGAAGGAGGAAGCCAAGGGAGATTCACACTTCCTTAGGAACTTCAGCTCTGATTGCCAGAAGTGTTTGCAGATGACTAATCCAGTATAATTACTATGGACATTACTGCTTGTCTCAGTTTTAGCTGCAGATAAAAGAGAGCAATTATTATTTCAGAGTGTTTACCCTGGAGGGCCCAAATACATCTTGTTGCATTATTTTTTCATCTGACTCAGAGAAACTGAGTTTCTAATAAAGTTATTTTCATATTTTTTAATTACTTTATCATTGCTGCATAAACCCACTCTACATTTTATGTAAAAGACTAAATTTGCAGATCAGACATCTAATTTTTTTTTTTTTTAATTTCAAGTAACCAAGGAAACAAAGGATGCTATTAACCTTTATAATCAGGAGCTTAATGGACATATTAGAGACTACTTTCCAACTGAGAACAGCCCTGAGGAGAAGGACTTGGGGGTGCTGGTTGATGAGAAGCTTAGCACAACCTGGCAGTGTGCTCTTGCAGCTCAGAAAGCCAACCATATCCCAGGCTGCATCAAAAGAAGTGTGACCAGTAGGTCAAGGGAAGTGCTTCAAAGAAGTAGGAAGAGCCATGTCTGAACTCAAGGTGGTAGGGAACAGGGATAGTTGTTGTCGATACTCAGTCATGACTGAGAAGAAGGTAAGTGTATTGATACCAGCTTTGAGGATATTTTTATTGATTGCTTTTCTTTCTTATAATCTCAGAGAATTCATAATAGATGGCATACGTGCTGAGTTCTGCCTCTCTCCCATCTATGTCACAATCTCCCTGATGGTATTTATGACACGACTTATTTTGCATATATATAAATTTTCTAATGGGAGTCCAACAGCAAGAGAGATTATCTTGCTTGGAAACCCACCTGTAGATACCATGGCTCATTTATTAAGGAAATAAACTTTATAAATATTCTGAATTTAAATGTACATTAAAATCTAAATTAACTGAGAGCATCTGAAAACATGGCAAATGCAGTACCTAGTTGAATGCAAGAAAACCAAAGTGTATAAATGGTAAAGTTATTTCATATTAACTGCTGACCAGTTAGGATAGTCTCTGTGGAATTTTTGTGCCGCTTGCCTCCTACCTACCAGTTAGCAAACATTTCCTAACTCAGTGTCATTAAAAAGTGTGTTAGGTATTATGTGAAGTAACCTGAGCAGATCAAACTAAAAGTGCTTTCAAGTTCTGTTGTTCAAATTTGCTTGTGTTAGTTTGAAAATAATATCCTGTTATTTCAGAGTTGAATTTGAATGTAGGTGTTATCAGCCAAATTTGTTATGAGAACAGAACAAACTTAAAGTTTCTGAATAGCAAGATTTTTGCAAATTAACTGGAAAAAGGCTATTATTATCTTATTTTTTCAAGATAGGTGTTAACTGAGGAAAACAAAAGAACAAACAAAACCAAAACCCACAAAACCCGCTGTATTGCCTCAGTAACTTTAAATGTAACCCAAACATTACTTTTATGATGAAAAACTTTCCCAGCTGAAATAAGTTACTCTAATGATGTAAATCCTTTTGAAAATATAGATGACTGTCTTCACTTGGAATTCAGTTACAAGGGCAGTGAAACAAAATAAATGTGTTTAAACCTATTTTGTGATGAAAGGAACCCATAGTGGCATAGTGAATGGTAAAGTATTAGCATTCTTTCTTCAAGGACCTTTGTTTTATTATCTTAATTGTCATTCAGGTTGATATAACAGGTATTTATTGATTGAACTCTTAGATAAACAATCGTTTGCAAAGGAATTGTTTGGTTGCTTTCTTCTGTAAGATCTGATGAAAATGAAGTGACAAGAGATTTCTTTTCAGGAAAGCAAAAGTCAATGAGGAATAAATAAGAAAGGTGAAAAATTAGCTAAAAAATAGGACAATAAATTCTAGAAAGCAAAGGGTATAGAGTGCAAGGTTGTAAGTCTTAAGCCTAAAGGGAACTTTGTATGTTTTGAAAAATAAGATGTTATGAAGCTGTAGCTCACATAGGAGATCAAAAGTTATACTTCAATTGCATGAACATAAGGAGTCCTCCATAATAAGGACGTTAGCATAAAGTTTAAGTAAACAGAATTCAATTCTGCTGTGTTAATGAAGTAAGAGTAACCAATAGACTATAGTAACTTGAGATTACTGTGGATGTGTATTTAAGACTGTATGGACATAGCTGGCAATGAATATACAAATTGGTGAGATGATTTTTCAGAGCTGTTCCCAAAAATGACATTGCATCATTTCCATATTTTACATACACATAAATATCAGGTAAATAAAATGCCAGAATTGGTTTTCAAAAGAGAGATGTCCCTTCCTTAGGCCCATAGAACACCACTGGAGACAATTCCTACCCCTAGGTTCCTGAAAATGTTATGATTATATATGACTATATAGAAATATTATATATAGGAATATTTTAAATGACTGCAAATGACAATCAGTAATACCACCTACTCCAGAAATGTCTAGAAGTGTCACTCTACATTTTCTACATCCACCAGACGACGCTGGGGTCAGGTTTATTCTAATGCCTGTTTATCTTGGTTTATTTGGATTACTTATTACCTGCAAGGGAGAGAGGACACAAAATTGGTTCTTTTCAAACAGCATTCCCTTGAGTACTAGACAAAAATCTTGCCTTTATCTTTCTGGTCTTCATGGGATATATAGCAAAACTCATCTGTTTTGTCATGATAGGTTGGGAAGCAACAAGTTGACATGATCTAGCAGACTTCTATGTGAAGATTTTTAATATGAACAATATTCCTATGGTAGTGCTGTACACAGTTTGAAAAATACAGAGGTGTGGTGTAGGTAAACATCTCTGTCCCTGCACATTAACATTCTAGAATCTTCAGAAAAGATCATTAAGGTGCTGATGACTAGTATTCAGCCAGCTTTCTGCTTGAGAAAAATATGGCCTTTTAGTCAATATATATACTTAAATATTTCTGTCTTCATCAATGTGTTTCTAGGAACAACAGTTAGAATACAAAACTTTATTTTCAAGGGTAAACTAAATTAAGTCCACTTGCGTGGGCTTTGCTTAATGTATTACCAGCAAAATAACAAGATTTTAATATCTGTACAAAACTTTTAATCTAAAAACTGTACAGTCACAATTTAAGTATAGAATAATTATTCTTATGAGCTTGAGATGTGCAAAGGCATCTGTATGTGTGTACCTTTGCAGGGTCAGGCCTCAATTTTTCAAATGCCTATACATATATTCCACAACTTAATGCTAGAAGCATAAGAAGCACCAGATGCAGCAGATGAATCTCCAGGATAACACATGGAGCAGTTTTCATAATCCCTAAGTAGGAGATATATTTCAAATCTTCATTGAGTGTGTTTTCGTAGTGTATAGTTGTAAAACCATTGCATTCCTGTCGGGACTAATGAAAACTACACTTTTTCTTTTTCTGAGAAAAAAAATAAAGTACACAGTAATTCTGAAGCTTGACTCATTACAGCTCTTGATCTTCCATTCTTCACAGAATGAAATATTGAGCAGTACTGCTGTAGAATATAAGGCTACTATGTCATTCAGTTATTGTCTTGTAAATCATCAGTTTAGGACAAGCCATGTCTGATGGATTCTGCCAGCTGGAAAAACAGCAGACATTTTTCTTGCCAAAGAAGTTTCGCAGTCACAAGCAACATGAGATTGACTTTTTACCCTAGCTTTTGTAATATAACCAGCTGGTATCGTTAAATTCTGGACCTTATGATAGCAGTCTTCTTTCAGTAAGTTGGGGTTGAACAATGAAAATATCTAGACAACTTATTTTTATGCTATACCCTTAAAACACTTAAGGTTTTAATTTTTATACTGTTGCTGTAATCATATAAAAAACCCCATCATAATGAATACTTGGCTACTTAATGTGATTTAAGAAAGATAACCATTAATTACTTTCAATACACTATTAACACTTCGTGAAATATCTAGTTTTTTTTTTTTCTGCTGATGTAAGACTTTGATTATTAGACATGATTAGTTACCCTGTTTCCACTGATATCACAAGCAGCTCATTAAAGTTCCAGGTGTTTTATATTGACAGGTCATAATTTTGCAGTTGACATTGCATTCTGCTAATGAAGACAATTAACAGACATTCTTTATACTCAAAGGGAACCTCCCAATAAAAATAATTAAAGTGGTGGAATTTATCTGATCAAAAATTCATCAGTTCATCTGTAGTCCAGCATACATTTGAAACCAAGTACACACTTCAAATATATTAATTGGGATTTTAAATTTATTCTTATCCTACTTTTGATGAGGAAAGTTTTGATGAACCTAAATACTTATCAGTAGTAAAAGCTATTCCATTAAAAAAGTTCTCATTAATATCTAAAGTAAATAAAAATTATTCCTACACTGTATTCCTTCAGTTAATTTTCCTCTTAGAGAGCCACCATCAAATCAAAGATGCTCCACAAATCATAATGCACTACATTTTAGTACAGTTTTAGTACTTTAGTACTTTTAGAATTTTAACCCTTAATGTTACCTAGACTTTCATTCTTCTTATTGAAGAATGTTCTTCTAATCAAAGAAACATTTTTTTTTCCTTAGATTAAATGAAACAATAATTAAATGAACAGTTGATACTATAAAATGCAAGTCTCTCAAAGGTGGGGGACAGCTCACAGTTCACATTGCTAGCCTCAAAACATATTTTCAAATTGAGGAACCCTGTTAAGCTTACTTAGACTTCCCTGAAGAAGAGTTAAGAAAAACAAAGAAAAGTGAAACCAATTCCTCATTCTTTTCCTTTTTTTAGAGCTGACTTGTTAAAAGTGTGAAAGTTAATTCCAAGGAGCTCTGATTTTCCTGTGATTTACATAAGGCAGAGCAAAGTAAAGCTGTAATAAGATGCAGTATAGTACAGTATGCAAAGCCTGATGAATTTGGAAGTAGGTGTATTTATTTTCACATTCCCAGAGCTTCATGAAGGCAGCTACTTACCTGATGTGCAGGTTGTCTCAAAGAGCTGTTGAGCCTTCCTATAGGTAGTTTTTAGAAATAGCTTATGTCAAGTTCCTTGATAATTTACTCTGCACTGAACTATTGTTGACAGTAGACATGTCCAAATTAGATTCGTCTGAAGACTCAGTATTTTCCTTTTCAATTCAATTTCAATTTTCAGCACCTACTTTTCAGTTTTCACTTATCATTTCCACAAATAGGGTCTGAAGCCTTTAATTTTCAGTCTTCAGCTGAAAATGCCTTAAGATCTGAATGGATTCAATTTCTAGAAAATTGTCAAACTTAATTCCAAATAATCTCTTCAGTGTATTCTTTGAGAGATTCCAGGGTTGTAGTTAAGGGATACTTTCTATTGGATTAACCTTTTCTTTAACAAGCAATATCTTTACTGAGTTTAACATGAAAGTTACTAAGGATTTTTTATTGCACTTGGAGAGTGCCAAACCTACCACAAATACTTGAAGGATTTGTTTCTAATTGATTATTGGTTGGCCAGGGAAGCTGTGAGTTCTCCATCCCTGGTGGTGTTCAAGGCCAGGTTGGACAGAGCCTTGGGTAACATGGTTTAGTGTGAGGTATCCCTGCCCATGGCAGTGGGTTTGGAACTAGATGATCTTAAGGTCCTTTCCAACCCTAACTATTCTATGATTCTATGATTATATCTGAAACTCTATAGCATAACTTATTCAAGCAACTTTAACTGGGTTGCCTATAAATTTGTATTCTCTGATAAAGCAGTGGGATGAATTCGTAACATTAGACATACTCTGCAACTTCTATTTACATGCTTATTGTAATAATTTTTAGTTAATGTGATTAGCATTTAATTTGCAGTGCAATAAATTTGTATCAAAGGAAATATACACAAGAAAATATGTCTTCTTTCACTGTTTATGTTACTCGTTACTGCAGTCTTTATGCAGACACATTTTCCTGTAGAATTAATTCTCCTTATGACAGAATTGTACATAGAATATGCCTACACAGCATGTGCTTCAGTGGAAGTTTTGAATGAGGAAAATGAAACATAACAGAAATCTGCCCTGCATTTAGTCATTATGCCTTTTAAGGTGTACATTCAAGTAATGCTTTCTTTCTTTTACATGAGGAGACAGGATTACAGCATACGGACTGTGTTGGAGTATAAAAGTCTAATAAACATACTTTTTGATGTTTCATAAAGTTTTCGGCCAAAATGTCACTCCTTTGAAAACACAAATATCTTTGTCCTTTTGACAGCTATCTCTATAAGTCACAAAAGATTTGTTAACTGTTAATACAGATGTCCTAGATATCATACACCACAATTTTGACTGTACAGTAAAACTAATTAGCTGAGACTGTGTAATGTTGATAGCAAAACACTTTCAGCTGTTTATTTTTCTGCTAATGTAAATCTTAAAATATTTTCCTATTAAAATTTTTCTTTTAAGAAAATATTATATTCTAAATATTTTAATGACTGTTTTAAGAGTTTCTGTACTAACACAAGCAAATATTTCAAATCTCAAAGAAAAGAAAGAAAATCAACCAGAAAATGCTGGCAAATACTGTGAATTATATCTACTTCCAAGCCAGAGCATCTGGTCTTTTGGCAGACACCCTTGGCAGATCTGTTATACTGGAGGCTTTGAGTTTCTTTTCCTGAGAATTATGTTTGGCTTATTTTGCTAAGTGGGAAATGGACATTGATGTTCCTACTGTGTATGATATTTGGGAATCTAATTTTGCGTAAGACCTTGTCGTGGTTTAAAACCAGTCAGGCAGCTCGTTCATTCACTCACCCCCCCCCCCCCCGCTTCTTTCCCTCCCTCTACTCCCAGAGGGAAGGAGAGGAGAATCAAAAAGAATGCAACTCCCACGGGTTGAGATAAGAACAGTTTAGTAACTAAGGTATAACACAGATCACTACTGCTACCGGAAATAACAAGGGAAGAGAATACAACACCTCACCACCAGCCAACCGATAACTCTCCCTCCCCCAGCCCAAGAAAACACCAACCCGATACCCCCTCCAACCCCGCAGTCAACTAGCCCTTCCGGGTAACTCTCCGTTACATCCTGGGCATGACGTGCTGTGGTATGGAATACCTCTTTGGTCAGTTTGGGTCAGGTGTCCTGCCTCTGCTTCCTCCTGGCTTCCCCTCCTCCCTGGCAGAGCATGAGGCTCACAAAGTCCTTGGTCAGACTAAAACATTTGAGCAGTAACTAAAAACATCGGTGTTATCAGCACCATTCCCAGAACAAAAGTCAAAACACAGTGCTGCACCAGCTACTAAGAAGGAGAAAAAATGACTGCTACTGCTGAACCCAGGACAGACCTTCAAGGGAAGGCTCTGTAACTGTGGCTAGTTAAAAAAATACTATTTCTTGGGAAATTAGTTTTGATCAGAGCATTGTATGTGGAAAGTGTATGCCTCCTAAGGAATATCCAAATTCTACTTAACAAAAATCAAACAGTGCAGAACAAGCTGCACACAGAATTTCTGATCTGGAGGGATCTTTTTTTGAAATAAAAAGCTAAAAAAAACATCTAGAAAGAAGGACAACACAATTTACTGATTAACCCTATCTATAACAGCTGTTCTAAAGCTGAAGACTGCTGGTTGTGTACTTTGCAATCTGGTTGGGAGAAAATAATGCATATGACCTATAAATTGTTTGAGTTGTTCTAATTATAATCATTAATCTACTCAAAAAACACAGCCACACTGATATTGTCAGTTGTATTAGTAACGTTTTACCACTCAAACTGGCCTTGAGAGGACTTATTGTGAAATAAGGTCATATTAAAAATACAGAACTGCAAAATACAGTTCCTCTGAGAGTTACTTATTCATTAATTTCCCAGTGAAATTCTTTTACAAATAAATTTTATACACATTTTTAGAAAGAGTTTTTGAATATTTGATGTTTAGGATGTATTATTTAATCCTTGTATTGTCTAGGCTGTTAATTAGGTGTGCAGCTTCTGAAATTAGTAGCAGTTTCTGTAGGATAGAATCTGCTTCATTTCAAGCAATGTAAAAGCTTTTAGGAGTACAGCATAAAATATGGTAACAAGCTAAGGAGATTTTATCTCCTTTTCCCTCTTTTATGATAAAGATGAGTAGCATAATGTTTCAGAAGCTGCTGAGTTAGAGCTTAGTTGAGTGCCCAGACTCAGACCTAATTCTCAGAATTAAGTTTGGCTTCTGGAAATTGAATCCCTCTACAGACACTGCAAGGGAGGAATCTAAAATCACAGAAACACAAAAGTCAACAGACCACTTGAGAATCCTCACCATTTTCCTGCATGCGCTATGTATCTAGTACATGAGAGCTAAGTATAGTCACTTTTCCCTCAGCTAAGAGTAAGAGAGTCAGTGGTTGCTGAATTGATTCATTGTTTTTATTTTGATATATATTATATGTCTGTAATATTTAAATTTCACTGCCAAATATTTTGTGTGACTTTGAGTGTTTTCAGTATTTTTATGATGTTTTGAATGCAACTGCCTCACTTGCACACCAAAAAGATACTCAATGGCCCTTTTCTAAAAAGAAACAGCTATCTAAAGGCTCACAGAACTGAAAGTCTGATGCACTGAGTAGCTTCAAAGGTGAGTCTTTAATGATTTACCCGGTTTTAGTAATAGTTTGCCAGCAGTTAAGCTGCTCCCCAGGTGGCAAAGTGGGAAATGGTGAAGAACAGAGATGTTCTGACAGTCTATCCTTGGGTATCAGGATTATTTTGTCTACAGAAAAAGCTCCCAAACTAGTCTGCCCATGAAAGACTGTCAAGTTTTCCTGCCCTGTTTTGTGAGCTCATGGTAGAAATAGATGTAAAAATGGGTGTACTGTCCACAGGTCTGTCTTGCATAATAACCTGTCTTTGGTACTAGCTTCTTATAGGAGATGCTGAAAGCAGAAATATGTGCAAGGTATGCATGTGCTATTATTTTCTGTTATCCTTTTCTAGCTTCTGTCAATCCATTGACTGGAAGTCAGAATTTTCAATATTGGTAGACCATTTTCTGTCATGAATTTACCTAGCTCCCTTTTAATACCATTTATCATTTTGATATCTGCAAATCCTAATGACCTATGTTTCTGCTTTGAGCAAAGAAATATTCATCTTGTTTAAACTTGTCAAATGCTTTCACTCAATACACATTTACTCACCTTCCAACCATTCATGACTTCATATATCACTGCTATAACTCACAGTTGTTGATTTGGGACTCTTTTCCCCAGAAAGCTCTAGAAATCTCTTTTTGTGTAGATACTATGTGACATTTTACTCATTCTTGCAAGTCTATTTTTATGCCTTCTGTACTCTTACAGTACCTCCTTTTAAAAAGAAAGGGAAAGAAAAGCCCAATCAGAACTGTACTAGCTATTATCACTTCAGATAGTTTCTCTTACTCTTTGCCAATCTTGTTTTCTTAAGAGATTGTGCTAAAGGATTTTGGTAGTTGGAGTTTGTAATGTTGGATGGACCATGCTTTCCTACACATCTGCAAAGTCCTCAAAATGTTATAATAGATCTGTGACTTCTTCCTACCAAAAAAAAAAAGTGGAAATCCACTTTTTCTGCTTCATTTTTAAGTATATTCTTTACCATATTTTAAAGAAGTCAGGTTGTCTGTAAGTCAAGCTTAATCAACTGTACTTTCTTATGGAGTCTTTTATCGAAAATTACATTCTATTTACCACCTTTCTGATATTTATATTGGAAAGATGTTACTTAGCACAAGTCATAAGATGGTAATATTACATTAGATTTCCTTGGAACCTTTAGGCAAATATGATTTGGTCTTGGCAGTTTGCTGCTATTTACTTTGTCACTGTATTCTAAAACCTTTTATAATTACCCTTATGTTTGAGATATTAACTCTGACTCATCCTAAATAAGATATGGCTTTGGTGTGGGGAGATCATCAATAGGGAATACTGATCCAAATAGTTAATTCTGTTTTTCTGCTGTTACCTTATCACCACTGAATGGTCTCTTTATGTCATAATTAAATGATCATCTCTCTCACTTAGAAGCAGGCTCCCAGACATATAAGCGTTTAAAAATATTCTGTATTGGTACTTTTCATGAGCTTAGGAAATTGATCAATTCTTCCTAATTTACTATGCTTTTGCATATAGCCTGAATTTATATTTTTTTTCATATCTTTATTTCCCTTAGGTTTCTATGTTTTGAAGAATACCATTTTTTAACAACTGCTTTAGCCCATTGTATAGATCTTTTCATGTATTGCACGTTTGCTTTGATTATCTAGACATTGTCTTTGCTACCTACAAGCATTTTACCTTTAAGTTGTTTTTTTCATATATATTTCTCCTTTTTGAATTGAAATACTACTTACGGAAATTATTTTACCTATTTCATCTTTTATACCGTACAACTATGCTTCTAGTTGTGCTCACTTTATTTTAATTACAATTCAAAGAACTAATACAAAAAGAACATGCTCATATTTTATTAATACCATTGTGAACCAACTGAACCATTTTCATATGGTCATTTAACTACTATGATTTTCATTCTTTCAGTCACCTCAAATTAGGAAGGAAGTATAAAGATTTTCAAGTACTTCTGAAGCAGTATTTTCTAGGTCTCTGAACTGGCAAAACCTAATTTCCTAGCATATGAGAGGTATTTAACATCTGAAAATTGATGGAGTTATTTCACACCTGTTTTAACATTTTTGGTAAGTGAAGAATGAATATTCCCTTTCAAAGCATTTGAAAGAGCTCACAGATTCTAGACATCTCTTTTTGTCCGATCCATTTGCTTGATACAGTCATTGATCATTCTTGTGATTATTCTACTTTATTTCTGTTCAAGAAGGACAATGAATCAAAACTTGCCCTGGAAAATCTGTTTATTCAAGTTATGAGTCCTTTACATATAGCTGCTGATAACAGATCCAGCTATTTCAGCCTGGAAGTAGCATTCTAGAAAGCAGCTCTAAAAAAGGAAAGTGTTTTGCTCAGTCATAAGTCATACCTTCCTCTGATTCCAAGTGTTTCCAAAGGAACAAACTGAAGTGGAATTTGTAAGCAAAGGAATTTCAAAACTCAATGTACTTTTTAGAAAATAATAAAAACCAAATATGTTTGATTTTTGGGGGGTTTCGGGGTTTTTTTTGTTTGTTTGTTTGTTTGGTTGGTTTTTTTTTCTCATTTTGACTGATATTCATTCTTGTACAAATTAATGAAAACAAAATTAATTATAAAAACTTTCTGGTTTCGCTCATTTTATATCTCTATCACCTGTATCAGGTATATCAAGTATAACATGTATATCATATAAATAACCTATATCATTTATCTAATATAATCTATATGTAAATCTTATTCTGGATAGATAGCTAACACACTGTTATCTATTAGTTGCTAGAGAGTAGAATTTGGTTTCTGCTTCTGCTACTGTTAACCACTCAAATTTCTAAATGTCCTGTTATTTTTTCTGCTGAAAGAGAAGATAGGCTCTTAACAGCCTTTGCTCCAAACAGGTTAGCCACAAGGACTAACACGAATTAACATTTCCAAGGTCAAAGAAGTACTGATATGTCCCCTTTTTGCTGCTTTTCTATCTATAGAGGTTACTAAGTACAGATCACCATAGTCTAGGTAGCTTGCCTCCAAAACCAAGCTTAAAGCACGCTAGTATTTCAAACAGGCCAATTGCTTAATCAGCGCTTGTCCTCTAGAATTTAGTCTGAAAAAAAACCAGGATTGTTAAAATTGCTTTCACTGTAGTAGTTTTACCACCTCAGATGAACTGAAATTAGACTCAGACTGTCCAAAAAGCAATAAACTTTACTGTGAAATGTACTGGGGAAAAAAAAAAAAAGAAAAAGATTGAAAATAAATCCTAAACAAATCATCATCTGTAGTTGCTTTTTTGTTTCCTGCTATAAAAAACTCTCCTCAAAATATCATCCTTGAAGCCAAAGTTATTTTTTAGATATTTCAATTTTTTTCTCTTGCTTTTTCTGAACTCATGAACATGTGGAACTGAAGTCGACTAGAATCTTACTGCTAACAAAAAGCCCTAAACTTTCTATCTTCTAACTCCATCAATATGCCGCTAATCTTGCACTGGTTCAAAAATCAGGATGTGATCATTTTACTGAATTCCAAGAGATCAGTGTAAGTAGAAAACTTACTCCTTTAATAGAGAAGTACATTTTTACATCTTAGAGTTATCACAGAAGCCTTCTAAATTACCTGACAAATGGAGTAGTTATTTTTTTAAGTAATGTTTCACTTCAATCAAACAGAAAGTTTTGTACCCATAAGGAAAGCATGAGATGCCAAGAAAAGCAAAGAAGTGTCCAAATAAGGATTCCAAATGATTGTTATTATTAATTTTCTTACACATATAAGATATCAAAGCCTAATATTATTTTCTGGAATGAAAAAAAAATCTTCATAACATCATAAACTTTTGTGGACTTGAGATCATTTGTAAGTTTTTGTCCTTGTTCATGTTTTGCCTAATTTACTGATACTTTTTGATAGGTATATGAACTTTAGGTAACTGTATTTTAGATTCCTGTCACATACTAACTCCACCATTTTATAAAGCAATTGTTTCAAGTTCAAAGCAAACAACGCATAGAAAATTTAGATTCAAATGAAAGCTTACTTTTTGCCACATTCAAATGATTACAGATATCTTTATTTTCTAAATATGGACAAAAAGAGAGCAGTGAACAAGAGGACTTCCAGAAAAGTGAATGTTATTGTAATATGCAGTCCTCAGACCTAGACATTTAATACTTCCAGAGTGAGACCACCATCTAATTGCTTGGCTGTACCAGTTAGGTTGTAATAGGTTTAGCTCACAGATTTTCAAGGAGACACTGAAACACTATGATCAGAGAGTTCAACTTCTGTACTCCTTATGAACCTCACCTGAACAGTTCTATGAAAATCTGTAAGGCTGCTGGATTTTTTTTTATTTTTTTTTTTCTGTTGTTGTTGTTTTCTTTTTGATTTGGGATATTTTTGTAGAGCTATAAAATTTTCTGTGTATACCTGAACTACCATAATTTGAATAAGTAAAAAACAAAATTTTTATCAGCTTATACTGAAGAGTAGAATGGTCACCTTATTTAAAACTTGATTTCTCGTGCTTTTAAGCACAGATTTCACAGTGTTGATGTACAACAGTCATGTTTACTTATAGGAATTTTCACTGTAGATGCCACGTTCAAGGTCTAGCTGGATGTTGCTTTGAGCAACCTGGTTTGGTGAAAGATGCCTCTGCCCACAGCAAAGGGGGTGAGATTAGATGACCATTTAAAGTTCTCTCCCAACCCAAAAGACTCTGTGTTTCTATGATAAACTTTATGCTACAGAGCACCCACCCTGGTAACTTTTAAATATCAATTTATTCACTTTGCTACATGTATATGAATCAGAGAGACCAAGGCATGAGTTGGCAACAAGACAATCCCAACACAGCTCTTTGTATAACAGCCCCATGATTTCAATGGTAGGCCAGGCTTCTGGTTCTGAGTGGAGAAGCTTGACAAGTCTGCAGTCCTTTAATGGAGCACAGTTTATTGCTCCTTGACTTTCAACAGAATGAGAGAAAATGAATGGTCTGAACAATTTAAAGCTACATTTAAGTTAGCTCTTCAAGGTTACAGAAACTCACTGAGACCGACAAACTCTTTGCAAAGCACAGACAGTTCACAGGAGAAAACAAGGCTACAGTGACTGCCTGCGTTAGAGGAAGGGACTTCTGGAGGTCTTTCATCTCACTGCTGTTCAATTAATAGCTAGCCATAATCTAGACATTAATGAGGGATGCAACTGGAACTGCAAAGGAATAACATAATTAGGCCCTGAATTTAATTATTCACAAAATTACATGAAGATGCTGTACTCTTTTATTTTAAATAAGGCTAATTAGGTTTCTTTTCTAATTGGAATTTTTATAGATTCTATGATTTACCATGTGGAAACACATCTTAGAAAATTTCCTCTCTGCCTCCCGCATGTTCTACCTGGTCTCCATTAGAAATAACAGCTGACCTATGCTATAAAATAATGTCTTAAAATCAATTCATAATAGATTTTGAAGGATTAATTTAAAGTTCTATATGACGAAACTGCTAAACATGAAGGGCTACCTTCATGGGACCTCATATTGTGTGCCAAGATTTTATAGATGCTAATTGGCAATTTAGTTTTTGATCAGTTTGGTGATTGCCACTTGGTTTATCAGTGTCAATGTCTAGATATATCTGTGCGCTCAAAATACTTGTCTGAAAACATTTCGATGATTCCTAGCTTCACAAAATGGTGTTATTTTACTTCTGTAACGCACGGTTTACCACACTTTCATAATAAAATAATAAGGCCATTTCTGCTCAGAATAAGCATGCAGAACCTAATAACTATTTGTTTTTTATCTGAAATGGGTAAACAAAAATCAACAAACCTTCCTTTCCATGTATTAGATTCCCATCTTGTGTGGCAGTGATCGGTTTTGTATGTGCAAACAAATTGTATGTAGTGTAATTTGCAGCTTCTGTGTCTCAAAATTTCCACTTTATGAAAATTATCATAATTGAATGTCTTTTCACTAGAAACATCAGTTCATGACAAAGGTCCCTATTAAAGAAGCCAGTACAATGATGTCATATAAGATAGGTAGATTTATTTAAGCCAGGCTCACCCAGAGTGGCGGACTGATGGGCGGTTACAATATCAGTGAAGAAAGCCTTCAAGCCTGAAAACATGGATGGAAACCATCCTTCCTTTCTAAGCAACAAAGCCAAAAAACTGAAGGAAAAATTATTTAGAAAGCTTTAAAATAAAAATAACTAAATAGCTGAAAATGTTTTTAAAAGTGTTTTAGCAATAAGACATGCCATTAACTTAAAAAAAAGCCTTTCTGCTCAAACATTGCTCTTATTTTGTTACTAATAATTCAGTCAATCTTCCTGAAAAAAAAAAAAAAAAGAAAAAGACCACAACAAAATGAACCCCAAACACAAAAGAAAATGAAAAATTTTTGGCAGTGCCTACAGTTTTCCTACAAAGATTTAACAGACTGTCAGCTGTAAAAGACAAGGTAGTTAAGTTAAGCTGAAATCTGCTAATCTTCAGATATTTCTTGAAAAGTGATATTTTTTCCTCTATGTGCTTCTCATGCATTACCTGGTAAAATAGTTGATTAAAAATTAATTTCAAAAATGAAACAGTATATAAATATCTGACAGTTGTATTAATAGCAGAATAAGCTATGTCACTAAAACAAACCATATAGTGGTTATGTCGTGACTCTGGGGACAGAAGTGATACCAGAATGTCACTTTTAAGCTTACACTGTAGTATTTCTCCCTATCTGGAAGTGAAAGGCTTATTTTTACCATGCTGAATAGGTATGGAAATAAAACTGCCTGTAGTATTGAAAATAAAAGCTGATGAGCAACTTTTAAAATTCATTGTTTTCTTGGAGCAGTCTTATGTTCTAATTCTCATTTTGAAAAATATATTTTTTTAATAAAAAATCCCCTTATCATAAGGTAAGCAAGTAATTAAAATGGATATTTTAACAAAATATTCAGAAACCAACAGAAAGATTTTAAAACTTGTCTGCATTAGCTGTTTTAATTCACCTTATCTGACTATGACTATAACAATGAATTGGGCATGGGTGGGGGATGTTAACAAAGTTAAGCAGAAAAATAACATTTTTTCCAAATTTCACAACACTTTCCAGTCTCTGTTCTAAGAAATTTATTTTGAATTATATGGAATTTTTATTTTTGCAAGGCTATTAATGTTTGAACTAGTTGATTACACTTTTAGAACTTCATGGTAAATCCTGGCTCTGTTTGGATATAAGGAAACTAAAGACTGTATTGATTTGGTTCATTTCACAAGTATCTGGAATGAGGTCTGCTACAATTTTTCCAGACCATTACAGAGTGTCCAGAGAGCACAGAGGGAAACAGACCTAAACAGATGTTATATCTCTTATACTTTAGTCACGGGTCCCCACCAGTTGATTAAGCCAGCATGTGTAAGTTGCAGATATAGACCAAGATGTATGATGAGACAGGAAGACACTGTTCTGCCAGGTTGATTCCAGTTAATTCTTCTCAGCAGTGTTTGCTCAGAGACAGTAAAATTCTAATCAGTTTGAATTTACTTTCCACACTGGCAACTTTGCTACCAGCTCCTAGTATATTGAGAAGGCAGATGGTCTGAAATGAGCCTAATAATGCATAGAGTTAGTGGTGAGATGGGTTCCTGGCGTTTTGTGAATTAGGAGTGATAATCAGCGCAGTGTGTGTTGGTAGACGCTTGGCTTTCGAACAGGATAGATAGGGAAAAATACAATATTAGCAGGGACAGCCATGCACCCCTTCATTCCCCAGACTGCTGAAGCTAAGCACAGCAGCAGAAGGCAGGCTGGCAGACCTTCTCCTACCACCACCTTGGACGCAGACAGCTGTATCATGAGCTTGGAAAAAAGTGTGGAGGTCTGGAGCAGGAGCCACACAGGCGCTGTAATGTTTCCTGCTGCTCTGACCTGCTGCCTTCCCTTCAGGACAGCGCCTTGTCTGAGCCCAGAGTGGTGGGTGGACAGAGCTGAGAAGGGGAGTGGTACAGGTGGTTTCAAAGGAAAATTGTCTATGATATAAGAAGGTTGTAAAGGACATGCATACAGAGACTCAGCTGCCTGTGTGACATATTTTGGAGGGTTCACAAGAGCTGGGGTGGGAGATTGCTTGTGTGGAAACTGAATGATTTGATCTCACTGGTGCTGAGGTCATAAAAATCAGCAGAAAACAGAATGCGTGTCCTGTGCTTCTGAATACTATAAAAGTGCTGTGATTTATCTCTGAGTTCACTATATATCAATGTTTTTTTTTTTCTTATATCCAAAAGTATGGCCTTACACAAGAAATCTGAGGAAGGGCTTTTTACAAGGGCATATATGACAGGACAATGAGTAATGGCTTTAAGCAGACAGAGGGGAGATTTAGATATTTGCAAAAAATTCTTCACTATGAGAGTGGTGAGACACTGACACAGGTTGCCCAGAGAAGTTGCAGCTGCACCATCCCTGGAGGTGTTCAAGGCCAGGCTGGATGGTGCTTTGAGCAACCTGGTCTAATGGAGGGTGTCTCTGTCCACAGCAGATGAATTTTAAGGCTTCTTCCAACCCTAACCATTCTATGATTCTATAAATATCCCTGGCAGTGTTCAAGACCAGGTTGGACGAGGCCTTGGGTGATATGATTTAGTGTTAAGGTGTCCCTGCCCACGGCAGGGGGGTTGGAACCACATGATCTTAAGGTCCTTTCCAACTGTAACGATTCTATGATTCTATGAAATACTCATACATAGGGGAACAAAATATGCAGAATGGTTCATCTAACAATCCAGAGTATAGTGGATGTCCTTTCTTCTGTGAAAATTCCTGCTTTAACTTATGGTAGAAAGGAAGATCTGATTCAAAGGGTTAACAAATGTACAGGGGGGTTAGGGTTGAGCCACTTGCTTAACAATGTTATTGCTTGCTCATGCTTATGGTGCATGGTATTTACAATGTACAAGGGGATAGGTCAAACCACTTACTTAGCAATGTTACTGCTTGCTCGTGCTTATTCTACTTGCAATGTACAAGGGGATAGATCAGGATGCTTGCTTAACAATGTCATTGCTCACTCATGATTATGCTAGGACAAGATACAAGGACATAGTTATTGTCAAGAAGTAGGGACCATGTCTTGATTCCTGTCCTTTGGATGCCTCCATGTATGCTAGAACTAGATATAAGGACATAGCTATTGCTAAGAAGCAGGGACCATGACTTGATTCCTGTCCTTTGGACGCCTAGGCTGGCTGAAATTGGCTCTGTGCTTTGGACAAAGACCAAGGCTCCAGGGAGCATGCATAACAACCAGAGGTGAAAAATTCAAGCTCAAGGAAGACTCATTTACTTCATCTCGAGACCCTCGCTCACGTCCACTAGGAGGCACTGCACAGGCGCAAAAGACTTCTTAGCTCATTATAATACAAAGCGGGAATAGGACATGAATATGTATAGGCGTGTTGTGCAACTTTATGCATATGTATAACTTTAGAGGATAAATGTAAAGGGGAAACAAAGCTGAGGTGTGCATGCTTTTGGAGGAGTTATCCCCCATGTGCTTCAGCGCTGAATAAAAAACATACCTACTTTACAACTTTAATGAGTTGTGAAGTCTATCCGCACATCATATCCTTTTTGTTGTGATGGGATTTTCCAGACTTCATAACAGTCCTAGAAATTGCTGAAATGAGCCTTGACTAAGGTACATATTTTTACAATTGATTTAAAAAATTACTTACACATATCAGAAAAAAAAATCTATATTTTTTTAATGCATAGCATGATAGATAGGAAACTTATGTAAACAATGCTGAAGAAAAATACTTCTTTAATTAACTGTATCTGTCTTGAAAAAAAACAAGAAAAGAAAAAAATTCACACCAATTTTGCCATTGTATTTATGAAAAATCATTGAAGAGACTTTTAGAACAATGGGTTACTCCCTTTCCTTTTACAGTTTACAGTCATAGTTCTACACAGAACTGAATTACTCTGCTGCATCACAGGTTGGCTAATCTTTTGTGGTATTTCGGAGTTTCTTGCTGTTAATAAATTGGTTTCTTCTGGCTGTATAGATAAACACTCTGATTATGCTGTAAAGAGGAATGACTGAGGTGAATACCTTGAAAGTATCAAGCACCTTGAATTTGTGTTCAGACTTCAGGTTTATTAAGCCTTAATCCCATTCGGAAAGCACAAAATATTCTTCTTTTAATAATCTATTTTTCATACCTTTCAATCTCTAACATAAATCTGTCAGGTGGTGAGAATTCAGGTGGAGAATTTTCTGAATGCATCCTCCTGCTGAATGCAACTTCATTCCTTCAGATGATTCTAGGGTTTGGAAGGGCAAGTAAGGTGGAAATGGAAGATATTTTCCAGCTGTTTAAATTATTGCCTATGAGAAAAGAGTGACAGTAGCTATTAGCCTGTCTGATTTTCACATGACTGAAGACAATCAGATATTATTAGTCATGTTTTAAACACTGCCTGTATTTTACATTCACATACCTGTATGGAGATGCCAGGGTGTCCTGGTTTCATAGAATCACGGAACACTTAGGGTTGGAAAGGACCTCAAGATCATCTTAATTCCAACCGGCCTGCCATGGGCAGGGGCACCACACACTAACCCATGAAGGGGGTTAGCAAACAGCTGTGGGTGCTGAGTTACCAGCTGGATTTAAACCATGACACAGGACTCTGACGCTAAATTCTGATTTAGTATTCCCTGAGCACAACTCAAAACTGATGAGATTTTTACCTGTGAACAAAAGGTGACTTGAGGCACTCATTTAGAGTTCCAGAATTGGCTGAACTACTGGATAGAGAGGTACAACTTTCCACACATTTCTTACTCTCTTTGATTCAGCTCTGACAGTATGGTGTACAAATTATTCAGTCATATTCTGGTCATATTTTCCAAGAAAACATGTTGAAGTTCCTTTTTTAGGAATCTTTCTTTCACTGTAGCTTTCAGAAACAAATACATAGTTGCCTATTCTATTCACAGTCCTACGTACCAACTTCCTTAGATATTTCAGAGGTTCCTCCTTCCAACCATGTGCTTTGGGCAACTTTCTCTTTTTTTTGTGTTTTGAAAACTTTTCAATCCCATTTATCAGGGCTTATTTGATCTCAAAAAAGATAAAGCTCTTCATGTATCTATGAGGAATGATAAAAACATTTTATGGTTGTGTTTATTGTAACACCAGGAATACTATCCAGAATATAAAATTCTTCTTTGTAACAAAAGAGAATCACAGAGTAAATTTAGTAAAAATGTAAGTAGAATAGAAAAGTCTGGAAGTCTGGGGACCGTTTGATCCAAAGGAGGGCCAGTTGCAAGGTTAGGGACACATTCAAGGTGTGAAAAAGTATCTACTGAATTTCCATTGTTGCACCTTGTGTCCAACACCTCTCATACTTCATTCAGCATTTGTACAACTGCATCTGGAGCCTTATGTCCAGTTTGGACTTCCTAGTAATAAGCAAGTCCAATGGAGGACCCCCAAGGTGGGGGACACATGATGTACGAAAGGATAGTACTTCACTTCAAAGAGAAGTCTGAAAAGGGATCTTCTTACTGCTTTCTACTACTTATTGGGCTACTGACAAGTCAGAGCCAGACTTTTTCAGTTGTACAAATGCTGAATGAAGCAGACAAATCAATTCCCTCAACTTGCTGTCTACATTATTTTTTAGTATGGCTCAGTATAAAGTTAATTTTCTTCATTGCAAGAATACACTTCTGACCCATCCTTAACTTGCTGTTCATCAGCATTTGCAGCTTTTCTGCAAAACAATTTTCCATATGGCCAGTGCCTAGCCTGTTCTGCTACAGGGGATTATTCTGTCCCAGGTGCTCCGTTCTGCATTTGCCTTCATTGAACTTCATAAAGTTCCTGTCGGACAAATTCTACACCCTATTAAAATCTTTCTGAATAGCAGAACTACCTTCTGGCACATAAGACTATACCTAAGATGTTACTGCTTTTTTTTCTCAAGAATCACTTGGAATGCTTGACCTCCCCTTTGTATTTTGTCCTTGTCTTCAAAACTCTTCTGATTTGCAGGTGACGTTATTTTTGACTGCTTGCTGCAAGAGCTCCAATTGGCTTGCTTTGTGGAGAAAAAGAGATATAAAAGACAGCACCTCTGAAGAGCCATCGCAGAGAAGGAACTCCGCTTCTGGAAAACTGACCA
The DNA here is from genome assembly GCF_028554395.1 of Pezoporus wallicus. Classification (NCBI taxonomy): domain Eukaryota; kingdom Metazoa; phylum Chordata; class Aves; order Psittaciformes; family Psittacidae; genus Pezoporus; species Pezoporus wallicus. The sequence goes on from NW_026635157.1 coordinate 1,894,925, forward strand.
ACTGAAAGCAGATGAACCCAGGTAAGCTTGTTACTTTTAATAAATTAACAAGATCTCCCTACATCTATGGACTGAGTAATTAGCCCTAGAGATTTTTCCACTACAGATCAGGTCTCATGTTGAAAGTTCAGACTTTCTTGTCTTTTTTTTTTGTTTAGTTTTAGTTTTTACTGCTTTAGAGTTGGATGTTATTTTATTAAGTGCTCTGATCTCTGGAGTATAGGAGTTGCTGCAAAGATTACTTTTTAGGAACACTGGTATTACTCTGCTTTTTCTCTGATCTGACATCCCCCTGAAACCTGATGTCTTCTTGTCAATGCTGGAGTTGTAGGAGAGACAAGTGCTTGTTGCTGCTTCCTAATTATTATTAGTTTCCTGTAACCAGAGAGAATATATTGGAGGAAACATTCCCTGTACTGCTTTGGTTATTTGAATTCAGTAACATGGGCAGGTCAGAGGAGAGCATATCTGAAGCTATGCCTTCATGATTACAGCTGCCATGTCTGAATCATTGTTATCAGGAGAGTAAAAAATTAGAGTTCAACAGGTCCAACAGTGTGAAAATGCAACATCTATTAATATTTTAGATTCTTCTCCCCTGCAGAGTAATTAGAAGTCAGAAAAGTGAAAACTGAATATGGGTTCCATGGGCATGAATATTGTATTCATTTAAGCTTTTTCACCCCACTCTTACAGCATTCTGAGGAGGCACTGCTAAGGTTTACTCCAATGGACATCTCAGGATGCTTTCTGGTATCTGATACCATAGTCCAGGACCCCAGCTTTCATGACTCTTTGGAAAACACATGCCTTAGCTTTGGAGGAACATGTAGTTCATGTGCTTGATTGAGCTTTGCTAAGGATGCTCATTGACCAAATGTCACTTCCCAAAGCATGAACTCCTCTGTGTTTGTCAGGTAATTCAGAGACTTTATCACTAGGCAAGATTTTAAAACAAGAGAAGACATCTATTTTATTCCATCTGTGTATTGAAAGCTGATACAATAAAACAGTACCCAAACTTGCAGTTCTTTTCTGCTGCAATTTAACACTCAGGTCTTCAGTGGGTGTCTTCCTGTTGAAGACTGTAACTAAACAGAAACATGCCTTCTGCTTTTTGTTTGGGCTTCCATAAAAAGCAAGTAGACTATAAAGAGGAAATGTAGGGGGTTTCAACCCTCTTTCTATTTCATTTCATGTGAATTTCAATATATATTTGAACTAGTAGAAATATTTTTTTGCCCAAATTGATTCAGTTTCTGATCTAAACTCTTATCATAATCAGGGTCTATTTTCAATTTAAAAAACTATGAGTACTGAACACAAAGTAATGAGATCTCTGAAAAAGAAATTGCTTCACAGTGAGATGAACACTTGAAAAGAATGAAATGAAAAATGGAAGAAAAAGGAAGGATTTGTGCACTAAATTGGCCCCACAATTGTTTCAGTACCTTCTTATCTTTTACTCTATTGCACATAGTTCATTTTGTGTGATGAGCCCACAGAAAAGGCACATGTGGCTAGAAATACAGTGTAGCAGTTGCAATGCAAGTGTAATCAGAACTTACCGCGGCAACAGCTAGCCATGCCAAATGTCTCTCCAATCAGGTTTAATGGCTGTGTATCTATGTGGCTGGCCAACTAATGACTAGAACAAGTATACCATTGGGCTGTTTTATGAAGCAGAGGGATATATTCTCTCAGTGAATTCCTGAAACATCAAGTAGCATTTGCTAGTCTCTCATCTCCAGCTTCTATAGAATCCTCCTTCTAACCTTCCTTTTGGTAATATCTGCTGTTATAATAAGCTCAATGGGATCTAGAATGCCTGGCCTTCAATCCCAAATCACACCCTATTTTCTAGGACAAGAACTTTCTTAATTTTGTTTTCATTAAAATTGGTCTTTCTCTGATCTTTCAGGACTTGATTTTTATATGATTTCCAATTTCCCACTGTAAAGGACTTAAGAGTAGAAATGAGAAAAAAATTAAGATGAACCTAGAAGGCATAAAGAAAAAACTGGAAGGCTTATGTACTTGAGTTATAAAGAATAATTTATTGTAGCAATATGTTGTAAAATATATGTATAAGCCAAGCTTACACTGGGGATGATAGAACTGTAGTGGCACATATGACCATACTTTTTCACATCATGTAGTATCTCAGTGCCTTTTGTTTCAAGTCTGTAGGTTTGGAGCAGGTCTTCTGAACTAAGATTTGTCTCACCTAAGAGGCAAATGCAAGACAGGCAGAAATTAATTCATGTGAATGAACTTCTTTATTTTTTGGCTTGGGCACTACTCTAGTTTTCTTCTTCAGCTATGTCGTGGTTTAAACCCAGTCAGGCAACTTGTTCACTCAGTCCCAGTGAGTGGTGCCGGGCTGACAACAATCGAGGCCCCCCCCCCCCCCCCCCACCGGGCCTCTCCCTTTCCCCACTCCCGGAGGAACGGGGAGGAGGATCGAAAGAGTGCAACTCCCACGGGCTGAGACAAGAACAGTCCAGCAACCAATGTACAACACAAATCACCACCGCTACTACCAATGACAACAATGATAAGAGAAAATAACAAGGGAAGAGAATACGATACCACCGGCCAAGAAACGAGTCCCACCCGGAAGCCCGTGTCCTTCCGGGTAACTCCCAGTTACCCCCCACCCTGGGCATGACGTGCTGTGGTATGGAATACCTCTTTGGCTAGTCTGGGTCAGGTGCCCCATCTCTGCTTCCTCACGGCTTCCCCTCCTCTCTGGCAGAGCATGAGCCTCACAAAGTCCTTGGTCAGGGTAAACATCACTTAGCAACAACCGAAAACATCAGCTTCACCAACACTGTTCCCAGGCTGGAAGTCAAAACACAGCACCGCACCAGCTACCACAAAGGAAAAACATGACTGCTACTGCTGAACCCAGGACAAGCTATAAAGAGACCTCCTTGAAAGTAGTCACCCAAGTACAAAGTTTCCCTCAGTTAGTTTTCCACAGAAAATTCTTAGGTTTCCATCTAAGTGAGACCATCATTTTACCAAAGGTGTACATGACTTTTTCATAAATGTATAAGAACCATTAGAGAAGAGATCACTAAAACAACATGCTGAAAGGTCACCTAAGTTCCCTGCTGAAGTGTATAACTTCCATTTGAAGGTGCACAGCCACAGAATATAGATATTTAGCTTCTGCATAACCTTGAAGAACATATTACATTTAGAATCACTAAGATATTATGCTGTAAAGCTGGAATAATGTTCCCTCTTGAATTCATTCACATACATCAGCATTTTAAATTAGAAGGAATTTAAATCATCTCCTCAAGAATTTAAACTTCTAGAGGTCGCTTACAGAGGCAAATCTGTTCATAACTGCCTGACTACTCCTACTTGAGATCTGCAGTCTACTTTCTGTGCATCTCCTATTACCATTATCCTGTAGTGTGATATCTGTGATACTTTCTACAGTGAAAGGAATATTGGTGCCTACTCTACATTACACAGCATTAGTGTCAATAGGTATTGTATTGCCACCAGGGCAGGTCCTGAGTCATGCAAAAAGAGTTTCTTCCACCTCACCTTTCTCTAGCAACATGAGATTTTTTTTAACATATGTAAAGAGGTCAGTTCAGCATCCTCCACATTAGACACATGAAGGTTTTGAGGAACATAAGCACATCTTCCTCAACATGAGGAAGAACTTCTTTATATTGAGGGTGGCGGACCACTGAATGGGCTGGCCAGGGGGCTTTGTGGAGTCTCCTTCTCTGGAGACATTCAAAACCCACCAGGATGTGTTCCTGTATAACCTGCTGTAGGTGGCCTTGCCTTGGCAGGGGGTTGGACTGAATGATCTCCAAGGGTCCCTTCCAATCATAATGATTCTGTAATTCTGTGATGAAGAGAAGAATTTATACAAAAATTGCTGCAGAAATATTATTACTAGTGACATGAAATTACCAGAACAGGAAACGTGATTATGATGATTCACTTACAAAGTTAATTCTGCATAAACAGTGCCCACTCAGAAAACTGTAACTGGCTTAGTTCCACAAAATACAAAGTTATCATTTAGAAAGAAGGAGCATAAATCACAACAATGAAAGAAAAGAGAAAACAGTGACCTCGATGAAGATTTTGAAATCCTAAAAGAGAAGCCACTTAATAAGCCTCATATGAAAAAAAAAAAAAAAAAATTAAATAATGTGATTCTTCTTCAGACAACCAGGGAAGTTTTGATTAAAATATGCATAAGTTGTGTTTATTGTGTTGATGAGACTAATTCTGTAATGGTGTATTCAGCATGGATATCCACATTTTTAAAAGGACATTGAAAAGAAGAAGAGAAGAAATTGCTTAATATTTATTACAAAAAATATTAATTAGTTTGGTATAATTTAGATTATCAAAGAGAATATTAATGAGACACAATTGTAGTTTATTTCTTTCTTCACAGAGAGAAATTATAAAGTCCTGAAAGGCAGTTTATTCTGGCAAGGAGCCAATAGTTGGAAGTTGAACCCGTATTAATTTAAAAGTGAGATTCTCCATTTTCATGGATAGCTACCTGTGAAGCAAATAATTTCTGCAGTATGACCTTTCTATTTCATTATCCATTTCAATCTCTTTTTTTCTAGGGCAATAGTCAGCACTGCTAGCATAGCTTTAACATATTCTTTTATTTGTGTATTTTTAAAGGATGGGTGGAATTCTTAACATTAATTTAAGGTTTGTCATGCCCAGAATGCAGCAACTGGATGGTTACTGCAAAGCAATATGTATGCTGTTATTTGTAAGAGTGGAGAGGGAAAGATTCTGTGAGTTTCTTGATCCCTTCCACTTGTAGTTTCCAAAGAGTATTTTAAAGCATCTTTGGACAACAGTTTTGGAGACATTGATCATAACTTTGCTTATGATGGACATTCCCATTCCAAATTCCACTGACTGGCAGGAACTGCAAGCTGAAAGGGTTCATAGGGCAATAACATTCCTCTTTCACAAAAGTATAGGCTTCTGCAGTTTCATTCAACAGGAGTTAAACCTATGTAATTAACCCATGACAGACAGAATCATAGAATAAAATCATAGAATAGAATAGTTAGGGTTGGAAAGGACCTTAAGATCATCTAGTTCCAACCCCCCTCCCATGGGCAGGGACACCTCACACTAAACCATACCACCCAAGGCTTCGTCCAACCTGGCCTTGAAAGATAGTCTAGTTCATTTCAACCAGCAACCAAAATAATTTCTCACAGTGCTGTGTCCCCTGCTTTTGAGATGAATTGTCCCACCACTCTGACTTCATCTCTCTGGCTCAGGATCTCTAGCTGACCAGAACTGAAATAGTCACAGTAATGATGACTTAAGCCCTTAACTATATCCTCTTTCTCAGACAGAAGTATGTCCAGTAGGTCTATATACAGTTCAACAGAGATGTCATCAGCTCTGCATCAGAGCTGCTGCAGTCATAGAATGAAGTCTGCAGTTTATGCTCTACAGTGCCTTTGTTAGTCTGGAGGGATTCTGGGAAGCAGGCTGCATGGCACCCCATAGAAATGAGAAGAATGGAAACCAAACTTCCTGTATGTGCAGGCCCCGACATGGCAGACTGAGTCTATGTCAATGACACACCACAGTCAGCTGTGTGGAAGCAAACAGCTTCCCTGAAATGTTCATACGTATACACATGAATACACACAGTATATAGCATGAAAACCCATTTTCTTTTAGAGTTAGAGATTAATAACAAAACTCATTTTCTTGTGTTCCAGCATATTCTGGGTGAAAGATCCCAGTAGCTTCTTTCAACAACTAGTATATGATTTAGAAACGTACAAAGGGTTTCAAAAGACAGCAAAGGTATTCATTCCCTCTCCACATTCCATTATACCTAAAGTCAGAGTAATTAAGTTTGCCACTATCACTGAATACACCTTCTTCCAGTGGATTGTATTTAGGGTAATTTTTTTCTGTCTACCTTAGGAAGTTTTCCATAACATGTTTATTCTTTACTCATTTTTTTTGACACTACTTAGGCTTGAAAGCAAAGACTCTAAAAGCATAGGAAATCATATTTCATTCTTCTGCCGCATCTTGATAAAAAGGCTAGAAAGTAAGTCAGGTCCTTATATATTTGCTGGTCCAATGTTTCTGTTGTCAGTAGAATTGCACAGCAGTTCACATGTTTGGTATATTGTACCTTTATCCTGTGCTGCTTGCTTTCCAGGATAGGGGGGAAACTGGATTAAGTGATTAAGGTGAAGCCAATCATGCAAAGATTACTTTGGCAGCTCATGTCCACTCCAGCCTTGTCTAGATCCTCGGTTCTAACAAAGCTATTTATTATTGGTTATGACAAATAAAAAATCAGATCTCAACAGAAAGGAAACTATGGTGTCAGTCACTGTGAGATACTAAATTGTATGCCCCAGCCTTTTCAGCATTATTGCTATGCATTCGTAACTGTTACAATGCCAAGCAATTTCATACCTTCTCAAAATTACCGTAGCAGATAACCCATAGAGAAAGTTAAGCAACATATTTGTTCAGAGTCTGATAATAAAGAAATACAATGGCAAGTTACTCATTCCCTCCAATAGCAGATGAACTGTATGTTCCAAAACCTGTCTCTCACAGGGGACAGATATGTGTAGTTAGATCTTGAATTATTTAGAAAAGACTAAATGGTAGCACTGTTCCAATCTGACTCATACAAGGCTTAGGGAAAAAACAGAGCAAAAACGTAAACATAGCAATACATCTGCAAACCAAACCAGATTTTCTAAGTCTTTGTTAATTCACTGGTAAGAGTTAGATTAGCGGGTTTAGGCAACTGTAGCTATGAGACTTACAATTTTTTTTACTTTAATTGGAAAGGAATTGAGTTCCTTTCCATGGCTACTTTTAAAATACCGTGCAGTCCTTGATCTCCCACATTTTCACTTCTAAATAATTCATCAGTCTGTAAGATATTAATCTCAGTCCCACAGGAATTCACCTGTCTTACATGCCTGAAGTCAAAATAAAGAATCTTCACCAAGAAATTATTAAAACAATATTTCCACTGATTTCAGTAAGAATATTTTCCTTGGAATAGGATTGTAAATTTGGCACTAGTGAAGACTGAGGGAATCCACCAGACCTGTATGGTATTGTTACCAACTCCTGTTTACATCTGCTAATGTGATTTGAATGAAAAACTTTCTTCACAGCAACCAGTTCATAGTTATCAGCTTTCAGCTACATGCCTTGAAACATATGCATTATATTATACATTATTTCATGAACAAGTTTCTTCAAGAAATACCAGCTTTATGGCTATCTTCTACTTAACTGAACCAGATATTGTGTTTACAAGTCACAAGCTTTAGTCACTCAAGGATATGGCAGCATGGAATTTTGTTGCTCTAACTTAAATATAAACTTATTAAGGAAGTTTTAGGAAACTTAAGATTTTTACTGCTTTGGAGAATAAGAAGTTTTACTTTTTACAGCTACCAAGAGCTTTTGATGATTTTCACTTTTTGCTGTACCTATTTGCTTTAGCTTTTCCAAGGAAGTGACCACCTTCACATCTCAATAAGGACAGGATGTCACAGAGAGCTGGAAACAGAAGACCAAGCTGCATTTTAGCATGTGATTCTACATGAGGTTTCTCAAAGACATCTTTCTCTGTAGCAGTGTGAGACCAAACTGCCCTCAGTGCTAGGCCTTCCATGCCAGGAAAGTAGTGAAGCAAAATTAATTGGAAAAAAAATGTATTACCTTCTGGGAACTCAAGATTGTCTCTTTTGGGGATTTGGCAGCTTTTTGTTTAAGTCCTTTAATAAACTGTGACAAAATGTATTTTTTTTTTTTGCACTCTGATATTCTTAAACTCATTGATAGGGCAATACTGTAAACACAGATAACTGAACACAGTTCTTCAATTGTTCTCTATTATAAGATGAATTAAAATAGAAAACCTCATTCCCCAAACATTTCCATCTCATTTCCGCTGTGGAACTGAATTGAAATGTGAAGAGTGCTTAGGTGAATTTGCAGTATGATTTGACTTTTTCTTAGTCTAGTGGGGGGATAAGTAATTTCATGCATTATTAATTATTAATTTTAAAAAGCTGTGGCTGAAAAAGCTATCTTCAAAAGGAAAAAAATGTTAATACTTCAGAAACTAATTTTTTGAAGAAAAGAAGGCTTTAATTTTATGGATACTGTTCTGTAGTACCAAACCTGTGGCTATCATTTGTGGCTGGACTTGTTTCAAGAGTTGTATTTTAAAATGATTTGAAATATTATTTCTACTTTAAAGTTTACTTCGACAATAGAATCATAGAATAGTTAAGGTTGGAAAGGACCTTAAGATCATCTAGTTCCAAACCCCCTGTCATGGGCAGAGACACCACACAATAAATCAATAACAAACTCAGTGACTTTCCCCTTTCCCCCCCAGCGGACCACTCAGGAAATAAGCCTATGGGAGAGAGAACAGCAGTCATTCTGTATTTCAAGAATTTGAACAAATGTGCTGCGGGGATTTGCTGCCAATCTCTAAAGCTGTGCCCCCTTACATGATGATGAGCTGAGGGTTTTAAAACTGTTCTACACAACTGAGTCAGCTACTTGTTCTGTTGCAGTGTTGCAGGGAAAAGTTTCTCAGTCCACGCTTTTAAACTGAATTGGGATCAAAACACTTTACTGAGCTATCAAGAACATGGAATCAGGCAGCAGTCAGTGAAGTGTTGCATTCAAGTAGTAATACAAGAGGTAAAGTCCCAAACGAGACACATGAATGTTAATAAACACAAGCAACAATCTGAATGCCCTTTGTAAAAAAAGCAGAAGAGATTTCTTAAATTCTGCTTCTTTCCAAGAAGAAGACCTCTCCAGAAGCAGTGTAGTAGCAAATGCCACTTGGTGTATTGATAAGGAATGGTGAGGAAATCCTGTATGTGCTCTAATTTTCTGCAAAGTTCTGTCACATCTGGGATAGCCAGACTCAAATGACTGTATGTGGTATAAACACCTTTATTGATACAGTCTGAACATACAGATTAATTTACAGGGACACCCCGCAGTGGTGCCCAGTCTGTGGCTGCCATGAGCAAGGACATCCCCCCGGGGTTCCTGGGCACAGGCACTGCCTCAGGGACAATTCCTCTAAGGCCTTTCTCCAAGGGATGCTGAGCAAAGGGGCAGCAGCAGCAGGGCTGCAGTGGGCAGGGCTGGGGGGGCCCTATCACCCCCGTGTCATAGTGCTAGCATCCACCAATGCACCATCCCAATGCTCTGGGGCAGTATAAGGCAGCATCCTCCTGTGCCCCACTGCCAGAGTGATGGGCACTGCCACCAGGACAGAGCTGGCAGCCTGAAGGCACCCAAGTGCAATTCCTTGAGGCACTGGTGGAATTACTTGAAAAATCATGGCAGTCACATGAAGCTCCCAATCACTGGAAAAAGGGAAATATAGCCTCATTTTCAAGAAGGGGAAAATGGACGACCCAGGGAATTACAGACCAGTCAGTCTCACCTCTGAGCCTGGCAAAATCTTGGAGCAGATTCTCCTGGAAGGCATGCTAAGGCACATGAAAAACAACAAGGTGCTTGGTGACAGCCAGCATGGCTTCACTAAGGGGAAATCCTGCCTGACCAATTTGGTGGCCTTCTATGATGGGGCTACAGAACTGATAGACAGGGGTAGAGCAGCTGATGTCATCTACCTGGACTTGTGCAAAGCATTCGACACTGTCCAGCACAACGTCCTTGATCAGGGGACTGGAGCACCTCCCGTATGAAGATAGGCTGAGAAAGTTGGGGCTGTTCAGCCTGGAGAAGACAAGGCTGCGTGGAGACCTCATAGCAGCCTTCCAGAATCTGAAGGGGGCTGGAGGGACTGTAGTGACAGGACAAGGGGTAACAGGTTCAAACTTAAGCAGAGGAAGCTTAGATTGGATATAAGGAAGAAGTTCTTTACTGTAAGGGTGGTGAGGCACTGGAATGGGTTGCCCAGGGAGGTTGTGAATGCTCCATCCCTGGCGGTGTTCAAGGCCAGGTTGGACAGAGCCTTGGGTGACATGGTTTAGTGTGAGGTGTCCCTGCCCATGTCAGGGGGGTTGGAACTAGATGATCTTAAGGCTCTTTCCAACCCTAACTATTCTATGATTCTATGATTCTACTTGGAGGGGCTGAGGAAGGAAGACTGCCCGAAGCTGCTGGAGGTTCTCTGCTGCAATTCTGGCTCCTGGAGGGACCACACTCACAGCTTATTGGATAGATGGAAATCCTGCTTCAGTCTTCAGGGAGATCGCCGTCCTCATCATTTGGGAAGACAGTGGCAGTAGCCATAAGAAATCAGGTCCACAGATAGCCCAGTGCCCTCCACCACTGCCAGGCACAAAGGATTCCTACCACCAGGGTTGATCAGGCCACTGGCATTTTGTTGTTGTTGGAAGCCCCTGAGAGGGCTCCAGGTGGAGGCAGAAAAACCAGCCAGTGGACCCGGAGCAGGTCTTGCTCACATGCTCAGGGAGTAGCTGATCTGTCAGCACTGGGGTCAGGAAGGAATTTTCCCCCGGGGCAGATTGGTACCCGTCCCTGGGGTTTTTTTGCCTTCCTCTGAGCACCGAGCATGACCACTTGTCAGGGCTCCTCTGGTCCTGGTGCTCTGTGTTGTCACCTGGTGCTCATGCACCGCAAACATGGCCCCTCGTGTCCTGCAGCTTGCTGGGGGAAAGGGCTTTTTTTCTCCCCAGGCTGGACTAGCAAGAGTCCCTGGGTTTTTTTGCCTTCCTCCACAGCCGAGCACAGCCCTTTCATGGGGCCCCTTTGGGTTATGGTAGCCCAAAGGAAGCTGCGTGTGCTCCACGCAGATGGCCCTCGTGCCCCGCATCCAGGGGGAGGCAGCCTTCTGCACTCCCAGGGTGGCCCCAGCATGGCCCTGGGACTCCCAGAATGGCCCCAGTGTGGCCCCCTTCTGTCCTCTGTAGCACTGAGCACCACCCCGAGTCAGGTCTGCCCCGGCCCATTCTGGCTGGGCTCTTCCTCTGCCCTCGCACCACCACAGCACCGCTCCTGCCCCGGCTTTCTTTGTCAGGCTGCAAGGGATGTTTTTTCCAGCTAAATTGAACGATGCATCAGCCTGTAGCTGGCTACGCAAGCTCATCGGGTTAATGCTTGTGAGAATCAGCTCTGGAAGGTTTAGAGAAAGAACACATAATCCAAAGTAAACTAGAGTAGGCTAAAATTAACTAAAGTAAATTAAATTAAATTGAGTTCTAAATAAATAAAATACTCTTTCCACCTGTAACCTTTCTGATTTGTGTCTTTGGTGCTGAAAAACCCTTGACATTTCAGTTAAATAATGGTCTCATCATTATACCTCTCACTGTGAATGCAGGGAATGGAATAGAAAGGATTGGAATGAAATGGAATGGAATGGAACGGAACGAAGAGGAATAGAACAGAGCAGCTATGACATGTTATGGATATAGTTCTGCGTGACAAGCTGATGGAGGTATGAGGGCCTGTCTGCAGTGCAGGTCCCAAGCGGGGCCAGTTCCAGGCACTGAGGCCTACGAACACTCTCTGGACGCTGACAGAAGGAGACCTGCACTGCTCATATACCCACCTTTAGACACATATGGGGTGCCACCAGAGAGAGAGCATGGGGCCAGGTGGACTCCTGATGGAGCATTGTTGTTCCCAGGCTCTTGTGTTTTGCTCTGTTTCTCCAAAAGAAACAACTCAGGCATTTTTAGAACAAAGTATATGGAGGTGGGGTGGGCTTGGAGTGGGGGGTGGGGAGTGAGGAAATGACAAGGAAATGGGCAGGTGCTGCCTGCGTAAACAACCTTTGCAACCATTTAGTTCAGGAGCACATCCTGCTTCAGGCTGATCTTGATCTTTAAGCTTCACTCATGTCAGGGGTGTGGAAGAGACCTGCAATGATTATCAAGTCCAACAGCTTGACCACTTCGGGACGGGCGAAAAATTAAAGCATGTTATTAAGGGTGTTGTCCAAATGCCTCTGAAACAGTGATGGGCACAGCGCATTGGTCACCCCTCTAGGAAGACTTTCCAGTGTTTGGCCAGCCTCTAGGTAAAGAAATGCTTCCTAAAGTCTACTTTAAATCACCCTGGCACATCTTTGAACCATTTCGTGGTTCATGTCTTGTCAATGGATCCCAGCAAGAAGAGATTAGCACCTCCCTCTCCATTTCACCTCCTTGGGAAGAGCTGTAGAAAACAATGAGGTCACCCCTCAGCCTTGTTTCTCCAAACTAGACAAACCCAGTGTCCTGAGCTGCTCCTCACAGGACATGCCTTCCAGCCCTGTCACCAGCTTTGTTGCCCTCCTTTCAATGTATTCAAGGACCTTCATGTTCTTCTTAAATGGTGGGGCCTAGAACTGCACCCAAGGTCAACTGCACCTGGTACTCAAGGTCAGCCTGCACCAGCGCTGACTGCAGCAGAACAATCACCTTTTCCTTTTTTTCTTTTTTTTTGGTAACTAGTCCCCAGCTTCCCGGATTAATGGCCTCCTCCTTTTCTGTATGTGCTATGGTGGATGCTTGAGGCCCCTGCACAGTTTGGGCCGGGAGCCAGCAGTCCTGATCCCTCTCAGCTTCTCTGACATCTTTTAGCCTATTGACAGCGTCCCGCAGCTCAGGACCTCCATTAGGGTGCACTGAGCGCAGACCTGCCCATTGTGCACCCTCATCTCACAAGATCAGGGCAGGCACTTTCTGCACCCTGAGCTCTGCACTGCAGCCTCCCCTCTCATCGGTTCTGTCTGGTGCTGATGCTGCCACCACCGGGGCAGCCAGAGCAGAGCTCCCAGACCCTGGGACCTGGACCTGAGGCAAGCGCTCCCCATCCTGGCTCTCCTGTCAAGGGCTCAAGGCTCCCTCCGCGGCTTTCACCTCTCAGAATTGAGGCTCCTGGAAGCAGTGTTTCCCCTTGGTGTAGGCTTGAAGGCTCCTCTCTGGAGCTGCTCACCTCAGCAAATGTCTGAATGAGTTTGAATGCTGTACCAATTTCTGAGATGATTTTCATTGCTCTGAGTATTTAGTAACAGTGATAAAACTGCTTTTAAGTAGTGGGATTCAGGATTAGTCCTAGAAATTGCTAAAATAGACAGTTTCTGAGGGAATCTCTATTGTATTACAACAAAAGAGCTATCAGAGCCTGTGTAGTTCACCTGTAGCAGAGCTCAGCAAATGTATCTACCTGCCACACTGGGAAGAGAAGCTGTACATTTGTGTAAAAACAGAGGTTGCTCAGGGAGGCCTGGCCCTGTCTTGTAGTTCATCTTTGGTGGTAGATTAAACCCACCACGCCATGCACTCATAGGATCTTGTACTAAACGTAAAAGCTAACAGCAGATTATTAAATCTGAATAAATCAACTCACCTGAATTCTGTGTCTGTGGATTGGTTTTGGCCTGCTAAACAAAATGTTTTTCTTTGAAATTTATTAAAATTAAGGTATCGTTAGTGATAACTTTTAGCTGTGGTTCACAATAAGAGAATATGCACACCACTTTCCTTGAAAGGCTCCTTACAGAAATAACTGATCTTTCAACATTTTTTCCGCTTAATGTTTAAGAAGCATTTTATGTTCATTCATTTCTTTTGATCCTTCTTCTGAAAGAAGTGGTCTGAATATTCTTAGTTCTGCTTTCCTGAGTGGACTTTTCTATTCACTCCAAAGGAAAAGCATACATACTTCTGTTCCCAGGGGCTTCAATTGTGGTTTCATACAATCTAGCAGTAACTACTTAAATAAAACATGTAAGAGAGACAAACGGCTCATTAAAAGTCTGGACTGCCCTTCCTACTGTCTCTGTTCCTGAGTGCTTCTCTGCTGTCTCATAGAACTCGTTTTAATACCTTAAATTGAAAGCAAGAATCCAGTCCTTGTCACTTTTTACTCTTTAGTTTCTTGTTCCATATTATTTTCCATCATGGATATCTGTGTAAGCTCAGCAGTGTAATAATTCTTTTTTAGTTAACACTGTGAACGGTAGTAGTCGTAGTCTGTAAATTATTATTTTATATAAAAGTTAATGCATTTTCAACAATATCTTATGACCTACTGGTCATTCAAATACCTATGGATTTTCAAAGACTTATACTTTTACATGGTAAAAATAATAATGCAGAAGCATCTTCTGTCAATAAAGCTGTCCTTGCTTTCTAATTTTTGACATATATAGTGACAGCCTACTTTGATAGGTGAAAAAGTTTGATAACTCCAATTCTGTTAATGGAAGAATTACTCTAATCTGAGTAGCTAATAAAGTCTGATTATTTCAAGTTATTCTTTAAAAGGCACTGAATATACTTGTCTACGGTCCTGCAAGACTTAATGTGTTGAAAAAGATTTAGGGATGGCTGTACACAGAATATCATGTTAGTCAGAGTTAGTTTTATTCTTGAACTATGTAGCACAAGTTAAATTACTATGAGCTTAATTCTTTACAGTTTCTCTTCAGTTTAACCTCAGAATGAAGTCTATTGCTATGCAGATAGCTTTCCTGAGCTGTAAATTATGCACTTCGAAGAAGAGCACTGGCTGCTTTTTAACTGGTCTTGGCTGGTCTTGTATAATCCTCCTAACAGTAGCATCCCAGTACCACTCTTTGTCACTTTAAATGAGGTAATCAGCATCTTTCACATCACAGATAATTTACTGAAGTGGAAGAGATTTTTATCCTCTACAATCACATAAAAAGTTCTGACTCTTCCCAGTTCCCAGCAATCTCAGACTGAGTAAGTTTAACCTATGACAAGCAGTCCCTTAAGTTATATTTATGGATTTTCTGTTTGTTTGTTTGTTTGTTTGTTTGTTTGGAATATTGTAATTTCTAAAGGCCTGCACGCTATTAGGCAAATATTCATTCTGTTAACCAAAGTTGTCAGTTTCTGTTAACAAAAACTGTCAGGTTCTATTGCAATTTGATGATATTTCTAAAAATGTTGCCTGAATCAGTCCTAATTGCACTGTTTTCTTATCAAATTTTTGTTCCCCCCCTCAAAAAAAAAGTCCTTGCTCTCTCCTTTCTTCCACATTTATTGCATTTTAGCCTTTGATACCTTACCTTGCTAAATCTTGAGCTTGCACTAATTCAACCTCCCTCACACTGCTAATCCTGGCATGTGCATACACAGTATTTCCCCACCTATGGTTAACCCAGACATTTTTTTGGTTGGAGGGTTCTTTTTCCACTGATTAAAATGAGGGGGAGGTGTCCACTCATAGAGAAATACATTGATTTTGCAAGGATTCAGTCTTAAAGCTATGCACTATTTAGCAACACAACTTTTCTACTGGGTGACAAAATGGATGCAAAGAGAAGTTGAGCTACACTGAAAGTAAAACAGGCAACTATGGCAAGAAAAGGACATGCTGCTTTTTGCAAGCTGTTTGCTGTCTACTGTCATCTGTCCACACAGCCACAGAAAAAACAAAAATGTCTATGTAATAGTCTGACCTGTATTCCCGACCTATCTCCATAGTAACCAGAAAGTCTAAGGCATCATAAGAGATGCCTCAGGCTACTTCAACAGCAGTGTTACTTGATTATATCTTACTTATGCAAATGTGTCTATCAAAGGGGTTGAAATACCCCTGAAATTCAGCTGATTGCTTAGGATGGATTCTTTAGAGTATGTCTCAAAATAATTTTGTAATGCTTACCCCATTTCCATTGCAGACAGCGTAATAGTAAATATGACAGGAAAAAGTTTTCTTACTGTTTCCAATTTATCACCTCTCAATCTCTTCTTACAGTGTTAAACATATGAAGGTCCATTCATATTATCCTGGAAGAAACATACATTCCAGGTAAGGCAGCTGTAGATGTCAATAAAATCTTTAGAAAACTTCTTTCTAAGAACTTAAAAATAGCTTACTCTCCAATCTAGGTACCATTTCCTGCAGCTGGGACAATGTTGTTTCCTTTAATTTCTTTCCTTTAATTCCTTGGTAACTGGCAGAATACTTCATAGCGTAGAACATAAATATCATACTACTGCTTTTAGCAATAGCAGTATCATCAAATACAATAACATTAGGGTATTTCTCCAATATTAACAAATTAAACTTCATGTATCATATTGCTGATAAATGCCCTCATAGCTTCTCTTTTATAAAGTTACTTCAGCAAGCAGATGGGTTTTTAAAACATATGTACCCTCAAGGAACATAAAGCAAATATGAAAAATATATATAAATATTTTGCTTACACTAATGACTTTCACTGCATACAGAGAACTCAGTCAAAGTGACTTAGGCATTTACAGACAGATAAATTGTGATATTTTCAGATGTATTTATTTGAGGAGGGTAGAACAGCAACCCTGAGTTTACATTGGACAGACAACCTCAGGGGGACTTGGAACAAAAGGAAATTGAATATGAATGACACTGTTCTCCCTAAATACAAAATAAATTGAAACTCTTCCCTCAGATCTGAACACATTTATGGCTGAGTTTCTCACATTTCCACTATTCATATCCTGCTTTTTCGCAGTACATGTCTAGAAATCCGTGAAGGCTTTTTGTTGTCTGTGGACTGTTCCAATTACACAGATAAAACATCAAAGATCAGTCTTCATATCTTCACTGAAGAGCTTTCCTCAGACATTTCAAAAAAGTCACCTGTATGCTCTCTCAGGTTCTTTACATTAGTTTCTGACCTCAGCTTGGAGAATGGCTATTCCATGCTAGACCAGTTACCATTATGTTAGCAACCCCTGCCTCTGACATGTCAGTACACTTCAGATGATAAACAGCATAGAAAAAGCTGATGTATAAGAACAGGTGGAAATAGATTGCTTTCATCTTTCTCTTTGCTGTTGCTGCAGTTCATAGGTGACCCACAAGTATACACACACACAAATCTGACTTCAAATTTTATCACAGAATAATAGAATAATTAAGGTTGGAAGAAAACTCTGGGAGTCACCAAGTCCAACGTCCTAGTCAAGGCAAGGCCAGCTTCAAAATTAGAATCAATTTCAAAGTTAAATCAGGTTTCTCAAGTTCACATGAAGTTGAGTTTTGAGCATGTCCAAGGTAGGATATTTCACAACCTCTCTGAGAAAACACTTCCAGTGTTTGATGACCCTCTCTCTTTTATTAACGACTAGCCAGAACTTTCCACACTGCAATTTGTGCCCATTGCTTCTGACTGTTCACTTCCAAAAAAAAGTCTTCTCTACAATTCATTATGGGGGAGTTGTAGATAGCAATAGCATCTTTCTTCAGTCTTTTCTTGTTTGATATAAACAAGACCAGATTCCTCAGCCTCTCCTCACAGGCCATGTGCTCCAGGCCCTTACTTAGTTTGCTAATCTCTCCTAGATTTGCTCTGAGGTGCTCAAAACTGGGCACAATATTTTGGGTGCAGTTCTACAAGGGCCAAATAAAGGAAAACTGAACCTGATGGCTCATATAGAGCAATATGAAATGATTCTAACTGTAGCAAGGCCTCACTGCTGACTCATGTTCAAGTTCTTGTCCCTCAGGTCTTCTTCCACAGAGCTGCCTTCTAGCCAGTCTGTCCCAGTCTTGTATTGCTTTATGGCATTATATGCCAGACTCTGCATTTATGTTCCTTAAACTCCATGAAGATCCTGCCAATCAGTTTCTTCAGATTTCTCCAGAAGTCCTTCTGACTGGCAATCTTACCTTACAGCACATCCACTATTGCCCCAGTTTGGTATTTGTCTTCAGACTTGCTAAGGGTGTATTATATCCAAGTATTCAGATTTTTATTGACTATATTAGACAATATTGGCATCAATATCAACCCTAGGAATGTCACTTATAACTAGCTGCAGCTGTATTTTATAGCACTGATCACAACCCTTTGAGCCTCATGGTCCACCCAGCCAGTTTTCCACCCACTTGAAATATCATCAATCTCTGTTGCAAGGACAAAGTGGGGGCAGTGCCAAAACCATTGCTAAAGTCAAGTAAACACCACCATTTTATCACTAATCATAAAGCAGCAAGATTGGTCAGGCAAAATGCACTACTTCTAAATCTTTTGCTTGCTCCAAACATTTTTTCATATGCATGGACATTTTTTTCCATGAGGAGTTGTTCCATAATCCTTCCAGGGACTGATAGGAGGCTGACCAGCCTATAGCTCTCCACATTCATCTCATTACTGCTGG
Organism: Pezoporus wallicus; assembly: GCF_028554395.1. Lineage (NCBI taxonomy): Eukaryota > Metazoa > Chordata > Aves > Psittaciformes > Psittacidae > Pezoporus > Pezoporus wallicus. Next base: position 1,913,095 of record NW_026635157.1, read on the forward strand.
AAAATGGACCTGATGTTTGTCTTTTTCCAGTCTTTGAGACTCTGTCCTGATTTCACAGTATCACAGTATGCTAGAGATTGGAAGGGACCTCGAAAGATCATCTAGTCCAATCCCCCTGCCGGAGCAGGAACACCTAGATAATGTTACACAGGAATGTGCCCAGGCGGGTTGTGAATGTCTCCAGGGAAGGAGACTCCACAACCTCCCTGGGCAGCCTGTTCCAGTGTTCTGTCACCCTCACTGAGAAGAAGTTTCTTCTCAAGTTTAAGTGGAACCTCTTGTGTTCCAGTTTGTACCCATTACCCCTTGTCCTATCATTGTTTGCCACTGAGTAGAGCCTGGCTCCATCCTCGTGACACTCCCCCTTTATATATTTATACACACTAAAAAGGTCACCCCTCAGTCTCCTCTTCTCCAAACTATAGAGACCCAGCTCCCTCAGTCTTTCCTCATAAGGGAGATGCTCCACTCCCTTAATCATCTTCGTTGCCCTGCACTGGACTCTCTCCAGCAGGAGAGAGATGATTCAGCTAATTTCTACATATGTTGTAACTAACTTTATCCTCAACCAGAAGAATTTTTTTATATGCAAAACAAATGTTAGAGCTTGGAAATATTAAAAAAATATTCCCCTAGAGCAAAAGAAAACTGATGATTTCCTTCTTGCAATGGATTTAATTACACAGAACGGATAGCTGTGTTTCAAGGTCATTGCAAATTTGCTGTATAGTACAGAAAATTCTTATGAGAACTTTTTTCTTCTTAGATTCCTGAAAGGTCAGAAAAGTTGAGAGAAGTTACAAAGAAACCTGTTCTGAACATTTGCACTTTTGTCCATTGATACTTTATTGAGATCTCAAAGGTAACATCAAGGAAGTAAGACAAATGTCTTTGTTGGGTTTTTTAGTTGTATACGGATTTCTTGTTTCATCATACCAAGCAATCACTGGTGTTCTCTCTTCAAGGTTATTTTTACTACAGCATCAAAACACAGTTTTTATTGACTAAAATATATTTTCTTAAGTATGCTGCAGTTTAGATAGGCTGCTTTTTCTTATTTTTGTGTAAGATAGTGAAATAGATACTTACCTAAGTTCACATAGAAAGCTGGTATTGTTACTTAAAAGATAAAACGTAGGCAATTGTCTATACAGACAAGTATGCTATAGAATTAATGTGGTCTCCATGGCATAGCGATAGGGAAAAGATATATCTGCTGATAAAAATTCTGAACATTTTGAAGTAGAATAACTAAGGTGAAAGAATCCACAAGGAGAAGCATGAGTTTATATGATTGTAGCCCTACAGTCTGCAAGCCATTTTCCCTATACAATTAATTATTCATTTTTGAACCCTGAGTTAAAAATCTGCTTCAAAGATTAATGTGACCGCATAGAAGAATACAGCACTTCTTACAGCTACCCTGAGGTCTGTTGCACTGAACAAAACAGCATGCACTGCAATATTTCACTGTGTTTGGAGAATATGTGTGTCAGAGAAGCTATATTTTAAACATCATGTGGGGCCATTCAAACCCCAGGTTTGCAGATATATATTTTTCAATCACTCCTTTTCCCATATAATTACACTTAATTACTGGGTAGAAACAGAGTGATCCCAAGTCAGACACCTGTTTCCAAGAGCAAAGAGAATAAAATGGAAGGGCTTACTAAATTCTGTCCCTGATATGCACAGCTTGCCTATAATGGGATGAATCAAAGTCTTAGCCTGTGAAATTCAAATCTGGAGTTTAAACATCATTTCACTGATGCAGCTTCACCATTTCCATTTGGGAGTTTCTATCAAAACATTCTTATCTTTTTACCAAGAGCAGACAAAGACATAACAGAACAAAGTCTTACAGTGTATGGATCATAGAATCATAGAATAGCTTGGGTTGGAAAGGACCTTAAGATCATCTAGTTCCAACTCCCCTGCCATGGGCAGGGGCACCTCACACTAAACCATATCACCCAAGGCCTCATCCAACATGGTCTTGAACACTGCCAGGGATGGAGCATTCACAACCTCCCTGGGGCAACCCATTCCAGTGCCTCACCACCCTCACAGGAAAGAATTTCCTCCTTATATCCAATCTAAACTTCCCCTTCCCCTGTTTAAGTTTTAACCCGTTACCCCTTGTCCTGTCACTACAGTCCCTAATGAAGAGTCCCTCCCCAGCAGCCCTATAGGCCCCTTTCAGATACTGGAAGGCTGCTATGAGGTCTCCACGCAGCCTTCTCTTCTCCAGGCTGAACAGCCCCAACTTCCTCTGTCTGTCTTCATACGGGAGGTGCTCCAGTCCCCTGATCATCCTCGTGGCCCTCCTCTGGACTTGTTCCAAAAGTTCCATGTCCTTTTTATGTTGAGGGCACCAGAACTGCACACAATACTCCAGGTGAGGTCTCACAAGAGCAGAGTAGAGGGGCAGGATCACCTCCTTCAACCTGCTGGTCACGCTCCTTTTGATGCAGCCCAGGATACGGTTGGCTTTCTGGGATGAAAGCGCACACTGCCTGCTCATGTTCATTTTCTCATCAACCAACACCCCCAAGTCTTTCTCCACAGGGCTGCTCTGAATCTCTTCTTTGCCCAACCTGTAGCTGTGCCTGGGATTGCTCCGACTCAGGTGGAGGACCTTGCACTTGGCATGGTTAAACTTCATGAGGTTGGCATCAGTCCACCTCACAAGTGTGTCAAGGTCCCTCTGGATGGCATTCCTTCCCTCCAGCGTATCAAGCAAACCACACAGCTTGGTGTCATCGGCAAACTTGCTGAGGGCGCACTCAATCCCGCTGTCCATGTCAGCTACGAAGATGTTAAACAAGGCCGGCCCCAACACCGATCCCTGAGTGACACCACTCGTTACTGGTCTCCAGCCGGACATTGAGCCATTGACCACAACTCTTTGTGTGCGGCCATCCAGCCAGTTCTTTATCCACCAAGTGGTCCACCTATCAAATTGATGTCTCTCGAATTTAGAGACAAGGATGTCGTGTGGGACAGTGTCAAACGCCTTACACAAGTCCAGGTAGATGACATCAACTGCACTAACCCAGACCATCAGCTCTGTAGCCCCATCATAGAAGGCCACCAAATTGGTCAGGCAGGATTTCCCCTTAGTGAATCCATGCTGGCTGTTCACCAAGCACCTTGTTGTTTTCATGTGCCTTAGCATGCCTTCCAGGAGAATCTGCTCCAAGATTTTGCCAGGCACAGAGGTGAGACTGACTGGTCTGTAATTCCCCGGGTCATCCATTTTCCCCTTCTTGAAAATAGGGATTATATTTCCCTTTTTCCAGTCATCGGGAACGTCACCTGACTGCCATGATTTCTCAAATATGATGGACAGTGGCTTAGCAACTTCATTCACCAGCTCCTTCAGGACCCATGGATGGATTTCATCAGGACCCACTGACTTGTACATGTTCAGATTTTTAAGATGGTCTCGAACCAGATCCTCTCCTACAATGGGCACAAGGTCTTCATTCTCACAGTCCCTGTATCTGCCTTCCAAGACTTGGGTGGTGTGGTCAGAGCCTTTGCCAGTGAAGACCAAGGCAAAGAAGTCATTCAGAACCTCAGCCTTCTCCAAATCCTCTGTAGCCAGTTCTTCCGAGAGCTTCCTGAGGGGGCCTACGTTCACCCTTGTCTGTTTTTTATCTGCTATGTACCTGTAGAATCCCTTCCTGGTATCCTTAATAACCCTAGCCAAGTTTAATTCTAACTGAGCCTTAGCTTTCCTAACCTGGTCCCTAGCTTCCCGGACAACATCCCTGTACTCTTCCCAGGCCACCTGTCCTTGCTTCCACTTATTATAAGCCTCTTTTTTTCATTTGAATTTTCCTCAGGAGCTCCTTATCCATTCAAGCAGGTCTCCTGGCCCTCCTGCTGCACTTCCTTCTGGTTGGGATGCAACACTCCTGAGCTTGTAGCAGGTGATCCTTGAATATCAACCAAGAGTCTTGGGCCCCTCTGCCCTCTAGGGCTGTATCCCATGGAACCTTCCTAAGCAGGTTCCTGAAGAGGCCAAAGTCTGCACTTTTGAAGTCCAGGGCAGTGAGCTTGCTGCACGCTCTTCTCACTGTCCTGAGGATCTCAAATTCGACCATCTCGTGATCGCTGCATCCAAGGCTGCCCTGGAGCCTCACATTTCCAACGAGCCCTTCCATGCTGGTGAGCACGAGGCCAAGCATGGCACCTCTCCTTGTCGGCTCCTCTATTACTTGCAGAAGGAAGTTGTCTTCCACACAATCGAGGAACCTCCTGGATTGCTTGTGCCCGGCCGTACCGTCCTTCCAACAGGTGTCAGGGTGGTTGAAGTCACCCATGAGAACAAGGGCCTGCGAGCATGAGGCTTTTCCTATCTGTCTATGGAGTGCTTCATCTGCAGGTTCTCCTTGATCAGGCGGTCTGTAACAGATTCCCAGAGTAATGTCTCCCATAGCTATATTCCCTTTAACCCTGACCCACAAACTCTCTGTGGACTGCTCACGTTTCCCCAGACAGAGTTCCATATTCTCCAGCCTATCCCTAACGTAAAGGGCAAACCCCCCTCCCCGCCTGCCAGACCTGTCTTTTCTAAAGAGCCTGTAACCTTCCATTCCAACACTCCAGTCATAGGAGCCACCCCACCATGTTTCTGCGATGCCTATTATATCATACCCCCATAGACATGCCCACATCTCTAATTCCTCTTGTTTGTTCCCCATGCTACGGGCATTGGTATAGAGGCATCTGAGCCGAGCTCCAAATGAAGCCGGCTCATTGACTTGAGTGGCTGGGATACGTCTACATTGCTCCAAGTATTTATTATAGGTTCTGGCAACTGACTGGGTGTGTTGGGATGGAATGTTGCCCCCCTCCTCCAACACATCTAGTTTAAAGCTTCCTTGACCAGTCTGGCAAGCCTCCTACCAAAACTGCTCTTTCCTTTAGACCAGCTCCACCAGCACCCAGTAGACCTGGCCTACAAACTTGGGTCCCGTGTTCAAGGCACCCAAACCCCTGACTATGACACCACCCTTTTAACCAGTTATTAACCTGGCTAATCCTCCTAGCCTTTTTCAGGTCCTCCCCTGTACCCTGGAGAATTGATGAAAAGACTATCTGGGCTCCAGAGCCCCTAACCACCTCCCCCAGGGCTCTGTAGTCCTTCTTTATGTCCCCCAGGCTACTACTATCTATATCCCTAGCACCCACATGTATCACCAGAAGTGGGTAATAGTCCTTGCGACTTACTAGAGCAGGCAGCCTCTCTGCCACATCCCTGATCTGTGCCCCTGGTAGGCAACACACCTCCCTTGAGACGGGGTCAGGCAGACTGATGAGTGCTTCTGTCCCTTTCCAAGCAAGTAGAATCCCCTACTACTCTGACCCGCTGCTTTTTCCTAGGAGCACCAGTAGAGATCTTCTTTACCAGAGCATCAGCTGGCTGTTTCTGGCTCGAGTGCGTTTCCTCATTAGCCCCCTGCAGGACAGCAAAGCGGTTCTGCGTAGGGACAACAGATTTAGGGGGAAGCCCTTGCTTTTGGTTGTCCTTTTCCTCCTTTTTTTTTTGTTAATTTTTTTTGTTTTGTTGTGTTTTGTTTTGTTTTTGTCACTAATTTCCAGTTTCCCAGGAAACGGCCTCCTTCTTTCCTCCATGAGGTAGAGGTGAAGCTCGAGGCCCCTGCACAGTTTGGGCCAGGAGCAAGCATTCCTGCTTCCTCTCAGCTTCCCTGACATCTCTCAGTCTATTAACAGCATCCCGCAGCTCAGCCCCTGCTGCAGGAGGACCTCCACCAGGGAGCACCGAGTGCAGCCCGGCCCATTGTGCACCCTCCCCTCACCAGACCAGTGCAGGCACTCTCCTCTCTACACCCCGAGCTCTGCCCTGCAGCCTCCCCTCTCATCGGCTCTGTCTGGGTGCCTACGCTGGCCACCGCCGGGGCAGCCAGAGCAGAGCGACCGGACCGGACCGGACCGGGCCGGGCCCTGGTCATAAGACGAGTGCTCAACATCCCGCTCGCCTGCCCGCTCAGACTGCCTCGGCCCGCTCTGGTCGCCGCACTCCCGATCGCCCGCGCTCCCTGGGGTAGGTTTTTACCCACTCAGGGCTGGTGCCGCTCCTCCTGGCTTCGCCCCGTGTGAGTCAGCTGCTCTCTCGCGTCAGCTGAGCTGCCGGCTCCCGGGCAGGTCCTGTCGAGGACTTGAGGCTCCCTCGGTGGCTCTTGTGGCTCTGAGTTGAGGCTCCTGGAGGCTGATCTACCCCCCGATCCGGTGTTGAAGGCGTCCTCTCTCGAGCTACTCACCTCAGCAATTGGATATATAATGTGGATATTATATAGATAGCTCTCGCAATCTAACGGCTTACCCGAGACTGTGGGTGTGTAGAGATTCCAACCATGGGCTCATAGGATTCTGTAATACACAAAAACATGGAGGCTTTTATCCTCTTAATTTCTCTACTTCATTACAGATTATAAAAAAATGCCACACAAATCACCACTAAAAAGTATATCTATGATTAATAAAGCATATATATATCTTATTTAAAATTAATTTCAACAGTTAATAATATAGTATAGATCCATAACAAGACAGCAATGAATAACAGCAGCAACCAATCATATAGTAACAATCAACAGCAACAACTAAATAGGTCTATTACAGGTTACTATAAACTTATTAATGGAGAAACTTATCAACAGAAAGGATGCAGGTTTGCATGGTTTTCCTTTACTTGCTCCCGTGTCCCTCCTCCGACTTCTGGTGCCTTGACTAAAATTGTACTCCTCTCTTTTCCCACACTGCCCTCAGTTTAGGATCTCCTCTATTCCCAGTTTCAGTCCCAAAATGTGTCAGTTGCAACTGCAAATACGTTCAAGCCCTGTAAGATGAGTCAAAGAAAATACTAGTATATATGAGAGCAGCCCCACACTGCTGCTCTGGCCCCTTTGTACTTACCCTTTCTCTATTTCTGCACTGAATCCCATGGTGCAGAAATCTATATAGCCTGCTATGGAGAATTAGACCAGATGAAATCAAATTAACAAAGTCATCTAGATTACTTTCCTTGGGCCCCTATATGGTTAAATAAATAGGGCTGAATCTTTTTAAATATGTAACAGGGCAGCAGAACATGGTTGTTCTATACAGGCAGTACACTTTTTTTTTCCTGTCTGTTCAGGTAGCATTTTGCTAACTTTTGTTCACCTCTATGATGGTGAAAGCTGATCAGGGGGAGCAGAGTAAAACATGTGACCACAGATCAGGGTAAATTTTTAATATGAGACATTACTAGTGAGAGTAGTATGGTGCTCTGATCTTAGCAGGTGAAAATGTATGGGCTTTCTCTGTACCATCTTTTTCTGCATTTCCTCGTTTTTTTAGTTCCTAACACATTTCTCTTTCTGCTCTGCATTAGATGTAAGCTATGGAAATGTGAACCTCCATCTTCTTAGCAAATCTATTTTGTGCAATAGTATATGGAGCTTGAATAGCACAAGCTTACTATTTCTGAAAGTAGCACATCCTGCTATATAGAGGCATCCTTCAACTAGATAACCCCATGACCAACTCTTATCTCTGCCTTTCTACTGCAACTTAGCCAAAATTCAGAGTGGACTCTGTTCTGTGCAAAGCCTGAAAAATGTCTTTGCACATTAGAGATAAGACAAAACAAGAACTTAGGAGGCAAAGGTTGTTTTCATTTATTCCAGTTATGCAATTTATTTTGTCACCTGTTTTCTGTCTCTGCAACCTGGTATGTGGATTTCTTCCATTAAGCCTCTCTAAATAACAGAAGCACTGTCTCCTAGGAAAAGCAAAAAAATGTAAGAGCTAATAGGAAAAGGAAGCAAAGTCTTTTTGTGAAGAATTTTTGTAGTATAAAATGGTAAAGAAGGTGGAGAGTTAATCTAAATCTTACTGATAGGGTTTTTTATAGTCCTTTTAGTTTAACTTTTCTCCCTTTGTATAGGTGATTTATTATTGAACAAAGGTAGCTGCTTTGAGGCAATGTTTCCCTCCAAGCTCATCAACACCAAGACTGGCTAGAGCTGTCCCCGAGGCAACATAAAATCCTGGTGACAGGAATCAGGGCATTTGCAGAGCATCTGCACTTCACAGAATCACAGAGCAGCTACTGTGAGAAGGGCCTCATGAAGATCATCTAATCCAATCCCCCTGTGCAAAGCATGATCACCTACAGGAGGTTGCATTCAATGTATCAGATTTTGAATTATTTCAAAGGACTGAGAGTCCACAACCACCCACAAAGTAGGAAAGTGATTTCTTATTTAAATGGAAGCATTTAATAGAATATGTTTTCAGAAAGGATTTATTTCTCCAAGATACCTTGAAGTTCACTAGAATAATAACCTGAAAATTATATCAGATAGTAAGTTTTTACATGAACTTAGTTACTTGGAATAGAAAAAAAATCTATCAAGTTAGTTACTGTGGCATTTTTAATTGCAATATTAGTTATCATAGAATCACAGAATCATAGAATTGTTTGGATTACAAGAAACCTTAAATATCACCTAGTTGCACCCACCCTGCTATGAGCAGGGACACCTTCCACTAGACCAGCTTGCTCAAGACCCCATCCAACCTTGTCTTGAACACTTTCAGGGATGGGACAGTCACAACTTCTCTGAGCAGCCTGTTCCAGTGCCTCATCACCCACAGAGTGAAATTTCTTTCCTACTGTCTAATCTAAATCTCCCCTCTGCAAGCTTAAGGCTGTTGCCCATTGTCTTGTCACTACATGCCCTTGTAAAATGTTCCTCTCCAGATTACTTGCGGGCCCCCTTTAGGTACTGGAAGACTTCTACAAGGTTTCTGTGGAGTCTTCTCTTCTCAAGGCTGAACAAGCCTCTGCGTGTGTATAAATAAATGTTTGTGTATGTGTGTGTGTGTGCGCACACATGTAAATATATGGAACATATATGCTAATTCATAAGTGCATAAAACTTTATATAGTCACCTCTACAAGGTAGCTCTACAAGTTAGATACAAGCCACACTCTACAAGTTGGATTTATCTCTTTTGCATTGTAGACTTGTTTATTGATCTTCTTTAATAGAAAATTTTGTGTTATTCTTGCAATATATTTGTAATATTTTTACAACAATACAATAATATGATTATTATTGTATTATTAAATTCAAACTTAAGAGATAAATGAGCATCAACTTATGGGACATTTATTCAAACCACAAAGTTTTATATACTAGCTTAGAGGAAAACTTCAAATAATTTAATGTTCTTAATTGTTTCATTGGGTATGTGAAGAATTACACATAGAGGTTAGTGTTACTGTGCAGAATTAGTCTGTTTTAATTTACATAATGAAAATATCCATTCTGAAGCCATCCTATTTCCGTGACAGATTCACATCTTAAATTTTTATCTTAAGCTTCTGCACTGACTGGGGAGGAAAACAAAGAGACCCCTTATTAATGAAACTGATGGCATAGAAAACACAAGTACAACTTCTTATGGGTCAGGAAACCTTAACTCATTTTTTTTTCCTGATTTTTCTTAGTGAAACAGACTATCAGCATATTACTTTGCTGATATGATCTAGCCTAGAGCTGAAAAACTGAAAAGGCGGTTTTTCTCTTTCTTTTAAGGATTTTTAAAAAAACTAGAGTTCTTCCAGAAGGAGACAATTAAAATTAATGACAGCCTCAGAAACACAGCAAACCAATAATACTTATGCTGACAATATAATCTCATATGCAGAACAAGAAAACATAGTCTTTCTAGAAGAAAAACATAGATTAAATTAATTTATCTGCAAGGGGTAAAAATATAATGGGGTACAAGAGGAAAACAGTGTCTGCAGAATCATTAGACTTTGTGGTCAGCGCTACAGCAAAGTGGTTACTATGGTATTTCAGTGCTAGTTCAATACATATAAATTTTTTGTAGCACTGTTGGTATATTGGTCACAGACTGAAATGACATTAGTAAATTAAGGGCAACTACGGCACATTGTGTAATTTGCTTTGTGAAGATCCACTGTTTCACCTTTCAGACATGGATATTTCTATCCTTATTAAAGATGCATACTAAAGTTCTTCCTCTGGTAAATTTACCAGGATTATTCAAGCATCTGAGAGAGGAATATAGATAAGGTCGCTGAAAACATTGCAGCCACATTAATCTGTCCATCATTGGACCCAAAACATGGATATCATCTAACTGGACCTTGTACTGGATTTTTACAACCCACAACAAGTAATAGCACCATATAAGAAGAAAAGGTAAAACAAACACCACACTGAAAGGACCAACTATGAAAGCAGGAAACAAGACTGAAAAAGCAATATCATCTTTCACCTTCCTGATTGCAGGTTTGGTTGGTTTTTTTTTTGCATTCTATTCTAAATTATTGCACCTTCATGGTCTACAACCATAAAACGGGACATAAGCAGTCAGATAACTCTACTGTGGAGCCAACAGGATAGAACACAATCATGGACGTGTGACTGTATTAGTGTATTAAAGCACACCAATCAAAGTTTATGATAGCTTTAAATGACAGTAGGAAGATACATGAAACCTGATCTGATGAAGATTCATTGTTGTGGACAGATGTTGTTATTGTAAAAAGCTTGATGGTATGGACTGGTCTGCTGGTCCTTGAGTGACTTTTGAACTAATGCCAGATGATGTGACTGCAACATATTTGATCTGGTAGAACGAGTCTCAGAGTCTCCTTTATTGCACTGCCCAACAGTGTCATTTGTACTGACATCAAATGGTCTTATGTTGTATATTTTTACCTCTTAGAACTAATTAAAACCAAATGTTCTTAAACCACTTCAACTGAATATATAGCCTCTACCCATTTTACCACATCAGTTCTGCACTATTCTGTGAACATTTTAGTTTACTCATAATTTTAATGTTGGCTATTTAATTACTCTTCTTCCTCAAACATATTTAATATGATTCTGATTGTATTGCTCATGCCACATTTGGGACAGAGAAGGGAGAAAAAACAAAACCTCACAAAAGTAAGTGACGTGAGTCTGGGCAATTTGGTGTTTGAATACTGAAAGACTACAGGCTTTTTGTTTCTTTAATGTGAACTTTTTCAGTGCTTTGATATTAAAATAATGCAAAAGAAGTCCATCTTGTTTATACCACATCTTATGTCATGAAATTTGGGGGTTTAAAATTAATCCTTACAGAATAAAATAGGACTATATTCTAAACACAAAGGGAAACATATTAACATAAACTAAATTGCCTTTTCTGAGATCTCCATTCAAGTCCACATTTGAAATTGAAAATAATAGAAATCTTAATTTCAATTACAGCAAGAGAATGATGTTTACATCCTTAGGAATATAAAAAGTTCTTCAAAACCCTAAACCAATACTTTCCACTGCTTGAGTATACTGGTCATGAATAATACATGATAGGGAATCCATTATTTTCCTAAAACACTTTGGGATTATTTTACCAGTCTTATATTTTCCACCTGAAAAACATTTTGATTATACACATGGACAGCTGCCATTGTAGCTTTCACTTTCCAAGTAAGGCTGTATTATACTTTTGGCATTGGCTGTTCACAGTAAATAGTCTGGAAGGTGACAAAGGAGAGAAAGTGTATTTCTGGACATCACAGTTTAGTCTTTCCTAGTACCAATACAATGCAACATAGGAATAGAAAGGCATGGAATCATAGAAACATATCATGGAATCATAGAATGGTTTGAGTTGGAAGGAACCTTAAAGGTCATCTAATTCCAATCACCCTACCATGACAAGGACACCTTCCACTAGACCAGTTTGCTCAAAGCCCAGTCTTCAAACATTTTTAGTTAAGACCTTCTTGGGAATATTACTTGCCTAAATTTTATGTGGAGTAATTCACCTGGATATAATGAAATTTTTTGTTTTGGAAGCAAGTCCACGAAACATGATAACAAAATAGTTTCCAATTAAAGTATTAAAAACCAAAAAAATATTTCTTAAATGCAGACTGACACATGCTATCAGTGCAAGGTATAATTCTGAATTTTGCTGTATTATTTGATCTTAAGGTCCTTCACACTATTTAAGCAGAATAATTCATTCTGAGATTCATACCTCTCATTAAACAGATGAAAACACTAATGTATTAGAGCATGTTCTATACTGCATACTGAAGAAATTCTAATTTGCTTTGATATGAATTATGCCTTTCACAATTTATGTCTTAATCAAAGAGCAAATATTCCTTTGAACTGACCTACATAAGTCTAACTAAATGTTCATGGTAGGTAAAAGCTTTCCAGTGTTGGTGACCTGAACAGAAATGTTGTGACAACAGCATGTCAGTTTTAATAATGAGACATTCAGTGATTGCATGCAGTTAATTTTGTAGTTATTTTTATTGTCATTAATCACTCTCAGTTTGTTTTATAATATCCTGTGAAACCTGTGTAATATCCAATGGAGAACATCATGCTTTCCATGTAACAGCATCAGCTTAAAACAAAATAAATCTGCTCATGCTAAATTTTGTTTTCATTTGCATCTATGTAAGGTGATTAAATTGTTATTCCTATATGTGGAGGGTATTGTTTCAGGAATACAATAGTAATTTTCATCAGGAGAAGAAAGTATCCTCAAGTACAGAATGTGAATATTTTGGAAGAACTGAACACATGCTATGGTTTTGAATGAGACAAAATAAGTGGGTTTAGTCAATAATAGGAAAATATACTTGATATATATTAATACAAGATTCACACTAAACCTGTGAATTATTATATTCTGCAATAAGGAAGAGCATGCCATATGACAAAAACTAGGAGGAAGCCGTTCTTAATGTTACTGATGACCATAAATACACTCAGACTGTACATGACAGAGGTTCCCTATGTAGGTCACTGCAATTTAGACATTCAACACTATTTTTTTTCTTAACAGACTTTGGTACAAGAAAAGAGTCTCTCAGTAAATATCAAAGACTATGCAAGATTAAGTCTCACCCACTTGCACCTATGGGTGCAAGTCATTCCTGGGAAGATTTGACTGGACACAAGGGGAAAACTTTTCATATTGAGAACAATCAGCCATTGGAATAATCTCCCCAGGAAAGCAGTGGATTCCCCAATACTGGACACTTTTAAGATTTGCCGTGGCAGCATGCTAGCGCATTTAGTCTAGGTCATTCTTGCCTGGAAAGGTTGGACCAGATGATCCTTGAGATCCCTTCCAACCTAGGATTCTATGGTTTTATGATTCTCACACAGACAAGTCCTTAATGAGAAACTCATAATGATGTCATACATTGTGCAATAATTTAGCAACAGAAGTGATTTCTTGTGGCATGGTTTTCAGAATTTTAATTTTATACCCTGCACACTCGCATTGTACTTGCTTTTTCACCACTAGCCTTGATTTCTTTCACACACTTGAGCAACATTTCTGGACGCTGAGGAGCTGTCCAGTGTTAGGCGTTGTGCATCTCACTCAGCACCGATCCAGGCAGGGCACAGCAGCACACCTAGAATGTCTGTGCTGCCCTGCCCAGCCCTGCAAGGCACAGTGAGGCTGCAGTCGTGCCACCAGAAGCATCAGTAGTCTCTGTCTCTAACTTACTTCTGTTAAAACTGCTGGTGCAGTCCAGTGGCTGACTTTGACAACAACCACAACAATTACAGGAAGTTTCTTTAGGGACATGTACTCATCTGTGACTCTGGGCATGTGTCAACTTGCAATTGTGAAATGGTGTACAGGTAGAAAACTTGAATAATGCTCTACATAGATCAATGCTGGCATACTCTGTACAAGCTAGAAAAGGTTGGTTCAAAAGACTCCTGATTTTTGAGACTCCTCAGGAAAACTATGAGCATGTATTTCTGTGATGTCAGTTCTCTTACATACTTCAAAGGAAAAACCCTCCTCATAATGGCCAAAATAACCCCTGGTATCTCATTTCTAAACTGGACAGAAAGTCTGAGTATTCTCTGTGTGGTAACTGTAGGAAGCCCCAGACACAATCAGTCTTTTGATCATTGCTTCGATTCTTGATCTGAATCATTTTTATAGCGAACCACCTTTTGAAAAAGTTGTACAGTATCTACCCTAGGTATAAATTCAAAATTTATTCTTCAGGTTTGTAAGTCTGATACTTTTCAATAACATGTATGTTCACACTTGAGAAGTATATTGAAAGAATAAAGTGTTTGAATATAAACAAGAAGTCAGAAAGAAAATTTCCCTCAGAATTGAACTCTAAATGACATAAGCCTGCAGACAGTGAAAGCAAGCTTTTTGACTGTATGCTGGCAAGAAGATGAAAATAACTCTTCTCCTCCCGCGCTTTGAACATGTCCTCAAAACGTCAGACATAGTAACTGATTGGTATAAAATTTTGTAGATATTGTATTTATTTTATATTTTCACCATGAGCAAAATACACCTACTGTCATCCTGTTAACTGTGGTTAACTATGTAGGATATTTGACATTTACGATTCTACCCTAGAAGCCAGGCACTGGAGAGCTATAGCACTAGGTCTATTTTCATCCTACCCTATGGGTGTAGGAAGTCTCTTCAACTTTTCAGTTTCTTTATCTGAAAAATAGAGACAACATTTTCCTATCATCTAGATAGCAGGCGCCCTTTGAATTAATTGATGCCTTATCAATGTCATGCAAAAACAAAGCACTTAAAAAAAGTCAGCTATTTTTACAAAAATAATTTAGCAAGCTGGCTTTTAGCCTGTGCAGAGATCAGTTTAAGAAAATCAGAGATTAGCATTTTCAAATCATGATCAGTTTTACAGACTCTGGGGAATTTTCACCAGTGGTGGATGAATAAAACCAACAGTTTCTTTACAGAGATCAAGAGCATGTCAGCTAGCAGAAAATCTGATAAGATAAATGTAATACAAAGAAGCAACATGACACTCAGAAATGTAGATTAACATGTATAACTGTAAATGAACTGTAAACTCTCTTTCGATTTGAGAAGTTGCAATTTTGCAGATTAATTTCAGCCTCCTAGAAGACTTGTAGTGAATATTTGGGAGAGAAAAGCAGCCAGACAGGTCTGTTCAGTCATTTTTATGTAAAGGGACAGTATTGTCAGGTTCAAAAAGGAGCTAGACAAATTTTTGGACAGCAAAGTACCTAGTCATTTGCTCTTCTGAGACCATACTTTGACTTTTGGTTTAACGGAGACTTTCTCTGGTATTTAGGGAGCCCTGTTAAAACCTTTCATTAAAGAAAAATAGAAAGAAAATGTTTCAGAAGGTCTTGAGTTCAAAACCTTAAAAACCTTGCTGTGGGGAAATCTTACTTTCTAACTCATTACAGGCTTATAAAAGTTTCTTTGTGCTTCACATTTTCTTGGGTAATTCATTGGTAAAAATGTTTAAAAAGTTATATTGTAGGTTTTTAATACAGTTTTGTTTTAACACTTTTATAAATTCTTACTTAATACATTTCTTTCAACAAAATACCCCTACCATTCTGACTCAGGTTTCTTTTATCTTATTCTCTATGTTAACACTATTTAATGTAAAGGTTTTAAATTTCCAGCAACTGCCAGTCCTTAGAGTTAATTTTTCTGTCTCCTACGTTCAAATGAGAAAGATATTTCCCCTGGCTCTGAAAGGAGACTTATTCCATTAACCAGAAAAGGCTAGGAATCTCTTAAAAAAAAAACCCAAACAAGCCCTCCTTTTTATTATTAGGTGAACCTGAACTAAATTGAATAGAACCAAGTGTCAAAACATCTTTTTCTCTACAATCAAAATATTACATTTTTGAACTTATATTTATACAAAGAAGGCTTACATGGTGCAATACTCATGAGTTTATGATTAGAAGTTTAATATATAAATATCTCGTGTAATTTGTGAACAAGTGAGGTACTACACAGGATGAAAGTTTCCTGAAATGTCGATTTATCATTTGAGAAATGTCAGTTTTTGTAAAAACATGCAGGCTTATTTTATATTCACACCAGCTCTTTGCATTACTTTACAAATACTTGAGGATTAGTGATATTTTTTCTTTTCTATATATAGAGTTTTCCAAAATACAGTGAATGGCAATTTTTACTTCCTCATCTATATCAGTGCCTGCTTTCCAAGCAGAATCACATCTGTTAACGTATTTAATGGTGAAATGTTTTTCTCCAAGGCTCCTTATCAGACTTGTGCTCCCCCTAGTTCTCAGACCCTGCAAGTTCTTACGACTTTTTAATGATATTTAATTTCTTTCCCAGGCTAATCATGAAGGGGTTTCGAAGTTGTCAAAAAAAAAAAAAACAAAAAACAAAAAAAATGCTATTTGCTTTCAATCTTTTTATTTTACAGAGAAGATAAATGTCAAGCTTTGTCTTTTGAATACAGCTACTCCCTTATTACACTTGGAGTCGTGCAGATTCATAACTGTCTGTCTCCTGGCGCCTCTATGAAAAGTACTGCTAATCACAGAGCATTCTGCCATGCACAGATTTTCTTGTCTTATGATGAATATCATAGCGACCTTCTCACAATATAAGTGGGATTATTCTGCATTTTTATTAACTAGTGACAGGACAATCTTTCCTCAGGAAATCACTTCAACATGTGCTTACCAATAGACATAGACTTTTTTCAACTCTTTCAGCAGCACACTGAAAATATTGATCCTCTCCTATCTCTGGCCTATTTCAATACATTCTACCTGGTATGCCTCTTTTGTTTTTTGTTCTTTTCATCTCCACTTTTCACCATATAATGCTGAACCTGCCTCCTTCATCCTCCCTCTCCATCCCCAGGTTTGTTGTTTGTTTTAAGGTTTTTTTGCCTTGTTTTGTTATAAACCTAGCTTTCCAAACCTGAGAAGGGTATACTTTCTGGCACAGACCAGTTTCCCAATCCTCACCACAGATCATGTGCAGCATATGCATACTAAATAATGATAAACCTAGACTGTGAAAATGTCCACATTAGAAAATGATGCTCTGTTCAGGTTATGCAAATACCATAATTTCAGAGTGTATGACAATTAGCTCATACATGAAGAGAGACATTATTCAAAATTATTTTGCCTAACAGAATAAAATATTATTTGTTGCAATTTTTTCCTTTGTATATTTTCATCATTTTTTTACTATCTAATGCAGAGCTTGATAGCCGATGGTAAATGTATTCTTAGTTGCCCAGAGAACTCTTATTGTACATAGAAGTATTTTTTACATGAATAATCTTTAAATCAGTGCAAAGCTGACAGATGATGGGAGGCTGGACTATAAGACATCCAGAGGTCCACTCAAAAAATTACCATGATCTATGAAAGCATGTAAAGCTTTGAATAGTCCAATTAAACAAACTTAGATTTTAAATTGATTAAGACCATTCATCATTTTAACTGCAAGACCTGAATCATCTTCTCAGTAAAATCCTTTACTCCATAAGTGCAAAAGAGCCTCCTTAATGTCAAAAAAAAAAAAAAGCTTTCTTTTATCTTAGCTGTAATTTTTAGTCGTGTGGTTTAGTTTTAGCAGTCCTGTAAGTAGGAGCAAGTTGGACTTGATGATCCTTTGGGGTCCCTTCCAGATTGAGATACTCTATGATTTTATGATTCTTCTTCATTCCCTCACCCTCAGGTATTTATATAGATTGATAAGATCCCCCTGAGCCTTCCCTTCGTATGTTAACCTTGCGTGTACCACCAAAAAATGGCCTATATATCTGAATGTCTGCTGGTAAATTCAAGAGTGGAATTATTGGTTTTGTCTTTTTCAAGACAATGAATATATCTGCCAATTATTAACATTTTTTGCTGTTTGACTTGAATTACGTAAGTGATGTTGCAAAAGTGTGAGGAGTGGTTGATACATCAATTAGTTCTGCAGCCATTCAGAGACACCTTGAAAACACCCACAGGCAAATATAAATTAAGTGTCTGAAGATTGCATACTCTGGAATATTACAATAAATTATAATAAAACAGAATAAATGTATTTTTTAGTTATGCCTCAAAATTCTGCCTCTAAATCATATCCTTTGCAATGCAAAATTACCCATGTAAATGTATAATACAATATGATTTCAGACAACACAGATGATTACTTTGGGTGCCAATGTTTTCATAGGTAAAGGCATTTCAGAGGATACAGGTATTTTATATTAAAAACACAGCGGCTGAAACTAGTATTGATCAACTGTTGCCAGCAACAAAACTTTGATGTGCAGGCAGGCTATCAAAATATAAAGCCACACTGGAAATTTTCAGAGTTGTAATACCAGTTTGTACAATACTAATATAGTACATATTACACACAGTATTTTTTTCAAGTTTCCAATAACTTCATCCCTGGAACTAACAGAGAAATGCAGTGAGGAAGACTGTAACTGTTTTCATACACACCCCGTCCCCCTTTGCTGTTGATACAAACACAAACTACCCTTAGAATTTATATTAATCCAAAATTAGTCCCATTTAAAAAATTAAGTAAATTTATAC
This sequence comes from Pezoporus wallicus, assembly GCF_028554395.1. NCBI lineage: Eukaryota > Metazoa > Chordata > Aves > Psittaciformes > Psittacidae > Pezoporus > Pezoporus wallicus. The sequence continues at coordinate 1,931,559 of NW_026635157.1, forward strand.
TACATTTACTATTACTGTCCTAGCTGCTCTTTGTCAGGATCAATAAAAAGAAAGTGGAAATATACATAGCTGTCTGGGTGCTGCTTCTCTAAGACACAGATGGGGTAAGACTGTTCATGTTTTTTCTGCTCTGTCTAGAAATGATTACAAATTATAGAATTCTGACTGAATATTACAGTATTTATAGTAGTAGCCATACACACTTTAAATTTAGAAGAGAAAGAAGGTATTGATGAAGAGATGTGAAGATCTAAGTTTCCCGTAACTGATACTCAGATGTCAAATGCTTTATGTTTAATGTGTGCATTCTTTCTGTAAGTAGGAGAAAATTCCCAAGGATTCCACACTAAGAAAAGCATTCAAAGAAGGCAAGTTTCTTCAGTCATAAATTCTTTCCCTCTACACTTTTACTTAGTGGAATATCAACTCCTACAGTTACCTGAAACAATGCTTTTCTGGTGAGGTGGAAACAGGCCAGGATTGGAGAAAAGAGGTAAGGAGTGGCTGCACACAGTTTTTCTGCTTTGAAAATGAGATGATGAACAAATGTTGGGAATAAAGTTTCTAATATGGACTGTATGACCATAAGTGACTGAAATCAAAACTAAGTGAATGAGGAACTGAGATTTGAGCCTTGCTTAAACCCCAGAAGAATTTCAAAGTATTTGAAATTTGCATACAATAAACTCTTTCAAAAGAGCTGGGAAAGTACATTATAAATTTAGGTGCCCTGAAGAAACAGACCAGGTACAAAGAGACTAATACTGAACTTGTAAGATGGGAATCCTTTTTGTGAGTTACCCTGTAGGGAACAGGTAACCACTGCTGGAAAGCCTCCTGAGCTCTGAGAGCATCTCTCCACTGACATCAGTGTTTAGCATGTGCACAAGGACTGGAAGTAAACTTTAACATTCCATTACACATATTTGTGTTTTGCCATTTTGTCTTCAAGGCAGTATGTACGGACAGTAGATGAATCATAGAATCATAAAATCAAAGAATGGTTAAGGTTAGAAAAGACCTTAAGATCATCTAGTTCCACCCCCCTGTCATGGGCAGGAACATCTCATGCTAGACCATTTCACCCAAGGCTCTGTCCAGCCTGGCCTTGAACACTGTCAGGGATGGAGCATTTACCACTTCTTTGGGCAACCTGTTCCAGTGCCTCACCACCCTAACAGAAAAGAACTTCTTCCTTATATGCAAGCTGAACTTCCCCTGTTTAAGTTTAAACCCTGTCCTGGGTTCAGCAGTAGCAGTCATTTTTCTCCTTCTTAGTAACTGGTGCTGTGCTGTGTTTTTGACTTTCAGCCTGGGAACAACGCTGATAACACTGATGTTTTTAGTTGTTGCTCAGTAATGTTTACTCTGACCCAGGACTCTCTGAGTCTCATGCTCTGCCAGGGAGGAGGAGAAGCTGGGAGGAAGCAGAGACAGGACACCTGACCCAAACTGACCAAAGAGGTATTCCATACCACAGCATGTCATGCCCAGTATGTAAACTGGGGGAGATACCCAGAAGGGCTAGGTCACTGCTTGGATCAGGCTCGTTTCGGTGGGTGGTATTGTATTCTCTTCCTTTGTTTTTTCCCTTATTATTATTATTATTGGTGGTAGCTGTAGTTGTTTGTATTATACCTTAGCTACTGGACTGTTCTTATCTCAGTCCATGGGAGTTGCATTCTTTTGATTTTCCTCCCCATCCCTCAGGGAGTGAGGGGAGGAAGGGGGTAAGTGAGCAAGCGGCTGCCTGGTTCTGGGCTGCCGACTGGGCTTAAACCATGACAAACCCATTACCCCTTGTCCTGTTGCTACAGTACAGCCTCCCGTATGCTTGTAGGCCTCCTTCAGATACTGGAAGGCTGCTATGAGTTCTGTTCTGCACAGATGACACTCTGCATTTGATATTTGATGCATTCTTTTGGACTGGAAAAATGTATGAGACATTTAGAACTTGGATTAATTCCTCAAGAGAACTTCAGTGCTCTGTATCTCCTCAATATGCTGTTTAGGTCTAGAAGAATATGGCATTTTGTAACACTGAAATATTCTTCTGAGATGTTTTCAGTAGCTTCTTCTCTTTTGGAAGATACTATTTATATTTTGACTATATTTAAAATGTTGCACTGCTTTTAACATTTATGCATGGAGCTGTCTCTTACTGACTGGAGTAATTTTGTGCAACTTTATCATTTTATCTTAATGTACATGTTAGATTTACAATGTAGTGTAAATTATTTTTCCCATTCTGAACTGGCAAATCTAATAATTTCCTTTATGCTCTCAATAGAGAAAAAGTTAAATTTGTTGAAGAATTTAAAGTAGAATTTAATAACTTGCCTATCAGCTTAACATAGCCTACATTACTGTCTTGATGTTTCTGCCTACAAAACAGGCTGGAAGCAGCTAAGAGGCAGAAATTATGATGGTGGTATAAAGTGAACATTGCTCATCCAGTTCTTTTATGATTTCCTCACTGAGCAGAGAAATTTTCCAAAGCAACCATATTGCCCAGAGGAAAGCTTTACTCATAAAGTTACACAAGCATGTGCATATCTGCAAAACTAAGTCCATGGTTTGAATTTATGGACTGAAAACAGTTAAAAAAGAGTGTCTGCAGTGCATGTTAATTGGTTCATACTGTGCTATGTAGATATAATTCCAGCTGAGTTATGACATACAGCATACATTCATAAAAGGGAAGAAAAAAAAAAAGTCATAGAGTGATCCCAAACCTCTTGAAATCAGATGCAATATGTCTATTGAATTTAGTGGCCCTCAAAAAGGCTTTGAACTACTACATACTTTTTCGTTATTTACAGGTATGTTATTTTTAGGAACATACGGGAATTATGTTCTAGAATTACATACTGTACATCTAGAGTTATAGATTTCTAGAAATTATTTTATGCTGGTTTTTACTGTATATAAAATATTTTTCCAAGTGTTTGCCACATTTAACTATGTGGAATTGCTTAATTACTTGAATAGAAAATAATGAAAGTCAGACTTTTCCATTTGCTACTGTTTTATTTCCAGAATGATATGTCTGTTTGCAAAACTGGAAAGAAACTTTTAATATGCTCTATGGAAGTGAATTTAATTCAATGACAGCATTGAGCATGAAACTCTCCTTTCCCAATAGGAAGGATCTTTTATGTGACTCATGCATGGAATATTTACTCTTCATTTCAACAACTATAAACAGTGGTTTATTTCCACACCAGAGCTTTGCCTCATCACCAGGAAAAATCTCTTCTAAACTGAAAGAAATTATATACTGCTATTTCAGTTTGGGGACTAATGAAGAAAACTGAACTTCTTGCATGGAAATCTTGAGAGTCCAGAATAGTACAAGTAGGTCTAAACGTTTGCAATATAAGTACTATGTACTTTGCTGATCAACTTTTCAGTAAGTGTTCTTTTACTTCAAAAGAGTGAAATTACTAATGTTTTCCATTAACTCCACTAATAGAGAACTAATGTTCTCCATTTTGCTTTCAAAAATCTTAGCTAAATATACTGACAAAATCTTCTTTTGTATGCATGAAAATAAATGACACGTTTTCTTCAATCAGTTACTTTGGTTTTGCTTCAAAGCTTGAAGACTCTGAAATTTAGTGTTATATTTTAATATGAAACAATATCTTTGATACAGCATCAATCTGTTATTCTTTTAAAAGCTCAGATTAATGGCTTTATACTCTTTTCTGCAAAGGCAAGGAACTGTAGAACAATTCTTTTTATCAAAAATAATTTATGCTCCAAATTTTACAAAAAAAAAAAAATAGCTCTTTTTTTTATTTTTTAGTTTTTACTGCTTGTGTAATGGTGAAATTACCTGAATCTATTTTGTTACTGGATATTGAGGACATATTTTGTTCTCTTACATTAAGCTGAAACAACCTCTATTAAATCAATGTTACACCACAGCAAATCTCTGCATTCAGAGATTTGAAAAGGAAATCAGGGAGAAATCACTCATAGCTCAGTACTGCACTGGTCTGAAAGGAAATCACTCTCAAGAACTGTGCTGCACTGATTGTGGTCCTATGCTTCATACATTATTTGGATTGAGAGGCTTTTTATGCTCTGGACAGCTTTCAGTATGAAAAACACAAGATAAAGAACTTTCTCAAGCTTATTCCAGTCCAGAATTTTATTTGGTAGTTACAGTGGCCCAGTAAATCCAAACGCTTATTATAAAACACTCTTTCAACACTTCTTGACTTTCAACACTTTCTTGACTGAAGCATTATAAGCCCACTGCAGTCTTTACTAACCTTTATGGTCCTGTGTTTTAAATCAATATTTCTAAAAATTAATGTTGCAGACCAACTGCACTTCCTCAACCAACACACCAAGGACAGACAAAGACCATGACACAGTGGATGTGTGTAAAGATTTAGCAGCTTAAAGTAACAAACCCCACATTTCCTGTCAGCAAAGGGACTGATGAATGATTCTCAAAAATCTTCAGAATATTAGGAGCAGACGATGATAAATAGGGCAGCAGAACCCACTCTGCACCTTCCATACCCCAAAGCATAGACAAGCCAAAGCTACAGTCAGAACCTTATCTGCAACATCAGGGTGAAACTTGCAAAAAGGAAAAGCTGAATAAAAATCCGTTGGCTTAGAGGAAATGAATGCATAGCTTTTTATGTGAGCCCCTTTGTTAGGTTGCCTTGGCAGTGGGAATGGGAACACATCTGAGAAACATCTCTCTGTCAGTGATTCACCAATTCTTACAACAACTACAGCTATTATTGGTATTTGCTAGGGTTTTGTAGAAGATCACAGATAGATTTCCTGACATCCCTAACACAGAAGTGAAAAGGAAATTTGTGAATGTGATTATTTGTCCAAACTAAGCTACCGATTGTTCCTGCCTGAATGCTGGCCTTCTGTGGCCAATGAGGTTAAGTTTTCCATCAGGACATCTAGAACTTCTACATAGGTATCCTTTTAGCTTTAAATTAATGGCCTCATCACCTGAAGAAAAAGTCAGACTAACTTCTTACAAAACATAGGTGGATTGTGCCCTTCAATTTAGGTAGAAAAATAAACATAGGAAATAGGACTTCCCTGGGTGGATTGAGTGTACACAAATAATCAATAAACACATTGATTTTTCTCAGAACACCTTGTGAAAAATGGGTTTCACTATTTTGAAAGTACACTGTAATTATTGTACAGATAAACCTTACCTGGGCCTCATCATAGAATTATTTTACTATTTTCAAGAAGGAGCAAGTAATAGGAAAATTTCTTTAAAATAAGCACAATCCTAGGAGCACTTGCATGTGGTAGCTTTTGTATGGAGCAAAGGTTAACCTGTATTGGAATGAATCTACCCAGCGCTGGTGAGGTTACACCTAGAGTGCTGTGTCCAGTTCTGGACACCACAGTTGTATTGGGTTTGTGTGGCATGATTTTGGTAGCAGGGGGACTACAGGGATGACTTCTGTGGGAAGCTGCCAGAAGCTTCCCCTGTGTCCAATAAAGCCAATACCTGCTGGCTACAAGACTGACCTGCCACTGGCCAAGATTGAGCCCATCGGTGGCAGTGGTAGCACCTCTGGGTAAACATAGTTAAGGGTGTGAGGGGACAGAACATGGACAGCAACTGCAGCTGGAGAGAGGAATGAACATGTGTGAGAGCAACAGCTCTGCAGATACCAAGGTCAGTGCAAGAGGGGAGGATGTGCTCCAGATCTGGACCAGAGATTCCCCTGCAGCCCATGGTGCAGCCCAATGGTGAGGCAGGCTGTGCCACTGCAGACCATGGAGGTCAGTGGTGGAGCAGATCTCCACCTGCAGCCCATGGAGGACCCCTCACTGGAGTAGGGGGGATGCTTGAAAGAGGCTGTGACACTGTGGGAAGTCCACACTGGAGCAGGACCTGTGGCCCCATGGAAAGAGGAGCCCATGCTGGAGTATGCTGCAGGACTTGTGACCCCACAGGGGACCCACGCTGGAGCAGTTGGTGCCTGAAGGACTGCACTCTCTGGAAGGGACTCACGCTGGAGCAGTTTGTGAAGAACTTCAGCCCATGAGTAGGACTCATTTTGGAGAACTTTGTGAAGCACTGTCTCCCATGAGAGCAACCTCACTCTCAAGAAGAGAAGAGTGTGAGGAGTTCTACCCTGAGGAGGAAGGAAAGGCAGGGACAGCATGTGATGACCCGACCACAACCCCTATTCCCCATCTCCCTGTGCTGTGCAGGAGGAGGTAAAGAAAATCAAGAGTGAAGTTAAGCTTGGGAAGAAAGGAGAGCCGAGTGAAGGTGGTTTTTTAAGATTTGGTTTTATTTCTCATTATCCCAAATCTGATTGATAATAAAGGAAATTAATTTTCTCCAAGTCAAACATGTTTTGACCATGATGGTAATTGATGAGTGATCTCCTTCTGTCCTTATTAGACCCATGAGCCTTTTATTACATTTTCTCTCTCCTGTCCAGCTGAGGAGGGGAATGATAGAGTGGCTTTGTTGGGCATCTGGCATCCAGCCAGGGTCAGTCCACCACAACAGTACAAGAGAAATCTGGAAATAGTAGGAAGAACCCAACAAAAGGCCACAAAGATGATGAACGGACTGGAGCTACCCTCCTATGAGGAAAGTCTGGGATGGTGGGACTGCAGTGCAGGCTCAAGGGGGTCTTATCAATGTGTATAAAATATTTGATGGGAGGGAATGAAGGTGAGGGAGACAGAATATACTCAGTAGTTCCCAGAGAAAGGGCAAGACACAGTGGATTCAAACTAAAACCAGAAAATTCTGTCTGAATACAAGACCATACTTTCTTACTGTATGTGTGGTTGAACACTAGAAGAGGCTGCCAAGAGAGATGGTGGAGTCTCCATCCTTGGAGATGTTAAAACTCTGACTGAACATGGTCCTGACCAAGCTGCTGCAGATTATCCTTCTTGAGGAGGACACTAAACCAGTCTCCAGAGCGCCTTCCCACCTTACCCACTCTATGATATCTGTGATTTAGCATCCCAAAAGAAAAAGCAAGCAGAAGGTTGGATCAGAATCCTTTTCCTTTTGGTCACTGCTACCTCCTATAGTCTTATAGGGTTATGTTGTGTTTTAAACCCTGTCGGCAAGTCAGCCACACAGTCCACTTCCCCTGCCCCCTCTTTCTTCCCTTCCCACCCGCCCACCCCCCCCCCAGGCCCCCTCCTGAAGGGATGGGAAGGAGAATCGAAAGAATGTAATGCCCATGGGTTGAGATAAGAACAGTCCAGTAACTAAGGTATAACACAAACCACTGCTGCTACCACCAATAATAATAATGATAAGAGAAATAACAAGGGAAGAGAATACGATACCACCCACCAAAACGAGCCGGACCAAGCAGTGAGTGCCCTTCCGGGCAAAGCCCAGTTACCTCCTGGGCATGATGTGCTGTGGTATGGAATACCTCTTTGCTCAGTTTGGGTCAGGTGTCCTGCCTCTGCTTCCTCCTGGCTTCCCCTCCTCCCTGGCAGAGCGTGAGACTCACAAAGTCCTTGGCCAGACCAAGCGTTTGAGCAGTAGCTAACAACATTGGTGTCATCAGCGCTGTTCCCAGGCCAAAAGTCAAAAACACAGCACTGCACCAGCTACTAAGAAGGAGAAAAAAATGACCGCTACTGCTGAACCTAGAACAGGTTAATAACAGATTAGCAACAAGTTCTTTGTCTTTATTTTGTGGAGATCTTTAAGCTCCTTTTTCAGAGAGTTTCTCTTGATGTATATAAAGCATAAGCAGAGAAGTCATGGCTGGTTAAGGATTTTGAAGGCTCACAGGAACTGATAATTATTTTAACACTGCATTGGGATATCCAGAGTTCATTAAGACATTTGTTGAAGGAAGACAGTTCTATTCTAACACCAGTTTTGGCCTAATATCATTTGTACTTTTACAAGCTTGTGAGTATCCCTGTTTATCCCTTCACTGAAGACAAGTAGCATAATGCAAAGGCTATTAGGTAGGCTCTCAGTTCCGAATAGTTTTGATGTAAACTTAGTGCTGCAGGTGGCTGACTGCTGACATGTCTCCCTGTGTGTCATGGTGCATTTTCCTACTAAATAATTTCAAAATTTGGCTGTCAGTTGGCATTAAAATCCACCTGGCACACTTGAACAACAGACTGGCAGAAGGCTGACAAAAGATGAATGTCATTGGTGAGATCAATAGTAGGAAGAACATGTGTATCTCTGGCTGGGGTTTTCAAAAAAGACATACTCTTCCATTATTAGATATATTCCACACAAGTATTACTCAGAGAAGGGTAAAAGAAGAACAGCATTTTTTTGTAAAATATATTTGAGAGAAAAAAAGGGAAAACGCTGCATTCTGTTTATGTCCATTAGACACAGCTTTTCTGAGCACTCATTAATTCACAAAAGCAAATAGCTTTTGAAAATGAAAAATCCCTCCTGTTAGGATGCCTGAAAACCCCTTCATAAGAGATAAACAGTGTTCTCTGCACACGGAACTGCATAAGCAATAATTAACTGTCTCAGTTACTCATCTGCTATTGCCTGTTTCTTGTCTCATGACTGGACTGGAAACTTTCTGAAGCAGGTCTAATTTGTATGTTGTGCCTCAATACAATGTTAAGAATTTCTGGTGCTGGTTCAGACCTGCTGCCTCTATTTTATTACACTAACATAAATACTAATTGCCTATTTAATAATTACCTAAAGGTAAATCTTCTTTTTTCCTGTGCCAGTCAAAGAGATGCATCTAAATAGAACCAATAAAATTAAAAGGTCAGAAGCAGTTGCAGACAAGTAGCAATTCAAACATACAGTGTAAAAGCAACTATAATAGCCAGAATTGAATGGACAGGACTGTTTCTAAATATCAAGGATTTCAAACTCAAGTGTATAACACATTTTCTGAATATACCTTGCCTTCCCTTGCTCAGTCACTCTGTACCCATTCCCAATTAAATGGAAAAAGCAAAAGAAATACTCATGTAATTAAAACTAAATCTATACCTCTTTTTCTGTCTCCAGGAAGAAGTGTATTTTAAAAGTGGAACTTTAAAGCAAGACCACATTTTGTTCAGAGAGTTATTCCTTAACCTTTCTTTGGGGAGACATTCTTTTGTCCATCCAAAAACACATGGGGACTGAGTCATACTGTTTCCTTTTTCATCTACTAAGCCCAAATGGAGCAGGATAGATTTCATTGCCCTCCGTATGCCCTCGTAACACTTTCGGCTTTGCATTAGGCCTGTGATTATAATCAGATCTCATTCTTCAGGGTTTCAGCTGATCAGCTGTAAGAGTCAGGGCCATAATTTGACTTGTAAATTCTCCTCTTCCTCTACACATGCATCTTTTCTTTTGAAGCACTGGCAATTGACTGCAGCTGGCTATTGGGTGAGAGTTACCCATACTTTGAGGTGGCACAGTGCTTGAAGGTGCTTGACTGATGTGTCTGATTAGGCACTTGAAGTCATTCTGATGACACAGTTTAAGATCAGGAAGGAAAGAAAAACCCCCCTCAGGAATTTCAGGGGGGTTACTTACTCAAGGTTGATCAATTTTTTTGGCAAATTAAAATTTGACAAGATGGACACTTACATAACTGGTACGATGCCAAGGCATTGTGGAAAAGTTTGGTTGGGGGATTTCTGATTTAGCTTTGAGCTATTTTCCTGAAATGTTCCATTTTTATGTTAATAACCTTGAAACAGGTAGCATTTGAATGTTTTACTATTTGCTTTGGTGCCCAAGTTTCCCTATCACTGTGTGACCAGAGTACATATTGGAGATGGCTACATTGCACTTCACAAAATACACTCATGCTTCAGCCTGATGAGGTAATCTACTACACTCTTCTGCTGGTGCTCTGAAATGCTGAAATTATTTTGGAGGTGGAATTAAAGCCTCTCCTTTCAACAGTAGATACAGAGACATATTCGAGTCATGGACAGACTGATGACATAAATGAAGCATTTTTTAGGAATATGATATGTGATGCTGAGTGAGTGGTAATGCATATTTCACATTTTGCTGTATTTCCAATGCTGTGCTCTCCGAAACAGTTGTGCAACAACTGGTCAAGTTTTCCAAGAATGAAGGTGGTGATAACAGCTTCTCCACCTCAGCTGATCTCTTTAGGTAGGCGATGACATCTTTTTCATCCTTTTGTCCAATTTGGAATTCCCAAAGAGGGGCTCCTGCTTTGAAAGCCCCAAATATCATTCCTTCCTCTTTGCTTCCATTAGCACTCAATCAAAGTGTACCAGAACACCTATAGAACTGGTTGGCTTGTTTCAGTGGAGGAAGAAAAAGAAAAAAACACCCAAACAGGTTTTCACAAGTATAGACATTTTAAAAAGAGCAGCTAAAACAGAGATCTCAAAATCACAGACTTCTACTATGAGTTTGTGCCTAGTTATTTACCCATATTATTCATCCGAATCTTTATGGGTACAACTGAAAAGTAAGAAGAAGGCAGTTATACTTAAGGAAGAAACTAGATTTAAAAAAGAAAGAAGCTTCTGGTCTTGCTAAAAGCAAATTGAGAGTATGCAGAAAAGGCAGTGAGGATTTTGGATCCTATTGATAATCAGAAAGTCACAAATGGATGCAAAACTGGAGCAGCACTTGAAGCTAAAATGAAGAAGTCAGGTCATCAGAAAGGACAAGTTATACAGAAGTGCTGGGAGACAGAGCAGATAAAGAAGTACCATGGGTTCACAGAGGAGCCCCATAAATAGCTGAATACAGTAGAAATGGAGATGCATGCACTGCTGTTTTGTCTAGGTTGAATCCTGGTCCTGTATGTTTTAATCTCAATAAGGTGTCAAGATCTCTTTGGGGACCTAGTTGTCTGCCAGCCTTATTTACCTTATAGATCAGAGGCAGAAGGGATTATTGACTACATTAGAGTAGGACAAAATAAAAATGCTTCAGCAACATAAATGGTAGCACCTGCAAAACATTTGATGTTGGCAGATTGATTATTTTCTTATCACGAAATTAAAACTTTAGTGGTATCTGTAGAAGGCAAACGTGAGCAGCTCTTTCTGGATAAGAAAACATAAGAAAATTACTCCAACTAATTAGGTTGAAAGAGCACTGTTGGTGATTCATGAGAACATCAGTAAATATCAAACTAGATCAAATAGATCTTCTCCACCAGAAGAAAGTTTCTCTACTGAATACTGACTACAGTGTTCAGGCAAGTTTATAATTATATTGGCAGTTAATGGAATGTAAAAACATTGGAAAGTTTAAATAGGATTAAAAAAATACTATGTGATTCTAACAAAAGCAGGCTTATTAAGGCTCTTAACCTATCAATTTTTTTCTCTCCATGAGTTTTTTTTACTGATGTAAACAGTGTTCTTAAAGCAGTTTCACTGTACCAGCAACACTGACTAATATACCTGATGTAGATTTCAGAATTTTAAAATAGCTGTTCTATTCTGAATGGTAATTTATGCTCTTTTTATAGAAATATTTGCATCTATGTAACTATCTAAAAGTTGTTACATTGCTCTTTTATCTATCAGTTCTTTTCCTTACTTTCAATATGTCTCCTAAATTTTCAGCTTAGTTGAACCCCCAATCTCAATGAAAACTTAAAGTCATTTCTCATACATATGGCAGGCAATTCCCTTGAAAGTCTCCGCTGAGCACTGTGCAAAGCTTGCACCCCTCCACTGATACCTCGAGGTGCCAGATGACCACACTACATACGTCCCAGTTGTACTCATTCAATGAGACTGTAGTATGATTTTAAAGCTTTGCAAGCTTGTCCTTCATATTGATCATCTATGTGGGCTGTATGTTACATTTGCTTTTGTAAATTCTGGTCAGATTCTGACAGCTTCTGCTATAACATGCAAACGGGGGGCAATGCCTTCAGATTTTCTGCTGTACAGAAAATGAACCTGCTGTACAGTTTAAATGAACAGAATATCTTATGTTTGGCACTAGCTTTACCTAAGTGAAGTCTGTAAAGAGCTGTATTTAGGAAAGCCTCTTTGGCTTAATTGCTCCATGCACCGTTTTCATAAATAAATTAGCTGCTGGGAGGAATGTGTATGGGTTTCTGGGGTACAAGCCAGGCCCTCATGTCCACACTCCAGAGAACTGCAGCCTCTGTTCCCCTGAAATCGCTTTTATTGATGTTTCCTGCCACATTTTCCAAGTGCATATTTTTATCTTCAAACAGCAGATCTGGTTCTCTTGTGGCCTTGTCATCACAGAATTCATTACAGCTTACAGTGAGACATGGAGATGACTTTTCTTATAGGTTCTCTTATTAATTTTGCTAAGAATATATTCAGGTAAATAAACAAAGTTCAGAGATTTCCCTTTTTCCTTGTTTACTCCTTTTCAGTACTCAGTGTGTGAGTGCCTCTAACTGCTCGAGCTATGGATGCTCCCATCTCAATGGTCCTACCCTGTCTATAGCTTTTACCTTCCTACAGCTCTTGCAGCTCAGGCTGCCTAGGTGTGCCATGTCAGACCTGGACTTTGGATCCATCCTTAAATAAGAAGTGAGAAGTTTATAACAGGGGTTAAAGACAGAGAGTATTATGTGTCGGAAGGCAGCTGGGATATCCCAGAGAAATCAAAGGTACCAGATAGATACATTGTACAAGTAATTGATTCAAATGGCAAGTGTTGCTTTAAAAAGTTAAAATAATTTCAAACCGTCAGAGGTACCTGGGAAAAGTGGAGCTATTCTCCTTAAGCTCAAAATCTTTCTTTATGAAACAAAGAAATACCCAACAATCTCACTTACCAAATACATGCATTTCTAATAAAATTATGTGCAATTTGTAGCTGATTTTTCCTTTGAAATTTTCTATTTTTTTAAGATTACGCTATCTGTAAAGCCTTTTTTGTTTGTTTTTTTCATGTTCTAAATACAAAATTTCCCATCCCCAAGAGAAAGAAAAATACTTCTTACATTTTTCCTTTTAGAAATGCAATCTTAAAAGTCAGAAAATAATGCAGTACTTTTTTATGTACTTTGCTGCAAGGGAATGTATTTGATAAAGCTCTTACATTTAAGTGATTTATTGCTGTCTTTTAGATATTAAGTTTCACAGCTTTCCTGTGAACTTTTATTCTGAAGCCACACATCTTAGATGAATTGGTCTATTTTCTAAGTTTATTAAGTTCCCAGAATCCACTAAATTGACTGGTTTACCTCTTTTTTCCTAATTCAGAAAGTCTTGTTAAAATAAGTAACCAGAATGACAAGCAGTGTCTATACCACAAGCTACTAACAGAAGTCACAAATTATCTCCAAGAATTTTTTTTCTAGAACTCAGTTTTGTTTATTTCTCTGAATAGGTGTGAATAACAGCTGTTGCATTTAGCATGCAGATCAATGAAAGTCATTTCCTTTTGGCTAATCTCTGACCAAAGTCACAGACTGTCTCAATCTCATAATGCACTCAGGAGCACATTGCCCTGAAGGTGCTGGAAATCTCTACATCTCATCTACATGAAGAGAAAGCAAGTGGAATCAGTGTCTTTATTGGTGCTTACAAACATACTATTATCAGGAACTAGAAAAAATGTATCTGATCACACACAGAGAATTATTACGATTTGATAATACAAGGTTGTTACCCTCATTACCATTAAAATCCTGCTAGCCTTAGTGACCTTTATATCTTCTTCTGTATAAAATGCTTAACAGTTATGATAATTCAAGTATAATCCATTTGGCTAAATATAACCCGTACTGTTTAAGATGCCAGTTGCAGTTGTACATTTCCATTTCTTCAACAGATGTGTTATTGCATTGCCTAACGGTCATTAACAGCAGTAAACAAGAGGGAGAAGTGCAAAATTTGCTACTCATTTTACTAATCTTCAGCTGGGAAATGTCACAATGGAAATTTTCATATACTTTCCCATTGTCTGAATGTCTGGTTATGCTAATTCTGTGCTCAGTACTTCAGGTAGAGCCTAGGAACTGTTAGTTTTAAATATTGTTTTGACAGGCGCATGGACTCCGTAAAAATATCCTTAAAATGAGTGAAACCTTATCTAAATGACTCCAGCTGCAGTGGTCTCCCAGGGAGCTCCTGGGGCACTGTGTTGCCTGTGTAAAGAGCCTGTGATCAATCCCAGGCCCCCACACTCTTCTCGTTTTGTCGTCGGAAATGTCCCAGTTGCCTTGGTCTCTGAGGATGCTTAAACACAGGAGGTGTCCTACCTCAAATTCATACCCTCCTCTTAAAGGCAGTATGGATGCAATGGCATTGGACTAGCTCAGGATGACTTGAACCCAGTCCTCAAAAATATCTCAGGAGCTGTGAGAGCCCCCAAGCCTCCTACCCTGCTCTCTCCTGCATGCCCATCTCCAAGAGTGAGCAGCCTCAGTCACTGCTTGTGCCAGCTTGGCCAGCCACAGACCAAGCCTCCTGCACCAGTGGGATCCCCTGTGAGATCTCTGAGCACTGTGCCTGCTCAGAGGGGACACCAGAAGAGATCTCGCTCTCATCTGAGTGCTTTGGAAAGTTTTCCTTTATGTGGGAAACCCCTTTGGACATTTTTAAGGTGCACTCCACCCACCACACTGGAGACTTGGCCAGAAGAATTCTCCAGCCAGACCCAGGAAGGAAGGACTCTTCCTCGCCAAAAAATAAAAAGCCTTTTATAGTCTCCTGAACCCTTTCCCTCTCATTCATTGAACCCCCATGGCCACTTATTACCCTGGAGTGGGATGGCTGCTAAAATGGATCAGCAGAGGGAAACAGGAAAGCATGTCTTGGAAGATGGCCTTTTGTCACAGCTCACAAATGTGTAACAAGCTCAGCCTGATCTCAGCCTGTGAGATTCATACTGTTTTTATAGCAATCTAACTCTCAGCCATCAAGAAATTTCATGTACAGTAAAAGCAGAAGGAAGCCATTGGAGCTCCAGCCCTGATTTTCCATTTGCTACTGCAAAGTGTTAAGGTATGTGTTTGCTCATAAATAAGATTATATTTCTGGGCAAAAATCAGGCACAGATGTTTCATATACAGCAAGCTGTCCACTGACATGAAAAATAATAATGATAGCAATCTTCCAGAATGAGCTTCATATGAATTCCTCCTAAATTATGCTGAAACCTTTACATTATACAATATTCCTGATAACTGCACCAAGCTGGGATTAGCAGGCTTGTCCCCCCCACCTGCTGCTAGCTCTACAGCTTCTTTGTACTCTGAAGCAAGTTTTGATATTTTAACCAGGATGAATGCTGATCCTGTTGAAGTCAGCAGGAGTTTTTCCACCAATTTCAGCCAATTATGCAGAGCTGCCAGCAAAGAAAAAGAGATGAGAATTCCTGGACTCCCAGTCAGCTGCTGCTTCGTAAGAGCCAAGACAGCAGCACTGGGATGTGGTGGAGTGAAATGACAGAGGCAAAGAGAGCAAAGGGAGGGGTGCAGGAATTTACTGAATTCCATTTCCCTGGGAAACGCTGGATAATCCAAATTAGCAAATAACTTCAAATCTTCTGGTCATAAGCTGCAGGAAGAATGGTCACATTCAGCTATAGGACACTCAGGAGTACGAGAAAAGAGTCTTCTATAAAACCCTGGGGTTGTGTCTGCTAAGTGCTTTATATTCTTCACCACTGCTTGGAGGACAACAAAAGGCTGGTTTTCCCTTTTTTAGCAAATAATTTAAAAATTATTTCCTGCTCTAGATCAGACTCGGCACAAGAGGCCTGGTAGCAAAGCAGACTGGGGAAATCAAGTGCTCATCATGAGCCCTCAAACCATTTTTTCAGCACTTAAGGTGTTTTGCCTTCTGATAGCATGTGGAAATAAGTACTGGGGAAAAAAAAGTTTGTCAAAGCCTTCATGTTTTGGGAGTAAGTTTTTTCTCATTTTCTTAATCTTTACCTTTCAAATTTCACTTTTTTATAGGAAAAATAGCAAGTCATATATTTCTTTATAAAGTACTGCTCCTACAGAAAGCCTGGTTGGAAGGAAGAAGTTATCTAAGTCATGTCAAATGTCCAATACCAGGCAGTAAACCTGAACAGAAATGGAATTACTTTAAATTAAAGCAGTAAAGCAATTTTTGTCCTTGATCTGTCTGTCCTGGTTGCAGCCTTTTACTCAAAGGGTTGCTATTTTAAAGCGATTTTAACTTGAATGTTTTCTTGACCCCTTTTTGTTGGAGCAAGCAACTAACAGCATAGTCTGAAAAACATTACCAGGTACCACTGTAACATATCGACAGAATTGCATGTTTGTTTAATGTACCTCAGTAAAGTTAATCTGTTTTTCTAAACTTATTTTAGTTGCAAAAATCTAAATCACATTATTGGAAGGGCTGTTAGTACTGCCTGTAATCATTACTCAGCAAAATCCTGTTTTCAATGGGATAGGTCTTTTCTAAAATTGAATCATTTGGGCTGAAATATTCCATGCCAAAAGGCGGCTTCATCATGACTGGGTGATTAGTGTAAAGTAGTGCTGATGACTGTAATTTCAACCAATATCCTTCAAGAATTTCCAAGAAGGAAGATGTGAAATAATGTATCTCTACCTTAAAATCTCTAAATTTATGATGGTACCATTTTTTGTTTGGGTTTTTTTTTGTTTTTTTTGGGGGTTGTTTTTTTTTTGGTTGGTTGGTTGGCTGGTTGTTTTTTTTTCTATTTGAAAACCCCACTTTTGGGGGAATTGAAATTAGGCAGAAAAAATACTTAGTATGCTTTTAAAAGGAAAGAACTTATGGGAAGAGATGGAAACTGGGAAAAAACAATTCTTACCTACACATTTCTTTTTAATTTAAATCGTCAGTTGTAAGCTTTCATGGAATTTGAGGAGCTATTATCCCAAAAATTACTGTCACAAATTTATACTTAATTTCACTATATCATTTGCCGTCTGTGGACCACAAAGTAATTTTGACACATTAAAGAAGCATACCTTAAATACACCACTCTGTTTGTAAAAATTGTTGCATCTGTATTCTAGATTATGAAATGGGGAGGTTAGATATACCCAGAGCAACACATAAATTGCATTGGACACTTGGCAACTCTTTTCCGCTGGCAAATGCTTTCATTGTCAAAGCCAAACAAACTAGACTGGAGGGATGTAACAGGACAGTGGAAGGGAGCAGTTGCCTTGTGTGCTTGTTTGGAAGATGATGGTGACATAGACTTGGTGAGTCAAATGCCAAATGTCCAAATCTGTGGACAGGTTTAGCAGGTCACTGTGACCCCATACAATATACAGCTAAAATCTTGCCACTTAGATAGCAGTATTGCTTATCACCAGAATTTACTCAATGGTCTCAGTCTTCTCTAGGTCCTTTTTGTGGCAAAGTAAATTCAGTTTTCTTCCTGACCATCTACCTCTTTAGGTTGTCTTTTTAATTTATTCAGGAGACTGATAAAGAGGTAAACAGTCAGCTAAGAGACATGCCCTGATTTTTTTGTAGGCTTTTGATGTGGTAGTTCCTGAATACCAAGCAAGAAGGCATGAAAACTCTGCATTTAAAATTATACAGATGTCAGTGTAAACATAGTTATGTAGTGTCAATTGTCAAATTTGTCTGTAAATTCTCTTACAGAATTTATTTTTACAGTGTATATAAGTCTGTATGGACACATATAGAGTTAAAGCTGAATCTCTAACTTTAGGAAGCTTTAAACCTCAAGCTTAAAGCACCTTAAGCCTCAAGCACCAATTTTCTTAGTTGCTAAAATTAATTTTTATTTCACTTAATTTTATAAACAAGGTTTTTGGTCTCTCGGCTGGTTTTACTGTATCTACCAAACATAATATGCAAAAGTTTGGAGTCTGTAGTAGTGACTAGGCAACATTTTAAAGGGTTCAAAACTATATAGTACTTTTTTTTTAAGATGATATGGAGTAGTTCCCTTTCTCTTTTATACTTTTCTCCCTACATGATTTCCACTGTAATAGCAGCAGTTAGTTTTTAATTGAGCCCAACTGATAGGATAGCTGTTTCTGAACATCATCTGAAAAACATTAAATCAGTCAGTACTTGATATCTGATATAGAATAAAATAAGTTGAAATAAAGAAGAGACTCTGTTTTTAAAGACAAAGTATCGTACAGGAATATAATATATGTGCAGGTAGATATGGGTCTTAAAATATCCAGTGTGAGTTTCCTATTTTCTTTCAAGATTTGGGCAGTTTTCTATCCTGGGTTCACATATGCTTTTAGTATTTTGAATGGGCAAGAGCAACATTATATGTATAGAGATCAGATCCAAAACATGAAGTTTTTCAAATTCATGAGCAGAGTTTAGAATGGTGTTGAGAAACATACAATAGATAAATCCTAGATAATTATTTCATTATTTTATATAGTTAAGATATACCTTTGTAAATCAAAGGTTTTAAGTTACTAGTGGCAGCCAGAAGTGATAAAGCCAGGAAAACATAATGCAGAGGGAAAAGTCCAAAAGTCAAGAAATGTTTGACATCAAATTGATATGTGAAATTTTCAAGGGGTCTTTTATGAGAAAAAAGAAAGGATGAGTATTCTGCTTTCAGAAGAACTATCATAAATAAATACAATTTTTTTTTCTGAGAAATCTTATGATACATTTACCCATCATAAAACTGTTAAGTACAATGCTAAAGATGACAATAATTGTAATTTTTTTAATCTCATCAACTAGATACATCTGTGATTTTTCAATCAACAAGCCAATTACTTTAACAAAATCACTCTTTGGCGGAGAAAAAATCCTTGACTTGAAGAACTGAGTTTTAATTTTCAATTTGGAATCCTAAGTCAAACTTTTTCCCTTTTTTTCATCATGCATGCATTTTGTCAGACCCTACCAGACATCATGTTACTTGTGAATTTGGCCCATTTGATCTTGATGCTTACTGTGTTGTAACTCACTTCGTTTCTAACAAAGACTGACAGTGTCATCTGATGAGTCAATGGGATTGACATATATGCAGTATTTCAATGGAATGAGTGCTATACTGTGGTATATGTTTCAGTAGATCTCTTCCTCAGCTCCCTTGAGTAAAAAGCATCTCAACACCCTCTTAAACTGCTATTTTTATGTCAGGTGGCTGAAAAATAAATTAGAGAATGTAAAGCTGAGCCATTCCCAGAATACCAGAGATGCTGAAAGATGCAGAAAATTTCTTTCTGATCTACATAATTTCCTATAATTAGGGTTTGTGCTAAACCCACAGTTCATGTCCACAGACACATCTGAGAGTGAGGAAGTCATAACAAAATGTTTGTTACCCACAGAAATTGGTGTAAGCACTGTAAGCACTATGTTATCAGCAAGAGACATTTAAAAACTTTTGGGCTGATGGAAAATATCACTGACCTCACAGCATCCACAGCGTTATGGATGTATTTCTACTTAGCCCTAAAAGGGGCCGGAGTTTCCCCTAACACGGTGTTTTGCCGTTGGAAATAGGAAGGCAACAGTCATCTTCTGACGGCTATGTAGATAATTGTGTCAGCTCTTATCACACTCTGCAGTGTCCCCCAATTTGTGGATGAACACTCTTCACTGCCTCACTACTGCTTCTTCTTGCTACACACCCTGCTGTGTGAAAAAGTGATGATACAATTGCACCAGCCTTAGTTTTGGTACATCACCATGTTTTGCAGACACTGATCCAGCAGTGGATATGAAGATTTTACCAGGGTTGTCTGTGGATTTACAAGACTCACAAGGTAGCTCTTCTCTGTGCTTGATTTCTTCTCCTCCTTCAGCCACATGAAATGAATGCAGTATGCCCTGGGTGAATACCAGAGCATTCAGAGCTCAGTTACATTCCTGATGCAAGATAATGCCAGGAGAGTGAACCACCCCATTTGCCTGTTGCCTTGAGCAGATCCAGATCACTTTATAGGTTGCTGCCTTTTGGGGCATAGCTTGATCTGTGCCTTTCATATAGCTCTCATTTTTTCTTGGTGATTCCATTTCTAAGAAAACAATTAAATAGAGCCTTGTCCAAAATACAGTCCCAAAGATTCAATCAATTAGCACAAAATGAGGGTGAAAATTTAGAAATCAGTGGTAAGTGGGTGTCACATGGACCAGCTCCCCATATCCTGTCACATCTGAAGACAACCCCACTGACTTTAGCGATATTGGCTTAAGCGAAGCAGCAATGCCTTGATTATGTTTTGCCACTCAGAGTGAGGAAATGACTCACAGCAGTCAGTTTGACAAACAAAATCACGTTTTCCAGTCATAAATAATTAGTGATTAATCTTTGATGATACATTTGTTTATCATCTGCGATTCAAGGTATGATTTATGCCTGTAGAACTTAGCCTGGGATTTGTTCACATGGTACCTTTCACATATATCACTTTGTAAACCTGTACTTAGTAATTTGCTATTTATGCTATGTGATACTTATATTTTGCTATATCTCTTCTCTGTTCGGAATACTCTTTACTTTTGGAAAAAAATGGATGCACAAACACCAATGCAAATTGAGGCTTGACCAAACATTTGTGATGTTTTGTCTTACAATAGATGCTTTCCGGATCAAAAATCATGATTCACGTTGCGTGAATAGAGTTAGTCCTAATGAATATTAGGAAAACGTTTGTTTTTCTCAGGGATGTTCACAAGCAGTTTCTCCCTATTCTCTTTTCGCTTTTTTTTTTGTCTTAAAAAACACTCTTTGAAGATGAAAACATTTGATTTTTACAGAACACATGATTTGTACTTCAAGACAATTTCAAGTGTTAAATGTAAATTTTCTTCTTTTTAATATTCTTCTTCATAGAGTCCAATCTTTTCTACTTCTTACTCATCACTATTTTCAGGACATACAAATAAAATTTGAATATTTATGTACTGTCTCTTGAAATTAGCTTTTCTCAGTTATTACTTCACAGTCATAATGAGATGATAATGTGTCTTTGTATAATTCAAGAGCCAGCTGGATGCTTCTTGTCCTTGCTGCCTGATGTTAGTTCAGCCATTTCTTTTGATGTGAGGAGAGCTGTATTAGATATTTGCTAATTTATTCTACATAACTTGTCTGTTGTGACATAGCAAGTTTGGATGACTGCTTCTTCAGAATGAATGTGGTGCACTCTTGTATCATTTACCCCATCTAAATTACCTCTTACTAAATCTCGCTTAAGTGATCACAGTGATTTATCTTCCATTAGACATATATATATCCATATATATTAACTAGGTGTTTTCTCTCTCTCCATTTTGTGAAATTCCTAACTATTAAAGACAGAAGACAGGAACATAGGCAAACAAGGTTTTTAAAAACTGTAATTGTGATTAAAGGAAATAATGAAGTGTACCAGAGGTAGAAGATTTAAAATACAAGGGCGAAAGGAAAAAATATAATGCTTCCTGACATCAGGGTAATTAAGCATATCATAGCCTGAAGAGATTAAGATTGGAGTTAATAACATACCATGGCTGTTCCTTCAGCTTTATGTTTTTTTTCTAATGTCCTCATTTTACCTTCTAGCCTCATAGTGAGTGAGTTCTTAATCTGCTGGTAATTCAATGTATTGCTGACTGTGCCTCTGAAAAGAAGACACAATGAAAGGTGACATAAGCAGGTATTTAGTGAGGAAGTAACAGAATAAGTTCTTTAATTTTTGTCTGATGTGCTTGGTATTTCTGAAAGTTCTGTTACTGAGTATTTTTTTCAGCCCATGGTTTGAATTGATGCTGTATTGGTCAAAAGAAGAAAAATAAAAGAACATATGTAAACTGTGAGGTTTGAAGGAGCATGGAATTTTTGCAGCACTACTTGAATTTGAACATTTTAATTTTTAGGTTTTTCCCTCCTTTCCCTTTTATCTTTTCTTTCTCTTTCACCTTCTTTTTTAAAATGTTTTCCTTTTGCAAATGAAAGAAAATGACACAAAAGGCGAAGAATTACATATAAAAATTTTTTTAATTGGATTTTTTGTGGTTTATAATAAAAAACAAACATTTCAAATTTGTTAATACCTTTTTTTGCCATCGAGATATGAAAAATACTTTCACCTTTTTTTTTTATTCTATGTGACCATTGCATTTATGACTTCGTGGATTCTGCAGCAGTCGTTTATTTACAGCTGTCAATTTATTGGTCCCCCAATACTCATTTTACTGAATTCATCCTCACAAATCACCTTTGCTTTCAGACAATGTGTGTGTTCTGGGTTCAGCTGTAATAGTTATTTTTCTCCTTCCTGGTAGCTGGTGCAGTGCTGTGTTTCAGCTTTAGTCTGAGAACAATGCTGATAACAGACCAATGTTTTAGTTGTTGTTAGGTAATGCTTACTCTGTTCAAGGACTTTTCAGTCTCTCGTCCTCATCCAAAGAGGAGGGGCACAGGAAGCCAGAAGGAGACAGGACACCTGACCCAAACTAGCCAGAGGAGTATTCCATACCACAGCATGTCATGCCCAGTATATAAACTGGAGGAGTCACCTGGAAGGCGCAGATCACTACTTGGGCCAGGCTGGGTATCGGTCGGTGGGTGGTGAGCAATTGTATTTTGCACCACTTGCATTTATCTGGAATATTTTCCCTTCCAGTTTTACTTTTGTATCCTCTCCCCTTGTTATTTCCCTTATTGCTAGTAGTAGTAGTAGATTTATATTTAGTTATTGGACTGTTTCAACCCAGGGGGAATTCTTTCGATTCTTGTCCTTATCCCATCTGGAGGTGGGAGGAGGAAGGGGAGAGTGAGCAAATGGGTGCAAATGGTTCTGAGTTACCAGCTGGGCTTAAACCGTGACACTGTGACAAGTGAAGTGGTGGACAGGACTGCAAGAAACCTAGCAGTGGAAGTTTTAACGTGAAGTTCAATCGCTATTGAACCACAGAAACTTTGCATATAATATTTTACCAGAACTCATAATGTCTTATTTTAGTGCAGCAGATTGATCATGTTAACACCTTTATCTTAGATTGTCTTTTCTACCAAAATGAGTAAAAAAGGCGAGGTTTGTAGCAGTGGATCTGGACACAAGAAGACATCAGATGTGCAAACCTTTGAGAAAGAAGGAAAATAAATATGTCTGCATCTGTTTTACTAAATAAAAAAGAGCTCTTTGACCTTGAAGCCATGTGGCACAGACTGATCAATACCGAGTCTGCCATAGCTTCTATGTGTCATCCACCTAGGCGCAATATGCTAGCGTATTTTGAAGGCACTTTTGTCAGATCACTTTCTGAGATTGTGTGAGTAGCTTGTCGTGTTTTCTAACACAAAACTGGGAGTATGGATAGGTTGCATGTCTTGGTGTTTGGCATATAGACAAATCTTGGTGCTGGTATAACATTTAATGTTGGAAGTCCATGGAAAGAGCCCATTTGGGATGTACTTTGGCAGTGTACACCTATATATGGTAATGGCTCTGGCTCAAGCCCCCACACTGAAAGTGATAGTTTACATGGTGCAAAACTGTGTTAGAGAGTGGGGATAACCAGCAGACGGTACTGGAGTATGCTCTCTGTCTCTGGTTTTATGAGCAGTAATTTTGTAACCTCTAAGACTGTATAAAAAGACCTTCCTCCCAAGATCTAAGTCAAGGTACTGGGGTAAAAGACATTTCTTATGGCACAAAAAACAGTGCTAAATGTACTAATGATCTACAGGGCAGGCCCAAGAGGATGATTCTTACTTTAAAATCCACTTTCCCATTTTCTGGTTCTGCTCAGCTTACATAACTGGATAGGCTGTAACCAAAACTACCTATGGCTAGAAGGAATACTGTATGGAGCTCTAGGTTTTTGTGTTTCACTTGCAGAGCCACACACCAAACAGTGCCTTTAGATGGAATTTGAACATTTCCTCATTTGTTACTGAGTGCTTTCTGAATAGTTTTAACTGAAGACCTGTGGACTCATGAAGGGAAAATAAATCTTTTCATTGTAGTTTAAATGGCATTAATAAGATAATTTTAATATATTGATTTGCTTTTAAAAAACAACTCAGAATACTTTCTTTTTTTTTTTCTTATCATAAGCATATTTAAGCTCTGTCCCAATACATATTTTACCCAACAGCTTAGATTTTTCCCCGTATTAACAACCAGCATGTGCTTCTGAGATGCATTTTTTTCATCGAAAGGGTTTCATTCTCTTAACATGGCAATTAGGTCAATTACTTCTAAGTGTAGACAGCTCTAGTCATGCTAATGGAGTTAATTACTTTTGTTGCATTAAAATGGTTGGGAGGGATTTGCCTCTGCACTAGCTGTGCCATTTGCCACAGCTGTCTGCGGGTTGGGAAATGTTGGACAGCCTGATTAGTATGATGATTAATGTCTAGAGGAACTCTGCCGGGGAACCAAAAGCTTTTGTATCTTTTCTTGAGATATTTGCAGAAAATTACAATTGCTGGCATACTTGTCTTTCAGAAAACAACAATTCAAGGGCTCTCCAAGATGTCTTGAAAACAGGTGAGGACTCAGTAGGGATTTCCCAGTTTATTTGCCAGGAGTTTGCTTTGTATTTTAGAGCAATCAGAAAAGCTACTAAAGAAACTGCAGAATTTCCTAGCTTTAACAATGATTTTACCCCAAAACTGGGTAATAAGAGATTTAAAGAAGAATTGACAAGTTTCATAAAATCAGTAAACAGAAAGATTGTTCTGTGAACTGAAGATCTTGATGGCAGCAAGACTGACATGAAATGCTAACAGAGCGACTACTGGAAAAGGCTGTTGAAAGATCTACAGCCTCTGCATTTTGTTGCTTAAGTTCCTGATAATGCCAGGTCAGGATTTATAGCTGTCTTTTTCTGGGATAAATCCTTCCAGAAGAAGAGAGCTCCAAATGCAAATAATGTTGGTGGAAGCCTTGAGGAAAAATAAATGTACAGGAAGTAAAAAGGAACAGTCTCTAGTGGCTGCAGACACCAAAATGCAAAACTGTTTTAAAATGATTGATGAGAAACTGAACATAAGCCAGCAGTGTGTGCGTGCAGCCCAGAAAGCCAACTGTATCCTGGGCTACATCAAAAGGAGTGTGAGCAGCAGGTCGAAGGAGGTGATCCTGCCCCTCTACTCTGCTCTCTATGCAGTTCTGGTGTCCTCAACATAAAAAGGACATAGAAGTGTTGGAACAAGTCCAGAAGAGGGCCATGAGGGTGATCAGGGGGCTGGAGCACCTCTCATATGAAGACAGACTGAGGAAGTTGGGGCTGTTCAGCCTGGAGAAGAGAAGGCTGCGTGGAGACCTCATAGCAGCCTTCCAGTATCTGAAGGGGGCCTATAGGATGCTGGGGAGGGACTCTTCATTAGGGACTGTAGTGATAGGACAAGGGGTAATGGGTTAAAACCTAAACAGGGAAGTTTAGATTGGATGTAAGGAAGAAGTTCTTTACTGTGAGGGTGGTGAGGCACTGGAATGGGTTGCCCAGGGAAGCTGTGAATTCTCCATCCCTGGCAGTGATCTAGGCCAGGTTGGACAGAGCCTTGGGTGATATGGTTTAGTGTGAGGTGTCCCTGCCCATGGCAGAGGGGTTGGAACTAGATGATCTTAAGGTCTTTTTCAACTTTTTCAACTAACTATTCTATGATTCTGTGGTTCCATGAAAACAGTTCAGAAAACAAGTCTCTCTTTTGAGTTAACACATTAATTATTCAAATCCAAGTTCAAGCAAACAATATGAAAGAGCAGAAGGTTTGGGACAAATGACTGATTTAATGGAGAAAAAAAAAGGAGCGAAATTTTTGAAGGTGGCTTGTTTACGTATGTGAAGTTTTAATAGGGAAATTTTAAACAAAAGTGTACACATATAACAAAAAGGACGTTATTTAAAAACTTATCTTGGGTGGCTCATAAAATATCAAGGTATAGGTCTTCTATCTTCCCTACAAAGTTTAAATACAGTAGAGTTGACTCATCCAATTTCTGAGCATTGACATCAAAAGCAAGAAGACAAATCCCCCAGGAAACCAAGTTAAAAATGGATGTCAATAAGCTGACAATCTAGGAAAT
The DNA here is from genome assembly GCF_028554395.1 of Pezoporus wallicus. Classification (NCBI taxonomy): domain Eukaryota; kingdom Metazoa; phylum Chordata; class Aves; order Psittaciformes; family Psittacidae; genus Pezoporus; species Pezoporus wallicus. The sequence continues at coordinate 1,957,502 of NW_026635157.1, forward strand.
GCATGTCTAGAAAGAACAAGACTTGCAGCATGACAATCTGCAGCAATGTTTAGAATCAGTCAATGTGCTTTGCCCTTACAGAAAAAAAACAAACATACTCACAAATGTTATTGTCACAAAGGACCATTATGGTTGTCACCTGATCTCCTTCATATTTAAACATAATTCATTGTTATGTAAATAATAGCTTTCTACTTTAAAAACAGATTCTTTTCAATAATAAATTTCAAAGAACTTAAGGTTTTTGGCCTTAACCAGAATTATTCACTTACAGCTGGAAAACTCAATAAACACTACAGTTAATATAAAACCTTGTCTTCTCACTCAGTGGATGATCTCTCCAACTCAGGATGAATTACAAGACAGTTGATTTCCCTCAGGATCATAATTCTTAAAAAGGAAGTGAGACTGACAAATTTAGCAGAAATGAACCTGGGTTATGGCCCCAATTATTCTTGTGGAAAATATTATAATAATATTCTAAAATATACTGTAGGAAAGGGTATTCTTGGAGACTGAAGTACCATCTTTGGGTAGGTCTATAGTCCCAGAAACACCTACAAGGTGGTGAGACAGTGCCATTTGTAGGAAAAAGAATGGCCTGTAAGGCAATGCATTCTTTATAAGAGGACTTGCAAACATGCCTGATCCTCTAAAGCTTTCAGAGGAAGAATGATTCCTACTCTGTCTGCTGCAGAGTCTGTTCAGAAGCACCACTTTAATTGAGAAAACTGCTTATATTATCAGCTTTTCTCCATTTCCTTTTTATATTGTTTAAAATGAAGGGTTTAAAAAAATTATATATAATGTATTAAGAATAATCTCTTTCCTCCATATGAAACTGCCAAAAAATGTTCTTTCTTTCACTCTTGTTTTTTAATCACACTGAGGTTTGTGCTGCACCTGGCATGAACATTAGTGCTATTCTGCACCCACTCTGAATTTTATGCAGCACAATTTAATTTTGTATGTATTTCTTGAAAAAATGTTCAAATTGAACATTCTTTTTCTCCCCTAACTGCCACTTTTTTCTTTGCTGCTTCTGAGAGACAGATCATGTAGTGACTCCCTTTTCAATGAAAATTTGTACACCCACACATGGCCTTAAATCCAATGTATATTACATATTCAATATCTTGTTTTTTAAAGACTAGAATGCTAGCATTTTTTTCCCCTTAAATGCCAACTGTAACAATGATGTGCCATGTTAAAATTAAAATACCTTCAAATAAAAGTTATGTGACTAAATTCATGAAAAGGGCAGCATGAAATGTTTCATCATTAGGTTAATACAGCTTTCTTTACTTTCACAATACAATTTCTTTTGGTTTGGGATAAAATTTTCAAATATAGGGCTGTTTCTAAAGGCAGATGAAACCAGAACTACCCTTTCACTTGCTTGTGCTGGTGTTGGGTGGGGTAGAGTTAATTTTCTTCATTCTTCGTTCCAGACTAGGGCTAAGTTTTGGATTTGTGCTGGAAACAGTGTTGATAAAAGAGGGTTGATAAAAGAGGGATGTTTTAGTTACTGCAGAGCAGTACTTACACAGCCAAGAGGGTTTCTGCCTCTCGCCACCCCAACCAGTGAGCAGTCTGGGTGCACAAGGAGTTGGGAGAGGATGCAGCTGAGACAACTGACCCCAAATGACCAAAGGGATGTCCCGCACCACATGGCGTCATGCTCATCATATAAACCTGGGGGAAAAAAGAAGGAAGAGGGGGACACATTCAGAGTGATGGTGTTTGTCTTCCCAAGTAACCATTATGTTTGGTGGAGCCCCACTCTCCTGAAGATGACTGAACACCTGCCTGACAATGGGAAATGGTGAATGAATTCCTTGTTTTGCTTTGCTTTGCTTGTGTGTGCACAGCTTTTGCTTTATCTATTAAACTGTTTTTACCTCAACCCATGACTTTTCTCACTTTTACTCTTCTGATTCTCTCCCCCTTCTTGTTGAGGTGAGGGGATAAGTGTATGGCTGTCTGGGACTTAGCTGCTGGCTGGGAATAAACCATGACGTTTGACATCTTTCACTATATAGATTCAGGGCATTAAAACAAAACAAAACTAAATATAAGCACAACATTTCTAGAGATGTTGAAAATGCTGTGAAAAGCAGGTTGCTTAAAAAGTAGTAGCAGTATGTTGATCACAAAGTCTTTTTTTTTCAGAAATACAAAATTGAGCAAGAATCTAGACTTGCTGAATGAGGGAGGAGTGAAATAACCAAAGATAATCAGTATGTAATAGGTAAGGTGGGTGAAACTTCTATACTGTGTAGAGACAACAGGGTCATGCCTGCGTCTCACTGAATTTCATTCCTTACCTGGGAGGAATTCAAAGATCTGCTCTTGAGCTTAGGGTCATTGGTTTGATTACACTGTTCTGGTTTGTGTAGTTATTTGGCCATCAGCAATATGTATGCTTAGAAATGCTTTTTCTAGCACCAGCCAGATAAACAGTTATGTATCTAAAGGTGCACAGAAGCAGGTGCATACCCTAGTAGTTTAGGAATGATGCCCATGGTGAGACGCTGTGGCTTTCTTCTTCATGCCCTTTATTTATTAGAGAAGGAAGTTCAGCTTTTCCTGTCAAAATGATTAACTGCCAAAGGACACACTTCAGCATCAGTGATTTCTACCTGAACTTAATAAAACCTGCCATCAGACCTCAGAAATTCCTATTCTCTCCAGTTAATGTCAGTATATGAGATAAGAATTATAAAGCTGAATAAATAGATGAACAGGGCTTTTCAGGCTAAGGAAAGGCTTTTAAAGCCAATCAAGATCTCCAAAAGAATGAGGCAGAAATAAAAAGAGACTTACCACGTCCTCATTGGGATACATTTCCGAAGAGAAATTGAAGAGATCAGAACTTTACTGTGTTGGCCTTTTCCTTCTTTACATTACCAGAAGAATCTGGAGGAAAAGACTATCTGGAGACAAGCTGTCCAGCACAAATAAACTATAATTTTCTTTACCATTTTCCATTTGGAACAAACTAATTGCCATTATCTTAACTGTTTCCACTGTGTGAGTATTTTAGGATTTCTCCAGCTGTAATTACAATTGTAGCAGCATAAAGTAACATCATCTTCTAACTCCTAGATAAGATTTTTCCTAAATTATGTAGTCCAATTATTCCCTTTAGCTTTTTGAGGATCATTAACTGACCAAAACCATAGAATAATTCCAGGACCACTTCCACTGGGAAAAGTTCCTTGTTTAAACATGAATAACCAAGGCATTATCTAGCCCCTGCAGTCTAGAGCCAGCCAAACAAAACAAAAGTAACAAACAAAAAGAGCTTTTACAATAATTTGCACCGAAACATATCCTATGTTTTATGGAAAAAAAAAAATCAAAATTGGAAACATTTTTAATATCTCTATTTCTAAACTCTCTGAAGTACTTCAGTTCTGCAGGGTGAAAATAAAACAACTGCTACTGCTCATTCTGTGCTCCTGTTAGCACCCAGCTGTTTACCAACAGCGGGGAATCTGACTTAGGGGATCTAATTGTGGCCACGTGATATTTTGCAAACTGAAATCTTTTTCACCATAAAAGCAAATAGAGGTGGTAGCTGGACTCATGGGGTGAATATTGGTACATGCTGACATGCTTTACCACTTCAGAATTTTCCTGACCATTTTCAAAGACTTCCAGCTATAATTCATGTTGTTTTTTATTTTTCAGTCTTCAAATCACAGAAACTGCTTGAAACACAGTGATCATGAGGAGACCATTCTGTTCATTCTCTACCTCTGAAGAGAAATTAATGTGCTCTGGGGAAAATGTTTTGCTTTAATAGCAAGCTCAAAGTTTAATGACTAAGAGCAAGTTAACACCAGCACGATTTTTTCATCATGTGGAATTTGTCAAGATCTGCCCCCTCCAGTTATGTCATTTGCTAGATATTTTGCTCAGAAATAATCTGAGTAAATTGTTGAAACAGGACAAGTAAAAACTGTTTTGATAGGAAGCATCCGTAGTGGAGAAGATTGTCACTAAAACAGCAGGCATCTCTGGAACTGATAAAACCAATATTTATGCCTTTATCTATTGTCTTAACAACTCATGGGAGATAGGTTAAGCTCCATAAATAAGTGCCTACCTTTAAACATGGAGTTCATTCAGTCTGCCTTCGTAGACCATATTTTTTAGATAATGAACTCTATTTCTCATGTGCTCTCTCCACTCAGTCTATGCCCTTCTTGGAAAGTCTTTCCAGAACTGTTTCTGACTGCACGCTACCACAGATAAACCCATTTCAACAAATCGGAGAGATGACAACAAAGTGGAAAAATTACTTCACTAAAGTGATAGTCTTGTCGAAGCATTACAGAACTGTGCTTTCGTTGTAAGAGTAGCATCTTTCTGATTCATCTTGAGCTTAGAATTCATGTCACCAGCAGATCTTATTGTGAAGAAGAGTTGTCTAACAGCTGTCTGCAGCTCACGTTGGTGTACACCTTCTTACCTAAATGTAGACCATTTTGAATATCCTATGATTTTTAGACAACTGAATTTGCTGAATTCTGTCATTGTCCTGGCAGTTTCTCCCAGCTTGGTGTCTTTCACAAATGTAATGAACACCCACTAGCTCATCACAAAGTCAGTATAGATTTTTTTCCAGGTCTCTGAGCATATAATTTCCATTGATTTGAATAAGAGTCCTGCACAACGAGCATCTTTGAAATTTCTTCCCTAAACTCAAATATTTACTTGAATTTAGTGTTTTTAATTAATATTTTTTTCCTAATCTTATAATTTTTGCCTTTTAGCATATGCATAAGAACAAAGATAATTTTAAAACCTACGTGAAAAACAGCAAAACAACCAAAGTAAAAAGATGGCAAATCATTGAAAGCCAGATTCATCATGTAGTTACCCTGTATGAGTAATGAGACTTCTGTACTGGGGCATGGCCTCCCTTCTGTGTTTCATCACTGAGAATAAATGAAGCCTGAAAATCAACTTAGCTTAGATATCCATTAGTTGGCTAGTACTAGGGGAGGTTAACTCCACTGTAGCCTTTTTGTGCCTACACTTCCCTATCTAAGATAGGAGAAAATGTAGTTTTCTACTGCCTCAATATTTGTACAGATGAGAAGTGAGCAGGTCTCAGCTGAGCACAACACATTGCTGTAACAAATATAGAAATACTATTTTGCCAAGCTAATAATGCAATTTCCAATGTTTGAGCTTCCTTCAGCAAGTCTGTGTATAGCCTGCAGGAATGCTACTAATCTCTCGTGCCTTATGCTCTCCTAAGTGGATGCATGCAGTGCACATGGGCATCCTTTTTGGAGCAGAGCAAATGTTACTGAGAGGAGGAAGCTCCACGTGGAACCACGTAGGATGCATTTTATAGAGCTACACCATGACTATGTTGTCAGCCTTTGCTGCAGCTGTCAAAAGTTCAAAAGCTTGACAATGAAAGGAGATGGTTCTTGTTTCTGAACAATCCATTCTTTTAAACACTTTGCATATTCATTAATTCAGAACCTTTCATGACTGCAAATATTTCCTGCGCTTTGTTCCTCTTTCAACATTTTTTCTTGATTCTAAGGTAGCTTAATGTTGTGCAAGGCAATTACCTATGAAACAAAGAGATCATTTCTGTTTAATACAGTCAGTTCTTACTTTTTCCTCAGCAACTAACACAGATTATTATTGAGACTGAAACAGACATGGGAATGACAAGACACCAAGTAGCTTCATTGCTAGTCTTTTCTGGAGGAGATTGGATTCATACTAAGAATGGAGAACATAACCTTCGTTTTGAAGTTCAATCCGTCAATTCACATAGTCAAAACAAATTATTTCCATTTCTGGAATAAACAGGCCCACTTTTCACAGTAATCAGGGCAATCATCAGTACAGCCAGTACTTGCATATGGGTGAGAATAACTGAGTATTATTAATAAAATATACAGACATACCTTTTTCTGTGAAGAATGGAGTTTTTGCTATCAACCATTCCTCATAAGAAAAACTAACTTTCCTATGTGAATGAGTGTTTGTAAAAAGAAAATTGTTTTAAGTCATTTTCTTTGGTGCACATGTAAATGAATTACAAAATCCCACCACTGACTCTCATGTACCTAGAACTTCAAATCCCTGAAAGAGGCACTCACCTAACAGGGCCCAGAGCCTCACTAGGCTTTTAATTGAAAGTGGCAAAATATTTCATCAGAGGATAGCTCAAGTATATGAGAAACAATGAGCTAGGTGACAAGTTACGGCTACCTGAATATTTCAATTTTGGCTTGAGATGATTTGTGCTGAGCTGGTTTTCCTCAAAGATCCATCAATCTGACTGGACACAGCTATGAGCAACCTGTGGCGGTGGCTGTGGTTGGTGCAGAGGTTTGGACTGGGTGGTCTCCAGGGGTCCCTCTCACTTCAGCCATTCTGCAGTATCTGTGGCTCCAACATTTTGTACCTGACGATTGTCACTTATACAAAATGTCTACTTGAAAGAGCTTAAGATGGGAAAGCATATTCTGGGGAAGTGAAATCATAAGTATAAAGAAAATCCTTAGCAATGCCAATGTTATCTTTATTTTTACTTGTTCAGGTAGGCAGGCAGTCTCCAGAGCTAGAAATTATTCCTTATGAACAGAATTCTTGGAAACATCCTTGAGAAAATATTTTGGACCATACAGTGAAAGCATATACTTCTTTCCAATCTTTAAACTTTGTTGCCCCTAAAATCAGATTGGAAGAATATTCTTGAAAGAGGAATATGAGAAAATCTTTACATCTTCAGAAAGTCATACTATGTGTCTGAGGAAATAACTCAAAGGCATCATCAGCTTTTGTACTTGCACTTCAGTCCCACACCAGGACTGTCAGTATGGGGGCAAAAATCTAATCTTGGCTTTGTCTAGTAAAATTCTATGAAGTGATAGAGATTTTTATACACAGGGAAAAGCAGCAAAATAATATTGGTTTCTGAAGAGCTAACATCATTCTCCTTAAAAACATTTGATGTGTTTCCTTTTCCACTGGGTTTATATCTACACAGATACAGATATTTAAAGGCATGACAAAAAGTTTTGTTTTTTGCACAGTTTATAAAGTTACATATACTTATATATGACTGAACTGAAAGTAGTTTGCATTCCACATGGTAATGCAGGGATAGCCAGGACAGATATTTCATCATTTGAAATTAGATAAAGAAAAATATGTACCTTATGGACAATATTTGAAACAGCAGTAAGATTTGAAAATACTGAAGAAAATAAGAAAAAATAAGAAAATATTTCTGGAATCCCACAAATTTCAGATTACTGTGCTCAGAATTAACTGCCTAATTTTACAAAAAAACTAACGAAAATAGAGATTATTTCTGTGGCAGACTCCACTGTGATTGCTAATGTTTGACAGCCTTGTGGGAAGAGTAATGCCTGGGATGTCTCACCATAAGGAATAATCTAGCAAATTTATGTTTGCACATGCTGTCCAAGTGAACTAAAAAAAAACACCTGGACAATGACAGAAAGTTTCTTATTTTCCTAGTAGTCTTAACAGGGAAATACTTATTTGTAACTAGCAGGAAATAACCACTGACATCCATAGATTCTCTTTTCTGTTGCTAATTATGAAACTTGAGCAAAAAGCTTCCAAGATATTTGTATAATTCAAGTATCAGCCTTCCAGCATCCTAAGACTTTTTAAACGTTTAACTAGTCAATGTTGTCTCAGTATTTCTCAACACTTGCCATCTACCTTTTTCATCCCTTTGATTTAACTTGTAAATTCATCTTACCAAAGATAATATTTCTCTTTATATTTTTCTTTTTTCTTTTTTTGTGTCTAGATAGCAAAATATGGAGATTTCAGTTTTTAAAATACAACAATAATGGTAAACACAGCTAGACTTAACAGAGACTAAATCGGAAAAAAAATCATCCTGTATAGTTTGTCAGTAAGCAATTAGAAAGAAAATCAATATCCAGATATGGTTCCATAGCCATTTACTTCTCAAAAAGCGTTTAATATATGCTTTCTGAATAGGATATTGACAGGCACCTGGATTATTGTATTGGATTTGCACAGCCATTAAGTTACATGAAGAAAACATGCATTGTCTTTCTCACATCCAAAATCCAGTGAAAAAAAGTGAATGGATTAATATTTCACCTTTCCTTCTCTGACACTCAAATGAACTAAGATAAAGCTAGCTTTATATTTTAGAAAAGAGCAAACTGCACAGTTTGTTATAAACCAGTTTGGATTGATTCATTGATGCTAGAGCTATATCATAGTGAGAAGATGAAGATTGCTTTTACCCTGGCCATCAAAATGGAAAAAAAAAACAAACAAACAACAAAACAAAACTTTTTTACAGTTAATTATATATGGTCTTTTTTTTTTCCAGCAAAATTCATCTCCATTTATTTGCTACTTAATCCATTATCAATAGTGACACTGTTCTGTTTGCCATAAGCAACAAGCTGGGGACTCAACTGTGAGCACCATTTTATTTTGTGAACAGCATGTTACGTTTTGACTGCCTTGTTTGTTGCAGTTTTCACTATAATCTTTTGTTGTTGTTGTTGGTTTTGGTTATTTGTTTTGTTTTTATAATTAGAACTGCCTTGTTATTTTGTTGTTGTTATCCACAAATGAACAGCCTTTTAAAACATTTAATTTCTATTTCACTTTTCCCCAGTGAAATAAAATAGTCTGCAACCGTTAGCAAAGGTTGATATTACCTTGTTCAAGACCATGACTGGGGAAAATGTTAACTGTTTGAAAATAAAAAAAGGCTATCTCATAATCTGTAAGAAGGAAGCTCTTCTGCATCCTAGTAGAACAGATCTAAAAGATGGAAAGGACTTCGGAGATTTTAATTCCTGACCAACCCTGGGATTTATGGTGACAGTGACATAAAACAGAAGAAATTACCTGCCAAATTTCTGTTGCTAGCTTGTTTGTTTCTTTGTAATTCATTCTCTGAGGTTTTAAAAAACGATTATGTCTGCACATCAGAAATCACCTTGTGAAACCTGCCTGTTTCATTTGCCATAGGTGTTAGATGCACATTGTGAGCCTTTGAGACAGGAGTCCTTCATCACCTTAGGGAAGCCAGAGCCACCACTGACTAAGACTGGAGGTAGTCTTAACGACTCAAAAGCTAGAAATGGGCTTTGATGGTGTGTGTTGTTACATACAGCAGAGACCACACTGAATAGTATTTTTGCTGGGTGTGAGACAAGAATTCCAGTGTAGGTGAGGTTTACCTTCTGTTTGGACCTCTCAGTAGGATACACCTTCTTTATAGCGCAAAGGATAGTCAGCCCTGAAGCTACTCAATCTGCCTCCACTATCACCTTTCATGTCCAGTATGGATGCATTAGTTCTGCTTTAAATCCTCCCTACAAGGATGTTTGTGATGACTCCATGTGCCCAGCAGAGAAAGTTCAGGACTAGAAAATTTTGCAATGTAATTGAGATCAGAGTATGAGAACAGAGCCACAAAGAGAAGCAAGGAAAAGGATATCCTGTTATTCTGTCCTAACCATCAGGACTATCTCTGTCCTTTTATTTTGAATTAGTGTAACTGAAGTGTACTATTAGACAGAGTTTGACCGAAGTGGTACTATTTCAGTATGAGTGGACGTTCTTGTTGAATATGTAAATTATTTTTTAACAATTAAAGTGTAATAAAACCTGAAGTCTTCACTTATTTTCTGTGTTGAAGACCACTATAAATTATATGCTTTAGTCTGGAGTATAGTAATTTAAATAGAGTGACATGAGTTGTACTAACTGTCAAGTGTCTTTACACGATACCTTTAATAACAGTGTTCAGTGAGCAGAGCAAGCTCAGAATACAGCTTTAATTCAGTATATTCAATAATTGACTAAGTCACTGATTTTGTGCAGGGTATTTTGGCATTTGAAATTACCAAGAAAGGTAAACACATTCATAACTGAAAGAGAGCTGTGTAGAGTAACCATTTTAAAGGAAAAGATTATCAATAATAAAAGTAGCACTGCTCTTTCTTGACTGACAGTTTTGAGTTATCAAAGTTAACTGCATAATAATGATTCCCTTCATTAAACATAAAGTTGACAAGGAAATAAAAGCAATGAACATTGAATAGCGCTGACTTCAGTTTCAAAATAAATTTGCCCCAAAACTAAAGTTTGAAATTCCACAGCTGGATAATTATGGTTTCATTGTTGTTCTTTATGCTTTTCAAAAGCTTTGGTGAACGTTTCCTAATTCCATCCATGTGGGGAAAAATTACAGCAACAAAATTTTATATCCTTTTACCTTTTTTCTTTCTAGGACTACTTAATATTTCAATATTTTAAAATACCATGTGTAAAGTACAGTTCACTGCTTTTCTTTTACATGATTAATGAATGTATATGTCCAAGGAGTTACATATTCTTTCCTCATAGCGTTCACTTTAATTGTGTTGGAGGTTTGTGTAATCTAAAGCAAAAATATATACAGGACTTAAAAAAAAAAAATCCCTGATTCTGGCCACAGTAATTCAGAATGATTCAGAAGATATAGTTGCTCACCAATTGTTCACCACTTTGGCTACATTCTAGTCTAATATTTTAGCCTTAGGAATCAGAAATAAAGTGGTAAGAGCCGACCTGATGACATGCTGTTGCTAAATGGTGTTTCAATGGGTAAGAATATTTGTAGCCAATACAAATTGGCTGGAAGAACTCTGACTGATGTTTCTATAGATATAGTTGGAATAGCAACTACATGCTTCTTGATTACAAAGCTCAATGAAATGTCAGACATGATGCTTGATCCTCCACAGCCTTGTACAGTTTTTAGTTTTCTACATTGTTCTGATTCAGTAGCATTTTGCACAGAGTTTAAATAGGTACAAATAACCTTGTAAAGCTGTTGGAAATCAGGGTCTTTTTTATGCACAGAGTGCTATAAAGCCATTTGTGAGGGATCTCTGCAGTGAGCTCAAAATCAGTTCATCTTTCAAACTTGTTAAATCTGAGAAAACTGTGAGTAAGCATGGAAATATAGGCAGAAAAAAAAAAATACCATTATGGAACCATGCACACACAGGCATATACATTTTAAGAAACTAGTAGCAAACAAATCACAGTATCACAGTATGCCAGAGATTGGAAGGGACCTCAAAAGATCATCTAGTCCAATCCCCCTGCTGGAGCAGGAACACCTAGATAATGTTACACAGGAATGTGTCCAGGCGGGTTGTGAATGTCTCCAGGGAAGGAGACTCCACAACCTCCCTGGGCAGCCTGTTCCAGTGTTCTGTCACCCTCACTGAGAAGAAGTTTCTTCTCAAGTTTAAGTGGAACCTCTTGTGTTCCAGTTTGTACCCATTACCCCTTGTCCTATCATTGTTTGCCACTGAGTAGAGCCTGGCTCCATCCTCGTGACACTCCCCCTTTATATATTTATAGACACTTATAAGGTCACCCCTCAGTCTCCTCTTCTCCAAACTATAGAGACCCAGCTCCCTCAGTCTTTCCTCATAAGGGAGATGCTCCACTCCCTTAATCATCTTCGTTGCCCTGTGCTGGACTCTCTCCAGCAGCTCCGTGTCCTTCTTGAACTGAGGGGCCCATAACTGGACACAGTATTCCAGATGCGGTCTCACCAGGGCAGAGTAGAGGGGAAGGAGGACCTCTCTCGACCTACTAACCACCCCCTTCTAATACACCCCAGGATGCCATTGGCCTTCTTAGCCACAAGGGCACAATGTTGGCTCATGGTCATCCTGTTGTCCACTAGGACCCCCAGCTCCCTCTCCCCTACACTGCTCTCTAACAGGTCGTTCCCCAACCTATACTGGAACCTGGGGTTGTTCCTGCCCAGATGCAGGACTCTACACTTTCCCTTGTTATATTTCATCAAGTTACTCCCTGCCCAACTCTCCAGCCTGTCCAGGTCTCGCTGGATAGCAGCACAGCCTTCTGGCGTGTCAGCCACTCCTCCCAGCTTAGTGTCATCAGCAAACTTGCTGAGAGTACACTCAATTCCCTCATCTAAATCGTTGATGAATATATTAAATAATACCGGTCCCAGTACTGACCCTTGAGGCACTCCACTAGTTACAGGCCTCCAACTAGACTCAGCCCCATAGACTACAACTCTCTGGCTTCTCTCCTTCAGCCAGTTCGCAGTCCACCTCACTACCTGATCATCCAGTCCACACTTCCTCATTTTAGCTGTGAGGATGCTGTGGGAGACTGTGTCAAATGCTTTGCTGAAGTCAAGGTAGACCACATCCACCGCTCTGCCATCATCCATCCACCGTGTTATTTCCTCATAAAAGGCTAAAAGATTGGTCAAGCATGATTTCCCCTTGGTGAAGCCATGTTGACTGCCCCTCATAACCCTCTTATCCTTGATATGCCTTAAGATGGTACCAAGGATAAGGTGTTCCATCACTTTCCCAGGGATGGAGGTGAGGCTGACCGGTCTATAGTTACCCGGGTCCTCCTTCTTGCCCTTTTTGAAGACTGGAGTGACATTTGCTTTCCTCCAGTCCTCAGGCACCTCTCCCGTTTCCCAAGACTTGGTAAAGATGATGGAGAGTGGTCTAGCAATGACTTCCGCCAGTTCCCTCAGCGCCTGCGGGTGCATCCCAATCTGGACCCATGGATTTATGGATGTCCAGATTGCTCAACTGGTCTCTAACCCATTCCTCATCGACTAAGGCAAACCGCTCCGTTGACCTGACTTCATCTAAGGTCTCAGGGGTACAGGGCTCTTCAGGACTGCCTGCAGCAGAGTAGACAGAGACAAAGAAGTCATTCAGTAACTCTGCCATCTCTGTATCTTCTGTCACCAGGGCACCTATCCCGTTCATCAGTGGTCCTACATTGCCTCTGGTGTTAGTTTTATCTGCCATGTATTTGAAAAAGCTCTTTTTGCTGTCCTTGACCCTTCTAGCCAGGTTTAATTCTAAGGAGGCCTTAGTCATCCTAGCTGCCTTCCTACATCCTCTAGCAGCATCCTTATATTCCTCCCAAGTGGCCAGCCCCTCCTTCCATGACCTGTAAACTCTCCTCTTCCACTTGAGCATACCCAGCAATTCCCTATTTAGCCACGCAGGTCTCCTGGCCCTCTTCCTTGACTTCCTACATGTCAGGATGCTCCGATCTTGAGCTCGGAAAAAGCAATCCTTGAAATGAAAAGGTTAAAGTGAGAAAAATGGAATAAAAGTAGCCTTGAATACATTTCCATTATACATTAATTTCTGAGTACACCACTTACACCTTAAGAAATTTATTTCACTTTTCTGGCCAGTGTAAGTTTAAGTCACTGTTGTTTGCTTTAGGAGGTATTACCTGGACTAGCCAAAATATTTACTTCTAGCAGCCATGCTGATATTTGATAAGCATCCTCAGGAGATGGCATACTGTGCCAGCTCTTCTGTATTCAGTCCCTGTGATATAGCCATAATTCCACTAATTGTGTGTAATATTAGAGGCACCAGAGGTACCTTAATCATCATGATTTAACTAATACTTAAATTTCTTTCTTCTTAGACTTAAGTATTGTAGCTGCTGTGACTTTGACTCACAAATTGTAGTCCTAGGGTTCAGGTACCATGTATCAGTTACAACTCATGAGTTTACCAGAAAAGTCTTTAATGTTTAAGCCATTTTGTTTCTAGTTATGTATTTGAATTTCATGAGTGTGAAACTTAAACATACATTAAATCTACAACTAGCTTTATAAAGTAACTGGTATGGTCATGTCTCCTCTATGAAATTAGATTAATTCTAGTTTGCGTACACTCCATTTCTCCTTTTATTCTACTTCCTAGTTCATGACTTTTCCTCTGCATATTGTTCCAGACAGTTTGAAATTATTCTTCATATTTAGAAGGTACAGAAGTTAAGTCTTCTCTTCTGTGTTGCAATACAAACTATTTGTTATCTTGTCTCCTTCCTCCATTTAAAAACATCAAAAATTAAGTACCACACACAGTATTGAAAGATGTCCCACTGATATATTCACAATGAAAGAAGATCCCCTAGAATTCAATAAATAAAAGACTTTTTAAGTTTAAATCAGCGAAGACTCGATCGTTGATGTTATAGAAGTAGGCAAGGATGATAGGGTTTTACCAAGCCAAACTCAGTGGGTGTATGGACAACTGTGTATATGTAAGTCTTTAAGTACCGTATGATTCAGTCTGCTGTTTCTGTTGCCTGCTTCATAGAATCATAGAATAGTTAGGGTTGGAAAGGACCTTAAGATCATCTAGTTCCAACCCCCCTACCATGGGCAGGGACACCTCACACTGAACCATCTCACCCAAGGCTTCGTCCAACCTAGCCTTGAAGACTGCAAGGGATGGAGCATTCACAACCTTCCTGAGCAACCCATTCCAGTGCCTTACCTCATCTCACTCTTTTTTCTTTTCTGCTCAAATGTGCAGTGTTTCTGTTGAAAGAGGCTTCTTTCATCTTAGTGCTCCATCAGTGCCTATTTTCAGGCAAGAGAACAAAAGCATTGACTATTAAATTGCCTGCAGCCTTCCGAGCATCACTGTTAGTGCAGACCTGAAGAGCTTCCTTAAGCCGCAGTGCCTCCTTTCTTAACACTGCCAGTCTGAACTCACATGACTTCTCCAGCAGAGTTTGCAGACCTGTCCAGACATCTTCCTGTGTTTTTTGTCTATGTTTAAGGTTTCAACATCTCTTCTAGACTGGAAAATGTATCCGGTGTTTAAAACTCTGCAGTTTCATTATGCCCAAGGCCTGCAAAACCTGTTATCTCATGTCACTAACAATTTTTTTTTCTTCCTTTCATGTAGCTGCTTCAGCTCTTTTGCAGAAATGCAAATGTCTCACATTCAAAAATTGTTGCCTCTACCTGTGTTTTCTCTACCTTTTCTTTGGTCCCTTTCTGACGTTTCAGTTTGTTCCTTTTCCCCTTTTCAGTCCTCTTCCACTTTTGTCTTCATATCCTTTTTAATGTTTAGTTCTATCCTAGGAAGAATATTTCACATTCTCTGCACCACAATATGCAAAGTCTGCTTTTATTTCATTATTTGTTTGGAAACATGGACTAAATACAAGAAAAAGGTTGTTCTTCCTTCAAGCATTAGAGAACCTGTAGCCTGAAAGAAGTGTATAAGCAAAAGAAAGAAGGAAGACCATAAAATTACAGTTAATAATAGCGGATCAATCCTTAAAGAATGAATTCATTGACCTTTAAAGAGGCTTGTTTCTTGACAGCTATGCTGTCATTCCAGCATTTCATCTTGTTTTCTCTTTATACCTACATAATTCCTCTCATTTAAAATGCAGTGTACACCCATGCTTTGCCTGAGTTGCAGCACAATTTCCCGCTTTGAACTTTTTGTTAAAAGACCCTTTCATTTTTTCTAGAAGTTTCTTTTTAATGAAAATTCCTTTATGTTCATTAAATGTCAGAGAATATTCAGGGAAGAGGGAAAGTAAAAAAGAAAAATGAATATAAAATGCATATACATATGCTCAGTAGTCTTGTTAGGATTCTGTTCACTATACTGAATTCTTTATGACAGGCTTTCATCTGTTTTTACTCATTCAGAAATCCAGAGTTCTGGAAAAGTGTTATTTAGCTTTCACAGTGGGTAGCTGATTTGAGAAGTGAGATATATTGGCTGTTTCTTTTGTTGTGTGCTCTCACCTAACTGAATATTCATTGGAACTAGATGCTTGTTTTATGATAATCATATGCTCTAAAACTGCAGGTTGGCCTGGAGACCTCCTCAGAGTTGCAACACAGGGGGATTTCAGCTGTGCTTCAAACATACCTTGAAAAAAACAGTTCTTAAAATGTCATGTTTTTCTAATCTTGTTGAAGTAAGAGACAGGTGGGAAAATCGTATCAACTAGTCTGACCCTCTATATACCATGGGTCAATAAGGCTCTCATAAATGATTCATGATTTATTTAAGCCAGATATTTCAGTTCTCAAATTGCTGTAGACAGAGGCAAAGACAGAACAAAGCACAATCAGTGCCTTAAGCTTCTTCATGGTTAGAAAACTGTTATGATGACATGATCCCAGCAGGCAAACTATGTCTGACACAGAATTCTTCCTTCTCTGTTTCCTCATGCAATGTCTACCAAGCCTGGGAGAAAATCTTATTTTGTGCAAAGCCAGTATCCAGTGTTTGCCTAGGTAAGTGAGCTATCTGCTGCAGACATTCTGTGTTGCAGAGTTGACCCACACTACTCATTATTCACCTTGATTTAATATATATAAAAGAAACAGCACGCACTTATTTGATTTTTTCCCACTACTTTGGCAGGTCAATTTAAA
Organism: Pezoporus wallicus; assembly: GCF_028554395.1. Classification (NCBI taxonomy): domain Eukaryota; kingdom Metazoa; phylum Chordata; class Aves; order Psittaciformes; family Psittacidae; genus Pezoporus; species Pezoporus wallicus. Next base: position 1,973,808 of record NW_026635157.1, read on the forward strand.
AATGGCTGAGCGGGAAGCACCCAGGTTGGAGCTGGAGATTACTCTCAAGACTGCTCAGGAGAAGAGGGGACTGCAAGGTGATATGGGCAGGGAGGCAAGATGTCAACTTGAGATCCGCCAGCTCCTGTGGGTTGGCATAAGAATGTCTGCAGAGATTTAAGTCTCTGGAAAGATTAAGCCTGTGTATATATTTGTGCTACCATTCCTGGCATTGCTTTCAGCTATCACGGAGTTGCCCCTATCTGGGCTATCAAACCCTCTGACCCTCTGAAAAAGGTTGTGTGGATCCTATGCAACTTTTGGGAATGGTCTTCAGCTGTGCTAGCTCTCGAGCTACACCTGGGGTTTGTCAGGGATGGCCTTGGTAAGCACAGAGCGCAATTAGTGACCACTCCAGTAGGGTGGCTGTGTAAATAACCAATTCCCAGTGCCTAGAAGTGTTCCCTAAAGCTGTTTGATGTGTTTATGTAGGCTCAATCTCAGGGACTAGAAAGGATGACAGGGTGAAAGAAATTCTCTATATGTATCAGTTTGCTGCCATGTGGAAGCTGCTGTGTAACTCCCTAGATGCAAGGACACACATTTATGCCAGGGCTACTCAGATAGAGGTTTGTATTTCTATTCACATCACCAAACTTTCATCCACCAGAGAACAGAGGGCATGCTGGGGAACACCTCATAATAATGTGATCATCTCAATGCCAATAAAAGAATGAAAAAGAAATAAAGATTAGTTTGTATTGCTGCACACCTAAAGGAAGAGTACAGGAACACCCAGTTGGACTGTTTTTGTTTACAGCAACACATTTTGATTATGATTTACAGTTGCATAAGAATTCTGATCACTGGACAAAGAGTGAAAAGTAAGTGCCTTGTATGAAATCAAAATTAGATTTTGAAAAATCACTAGGGTAGAAATGGATTTTCAGACTCCTTAGAAAGGAACAGAAAGAATCAAGGAGCAATACAGAATATTTGTGCATTGTTTCTTTGGAACTTGCACTTTCAGATCATTTCTTCAGATGTGTCTCTTCCTTAGTGTTAACTGAGCAATAAAAGATTTAAAGCAGGTGACAGCATGGTCCTTCATTATTCCTTTATAATTCTTTGGGTTTGATTAATATAAAAATATTATTTTTCTAATTCTACGCTAACATCTGCAGATCTTATTGCCTTATATGTCTTCTTTCAGACAGATTCTTATTTTCAAGGTTTAAAAACATTTTCAGGCTTGCTCCACATATTATTTACTACTGGAAATCCTTTAAGATCTGTGTATCATGTGATTTAGTTTTACCACTGTGGAGAACGAATAACAGTTCATTATTTTTCACTGTGCTAATGCAAAATGGATTAGTAAATATGACTGCCCAATCTCTGCAATTGTCAGTATGGGAACTATCCAGATGCAACTGAAGTTAATAAAAAGCTTTCTGTTAACTTCAGCAAGAAGTAGTCTGAGCTCTGATAGAATAAATTAATTTGGCTGATTTTGTACTGAGATGGACTCCTCCTGCTTTGGGACCTGAAGTGTTCGTGCAGAACTAAGCAGAGCCTCAGTGGAGCTGCAGGTTTGGGAGAAAACTTCATCATCAAGGCTCACCACTGCAGAGTTCAGGTACTCACTGGTTATCTTCAAGTGATGGCATTGAAAGAGACCCTTGCACTTCTTTCTCCCCTCTGCTCTAAAATTGAAAGAAGTCTGCTACCTGTTGCATCCTACAGAGCTATTACAGTTCCGAAACAGCCATTTAATTTGTATGCAAAAGCTATTTTGTATGGAGTAGTTTCTATAGCTAATTAAACCATGAAATAAAAACCACAACAAATGCCAGGGCTCAATAAATTTGCACACAAATAAAAATATCACTCTGCTCAGAACATAATTTCTATAAAGTGGGTTGTATCTCAACTCTGTGCAACCATCAAGCCTTGTAATATGATATTACCATTATTAGCAACAGGCCACAAGATTTGTAATGAATTTGCAAGGTCTCAGGACTGAGGCTTGACAAGTATGCCCAGTCCAAGCTCTTCTTGACCTGTTTCAGCTTTGTCTCACTTGTTTCAGGCATGACCATAATTTCCATAACTGACCTGTTTTTTACAAGTAATTTATTATATTTTATCATCTTTGTATGGCACAGCCATAGTTCTAGAACAACAACCATTAATTTTTCTATGTAGAATGAGATATTTATGACTCTGACATAATGGCGTAGTGCAGAAAAAAATACAGGCATGCTACAACAGCAGGGCTGTTCAATAGTGAAGCCACAGGATGTGGCACAGAGGAGGGCAGTCATAGGGTGATAAAAGATGGGGCACATCTTGGTACTGGAAATCCATAGGTGTGAACAGCTCACCCACAGTCAGTTAAGAAAAAAAACCTGTGGAACTGAACAAAACTGGTTTTAAATGTCTCAAAGAGAACAAAGAAATGGTGTCTACCATGCTTAATAGAAAATTCAGGAGTAACGTATCGCTGTAGATCAAACAAGAAGGAAAAAAAGGCTTAAAAGTGTGATAGTAGACACATACAAGTTATTCCAGGAATATCCTAGAGTGAGCAAAAAGGAACTACAAAAATTAACATTACATTCCTCCCAGAAAAGGACTCCAGGTGCTGGCAACTAACCAGGATTGTATATAAAAATTCTAACTGTATTATTATTGTTTCTTTTTCTGTAACATAAGATCTGGACTAATTATGACAATATTCTGAAAATTTCTACTCTACTAAGAGTAAATTCTTGTCTTCATATGTATACCATATGTACTTCCGCTTTGCCCATAAACAAGCTTTTTCACGTAATGCTTGGTCACATGTGTAACAAAAGGCAGTGACTTCAGTGGGGTTCAGGACTTCACACAATTAACCAATTCTATTATACTCCAACCTCCAATTCCTCTCAAGTTATGCAGCAATGCAGTTCACCCCAAACGTTCTCTCAATGTTGTCTAAACCCTGGAAGACCTTTTCTCCTTTGGCAGCACTTCTGTATTAGACAGTAGTAGCTTCTTCCCCAAAGGCCAGTTCCAGCTCCCTTGGGAACCAGTGGCACCTGCCTGTTACCATGGCACAGCTCAAAGAATGTGTACAGCATGTTAGCACACTGGGCTCAAACCTTGACTCTTCATTCAGCAGAAATCCCCTGCACTTCTGGAATGATACAGATGCCCTCAGGCACCTAATAGAAAATTACAGGTTGATACCATCTGCATATATAAATCTGAATCTCTGTTGGTACTGGGCATGAACAGTGATTTTCATAGGATGTTAGGAATTGCTTCTCAGAAATTAGTTTTGCTACATGATAAGTATCAGTTGGCACTTCTGTAATTTATTATATTTCCATTTTACTGGTTTCCATAATATAATGCATTTCTGGTTTATGTTAAGGATTCAGAATGTGGTTAATTTAACTTTCTTGTTAACCTTTTTTTTTTTTTTTTTTTGAGAAGATGGCAAAATCTAATCTTTGAGCTACATTTCAAATATGATTGTTTATAAAGCATCTGTTTTATTAGAATTGGAGGCTCAAAGAATGACAGCACAAAGACTAATATTTATTTCTTCCCTTATTTCCCCAGTGGAAGAGTATGTTTTTCCACTTCAATTAGTTTTCATTCTCCCTCCTGCAATATGATCAAAATGTTTCATGCTGGCCAAATTATTAGTGACAACTGAATGACATATGAAGAGTTGTATCAAAAATATGATTTAACAAAATGATTGAGTTCTAAACACAGAGCAGACTGACTTTCAATGGACCTGTTCAGATTCATTCTCATTATTAAGGGAAAACTAATCCCACTATTTTTAAAATACTGTTGACAGGATAATTTTAAGCCTATTTTTTCTGGCTTCTTAACACCTTCCCTTGCTGACTTGTTCCATTGCCTGTTATGTCTAACAAGCAGGAAATTCCCTGAGCAGTTTCCTAGTTAGTGAGCTCAGATCTCAGTGTCACACTGCAGTTGATTTTCATTGTATTTTCTAAAGAAAACCTCCTGGTTGCTATCCTGATTTTTCTTGCAAGAACTTGTCCATAATACATGACACTGAAGTCTGTGCTAAGATAAGGACAGTACAGGTCATCAGATGGAGTTGCAATATCAAATAATTTTCTAAGTATTAACTTATGTGCTAGCTGATGGACAGTGAGTTTTTCATTTCTCATTCTGGGACCTTTTAGGTAGCAAAAATTACTGTTTAAAATAACCCTATAATATCATAGCTCAATTTTGTTTGGTAATGGAACATAAAACGAAGTTATAATGAAATAAAAATATGCTGAAAAAACACATTCTTTCAGCAAAAATATAAGCATTCAGTAATTTGACTCACACATTTCCATGATGTGCATATAGCAAGAATGGGTTACTATTGCAGGCCTGCGCTGGATTTGAGGCAGGGTGTTGAAAAGAAATATAGCCTTGCCAGAGTTAATCACATAAGAAAATAACTGGCAGTAACTATTTGCTTTGTTCTGTAGTACCAGCATCCTAAGAGGACATGGGCTGCTATATGTAGCCTAAGAGGTTACAAAATATTCTTTGAAACTTTCACACAGTCCTTCTCTGTTATTGTCCCCTCTTAAATTGTGAAGAAAAGGGATGTGCCACTTGCATCTAAAGTTTTGCCAGGAGCACTTCTGCACTTTTTTGTTCTGTTTTGAACTTTTTACTACTTTTGAAAGACTTTTTGAATGAATTATTTATTTTGCAGGAAAATATGTATGTTTCTTTTAAAGCATCCCTGGAGACTATTCTCAGTGCCATTCACCTTTTTCATACGCTGTCTTCCAGAAGTCCAGATATTTGTCTTCAGCTGGTATTTGGAGCAACCACCCTGCTTACAGTGAGCTGTTCCCACAGACGCCTCAAAGCAAACATCAGCAGAGCATGTTCAATATTTCTTTCATCCAAATGTTTACATGGGTGTCTTTTGAGGTATAAGGTGGACCCAGGTTAAAAAGCATTTGTTTTGCGTAAGTGTTTTACTGTTAGCGGTATATGCATTCTTATTGATAGCTGTGATTTTGGGAATGTCTTTTATTTCTCTAATCCAACAGTTCTGAGCTACCCTGTTAGCGTTTATTATTGCCAGAGAAAGGAGCTCTCATCAGATGCTAAGAGCCCAATATAAACATGTAAGTTCAGAGATGCCAGAGTGAGGACAGAAAGGTAAAAGAAAAAGAAATTCTAAAAGCCTCAAAAAAAAATTGCATGTATCTCATGAAAATCTTTGAAAGTACAAATACTTCCTAACTGGCTTGTGTTACAGCAGATTATTTCATAAATTTTATGAGCAAATGTTAGTGGGTCGACTGTTTCTGTGTTGTAATTTCCTTGAGCTTTTCCATGGCAGTATGAAGTATTTGCAATAAAGATAACAAGACTTTTCCAGAGCTCTCTGTTTTGCAGTGTGAAATACTATTTCATACTCTTGTTCTTGCTGACACTAATGGGCAGCTGTATCAGTCTGTGATGTGTCCTTTCACAGCTATTACTGTGCCCTGACTAGAGTTAATCTTACAGACCAGTAAAACAATAGCAAGCTACTGTACTATAAATTTAAAATGTGATTTGACTTTTATGCTGCCTTTGATGACAGTATACAAAAGTAGAAAACAACTGCCTTAAGCAAGAAGTTGGGCATAGACAGTATCCTGTCCTTGGGAACAGCAAAGTGGATGCCTGTAGGAAGTGTAAGATTAAAGGTGAGTACAGAGCAGCACTTTTTGCTTTGGAAGCTGTATCCAGACCACTACATTGAAGGATAGGCAGATCAGACGTGCCCCATGAAATAGCCTCAGTTTTCTTTGGATGTCTTTATACATTGGTCTACCAAGACATCCTAGAGCAAAAAATTTGTCAAGAACTATGTAATGCTGTGCAATAGTATTTCTTGCCTTTTGCCATAACCCTGCTGTGGGACCCTTTATTTCTTGTATTTTGAGAAAGATCTCAGAAGTATTCCCATCACTTTCTCAGTGTCATCTCTTGCTTTAAAGACTCCTCTAATTTCTAGCTTGAGTTGTGTTTTGGGTTTGTTTTTTTCTTTATTTCTTTTGCTGTCCTTCTGCACCGCTTTTCTGCTTTGCCATTGTATCATTCAGACAGAGAATATGAAGAATATTGAGTTACAGGCATTTACAATGGCATAATGATGCTTTGAGTTTGTTCTCTAGTCCTGTTCTAATAATTTATATAATACTTTATATTATTCTATCTCTACCTACCATGTCTTTAGCAATAACTGAGTGTTCTCCTGACATTCTCACAAAACTATGGCCCTAACCAGTTTCCTTCCTTGGTAGAACAGTTGTTTTATTGTCACTGTTGGGTTTATTTAGGACTTCTTTTCCCATTTACAGTGTTTCCTAGTGGACTACACAGTTTCTGTCATTTTATTGCCTGCTCAGTCAGCATGGTCTTCACCACTTCAAAGACATATTTAGTTGTAATATTTATAAATGCTAACAGTAAATTTTGTCCTTTCACTATCTATATCCTTTTAGATCAGTTATGTATGCACTGAAAAGCATAAATCTCTTTGAAACTTTTCTAGCATCCTCTCTTTATTGATAAACTTGACCTTTTGCTCTTCCTTTTCCATCTTTTCATGAATTCTGAATCTACAAAAATGATGTTACCTGTGTCAAACAGCAGTTTGATTTCTTCAATAATCTCTGATGAGGGAAGCTGCCAAAAAAAAAAATTATCTTAAACTCTAAATATTATTTTTCTGCTAAACATCTTTAACTACAAGAAAAGTGATGGTTACTGTCATATGCTGTTTTTCTTAATCAGGTGAGGACTCCCATAGGCTACATGTCAATAATGTCAATATTCTTAGTATGATAATTACTTATTTAGCACTCAGTTAGAAATTACTTCAGAACAGCTTTCAGCCTGTATTGTAAAGCAGATAAAATGCAAAAATCACAGTGAGTCCTTGCAGACTGACAGCTTTCAAATTAAGTGATATGTATGATGAAGATAGGAGTTACTCTATATTCATAAGGCAGATCATTTAAACAACCACAGTGAATCCAGCGTGATCATGAAACTCAATTTTAACAATTCTTATGGATGTGGTGATATTTCCAAGAGTGCAGTGAGGAGCTGAGCCTCTCATTGTTTTCCTTCATAGTATATGAATAGGAAAGGAGAGGGGTTTTCAGATGTGTTCATTGTTGTAAGTGATGCAATTGAATGATCTAGATATTTTTTCCATCTCTTTTATTCTTGAGCAATCAATGAAACATGAAAAATGAATTTACCATAGAAAAATAGATTCCTCTTCAATACTAATTTTCTGCCCATTTTGTTCTTTATTAAGGACTGAAAATGACAACAGCACTTGCTGCATAGAAATATAATTATTTTTGCACAGAGCACTTTATTTAGCTCAGAATGTCATAGACATGAAAGTGACTTCAGGACACAGTAAATGAGGAAAAAAAAAATGACTCTTGCATCCATGCAAGAGTTTTGATTCAGCGGAGGACAGGTGAGATGGTAGGACGTGGGTTATACTAATAATGTTACTTCTTTTTTGAAGAAGAATGTAGCTGAGATGCAAAAAGCTTTGCATTTCCCCTCTGTTCAACAAACAGATAATGGCATGCAGTCCAGAGCTGTTAAAGACAGGAGCTTAGAATTTTTAGAAGTGCAGCCCTATGGATATCTATTCCAGAGAATGAACCTATGCATGCAACTAATTGCTGGAAGTCATTTCCTTGTGAAATATAGGAAGTATCTTCAGATAAGAGAGGAAGATTTAGGTTTGGGATACAATACAAATACAACACAATAAAAATAAAATATAATACAAATGGAGGATTAGAGACAGGGGAAGATTATCTGGAAGTAAACTGCAGTGTACATCAGTAAGCTTTTAACATAGTTCTCTTAGATGCATACTATATGGTTGGAAGTTAAGAGAACATTTCCAAGTCCCATTCTGCAATTTATTTGCTTGTACTTTATGTTTTGAAGAGCTGTGGTACACATTATTCTTAGAAGTGTGGCATGGTGTATGATTTTTTAGTAGCCTTGATTTGGAGGAAAGTGTACGGGCATATTTTAACGGTGCCTGGTTTGTGTGTGTCTATATGGATGTACACAGATATAGACATACACACACACATCCCCCCTAGATACCATGAAAGATGTTTTCCTTGTTGTCTGCCAAACTGCAAAATGAAGGCCTTCCTCTCTCAACCCTTCTCAATTGACTTAATTCATGGTTTCCTCTGATGAACAGGGTCCTGTAAGAATAGGATTAAACACAGTATGGTGAATCAAAGAATGTGCTCGTGAATATTCAACTTTCTTCAAGATAAAGAGTTGTTTTCCAACCCATATATTCTTCCAAACACTTAAATGAGGCCTTCTCTAAAGGCAAATACTGCCTTTTTTCTCTTCTGCTGTGTCTTACACTAACAATAAATGAGAAAGGACCTAACATGGTATTAAACCATTTTGCGAACCCTTTGAAAAATATTTTTCAGTAATATCTCTTACCCTATTCAGCTACAGATTCAGATAAAACAACAAATAGGCAGACCTTACACACCCACATAACAAAGATATTAGAGAAAAGCCTGTTTTACTTTCTCCCTGGGTTTAGGTGTACAAATCAGGATTTTAAAAGATTTCTTGGGAAAGGAAGAGTTTCTTCATCTCCACAGAACTGTGTGGCTGCTCTTTAGGTCCTCACTACCCAGAACTTTGCCTCAGAGGGAAATCAAATCAAAGGTGCTAAGGAGTAAGTAGATTACTGGGCTGATTTTATGATGTTTACTGAATATTATAAAAATATTGTATAAAGCATACCCTCATTTTCTTCAATTTTGTCTTGACCCAGTAAATTATTTTATGTGCAGTTGCCTTGGATTCTCACCAGAGAAATGGACATTTTTATTTTGTACTTCACACAGACATCTTCCTTTGAAAATAAGAAATGGTTATCATAAATGTACACTTTTACTTACAAAGAAAAAAAAAGCAGTTACTGTTTCACTCCAATTCCCTATGTAATCATGATTAAAAATATAGGATTAAATTCATTATTCTTTGGAAGGTGTCTTCTCATTGGATGTGACTTTTATCTATTTAACATAAAAATGATTCCAAGTCAAAACCAAATTACATGAAAGAACAATTATGTCAAAATGACTTTTCTTTTTTTTTTAGGGAATTTGAAAGCATTGTTTCAATTTTTACTTTTAGAGATTTCCATTAGAGATTTCCATTACAATGAAATATGAATAAAGTGTAATTATTTTACATTTATATAAAAAATCTCATCTTGAAATACACGACAGATATGTTAGGAAGATGTAAAAATATTGACGTGAAAAGTACGACGCATTCTGATTTTGGAGGGTTTTTTTCACTACAAGTCTTGGTTTTCATAAAGTGATATTTTGTGATGAAATTAGTGTTTTCCCCTGAAAAGTTCCTGCTAGGTCTAATTTCTTCTGAAATTGTTTCTGCTGTATAAATCTGTGGTCCAACTTCAATTAAATTGTCTTTTTATTGTCTCCCACAAACCAGGAGACAGATGATATTATCGTCTCTGTGAAGAAAAGTTTTAGATGTTGCAAAGATTTTATTAGAAAATAGTAATGAATTTTTTTATAAATTTTTCAAGATCCAGTTCACTAACTATTACCCTGAGTTATAAAATGGAAAGGTGTGTGTGAAATGTCATTTAAATATAAAAATATTTACTTTTATTTGTTTTCTTCATAAGCTTGCAGAGAAAGCAGATATAATCCTTGCCATTAGGTTAAATTAAGTATCATAAAAATAATTTAATATCCATGACCATGCATGGAAAGAGTTCATGAGGTATAACACTGGGAAAATGAAAGGTTTGAAATCTTCAAATTGGATTCTTATATTTAAGTATAACAGCAAAAGCAAAGGTGTTTAAATGTTCACTCTTCTGAACACAGAGCACAATGAAGACTTTAATTTCTTTTTTTCTTTTTGCAAATACCAAGCAACCACAGCATGTTTAAAATGATATAAATATAACTGAAAGTTAGAAATACAGCTATCATGTTTGTGGGGAAAATCTGTATTCTGTTCCAGGCTGAATGTGCTTTTGGATTTTGCCTGTTGGCAGAAAACTTGTGAAGATTTTATTACCGTTATGAAACTAGCAGTTTTCCTCTGTGCTTTGCCTCATAGCTCCTAACACGAGAGAGACCCCTGCACCTCTCAAGAGCAAGCTAAAACTAATTCTCTCTCCTTCTGATGCCAGACGTTAGCCAGGTTGGTTGATAGGGATACCATGATTGCCATGCGTATGCTTCCTGCTAAAGAATGGCTCCATATATGCTTAAAAAGCAGCTACAGACAGCTTCTGGCTATGCACAAACTCCACAAGTCTGTTATCAGCAGGTAGCAGTCATCCATTTTCCATCTCCCCCAAAACTTCTTTTGAAGACTGACGTTGCTCCTCTCTCTAATCTCGGTTTTAGTAACCCTGTTGGAGTCATATAGGTCCCAGCTTCACAGACTGTATGTCACAGCTTGTGAAAACTGCCAGCAACTGGCACCTTGTCATGGAGCTATTTCACCACACAAATCTAAAATGACCATCAGTGACTCCAGAAAACAACCACTATGAAGTTGTGTGAAGAGGCTTGCTCTGCTACTCATACATCCAGATGCTGAAGCCTTTGCTTGTCTAGATGCAGGTTATTATTACACTCTGAAATAAGCCATCGTATGTTACTAGTGCTCTGGGATGTTACTAGTGGTGGTAAAGCAACTGCTGTTGCTGTGGGGTGATGGCAATTTGATAAACAGCTACTATCTGGATCTAAAATTGTAGTTCAGTATGAATGAATGGGCTTCCAGCACTCCGTGGGCTGTCTTGCTAGTGCATATCTCTGGGATCCTCCTACCCCCAGCTGCCTGCACATATCTATTTCAGCCTAAAGCATTTCTGTTGATGATGTGCAGATCTTGATGCATTAACATCTATAATTGTTTGGCTGGAATGTCTGTTTGGGTAGTACAGTTAGCCAATAAGATTTTAATGTTCACTGATGCTTAAAAGTGTTATAATACACTCTACTGCTTCGGCTAATGAACCTGAGCCTTAATATTGGAACATCTGATGGAAGAAAGTTTAATTGCATATGGAACAGCTGTAAGTTGGTACTTAAATATGCATTTAATCAGGTGAAAATAGAGTTGCTTGGAACCTGCTTGAATGTTCAAGCATCCCTTGTCACTCATACTATTAAGCAGATAAAAATGAGGAAAAACTTCTGCTGAAGAGGAATGTACTAATGAGTGATTGTTTCCAGATCTAAGTCAGAAAAATGAAAAGTGCACTATTGATCCCTAGAGTTTAGTCTAAAAGCCCTTCTGAATTTTCTAAGTTTTTATCAAAATAATCAAGGTACCAACAACAGAACCTGAAAATTATTCCTAAATTTTGAAATGGAAGAGACAAAGGGGTACCTATTGATGAAAGAAAGATGCAATCAAAATACATTGACTAGCTTTTTATGGGGAAAAAATGGTGAGTGGATTGTTGTAGAACACAGATAATTTGTCTGCAGCAATTTGGATATTTGAATATAATTTTATTATAATGGCAGTGAGTTTTTTGTGGTTTGGTTTGTTTGGTTGTCTTTTTCTCAGAGGCAGCCATCAGATAGAGACAAAATCAAAGCAGAAAACTGTATGAGAACATGAAAAACTTATAGAAGATTTTTTTTTTTTCAGGGAATGCTGTGATAAGTAAAATTCAGCAATTCAGAAAACTGATTTTCAACTCAGTCGTCCTAAAAAGATCAAAGATTCAAATGGAGCCTGAAAAATTGTTTTCCTTGTTTAGAAGGAATATCAAGCATGTCAGTGGACTAAGCTTTTATTTCAGCTCCTGCCAGTTCCTTACAGCACCATGACACATTACAGGCTGATATGTAACAGAATTAATTTTAGAAGAACCTGAAGTCTGTGAATAGGGATTTTACAGATTCAGTTCAACAATGAATGAATTTCTAGGAAGCCAGGTGGACCTTTTGGCTCAGCTCTGATTACAAGAGACACAGAAGAATATCACTACAAACATGGAATTGTAGCATCCTAAGAGCGTTTTCCTTTCTGAACATCTCTCAATGCACTGTGAATGTGAGAAGGCCAATGTGGTTCAGTTCTTTTCAGGCTGCAGCAAACACCTCATTGATTCACAATAAGTCAACATTATCTTTCTGCTGGCAAGACTCCCTTCCACAATTTCTCCTGGAGAACTCAGGAAGTAAAGTCTTGCAGAGGAAAAATACATGTTTGTAGTCTAGAAAGGACAGCATGATTTAAAACCTTAGCTTTAAAAATCTGCCCTTCTATATTAGTCAAATTAATTTAAAAAAGTTGGAAAGTGAGGCATCAGACAATAAGGTAAAACTGTGTTACAGAAGTAACATATAAAATCTATTCCTTCTGAGGACATTGCATTTACTTGGTAAATTGAGCATCTCAGAAATTTGCCAGAGGGACTTTAAAATGAAAAAAAAAAAGAAAAAAGGAGCTGTTGCTGTTTCGTGATGAAACAGGAAATGCTAATTTTTTGCAGAAAGTTTGAGTCTTCCTTTGAAACTGTACTTTCAATGTGAGAAGAAAAATCTCTGAGGCCATGTTGGGCTGCAAGTGTTCACAGAGCAGACAGAAAGAGGGCATATTACTAAACATACTTTGCCTTCTTGTACAAAATAGCAATGTCCAAACTGCAGGAAGCTGTAAAGCATCACATGCCCTGGGGTGCTTGTACCATTCAAATCTAGCTCAGTTATCTGTCCTGATCATTGAGCAACTCTTTTATAGTCTGCATCTCCATGTTTTTCTCATATTGACAGACTCTAATCATAGAATCATAGAATCATTCATCCTCCCAGTCCCTGCCTTTGCCTTCTGTGACTTGGGCAGCATGCCTGGAACACTTGTTGGTGAAGACTGGGGCAAAAAAGTTGTTGAGCACCTCAGCCTTCTCCGTATTCCAGGTAACCAGGTCTCACATTTCCTTCCAGAGGGGGCTCACATTTTCCCTAGTCTTCCCTTTATCATGAAGGTACCTATAGAAGCTTTACTTTTTGCTGTTGATGTCTCTGGCCAGATTTAATTCTTATTAGGGCTTTGGCATTCCAAACCTGGTCCCTGGCTGCTTGGACAATTTCTCTGTATTCATCCCAGGGTACTTGTCATTCTTTCATCCTCTGTAGGCTTCCTTTTAATGCTGGAGTTTGTCCAGGAGTTCCTTTTTCATCCATGCAGGCCTCTTGGCCTTCTTGCCTGACTTCCTCTTTGCCAGGATGCATTAGTCGTGAGTTTGGAGGTGATGATCACTGAATATTAACCAGCTTTCCTGTGACCTTCTTCCTTCCAGGGCTTTATCCCATGGTGCCAAGCAGATCCTTCAAGAGGCCAAAGTCTGCTCTCCTGAAGTCCAGGATAGTGAGCTGTGCACCCTCCTCACTGCCCTAAGGATCTTGAATTCTACTATTTCATGGTCACTACATCCAAATCTGCTCTTGAGCTTCACATTCCCCACCAGCTCCTCCTTGTTGGTAAGGACAGGATCAAGCATAGCCCCTGTCCTCATTGGTTCCCTTATCACTGGGAGAAGGAATTTATCATCAAAGCGTTCCAAGAACCTCCTGGATTGTTTATGACCTGCATAAGCAGGTTGTCTGTCCCACAGATACCAGGGTAGCTGAAGTCCTCCATGAAGACCAGGGCTTGTGAAAATAAGGCTGCTCCAATCCATCTGTAGAAGGCCTCATCCCCCAATCTTCCTGGTGAGATGGCCTGTAGCAGACCCCCACTATAACAATAAATAATAGTAAATAATATAAATAAGGCCTTAGGAAGAGAGAATGGGATAATACATACTTGGGCACCATCCCAGCATAGAAATAAAGTTAAATGGGAGGTTTGTACTATGTGGAAGCTGAACAGCCTCATAATCCCTTGTCACAGAAGCTAAGCAGCCACAGAATCAAATGGAGTTGATGTGGAGTCTTTAATACCAAAAATACAAAGCCTGTCCTGGGTTCAGCAGTAGCAGTCATGTTTCTCCTTGGTAGCTGGTGCAGTGCTGTGTTTTGACTTTCGGCTCTGGAACAGAGCTGATAACAATGATGTTTTGGTTTGTCCAAGGACTTCGTGAGCCTCATGCTCTGCCAGGGAGGAGGGGAAGCCGGGAGGAAGCAGAGACAGGACACCTGACCCAAACTGACCAAAGAGGTATTCCATACCACAGCACGTCATGCCCAGGATGTAACTGAGAGTTACCCGGAAGGGCTGGGAGACTGCAGGGTTGGAGGAGGTATGGGTCGGTGCTTGGTCGGGCTGGGGGGACGAGTTATCGGTTGGCTGGTGGTGAGGTGTTGTATTCTCTTCCCTTGTTATTTTCCCTTGTCATTGTTGTAGTTGGTGGTAGCGGTGGTGATTTGTGTTGTACATTGGTTGCTGGACTGTTCTTGTCTCGACCCGTTGGAGTTGCACTCTTTCGATCCTCCTCCCCGTTCCTCTGGGAGTGGGGGAGAGCCCTGGGCGGGGGGGGTCCTCGATTGCTCTCAGCCAGGCACCACTCACTGGGAGTGAGTGAACAAGCTGGCTGGCTAGGGTTTAAACCACGACAAAGCCAAATCAACATTAGATGCGGAGCAACCAGTAAACACCCATGGTAATATGTGCCCCGCTGAGTAACGCAATGCTCAATGGTTATTCCTGATCACAGTCACTTTAAGTGGCTTGTTTACTGTGAGATTCAAATGAATTCTCATAAGCAGTGTGGTTCAGGGAAATTTTGAGTTTGATGATGAAATGTCAATAAGCTAAAGAGCTAGTTTTTCACTTAGTATAAAACAATGGTATATTACACAAATGCTATTCCAGTTGAGGGTTCAGCCAATTAACGTGGCAGATCATTAAAAAAGACTGAATGCTATGGGAGCAGGGGAAGATTGCTAAGTACCAGTTTCAGGCTACCTATAAGGGCATCATATCTGTAACAGATGCCAGTTGTCAGTTCTCCTGAGAAATGAACAAAAATCATTCAGCACTTCAAATAGCCCTTTACACAGTGTACTCTCCAGCTTCTGGAAAACATCACTGTGGAAATTTCTTAGTTGAGATTTTTCATTTGTTTGTTAAAAAAAGCTAATGCTTATGCAGCATTAAAAAAAAAAAATCTAGAGTTTGAATTTAAGACTTAGCTATGGTAAACAAGAATTCTCTTTTTTGGCTGTTGTAACAGCAACCCTAAACCTAATGGAAAATGCAGAGAAGGGCAGAGAGAGGAGAGATTATGTAGAAAAGGTATTTTACACCAGAAGTCTATTGTTTATATTATTATCTGACAATGTATAAATCTCACAGAAGACCTGACAGTGATCCAGCAGATGTGGATTGATATGAGGCATGTACAATGTAGCCTTTTCATGATGTGTGATTTATAAAATACACTGTCAGTCTTAAATAGATGAACAGACTTCCTGCTCCAGCTACATAGGAAGGAGAAAGTAAGGAATAAAAGAAAAGTGACAACTTTGAGATCTCTAAAGGAGGTATTGTACTCATGCTTTTGCAGTATTTTTCCAGGAGCCCAGGTGTGTAAAAGGGAGCAAGGTTAAAATCAGAGTCCTCAAACACCAGCTAAAAATCAATACATCATGGATAAATGAAAGGAGGGTGATATGGGAATGACTGACAAAGCAGTGATGTGCAACAGAAAACAAGAGGAAGAAGGAAAAAACAGCACATAAAGGATGTGGCTTGAAAGCATCAGCAAAGATAAGAGCCCAGCATGCAGGGGAAGCAGCTCCCCAGGCTGATGCTGCAGCTCCGGGTGGGAGCCGCAGTACTGCTGAGCAGGATTCCTGCTAACACAGTGAAGAACAGACCTAATAGACAGCCTGAAAAAGAGATTAATTTCAGCCCATGTTATCTGCCTGACTTTAAGGTATCTGTTTTAAAATGGGTTTTTCACTTCCATGTTTGTATGATTGGCCTTTGCACTGTCAACAAAAAAAACCCCAAACCTGTTGTTTCCTTCTGAAGGTGGTCTAAGTATTTAAGGTAGACTCAAATGAAACTGAGCTTGGGCAGCTCAGAGGCGAAGTCAGACAAAAATGTCAGGACAGCACTATTTTCTGCCTCTAACAAACATACAAACAAAAAAACAAACAAAAAAAAACATACCAAAAAAAACCCAGAGAAACACAAAACACAAGGAAAGATATTATCCTATTATTTCAGTTGGCTGAGTTCACAAACTGAGGGAGAAATGGGGGAAAAGCACAGGTTTAACATATGCAGAGCCTTTTGAAAGAAGAAGTAAATGTGCAATAAAATGGCAAATTTCTACCAACTATGAACTAGAGAAAGTTTGCATTTAATGCAAATGCACAGCTTGACAAAAACAGGAAAAAGTCTGGAAAGGCTGGACCTGCAATAAAAATGCCAGGAACAGAAAATGAAATCCTCCTAGGCTGATTGCACTGATGATGCTCTTGTTCAAGCACTTCTAGAAATAAGTGATCCTTTCTTTAATGGGTGCCTTGACATTTCCATTGACATGTTCCCAATGAGCTGTCAAGTCCCTGGTTTTCCAGGCTTTCTGATACTGTTGGTACTTGCACAGAAACACATGTCCATGAAACTCTTGGCTTCCAGCAGCTGTGGTGATACATGCAAGGCTGCCCTGGGAAAAGGCTGAGGCCACTGATGCTCTCACTAAAGCTGGCTGAGGGCAGGCAGGCTGCATGTTCTGGCAAGGATTAAGCATTAACCCCAGCATTATTTTGCCCTTTCTGGATCTGTGAAGGAGTCCTTTAGTGTTACTCATCAAGTGCTCAAGACCAGGTCAGTGTTCAAGACCAGGTCGGACGAGGCCTTGGGTGATATGGTTTAGTGTGAGGTGTCCCTGCCCATGGCAGGGGGGTTGGAACTAGATGATCTTAAGGTCCTTTCCAGCCCTAACTATTCTATGATTCTAAATCAAGTACAAACACATATAAGAACTTAAGCTTTTCCATTTTAACTTCAAGTTTTATTTCACTGAGATTAATTACTGATTGTTTTTTTAGAAGTCTGAAAAAAATGTCCCTATGTTCAAGAGCTTTTTTGCTTTCTACAATACTATCACTAGTTCCACCCAGATGAGCACTTCCCAGATTCTTGCCTCACAAAATGTATTTTCAGTATTATTTCTTTATATTCCTTATCTCTTTTTGCTTGCCTTTCCATTATTCATCTTCTCTCTTCGTACCATCATTTCTCATCTCCATTTTACCTCCAGTACTGCTTTCTTCTGACTTATTTCCAATCTTTCATACTTTTTCCTGCCTACCTGCACAAAACTCAACCTATTTCATTAATGAATAAAATGGTTGGACTATTGTAGAGAACATTATGTATAGGTAGATATGAGAAGCATCATAGTCTGCTTCCATGGAATTCTAAAGTTTAGATTTAATATAGTTAAGGAGTGGATATTTATTTCTCCAATTCTGCAGAGACAGACTGGAAGACATCATTTTCTTTGTACAAGATTGGGTCATTTTCCAGGGTGTGGGAACCAGAACGTCCCACCCTCAGCTTCTATTCACCAACAAACAATGTGCTACTTGAGCAGCAAAGCAA
Organism: Pezoporus wallicus; assembly: GCF_028554395.1. Taxonomy (NCBI): domain Eukaryota; kingdom Metazoa; phylum Chordata; class Aves; order Psittaciformes; family Psittacidae; genus Pezoporus; species Pezoporus wallicus. The sequence goes on from NW_026635157.1 coordinate 1,991,496, forward strand.
AAGTTGTTTTTGCACTCCAGTGCCGTGAACTTCTGCTCTTGGGGATGAAGTGCAGTGAAATCATCCACTCATCAACAGCCTTTGCTTGGGATGCAGGCAATCTACATCCAGATTCTACACTTTTACACTTGTCTCCTTACCTTCTAGCACAGTTCGACACAGATAAAGCATATTTCCTCTCAAAAAGAGATTTTGATGAACTCAGGATGAACTGCAGCATACTCAGCAGGAGCTGGAACCAGTTTAACATAAGAAGACACTTTATCAGGCTGTATATCATTTGTGAAATGCATTAATGCCAGTCACCACCCTTCATCATTTCTTCAGTTCTGTATCTGGCAGGAGTATGGTAAAGTCATTTTAAGACAATTAGCTGATAAGTGTTCTGGGCTGATTAATCATGAAGAACAGGCCTGGCAAATACAAACAAGGCTAATGATTTTCTGCAGTCATTTTGCTGTTTCATTCTGGCATTTTTTGAGCAACCAATACAGCAGAATAAGAATCAAGGCTGGTAGCCTTGTTTATAATTATGGCCATTGTAGTCCCTTTATTTAGATGCAGATCTCAATTGCCTTACAATTTTGGCATATTTGTGATCTGAACTTTAAACTTTGGGTTACAATTTTTCATTAGCTGTTTTCCATGCTTTTACTTTTCACCATTAAATTCCAGACATTTTCAAGGCTAGAGAAATAAAAAGATTTTTTCCACATCAGAAAATAACACCCTACCAGCATTTTGGCAGTGGACCTATATTTCAGAATTGGTCAGGTCCATCCTTTGTACCAGGAACAGGACTTTTGTCATTCTTAATTAAAAAACCCAAACAAATAAATGAAGAAGCATCCACACCTGGACAAGTTATAAATCTCTGGTAAAAAAATCCTTTCCACAGTGAGTCAGTGAAGGGACAGTAAGCCTGGAGAAAGAGTTTGTATTAGACAAGAAGGATTTTCTTCCAGCCCCAGCTCCCAATCTTTCTATCAGAGGTCATGAATTCTGAACACATATATGTAAAGGTGCATAAAATAATGAATGGCATGTGTATACCGTGTATCTTTCAGTGAGCTAAGAACATCTAATGAAGCTAGCAGGAGCCAGGTTCAAAATAAAAATAGGATTTTAATAAAACACCATGTTCTAAAATCACATTTATACATAGAAAAGTACAAAAAGTAGCATCTTTTTTCCTTTGCTTTGTTTCCTAGATCAGTGAAAGAGAAACAAGTAAAGGCTACTTTATAGTGTTGTTTTCAGGAGGACTGAAGAAAATTCCCTCTTCAGTCCTTTACAAACAGAGACAAGGGGGTTTCTCTGAATCAAAACAACCTCTAAAGACCTGGCATCACAAAATTATTTGTTTAATAAAACCATAAACCAGATGTTTGTAAGAGAGTTCAAGAGATAACGGTATCCATTCCTGAGCTCCCAAACAAGATAAACTTTGAACATCCCCTGTAGAAACTAATTAGTTATACAACTCACAACAATACAATATACCTCACTCGTCTTCTCTACTGCAAAATACAGACCCTTCTCCAAAGAAGTCATCTGGGTAACTAAACAGTATACTTATGAAAACTCCTCTGAATTCCATTTAGGTAGACACTACTCTTTAAATATAATTGCACTTTCAAATGGACTAACTTATGCTTCAGTAACACCAAAAAACGCTGTCAACAAACTTTCCCAGTGAAAATCTTACATGCACAGAGAACTAAATGTTTCAAGTTACACAGCGATTTAAGCTTAACACATAACTGGAACACTGACCAAATATTTTAATGAAATTTGATTCAAATTAATATTAATTTGATTCAAATTAATATTAAACAAAACCCAGACACTTAATATTTGATCTGTGGGAGTTCAGAAAATTTGCAGTTTGAGAAACCAACACCACTAATAAATTTGACCATTTAAACCCATGAGAAGCTGCTAAAAGGTGAAATGACTGGAGTGTCTAATAAAGCAGATGAAAGAATATTGTCTCAGCTTTGAAAGAATGTTTTTGCCCTTTGGATCTGACAAATCAATCACTGCAAGGCAATTAATTTTATAATTACAAGGAAGACGGGAAAACTCTATAGAACTATACAAAGTGCTATAAATGATCTGGATTATTACATTTCCTATCAGTTCAGCCACAGCAGCAGTGAATTAAGAACGACAATTTTTCACTCTGAGTTATAAAAGAAGTCAAATATATGGGTAGTCTTGCTCAAAGAACAGGATAAGGAGGCAACTGCCTAACAGGCTAGGCACAATGACCTGCACACCTGCCAGTGCTTGAAGAGATGACATGGACTCTTCCAGACTGAACTATCACACTTGGGTCCTACCACCCTTGCTCATTACTGTGGTTGTTGCAGCTTAGGGAAGGGTTGAACTGTGTAAGAGCTCTATGGTCCCTCTCTGCAGAAGTCAATGGGTCCCCTTGCACTACCAAGAAAAAGAGTTGGCTAAGAAAGCAGGCTAAGAAAGTTGGGGCTGTTCAGCCTGGAGAAGAGAAGGCTGCGTGGAGACCTCATAGCAGCCTTCCAGTATCTGAAGGGGGCCTACAAGGATGCCGGACAGGGACTCTTCATTAGGGACTATAGTGACAGGACAAGGGGGAATGGGTTTAAACTTAAACAGGGAAAGTTCAGGTTAGATATAAGGAAGAAGATCTTTATTATGAGGGTGGTGAGGCACTAGCACAGCTTGACCAAAGAAGTGGCAAATGCTCCATCCTTGGCAGTGTTCAAAGCCAGGTTGAACAGAGCCTAGTGTGAGGTGTCCCTGACCATGGCAGGGGGGTTGGGACTAGATGATCTTAAGGTCCTTTCCAACACTAACCATTCTATGATTCTATGAGACTAAATGGTAAGACGTGCTCTAGGAGTGCAAGTAATTCTCTCCAACTGTGAATGGACTGTCAGAGTACAGGATCTCATTGTAATTCAAATAGGAAGTGAAAGTCCAAACATAGACCAAAAAAGATCCAACATAGATACAGAGTTGTCTTTGTTTCTCAGCACCAGCTGTTTTGCTCTACGCTCTCCCTTGCACCACAATACTTGCCAGTGCAGACATACCCATAGACCAGCAAATGTCAGACTTGAAATTGCCTCAGGTGCTGAAGTTGCTGTTTGGTTTCCCCACTATACGTTCTTTCAAACTTTTTGCTGACCAACAATAAGTTTTCTCCTCACAGTCATTATTCTCTGTTAGAAGAAATCGGGATGTCACAATTAGTTAATTTAATTCATATACCAAAGGCTTCTGTTTTGAAACCTGAAAGAAACAACTTTAATCCTGTATACTATACTGAAGAAGTTCTCGCAAAAGCATCAGTATCATGCTTTTGATACTTGATTAGATATGACAAAGGTCTGATCTCCTAACCATGGCACTTTCTTTTGTTCTTGTGATTTGTCAATGAAAAAATATTCTTCAGATGAGAAAAGTATTAGTTTCAAGGGTTTGGGTTTTTTTGTTGGGCATGATGCACATCTTTTAAAGTGAAGAATGGATGATTCATCATACTGGGGATAAAATGACTGCTGAAACACCAGGCTTATTTTACCTCCTAAGCAGTCTTTTCTTTGAGGTACCTTCCTGTAGAAGTTTTGAGTTGATTGAAGAACTTTGTAAGCCATCACCTTTGACTATGAGTGTGTATAAATAATACCCTTTCATGATCTCTGTCTTTCTGAGGGAGCTCTGGTCCCTGGGTTAAGAAACACAGCCCATAATCTCAGCACGAGTGAACGATCAGTTGTCTTAACTGAAGCCAAATGTGTAACTCTTGCACCACTCCATGAAGCACTTTGCTGTGTTATGGAGCAATGAAACATTACTGCCTGCCTGCCAGTGAAGCAACTGTCAAAAGACAAGCAGGACCATTCACTAAAGGAGTTTTATAAAAGCTGCCTTCACGGTTGCCCAGGGTCCTTTCTTTACATGAGGAATACATATTTCTTTCACTCTTCAATCTGGTCTTTCTGTTGCCTACTTAGATATCTTTCTTTGCTTGTTACTCTTTTTAGCTTTTAAGAAAAATCTCCAAAAAGGCTAAAATTAAGCTACCTGAATTTATGTTGGAGTGATTTTCTCACTCCACCAAAGAACAGCTGTGTCTATGGCAATTAAAAGTGGCAAGCTAAGAAATCTTAGCTGAGGGGTTTGGTTGTTTGTTTTTTTTTTTATATATACCTATTTCATATAAGGATTACAAAATACCTATGCAAGTTTACCTCAGAAGTACTTCATTGCCAGGCATCAAAAATCACTGAGAATAGCTAATCTTTTTAAAGAAAAAGAAGTTGTCCAGGCAATTTATATATCATACAACATAACCTAGTAATACTGTGCAAGCAAAATGAAACAGACATTTCCTGAGTGAAATCAAGGAAAAAAGTTTTCTATATGTTTTCTAACCAATTTATGGTGAGTATTTAAAAGCTAGTACTGTAGTAATCCTCACCAGGAGACCATCATACATTAAAGAGTTAATGATCAACAGAAAAGTTATTCTGAGTAAACCCAGTCCTGCACCATGCTGTACTACAAATCCAGCATGACCTTCATGCCCGTGATGACCTGCACAAATCCCTTGGCTGCAGGATCACATCAGCTGGCTTACTGCCTGCAGGCTGCTCCCACTGGGTACCAGCGAAAGCAATGCCTTCCTATTCTTGCCTTTATCCAAAAGCACCGTAAGAAATTCTCATGTAAGCATCTTTTCTGTTTGACAGTAGAGTTTCTGTTTGACAACAGGGTTGTTCTTATGTAAGAAAATCCTGTAGTGACTCAAATGACCAAAATGGATTCACTCTTCCCACATTGAGGGTCTGCACAGTGTGCTGCGTGTGAATTGGAGTCTTGTTCAAAGCTGCAAAACTCAGGGTTCCCAGCATCTAAAGGAACATAAGGTTATCTGTACTCTTCTTTCTTTCTTTCTTCACAGTGTTAGCAGCATTAATAAGCAGCATTTTAAATGATACCTTATAAAGCCTGAGTGACTTTCTTACTGGGATCATAACGGACCAGTATTTCCTAGTGCAAAACAACACTTAAAATGACTATTTGAAAACAGCAGGACTATCTAGACTGCAAATGGAAATCAGCTTTCCTCATAACAGCTTAATTTCTATTTTCCTCTTCTGTGTATACTGAAATTGCAAGTACCACTATTTGAGCAAAGGGTCGACGCCCAGCATGTGTGCAGCTATTGCTGAACTTCTGATTGGCTCTGAAATATATTTTCCCTATTCTCTCCCTAGGAGCACTTTCAAGAGGCATTGAGAAAATTGTCCTAGACAACCTGCTCATTCCAGTTTTTAAAAAAAATTTTGCTGCAGTCAAATACATGCAAATGACTTACAAAAATATTCTTTTTGAATCTTAAATATTCCAGACATTTAGTCCAAAATGCCTCTGTAGCAATTATATATAGCCATTACAGGGCGCAATGCTGTCCTTAGGGCCTTTCAGTACTAGCACTAGAGCTCAAATCGGCAATACCGACAGTAAAATTCTTCAACTACTTGATTATATGACCATAAGACAAGCAAGGATTTGGACTTGCATTGACTTTTTCCTTTGACTGCTGCCTGCATACATACCTATTATGAGAAATATGTAACCAATCATATGTTTGCTATAGAGAAAATACACCCTGCCTGTTAACTGCAGAGTCTCTAACATGCTGCAAATTCAGACACCAACTAGCATTTCAGTAATTTATTCATGTATCAATACCTCCAAAGCCAGTGGCTTAATTTTCTTTTCCACTTATTTCTGATAAATATGGCACCAATATATGACAGGACCGTGATCTGGTTTTGGCTGAGACTGTGCAGTAGTGGTCTGTACTGGGTTTGAATCAACAGAAACTTACCCATAATCTTTTTTTGCTTTCTCTGAGAGGGTCTGACTTCCTTTAATCACAGTTATCATGTAGTCACCAAGATGGAAGGGATGCCTGGAGATCACCCAGTCCAACCTCCTGCACACCACAGTCACCTACATGGCTTGCTTACCACTGTCCACACTTCTTTGTGGTTAAAAATCACCAAGGATGGAGATTCCACAGCCTCTCTGGGTAACTTAGTCCTGTGTTTGACCACCCTCAAAGTAAATAAGCTTTTCCTCATGCTTAAACATAGTCTCCTGTATTTTAGTTTGTGCCCATTGCCGCTTTTTCTATTACCAGGTACCATTGAGAAGAGTCTGACTCAGTCTTATTTGCATCCCCTACATTCATTCAGGTATTCATTCACATTGATAAGGTCCTCAAGAGCCTGCCCTTCTCCTAATGCAATCTAGGAGGCTGTCGGCCTGCTTTGCTGCAAGGACACTTTCCTGGCCCATGGTTCACCAGGACCTTTCAGGTGCTTCTCTGAAGAGCTGCTTTCCAGCCACTCAGCCCACAGCCTCTGCTGGTGCATGAGCTTATTCCTCTCCATGGTTAGGACTTAGCTTTTTGAACTTCATGAGGTTTTTCTGCGCACATTCCTCGAGACTGTTGAAGGTCCCTCCGCCTGCCAGCAAAACTATCCAGAGTATCAACTACCCCTAGCAGTTTTGCATCACCTACAAACTTCCTGAGAATACTGTCTGTCCTCTCGCCCAGGCCATTAACAAAGATGTTAACCTGTATTTGGCCCAGTATAAACCATACAGGGGCATATCAGTAGTGCCTTGCCTCCAGCTTGACTTTGTGTCAAGTATCACAATCATCTGAGTACAGCTGCCCTTTTCAACCCCACTTATTTAGTCAATACTTTGTTTGTCTGTGAGGATGTTATGGGAGACAATGCTGAAAGCCTTGCTAAAGTCAAGATAATATCTCTCCTCCATCAAGACAGTCATCTCATCATAGAAGGTTTTCAAGTTAGTGAAGTATGCTTTCTTCTTATTCAATCCATGCTGACTACTCTCATTTACCTTCCTGATTCTCATGTATTTGCAAATGGTTTCCAGGATAGCTGTTTCATCACTTTCCTGGGGATCAAAGTGAAACTGACTGCCTTGTAGTTTCCCAGATCCTTCTTCTTGCCTTTTTTCAAGACAGGAGCAAAGTTTGCTTTCTTGAGTCCTCAGGAATCTCTTCCAGTCACCACAATCTGTCAAAGATAACCAAGAGTAGCCTCACAGTGACACCAACCAGCTCCCTCATCACTCAGCAATCCTGGGTGTGTCCCACCAGGGTCCACAGACTTATACGTGTCCAGTTTGTTGTTGCTTTTATCAAAATGTCTCTATTCGCAACATGAAATGAGAACAGGCTGTACTTTTACTACTCTCAGAAGGAATCATAGACATATACTGTATTACCTCAAAAATAAGTCACATGAAGAGGACTATCTAAAAATAAATCACATGAAGAGGACTGTCTATCACTGTCTGAAGAATGTGGCACCCACAGTCATGATTTGGAGATTGTATTGCAAGTGAGAATATTCTAAAGAAGATGTTGGTCTCGGGTAGTGAATAGGCTCATATATCTAAAGGGATTTAAGCACAATAACATGTAACTTTTAGTTGCCTGATTGCTGTTATAGAATCCACAAAACTAAATCAAGAACTGGGTGGGCTGAGTTACTGGTGTGAAGGCACTTACCTATCTGGGAGGGTGGGAAGTCCTGGGTTCCAATCCTTCTTTGACAAATTTCACAAATTACAAGTTCCATCCAGAGCATTCTAGTTATGCATATCTATAGTAACTATCATGGAGATTAATTAGCCTGGAAAGTCATGTTTACTTGTTTATTCTTCCTTTCTCTAACTCTGTGATCTTCAGAAATTTTCTTCCCCAAGAAAGAACCATTTCAACAGGAAAGGTGGCTTGTTTTATTGTTTTGTTTCTTTGGGTTTGTTTTGTTTCTGAAAAAGATGCTTCCATTTTTATCTGAACACTCACAATTTACCCTTTTTTTTTTTTTTTTTTTTAAATAGAAGCAGAGCTAGCAAAGAAGTTCTCCAGGATCCATTGTCCCTGGAGAGTTCCTAAGTGAGGTCTTAGCCTACAAATAGAAAGTGCATCATGTCAGTGCTGGACAGACCTGAGGGAAAAGTGGAAGATGATAACTTTATTAATTTTCCTTCTCTCCAGTCAGGTTACTGGAAACCTGAAGAGAAAATAAACAAGGAAGTATCCTATATGCATAGCAACAGCCATTTTTAGCCTGAAGAACAGGGTCTGCAATTTTTCCTGTACATAAGTACTCTAAGTTTTTGAGGAAAGCCTTCACAGGAAGGGAAGAAATTAAGAGCTGCACAGGGGTGGAAAATTTTTATTAACAGAATCAGCCATTTATACTGCCTGGCTTTATAAAACCTGTGGATCTTTGTTTTCAGAAGCCTCAAATGTGATGTCCCTATTGTAATGATAGCTGACAAAGTTATGCTGACTACTACAGCTATCACTTCCACAACAATGAGTTAGACAGGCACTTGGCAGTTTTCTCTATGAAGATAGTCACTGTCTTGAAGAATCAGAATTCTAAGGGAGTGATTCAGTTGCCTAAACTTAGGTATTTATTGTTATTTCAGATGACTTGGCTATCAATGACAGCTGTTGGGGCAGGTATAGAGAGAAGCTACATAAGACACAGGGAGAAGCTGCTGGAGGCCAGCTTGGTTTCTATGCTTGGGTTTCTAAAATATGCTTGGGTTTCTAAAATAGCACCTGATTCTTATTTTTAGGAGCTGATCCACCCTATCCCCTCTCACTCATTTTTAAAGGTTTCCTTAAAGCTGATGCTTCTGGAAAATGTACTCTGTATCTTACCTTAGACTGCATTTTCAGTCCAGCTATCAAAAGGAATGAGGCTCATGAAATCATACTTTTCATGGGTTGTTTTATACACAAACATATATCTCTGCCTACCCACATTTTCTATTTAACATCTTTTGAACAATTTCAGCCAATTTGACATACAGATAGTGGTTTCAAAAGCATTAACAACCTACAAGTGTCATGAAAATAGGCTGGATGAATGACTCTCTTAGTGCCCTGATAGAAAAAAAGAGCATGGTATGAATTTTATTATAGACATTGAAGAGCCACATATGAGATGAGCACTCCAGCAGCATGAAAAATTTCATGTTGAGATAGTAGTTCCATAAAAAGCAAAAATATCATCCATCGGAAGCCAGGCTTCATCAGTTCTACTGCTCACAGAATTATGATACTTCATAGCCATATCCATTAGCATGAGCCACCCAAGCAGCATGGAAGTTGGACATGTTATAAAAAACAAGAAAGAGAAATTTAAAGAGAGGTAAAGGCTCTAAACCAAATAAAAAGAAACCCAAAGAAACGTAGGGGCAAAGGAAGGCTCACATTTTTATTCTTATATATTCAAGGCAGAAATCTAAAATAACAATAATGGATAACAGTGAGAAATGTATAGTAACACATTTGTATGAGAACTGAGAGAAACTTTCACAAGTACTCATAGACATCGTATGAAAATAGTATTACAGAATCATAGAATCAAAGAATAGTTAGGGTTGGAAAGGACCTTAAGATATTCTAGTTCCAACCCCTCTGGCGTGGGCAGGGACATGTTAATAGTTGGCACTTCCAAAATCTGGTGGAAACAATTATAGAATCATAGAATCATAGAATACTATGGACCTTAAGATCATGCAGTTCCAACCCCCTGCCATGTGCAGGGACACCTCACGCTAAACCATATCACCCAAGGCCTCGACCAACCTGGTCTTGAACACTGCCAGGGATGGAGCATTCACAACCTCCTGGGGCACCCCATTCCAGTGCCTCACCACCCTCACAGGAAAGAATTTCCTCCTTATATCCAATCTAAACTTCCCCTGTTTAAGTTTTAAACCATTACCCCTTGTCCTGTCACTACAGTCCCTAATGAAGAGTCCCTCCCCAGCAGCCCTATAGGCCCCCTTCAGATACTGGAAGGCTGCTATGAGGTCTCCACGCAGCCTTCTCTTCTCCAGGCTGAACAGCCCCAACTTCCTCAGTCTGTCTTCATAGGGGAGGTGCTCCAGTCCCCTGATCATCCTCGTGGCCCTCCTCTGGACTTGTTCCAAAAGTTCCATGTCCTTTTTATGTTAAGGACACCAGAACTGCACACAATACTCCAGGTGAGATCTCACAAGAGCAGAGTAGAGGGGCAGGATCACCTCCTTCGACCGGCTGGTCATGCTCCTTTTGATGCAGCCCATGATATGGTTGGCTTTCTGGGTTGCAAGCGCACACTGAAGCCTGCTCATGTTCATTTTCTCATCAACCAACACCCCCAATTCTTTCTCCACAGGGCTGCTCTGAATCTCTTCCCTGCCCAACCTGTAGCTGTGGCTGGGATTGCTCCAACCCAGGTGTAGGACCTTGCACTTGGCATGGTTAAACTTCATGAGGCTGGCATCAGCCCACCTCACAAGTGTGTCAAGGTCCCTCTGGATGGCTTTCCTTCCCTCCAGCATATCAACCGAACCACACAGCTTGGTGTCATCGGCAAACTGGCTGAGGGCGCACTCAATCCCACTGTCCATGTCACCAACAAAGATGCTGAACAAGACTGGTCCCAACACCAATCCCTGAGGGACACCACTCGTTACTGGTCTCCAGGTGGACATTGAGCCATTGACCACAACTCTTTGTGTGTGGCCATCCAGCCAGTTCTTTATCCACCGAGTGGTCCATCCATCAAATTGATGTCTCTCCAATTTAGAGACAAGGATGTCGTGTGGGACAGTGTCGAACGCTTTACACAAGTCCAGGTAGATGACATCAACTGCTCTACCCCTGTCTGTCAGTTCTGTAGCCCCATCATAGAAGGCCACCAAATTGGTCAGGCAGGATTTCCCCTTAGTGAATCCATGCTGGCTGTCACCAATCACCTTGTTGATTTTCATGTGCCTGAGCATGCCTTCCAGGAGAATCTGCTCCAAGATTCTGCCAGGCACAGAGGTGAGACTGACTGGTCTGTAATTCCCCGGGTCATCCATTTTCCCCTTCTTGAAAATGGGGGTTATATTTCTGTTTTTCCAGTCTTCGGGAACTTCACCTGACTGCCATGATTTCTCAAATATGATGGCCAGTGTCTTAGCAACTTCATTCGCCAGCTCCTTCAGGACCCGCGGATGGATTTCATCAGGACCCATGGACTTGTGCACTTTCAGATTTTTAAGATGGTCTCAAACCAGATCCTCTCCTACAATGGGCACAAGGTCTTCATTCTCACAGTCCCTGTATCTGCCTTCCAAGACTTGGGTGGTGTGGTCAGAGCCTTTGCCAGTGAAGGAGTGCCACCGAGGCAAAGAAGTCATTCAGAACCTCAGCCTTCTCCAAATCCTGTGTAGCCAGTTCTTCCGAGAGCTTCCTGAGGGGGCCTACATTCTCCCTAGTCTGTTTTTTATTTGCTATGTACCTGTAGAATCCCTTCCTGGTATCCTTAATAACCCTAGCCAAGTTTAGTTCTAACTGAGCCTTAGCTTTCCTAACCTGGTCCCTAGCTTCCTGGACAACATCCCTGTACTCTTCTCAGGCTGCCTGTCCTTGCTTCCACTTATTATAAGTCTCTTTTTTTCAATTGAATTTTCCTCAGGAGCTCCTTATCCATCCAAGGAGGTCTCCTGGCCCTCCTGCTGCACTTCCTTCTGGTTGGGATGCAACACTCCTGAGCTTGTAGCAGGTGATCCTTGAATATCAACCAAGAGTCTTGGGCCCCCCTGCCCTCTAGGGCTATATCCCATGGAACCTTCCTAAGCAGGTTCCTGAAGAGGCCAAAGTCTGCTCTTTTGAAGTCCAGGGCAGTGAGCTTGCTGCACGCTCTTCTCACTGTCCTGAGGATCTCGAATTCGAGCATCTCATGATCGCTGCATCCAAGGCTGCCCTGAAGCATCACATTTCCAACGAGCCCTTCCCTGTTGGTGAGCACGAGGTCAAGCATGGCACCTCTCCTTGTCGGCTCCTCTGTTACTTGCAGAAGGAAGTTGTCTTCTACACAATCGAGGAACCTCCTGGATTGTTTGTGCCGGGCCGTACCGTCCTTCCAACAGATGTCAAGGCGGTTGAAGTCACCCATGAGAACAAGGGCCTGTGAGTGTGAGGCTTTTCCTATCTGTCTATGGAGTGCTTCATCTGCAGGTTCTCCTTGATCAGGCGGTCTGTAACAGATGCCCACAGTAATGTCTCCCATAGCTATATTCCCTTTAACCCTGACCCACAAACTCTCTGTGGACTGCTCACCTTTCCCCAGACACAGTTCCATACTCTCCAGCCTATCCCTCACATAAAGGGCAATCCCCCCCTCCCCGCCTGCCAGACCTGTCTTTTCTAAAGAGCCTGTAACCTTCCATTCCAACACTCCAGTCATAGGAGCCATCCCACCATGTTTCTGCGATGCCTATTATATTATACCCCCATAGATGTGCCCACATCTCTAATTCCTCTTGTTTGTTCCCCACGCTACGGGCATTTGTATAGAGGCATCTGAGCCCAGATCCAAATGAAGCCAGCTTATTGGCTGGAGTGGCTGCGATATGTCTACATTGCTCCAAGCATTTCTTATAGGTTCTGGCAACTGACTGGGTGTGTTGGGATGGAATGATGCCCCCCTCCCCTAACACATCTAGTTTAAAGCCTCCTTGACCAGTCTGGCAAGCCTCCTACCAAAACTGCTCTTTCCCTTCTTTATCAGACCAGCTCCACCAGCCCCCACTAGACCTGGCCTACAAACTTGGGTCCCGTGTTCAAGACACCCAAACCCCTGACTATGACACCACCCTTTTAACCATTTATTAACCTGGCTAATCCTCCTAGCCTTTTTCAGGTCCTCCCCTGTACCCTGGAGAATTGATGAAAAGACCACCTGAGCTCCAGAGTCCCTAACCACCTCCTCCAGGGCTCTGTAGTCCTTCTTTATGTTCCCCAGGCTACTACTATCTATATCCCTAGCACCCACATGTATCACCAGAAGTGGGTAATAGTCCTTGGGACTTACTAGAGCAGGCAGCCTCTCTGCCACATCCCTGATCCGTGCCCCTGGTAGGCAACACACCTCCCTTGAGACGGGGTCTGGCCGGCAGACGAGTGCTTCTGTCCCTTTCAGTGTAGAGTCCCCCACTACTATGACCTGCCGCTTTTTCCTAGCAGCACCAGTAGAGATCTTCTTTACCAGTGCATCAGCCGGCTGTTTCTGGCTCGAGTGCGTTTCCTCATTAGCCCCCTGCAGGACAGCAAAGCGGTTCTGCGTAGGGACAACAGATTTAGGAGGAAGCCCCTTGCTTTTAATTGTCCTTTTCCTCCTTTTTTTGTTGCTTTTTTTTTTTTTTTGTCACTAATTCCCAGCTTCCCAGGTTAACGGCCTCCATTCTATCATGTCTAACAGATTCTCCCATACTTGTTTTTATGACTACTGCAAATCTTCTCCTTGCTTGACAGAGGAAGCACTTTGTCTTTTTAGTAACTTATTTTTATAAGTAACTTATATTTATAAGAAAATTCCATGCAAATGAAAATTAATTGATCTCTTGATGTTTCCACTGTTTTTTTTTTTTTAATTATTTCTGTTTGTTTTATCCCTGCATAGCATAGCCAAGTCCTTGTATTCTTTATGAAGTACCTGTATGTTGTCTTTGCTCTGAATAGGAAACAGATGTTCCAATGGGACCACCCCTTGCAGGGGGAAATAAACAAACAAACACTGTTTAGAATTAATTTCTAAGAGAATCACAAAAATTAGAATATGCCAGAATTCTACTGCCTGTGAAATTTTGTTTTTCTGTTTGTGCATCATGGTGCTGTGTTTAATGACTTTCTTTGACACATCATTTTATTCCAGTGCAAACCATCTTGCCCACTAACTACCATTGACATATTTTCACATAGCTCTGTGACTATGGTTTCTTTTGTAGCAGCACAGGGGTTTTATCACAGCTGATTAGACTGGCTGATGAGCAATTTAATGGGATTTAGTTGAACCTAAATGAAAGGAAAGACAGCCTTAATGCCTAAAAGGTTGTTGGATTCATGTATGCCTTCTTACTAAATGGGTTGCCTCAAGGACCACAGCGACCATTTCCTGAATTTTGAGCAAAAATGAATACATACTTCTGCTTACAGTGGAATTTAAGAAGGTGTCAGATGAAAGGCTTTAATTGGATTATCCTACCAATATGATGTAAAGTTTGTAAAGTAGTAAGCAACAGTATCTAATATAAAGATTTCCTTAAGATCAAAGACTTAAAACCACACTATATGCAACAGTTCTGCTTATAGTGGTGTAGAAACAGATACAAGTTTGGGAACACTATGACATAGTACGGATAAAGGGCTTATATAGCCTTATATGCCCTAACTGAGACCAAGCTTTTACAAAGTAGGGTGAGGCATAGCAGAAAAGGAATGCAGTGGGATCTAAACCACTTACAAATATTTTCATTACAAAGCATTCCTCAGATTTTTTGTTGTATCTCCATATACTGGAAATTGTATTTGATCTTTTCCCCATTTTGCTGCGCAATTTGAGGTATGGAAGAAAATACATTCTTAAGAGCTCAGTTCTTTCTGATGTACTGTCTGATTCACCATCCGTATACAGCTGTCTTACTAACAGAGACTCCACAAAGTAACTCAAAAAAAACTTTGAATGGTTGGAAGCCCAAAGACTTCTTATATAGCTTTATGTGGCAATGAACTTTACTCTCCTGATGTCCAGCTTTTAAAAAAGTCAGAAAAATAACATATAATACAACTCAATTTCTATTATTTCAAGCTGATAGAGATTTCATCTGTCTAAAGAAATTCTCTGCAGTAAAAATAACCTATTCCTTACCATTAAGCTACCTGCACATTAGAACCAAAGGACATTATTCTTCACCATCCTAGTGCCACTTGATATATAGCATAGTTCAAGATTGTTAAAATGGTTCGAGACCATCTTAAGAACCTAAACATACACAAGTCCATGGGACCTGATGAAATCCATCCATGGGTCCTGAAGGAGCTGGCGAATGAAGTTGCTAAGCCACTGGCCATCATATTTGAAAAATCATGGCAGTCAGGTGAAGTTCCTGACGACTGAAAAAAGGGAAATATAACCCCCATTTTCAAGAAGGGGAAAATGGATAACCCAAGGTCCTACACCTGGGTAGGAGCGATCCCAGGCACAGCTACAGGTTGGGCAGAGAAGAGATTCAGAGCAGCCCTGTGGAGAAGGACTGGGGGTGTTGGTTGATGAGAAAATGAACATGAGCCAGCAGAAAGCCAACCATATCCTGGGCTGCATCAAAAGGAACATGACCAGGAGGTCAAAAGTGATCCTGCCCCTCTACTCTGCTCTTGTGAGACCTCACTTGGAGTATCGTATACAGTTCTGGTGTCTTCAACATAAAAAGGACATGGAACTGTTGGAATAAGTCCAGAGGAGAGCCACGAGGATGATCAGGGGACTGGAGCACCTCCCCTATGAAGACAGGCTGAGAAAGTCGGGGCTTTCAGCCTGGAGAAGAGAAGGCTGCATGGAGACCTCATAGCAGCCTTCCAGTATCTGAAGGGGGCCTATAAGGACTCTTCATTAGAGACTGTAGTGATAGAACAGGGGGTAATGGGTTCAAACTTAAACAGGGGAAGTTTAGATTGGATACAAGGAAGAAGTTCTTTACTGTAAGGGTGGTGAGGTACTGGAATGGGTTGCCCAGGGAGGCTGTGAATGTTCCATCCCTGGCAGTGCTCAAGGCCAGGTTGGACAGAGCCTTGGGTGAGATGGTTTAGTGTGAGGTGCTCCTGCCAAGGCAGAGGGGTTGGAACCAAATGATCTTAAGGTCCTTTCCAATCCTAACTATTCTATGATTCTATGACTCTATAGTGCATGTAAAAATAGAGGATAAACCACAGGTATCTTGAGGACAGTGCCTATCAAAGCTTCTACAAAGATGTGAATGATTATAAAGAGTGCTAGGCAGTAAATAAAAAAATGAAGCCTGAACCTTCCTAGCCATTAGAAACATGCCATTAGAAGGGCCTATTGAATTGTCACTTACGAGTCAAAGGTAACCTGGTCAACAAGTAACCTTGGGTGATCTTGAGAAAATCTCAGCTAAAAGAGATTCAGAAGGAAACATGCATGCTGAATTTCATTCAGGAAGGGGTAAGGCTTCCTGACGTTTCTTTCAGGGTGTTTTTCTACAATTGCTGAACTGATCAGGTAGAATCGGGGAATATTTTCTCCGACTGTGGTATCAGGCATTATCCATTGCCAAAAGCATTATGGGAGATTTAATTGTCCTACTTTGGCATGGCAAAACCTGCACTGAATTCTTGTAATTAGGCTGACTGACACTGTAAGCATAGCTTGCTTACTCGGCTAGTCACATCTTAAAAAAAAGTTACTGTATCTCTTGTGGTTACCTTGACAATCCACAATTTAAGCTATTTTTTAATGCAAGTTTACCACAAAAGTGCATGCTGTACATTACAATCAAATGATTTCAAAAGACTGCTAGAAGAAATCACATTGTCAATGTAGGTAAAGGAGGCAATACATATGCAAAACTATATGGAAATATTCTTACCATTCACCAAAGTGATTTGTAGTAGGTATATGGATGTGCATACTTTTCTTTCATGTTTTTAGATTTCTGCTGTCTTTGTGTCCTCATTTGCAACAATAATCAGTCTACATCAAATCTCACATAATTAAACTGAACAGAATGGCACTTTCTTTAATGAGGGTAATTGTTCATACATTGCTCCTGTGTAATGAGTCACCATAAACAAAAGTATGTGCTAATAAGTTTGCACAGCTGGTATTCTGGGCTGGATCCTGTCTGAAAAAGGATAGCTTAGCAAAACTTTCCAAGCATTGTGATGCTTCAAGCTGCAAAATATCCTCTATTTGGAAGGGTGGGGTTTTTTTCACTGCAGTGTTCAACTTTCCTTGCTCTTTCAGTATCAGCAGCTGAGAAATGAGACACTCAGGAGTCTTTCTGCCATTGGAACATGAAACACCGTCACAAGCTTTTAATAAAACTTTATCTTTGTCTTTTGGTTTTGGTGGGTTGTTGTTGTTTTTTGGTTTTTTTTTATTGGGTTGTTTTGGTTTGTTTTTTTTGTCATAATGGAATTGAGGACTCCATTTAGATATGAGGACTCCATTTAGATATGGTGGCTAGGCACTTAAAAACTAACACACTTCATGCACGTATCTAACTGACAGATGGACATTGGTCAGGTTTGTGGACCTGACTGAGAAATTAATCACTACTTTGCTCTAGCTACTGCAGTTACTGAAACAATATTTTCAGTTCTATATAATATATCAATGAAAATATCACAGGAAGGAAGAAATTAAGGATTTTCTACTATGGAGACATTACCTTAGAAATGTGAAAATCAGGGTTGCAGACCAGCTTGTACACTGGCAAAATGCTTGAAGAGAGGGGGAAATAATCATAGTGAAACACTGGGAAGCTTAGACTATATTCACTGAAAACCTTCATTTCCTACTTGAAAATATATACTTTGAACTGTAACATGGGCACCAGAGGACACAAAGCTACAGATGAGGTTGAAGAACTTTTTGCAGCCAGATTCTCCTTATTAAGTACTATGAAGCACTTTCCCAGAAAAGTATCATGGTGGACAGATTTGGATTTCTTACACCAAAATAATTTGGAGCTCAGGATGTCTATGGCTTCTAGAAAATGCCCATCTGATTAAAGGCTACTTTAAAGAATTGTTTTAGAAAGTGTTTCAGTCATGCCCTTGTTTGACACTAATTAAATAACTCATCAGCACCCAGAATGTGAAACACACCAACTGAAATGTGCAACAAAAAACTGAGATGATGATAACTTCTGAGTATGTAATCACTAAGTTAAAAACTACAGCAGTGTGCATAGTTGCAAATGCTATGTGGGGAAGAAAAAAAATCAGAACTCGTAATCTTTTCTATCTTAGAAGCTTGAATTCTGCCCAGTTTAGCTATGTGGTTGTCTTGGGTTTAGCAGTAGCAGTCATGTTTCTCCTTCGTGGTAGCTGGTGCAGTGCTGGGTTTTGACATCCAGCCTAGGAACAGTGCTGGTGATACCGATGTTTTTGGTTGCTGCTAAGTGATGTTTACCCTGACTAAGGACTTTGTGAGACTCATGCTCTATCAGGGAGGAGGGGAAGCCATGAGGAAGCAGAGACGGGGCGCCTGACCCAGGCTAGCCAAAGGGGTATTCCATACCACAGCACGTCATGCCCGTGGTGGGGGGTAACTGGGAGTTACCCGGAAGGACACGGGCTTCCAGGTGAGACTCATTTCTTGGCCGGTGGTATCATATTCTCTTCCCTTGTTATTTTCTCTTATCATTGTTGCAGTTGGTGGTAGCAGTGGTGATTTGTGTTGTACATTGGTTGCTGGACTGTTCTTGTCTCAACCCATGGGAGTTGCACTCTTTCGATCCTCCTCCCCATTCCTCCGGGAGCAGGGAAGGGGAGAGCCCCGGGGAGGTGGGGGGGTGGGGGGTGGTCCTCGATTGCTCTCAGCCCGGCACCACTCACTGGGACTGAGTGAACAAGCTGTCTGGCTAGGGTTTAAACCACGACAGCGGTCCTTCTCGTCAAATCCAAGGAGTGACTGCATTTCAGCATCAAACTTAGATCATATTGCAAAGCCCTTTTTCTCATTTCACTTAGTGTAGATCTTATTAAAGTACAGTCTGACTAATGCTACAGAAATGCCTGCTGGCTGTAGGTTCTGGCAATAGAACAGCATACTGCCATACATTAACCAGCTTTAAGACAAATATATAGCCTGCTTAAAATATCTGAAAATTCACTTGCATGGCCAACCTTATTCAGTGTTCACTGTGGATGTCACCAACATCCTTCATTCTATGTCTTAGATATTACACTACAGCTTCCAGGGCATTAGTAATAATAGTATCCTAATTAGCACAATCATGAACTCATGTTCCACTTTTTTTTTTTTTTTATGTTTCTTTAATTATAGGATCATCTACATGTGCTCTGGGCAGGTAATTTTCTTACAAAGGTCATTTTCTCATGGGAGCCCAGCCTGGACACAATCACAACTTAATTTCTATGCAGTTATGGCAACCTTTTTTCCACTTTCTAATTTCTATTTTTCTACATACACATGGCCAAGTCCTTTTACATACTGCTACATTCTCAGATTGTTATACTTCAGATTTGTAAAATAGTTTATTGCAATGTCAATGAATCTTGTTGTAATTTCTGGCTGTGTAGCTCATTGCACAAGTAATCAGTAGGCAAGATCATCTCTTTTTTTTAAAAGACACTATGATTGTCCCACCTGATATAGAGCTAACCCATTTTCCCTCTTTTCTACTAGATACTTTATTTAGATTTATTTCAGCATTTCTCCTGAAAGAGCCAGGCACTGACTTGTGATAGCTGGAAGTATTTCTGGAAAATGGAATCCATCACCATCATTTGAGCCGAAAAGGCACTGATATACTAAAATTGCTCTTATCTTTTAACATAAAATGTCACCTCCTCAGTTGTCCCTTAATCATTGCATTCAAGATTATCAGAGGTATTGCTGACCATGGTCTAACAGTGATTTGACAGAGAGACTTGCAGTGAGGGTTTTTGCTTCCTAGCAACTAATTGATTGCTATTCATTTGATTATCTATATCTGTGGTCATCTTAAATTAAAATTTCATTCAGTCCTGTATTTGGTTTGTTAGTTTTGTTTTGTTTTTATTAATTTTCTGAGTTCCTTGGATTGAGTAAAAATGGGCTTACAGTGTTTCATCACCTCTGACAAGGAACCATAGGTACCACAAATCTATAACACTGTTGCTCTGGCACCACAAATCTATACACTAGCTTACCCACTTCATTTTTCAATGCCTATTTCCTACTTTTTAAGAGGTGCTTAACCAATAAGTGTTATCATAAAATCATAGAATAGTTAGGGTTATCAACAGACTCTAGTAAAAATTAAAACATTGAAGTGCAGAGAGAGATCCTTTTTCACCCTCACAAAGAAGATGCTTTTATGAATAAAAATGTTTTGAAAAGCCACTAATTACCCCTCTCTCCTTCTCTCTAGAGCATTTTTCTCTTTTCTTGTCATGACTCCTCTTTGAGTGCTGCTGTAGTTTTAAAGGAACAGCATAGCACATGGTAGATTGAAAAGATACAATCAAGAAGGTTCCCATAACACAAAGAAAGTGCAACTGACTGAGAAAAAATGAGGCTGGGAAAGACCAATGCTAAACTTTGGTAGGATATTAGGGGAAAATGGCACCATCAGATACAAATTATTGCAACCGCCTGAAAGGTCTCATAAAAATCTTCATGGATTATTAGCACATAACTAGATATAAAACCAGGAATTATTCTATGTTGACATGAAGAGGGATTCATCAGCAAAATACGACCTTATGACATGCAATGGCAAATTGACAAGTGCCAGTTTATCAGACCCTGAAGACCCTATTTTCTGTGCTCTGATACAAACATGAGAGACTTCATTCTAATTAAAAATCATTCAAAAAACATTTACTTGTCAGCAGAGTAAACTTTATCATGCGTTATAAAACAAATGCAGTAAAAATTTACATGCTAAGAGCAGCAGGGATAGATGTCAGAGCTACACTATCAAATTCCAGATACTCAGCCTTCCGTCTGGTACCTCTAGACATTGTGAAAGCAGATCACACCTGTGTGTCTGCAGCAGCCAGATCTTGTTCTTAGCAGAGGGTGAAACAATTGAAATTACCTTAAAAACACATGATGGTACAATGTTTTACATAACATAGACCTTCTCTAATTTGAGAAGCATATTGAGTAGTTTGCTTCCAAAAGTATGGCCCAAAGCAGACAGCAGAGCAGTAGCCAATCAGTTGAAACTGAACTTCAGTTCTGGTTCATGCAGGTACTGCTAACTGCAAGTAAACGATTTTAATTCCATTGACCCGAGTTGAAAGAGCGTTCAAAAGAATGCAGCAAAGAGAAGAAAAACATTTGATATTTTGATCTAACTAGAATGTTTAAGTCTGTTCTAATAGTAGTGTAGAACAAGAGATGGAATGCAACATTCAAAATCCTGAGAACTTTACAGAAAGAATCAACATAATGAGATGCATAAAGCTGCGTCAGTACTGGTTATCTTGGTCTTCCCACACAAGCAAAAAAATTATTCTTTTAATATTTAAACATAAACAGTCTCTGAAAGGACTGGGTTGAGGATTATTTGAAAATCTATTACTGATTTGAAATACTAGAATAATTTGATATTGTTCATAACAGACACATTACCAGCACAGAGGAGTGATTACAGAGAAAGCAAAATTGAGATCCCATAATGTGGATGCAATGTGCGTGTATATTCATAGATAGATAGATAGACCACTATAGGATGTATGATCTTTGAATTTTTCATTTTTGCATTTCACCTGTCATTTTATCAGACAGTGTTCTTAGAAACTTATGCCTCTTTTTACTATTTCCTTTAGACAGTCTGAAAAATGCTATATTATCCACAAATGAGATCATTCCATCCTTCTTTTTCAAGACAATTTAAAAATATATCTATAATTAGATTTTATATTGACTTTAGGGGCTCCTGCTGGTAACCTCCCACTACTGTGAAAACTGTCTATAACAAGATGGCTAGAATAGAAGATAGTCTGATGTTGTCAATTTGTACCTTAGTTCCAAAGGCTTCAAAGGGGTTTTTGCATAGTCATAAAAGAACCAGAGAATGTCATGAGCATGTACACTGACACAAAGGTGGCCTTACTAAGATGTTCTCTGAGGGACTCTTCTGCTATCCTTAAGTTAGCCTAGCTGGTACAAAGGATGTGCAGCACAAGGACAGTAGGGTTCAGTGGTATTACAGGTATACAACTTATGAAAGTTTCCGTAATTGTAATAATGAAATATACAAGACAAAAAGGTTGCAGGCAGTGTGATAGCTGCTTCATCCTGCACAAAATCATGAACAGGGAAGATAAAAGGAAGAATAACATTTAATAACATATGTGGAGAGACTACAAGGGAAAAGTGGTAGTAGCATACTGATTGATGGAAACTAGATGACTTCATAGAGCTGCTGAACTTCATTATGACATACACTTGACCCCAAAGGCCTTTCAGTCAAAATCTTCAAAGCCTAGAGGAGATGCTATCCTTGCAGACAAACAAATTAAATGCTTCAGTATAGTAATAAAACATCTAATGATGGACATTTATGGCTATTGTCACATGCTTCACTGCATTTTACTGGTCTGTCAAACATAACGATTACCTTAGCAACCTAGTAATGCATATAGAAAAGTGGTTGATTTGTAGAATAATAGGATTAGAAGACCTAAATTTATAACTCATGTGATACTCAGCACATTGTGCAACACAAAAAATCATCCTTTCCACAAAAGTAATAGAAAGGTTAAGCAGATGCTGCCTTTACAACTTTTCCACACTCTTAAAAAGATAGAATTGGATCTGATCCGCTTCAGTCCACCAGCTTTACCTGGATTAAAAACTCAAATGAGATTTAAGAATCTGAATTAAAAACTCAAATAATTTAAAAACTCAAATGACAAAATATTAGGACATATTTTCAAAACAAATATAGCTAATTTTCTCTGGCCAAGAGCATAGGTGGCTCCACAGAAGCTCTCGCACAAAGGCCAAACAGCCTTCCCATAGCAAACACTGCTGTTCTTAAATTAGCTTTGGGTTTTTTTGTGAATGAATTGTAATACTGCTTATAGCAGAAACTTTCTGTTTCTTTACAAAATAGTGAGAAACTGCTTTTCTTTCAGTTCCTGAAAGAAACTGTTCCTCTTCTTCACTGATAAGACAGGAGAGCAGCTATTAAAAGGACACTGATTAGCCCTGACCAGTCTACCCTGATATGTTTGAAAAGGAATGTAAAAGTCTAATGCAAAAGTATCTTTCTCTTTCACAGCTATCATTTCTTTCTCTTTGTTACCTGTTCTCAACGTATTGCTGCTGCAATCCCTTTAAGTAGTTCTGTTGGCCATGACAGCGGAGTACTTCCTACTGTTTCACTTAGTGAACTACCCAGTAATTTAAATATTCAAGGAATATAGAATGATTGTCTTCTTGGCCTTAACAATTCTGTCAAAACAGGAGACGTTTTGTACATAACCTATTTCGATGTCCTGAACTGAGTGACCTTCATGCACAGAATTATCAATGTGTAATGAATTCATGGATCTTCTCTAACAAAGGCAAATATATTGAATTAGGAAGTATTGCTAAGCATCTTATTCCTCATTAAGTCTATGCAAAGCTGTCAAAAACCGGGTTAATAAGCTTCTGTGGATGAAGTTATCTTCTGCTCATGTACAGAAACCAATTCACTGCCCTCCTTCATATCCTTTCTCCCTACAAAGCACTTATTTTTTAAGAAAAAAATTAATCTTCTTACTGCACCACAATTCTTTCTGATTAACCAGCACACTCTGATCAAGAGCATGTAGACATTGCAATTCTATCTCCACATATTTCTTTATTTATTGGCTTTGCTTTGGGTTTAAATTATGTATATTTTATTTCACTTAGAAATGGCCTTCTATTACTAATTCATGTTTCATAAGTAGTAAAATAGCCATACATAGCAAAGACTCAATCACTATAGGTCCCAAATGAGTGCTTGATACATAGAAAAATACATTCTTTCAGTTGTTCTCTCATTTGATGGGAAATAAAATTAGGCAGCATTGCCTCTTGAAACATTTGATTTACTTGAGCATGCACAGTTTCAATAACCAAAAGTTAAAGTAATTCTTATAGTCTTTTGCTGTCTTTATTCATTGCCTTTTGCTTTACAGTTGGCACAGCTTCTCCTGAACCAATCTGCAATTTATCTGGCAGCCACTTATGAAGCTTTGGCACTGTTATTACCCAGGAGGCCCTGGCGCAGTAGTAGATAGTGTTTGGATGATTAGTCAGTGTCATGAAGATGAGAGTAAAATTAAGAAACAATAAGTACAACATTAACACTGTTAGAAAGAAAGAAGAAGAAAAAAATAGAAGCTCCTGTAAACAAATGACATTGTTCTTAATCAAACTGACAGTTACAAAAATAATCAGCTGCCTCACAGAGAGCTAAAGCATTTTGTGTTCAAAGACTTTTCAAAAGATGCTTCTGCTGTGTTTACTTCCCAAGAATTCAATTCTGGCCTTTGTCTTTCATGAAAGTTCTAAGAAGATGTCTGGTACTTAGTATCCTGCCCACTGATGCTTTGACATTCCAGGCTGAGTCTACATTTAAAACAGTTTAAGTCCATGCCTGACCCAAAAGAAGATAGTAAACTAAGTTTGGAAATGTCACCCTAAGTCATTCAATTTTAGAAAAGTCTATCACCTAAAGTTATTCTATGAACTTCATATCAGGGTATCACAGTGATTTTATTATATTGACAAAGCTAACAAGCCTGAATTAATTACCACATGCCACATTTCACAGAAGTATTATCATTGTTGATGTTCTAGCACATATTATTAAAAGTAGGAGTAAGGGTTTAGATTATTTGTAAAAGTTTCATAGGAAAATCTATAGGACAGTGTGTTGATCTGCCAAAGATATTTTAATTTGCAGATAATTAAAATAAATAGAAGGTGAAAGGGAAGGACTAGAAAGAATAACAGATTCTGAAAATTATACCTGATTGGCATAGCAGCAACTTCATGAGATTATTTCACACATCATGAAATCTCCACAGGAGTTGGAGAGGTCAACAAGGGAGGAAATACATAAAA
Organism: Pezoporus wallicus; assembly: GCF_028554395.1. Classification (NCBI taxonomy): domain Eukaryota; kingdom Metazoa; phylum Chordata; class Aves; order Psittaciformes; family Psittacidae; genus Pezoporus; species Pezoporus wallicus. The sequence continues at coordinate 2,016,248 of NW_026635157.1, forward strand.
AGAAAAGGTCTCCATTCAATTACAGAGTGCATGAATTATAAGAGTAATGAGAATGTGTGAGAAAGTCAAAAGTGTTGCCATGGCTATAATAGTATAGAAGCAGAAATTTTTTTGAATGACCGGAAGAATCATCCTACAAAGGGGACATACCTATGACAGCAAATTTTTAGCTGTACTTGTGGAATAGGTAGAGCCAGACACAGCATCATTTGAGGTCCTAGGATGCCCTTTGATACAGAGATGAAGAAAAGGAGTAGATGGGAGGCTCTTCCAGACTGGAGACTCTCCACAGGTTACAGTATTAAAATTAAAACCATTTTAGGAGCATTAAGCAAAAAATGGCAGAGCTCCCAGTCCTTACAAGTAAGAAAACAGAACATTTATTGCAAAATAAATGTCAACAAACTCAGGGAATTGTTAGGCAACCCTACAGACAAAAGGGATTAAGGAAAGCTGGCAGTTCTTCAAAGGAACAAACCAAGGATGAAAGATAACCTATCCTACTGCAGGGGAGAATCGAGAAGTGTAGCAAGAATCAGATTTGGATGTCTTGTTCCATTATTTCATCCTCAAGGAAGCATACAGAAAGTGCAAAGTAGAGTAGATTACATAAAAACTATAGTATCTTCAAGATTTTCATTAACATTCTAAAGAAAAAAATAAATAATATGCCTATTGATTTAGCAGGTGACGTGATTCTGGAAAGCACGAGAGATATATTAGTGGACAATTTGCTTATGAAAAAGTAAAAATTAACCTAAATATTATGTTATTCAATAGGTGCAAGTATCTTTGCAGTTATAGTCAGTGACACAAATAAAAGATGAAAAATAAATAAAGAAGCAAGCATTTCAAAGTCAAAGGATCCTGGTAAATTCTGACCATAAGTTAAACACATCGATAATGATATAGCAAGAGAGGCAAGTATCATTTCAGAGTGCAAACAGAAGTGTAATTTACAATTACATGAAGAAATATGCCTTCACTTGGTTCAGTATCGGTAAGGTATTAGCTTGAGAAACATGTTCTGCACTTTAAGAGTATTCACCAATTGGAGCATGTCCAGAAGAGAGCAATGAGAATGATGAGAAACTTAAAAAATGACCTGTAGGGAGAGACTGAATAAACCAAGGAATAAGTAAAGCTAAACAAGAGAAGGAGACTCCCTGAGTGAATACAAAATACCAGTAAAGGTAAAAAGCTCCTCCAAATAGGAAGAAAATTAACTGGTTTCACCGTACAGTGTGTCTGTGGAAAAAAAAATAGTAGCCTGAAGTGATGGAGAGAAACAGAAGAGAAATCTTTCTAATGGTGCCAGTGATAGAGCTATGATTGGAATTGTAAGCACTACAAATATTTAAAAACAACTTAGGCAAATAGCTATCAGCAATAAAAGGTACCATTAATACTACCTGCTAACCGAAGAAAAAGAGTAGTTGAAACCCCAAAGTTTCTTTCCTACCAAATATCCTATGATTTCATGAATACATGTAATACAGAGAATTTCAGATGCAAAGGAAGGTGAAAACTTTAATGTTGGTTTGTGTGACCTATTAGCCATCATTCAGTCATTTAAATGGTTTTTGGTGTCCATTTCTTGCTTCTCTTGATCTATCCAATGTATCAAAAAGCTGTGAGTTTATAATAAAAAAGGCTTGGTTTTTTTCATTTTGCTACCAAGTAGAACATAACTCTTAACAAATATGATGTTGTCTCACTCTTAAATGTGTGCATTTAACCTAACAAACAACATTTTACTTTCTTGTAGTTCAATATATCACATATATAGCTGTGAATTTATTTCTGTGCTCACCCAAACATGGAAGATTCAAACCATTTTTCATCAATTGAAGTAAACTGAGGATGTGGCTGCAACATTACTCTGAAAAGACAAACTATCACTGTGATTAAGTGGAACATTTTGATACCTGAGCTAAGTTTTTAATGAAAATTGGACTTGTAGTGTCCACTGTATCACAAGATGATAAAAAGATCTAATAGAAGTGAATGGAAGTTTAAATCAGGCTGCAAAAGCAATGCTAAGAGTGGTTTGTACAGACATTAATAACTAACACAATTGCTGGGCTCTTAGGTCAAGGTTGTGTGCCATCTTATATGCAGTTTGAAGTCAAAAAAGATTATGTGTCATTGACAGCTCTATGAGAGGGAAGGAGAGCTTTCTGGAAATAATAAAAAATTTGAAAATACACTAGGAGTTTAAAGTATAACCAGGGAGTTTGTCTATGTTTCTTATGTGCCCAGTTTGAAAGATACTTTAAACACTGGAAATCAGGATTCATACTCATAATTTCTGCATTCCAATGGGAAGGGAACAAGTTCTTTTTTGATATATTATAAAAGCCTTAATTAAGTTGCTCCCTAAAAACAGAGGTGCTGAAGCAGGAATTTGATAGGAACCAGCTGTAGACACCATGGGAGATGCTTACAGCAGAGGAAGAAAAAGGAAGGATCTGGATTAAAATCTGTTCTGGCACAAGAATGGGCACTGGGAAAGTGAACAGGATGGTATAATTTTATCAAATATGATCCTTATTTTTTGTGTGTTTGTATGTGTGTACAGGAGTGGAAAGTGTCACAAATTTGGAAAAGCCTGTACTGAAACATTTGGCAGCTTTATCAAGACCAAGACTGAGAACAGTTCTTAAAAGGGGTTGTCAATGTTCCTCAGCTCTTCTTTTCTTCACCTGTCAGTATATATCAAAATACATCAGAACTGCCAGAAAAATAAAGTACATTTTTCAACTGAACCTAGCTAGGAGCATAGGGGAAAAGGGAATATAAATTATATTAACATCTATATTTATATTCCTTTTTGAGCTAATCCTCCTTATTAAGGAAAGAGAAAAACGTTTTCATGAGATTTACTGATATTTTTAGTACATGTCAAAACCCTAAAATTTTCATTTTTCATCACAATACCAAATTTGCAGCCAGGAAATAGCTTTTGCAGCAATCTTGAACTTACAATCTCAAAGATTTGTTTACTTATTTTCTTTTACCAGAAGTATGGTTTCTCCCCTTAACTCTACTTCATTACCTTCACTTAAACAAGATTAAAACAGAAAATGTTTCTCTAGTTTGCATTTCTACTATGTATTGCACCAAGAAGTTTTCTATCTGAATGTTTGTTATTGTGTCATCTTTGTTCAGTGCATAATAGCACTGAAAATGTTCTATAATGAAAATAATAGAAAAAAGAAGCAGGTTTTTCATATTTCTTACAAAATGAACATCAACACAGGAAAAAGTTGAAAGTTTACATAGAAATATTTAACTCTTCTACAATGCACAAAATGTGCTGTGTACATGACTGCATATCTGTGTTTGCTAACCGTAAACATACTGCGTGGGAAAGAAAATACTGCTTGCAGCTCATACTCTTTTTGGCAGAGCACAAGCTGGGAAACTTCATGTGGCCATTCACTGAAAATTTCTCAACATATGCTAACAGATTATATTTTTGTTTGCTTCTTTTGAGAATGCATGTTTACTTTGAAATTTTTTTAACCACATAAAGGCATATAACCCAAAGTCTGCTGTTTGTGACACTGCTGCTGAAAATACAGACTTCCACTGAATCCCGTGGAAGAGGGTAGATGTAAAAACCTGGCTACTAAGTAAAATATGCTCTGCAGTCTAACTGGAAGTGTTTCAATGTCGTTCTTTTTAGTCAGAACAGCAATTACATGCATGCCACAGACTATGGAGGACAGATTTAACAACACTGGCATTTTGTTTAGCACATACAGTACTTATTTATCAGTCTCACACTGGTCATTATCTTTTTTGATGTTGGAAGTTCCATTAAAAAACAAAGGCAATGCATTGTGTATTCAGCCATTTGATGTAACACATGAAACAGTGGCCCAGGCCTTCTCAGGAAAATGATATGAAGGTTGCTACAGTAAAATCAATAAACTGAGACCATACCTCAATTCCTGAACCATCATATTGCAAGGATGATGAAATTATAGTCTATAAAACTGGCAACTTGATATACAGATGATGTTTACTTCTATAAATAAAAACATTTAATCCCTTTTCAAGGATTCAAATTCAAGCTAGAAACATTTTTTTTCTCATTTTGGTTTAGTCTTATGATTTATTGTTGTCCCAGAAGTGTCCTATTTTCAGTTATTTCTCTCACTCCACTGCCTTCAAATTGTACCTCAAATTGCAGTTCTGGAATCACACTGAAAACAATGAAATGGCATACCAAAAAAGGTGTGAATGTTTAATTATGGACAAATTTTGTTGCCCAAATCGTTTTTCAATCATAAAGTATGCTATACAGTAGAAGGAAAAAACATCACATCTATACTGATATACACAATGACTTAATTGTAAAAGTTGTTCCACATGTTCTTTGAGTTTCTTCAGTGTAAAATACTTCAATAGCAATAAAATTCAGTGCATGATACTGGATTTTTTTTTCCCATCATGTATGGAAAGACAACATACAGAGCAGCTCTTTATTTCCTCCTGTCACTTTGTGCAGTAGTCCTGAAGACGTCATGCAGTCCTGGATAAGCGTCAAGTCCTTATCACTTCTCCAGCCACTACTCAGTTCATATTGACTAAGTAACGTGTCATTGAGGACAAAGTGAGAAACAAGGAATGCCATCATGCATTTGCAATACAGTTTCAGCTATAGGCCAAAACTGTGGCTATCTGAAAGGACAGCACTGAGAATTCTTAATAAAACCTCATTCAAAAACATGCAGAAATAGTGCATTTTCACTTTTCAGGTACCTAATCATTCCAAAATTAATCTTGTTACAGTTAGAAAGCCTCCACATGCATGAATACTACTGAATTTTAATTCTGTATTGGGTACTAGAGTATGTCAGTCTCATACCACCACCACCACCACTTAAAAGAGAGAAAACTTTTGGGGATCATGTCCTTTGGTTTCTTTCCCCGAATCAATGCCAAATTATTAACTGTGCCCCAAGCTGTACAATACACAGCCTGGCTAAAGTTTTGTGGCTTTTTACATAAACAAGCATTCTGTTTCTTTCATTGCAGCATCTTTTCAATACATTAGACTATTATAACAAGTAGTATGGCAAAACTGTAAGGGGAAAGTTTGAATAAAGTTTTTTTATAATTTGTGTGCTACTCCATGGAGATTACAGTTTGCAAAATCACTGAACTATGTTGATGTGCAACTCTCATTAAAATTCTTGACTTAGGGGATTTGGTGAATTTGAAGGTTAAATAAAAATACATTCGTAATCCATATTACCTACATGTTGTTATGGAAATTGATTTCTATTGAAGAGCAATCTCAGAACAAGTACACTCTTGGTTTTGTTGCTGTTCCCAAATAGACAAAGATTTTTTAGTGATTTAGCTAAACAGGTCAGACTCTGAGTTTGAGTCTTACAGCTGGAGAAAAAAGTCAGGGCAGGAAGTGGCTTCAGTAAGGGTGACCATGAACTGAAAATGTGCCTGGTTAAGAAAAAAGGAATGGAGGAGAACAAAAAAATTAAATCAGTTCTTTTAAAGACTTACTTTGGAAATCTGGTATGTAAGATCTCACAGGAGAGGAAAAGAGGAAAAAGTATGAGAGGGAAGCTGACATTTCCTCAAGGAAGTGGCACAGCAGGTACAAGCTGTCACAGTGCAGAGAAAGCAAGGAGACCATGGTTGAGCTGTGATCTCAGCTACAGAAAGGAAAGTATACAAGAGGGGAAATTAGGTTAGATTATAAAAGGCTTGTACAAATGAGTACATTGTATAGACAGAAATTCAGAAAACCTAGAGTATGACTTTCAAGAGAAAATAAAGAATATGATGAGTGTGTTAACAGTAAAGATTAGTTCATTATACAGCAGGGATGGAAAATTGACTACAAAAGATGGTGGATCAAAGTGTTAAAGGCACTTTTCTATTTGTCTTTAATAGATCAGGTACAATTTAGCCAAGCAGTACAATTTAGTATCGGTGTCAAAGGCAGAAAGTTTCATTGGAAAAGAACAGAAAGTTGGGAAAGAATGTGTCAGGGAGAATTTGAAAGAAATACACATTTTATTAAGTTGCCCAGACTGTATTCTTTTCTTTCTTAGTTGAAAAAGTGTCCAGGATGGGACAAGATGGTGCCCATACGTAAAATGAGGAAAAAGAGCATATGAAAAATCAGATTTTTCAGATCAATGAAAATTAGTATGGATCTCTGAAAAATAGTCTGCAAAATAGTTTGGTTCTATCATGGGGTAGCATGCCTTGTGAATACAGAAGAAACAATAACAGTCATGTATCTTGACTTTTAATGCAGTTTGAGATTACTTTCTTACAAGCAGCTTAGTGAAATATGGCCTAGACGAAAGGTGCACGACAATGCAGATGAATAATTGTACCAAATTAAATATGAATCAATGGTTTTCTTTCAAGCAAAAGGATGCCAAATGGGGCTCTACAGAATCTATTCTGGATCCAGTTTTATATATAACTTGTAGATTTCATGGAGCTGAAGAGTACAATAAGCTTCCTGGGAAATGTAATTAAAATTTAAATATAAAAAAAAAAATGGAAAAAATGTGAATTGATGGAAGCAAGAAGAAAGGTCCTGTAGATGATTTAACTTACAAATTGGGCAGGAGTACTAGACTATCAAACTACAGGGTGGATTTATGGAGATAAGGTAGTAAAAAAAATAATAACATCTGATAATTGAGGTGAATTGTGAACTGTACAGAAGTGAAAACTCTCATGCCATTGGAAAAAGGCAAAACTCATGCCAAAAAGCAAGAAGAGTTGGACAAGCAAGACAAATGAAATAATTCTCCCACTCTGCAGCACTGGAAAGTCTAAGCTACAATTTCACAGCTAAGTTACTGGATTCTTTAGAAAAATATAGAACTAAGACAGTAAAGAGGAAAGTAATGGGAAAATAGGTGCACACGAAGAGAGTTTGCATCAGCCTAGGTCATTTAGCCTAAAGAAGAAAATGTTAGGGGGACAATATGGACCAGTTCTGATACCATAAAACATAAAAGGTTGTTACAAAGGAGGAAGGAATTATCTGTTCTCCCTGAGATAATGAGCATGAATTGCAGTCAGGAAGATTACTGTGCTTTTATCATGACGATTTGTGAAGCATCAGAATAGATCATGTGGGTGGCCGTGAACTCTCCATCACTGGATGCCTCTAAGACTAGATTAGAGAAACTTCTCTCAAGATTGACATGTGTCACTGATTCCTCCACAGGACCACAAGACCTGCAAGGTGACCTCTCAGAATTTTTGCCAATAATTTCTATTTTCCACATTTCCCTCTATTTTGTCAAAGTCTCCCTTTCCACCCAATAATCTGCAGATTTACAGTGTCTCCTCTTTCATTCTTGATTAGCTACTGTCCTGGTTTGGGCTGGAATAGAGTTAATTTTCTTCCTAGTAGCTGGTACAGAGCTGTGTTTTGACTTTAGCCTGAGAACAATGCTGATAACGTACCAATGTTTTAGTTTTTGCTAAGTAGTGTTTAAACCAAGGACTTTTCAGTCTCCAATTCTGCCAGTGAGGAGGGACACAAGTAGCCAGGAGGGAGCAGAGACAGGACACCTGACCCAAGCTAGCCAAAGGGGTATTCCATACCACAGCACATCATGCCAGTATATAAACTGGGGGGAACTGGCCAGGTGGGGCCAGGGTGAGCTCAGCATCACTTGTCTGGGTTTTTTTGTTTGTTTGCTTGTTTGATTCCTTTCTCTCCCCTTATTTCCTATTTTTATTATAATAATTTATTTCATTTCGATTATTACACTGTTGTTATCTCAACCAACAGGGTTATTATCTTTATTCTGATTCTCCTTCCCATCCTACTGTGAGGGGGAGTGAATGAGCAGTTGCCTGGTGCTTAGTTGCCAGCTAGTGTTAAACCACGACAGCTACCTCTTCATCTCCAATTTAAAGTCATTTGAAATAGTGCTGCCCAGTAGCAGCACTTTCCAGATCAATTGTTGTAGGAAATGACAGAGCTCAAGTCCTGAAGCAAGCAACTGAGGTATTTAACGCTCCATAGATGCTAACAACTCTGCCAGGTAGTGCAACAAATGTTGTCATGGACCATCCAGATACCCTTATTAACAGATCTGTTCCCCAGATGTCATCTCAGTGATCCATCAATGACTGAGGATACACGTTCAAATCAGCTCCATCATTACTATATCACCAGGTCTGTCCTAATGTCTTTCACGTGTCTCAAATGTGTGCTGGCAACCTGACTGCTCAGACTATGTCAAACACACATCAGTCAATTTCTTTATTTCCTTCTTTTTGCTTTCAGTTTCCTTTGACTTTTTCTTTTCTCATATACCATCTTCTCCCCATCTTTGATTCCTTTATGTTCTTCACCTGTTTTCATCTACTCCTTTTCCATGTGCAAAGGAAAAAAGCTATTTCAGTCTTTTACCCGTATTTTTGACATTTCCCCTGATTCTTATAACACCCAGATGCTGAATGAATGAAAAACCAGTGACAACCAAATGCCAGATACAGGTAGAAATCCAGATTTGTCCTTTAGTTTCACCTCATTTTACTGGTTCACAGATGGCTGAAGAAATCATGAATTTTGATGAAATTACCTGCCACTGGAAAGCATTCATCCATTCAAGTTTATTAATTTTAAAAATCTGAGAAAACAGATAAAAAAATCTATCCTAGTGCTACATGTGTATTTTAGACATTAGATAGACATTATATCTATTTATAAAAATAATATAGACAGTAAAATGCTTGTAACAGCACTTCAGTTCCTGTTTCAGCATTTTCATAATAAAGTATCTGGCCTTTATTTTGACATAACTTCAGTTTCCAACTGTCATATTTTAATTCCATTAACAACACATTCCAAATCTAAAATGAAATATAACATTACAAATAACCGTAATTCTGTCAGAGGACCAAATTTCAGTATTTCCTCTCTGCTCTTCCGTATTTCCTTGGGTTTGCTTCTGCTTTCTCAACTGTATTTATCAGCACCTCAACATGGTACTTCAAGGTTTACTTGCATTAATATAGTAGAAAACACCACAGCAGTAGTTAAGATTTAATTAGCTGGTATCCCAAATCTGTCATTAATGCTGTAAGCAATGTCTGCTTTACTAAGTAATTTGGTGTTATAGAAGCAGAGTAGAAGATCCAGATAGCTGTTCTTGAGGCTCTTCTCATCTCCACTGTGTGTGATTCAGAGGGTTTGCTTTGGAATAACTTTAATTTGGTCTCTCAGGCCAAATATCTCCTTTAGATATGCACTCTGAGTTTTCTTAAAGGGAAAAAAGTATCACTTTGGAGGGGCTTATGGTGCTGTCTGGTGGTGCTGTCTGCAGTGCTGACTGCTCTGCAACCTAATGCGAAATACTTTTGTGCTTTGTGACATGGTTTCCAGTTGTGCTTCTGCTGGAAGTTACAAGCAAGAGAGAGAAGCTCTGTTGAATTCCCTCATTGTGTGAGCTCATGAACAACCACCATAATAAAGTATGAGCAATTTTTTATTGGATGCAAATATTCTGAAATTCAGAGTTTGTAAGATAAAATCTAGCTAAAAAATGAATTACCTGGAACTAATTATGCAAATTCAAAGCAAAACTGACTGAATGGGGATGCATGAAAACTGCCTACAGGTGAGTCACCTGCCATCTTACTTCTTTTAAGAAAACTTCAGCATTTAATGTGCAGTTCTTACACTGTGGCATTTTCGCTTTTGGGAAGGGGAGAAATCCCAAGGGCCTGAGTTCTGGATACTTCAGGCAGAGGGAGCTCCTACACAAGAACAAATTTATAACTTAAAAAAAATAGCTGCCTTTACTCCACACTCAAGCCGTCTCCTGAGCTAAGCCTTTTCTTTCATGACAGGCACATGACTGCAAGTGCTGCTAGGCGGGCCTTTTGAGATCACTCTCTTCTCAATCAGCCTTGGAAATCCTTCACTGAGAGCTGAATTTCATAGATTCTGAAATGAAAACGGAGTTGAAACTTTGCAGCATTGTGTCCCACAAAGTGTGCAGAGGAGCACATCCATGTACAGTACAGACACAGGAGTGCTCTTAACTAACCACACTGAATCCTGCAGCAAGAAATGACTGCTGTCATCATTTTTGATGGGGACTTAAGGAATGCTTATAAGCAGTTTCACCAATAGAATTCACCTTTTCCTGTAGACCACATGTTTATTTTCAGAAATTTCTGCAATCACTGTGCATGTCTCACTTTTTCCACTTTCTATATGTATGCTGCTTTTAAGGGGTAAGAGATTGCAAAAATATAACCCTAAAATGATTCTTGCTTTACAGCCACTGGCTTTCCACCTGGATGTTCCTTTGTTTGCTTTTTGTGAAAATTATAAAATGATGAGTGGCATTTACCAGTATAAGGCTATGAAAACCAAGTCAAATCTGGCTACTGAAAAGCTCTTTAGAGCACTCCTCCCTTAAATCTCTTTACAAGCAACCCCATCTTGCAGGTACAAGTCTGATATTGTCTAACTACCCAAAGGCAGGGTTCTTCTCCTATCATATCTGAAGGGCAAATTCACTAGTGCAAGAACAGAGTTATAAGGAACAAGACAACTGATGCTAGGTAGGTTAGGGAAAACATCACTAAATATTTCTGTCAATAACAGGAGGCTGAGTCACCCAAGAAGTGTTTCTGAAGTCTTTCTCTGCACTTATTCCATCTTTAAGTCCTCGATCTTTTCTCTATACTATACATTCAAGCACACTGTTAAGTATCAACACTGTAAACTTTATGTGTTCTTCCAGCTGTGGCTGGAATTTTCATGCTTGGAAGAAACAAATCAGTGGTATTTACTAACTTTTTTCTGAGTCAGTCTTATAATAATGGGAAGACCCTACTTCCTAGATCATTGCTTTCACATAAAAGTATTATCTGCTTGAAAGGTCATGCTCTTTAAATAATACATGCATAAAAATTAATCTTCTCTCCTTGAAATGAAACTGTTATAAACTTAAAGGCAATGCAATAAAATGCCACCTTGATTTTAATCTTGCTTGAAAATATTTCTCAGTTTGCCTCATTCAGTGTTAAAATGTTGGCCATTATTGTCTATAAAATTATCTATAGATAAGCATGATGCAGTTTGTTAAAAAGGAAGTGATCTAGTCCATTAAATTGTTTGCTGCTCCAAGTCCCATTTTAGCATCTACTTCTTGATCTGAGCATCAGCAGTTTGTTTTTAAAGAGAACACTATTTATGTCCCTGGAAAAAGCTGGAAATTTCTCCAAGAAATGTCAGGAAAAAAATGCACTATGAGGCTCCTGTTAGTCAAGGTTAATGCCTTTAACTGATTACCTGCCACCTCTAGCACGGTAAAACATTTTTTTCCCAGGAAAATGAATCTCAAGCTTTGTTTTGGAGCAGTTGATAACAGCCTTTTAATACCTGCAGAGATATTTTCATACAAACAGTTGCATTAATGAAATTTGATAACACCACCCATACTACACCTCATACAATCAAATCAAATCCCTATTCACTTCCAACGGTAAGAAAATGAATAATAATTTTGTGTTTATTTATCAAATGCACCACTTGTCTGATACCTCTAGGAAGATTCTGTTTTTTTGAGGCTTTTATTTGGCAGATTTTGTATCAAGCTTAACAGCTGGAATGACCAAATATATAGTCAGGATTTATCTGAAATAGAAATGCCATTATAGCTATCCTCAAAAATTAGCTTTTCCAATATGGATCAAGGACATAATTCTATTATAAAGGTAGAAGCATACTTCTAGAAGGTAGGAAGAAAGGGAACATATTTGAGACAGCATAGTGTATTTTCTTTTTTAAATGTATTACCAATAACCAACAAAAGTATAAACCAGCTTTAAACACAGCAAAACCCAGCCTTGTTAGAATCAGAAAGGTGAGCTGCAGGGAAAACACAAGAACAGAAGACCATATGCACAAACTGTGAAGGAAACAATTATTTCTCATTTTACATATATGGAATTATTACGTTATATTATATCTGTACCTGCAATCTACCCTCTATAAACTTTTTTCTCTTTTGTAAATGTGATGACAGACTTTACCATAATAAGGCTGGGAAAGAGATTTAAAAGTCTATTTGCAGTATGCCATGGCATCTTGATGACATTCTCATTTTCATTCTCAGCAAGTAAAATATGTTCCTTAATAGACCACCTTAGTTTAAAAGCTTTGCGGTTGCTTTCATTCATCTGATTTTGATCCAGACAAATAACTGAAGTCATCATTACCCCTTGGAGGTGTAAGAATGCAGAATGTTAATGGTAGGTCTGGAGAGCACTGCCTTCTTGCTGTGCCCAAATGCTTTCTTGCTGGAAGAGAAAATATTCAGTCTGTCATCTTCTAACACATAGCTACTGAAGCTGAATTATCATGCTGTTTTGTCTTTGATAGCTATATAATTTTTTTATCTAGTATTCCTCATATTCTTCATTTAATATCCACAAATGAATATTCAATGTCAAAAATGTCCAATATATTCATGGGCTTAGGGGACAGCTAGTCTTGATAGCAACACAGCCTGACCAGGACTCTCAGTTAAATGTGATTTCAAATGTCAAAGCATTTTTGACTACAAACTCTTGTTTTTTTTAAGATGCACGCATTCTATGGCGGGCAGCTACAGTAGAGAAAAGTAAATAACATGTTACGCTTTTGAGGACTTCGGAGGACTGCATTTTAACACAATTATCTTGTACGCAAAAGTTCAAAGTAATTAAATACCTCTTTGGCCCTTATCAGGTGGCTTCTGTATGCTTCTGTTCTCGTACAAATGTCCTGCGAAATGCAAGAGCGATGGAACCAAGATTTTTAAAAAATTACTCTAAAAATCCAAAGAGATGTTAAAAAACTATAATTATATTAAAAAATATTTAATCTACTCACAGAATTCTGAAATGATCTGAAAGCTGCTCAGATACATTGTGATTTGCTTATGAATTTTCAGTAGGATTCTGTACACGGACAAATTTCTCTATGAATGAACAACGTAATTTTATTTCTCAGGGCGTTCTTGTTCATAATTACTTATCAGAAGATATAAATTCCAGGATGCATGCTGTGCTGACACTGCATATCTTTGATAGGGTGTTTGATAAGTTCATTACACATGGGATGTTGAAAAATACCTAGTCAGCTCATAGTTTTTCATTAGGCAAAGCCATCTCAAAGTGTTATAGCATCTTTCCTGTTAGGGTGGTGAGGCACTGGAATAGGTTGCCCGGGGAGGCTGTGAATGCTCCATCCCTGGCAGTGTTCAAGGCCAGGTTGGACGGGGCCTTGGGTGATATGATTTAGTGTGAGGTGTCCCTGCCCACGGCAGGGGGGTTGGAACTAGATGATCTTAAGGTCCTTTCCAACCCTAACGATTCTATGATTCACCAAGCACTGGCAAGGCAAGCTCACCCATGAAGAACTAAGCACCAACTGCATCAGCAAAATAGATGTCTCCTATCTTATATTCCATTCTTGTCTACATACACAGAAAATAAAAGCAAGCATGATGCTAGCCTCCTGTTTTAGAATGGGAAACATCAATTTTTCCTCAGTTTACATTTCATTTTCACCAGTGTAAGAGTACATTTTGGCTCCTGATAGCATAAATACATTATCACTAAGCACACTAATTTTCTGCTCTAGCAAATTTTTCACCTGGCTGTTCTATATATATAAACCTGTGAAAGTTGCCTAACTTATCAATTTTCTTAGCATATTTTCTTCCTTGAGATCATAATTGCATGACATTTTTAATAGGCTTTCAAAAGTCCCAGAAAAAAATGCAGGAAAACAGGCTATACCTAGCTTGCTTTAAAAAACGCCATTACCACACTCTCAAAATGAAGGAATACTCAAAATTTGCTCAGCAAAACAAATAGGTAAATGCAGGCTCTTTCAAAAACAGCCATCGAGGTGGCTCCATGCTGGAAATGGTGGGTCTGTGGCAATAGCTGTGAAAGTCACAGAATGGTTGAGCATCTGGAGGTCATCTGGTCAAACCTGACTGCTCAGGCAGGGACACCTATGGTCAATTGCCCAGAACCACATCCAGGTGGCTTTTGAATGGGTCCAAGGATGGAGATTCTACAACTTGCCTGGGCAACCTGTGCCAGTGCTTAGACCCTCACAGTGAGAAGTGTTTCCTGACATTCCTGTGTAACATTATCTAGGTGTTCCTGCTCCAGCAGGGGGATTGGACTAGATGATCTTTTGAGGTCCCTTCCAATCTCTAGCATACTGTGATACTGTGATACTGTGACATTCAGAGGGAACCTCCTGTGTTTCAGTTTGCATCCATTGCTTCTGGTTCTGCAGCTGGGCACCACTGAAAAGTGCATGGCGCTCTCTTCTTTGCACCCTCCCTTCAGGTATGTACACACATTGATGACATCCCCTTGTGCCTTCCCATCAATAGGCTAAACAGTCCCAGCTCTGAAAGGTGCTCCACTCCATCATCTTTGTGTCCCTTCACTGGACTCTCTCCAGATTGTCCTATGTTTAGCTGTAGCAATTATTTTTCTTCTTCCTAGTAGCTGGTGCAGTGCTGTGTTTCAGCTTTAGTCTGAGAACAATGCTGTAACACACCAATATTTTTAATTGCTGCTAAGTAATGCTTACCCCAATCAAGGACTTTTCAGTCTCTCATGCTTTGCTAGTGAGGACAGGAACAAGAAGCTGGGAGAAAGCAGAGACAGGGCACCTGACTCAAACTAGCCAAAGAGATATTCCATACCACAGCACGTCATGCCCAGTATATAAACTGAGGGAAGTCACCCAGAGGGCCCAGATCACTGCTTGGGTTGGGGTGGCTGTCGGTTGGCAGGTGGTGAGTAATTGTATTGTTCATCATTTGTATTTATCATTGGGTTTTTTGCCTTCCCTTTTTAGTTTTATATTCTCTCCCCTTATTTCCCTTATCCTTATTATTACTGATGGTAGTAGTAGTAGTAGTTTTGTATTATACCTTAGTTCCTGGACTGTTCTTATCTCAGCCCATGGGGTTTACATTCTTTCAATTCTCCTCCCCATCCCACCAGGATCAGGGAAGTGAGCGAACAGCTGCATCATTCTAAGTTACCAGGTGGGCTTAAACACCAGGTTGCAGAGCCCAGAACTGGACACAGCACTCCAGGTGAGGCCTCACCAGTTCTGAGTCAAGGGAAAGAGTACCTTTGACCTGGTGGCAATATTTTGTTCAATGAAGCCAAGGATACCATTTGCCTTCTTTGCAGCAGGGGCACATTCGTGGCTCATGTTCAACATCACGCCCACCAGGGCTCCCAGGCCCCTTTCTGCAAAGCTGCTTTCCAGTTAAGCAGTCCCCAGCTAGAAGTCATACCTCAGTAACAGATCTGTCATTACCATTCTTGCAGAAGCCGATAGGATGTAGCTTCCTCCATGGAGCACTGAGAGTTAATTCATTCAGAATAAGAAATAAACCAGAGTGACCATGTAACTTCCCAAACTAGCCATTTAATTTCACTGCTATCCCAGAATATAATCAAGGCAGGAAGAAACACCAACAAACTGGTAAGGGGAAATAATGAGCATCAGCTTGATGTTGACGGAAGTATAGGAAACTGAGGTGGATAACCACTGCTGTGGGCACATGTGCATTCAGTATAGTGGAAACCTCTGAAAGGATTTTGTCCCAGAGCCTCTGAAAACATCAAAGAACGGGACTGCTGACCATTCACAAGCTACTGAAACCTTAGACGCTTTATATGCCAACTTTGTTTTTCGCAAAAATGAAAATATTCAGTAACAGAAATAGGCACCACCCTACCACAGGGGTAAACTGATGCACACATTCATCATACTTCTGGTTTAGCATTTATTTTACAATACTGTTATTATACCATTGTCAAGTCTACAAATCTAGCAGGCTGTATTTTGAATTTATTATTTAACAAACCCTTCAAAAATGTCATGAGTTGCCTTTTGTCTTACTGAAATGATGCCAGGCCAAGAACTGTGGTCAGCAAATAAATTCTACAGATGCTGCAGATTAAGGTCTTTGTTATTTCTGGGATTGATTATTTCAACTATTTATTTTGGGGGTTCATTGATTGCACTATTCAAACACTTCAGTCTATGACAGATGCTACAAATCAGATCACATGCAGAATTTTGAGTAATGTGAAAAAATAACCCTATATATTTAACTCATCATAAATTTCCTCAGTGTTTTTAAAAGACTGCTTCCTGTTTGAAGGATCCTAAGTAGTAATAAATTATCCCATTGAGCAGCAACTGACTGGAAACAAGAACTGAATTTCTCAGTAGGCAGTCTTGGGGAAAACACTTTAGAATTCTGCTGTTATTACTTACCTAAACGCTCATAAATGTTCATGGGAGTAGGAATGAAAAAGTATTTATTAAAAATAGAGAAGTTACTCCCCTAAACTGTATCTTTGTGCACAGACACAAAAAAAACCACACCATAAAAAACCCCAAAACATAAACCAAGGTATGTCTCTTCTTTAGCACATTTTCGCATCACTTAGGCTGCATCAAGTTTGCTGAATCCCTTGAAAGTCTGGTGTGTTTGGCCTACTACCATGGAGCAAGATCAAAGATCTGGAAATTTTCCCTTCTACAGAGGCTCAAAAGACCTAGCGGCTTTGTGAAGCCACCTTGACTTTTTATCTGATGCAGGGAGACTCCTGATAGCACAGAAATGGCATAACTATATATAACTCTTTCTTGATCCCTTGGCACAGAGTGATATTGGGGAAGAGAAAACCAACAAACTTCTGTTTAAAAAGTTGTTTATAAAAGCTAGAACCTAGCATTTATTTAGTTTCGCTCCTCGATCTTGTCCACAACTTACCTCTAACAGTCTTTTCTCTCCTAATGATGAACAAAACTTCAATAAAAATTACCTTAAATTCTGGCAAGAAGCAAAGAAGGGTTTTGGAGATGTACTGTGAGGGAAAAGGGAGGGGAGATAAACCACAGGTTACAGGGATAAAAGCAGAAAATATGTCTGGAGGCTTAATTGCTTTACTTTCATTATTAAAATTCCTGCCAAAATATCTCTCTGAGCTAAACCCTAAAACTCTGCTTTGGTCCTGGCTCACATTAAATTCCCATCAACAATATTATTACAGTCATAATGACAACAATATCTACATTCTATTTCATGCAGAACAATTGGCCTTTGAAGCTCCAGAGGATACTGTCAACTTTTCCTTTTTTTTTTTTTCTAGACACAGAAAACATCAGAGTTGCTTGTGTTTTGCATCTAAAAGATTAAAGATTTCAGACTTACATTCCCAAAATTTTTTTTTTTTCCTAACAAAAAAGACAAATGTAGCTTATTTCCTCTGAAAAAGAAACTATACTGTATATATATACTATATACTATCTGTATACTGTAGCGGTTCTCTTTGTCTACAAAATATTCAAAGCCTTGGAGACATTGAACTGGGAAACAGTATTAAACATATATTACTTTCTCTTCATTTTCATTAAATTTTCCTTCCCTCTTCTCAAAAAGCAGTTATAATTTAAAACCCCAGTAGTCTCCAGTGACCATACACATAACATGTGAACTGGCATCATTTTCTAAAAAATGGGGGTTTATTAAGTAGAAAATTCAAATGACAAGTGGAATATAAATAGAATTGTGTAAAAATAAACCCTTAGCTTATTCCAACTCAGCTGGTGCAGGACCACAAGAAAGATTGCTGATGAATACTCGATATTTATTTGAACTAAACTACAGGCTGTTTCATAGCTCCTGGCTAACATAAAGGTACTATTACAAAATAGGGAGAGCAGCCATATAA
Organism: Pezoporus wallicus; assembly: GCF_028554395.1. Classification (NCBI taxonomy): domain Eukaryota; kingdom Metazoa; phylum Chordata; class Aves; order Psittaciformes; family Psittacidae; genus Pezoporus; species Pezoporus wallicus. Next base: position 2,034,068 of record NW_026635157.1, read on the forward strand.
AGAGCTTTAAAACTAAGTGTTTCATTTTCAAAATGTTCACCTCTCACGAACATGTACAAACTCCTTTTATAAAAAGCTCTTTGTTTATGATTCGGGGACTGCCAATAAGAGAAACTGAAAGAGAAGAATATCCTGAAGTGTTTGTGTTTGACAAAGAAAAAAGGCACTGGCACCATATGAGCACAATGGCAAACAAGCAGGATAGAACTGGCTACAGATAGGAGTCAGCAGTCTGATACAGTACTTGTGAATACTTTTTTCTTCCCCCAGGAGATTAATCTTACAATTTTTATTTCTCAGTTTCTTTAATTTTAGCAATAAATCATTTTATCTCAAAGACAGTGTTAAAATACAGATAACCCCTACCGACAGGAGCATGGTCTTTGACAATGAATATACCATAGGGGACAGTGAATGCAATCGTTGAGCAAAACTGCCACTCACAGGCAGGGTGCCATGGGCAAGACTAACAGGGGTCATCTAGCCCATAGAGACAGCTGGACCAGCATGCTGGGGACAACACTGTTTTAAGAGACCTAATGCCACCACTCATTACATCTGCTCCTTCTGCAAAGGGGGCAGTTGTGGTAAACAGAGACAACCTCTTAACTGCCTGTTATTTGGCTAGCACTACCTCAGTGCTAGTTATTTGGTTCTACTGCCTCAGAATTGTAGAAAAGTGAGGCATTTGTATCTCATAGAAAAGAAGTATTATGAACACAGGACTGCCACCTAGAGATGCCAACAATATTTGATCAGTCAGAAATGAACTTGATTAGCTGTATTCACATGCTGATATCTTTTAAATGTCTGAAACACCTATAAGGTGACAGATCTATCTAATTTTGGAATTTGAAATATTTCTTCCTGTGCCTTGTTCAACTTCCAAGTAAACAAAGACCATTAAAATAAATCGTGAGGTAATTCTTCATTGACTTGAAAGCTGCAGACTGAATTTTTATTAATCAACAGTAGCAGACATTCTGTAAATAACACAGTAATATCTAGATTGTACCATACCAACAGGTACTACCTTTTCATGGAAAACCAAATCTTTCCCACTGAGTGTTTTCAAGGATTTCCAGATCCTCTGTAAATAGGTGGGAGCTAGCTAGTAATTGTACCCCCTCAGATTGTCTCCCTAGTAGACCTGTCCCTGGGTATATGTAGATATGGCTGCAACATGACTAACTGCATTAGGGGTTAAAGACTTCTGACTTTAAAGAGCAACACTGTTTAGCTTTTAGTGAGGGGGGGGGTGTTTTGGGGTGGTTTTTGGGGGGGGAGGTTTGGGGGGGGGGCTTTTTTTTCTTGGCTGGTTGGTTTGGTTTTTGTAGGGTTTTTTTTTTCTTTTAAATAAAGTGGAGTGGGACCTCTCTGTAACCCCTTCCCTGATACTCTGGGGAAATCTCTGCAGTGGAGAGTTCCTGACTAATAGCTACCATTAGGGATCAAAGACAGAAAAGATAACCACAGAAGACAGCCTTCAACAAAGGAAGCATAGGTAAATCTACAGGTAAGACAGCATTTCAGGGTCAAGTTGTGGGAAGTATGAAAGTGAGGGAAGAGCTGTAAGTAGTATTGCTGGGCCTAGCAGGCCACTTAAACACTGCTCACAAGGGGCAGTCTCAGTTGGAAACAGCCAAACCCAAATTGTTTGTACAGTGGGAGTAAGAAGCAGGGCAGATGCACCTGCTGAGGCAGTTAGCATTTATTTGTAAGTCAAATCATAGAGCAAAAAACTTCTGAGGTAAAAAAAAGCAAGCAATTATTATTGTTTGCTTGGGGCTTTTTCTTTGGTTTGTTGTGGGTATTTTTCTTTTAAGAGAAGTTGGTACACATGGGTCACAGGAGTACCCAAAACTGACAGATTGTTTGGACAGGGGGAATTAAAAGTATCCTAGAGAAGATATTTGTAGTTCTCTCTGGGTACAGAACGTAACAGTTGAACTTACTGGGGAAACCGCCACAGGATTTGAGCATCTTTAACTTTCAAAGATAATATTTTTCAGGGAGGAGAGACATTAATGGCATACACTGAACAGACACTAGGAATCACATGCTGCAGATACGTTCAGGGACACATATACACCCTATCTGCTCACCCTAGGACCTGTTTAAAGCTAGAGCAAAACAGGCAGTCTCAAAGGGAATCCCAGTGGTTGTACCTATGGATGAAGGTAGCAGAGATTGATGGCCCATCTACCACCTGTACTGTCTGTACATAAAACTGTTTCAGATTTACTACCTTGGAATTTAATGTGATAAAAGCACCAGAATTGTTATACTGTTTTTCTCTTTATTAAAATAAGCAGCATATGCAGCAAAATCTGTTAAACAATTCTAAATATTTCTGAACTGTATTATCAATTACACTTTCAATCACTGCTTCATTGTGGTAACATATGTTGCAATAAATGTGAAATACTGTCTTGAATAGCGTATTGTACAAATGTACGGAATACTTCCCCTCCATCTACAGATCACACAGACTAAAAAAACAGTTTTCAAACTCTGATGAACCAAAAAACAGCCAAAGATATAACCTTACATGCTTGGTACCTAATGAAAACAGGCCAAATAAGTTGGGTTTGATCAGGACTGAACAAATACTTAGCTGGTGATTACATTTGTGCTTTTGTTGTTTCTTTTCCTTGCCAGCGTGGAATTTTACAGACGGATCTTTTTTATTAAAAACCCTAAATAACTCACAAAAAGCTATATATTAACCTAACAACACCTCTCTTCTGTTTGTAGGCACTACCTGGGCATATAACATATCCTTCCAGTTTATTTTTGTTCCTTGTGGTGGCTCAGGGCTCTTTTTGACTATAAAACTTGGAGGGAAAACTGCATCCAGAATCACTGCAGCCAACAGCATTTCACAAATGAGTTTACTCTTCAGCAGCAAGGTATCTCATAAATGGTTTAGGACACATAATCACAATTTGGCATTTGAAATTCAAGCCATTAACAAATCAGAAACACAGTGGCACTGCAGAACCTTGCCAGCAGTCTTTCCTGGGGGGACATATGCCTTGCCTGAAGCAGAGCTGTTGGAAAAATGAGATTATAATGATTTTATTTTTTTTACTTTTACCTTATGTTATTGTTTTTACTTTTACCTTATATTGTTATTGTTTTACTCAATCAGAAGACTGCTGTGTGAAGCCAGCAGTAAATCAGCATGTTTTCATCTCATTTTTCAGTAGGAAGTCTTGTAACCACAGATAATCTGTGCTGTATCGGTCTGGATAGAAGTTGGCTGGTTTTGTGAGTTATCTCAACTTCAGCGCTGTTATCACAAGTGAAAGTTGATATCAAAAACTGCCACATTTACAACAAAACACTTTTTGCTAATTAAGGCAGTGAAGTAAAATCTCACCACTTCCAATCAGGCCCAGTCTGGCCATAGCTCATAGACTAAAAGTTCCAAAGTGCGTTTTCTGGAGGATGACCAGGTACCTACTGAAGCACACATTCAATCCATTAAATTTAAAACTACATGAACACAGTCATGCTATTTACATAATATTTTTCTATCTAAAACTAATCACACAGATAATTCTTGTGCAAATACTCAATATATTTAAAAATTCTGTAAAGCCTCAAAAGAAATTCCAGCAGACTCTCAGAAATTACTAACCATTGTTTCTTGGAATTGTTTATCTAATGTCACTATTAACTTGCTAAATGAAATGGTATTCATTGACTTACAGATTACAAAACCAGCTTCCACTGTGCTATTTCTCACAGCCCACCACAGACCCTGAGGTCATCAAGCTTATAAATAACAAAGTAAATCATTGTTGTACTGGCTTGATTGTTGTGATGCTGGAAAGATACAAGTTACATCTGAAGTCTGCCACTCCTCTGCATCCTTCCAAAGTAAATTATTACTTTTTTTCCATTAAAGACAATTAGCTCACAGCAGTCCTATGTCACTGAAAACAGGATGGAAAGAAATCTGCAACAGGAGCTCATGAAATCACAGCTTGGAGAAAGTAAATAGAAACAGACTGTTCACAATCCAAGGACAGGAATTAGGGGCCACTCGAGTGACCAAGAAGCAACTGAAAATGATCAAAAGGAAAGAGTTTTTTCCATGGAATGGTAAATTCTGTAACACATTGCCATAGATTGCACAGATCCCCAAAACTGTATAGTTTAAAAGTGATGAGGGTATCAGAGAAAAATGTAGGGACAAATAAAGGCATAGGTACCAGCTCTAACTAAAAACAAACTAACAAAAAAAACCCAAACCCAAACAAACCCCAACCAAACAAAACAAAACTTTTAAACTGCAGATCTATTGAAACTGGAAACTAGTGAAACGTTTGCTCTAGTCTTTTACTCCTCCCTGAGAACATGCTATTGGCTGCTAAGACAGCATACAGAGCTAGATGAGCCTAGGTCTGGACAAATCTAACTATTCTAATGTTCCTATGAGCATCAGGTCAAAAATACCCTCTGGCCAGGATAAACTAGAATAAAAATACCCTCTGGCCAGGATAAACTAGAACAAAACTTTTTTTTTTTTTTAAAAAAAAAAAAAGGAAAGTACATCTGAATTTCAGTGAAATTTAATCCTAGATAAAACCAGAGAAATATTTCAAAGTCCTTTGAAATTCAAATAAATTTCAAAGAACTATCCTGTAGTTCTATGAAATTTATTTAATTGGCTATATATGTTAATGTATCCAAACCACGTGGAAATAACAACCCCTTTCGGTACAAAAATCTTTCTTACTGCTTCTCAGAAGCAATGATTACACCATATGTTACCAATTCAATGGCAGAAATGTATTTAGGAGAAAAATGTGAGCAAAATTAAAGTACAGGTATTAAGCATGTTTGACAGTAGGGAGTTAAAGGAGCATGAAATTAAGTTATGCTAAGAGGTGATTTTTAAAATGGCTGATTTCCACCAGAGCATTGCTGTATTCATGTCAAGCATTTTGTGCTCTCAAGTGCATAACAAAGAGCATACCATGCCCTACAGCAGCAGAAAAGAGGAAATGCTGAACAGTGGGGCAAATACAATTTTGATTAAAAGACCAAACAGTTTGAAAAGGTCAGATCACTTAACTCTTTAACACGTAAAATATAGTGACTATTTAATGCTAAAAGATTTGAAATTGATCCTGAACTTGAGAAGCAAACGGATTGCTTGGAACAACACCCCAGAAACATTTAGAATTTCTTAGCCAAGTAAAAGGTGAACTCCAGGATTTTAATTTTGTTCTTACTGTTTTCAACTTCTCTATACCATTCAGCTCTACTAGAGCCCATATTGCTTCAGGCCAGCATCTAATAGGAGGAGCATTTGGATTAAGTGGTCAAGCTGGACAACAGAGATCACTTCCAGGGTCATAGGATAATTCAGGCTGGAAGGTGCTCAGCTAGACCAGCCTCTGCTGAAATCTTCCACAGATGCTTACAAGTTTCCCCATATCATTGTTATATTTCTCCACGCTCCTTTACTATGACAATACTGCCATTTCCCTAATGCTTTTTCCTGCGAAATGACCATAACCAATTGTCTCATACAATGATAGTGCATTTTTGAAAATATTAACCACTTGCATGTGTCCTCAAGGCACATCTGCTGTGCTGGCTTCTGGCAGCTGCTCCAGCAGTGGGCTGACTCCATGTGGGCACTGTTGCAGTGTCGCACCTATGCTGAAAGGGGTCCAAAAGCAGGCACATAAGCAGGCAGTTGTCACACCGGAAGAAAGCCAATGGCCATGTCCCACAAGAACTCTGTGTCAGCACTGGTACCATTCAACATATTCAAAGGAGATTTAGAAGTGAATAATGAAGTGGCAAAGCTTATCAATAATACCAAAAGTATCTAAAGCAGTGTAAATGAAAGCTGACTGTGAAGATTCATCAAAGGATCTTCTGAGATGAGCACTGAAATAACAAATTTATCATCGACAGCTGAAAGAAACACAAACGTGGAAGACCTGTGTTCTAGAAGTCTAAGCAGTGGTGAGCTCTAAATTATCTGATGCACACAGAAAGAAATGCTGTAGGATGTGGGCTATTCTCTGAAAGTATTAACATTGTCGAAGTACTACTAGGCACAAACAAAATGCTAAAATTTATTAGAGAAGAAGCAGAGGAAAACTGTATTTTGCCACTGTATAAATTTATGACACATATTATTTTCTGCATCTTGGGAAAAAAAAAAACACAACAATAAACCAGAGATACTGCTTAGATGAGTAGAGATTCAAGACAGCTTCTACAACATACAGAGGGAAAATCTGGTTGGGGGCATGACAGAAGGCTGTAAAAACATGAATTACATGGGAACAAAGCATAAATAAGCTACATTTATTTACTATTTTTCATGACATGAGGTAGAAAAGACATTCCATAAAATTAAGTCAGTAACCTTAAGCAATTCAAAAGGAAATAGTTGAAGTCCACAACGTTTTGTCTGCTCCAAAGTCTCTTTTTAAGCCTTATTCTCCAAAGACATACGTCCCTAGTGAAGTGAAAACCATTTCAGGAGTAAGCTGTTTTTCCCATCAATAGTAAATAATTATAAATACAAGGCATCTAATAAAAAAAAATGTACTAGCTATCATAGTACTTTGGTGCTTAAATTCATTAAATTGAATGATATTCATTATATAAGAGTGATCTCAGTCTCCAGTACATAAATGAACTGGTTTATGTTAATAACTTATATTTCTTCATAAAAATCATAGAATAGTTAGGGATAGTTCCACCCCCCCTGCCATGGGCAGGGACACTTCACACTAAACCATGCCACCTAAGGCTCTTTCCAACCTAGCCTCAAACACCACCAGGGATTAATCACAGAGTAATAAGCATTGCATAATTAGGAGAGGCAGCATTCCAGGAGACTGCATCAGTGCTTTCTACCGTGGTAGAAATTAATCTGGGATTTTCTAAGCAGGATTAACCACGTATCTCAAACTTCATCATAGGCACAGAAAGCTAAGAAGAAAGCCAACAAGCATGAACAAATCCTGCTACAAGCAAACCAAATTTTAGCCATAATTATCCCACAGAAGTAACATTTGGCAATTTTGTTTAATCCTTTGCATTTGCAAATTCTCAGCTAGTTTTTGGATAGTCATTAGTCTTATGACTTTCCCTATTTCCCGAATATCACTATCACTAGTTTAGAGAGAATTTTCTCAAACAGAGCAATGTGTGCAGGAGCATACAATCAAATAATAAAATTCAAAATCTAACCTCCTTGCTTCTGTTAAAATTCATTTATCATTTTCCAATTTCAGTATGTAAGCATGGCTACTGGCCAAACTAAATGGATTGCCCCCTGAGGAAATATTCCAGGAAATGAAAGAGTAAGAAACATCTTTAAAAATAATAAACACTCTTGATCACCAATTATGCCAAGTAAATGAGAAATAGAAAAGCAATGAGGAGAGAAAAATGATCATCAAAACCAACATTCAGATACCAATAAAAAGAGAACAAGAAGCATGTGGGACTAGCCTTCTCCAAAGATGGATTTAGTAACCTAGCATGGCCCCACAAACAAGAAGGTGATATACAAACAGGAATTCATGAATTTCAATATTCAATACAATGATAAAATTGGATACCCAACAGCAAATCAAATTTGCAAGGCTGCATTGAATGCTTGAACCCTCTGTACATTGAAAGGCAGGGAGCTGGATGCAATTCTGAGATACAGCCAAGCTAAATTGTGGGATGTCTCTATTAGTCAGTAGAAAATGATGACTGGAAGAATGAATGTGCCTGAAATTCACCTCTGTGACCTCCAATGCATTAGCTGTCCATGCCCAAATGTCTACGAGAAATCAGTATTCAAACCCATTCCTTTATACACTGATATGTGGGGGGTTTTTGTTCAAACTGGTCCCTCTCTTTAGAAAAGCAGCAGCTGCTTCCCATCTTCCCATGATAGTTCAACATTTAGAGCACCACAGCTGCTCAGACATCTTGGGTCCTAAGCCCTTTACAGCCATAAAACCATAGCTTATGCATCCCGAGAATAGGCCTATAATAAATCAATAGGCACAGGAATAAGCTATAAAGTAGCAGGAGAGCCTTGCTTGGTCTAGTAAAGCAAGATCATTTAATTACTCTTTAAATATGTCCAGGTACAAACAAGACAGGGAAAAGTGGTTTAAAATGGCAATCAATACAACTGCAAATGTGCATTCACTGCATTGGCAGCTGAACAACTGGCCATAAATCATTTTAAACTGGCAATTAAAAAGACAACTTTTCAAAGACAGCATTTTTTAACAGTTTCCCAATAGAAGAAACAAGGACAAGAAAACCCACCCAGATTCTAGGATATAGCTTGAAAATTTTTGAGAGTGATTTCAGGAGGTGTTGGCAAATGTCCGGAGGTATTGACCCAGAGGTCCTTCCAGTCCTCCACTCCTATGCTGCTTCTGCATAGCAGGCTACCAGCAATGGAGCCTCTGGCTTTTTAAATGGCTGGAAGAGCCATTGAGAATATACACGCAAAAGTTGCAAGAGAAAATACTGATACATTCACAGTAAAGCATTTAAATAGACATTGAAAAAGCATACCGTGATCTCAACCTGTTCAACAGAAACTGCTGAATACAAAGAAATGCACAATTATCACTGAATCTGTGAGGGGATGTCTGAGGGATGAGTTTGCTCATCCTAGGGGTCTATAGTTTAAAGCTAAAAGAGCAAGTAGTCTCAGTCAAGGCTTAAAAGAGTGAAGACAAACATGTAAAAAAGGAGCTAAATTTAAACTCCTACAGTTATATTTAGACACCATATGGTCATATTTTCAAAACCACGTGGATTATTTAAGAGCAAAAGCCCTGCTAAAAGCCACAGGGACATGGAAACATTAGAAACTGTTACTCAGATGAGGGTGCATATCTATGAGGATTAGGATTAATTTAATCACAGTTCTGCAATGTCTTAACAACAATTGACATTCTTAACAACTATATTTTAGCTGCCACCGAATGGCACCACATGGTGAAAGTGGCTCAGTGTTCACTGCCTGAATAGTAACAGCTTGCTTAAAATGGACCCTTTTGTGTAGAATGCAGCTCAGTATATTCTTCTGAGACATGTGCTTCACTTTTAAAATACAGTGATTGGCTTCCAGGGTAGGCATAACCAACCTCAGGCCCACCATCAGCTACCAACAAGTAGTAAAGGCAGTCCTTCGATGGTTATAAAGGGTCTCTAGAAGCATATATTGAGATAGTTTCAAAAAACTATAGTTGAGATGTTTGTATTAGAAATTCCCATTAATTTTCCTGAGAATTCATCCCATGCTTTATTTAGGCAGCTGTGGACATTTCAGACTAAATGTATTCCACTGTGGTTTTCTGTTTAGTCAGTATTCTCTCCAACCTCATTATACCTGGATCTGACCATTACATCCAGCTTGAACTAGCCTCCCAGTTTCAACATAAACAGCAAAATCGAAAAGATGAAAAAATAGAACTGCATGCCACCTTGATTCTTCTTTTCCCCTTCACATTAAGCTTGTGATAAATAGATTTGGAAATCAGTAGGCTGCTCATGGAACTATCTATCCTTTGGAGGTGATCAGTTCTGCAATCTCACTCTGAAGTTTTAAGTTTTCCGTTTCTTCCTAATACATAACCTACCCAGTCATATGTTTGAGGTCTAAGATTCTAGTCCTTTGCAACATGTTCCACATCGGTAGGATTAATTTAGATAAATTTAATGATTCTTTGTCCAAAAAAGCAAAACTGGAAGCTAAAGAAACAGATCTAAAAAAAAAAACATTTCAAAAAATTACTTAAAAGAGTGATTAGCTCATGCCATCAGACTGCCTTAGCAAGGCAACTGGTCAGAAAAGCATCAAATATAAACAATATCACTATAAATCTTATAAATCAATATAACTTATAAATCTTATTCTAATTTTTGTGATGGATTACCTTTATGTGATGAATTACCTTTCATTTAAAGGTTTTCCATGCTCCACAGGCTCAATCTATGTACAACTACTAGTCTCATGGGCACCTGAAACAATTTAAACACTTTAGGAAAGCAAAATCTGCACACCAGTATGTTTGAACAGCTGCTAGTGGATTTGGAAATTCCTAGTTTGTTGGCATTTTTCTGCTGTCACAGTGGAAATTTTCAGAATTGCACACTTTTTGGAATGTATTAATTTGCTGTAAGTTGTTTAGCTTTCATTAGCAGTAGAAGCTTCATTTATTTTTGTTCAGGAACAAAAAAAAATGCAAACATGCCCTTGTTTGTGATGATTACTCTTTCATTCCATTTTTTCTTTACCTTAGCTGACTTGCAAAAGAAAAAGAGTAAGTTTTTAACTGCATATACAATGTGAACTCAGTCACGTAGTGCAACTTTGCAAAACTCATTTAACTCAGCCTTACTCTCCACTTCAAATTGTCTCCAGTTTTAACCTATCTCGTGAAGGTGCAATGAAGAGCAGAAATGCCCTGCGCAGCATGAGCCAAGGTAGATCTGGAATAAGCAGCTGAGCCCTTAGCCAGCCAGTCTTGACAAGAGGCAGGACTCTTGGCCTGACTGGGTGCACCTCTATGGTTCTGAGATGCACTGAAGTTTTCATGCAGCACTGCAGTTTGCTGTGCATATGCACCAGTACACTCTGAGATCTTTGTATTTTGGTCCTGTGCAAAGGACATGTCTGAAGACACAGAGGCAGTCAGGCTCCTTGGTCAGCAGCAGAGCAATGCAAGCTCCAAACACAGCTGAATTTGAGCTCCTCTCCCTCTCCTTCCCTGCAGCTCTGCTGCAATGACTAGTCAGCGCTTCTTACAGCAAGAAACACTGTGCTGGCATTAAAACCAAATTAGCAGTGTTCCGCTTGAGTGCATGCCCCTGAGAGAATAAAATGAAAAATGCCAAAGATGCGATTACACCCAAGAGTGGAGTCAATGTTGAAGTCTTATTGAAATCTTTGATGTGTGAACTCATATACCAGCAATCACCAAGCATTTATTTGAAAAATTGCCTACTTTTAGCTGGGTTTTCAGGGTGATACTGAACTGCAGCTTGTAACCCAGGCCTGCTTTATGCCATATTCATTCAGTAAGGGTGAAGACAGTCCACATAATCTACCATTTATGAAATATTCTCAGACCAAAAACTATTGACAGCCAAACTAAGAAAGATTTCCGAGCAACACAGTAGATAAAGCTTATTACATTGATACTCTAGCCCCAGGCCAGGCCGTGGTAGTAATTTCCTTACACAGTAAATTCTGCAGGAAAACCTATAATTATTTGCTCTGTTATATGATAAAATAATCACTGTGGAAGTACCTGGTACAATTCTATTAGGACAGAATGAAGATAAGGGTGGAGTAAGAAAGCAATAAGAGACAACACATCCAGCACTGGTACCTGTGATGGCTTTCAGGAAGAATGAGTACACTAGGAAAAAATGATGACATATGCTGCAATGATGGCAGTGCAAACTGCACACCAGTTTTCAAGCACAGTCACTAGGTTCATGTGTTAATTGCAACATTAATATGGGCAGGGCCTCTTGAACTATAATATTCCCACCATTCACCCATCCAGCTACTGTGAATCATCTCGATCTCAGCTACTAAACAAAAATCTTGTTTGCTCGAATTAAACCAAAAATTCTTGAACTTTGAAAGTTTCTTCATTGCTAGGTAAATAAGTTCCTATATTCATAACCCTGAAAAAGCAAAGATTTTATTTTCTTGGAGATCTTGGATGTTATCACTCCAAGACATCTAAAAGAAGATGCCTTTTTTTAGAGCAAATGCTCAGTATATGAGAATTTTGGCTCTGCTTAACTTATCCAAATCTGAGTATTTATGAATTAGCCTTTCCCCAGAGATATTCAAAGACTGTAAATTACTGAAAATTACCATGAAAATGAAACTGCTGGGGATACCATAAGCTTCATATTTAATATCCAGAAAATTATTTCCCTTTCTGTTCTTGATCAATATTTTTGCAATGAATAAAAGAAGTTAAGCTGTGGAAGAGTACTTTTTTAATTAGAAGCAAACATAATGCCACTATGAATTGATTACTCCATAAATCCAGCTACAGAAATTAAAATGTTTAAAAATTAAAGTTTCAAAATTCTTTATTAGCCATAAGAAAATATAATCAATGCAATAAATTGTCTCTTAAAAACATAATTACTCTGACCTTAAGTAGCCCTATAGTAATTATTTGTAAGTAATGGAAATGACACAAAATTAAATTCTCACCCAGTCTAATAACTGGTTTTAACTGAAGAAAGATTCATAAGCTAATTAAAATTCTCAGACTTTCTTGGTGGAAGAATACAAGGAATACAAACCAAGCATTCTGTTTAACTCAATCGAGAGTTGATTCTTTGCATAGTCTTATAAAATCTTTAAAATTGATTGTATGGATTTCCTTCAAGTTTGTTCCACTCTTGTATTCAGGTCGGTAGGCAAGAACAGTAAATTACTGATGCTAGTAAAAAACTGTGTGCAAACCCTTTTTATGATACTACCATGACCATGCTTACCATGCATTTTGGAGTACATGTGAAAATCAAGGATTAGCAAATATACCAACAGCAGAGAGACTCAGACCTAAGAAGAAGAAAAGAGCTAAGCTCTTTTCCCAAATGGAAACAGTTTAAAACAAAACTAACTGGAAACATTTTAATCAATTCTGTAAATATTAGAAGAATCTGAATTTAAAAAAAAATAAAAATCCATAGAAGCAAAACTAGATCCATTTTCTTAAACAAATGGTAAACAACAGATAGGCAACAGATAGGCAACAGGAACAGAAGTCAATACAAGGTAAAACTCCGTAGGAGTTTCTTTTCTGCTCCTGTTTGAGAGGTGGTAATAGCAAACTGGACATTTTAAAACATTTTCTAGCTTTACAAGGCAAGAAATAAATTTTTATATTCTTTAAATGAATGAATAAATTAAGATGATGCATTAAACAGGTGGAAATAGGTACAGGACATTTTGCTAGCTGAAACAGTAGCCAGCATGTTATCTCTAGAAACCAAACTAATCTGCCCTTATACTAAAAACTCATCAAAGCCAGAATAACCAATGCAAAATATCAAGTTCAGCAGCCAAATTGCAGATGGGTATTTTTGCTAATATACTGTTTGGAGAGTGATTACTCAGGCTTAAAAAGAAAAAAGAGAAAATTTCAGAGCCAGCAGCTGGCTGGGCACTGAGGCAGCTCCACAGAAAGCATTAGGAGGGTCCCAGGGCAAGCAGCAGGCTGGCAGGGCCAATGGGGGTAGCAAACAGAAACATATACCCTGCATGAGTGGGGATTGCAGGGTGTGCTGTTCCAGGAAGGGCTGGAGCTCTGCAGAGACCTTCCCACATGCTGTTACTTCCCCAGAAAGGGTGAATGAGCTCCAGGGCACCCTTTGGCCACACTGCTCTCTCCATGGTAAAGTGGCAGCCTCGCCCAGCTGCACCTTGGCTCTTTTTCCACTTTGCTCCATGATGCTGAAAAAAAGGTATGGTGGACTTCTCACAGGGAGAAAGATCAAACAGGTACCAAAGGAGGGTAATATTCTGTCAAGGAAAAGCAGCAACGAGAAGAAAACCTGCATCCAACTTCTTGAAATGTCCCTGGAAACAGCTTTGTGACTCTTTCACATCCTTAGACCCTGTCTCCCCATTGATTCTCCAAACTTCCATCATCTCCATAAATCACCCCACTAACCACTCCACCTGTGATCTTATCTTTTGGCCTCACTTTTTCTCCAAGGTAGCCCACCTCCACTGGGACATCCTCCATTGTTGCTAATAATGAACTGAATATTTCAGTCTGAAACAAGTGGATGAATAATTCAACCAGAAAAAAAATCTTTTGGGATTGCTATTCTGGTAAGATTTTGTTTTGGCTTGGGGTATTTTGGTTTTTTTTACTGTAATGGGAAATATTTTGAGATTTCTACTTCCACTTTGTCAGCAACAGAATAATCAATTATTCTTTGAGCTCTAATGTGCACATTGTTACAATTGTTCTTCCAGCTGCTACAGGGTCCTTTCTTCCTCCTCTAGACAAATGCCTAGGCTCTTCATCATGACTGTATAAATCCTTTAACATAAAATTAAATAGCATGAATCAATGAAATATTGTGTTTAATACAAATAACACCGTTACTCTGCTACAGAGGACCATTTGGTTATACCTTTCAGCTTTTTAAATAATTCCAAGAGTGCAGCTGTTCATTGTCTTGGAGATGTATAATCAGATATTCTTTCTAATGCATTGTGAATCATTACTTGAATGAGGTTTTGTTTTCTTTTCATAAGGAAAAATATATCAATTTTCACTGTATTAAAAAGATGCAATTAAATTTGTTCTCCTTCTCTCACTGTAATTCCCTTTTATTTTTTAGTCCTAGTAGCAAGATTTTTTTCCCTTTCAGCGCCTTCCACCTCCTGGGTGTTCACTCACCATCCTGAGCATCTGTGTACCCCATCAGTGGGCCCTTATATTCATCAGTTCCCTGCTATTTCCTCCAGGATTTGGCTCTGAAACGGGGAATAGCTTTTCCTGAAAATGATAATAAGTTGGCTGCTTTAAACTTCCCTACTGTCTTTCTTGTGAAGGTGAATCCCTAAGGATAGCAGAGAAGCAGCAATAGAGAAGACACACAGTAGCTGCATGATGTTGATAAATTTTCAAGAACTCTGAAAGAATTACAGCATTCCTTTTACAGGAAAGTATTCATGACTTGCACTACACCCATCACTAATATAAGAAAATGCATCTTACTTATGCTCTGAAACATCATGGCTAGTTTGATAAATGCAACAACTCATGTCTGAGGAAGAGCAGTGCCTATTGCACTGCAGCAGCATCTTTTTCCTTTTGTTCTCAAGGACCCAATTTTCAGCAGATTGAGCTACTCTTTATCATCTTGTTCCTATGGTTTATTCATTAAGTTAAAGGAGTTGAGGGCTAATGATTTGAAGTATTTGTCTCCGACTTCAACAACATACTTCTGCAAAACGTATTAATTCTCCTTCTATTCTTTAGAAAAATCAACAATTTTCTTCAGAAAAGATAACAAATTATGATACTGTAGTAAATTATGGTCAGTTGCTAAAGAGGAAATGAGAATGAATACATGATTCTTTTTTGTTTAATGCATTCTTCTGATTTGACTTATATTTCACTGGAAATACTCAGATGCACCCTGGTCTCTGTGAAGGTACTCTGTGAAGTCCTCCACTTCAATGGGACTATTGACCAGAGTGTTTATCAATAAGGTCAAAATTTAGTGTTTCCAATAAATGTTGAACACATGTACAGGTTGGGATTTACACCAAATTCAAATCAGTCTACTGCATTACCTACAGAGGGTGAAAAACAACAAGTTACTATTTTTCTACCCTACATTTGAATTAGTCTGGAACTCCACAGGACGAAGCTTTTGTCCTGAAAAGACTCTAAGACCTTGAAAAATTCCAGGAGCTCTTCATCACAACTGGGGCAACATCCTCCTTTCTCATTTCGTTTGTACAAAGTTGATCAAATAGCCTGGCAGTATCGACAAAGTACATCTTATCTCTTCCAATGAGGACAAACAGGCCTTCTCTGCCCAGAATAGTGGCTTCTCCTCAACAGCAAGCCCTGCACACAAGGCAGGACTATGCAGTGTTTCTGCTCTCAGTCAGTGACAGGTTACTGGATTTTGAAGCATGAAAAATCCTATTCAAGGACTTCTTTGAGTGGGTAAAAAACAGTTTTGGATCAGGTCTTTCAGAGCTGTGTTGAGTTCCCATGTTGACACCTATACCCCTCAAATATCCCCCATGCTTCACAACCTGTTCCATTTCTTTACAAAAAGAAGGGACTTAAAGGGTATAGTAAATTGCTCTGTATGCTATACTGCAGTAACACTGTAGTACACTCTGTCAGATTGTGAGCATCTAGCACTGGCTATCACTTGAAAAGTTAAAATATGTTTGGTTCCAGGGATCTGGAACTCTATTTTGGGGAAGAAAAACTGTACTGCACCACCTATGTGCCCAGTGACGGTCTCCAGTATAGGCATGCTCCCTCTAGCATCTGGGACACTGACCCACAGAGCTTGCTGTACATACCTTTTGAAGTTCCTACATTCTTCAAACTATAAACCACTTCTTTAAAGCAGAGATTTGTAATGCATTACAGTCTCCTTTCATAATTAGTACTTCTGCTCTGTTTGTACTAAAGTAAATAGTTCAGAGCTTTTTTGACCTTGGAGATAGTAAAACAAACCAGAATAAGACTCATTTTTCTCATAAAGTCACCTTCAATAGCCATTTTCCCTCTTAACCCTGTACTAAAAACACTTAAGTCATCCTAAACTCCCTTTGGGGAATCAATTGCAATTCAGTATTACACGTCACCTGTGAACTGAAAAACCAGAGCACAAAGCTAGTGCCTGGGCTTGCTTGCTCAGCCTACCCTATGAAAGAACAAACATTTGGCAAATTATGGACAAACAAACTAAACATAGTTGGGCTGCTGTAAAAGATGTCAGATTCTGGATATTTATTTTAGATATAGACCACCACCATTTCGTCTACCTGAACAGAGCACTTCTTATCCAATAATCCCCTCTTACATTGTTTGGGTTTTATTATTATCATTATTGGGACACTGAAAGCACTTCACCCCAAAGACACCAGCAAGTTGACTCTACTCCTACCCCAATGGAAAGTAAATGGTAACTCTGGGAACTTGACTAACCTAAACTGCACTTGCATAAGGCCATAATGAAAACATTCTCCTATATCAGATCAGGAATAAGTAAATTCCACATTAGACATTAATTATTTGTTAGAAATATCCTCTTACCTCTATTGTACTCTAATCTATATAAGGGCTGAGTAAATGGGATATGCCTGGATGAAAGGCACATGAAAGAATGTTGCTGGAGTTGAAGCACAAAGCAAAACCTTCTCTCCTTTTAGTCACACGATTTCCACAGAAGGGAGTAACAAGAACAATTATTATTTTTGTAGAGTTTTAAAAAATGCAGAGTATGAAAAATAAGGAAGACATACATGCCTGAAAAAGCTCACAATTAAAATAGCTAGCAAAAAAAAAGACAGTTATCACATAATGGATAGAGGATGCAGTACATCAAAAACTAAAGTGTTTAAGCCAAGAAGATTAGCATGCACCATATTAGTTCCACTATTTTGTATTCATTCATCATCTGGGATCTTCAGTTTCAGAGATAAGAGCTTCATACAGGCAGCATTAGAAACAGAGGTTGCTGGGGGAACAGCTGGTCAGAAATTTTTCAGTGAAATAAAATTTAATTTGAAACATCACCAGGCTGGTAACCTTTGATGAATGCAAATAGGGTTTGCAGGAAATCCTGCCCAGACTCTTAGTAGACAGAACAGCTGGATGCCTTGAAGTCTTGAAAATGCTGGTTCTAGAGAGAGCTCTGAGAATAACAAGACTTTATGCTACAAAAGTGGGGTGCAGAGCTTTGAATTCACAGGGTTTGTGCTTCTAAGAGGGTTCATATAAAAGGTGGTACAGATGGCAGCTACCCCGAGAATACACTTGCAGCTGTTAGGAATCTTACCTATCCACTTTCCAAAAAGTAATGTCAACTGGTGTCTCACGCTGTGGTTAGGAGCTGTTTACCCAGGCAACAAAAAAGTCCCCATCTCTGCAGGGGTGTTAGGCCCTAGCTGCAGGCTCAATCTTGCAGACAGTGCTTGCTGAATGACTTCTGTGATAAAATATGGGCTCTCATCCAACTGTGACAAAACTTCTACCAGCAGTTGCTTTTATTCACGCGTCTGTAATTTCAGCTTCAAAAATTAAAGAAGATAAAGGAATTATAATGTGTAGGGGCAATGCCAACTCATTTCTTGTTTAACTAAACAGCTATCAATTTGCAAGAAATTTCAGGCAGGATTGACCTGGATCAGATTCAATTAAGTGACCTAGATATAAACAGCTATATATCTCATTACTGCTCCCTTATGCATTTTTTCATATGGCACTCCCTGGTTGAGCTCAAGCCAACAAAAGAAATTATATTTCCTTTGCTCCTGAAGACCATCACAGTATTTTGATCAATGACAAAAAAAAAATAAAGTCCAGATTTCACCATTATCTGCCAAATGACACGCTTTTTAATCATGCATCCCATCCTAAAAAAAAAGTATAAATCATGATCTACAGAGAAAGGTATTTTGTATGTAACCTACTGTTACAGAATTTATTATTTTTTGCTATAAGGAGAAAACCTTTCTAAAACCTCATCCATTTCAGGAGTCATAGTGGTTTTCACACTTTAGCTTACCCCAGTATAAGCTGTAATGGATCAATAGATTTGTCATGCCCTTTGTTTACAAAGCTCATTATTAGGTTTCAGCAGCTCACATTTATCATGCAGGAACAGGAAGAGAAAAATCTAAACTGGAGTCCCAGTCGCTAAGCACAACTGCTACAAAAGAACTGTGTTTAGAAAAAATATCTCTGTTGTAATAAATGAAACAGTATTAGGGTGGGGATAACAGATTTAAAATTTAGTCCAGATGAGATCAATACACACTGCATGAGTGGAAGGACACAAGTTAAAGCACATCACAGAAGGAGGAAAGGAGAAGGAAGGGGAAACCTGTGCCAAAGGAAGGGAAAAAGAGTAGGGAAGACAGCTCAAAGGAGGAGGATAAAAGGAGAGAGACACTAGAAATGCTATAAAGGTATCTTATTTGCAAGCATAAAACTTCATATTATATTTACTTTTGATTTTTTTTGCTAAATCTATGGATTAAATTCTAACTCTGATGATAAATCATCATTTGTTTACAGGAAAGCCTATGTAGTACTGTAGAGCAAAGTCCACCACTGTGAAGCTAGCACACGCAGGATTCAATGGATCCTCAGAGATTGTAGACGGTACTAATGCAGAGGAATTCTTTCAACAAAGTAAGTTTAGGAGGCTTGCGGGTTAGGAAATATCTTCTCAGGAAATAAATACAAAGGTGCAGGTATTGCAGTTCCTGACTTTTGGGAATTAAGTCTATTTTCAACAGCCTTACTTAACCAAGAACAAAAACTACTGGTAAGGAAGATAGAACAGAGATCTGTAAAGCCACACATGATGTAAGAAATGTAAATAGTTCCCTGTCTCTTCCAGTACCAAAGCTAGATTCCATTAAGTGAAACTTAAGAAAGTGCATCCAAAACAGTCTAAAGGAGGGAACAGTCACTGACACTTCTGTTACACTGCAGAGTAACACTATAAAGCAATTAATAACTTACTCTTTCTGAAAGAAAGCTTTAATATATTAATAAAAAGGACTTATTTTCAGATGTTAAAGAATATTTAAACAAGCACCACTTGATTCAGGTAAAAGAATGTAACTTTCTCGTACTTTTATTTACTAGGAATTACAGAAGTTTGCAGGTTGTAAGGGAACTTTACTCATTTAATCCAATCTCCTGCTCATAGTGGGTCTAGAAGAAGAATTGCACAAAACAACCTACAGTCACATTTTGAATAGACCCAAGGATGAAGCATCCTACTCTCACGGAAAGGGAAAAAAAGAAATAAATACCCAATGTCCCTGGTTGTATCCACTGCCTCTTGTCTTTTGAACACAAGCCTCTAGGAGTCTGGCTTTTTCTTCATGATAGATACCTAACACTGAAAAACAAAAGGCATCTTTCATAGGTCCAGTGTATGGTGGCAACTTGGAATGAAGTTTAAGTTGATCAGTAAACACAGGAGAAAAGCAGCTCCCCTTAGACTGACTAGGATAGAAATCTTCAGCTGGTTTTTGAATCCACACCCCCCCCTCCTTTTTTTGGTTTGGGTTTTTTTTTTTTTTTTTTTTTTTTGAGATCCAGACCTCTTATTGAAATCTCCTTAGAAGGGAACGCACAGTACCTGAAACCTAGAGACTTCATTTAAAATCTAATTCAAAAAACCCAGATGAAACAGCTATGAAAAGTATTAATAGGAAATTAATCCAGGCACATCATATTGCCTGTCAGATATGAAACTCACTTGTTTACAACTTCATGAGTGCCCTACTTCATGTTTCACTGAAGACAACACTCCAGATATAAGCATGTGTAAATTTGTCAGGATTTTTTTTTCCTCTTTATACCTCTCAGTGTCTTATTTACAGAAATCAATCACACATACACTCTCTTATGGCTTTTCTCCTTTATAAATAGTTAAGAGGCACCAGAAATTCAGACCTTATATTATTTACTATTTATTAAGAGGCTGAAACATTAAATGGATGGGTTTCTCAGTGAATCTAGATTACGTCTCAAAATACCACCCTTTCTTCCTGTCTGAAAAGAGTTATGATCTTTAATATATCCTCTGAAGTTCTCTCATCAGTATTGATAGGCACCATTGCCAGGAGTTCTTTTCTGACCTGGCCAAGAAGCCAAAATATAAACATATTTCACTCCTTCCCTTTGGTACAGCAGAACACCTGCTTGCTTTTTACCCCTTGATTTTTTTCATTCTTCTTAGCGCAGAATTGCACATAATAAGCATCCATCTCCCTCAGACACTTGGAGATTTTAGTGAGAATACTCTGTTTATTTAAGTTTTGTATTTCTTAATGTGGTTCGTGGGAGCAAGTTTTCTTTTGGGTGACACAGCATCCCCATGAACTCAGACATTTTCAGACCAACATGATGACTGCTTACTTGTTCATATTTCAGGTTTGCTCCCCTGCAAGGTTGAAGACCTTTTTTTCTTCTTTTCCAATTATGTGAAATTTTCCTGGAATTGATTTTAAACATTTATAGTTGCGATTACAGCTGCAACTCCAGGACAGGCTATACTGTTCTTTCTCCAAGGCTCAAAAAAAACTGTCAGTATGAACGTACCTTAGAAGCAAACCTATTATGAGCTTCCTTTCATGTCCTTTCCATAAACTTTTGCTAGTGGCATAAAAAACACAGCCTTTTCAGCTCAGTTTGATTTCTTTTGTTTACCATTTTTCCTTCTCCCAAAATTGTGGTTAGTGCACAGTGCAAAGTGAAGCAGTGTGACGAACAGCAAATACTCTAGGCTGCTGAGGGCAACAGAGCACAAGGACTAAGATGAAGTTGTTTAAGTTACTACTTCTCACAGGAAGAGAAGAGGGATGACACTAAGTCACCAAGTATAAACCTTACAGTGAGCCATCAATCTTATGCTGGTACTAGTATTTCATGGGAAGAGAAGCTAAAACTGCATCCAAAGGTCAGAGCAATATTTTGCACATTCACAGAGAAAAAAGGTATGTGGTTTTCCAGTAGCTCGAAAACATGCACAGCTCCTTTTAACAGGGTAAACAGGTTTATGGAAAGTTTACTGCTGTTGAGTTAGTCAGCTTGTAAGGCTTTGTATTTCCAGCATCCACACTCAAAGCCAACAGAAAGTGACAGAATTCACTAGACCCTTATATTTCAGAGTCTCTCAGGAAAGTAATCAGCTGTAGGACTAATAAGGCCTTTTATTCAACAGAACCTCAGGCTCAAGTTTTGAACTTGCTGTTCTGCTGCTGCAAAGGGAGAAAAATCTCTGCCAACACCACCAAACATCATCTGCTTGACTGCCTGCAACACAAGCATATTGAAAGCCCCATATTGAAAGCTTCCACTGACTGCCCAAACTGCATGCTTAGTTACATCACAGTCTATTAAAGGGAAACACAGAGCAGGCAGGGAGCATAACATCACAAGCACAAACAGATTTGAACCCCTGTGTGAGAATATGACAGAACCTGTGGTTCAGAGCAGACCAGAACAAGTTGCCTCTTCAAACAACTGTCATTAGATGAGAAGTTGAACACCAAAATGTACTGGGATTTATATTCTATTAAAAATGAGGATTTTTAAACTCAATGCAGAATGCCACAGCTGTACTCCTCTGTCCCCATTACTAGCTGTGACCATTGAGTGCCTCCCAGCTTTAGGGCCTGGATGCAGAGACCAGTTGAGCAGTCTGGACATCCATAAATCCATGGGTCCAGATGGGATGCACCCGCAGGTGCTGAGGGAACTGGCGGAAGTCATTGCTAGACCACTCTCTATCATCTTTACCAAGTCTTGGGAAATGGGAGAGGTGCCTGAGGACTGGAGGAAAGCAAATGTCACTCCAGTCTTCAAAAAGGGCAAGAAGGAGGACCCGGGTAACTATAGACCGGTCAGCCTCACCTCCATCCCTAGGAAAGTGATGGAACACCTTATCCTTGGTGCCATCTTAAGGCATATCAAGGATAAGAGGGTTATGAGGGGCAGTCAACATGGCTTCACCAAGGGGAAATCATGTTTGACCAATCTCTTAGCCTTTTATGAGGAAATAACACAGTGGATGGATGATGGCAGAGCGGTGGATGTGGTCTACCTTGACTTCAGCAAAGCATTTGACACAGTCTCCCACAGCATCCTCACGGCTAAAATGAGGAAGTGTGGACTGGATGATCAGGTAGTGAGGTGGACTGCGAACTGGCTGAAGGAGAGAAGCCAGAGAGTTGTAGTCTATGGGGCTGAGTCTAGTTGGAGGCCTGTAACTAGTGGAGTGCCTCAAGGGTCAGTACTGGGACCGGTATTATTTAATATATTCATCAACGATTTAGATGAGGGAATTGAGTGTACTATCAGCAAGTTTGCTGATGACACTAAGCTGGGAGGAGTGGCTGATACGCCAGAAGGCTGTGCTGCCATCCAGCGAGACCTGGACAGGCTGGAGAGTTGGGCAGGGAGTAACTTGATGAAATATAACAAGGGAAAGTGTAGAGTCCTGCATCTGGGCAGGAACAACCCCAGGTTCCAGTATAGGTTGGGGAACGACCTGTTAGAGAGCAGTGTAGGGGAGAGGGAGCTGGGGGTCCTAGTGGACAACAGGATGACCATGAGCCAACATTGTGCCCTTGTGGCTAAGAAGGCCAATGGCATCCTGGGGTGTATTAGAAGGGGGGTGGTTAGTAGGTCAAGAGAGGTCCTCCTTCCCCTCTACTCTGCCCTGGTGAGACCCCATCTGGAATATTGTGTCCAGTTCTGGGCCCCTCAGTTCAAGAAGGACAGGGAGCTGCTGGAGAGAGTCCAGCACAGGGCAACGAAGATGATTAAGGGAGTGGAGCATCTCCCTTATGAGGAAAGACTGAGGGAGCTGGGTCTCTATAGTTTGGAGAAGAGGAGACTGAGGGGTGACCTTATTAGTGTATATAAATATATAAGGGGGGAGTGTCACGAGGATGGAGCCAGGCTCTACTCAGTGGCAAACAATGATAGGACAAGGGGTAATGGGTACAAACTGGAACACAAGAGGTTCCACTTAAACTTGAGAAGAAACTTCTTCTCAGTGAGGGTGACAGAACACTGGAACAGGCTGCCCAGGGAGGTTGTGGAGTCTCCTTCCCTGGAGACATTCACAACCCGCCTGGACACATTCCTGTGTAACATTATCTAGGTGTTCCTGCTCCGGCAGGGGGATTGGACTAGATGATCTTTTGAGGTCCCTTCCAATCTCTAGCATACTGTGATACTGTGATGCGTGCCCCAGATGCACACTCATCCTGTGCTAGGGCAATATCTTGCTGCATGATAGCTCTCCCTCCTGTACCCTCATTTCCACAGAAAGTGAGCCAGGAGGAAACTGTACCATGGTCCAATAGATCTGCAGTGTGTACACAGAGGACTGTAAGCAAGAGTATCCTATAAAGTACAGACAAGCTTTAGGCTAACCATCGTTGCTCAAAACTGCCTTCCACCTTTGTTGTGCAAAAGCCGAATCCTGCAGGTCTCCTGCTGATTCTACTTGTTAGGTATGGCAACCCCTGTGCCAAAAGCATTCACAGAGTGGATTCAAGTGATTGCAATTTTCCCTTTTGGGTGCTCCAGCTAATACAATGGAGACTGATTGAACACTCCTATGCAGTTAGCCATAACAGTAAAAAGCAAAGCATAAACAAAAGCCAAGGCTTTAACCCTCAAAAGACAGGAAAAGAATTTCTCAGCCAATTAATAAAAAGATAGACATTTTAATAAGAACAGGGACTAGCACCCAGAAATCTCTTCTCCCAGAAGGGTGTGTGATGGGAGAAGCTCCTTTAGCTTTTTCCCTCTCTCCCAAACAATGTCATGTTCCCAGAAGAGCTTTCAAAGGAAAAATATATTCTATCCTCTTCCATGCCATCAGATATGTTGCTCTCCTGAATGCAACAGAAATAGGGTCCAACTTTATCAGAGAAAGATATGTTATCCTGGTCTTTTGCCTCCCAGGAGGTGTTTCAACTCTTATGGTATTCTGTAAGAAATGGATATGGCATCACCATTTTTTTCTTTAAAGGAGGGCTTCCTGTGAAGGGTTACTTAGACTCTGGATCCTGTGCAGATGGAGACATATGAAGAGTCCATGCACACTCAAAGCAAGCAGGCAGTCTGTCCATGAACACACAGCTGTTCTGTACCTCTACAAGTCTAAAACATAATGCCAGTGCACACACTTGCTGTGCAGAGTCAAAGGACTCGGGACATGGGCCTGTGCTGTTAAAAGAATGAGTGCTACCTTTCTCTAGCCCTGAAACCATCACTTGCAGCTGAAACAGTTTCACATAAACCCCAAGTCTAATGTTTTCTGCCACACTTCACATACCATATTTCACCATTCAGGCTCTACATACACTGTTGTAGAAGACCTTAGCTGAACTAAGACTGAAGGATACATCAAAGAAATACATTCGAGGTAAGCCAAGAAACTGAGAGTCACAAGTACATTCATTTAAAGATATTTAAGACATCTCAAACGGAAAAATATATATCTAGGTATATAGCAAAAGATGTTTTGATTGTTTGATTCAAAAACTGGCCACTGAAATCATCATAATAAAAAAGGTGAAGCAAGAGGAAGTAAAGCAGAAATGCTGAAGCAATAGCACAGAAAAGAGCCAGTCATAACAAAAGGAAATGGAGTTTAGAGACAAAGGAAAAATGCAAAGCAAGAAATATCTACAATTCAACAACAAATTGAGGGGGTAACTCAGGGTAAGACAGAATGAATTTTGCAGAGGGAAAATAAAGTTAGCTTTGAATAATGCCTTTGATGAGCAGAGGTAAATACCTGGTAACACAATTTAGTCTGGAAACACTGAAAAAGATAGGTCAACAAATTGGCTTTCCACAAAATACATATTTCATATAAATAAGAACAGGCTTTCTGGTTACACAGCAACCTTTGCTGTCATTTAATCATATTGTCTCATTCTATGTGGGTATCTTCAAATGCAATGCATACACGCTTCAGTCTTCAAAATCCTGTATAAAAAAAACAAAGACAGTCTTCAAAGTTAAAAGCTAAGAAATGTCTAAGAAATATCTCAGAACTTATTATGAACTTAGATTCCCTATATCCGTAGTCTACCTATTTATTAAAAGCAAAGCGGACTATCTGAAACATAACATTGTACTTATACTTTTATTTCATATATTACTGCAAATGGACAAATTGTAACATCAGCTTTGATTAAGACTTCAGACACTATGACAGCCCTTCAAAATAAACACTCTGACTGTACTCTAAATCCATCATTTACATTTTTTCACCCAAAGTATTTTTCATCATTTTTTAATACACTTGAGGGTTCATATTTTTTATTTTTCAGATAAGCAGATGGCATTGGAATTGACAGAATCGAAACATTTTCTACACTGTCACACAGAGTCTTTGAAATAGCTGATCATTGCCCTTGAGTTACCAGAACTAGAAGTTACCCTTCAGGTCCTTAACAGTTTGTCCTGGATTCAGCTGTTGCAAGTCATTTTTCTCCTTCCTATTAGCTGGTGCAGTACTGTGTTTTCAACTTCAGCCTGAGAACAACGCTGACACAGTCATAAAGGAGTAGCTCAGTGGTTTTGAACTTCAGCTGGGCTGGGAACTTACTTTTTTTTTGGGAGGGAGGAAAGGAAGGGGATAAAAAGATATAGCAAAGTCAGAACACTTTGATATAACACTAAGGTGATTACAGTCATTTATGCATAAAAACTGAGAAGCTGAATACCACAGTCCTATTGACTTCAATGACATCTGTCCCTGACTCGCACTCATCAGCTGTGGGTTCTGCTGGCAGATATAGATTTACAGCCTCATGGACAAAGACATTTTGGGTTAAGGGATAGTTGCCTGAAAAAAAGGAGAATCCTCAAGATTTTAAATCATCCAATTCCCTGGTTTTAACCTGGATTTTTATAAAAGAAGAAAACTGAAAAAAGTGCACAAGTCTGAGCACAGATATTACTAATAGGGAACAGGGTATTCCTTTAGTACCAGAAGTACGTTCCTGATCAGCCCTTAGAGGTCACCAGGCACATGTTCATGTCTTGATCATCACACAGCCTGTACTTTTCTTGTACAAACTGATACTTATGAGGCAAAGAAAATTGTTTAAGAGGGAATTCTGACCCAATAAATGAAAGGGAAAACACTGTACCTGGCAGTCCTGTCCTCCCCTTTCAACCGCAGACCAACATCATTCTTCAAGAGAAATTAAGACCAAGCAGAAACAATGGACAGAGCAATACACACTACAGCCTAATAGGTAACAGAAAACAATTGTGCTTTGGGAGAAAGAATGATTTCGAAATAGATTTGCAAAATAAGTTGCATACAAGAAGCAAAGCTGTGAGCAGTAAGCAGAAAGAACAAGGCACCTGGGGAGTAACAAATACTTCTGTGAAAAGGAAAGATGGTGAAAAGTCTGTTTGTAGTAACAAGACTATAGTTCAATCCTGAAATCCTGTAACTTTTGCTCAGTGCCTCTGCTCAAAAATGCAAATTATTTTCCCTTGTGTCACAGTCAGGATGGTAATTTCATTGCAGAATATTATTAGAAAACATACTGATCCCAGTACATATTATGTGATCTGGATTCAAAATGGTGACTGTTTAAACAAGTGATACAAGACTGGAAGTAACCCAGGATATGGATATATGGATATGGATTATAGTATTTCAAGATGTTGCAAAGGTTACCCAACTCCCCCACATAATTGTGAACTAACTGGGAAATGGCTATTTTAGTACTAAATGTCAGATCTGCACAGTTTTGAGTAAGCAAAAGCTGATCAATGGGACAGCTGCTGCAGTATTTTTGGCTTTGCTCTTTCAAGGCTGATGAGTTACTGGTATAGTTTCAGCACAGGTTTTTGTTCAATGATAGTTGTAAGTCCTTCTCTCTTGGCGATCTCAACTAAACTTTAATTTTGCACTCAGTGCTGTTAGTATGAAGTGTAATCTGGGCTAAAACAGTCCAGTTACCACAAAGTTATTTAAACTGCTGCAACTCCCCTCATTTCAGGGAAACACCCCCTGGTTTCCAGCTGGAAAAGGCCCTATATTTACAGGCAGCTGACAGAAAGGGAGCTAAATATCAAACACTCTTTCCAATTAAAAAGCAAATGGATCTTCCCAAAGAAGTCTAAATCCCAAGCCAGAGATCCATTTAGATCATCTTTACCTAATGAGACAGAAGGCATTGGTAAGAGTTAAGAGTGTGGGCAAGCAGCAGCTGGAATTGCATATGAAAAGGTGCAAAGTTTTCAAAGGCTAGGGACCTTATCACAGAATGGGATTTTTGGTTTGGGCTTTTTTTTTCAGTAGAGAAGTCAGACCTTATAACCACATGGAAATGCCTGAGCTTGCACGGGTGGGGTGCTCTTGCTGCCTGATTTCCAAAGCCCTGCGAGGTGTCTAAGCTTCAACATTGATACTTGGGAATCCACATCATCAGGCTCAAGGGACTGCACATTCATAGGTTACCTTCTCAGAGATATGCAGGACGTAATGTACATCACACAAATATGCTTTGCATAGAAGTTCTGAAAAGCTACTTTTACGTTAAGGGAGACAGTAAATAGTGAAACAGAAGCTAAACGCACCTCTGACCGTTCTGCCTGCCTCTTTTCCACACACTCTAGAGACACTTCACTGGATGAAGGTTACCTGCAGCCTCTTCATCAGCTTTGCTGTTCTCTTCCTGCTGTTCCAGACCATAGCAGTACTAGTGGAGGAGGCTCTTTTATAACCTTGTCATGATTGCCTAATCAGCTTCATCAGGTGACCAAGGCCTTCTCATCAAGTGATAGATTTCTGTGTTTTTAGTAGTTAGACCTTGACTGACTGCTGTGCCCTAGCCAACAGCTGTTGTGGTTCAGGGGTGCTCTGCTTATTTATCTAAGCTGGCTGATGTACAGTGTCATCCTATCTATTCTGTCAGCCTTTTAATGTCTGTGAGTACTTGGTGTGGTGCACATTTGGATGTTGCTTGCTGCATATCCATTCAGGCATGAAGTTTGCTTATTATACCCTATTGATGTCATCTTGCAGACAAACCTGTCAAGAAACTATAATTAACTGGCACCAGCATTTCTGGTTCTGGGAGAACTTAAACCCCAATTCATGCAGGTGAAAACTGCTACACAGACATAAAGGCCTGCTCAGTCCATCTCAGACTGCCACTGAACTGTGAAGTACAGAGTTGTAACAGGGATCATTTGCTGTATACTGCTGTTTTCCAAATAACTTTTCCTTCTGTCCCCTCTCCCAGATGGGTTATGCTACCCCACTTCCTCAAAAAGGGTATATTGTGTTTTGGAAACTACCTATTGCTTTATATTGCCAGGTTGGAAGAGGCTTTGAGCAACCTGGTCTAGTGAAAGGTGTCCCT
Source organism: Pezoporus wallicus (assembly GCF_028554395.1). Classification (NCBI taxonomy): domain Eukaryota; kingdom Metazoa; phylum Chordata; class Aves; order Psittaciformes; family Psittacidae; genus Pezoporus; species Pezoporus wallicus. Next base: position 2,062,776 of record NW_026635157.1, read on the forward strand.
GCCCATGGCAAATGAGTTGCAACTAGATGGTCTTTAAGGTCTTTAAGATGCTCTTAGACTATTCCATGATTCTATGATTTGAGATATGATACTCTACTGCTAACATCAGTGGCCTACTCACCCAAAAAGCACTAGCTTTCTCACTGTCTATGCAATTTTTATCTCATCCATTCTTATTTCATGTATCAGAGGAAAAAAAGACTTTTCTGCACTCTGGCAACAACAATAAGATTACATGAATTTGGTTTTATACCAAATCTGCAGGAAATCACTTTCTCTAGCATCATAAAAGGTGTGCCAAATCTACCTACTTATTTGCCACAACACTAAATGTATGAGTATCATATGTGGATTACAGCCAATTTCCACTGCAAATTGAAATTGCAATGTTTAAGATAAAGTAATAAACAGACCCTTATTTCACTTCCTGAGTCATTATAGTACAGCTGTTTGACTGGGCACACTGTAAATGTCACACAGGTCTTTCCATTTTAAAGAGAATGAGAAATGATGCTAATTGCTTTCTTATGATAACTTCTTGTAGGCCAGTTTACATAGCTTAAGCTTTTTTATGATAAAAGAACAGTTTACACAGCTCTGGTAGTGCTTGACTGCAAGGCATAGCTCTCTATGTGCTAGGCACTTGATTCCTTCATCTGCACATACAATTACCTTGAGATTCACTAGTGGGAATATTACTCTGTAGAAAACAGTATCAGGTAGCAGAAGCCTTACATTTATAATCTACCTCTTTACCTGTGGGTTGGTTTTGTGGGGATTTTGGTCAAAACCACAAAATAAATAGAAAACTAACAGAAACATCAGTAAGTTTTCCTTGTAAAACAACAGTTTAGAACATTAACAGACTCTGATGCTGATACTGGAAAGAAAAATAAAACCCCCAAACTTCTCATGCATCTCCTCCTGTGTATCTCACAAAAGAAGTTAAGAATAACTTTGGCTTTGCCTTGCTCTTGCCAGTGAGAGCAGTTTTCCCTATTCTACTGAGTGGGAATGAACAGACACTGTGCTCCATAAGGCTTGCTTTCAAGTATTCTTGCAGCCAAAACCAACCCGTACAGTGACTTTTCCCTTCTGCAGGTGGGGATCAAACTGGCATCAATGATCATCAGACTGCAGGTAATCCCACTTGCCCCCACCCTTCCCACACTAGGCTTGAAACATCCATTTCAGAGTCTGATACCACAGTGTTTTCAAGGAAGGGTAAACAAGGAGGGCTACACATGCCTAAGACCAGTGTCATGTGAGTCCAGAAAATAATGACAGGCACTTGTTCATCTCCCAGGACATGGGTACCTCTGTTAGAGAGTTTTCCATGGAAAAGTTCCTTATTCTTTCTCCATATTCTGTCCTGAAAGCTGCCCCACGCATTTGCTGTGCAAAAGAATGATTAATACATAGTTTTGTTTCCATGGACATTGGGTTTTTTGCTATTCAGCTCACAAACCTGAGCAATTTCTCATCCTTACTCTCCTATGAAACACAGCTGACAGATTGGCTCCAGTTCTTCTATAAAGGGAATGCATGACAAGGGATTTATAAAAATAATCTTCCTACCAAAAGAAAACCCAAACAAACAAAAAATTCCACAACACTTCTTCGTAGCAAAAACATACTTAAGTGAAGTATGTATTTCAGAATGAAGAAAGAGGATAGTGGTGGCTATCAGGATGTGAACATGCAAACTTTACAGGATAACAGTTTGCTTAACTGCTTAACTGGATATTAAAATTAGAACTATTGAAGTCTCATCGCTGTAGTGAATTCACAGGGGACAAAAAAAAGTAAAAACCCAAAATCTAAGGCAAATGGGGCTAAAGAGAATAAAAAATATTTATGTTCAAGAGAATGAAAAGAAATTCAGTCAATGTTAATGGCTATAGCAAATAGAATTTATACAACTGTTAGCTAAATGAAATGTAGACTAAGTGGATAGCTGTATGAATTTCAGACATATCATTCAATTTTTACCAAAAGAAAAAACGGAACAATTGCAGCCAGACCAGTTAAATACATCAAAGGAAAGTAATATTCGAAGATCTTCAGCAGCTTGGCGGGGGGGGAGTTATGGTCAACTAATTTGACTGATTCTGAAATCAAGTTTGTTAACAAAGAGAACAGAATGCTGTACTGTGCTGTAGGTTACTTGTCATCCTGACATCAATAAAAAGGAACGCTCAAGTGAAAAGACATCTATTCAGGGATAAGGTCTAGACGTCCTACTTCTAGGAAAAGCACTGCTACTTCAAAATTAATATCTAGGTAAAGGTTTTGGAAACGCAATGTTTTATACAGGTTGTCGTGGTTTAAACCCAGTCAGGTAACTTGTTCACTCACTCCCAGTGAGTGGTGCCGAGCTGACAACAATCGAGGTCCGTGTCCCCCCCCCCCCGCACCGGGGCTCTCCCCTTCCCCGCTCCCAGAGGAACGGGGAGGAGGATCGAAAGAGTGCAACTCCTACGGGTTGAGACAAGAACAGTCCAGCAACCAATGTACAACACAAATCACCACCGCTACTATCAACTACAACAATGATAAGGGAAAATAACAAGAGAAGAGAATACGATACCACCGGCCAAGAAACGGGTCCCACCTGGAAGCCCCTGTCCTTCCGGGTAACTCCCAGTTACCCCCCACCCTGGGCATGACGTGCTGTGGTATGGAATACCTCCCCGGCTAGCCCGGGTCAGGCGCCCCATCTCTGCTTCCTCACAGCTTCCCCTCCTCCCTGGCAGAGCATGAGCCTCACAAAGTCCTTGGTCAGGGTAAACATCACTTAGCAACAACTGAAAACATCGGCTTCACCAACACTGTTCTCAGGCTGGAAGTCAAAACACAGCACTGCACCAGTTAACACAAAGGAAAAACATGACTGCTACTGCTGAACCCAGGACATTATCCACCCCTTATTCCATACCATTCACGTCGTGCTCAGATCCCACATTTTCAATAACCCATCGCTCTCCCACATATATACATCCATATACATACAGACCAAGAGGAAAAGATCATTTTCTTAGTGCATGGACCAATCCCTATAATGCTGCCGAGTCCATTCGGTCCATGATGTTCAAAGTTCATTCTTTGTTGGGATGATGGCTGGAGGGAAGTCAGGGCCAGTTGCTGGTGACCTGGAGACATCTAGTTGACAGGCTATAAAAGCATTACACAGCAGGCAACAGCATACAATTGAGTTCACTGGCTGTTTTCCCCTAAAATCAAATCCCCTTGAGGTATACATCGGACTTCCCCATCTTCCCGCATTACCCACCAAGTATATCCAGGTCCCTGAGCAAAAGCAATCCCACGAGTGGGTTTGCCTTTACCTGAAGCAGGAATAACCCAGACTGTCTTCCCCAGCAAATTCTTCATATGCACCACGGGAACTTTGTCCCCCTCTACAATATGTAAAAGTTCTGACTGGGCTGGGCCAGCCCTGTTGGCAGATCCTCTGGTGTTGACCAACCAGGTGGCCTTTGGTAAATGTGTATCCCAATGCTTGAAAGTTCCCCCACCCATTGCTCTCAGTGTAGTTTTTAACAGCCCATTGTACCGTTTGATTTTCCCAGAGGCTGGTGCATGGTAGGGGATGTGATATACCCACTCAATGCCATGCTCTTTGGCCCAAATATCTATAAGATTATTCCGGAAATGAGTCCCATTGTCTGACTCAATTCTCTCTGGGGTGCCGTGTCGCCACAAAATCTGTTTCTCAAGGCCCAGGATAGTGTTCCGGGCAGTGGCATGGGGCACAGCGTATGTTTCCAGCCACCCAGTGGTTGCTTCCACCATGGTAAGCACATGGCGCTTGCCTTGGCGGGTTGGTGGCAGTGTGATATAGTCAATCTGCCAGGCCTCCCCATATTTATACTTCAACCATCGTCCTCCATACCAAAGAGGCTTTAACCGCTTGGCTTGTTTAATTGCAGCACATGTTTCACACTCATGAATAACCTGGGCAATAGTGTCCATTGTTAAGTCCACCCCTCGGTCACGGGCCCATCTGTATGTTGCATCTCTGCCCTGATGGCCTGAAGTGTCATGGGCCCACCGGGCCAAAAATAATTCACCTTTATGTTGCCAATCTAAGTCCATCTGAGCCACTTCAATCTTAGCTGCTTTATCCACTTGTTGGTTGTTCTGGTGTTCCTCAGTGGCCCGACTCTTGGGTACATGGGCATCTACATAACATACCTTCACCACCAGGTTCTGTACCCTGGCAGCAATATCTTTCCACAGTGCAGCAGCCCAGATGGGTTTACCTCTGCGTTGCCAGTTGCACTGCTTCCGTTGCTTCAACCACCCCCACAGGGCATTTGCCACCATCCATGAGTCAGTATAAAGTACTGGCCACTTTTCTCGTTCAGCAATGTCCAGGGCCAGCTGGATGGCTTTCACCTCGGCAAACTGACTCGATTCACCCTCTCCGTCAGCAGTTTCTGCAACTTGTCGTCCAGGACTCCATACAGCTGCCTTCCATCTCCAATGCTTTCCCACAATACGGCAAGAGCCATCAGTAAACAAGGCATACTGCTTTTCACTTTCTGACAGTTTATTATATGGTGGGGCCTCTTCAGCACGCACCACCTCCTCCTTTGGTGACATTCCAAAATCTTTGCCCTCTGGCCAGTCCATGATGACTTCTAGAATGCCTGGACGACTGGGATTTCCTATTTGAGTTCGTTGTGTAATTAGTGCAGCCCATTTACTCCATGTAGCATCAGTTGCATGATGTGTAGAGGAGACCCTGCCTTTGAACATCCAGCCCAGCACGGGCAGCCGGGGTGCCAGGAGGAGCTGTGCTTCAGTGCCAATCACTTCCGAAGCAGCTCGAACCCCTTCATAGGCTGCCAGTATCTCTTTCTCAGTTGGGGTATAGCTGGCCTCAGATCCTTTATATCCCCAACTCCAAAAGCCGAGGGGTCGACCTCGAGTCTCCCCTGGAGCTTTCTGCCAGAGGCTCCAGGTAGGACCGTTCTCCCCAGCTGCAGTGTACAGTACATTTTTTACATCTGACCCGGTCTGGACCGGTCCAAGGGCTACTGCATGAACTATCTCGCGTTTAATTTGCTCAAAGGCTTGTTGCTGCTCAGGGCCCCATTTAAAATCATTCTTCTTCCGGGTCACATGATAGAGAGGGCTTACAATCGAACTGTAATTTGGGATGTGCATTCTCCAGAACCCCACTGCACCCAAGAAAGCTTGTGTTTCTTTCTTATTAGTTGGTGGAGACATTGCTCTTATCTTGTTGATCACATCTGTGGGGATCTGTCTACGTCCATCTTGCCATTTTATTCCCCAAAATTGAATCTCCTGTGCAGGTCCCTTGACCTTACTCCGTTTTATGGCAAAACCAGCTTTCAGCAGGATTTGGATTATTTTCCTCCCTTTCTCAAAGATTTCTCCCGCTGTATCGCCCCACACAATAATGTCATCAATGTATTGCAGGTGTTCTGGAGCTTGCCCCTGTTCCAGTGCAGTCTGGATCAGTCCATGGCAAATGGTAGGGCTGTGTTTCCACCCCTGGGGCAGTCGGTTCCAAGTGAACTGGACACCCCTCCAAGTAAAAGCAAACTGTGGCCTGCACTCTGCTGCCAAAGGAATTGAGAAAAATGCATTGGCAATATCAATCGTGGCATACCACTTGGCTGCCTTTGACTCTAGTTCATACTGAAGTTCTAGCATGTCCGGTACGGCAGCACTCAATGGTGGTGTGACTTCATTCAGGCCACGATAGTCTACTGTTAGTCTCCATTCTCCATTAGACTGGACATATGGGGCTATTGAAGGGTGAGCGGGTCCTGCTGATCACCCCCTGACTCTCCAGTCTACGGATCAGCTGCCAAGAGCTGCCTCCAAAGGCTGAGGGACTTTTTCTCTCTTGCAATTGCTTTGTCAATTCCCCCTTCTCTAGCAAGTGATCCCAGCTGCTTGGCTTCTGTGCCTTCTAGTTCGTGACCATCGGCCCCATTGTCCCAGCATCGGAGTAACCAGGTGATGATGTGCTCCCCTGGTTGACGGGTAAAATCTTTTCGCATATTCCGCAGTTCGGTTGAGGTCCGAGGTCGAGAAGTTACCTCTTCTTCTTCTTCTTCGTCATGTGATGATGACTCCTGATCAGATTCTGGACCGGGTGGTGAATTCATTGGTTCTTCATCTCGCTTCACCCTTTTTGCCTCCTTTTTGCTTGTTCTCTTGCGTACAGGGGCAACCGATATTGGTACAAAGTGGTCCTCTGGTCTGGCTGCAGTGATTATCACTGTGGTTTGAGTAGCAACTGTACTTGTTGCTGGGGGTGGTGCAACTGCTGTGCTTGGAGCTGGGGTAACCGCGCTGTCTGTTGCAGTTGAAATTTGAGCAGCTGCTGTACTTGCCGCTGGGGTAGCTGTGCTGTTCATTGCAGCCAAAGTTTGAGTAGCGACTGTTGCTTTGCCCTCAGATCCGCCAACATTCTTTTCCTTTTGAAGGTGCTGGATAGTGTTGAACAAGGCCCTGTAAGCATAGGCCAAGCCCCAGCACGTTGCCGTGATTTGTCCACCTCTGGTATGGCCAGAATGACCACACACCTCATTTAAGTGTTTTACTAATTCTTCTGGATTTTGCAGTTGTTGGGTAGTGAAATTCCAAAGTACTGGAGGGGCCCACTGACCTAGATACTTGCCCATACTATCCCACACACCCTGCCACTCATGGCTGTCCAGCCTCAGGGAAAATCTCTTGGTCCTCCTACATCGTCGTTTGACCCCAGACAAGACCCAAACCTGACTCTGCTTAACTCTTGAAATCAGTAGTGGGCAAAACACACTCTGTATGCGTGTTAGCATGGTGATTCCCATCACCATCAGCAAACAAGTCTCAACAGCATTAAAAGGCCATTCAAAAAATTCAAAACTCTCAAATGTAAATGGTCTGGGGGGACGACTGGGAGGGTAAAAGGATGTCTCCTTCAGAGGTTGAGCACCTCAGAAGGAGAAAAAAGATGTGTAATTGCTAAGCACCTCCATCATATACCTCCCAAAGTATAAAGGTGGTGACCACACTGGGAACATAAGCCAGATCAGTTTCATGATCAATGATGCTATTGTATTACAAGTCATTACCATAAAGTACAATGGGACAAAAACCTTAGCCCAAGCCCCACACTTGAAAAACACTAATACAGCAAATACCGGATGGACGTAAGATACGATATACTGAAACTGTGAGATCAACAGGAACAACCTTGAGAGCCAATAAATCAGCATTGTGACGAGTGACTATCAATCCAGTCAGATCTGTTCTTATCTCAACCCCTCGTGCCCCACATTGGGCGCCAAAAAGAACTGTCGTGGTTTAAACCCAGTCAGGTAACTTGTTCACTCACTCCCAGTGAGTGGTGCCGAGCTGACAACAATCGAGGTCCGTGTCCGTCTCCCTCCCCCCCGCACCGGGGCTCTCCCCTTCCCCGCTCCCAGAGGAACGGGGAGGAGGATCGAGAGAGTGCAACTCCTACGGGTTGAGACAAGAACAGTCCAGCAACCAATGTACAACACAAATCACCACCGCTACTATCAACTACAACAATGATAAGGGAAAATAACAAGGGAAGAGAATACGATACCACCGGCCAAGGAAACGAGTTCCACCCGGAAGCCTGTATCCTTCCGGGTAACTCCCAGTTACCCCCCACCCTGGGCATGACGTGCTGTGGTATGGAATACCTCCCCGGCTAGCCCGGGTCAGGCGCCCCATCTCTGCTTCCTCACAGCTTCCCCTCCTCTCTGGCAGAGCATGAGCCTCACAAAGACCTTGGTCAGGGTAAACATCACTTAGCAACAACTGAAAACGTCGGCTTCACCAACACTGTTCTCAGGCTGGAAGTCAAAACACAGCACTGCACCAGCTAACACAAAGGAAAAACATGACTGCTACTGCTGAACCCAGGACACAGGTGCACATGCAAATGAACGTGAACTGCCTCTCTTGACTTGCTCAGTCAATAGCCACATTTGCAGCCATTGCCACAGTCATCCAACGTTGTAACCCGAATTCTACACCCACTGCTGTCTCCAGTAGCATTTGGGTTGAACCTAAATCCTTGGCCAAAAAGTTACTGCTGTCCTTAGGTGTGCAATGCTGAGTAAGAACCCCAAGTGACTATCATCTCTGCCCGCTACCTGACTGCTATGTCCATTTGAAGAAGGGTATTAACAAACAGGCAGAATGAAAGTAAGGGCAAGAGGAGAGTCATGAAATAGGTTTTAAAACATCCCTGATAACAAGACTCAGAAAACTTCAACTAATTTTCTCATCATAGAAATTACTTCATCTAAGCCTAAGTACTTTAAGAAATTTGACAGAGCTCATCAATCTGCTTGATAGGGCTTTGAGCTAAAGTTGAAGTTAGATCAATTGAGACTAAATTAAATGTAAAAATAAGTGTAATAAAACACTGAAAAAAAATGCCAAAACTTTTGTTGAAGATTCTACTACAAACATTTTAAACTAAGATATTTGGTTTGTTTTTTTTTTTCTTCATAAAGATATTAAACCAGGAACTCATGCCGGAAAACCAACAATTTGTACTAAATAGATTATCAAGGTTATCAAACCAGCCATTTTGGAGTTGGAAGTCACTCATCTGAATTTGTGTAAAACCTTACATTTACAGCTTTCATATGAAAAACTGTTTTAAATAAGATCTTGGGTAACGTTCTGTCCCTTTGTGTTTCTTTTCAGACTTTTGCCATGTCTTTTACTGGACTCTTTGGTTTCGTTCCACTGACTCTGCTTGGACCATTTTTTATTTCTCTTTTACTAAGGAAGCCGATCTTCTCTTTCTCCCCCTCTTCCTTTTCTTCAGTTTTAGTTTTTCCTAAGTGTTTGCTCCTTCCAATCCCTCCTTTGCTTTTCCTTCAGCCTTCCTCTTCTGTCTCTTTTTTGTCCCTTTCCAATCAAATTATTTAACGTGATCACATATGGAACAAGTGTGTCAGGGAACATAAAAATAAATTAATAATAACTGCCAAATAATAAACAAAATTCACCTGTTAGCCTAAGCCAAAGAGGCTAAATAAATAAATAAATAAGGGTCACAATATGAGCATTTATGAGCATACTGAAATGCTGTATCTCAGATAATTGCTTTTCATTCCAACTTTGATAGCTTCACTTATGGTAAATTTTCTAAGATATAAAGGCAGATATGTTGAAACCACTTTAAAGAGTCAACAGAGAGCATACATACGCTTTCTTCCATAAAGATCAAATCACAGCCAGGGGCAGTCTTACTGTTCTGACAGGTGTATCTGAAGCACATTATCTTCTTATGGACTCCTATTATCCTTTCTGAGATAACTTGATGCATTCAATTAAATTCCTGGTGTGAAGCCCCAAAGCCTTACAATCATTTATTCTCCTTCTGCTCCAGCAGGGTTTCAAGCCCTTCTGTTTCTTCCCTTCAGGATGTTATAGTCCAAGCTTGGTGAAACTAACTTTGTGTCTAGTCAGTGGAACTAATCACTGGAACAAAATGCTGCAATTCAGCTCCCAGGCAGAAAATTTTTGACATCTGATTGAGAACTTTACACAGAAGTCTGACACAGTTTACATAATTCATGTGACCTCGACATTTTTCAGTGAATTCACTGAACAGTCTTAGATTTTCCTATGAATATATGGAATCTGGGTTAAATGGTCAAGCATAAAAGAAGTTTTCATCCCAGGCAAGTTTCTCCTGAACATATCCAGGTAACTGGTTGGTTTGTTCTTTTTCACTTAGTTGTGAGTCCTGTATTTTTCATTTCTGTGCCATGCTATTTCTGTGAATAAATCCATCCACCAAGGCTTATGTGTATCCAGGATTCACCTTTTTCTTAAAGGCAGTAGATATTCTTGTTAGATGTTAACTTTCAGACACTGCTACTCTATCAAAGGCAATCTATTTAAAATTATTTACAATGAAATGTACACATTACAGCTCCTGTGGAGCCAGAATGTGGCTTTTGAACAGCTGGGAAGGAGCCCAGCTCTTCAGAAGTTAAGTAACAATTTACAAGTGAGACTTAATGCATTCTTTCTGTTCATTGCAGTTTTCAGTTCAAAAGTACAACAGTACCTAGAAGATACTATGGAATTTGCATGAGAATTTGAAACAAATAAAAAAAAATCACAGATAATTACAGGGAGATTGTTCCAGGAAAATGTTGTCATAGCCCAGGATCCTCACCAGGGGCTTACTTCTTCTTTCTTTTTCTTAATAAATGTATTTATTTATTTGTATTATTAACATTGACAATTTTCTTCAAAAAGAGCAAAGGAGAGGTGAGGAAGAGGCAATAGACAGAAGATTAAGCAGCTTAGATAACAGTTTGAAAAACAGGATTAGAAAGCTCAGCAGCACAGTAAGAAGGTCATAAATCAGAGTCCCATGCACACAGAGCAGCAGGTAAAAGTGAGTTAGGAGTGATGACAGACAGAGGTAATTTATTGATGTGGCAAGGAAGTTAAAATAAATAAAAGCTAATGGTGCTCATGGGTTTTGGCAGAGGATAGCTTTGCCTGTTTTAGAGGCAGCTAAACCTGATGAAAGAAGAAAACTTCTAATTCCCAGCATCTTTCAGCACCTTTTCAAGGGAAATGTAGCCCAAAACAGTAGATATTGAGAGTAGGATTTCCTCAACACTAGATTAGAGGTAGCATCCATTATATTTTCATGGGACGTTAAACTCATAAACACATTCACTAAACTTCAGAATAGAGCAAACAAATATAGAAAAATTTTTCATCTTTCCCCATATTTTAATTCTTTGGCACCTTTAAGTGCAACTACTGTGATATCTGTGATAATCCCATAGAATGAATTTGATTTTCACAATGCCTAATGCCACACAAAATAGCTGTGGAAATCATACAATTTCCACTACAGAAATTAAACATACAATTGAGGAACAAATTTTCTGGTTTTATCCAAAGATCAGAACAAACAAAATGGATGTATTCAGTTATTTTATTATTATTTCAGTGCTTCACTTGCATGAACATTTTAACTTGAAAATAAAAAATATATTATTTCAATGACATTGAAATTGAGATTCTGATTTTGTAACCATATCAGAATAAATATTTCCATCATTTCAAAAGCTTCCCATGCATTTCTAAAATGAGAAATGCACTCGAATATCTGCTCTGAAAATACTGGGGTTTCAACTAATCTGAATTGTCCTGTGGGGTAGGAGTAGGGGAGAGAAAACAGTCTCAACATATTCTCACCATAAAGATATAGTCAGTCTCTTGCAAGTCCATCAACTCCAGGCCACAGGGCAGAATCAAAGAGTTTAGACTCCCCCTCCATATATGAGAAAGCTTACTGACTAGAAGCATGATGAACTTGCTGAACATTCACTGGGTAAGTGACTCCAAACCACTGTGTTTTAGAAAGTTTAAAACATTTATTTTGAAAAGGAAACATGAAAACAGAAGGATACAAGACATTTCTAAAGGATATATCTAGAAATAAGCAGATTTTTGGTTTGCTCTTTTTTTTTTCCTAGCAGGGCCAATTTAAATGAGTTCAAAAATGCTTTCTAAATAGTTAATCCCATCTCTCAAATTCTGAACTTGAAAAACTGAAATTCCATCTTGTTAAAGCCTCATGTAATAGAAATGGCTTTATGCCATGATTAACTAATGATGCTGAAATCATTTCAGAAAAAAAGAAAGCATAATGGATATAAAGGTGAATACTTCCAGTTCTTAATCATGCTGAAGATGCTACAGTCATTAAATTGCTTCTGATGCACACATCCAGAGACAGAAAAAATGTCAACAAAAAAGATATACGAGTTGCAGTGAAGCCTGTGGAATTGCTTACTGGCAGCAGTTATGAATCTTGCTCTGTTTTCAGATGCTGCTGTGCATTTTATTGTGCATAGCAAATCAGAGCAGAAGGTAACATTGTCACTGGTAAAACAGCTTGTTAAAATAAATTTGGAAGTGCTTAAAGTCAAAGAATCTGTGTCACATTGTACCCAGAAGCTTGCCCAAGAGGAAGAGAAGTGAAAAACCTTTCTTTAGATGGCCTTTTTTATATGGCTATAAATTCCAAGATGAGGCACTGCTGCTTCAGCAGCTATGAGAGCAATCTTAAAGTTCTGGAGGGTTTTTGGGGGGTGAAGGATGGAGGAGGGTGCTTTGGTTTTGTTTCATTGGACACTACTTGCCTGAAGGGTTGCTACCCCCTTGGTTGCAAAAAAATGAATCTCCTAACTTGAAAGATGGACAGAAAATACAGAGAAATGTTACTTAGCCCTACAACCCTGGAGCAGCAGAGCGAGCTTCACACACTAGGACAGCTGGATCACAGGGCATCTACTTCTTGTACCCTATTGAAACTGTCAATGCAACCTTAAATATCCTGGAGAGTCAAAAGACTGTTCAGTACTTAAAATCTGCAACTTATGGTGTCAGTTCAAAGTGTTGATTCTTATAAATAAATAAACTGTCTTGAGATGCAAGAGGCTTGTGCTGGTCACTGGAGAGAAGCAATTGCTCGATTCTCTAGGCATATCAAGGGGTTCATTAAGAGCAGCCAACATGGCTTTACCAAGGGGAATTCTTGTTTGACCAACCTTATAGCCTTCTATGAGCAAGTAACTAGGTGGATGGATGATGGTAGAGCAGTAGATGTGGTTTTTCTTGATTTCAGTAAGGCATTTGATACTGTCTCCCACAGCATCCTCATAGATAAGCTAAGGAAGTGTGGGCTTAATGATCAGGTAGTGAGGTGGATCAAGAACTGGTTGGAAGGAAGAAGGCAGAGAGTTGTGGTCAATGGGGCAGAATCTAGCTGGAGGTCTGTGACTAGTGGAGTCCCTCAGGGGTCGGTGCTGGGACCAGTGCTGTTTAATATTTTCATCAACGACCTGGATGAGGAAACTGAATGTACCCTCAGCAAGTTTGCTGATGATACTAAACTGGGAGGAGTGGCTGACACACCAGAGGGCTGTGCTGTCATTCAGCGAGACCTGGACAGGCTGGAGAGTTGGGCGGAGAGGAACTTGATGAAATTCAACAAGGGCAAGTGTAGAGTCTTGCATCCGGGGCAGAACGACCCCATGTACCAGTACAGGCTGGGGGCTGACCTGCTGGACAGTAGTGAAGGGGAAAGGGACCTGGGGGTCCTGGTGGATAGGAAGATGACCATGAGCCAGCAATGTGCCCTTGTGGCCAAGAAGGCCAATGGCATCCTAGGGTGCATTAGAAAGGATGTGGTTACTAGGTCAAGGGAGGTTCTCCTCCCCCTCTACTCGGCCTTGGTGAGGCCACATCTGGATTATTGTGTCCAGTTCTGGGCCCCACAGTTCAAGGACAGGGAATTGCTTGCAAGAGTCCAGCACAGAGCTACAAAGATGATTAAGGGAATGGAACATCTCTGTTATGAGGAGAGGCTGAGGGAGCTGGGACTCTTTAGCTTGGAGAAGAGGAGACTGAGGGGTGACCTCATCAATGTTTACAAATATGTAAAGGGTGAGGGTCAGGATGCTGGAGCTAGGTTTTTTTCAGTGATGTCCAGTGATAGGGGGCAATGGGTGTAAACTGGAGCATAGGAGGTTCCATGTGAACATCAGGAAAAATTTCTTTACTATGAGAGTGACAGAGCACTGGAACAGGTTGCCCAGGGGGGCTGTGGAGTCTCCTACGTTGGAGATATTCAAGGTCCGCCTGGACAAGTTCCTGTGTGATGTACTCTAGGTTACCCTGCTCTTGCAGGAGGGTTGGAATAGATGATCTTTTGTGGTCCCTTCCAACCCTTAGGATTCTGTGATTTGGTGATTCGGTGATTCTTGTAGGTCTGACATCATACTGTATAGCATGTCTCACTCATCCAAGTACTGGCTAGGGCACAGGGCAGGGGTCAGGAGGTATCCTAGGATGTGCTGTGAAGCTTGAGGAGGTGCTCAGTGACCACTTGCAGAACTAGTAAAAGCTTTGGGTGTCTCTGTTGCAGCATGCTGAGCACTTAGGGCACTCTGATATGCCTTAAGACAGTACAGTGTGGCAGAGGCTGCGTGCTCCACCTTACACTAAGAGATGGCCCCAGTGAGCATCCTCAAAGGACCATACAAAAACTGAAATAAGGCAAGAATGTAGATGATATGTTTTTAAACACTATCACCTAGCTCAACAGCAAAATCAGAGTGCCACCAGCATATGAGCAGGGAGCTGGGGGAAAATGTTCCCAGAAACTTTTTCTTTACACTGTCCTCCCTTCAGTAAAGAGGGAACAGAGGCTGGATGACACTACTGACAGCAGGAGTGGAGGCACTTGCAGACAAAGATACAGCATATAGGAAGTATTTGGCCACCGTAGTGCCTCCTTTCTTTCTCCTCCCAGTTCCTTTGATTTTTAGTTCTTGTTTGCTACAATGGAAAATCACCAAGAGCAAGATGGGAGAAGAGCATTAAATGTACTGTCTGGAAGTCCTTTTAATAAAATGTCTGGTCTGGTCAGACAGTGGCCACAGGTCGGGTGTGTGCCATCTGGGCACAATTTCCAGATCAGACATCCATGTCATTTGTCTGAATAATTTTTAAATACAGCCCATTTTGAGCAAAGTAAAATGATTAAGATGTTCCAGTCTGCTCTCAGAAAAAATACACTGCTGTGCACAGTGTATTTGGATGAAGTCAAATGCTTCTCATTGCCTTGTCCTCAGTGACTTTAGGGTTTCATGACTATTATGAAGCTTCAATTTTATTCTTATGCTTTGCTCTGCACCATTCTCTAGCTGGAAGACTCACAGTGAAAATAAGAGTTTCATTAAAAGTTTGAAACAAGGACAGAAGGTATTTGTTGAATTTGCTTTTAACTGGGAAAAAAATTAAAGAAATATAATCTGTTCTTGTAAACGTCTGATTAATTAGGTCTGCATTTTCAAGATGTGGGTTTTCTTTAATATCTCTTTCTCATTTTCAGTACATGTTACTATAGCAAAATCAGTACTCAAGCAGTACAGGCCATGTCAGCAGTTTAAAGTTATTTTAGCTATATACTGAGAAAGAATGAGTGTATGTAGCAATTCAGACTCCAGTGAGAACATGACTATACTTGCAAGTCGACAGATTCTTATTTCAACTTAGTTTTTTTGTTCCTCTGCAAGCAGAAGGATATTAACATAAGAGAAGTAGGGTTTGTAAAAAGAGATGTCTTATTAGATTTACTGATACAACTGAAAAGAAAATATTAGGTTTTCAAGTATGCAAATCTTCAACAACTAGTCTTCAAAATTTAAAACAGAGGCAACACAGTTATTTTTTGCTTGAGTGCATTTTTACCTCAGATAGTCCTGATAAGCAGATTTTTGATCATTTAGATACAGGATTTACAGGGAAGACTTTGAGGATCAGGAGTCATTAGCAATATCTTATGTGAGACTGATGAAAAATCAGAATTTAGAACTACATAAACACATGCTGAGGTTCACCTCAACCTCTCTGAGCTTTAGAATTTCAACACTTTCCCTCAAACACTGCAAAATGTCAACAGCAAACAGGCAGCACATGATTAGTTTAGCTCTGATGCACTGACTAAAGAATGTAGCTGGGTGAGAGCTGTTACACATTATTTTAATGTAATTGCAGTTTTTCACTTCAGCTCTTCAGTGGGTTTGGATAAAAATATCTGCTGAATATTCAAGACGAAACATACACTGTCAAAACACTATCTAGCATTAATTAGATTGTTGTGGATAATGGATAAAATTTGAAATGTTACACCATATTCAGCTAAGTTCCACTCTGGGGACAAAATGACTTACAAGAGTGCTTAGAGGCGTTCTGTCCTTTGCAGTTTGTACAGAATTATTTTGTGGAGAGCTTTCACATTGAAACTCTTCAGTAAGTTTTCTCTGAACACCCTCTTAGAATCAGTCAATAGTCTCTTAAAAATAATTACACGTATCTGAGATATGGAACTCCTACTTCCCTGGTCTTTTTCTTTAGAACATCACCTAGACAACCCTATAGTGCATTTGCGAGACACTGACATATGCATATGTTTGAGGCTATCACATTTCAAAATCTTGCCTGATATTTTTGTACTTTCTTCTCAAGTCTTTCAGCTTTTAAGATTTCCTCCAGCTTACTTTGAGGTATATTTGAAAGGCACTATACAGTACTTATTTACATAATAATATTGCATAATGATACTTGCATTGTATTGCGCTCAGTGTCTACTACTGAAGTGACCCATGCGCTTTCATTAGGGTTGTATAATGGTGGCCATTAGACTTCAAATAGATGAGTCTTGAAAGTCTGATGATGGGACACAGCTGATAAATGCTAACTGATCCTCTAATACAGCAATTTTGTGAGATGGGAGGAAACCTTCTGGAAAATCAAAGACTCTTCAGTTGCAGTTTCCAGGAATATTATGAATTCTTGAGCACTTTAACACCTCAAGAGGTAATTGCACAGCTTACTTTATAATGGACATTTTCAAAACCAATGATGAGAATATTCACAGATGTTTTCTACATGTTGCATAATAAATAGATATGTTTCCAGCAATTAAGTGGTTTACTTTTACATTGTAAGTTGTTGACATCGAGGAAACAAGCTTTTTGATGCAAACTGAGAAAAGCACTGGCAGACTTTTATTTCCTGTCATCTTGCTGAGAGAAGACCAGTTGCTATTCTATTTTGTAAGATTTGAAAGACACTTTACTGCTTTCCTCAGACAGGTTGTTTTGTATAAAGCCATCAGGAATGTTATCTAGGGATGCCTAATCTGCTCAGTAATCTGTATTTCTGGCTCTTTTCTTCTTCCACAGAAAAACAAAACAAAACAAAACAAAAAAAACCCAAAACAACAACAAAAAGAAAAACACCAAAAAAAAGACAAAAAACACCAAAACAACTCAGTTGTCTTAGGTTCAGAACCTAGTGAGTACATGAAGCACTGTAAAATGCCTTCATCAACTACTCCAGCTTCTAGGATTATCTCCACAGGTCTGGCCAAAACTCAGAAACAGGAAAACAATGCACTAAAACGGCATGGTGTTCTTAGTCCTGTGCACTCTGTTAGGCAATTTACAGCCTTCCCGATGGACAATTCTTAGGAAACTGACCCACGATGAACCACACTTGATCTTCAGCACTGACTAAGATTTCAGAGTGTGCTGGCAATAAAACCTGTTGTCAGTGAAGTCAGTGGCATTGCAGAGGACATCCAGTAGTACTGGGAGGTTCTCTCTCCTACCCATGTCCCTGGGAATCTGTGAGCACTTTCCCTGTACAACCACTTTAGTCCAAGGAACTTGCAGGATGGGTTCTTGACTTTACGCAGACCTTATTGGAGACGCTTGGGATGCCTACAGGGCTGCACAGCAGCCAAACTACAGCTTCTTACCACAACAGTGATAAACAAGAATGGTTATATCTTTTCCACCCATGGACACTTGAATGATTTTTAATTTGGTCCAAGTTATTGCTTTGTGTAAACCTACCAGAGGGGAAAGTAATAAGTGATTTATTGTTAACTGCCATATGGATCTAACTAAAGCTCTGTCCTTGAACTGTTTTCCACCTAGTTAATATTCATTCGTAATTGTTACATGAGCATCTGTTATTAATAAATTAACTCCCATATGAAGGACACAGCAAAAACTGTGACTTAAATCATAACTTTTTTTCTCTTTAGTTCTGTAAAATTCAGATTGATGCTTCCAAAATGGGAAAATGTTTTATGGGTTCCACAATAAAATACATTATCATCACTAATATTTGGTTGATCAAGAAATTAGAGTGATCAACTTATAATGACCAATGAACTAGTTTGCATCGAAGGGCAATATTTCTATAAGCAGCTAGAGTCAGAGAAGTCTATATTGCAAAGTAAATATTATCTATGAAGCATGCATCCTAAATTTATATTTTCCCTTTGCTTATTTTAATTATTGTGTTCAAAGTTGTTCTCCAGCAACCTAGTAAATTTCCTCAGAAGCTGTAATGTATACCAAGATGCCTTTAGTGTTCCTCTTGGTTATTTGCTTTAGCTGCTGACTACTGTCATAGTCAAAAATGTGTTTTCTCATTTCTGCTCTTGAGTTATTCTGGTTTCAGACTTCAGCCATGAGTTCACAGTATGCCTTTGTACGCCATAGTAGCCTTTCAGGTTTAGTGAAAATACTTACACACTCCAAGAAATCCCAATTTACTGCCCTTAGCAGACTGAGAGCTCTCAACTGTGAGAAGCATTTCTCCTGGCTCTCAGAACCACACTGCCATTTTTGCCTTCCTTACAAACATTCCTAGTCTTTTTATGGTGACAACACTAGGGTTGTAGTTAGTATTCCAGTCTCATCATTGCTCTATGCTGACATAAAAATCATCTCACTGCTCACTTATTTAGACATTCTAGGATCACATTAACATTTTTATTACAGACTGCACTGGCTGGTCATATTAAGTTTCTAGCATTTCCAAGGCCTAAGTATTCTTCAGAGGCAGGATCTTCTATGTCTGTGTCTTTAAAATCAGATTATGACCTGTTTTTTTTAAGGCAAACCTCCAAATGAAAGGCGGGGGGGGGGGAAGACTTAGGTGTTGGAGAGGGCCTTGAAATATTATTACACTGAGATCACAGAATCATAGAACTAACTAGGTTGGAAAAGACCTTTAAGGTCATCAAGTCCAACTGTTACTCCACGGTTGCCAAGTCTATCACTGAACCTTGTCACTAAGGGCATCTACATGGTTTTTGAACATTTCAAGGGATGGCAATTCCACCACTTCCTTGGTAAGCCTGTTCCAATCTGACCAGAGATACAATATCATACTTCTTACAACATAATCTAGAAAAGTTTATAGCAACACTTTTTGTCAGGTCCTCTTAAATCTTTCTGCATCCTTTTTGTCCCTACATGTGTAATATATATAATTTGACAGTCAGCATTTCCATTTACAATTGACAATTAAAATACCTGTTCTGTACTGCTCTTAAATAAAGGGCCATTTCAATCACTCTGATTAGTCACATTCCTTTCATTCTTTTTTGCTTTGAAAGGTCTTTCATCTGTTTACATGTTTAAGAATTGCTAAAAGGAAAGTTTTAAAAGTGATTTCTGCATGCTACACTACAGAGTGATATTTCAGATGAAGATATATAATAAACAACAGAATAAGCTTGTGCCTGTAAACCTGACAAATGAACTGTTGCTGAGTTTGCCTGTGCCTATATGGCTTACACTGATTTTCTGTTAACTTTCCAGATAAACATTTGTTAGCAAAATCACTGACTTCCCAAATAGTGACTATGAAGGGAATATTACAGAATATTAAATGAAAACAAGATCTGAGATGTTAACATGTCAGGTTTGGTCTCTGAACAAGACAAGTGATAAAAATATCTTTTCTGACCCAAATTAATAACACAGTCACTCAATCAGCACAGCTTAGATGATAAATATCAAAATATCAAAAGAGATTCTCTGGGAATGACCTGGCAAAAATTTAGAAAATAAATTTGACTGAATCATTTTTTTCAATAGACTGCAGAGAAGGTATTGAATTTGGGGAATAACTTTCCTAACTAGTGTTCTTAAAATGTTTTTGCTTTCAGATCTATCAAAATAAGTGTTAATTTAGTTATGCATCTCAGCTTGAGAGGCATTATTTTAGTTCTGTGGTTCGATTATTGTGTGCATCAGTGGTTTAATCAAGCTTTACATACACAGAACAGCTGTGATGATCCTGCCTTTACATACTGCCTCTTGGTCCAAGAGATCCCTGTGATTTACATGCTATGTTCTACAGCTGTCCTGTGAGCACTGCTTCCATGGAAGTCCATAAACAAAACAGTCAATGAATCAGACTCCAAACTGTTCCAAGCTCTCTTCATCAGAGAAGTACCTCAAGCACTACCTAGCCACCCATACAACTTACTGGTAGTATACATTTGGTATAACCATGCAAGTCAAAGGACAAGAAATTAGCCATGCAAACAAGAACTCTGTACTTTGAAATTTGGAGTGGGCACCAGAAATGGCACTCCCTTCTTTCCTGTAAAAAAGTCCCATGGCTTCTGTGACCACAAGTGGTTATGAACTTCCTTTTAATAGCCATTCTGAGAGCACAAATCTCCTCTCTAACAAGCAAATCCATTTGGCATTAGTAAAGATTCATACAGTGTTATTTTCCAAAAAAGAAAATTTTGAAATCATAAAACTTATAATCTTGATAAAACCAGGAATGCCATGCTTTGGAAAGAACATTTCACTCATATGACAGGCTCTCTAGACATACGTTTGAGCCTTGATCATTTTCTTTAAAGAAAATTATAGAGCTGCTTAGAGAGAAATGGCTTAGCTGTAGTCCTTTCAGGGACAAATTTGCAGAAAACGTCAAAGATGTTAGTCTGAATCCTAATGTGTTCTTCAGCAATAGGATATTTCATCACCACTCGGAATTTTTGCTAAATTTTATTATTATGAACTGACCTTCTCCTGGGTATGTTCATTTTTAAGGATTTAAGACAAGACAACTTACAGTGCCAGAAACTGAGTGCTTGCTGAAAGTTCAAATGAAAGTAGATAGAGCAATTATAGCCCCTCCGCTCCTTCTTTTGGGGCACTCATGCATAAGTGATGATGCAGAATTACTCCCAATAATTAATTCCTAACCCACATGATATATTCAGATTTTCATGTTGATTAAATTCATATAACAAACCTTAGTGATTCTACTGAGGCTGAAGACTTGAAGATAAAACTTGTCACAAAATATGAAAGTTCATTCGTCTTCCCAGTAATGTAAACTGTGATTAGCTTGTATATGCAATTTCCTTCTGCCCGCACCAGTCCTTGTACTACATGCCCAAGAAAGATGCCTAGAAACTGAGTTTATACGTGCAAACTGTATCAGCGTGCTCTCTATGTCTGATGCCTGGTAATTGCACTTCTCCTCCACCAGCCTTAAGCACAGACTCACTGTTGGACAGGTTAATCCATTGCATCATTACGATTTCTCCTTTCATTATGCTGAAGGAATCCATACCATTCACACAGACAAGTCAAAAGACTATGAAAAAATCCACAGTTAAGAACCTCACATTCTTTTCCACTTTCAGGACATAAGAGGTTTCATATCATTTATCCAAGAGCTTTAACAGAGACCTGAGCTATCCCCATTGCCATCTTCCAGACCACAGCCCTGTGATCAGTGTTTCAGTAAATCACTTCCTGCCCTTTCCAGCCTTCAGCTCCCACAGCCCCCTCCTCCTGAATAAGCTCCACTATAAGGGATGCCTTAACATCCACCACTTAGAGAAGTGGTGAAGTAGACACAGATACAACTGAAAGATAAGCCTACACTTTGGAAGTGTAGCATCCATTCAGTGAATCATCTACAGACAGCTATGTTGTTCTCCCCTGTATCTTCTTAATTTCCTCATTTACTCTCTCCAGTTCATTCTGATTTTTTTCACCTGTTTGCAATGTTACCAGGAACTCTTTCTTATACCATCTTGTCAAGTCCTCATTCAGCTCTCTACAGTCTATTGCTCAGCCTTTCCTGGGCACAGGAGGACACCATCAAATCCATGTCAGACTTTTACAGGCAAAATGAAAGTAGCCATCATGATAAAGGAAGTTCATCTCCCTCTCACAGTAGTAAAAAATACCCCAAGGTAGATGATATAAATATAAAACCATTTGTTCTTCCATAGGTTTCAGAAATAGGTTTTGGTGGCTATGTTGAACTTTGCTATGTTGAACATCATAGCCAGTCTGCAATAGCAGCCTCCAGACTGGCTGTAAGCAGTCACCACTGTCTCTTTTGGCAACACCTTTCCTGTGGCACCAAAATGCCTTACAACAGGTTTTGACTAATTCATTGCCTGCACAGGGTATTTAGGCACTTCAGTATCCCATGGCAACCCATACAGCATGATTCACACAGAAAAATGTGATGTGCAGATAAGCCCCAAACAGTTGGGGCCTATGGAGTGGGTGTATTTGTGCCCCATGAATTCACATGCACTTGCTGGTAGGGCCGCAGTGAGGGAAGTTCCTTCCTCTCAGGAGGTTTTTTATGGCAAGACATCACATCCTCCAGAGATGGCACCATAACTCGCATGGGGTGCCAGTGATGTCAAGCTCTGGGGAGGCTAAGGTGCATCCAGCCAGCTGAGAGAATACCATAATCCAGATAAGAAATAGCTATCCAGAAATAAAAGTCATCTGGTTACAACTGCAGCACTTAACATATGAGGCTTAAAGTTTACCATAGAGCCTAGACAGCATGCATCCTTGCTCATCTTGCCTCCTTATTCTAAATATCATACTGGACACATCACAAACCCAGGCTTTCTTTCCCAAGATTCTTGTTTCAAAAAGCTAAGCATTAATAGTGCAGCATGCACTGGTATGCTAATAAGTAAATGTATATCCAAAGGAAAAAGGAAAGGATTCAAACTAGTTTTGAATATTCAAACAGGAAAGAGTTTGGTCAATTATACAGAGCATCAAAGACAGAAAAATCTAATTAAAAAAAAATAAATATTTAAAGTGTGACAAAGTTTGTGAAAAGCGGTAACACCCTTTCTTAGAGCAGCTGTTAGTCCTGAAAAAAAGAGTAGCTGTCAGAAACACAAGCTCTATTTCAGAGCTGAACCATAAGCAGAAACTTTCAAATATAAATGCTAGTTAAAAACAAATGTTCCATATTTAGCATGATAATTTTAATCGATTGGACAGTCTTCTCATAAAATGTGGCTTGTATTTTCAGAGTGAAAGAAGATGTTGTGAAAAGAGAGGTGATAAAGTCACTACCTCTAATGGAAAATAGACAAAAAGACAGTTATTATCTAGCTCATCAGTAATGACTCAGCTTCTCCTTGCATTTCTTGTTTTAATCTTTTGACTTCACAATATAACAGAGAGTTCAGTGAGTTTTCTGGGAAATGGCTTATGGGCAGAAGATAATAAAATGTTTTTCTAATTCCTTTCTGTCCTGGTTATTTACAACTAATTGTATTTTAATTCTACTCATGAACACTTGGTTTTATTTATTTAAACGCAAAACATATTTTTTTCTTCCAGCTTCTGTGTGGCTAATACAGTTTTTAAAACATCATGCTGCTTAGCATGAAATGTTATTATTTCAGATAGAAACAGTTTTCCAAACAATTTTGTTCAAATGGACTGCTTATGTAAAAGCTATGAAAACGAATCTCATTGAGACAAATATCCATCAAGCCATGTGAGGTTATTATTACTGCTTTGTTTTGGAGGCAGAATAGCAAAACCTGTGGAGGCCAATGTTTCTTTAACTTCAGGTCCTGAGATGATGTAACAATGGAGTTTAATAATTTTATTACATACAACTATCTAAATGCAAGAAAGAGAGGTATAACCAAACAAAATTTAAAGTAGAAGCATCTGTTTAAACAATGTCTAAACCAGTTCCCACTAAAAATAAGGAATTATACTGCTTCATTTCTATGCACATAAAACTGAATGAATCTGGTTTTTTTTTTGGAAATGACCAAATTCAGATCTAGGCACACACAGACAAATAGTCCTGTAGTAAACAAGGGTCTGAAATTACAGCATCATTACTACTACTACTGCTACTACGTATTCATGTGCATGCTCTGGCATGGTGGTAAACACAAGTAAGTTCTCCTGTCAGACACAGTTGGTAAGCAGAAACTATGAGCATGAACACAGGTGGTTACTCATCACAGTTGATGCCTTAGCACCCTGGCTTGCTTCTTTAAACATCTTTAAAGAAGTGTTAACCCTGTTGTTAACAATTTGTCTTATGCACCTCAGTCCTGAACGCTTTTCCCAGTAATACAAAACTGGGTAGTTTTGTGTATGTGTATCTCATCTGTAGCCAGCGTGACAATATGATTTCATTCACCTTTCACTGCTTTTGGAAAAATCTGTGTGAACAGGAGGACTCCTGGCAGTGCTCACCCAACCATGTAAAGAAAGAAAGGCTATGGCCAACCAAGAACCCTAGTTGGTGCCTTTTGACAAACTGATTTAATTTACCTTGCACTGCAGCAGGCTAGAACTGGGTGTATAAGAAAATGTGCACCCAAAATACATCTTGGACATGAAGAAAGGAGGTAGCAGGAGCTGAGTCTAAGATTCAAACTAGGAATCTAACCCACATGCTTTCCTTCCCATTCTCAAATTTAATCAAGGGAAAAGGATATATTTTCAGATGAAAAAAAACAGGCAAGTTAATAAGGTTGACAACAGCTATACAGGAAAGTGTCCCAGGTGCCAGAGTTCACAGGGGAAAATAATCTGTGGTGACAAGGCCAGAGACACAATCAACAGGATAAGCAATGGAAAAACACACATCAGAGAAGATTTGACAAGTGACATTGTTATTAACAAACAAACAGGAGGTCTGCTCACCAGCTCAGCACAAAAATTTCAGTACAGTAATGAAGCTTCTATAAAGCTTCAGAGAGACAGGTGACACAGACCACTATTATACGGTCTGTAGTGCATTCCAACATCTCTGAGACACTGAAAACAGTGAATTACAGGGACACCTACTCCAGAAGCTCTCAGAGCAGGCTTGCAATTCATACTCTGAGACAGATGAAAGGTCTTTCTAGCTATTATTTGACTGCAATGGAATACTGAATACATTAATTCAGTTATTTTCCACCCGTATCCTAATCTATTTTACACACGTCTAAATAACACGACTGATTCATGCATCATTTATCTGGTGCCCAGGACTATGCCTGTCAAGGAATACAAACTTGGATTTAAAATGTGTCGAGATATATATTTGGCGAAGTATGAAATTATTTGGAGTATTCATTAGCATTAGAGAGCCTTCCATGTTATGCCCATAAAACAGAACACTTTAGGTCATAATTACTTCCTAGTAACT
This sequence comes from Pezoporus wallicus, assembly GCF_028554395.1. Taxonomy (NCBI): domain Eukaryota; kingdom Metazoa; phylum Chordata; class Aves; order Psittaciformes; family Psittacidae; genus Pezoporus; species Pezoporus wallicus. The sequence continues at coordinate 2,087,700 of NW_026635157.1, forward strand.
TGTTATTTTTGTGTGCACAGGACAAAATAAACAACAGAGTGTGATCAGATCAGGCACTTTTGTTGTTCCTTTCATCTGTCCAGTTATGATTCATTTTGCTAGGTGAAGTAAATGAACCCAGGACTGAAATACATAGCAATATCTGTTTCCTTTTAATCTTCAAGACACCGTGAGCAGATCCAGTATTTCCCTATTTAAGGTCCCCCTCGTGGGGGTCTTTGAGTTAGGATAGGCCTTATTTGTTTTCAGCTTCTGCATTTTCACAAAGTAATGTGCATGGGCAAGGGTTGGTGGAAGAAGTACTCCTTTTTAATGGTCCACAAACCTTTAAAATTGTTATTTTCCTGAAAGCAACATGGACAGGCTGGAATGGTGGGATAGGCTTTCCCTCATTCAAAATATTCATGGGTAGAAAATGTAGAAACTAGTTACAGTTCCATCATATTAAGCCTGCCCTATTAATTAGGAAAGTTATTTTCAAAGATTTTCATTGACAAAGCCCACCTTAAGTACAGCAAATACCACTGCTGAACAACTAAAAAGTTAGTAAGTTTTTTTTCTACTTTTGTGTTGCTTATTTTTTACTAACCTGGCTTTGAATATTGGCCAATTCTTCCGCAGGAGTTTAGAATAGATAGGTAATCTGAGTGGTATTTCCTCATTTTCCATCTTTTCATCTTGCTTGCTCCTGCGGTAAATTCAGGATCATGTATTAATGACAGTACTATCTGTTCACTGAGTTCATAAAAAGAACATTGAAACATGTACGATTTCCTGAATCAATGCTTCTGTGGCACTTCCCAAGCACACATACAACCATGACAGGTTTGGGATATCCCATAAAAACTCCCATAGCGTATGAAATAGTGTCCAGTAGGAAACCTAAATGAGCAGCTCTCTTTGCAACAGTCCCCTAAAATCTTTGTTAGTATGGGAGAGAAGCTGTTGTTCACTATGAGGTAAACTGTTGATTGCTGTGGTCAACAATGATATGATATGGCCACTATGCCTAAAGCAAGTGACTCCGTAATAAATCCTATTCACATCCCATTGTGTAATGGCTTTGATGCCAGAAAATTGATCAAATTCCTCATGTGGAAATGTCCTGGAGGTGAGAGTGAGAACAAATTGCCTTGATTTCTGACTGCAACGATTCCCACAGTCTCCTGACAGTCCTGGTTGACCCTGTGACTCAACAGCAACCCAGATCCTTTAGTATGGAAAAAAGCTCTCATGGTCCAGGAGTATTGGATGTTCCTGAAAAATTGATGCAGAAGACTAGCAGCCCACGCCTTACGGAATGGCAAGAGAGAGAAAGAGATGAACTTTAATGTTACACTGAATTAGAAGGAAATAGCACAAACATGGAAAGGTCTGCCTTTAGGGAGCTCATTCTCTCTGTAGAGTAGTAAAGAAGGTCCAAAGGAATTACACTTCAGTAAGGGCATGACAGACATAAATAAAAATGTGAGGATGTGGAAAGGAATGGGGTTGTAACAGCCTCGTAAGTCGTGCTTAGCTAATGTCTACCACGTCGGACTGAGCAGCAAGTCAAGGCTCTGTCAGGACTAAACTCAAACACAAATCGTTCTCCCTGCGCACTGTTTTCCATGACAAGCTGACTTTGACACAGTTCAGAAAGCATCCTGGACCACTCAAATGCCTTGCCTAGACAGGCAGAGGAGCAGGACCCAAGGTTGTTCCAGGTTTATACGCCTGCCCCTGCAGGAAGGACATCCTGTAGCCATGGATGGTACTGATGCCATCCTGGAGGCATCCTGTCCCTGGAGGCACCAATGAGTAGCTCAATGGGGGCAAGCCCTCTGGATCTATTGGAACACCCTTCAGCAGTATCCAGGGAGCATGCCCATGTTTCTAATGAATGAGATCAAAACCATAGGTCCCGCATCAGAAAGGCTTTATCTAGCTGCAAGCAGCAGCAAACATGGAATAAAAACTGTGAAAAAATCAGTTTCCAAAAGGGAATTTTCAACTGGTTTTGTTTGTACTTTGTATTGACATTATGGTGATATTTACATGAATCAGAAAAGACGCTACCATGGCATAAAGGCCATACACAAAAAGGAGCTGGAAAAGACCAGTATACATCACAAAGCATGCTGACTATCCAGCCTCATCTCAGAAAGCCTCAGAGGTCCTTACCTCAGTGAGCCCTGGCACTGACTACAGTAGAGCTGGTTTTGGGTAAGAATTAATAATAATAGAAAGGTTTACAGAGCTTGACCTCCACTTATACTCTAATTGTCACACTGTTGCACAAACTTTCACACTAGAATAAAAGTGAGATATGAAATGAGAGGGCAGTTAAGAAAAGACAGTAAGAAAGCAGTTGCAACTCACAGATGCTACCAGCAAATCAAGTTTATTTCCATTTCCACTACCTATTTGATGAAGGTTAGATGAACCCACCCCCAGAAGACTCCCTTTATTTCACTGAGCAATACAGTATCAGCAAATATTCCAAACAAGTAAATCTTCTTCCCAGTGTTACAGCTTCCCAATCCTTTTCTCATTTTCTAAAATCATTTTATTTGTTGCTGTTTGGGTAAACATTACAGGTAGGGTGCTTTTCTCTGATTTTAAATTCACTCAAAGTCATAACTCATGGCAGATGAGTGTAGCTATGATTAATGGCCCAAATCTCTTTTGTTCAAGTTCCTGCTGCATTTCACTCTGCAGTACCTGAGCACTCAGCACCATCTCTGGCCAGCTGCACAAAGTACAAGCTTAAATTCAAATACACAGAAATCCTCAGTATGAAATTCATAGGACTTAGAAGACAGTAAACTATCATGAAGATTTTGTAGACAAAAAGGTGCTTGCTTATCTGGAACATAAGGTGTCTGCAGAAGTGAAATACATGTGAAATCATATTTCATTCTTTCTAGAAAACTCTATAAGATTTCTATACATTTCTGTATTATGCATTATGCTTTTCAATTTGTCTTTTTGTTTCTCCTTTATCTAAGAAGCATTAAAACCCTGTGCTTCATTTTGCAGGATGGCAATGTTTTCTGCCTTTAGATAAATCTACCATGTAATAGCTGCAAAAAGATGGACTAGGGATGGAGAAGCTGTGAGGAAGAAATCCTTACTGGCATTTGAACCCTTTTCTCCTGCTCTGTTCCTTACCATAAGGAACCAAATGTAAGCCATAGATCCAAAAGCTCATTCTTACAGAGGAAAATACTGAATATGATCTTATGCATCTGAACAAAACAAAAAAAAAGCCCTTCCCAAATGTCTACCCTATACTGAAGCCTGCATCTTTCCTTCATAAACTGAAGTATAAATATACTTGAAGGACAAAGGTAATGTCTTTAATCTAATTTGCATATCACTTTTTCTTTCAAATCGTGGGAAAAATCAAGCTTATTTGGTTGCATTATTTTGGGGCTGGAGGTTGAATAATACGCAGAAAATATGAAATGCCCAGAGTAGAAAAATGATTCCTTACATAGGCTGAAATAGGCATACACCCTTCCCACCATACAGATAAACACACATATATACATACACCTATGAAAAAAATGACAATTGTAAGGTTGTGTGGCTTAGATCAAGCCTTAATCACTGAAAGCAATTTTATTCACATCTGCTTTTCTTCCCATGGTCTCAAACACAAGCTTAGGAAAGCACAAGAGGAAAACAAGATCATTAACTGCATTTGCATGCACATAGGACAAGGATAGTAACCTCCCACATAGGAATCTGTGTAAAGCACAAAAGTATATTTCAATTGCATGTTAAATTCTGATCCATGACCCAGAATGACCCAGAAATTCACACTGAAGCAAACTTAACACAACTCTCCCTTTCCATCTTCATTCTATCATAGCAGCCCTCCAGTATCTGAAGGGGGCCTATAGGGATGCTGGAGAGGGACTCTTCATTAGAGACTGTAGTGACAGGACAAGAGGTAACAGGTTAAAACTTAAACAGGGGAAGTTTAGGTTGGATATAAGAAGGAAATTCTTTCCTGTTAGGGTGGTGAGGCACTGGAATAGGTTGCCCAGGGAGGCTGTGAATGCTCCATCCCTGGCAGTGTTCAAGACCAGGTTGGATGAGGCCTTGGGTGATATTATTTAGCGTAAGGTGTCCCTGCCCACGGCAGGGGGGTTGGAGCTACATGATCTTAAGGTCCTTTCCAACCCTAACGATTCTATGATTCTATGATTCTATCTCATGATCTATAGCATTTGAATGTTTTTCTTCTCACTACAAACTAATGATCACATCATTGGTTTAAATGGTTTATTAAAACGAGAATGGACTCAGAGAAATTTCAGACTTCAAATCTACAAAGGCTTAACTGGTAATTTAGAATAAAAGTCTTATCATAATCTAAGGGCACAACATTATTATAATTACCTTTTATTAACAGTTAATCTCTCAGCTATGGAAAAAGAGCTTAAGAAAACAAATGTCAAAGAGCTCAGCTTGAGGAATGGAAGAAACTTGACAGAGTGTGTGGCATGTCTTCATTCAACTGGCGGTTTCTGCACCTTTACTGTATTGCAGATTTTATGATTTTAAGCCACTGTAGGGCTGTGGATTGATGGTAGGGTAGCTACAAGACCTTTCTGAAATGTGGTTCCAAATTGTATGCTACAAAGAAGAGAACAATTAACAGTAATTCAGTGGTCAACCTGAATTGCAGGCTTATATTATGTGAAAAAGGCATGTTTATGCATGCAGAAATCACAGCAGAATGCCTGCTTGCTTTTAAAAAGTACAGAAGCAACCAGGATCCTGAAGTTTGTGCCTCATTTGTGCCTTGTAAGACAATTCTTCAAAGCCATACAGTTTCTCCTAACATCATATTGGAGTTCTGGCTCAGTAATAACTTTATGGGAAATGTGACACTCAAATCATCAGCATCACTTACAGATGGTATATCATTCCCTTAGAGTATTTCTCAATTACAAGCAATGTAACACCTCAAGGAAACAACATGGTACATGGTGTCCTCATGGAGGTTCCCAGTACAGCTTAGATACAAAAATGCTGTGCCTTACTTAAGAGACCTCTTAGTAAATGATTGCAATTGGGATACAGTGACAGCTACTTAGCTGTTGTTTATTGTTTTAAGTCCAGTGACAGTTTGTCCCATATCCTCTTACAGCTGAGTTCTTTTAATTGGCTTTGGATGCTTTTTGTCTGTGGCTTAGGGAAATAACCCAAACAAACAGAAATGGTACCTCTCATATAGCAGAAAGACAGTATTAATTTTTGGCATTCCTGGTTTTTATCTTTCCTTCCAGTTGTTTGATGAATATCAGAGTAAACACCAGAAAAATAGAATCAGAATACTCAAACTAATCCTGAAATTATGTATAGCCCTTACTAATGCCTCTGACTTCTGTCACACAGGATTGAGACTCCACTGGCATTTGACAGAGAGGAGAATGTGCCAGAAGTGAAGTCTTAGAGAGACTGACCAGATTTGCAGTCAGTATAAATCATCAAAGCTCCAGTGGATTTCATACATCTGCAAATAAATGAAGATGGCCTATAGCTTCAGATAAGACAATCTGTAGCTGCTCTTTATGAAATGTTTGTATAAAATCTTAACATTTAGTCATGAAACAATAGCAAGACACTAACTACAAGGCAGCAAAAGAAAGATCTGAAAGGATAGCATGACAAAGCGGAGACAAATATGTACAACAGATACAAATGTTTCAGAGCTAAAAAGCAAGTGCTACTCCCTTGACATTTCTTTTCTGTCAAAATATAATTAAATAGCAAAATGTGTTTCAGTAATGCATATAATTATGCCTCCAGCTGTCTCCACATATTTGCTTGAAGTGACAAAAATAAAGGCATTCCCAGGTGCTAATGTTGATTAATCAATCTACTATTAACAGGTAACACACCTTCTACTGAAAGAAAGGAAAAGGGCATTTTCCCAAATCAGTCAGTGCATCAGTCAAGAAGTCAGTCAAGAGAAACAGGGATAGTAGAAGCATTAGATATGTACCACAGGCCCTGAATTAATGTGAATTACTAGAATTAAAAGAACACTTCTATCAAAAAGTTACTATTACCCCAGTTCCTGCAAGAAAGGTAATACCGTTGATCACATTTCTTGAAAAGCCTGAATCATAACTTTTGCATATTATTTTTCAATACAGAGGGAGAAATTATGAGCTGCGACATGCAGAACTGTCTTTTGATTCTTGTTTGGAGAGAGAACAGCAGTAGTGTTCCCTGCCTGCCTGTTCTTTTCCAAACTGCGTACCTTTCCAAATGGTAGAGACCCCAAAACATTCAGTGAAAGGGAAATGTATTTTCACCTGAGCTACCTTGGGTGACATGCTGTCAACCAAATTGACACCCTCCTCCTCAACCTTGACAGAAGGCTGTTTTACCATTGCTTCCCTTGCCCAGAAGACTAAGAGAAATTCATCCAGGAATGGGAAAAAAGAATTTCAAATACACATATGAGTAAGTGAAAGGCACAGCAGACCCTAGTCCACCATTCACAGTGCATACTGCTTTGCCTTTCAAGCACTGAGAAAATAGAGAAGACTCCAGTATAGTCATTTAGGGCAATCCCTGCATCTTATGCCTTCCATTCTTAAATTTCAAGTTAAATCATGGCTAAGAGTACCAGAAAAACCGTGAAAATGTCTGTGCCAACTGGGAAGAGCCTGGCACGTCTAGTTTCTGTTCTGAAATTACTTCTGATTGTCTCCTAGTAGGAAACAAGTAAGATGTTGGTCAGAGTCCTGTGCTTTGTAACTCACATAGCCCCTGCTCTGCAACTGCAGCAACACAGCAGTGCCGGCACTGAAGGGAACTGCTCCAGGTCAGAACAGAAGGTACCAGGTTAGCTAAAGTGCTGTAGGCATTAGGGTGAAAATAGTGATCCCAGTAGGGGATCCTAAATTCCATCTAGGTCCTTCTTTAACGGTCATAATCTTTTTCTAGATGCTGCTTTTCTCTCCTTATAGAAATCTTGCATCTGAGCAGCAGGCATGAAAATGTCCAGTTGTTTTTGTGGTATTCTTATTGTACTCTTCCTCTCCTTTAGACATTTCTAACTGTCCTCCAACAGCTCCACAGCACTAGTTACCTCATTTATTGTAACCCTAATGCAATCGTAATATCAGAACATAAACTTGGCTTGCTGATCAAGCAATCCTTGTCTTCAAAGGGAAAAGTACTCCTACTAGAACAAAACAAACAAACAAGCAAACAAACAAACAAAAACCAAAACAAAAATAAAGCAGGTAAATGAGCAGGCTTTATAAACTGTATAAACATCACTGATTTATCTTGGGATATTTCATTAGCTCCATTTTTAATTCATGTACAGATAAAGGTTAAATTTCTGAAAAGTAGTTTCTATTGGCTGTGGAAATACTATAATTCAAAGTTTTTTCTCACAATAAATGTAATGCCCAGGGAGTCCTTTACATGGATCCAGTTCAGCAAAGCTCTTAAACAAATGTTTATACTGTAGTGATGTTATGTACAAAACAACATCATACATTTCTTGTTTTTTTTTTCCAAAATGTTTATTGGAATACCTACTTTGAGAGAAACGTTTCCAATAAATATATACCATACAAAAAAAAAAAAAAAAATCAGTTAAAGAATTGTTGAGGTTTCTTCCCACCAACAAATAATCATATTGGCAAACAAACTGATAATAAGCTCCTAGGGAAAAAAGACCTTCTGTATCTGTGTGAAACAAGTCACATTTAAATCTTGCTCTACAACTCAGACTCATAATGCTATTGTACTTAATAGTAATAATAATAGTAGTAACACTCTGATCCTTGCTTTCAAAGATCCTTGCTTTCACACACAGTGACTGTGGTGGTACCCTACCTTCACCCAAAAGGTGAAGAAGCTTCTTGCATGACTGTATGTCAGGAAAATTAAGGAACTGCACTTTCTCAGCAAATGCACCTGAATGGTGCTCTACCCACCCTATCCTAAATGCACACAAACAGAGAAAGCTTTTCAGTACTCCCTGGGCATCACAAAGAACATGGATCATATCGCAACCAATCCCACTCTGCATCCTACTGAGCAACATCTTTGCAGAAAAAGTGTGGAGATGGACAGAAAACAATGTGTCGACCTTCTAGATATTTTAGACATTCAGCAATATGTTTTAACATATTGCTAAATAAAAAGGAAAGGGGAAAAAAAGGAAAAAAAGAAGAAAAGTTTAATGCCTTTGGGTTTCTTTGATGCATTTTAAATAATATTTCTGTCCAGATAGCCAGTGATGATAATACTTCAACTGTATCAAATTTCCTTAGCAAGTAATGTTTCAACAAAAAGAAACCCACAAACAGTTAAGGGGAGAAATTGTGATTGGGGATTTTTTTGTTAAACCACTGTGCACTTTTGGAAAAGAAAAGGTAAAAGAAGTGAAAATCCAGGATAGTTTGTTTTCCCATGAGTCAAAGGCATTGGCTCTTGTATTCCCATGTCACTTTGCCATCAATAAGCTGTTGCTAGGATGTGAACGTTTCCATGGCAATGAGTGAACTCTTCAGCTTCACTAACAGCACTGCTCTCCATACACACCCCCTTTGGTACTTGGAGACTATGCCACTGGAACAAAGATGGAAATGAATATAGAACAAGATGGGCAAATCCTGCATCAGGCTAAAACCTATGAAGGCCTGAGGACTTCAGTGTGACTTCAGGTAATGTCACTGAGAACAGATCCTGGCTTTAGCCATAGTTTGCAGCTTCTTTCTTCCATGTCACGTTTCTTACACGGAGCAGAGCACTGTATCGGGCTCAGAAAATGGCCTCAAACCTGAAAGCCAGCAGCTTGTTCAGAGGAAGCTGAACTTTAAGCGCCGGCTTTGCTGGGTTTGGACAATTTTCGGAGGCAGAGGCTCTGTGCAGGTGCTCTGGGCAGGCAGAGGCGCAGAGGCCGGGCTGCGATTGCCACCTGTTGGGTCTGAAATCGCAACTGCAGGGCAGAGAGCCCGGAGGGGCTGCGCCGCTGCCGCGGCCTGGACACCGCGGCCAGGGCGATGATGCCGGGCGGCGGGAGCCTGCCTGCGGGCTGGCGAGCTTGCTGGGGGTCCCTGCCGGAGCCTGCCCCTGCCCTTCTGCCTGGGGCCTGCTGGACATCCCTGCCTGGGGGCCGGCATGCCCCAACACGGACCATCCCCTCAGTGAGGCCTGGGCCTACCTGTCTGCATGGGGAAGCATAATAAGGGCTTCCACTACTGCAGTGTTCAAATTACGCTTCAAAGTGGTTGTCAGGTACTTATGTTTGCTTGACAAACTATTCAAGTAAGCAAATGTTAAAGCAGTAGTAGGTGGGGAAAAAGACAAGCAGTTCTTTTACTTCCTCTCTCCTGTTTTTTACAGGAGGAAAAACAGAAGGAAATTTGTTGTCTGAAAGTCTCCCTCCTTAGGCAAAGAAGACAATAGGGATAAGGCCATAAATGTCACCTCTGCTGCTCTGTTCACTCTTTCTTCTTCAAACAAAATAAGAGATGATAGGGAGATAAATGGAAAAGGAAACTAAAGTGCCCCTTCTCACCTCTCTGAGTCTGAAGCATCCTGGCAGCAGCAGGCATCAGTCACCATAAACTGTGTCTGAACCCCAATATCACACCCTTAATGCTAAGAAACTGGCTTGCCCTGCTGCTCCTTTCAGGAGACTTGCAGCCCATACAGTTGCTCATTGTTATCTTAAGCCTGTCAGACTTGTCACCCTGGGTTCAGTTTTGAATATTTTTTGAGCTAGAGACCAAAGCCAGAAGGAAGAAGAAGGTAAAAAGGTGACAAATAATTCATACACAAAAAGGTAGGAATCAGCAAGAAATTTTGATTCAGTGTAGTAGTTGTAGATAAGGCAATCAAGGAAATTGTGATCTGTAGTTATTTCTTTGGCTCCATTCATCAGATGGCTTTCTAGGAAACAATGACTGACCATTGTGGTGGTGGAGTTCGAGGACAGTGGAAATGATTAGCCACACTACAAATGAGATTAAGAAACTCATAAAATACTTGCAAAGATCTTTGCTTTGGAACAGATCATACCAACCAAAAATGAGAAGCACATTTATTGTTGGGTTTTTCTTTTAATGACAGGAAAATACAATTTCAGAGCCCAGTTTATGAGCTTTTTACATCCCATCTCTCTGCCTCTCAATACTTGTGTGGCAGCTTGTGCTAGACTCTTAAACACACTCAACTTTTTAATTTTTTTTTTCCTTAGGAATAATACATAAATACTTCTGGCATTAAGTACTTTGTGGTTTTTTTTTTGCCAAATGGTTTTGACAGCTCTCCTTGATTATGAGGCAACATTTTTCTTTAAACCACTCCATTTTCTAGACAGCCACCTTAGCACAGACAGTTTCCTACAACAGGAAACATATTTATGGAACTACGCTATTAAAAATTAATGGTGTGTTACTGCTTTTCACCATTTGGTTGGTGCCATTTTTCACAATTAGCTCCTCTGCTCAACTGAGACACCCCAGTCAGAGTCTCACCACAGCCACATAGTCTGAGGTCTAGTCAGTATCTTCAGTACCAATGGATTTATATCCTGACAACCACTGCCTTCCCTCACCTTGACAAATCTGTGTTTACACTGAAGATATTTTTCAGTGCCACTTTGAAAGTTAAAGTGTTTTTCAGTGCTTCCTCCTGAGAGGCTAATGAAAAAAAAATAGATCAGCCCCTGTCCCATATACCTATTTGAAGCATTTATAACCCTAAAAATATTGTTGTTCAAGTTACAAATTAGCATATGCCTATGATCTATTATTATCAAGAATAATAATGATCTTCCAGATGCTAACTTGATAGTTGGCATAAGGCTCTTTTGCAACAAATATCACCTGAAAATGCAGAATTATGACAGCTGGGGATCTAACACTGCATACTTTGTAGCTCACAATGAACCAGGTATTGGTGGGGTAAATTATATGATGATAAACTGGCATAATCAGGTGCTAAAAACCTGTAAAGGGGGACTGTTACTGGCCAAACAACTCAGGAGGATACAAGAGCACTCAGAGTTGCCATTATCTGTACTCAATTCATTAAGAATGTCAAATGCATTCAGATCCTTTAAACTACTTAGAAAAAATTTTACATTTATCCACATTTATCCAGAAAAGTTGATTTGAATACAAAGTGGGTCAGCTTAAGACATGGCATAATTTATGCTCAGAGTTAACCATTTGTAGTGCAGATAAAGATAAACTACAGGCTATAATCTGGTCCCAAATCCATACAGGCCAGTGGGAATTCTGCAATGGACTTCAGTGATCTTTGAGATTCCCTTTACAAGAGAATGAGAAGTACTGAAGGCAGGTAGAAGAACTAACAAAAGATAACTCTTTTTAAACGGAATAAAGCAAAGTTTTGTGTTAAGTTCTTAAGCACCAGCTCTACATGAAACTCAAAAGCAAAAGTACCTGCATGTCTCTCAGCTCTCTTTTCTTTCTGCCAGTGTAAATGTTTTTCAGGGCATAACGGGTATCTCCCCACTGCAAGCTGATGATGTGAAAGCCCCTCTGTGTTCTGAGCCAATTTCACATGCTGGTGTGGGAATGCTGCTGGTAAGATCACTGGGAGAGCCCAAGGTTGTCTTCCCAGGCAAGAGATAACAAGGAGGTATCACGGTAGTTGCTCTGCGCTGCTCCTACACCTGCAGTGCTCCTGTACCCAAGCAAGCTAGTTTAAAGCAAACATGACAAGTCCCCTCAGTTGTTACCCCACCATAGGGTATAAAGACACTTTGGCTTTCCATTGCAAATTACAGTTCTCATTCTTCCCCCCTTGAAATCACTGCTAAAACTTCTCTTTGCAAACTGGGAGAATGTGTCCACAAAAATAGCTGGGGGGCAAAAACGCAATCTTTTTCCACCATCTTCCCCAAATCCCTACCAACATTTCTTGACTTAATATTCTCTTATAGCAAGGACATATATCAAGGAGAGAGAAGATAAAAAAGTATTAAGAGTTAAAAATTAGTATTGTGTAAATTACGTCAGATCAATAAACATTAAAATTACCCAAATTAAAATTATCTTGCAGACTTTGCACAAAAAGTCAAGATTTCTTCCAAAGGAGGTCATTTAACTGATGAAGGTAGAAAAAGTAGAGGCAGTATCTAAACTATTTAGTGAGCAGGATTGCACCCTTTAAACCAGGTGAGAATTTGGAAAGGTTCAGAAAGGGAATATTACAGTTCCTAGGTCACTCCAACACATGTTCTTCTGCCTTATGATGTTTAAATTCGCCTATCTAATAATACATTATCTTAATTTGGTACTTCTGCTTTGGGACTAATTAATTAGTTGCAACACCCTAAATATATTTAAACATACTTCAACTTAGATATGTTTTCAACATGGACTCTACTGAAATGAAGTTTTTGCCCGTGGACGAATCAAGAGCCTGAACCTATCCATAGTACTTTTCTTTGGTGACAGAATTTGATGCAAACTGTGACAGGCTTTTGTAGAAAAAGCTAAATAATACAAAGCAAATCTACATAAAATATCTTACTAACCTACATTGTTTTCAGTATTTACCAAACTTGCCTGAATATTTTACTTACCTCAGTCTGAAAGATTTAGACAAGAAAAAATTAATGTTGTCTTACTATGAAGCATCCTGATGTGCATTTATTTGTTTCCTGTTTATCATTTATGTCTTTCAGTTTCTTGATCTAGGGCTGTCATTGCATAAAAACTGTCTTTTTACATACATTCATGGAGTTTTATATCTTAAGACAGCTCACTTTTCATTTTTGTTACTGCCAATAAAGCTTACTTTGACAGTTTTATTCTGAAAACATCTTTATTTCACCCCTGAGAAATGTAAGACAATACCTAATTTGGAGATGTGGCTTATCAGGAAATCTAGATTGCAGTTTAAATTGAACAAGAACCAGCATCTACCATGATTAGACATCTACAAAAAGGAAAAGATTTCAGACATAACCCAGTCAGGTAACTTGTTCGCTCACTTCCCCCCCTTTCTTGCCCTCCCCCTGCTCCCAAAGGGACGGAGAGGACAATCGAAAAGAATGCAACTCCCACGGGTTGAGATAAGAACAGTTTAGTAGCTAAGGTATAACACAAATCACTACTGCTACCACCAATGATAATAATGATAAAGGAAATAACAAGGGAAGAGAATACAACACCTCAGCACCAGCCGACCGATAACTTGCCCCCCTCAGCCCAACCAAGCACCGACCCATACCTCCTCCAACCCTGCAGTCTCCCAGCCCTTCCGGCTAACTCCCAGTTACCTCCTGGGCATGACGTGCTGTGGTATGGAATACCTCTTTGGTCAGTTTGGGTCAGGTGTCCCGTCTCTGCTTCCTCCTGGCTTCCCCTCCTCCCTGGCAGAGCATGAGGCTCACAAAGTCCTTGGCCAAACCAAAACATCGCTATCAGCTCTGTTCCCAGGCCGAAAGTCAAAACACTGCACTGCACCAGCTACCAAGAAGGAGAAACATGACTGCTACTGCTGAACCCAGGACACAGAAGCATGCATCTCTTCCTCACATTTGAAAGCTATATTATCAGAGATGAAGGGGAACAAAGGGTGGGGGGTAATTTCTAGAAGATTCAATCTAATATTATTTGGGCAGCACTTAAGAGGTGGTCATGTGCCATCAGGACCTGGTGTGGCTCATGAAGAAAATAAGTCATGGGGTGGCACCAAGCCATCAGAACTTTTCTCTGGGCCAGTTATGTGGGCACGGTTGTCCTGATGCTCATTGCTTACAGCAGGAAGGGATGGTTCAGCAAAAGCAATGTAAAGAGTCCCCTAAAGAAACAGGGCAGCAAACAATGGCCATAGCTTGAATAATTCCTTTGCTCCTGCCAGGGCCCTGGAAAGCCAGGCTGGCTGCCAGTGAAGGAGGGGCCAGAGATGATGGGGAAGGAGTGAGCTGGATTCACACTTGTACTTTCATTCAGCTTCCCTACAAGAAGCTCAGCTGTCCCAGACTTTGCTTCTCTCTACTCCTTGTCTCTCTCCTCTGTGTTTCTCTGTTTTCCCATCTAAGGGCAGGAGCAGCTAAAGCTGCTTTACATTGCAACATCTTGCTTACATCTACTCTGCAAACAGATTTATAGTTAGCTAGAGTTTTCCCCTGGATTCTCCAGAATCAAATGAAATATTACTCAGGGAAGAACAGTTAGGTCCTCCTAAGAACATAGAGCAGACACAGACTTTTTCCAGCCATGTGTTCCAGTCTCCTGTTAGCACCAGCCATTATACTACAGATCCCTTTTACAAACTGGTACAGCTCCAGTCCTATCACGAATCAGCATTTCAATCCCTTTACTGCTCTTGGAAAATGTTTCCAGAGCCACCTTGTTCGAAGCAGAAACCTCCTCCTAGAATTGAGGCAATTAATGATTAATTTATGCCTGATAGATTTGTTAGCCATTCCCTTTAACCTGATTATTTCCCCTTACCAGTTTCCCCCCTCCATGCATTTTCAGAGAGCAATCATACTCTCACAGCTTGCATTTTGCCAGTTTAAATGAGACAACATCTTTCAATGTCTTCTCATAAAGCATCTTCTCTTCCTCCTCACCCTAGCAGTCCCTCTCAGCAACAACTTGTGAGGTCTTCTTTCCTGAACAGAGGGCACCTGATTTGAACGCAGTATTCCAAAGCAATGCCACAGTGCCTTTTAAAAGGACTGAACATTTCATGTCTGTAATTGTCCTGGGTTCAGCAGTAGCAGTCATTTTTTCTCCTTCTTAGTAGCTGGTACAGTGCTGTGGTTTTGACTTTAGGCCTGGGAATGGTGCTGATAACACCGATAACACCAATGTTTTTACTTACCGCTCAAATGTTTTAGTCTGGCCAAGGACTTTCTGAGCCTCATGCTCTGCCAGGGAGGAGGGGAAGCTGGGAGGAAGCAGAGACAGGACACCTGACCCAAACTGACCAAAGAGGTATTCCATACCACAGCACGTCATGCCCAGGATTTAACTGAGAGTTACCCGAAAGGGCTAGTGGACTGCAGGGTGGGACTAGGTATTGGAGGTATCCGTCGGTGCTTGGTCAGGCTTGGGGGGCGAGTTATCGGTCGGCTGGTGCTGAGGTGTTGTATTCTCTTCCCTTGTTGTTTCTTTTATCATTATTATCATTGGTGGTAGCAGTAGTGATTTGTGCTATACCTTAGTTGCTAAACTATTCTTATCTCAACCCGTGGGAGTTGCATTCTTTTCGATTCTCCTCTCTGTCTCTCTGGGAGTAGGGAGAGAGAAAGAAGTGGGGAGAATGAGTGAACAAGTTGCCCGACTGGTTTTAAACCATGACAGTTCTTTTTTGGTGCCTAACATGGGGCACGAGGGGTTGAAATAACAACAGATCTGACCAGATTAATAGTCACTTGTCACAATGCCGATTTATTGGCTCTCAAAGCTGTTTCTCTTGATCTCACAGTTTCAGAATGTTGTAACTTACTTAGAGCCAGTATTTGCTGTGTTAGTGTTTATCAAGTGTGGGGCTTGGGCTAAGGTTCTTGTCTCACTGTACTTTATGGCAATGACTTGTAATACGGGTGGGCTCCAGCAGCAGGCCGGAACAGACATGGCTGTGGACTTGTACCTGGCCGTCCGGCTGCTCTTCACCGTCCTGGCCTTCGTCCTCGCCTCCATCTTCGTGAGGCCACGGGGAGCCAAGGGGGGGCAGCCTGGGGAGCCGGCGGCTGCTGAAGCGGCCCAGGAGAGCGGCCCCGGGGACCAGGCGGCCAGTTGATTATAGAGAATTTCACCTATTCTACTGTTCTGTACACCTATTTAAAACACAACAATTTCCTTTTGGAGAAATAAAACAGTGGATCTGTTAAGTCCACCATTATCTGTTAGAAATGCTTACATCTACCCTCTGCTCAATTGTGGACCTTCCATGTGACCTCAGCCAAGGCATCCCATCACTGGAGATTTCAGAAAAGGATGGACAAACATTTGTCAGAAGTGTATTTTTGCATGCGTAGTTCTCTATTAGGGATGGGGATGAACTAAGTATGTTCCCAAGGTTCCTTCCAGCCTTATGATTCTGGCAAGTAAATCTGCTTCCCTGTGTATTCATTTCTCACTCTTTACAGATCCTAATCAGTCTATTCACCTATGGGTTTTAATGGTAAACAACTATTGCTCACCTTGTGTTGGTATGGTGCCTTAAGTACAGACTATTGTGAGATTTTCAGAACAAATGTTACAAGAAAGCATTTCATCAGTTCTAACAGTATTAACATATTTTCTACAGCCAACATATAGTTAATATAGAGTACAGTTAGCAAATATTTTTTGTGGATTAAGTACAATACTGTAGATAGTGTATTATTGCTGAGGTTGAAGTTCTGATTCACTTTAATGTATCATGGGTATCAGCTTTTCTGCAGTTACTTGGGCAGTAATTATGTTGTTCACCTCAATAAAAAAAACCTCATTGTATGGTGTAAGGTCTCACTTTGAAAGCAATCTTACCTAGATAGTATTAGCAAGTCTGTCTTTTATATTGTATGTTCTGTTATTATTGTGAAGGCAGCTCTTGCCTTTTTATCTGATCTGCTGGGTTTTTTTGTAAATTGCTTAGGAAATGTAACCTCTAGGAAAATAATATTAATCACTGATTGGCAGCCAAGATGATAGAATATTAGCAAGAATGTGGCTTGGTAGCTTAGTAGCTTTAGCATTCAGATAAAGTGGAGAGTCCTGGGTTCCCAGCCCGGGTTTACAGAGCATTTGAGTATTCTAGCCAATGGCTGCTTGAAATAAGTACCCAAATGATTGCTCAAATAGGAGCCCCAAGCTATTTATCTTCCAAGCAAACAGCCTAAATGTGTAGCTAAAGATCAGACCTCTTTCTTTTATCATCTTTCACAACTACCCTCAACTCTTTATGAGCAGCACCAAAACTGTTACAGAAATAAAGCAGAATCCTTGAAAAAGGAAAATATGGTGGTGATTTTTGTTTGGTTGCTTTTTTTTGGGTTTTTTTTTAGGGAGAAATGAAAAGTGACCGCAGGAGATGCAGAACTCCGCTTATATGTTGTAACCAGGGAGCTCTTGCTTAGCAAGGGGACAGCTGCTTGTAGAGAAAGCAGTGGTCGCCGTAATGTCACTTGCAACGTTGGCAGTGTGCTCTGAAATTGCCCACAAGATCAAACCCCTCAATCTAGACAGGCATGTCTTCAGTAACATCTCATATGGACTTCCTTTATTTTGTGGTAAAACGGAAAATGTCACACTGTCTGATACAGTGTCTCAGCTGAGAGAAAAGCTGCTAGCAGCTCAGGGGTGGCAACTGCATGCTGTGGTCTATTTAATATTCTCAGGTAGCTGTCAGTGGGGACAACTGAGATGAAATTTAAGTCCGTGACAAAATCTGACATTAAAACTTAATTCATATGCCTACATTCCTTTCCCAGATCCTGCCATAACCTACCATTTCTATAATGCACATACCTCTATACAATATTATCTCTCAATCATGCACAGCAGCTAGCTTCTCCCATTTTCAGTTTCCTATTTCAATATGTCACTACCACCAAAGAAAATTGAATGTACAGATGTTTTACATAAATCAATCATAAAATGACCTTTAATTTACAGTACATTAAACAGACTGCAAATGTTGAAGTTGTGACCCTCTGCTTGTCACAAACATCACCTTTCTCTGCACCTACCCAAAATTCAGCATCTAATTCTCCCCTTCTTCAATTATTTAGCCAAAACACTGAAAAAAATGAAGTCCATAAAAAGTCTGTATAAAGACCATAGAAAGCTGATTATGTTCCTAACTAGCCCTCAGAGAATCTCTTAGTGGTCAATACCTATATGCAGCTCAGTGAGTCAGCAGAAATCAATTTGACCTCAGAGGTAACACCTTGCACAGAAGAAATACAAAACTGGGCCAGCTTATTGATTCATTTCATTTATTGATTCATCTTTGTTTAAACCAGTCAGACATATGACATATCTTGTTAGCTCATTGCTTAAAATTTCATAAAGTGTGGGGAATGCTCTTAGTATTTGTACCAGTGAGCAGATTGCAGTTGTCACAACGTTCAGTTTAATTTTTCTCAAACGTTTGCCCATGTGGCAATTCCTTCAACCAGGCCCATCCTGTTCTCAAACAAACCTTAAACCAAACTCTTTAGGACTGAACTATCAGCAGCAAAAGTCTATCTCTTGAATCTTCTTTTTCTTTTCCTTCCCATTCTCTTAACTGTGTACTTCTGACTTCACGTAACAAAACCTTTAAGTATCCCCTGTGATAATTAGGAATTTGAGTCAAAAGCTGTCAAGACCCCCTACTTTCACCTCTGGTTTTGAACAAAATTAAACTAGATTTTATGGAGAACACTACTGAGAATGACTCAGTAGAGCAAAAAATTATTAGACTAAAAAATAGCCTACAAATGAAAGGTTATCTATTCTGTGATTCCCTAATCAGGATTAGTTATTGATTAATGGCGGGCAGGCCACTCTAGTTTTTTTTAAACTCTCTAGTGCTGAAGATCCCATGATCTCCCTATGAAAAGGGGTTTCGTCCCCAACGAAGAGACTCCACGGCAGGGCCAGAGAACTGTCCCTGGCAATGAGCAGACCTGTTTTGCTGTCTTGCCTGTGACACAACAGTCCCCAAAGCGCAGGCAGAGCAATGGCCCATTATATTGCCTCAGCTCCAGGATATGCCTCAAAGAGTAGGCTTTCATTTTGACTACTACTCACAGGTTTTTCACTTAAAAAAGAGCTCAGCTATTACCATATAAAACAAATCCATCAAATGTGAATAGCACTTTTGGGATGAAACCAAACCACCTCCCTTAATCTTTCCTCGCTATGTTTGACTGAAGCCCACAGATCAGGGAGGGCTGAAACAAGAATTTCACCAGAGTAAATACAAAAAAAAATAATTTTATATCAATTATTCTGATCATTCAGGCTACTAAATTGATGGGTTGGCCACTCTCCCACCAATAATTCTAAACATGTTCATTTTCTTTGAAAGTTAATACACTTCAGGCACTGAATAATACATAGACATAATCTGTAGCTATTGGATTTGGGAAAATGAAGGTCTTCAAAGGGATTTCTTTGCTACTGTTGTTTTTAGCTACTTGACAATGCATTGAATAGCATTTAAAATGCCTATCATTGGTCGTTATGTAGACACCAATTAAAAGCAAAAATAAATGTGAGAAGTAAAAATAGCCATTAAAAGACAGAAGTCAGGGTCATCTTTAAAGCTAACTCATCAAGGTACAGAATTTTGTAAAGGAGAGTTTCAAAGGGATTTCTGGAGCATGTGGGAAACTCAGCATGTATATGAATTTATTGTCAGAGGAGCACCACCTTGGCAAAGGACTATTAATCACTAATATCAAATAATCTTACAGTATATAAAGTGACTGGGTACCATTTTAACAAAATAAGACAAAATATATGTCTACTGCAGTCAAGCTGGTTCTACTGACTTCCATGCTAGTGGAAATCCCTAACTCACCTCTTTTTCTTTTTTCATGTCGGTTTTCCAGTCACCTGATTTTCAACTTAACCAAAGCTATGCTGAAATGAACCACTTGAAACAGTTATTCATAAATGCTGCATTACTACTTATATCTTATTCTGTCCCTAGTGGTTGTCATGTATTATTTCCTATATTATTTGACAGTAACTGCTGCAGTTAGGTCTGCTAGAAGAATTGGTTTAAATCCATAGAGAATACAACTACTTGAATAAACCACTTATTTTGTTTATTTTTAGATCCAGCTCTGATTTATTAACCAAACGCATGTAATTCAAATAGGAGGTGAACGCATGAATACCTCTGTGGCTGTATTGCAAGTCAGGAATTCATATACTAAGGTCACAGGTTTCTTAACATTCATAAAGCATGCCTACAGGTTCGATTTTTAGCTCCAAACATCGGAGCAATTCAAACACCAAAAATTAATCCATCACTGGGTTTTTGCTCATACAGTAAACAGCACTCTCTTCCTGAGAAGAAACCAAATGAGGTAAGACTAGCAGTCCCAAGCCAGTTTTCCTCCAGCTGGGAGATCGGAACAAAGAAAAAGGAAAAGGAAAACAGGAAGCTAACTTTCCCATTTTTGCACTTTGTTTTCTTTGACAAAAGTACATTTTCACATCCCCAAGTCTCTCTGGCTTTGCATGCCTTGTCCCAGTTATTTTCTTAATGGAACAGCAGATGAGGACATGCCTAGCAAATTCCTTCAGCTTTGATGTAGTAAAAGACAATACTGAGCAAAGAGTAGGTGCAGCTTTAGCAAACAAACATAACTACTTCTCTGACTGCATAAATTATGAACAGAAGAAAAGTATTTGCACTCCAGGAACTATTCTTGAAGATAGTACTAGATGTATGCATGAAGTGCGCTGAGGCAAACTGGATGGTTGGGGTGCTTGTCTGCATGCTGTTAGTCTCATGCAAACCAGAGCCAAAACAGAAAAGTCAAATGGTGGCATCGTTCCAATGATAACTATTTCTGTTCGCATTTGACAATGGCATGACATCAGATTAATCAGAAAACCAATTGGAGGTCAGCAAGTCACTGTTAAGAATGCATATGTAGTGGATGGCAAACAGGGGCAAAAAAAAAAGCAGACTATGCAAGAAGAAACGTGATTTTTTGTAGAAAATATGTGCATAGTTAACATTATAGTAGTATATCTCTCAGAAATCACTGAACTTCATCTTTACTTGTATTGCCTACTGTCAGTCATGATGCATTAGTAGATAAAGACACATTGACATTTGGAAATATTACATTAAGTATAGGCAGGTGTAAATGTCTTTCAGACAAGAAAGGGCTGAATACAAAATGCCCACAATTCAATTCTGTTGTTATTTACAGCTGACAGTGGATTTCTGATTAATATGTAAGGATAAATATTCTGATAAGGATACATACTTTGATGAATGTGTAACGAGTAGACTAAGTCAGTAGAAAATAGCATTGCCACATAACATAGTTATCAATGAAAAAAATATAAGATTTCAAATAGGAAGGCTCACCTACAGTTCCTTCTGGATTATTATAGCTCATTATTAACCATATTTATAATAAAAGCTCTTCCACTTAGGAGGGGAAAAAAAAAAGAAAAAAATAAGTGGTTGAGGAAAAAGAAATCTAACCATTCATAACTGGCATTGCAAAAGTGACTGGAGGGTGATTCCCCACAATTTCTTTTTGGAATATTGCAGTAGAAACTAGTGGGTACCTGGTTCAAGATGAACAAAAAGGACATCTTTCTCACATAATGGATTTTAAATTACGTACTACTGACTGCTGTGGATGGTAAGAAGTTACACAGGCTCAAAGGGGATTGGATGAATTCCGGGAAAAAAATAAGTCACGTCTTAGCAGATGCAAAGATATCCTCCCTGTCTTGGGAAGTCCCCACATGAAGCCTGTGGAAACCATTACAAAATCTGAGGAAGAACTGCTACGTGCTTGTCCTGCTACTGTCCCATTTCGACAGCACCTACTATTTTGATCACTATCAGAGTCAGGATTCAGGCTAACATCTTTATATTCTTACCCTGTATGTGGTTTTGTGAACCACAAATGGCATTCTGGCTTTTGCAAGTAAACACAGCCTTGATCCTTCAAAGGCCTGAGTTCTGCAGAAACATGTCAGTAGTTAGTTAACTCTATCAGCTGCTTAACACTGAATTCAGTGAAATTGCTAATATGATTAACTTTAAATAAACCACGAGAGGACAGGATGCTTGTGCTATATAAGGACACCACATGGCTGCAATGACACAAGACTTCTGAACACACAACAGGAGGCCAGGGGAACACTATCAGATATCTGTGTTCACACATCTGAACTCCACCCTGCCTGATTTGCCCACTGAGAAAGACCCTGTCAGGCCTCAGGCCTCTAATTCAAATTCAGTAGCCCACATTTCACAAAGCTTTTAGGCAAGTAACTGTTAATGCACACTTAAATATTCTGCTGCCTTGGGACACAGAGACAAAGGAAGTCATGTGGTGTATATCTATACATATACGTATATGTATCTATACAGGTAGGTCTTTTCCTCTCCCTTCTTTTCCCTTTCTTCTAATCTTAATGGTAGAAATAAACCTCAGAAGTTTGTTGGGATTTGTAGGAGTGGGGAGTTAAGGCCAAAACAGAAATACAGATCCATCTTTGTATTAAAGAACATCACATAAAGTGAACATTGATAATACCTATACCTGTACATCCTTAAACATTGCTCTGTGATTACAAGTAAACTCTTTTTTAAGAAGTAAATGGCTTCCAGCCTTCAGGACACAAATCTGTTTCCTAGGATGATTGGAAATGTCTGGTAATGATGTCTCATCCCCTCTGCCACACAAATATCTATTAGATGGAATAAGCAAATCCTCTAAAAAGGAGATACAGGATTGTTTTAATACATTGAGACAAAATCAGCTCTTCACTCGTATTAAAGTTGCTGATGCTGTATAAAGCTACTCTACTCATATCTTTCTATACCATGAACAAAAGTTCAAATCAATAGTTAAAAATAGCAAGATATTTATGGTGAGAAGACACATCACTAATATCTGATGGCAGATATGGTGATTAATATACTTTGGATTATTTGCTAGTGTTGCTTGTAGAAAAACATGAAAAGATGAGGAAAACATAGAGCAATATGTACCAAGTGAGGAATCAGCCCTGGCACCTCCCAGGTATACTTGTCCAGAAGAGCCAGTGGTGCACCAGGCACCCAATGCAGTGAGGGCACAGCCTGCGATCTGTCCATATGGATGTTGACAGATGCAGCCGCAACGATCTGCATGTTAAGGAAATAGAGAATGTGCACAGCCCCAGTTCAGGGTTCAGTCCCTTTGTGCAGGCACTGGTATCTGGAAACAGAAGCAAGGACTAGTAGAGAACTTCTTTTATCAGCAAGTTATGTCAGGTCAGCTGATCTTTTCTCCCTCATTCTTTTCTCAGATCTACACAGACAATAAGACCCAAACCACTCCCACTCAGTTGTTACAGCTTACCTGCACCCCTTTACCCCTCTCCACCAGGGCTGTGACAACAAGTGCCAGAGTCTATCTCAAAGGAGGAAGTTGGTAATTTATTGTATCACAAACTTACAAGGAAAACTAAGCAGAATGTATTCTCTTGAATACATTCTTGAAAGGTATAAGCCCATTGGCTCCTTCAAACCTACCTCACTTTACACCCAATAGAGCAAAAAAAGCTGTTCCTTCCCAGTTTACAATGCTCACACAGCACCAGGGGCTTTTCTGCTTTTCATGCTGTCCTACGAGTAAACTGGTTGGGGCACAAAAAGTTGGAAAGCGTCAAAGCCAGGATAACTAACCCCAGCTGACCAAAGGGCCATCCTATACCATATGTCATCACGCTCAGCAAATAAAGCTGGGGGAAAGAAGAGAAGGGGTGATATTCCAAGTGATGGCACTTTGCCTTCATAAGTAACCATCACTTATGATGGAGTTCTGCTTTCCTGGAGATGGCTGAACACCTGCTTGCTGATAAGAAGGAGTGAATGTATTCCTTGGTTTGCTTTGCTTGCAGGTGTGGCTTTTGCTTCTCTTGTTAAACTGTCTTTACCTTACCCCGTGAGTTTTCTCCCTTTCACCCTTCTGCTTCTCTCCCTTATCCCACTGAGGGAAAAGTGAGCCAGTGGCTGTGTGGCGCTCAGCTGCCTACTTGGATCAAGAAAGCCATGACAGTTGCTTAACAAACTGCTAGGCTGAGTAGCAGAATGAAATAAAGTAAGATGGACTTCAAAGTTAATAAGGGACCTTCCCTAGATCTCTAACCAAAAGGAGTAAAGTGATGTAGGTCTGGATCTACTCACAAACATACTAGTTTTCTGTCTTTGGATGTGGGGGTCAGGCATAACACTGTATGACTGCTATTGGGAGCCCAATCAAGTATCTTTACCTAGTAGGCATAGCAGGTAGGATTAATAGTAGTTTCAGGATACCTATGTTTCACTCTGTACTGTAGGACAGATACACCTTGCATATCACAAACAGTATCACAGATCCATTTTAAAACTTCTGTTGCCTCAGCCTGAAGAACTCATGGTTTGAGTAAAAAAAAATTATTTCAGCTTATCCCAGCATAATACAGGTCATGGCATGTTCTTGTGGGCAAGTTATCACATGGGAATTAATGAAATTGAAGTTTACATTCATTTCAGTTACATTTGGGCACTTAACAGAGGCAGCTGTGTTAGGGATTTTAAGGTTCAGCATAGCCCAGCATGGACACGGTCAACAGAGAGACTCAGAAGCTTCCTCAGGAGAGAGAGATCCCTCTTGCACTAAATTCAATGTACTTCCCACTCTGCCACTAATACTTCTCCCCACTGTAGCTCTGTTCTTTGTCCATATTCTACATCCCACACAGCTGGGACTCTTCAGCTCCTGGCAGGAAGGAAATCTCATTATGGCTGGGCTGGAGTAACAGCAGGTGCCATAAGAAATTCTGGAAGTTGCTGCACTTTTTATGATACTCTAGCACAAAGGGAAACTTTCCTAGCAAGACCTGAAAAGGGAGGAAATAAACTCACTGGCTTGCTGAGTTATTTAGTAAAGCCAGATCCTCAGCTGCAACTAAGTGTTCTGTATTACAGCTGAAGGACTTATGCATTTTCTTACATTTTATTTTGTGCTTATGCTCTACGCCCAAATAGCATTTGATGGTATAATGCTCTCCTGCATGCTTGCATTTCGAGAGCTCCATCATGAGGGCCACCTGACAGATCAAGTGGGCTATTGGAAAGCATGAATCATGGGGTGTTCTGAAACCCACTTCACCATACTTGTATGTAAAAAAACCCCTTTGTTCATTCAAAGAGGGCAGGCTGACTTCAGCCCTTCTGTGCAAATGATTCATTCCAGGACTAATGAAACTTCAGAGTTTCGTCAACCCATCCTCCTACAATCTGCCATATCAAAGGGCAAACTTACAATGATGATCTGAACTCTAAATTCATGTTCCAATTACTGTGCTTACTCGATTTGGCCTTAAAAGTGGTGCAAAGACTGCAAAGACAGTCATGCATGGCAGGTAAAAATCTTCACAGTGGCAGGATCATGGTCCCTGCCTTGTAAACTTCCTTTCCTTTGTGCTTATTTTCACACTGACTTCATAGATTCTAATGAGTTTCAGGACTGAGAATTATTAGAATTTTTGTATAAATACAATATTGAACAGTGAGTTGTCACTCTCCCTTCAACTGTGAGCAATTTCAATGAGCAAAAAAAATCTCACACCCCCAATGCTATATTTGGCCAATATCCCTGCACAAGTTCAAGTGGCCTTCTACCCACGAAAAGAATACTTCTACCCAGGAGTATCCTGGTGAAAGAAATATATGCATGAAAAATTACGCATTCAATTGATAATAACCATTTTGTGTGCTTCCACTGTACATGTCATTTGAGGATTGCAGAACACTTTTCAAATGTTAATTGAACTTTGTAATACCCTTCTGAGATACATAAAAGATGTAATGGATGCTTCAGCTCAGCAGAAAATGTAGTAGCTTCCAAGAGAGAACCAAGAAATTATCTGACAATATATAAACATTTTGACAAGAAGTGAGAAATGACAGCATAATACTTTGAAATAAAACAAACGGAATTCAGTAGCAGTTTATTCTAGAAGGCTAAAGCTTCCTTTTGCATTGGATTCACTGAAACATCAATGAACATATGTGAGGAATTCATTTTCCTCTCCTACTAGGACAGCTGATCCTTTATTAATACAAGCACCCCCAAGCTCCTTCTGAAGCTGCAGTAACAATTCTGCCAAAAAGTGACAGCCACTGCTTCTCTCCTCCACCTCCTGCAGCATTTGCTATCACTGTGTGGTACCTATATGATCAACTATGGCTATTGTACAACCTCCCAAACTTGTGGGCCTTAACAAGGCTGCAGCATGAAGTGTTGTGACCCCAAGCACCACTCGGTAGGTGAAAAAATTCCTGTTGCTGTTTACTTTCTTCTTGGCAGCCACACTCCATGGAATGACCTCATTTGCCTCTTTGCCCTGGCGCTCCACACAGTTATAGCAAAAGGAAGATCTTCCCACCCACCCCTCCAAACTTGCAGTCTAAGTAAATCAATAAACCAGGCAGAATCTGTTCCCCCAGGTAACTGTAGTTGACAAGTCTTTCCTGAACTTCCTGCTGCCCTGTGCAGCCCCACTGATTTCAGTGGAATTATACTTTACTTACCCCAGTAATATCAAACCAAATTTAGTCACACAGTTTTCTTTCTGATTGAGTTACTGTACATAAAAGTAATGGCATTCACAAAAGGAAAAGTTTGCTATTTGAACGAGACATTAAGGGTAGCATACCCAAAATAAACAAGAATAAGGCACTATTCTATCATTTCAAGCACCTCAAATATATAAAAGCATTTAAAACCAAAACATTCTTTCTTCAACAGGTGCATCCTTTGCATCTGTCTAACGCTGTCTTTCTGGCATATCAGAGAAATCAGTATTTAGCAGTGATACTGCCAAAGATGACTCTTAATTCATGTGATATGTGTCTGCACACATGCAAGGATCACAGGGAAACATAAGAAGGTGGGGGCATCTAAGTAATATTCTGCCCTGGCTACTCCAGGGGCCACCACTGGAGCCATCAGCCCACAAAGGACCCATCTCCCCACACAGGAAAGAGCACCAAGGCACAAGGATGGGTGGGGTAACACCATCCCCATAATGCCATCAGCAAAATGAGATCTCTCCTTAGACTGTCCCCGGGCCATTGCAGGGGAGCCCCAGCGTGATGGGTCCAGGGAAGCAGCTTCCTGGAGCACCTCACAGACTTGAGGGGTGTCACCACCTAGGGATGTGAGACACCATGGGATGCAGGGGAGGAGCACTTTGGGATTGCACAAAACATTGTGAGATGGTCAAAGCCAACTACTGGGTAGACTGAGCATCGAAGGGCAGTTTCTGGGGAGCCTGAGTGTATGCGTTGGTGTCTGTAAGTGGGTGGGAGCATACCAGTAGTTGGAATGGTGCTGTGGCCTCAGGGCTTGTCCATATGCCAACAGCTGGGATGCATGGAGCAGCTGCTGGGCAGACTGAGTGTCTGATCCCAGCTGGAGAGAGCCAGATGGTGTGTATGTATTCCTAGTAGCAGATCTTCATCCTGAACAGCTAAAGAGGGGAACAGGTGATGTTTGTGTTTCTGTGAGTGCTGACTACGTGTCTGTACTGGTCTGTGTTGCTAGCTGTGTGTATACGTTTGTGTGGGTTCTATACAGTCATTTGCAGGCATGACCATGGGGAATACAATCCCAGCCTCACTACTGGTTGGACCTGAGGGCACAGCTGCAGCAGCCTCCTCTCTGATGACCTACTGGATTTGGAAAGCCTAACGAATAACTATGAATTAAACATGAAGAGTCAAAATATTCAAGAGTTAGGAAATGTAAGATTGTATGAACTTAAGTGTTCCCCTTAGCTATAGTGTTTAATTGTATCACACCCTAACTGCCTGTGGACCTCTTATGTCATTGAATGCAGTGGTAGTTTTTCAAAACACCTTCATTCTTATTCAATATGTAGCTCCGAATCAGCAAATACAAAATTGTTAGTTTCTTCAAGCATAGTTCTGTTAACGGAGTCCTTAATAGTGAATCTGCCTAGTAGCCATGTCAGATAAGGAAGTCCAAGTCTATATCCCCAAACCATGATGTCCCTCTGACTTGTAATACAAACACAGAAGCTATCACTCATAACTACAGTTACTGAAATTGGAAGATATATTTTCGTTTTCATGAGTGCATAACTCAAGAGATCCTGGAACCTGAAGTGGTTCAACTAGTGGACTTCATATTTGCCACCCTTAGCTGTTCAGTTAACTGTCACAACTTAGCAAGGAGACACAGGTGACCTGGGTCACTAATAACAGAGGTTGTACAAATGACTGAGACAGCTTCTCCCATGTGAAGAAAGAAAAAGCTGAACACAGAAACTTCTACTCTCCACAAAGACAGTTGATTGGAGACCAGCCTCGTACATGACTTATTAAAACATTATTATTATCCTAAATATTATTCTACAAATTGAGGCAAAAACGTTTGTATCAAATCTGTCGAAGCAGTCAGTTAATTTTAGGGACTCAAACTATAGCAAACATGTCACATATTCCTAGCACCCCAGAATTTACAACAGCCCTCCAGGCCATTCAGGCAGTTGGCACCCGTGTCCCCCACTTCCAAAAATCTGTCCTGTAGAGCACAAACTAGTCAACTTTAAACATACCACTTTAAATGATGTGCACACAGATTTTATGCTAGAAGTCAGGACAACTCTCATTTCCCCAAGTCAGCACCTAGTCCCCTCACAACTAAACACCTGTAAGAGAGAAGGAAATCTCCACTACATCAGACCAGTGATCTACCTCACATCTCACCTCCTCGACAGTGGCTTGCAGTAGACACCTAAACTCAGCTGGTTTTGTACTGGACTCCATTAGCACCTGTCCATCTCCCCTTTCCTAAAGGACACTACAGTCCTACCCAAGCCCCTCACATCTTGGATTTTAACTTCAGTACTACCTCCTCCTACCAACTGCTCCATACCCTGGTCTCTGCGTTTCTTCTCACAGCTATGACCATCTACTCTAACCTCTTCTTTGGCTGGCTATCAACTGGGCTTTTGCTGCCAAAATCCAAATAACTATTTTCTTTGTATATGAAAATTAGAATTTTCAAGCAAACATAGGCAAATGCTACAAATCCTGAAGTTATATGAAAAAGAAGCATTGATATCTACAAATCTGATTATCTGTAAAGATTATCTGTATTTTTCATCACCGGAATTCTGTAGCCTAAGTTCCAGGATTATGTAGCATTATTGAATAAAAATCATGCTTAAAATCCCTGAACAATCACTGAACAATGTACGTTCTATTTACTTCAGCGAATAAAGACAAGTTTTGGTTAATACACTTCACTGCAGCTAAAGAGTAGGAGACATACTGATCTCAGCTAGCATGATTTCGGGTGAATGACTTAAAGAAGAAACAAGACATAAAGAAATTGTCTGAGCTACATTAGATAAAATGTCAGCTAATGTGACCACAGTCAGCCCTTCTGGAAATATATTACTGAAATAGTAATTTACAGACTTGCCTGTAAATTCTTAAATAGTATTTTCCATGCCACACATTCCTTGCATTGCATGGTGAGTTGGCCTCTGCTGAAACCCAACCAAACCTAAGTACTGTATAATGTACTGTATAAATGACTTAAAATAGCCTTCACAGTGCTGCTACCAAAACATTATTGCTGTATCACCTTGAGGATGCCCTGGAGGGGAGAAAGGAGAATGTGGGGATTGGAGGACTTCAGAACGGGTTGAAGGCTGTGATGCAGATGGCTCTGAGATTACTGATGTAGTGCTCTCCTTCCATCTCTTGCATAACTTCTGCTCATTCTGCTCATTTGGGATACATGGATGCAACACAGGCTCTTAGGTAACACTGCAAGGAGACTTAACACTTCCATCAGCAAGCCTGACAAACAGCACAGTCTGCTTCCAGATGCCTTCTTACCCTGCTCCTAGAAGAAACAAGCCACACCATCATGACACTAGAGGCTATCTTTGCAAACTGCCAACCACAACAACCAATGTCTCAGCTCTGTTTCTTAACTAGACTGTAAGCAAGACACATGGTTTCCATTTAGTTTAGGACTCATGGAGAAACTGTGGAAGTGAACAGACTACATGAAACTCTGGGTTTGTTATTGAAATACACATACACACATATCTATACTGTATCAAAGTGATCTCACTGACCAGTACTCCCAGGAGAGTCTTTCACAAACTATTTTCATCCTAAAACTCTCTGCTAATCTTAAGCCTTTCACAAGTCTTCAAGTCCATCTGTTTCTAGCTACAGTCCCAGAAACTTTCCTGTTGTGATCTGGCAATTTGTGATTTTCTATAGTGCTCTGGCAGAAAAGAGAGAAGAAAAATTTGATTTGAGATGGAGGTTGTGATTCTGACCCCAACCTGATGTTGAGGCATCCATTAAAAATGTACATGTCTCAAAGCTATGCATTTCCCTTTTCTACATGCACTACACTATTACCCACAAGGAGGAATTACCAGTCCACAACTTCACAAATAACCTTTTCAGCAGAACCTTGACTACACAATCCTTATTATCTGAAATGATTTGAAGAAAGGGTCTCAGGCATTACTACACTTAAAATGTCCTTCACCATCTGAAAGCATTATTGTAAAGATTTATTTCATATTGCCTATGTCCCTGAGAAACAGCATTTGTAATAACTTTGCAAAGAGGTGCATTTAACTTTCATTCCCCTACCTTGAAATTTTGTTTAATGGAGCCTGTCCTAAACAGGCTCAACTCCTAGGGCTTTTTGCCAGCCCTCTCCACAGCCTTAGTTTTCATCTGCACCTACCCAAAGTTTGATTTAATCAGGCATAATAATTCTTCTGTCTTTAATAATAAGGGCTTGTATGTAACAATAGATTTACCTGGGTATCTATTTTTTAAGGTTTTCTTAAGACATGCATTTTCAATACACCAAAGGCCCTACTGACAGTGAGGATGATACAAACCTGGCTATGACCCAAGATACTAAGTGGGTCTCCTAGCAGCCTTCAGTTTTCTTCCCCATCCCTTCCACAGCTAGGCAGAGGTATAAAGGGCTAAATACAAATTGTGCCCAGGCTTACATTAAACATTTCTGATGGTTTGGGTGGAACAAAGACTAAGCACAGAGAGAGGTTCCTGCACACTATGCACATACCCAGGGATGAAAGTCTTTGAGAAAGGCCAGGGTTTAAAGCCTTGTTCCTCCCGCCCTGTGTATGACTAAACATGCTAGACTTCAGAGGGGGATAAAGATGCAGTGGCTTTCACCATATGAAATCTCAGAGTTCTTGCTTTCATTTCCCCTTCTCCACGATTTTTTTCCACAGACAACATAATTCCTGTTCTAAAGTTCTTCTTTTTCTGAATACAATGCTAAATGGCTCTCTCCTATCAATAAAGGATGCTGAAAATACTCTCTCTGGCCATGAGGTACTACATGCTATCTGCCAAAAGTGCCCATTAACAGCTTGCTTGATCTTCTTCTTCTATTCCACTATTTGCCTGATAAGACTTGACAGTACATAGGTTGGAAAAAGTTACCAGTTATAGGTAACCAGTTACAGGTAACTAAAAGTTACCAGGAATCCCAGTTGCCCAGATCTATATCCCTCTTGAAGTCCAGTGACACCACTTTCCCAATCTCCCTTCTTCCTCCCCACTTCGAATGATCAGAGATACACTGGAAGAGCATGTGATCTAACTCTGCTGATGTTACCTGCCCTGGTTGGCACTGGTTCCTATTGCTTGTTTCATGGAAACACAGGAACTCCTCAGACTGAAATGCCTGGGGTTTTGCATCTTTCCCTCAGGGTGCAAGTTGCTTCTCCTCTCTCCCCCCCCTCCCATTACCACTCTTGAAGTAGCGGGAGGTGCTCTGCACATGGCAAGCAGACATACTAAGTGTGCGTCCACGATGAGGCAGCAGGAGCAATCACTGCCACTCTATCTCCTTCCGGCTTACTAGGAGGTTGTGTTGTTTTTTTTTTTGCTTAACCAAGGATCCCCTCTGATTTCATTGATGAGACAGTAAAAAGAGCTAGATCCTAATAATTAATGATTGACCATTCAGCAGGTGCTCCTGAAGACACACCTCCATGTTCATCTGAAATAACCTAATCACAGAAATGGGTTAATGGAAAGAAGCAGTGCACGAGTCAAGCAGTGCACAAGTCAAGCAGTGCAGTTCAGAGAGCAGTTTTGATGTTTTTCCTATCTATGTTACTGCATCCAATAACAATCACACCAATGTCTAGGGGAGAGCATCACTAGGGCTCTGGAACAGAAAGTCCTGGGAAAATCCGGAGGACCCAGAAGATCCAAGTAATTTCTCGAGCACAATTCTGATGACAATCACCCTTCCAGCATTGTGCTGTACAGTTCACCACAAGGCGCAGCAACCTCTATAATCACAGAAGATACCGTTTTTTCAAGATCTCTGACTCATTACGTTAATCGCTAACCTCATCCCTGCCCCGCTCATAACCCTCAGCCTCTCCAGGTACTTTCTGTGTTTCCCACTCGTGCCTGCGGCCCTCGGAAACATTTTAAGCGCTTTGCTGTCAAGTGCCATCCGCAAGGAAAGGGAAACCTGCAGGAGCGGCCCCTCTCCCCCGGGCCTTCCAGCGGAGCGACGGACGCCACGCACTGGGCGCGCCCAGAGACGGCTCCACTCATCGCTGGAGGTGACCGCGCCTGGGGCTGCCCGTGCCCCACAGGCCCTGGGGGGGGGAGCGTGGGGACAGCAAGCCCCGCCTCCCAGCCGCCTCAGCCGCTCCCGCCGCTGCGGGCCCCTCCTCCCTTGCCCGCCCCGCCCGCCGCACACATGTGCCCGTAGCCCGCGGCTGGGCGCTCCGTCGGGGCGGGCGTCGCTGCCGCCGCAGCCGCCGCCTCCCCGGCACCGCGCGCCGCAGCAGCACCGCGACAGCACTCGGGTGCGGAGAGCCGGTGGCCGCGCTGACGCCGCTGCGCGCCATGGCCGTCGCCTACCTGCTGGGCAACGGCTCCGCGCCGCTCCTCGCCGGCGCCCTGGAGGTGCCCTTCGCCGCTAACGCCTCCGCCGCCGCCTGCCGCCCCGCCGCTCCCCCCTGCGCGGCCGCGCCGTCGGCAGCCTGGGGCAACACCTCGGCGGGCTGGAACCGGTCCGAGCCGTGCGGCGGCGCCAACGGGAGCGCGGGCGGCGGCGGCCCCTGCGCGCCCGCGGGCGGTGGCCCCTCGGTGGTCACGGCCATCGCCATTATGGCCCTCTACTCCGTGGTCTGCGTCGTGGGGCTCTTCGGCAACTTCTTGGTCATGTATGTCATCGTCAGGTGAGTGCCGCCCCGCCCTGCCCCGCAGACCACGGCCGCTGCCGTCGGGGCGGACTCACAGCCCGGGGAGCTGGGCAGATGCCGGCTTCCCGGCGGGAGATGCTGCGGTCCCGCTCCGGCAGGCAGCGCGAAGGCTCTTGCTGGGGGGTTCGTAGGGGCTCCTGCCCCAGAAGGGAAAGGAGGGAAAGGGAAGAGGGCTTTTGAGAAAGCGGGTGACGGGGGAAAAGAAACTTGCGGCGGGGCCGTGAGGAAACTTGCGGCTGGGCTGGGCGGTCCCCAGAAACCGCTGTGGTCCAGGGATGCTCTACGGACCCTCCGTACTGCAGTACCTCTGAGAGCTGCTCTGGCCAACGAGGCCCGAATCCCGCACTTGACCGCTGAGGAGGGAGGATTTAAAGGGACCTTAGCCGCTGCCTATGAGAGTGTGCATGTTTGGAGTGGCATACGGACACCCGACACGCATCCACGCGTCTTCCACCCTAAACGCATAATCAAAATGTAAATGGCATCGCGGCTAAACGCTTCTCTCTGTCCGAGTTTATAGATCCTCTGCACCAAGTCTTGATATATGTTTCTATTCATACACCTTTATGTATGTATTAGTACAGACATGCGTATAGACGTGTAATAAATACGCCAGTATCGCGACCACTGTCCGTAAACCCGGTTTCTCGGCTGAGCTGCAGCACTTAGCAGCTCCCTCACCGTGAAGCCCACCAGTGTTTTATAGATCGTTCACAAGTCTGCCTTTCACGCGCGAGAAATTCCCTGTCCATAGATGGGCGGAAAACGAGAGTGAGATTAACCGGGCGGCTCTGCCCGCTGGGAGCGGGGCGGGCGCTTCCGTGGGGACACACTGCCACCTCCCGGGAGCGGCGGGACCGGGAGCGGGGTGGGACGGGAGCGAGGCGGCGGGAAGCGACAGGATGTGGCTGATCAAGCTCTCCGTCCTTCGCGGCAGCTCGTCGTTTCCAAATCCAGTATACGCTGAGCGCTGCAGAGCCCAGCGGGCGCTGGTGGCGGCGTGCCCCACGGGCGCGCTCCCTCCTCTTCGGGGCAGCCCCAGCACTGCCAGGTTCCCCAGGCCTAGAAGATGCCCCTTCTCTCTTTGAGCAGTGTTTCCCAAGGAATAGGGATAGCAGCTATCGGGGATAGGTGCCGTGGCCGCAGGGAGCTGTCGGGCAGGAGCAGGGGTTGGTGCCCAGCAGGCCTCTGGCATCAGGGTGGCCTCATGGTGGGTGCAGCCCTGCCAGAGCTGAGGAAAACCAGAGATAAGGACAGTGGTCAAGGTGGAGTGCCTTGGAGGATGGATGACTCCTGCATGTATGAGATGTCTGCAAATGCTGTGCAGCTCAGAGATCTGATGGCAACACACATAATATGCATCAGGGGTTCAAACTACAGTAGTTTTGGAACCTCGTGGGTTTAACTGTACTTTAGAGGCTGCATTCTGAATGCATGGAGCAGTGGAGATTCTCCTCTGCACTGTGGTTTTGGTCAGTCTGAGATTCGAGCTATCTCTGTGCTGCAGAAAAGGCTTCTGAGCAGGGACATGACTGCAATCAACTGAGCCATGTTGATACATTCCTCTGGGAGGAAAAGCAGATGCACACTGTAACAAAGCCAGGGTAGCTGTCAGCAGAGAAATATGCCACAGGTTGTCCCTCAAATTTATATCAGACATAACCCATACTAGGTTTATATTTCTTACATTAATTAATTGAATTACATTTGTACCACAAAGCCAAATTGAATGAGGCACTTGCATTTAGGTATCTATCTAAAGAAAGTGTATTTGCTTGAGATTATATCTTAAAAACAAAAGCCAGTAGAAATAGGAGAAAGCAAAAATAGATTTTCATTTTACAAAGGAAAACACAAATGAATTAAATGGCTTCTCCAAAACCATCCAGGAATTCTATAGCAAAGGCAGGACTGAACCCAGGTCTCCTGTGTAAGGACAGCTTTTGGTTCCTTCCCAATTAATGTCTGTTTACAGTTTGGGATGAAAAAGTTTGCATGTTAATGGTTGAATAGGATCTGTGGTTTAAGCAACATAAAAATGCATTTCCTTTCTGTGCTTCTCTGTAGGTATAGTGTATCTGACAGAAGCAGGGAACTTTGTGATTTATTTTGTTTCAACCTGTGTTGTATGACAGTATTCCCAGTCATATGCGCATGCATGAAATGGT
The DNA here is from genome assembly GCF_028554395.1 of Pezoporus wallicus. Lineage (NCBI taxonomy): Eukaryota > Metazoa > Chordata > Aves > Psittaciformes > Psittacidae > Pezoporus > Pezoporus wallicus. The sequence goes on from NW_026635157.1 coordinate 2,122,894, forward strand.
GAGCATGTGTGCTCACATTTGTGCATCCTTGGATCCTGATACAGATAGGAGCCAAACCTTTTGCTGGACTGAATTTGGTGTCATAAAAAGCTCCCCTTCTTTATCTACCTTTCACACTATGTCTGCTCAGAAAGAACAAAACACTGAAGTTTGTATTCATTTTGAGAAATAAGATTTGAAAGTGATATTGGTATCTAGTTTGCCTTGAAAATACTAGTTGTTGGGAGGTACGTGCTTAGATATTTGAAACTCTTCCTCTACTCACCTTTCAGCATCCAGCCCCAATGAAAGCAACAGCGACTTCATATTCAGTGTGCTGCAGGCTAATATATAACGCTTGGCTTCTTTAGTAATATTTTTTAATAATTCTGTTATTCTTATAAACTTTCTTAAAACTGTTCCACATGAAGCAGATCCTTGGGTTTGGAGCCAGAGCAGTGCAAGTCTATGCTTCTTATTTACCATGCAAATTCTACGATTCTAAGTACTTGCCTGTTGTGGAACTGTCACTATCAGTCCACACTGCCACCCTGTTACCCCAGCTGGGGCAAATGGAGATCAGAAAGCAGACATGTCCATCAGGGAGTTAGAAATGTATTGTCATTATGGATATGGAATCAGGGTCTTCATGCAAAGCAGGTTCATGGATTTCCAATTTATACATCCCTCAATATATATAATTAATGCATTCTCATCTACCCATTCTCCCAAATGGTTCCTGTTCAGCTGAATACTTTCATCCTTGAATTAATATTTACGTGTTACAGCTGTAGTGTGTGAGACTGAACCCCATGTTACTAACACTGAGCTGTTTCTTTTGTCAAGTACAAAAACATGCCTTCTGAGTGACAGCAGTAATAGTCAGGTGTTACTGCCAGCCTGTAATATGAAAAATCTGTAGATTTTTTTATTGCCTGTTTTCCTCATGTGCTTTGTGTAAGTGTAAATTACTGATATGAATACAGTGTTGTTATGGCTGTGTCAACAGCAAATGCTGCTTCTAGCTGCTGCAGAGTACATCATGACAGTGTACGATTAGTACCATGTGGCAGTGAATTAATATACACCATAATCTATAGGCTTTTCCAGCTTTCTCATCAAGTCAGTGGGATATTAGTCACACATTAGAGTAGGAAGAAGAATATGCCCTGTGATTAAGGCAATATGCTGGAAAACTATAATAGATCATAGATGAAAATCTTCAGCATTGCCGGTCTGGTGGAGAGGAATAGCTCTCTTGAGGCCCCAGGCCTCTGTGATGCCGAGTGCCCTGAGAGGACTGTAATTCCACCAACAGCCGCTAAAGTCACTCAAGTCAAAAGTGATTCCTTCATTGCTCTGCTATTAATTTTGTCACATACCATAAACAAAGTGGCCTCTGGTTCTCCGTGATCCTTCACAGGCGGAAGGAAATGTCATATTTCATTAGAGCAAACAATTAATCTGCTTTTAAATAGATAAAAACATGGACCAGCAAAAGAAGTCCTTTCTGGAACAAAGAGATTTCTTTTTGTATTTCTGAAAACAGCCACTTAATAGTGTTTTGAAAAAAAGGGCTGTGACTGAAATACCATCTAATCTGGAAAAGTCACTGCGGTCGGACACAGACAGAAAGCAATGAAGTACTGAAAGTACTTCAGCCCAGCTCACACTTTAGGAAAACTCTTTTATGAAGTAGAAGAGAATTGAGAGTGAAATTTCCATTGTAGAAAGAATTGATATCACCAGAGAAATAAATACACAAAAAGTGAAAAGCAAGGAATTTGGAAAAAGGTCTTAAGACAGAAAACAGAGAGAGTCTGTTAGAGGAATAAACTGAAAATTATCACAAGCTTGAAAGTGGCTGAAGCAAAGCAAGTTTTTCTAAAAACCAGGGATACTTTGCAAAGTGACATGGAGTTATGGATGCAGTGTGAAAGCAGGCCAATGGCATCTCTTGTAGCAGCATAGATCAGGGAACTTAGAAACCAAGAAATGCATAATGTTCATTCTTTTCTTTCCTGTCCGCAGCTGCAAGACCTTCTCTTCATTTGGATGGCACTGCATGTGCAAATGTGTGCCCTGCCTGTTCCACTGTTATGCAAGGGTTTCACCCCATTGCTAAGAGCTGTTAAGTAAAGACACAGCAGCCTTAATGAGTCATGCCAGTTATGAATTGATGCTGCTCACCAGCAGAAGCCAGAGCAGATCAACTGAGAGAGTCGAATTGGTCAAGAACAGCATAGAAGCTGAATTAGATGAGCAGCATAGGGGGTGACCCTCACTCAGCATCTCATATTATGCTGAGGTGTCCCTGTTTGCACACTGTTTGTGATGGAAGTTTACCAACCTCTGCTAGTGAGTAAGTGTTTGTTTGGCAAGTGGCTCCCCTCCCTGCCCCAAGATCAAGAGAATCGGACAGTTAAAATGGCATGTATACCTTTGTATTTTCTTGTTAAAAAATAATTATTATTAATACAGACATGGTCAAAATTTGCCTGAAAATACATGAACCTGCAACCTGGGGATAACCCCCGTCTCCTTGAGGAAGCAGAAGTGGCTGTGGGATGAGTGAGAGATCTGTAGCCCAAGTCTCCAGACTCTGTGCCACCCTGGCCTGGGTTCCAGTGAGCTGTCATACATGGGACACATGCCTGGTCCAGGAGGGGCAGACCCCCCTGCTCTGCTAGTGGCTGCCACCAGGCACTTCTGGGCAGAAAACATCCCCTCTCACTCAGTAACTCTTAAAAAAGCTAGTCTGATCCCACTGCACTTCTCCTGGAGTATCATTTTGATAATGGCTCCCATGAAAAATAATGTTAAACACAAATCACAACCTGATTTGGTTTTAATTTTCTTATAGAAATAAGTCAAATTGTACCAACTTTTCATGGCTTCAGTGAAATTAGAAAATATTGTAAGCATATATTATGTAATTTTTAGCAAGCTAATTACTGTTGAGCTCATTAGGCAACATAATCCTGAAGTACTGCTTTATTTCATTTTAACTTACAGTACTTTTTCAAATCATCAGGCGTAGCTTTTGCTGAACACTGTTGAAAGCTTTTATAATTTTTTTCTAGATCAAAAGGTGACATATTTACATAAATCTCAGATGTAACATGATGTAAGCCCAGATGGCTCAGACTCATTGTCTAGCTTACTAACCTCTTTTCCATCTATAGCCAGGGGTTGATCTTTCATCAAAAGTGGAAGAAACAGGAGCATCACTATGTAAGAATCCTTCTAACTGTCTGTTAGACTGCCAAAAGACTTTCTAAGATGCACTTTGCATCAGCATTTATTCCGTAGATTTTGTGGATTTCTCTAACATGCAGCAGTCCTCAAAATATTAGAATCAAAAATAAAGTTGGAAATAAAAGGTCACAAATATTGACCCTCCTAAACAGAGCTGCTTTGAAACAAATATTCTCTAACGTAAAATTTCAGAATCCTGAAGCATTGTTAAAAATTCAAAGTTGGTTATTTTTAAGCTTGGGTGTCCTAAGGTGGATGTTGTAGAGATTCTGATTGACAGATACTTGAAAAAAAATTATTATGATTCCAATTATGATTCTCTGAAAATACAAATCTACTCATTATATTTTTTTGAAACCCAAAAGCAGCTATTTTCTGAATTGTTATGGTTAGAGTGATCGCAAATGAAGCTATTTTTATAACCATCTGAGTCCTCTTTGGTTTATGCCATGGAGTTTGGGTTTCTGTTATTATAAATGGGGATGCTATCATTATCTTTCAAAGCCCTTGCTCTTTTTTTTGGAAGATGGCTTTTAACAGTGTTCACTAGCAAGGAGTTTCACAGCTTAGCCCACCTGTGTTGTTAAGAAGCATTCTCATTCATTCGTTTAAACACTTCTAAATTTTATTTATACCTTCCTTTGAATTTACGTGATGAAAAAAGGTAGGGATGACAGTCTATAGCTAATCAAGTAACTGTGAAAGACATGAAATAGCGTATTTTTTCCACCTTCTTACTGAGAAGTGTTCAATTATCAGCTGTAAGATCTTGCATCTCAGATGAGGAATAAAACTTCAAAACAAAAATGTTTGTGTGAAACAGACCATCTCCTCCTCGTTGTGTCTCATGGAGCAATCCCAGCCGAGAGAAATCTCTTACTTAAGAGGGAACAGGGAGCAGCAGTTAGGGTATCTTCTCCTGTTTTCCCCTTGTGTGATGTAAACCTCCAGCCCTGGGATTTGCCGCCTCTATAGGACAATCATCCAAGAAGCCAGTTACCCAAATCCTTTTCATAAGGTGAAGGTCTTAGTACCTCCCTCAGAGCCCTGTTTTCAGGCACAATCTCATCCTAGTCATCCATGATTCCCGGTAGTTTTGATATGGTCTTGTCAAAACCCATAACTGTTCTCCTTTCTGTCATATCTGCCTCTACCATTGCCTGCTTTCTCCTTTCCCCCGTCGCAGGCAAGTTTCCCTCTGTGGTTACTGTCTCTCCAGTCCCTTTGTCTCACCTCTGTTGCTTTCCAGACACACTCAACAGCTTCCCAGTCTCATGCATGCAATAGACCATGCCTTGTATACTTAGCATTACTTTGATCTGTGCAGTCTATGGCCTTGCCTTGAGCCCCATGCTACCTCCCTGATACTGTCTGATCAGGAGGGATTACCACTGCTGTTCCCCATTATATTTTTTAGGATCTCACATCTACTAGCAGTAAAACTGTCATCAAAAGCTTCCCTGCCAGCTTCCCTGCTGAGCAGAGGATGTTTCATATACAGTCCTCACCTGAGGTGATCAGTCTGCAAACCAGGAGGAGGGCACCAGCACCTGGAACCCAGAGAAAATAGCTGTTAACTTGTCCACCCTAGAAAAATGCTACTGCAGCTATCATAGATACAGTCAATGGTTTTACTCTCAATCACGCTTCCCTGGAGGCAGAGGGGATAAGGTTAAGTTGAAGACAATGATAGTTTTCATTTCCATGTCTTCCTAGCAAAGCAAAAAGTTCAGCAAAAAGCGCCTACTGCTGCATAATTGCAATATATTGGAGTTAGCCTTTTAGCACCATTGATTTCTTCCAGAGACAAGTGTTACACAGTAATAGCAAAACCAGCGACCTTTACTGGAGACCCATATATGTCTCAGCACCAGGCAAACAAACACTCAGCTAGAGGTGGCCTAACTAGCAGGCCAGATTACATCCTGGAATAATTGTCAGATAATTTTTCTCCCATTTCCATCCCTAGGCTGGAAGGGAAGGAAGTGTCCCAGCAGATGACCGTTTGGGCATTGGATCATACATACTATTGTAATTTGGTTTTTATCATTATGTAGCTTTCTATGGTGTCTGGGAAAAGAAAAAGGAAATAAGGTAATAGGAGCTGTAAGACATTGCAACATCAAAAATTTTGTGTGGCAGGTTGATATATGTATAAAAACCTGTTCTCAGCTGGTGTCACACACACACACCCCCCTCTTGAAAAAAAGGGAAAGAATGAAATCATATTACCTTTATCTTGTACAGATTTTTGCCAGGATAATTTGCATGTGTATGTAATTAAAACAGGCATGAAAATAATAAGAAAGAAGTAATAAAAAAGTCAACTGTTGCAACTGCTGTGGAGTTTGTGTTTTCTGTCTGAAGTAATACCCTTGCTTGTTAATCCTCTCAGTCAGACATCAAGGGAAAGGACCGGCCTTCCTTCCCAGAATAACTATTTTTCACAAAGAAAGAAGCTTGCTTTGTTTTCTCTGGGGAGGGACAAAACTCACTGATTTAAACTAAAGAGCAGAAAGAGGACCTCTATAGGATACCTTTCAGCAGCAGAAAAGCAGGACCAGCCTTAAAGAAAACAAGTGAGTATTAGCCCAAAGCCAACACAGTATTGTAATTAATTGAAAACAGGATGACTCAGATGTTCTCTCAGCTCTCTTGGTGCCACAGCATTCCCAAAAAGACTGGCACCAGAGTCTGAAGAAAGTTAACTCTGCCTGGAAGGCTTTCATTAAGCTCTCCCAAAGCTGAGGTCTGAGAGAAGTCACTAATTGGTGCTGAGTACAGGAGAGATGGCCCTGAGCCATGAGAAGTTGTTTGCTCTGGTTACTTCACCTGCCTGGGTCCTGTAAGCAAATGTTGATGGATCTGCACATCCCTTGACACTGCCCCTATGCAAGGAAGAGACAAGCTGAGAAGTTAAAGATGTTAGCAAAATAACCCAAGGGAAGTAAACCTTGGTGAAATTCTGGCTTAATTTCGTTTGTGCTGTGGAGGAGAATAAAGTGAAAAATGAACTTCTCAGTTCGAGAACAAAGTGTTAGGGAGAAAAGAGGTAGCAGCTGAAACAACTACAGTCCAGTAGGTATCTGCCCTATGTTCAGATCCACATTCAGCACATACATTCAAACCCCTTCAAAAAATGGACATCTCCTTACTGGTGTGTGAGGAAGGGAGGGGAAGGCTGCTCCAGCATATTGTATGTGAAGGCCTTGCTGTGTTCCCGAGTACATCAAATAATTGCGTCTTGGGATTTTAGATCTTACTGTGTCATGCCTTGACACCTGATGCGATGCTTGATATTCATATGTTTTTTCATCTCTGTAATTAAACACCATCAGAGGTCACAGCAGTGACTGGGTAGCGCCATGCTGGGAGTCAGGATGCAAGGCTTTAACAGGAAGAAACAGCCACTGCCTCTGTCTTTCTTAAAGGCAGTGAAACCTTTCTCTCATCCCCAGTTCAGCTTTTACCCCAAACTCAGGATCAGTGCAGGAAGTAAGTGACTGTGCTGCAGATTTCACAATTTCATTGTAGCCAAGTATGAACATTTTCTGCTATAATGTTATATCTGTTGGAGGTTTGGGGCTTTTTCATTTGATTGCTGGTTTCCTCTTCAGAAAAACATAAATCAAAAGAATGAATAGATAACCACAGTGTGGAACCTTCAGTCTGGTTGGCCTGACTGCCTAATAACATGCAAGGGTTGTACAAAAATTCATGGTGCTTTCAGTTAAATTCAGTTCTTGAATTTAATGGCTTAAGGCATAAGCATTCTGAAGTACTCATGAATAGAAAGATCAAAAATAAATCTTCATGTTGATTAAATCATACACTCCCAGACAGGTAAGTTAGACTCATCCAGAATATATATGTCTTCAAAACTTAAATAGGTAACAGTCTGCCATAGCACAAGTCTTATGTGTGGCTGAGATACAGTATGGGTCTTCCATTCTATAGAAACCCACTACCATGCAAAGAAAGAAAAAGAATAAAAAAATGAGATAGCCATCACCTATGTCCATCATTTGAGACTCTTTAGCTCAAAGGTACTTTCCAGAATATGGCCTAGCTGAGACTTCATTTCAGTGTCAAACATTCTAATTGGATTGGCAAACAGAAGAATTTTTTGAGGGTTTTTCCAGACTGTATCTAGAATCATAGAATCCTGTCCTGGATATGACATGACCTTTGCAAAGCTTTAAGGGCTCAACAAAAACTTAAAGTATATCTCAGGAAAGCACAAACACACATAAAAAAAAAATCCCTCTTTCCTGTTGTTTTTGAGTTGTGTATAAAGATGCACCAGAAAAGCTATGGAAATAAATGTTCATTTAAATTGGTTCCACTAGGCATACTTCACATGTTTATATCCTCCCACCGAAGGAGACCTCAGCTAATCTAATGTACGCACATAATGATTTTTCGTTTGTTTAACAAGTCATTTATGCAAGGAGAACATGAATTTGAAATGCTAACCTGATCTCCTCAAGCATCAACAAGAGTTAACATCATGTCGTCTGTATGCAAGACCTAATTGCTGGCTGTTGTTTCCTTCAGCAGCCAAACATTGTCATGAACTACTGGGTTCTGCAGTTGATCTCCTGTAATTAAGCCAGTTTTTCATGCATTTTGCATTGAGCTTAAACACAGATCAGTTGAAGTAGTCTTTTGTCTCCAAATTAGCATTCTGTGGGGCAAAAGCTTGCATGCCTTTGTGTTGCTGAAAGTACTTATTATCAATCTATCATTGGCCAGCCCATTTCCTATGTGCAAAAGGCTGTTTCTGCTTTTCTTCTCATGGTTGTTATTCGCATAGGAGAAGTTTTAAAATTGATTCATAATTGTATGTATTACGGTATTAACTGGGCTAAACATGGACCTCTGGCTACTTTGCACAAGCCTAGTGGTACAAGGAAACTATAAAACTGATCTGGTGTAGAAGGGCTGAAGGGTCTGGAAGAGGATATGTTTCAATAATCCACAAGAATGTAAAGAGCTTGTCCAAGAAGTAGTAGGGACAAGACTCAGGTGGCAGTATACCAACTGTGTCTATTAGCTTTTGATAAAGTGTAATGCAAACTAAAATTTTATTCTTTTTTTAAGAAAAGAGATGGTCTTTGTGTTACTTGTTCTTTACTTCTGAGCCATGGAAGCTTTAAGGAAAAAAACTCTTCAAAAGTTTTGGAGGTGATAAGGTGGAGACTAAACCTTTGGAGTCTGTAGACCAGAAACAGAGCTGTGGCATGTGTCTTGCACAAAGATGTGCTCACATCTCTCTTGTCACATGACTGTGAGGTGGAAGGGAAGGTGCTCGTGGCTCCTTCTCAAGATGTTTCACTTTGTGCAATGGAGCTGAGTGTCTCTCTAGGTTAGTTTGGCAAACGTTTTCTTTGGTTTGCAAACTACAAGTGGCCCATGGGCTGCCAGTTGAAGAGGTAATTTCAAGACTTTATTTGCCCTTGAATGCTAGGAACTTGGTGACTATCTGAGTAGGATTTGCATATTTTTCTCTTTGCTTTGTCTTATTCCAAGCCAATCCCAGTTGAGAGGGCTCTAGAGCTCAGATCTTCAAACTTCAAGTATATTTTAAAGCTTTGCTGGGTTGAAGATGAAGGCAAGACTGAGTTTTCCCTACAGAACTAAACAGAAATAAAGTATATTCTTACTGTTGTAAACCTGATCTGTCATCTACTAAGTACCAACAAAAAAATGCTTTCATAAACATAGATATTGTATGATACAAAACCTGCATCAAGGAGTTAGAAAGTGAATACTAGTGTCAGTGTTATGAGCATAATTAATTTGACTATTTATCAAGAGCAGTATTTTTTTGGTGAATATTTAGCTCAGTACTGCTCTTTTAATTGCTCTATTAGTAATCCTCTATTATAGTCTCTCTAATCTATTAGAGCTGTAAAAATAAAAGTAATGTTGCCCAAAGCCAACTTCTGCCTTCACTTGCAACCTTGCTCACTGTCATACAAAATGTAATATACTTAGTGGCTTACATGCTGAAATTTCAATGTAATCTAACTACCATCATTCAGATTTTCACAGGTTTACATTTAAGACTCTTTTTTTTACACATCTGTTCATTTTTAGATTCTCTAGTTGCCTTGAATGAAAGCATGAAAGAAGTATCTGTTAAAAAGTATGCTATAAACACAATATTTTATTATTTTATATCATACAGGTTTCTTGTGACTTTAATTGCATACAAAATCCAGTCCCTCTGAAGTGCAGAAATATCATTACATACACATGTATGCCTGCATGATGGACATTTTTGTGCTGCTTGTTCAAATAGGTAGATGGATATCTTAACAAAAGATATAATAGTAACTAAGATGGAAGCTTTGAAGAGCTCCATTCATAATAACAGAGAGGGACTGTTATTTTTCATGCTGCTAAAATTGCTTTTAATGAGTTGCTTCAGTATTTATTTGTTTGTACCAAAAAAAAAAAATGCTGATAATCTACTTACTTGGTAAAAAAACATATTTAACAAAAGGTACCTTTCAGAAATAAGCCCTCTATAAAATCTTGAAATATTCAGTGCAGAGAAACACCCAAATCCCATAGAAGTCACTGAAAAGAATATTGTGAATTTTAGTAGGCTTTTGTTGAGGCAATTGTGGAGGTAAATACTATCGTCACAAAAGTTCTACTTCCTTTCTTTGTAAGAACAGCATGATTAGTAATATAAAGATTACAGAGCGCGTCAAGTCAAATCCTTCATTAATAGCCTGTAGAGCCCATTTAATAAAATAAGTCCAAGAACTTTTATGCTTAAACTGACAATGAAAGCAAGATCGCAAACCCAAAAACTGTACAGCATTAAAGCAGGATAAGGCCCATGCCAGTCCCAGTGAAGGAGCTTTATTCCATTTATCCATAGTTTTCCCTCCCTATCCTCTGGCATGCTAACCTGAGAATCATTTCCATACTGATTGATAAATTTATATCAAGCATTCCCTTTAAATCATAAGAATGGTTTTAATTGCTGATAAAAAACGGATTATCATCTGTTGATGTGTTCTCCAGACAGAACTGTGCCAGAGTCGTGTGATGGTAGCAGTGCTGAGCAGTATACCTAAGGGTGCTTTCTTGTCCAGCCATAAAGATAGGGCAATCAGCTAAGGGATGAGTAGGGATCAGCAGTCTGGATGAGGGCACAGTAACCTCATCGCCTTTTCTTCTATGTGTAGAAATGAGCGCCACTGTCCCTCCGCTGCTGGTGCTGCCTGAGCACCTCACAATGCAATCAAACCTCCAGGTTAACTCTCTGGGCACAATTTTAGATAGTTCTGAATCTGTTGTCAGACCTGTAGAGGTCTATTGTTTTTGATAAACAGGAGACAAGGTGAAACGAAGGCTTAGTACAACATTTTCATTCTCAGTAATGGTAAAGTCAATATGAAAACATTGCTGTTTTCATTTCTCCTCTGCAAGATTCTCCAGCAAACTGCCCAGAAAATATTTTCTCTTCCCTTCAAACTGTTTTTTAGAGCTGCAGCTTATTGTGTACCTCTCCCAAACTGCACTCCTGTACATGTTTTCTAAATAATTCCCAGCACAGAGAGGCGTGAATGCATGCAGCATCCACCTCTTCCCAAGTTAATGTTACAGTGGTGTTGGATACATGGAGTGCTTCTGTAAGAAAAGGGTTTAGAGTACTTTTAGAATATAGGTTTGATTTAAAGCTTTGAAGTATCATGCTCAGATCATAACTTCTCAAGGCAGCAGTCAAGAAAGAGCTTGGGTCTACTCAACAATCTTTTTCAATGAAACACCTAAAATGAATTTAGGTTTGTTAGTGGCTCCTCAAGCAGAGTGCTAGAAAATAAGAGAACAAAGCCAGTACAAAGTTCTTCAGATGTATATCATAGAAGCCATCTAGATCCATTCAGCAAGAAGTCTGCATTTCTCCACACCCTACCAAAAAAGTTCCAAATGTGCCTACACAGCCCTGTCACTGGGTGCTTTTTTTTTTTGCAGCTGACTCATGTTCTGAAGAGACGAGACAGAAAAAAAGCCCAGAACATTAAATGCTGTATTTTACTCTTTGTCTTCCCTGGCCTGAAAGATCTTTTCAGATGGTCTATTCCTCTTGCAAATCTCTCTATAAGCTTTAAAATGTTTGATCAGACACAGTACTGGTTATTTCACAGAAACAGAAAGAAGCTTTATCAAATGAGCAAGCCGTACAACCCCTGGAAAGCCAGGTGGCCACAGTGCCCAGAAACCCTGGCAGCAATGAGGGTGGCAGGGCAGCATGACCAGGAACAGTACAGTCATTGTAACACTGCAAAAGTATAGCATTTTCATAAAAAGCGTATCTCAAGTACTGCTCAACTGACACAACAGACCTGAAACAGTGAAGGGCTCTACAAATATGTGATGAAACTAAGAAGGAATTTGGAATTAAAACAGAAAGCTCCCTCTGCTCAGCTGGGATTGAAGTGTGACATATTCAGAATTCAGGAAGTGGTTTGGGGGTTGTTAGCAGCACAGACCTAGGAAGAAAGGTATGCAATTGACGTTGAAGTCCCTTCTGACAAAGTAGGTGCTGTGGAGCAGAGCGAGCATTCCCACTTGAAGCAAAGGGCTGCAGGATCCACCCAGAGTGGTAATTCCATTGATGCATTCAATGAACATGGTTAATATCATCTTGTCTTCTTGTTTGATTGAAAGAAGTTCTTTACAGATGGTGTACTGGACTCAATTTTGTTTAACATTGTTAGCTGTGGTCATTTACATGCTTTGCTGATTTTTTTTTTCCTAGGTACACAAAAATGAAGACTGCCACCAATATCTATATTTTCAATCTTGCACTGGCAGATGCCCTAGCAACAAGTACCCTGCCATTCCAGAGTGTGAATTACTTGATGGGAACATGGCCATTTGGTACCATCCTTTGTAAGATTGTTATATCCATAGACTACTATAATATGTTTACCAGTATTTTTACACTCTGCACCATGAGTGTGGATCGCTATGTAGCTGTATGCCACCCAGTTAAGGCCCTTGATTTCCGTACCCCCAGAAACGCCAAAATTGTCAATGTCTGCAACTGGATCCTTTCTTCTGCCATTGGCCTGCCAGTTATGTTCATGGCAACCACTAAATACAGGCATGGTAAGTCTGGCTTTCGTTCCTTTGAGTACTGAGCATCAAAATTGAGTATTTTGATGTTGAAACTCCTTTCTGCATTGTTTCACTTAATTGTAGAGGCACTGAATTAACTTCTGACCTCCAGCCTAGAGCAGGTGCCAGTACCAATGGACCCCTTCAGCAATTTTGCATCTGGCTGTAGTTGACTGGATACATCACTGAACATGATCAGTCTTATATAGCAGGCAGCTCCAGCTGCTTCTGGGGGTCCGTGTGAGTCTTGGTGCCCAACGCAGTCACTATAGTGTTTGGAAAAGTATCTCTGCCTGCCTGCCTTCTGCTGTGGAGCAGTTATGCATTGCCCTGCACTACAGAAGCCCGTACTTTGCCCAGGATAGTCCACTGAACTTTGCAGTCATAGATGTATTGCACGTAGTCTGGCAGGATGCAATACAGAACAAAGAGCATGTTAGGGATCACTGGTGTTCAAAGACTTTCCATGAAGTGATAGCATCTCAACATAAATCCAGACCTTCCATTTTGCAGTTGCCAAGTGTCACGTCATTCTCTTCCCCATTGCCCTGAAATGCCCAGACTCTGAATAGATGCATGGTTAAACCATCTTTCTTTTCACCAGGTTGTATACTGAAAGTGAAAATGAATCAAAGTTTAAGCATTTATGACAATTCAACTCTTTCTTGTCCAATATATATGCAATTCCAAGCAAAAAAATGCAGAAGAGAACATGTTACTTCACTTTTGTTTTTGTAACTCACACTTCATACATATTTTCTAGCAGTGTGTCCTGTCAGTGTTTGTGTCAATGACAGGTCATGGATTTCTTCATTGTATCTGTTTACTTAGTAAATCTTCATATATTTGCCTATGATATATAACAAAAACAGTTTAAAGAAAAACAAAGGAAAAACTGACCCACTTGTTCTTACCTGCTGTTTTCCCTTTTCTCCAGGCTCTATTGACTGCACACTAACATTCTCCCACCCTGCATGGTACTGGGAGAACCTCCTGAAAATCTGTGTGTTCATCTTTGCCTTCATCATGCCAGTCCTCATCATTACTGTGTGCTATGGGCTGATGATTTTACGCCTGAAGAGCGTTCGCATGTTGTCTGGCTCCAAAGAGAAGGACAGGAACCTGCGGAGAATCACAAGGATGGTTCTTGTAGTGGTGGCGGTGTTTATTGTCTGCTGGACTCCTATCCACATTTATGTCATCATTAAAGCCCTGGTTAACATCCCAGAGACTACTTTCCAGACTGTTTCCTGGCACTTCTGTATTGCCCTAGGGTATACAAATAGCTGCCTTAATCCAGTCCTGTATGCATTTCTAGATGAGAATTTCAAAAGGTGTTTCAGAGAGTTCTGCATCCCCACTTCCTCAACCATTGAGCAGCAAAATTCCACCCGAGTACGACAAAACACTCGTGACCATGCATCCACTGCCAACACTGTGGACAGGACTAACCATCAGGTATGACTAGCAGTGGAGATGTCATCTCTGGATCCAGGCCTTCAGCTTGGAGATGACATGTATTCTGAAGTTACAGTTTATACTGATTTGTAGCTATTTGAAGGTCTAAACACCTTCAAGGTTATGTTTGAAATTGGTGTATGCATACACAAGACCCCAGTCCTGTGTGGTGCTAGTTGTTCTATCCTCTAGTTGATGCTCAGAAGTTGAGGGCTTTCAAAAGTACCTTGCATGACTGGGTCCAGTGTGCATGCATATACAAAGCATGCAAAACGGTGTTTCATTTGCAGGATGTTTACAACAGGTGACTGCTTTAAAACCAGTTGGAGATCACAGATTTTTCTACTCAGACTCCTTGTCTGCTGATGGAGACAGGAGTGGGGGAGAACAGATACTTCTTCTTCTCCCGCTGCAGCAGTGAATAAAGAAAGAGAAGAAACAGGGCTTGTACATTTTTGACTGATGTACAAAGAAGGCCTGTGTGGCCTTGTTTGTGTTGGAACACATACAAGAAGTAGGCAAAGGCTTATCTACATTCAGTTCTTGGATCAGATAATTATCTGTGTTGGCTAAGGTGGATTTTGAGGTATAGAGAGAGAGAAAGAGATGTATATAAAAATATAAATATATACACACATGTTAAGGAATATTGTGCCATTTTGCCATATAAGATATATTGAGCATATACCTTTTCCATGTAGAAAAAGCCTCTGAGAAGTATGAACCTTTGAGATTTTACAGCACAGCAGATACAAGAGAAATAGATATTTGTTTTTTTTTATCAAGGCTATTGCTTAGCTTTTACAATGAAGCTCTTTTGTTACATGTCCAGCATCTGTGTTCTTGTGGTTAGTCTTGAGAATTTCCAATCCTTATCCCTCAGGGAACATCAAGCAAAACATGAAAGCAAATCGTAACATTCATGAAAGCAACTCAAGCACATCACAGGCACTAGAAAACTTTTGACTTGTCCCTGCAATTCATTAAAAAGAAGAACAAATGGCAAAAAGCCTAGTTCATTCCTTGCTGTATGACCTTCCAGCAACACTTAGGTTGCTCCTGCACCAGTTTCTCACTGCTGCCACATCATCTACAAGCTAGCCACCTCCTCGAGGTGCAGAAGTCAATGTCTTCTCATGAAAGCAGTTGCATGCCTGCCACTCAGCTGCTGCGTAAAAGCCCAAATCAGAACATTACTATCTCGAAACAGACAAAATAGTAATCATTCCAGAAAAGTGGACGGCTAAAGGGAGAAACCTTATTAAGCGTCTGCAGTTGGTACTGTCGTTCACCAGCATCCAATTTCTACATGCCAAACTGTGTCCTGTGAAATCCCTTCGCACCTGCTCAGTACCTAGGCACATTCTGGTGGTGGAGCAAAACTGCCAAACTTGACATAGGTAGGCACATACACGTATGTATATATATAGGTGTAGTAGTTACTAGGTGTAGCGAAAAATTGTTAGGTTCAACTGTTAATAATGTATTTGTAACTGTCAGTGGAATCAATTTTCTGCATGTGTCTGACACCACAATTGTATCTATAACTAGTAAAATTCTGACTTTTTACAGTGCAGTGTATATGTACCCATTTTCTGCATTTAGTTACGTAATTTTATACTATTTTTAGAATAACTGAAGCCTTCTAAACTTCTGCTCTTAGCAAAGATTAATGTGGTACTGTCCATAGACTGAGTGAAATTAAGTCTATTTCCCTGGGCACTGACTAAACACAGAAGATGATCCTTCCCACAAAGATCTTTAGACCCACACCAGCTGAGGGAGGGATGGATGAAGCAAGTGAAGTGAGCGTTATTGTAGTACTATGGAGGAAGCTAATCACATAGTTGAGTTCTTGGTTGGTTGGGTTGGGTTTTTTTCCATTCAGGGAATAGTGGTGAAAAAAATTGAGATGGACGTATGTAAAGAGAAGTTAAATGGGAAGACACTGAAGGGAAAGGGAGGTGAGAGGGAGAGTGCAGAGAAAGGGGAACATTAGCAATGAGGTTTGAGTGAGGCAGTAAGGAAAGAAACTGAAGCAAGGAGCCAGTATGCCTGGAACAGAAAGGGTGTGTGCAGAGCTTTAAGAAATTGTTTTATTACCCAGCTTTGACTACTTTGGTAGCTCTTCCTAGCTACTAGCCATCAATTTTCCCGCAGGTTGAGGAGAAGAAGACAACACTTGAAAGCTTATGTCCTCATAGATGGGTAGATAGGTCTCTTTGCATGGTCTGGTATTTGAAAGATTTTAAAGTGGCCATAAATGGGAGCAATTTCACATCCCTTATCACCATCCCTGCAGTCCTTGCTTTGGCAGCTGCTGCCACTGGTTTATTTCTGCTAGATGTGCAGAATAATCTAGATGTGCAGATATTTGCCCACTGCTGACCTGAGCCATCTTGCTGTTGTGCTCCCTGGAGTAAATCACACCAGCTATCAGGTGCAGTCTTTCTCACTCTTCACAACATCTGTAGAATGCATTCATAACATTCCACTTGAATATTAAATAACGTTTTTTGTTGATTTTTTTCCCAGCAAACATTCTGTAGGAGACAACATTTTTGTTGTCTGCTACTAGCAGAATGACAGACACTTCTGTAGGAGTAATCTGCCCTAAACATGTTCTCTGGGATAACACTTACGAGTGTAACATCTGGTATTTTTTTTTACTATTATAATTTTTTAAACAGAAAAAGCCCTAGGTTGAATGCATCCTCTGCTCTCAGAAAAGGAAACAAAAAGGAGAGGAATTAAAAACACAAACCACAGTTTGCTCAGTGAGCTTTTCTAAATTCTATTGATAGGGCATTCTTTTCACAGGTAAGTGCTTTCTGTACGAGAAAGTCCAGCTAATATATCTATGTCAGTACACTTGACATGCTCTTTCTCGTATAGACAAGGCCTTGGAGAGCATTTGATGTGAATTCTAATTGCAATGCTGTATAGTACTCAGCACACTACACGTCATTTTCGAAGAAACAGATGTTCTACAAGCTGCTTTTTTGCCAAGTGAGAATTCTTGACTTGTTCCAAAGTTAATGAGAACTGCAAGCACTCAGTCACTGAACAGCTTAAGGCCTCACACTCTTACAGCGCTTAAAAATAAGCATTCCCTGGTGGAAGGAACAACTCTGTTTTCTATCAGCAGTGGAAAAGTAACAGAAAACATCATCATATTTGCTTTATCATGTGCCTTTGGCCTACTCTATGGTTCTTTGACATTACCAAAGATTTAGATTAAGAGCTTGATTATTGTTTTCTCCGCATATACAAAAAGTGGAAGAGCTGAACAAGTTCAAAACTCCTCCAGAAATGCAGTTTCTTTCACCTGCACAGAATAGCATCTGATCCGTAACACTGATGGAGTGAGCATTTATAGAAATTGTAGGTGTTGAGTGGAGCAGCACAGTTCTGAGGGAGAAAAGACAGTGGCTAACCAGGTATGCAAAAACTGGAAGAGCTGTAAGACAGATGTTTCACATCTGCAGGGGAATGTATCCTGTGTTACATTCAACTAACTTGCAGTAAAATGCATAGGTTACCTTTGTTCTAAAGTGAGCTTAAAGGCATGGTTCACTTTAACTTTTGGGTAGGCATATGTAATCTTATAAGTGCATTAGCCTGAAGAGTTAGAACGAGAGTTAGAAGTGATGGAACCCTGGAAAAGTAGTTTGGCAAAGCAAACATTCTTACTTTGAGCTTATCTCTGTGTGACCCAATGTTAGTTGGGAATGGCAATAAAAAAACAAATACTAGCTTTTGCAAATGGCTGAGGTTGTTTTGATGTCATTGACATTAATCTAATTCATAACAACGAACTTGCCAGCAAGGTGTAGCAAAAACCTACTCTGAAATAGCTTTTACTTCAGATGTACAGAGACACTCTGTATTAATTTCTCTGAGAATAAGTTTGATTTTTTTTTAATTGATAGTTTTTTCCCTGAAAAATGTTTTCCAAATACCTCTTATTTTTATTGACATCTATGTGTTAATTAAAAAATAATCCTAAATACTTAGGTAAATGAATTATTAATAATTACAGAAATCTGAGAAATACAATTTGTTCCACTGAGATAATTTTTTTCTGTCCCATTTAAATTTTTATAGCATCCTCACCTTAATGTACCCAAGCAACTAAGCAAATTATGTATAGGCACATTTCCAGGACTAATTAGTCATCCTATGATACTATTTTTTTGTAATTTTAGCTTCTCATGCTTTCTCCTTAACCACTGATGTGTCTAAGTACCATAATGGAAGTTGCAAATCCTCCATATATGCTGAAAATGAGGCCTCCGATATGTTCATAAACCAGAAGTCCTGGCATCCTGGAACATGTTGGTAGCCCTGGAACAGGTTGCCCAGGGGGCTGGGACTAGATGATCTTTAAGATCCCTTCAAACTCCAACCATTCTGTGGTTCCATTTGTGCTCAGCTGTGAAAGTTTTGCCCTTATTTCTTCAACTGGCAGCTATACATAGAAATAAAAATGATATTAAGGAAAAACTAGTTGAAACAAGGAAAAAATGAAAGTTACTTTCACTTTGATGAAATAAATGAAGAAAGTACAGTCTTACATTTTAATTTTCCTAGCGCTATATGACAGATTGCAAACAAACACAGGGAATGCTGGCAAGTCCTATGCAGAATCATGATAAAAGTTGGGCAGATTCTGTCACTTCAAACCTTGGCAGATTCACATCTACCTGTATTAATAGAGAATGGCCTTTCTGTGTATTTTTGACAAAACAGACATATCTCCTTTGTCAATAATGCTGTATTTCAATAATAATTATAAAGTTTTGATTTCTCATAAAGGCCATTTCTGGCAAGATAATGACATCTATGGAAAGCATGTCTAAATTCAACAGATCCTTAAAACTGGGCTTTCTTTTGTAGCTGATTTGCACTGAGATCGGCCCTTCATGAATATTCTAGGTAGCAGAGAAAACAGAATGTGTTCATCAGACTATTTCATGAAAGGTAACAAGAATAAACTGTTCTATGAGGACCATAACTAACTAAATGACTTCTAAAGTTGCCTGTGTTTTGGGCATTTCTTAAACTGTGAATTAGAATAAACGAGAAACAAAACATTTCAATTTTTTTCTTAACAAATCAGAAAAAGTTAATTGGTAAAAAAATTCAAAAGAAATGCTTTTTTATCTAATCCATAAGGATAGGTGAATATGGACTTCAAAATTCATTCCTGGGTCTAGACTTCTCCAAAAGACGGTGACATTCGCATTTAGAATCAGGGCAAAAGGTCAAAAGGAGCTGAGGAGATATATTTCCAATACAGAATAAAGAAAATCCCTAAATATAGCATGTGAAATTGAACAAGCATTTCAGTTATGTTGTGGCCTTGGAGAAATATATCTCCCAACCAGAAGTCCTAACAGTCTTCACTGTCCTGACCGTGCTTGAAAAGCAATCCAGTTAGAAAATGCATTTTCCTTCTCCCTGCTCCAAAATCCTTACCGGTGTCCCATTGCTTTTACAGGAGCACATTCCCTCTCTTTTCTCTATCAGGCTTCACCTGACTCAGTTACGTACTGTAAATCCTTTATTTGCAGTGTTTTCCATTCTGTTTTTAACTGATTCTAGCGCTGCACGCCAATATTTGATGGACAATAAAAAAGGTTGCCAGCTTTAAGGACGTGCCATGCAGTAAGCAGTTTTTTTGATGAAAACATCTGTAGTGCTACTGTGTCTGTATGCAAATAATAGGACATAACATGGATACTGTGGACAAACAGGGCTGAGAGGTTGTTAGGTTTGTTTGCTGATATAAATCCATCTTACACAGAATTTAAGCTAGACTTTAACTGCAAATCCAAAAGTTGGCCAACATGCTGATGTGAACACAGAATGTATAATCTAAAATACTAACTCCCCTGCTATTGCTACAAAAAGAATGCAGGGATGGAGCAAAATCCTTCAATACTCACAAAATGCATCAAGAGTTCCCCTCTAAAAAGATAACTGGCTTGGTATGATATTTATTTTAATTCTAATTTAAATTTCAGTTCTGCTAATGTTTCTTTGACTTTGAAGGTCAGATATGAAATTTTACTATGATCATTTCCTCTGCCTTTTGTTTCTTCATGTCAAAGGCATAGTCTTGCCTTATTCTCTGGGCTACCTGTTTAGCTGTATATGGCAGGACAATAGCTGCAAATGAAAACTGAATTCCTCTTAAAAAAAAATCGAAACAACACACATGCAAACACACACACAAAATTGTGGGTGGGAAGAAATCAAGTAAATGTTCATTGTATTTGCAATTTCTTTCCTTTCAGTTGGAACTTCAAGAAGCTGAAACTACTCCACTGCCGTGACAGGGTCTCCTGCCTCAATAGCTCTCAAACCAATTGCACACCAGTGCCACGGTGTGTCTGGGGCATATGCTATGGGAATGTGTAGGATACACTTTCCCTAAAAAATGTACCAGAGGAAAGTGCCTGCTTTTCCACTCTGTCAAAAATTGCTTCTGCGGCACTTCTACATTGCACATAACAGAAGCAGGAACTTAACAGCAAGCAGAGCCAAGAAATACGGGGCTTACCAGTCTCCAGTGTTCAAAAGTCATGTTTACCAGGAATACAGACATTAAGCTAAAACAAAGCTACTGTACCTGTAGCAATCTGACATGCTCTTGACAAGTTATAGAGGTGTTAAACAGGTTGGGAACAAAAATCCAAAGGCTAGACAGTGTAGTTTGGAAAATGAAGGTGAGCTTTTAATGATAAGGAATTAGGGGAAATAAAATTGTAATATTGTTGGGTACTCAATTTACTTCTAATATTTATTTGTAGAGATGTTTTCTGTGCAGGTTATTTGTGTGCTGAAGTCTCACAAGATCATCTAGAACAACATATTTGCATTTCAAGAGATCTGCTCTTACAAGGATTGCATGTTCCACAATTTCAATGGGAAAATATTTCTTTCCATGTTCACTTAGAAAACCAAAACACCTTCTGCTTGTTTCTCACATTAAAAAAACACAACCCAACTTTAAAGTCAAAACAATGAGCTATCATTTCTTCTAAAAGAGATATGTGAATGAAATTATTCCATGTTGTTGTTGACTGTCAAATGATTCCCAAAACAGCATAGACTCTATTAACAAATTCCTATGTGAATAGAAATCTAGCTATAAGCCTGTCAGAGCTACCACAGGCTGATGACTACTTCTCTTTCAAGTAGTTTCTTAAATTTCAGCTGCCTTGTGAGCAAGATTCTGAATTTGTATGATGTCCCTGTGTGAAGTACTTTGAGCAGTTAATGCATTAGACCTTTTGTGGGGTTTGGGTGTGTTGGGTTTTTTAAGTTATCTTTTGCTAGGCATTAAGTTTTTTCTTAACCAAACCCATAATCTCCTTGTTTTTCTAACTAATGTAATACAGTCTGCATCTCCATGTTGTATTAGCTGCAGAAACACATAAAGATTTATGAAAGAAACACTGTAATGAAGTAAATACCACCTTAGCTGTTTTCTAGTACAAAAAATAGAAATACCCATTTAGATAATTTGTGGTGAAATTTATTTTCTAGCCACTATTTGTTACTTGCTTTGTAAATAAATCATCAGTAGTTAATCAGGGGAAAATGTACTTTGGTGAATTTAAATGTATTCTAAAATATAACTCAATGGAACAGGGTTTTTTTTTGTCTTTTATTTCTTCAGCCAAAATGTGTTTCTTATTTTCATAGTTAAAATCTGTGTAACAGTATGCTTTTAATGTGAACTTGTTTGTTTCTGCCATGGACTGTGTAATAAAGATTGAAGGCTAAATCCTTGCAAGTTGTAAATAAAAGTAATATTTGAGTTTCATCACTGTGTTGCAGCTAAATATGTAGCCTTGTATTATCAGCAGAATATGAAATAGATATAGCAGAAGTGCCTTATTCCTCCAACCCTTCCTTTTCTATTGAAAGTTCCACTGTGCTGTCATAGGGATTTAATATTTAGTTCAGAAGTGCCTTATTTCTCCAACCCTTCCCTTTCTATTGAAAATTCCATTGTGCTGTCATAGGGATTTAATATTTAGTTTTGCATTAGTTTAGCAGGATCCCCTCATAGTCGGCATTAAAGTTTAAACCAGGGTCTCCACCATTGTAAGAGGTTCTGCATCTAATTTTTAAATGGCAAAAGGACAGGCACCAGGAAGAATTAGATACACTGTTTTGTACTCCACAGCAGTATTATTTAGATAACAAGAACACAGAATATGCAAGAAATGCAAATGGATTAACATCATACATGTCATTACAATCTGATGGTTTCTGAGTAGTTTGCTGTGCTCACATACAACCACCTCATGAAACTGAATTACACTGAATTATATTTGAAAAGTCTTAGTCGATAGACCAGAAATATGTTTCATTAAAATCATAGCTTCATGACTAGTCAAAAGTTCATCAGCTTTCACAGAATTTTCATAATAAATTGAAACTGTTATTTTCTTCTCTATTTAGGATGGAATGAAGCTCATAGACAAAATGCTATGACTTGCCAACAGGCAGCCTAATATTATTAAAGATATTTTCGGTTTCAATGGTCCAGTAATTAATTGAGCAACCTGACTGTGAATATTTTTAGCAGTAGTAATGTTGTTGTAGCCTAGATAGTCTAAGGATATGAGAAAGCAAATTTCATTAGCAGAGCATTAGCAAAAATAAATAAAATGTCGTTTTTTTCCAGAAGACTTGAATGTTCATTGTTAGTGCTTCGCAGTAAGTAGCATATTACTAGACAACTTCCGTATCTGCATTGTAAACCTTTAATAAAAATGTTTGTGTCTCTTGTATATTTGCAACATGCATTGATACATACTGTTTAACAGGTTATGCTGTATATTAATAGCTTAGCTTTAAAAATACCATGCAATCAACTGATACTGACACAACTGCCTTGAAGGTTCTCTGATAAATTTCCTGACTGCTTTGAAGAGTATGCTGCTTTTTTTCAAGTATTTTTAGAAAACGGATATCCCAATTTTCATTATTTTTTAAAAACTTAATGATTAAAAATCATATGGGCAGAATTCAGTTTTGATCCAAACTGCACGTCCCTCCTGTGCTGAGAACTCGCTGTAGGGCACTCAGCTCCAGGAACCTGCCAGTGCAGGAGGCTGTCTCCAGCAAAGACAGGGTGAGCAGAAGGAAACTTCCCCTCTCCAGCTTCTGGCAGGCAGAAGCTTCCCAGGCTCTCCTATTAAACAGTTTGGGCACGTGCCCAGGCACTGGAACAAGCTTGCCTGTTCCACTAAACCTGGAGGCAAGGCAGAGCCTGCAGCTACTGCTTGCCCCCCTGCTGACCCGCATGTTCCTATGCAGTTTTGAAGGCTAAATGAATTTACTGTCTTAAATGCAAGATGCTTTGCCCAGTGGTCTCAGAGTCCTGATAATGTCCTTTATTGTTGTAGAAGTACTCATCATTTTTAAAACACTTGGGTGATTTTTTCTGTATGAGAGTTACCAGTCAAATTCCTCAATCTATAAATTGATAGGGTTTGTTACCTAAAATGTGTTCTAGCAAGGAATTCCATGGTTGAGTTGTGCTGAAATATTTTTGGTTTGTTGATTTTAGAAGTTGCACCAGATAGTTTATCTGGCTTAACTATTTCTTATATTTGGAGAGAAAAATAAAAAGAGTGAGTAACAGCCCTTCAATCTGACATTTGAGCAAGGTGATATAAATGTGACTCTTCAGTAAGGAATAATAACTACTTTTATTCTCTTCTTCATGCTCACCATGATTTTATTGTAAAAGTCGTCAGTTGATTTTTCCCTAGCATGCTCTTTGCCATTTTTAACACTCTTGAGCACTTCATAGATGTTTTAAGGGGATTACCCACAATAACTCTTAAGATCTTATCTGTTGTGTAACAAGTAATTTACTTGCCATTTTTGTACATAAGTACATATTGGATTTTTTTTCCTGTGCATGCATTATTTTGTATATTTTGACTTTGCATTTGATCCACGGTTTGATCCCCCCAATCACCAAATACCATGATCTCTTTGTCACATATGACCTAGCTTTGACTATTTTAAATAAGTGTGGTTTTAGGAATTTTGTTTCTTCACTGCATGCTTCTCTTAACATGAAACATATGACAAAATGGGACAGCGACTTTCTGGGACATCACTAGAAACCTCCCTTCCATTTATTATTTATTCCTACTTTTGTGCCTTGCCTTTCATTCAGTTAATTCATGAAGGATTATTTTTTTTTTCCCCACCATACATCATTATTCTTTGGATTTTTTTTAAAAGCCTTTGGTGAGCCACAGCATCCAACATGTTTTTTAGAGCTGATGCACTAACATACAGAGAATACTATATCATTCAGCTGGATCACTTTTTGCCATACGCTCATCAGCTTATCCAATGACCTCTAAAACCCTGGATCAGTTGTTCTTCATTGTGTCATACTTGCCACCTTCCTATCCATGTGCTCTTCCATCTATCAGGCTGTCCTGGGTTCAGCAGTAGCAGTCATGTTTCTCCTTCGTGGTAGCTGGTGCAGTGCTGGGTTTTGACTTCCAGCCTGGGAACAGTGCTGGTGAAGCCGATGTTTTCGGCTGTTGCTAAGTGATGTTTACACTGACCAAGGACTTTGTGAGGCTCATGCTCTGCCAGGGAGGAGGGGAAGCTGTGAGGAAGCAGAGATGGGGCGCCTGACCCGGGCTAGCCAAGGAGGTATTCCATACCACAGCACGTCATGCCCGGGGTGAGGGGTAACTGGGAGTTACCCGGAAGGATACGGGCTTCTGGGTGGAACTCATTTCTTGGCCGGTGGTATCGTATTCTCTTCCCTTGTTATTTTCCCTTATCGTTGTTGGTGGTGGTAGCGGTGGTGATTTGTGTTGTACATTGGTTGCTGGACTGTTCTTGTCTCAACCCATGGGAGTTGCACTCTTTCGATCCTCCTCCCCGTTCCTCTGGGAGCGGGGAAGGGGAGAGCCCCGGGGGGGGGGGGGGGGGGGGCGCACTCAATTGCTCTCAGCCCAGCACCACTCACTGGGGCTGAGTGAACAAGCTGTCTGGCTAGGGTTTAAACCACAACACAGGCTTACTGAAAAAAATCACAGAATCATAGAATAGAATCATAGAATCGTTAGGGTTGGAAAGGACCTTAAGATCATCTAGTTCCAACCCCCCTGCCATGGGCAGGGACACCTCACACTAAACCATATCACCCAAGGCCTCATCCAACCTGGTCTTGAACACCGCCAGGGATGAAGCATTCACAACCTCCCTGGGCAACCTATTCCAGTGCCTCACCACCCTTAAAGAACTTCTTCCTTGTATCCAATCTAAACTTCCCCCGTTTAAGTTTTAACCTGTTACCTCTTGTCCTATCACTACAGTCCCTAATGAAGAGTCCCTCCCCAGCATCCCCCTATAGGCCCCCTTCAGATACTGGAAGGCTGCTATGAGGTCTCCACGCAGCCTTCTCTTCTCCAGGCTGAACAGCCCCAACTTCCTCAGTCTGTCTTCATATGAGAGGTGCTCCAGTCCCCTGATCATCCTCATGGCCCTCCTCTGGACTTGTTCCAACAGTTCCATGTCCTTTTTATGTTGAGGACACCAGAACTGCACACAATACTCCAGGTGAGGTCTCACAAGAGCAGAGTAGAGGGGCAGGATCACCTCCTGTGATCTGCTGGTCACTCTCCCTTTGAGGCAGCCCAGGATACGGTTGGCTTTCTGGGCTGCAAGCACACACTGCCAGCTCATGTTCATTTATTTTCTCATCAACCAGCACCCCCAAGTCCTTCTCCACAGGGCTGCTCTGAATCTCTTCTCTGCCCAACCTGTAGCTGTGCCTGGGATTGCTCCAACCCAGGTGGAGGACCTTGCACTTGGCATGGTTAAACTTCATGAGGTTGGCATCAGCCCAGTTCACAAGTGTGTCAAGGTCAGAATTACTTGTCAATGGTTCCCCTTTCCTGAGGCTCTATTTAAAAAAAAAAAAAAGAAAAAAAATATAGAGATGAGGTTCCCAACTGTGTTATTTAGTTCTAAAGTCAGTTGTAAAGTGCATAATGCAACACAGTTAATGGCTCAGCAATTTCGTACTTGAGTTCTTTTAGTACACTTGAGTAAGTAACATCTGGCCCTCACTATCTGATCCTATTGGAAAACCTGATTTATTCTAAGTCACTTCAGCTGACACTTCATTCTGAGACAGCTCTTCAGGCTTCTTCCCTATGAAGAATGCAACACAGAAGTTCCTCTGTAATGAACTCGCTTGTGAAGGATTGACACATCTTTTAATTTTCCACCATGTCTTTTATTTCCTAGTTATTTATTGGACCTTTGCCAGCCTTCCAGTTTGTCATGCTGTGTTTACACTAGGTTGTAAATACACTAGGGCTGAATACTTTTTCATATTACTAGCATATAACAGGAGTGGTCAAAGAAGCTATGTCCACAGCAAAAAAGCTAACTGATCTATGATCTCTGCCAATCAGACACTGAATCATTTGGAGAAATATCAGAAAAGTAACTTACTGTATCCAGAGATCCCTTCAAAATAGTGTTTCTATGATTCTGTAATTGCATAGTACAGCACACAGGGTGAAGTTTTGGATACAGAATAAAACAAATAAATACTCTATATTAATGGCTTTGCTTTATGTCCATTCTGCACCCACATTTCTCTGTGAATAAAAGTAAGATGAAGCAAGCCAGCAGCTAATGAACACACTGTTCTCAGGCATTCCCAGCCTGCGTAAGACCAGAGGAGAACTGTTGTCCTCAAGGAGCGCATCTGCTTACATCAGGAACTAGCCTAATGACACAAGGCAAGAGGATCCCGCAGAATAAAGATGATATAAAACCACATCAATCCCCAAGTTCCACTTGTTCCATAGGTACCACCAGCCAGAAAGTGAGCATCCAGACATCGTAAACCAAGTGCATCAAGAAAGGATGGGGAGGTAACATAAGAGAAACCACAGTAGCTACAGTTCCCAAAGACAAGTTTGTATGTAGTAGGCGGCCAGAATAGGTCAGCCCCTGGGCCTGAACTGTGAGGCTTCTTTGGGCAGCAATGCCAATTTGATTTCTTCAGCCTTCAGTCTTTCAATGATTTTGTTGCTCTGGAAGAGATGAAACCCCGCTATGTGAGTTCCACATCTTCCCTGACCCACAATCTACTGCCTGGATCAGAAGCAGTGATAACTTCTGTTTATGATTCAGAGGAATCTGCACAGACACTGCACAGCTCCCGAGAAAGACACAGCTGACCTATGGGATGTAGAGTCATCTGCAACCTCCTGAAGTCCAAGAGTGAAATGACTCACAAAGTTAAGGGCAGGACATAGTGTTTTCTTTGGATAAGGATCTTTGTAACCATTTCATACTCCTAATCTCTCTTAAAGTTTACAGTAAAGGATCAGCACAATAACTGCACACAAACTGTATTCAGTTTTTAATGTAGCACCAAATTAGTTCCACTGTACCAAATTAACTTTGGCAGTAGCTGAAGAAACAGAAGGTATTTTTCCTTTGTTGGACAATTCAGTGAAAGCCTCAAGAATCATTTGTCATATAAGGCTAAGTTCCGACGTGCCACATTAGTGAGTAATATGAAAGTAGTATGCCTAAGATGAAAGACAGACATTTATTGTGTATTACTCCTGTTAATCACTTCTAATTCAACAGCCTTTTCTGAAGCACACAAATTTGCACATAGACACAGGTTCACAGATTCTGCTGATGTTACTTGCAACAAAACAGAACACCTTGAGCTTGAAGAAAGACATGTTAAAACCTGTAAGATTATTGAATGCTCACAGTGTTTTTTGCTTCATAACACTTTTTGCGTAAAATTTTATTCCAATGTTCTTTTCATTATAAATTTAGAAGAAAAACAGTGATGCTTCTCTTCACACTCTTATGGATATCTCTGCAAAAAGCCCAGCAACAGGCATCAAATATTTTAATAGAAACTATGCATTTAGAAGGAACAATAATTTCTAGAAAGGCATTGGGCCAGAAAGAAAAGCATTACACAATGAACAGAAGATTGCTGCTGTGTTGAGGAAGAAGCAGCAGCAGGTCCACTCAGCGTGCACAAGACAAGAAGCAATATAGCAACTACAAAGCAGAGGCAGTAATGTTAAATGGAAAGTGGTGTAAGAGTGGGAAAGGGAAACCTTAGTAAAATAGCCTGTGGAGATAACCACATAACATCAAAACATCATGTATAACATTTAAAACTTCCCCTGGGTTTTACTCCAGTATAGGTAATCCTAGTTTCACTGAATTTTCCTGCATGATAAATTTACTTACACTGTTCAGTTTGTTTTTCTCGCTCTCTTCTAATTTGTATTTTGTTTTTTAGGTATCTTTGATCAGGGCATGTAAAAAAAAGCCACTTTCTTGGATACTGGCTTTGTATGAGATGCTTCTTAGAGGGATAGCTTTGATCTAGTGAATTTATTCATAGAATCA
Source organism: Pezoporus wallicus (assembly GCF_028554395.1). Lineage (NCBI taxonomy): Eukaryota > Metazoa > Chordata > Aves > Psittaciformes > Psittacidae > Pezoporus > Pezoporus wallicus. Next base: position 2,151,211 of record NW_026635157.1, read on the forward strand.
TAGAATTATGGAATAGTTAGGGTTGGAAAGGACCTTAAGATCATGTAGTCCCAACCCCCCTGCCATGGGCAGGGACACCTCACACTAAACCATATCACCCAAGGCCTCATCCAACCAGGTCTTGAACACTGCCAGGGATGGAGCACTCACAACCTCCCTGGGCAACCTATTCCAGTGCCTCACCACCCTAACAGGAAAGAATTTCCTCCTTATATCCAATCTAAACTTCCCCCGTTTAAGTTTTAACCTGTTACCCCTTGTCCTATCACTACAGTCCCTAATGAAGAGTCCCTCCCCAGCATCCCTGTAGGCCCCCTTCAGATACTGGAAGGCTGCTATGAGGTCTCCACGCAGCCTTCTCTTCTCCAGGCTGAACAGCCTCAACTTTCTCAGCCTGTCTTCATACGGGAGGTGCTCCAGTCCCCTGATCATCCTCATGGCCCTCCTCTGGACTTGTTCCAACAGTTCCATGTCCTTTTTATGTTGAGGACACCAGAACTGCACACAATACTCCAGGTGAGGTCTCACAAGAGCAGAGTAGAGGGGCAGGATCACCTCCTTCGACCTGCTGGTCACGCTCCTTTTGATGCAGTCCAGGATACGGTTGGCTTTCTGGGATGCAAGCGCACACTGAAGCGGGCTTGTGTTCATTTTCTCATCAACCAGCACCCCCAAGTCCTTCTCCACAGGGCTGCTCTGAATCTCTTCTCTGCCCAACCTGTAGCTGTGCCTGGGATTGCTCCGACTCAGGTGGAGGACCTTGCACTTGGCATGGTTAAACTTCATGAGGTTGGCATCAGCCCAGTTCACAAGTGTGTCAAGGTCCCTCTGGATGGCTTTCCTTCCCTCCAGGGTATCAACCAAACCACACAGATTGGTGTCATCGGCAAACTTGTTGAGGGTGCACTCAATTCCACTGTCCATGTCACCGACGAAGATGTTGAACAAGACCAGTCCCAACACCAATCCCTGAGGGACACCACTCATTACTGGTCTCCAGCTGGACATTGAGCCATTGACCACAACTCTTTGTGTGCGGCCATCCAGCCAGTTCTATATCCACCGAGTGGTCCATCCATCAAATTGATGTCTCTCCAATTTAGGGACAAGGATGTTGTGTGGGGCAGTGTCGAATGCTTTACACAAGTCCAGGTAGATGACATCAACTGCTCTACCCCTGTCTATCAGTTCTGTAGCCCCATCATAGAAGGCCACCAAATTGGTCAGGCAGGATTTCCCCTTAGTGAAGCCATGCTGGCTGTCACCAAGCACCTTGTTGTTTTCATGTGCCTTAGCATGCCTTCCAGGAGAATCTGCTCCAAGGTTTTCCCAGGCACAGAGGTGAGACTGACTGGTCTGTAATTCCCTGGGTCATCCATTTTCCCCTTCTTGAAAATGGGGGTTATAATTCCCTTTTTCCAGTCTTCGGGAACTTCACCTGACTGCCATGATTTCCCAAATATGATGGTCAGCGGCTTAGCAACTTCATTCTCCCGCTCCTTCAGGACCCGCGGATGGATCTCATCAGGACCCATGGACTTGTGCATGTTCAGATTTTCAAGATGGTCTCGAACCAGATCCTCTCCTACAGTGGGCACAAGGTCTTCATTCTCACAGTCCCTGTATCTGCCTTCCAAGACTTGGGTGGTGTGGTCAGAGCCTTTGCCAGTGAAAACTGAGGCAAAGAAGTCATTCAGAACCTCAGCCTTCTCCAAATCCTGTGTAGCCAGTTCTCCCAATAGCTTCCTGAGGGGACCTATGCTGTCCCTAGTCTGTTTTTTATTTGCTATGTACCTATAGAATCCCTTCCTGTTATCCTTAATATCCCTAGTCAAGTTTAATTCTAACTGGGCCTTAGCTTTCCTGACCTGGTCCCTAGCTTCCCGGACAACATCCCTGTACTCTTCCCAGGCTGCCTGTCCTTGCTTCCACTTTTTATAAGCCTCTTTTTTTCATTTGAATTTTCCTCAGGAGCTCCTTATCCATCCAAGGAGGTCTCCTTGACTTCCTGCTGCACTTCCTTCTGGTTGGGATGCAACCCTCCTGAGCTTGTAGCAGGTGATCCTTGAATATCAACCAAGAGTCTTGGGCCCCCCTGCCGTCTAGGGCTATATCCCATGGAACCTTCCTAAGCAGGTTCCTGAAGAGGCCAAAGTTCAAGGCTCAAAGATCAAGCCCTCAGCCTGAAGTAGGATGTGCTCCTGAGCTAAATGGTTGCAAATCTTGTTTATGTGGGCAATACCTGCTCATTTCCTTGTGATTTCCACCCACTCCCAATCCCACCCCTCTCCCACATACTGGTATGTAAAAATGCCGGAGTTGTTTCTTTTGGAGAAACAAAACACGAGAGCCTGAGAACAACAGCACTCCACCAGGAGCCCATCTGGCCCAATGCTCTCTCTCCAGTGGCACCCTGTACATGGCTAAAGGAGAGTATATGAGGAGTGCAGGCCTACTTCTGTCACGGTCCAGAGGGTGTTCATAGGCCTTAATGGCTGGGACCAGCCTGCCTTGGGACCCGCACTGCAGATAGCCTCTCAGACCTGCGTCAGAGCTTGTCATGCAGAGCTATATGCATAACATATCGTAGCTGCTCTGTTCTGTTGCGTTCCATTCTGTTCTATTCCATTCCCTTCCCTGCGCTCACAATGAGTTGTATAATGATGAGACCATTATTTACCTGCAATGCCAAGGGGTTTTCAGCACCAAAACCACTTTCAAAGTCACAAATCAGTAAGGTTACAGGTGGAAAGAGTATTTTATTTATCTATAAATAATGTTATTTTAGTTTAGCTTAGGTTGGTTAATTTTAGTCTAGTTTAGATTATATTTTCTTTTTCTAAATCTTTCAGAGTGGCGCCGTGGTGGCGCGAGAGCAGCGCAAGAACCCAGCCAGAATGGGCCGGGGCAGACCTGACTCAGGGTGGTGCTCAGTGCTACAGAGGACAGCAGCGAGTCCCAGGGCCACGCTGTGGCCACCCTGGGAGTGCAGAAGGCTGCCTCCCCCAGGATGCGGGGCACGAGGGCCACCTGCGTGAAGCACAAGCCACTGCCTTTGGGCCACAATGGCCCAAAGGGGCCCCGTGAAGGGGCTGTGCTCGGCTGCGGAGGAAGGCAAAAAACCCCGGGGACACTTGTTGGTCCAGCCTGGGGAGAAAAAAGCCCTTTCCTCCCTCCAGGCTGCAGGACACGAGGGCCACCATCTTGGAGCATAAGCACCAGGCAACAACACAGAGCACCAGGACCAGAGGAGCCCTGACAAGTGGTCACGCTCAGTGCTCAGAGGAAGGCAAAAAAACCCCGGGGACCAGTGACAATCTGCCCCGGGGGAAAATTCCTTCCTGACCCCAGCGCTGGCGATCGGCTACTCCCTGAGCATGTGAGCAAGACCGGCTCCTGGTCCACGGGCTGGTTATGGCTCTTGGGGGACAAGGGGACACTGGCACTGCCTTTTCTGCCTGCGCCTGGAGCCATCTGAGGGGCTTCCAACAACAGCAAAATGCCGCTGGCCTGACCAACCCTAGGGACAAGAACCCTTCCCGTGCCTGGCCGTGGGAGCTCCAAAGCACGGCGGGAGGGCACCGGGCCGTAAGTGGATCCTATTTCTTCTGGCTACTGCCACTGTCTCCCCAAAAGATGAGGACGGCGATCTCCCCGAAGACTGAAGCAGGATTTCCATCCATCCAATAAGCTATGAGTGTGCCCCCTCCAGGAGCCGGAATTGCAGCAGAGAACCTCCCGCAGCTTCGGGCAGTCTTCCCTTCTCTGCCCCTCCAAGTAATTCCACTGGTGCCTCAAGGAATTCCTCTTGGGTGCCTTCAGGCTGCCAGCTCCTTCCTGGTGGCAAAGCCGGGCACTCTGGCAGTGGGACGCGGGAGGACGCTGCCTTATACTGCCCCAGAGCATTGTGATGCTGCGTTGGTGGGTGGCGGCACTATGACACTGGGGTGATGGGGCCCCCCCAGCCCTGCCCACCGCAGCCCTGCTGCTGCTGCCCCTTCGTCCTCCATCCCTTGGAGAAAGGCCTTTGGGATGCTGGCTGTGAGGCAGTGCTTGTGCCCAGGAGGATGCCTCTGCCCATGGCAGCCACAGACTGGGCACCACTGCAGGGTGTCCCTGTAAATTAATCTGTATGTTCTGTATGTTCAGTAAAGGCTTTTATACCACATGCAGTCATTTGATTGTGGCTATCCCAGTGGAGAAAGATAGGGGGGGTTGGTTCCCTCTGCACTAAATTTGCAGAAATGTAGAGAGCATACAAGATTTCCTCACCATTCCTTCTCAATTCATAAAGTGGCATTTGCTATTATGCTGTTTATGGTGAGGACACTTTTTGGAAATACGAAGACTTAAATATTGTCTACAGGTTTTTTTTTGTTTCAGGTTAAGTGTGAAATGGTTGTAAACAGTTCACTGAACAGAAAACCACAAATTGCAGCGCGATGATCCGTGGGGTCTGGTAGAATCATTAGTCCTCACTTTATTCATTATAACGTCCCCTTTAGTGTGGACCTGTAAAGCTGGCACCCAAGTCAGCGTGATCATCAGGCACAGTCAACATGGGTTCACAAAGGGAAAGTCCTGTGTAGCTAATTTGAGATCTTCCTGTGATAAGGTCACCTGCCTAGTGAGTGAAGGGATGGTGCCCTCTAGAACTGAGATAAAAGTTTAAGACAATATTCAAGGTTTATAAAGCAGTATTCAGTCTCTGCCTACTTAAGGATACATTCATGTGGTCAAGGACTGATCAGCCTGCAGTAATGCTGTATCTAGAAAGAGACACCAAGTTACATTTAAGGGTGTTACAGACACAAGTAGAGTAGGTCTAGGGTGGGCAGAGACTAAGAAGCAAATGTCAGTACATGGACTAACTGTAGCCCAAACACTAGTTGTCACCCTAATCTGAGAATGTCACACAGCCCCGAATCAAAATTAGAAGGAAGGAAACAGCCTTTGCTAACCCTAAAATATCTTCCAAGCTTTTTCTGCTGCCTAAAAAATAATCTTTACCTTCAGCTCTTACTATGCCACACTGAATGCAGCCCTGGAGACAAGTTCCTATCTACCTCTGCATCTTCTATCTTAAATCCATCCCAATTGTTTATGAAGGATTAAGTAACAGACATCCTAAATTATTTCTGTCCTGACCCCTAACACAGTCTAAGTTCAATTATAAACATCCCCCTAGCGCACATCAAGGCCAAAGCTGGAAACAAAGCAAAGATTGGTGCGTGATAAGGTGCTTACCTCTGTGCCCTCTCTTACACCTGATATTAACTTACACTTTCTCTGACACAAAAGCTGTTCTTAACTTTAGACTAAACTTTATCAGCAGAAGCAATTGGACCAACACTGAAATATAAACAAGAAACCCCTGCCAGCCTTGGACACAATTGTATTCCAGGGGCTTTCTATTGGTCACAAGGCCAATAAACCAGGCAGTTTGGCCACTGCCATGCTGCACCTTACTGCAGATGTTCTCAAGCAGAAATAAAAAAGCAGAACCAGACCAGGAGATCTAAGCTGGAACCAGATCCACAAATTAGCATCATGTCTGAGAACAGATGTGTGCTAACATCCGGAAGAAAGGTCTGGCCAAGCCAGCTCTCATTCCTCTAGCCCCGCACCTGGGCCTGCATATGGTTTGGGTTGCCCTGCAATCATTAAAGCAGCCATGCTCCCAAACCAGCCAACACCTTCCTGCTGTTGCACAAACTCTGCCTTCATCAATCCTCTGATTCCTCATGGGACTGGTCTCCTTCCTTTGTTTCAGGAGTTACATTACCACATCCCCTTTTCAAGACATATATATAGTTTGTGTCATCACCTCCAAAGTGCTGAGCTTTGTTTACTGCTTCAGTCCCGAGTCTCTCACCCTCTTCTTCCAACCAGTATCAGAACCATAATTCATCCTTTTTTGTGTTAGAAACACAGTTCAGAAACAGCACATAAGAAGCAGCCACATGAGTTGCCTCAACTTGTCATCAGCAAGATGAGCAGAATAAATTATTTCACAGAAAACAAATGATGCTCATAATAAACTGTCACATCAAGCTGGAAAGGTGGTACATGTATTTTACAGCAGCAGGAAATGTTATTTGGGACTCCTTCTGGCATTTATTGAGCATTTTTTTCAAATTACCAGGAAAGGACACCACTACCCGGGTCATCTTCATCACTGCTGTAATTTACATACTTAAGTGCTAGCCAAAGTGAACTGAATTTACTGTCTGTAATAAAACTAAGATTTAATAAAACTCATCTTAAAAACATACCTTTTGCTTCAGCAACAGGAGCACAAGAGCACAGATAGACCTGTAGATTATCCGAATATGGCTGCCATCACAAGGACTGAGGACTTTGCAGATGCCTCTGAATTTTCAGCTGTCCTCCGTGGCTTTTGGGCTCTTCCAGCCTTGCATAGATGTTTCATGAAGGACAGAATTAGAATCTTGCTATGGCCTTCAATGCCAGTAGGAGAGCATTTTCCACAAAACAGCCTCTGACCTCTCAACACTCGTCTTTTAGGATGGTCTGCAGGGCAGCTTTAACAAGTTACTAAGCTGAGACTCTTGGATGTTAAATAACCAGATATTAAAGATCACCCCGAGTCATCAGTTGTATGGCAGGCTGTGTATTTCCACTGATCTCATGCTTCTCATTTTCCTACAGGCTATATTACCCCTCTTCCCTCCCAGACTGACCACTTCTTTCTCAGTTCCTGCATTGGCCCCTCAAGCATAAACTTGCTTTTCCTCAAAGAGCATCTTTATCCTCAGACTGGACTTGGTATCATTTTACTGCTTGTGTTTCAAGTCTGGAGAGGGCCAGTGTGCCAGACAGCAGCTCAATTTTTCCACATGCAGCAGGTACTGTCACCTCACTGTAAAACTTGCTTACATGTAGACTGAGACCTAGAGCAGGAGCACGAGTACTTCCCCTCTGACATAGAAACCTGTGATTTTCTCCCTCGCTTGCTGTCTCTCTAGCAGCCACCAGGCTGTGCTGAGGGATCACTTTTCTCCATCAGAAAAACAACTGAGATCTGTTTGCAAGAAGCTGTTTTCCCACCGGCGGTACAAGAACTTGTGTACCTGCCCGTAACTGACACCACTCTCCCCAGAAGTGGGAGGAGGAAAGGTAGACGTTTCCCCCATCAGAATAACAGAGTAGTTTGTCACTGTGTGCGATATCCCATGTATTCCCAAGGTTTCTGTCAGACAATGTTAAACATCCCCTAGTGACAACTAGGTCATTTCTTGAGCACAGGAAAGTAATACAGGAACTTTCCTCCAGACAGTAGGTGCTTTCTTCCAGCAATAAACCAGCCCATGATAATATCAGAAGAATGATGACTGAGCCTTTCCAAAATGTGAAGCGGTGAGATAAGGTGAGATAAGATGCCAGGAACAGCACCTTTGCCCTCTGGTGTTGCCATACTGACCCCAGGCTGACAGCGACTGCCTGGAAGCTCTGTGAAGCCCAGCAGGTTTTTTAAGCAGACAATATCATGATGAGCAGCTTATATCTATCCTTATAAAACTTTGGAATCAGTTATATTTTGTACTACCAGAGGAGGGTGTAAATCAAAAGCCAGAGGAAAACAAGAGGCTGCTCAAGCCAGTGAGTTGCAGTTTCATAGCTAGCATAAACGGGTGCACATATGGTGCTCCAGCCCCAACCACTGCCTCTTTCATGCCTGCACTAGCATCCCAGAAGCAAACATGCAGGAAGAAGCCTAAGGAAACATTGCACTGTTTTTTGTAGAGTTTTGTTTTCAGGCCCAGAAGCAAAACATTTGGCCACATACGAGGCATGGAAAGTAAGAGCACAAGCTCCTACACCCCGCATGAAAACTGTTCCCTTAGGTTGTCTTCACAACCGTGTATTGCGGGGGGGGGGGGGGGAAGGGAAACCATCACTTGGTTCTGCTCTTTCCTCCCTCTTTCCTCCTGCTTATGCAGCTCTTCTCCTCCTTCTGCTTCTGCCTACGCAATACAGCTGCCTCCCTCATGAGGGCTCTGGCAAGCACTGAACCTGTCATCTACCACAGTACTTAACTATCCAGCTTGCTGTGCCCGTTCCTTGCTGCCTGACATGGCTGAGATGACAGAGGTGCCAAATGATGAGCAGATTAGCCCAAGGCAAGCAGTGGGAACATGTAGGAGATTGGGGAACAGAGAGGGACAGGGATGTTCTTCCTTCAAGGCAGCCAAGCCCTTAGACGAGCTCATTTCTTGGGAAACACACCTCACTGTGCTGCTATCTGCTTGGCCTGTCTGCCTAAACTGAAACTCGTTTGACAAAGATCCCAATCCTCTTTTAATTGAAACTGATTTGTGAGCTAAGAAACCAATAAAAATTCAAGAACATTCATGTCTATTAGAAGAGACCATCTATCCTTAAGGGAGGCTACAACCATGTAAAGAGAATTAACTAATTTAACAACAGTTTCAAAAAATTACATTGCCAACTAGTGTAAAGCATTCCTCAGTCAAACCATTTATTGACTCTTCCTTATTCCAGATTAGTCAGCTTTATAGTAATATTAGTCCCAAGGGGAAATTGCTTGTTTAAAGAACCAGCAAAACTTTATTTTATTATATACCACTAAACTGAAAAATCCACAGTGAAAAGTAAAAAAAAAAGGCTGATCAAATTATTCTCTCCTTTCAGTGTTTAATTGACAAGTGCAAACATAAGGCTCTCATTCTGCAAGATGTGTGTATCATTCCATTAAAATCAAGTCACACGTGTGGGCAACAAGCAGTAAAAAGACAGAGCTGACTGCCAACATTATGCTTTGAGTTTGAAACCAGTGAGGGGGAGAGGGGAAAATAGGCTTAGCAGGTTGAATACCAAACTGAGATTCCATATACCTTCATGGCGCTGCAGGTCCTTCCCCTGTCTAACAGATACCACTGCAAATACCCCTCTATGCATGGCTTTCCCTGTCTACACAGAGGGTAATGAAATAGACACCCCATTCTTCCTTTTAGCCAGTCCTCAGCACCGAAAGCTTTGCGCAAGAGTACTGCTATTTTTATGCATATAAGGCATTCACCAGGTGAGTTATTTTGCTAAATGTTCGTAAATAAAGTAACTTACCTGAATCTTTGTTAGACTAGTGCTACCTTCTCTTCACATGAGAGTGGGAGATATTTTCATATTCTCTTTAATTTTAGGTGGGAGAATGTAAAATTTCCATGAGTAACTTCAAGAGTCAGAATAATTTGGGTAGGTCCTAAGGCATCTAGGACACAGGGAATGTTAAGAGTTCACATGGTTCCTAAGCTATGGTATGATGATGTAAGCCATTTGCCCTATGAAAAGGCCATACATCTGCATCCTCAAAACAGACCTCACACGGACCATGGGGTAAAATAAGCCTCAGACAATGTGGTAATTAAAACAGATTTTCTGCTTTAAAGGCTTAGTCATCTAGAGTCAATCATTTCAAGGCAATACATCAAGGTTGATAAAATATCACTTACATGCATATTTCATTTTTACCTTTCTGCCAGCTCTCTTTGGATTTTTTTCTAGGAGAAAATAAATTAGAAAAGCATTAATTTTTTTTTCAGAGCAGACAGGACTTGGAACTTCTCCCATAGCAAATTTCAAGGAATGTAATACTCTTCTCAGCACCTGACAATCTTATTTTCATCATTGAAATGCCCAGCTTTTGGCAAGCTAAGGTCATATTACCCTTGTGCACTGACAACAATTTCAGCCTGATCTGAACTCAGAAAAAGCTTTTCTGTTCTGTTTTTCTGTTGGTTTGTGTTTTTTTTTTCACCTCAATTTTTGTTTTCAGTAGTAAGGAAACCTGTTTATAAAACGCAAGAATGTGACAGCTTGAAGCAGACCAAAATGGGGTAAACCTTCAAGCCACTAAGGAAATGCTGACTGACATCTTAAAATGTCTGCTGCTTCAAAATGCCCCACATAAGCAGGAAATACCACTTTGGCTCTGCTACTACGAGAAAACCACTTTGGCTTCTTGTTAACAGAAAGACATGTCTTATAAATTAAAAGTAAGCCCACGACCTCATTGCAACTGGTCACTTTTGTACCACCAAACAAGCAAAACAACAACAAAAAAAGCCCAAATCCCAAACTTCAACCACAGAAAGTGGAGTTCCTCACATAGAAGTATGCTTACATGGACTCCCTTGCTACTTTAAGAGTCAAAAAATACAAGTTTTTATATTATACTACATCTCTAAGAGACATGTAAGTTTACAGCCACACATAATAGATGCAGCATGCCCGTAATTTTTCCTAGTTAGAAATCATTTTAAATTCTGAGATTCTACATAGTTTTAAATCAAATACCACTGCTTTTCTTCCCCTCCCTCCTTGGCTGTCCCATAACAATGTTTTCTATCAGTATGAAGGTTTTCTCCAAAGAAGAAAGTTATTTGGGAAAGGTAAAAAAAGGTTTAGCAAGTTATTTATTCCTATTCCTGTTTCAGGTGAAACCCAATTTGGAGTAAATCCTCTGAACTAGATACAGAAAAAATTTACAGTCCCCATACGAAACCTCTCCCATCTTAGGAAAGGAAATATGATTCCACCTCATTCTGCTAACTCATGAGATTTACACCAACAAAACAGATTTGATTTCCAGAAAAGTCACCAGAGACAGGCTGCAAAACCAACTGAAATTAGATATTGTCATTAGTTACTCCAAAATCTACATAGCTGGACTTCCTGCACTAATATCAGAAAGCTTCACTAATAAAGGAGTAATTGCGGATGTGCACACATCTATGCACACACTTTCTCCTGAAAAAGTATATAAAACAAGTCCCATGAGGCAGATGGTTAAACAGACGGTTAAAGACGTTTGGACATTCACAAGGGATGTCACAGTTTCCCTACACTATGAGTCAATAATACAGGCCTTCCAAATTCAGACCAAGAGATACCATTCACCCCAAGTGTCACTGAGCAGAGCACAAAGTTGTTCAAGTTTCTCCTGCCAAGGTGGCTCCCCGCTGCGTCACTAGTAGCTGCCAGCTTGTGCACACTTCTTTCTTTGATTGTGGCTTTCTCATTGTTGCACAGCCCCTTGTGATGAACCCAGCACCAGGTGAAAACTGTCACATTGATTAGCAATGCTGTGAAATGAATCCTATTTTGCTATAATTTTTATTTTGCATTTCCCACACTTTAGATTTGTTTTGAATCTAAACAGTAGCAGAAGAGAATGGAGAAAGACTCCCAGCAATGCACTTGCATAAACCCCATACATTTGTTTTCGTGAACACACAGAAATTTGTTAAAGTAAGATCTGCATTAAAGTAACCCCAGTCAAGAATTTTCTATTCTTTTCTACAAGAGTGATACAACCCATCCTCAGCAGGTTTCCAAAACCTCAGTAGCTCAACAATAAGTATCTACTGACCATCTGAAACAGAGTAATTTAAAAGTTAATTTAGGCTACATAATCTGTCAAAAACAACAGTAAAGTTTGGGCAGTTCAAAGACATTTCTCTATCTCTGTATTTGGAAAGCCTCTTTTGTATATGCTTATACAAACACAGTGTGAGAAGAGCCAACACAGCACTTGCAGACTACATAGTGCTTTCCTTTGTATAGTGCAAATTTACTTCAGCAGAGCTGACTGGGACTTTACTCAGAACTGCAAGGTACTGACTCATCTGGCCCAGTTTGACAAGTCACTTAAGTAAGTGAAGATGCTTTTGAAGAAGAAAGGTGCTTACACGCTCTGTTTTATGAGAAACTCACTCTTGCAAGAGAAAATATACATGTAATTTGACCTCCATTATTCATCAGTTATTTAGCACCAGGTAGTCAAAATTGAGATGGACCAAGTAGATTAATCCCTGCCACTCCTAATTTTCAGCGTGCTTTTAGCGGTTAATCAACATCATGTGAAATTCAGGGGCTATCCCTCTCCCACTTACACATCTGCTTTGAAGAATTTGAAGAATTTCAGTTAGAAGCAGGACACTCACTGTCCAGAGGGTCTTTTGGGAATGGTGAAAGATTTTTAAAAAAAAAAAAAAAAAAGAACTAAAAAAATGGGCTCAATTTGTAAGATTATTCTAAATCAAATTGCACAAGAGTACTGAGTTTACTTAATTTCTACCTAGTTGGAATTAGTGAAGTGATGAAACCACTGCTCAATTGCGAATTCCTGAAAACAATACCTTTTTAACCTGCTTTTTGCCTGCTTCCCCATTTAGTCTGTCACCCACTTTCAGGTCTCAGCTAATATTTGGTACCCAGCAGCAAACTAGCCCCAATTAGTAAGTTCGGACCCTACTATAAGTCCTCACCCTGACACTCCAAAACCCTTTTATACCTGAAGCAATGATGCTATCCCAAGCATAGCCCTGCTTCTGCATCCAACCAGCCCCCATTTCCTCTGACCCTCTGCCATTAAAGCCTGGATCAAAGGAGCCTACATTCTTCCTTCTATTTCCCTTTTCTTATAGCTTATCATCTGCTCCTCAGGTCTCACACTCAGAACAGCATTAAACTGCCATTTTTGGATGCACAGGGACATTAATTTCATTATTTCAAAAGGAAAGTTACTGAGTGTTAAAAATGCAATATCAACAGTAAGACTTACTACTATATAGGTGGAAAAGATTTCACATGTTCTCACTAACACTATTTTTTGTTTTCTCAGTTAAGCTATTATAAAATATATAATGTATAAAGACTAATGACTATATGGCTGCATCTGTATAGTGTATTTCATTTTAAAAGATAAAATGTTGAAAAAAATAGCAAATAATATCTTTACAAAATAGTAGATTGCCACAGTTCCTGTAGAGATTTTAAATTGAGGATGGAAGGCTAATTCTTGTCTTTTAATATTCAGCACTCTGCAAAGTTCCTCATATTTATACATATGCAGAAAATAAGAAGGATAAAACTCAAGCTTAGGGTTTGGTTTGGCTTACTGAGAACAATGAAGTCAAAAAATTATGATCCTACAGCAAACCTCTTAACATACTTATTATTGTTTGTCCCAGTGGAAATTCTGAACCTTTCTAGAAAACTTCTTTTCCTGGCTTAAGTTGTACAGATTTTCTTCATCTAAAACTCAAAGCTAGAAAGACAGAAGGAAAAGTTACAACAGATGTCCCAGAGTAATCTCAGCTGTAGAACCATTACAGTGATACATAATGAAACAAAAACCAAAGAGGCATTTCAAGTCAACCTGGTCTTTGTATGCCTATCTACATCAGGAAATTAGCATATATAAATATATAAATAAAACATATATACAGTACATAGTCACATTCATATAAGCCATAAAATGACATATATTTACAAAAATATTTGCAGCTCTGTTTTACACTTTCAGGTCCACATCAGGGATTTAATTATTTAGCTTCTGCCTTGTGAATTTGATCACCTTCCTAAGTAGGAATCTGGGATGAACTTGTACCTCATATGTTCCCAATGGTCAAAAATAAGAAAGAAGAAAATAATCTTCCAAGGAATTCTGCAAAGTCCGTAAGAAAAGTTGAAACTTGTTGAAGCATTAGCTGCCTCAATGAAGAGTAAATTACATGTTAGCAAACATTGAGAGACCTTCTCTTCTTCATGTAGAAAGACAATACCTTGGTCTGGTCCATAAATAAATTTGAAACACATAAAACATCAGGCAGAGCACAAATCAGGTGCCTGACAGGTGACAGGTGTCTATAGAATAAACTCATGCATAATTACTATTCTACTTGTCTGAGTTTAAACTTGTAGAGTTGTGAAAGTGAAGGTAGAGATGAAAATGCATACATCAGGTTACCTTACAGGGTAAAATGGTGGAGAGTAGACTATATCCTGCTGGCACTGTGTTAGCTTCCTTTAAGGGTAAGTTACATGGTTAAAACAACCCCAAAGATCTCACATTTATACTGTACCTATTACACAGCTCTGTGACTTCCAGGAGTTGGACATACTTAATTTACTTCTCCAAAGATGGAAAAACATTTCTTCACTTCTTCATAAAGTAGTCTTTTTAGGTATGCAGCCCAGGTTCAGGCATGTTTTTTTTAACCTGGAAGATTTGCCCTTTTGACATGAAATGAATTTTGCAAGAGGTATTAAAGCTTTGGAGAAGGGGTTGTTTTCCTTTCGAAGAACACTTGGAAAAAACAAACTTCAAAATGCAGAAGTTTAAAGTGCCTGTACGTGAAGACCCATGAGGAAAAATCTTGCAATGAACCTTTTGAAACATGGCCTCAGATAGAACTTTCAGTGATAGGCTGTGGAGTCATCTCTTGCTCCTCGCTATTCTCTGTGGATACATCCTGGGCCTCCTGCTGCTGATAAATATCGTGGACCAGCATGATGTTTGTGTTCCTCCACTCTCTGTACTTCACTGCTGTCAACTTTGGGTCCTCTAGCAACTGGTTAATTGTGGCCAGGTCATGCTCCTTACACTAGGAAGAGAGTAAGTGGTTATTTCCTACTGAAAAAATCAAGCTCATTGTCCAGACCAAAAACAATCTGGGAACATTAGAGAACCATGTCACAACAAGAAGTGACAATTATCCATTCTCCTAGCAACTTGTTTCCATTTTTAGATCATAGATCAAAGTTAAATCCACAGCAGAAATCCATCCCATTTGAAGGCCAGATTTTGATTTCATGTAGATTGCTTTATAGGATTCTTAGCAAAGCTTCATGAGAAAGGATTCAGTGAAAATTAAACGTTGCTATGCTGTCTCACAAGTTAGTACTTGCATTAAACTAGACACAACGTTTGTTTCTGCATTTCACACCAGTTGCAACTGTCTTAAAAAATACTTATTCACTGAAGAAATCATAAATGTCACTTCTCTGGCAGCTAGACAGAAAATAATTTTGGATATAATCTGTGCACTGGCAGTAGAGTGTCCAGGACATATGGCTGCTAATACATCTACCACCAGCTACCACTGATAAATCTGGTCTCTACTTTTAGAACAAAGCAGCTCAGACCATATATTGCAAGCACCCTGGATCAATTGTAAGATGTGAGCTGTCACTAGTATAGGGGCACTGAGACACTTTATGCCACAGAATCACAGAATGGTTGAAATTGGAAGAGACTTCCAGAAGGCATCTGCTACAACCCACTTTCTCAAGCAGAGCCACCTGGAGCAAGTTGCTTAGGACCATGTCCAGATGGCTTTTGAATATCTCCAAGGATGGAGACTCCGCAGTCTCTCTGGGCAACCTGTTCCAGTGCCCATTGACCCTCTTGATGTTCAGAGGGAACCTCCTGTGTGTCAGTTTTCATCCATTGCCTCTGGTCCTGCCGCTGGGCACCGCCAAAAAGAGTCTTGCTCTGCCTTCTTAGCACTCTCCTTTCAGATATTTATATTCATTGATGTCCTCACATTTTCTGACACAACAAAGCACCCTGCTTTTCCTGCCCTTGTTGCTTATCCATGCAGCAGACCACAAGATAAAGAAGCCTTAGTTAGCAGCTACAGTTTCTTAATGGAGGCAACATGCTGCGCTAACAAACCCTTACTGCTTTTGCTCATCTCCATTACCCTCCAATATCTGAAAGCAGTGGAATAGTTCCAATCATGTTCTGCTGCCACCAGTTTTATGACACTTAAGGACACTCTGTGCTAGTGGCTGCCTTGGAAACACCTTGAATAAGTTCCTACAAATTCACACCACTTCCCTGATAGTAGCAATTGGCTGCCTACACATCTGCATCCCACTATTTGTCTAATGAACTATCAGCTACTGTAATTCCTCTTACGCCTGAGCCTCTTTTTAAACACAAAAGCTTATTCAACTTACACAGGTCCTACCTTCAAGACCTAAGGAAGAAGCCTTGTAAGAAAAGCCTTGTAAGAAGGAAGAAGGCTTCTGGCATTGATGCAGAGATATGCACAGTTAGCCTAAGAGAAGAAGAGGAGGCATGGAAGTAGAAGATTGAGAAGAGTATTTTCAGTGGATGAACTTGGTGGCAAAAAGCAATGCCATAGAATTCTTCCTATACCACTAAATCTTTTTCCCACATTCACTGTGATGCATTTGCACACAGCTTCCCTCTCTTCCAAGCTATGCAAAGCATGTTTTGTTAATGATATGTTGTGGCAGCTGTTGTTAAAGATGTGGAGTCAAAAGTCCAACATTAAAATTACACTGAATCTTGCATAAATCACATCTCAAGCTAATAGGGTTTTAATTAAAGCAGAGTAAATATGGATCAGCTGTGAAAAAAATCCTGATATTTCAATTTCCAATAGATCATTTCCAATTATCTCATGTCTCATGTCACACGTTAAGAAAATTGACTTTAAAAGCACATAGTGCCACTGATGCAAAAAATACAACAATTTCTCACTGCAGGCATTTGCCTTCCAGACAGGCTAACTTAAACACTGCTATGTATAGAACTCTGTGAGAAAATTTCTGCACTATATTTGTCTTGTCAATACTCCAATTTCTTAGTTTGGGGAAAGCAAAAAAGATCAACATATTTTATATATTATGCACACTCCAAAAATTATTTTTCTATATTAAATGCAAGTGTTAGACAAACCTAAGTTTGTAAATACTGCTAATCACAACTTATATAATACTCCTTTACTCAATCAATGCAAAGCTGTTATCCTTGCTCATGTCTGTCCGTAAGGCTTCCTTTCAGCTCCATACTAATGAAATTGATTATCCCACAAGATGATACAACTCTATTTTGTACTAAATGGTTCTTAGATTTATTAGGGAGGCTCCTATGAGGGAACACTTCACAGTATTTTCCATATTTAGCTTCCTGTCCCATAAAATAGGCATATTTTTTAAACTAACTTTCTGTTATAAAATAGGCTCACATTTTTGCTGGTGCAGGTGAATACTGCTTTAGTCAGTACCATGTCACTGAAGACTGATATTGAGCAAAAACTTCACCAGGTCTCAAACAGAGCCAGAAAGAAGGCCTTTAGTCCCACTCATCTCTTTGACTGTATCTTCAGGAATTTTAACACAGGCTGAGATGCCAAAGCCAAGCCTCCCATTGCAACTAATAATCACATCAATGATGGCACTGATAGAAGTTTTTACATGCATTTTTTTCAGCTTATAATGCCTGAAGCTAAATACACTCACTTGAAGAAAGATATTAAATTCCTGCTTCTAATTCATACAAAAAGAGACAAGTGAAGCCCCAGGTTCGCATTATTCTTTCTTCTCTTCACAATTTAAATGCTATGATTAAGCTTTCTGTTTCCCTCAGTACCATTCAGAAGCAGGTTTTGAAATCCCGTGATACTTGATGCTGGTGAGTAAACAGCCCCATAAATCCCTATATTCCAGACAGATTTACTGGCCCTTTCAGGGAACAACCCTTGAATACACACCCCACCCCACCCCCCACCCCCCTTCAGTTCATGATGCATTTCCAAAATAAAAGCAGGATGCTTTTGTTATTAAAAATATTTTAGTTACAGGAGGTATTTACAATAGCTTTGGCACATCCTGTACATTCTCCAATAATCACATAAGGAAAACTTTTTTTGGCTCAGGGTCATTTTCATGCTTTATCATCAATGTACTTTGTCTGCTCTTCCTTTTTTAAGGCTCCCCTGTTTAGTGTATTCAGCTGAGCTTGCAAGTTTTCCAGCTAACTAAAAGAAGCTTTCTTTATTAAATTTTCCAAGAGGGCTGGAACTTCTGCAAGAAGGGTCCCTTCTGAACTATTGCCTCTGCTTCCAGTTCAAATTGAACAACAAAACACACAGCAGTATTCAGAATGAAGTAGAAAACAGTTTCAAAATCTTAACCAAATTCTCTGGGGCTTTAAGTAAATATGTAATTAGCATTTGGCTGAAGTCTAACCTTGCTGCTTTTTTTAGCCAAACTGTGCCTTTCTCTCAGGCTTTTCACTGGCCAGCTCTGCAATCTCACCTTTAATGTGCTGTTCAGCATTCGAATTTTGTGGAGCTTCTCATTAATGGAGGGGTTTTTGCTGCGTTTGATAAATGACTTCCTAAGCTCCTTCTTCGTTGACAGCCGACGATCACCAATGGGAGACAGGCTTGCTTGTTCTAATGACTTGTAAAGTCGCTCCATCTCATCATTATCACATTTTTCCTGATCTGCAAAGAAAATATAGATTGGGTATAAGAACATGAATGTGGCAGGAAATGTTCAGCCATCAGGAAGGCTCTTAGCCAAGTCAAAAAGTCATGGTATTAGAGTTAAAATTAAGGGCAATTTTTAGGGTAACTTATAGAGTAATAATGCATATAAGAAAAACATATTACCAAACTCAAATTCTTTTAAGAATCAGGTTGTGATCCAAACAGATATGAGCATGTATTTACACTGGTAGAGTGCTGCTTTCATGCTCCAAGTATACCACAGAGGGAACAACTGTCAGTGATGCTACATTTGAATGAGAACAACTTTGATAACATTTATACCCATCTACCCTTCCTTACATGCTGCATAAAGTGAATTACATTTCTACCTGGCAACTCACAGGTCAAATTCTATTTGGTGTACCAATTCATTGCCAGGTTTTAAAGCAGAATTTAAAAAAACTGAACAATGAAATAAAGCATAGGGACATTTCAGAGGACTCAAGAGAAGGTCCGTAGAAAATATATATAGAAAAAATATAAAAGCGAGAACCCTTGGGACACATGATGCCTAACTCCTGAGTTTCATAGATTGCAGCACAGAATTCACTGTGGTGCCTTACAACAGAGCCATGATTATCTCCACTTTAATTATTCTGATGGCTCCCAAGCTGCAGCACCATCTTCCATGACAGAGAGGAAATGAGAGGAAAAGCTAGTAAACAGCTGAGAATGAAGAACCTTAAAATAAGATAAAAACTGAAGCAAAGATATTTTTCAAAATAAAACAGCTTTAAAATGAACAGTCAGAATCTAAAAATGCACCAGACATATATGAGTTATGTGTTTTGGCAGAAGGCCATATTCAGCAACAGACTGTGCAACTGTCTTCTTGTCCCTCAGTCCACACTGCAAACTTTTCTACTTCAGTGTTAGCTAAAGGAAAATCTTAAAGTTATTGGTGTTTTCAGGGTGCTAACGAATCCCTCAAGATCCACCGGGATAACATCTGGGTTTATTTCACTGAGGATAGTGGTGGTGCTTCTTCTCAACTGCAGTCCTCCATGTGACAGTCAAATTGGCTGGGCACTTTTTTCTTCTATCAAAAAGTTAAACATTGACTTTTCTAAACCATCTTCAGTCAGAAAACTTTTTCTGAACAAAAGGAAGAAGTCCTTTTGCTCACTTACGCTGCAGCATAAAGGCTTCGACATAATCAGCACACTTAGGAGACTGCTCCTTATCTTTTCCATGTTTTAAAAAGAACGGCATCCTCCTACACTCCAGTTCTTTCTAAATATTTAGGTTACAAGAGAAGCTTATGATATGCTACAAATATTTGCCTTCACTGTGTTGCTGGTCTTTTTTCCATTATTTTGTCATTATAAAAAACCTGCTGTAACTTGACAAAAACTAAATATAGCGTCCAACATTGGTACATGCTGGGGGAGGAAAAGGAAAACTGTTGTATATTTAACAAGCTGCGGGAAATAGAAAAAAAATCGCAAGTGTAAGTCATAATACACAGCAGCAGTATTTCCTGGAAACTGTCAGGTCATGCCATGAGGCTCGTAATTATAAAACTAGCTTCCTGCCTACTTTCTTGGGATGAAGCAGCTATTTGTTTCATTAGCCAACTCCTGCAAAGGACTGGCTCAACTCTGCTGTAGACATTACCCATCACGACTATACACAGTATCATTATGAGAGATAAAATTACCTTTATCAAATACTAAGAAGTATATAAGCAGAAAAAAAGTTTCCATTGATCCCGTATAGCAATTTTAAAAAACAGTCAAGCCATGGGGACATAAAGTCCCTGCTCCAGATATTTCTTAAGTCTAACTTATTACGCTCCTCAGTTTCCTAAAAGGGTTACAAAGCAGTAAGCATGCAGAAACACCCTCACTGAACGCTCTTCTTCCATGCATTATGGGTGAAGATGAAGAGGACAGTACTAGCACAGAAAAAGATGGAGCCAAAGTCAGAAAAGCCCAGCAAAAGCTACCAGATGATGCACTTGACCAGCAATATGCACTCGGCTCCTGCATTCTTTCAAGATTGCAACCTTAAACTCCTCTCCTATTTCTTATTATTCCACTAGTCCTACCCCCAAAGGATTGATCATGGTCAGGTAATTCCAGAGGGAAAGGAATTTGCCACATTCTTCAGATTGGGTGGATAAAGGGAGTGTCAGTGAAACAGCTAAATGGGTTTTCAGGAAACAGTTGGAAAACAAGCATGAGTGAAACCTGCAGGCTGTGTAGAGCCAGGTAAGTGTTATGTAGTACTTTTGTTTCCATCTTTCTTTGCACTGATAAGCAGTGAACTTCTCCCACAACAAGGATCAACAACAAGTTGTTGTTCTCCAACAGAGAGAGCCACTCTTCATCAGGGACTGTAGTGATAGGACAACAGGTAATAGGTTCAAACTTAAACAGGGTAAGTTCAGGTTAGATATAAGGAAGTTCTTTGCTGTGAGGGTGGTGAGGCACCAGAATGGGTTGCCCAAGGAAGTTGTGAATGCTTCACCCCTGGCAGTGCTCGAGGCCAGGCTGGACAGGACCTTGAGCAACACTAACCATTCTATGATTCTATAACAGCACAGAAATAACAAAACAAGGTCTTAATACTGTGATTTTGCATAGAAGCAGATACTGTTGCTATTGACAAAGAGTATGACTGCCAATAAGCCTCTATAAATTGAGGGCTTACTGTCTGATACCTATCTGGACTTTCACCTTCAATGCCTTGAGTTCCCGGGAGCCAAGCTTAAAAAGCAAAAGCACACATTTTGCAGGCTTGAAGCTGCCACTGAACGTACTAAACTGATGCTGTAAATCTGAAAAGGGGAGAGGTAATGGAAGAAAGGGAGAGACATTACGTCTGACAATCAATTAACAAGCCCAATAAAATTACCTGTGATAAGAAAATATATTTCTCCTCACTCACACAATGGTGCATTATGTATTTCACAAGGCTCTTAATGCCACCAAAGTAAACAAAGTAAGCACTGCCTGTAGTTTCCTTGCTTGTTTTCCCCATAAAACACCTGAGAGAAAATTAAGGTTGGATAACAGAGATGAAGGCACGTAACTTAAAGGCTTAAGCACAGACTGGACTTTTTCCTCCGGATTCAAACATTCACAGCACATTTTCCCAGAACTTGGTATTGTTTAATTCCCTTGCAGTTAGAGCACTGACCTGCGGATGAGGAAGTTTCTATCAGAAGCACAGGCATTCACCAGTCCTGTATTTTCAGGCTTTGGGGATTTGTATTCCTCCTATGAACCCGGGGCTGTCTAGACAATACTACTGAATTGTTACTAAACATTTGTTTTCCATCACAAAGTAAAACTTTACGCAAAAAGCACATAGTACACAAGCTCAGACCCTGATGTGAAAACCAGTAAATTGTCTGTTTCAGCCTCCCTAAGCTTTGTTAACCTCTGAAGGTTTGTAATGATGGATATATTCCACTGGCAAAAGTTCTTTATAACATGGGCAGGTTGGGCCCCACTAACACTGTTCTGGCGTAAGTTTTTCGAGCCAAGTCACACAGCTAACCTCAAGCAGATTTAAAATCACTTCAAAATATAATATTGCAAGTTATCTTTTCCACTGCTACTCCTCAAGCTAACCACTTGCTGGCTCAGGCATGCAAGTTAGGAAACAGAAATGCTATTACAGCACTTCTTTATCTTATCCTATTTTAGAGATTAAATACATTCATTTTTCTCTCAGGACCTACTGAATGATAGTGTTAAGGAACAAACAACAACAGTGGAAGGATATTAGGTACTGTGTGCATTTATGAGCATGTACATGCACACAGGGGAGCATGTGCATTCTGCACTTTCTCTTTCCCTTAGCAGTATTAACTAATCAATTCTGTTGAGTGATGCCACCGGGAGGATCACTCTTCGTGTATCCCTCACCATACTCTTCACCCCAAGCCTTGCAGCCTGCTAAAGCTTCATTGCACTTCTGGAAAACTTCTGTAGCATATAGCTTTTTAACTTTGTCAGACTTCACAGAGAGGAGATCGGAAAACAACCAGTGGTGACCTGAGGAAAAGGGAAGTTCTGCCTCGATATATTCTAATGTTCAAAAGAAAGTGATATTCTAGGTTGGGGTGAGGAAAATAAGTAATATTTCAAGCAAGTCATATAACTTCTGACAAATTCTGCTTCAGGAGATGTGAAACAATTTTGTGGCTTGATGCCACTTATCTGGAATTTCCCTCTAACTAACAGGAGATATTACAGACAAGAGCAAGCTTCCAGAGGTTCAAAAGTCCAGCTTTTCACCTCCTCAATTTTCAACTTCCACCTTCCTGTCGGCCAACTTGCCCCAGGTGGGAGACATTAAGGTATTGAGACTCCCCACCTTGCAGCAGCAGTACAGGAGCCATCCTATAATCTCAACTTTAATGCTCTTTAAGCCCACAAAAGTGAAATTATCCAGAACTTTTCAAAAAGCAGCTGTGAAAAATGAAGCTGATTGTTTCCGAGTGGTGACGATACAGAAATAGGGAATGTTTGGCAGAAGGAGCATTATAAATTGAAAACTGCCTCTAACAGAATATATTTTACAAAATCTAAGTTAAGAGAGAGTGAGAGAAAATAATAGGAAAAGTAAGTTACCATCAGCAGTTACATGCTCTTGACTATAACAGTACAGTGGATTCAGCAGCGAGGGATAGCATTTTAACAGACAGTGAGAGAAATGGAAACAGCACTAAATATCTCTTTTTCAGAGAGTTCAGAAAACCATAACACCACAGTTTTCATTGTGATTTTTAAGGCATTTTTAATGAGAAACAAAATAATCATTTAAATAAACACAGTTGTTTCTCTACACAGTTGCTGTCATGATGGGCCTACTTCTTGGCTAGTCCCAGTCATGGTCTAGCCATTTTCTGTAACTTTGCAGAGGAACTAAGGGGCCAGAGCACATCAGAGGATCTGTTCTGGCTGTTACTGGCACAGGCAGACTCCAGAGGGGAAGAGGATGTCAGTTCTGAGAAAAGAAGGAATTGAATGCATCCAGCTCCTATTTAACCAACTCCTTCCCATAAAACCAGCCTGGACAAAATTCAGGTGGTGTTTGAAAAAACTTTCTACGTTTTTCAAAATACCGGCACACACCATTTCTACCAGCTTCTGTGCACGAAGCTAAAATAAACTGGAAGTGGTACCATAAGAATTTCTTGCCAAGAGGTATTAACATGATAATAAACCCTCAGAAAATGCAAGGAAGAAGGACGTTATCATTATAGTAGAAGATCCCCTAATAAATACAATATGTTCCTGTTCTTTTATAATAACCTCTCAGTTTCTGTGCCTTCCTTTTGTTACCATAGTTTCTGAAGATGGTGCTCATGGGTCATAATCAGCTACTTTCTGTTGCAGTGGGTACCAGAAGAAATAAAAAGGATGGAGTTTGGCTGCAGAGCATATCAAGCCATCCTGAACGGGGCAAAGCCAGCTTCTGGATACAGAGCACGTAGTCATATAATTGTTTGTATTCTCAACCATTTCTTGTTTACCTTTTAGTTTCTTTGTGTCACAGGCAGCTTTGAATCCTTTGTCACTGTGCACGTAGCAGGCTGCAACATGGAGCTCAATTCTAATACTTAATATTCAGTATTCTCACAAAGTAAATGGAAATATAATTATGATCTTTCAAAGACAAAACTGCTAAACTCTCCTTTTTTGTACCTTTGTATTACTCCCTGGTATATAAACTCCCCTAGTAATTGGTGCTGAGAATGGTCATAACATCACTAAAAGTGTCTGGAAAGGTCATTAAAAATATCATATGGTACAGCACCCTGTACCAGACACAGCTGCTTAGCAGAGTTCATTAAATAATTTCAATTGAAAAAGTAATCCATGATCATTTAGTTGAATCTGTAGTTTCTCTTGCAGAGATTCATTCATATATCTCTGAGAAAATCTTCTTTCATTGTTTAACTCATAACTGAGGTTTCTTCACTATTTTTGTAATTTCATGATAAGCTCTTCCCACAAAACCACACCTATTCTTTCTGCCTTCTAGGTGCCAGCTTTTGCCACACTGGCTTCCATGTCTGACTTTTGCCAACAAAAGGGCTCTTCAGTTCTTGAAAACTTTCCCCTCTGCTCTAGGCTACTATCAAGTACAACTAAAAATTCCTTATGGGGTTTTACTAAGCAGAATGTGGTCACAAAGCAGAGTGTGACAGTTTTTTTCCTATCCTCACAAGGAGAAGAGGAGAGCATGGACAAACATGAAGGCTCTGTGGGGAGTGGGTTCAAAGACCAAATAGCTGTTCTGACAACAGAAGGGCCATCTGAACATAGATAGGACGTGCTTTCAGGACATATTTCAATGCAAGATTAACCTGTCTCCTGGATGCAGTCTCATTGCTCTGAAACATGATGAGCTGTCAGAAATGCACTGTTCAGAAATGCAAATAATACAGACTGCACTGAAGTATATACTCTTGTTTCAATGATAACAAGAGTTATCAACTAGCTGGAGGGGGAAATTCTTGGAGGAAAAGACACAGAACCAAGAATTGCACTCTTTTTGATAACTTTTGTTTGGAACTTAAATGCTATTTTTATGTTAATCCTTTTTTTCTACCTCATTCTCAAATTGGGGTAGCTTAATTAATCTCCTTGCACATTATTTCATTTATTTTTTCAGTGGTCATTATGGGGGAAGGTCCCACACACCAACACTCTGTCCCCTCCCCCACTATGCAGACTGATAAAGAAAAATGCACGTATTTTGTACATCTTGCTTGTTCAATAATGGGTTATGATGCAGACAGTAACTAGTGAGGTTATATGGTTTCCATAGTGACGGTCCCATTAAAATGATCTATTTATGGAATTCCATCAGAGACCACTGGCCTGGTTAGGATGGAAATGTGCTGCAATAAGGGTTGGACATTAGCTAATCAGTAAGCAGTAGAAGAATCCATTTCCCTAGGAATATTTTTAGGAAAATAAAACCAGCTTGCAAAGGGCAGGACTATACCAAAATGTGCTTTGATTTACATTTATATTGGTTTTATTGTTAGCATTACTGAGCCTGTCAAATGTGTCATGCTAATTCTATGACCATCCATAAAAGTACTTGTCACCCTCAGAGCTACGATGGAAAGTATTAACCTATACATTGTTGCGTGATTGCTGACACTACTAAAGTACCATATTTTAAGCAAAAGTTTAGATTTCTAAAGAGCAGCCACTGAATCTTGCTCAACAGGATCTATAAGCTACCATGCCATATATGATATGACCTACGCTCCAACAACCCACTTGAATCTACCTATTAATGTACCTAAGGCATTACTTAGTTGAATTTCACCCAGAATTACAGAAGGCAATACATTTAATACAGCTTTGTGACATTTTCATTAGGGACCCCATTTCTACAAGTCCCAGCCTTTTCACTACTTGCAGTGCCAGAACTCATGGAAATCAGATTCCACAGCAATTCTCTCAAAACATCTACTCTTTTTTGCCACAGAAAAAAAAAAAAGGCACACTATTTGTTTTAATTCTCACTGATCTTCATTGCTACAGGTCCTCTAGCAGAGCAACCTAGAAGGTGGATGCTGAAGCTGAGCACAAAAACCTCGGAACTGATTTTCACTTTTGATGGAATGTGTACTTTGCTCAATTTCCTTTTATTTTTCTTGTAAAACCAGAAAAACATATGACAAAATAAAGGCATGTTAACTGTTTATATTTGTAAAACAATTTGGACACTGACAATGTACCTAATGTGCCTCACACTATCATTTTTCAATCAGTGCTGAGTTCACCTCCAGAGAAAAAAAACAAGTATGAAGTGAGTCCCATACTGTTTCTTTCCACCTTTGCATTACCTTCAGCCCAAGCTTTTGGATGCACCTTTAGTTTGCATTGCACTGAGACAACAATGCTCCTTGCTTCAAATCTTTACAGGGATTTGGGATAATGGGTAGAGCTGATGCACAGGAACATCGTTGCTTCCTTAGGTATTACCTTTCTAGGCAGCATCCTGTGCATCTTCTCACTTCAGCACATTGCATGCCAGAAACGCCTCTTACGCTTCAACTGCTTTAATACAGGAAGAAGCAGCTTTGCTCAAAAGGCAAGCCATATTGCCTTGCTATGCATGAGAGTTATTAACAGTAACAGGAACCAAACTCTGGAACTCTGCCACCTTTTTAATTTAGCAATACATTTTGGTAGAAGAACACCTAAGCAGATACCCATTTCTTTAAACAGAATCCAATCTTAATGGACTTTCTGGTTCAGGATTGCAGTTGTTTCCTCTTGATTACAATGAAGCTCAATGAAACAAATAGGAAATATGTACTGGAAGTAAATGCAACTGCTTTTATTTTTAAAACTGGATTGACCATAATTACATGGTCATAATTACAACTGCATATGGCATTTTGCTTAGGGTGTCAGTTCTGTGACACACTTTCTTAAAATATTGGTTCACTCCTAACTAATAAGACATCTGTATTGAAATAAAGAAAGCTAATAAAAATACATCTACTTTGGGATTTTATACAGAAGCTATGATCTTAACATATAGGTAAAATCTGAGAGAAGCTGTATAGGTACTTACCAGTTAGATACTAAGTTATATGTAGTGCCTAATAAATCAAAGATTTTTACAAATGATATGCCACTGGAAAACTCCTCAGTGAAGAACATAAAGGAAGGAAGGGGAAAGGAAGCTGAAGAAACCCCCCGAGTTCCCACAATGTATGGCTCTGCAGACAAAAAAAAAATTAGCTCACCTTTGGCTAGTGATCTCTGTCCTATTGCATCTGGCACAGCTAGACAATGTGTATCCAGACCTAAAAAAGAGTTTGGGGATCCACCACTGGGTTTGGAAAGCCCAGCCTCCTGGCTTTCTGCCACTTCTCCGCAGTCTGCTTCTGGTGGCTCATCAGAGTGAATCTGTACACAGAAAGTTAAAGGCTGATCACCATCTTCTGTGGCAGAGCTGTTAACTAGGTCAAGCCAGGACTGCCTCTCGGAATAAACCACTTTGGATGTCAAGGAAGAAGATGACTCTTGGGAGTTGAAAGTGCTTTCAGGAGAAGAGAGGGAACAAGATGCTTCATTTGATAGAATCGAGGTGAAAGAAGACTTCTGCTGATCCTGCTTTCCAGAAACAAATAGGGTGAGGGGAGAAAAAAGAAAAATTATTTCCAAGTTATTCCTGTTCCTAGGTTGTACATTTTATAGATATGCAGCTGAAATGTCAATGAAAACCTTATATAATCTGATTAATTATCCATCCAAACAGACCTGAGTTACAGCATTCAATCTCCTACAGAGCAGTAACTTCAGAAAATAAGCCAAAAGCAAGCCAAAGATAAAACAGATAAAAACTTGACAATGTTCAGAAATAAAAGACCAAGGAAAAATGTTTGGTATAGCCTTCTATGCTAGGTCTTACACTCATATTCACTCTTTACTTTGTCTTCGCTTTATTGGTCTGATCAACTGTGCAGAAGAGAAACTCTGAATTAGCCATTGAACATGAAGTTTTCTGGAAGCATTCAATAAATCCACCAATGCCATTACCACAGATAGACAGAAATGGGCCGAAACACTGAAGTACCTTGACCTTTGCAGCACGCAAAGCCATTTTGCCTGGTCCATTTGAGGGACTAACCATTCACCAAGGCAAGAAGGCTGACAGGTAACGTGATGGCAAGTTAGTTGTAGAAAGAAAAAGCAGTCAGTCATGTGGCAGAAGGCAAGAAACGGGGAATGGTATAATATTTGTGCTGCTCGTTAGCTGCTAAGATTCACTGTCCTGGGTTCAGCAGTAGCGGTCATTTTTCTTCTTCTTGGTAGCTGGTGCAGTGCAGTGTTTTGACTTTCAGCTCGGGAACAGAGCTGATAACAATGATGTTTTGGTTTGGCCAAGGACTTTGTGAGCCTCATGCTCTGCCAGGGAGGAGGGGAAGCCGGGAGGAAACAGAGACAGGACACCTGACCCAAACTGACCAAAGATGTATTCCATACCACAGCACGTCATGCCCAAGAGGTAACTGGGAGTGAGCCAGAAGGGCTGGGAGACTGTGGGGTTGGAGGAGGTATGGGTCGGTGCTTGGTTGGGCTGGGGGGGCGAGTTATCGGTCGGCTGGTGGTGAGGTGTTGTATTCTCTTCCCTTGTTATTTCCTTTATCATTGTCATTGGTGGTAGCAGTAGTGATCTGTGTTATACCTTAGTTACTAAACTTGTTCTTATCTCAACCCGTGGGAGTTGCATTCTTTTAGATTCTCCTCTCTGTCCCTCTAGGAGTAGGGGAAAGGCAAGAAGCAGGGGAAGTGAATGAACAAGCTGTCTGGCTGGGTTTAAAGCACCACATTCACCATTCATGAATCTGAAAGGGAACCAAAACTTTGCTAGAAACACATAAGAATGCCATGAAGACGTTCTGAGGCCCTCCTTACTGTACTTGTCACCCTGCCTCAACAAGAGGACATAAAACCAGAAATGTCTCAGAGACATCTAACAATCATTGTTAGAAGATAGGATTTTAATAAGTGAGGCTATGACAGATGCACAGTTCCATGTAAAGACAGGTTGAGAGAAAGAACAAAGTATATAGCTTCCTAGGCAAGCAAATAAATGCCCGGATCTACACAACTCACACATGAAGAACTAGCACCACTCTGCTTCTTAGTCACAAAACACCACTGAAAGATGAGCCAAGAGAGCCAAATACACAAGTAATACATGCACAAACACACTAATATACATACAAATACCTTTAAGAGGATTATTGGCAGTAATAAAGTAATAGAAGAAAAAGGAAGACAAAGACTCAGAGTGAAGCTTTTAGCAGAAATCATCAGAAATCTTGACAAAATCATCATGCTAGATTTCTTGGATCTGCTACTGCAGAAATTTACTCCTGCAAATCATCTGCTACTGGCTAATGCCAGAATCTGAATACCAGAGTTGATGGACCACAGCTCTGGCCAGTTTATGTTCTCAATACCTATGTAGAGTAGATCTGTCTAATAACTAAAACGGATGATAACCAGACTGAAAGTATTGAAAATTACTGAGAAGGTGTTTCTAGGGAGACCCAGACGAGCTGCAAACACAACAGAGGGACTAGCCTGGAATACTTATTTATAACCTGGTAAACTAGAAATAAGATGCATTCATATAAACTAGACCACAGTGACAGGGGATTTTTTATCATCATATATAAACTTCTGCTATTCAGTGTTGCTGTAACGTATACTACTTTCTTTTTATATTAAAAAAGCAAAGCAGATTTGTCTTCCTCTGCTTCTGATGTAGCTGTATCATGTAGCTACTAATCGGATCAGAAGATGAGGACTACCAATAACACATTGTGGGTCACTCTTTGTAGCACTTCCTTCAATTTTGTAAATTTTTAATCCCTTTCCTCCAAGACTGTCCCAAACACTGAGGGACCAAATTTAATTTATGTTCCTATTACAAGACGTAATGTTGTGTTTCAGGTGCATTTTCATTTTTAAAATTGAAACTTTAATAAATGCAACCTAAAGTAAAGGACAAGGAGATGCTGTCATAAACTGCATGTATGACCCTTCAGAACACAGGTAACCTAAAGCATTTATCTAAGAACTCCTATCACAAAGACAAGTTGTTGAAGCATTTGTACAGTAAAGCAACTGAACAGTAAAAGTTCTTGCTCACATGGTGTGGATGGTCTAATTTTAATTATTCAAAGACAGAAAAAAAAGATGTTAGATCACACCTCTATTTTTGTGGCAGTTGTCCCTGCAAAAGGAAATGCTATTGAAATGAAAACTGTGCCTCAGTGGGTGGAATATATTTTAGTTTTCATTTTCATTGTGTGTTAAACAAAAAATGTGGGTGAGAATAAAGATGACTTCCAGAATGTGTTTCTTTTTCTCTACATATGTTGTGGGGTTTTTAATTTGTCATGACAAATGCTTACCTATCTTACTCAAATGGTTCCTTTGCAAGTTTAGCAATCATCCATATAATAATAAATCTCCATTTGAAGACATTTAAAAAAACAGACGTTGAAGTAAGCAGATCACAAGGATTCCATTGGAGATCAATGAGTCTCTAGGCATTTTCAGAGAAAAATTATGACCACGAAACACCTCAACTGCTCTTTCGGGACTGCTACAATCTATTGTCTCAACATAGCTGCTGGTTTTTGAATTGTAAATCCATTCACATGTGGAGAAATTAATGCAGATGGTCAGTTTATCTTTTCTCCTACAAATGTTAAAAATTTACTTGTTCCTGACTTGCTTTTTTTCTTCCACAGCACCCAAAAGCATGAATAAATATAGAAAGCTCATGATCACTACTTTTTTCTTTTTTAACCTTCAGAACAGTTTGGGTCAGCAGAGAACAGAACAGCAAGCGAAAACTTTGTGCTAGAAGTACAACAACAAAACCCACCCCACCTCCGACACATAACATAGCCTGCACCTGAGTGGCTATTAGTCCCCAGACTAATAGTTTTCAGTCTGGAGCTGATCTGAAGATGTTTGAAGGTATTTCTGCTGAAAGACAGCATTGGCTTGATTTTCCAAAATGTTTATAGCTCTTAATTCCTATTTTGCAAAATTGTCTCAGGAAGAAGAAATCTAACTTAAAAAAAA
Organism: Pezoporus wallicus; assembly: GCF_028554395.1. Lineage (NCBI taxonomy): Eukaryota > Metazoa > Chordata > Aves > Psittaciformes > Psittacidae > Pezoporus > Pezoporus wallicus. The sequence continues at coordinate 2,181,956 of NW_026635157.1, forward strand.
AAAAAAAAAAAGAAATTAACCCATCATGCCTGTGGCATTCTTCATCCTGGGCTGCATTTCCAGAATGTCTCTTCCAGTAGCAATCTGAAAAGATTCAAGCAGTCCTTCCAAAAGTGGTGTACCCACAGAGTATCAACCCAAATCCATCACATGTTTGGGACCTTACAGCTTGATTCAAACAGTCTGTGGTGAATAAACAGACAGCAAGCAATGTTTAACCAGCCTTCCTTGAGACAACCAAGATTTCTTCTCCTAAAATTGACTTTCCAGTAGAAGCTGTGCTTTCCCAGTCCTTCCAATGGTTTTCTTGCTCCAGAATTTGTCCAGAAGGGTAAGGGGCATTAACATGGGTATTTAAAAGACTCTGACTTGCAGTCAAGCACAGCTGCATTGGTAACTAACTGTTCCTCCCCACAGCATAAGCAAGCTGAGCATAGGGCAGACACATGGCAGCTGGAGCTTATTCCAGTGGATGCTTCTGGGGTGAAAAAATGACAACTTTGCTCAGGAGACACTAACCTCTATCTGTGAGGGAAGGGATTTTAAACTGGGGGTGAAGAGAAAGGAGGTCAGCTGCAAGAGGTAGAGGCTGGAAGGAAGATAATCTTTAGGGGAAAGGCTGAGGAAGCTGGACACAACATCTGCACCACACATCCCCTGCTAAAACATGGTGGCCAGCACTGAAGAGCAGCAAATGGGAAGGAGACAACTGGAGATCACCCCTGCAGCAACAGACTGACAAGCAGCAGGAAGCCAGAAAAACAGAGAACTAAAAACAGCACCTGTTTAAAACTCATCATCTGGAAAAATGCAGCATTCACTCAGAGGTGAGCAGATGGAAAAGACATCTACAGCCTCTTAAAGGAAAGCCACTAAGATACAAAATTCAGGACTCTTCATTATAGGCCTTAGGCCCAGAATAACTCTTGGAGACGTATTGCCAAGGTTCCTATTTTCCCCTGATATTTATAGCCAGTCAGCCACATTTGATTTCCAGTTAATATAGGCAATAAAGAATCACATTTTACACAGCAGTGAACACCACACACCCCCTGAGTGCCAGGTGAGTTGTTTTACAGTGATTAACATTAGGCAACTGTTTCAGGAGAGGAAGCGAATGCTGACTTATCTGACTGCAACAGAAGGGGACAAGTGGGTGACAGTGTGACACACACTCCCAGCTTTATGCCAGACAAGCAACCCTCTGCACGATGTCTCCTTTCATTATTGTCTGTGACCGCACAAGCTTCTTCAGCTCATCTGTATATTTCAAATTTGTTCCTACTTCACTGCCCCTGTGCCCATCTCAGCTACCAGATGTCATTACAGCATGCCGTACAGTAGTCTGTACCACACCAACAAGGCAGAAGATGCTTCCCTTCCATGAAATGCAATGAGATGACTCAGATCAAAGGATATTACTGCTAACCTCGATGATAACTTTCAGCTAAGGAAGGGAAAGGCTTGAATTCAGGATTCTTTATTTCAGCTGCCTTACCATCCAAAACCACGTTACTCATTTCTAAACAAAGAATTCAGTAAACCTCGTATCTTAAAGTGCACATAAGTGGAGATGAGATCACTGAGAAAAGCAACAATACAGAAACAAGATTAATAGGGCAATAAATAGCTAACAATTAGGTGAGTCAACTTGATTAGACACATAAAGGTGCATAGTGCTTATTCTAATTTATGAAATTAAACAAGGCAAGAAGGAATATTCTGGGCAAATGCGCTACAGCAAGAGAGAAAAAATAACATATTTTGGGAGGATGCCTAATTTTTCATAGTCTATTTTTCAGAGGTAGAAGGAAAGAAATTATTTTATCACTGTAATAAGAGGCTTCTTTCCCTTCACTGCCACAAAAGCAGCTTCAAATTCATCAGTCTTGAGAACAACTCTCTCAAAATAACTAAGTATAAATCTGTTGGATGATGCTACTGGGGTCACAAAAAGAAAGAAGATTTGGGACAGATAAAAAAAAATAAAGGAGAAAAGAATAGCATGAAAAACTAGGTTATGGCAGTGTGTTAAAAACCTCACAAAGAAAAGACAGCATGTGTATGAGGCAGAGTGGACACCTTCCTTTCTCCAGCAAGATAAATATTCTTCCATCTGAAGGAGTTGTTCTTCTACAGTGTGAGGGTCCTGGCAGCGCAGCTCATTTCACAGGCATGCAGGGTGAACACTTCTAGCCATTGTTTTAGGTTATTCCTCAAAGGCCCACCACCTCAGCAAGAGACAAGCAACAAGAGACAAGCCATCTACTGTAACACTTACCAAAGGAGGTGGTGTTGGCTGTACTGTGTAGGGGGGAGGTGGCATGTCTGTTATTTCTGGATCATCATGTTCACTTTCACTGTAGCATTCTGAAGCAAACATGGAAAATGAGCAAAAGCAAAGTGTTAGACCAACTCTCATTTATTCCTCACAGAGCTGTGGTAACCAAAGATGACCAAGTAGCATGTTCTGGGCTGCAGACCACGCTGTAACAAGTCTGTGTCTCCTACAGTGAAAATTAACTCACTTGTGATAATGTTACACTACTTCAAGGCAATTTTTTTTTTTTTCCTTTTTAAGTAAAAAAAAAAAAATTGCTCATTTGCTATGAATGGAAACATTTGGTGATGCAGCTCTTGGTAGCTTCACAAATAGGCCTGGGTAGGGTTTCTTTGTCCTCCCTTAGCAGCCTTTAAAAGAGAGGCTGCATCGTGTATAGTAGGAGTTAGGGAGACCTGTTGAAAGTAGCAGATGCTGTCTCTTAATCTCTAACCAGTAAGTTTTCCTGGAGGTAGCAACAGGCGTTGGTGTTTTGACTGCAATTTTGGAGAAAACAGATTGCTTGCATGGTGCTTTGGAAACCATAGAGCAGCCCCACGAGAGCTGTCTGTCACCACATGGTAGCTGACATAGGCACACTGTGCAGCATGGCAGTACACGTGCAGAGCTAGTGCTAAAACTAAACACAGAACTCTAGGACTATACACCCTACTCATTTTTATTTCTTCAATATGAAGCAATCTGGTAGAGCCTTGCAGTCTTTTGACATGTGGCAGAGAAGCAGTTGTGTTGTTTTTTCTGTCACCTACCTGTGCAGCATTTTCTCAGATGCTTTTATAAAGTGGATTAAATGAAGTAATAATCATTGATAAAATAAGACACAGAAAAGAGAAGGTGGTAAATCGCTGCTTCCTATTCCCAAGTCCTGGCTGTAACCACTGGCTAAGATCACATTCCTCTGCTAAATTTCCTGGCATGCTTCAGCCTTTCACATCCAACCTTTATAGGAGCAAGTGCTTGCATCCTGCCCTGCAGCATATGTGGAGGGTGACAGTGCTCACCCCCACCCAACTGAGCTGGGGACATGAAAGGTTAGAATATACAATCAGAGCTTAATGAGGACAATGTGCACAAGTGACATGTCGCAAGAGCAGAGGCTACCCCTGCAGTCTCCTCATCAGCCAGCACCCTGAACTCCCTTTCCTGCCTCCAGCGGCACACAACAGCTTGTGCTGTCCAAGACCAGCTGGGTGTCTCTGGTAGAAGCAACCCTCCAGCTCCGTCCCAGGTGGGCAAGGGTTGTTTACGTTTGGGGAGTGCTTTGTAAGAGTTGAGCTTCATGGGTTCACACCACTAGGAAGCAGTGTGCTGGCAATGGTCTCTGGGAAATCACCTGTGATTATCTCATCTTTTCATTATAATGATACCTGAATGCTTTCTTTTTTGTTACTTTTATGTCATTTGGGGGCTTTCATAAGAACAGCGTGAGGGAAACAAATTTTTAAGAGAGGAGAATTTTACACATATGAGAGAACTTTCTAAGCTGTTAGCAAAGTGAAGAGATTTATTATTTTTTTTATCCCATACTGTTTGCAGAACTGTAGAGGTTTTTAATGGCATAACTACTACTCTATTTACTGGGAAAACATCCTGGCACATGTTAGCATAAACGACTGAGACTGGATACAATAAGACCTATATCAAATTCTAAGCTTCTGTTAATGCCTTCTTGAATAACTCTTAGTAAAGAGCTTATTGTTTCTACAGCTCCCTTTTTAGGCACACTGAAGAACTGAAAAATAATATCAACAGCTGTTTCTGATACTCTAAACAGGCAAATAGGGTTGGGTGGAGGGGGTTAAAATGTATGGAAAGTACATGAATACACAAGAAGTAACATAACAAAAGCCAAGACCCCCTGAAGAGTTATGGTGTGTGATACAGAGGGGAGAACCAGGTCAGCAGGAACAGAAGTGAATGTGGGTAATGACAGCATTTTTCTGAAATACAGCAATGCCTCTGCAGGGACACATCCACCCAGGCTTGTCAGTGGGGTGCTGAGCCCACACTTGAGGCAGCTGCTGGAGCACCTGAGACAAAACATACGTGGAAAGACAAGGAGGTGTTAGACACCAGAATGAGAATGCCTTTTTCTGAAGGGGAAATGAGCCACTGGTTTAAAAGCTGAAGTAATCTTGGCTATGTTGTGTTTATTGCAGGTCTATTAGATAACCTGCTGCTGAGTGGGTTATTTTGTATCTTCCTGACTTTTTTTTTTGTTTTTAATTAAGGTTAGTGGGCTGATTCATTTTGAAGCATTTTCTAACTCTTGATTCAGCCAACACAACCAATACTACACTTTTTTGAGGCTTTTTAAAAAAAATAATTTGTTTTCATGTACAGAATTTTACCATCCTCATCTTCCAACAAACTTGTGAAGACATAGACAACATATTTGAACACTTCCTTCCTAAAATTGCCATGCACTTCTTGCTACATAGCCTAATACTCATTATAGACCTTTATCCTAATTAACTCAGACTGTTTTGATGCAAAACTGGGATATGGGAATTAGCAGGTTTTCTGACAAGAAATAAAGAGGAACCATGAACAGAAAACAAAGAAATTGATGAGACCTACTGAATCTCCAGAAATCAGTGATACTATGTTTACCAGCCCCAAAGCTGCTTTTAGTGGCAGAGTATAAATGGAGCCAGAATATAAACAGAGCTAGATCATACTAATCAACAATGGAATTACATGTCCAAAGCCTGGACCATAAATCATTACAATATTCAGGGAAATGTCAAAAAGGATGCAGTGATGCTTAGACAAAGCAAGCTGTATCACTCCTGTGTTCATACCACTACAAATACCAGTTACTTCATAATGACACGTCCTTCATAACCTGAGCAGTTCTAAATAAGGTACTGGCTACCAGTACTCTAAAATTGGAGAGTCAAAAGGCCATACGATGATATGTATTCCTCAGGTCAGAGTCCATCCCTGGTTTGCTAACTACACTAGCTAGACTAGCTACAGCACTTCTTATTCTAAACTAGCTCGTAGCGTATGTGTCCTCACCAGCAGCTTTTCCAAGCACTCTGACAGGTGACTTGCTTTGTCCTCTGCCCAGATTTGTGATTCAGGTGCTGATATCCTCCCACCAAAAACTTCTATTAGGTCGGTGTGCAAATTAATAAATGAATAGCTAGGGACCCTTTAAAATTACTCATTCCACAATGAGCTCTTGGGCTTGGCTCTGAAACAAATTGTAGGCTTCAGCACACCACTACTACCACACATACCCCCCTCTCTCCCCCCTCCAACATTGCTGTTGAAACCTCCATGAACAGAGGAGACACTAGGGATGGGTCTACACTGCACAAGGTGCTCCCCAGCTAGTGAGCTCCCAGGCCTTAGCACAACTTCTGTAATATACCTTACCAGCTCAAACCACAGAGTAGTGCAGCTGTTTCTCTTTGCGCTTAGTAGGTTTATAGCAAGCCAGCAACTTGCCAGAAAGTAGTTATCTTTCACAAGATCGCTGAGTGTCTCTCAGTGGTACTATTTCTCACCACTATTTCTTTTTCTGTGATTACCCTGTGCTGTGTCAGTGTCATTTCTCTGAACTCAGTTGGCAGACAAACCCAAGTTGACAATTTAAAAGAAGGAAAAGAGCTGACAAAAATTTGGCCAAGCAAAAACTGGGAACATGATGTAGTTACACACTGAAGCTGCTGTTAGGAGCATACCTTCCTCATTCTTCCCATTGGGTGCCTGAGGGTCTACAGCCATCCCCAGCTTACTTAGCCACCTGTGTTTAAAACAAAGGGAATATAGAGTTAGGGATACTCACATGCTGTTCGGACTAAGTTTTGTCCCTTTCAGATGTGTTCTGCATCACCACATCCATTTTCATTAACCTGAAGACTGTGGTGAGCAGGACTAGTTGCCTGGGACATCATCTTTCCCTGATCCTGAAAAAATCACTACTGATGACCAGGGAGTTGCATTCATCAAAGCTAAAGGAAAAGTATTTATGTGTGCTGTAGCAGAACTTCAATGGCTTAGTCCTGCTAGTGAGGGATCAGCTTTCACCAGAGTGAAGCAAAATGGATTGGAGCCATCGAAGACCATGTCAGCTGCCTTGGCCAAAGCTATCACAGCACAGTCTAAGAATCTAAGCCATTTAAAACCAGACTTTTTGACCATTCTATACTGCTTTCTTCAACTCTGTTTGTACTCCTGGTTTTGCTAAGTCTCACTTCCTGTGTTTCTTTAAGCTATTGATAGTTTTTTTTCCACTTCCCTTCCTAGCTGGCTGTGTTCTTCTAGTGCTAGAAACAATCCCTAGGTATACTTTTTCTATATTGTTTCATTCAGATCTATCCAGGTTTTAAGAACTTAACAAGTGAAAAGGCTCAAGCCTTTCAGATTAAAACTCAAGGCCTAAATAGGAAAGTATGAAAGACAGGAATTAAGGTTCATAACTCTGAAAAAACATTGTGCCTGATTTTGATTCTACTGAAGCAATGGAAAATTTGCTAGTAAGATCATTGTCAAAGTAATTGGATTCTTAGATTGCAGTATGAACAGTAGAGCCACGTAACAGTTCAAGAAAACAAAGTGACCTTTCTGCAAGAGTGGACTATTGACTTTCTTCTAACAGCAAATAGAATGATATTTTTTTAATAAAAAAGTTGTAACAGGAAAAAAGTTTTGCTAAAATCAAGACTTCATTAACCAAAAGATCAGACAGATTGCTAGGAACCATGTGCAATTGGCCAGGTAAATGCATGTAGCTAGCCAGCACACGTTTACTGTTCATGTGTGCATGACAATAGCAAATACATGCTAAAATTAATGAAGCAAATTACTGTATTAATAAATCTACTATTGATTTAATATATATGCATGAAGAGTTACAGAAGGTCATGATCTGTCAAGCATTTATGCGCACCAGTAACTCGACACACATGAATGCCCCAGTGAGTTCAGTGGAACCACTCACATGCATATGTATTTGCAGGACTGGAGCCAAGAGAACAGATGTCTTTTAGCCTGTTTTGACATATGCGTGAGTATGCGTGTACTTTATGTATTAAATGCATGTATTTTATACTTTGCCAAGGAAAACATTATCAGTTACAACAGTGAAGAATTACTGTAGTGTAGTGTAAGCTGCTCTAATGCTAGCCTGTCTAGCTTTAAGCCAAATTGATATTTACTCTTGAAGTGGAGTTTGAAGAAAATCAGTCTGCGGACATAAGAGCTGGGACACCTGCATAGAATTCAATCACTCACTCACATAAGACTAAACGTTTCAAAAGTGTCCTTAGGACACTGAGAATTTCCAATTGGGCTCCAAACTGGATGTTGGCACTCACTAATGTCCTCCATTAGCTCTAATTTTCCTTTTCCTTCTCCTTGCATCCTTCCCTGTCTACTCTCTCAATCAGGGTTACTTTCCCTACAAAAATATTCCTGTCCAGGTGTCCCTCATTCTTAGTCCTCCTCAGTCCATCTGCCTCAAGAGCTTCTCACTCTGTTCAGGAGCTCTGACAGGAAACATGGTGATACATGAACGGATGGTTATCTCTCCACCATCTGTATGCATCTACAGATTTATGAACATAGGTATATGTGCATACACTACTGTAGTATCGTACATCTCTGTATATATATCCCTTTTCATAGGTCAAGCATGTTCTTTCAACCTCTATCCTTTCCTGCTGTGGTAAATATGTATGAAGTCTCCTGTCTGTAGGAGGAAAGAACAGTAAATGCCCTATGAAGAATCTCACGAAGATCACCAGCAGAGACATGATTAAAATAATGGATTAAGAAAGGAGCTCTCTTTCTATTTAGATTATACAGCTTTGTATCTGTATTTGGCCATTTAATGTAATAGCATTATGAACAGACTGCAATCTGAAGTAAAAAAATACAAAGATATGAGATGTATACAAATCAGCCAGAACTGGATCGATAGCATGGAATATCTATTTCTGATAGCTCAGTGGTTTCTAAAATAGTAGTATTTCTATCTATTTTACTTCTTGATTCAAAACTGTGTGAATGAATTGTTGTTCTTATAGATATTTTTTGAAGGAAAATTGCTGATCTGCCATGAGGGTTGATTAACTGCAACATAATTTGGCACTGAAATAAATGCTTACGTACATTAAGAATCAGCCCTTCCTATCCCGGTAACCTTCCCTGTTAATTGACATGATACTCAAAGCAGACACTATAATTTTCCAGCCTTAGATCACTTCTGGGACAAGACTATATTAAGCTTTTCTCTCTTGTTAATTTCTTCCCTCACTTGTCCTAAGGTGATGAACTTGCTATCAAATCCTAGCACCTCTCTAATGGAAAGGGATTTATACCAGCAAATATCATCAACATTAGTATCAAAATCAAGCTAATAATGGAATTCTGATTTCAACTGTCATTAGTGACCAAATAGCAGTAGGCTCCTTCTACACAGTGACCAGAAAATAAAAGAGACTTAGTAATTCCCTGAATAACTTTGTCAACAACCACTTGAGAGGGAGAGAATGAAATTTCAAAGGGCATTCTCAGGCATGAGACAGGATGAAACATGGCCAGTCACTCCTACTTACGTGTTCATTTCCAGAACATTTTCTGCCGCAAAATAAAATGTCTTGATCTGTGGGTGGCTGATCTTAATAGCACTTCAAGAAAAGAAAAATAGAAGAGATATGAAGAAAACTGGTTTACGTAAGAAAGAAAAAATAATAGCTGAATGAATTATTTAAAATATTTATTCACTCCACTATATTAATCTGGATCATCTTATCCATCCAAATAGCTCTTTCCTTAAAATGCTAGTGTATTTTTAGCTTATATCCTTGGCCACACATTATTCAGAGGATATAAACTACAGGAACAAAAAAGGGAGGAATAAAGAATAAAACAAAGACTTTCATTATTGAATTACATAATTCTGTTGCATGCCCACATCTCAAATACCATGTGAAGTTTTTCTTCCTGCAGCTCTGAAAAGCAAAGTAAACTTAAAAAGAGTTCCAAGAAAGCACCAGGAGTGACCCAAGGTATGAAACAGCTTCCATGAGTGGTTAATCAGGCTGAGACCCTGCAGCATGGAAAACTGATGGTGGGGGGAAGGGACATATGGAATAATAAAATCACAAGTGGCATGCAGCAGGTGAAGAGTGGCTGACTCTTCACTGTCTTTTCATAAACCAGTTTTAGGAGGCACCAAAAAGGCAACTAGATGGCAGGCTGGAAACAAACAAAATGGATAGTCCCCTGCCGAGGTTTTAGTTGAACATCCACCACTAAGACTTTCAGTCTTTTTTGTTTGTTTGGTTGTTTTTTTCCTAAAACATAGCCTCCAATCCAGGGACTGTGTGGTTTCTGTCTTTTGTTCCTCATTAAGCAACTTACTCTATCCCATGGAAGCACACCCAGCTGACCCAGCAGCGCTGGTCACTCCTCACAGCTCTCCTGATTTACCCTATCCCAAGTAAGTGATGAACATGTGTTTCTCTTGCAAGCACCTACAGCCAACACCTGCAGTAGTGAAGGGCAACATTTTCCCATGGTACTGTACTATAGGACTCAACTTTGAGAAAACAAAATAGAGCTCTCCATATTCAAAATAGAGGTCCCCTTTCTTTGGAGGAGTCAAGCCCACAGTTAACCTCAGAAACACCTACAGCTAATCGCAGTGTGAGATCTCAGTAGAAGTACAGAGGCTTTCTCTTGAGGGACAGGATAAAAACCATGCTGAGCTTTGTAACTTTGAAGAGCAGCAACACCCCTCCAAACCTTTGAAGTGTAGTCAGAAGGAGCTGCACGTCAGTGCTACGTGTGGTGTTTGGAGAGAATATTTTGAAATGTGTACCCTGCCAAACAGGGTTTGTATTCACTGTACAACCAAAGGTTTCAAGTACAGCCCAAAGCTGCACCACTGAAGCCTAAAGAATAGTTCCAGCTTGGAGGTAATCAGCATTACGTGCACTGTTGTTGACCTCCTTACCTACCAGAAGGTATCCGAGATGGACTGCAACTTGCTCATAATCAGTGAACAAAGAGGAGGGGAAAAAAAAGTATCTGGCATGCTGATCTACTGTTTAATTTGTAGTTTTAACACAGCACATCTGGCAGAGTATTTGCAAAAATATTTTTGCAATATGGTTTTCTTTCATTAGCTCAATTAATATCTCATTATTAATACAACACAGAAGAACTCCCCACAGCTTCATTGCCAGGCACTACTGAGATTCAATTCCTTGCAATGTTGTAAAAATCATGCAAAACTGGAGGCAAGAGATAAACTTACTGCTTTTTTTTGCATTCAATTGCTCGATCCACACTGAAGTCTGGAAGTCTGATAAATCCTTCTGCTTTTTCAGCCTGTAATAAAAAAAAAAAAAATCACCACATCAACCTATTGGTAAGCTACCAGACTCCAATGCTCAACAATATTTAACATGCAAATGCTTGGTTTTGAAAGCTTTTTATACTGTGAAAATATATGCTTATCACCATGGGGACAGATCATATCCAGTGTTTTGGCCGATATTTGGGAACAAGAAATATTCCTATACCAGCTACTACTTGTGCAAATCCTTGGTGCTAGAAAGCCACCATTCCTGTCTTTGCAAATGGCAGTCTGTGAGCATGGGATTTGTTGTACACTTCTAGATATCAAAGTGGCTGCAAGAGGAAGGATCATCAATTCCTATGACAGTGCTGAGGTAGATTCCCTCTCTTCACCTCAAAGAATTTGTATCAGAGCACCCTTACCTAAGATTCCTGAATAAGTCACAAGTCTAGTCCAGAGACTGAAATTGTCCAGGGCACAATTTAGGTTTGGATCAAACTAGGACTAAAACCAGCAGAAAGCTGTTGGAACCCAATTCCTTTGCAGCCATCAGTGATCACACAACTTTCAACAAAGAGACCAGCCTTGCTTTGTGCATAAAACACAGAAAATGAAACTACTGAACTTCAGCTCTAAACCCAGAAGACCCTTAAAAGAGATGGATAACATAAGAAAGGATGAATAAGGGTTATATCGTCTTTTCAAGCCTGGATATTACATACAATCTCAAAGGAGTGTTTGTTTCGTTTTACAGCACACATGCATTTTTCACAGATGCATAACAGCACCACATATAATGATCTATATATTTTTGAAAAATACATGTCTGAAATAATGTGAATTCAGAAGTGACCCAAAATGATGCTAGGCAGAGATGGTCTCCCCTGGGTAATTGTAACATGGACTATTTTGTAGGCTCATTTATATACGCCTGTATGTAAAGCAGAGGCAATATGAGCTGCTTCCATGCCAGGAGGTGAAACAGCGCAAGGGGATGGTCCTATGGAGCTGAGCTCTGTTGTTATGAACACTGCAAACCAACCTCAGAGGGCTTTGGCCACCCAGATATCACTCTCCTCAGAAATTTTCAGGCACGGTACAGGAGGTAGCAAAAGCCAGACAGATATTTACAGTACACTGTTTATATGCAGACACCCCTTTCTGGATGGGAGAGGGTGTACAGAGCACTGGCACCTCTGTTCTGGGTCAGCTGAACCCTGTCAGAGCAAATCTGAAGTTATCGGCCTCAAATCCCTGTTCTTGCTGCCTGCAGCTGAAATATCTTTCTTTACTACATCTATCTATATTCACCAAATCAGGAGCAATTAGCCTTGGACTCCGTAAGAGGAGCAACGATGCAGGCAAAAGTCTATAGCACATAATATCAGGAAAAACTGTACTTTCCAGACTATAGAGAGCTTTCATTCCTGAATCACATTTTTGCTGTTCCCAGCTCTTATCCCTGGGCACATTAAAATTCTGAAAACGTACACTGAGTTAAAGCAGGTAAAATATACACAACAGTTACAAAGAGAGAGGATAAATGAAGATGACTGACAGTTACTCAAGTCACATTATGCATGAATATAAAGAGACTATAAAAAGCTGTTCATCGAGACAAGTCTTTGAGCTTTGATGCTCAAAAGCATGAATCTCTGAGAACAGAAGTATGGATACAGAATGGATATTTCAGTGGGTGGCTTCCCTGCACCTTTGCTTATCTGTTCTTTGGTATGCAATAACCATGATTCTTGACGCTTTCATGTATTAAATTTGCATTTTGCATCTTCACTAGTAAATGGTTTTGCCTGCTCCAGGACAAAAATAACCTCACACAAACAAACAAAAAAGCCCAAAACACACTTGAACAGTTTTGTTACTTTCAGTACAGAACCATGATGTTTATCAGCATCTGGGCTGGAAAAATTTTTGGGTTTGCAATGTGACTTCATTTGTAACAAAAGAGTGCTTATTTATTTGCTATTCTGTTTTTTTAACTTTCTTTGACTATATTTGTATGTGTCCAACTTGTTTAGAGCCTGGCTTGATGAGCTTCTGTTTCCATTCCACAGGCTGGAAGTTAGTGAGAGTAAACTCACTGAGATAAAACAACAATTAACTAAAGAAACAAAAAAGATTAGGGTTTTTTAGTCCTTTTTTTTTTTCTTTATATGTATATTTCAGTCGATTACACCTTAAGCTAGTATTTCCATCCCAGAACCATATTTACAGCAAGTATATGGAGATGAGCGGATGAGTACGGGTCAATAAAAGAGGAGTCCTATTCAGGGACTGCATTGTACTAGAGATAGAGAATGCACTATCCTTCATTTCTGTACCAAAAAGTGTGGTAACTCACTACACCAGGTGCAGCAAGAACATTGATATTCCTGTTTGGTTCCCAAGACCAGTTTAAGAACACCATAGACAACTCAAAAAGAGTTCATGAGTTATCAAAGCCATTATTACACACATTGACACTTTCTTCTCTGTAGTATGAATCAATAAACCCAGTTTTAAAAAAGCAGAGACCCATAAGATCCATAAGAAAGTACCTTCTCACCCATACACTAATAAATCCATGGCCTGAGCTAAGTAAGCCATCAGCAGGGTGAGTGGGTTGACTAGGTTTTTGAGTAGGTTTGCCTTACATGTTACAAATGCAACCACAGCTCAGTAGCCATTGGTCTAGTTTGTATCCCACTAATAGCTTAGGATGCTGCACAAGCACTCATGAGGTGATTAAGTCTATGCAATGACATTAGATGACACTGTCGTTACTGTCAGTGTATGCAAATGTTTGAGCATTCAGATTTTGTTTTGGGTTAATGAATTATCAGGACCCTGTAAAGCCAGCGTGAGGACACTCATCAGAGGTGCTTCCACTCATGCAGAGATGGAACTCTGCATGTTGGGATTGAACAGCTAACATATCCAATGACTATGTAAATTAGAGGATTACTGTCTAAATTGTTAATGAAAATAGGTCTGTAGGCTTTGATTTCAGTACTTCACATTTACCAGGCTTACTTACTACAGAGAAATCTCCAGACTCCTTATGCAGTATTTGACATGTTCCAGTTGGTAAAAGATTATGTTTTCACATATGCATACGCTCCCAATACGTTCAGACATTCAGATTGAGTATTAATTCTGTGATTTCACATTTGTTCATTTATAAGAAAAGTTTAATATTTGTTTCATTTTATGTATGAGTGAAAAGAAGGAGGTTAATGGTATGATTTCTTTTTAATGAACTATTGGTATATATCTCAAATATGCCAACTATATAACAAAAAATGGGGGATTGATGAGTATGTAGCTCCATAATTACCAGAAAAGGGGAAGGAAAAAAAGAAAAACAAGTCATAACAATAAAACATTACAACTGTTCTTACAGCCAGCATATAGAGCTCCAAATAAACACTAGGAACACAACATGTGAAAGTCATCCTTTCAGTCATTCTTGGAATGAAAATGACATTTTAAAACATTAAAAGTCTATAGAAGTCTTAAATGTTTTCTTTTCTCAAAAATATTGTCTTTAACATCACTTTAAGCGTGCTATTATTTAACTCACACATTTCACTCAAACTTCCTTCAGATTTTATTGCAATGCTGTAAAATAGCCCTAAAAAGCTCAGATTAAAAGGACCTTGACCTGTTTCCTATTTAATCAGGATGTTTAAAAGAATAGGCTGTTATCTCTTGTGGGTTTTATGCAGGTTAGCCTAACACATAAATCGGCACTTTTTGCTACGCCCAATTGTTATTGTTGAAATTGTTTCCCTACAACAGTCTCTGAAAATGCTTGATGCAAAAAGAAAGTAACCATATTTTCACAGAAATAGGCTTTTTGCTTAAAAAGGTTTCATAGATTTCTGAAATATAATGCATGAATCCACTGAAAGAGGCCAATATAATTTTTTAGCTTGCCTCAATACATTGCCTGAATGTTGTGGCTTTAGGAGATATAGTAAATAATTTAATAGTCCTTTTTCAATATTTAAAGTGAATGTAATGGTGCAGAAAGATTTTTTTTTTTTAAATTATGCTGCAAAGTGAAAGTATCTAGTTACTGTGGAATAGCTTCAATCTGTGATTCAGGGCACTCCTCATGGCTCTCCATCACCATGTTTCAGCATTGCCCCCAGAAAACCCTGTGGATGTTGGAGAAACAGATCAGTCCTCAAGCCTTTTTAGTCTTTTTCTCTCTGCCAAGTACACCAGTGGCGCAGCCTATAGAACTGTGAATAATCTGCGTCAGATACTGGACCAGAGGTCCCCAAAGCCCTTGGCATAATCAGCCAACATCAATGACTTTTTCATCCACATACGCAGCTACTGTAACTCAAAGGAGAAGATTTCTGCTTTAAAAGACTGCAATTATACAGCTCTTAGTAAAGCTGTTGGAGTGAGGACCAATTTAAATGCAGTGAAAAGGGAAAAAAAAAAAACAAAGATAGTGACAGTAGATCACAGCCTGCAACCCTTTGATTTTTATATTTATATTTCTTTTCAGTTGAATCCCCATGACAACCATCATTAACACATCCTGCAAAACTGTATTTCAACTCTATCTGAAAAAACAGCTGAGCTATCCTAAAGGCCCACAAGACAGAGACATTTAGTCTTCTGACCCTTTTCAGCCAACACTATCCAACACAGTTGCAACAAGCTCAGAGAGCCAGGAGCCTGGGATTACACATGACAATCTTCCCCTGCCACTCCTTTTCCTATGCAGGAGAACTGATTCTCTACAGGGTTTCAGTATAAGTAAAACTGCCAAAGGGGCGGATCACATTCTGTCCTCTAAACACTTGTCTTCAAGACAGCTGCCTACAGAGAACCGAACAGCTGCCTACTCAATAGAAGAAACCAAATGCTAACAAAAAGTGGTTGTCCAAGGAGTCTGGTATTTCTGAATGCACCCAGAAAGTCTGCTCAGATCCATTTTTTGACATTTCCCATGTTTCCATTGCAAAACCATCCCTTTTGTGTTTCTTCCTAGTCCAAACAGCTTCGCCTCCCCAGACTTTGGGCACCTCCATGCTGCAAACAAAAGTTTACCTGCCTCATGTGGTATCCATGTATTATACCAAGAGCAAGCTTATATGGGAAAAAGTTTCAGGGCAGTCTACCCAAGCCTGCTGAGACTATCAGGGCCCTAAAATCACTACTCACTGCACCTCAGCTAACCTGGATTTACCTGTGTGCTCTGGTTTGCGTTCAGTGAGGAAGCTTGACTCTTGGTGTGTCTGATCTGCTATTGCTGACCCTTCTCAGCATTTTATTATTTTTTCTTTTTTGAGCAGTGGCTTGCACAACATATTTTATGTTAAATTCAAGGAAATACCATCTGCAAATATCACCACAAGCGTCCTATATTGCCTCCCCCAGCCTGCCTCATGTGAAAGACCCAGAACCAGAGTTCTGAGGCTTGAAGGCAAATTATATCAGTGACAGAAACATCCAGAGCTTTGTGGGAGCCTGAAGACACTTCATAGAGAACATGGTGTCAGCTGAGGTTACCAACCCAAATCCAAGACAATACACGTTCCTGTACAAATTCCACCCACTCCCTATTTTCTCCATCTCTGTTAGAAAAAAGGTCCAGCACCCTGTTGCTATGCTACAGTTGTCAGTGTCTGGCTGACTGCAGTTTCCACACAGCCATGAAAAAACATGCTTGTTTCTCACAGGAATGAAACTAGTCAGGCAGAGCTATGGGCAGCCAGTGTGCCCTGGTTCCTTTGACCTCAGCACTGCTCCTCCACCAACACCTTTTGCTTCAGCTTGTATAATAGGGCCCATCATGAGAACCGTCAGGCACATGAGGAGCAGGACTTCTTTTTCCACATAACTATGAACTTAGGATTGTCATCTTGAATGCCTTGTTGGGACAGAAAATTTACTTCACTGAAAGCAATGGAAGTGTAAGCAGTGTTAAAGCTAGATAGTAAGAAGAAATATCAAGCAAGTTATTATGTCACTGCTATTTCTGTTTCATCAATTGAAACATGAAAATATCTGTGAAAATACAACAGGTCTAATTCATCTCGGATATGAGACTGAGCATGGCTGTGGTCTCATCAGTTTAAGTAAGCAGATCTTAGCACAGGACACCTTCCCATACCTCACCGTTACTGACATTCTGCAAACAATGCCTGAATCTACACTTGTGCAGAGGCTGCACTTCAAGTTGTCCTAGGAAACCTTGGGGTTTTAACATAAAATAATGTGTGAGAGTCAGCAGAAGTTGAAAGCAAAGGAGGTGCTACCAGCTAGCATGTTTACAAGAACTGTGATAGGTGAGAAAGGCTGACATAAGCCAGCAGAATTTTGAAGCCATATGACCTCTTTAGAGCATTTGAAATAAATGTTGCCACCCGTTCTTCAGCCTTGTTCATCTGGGGGCAGTCAGTGGCAGCCAGAAAGCACGCATGAACTAAAAGGACGAGTTCACACAAATGATAAATCCTGTCTAGAAGCACTGGAATCAGCATGCCCCATAGTTTCTCTGGATCTTGAGTGCAGATTTTAGCCAGGCCAGTGGAACTATAGGAAGTAGAGGACTTTGCACAGCTCCCTCAATACCCTTGTCTTCCCAGAAGGCAAACTTTGTATAGTCTTGCCTTGTTTTATTTCCTCTCAGCTTGTTTGTTCCTCAGAATAATTCCTTTCTGACACTTTCCCTGTCTAAATGGCACATCAGCCAGCCAGCTCACCTTTCTTTACACTGCTTGGACAGAAGTAGGGTATTAATGCTACTGATAAGTTTATCTGCCGTGTCTCTTTCTATTTTCTCTTTCTCACATAAATGTATTTGACTTGGTCTTGAAGCAGACTATCATGCCACAAAAACAACAGCCCAAGACCAATAGAGTTGTTTTCAGTTTTCCTTCCGAGAAGGATAACTAATACATCTTTAAATGCTAGTCAAAATTTTCATATTGTTTAAAAAAAAAAACAACACTATACCCACAACTGGAGGGAGAATGTGAAATACTCTTTACATGAGTGAAGTTTTGTTTAGAGCTTGGGGATTTACTTTTTTTTAATGTTTTAAGCCATTTTTTTTGTTCCCTGAAACAGCAAGGTTTTTCATGAGGATTACTGCAATAGAAATAAAACAAGTGGGAAAAAATCCAGAGTGCATTTAATTTCATTAAATGCTAAGAATTTGTAAGGGTTTCTTCAATTTTTCGTCCTTTGCTGGGCCTGGGACATGCTGATTGCCAGAGCAGCTCATCTGTATTTAGAGAACCTGTTGCCCATCCACAGTTCCACACTGAAGCTGCTAAGTTTCAACCTATGCTGTTGCTGGTGTCCCCTAATCCCCTGCAAACCCTAGTTCTGGGCTCTGTCAGTCCGTCATTTGAATGTGATGGCAGGTTTTTAGATGTAACAGTGCAAGACAACAAGGTAAAGAGAAAAATTATGCTCAAATCTTCATTGGATGGGCAAGACACCCTCTGCCCTGTCAAGGTCAGCTGTAGCAAACAGGCTGGAGTAAAGCCAGCTGATGACTGCTCACTGCTGCTTTGCACTCAGCCATAACCTTTCATTAAGGAGGTTACTCTGGATTTCTCGTTGCCTCTTTCTCCCATCACCCTTTTTCAGCTTTTAATTCCTAGTTTCTTCAATTGATTAGAGGAACTCAGGCCTTGCTGTTCTTCATCTTAGATTATTTCCCACTGGCACAGAAAGTAGAGTAGGCTGCTTGGGCTCTATCAGCAGGAAAGAAATGCTATCTATACCAGCTGTCCTGAGGGAAGCTTATCTTCTGAATAGAAAGCTGGACCTTGAATTCGAAACAGTGTCGTCCTGCAGATTTGACATTCGGCATCAACTCATCAGAGCAAAGAGTCAGCAGAATGTGGTAATATTTAATTACACTGCTCTGGATGAAACGTCAGCAAGACCAGGAGTAAAAACCTCACCAATTGACACTGCTCGTATCTGCAACCCTACCAGTATGAACTGGGCAGAGAGAGAACGAAAAAAAAGGGAGAAAAAAGGCGCAGTAAACAAATAAACAGATTAATCTCAGCGTTGAAGGAGATTGAGAGAAACACAGGAGAGACTTCTCAAAATTAAACTAATTAGCAGTGAAAAAGTATTCCTGTTTTGAGTCTTGATAGCAAGTGTCTACAAACTGCCAAACCCCAGAAAACCTTTCCCAAATTCAAATGCCACCACTGCCTGTGAAGAGCAGCTTTAAAGGGCAGAACAGACAGCAAGTTAACATTTTACAAGTACTTGCTGAACTTGAAACACAGTTTTCTGCATGTTTCACATTCACATAGACACTTCCCAGATTACAAGAAATGTCAGGACTAAGAAATAAACCCAGTCATCTGTACATTTCCCGGGTGCATCTAAGTTGCGATCCCTGCTTCCCTTCTCTTGGTCCCAGCAGATCTGTTTGTCCAGCACCCAGAGCTGGATGAACGGTGTACTCACCAACTGACTGCTGTACCAATACAGCGATGACTCCTTCAGTACACACCAGAACTTTTTCCATTTGTTGCCAATGAAAGCTCCTTTTTCCTTCTTTTTGTAGAGCCATCCTTGGCAATCAGCTTGCCCCAGCTCTTTACACGATATCCTCCGTCGGCTCATTATAAAGAACCCTGTGCCATTAAAAATACAGTGTTCTGCTTGTTTAAAAGTGCATCACCAGGAAAGATGCCAATTAAAGATATCAACCTTACTTAGCGAGTAATCTCAGCAAGTCACCCAAGCATATCTTAAAATACACTTAGAAATCTTTCAGTTTTATAATGGCTGTGACAGTAACACACGCTCATTTGAAAGGCATTCTGATGTGCAGAAGGAAAATAGTAAGCTGCAGATAAAGCAGATACTAATTAATGCTAAATAGCAATATAGGAGTTTTTGTAAATTATAAATACATCCTTTGATCCTTTTAAGAGAAGCATGCATGTATTAGCTTTCACACAGCTGCACTGAAAAGAATACATCTATTAAGTCAGCTAGAGAAAAACTATTATGCCAAGTACATGAAAACCGCTAGTGTGTGTGTATGTGCAGGCAGCTGATTCTACCTCACTCATTTTCAGCTTTGATTCAATTAACATACCACAAGGATTTAGTCCAAAGGAACAGCCCGTTGTCATTTTTCTCAGAATCAGTGCAAGAATCAGTGGAGTTACAAAGCAGCCTTCCACGAGCTGAGTAGCAGTATAAAATCCTCACCCTCCCAAAAATAAGACATACTAAGAAAATAACAAAAGAGAAACCCAGGAGAGAAAAGAAAAATCAATCTCTCATTACCTTGACTTTTCTTTTTTGTCTTCTGACGCAAGGGAACCTGTAAGAAATGCAGGAAGGAAAGAAAAGAGGAAATTTCAGATTGTGTTGCAACATTTGTGTAGAAAGGGGAGGGGGAAGCTAGAGAAGGACGTTGTGGTGAAGCTGGTGGTATATGCAGGATGGAAACGCATAACCCACTCACTGCTGAAGGGATGTTAGCAGCTGAAGCATAAAATGTGTTAATTAAAATTGATGTATATATAGTTGAGCAAGAGCAAACGTAACTATTACATGTGTCTGTCTACTGATGCTTCTGGTTTCACACACATAGGCAGCTTCTACTTTGCTATATGTTTGCCTGAATTATATTCTGTGTTTAGAAGTTAAAAAATAGAAGTCAGCACTCCAGCATTTTAATGCTTCATTACACTCCACGAGGGGGATTTACAAACATGGGAATATTAAAGATATACACCAGAAGCCTGTTTGTCATTTATCTCATTCTAAGATATTCTGAAAAACAAACAAAACCAGAAATTTATTTTTCCTTTTTTTTTTTTTATTTAGGGCAGGGAATGTATTTCCCCCATGTAAGACTTTCAGAATATTACTCTAAAAAAAAGAAAGAAAAATCACACAAACCTGGCAGATTATCCAAATTGTAAAACATACATATGCCAGAAGTTTGCCATTCCACACATGAGTTTTAGTCACTGCAAAAATAACACAATTTTATTATATTTACTTATTTGCAGTTTATGTATTTTATCCCACATAAAGGCATAGGAAATGAAACTAAAAGAGAAGACCCGAGACCAAAAAAGAGGTCATTAGAAATATAAGGTCTGACTTTTGGAGTAAATTCTCAGACAGGCTGGTTGCTCATGTGATTGTGAACAAATCGCTTGACTTCTCTTTGCTTCAACCTTTCCATCTTTAGCGTGGGAGCAAAAGCATTCACCTTTTTCCATTTTTAGTGAGGTTTTGAAGCCTCCAGAGGACAAATGCTGGATAAGTGTATGTTGGATAATGTATATTTTAATATGCCAGCCACAACATTGCTATGCAAAGCTGGTAGCTACCTGATCCACTGCGGAGCTACGCTGTGAACATCCCTAATGCAGCCCCTCTGCCTAGCCAGACAGCTTTTCAGGAAAACAAAACCCCATTTCATGTAATTATTGAAGGATCTGATGGCTCTTCTCACAGGCACATTAAAGGTGAGTAAAGCTACGCCATCTGGAAATAGAAGAGACCACTGTCACCAGGGTTTACAAGAGCTAGAACTTTCTCTAACCAGTGATCTTTGCAGCATGCATCATAGAGTGCAGAACCGCGGATCACGGTTGTGTGCTTTTCTGTGCTTATTTGAGATGACCTGAACGACACACTTGTGGGAGGCTTTGCCAGGAATGAATAATCCCAGACTCCTGCTTAATCATCATATATTCATTTTCCTTTTCTCCTTCTCCTCCTTTCCTTATTTTTTCCTTAATTTTACCACTGCCTCTCTCTGACTATTCTCCATGACAACAGACAAAGAAAAGCAATGAGAAAACACATCAGCTCTATTAGAGACTCTGCTATTTCCCCATCCTATATGGTCCACCCTTCATATCTTCATTCCAAAGAAAATAATGTCCTATTTAGGACACACAGAAATAATGTATGGCCTCAGCGAATCAACGGGTCACATAGTCACACCAATTACTTTCCTTTAAAACTACCCAAAGTGATATTAAGAAAAACAAATATGAATCAGCTCTCCCTGCACAAAAACTGTGTAGTGGGGCAATGTCATACCTTTGCCATGACACTGAAGTGGGATCATTTTATCTTTTGACCGATATAAAGTTGTACAACAAGAACAGCAATACTGAGACAGGATGTGGTTCTCTGTTAACAACCAAGGAAGTAAATCTTTTCACTAACTTTATTGATGATCTAAATTAAAATAACACAGTCTCTGCCTCATCTGTCAAGAAAGGGTTAATATCCATATTATGTAAATTATCTGTTAGGGTCCACTTTATATACAAACTGAGGAAAAATCTGGTTGCTGGTAAAAGCAAAAAGAATTTTAAAAATGTGCATTTATTATTCAACAATAATGATGGTAACCTTGCTGCAAGTTGACAGAGGTGATGAATCCCCATCCCTCATATTTTGTGGGAAGAGTTGGGAAAATAATGGTGGAAGGAAGGGCATTTTGCCCAGCCAGCGTTGTATCTAGTTTGCCTGGATAAAATCAGTGATAAATCTGTAATAATATTATTGCTGAGTGAGATTTTGTAAATTAAGTTACATTTCTGGTTGTCTTTCCCAGTATTCCTGAAAGCTGAAGTAAATTTTCAACAATTAATCCTAAACCTGGAGTTCAGCAACTTTTAAATGTTTTGTTTAGTGATGTTTAGAAACTTAGCATCGTGTTTTAAAAAATAAAATACCTGGTTTGCTCCACACGAGAAACATCTGTAGCAATGAAATCCCGTGTTATTCACAGAATTGCCTTCCCAAATGTTGTTGATTTATGAACAAAAATATGCAACCTCTTTCTCCAAAGCACCAGTGTTTGAAGTCAGATATTTAATGAAATAAAGAAACAGTTTTCAGTAAAAACTGTTTTCATCTTAAACCGATAGAAAACCTATACTGAAATGAATCCACGACAAAATTCATAAAATGCCTCACCAGCAAGACTGAACTCAGCTTTCCACAAGAATACAACACAATATGGAAGACAACAGTCTCTCATTTCAGTGACTTTGTGTGAACATTAAGAGATACTTTGGGGTTTCACTCTTAATGGAGACATTAATGCCAGTGCAAAATAAAGAGAAAACAATGGAAGGCAGAGTTATTACCAGTACAACCGGAGATACTGACCAGGTGTGTAACAGCAGTTTCAGATGTGAATGTATGGTAACTATGAGACATAGTCACTAGAACAGTCTGAAACTGAACCAAATGTCATGATTTTACTATGCTTCTGACAGTGGTGGGAGGTTCTCTATAAAGCTCAATTTCCTGATAACAAATTATTTATTTCATTATCACAGGTTCAACAAAAAAACTATCAAACAAAAAACAAAATTGGATCTATTTCTAGCTCTTGTTGTTACCAGGAAAAATCCTAGAGCAATAATCCTCAGAAGGCTCTGAAATAAATGCAAAATGTTACAGCTATTTGCATCTTTAGGGGGGTTGTAATTTTTTTGCAAGGCTGGCAATACAGGGTAGGTTTTGATCTTTTTTGGTAGGTTTTGGTTTACTCAGCTTGAGGGCTGAACAAGATGGAACAGTGATCCTGCAGGACAGTGCAGGCTTCAAGCTTGCTATCCATCATCCTTCTTCGTGGCAAATACACCCATGAGCCAGTTGCAAAGGGAGCTGTACAACCAAGTGTTGTTCACAGCCACACCTGTGCCAGGTGGGCACTGCTGATGAGCAAAAATGTACCAGAAAATTGACAACTTCAGTGAGAGACCTCTGTCAGTTTAGAGTTCTGATTTTTCCACAGAATCACGGTATGGTTGAGCTTGGAAGGGACTTCAGAAGGTCATCTAGTTCAACTCCCCCAACTCAAGCTAGGACACCTACAGCCAGACCATGTCCAGACAGCTTTTGACCATCTCCAAGGATAAAGACTCTACAACCTCTCTGGGCAACCTGTGCAGTGCTCGGTCACCCTCACAGTAAAAAAGTATTTCCTGATGTTCAGAGGGAACCTCATCTGAACATTTCTGTGTTTCAGTTTGTGCCCATTGTTTCTGGTCCTCTCACTGGGCATCACTGAAGAGAACCTGGCTCCATCATCTTGCACCCCTCCTTCTGGTATTTGCACGTATTAATAAGATCACAGAATGGTGAGGGTTGGCAAGAAGCTGATCTAGTTCCAACCCCTTTGCCATGTGCAGGGATGCCTCACACTGAGCACGTCACCCATTTAATTCTTAGAGCAGAACGCGGGCAGCCTGTGTTGATTTCACCACTTGGCCTGGCCCATAAGGAAGATCTGGTATGGACATTGATACTGTCTTCTATGATTACAAGGATGCCACCCCAATGTACTACCTCTTCATCTGATCAGTAACCCTGGCATAACTTCAGTTATACTTACAACAGCATTGCCATCAGTTTCCATGAATGGTTTCAAAGCTTAGTGGGGAAGCTGTAAAAAGAGAAAGTATTGTTTACTTAAGCTCTGCATTATGGTTTCATATAATGAAAGTCTTGGCAGTAGAGTAAAAAAAATGTGTTAATAACCTTTGACCTGCCAATTTCTACCCTCCCTTCTCCACCAACCCCCTCAAAAAGAGGACCTTTTCCAAAGACAATGCTATGTGAACTGGTTTTACTGATTTAGAAGTCAACCAGTGATAAAGAACACTGACACAAATCCATCCAAGCTTTTCTATGAAATAAACAAAACAAAGCTCACGGATGTGATTGGGATTTGCTTTATGGTTGGTCGGGTTTTGTTTTGGGTTTGGGTTTTTTGAGGGGTATTTTTTTAGGAAATACATCAATATGTAAAATAGGGGTTCGGTTGGGTTTTGTTGTTGGTTTTTTTTGGTTCATGTTGTTTGGGTTTTTTTTACTTTTGAAGAAGTCTAGATTTTTATTTCCACTTTGGCTGAGTAATTCCCAGTATTTTCTGGGAATTCTAGTTAGGTAAATTGCCAGCGTTCCTTGACAGGATAAGATCTCATACTGGACTACCCATTTTATAATGAATTGTAATTTTCTGTTCCAGATAGAAAAATCTGCGCAGTCCAGCAGTAGACAGTAGTGTTTCTTTTCCAAAGATACACAAAGTTAGTAGTTATCCATTTAGGTGACACTTTAGGTGATTTCATTTGATAAACAATAGTCAGCTCCCTTTGTGATTGTCCTTTGCCTGGTAGGATGGATACGTGACAAAAGAATCAGTGCAGTGTACAAGATAAACATACCAACTTTTTAGTGCAGCCAAGTTCCTAGAAAACTCACCCCTTTGCATATGAAAGAATCACTGAGTGAAATGGAAGAGGATACAAAACTCTGCTGAAGTGAGCAAGAAAGATTTGCAGAAATAGAGCCACACTTCTGAAGCATTTCTAACAAGAATTTTTTCCTGTTACTAGAACAAGTAATTTTAAGATATGTGCTATTTTTCATACATATTTGTTTTAGTTTGAGAATAAAATCTTAAAACAGAAAATAAAAACCCACCTACTGGCTTTCAGCAATTTCAAACCGAAAATAGAAAGGCAAACAAATACATATTTTTCTGGCTCCCAATTTTTTCTGTTGAAAAATAGAAAGAAGCACTTTCTGTAAGTGCCTCAAACTGAACTAGTATCATGATGAGGAGAGATGTTATGGCAAATAATTTCAAGGATGTTTAGAAATCATAGCTAGTATAAACAAGAAGAGGAAACACCTTTAGTTATACAAGAAAATTAACATCAAGGCTAAAATACTGAGCCAGAAATCAAGGGAATAACAGACCAAATTACAGCAATTATTGTGACACATGGCTTTTTCCTGTCATTTCTTGTGTGCTTTCAGTTTGGGGAGGGTGGGATGTAATTATACAAACTGCACAGATTCGAATCAGCCACGGTACCAGGAGCAGAAGCGTTAGTTAACTGACAAGGAAAAGTTTCCACCTTAGTGCTTTGTGCCAAAGGAGTTGAAGTGGATTTCAGCAGAACCTTCTCAGTGACTTTAACTCAAACTTCTAGTTAGTTTTCAGAAACTAGATAAGAGAACTTTGAGCTATCATCCTATTTTCAAAAGCAGCATTGATTTCTGTCTTGTTCTAGTTAATTTATTATTCCCTATTCAAGGAAAGATATTAAAAATAAAAATAAAAAATCACAGGTTCACTGCAGAAATAACTTGTGTACACATAACTGGAGTTTATTTCCTCTAAGTAAATCCAATCTGAGTGAGATTAGTTACACTGAGAAATAGCATTAGAATTTTTTTGTCTGCTCAAGTGTACTCAACTATTGTAAAGCCAGCATTTCAGAAGGGTATACCTGTTTCTCTCTGCATTACAGTAAAAGAAGTGTTTCCTTTCAATTTTCTGCAGGAGCACTGTGAGAAAACCATCTATCCTTTCTAAACAGATATAATTAGAAGGAGCTGGATAAACATGGCCACTCAACTAGAGCTAATCATACCCTCCTTACCAGGTAGTACAGCATGAATGTGCAGGGACTGTCTCTGGGAACCATAGCTTTCACACACCCCCACCCCCCCCCCCCCCAATAATCTCCTCCCAGAAGCTGTAGTTGGCACCACCCCCTGCTGAGCTCTGCCCCTCGAATGCCCTCTGTGCAATGGTAGGTGGTCATACCATGACAGCCCAGGAGCATGCCCAGGGCTGGCAGGTCTGCTGGCGGAATTGCTTTCAAGCCACCAAAAGCTACACCTGAGCTCAGGAGCTTGGCAAGCCAACAAGAGGTTAGTAGGACACAACACTTAAGTCCATACCACCAGGAGCGTGTCCCAGTTCCCAACTGGTAGAGCTTGCAGCATGAGAAGACTTGGCTCAGACCACCTCATTTCATAGCACTCAGGGCACCCATGTGCATATCCTTGTCCTGACTCAGATGGACATTGAATTTGAAGATGGGTGTCACCCCAAAGATGAACCCTAAACACCAAGGTAAGGATGTGGAATTCCAGCCCTCTTCCTAAGCATCTCCATTTCCAATAAGATAAGAACTAGGAACACGAGGAGAAGGAAATCCTCCAGCCTACAGATTAAGGCGCATGTGGAAAATTATGCACCAGGATTGCAGCCTGCTTCAATGGATGTTCAATTCAATCAACTTGCAAAGTGGAACAAACCAAAGACAGACAATAAAACACAGTGAAACCTCTCCCACCTCAAATGTCTTTATAAAGGACAAAACAAACTTGAATCACTTCCAGGAGAATCAAACGTAATGGATCTACTGGATAATAGCAAAGGGGATGGATTTACGTTATATATTTGTAAAACATATCTAAATTTCTATATGTCAGAAGTGGCTTCAGCTAAAAGATTCCTAATTCCAATTTTTTATTTTTTAATTTTGATTCAACAACTGAACTATAAATATTAGCTTGAATAGCTTTATTAATCCCAATTCACTCCTCCTCTTTCAAGAAGAGTAATAAACGAGTAGGTACATGAGTAATAGCTGATGCAACAAATGTGGAAACACAGCAAGTCGCTTATCAGAAATATCTTGCAATCATTTCCATTTGACTACAACATCTCTTTTGAAAGAGATGGAAATATCTCTGTTAAAGATCAAAGGCAATGTCAAAGGTGGAAAAAAGGGGAAAAAAGCAGTGAGATTCTAATGATTCTCATTGCAAAACACAATCTTAGTTCATGAGTAATAGCCCTCTTGTGGAAGTCAAAATTCAAAAGGCCCAATACTGTCTTTTACCAGTTACAAACTATGAATGTGTCGATCTGCAATGAGATTGGTATAAGCCTGCCAGACATGCCTTCCAGGGATCCCTCAGATGACATCCAGAATGGGCATATGCCTTCCTGCTTCTGAGCAAAATATTTGAGATATGTAACATGACTCAAATTATTTGTGTTGCAGAAGCACCCAAAATGCGCATCCTGTTCAGATGGCATTGATATCTTTACCAAGCACCAAGTCAGGGCTATAAAACAACCTGGAGAATAAGCTTTTTGCCTTCCTTCTGTTTACATTTCTCCCATGGCTCACCAGCTTTAACCTCTCTGCTTGCTTTCTGTTCATTTGGCTGCCTGCAGCAATCTGCACTTCAATGGGCAATGAATTGACAGGCAATATGAAACTAGTAATAGTGCTACAAAAATTTCCCTAAAAAATCAATTATTACTTAATCATATATTTCACTTACCAGGCATTAGGACTAGCATTGCCCCAAATTATAGCAATGCCTGAAGCACTGTCCTGTGGCAAGGAGACAGCCTTACATAATAGCTCTAAATTATCAAATTACCTCTAACTGGGGTTCTTGCAAAAGTGCAGGGGAAAAATAATCACAGGGACTGTAAGCTCATAATTGTCCTTTGGGTTACTAGAGGTCAATTTAATCTGACAGAACCTTACCATTAACTACTAATTAATCAGAGCTAGTCAGTTACTTAACTAGTTAATTAGCTATCTAAATTGACTGTCTTACTTGTACAAGGAGTCTCTTGATCTGCAGATTTTCTCTCATTTACTGGCTCACCAGGAAAGTTGGGTATTAAGCTGGTGCTTTGCCACAGGGCAATGACAAACAGGCAGAAAGGCCCTTTTCACAGAAGTTCATGGACCATCCCACCCGAGTTAAATTGTGTCCCACCCACCTTGATCCCCATGACTTCATGTTTCCACTTGCAGATGAAACTACAGATTCACCATTAGTATCAGAAACAAGTCCATTAAAGCATAATCATAAGTAATAATTGACAGAGTATGCTTTCAGCTTTGTCCACAATGGGTAAATTTAAGCTTGTTAAATAAAAATTACCCTTTGAAAAGCCAAAAGGATTCTTATCATAGGCTTAGCAGCAAGAAACTGCATTTGTCGCATTATAGTATCATTAGGTATAACTTTATTTTCAAATGCTTTTGAAATTATTCAATCCCCTCACCTGCAAACAATTAAAAAAGACAACTTCTGACTCTGTTTGGGAGAGGGCCAGGAAACACTGGAACAAAGTTCACTGCTCCTGTGCTGGAGATGGAAAAGGCCCACAGACATCGCCCTGCTTGAATCACAGCCAGGTCCTGTCAGTCCAGCCAGGAAGCCCAAGAGCAGCAGGTTGGAAGCATTGACAGCTCTGAACAAGCAGTTACAGGAGCCCATGCTCACTGCCTTTGGGAGGAGAGGGGCTGGAAAAAGAAAGGAGAAGTCAAGCAGAAGAGAGATGCTCCAGCTGCCCCTGTGGCCTCACAGACAAAAATGAGAAATCAAAATGGCATGCTTAGTGAAGTGTGGCTGCCACAAATGTGAGTTTGCATGCAGACTCCTTACAGCATCGAGCTGATTCCTAGTGCTGTCATGTTAGAAGGCCAAAGAAGTTTGCAGAAACATTACAGGCAATACTGCAATTACTACTGCCTCCTAGCTGGCCCTTTTGCTGTGGCAGGCAATAAAAGCAGGAAAAGTTGACTGCAGAAATGAATGAAGAGTTAGTGCAGTTAAGGGTTAAGGAAACACTGCAGGTCTAAAGGAGTATTTGCTTGGCTTTTTGCTCTCTTCCAAAGATGCACAGTTCTTTGCTAGCCCAGAATATGAGACACAGAGAAGAGGCAGGAAAAAAAAGCCCAAAGTCTATAGACCCTCCTGAGACAACAATCAAGGGTTTCTCTTGAAGCAGGTCCCCTGTAAAAAGACACAGATAAGGTGAGAATATCATTCCCTCTATTTTTTCAGATCAGCTGCTCAGCAAACACAGTTTTGAGGGAACACTGCAAGGTCCAGCACCTATATAGTCATTGCTGAAGAATCTCATGGACAGTGATAATTTGATCTAAGGCAGCAAAGCCAAGGCTAGAGCAGAAGCCGGCCTGTCCTTCCTGTGTTCACAGCTACTCTCCAGAGCACTGTGGATGGAGTTTTCTCCCGTGCCCAAAAAGCCAGTAACCTGAACAATATTTCCCAAGCTGCCATTATGACAAGTGATGTAATAAGGAAATTCAAGCCCATACAGCTCCCACAACTGCAATGGAATACATCAGGATAACATGAGCACACTTTCAGCTCCTGAATTTGAGAACAAAAGGCCATAAATAATTGCTACTGTTTGCACTCTCTGAAGTTTAGATGTGTATCCTTTACTTCTTTTTTTCCCCTCAGACAATGTTCATAATATCAACCACATTATACAAAAGACCAGCATTCGTGAGGATGCATTGAGGAAGAAATTGCTGGAGGACTTACTGCTTTTTCACCAAAGACCTCCATTCCACTTTCACAAAGTTCACAACAGAAGTCTTGAAAGTCCCATTTGAGTCTTCATTAAGAGGTCAGGAGCATTGAAGAGTTTCTCTTCCTTCCACCCTTTGCAGTACACAAACTACATGCACTGTACTCAAATGGTACCTCTGCAGTAGAGCAGGTGAACAAATCTTAACTGCCCTATCAGGTTGAACCAGAGGAGGATGGAATTCCTACTTCACTACAACATAGTCTGATCAGCCACAGAAGTTTGTGGTGATTTTTCATTTTCTCTGTTGGTGAAAGGCATTATCCCAGGAATAAGCAAATGAAGAAAACTAGACTGCTCACATCAAAGCTTCTCTAGGGATATTTAACCCAACACCCATTCTTCAATTCAATATCCAGGTCCACATACTAGTGTATAACATAGAGAACCTTAGAAGGTCCAGGACTGGCAGGCCAGCAACTAGGAGCCCAGTGCTGTTCTCTGTATATCTGAGTTAGACCAGATATGGACTGCTGAGAGGCAGAAACTTCACCTCTAGGATAAAAGCTCAGATACGATAAGAAGGTGCTTTTGAAACACTTTGCCTTGGGAATCCGGTTTAATCATCAGTGGCTTCCTTGCTTCTATAGACTTTACAGAAATAGATTTGCTTTACTTTTAACTACCTTAATTCTCATTATCTGTTCAAATTGCTACCAGACGTCTTTACTTTGACTTATGTTTGCAGTGAGCAAGAAAAGAAAGCCCGCTTCACCAAACAGAGCGCAGAAGAAACATTTGCTAGAAGATAACCTTCCAGCAGTGTGAAAAGGGGGTCTTGTCCAAGGTGGATAGCATAAAAAGCTGCTTGGCTCTGAGATCTGGAATGAAACTTAGGAAAAACCCCAAGCTGTTACTGGTTCCATAAAGATTGCTGCAGTACTTCACAGCCATCAGCACCTTTAGGCATTCAGGATTTACTACAGTTCTTGCCTCTAAAACACTATAACCTTTGCCAGAACATCTGCACACAGAAATTAATCAAAGATGCCAATTTACTATTCCTGCAAATGCAGATCTGAGTACATCAGTCACTTGCTTCTTGAATCTCACAGAAATGAACACCTTTCCTTACTTCTTTTTCTGTAAGGTCGCCCTCACTGTAGTAAAATCTGAAAAGTGAGCATAATTCTAAAAGAGAAGGTAATACAGAGAAAATACTTACATAAAACTGAACTTGTTCTTTCACAGGAACAATGGACAATTTCCAGATTTTCTCAGAAGATCTAGTTTGTTTTTTGTTTTTTGGTTTTTTTTTTTTTATGTCATAAGCTGTATTTCACCAAAATTTTTGCCTTAAATTCCATTGTATTATGGCTCTCCCAGCACTTCATATAAAGTTAAGTCTGTGCTTATCTCTCATTATTTTTGTAAGGAAAGGTTCTCCCTCTTCTTCGTTTTATTTCTAAACCAGTCCCCAGCTGTTTATGTCATTTTATATTTAGTGTATTCAACTCTAGAGTATCTCAATTTTTTAAACTTAATTCTTACACATACATCTTTCAAGTTTTCTGTAAGAAAAACAAACAGACAAGATAACTTTCAGCCTTCCCAATGATAAAACACAAAATAAAATTAGCATTATCAGCTATATAATGGCAATACATAGCTCACAGTAATTGCAGCCTCAGTAGTTACTCTTCCTTTTATGATCCTCTTTAAATAAATTATTTTAAATTGTTACTTCAGTTTTCCCTCACATGCCATGCACTATTTTGGCAACAAAAATATTTGGCAACAAAACTCTCATAGTAGTACAAATAATTAATGAGAAGTAAATGCTTGGAGAAAAGCAACCCCACATTTGGTATTTCCCATTGCAGCAGAGCTGTAATTTATACCAGCTCAAAAGTCTAAAGCTACCATAAGGATTTGAAGCACTCATAATTAAAATTGTCTTCCTTTAAATCAACTAACTTGATGACATAACTTTCAACACATACTTTTTCTGACATGGAAAGGAAGAGTGTATTTGTCTTCCTAGTTGATCTCTCAGGCTTTACTCAAGAAAATGACACGAAACATCCTGTTTCTGTTGGCACGTAGATAGCTTCTCAAGCCTTCTGACCAGATACTATAAATTAGCACATCTGTTCTGCAAGCATCATCAAGCACAACAAGGTTGTAATACTCCTGTCTTGTTAAATCATGGAAAAGATTGGAAAGATTGAAAGATCATAAAAAAAAATTGGGTACAATTCCTCTAGGCACATCAGTGGCAGAACACAACTGAATTACTGCCTCATGACGGGTGATGGTGCTTTATAGACACACGGACATGACCAGAAACCCCTCAGTGAACACACAGAGCTCTGAGAAGAACATCTGAATGCAGAAGTCCTACTCAACTCCAGCAAGCACTTCATCTTCTGAGCAAGAGCTGTTACAGTCCATTCCACTCTCATTTTTTCAGTGATGAAGAAATACCCTGAAGAAAGTCTAAATGTAAACAAGATGAGCATCACACTTCAATAACTTTAACATTCCCATATGACAATCTTAAAACCCATCAACTAATGCGAGTTTTATTATGCTAAGAAGTTAACACCATAATCCCAACCACAGATTTCCCACCTTCAAGCTATTATTCATTCTATTTTGTACTTCTGTTCTACAGTCTCAGAGAAAACAGTTTGCATTAAATGAAGGAAAAATGCTCTCCTGAGAGATTTTAAAACAGAAAATGTAGCAAAATTTCTTTTAAAATATACAACTTTGAAAGAAGTCTTGCTTTCTTACCATGAAAGTTAAGGGAATTGTTTTTATCTAAAAACACAAATTAGATAACAAGTCTAACAACTAAATGACTACTTAGACAATTTTTTTCACTTGTATTTTTCCACAATATTAATTCCTTTCTTTCATTAATCTTTAATTTTGCTGAAACCTATAACCCAATATAAGATGATAAAAACATTAAATAGAATCAAGCCACAATATTGCATCTAAAGTTCATTACTTCCTAATTTGAATAATATTTATTTTTCAAATTCTATTACAGTCCTTAAATTTCAATTTTATAACTTACATACAACTGAGCGATAATATGAAATGCATCCAAATTCAGAAGAAGGTTGGTACAAGGACCCCACATCTCATGAAGGGGACAGAATTTTGACCATCAATCTGTGATTTGTTGAGATTGATGAGGAATAAAAAAAAAAAAAAAAAAAAAAATCAAGGTGCTCTAAACAAAACCAAACCAACCAACCAACCAAAAAAAAAAAAACAAATAAAAAACCCCTCCCAGACGCACAAACAGATCAAACTACTCCAGAAGAGTTCATTACTCTCAAAATGCTTGTGTTGGGTTTGTTTTTTGTTTTATTTCTGCCATTACAGAATTTAAAGCCCAGTTCTTACGAGAAGAATGTGAGCTGACTGCAAATATTAGGATAAAGAAATGCTGAAATGTTGAATTTGAGATAGTCAAGGCTGAAACTCCCCAAGGCTTTGTAAGTTGGGTCAGAAGGTTGTACAGCTGTTCAAACTGGATGTCAGTCAAATTTTCAGCACACTTCATAATGTGTTGCATGTGCAACCAGTATGTTCCTACTGTGTCACTTCATTAAAAGAGAAAGAAGGGGAAGCAGCAATGGAGAAAATGTACAAACTCTTACTGAGCACCCTTACACATCTGCAGGCAGCTATATAAGACCCAAATATATTATTCATGTGCTGTAGTATGAGGCAATATTATGGCCCAAAAATAGAAGCAAAATAGTTAAGCAGCTGAGTTGCTGTCTCTAACACTGTCCAAAGGTTTCCATAAGGAAACAAACAGGCTAGAACACAACCATTACCTGAAAGTCTATCTATCTCATCAGAACCAGAGTGGGGGAAACTAGAGAAAACCCTACAGACTCAGCAATTAACCAATACGAAACCAAGATGTCCCTTCCGTGGTTGCAGAAACCTAAGACCAGGATTAAGTTCCTGTAATTCATTGTCTTCCTAGGATTATATCTCCACAGTGCACCTTTTCTGGAAATGCATCCAGAAGACAAAACACTGCTGGAGATCTATGCAAGTGCTATGTGGCACTTCAGAGTACAGCTTCAATCTTCATCTCAGCAGGAGAAAAAGTGCATTAACGCCAGTAGTGTGGTTGGGTGCAACACACAAGACTCCAGATAGAAACAAAAGGCAAAAATGACACCTGAAAAGACCCATTTCAGTGCACCAAATTGCCAGTCATAATAATTATTATTACTTCTGTTTCCCCATCCACCCCCATGCCCTACCCTCCAAATTCCTGTTTTGCTCTGAACTGAATAGATATTCAACAACAAATTTTGGAAGTGCTGCTTCCTACTTCACGTGGAGATGCAAACATCTTCACACGGTTGCTTTGCAAGAAAATCTGACACCATCTCTGTTCACATTGCACTTTGTTAGATACATACAATTTACATGCTGTATTAGGGAGCTAAAGAAAGCTCAAACACAAATTATTATGTGTCAGCTGAGACATATTAACTACAAAAGAGGTTTAAGCTAAACTGAATTGCCTAGCACTCACATTTGCTTTAGATTAAAAGAAAATAAACACAGTTAAAGCTGGTATGGTATTTTGATAGTGCTTGTACACAGAAGCTGCTCCTGGAAGAACCTTGCAGACTTGGATTCACCAAAGAATAACAGCATGCATCTCCTGAGACCTTGCAAGAAGGAAGAGGGATACCAAAGCAGCTACACAATATAACAAAGCAGGCAATTACATAAAATTTTGTATAGCAGTATCACCCAAAATATTGAAGGAACTTTTCTGAACTACTAGCAATAGGGACTGCAGTGTGTTTATTTCTATTTAAAGGACCATCCTTCAGGTACAGTAAGAACATGGATGAAAAGAGAAGGTAAGTAAGTGCCCCTGGCAGCTTCCAGTTTAAAAAAGGATACAAAAAAGAGGATGTAGACAGGAATCAGGTGGAGTCCAAGATAACAATGAGACAACACTCATCAGGATCATATGCTGGGTCTCAACACACATGAGGACAGACATTTTCAAGGTTTGCGTTAGTGTCATAGCAAGTGGCTTTGAAAAATGATGAAATATAACGCTTTCAAATGTTTGTACAGCTAAGAGAGGGAACCCAGGGAAAGAAAGATCCCAGGGACTTCAAAATGAAAGGTAAGGTTCAGTATGTTTGATGATGCTCAGCAGTGTAAATAGGCTAAGAGATTCAACAGAGGAGAGTCAGAAAATTATCCCTGCAGTGAGTTTCTGAATTGATATGAAGTGGTGAAATTACTTTTGTCAAGGCCATAGAATAGGAAATTTCAGTAAATGCAAGATGAGATAATGACAACTTGGATGACAGTTTATTTCTGTGTATGGGGAGTGAAGACATTTGAAAATGTGTGCAAAATTTAAACACAGCTTGCAAACGAGGACATAGAGAATTGAAGAAAGCACTTAGACCATAATGTCATTGTGAGTAATAAGCAAGGATGATTTAAGAAAGCCAGAAATCTTTTGTGTTGGATTCAACTGAAGGCTGAACCATGAGATATCAGAGAAACAGCTCAAACACTGCATTTGGTGTTATAGTAAATCTGCCCTACATGGAAGAGAGGTCATGTAATGTGAATTACTTGGGCATAGGGTGCAGAGATAAAATGGATCAGAGGATAGATCTTTTAGTAGACTATAGACAGTATTTTGGGATATACCAAGACCCTCTGAAAGGCAATTTGTGTGCCTCAGGAAACAGGTAGAAAACCACTGACAGACACAATCACAGGTAGTAAGGCTTTAAGAAGAGATTTTCAGACAAAAATCAAAGGTAACTGCTAGCAGAAAATGATGGCAGAGAACAGAGATTTCTGTTGGTTGATTGTATTTAATAGACGAAATAAAAACATACCAGCTGACAAAAAGGGATAAAGACTAGAGGAGTTTCTGGGGAAAAGCAAGGTAAAGGAAGTCAAAGGAAGATGATCTCTACCCAGATGAGGAGGCCAAACCTGCAAGAGAGCAAGCAGTTAAAGAAGTAGTAGGTAAGGGTAGGTAAGGCAAGGCCATGTTATTCATCTACCTCCCTTGAAAACAATCTGCAAGACCTGTTTGGAGAGTAGACAAGAACATGGGGACAACTGAAAATGTATGCACAGAGAAAGTGTGACTCAGCTAAGCCAGAGGCAGGGGACAGGACTAAAGGAGGAGAGACACACTCATCCCGGCAGAAAAATTCAGTCTATTCATAGGACTTACGCCAGAGATGCCCCACAGCAAAAGAAGCAGACACTGGAGAACAGCCAGCCTGTAACTTGATGATAGGAAAGAGAAGTGAACAATTAGAGGGTAGAAAAGGCTTGCAGAAGGGAAATATTTTTAGAAATGTATGTCACTAAGGCATAAACACAGTGCACCCACATAGACATTTTGATGAGCTACACCTTTAACTGCATGTATTGCTGTTCAGAAGAAATCCTTAAGAGACAGAAATGTGGCTCTGCTTCAGCTGAGAGGGCAATTGAGATGCAGAAAGGGGTAATAGGTATAGTTTCCCATGCAACATTACCACATAACCACAATCAGCATAATTTCCTTAGCAGTAAGTGATGCATCGGGCAGGACACTTTCTCCAGGCCCATAAACAGTACTAGCTCATTGCCCCATAAGTAGTACTAGGTGCATTTAGCAGGTGGTTGAGTGATCACTTGGACAGTTCCACCTAGAAACACTAAAACTACCCAACATGCCACTTAGCAGCACAACCATTTCTCTGGGTTACTGCTGCTACTCCAGAATCCAGCACCAGCTGAGAAGCTGCTAGGACCTCCACATGACAAGCTGATTAGCAGCAGAATGCATATCAGTATTATTTAATCAAATAAGTGCACAATACTGTTGTCCTACTGTTATCTCTTTATCTAAACCAGCCCGCATCCTATTCACTCACAACCAAGTCCCTATTAGTTTAGCTAGATCTTGTGGGAGTGTGGAAGGGATGGATCTGGGCAGCAATGGGAAACATCTGGAATTAACAAGGACAAAACAGAGAGCATCTAAACAGCTGTGGAAGCTCTTCAGCCCACGTTGTCTTGATGCCTTCTCCAGCCGCCTTGCACAGACACTAATAGAGAGTGTGCCATGCTGAACAAGCAGAACCTAGCTGCTGCACCCGCTCAGGGAAACACACTCAAACAAGTGAGATGCAAATGCTGACCACTGGGCATCCCTACAGGGAATCAGGACTCCCAGTATGTGTGGGAATAAGTAGCAAGCAGCTTGCACAGAAAGATCATGTGAACATTAGCAGAAAGGCCATTTCAAGAGAGGTTACCAAACAATTTCTCCTTTATGAATTATCACAAACATTGAATGTTGGCATAACTGACAGAAAATCCTGCTGAACTGCAGTTCCTGAGCAGGGATAATAAACCTTGCAAGAAATCAAATTAATACAATTGAGCCCAGGAAAGAAAGATATTACCCTACACACCAAAAATAACTTGTTGGAAACAAGTAGATAAGTGAATGATTAAACAAGCTGTTAATTTCAGCTCTCATCAGAGAGCATATTTTGTTGGGAAAACTCAAGTCCAGAGATGCAGTCAGGGGTTTAGGTTTTCTGTTTCAATGCAAAGGACAGGAGATTTTAATTGCAGCTGTCCTTTTGTTCACAGGATGGGTAAGCCCATTCACACAGTTCTTTTTGCAGGGTCTTTACTCATCCAATTTCATTTCCATGAGAAAAACATGAAAGTTAATGTGTTCTAAAATTATTTTCACATTAAAAATAGAAATCAGCTTGCTCAGTGCTGTCACCACAGCACATTGCAGTCTACCCCCATATTGCTCCTTAAATACTCTTTACACAACACTAAATTTGCACATTTTTCTCTGGGAACCTAAAATCAATAAAGGAATTGCTTCTATTTCTATATTATACACTCATCTTCACAAATATCTTATTTACATGAAACAGTCATGAGTAGACTGTCACCCTGACTTTTGATGGATCTTAAAACGTAACTGAATTAAACTTTTCCAAAATAGAAATCATTCACATACACGTTATCACTTGTCCGCACTCCACAAACTCCATTATTTCTAATTATCTCATTATTTTTAATTAATCTATTTGTATTTTTTTAACCACAAGGCAGGAGGAGGGGGGAGAGGAAGGAAAGCATAAGATCATTTGCACAACCCTGAAGAGAGCGCAATTACTTGCCAGTGTGAACTTCCTTTATTGTACCAAGTAAGCGCTGCTTCTCATGAGCTGAAACCATATTGTTTAAAAAAAAAAAAACCAACAACAAAAACCAACAACAACAAAAAAACACTGAACAGAAACAAGCAACATTTGTCACTTAAGAGGAAAGAAATATTCCACAACCTTACCAGCAAGGAATTCTGACAAACAGCCACATTTGTCCTGTCAGCTCCCACACTTCTCAAAGTGGAGAGGAAACTTACAGAAATTGGTTGAAATGATGAAATTGCCCAAGAGGAAACTGGTGTCTCTTGTACAAGTCATACCTACGCAAACCACAAACCAGGCAACTAAGCAAATGCTAAAAGACATGCCTGCCAGAACTATGAGCGCTAGAACTAAGCTAGATGGAAATGGAGGAGGGGATGGGACTAAAAAGACTAAAAAATTAGAAATATTCCCAGGCAGGTAATTTTAATTTTTTTATTTCTTTTTTTTTTTGAGGGGGGGTGGGGTTTTATTTTGGGGTTTATTTTTGTTCTTCTTTGTTTCACAAATGGAACTTGGTTTTAAAACTGTACCATTGAATACTTT
Organism: Pezoporus wallicus; assembly: GCF_028554395.1. Taxonomy (NCBI): domain Eukaryota; kingdom Metazoa; phylum Chordata; class Aves; order Psittaciformes; family Psittacidae; genus Pezoporus; species Pezoporus wallicus. The sequence continues at coordinate 2,220,628 of NW_026635157.1, forward strand.
CCAGAAAAGGCTGAGAATATATTGTGGGAAACAGGAGAAAGTATATTATAGCTGTTCCTTAACAAATCACACTCTCCAAGCCTCAGTGAAGCCTCTGTTGCTATCCTTTTTCCCAGAGACCCCTTCAGCTTCAGTCTCTCTGGGCCATACAGGGTCCAATCCTGCACCCCCAGGTATGGGGGAGCTTGGGGCAACCCGAGCCCAGCCATGCCAAGGCCAGGGAGCCCTCAGGACAGGGCGGAAGGATGGGCATGAAGCACTACCAGTTTGGTTTTCCTGAGTCACCTGCAAGGTGTGTCTTGGGAAACACCATCCAAGCAGGGATGGGGCTGACAGCAAGGTCTGCAGAAGAGCACATGGATCTAACAGTTTCAAATCAACAACCTTTATTTCCCATTTTCATTTTTTGACTGCCTGATGCAATGGCAACCCAAAATTAATAGCCCTGTTAAAAATATGAGATGCTTCTGTAAGTTACATTTTTACTAGGCTTGGGGAACAAAGGAAAATACAAAAAGAGAACTTTGTGGTTTTGGGTACTTTTCTGACTTGTGTATTCAACAGTTTCAGCCACAAGTATGCAGACTTCAAGAACGAACAAACTTCTAACTACAGCACAAACATCTAAATAATTTTCACTGCTCTCTACACAGCTCTTATTTCACATACTCCATTGGTCTAGAAAAGACAGAGAATGCACCCTGCTAAATCTCATCCTTCTTCAAAGTGATAGGCATTGCTAAAAATAATGTAGATCATTGCATGCTTTGAAGTGAATTTTTTCTTTTTGACTGACTGGAATATTACAGACAGATTTCTTCAAAGCAGGGTGGAGGGATGCTGCTGCCTAGGGATTCTCCCGTGTTTCCTCAGATCTCTCTCTGCTGTGGCAGGGAAGTTCCAGGGTCCAAAGCAGGTAAAGGAGACATCCAGAGTCACTTTACTATTCATGACACTGAAATTACAGTGCCACCTGTAGGAAGTCACCCAGAAGAAATTTAATTTGGGCCTTGCTGATGCCACAAACACCAGCTGTTATTATAGGGTTTTCTAGTAGTCTTGGCAGAAGCATAAGAACATAAAGAATGGATGACTTATGTCAGTCTACAGGGACTAACTTGAAAGCCTTGTTCACACTGAGCAACATGCTCAGCGCACCCAGAAAAAGATATTTTGCTATGAAAATGAATCTTTTCGTGAGAGGAGGACATGCCAGTAGAATGCACTAACAGTCCATGCACCTTAAAGCTTATGCCACTGTAGGCAAGAAAGTACTGCCAGAACCACTGCCAAGGCAGATATCACCCACAGACAGAAAAATCTAAGGAAAGTTTCCATTATGTATGGCTGCATGCTTTTTTCTTTCTTTTCTTTTTTTTTTAGGGGGGAAAAGAACCCCACCAAGCAAGCAACTTTTCCACTTTTAATTTACTTTTTAGTTATTGACTGCGTAACTCAATGCATCACACTTCAGTGACTAGTATTGCATTGCATACATATGGTACTTTGCATCAGTGTTAGGAAATGCTAATGCATATATATATTCTTTAGAATATACTAATAAACCTTTTTTATGTTACTTTCTACCCCCCACACCTTTACCAACAGAGCCATTTTCCACTTTTCCAACCCATACCTAAGATGATGTCTGTAAAGACTTCTTTCCAGTATCTCATTTGAAGATACACAGTAAGACAAAGGTAAGTATATGCACCTTTTATAGTAAATTTCCATGAATAATATTTGAAGTGGAAAATACTCAACTGATTCACTTAACACTTGCTGCAAACAAAATTAGAAGGGGAGGTGTATGACATGCTCAAAGGCAGGTTCTGCTTAATGTGCAGCTGTGGTCAAAACTGGAGCAAAATGTTCAGACAAATGAGGAAGAGAATGGTGAATAATATAATGGGCTTAAGAATGCTTTTGTTTAAATCAACGGCAGTTTTGTGTGGAATAATATGTAAAGTAACCATCACCAACAAACAATAGAAAGAATTCTGTATGGCTAAATAGCAGAGTAAAAAAAATGGTCAAGAATTGCCAGGGAAAAAAAACTCTTGTAAGAAGATGGATTTTAATACAAACAATGCTTTGCAGTGTGGCATAACAGATAAGGGATTCAATATAAATATTTAAAATTATGATTTATATGGGGAAAGCAGAATTCTCATTCATATAAAACAAAAAGGAAAGGAACAAACAGTTAAAAGTGATAAAATACAGAAGGAAGTGGATTTGGGCACCATATTTGGAACTCACTGCTTTGTGAACCAAGCATGGCAGTTGGGGCAGAATAGAAAGTTTTACTCTGTGAATCAGGGCAAACAGTGATTCACATGTGCAGAGAGCAGTAAACGAGCTAATTTCCAGGAACATTATGTTGAAACATACACGGCAAATTTCACAGCATAGGAGAAATATCCTCTCAGTTTTATTATCTTATGACAATAGCAGTGACAAAAAGAGACCTTCACTAACTTTTAAGATGCTCATCACAGGAATAAAAATTTCAGTAGGATAAGTGATGCAGAGAGTTAAAAAATTATACATCAAGTTGTTCAAATACAGGCTGTAGAAATCACTAGGCTTCCATCGAGGGAGGTGGGGGAGGCTGGAGCAGAAGAGAGATGTCTGAAGGGACCTCCAAGTCCTTGACAGCTTGCCAACATGGCTATAAGGACACAAGAAAACTTGAGGTGGGGGGAGGTGGAGGAAGGAGGAGGGAGAAGAGCCCTCAAAAAAAAAAAAAAAAAAAAGAGAATTCTCATTTACCTGGTAAAATCTCTATGAGGAAGCAAAGGATTATGGAAGCAGAATAACCTAAATCATATGTGCCAGGAACATGAGGGCAGCTCACAGAGATGAGAAGAGTAAAGCTTGGTAAAAGCAGGCAGATCAAACTACTATTTCATTGCGTGCCTACATCAGATTTCAAATCCGTTGTATCTGAGCACTGCACAGGGGAAATTGCATCTGTCTGGTTAAAAAAATCAAGACATAATATCTGTATTTTCTCCTTAAGCTGAACAGCAGTTGTCACAGGAATCAGAAAAAAAAAGTGACCCAGTTTGCAGCTTATTTGCAATGGAATCCCATTAGACACCGTGTCTTTTTTTATTCAAAAATGCTCTGTCTTGGTTTCTTACAGGACAAGAAAATAAAGTATCATCTGAGCCTTCCTTTGCCTATTCAGCCAACTAAGTAACTGATGAACATACCAAAGGGTATAGGAAAGCCACTGAAAGCAGATTACGTATCACTTACCAACAAGCCCTATTGGTTGCATGACTTCTACCACGGGCTGCAGAGACCACAAGTGGGATGAGATAAGTCTCTATCAACCAATATGATTCACATTTGCCACACCTATCTGTTACATGCAAACCAGTCTCTGCTGGCACTTAACTTCTATGATTGAAAGCTTTCACCTTCCACTATCATAAAGTTTTCCTTCTAAGCAATAAAGATGTTCCAACTTCCTCTGTGAGGCTTCTTTTTTAACTTATTTCACCTAATCAAGTGAATTTGATACCGAGAGCACTAACCAGCCCTTGAACACTCCAGTGTTGAGAGAATGGTGGGGTTTTATACACATCACCTCAATTTTGTATTTCTCTCTCCTTCAGATCAAGTCAACCTTGTGGGAGCATTATTTGCAAAATCAAGAGAGGAAATCAGCTGTATATTTACCTCTATCCCTTGGCTAAATCCTAGTGTGAGATTTTGAGAATAAAGTGCTGATGGATGATATGGGACTGATAGCCTTCAAGTAGGGAACAAACACTCAGAGACTCCAACCTAGACTGGTACTGACTTACCACTTGACTTTGAACCAACCACTTCCACAGCTTTACCTCCACACTTTAAAACATGGTACATGGTAATTACGTACACTGGAGGAACATTATAAAGATTTGCTAATTAATACCTTTAAAATGTTTGGAGTTCTGTAGATTAACTGTTTCACAGGGGGCAATATATTAGCTATCCTCATAATGACGGCGTTATCAGAAAAGAAAATCAGAACATCTTTAAAGTGACCAGAAAAATGCTTAAACACCTTGAAAACAGTTGCCAAAGTTAAACATTAGACACTGGTTTTACTGCAGCACTATACTAATCAAGGCATTTAACATCCATACAGAATCCTAAATCCCACTCTTTGCTTCAAAGTCATTTCTTGCACAGCCTTAACTCTAAGTTTCCTAAGGCTAGCCCATCTAATTACTTGCAAAGAACCCAAAAAGGGATGTGCCATCCCAGCTATAAGATAAACAGTTAAAAAGCTGACACAGCCATTGACTTGTGTCATCAAATTAAACAGATCATCAATGAGCTTTAATCACCTTGCATATAAGTCACTAACAGTGCATTCAATTCAATCGCACTTCAGAGTTACATGAGCTGCATGTAAATTCAGATACTGTAATGATGCAGCCACCGGAAATGCAGAGCCTCCAAAATCTTTAACTTTCAAAAGGTCGGTTTCAAATATTGGTAAGAAAAGTCTGATACCATGGTCTTTTTATTTGCACATCTATTTATCAAATACTGGCTTTTCAAATTATACTATCATTAGGTACATACTCATCATCTGTATTCATTTGAATTAACTGAGTTCCCCCAGATCAAATTCCCTCCTGGCTTATTCGCTTTGCCTGCAACCTTGGGCTGAGGGAAGCTCACTGCTGAGCTCTCACACCTCTGAGGAACAAAGAGGGTTATGCAGCAATGCTGACATGTTCACCAGGAAGAGCACCCACCTCAGCTGCATGTCTGTTGTTCCTCATCGGTATTTTCTGCTGAGGTTGCAAATCATCTGCGATTGCTACTTCCTCTTTCTCTCTTCCTCCCCCACAGCAGTTGTCACGGGCACAGTAACAAACCTACCAGAATGAGGAGGGTGAAGGATGCTCTCCAGTCACTCTGCTCAGCTATGATTTTTACCCTTCTTCCACTCCCCCAGCTTATTTACATTTTTCATCATCAACAGTCTATCATAATAAGGTGAGAGAAGGGACTAAAAGCCTTTTGCAATACATCTCAGTAAACGTTTGAGTCATTGTGGTCTAGTGGTTAAAATCTCTCTATTTTGAATAGGCTCCTATGCCAAAACATATGCAGTAGGCTGCTAGAAGCGTAATTGGGACTCACTGTTCCTTTTTTTAACAAGGCATTTTTCTCCTAGGTTCGCATGTGCCTCAACAGGGCGCTTCACCTTGGTAAAGACTTAAGTCTGGACATCTCCAAACATCTTATTAACGACAGCTCAATGTTAAACCCCTTGTATAGATAAGGAATGTGAAAATGTTAAGCCTAGGTTGTACTGTGATTAAACAAAGCCCTAAGAATTTGTGTGACACCTCTACCAACACTTTTATGTTGCTATTGATAACAATTCTGAGGGTATTCCGTAGGTTTCTGCTTTGTCATAAGGGAGCCTTCCAAATATTTCTTGATTAATAAGTCAATGTTATGTATGATACTGCCAATAATATTCAAGCTCATCACTATGACCAGAAATTTATTTTCCTCTTATACTGAAACCAAAAGCAGCAAGCTCCCCTGAAAGCAGCAAGGTCGAGTCATTGGAAAAAAATCAGATAGAGCCCTTCCTCTGCTCTTCACTCCTACAGACAGTGTGACTCTGTGGCATTGCAACACAGCATCTTCTGACACTTCAGGCAGGACTCTGAGCTCCTCCACTCCACCCCTATAATCAGCTGCTGAGACCCAAACAACTCATCATGCAAGGCTTTGGGCATAGCAGCATTTCAACAAAAACTTCAACCTCACATATTTATTTTTAATTCCAGCAGTTCCTTGTCTATTCAATAAAGAGATGAAGGGGAACAAGGGTTAATGGTTACCAAAAGAGTGAAAAAGGGGAAGTGAGAAGGCAAAAGAAAATATGTGATTAGACAAGCCAAAGGTACAGATTCCTGCTTTGCCACACACCTTTTCTCCAAGAGCCTGCACAAGTTCTTTTCTGAAGAGTTCAAAGGATATTTGAAACTTAGAAGAGCACCATACCTTTTGAGGAGCTCTCCATAGCCCCCTGGACAGGATATTCATCCACCTGGTCTTCCTATTTCAGCTCTCTCAGGAGGCCTACATGTTTTCCCCAGCTTCATCACTTTAAATGTAGTTCCCTTCCAGTGGTGTAGCCTGCTACAACAACTGTTAACGTCCCTGGTGGTCTCCATAGTAAGAAGCTATCAAGGTATCCTGTGGGTGTTCTTGGTTGTCTTGGTCTTGGCAAAGCATCTCTCCATCTGGCCCATGCTCCACAGGTCACCTTGCTACCACTGAGCTTTGCCTCAAATGGCCAGGGCAAATTCACACCTGAGGCTGACACAGGGACAGTATGAGCAAAGCACTTCCACAGCTGGATATATAGCAGGAGTACTATTTTTTCTGAATTACCTACATGCAAGATTCTGAGAGGATATAAAAGCAGAATTTTTATTCAAATCTCTGAACTGGGTCAGAGTGAAAGTACTCCCAAACCTTGCCTCTGACAGCAGCCAACAACAGATAATGAAACAGAGAGCACAGGAACAGAGGCTGTGTCAACTGAGGAGCCCTTCTGCAGTTCTGCAACCTGGGCACATCCTGCAGGAAGACTTGCACAGCTTTGCTGTAGGCAATAGCTCTCAACAGCCTCACCTTCCATAAACTTTTCTCCTAGCTTTTTGAACCGATTTTTACATTCAGCAAAATGAAATCCACAATAACTCACAAATTAACTGTACAGGGTGTGAAAAAGTAGTTTCCTTTTGCTTAAATTTTATGTCAGGTTTGGTGGGATTTTTTTGTTTGGTTGGGTTTTTGGTTGTTTTTTCTTTTTTATTTGTTGTCGTTGCTTCTCTCTTTTCATTTGGTTTAGTAAATGGTACATATTAGTTTTTCTGCGAGAAAGTGGGTATCCAGTACTGCCCTGCAACCATTTCTATTCCAGTCATAAGTGGCAGACCTTTATCACATTATCTTGCAATCCTTTTTCAAGCTGAGGAGCCCAAATGTACTGAAACTCTTGTAACACTTTTCTGTACCTCATTTCTGACCTTCATTTCCCATCTTTTAATTAGCTCTTAACCCACAAAAGACCTGTATCTGGTTAGCTGTCACAAGCCTTTGGCAACAGCCGTGACAAAAGATGTCTGGAAATACAAGTCCACTTCACTGATGTGCACATGGGCAAGCAGTTCAATAGGCTGACAATGACAAATATGTGGTGCCAAGGCTCTGACATGCACACAAGTATTGCAAATGAATATCGTTAGTCTAGTCTCAGACTGATTAGTAGTGCTCTCCTGGAGTACATCTTGTTTAATTTTATTCAAAGGCTACTCATTTTGTATAATGCAAGATCAGTCTACTGTATGAACTACAGCAAGGTAAGTGGGGATAATCAGATTTGCTTCAGAAGTGCACTCCTGATCCGAGTTAACCTGCCTGTGTCACCACATCCTCTATCAAAGGGACACACCTTAAGTTCAGGTTGGCTCACAAATTCAAAGAACCTTGGGTTTGTGAATAATGTTGTCTTTATCGCCCCCCCCCCCCCAAAAAAAATAGTATTACTCTCTCTTGACATGTGTGAATCCACCCGGTTATTAATTTGCCAAGTCCTTATGATCTATCAGCCTTTTTTAATTTTTTCATATTAAAAGAGATTGTTGTAGTAGTTCAGTTTGAGACAGTTCCTTAGATTTCTTCCACACAAAAAGCTTCTACTCTGGAAACATTTAGTAGAAGGGCTCATTTAACACCATTTCTTATAATCTTGGCATCTTTTCCCACCTCTGTTGCAACTCAGTATCAAAATCTTTGTTTGGTTTCTGCTTCTAATGATCTGAAAGGATTTTGGTGACCCCCTCCTCAGTCCATTTTTTAAATGACTTTAGCATTGGAAAAAAAAAAAAAAGACAAAGAAGTTTATTTACCAGAACTTATGTTCTTTTTCATTTTTATTTCTAGTAGACTCTTGTAATTTGTTGTTTACTTGTATTATCTTTTTCATTTTATTACTAACACTTTTTAATTCTTCCTTGATGGATAATAAATATTTACTCTTAGGTTCTAATGATGGCATATTGATACAGTCTTGATGTCACTTTAAACAACTTCGTCTTTTAGCTGCTCCTCTTATTTTGCTGTCAATACACATTCTCATCTCAATTATGTCCACTTTTACTTGTTTTTTTAAATACCAGAGTGATGCTGAATTTGAAGTCACCGTGTTTCCTGCACTTGTTTAAGCTAATAAAGACAACAGATACCACATTTTCTTTGACATTCCCCCTAACCACTGACATCTGGAATTAAATTTTTATCCAGGATGTTTTCTTTCTTCTTGATAAGTGTTTCCTACTTAATAATCTTTATAAGTGAGAATTTTTGTCCAGCCTTTGAAGAAAAATCCCTATAGATTAGGTGCTGATGCCACTTTCTCAGAAATCCTGAGTTGGAAGATTAGCAATGATTATAAAAACAACAACAGCAATTTCACCCCAAAGCCAAGACTTCGAACACTACTCCTCCTGCAGCACCAGCACATATACAGGGAGCCAGAGGTAGGCAGCAGGATGATGCTGCTGCCACCATGCTCTGGGGCTGCATCTGCCAGGAGAGGACAGGAGCTGGTGACACCTTGCAGGAGTGGACAGAGGCTGAGCTCTGCTAAGAAGCAGCACAATGCTCCAGCCATATGCAGAACTGCCACTCGCCTTTCCTGCCATGCAAAGCTACTTGTTTAATAAGTAGTATGTCTGCATACACATATTAAGCATACGTGTACAGCAGTGTAGTTACAAAAGACTTTCTATCCCATCCCTTAGGCTGTCTGCCAGAAACACTCAATTGCAGCAGTTCAAGATTTCTTTATAGCCTAACCACTTAAATTTGAGCCAGTGTATGACCTGGCCTCCACCAGAGTATTTAACTATTAGCTACTCATTGGACCATGGAAGATTTATATCAGCAGCATGCTTCCTGGTCCAGTCACTGTGTTAGAGCTGGATGAAGTGCTGGTTTAAAGAGCAGAACACGATAGCTGCTAGAGTGACCTCCTCCAGCAGAGAGATATGCAGGGACCAATGCTTGTAAGCAAGGCTCACACTCGGGAGAGTTCAGGTTTCAGTGGGACACTCCCTTGGACCTCTTATGCTCTGAGACAAGGAGAGCCTAATAAGACACCTAGTTTCTATTTACCAAAGCACGGTAGAAACTGATTATGCTGGAACAGCATTCAGTTCTATATAATGCTAGAGATTACAGTTACAAAAGGTATTTAAGAAAGCATTAGTTAGAACCAATTTTTAATCTCATGAATGATAGTAAGATTAAGCATTTAAGTGCCCTTTCCTCTCCCTGCCTTATCACATATAGGGAAATCCAACAGAAACATCACACACAGATGAGAAACTTTTGGGAAATATGTAGGAAGATATTTTGATATAAATAGTCAGGTATAAATCTGACTACCCATCTGCATGGAAGATAGCAGCTTTTATGGCAACATAACAGAGACTTCCCCTCCTGTTGGTCTCTACTCAACTCTCTTCTGCAGAAGTTGACAACAGTACACATATCTTATCCTCAGAGAGACCATGTTTTATACACATACAGTGGAGCAGGTAATGGGAACATCGCAAACCACACACCTTGAGCCCCTCTTTACACAACTTTTCTGTACCACAGCTCAAACCATTTTCTTTCATCTTGTCCAGTAAGGAGACAGTGTGCATTCTAATCCAGGCTAATTAAACAGAAATAAGATTTAGTCCCTGACAACTTCTGTTACTGCTAAAAGAAAGTGGAATCACTCCAAACAGATCAAAGTTGTGACTAAAAATCCTAAAAGAAAAATAAAACTCATTCTGGACAGATAAATATCAAAATGGATGTTGTCCTTAGTGCTAATTTGCAAACTTAAGTTTTTTGTGTTCTTTATTAAATACGGTTCAGACAGATTCTCTGCAGGCACAGAAACCCCATTAAGCAGAGGTCACTTTAAAGACTGAATAACTGGTAGTGACTATCACCATCTACTGTTGAATGAACTGCAGCCACTGAATAGATTGATGGCAGGGAAGACAGGCCAGCTCTAGCTTACAATTTAAGGGCTTTTCATTTCCCTATTTGCTTTGCAGTGCTGAGCAAACTTGGCTTATATCCATCTCAGTTCCCCAGATCACCCATGGAAAGTGAATAGCATGTATAAATCCACTAAACATTACAGGGAACTCTTACTCCCCAGCTGTGAGGACTGCAGACCCCAGGTAACACCCAAAACAGGTATTTGTTATTAGATGTCAATCAAGGTCAATCTACCTCATTAATAGCAGCAGCTAACCTTTCAACAAGAGGAACTAAAAAGGTGCAAAGGCTAACTGCTGCCCAAACTCTCATGATTTTAAGTTAATAAAGCTGATGACAATGCCATAGCTACAGTGACGCAGAAGCCAGCTCTCAGTGCAAGAACAGGGGGTACCCTCTCACAGAAACACCTCTGGTTCAGGTGCTACCAGTGCTCCAGTTTCCCACAGCTGTCACATAATAACATTAACACAAACACATTCTTGACAGTCATTTTCCTTAGGGTTATATGCAATGTCCACTTATGATCTCTTAAGTGAGCAGAGCCTAAGGATAGAGCTAAACTTTCTACACCTAGTGACCCTTCTGCAGAAAAGGGGTTCCCTACACCTAGCCTCAAGCTTCCAAGCACTTACAGAGTAAACTCCTCATACTCCCTTTTCAGAGAAGCCAGATGACAGAGCTGAACCTTTTGTTCAATTCTAGTTTCACAACATGCAGTCTCAAGTAAAAACTTCTTTTACTCATCCCCTCCATTTAAAAGTTTCAGTCACTGCTAGATAATAAGAGAGTTTCCTCAACTTACATGATGTTTTCCCTTCTCCTCCTCTTCCCTTACATCCTCTGAGATGGTGGAGCAGAAGACATGGACAAAGCCCAAAGAAGTCTGCATGAAGAAGAGCAGTAGTCCTTGCTACACCCTCACCAATCATACTACACACCTCCCAGACCCGAATGGGAGACAGATTAATGCTCTGCATCAGTGCATTAATGCATCATGTAATCACAATTACACCTCTGCTCAGTGATTCTCTTCAGAGAGACAGAAGGAAGAGACAACTCCAGACAAACATACACGGTTGCTTTGCTGCCCCTCTTCAGACTTAGTGACATCCCCTTTTCCTACTCTCCAGTTCAAAGGATTTTATTTTACCTTCTGTCCTCACTCCAGCTACAGGAACACCTGCACCCAAGAAGCAACCAGTTGTTCCAGGCAGCTACTTTTTCCAAGCCTCTAGCAGCCAGGCTCAGCTGAGTTGCAAGTGTGAGATCTGAGATGGGAGAGAAACTCTGGGAGCTTGCTCTGTCGTAGGCTAAGGGCAGGAGGACTGGAAGAAAGCCGACGTACCAACGCCTTGTGACAACTAGCAGTTGTCTCCGTGGTTTTACAAGTATCAGTTGTATTTACTCTAGCTGAAGTGTTGCCATCTGCAATAGAAATTCAGGTTTCCTATGGCCGCTTCCCAATTCAACATTCATGAAACAGCCAACACCCTTGGTCAGGATCAAGGCCTCATCATGGTAGATACTAGGTAGATAAAGAATATGACATCATCCCATCCCAAAGACTTGACAAAGATAAAGAGGGAGTAAGATGATGGCAGTGTTCCTGGAAAGGGAAAAAACAAACACAACCATGCCCCCTCTTGGTCTCTAAATAATGGTTATGTGTAAAGCCCTGATTGTATGCATACAAGTAAATAAAAATCAAGACTCAAACTAAGAGCCGGGAAGTTGTTCAGTTGAAGTCTGCAAGCTCCTGCCTGTAATAATCTTCCTGCCTTCTGATTAGAACCAAGAAAAGAGTTTAGCATTATTCTTCTTCCTTAATCTAATATTATTTGTAAATGCATTTTCCCTCCCTCCTATCTTTCCAGTTGGTTTTATTTATGTAGACATGCCAGTGTGGTAAATTTCAGACCTATAATTTGTGGCTTCCTGACTTGGGGATGGTTCTGCAGGAGTTCTCATGTGGCTGTTCCTCCAGCTAAATATTTACACACGTATAAACTGTGCATAGCTTTTACTTATGTGCATGAGCAAGGGCTCTGCATGCTTCACATAATTTTTCAAAGTCTGCATGTGTTTTCGATCATGACAACACATTGAAAATATGTGCCTACAAAACACATTTTAAATGTATTTATACAAAACAGTATGTACTTACCCTTGAGGTATTTTCTATATATAGAAAAGCTGAAGATTAGACTTCCTGTTCTCATTCTTTCCCTTCAAGTTCTTCTCTTGCTAGTCATTGTATCCAGGTTTCCATTACGACTCTGCTATACATTATTTTTCACTGGGATGGAATCAATTCAAAAGTGAATTCTAATAATACATATGTATATGATAAAACATGCGACTAGCCCCTAAAGAGACATCTGGGCTTTCACATTTCTGTCAGTTCAACCACAACGCAGGAATGAGCATCATTCTCCTGCTCAGTGTCTATTGAACTTTGAAGTTTACAAATCTTTAATGTGTCAAAAAGGAGTACAGTTATAAATGACTATCAACATTCATTGCCATCATATTTAACACATATAAAATCTATTTAAAAAAAAAAAACTAATAAATTCCATCTTTTCTACCAGAGTGGTTTTAAACAGTTTTTACCTCCAAAGTCCTTTTCCTTTAGTTATTTTAGGTTGTTGATGTGGCTAAACAAATCATTCTGTTTGCTTCCTGAAGGCAAATCCAAAGGCGTTTATAAGAAAAGTTTAACCCCAAGTTAGATATATAGAGCTGTGGCCATCTCTTGATGGACTTGCAGTTTTGAAAGCATTCACTTTTATAAGACTTTGTAATATGACAGTTAATCATTACTTTCTCTACAATGACCTTCCTTTTTCTACTACTGAGACACAAGATGACATGCAGGCTGCAGTAGCTCTGGGACCTGTGCTCACAACTTGCAAGTCCCCATCTAATACCTCTACACCCCGGGACAACTTTCCCCACTTATGAAATACAAAATACATATGACAACAGCCTGAAGACAGGAACACTTCAAAATAGGTGAGATTTAACAAAATTACTCTGGGTATTCCATAGCCTTCGAACTAATCTTATAAACTTGAGCAGTCCTTTAAATGTTAACAGTGCTACATAAATGTATTCACAGGCTGATACATGCTTACAGGATAAGGGCCTAAATTGAAGAGATTCTACAGACCTCACTATTATCTGGATTAACAGAAGATGATCTATTTATGTATGTTCCTTTCTCACCATCATCTTGAATGGATTTTTATTTATAAGCATGACTGGACAGTCTGTGTTTTGCATGAATACCCACTCATCCACAGAGAACAGCAAATCATCTTTCTCCCACTGCAAAAGTTTGTCAAGGAACAGACAAAGATCCACACAGCTCAGCCAGGCAACCAAATGCCACAAATAATAAATAGGAAAACATGGGAGGAAAACAATTCCTGAAGGACTCGTACACTAGGCTGTCACATACAAGCTGCTTGTCACAGTGTTACAAACAACTCAATTTGTACAATTCAGAATGTCTTTGCAATCAAAGAGAAAACAAAAAAAGGGGGCTTAGCAGACCAGAATATCTAACTAGTGCTAGCTACCACTGACAACTGCTCAGTAGCCCAGCTAGCTGACCTGTTATTGTTTGTCGTACAGGTAAAAGCCTGATTGCACAACCAGACTGTGAGGGTCATCAGCTTACACGGTGATACTTGGAAAAAATGTTAAATACAGCAACAAAACATTTCAGAAATTCCAGGTGAGGGCTAGTCTTTTGCGTGGACCCATTTGAAATCTAGAAGAAGTGATATGAGAATATGCTGTGACTATACTGTGGGGTAGTCACAATCTACACACTCACACAGAAGTTCCCATCTTGGCCAAAACCAGCAGGCTCATGTAGGGTCTGCCAGGGTTACCAATACAAGGTGCTGCAGTTTGTAGATCTCTCCAGCTGTACCTCTAAATCCCTTCCTGTCCTCTAATGTCCTCTGAACGGAGCAGAGTGAAGAGGCTCCAGCAGGCAAGCACCAAAAAGCATTGAATCCAAGAGAAATACTTTTCTTAGACAGACCTTGTGACCAGTACCAGGGCCCAGGACCTGCTGGTAGAGTCACTGGGAAGAAGATACTGATGAGCAGCTGTTCTGGACAGCAAAGAGGCAGAAAAGCATGTTTAGATGAGAAAGGCCTGAGCATGTCATGAATGCACAAGTCTTCCTGAGGTGTGCCCCTGTGCTGTGTGTCCCTCTGATCTGTGCTTCAGGTTCCTAGTGTCAGTCAGGTATTGAAGAGGCAGAGTCTGAAGGTAAAAATAAATAACCCACAGACTCAAGCCAGAAGGCATCTGGGGTACAGATTTTGTTACCTGAAACATTTACCGTGTTCGAATAATTCTAAGCTCAGAAATTCAGACCACTTGTTTTACGCAAATATTATCAAAATCTGCAAATTCACAGGAGAAATAAAATAGCAATTTTCAGACAAATTCTCTGCTAATGAAACTAAGCACAACTTTAACCTAGTTTCTGCTATTCTGGTAAACTCACTATTTGATGCAGTCTCTGGTATAGCGAATTTAATCCAGAATAACTCACTTTTTCCTATGAATTCTGACGAGTGTTTCTCAAGAGAATAGATGGATCTTTAAGATGAAAGCATTGAAAAAAAGAAAACCATTTTTTCAAAGAGGTTAAGTGGCGCCTGATAGTCTACAATCTGTCACGTTAAGCAAACAAGGGGAGGGGGAAACCCTACTTTGTAAATAAGGCAATTACAAATCTTGTTTCTACAAACTGGAATGAAGCCAGGATCTAAGTGTGAAGGACTGAGAGTCAAATCTGTTGTAAATTCTTTCAAGCGAAAGTCCCTGTTTAAAAGGCAGAGAACACCAGTTTTAGAAAGGTCATGGAGTCACAGCAGTTTTTCAAAGCACAACTCTAAATGTCAATTTGACCTCTTTTTAAAAGCAGAGACAGATGCAGCTGCACCCTTATGTTAGAAAGATAATAGCAATGATTAACAAGATGTTTTGCATTGAACTTCATGTAGACAGCCATAAAAATATTTACATACCTATTCCGTAGATATGATTTATTATTGTATATTCTTAGTTTAAAGAATAAAAAAGGAAAGAGAAATATACCTGTCATACAGGCATAAAGTTACACATGAGCTACATCATTAAAGCTTTCACTTGAACCTGAGTTTACCACCTTTCCTGGTAAGGGAACTTACTGTAGTGACAGGGAAATGTGGCAATTTTGCCACAGTACAGTGTCTCAACTATAGATTGTTAAGTCTAAGCTCTTTGGGAAGGGTGCAGCAAAGGTGTAAGAGTGGCTCTGAAAGACAGCAGACAAGTCCTGCCATTCTGTGTCTGATACGTACTTCAGACAAGTAGTTTAACTTTGGGCAGGATTCAAAAATACACGGGTGTATGTATGTGCGTACACACAGACGTACATACATGTAAACTTCATACAAAGCTTAGGCAAATTCCACTGAAACTAGGAAGCCAGACTGGAAGATTCAATTTACGCTAAGCCTTTTCCTCTTATTCATAAATTAAATAGACTGTGGGTGATGTGACTGACTGACAGGTAATAAATTGAGCCACTCCATGGTGGTTTCCCATGAGGTGAACTGTTGCTTCTCCTGATTTTTAATTGGAGGTTAATTGAATTCTGTAGCACCCTACTATAAACAAGTCCTGGCACTAAAAACAAAAAGACAAGGAATGATTTCATGAATGTATTCCCATAGTCCAATAAACATTCATCACTTCCATTCCCCACATATACTGTCAGAAGCGATAAACATACTCATATCAATAACAATAGTCTAATATTCTGCTCCATTCCCCATCACAGAAGTACCTGACCCTGATTTCCAAGGGAAGTAAAAGTGTAGGGTGCAACCTCATTCAAGAATGTGAAAGATCTGCCTCTAACTCTCCGAAGCCTTCCTGAATATGTACAGCATAACACGATACCTTGATTCTCACCCTCCATTTCTATTCAGCTTACACATAGTTGTACGCACATACAAAAGTGAGTATGCAGTAGATACAACAAACCTAGCCACATCTGGCATACTCCTCCTGCATAACGTCAAAAGGCCTCATGGCAAATGCTCCAGCCACTTGCGGTTATTCCAAGTCAGGATGTAGGAAAGAAGGGTTTTGGCAGGAGAGTAATGGTAAACCCTAGAACAAAACTACTATAGCTCCATAGGACATGTAGGTAGACTCTAACAGTGACCAGCTGGCAAAGCTGGCACATTTAAAGCAGTACATGGCTGAGCATCGCCAACCTAGCAGGAGTTGTATTGTGGCTCAAACAAAGATGAAGAGGCAAAAATATCTCATTTGTAGCTTTCTACATAGTTTTAAAAACAGAGGTTACTAGTTAGTTTTTCAGTTTATCAGATTGTTATTCTCTTGCATTCCTACTTTGTTATGTATATTATTACCCCCTCCCAAAAAATTAAAGCAAACACCCTTAACCACAGTTGTTCCCACTAATAAATTATTTATTAAATACGTTTACATAAGCTGTCTTTCACAGTACAAGTCACATTGAAATTGCCCTAATTAAAATATTTCCATTTATTTGCATGACTAACCAGTCTTTATCAGTAACATAGCACTTTATAGCTTCAAAGCACTTTAACTGAATACAAAATGGATTATCTGAAAACTTGTCCAAGAACATAACCTGGAATCTGATGCACAGACTCAGCTATTGTTTCCCAAAATAGCTATTGCCTTTGCATGTGCACTGAATCGCAGTGAGGGTAACAGTGACAGGCCTGAAGAAGTATATGTGTTACTTACAGAAAGAATTAATAGTCCATAGAAGAGGGAGAGACCAGACAGTGTTCAGTGGTGACAGAGAAAAGCAGATGGTTCAGTCCTTTGCCTTGTAGGAAAAAAAAATGTCTATCCCACTTCCCTCCATGCTTCTTGCTGAAGAGGGCTGTCATACTCATGTGCAAATGAAGTCCTGCATCTCTAAAATTGCTTGCAAGAGACTTGCCACTGCTCTTTCACTTCCTCCTCTTTGGAGTTTTGTACAGACATTTGAATGCCAAAATATTCAGGGCATCTGGTGCTGCTTTCTGGATTCTCTGGCCACTGATAACTTGCACTGCATTCAAAATTAATTTCTCACTGTAATACCATCACTGGGTCTCCACACAAAGTTCTTATTCGTGGGCCACCCATCGGTTGAAAGAAGATGAGGGTGAGCTCTCTTCAGCTTCACAGCTTGTTTTAACAAGGAACTTACATACAGAAACAAGCTACTTCCATCAGCATTGAGCTACCCTGCCTGCCTGCAACTTATTTTCCTTTTTAAAAATTAAAGATTACAATAGAAAAGGTTGGTGGGGGAGGGCAAAGGTCTTTCAAATCTATCTACCAAATGAAGCAATATGAAAGAGTAGAAATTGTAGATCTGTTGCTTTGGTTTTCAAAGACTAAAGTATTTTTTAGTACTACCAACATGCTTTCCCTTGAAGACTCAGAAGTATAGTACTATCCCTAATACTTCCCTCTTGTTGAGGGGAAAAAACAACACAGTTCTTCAAAGCAGCCACGTTTGTCCAGTGTTCTGCAAGTGCCTCAGCTGAAGGAATGACAATGGAAATCGCAGAAGACGACAATTTTATTCTAGATAACTACAAAACTGCAAAATACCTGATTTTGTATGTTACTGCTCCCTGCCCTTTCTCCTGTGCCACTGAACTGAATCTTCTTATGCATTCACTCAATTGCTTCAGGCTCCTTTAAACCTCAAAACAGCACTACAGTTGGAGTGTATATGGTGGCTTTTATCCAGAAAGACCTACAAGTGCTTGATTACCTCCACCAGAATGTAATTATATACAGCCTACTCACATCTCTGCAGATTCATAAGGCTGGAAAGAGACATCAAAAGATCATTAAGTCTGCCCCTCCCTGCAGGATCAATCATACTTGGGCTGTTCCTGACAGAGGCTGCCAAACCTGTTCTTAAAGACATCAAATAATGAGGGTTCCACAGGATCCTTCAGCAGCCTAAACCAGTGCTTAACTCTCGACATTAGGTTTTTCTACCCAACTTCAAGCTCTATGTTGTAATTTAAGCCTATTATCTCTTGCCCTATAAAATCTGTCCTATAAAATTTTTATATAAATGTTTATCATGTTTGTTCTTATTACACCAATTTGGTCACCTCTTAAGACTATGAAACACCATTTTATTTAATATTTTCTCAAAAGCCAATGTTTTCTAAGCAAACAGCCCTCTAAGGGAACTGTTGCCCCCTCATTAGAACTACCTACTGGAGCAAGTACTTCAGGTTATGTGGCAAGCACTGCCAACCCTAAAATGACAGTCACCAAAAGGAATAGAAGTGCTCCTATAGTGCAGTAATTGAGAGTCTCTTGAAGAACCTGCTGGGAACAAGAGCCCCAACTCTTTTTTTGTTTAGTGTTGGTTCAAAATACCAGCAATTTACCATCATTTCCTAGGCAGATTATTATTCATACTAACACAGTCACAGTTTGGTATAGACTCAAAAGAAGTTAATGCCTGCTGGTTGTGTCCCTCTTTAGCTTTGAGACAAAAAAGAAAATAAAAATCAAAACAACAAGATCTCTGAGCAAAGCTTCATTGTGTTGCTTTTTCCATTCTGCTGCACTTTAGACCTTTTGAACAGTATTGTTACTATTTAGTACTAAAATGCCTAGAGACCAATTGAATCACCAACCCAGCATACTCAGGAAGCTACAACTGTAAGATACCACTTGCTATGAAAGACCTTGTGATCTAAATAGATATCAGACTGTAATAAAAGGATAAAGCATAAAGAAACAGCTAGCTTGTTTGCCAATGTTAACATAAAGTATCCCGCAAGAAACGAGGTACATCCTACATGTGGAAAATGAAGATGATGCAGCTGCAGTGAAAGGGTCAAAGGGATGTTCACAAAACCACTGCTCCCACCCAGCCCTGTCACCTGTGTGTCCTACTCCATAGCTGGGATTTTTTCTAGCATTAAACACCCCTTCACTACTACTGAGCTTATGTTCATAAACAAATTAAGTTTAGAACATCGGCAGCACAAGAGATAAGTTGAGTTACCATTTTCTGGCTGGTGGCTGAGAGGCACCAAATCTCAGAGTTTACCTCTTGATTTTGAGAGGGGAGTAGCCACCCAGTGTAAAGCCCAACTCCCACAACTCCCATGTCCTCCCCATGAAGCACTGCTTGAAATGTAACTTATATTAAGCAAATCATGCCTGAAAAGCATATAAAGCATTATTGTTTTAAAATAAAATCACTTCATAACTTAGTTGTGGCATATATTGCCTCTTCGATCCTCTGAATATAGTTTAACTTACCACAAATCTAGAGATCTCTCAGGAAATTGTAAAGTTTGCACATATGAACCAAAAGGGCTCCCCCCACAATGGACACTCCTTCCCATCTTCCTTTTCTTCCCCCTCCCTCCAAATACAGGAAGAGAGATCTCCAGCTGCCTGCTGAAGAAAACAACCACCAAATAGTGCACATCATTCAGATGGCTTGGATGATTCAGCTTTTCCACTTGAGCTTTGCTGAAGTAGTGCATAAATGGTCCTTTGTGCATTTCTGAATCAAGTGTCATTAACAGTCCATGTACATATCAACACAATTTATGTTTGAAAAGCAACTTTCCATCTAAAATGCAGCAGTGTATCCGTTACCTTACAACAGCTCTAGTTCTCAAATCGACGAGTAATTACATCTACCTACGCTTAGATACTGCAGTAACTCCAGCCTTTAAAAATCCATATTTTACTGTTCTCAAAAACTGCATCAAACAGGGCAGTGAAAAGAGGATCTAGTGACAAACTCATAAATTTGGAGGCCACCTGATGTGATGTGCATTGGTTTTAGAATGGGAGGGCTGCGAAGGAACAGAAAAGCCAGATGTTACAGTCTGCTCTCTCAGATAAAACAGCATGATAAGCAGCAGCTTGATTGTAAATGTCCCACAAAGTTACCAGCAGCTACATTTTGAAAGTTCAAGATATTCTCATTGTCTAGAAGCTTGTAGGATAATAATATTAACAGTTTCCAGAGAGTGGGTTTGGGGGCTGGACGGTGTGAGGGTAGAAAAGATGTAATAGTGCAAAATACATACAAGTTTACTGCTCACATTTTAAGAAATCGTGCCTGATTTTACTTCTTTAATTTCTTTGTCTGCTTCCCATTTGTTCAAGTGTTCACTCGAATCCTCTTCATCAACAAGATCCTATTTTCATTTCACCCCTGCAGCCATAAATCAGAAATGGCTCTAATAAACAAAACAAATTTGACACAAAAAGAAGAAGAATCAAACCTATTGCTGCCTTGGGCAGAACCCCTTTCCAGACAAGCCTGGTTTACTCAGCAGAAATGCTCATTTATCCTGAAGAACAGCACGAGCATATGGAACACAACAGCGCCTTCTGCAGGCACACAAACATGACAATGCAGTAATTGCCCAAGGTGCTCAGCAAGGGCAGCCACACTGGATCTGTCTAGGGGAACACACAACTGATGCCCCCAGGCATAAGCAGCACCTGTACCACCACAGGCCAGCTCACTTTAGAAAAGGGAGAAGGTGGCAACAGATTGAATGGACTGGTCATCATGGGAAGTCACTGAAGACCTAGAGAAAAATAACAGAAACATTGCTTGACCTGGTGCTTTGACCAACAGAAGGAAGTCTTTGAGGGTCACCTAGTGTGCCCCTTTCCATTAAGACACTACCTGGGATCTTGTGTTAGGGCTGCAAGGTACATGAGAGTACTGAAAAACAACCAGAGAACCATGCTTTGGCAATATCTCTTCTTCCACTAATGGCTTTTACTTGTTTTTGTGTTTTTATAACCAACATTCACTCCATTTTAAGATGTTATGTATATACGAACCAAAGAGCTTGTATCAAGCTAATTAGGCTGGTCCAGTTCTCACCTTGCAGTTCCTGCCCCGAGTCAACACTGCCAGACTAATCCACTCACTCCAATCACACCCAGCCATGTGAGCCACAAGCACTGTGTGAGTCCAGAGGGTGCCTGAAACCTTCCGCATCTTGAAAACATGTCAAACACTTCATAGGAAACTAGATGACAGAAGTCCACATTTGGAGGAGCGAGCTGTAGAAGATGTCACATGCTACGGATACCGGCAGGTAGGGGGCTCAGGTTTTCTGAGCTTCAGATTCCTGGTGACGTTTTTTTTCATTCCACACCATTTATTGATAGCAACGGGAGTGGTTCTCACAAGGGCTTCCCATCACACTGCCCCTCTTCGGTCAACCACTGGGAAAGCGAGTCACGATACTGGAACCTGAGCCTCTTCCACATCCTGCTAAAAGATGCCTTGTTCCCCACACACAAACCACATCCATCCCCAGCGCAACAGCAAACTCCAGTCAGTAGTTGCGTTTTTTGTGGTAAGGCCCACCCACGAGTGAGCACCCCAGGTGTCTGCCTCAGTGCTTCACTTTGCAGTCTCTCCCCAACAATCCCAGCTTACTTGCCCACTTCACATCAATGAAGGCCTTTCTGCACAGCACTAGGTGAATGAATCATGACCATGCCTTACAAGGAGCTTATACACTGCTAAACTTAGTTTTTTGAATAACTTCCCTTTACCTCTACGTTAACCCTGTGCTCTGGGACACATCATCCCTACAAACTGTTCCCACACTTCCACAGGAGAAGAAACTTTGCTAATCAAAGAACAACTCATCTATCTTATCACATTAGCCTTTTCCTCTGGTTTTTAGTTCTCTAGTCCCACATTAATTTGCTGCTTGGGTATACTCATAAGCCAGTTCTGACCTACAGCTTATTGGGACCATAAGTCAACCAAGTGCAGGGTACTCACCACAGGACAACACATGGCTGATGTGGACCAGGTATATGATCCAGGACACCCCACCAGCCTCTCCCTTCTCTCCCTGTTAACAAAGAGCAAGCCTCCCCTGGCTCACAGCTCATGAAAATGCCACACTGGGGGAGGAAGGAAATCCCCTACCTGACTACAGGACAGAAAGAAGCTGACAGTGCAGATGCTGTTAGTAAAGGTCCAGCCCATTCCTGAAGAAGAAGAGCAGCCCCTGCACAACAGCAGAGAGAGGGCCATGGAGCTCACCAGTGGCCTGCTGCTTTAAGGGTTAATGCCCAGCCACATTATCAGCATCCCAGGCAAGCCTTTCCACTGGGAAACTATTAGATGAAATCAATTCTAAGCATTTTTACTTCCTGCCTTTGAATTTATTACTTCCAAATACCTGAACAACCAAAAGCTTTATGAAGCTAGGAACTGAACCAGAGGCTTGTCACTCAGCTCCTGAGCAGGAGGAAGAGAAGAGAGGGACTGCTGCTTTAGCTTCTGGGTTCCTCCATGGCTTCTCATGTCTCCACTCTGCCTAGCAGCTGCACAGACAGCAGCAGAGGGGCAGGTAGGAAAGGGCCTGCACCCATCTCTCCAACGGGGCCTGAGCATCCAGAGTTAACAAAACTCAGAACAAGAAGAAAAAAAACAGATCTTCCTCCCCAGTGATAAGAAGCTGATGTGTTTGGAGCTAAAGGGTGAAGGACTGCTTGGGGTGGTCTAAGCAGCTTCAAAGCAAAGTCTAAGCCAACAGTTTACTAAGCAGAGAGGAATTCTTTTGTGAATCGAGAGCTTGGAAACACTGTCTTGCCGGCAGCACTATTTTGACTGGAAAGCTCTGGCCAAAATATCTTGGACAACAAAACAAAACTAGATTATGCTGTAAATATTAAAAGCTTTATAGCTGTTTGTTTGTGCAATAAATTCCTGGAAAGTCCCTTGACCTTAACGTAGGGAGGAAAAGATCAGAGAGGAAGAAGGAAGTAGGGAAAGGAAATAATTCATTTTGGAGATTATTTATTACATTCTCATCCTTTTCACTTTTATAACAAGTTATACCAACTTCCTCACAAGAAACAAGCAGTCAAGAGCTATGCCAGAAGATATGAAGAC
This sequence comes from Pezoporus wallicus, assembly GCF_028554395.1. Classification (NCBI taxonomy): domain Eukaryota; kingdom Metazoa; phylum Chordata; class Aves; order Psittaciformes; family Psittacidae; genus Pezoporus; species Pezoporus wallicus. The sequence goes on from NW_026635157.1 coordinate 2,243,750, forward strand.
TTCTGCATGTTCAATGGGACTTTGAGTGGGCTTGGGGAAGAATCACAGCTAGAGCTGTGTTATGCTTAAGAAAACCTTTGTCCAAGTTCTGTGGAAAGAAATTTAAACAGCATAGTTGCCCTACCAGAACTACAGCCCCTACTTCCTACTATCATATAATGAAATCAAATCAACTTTTTTTAGTAGCTGGTGAAGTCTGGCTGATCATTTCACCTGGGTGAAAATCCTTCCTTTCATTATCATTCATGAAGTTATTTTTCATAAGGTTGAAAAAGGATTTTTGTATTTTGATTTGGGTTTAGTTTTTTTTTTTTTTTTTTTTTTTTTTGGGGGGGGGGGGGGTGTTTGGTTTTTTTTTGTTCTGGGTTTTTGTTTGTTTGGGGTTTGGTTTTTTTTTTTACACTTTACACAAAAATTTACAGCCCATTTGTGACTACTTGGCATTATTAACATTCTCACTGGAAGTATAAGAGGATTTCATTAGAAGCATTTGCACTGGAAACAGCTAATGTGAGATGGAAGAGGGAACACGTTAATAAGGAACACTGAGAAGCATGGGATTACTTGGAAAAAACATTAAATACCTGTATGAGGTTAGACTGTGGTATTTTCTATGGCTCTCAGTAAATATTTTCCCAAACAAAAAAGCCTCTAAGCAAAGGTCACAGGGGTCTGGAGGCTCATTACCTGCAAAGCACTCCCAAAATATATTAAAGCACATGGTAGCTGAGTGCCAGCAGCAAGCACAGCCCCCTGCTTCATCACAATCTCATCAGGTCTGCTCCGCAGATATGTTTCAACAGTTCTTGTTCTGCCCCATCCATACTCAAAGAGAGCTACACTTACAGAAGAGGAAAAAAAAAACCCACAAAAAATAAACCAAAAAACCTCAAAGAACTTTGCTGAGAGTGGCACTGTATCTTGGACTTGGCTGTCCTCTAATTCTTTGGCTGCTGCCAAGCTGCCACCATGCTCGATAAACTTCCATCCTCACCTCTGCCCAGGGAAAAAACAGAAATTGTAATCACAGTTCTGCTTGTAAATCAGCACTGTCCAGCATTTGTTTTATGGTCAATTCCTGTCTCCATACCCAGGTAACAAATCATATTATCACCTAAGAAAATGTATCTTTGCCCTGTCATCAAAAAATATATTAGGTTAACTCCATAACCACTTAAGGGGGAAAGTCAGTGGCTTTACATCATCCTGATCAGATGAGGTGGCCACACAGGGAGGTTTAAAAATAAATGTTCACATCTATTCTATGTCATGCTAAAACAAACATTTCTCCCACTGGCAGGAACTGGAGGACACCCAAAGGTCTGGATTTTTTTCCTCCACCAAATATGTAATCCTCATTTTATTTCCTACTGGCAAAGCATGCATAACAGAGAACTGCTGCCTGTTTCATATTTAGTACATGTAGAAAAATCCCAATTCTAAGTGATATTGGCCCAGTAATATTGGTTTTAAATTTGACTTTCCACTTCTGGATTGAGTCGTGAGTAACCCAAACTAAGCAAGCTTTTGGACCACTGTGGGAATGACACAATCTCACGAGCAGTTACCGACTACCAAAAGAGAAGGCAAAACTGACACTTGCCAGAGAGCTGGGTTCACAACACGCAGGCAACGGGATAAAGAGGGGCTACTATTTTAAACTGATGCAGCAGCAGTGTAGGCAGTAGAATTTGGTGGAATTATATATTGACGGGAGCTCTTGACTGCTTTTGTCAGGCTTCTTACAGCTCAAGTTCCATGTGTAGAACTATATATAACTACTTTGAGTGACTGCTTGTTTCATATTCCAGCACCACACAAATGTAGCAGTAGCAACAAATGGGAATGTAGCACTTGTGTGGGTTGTTTTCTCTGCAGTTAGTGCTACACAGCTGAAACAGTGTTCAACACAACATAGACCCATACATTCAGCTTAGCCTGGCCCCTCTTCCTTCATTCTCCAAACTGAACCTTTTTGAAGTGCTCTTCCTACATTTTAGTTTAAGTAGGCAGCTTTCTTGAGAGCTCTTGTCCATTCTAAAACCTTGAAGCCTGCAAGATGACAAAAGCATTTCTATGCAGTTGCCGGCAGTGGCCACAAAGAGCATGTGCTCCTTAGCCACAGCACATGCAAAGGAAAACTCAGACTAAAGAGAAGAAATGAGCCACAGCTGTGCAGTGGGACAAAGTCAGTTTACTCCAAAGCACTAAACACATATTTCCAATTGGGCACGGGCATTTTGAACTCTGAGAGGGTGGCACTAGGACATACAGTAGAAGCTGGGGAAAAAAAGTCATCTGAGTCCAGAAGCCACAAGCACAAGCCAGCACCCACCCTCCTCCAAAATGGCAATCCTGCTGTCAAAGGCAGTTCTGAGAACACATGCACACAAGAGTCTTGCAGCTCAGATCATGCAGAAGAGACTCCAAAAATTTACTGATGAATGTAGAAAAGCTCTTGAGGAAGTAAAACCTGTAAAAAAGGTGAGCTGAATTTACCATCAAGGTCAAAGATTAAGCCTGATGGTGGGTTTAACTTCATCTACTCAGGGTATGGCTGCAGCTATAGAGCAGTTTATGAAGACTGCCTGTTGGGAATGCAATAAAGCAGGACATAAGATTTGGACCAAAAGAAAACAATTTTTGTGAAAAAAAAAAAAACGCTTTTATCCTCTCCAATTATAAAGCTGGTCCTCACCACCAGTTTCCTGGTTTGGCCAAGTTTTAGAATTGCCCTCTCCCCCTCCCCCCTTTTCTGTTAAGGGAGCACCCACCTTATGGAATAAGTTGTTTTTAAAACAAGCCCTGCTTAGGAGGAAACAAAAAAAAAAGTTATCAGTTCATTTTTTAGTATAAAATCAATTTAATACAGTACTCTTGTCACCTCTGTTGGCCAGCCAGAATTCAAACACTGAATAATTTCATTATGCCTAATATTATCATTATTCCATAATATTAGGGGAAACACATTGCTTGAAGAATCACCTTGAACTCTGTCTCTATAAGTCAGCCCTATTCATTTTTATGTCTTATTTCCTCTTCCTCATTACCATCTAGAATAGCATTCTCTTGCAGTTGATTATGTAAGGGAACACACAAGGAATTGGCATGCAAGTATTCTGCAGACTAAATGGAAGGCTGCTCAATATTTCTGAAGTGCACATTCCTGAAATCTCAGCATACATATATGCAAGAGTGCCTTTTCTATTATTTTTGTGGGTTTTACAATATTTTCTAATTAACTGTGTTGTTTTGCTACCTTGACAGAATGTCCAGAGTATTATGGAGTACTGTACCACAACAGGATATTTGGATACATATGTTATACTCATTAGGGAAGTCAACCTTGCCATAGTTTTTGTTATAACAGATACATGTACTTCAATGCCAAGAGACAAGCCAAGTTGTTGCATATTACACTAACTTGTTACCTACATTTTTCTCAGATTAAGCCAGAAAGATATCAACATCTGTGATTGGTTCCTAGATAAGTGGGTCTTTCTTTTAAACACCCCAAATACAGAACACCCTCTATATTCACTATACACAGTAAGAAATTAAGCAATCAACATCTTTCAAATTTAACCTCTTGGACAAAGATCTGAGAGTTCAGACTTTTCAGATGTTTCCCCTCACTTTCAATTAATATGGTAGAAAGAGGACTAGCACAAGAGATGGGTATTCCACAAAGATGGGGCAGATATCACCTTCTCCGAGATTAAAACGCAAAAGGAACGATCTGAAAAATATGAATTTTTAATACCTCTCCAGTAGAGCTTCTAACAGGAGAGCTGTTACTGTAAAGAAGAAAAATACCTACACTTTGGAATGTTGCAACATGCACTGCTATGGGTATTTCCCACATCATAAACCATTCTCCCAGACCAACAGTAGCATATCTCCCAAATGGTAACAATAGTACTACATGATCTGTGCCACTCTGTTATTTGGTAAGCAACAGCTGGTTAATATTAAACATTGTGCACAGACATCAAGAAAGGTGAGGTACTTGTATTTTCCCTCTCATTTGGTGTTCATGCAGTGAGGAACTTCAATGTTTCTCTGAAACAAAAACGTAGGACTTTATTAGATGCCACTACACATCTGCAGCAGCTTATTCAACCAATTGTATTATCACCCAGTGGCAACAGCACATACACTTGTTCTCAACACAACACTGAGCCTCCCTCTAGATGGGAGTTGGAGTCCCCACTTACTCCATCAGCCCTCTTTGGAGAGAGCTTTCTAGCATTATTAACATTCCGTAACAAATACAAAAGGAAAGGAAATACAAGATACATGCTTCCTTCTTTGGTAAAGAAATCATCTGGACATCATTTGCACACACCTGAGCCAAAAAAGACACTTGCTTAATGGTCACCTCCATTTTTAAACCATGGAAAACCAGACATTAAAGATGAGCAAAAATTCCATTTTAAAGTCTTATTTAGACAAGATCCCCGACTCTTATCTTGTTCAGTAATTGTGATTTAATTTAAAACAGTTCGGTCAGTCAGTTTGGGGCTCATCTATACTACACCACAATGCCTACACCAATGGCAGTTTCAGCCCTCATCTCAGGGGCAGGACCAAACTGTTCTAGGGTTCAACTGTACTGCAGCTGTATTTGTCCATGCCTCTAGTACAGACTGCCATCTGAGGGAGTGGGGAAGAGTGGCATTAAGACAGACATAATCTGCTTTGATGAGAAAGGTTCAGGCCAGCCCCCAGCTAAATCACCAGTGAGTCACAATCAAACATAATTGAGAACTGAATTTAACACACTGTCTCTGTGGGGTGTAGCACGTCATAAGCTTGTTGCAGAATGGCCTCATCTTCACAGCCAGACTTACGGTATGTTTTAACATACCCTAAATAACTTCTGTTATCACATACAATTTCTGCCCCAGTCCAAACTAGCATTTAACCTTCCTTTTTCCCTCCCCACCCGTTATTAAGTATAAACTCTTCATCTTTTCAGCAAGGCCAAAGGAGTAAAGGCTGTTGGCAATGTATCATCTAAGAAAATAGTTAGTCTTATTAGCAGGGAATGCAAAAGACTTTTTCTTTTCATTTGACTAGTCTGTGCCCAGTACTGCAGTACAGGAAGGTACAAACTGTATCTGTTTAAGTGTAAAAAATATATACAACTGTATTTAACATTTAAATTAAACACAACTGTTTCATACCAACAATCTTATGTACATTCAGTTTTAAACAATACCTCTTTAATATCCTCTTCTTTTGTTAAACAAGTTTTATTTTCCTCCCAAAATACCCAATGCTACTTTAAAATTCTGGAGAGGAGAAAATCTGAGCTATATAGAAAATAGCAAGAGGTCTTACAATTGTAATGTATTAGCACATATTTTTCATAAACAATATGTAATTCAAAATCTGAACCACTATAAAAGTTCTTGTAAGTCCAACAGGACTGCCTTTAAAAACTGACTTTGGTTAACAGCAAATCATTCTTAAACAATTAAGGAAAAATATATATTCTTTTACCACCTCTACAGATGCATTTCCGTGGTATGTTGTAGCAATCCATATATCTTTACGGATGAGAACTATAGTTGCTCAGCGCTCTTCACCTGTACTGTGATTTCAGTAAAATGGATTATATATCAGGTTGGATTGATTTATAGTTAAATTAGTCCAACTTCTTAAGATCTCTGGGTAAGAGAACTCTCTTCCTAAGACTTCCTAACATCTCTGGATATCAGAGGAAGAATGGCAACACTACTACTTCCTCACAAGGCTGATCTCATGCAGTACTTGCAATAGCACTGCTAAGTTGCATGAAACTGCTGTTTTCCTGCTTATCTTTCCTGGTCAGGAGAATAACACGACTTTTGCTGAGCTCTACATACTCTGACACCCAGCTAGTCACACCAGCCCCTAAGAATCCAGGCAACTGAAGTGCCACTGGACTTTACAGTAATGCAATGATTTCCTCTGAGTCATTATGCATGTTTCAGGTCATGCATGGCCTCTGTATCACTGAAATTTTACTCATTTCCAGGGGAATAAATGCCCTCAGCTTTTGGCCAGGAAGAGGAACTTGATCTGTATCTTTCTTCCCTCCTTGTACTACAAAACCCTCTGATCCATCTAAAATCACCAATGAAAAGGCAAAAATCTAAGATTCTCCAGGAAAAGAACACCACATTAGTCACTATGCACCAGTTAAGCTGAAAAGTAGAGAAGTCTGACCGATGAGCAAAGGCACTTGGTAACAGTCCTGTGAACAACAGTCAATGAGTCAACAGTTTCAGTCTTGTGATCCAACTGACCAGCAGCGAGGGCTCTGTGGAGGAAGATTTTGTGGATGATGTAACAGAAGATTTTTTAGCACCTTCCTCTTGAAAAGGAATTGTTGCACTGTTGTGGAGGTCTGCATTCATAAAACATCTGCTGCCTCGAATATAATCTGTTCCCCTCACTAACTGCTTCTCAGAGACTGGCCTTGAGAGAGGGTGTTGTGTGGAGGTGCTTTCTTCAATGATTGGGGGTATCCTTTCATTACTGAAGTACCTGCAGAGGGCATCTTCACCTGCACAAACAGGAGGAAGAAAACTAATTACTGCTGACTTCAAAATCCTCCATTAACATTTTCTATTTTAATAAAGAGATTCTGGTTGCAGTTCAAGTTACCTAGATTTTGGTTACCCTTCTAAACACACCTCGACATAAGCAGCTATCAGCAGATATATGGCTTTTTGCATCTTTCATATTTTAAGCAACACAAAGAACAACAAAATCAACTCACACATAGACAATACCATTTGGCTGTTAAATTACAAACCTGCTAGTGCAGACTACCTTCATGTACATAACTATCATGAGCAAGACCCAATAAACCTTCTTGTAATGTGTCACTGAATATGCTGATAGACCAGAGTTCAATCTATGTTTACCTGTATGTTACTCATGACTAACTTAAAAGCTACAGATATTACTCTGGACACAGAAATTAATTTTGCAGATAAAGATGTAAGCATTTCCCTGGTTTTGACCATTGTTTCTCTGGTTTTACTCTTCCCTAGACAACTGTCCAGAGCAGCTGCTAGAGACATCCTACTGGGCTAGACAAGTCTTTTTTCTGACCCAATACAGCTTACACACAAGCCCACAGCACTTAACTACATTTCAAGTGCTAAGAACAGCCAACACAAAACCAAAAGCAAAACCAACCAAAAAAAAAAAAAATACCAAATCCATACACACAAAATCCAGCCCTGCCACCTGGTGATCATTCTCTTAGACCTGTTACTTAGCTTGCTTCCAATATCCCTCCAAGTTGAAGTTTCTTGTTATCAGTTACTACGTGGCCTAGAATTACACATTAGCTTTCCATAACAGATTTCAAGAATAAGGTAAATACTCATCCTTTCTTATTTCCCACTCTAACAGGACTTGTAGACTTTCAGATGCAAAAGGAAGCCAACGAGAGAAGTATGGGAATGAAAAAAGCCACCCAACCTAACACCCACTGTTATGAGCTTCCGTCTCCCATTCTGTGTCATCTGCAAAACATATTAATTTCTAACAGCAGGTGCAGCAAAAAAACAACTCCTAAACATTTCACTTTTAAGAATGAGCTTGCTTCCACAACAACCTCCACAGTGAGCTAAACAAACAAAGATTTAACAACAAAGCAGTTTTATGATCAATATTAAATGAAGAAGAAAGGGAAAAGGGTGTGTGTTCACAAGAACATTAAGACAAGACAACAAAAGCTTGAGCCCCAGCACTGAGTAGCCTCACAAATTTCACAACTACCATGCAGCATTCCTACTAAAATCAACAACTCTTATCTTGGATCAGTTCAGCAATATGCAAACACTAATTCTTCATTCCTAATTTAAACACTTCCACACAGTTCACCCCAAAGAAATTTTGGAGAGGAATGAAAGAGAAAGAGGGACAAGACTGAAAACTTTGCCTTTTCTCCCTGGTGCTCGTGGCCTAGAGAAGGGCTCTGCAGCTCCTACCCAGCTCCCATCAGCAGGCATTGACAGAGGACGAGGTTTTCCTGAAGGCAACATAGAAGGTTATGAGGAATTACATTAAGCTTAGGAAACCAAGTTTTAAAATTGTACTTTTCACAATTAAGCAAAGGGAGAGATACAACAACAAAGAGTTAAAATTGCAAGGGGGTGTGTGTGTGTGTATAAAATCAGGATACTTCCAGAGTTGAAATATAAGAAAGCAATGTGCTGAGATTGAACAACCATACTCTTGCTCATTTACTGCAACAGTGAACATAATAACCAAAAGTTGTATTCAAAATACACATGGAAATGGCCATCTGTAGCAGCAGACCCCAGCTGAATGACATTCATTAAAGAAATAATGGCATCTAAGTGAAATTATTTCAGATGTTTCATTATTTTATTCACAATTTACACAGACTGCCCGTAACACGCAGTTTTCTAAAACTATTCCAAACTGACCAAAGTGTTTATCATAACAGAAATTACAAAAGAAGAATGAACTCACCATAGGATTGTGTTTTTTCCCTCATCTTAGCTGGTAGAATATTTGCTTCGATGGGATACACAGGCAACTGATTTGAATCAGCAATAGTAAACCTTCGCCTTCGACTCTCCTGATCCAGAAAAGAATTGGGGGACTCGGCACCCTTGGACCCAGGTAGTGGCTGACTGGGTTTGTTGCCTCCTCCGTACACAAAACTCCCTTTTTCATCTCTGAAAGGACATTTCACTTCAGTTAGTAGCTTAAAAGAGTTTCATGCTACAGACACAAATGAGTTTGGAAGATACTTCTAGCACCTAGTCATGCTCCTGACAACTGATATTGGGCTGCAAACAAGCTGAAAAAAAGTAACCCAAGTCAGGTGATAGATAATTTCGTTATAACACACTTACCAAGGAGAAAAGAAAGCTCCCCGCCATGCTAACTCACTTTTAATGACCCAGTCATTTAACACACGAAGAAGTTTCAAGGTACCATCCCTGAAAAACCTTTTGCGAAATAAGATCTTTCTGCCCTGAGAGTACTAATGCTCCCAATTTGCTGCCCGTTAAGTACACAGTTGCGACAGAAGACTGCATACATAGACTTACTCATCTTTGTGTAATGGCAACACTTACTGCCTCCCTCTGAGGGACTCTGCTTTTCAGTCATTGTAAGAGGCCAATAACTGCCACTGAATATTTATCACCTCCTCTCTTCATTCAAAAGTGAGACCCCCTCCAGAGTTTCAATAATAAATTCATAGTGTATGTACACTGTGCCTGTATTTCAAGCAATTTCTGCAGGAACTCCTTTCCCAGAGCAATTCCACGTTCCAAAGGCCAAGAACAGCCAATTTTAGAACCAGTACTTCCAAGTACTTTTGGAAAAAAACCTGCCCTCCAGATTAGGATTTGGTTTAGATTTTTTCCCCCGTTCCCCGTGCATGCTACAATCTTAATGCTTAAAGCAATCACCAGCCAAGTCAGGCATAAAAATACACAGCAGACTGTCTAAGCACATGCATGCCCTGCTATTCACTACAGCCCCCTTGGCACTGCATACTCCAGCTCTCCATCAACAACAATGCTAGAGCTCGGTGAAAGGGAAGGAGCTATTTATGGAGATTCAGGGACTGAGAATTGCACAGAAGCGTTACATCACAACCATATGTATTAGGAGAGCTCTCCTACAACACCACCATGTGGAGACTATGCCACAGGGAGGGAAAACCAGTCACTGCTCTCTGCCTTCCCAGTGTGAACCAGAGAAAAACCATGCAAGGAATGGAAGAGAACAGAAGAGGACAATGGCAGGGAAAATGGTGAGAATTGCCACACGAATACATCAGTGTCAAGAGAAGAGCAAAACATGCAGAGGTGAAATTAAATAGCCAAACAGAAGACAGAAGATCTGCCCTTTCTCCTCTTCTTTGCTGCCTCAGCTTCCCCACATTTGATTTTTTTAAAAGCCTAAGTCAAGAAGCCTCCCCCTTTCCACACACCATCCAGGACAAGTTTGATCTTGCATTACTAATTTTTTCCATGTCGACAACTATTCAGGTCTAAAGGCATCTGAAACTACATTTAATTTTGTGACATTTTTAATTCACCGATGCACCTGAAATATAATATGAAGACCAAGATATGCTCAACTCAGCTGCTAAAGCTATATGCTTGATTTTATGGCAAGACTTTGGTTGGTTGGTTTTGTTCTTTTAAGAAATGAGCACACATAAACTTGGAAAACAGGGAGACAACAGGTCAAAGTGGGTCCAACTTCAGCAAGGAGACCCTACCCTGGAGAACCCCTCAGTGCCAGCACTGCCTCAAAGACTACAGTAACACAATCTCTGACACTGTACCAGGTCTTAAATGACAGGAGGCAAGCTCTCCTTTCATAAGAGTCCTGAAGTAAAGGGCCATAGCTTCTGTGTTGGGCTATCTACATGTAACTTAAAATGTCAGGCACAGGCCAAGAAGCAAGAGAGAGGCAAAACGCTTTTGTCCATCACCTTTCCATGTCAGCTGGCAGGGTTCTGGCATGATTCAACAAGGACTTGAGAACAAACAAAAGCTAGCCATAGCATACACATGCCACACACCCCTCACCCTCCCCTTTTTGCCTTCTGTGTACACAGGTTTGTGTTTTTATAGCTTACACTGAAGGATAAAAACAAATAAAAGCTGAATGAACTGACCCTCATTTCCCTTCAGTGGGAACATTCCTGGTTTATACAGCTTGCAAGTTTAATAATTTAGAACTTTTCTCTCCTAACTCCCAGAACAGTTACTTAACTTGCTAAAAAAAACCCCAAACGACTAAACACATACACACCACAGTGGAAAAAGTTACAGACAAAAATGACTTATTGCTATGTGCAATTGGATTTAAACAAAACCAAAAACATAACCCCACAACCAGGGATGACATCCATTCGTGATTTGGGAACAACTCTGATCGACACAGCACATGATCTTCTAATAATAAAATCTATTACAATCCTGGTAGTTTATACATTTAAACACCTAGAAGTCTGGGAGATCTGCAGTTTCCTCAAGCTCATCTGCACAGAACTCTAGCAGCAAGCCAGCTCAGAAACAAGTGTAATAAAGGAGTTTTTTCTTCAGTGGTACATGTTTATTTGCATACCGAGGAGAATATGGAACAGCTGGTGGAGGTGGTATGTACAGATCCAAAATGGCTGGCTTCTCTTTTTTCAGTGAGGTATCCACAGTGCTTTCAGGTGACTGGGTTGAAGGACTCGTGATTGGCAGAGGACTGGTCTGAAATGTGAGACAGCTGTCAAACATCTGAGCACTGATATATCATTCTCAAAGAAAACTCAATAGTACCATTTTATCTCCTAGTGAGCTACTGTTTCTATGCTTAAGAAGTGCATTAAAAACTCTTAGCATTTACATTTTCCTCCACCCTCAGTTTTGGCTAGCTTTGCAGTTCCTCCTACAGAAATCCTATCATGGATAATGCATTGCTCAAGAATATTTTGCTCTTTCCAATCCGATTTTTCTTGTAAATTCCATAGACAGAAAAAGCAACAGAGACAAAATTCCGTCTTGTATTTTTAGATTCATTAAAAGAATGCAATTTGTTAAACACAGATACGATCCACAACACTTATGAAGCTAACTCACACTACTCTTATTCCAAACAGTCCTAATAACTGGGGCACAGGCAGGAATATGGTAAATTTCACCACAATTTTCATCAAGGGGTATAATCAGGGTAAGAGAGGCAAAGTAAAAATATATTCAGTATTGCTCATCTGAGCATGTTTGCCATTTTGCTATTTGTAGCTCACTTCTATGTCCCCGGCATCTTTCCAGGCTCTTGTCTGCTTCTAGGAGAGAAAAGTCTTGAAGAACCCTTTCACCTTTGTTAGGCTAGAGAACTACTTGCCCCTTTTTTTCAAGGAGCTGCCCAGGATTCCACTCTGGCCACTCACTTAATGGCACCCCTGCACAAGCATCTGCTTTTTACTGATCGGTACATCAGAGTCCAGAACTGTCAACAGGCTTCGCCAATCACTCATTCCCCGAAGGAAATGCTGCTGGGTACAGCCTATATCCCAGTGCACCTCAGCTCTCCACACAGGCAACAGGTGCTTTGGGTAACCCTTGCTTTGTGTAACCCTTGAAAACTCACAAGGTGGTGCTTTTTTAGCTTTGGCTCTGATTAAACGACAGACAATCCCACAAACACAAGACACAGGCATTGGTGAAAGGAAGGATGAAAAAAAGAAGTCAAGTGAGCATCTTCTAACCGGTCTGAGAGAAATCTGCCTGCATCAACACTTGTGACAGCCATTGGCATTTCACAGATTGATAAAATTATCCTCTCAGGGTTAGGGAGACCTTTGTCAGAACAGAAGTAGGAATAGGAACTCTCCCTGGTTTTCTTCAGATAATCAGCTTAGATTTAATTAGGTCATTTCCTTCTGTAAGCATTAAGCCCTAAGCTTCCTAATACAACAAGCCATTCCTCGGCATGGTTAAGAGGAATTGATGTCACTTTCTCTGCCTGCTCACTACCCAATCTGTGAATTGCCCAACAATCAAATCTTATTTAAACAAGTAGTTTAACTTCTTGAAAAACACTTTCCCACTCTTCACTAGACTAAAAAGAGAACGAATATATAGAATAATCTAAGTTATTTCAGCAAAAACATTAACTCTGCTAAACAGAAGAAGCATTTATTACTCCATGCTGATGAATTCCATACTTATCAGTGGCTTCAACAGTTTTGCCTCACAGAAGTTCTGCCAGTGGCACAGACTGATTAAAATGTTCAACACACCTAGTTGCTTTGTGTATCAAGAAGGCATTATCTGGGTTTAAAAAACAAATAAAAAGAGAAGGGAGGAGGCAAGAACATTCTCCCTTTTATCTAGGGGCCAGAAGAGGACAGCTATTTCACCTAGCCTTCCTTGACCTATAGTTAAACATGTGTACCTGGGAACATTTCTAGTATTTCTCTTTTTTCAAGTTGCAACCAAGGCATTCCTATCCCAGTATCAGAGTTGAGCCATCAGCCTCTCACCTGCACCAAGGGTGGTTTCCAACGCAGGTTCTTTAACGGAGCAGGAGTGAAATGGAAAGAGCCAGTAGGACGTTTCTTAAGCAGCAGCCTAACTCCAGCAGGATTCTCTCGCAACTTTGCCACCAGATTTTTTAGTTGCCATCCAACCTGGAAAAGAATAAAAGACATGTTTTCTTTTGTATTGCTTTTCTGAAGACAAATAACCCCAAATCTCCCAAGTCAAACTATCGTTTAACATGAACTTAAAGAGAGAAACATCCAAAAAAGCCAGAATGAAAAAATTGGAAAGCTCCTTTTTTTTTTTCCAAAGGTTGTTCTTTTGTTTCAAAGGGAGACCTCTGCTTAAGCTGTAAATTAAACGCTGAGATATCAAGCAATGCTCTTTATATCTCAGTTCCAGTCATAGAAGGATGCATGAACGTGCTCAGATTGAGTAACACAGGCAATCACAGTGAACCGTCACATTTCTTTCTCACATTGAAAGGCATTCCTTACTTTTGCTAAGTAAAAATGTAATCATTTTATGTAAGTTCCCAGGTACAAACAATTTGACAAATCCTCGAGTTTTTTAAAGCTTTTATCTGCATTTCAGTAGACTGTAACAGTGTATTTTAAAACAGGCCTTAAATACAACATGAATTATTTTATTATGATGCACACATTTAAACATGGAATATGGCACATTTATTTTAGCAAAATATTGCAAAGAATAAAATCTGTCTTGAAAACAGAGTGTTAAAAAGCCTCAAAGATTTCAATAGGAAAACCCCAGAACCACCTCATAACCCCATCCATTCAGAAACTTTAGGGAGCAAACTTTCCAGAGCAAGAATAAGGGAAGGCTGGTAAGGCTGTTACTGACCACAGTTTGACGATTAACCTGGATCACTTCATCACCAGCATGAATCTTCTGAGATCGATCAGCAGGGGACTACAGAGGAAAACAAGAGATGTGTGTTTCAGCAGGTTTTTTTCCCCTCCCATAGCACCCCCCCACCAAGCAAAGTCAAAGGTTGTATCTATAATGAAGATCACACATTAGATTTGTTGATAACGCAAGAATTGCAAATGAATTCAACTTATGATTTATTTTTTATACTGAAAAAAATACAGGGAAAGGGAGAAGGCACAGCCTATGTCTGCCGCAGGCCAAATGGCACGTAAGTCATGGGACTGACTCCACTGTCCTTTTGTCTCCAGTTTGTACCGTAGTTTGAGACGGCAGTGGGAGAGGACAGAAGACTTCTGTCCTAATAGAGAAGCTATCTTAAAATTTTAGCTTTCAAATAAATGTATACCGATTAAAAAAAAAAAAAATACTGTAAGACTTTGAATGTACAAAGGACCGAAATATTCCAAGACACAAAATAGATCCATTACACTTTCCCTTTTTGTTCCCCACTGTAAATAAGAGCTACCAAGTTTAATGTGAAGTTACCTGTCTGCATCAAGGTCAACAGATAAAAATATATGCTTGCACACATCAAATGTGCATAGATACATATTTTAAAAATACCTATCTAGTAATAATAATACACCTTAAAATATCATTTTCTGTGAACAAAAACCAAGCTCTAGGGAACCATTAGTGAGGAACAGCTAAATGTGTCAATACAACATACCAACTCTGATCAGCCTTGGCAACACCCAAAGCACACAGGCACTACCTGGGTATATTGTACCCTGGTCAGAGGACAACTTCTCCTCCCATTTCCCCCGCCTCATGAGTAACCACATGGCAGCAGGCCATCTTTTCCTAGTGATTCCAGGACTAAGCACTTGGGTTCTCCTTGTCATCATACCTTCAGAGCTCAAGTAACATTTTTATTAGAAGGTACTTTGGAATAAACAGTGCAACTAGGGAAGAAAACATGGGGAAATTTGTGGGAGGCTCCAGCTATCATGAGTAACCCCATTTCTTCATTGTCTTCTTGCTTCCTCTGACAGGAAATGCCTCTGTGGAAGGCTGCATATATATGAGTCAACCAAGATCATGAAAAAATGCTTGGCCAAAGTCAAGCTCGTGAAAAACAAAGCTCATTTCAAGCTGTCCTTTAGATGATCAACAGCCTGTCTAGGGAGGGTAGGGGACCCTTACACAGAGGACTCCTAGAACAAGCACCAGCTAGCACAGCAGACACTGCAATTGTGTTGTGAGAACAGAGGAAAGAGCAAAGTTTACATCTAGGGCACAGGAAGTTACAAGTAGAACAGCACAACTCAGGAATCCTGTTGGCTGACTGGTATTAAATGCATGGACTTTCCCAGTCCTTCCAACGTACACTACTGTTAATTTTGGGGTGCAGTTCCACTGCATTCCAGCACACTGGCCCCTGGTGATTGCTACTAAAATACCATTCCAAACCTAGCAAGAAAATTGAACTAAGACCCAGCCTGGCACATCTAAATAATTGCATGCCACCAGAAGGACATGAGTTGTTTGCAGATCTCAGTCACTTGTCAAATTTTTTGCCTCAAAGTAATGAGCTTCCCTAAAGGAAGAACCAGGGCTGATAAGAAAGCAGATATTTAGGTTAACATTCAAAGCTATAGAAGCAGTACGGCTCAACTCCTCGCCTCCAAACTGAGATCTATATGCACAGGCAGCTTGTCAGCTGTCAATATTACAGTCATTCATCTTATTCAGATGTTGAAATTGCTGTCAAAGTGGACTTTGCTGCAGATCCTACACAACTATGCAAGGGCAATAACACAAAAGCTGGAAAAGCTTTCCATTTTCACTCTAAGCTGCAAGCACAGACTTCCACTCACTCCTCCCTGGCCCCTGGACCTGGCAGGGGTACAACCAGAACCACTGGTTCTTTCATGTTCAGAAAAAAAAATAAAAGAAAACAAAAGAAAAGAAAAAAAAAGGCACTGCTGCAAAAGCCAAGATCCCTCACTCTTGTTTCTTTCAGCCAATGCTCCTGTAGAGTGGCATGTCTGACAACACCACAGCATCACCTGCCAGTCTCAGCTGCTAGCCAGAGGTCCACTGCAATGACTGCCCAGAAACCTTTAATAAAGTCTCAGCTACAGAGAACTCCCAGTGTAAGAACAAAATAAGCAGCCATCTGCCTCAATCATTTCCTTCCAGCAGACCACTTAAAGTCTTACTTTCTCTTGGTCTTTTTATTCTGCAAGGTAATTTTGTCACTGGACAGCTCAATGATTTCATTACTCATTACTGAATTAAGCACACTGCCACCTAAATGTTCCTATTAGGGGAGACTGCCTTAGCCAGCAGCGAGAAAACACATTCAAGGCTTTGTTAAGCATGATACCATAAGCACTCAGAACAGCAGATAGGGTAACTTATTAAAGCAATTACTTTCATGCCAAGTATTTGAACTAACTCATGTACTTGTAGAAACTGGTTTAATTAGACTAACAGTGAAACACGCAGACACAAATATTTACAAATTGTGGATAAACAAAATGATGCATCACAGGGTATTTAAAGCAGTAATATCATGAAAGTCATACGTAAAACACGAAAAAGTAGTAAAAAAAACGAACTCACTCAAAGATACTGTCAGATAGCCGGAGTTAATCTACATTTACTTCACTTACGTTTTCTGTAGTTCCAGTAATTACATGTAATCCATCATAAGTTGATTTGATGTACATTCCCTAAATGTAAGTAGAAAATGAAAAACAAGTTTAAAGGCAAACAACCAACATTAACTTATCTGATTAAACAACTGTTGGCAATAGACTCAAAACATTATTAAGACAATTCACATATTTTCCCTAGAAAAGTGTGTGGTCTAATATTACAACATTCTAAACCTCTTCACAGATCGCTTTGACTGTAATTAATTATAATAGAATAGAATGACTTCAAACACCTAATACATGGAAGACAATATAGAAACATCAACTGGTTCATAATACCAAACGCTGTTGGGTTTGCTGCCTTGTCTGCCTTTTGCCTTGAACAAAAACTTTATTTCCTTATTGCCCAGTCTGCACTAGAGAATTACAGGTTTTCCTAGATGGCCACTAGCTCTCTCCATATGAAGCACACTTACACAGCTGGGCTACAAATATTGTCTACATGTTCTTTTACAATTTCCCTTGGCAAGTCAATATACAGACGGCCTTGTAACCCCAGCGCTTACATCAGCAATAAGAGCTCCAGCAGAACTAAGTATCTGTGGCTCTAAATGTTAAAGTTGAGTGTGAAAGCAAGGACAAACTCAGATGAAGTGGGTGTTGACCATATGAACACTAAATGAAAAAAAATTCACCAACAGGCTATTACTAATTATCTAGCTTTCCCCACAAGAGGTGACCAGTACATTCATGAACAAGTAAGTTTCTACTTCTCCTGTCTACATGTGTTGCTAGAAGCACCCACTGAGCTGTAAAGAACTGGATGTTATTCAGGAGTTGTAGGCAGCTTATCTGCCTGAAGTTGCCACACTTGCTGAGAAGGAAAAAATACAAGATGGTTTGGGTTTTTTTGCCCCTTCCTCTCCAGACAATTCCCTTCCGTGTTTGCCTGTTAGTATCCCATTGTGCTCACCTACCTCCTCATTTCTTACTTAGTCCAAGATAGGCTGATTCTGCTTCACTGTAGCTTGTGCATTAACAAAGAGGTCCCCATAATTTCAAGAATGCATGACTGCTTCTAATGAGTCTAATTCAGTGGCCTAGGTAAAATTGCATAGCAGAGTAACACTGTAAAGCTTCCTATAAAGGTGTTCATCTCTTCTGCCTTCGGGGCTGGGGTGGAGGCAATACAAATGCACTTAAGAACTTAAAATTCCCTCCAACTCATTCTAACGTGTCTGTTCTCCAGCCAGAAAATTCACCGAGGTTTCAAAGTCAGTTTCTCATAACCAGCACTCAGCTAAGCAGCATCCATTGAATGATCAAGATTCAGTAATGTTACACAGCCACTGAACTTTTAAAAGGATTTCTCATACTCCTGCTAGCCTGAAAAATCCTCACATCATTCTCAATCTTGCTATAAAACAAACATAAAATGTGCCTTTAAAAACATAAGCGTAATGTCTCATCACCTTCTCCATCCTCCAACCCTGCTATTAAAACAGCTGGTAAGGCAATCTGCAAAAATAAAATGACTGATTTCACAAGCACCAGTAAATTCCTCAGTATCCTGGTGAAGGTACAAATCTGAAGCAATTTAGCATAAAAAAATACTTGGGATGAAACCTATTAATGTGTATACCAATCTCTGGCAGCCACTCCAGCACACTACCTGACAATTAACCTTCGGAGTTCCTCACCATGCCTCTTTCTGTTTCCCATAGGATATTACTGTTTTGAAATATCTTGCTATACACCCATACACAGTGATCATAAGAATACCTATTAAGCACCGGGATCATCAGGACATTCCAGGATTGGTTCTTACCAGGCCTTCCCCAGGCTTAATGTTAGTTAAATGAACCTCCTCTAGACATGCACACTGGCTCATCAATGGATCTGTAGTTGATCGGATAGCTTTATCACAAATGCCATTTAAAGTCTTGGCCTACAATGAGAACATACAGAAACAGTTACAAAATTTCTCTCCCGGCTTCTTCCTCTTTCAGTTTTCAAGAAGAGAAAGAAAACGAGTTCTGGAACTTGGTTGACTAATAAGTCATAGTTAAGAATCATCCAAATAGAAGATTCGTTTGTACAGATATATTCTACAGCATGTTTATCTTTTTACTGTAACATAGTACAACCAAAGCATTTCCACTGGTGCCACCTCATCACTGCTAACAGATGCCAACACATCTTCAGTTTAAAAAAAAAATATATATATATAAAAATAATAGCAAAAAATTGTGTTTGGAGTTTGCTTGCTTTAACCAAAATATAACCCATTAAAATACTGAAACATTTTAATGAATCTTTGTGGGAACAATTGACAGGTTTTCGTTCTGTTGTTTGTTTCTGCTATGAGAATAAAATTGGCCATGTGTCAGAAAAAGGGACCACCAACTTAAAAATTGGCCACCAACTTATAATGCACAAAGTTTTATAGTACAAGGCAGGACATCCAGCACTTAAGCCTTTCAGCATTACTTCTCTCCACCATGCCTCTGAACTGACCTCCTGTGGAATGCTTATGCAGGCAAGGTTCATATTTCCTTTTGACCAAAACATAACTGAACCTAAGCCAACATTGTAATGAAAGGCAAATTCTGACCTTGTATGTGTGTCAGTAAAGTCAGAGGCAGAACAGTTTTGTCTTGTACAACTTGTAACTAGCAAAATGGCTAATTAATAAACAAAAAAAGTCATAGCCCAAAAATCTGGGCTTTCCCTACACTCAGAAATTTCCTTAATACCCCACAGTGTGGTTTGGGTTAACTGAAACAATACTGAAACTTAAAGTAGGTTACAACAGCTTAAAGGTGAGGGGAAAGAGGATTAGTACACAGTACACAATTTGGAAACCAGCAGGGTAAACCATCTTTCACAGGGGCTTTGAATCCTTCAGAGTAGACATATAATTACAGGACAGGGGGAGCTGCCTTGTAGGAAGACATTGGTTTGGATTACAATGGCCCCTGGAAACAATAGTTCCAACATTTTTTCTTTTGTTTTACATCAGATTTATAGAGCAGCAATAAAATAAACCAAAACAATGCCTAAGTGTGAATGCAAGGAACTGCTCAAACAAGGGAACTTCAAACAACAATATCTACTTCCAGAGTAGTTGTGCACAAATGGAAAAAGAAAGATGCAAAAAAAAAAACTCTTTTACGTGGTTGCATTATTTATACGACATAATTATTTTTAGTTATTGTGCTACTAAATTCTTAAGCATCTATGAGCTAGCGGAAGGCCTTATCAAAGAGCACAGCCTGGCTCATGTCAAAAGCAGGAAGCGATGATTAACTGCTACAAAATATAAAAAGCATTCCATTACGCTCCTCGTTTGGTCACAAGGCTGTTTCAAACAAACCTGAAAACTCTAACTCAAGCACAATCAGAGACAGAACTTTAGTTCTGTGGCAGGGCAGTTATTTTTTGTGAAGAAGTTTAATAAGCCATAGTGCATTTAGGGCTTTCACAAACTGACCATCACAGGCATACTTGGTTTGTTTGGGCCACTATTATTTTACAGTACTACCCCTCACAAGAAAATCTGAGATCTAAATTATCTTAAAATATATATATATATTTATATAAAAATAGCTCTGCAATGAAACTTTAATGAATACTTTACTCTGTGCTATTACACACACTACCAGTCTGTTCAAACTTCATTAGTTTCCTCTAGAGCAAAGAATATTCACAAAATGGCCCATAACAATGTTTACTTGCATGATACATCTGTATGTGTGGGATTGGAAAGCTGTTGTCAGTACAGAGTAGAAGCCACCAAAATAAATGTGAATGCAGGTAGCTGAGTTTCAACAGAAACATGTACTTACTACAGTCTGAACTTTATCTTCCATGTCAGCCACAGCGCAGTCCTAAAACCAAAACAAGAACAAATGGCCTACATTAACCAATAATCACGTAAACACATTTCTGAAAACTCTGCATAACCGCCACTTTAACCTCTACCTGAAATAGAGTTATTCATGCTGCAAGGGATCAATCAGATTAGTTTCACCCAGTAGGGCTCAAATGTACTGTTAAACAACTATTTTCTGGCCCTGGCAGAAAGCAATAATAAACCTTGAAAGCTAAGAGAACACGGGATTCAATTACAGCCAACAGACTTTTCCAGAAAACCAGAACCCTGCACAATAAAACTAGACCCTCAGGAGGCTGGGTACATAAGCTTGCCATACTCTGATAAACACCAACTTAAGAGCTGCTGTGTCCCAGGCACCAAAATTGATCCAAAACATCTATTTTGTTAAAAAGTGATTTTTTTTAAATATGCTATTGATGACATTCCTGAGGGCCAGAGGACTGCACAGAAAAAAAGCATTATTTACACAGCCCAGGTACGAGTCTTTGAAGTGAAACAAGTTTATGTAACAAGCTACAGAAGTCATAATTTTCTGCAGGAAGAGCTAGAGAATGTTAACAGATTCTCAGATTCGTAAGTTAAAACGGCAAGTAAATAATGAAACAAGCTCTACAGTATCTCTAAGGAGAAACCCCCAAACTCCAAGCATTTAAACAAGCTTAAAATCCAAGATACTTGCCCTTGATATCTATTCTGGGTTTGCATGGCAAGGTTTTGGTAGCAGTGGAGCTACAGGGTGGCTTCTGTGTGAAGCCTGCCCTGTCTGATGGAACCTAAATCACCTAAAGATTTTTCAGCTGTCTCTCCTTTTTCCACACCAGTGCATTCCTTCAGACTATTTCCAATGTATCTGCAGTGTCCCAGTAAAAAATTGCATTGATTCTTCTCCCATTAATGTTTTTGCTCATATGCACCAATCCTGTACTTTACTATAGCTCATACCAAGTTGGCAGAGAAGTACTCTGACAGTTTTTAAAAGGCTAGGGTTGTATTTGCCAACTTCCATTCCCCTGCCGTCAAAGGCTGATTTAACTGAAAGATTAGACACCATTTTTAGTAGTTTTATTAACACAGTTCAGCAATCTCATATCTCAGTTCCTGTAGCACTCTTGGGTGAATACCATCTGCTACTAGAAATGCTTACTGCTCTACTTCACAATCTGCAAATCTGTAGCTGTAAATCACTGACTTTCTGCAACTGCACATGCAACACCTAAACAAGAAGGGCATTCAGCAGCAAGCCAAACTTGTGCTTCTTTGAACTTACACTGTACTATCCAGACACTGTCCTTTCACAATGGTCCAACTGATAAAATTGGGTGTTATCATGGCTTGACAACTCACAGGATGTTTCTATCCTTTGACATCATCGCCTCAAAACTGGGAAAGAATCACCCATGTCACAGGACATGGTCCTTTGGAGTTCAAACAATATATAGCCACTAATGTACTATGACAAGTAGTACATTAGACTAATGACTACGAGCAAGTTGGGCTGGAACTGAAGTGTGCACACAGTGCTTCACACCCAAAGCAGCAGATTGCTGTCAGAACACGTTCAAAAACGTGCAGTATTACTCAGGAAGCAAAATTACATAATTTGCCAAGACTGTCACAGTTGCTATATGTCCTTTTAGCTGTTAACAACATAAGCACCCTTCACAGAGCTGATAAATGGAGTTCTGAAACAAAACTGTGGTCTCGCACTACTGGTGGAAGAAGCCAGGCTAGCAGGGTTTGAACTGCAAAGGTGGCAGCTCCTTCCCTTACTTGCATCATTTTCCATCTGATGGATAAAACACTCTGTACAGGACAACATCTAGGGAGCCTGTTTTTCAACATGTTCAGAACTTGAAAATCTTTAAACATAGACCAACTGTTTTGAAAACTAAACCTCTTCCCATTAAAGCTCAAGAAAGTGAGTAGCCTTTAAACCACAGTCACTAAAGACACAGCCAGCAATAGCAAAATTGGAAATTGAGTTGGGGGACAACACACAACTGAAACTGACCTTCATGGACCTTTCAAGTAAGCTGTCATTTCCAGATCTGCCTTCCAATTAGGACCCTGCACACAGTGAGAACATTACTTCCCTAAACACCCCCCCCCTTTCCTTCCCTTTTGGAAAACAAAGTGGAAAAGAAACCAGCTGACCTTCTGAACAGTAGTAGTGAGATCCAAGCAGAGCTGAATGATTCTGTTCTTCATTGATGAAAAGTCAGCAATACCCGTAAATGGGGTCCTGCAAGAGAAAATTCCCTTTAGATAAAAGGGACCTGTCTTCTCCCACCCTACCTTACCAGTGAGGAATAGCAAACAAGAGCAAGCGTTACAATTCTGACATCCATGCAAGTTTGAGGATACAGTTTTATAATACAAGTATTCCTGCATATTCCTGACTGCATAGTCCTGCTCCGTCCTTGCACCAAAATTGGTGAATGTCTTTGATGAGCAAGTTCAGAAAGCAAAACCAGAAGAAAAGGTCCATTTTCCAAACTACAGTTCTCTCAGCTGTGCGCTCATGTCAGATCACACTGACTGTTGTAAAAATCACACTCCTGGGCCTGCCAGCGAGTAGACATCTAACTCCCACATCTATGATTACTAAACCCCAGGGGGGGGGGGGGGGGGGGGGGGGGGGATCTCTAAATGAAAAAAAGAAAAAAAATGGATTTTCATATTGAGCCTCACTGTACCTCTGTGTGTAAATCTTGGAAAAGGATCATTATAGGCAGAGCAGCTTTAGAGCCTATAGAATCTCACCTCAGACCTTCCAGACAGCTGAAAGAGCGAGAAGGGGGGTTGAGAAGCAACCCCAAACATCTTGCTGACTGAGATGCAGAAGAAATTTAGGGCAAGCTACCAGCAACAGGGTAAGAGGAGAGGATCAAGCGAGAAGCACACTGTTAACATCACTGCCTGGACACAGAGCCAACTGCTAGGTGAAGGGCAGGGATACTGAAGGATAAAAGGGCTCCTTGTTGCGGTACCCATGAAATTTTCCTCCTAACCCTTCTCTTTGGGAAAGCTGGCAAGGGTCTTGAGAATTTACATTCATCTGCTATCATGGACAGCATCCCTGCCAGCAAGCAATGGCTCTAGTGCCTGTTTGCTTCCTCTGCAGCTGTCACAGAACAACTCTGGCTCTTGTCAGGGGAAACAAACCCCACACAAACACCAAATTGAACAAAGAAATAATTAAACAAAACACACATCCATCCCAATTCCTGTCCTACCCCTCACGAAAAAAATACGGCAGAGGGTGTCTGTCAAATCACAGAGCTAAGGCCACAATTTGAACAGAACACTAACAATTTTTTTACAAAAGGACCTGGCAATGGCAAGTAATTTAGAAGGTAGGATGAGGGCAGGGGAAATCACATGTGTGAAAAACTGACCTGAACAGGAAGGCTCCTACTTTTATGAATACCGGTTTGGGTACAATGTTAGCAGTTTCATTGGTTTTAGTAAGACTGGAAGCACAAAAGTAAATACCCTAGATTAAATTTGTCCACTAGAGCCCTTCTGGCAACACCAAAGAAGAGGTGAGATTATAGAGTCACTGACTGGTTTGGCCTGGAAGAGACCTTAAATATTACCTAGTTCCAACCCCCCTGCCATAGACAGGGACACCTTCCACTAGACCAGGTTGCTCAAAGCCGCATCCAACATGGCGTTGAACACTTCCAGAGATGAAGCGGCCACAGCTTCTCTGGGCAGCATCTTTCAGTGTCTCACCACAACAGAATGTCTGGAGTAGAAATTTAAAGATGCTACCTCTAGTTCTCTCCATATAATATAACACCATAACTGCATACAGATCTTTACACCCAAAGCATCTAGAAACTGCTCTACAAGGAGAAGCAAGTCATTATGGCAGTAAAATCAAAATATAAAGATTCTATTCTTACCGGTCCAACCATGCAAGCAAGGCTTTGGCAGCACCAATAAGCTCTACCACAGAAGTAAGGAATTCATTGGGGGGCTTGCGAGAGGTGTTTCCATCATAATTTGAGTTTTTCCTACGGCTGCTGATGTAATTTTGCAGATTGTTGGATGATGCTCGCAGTTTGAGAACCAGGTTCTTCATATTGTCTGTTTCAAGGCCATAGTTCTGCAAGGAATAATATTGAGCTTGATAAATCTCCTTATTGAGCCCTCCTTTATATTATACTGCAAGTTACAAACTTATGTGGGATGAAAGTTCTGAGGATGGGGGATCTTTTTTCTTTTTTTCCTCAAAAATGCCTTCTAAGACTTTTCTACATGACAGCCACTTAAGAATAGTTTTGTACATGCCAAACCCCTTCAGTTTCTGACATTAATGAGATTTGAGAACACTTTTCAGTCAGAATGAAGTTGCAGTCTCCTACCAGAGGGCATTTACCTTTCAAAACGCGGTTAGAATAACATGATTGTGTTGCTTCTCTTTTTGCTAAAGGAAAGCAAATGCTGTTTTTTCTTAAAATATTTTCTATACTGTGGTACATAAACACTGGAATAACATTTCATTCACAACTAAATATAAACAATCTGGCAAGAGATAAAAACATCAACAGGAAGCAAACGTAATTTCACAGTCACAAGCTTGAATAAATATTTGGATCACAAGTTTTCAGTAACTGTGCTCCTTGATTACAGCAGTGCAATGATTGGCAAGTTTGAGGACTGTGTTAACTCTATATATAGTAATTAAAACCATCCTTCGATGTTGTATTTTTCATTCAACAGCACCTTCATAAATATTTGAAACCTAAAAAAATCTGTAAGTACTGCCTGCAGCTTCAACTTTGCAAATTCAAATACAACCAAACCACAATCCCCAGGATTAAAACCCAATTGGTTTTATGTAACACATTGATCATCTCATGCTAGACATGTCAGAGACGCTACATCTGTTCTAACGACAACTTAATTTTGTAATCAAGATTATCTTCTTTGTCCTGTCAGCTTGCAAATGTGTGAATTAAGTAGCAACATGTTGCTATGTTCATTTTTGAGTTATCCCACCTTGCAAAACCTCTGTGGACATTTTATCAAAGTCTCAGAAAATGCTTAGTTCTGAGAGTGAAAATCACCACCCAAAAATACAAGACAACCATGCCTTTCTCTATTCTCTTGCTCCTACAGACTCTTACTACCAACCTCAAAGTTCCATAACTTAGTCAGGTATTATACTCTTTCTCCTTTCCTTCTTAAAAAACTAAAGCAACTAAAGCAAATCTTAATTCCATTCAGTTCCAAGCTTCCAGGGGTTTCTGATGCCTCCACTCACAATCACAGCATCACCTGTCTGAATGGGAGCTAGGGAGGTTTCAGTCCAACCTCCTGCTCACAGGCTCAGCTGTGAGCTCAAACCAGCTTGTTCCAGTCAGGTCTTGAAAACCTCCAAGGGTGGAGACTGCAGAACCCTTCTGGGCAACCTGATCCATCATCTGACTTTACCTAGAGTAAAAAAGGGTTTCCTTACATCCAGCCTGAACCTCTGATTTCAACTTCTGCCCAAAGTCCTTCATCCTCTCGCCATGCAACACCATGAACAGCCCAGCTTTGTCATCCTGTCAACTGTGCTCCCCATCACAGTATGTGCTAGGAATTTGCTGTTAAGGTCTCCCTGAAACCTTCTCTTCCACATGCTAAAGAAGTTCCAGGCCCTCAGCCTCTCCTCATGGGTGAGTAACCCCAGCCCTGACCACCCTGGTAGCCCTCCACTGAGACTGCACTAGCTCATCTACCTCTTTCCTGTGCTTGGGAGAAGGGTCATATATAGACTAATGAGTGCCAGGTAAAGGGTGATGATCACTTCCCTCCCTCTTCCATTAATGCAATCCAAGATGCTGCTGACCGCCTTGCTGCCGGGGCACACTGCTGTCTTGTGGCTCCATTCCCTCCAGTCAAGCACCCATAAAACCCGCTCTTAGACTAAGTCATTTACAAAAGACAAAACAGAGCCCTCATCCTAAAGAAAACCACCAGTGTAAGGAGAGGTTTCAGCTATTCAGCTACCTGCAAAAAAAAAAATCCACCAGCTCCTATGGATAAAATCCAGGGGGTGTAAGTTACACAAATGCCTGCCCTCCTGCCCCGAGCAGGCTTGGCAAGGAAGCACCCTTAAAGTGCAGCCAGGAACGGGGGTCGAGAGGATACATCCAATTTAAAAAAATGCCACTGCTGCAACAGCAAAGGATATCCTTAAATTTTCCAGGATCACAGAGAGGGAAAGATTTGGATTACTAAATGATATCAAAGTACTTGCATACTGTCATGTGTGACCTTATCACCTTTTAATTAAAACAGAGGAAAAAAAACCCCACCACTCACACACAAGACCATCATTCAGATGTATCTCTTACAGTTACTTTTCTCCTCTTCACAGGAGACTGCATATTAATCTATTTTTTGAGGAATACTTTTTCACCAACAGGACTGGATGTGGGGTAAGTTCCTGTGACCACAAAAGTTTGAAAGTAGCCATGTGCCAGAAATCTCACCCTTTAGCAAGGGAATTAGAGGATGCTGATCCCCCTTCCTTCCATAAAGGGACAGAAAACACAACAGATTCTGTTTTCTGTACAGTGGTATTGCCACCTAATGACTCCCATCAGAACTTGAGAGACTCTCGATATATTTAAGTATCTTCAGGTCTTTCTTTCTGTCATTCAGATGCAGAAGTTGTGCCCAGCACCTGTGGGTGTCTGCAATTAGAGATGGCACCAGCATTTAAATGGACATATGTTAATATACCGCATCAGATTTTGGCTTTGGCCCTAAATCATTCACATTCTCCTTACCATAACACTTTCACCTTATTTATACAGCAGGTCAAAATGGTGTGACTTTTCCAGTTCAGCTAGTTTTTTAATAATTCTAACAAGTAGTTCTGTTTCGAGGTGGACTTCAGCAACACAGATGTTGCCTCTGGAGATACACTGGCTCCAGCTTCAGACTGCAACTGGCCTCCCCAACAGCCTATCAGGAGCACATCACAGCCAAGCTCTCCAGTCACTGCACTAAGCTTTCCTACAGCTTCCCCCAAAGACTTTGCAGAGTGCACTAGACAGTGCACTGGCAGTCTGTACTCCAGGAAAAGTCCTGGCTAAGCACCATGCCTATCCAGCACAACAGGGAGCACGCAGCTCTTCAGTACAGATGACTGAATTCTTCAACTACAAGATCAGCCCTGAGGAATGAACTTCCCCGGAACAAAGGGTCATCACAACCCGAAACACCTCACTTCCAGAGGCAAGCCAGTCTTCTAACCTGTTTGAAGTAATACATAGAAAGCATTATGCCTCTTCACCAGATACAGCAATATTTCCATGCAAATTGACACTATCTGAAACATCTCACGTTACTTATTCCTGCTCCTTCCCTTGCAGTGTCCAGTTTGCTGGGAAGGCTGGTTTAGGGAACTAAACCATTCAAAAACATCTATTCCCTTTTTTACTGTAGTGTGCTCTCACCTGGTTTAGGTCCCTGAAATAGCTCACTTCAGGGTCAGGTAAGTGCACGCACAAAAGATCCCTAATAGAAGGCAGCAGCTGACTTGGATTAATTTGACTTGTCATGGAGCAGTAGCCCCAGATCAGGACAGATAGGAATGCTGATAGCACAGCAGCTTACTAAGCAGCCTTCTCAGTAGCACACACTTGAAGCGCAGAACTTAGCGGACTTTTTTAAAATACTTCTAGAGGACTGAGGCTACAATATTTAACAGCCTATTTAAGCAACCAAAAGGTTTTAGATGTTGCTCATGAACTGAAGAGCACATTATGTTTTCACATCACTCCCAATTTCAAGCATCAAAGTTGCTTTCATCAAAACATTGACCAGTGGTCAGGAGCACCTTACATCAAACATTCCCAGCTTGTTACTCATTAACCTGCAGAGCCACATGTGGGGCTGGGAGGGAGAGACAGCATGTACACATGCACAGGGGAGCACAGGCACACAAGAGCATGCTCTTTCTGAACACCATTGCATTTAATGAGAAAAAGCACTGACCAAATAATTGCTTAAGGTCAGGCAGCCAACATTTTAAATAAATAAATAGCGTGGCTAACTGAAGTCAAAAGAGCACAGCAGTTGTGACAGGCTCTACTACAGCCCAGGGGCAACGTCCCCTTTCCCTTTCACAGCCATGTGCATGTGCCACAGTGCAATGAGCTGGGTCTGCTGGCTGACCCACCTGACAACCAGCTCTGGGGGAAGAAAAAATGAACAACAGACTGAATGCCTGCTCAAAAGCTGATCTGTCTGATTGCATGCCTTTATTATAAACACTAGAGTTAACATAAGGCACTGTCACAGTCACCTAATTCTTGCTCTCTCCCCTTTTAACAGAAATGCATTCTAAAGAACCCTTTGGAGTCCCAGACTGCCTAATAAATATCACTAAGTTTAAAGCCAAGACATCTAGAAAACTGAAATATTATGAGGTGGTGCAAAGATGTGGTTCTTCTGACAATGATTAGCCACTAATAAGTCTTCATGCATGCATGTTCTAGTTTATGTTTTGAAGATTTTTTTTGTTGTTCTGTCAGCATATTTGCAGGGCATTACTGCCAGTGAAATTATCAAAAATACAACACTAAAAACTGGTTTTTTTGGTTGGGGGGGTGGTGGTGTTGGTTTGGGGTTTGTTGTTGTTTTGTTCTTGGGCTCAGGGGGGTTTCTTTCTTTTTTTTTTGTTTGTTTTTGTTTATAAGACTGCTTAAAACTGGTATCTCTTCATTCTAACCTCAAGAAAAATCAGATGCTTTTATGCTTCCAAACTCTTCCATCATACAGTGTCGATAAAGATTCACAACCCTAATCCAAAAAACACATTAAAAGGGAAAATATTTGCATACAGTTTCCCGTTAATGTTTGCATTGTTTTATATTTATTAAGCCCAAACAGGCAAGACTACTCATCAGGGAATAATAAGCATCCAGTTTTCGCCACTGCTCTAGATGCTTCTTGTCCCAGTTTTTGGCTGAGAAAGCTTATTTTCTGGATCCCTGCTGCTGCTTTTGTGATTTTGCATGAGTTTAATAAGCATACTTATGTATGTTTGTTTCCCCTTCCCCAAATATTTCAGTCAACTAAGAAACGTCTTCCTCCCACCCTTTTTCTCCCCCAAGCAAATATTGTCAATAAAAAGATGGAGGTCCTCAAGTTGATGTTTCTTTTTACTCTCTGAGGAATTCAGTTTCTTTGATAAATCCTCTAAATTCCTTAAATAAGCCTTCAACACCTGTTCAGAACCAGCACAAGACCAACAGACACGTGCGTTCACATGAAGTCTTCACTTTTTATCCCTGTCCACGTACTATCCCACTGCCTCTTCAGCTACAGCTTTGTTGCATATGCAGCCACTACTACGAGGAGATGAGGGAACACTACCTCATCAACCAAAGCAGCAGAGAAAAATGCATTAATTTCTCTTTCAGCTATCCTGGCTCTAGAGTTTACTTACTAGAGCACGAGACAGCATAACTGCAGACATATTTTCAGCTTGGCACAGTAACTGCCAAAAAATAATAATAATAAAAATTTTAAAAAACAAGTATTTGGTGGTTTTTCTCCAGGAAAGGAGAACCTTCACACTGTATTTTTACAGCTGATCTACTGAGGCTGGGAAAAAGGTCTGTATGGTCAATGCTTGAAAAGAGTTACTGCAGGAGAAAGGTGTTCCAAGACTGCTGCTTCACTGCATTTAGAGCTGTAACTGTTCTTGTTGTGTAAGGGAACCAAAGCACTGATCTGAAGGAAGTTCAGCTGGGAAACTGCCAAGGCAAAACTAGATAAAAAGGGAAATTCTTCTTACGGACTCCATGACTGGAGAACCAGAAAAATAAATCCCCAAAATAGTTCCTCTGCTTTCAAGGCTCCAAAATGTAGGCAAATGCTACCATATACACACACACACATAAAAATAACCCCACCTAATTATGTCAATACACACACCCATTTTCAAAGAACTAATACAGATGGAACAGGGAAGCCTTTGCTCCCTCACACAGAGACAGCAAAGTAAGAAATTGGCTGTCATTAGACCTTGAAACACACCATCCCCTCAGCAACAATATCAACAGTGATTTTATAATAACAATCCCAAAAACTCAAGGGAAGGGGCATCAAGAAGATGAAAAAGGGCAGGTCTAACACACAGAAATCCTTCCTCCACCTCTTAATAGAGAACAAGGACATTGCAGCTGCAATACATGAATTCTGTCTAATACATTAACTTGAGCTGCATTTCACAAAGGATCTCCAGAAATGAGTCTGAGGTCAGAACTTTTGTCTAAAAAGGAAATTGGAAGGAAATTGTAGGAGATAAAACACAGCTTTAGGTTCTGGCATTCATCCAGCTTTGTTCATTTTATGCTAATATTTTTAAAAGTCAGAGAAAAAAGTGCCTTCGGGGGCACTTGCCACATCCATTACTTGAGTCAGGACTGTATACAGCACAGTACAGATCCCCTCAGCTGCCTGATAGATGATTATTCCTTCCCACAACATGAACTGCATTTCAGGCTAACTCCATTCTTCTGTTAGATTTTCAAGTTAAATGGTAAAATTGTTTTATAGATTAAATATTGAAAGGAAATACAATGTTTTTCAAATATAAGAGAAACTCCTTGGGAAACATTTCAGATTGTATGAAGCGATTTCCTTAAATACACTCCTTTCAGGTTTTCCAATTTTTTCCTGGTTATGGAGTATAAATGATCCCTGTAGCACCTCTGCAGCAAATAAAGCACATATTACAAAGGCAATAAAGACTCTCCATTTTAAGAAGAGGATGCTGAGGCACTGCAGGTCTTGCCTAATGAAGGGCAAGCAGGCCAGTGCTGGCCAAGGAATCAACAAGCAGCCTTTCCCACCCTTCTCGCTGATGTAATCATATATACCTCTGGCTCTCATTTGCTGTGTTACACCAAACATATCTTCAAGACTGTCTCCAAACTACAGCTTTTAAATAAAGCCTGCACTAGCAAAACAATCTGAAATGTATTTGTTCTTTCCAGAGTGTTTGTTTTAAAAGTATCTGTGCGGTTATGTATCAGGAGTAAGACAGAGGAACAGTTTAACTTCCGAATCCAATGGGAGTTGAACCCATTACAACTGTAACCAAGTTAGTAAAACATCCCTCATCTCAAACATTTTCTTCGCTTTGTATGTACATTACAGAATTGTCCTAAATCCATTTCAACTGATACAAGGAATCATTAACAGCTGTCATTTCAACAGTATATATTCCATTTTCTTTGACAAATTCATTCTACTCAAGAGAAATTTTAATCACTCTGCTCACTAACAGAAGCCAGAAGATCTAACAATGCTACTCAGATAACTTCTTTCTTTAGAAGAGCAGCCAAATTAATTAGCATTGCCTCTTATGAGGAAAAAGTTAAAAGAGCTATTAATATAAAGCTCGTGAGAATTAAACAAATTCTTAATTTTTTCTTTTACCATGATGTGTAGCAGAAAGCAAAAGACAAGTATTCCAGTTTTATCAGACTCGCCTTTGTTATTCACCCAAAAGAGCTCTTTAAGAAATTCTTTGCATATCTGTTCACCACTTAACTAACCAGTGCACACAGGAGATCCACAGCCTCTAGAACCAGTTCCTGGTGTCCAATTCGTGAGATGCCCAAGTCTTCAAGGTCCTGGTGAGAAATCTGTAACAGCTGTTCACCATTTATCTTCTCCCGTTCAAATTTATGGACATACTGCTGCAGGCAATCATCCAGGCCTACCAAAACACAAAAGAGGGAAGGAGATGTGATTACAGATTTGTCTTTTTTTTTTCTAATTGTGAGAGAGGGGGAAGGAAACAACACCAAATCGCAACCCCACAAAAACAAAAACAAATCCTGTGAAAGACACAGATTGCAAGTTCATATAATATGTGATGTCAAATGATGAAATAAACTTGCAGTGCAATTGAAGTTGTACCACGGGCAGAACAAACAAAGCACTCAGGTTATGTGGATCTTTGGGTCACTCAAGTCAATGCACAACCTGCCTGATCCTTCTGGATCAATGTTATCAGGTAAGAATGTATTTTTGGTTTCTGCATAGAATAACCCAAAACCCTGAAGGGCAAGCAAAGCAACAACAGCAAAAAAAATGCAACAGGGCAAGGCAAGAACAAAGATCTTGCTCAAATTCTAGTTGGACAAGTAAACAAACAAAAGCACAAAACTCCAGTTCTCCATCCACTTATACATAAAAGGGCTGAATGAATGATGAGAGGAAAATAGAACAATCAAAGCCAAAGCCATCAAAATGATGTTTGGCCCAAGTCTCATTAGTCTCATGATTTACAAGAGTCCACAGCTTCCTGAATCAGCCATTCCTCCTTCCCCTCACTAAGGATTAATGGCACTCACTAATAAGAAATCCTATTCACTTTTGTATCTATGAAGTATTTTTAAAACAGTTTATTTTGTCCCAGCAATATCCCTCAAATCCTCCCTTTAAATTGTGATTCTATAATCCTGTTCTCTACAGTATCCTCTTCCCAGTGATTAAAGAAAAGATTTCTGGTTTTCGTTTTGTTTTATTTAACTAAGCTTCATGTGTTAATCATGTTTTTTGTGTATTCTTATTTCCTCTGGTCTTAAAGATCCTGTGAACAGCAACAATCTAGGAAAAACAAACTTTGGATGGATGTGTTATTTTAAAGATGATGCAGAGCTCTTGATGCCCTGCTCCATTTCAACATCTTAGCTTGAGCAAGAGGAACAGATCCAATTAGGCCTGTTTTATAGAAATACACTGTAAATAGTTGACAAGCAAAAATTCAGATTACACATTCAGCATCTACTTTGTAGCATTCACAATAGTTATGTTTGCTTGACCATTCAGTTCTTCAAAAATTGAACCTTTAGCTGTATAAAAGGATGTTTATCCATGGCACTGTCTCAAAAGGAAGCCACTGACATGGACAGGATGTTGAATTGTGCAGATGAGAAACATGAACAGCATCCTGATTTACAAGGAAATTAGAGCCAGAAGACCAGCACCCAATTCCACTTATGTAGCCACAGTAGCAGCCTGGAAAATAAGCACTCCCTGCACACCCTACTGCCAAGAAAACACTCAAGACAAATCACAAGGGAGTTCCAGAAGTCACATGAAATAATCTCGTTTCATAACAGCAGCACAAGCAGTCACCACTGCCTTGCACTGTCTGGTCCCAGCAGATCTGTAGATTAAGGATTTTCAAAGCCACAGGCTTAGTTAACACATCACTTGCCTTTTAACTCTCACTCAGAAATTAATAAAAACAGGCACCCTGACACTTAACAGTCACCCCTTTACATGACTCGGGCAAGCATAATTATTACAGTAGATCAAAATCTGGCTGAACAAGCTTGACTTGTCCACATGCAGAGCTACTAGTGTGCACAGCTTGATTTTCAAGCATAATTATGAATGGGAAAACCTGCATGCAAGATGAGCAGAGTCTCCCAGGGCTACAGTTGTTTGGGGTTCACTCTTGTTTCTTCCCATCTGTCTTGGCAAGGCCACATAAATTTTGAAAATTGAGCCCAGTGTTCTCTTTCCCACAGGCACCAAGTCCCCCCTTAGGCTATACAAACTCTTTTCCCAGGAAAAATAATAAAAAGATCTGGCCTTCATTATTTAACAATTTATTTTTTCAAAACAAATTCTCAACCAGGGCTGACATACAGTGAACATATTTGGCATTCCTAATTTTTATTGCTGTCTTGCAGACCACTGTTTCCCACCATTTGCCACTGTAAGCCCATAGTTTCCATTAAGAATAACACAAACACCTAAAATAAAACACTTTATTCAGCATGCAATGAAGTTTTCTGTTGTAAGGTTTTCTGGATGCAGTGTTGCTTTTGCCTACTATCCTTTCTGTGTATTGACTCAACTTTCTAGATCCTCATTCTATGCTAAAACATGAGACTCAGAGTTATATTACACACACACCCCCAAGAAATACAAGTACAGCTTTCAGCTTGCTTTTTTGAATTCATGCTTGCCTGTTCCTTGAAAGTCTATTACAACTTGAACAGCTACCTCAAATATTTTTAATGAGACCTTAAAAACAATACTTCTGCAATCACACCGTATGACTGTATTTTATAAAATAAAATATCATAAAAATCACACAAATGTTAATTCAAAACAGCCAACACAGATGCACAGCAGCTCAGCTAGAGATGTATTAAAATGACCAAAACTATGCAAAGCAGGAAGTGAGGACAGACCCACACATTCATAGCAAGCATTCACTAATGGTTTAAGATGAGCTTACTAACATTAGTGTTATTATTTCTTACAAGGAAACATATGGAAAAACCTTAAACATTTTAATTGAGATTGTAACCACGTGTATGGTCTATTGTTTAATTTTCTCTCATATCAACTAATGGTTAAACATCATACATAAACCAGAAAATTCCTATTTTGTCAAGAAAGAAAAAGGGAAGAAAAAACCCTCATAAATCAGTTCAATAAACTAAACAAAATAATGCTTACGTTTTTGAAGTCATTATTCAAATGCCACTGGTCATTTTTTTTCCTTCATCAAAACATCTCAGTTCTTTCCATGTATTTTCTCTGAGCTTCAGAGCCTCATGCAGACTTGGTATTGTCCTTTAACAAAATCTGGATATTTTTGAGAAACTTAGATGAATTGACAAGCCTATATTACTCAGAAAGACACTTTCTTACCCGCAGGGTCACTGTCAACAGTGCAATATTCACAGGTTCAAGCAAGAAAAGATGTCCTGGGTTCAGCAGTAGCAGTCATGTTTCTCCTCCTTGGTAGCTGGTGCAGTGCAGTGTTTTGACTTTCAGCTCGGGAACAGAGCTGATAGAGATGTTTTGGTTTGGCCAAGGACTTTGTGAGCCTCATGCTCTGCCAGGGAGGAGGGGAAGCTGGGAGGAAGCAGAGACAGGACACCTGACCCAAACTGACCAAAGAGCTATTCCATACCACAGCACGTCATGCCCAGGATGTAACTGGGAGTTAGCCGGAAGGGCTGAGAGACTGCAGGGTTGGAGGAGGTATCGGTCGGAGCTTGGTCGGGCTTGGGGGGGGAGTTATCGGTCAGCGGGTGGTGAGGTGTTGTATTCTGTTCCCTTGTTATTTCCTTTATCATTATTATCATTGGTGGCAGCAGTAGTGATTTGTGTTATACCTTAGTTACTAAACTGTTCTTATCTCAACCCGTGGGAGTTGCATTCTTTTGATTCTCCTCTCCGTCCCTCCAAGAGCAGGGGGAGGGCAAGAAAGGGGGGGAAGTGAGCGAACGAATTACCTGACTGGGTTTAAACCACGACAAAAGAGTTTTCTCTCTCTTATTTTTTTAACACCACAATTAAGACTGACATTGGAAAAGATGTCCATATTTGTCCTTTACCCAAACAGGAGCCCTTCAGAAGTCTGATCTATTAATTTTATGCTCAAAGTATGTTTAAAAAGCAATTGTCTCAACTGCATATGAGAAATAAAACTTGCACATACATCAAAACCATGCACAAAAGATAATCCTCCTTCCTACTTACATAATTTTTCAAGAATGAGGGAAGATGGAAATAGCAATTGTAGAATGTTACTCAAGTTTTACAATGATAGTCGCATTGATTTTTTGGGAAGGGAGGGAGAAAAAATAGTCTAGTTAGTGTTATTCCTATCATGAAAACCCTTCTGAGGAACTGCGGTGAAACAAACAAAACTCCCAAATTTTGGCAGGTGTAGAGATGTGCAATAGATACTAAGAACTGTCTAGACTTTTGTGTCTAAAATAACCTCCCATGACTATGCAAAGCACCCCAGAAGACATTCAATACGTTGCATTCATGCAAAAGCACTAGGAGAGAGCTTACACTTAACAGATTTCCACTGATACCCATTCTCTGTTTCCAAGATTAAGAAAGATATTTTGAATTAGAACTGGGGAGGCAAAAAAACTCTTTGAGGGAATTAAGGGGGAGGCTTGGGTCCAAGCCATAACTATCAGTTTATTCAGAGAGAACATTTTTACTGTTGATAGATGTCAGCCATCCAGCAATGACATATCCCAAAGTACTAGAGATGCGTGCTTTATAAGCCGAGTCATTATGTAGCTCCGTGCTTTTTTCTCACTTCTGTGCAGGACATCACCAGATAATTTACCTACCATAAAACAGTAAAAACAGTTTACTAATGTATTACAGCCACAGGTCCAAAACCAGCTGACTTGCCATCTCTTCTTTCTGCCTACCATCCCACTCTCTCCTCTTGTGAAACCATAGAGTCTATACACTTCAACATGGCAAGGCAGGGAGGGGCCGGAAGCAAGGAAAAGAAAGGAGAGATAAACAGGGCAAGGAACCGAGGAAGGAACATTTAAGGGGAACTGGAAGGTAACAGGGATCATTTTCCTTTAGTTCAGGAACTTGAACAGAGTCTCAGGTTAGCTTGTGAAACATCAAAGCTGTCGAGAGGAAGTAGGAAGAGCACAAGCCACTTGTACAGAAGAACTCATAAGTACAAGACCTCTTCCACATAGCACCACCATAGGGATCATCACTGTCTCAATGAAATACAGCCTTATTTTATGAATATGTACTCTTCTCTGTTGGGTGTCTCTAATAAACTGCAAGCACCTCATGTCTTGAGGTAGCACCAAGGTTCAATTACAACTCCCATCCACTCAAGGAGCTCCCCTGGACAGCTAGCAAGGTGGGACTGCTGAAGTGTTTTTGCCTTATCACATTAAGAAACACACATTCAAATGTTTCAAGAATCCAACCTTTCTACCTAAGAAAGTCGCTCTAATTCTGGTCTCCCCTTCTGTATCTATTCAGTCGCCATTTCTAGTCTCCAAAGACCCCTTGCACACACAAACTTCAATGCATCCCCCTAAGCTTTGAAATATCTATTTTAGGAGAATCTTTGATATACCCAATGATACATGCTACTGTACTATCATTTATATTCAACATTTTATAACTGTTATAGCAATAGATTCCTCCCTTCATTTCCCCCATCTATTTCAGGACTGGAAGAAATTAAAACAAGAACAAGCATGAGGGAATCAAGGCAGCAAATGAACACCAAAAAGAAAATGCTACTTCATAAGTGGGTGAACCAGCACCTAAGAAGGCAAATTAAAGTAGGGGAAAAGGGTCTGCAAGACAGCTGTGAAAAGCTGAAGCATTTCCATCAGACAGGTGCAGGGTGAAAAGGAAGAAAATGCAAAGTTCAACAAGAAAAAACCCAAACATGCAGTTTTCTTTAATACAGAAAGCAGTGGCAAGGTTGTTCTATTGTAACACCACAGATGCCATTCTCCTCCTGCAACATTACAGACAGAGCCAGGAATTTAAGAATCCTTTAAAAAGATGATGAAAATAAATCTAGAACAGTCAGTGGAAGCTTAATTCAGTAATTATTTGAGCCTAGGTAAGAACTGACTTTCTAGGACCCACATGTCTGAATGTTTTTTAGCTATCATGACTGATTTAGCATTTATCTTTCTACAAGTTTTCAAAACAAAAGTTTAGTTATCAGGTGGTTTGAGCCACATGTAAGGGCCGGAAAAGAGCTCAAGTTTGCTAAGAGCTTAGTTTGCCAAGAGAAAATAAAAGCTTTCAAGAAATCTTTGAATTACTGTAAAACAACCTTCCTTGTTCAATTCCTTAATCCAAGTGGTTTCACAATCACTCATAACAGTGCCACCATCTGACGCATCAATCATTAAAAAAAACACCAAAAAAACACCACAGAATTGAAGAGCAAGAGCTGCTTATTAACAGCACAAAAGGTTTCCTGCATGAACCAGCTTATTTATAAAATAAATTCTCATGTAGTCAATTGTAAGCAACTCCTCACTTTTCTGTTTAATCATCTGCATCCTAACCAAGCAGGCACAACCTGTTGCCTCAACAGGCATTAGGTCTAGTTTTGCTGAAGACAGACATTGCCTAGAACTGCCAGAATGGTACAAGTTTGTTTTTTGTCTCCCACTTCATACAGGGATGGAACCATAAAAACTGCTGGCCTCTGCTTGCCATCAGGGATGCAAAGGGCAGCTCCCTCATGAAGGTCACAGCAGGACAGAGGGAAAGGGCAAAGCTTTCAACTTTGATAATGACTGCTTCAGTGTCCCCTCTGTAATCCCCTCTGACTGACAGTTGCACAGAAAGCTTTTTGCAACATGTTCCTATTTTCAGTATTTCCAGCTAACATATTTAGCCTGGAAAAACAGACTACATACACATGCATTCACACTACCTCAAAGTAAATCTATTCATTCCATTCAAATCCACCCATAAATCTCTTAGATCCTTTTGAATGCAAAACTGAAAGCTTTGCCTTGTAATAAAAGAACTGGTGGGTAAATTTGGGTTGTAAACCATCCCGACGAGAGGGCTATGGAAACTGTGTTTAACCTTTTGTTGCTCCATATAGATGTAATCTCAGACAGGTCTTATGCTGTGCTGTACTTTATACCAGTCCTCCCTACAAAGCTATTGATTTAGACCATTCCAACAGTACCCATTATCATGCTCCAAAACTGTAAATTTGAGGACAGCTATAAGCTTCAACGCTTCACAGGGTCAATCATGAAGTATGTTAAGAAAGAATCAAAATCGTTTTCATCCACACACTTCCTGAACCCTTCCGAGAACTCCAGCAAATTTGCAAGGCAAGACCTCTCTAGAGAAGCCAAAAAAACTCACTCAGATTTCCCTCACATAATATTTTCAGGAAACTAAGCAGACATGGAGTAAGAGAAGAGTCTTTACAGAAAAAGAGAGACTACAGGGAGGAGGAGGACACAATGAAGGCCTGCAAAGCCAGAAGCAGCACAGAAAAGCAGAAAGAGCACAGGCTGTACATCATCTCTTTGAATAAAGGAATTAGGGAGAGCCAACGAAGGTAGCATGTAACAGGCCCAAACAAGCAATAGAAGAGTGATTCTTCACACAGCAGTATGCAACAAATGTTCAGCATCCACAGAGGGTCAGAGGACGGTTCATGAAAGAAAATGTCACATAAGTCATGTCTGACTCTGAAATACTCAAACAGAAATGGTTGAAGGGTTGAGGAAGCCTACAGAAGGAAACAAACCATATGTCATCTGTCCTACAATCGTCCTTAACATATCCCTTTTGGGCAAACATTCAGGATGGGGTACTCAGGTAGACAGCACAGGACACACAATTTCCACAGCTGTGCCATACACAGCACCAAAATGTATATTGCAACTTCCTTTTAATTACTTTTATCCTAAGACTTAAGAAAATTATTACCTCTTTGCTAGTGAAAGCTACTAGTGGTATTGGTATTCACTGTACAAGTGACATAAGATTTTTCCCCAAATGCAAAAATTCTATACAGATAAAGAGAAGGTGGTGGGTGGGGGTGAAGGAAAAAGTTAAACAATAACACTGAATTGTGATATCAATATACACCAAAGCTATAACCAGAGTTCTAGCAATACTAGGAAACAGATCACAAGGAATCATACAGATGCTCTTATGGGTTGTAATCCAGCTCAAGATATTAACAGTGAGTGGAAAATTACAAGAGTTAATTTAGAAATTGTACCTTCAGTTGACAATGAGTGAACTTATATCAGGACTCAAAAATAAGTCATGAGTGAATGGCAGCATACAATAAACTGAAATAAAAAACAATCTATAATAAATGAAATATTAATGGTATTTCATTCCAAAAGCTTTTCAGCCAGAACTCAAAGTTGAGTTTGCTTTCTTTTTCACAACTCTTTTACAGGGAACTCTCTTCTTTTTTTTTTTTCTAAAAAAAAAGAGAAAAAAGGTGTGTGGGAAGGGAAATTCTACTATTTCTACTATTTTCTATAGCGGGCTTCTTGTTATGACATAGCTGTAAGGCTTCAAATTAAAGGCAAAATTAAAACCTAATGCTTTAGAAATTGAAAAGTGAGCTGTGCTGGCATTTCTAAAGGGGAAGAAAAAAAAACCCAAACAGAGCCTCCACCAGAAGAGGACTGCTGACCAGAGACATACAAAGGATGGAAAAAATAAAATTGATGCATATAGTTTTTTTCTGCCAACTTTTATGTACATTCTCTGCCTGCAAGGATTAAGCTCCACATCATGAAGTAGCTTCACAAAATACAACACTTGATTCTTAAAAGAGAAAACCAAAGCACAACTGCATCACTCACTGACCAGCTACGTCTGGCAAAAGCATTCTTTCTGTACTTTAACAGATTTTGTTTGGCAAACTAAATAAGTGAGATGGAAGCAGAGCATAGCCATATGTTCTCTGAGATAGACCTGGCACTTTAAGTTTCAACAGAACATGTGATGAAAGCCAACATTCAGCAAACATGTGCTAAACACTTCAAAACAGAGAACACACCTGCCTGGGGCAGACAAGCCCAAATAGCTTCCCAGCCAATACCACAAGATGTCTTCAGGGACACTGCTGACAATATCCTCCCTGACTTCACAGCAAAAACAATATCCTACTTGTGGCAAGACGCAACTCACATTCATCCCCTGGGTAATACTGCAGCATGAGCACGGCAACACAAACCTATATTGTAGCTGTAATGAGGCACTTAATCAACATTTATTGCTCAAGTAGCACCCACTAACTACTATAAACTCCAAATTGAAACAAGAAAATATCTTTTTGCCCAATGTACTAATGCATGCAAAGACGTGCCTATTTGTCTGTTGGTTGCATTTAAAATAGCTATAATTAAATGGGTTTAGAATGGCTCTCCACTGCCACAGAAGCACTTCCAGCAAGTATGACCCAGATCTTGTTATTCTTCTTCACTTTAAGTTTTTGCTATTATAGCTAAATTATTTTAAAGCCACACAGCCTGATATTGCATATTGTAGTAGACTACTGCAATGTCAGAAACATTTACACTCAATTGCTACTAAAAAGGACTGTTCTTGGACTAATTTGCTCAAACTCTTTTGACAGGCACCGTGTCCAGTGAGCATACATTCGTGTTTGTCACAACCTAACAAAATCATTTTGCTGGTGAAGACATGACTGACAATATCAGCAAATACAGAGCTTTTAGTACAGCAGAAAAGTAATCATTCAATGTGATTTTAAAGTCACATGCATGCATTATGGGAGGCAAGAAAGACGATCAAATGGCTGTGGTGAGAAATTCTTTAAAAGGCCTAAAAACACTGACAGCTCTTTCCTACACCTTTAAAAATGCTCTTCTGTCTCTTTTTGTTGCTTGCAACTGATCTCAATGACTAATCAAAAGGTGTTGCTTAAATAGGGCAGCAACAGAAGTTACTTCATTACACCAGCATAGAGTAGCTTCATTAACTTCACTCAAGCAATGACTGTAGAACTGTTCCATATACATCAGGATAAATTAGTGTGTCCTACAGGCTATTAGTGACATAAAGCATCATTCTCACATACTGTGTTAAAACTCATAACGAGTTTTTACTGAAGTTTCAGTGTGCAGACTCTGTTCCATCCTGGGCTTGAAAACCTCACTCCTCTTGGATGCTCAGAAGTTGTTTCCCAATACACATGGGCTCAAAGAACCACTAACTCTTTCTCCAGCAGGAAACAAAAGCAAGTGGTAAAATCATAAATGGAGAAAAACATATGATTCCAGGATTCCTTTTTCTCACCCCACTAAGGCTTTTTCTTCATACTAAATACATTTTAAGACATGCTGGCCAATACGTTTCAAATTATCCTCAAACAGGATTTTGCAGCTTCTGTAGTCAAGGTAGGTCTGCTTTTCTCTCCCTCTGAAAAACTAGTTTGTTCTAGTGATGTAAGTAACAGCTTTGCCTAGGCCCAGTATAATTTTGGCAGGAATGAAAGGCAGAGCCACTGAAAGCTGCAGTTGAGAAAGATACACAGACAAGACCTTTGTCCCTCACAGTGTACAGTGCTGGGCTTTATAAGAAATTAATCCAACTCACCATATGCCCTCTCCTGTACAGAGCACATAGGGTGACTACCTTGGAAACAAACCAGTCATAGGCATATCACAGACTTTGTCTCTTCTGCAGCTAGGTGACAACAAGATCCGAGGTAGAAGAGCAAATGCCATTTCATCTTCAGGCTGGTCTAACACCCCAACTCACTCAGTAAGGAGGGCACAAGCAGGAAGACAGCATGACCTTAGAACATTCACTTCCTTAGATCCCATATAGCATAGAGGGATGCATAAATGGTTACTGCCAATGCACTTTCATCCAAAACTGAGGTAAAGCACCACCAGAAATGAATTTGTCCCAGCCACTGCACATCTTGACAGGAGAAGGCAAGCTGCAGAACTGCCTGTGCTCCAGCCACTGCAACAGGACCTTTATAAGCTCAACAGCAGCTTCAGCTGGCATAGTGGGCTGTGAATTGGGAAAATATGTAGGGAGGACTCAACCTGGTCTGCCACCTTTGCTGTAAAATTGCTGCAAAGGACTAGGGCAGAAAGTTGCAGATAGATGGGAGATGAACAGCAGGACGTGACACAACTATGGCCAGCAGGGGTCATCTAGCAGAAACATGACTTGTACATAGTGAGACCCCCATGCTATTCCTCACTGGACTGACTGCAGACCCCACTTACAGAAAGGTGTATTTCCTCACACCCATTAAACAGCTCCAAAGAGAAGCCTGAAAGGTATCTCATTTTTGCTACTAACAGACGCAGATGTTTTCACTAAATCAACGCAACCACAGAGGAATACATTTCCCAGAATTTTCCAACTCACAAAACCATGCTGAATTTGCTGGGTGGTTTCTTTTTTATACCACTATTCTAGCACACTCGTTTTACAGGAGAACTTCTACTCAAAACATGCCTTTAAAACACTTCACCATTTTGCTTACAAAAGTATAATAGCACTGAACCTAAAATAGTCTTTCTTAATGCTAGCTGTGGTGTCATCCACAAGATTTCAGGAACCAGACTTCTTTTTAATGAAAAAATTTAATTTTGTTTTATTGTTCCTGTGAAATGCATATTACAGCTTAATCCATAGCAGGAATATGGAATCATTTAAGCCTCCTGAGGCAAAAACTCTGGAAGCTGTCGAAATTACAGAATTAGGACACAATCTGTAAGTCACGTACAGATGAAGACCACCTTTCTAGTGTCATTCTTCCCATCATCCATCCTACTTCTCACTCAGCATCCCTGAACCCCTTTCTTTCTCACCTCCACCATACTACTACCCCCTTGCCAGAAAACCTTCCAGGTCCTAGCTACAGCAAAATGGTCGACAGAGAGCCAAAACAGAGGTGATGAGGGGCCCCACTGCGTGCTCTGGCTGTGTCTGAGCATCTTCTAGGACTCACACCAGTTCACCAGAGAAACACTGCAAACCACAGCCTGGACAAGCTTTGTAGTGGACCAGCATATACCACTCCCAAGGCACTAGTGCACAGCCTGGCAGCAAACTACACCATGCAAGGAACAGGATATGGGAAATACACAATCTAGGTGCCATTTAGGAGGAACCAGTGCTGCAGGGCTGTATTTGGAACCATGAACTTAATGAATACAAGGCACTTTAATGACTTATGGGATGTTGGACAAGAGGCAGTGTATGCCACAAAAGAGAGGACAGCAACAGTGGTGTAGGATGGATGCTTACACAGCTGCTTATAGAGATAGCATGTTAATACACAGTCCTACAAAGTATAGGTGAGAATTCTATTTGCCTCTGAAAGTATTAGGCCAGAGACAGGGAGGATGGAGAAGATGGGACATAGATGGACAAGGTCTCTGCACCTAACAATGAAATCCCTTCTGCAAGACACTTTTCTCTCTCTGTAACCCAGTGCAAAATATTAAAAACTCACCAAGTGCATATACTGCCCAAGCTTTCAAAACTGGCTTATGTTGTGTCATATCAGTGTCCCAGGCTGCTAGTCAGACTGGTCTTCTGGGTCCCAGATGTTATTACCATCAGTCATTTTGTATAATATTGCTTAAAGTAAAGCAACATTTCACTTCTTACTGAGGAGTATGTCCTTGGCAGGTTTCACCCATCCTGCATCTCCTTGCTCCAGTTTTTCAAGCAGTAGACATAGGAAGTTAAATTTGCCAACAGGCAGCTCCCCATCACCGTACTTTACTAGTTCACCTAACTTCACTATTATTATAAAGTAACTCACAGCCAAATTTAAGAACAATTTGCACAGCAGCACCAGATACGGGAGCACTCCTGGACAATTTAATAAGGCATTCCCCTTATAAAGTCTTGTAATTTCCATTGTAATGTTAATGTATTTAGAGTAACACACAGTTTACATCAGCTCCATTGCAATGATGAAACTGCAAGGTGTCAAAAATTCAAAGCTGTCTGAACAAGGAATATTTCTGCTTCAGAGGGTTAGCCTCAGTAAAATACAGC
This sequence comes from Pezoporus wallicus, assembly GCF_028554395.1. Lineage (NCBI taxonomy): Eukaryota > Metazoa > Chordata > Aves > Psittaciformes > Psittacidae > Pezoporus > Pezoporus wallicus. Next base: position 2,288,623 of record NW_026635157.1, read on the forward strand.
CACCTGTATTTCCACCAGTATTATCTTTTGCCTACTGACACTTCAAAGCAATGCTTCTTCAGTTCGTTATTCTCATACATTTAACAATTCTCTGACTACACATAAACATACCAGTGTAAACCCTGTAAACAGTTTTTCCTTATACTGAGTTTTTTCTATGTTACTATCCATTCTTTTTTTAATAAAGAAAGTGAAACTAGCCATTTAGCAGCCCTACTTCTATAAAAGTATAAAGCAGACAATCTCCCCTTAAGGCTTTAAGTTCTGTATTTGCAAAACAGATGCATGAAGGGATGAAAATCCTATAAATGGTTTGCATTCTTAATGTCTGACACAATTTAGTCCTTGGGGAGCATCTGCTACTTGTCTATGTGTGTGTATGTGGGAGATTGCATACAATCTTTTACAATGGGGCCCTGAACATGTAACAGTACTTTAAGCACCAAAAATAACCTACAGTCCTGCTGCTGTATTAAGAGCAATGATCAAAATGTCACCTATTAAACTTTTGCATCACTATAAGATTGCTTTTCCTCACTCTTCTTGGTTGCTTTTTTTACAAATCAATAAACCCCACAGATACTTCTTGCACACTTACATTGATTCAGATCATATTGCAGTAGACCCTGCTTTAGCTACCCCCAAGTACATAATCAGGACATGGCTGTTGGACAACAACAACAGGAGGCACTTGTTAACAAAAAAGTCTTGCAGACAAAACTCTGCAACATAACGTCACTAACCTTGGTTATGAAGACACACTAGAGAAGTTGCAACAGCAGAAGGAATGACTGCACTTATTGTTAAAATAGTAGTTTATCACAAGGAATTAACTTGATCCAGAAATCTCCGAAATAGGATAGAAACAAATGGATGCAAATACTGTCCTAAAATCAGTGGGTGCAATCATTTTTGCACCTGTTTATATCAAATATGATCCCCTCTCCAGTTGCTATTTCCAGGGTGATTTGCACATTCATTTCTTACTTTTCTTCTACTTACTGTTCTTCTATTTACCTGTCAAATAGCACAAAATTTTTAAAACCTCAAGAATCCTATTGGTGCTCAGAGATTTTATGCTGTCCACTACCAGCTACTACAACTTTTAGTGGATTTTGCAAATCAGTACAAACAGTAGAAATACTGAAATGTAATACTGAAAAGTATATTTCATAAGCACTGTAAAATTCTCAAAGCTTTGCTGGTCCTTGAAATTCAAATTTTGAAGAAGCCTAGCCACTTTATTCTAACACATACCTATCTTGTCTTCAACGTAACTGTCCAGTGGAAAGCTGAAATATGGTATCTGCTCCTCTTACCCTGATATTTTAAAGGAGTTATAATTACCATAATCACAGAATGGACTTACTAGAGCCATTAATTCAAAATACACAAAAGGTTACAATATTTCTTTTAAAAATTACTTTTTTTTCCTCTCTCCCCCCTCTCCCTTTCCATCTTTAAAAGTTGCACCATTTTTGTAACAGTGCTTCTGATGGGTAAAAAGGCTGTATGAAACTGAAAAGCATAGAAAACTAGAAGCTGTTTGCCTACTAAAAAAAAAGATATTGCATTCAATCCAGAAATCTCATAAGTTTTATTTAAATACAATTTTAAATAAGTTTTTTATTTTAATTTAAATTTAAATAAGTTTTATTTAAATACAATTGTAATTACAAAAACTAATACAAGTTATTAGTTTGTTTTGACCAAGTTAAAGCTGCCTGAACAGCCTCTCTCCTGGATACATACTTGAGATAAAGTATTACAGAGTCTGATTTCCAAGCCACCTAGCTAAAGAGAGCAAATACTGTGTTGAAGCTAGAGCTTATTTCCACAGCTTGGACTTCTGCAAGTTCAGGTGCCACATGGTTAATACTGTGTAGCAGTCTCCAGTTAGTGATCAAATTTTCAAACTTCCAAATCATGTCAAATTGCTTTTTGTGCCCAAGGACATAGTTGGACGTGTAAATTCAGAAGCAGTGTGCTATTTTGTATGTGGAGAAAGAACATGCAACCAGGTTGATCTTCTTCAACCCCTGAAATACTCTTATTTGTTAATTATGCAGTGATGGCCTTTTAAGATGGTGATTTATGTAAGCCTGTTTGATCACTATTCATCCTTGTTCTTCACTTACAGGTACTGTAGTGACTTTATTTACACCTAAGTTAATCATTAGGTCTTGCAGGAGGTGAGGAATAGCAGGGGAGGGCAAAGGGTGGGAAGAGAGAGAAAAAGGAGTGCAATTTTATAAGTTATCAAAACAGCAGCAAAGAAACAGTATCTCACACAAATACTTTTTCATTAGGCAGACTTGGCTTCACAATCCCACTCAAGAGACTGCTACTGAGAGGATGGCACCAGCCACATGTGCTCTCTACCAAAGCCTCCAGAAAAACCCACCAACTCCAGCAATGCCCCCACCACAAGGACCCCTCAGCAGAAAGCTGTGAAGTATAAACTTATTTCCAGACTGTCACCACAAAGGCTACCAGGTGCTCCTGTCTTCTGCTTACCATTAGCTAGAAAAGAATGAGGGCTCCCCTTACGAAGACTAATGCAATTCATCAAAACATTTACTGCTCTTCATCACTTCTATAAGCATCTTCTTTACCAAGGAAAAAAGTCCCAAATCCTCTGAAAACCTGTTATAAAACAGTCAGGAGACAGTGAGGCTGCTCCTATCCAAGTAAGACCAGTGCGGCAAAATACCACTTGGGAAAGAAGACCACATAACAGGAAAATACCAGGAATAAAAGGAAATATAGCCTCAGAAGGAAAGATGAAGAGAAACTGCTATCGAAAATTTCAACTGAGACATTCCCCCAACAGAGACCATTTAACTGACCTTCAAACAGTCACACTGCTTCAGCAAGAAACCCTCTTTTTTTGCATTATTTTCCTAGCTATGTTTATTTCAAATTGACAGAAGTAGCAGTATCTCAAAGGCAAGCAGTACACAGAAGAGCACTGCTCTACCACAAACAAGGTAACATAAAAGCCTTCTTATCCACAAAGTTAGTCTCTCTAGACATTCCATCCCACTCATGTGAAATAAGACAGATATTTCTTCCCCTGTCCTCTCCTCCACCCCCCCACCCCCATTTTTAATTTTAATAGATATAAAACTGTCATCAACATCTTGGTCTGCAGACACTAAACTTCAACTACTGCTTCCCCCTCTCATGCACACATGCTGAAAGATGTTGGAATGAAAGCCACAAACTAAAAACATGCATTTACCTGCAGACCAGAGCTGACAGCTTTTCCTAGAAGGGGAACTGGCAGGGTCTGGGGAGCTTTGGGATAGAGGGGAAGAACCAGACCCCCACCCAGCCTCACTCCACCTCCATGCTGAAATCTCCAGCGAGGAAAGCATTCAGAAACAACTGCATAGTAAAACTCACTAGCAAAGCAAGAACCCAACCTAAAAAACAACCAACCCATTCCACTCAAAGACAAAAATCTAAACGTCAGCCCACTTTAACCAGAGCTGGACTTCCACCAGCCCACACATCCCATCACCAAGCCTGTGCGCATCTGGTTTACTATTGCTAACAACTTCTTTACAATTCTCTTCCAAAGGAATAAAATGGAAGTATAAGCACAGAACTCAATCATATGTAATATGAATATTAATCACAGTAATTACACATGGAGTAAGGCAACACAAAAGCATTGTCCCCTTTGAAGCATTCTCAACTAATCTGGCTGACACCATGGCTTATCAACTATAACAGGTTAGGTGCCTTCCATGGGGAAAACAGCCGAACATCTTTGCAGTAAGTGACATTTTTATACTCCTTATCAAGTGGGGGGAACAAATAATAATAATAACAACAATAATAATAAGCCTTTGCTGGCCCTAAAAATGAGTACCATCCTTCAGCAAATAGGTCAAGCACAAAGTCATTTTTTCTAAAAGCTCAGTTATAGTATACCCCACATCACTTGTTTGCGTCTCTAGCACATGCAGACATGAAGCTTGTGCGCCTGACAACTTTATGTGGTTAATAGTTAATACAGCGCAACAACCCCCCGCCCTAGGGCCTTCATCTCAAACATGCAATTAAGAGCTTGCCTTTTAAAAGTTTCAAGGTTTTTGTGGTTGAAGGAGTAGTTCATTAGTCACAAGAGCTCCTTTTCTTGAACTCTGATAATTAACACTCTGATGCCTGTTCCCACAGTGGAAACAAGAAGCAACATTACAAAACTGCCTGCCTCTTGGCTCCCAAGAAGAAATGCGGTGATCCCTTTAATTTGGTTTGGCTGCCTTCTCACATCACCATGTGGAACTGTTTTGGCTGACTGCAGCAAGGTATATTACTCACATCTGCCTCTCCTTTGTGTATGCACCCTTGCTAACACTGTGATTACTGTCACACCCATGATCTAGTCAAGGAGCAGTTTGCTGTAAGGCAACAGCTGATGTAGTTACCAGATAGTCAGCCTTTTAGACGACAACCTCCTACACTATTTCAAAACATTTATGCCTAGCACCTTACAGTCACCAGGGAGGTGTAAATACAGGCACATGAGAATCACTGGCCATCAGCACCTCCTAATCACATCAATATGTCACAGCAAGTTGAATGACATTAGCAGAAAAATGCTGGTGGCACATACCTCCTCTTTCCATCATGAGCAGATCCCATGGGGTCACTACTGAATTCTCCTACGTGATGTTGTCATTACTTGCATTCACACATTACTTCATGTTTAAAATCCCAACAGCATTTACATCAGGAATTCTAGACTCTATCAAGTTTTTGTTTGCATTGTTTTAAATAGCACATCACAGTGCTTCCTTCCATGAGCCATGCGTGTTCTATACACGGATCCTCAAAACCAGAAAACAAAAATCTCAACCCCTGTCTAAAGGGAGCTTGAAACAGAGAGGAACATAGGAGGAAGAATGACACTCCACCCCATGAGACAGGCAACTATTTCACTGAACTAGACATCACCCTTCACCTGCAAAAGGCTCAGAAGCTTGATGCCATCACAGCTGACAGCTTTGAGGATAGCTTCACAGCCATATGAGAAGGATTAGAAAACTTAAATGGTGTTCATGTAAAGCCATTGGGTTCCCAGCAACAGATGAGGGAATATGCAGGAGAAGGCCTGACCACAAAGACCTTTGAGACCAAATTCAGCCAGCATACATTTGAAGCAATACAGGTGGCTGCAAAGAGAGGGGAAGAAAAGACTGATACAGTTAGGTCACATAGCTAGGGGAAAGAAAAAAAAAAAACAAAAAAAAAAAGGAAAGAAAACCACACACAAATACTTTGCAGTACTAAAACTTGCTGATAGTGTTGTCCCAGTGACAGGACAGACCTGCCTTGAGGCATCAAACACAATAGGCATTTTAAAGCATATTGCTGAAGCATCTCAGCTTTCTTTGAACAGGCCGTGTCAAAAAAAACAAGGTTTATTAACTGAGCAGCCAATCACCAAATGTCTCAGCTTCCCCATATTTTTGCAATTGTTTTAAACATCTAAAGCAATTGCTTCAGCTAGCTGCCTGACACATTTTCATTGCTCTACATCATCTTAAAGTCCTAGTTAGGTGTGCAGTGATGATGCTACTTCCTAAAATAGCAGAGATCTCATCACAGGTCAAGTGCAACACCCCAACTGTCAGAAAGCCAAAGTGGTGGCAAAGCTGACTGAGGGCTCTGAATCATACGCATCCAAAATACCACCAACCTGACCAGGAGCCCTACCTCCTTCCAAGATGTAAAGTGGATCAAGGAGGGCAGGAAAAAGCCTTATATCTACCTCAGCCATTCTATCTGACATCCTCACACAATACTTTTTGTAATTATGAAGAGGCAAAAGCACGAGCAGATATTCCACCCTCTACGTAAGGTGGTGACAAGATATTTCTGATCTTTTGCTGAAGCTCTGAACAAGTCATCTTGGTACTCTTAAGGCACAGCAAAACACGACCAGATATTTGTAGGGAAGTCAGTCAATTCAATTGATGGCTATTTGCTTCTTTCTCTCCACATTTCAGCTAAATTGGGTTTGGAGGTTTTTTTGAAAGATCTGTTACAGAATACATCTTTATTGGTGGAGCTCCCAGGTAAATGCGTAATTCCTAGGTGCCAGAAGAATCTCTAGGCAGGGCCCTTACATATACAGCTAGCAAAGCTGCCAGGAAGCTGCTGCAGGCAGAATGGAAAACAGTTAAAATCTTAATAGGAAACTAGTTTTTAAAAGTTAACAGATTTTTGAGAACACCCAATGACAGGGAGGAATATTCAAGAGCAAAATATAATTCAGCAGAGCCACAGGACATAATTAGTTTCCAACTATCATTTCAACACACTCTTAACCCTTGGAAAATTGAGGGTGATACTGGACAATAACTTCACATGCATTATGCTCAATTACACATGGGTTAGAAACCACATAATCCATTCAGCGTTTCTCAGCAGTCAAGACATGTTAATTTGAGAAAAACCTGTAAGTGTACATACAAGCTGACAATCTGAGAAATGAGTATTTCTGTGAATGACAGCCCAACAAAAGCCTCCAGGCATGCATGGCACAGGACTGGCTCTATTGGGAGTTGGAATTCCTCTACAAATATACAACCCTGAGAAGCCAGTACTAACCTTACTACACTAAAAGCTGACACACAGTGTTGCTAGTGGTACTATGGCCACATCCCTGTGTTCAATTGTCAATTGCCTTGTTTCAAGAAACAACTGGTTTCCCATCATGGATAGCACCATAAGATTGGACAGTTACCTGCTGTAAAAAGGATCTAAACAAGTCCCAGAAGGCTATTCCAAGTGTTTCTAAGTGTATCACAAAGATCCAAAAAGTATCAGTTATCCTAGATTCAATTATACTTGTTACATGATATCTTTTCATGCAATAAGGTGTGGTGCTGCTAATCTTTCTACAGAGCTTTACAAGGTAGGGCAGAAGAGGTCGGTTATTATCACGCTTTCATCTGTTATTACCCTCACATGCAATATTTTAAGAACTGTGAGTTGAAATACACCAAATTTTTCACCAGATGCTGAATAGCACAAGATACAGTTACAGCTCTCCCACATACAGATCGCATCAACTGACAAGAGTCAACAACTCTTGCACATCAAATGCCTATTGACTGGTAGTATTTCAACAATGTTAATGCAGCCATGCTCTACTTCAAGCAAGCACACACGTTTTTAAATGAGCATGCCCCCACATTTGTCATTATGACTTCCTGCACCCCAGCAATTCTCAGGTAACCAATAGAGAAAGGAGAATCCAGTCAATACAACCCTGAACCAGGGCCTGCAAGTTTTCTTCCTCTGCTGCAAACAGCATGGGATGGAACTGTCTGGAGACTGACATGCCTAAACTCCCACAATACTCAATACTGAGATACCCAGTACTCAATGGAGACCAGAGCATGATTCAACTTGCCCTGAAACAGACATCGAGTAAAAGATCTTTTGAGCCACCCTCTAGGCTTCAGGGACTATAACAGGAATATACACATCTAAATTAATCATGTCTTAATCCTAACTTGAATACCACCCACTGTATGACCAGAGGCAAATCGCTTACTTTCACCATATGCTCCACAATGCAGAGCTGTGAATGGATACTTGAAGTAGCCCGGACAGACATTTCAGTTTATAAGCAATATAACTACATTAGGGGATGAAAATTATAGAATCACAGAATGGTTGGGGTTGGAAAATAGCCAAGACAATCATGCTAATGCTGTTTCTACTACGTAAATAACCTACTTCAGAGGTTAGCTGGACCTGCACTGTGTAAGGTAGGCACACCCCAAATTCTTCAGTGTTAACTCCCTATCTTTAAAATGAAAACAGCAAATTCCTATTGAGAAGGGTGCTAAAAGAATCAAGACTGCAAAGCACCAGGGACACTGTAATAATGATGCATTAAGGTTAAATCAAGGCAAGAACTGCACCAAAAGAACATTTCAATAGCCTCCATAGACTTAGTTTTTCAAGGCTGTACTCCAATAATCTTCTCTTGACACTTTTAAAGTCTGAATCAAAAGGTCCACAACTCGACAGAATCCTACTGGCCAGCATCAGCCTGGTACCCATACCCTAATGAAGTAAGCAGCAAAAGGTTTAAGAAGCTCTGATGACTATCCTAAGAGCAACCATAAAAACCAGATCCTCCACTGCCAGCGAGTACCTGCTATGGAAGCACAGCATCCACCTCAGTCCATTTTAATGCTCCAGCTTTGCACTGCTGCATCAAACCCACACTCACTCTCCCAAATAAGCAGCGAATCTCTTCCTCAGTCAGATGCCAACATTAGATGTTTCTCCAACATTATTGTTAAATCCTAATCATAACTGAGGGCAAACCATGTTCTTAATTTTTTTTTTTTATGAATGCAGTGATGTCTAACACATGTTGTTCTAACACACAACCAAAAAACAGCAAGAAAGAAAAACGTTATGGGGAGTTTGATTTCCAAATTCTTGTTTTGATCACATACAGATTTATCTACCCAGTGTTATTGTCTGAAATAGTCTGAACTATGTACAGTTAGAGAAAAGATGAAGTATTGTTTTTAAATACAAGAAAATATGATGCTTTTATGTTTACAAAAGGATTATATTTCACACAACATATAATATTACATCTTCTGGTGAGTACTGCCTACATCCAAACACTACATGGAATGCTATAAATTTTAAAGAAAAAAACCAATACAAGCATACAGAACTTACAGCATATTTATCTTTTATCTCCTCTTTCTTCCTAGCTTGCACTAGGAATGCCAACAATTACTGAGTTTCATGTTTTGCCATAATCCTTTTAAAATTCTGTTTGATGAAACTAACAGCAAGACTTCTGCACCTTGCGAAGGATAGGCGAGTGAAGTAGTGAATACACATCAGCACTAGAATTGTTCAGGGGAGAAAAGAAATTAAAAAGAAAACACACACATACACCCAAAAAGAAAAAACACCACACACCAAAACCACTCCTGTCAGGGTAGGCATTTGTATTTCACTGGGTTCCCACTTCTCCTCTACAACACTCTCCAGGCATGGCTCTGTTCCCTGGTCCCTGCACATGTTTTTCAGTCCACATTCTTCAGGCATGTCTGAACTTGTTCTTATAGCCCTCCTTGCTCAGGGAAAGGCCTACATAGGAGGGAGGGGAAAAGAAAAAGTAAAATCCTTCATCCCTTATTGTTCCCTTCTCCTTCCCTGCCCTCATCACCAACCACAAATCTCCTCAGCAGTGCAGTGCCAGTACCTGCTCAGGTAAGTCTCTGCCTCCTGCAGCAGTGGGATAGCAGCCAACTCAAAACTAAATTCTCAAGGCACTGGAGTTAGGATATTGCTGTCCCAATGAAACAGACTGGTAGATTTTCATTCTTCTATTTACACGTCCACCTGTCACCAAAGGCTTGTCTTTTGGCCTCCACAGCAAGGACACAGCTCTTTCACAATGCTAGGTCAGGAGAAGGAAAACAAGTACTGCAAGGACCTGTAGCTCAGAATAAAGCATCTTCAGAACAAGCAACAGCAGTAGTATCACAACTGAAGGCAGAAATCCTCTCTCTTATTAGATAAGGCTGTTTTATAAGCTACAAAACCCAACAGAAACCCTTAACCAGTCTGCCCCACTGGCCCACTAGACTCACTAATATATCCATAGGAGGTAACACTTTGAGCCCTTCCCTTCTCTTCTGGCTAGGAAAGCATCTCTACCAGATAGATATCTTTCATTTAATGACAAAATGGGTATATTGCAGAGCTTTTCATAAAGCATTCACCCAGCAAGCTTCATTCCAGTAACACAAGACTGTGAGATAAGGTATTAATGATAAAAGGATGGCAACTTAAGCAACATTAATTTTGCAAACACAAGACAGAGACATCAGGATCATTAGCCTAGAAGCGTGTACCAACACTTGCTTTAGCAGAAGCCTTAGCCCTGGATAAGCAGCAATTAAGTTTTAAATGGAGTTCTTTCCTTTGATCAAAGAGCAAGATAAGATCATATTTATACCACAAAGCTTTGATTGCAACAGCACACCAGATGCTTTGCTTACCTACGCTTAACTACCAGTATAAGAAGCAGTCAAAAAAACCTAGAGAGATTTTGTCATTACAGTAGCAAAAAAACAATCTTTATGTTAAAGGGTATCAAAGAAGCATGTACAAGAAATTATATTAACTTGGCACTGATGCAATATTATAATTTTGCCAGATACTGAATGCATCTCTGTAGACAAAAGCTACAGAGGTCAGTGATCTGACCTCACCAAATCAAACACACAGATGCTTGGGTTTGCCCAGCATGTGCGACGTTTGATAAAAATTACCTGCATTTCATAATATCATAAATATCTATTCTAACAGGTAATTCATGTTTAAATCCAGTGAAACAAATCAGTCTGATTCACCAGACCTCCCACATATCCCCCAAGCTGTGAAACATTATTGCTTGTACCCTGAAAAAATGGGGACAGGCATGTGGAAACCCACAGAAAATTTCCTTGTGCAAAAGAAGCTTGGCCCAGGGATCTGAATAATATCCTCAGACTACAAAGTCATCTCACACTGGTAAGGAGAGCCCAAATGACAAAAGGACTGCCTCCTCTGCTAACATCAGACAGCAAACCACAGTCAAGCAGCATTTTTATTTGAATTTCTTATCTCTTACTGCAGCCCTGTGGACAAACACTAAAATCTATGAGCAATCCTGCAATCACAATTAGCAGAGTCCTGAAGAACTACCGCAAACATGAGAGGCTGCTACAGATGCCTCAGCTCCACTAACTCCTGTTCCCCCTTCCTTTCCTATCTCCAGGATAGCCTTGAAAATGTGAGTACCTCACTACCTCCTCCTTTTGACAGGGCTTACATATCTGGGGTATGTGCAGGGCAGAACGAGGAGACACTATGGAAACACCATCCCTCTAGGGAGAGACAAGACCTAACTGGTGTTATCAGAAAACTCTAGGATAAAAATTAAGTCCAATATCATTACTTTCATGGAAAAAATGCAACAGTAAAAAGCTTTTTCCACTAAATTCACAGAGGCATTGTTTAGACTTACTAACATACCTTCTGTGTGATGCTTGCCTCTAAGTGAAAATCTTGTCCTAAAATGATACAGCAAAACAAAAAACTGAGTAGTCTCGCTACCTCTCCTGCAAACCATAACTGTCACTAGTTGTCCTCTGTCTGACATGCCTGGAAGGAGCTCATCTGTTAGACTATAATTGACACCAGGGAATCCCAAGGTTTAGATTCAAAAAAAATCAAAAGGAAAGAACAAACACCACACACACACACACCCCACACTCCCCCCATACTTTTGAATACTTGCTAACAGGCTGTATGCACGCACCCCTCACAACTGCAACTCATCTAGTGGCCTGTGTTGGATAACAGCCTTTTGTCAGGGCCTTTTACTTAAGAAAAAAAAAAAAACCCACATCATGACAAATTTTAACATGCATTTTATCTAGTGCCCTATACTGTGTCTTCCCTTAGCTCTTATAGTGAGCTAGAGAGAGGCATGATCTTCAAAGAGGATATACATGCTGAAAATATGGGCTCCCAGGCAGAAGTGCAAGGAAGAGAATGAATCTATAACAAGAGCTACGAGAATCTGACACACACATACTTTTCATCTAAAGTGAGTTTTTTCCTACAGAGGTCTCCAATATCAGATACCAGTGACTTCCTGTCATTGAAGGAAGGAAACTCTTTATAAGACAGAAGGAAAAAAGCAACCAGCCCACTGGCCAACCTCTGTACCTTCTACTGAGCAATTAGAAGAAATTTCTCTTAAGAAGTATACCACTTTACGTGTCTAGTTGGGTAATACCAAGCAAGCATACCCGCTTTTAACACTACAGCCTAGGTACAGGTACTACCTAAATATACATCATATACCTAAAATGCGTTATCAGAGTTTCACTGCATTCCTCTACAAAGGCTACAATCAACTTTCCACCAACACCCATTGTGATTTTAGCATTTAAAATGTTGCTTTTCCAGATACTATGCTGACAGCTTTCAATTTCTAGACTTTCTGATGTTTGGTTAAAATAGTTTGAACAGAAATTTAATGGCAAATAAATAGAGCTGACTTTGAACACGAAAAGATCAGGGAGAAGAAAAAAATTCACAGAACCCACAAGCAGCTCAAGTGCAATGCAGCAAAAACCACAAGAACATGATCTAAACATGAACACGGAGGCAAACTTTGGTTTATATTTTTCAATACACCTTCACTGATCTCAGCAACAATGAATGAATAATTTTAAGACTGCAGTAACACAAACTCGTTGTGCAACTTTTTACTTTGTTTCAGCCCACAGATATATAGGTCTATTTAGTATATACAGGTTTCACTAGTAAATCATTACGGGACAGCTATACGGAGAATTTCAGCCGAGATCTACAAAGACTGATTATTCAGTGTCACTTTCTGATCTATTTAACAAATACTCTATACAAGTATTTTTAGGCATCCAAGTAAATAGAGGAAAGAGATTCTTCTGCAGCCCCAGTTATAGGCAGCCTTCTACACTTCTTACTGAAATCAAAGTATTCTGCCTGAAGAAATAATCAGGGGGTTCTTACTGTTATTTTCAAAAAAAAAAAAAATTTGAACAAAACATTAATTTGAGGATACCTAAAAAGAAAAGGCTAAATAACAACTCTGGTGCTATGCATTACTCATCACTGTTCCTAAATTCCAGCTAGTTTGCACTCCCAGCACACACAGTTAACATGAGTGACCTTGTTGAAATCTCCCTGGGTAAGCAAGATAGCTCTAAAAAAAAAGGAAGACCAGGCTCTCACAATTAATTGCTAACTATTTATAAATTAGCATATATCCCCATCTTCTCCCAAGCATCCCTATAAATAAATACAGTGGCCTGAAAGCTTTACCAGGAATAGAAATCTGAGTATTTCATGATATAATAGGCACAGGAGTAAGTGATATCCATGAACTACAGAGGAAGGGAATAACTGTACCTGGAGTGCAGTAAAGAGGCCAAAGCAGACGCATGATCCCTAGCTAGCTGAGCCTACAGCTACAAAGGCCAAATTGTAACAGAGCCTCACAACAACAGACGCTTCTAACCACAAGTGCATCCAACTGTCTTTACCGTGTAAAATTTGGCTTGAAGACACAACTCACATAAGTATGTGAGGCCTGGGGGCAGGGGGAAGAGACAGATCAGGCTACAGCAAACAAAGCACATCAATGTTCTCCAATAAGACAGTGACATTCCTCACACAGGAGACTATCCCATACACAGCTTTCCTCCCCCCCACACATCTTTTGAGGAATGACCTTAGCTGCAGGGTTTTCAGTAGCCAGGGTTTTCTGAGACCAGAGAAGGCTCCTCCACATCATAACACTGTTCCCTTCAAACTGTTGCTATGCCAGTAAATCACTTTTGTGCTAGATGTATCTCCATTTACACAGCCCTATGGAAGTACACGGGTTCTTGCTCACTTCTGCATTCAGGACAGCCAAAAAAACTGCAAGCCCACAAACATATACCAGCAGTAGCAGATATGCTACAACTTCCATAGGCATACATCTGTTCCACAGTAACCTGGATAACCCCAGGAATTCCTCAAGGGCCTCTGGGTGAATTCAGTTTCATGGGCTCACAAGGGAGTGCTGTGAGATGCAGGTGAGGATTTTGAGCCTGTAAGGATCTTAGCCTGCATCAGAGCAAGACCACAGGTTAAACACAGAATGACCCCAAAAAAATCTTGCCAGTGTAGTCAGGAAAACAGTGCAGGCTATATCATTCAAAGAACATAAACTCCATGCCAGCAGAACCACAAGTCAAATCAACATAGCATCCTAGCCAAAGTACCACCTTTCATGGCCGAATATGGCTCCGAAACACCAATTCAATTTGTGCCATGCTGTAAGAGAAACCTATAACTCCACCATCACTTCTTCCAGACAGAAATCAAGGAGGTACTTATAAAAATGTAAGATATGGTTTTCAAAACCTGATGCTATAGCTAAAGAGTTATTACATCCTTGGTCAAAGCTATACAGAAAACTGGTAGCAAGTAAAAGCACAACTCTTCCTCAGTAGCTTTGGTTTAGCTAGACCAACTCTTACTAGCTACATAGACTGCTACTGTTGGTACACAGAAAAAACACCCTTGCTCACAAAAAAATAGCAGCATTCTAGTCTGAATTAGCACGAGAGGACAAGCAACTGCATTTTGTACCAGCTGTTGATGGTAGCAACAAACAGAGCACTTTTTATTTAAAACCTGACTATAAAAATCTAAACATATTCACATTCAACTTACAACTCCTTAATAGGTTCTGTTTTAAATTATAGATAAATGGTATTTATAGTATTTACCTAGAAGTGAACAACTCAAAAATCACAGAACAATACTCTTTGGGATAAGAGTTACCTTGTAAAAAAAAACTTAGTTCAAAAGCTACTTTAAAAAAAAAAAAAAAAAAACAAATCCACCAAGAGCAAATACGCCAACTCTCCAGCAATTAGCAGCTTACTTTTGGACTTTGCTTTTGGGGGCTTGTTTCATGGAATAGGGGGGAGGTTTCATGTTTCTTGTGGTTAGGAAAAGCTATATTTATATCTATATACATATATATATATAAATTATTTTACAGCTGCTTGATTGTACAAAGATTTGTAAGGGAAAAGAAAAACCCTGGAGAAATATTCTCAGCTTTACATTGAACATTAAAATGAATTAAGTCAGACCGCTTATTTCTGCCACTCTACATTTTCCAAGATGTTGTTATTGTTGTACGATAAGCATGAATCATTATCTGCAAAACCAATCTCCCCACTGAGAACTGGCATCTCCCACCAGTTATTTATGTCATTCTTCTAGAATACATCTCCATGGCACCACAGCACTAACTACAGGCAGCAAATACCACTAGCCAAATACTTTGTCCCAGAGCTTGGCCGGTTCAGTGAAGATCATGGTATCACCTCCTTCCTAAATGGCACGTGTAAGAAAACAAATGGCATAAACTCTCCTCTAAAAACTTGTTTTACAAAATTAACCTCGAGAATTAAATATAATATTCATAAGATAAAATACAGAATGTTAGGTTTTGGTCAAACATAAAATCCAGTGACTGTGAACTACACAGTAAATAACCATTTCAGATTAAAAATAAACTATGAAACATTGTGCTAACAAAGCTGTTAGCTATCTATTAAAGTGTCAATTTTAACGTGCAGACGATGAAAGCATAACCATAAAGAAAAAGTTTCCACATGTCATTTCTTTATTACAGTCTTGTCATGCAGGGAGTGACATAAAATGACACTGTGTACCAGAGGTCAAAAGCTTACCTAGAAACTGAAAAACAGCAGCAGAAACAAAAGTCATCAGCAGCCTTTAATTTATTCCTTTGCATTTCAAAGAACACGTGTTTGCATTAGTCAGAAGATCCACCTCCCAACTACAGCCAGCCCTCAAATTATTCTGCATAACACTAATTGAGGGTCCAGCTAAAGAGTTACCTGTTCAAGGAACCTGCAAGTAAAATAAATTATGCAAGAGAGCAAGCCACGCATGCTGAAGTATAAGAAAGCTTTTTAAAATGATTAGCAGGTTTAATCTTTAATCTGGCAAGGTAACAAACTTTCAGCGCCCAAGAGAAAAAACACAATGAGGGAAAAGCATTATATAAATATTCCACATGCCACAGCAAAAAGCTTATTTCATTGGAACAATGCACTCCTGTTTAAACCAACACCAATCAGGGAAAAGAGATCTTTCTGGGGAAGTTATTTATATGTTAACGCATAACTTCACAGCACGTTTGTATGGAATCCTCTTCTCACAAAGGCTGCTTGGATGGTCCCTCACTGGCACAGCCCCTTCACGTACATGTTCAAGCTCAGGAGGGCTGGGAGTATCCATCTCACTCTATGTGAAAACATGAGCCTGCTTTCCAAATTTGCCTCGGTCTTGAGCCGAACTACTGCCAAGTGCTGACCACAGGCACGCAGTCTAATCAGCATTATGGTCCTGAGACAGAGGAGTAATGGCTGCTATAAGTAAGTGCCGCTTCTAATCCAGGGAAACTTTCACCTCTGAAAACATTCCTAACTTCACACAGACTTCAACTCCAGCAAAGCCTGTGAAAATACTTTATGTAACAAAAGGCAATCACACTAAAACATAGTCCTACGAAAAACAGAAGTACTCCTTCCAAAGTCATAAATCCCTCACCTAATTCATAGTGATTTCCCTTTCAATTTATTCCAGGTAGAGAGGGAACTGCAAGAGCAATATCCCAGTGGGCACTCAGAAAACACTCACAGGGTCCAACTGGAGTTGACAAACCTGAGGTTTAATCTGCCTTCACAAAAAAAAACCCCGACGATACCCAACACTGCAGAGGTCCCCCACAGCAGGAACGGGGCACCTCACGGGTGCAGGCCGTGACCCAGTGCCTGCTTTGTCCCCACCTCCTCTCTCCCACCAAAGAGCTTCCCGGAGCTGGGTGCAAGCTTCCCAAGTGCCTTCTTGGCACATCAGTCCAGCTGAAGCTTTCCACACCTCCGTCAATATCGTGAACAAACCTCGAAGCAGAATAGGAAGTTCTGATAGGCGGGAGAGGGAGAGAAACAAGCGCAGACACGAGAGATGAGGGGTGGGAGGGATGCATGGACAAACAGACGGATGAAGGGGACACTACTCAGCTCTCCGACCGGGAGCCCAGCTTTTTAATCCCATCACCGTTAAACAGGATCAAGTCCTTGCTTACTTGAGCTAGTTCATACAGCTTTTGCTTAACTTACAACATAGAAAGTTTCTTCGACCAGTGAGTAGGTTTTGTTTGAAAAGCTGTAAGTAAACTCACATGGATCAACCACCTTAAGGAGAACAGTTATTATCTCTGTGCAAGCATATAGATGCTATATAGATATGCAAGCACAACAGTGGAAGAGGATCGAGCCCTGAGGGGACCCCACTGTATGTATGTATATATATATATATATATATATACACACACACACATATATGTTCCCCACCCTCACACAGCCCGGCGGAAAACTCACCTTCCCCTTTCCCCGTGTCCCAAAACCAAAACAAAACAAACAAGACCGAAACACGCACAAGTGCACTAGCAGGTAAGCAGACAAGTCAGGAGGGCGCGGTAAGCCGCCACCTCCTCCCATACACCACGCCGAAAGTGTCCCACGGAGCCGGGACTGGGGCCGGCACCGCCGCGGCACTGGCAAAGGCCCCGCCGGCCACGCGGTCGCCCCGCCGAGGAGCCCGGCTCCGGGGAGAGGAGCGGCGGCGGCCGGCGCTACCCCGCCCGACAGCGGGTCACCCCGCAGCAAGACACCGGAAAGTTCCCGCGGCGCCCACCCAGCCTCTCTTACCCTTAGTCCAGTCCACCACTTGCTTCGGGCTCCACCGGGTCACCGGCTCCATGGTGAGCTCAACCCCGCCGGCGCCGGCACCAGCCCCCCAGCAGAACGCAGCCGCGCTCCCCGGACGCGGACTAGTCCCCTCTCGCGCTGCTGTCCCGGCAGCGCCGCTCCGGGCCGCCCCTTCCCCGGCCTGGCTCCTCCCGCCGGCAGCGGCCAGACCCGCCCCGGTGCTGCCCCGCCTCCAGGTGCTGGCCCGGCCCGGGCCCGGCGTAGACCTGACGGACGGTGGCGGCTGAGCCGTCCGTAAGGGCTGCGCCGGGTCGGGCCCGGCCCTGTGCTTGGTATCAGCGCCATAGCTGAGGTCACGCTACGAGACCCCTTACACGTGTCATGTCTGAAAGCCACTGCTCTTGGGATGAAGTCTTGGGATACCCGTGAGGGACTTTTCATCAGAGACTGTAGGGATAGGACAAGGTTGAATGGGTTTAAACTTGAACAGGCGAAGTTCGGGCTAGATATAAGGAAGAAGTTCTTTACTGTGAGGAGGGTGAGGCACTGTAAGAGGTTGCCCAAGGATGTTGTGAATGCTCCATCCCTGGCAGTGTTCACGGCGAGACTGGACAGGGCCTTGAGCAACACGGTCTAGAGTTAGGTGTCCCTGCCTGTGACAGGGGGGTTGGAACTAGATGATCTCATCTTTCAACACTAACCATTCTATGATTCTATGATGTAGTGACACAAATCTCCCTTTTCTTTAAATCAAGGTGCAATTTTAGCTTTCCTAGGTGTCAAGACCAGACTGGGAAATATAGAGAACCCAGGCAGAGAGCAAACAAGGATAAACAGTAATTATTACCAGAAACAGGAATTGCTACTGGTCGTATTACCCCTACCATCATATTAGCGTTGCTTAATTTGTACTCTGCGATTCACAGAATGGTTTGGGTTGGAAGGAACCTTAAATATCATCTGTTTCCGTTGCCCCTGCCGTTGGCAAGGACACTTTCCACTAGGTCAGCCTATATTTGTGCTTGGGAGTGCCCCAGCTTGGCCTTGTTGAACTTCATGAGGTTGGCATTCGCTCACCTCTCAAGCCTCTCAAGGCCCCTCTGGATGGCATCCCCTCCCTCCAGCATGTCAGCTACACCACATAGCTTGGTGTCATTGGTCACATGCAGTGATGCCACGGTGAGGCAAGGGGCGGAGCAGTGGACATAGAGAGGTTTCCCCTTGCTGTCGTTTGCATGGGGGTGACCTGGCAGGCAGAGAGGCAGCTCCCAAATGCTGGCAATTTGGGAGCCACATGGCACCATGCCCCAGGAGTGGGGACCTGCCCAAGGGGTGGAGCAGCAGCCGGGTTCTTCACCCTGTTTCAGTGGCGGCCCTGGGTGAGTCATGACCTCATGACAATTTTAGCAGCAACTGTGGACTGCCTTCAACTGCACTCGTCCCAGTATTGGCATTTGGGTTTTTTATTTCTGAATCCTACACTTAAAAGCTTCCTTGGGTGTGGAGCCCCTTTCACCATAACAGATTACTTCTGTTTTGCTGCTCTTGCTTGGGAGCTACATTAAACTGTCAGCTGTACCTCAGGCTCACTTTCCTTGGAGGAAATGTGTCACTTGTGTCCTGGCCACCTTCTGAAGCCAATGTTAACCCCCAGTGAATATCAGTCTCAGAGGTTTGTTTTGGAGGTGCTGACCTCCAAAACCATGTGCCCAGCATACCAGCCTCCACTATTCTTCGCTACACCACTTTTCCATTAATAAAGCAGGAAGGAGATGTGGAGAAACCTGCTACTTTTATTGTGTGCATCAGTTAGGGGTTCTGGTTCAGCAGCAAATTCCAGCCCAAAGCCCTTTTGTAACATGCACAAAGGTCTCGCTGTTCCTCTTCCTCAGTGAGGAAGAGCAGAGCGAACTCTGCTGTGACAGTAAGGCTGTGAAATTTTAACTTGGCAATATTAGACAGCGAGTAAGCAGCTGGGATTTCAGACTGCCAGTTATCCCACTGTTTTCATCGTCTCCCGTCTCTATCCATCTGTTATCCCTAGTCATGCACTTGAAACATAGGCTCTCTGGGAGAGGGGCTGCCTGTCCTTTGCATGGCTGTGCAGCGCCCAGCTGTGCAGAGCCCAGCTTTCCCACCACGGCACAAACAGCTGCCTTCTTGCACACGCTGCTGCAGACCCCTGCCATGGAGCCAAGGAGCAACACTTCACACAGTTTAGGGAATTAGTGGTTTAAAAAATGGTCTTTTTGCATGTGTACCTGAAAACAACCATTTGTTCATTGTTACATGGTGCTCAAAGGTGTGGTTTTAGTTCTTGATTATAAGGTCAACTCATTCTAGCTAATTTATTTATTTGTTTTTCTGAACTGTGAACTATTAAGCCTGTCAGTTAACGTCTCTGCCTGTTTGAAAGATTAAAATGCAGTTCACTACAGCTTTAATATTGGTACAGCAACCAAAAGTTTCCAGATTCTCCATTGAATCATGTGTCATTCACACTTAAAGAACAACAAAACAGCAGCTCTCCCCCCTCCCAGAGGCCTGAGTAAACAGATGGGACTTGCTATGTGCCCTGCTAATGGTTTCACAAGGGTTAATGTAGCAGTGCTTCTGTCCTAACTACACAGATGCTTCCCCGGGTTGCAGGCAGGAAAGCAAATGTCTCTCGCTGTTGGTGTTTGGAGCAGTCATCTGCTGTCATCCTTCTCTGTCACACTTCTTGGGCCAGTCCCTGCGTCTGATTTGGATAGGAAGAGCACCATGCTTTGTGAGTAAGGCATGCAGAGCTGGTCACTCACTAGCAGATTGCCGACCTGATAAATCCATTATTCATTCATAAGGATTTTTGTAATTTTCCAATTGACAAATATATTTACTCATTTTTCAAGCAGGACAACATTGCAGAGGCTCTCTGTTCTTATATTACATGATGTCCCCCAACACCAGCTGCTTTACAGCATGCTCTGGACAAATGAAGTGGAGCTGACGGGAAGGCAGCATGTCTCATCCCATTCAAAGGGACTCACTAGCCACGTTGCTTGCTTGTGCTACTCTTTTCAAGCCCAGATAGCAACTGTTCTTTTGAGCTGATTTTTCTCATGATTGCATCATCTCATCTTTATTTGAGATGAAACTAACTAGTAGTCAAGGGGCATGATGCAATTAGAAATTCTGTTTGTAGGATAAAGTATTTTTGTTCAAAAAATACTGATAAATTAAAAAAAGGAAAAAAGCAATCAACAAACACTCTGATTACCAGAGTGCCAGGCAATAAAAAAGCACTGCCTTTTTGCGTTTCTTCAGATGCTGTGTGAGTTAATTTGAGTTTAGTGCCAGTATGGAGCATTAGGAAACATGTCAGTTCTCTTTCCCTGCTTGCAGCCCGGTATGGAGTTAATTTCTGTGGCAAGGACCAGACCACCAGCTCTCCAGGAGCTCACATTTTTTCATTTATTATAATTTTCCAGCAATAAAAGTGATTTGATTTGAGAAGGAGGTTCAGACCAATTGTTTGCCTGTTCCCCACTTTCATTGTTTTCTTTCTTTTTATTTCCCCTTGCAGACCAGGTTTTCAAGTTTGCATGGTCAGCCTGGCAACATACAGCTCTGTGGACCAGGCTTATGGTTCCACAGTCATGAATGCAGCACCTGCACTCCTCCATCATCCCACAGCGGAGACTTGCAATAGAGACATAAACCCACCCCTGCCAAGTTGGCAGAGGGAGATACACAGTGTTTGTCACCTTCAGGTTTCCATCCTGGCAGCTGGTGAGCAGAAAGAGGGAAGGTGATTCTTTATAACAGAAAGTCTGCTGGAATAAATTATACTTTCCAAAGGGAGAAAAAAAAAAATGCATTTGAATCATTGAAAAGGGGTAGCAAATGGGAAGTTTAGGTTAGATATAAGGAAGAAGTTCTTTACTGTGAGGGGGTTGAGGCACTGGAATGGGTTGCCAAAGGAAGTTGTGAATGCTCCATCCCTGGCAGTGTTCAAGGCCAGGCTGGATGGAGTCTGGGTGACACGGTTTAGCGTGTGGTACCCCTGCCCATGAAAGGGGGGTTGGAACTAGATGATCTTAAAGTCCTTTCCAACCCTAACTATTCTATGATTCTGTGATTCTATCATTTCAGCAGGTATGTTGGCTCTAGTCTGGCTTAACACCAGATTTACCATTTTATCTAAACACAGTACGATCAACCCTCCCTCTTAGGCCGCAGTTTTCAATACTAAATCTGTGTGATACCAGGTCACGTGGTGGGATCTGAGTCATGCATGTCAGGTAGATGATCATATTCTTGACACAGTAAGCAACGTGTACAAAAAGGGTTGTATTGCAATTTTAAGCTGGCGTCAGGGTAACAAACAATTGTTGACCTAGCCCATAAACCTGCAGGTACAGAGAAAACACACCAAAATTCATCAAATAGTTTTGAGCTTAGCAAGTTTGGACCAGGTTATCACCTTACACCATGTGGCTGCTTATGTCCCCTCACCGCTGCATTGCTATCTGCCCATTACCAGACTTACTACCAGAGCTACAATAGCAGGTAGGTCCCTTTGCATAGTGCAGATTTGCACAGGCAGCAGCAGCTCTGCACAGCTGAAGAGCTCCCTGCAGGTTGAGCCTTTTTTCTAAAAGAGGTAACTGCTGTTACTCATCTCTAGAGGGATGAATAAACAAGTGTTTAGCCAAAGGTTGCACACCAAGTTTCAAAAGTGTGTTTTCCATTCAGGGCTACAAAAAGTTATTTTTCTTATGGATTCTTTTTTTTTTTTTTTTTTGAGGAGTCAGCATATTGCAATTTGTGTCTTTGAGTGAAAGGGATATTATCTTGTTTGGCAAAGCGTTGTCTACAGAAGTTGTACTATATTTCAGTACACCATTCATGAAAGGCTTATGGATTTATTTATTTAATATTGGCAGTTGAAAGCTGTGAAAATTAACAAATTTTAGGGATGTGTAACAAAAGCCAGTATATGGGTAGAAAATCCACTGTTTGCCTCTCTTAACAGTCCACAGATGATCATTAGGGAATAGTAAATTCCTGACCTTTTGTCGCTCACAATGCTTCAGAGTCCATCCCTACTACTGTCACTACAAAAAAAAATCAGGATTTCATATGATTTTCCAGGGATTACCTTAATCATGTGTGTGGTCCGTACAAGTCAGTAGGACCTTTTGCACAATCGCAAGAGAATTTTAACCTACCTAAGTAGAACTGAGAGCTTCTGGGTAAGGTTAATGAGTATTTAAAGTTCATTTGGAAGTTGCAACAGGTAAATGAACTGAGTCAGAGTGAGTCAGGTACAGCACTGGGTTTGGTTCTGTAAGCATGTAATTAAAAAAAAAATCACACTAATGGGAAACAGTTGTTGCACAAGAATCAACATCCTACTTCTCACCTGATTCTGGAATTGTTAGTGATGGATCTTTTCTATGCATGATAGTGTGGGAGATCTTGGTGTAGCCTGTTGAGACAAATAGGTCTGCTTAGTCCTTTTCTGAATATGCAGAGTGTCTTTTCAGCTGGATGGGGTAAGAAAGGTAGCCTAGGGGGATGTTTTTGGCTTGAGCACTTACTTTGGAACAACAATGTCCCAACCATATCTTCTCTGTGCCTTAGAACAGACTGACTAAGGTGTATTGTCATTTGATGCAATACTTGCATGAATTCAGAATAATTTTGATAAAGCATTTAAATTTTCCCTTCAATAAAACCAAAATAGTCATTTCAGATTGGACTGAGTATATAAAAACTCTTGCCTTGAATTAAATACTGTTTGCCAAGAAAATGAAACAGAAAGGTGAGAATTCTGGCCCCAGTATTGTGCCAGTTCCCTTAGTGACCTGGATTAAATAATTTAATCTCTGTATTTCCATTTCCTCACCACTCAAAGTTAATAAACTCACATTAATGTGAAATGTGAGAAATATGCTATTTTTCTTTATCTGGTATATACTCTCTCAATAACTGAAATATCTATGGATATAAAAATAAATAGCTATCTCTAGTTAATGGAAAGATATCTATGCCCTGAAATGTTTCTAGGTACAAAGAACTAAGAAATAAATAGTTAGGTAAAGAGATGGATGCAATGTGGTTCTAATGTTTTTTCTAAATTGATTTAATTCTATGTGTATCTACAGTTGGTCATAGTATAATACATATTGAATAAAGAAGCTATAGTCAAGACTGGTTTATCAGTCACCAAAGTTAAATTAGGAAGACCTACATATATCAATGTCTCTATCAGCTTTCTTGAAGATTTATTATTTTTCCCCATTATTACATTCCCACACTCCTTATTTCCTAAGGATACAATTGTATTGGATCCTGTACTTGGATTGTCTCTGTTGTCTTCCATTTTGCTTTAAAAAATCCTACACAAGGTTCCTAATTAGGTGAAAGTTGCCACTGCCTGTTGCTATAGGTGTATATATATATATATATATATATATACCTACATATAAACATATGTGTGTATACATGTACACTGGTAACACTGTGCTAAACTGAGTTAAGCAGTAAGAAGAAAGCTCTTAAAGCAAAATCCTCTAAACTTTATCGAGATGTTTTTTCTTTTCCTTCAAGAGTGTAGAAATAGGACCTGAATTTCCATAGATAAGTATTTTTAATCCACTAGGTGATTTTATTAAGGGAGTCTCAAATCTTTGCACAGAATCATTTCCTCCCCTGCACATTGTGCTGAGGTAGCATGCTTTAGAAAAGGATCACAAACTTGTTTTGCAAAATTTATATTTAGTACAAATATATTTTACAGTTAATAGAAAAAGTATTATAAATTTATTTTGGCGTACCTTGAATCCCTTTACCTGCCTATGAAGCTACCTGACTCTCAGGTAAATAGAGCACAAAAGTGATCTGTGCAAAATTACAAAACTCACCAATATCAATACAGAAAGAGAAATATAGTCAAATGGCAGTGTTTTTGTATAGAGAAATAGATGACTTTACTGGTTCTCATTTTCCTGCCCAAATGGCACACAAGAAGAAAAATTTCTCTTGAACGTACTCCAGCAGTCAGTTTGATTAGATGGGGAAGAATTATGTTCCCAAACAGAAAACAACTGCTGGGAGTTTAACACTAGCAAGGGGAGGCTTATGCTGGTAGAGCACAGAAAGCACTTTGCTAAATCAGCAGGAGCAGTAACTGCCCCATCTGCTGCGGATGTTTGTCCAGCACTCATTTATCAAAGGGACACAGAAGCAGACTCAGACCAAATCCTGCCTGATGCTTGGCGGGGCAGAGAGGGTGAGATGTGGAGTGGTGCTGTACCCCTGGCAAGTGACGCAAATATGGCACAGCTGAGCCCCCAGTGCAAGCACGGAGGAGGAAGCAGAAGAACCATTCAGCTATGTTCCAGCACCGCGCTGCTCCAGCCTGAGGAAGCATGGGGAATGAGGCTGTGATGGCAGGCAGTGCAAAGGAGAAAGGTTGACAGAGCAGATGGGATGTCCCCAGCAGCCCTGAAGCCACATGGAGATGGTGGAAACCTCTTCTTTGGTGGAAACTCCTCCTTCTCCTGCTGAATGGGGATGTGTGGGCCAAAGCAGGAAATGCCATCTCTCATATATCAGAAATGGCACCAGAACACCCACATTTGTCTGGAAACTTGCTCAAAATACAGTCTAAGAGATTCAAATTTACTGATGGCTAACTAGAACTATTCCTGCACAGAGCATACTGATAGTCCTTGTACATTGTATTTAAAGACTGATTCAAGAAGCCTATGTTCTGCCTAAATCACTCTAACTCCTTCTTGCTCTCTAGCTTAAATCTTCAGACTTCATGAAACAGCAGCCAAAGGGATTTAAAGCCAGGTTGGCTGAGTGTCCACATGCATCACTGGAACTGTGAGCTAGAAAGAGACTTTGAAAAGCTATATGGCATTTAAAAGAAGACAGAATTTCTTGCTCTCTTTTGTAAGTATTCCTCTGGCGTCCTCTTTTTAAGGGATATTAAATATACAAGTATTTTAATTCAGCTGTTTTTCTTAATAGCATAAATTCAACTACAGACTCTGAAACATAAAGAAAAGTGCATTAGCTCTACCTTCTAGAGCTTTACCTGCAAATGGAAGCTGGTTTTGGAAGGAGAAAAGAGTAACAGGAAATAAACTATGGGAATATTTGCTTAGCTTTAAAAATAATACCTAAAATCTGAGCAACAGATTTTTGTTTTTTTCGCTAGTTCTCATATATTTAAATATTTTAAGTAGAATTGGCATCAGTATCACAACTGGTTACTGCAGTTGTGAAGTAAGAAGAAAGAAAGAAAATCAACCTAATCAAGAACCAAAGACCCCATTAACTTTAGCAACAGTTTCTCCAGAAAGCTGGAAAGCAAACTACTGTTGTAATATCTTCTATAGCATTCTCAAATCTACAGATCTTAAATCAAGCTGCAAACATTAATGAGCAGTCTCACAAAATACCTGTGGTCTTGTGGTTAAGACAGCCCAACTCAGTTTCAAAAGAAGTTCAAAGCTTTGCCCTGTCACAGCCAGCTCATGCAAGACGAAGAAAGACTCTGATTCTGAAGTGCTTCAAATTTAGGCATGAGAGTAGTTCTGTTAAATTCAGTGGGAAGAATGTGCTTAAATATTTCCAGATTAAGGGACTTTAAGGGTACCTTTGGGTTCAAAGTCCAAAAAACCCTAATGCAGCTGCTAAGATCTTCACCTCCAACTGTCCATTGGAACACCTGAGGAGCTTCCAAAAATAATCCACATATTCCCCTGCAGAGGAAGGTCTGCTGGAAAGAGCAGAGCAGGGGGAGGGGGGGGAAGCAATATCTTAAAACATGACTGTTTAACTAATGCCACAGCTGTGTTGGCACATGTCTGCCCAGGCCCTCGGTCCAGGCTTAGCCAGGCTCTACAGACCAGTAACTATCTCTTGACCAAGGCCTTTTCTGGGTTCAGGTGCTTAACTTTGTTGACACATGAGGATCCTGAATTAATAGGCATACCCAGAGTAGGTCTGATCAAACCAGCTGAGTGAAAACACTGGGGCTCCATCCACAGCTGGGCAAGTCCAGCTCCCCCTCTACCCCACAGGATTTCAGTTTGCTTCCCAAGGCCATTTCTGCCTATAGCTTTCAGCACCCCAGTCTAGCCCTGGCAGTGTTTCGTGGACTGGCTCAGCTAGTTTTTTCAAAGCTTTTTAGATTTCATGGCTTATATCCTTATACCCTTTATGTGGCCAGCTCTCCTCATGTGTTGCCTATGTAACCTGAGGAGAAAGCAAATGCCTTGGCTTCGTGGCACTTGCCCTTGCCAGCAAGTGCTGTTGGTACTAGCAGAGTACCGCTATTATAAAACACTGCTTGAAAATGAAGTGGTAAATCACACTCAGCAGTTTGCTTTGTACATTAGAACCTTTTTATCATCATTGCTGAGAAGTTTACACCTGTCATTCCTTCATTGAGGAGTAGCATTAAAATATTTCCTGTACATTCATCACAAGCTTTTCCCTTTAATAAATTACTGTATCATGTATAAAGCTTCCTTAGACTGTGTATTACTCTTGCTTCTGCAAAGAGTTCACTCATTGGTTGTGTTGAGCCTGGGATGCAAAATGAAGCCACAGGGAAGAGAAGTTTGGAGGAATGGAGTGGAAAAAGGGGTCATTTAATCCTCTGAAAATACAGCTTTGCAGAGACCAAAGAGTAAATCTGCCATTTGAATCAGTGACTGCTCTGAGAGCAATAAAAATCACAAACAAATGTTGGTAACACAACTGTTGGAAGACTTTACAACTCATACAAGAAAGGTTAAAGCAATTATCTGATTCCTTCTTAAAACATACTGATCTTCAAAAATAGGTTTACAGCCTCTCTTCTGGGCAATAATTTTCATAGCGGAAGTCTGGCAAAAAGTCTTGGAAACCACATTCGCTAAGCATTCTCTGCCCCCACTGCAAGGATAATTATGTTTCCTTTCCCCTGCTTTCAGGACTTTTCCCCCAGAATTTGATAATTTAATTAGAAAGTGTAGCAATAGGCAAGGAGATCACCAGACTGGAATTGAAAGCTTCTGTAAGAGCCATGACCACAGTGGTCTTTCAGCATAAAAGAGCACTTTGATCACCTCTTCTTCAGTAACAGCATCCTAAACATGAAACTGGAAGACTTGAGAAAGACAAAAAAAAAAAAGATCTCCAGGCATATAAAGACGTAAACATACCAAAAAAAAAAAAAAAGAAAAAAAGAAAAAAAAGGCATGAAAACAGCTTTAAAACAGCAGATTCAGTGGACAGAAATTAGGTCAACACATCAAATATACATTGTTTATTGTTGATGCCTGAGGCCACAAAATTATCTGGAGTCTTTGGCTTTCTGTGTACAAGATGTAGGTGGAAGCCAAATAATGGACTGATGTTTGCTCTGTCAAATGCAGCCACCAGATGAGTGGGGTTGCTGTTTTTAAATATTTAGTGTTTTGTTGGAAGGCTGGCATTTCTCACATGCTCCTTGAAAGAGGAACAGCACCACAAGGATCTGTCGTGAGTTCAGAATCTTCATTCAGCCCTCAGTTATCCATCCCTCCCCCACAGACAGAGCTGTATCTGCAACTTATTAGTTTGAGGCCTACAATTTTTTGTTGTGTTCTTCAGTTAGTGTATGGCACTGTATATTTTTTGGCATTTGTCCTTCAATTCTGAAGTGATTTTCATGGTTATGGCAGGACATAGAGACCAAAAGCTCTAACAGAGCAAGGCACAGAAAGGTGCGGTGTGCTGAGCACATCGGCAGCAATGGTCTTTGGATCAGACTCATGGCAAACCTGTTCTCCTTACTCAGCCTTGCTAAACCACTGCAGCCCTACTATATACGGACTACGATTTGTAAGGACTTCTGTTTGTGTTTTCCCAAAACAACTTTCCTTTCAAATAAAGGGGAGGGGAATTGCCCAGCAACAGGATGATACTTGTTTTAGTATCAAGTCCTCTGTGAGCATCTGAGCATTGATATTCAAAACAAGTCCAAAAGACTGATCTCACCTATGACCAGCCCTACTTAGTGGCTCCCCCCATCCCTCACTTTCTGTAGTCACCAGGAGAGATTGCCGAAAGGCAAATGTGTTCTGTTGGGAAGGAGGTGGGATGAATTCCTTCCCTACCAATTTATATGCAAAGTTTCTGTCAACCACTAGTAAGATCTGATGGCTTAAGTCCTTGCAGTGATCCTGAAATACTTCTCTTTAATTTACATCTCAAGCTGGGACATTTTCTGATGGTGTCAGGGAAGGACTAAGGAGGTTTTACTCAAATTTGTTCAAGATGCGAGAGAAACCAGGGTTCCTCTAAGCTCTTGTGTTGTTTATTTTTCCCCCCATGGCTGCAGATGGAAAGAACGGGCAGATACCTCAAAGCTGAACACTTTCAGGTCCCATGAGACCAAATCAGAGGAAGTTTTAACCATGACCAGGAAAGACGCCACAAGGTAATGCCCTTTCCATTTCTCCATGAAGGACTCCCACCAGATTTCTGGCGTGAATTCTGGCTCTGGGGGCTAGGAGCAGCTTCTCCACTCACTGACCTTTAGTATGGCCAAAATTTGCCCTGTAGAGGCCTAGCTGACACTAACATGAATAAGATTCTTCATTTACTGTCCAAAGCAGGTTTCTCTGAAGCCTGCCTCCTTTGGATCCCTGGTAATTTCTTCTGCAGTGTTTGTGTTAAAACACAAAGCTCTTCTTAATGAAAATGTGAACATGTATGCTGCATATGGAAATTGACAGAAACCTTCTTCCTGGAAAAGTAGGGGAGAGCCAGGCAGCACTGTGCACCCTTCATTTATGTTCTGAAAGGAACTAAATTCAATGGAAAAATAAAAAATATATGTAATAATATTGTTTGGGTTGGAAGGGACCTTAAAGGTCATATAGTTCCACCTTCCCCTGCCATAGGCAGGGACATCTTCCACTAGACCAGGTTGCTCAAAGCCTCATCCATCCTGGGCTTGAGGCTCCCAAAGACTTCACAACTCCCTTTTCAGTCAGTGTTACTGTACTGGAAAATTCTTAAATTCTTTTATATAGCAAGATTTAACTATCTTTTGACAAAATTTTATTTTTTACTTGTGATCAGTTGCTGGGGGTTTATTGCACTACTATATGTCTGGTAACTCAACCTGTAGTTAAGGCTGAGGGTGTATAGTTGAACAAAATTGGTTTAGAAATGGACTACTTGCCTGGTGAGGCTTGAGTCTCTTTGTGTGTAATTGCCTACTAATAGGCACTGTTTCACAGTACTGTATATTTGGCTGTTTTCACTATGTCTTCTGTTTACTGTGAGTTGAATCATGGATGTTTTCCACTGGTTTTCTTGTTTTGAAGACCTATGCTTTAATAAAAAGAAAGGCAACTAAATGTGATCCAGAGTGACGCAAGCTTGCCAATTTTGCTGAAGCTGCTGATTCAACAAGGTCTTTCATAATTTGTAAATTTAGGGGCATGACCCATGGGGCTATTTTTGAAACAACACCACTAGTCATATGTTTAAAGTTATATTAGTGTTTGAGTACTCTGTGGAATCAAACCTTAATGCTGTGGGCTAAACTGAGATGACTCATTTAAAGGAAAAAATCGTATATGTGAAAAAAAATATTCCCACTTCCTGATAAGTCATCAAATAGCTGCTTTTATTAAAATTCCAAACATGAGCTTCTCTTAGCTGATTATTCCATTGCAAGTCAGAAGGCACAAACCTCAGTAGTATCATTAATATGTGATTTAAGAGGATCCAATTCCGTAAGCAGTAATAAGAAATAGTCAATGTAATTAAGAGATATTTTGTTAGCTTCTTAAGAAAAATCTCTCTAATGCAAAACATAGCCAATTAATGCATTTATCTAACTCCAAGTGAAGAAGCAATTCTGAAAATGTAGATTCATGGTTTTAAGTAATGCAGAAGGCCAAGCAGAAAGTAGTGGTGGAGAGTTTTCCCCCAAGTCCACAAGTTCTGTGAGCATAGTGTGGTGTTGGGTGTTAAGTGTTAAACATCTTCAAATCTTCATCAGCATTTTGTCCATCAGGCAGGCAAATTTTCCAGACGGTTTTTGGGTTTTTAGTGCTGCTCCTAATTGTAAGTTCCTCCTCTCTGTGTCTTCTTCCCTTCTGCTTCAGTGTGAAGAAAGGTAAGTCTTTTAATGATTCAATAGCTGGCACAACTTGTGTCAACAATTCTTAGCACTGCATCTAAGAATGTTTACAAAAGTGGTGAGGCTCAAGTGGGCATTTTACTTTTAGTATTTTTTTCCTACACAAAAGTTCTCAGAAACAAAGAGAGGTAGTGCATTCTCAGCTCTTTCTGATTCCATATGTTTTTTCATGAATGACATTAACAACAGGTAGCTCTTCCAAACATCATACAGAAATGCATTTATGAATGGGATTTTGCTAGTGGGATTTTGCATTTAATTTATCCATTATTTTTATGTCAGTGGAACAATAAGATTTTATTTCTTTTATTTTTTTTCCCATCATGAGTTTTTTACTTATTTTTAGCTTTTAAATCATGCTTCAGAAGATATGCTTATAAATGAAGGAATGAGGTCTTTAGGATATTTAAAACCTTTGAATGATTTCTACTTGACATATTTAACTGTTCTGTCCAAGACAGCTCTTCCCCTGGCTACATATCATTACATTCAATTTTCCCATACTTAAACATGCACGGTTTTCATGGTTGTAGAGACAGTTTTGAGACATCACATGCCTTGTTTATAGTAATTTCTATGTAGACTCTGGGGCATACAGACCCCTATGAAGACTCTGCTGGGCGTACAGACCCTTGTTAAAATACTAAGTATCTATTATTTCTAAAGACCAGTGGTTTTATTTGGATCCTTTTGAATGTACTCAGCCACATTTGGTGCTAATCCCGGATATCCCATGTTGGTCTTGTTCTTTGTCAGAGTCTGCTGAAACTTAGGCAAAGTTTTAAGTACTGACTGTGACACTTGCTGTTGCAATTTTCAAAGGCTGAAATAAGGATATTTCATAGTAGCCTCTGTTGACATAAAAGAGTGTTTTATAGGAAATCAGTGATCAATCTCTCACTAACTTTATACAAATAAAATTAGATTCATCATTTTGTAATTCAAAAGGTAGTTATAGGTAAATAATCTATTTATTAAGAGTTTAGGCTTTGAACTAAATGGAGCCTCAAAATCTTTTGAGAAACATCCCTCTTTAGCTATCATTAGCTATCTTTATGGATTTCCCGCCTCTTTATCTTCCTCATTTAATTCTTGGTCTTCTGATAACTGGCTAATAGCTGATATTAAAAGATTCCAAATCTATTGAGATTTTGGTTTCATTCTGCAAGTGATTTACTGCTTTTGTGCATGTAACTGTTCTACAGGGTTTGCTTAAAGGAGGAGATTGGCAATAATTACCTCAGTTGTCTTGGTGGCTTCAAGAGTGACTTGGAAGATCTTTTTTAGGAGGTTTATTTAAGTGCCATCATCTCTAACCAGACAGTTCTTGTGCAGTCCTCATACATTCAGCTTATCCAGAAGCCTGCAAAAGTATTGATCAGGTTCTATTTGTCAAAAAATCAGGCTATTTACACACTTGTGGGAAGGGAAAAGAAAGAACTTGAGTCAGCCAAGGTTTCCCAATGAGTCAATCAGGGCAAGCAATTTGTACTCAGCCCTGAGGAGCTAGAGGAACTTATTCTAATTTTTAAAATATTTTCTCCCTACACATTAATAACTTGACCTGTTCCCTTTGAACTTGACTTATTCCTCTTCTTTCAGCGCGAATAACAATTCCTTCAGCACTTTACTCTTGAAATGTGCAGCTTGACAGATTTTAACAGCATAACAGTTCCTGATTTTTGTGGGTTGGTGTTACATTTATAACTTGAAGCTATGTGTACAGTGGTGTACTTGGGCTGATCCAGAAAAATGCCTAAGGTTCACTTGTGTCTCAAGGAGCATATCTTCTGACTAAACTGAGATAACCACCAAACTGCACGTGTCCACCTAGTCTTGCACTAGGGAAATCACATTTTCCTGAGGGTAGAGGTCTTCAAAGAAGTGGGACTCTTTAATTTTAGTTAGCAGCACACTGTAACTGGTACTGACCTTGCAACATGTGTGGTTTTTTTAGAGAAGGAACTGAAGGCTGGAAGGGGTGGCACTTGCTCTAGGAGGGTATTCCAACCTCCAGGGACAGTGTGATTGATAGAGGAATGAATAAACTCCAGAGAAAGAATCTGGCAGGCCAACACATTGAAAAGCAGAAAAGCAAAGAGTGTAAACAAAACCCCAGATACTAGAGAGGAAAGTAATAGCATATAACGGGGTACCTGGGCAGCTAGCCTGCAATGCCTACTTTTTGGCAACTTAAACTTCCATGTCTCCCAATAGGTGCCCTTTGTCATCCAAATCCCAAGGAATGAGAAAATGAAAAAGTTAGTCCTCAGAAAGACCCCACTCATGTATATAGGACTTATGTATATACAGATTGAGAAAGATAATCATTATATCCCATATTTCTGGAAATGTGTGGAAAAAAAACATTCTACAGAAAGGAGAAGAATCAAAAAGAAAATGTGGCTTTTTGATAAAGCAGATAATACAGATTAGATGTTTGTCATGATCTTTGGCCATTTTGTCTACAGTCAGTTCTTTCTCAAAGGTCATTTTGTCATATTGGGCTCAGCAATCCTGTGAAATATCATTAATTCTGTCATTTGATGTAAGACAGAATGTGGTGCAAGTTTAAATAGAAAGATAATGGCTCTTATCAGTTTTTTTTCTCCCAAAATGCTTCAACAGTGTTGTCATAGGTCAAAATCTTTGCTGCCAAATAAATACATGGAATTCCTTATGCTAATGGAAATAAGCATTCAAATTCTCATGCAAGAAGTTGAGATGAATGTCTGTATCACACGTATATTAGTGGAGAAGAAAGATTCATGTATATCAAAATGTCACGTATTTTAGTGGAGAAGAAAGAGGACTCTTGTTCATCTGTTTTATCATGATGTTACAAACATAAGGAGTATCTGCTGAAACCAACACTTTAATCAGAACAGCAACTTTACTTTTGGTACTAAAAGATGTTTCAAAACCATTATTGCAAAAGGCACTTTGAGCTCTCACTGACGTTAATGAAAGTCTGGTATTAAAATGAAAGGAAAAAATAAAATTATCTTATCAGGCAAAGCTAAGCAGAAGGAATAGCTTCCTTTTACTGAACTATGTCATGAGACTGCATTTTGAATTTGTCCTTCCATCAGCTTTCAGCCAAGGAGCTCAAGGA
Organism: Pezoporus wallicus; assembly: GCF_028554395.1. Lineage (NCBI taxonomy): Eukaryota > Metazoa > Chordata > Aves > Psittaciformes > Psittacidae > Pezoporus > Pezoporus wallicus. The sequence continues at coordinate 2,322,344 of NW_026635157.1, forward strand.
AGGTTACAAATAACCAAGTGAGTCTCAGAGTGCAGAGACTAGTTTGTGCACAGTCACTCAAAAGTTAATAGCAGAAAAAGGACAAGAGCTCATATCTTCTTGCTGCAGCAAGAGCCATGTTGATGATTCAGTAGCACACTTAAGAGCATGCTTGCCTGAAACATGCAGGTTCATTTTGAGCATCCAAGCACTATTCAGGTGCTAAAAGTACAGATATGCCTAAACACATTTCTGAATTGTGACCTAACTTTGTTTGCTAAGGAGCTCGGTGAAGCTTTCACTACATTGGACTTCTGTATCCATTCACCTGGCAAATAAAAAAACTTCAGGCTCTATCCCACCTAATCCAAACACAGCCATCACAGCAAGAGACCGAAAAAGAGAAATCGCTTTTATTTCATGAGAATGTCCACCATCCACTGATGAATATAGGTAAGATGGTTTAACTTGTGATGCTGAAATGCATCTCAGCCCTAGCTCAAGCCTTATTTGTTTGTCTGCCCTGGAGCAAGCACAAGAACTCAGGCTGCATGGCAACTCAGCAGCAGGGAAAATACAATCCAGTAGAAAGGTGGTGCAGCAAAACATCTGTCAGACCTTCAAGTGAAGACTGGAAAATAGTGACAACCCCAGAAGTGCCCAGCACAAGCTGCTCACAAGGTACATACATTAGCAGCTGTGTATGCAAGAGAGTTCATTTAAATCACAGACTAGTTGGCAGTAGGAGCTGTGAAGATCAGTTTCTTATGTCTCTGTATGACATGTGATTTACTTCCTTCTGTAACAGAGTGTGGTGTCTGACCAGAGCATTTCTGAATTGCCATCATCTGTCTGTCTCCCATGTGGCATTTTCTAGTGGCTGGTATTACAGTTGAGCTCATTTAGAGAAACTACGCTCAATATGGACACAAATTTTCCTCTGGTGCACCAAATAACTACAATGAGCCTCCACACCTTGATGAGACATTTATAACATAGAGTTGCATTTTCAGAAGTTCTTAAGTTGTCTTGGTCTATATTTTATTTTCAAACATCTGCCAAAAAACTGTTTGGGTTTTTTTTAAGCAACATCTGGAATAAATTCAAGCAACTCTGCTGCTATGACCTTACAACACTACACTGTGATACTAATAAAAAACACCTTAGAAAATAGAAGTTCTCTGTATTCTGTTAAGTACTATTTACAAGAACAGCTAAATTTGTGAAGACAAAGCAGGGCTCTGTAAGTCACAAAAGACTGATTTTGAAACTTATTTGATTCCATGGATCAATTTGTACCCTTTCCCACCTACAAATAATTGAAAATTATCATCAGCCAATTTGCCTCAGATTTGTAAGCCCTAGGGAGCTAGATTTCAAGGTCAAAACAGAGATAATGAAAGTAAATACTATTACAGATGAATATTATTAAACTGAGCCAAGTCTGTTTCTACTCTGCTTCCAGATCTGCAAGTTGAGGGGAAAGCAAAGGGGTCCTTTATTTAATAATTAGCTAAATCTTAATTAGTTTCAGAAGCCTAGATAAGGGAGTAAACTAAAATCCTAGCTACGGATGGATTTGTGTGGACATTTTCTCTGAGGCTGCTAACAAATAGGAGTAAGCATTGCAGGAAAAGATTTATTCATCTGATGTAGGTAGAAGACAGAGGAGAGCATCCAAGTGCTCAAGAAAGTGCCCTTGCGTATCTGCGGTCATTATAGCTATAGTAATGTTATTGCTACTACTCCTGTACTCACAAATGGTCTTGGCAATACATTCTATTATGCCTTGAAAAGGCAGTTATGCTTACCTGGAAAAGACATGCCTATACATTATAGCAAGAAAGTCAGAACATTGTACTGACTGTATAAAGCATCAAGACACAGGAATAGAAGACAAGGTAAACATGTCCATCTTTGAACTAACCTGAAGACAGCAATAACAAAATATGTACTAAGCTGCCTCAGGGACTGCTATGTTCATACGAAGGGCACATCAACCAGGCTGGTGTAAGGAATTAGTAGTTCTCTCTTCACAACAGCTGGAAAGGGAAAACCAAGCTGACATGATAGCTTAGTGAATTAAAGTTTTAGCCCATTAGACCCTAGTGGTACAGCCAGGTCAGCACTGTTTTTACTGTCAAGTGACATCATGCCCACATAACTTCTGTTTCTGGAAAGGAAGAAATACTGGCATTCATTTATTTTTCACTAAGGCGAAAATTCCCATGAAAGCCATGAATGACTTACTGTCTGAGTTCAGCAGCAAGAATGCCTAACTGTGAAGACAAATGTGTTACACAAATATGTTTATTCCTCCAGGTCCATGCTGATTCCATTTTGCATTATTCCCTGAGGTGCACAAAACTCTAAAGCTTGAAAGTATAAGTAGGGTCAGAGTTGTTCTCATATGGCTCCAAGTTTCACAGCATGGAAATCCCAGCTCATTTGAAAGCAAGCTGGAAATATTATGAGAACAGATTATTTTTTGACCATTGGATGTGTTTATTTTATCTCCCTGGGGAGAATGTGGGTTCCCTAAGCCACACTCTGTATTTAGATGCTCTACCGAGAAACCCTAGAGAGGAAACTCTAAATCATAGCTTTCTACACACTGTATTTGACAGCTGGGTTTTGGAAACTTGCAGTGACTCTGCTGCTCTCCTGACTGGAGCAAACAAGATTTCTACAAAGGATTCAATGGATTCTCCGCAGGGTGCCAACAAAGATGTTACCTAATATTAGTTATAGTGGAGAATACTTATCCTAAGCATTCTCCTTTGTTTCTTTTTTACAAACAGAAAAAAGCCCACCTAGCTCATTTAAGGAAGGAAGAGCATAATAGCATTGATACATGTTCACATATACCTGACCAGACCAGGTACAGAGATGGAAAGCTTTAGACAGATATATTATTTCTTTCAGAGATTTTGCATCCTTTCTTTATGTTTTTCACCAACTACGGTAAAATTTGGCAATAATTTAGCTTGACACCTTCCTTTCAGCAGTTTTAAAGAAACGAAGGTTGGGTTTCTTTTCTGTTTTTAAAGGGACTTTGAATACATCAAACACAAAATTCCAATTAATTTAGAAGTGGTCTGACACATTTCAGCTTTCAGCATGTCAAGAGAAGACTCAGTGTTCACCGGCCACATCAGCAAACTACTGTCCTGTAGTCTGTTTTGTCATATGATTTGATCTCTGAAAACTCACATTTTTAGGTAGCATATTTACTTGTTCTTCATAAGATGTGAATACCAAGAGGTCAACCCTTTCCTCTAGGGTTGTGTAATTTTTTGAACTACTTAAGAGACAATAGAAGCATGACCTACTTCATCTGCTGGAGAATACCGAATGATAATTACATACAACAATCTAATCATCAAGCAACATCACCTATTTTAAAGGTAAGCCAAACTTAGTGAAGATGGGAGATGAGAAAGGTAAAAGTTGGAGGTAAGAGAGAAAATTGCAGGGCATAACTTTGCTTCACCTGAGCTCACTTCCCCTCCTTGCACAAGCTGAAGGTTGACGCTGGGAGGAGGGCTGTGGCTCTGGAATGTTCCTCTGACAGACCTAGACCTCCACAGTATGATCCACCACAGATGAGCATCCTGTGGAACCACAGGAGCTCTCCTGTAGATCACCATGCAGTACATGCACCCCCAGGGAGATGTAAGATGGGGTTTAGCCTGACAGCTGTTGAGGTGTGACAATCTGTATTTCTTCTTGTGGGAAAGAAAGGTCTGTGGATCCTATTTGAGCAGAAATTTCATTTATTTGAGCACAAATGAAAAGCTTAATGAAGCTGAGGTTATGCTTAGGAACATTAATATAACATAAATATCAATCAATGAAAACACACAGGAGTCAACTTTTGCTAAGGCTGTTTTAAAGGTAGTGAATAGATCAAAGCAGTTAAGATAAAAATAATGACTTACAAAGACTAATGACAGAGAATAAGAGCCTGTACAAAACCAAACAGAACACCTGCCTGAACCTGAGGATGGTAAGGGAATTACCCACAATGAAACATATTTCCTGAAACATGTTTACATGAAAATTGCTTGAGGGTTGGGAGCACAAAGTAATTAGCTGAAAAATTACTTGATGGGTGAGGTTAGGTGGTCTGTTTGTCTAGTCAGCATTTGAGGGCCAATGCAATGGGAGCAGAGAAAGGGAAAGGAGGGCACTGTAGGTTAAAAGAAAAAAAAGGAGCAAAGGACACATTTGTTTATTTAGCAAAGTCAATAATAATACCCCATAAAGCCATAGTGCTTTAAATTATTAGAGCTGGTCAAGGATCTCTCACTGTAACACCTTTCCAATAGAAAATGCAGGTCGTATAAAACTGCTGCTTTCCAGAAGAAAATAATATTCAACTATAATTTCTTGGGAAAAACAGTATTGTGAGCTGTTGAATTGACTTGAGATATTTCATTTTGAATCAGTTAAATCAAACGTTTTTCTTCCTATGGCAAATTGTTTTACATAAGCTCTAGACCAAGCACCTTGCTGTCTTAGGGCTGGGCTGGGCTGGGCATTGTGGTTTTGAACCATCTCCAGTGACGCAGCCATCGCCTGACTGCATGATATAGTGCATTATAGGAATCTCTTGAGCAGAGTTTGTAATGAGAGGTATAACTTAACCAGCAAGCTTAGACCTTAGAATGAATATTGACTACCATGAGGCAAACACAGGGTTCAGCTGCACCAGACAGTGTTGGTTACGTACTGTACTGTTTAGGGGCTGGAGTATTAGAGAAATCATGATCAGAGCACCAGCAACACTCAGAAAAAAAAGCCACGCGATGTTTCCGAGATTCAAACTCATGCTGTCACATATGCTCCCACAAGTCTGGCCTTTCAAGGCCACATTGAAGCTTATCCCTTGCAATTTTTTCCAGTAATCAACTTTACACAAGAAGGTGTTACCCTAAGGGGGTACATAGAAGCAGCTAACTACTTATTTGTGGCCCTAATAAAAGCATTGATGGCATCTTAATGAACATCAGCACCAGTCTTTTGCATCCCAGGCAACCACTACACCATCTTCTGGACCCCAGAAGTGCTGCCGTATGCACCTTGGTCTCATGCAGTGTCATAAGATTGCAAGCACTGGAGCAATTTCAGGCAATGTTACAACAGGATAAATAACACACACTGAGTGGCATTTCCTGCTTTTAAGGCCCATCTGTATGCTCTTTACTGACACTGAGACTTTCCTTTGCATATCATACCCTGCCTACAACTAGTCTAGTCTTTATTATAGGAACATATTCATTACTATTATATTATTCACTACACAGTACCTCTGCTCCTACATTGAAGTATGTGTTTGGCAAAACAGCATGAGATGAGCAAGTCTTCTTCATCCACTGGTGACCACACCATCAGCATTTATTCCATCAACCACCCTGGAAACAGGACACTTTCCCTCCTATTTCTGACCGTTTCCAAATGCAACTGAAGTTTGCTTGGAAATCCTGTGACTGTGGGTGCAAGAGCTAATCTCAGTGCAAGCACACTTCCTGATTGCATTTTCTTTCTGAAAAACAGACAGCAATGCTGCAGTTTAGCTAGAAGGAATTAAACTTAGCAAAGTCCTACTTCAGGAAAAAAACATTTGCTTAAAACACATTGACTTAGATTTAAAACCTTCATAATACCCGAAAGGGAAACTTTTCCTAAACTGGGGTTTGATAGTTCAACCAATTTACATAGTTCAATGGGGTTAATAGGCCGCATGGAGTCCCCACAGACTACCGTAGGCTGTGAGTTTAACACCTAATGGAGATCTTAGAAGCTGACCTCCATCATCTGTATTCATGGCTATTTGCCCCCATTATCATAATGCCATGTGTAGGCAAAGTGCACAGTTAAAGAAAAGTAAACAAATGGAATTGCCAACCACTGGCAAATGCCCGAAGCTGTGCCACCATCTGCCCACCCCACCCACTGATAAAATAAATTCCTGGCATTTTTCCTAGACCCGGGAATGTTAAATTAAATAAGTATTCCTAGTTGCACATACTGAAAGTCAGAAAATCTGGACCCTAGCGGAAAAAAAGAGGAAATGAGTCAACATCTCAGGGACTTTCCACTAAGAACTTTCTGTTGCTGTCACCTGGAAATCCAAATCTTGGAAGTGAGCCTAAAAATCATCCCAAGAAGTATTACTGGCTACCCTAGGTCATACAAAGAGAGGAAAGTCCCAAGCCCCTGCAACTGACTCCAAAAAAAGTTGGAATACCTTCCCTGAGTTCCTGGAGGAAACCAATTAGATGCAGGGCACTCAGTAGTTTACTTCAGTAAAAGCACCTGGGGATTAAGCCAGATTAAAGGCCCACTGTAGGAATTTGTGATGGACAAGGTCATCTACTTCTCCTTTTGCTTTTGGGGTAGAGTCTACACACAGACAGAGCACACACACCAAGTCCATCTCAACCTGCAAGGACAACAGCTGGATGAAAGGGGAGACAGGACCTGCAACTCCAGTGTTGCTATCTGTGGGGACAATGTCAGCAGCCCTCTCCAGCAAGACTTTTACATCCCCACCCCAGTCAAGACAAACCCCATTAGTGCAATGCAATGCTGCTTCAGCTCGAGGGGAAAGCTGTGAACTACCTTGTAAATTGCTCTTCCTTACAAGCAGACTTTCCACAAGCAGGGACAGGGATCATTCAGAGCCCCCAAAGGCACGAGCAGTTCCTGTTTCTCCATCACTTTCTTCTTTTGATAGTCAAACATCGAGCATGGATAGATCCATAGAACCATTTTCCTATCCAACTTTCACTCATCTCTGCTGGTTTACACAACTGTAAGTAAAAGGATAATCAGACTGCACATTTCTGTTCCATGCATGATAATAATCATCTAAACAGAAAATATATTTGATACATAAAGTGCTCAGCTATCAGCTTTGATTTTGTACTAAGAGCTGCTTTTAATTACTACCAGGAATGTGTGTCAAAGGGGAAGGAAACAAAAATAGCTCTGAATACATAAAAAAAAAAAAAAGAAGAAAAGAAAAGCAGCCCCGTATCTGCTATTCTAGGAGCACATGTATGTCTGTTAACCTTAAGGGTTTGCCAATAGTAAGGGTACATGTTTTAACTTGCTATAAAATGAATGTGCCTATGGGCTAGATTTATATCTTAGTTATAACTATGTAAAGCAGAAATAAACTTCTTTGAAGCTGTTAGACTTATTTTGGATTTATAGTACTCTGAGATCAAAATCAGAACTGCATTTTAAATTGAGATGAACAGAACAATGAAAGAGGCAGAAGATTCAGATGACAATGAATACAACAAGATCTCTAATATAAAGCTCAGGTTTTCTGCAGACAGTGTAATGAAGCAAGGGCACATTGCTGGCTAGATGGTTTGTATTACTATGTAATGAAGTTAGTATATAAATTATTGCATCCATACACGCTCTCACACACTATTTCTTTGGTTTGTATTTTCATGAGTTTCTTTGCTTTCTTTGTTCTGGGAAGCAAGTAATAAAATACAAAAGTGAATGAGTATCCAAATGCTTGGAAGCATAATGATTATTTTTAAAATCTGTTTTCCTTATTACATGCTGCCTAGAATAAAGAAGACAGAGACAATACATTTCTTTCACTTATTCTGACCCAAAAAAAGGATTTCCAAAGCCTCTCTGTTCCAGGCAGAACCCAAAGAAATATGTAAAGTTCTTGTATATGCAAGGGAATGCCTTCTGAAAGCATTTTAGAGCATTTCAGAACATCACAGTGTACCAGCATAGGTTATGCCTTCCCATTTTTACCATAAGAAAAAATAATTAATGAATAACAAAAAAAATACTGGCTATCAGTGAAGTGTTCCTTGTAAAACACTGACCTTTTTATCATCTATGACCAATAAAGAAGCTAAGACAAACACATAAACAAAGGCAGTAATTGATGATGGGGGAAATGGATTTTAAAGTTCTTTTCTGTAGCAATAATACATCTTTGTACCTAAAGGCACACAAACACAAATTGTTTGTTAACAAAGTATACCTCTGACACTGAAATTACCACTTCTGGTTGTTTTGTATTTTTTAGAAAGTATTAGCTGAGATGATGAATAAGATTATTTCTAGTTGATTTAACAGGATTTGAATATATTCAGTCTTCTGAAAGTCAAGCTTACTCTGCTAAGGAAGTATGGACTCAGAAAAACATCTTTCCCTCCTGGCAGATGTGCCTGACCCTTAGACAAGTAACCTTTTGCTCAGCTTCCCAAACAAAAAACCTGGCATACCGAATGAATGGCACCACAATGCAGTGATGTCCCATACCTAGCACACATGAAGGATCCTTTTCTGCAAGTTACTTTGTGAATTCCCATGTGAATTTGGGTGGTTTTAAAAAAAGACCAATTGAGGATTTACAAAAGCACCCCAGCAACAGGGGTGGGATCTTTTTTTTGCTCATCAGCTGCTGTACCCTTACGTTCTGCCAGGAAACTGCCTTTGGTGGGGACGCTCACTAGTTTGAAGAAACTCAACCACAAAATGTGTTTTGTTTTGAAAAGTTCACATTGCTGCTGTTCACATGCAACCGGCCATGGCACACACTGTTCATTAGGAAACATCTGTCTATGGGTTTTCACAGTCGCAAGCATTTTAAAGCATAATAATGATTCTGAGGGTAGATAACTTCAAACTAGTTATATGTGGGCAGATTTTAATAACTAAATAAAAGTCACATGGAAAATTCATGTCACTGATGAAATGTCAACATGCTAATGTACAGGAAGACAAAGAAGAACACCCAGTCCAGTAATTGCTGTGCAATGTTTCTCTGTGTTTGAAGGTCAGAAAAGTACTTTTGTGCTGCAGAGAGCTTACACATCTATTTTACAGACAACAATGACAACAAAAATAAATAAATAATAAGCTCTTGGAAAAGGAAAATAATTTGCAGCAAGATGATTTTCCTAACATTGGCCTAGGCAGTTTTGATCCAGAAAGGATCTACAAGGAACGGTAATTATACAGTCCAATTCTTTTTGCACCAGTTGTACAGCACTTACAAATCCTGTGTGAATTTAAGTCGGTGAAAGCTCACTTTTGGGTAGCAGAGTTTTGGTGGTATTAAACATCTGAGTTCCCAAGCTGTATTTGAAGGGAGAACACTTACTAGAGATTCTGCCACAAAGAAACTAGGTTTTGAAACAGATGTTTTTTAGGCTTTAGACATATTGGTGCTAAACCCCAACAGTGAATGGAAAAGGAATTCTTCTGTGTCAGTGTGTGACACACACAGCAGAACAAAAATACAGCTTCAGCTATTACGTGGTAGTCAGACATTGAAATTAGACAAGCAATCAGCAGAGTCCCTTTTAATTGGGTGTGTGAGACTTGCAACAGTATCACTATCCTCAGCCCACAACCCCATTAAAGGGGTTCAAACCTAAAAAGTGCTTAACATTTATTTTAGATGATCAGATTGTCTCTGGAGTCAGGGGCAGTCCAAGGTATCCAACACTTGACAGGGAGCAGCCTTTAAATAAAAACTTCCTCCAAGAAGTTCTGCTTCTAATATTACTATCATGAATGATACTTCCACCTGGAATAAGTCATCACAGAGGAACTGTGTAATATTGAATAGGAAAAATATCACTATTATAAAAAAAAACCCACATTTATTTTATGCACCAGTGAAACCCAGTGTAACTCATCTGTGTGACTTATGTTGGATATATACAATAGACCTATGTGCTAACTGAATATGGCAAATAAAGAAAATACTAGTTCTTCAGCCTCGGAGTTCGCATGTCTATCACAGACATTTTACTGCCTTCATCCCTATTATACCTGTATATATTATTGGAGATTTTCAATAGTCTCCATTAGAAGCATCAAAGCATAGATCATTTAGCAAAGATAATTTGATGATGCAGTATTATTCCTGCAAGGAGGACCAACTAATCTGTTTATAGTAGGAGTTATACAGCTGCACAGCAGCAATGGCACAGGACAGGCACAAGCATGGTCAGAGGAGGGACTGTAGCCCTCCAGAGACATAGGTACAGAGATGTTTGACTCTATAGAGTGAGAATATAAAATTTACTGCAATGTCTTATTTCACCATACTTAAAAATGAACTGTATCTGTAGTAATAATCACCATGGTATGAATGCCAAAACAGAGTGATGGACAATTGGGATAACAGAAAAAACTCAGGATGTTGGGGTGCCATTAACGCCTTTCTCACAGTCTAGGCATAATCTTGATCATTTGAAAAAGCTTTGAATCTCAAAAGCAAATTGTCAAAGTGCAAGAATTTTGTTAAAGCACTTCAGTGTTGACACTTAAAGGGAGAAAGCAACAATTCTTCAGCTCCCAGAACAACCACACTGGCAAATCAATCACGGCCAAGCTTTTAGCTCCTGCCACCGCCTCCCCAAGTAAAACAGCAGGACAACTGTGAAAACGTCAGGAAGGTGACAGGGCAGGTTGTGAGATACGTATGGCTTTCAGAAGTATCCATCAATGTTGTAATGTCTGCCCTTCTGACAGGTGGTTCTTACAGTAGCTGCTGAATAGCTGCTCCGATGTTTTAGTGATGCTGTCACAGCCACACAGGTGCATACAGAAAATTCAGTTCTAATCTTTGTACTAGTGTTGTCACAGATTTTATCCCAAAGAGGCAGTAGAGTTACATTAGAATCTTAAGAAACCAAATAAGCTGGCGCAGCAACATATTTACCTGAAAGCTCATCAGCTGGAGATATTTCAGTTTGAATTCTTTCCTTATCATATCAGAGTGCTTGCAGGCAATCTCCCAGGTGAGCACCTTGGGTAGGTGTTGTGTATCTAGAGAGGGGTTGCAATCTCTAAGCCATATAACACTTCCATGGAGAGGACCTCTACTACACACACATTGACAGTCTATTCAGAGTCAGAAGTTTCCACAACTAGATTCCATTGTTCTTCTCTCCTGGCTGCTGAGCAATTTCTTAACATATCAAATTTTCTTGAAATAAAAGTACCAGATGTCAAAGAAATGCCAACAGGGTAGAGGCAATATTTAGACAGGTGCCAAAACATCTCATTGTGCATTAGAAGAAGTACTGGCATACTTTCTCATTTACTAGAAAGGACAGATAATTAATACCATTTAAGGGGAATGTATCTTTTCATCCCCAAATGGTTCCAAACCAAAAAACCACAATTGAAATGTAATTGCCCTGAGGTTGAAAGGCAGCATCAGCACATGCCAAACAAAACAAGGGAAAAGGTGGGTCAGAACATAAGACACTATTGTAATTTTTTCTCCTTAAAACTATTTATTTGGGTCCTTACATATAAAGCAAAATGGATTTTAAACTCAAATCTTACCTGGAAGATTCCCAGCCATTACATCTTTCTCAGAAGACTGAAAGGCCAAATCAACCATGCTGGAGGAAACACAGTAAATACATCATAGCCTAAAATTCAACCCACAAGGGTTTAGATAGATTAAAAAATTGTTCTTACGTCTAGGGACCTTCATCAACGTGCACTCCTCATATAGACATACAGTAGCACACACTGGGTTTGTTCAGTGCAGCTGACCTCTTTGTAAACCCTGGAAAACATTGACACCTGTTTGGTCCTGAATGAATTCAGTTCAATGAAGATAATACAATATCCTGCCCCCCCTCAAATACACACAACTTACTTCCCTGGTAGTTATGAAGAGCTCATGGGAAAAGAAAGCTTTTAGGTATAGAATGAATTAGAATAAGAACAGATTGTAAAGGGAACTTTATTATAAGGTTATTTTAAATAATCCACCATCTGGTTTTAAGTTTACAGCACTGAAACCCAGGGGAAATGCATTTTCGTTGTTTTTACATAGAATAATTCAAGCTGGTAAGCATCCAAAATTCAGCAGGAATTTAATTATTATAGGCAGAATGCATGGCCAGTGAAAGAGGGTAGTTGTTTCCTTCTATAATATACTTCTAATTTATTAACTCAAAAGAGAATATCAACTATTTTCATTAAAAATCGAAGTATAACTTCAGCTCGTACTCTTTACTATAAACACGTAGCAATGCAGTAATCTATTGAGCAAAAGAAAGTAAAAATAATGAAATCTAGATCTGTTTTTGTGTTTTCCTAGCCTTATTGACTATATATTGCTCAGAATCTCTGCTACCAGCTATGATACTGCTCCGAGCCAAAACCAAACTCCTCCTATCCTTTTACTTTTATGTCTATAAATAAATGATCTTAATCCTTAAAGATTTGTAGAACAAGCTGTCATTTTAACCCACTGTGCTGCAACTTGCCTAATATCTGAAGAAACTTTACCCATTTCTTTCTAGGTGAAGCAAAATGTGGTAACTGTCACATGGGAATGGAGTCACTGCTTACTTCTGCTGTGAGAGAATTCAGGAGTGGATGAACCAACCATCTCTTGCTATCTTTCCCTATATACAGCAAAAAGTACAGTGGTAATCCAAGCAGGTTTGTCGGTAGCCAAATCCTGAACACAGACATCTTTTTAAGACTTTTCCAGCAATTGTAAGGATCAAGCAATAGTTAGACTTGTGCACCCTTGCACAGATAAGCACAGGCTTTCACCGGAAGATCAACACAGAATGCAGAAACAGAAGCCCAGTGTCTCAGATGTCCCCATTTACACAGGAGCACTGCACTGACACATCACCCATTGTATCTGCTGCAGCTTCTCTTCTACTTCATAATTCCTACTTAATTGTATGAGGACTCTTACACACAGATTAAAATTGACTTTTATATTTCTCATCATTACATTAGAATCTCTTTTGTTAGTGAAATTAGATTGGGACGCTGACAGATTTTATATATTTGTGGCACAGGGAGCTGAACACTGTTCTCAGCTCTGTCACTTGACTTTGAGCAACTCGTGTAGTCTCTGTCCCAGTTCTTGCAGACACCAAATGATGACAGTAAGAGTTACCTGTCTGACAAGAAAATTGTGAAAGCCTTTTTATTAATGTTTGTGAGAAGGTTTTAGAATTTCATGCAGCAAGTCTGCAGCCCAATTTGCCAGGTCAATGTAATTACAGCAGCAGTCATTCTCCTTTGCAGAACCTGTCTAATCAGTACAGAAGCAAGAAATGACATCCAGATGTTTACAGTCACTTTGGAAGGGTAAGAGAGGATGATACAAACAGCAAAGTTTTGCCCTTGTTCTTTCATATTATGATGCTACAATATCGTTTCTTGTCAGCCTGCCCATGTAAGGAAAAGAATCAATAAGAATCAGTAAATTCCATCCTTGGCTCTGTGTATGAGAACAATTGAGTGTCCTCTCATTATGCAGTGATAACTGTTCACCACAAGGACTCAGGAAGAGCCCTGAAAATTTTAGGTTAAAAAAGTAACAATTGTCTATAATATGCTCTTCCCACTTCCAAACACTGGCTGAATTATACATCCCATCACTGGCATATGTAATTCCTGGAGGAGCAGAGAGACTCAAGTTGTTCCCAGTACAACTTTCCTATGTTGCTACTCAAGTTCACTGAATGACAAATATTTTCTGTGTTGAGAAGATCACACAATGTTCACATTCTTGATCCATGTCCAAGCCAAGTCTTCAGGTTCAGTAACTGCAGAGGACTATAACCATTTCAAAGCAAGGAGATGCCTCCAAATAAAAAAAGAAAGCAGCTTAACTTGGGAGTGCCATGCTTGAGGCCAAGATCTCTGCACACCCTTCACATTTTCCTACTCCCTGTGTTCTGCTGCAGGGAATAGGCAAGGAAAAATGGTTTAATTCAAGCCTGGTAGTCAAGGTCTATTTCCTCAGCCCTACCTGAAATCCTCAGCTGAGTGTAAAAACTAAGTTTTTTCTCTTAATTATTTTTTCTTGTCTTTTAACCCTGCAAGTGCTACAGGAAAATTGGAAGGATGAACTCAGAAAAAGCTATTACGGGCTTGTTCTTACATGTAATTTCCATCCATCTCTCTCTTCTTCTTAAAGGGATTTGTAAACCATATCATCTGTCAATAATAATGGGCCAATGGGAAAAGCCAAGAACTGAGATTTGGGTGAGCATGGTTTTCCTCATCAGAACCCGCCAACCATGGGGTTTGTCTGATTCAGCAGTGCCCTTCAGCTCCTTGCATTTCTGTTTGATTTGACTGTTCAGATGGCAAGTTTGTTGGAGATAAGTATCAACACCATTGAACACAATAGGGTGTTTACTAGCATTTCAGACAATACTGTATAATACAAAATCTTTTCAGAGTTCCCAAATCCCACCCAAAGGAACAGACGGAAGACCCTCTATTGGATATGAGGGTTTTCTGCTTCAGTTAGGATGATCTGGGTGAATACTTTTTTGCTTTCATTTTCTGGGGGATCCAACAAGTTAAAAAGGAGAATTATGAGATAGCTGGATGGTGGAAATAAAAGAAAATATTTTTTTCCTTAAAAAATATAATATCAAGTGTAACACTCTTGCATCCTGTCTTCAATCCTCTGTCACTCAAAGAGATTTCTAGAGCCACACAGGCCACTGTCACCAGACAGGAAGTAAAGTGGAGCCTCCCACAACTGACCCAATATTATGAAAATATGAAGAGGCTAACTCAGCTTGTTTCATATTCTAACCTTCTGAGCTTCATTACTTAAGAAAATCAGAGTCAATAAAATTGACTAGATTCTCAAAGCTGAACAAACAACAAACCAGCATTTTCATTGTACTCGATTCTCCTCTCATCTGTAAGTGAAAAGACAGGATGCCGCTGGTTCCTGCAACTCACACAACTACTTGTGCAAGTGCAGGATTTACAGACTGTGCAAATAGAAACAAAGAACCTGCAATAGCCAAGATAAAGAGTCATAGAATGAATCAGATTGGTGGCTGTGGGAATGGATTTCAGGGCTTTTATGAAGCTATGTGACCTGGCAGGAGCCCAGGTGGGGTAAGGGAAGAAGTGAGATGGAGAAGATTTGATTGAGGAAGACATCAATGACAAGCCTAGTATTACGTATGAAAGTGGGAGAGGTTGGAAATAGATTTTTAGAGTCATCGTCACAAAGGTGGCAGCTAAATCTATGGGAATAACTGAAGTAATCTGCCTTATTCTTTTATCTACCCACATACGCACACACCCTTGCTGACTTCCTAATTGACGTTGTGGCCAGAGGAGAAACACTGAATTCAAAGAGGCTATTTGTAGTTTATTTCTGATCCAGCTGGACCCAAGAGGTGCCAGGAACCTTAAGAAAGGCTGCTTTCAAAAAGAAATTGAGCTGTGTTTCAAGCAGTGTAAATTATGGTTCTCTGAAACCTCCACTGATTTGAAAAACACTTTTTTGCTCACTAAGGCAGCGTGGTCACTTCACATGATAATGTGCTACACCATCAGATAGAGACTTTTAAAATAATTCCTCTACTGGGATGTTGTAGCATACCCCAAAAGAAGGGAGTTACTTCGTGAAGGAAAAACTGTTGAATCATTTTTCCCCGTTTCAGTTAGCACTTTTTCCCAGGCATCCTTTTACAGCTTACTCTTTTCATCAGTGCTTAACTTCCCCCAGCCTCAAAAATACACCTGGTTCCATGCTGTGCTCTCTCACTAGTAACTGTGGAGGGGCCAGAAGCACTGTGGCTGACTCTGAGCTGACTGTGCTAACTGGCCAGCCACTATCCATGTAGCCATTAGCCAATGGACACCCTTATGCTGCAGTTTTTATCTCAGCAGGAACAGCCCTCTGGGTCTTATTCCACTCCCCAGGCACTGATTTTCCTTAAATGTGCAGCAGCTTCATACCTCTAAAATCTTTACACCTTTTTCCAAAGCAGCTGAAATGGTTAAAAAGCTTTAGAAAGCCATTAGAATACAGCAAAAAAAAATAAAGTGGTAATAGTTCTATTGAATTTGAGTTTGAATTTCCCACCCAGTTCATGTGCTTAGTTTAAAAAATATATTAACATGTAGTTCTTAAGAAAAACAAAATTCAGTTACATCACTTTTTTACTGAAATGTAATTCATGCTCTTCAGGTGTCCCAGGCAGCTACACCATAACAAAGTGCCTATGCCATGTCTTCAGGACACATAACCAAGCAGTAGGGCTGTTTGATTTCAATATTAGCTTTACTGAGATGGTAGGTACGCACACTAAATGCAAAACTGGGCCACGCTGTAATGTGTGCAGTCACTGGTCTTTCTTGCCTAAAAATTTGAGTTTGTCCATCTCTAGTGTGATCTGGTTTTGATGAGTCTTCTCTGCCCTACTAATGCCAGATGTGCATAATGTGTGTAAGCAAGGAAGTACTCACTCTCTGTCCATCACTGACAACTAACTCTGGATCCAAAAGGGTCAGCTCGAGGATTTAATTTTCTAGGAGTTGATAAATGTAATTGAATAAAAATCTGAGGTTTATTTTTATACCTTCTCAAGCATTATATTTTATTTTAAAGATTTCCATATTTAGAACTAAAGGATAATAGGAGGCATCTGATACAGTGTTCTTACTGTCACTGGATCAGGGAATGGCTCTTGGGCTATGAATAATGGAGATGGCTGTCTAGCTGGCATGGGGCTAGGAGCTACCCCAAATGGCTTCATGTATGAATTGTTTTCTGTAATATTGGTGTGGCTACCACACCTTGCAAATAGCAGGTGAAGATGCACAGAAATATATTTTTCTGCTTTTACAAGTTTACTGCATTTGTCCATTTAGAAATGCAATCTCCTGTAGCATTCACTGCATAAAACCTCTAGCTTCTCCCCACAGAGAGTGGGGAGTTTTCTTTCAGGAAGACTGACTCTGTGGTGTTTCTTTTTAGGAAGTTCTCTATGCTTCATTAGCCAGAGTCCTTACTGAGTTTACAACACTCAGTTTATTGTCTTTATTCTGTCCAGAAGATTCCCTCAAGCTTGTTCCTTTTGGAGCAATAGAGAATCTAATTAAAATCAAGCTTTGCCAAATTATTCAGCTGGGCACTTTGACCCAAAATAGTCACTGGGTATTTGCATTTATCTTAAGCTTTTAAAATGTAGGGAGAATTACACAGGGGGGAAAAAAAAATCTAAAATGTTTCTGCCTCACTAATCTCTGCTGTTGAGTATAGAACCAGAAAAGTAAATTACTTCATTAACTGCTCCTGACTTACAGGGTTAACATAACCTGTGTCAATATATTCTGATCCAAAGATACTGTCCTTGTTCTTAGATGTTATGCAGCTGCTTTCATCAAAAATCTCCGAATCTATGCACCAGGAGGTGTCGAAGTGAAGTCTTGCTTAAGACCAGCAATATAAACAACATTATACCTCCTTTCAGCGGGAACTATTCACACACCTGTCTTTTTTGGAATAGTTTCAGTCTGCTATTTTTATTTCCCTATACTTGTGAAGTCAGTAGGTTAAGGATTCCTTTTTTTTTTTTCCCCCTTTTTGATACATGTGCCAGCTACACCTTTCCTGTAATCCTTGCTTGATCTGAGGGTGGGCATATCTAACCACAGGAGTGTTCAAGGACCTCAGGGTATAGTGAACATTTTGCATGCCCAACCTACTTCCACTGTGCTAGCTGCTGTTATCTTAAGCATAACTATTACCTCAGACTTGCCAAGTGTTTGGTATGTGACATGACACATATTTTCCCACAATGTCTTGCTCTTCCCCACATAACTTAGTATCTCACTCAACCGTGGGAAATATTTCTTTGTGTACTGGCACATGGAGGACAGCAGTGAATATCACGAAATAGGCAAATCCCATTGCCTGAAGTCTCCACATGTCACTATAGCACAAGTATGTCTGACTCACTCCAGGTTGCGTTGTCCCTCTAGGATTTTCAGGTGCTCCGCAAAATGTCTTTGTAGATAAAGATGCAGCACAAATTGTGGGGTGAGTCTGGTGGTCCATTCCACCATCCCTGAATCTGCACTTATTTCTATGGCAAACCAAGGAGTCAGAAATTACAATAGATTCTGTTAAAAAATGCTTTCAGCAACGAAGTTTCTCCTACAGTTAAGTCTGACAGTCAGCACAAAGCCAGGCTCCCTCCTCCTGGGGGTCAGTATGGAGACACTCAATGACTGAGAGCACTCTGAGTCTTCTCAGGGTTTTGGCACTTCCCATCATCACTAATGCTGTTGAAGTTTAAGTACAGGCAGGAATAGGGACAGTGCTAGTGCACTAATAATATCTTTGAGTGTTTCATAAAGGTTGTGACATGTCTTTTGTAATATATTCTTGAGCTTCTATAAAGACAGCAGGGTATAAATGTATTTGGTCATTAATTTTGAACCCTAGAAACAAAATATTGACAGAACAAACAGTCCTGTAGCACATGGCTAAATCCCACCAATGTCCCATCTTTTGACAGAAAGAATGAGTTCGAGTTCCCTGGAAGTGGAAATATTTCCTCTGTGGTGTGATAGGTGCTTGAAGACTGGGAGAACCTCTGTGCCTGTACAAAGGCAATTTCTTTAGAGCCTTCCAGAGACAGCCCAACCACTCTCCATGACCTGCACATGCTTTCCTATGTCTTTGTCAGTTACCTAATTTATGGTGAAGGATTATTGCAGTTCATATGCAGTAATTTAGTTAATCTACATTTAAGAGTACTACAGGATCAGCAATACATTTAACGTATTGCAGTATTTATAGTATGTCCTGAATTCTTCCTATACCAGTCAAAATCCCTACATTACAAAGTGTCAGAAGCGTAGCTTTGGAGATCATCCTTATGACAGGTGCATAGGCCAGGCACAAATTGAAGATGCAAAATCTCACTGCAGGGGACTCTTTCTAACTGGGTTGGATCAAGATCTAAAATGCTCTAAATTCTGTCACTGAAAATGTCATACTGAAGCATAACCAAACATAGATCATTACAACATTGATATACTTGCAACATACAATTCTTGCTTAATAAGCATGAAATACCTGCTTTCAAATGGGGACCTGCCCATCTAGACAACATATTGGCAATATTTAAGGCGCAAGCATTGGAAATCGCTTGAATACAGTCTATGTTACTGCTTCCGGTGCTACCACCACTGGAATATTACCTGGCATTATGATGGCGAAAAATAGCTATTGCTGGCACGATCGTTAGTCTAGGAGTGAATTTAATTTGCTAGAAAAATAATATTGTTCATAATCCTTGTAAGACTATGAACAGCAGCTCTTACATATCAGTTCTGACATACAACTGTGGAAAGACCAGTAAACCTAACCAGTTTTCTGCCAACTTTCTCATATAGAGTACCTAATTCCTGAATCTTCTAATTACTAGTGTACCTTATAAATTATAATGAATAATTAAAATTGGTTTACCTCCAAATTGACTAGGAAAAAATATATATTTGTTTTAAATTATATTCCTGCAAACCAGATTTCACTGCATTTTTTTCCTATACGGACAAAGGAAAAAAAAACAAATAAATAAATAGAAAATGAAAACTAAAATGTCACTGAGGTGGTTGTCCCAGTGGCATACGACAGAAAGAGAATTTCAAATTGGCAAACAGAAAACTTTGTTCAGAAACATTTGCTCATATAAACTGTTAGGTCTACCATTGCATACGTAGTGTTTTATTTACCTTTTATTTCACAAATGTTCTTTAAAACAGTTGACAGGTGAGTTTCTTGACACTAAGAGGGAAGGAAACCTGTTAAAAACTGTTACTGTCTCACTCATCAATTAATATTAGATGATTAAGTGTGCTATTTAGCTATGAGATCATAACCACAACAAATTTAATCTATTTCAGTCTGTAAAGGACATCTGTAAAGAATGCAAGAATGGCATCTTCCTCCAATTACAAATAATGGTTCTAGGGCATCCATAAATTCTGAATGAAAAATTCTGCGCTGTATGGATTTGGGACTGCACATTATAGTAAAGTTAGAAATATTTTATATGTAAGTAATACATAATCATAAACATATGGTCAGATGAACATACATGCGCGTACATGTGCACGCACACTGAGTACCTCTCATCACTAATAACTGGGAAGAGCAGAAGAACATCTGAAAAGAGATTGACATACTACTGCATGTCTGTTGTCTTATGCCATATGTGGTTCTCTTCTCACAGCAATGGAACCCCCATGTTTCATGGAACCCTCAAGTGGAATTGTGCAGAAGTGACCCCTCTGAAGCGCTTAAATCACAGCAGCTTTGCTACAGGTTTGTATATAAAATTTGGGCAATCAGGAAGCCTAAATGACTGCTCTGTTGCTTGGAAGAAGGGAAGTAAAAAATGGAGATTTGGATATCTCAGCACTTACATAAATGTATTCCTTATTTTACTTTTGGATATTTTTAAAATACAGCAAGTCTGTTAACCTACTTCAACCTTAAATATATGCTGAGCATAATGCATAAGCTATATGTTGACCTGCAGAGGGAACTTGTCCCGACATGAAGCAAGTACACAGCACAAGGTGTGTCTTCTTTCTCTATCACAAAGATAAGTAAATTATTTGAAGATAAAACGTCAGTTGATAGCATTTAAAAATCTCTGTTCTGCATCTTTTTTTTTATTTTTTCTTTAATAATCAGCCTTTCCTGATCACCATACAGTGTAGATTTCAATTCTGTGTTCAGTTTCTAGAAAAGCTATTTCTTAGAAACTGTAATATAGAGGATGTAATATAAAGGATTTTATTTATGTCTGAAATTATTTTCTTCTTCTTTTAAAATCAACATGTAAATAAAGACCATACATAAAAAATATAGTTTTCCAGGACCAGCACTTTCCATGTCACATTTCAAGTAAATATTATTTTGTTCTCAGGCAAATGAAGATTTAAAATGCCAGCAGATGCCTGAGCAACAGCAAAAAAATCCAGTAGTATTAGAAGGCATTTATTTAGAATCAGAAGGCAACCAAGAGCTAATATTCAACAACGTTACCTCAGGGTACAAATTCTAGTTACAGTTCAGGAGGAAAGCAAGCTGTAAAAAATAGGTTAAAAAATCATATTCCAGCAACTACAAATTTCAGCTCAAAGAAGCTGATTACTGAAAGACTTGTTTCACAAACTGAAGTTGAAATAAACCCATGGTCCTCCAACAACCTCCATTCCCCCATGCCCAAACGCTGCTCTGAGTTTCCAGTCAGGCACGGTAACCTTGTCATAGAGCAATTGCTGTCCACAAGTCAATGTATGCAGTCTCTTTCACAGCCAAAAATTATTATTCCGATGTGTCTTTCTTCTTAAATGTACCTGTTCACAGAGTGTTACCATGTTCCCAGTGGGTCTTAATTGCCATTGGGTCTCGAGAAGATCTTGGGCAACCTCTAACACCTCAATAAAGTAGGGTTTTTCAGTCTTACAAAGGACATGGGATGAAAGGATGACCAAAAAATTATCATTCAAGCATTGACGAGCATGGTGATAGTGGATGCAACAAAAACCATTTTCAAATAGTATGCATACAGAATTGATAGCTATGTAAGGAACACTAAAATGCCTTAGACGGGTAAAAGTTTTCATACACTCTGAGCCCAAAACTGAACAAAAAAAAAACTAGTGAAAAGGAATTAAATAAATTTCATTTATTAAATACTGAGATATAAAAAGAATATTTGTTTTCATAACCTGGCATTAACAGTGGAAAACGGAAAGTGTAAACAATGAAAATACACCAAGAACAATAAAATCTAAAAAGAATGGAAAAGCAAATGTTGAAATAAATGAACCCTCCTTTCAATAACTGAAGTAAGGTTTTTAATGCGAGTGAAGCATTCCCTCTACAAATTTATGAGCCAAGTATCTAAGAATACTATGTAAGAAAAGGACAAAGAAAACAGATCCTTAATAACTTATTATTTCTCTAACATGCAACAATCATCTAAACAAGCTCAATAGGAGTGAACAAGCTCAGTATTAGTGAACAGTGTGCTGCTGTGGCAAAGAAAGCTCACAGGATGCTAGCTTACATCAATAAGGGCATCAGCAGGAGAGATAAAGTCATTATCCTAGTCAGCGCTTGTCAGGCCACACTTGGAATACTGTGTTCAGCTTTTGTTCCTGCTACACAAAAAGATGCGGACAGGCTGGAGAGGGTCCAGAGAAGGGCCACAAAGGAGATCAAAGGACTTGGAAGACTGCCGTGTGAAGAAAGGCTGAGAGAACTGGGTTTGCTTAGCCTAGAGAAAAGAAGGCTCAGGAGAAGCCTTATCACCATGTTCCAGTATTTAAAGGGTGGCTACAAAAAAAGATGGAGACCCCCTTTTTCCAAGGAGTCACATGGAAAAGAGGAGGGGTAATGGGTGCAAGTTACTCCTGTGGAGATTTTGGTTGGACACAAGAGGAGGAAAACTTTTCACAATGAGAACAACCAGCCATTGGAATAATCTCCCCAGGGAAGTGCTGGATTCCTCAGCATTTGAAGCTTTTAAGATTCAGCTTGACAGGGTGCTGGATCATCCTCTCTAGATCATGCTTTTGCCTAAGAAGGTTGGACAAGACGATCTTTGTGGTCCCTTTCAACCTGGGATTCTATGATTCTATGGAATGTAAAACTAGTCTTTGGACCTCAAAAGTGGTAACACCAGTAATATGCTATATACTACAGTGTTTGTTACTCAGTGACCTGAAGTATTTTGGTTTAGCTGTTGGTTCTCTGTTTCTACTTCCTTCATATATTATGTTTGGTTAACATACCAAACAAACAGAGCAGAAAATATATGTCTTACTGCTTCCTTTCATAAATTCAGCAATATTTCTAAAGTTTGGTCCTCCAGATTTCTGTACCACAGGTACACAGGACTAGGTAGGCATTGCAAGGGGAACTTAATGACCCTTCCTTTTCTTCAGCTCAGGCTTGTTTATTTTAAGCCACAGCCTCTGACCTGCTTGCTTCGCAATGTGTGGAAGTTACAGTCACCAAAGCAGTTTCAGCAGTACCTGCATGAGTTTTCAGACTTCATTTCTTCATGTGGAGGAAATGGTATGTTTTCTTTTAGTAACTGCATTTATTGTACTCTGATTAGTTTTATTTGTGCAGTGATTAAGGATGGCAACCTATCTTTCTAATCAAAGAGAGGATGTTTCTTTTCAGATCCTGTGCTTACCAGAGATAGGCAAAATTGTGGCAGTCAAACACCCAGAGTTAGAGGCTACACCCAAAACTAATATGAATGTCTTTCAGACAGACCTGAAATACAGAAGGCTGATTTTTATCTTGTGAACACCTGTGAGTAATTGGTGGCTGTGATTAGATACCTCTCTTCTCTCTGTGGTCCTACCCGTGTCAGTGCTACGTAAGTGAAAATGCTACTCACTGAGGACTTCCCAGACACCGTGAGATTTGCACAGACCTTTCACAAATCTAAAGGACTGTGCAAAAACAGAGTTCATCTGGCTCCACAGCATTTAAGTGGTTATAAGTGGAAGGAGACTCAATTTCATTGTTTACCTGGTAGTTTTTACACTAGGATTTTACACTTTTCCACCTATTTATTATTAAAAGTTAGAAAGAGATACATCCCCTTTTCCTTACACAGCTGGGTTGAATGAGAAAAAGGTGTATTGTTTTGCATGTATCATACAGGTCTCGCATTGTCTGCAATATCTAATTTTGCTGAGCACCAGAAGCTAAAATGCATGGAAACTGTTAACAGAAAGTGAGTAAAAAAGAAGTGGCAATGTGAGTGCCTCTGAAGAAAAGAGGTCTACTTCAGGCATACTCTTCTCAGACAAACAGCGCTGGTGCTTCTTCAGACCGAGCTTAGGTCAAGGTGGATTTTACACATTAAAGATGCTGGCTTGGCAAAGAGGAGGGATGAGCTGTCACTCACAGTGAGTAGAAGGGATTTCTGGGCAGTCAGGCAGTGTAGCAAGTAGCAGGCTTCCCTACCAAGCTGGGGCAGAGCCAGACCTACAAGCAGGTCGAGCTAAGCTACAGCTCTTTGCTCTTTAGGCCACTTCTTTGGATGCTCCTTTGGCAAATAAACATGACTTTGTTTTGGAGAAGCTTTTTTTCTGAGTCACTTTAATTAACTGCTGTCACAACAGAGATAAAGGGTGTGTATGTGCCAAATCCAGTTAGGCCTGTCACATTAACCCTGCTGGTAAACAAGCAAGTTGAAGCCTTGAGTTGTAATATGAAAGTGGGAACACACAGGATTCCCCTGAGAGGGACTCACCTGTCTCCAAAAGTGTGCACTGATGAAAGACAAAAATAGGTCACCTATCTGGATGACTACAACTACACCAGGGAAAAGAGGAGACACCTCTTGCTGTATCCTTTAGACAGAAAAAGAAGAAAATGTTTCCTTTTCCTAAGTAGTGGGAAGTTGAAGAGAAGGCTGTCTCCTACCACCAGCTAGAAAAGGAAGGCACGATGAGGTGTTTCTATTAATCTGTCACTCAGTTATTAAAATGACAATCCACTGTGATTACAACATGGATAATTGTCCCAGAAAAGAAGCTTTTGCAGGTGTCAGTGACACAGGGAGCATGAAGAGGAATCAACATGTTGCAAACCTACACAGTATACAATGGGCAGGGTCAGGTGGCACAAGGATGTAAGAAGCCTCTGGCTGGCTCCACTGCTAACACTTTTTGGAATTTACCAGGATTTCCTTGAAATAAATAAATCAAAAACATCTTGCAAAGACGACGTCAAGATTAACCACTTCAGAGAACTGGCCACAGTTTTATGTACCACAGGGACAAGTCACATTATCTTTCAGTTCATCTTATCCTAGTACCTTCCTCTGTCCCACTACTGACACATACTTACATTTTCCCAGGACCTGAGAACTCCGTACAGGATGATTGGACAATGAGGGCCGTTTAAAGTATATGCAGAAAATTCCTTACAAGAAGTGCTACAAGAAGTGCCAAGATCTTTGTCATCTCCATGGAGATGAGTGACATGCATGAATGCTTGATGTCTCTCCCAAAAAGGCTGATGTCCCTTCTTCAACATTTTCATTTACAGAGAGCATGCTTCTGGTTTTCACCCAGCTCTATGCCTCCTAAATTCTGTGAGGGTCTCACTGCTCAATCCCATGGAAAATTTAGTTCCTTCATCTGGGACATAAACTGCAAAAAGCTTTTCATTTGTGTAGGCAAAAACGAATTTTGCAATGCTGGGGTGAGGGACCTAAGCTACTTTTATGGGAAGAGGGGTGGGGAAAGACACAAAAAATATAGAGAAACTAGAAGGAAACTAGGAAAAATAAACTACAGGAGAAGCTCAGAAAGCCAGCATTGCTGATCCTGCTGTAACAGAAGGTTTGGGGAGGCTGGAGAGGGGTTTATTCCTTTTGGCATTATTGCTTCCCTAGACCACCTGAAGTTTTACCTTGATAGTGGCAGTACCTGGCTTTCAGGACTCTGTGCCAGGCACAGTACTCCAGCGGTTTGCAGATGCAGCTGCCTCATTTGCCTTTGCCTCAAAACAGTCTCATCCCCTTTTATCCCAGCCCCTGCAGCCTGCTCCTTGCTGGTTTTCGTTTTTCTTTTCTTTTTCTGTTTTCTTTTCTTTTTTTCATTTTTCTTTTCTTTTTTTCTTTTTCTTTTTCTTTTCTTTCTTTTCTCTTTTCTCTTCCTTTCTTTTCTTTTTTTCTTTTTTTTTTAAGGAAAATGTGGTTCTCCTGTAATAACTAGGTTTCAGAAGCTGAGCTTTTAGAAGAAGCTGGTAGCATGGCACTTAGGACAAAGCCTAGTGGGTTGGCAATTTCACTCAGACTTTAGACTTAATCCTATGCAGATGGTTCCTAGTGGGCCCAACAAGAGATTTTCTTTGATCTGGCTTTTTGGGAAGGGTTAAAACGTTTTGTTTGCAAAATTACTTTATAAATGCTGATTAGTGCTGTTAATTGTTACTGAACTGCCATATGTAACTATATCCAAGCACCTCTAATTGTCCACCTCCATGCTTCTGAAAATTTGCCTTGTTTTGCTAATTGAGCTTTGTCTTTATTTGGCTGAAACTTGTTGTGACTGGAACTGTTACTCTGTGGTTGTACAGAAGCCAAAAGAGAGAGGCTTGATTCCAGCTGGGAACCGTAATTGATATTATTATCTACAATGCAAATAATTATAACTCAGTGTGCTTCCTCTTCAGTAGGTTTTTCTTGGCAGGACTATTTGACCCTTACTATTGAATTATTCATTTTCTCCCCACTTAAAATATATGGTCCATTTCTTTATTCCACTAACATGGCAGTCTATTCAAGAGCTTAGACAAACACAGCCCAGTTCTTGTACATTTTGAACCTGTATAAAGCTGCTGCCCCCCTCGTCAGGACCTGCATAGCGTCAAAAAGTGCCTCTCTGTCACATTTATAAACAGATAGCAAACAAGGTATTAACATATCAGTTAATTACATGAAGATTGTAAATTTGGCATAATTTCCCGGTGAGCATACTGTAATCTGGGTGCAAACAAACTGTAAGTGGAGTACAAACAAGTAATAAACCTACTTGTTAGATATAAACAAACTTGAGGTGAACAGACTACAAATTAGGCAAAAAAGAGAAGCACACACTGGTTACAGGCCGAGCTCCAGCAGTAAGACGATGTCCTCGTCTACGCGCTCACCAGAACATTTGCCTCAGCAGTTTTCCACCACCACTGGCAGAGTTCAGAAACTGGGTTGCAGACTGTTCCTTCAGGGTGAGTTTCATTCTTCCTGGCACAAAGAGACGGCATTGCTGCTTTTGTACAGAGACAGGCTCTCACTCTTTGGGAAGGGAAATACACCCAATAAAAATGGTAACTGATAGTGCTGCAAAACTTTCTTCTCTAAGCAACACTGGCTTCACCAAAAGCAGTAAAATTTGCTGAAAACTATTAACTAACTTTGTCTTCTCAGGTAGTATGATTGGATTGCAGCTGGTCTTTCCACAGAGGAGGAGGTGACCTCAGTACAATGTTGCAAATAACTGTAAAATGGACTTTCAGCTTCTAGGGGTCAAGTTTTATCTGTAGTAATCTATCTGAATGCATTACTGAAGGACATTTCCCTGCAGTTTTATCTCCAGTGAAACGGAGATTAACTTCTATAATTTCCTTAGATTATCTATAGACAGACTGGGGAAGGAGAAGAAGGGTTCCACTGCATGAGAGATATTTTGCTGGCTCTTTTTGTTTCCAGTTGGTAAATCATTCAGCTAAAATACATTTATAATATAGCACAAACAATACTACATCGTATTTCATAAACATTAACAAGTTAAAATGTATCCCTAACTCTTTACAGGGAAGACACTATTCCATTAGCCATAGGGATGTTACGCGATTGAAAATTAATTGGGCTGCCACAATAGTGAAAGTAGAAAATACTCAGGGTGATGGTGTCCTGCAGCCCTGCAGCTGAGAGGGCAGTGGTGAGCACTTCGGTGGATGTCCCTGCCATGAGCACACAGCAGAGGCTGAGGAGAGGTTTGGCAGGGTATCCTTAATCCTCTCCTGACTGTGAGCCCCACTTTCCAGACAGCCCAGTCCCAGTTCTTCTCTCTCAGAGTCTTGTCTCCAGCCTCTTGTGTCCCAGAGTGACCAAGAGATCAAATATCCCCACTCCTCCTTCTTCAGAACATCTCAGTATTTCCAAAGCTGAATATACCTTTTTCTCTATGTTCCTTCCATTCACAATTTCACCATCCCCAACTCTCTTTGCTCCTCTTAACTCCCTTCTCCAGCCCACCCAACCCTAAGCTCAGTATGGACCGCATACATCCTATTTCAGGACCCCATTCTCCCTGCTGCCCTAATGCCCTCCCACTTTTCAGCTCTCCAACTCCTGCTTCAGTTCTGCTTTCTTTCTGACCAGCTATCCTCAATCCTGCCTCAAAGCATCTCCTATGCACAGCACCTACTTCCCCCACTACAACCTGAGGCACTCCTATTTCTCCCAAACCCTAGGTCCTTCTGTCCTGTTGCAAGACTCACAGTTAGATCATCTACATCTGCTGGACATGGATGAGTTGTTCATCTTCAACCTGTTATATTGCCCCAGCCACTGGCACTTACCTCCTACCTGTCTGAGAACAGCCTGGTACTCCCAGACTTGCTTTGCCTGGCTCAAGCTGGCAAAAAATAATAAATAGATAGCAGACAGGGACTCAAATATCTTTTGTTTATCCCAATGGGACATAAAGGGTAGAAAAGGAGGATCTGTCTCAGAAAAAATGATTCTGTGGTAGCCACAGGAATCTGGGGACAGTGGCTCAGTTCATCACATGCAATCTGCGTGCTGAAGCAAAGTAGGGCCCCGAAGCTATATGCTTCAGGGAAAGAAAACAGTTGAGGAAAGCAGCTTCTGGTTATATACTAGTATGTACTAGTTTCAAGTATGCCTCTAGTCAGAAGCTACACTCAGCTTTGTTTGGACAATAACAGTTTTGAAAAGAGCAGGATCCAGGCAAGGGTTTGCTTCTGCATTTCTTTTCTTGTTAAGACATCCTCGCCTTCAAAAGCCTTCTCCTGCGATTGTCAGCAGGAAATAAATGCAAGGCAAGAAATGGAAATGTTCTGGGGACTTTTCTCCCATCACTGCTCCAGTCAGTGCCTTCCTTGAGTCCTTTTGCTCACAGGAAAGCCCAAAGAAGTAATGCTCAAGTTACCTTTTTGTGGCTGACCTTGAGGCCTCCATTTGAAGGCTTCCCTCTTTCCTTGGCCAGAACAGTTTTCTCCTTTCTTTTTCTTAATTAACTGACCTTCCTTGCCAAGTGCTGGGTGTGTGTGGGCAATAAAAGTTGAGGTCCCTGACAACCCAGAATATCTTCCTGAAAGCTTTGCTAGTACAAAGCTGTTGACCACATTACTGAGCTGGTGGCATCATTTCGGCAAGATCAAGGTTCAAAATGTCTTCATGGGACACATGGAGAAAGTGAATAAATGCACATCCTTAATTACCAAGTCTAAATCCTGTCACGTGAAATCCCATACTCCTTCCACAGGTCCATCGTCATTGCTGTCAATCTTTAGTTAATTAATCTTCTGTAACTAATAATTTCAATGAATAATGAGGTGATTGTGCTACTAAAAATACCAAGGTGCCTGGAACTGGCAGAATGTTTTGAAGCAGCTTCTTAAATTTCATTAGAGCCTGATGGACAGGAAGAAAGTCCAAAGACAAAGCAATTTAGAGAAACCTAACATGTACATCCATTGGGAATATTACGCTCCATCCCAGTCTCATTTCATCTTCCTCCTGAATAAATGTTTTGAGAGTGAGGAAAAGGCATTAGAAGTTTAAGGGTAGTTTGAAATATCACAACACTATCAGACACAGGGACTGAACAGCACTCTTGAATACAAGTGCCGTGCTTCCCTTATAATAATCTGTGTTTGAGCACCAATTAGACCACAAAGATTTCATACCCTTCATGCCCACAGCAATCTGCATAACAACCTAAGAACATGCTTCATCCCAGTTATACATAGATACTAAATAAAAATGCACAAGGGAAGCACACTGAACAAATTGAAAAATAGTTTGAGATGAGAACAGCCTAACCTCCCGGAAAGTGAGCCAGTAACAAGAAGCAATTTCTCTTACAAGGGTTTTAGCTGGAAAGGCAGAAACAGAGAGCGTTCTTCCGCCAGTAATCATTCCAACTCTAGTCTTTTAACCTTCACAGCAGAAGAAAGGGCAATGAGAGAACAACCAAGTCAATCTATTTCTCCATTGGTAAATGACTTGCTTATTAATGTTATAGTGGAAATATCTGAGATCATTTACACAGCTCCAGCACTACAGATTAGAGGCTTTTTAAAAAACCCACCAAGCTCTGTTTTCTAAATGAAGCATGGGTTTGTGGCATTTGGTCAACATTTTCAAGATTACGTGCCTGCTGGTAAACACTTAATACCAGGGCCCTGGTTTTCAGAGCATCTGATTGCCAGACAAATCTCACCTATGCCTGCGGTTTGCTGTGCCTCTTGTCATATCTGGAAATAAGACTGATCTGTACACATCAACATTGATTGTGGGTCTCTGACCCAAGGCACATGAGTCTGAATGGGTTTTCCTCATGATGTCACGCCTGAAAAATCCAACAATAGGCATCATGTGTATCTTTCTCCTCTGCAGGTACATTCATTTCCCGACCTTGCTAGTTTGCTCCCCAAGCTTATTGAAAAAGGACCTGAAATTCTGTAGTTAATGAAATGTAAAGAAGGTGCTACAAATCTACCAAGGCCTCCAGCCATTCAAAACATATGCCACGTGACTGCTTGAATATTCAGAGCTGCTTTGCAAAAGCAAGCAGAAAAACAATGTCGTTAACAATGGAAGATATTAGCTACCACTACCAGTCTTTGAGAGTAGCTGACCCCAGAGCTCTTGAACTTCATCAGCCATTTAAATGAGCACAGAAATATTTCCTTTACAGCTACTGTACATAAAAGAACTCTAGGCTTTCAGTATATGCAAGCAACAGCTGTGATCTCTTGCATCCGTAGTATCATCTCTATTGTAGACTACACTTGTGCCACAAAGTCTTCATTCTGTTCAAATATTTTCCTTTATAACTGAATCCTGTTTTTCTTGAGCATTTACAGCATTTATTTATGAAAGCGTTTATCTCTTTCTGTATCTTTTCAGCCCCTTGACCTATTACATATTGTTCACCATAATATCAATTATCAGCATGACTTCAGGTTGCTTTTGCCCTCCATTTCATGTGTTCTTTACAACCTACCTTACCAGAGTGGTTCAAGGGAGCCAGAGTCTCCCAGGGAACACAGACAGACCACGCAGACAAGTGGGTTTAGGAGAAACGCTCTGCAAGCACTCTCAAATTGACTACAGCTAGTAGTTTGATACTATAATGGTGATTAATACGTGCGTGGCCTCTTGTCTCTTGAAACAAGCACAGCAATGCCTGCAGGCAGTACAATCTACTAGCACCTACTTCCACTCTATTCACACACAGAAAAGTGGGACTTGGATGCTCAAAAACATCTGTGGCAAAATACTTTTGGGACTTTATCCCACAGAAGATGTCACTAAGGTAATATGAATTAAAATGGCAGAGAGTTAGAAAACATATATCAAGTATATTTCACAAACATTTCCTTAACTGAGCAGTTAACAAATGCAGTCATATGAAAGCCTTCATGAGACAGATATCCCATAAAGACTCTTCCTCCCCCTTGGGATGCCACTCTTTTTCAACACTGAATTAAGACTTCCGTAACTCGTTAGAACTTGCATGGAGTGTTGTGTCTTATTTATGTACACATGATTTTTTTTTTGTGAAGAAACACATCTAGTTGAGCAAAATTCAGTGCTGTTACAGTGGCATAAGAAACTAGCTCAAAATTAATAAATACTTTGAAAAGATAAAATGACACAAGTACAAAGCATTCTGTAAAGATCTTTTAACCTTCAGAAGTTCCTGTGCCAGTTTCCCCTCCCCACTTTATAAACCAGGCTGTCCAAGGTCACACAACAAGCCAATAGCTGAGCCAAGATAGACTTCTAATGCTTGAATTCCAGTTCTGAAGCCCCAGTGTTCCTCCCCTTTTTTATACCTCACAGGTTATTGAGGTTATTGGAGCCTTTTGACACCTGTGCCTTGCAAGTCCAGTCCTGGGCTGCCAAAGAGCTTTGCAGAATCCAGAGTTTCACAGTTCTGCAGTTTCCACAGTTCAAAGTAACTTTAGCCCCGGCAGACATCAAGTGTTAATTTCTATTGCCATATTCCATACTGGCATCTGAATTCATACAGATTCCATCTTAACAACAATTTTATTTTGTCCATAGACCTGCTGCGAGAGAAGCAGTGGTAGGAAGAACAGACCCCCAAGAACACAAGTAAGCAGTAACACTAATAAAACCGCCAAAGGGGCAACTACAGCATTTTCCAGGTTGGAAAGATGTCTAGGTTCACAGTCATGCTGTTATCTTCAAAGACAAAGTGACTTGATTGTTTGTGTTCCTTCATCATAGCAACAACTTCCTTTCCTCCCAGCCCAGCAATGGCATCTCACATCCTCCCTCTCTTTAAAACATATCCCTGCCTCTAGCATTCTGTGAGGAATTCTGCTTTCCTGACTGCTTGCCAGCCAAGACTGCTCAGATACAAGTGAGGGTGATTCAAGCTTTCGGATAAACAGTCTTAAGTTCCTGCATACCTGAATCTGAGCCAGATTCCTGCAGTAGCTTTGCTCACTAGAGCTAGCTACCATCTCTGGATCCCAAACAGCATTTGAACTAAGCTCTGTTTAAAGAGTGTCAGTGTTGAGATACACCATTAGTCTAAATAGTGTGAACAATCTCTAACTTTGAGACTTTGATAACAGATAATAAAGCTGCGTGCTTCTTGTCTATATTTACAGCATAGACTTTTTGTATAATATACTTTGTCCTACTCCATGTATCAAGGGCACGTATTTTGGTAAATGAAAAGCAGCAACGTGCTGCCTTTTGATGAAGTACCTGGTTGGTTTACGAAATAATCTGTCTAGTTTCAGTGTAGCCTGGATATCAAAGACTCCTTTAACTTTAACCACAGAGGCACAGAAAATTGCTTTCGTTACAATTGGAGGGGATCACAGGCTCTATCAGGTTCCTCCAATATCCGCTGCATTTCCTTCCTTCACTGTTCTTTTTATCATTTTCCTTAAAGTCTTTATCAAAAGTACGCTCATTGCACATCTCAGATAGCCAGAGGGAAATCTGTTTGCACTCTTTCTACAGTCCCAAGCTAGAAAAAACTTTTCAACATGTGCTTATCTCATAGGCATGAGTAGGACATGTTTTCTGGAGGAAACTCTTTTACAAGGCAGAGAACCCCCTGTCCATGTTATGATGCACTTGTACAAGCACAACATGAGAAAACTGTACAGACCCTGGTAAAGCAGAGGGGTGGCAAATGCAGGAGGCTGGAAGGGGATACTCAGCCAGAGCTGGGCTTGTCCAAAGTTTTCTGAAATACAAGAAAAAGGCAATGGAAGGCAAAGCCAGGTATGCTGACAGGGGCTTCTTAGATGGTATTTGCATTAGAAGTTAGGAATTTTGATTTATGTTTCAAAACAGACTGTTCAGATCTGGAAGCATCAAGATCCATCAGGACTGGCTGTCAAAAGTCAGTAAAATGAAGATATGAGAAGTGTAGGGCCTTCTGCCATTCTCGAGAAAAAACTGTGACCTCACTTTAAAAAATCACCACCTTTGTGGCCCTGTACTGCGGCAGTTGACTGAGTAGGGTATGAGAACAGTGCCGGTGAATCTGCTCAACTCCCAACAGATTGCGAGGTTTTTCAGAAATACTTTGTGCTTCTTTTCCCCCCGTTCCTATTTGCCTGTGAGTAAAGCACTTGAAGATTAGTAACTGCAGAATACATTTATCTGAAGAGGGAAGAATGAGTTTTTCAAAGATGCTGTGGTGATCGTCCCTACAGGCACACATACCAGGCTTATACGCGTGTATCTATCTCATATGGAAAACTTATGCACCTAGATCACTGCTGTAGCTTTATCAGCTCATGGAGCTAAAGCAAAAGCAAGTCTTTCGGACAGCACAAGATTTAATTTTTTAAAAGAGTAATGTATTTAGTCTCAAATGACATTGTATATTACATAGGGGAGATAATTTATTTCAGAAGAAAAATGCCTCAAGGACGGCATGAGAGGGGAGTCACTTCCAATATTAACACTGAAGGGGCACTAGAACCAGAAGCCTATTTATTAACAATTAGAAACTTCACACAGCTTGAGATATCTTCTTCTCTTTTGCTATTGAATGACCGACAAAAACAAGGGAAGTGACTCACTATCGCTGAAACTAAATGGAGGATTCGTACATGTGTTAATACTTTGGTCAGTTATGAGAAGTGTTTAGGTATAAATTACTCAGGGAAGGTTGTTTCCTGACAAAGAAATTGGCCTTTTGTGTTCATAATGTCCTAACAATTCTAACAGATACCACCTGTGTACAGAAGAAGAAATTGAGATTCATTGCTGAAAATACATTTGCTGCTAGGAATCTACTGAAGGTTGTTCAAAATTATAGTTCCAAAGGTAAAAGAAAATGACAAAATCCCAGCAGTTCTGGTGCCTGTGCTGTGCATAAGTTCTTCAAAAAGATCATATCCAAACCACGTAGAACACAAATGTTGAACATTTTCTCAGGTGGCTGCATGGACTTAAAAAAGGTCAGCATTCCTTGCAGCAGGTATGTCTCAGGCTACATCAAAATAATTCAAACTCTTCTTAAAATACCACAGGATATAACATCTACATTTTATTTGAACTTGAACTGCACTTGCTAAAAGGCCAGATTTGCATTGAAGTCAGTGATGAGCTTATTCAGCAGTGCAGCATATGCACCTGAGCTGTGTGAAAGGTACTGGTAGCCAAATCAAGCCTAAGAGATACAGTTGGTAAAATACAAGTACTCAGGTGTCCACGGTGTTGCCTGTCCTAGAGAAATGACATCTATGTTCTACCAGCCCATCTGAAGGCCACCTTGGGCCCATGTATTCTATCAGTTACTGGGGAAGGAGGATTCACTTCAATTCACTGTGGGGCTTTAAAGGGGTAGAAAGTGATTAATGTTAGAAAGTGATTAATCTTAGCATAAGCATACCCAGACACCAGCTGGATGCAGCCATCTGCATGCAGGCTGGCAACAGCTGCTCGCACAGCCTGGTCTGTCAGAGCATTCAGAGGAGCTTGTACACATCAGGTATGTACACTGAAGTGCTTCTTTCCTTTGCTATTTCTCCACAGGGACAAATAAACTCGTTAGACATTGTAAGGGAATGCCAAGTATCTCACACTCTCAGCTTCTCTACTTGCACAAGCCTTTATTTTTTTGACAGGAAGAAAGGAATAACCAAACAACAAAACAGGGCTACTTTATAAAACAGCTTGAGCTGTAACAGAGGAAGGAATGAATTTGAGTTCTCATGGATAACTGCTGATTACTGACCATGAGCTGGAGAACACTTTTTTGTAGGTTCTCATCTGCCATTTTTGCTGTTTAAGTCACCATCCTGAAAATCACATATATCAGGATGTAATAAGGATTCTGGATACCTCTTCAGGATCACAATCACTGTACCATCTCTCAGGAAATCAGAACAGTCTGATTTTGGTTTTGGTTTCTAAGTGGAGTAATTTAAATGAATCATTTAATACAGTCTTGTAGCTCTAACTTCATATCTATCCAAGTATCTCAATGTGGTGCACGGACTCTGGTATTGATTTACTTATCTAATTTGAGTGTGATTTATTTCTTCTCTCAAATAAAAGTCATTCAATTCTTCACAAAAAATGTACATTCTAGACATGATAGGGCAAGCGGTAACAGGTTAAAACTTAAAACAGGGGAAGTTTAGATCGGATATAAGGAAGAAGTTCTTTACTGTAAGGGTGGTGAGGCACTGGAATAGGTTGCCCAAGGAAGTTGTGAATGCTCCATCCCTGGCGGTGTTCAAGGCCAGGTTGGACAGAGCCTTGGGTGACATGGTTTAGTGTAAGGTGTCCCTGCTCATGGCAGGGGGGTTGGAACTAAATGATCTTAAGGTCCTTTCCAACCCTAACTATTCTATGAGTCTATGATTCTATGTTCTTTTCCCTCACACATCTAACAAACACAATAATATTATCCACATAAATATGTTAGATTTTCAAGTACATGATATAATCTTCCCTCCCTTTTGTTGTGGCTACAAAATCTTGCATTTATAGGGACTCAAAATAAAAAAGGTAATTTTCTTCATCACCTTGCCTCTCTACAGATACAGACTACTGACAAATCCCTGTATATGGGGTGCATGTTTGCTATGAGAATAAGTGTTGTAGAAGTTTCTTTCTTTCTTCTCAAGGAAGGTGTTGGAGGCCCAGCACAGGCACCCAGAGGAGCTGTGCATCCTCCACTTAGAAGGTGTCCAAGACTTAACCAGAAGTAGCCTCAACTGATGTGGTGTAATGTTATGACCTAGTCTTTGCATGAAAGGCTGAACTAGGGATTATCAGAGATCCCTTCCAGGTCTTTAAGATTCAGTGGGTTTGTAGTATTAATTTCAGCTGTCCTTATGGTAGGCCCTCCACAGCTTTCACAGATGCCCATCACAATAAAAGCCTCATGCAACAATAATGCTTAAAGTTTGGGAAAAAAATCATTCTTATTACCTAAAAACAGCAAGATAAGACATGACACTGAATGAAAGTCCTCCCTTCTTTCTAACTTCTGCTTTTAAAATGGATTTAATTTCTTGAAGGAGAAGAAAAATCTGAAGTGAGACACAGCCAAATTCGTCCTAGCCTTCTTCTGTCCTAACTTCCCAGGCAGCTTTCTGAGAGGACAGACAGTGAAAGGCTTTCTTACTTCACAAGTTCTTCTCATCATTTATCCCAAGTGCTCCTGCATGTACCTATAATGCCTCTTCTCTTTTCAGAGGGAGATCATAAATATTCTAGATTATTATGTGACAGAAAATAAGGCAGAAAATTCACAATTCTGACGAATGAGTAGGAATATTCTTGTCTTTGGGTGTTTCACTGTCCTTTTTCAGAAAGGATGTGGCTGAGCAGACCCCACATGGTGAGCACCCCAGGCACTCTGAGGAGAGTCCTCTGCTCTCCAATAAGAAGAATCATCTGTTTTAAACAGAACTTACATTTGTTAATTCTCCTCTGCAGCTTTTTTCTTTTAATCAAGCTATTTTCAAAAGGTTTCTTTTACTTTCTTTGACCATCATTGTAAACAAAGTTCTTCACATGAGCAAACTGTCTTACAGAGACAACGATTTTCAAATGTGTAAACCCAAATTAAGCATTTAAATCACAGTAAGGCATTGAAGCAAACCACACTTTCTTCTGAAGAGCTCACAGGAGCTTAACTCGTATAAGACAAAAGAAATTAGTAGAACAGAACTTTTAATGGAAGTGCTCCATTTTCAGAATTCGGGCTCTTAAGTTTGGACTTGTATTTTTCCTTAAGCTAAAAGAAAACTGAAATGCCAAGAGATGCTGCACACTAGCTAATGGAAAGTGGTCAAGAACAGTTTGTCCTGGTGTACCATACTACAATGTATCTTAGTAATCTTGTGGTTTTTCTTTGTTAAAAGTTATCTATAATTAGATCTAAAATACTGATATTAGTCCACAAAGCTCTTTGAAGGCATTAAAAAAATACCACGAATCATTATCCTGTATTAGTATGAGCCTGATCTTGCTGCCCATAGTAGAATTTCTGGGTTTCGTAAAAAGCTGCTGCCCCTGCGAACACTACACGAGCAGCCAACCTAGTGGAGAGTTGCAGTAGTTAAAAATGGTGAGCCCTGCATGTGCCCTGGCCACTGTGCTGTCTCACCGACAGCCAGGTAGTTTAGGCCCCCTGTTTTATTACCCTCTAGATTCATCCATCAGGGAGAAGCTTCATTGACTGCTTTCAGACTGCAATGCAACTCTGAATATAAGGGTTTCATTCACCTCTATTTGACTGAGTTCTTTGCCAAGATCAAAGGTATCTGGCTGATCTAAATCTGTTTCCTTGAGGAATACAATTTTGTTTGGCCAAATGACATTTAAAAGTGTTGAGGCACCTTGAAGGGGCAGCAGCCTAATTCAGCAAAGCACCTAAGCACAGCCCCAGAAGCTGCATCAGGTCTGGGGAGCACATGCCACGAGGAATACACCATCAAACGCTCAGTGGCTGCAGGCCTGTGGCATGTGGGATTTACATGGTAACACAGCTGCTTCCATTCACATCCCAGTAAGTGAGCTCAGAGCCATAGTCAGAAGCGATTTAAGGTTCAGCTCCACCCCTTTCTGACACAGCCATTAGCAGGTATGGAAACACAATCCCTCTCTGGGGAAGTCTCTGGGAGAGGCAGCCACCCCCAGCAAAGGGGAGAGCAGGCAGCAAACATCTGAGCAAGTTTCTCGACTCCGTTAACAGAGTCCGTCAGCAATTATGATAACTGCTGGCATTACTGAAACAAGTCTTGTGCCAAGCATTACTCTTGATTTGTATCAAAATAGTGAAATGGGCACTACATATTAGCACTAAGGAAATAAGTGCTGAAAATCAACGTAAGTAACCAATTTATTCTTTTTTGAGGAAATGAAAATACCATGGTGCCTTCATTTTAGAGGTGGATCTGAATTAAAACTTCACATCACATGAATGGATCTCAATGAGGACGTGCTGTCCAGCCACCCAGCTGTAGCATTTAATAAATCCGTATGTACAATCATCTTTGGTTAACACTTCAGGCTGGAATCTGCCTTTGTAGTCAAGATAGCACCTCTAACTCTTTTCCACCTGGAAATTACTCTGGATTAAACATACTTGAAAAGTTTAAAATGCATTTAGCAGAGTAATAATCATAAAAACATGAACAAAAGGGAAAGAGTAAAAATAAAGTCCTCCTTCTTTGATACGAAGGAAGGGCTCTGCAAGTATTTTTCTTAGCAAAGAAGGGGGAGGGAGATGAGCAGTAAAGAAGGATGCTGATAGCCAATTTAGTACAGACCAGTGCCACAGCATGTTGCTGTTCTTCTCATACTCCTCCCTCTAGCCTGACTCAACAAGGGCAGCTGCTAATCCTTCCATTTTTAGCACAATACAAACCTTTCTCTGCTCTCTAATCCATCACCACATCAGCAGCATCAGCTGATGTGTGGCCCCTTTCTCCCCAGTAGTCTCTGCCAGCACGCCTGATCCTGAATGTCTCCTGCCCAAAATCCAGTGCCAGGAAAGGTTTGTGGGATGAACAAAATACTGCCCCTTGAATGGTGCCTCAGGGGAATTTAGGCAGCCTGAGTTTTAGTTTGTTTTCTTTAAAAGGCGGTTTAGCAGAACAGAGCTCAGATTTACAAGACAGAGGAGAAGAAAAAAATCCTGAGTAACACTGTTGTTAATCTCACTGCAGTGGTGGAAAGAAATTCCATTTATGTTCTTAGGGAGGGTCTCTGCTTTATGATCCAGCAAAGGCTGGATGCTACAAGGCCTTTTGAACTTGTGCCAAATTCAATAGAGACCCACAGCAGTGGAAAAAGAAGTCATTTAATTCTACAATTAACTAAACTTCCACTATAAATTTTAGGGATATATCCTACAATTAGATACACAGCTTTGGCACATACACTCCATATGAATTTCACTTACACTCCATATGAATTTGAGTTGTTATAATCAGTGGTAACATGCAAAGCAGGAAAAGCTGTACAATCCAGGAAAAATAATTGTTTGGGTTTTTTTTTTGTTTTCATTCATCTTAAAGTTCTTTTGCACCATTTTGGTAATGTAGAGGGCTGGATATGGATATAAATCATGCAAGAAAGGACACTTTAATGACACCAAAGAAGGCACACTTAACACATCTGCACGCAACAGTATAATATAAAAAACGCAGATCCCCTACTAGTCAAAAAAACCCCAACAACACAAACAAAACCCCAAGGAAACAGCACTCTGCTCCTGGTGTAAGGAGTTCTCACATCCATTTGTTTGGTCCTGAGAAATTGTGGGACACTTTAAATTAGCTGTTACATAATACATGGTGTAAAGCACAGCACATAATTCACTAACACAACAGTTTAAAAGCATTTGGATCTTGAAATCCTGTGAGATACCAGTAACATGTAAGAGGCATTTAACCTTCACAGAAAATGAAATGTATCTTTTAAATTTCTTTTACTCAGGAATGATAGCTTCTCTCTTACACCCAGAATATGGATTGTTCCTATCTCATCCTCCACATTTTCTCTAGAGAAAATGAGCAGCTCTTCAGGCAGAAAATTTCTCCTCTTGTGCTTGCAAACAGCTTGCTCAGAAATAGCAGGACTAATGTTGCTGCTGCACTCATGTAAGGACATGGGCTGTAGACACATCCCTGCACATGCACAAAGTAGTGTGAAGCAACTGGAAGTTGCTTCTGCATCTTCTGCAACTCATAGAAGAAATGTTCTCAAAAGTGGGACATGACTTTCCTGCTGATGGGCATGCATAAACTGGGAAGGATTACTCAGCTTCAGGAACAGCACACCGGATATTCTTGCAAGGTGCCTTGTACCAGGGTGTATACCAAAGTGGGTTTATTATCATTAAAAAAAAAAAAAACAAAACAAACAACAAACACCCTACCACCTCCCTGCCCAAAAAACCTAAAACCGAACACCAAGAAAGCGTACAAAAGTGTCTGAGGATTGAACAATACCAGCTCTGGGGTGGGACACAGCAGTCAGGAGCAAAACAATCTCAGGAGGCAACTTAATAATGGAATTTGCTTCTGTATTAGGTCAGAGTTGCTACAAACCTCACCCATCCGTGAAGCAGAGTCAGATTTGATACTTTAGTTCAGCCTTATCTAGCAAGACAAAGGAAAGAGGAGTACAGAGGATGTAAACAAAAAATTCCTGGCTCTTGCTTTGAAAGAAACAGGAAACAAAATCACATTATCTGCGGAACTTCCTACAACATGATTTTTGCAAGGCAGTCAGCCATCAGCAATACAGGGCACTACCCCATTAAGCATAGAACGAAAACGCTCTTATCACAGTTTTACCTTCACAGTCCAGCTTGCTGTGCTAGCAAATGAAAAATAAGAAATAACTCACTGAGAAAGCTTCATAAGAGGTCACAACAATATTGTAGAGGGTGATGTAGGTGTACAGCAGGTGTTCGCAAATGTGGAATTACATCCATAAGCACAGTACTGTCTACTGAGGAATTTGACCAGTAGAGTTTGCCCTGACACTCAAGGCTGTATAGAAACTGTATGCTGTGGGACCTTACCTACTTGTCACCTCAGAGTAGCATGTACTACAGAAAATATCCCGCTTCCCCATGGAGGAGGAGGGAGGTATCCACCAGGCCTTGCCCTGTCACTGCAGGGACTTGAGTGCTCAGGGTCAGGCACAAGACTCAGAGGCCGAGGATCAATTCAAATCTGAGTGTTTGTTAAAAACCTGTTCGGATAATCTCGCACAGAGCCTGGTACCCACAGGCAGAAGGGAGAGAACTCCTCAGTGACCCCGTGGGAAGATATCCATCCCTGGCACACTGAAATGACCCCAGTACTACACTTGCTATGCAGGGAAAGTGAGGGCAGCCCTGGACGGACACACACTAACTACAGAACAGCTTTCTCCAGTACCCTTTTAAACAAAATTAATAAAAATGTTTCATTGTTTCATTGCTCTTCTTTAAAAACAAAACAAAAGAACAGTTTTCTGTTGCTTATAAGGCACATCCACCCAGTTTGATTTGCACACTGGTGTAGCTTTGCATACTGGTGTAGGGCTGCACCTATCTGGTCACTCTGCACCTGAAAAGCCTGCTGGATACTGGCAAATGCACAACAATGGAGACAATTCCCTAAAAAACAAAGGCAATAAAAGTCTGCCTTTCTATCCAACAAGGAAATTAAATATCCATGAGTTTAGGATTTACAATTGACCAGCACTTTTTAAAAGAACCAGAAGCGTTTAACATGTGAACTTCATTTAAGTAAGAGACAAAAGCAAGATTAAAAGTTAAATTAAATTCAGTGACACAGAAGAACTGGAGCAGGGCTGTGATACAGAAGTACAAACAAGGTGATTCTTAAAAACACACTGTTTCATGTTTCCTTTCCGGAAAAACTTTTCCTTTCTTTATTAAAATCAGTATTGGTAGGAACATATTGTCCTGGTAAATAACATTCACTATTTTTCTCTTTCCCCCACTCCCTTCCCACCCAGATATATGCTTATAAAACACAGTGGTTACAACAAATTCAGTGTCCAGACACTTAAGAATATGTTGCAGTGAACACAGACCACCCACTGATTTCAACTGCTTTGTTTTTCCAGTCTGAATTTTTGCAGATTTTCCACTGCCCTTGATAATGAAGAACATAAGCTTTTTCTATTTTATTTTTTATTTTTAAATACAAAAAGGCAACATGCAAGGGCAGGTCAAAGAGAATCTGTTAGATGCCAGAAAATCCAAGACCATACCACACATGTTGCCAACTGGTGTGCTGTTAGAGCATCATCCTTACTTTTGCACTGGCATTATAGCTTAAAGATCCAAACTGATTTCCCTCTTAGTTTGCCCTCATGAGACTGATAGACACGGATCTCTGTAGTTTGTCTATCTCATATGAAGGCTACCTCTATTAAAAGTAAACTACAATGACAAAACAGAAGTGAAATTAGCCCAGAAACACAGCAGCTTTGCCATGGTTCTATGGTCAAAGCCCTGAGAGAGCTTTCTCCCCAGGGTCCACAAATTCTCCAAAATTTCCTGATTTTGCACAACCACTTACATAACATAGTTTGGCTTGGGTGCTATCACATAGAGCTATGTTCTTAGGGGAGGGGTAGGCAGATGGGAGCATACTGCTGACAGGAACAACAGAAAGAGACCGTTTAAACCATATTTCAGTGTAAAAAAGATAATGTAGCTAGACTGATTCTGCATCTCTGCAGAGTTAACATATCAGCTTTGCTGCTCATTTCCAAAGGTCACCTTCTTCCTGCTGAGGAGCCTTCTGCCACATATGCGTCCAGTCTAGCTATTTTTGCCAGATACTTTTTGTCAGGTTAGGTTAATTATTAACCCAAATTACAAAAACAACCCCACCATAAAATCCTTTTATTTTACTTGCAAACTGAGTACATTAGGACAAACGCTGAACAAGCTTAATCCACCATAAACAGTGGTCATGTGCTACATTTACATAGCTTTTGTCAGCAGTACTTCAGAAAAACATGCACAAATAGGGATCACTTCATCCTTCATTAAACCTAATCAATTTGGAATTGTTAAATGTTGTATGGTGTAGGTCTGTAAAGCAAAGGGCAGAGCACTTCAGTGAAGTACAGAAACCAGGAAAAAAACCCAACATTTAAGAAGGTTAGGCTTAAACACAAACTGACATATGTCCAGAACCACAGAAAAGGCCTCTTATAAACAAGGCTTTGTAAGTTTTACTGACTGCAAATGGTATGGGGCTTTGATCTTCTGCTTCGCTTCAGAGGCTCCACGAGCTCATCTTATTTTACCCATAGATAAACTTCTACCTCAGAGCAAATCCCAGTCCCATAGCTGAAATCTGACAGCTTGAATACTAGATACCCAGCCTGTAAAGACATTTGTTTAGCCTCATTTGAACTGTGTGGAGATTTTTATGTGATAATCTGAGTGTGATAGATACTATGAATTTCAGTCTTAAACCAGTTGCTTAATTTTCCTCCCTTGACTTATTACTGCATTGCCTATTGTAATTCTGAAGCTTCCACTGGAAAAGGGTTGATTTCTTGTGGTGAAATGCAAGCTAAACATCTAAGAAAGAAAAAAAACCCCACACCAAACCCAT
Source organism: Pezoporus wallicus (assembly GCF_028554395.1). NCBI lineage: Eukaryota > Metazoa > Chordata > Aves > Psittaciformes > Psittacidae > Pezoporus > Pezoporus wallicus. The sequence continues at coordinate 2,365,593 of NW_026635157.1, forward strand.
ACTAACATAGAGTATACATCCTCCATATAAAATTACAGAAGCAGGCACTCTCAGTATTGCATTATTGGGGCCACTTGTTACAGCAACTAGGTTTAAGAATCAGAGGTGGGAGAGCAATTTTTACTTCTGTACTAACACTTGCTTTGGGGTTTTTTACGGAGTTTGGGGGGTTGCTCTGTTTGGGGTTGTTTGTTTTTTTCCCTAGTAAAAAGTTTCCTATTTTTCTTCCTGATGTGTTTCACAAAAGTTTAATGTAGACAGCATTTATTTGGCTTAGCCATTGTCAACAACAGCAGGTAGAGATGAATTTGGTGGCAGGTTTCAGTGAAACACCAGCAATCAGATCATGTTCTCAGGATGTACATGCACACACTGAAGTTCACTTGGGTCACATAGGGCCTGTCCTCCAGGCAACTGAGGCTGCCTCAAGCATCTGATACAGTCGATACTAGGAAAATAGCTAAAAGACCCTTGAGAATAGACACCAAAACATTATTTAACAACACAAGACAATTTAATATTCTGGACTCCTGGCAACTTGCCCAACTACAAAAAAACAGCTAATCAGAAAGTTTAAATTATCTTTCTTGCATCTCCTGGATAAATCCTGTCTGCAACCCTGCCAAAACACACCACACTCCTCTGTGGTCCCAAACAGTCCTTCACTGGAGGTATTTCTTCTGCAGCTCCTCACAGTGCCATGCATGCAGTTGCATTGCACAGACACACCACATGATCAGAGGCAAAGTTAAGTGCATAAAAGCATCAATCTGTGTCTTCTGGGAACTTGGAGAAAGCTGTTAGCCCTGCCTCAGCACTCCTCCCTCCTCCTCTCCCCCTTGATCCAAAAACTAGACCAAAAAGGAAGAACTATTTCCAGGGCCCAATTTGAGCTTCTGCCACCCAGGCCTAATGTGTCTCTGCCTGGTCAGCCACTAATTATATTCATTATTCATGTTCCTATCAGGGACACGTTGCAATGCCTGGAGCACTATCCTTTGACAGAGGCTGCAAACCAAAGCTGCTGTGGGAATTTAGCAGCTGCCCAGAGGACAGATAACAACAGGATGTCATTTATCCTCAGTGGCAGGGTCTTGCTAAAGCAGTTAGAGGCCAAAATCAGTTACCAAGCAATGGCTAGTTAGTGATTCACGCAAAATTAGTCAGGGCCTCAGCCAAAGTGACATTGAAGACGTGTTCACGTGGCACTAAGGCACTAATTAGCACTGCCACGGGATGGTTCCGTGCAGGTCACAGCCAGGTCTGGATCACAGGGTGTATTACCCATCTTGCTAATGACGCCAGTGTTCATGAAGTGAAAGTTTGCTCCCATGGAAAGGTTAAGCCAGAAATTATCACTTTATCTGATGCAAATACAACTGGGAATGGAGGCTCTGCTCCCTCCATTAGTATTAGCCAGGGCATGCTCAGACAAGGAAAGCAGGAGCAACCCCAGAAGCTGGACCTTCTGCTCCCCGGGCCCTATCCCAATTACTTTTGAAATGAGTCCTTTCTGGTGTGTCTCTCAACCCTCAAAAGGCATGATTTTATCCTGGAGTATGGGAGCAAGTAGATAACAAGCAGTATATGGGATTAGTAATGGCTGCATAGCAAAGGTGTAGATTTGGTGCCACTGTCAAAACTCACACACTGAGCTTCCACTATTTACAGCAGTGTGGCTGAGTACAGACTACAGCAAGGCTGGGGCTGTTTCTTACCATTTTAAAGGGCTCCAGAAAAAGTTTCTCTTTTGACAATACAATATCCTGAAAAACACATCAAGTTCTCCTTGTGTTGGATGTATATGAACAAATTACAGGAAAAGAAACAACACACTACTGCTTCCATTCTACATTAAACTTAATCACAATCTCATTTATAGGTCTTCAAATATTTAGGTTTATTTAAATTCTAAAGAAGCCATATTACCACACAGACCCAATGATTTCAAAACGTTAAAGTTCATGGGAGCCCAAGGGGACCCACAGTAGCAATGTGGATGTTCTTGTTTGGTGGCCTGGGGAGAAGACAGAAGGGAGAAAAATCTTAAGGACTTCCCAGTTTTGGAGAAAGTGCAAATCTAGAGCAGCTGGGCAGGCAACCAGAGCAGATGTAGTCGAAGTCTGGATTAGGCAATGTGGAGTAGCAGCTGTGGTGATACCATGGGATGCAGCAGCACTTCTGGTGGTGGGCAGGTGGAATGCTAAATAATCCTGGCTAGAAGAAGGTTCTACACTATGCCTTGCTCAGGACGCTCACATCCATTTCATTTCAGTAGCAGCCCTGACTTTCTTCAGACTCTTTTTTTTTTTAAAAAATTATTGTTAGTTATTAAACTTCTCAAGATTTTACTTGGCAGAGGATAAAAAGGGTCTGCAACATTTCCCAGTAGGGTTACTTTAAGCCAGTCAGTGAAATTTGATATGTGTTCTTAATCTTCATGACTTCTGTTGACATCACAAGCTAGGAAAGTGGAGCCAGCAATGGAGGGAGCTGAACTTTGGATTACATAAAGAACACTCCTTTTGTTTTTCTTTTTCTTTCTAGGCTATTATAGCTTTTAGTACAAAACTAAAGAATTAAAAGAATTTCAAGAGGATGTGGAGCTGCAGCTGTACGTATTGACAGCAGTATGGAATGGTCTGGATTTCAAGTCAGTCCAAAAGCAAAGAATTAACAACAAAGCCAGAGGTACAGAGCCAGATGAGGAAAAGTGCAAGCCTCATGTAAAAGAAGTACCAGGGCCAAATAAGACATGAGATCCTGCAAGGGTTAAGAGCCTAATCAAAGCCACTCCTTCTCAATGACTCCAGAGAAGCAGGGAACAAACAAGATGGGGGAGAACACCCTGTTTTTTTGCAGAAGCGCTCATACAACATGACACTCCTGCCCTTGGTGGCACCAGCTCCAGCAGAGCAGTAGCCTGAACAGTCACAGGCCCTCCAGCTCTGTGCAGGAAGGATAGGTGCTGGAGGTGACCTCCCTGCCCTGGGCCAGGCCCCAGCTGCTGCCACAGAGAAGTGTGTAGATCTGTGGCCATTGTCCTGGATGGCAGCTCTGGGGATTAGCCTCTGCCTAAGACTGGGCTCTGGGAGCCCAGTTTCTGGGCTGAGGCAGGCGGGGGAGCAAGCCCATCATCTTTTTTAATTTATCCTAGTTAGACCAATCTCTCAAAAAGCTAAAGAGCCTGATGTGCACTGCGAGCAAGCAATAGAGCACTGGGAGTCCAACCCTGCTCTTACTGATGTCACATGAGGGCTTTACTGGTGACTGCAATGAGGCCGGAGTGACATCCTCACAGCTGAACACAGGAGACAAGACAAAAAAAGACAATCCTTGGAACTCTAAATAAAACGGCAGATGTCAGATCATATATTTCCAAACAGAAGACACTGAAATCAACAGTTTGAAATGTTAATTGCCAATTTTGAATGCAGCTCTTTCCAGCAGCCCACTTTGCCATGTCAACTTCCACTGAGGTTATAGATCTCTCAATCCTTTAAAATAGGCTGGGCAAAGTTAGCACCTTCACACTGCTTATTACCAAAAAGGTTAGATAAGTCATTTCTAACCTGGGGTGGGGGGAGGAAGGAAAATAGGGAAACCCATCAGGAATAGCTTTCCACATTTTCACACTGTCTGCCACCAACTTAAAACACACAGAAGCTATGTTTCCTGGAAGCTCTTAGAGCAAAAACATGATACCATAGGCTGAAACACACCTTCTGCTCACAGGCCAAGTGCATTCTGCTCATTCACAGAAACAGATGTCTTCACTGTCTTGCCAGGCTTGACGGATGTGTGCACAGTGCCTGGAAATCAGTAGGTGCCACAAAAAGCTAAAGCTCAGTTTTATAGGCCTGATTTCAATTTATTGACATGCTACTTCATGTGCCTCTTGAAAAAGCTTATAAAATATTTTAAAGAGAGCACAAATTCCTTTCATTACTTTTACAGAATAAAACCTATAGAAAAAAAAACAGGTCAGAATGTGATAGGGCAAGCTTGTACTATTAAATGTTTAGACTTTGTTAAATGTCCCATTCTTGCCTCATTTGTCAGTTACTCAGTCAAGTGAATGACCCCTGAGAGTGCTGTATGCAAACGTTAACCAAGGGGTAAAACAACCGTATCTAATCACAGGTAACTGAAGACTTTTCTGACTACTCAAGTAAAACTCTGGGCAGAAGCCTATTATGGCTGGCTTCAGTGCTGGCAAGACTGAGAAACATGAAAAGCAAACAAAACTCCCCAAAGCCAGTAACACCTGCTGAGGAAAGGTCTCTCCTATTACAGAAGTGACCAAGGTCACTTTTTCCTCACTGTTAAACCTGAAGATGACTATTCACCTTTTTACCCAATCACATGAGGTGAAATGGGAGTGACAGACACTGAAAAGCAGGAGCTAAAGTTAGCATTGTGTATTTTTATGACCTTTGGTGTGTTTACAGAATACAGAAGCTATTGTCTGGAATACTTTCACATCTCTTCATGCTGAGGGGGAGGGAGCTGACGAAGAAGATTATGAACAGTGCTCTGCTGGTGCATGAAAACCAGACCAACATCGCAGCAGCAATGGATTGCTGACCTCCACCCCAGCATTTCACCCCACTGCAATTTAAGAGCAGACAAGAATTGTAAAATGCACACCAGCATGTGACGGTGAATGGGAAAGCAACCTTACTTTCACAAAAAAAGCAACAAAACCAGTCTTAGCCTTCTGAGATTTTGTACATAACTTTGGAGCCCACACAATTCCAGAATTTCATATTCTGGGAAACTCTTGGTAAAAACAAGATAAAACAATACATACACAAGTGCTTCTGTTGCAGAAATAGTTTTATACTTGCCCTTTCTTTCCTATGCAGAAAATGTTCCTATAGGAGAGCCTTGCCTTTTACTTGGCTGTAGTGTTCCGCATCACCCTGTTTGCAATCAGGCACATACAATGCTAACTGAATGAAGAAATGTTACTTTCACAAGCTTTTTGGAAACAGGTGTTGTAATTGGATGCTCACCCTGGTGCAGTCCATTTTGATGGAAAAGGTCATGGAGAGGCCTCAAACATGGAAGGGACAGATTTACATTTGCTTGTAGGTTCTGTATTACTCTAGCTATCTATAAAATAGGTATATAGCTTAAGCAAACTATCTTGCTCCTCCTACAGGCGCTTCAATGACTGTCTTTTGTCTTAGCTACTTAGACCAGAAACTTCTGTAAGCATGAAGGGGATTTTGGGAGGTTGTATTTTGATTTTTTTAGTATTTTGTTTTGTTTTTGGCAGGATGGTTGCACAGATTTCCCAGCTGCACTCCAACTGAACATGATACTTCCAGATAACATCACTACATTATGACTATTGTTGCTGCTATACAAACACACCCCACACCCCCTTTTTTTTTTCCACTTGCTGCAGCGCTCTGGGTCAAAACCCTGAACTAAGGCTTTCGAAAAAACAGAAAATCTCCTGACCATCAGCTCAAAACCATCTTACCACTACAGGTTTTCCTGCCTTTTCTACTGTGCACAGCAAGCAGATGGTATTTGACTTAAGCACCTCAGACCCAGAAATGAGCTAATAGAAAAGAGCAACATGTTAAACGTCATTGTATGAAACAGTAGAGCGATCAAAACATCAAGAGAAAAAGGACGAGAGTCAAATGCACCAGTGATTTACCTTGCAGAAAAATGCCACTGATCAGTCATGTCCCTCAAACTTCAGAAAAATTACTGCCTGCTAGCAGAAGAAAGTGCCAGGGCTGGCAGTGCAGGGCTCCCTGTGACTGCACACCAGCAGCAGCCAGCCTGCCCAGCCTCCCACAGAACAAAGGGAGGCTGGTTTGGGTCATCTCTTTTCTCTGACACCTTCAGCTTTCTGTTTCCCAGAAAACCCTGCTGAGACAAACCCTCTTGTATCCCTAGTTCCTCTCCATTTTGTAAATACCCTCCCCAGTCCTATAGAAACTATGCATCCTCTAGGAAACTATTTACCTGCTCAGAATCTGCTTAATAGGCACTTGTGGACAGAAGTTCTTGGACTAGAAACTGCAGGCTACTGGTGACCATGAACGAGTTATTTGCACTGATAAAACTCTGTCAAAGAAACTGTTACAGCCTTTGACTCCTCCAACAAGGCACCATTTCACACATTGATTAAAAAAAAGAAAAAAAAAAAAAAAGCACTACTGCAATCTTTGCTGCTTCCCTCCTGATTTTGTCCCTTTTAACAGATGCTAAGAAATACCCATTGACGGGGAAAATAAACACAGGCAACTTTTTGCACTCTATAGTAGGCCAATTTCCTGCAAAACCCGGACTTCTAACTAATGTCTCAGTCTCTGCAAAGGCCACAACTCATCCTGTGAATATCAGAGCATTCTTAAAATTGTGGTATTCAAAAGAGCAACTTTTCTTTGCATTGTTTCAGACTATGACAGTACTGGGGGGGAAACAAACAAACAAACCCCACCAAACAACCAAAAACAACCAACCAACAACAAAACAAACAAACCACCACACAACACATTAGGGAGGAAAAAAAAACCCAAACAAAAAAAAAACAACCACAAAACCCCAAATATTAGGTTTGGAAAAGTCTGGCTGAGAAGAATTTGAAGATTTTTTCTTCAGACTTTCAAAATATTCCCAGGAGCCACCTTTGTAACATGGTCTCTGTGCTCTGAACAGGTTAGCAAACTGGTTGAAGGGGACAGAAGGTGTAAATACCTTACAAATGCTCAGACACTCTTGCAGGACATTTATGGTGTGCTCCAAAATGAACTGTCACCCCAAGTCGCACTGCTCATAACATTAACCTTTTCACTGTCTTGTTCCAGGCAGCTGGCCACTGCCTCTACATACCATTACATGTACATATCCCACATACCTCTTTAGCTACATGTGTTCTAAGGAGACAGCTTTGTAACAGCTCTCCAGATTTCCTCTGAGTCAACCTGAGGTCATTAGAAGGCAGGAGGAGCAAAAGCACCCCACCAAATATTCCCCAACATGTTGGTCAAAGGTGGCACTTGAGCAACAAAGAAATGTTTTTTTCCTCCTCCAAATAAGCTCTACTTATCAGTGATGCTTAGAAAGAGCCCTCCTTGAGCTGGGGACTGGAGTTATTACATTCATTGCTCTCTGGTAAAGCAAGCTCAGAAGAGGGGGGGCAGAACATTTTGGCTGTGTTCCCAGCTCACCAAGCTCTTTAACAGTTCACATCACAAAGGCTACTCTAGGAAAGATTCTGGGTGCAAAAGTCTAATCATATAAACCATCATCAGCCAGAGTTCCTGATATTAATGCAAGAATATCACAACTCGCCACAGTTGGATCTTTAGCACAAACCAGGAGCCAGCAGTTTTGCCATCCTGGGATCTAACTCCTACATGGCTCTGTTTTAGCAGCATCCTGGCTTGCCAGATCTGTGGTTGTATCCTTTTTTGAAAAGGCTGGTTGTTAAGGGAGTAGAAACAGACAGAAGGGTTTCAGACCTAAAGAGCAGCCAGATTGACAAAATCAGTTCACATTTCATTGTTATTTAAACTCTAGTAAATCCAGCCCTAAGAACAAAGGAAATCGGGATGAAACCCAGTAGATTCTTTGGCCTAACTAAACAGTTCTATACTAGAAGCTGAAACAGGGAGAAAAGGCTTTAAACAATGCTTGCATCCTCTCCATCCTTGGGCTGACCTGGCACAGCTGTAGGACCTTGACACACTTGACCATCTCAAAAGCCTGTTTTCAAAGAAAGCATCAGAGCACTCCTATCAGCACTCTGCACAACCTTTTCGCACACAGCCTTGTGGCTGGACCTCCAGTCCCTCTTTTGTACCATGCAATCGCAACATGTTAGAGCGCCTAGATACAAAGTAAGCATGTGAGCACCCTCCCTTCTGAGTGGGAACGTCAAAGTCCTCCTTAGAGCCTTCTGCTGAGTACATCTTCCCCCTTTGCAATGTTTCTTCTCTCACCTAGAGCTTTCAGTCCCTCTTCCCTCATCAAACCTGGTTTAAACCCCTCATTCCTAAGTTAACAACTGTGTGATGTTTTGATTTAGTTCGGTTAAGACTGCTGGTTTAGGCATTTTGTATGTACACTGATTAAAAACAAGTATGCTCCCTTTTACACTGGTTTGTAGTTTCAAAAAACATATTCAAGCTGCTAACAGGCAGCTAGTATGTCAAACCTTGCCCTCCCAAACAATATCTTTAAGAATTTAAGGATTTTTTTTCACATGCAGTGGTGGTTGTTCAAAAATATTTATAAAATTAACAATATATGCATATTTGAAGGTTTTTATTGGAGCTGAATGATGCTTGAATCATTGCAAAGCACAAGGTTTGTGACTTCTTTTCCTTAAACTCAAAACCCAAGCCAGACACTTAAAAAAAAATTGAGTAAAATAAACTTTCCAACTACATTTTTATAGTCAAAATAAAAGCTTAAGGGAAATGTAATATTGAAATTGTAAAGAGCAAATAATTCCTAAAGACCAAAACAACCATCCTTTTACATTCTTAAACAATAATGTATTGCCGGCAAACCCAGTTTGACCAGGAAAGCAGCACATACCTTTCCAATCAGCAACTCACAAACTTCACCCTGCATTTCCATTGTGCAAGACCACAGAGCACCCCTTCTCTCCCTTCCCTGTCACTATGGCACCAGCAGTATTAACCAGTACACCTTCTGGTTGCCAACCAACCAGCTACGTCCCAAACTGAGTCCATTTAAAAATATTTGTCTTTAGTCTTGCCTAGTCTTGCACTTGGACCATAAGAACATAGATAGGACCTTCCGCACAAGTAAATAGCTTTTTAAATGGTATCCTCTTGCCTTCTGTGTTTCATACATATGTTTGGGCATCATCTTGCCACTTCCTGGAATACTGAAGAGTTTCCACTTACTGAAGTCGTCTTTATCCCAACACCCTTTACAGGAAAGGAATGAAGGCCCCTAATAGAACAGATGATCCCACCAACCTTTAATCACAGCAGTGAGAAAGAAAGAAGATTTCAGCTTCTCTTTTAACATACTTTGTCAATGAATAGACACCATGTGCTCTTCAAGGTGATAGTTACTAACCAGTTGCCTGTTGAATCCCACCGGGACAGGCATATTTTTTTCACTTTCTGAAGGACCGTGAGATGGAAGTACCAATATTTTCTAGTAGCCCCAGAACAAAGAACACTTTGTAGTCTTAAAGTGAATGTTTCTTTGGAGATGCATTTCTTTCTCAAAAGAACTAAGACTAAATCATAATATGAATATCTTTGCAGACTTTCATCAGTATTTTAGTCAGGTTTCCCATACCAAATTATCAGCCCACAGATAAGTAGAAATTCCATTTGCTGGAAGCTGGCTGTCTACTCCTGCAGTGGTGTGGAGGTCACTGCATGCTCATAATGAAAGCACCACATGACATACATGACATGTACATGACTGCTCTATGTAGACAAAAAGGCAGATTAGCATGGCCCAAGCTATCATGAGTATGAAGTTCCACAGGGGATACCAGCTACTCCTGTAAAATCTTTGCAGGGCTGCAAGAAGGCTAGGCTAGTGGCCCTGGGAATTTTCCACCCTTGAGTCACATGAGAAGGGGGACAAGAGTGGGATGCATCAGAACCATTATGACAACCACCCTTGCTGTGACCTACTGGCCAGACCCTGTCTCAAGGGAGGTGTGTTGCCTACCAGGGGCACGGATCAGGGATGTGGCAGAGAGCCTGCCCGCTCTAGTAAGTCCCACGAACTATTACCCACTCCTGGTGATACATGTGGGTGCTAGGGATATAGATAGTAGTAGCCTGGGGGACATAAAGAAGGACTACAGAGCCCTGAGGGAGGTGGTTAGGGGCTCTGGAGCCCAGATAGTCTTTTCATCAATTCTCCAGGATACAGGGGAGGACCTAAAAAAAGCTAGGAGGATTGGACAGGTTAATAAATGGTTAAAAGGGGGGTGTAATAGTCAGGGGGTTGGGTGTCTTGAACACGGGGCCCAAGCTTGTAGGCCAGGTCTAGTGGGGGCTGGTGGAGCTGGTCTGATAAAGAAGGGAAAGAGCAGTTTTGGTAGGAGGCTTGCCAGACTGGTCAAGGAGGCTTTAAACTAGATGTGTTGGAGGAGGGGGGCATCATTACACCCCAACGCACCCAGTCAGTTGCCAGAACCTATAAGAAATGCTTGGAGCAATGTAGAGATATTCCAGCTGCTCCAGCCAATGAGCCAGCTTCATTTGGAGCTCAGCTCAGATGCCTCTATACAAATGCCCGTAGCATGGGGAACAAACAAGAGGAATTAGAGATGTGGGCATGTCTATGGGGGTATGATATAATAGGCATCACAGAAACATGGTGGGGTGGCTCCTATGACTGGAGTGTTGGAATGGAAGGTTACAGGCTCTGTAGAAAAGACAGGCCTGGCCGGCGGGGAGGGGGGGTTGCCCTTTATGTGAGGGATAGGCTGGAGAGTATGGAACTGTGTCTGGGGAAAGTTGAGCAGTCAACAGAGAGTTTGTGGGTCAGGGTTAAAGGGAATATAGCTATGGGAGACATTACTGTGGGCATCTGTTACAGACCGCCTGATCAAGGAGAACCTGCGGATGAAGCACTCTACAGACAGATAGGAAAAGCCTCACACTCACAGGCCCTTGTTCTCATGGGTGACTTCAACCACCCTGACATCTGTTGGAAGGACGGTACGGCCCGGCACAAGCAATCCAGGAGGTTCCTCGATTGTGTAGAAGCAACTTCCTTCTGCAAGTAATAGAGGAGCCAACAAGGAGGGGTGCCATGCTTGACCTCGTGCTCACCAACAGGGAAGGGCTCGTTGGAAATGTGATGCTCCAGGGCAGCCTTGGATGCAGCGATCACGAGATGGTCGAATTTGAGATCCTCAGGACAGTGAGAAGAGCGTGCAGCAAGCTCACTGCCCTGGACTTCAAAAGAGCAGACTTTGGCCTCTTCAGGAACCTGCTTAGGAAGGTTCCATGGGATACAGCTCTAGAGGGCAGGGGGGCCCAAGACTCTTGGTTGATATTCAAGGATCACCTGCTACAAGCTCAGGAGTGTTGCATCCCAACCAGAAGGAAGTGCAGCAGGAGGGCCAGGAGACCTGCTTGGATGGATAAGGAGCTCCTGAGGAAAATTCAAATGAAAAAAAGAGGCTTATAAAAAGTGGAAGCAAGGACAGGTGGCCTGGGAAGAGTACAGGGATGTTGTCCGGGAAGCTAGGGACCAGGTTAGGAAAGCTGAGACCCAGTTAGAATTCAGATAGGCTCGGGATGTTAAGGATAACAGGAAGGGATTCTTCAGGTATGTAGCAAATAAAAAACAGACTAGGGAGAACGTAGGCTCCCTCAGGAAGCTCTCGGAAGAACTGGCTACACAGGATTTGGAGAAGGCTGAGGTTCTGAATGACTTCTTTGCCTCGGTCTTCACTGGCAAAGGCTCTGACCACACCACCCAAGTCTTGGAAGGCAGATACAGGGACTGTGAGAATGAAGACCTTGTGCCCATTGTAGGAGAGGATCTGGTTCGAGACCATCTTAAAAATCTGAACATGCACAAGTCCATGGGTCCTGATGAGATCCATCCACGGGTCCTGAAGGAGCTGGTGAATGGAGTTGTGAAGCCGCTGACCATCATATTTGAGAAATCATGCCAGTCAGGTGAAGTTCCCGAAGACTGGAAAAAGGGAAATATAACCCCCATTTTCAAGAAGGGGAAAATGGATGACCCGGGGTATTACAGACCAGTCAGTCTCACCTCTGTGCCTGGCAAAATCTTGGAGCAGATTCTCCTGGAAGGCATGCTAAGGCACATGAAAAATCAACAAGATGCTTGGTGACAGCCAGCATGGCTTCACTAAGGGGAAATCCTGCCTGACCAATTTGGTGGACTTCTATGATGGGGCTACGGAACTGATGGACAGGGGTAGAGCAGCTGATGTCATCTACCTGGATTTGTGTAAAGCGTTCGACACTGTCCCACACAACATCCTTGTCTCTAAATTGGAGAGACATCAATTTGATGGATGGACCACTCGGTGGATAAAGAACTGGGTGGATGGCCACACACAAAGAGTTGTGGTCAATGGCTCAATGTCCAGCTGGAGACCAGTAACGAGTGGTGTCCCTCAGGGATCGGTGTTGGGACCGATCTTGTTCAACATCTTCGTCACTGACATGGACAGTGGGATTGAGTGCACCCTCAGCAAGTTTGCCGATGACACCAAGCTGTGTGGTTCATTTGATACCCTGGAGGGAAGGAATGCCATCCAGAGGGACCTTGACACACTTGTGAGGTGGGCTGATGCCAGTCTCATGAAGTTTAACCATGCCAAGTGCAAGGTCCTACACCTGGGTTGGAGCAATCCCAGGCACAGCTACAGGTTGGGCAGAGAAGAGATTCAGAGCAGCCCTGTGGAGAAGGACTTGGGGGTGTTGGTTGATGAGAAAATGAACATGAGCCAGCTTCAGTGTGCACTTGCAGCCCAGAAAGCCAACCGTATCCTGGGCCGCATCAAAAGGAGCGTGACCAGCAGGTCGAAGGAGGTGATCCTGTCCCTCTACTCTGCTCTTGTGAGACCTCACCTGGAGTATTGTGTGCAGTTCTGGTGTCCTCAACATAAAAAGGACATGGAACTGTTGGAACAAGTCCAGAGGAGGGCCATGAGGATGATCAGGGGACTGGAGCACCTCCCGTATGAAGATAGGCTGAGAAAGTTGGGGCTGTTCAGCCTGGAGAAGAGAAGGCTGCATGGAGACCTCATAGCAGCCTTCCAGTATCTGAAGGGGGCCTATAGGGATGCTGGGGAGGGACTCTTCATTAGAGACTGCAGTGATAGGACAAAGGGTAATGGGTTAAGACTTAAACAGGGGAACTTTAGGTTGGATATAAGGAGGAAATTCTTTCCTGTTAGGGTGGTGAGGCACTGGAATAGGTTGCCCAGGGAGGTTGTGAATGCTCCATCCCTGGCAGTGTTCAAGACCAGGTTGGATGAGGCCTTGGGTGATATGATTTAGCATAAGGTGTCCCTGCTCACAGCAAGGGGGTTGGAACTAGATGATCTTAAGGTCCTTTCCAACCCTAACTAGTCTATGATTCTATGATTCTAAGATCAGAGAAGCAGAGGATGGAAAAGGAGAGTTTACTATTTTCAGTCCAACAGAGCAAGTATTTTTTCTGATGTTCAAAGTGGGAGGTTTGATTTTCTATAAAAAACAGTTTCAACATTCCAAGACACTTTCTCTGGCTTGTAGGTTCAAAGGAAAAATGTGACCAGCCCGGATGAAAAGCCTTGTTCAATCATGGCTGATAAGCACATGCTTTATGGCACCTGTCCTGTAGATAGAGTCCTTCACCTTTCACAGAACACTGTAGCTATGGGACCACCTAGAGCAGGGAGATGTGGGACAGGCCATCTCCCTGTTTACTGTGGAAATAAAGAATAATGAGAATCTACAGCTGTAGGTGCCTATTAAAAGTATTTTAGTCTGAGCTTTGTGTTCTTAATAGGCCAAGGAAACCTTGTTAGATTAGTTGCATTGAGTTTACAAACCCTTAGAACAAGTTACTTATTACAGCAATACAATAACAGCAATTTTGCTTTTTTACTGATATTTTCTTTCCATTCCCTTAACTTTTTATCTTCTGGTTCTTCTTGCCCTCCATTTCATCTAATAATTTTAGTAAAATGTTCAAATTTATTTACATTTCAAAAAGTGCAGATTGTTGCATTCCTTTTTCAGCTAGTTGGAACTATGTTAGTTTAAATACCTCTCACAATGCTTGACCTCCTCATTCCCAAGACAAGAAAATCCTTCCAGTTTTAATGAAGGAGAACCACTCTGCACAAAGCAGATGACTAGTACTGAGAATAGTTGATTGTTTTCCAGCTTTTGCCATGTGCTCCTTTGGTGTTTTCCAGGAATTCATTTTGCTTTGCTATGCCTCAGTTCCCCATGTATGAAATAGAAGTAACATCCTGCAGCACGATATAGGAACATTTACAATTTTGTTTTGTGGTTCTAACATCCTAAAAATAAACAAGGAATATATACCTTTTCCATCAGAGAAGAAAACATATAAACACATTTCATCCACAGCATTATTTTTACACATGGGAATAAGAACTGCATTTATAAACTGAAAGAAGCAAGAAACATTATTTATCATGCTGTAAGAAATCCCAGCAGAGACAGCTTGATTGATTGCAGCGATCTTAGCACCCTGAGCAATCTTTACATACATAAATGAAGTCCATAAGTAATCGCTGTACTTTGTTACATGAATAGGGGCTCAGGATATCTGCTTCCCCAGGGAACTCTAAAGAAAGAAAGCATTAATAGTAGCTAAGAGAAAATAATTATTACCCAGTGACACCAACTAAAGTCACAACAAAAAAATCCAGTGATAAGAAACATCTGGCAATAAAAGAGAAAGAGGGAGATGTTTCCTGAGGAATTTGAGCCTCTTCAGGGCCAGAAAAAAAAAACGGATGACACATACAGTTTTATAGAACATATCTACCACTGTTTACTATCCATTTGCCCCAGGGCAGCTAAAAGGTTCACATTAGGAGCAGCATTCAATAAATATTTAACTTTTTTTAGAATGGATTTTCAGTGATCAAGAATTTCCTTTATATGGGATACAACTTCTGTCACATTGGCTAATACTTCATTTTTCACATACCCAGAGAGCAGCCATAAGTTTCAAGTTACTTTGAATTCATGGAAAAAAAAAAAAATAGCAGCATATGGGGAAAAAAGTTATGTTGCCATGAGAAAGCATAATGTGCAACTTCCTCTTTGAAACAGCAGAAGATAGTGGCTCTCTCCAGCATTCAGCAGACTGCTAGAAATGCAAAGACGAACTATGCAGAAGCACAAAACTAATCACTGTGTTATTAGGTACTTCCTACAGAGAACTGGACATAGACAGCGCTTGTGCCACCTGGGGCCACTGGAATGATCCCTTGACTTTTCCTTTTTTTTGTGGTGTTGGCGCAATCTACACGCTCCAGACCTTCTAGGGAGCCTGAGGGCCTGGATCGCTGTGCCTCCACCTTCTGGCACCGTCATCTTCTGGCAGAGGCATAACTCTGCAGAAATGGTGCACGAGGGCAGTCCAGCACATTAACCACTCAGAGCCCAGCCCAAAGCCTTGGACCTCCTTTCCCCCTCTGTTAGGCTGGAGCGCTCGAGGGATGCAACAGGAAAACCGGATTTCTCATTTGGCGCAAAAATCTGTTCAGGGCTGTGTTTGCGGGTCCTCGGGTTGCAGGGAGCCCCTCAGAGCGCTGCTTGCCCTCTGACTTGAAGCATTTTTCCCAGAACGGGAGGTTGCAGCGGGCGACTCTGCCCCCCAGCGCTGGGCTCCCGCCTGCGCACACCACCGCTCCCCCCCACCCCGGGGCGGTCCGTCCGGCTGCCTCGTCACACCTAAAGGCAGCTCCGAAATCATGCCATGTCTTTCCTGAATCTATTCTATAGATGTAGATATATATATATATATATATATATATATGCCCATAGATCTATTTTATAAATATAGCTGTATATGTTTCATAGATCTATATACATCCTATGAACATATCTACAGAAATATATCTTTTAATATTTATATATACGTGTCTGCCTATGTGTGTGTATATATATATATATATACACATGTATATCAAGACACAACTGTAAATATTTACACTTGTCCCATAGGAAAGCACATTTCCGCATACCCATCCCACATTGATACTTTTATCCTCGTTTGTATTGATATCAGCCTAGGGGACAAGTAATACAGCAATAAATATACGGGGGCATAGTGCCAGACTTGGTGAAGTACTGATAATTCAAGCAATTCTCAAATCTGTAACAAATGAAGGTCCACAAGTAATGAAGGTGGTGCTTCGTATCCTCATTTCACTTTCACAGCTGAATTCCAGACCAACAGGGAACATCCTGCTTTGTAAATGCATGCTTGCCCTCTTCTCCTCCCACCCCCTCCCTGTCCTCTGGTGCTCTTCTCCTAAAGTTTTATGATTATTTTTATTCCAAACTTTCCATAAGATATGGATTGACCTTTTATACCCAGCAAGAAAGCCATAATTAAAGCTAAACATTCCCTTCAGCTAGGGGCTTGTGTTCCTGAGTCATATTTTCCTCCATAAAATGCTTGGAAGACTTCCGAAAGAGTCCTGCAACACTTCCCAACAAATTGTGTGACTTCTGCTGGGAACAGTCAAAGTGTACTGCTAGAAAATAAATCATGCCTTGTGGGTCTATAGCTACCCTCTGGAACAATCTCATTGATGATCACAACTGGATGTCCAGCTGCTAGAAACACAGTCACTTTTGAGTATATGGGTGAAATTTTCATATGCAGATTAACACCAGTTTTACACTTTATTCTATATCAACTCTGCCAAAACTCAGAGACAGCCACCCTGTGAAAACTACAGAGGAAAGTTTGTTTTGCCATCTGCCCTCCCTCAGGTCATCCCCATCCTACCATGGTCATGTAGGTTATCCTACCTGCATAGAGCCCTACAGCGGTGAGTGACCACTACCATTTTCCAAGGATATGACCTAAAGTAAGGACTTAGCCTCATTATTTTAAATATAATCATCTTATGCTTACCATAGACATGATTAACCTGAGATCTGCCATGCCTTGGCTGGGCTCCAGTGCCTCCAATGCAGAACTGCATCCCCACAACCTCTGCAGGAGAGTTAGTCTGCCACGATTCTCCCTGGGCCTTCAGAAAGCACTCACACCAGATCGTCAGGATGACCCAGTGAACAACCCTTACCTCTCACAAAAAGGAAACTAATTCAGAGACCTAAATTAAGATGACAGACCTTAAAAGGTATGCAGCTATATAGCATCACAGAAAACAGACACTTTGAATAAATACAAGAGCTGGAAGAGAAGGAGTTGTACAAGGAGTTACTCAAGGCAAAATGTGGAAAAGCTGAGCTGCTTCAGGAAGAGCACAGTGTTCTCTGGGAAGAGGCACAACAAATTGTACTTTCCTTTTGATTTAATTAAGGCAAAGAACACAACTTCGGGGATACCTCAGAACCGTTGTTTTAATTAGGAGATGAAATGATAAAATACATGGACAATTAGTTTGATTTCAAATGGTAAAAACCTTTGTTGTGTTACACATTTTCAAATAAATGTATCAGGGTTAGACAGCTGTTAATATTTATATGCTTCCTAGCATATTTATTAATTTTGACTGCATTCCAACACTGGACCAGAACTTTTGATGTTTTGAGTTCATCCAGATAAGTATAAAAATGCCCTGGTGTACATGTTGCCCAAATACAGAAGAAGAATTTTCCTAGTCATGCTAAGCATGCTTACTTACACTGTACTCTCCAAGAAGCATGGATCAACAGAAAGACTGGCTTTATTGCTTTATTTTGAAAATAAAAATTTCGAATAATTTCTTAGCTACATAGGCACATTGGGTGCTGTAATGCAAAGGAAAGCATTTTAAGTTTGGAATAGCGCCTCTTTGTTACCGTAACAAACCCCAAAACTTACCTAAAGTAGGATTTGGGATTTTGCTATTAAAGGGTTGCAGCAGAGTCACTCTAGACACAGTAATGGCCTGCCACAGTTCAGTAAGACAATACATTAATCCCTTAGACATTCTTAAACTAATTTTGGAAATTGCCCTGCCATTCATAACACAACACTTTGTCTTCTCATATCCATTTTCTGCTACAGCTAGCAGTAGTTAATACTTTTTGACACTCCATCACCCTAGCAGCTGTTTTGTTTTGGTTTTGATACTGCCTGTGGAAAATGTGACATTTTAAAGTAGAAGGAAAGAAAGAAGAAAAAAAAGAGGAACCAAGCAAGCACTGAACAATGAGAGACTTTGCCTTCATGTGAGGGTAGCTCCACCGGGATGGAAATAGGTGAACTAGCAGATACAAAATCAAGGGAGGCTTTCCGGTGATTGCTGAATCATTTCTTCCTTTGTTATCACTACAGGGCTTACTGTCAGCAAGTCAATAGTGCATTCAGGATACTGCTTAAAGGCCAGATCCCATTCACTGAGGAGCCCCAATTAGCCATGTGATATCAGGGGACCTTTTCACATCTAACACATTCACATTGTACCAGAATAATGTTTATCCACTTCCAAAAGTAAAGGATTAAAGAGAACTGGAGCACACTCATGTACCACTTTTGGGGGCTACAACAGATTTTTTTCAGTGTGCATATCAAGATTTGTTCTGTTCTTCCCTTTTCATCCATCAGATAAGCATTATTCAACAGGATTTTCTTGCTGTTTTCATTTTAAAGGAACAGAACATAACATAATGCAGGCCCTTTAAGGGAATGAATACAAACATTTTACTGAGAATAAAATGGACTGAATTCAAAGTCTGACAGTCACCCTTGGGTTTGGGGTTATTGGATGAGGACCTCCAGATAACTAAGACTGAAAGCCCATTCTGACCTATTCTCTGCAAGATGCCTCGATTGCCCCAAACAGCAGCACAGGCTGAGAAAAAGCTAGGTAGGTGCTCCAGCTTTAGGCTACAGAAAAATGAGGCAGGCATTATATGCAATTTTCACCAACAGCTGGACTTTGACAGAAAGAGTCAAACAAGGCTAACTAACCAGAGGAGCCACCTCTGTCTCTTAGCACAGGTCCCTACTGAATCTTTCAGCAGCAGAGGTCTGACACCTCCAGCCAACAGAGTCCCGGGGGCAGCCTGGTCCCCATCAGAGACAGACACCGAAGGAAAAGCGCAGATTTGAACTGAACAATCAACTCCCACTATTCTCAGCTGACTCTTGGTTACGCCTTGCTCATTTTTATTTTTCCACAAGAAAAACAAAACGGCTCAAGATGACAAAAAGACAGCATAATTGTTAACAATGAAGAAGCAAGACTGCAGAAGCACTTTCCACTCAAAAAAAGGCCTCAAGCAAAAGTTATTCACCACCATCACACTCAGTAACCCTAGAGAAGTACTGAGAAGTGAGAGGAGCATATTTGTTGGTGGTTTTGTTTGAGTTTTTTTTTAAAAGAGAAACAACTAAAAAATAAACACAGGATTTGTTCTGCAGGGAACTCAACAAATAAGACATTACAACATGGCAGGTTAAGGTTCCAAAAGGTTTTTGCTGCAGATTAGTATTTGCAGGGTGACCTATTATTTTATTTGGGAGGTAGCATAGCTGTTGCCCATACTACCAATTTTTTAACCTGTGCTTGGCTAAGATCTCTTCTGCTCAATGCATGTACCAGACAGCAATAAAACTTGCCAGGCTGTAATAACTCCTCAGTGCTTACTTACTGTGTTACATTAGAAACCCAAATGACAGTGAATAGAACACACATTTTATTAATCTCTTCCTGCTAGTTCCATCTTATTTTAAGCATGCATCTTATTTCAAATGATGCAGGACTTCAGTTCTCAAGTAACAGCAACAAAGAAAACCCACCTGTGCTGGCAAAAATTGAAGTGATTTTATGAACTGGAACTAAACAATAAAATGCATAAAACAGTGGCTATGTTTCATATAAAGCAGCGTACATGAAATCTGCAGCAACAAGTAACATTTTGTTTGAAAATGCCTGTATCCAGAGCTCAAACTCTCAGGAGTTTGCCCACATAATTCATATCATAGTTTCATTCCAAAAGGAAATAACTAAAACAAGGACTATGTAGCCTGTTCTATTACCAAGATTACATTTGATGTCTCTTTAAATCCAGCTATAGTTGTCATGTTTTTTTTTCTTTAATTAAGCTAATTTCTCTAAACTCCTCCTCTGTTATAATAAACTAAATATCTCTGTAGGAATATTAATTACCCCCTACATCACACTTTCAGCATTTTCACTGAGATTTGGAAGAAAAAGAAAGAGATGACCCCAAGACTCCCAGCAAGCATAATCTTACAAGTAGGGGAGTTCACAAATATTCAGTTTGATTCAAGTTTTTGAAGATAAGTGAACACACATGTGACGGCGTGTTTTACATCAGGGAGGGACAGGGGTTTTGAGTTAATTTCTACTCCTCTTAACACATACATTGTTATAAATTTCAGGGTTTAAAGTTTTATTACTTACAACTTCAGACAGTCCCATCTCAGCTTTCAGGGTAACAGAACAAACACACAATATGTATACACAGCTTGAACAAAATACACTAATAAAAAACAAACAACTGGGTGTTACAATGAAAATATGCTATGCCACATCAAGTCACTATACGCATCTAAATAAAATGTACTTTTTTTTTAATAGACAAACTACAGAGTGATTAAATTATACAATAAAAAAGTCAGTTAACTAAATAGCATAAGATTTTTTTCTTTTTGTACTTTCTATACGAATCCTTTTCTTAGACAATCTTAGTACTCCCCTTTCTTTACTCATCTTTCTAACATAGCTCTATTTTCATAAGGCATTAAGCTTTCATCATTTATATTAGTCTTTGAGACAGAGCATTCATCTTGATTAGTGACAAGCAAGAAGATTAGTGATGAACAAGATACACCCATAGAACACACATACCAGAACCTCTCAGCTACAAACCCTCAGAATCAGCTTTTTGATTTTCAGCATCCAAAAGGAAAAGACAAACTTACAAACAAATACCTCTAAACTCCTTACCTCAGAAAACAATATTTTAGTAGCTTACCACTATGAAGTAAATAACCAACTCCCCTCAATAAACTACCTTAAGTAGGTTTCTGTCACCAGTCTCTTTTATTCTCATCAAGCACATTAAGTTATCTATTTAAGGTGTTTGGGTTCCCTCCCCCCCCCCTAATGCCACTTAGAAGATAAGAAAAGCAGTAAAGTAAGGTAGTTGCTGTACTTCTCTGCTGTTTAGCAGCTTCTGTGCTAAATGGGTAATGTAGATTACAACATACTTGTCAAACTTACAGTATGTGTTTTGGTTGTGATAAAAAAAGAGCTGTTTTCATTGTTATGTAAATAAGGTAATGGTTTAAAGTGCTTCAATTTTAAAGAATTTATAAATCCCTGGTTTTGGTTGTTTTTTTTTTTTTTTTTATTGTCATCTATGCTACAGCTAACAGAACTCATACTGCACTTTGCTAATTTACTGTCTAATGGTGCTCAAGAATACAAGTGGAACTGATGTAGAAAAGCAACCTAATTCTGCTCAGTGGTTGCTACTCCATGGTAGGAAAACTGAATTTTGTGTAAAGCCAGTCTCCAAGAGCTGTAGTTTACAGCCTGCCATACTAAGGTCAACCAGCACTTAATACATAGTGTTGCAAACTATTAGGCCAGGAGATCTTTATTTGTAGCTCAGCAGCACTTTTCCCAAAGCTAGGATAAATAATCAGAGCAGAATTATTTCTGCTGAGTTAAGTCTGCCCATGCTCATGAGTCAACAAAGTAGTTTAGTTGACTGACATCACTGAAGTGGTTAAACTATCTCAGGTGCTTTCAGTGAAGCAGGTGCTGTTAGTAATCCATGTGTCTGAGGTAAAGAAAATACTTAATTTGCTCTGGGTGTCAAGGTGATGATTCAGGTGGGGTTTTTTACCTCTCTTCTGAGAGTGTTTTTCCTCCATAGATACTGTTGTACATAAATTACGTAGAGAGGAAAAAAAATTTGTTGTTTTTTCTTTTTTCTCATGGGAACTTAGGTAAAGTGCAAACTCCTCTTTTGTTCCTCATGTATAGGGAAGCTGTGATACACCTATCTTTACTAAGAAAGCTATTGTACCACTGTGGTAGATTTGGAGGTGAAAAGATGTATGTGAAGCTGTACCCAAAAGGATGGGATGTGGGAGAGAAGCTTTTGTTACAGGTATCAAAGCTGAAGCATTTGAATACCAAAACAGTTCTGGGAGAACTTTTCTATGTGTTACCTTTCAATGTACTTATTACATGGCTATATTTCAATTTTTCTGGTGTCTACCTTTCTAGAACCAGGGTACTACATTTCCCTGTTCTGTATCAACCTGAGTGCTCTCCCCTGTTTTCCTGTACTGCTAAATATTGCTATGTTTGTGGCAGAGGGAAATTGTTTGTGGCAGAGTGAACACCACTGCTTTAGAATGGTGTTCATCTGTTAGTATTTGGTATTATCTTACTTATTCTAAGAGAGACTTCTTTTTCAGGTAAGTGCTCAGTCTGTTTAGGGAACTGCTGGAGAAGAGACTAGGAAAAAGGATAAATGCCTAGCAGGAACACAGTGATCATCCTGTAGCATGTTCTTAACATTCTAGGTGTAGCTTCCAATTAAGGCTTTTGTTAAAACAAAAATTCTTTTTCCTTAAAGCAATATTTATTGTATACATAAATTTAAGTCAGGCTTTTTGTTCATGAGGAAAAGCTTTTAATTCTGTTCCTTCCATACAAACAGATTAAATGCATTTCTTTTCTTTTCCTGTGTAATTATCATACGTACCTCTATGGAAAAAGCGATGTTGTATTTCTCTTCTCCTTAGATCCTAGCGTTAACCGTACAGTTTGAAGTCCAGTTAGGGCTTCTGCTAGCCTGGAAATATAAATTGTTACACTGTGGCTTTGGGAGTCATGTTTGGGAGTGGAACGTTATGGCTGGTAATGATGCTTAAAACAAATGTGCAGGATACTTTCAAGATTATGCAATTTAGACATGTTGATCATAATTTAAAAATTAATGCAAGCCATGTTTATTCCCTTATTTGGTGCAGTGAAGTTTATGTAGAAGTGGTCTCTGGAGGGAAATGGTGCAGAATTAGTGATCTGAATGCTAGGATTTTTTTATAGGTTTGGCTGCTTTTCAACTACAGTCCAATCAGATTTGACCTGCTTTTTGAAGTTGTTCTACAGTAGCATTTTCTTCTTTCTACTCTTTTCCAGGTATCCCTCAAATCTCTAAGTCCGCGTCTAGTTCAGCTATTACAGAAAGAACAGTATGTAATAAATCACAGCAGATGAAAACTCAATCCTAATTTTTTGTTGATAAACTCTGTGAAGGATTGCACCAGCAACTGCCAAAATTTTAAGGTCTACCTCTGAGCTGTGACACTGAAACTGTACAATAGCTTTTATTATTTCATTAGAGAAACAGTCATTGCTTGTTTTAGTTTCACTGGCAACAGAAGCATGAAATTTAGGTTTGCCTGTGACTGATTCCTTATGTTGCAGGTCCAGCCAATCTTTACTGAAATAGATTTGAAGAGAAGTCCTGGGGAACTGTCAACATCAGCTACAATCATGCAGAGCCTGATCCTATAATTGGATGCCACTTTGTTCCTTTATGTAAAACTTCAGAGGATTGCTCAGATCCATGAACTCAAGCAGTCAATTTGATGTCAGATTTGAGAAGAGTTACCATACTGATTTATTAGGACAAAATTTTGTATTAAATGCTTTTTCTTTGTTTTTTTTTTTCTTTGTCCACAGGAAAGTCTACAATAAGACAAACGTTGTGTTGGAGACACACTGTGCTTCCTTTTCCCTTTCAAAAGTGTATTCAACTAAAGATTCAGAAATCAGGTTGATAGCAGGTATCACTTACAGGTTGTACAGTAGTCTAGCAGATCTGATAGCAATATATGACCTTTTTCCTAGTTGATAAATATCCAAACATGAATTTAATTATTTGGGCAGTGGTTTGGGGCAGTAGCATAGGTTCATTTCTTTCTTATGGTTGCCTACCATAGCACTTGTTATAAATGATTTTTTCATTTGTTATTTTTATTGCTGCTGCCAATTCTTTAGCACCAGCTACAACTAGTTGTTTTTTTAACATACAGAGAACTTGTGCTTTTCTTTTTTGTTGTACTTGGGTCATGAGTACCACTATGAAATTACTACTGGCTGGGTTCCCTTTATTAGAATTAGGGCTTTAATTACAGGATTGTCAGACCTTATTAAGCAAGTGAAGGTGCTACAGCTGATAAACCTTATGTCTGTGGTTATCATGCACTTTATCCACATACAGCCTTAGTGTGGTTACATTATACTACAGGTTCAGCCCTACCTAAGGTTAAATCAGGAGTTCAGAGTTGTATAAAGAAGCCTGAAAATGAACCAGTACTAATGACTAGGAGCTTTGAGAGACCAAAATTAAGTCTGGAGTCCTGTCTCTGTATGCTGAGTTAGAAGCAGTCATTAATTTAGTCCTTAGGTAGCCTGTGACTGAACCAGAGAGCTCAGAATGTGAGGCAAAATTAAAGAGGAGGAAACCAAGGCATTAAAATCAAGAGAAACGATGAGTTTATAAAGGCATTAATGGACTGTCAGGATCCTGTTTTGTAACTACTTTATATAATAATTTCTCCATAAATGACTAGGAGGAGATAATGCAGGATATCTCTAGCAGAGGTGGCACTTGGATTTTCTTCAGCAGAGCAATGTATGAACACAGTGACTGATGGACAAAAGGTGCGTTCACAAGTTCTGGTCCTCAGCATGCAAAGCACGCTGGGTGTAATCCTGTTATTAAGACAAAGGAAATTCATACAGATCTCAGCTGATTTGGAATACCTAAACTGAATACGAGGGACAGATACGCAGAGAGGAAGGGAACCGCTTTTTCCTTCCGAAAAAGACAGCCTTGTGGCGACGCTGGCTGCCCGAGGGAGCGCCGTTCCCCATTTCCCCACGCGAGGGACGCCGTTTCCCCGGTGAAAGGCCCCGCTACCTAGGCCGCGTTCCTAGGGAGGCCATCAGGTGGCGCCATTGCGCCGCCGCCAGCCTGGGAGCGGCGCTACTGGCGCGGGTTGGGCGGGGGCTTCCCGGGAGAGAAGCAAAGCTAGAACGTATGGGATTGGGGAAGGAAGGTACTCTTCTGTGAGGAAGGCGTGGAAAGGGCCGGGGTTAGGCAACCCATCGTAAACGCCCACTTGAACGATGATCGAACGTCGTCGAAAGCAGACGTTTGAGGCTTTTGGGGACGCCGAGCGCTGTGTTTGCTCTTGAGGGCTTGCAGGGCTGCCTCCACGGAGAGCCAGGCTGACTTCTAGTCCCTCAGGACCAACAAAAAAGGATCCTGCAGGGCTTTAAGGCAGCCTAAGCCCAGACCTAAAATACTGTAATGCTTTTCACCAGCCGCTTTTCCACTTTTAAAACTGCCATTGGAGTTACTCAGTTCTCAGTTTACAGCTGGATGTCCAAGGCTGGGTGCAGGCTGACTTACCTACTGTGCTGGGTTAGTGATCAGTTCACAATATCATCAGCAAGCTCCACAGACCTGAATCTCCTTCCTAAGGCTTTTGGAAAGCAGTTTTGATGGTAAAGCACTATGACAATGTTGAGAACAGGCTGTATCCCAAAAACCCAGGAGTCCACAGTGCAGGCTTCTGTAAGTCGTTAAACATATGAGGTAGGAACTGCTTGTGCAAATTCTCCCTTGGGGATGCTGTTGTAATGCATTTAGTAAACATGGTCAGCATGCTAGGCAAATAGAGACTCATGGAAATCTTTTCTCAGAAATAACTCTCAGTATCTCTTATCTGAAGGACATAATGTTATTTTTCTGTATATGGATTTTAATATAGCAGAAAAAAGGCATTCCAACTTTTTCAAACTTGGGCAAAAGTTATTAATACATTACGCTTTTTGAATTATTTTTGCTGTTTGATAGTTTTTTGCATTTGATTTATCTGTGTACCATCACCAGAGTTGTTTTAGATCACATATTCATGAAATTGATAGTTTTGCAGGTTGTACATTAGCTTCTTGTCAGTTTAATCTATACTCAAATAGATGCATATGGAGCTGAAATACTGAATTTGGTCATGAGTGAATTTGGGGTTTTGGCCAGTAGGGCACATACAATATTTCTGTTAATGTAAGAGTTTTTAAATAATATAATCTTGTTTGTGAACTTTGCAAAGTAAGCATCAGACTGTGAAGAATCACTTGGCTCATAACAGTTCATTCTACCAATGGTTAGGTTTCAGTACCTATGTTATGTTTTGTTTTTTTCTTTTTCTTTTTTATCTACTGAAAAGCTATTTATAACTTTATTTTTGTTTGAGCTTCCCTCAAGCAAAAAATGGACATGCTTGTAGTTGGAATTGGCTATACGACATTTATAATGCCTTTTTAAGGTATTTGCAAGCTGAGATCATAAGGATGTTCTATCTCATACCATTAAAATGAGATAAGCATGCTATAATTGCTGCTGCAAAACCATTGTCTGACCTTTATTTTGAAAGAACCATCTTGTTAGGAGCAGAACTAAATAGTGACTATGCAGCTATTGGAAACAACGATCACTCTACCTTGTAATTGTACACTATAATCAGAAGTATGGTGGCACAAAGTTAAACCTCAAGATTAGAAACCCATACAGAATAAGAAAGCAGTACCTGGCTGAGCTTATTTTAGCGATGTTGGAAGTATCACAATACGTGTGACTTGTATTGCCAGCACACTTGCATCAGGTTATTTAAATCTCCTACAATCAAGTCTGAGAAATGTTACATGAAGGTAATTTCTAAGTCTCTTTCTTCTGCTTTCCTGATAAAAGCAGTTCCCTTTGAAATCAACACAGTCTTGGTGTATTCATCTGAGAACAGCAGCTGGCCTGTAAATTAAAGCAGCAGTTGCCTTTGAACATGTTTTTCCAATAAAGTAGTCTTGAGGTGATTTCTGTGGAGTCATGCTAAGAAAGTCTGACATCATCATTCTAGGATACGTGCAAGATACTCAGGATAAGTCAAGTTTGACCAGGAGAAACTATGGCGAGAACTAACTGGGGCTCCCAATCAACAGTCTGTCATGAGTAACGAGGTTACAAATACAGTGGTTCAAAATTTCTCTTACAATCTCTGAAATACATAAGTACTACCAAAAAAAAAAAAATATCACTCCTTATGTGACCATGTCTGTAACAAATTCAGAGGATGTTTAACAGAAAATTTGTTTCTCTACTTTTAGTTACAAATTAAGAGCTTTTATGATGGTTATAAAGGAGGAATTTCAACTGAAAATATGAATCGAAGTGGAAGATGAACTGTGTAAACAAAGAGAAATGTGCTAAAGGAGGTCAAAAGAGAGAAATGTGCTAAAGGAAGTCAAAGGAGAGAAATGTGCTAAAGCTCAGTCAAAAATGTAAGCAGCTCTTTCAAAACCCACTGAAAAATTAAGTAGAGATTGGCAATGTGCACAAAGGATATTCTTGTGGCTGTACATTCAAGAAAAGTGTGGAGAGTTATTGTGAAGAAAGCTTAGTGACATCCTCTTACCTTGAAGCTACAAGTGGCTTTCCTCTGTTCTCTGTGCCTACTGGAACACTAGCTCTCCTTCCTGATACTTGCATGTGGTTTCCTCTACTTGCTTAGATGGAGGACTTCTTAAGGGCGTTTGATAATATGACACTTCTGATCTATTCAGTCTATATTTGGAATTGTCAGAAGTAGCAAAGCAGCAGGCATACCTATTTTACCTTCTCTTGGTGGGGGGAACCCCTCACTAAACAGCAGGTTAAAGATTTATTCAGTCTTTTCTCTCAGAATTGCAAAGCTAGGTGTTTGCATCTGCACAGGAAGTGTGCCCCATCACTGCAAATCCCACACATAATTCATGGACATGTTGGAAAGCAAGTGGAATCTTATTTGCAAACCTGAAGCTTCTGGTATGAGTTTCAGCAGTTGTGCAGAGCATTGGAACAGCAGACAGGCTTGTTCTGTACATCAAGCTGTCACTCATTCTGCTCCACAGCACAATGAGAAATCTCCCAGCTTTGGTATGTTATGAGTAATAGTGCAAGTCATCTAATTAGTTTCATAGGGCAAGGTGGCCTTGCCCCAGAATGGGCCAGTGCTTCTGCACAGTAATATTGTTTTGATATCGCTTCATTTGTATGCTTGCTTAATTTAGAACATTTAAAATTAAAGATGTATTACAATATTCATTCTATAGCCTATTTCTTATTCTTGGATGATGGCTTCTTATGAGATCAGGACTGTGCTATGCTCCATGCTTTTTTCTACTGCTGGAATTAAATGGGGTTGTTATAAGAGCTTTATTACATAAATGCTTTAATTGGAAAATACATTTGTTCAAATTTTTATTACAGACCTACAGCAAACAAACTAAATATGAGGGGAGGGGAACAACTTAGCTTCAAATTCAGGCTTTGTGCTTTTGAGGTCAAGGCTTTTGTGCCTTTGTCTCCAAGTGTAAATCCTATCCCTCCTTCTCTGGTTTCTCCTTTGTTCACTCTATGCCTTCCTTCACTGGAATAACTTACACTTTTCGAATAAATATTCTGGAAAAGCAACTGTGTGGTATTCCATCCATTTTAGTAAGGAAAACTAGACTTGCTTCGCTTTCACCTAATAAGAAAGCTATGGGATCCTGGAGGCTTGTTTGTTACTACAGTATTTTAGTAAGTTTTCCAAAGCAGTACAAACACAATTTTGCCAGTTACTTTCGTAATACCATAAGTCCATGTAAAGCCTCCACAATAATTTGAAGTGAGTTGTCTCTTCACACTTTATTTACTCAGAATTCCTGCAAGAAAAAGAACAAAAGAGGAACAAAAGCCTTGTTACTCTTGGTAAGCAGAGTTTTCTCCTCTTAAATCACCTGTGAAGGGGGACTGCTTCTGGCAGAAGACTGCCAGAAGTTAGCACTCAGCTATGCGGTTCATATAGTAACGGTATTACTCAGCTTAGGGGGGGACCTAGTTTGTTCTCTGGTTCAATGTCTGCCTCAAAGCCAGATGACCTGTGTGTTCCGAGTGGGTTACTGAGGGCTTCATCCCATGGAACCTTGGAAGAGGATGGAGACTGCACAGCTTCTGCTCCACTGCTTGGCCATTTTTGCAGTGGAAAAGGCTTTCCTTTGACTGCATTAGAACCTCCCCTGCTTTAGTTTGAGACCACTGCCTGTTGACCTCCTGATGTGTACCTCTGTCAAAAAGCCTTATTCAATTGTTTCAGGTTGACCAAAAATACTAAGGAGCCTTATTCAGCCATTTTACTTTGCAGGTATTGGCTGGTACTGGACGCCAATCCCCTCCCTACCCCATGGCTGTCTTTTATTTCTGTCTGAACAGAGCCAGCTATCTCATCTGCTTCACATGGCATCTGCTCTAGCCTCCTGGCCCTCTTGGTGGCCTGATGATTGCTAGAGATGGGCTTTTTTTCTCTAAGGCTTTTGAGGAAGCGGGGAGAGACACTTCTAATTCTGTTTGTAACAAGACTTAATAATGTCTCTTGTATTCCTGTAAGAATAGAGCTCTAGGATTACAGGTCTGCCTCAAATGCTGCGCTTAGTTTACTTTATAAGTTACCTTGTTTGTTAAGCAAAGCTCGCTTCAGTTTAGAAGTCCCTGACTCTGGCCTGTAGTGGAAGTATCCACTGTCTATGAAGGGCAGTTGTGGCTCCAGATTGAGAGGCGCTTATGAGCACAGGAGAGTACAGTCTATCCAGCATGTGGCCTATTCGTGACTGGAAAATAATGAAATGCTATTCAGATCAGAGCCTAATTCAGGCTGTCATAGCTCTCCTGTATTGGTACAGTTGAAGAACATAACCTCTTGGAAAAACAGCAGCTAAAGGCAAAGCTAAGATTTCATCCTCAGTGCTTCTGAGCTCCTTGAGCTTCCCTGCTGAAGGTGAGTCATATGGCAGCCTCTGTGTTTGAGGGAACAAAATCTGTGCCCTGGAAGTAAATCCTGTTTGATGCAGCTGTTGCTGCTGGCATTTCTCAGGTGAGGTGTTGGTGCTTCAGGGGAGGTAGGTACCCTGCTGGGCTGGCATGGTGGGAGAGGATGTAGGTACCACTGCTGTTCGTGGGGAAGCACATCCTCCTCAAACTTAATCTGAGAGTATGCCCTGGGTAATGGCGCAGTGGTGACTTAACACCTATGAATACCTGACGCTGGGTTTGGAGACTTCTTAGTGTCAGATGGTCAAGTTACAATATTCAGGTGTTAAGTGCATTGGGACTTGTTACTGATTTGCAGTATGATTTTGTTGGTTTTCTCCTTTTGATTACTATTATTTGCTCACCGTTTGTGATTTTTCTTTTTTTTTTTTTAAATTATTTTCTCCTATGTCCCGCAGATACTTTTTCCTGGTGTTTGTCTTCAAGCCTGCATGCAGTTCCCGGTTTCGGCGGCGGGCCTTGCCGTGTGGTGGGGCTCTGCGGAAAGGTATCAGTAGGACCACTCCTCCGGGGATTCCGGCCTCCGGCTGGGACGCTAAAACAGCGTCTTCTCCCACAACTCCTGGACTTCCTCCGCTGAGAAAACACCATGGCGTTTCTCACCTTGCGTCCGTAACCCGCCACCTCACGCCAGCTCCCACGACCGGGCGCGGATGAAGGAGGCGTAGCCGGCGGCGCAGGGCGGGCCGGGACGCCATCCCGACAGCACCTCAGTGGCGCGGCCCGGCGGGCGGACGGGTAGGCGCTGCCCGACAGGTGGCGCTGTAGCCTCCTGCGCCGCTCTCTGCTGCTCTCGGAGCTGCGCTGCGAGGAGTCTCCGTGTGTCCGCCATATTGGTGCCCGCGCCGCAGCCACTGCGCGTTGTTCCTCCATCTCCTGCCGTTGCGGCCGAGCGGGAGAAGGGACGGGACGGGACGTCGGCGCCGCTGCCGGGCGGGAAGCGGGGCGAGGAGGCTGCGCGCTGCCGGGAGGAGACGGAAACGAGCGGGCCCCGCATCCCTCCGCGGCCGCCCCCTGCGCCACCCGCCATGGCGAGGAGGCCCGGCGGCCCCTGAGCGAGGCGCACACGCACAAACAGACCGAGACTAGCCATCCTCTGGGCCGCGGCCCGTCCCGGCCGCTATCAGCTGAGAGAAGCCGCCCGGCTCCCGCCTCCACCACGACATGGAGGCCGTGAAAGCTTTTAACAGCGAGGTGTGTAACCCCTCTACCCGCTCCTTCCCCTCGGGGTCGGGGAGCGGGCGGGGCCCCGGGGTCCGGCGTCTTCGCTGCCCTCTCCCGCTGCGATGCAGGGAAGGGGCGGGAACGGGGCAGACGGCGGCGGGGGGGGGCTATCCGGTGTGAGAGGTGCACCCAGGGGTTGTCCTCAAGTCGGGCAGGAGCGGGACTTTGTCGTTGACGCTGGAAACAGGAGCGGGGAGAGGGTCATGGAGTCACCCCCCCCACCTCCCCGCTCCTCCTTCCGCCGTGAGGCTGGGGGAGACTGGCCGTCGGAGGGCAGATCTGGCGGCGAGGACACGCGAGAGCGGGAGAAGGCCGAGAAGGAAGAGAAGGAGGCCTCTCGTGCGCCCGGGATTGCGGTGGGGCGAGTGATGCCCGGCCAACTTCATGCAGTGGCCGCAGGGGAGGCGGGGGGGCTTCCTGTAGAGCCGTGCAGTGCTCCTGCCACCCTCGTACTCCTTGCTCCTTACATGTGTGCCCAGACCTCGCCAGCGCGCCCTTTAGCACTTTTTGTAGCTGTGCTTTCAATCTGGGTATGGGGAGTACAAAGGCCCGGAGGCTCGTCGCCGTTTGAGAATTGTGTATTCGCTGTGCTCAGGATGGAAGCAGGCATTGCCTATGTGTTACACGTTGCTGTGGTCGTGCACCAAAGTACCGCGCTGAGAGTGGGCTAGGGCACCCACAAACACTCTTGCAGGCTCAGGTACTACGCGTATGGCACCTGGCTTCTCTTTTGTGCCTGTAGTTAATGTTTATTTTACTGCAGGATAGTTCTTTTGACAACTCTGCTTTGTTCCTCTTCAACAAGAGTTTGTGTCGTCTATATTTTGAAGTTGAGGCAAGAGCAAAGGAAATAAATATTTTCTTTTTAGGAAGTCATGTGTCTTAAATTAACTATAGACAGTATCAGCTGTGGTTACAATGTATATACTTCTACAGGCTGCTCTTGTACTGGAGGTCTGGGTTGCCCTCTTGCTATCCCCAGTGGGGAGGTGGTACAGTTTTAATGATTTTAAGTAATACAGTGCTGGTTTGGGTTCTTAAAATGTTAATTTGATTTGTCGTGGAACAATGTGCCAACCATGTTGTTTCTACAAGCCACAATAAGAGAGATTTTTAAAATGGGTAGTTCCTCTCTAGTAACTCAGTAGCAGTTGGACATCCCTAACTGATGTGCAGTTCTAGATGTTGCACTTCATGCAATTTGAATTCTTAAGTAGAAGTCGCACTGTAGCTACTAGAAGAAAAATAAACACTATAAACTATTTTTTTCCTTTTATTTGATTGGCTTATGGGCTGTATTATTAAGTGGGGAAAAAGAGGGTCTGCTCACAAGAATGTAAGTAGATTAGAACCTTTTTCTTGTATATATCTACTAGCATAAGCAGTCTTCACTTTCATACTGAAAAACAACTGGCTGACTTGCTGAGCACTCAGGTATAAGTAATGTAAAAATAATTAACTCTGAAGACTTATGGTAAGAACTGTGCTAAGGAGGAGAGATTTAGAATATGCCTGAAACTTTCGAAGTGCTTGAAAAACAGTAAACTTAGGGGTGTTGGAAAAGCAAATGTAGGAGATCAGGCAATGACACTTTGACCAACTTATCTCCTGTGGTATAAATAGACAGCATCTATGAATAGGCTTGTTTTTATGACTTCTTTTTCAGTTTTGTTTTAACTTCTGTTTCTGTATTTGAATGATGGACTACACTGATGGGAAGGTTTTAAAGATGCTATGAGTAAACCCCTGATCCTGGAAGTAAGCAGTACAAGAAAGACTTGCTACATTTGGGGAATCTTGAGTGTCATGGCTAGCCACTCTAACACCTCTGTACCCAGTGTAGAACTTCACATTAACTTAACTTTCCATCATTGTCTCTGGTCTAACTGGCCTATATACACTTTGCATTTAGAACTGTGAAATGATTAATAAATATTTAAAGTAGCTGAAATGTGTGTCTGTAAATTGTATTTTGTGCTATATCTAAATGTGTTTAGCTTACACAATATTTGTCTTTCACATCTGAAAATCCTTTTCTTTGTTTATATTATGTTTTAAGGTCATATTGCACTCCAGAAATCACATCAGATTTCTGTTCTAGAGATTTTTGGCTTAAAATAGATTTAAATTAAATTTAGGAGCAGATGGGGTAGACTAAATTGTACAGAAACTTTTACCATACAGTCTTACACAGTTTGAATTTCATTAATAATTTTATAGTATTTTATATAGCTTACTGGTGAAATCCAGATGACGCTTTAGAAAGAACATTCCAAATACATTTAAACACATAAGTCTGCAGGTTAGGTACTTCTGGGGTTGGGGTGGTTTTTTTTTTTGTTTGTTGGGGGGGGGAATTGTTGTGGTTTGTGTTTTTTTTTTTTATTCTTAAGATATTGTGTTTGAATTCTGCAGTAAAGCTAAAATAAAGGCAACTGTCCTTTTAGGTAGGATAACTTACTCCAAATGTGTGTATATTATACCTATCCTATGACAGTTGCGATTGAAGTGATTAGCATAGGCTTGTCATTAATTTGATTAGAAAGAAATACCTGAAGTTTATTTGAACTCTGACGATTGGAGATAATGCCAGCTATTATGCAAAGCTGTTCAATGTCTAGTGATGGTACATGGCACTGTCAGTGCTGTACCTAGTCATATGTATAAAATTAGCGCTAAGATTGAAAATCTTGGAAAAGATAAATTTAGATGAGAAATAATCACACTCCTAAATAAAACATGCTTGGTATTCTTTTTATGTAATGGTTGATATTTTACTGTTTAGTTAAAACTGCTAGGCAACCAAAAAATAGAATATAATACAACTGACTTAGTATGAGGTAATTGAGAGTGTTTTATACAACATAGTTTATCACTTGCTGCAGTTGCCATCATGAAGGCTAAGTCTTGCAGGATCATTTTCTCTCAGGTCTCAGTTCAGGCCCTGAGTTTTTTTCTGGAAATCACAATATCAAATTCAACAACAGTTCGTGACAGAATGACTGAAATGTTTCAAATTCTTTATGCATTCCACAAAATGTATTTTGTTAGAAAGGAATTGGACTAGAAGCAAGCATGCGTACCATCATAGTTCCGGCACTGGGTAATATTTTAGTTGCAAACTTACATAATTAAAACTCAGTATTTCTTTACATAGTTCAGAGTTAAAGTCTTGCTGCCAGCTTCAAATCTAGCTATTACACTGGTTTCAGGTACTGTACCTGAAGTTGGTTTTGGGTGCTATACTCCCCAGAATTTTCTTGCAATACTTGGCCTTTGTGCAGTAATATGAGCTTTGTTAAGTCTTGCTGAGCATGATGCTGCCCTTACTGATTTTTTTCCTTTTTTTTCATTTTTTTAATTTAAAAGCAAATCTCATGCAAATACATATATATGTGTGTATGGAGATATATATATATATATATATATATATATATATATATATATATATATATATACACACACATGTAGTATTTCATTTCATCATTGTCAAGTACTTGTACTTTCTAACTTGCAGAGGCCGGCACCTGCAGGTTTGAGCTATGGCCATGTAGGTTAATAATGATGGAACCTACCTAGGGCAGTTTGATAGGTTAAAAAAATCCCAAACCATACCTAATCAAAGAATTTACATTGTTGAATTCAGTTCTAAAATTTGGTCTGAAATGTAGTGGAAGAATTTCAGGTTTTGTATTTGTCTTACAACACAATATATTATGATATTGGAGAGGTGATTTTGAAAAGGGCAATTGTATGTTTTTAAAAAGAGAAAAAATATTAAGGCAAAGCTTCTCCCTAGAAGCCCAGGACTGAGAAAGTCGTGTATCTTCTGATTCCTTTCAGGAATGCTGTGTTCATTTGAGTGTTTTTTTTTTTTTTATGAAAAGTTTTAATTCCTCTTCTCTGTACTATTGGGTGCTGATCTTTTTATATACAAGGGAACTGAATGGAAAACCGTCACAGATGTGCAATTTGCTCTGTCTTAAAATTTTTCAATATGAGGGTGCACATAAAACACTGTAAGATTAAGATAGTGATTACAGTTTGCTTAAGGAGTGATGTGGGTTCCTGTGCATTTTCTTTTGTTAATCTAAATGTCTTCTAGGGTGTCACAAATAAAAATTCCACAGCATTGCTCAGCTGGGGTTCAGCTGTTTCTAACAGTGAAAATGGTTGTCCTCGCATAGGTCATTATAAAGTAGAGTCACAGTGAAGATTTGATGTTAGAATGGTTGTGGGAGCCACATAAGCCGATAAGTGATCACTGCTACTTTTGGATTAACTGGTTCTCCTGAAATTGGTCAGTGGTGGGGACATAACTATCACTGATCATTTGGTGGCAATGCTGTGGTCTGTATACTCCACTTGTACTTCATTGTCTGTTGGTGACCTTTATGATGATGTTTCTTTAGAAGATATGTTTTAAGTGGCAGTGGGGAAACAATTTAGTGAACTACAATATTAGAAATGCGACCCTTGGAAATAACCCACATTTTAATTATTGAGGGTTGGAGTATAGGTGCAAAAAAAGCACAGAAGTGTAAATCAGATATTCTGGTTTAGACTGTTTTATTTAAATGGCATATTCTAAATCAGAGGCAGCTTTTTCATGAAAGAATGCCAGTTGGTGCTAAAAAGAGCTAAATATTATGCCTCATGAAGATGCTAAATAGAGATTGATGCTGAATAGCTGGGGAGAGCAAAAAAAAAAAGGGGGGGGGGGGGATGCTCTTTGAAATAAGGAGCCAGGGTTTTGATTAGCACAAGTAGTGATATTAGTGATACATTTGAGGAACAGTGGAAGGGTGGAAGTTACTCCTTGGCAAGATATTTTTCTTAGGTTCTGCTGCATCTTTCATGTTAGCTGAAATACCTGAAACATCTGCAGGGCTTTTTTCCTAGCTGCTGAGAAAATGAGAACACTTTTGTCTGTTTCCTCTTCTCTATAATATTTTGCCAGTCATAAAAATAATGCACAACATTCATTTTCTCTGCTATTTTGAAGGATTCTGCAACTATGATACATTTAAATAAGCTTTCTTGGTTTTTGTTTATCTGGTACTGCAGTTATGGTCTGATATTTGTTAATTTTTGTTGTAGCAGATTGGGATGAAAGCTTTTGGTTTACCTTTATTCTTACTTTTCAGGAAAAAAACCAACTCCGTGATATTTTGGTGTGCATGTGAACACACATCTGAAAAGTCTGTTTTTTATTCTTAACCTCTGGGATGGATGTGAAAAAGGTCTTCTGTTTTATTTTGCTGTGTAATTCCGTGGTGCTCCTCAGAGGAAAAATGTTTAATCTGTATAAACTGTATGAATTCCCTTAAAAGATAGCAAGATACGTAAGAATTTTGCTTTTGATGTCAGGAACATTAAGAATAATGTCAGTGAAATGTAAATATTTCCACTCTGTTGTATCCCAGCAAGAGTTAACTTTTCTGGCTTTCAGCTATTTACCTTTTTTTAAAAGGGTATAGGGAAAGAAAGCCCATTTCTCTTAAAGATACAGTAAACATTCAATTGGTGTTCACCTTATTAAATGTCTCCGTGTGTACTTAATAAATATTTACAGTTTTAATATCACATTTTCAAATACTGATCTGACCTCAGACTTTCTCCAGCCACAGAATCTTGACTCTTGGCTGTGTAAAGACATCATCATGGGACGCTGTGGTGAAGGCCAAAATGTTAGGGGTTTTATTTTGTCCATATCTTGCTCAAGGATCTAATTTCTTTTGTGTAGTAGTATAGGACAGACACTGATTATTTCCCTGCCTTTGATATGTACACTTTAAATTTTTTCTTAAAGTATGGTTTAGATTAGGTACCTGTGAGTCTGGGAGGGTAAGGTAGATCTGTGGATTCACCTGATGCTTTTGGATTGTAACTGCATAGCTTAAAGTATGAGTATTGATCTTGCCTGCTACTCTTTTAGAGTGCAGTGAACTGTTTTGTAGTTTAAAACAAATGCACTTCTCAACTTCATGACTTCATTTCAGATCCTTTGATTTTCACCTACTCAGGAAGACCATGCCTGGGGCTACAATCTTTAGCAAAGTACTTGAAATTATTTTAACAGGTCTTATTTGAGTTTGCCATCAGCAATCTGTTTTCCTGTGGCAGTTGTAAAAGTGAAGTCGAGTAATCCAAATGGCTTTTTTACGGGGGGGGGGGGGGAATCATACAGAATAAAACTATTTGATAAAGCAGGTCTTAAAATACAGTCTAGACACTTGATTACTTTTGTGAGGATTTTTTTCACTTGGGAAGAGGCCTGCTTTTTTTTCTTGTCTGTAAAATTGGTCCGTCATTCTGCCTCCAGACAGCTACCAGGAAATTTATCCCGAGTGGCTGATTCAGCCTTGGTTAGAGCCCATGTTCCTGGCCTCAGCAACGGCTGGTGTAACTCTGTTGTGAGGCTTAGGACAGTGGTGCGTGTCACATGTGTACCAGAGTTCAGCAAGTCTGGCTTTGAACTCATAAATCATAGCAGTCCTTGTTCCTGTATACAAACTTCTTGTGAATTGCGTGTGTGTTTCTTCCACTTCTTCGTGTCTTTGGAGCTACTTTTCTGCAGTATTTCTCTGGGAGCACTGGCAGCAGCAGCAGTCAGCTAAGTAGCTGACTTAACCTTATTCAGCAGCTGCATCTACACTCTAGGGTACATCTTTCTTAAAAGAGGATCTTCAGGTACTGCTCTACCAGTTCTTGTTTTTGCCTCTCCTTGCCAGATGTACTGACCAAAAGAAGACTTTTTTTATTGTTATTTTTTTAAAAGCAATTAAAAAATATTGTTAACATTTGGAGGACGTAAGAGGAAATGAGCTTGTTGCCACCATGACCCTCTGCCAGATTTCTCTCCAGCATAAATGTGTGCTTGTAACAGCCTACTCTTTGTGCTGTTACACTTTTGGCAAGTGAGCTACCGTTTGTACAAAAATGGCAACTATGGATGCACAGTTTAGCACTTTTCACTTATTTCAAGAGTTTGTCTACAAAGCTTACCTGGCTTTACTGGGTCCAGTTTTTGATAGTATGAGTTGGGGGTTTTCTGTGTTTTGTTTTTGTTTGTTTGTTGTTTTGTTGTTGCTTTTACGTTGCAAATGAGTAATACTGGATTGCTATTTTTTTCTCCTAGCTTTGTGATCATACAAAGGTAGCTAATGGGCATTTTTCTGATGCTTTGACATTCAGAAATAAAATGCACCTGTTTAGTACAATAAAATGCATACATGGAAGGTACAGCTTAGCACCTTTGTTAGCATGTTTACTGTTGACTTTTTTTTTTTTTTTTTTTAGCATTGGCAGAGGTTGCTTTGGTTCCCGTTTACAAAAGAGGACCAAAAAGAAGACACTTAAAAGCAGGGAGGTGGAGATGAAACTCAGGAGGCAGTGGTAGCAAGGGGTGGTCGTTTGGGGGGGATAGTGGCTAAGCAATAAAATGGTGTAGAGTAGCAATAGCTGAGAGATCTAAGGCACCTATTTTGGAAGTCTTAAGATTTCTTTTTTTTGTGAAGTTCTGCCTATAAATTGATTTTGAAAGATTGGAGTAAATACTCTTTTTTACAAACACTGATGACAACGGCACAGGGTTTTTTATGCAGGGCAAGAAACAGCTGTCTTACATGCTTGAATTGGAATTTTTAATTGATATAGCATGCAATTTTTGGAAACATATTTCAGAAGATCCATCATCTTGTGTTGTTTGGACTAGGGTTCAGTGTTTCCAAATACTCATTCAGTTGGAGTTTGAGTGGTAGGGGTTTCCTTACTTTTTTTTTTGGTTTTCCATTTTTAGTATTTATTAATTACTTTCAAAAACTGAAGTAGAAGTAATTACGTGCATCCTTTACTTTCTATCCTTGTTATTCTACAGCTCTTTTTTTTTTTTTTTTCCTTAAAGAGGTATAAAATACTGTAAATTGCTGCTTACTCTAAAAATACTGGTTGAAAAATCTTTTCCTTATGGTGTGACTTCAGGGATCTCTCTTCATGGGTAGTTTAGAAATTAGCATGATAGATAAAAATACTAATATGTTGATACTGATGTGATTGCAGTTTTAAAAAGAGAAATAATCATGCTTAGAAATGTCTTTGGATTTTCCAGATGTTAAGTCCAAAGAGCTTAGAATGTATTAATTAGATTGCTGGAGGCCTATGGAAATACCTGTCAGGCTGGCTTTTTAGAATGCTGAATCTCCTATACATATGAAGAAAACAAAGCTGTTCATCTGAAAAAGAATATGTTATTCTCTCAGTCTCCTTAAATTACAGCCTCAGATAACATAGCTTAGTTACCAGGTATACCGTAGTAGCCCCAGCTGCTTAATTTTCAGAAAAGCAAAGTGGAACACTTAGTAGGAAAGGAGGAACATTTGTAACACAAATATATTGGCTGGAGAAATCCAATCCACTAAAAACTGTGAAGTTTCGTTGTGAATTTAATCATTATACCATATCTAAGGAGAAAACATTTTGAAACCAGCACTACAGGACAGCTTTTGTTGTGAGCCACTAAAACAGTTGGTAGAGAAAATTTGTGAGTCTTTGATTTTCATGATGGTTTGGATCTGTCCCTGTATTTCATGTCACAGTTGCAGAGATGTGATCATATTTGACTTCTCAAAGTCATTTAAGTCCATACTGCACCACACTTTAGAAAACCTGTGTGTTGCAACAGGAATGAAGGGCACTTCTCCAGTGTGGGCTGCCCCAAAGCTCACCTGTGGAAATCTAGAGAAATTGACATTGTGCCTGAAGCTGATCAGTTTTGCTGTTGATGATCTGGAATTAGCTATAAAATAATGATAAAATGTTAAGGATGGGAATTGGCCATATGGCAGGAACAATGAGAAGACTTCAGAAAGTGAAATACCCCTGTTAATATATCTTGTTTTCTTGTGCAGTATCCTTTCAAACATCATCTGGACTTTTTGATCAGTCTTTTCTTTCTGTTGTTGGGTGTTTGAGCATTGGTGAAGCGCTTAGTCTAGCCTAGCTGTTTTATGTGGTCCATTTAGGTTTTTTTAAGCTTTTTGTTGCTGTGCAGGAAACATCCTAAATTACTACAAAGAGAAGGATGGGAGTTGTATTTTATGGCTTGTAAAAGGCTAGGAGCAAGTGAAGTACATTCTAGGGGCTGTTCTGAACTAAACATTTGTTCCGTAGTTACATGCAGTTCAGGAGACCAGAGTTGAATCCAGGGAGTTTCTTTAAATTCCAATTTTGTGTTCATAGTCTTATTTGTACAAAGCAGCCTGTACCAACAGAATTTAGAAACTTTCTTTGAAAGTAGTATTGAAGAGGGCTTAGAGGAAATTGTAAATAGGCTGCAACGTGCCTTTTGGTTTGAATTTATGAAAACTAAAATGGAATTGGCATTCCGTCTTAAATCGCTCAGGTTCAGTAAATCTGAAAGTCATAATTGTGCTTCCTCAAAATGAAAGGGGCAGGAGAAAGACTGAGCAAAGGCAGTGATGGTAACACCTGACCTCTTCATGCATTGAAATGTGGTGGCCTGAAAAGACTGCTCTATCTCATTTCACTTAATTGCTTATCCTCTCAGTTGGGATGAATATTCATATGTCCTCTTTAAACATAAACATATGTTAAGAGTGCTGTATAATACATCTGCCGTGTAGGGGGTAAGCTTTTTGTGTAAGTGTTCTTGGTTGCTTTTAAATTTTTTATAAATCAATTAAGTGCACCAGTAAAAGGAAGACACACTGGGATATCAAGCATATTGTCTATTATTTTATGTTTGTTAATTTAAACTACATCATGTGCTTTAAATATTTTAAAACAATTGTATTAAGATAGTTGCTGTTGACTTGCAACCCTCTCTTCTGTGCTTTTCTTAATGTTGGATTTTGGCAACACATATTGTCTTGCTTGATTACTGGAAGAAAATAACTTTTCATTGTTTTCTGTCTGAACTGAAATACCTTTATACATAATGGAGCATCTGCCATTCTGGTTGACCTACATACGCATCTTTCATATACGTTTTAATATTTCTGTGCAGGGCAGAGAGCAGGCAATAAGGTGCTGATTGGATTTAAGTAACAGTTTGGGTCGCTAGGTCCTAGTTTGCATGAAGAAAAAGTCCTATTCACTGAGGGATGAGCTCGTGTAATTTAGGTAACTTTTCCTAGAGGTTAAATTTCAGGAGAGTATGTAAAATGTAATGTAATAGAAATTTGTTTATTCTTTCCATTTTTTAATAACTGACAATACTCTTGTTCTTTGCCGTGTGGTGGTATAAGTATTTGGTAAGCAATTCAGTGTCTATTTCTGTATATACAATTGGATTTAATTTAATGTTGTTGAAATGAGAAAAAAAGAACTTGTTAAGGTAATATGTATTAAGTCGTGACTTCTAAGTATATATTTTGTCTTTTACAACTCAAAATTGCGTACATTTAGTATTATATACAGTGTCTGGTTAGTGTTGTGTCCTGGAGCAGCCAGAGAAAAATGTAAACATATTTCAGTAAAGATATGTGTAATTGTTATCCCTGATACTGCTTCTTCTTGTAATCTCAGAGATTGGTCTGAATCTTAGAGTATCAGTATTCAAATGCTAATTCCCTTAGCTGCTGTAACAGTTTAACAGGTATTCATTTATATGAATATCTGTTCCTTTGGATCGTGTGAGACCAGAGGTGTCCATAGCTTTCAAGCCTTTTAAGAGGCAGAACTATTCATATATGAAAAAATATTTCCAAGCCACTCTTCTCCCGCTTTTGTAAGATGTGGCCAGAGGTATGAAAAAGGATATATAATTCATGAATCTGTGTTTTAATGAAGTTAGTAGTTCATTTTAATTTTCATTCAAAATTTTGATAGGGAAACACCTGTCTTGTCTCTTTCTTGCCTGTTGAATAAGGGTAGTGAAAGATCTTGGAATTAAGTGGTGGGCTTTGTGGAATTGTAGT
Organism: Pezoporus wallicus; assembly: GCF_028554395.1. Taxonomy (NCBI): domain Eukaryota; kingdom Metazoa; phylum Chordata; class Aves; order Psittaciformes; family Psittacidae; genus Pezoporus; species Pezoporus wallicus. The sequence continues at coordinate 2,407,399 of NW_026635157.1, forward strand.
ATGCCACCCATGGAGATGCAGTAAGTAACTTGCTCTGTAAATGACTGACCATCCAGAGGTTCGTGTGCATGCTGCCTAGTCTTCACTTGAGAAATGTTAGACTGTAGCTTAGCACCGTGTAATATACTGCCTTGTAAGTTACAGTGATTTGCAATAGAGTACGTTTTTTACTGATATTTACAATAGATTTAACTTTCTAAGCACTTTCTGAATTACAGTTGTGATGATAAAAACATTGTTTGCATTACTGAACAATCAAAAATTTGAAATGCACTGATGAATTCCCAGATTTTCCGTTATCTTTCTCTTGAAGACCACTTTTCTTGACAGAATTAAATAAAAAATGCAGAGCTGAAACTCTGCTTTATCTATACCATCAACAGTATTTTTTGCCTTTTCCTCCACTTCCATTGTGTAATTTATATAGCTTATTAAATCTTTGAGCAAGCCCCTATCTTTTTCCCCAAAAGTTTGGAAATAGGACTTTGTTTACTTAGGATGATGTTGGGGACAGGGGGTATTAATGATACTGTTAAGTTTAACTTTTATGTACATTAGAATATTACATTTTATGTAGGTTCGTAACTCTTGATATCATTATTTGATGTGCAATCATTACATCCATTTATCACATAGAGGAAGGTATGAAATTGAGTATGATCGGCCTTATATACTAGCTTGGTCTGTTCTTGGATATGATATTTAAATGCACCTTTATTTAATAAATCCATTGCAATTGAAACCTGTTCTTTCTGGAGCATGTGCATGAGGAAATACCAGTTTTTCCATTGCCCAAAGAATGCAAACTAAGTCCCTGTGAGGACAATTTTCCATCTATTTTATGATGATATTGATTGCAGTGTAGAGAGTGGTATGGAGGAAATGTTTGTTTTAGGATATGATACTAAAAACTGGGTCTTTTAGGATTTTTTTTGTTTTTGTTTTGGGATTTTTTGTTGTTATTGTTAACTAATGTAAGAACAGCAAAGATATCTCTGTTGGAGGTGATAAGAAGTAGAAGACTGAATTTGTTTGAAACAATACACAGGTGAATATGATAAAATGAGGAAAAATTGGTGTAAATTTTATGAAAGAAAATAATGTGTCATGTATATACGAGGTTCTTTGCGAGAATTGGGAGGCACATGGACAGGGAAGAACAAGGTGGTGTTACTTGGATTTCTGAAAAGTAATTGAGAAGTTCCATCCCCAAAAGTTTGAAAAGAAGTTCAGTTTCAATGGAAAGTGCATCCTTACATTGATGAATGACTGCTAAAAGAAGAGATGGCAGAAAAGTTCATGTGTAAAAATAAATAATCTTTTTTTCTTATATGGGTTTCTGCTGAGGATCTGTGCATTTCAATGTATTTGTAAATGCTGTGGAAAAGGGATAGAATGATGAGGCAGAGAAATTTATTGAGAATATTAAGTTATACAGAATGTTGGTACTAAACAGCTAGCCATGAGGGACTGCAAAAGAACATTGCTGTACTGACTGTTAGATGGCATCCTATAATTTCATCAAGTTAAAATGTGGTAATGCAAGCTGGGGAGTATGGAAAAGGCAACCCTTGATTTACGTACACAGTGATGGGCACTGAAATTCTATAAATTGGTAATTAATAAGATCTTGCAACTGAAATGATAATGTCTGTTCAAAGTTCATCAGTAGTGAAAATCGGAATCCTGAAAATTGCTAGGAAAGAAACAGAAACTGATTATGCTACCAGTACCTCTCTATCTTATGCTACATGCAGTCTAGTTTGCACCTCATGACCATTCTGGTGGAACTGCATGTACAGAGAAGGACAGAAAGAACAGCCGAAGGAATGGAACAGGTCTGTATGAGAAATTACTAAATACTAATACATATATCAGACTAGAGCAGAGTTGTTTGAAAGATGATGGGGTAGGGGTCTATAGTACTGTAAATACAGAAGACATAGATCACTGTCTTCCCCAGTGGAGAAGCTAGGTAAATCTAGTGTCACCAGTGAGATGGTGTCACCATTTATTTTTTTTTTCAAATATAAAAAAAAAAAGAAAAAAAAAATGTTTCTTTACACGTTTGGATTAAACTTTGCTCCTTTGCCAAAAGATGTTGGGCATGCTAAAGACTTACGTTTGTTGAAAAGTAAATTTGAATTCCCTAAGTGGAGGGAATTCAGAGATTTATGAAAAAAATCAGTGCTGGCTCAGGAATCACTGAGCCTGTAGGTTGCTGGTAGCTAAAATAATATGGAAAGTATCACTAAAAGGGCAACTATATATTACCTCCCATAAACATTCTCTATTGAATGCTGTTTCTTTTTGTTTTCTGTGAACTAGTGGTATACATTAGTAAATAACATTTTCTACCATGCCCTAGCACAAAAAAAAATGAGAAGTGGGGACAGAAAGGGGGGCAAAAGAACAGGTAAAAAAGGAGGTGGAATTATTATGGGAAGGTAGGAAGGTGTTAAGAATAAAAACAATATTCGAGAAGTGAACCAGAGAGGGTCAGAGAGAAACAATTCTTATACCAACCATCACTTCTTGGTGGGATCCAGGTGGGAGTGGTTGCCCTTTGGTAATGCTCAGCCCAGAGACATGATTAGACAAGGCATTGAAACAGTTCCCAGGTCTCTGTTGTCAAGCTTCCTGCTTTTCCTGACACTTGAAATGGCCAAGCTGACTAGGCCTGGGTGAAGTTTGACAAGAACATCCCAAGACTTTGTGAGACTTCGGAAGTGGAGGGTAAATTAAAAAAGGAGTGCATATGCAGTTTCAGGACATTCTGAGGAACTGGAAAAGGAACATGGCATATTTGATAGCTGTATGGTGAGAGGGTCTTCCTCTTACCAGGGGATGGGTGTGAGTCAGGATCACATGAGCTTCTCTGTCTCAAGTCCTCCACTGAGAATTTTCCAACTTGCATCCCTGTTAAGCAATAGACTTAGTTAACAACATAAGCTACCACACTGGGTATGGCAGTAAGTCATGCTACTTAATGTTTTAGTGTGACACAAGGCCGAGTTGGAGGAGTGAAGCACAGCTGGATAGGGATGTCTTTTTGAGGTGTGATTCCAAGGTGAATTGGGTTAGCTGTTACACATCCTACTAAAGAGACATGAGGAGAAATTATTGATCGTTCTGGAGGTGTAATGCAGATTTGACCCACTGTGTCTCTCTGTTGCATTTCTGTACAGTTGAGTTAGGGTAAGAACTTGTAACAACATTTATTTTTGCAATTCAGACAGTAACAAAACAGGTTTAGGGAGTCTTAACAAAATCAGAATAAAAATCCACCCTTAAAACTACCTATTACTTTGATAATCTTGAAGACTTTCAGTGCTATCTGTCTCATAAGGTGTTCTGTGCTTACATGGCCATTTGGCTTGTATCTGATTCACACTTTGCAAGATCATTACCTTGGGAATTGCTTTCATTGAGACAGATTAGGATTTGGTGATAAGAGTATCCTTGTGGATTCATTTTGTCCCTGAAGTGCCATTCAGATTCAAGCCTTCCCTTAAAGATTTCCTGTGATTTATATTGAGTGTTAAATCAGACATGCATACTTCTGTCAATGATTTACTGATTGTCCCCCGACTAATTATCAAAATGGTGATGTGTGTAGGGCATGGCTGGGTGGAGTCGTCATCCGGTAAAGTAGTAAACCAGCTGCCCCACAGACAAGTTTACTGCTAATTGATCTTGTGTTTTCTTTAGCTGTAGAAGGGTTGGGAAGATTGTTTACTTGTGTTTTGTAGTTTCCAGTATTGTTTACAATGTGTTTGGGGCTGAGCATGTTCAGACGTTTATACTTGAGAGGGGTGGTTCGGAGTCCGGTCCACAGCTTTCTGCAATAAACTAATAGAACATGAAATTTTCACTGACATTTAAATGTATACTGCCGTTAAGTGTGTGGAGTTGAAAAAAATCACTGGCACTTTTTACAGTAACTTAAAAGTATTCTCTTTACTTTTGCTATGCTTTTTTTTCTCAGAGAGGAAAAGCCTGCATTTAATGTTCCTTCTAACTTGATTATTTAACATTTGGCTTTGTTTGGGGTTTGTTTTTTTTTGTTGTTGTTTGTGGTTTTTTTTTTTATTTATTTTACCAGTAGAGTCAGACTTTTGTGACTTGTCTCTGATTGTGTTACACTCCCCTATCCCCCTCAGTCAAATTCTGTAGAAGTTAAGTCCTTGTTCCTTCTTAACGTTTGTTCTTTGGCAGTCATTAATGTTGTTTTCTTTAGCATCAGACATGCAGTTGCTTTCTGTTGCTCAGTTAATTTTGTATGTGATAACGCTGTTTACCTCTAGGGAGGAAATGTCCCACTTTTAGTTTTCTGAGTAATGTGCTATAGTTCAGAATACACAATGCAAAGTAATGCTTTGTATGTTTTTTGTAATGGATTTTGTAGGGATTTATCAGGGTTTAACCTTTCAATTTATTCAAGTCAGTTGGTCTTACTAAAGTAGCATTCTCCCAAGTGTTGTGTTTGTGTTGCAACTTTGCTCAGGAGAGCCTTTTTTGCCAGAATGGCTCTTGGGTGAATACACGGCCCTTTCCAGTATTCTTTTCAGGGCAAATATCAGGAGACTCTTTCTCCCCTTAGATATTAGGATAGCTGGGAAGTATTTGTTTTGTTTAGATTAGGTTTTTGTTTGTCTTGTTGTTTTTGTTTCTGGTGCAAAATCAATTAATAAATGAACTGAGAGGGGGAGGAGGGAGAATTGATCCAACAGTGTGTTCTGTGTTGGTGTTTTTAAATTATATTTTGATATGTGTATGTATCATCAATTGGTGACAGCTGTGCAGTGTTTGGAGAGAAATATTTATTCTTTTAGCATACGTTTTAAAAAGAGATTCCAAAGTGTGATGCTCACTACAGCAGTGCCTCAAATTACAAAAGCAAGTTTCTGTACTTACTGATTTTTCACAAAGGAAATAGTGCAAATACTTTCAGAATATAACTCCGTCCAAATGTGAACCCAAGAAAACTAGAGAAAACAGGTTTTGTTGATGGTCAGGTAGCTATCAGAAGTGACCAAACACCTTAAATACTGATCAGTTTTGTCTTTTGAGGCAATTGTTTTGTATAGAATCATAGAAAATGGTTTGGCTTGGAAGGGACCTTAAAGGTCATTTAGTTCCACCCCACCTGCCACAGGAAGGGACACCTTCCACTATACCAGGTTGCTCACAGTCCCATCCAACCTGGCCTTGGTCATTTCCAGGAATGGGGCAGTCACAGGTTCTCTGGGCAGCCTGTGCCAGCGCCTCACCAGCTTCATAAGGAAGAATTTTTCTTAATGTCTAATTTAAATCTGCTCCCCCCACCGTGGGTTTATGTTTATCCAGAAAAGCAGGTAAATGGCTAGTGAGTAGAATTAAGCAGATTTTCTTGACTCTTCACAGAGTCAATGGTAGCAGAGCCATAAAGCATGCTTTTTGAAGTCTGCATAATGGTTTCTGTGTCTGTCCCTTTGATTTCTTCTTCCAGTTTGTATTGTAAATGTGACTAGCATGCTTTGAAACTTCTGAAACTTGTTTTGGGTTTGGTTTTTGCCACTTGAAGATTGCAGCTTTTCACTTTGGACCCTCTTAAATGAACTGTGCTTTTATTGTGGGGAAAAAAATGCAGCTGCCTGATGTGCTCGTGCTTCGAATGAGTTCTTTTAAACTGAGCGCTGCATTTTATACTAGGATACAGATAGCTAACTGTATTTTGTACATTTGTTAAAAATTGTGAGTGTGTTTCCTTATGACATCTGGGCGCAGACTTGTCAAGGTGGTAACAGTTCAGGAGTGTGTCAGGTCACTCCAAGACATGCCAGAGCTGCCCTCCCAGGCTCAGGAAAATCATGTCAGGCAATCTGGAGCCATATTCACCTGCGTGGCACTCACTCCCTACTTATCTGCTTTGGTGCACTCCTCCAGTCCCTCCTTCCCAGCTGATCTCCACTACTCAGATTGTATTGATGTCTGCCATCCCTTTAGTAACAGTATTTACAGGCTGAAGAGTCCTGGCCAGCTTTGTTCTTCACTTAAAAGCTTCTCCATAATTTTCATTATCCCTAATGATTTCATGCCAGCCTTGGAGATTAGAGGGGAGGGCAGAAATTCCAGAAGTATGGAGAGATTAAACACCCTCTGGGTTAGTTTAAATAATGTTGTGGTTCTGAAAGTCCATTTGCAGCATTTACTACTGAGGTTTTTCTGGTTTACTGAGTTGATGCCTTGAAAGAAATTCACGCCCATTGATTCTTTCAGAGAAGGACAATGGATTGAGATGTGGCTTTTCTAACAGCTGGATGGAATTATCTGTGTGCTCACTAATTATCTGTGTGCTCACTAATTCTTTTCTGCTATTAGAACTGAACTCTGTTGTTTCCTAATTCTCCCCTGGAACCCTTGTCAGAAATTCATGTTGCTTTTACTGTCTCAGAACTACAAGACTGAGGCTGTTTTATGTGAGAATTAATGCATCACAATGACTAGATCTTTCATTCTTGCGTTCCATCCTAGCACTTCATTATTTTTCACATTGTGAGCTTGTTCTTAACCTTTTTATAAACACACTTGAGGAGGATTCTGGTATGGGAAGACTCCACAGTTTTTCCACAATGTGTAGATCTAAAAAGAGAAGTGGAGGACCCTTTTTCTGTAGGGCTTTTTCTCCTGTGCATTGTTTGCCCTGGAGGAGCACTAATAGATCTGCTGTTCCTTCTCCCTTTTGAAAAGGGCTGATTTTTATGCATTTCCCTGTTTGTTTATGAAACTTGATTGCCTTATTATATTTCACATAGTTTCCCTGACTTTACTATTTAGTGATGTTGCCATTTTTTGTTAGTTTCTTTCAAGGCTTCTGTTACATGAGGGCAAGCAGTTATCTTCTGCCAATGAGCATGAATGCCTTATAAAAAAGCATGATGAGGAAATAATTATAACAAACTGTTTTGGCTAAGCATTTGTACAAAAGGCCATACAGGAAAAAATGAGCCAGAATGTAAGCACAGATATTAAAACCAAAAATATCTGGTTTTAACTCATTATTTTAGTATTTTACAATCCTGAATAAATAGCAGTTATTTTGCATTAACTAAGTTTAAAGAGTTCTTTAAAGGCCCACTGTCTTTCATCATCTATGCTAGATTAAAAAACAAAGTTTTCATTACTAGAGAGGCATAAAAATCTTGCTCCTCTAACCAGCCTAGCAGGAGAACGGATGGGTTTGATGGATGGACTATTGGATGGCTAAGAAGTTGGCTGGATGGCAGGGCCCAGAGAGTTGCAGTTAATGGCTCTTATGTCCAGATGCAGATCAGTCAGTCCTTCAGGGATCCATATTGGGACCAGTAGTATTTAGTATCTTAATTTAACAGCATAGACAGTGGGATTGAGAGTGCCCTCAACAAGTTTGCAGATGACACCAAGCAGAGTGGTTCAACTGATATGCTTGAGGGATGCTATCCAGGTGGGCTGCAACAGGCTTGAGGAGAGGGCCCACATGAACTTCATGAAGTTCAGCGAGGCAAAGTGCAGGGTCCTTCACCCAAGGCAGTGCAGTCACCAGTGTCTGAAGAGAGTGGGTGATGAATGGATTGAGAAGAGCCCTGTGGAGATCAGTTTGGGATGTTGCTAGATTAAAAAACAGACATGACCCAGCAATGTGAGCTTGCATCTTGGAAAGCCAACTGTATCCTGGGCTGCATAAAAAGAAATGTGCCCAGCAGGCTGAAGGAGGCTATTCTTCCTTTCTACTGTCTCCTGCAAGACCCCGCCTGGAGTACTGCATCGAGTTCTGGCATCCTCATCATAAGAAAGACATGGACTTGTTAGAGTTGATCCAGAGGAGAGCCATGACAATGGTCGGAGGACTGGAGTACCTCTCCTATGAAGAGAGGTGGAGAGAGTTGGGATTGTTCAGCCTGGAGAAAAGGAAGATTCAGGGAGACCTTACTGAGGCATACCAGTGCTTAAAGTGTGCTTAGAAGAATGCAGATGGAGAGACTTTCTATCAAAGCTTTATAGGACAAGGGGTAATGGTTTTAAACTAAAAGGAGGTAGATTTAGATTAGATACAAGAAGTTCTTTACTGTGAGGGTGGTGAGGCAGTGGCACAGGTTGGCCAGGGAAGCTGTAGCTGCCCTGTCCCTGAAGTGTTCAAGGCCAGGTTGGATGGGTGTCCCTTCCTGTGGCAGGTGGAGTGGAACTAGATGGTCTTTAGTGGTCCCTTCCAAACTAAAGTATTCTGTTTCTAACTGTGGTTGGATAACTGCTTATAAATGTATAAATTTGCTGAAGATAGAGGTAAGAATATGTGTGCTGTCAGTAGGTATTGAGAAAGATGTTTGTGCATATTACAGTATCTGCATTCAGAAAAGTGGGGGGTTTTTTTGTCCCTCTTTAATTTGGATCAAACTATGCTGGGGATGCCTGTATTTTATGGAATTAAATTCTGTTTAATACCGAAAGATTGAGTTAAGATATTTTAAGAAATGCCACATTATTTAATTTGGTAGAGAAACTTGAATATTTTTTATTTTTATTTTTTCCCTGAAAGCAAGTATTGCATTAAATGTTGTAAAATTGCAAGTAGGTATTTTGCACCATGTCCTCGCTTTGCCCGTGTACAAATACTGCTTCTTTGGACTTCTGCTGTGCGCTAACAGACCTAAATTGCCAGTTTTCCAAGTGAATGTATTTCTCAAAACAAAATGTATTTTTGGGAAATGAAAAGCTTCTACAAACAGATTTGCCCCCCCCCCCCCCCGCCTTTTGCATCTTCCAGGGGTTAAATTTAGGATTTGTGTTTTTCCTTTAAGTGGCTGTTAAAACCTGAAACATTGTATGCATTGTCCAAAAAGCCTACATTTATAGAAGTGTGTTCTTTATTTTGCTGTTTCTTTTGGTTCATTTTTTCTTTTTCTAGGTTGCATTATCTGTCCTTAATGCTAAACTTGCCTCTCTGTTACCTGGAGGAAAATAATGGGATGCTGGCAACAGCCCATGTTACCCTGTTGGGTTTTGGCATAATCTGGATGTGTGGTCCTAAAGTATCTGACTGCACACCACTGATGCTTCAGAATCACTCATGTCCACTTCCATGTTTCTCAGCACTGTGTTGTAGCTTTTTTGATGCTTTGAATTGCCCCGTCCCCTTTTTGTCCTGATCACTTCAAAGTTGATGCACTGGTCAGGTGTGGTCCCAGTATATCTTTGTGAGTCAGCGATTCTGCCTTGTAGCTATGTATGTCACAGGTGAAGGAGCTACTGTGCCTGTCTCTTCTGGGACTGTTTTTGGATTGGCAAAGTGGCTTTTTGAATCTAGGCTAATTTCATACTTGCTCTGTGAGTTGCTTTTACTAATGTTTTGGGTTTTGAGAGTGCTGACCAGGAATGCCCAAACTGACTCTGCTAAGGCGCTGTCTGAATGTAACCAAAACGTTTCTGGCACTGCAGTGGCCCCAGAAGTAGATGGGCTGTAGTTGCATATCATTCAGCAAAGCCAATAGCCAGGATGAGTGACCCGTGATTTTGTAAATCACCTGTGTGTAACTGGAAGTTGAGCACTGAGCTACGAGTATAAAACAGAGAAGAAACTGAAAGGAGACTCTTCATTTTCTGTCTCTTTTCTCCCTTTCCCCTGTGGTGTTGAAGAGTACTTAAACATTTGAATTCTAGAGGCATATTGCTTTTTTGTTGTGTAAGAAGTAATGTAGAATATTTTGCAACAGTAATTAGCATTACTGAGAAGTAGTAACAGTTGTTTTAAAAGTGGATGTCTAGCTGTGAACTTGTTATAATTTAACTGTTTTAATGGAAATCCTTTCAAGCTGAGAAGACAGATACTTAGGCTTGGTCAAACCAATTTTTTTCATTTTTTCTTTTGATAGCTATATGACGTTTTAGTTAAAACTATTTTTAACAGGAAAAGATAGGAAACAAAAAAGCATCTCATGTTTGCAGGGAGAATTGGAAAGGGAGTATTGCAGGGAGTATCTTGGAAACTCAAATATGACTGAAGAGTATCTACTTGTTAGCTTTGGAGTGGTACATTATTACAAGCATGGGCAGCATGACCTGTATTTAAGATTGTTTTATCCTTTCTACTGTCTAATCCTGTTTACTGTTACATTTTACCTTGTCAAATGTAAGCAAATATGAATTATGTTTTCTGAGGTTGAATAAATCTCAATAAATAAATTTATTGTTAATATCTGTGTGGATATTAATCTACTCCAATACATTGCATTGCTGAGGGTGTGTAGTAGAAGAGCAGACTGTTACTTTGGCTTTATTTCTGCTTCAATGACCATTTTATGGAAAGCCTTCAATTCTTCCTGTCTTTAGGAAGGAAATAAAAAATGGTCTATGGATGGTCATTCCCATTGTCAGGTTTCTCATTTTTGAGCAAACATGCTTCTAAATATGTGTTGTAAACCAAAATAAAATGTAAATTAGATCAGGAATATCAAAACGGGCTTGGCATTTTGTGTCTATTCTTCTTTTATGTATGGAAGCAGCAAATGCTAGACAGTCCCTTGTCTGTTAACACCTAGGATTGTTGGAGAAAAGAACAGTGTATTGTTCAAAGCTGTATATTGTGAATAATCAGAAGTTTTCACACTAAGTAAATAGCCTTGGATGATGGAGTCCTGACTCAGTGTGAAGGGAGGAGTTGTTTACAATTACCACCTATCAGTCATAGTTATGAAGTTAGTTCATACACAGTTCTCACAAGGTAGCAAATTTGTGATGAATATCTGTCATCCTGGATTGCTTCTGCTGGGAGGTGTATGTAGTAGTAAAAAGAATAGAGTTATTACTGCATCCGGGGAGAAAATTGTTGCTAAACTCTGCTACCTCTGTACTGTGGTTGTTAGGTGTTAATGAAGCTACAAAGCTGTGTTTAAAATGGAGAACCCAGCTGGATTTTTGCTTAAGCATTTGTAATACTCTTAAGTTAACACAGTGAATGAATTAAATCTGTACTTTTTCAATTTCTGTGGTTTTAAGTGGCAAAATTGCTACATGCTCATTCTCACTGGGCTACATGTTTTTGTTTAATGGAAAACAAAAGGATTTGATTCAGCAGGCATACAGTGATGAATATCGTAAATATTTGGTTAAGCTTCTGTTATGCTTCCATAAAGGTAGTCAAGTATATTAGGTGCCCTAGAAACAAAAAATGAGAGCTACTGTATTTGCATATTATATGTATTTTCTTTGTAACTTTACCTGCAGGTGTCTGCTGTATTTAGTACTAATAAAACTAGGTATATAGTGACCATTGCAAAGAAAAACTTCTTACCTTTTAAGAATGTTGGATCTTAATTTTTATTGGGCATTTTTTATTTTTAATTAGGGATGCCTTTTCTGGTGTAATATATGCTTAAAATCCTATGAAAATTAAAAGTGACATTTTCTTCTGGAAAAATAGTGTATTTTTATACTGCTTGCAACTGCAGAATATATTTCTGATAACTGGGTTTTGTTTAATTTTTTTTTTTTTTTTCAGTTGTACTCACTAAATGATTATAAGCCACCCATTTCTAAAGCTAAAATGACACAGATCACCAAGGCAGCAATCAAGGCTATAAAGGTAAGAACTTGTCTAACTTCTTTTGGCTTCCTTTCAGTTTCTCATCTGTGTTTAAATAACTGAACAGCTTAAAGAACTTGCTTCAGAACTTTCCACCTCCTTTGTTGTGTATATAACTTCCAAGTTATGATCAAATGTTATAGTGATGGGATTTTCAGGAGTGCAACATAAGGCTTAATGTGTTGTGTCACTTTCATTTGCTGGTTGTCATATGTGAGAAAGAATTATACCAGCTTGATTCTTCAGTCAGATCTGAAAGACAGTTGTTTGGTTTTTTTTTTCCTCGGTTTAAAAAGGAAACACGTTGCCTGAGAACAGATGAATAAATATAGAACTACAATCTGCCCCTTTCTGTCCACCCTAAAATCTAAGATGTGTGCCTTTGGATCAATATAGTTGTTTTAAGTTTTATTTGATTTTTGTAAATTCTTAACGTACGTTTTCACAGGTGTTGTTCATAGGTTTTATTTTTTATGTTGCCTGAATAGAAATTATTCCTAAGACTTTTTCTTGCCACAAAGTAAAACTAATTGCCAAACAGTAGTGGAGCAGCAGAGACAGCACTAAAAAGTGATGAAGTATGCCATTAGTGTTAAGTACTTAAAGCTAGAGAGGTAAAAAAGAGGATAGGATAGAAGCAAAAAAGTCATGAGGTTACGCTCTTCCTATGTACATTCCTCTGCTGAAAATGCAGATGTGTTTTTAGATAATTAAAATTGGTGTTTTGTGTAGTTTGGGGAGAGAGCAGTATGTCCTGGGTTCAGCTGTAACAGTTATTTCTCTCCTCCATAGTAGTTGGTGCAGTGCTTTGTTTCAGCTTTAGTCTGAGAATAGTGCTGTAACACGCCAATATTTTTAATTGCTGCTAAGTAATGCTTACCCCAATGGCTTTTCAGTTTCATGCTCTGCCAGTGAGGAGAGGCACAAGAACCCGGGAGGGAACAGATACAGGACACTTAACCCAAACTAGCCAAAGGGGTATTCCATACCACAGCACATCATGCCCAGGATATAAACTGGGGGAGTTACCCAGAAGGCCTATATCGCTCCTTGGGTCAGGCTGGGTATCGATAAGCAGGTGGTGAGCAATTGTATTGTACATCACTTGTGTTTGTTGTTTTTTTCTTTTCCCCTTTTAGTTTTATATTCTCACCTGTCGCCATTAATCCCAGCTGGTAACTCAGAACCATGCAGTTGCTTGCTCACTCCTCTCCCCCCCACTTCTTCTTCTGCCTGCTCCCAGAGGGATGGGGAGGAGAATCAGAAGAATGTAAGAGATAAGAACAGTCCAGTAGCTAAGGTATAACACAAAACCACTACTGCTGCCACCAATAATAATAATGATAAGGGAAATGACAAGGGGAGAGCATACAACTGCTCACCACCCGCCGACCGATACCCAGCCTGACCCGAACAGTGGTCTACCCCTTCCGGGTAACTCCCCCCAGTTTATATACTGGGAATGATGTACTGTGGCATGGAATACCCCTTTGGTTAGTTTGGGTCAGGTGTCCTGTCTTTGCTTCCTTCTGGCTTCCCCTCCTGCCTGGCAGAGCATGAGACTCACAAAGTCCTTGGTCAGAGTAAACATTACTGGGCAACAACTAAAACCATCGGTGTTATAAGCATTGTTCCCAGGCTGAAAGTCAAAAACTCAGCACTGCACCAGCTACTAGGAAGGAGAAAAATGACTGCTACTGTTGAACCCAGGACATCTCCCCTTGTTATTTCCTTTATTATTAATAGTAGTAATAGTGGTTTTGTATTATACCTTACTTATTGGACTGTTCTTATCTCAACCCATGGGATTTGCATTCTTTTGTTTCTCCTCCCTATCCCTCTGAGAGCAGGGAGGAGAGAAAAAGGGGGAGAGTGAGTAAGCCGCTGCATGGTTCCGAGTTACTGGCTGGGCTTAAACCACGACAGTATGATGACAGAAGAGTGAAATTCATTGGCATTCTTAAATAAGAGGAGCCTACATAAATTAAAATTTGTGTATTGCAGTATAATGAAAATGTGAAAACTTGCACTAAACATAAAGGAGTAGTAAACGATGTAAATGGTTCTATAAATTAAACAACTGCATGGTACCAAAATGTTTTTATCATCTGCTTAACTTGGAAATCCTGCTTCCTCTCTTATAATTTCAGTTACAATATTTGTGTAAGGTAGTTATTGGGGTGATACAGGGCCATTGTGATATGTGAGATTAAAAAAAATACCAACACAACAAAATATAAGCCCCGCCCCACCCAAAGAAAAAAAAAAACAAAACCAAAAAGCACCACCACAAAACCACACCTAAAAAGTTGCAAAACCTGACTAACGACCACCACCAAACCCCAACCAAAACCCATAAAAAAACCTGGCCAGGTCAACTTAAAAAAATAGAAGTATTCAGTGGATGCTATAAGGTCTTCCTATCTTCCTGTACTCATGCTTTTAGGTTATTAAAATGAACAGTTGGAAAATAAACATAGGGAAGTACATGCTGTACTTAATAACTTTAGGTTAACATCTTCAGTCATGTACAATGAAATAACCACGTTTTTGAAGGAACAGTTATGTTATTCTCTTAGTTCTCACTAAAGAAGTGCATGTTATTAAAAAAATGCAGTGTAAAAAACCTTCAGAAGGCAAGAAAAAGTGAGAGTTTTCTTTGTATGCTGTTCAGTGTTCTAAGGAAGACAGCAAACTCAGCTGTAGGTATTGGATTGCTATGTTTCTGTTCCTGGTTCTACTGTCAATATTGCATGACTTGAACAAATACACGGATCTTGAGTTTTTCTCCTCTGAAATACTGTTTTATTTTTCAGTTCTACAAGCACGTTGTACAGAGTGTTGAGAAATTCATTCAAAAGGTATGTCAGTTATGGGTGTTTTATGTTAGCACTGAGAAAAATTTCTTCATTTTGGATTACAGAGTATTGAGGAGAATTAGGGCTTAGGTACACATAGATTAGTATTTTTATCACATGTTAGTTTAGTTTTTAGTCACATTCAGTTTCTTCTTGTAATCAGTAGCTGACCCATGATGCAGAAAGACAATACTTTGTCCTCATTTTGTATGTGTGGTATACTTTGATCTCAATGACTGTAGATAATGTCTTAAGACTACTTCTGTATGTATTCATTTAATGTTACAAGAGGCTGTCAGGGTGGCCCATGTGAACAGAAAACTGCAAAAGAATTGACAGTGTTTTGGCGAGTGACAGCTGCTGTTGCTGTTCTGCCAGGTTTTCCCATAGTTTTTAAAGCTGAAGGGAAGATGACCATTCAGCCTTATCTTTTGTGTAGCAGGAGATGTAGCATTTCAGTTTGTGGTTCCTGCTAGTAATTTAAAACAAAAAAATATTTGTATGATTAGACTGGAATTACTTTTTGAGAAGATACAGGATTAATTTAAGGATTCTGAATAACAGAGAATCTTATTGCATTTTGTTTCCTTGCAATAATTAATATTCTTGGGTAAAACTGCGTGTTACCTCCAGTTGGAAAAGCATGGATTCCAATTTGTGAGTTTTCCTTCCTTGTCTGCATTGTACCTGATTGCTTAGTTGGTCATTTTAGTACTGAATTTTTCTCCTTCTGTAAATAGGAGTAAATTATGATCAAATTGCCTTTTTATTTTGACAAACAAGCTAGAGAAGTTAGTCTGTTAATGTTGCAATATTGGATGCAATTTTTCTTCTGTTGTCTATTTTACCATGCAGTCTGGATTGCTCTGTGTCAGTAACCTGTCTTTCTCACTACCTTTTGTTTCTTGGCGCCCAGTGCATGGTGCAGTGGCTTTTGGCAGTGGTTGAACAGTGTCAGCAGGGTTCAACTTCAGCCTGGTGTTTTTAACTGTCTCAGAACAGTTCATGAATTAATTATTTAGGTACTGGCACATCAGCCCTATGTGGAAAAGGTATCATATGTATGTTTCATGGCAGTAGCAAAGACTGGTAGTTTACCATCACTGCTAGTGTTTTGTGAAGTAGTTGTCTTTTAGGGCATTGTCTCTGACTTCTTCCACCTCTAAAAAGTGGTATTGATAACCTCTGATCCTTGGTTAATACTACAGGTGAACACAGGAGAATGAGAGCAGGTGTACATCTTACCCCTCTCAGATTGGTAGCACTTTGCAGTTCCATGTGCTAAAATTAATCTGGAATTGCCCAAGTTCCAAATACTGCTTTTTGTTGTGATGGTTGTGATTGATTATTCTGTATTCAGAGGCATGGGAGATTTATCCTCTGAATGAAAGCATGACCATTTGTCAGGAAATGGACTGGTTGTTCGTGACCTTTCCACAAGCTAGTAAGAGTACATTTGTGTTCAGTGTCTAGTACTACTTGATGAGGGAGTTCTGCACTGTTCATTGCTGGTTGGAGAAGGAAGGTGGGTGTTGTTACTGATAATCTTGTTAATGATCACTGGATTAGATGTTTCCCTTTAGTGGGCTTGATTTTTTTTTTTTTTTTTTTTGTCTTGGGGTTTGGGGGTTTTGTTTGTTTGTTTGGGGTTTGTTTTTTTTTCCAGTATTTCATGAACAATTGAGTGAAACACAATTTATGAACAACATCATATAATAGTAAGTTCCTATTTTAGTAGAATTGGAAATCAGCAGATGAAGGCTAGCTGTTTGATACTCATGGACTTACTCATGTTTGGAAGATAATTGGATTATTTTTTCTGGAAGCAGTCACTTCAAGTTAAAGCTCAAGATACTGACTCTTCTGTTAAAATACGCCATAGACTTGTCCAGAGTGCTATCAGTACTCTCTCAGTTATTTTACTGTTGATTCTTTACTACTCTATTTTCTTTCTTCAGAATTAATCTCATGAGGTTACTGAAACTCCAGGTGAAATAATTGCCTGTGACATTCTTTGTTTTGTGACACTTAACTCACTGGGCTGTTCTATTCTCTGTCGAAACATTTCACAGGTCTAATGACCACATTTCATATATGTAAGGATATTCCATTGTGAGAGCAAGACTTGAATAAATCCTTTGAGTAATCAAATTATCTTATTGCTTAGACCGACTCAGAAAATAAGTGAATATTTGTTATGGAAAATATCCACTGAGAATTTTGTTGTGGAAAACATCTACTGATATTCCACATTTGTTATGAAAAATGTCCATCTGAGATTAGGAATATGCAGGCTCACTGCCCCGGCTGTAACTCTTCTTTATGTTTTAACTTTTATTATCCTTTTTTATAAGATATATTATTAATTATAATATTTTTTCTTTCTGTATATGTCATGTTTTTAAATACTCCATTTGACATGTTTGCTGAGTTTTCATATTAAATATCTGTGCCTTTTATTAATTTGAATATTGTGAAATATTGTATACAGGTCTGTATCAGGAATGCTCTTGGTAATTTAACTTTTCAATAGCTACAGTACATTGAGGTTATTATCTGAAGACAGTTTACTATATCCTATTAGATTTTAATTTTGTAATTTCATAATGCACATTTATTCTTGAGAGGATGCTGCACACATCCTTAAAAATAAGGAATGCCATAGTTAACACTGAACATGTTTAGATCCTAAATAAATGCTTTATCAAGGTTGCAAATGTTAGCATATCAGCACTTTTCAGAAAAGGAAGTTTGTATGTAGGCTATAATAAAATTAATAGTCTGAATAGTTTGACACTATATTAGAGATTATGAATTTAGTGTGTTGCATAATATGTTTATAGACTATGTGGACCAGAGAGGGAATGGGTGTACTTTCCCATGTTTCCCTAGTACCTTGTGTGGTAAGTGTATACAACCAATATTCATGAAGTAAATCTGTGTCATAGTATAACTATATAGGTACAGTCACCATTCTGGTAATGACTTCGTTATGTCTTTGTGCTGCTTTTCATTCTGTCTTAAAACTTTTAGCAGTAGTTATTTATGGTGCAGTTACTTTGCAATTAAAACACAAAAGTTTTAACTTTACTTGTTAAGTAAAATTAACTAAGTAATTAGTATAGTTAGCAGACATGCTTTATAAATACCATGCTGTTCATAAATTACACAAGTTTTCCAGACCAGTATCACTAAATATTCTCAAACAAACAGATGTCCACATAAATATGTGGGTTTTTTTTCGCAAGGGGAGGATATGCCAAGCACTAATAAAATGTAAAGTAAAGTAAATGAATGTTAACTTTAATATTGACTTTGATCATAAAGAAGGACTGAAATATTTTGAATTGTACTTACAGCTAATACCAATGTACTGTTAAGAATTCGGCCATGCTTTATTCTGTTTTCTTAAAAAAAGATGTATGCGTTTAAAAAGGCTGTGTGGTTCGTGTGCTAATTTTTAATAGCTAGATTCTAAAATGTTATTTTTTTAGTGGTAGGAAATAGATTTTAAACCATTTACGTATTTGCAGAATACATATAGATGTGATAACTTGAATATTAAGGCTGGCTGGTTTTGAGTGAGTGTAATCTTTCAGGAGAATTTATTAAATAGAAAACATTTTATTAGTACTTTGCCTTGTTTAAAAATTAAAGAGGACTCATCACACTTGTTCTGCCATCAGTGTTTTTTGTTATTTTTCACATATGTGTATTTTAAATTACCATTCTTTGTAGTGCAAACCGGAATACAAGGTACCTGGTCTGTATGTCATTGACTCCATTGTGAGACAGTCCCGGCATCAGTTTGGACAAGAAAAGGATGTATTTGCTCCAAGGTTCAGTAATAACATCATCAGCACTTTCCAGAACTTGTACCGTTGTCCTGGGGATGATAAGGTAAACCACTTACAGATTTTTCTAATTAAGGCAATCTTTAGCATGTTATCTGTGAGGAAGAAAGATTTTGATCTTGCTTTCTGCTTGCTAGATTGGACCTAATTATAGACTTACATGTTTATATGTATTTCTTTGATTTTGCTTGTCTGAGTGTAGGGATGGGGGAAGACACTTCCATTAGATTAGTTAGACTTTTGGAAAGGTTTCTAAGAAGACCAGGTCGATTCAAGTTAATGTATTTTGATGGAGGGAAAAATTAAGTGGGCATGTGGTAGAACAGGGATTTATAGTCAGACTTTTATTGATTTCTTCCCCTCTTCAGTGAAAAAATGAGCAAGCAGGTTTTTTATAGTGTCAAGGAATAGACATCTTTCTTGGCAGCAGTATCTTCAGTGCAAGATAGTCTGTTTTGGACTGAAGGAGCAATAGAAGAGAAACAAAATATCTTAAAAGTTATCTTTCCTTTGATACTGAATCAGCCAACGACTGAATAAGGCTGAACTTAAATAGTTTGACCCAATAGTTCAGCTGTTCCCTTGGACCACAGTAGTCAAGACCGCTACCAAATTATCTTTATAATAGATTGGCTGGAAATAAGCAGCGTGTTCAGGCAGTTTAACTTCCTTTACATTTGTCACTAATCTTAAAAGAGCTGGAGTTTCTTCTTACTGAATTGAAAAATTACAAAAAGATGGGAAATGCTATAAGCTTTATCCTCCACATAAATTTGTGTAATAGAGTCATTAAGTGAAGTAGTGAGTGAGGGGGAACACTGCAGGAAGAGGAAGACAAGTTATTCTTGGAATACACATGCATTCATACAGCTGTAGTTTTCAATCAAAGATCTGGAAACTCCAGGCATGCATAGAAGATGATTAAGTAAGGCAAGTTCAGCCAGTGCATGTCTCCTAGAGTTGTTTTTAAGATTCCTGCCTTTTTAGAGGAGTTAGGACCTCTGTATGTCAGGATTTGCAAATTTTAAGTGGTTGGAAAAACTGCTGTGAATGTCTTCTCTTCTGCAACTGAGTTCTGAGATACTGTTGAACAGATCAAGTTAAATGACATTTTTCCAGTCTGGTTTTAGGTTATCTGCATGATCAACGTGTGCTGCTTTTATTCCATAGTGTTTTATATATAAATAGGCAAGATAGTTAACGTTTTTCTTCATATAGTTGTATTGCTTAAGCAGTATTAGTTTGTTTTGTGTAATCATTTGGTTTACTACTCTGGGAAATGCACTAATGCAGAAATAGCCTGACTTATTGAAGAAGGAGATCTGGCACAAGGGTGGGTGCAAGTACACAGTAAGTTTCTGGTTAAAAAAAAGTATAGTAAATTTATTGTAGGGTAAGAAATAGCACTACTCATGCTGTGATATTTCAGTGCATGGCAACTAATATCACATTAGACATGTTTAATGTGAAGGGGGTTAGTAAAGCAAAATCTGTTTGTAAAGCACCTGTCAGGTTCATTTGTAGAATCTTTTTCATCTCAGTTAGGGAAAATGTATTTTACAATATGAAGTCTTGCTGCTGTGTTGTGTATGGATTCGTTATTATAGGAAAGCCTTTGCTGTGAAAGTAGTTATATATCTAACCCAGCAAAAAATTATGCTGATGCTGTCAGAGATACCAAGATACGTTCCTGTTTTCTAGCATTTTGATGTTTAATGTGATTAAAAAGTGTGACTGACAGAGAAACACAAGTTATTGTTATATAAGCAAATGTGGTTTTGTTTTTAAATCGAGCAGAAATACAGTAGCGTTTTATTTAAAATAACAAAACAACTCCCCCTGATTCCTTTGGCTCAGTGATGGGAAGTACAGTGGGGAGATAGATACAGAGGCACAGAAGTAGTTTTATATTCCAGTTCTGGATGGAAGAAGGAACTCTACATCTTCCATGCAGTGAAAATTCATCATTTCTCACTATTAAAGTTAATTATTGTCTTGGAGTTCAGGGCAGACAGAGGTTCATATTTCACAAAATTTAAATAAGTAAATCATCTTTATGACAGCAAACATAAGCTCTTGTAAAGAACTTTCTGCTCTCTATGATACAGCAAACTTTCTGTTCCCTCATCTAAGCAAGGATCTTTTACTATCACATATATTTCTATTCAGCTTTTCAAAATAAAGCAAAATCTTGCCTTTTGGTAGAAGTGAAGCTGAGAAAAGAAAACATTTGGGAGCAGATCAAAACAGTGGAATAGAAATGCAAGCTGAACAATGAGTTACATGTAATGGAGTTGTATGAAATCTTAATTTTGATTTTTTCTTACCCATGATGCACAGTTTTTTAATGTTGCAGTGTAATTTCAATAGGTAGGAGTTGTGTTCCAGTTTAAATTTTTAAATTCCTTAGTTTATCAAGCGAGTTTGCAAAATATTGACGACTTTCCTAATAAATGTATGTAGCAGTCTTATTAGTATGTGCATATATTTCAGTGGACATAAAGAATTTTGGTTCATAGGTAGGTTAGAATTACATTCCTATATGTTGACTGTAGAAGTTGAGACTAGTAATTCCTCTGTTTAATTATTAATAATTCTTAAAAATACTTAAAACAATTGTTCTTCCATACCATCTTCTAAAAGTAAAGGTGCAGAAGAGCTAGATGCATTTGCTTGGCTTTAATATATTTAATTTTCTGTTGAGAAAAGACTGTCACTATATGCATAGTGTATCTTTACTGTTGGCTAGGGTCAGCTTCAGGTTCATAGCTTAGACATCTTTGGTGTGATCCAGTGTAACTGTTCTTAAGGCTTTTATGGTTTGTAAACTTAAAGGTGTTTCAGTCTAGATGGATTGACATTGCTAGTTAAGAATTTCGTAATTGATAATAACAAGAAAGATAATCATGACTCAGATCTTCTTTTATCCTTTCTTCCTTTTAGAGTAAAATTGTTAGAGTGCTGAATTTATGGCAGAAGAATAATGTGTTCAAGAGTGAAATTATTCAGCCTCTTTTGGATATGGCAGCAGGAATTCCTCCTCCAGTTGTGACCCCTGTCTTGCCCAGCACTACAGCTGCTATGAGTAACAATACACCAGGTAAATGAGGACGGGTTAAAACCATACTTAGGATCAAAACATTTGTGTCAGCTTTGGTGCATTGGCGGTTAACATGCTGAAAAATGTCACACGTTTCCCTTATACAAATCAAATAAATGCTAGAAAGAAACAGAGCCAGCATCTTGATCAGGGAAACGACAAAACCAAGAGGCAGCCTGCTGTGCTTACTTCCCAGCAATATATTATAAGTATATTCAGGTTGAGTAACAGTGCAGTGAGACCTAGTTTTGCTCTCTAAAGTCAGAACAGTAGATCACCGACAAGTTAAAAACCTAACACAGGGCTTAATACAGTCTTTGTTAGTGGTGCCACAACTGAGAGAAACGAAAGAGTACATCAGTAGTGTTTTGCTATCCATAGCATTGAGCTTGCTGGATAATGAAAAGAGAGTGCTCCTTTAACTTGTGCTGGCCAACAGACAGTGATTTCAAGGGAAAAAAAAACCACAATACAGACTGCAGCTGGTGACATACTTCTTTCTCCTTCAGATCTGAGATCTCTGCTGGAGAATCATAGGCAAAAAGTTGCTCATGGAGTATGTTCCTCTTTGCTAAACGTTAACATTACTGTGCATGCAGACTTGGTAATTTTGTGCTCTGTCTTCCTTACTCAGATGGCAGGGAGCTGGCTTTTCAACTTTTTTTGCTTGTGGAGATTCTTTTCATTCCAGATTGGGAGTATTTTACGTATAGAAATTGGGTTTTGGCACATGCAGACCTGCTCTTGTCACCCACCTTTAGCTGACACTGCTGAAAAGCAGTGAGGTGGACAAATGCACCTTACTTTTTGTGGGTGTTTGTAAATGTGTGAGATTTCCAGCTCATGGATTGTATTGACTGCATTTTCTAGCTGAGTGTTTTTTATTGTCATTAGTTTGATTAGTTGAAATTGCTGAAATCATAGGTCTACTCTAATGCTTTTTAAAATTCTGATGTAAATTGTCTTTAAAACAGCTAATCTAGTCATTTACACTTAGCATCCATTTTGGCATATTTCTGTTTCTGAGCTAAAAGCAGGACTATTTATGAGGATGGAGGATTCTTCTGGATTATGGCATGAAACTAGTTATCATTACTGATTTTGTCTCGGTGTTCCACTTGAGGGGAAAAAAAAAGAGGCTACAATAAGCAATCCTCATGAATCCAGCTGCTGCAGGTTAAAATTTCTAATAGTATCCTTTAGGCTTCTCTTGGGGTAAGGTGCAAGTCAAGCAAATTCTGGACTAACAGATGTTACTGATTAGATTACTAACAATTATCATTTGGTATATATTGTTTCCATTAAATGGTTTGGATTACTGTGTGAAATCTATTCATTTTGCATTTGTCAATGTTTTTGTTAGTAGTCCCCATAGGTCAGTAGTGGAAAGAGCTGTGAACTACACTTACAGTAATCCTGCTACCTGAGAAATGTTGATAAGAGTCTGTTATTTTTGTGTGCTCTATGTGTGTGTCAGAAAAATGGTTTCAACTGATGTTAATACAATTCTTTCTCAGTAATAGCCTTTTTTTTTTTTTTTCATTCTTCTAACACGGTTTCTAGTTCTCTATGTTAAAATATTTTGGCATTGGATTTTCTGGTTTTTAGGAACACCTGTGACTCCAGTTACTCCAGCCAATGTAGTGCAAAGTTTACCTGATCCTTGGGTGTCTCAGATTGCTAATACAGATACCCTTGCTGCTGTTGCACAAATTTTACAGAGTCCTCAAGGCCAACAGGTAAATATTTTGTAGACAGTTACCCTGTACACTGAGTGATACTTTGTGTCTTTACAGTACACTTAAGAAGTGGAATGCACTTTGTGAAATGTGGAGGAATAGCTTTTGAAGAAGGAAAGGATGTTAAGTGAGACTGGAAAGCGTGGAAAGTTAGTAATGTAATTTTAAAGAAAAAAAGGGTGAAGCAAAAGAAAACTATTATGCAGATGAGAAGTGAATGAAAGGTTTAAAACCTGCAAATCACAAAGAAATTACATTGGATATTTTGTTCAAAATGGTAAAATATTGAAGAAAATGGATTTGAGGAGAGGGAAAATATGGTCTTAAGTAGAAGCGTGGGGACAAACTGGATATACTGTAAATATGTACGTGCAGATCTTTAGGATTGGTAGGTGAACTGCAACATTTGCTTTGATTCTCTGTCTCTTTTTTCCTGTTCTTCATGCCACTCCACCTGCCCCCTTCCCAGGCACCAAAGTCTTTGATTTCATTTTAAAATTGTGTTTTATGTGTGAGAGTGCATGTAGGTAAGTTGGAAGTCTAGACATAGGAGAGGGCAGAGTGAAAAAGATGTGACCAGCAAGAACGTGAAAACAGCAAAAATGGTGACTACCCAGGATTTTCTCACTCTGCGGCTTCTATCTCTGCTTCTTCAGTTTGATTCCTTCCTACTCAGAGCAGTGAACAAGGTGGACCAGCCTTATTTGCTCATCTTCTGTGGATCAGCCAAGAACAGAGAGGGTAGCTCTTCAGCTGTACGTGTTGTAGTAAAGGTAGAAGAATAATGGAAGCATTTTCAGAGGCTCAGCTGTAGGAGTCTGTATGATTGTTTTTAAAAAAACAGGAAGAGTTGTTTCACATTATCAGAAGGTCACTGTAAAACAATCCTGAAAAAGGATCATACATCTTTGATGCATTGTGGAAAAGACGATCAGTGTAATTAGCTTGTGCAGAGTTTCTGATGATCCGTAGTAAGAAGGGAGGGATTGAACCCAAAAGAGATCAGTGGGGTACCCTACAAGGAGGTAGAATATGAATGTAAAGGTAATCAGGGTCTTTGAATCCAGAGACTGGATTTGCTCAACTTTTTTTCCAAGACTGCCCCAAAAGTAAGGCTCCAGGGGTTTACTTCTTGGAAGGTTAAAAGACAGCTTCTGCTAATTCCACGGTACATTAAGAAATCTTTTTTCCGTAGGATTAGTATTCTTTACTTTTTTGTTAAGGTAATTCTGTTCAAAACAAACCACTCCAATCACCACCCCCAAAACTATTTTTAAATAATATTTGAAACACCCAACGCTATTTTTAGATAGTATGTTTTAACATCTATCTTTTGATGTTACCCATACTTTGTTTTTACTGTAACATACTTTGGTGTTACTATACATCTGTTGCCCTGGAGTGGCTGCTTCTGGTTTAGCATTGCATCTAGGCAAATTTTATCGTGAGATAGTCCTATGTAGAGCCCAGAGTCTGTGTCATTGAAGGATGTCAGTTTATATTCCCAGTTGCTGGTCAATTTGCTTTTTGTCTTTTGTTAACAGAACAAAGGAATTGCATTCAGTCACCACAAACCTGAGTTTCAGCATGAGATTTTTCATTGTGACTAGAGACACTAGTGCAGACTTTTCATATAGTCCAAATGCATTAGCTTAAAGTGGAGCTTGCAACAGTGCGTTTACTTTCTCTACACAAATGTTACAGCATACAGATTTTCCTAATATACATGGGCCCTTAGGAAGCTGAAGTAGGCTAACAGATTTTTTTCAGGTCAGAAGGAATCAAACTGGAGAAACTTCTGAGGGGGAACCCTAGAAAGCAGGAAATCCTGAGTGGTGACTGGTCATCATGCAACCTGTCAGAGCAAGTTAGGAGAAAGAAGCATCTGCATGTCTTATCAGCTACAGAAAACAAATTAGCCAGTAAGTGGGAACAAAATTTGCCATAAATGAAAACAAATAAAGATGAAATATTAGCCATAGGTTAGATGGTACTGCATTCCTGAGGTCTGTCTTTTTTTTTTTTTTTTCCCCCTAAGTAGAAGGGAAGAATACTAGTTTTGATTTTTGCTTTAAAAAAATACTTTTTTGCTTAATGCATTTCTTATCTTTTCTCTTTTAGCTTCAGCAGTTGATACAGACGCTGCAGATACAGCAGCAGAAACCGCAGCCTTCACTACTGCAAGCTCTGGATGCTGGTCTTGTTGTTCAGTTGCAGGCCCTCACAGCACAACTTACAGCTGCAGCTGCTGCTGCTAACACACTTAATCCACTGGAACAAAGTGTCTCTTTTAATAAGGTAGAAGTAAAATAAGTTTGAAGAAATATCTGTTGTTAAAATATATGTAAGTCAAAGTCTTCTTTTGAATTTTACTGTTTGTCTTCAGAGATTTTAAAAATACATTATATATTGTGAAGTGCTCTATCTTGAAAATCAGAAAGTCTAGAGAGTGGTATAAATGAAAATACCAGTTTTATATGAGTTTAGGCATTTCATAGAATACTTTGAGTTGAAAGAGGCTATGGGTCCTCAGGGGTGAAGATGGATGTGATTTAACAAAGTTAAGCCATTGTTACATCTTTTTCTTCATCCTTTGTAATGTAACAGTGAGAACTGAGCATGTCTTATACTTCCCTTTCCTGTGTTTATGATCTGTGCGGTTTTCCCAATAGAGTAAAATGTAATTAGACTTGTAATTTTCATATATTATAAATGCCAAGAAAACTTGATCTTAGCCACAAAGTGATTGTAAGTGAAGAAATAAATATATGACTGTAGTTAAAACTAGTCATGTGACACTTTTTAGAGATGTCAAAATGTAAAAACAAAACCAACTCTGTAGGTAGAGAAACTTTGTATGCGTTGCAACAGATGTGCCTATCAAAAAAAGAAAGGAAAAAAAAAAGGCAACAACAAAATGCAGGAATTTAAGAAGATTAATGTAGCTGAATAACCATGCTAGAAAATACAGTAGTAATAGTATACTACCATTAGAATAAAAAAGGAAGAACTTCTATTCAAAGATTAAAAAATAAGTAAATAAATCTTGTCCCATTATCTTTGGAAGAAACAGTTTGTGTGTAGATAATATCTGTAGGATCATCCTGGAATGAATAAATAATAAAAATAAGGAAGTCAGAGAAGCAAAACTCCCTTTTTTTTCCCTAACCCAGATAACCTCTTTTTCAGGCAGTTAGCTGCTCAGAACTTCACAAGTGCTGAGTTAAAAGTTTTAGCACAATTTATCTTTTATTTCTCTAATTTGTCCAGCTAAGCTCAAATCTGTGAAATAATAAAGAGTTGTCATCACTAATGAAAGTAATGCAGCTGTAAAAATAAGTAAGGAACAAAATGGCCTGTACTCATGCTGTATCACAGCTGTAACCATCAACTCGAGTAGAGTAAAATCACAGAAAATGAATGCATTACTTAATAGGGACTGCCTTAGTATTTAGATGCAAAAATTAGTAATACGGCATTGTATTAGGGTTTGTTCTGCTGACTTCAATTCCAGCATTTACATGGATAGGCATGTTCATAGGTGTGGGTGTCTTGAATGTTGGACAACTTAACTGGAGAAAACAGAAGGAATTGGCATTCTGCTGAGTTGTTTATATACATTGTGTAAGTTCGGCTGGTGCTCTTCAGTTAGCTGATGCTAGTAATGGTATGTAGGAGTCTTGTTATTATGTGATTCTGATTTCTGGGACTTAGAAGGTAAGTGTTGTGGAACTAATTCTTCTGGCGGTGTGATAATTTACAATCAAACTTCCAGCAGGCATACGGTGTTGATTTGTTCTTGTAAGTTGTGGAAGACTTGTTTTCATAGTATGTGATCTGTGCCTCAGTTCTGCATTATACGAGTAGTGTCAGATTATAACACATCTCAAATTTGTGTTCAGTGTTATGTAGCATCCTTATGAATGAACTAATCCGTGTCTTGTTAGTCTATTGAGGCTTTTACTCAAAGATTATTTAGGCTGCGTGGGTTTTTTTTTTTTTAGTAGAACTTTGGTGTTACCATATCTATATTCTTCTTTTTCTGAGGTTTGAGGATATCTGAATCTAAGTCTAGGCATTATAGAAGAGTGTATATTAATATATATGTATTAATGATCAATCTTAATTTTGCAGTGAGGTTTGGGGATAATAATTTTCCCTGCTTTTTTAAATGGTTTTTATCAGCACCAATATCATCTGGCATATGAATCCTCGTTCTCAATATCTGAAGACCAGAAGTCATAATGATGTAATTGTTTATTCGACTATATCTGTTTTATTATATGCTACAATTTTATATCTATATTTTAGTAGACATGGCAGCCTTAATAAAAAAAGTGTTAAACAGGCAATATTTACTTTTATAGGAAGCACCTATAAGTGCAAGTGTTTTAGCTTGAATCGGGAGCATGCTTTTGAGGTGAAACTTTTGATTGTTTGTGTGTCCCCCACATCATTTCACATTGCAGAGCAACCTTGAATACGTAAAGTAGACGCATTTAGATTAAGCTAAAGCAAAAGATAGGCTACAACTGATGAGATGAACACTCAGTTAACAGAGCCAGACTGGAGCTGCTTCAGAGTAACTAGTGACAAAATCCAAATAGCATGCCCAAATAAAATAAAAACTGTAAACCAGATTTCTTTAAGAGGAAAGTTTTGGGAATGCTTTATATCCTGCTGACAAATTTAGGTCTTTCTTAGTGATCTTCCAGGATGCTCTGAAGTTCTAGAGTTTTTGTATGCATTTTAAAGAGCTTGCAATAGTTTTGTATTTAACACAAAATGCATGAATTGCAGTTGATGATACGGTTAGAGATGCAAGTGTCAAAACCCAGCGTTTCAGAACAGTGCAGTGAGCAGCAACGCTAGACTGTTTGTTTGAGTACCAGACATCCAGTTGCTTAATCTTTGGGGTTCTAGTCTTTATCAGAAAAGAAGTTAACAATTGAGCAGGATCCAGCAGGGTACCCTGGCAGCTAATACCATCCATGGCTGTGTGAACAGGAGTATAGTCAGGTGATTGATGGAAATGATCATCCCATTTAGACATCCAATCTACTCTAGAGATAGTATCACATCTGGTTTTGCTGCTTTGCCCCTGTACAAGAAAGACATTGACAAACTGGATGTTTCTGCTGTGTTTTCTCAGAGATATATTCAGCCCTGCTTTCATATATATATATATATATATATCAGATTATTTCATTGGGAAAATGGTTCTAAAAGTTCTTGATTGTTCAGTCTTTTAGTTATCTAATGCTTTGTTCTTCTTGCTGGACTCCAGTAATTGAGATTAGAGTATTCTGAGAAAGAAAACAGGCAACTGAATCATCATGGCTTGTTACTGGAGATGTTTTTGTCTTGGTATTTTGAGATGACTTGCCCCACTTTCTCATCCTTTTGTTTTTAACTTCTAAGCCCAGAAGAAGTTATGGCTGATAGTAGTACAACATTAAGTCTGCTTTTCAGAAAACTTTCAAGGTGTAAAGATGCATGCTTATGGGTTTGATAGCACTGCACTGTCAATACATACTTACTGAAAAAAATCCCATCTCAGTGGCAGATAATATTTTTATATTTCTTCATGCTTCTTCAGTCTTATCTTCAAGAAAGTAAAATGCTACTGAAATGCTCCTGGGCTATTTAAAAACTAATAAACCAAAATTTTTTAGTTCAACAGACCCTGCAGTGTAGACATTTTTACAGATAAAATAGATTTATCGAAGTTTTTCTTTTTCCCTGTCAGATACCTTT
Organism: Pezoporus wallicus; assembly: GCF_028554395.1. NCBI lineage: Eukaryota > Metazoa > Chordata > Aves > Psittaciformes > Psittacidae > Pezoporus > Pezoporus wallicus. The sequence goes on from NW_026635157.1 coordinate 2,436,303, forward strand.
CTTTTTATCCCTCTAGAGGCTTATTCCTCTTTCATGATAACTACTTGCTTTGATATTTTTGCAGACTATATGAGAATTTGTCAAGGAGCATTATATTTGAAGGAATTCAGGTTGTCTAAATGACACGTGTATGTGAAAATACAGTAATTCTTTGCGAAGTAATCAAGCTGTAGGTCTTCTTTTGATATGAACAGAGCAGTTTGCTGGTTGCCAAAGGATTGAATAGTTGGTCTCTTTGTAGTAATTTCTTCTAATTAAAGGTACCATTACATAAAATTATCTTTATTTAAGCCTTTCTCCAAACTAGCTGTTACTGTGGAAAGAACATGTGGTTGTGCTTGTAACAGTAGCCAGAGCACAAGAAAGCCATGGACAAAATTTGGTATTTGATTCATTCAAGAGTTTGCTAGCAGTAGCAGTATGACATTTGATTTTATTTAGGGTATTTGCCATCCTTCTTTATTTTTTTCAACTTGAGAAATAAGAGTATTTTTCTTTTGAAAAGTAAATATACATAAAGGGACATATAAAGAGTACTCAGTTATGCTTACTTTGCTTTCTCCTAGAAGCTGATGGACAGGTTTGACTTTGGGGAAGAATCTGAACAAAATGAAGAGCCTAAAAAAGAAGCTCCCACTTCACAACTGTAAGATCAAGCTATGTTTCTTACGGAAAATGCTAAAATCTGCCTGACATTAGTTGAACATTAGGATTAAATAATAAGGAAAATGTTGTCTCCTTTAAGAGCATAAGTATACTATACCATAAGGAAGAGAAAAGAGAGTTTCCTAAATTTATGAAACATACACATTTTAAAAATATTTAATACAAGTCTCTGTACCAGAACTTTTGTTGATTTCATCTTAGAAATTAGCATGTTCTTTACTTTGTTAATTAAATTCATAGTGTTAATGTGATGGTGATGGTACCAGAAGGTAGAACTAGTTACATTGTCTTCATTATTTTACATTTTCAGTTAAACTAAAACTCAGTTGTGAGGATCTGTTTACCAACTGTTTAAACCAAGAGAAAAACTTTTTTTTTTTTTTAATTTAAATTATTTCATTTTAGGCCTTTAGTACCAGAATCTGTGAATAGCTCCCTTTTTCACCAACTAGCTGAACAGCTACAGCAACAAAATCTAGAACACCTTAGACAACAGCTTCTGGAGCAACAGCAGCCTCAAAAGGTAAGAACTCCATCTTGTGGCCGTTGTTAATTATGATGTTCTCCACTGATAAAATTCATACTCCAGGACAAGAAAAAATTGTCTTGTTACTGACACTTCTCTTATAATAAAAATCTTTGTCGCTAGCTGATCATCCAACAGAAGCTGACAGAGTAAGTGGAATAAGCAGAAGAAAGCACTTAAAGTAAGGGGAAAAAAATGCAGCCAAATTTTTGGGGTGTACATTTTGCTTCTCTTGGGAAAGAGAAACTTTTAGCTGAGTTACAGACTGAGTGTGCTTTAGGTGTTCAGCTCTTTAAGAAGGCTTTTTCCCTGCTGTCAGAAGGAAAGTGGTGAGCACTGGAATGATTATGTCCCTGATGTGAATTGAGGGCAGCGTGCAAACTGCTGCTGCAGAACCATCGAGAGGACAGAACAGAGAATGAGGATAACTTCTGTTTCCTCTACCAAGCTTGAAGTCTTGACTAATGAATGTCTCATTCTGTTGAAGAATCTGAGCTAGATAGAGTCATGAATTTCCTTAGAAATTATCAATTAAGAACTGATGCTGTAGACAACCGAAGAGTCCTTCTTAACTGTGTGAATTGGGCCCTCTGTCTCCTTTGAAGTAAACTGGATTGTTTCTTCTGAGGTTTGTCCTTGGTATTTAGCTGCTTTTTTCCCTTCCTGATCCCAATGCCTGATCAATTAGAAAAAAGAAAAGACCCTGAAAGTTTATTCTGTCTTTCTTTGTATCCGCTGACCAGATACAAAGTGGACTTTCTGTGACGTTTTGGAACTAGTTTCACAGTAAAATAAAAATCTCAGAAAGAAAATCTAAGGGAGCAGAAACTGAACAAACATCTGGTGGGGGTTTTAGTTTAACCTGTGTGAAAGTGCAGTTGCTCAGCTTTCAATCAAGAACATCATTTGAGTTTTGAATTTGTGACTTTAAGTTTAGTAAAATAGTATAATTTTAACTAGATAGTATTTTCTTATTTTACTGCTTTGTTCTACTATGTTTTATTTTCATTTTTCATTTAAGCACAGTTGCTAAGGCAGATTGTACAACATAGCTACAGATTAAATGTCTTTTTTGTATGTTGGTAGATGTCTAACAGTTTCTGGGTTTTAAACACTAAAATGTTGTAAAGCAATATAACTGTGAAGGGTGCATCTGTTTTAGGAGCTTTTAATGTGATATACCTAAAAGTAGCGAATTTGAAAATAAAAATGCTGAATGCCTACTTTACTGTAAAATAAACAGAATTATAGTTTACATTACTTGCATTTACATTACATTATCTATGCAATTACGTTACAGTGCATTTATGGGTATAGTGTTTGTATGACTCACCTCTTAATATTTGATCTTCTATTACAAGTCCAGAGTCTGTTTCCATTCAGATCAACTCAGTTTCTCGAGTTTCTTGTATAGTCGGTACAGAGACAAAGTTTATTTTCACCTTGAAAGCAGCCTAAAGGTACAAACTTCTGCTGTAATGACAGCAGTGTGTTATGAGGAAAATTTTCTTGAATTTCATGTTTAAGCATCAGTGAGAAAGATTAAGGGAAAAAGAAGGAAAGATAAAACACAAACCAAATTTATTACACATCTGATTAGAAGCAGAGGGAGAGGAGGAGAGGATAGAGGACAGAGACAGAAGGAGCAACAAGAAATGTAGGAGTTGAGATCGAGAAACAGATTGTTGAAGAATAATTAAATATAAGGAAAATGAGACAATGTTAGAAGCAAACGCATTAACTAAATTATAGCAGAATTTTGTATTTTTCTGCAGACTGTTATTATAAGCTGTTCAAAAATATGAAGGTAAAGCAAACAAACCTTGGTGCTACATGTCATTCTGCTAAATTTCTACCATTTTTCTGGCAGATAGAATACCCAGCATTTGTTTAATTGAAATGAAAATGTACTGTGAATCACTGAAATGGTGACCTGCAATATTATAGGATTATAAGTCTAGTATTACTTTTCAAACTTGTTCTAATAGCATTTGTATGTATTTTCACGACATTATCTGCATTTCTTGAATATCTTTCATACCTACAGATATTTATGCCAAATCTGTGCTTTCAGTCCAGTGTATAGGCCCTTACAGCTTTTCCTCTAGCAAATCAGCAGCACATTTAGTATTTTACATTTTTAAATTTTGGTGGTTTTGAAAGACTGCTTGTTTTGTTAGGTCTCCTGTTCTGTCATTTATGCCAACACGTCAATTACAACTTCCTTTATCTTGTAGTAATTAGTTGTCTGAAATCACACATTGTAGGAACCTTTGTAGTTTTTAACTAGTTAAATTGGTATTGCAAATAAAAGAAACTTGCTAAATAGTTTTTCAGAGATATTTGAACAATTGGTTCATATAGTGTTCCATTTTGACACAGTAAGCATTTTGAATTATGAGGCTTTTTATGGTGTATTATTATTTGTTATTTAGGCAAGCCCTGAGCAGAATCAAGAAGGAAATTTTGGTTCAGAGCACTCTGCATCACCATCACAAGGGAGTAGTCAGCAGCAGTTTTTAGAAGTGGAAACAAATGTAGATGATTCAATGGATATTCAACAACAGGTAAAACTATTATAAATTTGATTACAGAAGTTGGAAGGAAAATACATACTAAGATGATTTCAAAATGTATGCTTTCATATAGTCATATATACTGTGAGTATATTTTTAAATGTTATTGAACAACTGTTATGTTTGATCTCAGGACATGGATATAGATGAAGGACAGGATGTTGCTGAAGAAGAGATTTTTGAACAAGAAGAAAAGAAATCAGCTGTTCGTTCAAGATCAAGAACTCGCTCAAGATCTCGTTCAAGGTTTCATGATTAACTTGTATTACATAAATGAAGATTTTTTTGAATCAAAGTTGCAAGTTGTGTTTATCAGTCTTAATTCTGTATTTTCCAAAATTGCAATAAGCAGTTTTTGGAAATTAAAAATATGTGTTCATTTAATATTTGTGTGTTAGATGCAGACTTTCTGTATGAGTTCATTTTTCATATCTATGTTTTATTTTAAACTTTTTAAGACTTATCCAGGTGACAAAAATAACTTACACTAGCCAGCTGGACAGGTTTTCTATACCAGAGAAATACTGTTAACGGAACATTTTCTAGTTCTCACACTAATGACATTAAGCTTATTTCCTGAAGCGGTTTTGCTGAACATAACAGAAATGTCTATAACATGCTTAAAGTTTATAGTTAGAAGACAACTAATTTTTTTTTTTAAATTTTTTTTTTTTTAACTTAGCATACTGAAATTAAGTGTTTTGTAGGTCACCAAGAAAACGAAGGTCAAGATCACGGTCTGGTTCTCGTAAGCGTAAACACAGAAAACGTTCACGCTCAAGATCAAGAGAAAGGAAGAGAAAGTCATCTCGGTCATATTCCAGTGAGAGAAGGGCTAGGGAAAGGGAAAAAGAACGTCAGAAAAAGGGTTTGCCTCCTATACGGTCAAAAACACTAAGTGGTAAGTAGCAGCTGCTTACTCTTTTAATAATGTAGTATTAAAGGGAGCAAAGGCTTTTTTTTTTCACTGAAAAAATAAAATTTAGCTTGAGTACTCTTAAAAAATATAGTAACCATATTCTCATCGTATAAGTTTCACTTCTGATGTTTCGCACAATTTACGGTCATTTCATCTTAGAGGAAAGGAAGTGTAGTGTTCTACCGATGATTTTACGCATAGTGTTGCACCAGTGATTTTAATTCTGAACAGAGAGTAGCAAGGGTTGTCCCTAAGTTACAGTCTGCTTTCTCTTTAATGCCTTCTTCTGTGAGGCATTTGAAGATGATTGCGCTTGGTCTGAAAGTTGGTATGCTGATATCACTGTATCATTTATCTATAAGATAAGAAGTTCAAAATTCATTATTACAAAGGAAAGACTGTTCTGTTCTCTTCACATTGATACTTTACATCATTCCAGGGTAGCTTTAAATTCAGACCTGTATTATAGTTTAGATGAGTGGCTTTGTTTTTTTTTTTTTTCCTTCTGACTGTTCACATGAAAAGAGACAAATCAGTTTTATAATGTAGACTTCTCCCAGCAGCCCACAAAGCAGGGGACTATGATCAGAGTGGATGGGAGCTGGGAGGCAGGGATGTTAAGTGACCTGATGACAAGCAGCAGCGATTGAGGTCCCATGAAGCGACCTGGCTCGTGGAAAGGAGATATTAAGAAGGCTGAAGCATGGAAACTTTGGGGGAGGGGGGGCTGGGGGTAAATAAATAAATGAATAGGTAATTAACATGACAAGTGTTCTGCTTCATAAAATTTGTTCATTGACAGCCACTTGATGAGGTCTGAAGAATTATTTCATAGAGTTTAACACCCTGAGAAACAACAGGGCCATCTACAAGCATGGTTGTCCAAGAGAAATCTTACGGCTAGTCTTTCGCAGTACTGCTGAGTACTGCTGTCTATTGAAAGTGTTAGCTGATGGAGGAATGCACAAGACTTGTTTCCAGTTGAGTGCAGCAAGATTGGTACAGGAAGGACGTGTGACGTATCAAGATGATGAAGAAGACAGAATATTTTCTTGGTTTAAGATAAGGTAGCCTAAGAGATCCAGGTTCTCTGGTTTTGTTCTGCCTTCAGTTCTTGAAGATCCTGGGTGGATTAATCAGCTGAATTACCAGTTACCAGAGTAATTGGTGGTTGAGGAAAACCACCAATATTAGCCTAATCAGATAACTCTTTTAAGTGGAGTTAAGTTCTCCGAATGTTTCAAGGCTTGCACAAATAGGTTGGGAAATATTTTGGAGACAAAATGATTGGAAACATATACGATGCAGGAGAATGAAGGTTTAGCTCACGTCTGTGAGTATTTATATTTGACAAGGAGGACAAAGGGTAGGCGTTTGGGAGACAGATTACAGGGATCTGGGCTAGTGGTGGAATTGACAAGAGTCGGAAGCATCAAGGACATCTTCAGCTCAGTGGTGGGCCTCAGCCAAGTTTGTGTTTCTGGGATGTTCCCACAGGTAAAGTAAAAATATAGTTTCTGTATCTTTCATGTGAAAATGCAGCGAGTCATACTGCAATTAAGTTTCTTCCATAATACACTTCTAGCTAGTTAGAACTTAGTTGTCCTTCTTTAGAACTGTCTTTATATCCTAGAGGCATGTTTTTTATGGAACATGGAATTTTTTTTTCCTAAGTGATTTCTATTGCAGTTTAATAATCTACATATTTTTTCCTAATTTCTTTCAAAACAACTATTTTCTTTGAAAGAAAATGAAACAAGAAGAGTGAACACTTGTACTGAATATTTATTTGGTGTCTTTTAACCCTTTAACATTTTTGTTAATGTACTTAAACTCTGTATAGTAAACAGTAGATTTACTGTTCTTACCTTTTGATCAGTGATTTCTATGTAATTGTAAAGCCCTTTATATCCATGCTATAGAGTGTTTTATAAGCTAACATTCTAATAGTTGTATTGACAGTAATGTGTCTCTTGACAGTTTGCAGTACCACTCTTTGGGTAGGTCAAGTAGACAAGAAGGCTACACAGCAAGATTTAACTAACTTATTTGAAGAATTTGGACAAATAGAGTCAATTAATGTAAGTAAGCATGTTATCATGCATTTTCAGGAATTACGGACTTGTAACTTAAATATGTTTATGCCTCTGAATTCCCTTTAGCAGCTTAAGCTTGTATTTAGGAGATTTTTTTTAATGGCTTTAGAAGCTGTGGCTATGATATTTGATTATTGGTTTCCATGTACTGCCTTTTGAAGCATGAAAGTACGCTTTCTGGTAAAATGTCTTTTCCCAAGGACTAACGGTTTACACAGGGGGTAAACCAGCATCCAAACAACTAAAAAGTTACGTCTTTTATCTTTTTTGTGATACGGCACACGTCAGGTATCATTTTTCCTTGGACTAATGGGCACAGGCTGGTGTGTATCCCCATTATTCTTGGTTACGTTTAATACAGAGGCTCCCTAAAGTAGAATTAATTTAGACGAACATTTAGAAGGAAATAAATGGTACTGTAAACAAGTGTTTATTCTAAAATGTGACAGTTAAACTGTTTCTTATAATTAGGAGCTATATTTCTCATGATTCAAAGTAATTTAGATTTAGCTGTTCAGAGTTGTATTTTAGTATTGCCTACAATTCAGCTTCAAGAGAAAGTATTTTTCTCCTAATGTAACACATCCGCATGAGAGACATTTGGATTTTTCTCTCTTGCACCAGCAGTTTTAAAGTTCTTCTCATACAATTTCATTCATGTCAGATAATATTTCTAGTATTTTTCCTATTATGTTAATATATTCAACTATATAGTTAATAAGGAATAGTTTTATGGCATTACAGAATCTTTTAAAAAGCTTCACAAGCCTGACATTTAAACACCATTTTGATTTTCAGGAACTAGCAATTAAGAAATTTAAAAGGAAGGTAATGTAACAATCATGATGTCCTAATGCCTGTTAGATTTCAGAGGCAAACCGTACTGTAAATAGGTCATCCTACGTGTTCCACAAAGCTTTAAGTACTTGGGATGATGTTGTAAATCTTAAAACATATTTTCATAAGAACTGTATTAAAGGTTGTCATTTTAAATATTTTTGTTCATTACATTACTGTGTGCTCCTAAGCAAAATAAAAACACCTATATTATTGACTAAAATAAGTAGTTGTCATACATGATTTGCAAACTTTCAGAGATTATGCGCTGCATCATACTTTTCTTTCCTAAATAAAACATTAAAATTAGTGGAAATCACGCTTCAGGAAGGAGGACTTGCACTTTTGAAAGTTAAAGATAGTTTTAATCACTAGCTTGCGCCTCTGTTGAAGGTTGTCATTCAGCTCACAGTGGATATGGAGCTTAAGAGGTATCAACCTCTGATTTTCTGAAGTTGTCATAGTAGAACTCCCAGGTTTTGCCTCCTCCATGTTATTCAGATCTTTCACGTAATTTTTAGCACCCATTCTTCAGCTTGCTGCTGATGCTTGACAATGTTGTAACTGAAGTTCTCTGCCAATATCATTCTTTATTTTTGCTGCTCAAAATGGTTAATATTGCTGATTAAGCTAACAATTGTTTTCAATGTAAGCCTCCCCTTTGTTAGTATTAGGATACAGTTAGTGTAGTTACATAATCTGCAGTGCTGGTTCTCCTACTTTTTAAGACTATTGCTTTTTTCCATAGATGATTCCCCCAAGAGGGTGTGCTTATGTCTGTATGGTTCATAGACAAGATGCGTATCGTGCTCTTCAGAAACTTAGTTCTGGGTCCTATAAAATTGGATCTAAAATTATTAAGGTAAGTTGATTTTAATCTAAGAATGCTATCCCTTTCGAGTTCAGTTTTAATATGATGATTTGTCATGTGGCAGTGGTTCATTCAAATCTGCAATATGAAGAAGAAGAATGAAACAATAAGGGGTAAATGTGTAAATTGTTTTTTTCCTCTCTGTGTAAAATGCAGCTTCTAAGAGATGATTTGAAAGTAAAGTGAAATGATTACTTAGGAAGTGCTTGGTTAGTGTTTTGTGTATGTGCTAGCGATAAAGAGTACAGGACTGTAAACAGCCTAAGTCCTTTACCTGATTTTTGTGGATCACTTAATATTGCATTTGATAGTATTCTTAGAGTTAAGTATATGATTAAATGTTGTGGGTTTTTTCTGTGTTCTTTGATATATTAGGATGATTCCTTGAAATACTGTATTTTTAATTTCCCCAAATATATGTCAGAATTAATGTAGAACAAATTTGAGCTGTTAGATGTAATTAATCTTCCACATAACTGTTGCAGAGGCCAAGAAGTCTTCCTACAGGTTCATTTAAAATTAAAACCTTATTAAAACTTTAATAAATAGACACAGAAGGTTGACCTGCAGTGACAGAAACATGAAGGAAATTATCTGAAATATTTTGTTCATGGGTTATATGATTTAACGGGATTATCTGGTTGGGTTTTATTTTCAGATTGCCTGGGCTTTGAATAAAGGTGTGAAAACAGAATACAAGCAATTCTGGGATGTGGATCTAGGAGTTTCATATATTCCTTGGGAGAAAGTAAAATTAGATGATTTGGAGGGCTTTGCTGAAGGTGGCATGATTGATCAGGAAACAGTAAATACAGGTATGGACACTACTAATGATTGTTATAATTAGAAAATGTCTTTATTTTGGTAATTGTAAGTCCTCACAAAGTTTGTTCTTTAGATATTACATACTCTTTTTCAATGTACATAAATTTTACTTGCTACATATAAATGGCACTAATTATGAAGCGTAGATGGTGTTTGTAGGTGTGTACCTAGTTGATTGTCAAGACATTGAAGAATTAGTGACGAAAGCAAATTAATTTAGGCAAGTTAATAAAGGTTAGCATTTTTTAAAAGTTACGAATTTTCTGTGCACTAGTTTCCAAATTAATTTATGCAAATTATAATCTGCTTGTGATTGTGAAACGTTTTATATTTAGGTATAAGGTTTAAGATTGAGTTGGAACACATCCAAATTGGCATAGCTTAGCTGAACCTTGAGGTATTTCCTCCATGAAATCAAAGAGACAGGAAAGCAAGTGATGATAGAACTTAGTCTAAAACCCAGTTAATTGAGAGGCTTGTGAGGTTTGTAAAAGATTCACAAGTACTGTGTTTTCTTGAAGCAGATCTAGTACCAAATGACTGGACTCTACTGAAGTAAACAGTAGATCAAAACTGTTTATAACAGTGACAGTAATTTTTCAAATCATAATGCAGTCTTGCTTCGAGTAAAAATTGAATATAACGGAAAAAGTAAAACATAGAACATTACTGAAATGCATTCACTATGTTGTACTTGACATACAAAACTTTCTGAGGAAGTTACAGAAAGAAGAAATGGGGGTTGGGGTGAGGTTTGCTCAACATGAGGATGTTCTGTCGTTGTACAGTAGCCAGCTGATAACACAGATGTGTTGACAACAGCAGTTTGTAAAAAACTGGAGCATACCCTACGTTAAAAATTATTAACAGAATGATTGGTGAAAAAAACTTGGTAATTTTTGAAAAATCGGTTTGTATACAGGCAGAATTGAATGGTGTCACAGGTGATTAACGATATTTTACATTTTTTAAAATATATAGTAATAAATAATTACACTTCCTTCTTTCCACAGCTTGGTGGTTATTTTCCATGTATCTGTACAAATACCAGATAAAAGTTTCTTTAGAAGGAAGGGGACTTTTTAGTATTTAAATACAAATGCCACAAAAATTTTTATATTTGAAATACACCCTTTTTTTTTTTTCAGAATGGGAAACAGCCAGAAGCTCAGAAGCTGCTAAAGAAAATACTCAAACTACACAGAGTGCTGCAGTTGATAAGAATACAGTTATTACAACACAGACAGAAGCTTACACGCAACCAGTCACTATGCTGCAGGTTTGTATTGGTCTGAGTATGCAAAAAATCCACAGAACTGAAGGGCAAACTTTTTATTCCATATATCTAAACTTTAATGCTGAGTTAAAGTACTTCAGTCAAATATACCTAGGTCTTGTGTCCATATGTGTTTATCCATGAAATATTTTAAGAGTAGAATCAGTTGTCGTGGTTCAGCAAACTCCCTAGTTTCATGCACAACATATCCCAAACATGTACAATCTCAAATGAAGGTTTAAATGTTCAAGACAGATCAATTGGAAAAAAAAACAAACCAAACCACACAAAAATCCCCAAGAACAACAAAAAAACCCACAACCATAAAAAAAAAACCAAAACATCAAAAAAACCCCAAAACAGCCTCCCCCCAGACAAGCCCCAAAGCAAATACTGCCATGTCATTTTTTTAAGGACAAATTAAAATGAGCTTACGGAAAGTATTTTCCTTAAAGCAAAGCATCTTTCTGCAACCTAAGCAATGAAATTTTTTTTTTTGCTTGTGCTTGTTTCTTTTCTATCTATGTGCTTTTCGCCATATCAGCTTTGACTATAAGTGTAATTATCTTTTTCAGTAATTTTGAACAGGATTTCATAAGGGCAGTCTCATCTGTAAAAGATCCGATTATTCAGGTAGTGTGCTGTTGCACTCCTTAGGCGGTAATTCATGAGTTTTTGATTCTCTGCTGTATTTGTTTTGCTTCTGGTAAACCAGAGAATTATTAGCATCCATTTGGTAACAAAGTTTTGTGGAAGGATTGAATAATACAGTTTTAATTTGTATGAGTATACAAAAGTACAGATACTGATCAAGTATAAGTACAGATAATTTCTGTAAAACTCTTTAAATCGTTTTTAGAATGACCATATGAAAATCTCATTTTCAGTGACAGTGAAAATTAGGAGTTGCTTAATGCAAAATTTTTTGTATTTGTATTATTACTCTTACCTTTCCTAATATGTATAGACATTTCCAGTACTTGAGCTGATGTAGTTACTGTGAAAGTTAACATATTTGCATTTACTTGCATTGAATTTTGAACTTTTTTCTTGTCACAAAAAATTGTCTTCAGTCTTATTTCAACTGCTTCCTAGTGTACGCTGTGATCAGTATATATTTAAATACATGTGTATTGGTTTTATTCTGCTCCTAATGACTTTTAATTATGCTGCACTGTATCAAAACACATACCTCAAACAGAAGTTTGAGAAATATTAAATACTTTTAAGGATTTCACCAGGATTAATAGCATTATAATTACATACACTAAACTCAACTTTCCAGTACTGTTCTAAAATATTTCTAGTGAGAATGAAATTACTGTTTTCTAAGTGCTCTCAAATTGCCAAACTACCTAATTTTCCTTCCTTTTCACTCTCCTCCCTTTTGTATTCACCTCTCTCCCACAGGTACATTTTTATTCATGAATAAATATAGTGTTTATCCACGTATTTTTCTGTTCTTTTTAGAATAAAGCAAAGGTAAGTGTAGAATTCTTCCAGTGTCCTTGTTTAACCTTAGTGTAGGTATCATTTCAAAATGCAGTCTAATTCTTCAGGGTGTTCAGAATATATACAGAGCCTTTGGTACATGCAGAGTTTAACATGAATAGCAATTAAATCAGTTTTCCTCTTTACAGTAAGTATTGAAATTGCTTGTTTTGTTTTTTTTTTTCCATGAAAAAAGATTCCAGTAGCTCCAGCTGTGCCTGCTGTTAGCTTGGTTCCACCTGCTTTTCCTGTCACAATGTCTGTCCCTCCTCCTGGTTATAGCGCAATTCCTCCTCCACCCTTCTTGCGTGCAAGTTTCAACCCTTCACAGCCACCTCCAGGTAAGTTAGTAAAAGTGAAGTTGAGTATGTAATGAGTATACTTAGTTTGTGTGCTTCCATATATATCATGCTTTGTATGGTTTCCTGTCAGCTACTGGTTACTCTTTAAGCCAGTTGACCTTTGAATCTCAGATTTCCCTCTAAATTAAAATTATTTATGTCTAACTTGGTATTATTTTTACTTTAGTAATTATTCTGTTGAGAATAGGAATTACACCATTTTTTCTTTTTTATAACTTTGATCAAAATGAAAATTTAAAAACCTTCAAGATCAATCTTTCTTTTGAAAATTTTGACACTCACACATTTTCTTCTTTGGACACTGCTGGCAGAAATAACTTCTAAAGATGCACATGCAAATCATCTTTAGTGAAGATTGGGTTGCTTTTGAAAGCAAGAGTTGTACATTTCTTCCCGTACATTTGTTATTTACTATTCTTCAGTGATGCAGCTTTCCGGGGTGAATAATATAGGCAAGCTTTTACTGCAAAACTTTTTTTTGCCTTCCTTGTAATAGTTTGTCATTTTTTTCCATTTAGGTTATATGCCTCCCCCAGTTCCACCTGTGGTTCCACCGCCTGTTGTCCCACCACCTGTTGTTCCACCAGTTGTTCCAACACGTAAGTTTGAGTCTTCTAATAATTGTTTATGTGCTATAAAAAGCTCATTTTTTTTAATATCCTGCTTGTTATTTAATCAAAAGCAAGATAATCCTGTGTAATAGAAAATAGCAACACAAAACTTAGTGTTTAGCTGGTATAAGCAGGTATTGGGAAAAAGATTTACAGAGCTTTTCAAGTTGATGGCAAAATGATACTTACCCTGGAGTTCAAGTGGAGAAAAACAAGTTATATTTGAACCTGTCTGTAAAAGATGTAACTGTTATTGATCTGTTTGATGTTAGTCACTGAATAATTTATAATAATAATTTATTTTTTTAGCCTTTTAACTAAATGTATTCATTTAACATTTAAAACTATCTGTAATATTACTTAGGTCGCCTGCAGTTCATGGTCTCTACAAAAAAAATATTAAATATTAAAATGCTGATTGAGGATAAGAAATTATTATCAAAAAATGTTACTTAGGGTTATTAATTTGACTTATTTTGATGTATCAGCCTGACCTTTGTCAAGCTAATCTGAAGGCTTGAGTGTATGATTACTGTGATACACTTGTGTTATTTTTCTGCAGCTTTGGTACAGCCTCCATTACCAATTGCACAAGAGACGATGAAGGATGTTCCTTTTACTAGCCTTGTTCTACCAGTTGGCACAGTTACTAGCAATCTAGCTACTCCAACGTTATCTGCTGGAAATGTTTTTAATCCTCTGCCAATCAACAAACCAGAATCAGATGAAAAGGGATCACATCTTGCAGACCTTCAGATTTCTTCCAGTGAAAACAATAGATCTGGTAAGAAATGTCTTCTATTGTCTGATATGATCACATATAGGAAACATGCTTCTGAGGTGTTTCTTTGCAAATTGTAGTCCGTTGCACTAATAACTATAGAGTAGGAAGTTTTAGGCTGGGTATGATTTTCAGTTTAAGTTGGAGGAGTGGTGGGAACCATCTTTGTCATCATCTGATCATTGATTTCTAGCAGCTTATACTCAGAGTTGTTCTCTTTGTACACTCAAGAAGTAAAGCTGAGTCTGAGAGCCCTTTAGAAAACTTCTTAAAAGTGCATTCTTACTATGCAAGTGGCAATTGAAAGGAGCAGGAGAGGGTAGGATAGTATGGCATTTAGAGCTTTATACCAAAGATTTTAATACTTGCATTGCATAAATTGGGTGATGGCTGTGGGGTTTGTGGATATTAAGCTGCTCTACATTCTTTAATATGTAGAGACTTAATTTCTGTATCATAATGTCCATTTTTCACCAATGTGATTAAAGGCACATATGTTCACTATAGAAACTGGGATAGACCTTGTCAGCAGTATCCTCACTGAATGCATTAACTGAATATGGATCAAGCTGTGTTTTGTTTGGAATTCTATGTGTTACACTGGCATTTTTTTAACTCTTCTTCTTGTTGCTGCATTTTAGTGCAAAATGATGTTTCGAGTAGCTCCGGACTTGTTGGAGGAGTGCAGCCATGTAGTGTCTCAAGCAGTTCTGGCCTTACTGGAGAAGGGCAACCACCCAGCGTCTCAAGTAGCTCTGGACTTGCAGGAGGAGTACAGCCACCCAGTGTTTCAAGCAGCTCTGGACTTGTAGGAGGAGTGCAACCATCACCTGTTTCAAGCAGTTCTGGTCTTGCAGGAGGAGTGCAGCTGCCAGCTGTCTCCAGTAGCTCTTCTCTTGCCGGCGGAGTTCAGCCAACCAGCGTCTCAAGTAGCTCTGGACTTATGGCTGGAGTGCAACCACCAAATGTCTCAAGTAGCTCAGGGCTTATAGCAGGAGTGCATCCACCCAGTGTCTCAAGCAGCCCTGGCCTTTTGACAGGAATGCAGCCACCCAGTGTCTCAAGCAGCTCAGGAGTTCTGGCAGGAGTACAGCCACCTAGTGTCTCTAGCAACTCTGGGCTTCTCATAATGCCACCGCCCAATGTTTCAAGTAGTTCTGGACCGATGGGTGTGCCACCACCAAATATTTCAAATAGTTCTGGACTTCTGGCAATGCAACATCCAGCTGGGGTTCCAAATATGCCTCATTTAAATATTAGTAGTCAAAGGATGCCAGGAATACCTCTTATAGATATCCGTCCAGGCCTAATGCCTCATTCAGCTGGACCAAGGTTTCCATTAATGCAGCCAGGAATGCCACCACAGCGTAGTATTCCTCCTCCAGCAATTCTTGATCCATCTCTTCACCCGCCACCTCGAGGTCCTTTTCCTCCAGGAGATATTTTTACTCAAACAGAAAGACCTTTTGGAACACCAGGAAGACAAAATATCGACAACATTTCTAATCCAGAGAAAAGACTACCACTTGGAGGTGATAACATTCAGCAGGAAGGAGACAGAGATTATCGCTTTCCTCCAGTGGAAAACAGAGATAATCTTAACAGGCCTTCTCCAGTGGATGTCAGAGATTCTGTTGGGCGACCACCAGTTGATCCAAGAGAGAGTGTAGGAAGGCCTCCACTAGATGGAAGAGAACACTTTGCAAGACCACATGTAGACATGAGAGAAAATTTTGGAAGGCCAGGTATTGATAACCTTGGTCGAAGAGAGCATTTTGGTTTCAATTCAGACAAGCACTGGGGACAGAGAGGAGATTATGATGAAAGAGAGCACCACGCCTTCCCTATTTATGGTGGCCCTAAAGGCTTCCATGAAGACAGAGAGAGGTTTCGGCATGTAAACTATAGATTTGATAGTAGAAGTGGTCCCAATTGGAATAGAGGATTTGAACAGGATGCTCACAGAGATTTTGATGACCGCAGAAGACCCTGGGAAAGACAGAGGGATAGGGATGACAGAGATTTTAATTTTTGCAGAGAAGTTAATGGGAACAGGTTTGGAAGAGACAGAATGTCAAACAACTGGATCCCCCCTCCACATCCACGGGTTTTTGAATATTTTGATGGGGCCACTTCCCAGCGCAAAGTTGAAAATCTGCCCCAGGTAAATGGTGAAAATACAGAGACAGAAAGTCAGCCACCAAATGCACAGGTGCAGGATGATCCTGAACTTTATGAAAAACTGACATCTTCCGTCGAGATAAACAAAGAGAAGAGTGACACAGAAGCTGATACAGAGAGTGAAGCAGTGGTAGAAAGCACAGAAACTGAGGGGACATAATCATCACTCAGTAGGTAAAAGATACCTTTTGTAAAGTTGTCATCTCTCTGTAATAGATAAATGGCTGACTGGACCGTAGCAGTTCACTTTTGTCTGCCAGACTTAAGTTAATCTGATGTTCATGTTCATCTTTCACTTAAATAACTGTACAACTGACTTGTATAGAACACTGTTCTTAATTTGAACATAGTAGGTAAACTTTTTTTTTTTTAATTATTTCTCTGGTAAAGCATAAACTTGCCCCCACTTGCTTTTAATTTCACAAAGATAAAATAACAGCTTGTCAAACAAAGACTTCCTATGGAAGAAAATGGAATTTTTTAGATACTACCCTTAGGTTGGCTATTGAAATTGTTATACTTGAAAACAGGTGCTGGTGTGTCTTGTCCGTGTTTTTAGGCTGCTGCAGAATTTTAAAGTATAGACAAAGCTGGGATATTTTATGTTCCTACAATTCGGCAGAAAAAGGAATGGCCCATGTTATTAAAGGAGCATAATACAGAGATTAAAAGTGATTTTGTAAAATCGACACTATAGTCTCTGTTTTCTCTAAAGTAAGTGTTTGTGATTTGTTCCTCGTACTGCAGTGGGTTTAAAAAAAAAATATGAAAAAGTACATTTTAATGTTGGGTGCATTTTGTTTTTAGATGCCAATAAAGCATATTTGTTTGATAACAGTGTTCTAGGTATTGTATTTTTTTAAAAAACTGCAAGCTCTAAAAACTTGGAATCAGCTATGATATGTTCTTAGTTGTTGCAAAAGGTTTATATTACTTCTGTAAGACCAATGCAACAGTTATATGTTCAAGAAGCCTATGGTTTTTACATTGAAAATCATGCAGTGATATTAGTTTATGTAAATAATATGTATGTAAATATTTGTGTAAACTGTTTGTAGATACCACTTTTTCTGTGTGTGCCTGTGTATGTGCATGCACTCACAGAATATTGTAGACAGTTCAATAAAACTGAAATCAAACTAGGGTATAAAAATTTGCCTTTCACCTTCTATAGGTAGTGAGATAACAAAACTTCCTTCACTACAGTACTCTCGAGCTTATATTTACTTTCTCATGCTCATTGTTACAGTGTTCTTATTACTTCTAGAAGGTGGAACATGATATACTGTAAGAGTATACAGTAGGATTTTAGCTTACTTTTTAAAATGCAGATATGCATGAAGCCAAAACTAAAGCAAATATTGCATTGTCTTATTTTGTAACAAATTTGGTATTCTGGATAGCTAGTGGTAGCATTCAAGTACTTTGTGGTTATTTCTTTTTAGTGACTCAAACTCCAGAAATGTTGCACGAAAAGTAAAAAGCTGTTGTTGGTCTTAAAAAAAAACCTACATTTTTTTTTTTTAACAGAAATAAGGGGGGGCTTTGTCTTTTGATGGTTTAATCTTGAAGTAGAACCTCTTACTAAATCTTTGAGATGAATTGGCTGCTTAGGAAATTAGTAGTTCTGTTCTCTCCTGTTTCACCTACTTTGCTGCTTGTGTATTCTCTAAATTGGTGGTGAAAGATGTTGTCTATAGGGTGATGTCAGATTTTGAGTTTGTTGCACTCAAGTGCATTTCACCAACTTAGTTCAACATAGCATTTGTTAAAATACGTGTCTGAAAGCATCTTTTCACTCAGTTTTGAGAAGGTTGTTTTTTCTCTTGCATAATAAGATCCAAGGGTAGATTCTGTTACATTAATGCCCCTTTGGTAGAAGAAACAGTTTTATCTCAGATTAGAATTTTGATCTTTAACATTAAAGCATTAACATGCAAGTTTTAATTCCCCTTCTGCTTCCCCCAAAGGGATGAAAGTATGAGAATGTCACGTGTCATAAGCATGCCTTTGAACATAGAAGCAAGTTACGCATGCCTGTGTTGTCCTCTTCCTCTGGGAGGTAGGGTGTTTTTTCATGCTGTGTCATGATTCATTTTTTCAATTACAGGGACTTTTTATTCTGGATAGTAAACAAACTGTCAGCTTAATGAAGGGAGCCTTCTGAAAGCGTGGACTTTAGTGAATGATTCTTTATCTACTGCACAAGTAGCGGTCATTAGGATGTAGCAAGCATTAAATAACTATTGCTTTTTAATAGACCTTGCTGATGTGTTTATTACCAGAACGTGTCTCAGGAGCTGAGATGAACACTGTTTAAGGTAAAAGTACCTTCATGGGCAGACACTGATTCAAAGAACTTGACTGATGCTGCTGCACCACTTACTGGTAGTATTGTGGTCAGGCAAAGATGGTTGTGTGAAAGTCCAAACGCACAAAATAGCCGTGAGGATATTCTATGAACTTAAGGGATTTTATTTTAATATGTGCAGTTTCAAAGTGCTCAAGTCATAGACCACATAAATACCCAGAATCAAACACATATTGGCAGTAGCTTTTACTTTTCAAACATTTTGTTAATTGCCGCTTTAAAACTGAAAGTTAATCTGTTTTTCTTCTTCTAAACTGGGACTGGCAGCATGCTAAATTGCTCATAGTATGAAGCTTTAGGTAAATTACCAGGTGAGAGATGTTAAACAATTTGGTTGGTAGTGGTATAAAGCAATGTATGATTTACTGATTTTTTTCATCTTTGTTAATATCTTTTAAGCATTAATAAATTGGCTACTGTACATATGTGTTACACCATCAATTTCTAACAAGTATTTTATTTTTGTAGAATAAAAATTTGTTGTACAGTCTTCAGTTTCATTGTGTTTACAGCTAGAACTTTTCCATTTCTTATTTTATTAATATAGTGTTCAGATATGACCAGAATAGCCATATTCAGAAATTTGGAAGGGACTTAGTTTTGTAGGTTAAGCAACCGTAAACAGCACATGCAGTGAAACAAGCTGTCCCGTGACCCAGATCAGTTCTTTGATGTGGTTCACTGTAGTGTCATGGAATTTTTGCTGTTGCAAAGGAAAGAGTGAGATTGGGACTGAAAGAAGTTGGGGGCCAGAGATTTGGGCAGCAGTTCTGGCTTATGCCTGTTAAAGCTTGCTCTAGTGATGAAAGGTGTCAATTCTAGTCACAGAAGAAAGCTGATCTACTATTTGCATAACACACATACTGACAAATTTTTCAGGTAGCTTTGCAGGCAATACAATACATTTAGGCATATGAATTTACTTGAAAAACTTATGCATTAGTAACTTGTTTGATGTATTTATTACCTTTTCAAACAGCCTGTGATTCTGACCTTACACCATACTGTATTTGAGCAGAATGCTACATCCCTAAAGATTACAAAGACAAAACATAGTCTCCATTTGCTCTAAGGACATGATTTCTTTGCTGAAGCCTTTTTCTGTGAAATATTGGTACACTTTCATTTTTATTTGTAGTGCTTCATGTTGTTATTACAAACTCAAGGGAGTAGATTCTGATTGATTCCTTTGCTTAAGTAGAGTACTATACCATTCTTCAAGCCATTTTAGTGATTTAAATGACTGTTTATGAAGTTAAGGTACTCTTAGCCTGAATAAGGCAAGACGGGAACGCCATAATGAAGCCAGTAGTGTGGCATGCATAGGGATTACTTAAGCACAGTTTGAAAATTATCAAACTGTCTGTAGAAGGTATTTATAAAATAAGCCAATTTATCGCAGAACTCTCAAAATACAATGACAGCAGTTTTGATGGCATGCAAGGATACTTTATGCTGGTCAACGCTCAAAAGTATGCATTTTCTTAGTTCATGTTCCTCTAACTCAAATCTTTGTGTCATTTGATTTGCAGCTGGTAAAAATGGATGGCAAATTCTTTTTATTTTCAGTAGTGTGTTTAAACTTAACATGATACTAAGGTGACTTTTTTGTCTCTTGATAAAGGGAGTTGAATAAATATAATTTAAAAACATATTCAGAGTATCAGGAGTCATCAAGAGTAACTAGGCCAATTTTTGTTGTTAATTCAGGCAACGAAAGGATCCTTTTTCCCCCTGTTGACAGCTATTGTTTATTCTGTGACTTTTACATTAGTCATGTTTTCCTTTCAAGTGCCGAGCTTTCACAAGTAAGCATGTACTGTGAGGCCATTGACTTGTGTAGATGAGAGATTGATCTAAAAGTCGTAAAGGCAGGATACTTTTTTAAATTTGAAGCTGTTTATTTGAAGAAAAATGGTAAAAGCTTATTTCTGCCATGTTGCTGTACTGTGTTCATTCACATCAACAGAAACTTTACAGTGGCAAAGAGAATATCATAGTGCAGGCCTTTCTTAATTGTAACTAGTCTTATGTTTTTCCTTGAAGGGTCTTCCTAGTGACATTATTTGCTCCACTTAGTCTGTACAAGTTCTTTGGGTACTCAAACATTTTTAATTTTAGTAACATGCGTGCCTATTTCATAGTGAAGAAAAGTCAAGTAGAACTACTAGAAAGAAAATTTATTACATCTCTTTAGGAGTAATAACTTCCAGGAAAGGTGTATAGGATCTGAAAAGTGATTCATGTCAGTGATGGGATGGCACGAAAATCTGTTAAGGTTTCTTTTGAAGTGGGCAAGCAGTAGAATTATAATTGCCATAATTCTATGTTGCACAGACCTGATGAAAAAGGGTAGTCTGTTTGAATATCCTGATCTTAGTATCTTTTAGATCCTCTGCTGCCAAAGATCGGAGGAGGGGAGGATCTAGTGGTCTGAGCATTCTTAAAACAGGTTGTTAGGATATGTTGTGCAGTTGAAGATGAATGTATTTTCTCTTTTTGAGAAGTTTAAAATACACATTTCAGTACTTACATAGTAACAGTGATGTTAGCGGTGTCACTGGTTTACTAGTGTTATTCTGTACTTTGCCAGTTTTCTTTTTAACTCGCTAATTTTAAATTTTCTTATCAGATGAAATCATACTAGTGCCCTCAGACAAGACTCTATTTTGTGCTTTACAAAAAAACCCTAAACCAAACAAAACTGGTCAGAGAGTAGATTGGTTTAAATGAACATTTTTTCTTTCCTGATTTAATGCTTTAATACGGCAACTTTCCTCTTAAATGATTATGCATTATCTGTGTTACAACGGATATGTGTCTACATTAGCATGTATTAAGCTTTCTGTTGAAATGGAGAAAAATTGTGAAATTCTTAGAGGTAGATGACTTCTTGTGTTTCTAAAATAGGGTAAACTACACAGCCATATTGATTTGTATCCTGGAGCATTAGAATTGTGTTGGAGTGATACAAGCCAGTGGAAAAAAATCCTTAAAAGGTGAAGAGTATCAAATGGATCCAGAATTGTTAACTTGGATGTAGATTGGTAGGATTCGCATACACCATAGATGCAGGGACTTTGGATCTGAATGTCACTTCCACATTGAATTATAATTACATCTGGGAAAATAAGTGTAGCTTTTTTCTTGTTAACACCAGGAATTAAGTAGAAGTAATCCTGGTGTTTGAAGTCCTTCCTAAAATTGTATAAGCCTTTATCTACTCAAAGTAAGCTCTACGATTGTCTTTTTAGTTGGTCAAGGGAAAAAAAATTACTTTAGAGTTATGCTGTTTCTGAGGTAATCAGATCTCATTCAGCAATGCAGTGAAATGCAATTTTAAGTTTTAAATGTAGTTTGAAAGTTTTAATACTTAAGTGCCTTAATTTTTTTCCTGTACAGTATGACTATTAATATAGGTAATTCACTGTTGAGAACCTTATTTTTCAAGCTATCTGCGATTAAAAGTAAAATACTAAAAACAGATTGAAATGCTTACTGATTAATTTGGAATGTTTTTATTTATTGAAAGCAAAATAATGGCATCCTTTCAAATTTCATGTTGATTTGAAAAATTCATCACTTTAAAAGTGTGAACCTGATGGGCTGTAATAATTATGAATTGATAAAATGAGGCACCCATTATTTTTATTAGAATGTAAACCCTTGAAGTTATTAGGATAAATATGTAATACAAAATACTGAAATGTAGTCTTAAGTTTTGTGTGCATACTGTCTGCAGTTTCTGTGTGTACACTTTATGCACACTTTACACCTGCAATCCTCACTGCGTAGTCAGAAAACAGGAAAACTGTGGAAATCAGGAAAGTGACGTGAAATAGAAAGTTCGAGCAGACACCAGAAATGCTATACAGATTGGATCCATACGTAATATGTGAATAGGTAATGTTGTTTCAGAGGCAATAGCTTATTAGTCTAATTGGAAATTGGGTATAACCTCAGTTATAAAGCATAAATAAACCTTCCTTATTTCAGATTTAATAAAAGTTATTGCACATGTTCTGATTAAATATTCACTAATTAACAAGTAAGCATTCAAAGATTTTAAGTAGTTAGTCCTGAGAATTTTTCTTCATGTTACTCGTACCTTAATTAAAACTAACAAAAAAAAACCAAGAACAGCAAGAGCAAAACTTGTACAACTACAACAAAAACTGAAACCGACTAACCAAAAAAAAACACCAAACCAAAACCAGAAAGGTGTAAATATATTTGTAAGATGGTAAGAAGTACGTTGATATAAATGTTAATATACCTATTTGGGTATTTTTAAGTTTACCTGCCGAATCTAGGCAAGAGTATGATAAAGAACTACCTCACTTGCAAGCAATGTGCTGAACTGAGGTGTTAGTGTAAGAACCAAGGTTTTTTTTTTAATTCTTTCTTTATCTCCCAGACCAATACTGACCTTGTTCAGGGTTCCACTCTGAATGTTGACCAGAGATTATTCTGATGAATGCATATGTATTTTGTCTAATACATAGTACATCATATGTATTACATCACTGTAATATAGACGGCTATTGAGAAGTTAGGAATGATGTTTGGGGCAAAACCATCAGAGAAATCAAAAGAGGAAATTACTAAATTGTGTGAACCATCAATCTGAAACATTGTTATTGAGGAATGTCTGTTTAGTATGGAGACACCATTTTCTTTTAAGTAACTCAGTAGTTAAAAGGGTGCACTTCATAGTAGTTATCCTAGTTTGGAAAATCCTAGCTACTGTATCACTTGCTTTCTGCTATCTTTAGAAAATGTAATTATTTCCATCAAGAAAATCATGTTACCTTTCGTGTTATTTCTACAGACTTTAAAATAATGCTGCTTCAGTCTTACTACTAACCCAATTTGTGATATACAGCCTCACTCATTTACTAATGGGACACTGCTATTAGCTTCATGGGATCCATAATTTCAAATGCTTTTTCTTGCATGTCTCTGCTTTCTTCTTTAGCAGCCTTTAGAAAAGCAGGTGGTAGAAGATTATCTGGTTCTAGTTTCATGGATTTTCTTCTGCTTTTTAAGCCCAAAACCTTCCAGGGGATAATTTTTTATCTTTCGAATCCATTTCCCTGTGTAAGTATTTATGAGCAGGCACCACTAATAAAAATGCTTTGAGATTCTGTGAGTATGATGGAATAGATTATACAAAGTGTCTGAAAAAAAAGGCAAGTGCTACACTTGTCCTGTGCGAGGAAGGAAATTCATGGAGTGAAAGAAAGCAAACAAAGCTAGTCAAGGGCAGTGGGTTTATCTTCTGATTCTTCCCAGATGATCATATTCTCTAAGTAGATCTTTTCACTGAAGCACGTTGAGCAGCCCTGTAATAGACGGTCAGTGTTCTTTTTTTAGGATCCTTTAATGTCTTCTAGATTTCTTTACCCTGTTTGCTTATGGCATTTTTTGAAAGGTTGTGTTTTATTTAAATAGCTTTTTTTCTTCAAATGATCTAAAGAAAACTAAGTGCACTAGGTTAATAAAGTTTTCTTACTTCATTTTAGAATGTGCTGCCTAACTCTCTTCAATAAATTTTCTTCTCCAATGAAAAGTTCTTACATTTCTGTATTACCCAGAATAGAAATAATGGATGACATGTAAAAAAAGAAATAAAACTTTTATCCAAAATCACATATTTTTGTCATGATAGTCTGGTTCCAGCATCTTCAAGAACATAACTAAAATGGCGCCTTTCACACCACCTACTACTTTATTCTGTCTCTGATACTCAAAAAGTCATACACAGTGTTCAGGACCAGGTTGGACGAGGCCTTGGGTGATATAGTTTAGTGTGAGGTGTCCCTGCCCATGGCAGGGGGGTTGGAACTTGATCTTAAGGTCCTTTCCAACCCTAACTCTTCTATGATTCTAAGTTAGAGTGACCTCAGGAGCTGTCCTGTGAAACACTTACACACTAGGGAATACAGGGTTTTGCATTCCCCTTCTCTGTTCCTTACCTCGTCACTAGATATTTTAAACTTTCTTATTCACAGTAAAGAAATTTAACCAAGAAATTGTCTGAAAATTATGAATTTAAGTTTTCCCAGCTTTAAGAATTAATTTGTATCTCATCTTGATACAGAAAAGCAAGCAAACACAAATCCAAAAGGAGGAAGTTTGAAACCAATTTTCTAAACATTTCTAGCACTTTATGGGTAAGAAAACAAGACCCAAGGAAAGTCTGCTGGAGAATTGGAAAGGTTTTAATACATGGTTTGTGTTGCCATCCTATTGGCCTTTTTTGAAAGTCATCTATTTGAAAATTATGTCTTCTTAGAGGTCCTTCCCAAAAAATTTCACTGTTGTTCTGTCTCATTCATCTTTCCAAAACTGGGACCTATTAAGCATCTTATTATACAGCTTTGAAATTATATATGTTGTCTTACAGTAATTGTCTAACATTGATTTGAGCTACATACCACAAGATGCACAATACATTAGAATTTATTATTGTTGAATGATTGCTCGTGTACATACCAGTTTAATAGAAGCTTCTGGAAAGCTTAGCTGCAGCATTTCCAGTCTGCACCATAGAAAGGGAAACAGAGTACAGTATAAACTCTTCCTCTTGCTGTACATGTTACACTCATGGTATGCCTTCAGCCACTGCATCTTTGTTTTGGCTTCCACTCCTGCTATGTCAAAGGAGTCAAAATTAGACATGGGTGTGTTCATGTGTAGATTTAAGTGCACAGCATCTCTGAAAATCAGGTGAATATTTAAATATTAGATATTAAGTTAGGGTTATAAATTCAGCTTCCTATAAAACACTGGGTTTGTTACACCAGAGTTCTACACTACGTAATTGGTAGGATCTTACTTTTTTAGTAGCTAAAATGAAACAAAATGTTCCTGTGTACATAGGAAAGGTTCAAGAATATTAAGCTCTCAATCTATAGAAAATAGTGTTCTGGTGGACTGTGACAGGCAAAGCATTAATTTTGGCATTTGGCTAGAAAAAACATCTACCACAACTTTTCATCTCAGGCTATGAGGTAAAGCAGGAAGTGAGAACAGCTTGAGATAAATCACTGTGCTTTATGGTTGCACAGATGGAGACCTCAAGGATGCACTGAGCTTAAGCCATGTAGATACAAGGCTCATCTTCACCTGGGGATCAAGGTTTCCTTTTCTGTCTGATACACAATAACAGTATTATTATAGCAGGCAGCAGAATAGTCTTTTTATGCTGAGCTTTGTCACACGGTTTATATTTATAAATAGAAGTATTTAAAGTGTTTGTCAAGTTAATCGTTGCTGGCAAGTCAGGTGAATCAGGTGCTCTACTTGAACCCTGCCACAAGCAAGAAAGTTGAGAGATGGTTAAACCAGTGTAGGTGCTTTTTTGCATTGTTTTGAAACAGAACTGTGTCTGAGGATATTGTAGGTATGCGATGCCTACTTCTAGGTCTCATTTTCTGGGAAAAGGCCATGGGTTATATTCTAAAACTTCATGGTTCTGACCTGCTGAAATACTAGCAGTAGGTGGATATCTCAAATATGCTATTCACTTGCATTTGCTTTTCCATTCCTTGTGTGGTCCTGACCATGCTTGGTAACAATTGTCACAGAAGTGCCAATCATCATCATCATCACCACTGTTCCTAACCAAAATGTTCCTAAGTTTTCTTCAGTGTTCTTTTGAATACTACTGACGCCACTGTTCTCCATTTCTAAGGAGTTTGAAATAGGAAATTTGGTGAGTTTTCCTATGGCACAAAGCCTCTACTGGAGTGACAGAATAGCTCCCCAGTTTGTATTTTCTCTCATTCCTTGTCTTTGACAAAAGCTCTTTGCAGTAAGCATTTCAATGCTGATCATTATAAGCATGGTTTCCAGTGCCTTCAATCTGAAAGTGAAGCTTTGACGTGTTTTAAAGGAACAAGTTTCATATACTCTTGGTGTTCTTTTATCCTTTTCCCACCAGCAGAAAGGAGTAGTGTCCAGCCAGCTACTGCAGCCTATGTTCTTAAAAAGGAACGTCCAGTGTGTCCAAAAAAGGTACTTGCAACTTTGTTGAGGAGAGGCTGCTGGAGCATGCAAAAAAAGCTTGTCTTGCTAGGACACCTTACCCAGGTTTTGAACCCCTCTTTGCAGCTAGCCGGTGGATATAGGAAGATGAGAATGATAGCTGGATGAGCTGCCCCCCATAGCTATCATCTGCACTGGGGCTCAGTGGCCTTAAATGAACTACAAGGCCAGCAGCTGGCTATCCCTTTTGTGGAGCATGGCCAATTCTGACATACTTGTTCTGAACACTTGAAACGCCAAGCAAAGCTCTAAGTCCTACTATTACCCATGAAGTACACAGATACTGGCTATTGCAGAGTCTTGTCTGTGACATGAGGCAAGCGCTGTCTTCCCCACATGCTTTTTTCTGTCTCCTTCAGAAAAAAAACATTACTGCTGTTTGCATGTAAGCCTTTTATGATTTCCTATTTAATTCTCTCCTGAATAAAATAAAGCTAGATGGATACAGCAGTGGTGAGAGGAGTTCCATATCCTCTGCTCACAGAAGTAATTAATATAGTCAGGATCTTATAGTCTGCACCAGTGCCATTAAATTTGTTGTTTTCAGGTGGCAGGTAAATCTTGGATCACAGTATTTCTGTAAAAAAATGCATGTGCTCTGGTTGTACAGACTGCAGTATAAAAAGAACTTGAATCAGTTTCTTTTAATTCTTTATCCTTTATTCTTTATATCCTGCACCCCTGTATATTTGTTCTATGTACAGTGTGCTCCTAAAAATAGTAATTAGTTTATTAACTTGCTTCTCAAACAAAAAAGGAATTTTTTGCATTTATTTCTATCTGAGTATATCATAACATAATGAAGTGAGAGGAGGATGTAAAAATCAGCAGCCAAGCAACAACAGAATAGCAAAGGAACTAGGAAATCTGTTCTAGCAGGACTGAGGAGTCAGTGGAGTGCAGGAACAGGAGAGAACTTTGAAACTCAGTCACCTTACCCATAGTTAACAATGTAATATTTTATTCTGCGCTCTAAAACGATTAGCACTTTCATAATCAAATCCACAGACGTAACGAGCTGTCAGTGGCAGAGTACCATGGGATTTTTCTATCAAGAGATCCTTGCTTTGTGAAAATTATAGAGGCTCCTCTCAGAAAGGTGTGAAATGTTGCATGTTCTAAAACATTTTCTAAGCCCTTGTAGATTTTGTTAGTGATTCAACAAACCTGAGATTTTTATATTCCTTTCTTTAGTGTTTTAGTACCGACTAAATATGTGTTTAATGTGTCAGCAGTGACCAAAGGGAGTTTACTGTGGATTTGAAGAATTGTGAAATTAAAGGATTTGTCAGGTGTCCTGGGTTCAGCAGTAGCAGTCATTTTTAAACCACGACATCAGGTTACTGAGTTCTATGTGTATTTTCATTTGGTTATAAAGTGGAATTAGTGCCTAACTAGCTGGGTTCTGTTAAGGGTTAATACTTCAGCATTTTGTTTTGATTTAGGTTTTGGTAATTTCAAACATTCAAGACTTTAGGTTATGTCAGCTTTACAGACCATGGAGATTCATGTTTAACCTGTGAACAGTCCAGAGGAGTCTTGTAAACTAAGGACAAACATGACGGTAGTAAAAGCTATGTTAAAGGCAAAAGAAGTGATTCTGAAAGTAAGAAATGTTGAATCCTGTGTTTATGAGAGTAGGGTGTCTTTCTTAGTGTGACAGAAACTGTAAGGAAAAGCAGCTGAAATATCTGGTAGGAGAATATCTGGCTTCTAAAAAAAAGTCATCACTGACAAGTTTCTTTGCTAAGGTCTGTAAGATTAGTCTATTTGAGTTGTTCTCTTGAAAAAGCACAGGATACTGAAATCTAACCAAATGCTTACTTAAAAGTCTTTTGAAAAAACTCAAGTAGACTTAAGCAACTAATAAGCTACAATAGAAACATAGGGCCAATAATTTGCAATCTGTACCGAGTATCTTTGAGCAAGGGGTGCTACCCAATAATTAATTTTCTTTTTGTAATTTCAAAATAAGATGTTTTTGCAAATATTAATTTCTTTTAATTTTTGAAAGTAATTTTGGTGTCTCTTTTTACTGTTGCTTGCAGTGAAGATGGCTTTTCTTCCCCGGATTTTGCTTCTATTTTCTTAAATGTCTTTCCTGAGCCGTGGTTGCTTGCTGCTGTGAAACCAGCAGAGGGTGCACAGAACATACATATTCGTGGCTGTTTCTTCACAGTCCACTGTGGTGCTGACATGTGGAAACCAGGTAGCTGTCCTCTTAAATCCTATTCAGGTGAGCTACCATGAGATTTGAATATGATTCTCAAAATAATCCACTGTTGTGCTTTAGCGCACTGTTTTCCATCTGATTCATGTGTGTACACGTTAACTGGGGGTAGTTCTTCCCCTGTATTGTATGCTAGGCTCAGAGTAATGTACAAGTTCCTACTCACCTGGCCTTTAAACGCTTGCTGTAATTAACAGGGATTATACAGTCATAATTTTCACACCTCAAAGCCTACTTTAAAGAATGCTGGTGAATCGTAGTTGTTTATCACCATGATATTTTATGAGAAAGGTCTGTGGAAGCAGATTGTTAGGTATTTTTTTTTTTTGACGGACCACAACAAAACCACTCCTGATGCTAAACTGCATTAGCACACAGAGGCTCTGCTGATGGCTGCCACCCTCCCCCCCCCTCCCACCAGCAAGCCTTGCCTGCTAATTCCCAATTTCTATCTAATCTGGCCTGTTACAAAATACCTCATGGACTTGGATAACTTTTGAAAGTTTGTCTCCTTTTACAAGTCCTGGGCTCCTTTTTGTCAGAGTGTTTCTGCTTTGCTTGATCCTGAAGTGTTTTTACTTTATACATCAGAGAAGCATGGTCAGGAGGCCTCAGTTAATAAATGTAGCTGAGGAAATTTGCGTTTCATTATCTTTAGAATTTTTTTTTTTTTTGCATGTAGAAATGCTCTATTTAACTACCATTTAGTAAGTTTTATTCTTTTGAGTGCACTTTTAACTGTGTAGTGTATCATGGCTGGAAGGGGATCAGCCAAGTATGCCTCTGGAAAGAACTGGATAAAAAACTTTTACCTAAACCCACCTGCTCTAGTGGTGGGGGTTAGGATTTGTAGCTTTGTAGATTTATGACAGCTTTTAGTGGGACAGTTTTGATCCTATCTATAATCTTTTGCAAATTAATCTGATATATTTACGTAGACCCTTAATGATACTGGTTTTCTTTGTAGAGTAACTTTTATGGGCTTGCATGTATTTAGAATAATTTATCTGATCCTTCTCTGGACAGGATTGTAGGAGTGTTCTGACCCAGTAAAATATTATAAAACTTGTTTCCAGATAGGAATGTTGTAAATATGTTCATATGTTTTTGATATTTGCGGATAATGTGACTGGTGAGATGTATGTTTCAGTAGATAGGTATTTCCGTTGTTTTAGACTGCTTGTTTTGTCTTATTATCAACTGTGTAGGAAGTCAGTGTGCTGACAGAGGTAATGGAGTACTACTCCAGAGGAGATCAGCAGCTCCCAATAACAGGCTGCCTTCAAATCCTCTCTCTCTGACAGGGATTCCCTTTTTCCTGGCAGTTATCTCCTGCCTCCTGGCAGGGCTTGCAGGTGTCTGACTGTTCCTTGAGAGTGAGAACTGTTGTAGCGCTTGTCTGTGCAGTCCCATTTATATCTCAGTTTTGATGTCCATGTGCATATCCTACCAATTGCAACAGTTCAGAAATGGGAAAGTAGCTGAAATCTTCCATTTTCAGCTATAAACAGACTCTAACATCAGTCCTGTGAGAAATACTATGAATGCTCTAAAATTTTTTTGCATGGTGGTTTGGTCCTTTATATAATGAAGTCTAATGAATAATACAGACCTTTGGCTTTAACCACTTATAAAGTTGATCAAAATGAACCATATTTACTTTACTACACTCATCTGAAAGATTTCTTAATGAAGTCATTGCCTTCAGGTACTCTGCTTTAACACTGAATGTATTGCAATAGTGAATATATCATACAAGATGAAAACCATTTATCTGTGTATTAGTATTTAATAATAACTTATTGAATATTTTTAGTATATTGAAAATGAGTGCATTTTATGTGTAATTTCATATCTTAATGTAAAATGCATCACAGGTACTATTTTCTAAGACATAAAAGGAGTCTTACTAAGCTTAACATGTAGGACCATATGGCTGTGGCACTTAAATGGCCCTCCCTAATTTAATTTCCATAAGAATTACCTGAGGGGAAGGAAGGAAAAAACAATCTTTAGTTTAGTTTCACAATATGAACCTTAATATAAACTTTTCATCAGTGTGATACATTTTCATACTACTACTTTGAAGGATTTTTTTTGTCCCTCAGTTAAGCGCTTTTATCCTGTGCTTGATTTTACTCTTATGTCTGTCTGAATTTCTAATGCTTGCTTGTTAGAATAAGTGCCTAATTCTGAGTTAGCCTGCCATAAATCCCTGAAATATACTCATTAGATCCATTTCCTGTTAACGTGTTTCTGCTTTGTAATTTCTCCTGTTTAGAACCTTTTTTCAAAAGCATCTTGTTTTTCCAGTATCTTGCTGGAATCAAGATCCTTGCATGAAATGCAACTTGATTTTTGTTTATTTATAGCAGACCAAGCTCATTTCTAGCTGCTTTACACTGTAATTAAATGTCTTACTTTCAATGTCAAAGCTTTAAAAAAAATTCTTTGTATTATTACTTGTAAGAAAAATATTTCATCATTCCAATTGAGTCTTATTTTTGTAGCTCTTAGGTGAAAACAGAAACCAAAAACCTGCAGTTGTCCTAAAAGCATTTTCTTGTGGATTTACAGATACTGTCTTATGTTCTTCCTCTCACCCATCCCCCCATGCTGATTGTCCTTGTACAGGTAGGAAAATGTCAAACCACCTCTGGATAACTGGTATAGAATCAAGGTTCGAAGCTTCTTCAGCCTGCTGAGATCCCTCAAAATGTTTTAATGTTAGTTGGAACACTTCAATGTCAAAGAGCAAGTTTTAGCCTACTTGTGGTGGGGTTTGCTTTCTTAGGCAGTTCTTTGCTGACTCTACACCATAGTCCATTGGCATCTGGGATGCACAGACTGGAAAACAATGACTTAGGCAGCTCATTACGTATATAATGCCAGCACTTCTTTTTTTTCCCAGATAAACACCATTTCTGCCTCAAAGAATGCTCAGATGCGAGTAAGGTAGCTAAGGCCTGTGATGTCTTTAACTCGGGCTGTTCTTACGCAACAACATGGGCTCTGCAGGGAAATGCAGTGCCCAGTTGCAAGTACAGTAGGCTTGAAGTGTAACATTGTACCGACTTACTGTTAGTCTCATTTCTAGTGGCTTGAAATGGCTGGGAGGAAGGGTGATGAAAAGAGGTTGGCACCTTAAAAAGCAAGTGATTTGAGGTCTGCTTTGCTTTACTAAAATCTTAATCTCATTTGTACTAAAATTAGTTTGAGTGTGGGTCAGCTGAGGTTTGACTTCATGAGGGTGTTGCTTCTACATCTGTTTCCTTAATCTAGCGTTACCTTTAATACTTTGGAATAGTAGCTGGATTTTGTATTTCATTTTTTTCACAGTGCTTTGTACTGAATGCATCAAGAGCAACCCACAGGTTTACTCTTACAGTGTTGAAATGTGAAAGGAAATGCCAGAAAAGTAGAGATTTTAGTATGATAGCCTTTGTTGTGAGTGACTAATTTCTTACTCATGTCTTTATTAATATCTTTTGTGGTTCTTCTCTGAAGTTCTAATTCTTTCTGTGTTTTTCCTCCATACTACCATCTTCTTACTCTGTTCAAGATCAATGTGACTGTAGTATTGCCTACAGCTGCTGAGTATGATTAAAATATGTTCTTTACTGTGAATTGAAGGATGGAAGTTGTTCTGGGTTCAGCTGTGGCAGTTTTTTTTCTCCTTCCTAATGGCTGGTGCAGTGCTGGGCTTAAACCACAACAGAAGTAAAGAAGAATCTGGGTGTACAACTCTTTGAGCTCTTAGGGTATAACTACACTTTCAGTTTTTACATGGGCATGAAGCCCATCTGTCAAATACAGATTCAACAAGGGTTTTTTTAGAACTGTTGCTTAAAAGATCCGTGGTAGTTGATTTTTGTGGTAAACAGTAGGAAGGAAGAATTTTTGAAGTTTTATTTATATCAACAAAGAAGGGAACTGCTGTGAAGTCCTTTTCCTCTTGTTAGAATCAGTTGTGTGAAGGAGGTGCAAAGTGTACTTTCCACAGAGCAATACCTGTATTTGATCCAGTAGAGGTTATATTATTTGATCGCTGCTAGAATTATCCTTATCAGGGTAGTACAGTAGGTCTATCGCGTGCATCTGGGCAGGTCTCCCTGTGTGGAGCCGTGTCATTCATGACCTCATATTGTTGCTTGTCTGTCTTGGATTCTTCTACTCTGTTACCATCTTGCCACTGTGTTACTGAGGGCATGTTGGTACAGTAAAATCTCATGTGGTCCCTTCCTCCTGTCAAGAGCTCTGCTTCTGCACTTTTTTTGTAGCAGAGAGAAGGAAAAGTCTCCCAGCTTCCAGATTTTCTAAATCAGGCTGTCCTGCTCCTGTGGAGACAGAAGAGAAGCAGCATTTGAATGTTTAGTGAGCAGCAAGGGGAGAGGTGGCAACAGGGATGGCTTCAAAGACAGCTTGGGTGAAGAAGCACTGCAGCAATATGTGTAACAGCAGAGCATAAAGGCTATTCTTCACAGTGGAGTTAAGGGTGTAAGGAGATGGATGATGGGCTTTAGTACAGTCACTTTGTTTGCATGACAGATGAAGGAATACATAGGGACATACCCACAAAAACTGTTATTACCTGTGTAAAGCAAGAGACAAATTTCATTGCATAGATGACTACAAAACAAATGGAAATTTGATTAGGTCTTCAAGTATTGTTTACAAATAATGACTGTACATAGAGTCAAAAGGTGAGAATCAAAAATAACTCAAACTTATCACCTTGAAAATAAGATACATAATATTTATCGTTCTCTTAGATGTAAGAAATCAAGATTTGAATATGTATTAAATTATATAATTGCTAAACAAATTTATGTCGATATATTACATTCTCTCAGCAAAAAGTATAACAGCTCTATTTAATTCCAAATCGGTATGTTTAGGTGGTTATTTTAGTTAAAGACCTAGCTACAGGAAAAAATGGAAAACAAGATTAAATAAATTATCAAAATACTCTTCTCTTTTTACTGATTTAAATAGCTTCAAAATAAAACTAAAATAATTTCATCTTAAACAGTCTATCTGAAGGTAATTTTACTTTTCCACGTTTTGCACTGCCAACGTCAATGCCAGACTTGAGGTTCCCAGGCTTCCATGTCAGGCCACAGCATCAGGAAGGGGACACGCAGCCCAGTGGGTGCTTTCCTTCTCTATGTGCCCATGCTGTGGACATAATTGCTTAGCAGCTCTGTCCACAGTGTTTGGTACATGGGTTGTCCTGGGAAAGCACAAGTTGCCATAGCGGTGGGGCAGGAAGGAACGAGGAAGTCATTTCCATCTCTTTGTTGATCAAGTAAATGCAGGTGCGGAAAGTTCTCATTGCTTCTAGAGCAAAGTGCAAGCTTTCCCTGGGGTTTTCCAGGGGTGGGTGTACTGCACAGTAAATAGTATCAGTTTCCAAAGGTCAGCTTTCTTAAAGATAGTTGAAGTATTGAGAGAATACTTCTTTTTCGCATGCTAGTGTCATTGTGGTATGAGCCACCCACCCTAGTGTTGCTTGTCCACCTGCAACAAAGCCCCAGCAAGGTGATGTTTCCCAAATGAGTTTCTTTGACACAACATCTCAGACCTGTCCCGCTGAGAAACAGCTCTCCAGCAAACAGTGATAAAACTGCTGCTTCTCATTTTATTTTAACAGCATTCCTATCTTTCCTTTAAGATGCTTATAAAAACCTGACAGACGACCAAGGAGAAATCATAGTATCATTTGGAAGGAGTCAACAAAATTACTTACTGTTATTTTCAATTCTCAGTCTCCAACATGGCAAACTTTTTACTGCTTAGGAAAGGGATGAGATTTTGAGATCAGGAACTATGTATGTCTTCTAGAAAACATTCCTATTCTACATTGTTACTCTGCAAATTTGAGCTTGCATGTGAAAGTATGAAAGGAACTTACACAGATGAGAGTCTGTATTGCTGGAGTTTTCCATGTTTATCAGGGCATTGTGGTTCCCCATTGTTGCTCCAGGCATGTTCTATATCCCAAACAAAAATTTGTTATTCTAAAGCGTGTCTTAAATATTCAATGGTGACACAACTAGAGACACTAACTTACTTTAACTCAGAGGTCACTGTGGACAGCAGGACTTAGTTATGATAGAAATTGTTCCTGGACTGGTGAGATGTCTGCTTCACCTGTTTCCCAAATTCCTGCTTAAAGCACTTGGTAATTTCCAGTAGCAGTGATGGGCACAGGCCCATCAGCTCCGGTGTCGGGAGCAGACACTCATCCTGCTCAGCCAGCCTCCCAAGAGGGTGAGGAAGGCACCCCTCAAATGGCCACGGAGCTGAAGCCAAGCTGTAACCTCTACGTCAGGATCAGTACCCATCCATAATCATTTCAAGAATGTATGAAGTTAATAATATTGAAAAATACACTGCTCAAATATTAGTTAAAGTGAAGCATTTATAATTAGATCAGTTTCTCCTCTAGTAAAGATAGTTTCATAATTATTAGATGATTCCTTGTCGGGGACAGGTCAATGAATTCAAGAAAATTCATGACCAGTTCATATTACAGAGCAGATAGCATGTTTCTTCATTTTGTCTTATGTGTAAGCTGATGGCGGATGGGATGGATGTTGTTTTGGTAGCTATTGATTACATGGTTGCTTTGTGCATCAGTAGTGACCATCTGAAAGCAATAGTTCTTACTTAAATATGGTATGTAATTGAAAACTCTCCTGCCTAATAATAAATGTCTCTGATTTCTTGTCTACTTTGTAACGCATCTTGACCTGCTTCCCCCCCCCCCGATTATGTTGTTTGTTTTAACTGCTCCTTTTTATGGTTAAATTTAAGAATCCGCTTACTAATCCAGCAAAGCACATTTAAAATGTGACTAGTCTGATTAAAATAACTGGAATTTCTTATGTGCTTAGATTTAAGCACATGTGAGTGCATAGTTGCAGTAGTGCCTACATGAAAAAGGGTAAATAAGGCAAGTATGGAGAAACAGAAAATAATGTAAATGCCAATTATAAAAAATGGAAAGATGAGTTTAAAAACAGCACTTATGTAAATGATTGTTCGCTTACTTGGAGTAAGCATGATTGATAAAACAGTGG
Organism: Pezoporus wallicus; assembly: GCF_028554395.1. NCBI lineage: Eukaryota > Metazoa > Chordata > Aves > Psittaciformes > Psittacidae > Pezoporus > Pezoporus wallicus. The sequence continues at coordinate 2,472,059 of NW_026635157.1, forward strand.
CAAGTTGTTAAGTCTAATATGTTAAAACACACCGCTTGTTTGTCCTTTTGTTGAGTTTATGGTTCTGTTTCCCAGGTTTCTGTTTTCCTGATATTTTGGTTTAAGGTAGATGAGCCTGTGAGATTATCTGGGTTTTTTTCTAGTGAAAGAATTCTTGTCTGCCTAGAACATGCAGTGCTACTCTAATTGAAGAAAAAAAAAAAGTCATTTCATGAAACTGGGTTGGTTTCCATAAGTTTCATATTAAAAGTTAGGGAAATATACACAGAAACTACCATCCCACCTGTGAGCTCTTGCTTGATGGAGTTAACTTTGGTGAATTTCTAAGTGTTTCCATTAAGGAGTTTAATCCTCTGAAATTCTCTGTGCATTATCGTTAACAAATTATTCCCTCAGATTCTCCTTCTTCCCATCTGCTTTCAGGAACACTGCACATTTTTTGTAGGAGCAGAAGCCGGATTTTTCATTAGCACTGTGAGATACGATACTTTCCTTGGCTTTTAATTAGGTTCTTATAAAGCAGTTACGTTTTCCAGGCTGCAAGGCTTTCAACTGAGACACATTTCAGTGATGTTTTATTTATGTGTATTAAACCATATTTTAATACCTACAAATGCCTGGGTATTGTCTGAGTAAATATCTTGTCACCAAGATCCTTGAAGTTTTAATTACAGTCTTCCTGGTGTGTGAATGCTTTTAGTCCAATGTAATATTTAGCTCTTTTAAACAGACTGAAATTCACAACACTTTTCAAGTCACTATTTGACAGGCAGGAAATAGATGTAAATAGCTACGCATCCTTAACTTGATTCTTTATCACCTTTTATTTTTGTGACCTTTGAAACTGTATTGTTGAATTATTGCACTGTTTAAACACGAAAGACTCAAAGATGTGATTTGTATGGAAGTTGCTCTGCAAAGTAAAGTTGCATTTTAGTTACCTCCAAACATCAATGTGTCCTGACACTGAAGGATTCCTATGCCATAATAGATTATTTTTGCTTTGCAGCATATGAAAGTGCCATTTTATTCTTTGCTCTTGAAAAATCTATTTTTCAGTGCAGGAAATGAGTACTTCCACTTTTATCAGGTTTCTTTAGCGTATAGTTGTACAACTATGAAAAGTAATCAATTACAAGGCATGGTGATCTGGCCTTCAGTACTAAAGATAAAATAATTATTTCAGTCTCAAAGGTTACACAAGTTCATTATTCCCGTCATTTGAGGCATCTGTTCATCCTGAGCGTGATGCAGAGCACAGTATAAAAGCACAAGTTTTCAAAGACACAAATTTTGTTCTTCAGCAGGTGAGTGTAAATCCCACTGGAATTGCACTTGGGAAGTATAGCAGATTTTAAATCAAAAGATTTGATAGTTCCTGGTAGTTGTGCTGAAATCAGCCTATCTAGGATTAGGTTATCAAGGAATAAGCATTCTACGTGTGCTTATAGATCTGCACTTACATAGACTTTCGTGATGGATTTTCCTGTCTCTTTCCACAAAGTGTAATATTTCCTGTGATCATAAGTTCCCTTTATTCAAGAACCACTCAGCTCTTGCACATACCATCATCTCATTTCTCAAGGCACTTAAATCAGTACTTACCTTTGTGTCCAAAGATTTTAACTTGAAATAGTTGAAGTACAATGCTGAAAAAGGCTGTATTCTTTTTGAATCATGGCTAGTTATACAAATGTGCTGTTTTATCTTTCAAGCTCTCATGCTAAGATATTTGTAAAATAAACCAGTGAAGTTAGGAATAAGATAGGGCTTTTATGGTGATGGTTAGAGTATTGTGTTTACTGATTTTCTGTAAATTCCTTCTTTTTCCTTGCTTTTCAGAGATCAGAGGGAAGTACAGTATTAACTTCCATAAACTTTGACCTCTTATTGCATCTTTTTTTCTCCCTTTTGTATCTCATCATGAATTTGATTTTCCTAGGGTAAAAGCTGTAGTCTGCATTGTAATGCAAGGAGAAAATTTCAGAGTGCTGACTATATTATCCAGTCTTTACACGTGACTAAGTGTAACAGCAGACTATTTGGCTATGTTTGCATTGCTCTCCATTTTTTTTTTTTTTTTTTTTTTTTTTTTTTAATGGGGAGTATTTGGTTTTTATAGGTAATTTTGTTTAAAACACTGACAAGAGAAGTGGAAGTGTTTCACTCTGCACTCTGATTGCTCACACTGTAGTTCAGAAAATGGATTTGCTTCGTTGGGGAGGCTTCAAATCAAGGCAGGGTGCTTTATACCAAACATGGCTGTAGTTGGGCACAGGGTGTGTGTAGTACAGGGGAAAAGCCCACAGAGGGACTTGGCAGCAGGTACCCTCACACAGGTACCCCAACAACACCATCTGGCCATGCAGCCTCTTCCTCTGTGAACCAGTGAGCCCCACTTGCCATCTTACATGTGTGTTTATTTTAGAAAATCCCTGTCAACTTAGTTGAATTCTATACTTAACAAAAAAAAAATTTGATAATATTAGTTGTAAGAGACTTGTTGTGAATCCACCGGTGTACAGGTCGAAGCTACTCCAAGGGTCTGCACGCTTGGGTTACCCTTCTGTGAGGGGATAGGACCTTTCATGCCCTGTTTTCCCTGGTCTTTACTCCTCAGACTCTTCTAAAGGTGGCAAAACTCAAGGGCCTCATTCCTGATGTTCTCCAAAGGAATGCTGTCCTCCCCTCTCCCTGTTGTACTAAGGTTTCTGATCTTTTCCCAACCTGCAGTGAACAGTTTACACACCCTAACCCAAAAGAGATTTAGCACCAGCAGCTACTGGCTGTGCCTCTGTAGCAGGAACCTTCCGGCACATCAAGCTCTTGGCACATCACCCCTTTTCTTCTGCCTGCCGTTTGCCTTCTCGAGGTCATCACCACCGTCATTGCCAGCCTGGTCCCTGCCAGGCATCTCTACAGCCTTGGCCCTACCTGTTTCTTTTAAAGCCTCTTCAGCTCATTTCTTCATGGGTCTCCCAGTGGTATGTACTGCATCAATCCTTATAAGACTGGGAAAAGGGCTGTTGGCAGCAAAGGTAGAGTAAATAAAGGCATGGTTGAGCACGAGCATGTTAAGTAAGAGAGTGTGTAGTGGTGACTGAGCAGGTCCTCTCTGGTACTTCTAGCCAATTGAATTAATTAGCTAAACAGATTTGGTAGGTCCATCCCTTGTCCTGCAGCCTCCATCCTTCCTGGCAAGCATCTCAAGGCAAATGACAATTGTGTATATCACGGTATTTAGTCTCTGATAAAAGCTCTGATCTGTGCCTTGTATCTGTGGCCAAGCATGAGGCATAAGGCTGGACGGGATCTCACACAGGATCACCTGAGCTGTTCACCCAGTTTTGGAGAGGATCAAGCATACCTCTCCTCATCTTGTGTTTGTCTTAACTGCTCCCATTGCTTCCTGTGACAGCATTACATGTAATACCTGGAGATAACCTGCTGCTGGGCTGATTGTCCCTGTGCTAGAAAGCTCTTCTCAACTGCATTAATAAGTCTTGTCTTTAGCATGATGAGCATGGATAACAATTAGTCACTATCCTCATAACAAACTTTTACGTATTTTAAATATATTATCATGTGTCCACTTTTTCTAGACTAAACAATCTAATCCTTTCAACCCTCCCTTGTTCTCCGTTACTTTTTTTTTTGTGGGTTTTACCTGGACTCCCTCCAAGTGTCTCCTTCCTTTGACAGCCCCATAGGCAGAGCTGGACACAGCATTAATGCACTCAGGGCCTTGCCGCTGCTGGTAGGGCAAAATAATTACTTGATTTGCTTACAGTATTACTGTGAATGTGTAGCAGGCTGCCTTTTTCTGCAACTGGATATCATCCTGATTTATAATTTACTTATAGACCACTGTAACTCCCCTGCAGATCCTTTTTGCAGCGCAGTTGCCTAGCAAGTCTCCTTTGTAAACTTGGGTGCGCTTGATTTATCGTTCTGTGGTAATTTGCACTTCTCTTTGTGGGTATAATGCATTAATTTCAGAACATTTATCCAAATTACTGTGATTATGGTGCATTCTAATGCACTTTTGTAAACTGCTTGCAACCTCACAGTTTTAACCATGACAATATCACATCAGATTTTACAAATCTCTTGTCACCAAAGTACCAGATCCTCAGATACACAGGCACCAGAATTACAGCTAGCTTGTTTTGAGAAACCCGAGGAAAGGTCTGGTTGTGCCCTGTTGCTCACCTCTCTGATGAGCGAGCAGCAGTTATGTTGTAGGATGTAGTCAAACTTTTCTCTGCTCATCAGTGTGCCAGCACATGATGCCTGGAGGTAACTGACATTTCAGCTGTCAAAGGCAGCACTCAGATGCTAAATAAGCCTGTGCAGAGCTCCAGGGACAGCAGCAGTATTCTCTCAGGCAGAGCTTATTCTGAGCTAGTAAGGTGGTTCTATGTTGCATTTCTTTTTATAACATGTTTGCAGGGTTTTTTTTTATATTTCATACTTGTTCTTTTCCCTGTGTCTTTGCATGGTGAATTCTTTGTAGTTCTCCCAACATACGAGGCCGTGTGTACTTACTGATACCTTTTAAATTACTCCTTTGGGGCTTTAAGATAATTGAGTATCTCCTGACATAGTATACTGCTTGCTTACTCTGCACGGGGTTAATTTGCTGCTGTGCCTTTAGAGCTGCCTTTCTGTAGATTTGTCCTCTCATCTGAACTTTTTCCCCCTTGGATCACCTTTGCCTGGAGGTATCTTGGATTAGTCCCTGGAGCTGCTGTGACTGCATTCCCCTAGCATTTGTCTGCTATTTCTTTCCTAGGAATCCTGAAATCTGTCTTTTTATAATCACTTTCATTTTATTTTCATCACTAAATTCTTAACAGTTCTTCTACAAAACTAAAGTTAAAGCTAGAATGCCACCACCTGTGTAGTGTCTTTTATCCCTTTATTACCTGGCAGATTACTTCTTCAGCAAATAACTGAATATATTTTTCTCCAGGAGAAATAAAAGAGGTGTTTGATACCAAATTTTGTCTGTATTCTAATTTTGAAAGCCTTTTGAGTTTTTATGTGCTTTCATGGAGGAGTTCTTCCATGCAGGAAGCCAATAGAAGTCTGTTTCAGAGGTTGTCTTCACTCCTAGAAGTAGCCAGGGGAATATTTTCATGAGCTAGTAATCTAATCCTTTCTGCAAAGCAATTGCAACGAAAAACCACAGCCTTGGAAGTCTAGCATTGTTTTAAAACATATTCTGCAGCTTTTTAAAATGCATCTGGAAGAAACTTCCCAAGGAAATGTGGATTCTCTGCCTTGTCAGTATAATGGCAACCACAAAGAGATGATGTATAACCAGCTATGACCTTACCCTTGCAATAGGCAGTCAACATGTAGTATAATAAATATAATCTTCCCTTAGCAGCAAAGAAAGCAAAGCTAAGGCTGACAGGGACTTCTACAACCTATGTGAACGTAAAAAAAGAGATGGACAAGGTAAATCCTATGCTGGAGAACACCCAGTGTGAGCACTGGTCTCAGAGTGAAAACTTTATGGTTGCCTTCTGTCTTATGGGCTAGACCGCAACCCTGAATCTGCAGCCTTTTGGACACAAAGGGTGTGAGTGGTTCAGCTACTTGAGCATGTTTCTTGTTTTGTTTGTTTAAAAAATGTTTTGTGATAGTTATTTCGGACCTCTGTAAATGGATGACAAATAGCCACATTTTTGTTCAAACATAACTTTATAGCCACTTCTTACCCTGCTATCAGTGCTATTTCAGGAGCTCTGTGGGTAACAACAGCATTTTTCTTTCTTTGGAGGCTCCAAATATTAGAATTATTTTAAGGGAGTGGTTTTGGATACAGTTTGGATTTGTACTGATGGGTTATATATCATGGGTATTATATAATGCCTGTAATTTAAGCGTCCACAAAGAAAACAAAATGTTTATTATATTCTAAGGCATTTCCAGGGAGTGAATAACTATGATTAAGTGAATAGGCCATTAGCTACCACTATTTCTCTGCTTAAATGCAGCTGAAATAGCATTTCTTTAGTGGTAAAAATATTTGGCAGCACTGCACTCACAGAAAAGAAAAAAACAAAAAAAAAACCAAAAAACTTACAAACGACATTTTTGGAAAGTCCTCTACATTCTTAGGAACCTCCAAAGAAGCTGCATTTAAAGGCACCAAACCCAATTTTCCTAGGCTGAAACTGTTTAAGAAAAACAATAAGTATATAATTTAAGTGAATGTTATCTTTTGACAATCTTATGCCCACATATGTAGGAATTTGATAATTGAAGTAGCTATGGGGATGAGGTTTTCTTTGGGTTAATCAACCCTTGTTACTCAGTTATCTCCATTACATTGTACATATTTATTTCTGGTCAGATGCATTTGTTCTCTGCAGTACAGATGTTTTTCCAACTATTGATATCACTGCAGAAACATGTTCTACAGTTAGAGAAAAAAAAAAAAAAAGTTGGTTCATTTTATAATAGCAGAATTACTAATGAAATACTGATGATAGCAAGATTTTTCTCTTAGTGCTATGAACCAAAGAGCATGACCTAACAGTTAATAATTACTTTTTTGCTTCTGGGGTTTGTTTGTTTGTTTTAATGCTATTTTGGCATTCAGATTGTTGTTTTTATTACATTTTAAATACCTTTTATTACTATGCTTTGGTTTACTAAAAGCTTTTCTTACGGCAAAGGAATTTTCCTTTGTGCTGAATTTTGTTCAAAAGAAGGAATAGAGTATGCCTTCAAGGTAAAGCTAAGTGTCTTCAGATTACATTTTAATTTAAGATTCATGACAGCTTAATCTGATTAGAAAACAGCTATCCTCTGAAATTTCTTTATCTTCCTTTGCCTCAAACAACTTGTTACTGTATTTTCGATCCCTTCAGAAATGATGGTGTTAGTTACAGTAAGAAAAGATTATAGTAATTAGCAAAAATATTTCTGGTTTAAATCCTTTGGTGAACAGGAATGCTATGAATTTGGCTATGTTGCTCTCTGGAGATCCCTGGCATCCAGAGCAGGCTGCATTCCTCTGCTGACTGGAGCTGATGGATAACTTTCTGTAGTTTGGGTGGAACAAAGACCTTAGTTTTACTGACTGTCTTTTTTAGGGGAAAAAAACCCACCAAAAACTGTCTCTGCACAACTGAATGAATTTTATTTTAATTTTCCCATTTCTTGGAAAAATAGTATCTACTGACAACAGTATATTTGGAAAAGCTTAAGACATTTAGGGGCCTAATATTGAATGCCCAAAACTAAATCCCACAGTTTCAGTAGTGAGCATGTGCAAAACGGATCATTTTAAAAGCAGTGATTATCAAGCAAATGCAACTACCATCTTTTAAAAACAGGTTGAAGCCTTTGTTCATCAGTGTTAATGGAGAAGAACAGTGGTGATGGAGATGTTTCTGTGCCTGGGTCTGTATTTTTAGAAGAAAGATGGGCCTAGTAACTTTAAAATACTAAATGCTCTTGTCTTCTCCATTAAGGTTTCTTTTGGTTCTTGCAGTAGTGTGAATAATACTGCTTATTCAGGTATTGTGCTAGTTATTATTTATACAGAACCAATTCAGTTGTTTTTCATTAAGAAGGATAGTAAAGCTTTTTAATTTTTTTTAAGAGCTAGATTTAGGTATTCTGACATGTCTAAAATGTTACATGAGTGAATGTAGAAACAAAATTTACTGAACAGTTCATCCAGTTAAACTTCCAGTATGGACTTAATAGTAAGTTGCTGGGAGACTATAGCTGGCATAATAGCAGCCAATAGTCAGGTGCAAGAGCCTGGCCTGTGCCCTGAAGCTGTGTCATCCCATAATCGTTATCTCAGGCATTTTTTGTATGTTGTGGTATTTGGTAACACCAATATAGGTTCAATCAGTGGTTTTAGAATTTACAGAGAGACAGTTGACTAGGAAATGCAGTTAATGATCTGAAAGAAAATGACCTACAGGAGGAGTATCTTTTGCTTATTTAATGCTGGATGGATCTACCATCAATACAGAGACATTTACAGAATAACAGGAGTATGGGAGAAAAAGGCATTCTGTTTCATAATTTATAAATTTTAAAAGTGACAAAATATTTTTAGTGCCAGGCCTGACAAGACAGAGTCAGCAATGGAATTACTGGTTTTGTGATCAATAGTAGCTAAGGTCACCGAGAAACCACAAGTAATGACAGGTCATAACTTGCACCTAAAATAAAGTTATTTAGGACATCAATTAAAGCTAAATGTAGATAATTGCATTTAAATGTAGACTAGAATTTTTAAGCAATTTTCATGATCTTAAAGAGAAGCTCTGTGCTGCAAGGTTCACCTTTCATGGCTATTCGTACATTTCTAATTCATTAAGGATACAATTCCTACACTATGGCTACCGAAAATGGTATTGCCACTGCAGAGTGGGAACTGCAAAGGGCACCTGGGAGGGAAGCTGATGGTCTCCATTGTGTGGCTAAGGTCAGGCAGACAACATAATTCTTAGACAGCTGTTGTGGTTTAAACCCAGCCAGGTAACTCGTTCACTCACTCCCCCCCCTTCTTTCCCTCCCCCTACTCCCAGAGGGACGGAGAGAATTGAAAAGAATGCAGCTCCCACGGGTTGAGATAAGAACAGTTTAGTAACTAAGGTATAACACAAATCACTACTGCTACCACCAATAATAATAATGATAAAGGAAATAACAAGGGAAGAGAATACGACATCTCACCACCAGCCAACCGATAACTTGTCCCCCCAAGCCCGACCAAGCATCGACCCATACCTCCTCCAACCCTGTTGTCTCCTAGCCTTTCTGGGTAACTCTCAGTTACATCCTGGGCATGACGTGCTGTGGTGTGGAATACCTCTTTGGTCAGTTTGGGTCAGGTGTCCTGTCTCTGCTTCCTCCCGGCTTCCCCTCCTCCCTGGCAGAGCATGAGGCTCACAAAGTCCTTGGCCAAACCAAAACATCATTGTTATCAGCTCTGTTCCCAGGCAGAAAGTCAAAACACAGCACTACACTAGTTACCAAGAAGGAGAAAAATGACTGCTACTGCTAAACCCAGGACAGACAGCAGACAGGCACATAGACACAGTAAACACGTTCATTCTGCAGACTGGTAAAACCCTAGGGGGCAACTGCCTTTTCCTCATCCACTAAGCAGGTCATAGAGGAGATCACATTGGTCAAGCAGGACCTGCCCTTCATAAATCCATGCTGACTGTGCCTGATCAACTCCTTGTCCTGCGTCATGGCACTGAAGATGATCTACTCCGTAACCTTCCCCAGCGCCGAGGTCAGTCTGACAGGCTTGTAGCTGCCCAGATCTTCCTTCTGGCCTTTTTGGTAGATGGGTGTCACATTTGCTAACCTCCAGTCCACTGGGAACCTCCCCAGTTAGCCAGGACTGCTGATAAATGATTGAAAGTGGCTTGGTGAGCCCTTCTGCTCCCTCAGTACTCTTGGGTGGATCCCATCCAGCCCCATAGACTTGTTTGTGTCTTAAGTGCTGTAGCAGATGGATGATAATTTCCCCTTGGATTATGGGGCCTTCATTCTGCTTCCTGTCCTGGTCTTCAGCTCAGTGGGCTGGGTACCCTGAGACCAACTGGTCTTACTACTGAAGCCTAAGGCAAAGAAGACATTAAGTACCTCAGCCTTTTCCTCAACCTTTGTCACTATGTTTCCCCCCACATCCAGTAAAGGATGGAGAATTTTCTTAGCCCTCTTCTCATTGCTGATGTATTTATAGAAACATTTTAAATTTACTTTTATGGCAGTAGCCTTCAAGTAGTGCACACCATTAAAAACCAGAAAATCTGCTAATTGTAGACACAAACCTCAGGGTTATAAATTGGTCATGAATAAATATCATCTGCAAATTAGAAAAAAAAAAGATTCTAGCCAGCAGAGCAATGAATTTCTGGAACAGTAAGAAAAAGATGATAGAAAAAAACCCAACTCAGACAACTTTTAGGATAGAGCTTGGTCAGTTAATGTAAAGGATTAAGAGGAGCCTGCACACTGAGAAATTTCTGTCTCCTGTTCCCCTACTTTGTACCCCTCCCATTCTACATAGCAAAGGACTGTGGACAGTTTTGGGAACCAGACAGTTATAAGTATTCAGTGAGGTGGGACACAACAGTAAAAAAAGGAAGAAAACACTTCCGCTGTGAGAGAGAATTAAAATCTAGGTTTGTTGTTTGTCTCAGGATCTTGACAAGCCAGCAGTATGATGTAGCCCTGACAAACGCTGAGAGAGGTGTAAGATGCTTCAAGTCCATTGCAGGGTAGACATGCTGATTTCATTTTCAGCTTGCTTTCTCCATATTATTGGAAGCCCAGCCATCACTTACTGCTTTGAGACAGTACAAGGAGCTGCTCTGTGCTACTGCCAGACAATTTGTTAGCTGACTCCAGCTGATATTCAGTGGCTGCACGATGACTTATTGTCTACCTTGTCCAGTGTGACCAGTTGTGGAAATGCATCAGCCCCTCAACTAGGAGGCAGCATCACCCAACCTGTCTGTTGGCTGAGAGAGGTGCCGATGGTGAGCACCCCCCTCTACCTGCTGGCTTACACCAGAGGAAAGCAGAGTTTGGGACAGACTGCATTTACCTGGACTTTGGCAGCAAACAGCTCCCTAAATCAGTCACAGCCACCCATAGGCTGCCCTGGATCCTGCAAGGTGATGGAGGTCCAGGTTATGCCAAGGTTTATCCTGCAGGACTGATGCAACATGGGAGCAGTTGTGCTGTAGGCTCCTGGCTCTCCCAGGGGCCATGTGGCTGTGTGGTGGGAATGCTCTCACCATGCATGCCAGCTCTTGGTACCACCCAATACTGTGAACCCATCCCTCAATGCTTCAGCACAGCACAAAAGGGTTCACTTGAACTGGCCCTGCTGTGTTTATTGGATGTGCCTTTGTCTTGAAGCAAACCAGAAGCATTCTCACACTCAAGCCCAGCTGAGGAGCGATTAAGGCTGTTCTTCATTAACACCCTGAAGTGTTGTTTGCAGTTTCCACCTCACACCCTCTGTCATAGTATAGCCACCCTAATGAGTACTGTTTGGCTTGAATGTAGATGAAGTGTTCTAGCAAGTATGTCAAGAGCTGGCTCATGGTCGAGTCAGTCACGTTAACTATGCAGACATACCCCCAAATGAACATATATCTTTGTCTCCCTTGTGGCGTGGCAGCCTCCAAAGCTTGAAGACAGCAAACTTGCATGTTTGTTGTCTTGCAAATGTGAAACATTCAGAAATTGTGGCTTCAAAAATCATGAGACTGGCTTTAAAATTTTGAAATCTCAAAATTAAGGCTCTGGAAATCCCTCTTATTTTGCCTTCTATTTTCTTCAGCCTTTTCTGAGCCTATCAGCATGTAAAACCGTATTTTGCACTTTTTCTGTGCAAATATACTAAAATATGAAAACTCAGATTCTCACATAAGCAGCTCTCTTCAGAAGGAGCAGCTTTGCAGAAAAACATCACGTCATGGAGCTTACAACTCTCCAGAGTTGACAGCGCTGGATTTGATAAAGCCAAGGACTGAGTTTGGCCAGAGTTCACACAGCTGCAATGAGTATATAGTTAGCATTACAGAATTCTTGCTGAAGGAAGATATGTACGGACTGAAAAAAACCAGGCATAGATTATCTGAAAGGAGGGGAAGAAAGTGAAGAGGTCAGAGGTGGCTACAGTTGTTGGCTTGTGCAGTGCAGTACATGCATTTGCAGTCACACACCAGGGAAACTACTGCAAGGCTGTGAAATTCCTTCTCCATCATAGAATTCACCCACTCCCATGAAGAGCTGCCAGATCCTGCCCTGTATTTTGGAGAACTGTCAACTGGATTATCACTTGGTACCCTAATTGGGTTTTAAGTAGAGAATGCAATGTGCCACTGGACTATTCATTTCTAACTGATACTGCATGCAACACTATATTCAGTGCAGAAAAGCTTTAAAAGTTAACCAGATTCTAAAATCATGTTGTATAGGACTTTTTCTAATGATTTTGAATTGTTTTAAAGAATAGTGTACACTGCTTTTCTGTCTAGTCTAGGGTCTTCTCATATTTTAAACTCTTTTGTGTGATTATTAAACTGTCAGATCCTTGTTACTTTAAAAATATATTTATCAATAAATTCTTTAAAAATTTAGAGATCTTGTTAGCCATTGTAATTAAGTGTAATTTGAATTTAGTACATTGTAGATTCCCTTTTCCCTTATATTTTGATATCTTTATGATGTCAAGACTGAGATATATTCTAATACTTCTGCTTAATGTTTCCTGTTAATTTGTAAAAAAAAAAAAAAAAATCTTTTTTTATACAGGAACACAAATAATACAGTAATTCAGATATCAGATACTGACCGTTACTCTTCATTTCTTCTTCCCAAAACAAACTTAGATTGAGTCATATAAAACTATCATAATTTTCAGATTTCCTACTACCTATTTAGTTATGACACCAAAATACATAACATCACATTATTTATTACCTTAAAAGAGATTTTTCTAACATCAAGGACAGGGGTATCATAATTCAACTCAAGTATATACAGTCATCATCATTTCCTTATTGGAAAGTCTAAGACATTTGCCTTCAAGGAACAAACAGATCAAGGTATTTCAGTATCAATAGTCTACTCTCTACCTGTGAACTTTCACTAAAATTTAAAGTAATTTAAATTATGTAGGTTTTATGCTGCTTGCTAACATCAGGAAAAGTTTTGCAATTGCTATTTATCTCTATCTGGTAACTTCAGCCTTAATTACACTGAGCGTTACTAATTTTCCCCCTATCAATCACCACTCTAAGGTCACACTGTTTTATATACAGATTCCTATTTCTGCTTTTGAAGAAAATGCGTGGGATTCATCTCACTTCACTTTACCCTTGCAAAACATTTACACTGCGAAGCTGACTGTTTTGTCTCTAGCGCAGAGCGAGTGCTATGTACTGGGGGTGGGACACCCACAAATGTCTCCCAGCTGTGTTTTAGACACTTAGGTGAGCGTGGGACAAATTCTCCTCCCATCACTGACTGGCTCCAGATAATTCTGTCTGGGCACGTGACATTTATCATGGGTTTGCTTGCCTAAACAGTAGTGTCTAGTGCCACTAAAGATATCCTGATGGTTCCCATGCTAATGAGGCAGGAAACCTTTAGGGAATCTGAAAAAGCACTAGACACCTAAGCATAGATAACTGAGTCCCATCCTTGGGTACCCGACTCAGGTGCAATGAGTGTATCCCCTCCTGTTGTTCCAGGAAGACTGGAGTGGCTCACCTACACGTTGTGTTAGGCTTAAGAAAAGATTTTGTGCAGATTGGAACTGCATCTCTGTGTGCAACTTCAGCCCCTGTGGAAAAGCAGCAGTAGCTCAGGAAAAAAATGCACTCAACATTACAAAACCATGCAGCAGGATTATACAAGGTTCTTGGACCACTGTAAAATTACTGCACAGACATTGTCTTTATTTCCAGCCTAGATGGTTTCAGGTCACAGTAACATCAACCCATCCACTTTGTCTTTTTGCCTGCAGAAGGGGGGCATTGCTGACACCACGTGCCCAGCTTTACCTTGTGCATCGCAAGCTTTGCCTGCACTCAGCCTGGCCCACCCTTGGGCCTGTGAGACACATCCCACTGTGGTGGCAGGACCCAGCTGGTGCCAACAGGCCAGTGCCTCTCCAGTTTTTCCTCCCTTTTTCTCCCTTTTTCCCAGAGGGATTTCATCAGATCTGTGTTTATGGGTTGGGAAACACTCCAGTAACTTCAGGCAAGCTGAGCAGATTTTGTTTCTGGATCACAAAAAGAACGATGGTCTTTTAAGAGAAAAATCACCATGACACATGCATCTTAACATGTCAACAGGGTATCCACTTTTCTGCTCCCGAGCAAGCTGCTGCCTAGGTTTTCTTTCAGGTGTGTTTCTGACCGAGCAGTTTGTCTTTCCCTTTCATTGTTGTTAGCAAAAGTCTTAATCCCAGGAAAGGTTGGAAATCCTAGCCCTGACTGACAAAAAGACAAAGGTAATTTTGGTATCTGGATGTCTACAATTCTTGGAGAAGTCTCTTAAATCTTTATATTTTAAAATCCCTAGAGCTGTTCTTGGAGGGGCGCAGACATCTGGTTTATCTCAGCCTCAGGACTTTTGACTTCCTGAACAAGCAAATTTTTGTGGGAATCCTTCTGTGCCTCAGCAGCTAGACAGTGGGCTGTACGTCACGATTGGTCCAGGGGCAGGCTGGATTGCCCATCCTTCCTTCTCCTTCTGTTCCCTTCTTTTCTGCTGGAGAAAGTAGAAAATATCTGTGTGTATTCTGTATGCTGCTGTCTGTATTCACGTGTTTTTCAGAGGAAAGTCAATCTCTTCTTTTTACTTGAAAACCAATGGGATATATCCCCAAGTATCAAACCAAATTGGATTTATTGTTAATTGAAAGTGTGCTTTGTGTTGTATTTACTGATTAGTTTGTATTTCAATTTCTGCTGGCCTTCAAAATACAGTATTGTACATCACTGGGAAAGAACGGGGGGCTCTCTCCACCTCAGGAAGCAAGTTTTTTCACTTTTTTTGAGTAGCTCAGATATATCATAGAGTGAGAAGTAGAAAGGCTCTGCCAAATAACCCCAGTTGGGTAAAAGGAGTGATCTGTGCCTCCTGTATTTGTGGAATTGGCTTGTATCTCCACAAAGATTAATGTGAATGGTAATTGTTTCTTTGAAAGGCCCAGTATCATCAGTCCTGTTGGTGTTAGCCATTCTCTTTCAGTATGTTTCTGATCAAGAACTTATGCAAAATAAATAGTAAACAGTAATTTTGCAGCTTGGAGTTTTTTGAAGCTGTACAGCTGATTTATTTGCAAAGGAGGTATTGTAGGGGTATGTCTTTTGTTGCTTTCTCAGTGGAGGTTTCCACTGAGCAAAACTCAGTTTAGAAAGGCTATAAAAGACTTCCATTAAGCCTAAATTGAACAATATTCCAGTAGAGCACATACTT
This sequence comes from Pezoporus wallicus, assembly GCF_028554395.1. Classification (NCBI taxonomy): domain Eukaryota; kingdom Metazoa; phylum Chordata; class Aves; order Psittaciformes; family Psittacidae; genus Pezoporus; species Pezoporus wallicus. The sequence continues at coordinate 2,487,065 of NW_026635157.1, forward strand.
AATGGAAGTAGCCACATGGATATAAAATCAGTTGTCAGCAAGACTGTATTCTCACTTTTAATCTTTTCTCCATAATGCTTTCATTTTCAAAGTGTATGCAATACTTTATTTCAAAAGATTTACTAGTATTATCTGCTTTATTTGAATAAGACTGTATGGCAAAATATTTCAGTTGTTATTATTCTCATGTATGCTAGGGAAGCTGGGCTAGAATAAATTATTGTTACGTGAGTGCATAAATGATTTGGAAGCCATACACAGAAAGTAGTTCTCAATGATATACCATTAAGTGCAGTTCTGCAAGTTTTTTTCCTTGTTCTGCTGCTATTCAGTATTCTTTCTGACAGCTTGGATGAAAGGTTAGGAATTACGCTTAATAAATTCATAGATCAGAACATGCCTGTTGGAAGCAAGGCAATTGAAAATTACCTTGATAAAGTAGCAGAGTAGCCTAGAAAATATCAGGTTTCCAGCAGTTACATTAGAGCAAATGGAGAATTGTACATATGGCTCAATGTAGTCAGCTGCACATAAATGCAGATGGAAAACAGCTGCCCAAGCACCCATTCTGCAGAAAATGCATCTATCATAGTGATCCCAAACTGAACATGCACCAGTGATGTTGTGCTACTGCAAACAGGGCCAGTGCTAATGTGGGTTATAGAAAGGGGAGTAATAACACATAAAATGTAATTATTTTGCTCTACTCGGCACTGATAAGGTCTCAGTGCCAGAGCTTTACTCACTTGCGGAAACCACAGCTCATATGGGATCCAGCAAGAGAGCAAGCTGGGCTCAAAGATCTAAACCACATGGGCCTTCAAGGAAAGGTTGAAGGGTTGTTTAGTCTAGAGATGAGAGGAGGAAAGGAAGACATGATAGCTGCTTTCATATAACAGTGGGGTGACTCTAAAGAGGAAGGGATTTAGCTGTCCTGTATGCTCTCTGTACAGAAAAGCAGTAATAGGCTTAGATCTCAACAAGGATGATTTAGTTTAAGCGTCAGGGGAAAACGAAACTGGCAAGGAAAAGTGGAGCTCTGGAATAGGTTGTGTAGGAGAAGTTCATGGAATCTTCCACCTTGCAGATGTTTTTTAGGTTAGATGTTTTTCTAACCTATTTTTGTAGGTTAGACAAACGTCAGTAGGCATGGCATAGATCAAATCACCTGCTAGCTCTCTTCCTTTAGTGCTTTCTATCTATGTGATAAGGATAATAATTATACATCCAAATTATTGTTTAATGTGGATATCTCCACAAAATTTCAGGGTCTATAACAAAAAATTTTAAACTAGTTCAGGAATTTATTGCATGGTGTATGTATTTACTTTAGATTGAAGCAATTATACTTTTTCTATTTTTGCCCATGTTAGTATTGATTGAAAATTACTATGGTCTGATGGCTTTGTGAATAGTCTTTGTGAAATATATAGGTGAACATAGTCAGATACCTGTGGTAGGATACAAAGCACTCACTGCTAGCCGTGAGAGAGTTTGGTCTTTAGTCTGTTTATAGTCCATGGAAAAGAAGCAGATTGACACCTTTTAGAGATTACCTAAGGAGTGGGTGAATTACCCTCCAAAGGTACCTCTGCCTCTCCTTCTGCCTATTCTGCAGGAAACATATATTGGAGGCATATTCTTGGTCTTACCTTTTTCCTTTAGTCTGTGATACTAAAAAAGAAAGTGGTTTTCGGAGAAACAAAGTGCTTGAACTTTCACTCTCTGGAAAAATAACTGGCAGGAAATCAGAGTAGATTTCCTTGGGTTCAGCGAAGCCCATTCAGTGAGTCATTTATGGAGGATTTATAGCTGTTAGGATTAATAGTTGCTGTCAATACATAATGGACATAGCCAATGTGTATTAGAGAGACACCAAACTTGCATAAACCGTGTATTATTCTGTTGGATGCTTACTTGTTAATTGTTTATTAATCCTCTAAATTGCTTACGCTGTATCATGTGTACAGTGTGAGAGAGACAGTACAGAACTTTCAGCCAGAAAATCTGCTATACAAAATTATGCTTTACAGAGATAATATTTTAATTAAGATTTTAAAGTACTAAGCTATCGGGCACTGAAAGGGAAAATTAGTAATACTTTAAAATAATGGTATGTTTAATCCTGGATAATATTTTAGGAACTATGCAGTGTGAGATACCTTTCTCCCTCATAAGCATCCTGTGGCTAACAGAGAGACTGTAAACTTTATCCCAAATCTGTTATTTAAGAAACATTTGCTATTGCCTGGTAAAAAAGAGAAAAAGAAGACTCATCTCATTTGTAGGGCATTTTAAAAATTGGAATTGCGCTCCAGCAACCAGTGATGACTAGTTATTGTTCCTTTTGTCAACAGGCAAGATGAAGGAGGTTCTGGCAGCTTACCAGGTCCGGGGCTCTGCAGAGTTAAGTGAGAAGTGCGCCCATGTTCTAGCATGCATCACATCGCATCTTGGGTCTGAAGTGCCAGAAGGATCCCAGCGCTGCAGACTGAGACGGCTCTGAGCACCTCAGTACCCCGTTTCTGACAGAACCCAGGGATGACAAACGTACATATCAGTATTACCTGTCTGGGGCAGGTTTAATTTTATAAATTAAACCCATAAACTCTGTGAGTTTCTAGACCATATTTCTGCTATTGAGGATGATCTGCTCAGATGAACAGTTTTGCATCCATCGGAGGGACAGGTTCTTCTGCTGGACCAGAAGATGACAGTGGGCTCTATCTTGTAACTAATACCATTTGTAGCATCTTCTAGTGCAAATAATTGAAGAACAGGTTACAAGAAAATCCTGTAGGGAATAAGACATGCTTTGTTTTAATCTACAGATTTTAAGAAATGTTTTGTTTTTTTAAAGAGAACCACTTTTACAGAACACTAAGTGTGCAGTCTATGTGCAGCTCTTCACTGTGGCTATCTGTATTCCAGAGATGATGAATTCCCTGTGAGACACCTGAACCTTTTCAGATTTGTGATGAATCCTTAAATTATGAGAGTACAAGAAAAACTGGGCGGGAAAAGTCCCAGGGCTTTTATTAGACTAGATGTCTACAATTACTTCCTGCTGGTGTCCTGAAAGTAGGAGGAGAGGACAGGAAGTAGGAATGAAATACAAAAAAATTACAATGCATTTCTTTTTTTGCATATGCATCTATCTGAATGTGTGTTTGATCTAATAGCCAAGGGGAAAGAAACAGCTAAGTTAGCTGAGACCTCACATGAAAGGTCTGCATTTTTGGGCAGTATTTGCTAATTTTGTCTCTTGAATAGCTATAGGAAAGAAAGAATATGTATATGCCCCACCATATGTGAAAAGTACATCCTTGCCATTCCTTTATTTATTTTTGCTCTTTTAAAAATTAAAGTGCCAGTTACTTGGAATGCTGTAGTCTGTGGTCTCTTTACATTTGTTTAGTGAGATCCTTTCAGCAAGATCATACCCATTATAGTGTAACTGCATGGTGACCACAGCTTTGGGCCTGTATAATAAAGATCTAAATTCAAAATTTTATTTCTCATCATTTTCTCTATTTTTATGTTGTATCTGCCAGTCTTTGATTGGAATCCCACTTATTGCTGATCACTGTTTAGAACAATTTAGAATTGACAAAAAATGTTAGAGGAAGGCGTTTGTACCTTTGGACGTTGTTCTCCTTTGTATCAATCTTTACACAGGTCAGTAGGCAGAGGGATAGAAAATGTTAGCAAATCAGTAGTGATGCTTAAATTCAATTTGCACATGAGGCCCCAGGGCAATAAGGAGATCAGGCTCTTCACATCCTGTATTTAAGGCCATACTAAAGTATTGACATCTGGTTTCTATTAATTAGTAATCCTGGAAAGGTATGGGAGGAAAAAGCTGCAGAAAAGCTGAGTCTAAGCTGGCTTTGATTTGCTGCGTGTGTCATACATTGCGCTGAATATACGTACATCAGAATTTAAAACCCAATTAGACTCTTTTTCCTTCCTCCTCCTTCTTCAATGACAAAATTTTAAACTATAAAAAATGTTATTCATGTAGCAATTAAGTTTATGTGAGCAAAGACTGCATTTCAAATATTAATGTGGTCCTCACAAGGCTGCGCTAGCTATGCTGCACTGTAGGCAGGGTTTTCAGGCATAGTGCTGATGCTATAATTAGCTTATAGCAAACAGAGCATCCTTAACCTTCAGAACCTGTTAGTACAGCATCCCTCTTATCCTGCATCTTATGTAGTTACTTATGGATGGCAGAGTGCTGACTGCTGCGAAGTACACACCAGAGTGTTTCACCATGAGTGAGGGCAGACAAGAGCATCCCAGTGCATTTTCCTGATCAGTCTGAGCTATTTAAGGCAGTGCTCCTCCTCACAAGGGGCAGTCCTGTCTTCCCCTTCTGCCTCACTCACCCCTTCCCTCTACCTCCCTGGAAGAGCCACACACCTATGAGGCTTCCTGGTCTGACTGAAAACATCCCCATGTAAGAGTTAGCTCTTGTGCTGGCTCTGACACTATGGAAAGGCTGGGAACAACCAACAGTTTATCAGCAGTTACTGATGGAGGAACCATGCCTTCAGGTGCCTCTAACTGTTGATTAACTAATCCTATTACCTAAACTTTCTATTTAAGCATATTGCTTTCATATGGCTAAGAAGTATTCCTTGATTCAGTAACGTTGCAAATTAAATAAAGCACTGGAAATTAATTAAATCCATAGATTTAATTATAACACCTTTAAAATTACCTGTGCAGTGGCAGTATGTGAGTAACCACAAAAATACACTGTTATGAGACGAATACATACTTGCCAGTCAAATTACTCTGAAGACCAAAACTTTTTCAGAAAAACAAGTAAAATCTGTGTGCCGCAGCAGTACCAGGGCAGCATAAGCCTCCTGTGCGAGCAGACCTGTAGCTGTTGATGAGGTATATGCTCAGAATGCGGCCGGATGGACCCTCCAGAGCTGTAGATGCTTGAGCTTGACCATGGCACCATTTGAATTTGAATTTGAATGTCAGAATGACTTGCCCGGAGATCAGGGACTGTTTTGGAGAAACAGCCTTTTGTCTGTACTATACAGGGAGCTGCTGGAAGCTTGACTGTCCTGTTGGGTGAGCTTTTCTGACAAAACGTGTGACTGCTGCCCATCTGTTGAAGGAGCCATTATAAAACAAAACACAGCAAAACAGGCAAACCTCCCAGCACTCCAGTTAGGGCAGAGGTTGGAGTTTTTTGTTCTTCGGCTGAATTCCCCTTTGAGAAGCCTCCCAGTGCTTCCCCTTGGCATCTGGACAAGCTCTCCTTTGTGAAAGGACATGAATATGGAGAGACCTGCAGTGCACCCGTCTCTTCAGCCAGCTTCAAAGGAAAGTTTCACAAGTCATTCTTTTCTGGCAACTTTAAACATCCGAACTGAGGCAGTGCTGGCTTTACAAACAGTATTAGTTGACTTTGGTGACTTGGAGCAATTCAGTGTTTGCACGATTAGAACAAGTACTTGGACTATACATGGACTGTGTAGCTTAGCAGGCAAGAGTGTTGCTTTTGCTGACTGAATGTAATGTGAATATGTAGTTTACATTCAAATAAGATGGTCTTAATTCCTTAGCAGACAATAATCCATTCCAAGAAAAAGAACATCTGTCCAGGAACCAGACCTGAAATAAATAGCAGTGTAGAGACAAGTCTTTTGTCCAGCATTGTTTGGGTATTAGACATCTAAGAAGCAGTTGACTCTCCAGGTCACAGCTGGCGTTCTGTTGACAGAGTAAGAGCATTTCTCTGCTACAGCTGTGACTGTAGTTCTGTTCCTACTGCCAGTCTGCATCACTGCGATAGCATGGGCTTTTATAAATACCAGCTTGCTTTAGATTACTTACAGTAACATTGCCTTAGTTTTGAATTGTGTGTGTGTACATGCAGCTGTTGATCCATCATATTCACGCAAGGGAAAACCCAGCAGTGGCTATCATATTGTCATTTATCTCAAAAAAAGCCCAAGTTTTTTTTAAGAAATTATGACCATATTTCATAAGCAATAATCTATCTTATTTTTTTTAAATTCTGTTGCAACCTCCATATAGGAATCTCCAAATGCTTGCCAAATACTAAATAAGAGAGTTTCACAGAAGTTTCCAGGCAGCATACATTTTATTCTAATGTATAAGTAGATAAGCCAAGTCTCTGGAGAGCTAAGTAACCACACTTGCTGCACAGCAATTAAAAATGTACAAAACTAGTGATAAATATGTAAGAAAATCAACATCATTAACAGTTATTGGCGTGATTTTTCTCATTCCCTGTTGTGCTTGCCTTCTAAGCTAAGGAAAGCTCCTCTGTTAGCAGCTTCACCTCAGCTCTGTACCTGTCCCCTCTCCATCCTGCAAGAAACAATTACATTGTATTACTTCACCTGATAATCTTAACTGCCACACACAATCGCTGTGAAGGGTCACCTTTTGACTTTGTGTTGGGTTACTTCTTGACCGGTTTCAAGGCTGTCTTCTTCTCTGTCATGGCTGCCACTTTTTCCTCCTAATAAATGATGCTCTTGAGGTAATGTCTGGTTTTGAAGTTAGTCTTTGCTGATGAAGTCAGAGGGAGAGAACATGTTCCTGGCTACGTTATAAAGAAGGAGGGTTTCTGTGGCGTGAACAAGTCCCTCAGTAGGTGGTGATGTGCAGCCACTCTGGGTGTTGAATATGAGGTGCAGAGTTAATGAAATACTGACAGTCAGTCATGACTTTATTTCCCATATGTTGTCACTGTTTTCTTAAACCCCACTGCAGAGCTAGAAGTTGAAGTGATGGGCAGAATTAACAGCACTCATAAAGGCAGATAGCAAACTTGACTGGGAAACCCCTGTCCTTACAAAGAACTCCCCATGCAATTACTTAGGTTAAAAGAGGCAAGGCAGCCAGGCGTGCTCTCTCAAACAAACTTAAAACGTGGACTGGTGAAGTCAGAAGATTGCAAGGCAGCACTGAAAATGGACCATGTGCTGTTCACAGCAGTTCCGCTTTTCACAGAGGCTTCCTATTGCCAGCACAGGTCTTTAAAAGACTTTCTTCCTTTTTGTTACTCCTGCTAAGGATAAACAGAAAATATTTTTATCAACTTTAAAAGAAAAATGAGTGTAAAAAAAGCATTGTCAATATTCTGACATTCTTAAAGCAATAAATAAACATTCCCAAGGAGTGTGGTGGATTCACTGTCCGGGAGAATACTTAAGTGAAGCTTCGTAGTCATTCAAAGGGTGGCAATGTCCCCATGCAGGCAGAAGCATTGTGCTTGACATGGGGACTGTTGCTGACATGTGCTCTGTGGAGGGTTATGAAGACCTCAGACATAGTGATCTAAATGACCCCAAGCTCCCTGTTATTTAATCCCATCACCTTTCACAGCTACCACCCTCACTTTACTCCCGTGCTCACTTTGTATATATGCACTAGGGAGTTCATGCTCTGTCTCCATGGGAAGCTGGAAGTGCAGAGCTCTAAAACAGCAGAGCAAGTTAGAAAAATAACAATTTCAGTTGTACCTGTGGTAGTCAGCTGAACAATATTTTTCTTAAAATCCTAACTATGTAAGTTCAGAGTGAATAAAGCCCCAGACTCTTATTTAGGCACAAAGCTCCCTATTAAATCCAGTTAAACTGGAAAACAAGAAATGGAATATTCAAAACTGTGTTACTTATCTCCTTCAGTAAAGTTCTGGAAGCTGGCCAAAACCAGGAAAGTGTTTACTTATTTGTGAACAAGAGGTTTGGTTTTGAAAAACAGCCCAAAATATATGTGTGAGATACAGGTCAGGTTCTTATCATGAAAGTGCTATAAAACATTTCTGTTAGTCTTGCTTTTGCTGTGACACTGAAGTGTCCTGCACAGTACAGATTTGGATGGTTTCAGGAATTCTCCTCCCAACAGCCTTGTTTATAGCAGCTGGATTTCTAACCGATAACCTTCACAAGGCCCAGACTAGGATTTGCTCTTTGGTTTATTTTGGTTTTGTTATTATTGTTTGTAAACAAAAGAACCACAAAATAAAAGTCAGAAGGTAAAAGTGAGTCCAGGTAAGCTAAAACAGAGACCTTTGTGGTTTCCAGCTAAGAGTTCCTGTCTGATGCCACATGTACCCCCCACTCCCCAGCAGTGGGTATATTCAGCAACTAATTAGAGATGTTCTCTCTGATGAAAGCCCTGCCCTGCCCAAAATCCTGATGATGCTACATGGCCAATGTGATGTTCTAAGCACCTTGGCTTTCTTTAGCTTGAGTAAAAACTGAAGCACTTGCAGACCTGAAGTAGTCGGCTTTCTGACAGTTTCAAGCCAGAGCTTGACAAAGATGGGGCCTGTTACTTGTGTTTGCTGAAAGAGCTCCTTTGCACAGCGGGGGAAGCAAGAACAGCCTCTAGTATAAATAAAAGCATTCCCACAGAGTTTGAACAATTATTGTCATCTGTATCTGGAAGACATTCAAACGAAATAAAACATCTTTTTCTTTTTTAATTATTATTTTTTAGAGTGTGCCTTCTGTACATGAGCCAGTGCTGTTTCCATGGGCGTTCTCACAGCTTCTCCGTATTTATCACAGTGACAGTAAGAGAAAGACTTGTTAGCTTGGCTTTGAAATTGTCAAAATTTCTTCACTCAGTATTGCAGCTTAACTTCACATAACTGACTTCAAGTTCTGTTACAATAAGAGCATGGAATTTACTTAGCTGTTAACGTTATCTGTGAAGAGAAAGATACTCACTCCTATTCCAGCTCCACTTCTCAGTCAGTTTCACAATCGGCTTTTGCAGGGGCTACTGGAGCAGTGATTCGTTGTGAAGGGCAGTCCATCCCATACCATCTCCATTAGATTTCCTAGAAGTCAGAATTTATAAAATACAGTTAATGATGAGGCTCCATTTTTTGTGCTGTCATTGACCTTTTCTGTGCTTGTTTTTAAGATTTTCCAACCCAGAGATAGTGGTGGTTTTTGTTGTTTGTTTGGTTTTTTTTTCTTTTTCCCTCTTTATTCATAGGCATAAATTCTGGAGCTTCAGGAACTCTAAGCAACATATAATAGGAGATGAATCAAAACAGTCTTGGAAAGCTTCATGTTCCATGGCAGAGGCGATAAGTAACAGAACCTGTACATAGCAAATTAGTCCTGTAATGAATTTCCTGGGCCTTTCTTATACATAATCACTTTGTTGTCTCTTCCCATCATAGTACAGAGCATGTATTTTGCAGGATATATTTGTGCTAAGAATTACAGACTGAATTCTTGTAATTCAATTGTCTCTTAATGTCCATGGCAAAACTTGCACAAGCTTCTGTGTGACCAAGCCTTGGCTCAGAATGGTAAATATTTATCAGTGCACAGCAGAGACACCACATGCTATGCAGAAAATCATGGTTCTTTGCCACGTACTGGAGCTTGTGCCTATATCATGGTGACATCCCTGTGTGACTGAACTTGCTGTGAGCCAGTGTAGACATAGAAATTCAAGGGAGAAAAGAATGTCCTTTGATGATGAAGACATCCATGTCATGTGAGTCTGTTCAGTAACATATCAGGTTCTTTCCTCACTGAAGTCAGTGAGCATCAATTAGTCCTAAATATTCAAGGCTAGAAACACCATAACCCAAAAGAAACAAGAAGCAAGCATGGAAATACAGAATGGCACAATGCATTTTCTTAAATAAATTCATTTCTACTCTTTCAAAAACCCCAAAGGAAAATTCAGATACCATAAGCTCCCAGTGGTTCCAGGGGCACACTAGGCTCTGAGGCCAAACAAGAGCTCTCGTGCCCCTAAAATTCCTGGTCTCTAGTCAAGAACAGTAGAAAAAATAATAGAAACACCTGAAGAGCAGTTAAAAGATGAAGTCTTTTCAGCAGAGGTAGCACTTCAAATGATGAATGCTGTCATTCAGGTTTGGAAAGGCAACTTCAAAGTCAGTGATGTGTTTACCTGGCTTGGTCCCCTGTGGGTCTTTCCTCCCATCCTTGCTGTGTTTCTATTTGTGCACAGGAAAGGTAAACCCATGCTCTCAGTCATGGTCATGCAATGAAGTTGAATTCCATGACTAGTTTTGCTTCGTTATAATGAGTGCCGCTGATGCTGGCAATGTTGGTCAGTGCTTTGTGGCAAAGCTGTGCACATCCTTTCAGGGCAGTTTGCCGCAGCAGAGCCAGGATAAGTGTGTGGCCGCCTTTGATCTGGTGATGCACACTCACAGCAAAACAGCTGCCAAGGTCCACGGTAAATCAAGGAGGAATATCTGAGGTCAGAACTCCAGCAGCACAGCAAAGCATTCTGGTGTAGACAGCTACCAACCTGCTGCAGCTGGGAAGTGTGGATCATGCAGCTTTCAAATGCAGATGAATAGGGCCTTGTAATAAAACTTCAGTCTTAGGCTCTTCAGTTTTTAAATACAGATTCTTTGCCATTCCCTTTGCTACCAAATGCCCAGTTACATATAATTCCAGTCAGACTAATGCTTTTCATCCATCTTCTTAAAAAGCCCAGGTTGTTAGGCCCCTTTTTATATTTATTTAATCTTTTTAAGTATCGCACATGCTTTGAGTGTGCTTTTTCATGGCAGCTTTATGTTCTTACAGGTGAGTACTGTATCTTAGATGGGTTTAAGAGCAGCAGTTGGCCATGTTTCACACTTTGTATCAGCAAAGTCTTCCTAGGGCAGCTTGTGCCCCCTGGTCAAGGCAGGGCGGTGGAAGGTATCTTCCTTTCCCTGCTGCAGCACTTGCCACCCTTTCTGCTGTGGCCCATGGCTGGAGTGGCAGGTCCCCTGTGCTGGGCCCAGGGGCAGGAGACATGTCCTGATGGACTTACCAGGAGTTAAAAAGGGCTGAGGCAGAACCCGAGAGCTGGGTTGTTGCCACTGCAGACTCCAGACAGGAGGGGTCTTTGGCAGCATTCCTGGGGTTCCACGTGAAGGCAAAGGGAGCCAATTGCTAGCTAAATGTAATTATATACTCACTCGAAGTTTAGACAAGACAGAGTAACTGATTGCAGTACTTGGGAGACTTGAATAAAAAGAACTCTCAAAAGAGCTCTTACTCAGAAGCAAGGACTGTTTGCCCAACTACGTTTTCCTTCTGTCCCATGTAAATCTAGCACATTTTTTTCCCCGTGCGCTGTTAAATCTTTTCAGCCTTTCGGAATCAGAGGGGCTTTAGGCCTCTTTTGCTTTCCCTTTACTTTTTCCTGGCTCATTTTCCCTTACATGCAGGGTGGCCCCGGGTGTCCAGCACCACTTACGAGCGGGTCGTTTCCCCACATCACTAGCAGGGCTCCGGCTCTCCCCTGGTTCCTGCCGAGAGTGGCAAGGGCTGGAGAAAGACCCCCGCAACCTGCGGCAGCTTTTCCCCGCAGCCACCACAGGAGGGAGCCCTTGGCGTTCCGGGGGCCGCCGCCCGGGACCGGGACCGGGACCGGAGGCGCTCCGCTCCTGGTAACGGGGGAATGCGCCGGCTGTGGGCTGAAGCGGGTGTTGGTGATTTCTGTCCGTGCCCGCAAAGCTGCGCTTTCCCATTCGAAACAATTTCAATTAAAAGCGAAAAATGCAATCTGGGGGGTCAGGGATTTATAACCGGTTTTGCCCTTCAGAGGTCTGGGTGCACCCAGGGGGGTTACTGCTTTCATACTCCAGCCCACTCACACCCTTCCCCTATTATTTGAGGAAGCCTTTCACACAGCAACAGGGAAGAAAAAAAAATATTGAAGACATAAACAGAGAAATGTCATTTTGAGTGTGGCCCTATATTTTTACAGCCCAGTCCATCACTACTTCCATGGGAAATGACATATCCCCCTGCAATGACCATTGTCAGTTTTATTGCAGAAATTTTCTACATTCAGCTGCGCTGGAGCCCATCTACAGGCTGCCCAGCAGAAGGGAAACACCCGCATGTGTCTCTGCACACTGAAGCTGGGTCTGGGGATTAGCAACTAATTAAGAGATTAACTTTTATGCCTGGGCACTGGAGCATTCACAGCATTTGCTACCTGACCCAGCCTGTGTGCCTGGCCACAAAGGAATGGCTCAGTGCCGAGCCCAAAAGCAGGTAACTAGCCTGGCACTTTCCATAGCCTACCTGGGCACCCTGTCAGCACCTGGCTTCAAGTTTTGTTTCTCAAACTCAGTGTGGGAGCTTGCTGGTGTGAACAGAGCAATGGAGGTGTGGAGGTGCTTTCTAGCAGGACAGCTTCACCCAAGCATAGCTGTGCATGGAAACCGCTGCTACTGGTTCTCTTACATCTAAGTAGCACAGTCAGTACTGACTTGGCACTGTGCTGTGCAGATGTAGCTTGACAGATCCTATTTTGACCAGACCTCCATATGGTGAAAAAACTGAATGTAGCTGCCCAATAAAGAGTTGAAATGACCTTTGAGGCGCTTTGTAATGGAAGAAAGACTGAGAAGGGATGTGAAGCCAAATTCTTCACCTACCAACCCGCTAAGATGCCACAAAATTTTGCAGTGATTGCAGAGCACACAAACACACAGTATTTGAGAATGAGCAAAGATGTTCCCTGAAGAGAGGGCTATGGATACGTGTAGAGAACTTTTATTGCCTCCTTGCTGTCTTTGTGAAAAGTCAGAGATGGGGAACTGTGAAGGGAGTTACAGTACACAGCTGGGCACACTGGGAAAAGAAAAAATGACTTGCCCAGAAGAGTAACCACATCTCTTCTTCACACAGCATGGGGACCTTGATGCTTGGAGAAGTCAGTGTGCATATTCAAACCAGGCAGGCTGTAATGTGAGCAGTGAAAGAAAGTGCTGCAGTCAGGCAGAGGCTGAGGAATGTAGGTTCCCTGGCATACTGGTTAGCAACTGTCTGTGTTTTCAGGCAAGATTCAATCCAAAGATGGATTGAAGTAACAGACTGCTCTATTTGATTGTAGAAGGAGATGAGGGAAACACAGAAAAACGGACAAGGAGGTCTCTTATAACTCAGCCAGAATAGAAGGAAATACTGAGATTTCCTCCATCAGGTGGGGTGTTTATTGTCCCAGACAGAAAGCTTCTACCTTTGGCATTAAACCTGAAAGACCCAGAAACATCTAGCTGCTGTAGCCAAAGCAGCTAAACCTAGGTTGAGCAGCTGGAAGAAATGCCTCGTTGGAGCAGAGGTGGCAGCCAGGGTAGTAATACTCATTCACTTGGACAGATGTGTCTTTTCTTCCATTTAAACAGTGGCTCTGTCTGCTTCTCTTTATGTTTCTCAGCAGCTGTAGCACTCACTTTCCACATCAGGCAGCCAGGGACATGCTGAGGAGCAAGAAATACAGTGATCTCCTTAGTGCTTTAGCAAGACCAAGCCCTTGCCCTGTCTTGTGTTCCTTCCTCTCTGCCCTCCTCAACACACTTCTCTTTCCAGTCTGTTGTACCTTTACCGGGTTCACGTCTGCTTTTGCAGTCCTACTGCTGGTCTGAGGCTGGTGGCCCCAGCACGGATGTGCTTTACCAAGCCCCATGCGGCCTTTCCCAGAGTGTTGCCAGAAGGTGCCCAGAACCACGTTTCAAGCAGAAGGAAAGGGTTACATGCGTCATTAACAGGCCATGTTTACAGAGAAAAAACAAGACTCCTCAAAGAACGTGACGTATGCACACAGGGAGGCCAGTTGCCTGTTTTAAAACACAGTGACACACTTGAAGGCTGCCAGATTCTGCAGCTCTCACACGGTACATGCATGGTGAAGTTTTTCATACTGTTCAGCATTTGCCTACATCTGATTTTAGTTAAAAACAGATTGAGAAGCTGGGGGAAAAAATAGAAAAAGAAACAAGAATTAGGAATTACAAAAGCCAAACACAAACCCTCTGATAATTGTTGCTGCTTGGAGTTACAACATATGCAGAAGACGGCAGAACCTCTGCCAGTGAATCACCGTGGAATGCGTCTATTTGTTTAACTCCTCAGGAGTTGTGACATGACTCATTTCCAACCTGGAGACCAAAGAGAGGTTTTGAAGGGAAAGTGTAGGATAAAGCAGGCTCCTTGCAAAAGTATGAGGACAGTTTTAATTCTAGCCTTTGAGTTCCAATTCATTAATGCTTTGCAATGTGATTGCAAAACATGGCCATCCCCATTTGGTAACATCAGATGCTTGCATTCAGTAGCACAAATTGGCTACATGTGGGCTGGACAATGCTGAGCTAGGCTTTATTTCTGTCACTGTCAATTGCTTTCTAATATTTTGAGGTGTCTTTCCATACAGTTTTGAAAAGCCAGTTTTGAAATCAGTGTACCTGATTTGCAGACAGGGTCCTTTAAAGCTGTTAGGTGCTATAAACGATACTGCTCAAAAGAAGCCATCCGTTCTCAGTGGAGATTTGTCAACCATTGCATCTGATTCACATGGGAAAAGAAATTTTGACCGTATGAGTCACTTCAGCCTTTGGATACTTAACAAAAAGCACGGTGTGATTTGATGCATGACTAATGCGTTTGTGTATTCAAGAGTCTGCGGATGCTAATGGAAGTTAGAGTCATATCTAGAAATGAAGACACTTCAGAGTATACCGGCTCATTAACTTTCATCTATACATAATCATCTGCTGTTTTATAGGTCTAAAAAATTCCTTAATGCTCTGTATGTTTTAGGAGTGGGTTTTAAAAGTCGTCTACATTAATTCTTTGTTTAAACATCCCACTTATCTAGCATTAACCATCTCATTGTATTTCACTTCAGTTCATTTGCAAAGCTTGTGCCTTATCTAATTAATACACATTTTGTTGCTTGCTGGGAACTTCCCTTCTCCAATCTGTCACTCCCAAGGATGTTCACGAGAAATTTCAACCTCCTTTTGTTAATAACATTTGCAAAGCGACCTTTATTCTCTCTGGATACCTTCATTATTCACAGGTAGTTACTAAGTAACCCGTACAATTGCTGTAGGCCATGCATCTCTTATTAAGAGCAGTGATCTCTGGCTATTCAGTGTTGGTGTTGTGGGACTGAGGGCCTGAACCCTCTGGTGTTGGCTCTACCCTCCATTTGAAAAGGGTGTTCATGAACCACACTTTTGAAACTTTTAAATTAACAGGGATTTTCAAATGACAAACTGGGCCTGAAATAGTAAGGCAAAATATAGGAAAAAAGTCCTTCTATTCATCATTCTCTTTAACGTTTGCAAGAAATAAGTGAAATATATTTCTCGATTAAAGTTTTTTTAACTGTTTTTCCCCAGTTAGCAAATTATCTATATTGCCACTGTTTTTTCTTCTTAATGGATGAAAAGCTACAAAAAATTCTTTAGGAAAAGAGGTGAACTTTGTTTTTGTTTTAATTTCAGCTAAAACTGTAACTGAAGCTTTTAATCATTGAAACAAAATCATTAGTTCTATTTTTAATTAATGCAATAATGAAAATAATTTCAATCCACCCTAATTGTGGATCACCATGGTAAGAAGTCATACTGAGAATTGCTCACATTAATTTTAGTGAAACTTTGTGAATATTTTCATTTACAACTGGTAGCAGTCAGAAACACATTGCTATTGTATCTTATCATTCTTTGAATAATTATCACTACCATTTAAGGCTTATTTTATGCACATATATTCTTCAGCTCCCTGATGTATACTCTCTTGACTTATATACTTTCCTTTCCCACTTTTGGCTATGTTTTGCACAGGTATTATCATGATGTTGGGACCCCTATCACATTACTTTGGCACAGCACTGTAAAGAGGTATGTGGGCAGAATGGACCAGAAATGAATTTTGGGCTCGGGTCCAAGTCCATCTCAGTTTGACACAGGTAACATTATCTTTATCTCATCCTTCTGCTGTTAGTACTGAGCAGAGATGTCATGGCATGAAGGAGCCAGGAAAACCAAAAATACCTTCTGACTCTGTCTCAGGTCAAATATAGTGCCACCCCAGTCCTGTGTTGAATTTCAAGTAGTTCCAGTAGTGATGCCAGACAGTGACTTCTGTACCTAATTCTGCAAAAATGACATAATAGAAACATAAACTTTCAACTAGACTGCCCCAGGACAGTAGGACCAGAAAGCATTTTCAATGATCCCACCACTGGTGTTAGACCCGTAAGAAAGAAATGAGGGCTTTTTGTCAAGTCTGCAGTACTATGTCCATGATATGCAAAAGTGCCTTCTCAGCAAATGATAACCCCTTTAGGTGGTCAGCGTTAACCCATTAGTGGAAGGATTTGCCAGCCACTATTTATTGAGCCACTTAACAACTTTTGTCTGTTCTATTAAACAAGAACAAAGGCCAAATGCATGTAGCAAAGGGGACACTGATCCCATCCTCTTCTGAAAATGCACGTGCTATGAACACAGACCTCTGTGTCAGCCCACTGCTGACAGTCTTAGCAATAAACACTCCTTGGTAACATTGCAAAAAACCTGCTCCTTTCACATTTTATGTGTCATGCTATTGTAATTGTTGCTGCACAGAGTAGCGCTAAAACATTGCCCTTCCTTTCCCAGAAACAGTACAGATCTGTACATGGGTGTTGCAACTGCATCTGTCATTAAGTTGGCTGCTAGGCAGCATTACAGATGCCAAGTGCATTGTAGTATTTTTCACCTACAAGGCAGCACAATTATCAGACACCAATTTGGGATTATTCTGTTTCCCCACAAGAG
This sequence comes from Pezoporus wallicus, assembly GCF_028554395.1. Classification (NCBI taxonomy): domain Eukaryota; kingdom Metazoa; phylum Chordata; class Aves; order Psittaciformes; family Psittacidae; genus Pezoporus; species Pezoporus wallicus. The sequence goes on from NW_026635157.1 coordinate 2,503,689, forward strand.
GTGACATTCATGCTGTTCGGCACTCATCGGGATTATGACACGGCCTTGGCTTTTGCCAGCAGGTGCCTGGTGCCTTGCAACGCTGCTGACTTCTGCAGCAGGCATGGGAGAGCTGAGGGTGGCTGCAGATCCTGCTGGGATCAAGCTCTGTAACAGTAGTGTCAAACTGCTGAACTTAATTGAAGGGGAAGACGTGTTGATTTAGAAACAGTGCAGGCAGTGTCATGTTTTTGAGGAGCTCTTAAGCGCTTAGTCCTTCGGGAGCCAGCTGTGGAGCTGTGGTCTGGATGCAGGTCCTGGCATACTGCAGGTATTGAAGAGGGATAGGTTTACTCCTTGCTAATATCTGTTTACCCCTGGTAAAAAGTTCCAGCAGATTTTTGTTTCTTGTTTATTTTGTTACAAGTGCCTTTTGGGAAAGCAAATTTATTCATGCATCTGTGCTCTGGCTTTGTTTGACATATTGACTGGCAGTTTTCATTTTGCTTAAGTTGCCCTCACCCACTGTACTGTTTGACATAAATGGATAAATACAGGAGAAGCATGTTTTGAGAAAAGAGAGGAGAAATTGCAGTGTTTTCAGTGAGGTGAAATGGCAAAGCTTGTCTGAAGTGAAGGGAAGCTCTTATTGCTGCGCCAGTTCTGCTGTAAAGATGCAATAGTGTTTGATATCAAGAAGCCTCGTGCAAATTTGAGCTACCAGACTACCGACTTTCTGGCAACAGGGGTTTCTTTATTTTCCTGAAGCAGGCTGGTATCTGGTATCTGCAACCGGTTGCTGAGACAGTACAATGTCCTCTTTCTGATCTAAAAAGGTACCACTTGCCACCCTATGGACCCAGTGCCCACAACATGTCTTGCTATTGGACTGGACAGTCACCCTAAGTGCTCAAGGGAAGCTTCTGTTTCCATGAACATTAATTTCTTTGCAGTGGCCAGGAGTGCCAGGCCGTTGCAGTAGTGCGTTTGAGGATTTCTCACGGCTGTGCTTCACCTTGGTTGAAAAGGAGGTCAACTCTTTGTCAAAGGACACAACTGTATTTCACACCAGGCAGCTGAGTAACCATAGCAGAGTAATATGTGGTGACCGGAGTTAAAGTCCAGACAGAGGAATATAGTGATGAGCTTTCCATCTTGCAGAAGAAACCTTGCTGGTTTTCCCTTTCACCACAGGCTGACCAGTGGTCACAACAGCTCTCTGCTTCTCAGGCAAAAGTATTTAACAAAATTTTATGTCCTTACTGTGTGACTGATACAGAGGCGGGAGTATTTCCCTTTCATGCAATCCTGAAGTGTGTCACTACGTGATGCAGAGCTACCCCATTACTCACTTTGTGAGCCTTGCAAAATTTTGGATTTTTGGTGTGTGGTTCATTCATCACACCTCTAAGTCTATTCTTGCACAGGCAGAGGGTATGTGAGGAGAGGCTGGAAAATGGAAAACCAGAGCTCTTATTGTCAAGGCTTAAAATGCAGGGTCAAAAGTGCTGCCAGTGGTGAAAGACTGTATTTGTGTCTTTATGACAGTATGCTGATCCATCAGTGCTGGAGCATGCTGGAGACCCGTGTGACAGCCTTCACAAAGCTGTACATCAAACTACTGGCACACACGAGTGCCTTTGGAAAAATGGCGCTTGAAAAGCTCATTTTCCCCTGGTGACATATTCAAATTCTGTGGATAGATCACTGTAGATAAAAAGCAGATAAAGAAAATTGGGTGGAGCATTGTGAAATTGGAAAAAAATACTGTATAGTATAGTCAGGGTCATGGTTTATAGTGCATTAGGTAGACAAAGACCTCTCCTTGATTTCTTCCTCTCCCATTCACCATTACAGTACTATGGCATGGTAAGAAGCTGTAACAACCCAGTCATTTCTAATTTGTTTCAAAAGAATACAACTGTACTTGTCAGGAAAAACTAGTCAGTTGAGCAGAATTTTGTAAAAAACAAATGTTACTGTTTGGAGAAAAAGATTTGGCTTTGGGCTAGGCTCTATAATCTTATGGGGAGATAGAAAGCGGTGTTCATTATGAGGAGAGAAAAGGAAGTGTTCATTTTATATTTTTTCTCCCTTCAACCCAAAAGGATGGTGAGGAGCATGCATAATTGTGTATGTCCCAGGGCAGCCAACACAAGGGGATCTCCTTCGCTCCTTCTCAGCAAATAAAAAAGCCAAGGCAGAAGAGCAGCTTGTGAACATCACACCAGTGAAGTCAACGAGAACAGACAATGCCAGAAGACCTGAGGTCATTCTGGCCAGCTTGGTGTTTACTTGCTTCCAGCTCCTGTTTTAAATGATGTTACTGAGAACATGCATTTTCAGTGTGTTCCAAACCCAAGGGAGACAAGCAGTAAAAAAAATTGCATATAGTCAGTGCAACGGGAGAAGTTTGGTGACTTAAGAAGTGGAATTGTCTCACCACAAAACCAAAGTTAGCCTTGCTAGCCTGAGTGTGAAGGGTTTTCCCAGTGGGTCCTGATACAGGTATCTGGGCCACCAGAGGTAGCCACATACAGTGTTTGGCAGTACCAGTTTCTATCTATCATGAGCTACAAAAACTGGTCCTTGACCACGAGAGCCTGGAAAGCAGGCAGGTGAGAGTGGACACTCGTTTCTTACAATGTGTAAAATGCGTCTGCATAAAGCTTGGAGCCTCTATTTGTTCTCCTGGCATGAGACTTTGGGAGGTTTGGAGACCCTGGTTTGCGTATGTGCTTCTGTGAATCCCAATGTAGATCTGCTCCTGATGTAAATACAGTGAATACAGAATTTATCATTATTTTCACATCAAATGCTGCAGGTCGGTGTCTCTGAATTGGTCTATTTTCTTGCATAACCTATAGCAACAGCCAGACTATCCCAGTGATCTGTCTGATGGAGGAGCATTAATTTGCACTTCCTGAGGACACAGACCACCAAACAACAGGAATGTCAGTAACCGAGGATTTTTTATCAGAACAGAACAGAAACAGATAACTGTTTCAGCTATCTATGGGCTAAAATAGTTACACAAGTGGTCTGTTACTGCACTCTATAGACTTTTCCTCGTAATTTAGACTTGTTGAAACCCGAGCTGTGACAAACAACAACTGGTCTTCAGGCTTTACATGATAGCATTTGATAAAGACTATGTATCAATGAAGGGCTGCTAAACTGCAGAATCGTAAGAATTTCTCTCTCATATTCTCTTGACTTTTCTCTGCCATTTGCTAATCCATCACTACTCTTCACATCCTAGTCCTTTCTGTTGCTGCAAATGATCCCTGCATAAAAAAATATCAGAAGAGGCAAATATAATATTTGCCTTCATTTGATTGATACTCTTTTTAATGTGATTGTTCTCCCACATGGGTGGCTCTGTAGCACCAATTTATGCTGGTGAAATGTGCATATATATAACATCCTGAGCTCATTCATGGTGGTAGGACCCAGAGACCTAAGCAAGATACAGGCTTTTCATATCTAGGTCAACAGTGTGCAAGTAAGTCACAAATAAGTAGGTCACTAAGGAGTGGAAATAGGTTATCCAATTGTAACATGGGGTGAGGGGTGCCGGTCCACTTCTTGGGTACATTTCCAGAGTACAATAGCATCACAACTGACATTGACATTGACTGGTGTCCCCCCTGGCGATCTCCGTGGAGATGCCATGAAATAAATTGACAAGGAAATAAAACTACACTGTCACATGGGAGAGGGCACACTCAGGTCTTGGTGCAGGCATACTGGGAGAGCAGCACATAGCCTGGCTGGTGAAGCTTTTGCTTTTCCATCCATTCTGTGCCTGATTAATGGACAGAAAAAGGACTTCATTTTCCAGGACTTTATTCTGACACATTTCATCAGCACTATCACTTGCGAATACATATACGACAAATAGTTTCATCCTATTATGTCAGAACAAATAGCAGCCTGCAGGCCTGATATTCTGCTCCATTATGCCACTTCTATGCTGGTGCAATTTTACTGAGCACTTATGAGCTCCACCAGACTAAAACCAGCACCACTCTGCATGAAGATGTAGGGTCTTTATCTTCCAGAGGATGGAAGATAAAGCTCCAAGCCCCTGCTGCATTAATAGTAGTGCTCCTAAGCACAGACTTCATGAAAAGTAGAGCCAGATACTGCACTTTGAAGCTAGGACATTTCTACAACAAGGAACAGGAAGACATAGTCACGGTATTTGTGCAGTAGTTGTGTTACAGCAGGTCCTGGTTTGGCTCTGTCAGGTTTCTATGCTTCGTGCTGGGAGGCACAGGTTACAGAAGGAACCGATGGCTTGTTCCCAGAGCTGTACAGGGCTGACGGCAATTCAGAGCAGTGTTGCCCCTCAGCTCTGGGTCTGTTTCCCTCTCAGCCCTGGGTAAAAGCATTTCACAAACTGTTTGAAAGAAGGTACGTCTGTAGTAACTATTCAGTGGTCTTTGTAAAGAAACAGCTGCTCAGAGTGAGGGGGAGAGGAAGCAAGAGAATGCAAAGCAGATGCTATGTGGTGCTTTGTAAGAGCAAAGACTCCTGCAAACTGCTATTTAATTTATTTTTTTGCTATTGGGGTCCTCAGAAGTACGTGAGAATGATGGATGACTGGATTTGTTAAGTTGGTCCAGAGTTTGTCCTGGTTTCCTAAGTTCCTCCAGCTGGCCCCATGAAGCCGGTGAGCTCGAAGATGAGGAGGAAATGGTCATACTATTTCCCACCTGCCTTATGTAGTTTCTTTGCTCATCTTCCAGTGTACTAGCACCCCATCCAGGCTGATTTAGATATAAAATCAAATTGAAACGGGGAGGAGAGGAATGAAGACATACATTAATCCAAATAAATCAGACAAATTGTGTATGTTACTTTTGCCTCTCTCTGGGATTAGAGTCTGTGTTTATATCCTAGCTTTTAACTGAATTATCTTTAAGTACAAATGCATGTGAGCACTAAGCCTTTCAACAGCTGCAATGAGCTCCAGCTCACTCATAAAGTCTTCTGTGACAGTTTGACAATAGGAATAACTGATGCCATGTTAAGCAAAGACAAAATACATGACTACAGTGATCTCAGCTGAAAAAAAAATACCCTGAAAAGAAACCAGAGTGCTTTTAGTTTTTTGTGGTTTGTTTTTTTTTTTAAATAGGAATTTCATCAATAACCACCCATGTAATATCTGACCACTCCATTCCATTCTTTCCCTTGCTCTTTCTGCTTTGTCCTAGCCCTATCTTAAGCCCTTACAAACATCAGGCACGCTACTATTATCTGCAGTTTTCCGGGTGCAGCATAACATGTGATCCAAGAACATCCTTCCTCTCCACTTCCCATCTCTGTAGATAACAGTGCTTTGCAAACAGCGCTTCCAAAACCTCTGCATTTTCCTTTGCTAGGAGCTGAAGACTGCTGGTATGTGTAATTTAGTGTGGTTCCCTTCGATTTATGAATTATCTGTTGGATTTGTTCTATGTAGCTCTTGCATGGTAGGGAAAAAAAACCCTCATCCCTGTGTAAGAAGAGTAACCAAGCATGGATGCTTGGAAATGGCTTGATTTTTATAGGGGAGATAAGCATTCTCAGAAACCTTATTTAAGCAGCAGCATGCGTCAATCCCTTGAAGACTTTTCCATAAGAATAAATGTTATACTCTGCAACATACGTATATGAAGTAGACTTGAGGACAAATAGTTGCTATTTAGTTCCAGATAGAAAATTTCAGAGCACTTAAATAGATTATAATCCCAATTCACTGTAAGGTAGGTAAGCAACAACAATTTCACTACTTTTTTACTCTTCATCAGCTGTACTCTCCCTGACTCAGGGAGGCATGGGCTGCAGCTATACTAGCAATTTAATGCCCAGGACCACTCTCTGGACTGAAGCCAACTGTGTTCCTATTCTTAAATTCTCCTGCCCTCCAGAACAGCATGGCTGCACCCAAACTGCCTATGGGGAGTGGCACTTGTCCTACCAAAAAGACAGTGGGCCAAACTATGGTGTCACAACCTAAAAAGGTAGTGTTAGCTGTAAATTAGATTATTCTGGTACTTAAGCACCTAAATTCACTGTCACTAATGTATAAGAAGGGCATTGTGTTGACACATTTGCAGGAAAACTCTAAGTGTTACTCTAAGTCACATTTCACTTATATTCACATTTCTATATAGCCTTTTTGCAGTGCTCCTGCTCTAAGCAGAACTTCCTATTAGTCATCCAATTCAAACTAATCATCATGACAAAAGAAGCTTTCTGTGCTTGCAGAGAAAGCAATGGCTTTTCATGGGCTGTTTGATGTCCTAACATTTCAGGAGAGAGAAAAAAACATACGGAAAAGAGGAAGAAGGGCCAGACAGTAAGGAAACAAAACCAGGGAAATATTTTGATTGCAGAGAAAGTTGGCTAGTCAAAGAGTCCTTGTCTCCGTATAATACTGTTTATTTTCTGATCAATCTGGGGTACTGGGTATTATTTATTGGACATTGGATAGTGGATATTAGATAGCAAGACAATTGTGAAGAAAATTTCCTAGCAGGTGAGACTGGTTTTATGGCCCATTAAGCTGTTGCAGAATAACCATAAAGAGTGCATTAAGTCAGTACCTTCAGCAAAGCTCTGAAAGGCAGAGTTGCGCCCTCACATGTGCATATTTCACACACCCCCCGCCCTTTTTCATTAAAGGCATTTGTGCATGTGATTTCCTTGTAGTGAAGAAAGAGTATATATTAAGCATGCAGTGAGTCAAGGGAAGGGCAGTAATATTGCAAACCGGTACAGGGGAACCTCAGTAGGCAAGGGAGACTTTGAACTTCAGCAGCCATTTCAAGTCAGAATTATGAGGGATTAAAAAAAATACTTTGGACAATCCTTATGCAGTTTTACAAGGTGAGAGAATAAGCAGGGTATGCAATACGCACCCAATCAGGCCTACATAGCTCTCTACCACCATGCAATAATTCACTGGAAATCCACAGATTTATTTTTTATTTTTTAGTTGCTAGTACCCTCATAGGGTTTAAGAGTAACAAGAATTGACCAAGAATAATGATGTTACTGAACTAACCTGTGCATACAAGGACAACAGAAAAAATCCTAACTAAGAAAATATAATTTATTATTAGGTTTTCATTAAAGACATTTTTTCTACATCCTTCTGGTGGGCTATACAGTATATTGCTTGGGCAAAGAAAGGAACCGATTCCCTAAGGTCAGTAATTCTAGGTATCAGTTTCTCTTCACACCATTTCTGAGGTAGCTCCATCTCTGTCCAAGTATATATTGGCATGATTTTTTTATACCACTTATGGGGGTAAAAACAGTCATATGCATCAAAATGCATCAAAAAGAGTGTGTTCAGCAGGTTGAGGAAGGTGATTCTGACCCTCTACTCTGCTTTCATGAGATCCCACTTGGAGTACTGTGTTCAGCTTTGGGGCCCCCAACACAAGAGGGATGTGGAGCAAGTTCAGAGAAAGCCCACAAAGATGCTCAGAGGGCTTTAGCACCTCTCCTATGAAGACAGGCTGAGAGACCTGGGCTTGTTCAGCCTGGAGAAGAGAAGGCTCCAGGGAGACCTTAGAGCAACTTCCAGTACCTAAAGAGGGCCTGCAAGAAATCTGGAGGGGGACTTTTCACAAGGGCATGTAGGGATGGGACAAGGGGGAATGGCTTTAAACGGAAAGAGGGGAGATTTAGGTTAGACATTAGGAAAGAATTCTTCACTGTGAGGATGTTGAAACACTGGCACAGGTTGCCCGGAGAAGCTGTGGCTGCCTCATGCCTGGGAGTGTTCAAGGCCAGTTTGGATGGAGCTTTGAGCAACCTGGTCTAGTGGAAGGTGCTGCTGCCCATGGTACTGGGGTTAGAACTAGATGATCTTTAAGGTCCCTGCCATCCCAAACCATTCTATAAGTCTGTCAAATTATACATTTGGGAAGGATCTTTCCTGTTATTGATGTGGCATAATCAGAAATCTGCTGTGTGATCACAAATTGCACACAAATCTTGGAGGTCTTTATTTGTAGGAGCTTAGGTGACAGTTTGCAACACTGTCCTCTTGAGTATTGGAAAAATCCTGATCACTTAGTCTCAGTAACTGCATTTGTAAAGAAAGGTCGGTTGTCACCTGGTAGCTGCAACAGTATCGTGACAACCAGTTATTCAGTGTTTGCAAAAGGATCTGGTAATGAAATATGCTCAAGACTGCTTGTATCCTGTGTATAAAGCATTAGATTGTCTTAATACAGCATTAAAAAGCTGCCTATCTCCAGGGACTGTTCCCCCTAAATGTAATGCATACCTGTAAAAAGAATGTGCAGAAAGCACACTTAGACTCCCTGTTTTTCATAACTGCCTCAAAAGCATGTGGTCCACCAGTGAGAAAAAGCAAAGGCTCTTATCAGGCAGTAATAGGTAGGGATGTCATATATTTGTTTCCTACTCCTCAATGTCTCCCACCATTTGTGTTTTATCTCCAGAAATACTCAAAGGCTGTAGCTGGGGTCTTCTGAAGGCAAAGCTAACAAGCCTTTGCTGTTCTCAGTTCAGGGACTGTACCCTTGAGGAAGCTGGCAATGACACGCTTGGTGTTTCAGTCATTGCTTCAAGCTGTCCCTTGTCAAATCAGACTTTGCTCATGTGTGGAAAATGTGTTCAAACCAGTTAGCTCCTCCTGAAACCATTCAGAACCACACAGAGGGAGGTCTTGAAAAAAACCCCCCAAAAAACACAACTAAATATATCTGAATATTGATGTATCTCTTTCTATATATATCTGTATATATAGATCTTGGTATTTATATATATTACTATTTATATATTTATATGTGTATGTAATTATGAACTATCCTCTTGAGAACTGAACAGAAGGAAAGCCTAACTTTCATAATGAAGTGAGCAGCATACAGTCATGTGACAGATAGTTTATTTTCACTATGTGAGTCTGAGAGAGCAGGGCACAAAAAAAAAGAGTAAAAACCCCAAGGGGCCTAAACTGCTCCTGGGTTTTGAAGTCAAGCCAACGTATTAAGGCTGGTGCTTTTCAAGAGCTTCTAGAGCACATACAAGATGGAAAACGAGACACGTAGTCAAATCTTGACTTTTTTTTCAACAAACGCAGTCACTAGCTGCAGTGATGAGGCTGTGGTCAACAGCAATGAGGATTTTGTTGGAATTCTGCAAGGGAATGAATCTGAAGCAGCTGGAGGAGAGAAACTGTCTGTCCAAGTGGGTTATATTGTGAGACTCTGCTGTACTCTCACTATAAACTTGTGCCATATTTTCCTGCATTTATTCCCACTTCCCAAAACTTTTTTTTGTGTCCCCATTGCCTCTTCATCCCTGTGTCACTAACAGCTCCCTCAGGTCAATTCTCCCCTACCTCCATCTCCTTCACAGGTCTTCCACCTTTACTTATCCCAGCAGCTGTGCTTTGTGGCTTTCCCAGAAGCCATGCAGAAATTGCTGTTTTGGCAGCCATCTACACTAGTGCTAACTGGCCAACTGATTCTCCTAAATCCCTTTAAACAAACCGAAAGGTAATGACTGTCTTTCCATCACCAGCAGCATTAATGTGGCCACTTCTCTATCTCCTTAACAGACTTACATTAAATGTAGGCAGCTTTGAGAGCTCTTTCACTACATTTGCTTGAAATTGATTAAAGTTCAAAAGGTATTGCATATAGCATCATTGATGATGAAGAACACCGATGGACAGGCAGTAGACAGCAGTTCGTGTTAAGTCTAGCTTCCTTAGGAGCTAGACTGAAAGCAAATTAAGAATGTTTTTTAAAACAAAACAAAACAAGTCCCTAAAACCCCCAACATCTTTTTGCTTGTACTTTGTGGTTAACAGATCTGGGATTTATGCTGTTGTTGCAATGGGTTCTTTGTTACTGTGTACTTCATAATATAATAGTACCAAAGAGGGTTAGTTCCAGGAGATAAGAGGTAAGTCTGTTGTCACATCAACTTCAATGCAGTCCAAGGGATATGATGCTGTGCTCTAATTAATACTGACTTCAAACACCTCAATCTCAAATTAACATGCTCAACTGACTTGTGGGTAAGACAAAGATGAGGAATGTGTGCTGTTCAGCCCTGGACTATGAGAACCATGAACAGGACACAGCCCTTCTGTTTTTTTATTAGGCATCTAGACTCGTAAAATACACCCCATGTAGACTTGTCCTTACTTTGTCTTCTGTCTCTGAAAGCCCTGTATGCTTGGCTTCAGCCTTCCCTCTCTCTGGCCAGGCATGGTACTTATCTAATGTCCCTCTGGGTGTGCTTGGTGCTGCCCAAACCCTGGGTGGAGCACAGCAGCAGTGACCTGCCTTCTCACCAGCAAGCCCTCAAAGTGACCTGAAAGGCTCCTTCAGCACTGGAGTAGCTCTGCTGGAATGTCAAAGACCTAGTAGTAGAACTCATTTCTACCATGTCAGGACAAGCAAGCTGTGCCTTCATGCCAATGTTGATCTTTTCTCTCTTCTCACAAAGGGAATTCCTTCAAATCCTTCTCTCTGAGGAGGGATATGACTGCTGTCTACAAACCTGAGGAGGAAAACACCAGAAAAGAAATTTTATCTAGAATACATTACTCAGTCAAGAAGAAAGAAATATGAACTGATAATGCCTATAACCTGGCTATTCAAATGCTTCTAATTGACAGAGGAATGAGGTAACAAATGATTAGAACAGCAAAAGAGACGAAACCCTGGTAATTTAAGCTCAGTCAACGTAAAGGGAAAACAAAAGGCATTTACCTACCAAAGGTTTGTGTCTGCCAACATAGCAGTACCCTCTTTCCTAAACTCTTGGGGACTGCTCTCATACCAACACCTCTTCCTAACTCAGGTGCTGAAGCTGCAGTTACCCAGCAAGTGTGGGCTGTGAGTCATTCCATGCAAAACTATTCCCTTTGTGTGGAGACTGATGTGAGTAAAGGACCACAATGTCACCTAATGCAAGTGGTCAGTGCCATAAACTGCCATCTCTGCTATGGTCACAGGGCCTTCATTTGTGATACTAAGCATGATCCACTACTGCTGCTCAGGATGTGCTCTTATTACAGTATTGGCTGCAACTTTCAGCTTGCCCCTAGTTTCCTACTAAACACTCCTCTTTGAACCCACCATCAGTCTTCATCTCCTACCAATTCCTTCCTTTAGGAAGTTCTTGTGCTGGCAAGGACTCCATCAAACTTTCCACCAGAATTATCCACATGCCCCCGTCTTCCTCTGAAAATCAAAAAGGAAATAGGTACTCAGATTTCATGGTGATGAAAACCCCTATAAAGCCCCTAAGAAGGAAGGGAAGCAGTCTGTCTTAAAGGCCTAAAATGACATCTACAGCATGATCCTATGATGGAGGACCAGGAAAACTGGGTCTCTGCTTTGATTCTGGATTGTCTGCCTGGTGTAAATCAATGAAAGTCAGATCTGTGGGTCACACACAGCTAGACCCTTGTTGTCTTGCTCCACAATTATCTGCAAAGCTACAGCAGAGACTAGCAGTAGACCCTTTTAAAGGGTCTGTTCCTCATCAGGATTTGATTATGAAAAATCTGCCTGCTGCAGAAACTTGTGGTCTGAGATTCAGTGGTACAGGCTTATTATGTAAAGGGATACGAGCTTGCCTCTCAGACATGTAATGCTGTCTCTTTCCTCTGCTCAAGCCCTCCTCTGGAGCAAACTGCTGGCAAACAAGTAATAAGTCACTGCTGGGCAGCTTTGAGTCCAAATGCTACAGCACATAGGGAAGAGCAATAGAGTAATTTTCTTGTTCCAGGAAGAAGTTCAGTCATCTATACCAGGTTAAACTAGGACATGTGGCATATCTAGAAGTCCTCTAATATGTTCAGTCTTACATCTCTTGGCCTGTGTCTGTATCTGGCTAGGGTGTTTTGGTTTTTTTTTTGACTTGTCTAAGTAGCCACTAGCTTTTGAGACGCATACAGCCTTCTACTTCGCGTGTACAAGCGGCCAGAGTGTGCACAACACTTTTCCTACTATTTGCATTTCACGTGCTAATAAGGTTCAGAGACAGTTAGTTCTTGCATGAGAGGCCTCCAAAGAAACCCTGTGTGTGTGCACCAAGGCTGAAGTCGGCATTTTAGGGCTGGACTCCAGATGACATCTTGGCTCAGGACAACATGTAGGCACATGCTTCAGTCTGTTTAAACCTGCAACCTAATTAGAACACACCCATTTTTTTTTGAGCCAGCAGTAAATCGATGTAAAAACCAAGTCACAGCTGCCTGGCTCTGCCATGGCTGTTAACGATCGGACAGACAGGAAGGTGGGATGAAAACCATGCAAACGAGTGATAATATTACATGTTTTACTCGAAATTCATACCAAAAGTCTGGGCCAGATAGTGTTGATTGTACAAAGAAGTGAGACCTTGTTCTAGTCAGTTTACAAAGCCATGTCTGTATGAAGAAAAATATTTTTAAGGAAGCATTGATTATGCATTTTTAACTAATATGTTAAACATGCTTTGGCACCTATTGAGGACTCAAAGGAAAACTGAACTGCAATCATTAGTCGCATGACATTGCTTATATGCTTTCTTTACAGATGATAAATACAGCTCTGAAATTGGAAGGAAGAAAGTACAAATGCAGAAGTTCCTTTAAGGAGCATGCTTGTTTTAGAAAGTTAGTGTATAAAAAAGTGTCAGCATACTGTATAGTAAATCTGCTCCCTCATTCTATTTGGAGTCATGTCTGCTGCTACCAAGGGAGAAAGGGGAGATTACCCTTTTATTTTTCCTAGCAGTAAGGGGCTATTCAGTAAGCAGAATTCACAGGAGAACAGGACTTATGTACTGCCCACTGTAACAACTCCTAAATGAAGTAATGGAGAGCACAGTCCCTCATATGAGCTGTTTTGTAGGTTGGCATGTGTTAATACAATAAGGCAAGTGGAGAGTCTGTAAACACCGTGCTATGAAAGATAAGATATGTTGTGACTCTCGTATCTTTTCTAGCAGTGATGGTATCAGTGTTAGCAGAAGCATTGGTCTCTTTTTGGTTAGGAAAGTGGTTGTGTCAGCAGTCCTGGCAGTTCTGCCACTTCTGACTTGTGATAAAAGCTTGAGAAAGACTTTGATATGGAGTCTCACCAGTCATCACTCCATCGATGTTTTGAGAATGTAAGTATGTGCTAAACCCCAAAGTTTTGTTACCTCAAAGTGAAATTGGTATCTCTAAGTGAAATTATCATCTTGAAGGAGCTGAGGGGCCAGGCTTTGCCTTGCACAGAGGGAGCTTTGTGGAAACTGTGAACTTTTGGAAACTGTGAAATTAGGCACAACTTTTTGTTTTCCAAAGGCTGCCGTTTCCTTGTCTTCCCCCTCTGTTGGTGTCTAACAGGCCAAACTACCTTCATCAGAGAATGTGCTCATATTAACAGTCATCTTTAGAAAGAAAATTTTTCTTTTGGGGCCTAAGGTCAATCTGGTTTAATTCAGTATAAAACCACTGGCTTTACAGACTTCAGACAAGGGTGATTTGATGCACCAGAAAAATCCAAGCATCCCAGACTGGCCTCAGAGCACCCGTTTGTTGAAGACTTTGGCCAGGGCGTTTTCTGTGCAGGCAATGGTGGGTGTTAGAGGAGACGAGGACCTGACAGGGTAGGTGAGCCTCTCCCACTCAAGGGATTCTGACTCCAGGGGATCGTGCAGAGGGGTCTCTGAGAGGCGCCATGCATGCTTCACTGTGCACCACTCCCTGACTGTCCTGGCTGGTGTGATGGCTAAAGGACAGAGAAAACATTTTTTGTTCTTGTATAGTTTGCATGCAATAACAGCCAGGGGCTCTGAAATAATATAAGACTGGTGATAAGTTAAGCCATGCACACAGCGGGGTGAGCACACGGGAGGAGGGGCTGTGCTTCCAGGAACTGCAAGAGACTTTAGATGAAGATCAGCAGAAATTAGCCCATGCATTGATTATTTTAAGGACCACAATGCCATTGCTTTCATTTGCACTCTCAATGCAAAGAAGTGGCTTTGTCTTGTGGTGGTATAGTCCCAGATACCTACTCACATGGAAAATATTAACAGAGAATAATGCCACAGCCAAGAGCGTTGTCTGAAGTTAGTCTTGCAAAGGGACATAAGCAAGAGGGGTTTAAGGAGCTTGAATCTTTGCTGCTTATTTTCTCTTTGAGCCCATCAGATCCCTCATTCAATTTTAAGCTTTTTCTGCCATTTTTAAAGTGGTAAATCTGCAGAACAGCTCCCTATTTTTACTTTTTTTTTTTTTTAAGAGAGATGCCTTCAGTTCTTTACGTGTAATATCTTGAATTAAACTGCACATCAGCTATTTGAACAATCCATAACTTATTCTTTAGTAATTAATAAAAAATACTTGGTGAGGGGGGCAATCTAATTTTTTTTAATCTCAAATTGTCCCATCTCGACATCTTATAGCTTAAAAGAACGCAGATATTACTCAGCAGGCCTCTCAGCTCCGCAGCTATGGCAGCTCTGGACCCTTTCCGCACCTGAACCAGGACTGGTAGGTCTTCTGGGGTTTGGATGTGCTTTGAATTGCTTTGCCTTCCTGCTGAAAGCTTCTGGCTGGTAAAGCCCAGTCCCGCTGATACCAGTGAGGCCAGTGCAGGTTTCAGCATTGGTCTTCTAGATGATGAGCATGGCTCTAATAGAACTTCTATCTAAGTTTTATGCCCTTGTCTGTTTTCCTCTGTGTATGTTTATGCTTGTATCAAATACGTAATTTTATCTTTGTGGATTTTTCCATAATTTATTTTTGAAATAACATTTTTCCTTTCAATGCCTAAGATCAAAATATTGACACGTGTATATTTTTACCTATATAGTATACAGAGAGTGATAAATAAGTTTTTGTAATTCATTTTTGATGGGGAAAAATGCATAAAGGAGGAAGGTTTTGCACTAACAAATTGGAAATTACAAAGGAATTTATGCAACATCCCATCCACAGACAACCATATTTAGAAGTTGCTCATTTTCTTAGGAATTTTTAGAGTGCTCTGTCAGCTTTGGACATCTCTCTTTTAGCATTTAAAAATATTTTGAGTCTGAATGTATGTTTGGGAAAATAATTTTGAAATTACAATTCTGCAGGATTAGTAAACTTACTTATCCTTTGTAGTAATTTTATTAGTGTGGTTAACTAATTTTGCTAATGTGCCAGTATAGTCAGTAATTCCAATACAACTTTTTAAAGTACCTTTGTTAATACAGATGCGTAAAGGCCAGCCAGTAGAGGGCACAGAAGCCAAAACACTGTTTTGGTTATGTTTGGTTATTGGACACAAGCATTTTTTCCTAAGTGTGTTTGTGTATGTGTGCATGTGTGTGCATGCAAAGAGTAGAAGAGAAACATTTTCGTATTCTTTAATTTACCTTTGCTAATTTACTCAGTGAAAACGTGTTCTGTCTTAATTACAAACACTCTAAAGAGACTGTTTCATTAACTATGTTGAAAGAAAGTGTGTTTACAGAAGATATATAGCATTGCCCATCTGATGATTTACATCATGTATACAATTTTCCAATATCAGAGCTAGAAACTGCCTGTGTGCTTCCATACTGTACTGGCAAGAAAAGCAGGGGCAATAGAAAGGATCCCAAATATTTAAGGAGTCCCAGGCTCCTGAGTGGCAGAATACCATGATTTTATGAGTTGTCATTTAGGGAATAGCCAGCTCCACAGTCTTTACCCCTTGTGCTGTGGATGTGAGGGCCCCAGGGGAACATGCAGAGGCAGATGACTGCTGCAGCCAGATGGAACATGGATGGCTGCCGGAGAGCAGAGAACAAAAGTAAAGCAGATGCCCAGAAGCCAGACATGCAGAGAGGTCAGGAGGGGACAGATAAAGGATTTTACTACTTAAAATGGGGAGAGAGAGACACTTGAAGGGCAAGAAGGAACACCAACCACTGAGAGAAAATCCACACAAGCACTGGCTCAGTCAGACACTTTGCTCCACAGCAAACCAAAGGGAGGAGGATTAAAGAGGTAGTTAAGAGTGAAGAAACATCTAACACCCTTGTGGGGGAAAACCAAGGAATACAAGGGGCAAAGCGGAGACTGAATAATCTTACAAAAACAGCACTTTATTTGTACCTTGGGAACCTGGTGTGCACCAGGAACAGCCACAGATGGCGTCTGCTAAAGCCTACTTAGCCAGCACATTGATGGGTGAAGGCCCATCGGAAGTCCTTCAATAATCTTAAATGAGAATTAAGATCCAAATCTGAAACTCTGGGTCCACATGAGGAACCAGACTGCCTTAAAAGACCAGAGTGTTTCTACCCCTGTTTGGATTTTGACTAATCTTTTTTTTCGTTGCCAAATTCCCATTTACCTCAATAGATGTTTTACTTGAGTGAGTCATTAGGTAAGGACTAAGCCTGAGACTCCAAAACATTGCAATATGTGAATCTGCATGTGACATGATGTTTTCAAGAATTTTATTGGTGGTCTTCAGAGTAAATTTACAGTATGTAGCATTTGATGGTGATACTGGCTTTAAATATTTGTGACAGGATGAAGGTTTCTGGTATGACTCTTGCGTCTTTCAATAGGCAACTGATTCAGCATTTTTGCAAGAGTAAAGATTTTCCTTCCTGGAATACAGTACAAACTGAATTTACTACTAATATGAGTTCACTATAAACATAATCTATTACAGCAGAACAAAGGTATAGGGCTCAGTGAGGCATTAATGACTCCATCACCACTTTCACAGTGCTACCAACACCACAGATATTAGTATTATAAATGATATTCAGTTTGTTTTTAAATCCCTGGCTCCAAAGGTCATTTGAGTATGAGATAATTTCAAGCTTGCTTTTTTTTTTTAAAAGTAAGTAGTTAGCTCTCAGTCCTGTGAAATAAAAAATTGGAAACTCAACCCTGGCATGATCCTGAAAGTTCAAGAGCTGGCTGTTGAAGAACAAATAGTTTTTAAGGGCTTCCATATGGCTTTTCAGATTACTTTTTCATATGCCGTATTAGCAGTACTGCCACTGATGGTTTCCAATAGCTACCCATGAGTCTGTACTGCCACTGATGGTTTCCAATAGCTACCCATGAGTCTGTACTGCCACTGATGGTTTCCAATAGCTACCCATGAGTCTGTTCTGCTCCACCTCCTGCTGAACGCACAGAGCTGACACCATACATATCAGCTGTAAGTCTGTCCCTAGAGTCTTTATTGAGGGGTGATGCATGTAGGCAGAGGAGCATAGGCATTCCCAAGGAGGAGAAGGTGATCGGGAAGAGGGCAAACACCTCAATCCCAAATTAAATGTCCTAATTATGTAACAGATACCCTTGTACACACAGACGTTGGTTAAACCATAACGTGGTGCAGGTGGCTCCTCTGCATAATCTTCAGCCAGACTCTTTCCATCCTGCACTAGAAAGTTTGCTGCTTTTTTTCTGAATGATAAATACGATGAAAGAGACTTATTTTTGACTGATAACTAGCCTGATACTTGCCTAAGAAAAAATAGCTGTGTTCTAATAGTTCTGCAGTGTTCCTCTGCTTCCTTTCATCAGCAATGATGACCAGGTATATTCCTAGGTATATAGAGTTGTACTGTAAAGAGTACATCTTGCTTAAATATTCTCTGCAAGATCAGGAGAAACCATATCAGTGGGAGATGCTACTCAGTCTTAAAACTGTTTAGAGCTTTATATTTAAAAAGCTCATAGTCACTGTACAGGTTGCTTTATTGAAATGACATAAACCCAATGGGCTAAGCTAGTTTGTAGGGCAGGAGTGCTATCAGTATCCCTCACTGACAATACACTTAGGCATTCTACTTTGCACAGGTAGTTTTATCTGACCGTAGGCACTGGCCAGAAGAGCCTCTTCTCTCCTGACAGACTATGATTCTGATGACTCTGTCTCTCACTAGATTACAGAAATGAAATTTCAGGCATGAAGCCAGCAGAAAACTCCAACTAACACAGTATATTGTCTAAGAAGCCAAGCCTGCCATGAACATATGTCCATCCTTTCCTTCTCACTTCAGCCTCCTGTAGAGATTCACTTGCATTGTTTTGCTACTCATGCAATGAACCTCTCTGCAGATAGGGTATAGCCTGCCTGGGGAGGGGGGGGAGACAAAACTTTAAGGGCTGGCTTTGGCATCAGAGCTGATAAATATGACTTTCAGTAGGGAAAGTCGGTAAACAAAACCAAATCAAAGGAAACAAGAACTGTCAGGGGAAAAACCCAATCCAACTGACTACCTCGAAATAAAGCCCTCCTCCCCAAGCTTGCAACTGCCCTGGGGAGCGAATGACAGGGCTACCAACATAGCAACGCTCAATTATGTAATATGGAAGTGAACTGTGCTTGCACAGTGCAATAATAGTAATAAATGCGCCGGAACTGAACCCAGCAGACAATTGCAGGTGGTGCGCCTGCTCCTCCGTCCTCAGGACTCGGCTGGGCAGACGCAGTGACCTGCCCTAGCTTTCCTCAACAGCTGCAAGAATTGCAGCTGTGCTGCCAGAGCCGTTCTTTGCAATTCGTCCTGCTGTGGAACCCCTCTTAGAAGAGCTCTCTCAAAAGAGAAAAACCTCTTCCACTAAAAACCTGCGTGGGGAAAACCCCGAGAGGTCTGAGGTTTAATTTCCCCCGCTGCTGTTTTAACGGGGTAGATAACTCGCAGTAAATTTGTAAATAAACGACGACTAAAACTCAGAAGGGCTTGCTGAGGCAAACGGAGGACGATGGGGCGTCACCGCCTGGATCCCGCACCCTTTGCTGGCCCTTGCAGGGACCCGGCGCGTACAGGTGAGCACCCCAGCCCTACGAGACGCATCCGCCGGCCTCTCTGCCTGCCGAGCCGTACACGCAGGAATTCCGCGGTACCCGCGCTGAGCGGCGGGGCGTGGTCAGGCTGTGCTCCTATCCGCCGTCGCCCTCGATGGAAGAGAAAGAGAGAGAGAGAGAGGGACGGGCTGACGGAGGGGGCAGGCGGGCGGGGTAAACGCCGCCGCTGGGGCGAGAAGCAGAGTAGGGGCAGAAACTTGTCCGCCGGGAGCCGGGCGGGTCACGAAGGCAAAGTCGTCGGGGCTGCGGCGCTCCGCACCCGCGGCCAGGTAAGGCGGGGGGCGGCCAGGTAGGCGGGTTGGCAGCCACCGGCAGGACCCGTCACCTGTATGTCTGTCTGTGGTGAAACTTGTCCTCCCCCGTTCACCTCTGTGGCAGGGAGCAGGCTGCTCCGCGGGACGGGGTTCGGGGCTGAGCTCGTGCTCCGCGGGGACCGGCCGCTCCGACGCCGCCGAACAAAGAGCCGCAGGCGCGCACGGGTTCGGGTCCGGCGGGGAGCCTCTGCCCTGAGCACTGAAGGAGGCGCCGCGGGGGGCTGCCGGCCCCGAGTAACGGCGGCAGCCGCCCGAGCCCCATCCTAGGGCGCTCTCCTCACCCCAGCTGCTGCGGCCGGAGCCCATCAGCAGGACGCGGGACACCGGGGCTTCCGCCAGCACCCCTGCAGCGGGTCTGGCGCTGCCCCATGCCTGTGCCCGGCGCGGAGATGCGAGGCTTCTAGGGAGCCCCGCTCCATCAGAGGTACTCGTTGCAACACCGGGCTCAGCGGTTTGAGAAAACGCAGATCAAAATTTCAGCAACACAGAAAAGATTTGCTGGCACAGATCTCTTTTTACAGATGTTTGGGGGGGTTGGGGGGGGAGGATGAGTTTTCAGTGTAAGAAGTGAAAAGTGAAATAGTGCAGTGAACACTGATAATTTCAAAGGTCAGGTTCGTGGAAGTAGTTTTAAGGCTCGTGAAGATGATTTTTGGATTATTTTTGTACCGAGTTTTAATAACGTGGAGTAAATTTTGCCTTTCTATATGTCTGCAGGGCTCTTGTCATTTCCCAAGAGAGCTGTGTGTGTGAATCCAAGGGCGCCACGCTGGGCTCCCTATGCATCCACAACTCCCACTGAAATTAATTTAGCGTTTCGTTTTAAGTTAGCAGTGGGATTGATGGTCATTTTCTTTAATCGGCTTTCAGTAAAGCTATACAGGAAAATCCCACTGGAACCGCTGGGATATCTTTTTATATGCAAAAAATGTGAAAGGAAACCAGTACTTTGTCTGACCTTTTTTTATCTAACTTTACTTACAATAATGTGCTTTTATGTTTTTGGCATGAGTGAAACTTACAATCTTGCAAGTATTTTGCTATGCGTTTGGGTTTACTTCTGTGCCTGGTCCCTATGGGAGGCATTGGCTGGTCCCAGAGAGGCTGCTCTCTGTAGTGGGGGAAATGCAGACATTTTGCTCTGAATGCTTTTGCACTAGGATGGGCTGCTGTGGTCCCATTGCACCCTCTCTCTGCCTTATGCCAGTTCATCTGACCCTGTGGAAAGCCGTTTCTGGGAGCCAGTGTAGCAAAAACTTAACCCAAACCAAGAGGTTTTTTTTCTGTCGTTTTTTTGAGCTTTGGCTTCCCAGAGGAGTGTCTGGGAGAGCTGCTGAGCCCCACTGCCGTGGAGAAAGAGCCTGGTGATGTGGGGTGGAAGGGGAGGACTACCCTTATTGCTGCGCCATCAGCAATGGTCAGATGAGTGTAGCAGGGCTGAAACTACAGTGTTGGGGGTATGATTGTACTTTGGGTGGTTCAGACTGGCATAACCTGGTGTCACCCTCACAGCCCCTGCCTACCTCTGCCTCTTTCTCTGTTCATGCCAGCACAAATGCCTGTGCTGCCCTGCGGTGAACTGGATCTGGGCACTGAGTGAAAACCAGATTTAATTTTAACCTGGATCCATTCCATGATTTGGTTCACTGGGGGTAAGAAAAGAGGAAAGAGGGTGTGGAAAAGATAGGGCTGCTTTTTTTAAGCTGACAAAGCTTGATCTTGCTGCCAAAACCGCTTGTGGAGCTGCAGTGTGACTATAGGTGCTCCCAGCTGCCTTTACACCCACCCTGCTTCACCCAGGAGCCTGTCCAGTGATTTTGTGTGTAGCCTCCGGAGCTTTCCCTCCCTAGGTAAAAATGAGCCTTTGCAAATTAATTTCATTAAGCATAATGGAGTAGTTTGTAACAGAAAAATTAAGCAAGTGCCCAAATGTTTGCGTAATTGTTGCTTTGGACAACAGTAAAGACACACAACGTGCAGGCTTTTATAAAAAGCATCTGAGTCCAGCTCCTGCTGGGTTTTGCTGTTCTTCGCAGTGTCTGTCTAGCACTTTATGTGCAGGGTGAGCTCAAAGTTTTACAGGCTGTCATGACACCTGTAGTAATAAGTAATTATCACATGGGCTTGTGAGAGGAATGGGTGCTGATCTGCCAGGTGAAATAAGCTGTGTGTGTTTCTCAGTCCTGGAGCTGGTTGAAAAGTAGAAACTGGTTCCCAGTGTAAGGCAGCAAAGTTCTTGCTGCAGGAGCAGATGGGGAATCTGTCCTTTCCCTTCCTGGTTGCAACCATCCCAACATAACTCTTGTGCTTACTCTAGTGGGTCAGAGTCAGCTGAGTCAGATCAGGTGTCTGATAGGGCTGAAAATTAACGCTCACAATTGAAAACCCCCTCAGTATACTGACTGAACTGCTTCTGTTACAACAGTTGTAATAGCGTGGCCTGAAGAGAGGATGCAAAAGTCCATGGCTAGAGATGGAGGGTGCTGTGAGACCTCCCTATCTGTTTATAGTGGCAATGTAGTTTTAGATTATATTGACACTGCAGTTGCTCCTTCCAATTCCCCTTATTGCAGTCCCTCTGAAACTGTCTCACGTTAGACCCCTACTGTGAGTATTCTGACTATCTATAAGTAGTAAGTGTTGCTGCAAGTGCAAATGATAATTAGTTCTTATGGCTGGTTATCTTCAGAAGAGAGGCAAGCTCTCTGTTTGCATGCAGAGCTTGACAATATTGATCTATGGCATTTGGGCACTCTTCCCCTTGGGTCATGGTTCAGGTTGTCATGGGGCTGACCATGAGTTGGTTGAAGGACTGGTTTTTGTGTGTTTTTAATAGCATATGTACTTCTAGAACCTGCATTTGTCAGTCAGATCTGAGTTCTTTCATGCTTAGCTGATGGTGTTACCACCAAGCACTGCTGAAGACCTCTGGGAATTGCCTTCAGTGAGATGCCTGTAGAGGGTGGCATGGATTCTTGCCCACTGACCCACTGGAAATCTCACAGATGCACTGGAACAGATTCAACTCAGACCTTGTGTTTGATAGGCACATCAATAAGGATCCTTCATGCTGCTGTGGAACATGCTTACAGATTGGCTGGGTTGCCGTACCGTTTAGAGCCAAATGTAAGATTCTAATGGTGCCAAAGTAAAGTGCATTGCTTCTAAAAATGGAATAATAATATGATGATGATAATAATGGCAGAGAAAAGTTACAACTGTTTCTGTGTATGCTCTCAAATTCTCAGCAGGGTTATTTTTTTTCTCCCCTTTGTAAGTTGCAGCGACACAAAGTAATGCACTGGAAAAGTTCAGACAAATGCTACCAATGAGATTATATAATACAATAGCAAAGGAATTTATTGTGAAGCCTGTTCATGATTCAAAGACGGAAGGTTTTCCCTGGTGGATTATGGATACTTTATAGCTTCCTCTCCCCTCCCAAAAGTGTATGTGTCATATTGTGTAACCGCAGAAGTACATGCTCACTCCTCTTCAGCAAATGGCTTGTGAGGCCTTTAATAGCAGTTGTAAAGCTTGTAGTTCATTGCTGGGGATAGCATAGCTGAAAATAGGTTTTGCTGTTGGTGGTAATTAAAATGTGAACACTTCTCTGGGCTTTATTTCTTATGGACCATGGTTAAATATAGGAATGTCTAGATTTAGAAGTGCTCCTGTTGTCTGTGATGCTGAGATAACAATTTCCTGGGTGATCTCACTGCCTCCTTTCTTTAAAATTGTCTGTTTCTTTATTTTAAAATGAATTATTTGAAAAAGAGTAATAAGAGTAAAAAGGAGCTTGCGTGTGGGTTTGTTTTGTCACATTTGCCACTGAATCAAATGTGTTGTGATACACAGTTTGCAAAGCAAATAAGTGATATTGAGAAGCCTTTAAAGTTTTGAGGTCATGCGCAAGATCACAGCAAAGGAAGAAAGTTTGCTTTGCTTTAGATGCAGTTCTTATCACTCATCTTTAATTTTTCATTCCTTTCATGGTTTTTCTAGGTTTTTTTTTTTTTTTTTTCCTTTCTTCTTTAGTATATGGTTTCTTACTTCTAGGATGTATGTGCTTATACCCCAAACACCAGGGAAGCATGTTTCCTTGTAAACAAAAATGGTATCATTCCAAGGGTTGAAGGGTGAGAATTAAACCCTCACCAGGTGCTCACCTATTGAGTAAACAGTGTCTTCTCTGTTCTGGGCGCTTGGTACCTTGCTGTTGGGACTGGATCAGCCTGTGCTTGGGTACAGTGTCATGGGACGGTGCTTTGGCTGCCCTTTGCTCGCCTGTGAGCTCCTTTTCCCTGTGCGATGCTGTGGCTGTGTCAGAGAGCCATGGGGTTCGGCAGTTGCCCACTGCTCACGTGTCCGTAGTCTGTCAAACTAAATGAAGGTGATGAGGGAGCACGGCTGCCACATGCCAGCATGCCAATGAGCTGGAGAGAGTCTTGGTTTTTGAGGGTACCAGAATGGCCCTTGGCTGCCTTGTCACCTGGTTGTGCTCTGTCCTTTGCTAATGCGGTTTCCTACTTGCTGGCCTGCATCTTAATGGAGTTCTTCAACCACACTAAATGATTGTAATAACTTTTGCCTGTCTAGACAGGGCCTTACTGTGTCTGATTAGATCCCAGCCTTGTGGCGTGCATCGCTGCCTGTTTCTTATAAATGTGATGAAGGAGAAAAAAAAAGTGCATGTTAATAGTGCTTAGTCTGTTTTTTTTTTTTTGCTTTGCAGTGTTAATATAAAATGTTTGTAGATGTTTACTTTTTTTGCCTGGAGAACAACAGTTTTAGTCAAATGTCTCTAGGATGCGATTTAGAAGTGAACTCCGTATCTCCACTTAGGAAGGAAAGGACAAATATCCTCATTGAGGGTATTCATTGGGGCTCCACTGAAGTCAGTTGCAGAAGTTTGTTGCTCACTCAAGTCAGTAACTTTTTCTCATTTGTCTGAATCATTAATAAAAATTAAAAGTAGGAAAACTTCTTGGTGCTTATTTTTATTCATGACTGCTTTTTGGAAGTGAAAGAAGTTGTATTTAACTTTATCACTCTCAATATTTAAGCAGGGAAGGTTGTACAGAATAGATTTCTACTGTATTTTTAATTTAGGTTTTTTGTTTTGTTTTATTTTTTTTTCAATTGTTGTAGAGTTTTAGAGAAACCAATCTTTAAAAAATAGAGATTGAGATAAATTTAGTAGGCAATAGGGGCTCTATCTTGTCTTTTTCTTCCATGCCTTCCCAGAAAAGAAAGGTTTGGATTTTAAAGTCTCTTAATTAAAAAAATAAAACATCTCGGGGGAAGAAACAGACTTCTAGTTTTGATTCAGAAAGTAAATCGGACTGTACACACAGTGTGCGTCCTTTTCAGTAGCTCTTGTGTGTGTTTTAAACCCTGTATTGCAGTAATGGCTGCTTCTGTTTTCCTTATACTGTTAGGATGGATTTAGACTTGAAGAAGAAAGGAAACATGTCAAAAAAGTTAGCAGACCCTTCTGGTGTCCCACAGGAGTGGGAAGTAAAACTACATTTTTTGGAGCTGGGGGAAGCAGACGCAGCTTGGCTTGTGTGCAATGCCTGCCCAGAGGAAATTCCTGCTTTATAGTAAGAGAGTAGCCAAGGACTAGAGCATATTATTCTAATTAAATCATTTAGATTGCATCATTGTCATTTGGAAGGCTCTGTGCGTCTTCTCTGAGTATAAAAGTGGGAGTTATAGACCTGTTCTGCAGGGACGCTGTGAAGAGTTTGGATACTTAAATGCCAAAATGCCTTCTTCAGTTGATGCTGTAAAGTTTAAATTGCTGATCTGTTCTGGTATTAGTCACTTGAAAATGTTCTTAGATGCTATTACCTCTTCAGAGGTAGGAGGCATATTTATGTGTATATGAGGAATTAGTTTCCCTTATGAAGCACCATAATATTAATAAAATAGCTTTTAAAATGAAACACTAAATGCACCTCTGTAAAAATAGGACATTCACCTTGCATTCTAGTTAAAGAAACCAGTCTAATGCAGAAAGGCCGAGTCCTGGATCTGGAGCTGATGTTGGTGTAGTCGTGCTCCTATCACAGAGTGTTTCTTTAGGGCAGTTGGCGCAGATTTTATCTTGACTGCCCGTAAATGCACCCTGCCCATGGATACAGAGAGATTGCACTTTAACGTGGTAGTGGTACCAATAATTAGCATATAATTGTCATGATTTCTAATAGTGTGAGATATTTGGCAGTGTTAACTCCCTTTAATTAACTTATGTGATCATTGTATATATGACAGCAGAAAGAAGAGAAACTTGAACCATTAAGATTACCGTTGTTTGGACTACAAAGCTTGTTAAGTAATTAGAAACTTTCAAGCTTTACCAACTGACTGCAAGGCATCTTGTTTGAAAAAAGAAACTGTTAAAATTATTTACTTTTTTCCTGTGGTTTTAAACCAACAAGAATGTTTTATTTGAACTAAATTTTTTTTATTAGATAATCCCCTTTATCAGATCTCAAGGGGGGAAATATTTGTGTGAAGGTTTTCAAGTTTTCAGATAAGTAATAATACATTCAGGTGTTTCAGTCTAAACTGATTAAGTTGAAATCATCAATGAATACATGCCTGTGTTGGGTTGACTTGCCCTGAATGTGAGCTTTCTAAAATCGTTCTGATTGTGATTAGTTTGATCCTCATGCTTCTTTCATTCAAATTGTATGCCGGCTGATGTTCAGCTCCATCCCATTGCTCACCAGGAGGCATAACTGAATTCAGTTTGAAAGGATTCTGCTTCCATGAGCTTTCATTTCTTGTTGCCAAACAAATGTATGATCTGACTCTATAAACCCCTCTAGTTGTCTATCATATTCAGCTGTTGGTGGAAGAATAGGGTATGTGGGAGATACCTCCCCTGCTTTTTATTCTCCATGTTATCTTCAACTCAGCATCAGCTTTTGAAGAAGGTGTTAAAAAAGGGAAGGAAATTCTCAGCCTGCTCTATACATTGCAAGCAAGAGAGCATATTATCTCATGAAGTCCAGTGAGTTTTTCTAACACTTTGATGATGCTCAAAAATGACGGCAGTTAGTTATTTCTGTAGGAGGAATACATTTGTTCATTTAATTGCATCACGCTTTTTGCGTGCAAGCTTTGAAGTTCCAGTTGTGATAGTACTGGCGCTAAAGCCAGAAACCAGTGGTGGAAGAGATCTCTTGTTTGAGATTAATTTTCACTGACAAAATAAATCAGTGTTGCCTGACCACAGCGATTTCAGTGTAGCTATTTATCCACATAACTGTGGTCCCCATTTGGCATGCTGTACCTATAAAATCTTTTGTATGTGGAAAAATGTTAAATGGTGCTAAGTGCTATTATGTTCTTTCATTATCACAAAGCACAAATACCACCTGAAAAGCTGTTATGAATAATTGTAAGTCTTTTTCTTTTTTTAATATAGTGCAATTACTCATGCTGACTTTTTCTTTAACTCTTTCTTTGTCTGTGTTTTTGTGACCTCATATTCATGATCTTGCTATGAATCTTTCCCTCTCCCTTGGTATGTTTTATTTGGTGAGTATCTGTTTATATAATGCCAGTAAACGTATTGGACATTTGATAAAAGAAGATGCTGCTGGCAGGCAGCATAATCTAAAAATATCCCTCAAGGATAATATAGATTGCAGTTGGTAACAGAGATTGAACAAGGGTTTAGCTGTCATATTGTGGCTGTGATTTTTATTTTTTGTAACTACTCTGTAGGCTTCTGTTTTTCTCTGCATCTGTGACTTACTTGTCTCAAGCTAGGTCAAGGCCAACACACCATTACTAAGATTATTAAGGTTTGTCTTCTGACTGGCAAAGTGATAAAACTATTATTTTAAAATTTGCAATTGAGTTGACATTTCAGGGACATAAAATGATGTGAACTTTGATTCTTGGCAATCATGATGTAGGCTACTGATATGTGTTGACACTCCCTTCTTGTTGAGCAGATTTGTTGTAGTTGGCATATTATTGCTAATGGCTCTCGAATTCCTAGCAGTAGTCCTGTCCTACCTTTGCTCTCATTATTAACAACCCGTTCCTAGGCTGGCAGCAGGCAGGGAAATTGTAGGGTAGTGGGCAGTGAACTGTTATATCAGCCATTTGAAAGTGTGCAGTAGATAGGAGCAAGGCCTAATTAACAGCTCAAATTGCGCCATTGGGAAGTATCTACACATACAGAGGAGTCTTGCAGTCTGCTCAGGGCTGCCTTGATTATTTTACTGGGTAGTGTGGATGCTTGCACCCCAGTAAAAATACTGTGTATCTGATTACTTCTCCAGAATCAGCCCCTTAATAGCCATCACAAATACTTAAATGCAGTGTGTCTTCCTAAAGACTGGGTCAGCTGAAGTTTACATCCAGTTAATGAAATCTGTGTTCTATTTTTTTCTTCCTTTTTTTTTTTCCTGTCTGGTCCAAACAGAGGTAGGAAAAAGGACAGTTGTGCTGCTTTTTCCATTACTGAGAGAGAATTCACCAGAGCACCTATCTGAACTGAAGTCAGTCCATGTTGGTTGCTTTTAAACTCTGACTCATGGACTTCCTTTTATCAGCAGTAAAGGCTTTACCTTTTTACCTACCCTCTGTTATTATGAGCAAACTACCTTTTTTTTTTGTGGTGGTTGTTGTCTCAGTTACTGACGTGAGCCTAAAACTGTAATGAATTGACAAAAGGAATATAGAGCAAAATAGGAAACTTGGGACCAGTGTTCATGAACTGCTTTATTTGCTGAGGTGTAGCTCAGGTGTCACTTACTTGAAGAGTGTTTGTTTCCTAAATGAATGAGTAGTGAAAGATAGGTGTTAGCATTTTCTGCCATTCTAAGGTGATGAGGTCTTCTTTGTTTTGTGAGGTAGTAGAAGGCCCTCAGAAGAAAGTTATGAGATGCGTGTATTGTTTAATCTTCCTGTTGAGGTATGCAACAATCATCAGTACTGCCTAATGACGGAAAAGAGAGTTGAGTGTTACAGCAGCATATTTGATGCTTAACAATTAATTATAGCATTAATTGTTAAGAACTACCTTAAGGTAGTTCTTAACTACCTTAAGGTAGTTCTTTCCTAAGCGTTGTGCTTTTTCATAACACTACCAAGCCTGGGTCTTTGAGAAATGTTTTCCTTTACCTTTATTCTCTGTTGGGAGATACCTTCTAGACATCCTCTTTCTCCCTTCTATTTCTTTTGGATCCTGACAGCTGCTACATTTGGTCATGGAAAAGACATTTCCCATAGTGGAGAACTACGTTAGAAAAACAAATCGCTGAACAGTTGCGGTTCTCTTGTTTGACAGTTTATGGAGCAAAGGCTGGCTATGCACCATTTAGCATTCTCCAAGACAAAGTACCCACACAGTGCTGCCAATTTCATTAGAGAGCTACACCAGCTACTTTTAAAATTTGGTCCTGTTTACATAGGAATTTCAGTTTTACTACCATACCCATCAAAAGGTTATTGTCCGCACACAGAGAGTCAACTGTTTTTAGCAAATCTGCCTATAAATCTAAGTAACCAGTAATTAAATGGAAGTCTGAATACCAGGCAAGGAATAAAACTGAGGGTCTCCCTGTGGATTACAAGGTTATGCTTACGATGGGCTGGTTTTAAGCACCAATCAGCCAAAAAATAAATTGTAATTCATCATTAGGACCTACCTTTCCAAGAACCTGAAAGTTCAATTTCAGCAAAAGGTGAGAGATGACTCAAGGAACAAAATGGTCACCATGAAGTGATGATTTTTTTTTTTTTTTTTTCCTATCAAGGAAAGGTAGCTGGAATTGGTGCTGCTTTTCTGGTTGATGGAACACACGCGGGAATAAAAGCTGGGTGTCTAGAAAACTACATCCAAAAGCTTTGCTGTTTTCTCTGTTACAGCATAAGCCTCATACTGGTCATCCATATCTGCTTTTCCCCTTCCCTCCCATTTCCATGGCCCAAGATCCACGACAGGACCTCAGCAGGTTGAGACGCAGGGTACAGAGTTCACGTACTACACACATGAATTATATGTCCACAGTGTATCAGGCTTTGCCAGAATCTGTCTATAGCCAAGACATAATGTATAGCAACACTTTTTAAATGAGGAACATGCGTCTGTTACACGCTTAGCAAAGGATATTTCTGGAGCAGTGTTAAGAAAATATGCTTTGGTTTTACAGTCCCATATTCCTCTGTCTGTAGAGATGTCATTTTTGAGTCAAAGACCAAACACAAGGACTTTCGAAGGCTGTAAGTCTTAAAGCCAGATAGAAGCCTTGCAGCTCTACCTACTGTAAACAGAGTGTAAGTCTCATCATCCTATCTTCTGCTTCCCACACCCACCCACTAAACAGACATGCTGTTCTGAGGGTTGAGGAAGTATTTCCAAAGAAACACTTGAATAAAAATGCTGTTTTGTTTTGGAAGTCTCACACAAATATGTAAATGCCTAATTTTCAATAGAAAAGCTGTTGTGAAACATTGTAATTCAAAGCTAAAATCAAGTGTATGCTTTAGTTAGACTCTTATTTCCAAAATCTTTCATCACCTTCAAGTGAAAAACTTGGTTGAAACATGGACACTTGAGTGTCAAAAACTGTCCTGAAATGTTTTTTGTTAGATTGATAGGTAATGTTTATTAATGGCCCCAGGATTGAAGTGAAGGCTTGAAGACAAAGCTGTGAGCGTGACAACAGCTCCCTCTGTGTGTTCTGGAGAAGGCAGCTGGGAATGAACTCTGCTCATGTTTTGAGCTGGTACGAAGCATTATGAACACTGCCAGCATGTGCCGAGCCCAAGGTAATGGCACAGAGCTAAAGGTGATGTCCCTGCGGCTCTGCAGAGTTTATTAGTTTGGACAAGAGCCATACTAAGTGTTCAAAAGGCTTTTGATTATCTCTCAGTGTGGGCAGGCATTCCTTATGTCTGTTCAGTGCAAGTTTGAACCTGTCATCATCATAACCTATAGATATATTCTATGTTTCTGCATCTTTGATGAAAGGACACTGGCATCGTTTAGTATCTTGCCTCTCTTTGGCTGCCTTTGAGTTTGTTAATTGATTTTTTTCTTTTTTTTTTTTTAACCTTGCAAAACTTGCCTTGCTGTGTAGAAGAAATACTAAAAGAGGAAGAAGCAGTTGATTCCTGATCTGGTGGCCATTTAAGTTCAAAACACCCAAAGATCTTTTCTGGACAGTGTTTCACCTCCTTCATCAAGCCACCTTGTTTGAGTCCTGTACCCTCAGACTAGGCAGTCTTCAGTGTAAAGCTTCTTGGAAGCAGTGCTTTCATGTGAGAAGGTAGGAGAGAAGTTTTTGACTTGATGTAATCACTCCCTTCCTCATATGCAACTGAGGGCTCCCTTGTTTCCTCTGCTACTTTGGTCTGCCTTGGAGAGAGCCTTTGCGGAAAGATACAATGGTATAAACATTTTTTCTGGTGTACATGTCCAGCCATTATGTGCTTCAGGCCCTGTCTGCTTCAGCTGTGCTTGGATGGCATGTTGCAGGTTCCTGTGGGAACAGTTGCCAGATGACCTGAAGAGGAAGAGATGCCGAGACCTTATAGCTGTATACTAGAAAGCTGCATTGAGGGAATGGTGGTTTAGCGCAAGTTAGAGACAGAGGTGTAATCCTCATCAAGAGCACTAGCCAAAGATATTTTGTTGAAGCTGAGAATCAGGTGATGTGGACTTTGCATCTGCTCAGGTTTTCATGACTCTGTCAGCTAGACAGCTGCAGAGAAGACCTCTAACAGGCTGATGGCTCTGATGGTTTTCCCATGAGGCATCCTATTTGTATGACTTGCATGAAGCAGCCTTCTGCATGGTGTCAGGAAGAAAGAGTTTGACTTAGAGTTACGTAGGTCCTTGGTTCAGCAGTGTATCTCTGGTTAGGCAGCAGAAGGCACAGTGCTGTGCATGGTGAACAGGAGGGAAGATGTGTTTTTCCTCTCCCAAAGAGGTGTTGAGGGTGAATCCCCCTTCTACTCTTGTTCACGGTTTGTGTACAACATTTACATTTGGGAGTTGCAGTGATGGCCTGGTTTCTTCCCATGCTTTGGGTGTAACTTTGCATGATGGGGCCAGGGAGCAGTGCAGCGCTGTGTCACATGTGGGGTGTGCTGCCAAATCTGGCAAGTGCCCTTTGTGTAACACCTCATGCCCTTCAGTGCTGCTGGGGTGGCTGCCAGCCCAGGCCTGTGTCTAGCCCTTAGGCATCAGGGCTGGTCGCCCTTGCGTGGTGCTGCAGGTCACCCTCAAGTATTGAGAGGTTCCCTGGCCAGCTCCCTCCTCCCGTGGCTCCCCTGCTCATGTGTGGTAGCACCTTTAGGGTCTTGTACCCCTCACCTCTAGCTGGCATCAGGGTGATTGAGCTCAAGGTGTTGTCTGTTTGCCTTCTTATCTAGGAGCAAAATAGGTCAAAGTGTGTTTGGGATGCTGTTTCAGTATATATCAGAATACCTTGCATTATTTTGCTCTACTAGATATTTTAATGCTCTTACACTTTGGCCTGTGTTTGGATAAAAATAAGTATAGGGCTATCGGACTTTCCCCGCAGGACAAAAATTCCGTTTTCCAACCACCTCTGATTATTTCCATTCTGCTGTCTGGAAAGGATCTGGAGACAATTTGGGAAGCCAATTTATAATTGACTTGGGAAAAAAATTATTTACCCTCCTGAGCCTCCTTAGTTGTGCAGCCAGTGGCATGTGATCACTAAGAAATCTCATGCTGAATGATTTTGATGCCCATGGAAGGACCTTGCGACCATGAACCTCATCCTACGTCCTCCTTACCTCTATGAGCAGTATTTGTAGCTGTGGTAGACCAAACTGCCTGTTTGTTGTAGAGCTTTGTGTGGCAGGGGAAGTGGTGAAGGACCATTAAAAACATGAAAAGGGCATCTGTGCTCTGCAAAATGCCTTGTTGTCTGCTTACTTCCTGTGGGAGCTTGGGTGACCTTGCAGCTTCTAGTTCCAGCAGTGGTATCTCCAGGTGCCAGTGGGGCATGGTCCTACCTCCTGCAGTTCTGAGGGTGCCTGTGAGTAGCATTGGTAGCTCCAACAACAAAGGGAGGAGTGCAGCTTGGGCCCCAAGCTACTGCTGCTCCCAGAGCTTTCTGTCTGATCCCTGCTCTACACATGGATCTAGACTTCTCTTCAGCTTCTCTTACATACCAGGGCTACATACATCATCCTGCATACCTCTTTAATCCTATTAGGGCTGTGTTTAACTGGGGTTAGGATTTGTCACTAATGAGTGTGTTGAGGTTAGTAATTTTCAATTACAGTTTTCTAACTCTCAATTAAAAAGGTGGTTAATTTTTTATATGGAGAATTTAAAAACTCCAATTTTTCATTTAGGCTGGCTGCAAATTGTAAAATCGGGACTCATGGGTGTGCAGAATTAACATTCTTAAGAAATATTGTAAAAAGTGTTCTTCATGGTTAACATTTAGAATTTTATTTTAAGACTTTATGTGCATTATGCTATGCTGGCAAATTGAAAAAATATTGGATCCTTATATGGAGAACCAACAATTTCCCACAGCCCTGCTTTTACAGTGCTGAACTCATTTCATTTTGTGTGTGATTTTCCCCAGTTGCCAGCTGACTGCATCATACAGTTTTTTTGGCTTGTTCTTTCTGTCTTATGACCATCAGCAGATATTTTGAGTAGTGTATTATAAAGCCACAGATCCTTTTTGCTGCCTTGGATTTCTCCTGTTACTGCTGGTAATGGAAAAGATTTCATTAATTTTGTGGCATCACTAAGTGTTTCAGATGAGGCTTTGAGAGAGCCTTTGTGCATGACCCCAGCACTCGGCACTGGTTGCCCCTAATGTTGGCAAAGGAGGAATGTGCCTGACCGTCTCCAGTGCATTCTTCAAAAGTAGCGTGGGGTTGCTCTGGAGAGGAATGAGGGAAGAGATTGGTACTTATAAACAGTTCAAGATGCTCTGCAAATCTTTCAGGATGATCTAAGCATTGAAGAGACAGGGCTGAGTTTGAGGCACACTGATGAAACTGAGAATAACTGGAGGAAAGAGGAGATGGGACCAGGCACAGGGGGTGATAGTAGCAGTTGAAGACTTAGTGTTTTCTGGAAATGTAGACTGACCACCAGAAATTGAATTATAGAAATTGGGTAGGGGATAACACTGCTGGTCTGTTGCAATTTTTGTAGGGCTACATAGAATCACAGAATGGTTTGGGTTGGAAGGGACATTAAAGATCATATAGTTCCAAACCCCCTGCCATGGACAGGGACACCTTCCACTAGACCAGGTTTCTTGAAGCCTTGGCCAACCTGGCTTTGAACACTTGCAGGATAGGGCAGCCACAGCTTCTCTGGGCAACCTGTTATTCAGTAGACATCTGGATTATTGGCTTCAGGACTGGGCACTGCAGCGGTAGGAAGGTATATGATGTATATAAATGATCAGGCAGTTGCCAGCAATCTGTAAAGATTTATGGTGTTTAGGACCTTGCCTGTATTTTAAAGAGAGTTTGTAAGATAGTAACAAGTGATCACGTACTGAAGGCTGATTCAAGTGGAGTAAGCTAAGATGTGAACATGGGGTTAGTTTAGCTTAATGGTGATAGGGAGGTGGCTAACATACTAATTGGCATACCTGAAAGCTATAACCCTGGTGCAGAAGAGGCTGTTACTAAGGACAGCATGAGGGATTATGAATGGTGACAATTGGAAGTAGTAAACTTAGTAGCGAGTTTAATCTGAATAAAAGGAAGAGCATCTTCACAGTTATATCTCATAAGTAGTAGGGCATTTCTTTGGGGAAAGGATAGGAATCCCGTCCTTAGAGACATGTAAGTTTAGGCTCTGCAGGACCTCAAGATTGTGCATTGCTGGGAGGCAACCCTTCACTGGCAGGATGAGGATTGGCTGCAGTATTTGGCCATCAGCGATGCTGTTATGATGAAATGCTTCCTGGAATGATATACAGGGGTTTAGTACAATAAAACTTTTGGGGTTTTGTTGGTATAATGCTTGGGTTGAAAATATTTGTGATGAATTGTCACTGTCAAATCTCTGAGTCAGCGTTTTTATTAGAGAACGTGTCCTGCAGTATCTCCACATGCAGTTATCTGTGTGGAGAAGGTTTCACCCAAGGCTAATACTGATAGATCATTCACTACACTTTCTGTTGTAAATGCCAGTGTGTATTGAGGACAAGTGTAAAGGGTGTCTTTTATTACTGCTTTCAAATTCACCTTTTAGTCAATTACTTTTGTCCTTTTGCACTTTATGAATGTTGAATCCCAGTCACACAGGGGAGGAGGTATTAAATGCTGAATTCAAACTGAGACAATTCTTAAGCAGTTGCTACTTCTTACTTGTATAAAACTGGTATAGAAATGAAGACATTTGGCCTACCACCTATAAAGAGTAACAAATACGGCTGAATCGTCACAAAAATTGTTATGGTTACTTAAAATACTAATCTTTTACTACTTCTTATTCCTGCATCACAAATGTTTCCAGTTTCTGAGCTGTGTTCAACCAATAAGCCTATTTAAACATTTTGTTTCTTTTAAACCAATTTACTTCGGTTTGGAACAGTTCTTTATTTCCTCTGATCTACATGTTGACATTGTTCTTATTTCTTGCAGTATTTCATGTTTCACTGGGACTTCTGTCTGATAGGGAAGACAGTGTTCCACATAAAATGTTTGGTAAATACTTCAAGCAGCTTTGTGGAGCTAATTGGTTTTGTGTCTCAGGATGGGAACTTGACATTAACTTTTTGTTTGCTTATGTTCTCTATATCCTCTTAAAACAGAAGGTTCTTACTGTGCACTTATCATCTTCAGCCAAAGAAAGATCTTTTTTATGGAGAACTTTTATGTTTTGCTGATGGCTTTTTTCTCTCATCTGTATAGATTTCTTTGTAGAATTGCTATAGTTAGGTTGTTAGTAGAAGCTGAATTTGTAGCACATAATTTACTACGTTGCACTTAATATTATGGGATGAAGTATGTATTCATCATTGTTTTGAGTAACGTTTTTTCCATTCAGTATTGGCATTTTATTATAAGTATATATATTGTTATACTTATTGAATGTGTTAATGATATACACATTTGTAATACTTTTTATGTGAAATCTTGCAGAGAAAAGATAGGAATGATTAAATGGCACCCTCAAAAGTTCATGGGAAGTTTATGGGGAGAGCTGTATCAGTAAAGGTACAGTAAAAATTCTTTCTGCTGTACATTATCCTGGTTCCTGCCATGCTTTCTGGACAGATTTTAGCGTAGGAGCCATAATCTCTGAAACTTTATGCGCTAAACCCTGAAAAGCTCCAAGTTTGTGGTTTTGCCATGTGAGCTCTCTGTTATCACATGGGTAACAGAAATTCCCTTTTGCATTCCCTGCATAAAAAGTGAGTCAACTGGAAGCATATTTGTCCTAAACCACATCAGAGTTAGCCTCTGAATTAAGACTATGTAATAGGTCCTTTAAGAGTAAATTTTTACAAAACAGTTTTTTTTTGTTAGTTCAGATATAATTTGACAGCTCTGGTTTCATCCCTATTAAATTTACTGTTGTATTTCATCCGAATGAATCGGAGTGTGGTTAATTTGTATGCATCTTAATATACCAATAAAAACTTCCGTATGGAATTTGGATTAGATAAGATTCCAGGATATGAGAACAAGCTTTAGATGTGAATGACTGTAAACATGCTTAAAAGGGTTATTCTGTAAGAATTAAATAATGCTTAGAGTTCATTCTCCTGATTTTTATTTTTATTTTTTCCTTTTACAGAACATGGCAAACACTGTAATTTGAGTCCTAAAATCCAGATGCTTTGCTGCCTTGTAGTAGTAATTCAAGGACTGTGCTGCGTTACATAGTAAGGCAATAGGTGCTATGCAGAAAAGTCAACAAAACTCTAACTTCTGCAGAAGTTTTTTTTAGTGGGTGGGGATTTTGTCTCATAGCTGATTTGGAATAGGAAGTGATGCCTTTGACATTGCTCTAGGTCAGTGCCCTGAAGGCAGGGCGCCAATTCCCTGGAGTTTTTGCAGTGGAAAAGCTGTTTAGTTAATCATTCTTCAGCAAGTGGATGTTGCTGCTCTCTGCCTGTCCATATGGTAACACTGTTTTTCTCTGATGCCTCCTTTTAAATTTTTAATTATAATAATGGCTTTAGCTGAATGAAACGGTTGGTTGTTCCCGTGAGCCCTGTATATACCCAGTGCTAAATAGATGACTATTTCCGCTGATTTAGGTGGTAGCAGACTTGTGCCTGGGATTATGCCCATGTTAACTAGCTGCTCTGGGTTAGAGTTTATGTGACAGAAGAATGTCAGCTTGTTATCCAGCTTAGCAGTCCCATATGGGTTTATACTTATTTTGCAAAAAGAAATGCATTTCACCTTGAGGTGTTGTTCTTGGTTGTTCATTTGGTTTGTTTTTACTTTGTGCAGGCAAAGTATTCTATTAAGTAGTAAGTATTGTAATTACAGTAGACCTCTTCTTTGCTTTCTGTTTCCCAGAAACATTAAACATATTAATCTCCTGATGCTGTTATTCTATTCTGTCAAGCTTTCCTGATGCAGCCTTTCTTTTCTTGGTTGTGGATGTATTTTTTGATATTTGTTGTTAAGGCTTCATGGAGTTTTATGATTTTTTGAAACCACCAAGGTAGTGGCTTGCTTTGTTTTAAAGTCCATTTTGCAAATGGTTGGGATGTGGTCTGATACAAACCTCATTGTTTTTTCAGGTTTTTAGCAGATTTTTATTGTACTCTATGTTTGCCTTTTCTGAAATGCAAAACCATCGAGGAGGCAAGTTTCTAAATTATGAAACATTACCTTAATGCTTCATAAATGGCAAGAAAGACAGGCTGTGGAGTGTGTGCGGCATGATCACGTCAATGAGACCTGGCTTTTTTGTTTTTGGGGGGGGGGGGGGGGGATGTTGGTAGATTCATTAATGCTTCCTCAAATCAAATTCTGCAAGTTGCATAGTTGCATCCCAGAAAGTAACTTGCCAATCAAGGTATATTAGACTGAGTATTTTAATAATTAGAAATGATTAAATATTGAAGTCATCCTAGGAATAAAGGGTTAATCATAGGATACAAACATTTCTAGATGTTTCTGAAAAGTAAGTTGAGTAGCCCAGGAGCAGTAGCAGTATGGGATGGGTCACAGGTGGCAATTCTTTCAAGCTCTGTGGACCAGACAGTGCTGGCACGTTACCAAAGTGCAAGCTGAGATGCAGAAAGTTAAATACAAGCTAGTCATGGTGCTGTCAGCAAACATAAATGATGTAATACTACCATCATTAGCCCAGTGCAGGATAATTGGCTGGTAAATGCATGTTGGTTATTTTCTTAATTTTTAACCCTCTCGGTTCTAGAGTTTGTTTGTGGCAGGGCACTGTCACAGAGAGAGAGGCTGAAGATCTGCCTGGTGCAGAAGCTGGTCCTTTGGGTAAGACACAAAAATGTACTAAAGGAAAAGTGAAATAGTTTTGACAAGGTGTTTGTTGTTGGTTAATAGACAAAGTCACTGTAGCCAGTCATCCCTGGTTGTTGAGTTTATTAATAGACTTGACATTGCAGCACGTTGTGCTCTGCCTGAAGACCCGTAATCTGAACTTCATGGGACCTGTAATAAGCAAAGCAGTGAAACATTAGTATAACTCATGTGCTGATTGAACTTTTCATCCCTGTTGTTTGAAATATTTAATGTGTTCTTTTTCTCCTTTTCAGGCTATGGTCACCCTTGGGCTCTTAGTATTTGATGTAGTTGAAGCCTACCTTTATGCTAGCAATAAAACAGTTCTGAGCACATCATGTTACTAGGAAGTCTGGCAATCTGAAGCCATCATCTCATCTTTCTTTGTATAGACATGCCTGTGGATAAAATAAATCAGATTTTTCCAGGTCATCTCATAAAGGTTCAAGAAAAATATGAACTTATTTTTCCCACTGTCCCCACCCACATTCTTATGTAGATGTTCAGTATGTGTGGAAACTTCCCCTCTGTGCCCCTCATACAAGTTGCTGTCTTCTAAAGTATAACTTCCACAGAGTTGTTTGTGGTAATCACGATTTTTTTCCTGTTTAAAAAAAAAAAAAATTAATGCTTTTGGGTTTTTTTTCCCATTTTCCAATTTTAGCAAGTCTTCTGCCCCTGATAATCCCATCAGTTTTGAGTAGTTTTCAAAAGACCCCAAGGGAATTTTTCTGAATCTCCTCTCTTTCATGCCTTTTTGGCCACTGATACTTCATTCCTAAAAAAAAAGAACAAAGAAAGAAAGTTTGTTGGTGTGCCAGGTGGTTCATTGGGCAGTTTGTGAGACCATTAAGATAACTGTCAATGGTGCTGACACCCTTGTGTTAACAGGAGTGAAAGGAGGAGGACTGAGGCTTGAGTCTAACTTAAAACCAAAGTGGATTTCATCACCATTTGCCTCTTGCAAATGCTGTAACTTGCTTTGTGGGGAAGGGATCATATAAAGTAGTTTTTCTTTGCTGTTATAGCTTGGTGTGGAGTGCATTAAAACCAGTAGAAGTCTCTCCATCAGTCTCTTAGCAAGCAATGCCTGCAATCTTCTTGTAATGCACAACGAGGTGAATGCTGCATGTTTTTCTGCTGCTATTGCATAGCGATTATTGAATGATCAGAGCTCAGATAAAAATGCTGTACAGTAGTAGCAACAGGCCCGTGCTGATGCTCTGGTGCTTCCACCCTGAGTCAGCCCAAGGGAGATGCATAAATAACCAGTGGTTGCTGGCCTGCTGGGCTTCACCCAGCCCTCAGCCCCCTCCTCGCCCTTCTCTTAGCTGCTCTCCTTGGGTGCCAGTTGCGCTGCCAGCAGCAAGTTTGTTAGTTGGGGGGTGGAATGCATGGGATGACCAGGGAATGGTAAAGTATAAAGGGAATTCAGGAACTGAACAAGAGAGGGACCTCTCAGATTAATGTGCTACTGCAATATATGTACCAACTGTAGATGCAGTTTGTGTTTAAAAGGGATTAAATGGTTAAGTTCAAAATTCTTTGTACGCTGAGCATGGTCTAGATGGTTTGTAGCTGTGAGCATGCACAAGGTTTACTTACAAAATTGATTTATATGTTCATTTATGTTCTTGAATATTGAGAATAGGCAAGACATTAGCAGTGTTGCATGAGCTGCACTAGCACATTTTTCACCTTATATGGAGAATTGCCTGCCACTTATCAGGCAGGGTCAGATTTGCTGTTATTGTTGCATTCCTTAAAGTTGGAAGCAATCACGTTTCTCTGACTAGAGTCAACTCATAAGCTTATGGTTTTGCAGTTTGAATACTGTTATTTTCATCCAGGAATTGTTGGGATGGGCAGTGCTGCTTTAGAAAAAAATAGCAGCATGCAAATTTTCACTGTTGTGTTACAGAGTTCATTCCTCAGCTCGGGTGGAGAAACTTAGATGCTTGCAAGGGAAAATATGTTTCTGTTTGGAATTCTATGGAGTTCGCCCTGGCTGCCTCCCTTGGTCCTGTAGACTGCAACAGGAAGGAAGGTCTTGGAGAGTGAAGGGCAAGACCTGCAGATTGTGTACCCGGGGTATTTAAAGAGGGAGACCTCACTGCTTTGTGTTGTCTTTATTTCTGCTGGTGTTTGAAGCAGCCTTTTCATGGACTAGTTTAGACAGTGACTGACAGCTGCTGGCTGTGAAGTCATCAACCTTATGTAGTTGTGCCAGTGAAGGCTATGTTCACTGTTGAGTTTGGAAGGTAGGAAATCAGCATCAGGTCTGACTTAGTTAAGTCTTTAAAATGAAAAATTAAATACTTTCTGTTTGAAGTATTCCTGGGACTATGGCATTCAGTAAATCTCACCTACTGCTGCTTCTTTATGGTGTGTAGACCATTACAAATTTTTAGAGCGCGTGCTCCACCACTGTTGTGATTTGAGTTTGCATTGTGATTGGAGAGGTTTTTCTATGGTACTACTTGAAAATGGTAACGATTACTTGCAATGATTAGAAAATCTGATGTGAAATGGCTGTTGCTGATTTCAGTTTTATGCAGATCCAGAAGAGTTAACTGGAAAATGATACTCAGGTTTTTCTTGCTCCATAAAGGCAATGTTGGCTGTTTGAATAATAAGACGTAAGGAAAAAATCATGAGCCTAGGAACATTTGAAGCCAACAGAAACAAAAGGGTAGTTTATATGGCTAAATACTTTGAAAAACCAACATTTGAAACATTTAGCCAAGTGGTTGCATTGAAGTATCCGTGCAATTTTGAAGGGGGAGGGCAAAGATATGGATTTTTATTTTCTGTTTGCTTATTTGTGGTTTTCCCATTATTCCCCTTTTATGGCTCACCAGAAAAGAACCAGACTTCTTATCGTCTATGGAAGTAAAAGATCTTAAACTATATGTACTTATTTTTAGGACTCCACCCTTGGGCTTTGGATTTTGTGAACAGCTATTTCAGTAAATTTACATCTATATGGGGAAACTGGCAAATTGAATACTGTGCAAATCCACATTTTAAAAAAAGCAATTGCTATTATAGAAGGTAAATGATATCATAAGAAAGCCAAGTAAAAAAAGGTTGCATTTTTGTTTGCTACTAAGGGAATGATCAATGCTTCCTGCTGGCTTTTGCACCCTGCAATTGGAGATTCTGGTGTGCAAATGGTTTAAATAATGCTAGGTTTTGTGACTGCTTGGCGCTGTATAATACTGGGATTGGGGTGACTTAAATATACAGAGTGTGGGCCAATCTCAGAGTCCTTTCTCAGGCAGAACACCCACTGAAATCACATTTAAGTGTCGTCAGTGAAAGCTTTGCCAAAGAAATCAGTATGGATTTGACCCCAAAGTTATTACTACTAAATTTCGTATGTAAGCCTTTCATTATTGTGTTTTTTAAGAATGGAGTACTTGAGTGAATCCTGGAATTCATTATAACTTTAAGTTTTTAGCAGGGTATTGGCCTCTTAAACTACATTTCCATTCTTTTTTTTGGTTTGTTTTTTTTTTTTTTTGTTATTTAAAAGGAGGTAGAAAAAATACTCGGTGACTCGGATCTGTTTCGTCTCAGGCACACAGTCTACTGAAGTGGCTAAATTAGGAGCTTGGTCTTCTACCCTCTCTGTGTGCACATTAGAGAGGGTCATATCTAGAGGGGATTTTGTTTGATGTCATCTTCTGACTGTGACTCACCCACCCCATTAGCCCCAGGGGTGGTATAGGGTGCACTGATATGGGAACCTGGAGGGATGTGGTTGTCAGCAAAGGACCTGCTGTGATTTGTGCTATAAGCAGTGCGTAATTTGTTTCAAAATCCTTTTTGGGAGTCAGTGGGTTGGTTTTTTTAGTTAATTATTTCTTTATTTTTACTTTTCCCCATGGGTGGTGGAGATTGGTGCTTGAGCTGTGTCCTTTAATATAGAAAGTTGCCTCTTGCAGCAGGAGCCTTGTGAGGTCTGCAGTCTCTCTTGCTCTTTCTTATGCTTTGTGACTCTGGCTTTGGTGCCTTCCTGCTGCCTGCAGGTTTCATGTTGAATCTCATATTTTGTGAGTTGTGATGTGGATGGGTGGATTATATGATCCACAGACCCTTCAAACCAGATGTCTGCAGTGCCTGGCTGCTTGTGGCAGGACTTACTGTACCAGGTGGTCTTTTCCTGTCCTCAGATCCCAAGAGAGGGATTTTCAAGACAGATTTAGGTTAGACGTAAGGAAGAAATTCTTTACTGTGAGAGTGGCAAGGCACTGCAACAGACAGCTTAAGGAAGCTGTGAGTGCTTCATCCCTGTCAGTGTTCAAGGCCAGGTTGAAAGGGTCTTTGAGCAACCTGGTCTAGTGGAAGGTGTCCCTGCATGAGGCAGGGGGGTTGAAACTAGGGGATCTTAAGGTCCTTTCCAACCCAAACCATCCTAGGATTCTATGTTTCATACTTCATCTCACTAAAACTGCAGTGATTCTGCCTTACAGTGTTTAAAATATTGAAGCAACAACAGAAAGGGTGGGTCATTAATGTTTTAAAACTGTTTTAATATGCCTTCACATGTCCAATGCATCATACAATATTATGCATAAAATATGATAGAGGTGGTAGGAGCACCTTTAAGCATTCCTTGCATACTCCAACATCATAATTTCACCCATGTTTAGTTCTTGCTAGCCTTCAGTCATTCATATAAAATAATTTCAACAGTGTTTTTTTCTGCTTCAGGCTGAAACCTCTTGGAAAGGTTTTCAACAGAACTTCAACTGTTATTAAAAGAAAGTATTACAGAAAATTAGAGAGGTTTGTCAACTTTATTTAGCCAGCCATTCCTTCAAAGAGTTCTTATAGCTTCAGGGAGTTAGGGGGGTGAGTCGAGATGCTTTTTGCAGCCCCATAGAAATTAACTCAGATTTGCCAACCTACCAGAGTTGGTGAAAATTGTTATCTGCATGTGCTCATAAGAGTAGGTTAGAGGATTGCTGATACAATCTCTGAATACTCCCACTTTATAGAACATGCTTCAACCCCACCAGCATCTGTCTGTGCCTGGGGTGATGAGTATGATAGGTGGTACTGGGCACCCAGCTGGGTAGCTCCATGGTCCCCATTGCCTCTGCTTTGTCAGAGGAAAAGGTATCTGGGTGTTTAATGGTCTTACAAATTCAGTAAATCTTTATGCCAAGCCATTCTTGAGACAATAATTGAAAAGCAACTGATTTCTGATGGAGCTGGAGTAGAATTTATACTCTGTTCCATAAACTACTCTCAGGAGTGCCTAGGATGAGAGGTGTGATGGCCAAAGTC
Organism: Pezoporus wallicus; assembly: GCF_028554395.1. Lineage (NCBI taxonomy): Eukaryota > Metazoa > Chordata > Aves > Psittaciformes > Psittacidae > Pezoporus > Pezoporus wallicus. The sequence goes on from NW_026635157.1 coordinate 2,546,629, forward strand.
AGGGAACAAGGTTTGACAAATAACTTTGTCTTCCACCTTTCTTTCTTCCAGACTGCAGGGAGGCTCTAGTACTGCCGGGTTTCAGGGTTTTACCGATAATTCTTTGTTATTTTAAAGTCGCAACTCTTGGAGTCATGACTTCCATAGAAGGGATGGATCTATCTATTTTATTTAAAAATAGCTAAGCATGACAGTACTACTGGAATGTTTTATGAAGATTGAAATAAAGCAACAAAACCAAGAGTCTGATATATGTTATCTTTAAGGTATTGAATTGGGATGGTATTGGTGGATGACTTGAGGCTGATGGTAGGACTGTGGTCAAGTCTGAGTCATTCTGTAGGGTGGGAATGAAGTTGCTGCTGCTATGTCAGCATTGCTCTGGGTCTAAAGGCTTCATGGACTTCAGGTTCTCTCCTCCCACATTCCTCTTGTTCTCTCACATTTATAATGGCATTGATAACTCTTGCTTCTCCCTGTCTTAAGGGCTTTTAACATATTCAGCTTACTCAGAAAGCACAAAATATTCCTCCTAGTGAGAAGTACTTTAGATCTTTGCTTTCTCTGTTGTGATCCCTGAAAGGCACCAGGAGGTTTTCTGGAAGGGAAATTTAAATTTGGGCATGTGAGGTGGAAAGATATAGAGAAGTGCTTGCCAGCCTCTCATGTTGGCCAAGTTAGTGGGCTAAGAAATAGCTCAGGATTGCAACAAATAGGTAATTGCTTGCTGAGTATAAATGACTAGGTTGTTTTCACAATCTCTCAGTTAATCTGTTGTATTAACCATAATGAAGAATGGTGGTTTGTCTCCCTTCTAATTTGTATTCATATTTCAAACCCAAAGGTGAATGTCACCATGGATGTCCTAGCAACCTGCAGCAGTCATGATAGACCGTTTAGCATTTTCAGCCTATTCAGGCTATTTGATATTCTGAAAGGACCGTTCCTTAGCACTAAGACTGCCCATCTGAAAGCATGCTCCCACCAACAAAAATGCCACTAATTAAAACTTGTACGAGTGGAAATATTATCATCAGCATCAACTTTATGTTTTTAATTTGGAAAAAAACATAAGGGATGTAGAGTGAAATAAAACAATTAAGCAGTTCAAGACCATGTGTTATAAAATCTTAGATGAGACTTAATCAGTATGGAGAATTACAGGTTTGTCTGTTTGGCAGCTGGAGTTAATGGTGAGTAACTTCCCAGGGAGTTTGTGTGCTGAGGTAAGAAGGAAAACTCTAGTGTTTTTCTTAAATATTTATCCTGATGTGCTGATTTTTTACAAACATACTTAAGCAAAAAGATGAAATTTCAGCCTGTATTTCAGGTTAGTATTTTGAAGTCAGTTTTCCCCAGCATTTCTGTTGCTTTCAACCAATTATGAATGTCCCGATGAAAACACAGAATTAAAACATTGGACTGTTTTCTTATGCATGACATAAGGTACTTAAAAATTATGTGCTGGATGAATGTGCTGGAAAAGGGAAAATACATACAAAAAAGTACTTGGAAAAGTATAAGATAATGCAGTATATTCTGAAGCACTTCTTACAGCATGTTGCCTGTAAAATGTAGATATCTAAGTGTTAAATTTGGTGCCTGCCACCAAGTGTGAGCAATGACCTGTTGATAATGCTTCTAGCTTTATGGAAGTCTGAGGCTTGCCTTTCTACATGCAACTTTTTTGGCCTTTTTAGTTAGCTTTGTGAAGAATCTCACAGGCATAGTATCTAACTTATTTTCTACAAAAGGTTTTAATTTCTTTTGAAATTTTGCCTAGGAAATTAAGAGCTTCCTACCCACAGATCCTTAGCAGCAGTGCCTTCTGTGGGTTTTTCCTGAGGTATTCAGCCTGAGTTCTGTCGGAGAATAATGTCTCTGTTTCTTTAAGCCCACAGCATTGCTTTATATAGATATGGCCTGGTTTATAGTGTTGCTTTAAATACGCAATAAGAGAGTTCCTCTCCATTTCAGAAAACATTTATGACTGATCTCTGCCCAGCTAGGAATGTTTATTTGCTAAAGTTGCTTCACTGTAAAAATGTTTTGTAATTGAGAATCCCAAACTGGTGATGGGGCCTCACTTGCACTCTCTGCAGATCCTATCCTTTCATGACTAGAAAGCTATGGTCTTGTGATGGACTTCACATAGATGAGGCTCAGTTCTGGTATTTCTCTGTCCCTTCTCCATTGATCGCTCTCTTTTAAAATCTGTATCACTGAACTGATCTGTGGATATTGGCAAGACCATCAGAAGCCTCAGTAAGATTGATTATTGGTCCCAGTCCTTTGCAAGAACGTAGGCTTTTTTTTTTTTGCTATAACTTGATGATGAAATAACCTTGAAATAAACAATTTTAGAAAAAAAACCCACCTTTCTACGAGCAGGCACAATAGCAACAGAGAAGGGGCTCACACTGGGTTGATTCTGGACGTTCTTAGAATGGCATGCTGATGTAGGATCAGCTTTCTCCCCTGCCTTCTGCTGATGGCATGTATTGGTTAGTCATTAAGTTGACAGAGGGCAATAGAAAAATCCTTTCTAACCATATACCAGGAGTTTGCAGGCCTGTAGTGTGACCTGCATAGTGGCTGGTCCTTTGAAAGTGAATAAATAATGCCAGCTACAAAAAGAAGCATACACAGGAGAAGAGACGATCTGAAGCATGTAATTTAGGATGTGGAGGAGAAAGCTCTGCCTCTCCTCCCTACCCCACCTAGCCTGGCTGTCCAGTCTGCCCCATGTCTACCTTCCTAATGTCCCTTTCTAGTGACCTGGAGAATGAATGGGCTGCTTGGATACATAGAGTCGAGTCACCAGCTTAATGTACCACCTTGCAGGAGGCCTCCCTGGACATAAGGAGATGGACCAGGAGAGTTATTTGTTTGAAATCACCTGAGGATTGCTGGTTTTGTCTGTTGACCTGTTGAAAGGAGATGGCTTCTTCCTTGGTTACAGGGCAGTAAGCAAGGAGAAGGTCATGCCATTGGGATGCCTTCTTTTAATGTGTAGAGACCAGGAGGGGATTTTCATGGAACTAGAGAAAAATTAGCCAGTCCTTCTTGCTGTTCAGAGCATCCCCAGACAGAATTGTGACCCTAAGGATAGGTGAAGCATGAACTTTGCCAAAGTAGCGGCAGTGTGAGCTGTGGTGCACAGATATGGTCAGGGAAGGCTTACTTGTTTGTCAGGGGTGAAAGCTGGAGAAATTTTGATGAGAGCTTAAAAAAGAATGAGGAAGCCTATAAGTAAGGTTTTCTCTTTGACTGTCTTCCTAGGTGACAGACTGAAGCCACTTGCTGCATGACAGTATACCTGGTTTCAGTTGTGGTATGTACTTAATGCTTTGTACATTCCTGTCAAGTATCAGTGTCATCCTTCACTGCTTGCCCAAGCCAGCTAATTCATGACTGCAGTTCTTTGGCAGGGCTTTGCAAGCATGTATAGACCTTCCAGCCTGAGTTTTTTTATTTTGTAAAAACACAGTAATTAAAAAAATTAAATAGGTGGCTATGAAACCCAAGGCAACAAAACATGAGGCTTCCTAAAGAATTAAGTGAAATAAAAAATACCTCAGAAGTTTTAACACTGAAAGTCTTTTTTATGTTGTTGTGTTGTGGGTTTTTGCTCTTTCTGAAGTTGATTAAAGGGGAAAGGAGCTTAATGCAGAACTAATTAATGCACATTTCTCTGGGGTGGAGTGATATCTGTTCAGTCACACCTTCCCCAAAGTAATTCAATGGATGATCATCTTTCTACTTGAACTGCTGAGCAGAGAGTTAGAAGCTTTAGATACTGATCCTTTGTTGTGTGTAAAATCCATGATCTTCCTTTTCTCATAGGATCAGTCAAAGGTTAGGAAAAAGGTCAGCACTTGTTCATGTGCTGCCTCTGAAATGTAAATCAACAAAAATAATAAAATACTTTCAAGCTGTTGCAGAAATATGTTCTGAAAATAGCAAGAAAGATGTGAAAAGAAATGCGTCAGATCATCCCAGACACATATACCTGCTTGGCTCAGTTCAGCACCTGGCATAGCAGTTAGCGTAGATCCTGAAACTCTGCTTGGGAATGTAAAGTACCCTGAAACAAGCAGCAAGGCACAGGGAAGTGAAGTCGAGTTTTCCTTGTGCAAACAGCTTCTGCCTTCTGGGCAGAGCTTCACGCTATGGCACAGCCCTGCCCTTGTGGTCAGGCCAAATAGATGCACCCAGTAAATGGTCCTGACCTGAGGTTTTACTGCCCGGGAACTGAGCTGATGCTCAGTGTGTGTCACTGGGCAGCCTGGATGACCAACCAGAGTTTTGCTGCTTCTTCTACCAAATGTATACTGGATGTGTGTGTCCAGTACGTTGGCACAATTAAAACAGTTCAGTGGGGCTGAAAAAGTTGTGGGATTTTTATTTTCTGTAAGCAGGAGCAGCTTTCCATGGTATTACATCTGATCTGCAGACTATACCCAAGCTTCTCCAGGGGAAATGGGAGGTGCTGAAATCCAAGAGAAAACAAGAATACCACAGGGAGCAAAGTGATGGACTGTTGCATACAGCTGCAACAGCTGCTAAAGGCTGTTCACTGGTTATTGGTTGAACACAGGTGGCACAGAAGTTAGAATCTCTCTCCTTTCTTGATGATTGAGAGGTGAAGGTCTGGAGTTATGTACTGTGCATAACTATCCTGGAGAGCTGATTGCAGAGCACTTGGTAGGAGGGCACTGTGCCGTCATTAGTTTGGCTACAAGCAGCTCACCCTCCAGCGGAGCCTCACGAACAAGTGCCACCTTCTGCTTCCTTCTTGCCACATCTGTTGAGGTTTGGTAGCATCTCATTACCTCCTTTTTGACAAGATGTGCTACAGCTGAGAGGAATGGAGTTGTTTGTTGAGCTGTAATCCTGAATTGCTTGGCACCTGGTCATTGTACACTGGCTTTAACGAGGGGCTATAGTTTGTACTGAAGATGTTTGGGAACGCAGCAGAATAAACCTCCAGCAATTGGTGTTTGCTCCCTGCTTGTGCAGGTGGCACCTACAGTGAGTTTGCACAGCCCTTCTCAGATAGCAATTGAAGGACTGCATCTGTGACACTGAATGTTGCTATTGAGTGTACAATGTAATTTGCTGTTAGTTTACAATAGAGTGAGAAGGACCCATGGTATCTTTGTACTAATGTCTTTACTTCACTGTTGTACCAGCTCTAGCCATTTACTGGTGCTTATTTTAGCACAGTCCCCTATTCAGCAGGAAAATCAGTGTGAGCACAAGGTTCATGACAAACTGAAGTTGCAGTACCATAGCACTTACTGTCTAATCTACTCTGTTAAGACATTCACAGTTATGCCTACCTGTCTGTCCTTAACTAAATGGCAGATCCTATGGTGTTGTATTTGCCATGTTTAGTGCATGGGATTTTGTCTTTGATAGTATACAGGGGACTAGAATTTCAGTCTGGGATGTGTGAGGTTTATGTGACTGTTAATTTAGATAGCAGTTCTTTGTCTTTAAAGTGCTACATTATCTTTTATACCCTTCTCCCTTTCTTTTTGATGCATGAAATATTTTTTGTTTTTGTTTTTGTTTTTTTCAGATTGATTTCTTCAGCAGTGCTTTGCTCTTGGTAGAAATTCAGTGAGAATCCTTGGTGTTAAAAGACTTGTTTTAACGAAAGGCGAAAGAGGGGTGCTGTAAAATCAGATTATTCAGGACTGTGCAGATATGGGGAAATGGGTATCACAGAGCTGGCAGAACATTGCTGGGAAGTTTACGTTCACCATGGCATGCTTGATGGACTGTTTGTGGAGGAGCATTGTGACCTTCCTGAGAGGTAGCTTGCTGGGAGTGCTGGAAGCACTTCAGAAAATCTGGCTCTCTTCCCTGGCCAGGAAGTTTTCTTCAAACAGAGCAGGATATCATCCTTAGTAAGTCTCTGAGTAAGACTTGACTGGTAGGGAGCTCTTGTATTACTTTGCCATAAATTGCTTCTTTTATATCAAAAGTAGTACACTATGTATACTTGCTGTAAACATTGTGCTCACATTTCTGCCTGTTCTTGCCCACACTGAAATATTTTAGCTGTACATTTGCAAATCTAGAATGACTGTTAGTACCTTGAGGTCACCATGGCTGTAATCACCTAACAGCCAGCTGCATTTCTCCTAGTTATAGTTGCAAAAATCCAGGGGAGTCAGGTTTGCTCATGAGGGCAGAGTTTAACTCTACATTGAGAGATTACATGTATATGCTGACACGGGTCTTGCATTTAGCATCGTATTAGGACTCACTTCATGTCTATCAAAGCATCAGTAAAGAAGCCCTTTTTGCGAGGAGCTGGACATATGGTTCTGGCAGGGAGGGAAAACGCCTGAGCAACTCTCTGCATTGAGCTGGAACATGAGGAAAAAAAGGGCACTTCTCAGGGATTCTTCAGTGATTTTGCAGTCATGTGGGTGGGAACAAACTACTGTCCAAGTCTTTTGAGTCTTAGTTGCTGGTGTTTGGGAACTGGGTTCCATGGTGAAGGAAGCGCTGTCTCTTTGAGGATTGGAACCATGCTGTGCCATTCTGTAGGAAAAGTAAATATGACAAAAAGTCCACGTCAGGCACGGTAGCAGTGCTGTGAACTTTGCAAACAGAAGGGATCTGTGACACATGGGTCACAATGGTGTTTTCTGAATGCCAGCACTGTGGCACGGCACTTGCAGCCCTGCAGTACCTGCCTCTGTGTCTCACAGTGATGATGAGGAGGGTTTTGGTGGTCTGTGCTCTAAATATTCTGTATAGATAGATGCATACCCTTCCCCACCAGCAAAGTGAGTCTCTGTTTTTGTATTTGGAACTTTACAAGTGGTTTTATGGCAACAACTGGAGAAAAAAAAAAAAAAAAATTACTTACACCTTATTACTCATGTTTCCTCTTGGGTGTAGCTTGCAGCCCGATACTGCTTTTTTTTTAGTTTGCTGGCCCATTGTTAGTTTGTCCCTTTTGTAAGCTTGTATTATTTGCTGTTTTGTCTGAATTTTATTTTAATGGGACAGCCTTTGTTTTCGATGAAGTCAGTTTGGGATTTTGCTCTAATTCCACTGAGTAATCTTATAAAAAGAAAACTTCTAAGACTGTGTTGCCCTATTTGTATGCTTTAGATGGAGGAGTAACCCCTAATTTCTATTTTACGTACTCATACATAACATTTTAATTTTGCTGTATGTTGGCTCCATCACCAGGCTTCTCAGTAAGATGTGCCTTTTGAAGCATGAGTACGATAAAATCCTTGTGTTGGTTTTAATTCTGTGGTATGTCAGCTTAACTGTTGTAGAAATAAGGATATTTTTATGACAAGGTGCTGTGTGCCGTGAAGAAGCTGCTGAAAATCAGCTGTGCTAATTTAAACCTCTCAGAAAATATTGTTGTACAGTCTGACACTTTGCAGCATGGGAATGACAGACTTTGTAGAGCACAAAGTTCTCCTTGCCAGCTTTTGGGAGCTTAGTTAGACACCATCTTCAGTGTATTTGCATTGAACTGGAAGAGTGGCTATGTCTTCTGTCTCACCATTTTCAGGTGATGTGGGCAAAAAAGCAGCTGTCTCGTCCATATCAGTTTGTTCAAAAGCAGTGACCAGCTTTTCAGAGGCTGGCTCGGCTGGTGCAAGAAAACTTCCATGGGAGATCTTTTTAGCTGAGGTGCAGCTATTTTGTAGAGGTCCTGCCTGGGCTTTTGATGGTCTGTCCAGTCCTGGAATGTAAGAAGCTTTAAAGAAGAAAATATGGGGGAATGGACCTGAAGGTTATCTTGCATGAATCGCAGTCATGTGGTGCAGGGATCATTCATGGTCAGTGCCACCACTGTAGAAAAGGGACGGTGATAGTGCTGGCCTATTTCAAACAGCCTTTCCTGGCTGATATGTTTCCCAGATAGAAACCTGGGAAACAGCCATAAACCAGCTTAATGAAAGCTCCTCTTGAAGCACGTGTTTGTAATGTGTTGCATTATCAGTTTCCAGCTTTCCTTTCTGTACAGAAAGCTTTTAGCTGCTGCTTGTGAGCTGTCTTCACAGAACATGTAAATTGAGATATGAATTGAGCAGAGATGTTTCTATGCCCTTTTTTTCACATGTGAGTTGTTGCCTTTGCATGGGAGAGGTTAATGATTTACTTGGCAGTGTTTCAGAATGAAACTTACTTCTGATGTATCTAGGGATATACCTGTTAACAAAACAGTTTTTGTTTTTCAGATTGCCAGTGCTACCAAAACAGAGACTTACAGCAAAAAGTTCTTCAGTTCGTGGAGCTGCAAGGACAGCATTAAGAATACATCCCACCCTTCCTCTGTGCTTCCACCCCAGGATGCATAGGGAAACAAGGCATGCAGAGAGCAAATAGCATGCAAGGTTTGTTTTTATTTTCTTGGTTTGTTTATTTCTGAATGTATAAATTGGGTTATGAAACGTTATAGACCAAGGTCCAGGTACATCCAGCTTAAAATTTGCCATAGTCCCCGGGTCTTACCATTTCGTTTTGGCTGGTTGCCTTTGAAGTTTTAGAGTAAACCAATAGCGAGCACCAGCTCTTGGGGAAATGTAGGCTATCTGAATTGTTTCTCTTAAGGCATTCATCCAACTTTTAATGCCTCTGACTTCAAAATAGGTTGTATTTACAAAACTTCAGGCTGACAAGCATCCAAATCTGTAAATAGCATAGATGGAGTTTTCTATGCTGAAGGAGGGAGAGGGAGGGCTTTAGGCTTTTTCCTGCCCAGCTATTAAGAGTCCTGTGATGTGGTAGATGCCTGTCTGTCAATGGAGGGGGAAGAGATCAGCAGTTTCTTGTGTAGACTGTATCATTCCAGAATTAGACAGAAAATTATCAGCAAAGAGATGCCCTACTCCTGATGTCTCACTGTCCCTGAAGGACAGAGCAGTGATAAAGTTTTGTTCTGGTGATCATCAGATGTTTTTCTGCTGTAGTCACAACTCTTTATGCATTGCACATGAGAGAGAGACACTTTGGTTGGGTGCTTGAAAGACCTGGTGCAACTGAGCTTATGGGAGGGCAGGTTTCCTCCACCCCCTTTAGTTTTGTCATGTGAAATAAAAGGGTTGGTTTAGAGATTTAAAAAGGGTTAATCATGATGCTTTAGAAAAGGGTGATGAGAGTTTTTATTCAACTTTTCATTATTTTCAGTTGCTTCAGCATTGTTTGCCATTATTATACTATCTGCTACATCATGTATGCTACTAGTTAACACAAAATTCATATGTGTTTGGGCTTTGTAGCAGGAATCCACTGGGCAACCTTGACAAAGCCAGCTTTTAGGAAGTTTAGGCCTATGGGCAGTTTTGCACATCACAAAGTCCTAGGGAGTAGGGTTGGACCTCAGCACATCCAGTTCATTCTCATTCCCCGGGAGTTTAAGCACATCCGCTGGTGAGGGCTGCAGTTTCAGAGGGATTTGGTCTCATCCCTTGCTAGGACAAGATTGCTCTTCTTGCCTGACAAAAATGCTTTGGGGCAAGATGATGCTGAATAAACAAGGGAACTCTCCAAGCTGCAGGTTTTTTCTGACTGATGAACACCAGGCAGGTGACTGTTAGAGCTGATTGTTATATAATATTCAAACAGTTAAAAAAATATGTATTTAGTTTATTTTGTAACCCACTCATCTCTCTCAAAATCGGTACATAATGGAGCATTGCTAATTTTGCAATGACTTCAAAGTTTCGCCATTTCAAAGGAACTTAGGACACCAGTGCCACAGAAGCAAATATGCACAAGCTCTGTATTTGCTGCTGTTTGGTTAGCAGAGTATTTAGCCTGTTCATTTCTAAAACAGACAGGTTATTTTTAATACTAGCTTATACATTCAGAATATATTATAACATGAAAATGGATTTTCAGGAGTCATCAGTGTTATGTTGAACATGAGTACAACAGTCTAGAAGTTCTTCTGAGTTTTTGAGTTTTCCCTCCTCAAAAAGGTTAAGTAATACAAACAACCCACCCCAAAAGAAGCAACTGGTAACTGATTTTGATAAAAGGACAGCTGTGATGCTGTGCCACTGTGATTGATACAACTAGACTTACTGTTCCAGTGTGTTGTGCCATGCTTTATTGCCTCAGGTTAAAAGTGTCACTGAGATTTTAGATAGTGCAGCACTCATAAAAAGTTGTAATTTGTCATGTTATTCAATCTGGTGGGGGCTTGGGTTTTGGTTTTGTTTGATCTGTACTGGGGAAAGGAAGTATTGGACTTGATTCTAAAGTATAATGAGACTAATGTCTGTTGGAGCATTATGTCCTACAACTGTCAGAGCGTGCTGGTGGTTTTCACCACGTTTCGGTGCACTGGGATAGATGCACAGTGTGTTGCCTTGCAAGTTGTTCAGCTTTTCAGCAGCCAGTATGTTTTGTTTCATTTTGCTTGTGATCACATGCAGCTTTCCAAAAAGCAGTGAAAACCGAGTGCGAGTTTGTCAGTGGAAGAAGGTGAATTTGAGAACTATGCGAAGACATGGAAGACATAATTACAGTATGCAGATTCCTAATGATAAACATACCGAGAGCATCCTAAAATTATAAAGCAGTACAGTGCATTAAAGCATTAATTTGCATTTTGGCTAAGGCGTAGCTGTGTTTTTGGGCTATCCCTTTAATTCTGCTCTTTTAATTACCTGCTGACCAGTTCCTGGGGTGAACACAGCAGGAGCTGGGCCTGCAGCAGTTCTCTGATGTAGTGGTTTCTAGCAGGCAGAGCAATGGGATTCCTAAGGTTGCTTTGAAACCTGGGGTCTCCTGCTATAGACCAGCAGACTGACTTGAACAAGAATCTAATTAAAAAGTCCAAGATATTGACTAAAGCTCACAAGTGCCATCTGTTCAGTTTTACAACCTGAAATTACTCAGAGAATCACAGAAACAAGTTTGGTTGTTCCTGCATTTATGTTGCAGCTGAATTTTGTTAAAGCAGATAGCCTGTACAGGCAGAGGTGTGCAGACTGTGTTATTGTTAATAACCGCTTGAACTTCCTCAAGTATTCCAATAAAGTATGTGCTGGAGATAGAGGTGCTTTAAAACTTAATCTCATGAAGAAGGCATTAATATCCTGCTGACCCTGTGCTAATTTACCAGCCTAGAGTGTGCTTGGAAAGGGACAATGTGCGCTGGGCAATAAGAAGGTACCTGTCAAGGTATGTTTCCTTGGGCTATGCAGGAGCAAGCTCTTTCTTGCTGCTGGAGTTCCCACAGGACAAAGGCACATAGACCATTCCCTTTGCAGGGTGGTGGGATCTGGTTCTGAGGGCTCCTGGTTTGTGCAGCCGAAGAACCTGCTTGCTGCCCATTGCACATAGGCTTCAAAGTGTTGCTCTGCCTCTGGGCACCACTCAGAGGACACAAGCACGGACACCCGTATTACACTGACTCTAAGGCTGCTCTGACGAATGACTTGTTGTGCATGTGTGAGCTTTAGAAAGCCTGAGTTAGAAAGAGAGCTGGTTAGCATGAGATACGAACACGCTGAAGGTAGTAAGAGTGAAGTACTTACTGGTATGTGTTCACGTGGGATCTTCAGTGGTGGTATAGCCTGAGGAAGATGGACACCTAATTTTTCAGAGGAGCCTCTTCTGAAGCATTGCTGATGCATAATTAAGTAGGTCACTGTGTGCTTACTTTAATAGCTGTTTAATTATGGCTCAGACATTGCTGGCATATGCAGTAAGACTGTGGACTCAGATGTTTAATTAAGATATGGTCATAACTCCATCTGTAAACTCATGTAACAAATTGTTCTTAGGTTAAAGTAATTAAAAACAAGGTTTGGTTCTTTGTCCTTTTCAAGTGAAAGTCTTACTCATGTGGTTGATCGCATGAGAAAATGCCACAAATTTGTAGACCTGGGCCCGGGGTGTGTGTGTAGAAACACTCCGTGTGTGTGTGTAGAAATGCATTTGTGATAGAATGATCAGGAAGCCAATCAAACATGAGGAGAATACTCACCAGTGCCTTCACATAAACCATGGAACAGAGCAGACTTAAAAACTCTCTCAGGAACATGTAAGGTTAGTACAGTGTACATTCAAACTTCATGTGAAACAAGATAGGGAGATGGCAGAAGGAAGTTTTGTAGCTCTTTGGACAAGCCCCTGTGGCTGATGTTCAGGCGCAGTGTACAGGAGGAGAAGTGCGAGGAAGAAGAAAATATTGGTCTGCTGAGGGAAACCTTGTAGCCTGCTGTTAAAGCTCTGTATTCAGGAAACAATTTCTTACTGACAGGCAAAGGTGGATAAATTCAATACAGCTGAGTAACTGATTTCCTAAAAAGTCAATCTGGTGTATGCATTTTTTGCAGTGAAATTTTAGAAGGAATATATAAGATCCTAAATGTTTGTAGTTGAGGTAATATTTCTATCTCCAAAGCTGGCTAGCTGTAGTTATTGTCTACCCTTATTTTCTATTTATACATTAATTTCCCCGTTGCCTTGGTGTTCTCTGCACAGCTTCATCCTCCACTGCCTGACAACTCTACTATGCAGGTAGCAAGGATCATCAGCCTTAGTAAAGGTGACACCAAAAAGTTAGGCAAACGCCTGACAAAGTTTAATGATGTTACCCTCCAGCAATAGGGCTGCTCTCCCTGTTACATATATTCAGTTTGACACTTCCGTAAGCTGGGACTGGTGGGAAGATGCTGGGGTGAAAGGAGCGAAGTGGCACCTTTCCCTTATGGAGATGTTGGGGTGTGTTATGGGAAGGGGAATGCAACTTCCTGGGGAAGCACAGGGAGCTGACCTGCAGCCCCACTACGATAACTACCTGTGTGCCTGCTATTGCTCTGTGGTCAGCAAGATGTATCTCATCCATCATGCTGGAGAGCTTATCCTCCTTCGCTGTAACATAAGGTGGCAGGGTTTTGGTACGTGTAAGTGGCGTAGCTGATATGCCTTGAGCATCACCCCAGGTTTTTCCCGATTGATATATCCAGGCCTTGAACATAAACAGTGGTATTCTATGTGTGAACACAGCAGCACAAGGAGTATTTGTGTTTCTATTTCTCCAAGAGGCATTTTAGCTGAGCTCACTGTCAGTCGAGGTAGATCATTGTTCTCCCACCTGAGCCTTATCACTGTCATGAAATGGACATTTTGCTCTGGAAATCCCTGCTGGAGGTACCAACAGCTGCTGCTTTTTGTCTGCTCAGAGATGTATTCCTTCTGGTAAGGATGAGCTCTCATTTCTGCTCTCTCTTTCCAGTGTCTTGTGAAACCTTACAGTGTGATGTACTGATATATTATCTTCTATTCTGATATGTCAGAAAAGTCTGCCTTTGGTTATGTTTTTCTTCTTAAAATTATGTTCATCACATGTTCCCTACAGTCTTGTGTATAGAACTAATCCCTTAAAATGTATGTTACATATTTCAAAACCGATGGCTGTCTAATAAAGGATAATGTCAAATAGGACAGTAAAACGATATTGGAAATAGAAGATCCAGAAAAGAAAATAATGGATATTGAGTGTCCCCACTTCAAAAGAGAGTCAGTGTTTCTTGTTCACATGCTCATGTCTTGCACAACCTTTGATGTCTTTTAAAAGCATTGTGGGCAGTATTGAAAAGAAATTTGTGGTGTATGTTTTCTCTCTAAAAGACAGCATTTAAGAAAATGTTGCCTCTTTATATTTGCTGTTACAAGCAAACTTAGTGCGTGGTCCATGTAGTATGCTTATATGTGACCTGAAATTTTATTACTGTTCTGTCTAGCCTCTTGTTGGGATTCAGAATATAAGGATTGATACACAAAATTAAAAAGCAAACAAACAAATTAGGTATGCTAAATTTGGGGGTTTTATAAGCACTACCCTGTAGCAACACTGATCTGGTGGAAGCTGCAGGACTTAGTTTTCAGGTAGCTGGGCTGGTAAATGTAGCTACAGCTCCTCGGCTCATTCATTAAGGTCGTGCAAGAAAGCTCTGCTTTTCATATGCTGATACATTTGCTGTTTATGTTGCCCAGAAGTGGGTAGTTTGTGCATGAGTAACAGCTGCTGTTAGAGTCCAGTATCTTATGAAAGACATTTGGCCTTTAGGTATATTTCTCCCTTTGGGCCTACTAAGCCAGTTGTTTTCCAGAAATGTTCTTCCTTTGAAGTTTGTGCAGTGTATTTGAAGAGGTGACAATATAATTGCAGAACTCCCTTTCATTTGGGACCCTAGTGGAATTTGAATGGAAAACAAATGGTGCCACCCACTTTCCTGCATTGCTGATAAGGCGATAAGGGATCTTGCACACTGATTGCTGAGGAACTTCCCTCTAGCCTTAAAAAAACAAAACCAAAAGAAACCCCTAGTTTTAGGAAGCGCAGTGCTCTGGATTGAGTCACTGCAAAACTGAGGTTTAATGTTGCGGATCCCTTCTTGCACTATTAAAATGCGACTGATGTAAGAGCTGCTGTGTTCTGTTTTGCTGGGCATGAAACGGTGGAAGGGGCCAGGCATGTTCCAAATCTGTATCACATGGGCCAGTAAATCAACTACCTAAGCATTGAACCATCAGCTTGTTGTCACATCAGAGGGAGGGGCAGAAGTTGCCTGGAAGATTGAAGGCATCAGAAGTGGTGATTATTTGTTGGTTTAGTTTTAGGTTGCAAAGTTTTTTCTTTACTCTTTTCTGCTTGATGAGTTGGCACAATGGATGAAATCCTGTTGCTATTGAAGTTAGTAGGAAGTTTGCCATCAGCTTTACTGGGACAATGGTGTTTTTAATATGGTTTGTGTGTTTACACAGCATGTGTGTATTTTATGATTCCCTGGTTTTCAGTTACCTGAAGAAAATTATACTTTACAGTGGGAAGTTTCACCTAATTACAGCAAATTTTGTACTGGTTTTCTCAAAACTTCGTTCTTTTTTCTACAGGAAAGGGCATTTTGACTGGCAGACTGACTTCTGCTTAGGAAAAGAATTAACAGTATCTTTTGACTTTGACGCTATACAGTAGTAAAACTAGTCATGTATTTCTTTGCTGCTTAACTGATGTGCTTTAGATATTTCACCAGCTACGGGTACATAATGGTAAAATTGCACATGAAATGTTTTGAGGAAAGGACTTCTGTTTCAGAAAAAAACCCAAACAAGTGTAATGGAATTACATGGATGTTCTCCTGATTGCTATCTTGAAAGAACCCCACTTAATTCTTCTAGTGGGTAAGAAAAAATGGGAAGAAATAATTACATTTAAAGTGTGTGCCAGTGTAATCTGCATGCTTAGACCTCCGTATGTGAATTCATATAGAATACTTCTGCTTTTTTTTCTATAAAATAATAGTATAAAGAATTCTTATACTGATTCTTAGCCTAGGACACTAATGTCAGATGCATTTGTTTAAATGTATTGTATATGTATCTGCATATGTGGCTTTCATTTATTTTAATTTCTATTAAAAGGCTGTATGAAGGGTGAGTGGGAATAGAATATTGAGCAGTAGTGAGATAGTAGGCTGAGCTATTTCTCCATCTTCTGGCTATTTTTAACTGGTAAAACTTACTTAGATGAAAAGCAGTTCTCTTTACTGTGCATTCAGTTAAACCTTTATGAGCTATGTCCTAGCATTTCTTAATAAAATCCATGTTAAAGTGTTATTGTGTTCATCTGGCTTCCAGGACATGTCTTCTGTTGCATGCTGGCAAACCCAACTGAAAAGCAGTCTCCTCTTTATAGCTCTTGGTATCTTGCTGTAACCTGAATTAAGTGTTCTCGAGGGCAGGGGCCGATTTTTTTTTTTTTTTCCTCTGTCTACTACCTAATGCAGTGGGGAGCTTGTGGGAAGTGAGTGGATGCTTTTGAACATTAGAGCAGAGTAACACATGCTAACATGGTGCTATCTGAATGGATGTGGGGGTAGTTCACAGAGTGGTTTGCGTTGGAAGGGAAAGGACATCTTGTCCAAGCCCCCTGCAATGAACAGAGACATCTTCAACTAGATCGTGTTGCTCAGAACCATGTCTGAGCTGATCTTGAATGTTTCAAGGGATGGGGCATCTACCATATTTCTGGGCAACCTGTTCCGGTGTTTTGCCACCCTTGTTGTAAGAAATTCCTTCCCTGTATCTAGTCTGAATTTAGCGTTCTTTAGTTTAAAACCATTATCCTTTGTCCGTTGCTACAGGCCCTACTAAAAAGTCTATTCCCATCTTTCTTATAAGCCCCCTTTCATGAGGGAGACAGATGAGAAGATGAGAAAGCTCTGGCATGAGGCTTACTGCAACTTTTTTCCATGTGGCCTTCTTTTCCCCAGCCATTACTTGAGCATTCACCGCACATTGATCTTCACCTTTCTTGTTTTCACAGCTGCTACAGGTCCCCCCATCTGTCCATAGCCACTGCAGATGAACCATGGCAGTCCTGAAAAGTTAATACCCAATAAAGCATATTTCCAGGTGGCAAATAACTAACTGTGCCATAACTTGTTGCCTTGTTCATCCTTTTATCCTCTCAGGACCCAGAAACCGTGCTGGGAGAGGAAAGCCTTTTTAGTGCTTGTTCATTCCTTGCGTCAGCAGCATCTGGGTTGTTTCAGGAGCTCAGCAGATTGCTGCACTAGAGCTTAGGAAATGGTTGTAAGATGTCTGTGTTGGTTTATTTCCTGTGTGTCATTTCCTGTGATATTTATACAGAATAGCTCTTTCTGTTACACAGATATAAATCACCTGTGCTATAACGCTGCCATAGAAAATGGAGCAGTATGTTATGTACACACACATTAAGACTGTAGTGCTGTCTACTAATGCTATTAAAAATACTTAATATAGTGGTAGGTTTCTGGAAAATTGAGAGTGAATTCCTGTGGGAGTAACAAAATAACAAATTTATGGATATTTGTGTTCTCATTTTGTGTTAAGTCTAAATGTATTTCTGTCTTTTGAAATGCTTTTGGAACTAGTTGAATTTTTAGCTAATGTGCATATCCTCTAGCTTTAACAGGCTCAAATTTCTTTACTGTGGTCTTTGTTCCCCCCAGATTATTTTTCATTTCTTCTTAAAATAATGTGAATTTAGATCAAAGTATTAGCAAATAGCACAGGATTGGCTGTATACCCAGAACCTCAACATCAGTATTTATCCAGACTATATATAGCTGATTGATTAAAGTGGTTTCAGGTTTTGTGCAAGTCAAGGAGCTATTTATGTGTGTTGGAATAAAAGCCATAGTGTTGAACAAAGTTTTGATTATTCACAGAATGAAAAGATATTTGATTTCCAAAGCTTTTGTAGAATCAATAAAGGAAGATTTATAGTAAAATCCAGGAGATGAAGGGTAATTTCCTAAGCTCTTTGGACTTCATGGGATAAAACACAGAGAGTGAAATTGACTTTTGATAATTTTTTAAAATTAATGTATTGCAAGGCCAGAGGTGGTCACTGTGATCATCCAGTTTGATTTCCTGAATAATACAGGTTACGTGACTGATTTTTTTTTTTTTTTTCTTTCCTTTTAAAGGAACATTAGTTCACATATTTTTGTTTTAAATAAAAGGTAATAGGCCTCAATCTGTGGTAGACTGCTTCATGGTTACTGAATTTTGTAATTCCCCCCAAACCTTGTTTTGACTCTGCTGCTGCTGGTCACTGATGGAGACTGGTTCTGATAAGTGGACTTGTGAGCCTGACCCACCACATCCTCTTCCAGATTCCAGCAGAATGCGATGCAATAAGCAATATATGGTGCTTTACCAGCTGCTGCTTTTCTGCATGTGTTTTGACAAACAATGTACAACATGAAATCCTTTCTTGCTGCATTAAGTGTGCAGCCTGCAAGAAAAGATGCAACAACAGAGCTTGGGGTAGCTGAGCCCCATCCATCCCTTGGCTACCATTCTGCTGAGAGAAGCCCTCTTGTCCATGTGTCCATCTTTCCCTGTCTTCCCCCTTCCACTCCCCTGCCCTCAAGTGGGGATAATTTTGCCTCTTCAACACAGCACTTCACGATTTGAAAATGAAAACCCGGCTCATTATGATGCCTTGTATATGGTTTGAACATGCTTTGCCAGGCAGTAGCAGGTGGTACCAGCAATAAACAGCCTGATTTTTTTTAGGTAGTTATGATAGTGGAAAACTGTAGTAATTTCCCTATCAAGGTCTTGGCATCATTGAACACTGTGGGGATTTTACCTTCAATGAGACCTGGGTCAGCATTCATCCACTGTTTTTTTTCCTTTCTCCCCCTGCCCTTGGTAACTTGAGGAAGATTTTCCTACTGGGACAGAGATGGCAATCTCTGATTGTGTTTCTGAGTGTTGCTCCTGCAGCAAACACATTTATTGACAGTCCTGGTCAGAATCACATCATTAGTTAAAATGTTTTAAAATTTTAAACCCCAGGTTTTATAACTGAAAGGATTTGGAGATCTGTGTAACTACAGAATCACTGTAGTTACAGTCTTCTGTCTAGACTGTGGAAAGAAAAGAGCAAGTGTTAGAGTGAAGTGGTAGCTTAGTTTTTGGCTAAAAAGTAACAAAATAATCTGTCATACAGAAAACTGACTTTGTCATGAAGATCAGTTTTCATTAGAGAAAAAAAAAAAAGCAGAACTGTGCTGTCAGCTAGTGGATATTTCTTTCCAAACACTTATGCAAGGAGTGTATGGAAAATTTATACTGTGATTTTCCCCCAAATGCAGTCTAAATCTGAACAGGCTATTTTAAAGTGAATACAGTATTACAGAGTTTCAAAGACATTACTTGTAAGCTGTGCGTTATTTATTTGGAAATGATTGCTTTTGCCTATTTCTGTGAAAAATGGATCCAACCTGCTGACACTTGCAACAATCACTTTTTGTTTCTTGTTGGCGCAGTCAGTTGCTAGAGGCTTTTAGCACCATTGTAAGGGATAATACGTCATTTCCCTGCCATGTTGCCTCTTTTACTCATTTGTCTGTATATGTACCCTTTCTAAAGTAGCTTGATCTTAGATGTCCTTATACTTAGAAAGCTTTCGCTGACATCTATACAAAGGTTTCACTGCTGAAAATCAAGCTATTTTATTTCTCATCTATTTTTGATGAGGCTGACCAACAGCTGATCCCAAATCAAGCGATAACAGACTTTTATATACTGGAAGAATATTATGTGTTCCATATTTTGTTCTTTTCTAATTAGGTTTGTCCTTGCTTTTTCATTTCTTCAAATTGCCTATGTCTTTCTTTTACATAACTGAACAAAGCAGTTCTCTAAAAGTTCCAACACTATTGATGAACTAATTATCATCTTTAATAATTTTAAAAAAATCAATATTTTATTTTTCTTTAAAATATTGCTGACTCATTTTGTGCCTGTGTCTTTGTAGTTGTAGTGTCATTCCTACTTCAGGCATACCTGAAAATAAAAGAAAAAGTACTAAAAGAAAAAATAAAACCAACAACACAAAAATGATGATTTGAATGAGGAAAGGAAATGTAAATTAATTTCCATTTATTTAAGGAAATTGTTTGGGATACTGCCCTGGGTTTAGCAGTAGCAGTCAATTTTTCTCCTTGGTAGCTGGTGCAGCGTTGTGTTTTGACCAGGACAGTATCCACCCTCTCCTTAGTTCACCCCTCCTTAGTCGACCTGGTGTGCCTCAGCCCCAGAGTGAACGAGCTGTCTGGCTGGGTTTAAACCACGACAGCTACTCTCCAGGCTTGTCATTCTGTGACTAACTTATAGGGCATGCTTTTCAGCCAAGTGTTATAACGTGGACTTCATTTTGGTTCCCAGTTGCACCGGTGTGAAAGACACGGGATGGAGCTGTTGGTTTTGATCAAGAACGTGTCACATGTTCAGAGAAGTTTATTGGTGTAATTCAGCAAATACACAGTTGGGATATTTCTAGCAGGAGAAAGGAAAATGGTAGATGGATATAATTACAAAATGTTATGATGCATTTATCTGTTTAATTGGGTGGTGGGGCTTGTGTTTCTGTGCTTGGCTTCTACAGGTCAAATATCCTTCCTTGCACTTTTGAGAGGGCTTTTGGGCCTTGTGCTGATGTAGAGTTCCTGCATCAAAATGCATTCAGGCATTTTTGGTAAGATAGTAGAGCATTTGGAGACTGGCTGTGCAGTATCGGGTGTGTCAGGGAGCAGTGTGGTCTTTGCTGGGGCTGCTGTTGGCAGCTGTAATCGGTGCTGGGGTCTGCCTGGGTCACCAGATAGCAGCCAGGAGCTGTTAGAGCTGCTGCAGGAAAGGGGGTCCCTCCCAGGGTTTCCCTTTTGTGACCTGACACCCACTGGAGAGCCTATTGGAGGGGCTGAGCTGCTGGGAAGATATCCTGCCCTTGAAGGTGGGTACGAAAACACATGAACAATTGTCTGGGCTGAGCCATTCTTAATGCCCTTACAAAAGGGCCTGACGGTGACCTTCTCCCAGGTTCAAGACTTTGAAGCAGTCGGGGAAAGGTCTGGTGCAAGGGGCGCAGGCAGCACCTTGCTCTGCACTCCTGTATGCCACAGTTGTGTGATGGTTCAGTTCTGGAGGCCCTCTGCTCTTCTTGGCTGGTGGTTAGGACACATTTGTGCTTGCCTTTTCTGTTTTCAGGGCAACAAAAACTCAGCAACTCGGGTGTTATGGTGCATTTAGCCTGAGAGGCAGCTATCTACCAATAACTTTATATTACAGGGGAAAGCTGATCTTGGTTTATTGTCTGATTTTAGAGCTTCAGAGCTGTCTCTGCATAATATATCGCTCATATTCACTGCTTCATTTTGTTTCTTTAGTAAACTGTTACAGTGGAAGCAAAAATTATTCAAACATTACTCAAAGCTAGTTTTGATGCCATTGCACAGACGGACTAAATATAATAGAAGCTGATGCTCCTGCTAGTCAGGGGGGGCAGAGGAACTTGAAATCCAAGGATGTGAGTGGGAGAAAGCCCACATAAGCCCACAGGATGACAGCATGGCCATCTGGCTGTCTCGCAGGCATAGGCACAGACGTCCTTAGTTATTTTCCTATGAGAGATTTGTAGCAGGCAGCTGTAGTAGAACACGTTACCCGTATCCTAAAGGCCAGGTTGCAACAGACAAGTGATGTGGTGAGATAAGAGCATGAGGAGAGCTAGGTAGTTGTAACAGTCAGGGTGGTGCAGCGGAGGAGCTCTCCTCTGCCAGGAGCTCAGCCTCACTTGCTACTGATGTTCCCAGGCAGCCAGCTTCAACCTAGTGTTCGCAGTAAAAAGCTGCTCTGGGTGAACCAAGGGGTCACAACCCGACCTGTCACGTCACCTCATGCGGATAACTGGGTGCGTTTTGGGTGCTCATTCTCGGGCTGTGTTCAGAATGGGAGGTAGGGAATAGAGGAGTAGGTGGGGTGGTGGGAGCAGCCGTGTGTCAAAGAAGGGGGACTTCTGCAAGGGTGGGAGTGGGAATGGAGAATTGTTCAGCAGATGAAATTTGTGGTGCTGATGTGAAAGTAAGGGGAGATGGGAAGAGGAGGTGATGAAAAAATAGCTGGAAGAAGAATCTGGGAAGCACGGAAGAGAGAATCAATGCATGGTGTAGTTTGTGTTTTATAATTACTTGGTGAGCAAAAAGCCAATGAGATGAGAAGCAAATATTGCCAGTAATTTGGGCAGCTCGACGGCACCCCCTTGTTGCTCAGGTTGTAACATACCTGAATTGCTACATTGGACTACATCCATGAGGATTCTTCTACCTAGAAATTGTTTGAGATTTTAATTAGGTTTTTCGTTAGAGAGGTAGCTTTCATCTAGTAATGTCCCTATGCACAGATGTTTATTATCTTCTTGGAAAAGGGAGCAGGAGAATTATTTCAGGGCAGACAGGATACCCTTATCTGGTGCTCTCCTTTTTCAGTTACTGCAAGATGTGCAACTTGTCACAAAAGAGGAAAGGCTCATTTCCAGGAAAAGTAGCAGTTGAAAGTGTTGATGAGTATGTTACTGGGGAAAAAAAAAACACAACACAAAACAACAAACCAAACTCAACAAAACTGAAACCACCTCATGGAGTAGGTTATATCTTGTATTTTCATAGCAAGAGAGGATGCATGCATATGTTCTTGCTGCAAGATTACTCAGAAGAGACCAGCTAATACAAGCACCCAGCTTTCTCTGGCACTTATTTAAAAGAGGATGAATTAGTCTCTGAAATGCCTGGGTCATTCCACTAACTGTAGCAGGAATTTGGATTACTGGTTAATTTACAGAGCTGTCTTGGATCAGAGGAGATTAATCCCACTCCCCTCTGCTCACTGCTGGAGGTGCCCAGCGCAGAAGAGCCATGCAGTGGGTGTCCAGGCAGCACTTTGGCAAGGTTTGGCCTGTGTGGCAGAGCCATGTGCTGTACCCAAACAGGAGCAAATGCTGGCTCTTGTGCACTGTTCCGTTGCTGCACAGATGGAGTCAAAATGGCATTTCAGGCTGACTTCTCCTTGGTTGTTTATGGCTTGTAGCGGTTTCAGGAAACGCTGCAGTATTAGTGTTGCTGGGATTCTTGGATGGTGCCGTTTCCGTCACTTGGGGAGCCATTGTTCTGATGTGTGAAGGGCTGCAGAACATTTGTTTGAGACGGGGGTGGTACGCAAGCACACAAAAGTTTTGGTTTTTGTTTTGAAGCTGCTTTAATTTTCGTACGACATAAAAATGGCATAAAAAAGGCAAAAGCTTTTGTGGTCTGTCACCCTGTACTTCTTACAGGGCTTAACCAGTACAGTATTATCAAAGCCTTTAGTTAACACAGTTTTTGTATTTTTTTTTTTTTTTTTTTTTTAATTTATGTAAGAAATGTTTGGAAATTTCCAAGATGTTTCCCAACGAGTTGTTTTTACAGACCACAGCAGCTTGTTCACATATTGGTAGCAAATGTAAACCTGCAAAAAGTGGTGAGAACTCAGAGATAAGAAGCTGATCCAGGAGGTTCATACGTTTGCAGCAGATTCAGAAGAGGAAACCTCTCCCTTAATGGTAGAGATATTTATGATGAATTAGAATATGAATGTGAACACAGTGTGAATTACAGTATGAACTGTCTTTTATTTGCAGACTGTTTTGTCTACTGAGCTAATGCTGCTCATAGAGATGGGGTTACCTGCAGTATTTACAAAGAAATGGTCTTGTCCAGTTATGTGGTTGGCCTTGTTAGACCTGCTTGTTAATCACAGTCTTAACAGCTCCTCCCAGATAGATTAAGTAATATTCTTTTCAATTTGCCATTGGAGAAGCTAAATGTGAGGTGCAAATCACTGGTATTTGAAGCCCAGGAGCTCCTTCCTGGTGGTCTTCTGAGCAAGTCTTTGTTTTGTGTGTGTGTTTTTTAACTGTGGTTTCTCAAATCGTGGTTCATTAAAGTGAAATTAATCTAAATCCAGAATTTAGGTAGTTGTTGACACTGTAGACACTGTAGTACCTGATGTTTTCTCACTCCCTTGTACAGAAGTAGTTGTGTTGGAAGGCAGTCTCCATTGCCTGTTGCAGCTGTGTACTTGGGCATGCAGGAACTGGTTGTTTCTTCTGAATTATTTTGAAAACCTTGAGAGGGACACCACGAGTCTGAATAGATGCTGTTGCTTTATAATTTTCTTCTGTGAAATACTGATCAAAGCAATCTGTTTAACTGCTGTAGGACAGTATCTGCCTCTCTTTCCTTACCTCATAAGATCCAGGATTATTAAATGATGTGGTTGTGGTGCACAATATTTGATTGGTGTATATAGTAAGTCTCCAGCTCTTGTTTTTCATATGGACTAGTTTATTTCCAGGGCAGCTCCCAGGACAGTTTTGTGCAGCTTTGAGAGAAGCCAGGGTGGGCTGCTGGGTCACCTGCAAGGTGACAAAGTGCTGGGGGTTTAGTGGGGTGCAGAGGAGCAGTCCTGGTGACAGCTTCTGCTTTCCTTTCTGAAAGCCAGCTCTTGGGTTTGGATGTTTGTATAAAAATGGACGTGGTCGTACCTGGTGTTCAGCTGGTGGCCGTGCTCTGCTCTGCCAGTGGCTTGCTTGTGCAGGTGCCTGTGCCCAGTGTTGGACTGGGCTGGGGCTCCTGTGCTTCTGCTACTGCGAGGCTGCTCAGAGTTCAAGTGTGGAGCAGAGAGGAGATGGGGAAAGATATGAGATATTTTTTTAGAAACGTCAACATTTTGATGAAACTTGGAATTGAACATTTGTATGCACTTAATTAAGCTGGGGAGTGTACAGTTTTATTCTTACTGGCAATGATGCTGTCACGAACTCGCAAGTAGCCAGAAGTGAACATGTAACAGCCAGAGTGTGACTGTGTGGTCCATGAGGGTGTGGGCAGCAGGCAAGATCTTTGTGAATTACAGGGCTCAGTGCCACCAAGGTCTTAAGGTGCAGCTGACCATCCACTTATGCTCTGCTGAGTCCAAGGGCCAGACTGTCATATGCTGCTCTCTTCTTTTATTCCATCTGCTCTGGCTACTCCTCAGTCCTTCCTCTCTTTCTCAGGTATGCTGGCAGAGGTTTTTGTTTTGGTGAGTGCTTTTGTTTGCAGGCAAGGAGCAAGGTACTGTTGCCCTGTCTGCCTACCTACAAAAAAGCTTCAGGCAGCGTGTTCTTCTACTCCCACTTATGGCGCAGAGCTCTGAGTCAAGTTGAACTATCTGTCCTTAATACACTTTGATTAGAAAATGCCAGTGCCTTCACTGCTCAGCAGGAAGCTAGGCTAGGTGGGCTGCATCCCACACCGGCTATGGAAAATTGCAATTTCCACCCCCCTAACACTGAACAACTGTTTTCTTTCATGTATAAATCACAAATATATCTCCTGTTCCACACCATACAAAACAATGCTGTTTTGTTTTAATGTTTTATTCTCCCTTGGTCAAATGTTTGTGTTTAAGGCTTGATTAATTAAAGCACTTTGGAAAAATTAACTGCCTTTTTCAATGGCAAACCAAAACATGAGGTGGTTTCAGTGGAACCAGTGTTTGTCTTCCTCACAAATGAAGGCTCAGATAATACTCTGCACACTGTAATTGTTTTCTTTTAAGGCATTTGATGCACCCAAAAGCACTAATATGCAGCAGGCATCATCAAAAGCTAGCCTGACAAGCATCCTGAAACACTGCTTTCAGCAATGTTTGCTTGTTCTTAGTGACTTTTTAGTGGATCAGTTGAATAATCTCAGCAGCAAGTTTCTAGTAGATTGCTGATCACCGTTAGACACCCGTTATATGTACTTAAGAACCTTCTTTCTTCTGCTTCTCACCTGGCAGCTGGAAACGTGTTTTGCCTCTGGTTAACTCTGCAATCTGACTGTTTGACATCTGACACTGGCAATGTTACCTCCATTACCATCACCATTCATTAAATTTCAATAGTGCTAGTTGTTCTCTTATAGCATTTTGTGATAATGTTACCCATCAACCCAAACCATCTTAGATGCTTCCCTCTTGAGGGCATCAAAGGAAGGGGAACCAAATCTCCTTTAAGGCAGGGAGCATGAGACATGAGCCGGTTTTGTCCTTGCAAAGACTTCACAAAGAAGCTGTGTAGCCTTGTGCTTACATACCCCCCCTCAGACTGCTTGGGCTTTCCTCAATCCGCCAGGACAGCCCCCAGGCTCCTGAGTGATCAGATGATGTTGTGTTACCTCTGGGGGAAATTGGTCACGTGCTTCATTTTAAATAAGAAAACAGATTGTAAAATGGGGCAAATCAGTCTGGAAACTGCCCTAGCTATAGATGTGGTTGTGGGTCTCTGTTACCTGCAAAATGTCCTTTTCTCTCCCTTTTTTCTTGTGAAAGTGATAGACTGCATTTTTGTCCCACCAATTTATTTCAGTCTGTGGAACCACTGAGATCTCTAGCTTTTTTCCCAGTTAAGAATCCAACAGAACAGAGGTTTTGATGTCACTGGTCATGACAGTACTGAACAAGCTGTGCATTTACCTGACAGACATCTGCAGGGGTTTCTGGGCTTGGTTCCTCTTGCAGGCTAGGTAGCTGTGTTATCATGGGTTATATATAAATATCCCCAGGACAGGGGCTTGATTAGGGGTCCGGCAGAGACCTGCTGCCTTGGCCTCCTGCCAGCCCTGGGGCAGTGGCCAACAGCACTGGTGGCTCCCAAGTGAATCATCTGTGCCCTCAGCTGCTGGGGTCACGGGGTTTTGCTGCTGGGATGAACCCTGAGAAAGGGCAGATCACCTGGGGCTGGTCAGTCAGACCCTTCAGAACTTGGGGGATAGTCATTAACCTAGTTAATGAACACTCTGTTTTACTGGCAGAACAATGCACGAGACCTTTAAGAATCTTCTTTATGTGCCATCCCAATTATACTCCAAGTCAGCGCCACCTTTTTGGGTTTTATTTTCTTGCCTTTCATCTTCAGGTTATTCCTGCAAACAGAGAGGAAATAATTCTGACAATCATTTATCAAAGGTAGGTAATAAAACAATGGAAGGATGTAGGCTGAGGCATAAATGGGATACTGTGACAGATGTAGATGATTATTAACCAGCTGATGTTTCCGCAAGGGCTTCTAATCATAAACACAGCATGGAGTGAATCTGGGTATATTAATAGCAAAGGTTTTATGGAAAAATCTAGGTGTGAGCTTTTTCTTTAACATCCCATTTCCTGCTTTAATTGATAGAGTGTGAAGCTTTCATACAAATAATTTGGAAATTATTATTTTGCTTTTCTGACACTAAGTATGTGGTACAGGCCAGGAACAACATGCTGCAGAAGGGTTTCTTGAAAAGGACTCCCACAGTGACGCTTTTTTAGAGATGTGACTAGTGACAAATGCTAAACTTGGTGATATAATACAGCCAAGTGGCTGTGGTAGGAGTATCTATTTGTGTCTATGCAACCTATGTTTTCATGTGACTTTGCAAGAAAGGGGAGGTATTATCGCAGAGAGATTATTATGCTGCAGAACTTGTGGGGTACACTTCCAATTTTCCTCTAGCTTTCTATCAAATGTCCTCCTATTTAGTTTTAATCCTGTATTGTCCTGTGCTATGTTTTGGGAAATGAAATGCTAGGTTTGTACTGTAATCACTGGGTTAGAGTTGAAATACTTTAAATGTGCACCTTTCTTTCCGAGTCTCTGCTATAGCTTTAGCGCATCACTTTTGTTTTCTGAATTTCTGAGGGGGATAGGAAATGAAAAGGTTAAACAGAAATTACCTAAATAAAGCAATGAAAGCTCTTTCTAATGCATTATATCACAGCTCTGCAAATATCGAGTCCTAATACCATTTGCAAACATAAACAGCTTGTTTGCCTTATAGTGGCTGGTATTTCTGATGTGTAGAGTGGCTGCTTGCAGCGCATATAAAATGGGGTAGAAAGTGTTGAGGAAGGAAAATAATATTATACTGCTATTAAAAAGACTATATATGAGTGCTAATGCATTTGTTGTTTTAATAATTTGTATTTTGCCAGTATTGGCCAATGTGGTTCAGACATTTTGTGACAGGAACGGCCCTATCTTAAAATGTAAAAGTAAGGGACAATAGCATAAGTTAATCAAAAGTTATGGACAGGAACCAGTTTCTCCACTGGTCACACCCAGCACTCCAGAAATGTGATATAAAGTATAAAGCCAATGGGGACCAGAAGCCCTGAACTTGCAGTGGTTCTTCTTGCTGCAGCATGTGCTTTCTGCAGGAATGCTGAAGGGTCCACAGCAAAGCATAGCACTTAGGGCACATGGCCTCTTTTTCTTTCCTTTTTTTTTTTTTAATGTTTTAATTTTTTCCACCTCAAAGCTGTTGCTCTGCTAAAGAAATCTGCTTAAATTAAGCAGTCTGTGCCAAGTGAAATCATTCAATTATTGGTGGTTTTTGGTCTTGCCTTTGAATAAACAGAGCCTTCCTGACGGCAGGGCAGTTCCTCAGGAATTCCTTTATGGTGAATTAGGCAGGGCAGTGATGAATAACTGGGGGCAAAGGACACTGAGCAGCGGACCAAATTGATTACCTAAGTCTTTAGATAACTTCTTGGGGGTGATTTTGGATGGGCCTGGTATCCTCTAAGGCATAGGTGGAGCCTAATCTCACCCTAGGGGCCTGATCTTGTTAGTGTTTTCTAATGTGTTATCTATAACTTTAGAGGGCTAGAGCTGTGTAATGAATTTACGGCTTGCAAGAAAGACCAGGACCTGCCATCTTTGCACAGTCATGCTCATGAACCCCTGGTACATGTGGGATGGTGGTGGCAGAATGTTGCTGTGGTGCACTAGGTAGTCCTGTGGCCATCTGCTTCTTCACCCTCTGATCCCTAGCTGCCTGTTTACCACAGTGGCCTTCCCTCTTGGCACATTGCAGATGCAGGCTTTGCCACTTGGACATTCCCCATTGAGGGGTCCAGGAGCTGCAGAATCCAGCATGCCCGCACCCCAGCGCAGAGTGTGCACCTACCAGGGGAGCACAGCAACACGATTTCACCATCCTGCCAAGCTTTTAGAGGTTAGAGCATCTGTTAGGAAGCCTAGAAAGCCCTTTACCAGTATTTTGTGTCTTACAGCAAACATATGATCTGCCATATCTTGTTATAGGACAGAACTGGATTCCTGTAAGAGTTGTGGCATGGACTGTTTTTAAGTGCACTTGGCTTCACAGCAGCCTAATGTCTTGACAGACTTGTCATTCCCAGCAGTCATTTGTTTTTTAACTAGTTCTGGACACTGAGACTATCATTGTAACAGCAGAGCAGTTACAGTGATAAGAGCGTGTAGTCTGTAGGAGTGTGGAGCATGATTCCCCCCTTTATATCCTGTACAAAACTAACCCTCTGTCTGATCGCTATCTTGAAAGACTGAGGTAGAATCAAACATGTATTTTTTTTGTCCACTGTCCTTTCATCTCTTCTGAATGGTCTTCTCAAGCTCCATTAAAAATATGACCTATTCTTATCCATCTGGCTAGGTTTGAAGGGGCCCTGGATTTAATATTGAGTGCTGCTCCCTGATGAACATGCTGGGGACATGACTAAAGATGAGTGAGGAAATGGGATGTGGGACTCGGGATGGGAGCAGGAGGGAGTGATGAGTTTAGTTGTTTGTGTTTGCACTGCCAATTCACTGTACTGATAAGAAGCTACTTCAGCAGTGTCTGGTATTTTCAGAGTTAGGTTGGTGACGAAATGTGCTGCTTATCATGGAAACTATACAGACTTATGGTGAAACAAACTTTGAAATGGATTTAGGAGCATCCCCACTGTTGCTTTCCAAAAGCATGGACTTGGATGGGTAAGTCTTGATTCCTGTTACTACAGCAGAGCAGCACTAGAAGGGGCAGCAGTCAGACTGGTGACCTTTCCAGGCAGTGCTGTAGCAGCCCCTCAGCACCTGTCCTGGGTTTCTTACCTTTTCTTTGAAAGAATTAAATTCAAAATGGTGCCAAGCTTTGAGGGTAAAACGAGCTCACAGGATTTAATCAAATCTGCTGGTGCCTGTGTAGCACAGTTCAGTGCCTGCTGGGGAATCATTTTGATCTGTGATATTTCCTTTTTTAAATGTTTTATTTTAAATGGAGTGTTCCAGGAGGAAATAGGGGGAGCAGCAGATGGATGATACATGGGACAGCAGTTAAAGTTAACTCTTCCTAAACTCACTGGTGGCAGACTGGCATGCACTGTTTAGATTTACTTCCAGTTTCAGCCTCTTGCAAGCAATTGCTATATCCAATGGCCAGTCTCAAGGTACCAGCAAATTCCTGAAAGAGTAGCTTTCTCCTTGGAGGAAAGAGGAAGGGGAAACACTGCAAAAGCTATATTTCATTATCTTGGATATACAGAACGGAAGCGAGTTCTGACACTGGCCTCTTCCTGCTTCAGGGATTAAGTTCTCATGCTCTGTAAAAATATTTCCTGGGGCCATATGATTCCCACCAGTAAGAATATAACTAGCTGTATCTTCACCTGAACCAAACAAGGAACTACCCTTCTCTAGATGGCACATATATATCTTGGGATCTGTGCTTCTTGTTCATTTAAATTGAGCAGAAATGGTAGATGATGTGTGGAGAAGCAGGAAAATGGGAAGGGCTGGGTAGGAAACAGTTCATAGATTGTCCAGGTCCATCTTTTTTTCTTGTTGTGACCTTATGCAGAAAGTCGTTCTCACATAGATTCACAGGTTGTGTGGTGCAGAGGTCACACATGGAAGAGTTTGTCACATGCTAAATTTTGTGTTCAGTTTCTTTGCTTCTTAGTATTGTTTAGTGGAGAAGTTGTGGAAGGAGCATGGGAAGCTTGGCGGGGCTCTGGCCAAGGAATTGCAGCTGGTCTCCTAATTACAGAAAGAGAATGATATACAGGCCTGTGGGGATCTGTCAGACACATATTTATTGGGCAGGATGGAGAAGGACTTAAAGCTATCGCCCGCTCTTAGTCACCCCCTCCCTATACAGTGCATGTGCACTGAGTTTCATGACACTTCTCAGCCATGCAAAATTCATCATCTGGAGTACCTTTGTCATCTCCCTTCTCCCTGGTTCCTGCCCAGTCTGCAGGTTCCCCAGGTTCCAACTAATGGCTGCATAATGGAAGAAATAACATGAAACATACATCCTTATCAAAACAAGGGATTCTGCAGTTTAGGACTGCTAAGTGATAACCCGACCACCTTTGCTGTATGCTATGCCTCCTCAGACATCAGTGAGGGAAAGCACATCAAAATTGCCATGAAAACAAGAGAAGAACCCACGTGTGCTGGCTGCTGCAGCACCAAGTAGTTGGAATAGTTAAAAAGAATTTTAAAAAGCTTTGTCAAAAGTGGCATGTGTTGATATATACTGATTTCTGCAAAGCTTGGGTCCCCGATTTTTGGGACATTGACTGGGGACAGTGGGGAAGAGGGGTCAGATCATGTTTGGAGTCTCTATGCTCTTCTCTTAAAAGACTTGCATGTAACTTGCCTTGTGCTTTTTCGTTATGGGAGGGGAAGAAAAATGGGTTGGACATGATGACCTTACAAGGAAAGTGGACAAAACCCTGCTTGTCATTTATTTGTGCAGTTCCAGGCTTTAGCTAGTGTTCCTTGGACTCCTTGATGCCTTTGCCCTACCCGCACAGCTCAACACTCTCATGGAGAATATAGGCAGAAAGGTGCACAGCAAGGGTACAGTTCTGTACTGTTTGTCTAATACTCTTGCACCTTCAAGGACACAGTTTGTCCAAGCTAATCTGAAGAAAATTCTTAACTGAGTGTGAAATGCTAGCTCTGCGGTAAGCTACCTCATGCTAATTTTGGTCCAGCTGAGAGTTCACCTTCAGGAATGCGGAAGAAAATTCATCAAAATAATGTTTTTTACAAGGAGTAAGCATCAGTTAAGCCTTCAGCTGTATTTCAAGGTACAGGACCTCAGTAGGATAAAGATATGTTAAAAGTTAAACTTATGCTTAAAATGCTTTTCTGAAGTTTTTCACAAATGAAAACCTGAGTGTTCCAGTTAAGTACTCTGGCTGCAGTATTCTAGAGCGTATGCACCACCCTAACATATGTTTTTCAAAGCCGGGGGAACTATTGCATATTATGTCGTTCTTCATTTCATGACACTGTTGATGCAAACCAGGACAGGAAGCTGGCTGGGATTCTTTTCTCTGTGTGTATGTATTTTTTTTTCTGTGTGTGTGTGTGTGTGTGTGTGTGTGTGTGTGTGTGTGTGTGTGTGTATTTTTTCCTCGCTCTCTCGAAGGGAAAAAAGCATTAAAGCTAAAAAGAAAGAAAAACCTTTGAAATCTAAGTGGAGAAATGCTTCCTTTTTGAGAGAAACTGCACTTTTTTTTTTTTTTTTGGTCTTACTTGCAATGTAATTCTTAGAGACAAAAAAATAAAAAAATAATAGCAGTGTTAAAAATTGTTTTATGGCTACTGTTTCCTTTTTGACCTTGCTGCTCGACTGTGATTATAGGAGAAGCTGATCAGGAGATCTCAAGAGTTGCAGCTTCCTGGGATTGTCTCAGAGGAATGAAGAGCAAAAGAATAACTTTCCGTCATGGAGTATGTGCCAGTATATTTTCAAGTGTCCTTAAAAGACTTTTCTTTGGGCATAATAAAGTGGATTCAAGGACCCAAGAGGCCAGACCAACAAACAGATATCAGTCCTTAAGCTATTTTTTTTTTTTTTTTTAAAGGAAAGTCAGCAGTTGATCTCAGTAACATTTCCTGTGTAAAATAGTGGCCTGCTTTTTGGTACTGGTTTGCTGTTTGGGTTGTTTACATTAGGAAGCAGAATGACCTAAAGAATGAAGCATTTCTTTGAGGAAGCGTTGTTCCTTTATGGTGACTATATAAAGCTCCCTCTTCAGCAGGCAGCTGGAATCCAGCAGTAGGATTGATCTTCTCCTTTTCTTTAACATCCAAGTCCTCTTTTCAACTATCACTTTATTGAGACAGCACTGTCTTGATTTATCTCAGGGCCAGGATAAAAGTGTTTCCCTCGATGACCTTGAATTTCTTCAGCTTCCTCCATCTGCTGGTTTGATGTTTTGGGCTAGATGTGCTCATTTTCCCAGCAAATGCAGAACCTGGCTGCTGCCTGGCCTTGCTTACAGTCTCTATTTGCTGCCCTTGTGGCTCAAATGCTTTGCTTCAAATGGATAAAGTTTCTTGGACGGTGGTGGGATCACTGTCATGTAAATCTGGTATACATGCTTCACTGTAAGTGAAATTGGTGCCTAGGGTATTGTTCTTTGTTGCTGAAGTATCTCATCTGCAGTTGAGTAATTAGCTGCATAACAAAAATGTTTGTTTACATCTAGAAAGTGACTCATGCCCAGTTAAATTGCAAGTAGCAGTGCCACGAATTCATCACTTCCCTGGCTGTATGAATGGGCATAAAGAGGCTGTACCCTGCCTGTGGGGGATTGTATGTGACCTTTCCTTCTCTTTTCAAAACTGTGTTTGTTCTGTTCTGGAAAAATGACAAGAAGCATTAGTTGTCTTTTCAGGTGGCATAAGATGCCTCAAAGCTAAGTGCTATTGCGTCTAGCTGCCATCTGAGGGGAAGAGTCTTGGAAAAGGAGGGTTTTGGGGTTGCCTCCTCATGTGGTTTCCATGCAAAGAGGCCCCCAACTGAGCACAGCTATTGTATGTGCATGAAGCAGTAAATGGCATTTTGTCTGATTCTTATTATGCAATCATATTACCTTCATGTGTGGCCTGGGGAGGGAAGTGGGAAGGGAGGGCAGAGTGAACCAACCCACTTACCTCCCTGGTGATAAACCAGAGCTTTAAACGTGAACTGATTTGTGGTAGGAGAAAACCAGACCAGTGTCTGGCATCCCTGACTGTAGGCTTTTGCTGTGTTCATATCCTGTATGTATGGAAACTGGCCTTCATCAGCATGGGAGGGTTTGGAGCAACTTGTGCTGCTATGCTAAGGGTCACCTATGTATGGTAGTAGTGAGTGTGTTAAATTTATTTTGTACTGGGTACTAGTTGTCTTCATAGAGCTGGGTTGCTTCTCCTTGGTTAATTAATGTGACAAGCTTAGTTTTGCAGCTGAGAAGCTGTCATCGTGCTTGCGCCGAATTATGCTGAACC
Organism: Pezoporus wallicus; assembly: GCF_028554395.1. NCBI lineage: Eukaryota > Metazoa > Chordata > Aves > Psittaciformes > Psittacidae > Pezoporus > Pezoporus wallicus. Next base: position 2,580,128 of record NW_026635157.1, read on the forward strand.
ACATTATGCTGAATCATTCTTGTTTAAACATTTGTATGATTGTACCTAATTTTAGCAAATTCTTAATTTGGCACGTTCATATGTACGTTTACACATGATGCTTTCATGGCTTGTTAATCTCTAGTTGTGGCAAGTTCTGTATTTTTGAAATCTGAGTTGTCTTTAAAATGGATAAACAACGTATTTCTTTTAGTTTATTGAGCAGAACATCTTAACTGGAGTGGCTAAAAGATGAGACTAGAGAAAGTTTATCAAAATATGCAGTTATTTAACTGAACTAACAAAAGTTAGTTCAAAGGACCCATGGAAATGTGGCTCTGGTGTCCTCCTTCTCAGCCCTTTCCATGCCACCCAGGCAGGCTACTGCTAGTGGAGGGAGAAGCTAGAAATCAGCAGACCCCTAGTGTTTCTGTACCCCTTTTGATTGGCATGGAGATGTCCTGGCCTCCAGTTCCTTATGAGAAGAGCAAATGATGCGAAGTATGGAAGCAACTAAATGGTACCTGGAAGCAGTGTGATGTTGGCCAAGGAGGAATTTATTGCGGAAGGAGGAAGTAGGACTGCAATGAGTATTTGAGGACAGCGTTGGGGAAAAAGATTAAAATTTGCCCGGAAGATGTTTTTTAAGCTAAGTTAAAAGGAGGCACACTAAGATATGTGGTCTGAACACTGATCTTTGGGGTTTTGTTGTTTCTTTTTTGTATGTTTTTTAAATCTAATCTTGGCAAGATCAATTGTCTTAAGTGCTTTAGACTCCTTCTGCCACTCTGCAGATGTTCTGTGAAAACTCTATGAACACTGAGCAGTCTGTGAACTTAGTCCAGGTCTTGACAACAGTTTAACGGGCTGATTAATGACCTGTGTTACTGTAGGTGCAGGTTTCCTCTTCTGTCAGCTAGTGGTGTAACTAAAACTTCCACAGATGTGGCTTTTTGAAAAAAAAAAAACAAAACCAACAAATCAAACAATAAACAACCCACCCCAAACCCTAGGGCCGTCCACAGCTTCAGATGAGAAATCAAAATGGAGAACTTCTCTCCCAAAAGATGAAGAATAAAGAATATGTGTGTCATATACTCTGTAGAGTAATGACTTGTGGCTCGTAAGAGCTTGAGTGCATAAAACAGAGAAAAGCAGAGTAGATGGCACCCATTGAACCAGCAGAGAAAGGAGAGCTGTGCTAGCTAGTTGAACTCTTGGTTAGGCAAACAGGATTCATTGTGGTGGATTAAAATGATCAGATCTGAATTTTAACTTTAAGTAGGAGCACAGGCTGTGCGTCTTTGGGGAACCCCATCTGGTTTCAGGCCTTTTTAGTGGGAAAATGAGACAGTTATGACACTTTTGTCATCTGTTGTGGGCTCTTTTCAGGCGAGGGGGGAGTTACCACAGTTTCAATTTGTTCAGTTCATGAAGTTCCTGCTGGATTAATATTCTGTAAGTGAAATGCTCTGTCCCTGGTGGTGTTCAAGGCCAGCCTTGGGTGACATGATTTAGTGTGAGGTGTCTCTGCCCATGGCAGGGGTGTTGGAACTAGATGATCTTAAGGTCCTTTCTGACCCCAATTGTTCTATGATTCTATGAAATGTTTTGGTTTTGGTTTCCCGTTTGTCAGCTTTACACTGTGTTTTCTTAAAGGTCAAAGACAGCTTGAAAACTCAGTGCTCCAGCATCATTTCCCATAGCCTTCCCTGTCTTCAGAAAAATCTGTTGTGACCATTTTTTTTCAGAAGGAATTAATTTTTTTTTTTCCCTGCTGTTCCCAAGTTGACTTATGTAAGTCACTTAAACCTTCTCAGTTTCCCTGTTTTCGAGGGTCCTTGCAGGTTCAGCCTTCAGCTGATGATACAGAGGAAGAAGAAAAACAGATGAAACTATAGTAAATAAACAAAACACAGTGAATCAGCCTGTTTGTCATTTTCTCTTTGCTTCAGAATAATTGCAGTGATTTCATTAGAGTTATTCCTGATGTAAAGATGATGGTCAGGCCTTGTTAGTAGCAGTCTTTGTCATGCAGCTGGACTCGTAGGTGGATTTATAGGTATTACTGACTGAATTGATTTAAAATCAATTGATTTAAAATCAAAAACCACAGAAGTGCCCTTTTTTATTATTATTTTAAAGAAAAAACTAATATCCACTAAAAGAAAAATCTTACACATGGCCTCTTATTTAGAGTCATTCAAACAATGAAACCATGAGGTTTTGCATTTGATTTTGCTGAGGAGGGGTTCATATTTTTTTTTTTTTGTGTGTGTGTTCTACCCCTGACTTCTGCTATCAACCTGGAGCCTATGGGATAGTTATTGTTTCATCTGTCACCTCATTTGGATCCTGAATGGTTACATCCCCTCATAGAGTACAAAGTAACAATAGAAAACATAAAAAGTAATACTGAGCAAGACTTGCATTATAAGTGAAAGTGAAAGGAACTGGTGTTTCTAGTCCCCAGGGAGGAGAGGGGAAATAGCAGTACAATGGGTGAGTAGTATAAACCAAGCACAGGAAGAAGGTTGCTGTTTATGGGCTTCCTAAGTGTACCTACATGAAGCTCAATGTAGTATGAGGAATGCAATAATACAGAAAGAAATGAGAAATCAATAGTTCTAAATATGTGTATAGCAGAAGAACTGCAGAATGCTTTTCTCCAGGGAAATTGTATTTCCTAGTTAGTAAATGGTACTTGGGGTCACCAGAAATTCAGTTTCCCAGATTAACAACATGATATGGTTTTCTTAGACCATGTTGTACAGTTGCCAGAAATGCCATCCTCTGAGTCTGCACTGTGAACTCAGCTATTTATTTAACCCAGCTTCTCTTATTTTGAAAAGACTATTCTCCTTGCCGAACATACTTGAGACAAGCTCGATTATAACTGTTTCTTATTTTCTAAAACAATAAGAACAAATGACAGAAGGAAAGACCAGATCTGCTGTTTCCACTTTGTTCTTGAACAAAAATTCATTTAAACATGGAACATCTCTCAAGAACCTTCTGTTTTGTGCATTCATTTGTGCTGTACAAAGCAGGAGAAAAATGCTACATATTGTCATGGGTCAAATTTGATGCCCAGCCTGCACTTGCAGAATACGAAACAGTCTTCTCTAGAGACTACTTTGAAGGGAGCTGAGTGTTCTTCAGAGGAGTGAAGTTTGATTTGTAATCCTGTCTTTAAGAAATGCCCATGCATCCTTTTTTTTTTATTATTATTTATAACTTGTATTTAAGAGTCAAGGGAAGAAAAACATTTTGCCTGTTATTGCCAAATAATGTGCTACATGTAAATAGAACAACTGCTTGCTTTCAGTATCTATAATGACCAGGTGTCCATTTTAGAAACCTGTAGAAAACAAGCATGGAAAAGGGTACCAAATATCAGTGAATCAGTGAACCTCATTTACTAGCTTCAGGTATAAATACCTGTTTTCTAGTAATGGAATTGCTCATAGTTTAAATTGTTTATTTCTGCATACCTTGACAGAGTAACAAGAAACAAGCTCAAAAATGGTAGCAGGCTCTACAAGGGTCACTGCTGAGTTTTCACTTCAGTTCATGTCGAGGTGTTCACTTGGTTGCTGTAGCAGCTACAAGTGAGGTAACTGTAATTAATCTGGTTTATTAAAAGCAATGTACTGTTGCCACACTATTGGTATAGTTTCACTCAGTTCTTCAGATGCTGGTGGATCTGACAGTTGCCCCCCCTGGAAGACTTGCTGCCAGTAAGGGGCATTGAGTCAGTGACAGTGACCTTGTAAATACAGACCACCGTGCTGAAAGTGAGGTGCTCTGCATTGTGTTTCTGTATGTGTGTTCCTTTATTCATTTCATAGTTATCAGACTTAGTAGTTTGTTGAAAAATGGTTAGTTACCAGAGCGTGTTGCAGATTTTTACATGGACTTTGTATTTTCCAAAGTTGCACATTTCAAGAAAAGCATTTTACTAAACACGTGATTTTTGAAAAGTTTCAAGCACCTCTGCTAAAAGTAGTAATTTGTCCAAATTAAAATATTAGACTGGAACCACTTTAAAAGTGTAGAGCTGAAATGCAAGCTAGACTGTGGATTTCATTTATTCCAGACACAGTTAAGTGAAGCTTTTTGATCCAGACAGTCCTACTTTCTGAGTATAGTTCAAAATCTAGGTTGAGAAATGAATCTCACATTGGAAGTTTGACCAATTTGTGTATGTCACTGGAGGATATTTAATAAGGTTTGATTGGACCTGGAAGGTAATGAGTGCCTGATATTTTTGGTGAATAGACAGGAGTTAAAGATTTCCTGAGGATGGCCCTGAGGTCATCTTGCATTTCACATAAATGCAGCCTACAAGAACATGTTACAGACTGTCCCATACATTGCAAGACCAATGACATCATTGATAAACTCGGTATATAACAAGTGTGTTGGGTGAGCGAAGTGTTTCTTTTCTATATTTAGCACAGTTAAATGGGATGATAGTTTGCTTTATGTGAAGGTAACATTTTCTTGATTTTATTTAATGTTTTTAAAAAAAAAATCTCAAATTTGCAGCGAAGTAAAGATGTAATAATCTGAATTTAAGCTGAGACAAGGTATATGTTTTAGTATGTTGGCTCAGTGTACCTTGCCAGCCCACCACAAAGTCAAGAATATTTTTAAGGGCCATACTGAAACGAAAAGCAAATCTGTGTAACTTCATTTTCTGGGTACTTTCGCTGGTTTTGGCTTGATCCGAAGCCCGCAGAAGTCAATGGGAGCCTTTCTGTTATCTGTGGTTGGCTTGGATTGGGCTCCATCTTAATAATGTCATTAGTTCAGCAATAATATTTCAGGAAGCTGAAAGACAGCTTGATAAGGTGGGAGAGAGCAGGCAGGGCTTAGAAATCAGTGCTTCGTGGTAGACTGTTCATGCAGGCAGCACTGTTTAGAAAGGGTAGAGCATTTTGGAAAAACAGATCTGCTTCTGCAAGTTGCTTAGGGATACTGAAGTCAAAGAGCATCCAAACATTGCTTTGTGAGTTGCCTTTACTGCAAATAGAGTTAATGTTTCATTATATATGGAAAAATGCTATCAAATTCCCCTCTGGGCCTCATGGAAAAAGTGAGCTAACAAGAATGTTAATTTTAACCCCCTTCTCAGATGCCAGGAAGGAGGAAAGAGTTCTTGAGGCTGCCATACCCTCAAGATACCCATCCCAAGATACCCTGTTGAGGTCAAGAACACTTTTTTTCTTCCCCGATCTGAGCTTTCTACCTCAGCCAGGAAGAAAGAAACTCAAATTAGTTGAGAGAAAATGGGAAACAAAAAATGCTCATGCCTCACATGAAACTGGGATATGTGTGGGGAAAGGCCTCTGTGATTGGGAGATAGATGGAAGCAGGATGACCGTGCCTGGATAGATCTGCTCTGGAGGCTGCAGGCAGCGCTCAGCTGGGACCAGAGTATGCAGAATTTCACAATGACCCAGACATTGTGGGCTTCTGCATATTGGGGTATTAAGGATTACATTCTTAAGTGGCTTATCTTTGAAGGCAGTAAGCATGGGCAAAGAGGACCTTGGAAACCTGCTCCCTGGTTCCTTTTTGTCCTGGAGCTGAGAATTAAGCTTGGCTCTGCTGCCTTCCACATGGCTCAGACTGGAAGTGGGAAAGGATGCCCTGTACACGGCAAGGGGAAGAGGAAATCTCTGGCCACATGACTTTGTGCAGATGGTCTTAGGCTTCTCACATAATCCTATGTTTTTTTTTCTTTGGAGGGACCATACCTCTCCTTTGCCTGAGTGTAGGCTTGTGTAGGAGGCTCAGTGAGGGAATCTTCCTGATTTAATTATTCCTTACATGTTGTTTGCCTGTGTATGGGACAACTGAGCCCCTAACAATCAATCTTGCATGCTCTCAAATAGGAAAATGCTACATATGATCTAAGCTGCATGCTGAAATGGGGTTATTGGAAATGAATTTTATGGCTGAATAGGCATCATGTTGTCTCTTTGCTTTTTTGGGCTTTTGGTTATTTATTCACAATGTCATGCTGGGAAAATGTTTTATGTCTTTCCATTTAGCTCACTGACTCAGTCTTCTGCTTCTGGAAATGCTTATATGCAGATGAAAAAATATAGATTTTTCTGTGTAAACTGGTGGCTTACTTTTTGCTCATGTTAATTGAAAGGCTTATCTCTGTGGCATCTTTTTTAAAGAATGGGAAAAGAATTTCCTGAACTCCTATTATATGCCTTAAGGTAAATTATTTTTGCTATTTTTTATCCATGTTGTCGTTGCTTAGGAACGGAAGTAATAAGATTAATTTTGAAGTCTTCTCCTTCCATTTGTACTTCCATCAAACTGTTAATTCCTTTTAGCTGTTATGTTCCATGCAGTAATTTACTAAATATTTAAATGTCTTCCCTTATAGCCTTTGCATGCATTTCATTTGTAAATCTTTCTTCTCACACATGGTCTGTGTTTTGGTAATAGAGGTCTATTGCAGGCATTCGTAATTACTAACATTCCTTACAAAGTTTACATGAGGAACTTTATTCAGGTGCTACAATTTTTAGGTGTTTCAGATTTAGAGGTATTTTGATTCTGTGAAGAAGATAGTCTCTCGATTGTAAGACTGTTGCATTTTTTTCCCTTGTTCAGAAAGGTTAGGTTTACATGGGATAATTATTGCTGTAGAGCATGTTTGATTACTGTTAAGATAAATGACTGAGAAATAATCCTTGGTAAGTAAAGCTGCTGGTTTTTTTTTGCTTCCTTACTAGTAGTCTTCCCCTTCATTTCTAGGGATATTAGAAGTGGGAATATCATTGAATGATCTGGCTCTTCAAATATGAGCGTCATTTGTCTGTAACCCATCATGCTGCTACATTAATTTGTTTATACCTGTCATCTATCTTATGGCAGATGAGAAGAAAAACCAATAAATAGCTATTTTGCCTCCTCTTCCTATAACTTTCCGTATGTTAACATGCTTACTTTTGTTCACTTAGTGTTCAGGCTTGAAACAGCATGTTTCAGATTTCTCTTTAGTATAATTTGTTTACTTCATTTGGTAGGGGCAGTGCTTATCAGCAACATATGTCCTCTTTGTTTAAACTGAGTTTTCCTAAAAAATGTTGAGATGATATACTGTGGTGTGTATCCTTGCAGAAGCTGATGCCCTCCATCTTTTACTGTACAGTGGAGATAATAGAAGCCTCTTGCCTGCTTAACTTGTGTGATTAAAATGGGACACATTGTGATGTTCTCAATTAGCATGATCAGCTCCCTGGGAGCCCTGGCTTTGGTGGTTTGCATTTTCCTCTCTAATGAGTAGAAAGACTCTTTTGAGAATTGCTGAATAATTCAGACCATTAGGAACCTGTCAACTTAAACAATGCCCCCTCTGACCAGAAAAATGATTGTGAACAGTTGGACGCCCTGGCAGATGTTGAACTTGTTCTCATTGTTCACTCTGCTTTGGGCAAATAGCTTTGCAGCTACTTACAGGATTTGTGCATCACTCCTTTCAGGCAGTGTGTGTGGGTGTAATCAATACATGTTAGCCAGACTTCTAGGTTTTATACCACAGTATTTCTTTTAGTTAATTTAATGATATTGTGATAAGTTGCTTATGTTGCCATATACCACTTTTAGTAGGTTGGCTAGCCAGCTATAATGAGAAATCACAATCAAAGCTTAAAAAAAAGAAAAAAGGGAGCAAACAAACACCATTCCCCCCCCCCCCATTTGACTTCTTTAATATTCCTTCTGTTATGTTAATTCCTTATTTTGCATTTTGTGCTTATCGACGAACAGAAGGATTAGAGGTATTGTCAAACAGAATTTGCTGTGCTCTCATATAACCCTAGGATCTGCAGTTTCAGGGGAAACATTCATGTCTTGAAACTTCCTATAAAATCATATGCATATGCAGGACTACTTTAGTTAAAACTCATTATGCAACAAGATCTCTTTTATATGCCCTTTGGGGCATGCTATTGAAGCAAATACTGATTTAACACAATTTTCTTAGAAACTTTGCCATAATTATCCTTCTGTAATGTTTATTTATGTCTGCAGATTTTTTAACTTAATTGATGAAGAAGTGATCAGTATTATAATGAAAATTTATCTAATAAATTTAGTTAGAAAACAACCCCTTAAAGCTTCCCGCCCCCAGCAACTGTTTGCACTTCTCTCTTGAATGGGTGGTAGCAAATAGTCAAGCTTGCACAAGCAATTAGCTGATCTGTTGGATCAGTTAATGGAACAAGCTATGGTAGTAATGCAATGTGAAATAACGTCTGTGTTTTATAAATATTTATGTTGTAAGATCTCCTAGTATATTCTTGTGACAAATGACTCCACCTTCAAATATTTTTACATGTCTAATAGGCATAGGTTTTTTTTAATGGCATGTGTGAAGTCTTCAGTTCTCATTTTTTTAACCGAATGCATTGTAAACCTTTCCACTCCTATTTTTATGGCATTTCAGTTGTTCATTAGATTTTTGTTCCTGCAAAGTTAACGTGATTAAGTCGAGAGCATTTACACATCTACCTGCGGTTGTAAAAGAACTTCTGATTATAGCTTGGAAGATAGAGTTACCTAGTTAACTAAAACTTGTTTCTGTCCATTAGGTATTGAAAAAGGGTACTGCTGAAATAGGCTGCTTGTCAAAACAGATGCCTCAGTTCTGCTCTAGTGATACAGAAAGTAGCAAATACTGCTCAGAAGGGGTTCCCATCTTGATCTTGTGATTCAGTGTTTCTTGCTCACTTTGTTTTTCTTAGTTCTGAAGAAAAAAAGGCTATTAAAAAATGCGAGCCTCAGAGGCTGTGCAGGGCAAGCCTCTCTGTAGTGGTAGCTGCTACCACTTGTGAGCTGCCATCACCTGGGGCTCAGAGATTAACTCTTATGAGGGCCTCGGTGGTCCTGGACATTGCAACAGCAACCCTGGCAAAGCAACCCTCCATTTTGTTTGCGGAGCATGGCATTATATGGTGTGGGATGTCCCTTTGGCCCTTTGGGGTCAACTGTCCTGGCTGTGTCCCCTCCCATCCTCTTGCCCACCCCAGCCTACTTGCTTGTAGGGCAAAGTGAGAAATGGAGAAAACCTTGATGCTGTGCCAGCGCTATTCAGCAGCAGCAAAATCTCTGGTGTGCTGTCAACACTGTTTTGGTCGCAAATCCAGAAGCACCGTAGGGGCTGCCATGGAGAAAATTAACTCCATCTCAGCAAGACCCAGAGCAAGAGTACTGATTGATGGTTCCCTCTTCTATTGTGCTTAGTCATCTAAATTGAGGAGGTAGGTTTGCTGTGTAATTCACCTATCTCTCCTGATTTCCTGTTTTTCTGTAATGCTTCTGCCACATGCCCTGCCATCACGAGCATGCTTTCTCTTTCTTCATTTAATCATACTGAAATTAATAAGACACTAACCAGAATCACTTTGATTCCCCAACTATTCTCTGTAACTCACTTGAAAATAGATCATAACCACAAATAGTAAGCCCATGCCTACAGCAGTGATAAAGAACCACACAGCACAAAAATAAAGGAAAAGTTCGTCTTCCTTTAGACATCAGGTATGGCATATTACATGCCTTCAGTGTCAGTGGGTTCTCCCTGTTTCAGACATTAGGAAAACCCATTTGAGAGGAGCATTGAGGTACATGTGGAGAGTGCCTGGACAGCAGCCCCTCTCTGCTGAGCTGGGCAAGAGCATGCTGGCTCCACAGAAAGGTGGGAGTGGGGAGCATCCCTTTGATCTCTTGAATTACAGCATTTCACAGGGAGAACTGCAGCCTCTGACAGGAAGATGGTAGCCATTTAGGGCATTGTAAGTCTCTGTGATAGCTGAGGATATAAAATTGTGCTCATCTGCATTATTTTTTGTTGCTTAACATCTGTTCTGACCTACAGCCAGAGCTGTTAGACTCACGTTGATGCTGTCATTCAGTAAGTGAAATGGCCTGCTGGGGTCTGTGAGCTTTGGTGAGAAGCTCACATAAGCTTCTATTTACTCATTTCCCACATTCCTCTCAATCAGAGTTAAGCAACTGTTTTAACAATAACAGTGCATGAGCACTGGTTTGCAGAAAGGTGAGAAGTTCTCAGAAATTGAATTGACATCTTCTAGAGGAATTTCATGTGGTGTAAGGTTTCCCTTCACCATGGGCTGAATGAGAGACTGCTGTTTTCTTTTTTGCATTTCTCTTTCAAGGCTGAAGATACCAAGGATGGACCTTGAGTACAGCTCAATGAGAATATTTCTCTAGCAGATGTTGCATGGTTCAGATGTTTTAGTAATGAAATCATCAAGGCTTTGAATCTCATCTCTGGTTATTATTTTGTTGACAATAACATGTAATTGTTTTTTAACAGCTTAGCTACAGTTAGCACAGCTTCCCAGCTTTCTTGAGAGCTCCATTAGAGGTTTTTGATTTGAGAAACGCAATTTCTACTTCAAACTTCCTTAATTCCTACCCAAACTCTGTTTTGGAGAACATAAGTGCATGTTTTGGATTTCACAGGAAGTCTTCTTACACCTCTGCCAGTCTGTGGTTAAGCCATGATTGGCAAGATACCAAAATCTCTTCATCCATGACCATCCAGTGCCTGTTTGTTGAGTATTGGCAGAGGGACCTTATGGACCAGGGATTTTCACACAGCTCAGCTGTATGAATGTCAGGTGAGCCAGGCAGGAGAGGGCAAAAGGCAAGTGGTGAACTGGCATTTCAGAAGCAGACTTGAGTGTATCTAAGAAAAGATATTTTATAGGGGTGGCATATGTTATAAAAGTGGGCTGAGTTTAGGGAAGGAGGTGTATTGTCTTAGCATGAATGCTGTGAATATGTGCATTTTCTGAGTTTTCCTTAATGAATTTCCATTGCTTGGAAAACAAAACAGTGGTGACAATGGGATGTCTTAGCACTTTCAAAGTAAAATTTAAGTGGTTTTGTAGTGTAAAAGTAGTGTAGAACATAGGTTAAAATAGCTGTCTTTATTTTTGATCATTCATTCATCTCCATCTATAAAAATAAGTTCTTGGCTTTAAAACATTTTGTAGAGCATATGTTTAACATACAACCTTCATAACACCTTTTTAATCTAGAATGTTTATATAGCCAACCTGCTATCCAAGGCACAACTTTTAATTCCATTACAGACTTCACTGTACAAACTACAGTTTGTTTTTACTGCAAAACAGAGATGTTAAGAGCCATTAAGCTAGCAGAGACATGCATTAACACAAGCTATGGAGCTTCCTGTTTCTGTATTGAAATACCCTTTAATTTCCTGTGTGATCTAGCAGCTTCCTATAAAATGAGGATAATGGCACCCTTCTCTTTTCCTGCCATGTTGTGATGATACATTTGTGGAAGATTGTGAAGCACGTAAATACTTTGCATAGTAAGAAGAGATTAATGTCATGTGTTCAGCATGGAGCTTGCCTACTCCTTGTTGATTTTCAGAGGATATTTCATTACTAGATTGCCCCAAATAGATAATGGCAAGGCAGTGGGTAGAAAAAGGGTACAAAGTGGATGTGGAGACTTAGTTTTGCTAGTGTAATAAACAAGGACCATCCTGCTGCAACCAACAAGCTAGACTCTACCAAAGCCCTTTTCAGGCTCTTCTGCCTGTCCCCCAAGGAGCTCCTCAGGGATCAAGGCAGGAGGAAGCCTTGTGGTCAGGGCGAGGGCACTCGCAGCAGCCCTGAGTTGGAAGGATGTTAAAGCTCCATTAAGTCAAGCCAGAAGAGTATGCCTTCAGCGTGTAATGCCAGTGAGTGTGCTAAAAGGTACTTTAGGGGTGGAAGCAAGAATAAAAAAACTGGGGAGTATCAACTAGAGTCCTGAGACCAAGCTAAATGCGAAAAGTGGGAATGGCTGATAAGTGGGAGACACAGTAAATACACAGGTAGGTTAGATATAATGTAGTAAATAGCTGAATGACCTCTAGGATTAGAGCGATAAAATGTAGTGAACTTGGAGGAGAAAGTACAGGGTTGAGTGCTTTGCACTAATAGCAAAAATGCCTGTTGACATTTGGGAGTCACCCTCTGAAAATGAAAGCGGAAGGGAATCAACAGCTTTATTACCCGTTGCTGGAAGATTGTCAAGTACTAATGTGATTCGGCTGAGTCCTAGGTTATGTCAGTCCAGGTATTTTCATTGACTTAGGGAAGAATTACTGTTATTGAGCAGAGTGCTGGAGAGGCATCTTTGGGAATAGTATTTATGCTTCTGAACATTCACCTTTAAGAAAGATAAGTTCGACAAAACAGGTGATTAAAGGCTTCTGGGCTGGCTGGAGGCTAATCTTATCTAAGGAGTCATTCGAACATGCTTTGTTTAATCAAGTAAGAGGTGGATTCATGAAGGAAGTACAGTACTTTTGTGTGAGAAGGGGGATGGAACCAGAGAAACCTCGTGGTTAGCTGTCATTGCTTCCACATTAGTCCCAGGGCTTGGATGTGGCCTGTTAGTGAAATAGTTGGACCACAGCAACGCTAAGTGAAGAGAATATAGCTGTACTGGGAACAGGAAAAAGAAAATAGTCTGCTTTTCACAGAGAGCAAAGTTGTTACCAGAACAAGCAGATGTGAAGCCCTCAGATGGGTATTAAGTTGTAGAATTAAGAATATGGGCATAAGTCATGTACTGCTTTTTTAAGAGGTGAAATAGGATTTTATTCCAAATTACTCCAAAGCTGCTGGGTTCTGGAGTTCACTGTGTAATGAGACAGGATAGCAGACACAGTGAAACAGAGGTCCACCTTTAGGTGTCAATTCCTGTGTTGCTATGCAAATTGTTATTTCATTTTTGTGGACATAAATATTGATTTGGGGCTTTTGTGGGTTACCAGTGATTTCTGTTGTAGTGTTCATGTGTTTATTTTCAATTCAATACATCATCTGCAGCGTAACTTGGCTGTATTTCCATGCTTGGCACTTGCATGTGACCCTGTGATTTTATTAGAATATTGAATAAATGCCTTGTTTTTTGGCTGAGTTTGCTCACCAACTGTTGCTGCAATCAATGAAGTGTTCAGCTTTTCTGATAATAAAGCAATTGTTCATGTGCTTAACTACAGATTTAACAGCCTAGCTCTGTATATTGGAACTTGGGGATGTCATTTGCATCCAAAGAGACCTGTTTTATCTGAGGTCAGTTATTAAATCCCAAGTGATTGTCTCCATAGGACAGTATAAAAAGTCTGACGAAAGCAGTGAGGAAGAGAGAGCCTGAGTTTGCGGTTGTATACGTGATGCTGTTGTGCATTTGTTAGACGTGACTGAGAGCCGCTCTTAAGAGCTGGTTTTCATGACTACAGCATTCCCGCTGTGGTTTGGCAAGTTGTGTTTTTGCCAGGGCGTCTCACACGGATGTTAGGAATACCTACTCCCTCCTAGCAAGTTAAAAAAAAGGTAAAAAGAAAAACCTCAGAAGACCAAAAAAAACAAACCAAAAACAAGATACCCTGGAGCTATCTTCAGGCAAGCAAACCCCTGTCAATTCAGCAGCCCTCTGAGCAGCTTTCCTGTGGAAGCAGCCTGGAGGCTGAGGAATGCGGGGTCAGACAAGAGCCCAGTCACAGCATATTCTCCGGCGGCTGTCCAGCATCGTGGCAGGCTGGCCCGCATAATCGTTTCAGGCGGCCCGTGGAAAACCACCCTCTGGTTAAGTCTGCATCATGCTGTTCCACCAATGGAAAAAATTGAACGGGAGGAGGGTGTGTAGCCTGCAGACAAAAATACATCCAGCCTCGCGCAAGATCTGTTTTTAGTTCCTAACGGCTGAGCATTTTGAAGTGTTAGGCACAGTTTCCTGGCGTGTCCAGGGCAGGGAGAGTCCCTGTGCCTGCGTGTCTGTGTCGCCATGGCAGAGCTGGGGCAGCTAGGAGGTTGAAGCCAGTGCCCTGGGGAAGGTAAGTGAAAGCGGGAAGAGGGACTGGAGCCAGTGAGGGAGATGCTGGGGGAGAGCATTCAGTTGTCTGCTTGCCTGCTGCCGGACAGACCTGGAAAACTGCAAGAAAAGTAAGGAAAGACTTGGGAAGCCTCTGAAAGCAAAGGGCAGAGCAGGCTACGGCAGCACCAGGTCTTGTAGCCTTCGCGCTGCCCCTGCTATCGCTGGCTGTGCCCGCGATGAATGGTTTTCCTCTAGAAAACAGTTCTCGGTGGTCATCTGTCAAACTCAATTGCCTGAATTGCTAAATAAACCACCACTAGGATCATTTTCAGCTCTGCTATGACAGGGCTGGATTTATTTTAAGGCAAATTATGAGAAAGTATATTTGAGAGTGCTACAGTTGCTGCAACATTAAAGTGACTCTCTAATACAGTGTGATTAATAATCGTTGTGAATCTTTTTTATTATGCTGTCTATTCTCCTGAATACTCCAAGTAACCTGCAGTAAATAGACAGTGTATCCAAGCAAGGGTTATATGTTTGTGAAGAGTTAAGAGGACAAGTTTCAGTCAGCACTACAACCACCACTGAACTGGGGTGGTAAGGAAAACTGGAGCTCCTGCATCTGGCAGAGGTAGATCCTGCACAGGTTTTGATCTTTCTACATTGATTTTTGATATTATGTAGATTTTTAATATGTAACTGTACAAAAAACTGTTAAAAATCAATGTTTTGTGGCACAGGAAAAGTAAAAAAGAGAGAAATGCCCCAGAAATGGAGAAGTGCCTTCCACTACCGCATCCCCCAATTTTTTTTTAAGCATGGGGTGATTAATTGCTTGTACAATGCAACCAAAGTTTGCTACTTTGTTTATGCTTGTTGCTGATGTGGTCACAGAGTTAATTTTGTACGCTGATGTATTACTTCTGGAAATGGTGCGTTTCTTTCCCTTTTGGGTGGACGATTCATTAACACTATACAATGTATGGCAAATTACTAGTTAGAGGCAATAGATGGATTGTATTTTTTTCATGATCACCTTCAGCAGGAAAGAGATATCCATATGTCATGGAAGAGAGGACTCTGAATAGTGCAGTCGGTAGCTGTGAAGCTACAAAGCAAGTGTTTCAGTGGGGAAGCCTAATCCTCAGAGTACTTTTTTATTCTTCTGATGTGTGAGTAATGCACTGGTACTACAGGGGTATAGAAAAGGAAGCCCAGAGCTGTGTGACTGCTATAGGGCTCTTGGCATGCAAAAATCAAGATCTGCTTTTAATTTTCCAAAGGGCTGTGTCTCAGGTTTACCTCGGGTGTCTAACTCCCAGATCCTCTGTCCTCTTCAGGAAGTCCCGGGGCCGAAGGTGGGAAAGCATTTACTTTGGAACTGACACTCTCAAGTGTTTATGAATGTGTAAACTGAGAAATAGAAAAGACTATGCCAAATGCAGCATGGGTTCCCCTCCCACTTGTGGAGTGGGCTATGTAAGAGGTGGCAGGCAGGGAGTCCCACAGCCATCCCAGGCCCTATCCTACAGCCTGAAGCCCACTGTCTTGCAGTTGCTACTGCAAATTTTTCTTTGGTGCCAAGGGTTCAGAGTTGGTCCAATAGACCTGGGAGGATCTTTTGGGGCAGAATGGGCTAATGTTCCTGCCTGGAATTGCTCTGCTGCCTTCACTTCTGCTCTACCTGGGATTGCTTGTCTACAGGGATGCTCAGGGTATGGTGTTGTGAGCTGTGTCCTAGTCCAGAAATAACATTTCTTTTACCCTCTTCAAAGCTGATGTTTTGTAATCTACAGTTTTGGGTGGATACAGGTCAGAGAATATCCCCATAGCTGCCTGCTGACTATGACTATTTGATGACATGAGTTGATTGTGATTGCTACTGAAACAGACAAGAGGAGGGCAGATGTTCCTGGTGGGGATTGGGAATTCCAGTTTGACAAGAACATCAGAGTCTCACCTCCAGCTGTTACCATGAATAAGGAGGTCTAAGGCAGCGATCTCTTCAGGGTTATGTCTAAGCTCAGGCAGGAAGTCTGCAGGTCTGAGCTTGGTCTCTGAAATGTTGTTACTCACTGGCCCAGGGCAGGCAGCGAGGCTGGAGCCGAAGATCCCTTGCTTGGAGCATCTTGGCTCCTTTCAGGTGCACCATCCTCTCTCCCCTAGGCCTTGAAATCCTTTGAAAGCACCATATTAATCTACATCGGGACCTGCCAGTATGCTTACAACCAGAGTAAAGACCTTTCAAATCACTGGGCTCATTTCCCCTTTGAGGGCAGGAAATAGACCCTTTGACATATCAACTCTTTAACTACTGCAGCTACTGCATTAAGCCAAGATGTTAGCTGGCATTCCTGGTTGTTGGGGTTTGTTTTTTTTTTCTTTTTTTTTTTCTTTTTCCTAAGCTAAATGGCTTTTATTTAAATGGATGTGCACTTTAGCCAT
This sequence comes from Pezoporus wallicus, assembly GCF_028554395.1. Classification (NCBI taxonomy): domain Eukaryota; kingdom Metazoa; phylum Chordata; class Aves; order Psittaciformes; family Psittacidae; genus Pezoporus; species Pezoporus wallicus. The sequence continues at coordinate 2,596,457 of NW_026635157.1, forward strand.
TGTGTATAATTTCAATAACATTTACAGATGGTGAAATTTGTTTCTCCTGCCAAAGAAAAAGTCCCTAGAGATTTAGATTGTATAAGCACTAGTGTAATATGATAAGGATCTCTAGGCTTGACTCAGTCTTCCATATTGCCCTAACTTGAAAACTATAGAACATAATTTAATTAAGCTGCCAATGTTTTGGACCCAGAAGAATAGGCTGAGTAAAAGAAGGAGTCATGTCCCAGGTAAGGAATGTGTAATTCTGATGCAGTATATATGTGATGCAGTGTAGACCTGTTTGGATTAATGTATTTAAAGAAAAGAATCCTGGTAAAGAAGAGTGTCCCTTTCTTGCTTAAACTGTGAAATTAGAAGTCTATATGCCATGTAGGTATGATTCACAGCATGAAAGAAGTTTCTGGGGTCATAATGACTACTGATTTTTAATAAGAAAACTATTTGTTTTGATTTGATCTGTGAGCTACCAAGCAGTTCTTAATGCAGGAGTCTGTAGCTTTAAAAAGGCTAATGAGTGAGTGAGGAATTCTGGCTTCAAATTGGATTTTTAAGACAAAATAGTCCTATTTTTTTTTTTAAAGAAAGGCATACTTGTGGTGTTTTGGTTATTCATTCTTTGAATGCAGTGGTATATAATGCAAAGTATCCTGCCAAGAATACCATGGTATAATTATTATGGTATATTTTTGTAATAGGAATGCGATTGAGATTGCAGGAATAAGAAATCTGCTTCTGATTTGTGGAAGCATGTGACCAAAATGCGTAGTTCTAAAAAATACAGTAAATTGTTTCCAGTAAGAAATTCTACATTTAATCCAGACACAATGTTGTGCTAACCTGCCTCCCTCATTAATTTCACATATCCATCCATACGTGCAAGAAGGGGAGGACAGGTTCGCATTCTAGCATTCTGTATTACTTTTGCATTAAAACCCCAAGTAGATTAAAACTTAATTAAACTTCAAACCTGTAATTCTGTATCCCTGTAAGAATTCACAAAGTGCACTGATTGCTTGCAAAGCTTACGAACATGTTAGTATGTGAAAGATAGTTATATTCAATTTCTAGGACTTTACATAAGCCATTTAAAATGGACAGTGTTTTAACAACTAAGTGAAAGAGAATGTAAAAAGAAAGAAAAAAAAAGTACGAGTTGCTCTGTCAATTAAAAGTACCCAAGCCAAACCAAAAACAGAAAAGGCTTTTCCTGATGTAAAAAGCCAGTAATGTAGTTGCTGTACATGACAGCATGCAACATTTCTAACTGGATCTGCCATTAAAAGAAAATAAGTTGGTCATTTCATATAAATGAGGGGGCTTTCTGTTTCCTTTTTTTATTGCTCTGAAATGCTTTCAGATTCTCCATTATCCCAGTTCCACTGATCCTGATGACAGTCTCCTGCTCTGCACTTATGAACCACGCACTCAGAGCAGCCACCTGTGTAAAGACTCTGGTGAAGCCTTCCCTCCATGCCTCCCCTCTCCACCATGTGCAGCCTGGAGATGGCCATTGTAGTCTGACTCTGCAGTTGGGTGTCCTTACCTGCCCATGTGGAAATAGGATTTTCAAATACAGCAGAAAGCATGCAAGACTCTCCTCTTGCTTCATTACTAGAGAGCAGTTGATGGGATATACTCTGCCCTTTGCATGTAAAGGCTCTTTGCACAAGTATTTATATCGCCACTGAATGAGTTGAAGTTCTGCCTTACTTTGCCAGATATTTATACCAGTATGGATAGCTGAGAAGGGACTGTGTCCAGAGGCAGGTGCCTTCTTTAAAGGTACTGCGCTGATGCATGTAACAATCCTCCTGTTGATGAAGAGGTGGTGACACATGGTGGCTGTGTAAGCTACAAGTATGAATAAAACACTTGGTTAGCTTATTTCTTTCTTGAATAATTTCCTCAAGGAAATTCCTTCTTAAAAAGTTTAAACTGTATCCTGGTGTGTCACTGTCAAGAACTGAAAAGATGTAGGCTTTTACTTTTTAGTGGTGAGACGGGTAGCTCTAGCTCCTACCTATTTTTAGCTCTTGATCCAGCACTTCTTTTAAAAGCCTTTTTATTGTTAAAAACATTTAATTTAAGCCCTTCTGATGTGCATGAAGAGTTCCTGTTCCTGGTATTGCTGAAGACTCATGAGTTTCTGCATTTCTTAATGAGTCCTCACTCTGGTGCTTATTTTATGGCATGATGTTATCCTCATTTAGACCTGTTGTTTGTTTTTTTTTGCCATTGTTTTTGCTGGTTTTGCACTGATGCCCTGTTTAGTGAAGATCAACTTCCCTCTACTTCATCAGCAGATTTTTGGGAAAGCTTCAGCAGGTATTGAATGGTTTGCAGATCACTTTTTATACAGCTGCCAGTGAAGATTCATTGTCAGCAGCCATCCATAGGAATAAAGGCATCAAAATACATCAGAGAGATAGCTTTGGTGGATGTGTTTGTGTGCCTCATGGGGGTAACTTCTCGATCCAGGCTAAAGCCTAACTTTGCTAGGGCTGAAATTAGTTGAGCTCTTTCAACATCCTGGGTGGTGAAATAGTCAGTTCCAGTCAGGGAAACCTGCTGAAACTCCCTAGGAAGATGCTACCGCAGTCTCTTGCCTTTTTGTAACTGGTATATAGCTACTGTCCAATGCTGACTGTGGTTGCGGAGCATTCAGTCTACTTATGGCTCTGTGCTTGCCTCCCATCAGTCTGGAGCTTGCCATTTTCTGACCTCTAGTTTTAGGGTCTCAGCCTGGCTAGTGTGACTGTACAGGAAGCAGATGGCTGGCAGTAGCAAAATCATTTTGGTCTGTGTTCCCACTGTAGCAGATGAGACCAACACAGGAGCCTGTCTCCCTTGACTCAGACCTCCCGCTAATTCATAATGTAATAATTCCTTGTTGTATCTTATAAGCAAACCTAGTACTGGGATGTTGTTGTTATAGTTCAGTTTTGCTTGCAGTATGGTTAGCAAGTTAAGGTTTCTAAACCTGTATTTTGAGAGATTAAGACTGAGGAGGAATGCACCCATGCAATTGTAGAGCACTACTTGTACGTGCACTCACCTTCATCTTAAGAAAGGCATTTACCCCTCTGGCATTTATAAAGCAGTCTAGGTGCGGTGGTAGTAATCGTAGAATAGTTAGGCTTGGAAAGGACCTGATCAGGCGCTTCTCCAGAACGGCTCGCGTGTTTGTATTTTGGAGCCCAAAAAGTCTAAGGGAACTTAATGTGGAGAAGCCCAAAGGTGGGGAAATACGTTTTTAGCTCTGGGGTTATGATTTGCGCTAATTATTGGGTGTGGTGGGGAAACATACTAATCACCCCAGATTAGTATGTTTGCATAGCTGGGTTTTTTGAATGTGTTAAGATGAACCAGGGTGAAGATTAAAAACTTCTTTTTTAGGGAATGTGGTATAATTGAAAGCAAATAAACTCTTAATAGTCGTCTTCAGGCACAGTGAGCTGCTTTCTAAATATGCTGATTATAACTGAAGAAAATATTCATAGAAACTGGTTTTACTCACAAGAAGTATTCATCCCTCTGTGTAAGAAGAGAGAAAAGCACATTTTCGTCTGCGGTGGTAGGTTGCTGTGGGAAATATAGGGGAAGCTGAACTCTGTTCCCTGCACTGTAACTTCCAGTGCTTCCACAGTTCAAATAGTGTAAAATGTGTGACTGGAGCAAGCACAGCCAGAGCTTGTCCACATTTGCCTGCCTGCCCCAGTGTCCCTCTGCCTTTGGGCACCAGCTGATTCACTCTGCTCTCTCCCCCTACACCATCCCCTTTATAATCTGCAGAAAGAAAATTGCTTCATACAAGTGTGAGGCAAGAGAAAGGCACCACAGCTGATTTTCAGGTTGATGGTCTTTGTACAGCCTTGCAGATGCCCCGATTGGTTATTGCAGTGTGCACGAATGTTTAGCCTACCGTAGCTTTCTGGACAGCCAGGATGCTGAGAGAAATTCCTTGGGGCTATTTCTATGGGATTTATTGACTGTTCTGTTGTACTGCTGACTGATTCCTTCACAGACTGAGGCGCTATTTTGTAGACATTGTACCCCGAGATAAATTTATTCGTTCACCCATTATGTGACCTGTGTATTGGATCAGACATGTACAATAGAGCCTGGTAGCAGCAGTTCGAGCCTTGATGAATTGAATGTCTATCTTCTGAGGTTCATGACAGCAGCTTGCTCGCTACCCACTCTCTTAAAAGGATTACCTTGCCATTGCACAATCGCTATGGAGACCAGATGGTCTTTTTGCCTGTTTCTTTAGACAAATTGGGTTCAGTGTTCCCTTATGAATAGATATAAACCCTTCAAAGCCCCTTGTTGAATGTACTTTCTGCTCCCAGATGAAGAATTCTGAATGTAAACTCATTGCTCATTTGTGGTCTGTGCCTGTTGGATCGAGGAAGGCAGTTCTGCTGGGGGTTCACAATTTGTTCAGCAGCTTGGAGTGTAGGAAGTTTGTGTGTTGTCTTCTGTTTACCTTCAATCTTTTGTTTAATCCATGTTTCATCTGACATTTTTAAAACTGTTTACATAAATGTGTGCACTTAACAGCATAGGCAAATCAAATCCATGAGGCAAGAGTGTCTTAAACATGAATGTTCCAAATTGTTAGAATAAGATAAAAGATAATTTTTTCTAGGCATTTTGAGACTGTTTTTAGCTCTAGCTTGCAGTCTTTACCTTTGTTTTTGGTAAGGTTAGCAAAATACCTAGGTTAACCAGTGAATTCTTTTAAATATCTTCAAGGTTCTTATACAGTAAATAACCACAAAGCAAGTAAAAAAACCCCAAACTCTACACGTTCAAATCAAGCGGGTATTCAGTTAAAAATTATGAACAGCAGCCACTGAATTTATGCAGAGAAGAATATTTTTTTGGGTAGTATATTAAGAATGGTTTCTAGCTAAAAATGTGTATTCTAGAACTGAGCCTGCAATCTTGTACATTGTCTTTTCTACTGAGTGTTTCAGTCTCTAAACTGCTGGTGTGTTCTGTGAGATTCAGCTTCTGTCCTTTTGATTTGAGTTGTGGCTTTTGTGTGCCAACTGAAGAGACAGTATGTTCAGATGGTCAGGAAGAACTTAGGTCTTGTTACGTTTGTGTGTGGGCAGTGCTTGGTGCTGTCTTTTTCTTGTTTTACTGGCAGATTAACTTAAAAACCAGAACAAACCTGAAGAGGGAGGTTGCTGGGTAGTTGATGGAGTGAATTGCACAGTGGCCTTTCACGGCAGGGGTCATAGTGGAATCCAGGTTTGGGGAAGGATAAACGGGTGCTGTGGGACATTGCTCTGACCGGTTTAGTCCACATTGTAAAGATCACTGAACAGTCCTGCCATCTGTAATTCGTCTTTCAAAAAGAAAACTGGAGGGGGCTCAAAGTTTGCCTTAATTTGTTGTTGAGGGGGGACAAGGACAGAATTAGAAAAAAAACACCCAGTGACTTAATCCTGTTAATTCAATGTCAGTTATTAAAGTCCGTGTATAAAAATGTATTAAAAAGTCCGTGTATAAAAAAGTCCAGGAATCCCTGGAACAGACCTCTCTTCTCTGTTTTTAACTTCAGTCTGTGGGTTGTTTTTTTTTTTTTGTAATTGTTTTGCTTATAGCTCTAGTAAAGTGTAAGTTCTATTTGAATGAAAAACCTTCTTTGTCTTTTTGGTGTTTTCTAGGAAGGCTGCGTGCAACTCCATCCGGATTTTGGCAAGTGTAATGGCTGGCCACAAAGACAATGCAGAGCATGTTAGCTGCTAACTGTGCCCGTGTTTAAGAGTGATTCTACAGGTTTGCTCTTCATTCTGTACTATGCTTTTCATCTAAAAGTGCTAAGGGATAGACGTAGGAATGTTAAAATATATGCAGACTCTAGGAGATAAGATTATGCTTTTGCAGCGGCTTATTTTGACAAAATTTTAATGAGGCTATAGTATATTTTCCTAAGAGTGATAGTCTGAGATCCGACATGCAAAGAAGCGTAGTGCCAATGGAAAACCACTTTGATGTTGTTTCTGTAAATTACAAAACAGTGGAGATTCACTCCAAATAACAAAACAGATCAATCTCTTTTACTTTGGGGTACACTTCATGTATGTTCAAAATCTTCTGTCATCTCACGGGACCAATTTGACTGCTCCAGTGTGTGCTATTCACTGTGAATTTAGTAAAAAGCTGAAAAGCATTTTACTAACTGAACTACCAAACTGTGCCATGCTGAACAAACATAATGCTGTTTTGTGCTGTAATAGAAGATGAGGCTGTTCAATAACCGAGTTATTTTTTATTTGGATTTTCTTTTTCCTTTATCCTGTATTGACTCCACTTAAACACAAAGTTGGGGTTTGCTGAACAGTTCACTGAGGCAACACTTGGTTGCAAAGAAACCAGCCAAGCTGAAACTGCAGTGGGCTTGTCTCCTGACAGAAGGGATTTCTTTGAAAGTACAGTTCACTTTATGTTTAAGTTATGATTATCTTGCTGTCTCCCTTTCATTATGCCATTGTTCTGGGGAGCCAGAGATTTTGTAAGTTATAAGAAAAGGACGTTGCCAAGGGTGTGGGTGGAGAAAGGTGTTGACATGATTTCAATGGAGTTAGATTCCAGCTCTATAACAGAGGGGCAATGAACCACACAGAGAATAGGCTTTCCTAGCTTGCCCCTAAAAGAAATTCAGTTATGAATTTAATGTTGTAAATGGCTAATGGCTTTTTTTTTGAAACAATTGTTTCATATTATTTTTAAAGAGGCACTTTTCCTGTGTAGACGGTAAAAATGGTCTGTTACTTTTTGCTGTCTAATAGCCATTGTTTCTAATGAAGCTCTACTTAATTTAGGGGAAAATGGGGAATTCAGAAAGCCAATACAGTCTTCAGGGATCGAAAAATCATGCTGCTGCTACAGCTAGTGCCAAGCAGAAGCCTTGTTCTCTGAAAATTCGCAGCATTCATGCTAAAGATGAAAAGTCTTGCTCTATGCATGGATGGGGACATACCAATAGTGGCTCAAACTACAAATCAAGGTCCCTTGCCAGAAGCTGCCTCTCGCACTTCAAGAGTAGTCAGCCTTATTCATCTAGACTTGGTGACACTGTGGTGAAGGTCTCTAAAAGCAATGCCTACGCCAAACACAGGACAAATACCTCGGGGGACTACTGCCAAGGAAGTAGCGCAGTGTTTTTGCCAGAGAACGGTTTCCACTATATTGGCCTTCAAGCTGGAAACAATCACACTGCCTCTCGAGAATGCAATGGACACATTTTAAATTGCTACGGAAAGAATGAGAGTCTTGCATCAACCTTCCCATCAGAGGACAGGAGAAGTCCGAAAGTTCTCATTAAAACATTGGGGAAGCTGGATGGTTGCTTGAGGGTCGAGTTCCACAATAGCAGCAACAGCAAGGTACCGACTGAGGAGTCCAGTGGACCAGTCCAGTTGCTGAGGTATTCACCTGCATTGGAATCTAAGCCAAATAACCTGCTTGATGTTAGGAGGAACTCCAGTGCAGACTGTTCTTCAAGCCATCGTCTGTCACCTACCGATTCAAGGCTTCGATCTAGTAAAGGAAGCTCCCTCAGTTCCGAGTCTTCATGGTATGACTCTCTCTGGGGAAATGCTGGGGATATCAATGAGCTGGATGGTCCATACTTGACCAGGAGCACTCCAGATACGAGGATTCATGCCAGTTTCCCAGCAAGCGACAACAAGAAGTCCTTCAACCAAAGTTCATCTCTTTCCTCACTCCGAGATCTCTATAAGGATACAAATTTGGAAAGCACTCCTTCACCTGGGATCAGGCTGTCTGACGAGTACGTTGACACTCATGGAAGCCTAAGCAACCGTGTCTCATTTGCCTCAGACATTGATGTTCCCTCCAGGGTAGAGCAGGGAAGTCCTGCACATTACTCCTCCTACACGCTCCCGTGCAGAAAGTCCAAGCCCCTCAGTGAGGATGCATCCAAGAAGGATACATTAAAAAACCGTATGCGACGCATCAGTGACTGGACGGGAAGCCTCTCGAGGAAGAAGAGGAAGCTGCAGGTATGTAGGAAACCCCAGCTTAAGTGCCTGAAAGTTGGTTTGTAGATTTCTCTTACAAATGTAGCGATTGCATCATGTTTGTCTTTCTCACAGGATAATTACTTGCTAATCTGATTTAGTAATTTGTGGAATTCTGAGAAGCATTGCATCGCTGGAGCTGTCTGAAATACAATAGCAAAAAAAGATAAATGTTTGTATGTGCAAATTTTCCCTTCCTATTTTGTCAGTTTCTTAGTTAACTCCAGTCTCTGCAGCCTAATCTCTCAGTGAATTAGCTTTTGAAATAATTTTTGAAATCATTGCATCACTTAAAAAGTAACTTGGATTTTTTAAGCCTTCTCTTTTTTTCACCTGTGCCATGAATCAGCATATGTTTATGAAGAGTGTGGAAAGAGCAGTAGAAGGAGGATGTTATAAATATCTTTGAAAGTATTCTCTGTTCGTATTATTTGCTTTACCATTCACTTTGGTTTCATTGCTGGTCCATCTCTAGCAAGGCAAGCAGCTGTAGAGTATGGACCAGGACTGCTGATTCTGCCTCCACCTCCACTAAGGCATTACATGGTGCTTAGTTCACCAGATGGGAAAGCTTGAGTTGCCATCTGGCTCGCTGGGAGATGGTGGTGTGAAGAAAGAGATGGGAGGAGGACAAGATGGAGGGAAAGGATGTTTCCTTAGAAGAATTTAAGGCTAATCCCATTAACAGGAATTTAAGATGCCTGTGGTTAGTAATGAAATTCTCATCTCTAGCTGTAGGTCCCAGAATTGGCTCTTTAAATGCCAGACTGTGCCTGCACTTCTGCCTCTGAGTTCACAAGCTGAAATGGAGGGCACAGACTGTTTTTTGTTTTGGTTTGCATCTTTTTGTATTTATTTTTTAATTTTCCCTAGTGTCTCTTATACAGGAAGAGTCACTGTGCTTCCCTAAATGAAGGATCTGCTCCTTTTCAGAAACATTGGAGTGCTGACCACTTCAGAAGTGAGCAGTGAAGGCAACACCTTCTTCTGTAACTTAGGCAGCAGCTATGCAGTAGATCATAACACGTTTTATGTGGCATGTAAAGCAAATATTGTCTCCCATGTTGGAAATTCAGACAGCTATTGTGCTTAGCAGGCACCTGTCATAGCGATGTAAACCACTGACAGACCTCTAGGCTCAGAAGTAAGGTCGGCATAAGGTTTGACAGTGTAAATCCTAGGTGCAGGCTACAGAACTGGGAAAATGAAAATGAAAGCTGTTTATTTGGATCACTTCTTTTGTGAGTTGGTGCTCATGTACTTTATCAGATGCTGTCTCTTCACCTTTTTACTCTTCTGTGAAAGAGAAGGTGAGGGAGAAAAACTGGAATCAGTGGAAAGCCTCAGCACCTAGAGCTGGGATTCTTCACTGGTTTCAACATCTGTAGCTGTTCTGGATTTTACAGCCAGGCTTTACATATGATCTCTGCATCGCAGACCTTTGCCATGTATTGCTTAGTTATGACATTTTCAGAATGGTATTTATGGTGCACGATTCATAGCTGTTTTGAATTCGCTATGCAGTGAGCTGACTTCAGACACAGCAAGGGAATTTGGCTGGTGAGATTGCATCAAGCTTGAATCTGATTCTGGAAGAAGGAAATAAGCCCTAGCTCAAAAATGGTGATTTCTTAGGAAAAGGCATAGGGTATAGTACTTGATTTTTATCAGACAAATACCCAGTGACAGGAGGGATAAGAGGGGTGCTGAATGCTTTATGATTTTGCCTTCCTCGTGAGGCTTGGTCAGTTCCTTTCTGCCTTGCACACTTTGAGTAACCTGCCATCTCTTCTGGGGGTTGCTGTGTTGTAGTTTGGTAACGATTAAACTCTCACTGGGTCCTTTGGCTTAAAAATGCAGAAGTACCGTGTGTGGGTATGATGTGTCAGAGGGTTAAATCGCTGTTTGTGAGACTGTTAATCACAGTGATTGTAGCCTTCGTGTTTTGCTCTGAACGATGTGTCCCTTCCTCAGCACATTACTAATAACTGACTGTGAGTCACTTGGACTGAATGTAGGTGAAAGCTGGAATATTTCCCTGTAAGTAGGCCTAAGCACCAGTGCTGACTGGGTGGATAGGTACCTCCAGCTGACCCAGTGGAAACAAGCTGGCCAAGCCTCCTGCTTCATGGGGCACAGGACCAGGAGGCACAGTCTTGGGATATTGAGGCCGGTGCCCTGCTGCTACAAAGGCAGTAGAGTTTAATCTCCTTTGTGAGCAAATTGCAATTTAAAATCAAGTGAGCTTTTCCCCATCTTGAAGTCTGTTTCCAGATCCTCTTACTCCAATACTTGCTAATTTGTAGAGTAAATGTAGTCCTCGCCATTTTGTTCTGATGCCAGCATTGTCTGCTACATTAATTATTCTTCCCTATTATTTAATCTGTTCTGATTTGGTTAAAGGGAGAAATGGTTTATTTTCTCGGGCCACATTTGAGGGGTTATGCAGACTCTTTTTTGTCTGCTGTCTGAAGATAGGAAGTCTGTTTCCTTTTTAATTCTGGCACCCTTCCTCTGCACCTGTTTTAAATCATCCATAAACAGATTTGGATATGGGATATTTCAGAGGAGCCCATGGCTGTACCCTGTCTAGTGACTTGGATGTTTCCTTATGTCTGACTTGATCTGATACTTGATCTGATACATCCTGGAATTTAGTTTGCCTTTCTAATAATGATCTCATGTTAAGACTTGCAGCCATTCTGTGCCATGACCCAGCTTTTGTGGCTTGAGAGTGTCCTAATGTGTTCCCTGGCACTCGGCTGCACGGTATGTCCTCACTTGGTTTAATTGCTGCTGAAATGGTGTTAGGTAGATGGTATATCAGGATGCATTCTGTGTGAGCAGCAAGGTATATATGATGCATGTGCAACCTGTGGAGAGAATTTAGGCAGGCTTGTTGCACAGTCAGCCATGGCTAAGGTGGTGATGTAAGGTCAGTGTGCAGCTGTATAACATGGAGAAATTGCTATCTATAATGAAAATCCAGCCACCAGATACTGCTGCTGCAGGTAGATTAAATAGTAAATAGCCTCTTTATGAGAATAATTTCTGACATTTCCTGACTTCGTAAGCCAGAGCCCTGAAGTGTGGTGTAAAGAGAATTAAAAGTACTTTGAGACAACCTCTTTCTTTGGCTTGAAAATTAGTTTTAGATTCTACTTTGAGCTTGGGCCCTAATGAATTTAGCAGGCTTCATTGTTTCCTGTATTGTTCTTCACAGCTTATTATAACATGCATCACTTTGTCTAACTGATATTTTAGCCACTCTTTCTTTTGTATAATCTACAACTATTCCAGGGTGTATCTCAGACATTGAGAGGTCTGCTTGAGTGCAGCTGAGCAGAAACAGTGGTAGTTTTCTTTCACTGCTAGATGCAACAGAGAGTAAACAAGTGGTGAGTTGGCCAGCAGGGAAACCACCACCACCACCACCACCAGCAGTAATTTGGGTCAGACCTTTTCAGTGGTGAACAGATACTGCTATAGTGACACCCTCACTGAGGACCAGCAGAGACTGCGTGACTCTGCCAATTCTATTCTTTAAAGAAAAAAAACAAAATACAAGTGATGTTGTCATGGTGAACTGCACATATTAATTTTGGTTCCTGTGTTTACTCTGCTCTGGTACTTCCTCATTTCTACCCTTTCTGTGTGCATGGAAAAAAAATAGGATGTGGTTAGTGGTTGTTCGTGGACAGGTTGTATCCCACCCTTTTCATTAATGCTTGTTGTTTCAGTAGTGGCCCTTCACAGCAGACACCATCTCATGTTGTTTTTCTCACTAGTGCTTAGGGACTGAAAGAAACATGTATTTTTCGTAAACTGTATGTTAGTCTTCTAAAGGACACTGTCAGTTCCTGGAGAATAATCAAACAATTAAAATAGAGGATTTTGGCACACATGTACAGTGACAGTAATTAAAAAGAGGGTGAAGAAAGCTTCCAGTTTCCCACTGAACTGCAGATGGCCGATCTGCAGTTGTACGATCCATATTGTACAGTTGCTTTGTGGGCATAAACACATTGCACGTGTGATTATTCCCTGATTATTCCCTTCCCTCTATTTCTCTCCCTTTACCACATGGAAAGCAAACCTGCTGATGTTCAGGGAGTTACTCTCCCTAGGGAGATGTTTAGGGAGTTCTCTTTGATTAACAGTCTGCAATAAGATTTGAGGAAGGTGCTCCATTACCCAGAAGAATTGAATTGTTGACACCAGACACAGTGATCTGAAAAGCCAGATTTGAACTTCAGTGTACTGTAAGAGAATGTGGGTTTCTGTTCAAGTTGGCTTTTGTGAGGCCATGACCAGCAGCGTCCTGCTGTTTAAGAAGTGGCTGTCTGGTGACACTTGGGAGGGTGTGTGATGCCACTGTTGCTCTTGGCTACATTCTGGAGGTCCTGATGCTGTCAAAACACGGCACAGCTTTTCCACTGAAGTCTTGAAGAGCACTGGGTGGGAAGCAAAGGAACAAAAAGTAGTTGCTTTCAAAGCTGCTGATGAGAGCAGCTCAGAGGAGACCAAGGTTTATTTACTTCATTCATGTGCAGAAGTCTATGAGCAAATAAATGCTTTTAGAGAGGCAGTCTAAACTTGAAAGTATAATACTTTTATTATTACTGAGGCTAATAGCTTTGCTTTTTGAATTGTTCATAGCAGTCTCTTCCCTCGCACTTCTACTGCAAAAGGCATCGTTTTTTTTTTTGTGTTCTCAAATCATAGTTGCTTTTAAAAAGCATCAGCAATGCTTCAGTTGGAAAGACAATAAATGGTTTTGTATGATGGGTGATGTGATTCTCAACAGTGAAGTTCGACGAAGGGGTCTAACCAAGGATGAAAATCCCTGTCCATTACTGGACCTTGAGAGAGTTGGGACCCTTCAGCACATTACTGGGAAAGGCTTAAGAAAGAAAAGGACTAATATGCCAACAACGTCCCATGTTAATAAGCAATTGCAAGAAATGGGCCTACCATCGGGTATGGGTATTTCAAATAACATTAGCCGGCCTCTCAGTACAGGGGATGAAGTTGCACAATGCAATTAGGAGAAAGGCCTGGCAGTGCTTGATGAAATAGTCAGGCTTCTGGGGGTTTCCAAGAAGTAAGAAAATGTACACCTCTGCGGTCTGGAGACTGGATTTGTGCCAGTCAGCAAGCACATCTTTTGTTTTTTTTTAATCACAAGTTAGATTTTTGTCAATTAGTCAATACTGTCAGCTTAAAATAGTCTCAACTTTTGACCCTTTTTGTGTTGGCTAAGCAAAGTTTATATGTCAAATAGAAAGTGAAGGTAAAATCAGCCTAGCTCTGCTGAAGCTAAATATAGGTGTCACCAAAGTATTGAAAACCCTGCAATAATAAAGAAACTTGTTGTGACACTGTTTCTGCTTATATTCAAACAGGCATGTAAGTAGTGGTTGTTGGGTTTCAGCTGGATGATGTGGTTGTCTCCTGCAGTCCCTCAGGTTTCAGCCAGAGGAAGCCCCAGCAGTTAGTAGTGAATTTGGATATTACTCGCAGGGGTCTGACTTACCAAAGCTCAGAGACTTAGTGGTTAAGGTTTAACAGGGTCCTTTTGAGAAAACTGTAAGTGGTGGCACTGACAGTGTCAATGACTGCTGAGGGAAAATCTATGATGTAATGATGAAAAGAGGTGGCCCTTGATGAAGGATCTGGCTGTGGCTAAACTTGAAGCAAATTAAAATACAAATATGTGTGTCTTTTCATCGCAGCTCTGGTGACTGATCACTGACAAATTCCTTTTTCCTTTGCACAGGAGCCAAAGTGTAAAGATGGGAGTGAATACTTTGACAGCAGAATGGACAACTTCACTACAGACGTGTTGGCACCGTCACAGCTCTCTGCTTTGCTGTGGGCACCCGGCTCCAGCCATGTCCTGTCCCAGAGAAGCGAGTCCACCAACGCAGTCAGCAGTGATGCTCTGAGGCAGAACATTTATGAAAACTTCATGCGGGAGCTGGAGATGAGCAGGACAAACCTAGAGAACACTGAGACTTCTTCAGAAACAGAGGACTCCAGTGGCGAGTCCCTCAGCTCCTTGGAACAGCTGGATTTGTTGTATGAGAAAGAGCAAGGAGTGGTGCGCAAGGCAGGGTGGCTGTTCTTTAAGCCCCTGGTGACCCTGCAGAAGGAGAAGAAGCTGGAGCTGGTCACACGGCGGAAGTGGAAGCAGTACTGGGTCACACTCAAAGGTAAACCATCGTGTTGCTCGTTAGGCTTTGCAGTGGCAGTTGTTTCCATTGTGTCTCGGCAACTTTTCATATGTGCTGGTTCCTGTGACCAGGTTAAGTGGGATCAGAAGTTCATGCCTAACTTTACATGGTCTACACATATGCTTAAAGTGGAGCATGTGCCTAAGAAGCCCGCTTAATCGAGGTAGTGCTCATGTCTTTGGGACTGTATGTGCAGGCTTGAGGTTCATACCATAGCAAGAGTGTTGTTTTGTTTGACTTCCCAGTTTCTAGAATTGGGGGTTTAGAAGATCCTTTTGGATGGAGGAGATCCAAGACCAAATTGAACCAAAACTGAGAAAAATACAGAAGCCACACCACTGTCTCAAGGGGATTCAAAATTTAATGATCAGGACAAGTCCTGGGTGCTCAATTCCCAGTCACAGGCACACAGTTCCCTGGGCTTTTCTATGAGGTTTACTTAAAGTTGGGTAAAGTTAATGTGAAAAATTTCAATTCATGTGCAGTACCTCATGTGGCAACATAGTGAAGAGGTGAACTCCCATGCTAGAGCATTTACACTGAAAAGTGTGCAGTTCAGGGCAGAGGAAGCTGAAGTAGGAGCAGGGGAAATCCTGAGGTGCCTGAGGCTTAGCTGCCATGAACAACATGAATGCCATGGCTTGCCATTCTCCCTCCTTTCCCTGATGACCTTTCACTTTATCCTGCAGTGCCAATCCCTTCTGGCTTTCAGCATGCCCATCTTCCCATTTTCCCTGGCTGCTCCTGCTGTGAAACAGCTCTTTAGGAGGAATCTGCTTAAAAGGGGCTGCTGCTAATGGGGCTGTGGTGCGATTGCTGCTCTCACAGTGTGCATGCATGGCTCAGGGTAATTGAGCAGGTAGGTGTGCCACAAGAAGTGCATGGGTGTCAGGCAGTGTGAGACGAAAAATAACATCTATTGTGGGGAGGAAGAGGAATTTAATGGGTGAGTTCATAGTCTTATTTTTATTTTTTGAATTGCATCCAAAGTATTTGCCTTTCAGTAAATATAATGCTAAGTTAATGAGTAAGGAAATGATCAAACTTAATAATTTCCTAGCATATCTGGGACTGGAAGAGAGAAAATAACAGCTTTCCCACAGGTTGCCCTTTTCAAAATCCTGCATGGGTGTAGACCTGAAGGAAAATGAACAGCAAACAGCAAGTGTTGGGCATGTTGCCGTTGATAGCGCTGATTTGAAAGGAGCACACATGCAGGAATGTAGCAGTTCTGCCTAATGATTCAGAGACTCGTTATCAAGGGATCAAAATGTAGGCGCTCTTAACAGTTTAAATCACTTATCTTGATCATCAGATAGCATGATTCATGCTTGCAAGCAATGTATACAAAAGGGAAACACAGTATCTGTGTTCTACCCTCTTATTGTATGTGTTTGTTTTCTGGAATATGAATATGAGTTTGATTTGCCTCTTGTAAAATACGAGTAATTTCTAAACCTATCAACACTCTAAACTGAAGTACATTCTATACTAGTAGTTCATGCATTTGTAGGATAATGAAGCTCTGGAAAGGAATTTAGGTACTTCATGTGCAGTTCTTTGTAAAATTGGCCCATTGGTGACCTTGAACAAGTGGCATCCCTTCTTGCTTCCTGAATTTTCCCAGCTATAAAAAGGAATAATAAAATTCTTTGTAATAAACTTTTATTAACTTCTAACATTATAAGACGTATTAAATACAATGCTTTTTACTTTGGGTGCGTGATATGGCTGCGTTCATGGTGCAGAATCTCTTCCGCTTTGTTAGCTGTTTTAAATATACATTCTTCATTTCCTTGATCTTGTACCTTTATTGTCCTGTGGAGACTTCTGATGCCAAAATAAACTTGCCTGTCTGGATATCAAGGCGTAGTTCTGTTTTCATAATATGCTATATCAAGATCAAGGCGCTTGCTTTAGTTTTCCTTATACAGAGTTTTGAATAAATCTGTATTTAATTTGTTCTTGAAGTTTAAATAGCCAAGGTATTTAAAAATATGGCTAAAAATAGCCATGTATGCAAATGGAGAACAGCATGTTTCTTTGCACTCCATTGAGATGTGTTTAATTATAAATATGCAGAAGGCTTATAACCATCTGGTTACCTGCCAGACTTCAAAGTATATATGTCCTGAGGCCCCTTGCTCTACTTTCAGGGCCACCAAGACCTGAGCTGGAATAGTAACCCTTTAACAAAAGGAACTCTCTTTTCCATCTGTCCTGTCTAATTAGTTTATTTTAAAGAGGGAAATTGCATTCCCATTACCCTCCCCCTTCGCCTCAAGTTCTGATTAAAATACTTGGATGCTAATCAGTCCCAGTGGGTCTTTCAGAGTTTATGAAACTAGCTGCTTTCTGGGATCATTTGGCTTGACCTAAACATACACCTGGGGTGCTATACACCTGAACCCACATGCATGCCCTTCAGAATTTTTTATTAATGTACATACAAACTATCAGGATAAAAGTGACATATCTTTAGTTACCTTTTTGATAACACATAGGGGAGCATATGGGAGTTTAAAATAGAACTTAATTTTCTTTCCTAAAATGCAGAAGTTGTAGTGGTTGTACAGTCCTGCTGCTGCTGCTGAGTACAAGAGGGGACTTGGTTTTGTTGGTATAGTTTGCCCTGTTATGTTAAAATGATGACAAGTGCCATGCCTGATACGCAGAATATAACAAACCATATCCTTCTTTTCCAACAGCAGAAATCTCCAAGTTTTTCTGTCATAAAGATCAAGTGAGGGCTGCTAAGGGGAAAGGATGGGATCAACTCATAGGATTTGTTCTTATCCTAAATATTCTGCCAAACACTCTGGACAGTAATAGGAAAAAGTGCACTTAAGCAGTATAGAAGCATTTCTATTTGTTGGATTCCTTCCTTTGACAACTGTTCAATTATCAGATGATTTGGTCAGTAAGCTCTGATACATACTTCCCTTTTTGTTGTAACTGTACATTAGCACTGGAGAATGCGATTGCCTGAATGCAGTGGAGGAGCAGGTATAAAGTACTTCCATTGAGGATCACTGGAATCTGTCTCTGCCAAACAGCAGAGAGCTTCTGGCCCTCTGGAGAGTTGTCCTGGCCATTTCTGATGCTTGTTCTGATGCCTCACTTTTTGTACACTTGAAATCCGGGTTGTATGAGGACAAGTGTATTCCACCTCATAACTTGTTACAGCAAATGTGTTCCATAAACTCTAGTAGGCCCAGCTTTCCCCTTTATCAGACAGAAGAATCAAAAAATCCCCTTGATTTTGGTTCTGATGTCAGATTTTACCCTTGAGGAAGTTCCCCTCAAATTTATGTGGCCTTGGATGATGTGTTTGGGATTTTTAGTGCAGCATTAAGTGCAAATGTTAGAGAACTGCTAAAATAAAGTTTGAACTCTGGTTTTACCTAAGTCTTTTGCAAGCATTCACAGAGGAAACATTTCTGTTTTACAAGTTTGGCTATATCCCCTTGATACGCTCCTAGGTGCATGTGCATATGTACACACATTGTGTCACACACACAAATGACTGAAAATCAGCATGTCAACCCAAATCTCAGTTTTGGTGCTGCCCTGTGTTGTGGTGCCTTTTTAATTTTAAAGAAAAAAACAGCAAAAAGCAGGATAGAGAGATGACAATGCTGTAGCTCTAGCAAAAGAAAACTCAAGCCTTGTATTGGCTGAATTTTAAGTCCTCTACTGAATATGTATTGATCTTACAGAAGTAATATATACATGGATTACTAGGCCCTAAGGCACCACTGTGATTCTTTGGTCTGACTTGCTATGTAAAATAGCCATAGGTCGTCTTTAAATTAATTCCTAACTGAATGTGAGCTTATCTTTTGGGGAAGGCTTGCCTTGCTGGAGAGTCCATCATCAGCCTCAGATTTTTCTAACTGCTTAGCTTATCCTCAGTTTTCAGAATGTATTTACAGTATCTGGTCTTAGTTCTTCCAGCTTAAACCTTCAGCCACAGTATAGTGTTAATTTATCTTCCAAATTAAAAAGAAAAAAAAGGCACCAAACCCTCCATTATTAAGCTGCCATTTCCCAGGGGTGAAAGTGAGGGTTATTTACTTGTTTTTCTGGATGCATAACTAGCCTTAGAAATTCTTGAGAAATCTAATTTGGAACTAGATTAGTTCAGTTGGTGATCCCTTGAACAGGCAAATTGATACATCTCAGGAGACAGTGGGTTTTAACGTGAGGCAGGAATGCAAGGCTAGTGGGGATGGAGGAGACAAGGCCTCCTTGAGCCAACTTCACTCCTAAAGGCAACATGGCAACGTAGTCATATTGTCTGGGACTGGGAACAGGTTTCCTCTGCTGTTCTCCAGAAGTAATTCCTGTTGTTACACTCAGGATTGTCATCATCAAGGATAATGCATGCTTTCAGGATGCAAGTTTTGTACCTTGGATATTACACCATTTGCAAGACCAAACATCCTGAAACTCAGCCCCTTTAAACCTGTTTTAAATTAATCAGAATTGTCTTAGTCTCCAGTTTGCAGGTAAGGGGAAGGAAATCCAGGTTAAATTTGAGAAGTTTATTCACTACATGTTGTATAAAGATAAGAGGTGCTGCAAATCTTTCCATCAAATACAAAGATTTCTTAGGTGGCTTTTATGAGAAAGTTGGTTTAATTTAATAAACAGAAAAGTCAATTTAAGCAGGCATGAATCTTTTCTACAGGTTTTAAAATTTTAATAGGCTGAGTTTATTCATAGAATCACAGAACAGTTTGGGTTAGAAGGTACCTTTAAAGATAGAGTCCAGTCCGCTATCATGGACATCAACATCTTTCACTAAATCAGGTTACTCAAGCCCCATTCAATCTGACCTTTGACACTTCCATTCTGAGTTATCCTGTTTTATTTTTTAAATCCAGGAATGTTTGTTATGTCCCTACTAGATGCCTGTTCCAATTTTCATTGGCAATTTCATCATTGTCTTTGCCTCTTTTCCAGTTTAGATGATCTTCATTTGTTCTTTTTTTGTTCAGAAGAGGGACTGATCAGAACTGATGTTCCCAGTTGCTGAAGGATGTCTTAATTCACAAAAGCATTAAAGTAAGAGAACTCAAATGGGAGATCCAGAACTTACCTTCTTCTTATGTTTTTTTTTTGTCCTCTGAACTGCAAAGGTTGCACTCTGCTGTTTTATGAGACCTATGGAAGGAACTCGATGGAGCAGAGCAGTTTGCCTCGATACGCCCTGTTTGCAGAAGACAGTATAGTGCAGTCTGTTCCAGAACATCCCAAGAAAGAAAACGTGTTCTGTCTCAGCAATTCATTTGGAGATGTTTACCTATTTCAGGTAACAGTATGCATACGGAACTTTGTAGTTGTTTCCATTCTAGAATGTATTTATGAGTATGCACATGGGTGCATATGTTTGTATATACATATGCACACAGACATCATGCCTGTGCCTTTAACTTAAAAAGAATAGCATAATTGCACTATTACACTCTACTATTATAATATTGATTTATGTGTATGACATGACTTCAGGTATATGGTATTACACCAGTTGGCTCAGTCACTTACGGTTTAGATACAAAAAGAACAAAGATCACAAATCTGCAAAACTGCTTTGGTACATGGTTGTTACAAGCTTCTAAAAAATCAGCTTTTTTTATCAATTTCTTTTGCATCTGTTAGCATTCCACCCTTACAGAATGGTGTGCTCAACCCGGAATCTGTTGGCCTTGAAGAGAGTTTGCTTGTGCAAGATGTTCAAAAGCGAAAGCTAAAAATAATCTAAAGATCTTGGCTGCTT
The DNA here is from genome assembly GCF_028554395.1 of Pezoporus wallicus. Taxonomy (NCBI): domain Eukaryota; kingdom Metazoa; phylum Chordata; class Aves; order Psittaciformes; family Psittacidae; genus Pezoporus; species Pezoporus wallicus. The sequence goes on from NW_026635157.1 coordinate 2,616,541, forward strand.
ATCTGCACCACTGTAAATGTTAATAAAGAACAGTATTATGTAGAACTGCCTGCATAGAAACATGTTGATTCATAGTCAACGCTTGTACAGAACTCCAGGGATAGCTTGTGCATAGATACCTGCGTGTCCTCTCTCCGCTAACTTGGCATTTTTTAAGGAAGGAAACTCTTTTCCTCAGACCTTACATGTACAGTCTTCTCTGTTGCAATGTTACCTGCAGAAGAGGAGGTTCATCTTTGCAATCTGGTGGGGTTTACCTCAGTTAATTGGAGTTACATCTTTCCCACAGCTCATGAGGTTCTGTTGTGCTCCTGGAGCTCTCAGACCTTGCAGGTCTAAGAAGCAGAAGGTGAAGGTTGGAAGCAAGTTATGGTGGAGTGGAGGAAAAGCTCAAGCTTCCTTTGTTTGCACAGTTTTAAAGATAAAACCTTATTTCACTTGTTTTAAGATAAACTCCTAAGATCACAGAGAACCTGTCAAGCACTTCATGTCCTAGAGCTGCTGATTTTTATTATCTTTTTTTCCCCTCTTGTCTGGTCATAATGTTGTGCTGTTGATTTGTTTCACAGGCAACAAGCCAGACAGATCTAGAAAACTGGGTTACTGCCATACATTCAGCCTGTGCTTCCCTCTTTGCGAAGAAGCTTGGGAAAGAGGACACCGTTAGGCTGCTAAAAAATCAAACCAAGAGTCTATTCCAGAAGATTGACATGGATGGCAAGATGAAAAAGATGGCAGAGTTGCAGCTCTCAATTGTTAGTGATCCAAAAAACAGGAAGGCCATAGAGAATCAGGTACTGGAAACAATATTTTTACATGAGTGCGTTTACCATTATTTTGGGCTCTGACTGATGCTAGCAGTTTATTTAGAGTGAGCTATAGAGTATTAATGCTGCTTTTTTAATATCTGCTAATTAGACACTCTGTCCTTGAACAACTGCCATGGTTTTCCAGCTCAGTCCCTGGAAGAAGTTGGCTGTATTTTCCTGGAACAGAAATCCATCACTAGGGCTGCAGATTTATGCCTGTTAATCTTCTACCTATGAAAGAATATTGAATGAGGGCAGACCAGAGAGACAGAGTGTGAGATGGATCATGTGCAAATATCCACTAGTTAGCAAATGATAAATTTATAATGAGCCTTTCCTCTGGTCTTGATCCCTTTGATCTTTATAAAATCTTACCTTACTGTTGCTGAAGTTTGCTGAAGGACTTGGCAAAGTCACTTCAGAGAAAAGTCAATAGATAACTGGGTTTCCTAATCTTCTGATTTGACATCTCAGAGATTGACTTTTGCAACGAAAAAAAATCTTGATGCAATTAGTAACCAAGAATTCTTGATATACTTACTAAGCTAACAGTTCTCAAAAAACATTCCTGAGGGAAAAGTTTACATGTATGTAGCTCAGTTGTTTAGTAGCTGTGGTTATTTAGTTGTCTTTTTCCCACTTTGAATAACAAGAGGAATATGAATTCTGGATTTGGTTTTGTGTAAATTTGGTGGTGTTTTCAATCATGTGGCAGTTATCATTCCACCATGCTGATGTATATTGTATTGCCAACACTGTAGTTTATAAGTTTGCCCTACATCCTGTGCTGGAAAACTTCACTGGTGATGTATTTTGGGAAGTCAGCGGAAATGGTGTGATTGACTTCAGAAGGACCATGGCGTTTTTTTTATGTAGAAAGATGAGGCACAGTCTTAATTTATTTCCACTGGGGCATTACCTTGGAAACTGTGATTTCTATATCCTTTCTCCTTTTCCTTCCTCAGGAAAGCAACCACCCAACCTCAACTTTCTATTTTCTTTAACATCTGTATTGATTTAAAACCAGTACTTCTCTGCTGAAGACTTAGTAATTCACAGGGCTTTACAAGCAAGCAAAACCTTTTGTTTCACAGTTACCATCAGCCAAAAGGCAGTTGCAGTATGGAAACCTGGACTTCTAAAATTGCTATACCTATTTTAATGTACATACATGTTTCTTTTTGGTGTTCAGCAAAGGAGCTGAAGAAGCTGGTCTTTTAAATTTGGTGGATTTGCAGGCTATCAATTGATAAACCTAGTGCTAAACAGAAATGCAACCAAGAAGTTACAAGGAAAATTTGGGTTTTCTAAAGTAATGATTGTATTGAACTGCTTGAAAAATGTCTTCAGCCTTGTGGCCTGAAGACAGGGAGTCTTGTCTATCTGGTCAAGTAATAATAATAGACTTAATAACTGTTTAAGAGAAAATGGCAGCCATTCACACAGCTGTTGGTATTTTGGGGCAGCTTAGAAGAGGTAAGTGAAGCATCTGCAAGAGCATTATACACAGAGCAGGCAGTGCCAGTAGTAGCAGTGCCAATGCCACTGGCAGCATGGCTGGAAATCCCAGGTTGGCACATACTACCTACAACCACATGTGTTTCTGTTTCTATATGCAATAAATATGTTGTGGGTATTGGTATTCCCCCAGGGTGTAACTTCTCCCCTAAACTGAAGAGAATTAGGATGAAAGTTTGAAAATCCCCTGGCACCAAGATGAATTTCAAAGCCTGTCTTTAAGAAAAAATTACTTTTCCTCACTGTTTAACCTGCTGGAGAAAGCTCTGTGTTTTCTGTGAATATGGAGCCCTGTCTAACTGCTACTGAAATTAGTAAAATGGATTATTAGCATTTATTTGGAGCTCTTTTAACAAAATATTGCACATTAAGTCAGAAGTGGGGCTGTCTGTGCCTGTAGAACTGGTTTTAATGGGATGGAAAATCTACCTCACAGTGAGGGCACCACAGCTCTTGGGTGTACTTTATGTACTTGGTACATAAATCTATTCCATTGTCTCGCTTTAGAATAATATGAACAATAGTTGCTTGAAAGCATTATGGGGTTTTCTTTTCAAATTTAAATACGTTGGTATAATCATGTTTTCCAAGGTATTCAGAGGTTTCTGATGTGATTCATATTTTCTTTGCACATGATACTCAACTTATCAGATGCGTTATGAACACAGGTATTTACTTGCAGGCACTGGAATGATAAGGCATTAATGCGAAGAACAGGCACGTGCTTGGAGATATTCTTAATAGAAGTTTTCATGTGTCCTCCAACTAAAAGTTACTGTAAAAAAGAAAGGGGAGGAGGGTGTAGGTTAGGTGGTGGGCTGTTTACTCTGAGTAGTCATTAAATCTGTTAGTACCTTTCTTCCCTTCCCTTTAGCGGTCTTTGGCTTTTTACACAGAGCGTAACTTCATTAAATTTTTTTTTGTTTAAAATGTACTAGACCCTTTCTCTTTTCTCTCACATTTATAGGAAGAGGACAAGTATCGTTTTGGGAATTTTTTTTTTCAGGCTTCCCAAATCCAAATTACACATCTTAATTTTCTGTAAAGCGTCTGATGAAGACTCACAATAACAACACTCAAAAATAATCTTTTCAGGGAACTTTGCTAACACTTGCCAGTTTTCCCTCATACAAATTCAACTTGAATTATGATACACAGTTACTTTTCTTTCTTACCATCCTATACTAAAAAAAAAATACATCTAAACTGGTTAGAACAGATCTTCAGGTTAGGTAGTCTTTGAACTGGATAGAGCAAGGCTCCAGTTTCTGAGAGTTCAATACTCTTTTCAGGTATCACTCTTCAGTGTAGGATGGTCCCTCCCTGCATCATTCACAAAATCCTTCTATTTAGTAGTAGTGGACTGTCTCTAAGGAATGAAATGAGTAGGCCAACAGAAAGCTAGGGAAGGTCATCCTCATTCTTCTGACCATTCTAATTACGGTTTTGCAGAAGGATGAATTTCAGTCTTTGTATGGCAAGGATTTAGTATAAAATAACAAAAAATGAATAAACCGTTCCTGAACGTGGAGTTGCACATCATGATCTCATACAATGAAGCTGGTAGGGAAAATGTGTAGAAAGGGCTCGTCTTCTGCTTTTTTTTTTGGGGGGGGGGGGGGGGGGGGAGGGGCAGCTGAATGATAAGATTCATTGGCTTTCTTCATTGCATCCCTAGCTATAGATATACATGTGGTACTGCCAGTTTCGATCAGATTATTAACAAGAATGTAAATTGAGTACATGTGGGTGCAATTTTGTGCTGTCCGTGGTATTGGGAATAAGATTTCCCCTGTGTTGGTTAGAAATAATGAAAATGCTGTTCTCCCACAACAAGCAGAAAAATAACATTTATTGTGAAAAAAAAAACTATTGTTATTTCAGGAAATTTTCTCAATAATTTTTTAAGTCACTAGGAAGAATTAAGATTTAAAGGGTATTGCTAATTGTGCATCATTGTTATTGAGCTCTATTATGTTCCCTTTTTATTTCTTTGAGCTAAAAGTTATGATGGTATCTCTGTCGTGTCCTTTAAAGTAATGGAATATCTGGGAGAGTGATGTTTTTGCTTCTCTGAGTGTTCTTTAGGAAGTAATGACAATAAAAATCTTTTTCTTGTCCCCAGAAACCAAGTGACTCATTTATCCAGATGGAAACAGTATGAATTGTGTCTGAGAACCAGGGACTGGAATGCAGTTTGGTGTTGTTTGTAATGTGGTTGAAAAGCTGTTCATATAAAACAGCAGCAGAAGTTTCTTTTAAATCCATAGAGTTCCCTACATCAGCTTGCAGAGATACTTTCCATCTGGGAAGATGATACTGCTTAGGGGAAAATTCTGAATTTTTTACTGCTATAGATAGTGAATTGTGTCAGCCAGGAGCTCATGTTTCTATATGGTATACGAAGTGTTACTAAATCCAGTCAATTTTTTTTAAGCACTGAGAGAAGGCCCTCCTTCCTGTGCATCTTCTTTTGTGCAGCCTTAAATAAGTGCCAAGTGGAAAACTGGTATTCTGTTATTAACTGAGCTGTCCAGAAGTTTCTTGCATCCTTCCTCCAGGTTCTTGAAGTATTGCTACTTCCAGTTGATACGGCATCATTTCTGGCACTGCTTTTCACAGTTCACATACTGGTTTGGCTTTTATTACACTGAACTGCTGTTGCTTTTTTACAAAACGGGTATTTGAGAGTGAGACAGTCCTTCCCCAGCCCCTCAAAAGATGCTGTTTGCCCTGTAGTGTAAGATGGGCAAGGAGCCAGGGACCATTCCAGAGCCACACTGTTGAGTCTGCAAACCGTAAGCAAGTTCAAGTGAAGGTGACACTAGAAATGTCACCTACAGAGAGAACTGTATAACATGTAAGAGCTATGGATCTCCATATCGCCTGCTGGAAACCACAGATCTGTATTGTGTGGTCTGAATGCATTTACTCCTTTGCTGTTCCCAAGCTCCCACTTCAGTTTACCTGTAGAAAACCTAGCAGGGTTATTGAATTAGCAGACACCTGCTTTCAAGCATCTTCCTTTATGCCATCTGTTTGTGAGATTTAAAATGTAATTAATTTACGATTGTTTCTTGGTGTCTGAATAGATTTTTTCATTAACCTGGAGGACAATCAGCTATTTATGTTCTGAAAATGATCATTACAATGAACGTACTGCTGAAAGTATCATGCTGATGTTCCTTTGTATAGTAACTCTAAACAACTCATTCTTGAAACTGTTTCTGATGCAAAAGCTTGTCCCCTCACTTAGTCCTCCCCATGTAATTACTGTCTTGCTCCTGCATGAGGCTTCCTTGCATGAGTTTTCCTGGGGGCCCAGGCTAAATAATTAATGACCCTAATTCTTAAGGTTTCCTACATTTCACTCCTTTGTCTCTCTTCCGCAGCCTCCTTTTCATCTCTACCTTACCAGGCTCCTATTAGGCTGAAGACATTTATTTGGGTGGCCCCTCCTTGCTTTTCTCCCAGGCTTTCCCAGGCTGCCACTAAACCCAGAAATTCTTGCCTAGCATGTGCCTGTACTGAGAATGACATCCTCCTTTTCCTCTAGGAAAAGCCTTTAATGCTCTTACTAGAAATTCACATGGAGGTTTTGAAACAGTGACTGAGAGAGGAGGGTTTGGATGCCCTGGGTACTGTAGCTGGTAGTACAGGCAACAGCTGAGCAGGTCATGTGGGGAGCATTTCATGTGTGTTTGGCTGTTTCGGTGTGCCTCACATTGGGACGTATATCTTTTCTCTTTGCAGACTTCACACTGTTGTTAGCCTTTGTCACTCATTCTTGCTCTTATGGCTGCCTGGTGCCTCCACTTTTTCTTGTTTGCTTTTGAGCAGATTTTGAAAGGGCTGTTTTGTCTGTGCATGATGAAGTTAAGTCCTTGAGCATCTTTTGGGCAGTCCTCCCACATGGGGTGGAGATTTGCCTCACACAATAGTAGAATAAGGATAGCAGTGGCTAGTCTGCAGGCTGTAAATTAACTTCATGGATCAGCTCATACTGTGCTTTGAAGTTGTTGCTTTTTTATTTGTGTGCTTCCCCCATTTACTCTTCAAGAATATAAATCTTTAGGAAGAATTATCATAGTTTAAAAGGCTTAGACAAATAGCAGCTGGTATTGCTTCGTGGTCTACAATTGGTTGCAGACATCCCTGGTTTTGATAAGACTACAAGACAATCCCAGAAATTCCCTGCCTACAGCTTTTGCTAATGCCATTAAATGTAACATTGTGATTACCGATTCTTTTGGAGCTGATTAGCTAGCATCCTGCGTGACTGATAAACACAGTAATTTAATTATTTCTTCAGAGTGTCCTTGTGTTATACCCCACTCCCTCTTCTTTAGATTATTTTTATTTTAAAGTACAACTCAGTACAATGTTTAATGGAGATTTTGAAGAAGGCCACAGAAACAGATGGATGCCTGTGTTCAGCTTGTGCTCAACAGGGACAGGATGCTCCACTCCAGCAGCATGCAGAACAAGCCTTGCTCTGTTCCTGAGCTATTAAAAGTTGGCTTGGCTCTGTACCCATGAAGGTTTCATCCCAAAGGGAAAGACTTCACCTGAGCTTGTAGCTTTTGGCTTTGTGAAAAGCTGACAACCATGTTTTCATTCTAGTTAAGTGTTGATACAGAGAAAGAGCTCATCACAAAACCTCCTATTTGAGTTGTACCATATGTAAAGTACTGGCAAGCAGAAACATGGACTCTGTGAGGACTGTCTGAGAGCACAAAGGAAGCAAACTAAAGGGCAATGATCAAATAAACCCAAGAAAAAATTTGTTATCCTTTCAAAGATGCATGTTTTGAATGTTTGTGGTGAGAGATTAGATGTGGCATCTTCATAACGTGGACATGTCTGTTCTTTTTCGCTGGACTTTTGGGAATTGCTCTCATAATATTTTGTAAATTCTGTCTTTTGCTTTTAATATTGATTCCCTGAAAAACTTTTTTTTAGTGTACTGTAAATCATAATTTTGCATTTGCAAATGTACAAAATAGTATCTTGTCTTCCCTTTCTTCACCCTACCTGCTTAATAAGATTACCTCTTACTTCCAAAAGTATAGCCATAACTGATACCACAGTTTGTGAGCATACATGTAAGAAAGCCAGACTAGGTAAAGTTTCTATCAGTTGTAGTACAAGTCTCAGGACTGTTTTGTTAACAGGGCTTTTTTTGCCCTTTTATTGCTCACTTCATGGTTGAAAGAAGCAAGATACTTGTTTAGCTCTTAGGATATTTGGCCCAATTATAAGGAAACTGAACTGACTTTGCTTCTAGATGAGCCTGCAGGTCATAGTTCACCTGAGATTTTTATTATGTGTGTCAGCTTGTTTCTAAGGCACAAGGGTGCTTGCCCAGCCTTGGCTAATCTCAAAGCAGGGTGATAATGTCCTGTGTGCACAGGGTCAGGCAGGGTGTGCCAGGGAAAGGTATGAAGTCAATGCACCTTAGAGAAAATATAATGAACTTTCTCCGCGGCCCTCAACCACTGGTTGAACAAACAAAAAGTGATTGGAGCTGACATTGAAAGATCAGCATTGTTAGAGGATTTTTACTATCTTCAGTACATGAACTTGGTGCACATTAACCTAATGGATGTGCATTTTCTGCCTTCCTGTGTGTGAATGTACCTACTCCATTAAACACAACTGCCTTTTTATTTGAATGAATCATTATTAATGGATATTGTACACCACAGGGGAAATTTTAGCTGCAACTACCAATCTGTAAGTTGGGGAAATGAAAAGAAAAATTTTACTTCCGTGCAGTGCATAAGCATATATGCTTGTGTAGATGAGTGTGTATGTACACAGATACTCAAGATGTGTCATCTAAGCCTTGATTGAGAACTTTATCTGTCTAGCAATATATAAGTCTCTTTCCTTTTCCTATTTTTACATTGAAACTGGATTAAGCTGTCTGTTACATCTGTACCTGTGTTAGATATGTTTAAAAGTTACATGAAGAGTATACGTACGTTCTTGCTTTTGGTCCAGTGGTTTGTGTCGGGTGTAAATATAGCTCGTATTTGCAGTTTGCCTGAACATAAGCATGTTTTAACCTATTAGTCAGACAAAGAACCACACATGCTTGTGTTGGCAGGATTGTCTCTTGTTCACAGATAGCAAGGCCATAGGACGGTAGTAAATTGTGAGTGAGACCTATCAGTGTTACTTCATTTTGCCCAGTGTATTGGTGTAGCTATGCTGCTTTGCTTTCAGCCAGCCAGCTGTACAATCTAAGCTCGTAAAAATGAAGGAAACAAAATTAATCTCCAAAAGGGAGAGAGGGAGAAGTGGAGAAACAACAACAAAAAAAGCCTTCATGAACCACAGGGTTGTTTTTATGTAACTGCTTTTGTGACTATCAAACTACCCAAAGTTCATGGTATGTTCATCTTGTCAGTATGCATTTAAGACCACCAGCTTTGTTTTATTTCAAGCCGTCTTTTGGGTTAATGTAACACAATATGACTGAATGTGTCTTGGCAGGGAATAACTAATCTAATCCATAGGCTACCAGATGAAAGTAATTTACTATGGGTTTGGGGAAGAGCTTGAATTTTCAGTGCAGCCCGCAGAGACATTTTTCCCCTTTTAATTGTCCCTTTTTATACCTAAACAGATCCAGCAGTGGGAACAGAACCTGGAAAAATTTAACATGGACCTTTTCCGAATGCGATGTTACCTAGCCAGTTTGCAAGGTGGGGAGCTCCCAAACCCAAAGAGCCTTTTGGCTGCTGCCAGTCGTCCTTCAAAATTGGCACTGGGACGGCTCGGCATTTTCTCTGTCTCATCCTTCCATGCATTGGTAAGTCTAAATGCTCTTTTCATGCGTGAGTTGCACAAAGTCTTTGTTAGTATTGTACTTAGATGTGGAACTGTGCTAGGATAATACATGGTTGCAGCCTCATGCATTGCGTAGACAGTCCTGTTCCCTTCTCACCCTTTCTGCCTATCCCTTGACTGCAAATATGTTGTCTTCCAGAAACAGACTTTGGCTATGACTGTATTTGGTCCCCGAGGACTCCAAAATTGGGTACTCCTTCCTGACCTATGCCAAAAAAAAAAAAAAAAAAAAAAGAGACAAACCAAAATATTCTGCAGATGTAAATGAATCATTGTGTTGAAGTGATGTCACTGTGATTTCACCTGCACTGAGTGAAGAGTTTACAGTCTGTAGGAACTAAGGCAATTAAAGTGGTTAATGCTGAAATTTCCAAAAGTCCAGCTGATCTTGAGCTGGCTTATTTTGGAGGTCCCAGATGGCTCCATTTTTCAGAAACAGTCTGAATACCCTCCTGAAGAGGAAGTATTTTTAGAAGACTGGAAGTAGAGACAATCCAAAATTATAAATCACTTTTTAAGAACTGTGGGCTGTGTTTACAAAGAAGAATGAGGGAGATCCTCAGCTGCTGTGAGTTGTCGGCCTGTTGGCTTCAAGGGAAGTACAGCAACAGCAGGTTCACCTCTGCTGTTTAGCCTTGGCAGGGTTGTGAGGCTGATCTTGGCAGAGAGGGATGGGCCACATTTGCTGCATGAGAAGTCAGGACTACCACTATCTCGGAATGTGTTTCTGTCTGCCACTGGTTTTATCTGTGTGGTTTGTGTCATTGCTTCTTAATAACTTCATGCCATCAAACATTTATCTCTGGCAATTTTTAGAGTCTTTCTTCCTCTAATAATTTCATATTTGAATGATAGGTTCTCATTCTTCTTCAGAACCTTTTCATTAACTTCTTTTGTTGTAGAATGCAATATTTTCTCAGTTCCTCCCTTCTTATGACCCTCTAATTTCACCTCATGACAAAAAAATTGGACTATCACACTGTTAGAATACCAAAATAAGCATCACTGCTGAAAGTTTAAAGTTTTGTCCTTGCACTTTGGGATGTTACATTGGGATGAACTGAAGTAACTCTCATTTGATGTCTCATGCTGAAATAACTGCCAGTATTTTGCTGTTCTGAAAGTGATATAGAAAGGCTTGTTTCTATGTTTAAATAGGTCTGCTCCAGGGATGAAGCTGCTCTCAGGAAACGTACCCTATCCCTGTCACAAAGGGTCCGAAATAAGAAGGGTTTATTTTCTTCGCTAAAAGGACTGGACACATTGGCAAGAAAAGGAAAAGAGAAGCGACCTTCTATAACTCAGGTAGATCTTGTTTGCTGTGGATAGCATAGAATTGTTTTGTTGTTTTTTTTTATGCTGGAGCTCATCCCACAAAATGCTGTTGCTGCATGGCGTAGGAGATGTCTGTCCCTCAAACCTGTGTTCGGAGTTTCAGTACACATGGCAGATTTGCAATGGAAGCATCCAATTGAGAAGAATGTATATCTAATTTTGTGTTCCTTTGTGATAAATAAGATTATAGTGAATGAGAGGTTTGGCCCAGTGGCTTAGTCTATTAGCAGCAGCACAAGACCATCAGGTTTGAATTTGTAAGAAAACCTGTCTTCTGGCACATTGCAAACTGTTTGGAAGCAGAGATTCTTTGGAGATAGCCTGTACGCACAGTCCTTAACACAGTGTATGCTGGTTTAGGATTGAGACTCTGAAGGTACTATTGCAATGTAATATAGAGTAACACAAGTGAGTCTTCAAGGAAGAAACCAAAGATACAGCTGCAAAGACATCAGTTTTGGTATGGCCACACGCTGCTTGGAGAAACATTTTAGCCAACAAGAGTAGATTGCTGTCATGCAGGAGGCCAGCTGTAAGTGTATACAAATAAAGCCATGCCATTTTATGCCAGATGAAGGCTTGGTGCAGTTTTGATCAGGCTGGCCACAGGGAGAGGGGCTGGGCTCATGTGCCCCCCACTGAGGGGCTGCATTGGTAATGAAATGACAGCCCCTCGCATGGTTTCTTTCTCCCTGTGAAATTAATGCCCCGTGCATGCATGTGGTGTAAACCTTGCACTTCAGGAGTCTGCATTTTCTCAATAAAACCACAGTTAAATGTGGAACAAAAGTTTGCTGCCTTCTTCATGGGGGCAAAAAAAAAAAAAAAAGGTAAATTACAACAGAGACAATCCTTTGATGGGGAGGCAGAACGTATATTGGTGCACCCACACTCAGGACATTACTGCTTTCACCAGCCCCTGCTGTTTCTCCCACAAAGCAGTATCATGTGCATTGTTCATTAAATGACTATGTTCCTATTGTTCCCTGGCCCTTGCATTTTGATTTTATTAGTCAAGAAATCTATGATCAGTGCTTGAAAATTGGCTGTTTCTGCATGTCTGGTAATCTGCTTGTGGGATATTTAAGCAAGCCTATCTGCGCATATACTGCAGTAGTCCCAGAGCTGATGCAACAGATTTAATGTTGTGAAATAACATGTCAGGATTTTCTGGTCTAGTGGTTTCTATTTTTAGTAGGTAAATATTTATCTATATGTTACACTAGGATTAAGCTTCTTTGGGTGACTGTTGCACATTTTAGCATACCGATCAAGAAACATGGTGAAACTGAATAAGAGAACTCAAGTCAGCCTTATGAAAGAAGGAATCGAAGGTGAAATTTTGTCCAGGCCATCCATTTCACGTCATTTCCCCTATGTTCCCCAGTAGATGAGGTTCTTTGCAAGTCCTGCACCTTTATTTCTCTGCTGAGAATGTTACGCCCCTTAGATCTGTTCCCAGCAGAGCTGATACCTCACACTGTCTTAACTGGGCAATACATCTTCCCATATGCTTTATAGTCCATGAAGGGGATTCTGCAGAGCTTGGGAATAGGGAATCTTATATCCATGGCAAGGAGAGGAGGCGCCTGCTGCCCACCCAGCACTTTTCCAAGCATGGAGGAGGGAGCCATGGCACAGATGAAGGTGTCCTTGGCATGTCCTCACTCTACTTATTCCAAACCTTGCAACCAGCTGGCCCAAAAGCATGTTCATTTTTAATCCATGAGCTGAGTTCCTGCCTTTTTTTCTTTTTTTTTATCAAACAGTAAAATTAAGGAAATGTAAGGAATTTTTAGGGGCATTTCTTGAAAACTGACCCATAAACCTAAGGAGGTAGCTGAAAACGGAGTCACATCCTTGCTCAGACTTGTGTATTTGCACATAATTGTATAGCAAAATCAGAATAGGCCTGAGGCTGCCTTTCTTCTTGTCTCTTTCAGCCCACTGGGAAACTGGGTTAAGCAGAGAAGTGGAGCTCGCTTCTCTGCTCATTGTGCTGTGATGTCTGTGTCAAACAATAGGTTAAAAATCTCTTGCTTTCTTGTATTTAATTAAATTTCATTTGACAGGAGCTGGTATGTTTTAATCTGTTGTACCCTGGCTTCAAACTTAGTTGGTATATTCTTGAGCATTATTGTGTCAGAGAAGTCTTTAATTTTATCTTAAGTTTAATTTTATGGTATTAATAAGAAGAGGTTCAGAGATTCTGTGCTGGGAGGCTTTTGTAAACATTAATGAGTCTTTTACAAATCAGTTAATAAAACTGCACTGTAGCAGATGGGGGATGTCTAGGCTCACATTATCCTCAGTTTCTTAAATGCTTATCTGCTTTCTTGTATCTAAATGCTAAATTGTTTTGAGGAATCATAAACAATAAAATACTTTATATCTGTGGATGAGACAAGGAAGAGGAAGTTCAGAAGTGGTGCTCTTTATTTGCATTGGCAGAAACAGGATTTCATATGAAATTTTAAGAGAGAGAGTTCGTTGTTGTCGTGGATTATCCAAAAGGTTTTTGCTAGTACCAAAAAAGAAGAAAAGAAAAAAACCTCATATATAAGTTTGGTATTGTCCCGATAAATTGTATAGGTCTATCCATGCATTTATACAACCCTTATCATCAAAATATCTGATTGTATCCATAGCTATTTATGGATCTTTTAAAATGCCATTAATAAGCCTAAAACCCTTGGAAGATACAAGCAGTTAAGCTTTCAAAACAGATGGGGAACGTAAGTCTCAGTTTCTGCTTTCAGCACTTTCAAAGCAGACATGGTAGTCAGCTATTTTTATTACTTCATAGTGCAGGTTTTGGGTCAAGTATGCCTTTAAAGCTAAGCTAAAAGTTACCATCAATAGTGTCGAGCTAAATGCTTGGTTAGAAGAGATGAAAAACTATAGGGTAAGAAGTTTTAGAAAAAAGCAACAATTATTTGAAATAGTTCCTTTATATCATTATGGGATTTGTAGCTGTACCTAACAGGATCCCAAAGGGTGAAACTGTTACTTCCATCATAGTACATGATTTGAAGGTAAATGACTTCAGTCTTATTGATGAAAAGTAAATAGGAAAAAACTAAGGACATTGATGCTTTTATACATATTTAAATGTGAGAGTGCATGGAGCCTGAAAGAGAGCACTCACTTAAATTTTCTTTATAGAGGAAGTTTTAGATTTCTTTAATACTCCTTCCAGTCAGAATAAAATGATAAAAAATTCAAAAGTATCTCCAGGGTTTAACAGGTTGATAGGTAAGTATTAATTTTGTTTTTATTTTTATTTTTTCAAAGAATTAACACAGGAAACCTATTTATTCATCTGTAATATTTTTAATAGATTTTTGATTCAGCCGAAGGACATGGATTTGCTGGTGTCCAGGATTCGGCCAACTCTGCTGAGGTAATATATGCCTGTCCTCATTCTGCACTGTCGCACCATCTTGGTTTTAAATTCCTGAATGTAAATCACTAAGTGTCTGATCAGATTGGTTCAGAAACCCCACAGAGGTTCATAAAAAGCAGTTAGCATTAGATGACAGGATTATAACTGTGCTAATGAAGCCACTTTGATGTAAGCTTCCGAACATGCATGGTAGTCTTTTTCAAAATAATAATAATTTAAAAAAATTCCTAGAACCTTCTTCATAGCCCTAATCCTTACAAAAGTGTACGCTCTCTAAGAGATTTGGAACTGAACTTGTTTAAAAGCATCCTTCACAGTATGGTGAAACCCAAGGTGTATTTTTCCCAATTGCATGCTTCAACAGAACCTGTGTATTTTGGGTATGAAGTCTAATTAAAGTCTGTGGAGAATACCAGCAGAGAAGTGTGAGTTAATGTATGGCTGCCCAAGCAAAGGAAGAGGAAATGATGTCCCCTCAACAGCATTACCCAAGTAAATAGCTGTGGCTGATGTTCTCCAGTGCTCAGGGGAGGAGAGCTGCTGCTCATCCCTGCCTGGTGTGAGTCAGTCCCTCTCAGCTCCCACAGCCTCCCTGAGGATAACATTGCTGTCCCCCAGTCTGGAAGCAAAGCAGGATGCTCCAAAATCCATAACTACATTTAGGACCACTGACTCTGTACTGTGGGGCTTACACAGACAGAGTCCTCCCTTGGTAGGCTTGTGCAGGCTCCAAGTGACAAATTCAAACTAAGTCTTAGGCACGGGATTTCTGAACTTTGTTTCCGGTATGCTACAGCTGGATTTCTTTAATGGCAACATCTGCCAGACTCAAAGTGGTATTTGTCTTCCCATCTACACCCGTCTCTTTTCGTCCTTTGTTCCCTGAGCCAGATACTCCCCCAACACAGTTGAAGACTTTAAAAAATGATCCCACAGTACTGTTCCTTCTCAGCTGAGTTTGTATGCCAGGTATTTGACAAAAAGTCAAAACCTGCATTTAAAAATGAAATATTACTCTTGAAAATTATCAACTATAATGAAGAGCTGTAATGAATTGCATTAGGAAGGTTTGGACAAAGTTCATAATTTCTTATACATTTTTAGATTGGTTTTCTTGTATGATTATGTGCTACATGGTTTATTTTCTCATCAAGTGTATTCATTTAATGGCTAGGTAATAAAGAAATATATAATTACACAGAAGTTATACCACTGAGAGAGGCATCTCCCACTGACAGCAGCTAATCCTATAATGGTGTTATGTATCCTCAAAGGATCTTCACGTTTTGTCTGCTCTTTGAAGAAGTATATTGAAATACCCTCAGTTACTTGACCACTTGCTCATTTTTTTTTCCTGGGGCAGGAAAGCATTTAAATGAAATCACTCCTCTCCTTTCAAAATAAATTATAATTATGAGGGATTTCTGGGTGAAATGGTCTCCTATAGAGAACACTTACAAATTCCTTCAGAATGTACCACGGGGTGTGGTGTGAGATGGCATCCATTTCCCACCCTAGAGACAGCAAACTCAATTCATCCCTGCCCAAGCTTGTTAAAACATGGACAGCTTTGGTCCCTTCTAAAACTGAGAATAGGCAAAATCTCTTGGGTGCCCGCCCTGAAGGTTTCTCCTGAAGGGCTGTGAGGCCAGTCCCTCAATTCAGCACCAACCCTTTCAGGGCTGGGAGGTCAATGGTGCTGCCTTGTGCAGCAGGGTCTGCTGTGGGTCTCTGGTCCTCTGGCCTAGCAAGAATATTTGCTCTTCCTGAATACTTCTGAGGAGACACAGAAAGATACCAGGGAGAGGCAGAATTAAGTCCTTTCCCTTTGGTGCCATGTCAGGGAATGGATGAAGTCTGACTTCTTGACCCAGCTCTGGACAAAAGCATTTTCTCCAAATTCAGGCAGGGGCTTGTAGCCCCACTCCCCAAGCAGAGGGGGACAGTGTCACTTCAGATTTTGGGCCAGGCTTTTACAAAGCTTGGCAGGGTTGTGTTTCAAAACTTAAAACCCATGTGTCAATTTAGGTGCTGAAGCAGACCTCTGGAGCTCAACCGTATTTCTAGAAAAACTGTTATTATTATTTCAGCCTTATTTCTAAACTTTTTTTTTCTTTTTAATGGCAATTAAATATAGCTGGGCATTTGTAAGATCCTGACATTTGATGATTCATACGACACCTCAGAAGTGATTCATCATAACTCTGAAAACCGTTACCTTGGCATCAACCTGGTTTCACTGGCTGATTTCAAAAGAAAAACAAACCAGCATCAAAACATTTATAAAATGTTACCTGAGGAGTGCAAAGAATGACAAATAGTGAAGTCTGCCACGGAGGCTCTTTTCCCTGAAAAAGATGATAAAACCAGAGGCAAATAGGGGAAGGAAATTATGAAGTAACCTATTGGTCCTGCAGCCCTGTGGCACAACATGTGACAGTCTGCAAATCCTGGCGCCTATTTCTGGAAAACTGGATGGGTTGTTATAACTTTATGTGGCAACAAATGAATGAACTATTGTAGAATTAGTCACTGCAGGCATAACAGGAAAAAAAAAACAACCCCTCTCTTTTCATGTCAGATTTTCTGAGATGGAAAATGTGGGTGAAGCAACAGTACCTTGACTGCAGTTAAGGAACATAGTCATGTTTAATAACAGAGGCAAGTTTATCTCAAGGCATATACTTGAGCACCAATGTACGTGGCAAAGAAAGGGAAGTATCTCACACTGGCTGCAGAACTTTGTCCTTTCTTAGAAGCTTCTGAAACAAAAGGTGGCCTTAAAAACCTCTTTCTCATCACCTTAATCCTCAGTGGTTTTGAGTTTGGTTTTGGTTTTTTTTCTATGTGTCTGGCAATAGTATTTCAGTTGCACAGATTTGAAGAACTGCTATTGCAGTGCAATAAACCACTGTGGCAGTTACAAACCTCTGAGCTGCTAGGAGCGTCAGCCTTGCTGTAGCAACTTAGCTTTGGTTTTCCCTAGAGGAAGCCACTGGAGAATTTAGTCCAACTCGTTCTTGCTAAACTCTCACAACCTGGCTGCCTTGCCCTTTCTCCTTTCTGTTATTTACATCGTGGAAGGAGGTCAGCATTTATTCCCAGTACTTGATTTAGTGCTGAGAGGACCACACTTCTGTGGGAGTTACCTTCTTCAACAAAACCAGTGTGTTATGCTTTATGAGCAGTCTGGAACCACAGTTGCCAAGATGAAACTTAACCTGGTGTAGATTTAATCACGCCGTTAATTGCAGTAGCATAACAGGATTCCTGTTATGTATAGTAGTTGCTGAATTTTAGTAGGATTTCATGGACCTGTGTTAACTGAAATTTCATTCTCAACTAACTAAAAGGAACAGTTGAGCAAGAGATTGATGATATGTGAATGCCATTAGTTCATTAGTATGATTCCATCAAAACTAGCATTACTTTAACATCAGATTATTAATGTGCCATACTCTGGATTGGCTGCAACCTGAATTTCTGCATTGTTTGGTAATTATCTGGATAGGACTGCTTACTACATCATTTTCATAGCCATGGTTGTTATTTGTAAAACAAAATAATACTGATCTCTGTTGCTGCTGGTAGATTGCTGTCAATAACTTTGCTGCCTGTAGCAAAGGAAGCAGTCCCTATGTAGTGATTTTACTACAGCTTTTAATTGCAGTGCACCCGGGGCTTGTGTCCCTGCAGAGTCAGGAGGAAGAATTGGATAGTCAAGGGGCTTTATGTAGGCACAGCCCCCCTACTTCCCCATACCAAAACAAATATTCACACAAACATACAAAGAAAAAGCATTAGGGAGGTAGGTGCTACTGAGAACAGCTCAGGACATCTGAAGATACGTCTTGGATGGCAGTTCTGCCAGTTTATGGAGTTATTGTCCCTTTCTGTTGCCTATAAGGGGAATTGAGGGACCATATCTGCCTAAATTTAAATGCCTTGATATGGGTATTTAAGTGATGTGCAGAATACGCAGACACAAATATAAACATGAAGCTCCAAATTCCAAGCTACTTTCCGTGTTTTAATTCTCCTTGTGTGGTGGCTTCCTTTTGTCCTGGGTTCAGCAGTAGCAGTCATTTTTTCTCCTTCTTAGTAGCTGGGGCAGTGCTGCGTTTTTGGCTGTTTTGGCCTGGGAACAGAGCTGATAACGCTCAAATGTTTGGTCTGGCCAAGGACTTTTCTGAGCCTCATGCTCTGCCAGGGAGGAGGGGAAGCCAGGAGGAAGCAGAGACAGGACACCTGACCCAAACTGACCAAAGAAGTATTCCATCCCACAGCACGTCATGCCCAGGATGTAACTGAGAGTTACCCGGAAGGGCTGGGACTGAAGGGTTGGACTAGGTATTGGTCGGTGCTTGGTTGGTCGGGGGGGGGGGGGGGGGGGAGAGTTATCAGTTGGTGGTGTGTTGTATTCTCTTCCCTTGTTATTTCCTTTATTATTGTTATTATTGGTGGTAGCAGCAGTGATCTGTAGTTACTGAACTGTTCTCATCTCCACCCATGGGAGTTGCATTCTTTTTGATTCTCCTCTCCGTCCCTCCAGGAGTAGGGGGAAGGCAAGAAGGGGGGGAAGTGAGAGAACGAGCTGTCTGGCTGGGTTTAAACCACGACACTTTTGAAACCTGTAGCCTAAAGTGCAGTACAGGAGGAAGTGTGAAAATGAAGGGTGAGAAAATGAGAGGGAATTTATTCAGGGTGGATGTTGTTATTTGACCGAGTGTCTGGAACGAGGATGACTGTGAAGTTGAATGGTAAACAAGCAAATATCCTGTGCTACCTATGAAATAATTTGTTCTTAAACTCTAAATAGAATAAGAACACTTTGTTCCTGCTTTAGTCCTTTATTATGTTACGGCAAGCCTTGCTCCACAGTGCTCTCTGCTGGAAGTTTACTATGTTATAATTTTCTATCAGCAGTAATTTTGCTTGTTTTTTCACACTTGTGAATTAGGTAAAATTGTAATAGTCGGTTCTCCCTAAGAATTTGTTCCCACTGTGATATAATGTCAGGTAGCTACATATTTTCATGTTGAGTCAAATCAACAGTTCATAAAGGCACAAAAGCCTGTGATGGGAATGCAGAGTGAAATCTGTTCTCAAGAGAATCAAGTCTTTGATAGTGAATGAGAGCAGGTAACAGAACTTTGTCCCTGTCTTGCCATGGGGAAACACACAGTACCATCAAAATACATGTCCACAGTAAACTGCCAATGTGAGTGTACTTTTGGTGGTGTTTTTTTGTTGTTTTTTTTTGTCAATATCCACATATGTTGAACATTTCTTCTTTGTTCTCAGCAGCAAGTCGATGACTTTTTGAATGGCTACTACTCAGTGCCAGAGAGCATCCAGAAGGAGAGTGCTTGGGAAACACAGACATATGTTCATTTCTGTGATGGCCAAGGAGTGGCACTGACTCTCAAGCCAGAGCACAGGGTGGAAGATGTTTTGTCTTTGGCATGCAAGGTACTCGTTTTTTTAGTGTATGATTGCCCTTTGTTAATAGCTGTGGACTTGAGAAAGAATGTAATATATCAGAGGATGACTAAATAGTGAGAGCATAATACCAGCATCTCTCTCCCACTGTATTTAGGGACATTCTCAGGTTTCCTTTAGTTGTGTCATTTATGTGTTGTAGCCAAAGTAGCAGGGCTACAGAAAGATTTTCAAGAAGCATTGCTTGAGACAGCACACAGGGAATACTTAAAGAGCAGTGATGGTTTGCCAGGTAATCAGCACATGTCATTGTGTTATGTTGTCATTGCAGTGAACCCAATTGTTCTGTGCAAATTAATCACAGAGGAGTCATGGGGACTGGTTTAGTTAATGCTAGGAGATTAGACATTTAAGACTGCTGTGACAAAGGCTATCATCTATGTTTGCTCCTTAAAGAATGCTTTTAAGCTTTTAATTAAATGCCAGCTCTACTTGTGAATGTCAGAGTGCATTCTCTTCTGAAAGCAAGTGCCAGCAATTTGAGAGGGATTGCTATAGGTCTTGGGACAGAAAACTGAATCACAGGTTGAAGATAAAGTAGAAATACTAATTTTAACTACAGGCAAAAGTAGCACCTCTAAAACATACCAATGGACCTGGCACCTTTGTCTTATCACGTGTCAGTGCTTGAATTTAGCTCTAATGAATCATGCAAAAAAGCTTTTTAGAAAAACTAACTTCTTACATCCATGGTCAGTTTTCTGACAACTGGCAAATACAGTTTATTTACTTCACGAGTACAGGGGAAAACAGGAAAAAAGGAGTCCTGCTCTGTACAAAATCCAGCTGTAGCTTTTGGTATCAGTTAGCATGAACTTTCAGGTGAGCTCATTCAACTGGCTTGAAGTTAATGACTTTTGAGTCTTCTAATGGAGGAAAAGACCCAGTTTAATGGCTCTTTGCAGCTGGTAATGTTGTAAACAAACAAAAATTATACAAGTTTTTAAAAATCCGGGGTGAACTATGTTTTTTTAAATCAAAACCAGCACACTGGTTTAGCCAAGTGGCAATGCATTTCACTGGCATCACTGAGAGGAAATGATCTTCTCGTGGCGTTGGCTGGTGGAAACTGAATACTGGAGAAACAGTTTAATGCCTGGCTTTACTGTTTGAACATTCGCTAAAGCAGTTGTCTGAGATGTTATTTGACCACAAGATGGCGCGGTAGAGCTGAAACATTTGGAACAGTTACGGCGCTTTGCAAGACCACTGAAAGAAGAAATAAATTTTATAAACTTAGAATTAAGTTGAAAAGGAAATTCCTTACCTCTCTTACTCCATCATTCCAAAGTAGTTGCAACTGTAAAGCTGATTTTTAATTTTCATTGTCTGTATCGCATTTAAAAAAAAATTAGTTTTGAATTATTTGATTTTTTTTCTTAAATGTTTTTCTGTTTTATTTGTTCTTTCTATTCTGTGTGTAAAGCTTTTCATAAGCATTCTCTAACGCTGAATACTTTCTGCTCATCTGTCGTGGTTCTTTTCCTTCTTACATTTTCATTCTGCTCTGGTGAGTGTAAGGAATCTTTCTTCTTAACAGAACATGTTTGGATGTTATGTGTATAAGGATAAAGTTCAAAGGGGTTGTTGGTTTTTTTTCCCCTCTTCATTCATACTTTATTGGGTTTATACTTTTCTCATTTCTCTTTTCCATCCAAGGCTTTTGGGTAGCACATATAGGAAAAAAGTGCGCATTTGAATACAGTTGTTAAGGATACAGAACATATGCAACTTGTAAACTGTGGCACATAATAAAACGTTAAGGTAATTGCTAGTTACTCAGTAGATTTAGATTTTGTAAGCTGCAGAGATGTGTTAAAGAGGTTAAGTAACCCTCAGGGATGCAGTCATTCTTTGTCTTTTAGAAACGTTGCTTCCTCCTGCTTTAGAAATGTTGATCTATTAATATGCAAAAATGAAATACTGTTGTGCAGTGGTCTCACCAGCATCCTGATTCTCAGAGACTTCCATCAGGGGCTTGGAACTTTCAGGCTAATATCCTTTGGCAATATTCCTATTTCCCCTTTACTTCCTGTTAAGACAGGATTTTTGCTTTGACCTCACATGGTGGAAAAAAAATAGGTGAAACTCTCTGATCATAGATTAAATCCAGCAATAAAAATAAAATCCAATAAAGGCAAACCCTTAGGGAACCTGCTTTCCATCCCATCCCCTCTCCTAACAGCCCATACGTGCATATACCTTTCCTACATCAGAGGAAAAAGTTGCTGAGCAAAACTGAGTCATTAAATACAGTCACAGAAAAAGGTGGTTGTGAGTGCAAGTTCAAAAGGACAGAAAATAGTTCTGGTATCTCTGGAAACATACAGCAGTGCTCACTTAATCTAATAGCCAAGATAGGTGTTTATGAAAAGATTTGGGAGGATCATAAGGGAAAATGGAAATTGCACTTGAACCTTATCTTCTAAGCATTGCAGCTAGTTTTGTTTATGCCACAAAAATAGTTAGAAAATGACTTGTTGAGGATTGCTTTTGCATGATTTCGGGGGGGGGGGGGGGGTGCAGGGGGTGTGTGTGTGTGTGTCATTTCTTTGTCTTCTGGGACTCTGGAAATCCAAACCCCATTCTCTTTATTCCTTAGATGAAACAGCTGGAGCCAAGACATTATGGCCTACAACTCAGAAGACTGGTTGATGAAAATACTGAGTATTGTGCTCCTGAACCATATGAATACATAGTAGACCAGGAAAGTGTGACTCCTTTTAGATAAAGCTTCATGATGTCTGTAACTACAGTTGCATTATCACCCCAGAATGTATGAGATTTATATCTAAATGAAAGTGTTAAAGCTGTTCCTGTGTTGCATTCTACCATCTTCTTTCGCACACTCCATGCCTTTGCAGACATAAGTGGGGTTTCTGGTGGAAAAGCAAAGTGTCAGTCTCTCCTGCAGGCTGAGTTTACTGTCTTTAGCTTCCTATGCATTTAGTCCCACTGATACCAGTGATGCTTGCACAGTAATGCAAGTTCTATGTGTAAAACCAGCAAAGTTTGGCTCTTTGTTGATAGAAATAATATTATGCTTATTTCTCGTGCTGTACGTTTGGGTTTTGATGTTTGCAGTTTCATAATTTGATGACTGCTGTTGTTTTTTCCCAACAGGTGTATGATGAAATAGAAATTTGTCCATTAAATGTTTATCACATTCATCTTACAAAGACTGAAAACATAAGTGATTTTGGTAAGCTCTCAGGAATTTTTCTTTTTATTCTTCTCATTACTTTCTTTCTTTCTTTAGGACTTTTCTGTATCTGAGAGCAGGTAGAGCCATCCTTAATAGCTCAAAGTCTGAGTCTGCAAAGGACTTGAGGCATTACAACAAAGACAAAACTGGTTGTTTTACACTGGCAAGCAATTTTTTTATGTTTGATAAGGGTCCACTGCTGCTTCAGTCCAAAATGACTGAAGAATGGAATTATCACAAGACAAATGTCCTTTACCAGGATTAATAAAATTGGTCAAGGTCTGCCCTTTTTTGGTAGGGGGATCTTCTGTTGGGACACTATCAACAGTGTGTCTTTTGGTCAAATTCTGACAGGCTTTTTATGCATGGGAGAAAGTTATACCTAGGAATAATTATGTCCCTTGCAAAGATACTTCTGTAAGGCAGCTCTGTGCTGTTCTTTAACTGCAAGTGTGTTGGTATAAATTATTCCTTTCTGGGCTGTCTCACTCATGGTGTATATGGATTTTCTGCTTTACAGTTTGGGTTTCCAGGTTTTGGATCTCTTTAAGAGACCTCTATGTGTGATGGACGCACTACAGAACTCTTACTATAACAATGGGCTGTGTTACTGAAATGTCATATGGGGCTGAGGTAGAAATTTTTTTTAATATAATTGGGTTTTTTTTACAGCACAGCGTGACTTTTCCTGGAAGTTGAAAAGTTCTGTTAACTTTAACTTAACCTCGCAATGATTGAGAAACAATGTGATAATTTCTTTGCTCTGTGGATGTGTTCTGATGAGAAAAATTCTTCCTCTTGTTTTGTAGTCTACTAAATACACAAAAAAAAGGGAAATGTTCCCAAGGGAGTTTATTTTATTTAAACCTCTTCTGCTTTAGGCTTTGCTGTCACAGCACAAGTTGACGAAAATCAGCATCTCACCCATATATTTGTAAGTGATGTTCTCCCTGATGGACTGGCATACAAGGAAGGTATTATGTCATATTTATGTTTAAAACTGTACTTCATTATCTTTTTAAAGCCCCAAACATGAAGGAGCTTTAGTACTACTGTCTGAAATGGTTCTTGTCTTTTATTATTCATGGTTTTCTTTCCTGAAGACCACAGAAAAATGTGATATTAGGAAAGATACTGTACAAAGAGTAGCTGAATTATCCTTTCAATATAGCGGGGAGAGTTCTTGTTCAGCCTTGGAAACAAAACCTTTGTTCAGCCATCTGACCAAGTGCTTTTGCTCAAAGGAGCTCATCTCACACTGGGGAACCTCGTGGGCTTGGTCAGTCTCCAAGACCCGTCATTTCCACTTTTGCTGGCAACGAAAAGTAGCCTCCCTTCCCAAAACAGTTTTCTGCATATGTTTCTGTGAGTGCCTTCTTTACTGCACTGCTCAGAAACTGTGCTTCTCTTCATTGGCACAGCAGGATCACATGAGTTCTGCTCTCCACAAAGCAGAGAGAGAAACCTGGAAAAAAGACAACAGCGAGTTCCATTTGCTATCTGAGGGTAATGACCACTTGGCTATAGCTGACCTTGAAAGGCAGTGATTGCCACTGTTTAGATTTATACAAAAGCTGATAAAGACTTCATCCCCAGTTGTTCTAGTTTTGCATGAATTATTTGACCCGTGTGACTAGTGCCTTGTTCTTCCCACATAATGAGCTAGGTGTTGTGGTCCTATACACTGGTGGTATCTGATTCATGAGAGGTGCCTCTATGCTAATCTTCTTGAAAGATGCGCTGCCTTCCCATCCACAAATTCTGTAGTATCTTTTGAAAGACACAACTCAATTGCTTTACTGTGTGTAACACCTATCAAAGTAAGCATGAGGTCAATGGGTGTATTTATAGCACAAATAAAGCTCCCATGGATTCTAATGGATTTCTTGCAGCATTAGGCTGTTTGAATTAAAACCATAAAAATAGATGGTGAATCAGTGTAAGCTTTGTTTTGTGACCCTTTACAATTGTATTCCCTATTTTTTTTTCTCTTTCTGCTTCTTTCCTTTCATATGCTCCCAGGGCTTCGAGTAGGCAATGAAATCCTGAGCGTAAATGGAGAGGCAGTGTCTGATCTTGACCTCAGGCAGATGGAGTTACTGTTTTCAGAGAGAAGCATAATGCTCAGTCTGAGAATGAACCAGTACGGGACCCAGCAACCCTTATGTGCATCCTGGTCTGATGGTGACATTTCCAGGGACCCAAAAACTTTGTTGCCCCCTCCAAACCAGTCACAGCTCCTAGAAGAGTTTCTAGATAATTTCAAAAAGAACACAGCAAATGGTAAGAGGTTGGCAGTAATTCCCTTAATTTCACCTTACTTCCAATACCACTGTTTTTTAAAGCTCAGTTATGTTTAAAATCCTGTGCTTGCCTTAGTGAGAAACCCAAGTGCAAATTAAGTTCCATTTATGCTCTGCATCTGTTGTTATATTAATTTCTAGAAAGTAGAAATGGAAGAGAATATGAATTTCTGCATGGAAATTGTATTCTTTTAATCTGTTTAGTTGCACATCCAGTATTATCAAGTGCTCTCTTAACTGTTCTGTGTCATTTTGGGTACCTCTAGTACATCTATTTCCCAGGCACTGGTGGTTGAAATGATACAATGACTTTTTGAGGCAGAAGTATTGTTCTATGTTTACCATGCTTTACATGTGGTAAAGTACCACATGCATTCAGAGTACTTTAATGCAAAAATCACATTTGCCTCAGAAGGGAGTCATTTAGCTCTGCTCCCACCCAGTGATATTGTGTTCCCATTGGACACAGCTACTCACTGCGTAGAAGAAAGTCTGTGAAAACAACTTTCATAGGAATTGTTTTGCTACTACCTGCTTATATTTCTTACTTAATGTAATATCACTGTATTAAGCATTGCATGGAGGTAATATTTTAAAAGTGCTGTTTCAGAGTGAGATCCTGATGAGTTTCCATGAGGAGCACCAGGCAGGGAAGGTGCCAAAAGCCTATGTGATAAGGACTGCTCCTGGATGGCACACGGCCCTCCCTAGCCTCCAGGAAGGTTCTAGTACTCATTGCTGGATTGCCTTTTCAGGTGGAAATAGATAGTGTCACATAGAGGGGTACTGCTGCGCTGGGTTGAAGAGAGCTGTGACCACCCTTTCCTTCCTTTAGCTGCTCTTACTTCATATGAGAATCTCATCTTGTGATAACAGAATACTTGCAGACGTCTGTCTGAAGTAGAAAGTATGTGGGGATTTGCTCTCCTTCCTTCCCACGTCTTGATTATTTTTCAAACAAGATAGAAGCAAATTTAACTCGTTTCTTGAGTGTAAAAGGTGCAGTTTCCTTGCTGCACCTCTGGGGGATGCTAGTAAAATTCTGCAGGAAGGCTAGTCAATGCGCACGGCTTTGTGAGGAGCGCAGCAAGAGGTGCAAAAAGGGGTCCCGATTTTTGTATATAATTATGGTGGCAAGTGTTTTCTGATTGGATTTTTTTTTCGTAATTAAAAATAGGAGAAGAAAAAGAATCACATAGGAGAAGTTGTTAGAATGGATTTAATTATAAAGCAATCTTATTAGGTCATCTTTTGAAATTAGAAGAAATCTGAATACAAGATTTGTGATATAGTAAGTAGCATCTCTCTCAGGGGCCTTGTTTCAATTTAAAATGCCATTAAATTGACTAGTGGCACATAAAAGTTAGTGTCATAAACCAAAAATTATGATAGAGCTAATTAATTACATAATTATACCAGGGCTATCATTCAGCTTGTTGGCTTGCTATCATAGGCCAGCATTACCTGGAGTATTCCATATAATAAATGTATGTGTCCATTCACTAGATTCTTGATTCCTCCGGGATAAATTTGCAACCTGCGCAAATATTCCATTATAATAGGAAATTACTGGAGTATGTATTATACTCTAAGCACTAGTGGATAAAGGGACATAGTGTATTTGCTTTTCTGCTTAAAAGCAACTAAGGAAGATTTATTTTATTCTGAAAGGGAACAAATAGTTATAAATTAAGCTTTGTGAGAAGGACTTTCATGTTTATTGAATTCAGTGCTTAGTGTCTGATCACCTGATCGAGTTCAAATAGAAACAGAAGAAAATGGCATTACTTTGAATTAATAGATAATCATAAAGGGTTTAACTGTTCTGTGTCCTGTCGCTCAGGATTTTAATAAGATTTTAGGTAAGAAGAGGGAGCATTTAATGATCCAAGCAGGGATTTGGAGGCCAGAGCCTCCTAAATTCATATCCAGTGTTTAATACTGTTCTGTCTCCTTTGGTAGAGTTGAGTGAGTCACTCTTAAGACCACAGTTTTCAGAAATAATTTGTGACATTTGCTTGTCCATGTTGAGCCTGTTCTTCCAAGGCAGTGCTTTTGAAAGTCAGTTAATGCCAGCAGAGGGGAACATCTTTCAAAAATCAAGCACAATTTGGCTCAAGGTACATACCTGGAGTTAAAACCATAAATGGTTCTGCTGGCACCTGCCTGCTTTTAAAAATTAACTGACTGTATTTATCTTTCTAGAGTGTTAATGAGCTAAAATTAACAAAGTGTTTGGAAAATAGTAATTTTCGGCGCTGAGTCAGGTGGTAATACCCTGCCTGGTGCTTGGTGGCAACCACCAGGCAAAAACAAACTAGAATTTACTTTAAATCACTGGCTTTATATAACTTGGATGGTAACAGTTTGTCCACATTTGTTTATGGTTTTGTAACTGCTTAGCACAACTGTGATGAATGCCTTTTTCTATGTGTTACGCTATCTTAAGGATACCCAATTGTATCTCATGGCAACTTTGGCAGCCGTTACTGTACAGAAGGGAAGTGCTTTCCAACCCTAACGATTCTATGATTCTATGATTGACTTTCTCCAAAGCCACTAGCTCTGCCAGTCCTAAAAGTAATTCCTAGGGAATTTTCTGTGAGAGTGATTCATTTTCTCCAAGAGGTTGCTATACCCTTGTTAGCTGTATTTTGGACCTGCTGTGCTCATATCATTTGATCTCCCACATGGCAATGCTATGTGGTGACTGTTTAGCCACTTGGCTAGCAATAAGCTTATCCTGGAAAAGAAATGAGATCAAGTACTTTTAAAAAATGCACTTGTAAATGTGGAAAACCAAATAACAGAGCAACTAAATTTGCTTCAAGCTCCAGTGCTAAGGAAATTAAACAAATATTTGTGTAGAAATAAAAAATGAGGGAATTGGACTGGAATTCTTACAGCTGGGGAAGAAAAAAAAAGCCTCATATTTTCCTCCCAGTGGATATTTGAGGAATAAACAACAGAGAAGGCGCAAGATTGAAAACTGTATATTTAGGGCAACCCTGTGTGGGTTAATGGTATATCTATAGAGTGCTGAGGTAGGAGGTAGAAGTGTTAGTAGGTGTGAAAACCCATTGCAGTATGTGAGTTGCTGTCTGAGTTGTACTTAATTTTTTTTTCCCCCAGAAAGTGGGGTTTTGCCACAAAGGCTGTCATTTCTGGTTCGCTGACACTGTTGAAATCAACCCTAACTTGTAAATAGGTCTCTGTAATTAAGAGGAAAAAAATAAAAAGGGGGAGGGAGAGAAAAAAGTGGTGAATGGCAGTTTCGATATGCTTTAATGAGTTAACACACTTTCCTCTTGGTGGGTTAGAGAGCTAAATGGGAAAAATAAAGATGGTTGTGCTGTTCCTTTGCTCTCTGTTGTAGCCCTCAGCTTTGGGGAAAGGCACTTACCTTCTGTATAGGGTCTCGGTTCCTATCTGGCCCGTCTTTCTAGAGGTGTGGCCCCAGGAGCATGAAGAAGTCTTGGGTGCTGCCAACAAAGGGGAGGCTTGCTCCTCCTCTTCCTCCTCCCCTGCACTGCCTTAGCTTTCCCTTCCAGCCCCACAGCACTCACCCCACCCCTGTGCTGGCAGCGGCACTTGCTGGAGCCTTTGAAGAAGCTAATCGAGGAGGAAACTTTCTTTCCCCCTCCCCTGCAAACTCGGTGAGTTGAGCCAGTGGGTGCAGGGGTCTGACAAGAGCCAGAGCCAGGCAAGGAGGATAAGGATGAAGGTGAGCAGGCAGGTGCCAGCGGAGAGCTGGTTGCAAGGAGAGTTACTGTCGGAGAGGGCAAGCTCTCTTTCAGTTGACCTTCCCACAGAACACCTCTTCAGCCATTTTCATAGAATCCTAGAATGGTTTAGGTTGGAAGGAACCTTAAAGATCATCTAGTTCCAGGCCACCTGCCATGAGCAGGGAAACCCTCCACTAAGCCAGGCTCCTCAAAGCCCTGTCCAGCCTTGCCTTGAACATCTTCAGAAAATGTTCCCATTTTGGAGCATGGGTTTTGCCTTCTGCTTTCCCACCTCTTGCACTGATTCCTGAAAAAGAGCATAGTCTGTGACATGCTGTTTTGAATCACTCCTGATGAACCTATTCCCCTCATGTGGTAAGTGGCTCTTCTGTTGCTGAAGACATGAGCCATTTCTGATTTTTAGCTTAGTAAGCACTCACAGAAGCAAAGCACATCAGTCGGCCAGAAGCTTAATTTTGACATGACTAAATTATTATTGAGAGCATGTTTTTAAAATTAATTGGCTTGGGTTAAATTCCAAGGTGCTTTCTGTTTCAATAAGCTTCACTAGATGGTTTAGGTGCCTCTGTAAAGTGTAACTGCAGGTCACAGCTTCTCCAGAAAACTTGCTCCAACTAGGTTTGTCAGATACCACCAAGTTGAGGGAGGAAAAGAAGGGAGACAGAGGTTGACTCTGCAGCCAGCTGGCTGTATGCATGTTGCTGCACACACCTCCCCAGGAAGCAGTCCCTGTATCCTCCTCCAGCCCCAATCCAGCCTGAATATCAGAAAGACCTGTGTGTCCCTTTTAAGACTAGAGACAAGTCAGGAGGATGTGAAACTAAGGTCATCTGTAGCCTCCAGAAGCTGGGAGCTGTGCCTGGAGCACTGGCTCAGACCACTCTGCTTGTTGCTGTTTGCCTGTAGTTTTTAAAGCATTTTGTCCATGTCTTTTAATATAAAGTTTTTAATATAAAGTTTAGTTTTTAAAACTAAAACTTAACTGAGAAACATTTCTAAATTAACTTCTGCATTTAGCTGTTCCCAAACCAAGTCCTGTTTGTTCACCTAGCTGCTGTTTCAACAGTTAAATTCTCTTGATTGTGCTGTAGGTCATGGCCTTCTTTCCACTCCATGTGTGAGGAATCAAAGAATTTTTTTATTCTTTCACAGAAAACTTTTGAGCTCAGAAGAGGTGAATATTGCTTCTTAGCTTCCCAAGTTCTAAGGGAACCCACAGTCCTGATCTGTGTTAGTTGTGCAGGTCTGCACACATCGCTCACTCTTGCCTAGTAGATCTCATCCGGTGGTTTTGTGTGGTGTGGGGCAACACACGAGAAATGCATTGCTTCTTTTTAACATAGACATGTAGTTGCCTATGCAACATGACTGCTTATCTGCCTGAAGATAGATGAGTGCTGGGTTTTCTTGTTTTTAATCACTACCTAATTTACTTCAGCAGGAAGCCACACAGATGTGATTGAACACGCAGTGGCTGTTCATCAAAGCAAGCTCAGAAGTGAGGTGTGTGTTTACAGTAGACTTGGACAATTGTGGGAGGTTAGCTCCCACTCCAGCCATTTGTGTGCCGCTAATGCAAGTGTCTGTCCTGTGCTCATGTGAATCACTGGGTAAAAGTTAGGTCTGGCCTGTGACAATACCCAGAACCTTAGCAGTATAGAGGTTAATTCAAACAAAGTGTTTGCCTCTTCAGTGTATGCTAGCGTTCAGAAGCTTGATCTACAGGAGCACTCATTGCCTGCTGCATGTTTTGCAATGCAGTGTTTCCCAAGAGTGTTGGTTTAATGAGCTCTTGCTGGCACTTGACAAACTGTCCTGTTGGCTTCCTGCTAGATGCGTATGCTACAAATTAGAAGATTGTTTATGCTATAAAATGGGACAGCCTTAAATGCTCTTCGTTGTGCTTTTCTACTGAAAGAGCATTCTGTTCTGCTTTGCTAAGTGATGCTGTGATTTAGTCCCTGTAAAATCAGCGGGCCTAATTGTTCTTTCCTGGTATAAACTCCATTAAAGCCTGTGGAGCTGCACCTTCAGGCTCAGTGACAATATGTAGGCATAAATCATGACATTGCCTGTCCTACTGAATTCTGTGGCATGACAATATGGACAGCAAGAAGATTTATTATGATGATAAAGTTACAGACATCTAGATATAGACCAGTGTCTTAGGCATGACTTAAAGCACATCAAACAGCAGATATTCTGTGTTTCACAGAGGTAAGATAGGTTGAGTAATTATAAAACCTCTTTAAGCTAGCCACAAAGTCTTGCTAAACTATTAAGTAACTTTTTGGGTTGTTTTTTTTTTGTGTGGGTTTTTTTTTTGTTTTTTTTTTTGTTTGTTTGTTTTGTTGTTTTTTGTTTTTTTTCTTTCTGTTTTCACTACTTTTGTGCCTATAAATCTGAGATGAAGAAGAAAATGTACCAGTAAGGTGGTACACTTGGTACCTGGACAGGGCCAGCTCCATTTGCATTCCAACTCTCCTCAGTGCAAATGACCTCTGAGAATGGCCAAAACCATTCTATGTGAGCAATCCTACAGTAGCAGCAGAAACCAGGAGAAGAACCACTGGCAGAACCTCTGCTTGTCCAGTAGCCCCAGCCTGGAATCCCAATGACAACAGTGGGCTGCAGCCTTTGCTGACACTTGTAGAGGATGGTAGCCACCCAACATGGGCTCTGCTGTATCTTCCTCCTCCATATCCCAGACACATAGCCCCAGTTGTTGAATTGGAGTAGAAGGGTGATACATAGCTACAGCTAACACTGGCTTCCAGTGAGACTGTATAAAGAAGGCACTTAGGAAACAAATGTATTTAAATAACAATTGAGAAGCAAGTGTGGAGTGTTAAGCTTAAAACTGAAAAGCCTGAACTCTTGTCTCACTGGCAGAACTTGGACAGAGAAAGTTTAGAAAGCTAAATAACCTTATAAAAACATACCATTGACATGCAGAGGGCTAATCAGGCAGTGCTACAGAATTGCAAGCAGCTATTCCCTATTATGTTGCTAATTTGTATCTCCTATTGATTACTGAATTACCAAATGAGTCAAATTACTTTGCTTCATCATGAACAGTTAAATTAACAAAGGAACTCCCAAGGGATCTAAAGGACTCTGCTCCAGCTTCAAAATGGTTATTTCTGCAGATATTAAAAAAAATACAACCCCCCCCCCGAAAAAAAAAAAAAACAACAAAAAACGGAGCATAAAGCAACCTACAGAAAGTCACACTTGCACAAGTAGGTGGCTGACTGGAGCTAAGCCACTGTTCAGCATGTGGCACAACATGTCTTAAGCAAGCTGTATGATACAAGAATATTTGCATTAACATACTGGCTTTTTCTAAACAAGAAAATGTCCTGCCTGAGCATTTCAGACCCTGGCTAGAAGTATGAGTTTCTCTTTATCTAGGCAGTATCAGATCTGCAAAAAGAAGCAGCCTGGTTACACTGTCCTTCAGGAAGCATGTAGAGCACCTTCCGGTGTTTCGTAGTTTGCTCCCTGAAGGGATGAGAGGGGATATGAAGGGAACTTTCTTCTCTGGCCTGTGATTGCATGTCTTGTTTGGTAACAATTTGTCAGTGACAGGCATCTAGTAATTCTGTGCTTAAGAACCCTATTTGAAGACTGGTGTTATGACAGCTGTATGCTAATTTTCTTCCCAGATTTAACATCTTGAATGAATTTCTGAATGAAGTTTCTAGCTACACCAAAGAGTCAGTTGTTACAGCCTTTATGCTAAGCTGAGAACATACCTTCTAGCCAGTCCCGAAACAGATTGCAAAATGCATTGGAAAGCAACAAATGATAAAAGACAAAATACCTTGCAGAATTAAAAGATTTCTGAATTATTAAAATCCAGTGCCTTTTTTGTGAATTTCTTTAGCATGTTTAGTTTTAGCTGTCTAGAAACTGAAGTTACATCTACTAGGAGACTCAAGTCATATTAATTTAGCAATAAGAATATGTGCTAGTTGTTGGTATCTGAAGTTAGGTCAGAGGCTTTCAGAAGAACTTGAAAATTTTCTAGGCAAAAAAGAGGAAGGGTTTTGAATTGGTAACAAATTTATTGTTTCACTGTCTTTTTATCTGTTGGCTAAAGCAGAATGAAAGCTGTAAACCACTGTACAGTTAATAACCACAGTTACCACCCGCAAATTGGTTTTAATTTACTCCAGCATTGGAGTGTGAATGCCTAGTAATAATACATGTCTGTTAGTACCGGCTGTGGGGTAACAACTGAATTGGAACTGTGCAATAGTTAAAAACTTCAGTTAAATTCCAGTTAAAATTACTGAATTGAACTAACACCCCCATAAGTCTGGAAAATTTAATTGGAGATTAATAGGAGCCTGTACTTAAGGTCCATGGTACCTTAGTCATTTGCCCAGATTCATAGAGAACCCCAGTGAAGATGAAAGGTGAATTAAATTGCTTTGGCTTTCAGATTGATGTTTCAATTGGTATTTCTCATAAGTGGCTGCAACCTACCTGCCTTCTCCAGTGCAAATGTCTGTTGTGGGACACTTAATGAATCCTCCATGGGAGTTTGAATTCTACTTTTAGAGCTCTCTTGCTTTTCTCCTGATCACAGTTAATGTGCTCTTTGCAACCTAGATAGAAATTTAAAGGGCTGCAGAGACTGCAGGGGCTCTGTACTGGATGCCAGTTGCACACTGTTCTCTGCTGATCTCAGGAGATAACATAAGCCAAAGAACTGAAAGGTCTGATCCTCAAATAACAAGACACACAAGTTATGAATAACTGAACTAGTGAACCCAGCACCCTTCATATCTCTCTGGTGAAACTTGGATGCTTTCTTTAACAAAGATTGTGAGAATGTCTCTTGAAAGCCATTCAGTAAATTCCTGTGGATCAACTGTTACTTTTTGAAAGATCTCTCTTGAAGTCAGAAAGAAAAAGCAAACAGAAGGAAATGCTTACATACCTATTTTTAAACTTCACTACAAAAGAGTAAATATACTGTTGAAAACCTGAAATATATTTGGTTGTATCAAACCAAAAGAAATAAGCACGTGTGCTACCTGCCAGGTTGAACTGTTTAAGTTATAGGTATTAGACTCCAAAGGAGTACATTCAGAGTTCACCACACTGATACTTCTCCAGGCAGTGCTGGAATGTTTCACCTACCACTCCCTGTTTTTCAGTAAGTTTGAAGGCATTAAGACCACCAAGGCTTTGTACCTTTCTGAGAGTTGGCTCAGACTTTAGTATGATTTGCACCAGGGATTTTGGAAATACTTGTTATCTTCTCTTGGAAGCTTACTTTTCTCTTGATAGTAACATTGGCTAGAAAAATATGGGAACTGCAAGCTTATCATAATTAACTGATCAGTCTGGAGAATTAACACAACAATAAGAAATGCAGCATTCCATACACCTAGCTTAACTTTATTACCCGAATGTAATATCTCATTTCCGTCCAAACCGTGCAGCTGTGTTATGGAAAAGCTCTGTAATGGGGAGAGGGAGAATATTCTACATGCTGAAGATTGGCTGTGTTGTGTTTTATTGTCAGTTTCTAGAGCATTTGGGAATTAGTGAAAATATTGAATGCATTCTTTCCTAGTGGATAGACTGGACCTCCTATAATTCCTTGTAATTACAGATCCTAATTATTTTTCAAGCTAAAATTCCTATTAGTATTCTCAGAAATAAGTTGATGCCCACTTTTTTTGTAACATCTATCTGAAATCACTGGATAATACTAGTGTTTAAAAATGCTGTCAGTTACTCTGATTTGAGATCAGGGTATCTGTACTTTAAAGCCTAGACCAAGCTTGAAGCTCTGCATGTGTGTTTTAAGTACTCCAGATAAAAAAACTGCATCAGCAAGGACATGAAATGAGAGCCCCATTTCCCTCTCATGTGCCAAAGAACTACAAATGAGAAAAAGATCAGTTTGTAGCAGAGTAACCGCTGGAGTTCCTTATTAAATGAACATCTGAGCTGGAATGAGCAAGTGACTGGGGTGTAGGGCAGCTCTTGGGGTTTCTTTACCAATGTGCACTTGTGATATAAGCATTCTTTTACCCATAAACACCCTTTGCAGTATCTTTACACATCAGTACTAATGAAACTTAAAGTATTTCTTGCACTCTACTGAACAGACAGAGCCTTTCAGTGATCTGTCCATGCAGCTGTATTTAGGCATCTGTGTAATACTCGTGCTACATTGGTGACAGAGAAACCTAGAATGGGAAACAATTTCCAGGCTCAGTGAGTCCAGTCCTCTGCTAGTCAAGGCTTTCAGCAACCCTGTTGATGCATTTATCCTATTTGATTTTAAAATAGGATAGAGTGGTTTTATTGTTTGCTCCCAGGTAAGTTGCTTATGTGATGGTTGAAAGCCAGTCTTATAACTGAAGACATATATATTGAAGACGTGTATTGAAGAGAGAGGCATATTCCTGGCTGATGTTGTAACAATATCTGCTGGCCTTGACCATTGCTTAAGTAGCTCTATCTCACAACTACATGTTGTTAAACCCTTCTTCACACTTCCATGCTTCTTTCATGTTTCCAACTGAGGAGCCACAGCTTATAGAAGGAATTGCTCTTACTGGTCCCTGAAACCTTGTTCTATGTAATTTCATTATGGGACTGTGGCCCCCATCTTCAAGGTCATGTTGCACCTCCTTTATGCATCTCCAGTCATGCTCTTAATTAATGCTGTGTATTAACTTTGAATGATTAAAGTATTTAATAAGAGTAATTCCTATTGTACTTTCTTTAATGAAACAAATAATGAAAACACCAAGTAAAATTGGTCCCCAAATCCATGCTAGACAAAATCTATCATTAGCTTCTCCTGGGCTTAGAAGTACATTCAGGCTGATCTACTGTTATATCATCTGCTAGCAGTTCTGCCTTAATTCCCATCCTTTTCATTTTAGCTAATAATTTCCCTCGGGATATTATAAAGATTTATTTATTTATTTACTTACTTACTTTTTTATTTTTAACTAAATTTCCAGAAGGTTGAATTTACCAAAGACAGATGTCAGGTTATTTTGACACAGTCTGTTTACCCATACCGTATGTATATAACTTTCAATTTATCTCCACATTGTAAATTTTTCTTTCCTAAAATTGATTGTGAAAGCCGTAGGTTACTACATAGGTCACAGATCTCATTAGATTTCCCCAGCATTCTTGT
The DNA here is from genome assembly GCF_028554395.1 of Pezoporus wallicus. Lineage (NCBI taxonomy): Eukaryota > Metazoa > Chordata > Aves > Psittaciformes > Psittacidae > Pezoporus > Pezoporus wallicus. The sequence continues at coordinate 2,652,406 of NW_026635157.1, forward strand.
TTCTTCTTTAAACGTAGCTATTGCTTGTTATTCACCAGCTGCATCATCCACTTTTCCCTATCATCAGTAAAATCATTTATTAAAATCGGTGCTCTTTGAGTTTCAATTTCATATGCCAGGTTTACAGTGTTGAGGGCTAAGGAAAGTTTAATCCTCTGATTTGTTGCATGAGTTCAAATCTGATTGCACCCACCTCAAATATGTAATTTTCTAGTCATTAATTGCTACCCTGCCTCACTCTCCTCTGTTGAGGACAGACAAATTTCAGCCTGAGTCAGTCACATCCTATGGGACTAGCTTTACCATGAACTTTAGGCTCTGAATCTATTTGTTGTAGGGAATGTTTGGTGATATGATTAAGTGGATCAGTGGAGTCATGGATACTAGGAAAGATTTACAGCTGCTAGCTGCTAATCAAGCATCTTACCTTCACTGGAACAGACTCAGAACCCATTTGGTTTCCTCACCTGAATCTGACAGAACAGGTGATTTCATCTCTCTCCTACATCATGGATGAACATCTTGGTGTCAAGCTACTTCTTTTTGCTCTCTGTTAGGGATAATGTGAAGGATATGGTTTCATTCTGATGCAAAGCAAACTGTCTTTGAAATCTCAGAAACATTGCAGAATGGAAACCTGATTTTCCATATTGGCATAGTCACTATATTTTTACTGAGGTCAGGACTGCCTGTCAGGGTGCCTCTTTACTTGCTGAGGGTAGTTATCAAGTGATGCACTGAACTACTGCTCCTGCTAGGTCTGAAAATGGTGCCCTACAGTGGTCTTAATTTATCTTGGAGTGAGTGACTGAGTACATTTAATTTTGCTGTGTTATCTTCTCACGTAGAGCTGGAAGGAATGTTGTGTTCAATTACCATTGTCAGTAGAGTGGCAGGTGGAAACACACCCTCTTGCTGTACTTTGAAAAGGGGGTGGTTACACCACCTGCATAGTGCTTGACATGTGTTAACACTTGACATGCTTGTGATGGTTATTTAGCTTTTTTTTTAAATTGGTGGAAAAAAAATATTATAAACCAGAACAAGTTCTGAAGTATTATGGGGAAAAAGAAATCATAAAAGAAACAGGTTCCTCAGTTCCTATTTTCTTCTCATGGTAACTTTGCCTTTGCAGTGAGTGGCTAAAGTGGTAAGAGCAGTGCTGACTAGAAAGTAATTAAGGCTTCTTCATTAATTAAACAGAAAAAAAAAAAAGAGATAAGTGACATTTGCATTTTGCATTTGTTGATGGCTTCTTTATGGTAAATGAATTGCCGGATGGTCGATGTTGATGTTTTCCAGTTGATTTCCTTTGGTATCTTGGCTGGGATTGTAGCACAAATTATTATTGTCTCACACATCTGCTAGAGGATGTGTTTCCACTGTACCTTACTGCTCACAAACATGTGAATAACTTCCATATTGACCACTTCTATGTGTATCACCACAGTGATGTGGGAAAGAGACATTGCTGTAGGCGTACAGAGCTCCAGGATATGCTGTATGTGTTTGTTTTTCTCACCAACTGTCCCATCTGTGTGCTCTATGCCTACTTTTAACTGAATGTTGAGTAGTGAGGAGCATGACTTAGGAAGTATACTTTCTTTCAGTTTTCAGTGCTTACATTGTAATTTCTCTTGAATGGCTGTGAGTCACGTATCTGCCTGTGAGCAAGACACAATATTGTAGGAGTAATGGCACTCTTCTTTGCTGATGCCATTGGCAGATGAAGGTGCTAAGCAGGTTCTTAGTACTTGGTTGGTCATTGCTAGATACCAAGCAAAAAGTTTGTTATGCATTTCATATGATGTAGTTAAGCTTTTCACATAATGGCATTTTCTACCTGTACTTTTCTGAGAATTTTAGCGTTTATCTGAGGTTGCGACTCTTCTTGTTTGCTGACTGTATTGGGTTTGTGTGGCAAGGTTTTGGTAGTGGGGAGTCTACAGGGGGTGGCTTTTGTGAGAAGCTGCTAGAAGCTTACCCTGTGTCTGATAGAGCCAATGCCAGCCAGCTCCAAGTTTTAACTCAGTACTATCAGTTCCTTTTTTTTCTTCCAGACAGGTTTATCACAAGTATGTTAATAGAATAAATCTGATGTACTACTGTAATGGAGCTGTATAGTCAGACTGAGTCATGGTATACTCACCACTGCTATGCTGGAAAGCCCTTTAAGCAAGGTTTCCAGCAAAACAGTCTGTGTTCTCTTTAACTAGTCAGTAATGTAATTATAGTGAGGTAAGTGACATTAGAGATAGCTTTCTAAAAATAATAATATTAATTAAAAAAATTGTCAGGAAGTGCTGATTTGACCTCACATTTGGATGATTTTTAGGAATGTATATCTCCTTGCATTCTTTCCTATGCTCATGCCCAGCATTAATCCAGAATATTATATACTGGAATGATTTCATATTCTCACATCTTTGAATTAATTCAGTTCATAGTCTCTACAGTTTTATTGCTAGTTTTCCCTGAAATGGTAGTGGTTACCTGCCTGTAAGGTACACTACTACTTTTGAACATCTTTGTTAATAAGAATCCCATTGTAGAGCTAAATCTAAATTTGAATGTTCAAAGACAATACATTTTGTATGGTTTGGCTTGATGCTCCCTTTCCGTGTAGTACTAGAAGCAGAGAGAATTCCAATATTACACTTGCTGCTGTATTGATGACCTTAGGCTTTGCACTTGAAGTTACCCATTCTCCAAGGTAATACTCATTTTCTTTGCCCTTTGAATTTGGTTGGGGTTTTTTTTTGTTTGTTTGTTTTTAGCTATGTAGCTGATATTGGTGGTTCTGTGCTCCTTGGGAATAATTTGGTAGTTTATAGGAGCAGATCCAAAGGAAGTCTGCTTCCACAGTAAGAGAAGGAAAGAGAGACAGGATATGGATGCTAAACTGATCAGCGAGCCATACGTCCTTCCTTCCTTCCCTCCCCCTGTTAGTTTGTCATGCAACGTGCAGTAGGATGTCCTTTTCCACCTTGGATCCTTTCCGTGTAACTTTTTTTAGGTTTTACTATTTAAAATAACATTTGCTGTTGCTTACCCTAACTACCATCAGCAATGCATTCTGCCAATAGCAAGTGCTATTAAAATGGTCAAGGCTATATAGACCTACTGCTGACAGTCCTATAGACTACAAAGGAAAAACAAAGATTGGGGTGAAGGGAGGAAAAAATATATCATCTGGACAAAGTGATATAATGTTCTGTTTACCTACTTGGGTGGTGTCATCCTGATTTCTTCCGTTCTTGTTGTCTGCTGATCATTTTATCTTATTTTCCTCTTCCTACTTTTATACTTTCTCTTCATTGCTTACGTAGGTTAGTTTTACTTCCTGTTTTGTAAAGGACAAATGTATTGAATGCTCACTTTGTAAAATCAGAGAAAAGACATAGTTTTTTTTTTCTCATTAGATAGCTACCTGAGGTTAAACTCTAGATCCTTTATGCCACTGCAGAATCTCTCAATTGCATGCTGCTTGGAGGTATAGGGGAGAAGAGTGATAAAACCGAAAAAAATGGGAAGTAATATCCTTGGCATTGGCTCACCCCCACAAAAAAATGTTATTTAAAAGTCAGTTCAGATTTTAGGAGTTGGCTTACCTTTTGTATACCCAGGAGTAGACAGTGGTGAAAGTCAATAGGCATTCCTGATTTTACCCATATATGGAAGAGAGACTAAAAATTACTTTAAAAGTAGAGGGCAGGAGAAAATTTTTCAGGCTTGGTAGAGGAAGAGGGATAAAAGCATAATAAAATAAATAGACAAGTCACACTCCTTTTTAAGTTCTTAAAGAAGATAGGTGGTTGATTGATGGAGTTGTGTAAAATGTTTTTCCTGCAAAGGTGATAACTTGGGGTATTGCATGTTACACAGGCTCTGAAATATCAGGAGCCACACCTGTCTCCAGGAGGAAAAGGTAAAAAAGCTTGAGGAGAGAAAAGCAGTGGGACCTTGGTCCTGCAAGGATAGGGAAATGACAGAGTAGTCACATCTTTGGGTGAAAAGTGACAACCTTTATGCTAAGCTTGGCATAGACACCTTAGTAACATATGGAAAAATAAAATATCGAGATGAGATCATGCTTAGGTATTTGCATAGGTCTGTCTGCCATGTTTAGTCTTTCCCAGGAAGACTCCTCCTGGGCCTAAGGTGCTCTTTTGGCCATAAGATTCCCATTTTCCTCCCAGCTTCAGTCCATATTTGTCAGTTCTTGCTGAGAGGAGCTGGTCCTGCTCTGCAGGGACCACAGCAGCACCCAGGCAGAGAGATACTGTTGTCCTTCACAATTCATTATTGCTAACTCTCATGATTTTGCTGCAAGATGAGTGATACTTATTTTAATTACCACCTCAGTTGCTGGAGTCAGTGATTAAATGAGAATCTTGCCTTTCACTTAAAAATAAATCTCCAGCATTTGTAGGTGTTGAGAAAGAGCTTGAAAATATGGTAATATGGTGTGAATTATACCCCAGAGGCTTAAAGGCTAGAAAACAAAGCAGCAAATTAAAACAAGGCTTCATTTTATTACTATTTTATCTTTTGAGGCTACTCAGATTGAGAATACTGCAGCTCAAAAATCACTTGTTTACTTCTAGAAGTTTAATTAGAATTTCCATGTAAATGTCTCTGCAGATTTTAAGCAGCCAATTGAGGCACTGTAAAGAAAAAAACCCATCATTTTTATCCGAATGTTCAATATTGTTGAATAGATCTTGAGTTTACATATAAATGTTATTAAAAGCTACAGTCTGTCAATAAGTAGAGCAGGGCAGCGCCTCCTTTGGTTTTTACAATGTGCCAGCTACTATGTGCATGGACTCCAAACTTGGTAAACTTGGTGGACTATTAGTAGCAAGAAGAGATGTTATCTGTATTATGAACTGTGGTGCCTACTCCAAGGCAAAATTCTCTTTTCTTAAATCTTTAAGGGATTCAGGAGTAAGTCATGATGAACAATAGTGTGCTCATCCGAGAACTACTGAGTGCATTTAATTATCCTCACTGGTTGTCTCAGCTCAGTGTGTGCTTATTACAGTTAATGCTACCTTTGAAAGCACACTGCTAGAAAGAGCGTTAGGTTTATTTTGGTAGATCAGATTTGTACATTGCTTCAGACAGTCTTAAGTGCCCAGCTGCTGTTTTGAAAGCAGAGTTTCCAGGCACAGTTGCTCCTTGCTTTGACCTTTTGTGTTATTTTTTTTTCTGGCAGGTGGAGAGGATCACAGATTTTGTATTCCTTCTCTACTATTATTTTGGCTAGTACCAAAAGTATTTGCAGATAAAAGCAAATAATTTTCCTGTTCCTGTCCTATAACACTCTAATTTCTTTGTTTTCTTTTGAATGCAGATTTTAGTAATGTGCCTGATGTCACATCCAGCTTGAAAAGGAGCAGTACTGATGGCATTCTGGACCAAGTGCCATACAGGGAGAAGATTGATCCACCTTTCAGGGTAAGAACATGCTTGATGTAATAGTCGTTATGAACAAAAAGAGTGTTGTAGTGTTAACGCTCTGTGTTTTGTGAGAAAGAATTTAATGTATTGCACTAATTTAAAAAAAAAAAAAAAAGGAAAACCCAACAAAAATGAAATAACAGACAAAAACCCCAATTATGTGTATTACCTTTGTTTAGTGTTTTATTATCTTGAGGTCACCTGACAGGTCATCATCTTTGGCACAGCTGGTGGGTCTCCAAAAGCAGTGTGATGAGTACAAATGGCAAATAGGTTGAAACTTGTTAAATTCATCTTTCTTTGTTGCTTGAAGCCAGTTCTCAGAGAACCGTAAAGCTGCTACAGCCTTCCTTCAAATTGATTCAGTTTGGTTCATGTTTTCTTTTTGCTGGTACTTCTACGGCTGTTGTTAAGACTGCAATGACCATAGCAATACTTGCTTAATGTCAGTAGTTTTACACTGGACTGCAGACTTGGAGAGGAACAGTGTTTAGGAGCCCAATCTCTAATTTGGAGTGCCTTTGTGTGTCTGCAGTTACTGTTTGACTTTGGTTGAAGTAATGGATGCTCAGATCTTCTCTCAGTCAGCACCTTGGAAGGTGAGGCAGGGACCCCCAGAATCCGTGTCCACCTTAAAATGTGTTGGTCTTCGAAGAGCAATTTTGGTCTCAGAGCAATTTTGCTCTGAGGCAGTCAAATTGCAGCTTGTGTCCAAGATGAACATCCCGCTGCTACCGTGGGAGTGTTCTCATGTTGGTGGCTGTAATTTTACTAGGCGTTGCAATCCTGACAACAGAAACATTTTTGTTACTTCTGTTGAGTTGGTTATATCTCCAAGCAAATTTAGGATAACACTTGCATTACACTCTTGCATAATACAAATGAAGTTATAAAGTTCTTATGGTTCTGCAATATATTACTGTCTTGTACTAGGTTGTATGAAAAATTGGTAGAGATAAGGCAGAACGTAAAAACTCTGAAGACGAGAATAGGGAAGATATATTGTGCCTCTAGCCGTACCTAGGGGAGCTGATCCTGTCTTACTTTTGGTATTATTTTGTAATCTGCCTTAGTCTATATAGGTGACTTTATGCAGTTTCCTGACAAAGTAATGAGAAGCCCAGTGATTGTGACTCTTCAGCCCACCTCCTGCTGCACAGGGGATTCCCACAGAGATAATCTATATCCTGTGAAACATATTGCTTACACTACTAAAAGTCTCTGCAACCAGACAAGAATGAACTGGATTTTCCTCCCCCCTAGGACAAATTGTTCCTTTGGAAGGGAAAATGTAGATTTCTATTTCTGTACTGTCCTGTTTCAAGGCTTCTGCAGTGTTTTAGGGGCAAGGATCTTTGCAGAAGCACAGAAGAGGTGACCCCAAGGCTTAGGATGACTCTGTAGCTGACTGCACCAGCAGGCTAGTGCTTGGGCAGGTTCCCCCAGGTGCCTTGGGGTACCCTGCTTGACCTGGCTATATGCACACCCCCTCATGCACTGTGTGGATATACGTGGCTGAGCTCCTGTGCTGATAAAGGGGAGGAGGTTTTGGAGCATCAGCTTTACTTTAGCAGAAAAACAAAGCCAGTCCTGATCATCTCTGTCAAATACACCAGATGACAGAAAGGGAGAGTTCAAGAGGATTTAAATACATGAAGAACAATTCATGTACACTAGTTGTTGCGCTGAACGTACTAAATATGCCCCAATGCTCTAAATGACGTGCTGCAATTAAAGATAAAAAAAAGGAGAGGGGGAAACACAGATCCACTCCTTGCCCTCTCTGCAGCCTTAAATCTGTCATGTCTAGCAATATTAATGGCTTGTACACAATTTGCTGAAGTAATGGGCTATGGCATGTGGCAGTTTGCTTCTTGGGTTGGCATGCAGGTCTGCTAGTGCCCTTTTAGAGAATTATCTGAAGCTGTCCTAGTTTTGTAGGTGCAAGGGGCAAAAACGGCTTGGCAGAGGCAGTCTGACTTGAACTGCAGCTGTAAACAAGCCTGTGACAGCTCTACAATTTCTGCAAATGGTTTGTAATTGATTGCTGTCTTTCTGTTGGAAGGTGCCTATTACTGTCAGAGCTTTTTATCTGAGCTTTTTGATTTCTCCGATAGATGTGGAATTAAAAACACCCAGACCTTACAGTAAATGTAGGTAATGTGTATATAGTAGGTGCTTTTGTGGTTGAGTATAAAAGGAATTAAAATGATTTCTGTCTTTATAGCTGTGATTTGAGACTGCTCGCCAGATGAACAACAGCTATTGCTAATAAAAGCTACTTTGAGGAAATTGTGCAGCCTCCAAAAGCACAGCATCTGGATTTGGGTTTATTTTTTCTTTTCTCTTTTGCCTTCTGTTTCCTGCACATGCTAACTTGACCCACGCCTGTGGGAGAGTAGGAGTGCAGACACCTCAGCATTAGGCAATGCTGCAGAAGTATGGGGGAGAGGAAATCTGTAGACTCTGCTCTGTGGAGATGTTGGTGGCGCTAAGAGGTTCTGAGCACAGCCTGAGCACAGCCTGGAACAGGAACAGCTTGGGATATTTCAGGGGAGAGGCAGCTAGAGATGCTCACTTCCCAGTTGTCAGAAGCTGTAGATACAATTACTTGGCTCTGAGGGGACACACTCCTTTGAAGCTGGGTTGAATTTTGTCCCATAAAATGTAAGTAAATAATGGGAGTCTTAAAGCTTTGGATTTAATGGCTGCATGTCTGATTTCTAGATTTTGTGTTTCTCATTTGGAGCATTTTTTTTTTTTTCATTATTATCTTTTTCATCTCATACCAACAACCTAAGCTTAAGCATCATCTTAACTGAAAGTACAGTGAGGCATTTCAGAAGTTCCTTGTAATCTCACAAGAATGAGTCTTTTGTTGCATGTGTACTACATTCAAACATGGGTTCATTCAGTCATTCATTTTTTGTAGCCCAAGAAATTAATCAATTTAGAATAGTTGTATGTTTGTGTTTCAAGTGAGAACTAAAAAATTAATTAGAAAGGCAATAGAGGATTGTTTCATTCCAGAAAAGGAAACTATTCCTTAGTTATAAAATAATATTAAAAACATATGGACATCAAGAGCCATTAATTCAAGATGCTCATTAGTTTTGTCAGCTCTGTAGTTCTGGGATGCCCATTTATACCTTTAATACCTTTAACACCTTTAACTTTATTTTCTATTTTATTTAACAAGGTTAGATGTTATACTTCTAACACATTCTGCTGCAGTACATTTTCAAACTGTGTTAAAATACTGTTTGCTGTGGCATATCGTCCTTACAATTGTTGGTTCTGGAGTATGTAGGCGTGCTGTTGACAGAAGAATAGAGGACCTCAGAAAATGTAGGAATTGAATATGCTTGTCAGTGCAATTAGTTTTAGTTGTGTTTATTCATTTTGAGAACTAATTATCTGTGTTTCTGGTGCTCAGTTAAATCCTGGTGTGTTGACAGTTGCCAAGAATCAAGCTCTCTGTACATCCAAGTAGCATGAAGCTGAATAAATAAAAAAATGCAACTTTTCCTTTAGCTACTCATGATTTCTAATTGCAAACTGCATTGGTTAGAAATACTTTCTCTAACCCACAGTTTCTTTAAAGATGAAGTTTAGAAGTCTGTTACTAATTTATCTTTAATTTGTATTTTCAATATATTAAAAATATCCTTTTATGAAAGACAAACATAGCTAAAAGGTGAAATTTTACCATTTAAGTACCTCTTATTCTATGGTCTCTTGTAAGAGTGCTGCAATCTGACTTCCAGTTGCTCTGAATCTTTTGAGTATCATTGGAGTTAAGTATTTCCAAAATCATATTAAATTTGAACAGACAGAAAGAAGGAACTTCATATAAATGCATGTGTGAGGGAGAATATTATTTTACAGATCTTAAGAAAAAGCCTTAGAGTAAAGTCTGTGAAATATTTCACATAACTTCATTATAGTCTCAGCTGTATATTAGAGTTCTTTATGAAACCTAAGAAACCCAGTAAAAATAGCTAATGTGATGGTTTGTAATCATGGTAAAAATAGTAAATGAATGCAGAATGGTTTTATGCTGGCATCTTCAAAAATTAACATTGCAGATGCAGAAACGGAAGCTACTCAGTGATGAGACATTTTGGATGTTAACAAGAATTTGCCCTCTAAAGAATGGCCAACTGGTTTGATTTTATAATGTTTTTGAAGTAGTGCTGTATTTCTTTCAAACAATGAAGTAAAATTGATTCTGGCAATAAGTTGCGCATCGAGACTTACAGAAATTGCCTTTGCTTTACTGTTAACTCTTAAAATAGTCAGTCTACTCTCAGAATGGGTTACTGGTCATTCATTAGTATGCGTATATATGGCCAAGTCTATCTCACCACCTCTTAATAAAAAATAAGTAACAAATACTACTCACTGCAGAGGGAGAAAACTTTTTTTTCCTTGGGAATATCATTCTTAATGCGATGAACAGAGAGTATGATGAAAAATTTCTGAACACCTTTCCTTAGCATGGACTGCTTTAGATTAGCTCAGCTCACTGCTTCTCCACTCCTGTGTTCACTTGCCGTCTATCTGGTCAGCAGACCGAATGGCATCTTTGGCAAATGAAAATCTTCATCTCCTGCAGGATGGAACATTTTCATCAAATACTTTCAGCTTTTTATAGGGATGAGGTGCAGATCAGTATTATGGCCCTACTTGAAATGTCTATATTTATAGATATAAGGGAAAAAAATAAAGTAGAAAAACCTATGTGCTTGGGCATTTCAGAAGTCTGCTTTTGGATGCTCAAGTTTCCTACGCAATGTCAAATCATCCTTCCAGTGCTGTTAAAGTTTGTATATTTTGTTTATTGTGATGCCAGTTGTGGACAGTCCTCCGTTTGCCAGACAGGAGTTTTTGCAAGTACAACAACAAGCAGATGTTTCCATGAACTCTGTGTGTCTGGGACCATGTTGAGGAATCTGGTTTTTGGTCTTCCTGCATGCAGTCCCGCTTCCTGTGCTCAAGGAGCCAATGCGCAAATGTGCCTAAATTGGATAACTGTCAAGGTTTTTCTCCAACCCTTCCAATCTAAAGTGTATGTGCAATTGAGCTGCTGATTTGCATATCAGATGCTGCCCAAGTAGTGTGAATGCTGAGGCTGGGTCAGAAAGCAAACCCATCTTCCCACTTCTGCATCATCCAGCTACCACCACAAGTTTCCCAAGACAGTGCTTTCAACAGATGAAAAACATGTGTCATGATTTCAAAAAGGAAATCCTTGTGTTACCTATTAGCTGACTTCATATGGCTATTTCTGTAATGAAAATCAACAAGTATTGTAAAGAGTTTGCTACGCTTTTGGTTTTGGCCTCCTGTATATACAGCATACCCATGTACCCAAGGGATGGCTTTCATAAATTGAAGAAATTAGTATTTTATCTTCAAACTGTCTCAAACTGATTTTGAAGCCCCTTCATTAGAAGTAGTGCTAAAGCCATCAAGTTCTCATTCAGACAGACTAATTTAAGGGTAAAAATCCTGAGATATAATATGCATTCAGGTCTAGGTTTAAACCTGAATTAAGAATGCCTGTCCTGTTGCTGGTGGCTGAATTCTCAATTGTTAAACTAAAAAATGTGGTTTGATTTTTGGGGAGAGGAAGTGGGCAACTATGACAGTTGCTATGGAATAGTAGAGGCAAAAGCAGTTAGTGGGCAACTATGACAGTTGCTATGGAATAGTAGAGGCAAAAGCAGTTAGTAATCATTATTCATGTAGTCCAATCCCAGCAGAAAATTAACACAATTGTTCGATGTTTATGGTTTGTTTGAATGGTATTTTATTTTCCAAAAGAAAGCAAGTGAATGCTAGGAATGATGTATTCTTCTGACTTGTTACCTAGAAAACATTGTACAAGCATGTGATTTGTAGCATATGTGCTGTAGGATAGTTCGGTACACCATTACTCAAAACATAACCAATGACCTTCTCTTGGCACTGTCAGTAAATGCTATATATGTGGTCATGGTGGTTAAATTACTTATTTTGATCTGGTGATGACACTCACTTACTTTCAGAGATGAGATAAGGATCATCATTCTGGGTGTGTGTATGTAAGAATTGGACGATTGTCTTTCAGTGGGTAAATGTCGAGAGATGTGGTGTTTTTTTTCCCATCAAAGTCCAACAGTTTCTTAGTAAAACTTTTCAGTGAGAAAGTTAAAGATTTACCAAAATATACTGAATCAGAAAGAAGATTTGTAATGATATGGTGCATAAAACATAAAAACTGACAAGTACAAATTGTATTTTGATTACATTTAGAATGGTGTGGCAGTGTATGTATGTATGTCAACATGTGTCTGGTAGGTTTCAGAGCTGTGTTTCTCTCCATTTGGTATAAGTGGCATCCTTTCTTGCCCGTCAGTTAGTGACCTTTATACCCAAAACATCCCAAAAGAAATGTTAATATTGAAATAAAACTAGGGGAAATCTAAAACAAACCAACCAACAACAACCCCCCCCCCAAACCCAAAAGAAAGCAAAATAAAAATGTGTGTGGATGAATTTTAAGCAAAGACTGTAAAATGTTATTCTTCAAATAAACATCAATTGTTGAGTTACATTGAAAGAAAGCCAAGTAGAAATGACCAGAAGCTCAACAGAGGTCCCTCTGGGAAAAGTAAAATAAGAGGAAGAAAAAACTACGATGTCCATAAGGCTCCAAACCTATTTCTTGCATGGAGGCAATCTCGGTTAAATGATGTTCATGGTGATAGCTTCTCATTAGCTCTATTTTGCATTGCCCAGGCAGTTTGCACTTGCACAGCGTGTCATTAATTGCAGGAGAGCTGCCTGCCTGAAGGTTTACTCAGCATCCATAGGATATTAAGGATCTTTCCTTTATTTTAATTGTGAGAACTTCGTTTTAGCAGTTGATGAGATCCAGAAGCTTGGGGAGTAATCTGCAATTAACATACTTTTTTTTCCCCTGTCCTTTGTAGGAAGGGGGTTAACAATGATGTACTCTCAAAATCATGTATATTTCTCTGCAATACAGGTGTCATTTCCTTCCAGATGTGAGATGCATTTAGGGAGTGTAAGAGGTAACATGGGAACGTAGCATGTTCATCAGCAGTGGTTTTGCTTGATTCCATTGTGCCTGGAGGAGACAGTTCTGCATCAAAATCTAAGGAGAAGCCTACAGGAAGCTCTGCTAATTATTGTGCTTCCCTTGCAGACAGCCCAGCCTATAGTGAGCCCAACCAGAGTTGTTGGCTCCAGAAGTGTGAAGCCATGGCTGGGCCCCTGCTGTCATCATGTGCCTTTTGAGGAGAGTGTCAGTGATATGAATGAAATTGTAGCCTGTTAGAAGTCTGTAAGAATTTTTCTCATTAATTCAGGATTTTATTCCATCCCTCAGAGAAGACACCAAAATTGATGGATTGCAGGTTACAGAATGCTTGCCATTAACCCCAGACCTGGATTTCACTTCGTTGTTTCGATCCTGTAGTTCTTTAAATGCATCAGACCCACAGTATAGATTGTCCCAGATTCAAATACTGCAGTTGACTGGCAAACATAGTAAGGAGCCCTGAAACCATAAAGCTCAAAGCATTAAAGGTGCTTTATTTAGAGTGAAATCTGTAACCAGATGTTAGGTCAAGATAGGGTCAAGGATGGAGACCTGTGTGCATAGTTACTGGTAGGGAGGCATAAGAATTCCAAGAAAGAAGAGCAAAGGGAAACTGCAGTTCTTGTATGCAGAGGTGTGAACTTGTGTTGCTCTGTTTTGTGCTATTACACTGAGTCACTGGCATTTGGAATTGATATTTGTTGTCTTTCCTCTGGCTGAAGGAAATGTCCTTTCGAAAATACTGTGGCAGTTGTCAGTGCAAAATGCGCAGATGTTTTTGATCAGGAGAAGAAATTGTGATGTATGGATGCTTGCAAATGAAAGAAGCCGGTGGGAGAATCTCTTATGCAGCTATTCTTTGTAGTCTTCTGGGAAAAATCCACAAGGCTTGCCTGCAGATGAAAAGAGAAGCATATGACAGCAGTCCTGGTTCATTGCGACAGGATACAGTTAGCAGTGCCTCTGGAGATGCTTGCGACTTCACCAGTGAGGGGCAGGAAGTCGCCTGGGAGTCCACCACCCTGGGCCTCCAAAGGCAATCCTTGTCACCTGCAGTGCAGGATATGATGGCAGCATTTCACTTTGCAATGAAAGGCAGTTATCTAATCACACTTCTGACAGACCCAGGGAACTGGGTAACCTCTTTGCCCATTGTAGATTATTTGGTGGGTTTGTTTTAAGAGTTTGACACTATTCAGTTAACATGCTGACTATAATGTATGTGTTTTCCCCTTGTGATGCAGAACACTGGAGCACAATTTTAGTGCATGTCAAGGTATGTCATGTGCCCAGCAGTTACCCATAAGACACAAAGTCTCTTAAGGTTTCACAAAGTTGCAGTATAGAATTTCAGACAGATACCGCATCCTGGGTGCTATTACATACTTCAGTGAGGCTTTGATCCATATTTTGTGCTGTCAGCAATATGTAAGACAACAGGTAGACCGGCAATTCCGAAACTTAATAAAATCTGCTACCTGCAGCTGATTCTGCAAAATCAGAGATAATAAGAGGTCAGTTGAGTCAGACGCACAGGGAAGTTCCACCAGATTTTCATGTTCTGGTACCTGTTGTCCATAGCACTATATGCCTGTCTGCACTTAATAATTTACATAGACCTTTACTCACACGGTGATTATTTGCTTCTGAGGCAGCAAAATCCTTCTGTAGTGCCTAAATGAAACCCCAGCAAAACTAGGGGAGAGTGATGTGGAGTTTGGAAGGTCTGTATTTGTATTTTACAGGGGATTATTTGGTCTTTTAGCATCTGAAATGCAATATACCTGTTACTAACAAGAAGAGATTAAGTGTTGCCATCTCTGACTCCAAAGAAGGCACAGTGCAAAAATATATTGTGGAAGATGAATGCAAAGATAATGGCTCAGCGGTTGCCATAGTTTCTAATTCAGCTCTTGAGAAAAGTTTTTGCATTCAGCCCGAAAGACTTTGGGTGAGAATGTTACAAACAGTATTTACAATGCTTGGAATTAAAAATTAAACAGTAATTCATTTTAAATATTTGGAATGTTAACTATTTTTTCAGCACTGGAATTAAAATAGATGTCTTCACTGTGGCAAATTATGCTTTGAAAATACATCTTGAAGGCATTTAAAAGCCATGTTATTAGTATAATAAGTGCAACAGAAAAATATTCAGAAAAATCATCACCCCCCCCATTTGAAAAAAGTAAAAAGCAGAGTTCCTCTAGATCACTGTAGAGATTTGGAGGCCAGCTGAATTAAACCTGAGCTTATAACACTTAGAGACCACTAATGTCACAGGGCTACTCCTAATCCAAGATACGTATGTACATATTGTATGTTTATGTAGATGTGTGTATACATATGTATACATATATGTACGTATATACACACACATACAAATATCTAAAAAATACAAAATGTATATACAAATTATGCTTCTGCTTCACTGGTGGTCCAGACTGAACTTACAAAGTAGCCTGCAATGCTCAGAATTGTCCCGGAGGCAAGCTGCTGTTTCATTCAAAGTATATACAGACCGAGCAAAATTAGCCTTTTGCCTTCATGCATTAAGGGCAAAAGCAGGATGGGAAATGAACTCGATGACGGTAAGTGCACCTAGACATAGCAGGACAATAGAGGGAAGCCTGTATTACAAAGGATGTTACTGTTATGTTAACTATCAAGCCTGGTGCCTCTAAAATGAGAAGATGAAAACCAGATGTCTGTAAAGGGAATGTGCGTTACTCAAAGCACACAGGAACAAACAACAAGGCTATGTAATTTTTCCAGTCATCTTAAAAGTATTTTAAGGTGATTGATTATTTTACATGTAAATTTTACATAGGAGACATGTTCTTGAAAAGGGCTTGAGTGTGTGTTTGTGTGCTTCTAGAGGAGAAGAATGGCTAAAGAAAATGCTTTCATTAATTTGGCTTATTTTAGCATCTTTTTAACTTTTTTGATTTATGCAAGTCCCTCAATACAAGCTGGAAGGATTACTAAAACATAGTTGGGTTTTATTCTAATGAATACATACTTTAAAAAAAGCTGTTAATTGGTAACATCTTTTAGCTGGCATATGGCTAGCTAATAACACAGGTTTAATTAACAAATCTGGGAAGAATAACTCCTAATATGGAACTGAAAAGGCCTGTCATTGTTTTTCATCAAGATTGACGATATTGCTTGGACCTGAAATTTAGCAGCCTGTTTTTTTTTTCCCCAGGTCCCAGTGGATGAGCTGTGTTTTAAGACATAATCTGTTATGAGCTTGAAATTGCCACAACTCATGCTGATAGGAAACGAAGAAACAGTACTTTTCCAGACAGTATAGTTATATTCTTAGTAAATGTGGATCTGGTGACCTGACCTGTGTTATTTTTAAAATGACATATGTGGTGCTGTAAACCTTTAATTTCCACAGAGTAGTTATTTTTTTTTTTTTTTTTTTTTTTTTTTTTAGTTCTCTTCAGAATTGCTCTGTGTATCCGTAGGGTCTGTGGACTACTGCAAAGGCAACCACTAATGGTGGATAAGAAAAGCCTTGTACATGCTACACAGTAGTCCATATAACTGGATTTTTAAACCAAGCTGTGTGACCATTGAAAAATGAAATGTTAGGGAGCAGGTAAAACTTCTCTCAATCCTTTGAGGCCATTTCCTCAGTCTTCTGTTACATAGTCTTCTCACCCATTGAATCTGTCTCCAAAAAGGAAGAAAGGGCAAAGCACATCAGCTAAGCAAGAGGTTCCTACTGCATCATTATCAGCAGAGTGTTGTTTCAGGGCTCGCATCATTGTTCCTCTGATAAGCAGCTGCTCAGCAACTGAGCTCTGCAGTTTGGCAAATGCTGAGCTGTCAAGTTGTGCTAATGATTTGGAAAGAGATGGATGTAAGTTTAATTGCAGTAATTAAAGGAGAAGGCTGCACCATTCCCTTGCTTGTATGAAGGTGAATATCCTTGAAACCTCTGAAGCAGCACCCTCATAACCAATGATATAGATACCCAGGCTGGATGTATCATTTGGGTTCTAGAAAAGAGTTTTCTGGAGAGCAATAGGCTGTCACAAGGGCGGTGTGGAATGAACCCTTATAGCTCAGCTTCATTGCATACTGTCAGAGCTGTGATAGAGGGAACATGGGAGTTTTATTATGCCAATGGTATTGTTGTCTTTTCAATGAATTGCTTGTCAGTCTTACAACTCTTAAGCTCAGTGGTGTCATGTCCTATTATATTTTCTTTAAAGTTACATTGGTTTTAGAATAATCTGTCTGTAGACCTGGTTGGTTTTGTGTGAATATGTATCAGCATGTGGACTTCGCCTTTCAAGCCTGAATTTATTAATGAGCACAATTTAGATTTCTTTTTATTGATGTAATTATGACTTAAAAAGTTCAAACAAAGAACAAGCACAACTATGTAAAGAAGACATCCAAAGAGCTGCCTATTTGTTTTTCATTTTATCATTATAAGAATATTTGTATGCCATACCTTTTAGCAGCATATACCCTTGAGACAGCATCAGTACCATTGATAATTCATGCTGACCTTCAGGGCGGTCAACGCCCTCTAGATATTTTTAGTTATTTGGCTAAATTTCTCAAAGCACCTGATGTTTTGTTTATGCAGTAAATTTAACAGGCAGGTACCTTTCTGGGGAGCTAAAACCCATCTTCCCTTGCCATGACTGCACTTTGTCCTGCATTCACTACATCAAGCTATTTATAAAAACACCATTCTCATCTGGCACATTTTCCCTGCATTTGTAGTAATAAAGGGGAGGCATTGCAGGTCTGTTTGTGCTCTCTCGTACGCTGCTTAGCTCTGTTACACTGGTATGTCATCAGTGTCTCTGATTTTCGTTAATCGGCACAAAAGAGAAACTTGAGCAGCTGAGCTCAGAGAGAAGAAGGTGTGTTTGTGAGGGATCGCAACGTCTGTGGCTTCCTTCTGAGGGGCCTTTTCCTCTGGCAAAGTTTGTATTGACAAGCCACAATGCCCGCCTTCAGGAGGAGTAAAGCCAGAGCGAAGAGTTTGGCGCTGGCTCGCAAAACCCAGCAGCAGGCAGCAGCAGCGTACGGCTCCCTGCACAGGATGTTTTCTGTGGTGAGTTCTTCAGCGACACGGGTTAAGCTGTGGGGTGCTTCTTAGTTAGGCTAAGGTAGGTGAATGGGGCTGCAGGAGCATTCCAGGCTGTCTGAGCTTTATAAGCAGTGACTGTCCCAGCATCAAATAATGGAGTCGGGTAAAGTGTGGTGTTGGGTGATTTTTTACCAGTACTCTGCATGAGAAAAGGCTTTGGCTTTTTGAAGTTTGGGGGAGGGAAGGGTTCGTTGGTTGCCTGCACTCTTTGCTGCTGGGCTCAAGCAAATAGTTATTTCTCACTTGTGTCAGAGGAAGGACTAAGTCATAATCCAGATTTTGAAGAGAAGTGGGATGGTTGTAATAAGATTCTTCAGGGAAATTTGGAAAGAACTGCAGCAAGAATGTTTTAACTATTTTTCTGGATTTTCATAAATAATGTAGGATTGTGGAAACAGGGATAAAAAAAAAAAAAGAGCTACAATCAAGGTACTGCTGTGGGAATATAAGAAGGCTGTAAATATGTTACCCGGGTGGTAGAAAAATACATTAAAAGTTGCCAACATCAGGATAAGGACATGCAAAATGAAAGAATGACAGTATTTTCACAAGGTCAGGGTTTGGGAAAACTTGCATTGTGTGCTTTAATATTATCTGACAAGAGTCTCCTTTTTGTGACCTGGGCTGTCAAGGCTCCTCGCTTTTCATTTTACTGATGCTCTCAGCTTTACAATTTGTATGGTCAGGATTTAGCATTTCACAATGGAAGTGACTTCTGTTTTGCCTTTGACTTTGTTATGACTGGGTCAGGTGACTTTAGAGACTGATTTTAGAGAAGCTGAGCCACAGCATCTATGAAAGTGGGAGCTGCTGGTCCTTGGGACCTGGTCGATGCAGGTTCCTGGGCCCAGGTATCTGTGACTTGGTTTATAACAACCATTTCAGTCAAGTACTCAAATCACCAGCAGTCCTTCCTTTACACCCAAGGAGAAGGATGGGCATCTCTCTCTGTATGGCAGGTGAGAGGGAAGATTTGCCACTCCACAACTCATGTTAATAGCTCAGGCACCATGTCAGGTGGGTTGCATCTTAGCTGTTTTACATAGAGTGCATTCGAGCCTTCTTTCAGACCTTGGTCTGTGCTGTCAGGAAAGAGCTACTAGGTCATCAACCCCTCTTCTTACTGCACTTGTGATTTCTAACTGAGGGTGGTGACACCTGCTTGAGTTATGGAACAGGTTGAATTTGCTAAAGTCAATCTCCCTGAAATTAGGAAATTCTGACTCAAAGACTAAAGTTGGTAGTTAATTCCTCCCCTGTTGTCTGGTCCAGTAGTATTTGGTAGGGCAGCTTTTTATAATGCGATGTAAAGGGCTTGTTTCTTCCTCCTTAAAGCATAATTGTAACTATGCTTGGCTTATTGCTACAGAGGATCTGAGTGGACACTTTAAAAAAAAATACCTTTTCTTTAGCAGTGTTTTACACATTTTAATTAGAAGACATACAAGATACACAGCAAAACAAAACAGACCCCTAGTATTTCAGAAGTGTCAGTCAGGAACAGTTTCACGTTCTTGGAAGTTGGGATGAAAAAGAGAAGTGCCAAAACGTAAGTGATAACTGAGGCTACTACTTTGTTTTAGCTTCTGTTGCCTGAAGCTGAGTGGCAGTTTTGCCCAGATACATATAGTGGAATCCCACAAGGCATTTTTCAGTAAAACTCTACTAACATTTTTAAGTCTTAATAAACAATTAAGGGCAGTGCACGTACTGCATTGGTGCATAATATAAGGCAGTGGTCTTTAAGGAAGCTAAGCCCTGCAGCTCTCTAGCCATTCACATTGCTTGGTTACAAAGTACTTCCCAGTCTGAGGATGACAGAGATGTCTGTAGAGTGATGGACCTACAAAAAGAAAAAAAAAGGTCTGTTATGACTGCCTTGTTCTGGAGAGAAGCATCTTCTAACACAAAGGAGAAGTGATGTACATCTCCAAAAGCTTTCTCTTTCCACAGATTGAGGATGTTCAGAAGTCTCAGGCCAGCTGTTCAGTTCTCAGAATCCCATGTAATTGTATTTCTTCTGTTGAATGGTGCATTCAGTTTTCCTGGAAATGCATACATCAAGCTGAGCTGAACTGTTAGCTGTTTGGTTTTGGAGGGTACAAGACTAATCTATCTCTGCAGGATGTTTTCTGAGCATGCTTCCTCTTTGGATAAGGAATTCAAAAGACTGGTGATCACCTTGTAGATGTGGGCGATGTCCTGCTCAAGGCTACAGAAATCTGGAAACTCGTCAAAAGGCATGGCTTTAAGACCCACTCTTCCCCCTCAAGGAGTCTTTCTTAAGCTGTAGAGTTTTCTAAGCCTACTCAAAATACACTTTTTCATCACTTTTTCAAACAAACCCTGACTGAGTGATGGAGCGTATGAGGTGTATAAATGAGGGTGAAATACACAGCAATGAGCAGAGACACCATAACGCTAATTGACCTTGTGCAGCATTTATGCTCAATCAGTATAATTCAGTAGAAAGTCACAGGGTAGCCATGAAATTGTTCTACTAATGCTTAACCACTGCTGATTAATGTCTTCTGCTCTCTCACCAATTAATTTTATGGAGTTTTTAAATTCTGGTGGGGATAGCACAGCCTCAAATTATGATATGCTTGTCTTCAAGAAGCAAAGAAAATCTGCAAGAAGTTCTTTGTAAGAGTATCCTTTCGCTCAATTTAAAGGAATAATCTTTTAACATTTCATATTAGTAGTATTCTTGAAAATGAGATGTGCTTCATCTCCATCTGACAATCTGAGCATCACTGTATTAGCTGACTGCTGTGGGTGAAGCTGACAGTTATGTGCACTGGAACTTCCCCTTCTAAGGTTATTGTGAGCAATCCACATTCACAGGGAATACTCCCTGCAAAAGAGCATGGGTACAAGTCCAAGTCCAAACATCCAGGGATGAAAAGCCATTCTCAGGGCTGTTTCTACACATCTTTCTGTTCTCTTAGAGGCCAGGAGAGAGGCAGGAGGCTGCTTCCCTTAACTGTTAGGTCTGCAGGAGGATTTATACAGCTTTGTGGGAAATCTGTGAAAACGGCCAATAAAACTGTACAGTGCTACTTAACTTCATCCTCTCTAGAATGCAAGTTTTGTTTTTTTTCTATAAACCCTGCATAAGCTCCAGTTGGCTTTCCCAACTCTTTATCACTATTAGTCTAGATTTTTGCATTTTCAACCTTATCTGTTTCTGTTCGGCGCCAAAGGTAAGCTGAAGATGCTTGCAGTCTTCTGTGCGTGTTGCTGACAGTGGCATATGTAAGCTCAAGTGATGGATTTTGGAGAAAGTTTGTAGCTTCCACTGTATGCTCTCCTCAGCTTTTTCTCTGCACCCAGTTAATTTGCAGCCTTGCTCATAGTCAGGCATCTGCACTTTTCTTTTTTGTCAATTTAAATTATTTCATTCTGATAAGCTGCACACTATAGAGTTTGTCATAAACAATTTCTTTTTGCCATTTACTAAGTAGAGACAGTCTTGTTGCAAATAAAAGAAGAAGCTATATTCTTGACAAGTTTACCAGATGTACAAGAGAGTCACATCTGCCTGTGTTAGCTAATGCAGTGTCATTGTCAGAGCAAATTCAGGGTCAATTCAAGATTACGGTGAGTGTCTGCAGTATCAACTTAGGACTCCTCTTGAGACTTCTTGGCTTAAGGACACTGGACTGCTTGAACTATGCTTTGGCATCCAGAATGCCCAGGTAGCTTTGGTAGCTTTGAAATCGCAGCTACAATCAGTAACGGGGCAGAGGCTGAGCCTCTTCTGCCTATACATTAAAGTTATAAAGGAGGTGTTCACAGGGGTTGTCACTAGAACCTTTCTAAAAAAGATTTATTTTAAACAGCAAAAATAATAGAGTGCAGGACATCCTTTAGTGTGGGAGGCAGAGAGTAGCATCCAGAGCAGTGTGGAAAAAAGCAGAGATCCCAACCTGGGTGGTAAGGGTGTTTTGGGAAGAAATGTAAGCAAGAATAGCTTATATTAATCTCCACTTATTTGTTATTATGAAATTTCTTATGCTCAAATAGTATTTATGTTGAAGGCTACCATCTCTTTCCATATGCTTTCTTATCCAGTGCCTCTTGGTGGCAGATGCAGCTCTGGCCCCAAAATGGAAGGGGATAGAGAATGTAACATGTTCTCCAATGTCTGCCTATGTGCAAAGGTAGTTGGGGAAGAATAGAGGACTTCTAAGTCTTCCTTATAAAATTGCGCCTCATGATGATGTTTGACTCGCTTTCAATAGGCTGTCTCATATCCTTTAGTGTCCTTGACCGGGTATCCAGTAGCTGCCCACGCACATCTTGAGCTGTAGAGAGCAAAAATTCTGAGTAATTCTGATACAAATACAGATCTTTCTAACATCAGAAACAAAGAAAACAAAGCTCAAGTACATTGGCATTCAGCTGTCTAAAAGTTGCTTTAAAATACACGCACATTTCCTAAATTAAGATGTGATTTATTTGTAAAGCATTAATTAATTTTAGTTTCAGAGTGTGACTGATTTCTGAATATATTCCATCAGTGTGCAGCTGTAATTCCAACAAACATTCAGTTTATGTTGTGTTTTGTTGGGTCCTAATAAATGTTGTAAATACAAAATGTATCAAAATTTCATAGTCCTGCAGGGACTGTGAAGATGGTGGCACATATGAGCGAGAAAAAGAATTTTTTTTAGTCATGGCAGTGTTAAAAACTGGGGACTGGAAACCACAGAGTAATATAGATTACATGGCAAATATTTGATACTTTAGCATATATTCCCATCATATGTGCCTGAGTGATGTACTTATGTTTTGTCACATGAATGTTTGTGATTTAATATTGTTAGTGCATTTAGCCTCCACCTTACAGGCGGCTTTGTATAGCTCAGTTCAGTTTTAGAATAACTTTTACATTTGCTTATTTGATGGCCTAGTATGTTGGTGAATCTAGCTATACAGACAACCAGTGGTGAATCAGGAGACCCCCAAAGAACCACTTGAAAGAGTGGGGAATAAATTAGTGCAGATTAAGACAGTTCTGAAATGCACTCATCCCAATTTCTTAACAAGACTTCCACTTGAAATAAGGCAGCATTCATGTAGTCCTCATTGGAGTGCATTTGCTCAAGAAGATATATATAAGAATATAGAAGATATTAGATGGTACAGATAGTACTGAAGAATTGTTTCATGTAGTACAAAGAGATGGATACCAACAGCTGTTATGGTAGAATTGAGTAATGGCAGGAATACTCTAGCTTTCAGGAAAACATCATGTAAGAAGGAGAACAGTGGAATAATTTTCAAGGTAAGCATTAACGATTATTGCCTGCAAAAGTAGCTCTTGGGTATTAGTGGTGGTGATCATGCAAGAGTGAGCTACACAGCCATTTCTTAATGTCAGAAAAATATCTCCCATCTTTTCCTTATCAGATTAACTGTTGTTCCATCTCAAATTCCTACCTTGCTTGAAAATTTCCTGGTGGTTTGGTTTTTTATTGTTTTTTTTTGTTGTTGTTGTTTTTTGCTTGTTTGTTTTTGTTTGGTTTTTTTGTGTGTTTTGTTTTTGTTTGGGTTTGGGGGGGGGGGGGGTATAATCTTTATCATTCTTCCAAAGAATATAAATTTTTTTGTTTCCATTTGCCATTCTTGAAAGCACAAAATCTTGCTATGTATTTACTTGGAGAGAAAGCGTCTAAATATCTTTTGACAACGCCAGGACATTGGAATCTGAACCTTCATCTCCATGTCTCATTGTCTGAAAAGAAACACCGCACAATATAGGCAGCAGGTGACAAATAAAACAGTTGTTCTGGATGCTTAAAAGATCTTTATCTATTAATTCTTTCTATTTTATGAAGTCAGTGTTGCAAAATAAGAGAGATGGAAAACAGTGTGATGCTAGTGTCATAAGAAGCAAAGTATATGATATACCTTAGGGCTCTCTCATGTTTTGCATCCCATAAGCTTGTGTCTGAAGACGGAAAATAATCTGTGCTGGAAAATCACTGGAAAATTTTCATTTCATTTTACTAGTGTGATCTGGATCTGCTGTATATTCAAGCTGTTTAGAGCTGTCAGGATACATAGTT
Organism: Pezoporus wallicus; assembly: GCF_028554395.1. Lineage (NCBI taxonomy): Eukaryota > Metazoa > Chordata > Aves > Psittaciformes > Psittacidae > Pezoporus > Pezoporus wallicus. The sequence continues at coordinate 2,676,188 of NW_026635157.1, forward strand.
GACAAAAATCAATGGCATGCTCTGGCCTCTGAATTTGGAACATGAGCAAAATTTGAGGAGCTTAAAAATAATTGTAGTACAGCTTGTAGTCTAAAACATTGGCGCTTGTCCCTTTCGTCTCGTTTAACAGAGTGCAGAACAGATCAGTGCTTTGTGCCGGAACTTCCAAGAAGTCCAAACAAACAGCATGGAAGGACAGAAGGACAACCAGGACCCACCACCACGGCCACTGGCTCGCCACCTTTCTGATGCAGATAGATTGAGGAAAGTCATCCAAGAACTTATGGACACTGAGAAATCTTATGTTAAGGTAAAAAGTAAAATAAAATCTGGCTACCTACAGCCTTGTTTTTGAGGCTGACCATGATTTACGGATGGTCTTAACATATTCATGCTTACCCTTTATATAACCAGCCCTCTACAAGGGTCATAATCTATAAAGTCTGCTTATCCTGTTGTTTTCAACAGCCTTGCTCCTGTGATAGAGGCTGTCGGATTTGATCTAGTACCTTTAGGTCTACTCAATTTGTATTGATACTGGAGAGTGTCAATTTGTGGGGAGTAGATAACTGCAGTATGTTAACATAGGGATTTTCCATGGGACGTTTCCCTAATTTTCAAGATGAAAATAAATCTGGTAGAAGAACAGAATATTCTCCTACAAAATGGAAAAAAGTTTAATTGCAGAAAATGATGCATAATCATTTCTTAATCAGCACAACTAAAAGGCATGACTCCAGTTGGTTGTAGCGTAATGCATATGTTATTTCTGCCCTGATAAGTCCATGATTTGTTAGATGTATGTCTCTTCTTTCTGTAAACCCCAAATTCATGTGACTGGATACCAAAACCTGAAAACATTGAATTCACTGACCTTCAGAAAGGAGGAATCATCTACTTTACCGGAAGTCAAAGCACATGCTTACAGATAACAGCACTTACTGCAATATTGCATATGGAAAAAGAGAAAACACTTCCAGGCTTTTATTGTTAGTACCTCCATCAGTGCACTAATGCAGCCATATGCTGAAAAGCTCAAAGAAGCGTTGCAGAACATGAACCCCCACATATGTCCAGCTGGTGTTTATTATAGGGGAATTGCTTGAAGAAAGACATGACCCTGGAGATCACTGACATATGGGAAATTTTGCACCAGGCAAAATCCTGGCACGTACTCATTGCACATACCCATTATGTCATTCTCAGAGAGATGCTTATTACTCCTCCATAAGAATTTCTGCTGTATCCCTTCTCAGCTTCAGAGAGCCCTTTGTTGGGTCTCAGCCTTGCTGTCATGCTTTGGTATGGGATAGTAAGTCTTCAGAAGTGACACCAATTCTTTGAAGAAGTGACTGAAAAAGCCCTTGATCACATCCTCCCTGAAAACATAACTGAATACTTTAATAACTAATAGGATTTTAAAATGTTAGGTTCCCTTCTGAATAGTACTGCTGAAGTTTAAATGAGTGGCTATCTATGTGGTTTATCTAACATACATGATTAAGACATTTGGTGCTGTCCATACACATGGACTCTTTAGAAAGTTATCGTCTGTAACATGTCTCCTCATCCTATTCTGAATATAATTCATTATAATCAAGCTGTAAAGCCTGAAGGATGAAACAAAAACATTACTCAAATCAATTTGTGTCCGATTTAGCCATCACTTTAGGGCTAATGACATGCAGGTATTGTTTATTATAGAAAAGGAGCATCTGTAGTTTGCTCCCCAAAATTACCCCTATCCCACAGCTGTCACATCATAAAGAACAATTTCAAATGGTTACATAAAAGTGAACAAGTTCTCTCTTTTGCAGGACTTGAGCTGCCTCTTTGAGCTATACTTGGAGCCTCTTCAGAATGAAACCTTCCTTACCCAGGATGAGGTGAGGGAAAAACTGAAAGGTGTGCTTTTCATTCTTTTATGGGTTAAGAGTTTGCCCCTTGTTTTTGTTTTTTTTTTGTTGCTGAGAGCATGACAGAAAAAGCAAACAACAAAGATTACAATAGGAATTACATCAGTCAGTGCCTTTCTGTCTTGTGCTTCAGTCACTTTAAAGGGTAATTGTTCTTCTGACTTAACTGCTGAGAAATCCTTGCTTTTTTTGTGAGGATTTTTTAATTAAAAAAACAATTTGAAAATCATTAATGAAGATGTTACTGGCCTCTTTGTGTGCCCATCTCCTTATGGGACTGTATTTCTCAAGACCAGTGTTAGGTGCATGAAGTGCTGTCCCTCATAGCCTGATGTTTTTCACAGATGGAGTCCTTGTTTGGCAGTCTGCCAGAAATGCTGAATTTCCAGAAGGTGTTTTTGGAGACCCTTGAAGAAGGAATATCTTCATCCTCAGATTTTAATACACTGGAAACGCCATCCCAGTTCCGGGTAAATATTTTGTCATTTAATACTTTGTAGTATGCCTGCAAATGTTTGTGAAATCTGGCTTTTAAGAACTCTAAGTTTCATATGGCTGCTTTTATGTTTAAAGCTTTACTTAGGATTACAGACATCTATTCAGCTATGAAAGTGTATTTTGTCATGGTTTTATCTTCCTCTTTGCCATGGCAGAAGATGAAATGCGGAAGATGCAGAGTGGACTTTGAATATGTTTTAAACTAGCAATGCTAATGATGCAGAACTCCTTTGTAGAAAGGTTATGTTGCTGTGCTGAATTCTGCCCTGCCAGGTGTGCCTCCCAGCTGTGCCCAGTTCACCCACTACTGTCTGGGAGCTTTTACTGTTAAATGCCTCATGTGTGGCTCAGGGTGAGACTGTTGGCAGGTCTCCCAGATGCTGCCTTTTGTGGAGCAAACATTGATTTAAAGAGGGAGAGGGCTCTGCTCTCCTCTCCCTCCTCTTCCCTCACTACTCTTCTTATCTTTGCTTTGCGAAGCAGTTTTCTAAAAACATCTCCCTTGTGATTGAGTCCCTCCCACATCTTCCCAACCTCTCCTTCATCCAAGAACATCAGAGATGCCCTGTGATTACCCCCTCATGAAAGTAGGAAAACAGCTGGAAAGCAATCCTCTGTGTTTGTTTTACACTGTCGTCTTTGGCTTTGGCACTTCTATGCCTTGCTTCCTATTGCTCATGCTTTTTGCCAGCACAATATACCCTGGTATGCATCTGTTAATTTTTGTTCCCATGCTGCTTGAAGGATACAGAAGACAAAGTATCTGCAGTCGTGTTACCTGTTTGGGCAGAAAGGAGAAAATTGCAGGCTTTGACTAAATAGGCTGAACTCTACACTCAGAGAAATACAGCAATGTCATGGAGTTACTACCAGTAGTGTATTCATGTAAAATATATATATACATATAAAAATATAGGATATTTATAGAAAGAGCAGATAATCACACCACTGAGCCTGTGTGCTATGTGCCTGAATATTTATTTAAGATTCTAGTAATGAATTAATATTTTGATTGTGTTTTCAGAAATTGCTCTTTTCCCTCGGAGGCTCCTTTCTGTATTATGCTGACCACTTTAAACTGTACAGCGGCTTCTGTGCAAACCACATCAAAGTTCAGAAAGTTCTTGAGAGAGGTAATTTATTTTCTTCATTATTGTAATTAGTTTGCATGAATTTAAACTGCTGAGAACTACTGTAACATCTCATTGACTTGTAGACAATATCAGAGCAAAGTAAGGACTAACAGATGTCTTTCAATTGAAATAGCTAAGATCTGCGGTTCTGCAGAACTGAAGGGGTAAGATCTTCTTTGTAACATCCAGACAGTAGCTTGAATAGCTACAGAAACATCTTCCACAAGTTTTTCCTGCTTGCAGATCCAGCTCATGCTCCAAAAAGCAGCAACAAATGGTAGAAGTTACTTCCTCTGCCTTCCTCTGCCATCCACTGCAGTGTGGTGGAAAAATTACACTGAAGATCTCACCTTGATATAATTGCTTAGCCCTTATATATGTTATTTAATGCAGGAAATTATTATGAAATGAATAGTGTAAACTACTTCGTAAACCATCTATTAAAAATGGTGAGGCTTTTGGTGCTGGTTACAAGTTGCAATTCTGTGTTTTAAAATGATTGTAGCTTCTACTGTGCTTTTGCCAAGAAAGGTTGGACCAGATGATCCTTGAGGTTCCATCCAACCTGGTGTTCTGTGATTCCGACTTCCATGTTCAACTGACCAACTCTTTTATTTACTTCTAGCTAAAACAGATAGTGCCTTTAAGGCCTTTCTGGATGCCCGAAATCCCACAAAGCAGCACTCATCTACACTGGAGTCATATCTCATAAAGCCTGTTCAGAGAGTGCTGAAATATCCTCTGCTTTTAAAAGAGCTGGTGTCTCTGACAGACAATGAGAGTGAGGAGCACTATCATTTGACAGGTAACTTCCTCTTTTCTTCTACAGGAATGAATATGAGTTAAATTTTTCTTTCCAGCCCTTTCTAAAGATGGAGGTAGCCGTTCTGGTAGATAGCACAGACTTGTCAAAACCTAGAGGAAATTCCCTCTCTCTCCTTAAAAATAAGAAGTAACTTTTCCATGCTTATAGCAAAAAGTCCTGCTTGGTATGTCCAAGTCCCTTTGAGAAGTTGATATGCCTAGGATTTGCCATGGCAAATAGGACTGGGGTCTTTTCTCCTCACTTCCTGCACAGGAGCATGTCAGGTCAGTGTTGCTGTTTTTCCCACTTGGAAACACTGAGCAAAGCTCCATCTTGTGGTTATTACTTAGCTCTTTAACTCAAAGTTGAAAGGTGCCACAGAAGGAAATCTTAATTGTTTTGAGGTTTGGCTGTGTCTGTTGCATACATAGAGTTGATCTGTGTCAAAGCTTTGCAGTCTTCCCGTGTAGAGTGACATGTTTGTCTAACGTTTATTAGGATTGATTGCTTTTCTAGGCTCAGATGCTTGGGACTTGACCCTGGCAAATTCCAGTTCAGGTCTGTCATCACCTGGTAGATGAAAGTCTAGAGATCTATTTTATGGTTGATTGTCATTTTAACAAAATACATTCAGGCAAAATACATTGTCAGCAAAAAGTCACAAGGCTGTTACTGGCTTTAAAGGGAATTTCTAATAATGTTCCCTTGCCCTTACAACCAAACTGGGGGTAACTTACTTGCAGGTCAATTAAGAGCTGGCAGGACTAGAGAAATCTTGTCCAACTCCTTTCTAAATTAACACAGAAGTCTAATGAATTCTAGCATCATTCTTGCTTTGAAAACAAAAATTAAACAAAACCTGGCCACCAGCATTTATTTTATACATACAGTCTATAAGGAACTTGTACAATCTAGCACTGTATTTCTTTGTCCATTCTGTGGTGAGCCAAATGGCTCTATATATACAAGAAGCAAAACTTAAGTGTGGCTACTATCATATTGCTATAAGTATTTGCTATAAACATCTGAGGCTTATCACTGGAATACTACTGAAGTCTTTCCGGGCACTCATGACACCACATGAGCGTTTTTCACTTACCCTGATTAGAAAGCGTTTCTTCCACTGTTGCTATGAGAAAATACTGTCCACCGAACCTTGGGGACATTTGATCATTTTGCCTGCCTCAAGTGGAATTCAGAGAATACAATTGAATTACACAGTTGTCTATGAAATTTTTAAACCTTGTAGAAGCACTGAAGGCAATGGAAAAAGTAGCAAGTCACATCAATGAGATGCAGAAGATATATGAAGATTACGGCACTGTATTTGACCAACTGGTTGCAGATCAAAGTGGAACAGAGAAGGAGGTAAGAGAAGGAACAGAACTTTTTATTCATCTCACTTGCCATTGGGTCTTTATCTCTCCCTGAAGTTGATTTTGTCAACTTATTTGTGCTGGGCTTCCTCCATTTTCCTTTAATATTTTAACTTCTGTTTCATATCTGCCTGTCAAGTTTCTTTTTGTCAGTAGGTTACGGTAAAATTTTCAGACAGCTGCCAGAGACGCCTTCTGGACTGACAAGAATTGCAAGCAGGAGTAGATATAGTTCTCAGTAGGAAAAAATCTTCTCAAATGTTGCAGGGATTTTCCATGCCCCAAGGCATTCAGGGTTTATGCTATAGAATTCTTAAGATTTTTTTTTCACCCGTATAAATGAAAATGGCAATTCAAGGGATTTCACACTGAGGTCTGTTATTCTCATTCTCTACACTTCCAGTGCTGAGGCACCCATGGGTATTTGTCAGAGCAAAACCCATTAGTTAAACAGACTGTGTGCACGCATCTCCCAGAACTGGGGCAGCAAGGTCTCAACTTAGCCATTTACATCAAACAATTATAAGCAGATGAAACTTATGAAGGTGGAGATCAAATATGAGAGATGCTGGCTCAGTTGTTTTATTTCCTCCTAGTAAAAGCACCAAATTTCTCCCATTGGCTGCTTGGTATCTCATCATTTATGGAGAAACAAAACTGGGCAGCCTGGGAGATTCTTCACAGTGTCATGTTGTCTCACAGAAGCAAGCAGCCCCAGAGTACAAGACCTCCATTAATTCTGCCATTGGCAGTGTCATTAATACTAATTACTCTATAGAAATTAAAGATACTTACAGCTAATAAATCAGCCAGTTCAGAACTGGCTATATGTGACAGATCATCTGATGTACTTAATATTCTTCTAAGTTATTAATAGTAAGAACTTCTATCCAGGTTCCATAACTTAGGGGCTATTACTTTTTACAGCTGTTAACCTATTTTAAAAAGGGAATTACTCATGCTTATCCTTCTGTAGTACACATCTCTCTGCCTTTCTCTCTGTCCATACATAGTGAAAACATATTGATATGTACTCATTAAGGTTTCACTCACATATTATCTACTCTCTTAATTTAATATAGGTGACAGAGCTTTCAATGGGAGAACTTCTGATGCACTCCACAGTTTCCTGGCTGAATCCTTTCCCCTCGCTGGGCAAAGCAAGAAAAGATCTTGAACTTACAGTGTTTGGTAAGTGTCTTCCTTAATGACTCTCTGCTCTTTCAAATCTAAAGATTACCACATTAAATCTTCTAACAAGGTGAAAGCCACCAGCTCCTTTCCCTGTAGCCATGTGATAGCTAAGGCAGACTAACATCTGAAAAAGTACATAGCCGTATTTCCTAATATGAGAAAAGTTTCCATTTGTTTGCTGTTGCTGGTTGCTCTGTGAGCCAGCCTCAGCTGCTCTCCTGCCTATACGTAAAATGTGGAAATGAAGTGATTTTCAAGAGGCAATATTGTCATTACAGCAATCTGCTAAACCAAGTTTAGGAAGGCTGGTGGAAAAATCCCCATTCAGATTATTTTAACCTGAAAAATGGATGTGGAAATGAGAGCATACAAACAAGAGTTTTATTTAATAGTATATATACTATTAATCATTCAATAATTACCTGAGTAATTAAATCTTCCAGTGAAACATCTTAGGCACTTGTCCAAAATGTCACTGGATAAACAATGACAGAATGACTCTGGGTTGACAAGACACAAGTTTGTCTTTCTCAGGGCTGTCATGCACTTCTTCCCTCAGAAGCATGATGGGTTGGAGACGGGTTGCTTCTAACAGAACAAACAGTAACTATGTGTCAGATTCCTTGGATAAGCTGCTTGATGATCTGTGTATGCCAGACACTTCCCAGAAGGACACATATGAATGAAAGGACTTTGGCCTGATGGTTAGCTTAAGGCTGATCATCTGCCACTTGGGAAACCAAATTTTATTCTCACTTTAAATCTTATGTGGGCAGCTTAGAAAATGTGCCTAATATGGAACTGACGGAAACTGACAATCTCTAGGGTTAATGCTGTGCTTGCTATGGTTGTATCCAAGCTTCATGTGGGGATGACAACTGCGTATCATCATCCCTCTCTCCTCTTCCACTGGAAGGAAACATGGCTGCACAAGCAGAGCTATACTGTCCTAAAGTCCAATCTGGACTCTGGTACTGTTCTGTAGAGCTCCCTGCAGCTTCAATGCCCCCATGTTTCTGTTCCTCCTTAAAGCTGAGAGAGAACATGTCCCTGCCTCCCTGGAAGCTGAAAGATTAGGTAACATTAGTAAGCCACTCCAGTCAGATGTTGTGGAAGCCAGAGAATTCCTGCAGATGGAAAAGTAGAAATTGAGATGTTTGAGTTTCCAACAAAACAAATGCTGAACTGCAGGAAGAACAGACTTAGTGTCCTTTTACATGGCATTCCCTTGCTGTATAGGCCTTTCTGATTGCAAAAAAGGAAATCTGAACTTTTATCTAACCTACATCTGCTGTATTTATGTAAAGACTTACAGGAGACAAGTTGCTGCTAATTTCAGAATAAATGTGCAGAATGGCTTAATCCTAAATGTTTGGACAAAATCTGAGGAAATAATACTGCCATTGCATGAACAAGTGGAGGATGAAAAACCTAATTGTCATTTTAATGCAGGGCAGGTGCTTTAAAATCCATTTGCTTATCTCGTCCTTCACATTCCAATGCCTACAATAAACAGCTTCTCTGAGACAATGTTTTCATTGAATATTACACCTGTAATTAAGTTTTCCTTTTCTGATTTCTTTTTTAGTTTTTAAGAGGGCTGTAATACTGGTGTATAAGGAGAACTACAAACTGAAAAAGAAAATGGTAAGTCAGGTATCAGTGGCGGTGGTAGGTGTTTAAGCACGGGATCCTACTGCAGTGTGCGATGCACAATACCAGCATTGAAGGGGGACTGACTGTGATGACACCACCTTCCCTTACTAGGCTGAAATTTTACCTATCACAGCCAGAACAAGTGCGTCAGTATCTGTGTACCCATACTTTTTTTTTTTGTTACTTAGTGAGGAGCAACATCTTCTCTGCATGAGCCCCATTTTAGTTTTGTCAGGTGGAATATGAAACATTGCCATGTAGGAATCATTAATTCTTTCAGATGGCATTTATAATGCCCTCCTTAACATAGTGCATAGGATAAAAACCTCTGTTTATAGACACTTGATCACCCTGGAAGGGAAGGAAAAGGGGCATTATAAACATAACCTCCTCTGTCCCCCATTTAAAAAACTGGAATGCTGAAGCCAAGTAGCAGGTTGCATATTCTGAGTACCAGTGGTGAAGTACTGCACCAAGATTACCATAACAGGCGGAGTGGCTCTAAAAGTAGCAGCAGCAGCTACATGATTAATGTATTCGGCTAATCAACAGTCTGCAGGTTCCTTCATGGAAGGCTTGTTCACTAGTAGTACTTATATGCAAAGTATTATTTTTATCCATTAAAACCAAGTGCTTTTAGAAGTTGAAGCAATTACAACTTCCAAATGTTGTGTCTGTCACCATTTCAGCTACATTTGCAAGCACATATTAAGGTAGCAAAGTCTAATGAATTTAGTTTCTCTTCAGAGGCAGGTCTTCAAGAGTAATTAAAAAAAAAGCACCCAGTTTTTTTTCTTCTTGGAAATATCCTTGATTGTTTTTCTTTTTGCAGCCTACTAATGTTCGTGCTGTACATAATTATGGTGACTTGGATCCATTTAAATTTCGTTGGTTGATTCCTTTATCTGCTCTTCAAGTTCGACTGGGGAACACAGCAGGTAATCCCCTTGGTCTGAATACTTTAGGATTGAATGCTTTTCTGGGATTTTGTAATACTGTTTCTTCCATACATCTTTCTGGAGCCTCTGGAAATGGGCAGGTGCGGAGAAAATACCATCTGCTGTTGTGTCTTGCATGCAGGGGAGCTTGATACATTAACAGACTTTCTTCATTTGGTATGTTGGGTTCTTCCACAAGTTCAGGCAGATGCAACATGATGTAAAGGAATGACAGAATGGAAATCCACAATGAAAAGATACCATGAACAGAAGGTGATTTACCATGGTTGATGTCCTGGTGATGCCCTTACACTGTGTGTGGGCCGACCCTTCTGTTTTTCCACGTGGGAAACATGACTGTAATTTGTGGTAGTAGAGGGCTGCACTTTTATTCTCCCTTTGAGTTGATCTTTATGATCCTATCCAGTTCTGTATCTTCTGTAAAAGGTGATACTAGGTATTTAGAGAAAAATTCAATGCTTTGCGCACCTTGGAGCAGGTGCTTAAGGCTGGAAAGCAGCAAAAAGCAGTAAGAATGGGGAAAGCAACTCTCCAAGCAAGCACCTTTTAAAGGGAGCGCTAGGCTGCTGCAACAGGAGAGTTCAGGAGACCTTCCTTTGGGTTCCATCTTGGGTGAGGTTTTCTGTGGATCCACCCATGGCTATGTTAACACCACCTTCAGGAAGTGAAGGAGCTCTACACTCATCTAATGACAAAGGTTTTGTGAAATATATACAGAAATAATGTTTTCTTCCATGTGCAGGAACAGAGAACAGCTGTATCTGGGAACTGATTCACACCAAGTCAGAACTGGAAGGCAGGCCAGAAACAATTTTTCAGTTGTGTAGCAGGTAAGTTTTACATGAAGGTTGTATTCAATGAATCACATTAATGGAATTAAAAAAATTATATATATCTTCCCCTGCCATGACCCTTGCCTCAGCACTTCCAGTGCATCTCTCCTTGAATCCAGGCACTATGTCAGCGTTTAACTGCATAAAGTGTAGCAGTTTGAAATTAGAGGGAATTTGGCACAGTGATCCAGTGTCAGAAATCTGCACAGACCTATGCTCGTAAGTTCCAGTGTGAAATGGGAAAAGTAACTGTTTTATCAGATTCTCAGTTGCTTAGCAGAAATTACTTTCTGACAAAGGCCACTTAATGGGTGATCCCTTGGTATAAAGTTACCTTTTGGGCTGTCTGCCTAAGGGGAAGTAACTGAGATCTTGAAGTGTGTGAAATGCCTAATAAGACATAAAGATGTTAGCTGCAAAACCACTCCTAAAGCAAGTTACTGGCAAACCCCACTGCACTAAAGCATGTCAGCAGAAAGAAGGCAAGCAAACTTTATCCCAATAGTGTCTTCTTCAGAGGGGAAAATTAAGTAAGTTATCTGTTTCCTTAAACTTGCAGTGACTGTGAGAACAAGACTAACATTGTGAAGGTGATCCGTTCTATTTTGCGGGAGAATTTCAGACGCCATATAAAATGTGAGCTACCACTGGAGAAAACAAGTAAAGAGCGCCTTGTTCCACTCAAGAACCGTGTACCTGCAACAGCCAAACTGGGTAAGAAAGAAATGTGTTCTCAAAGTGAAAAATGGAGTCTGTTCTCTGGCACTGGCAGAAGGTTTGTAATTATTACCATGACTCTAGTGTGTCATTGTAGAATTTCACCACCACCCAGTGCATGGCAAAGGCTAAAGGAGATAAGCAGGCTTTCAATCCCCCCACAGCTGTGCTGTGTCATTAGCTCTCTTAAGGGAAGACTTAACAAGGCCCAAATTAATTGTGCTGGGAAGAAAGAGACTCCCTTTGGCATGCAGTATTAGTGTTCTTTCCTCTGGGTTCCCTTTTGTAACTCAGCCCTGATAACATTTAGAGCTAAAACAACTGGCAAAAGGCAGAAGTCTTGCTTCTTTCAGTGCACTAAACTGGCATCCCAGCAGATACCCTAATTAAGTACAGGCTTTAAACATTTTAGTTAAATGAGAAGCTACTAGTATTTCAAGTTTGCCATCTTATCAGTTGTCTATAAAATCCCCTTAACATCACAGGAACCAGGACAGCTCAGCCTCCACCTATAATCTGGCTCTCCAGTGCTTGCAGTGCCTGAATCCATCTTGCTTTCCTGCATAAGTGTATAAAACATTACTACAATTTTTGGAAGATTTTGTATATAGTCCACATGAAGGCGAGCATAGAGCCCTGGGGTAGGTGGAATGAAAACTCTATGGGATCACACTGTATGATATGGGCAAAGTAACTTTTTTAAAAAAACTAACAAAGTAGCAAAGAATGCTGCCACATCCGGCCTGGGATGATTATCAAATGAGACTATGTACACTGTAATTGTAAGTGGGTGATTGAGACAAACAGTATAACCAGCTGATGTTCTGCTGCAAAAATAAACCTGTCTTTTTCTTCTGCACAGCTTCCACGAGGTCCTTGAAGGTACTGAAGAATTCATCCAGTAGTGAGTGGAACGGTGATCCAGGGAAGGGCACTTTCCCGGACTCCGATGAGTGCAGCCTGAGCAGTAGTACTCAGAGCAGCAGCTGCCACACCACGGAGAGCATACAGGAGCCCAAAAATTCATCTCATGATAAGCACATACAGAGCTGTGCATCTGACTTTTCTAATGTTCTTGTCAAAGAATCTGATATTCTCAGTGATGATGATGATGACGATGCCTATCGAAACCTAAAGAAGGGCAGCCCTACAAAAGACATTGAAATACAGTTCCAACGGCTGAAAATTTCAGAGGAGCCAAGTACTGACTCTGAACGGGATCAGGCTGCTGAAAATGAAGGAGGAGATGGCTTTGAGACAGGAGACATGCGTGAGCACCCAAAGCTCGTGCGTGGCCATTTCTGCCCAGTGAAGAGAAAAGTAAACAGCACAAAGCGCAACAAGGGAACTTTAATGGCAATGCAAGAACACCACAAGTCCCTCGACAGTCACTCTGATGCTGCAAATCTAGATCTGAACTCTATTTTGGAGAGAGAATTTAGTGTCCAGAGTTTAACATCTGTAGTTAATGAGGACTGTTTTTATGAAGCTGCGGAGAGGCATGGGAAATCCTAGCTTTCTAGCACTATATTTAAAATATTCATTTGAAGTCCGCATAAAATTCAACAAACCTATTTTGCTTTAAAACTAGTAAATTTATGGAAGCTGCAGGAAAACTTCTCTCTGATTTTGTGCACTAAGACATTTTTCCACAAAAACAGCTGTAAAGGATTCTTAAGTTATTTTAATTTATTGTGGTTCAAAAATAGATTAAGTTAGCCAAGGTCTGTAAATTAGTTCATCCCTTTCAAGCAGTTATTAAGATGATGTAGTATTCCAGGGGAGGGGAAGGATGGCCTCATTAGTAGATTAAGTAAGTAATGTGGAAAAGGTGCTAGCGAGTGGCAAAAGGGTTTACAATGGGAAGCAGCATTGCAAAATGAATTTTTCAATACCTTGGGCATTTTAGTTCTTTCGTTTTAATTTTTGCTTTATTTAAAGCAGAATTAAGTTATTTTTAATGTGTTTTAGTGCACAATAGTGCAAGAATTTCATTTTTGTAAGTTTCAAGATGCTGTTTATACTTTATACATATGTGTAAATACAAAAACAAAGCTTGGCCTGTAATCTTTTATTTGACTGTATTTTTTGTTTTCTATACCAGCCTGTACAGTAAAAGACAAATAAGTATTGTACTTAGCCATGTTCTCTACTTTTTATCATGCTGCTTTTCCCTAGTTGGAGCTTTAAATCCCAAATTCTTTGCTTTTACATAAATGAGAAGAGTATTAGGAGACCTTGAGACAATCTGTGCACTTTACCCTCCTGTAAGCCCGTCACTTGAGTATATTTATACAGGAATTTCGGCTTTTGTTTTTTTCAGTTACCCTGGACAGTAGGCTGTTCCAGGATAAAAAGAGCACAAAACACCAAATACTGTCTACATGCTGAAGTATGAAAAGTATTTTTTCTTACATTTTAATAATGCACTTTTGTTCATATAGAACTCAGTTATTTCGGAAGCATCCCAACTTAATTACATGTCTTACAACATACCTTGTTCTCGGTATGTGTTCTAGCCATTCCCCTGAAGTAAAAGAACCCCATAGGCACCTTGTAACTGGACTATCTTTTCACTTTTGTCTGCAGCTGAATGGAATGAATAAATAAAATGGGAAAGCCCTTTCTCTCCACCACTTTCTCAAAAGTAATTCTTCCAACCCTGCAGAGATGCAGGAATATATAAGCCTCCTTTTACTGAATCAACTCTAGATTAAGGAGCTAAAACTAATAAAAAAAACAGTCTGCTGCAATTACAGCTGTTACAGCTCATTTTCCTCTTCAGTCTCTTCAGTACTTTTAAGTAATTTTCTTGTCTTCTTTTCCTTTAGTTCTTCTCTATAATTGTACACAAAAAGGCTAGAGTCTTCATCACACATTTTCCTGTATGTATTGCACAGATTTCTAAATTGCGACATGGAGAGCTGAAAAGGACGCAGAGTTGGATCAACATTTGCTGTCATCATCAGCTGTTCTGTTCTTTTCAAACGTCCACTTTCAGGAAACAAGGTCCTAAAAGGTGTGGGGAGAAGACAATCAAATTCAGAGTTCAGACAGACAATTCAGTTTCCTTTAAGAGTAACAGAATCCTTTTAAGAACGTACTTAATAGTAAACCTATATTAAGTATGTAATTCTTTTAGCTTTAGCACTCAATATAGATCATTATCTAAGCAAATGGAAATATGTAAGGGCCCTTTTTCTGCAAATTATGACAACATAGAAAAGCATATACATACATTGTATGTTAATGTTAACATACAGGAACAAACATGCATGTGTTTAAAGGGAGCTCTGGGTACAGATAGATACAGCCACAGAGTTAGAATTCACCTCATAATCAGAGAGCAACAACAGATTAAACTGGAAAACAGATCAGATCCAAACCATATGACCTTCATGGTAAGTAAGTGTTTTATTCCAATGGGAAAAATATTATCACTTGTCATTAATACTATAATTCTAATGCCAGAAAAAAAAAAAGCCAAGGAGGAGGAAAGGAATATTTAATTATCATTCACTTGGAGTATGTGCTAGGAGTCCTAGATTTTGTCACTGTTCATCAGTTAATCATCTACTCTATTGCCAGATGCATTAGCACCTCTCACAAGTTCCCTAAATTTCAATGAATAGTATTAGTTCGAGTAATTTTAATGTCTCATAAAAATGCATACTACAAAATGCAAACTACTGAAAGTACTGGCTCTTATTAGCAGTAGTTCTCAGTCTACAATGGGTCAGGAAGGCAGAAAATTTGCACATGGTTGATGTGTATGTCTCAATTTTCAAATGATCTGCCTCTATCATACATACCTAAGACCTAAAAATGCTATGCACCTAATACATTAACACCCCCACAGCCCTAGCTGTGTTTCACAGGTTGACCGGACAAGCTACTCAAAATGTTTTCTACAAGTAAGTGATAGGTGGCTCTTGGTGAGCAGACGGAATACAAAGTCAAGAAAGGGTTTAAAATGACAAGAGAAGGATGGAACTTCTAGGAATAACCTGATTTCAGGTATGGGCTACTCCAGGCCTTGGTCAAAAATGTCTCCATTACTTCAGCATCTAGGGCACTAAGGTTAAAATGGACCAATCCTTACTTTGATATCGATCCTTAACTCACTCTCTTTGATTTGCTAGTTAAAAGAGGTATCTGAAGCCAAAAATGTTTAATCACCTTTTATATACAGAACCATCTTATAAATGTCCACGAACAGCAACTTGAGCTATATTACATTTCTTTGTGGATTTAACAGCTTTATATACTATGTCTGTCTCAGATCCCAGAATTTACACACAAATATCAACTGATTCTATTACCTTGGTTTTGTACAGTGTATGTGATGCATAGGTAGACAAATACCTTATAATGAACTCAGACTTACTACACACCCAAAATGTGCTATTTATTTCAAGTCAGCTGAAGAATAAGAGGACTGTATTTCTTAGCTGCACACTAGGACTAAAGCACAAGTTGCTATGGGATATGTGATGTGCAAAAGTTCAGGCTCTGGCTCCTTGCCTCAAAAAAAAAAACAACCATTGAGCAGTTAGTAGCCACTTGAGATTAGTTGTGTTTTTTTTTTCTAACTTTGCCAAATACATTCTACATAAAGTAGATATGCTGACTGCACATGCCTTCTGCTTACACTGTCAACTGAAACGAGAAAAACCCCAACAAAATAAAAAACCCAAACCACCATCCTGTAAATCAAACTCATCTAGAGATTGACTACATCATTTTCTAACTACCTCAAACCTTAACACAGGTAAATTAATACTCATTTTAGATCCAGTGTCTGCCTCCATTACATCAATGGCATTTACTACTTCAAGAAAAAAAATAACAGCCCCACAAAATTTCTATAATCACCTTTAAAATAGTGATAGTTAAGGCCTGTAGTTCCATACGGTGGCATCCTACCTAACTCTGGACTACATGAGGGCCAAGACCATGCCCAGTAACACTCAGCTAGCCCACCCAGCAACAGCACACCTCTAGTCCTAACAGCAGCTCTCTCCTGCATTCTACAATGCTGAATGCTGGGTTTTTCCCATACCAAGCCAGACACGTGGCCATTGCTGGAGTTTTAACAGGATCCTTGGTGAAGAGACTGCAGGTTTCTCACATCACTTAGAGAACCTAGTAAATTCCCTCAGTAAACCTAGGGATTTTTAAAGTGTCAGTAAGAACTCCATACAAGGGCAAGCACAGAAAGAATTTAACCTTTTGACATTAACCCCAAATAAGTAAAATTTCCCACAGGTGATGCTCTCCCTGTTCATGGGTTCTGAATTTTGACACTTTCATTTTGTAACTCAACCAAAAAATGCCATAGTTTTTGTTGTTTGCTTCTTTCCAAGACATAAATTATCAGTAATTTATCCTAGTAATTTTAACAACTTGAATTACACTAACAATAATTACTACATAATTACAGCAGAGATTCATCTCATACTTTGCCTCCAGAAATTATTCAAAAATGGAAAATCTGATAAACTATGATGACAAATTTAAAATGGGAGGAATAAAATCAAATGTATAGCTACAAGTGCCGATGCATTTTCAAAACCAGTATCTGAGACACTATCATAAGAGATCTTACTCAAGTCCACGGAAGCAGTATTTTCTTCTAAACTGAAAAACACTTTGAACCACTTTTTCTACGAGTTCAAATGGCTGCTCTATCTTTGGTTGCACCAGTGGAGTGAAATGCACCACAGCCACATCCACCTATATGGAAAAGAAAGAGAAATTTGAGTATGTATTCCTCTGAGACACATTATTTCTATGTTAACCAGCTAGACTTCAGGAAACAGGCAGAACATAGGAAGACATTATTGTGACAGTTAACGTAACTGCAGTGACAAATGTCATGGTATTTGAATATAAAAATTCAGCTCAAATTTCACGGCCCTACAGAATTTTAGTCGTACTTATCTACATATTTCCAATTAGTTCATATGCCATTAATACTCAGTACCTTTTTCCCCATGGCACTTCCTCAATCTAGAACAACTTCCATGTAATCTGTAAAGTAATTAGCACTCTGTTCTTCAAATCCTTCCACAAGATAATTCTGACATGATACACAAATTAGGCAATATTTGATATACAGGCTGAAGGGCAGCTGGAGAAAATTGGTATTATAATTAGAAATCAAACCCATTCCCTATATGTTTTCTGTTGCTCTAGGGCTTTTTTTCAAATGTAAGCCAAGGAATTAAGTTTTCAGCATACTAAGAGTGTAAAATTCTTGTCCATTTAAAGGAATGGTAGGTTAAAATAAGTTTGCACCCATTTTAAGTGACCATACAACTCTATTTATAGTGTGTATCACAGTTCATCCAAAATTATATTGAAATAATTCTACAAAGATCTTTTTCAACTGTTTTATTTTTTATAGTTCTAAAATCAGCTCTGTTCACAAAATAGTTATTTTCCCTGTGTCTGAAAACATATATATATAAACCCCCAAAATATGTATATATGTCATGCAGTTATAGAGATACTGTATTACACAAAGATGCCCTAAATTCAGACTTCTGTATTAAAAAAATAGAGGCTGTGCTAAAAATCCACTTCTGCACAACACTAAGTTAAAGCAGTTTGCCTTCCACACTAGATATTAACAACAATATAAATGAAAAATTCCTGTGAAGAAGGACACTGACAATTTATATGATTTCTACAAGTACTGGTGCTGTATGACTACAAAATTTTTAAGTTCCAGACTTTTAAAAATATTCAGTTTCTTATTAAAAATGTCTGCTCGTATGATGGACAAAAAATAATCCATCTTTTTAAAAGGTCTGAAAGCCAATATTGTCATTTATGGAACAGTCTATGTCACATTAAACTGAAGACGTGCTTGTTCTGGGTGAAATAAGACATATACTCATATACACCTTTTGTTCTAAGCACACTCTCAGTGTACCAATTGTTTGAGAAAACCCATAGCAAAAGAATACTTCAAAAAAAGTAAGGTGTTTTTTTCTACTGCTTTAACCAAAACTGCTCTAAGTTTGTGGAGGGTTTTAAAATCAATTAAATAGTAGTAACCTCTGATGTGGACATATTCTTCTGGCACAAAAGTGCCATCCATCCATGTTGTACTTTCAGTGGAAACAGCTCAGCTGTCAAGTACATCCATCCGCTACAACTATTTCAACAGCAGAGGTATTGTATTTGCTTTCAACAGAAACGATTAAATTCAAACAAGTTTCTTCACATAGACAGAACTTAGGAAGCTAAATGAAAATACTGGCTAGGAAAAGGAAATAACCACTGATTAACGGTGCTGATGAAAAAAACTACAGCGAGTTTCCAGTATCAGCAGTGCTAACCTAAGTAGATGTTGCAGATAATGTTTTTTTGTTTTTCCACCCTTTCTGAAAGCTAGAGCTAAGAATAAGATAGGAAAAAAAAAACATAAATTATTAAAATGTAATGACACAAGAACTTATTTAAAAACTATGTAACAAAGAAAATTTGACATATGGAATCTGCAGTGAAAGACACATAAACTTGTTTTCCAAAGCAGTTTCTGAATTTCTGAAGTGCCAATAGTTTCTACCTTTGCCACAGGTTGCGGATACCTGTCAGGGAGACCACAAGAAGACAGCAAAACCTTATGCTGACACTGAGGCGGAACAGGGCAAATACGTATTTCACATAACCAACCAGCTGTTTTCACAGACATACTGAAGGCTTTCATACACATACGTATATGTTTACCTATGCTTCAGTCAAGAAATGAAACAAAGTATTTTCTCCACAAAATCAGGGATAAGAAAACAACCAGAAAGATCTTTTGAGACCTCAGTTTTGCAGAACTGCTCACAGGTGATATATGAGGTTTCTCCGAGAGCTGGAGCTGCACCTTTAACAAAAATTTCTGAAGAACTAAAAA
The DNA here is from genome assembly GCF_028554395.1 of Pezoporus wallicus. Taxonomy (NCBI): domain Eukaryota; kingdom Metazoa; phylum Chordata; class Aves; order Psittaciformes; family Psittacidae; genus Pezoporus; species Pezoporus wallicus. The sequence continues at coordinate 2,695,190 of NW_026635157.1, forward strand.
AAAGAACACCATCTACATGCAGTGTACAGTTTAACAGAAAAACAGCTCAATTTGTAATCTCAAGGCCAGTGGGCAATAATTTCTGCTTCTGAAACAAAACACAGCACTTTTCAGCATTTGTTCCATTATAAACGCTGTTTTCTTTGGACCCCAGGAAAGCTGCCTGGTTACTATAGTAACAGATACAGGGGGAAAGCTTTTTGCTTGTAATTGGCCACTCCTTTAAAATTATACACGCTATTTTTCTCTAAGCTTTTTAATATGCATAGAGTAGAATTATGAAAGCCAACAGAGTACACAACAGCATATATTAATTTGCTGATAATTTTACCAGTAAAACTTTTCTTTTTCACCCTACCAAGTATGTCAGACATATTTACAAAACAATACTCAATTCTCACAACATAATGAATATGAATATTACTCAACTGATATACCCTGAACTGTCAGTAGTATGGCAATTATTCTCCCCTTGCTGGCTTAAGGTAGCTGAACATTGAAAGTTTACGTTCTAGTAGGGTAGGAAGAACACAATTTAATTCAGAGAAGTCTGCTGCCTTACTGGTGAAACCAACACTATAAATCAGAATAAGCTTAAACGAGGCAATTTTTACTTAATAATTCTTGACAAATAAGGGTCTCATGATGGGCAATACATGTATCTTGCAACAGGGCTGTATTAAAAGAAACCCAAAGATCCTTTTTCAAGCTACAATTTCCTCACAGGGAACTGAAACCTAAGCAGCATATTACAACTTCATTAAAACAGACTGCTTGAGATCTTATTAAGACACTTCTATGCAAGCACTCTCACAAGCTAAATGCTCAGTACCAGAATTTTATCTACTACAGATAAATGTTACATCTAACACCACATATGTGTACCTCTTAGCAACCTTGTTCTGATCCAAAGGCTTCATTTTGGTTCACTTTTCAGCAGAAAATAACTGTGCCACTACACTAACAGCAATAATCTAATTCCTCTGTAAGAACAGCTTTGTAATTAGTCCATTCATACTAGGATCACAAACAGGATCACAGGAAGCTAAAAGTCAGGTGCAGAACCCATGTGTATATATCACTGCTGCAGTCGGCAAGATTTTTCTCCTAACTTGATTTAACACAGCAAATTGTCAAGGACGCTTCTTTGATGTGCTGCAGTTACCACACAAGCCTTTCTAGCAGCTTTATCCTTTCATCCTTTTATACAGATGCATACAAAGGTAGTAAGTTATAGAATGACCTACAGAAGGCTAAGGCTACCAAGGATAAGCAAAAAGTGTACTTAATAGAAATGCCCTGCTGTTCCAATTACAAGTTAAAATAAATTGCATAGTTCTTTCCCAGGAAATTTAAACTCTTAATAAGATTATCTGAGATGAAAAAAAAAAAAACAACCCCCAAAAAAAATCCAACAACCGACAAACAACAAAACCCTCCAGGTCTCAGTTCAACTTAAATGAAACCTACCCTCCCCCACCTCAGCGTCTAACCCACCTCTCACCCCCTCACCCCCCAATCCCTAAGTCTACAGTTTCTGGATTCCCAAGATTTTATTCCTTTTAATCACTGCTCACAGTTTTCATCATAGAGCCCAGAGCTTTCATCACAGAACCTGGATATCATTATGTATTTAGGACTAAGGACCTCTATGTGTTTTCCTCCGTAATCTCTTTGCTTTCCCTTACTGAGCATTTTGTCAAACAAAACTCATTAAACAAAGTACTCCTTTATTCTCGGGTGGATGGAACTAAGAGAGCGAACAAACAGCAGTAATGCACTTGCTGTAGAGAAGAGAAAAAAACAACATTCCAAGAAATTTTGCTAATGCAGTTTTATATGAGAAAGGACAATTCCATTCAAGAAAAACTGCATTTTTCTAGGACGTCTACAGTGAAGAAAACATCTCAGACCTCACATCCAGCAGTAAGTGCTACAAAACCAGGAATGAAACATAACTCTATTTTTTATTACACTTGCAGTGCATATACTTAGATTTATTTGCCTTTACTTTGGTTCATCCCATTAAATGTAATGTATGACTACCACTTGCAGTAATTTGCGTTTATGCTCGTGTGTTTTTATACGCTGAAATTTTAAAAAGGAAGCAATGAAAAAAGCTAACTCAAGACCCTAATTAGCTGTTCCAGAATATGCTTTTGAATGAGTTCTGAGCTACCAAGACATGTCAGTTCCTTCTGTAAAAGGAAGTTAAGTCATCTTTCTCATAGGCCTGATACAGCAAACGACATACTCTTCAGTCTGAACAAAATTAAGGGATTTGGAAATAGGCATGTCTTTGAAGTATGATTTTAAGAATAAGTAGCTGTGAATAGTCAAATACTTAACTATAATAATTTTTAAATAGATGTATGCTGGAGAGAGTGAGCATACCCTTGAACAATTACCTGCACTAAGTACAATATATAAATTAGAGAATTACATGTTATGTAATGCCACCAAATACTGATATATATTGATCAAAACCTTGTCGTCTTACAGATAATGAAATGAGTACAATGCGACAAATACTGTGTTCCACTTATTTCAATCTTAACCCTTATTATCACAGCTTTTCAAAAAAGTTCTAATGCTAAACAGCAATTTTAATATTATTGTTCATATTTCGAGATAATGTCTCAGGAAGCATAATCCAGAAAAGAGGACTGCCCTTTCTGTTATCACTCTGATAAAAGACAAAACTTGCCAATTACACAGACCCACTTGAAAGGCAGGCCACCATTTCTAATCCACCTTACAAGGGTCTAAAACCATTGTTCTTCATCTGCTGTCCCAACAGTCCAGCTGCTGTAACAGCAATGGTTCTGACTTTCCAGGTGCAGTTATCATACTGCCTAAAACATTCTCATCTGGCAAATGAAATTTGACTCTTTATGCAGGAATAGCAAGGAGCATTTTTTTAATGAATTTTTAAAACTGCCACTTCACAGCAAATTTGTAAATTCTTTCAGACAGGCTGCTCTAAGTCAATGAATCACTGACTGAAAATAAAATACTGATTTACAAAAGTCACATGACTTAACTGTGAAAATACTGCAAAAAAGAAATTCAATCTTATTCCCCTTCAAACCCAGGAAATGTTGTAATTTATTAAACAAAAGGACAACATTAAAATAACTGAAATAAAGGGTTACCTTTAACCACTCTTCAAACAAAAGAAAATATTATCAATATTCATTGTTATAAAATAGTCAACAGGAACCGACTACAGCCATAAACACATTTAAGGAAGGTACTTGAAGAGTAGAATATATTTTCTACCGCAGTGTTTTTCTGCAATGATTTCTAATCTGCAAGTTTCTAATATTCCATTGACAATATATATTTGTCTAGCAAGCCTGCAATCTGCATACTACTACTATAAACAACTACCGTAAAATAAGTTTAGCCTGATGGCTTGCAATCATGTAGGAAAGGGCAGCAGCTCCTTGTTACATGCAATTCTAAAACACTGTCCATTTGCCATCATTTATGCTCAAGTACCTTGTGTACAGCTGCTCGGCTGCTCTCATCTGCTTCAGGGTCATGCTCAGATATTCATTCAGATAGCTCTAATTTTAAATGCAAGCTTTTGTGGTTTGCTGATTTCTTTTTCTTTCCCCCTTGCATTTCTCCTCCCTCCCCTTCCTCCCTGTTACACAGGGCTACAGCCTTGGCTACGAAGCTACCAACCAGTTACACTCATTTACAAGAGAGAAAGGGCAGACAAAAGGTGACAGCAGATAATCAACATGGCATCAGCAAGTCTGCAGTTCTTTGCTTTTATTCTGGCTTTGTTTGGTGTTTTTGGAGATATCACAGCCACCTTGCTACCAAACTGGAAGGTAAATGCAGATGTTGGTTCAAATATCATAACAGCTATAACACAGATGCAAGGACTTTGGATGGACTGCACATGGTACAGCACTGGGATGTTTAGCTGTACTCTAAAATACTCTGTTCTCTCTCTCCCCATCTACATCCAAGCTGCACGGACAACCATGGTACTGTCTTGTATCTTATCGGCCTTTGGGATCTGCATCACTACAGTTGGAATGAAGTGTACAAAGTTGGGAGGGGACACTGACAGCAAAAGTCACGCTTGTTTTGCTGGAGGAGTCTGCTTCATTCTTGCAGGAATTTTTGGATTAGTACCAACATCCTGGTATACAAAAGAAATTATTTCAAATTTTCTGGACCAGACCGTTCCAGAGAGCAGTAAACATGAACCAGGAGGAGCAGTTTACACAGGATTTATTTCAGCAGGGTTTCTGCTTACCGCAGGTGTTATCTTCTGCACTTCATGTTTTAAAAAGCAGCAAGGAGCATGGATTTACTCTCCAAAGCAGCACCATTTCCCATCTACAGAGCAGGAGAGCAACACAGGCTACAACCTGAAGGACTATGTGTAAATACAGTTATTTCTATCCATTGATGCCATTTTTTGTGCTAAGTGTAGTATGATTATTTCAAAGAATGTATAACATAGCACTTACATCTGAGCTTATGTTTAAGCAAAGTATTTAATTTATAGCGGCATCCACAAAAAGAATAAAATTAAGAAATAATGCTTAAGTCTGCTACAAGAGTACTTTTCTGCTGATTTTTCAAACCATTCTCTGTGACTTTCCAAGTAACATTTACTGAACAGGAACTATTTTAAAACATAACTGACAGTACAGTTAATATACTGATAACTTCTTACAGCAAAGATGCTTAAAAACTAACTGCATTCTATTTAGCAAATCAGGCTATCAATAACATACAACATTTTATAGTGTATTTTAAATTTTATCTTTAATTATGGTGCAAGGAAAAAAAACCCTCAACCACTCTTTGTCCAAGGAGCCAAACTGAATGTTTTTTAAATAGCAGACCAATCTGCCTTTCATTTTCAGCTCTAAATTGCCTCAGTAACTAGATTTCTTAAAATACAAAACAAAAAACCACACACAAAAGCCTCAAAACAGAACCCCCACCAAACCCCCGTAAGCCCCAAACCTCAGCTGCATTGTATATGCTACATATCAGGCTGAAGAATCAGCAGTACCATTCAGATTTTGCCAAAAATGGCTCTCCTGCCCCAAATTGCCACCTGCTGTGGGTTTCATTTATTATTCTTAAAGAAATGTCTACTCAACATTCACCAATAGCTACTAATCTATCACTACACAATGAACGTTAGATTTGAGGAGCAATACAACGACAGAAATGTAACCACGATTATGAAAACACCTGCAAACTGTAACATACAGGATACAAACTAAATAATCTATGTTCAAGAAAAATCTGGGAACATTCTGGCTTTTACTTCCTCAAAGTAGCTTTTAACAGCCCAAATAATATAGCTACCATTTATTGTCTTCTATGTTTCTGGCCTTCTACAAGAACTTTGTAAGTCTTTTTAATTATCACTTTAGGCTCTGTTTCAGGCCCACATATTTTGTTACTGTAAAATTTAATATACAGTGGTGATAAGGAGACAAGTAACTCCCTGACTTTGATTAATAATCTTGGATCCTTTAACCTTTTCTTCCAACACACAGATTTTGTTTTGTACTGATCTCTGGCAGAGTATGGTCTATCTAAATGCTTCCCTAAATGAGAATTAAATTGATGTGAATTTGCTAGCACAGGTAAGAGAATAAAAGGGATATAATAAAGGCCTTTAAATTTAGGAATATGATAATGCTGGGCAAGTCATTTAACATGACCAACTGCTACTTATTTATATACAACTTTCATTTCCCATATTATTAGCTTGAAATTCACTAAAACAGTAAAAAGGGGCCTTAACATATGTATAGTTTGATGGAAAAAGATCTTCTGTTGTCGCATTTGAGAAAGTGGAATGTTTTATGCATCTAATGTGTAAAGACGCTTTATTCTAATACACACAGAATGGAATTACACCTTGCTTGTGTTACTAACATTACACAATTGCTTTGAGTTTCCTATGCATTCATCAAGGAGCTTGTTTTGTACTAATCCTAATTCTAGTATCACTAGTTATTCAGCACTACAGAGACTTAACTGACCAAAAAGCCAAATTTTCTTTTGCTTAGAAAGTGCTGCGCAGTACCATTACACTCCATAAACCAAAATCCTTTCGCGTCTCAACATTCATAGTATTGTTGAAGTACTATTCATTCAGTGAGCAAATGAGTTAAACAACTCATTCCCAAAAACATGCATCTCCACCTGTTGTAAGGGGGTTGACATGACACTGATGTGTGATCATTGCTATGTATGTGAATTAAAATTAACACTGTAAAATAAGAACCAACAGCATTTTTACAGGAGGGCATAAGTGAAATGGAAGAATTGTAAACTATAAGCAAAATGAAATATTCACTGATTACAAAAGCAGTGAATTTTATACAGAAGTACTTAAACTTCTTCGTATACCTATGAAACAAAAATCAAATGCTGAGCCATTTTGTTCAAAATATGCTGAAGAGCTTTCCATGAAAACAAAAGATTTTATCAGAATGCAAGTATCTAAACCCACATGTCAGTATATGGCTAAAAGAACAGGGACAAAGCAGAAGATCCACGTAAAACAGAAGTTTGAAGGAAATAAAATATATTCAAAACAGGTGCTAGGTCTGTCTGAAAAATTTGTACTTTCTGCTTTTGCAACACAAATGGTATTAAGTCAAAGAAATATATCAAATAAAGATATGCTTGCCTTTAGTGGTACTGACTTTTTTATTCAACAGAGCATCAGCTGACTGTAGGATTTTGCTTATATTAAACATTTGTCACAATTCTATAAGTTACCTATCCCTGAACCAATTGTGGTCTTTTCAGCACAGGAAAACGGGAATATCAGGTACAGCTTCCTAATTCTGAGGCACAGTCTGCACGACTTTTGTCTACACTAGCTCTACTGTGCCCTTACACTGCATCCACAACTGAGAAACCACCATAAAAGTGGAATTTTGGCCTTACTGGAGATTTTTTCACATATTTAAAAGGGGTATGATATACTGAATTCATGTTTCATTCACCTAGGAGACAGGAAAAAATCCCCACCACCAATCTAAAAATGTAAAGCAAAAAATGTCTTAAACGTGGTCATTTTTCTTCACAGCAGACTGCTGTCATGATTAATAACAGAACATACTTGATCAATTACTTGCTCAAAAAATAGTAACAAAACTTTAAATTATCATCAGAATATGCCCAGATAGAGGCCTTAAAATTTATTGTGATAAATCCAGAGGGGCCATCCAGAGGGACCTTGACACGCTTGTAAGGTGGGCTGATGCCAACCTTATGAATTTTAACCATGCAAAGTGCAAGGTCCTACACCTCGGTTGGAGCAATCCCAGACACAGCTACAGGCTGGGAAGAGAAGAGATTCAGAGCAGCCCTGCAGAGAAGGACTTGGGGGTGTTGGTCAATCACAAAATGAACATGAGCCGGGAGTGTGCGCTCGCATCCCAGAAAGCCAACCGTATCCTGGGCTGCATCAAAAGGAGTATGACCAGCAGGTCGAAGGAGGTGATCCTGCCCCTCTACTCTGCTCTTGTGAGACCTCACTTGGAGTATTGTGTGCAGTTCCGGTGTCCTCAACATAAAAAGGACATGGAACTATTGGAACAAGCCACGAGGATGATGAGGGGACTGGAGCACCTCCCGTAAGAAGACAGGCTGAGGAAGTTGGGGCTGTTCAGCCTGGAGAAGAGAAGGCTGCGTGGAGACCTCATGGCAGCCTTCCAGTATCTGAAGGGGGCCTATAGGATGCTGGGGAGGGCCTCTTCATTAGGGACTGTAGTGACAGGACAAGGGGTAACAGGTTAAAACTTAAAAAGGGAAAGTTTAGATCGGCTATAAGGAGGAAGTTCTTTACTGTGAGAGTGGTGAGGCACTGGAATGGGCTGCCTAGGGAAATTCCATCTCTGAATGCTCCATCCCTGGCGGTGTTCAAGGCCAGGTTGGACAAAGCCTTGGTTGACATGATTTAGTGTGAGGTGTCCCTGCCCATGGAAGGGGGGTTGGAACTAGATGATCTTAAGGTCCTTTCCAACCCTAACTATTCTATGATTCTATGATAAACAGAGAGAGAATAATCTTGCAAACACTGTCAAGAGGTAAGCCTGAAGGGTAGAAAGACCAGGAAATAGACTGCAATAAGGGAGAAGTGATATGTACTGATAAGCTGAACTAACCAATTTAAGAGTAACTTTCAGAAGCTGAAAGTTCATTTCTGAAACAGAACAGTACATTTCCGTATGCATTCAGGGAAAACAGACCCCACTCAAGTGTCAGGCACACATTTTTACATAGCAAACAAACAAACAAATAAGGTACATTCTTGCCCAAAATACAGTTTATTAATTTTTGACTCCTATAATCATACTGGCTATTAATAAAAACCAGCAGATAATAGGACAGCAAAGAGACTGTTCTCTACTTAAGAACAAAGGGAGAAAAGATCATTACTTTTTTAAATAGGCAGTGGGATGTAACTGACAAAGTGCTATAGTGAATAGGAGGGAGTTAAATATGATAAAGATGAGTAGGGTGGAATGTAAAGATTATAGACATGGTAAAATTAGAGATCTTTGACAAAGATGACAAATGAAAAGCTTTTATTTATCAGGGTCTTTCAAAAGACCCATCAACTTTTCTAGGCATAATTCCCAAACTGTTTATAAATGCAAACTGTAAAACTGTAGGCTTTCCAAAGATGCTACAATCCTAACGAGGTATCATATCATTAAATCCTGATCAGTTTTTCAGAAGCACCCAAAGAAGTATTCTGATCTTGCAGACAAGCTTGAAGGCCAAAGCCAAGTTCTGAATAACCAAAAAGAAAAGCACCTTATTGAAGCAAGTATGTTTTGTTTACAGGAAAATCACATCACTTCATAGTATGGAGAGGAACTACAGCACCTGTGTTCCTTACTCAAAATCAGATACACTGTTTGACTAACATATGAACAAAAAAGCCCCAGAAGAAATAATCAAAATTTACCTCTGGCTTTGGAACAAAAGCTTCACCTGGAATCACGAAACAGTTTTCAACAGTGCAGAGATGCTGAGACATGATGGACAGCCTGCTACGTTGCTTACCTCCTGGATTAGCTGTAAGCCTCTATTGAAGAATCAAAACATAGTCAATTCAGTTTCACAGATTTACATGTGGTGAGTTACATTAAAGACTGATTTTCAGTATAATCAAAGGCTAAAACAAACTAAAACAAACAGCTGTTAAAAATTTGTGTCGAAGTCTATGCCCAGTTAATCTAGATTTTTTCCCTTCAGCATAGCAGCATTTCACTAAAATACCATCCTAATTTACAGCCCATATCCTGCAATCAAATGCATGTGAAAAGATGCTCCTTGAACTCCTGCAGAACTTAATGATGTCAAATAATTCTGTGTGAGCACAAGAGAAAATTAAAACTATTCTGACTGCAGGATTCAAAACAAGCATAACATCAGCTGACACATTCTCACAGCCTTTTCTTCCACTGTTTCTGTAACAAATAATACTATTTTTTTTCCTCTTTCAAGATAAAATAAAGCTCCATAAACTCAGAATCTGATAGAAAACAAAATTTTCTACATTATTGACTGGTCTATGCTTACAATATAAGCAAGGAAGCTGGATCTACTTTACATAAATTTGCATACCAAACAGTAAGAGCATTTAATACTTAATATGCTCATTTTAGCATTCCTCTGATTTTCCCAAGAGATTTCTTATAAAGATTATCAAAACAGTAGCCTGGACAGAAGTCGTCTACACTTTCATAACCCGGCAAGAAACATGTTCTGTGTGCTCTGCTAGCATAAACAAAGTTGAAACAAAAAAAAGCATCCAGTAAGACAAGTCTCAAATGGTAAAAGACATCGCACTAACTATTCAGAAACAGGATTTTCAAGATTCCTGTTCTTATTTAGCAGTACCTTAATAAAAAAAATGAAATATGAAAACCAATTTGCATATCTGGCAATATCTGTACATTACATAGCTTCAGATGAAAAGAGTACTCATGAAATGCTGCCATGTTTATTAAAAATATCCCTGAAAAATAAAATTAAACCTATTGCTGAAGTTTTATTTTGTTTTTAAAAAAAAACTCTCCTGAAAGGCAGTTTTGGTATGAGCATAGAGCAAATAAAACACTTTTCAATGACTTTTCTGAAAGCTGGGTGCTTTTTGCCTACATCAGCATTTAAAACTACTGTCATCATTGTTTCAGAGGAAACCTACTAGAATAAAACCCTCTCTATCCACTGTTATTATTCTCTGAAAAAAAACCACCACCAAAACAAAACCAAAACAAAAATCAAAACAGCCTGCAAAGTCTACACACTTCTTCACCTCTGAAATAGAAATGAAGCAGACCTAATGACACGGCTTCTAGTCCTTCCAATGCCAATTTAAACAAGCCAGTCTTCCCACAGAACCCATGTAATGAGCCTCAGATAGTTCCCACTTCTCAGCTGCAGAAGGGGTAACTTAATATCCACCTCTGGGCAGTAACATCTTAAAATACTTCAACCCACAACAGCAAGAACATACTTGTGTATGACATTGCTCCAGGAACACAAAAATGATGAGAACAGAATCACAGAAGGGTCTGGGTTGGAAAGGACCTTTAACGGTCATCTAGTCCAGCCACCTTGCAAAAAGCAGGGTCATCCTCAACTAGATCAGGTTGCTCACACTCCCATCCAACCTGACCTTGAACATTTCCAGGGATGGGGTATCTATCTGGGCAACCTGCTCCAGTGTTTCACCACTTGCATTGTAAAAAATGTCTTCCTTATGTAGTCTAAATTTACCCTTTTCTAGTTTAAAACCACTACCCCTTGTCCTGTTGTAACAGGCCCTGCTAAAAAGTTTGTCCTCATACTTCTGTAACATCCTATTTTTGTAGGTTTTTTTTTTTCTCCCAGTTCTCAAAATTTAGTTAGTTCCTATGTTTAAAATAGGGATAGCATCTGAAACTGCATATGAACACACTCTGAAGTTCAGCTAACTAGGAAACATTCTATTAAAATCTTTGCAGGGCATGAAGCACAACAAAGATTCTGAAGCTTAATACAATCCAGTGGTATCTGACATCTCTTAATGCTGTTTACTATCAACCACTGACTAACTTCAGGAACGACTGGTTTTTCTTCAGTAAGCTATACCATACAACTGTGCTTTTCATAAATGCATATTAAAAAACCATTATCAAAGAATCTGCAATATCTGTCACAGTAATTAACCTACCTGAAGAACAAGACTATCAAAGCTGACCATATAAAGGAATACTAAATACATTTTAGTACACACCACTTTCTGCAAAACAACTATTTTATTTTAGAAAGTAAGCATTTATATCCAACTTGTATCAGTTATGAAAACAAATAGTATTTTTTCTTCTGTTTACTGCTCAAAGATCTGAACTGTTTTCCACTTTTTTAGCACCTTTTGCCTAGCATTCGAAATAGCAGCGTTAGATACAAAATGATTAAGTGTTCTACACGCCTGTCTTCTAGGTACCCCACCTCCCAGCTTGCAGATCATTTTGGGAGAGCAGTTCAGGCAAACTATTCCCTACCCAGTTTTACTCAGAATTAGAGACTTACAATGATCTTCTAGTTGAACTAAAATATGCCTCATTTTAACGGAAGTGGGCCTCGAAGTACATGGCCCAGGCTGCAGACTAAGGTGATGGAGGGCTGGGTCTGAGGAATCTGAGGCAAGGTAAAAATTCTTACCCACAAAGTAATTAACCAATTTACAAATTTAAACTACAGAGAGACAAAAATAATCTGTTCAACACTTAAAAGTACCCTTTTTACTGCTGTGTATATCTGGTCTTACGCTCATTAACAGGTCTCAGAACTTGGCATATAACAACTGCTGGCTCTCATCAACCAAGTTGTAATCGATTTAATCAAATCATATCAGAACAGAGTGGTCTGTACTGACATAACTCATGCCAGCATACCTGCACTACAAGGAAACAGAAGAGCAGGAAACTACCACTTCAACAAGGGCAAAAGTATTTTCTACTGTTATACTAGCAAAACTGAGCTTGACCACAAATAATACTTTATTTTCTTACTGTTAACATCAATTTATCCTAATGATAAAGCACATGGCTTCATTCCATGACAGCTTCCTACCCTTCTGCGGGGTTTATGCATATGCACTGAGACTTCTTTGATATTTACACTCTAAGCTTAGAAATATGACTGAGGACATCAAACTTCTGGGTATCATACATTTCCCTTTCAATAATATCAAACCACAGACACAAAATATCAGTAGCAACTTATTATATGCATGACATTGTTCTCTATTTCCTTGTACTGAATATGCTTGTGTATGTCAAACTGCAATTACCAAGCAACTCCAGAGGGCCAGAAAAAGACAGAGATTTTGATTACCGTTCTTCCTCCTAATCATAAACCAAAATAGTTTCTCTCAAAAGAGTTTTTCATGATGTCAAATCAATGATGGAAACACAAACCAGAAACCTTGAACAACTCAGTCTTCAGTAGAAGTTCAGAGTTTAAATAGATGTAAGAAAAAAGAATCAAGAGATCCCAGAATGTAAACTCAGTAATGAACACCTATTCATTGCATGACCTTGAACAACATACTCAAGTTTCCTGGTGTTTCTAACTTCTCATCATTCTAAGTACAAGAAACTTAAAAAGAGTGCATGGTATGTAAGATCTCAATGAGCTATGCTGGGTGAAGAAGCACTATAATCTGCATGTCACAAGAAGCATATGCAGCTAGTTACAGCTATATAAAGTGAGTGCACTTATGCTCTCACTCAGTGCTAAGCCAATTTTTTCACTGTCACAAAACTTTGCATCTTGCCCATTACCACTTTGCAGTTTATGTCATAGTCCATTTTTTGCAACAAGGTATGATCTAATAGGACATGAAGTTCTTCTGGAAAAGTGTTCCTAGATTTTTTTAATACCTGAAACCACATGAGCTCAGAGCTCAATTAAGAAATCCAGCTTATTTCATGTTTGTCCCTGGTGTTCTCTAGAGCCATCTACTGGAAATATCAGTATTTGTCTTGAATGTTGACTGCAGGGCTAGAGTAATGACAGCACAATATGGTTTTCTGTGACCCCCCCCCAAATTACTACAGATATCCAACTTGCATATATACTTATTACAAATTTATGCACAAACAAAGGCCAGCAAAATTTTACTATTAGAATTTTTACATTCAAAGATTAAAATTAAAATCACCCACACATGTTAGGTTGCACACCAAACCCCTGATATTTACAAACACTGGACTAATTAGATGGAAATTCAGTTTTCAGACTGATGTGCAATTCCTTTTTCCTTTTTTTTTTTTTTTCTTAAGCAAGTGAGATGCTGGTAAGAAGCCATACTGCTTTTATAAATACAAAGCAAAAAGTCTTCCAGCCTTTGCAATATGATATATATCATCCAATGGCAACAGAAATATACTGTTAAAATCTGAAAGCACTGAGGAGTATCAACTTATCTAGAATTAATGATACTACATAGCAGATTAGTTTAGTTTTGAGAATCTAACTATTGACAAAAAGTACAATCTCAATTTGCTCTTGGACTTCCTCTGACAGAACTCCAGTAATGCCTTTCTACACACACAAGACTGGCAGCAATCCATTAATAATTCTGATTATCAAGTCTCATTCAAAAAAGCAAAAGGCAGCTTCCATGGTCTTGATGAACATTTTCTGTGTGTGAAGTGTTTAATCACAACTGGAAATAATACAAACCCTCCATTCTTCCTTATTTCAAGGAAGCTATCTTTTGAAAAGAAAATATTTTTAATTAAGAGAGCAAAGGAAAAAACTATCAGTGTATTTCATGAGAGGATTAAAAGGTAAGGAAGAACAGACTGATGAAATGGTGCATGAACGATCGAGAGAGAAGACGGTTAAAAACAGAAGAGTGCTGTGGAATTTATTAATGTTTAAGAAATCAATACTTCAGAAAATAACAGATTAAATACCTCAAGGAAATAGGTCTCTCTGTAAGGAAATAAAAAAATAAAAAAATTATGCGCTGTAAAAGAATCAGAGCAGATGATTAACTCAACATTAAAATTCATAATTTACAGCCACAGAAATAAAAATCAATAAATCAAATAAAAATCAAACCAACTCTTTCCGCTCTTTTTAAAGCCATCTAAGATTAGGTTTGTACTTTTAAAGAGGCTGCAAACTTTTGTTCAAATTAGCATCTGTAAAATTTTGGGAAAACATTAGTATCTTACCTCTGCAACTTCCTTCTGAAAAGTCAATGTCATCTGTGTCCTGCCATAAATAAAAGGCCCATCCTTTTTGGAAACATTTTCAAGCCATTTGATGATTAGAGGAGTTGAAACACTGAAGGGGAGATTCCCAATGATATGTATACCTGGTGGCTCTGTTAACATTTGATGGAAGAAAAACAACTGTCAAAGAGTTTTGGATGAGATTTTGCATGAAAGAACATGTAAGAAAGAAAGATATGCACGTATCAACTTAGACTTAAAACACAAAAACAATTTTTATTGTGCCTCACCAGAATTATGCCTTTCCATTTACATCTGTCTTACACTAACAAAACTGTGTTACTATTCTCAGTAATTACTTGGAAAAAAGTGGTTAGGTTTGGTTCTCATTTACATTTGAATATACCAGTAACTTTCAGCTGACTTTCAGCTCATCAGCAAATTTCAGCTGAGCTACCCCAGAACAGCAAAACTGTAACAGCAAAACTACAAGACTGTAGCTCATGAACTCTTCATAATCCCCAAAATAATCATCTAGACCAAACTGGACAGAGATCTCCTCTGAAACTAAAAGGGTTTAGGGCAAGTACAAGACTTAACCATGAAGAAGTGATAGGTATCTTTCAATTATGGATTCTATCAGTGTATGTGTGTTGTATAAACACAAAGCAGGCATTGCATTAGCAGGGATCCTTATGTCTACCCAGCAGTGCAAGGGAATCGGGCAAAACAAATGCACGTGCTGTTTCTTAAGACACTACAGCATTTAATAACATGCATTTAAATGGTTGGACTTGATGATCTTAAAGGTCTTCTCCAACCTGGTTGATTCTATGATAATATTAATTCAGGCTGCTTTTCTGGCACACTTACTATGCACTTTTAAGGCCGTGATGTTTCTAGAATATTTGTGGTATTACATGTGTATCAGAGATGGCCAAGTATCTTTCTAAAACCCACCAGCCTTTCAGATTTTCAAATGACAGTAATACAGAAAAAATATTTGCTTTTATACTTTCCAAGAGTCATTATTGTACAGTCAAGACATTGAAAGGTTAATCACTGCAAAGCTCCTCACTGTTGACTAAGATGAATGTCACATCAGTTTCACCGTTTTGTCTTAGGATTCTGTTTCCTTCTGGAAAGGAAGAAAACAAGCTCATCTCTCTCTTCTCACCTTCAAAATGTACCAGAAGAGAGTAACACCTGCACTCAGTGAACTCCAATTATACCACCACACTTAAGATACAAGAAGCCTTAAAAATAAACCAAATCCAAATACTAACCATCCTCCCAGTTCTTTTTTAAGTGCTTTGGAAAAGCATTCTCCATCTTGTATGTCAGGATATCTCCATGAACAATGCGCACTTTTCCTGGAGTTGCTTCAGATAACAACTGTTTGTAAGCACGCAAGCAGAATTCACAGTGAGTATTAACCAAAGGATTTCCAGTTTCAGCCACAGCAGAAATAAAACATTGCTGTGTATTTATCTTCAATACATAAAAAAGCACAATAGTAGTTAAAACCGAGGTACTATTAGTAAGCATTTACTTTCAAAAAGCAAACACTAACAAAAAGAGTTTAATGTGTAACTCTGTAAACACTGTTCACAGCCACAGAATTCTCAACAGTGAATTTAAACTTGAAGACTGCTAAGAGTGTTTTTGATAAGGACAACTAACAAACCTGGGCCACCAAAAGAAACCCACCTGATTTAAGTAATAATGCGAGCAGCAGGTTTTGAAAAGTTTTTAGATTCATTACCTTTGGAAACAATGCTCATGTTGTTTATTCTGCCTCCCCTGCAGCTGCCGGGTCTATTATCCAATTTTAGCCATATGTGATAGAAGACCGCACAAAAATTTAGTCGGTTTTTCTTTTACATAAAAAAGGGGGAAAACAATCTCTCAGTACTCCCTCTGTAGTAGCTTGTACTCACACCATTAAAAACCAAGGAGTTCCCCAAAATGACGGAATGAGTATTTAGCAGTAGAGAAACATCTCAAAAAATTGTAAGTTCTTAACCATTTCAAAAAAATTCAGTCTGTTGCCAACTTCTCTATCCTACTTCTGCAGCTTACCTCATATTTAATTAAGACTGAAATGCAAACTCAGAACCAGCTGTGGTTTGATGACCAGCTCTTTCATTTCTGGTGTCAGTTTACACAATCACAACTAGCTAAGTTTTTTAGTGCTGCACTAATCTTTCTCTTAAGTATGAAGCTTTGCACAAACAGCACAATTCAAAAGCAAAAGTCAACTTTTACAAAGATTTTGGGGATATTTATTATTCCTACAGCAGAATAATGAAAAATGGCTCAAAGAACAATTTTGCTTTTGCACAGAAATCCAAAACCATAAACAGTTAAGTGCTAGTGGCTTGATGCTGAAATAAACTGCCCACCATTGTTAGTTTAATCTCCAGTCCGAATCCTGTTTATATGCTCATGGGCACAAACAGCTTACACAGATCTCTTGAGCCAAAGGAAGAGCTGCTTTCTCATACTGTTCTACAATCTTTGACATGATTTTTTTTGAGTAAATTTTTTTTTTTTAACCATCAAAACAGCTAAATTTTGTGTAGAATACTAAAAAAAAAAAATAAATAAAGAAATCTTAACTAAATCTACATGTTCCTATGGGATTTAAATGCAATTATTTTCAAATAGAAGAAATACATCTAACATCAACTCCAAACTACTTTATGTCTTTTTCAGCATCACACTAGCAATTACATGGCATACAGATTCACTGATCTGCCATGATTTGTCAAATCTTTCTTTGAAGCTGTAATAAATGCTATAACAGGATGAATGATAATGTAAGATCAATAAAGTTAGAAAATAGCATAAGAGGAAGCAGACAGCTGCCTACACAGTAATGGATTAACATATGTTATACTGTTTTTAATAATGGTTTTCATGTCAAGAGGACTTTGGGTTTTTTTTGAGTATCACAACATAAATGAGAACTGGATTTAATTTGTGAGTAGAAAAACCACAGTTGTATATTTATACTTGGAAATAAAGACTTGGAAACCCATTGAAACATTCTCCACTTTAAAGCTGATGTGTGCAGCTAAGTGTTCCAGGAGCTCTTGTGCACCAAGCACACTAGTCAAGTGATTCTCCATCACACAGATCCTCTAGCTGATCACACACAACCAAAAGGGCATGAACAAAACACACAGGGCACAGCTTAAAAAATAAAAAGGTGTTCCTGGAAGAATTCTGTATTCAATCCACTCTCTGGCCGAGAGCCCCCTTTCTCTTCTCATCAATCTTTCCAGCCTAATAACTGTCAGGGCATATGGCACAGGGAGTTTGTGATTCTTTAAGAGTGAGACAGAACTGACAGACTCCCAGCTTGTGTAAACTTTTACTCTGTACATGTATGTTTTTCACTATATTTCAGTTTTGAAGTAAAGAGGATGACAACTTCAGTTTTTTGATAGAGACCACAGCCTGAAAAAGTTAATAAAAAACACTGTACACGTTCAATTTGTGATTTTGTAAGTATCTAAACAAACATTTTTAAGTAAGAGTCCCCAGTTGTGATTTTAATCTCTGCTATTTTGTTATTTAAACCTCAACCCATTTATGAGCATCTGGTTTTGATGTTTTTAACAGAAAACTAGAAAAAATAGGTATTACAACCTGCATTATCACAAAAGAAAGATTCATTCTGTTATGCATCATCTTATTTGGAGGGAAACCCCAAATTTAACAATAATGGATGCAACAGATATAGTTTTCATTCACATCCACTGCTACCAAATTATAACATCTTTATAGTCAATAACTTCAGGCATATTTATTTCTACTTTAAAGAGGTTGCTAATTAAAAATAATGACTAATGTTAACTCACTTGAACAGTAAAGATAATTATATACCAAAACCTTATTACAGACCCTGAAAGTATACTTTTATTCAGACAGATCTGTTGTAACGGCTGCATTTTGGAAGATGAGAAAAATCGTGTAAATACTTAAAAACCTGTTACCAAGTACCACTGAATCTCAAATTCTCTCCAAATCCAAAACAGTTCTTAAAATCTGAAACAGAAATACAGATTTGCCCCACTCAAGAGAAAACATGAAGTCTTCATACTTCATAAAGTAAGGATGGCATACTATAAATTATTAATGGCTAAGCCTACAACGACATAGTTACATGCATATTCAGGTTTAAGTATATGAGCATTTTCATTCTTATCTTAGATTGGTTTTGTCCGACAAAGAGATGGTAGCAGTTCTCAACTGAACTGCCTATTTATTTTCACTGATTTGCTACAGAAGACACAGTACAATACAAGGAAAGACCTTTGAGATTGTAGAAGCTCAAGAAAACAGTTAAATCTTATTTAAACTGAGATTTTTTAACTGTTTTTCTTCATAGATTTATATATCTAAATTCCATGAACAAGGAAATTTAATAGCAACACAAGTAAATGGCATTTGAAAAATGCCACAACAACTTGTGAAATTATACCAACTTTAAAAGAAAGGAAACAAAGTTTAAGGGCATTTTTATTTTTTAATGTAAAATAAACACTGGTTTATTCTTCTGTATTTGGATATAAAAAGAAGTGTGACTAGCAGGTCGAAGGAGGTGATCCTGCCCCTCTACTCTGCTCTCATGAGACCTCACTTGGAGTACTGTGTATAGTTCTGGTGTCCTCAACATAAAAAGGACATGGAACTATTGGAACAAGCCACGAGGAGGGCCATGAGGATGATCAGGGGACTAGAGCACCTCCCGTGTGAAGACAGGCTAAGAAAGCTGGGGCTGTTCAGCCTGGAGAAGAGAAGGCTACGTGGAGACCTCATAGCAGCCTTCCAGTATCTGAAGGGGGCCTATAGGATGCTGGGGAGGGCCTCTTCATTAGGGACTGTAGTGACAGGACAAGGGGTAACAGGTTAAAACTTGAACAGGGGAAGTTTAGATTGGCTATAAGGAGGAAGTTCTTTACTGTGAGAGTGGTGAGGCACTGGAATGGGTTGCCCAGGGAAGTTCCATCTCTGAATGCTCCATCCCTGGCGGTGTTCAAGGCCAGGCTGGACAGAGCCTTGAGTGACGTGGTTTAGTGTGAGGTGTCTCTGCCCATGGCAGGGGGGTTGGAACTAGATGATAAGGTCCTTTCCAACCCTAACTATTCCATGATTCTATGATATTACCCATACTGAACATGAACTGGAGTGGAAATATGCTTTCACAATTTTATAAAGCATAATTATTAGGTTTAAAATTCAAAATAAGACCAAAAGACATTATGTTGAGCCCTCAAACTACTAGTTCATCTGAATGGTGAAATGCAACTGAAACATCTCAATCAGAAGAAAAAAAAAAAAGACTCAGCACTAATTCATTTGCAGTGTCAGGTCCCGAGGGGCCTAGGAGAAAGCAGGAGCAATTATCTGCTTGTTATACTGTGCATTTTTATCTTCAAGCAAACAATAGCTCTGATTTAAGCCAAAGAAGAAAACCTATTTTCAACGCTGAGATCTCAGCAAGACACTTGGCACCTTTCTATGTTCTTAAAGTCTTCTTATTCAATAGTGTGGATACATTTATACAAATTATTCTCCAGCTGGTACCTGTAATCCCGGAATAAATCGAGCATCTTTTTCAATTAAAAGGAGTTGTTCAACACCAGCACTGAGAATGGATCTGGTAATCCCTCCTGGCCCGGGGCCCACTTCACAAACATGGGCATTTTTCAGATTGCCAGCGTGTCTCACTATCTTGTCTGCAAGACACAAAGAACATACAAAGCTTTTATTCTGCAGAAGATCCAGCTCACTTAACAAACTCATTGTTTATTGTTAAACCACAAGTGTGCTTACCTCAGAACAGACATAAACAGTGACACATCCCAGTTAATCACACACCTGCTACACTGCACAGAAATCAGATTTGTTTCATACTGCAAGACACCATCAGCTACTTTTAAAATAGTATTTTCAGCTTAATGTAATATAATTGTTGCTCATTACAGAATCAAATGAAAACAAAATATTACTTCTCATCTGTAAACCATCAGGACTATTCTCCTGCAAGTAAGCAGCTGTGTTCAACATTCTAAAGTCTCGCCACAGTATTTCACTACATTTCCTTAGAGCCTATGTTTCAAGGAAATTTAAAAAGATAATAAGATTTCAATATGAACCCAGCAATTGTTATGAGGGAGGAGCTGGAGTAAACTAACAGCTGGAATACAGGCAATTGGTAGTCACAGAAGGTGGGTCAGATGAAAGGTGAAGAAAGAATACCTATACATTACTGGAAAGATACAATACTGGAAGGCATTACAGCCAGGAAAGAAAACAGATTAAGGTTTTAAAATAAACATTAAAAATGTAGCAAATGAAATAAAGGGATCCTTAGGAAGCATGGAGAGAAGATGCTGAGAGAAACTTCACTGCTCATTCCGTAACTTCTTAAATATGCAATAAGAAATACCTGAAGACCTGCCTACTCATAAGGTTTTACTAAATGCATGCAGACATTTTAATTCCAAGGTAAGAGTCCAGTTGTTCAGGAAGTGGAGCTATGTTTCATGTTTGCACTCTAAATCTTTATCAACCTGAATCTTCAAATGTGTTCAAACCATCAGCTACAGAGCTGCACTGCATTTCTTACTGCAAAACCCAGCCACCGCTAGAACAGTAAAGAAACCCACCGCTGACTGAACAGTGCCAGTTTTGCCATCAGTGTAGACATAAAAATACAGAAACCTAAACTGTTCAGAACAATAAAGCTGGTTCAAAAAAGCTACATTTCTGATAAACTAAGACAAATTACCTTCCTAGCCAGGCTATACATTAACTAAAATTGCGCAATGAATTGCAGTACTTTCTATGATACATAATAAGCAAAAAAAAATAGTATTTTTTTAAATCAAACTTGTAAACTATTAATAGCACCTGAATGGTAAAAATACTATTAAGGCTTGGACTTTTGCATTTCAGTCAATAATCCATATTTCATATAGGAATATAGTTTCTACCTAAAAGTTATTTATACAGAAACACATTTTCTAGGCATTTACAAGTAAAGTTTGTCTAAGCTAAAACTAAAATAAGTCTTTAAAGGTTTACCACTAAGTTGCTATTAACTTGACAGATTTCATCATACAAACACCATCTCCTCAGCTAGAATCAGGATTTTGAAGAAAAGCAGGATACGTGTTTTATAGAGGATTAAAAAAAATAACAAAATATTTAACCTGTCAGTCGCAAATCCAGTAGAAAATTCTGGGAAAGTTGTTTCTGTGCTTTAAGGCGATAGAGTTTAATAATCTCTCCAATAGTTGGCAGGGGAGGCAGACGGAAAGCTGCCGCCTTTCCTGGAGCTGCCATATGGTAACTTTTCCCACTTCCGCCTAAAGAGACATTTAAGAGATGGTTCTAGCATATGCAATAAATTCTAAAATACTTAACACTAAAAACACTACAAAGTTTACAAATACATGATTTATAAATCATTATGCAAGTGCTCAATTTTAAACATCAGTATTTTGACTACTGTATGCAGTGCTTTGCACGTGTTCATGCGATTTAGGCAACTCTCGTTCTGTAGCTTTGCCAAAACACCAGGTAAAAAAAAAAACCCTCTCACAATTGTCCAGTGTCCATCTTTCATTACTGTAAAAAAGGACCATTAAGGATAATCTGCTTGAATTCATGGCATCACAGAAATAATATATTTAAAGTATCATCAAAAAAGAATTATTTTTTATCACCTGCCTTTCTAAAGAGAAGAATCCCAAGCGTAAACAGTAACATTAACTAATTAAGAATAAAAATTCTTTTTACTTTGAGGATGACAGGTCCAAATGTTTCACCTTCCTCTACCTGCACCTGACACCCCTGACCTCGCCATTACAGACCCCGGGGCCAACAAGCTCCAGCACCGAGCGCCCACCCTGGGGTAGCAGGGCCTGCCATACAACGCTGAAGCCCAACACGCAGCAGCCTGTCCGAGGAGCGGCCGCCAAGCGCACTTTAGCTCTTAGCGGCCTCACGACAGGGACTGATGGCGGCAAAGCCGTGGAGCAGCAGGACTAGACGGCGTGAAAAGGCGAGCCTCCAAGTGCACACGCCACTGGCAGCTGCTGATAGGCCGGGGACAGCGCATGAAGCACAAGCCACTCCGCCTGGGTCAGAGCCCCTCGCAGGAAGCCGAATCCCGGTTCCGCCCCATAACGGCCCCGATCCCGGCCAGGCGTAGCAGTGTAGCATGCAAGTTCCACCCCACATTGGCTACTCCTGCCTCTGCCCCCCGAAGACGGGCTCCGCAGTGCGCATGCTCTTAGTGACAGCACGAGAGGGATGGCACGGTAGTGCTCACACAGGCGCAGAGGCCCTTAGCGTAGGGGCAAGCGGGGTGGTGCAAGGTCCAGAGGAGAAGCCGAGCGGGCCGGGACCAGAGCAGAGGCGCCATCCGGCCGCGCACAGGCTTCCTTCCCTGTTCTCTTACGAAAAGGGAAACTCGGAGCAGCACTACCGCGCCTCCTTACTCTGTGCAGTGGGAGCTGACCCGGAAAAGGAAGTATCTTTCCTCTGCCCCGGCGTGTCTCCATACGGGCGTATCCGGCTGCTCGGCGCCGTGATTGGCACCTTGTCCCGGGGAGGCATGGCCGCGAGTATGCTGCTAGGAACGCGGCCGCCGTGCTGTCCGTGTAGCCGCGGCGGGCGGATATTGTGAATGGGGTGGGCGCTGTGCGTTACCTGTGCGGTTCCGCGGGCTAAGGGCTCTGCCTGCTCGGGTCGGGCGCAGAGGTGTTTCTGCGCATGTGGACTGTACAGAAAACGTTCATTTGCAGCTGCCCGGGAGGGTTATGTTGCCTCTCTTCCCCAGAGCAAGGCCCCGCTGTAGCTGCGGGCTTTGCTGGTTTGGGACGGCATGGTTGGGGTGACGCCGGGTGAGCGCATTACCACCGCGATGGAGGTTCTAGACAATAAAAACACCTTGTTGTCAGACATTATCGTGGGTTAAAGTGCAGTTTGTCCTGGGGTAACTCGTGACTCCCTTTCAGATGGGTAGAACTGTTATTTTCAGACTCCAGGAAAAAGCGTTTGAGCGTTGATTGTATGTTTTCAGATGGCGTGGAAGTAAGATTGGAATGCAGGTTCAGAGATTTGCAGATCAGGGTAGAATTGAATTGGCCTCCATACTTAGAGTGGAGTTTTTTCTATTTTCATTTTTATTCTAATTGCTAGGCCATTTTACAGGTAGCCTGGATACTGCATGGATGGTACAGTTTATTTCTATGTATCAAAATTAATAGAATGTAATCATTAATAGAATGTAATTATTAATATAGTGTGATCAGAACCGATAGCTCATTTTCTTTGAAAATACGAATTTTCTGTATTTCTATAAAAGTTTTTTTCAGTTTTACCCTACAACACACAGGTCTTAATCTGACCGGGAAATTAACATGGAAGGTGCCATAATAGTGTTCTTATGAGTAATTACACTCTATAAACTGAGAAATTGCATATTGCAACAGAATTGTAGCTGCAGTAAATTGTACCCACATGTAAGTCCATGTGTTCATATATATGGGCATGTATGTTTGTGTATATATTGTCCAGTTTTAGTAATCCTAAAATTCACTGGTAGCATCAGGAGCCATTTTGGTGGAGTATTTCTGCATTATTTCTTGTCACAGTGGATTAAGGAAGTTCCATTCCTCTCAGCACTTTGAACAATTATTGGATTTTAAGGGTTTTTTTTCCATTTTTATTTAAAATTCTGTGTTTAATGACTGTTACCACAGTGAAATTGAATGTTAAGATGTTTCCAGAAAGCTAAGCAGCTATTAAAAAGCCACAGATAATTGAGGATGTTGTTAGGTAGATGTAAGAAAACGAAGACATTGAAGCATTTGCAGAAAGTAATTCCTCACTCAGGATAAATAATGGGTGCAATTGTAAATAGCTTTATGCATTAGACATGGCTTCAGCCATCAGTAGCCTGTTCTAGTTAAGTAATAACAGCAGATTCGGTAAGGTGTTCTGGTGTTGTCCTGTGAAGAATTGAGTGGAAGAAGGTTGATAAACAATATCAGTATCAGTATCTCTCTAGAGATGAGGGTTCAGTCATGTTCTGAGATCAGTCAGTTTATCACAGTTAGACCCTAGGCATGTGAGACAAGTAAGATGTGTGTGAGCATTAGCAGAGCTAACAGGAAAGAGAATATGTTGTGAAGGGGCCTCATTTCAAAGAAAAATGAAAATGGAACTGATTTTGTAGTCAATAAAAATGTTGGGAACTTTGCAGTTGGTGTCAAGAAGAAAAGAAATTGGCCTAGGTTTTAATGTTTACATAACGTGGAATGTTGGGATAAAATGTCATGGTCCTACTCTTACCTGAAACACTGGAGTTTTGAGTTTGTGAAGTATAAAGCATTTATCTTAATATATACTATTCGATTTTAAAATAGTTATGAATTAAGAGTGAGATTTCAAATAAAATTTGTTACTTTGTCCAGTTCCAAAAGGGCTTTACGAGAAAATTGTATGGTAATTTTTTGACTTAAAAATCTGGAGAAATTTGAAGAAATATGGGCTGTGTCTTAGGAGGAGCGGGTGTGAAAATGGCATGGGATGGATCAGTTTCATGACCGGATGAGGCATCCCGGCTATTTTAGCACTAAAGCAAAAAAGATGTCAGTTTGAAATTTTTTCTCAGTACATAAAAAATATCAGAATATTGTTTTAAAGATGCATTTCATACTTAATTGTCACCAAGGCTGAGCTTTTTCATTTCGAAACCTCAAGTCCACTCAGTCTTTGTATACAAATACTGTTCTGCCATAGTTAAAGTACAAGCTTTTTGTTGATGAGATGCACGTACAGAAGTCTTCAGGTACTTCATGTAGCCATAACTCTTACGGTAATAAGAGTCATAGGACTGATTTTTCTGGTATTTGTGTAAAAGCAAAGGGTTATGAGCACCATGGTCAGGACAGTTCTTAAATATGTAGAAAGCAGCTGAAATATGGAAAGCACTACCATAAATAGCAATAATAAAACTTTCATGACTCCTCAACTTGGACTTTGAACAGCTGCATTTTGATGCTGGATGTTGGCCCAAGAATCTATTAAAGAAGTTTTAAATCTCTTTTCTTTCCTTCCTTCAGGGTGACAGAAGTTGACAAAAAAAAACCAACAAAAAACACCTCCAAAAACCCCACTAAAAACAAACCCAAAACCCAAAAATCAACCTGCCAGTGAATGGCAGGAATCCGTCATCTGAATTATTTTATCGTTCCATTTTGTCTTTACCTTAGAGGCAGAGCCTGCTAATTTTGAAGCCAATAAAACATTAAGCATGTTTTCCACAGATCAGATAGATGCCAGGGAAAAATACGCTGGGCATTTGAAGCAGCTCAGATTTAGGTCCTGAGATCAGTTGTGCAGAAACACCCTAATGGGATTACTTGGAGTTTCTCTCTTGACTGCAGCTTCAGTTCAAGTTGCAAGGGTTAAAAACAAAGTTGTGGCCTTTATCATGAAGGAGCATATGCACCAGTGGAAGGCTTCCACAGTAGTTACAGAATTTCAGTGGCAATTTCAGGTCTTTTGCAGACTTGCTGAGCTCATTCATAGGTACTAAAATTATTTACTGGTTCTGTTCAGGTTGTTATAATTTAAAAATAACCCCCTCTAAAAGAAAGTACAGTGTGACTGACCTAAAACGATTGTGTTGCTGGGATTATTGTTACTAGTTTCATGTTACGGCATCATGTTGTAGAAAATGGGGTTCACACCATGCTTTTGAAATGCCACTTTCCATTAAAAATGTGAGACAGAAAAAATACATTTGACAATTATTTTAAACCATCTTAAGGTAAATAAGATGACAAGTTGTTAGTGGTCAGATTGCACTGAAAAATTACAGGAAAATGTAATACCCAGAAGAGGTTAGATACAGAAAATCTTTTGTTTTCCACCCTGCTGGAAGTACTTTCATACCACAAGGCGTCTATTCTTTGGCTTGTTCTCAAAGACACTGTTTTCTATTGTTTGTTAAAATAAGATGTTTATTTTTTCTATTGCACTAGCTCATAAGGATCCTAAATAGATTTTAGAAGCCCATTGCACCTGGCACTCTACAAACACACAGTGACTGCCCTCCCTCGTGAAAACTTCTGTTACCAAATAAAATGCAGAAGAAAATAAATTAGCAAATAGGAAAAAGGTTAGGTAAGATAGCAGCAGAGAGGTGTACATTTCCATAGTCACAGTAATTTTAGAAGCCACAAGCTGCAAAGCAGTGCAAAACTGTCATGAAACATCTTCCATATTAACTGTAGAGGATCTGCAAGATCATTTCTTGCTCTTTAATGTGGAGGCAATGCATTTTAGACTGGTTTTGAACTAAATGTTTTGCTTAATGCAATAGTTATATTCAGTGTTAAATAAACCAGGATATTACTATATCAATGTATTTCCCTAGAGCAAAACAATCCAGTTATGGGGAAAATCTTCCTACTTTTGTCAGTCTACCACTGTGGATTCATCAAGCCGCATTATGATCAAGAACAGTGTTTTCGTTGTTACCGCTTCAGTTATATTGTGTGGCAAAAACTAAACAGTCAAAGAGCAAAGAATTCCTGTTAACAGAAAATCTGGCAGAAAATTTTGTCCAGACTGCTGAGTTCTTTACTATCATAACTCAGGAAGTACAGTGATCCATGGCTTTCAGTATTGCCATAGCAGATGTCTAAAAATCATTGTATTTGTTTCGAAACATTAGAATTTCTTTTAATGCTTGATTCTTCTGGTGTGCCTTTTGATTTGTGAGCCATTTAATCTACTCGGGTCACATTGCCAAGTTCTAGCTATAGCCATCCATACTAGAACATTTATTTTTAATTGACAGTTTTGATTTCCTCTTGATTGTACTGTTTTGGGTGCTAGAGCATTTAGAATGAATATCAGTTAATGCAAAGTAAATTTTTCGTAGTGCCAGGAAATTAGGAGAATCAAAACTACTCTCACTTTATCTGCTGGACTTTATCTGTAGAAATGGGAATTTTCACACTTGCAAGTAGAACCCAAACCCACAAAACTAATGGTGCAGACTCAGCACTGCAAGCCACTGCACCATGATCACCCATTTATGATTGGGAATGTTGCAGCTTTGTGGAGCACTGGTGTTTTAGAGAGCTTGGTCTTGTTCACTCAATACCCAGGTCTCCATCTTGGAGAATGTTTCTATGAAGGTAATAGTTGTTTGCATCTTAATTAGGCTGTCTGGCAGAGTGTTTTCAAAATTGATGTTCCAGTTTTAAGCATTAAGTGTCTCTAAATTAAAGAAAAAAATGAGAGAGAAAGGTTTCTCCCTACTTGCAACAGCTCCCACAAAGAATTTCATTAAAAGCACAGCATACCGTATTAACTGAAAGCCAGACTTATAGTCTGATTGTATATCATGAAAAATTAATATGAAATTACATGAACCTCTGAGATGCCTGTGAAGTGTGTACCATCACACAGGTAACAGCGTTCATCACCACACTATGTCACCACCTATGCCTCCTATGCAGCAATCTAGTTTATGGTCTTGTAAAACCAAACCCAGCCACAGACTGGGAGCAGCACAGAGCCTGTGTGTTCCCCATGAGGGGACATCAAAAAGCAGGCTCCATCCCTGGGTTCTCCTTTCCTGCTGCCGCATTTTCTGGGGGACAGTTTAAAAACATATGTTTACCTTATCTGGACTTACTGGACAATGTGTTAGAGTTAGATGACGTCTTTGAACTCCTTCTTCTGTGCTTATGTCAGACAAGTCAGTCACTGCCTGATCCCTCAGAAATCAGCAGTACTCTTTCGAAAGTGCTGTAATACCTGTGGTGGATTATTTATGCTCTCAGAAAAAGTACTCAAAAAGAGTACAGAGAGGAAACCTTTCTTCTTCAGTTCTCCACCTTCTGCCTTTCAAGTACAGAGGTAGGAGTGGGGTCTGCAAACTTGAACACAGAAGGATTTTTCTGTCTTCAAAATGCTGGGAGGGGATTTATGAAATGCAGAAGGCAGACACTTCAAGATATGAGTTTTGGTTCAATCTCTCTGGCCACTGGGTGCCACTCTTGTTCCATGGCGAGTGAACTGTATAGTCTTTTAGCAAGGACCAGAAAGTTAACTGACTCCACCTTATGTCCTTACGTCGAGTCAGGCTGGCAGAATACGAATGCTGTGTAGTCTGCCCAGCAGAAATAAAAAGCAGAAGGTCACTTAGACACTTACGGTAAACAAGAATGGAAGATTTAGGAAGCAAAATCGAAGCCGTGACACCTGGAGATTCAGGTTTACTGAATATACCACATGAAAGTGTAGGTTGTTGATCATAGTTACTCTGCTTTTTGGGAGCTCCTAAGTAGGCTAGGTCAGAATTTGTATTTTTCTAAGAAAAAGGTAAGAAGACTGATCAAAAATAAGTTTTAAAAAGAAAGCATTTCATTAACTGCTAAATTTTAAGTCAGCTTTTTTGCATCTAATGCAGCTGGTACAATAAAACGTGATGCCTTTATCTGAACCTTGACCTGCGTACATCATGGGGGTGCTGCAGCTACCACAGTGTTCTGACCATATGTTTCTGAGGTGGCAAATGACCACCACTGCTATAGTGATGAGCATGGGACAGTAATGCTAGCTGGAATGGTTTCTCTGTTGAGACTAAGGGAAGTGCTGGACTGAAATTAAAAATCATCTGCAAGAAATTGCTCCCCTAATCAGCAGTGTCAGCTTTTTCTAAGTATATTGTGCTGAGGCTTTACCTGGCATAAATTGCTACAGTTCTGTTAAAGTCATGGTGACTGTGCTGACTTCTAGCAGGTGGGAATACTTTTTAACTTTTTAATTCTTTTATGTCATCTTAGTTTGATTTGGTTTAAAACCAAAATTAACATCTTTGAAAATAAAACAGTGATCTGCTTGCTTCCAGATATTTTCTGTCATGCTGCAGTCTGAAAACGTAGGGAGATGGAGGATAGACTGATTTTAGTTTTCTGGCTCTTCACTTGTGAAACTCTTGTTTGAAGTTAATTTGGAATGAATGTGTGTGTTTAGCCGCTATTCAATGGTGTATTCAAATCTTAGAATGGATGACTTTTTTTTTTTTTTAATTGTAGTTACACCCAGAAGCCCCCAGCAGAACTCCATGTCAGAAATAGTACTAACACAGCAGAAGGTATGACCTCTGTCAGGAAAACCTCGCCGTGTGATCCAGAAGAATAGGGAAAAGTGGATACTAACAGATTAAGAGAATAAGGAGGCAGTGAGTTAGTACTGGTCAGCATGACAAACTGTGGTCTCAGCAAGGCAGCATTTTTCATGTAGCATCACAAAGTGATGAAAAGGATCTGAAGGGTAAAATAAAGGGAACTTTGAAGATGTTTACAGGGAGGGCAGAAAGGAAGAAACATCAAGGTGCTGCTTTGAAACATGGGCTGCTCTCATGAACCAGCTGTCCTCTCAACAATGAGTAAGTTTCCAGGAAGCAGACTCAGAAAACTTTGTAAAGGGCAAGTGAACGTGAGGGTTTGCGGCACGTGTTGCAATATAAAAGGGGAAGCAGTGGAAGGTGTAAAGAGAGGATGGATTTGGCCAGATCAAGAGGTAGATAGATACGTGATGGGACAGGTAGATAGATACGACAGGTGGGACAAGGAAGCATTTATGAAGGCCAGAGTTAAGGTGGTTTCATATGCAAGGTATGAAGACTTGGGAATTGGATGAAAATTTTAACTACATGACTGAAAAAGTATCTTACAGATGTTGTGCAGAAAGATCTGCATGACAAGGGTTGGGAATGAGGCCCCCCAGTTAGAGGTCCAAGGGAATAACGATAATCTGATTGTAAGAATAGATAGGAGCACAGTGGTAATATAGTTGACAGTGATCAGAAAACATATAGTTAAGAATGTGCACAAAGAACATGTTTTTGTCCAGACCATGCCATCTCAGGCCTCATTCTGGGCACACCGCTACACACTAGAAGCTTTAACTTTTGCCCCCTTAGCATATGCTAAGAGTAAAGTGAGAAGATCAAGATCAAAAACCACTCTTGAAAGACTCCACGAGTGGATACTGAGAAAAAATTAGGAAAGTATTTAAAGGATAGGAGGAGACTACTAGGATTGAAGCTGTAAATGAGAAGGATACAAAAACTTGGATCTGGCTACAATCTAGAAGAACAGCTGATCATGGAGAAGGAGACCAAATTAAGACTCTCAAAGTTTGTTGCTCTGAGTACCTCAGAAATTTTGTTTCTGTGTTAAATAAAAGGCTTTAAACCAGGAATTAAAATCAGCAGGAATCCACTTACTGACTTGTAGTATTACACTAGTGAACAAGAGATCATAAAAGAGTGGAAATAGGGCATTGGGGGATTTTGGGGTGAAGATAAGTGACTTATATTTGATGTGAGAGAAATGGAGATTTCCTTTGATTAAACCCACTGTAACTAAGCTGCAGAGGATCTAAACACCTTATTAGATATTACTAAAGCCTGCAGTCAGTTATATGACACTGTTATAGAAAAAGTCCTTAGAGATTTGAGGAGTTGTCTGTGCAAGAGCTCAGTTCACAAGGTTGTGTATCAAGGTGTATGTCTGAATATCCACAGTAACAAACTATCTCCAAGTTGTCAAACCATTCCATTTAGCCCTAACAGCAGTATGTGGAACAGGTACAGCTGATGTAAGAACTAGAGAGGCAGTTAACGTAACTGTTGGTTTTCAGGAGTAACAGAGCTTGCCAATATACATTCATTAACTCAAGATTGTTTTTTCAATGGCTGTTCTCCAGATCTCTTGCATTTCATCAGTTCAAAGCATCGGACTGGGACAAATTCAGCTGCTTTGTTTTTTAGTACCCTTGTAGTAATCAATACAAAATGCAGATACTACAAGCTAAAACAATTGGGACTTTTCAAAGATGCTTAAATGAACTGTTTTTTGCAAGTATTTCTTGGTCTTTGACAATCACCTCTCAAAATGTTCCTTTAACTTAGGCAATGATTCCATATAGTTATAAAGGTGCTTAGCTGACCTGGTTGTAAACATATCTGACACCTTCCTGACCAATGATGTTGCTTCCTCTTTGAGATTGATAAGTTTTCTCTGAGGAGTCTTTCAGGTCCTCTCCCAAGACACATACTTGAATTGTTATGGCTAGTTTGGACAGGCATCTTTGAATTTAACACGTTTTCCCTGTTTTCCAAACTTGCAGACTATTGTGGCCAAATTTCCCTTCTAAAAAAATGGCATTTTCAGATTCCCCCCTAACCTTGATATCTCAAATGAGACATGACAATTACTGATAATTTGGTGTTGTATTTCATCAGAAAGCAAAATCTGATCAGCTTTTTGGTAAGCTGCTGAATTGCATTACTATGGAGAATACTGTGTGGCATATAGGTTCTTGACAAAGGATCTAACTCCATGCAACTTCTTCAGATTGAGGGTATGTCAGATTGCATTTTTACTTCTGGTTCCTGGTAGTTTGGGGTTTTTTTGTTTGTGTATGGGTGGGGTTTTTTTGTTTGTTTGGTTGGGTTTTTTTTCCCTGCATGCTCAATATTCCTTGGTGCTACCTTATGTATAATAATGGAAAGGGAGAATTCCATAGATGACTCTGAGACTTGTTAAACTGCAAACAAGAAATACAGCAGTGTCTTTAAAGAATCACAGAACTGTTTAGGTTGGAAGGGAGCTCCTGAGATAATCTAGTCCGGTGTTTCAGTTTATGCTTATATCCTCCTGTTCTATGTCTAGGAACCACTGAGAAGAGTCCGGATCTCTTCTTCATTTTCTCTCACTGAGTACTTACACGCACTGATAAGATCCCCTTGAACCTTCTCTTCTCCAGGCATTCTCAGCCTGTCCTCTTATGAAAAATGCTCTAGCCCCATAACTGGTTTTGTGCCTCTTTGCTGGACTCACTCTGGTAAGTCTGTTGCATTTCTTATATTGGGTAGCTCAGCACTGGACCCAGCAATCCTGATAGGTTTCACCAGCACTGAGTAGAGGGGAAAGATCACTTTTCTCAACTGGTTCTCTGTAATGCAGCCTGGGATTCTGTTGCTCTTGAATGATCTTGTCATTCTGGGAATCAAGATCTGATGTTGGAAAGACCTGATCACTTCTTTCAGTGCTATCCTCATCAGGATGCGCACCTTTCCTATGGTACTGGGAATCCTATTAAGGGATAAACTGGCATCTCACTTGCCAGTCATTTGAAGAGTGAATGGAACAACCTTTTCACCTCTTGGAATTTTTTCTGCCCCAGAAAGTCAACCTGCAGAGCCTGTTTTTTGAGGGTACCCTATTATCTTCCAGTGAGCAACCATCCTGGACTTAATTTTCATTGATTTGAAGTGATACGAGAAAATGATGGTTTCTTCTAAGCAGTTACACAAGTGTACAGAACTTGATCATAATGATCCGTAACAGGAATCAGTGTCCTAGGTTCCAGTTTCAAGCCTAAACCTATATAGAACAGGGTCACAGACATTTGGCATCCTCACCTTACATGACTTCAGCATCAGTGTCTCTTTCGCCATGTGGTAGGATCCACAGCTGCATCCATAAACATGCCTGGGGCCTGTTACTCAGCTTTGGGAGTTCTGAGTTGTCTGCTGTGTTCTTCCCATTGTAGTTTTAGAAGCTTTTCGTCAGCCTTTGAGATTCATCTACATGTACTCAAAATGAGGGAACCATAGACATTAGGTTTGTGACTTATTCACTGTGGAATAAATTAAGGACTTCTCCTTTCTGCTAAGGTGCTCACCACTCCTAAATCACTTTTGTTGTCTACCATGGTTCCCAGTGTAAATACACAGAAGAAAGTTGATCCGGTCTAGAAGGGGAGCTGCCTAGAAGTTCAGAAGCAGTTGACAAACTTAAAAACTCAAGACTTTAGGCTTTTGGCTTTTTTGGTTGTCTAAAGCCTCAAGATAAAATTCTATCAGTTTTCTGCATGTTACATCATTTCCTCAGGGCTAGAGACATTGCTGGAAGCAAAACTTTGTATAGTGCAAGGTAGAAAGCTATTGCAAAATCAATTATTCAGCAGGGAAACATGCTTCTGGGGGAGCTGCACAAAATTCTGAGCTGCAGTGATGTTGTCCTGAAAAGAACATTTCCTGCCTAAGTCATCATCAGTAGACATCTTCACTCACATAGGTACAGTCAGGGATGGCTGATCTATGCACCATTTCAGTCACGCAGCCCATACATGCCTAGGGTGTTTCTAGGCATTTCGTATGACTCCGGAACATCTGTAAAGAAACTGCTACTATATCAGCCTTCCCTCTCCTTGTGTGCCACTACATTTAAGTGACAAATCTGAGCCCTGTCCAATGGCTAGAAACAGAATTGTTGCTGGGCCTCCACAGGCTTTACAGCCTCCTACAGCCTCTGCTTCCCTGGCACCCATTCTTCCATGACCGTGGCCTCATTGTGTACATTTGCTCCACTGTGGGACTAATCTTTATATCTTCTGACTATTACAAAAAATTGCCAAAGCCTTGTTGGTTTGCATCTCACAAGCAGTCTTAGTTTGCATAAATCACAACAAATGCAAACACCAGGCAGAAGAAGATGCTAATTCTCCTTCAGGGCAGCATGAGGAAGCCTTCCAGCTATTCCTGGTTGAGGCCAAAACTGTGCTTCCCTGAATGACCTCTACAAATGCTGTGCCCCCTGGTATGCTTCCTCTGCCCCTCACTTTCCCTTAGCGTCTTCTGAATTACAGTGTGCTGTTTTCCAATTCAGTGAAAGGCCTCATACCTTTAACACAGGTTAGTACTGAAAATACTAATCTATATATGTCATATATTTATGTCACATAGATGCCTGCATTGTGTTGAAAGTCAATGTGATTTAGTCTCCTAACTCAATTCTTTTTGAAATGTTACCTTTGATAATCCCATGTATTTGATGAAAAATCCAGTTGTAAATATAATTTTGATTTAGTTGATAACCTAGCCAAGTAAATGTTATGATTTTCAGCAGCTGTAGCATCATTTAGAGACATAAGCAGATGTGGTTTTATAGCCATATACATCTGATTGTCTTCTCCCAGCCTAAACACACATAGGAATCTCATTCTTGCCTATTTGAGAAAGCAAAGTATCCAAACAAGAGCAGCTAGGAATACAAATAAACTGAAAGAGTTTGAAAGGAGTGTTATGGACAGTGTCCCAAGTTAAAGTCGTTTTGCAAAATGTGAAAGTAACTTGGAAATATTCCAGTCTCATACCCTATGTAAGAATGATCTGTGTTGTTTCCCACTCCTAAGGGAAAGTGATCTGCTCAGTCTATGCTTGGTTTTTATTTTTATATTCTTCCAGACATCTGCATGGACAAATTATTCTGGTTAAAAAAAAATATGCATAGTTGATGCTGTCAGTGTCATTGTTGTGCTTTGATGCTAGGAAATTCCAGTCCTTTACTGAAGCAGCTGTGTAAGACTGAGCTGACACGGGTACCTCCTCTAGAGCTTCCCAGCAGAGCGGTGCAAGGAGTAACTGTGCAGATAATTAAAGGATGCTTTTTGCATAAAGCTTTTCTTTTTTTTTTTCAATATTAAGTTGTTCTGTATTTAAATATCTTACGCGATCTTTGTTTTGTAGGAGATTTTAATTTGATTGTTCACCTTTTCCCTTCCCATAGCAGAATTTAATCATGTGCTCCATTCTTTTAGTGACTGGGAGGAACTTTAAGGGGCAGCATACTAAAAAACTAATTCAGCTGTGGAGCTGCTATCATTCTGATGGTTTGGGTTCAACCCTACGCGAGAGCATTAATTAGCTTCAGTGCATGAAGCAAGCTTTCAATGACTGAATTTCTCGATTCATACTGTCTTTTAGAATAGTTTTTATTCCTCTGCTTAACAGTCTGTCCCAGTGCTTTGTGGTGTTGTCAGCTAGCAGAGTTGTACTTACACAGTAAAGTGTGAATTACTTCTCCCCCTCCTCCCCAACTTATTTTATTGACAGGGAATTTTGAAAAATTATAGATCCATTTTCTCCAATGAGTTTCATTTTTTTGTACACTAGTTAACACCAGTCAAAAGAAATAGGATATAATCAGCACAATAAAATGCCTTCTGTTCTCTTCCTTGCATCACAATTGCAAACGTTCATAAATGTTTTCTCATTACTTCTGCAGGAGGTGAAGTGTACTAAATCCTTCCTCCCCTAGCATTAATTTAATAGAAAATATTAGTGTATGGAATGAGCAGGAATGAATTTACTTTGTAAATAGTATTATTGCAGACACAGCTTTAATGTACCTCTAAGTAGGGCAATAACCAGATACCATTAGGACTTTGGAGCCAGTAAGAGAGGTGATAAAGAGTTGGGATGAAGATTTCATATCTGATTCTTTTAGAATTTATTTTAAGCTGTTAATGGAGGGTAGACATAAGAAGTAGCAAGGTCCATCTTTGTAATCTTAGAAAATTATCTAAGTATAAGCAAGATGGCAGAAATCAGAAAGCAAGCAAATGTAGTGTGGCCTCAAATAGTCATAAAGGGGTAAATGTATCCCAGAAAAATGAAGCAGAATTTTATTTATTTACCTAGCTTTATTACTTGGTATATTCTTTACATGAAATATTTGAAGAAGGGTTTTAATACAGTTGAGAATTTCCTGATGTTCTACATGAAAATGAAATCTTGGCTTTCCTGACAGCACATTGCTGTGCTATGTGGTGTTTAGCTGGATCCTATTACTGTGTGAGGCAACAAGCATTTTCCTGTGCTCTTTGCTCAGAGTAGGATCAGGCTTGAGTCCAGCATCAAAATCTGTACGCAGACATTTAGATAATGCCACTTAGTAGAAAATCTTGATTCTTTTCTGATACTTTTTTTTTTTTTTAACCACCTGTTTTATCACAGAAATTACTCACTGTATGTCACAGGACCTACTTTTCATGCAAAGACTTTATGTCATACATATAATTCTAAGAGTGAGCAAGCATGTATCATGCTGGTCCTGGGAATCAGAATACTTGCCTTTCAAAGGCATGCTGCCTAGTAACAATATTAACCATGGCAACTAATAAGATAATAATTCAGTTCAGTTTTATGTTCATTCAGAAAGCTCACAGACATTTTTAAGGATCATGTAAAATATACATAATACAGTTTATGGGAGAGGATGATTGCTGTAGTCTTGGTCCTGAAGACTGTGGTTTAATCCTTGTTCTGCCATTCCTGTGAGACCTTGAGGCAAATCACTTAGTATTTCTATGTCTCAGTTTTCCATCTAAAACTGGAAGTAATAAATTTTTGACCTGACAAGGATATTATGAGAAAATGTACATTCAAAAGCATTTTGAGCCCCAGAGGGACTGTTACATCTTTTACCCTTGGTGCTTTAGTAGCAGCAGCCAATAGTTTGAACTCAGTGAGTTGCACCAATAACTTCCACGTAACTGAGCCTAACTTGTATCTAGTGAGCATAGATCTCTTCCAGAGTAGCACCCAGGCTTGGCTGGATGACAGCAAGAGATAGAGGTTTTACCATTTCCACTGGGGCCTTCCAGTAGCTATCCACCTCCTCTGTTGCAAGTGAGTGCCTATTTTCCTCTTTGAAATGGTTCTGTTATGCTTTAAATTATGCTAGATTAAAGAGACTGGTAGTGCCTGGATTTTCTCCACATGAAGGTACTTGTATGCTGTTATAGAGTCATCTCATAATCTAATTTTTGATATGCTAAACTGATTGAGCCCTTTAATTGCAAGGTGTTTTCTGAAGTCCTTGAATATGTTTGTGGCTCTTTACCCTAATTTACTAACATCCTAAGATGTTCAATAGAATATTTTGCAATATGCCAGTATTAGTCTCATCCCTCCCATGTATAAAGGAACAATTACCTGTTTTGCTGCATTATTTTACTGAGTGCATGTGATGAGATGTTTATCTAGTAAAGCAAAGCCTCAGTTTCTTCTTCAGTGTCACTAATTTCTGGAGTCCAGCAGTATGCTATGAGTTTGGCATGCTTGCCATGCCCAGAGGTGTGCAGCTTCTCAGTTGCCTGTGTTCAAACAGTTTATCTTTGAGTGACTGCTCTGTGACATTGCCCATTTGTTAAAGCTTTTGAAGTATTCAGATCTTTTTTGGTGAAACATGCTAAGAGTTTAGAATAAGATTACGTATCTTAGATCTTGGTTGAAATTGGTTGGCAAATTAAGCAGTATTTGCTGAGGAATAGAGGTGCAGAAAAGAGAACCACAGTAGACAGACAGACACATCATAACTGCATAAATCTTATTTCTTTAAGGAACCACATTGCAACCAGTTATTATGGAAAATGCAAATCTAAGAATTGAGATTGGTCATACTTGGCTCCCCAGAAAAGGGGACAACCAATTTCATACCCCTATATAAGATTTATTTGGAGAGCAAAGCCAAGGAGATTCCCAGTTTCTTCATTAAACCTGTAAGAAAAGTCTCTTCTAAGTTAGGAAAAACTTCCCTGTGGAGGTATTTGTTGTCTTGCTTGAAAAAAGCTCTCAAGATACGGACTGAGCCTTGGGCATTTGTCTTACCCCTTGTAACAAAAAACCCATCTTCAACACTTTCAACTCAGCATAAGCACAAATGCTCTGCTGAAATGGAGCCTTGTGTAGTAACATTAATAATATGTATTATATATATGGATATAATTGCATCCATCCCCCAAAAGGTGTGTCCTCACTTGCAGATTTAATTATTGATGGCTGCCTACATGTATAGCGGTAAGACAGTCAGCATGTGGTAAGGCACTGGCTATTTCATTATTAACAAGTCAGACAATTTGATGTGAATTATTTTTTTCCTTCAGAGTTCAGTGTTCGATATTTGCAATATATCATTCTGCACTGACATTGACTGAGTCAAATTCTGTCCTCATTTTGGCAAAACTCCAGTTAATTTCATTGTCTGGACTCCAAAGGTCTGGTTCCAGAGAATGCCGAGGAGATGCAGTTTCTTTTGGTTTCACTAAAATCTCTCTCAGCTCAGCACCTCCCAGCATCAGACCATTTTTAGGTTGTTTTCAGGCCTATTTATGAATGCACAGTGTTACAGAAGGATGTTGATGTACTTGCTCTAATACATAGGGTGGCCAGCATTTGTGATTATGCTTGATGTCTCTTAATATAGATGCATCTTTGTAATGATGACCACAGCTTCCATTAAATAATAAAATATTTGATGTACATTCCTGCCAGAGAAATTATATTTGGGCATGTTTGTATTACACAAGGTCCAGTTCAGTCAAATCTAGCTGTTCTCCACATGATTTATATTTGAAGTAGCTCCTGTATTAACCAGTATCACAGCATACATTTGTTTGTTTCATCCTCAAACCTTTGATATTGCGTTCAAAGTTCTCCAGCTGTGCCTCTTAACTATCTTCCTCTTGCCAGCATGGTAAAGAATATAAAAAAAGAAAGATCTTAAATGGCTAACTCTACATTGGTATGCGTTCTGTGTAGTCCTCTGAATTTCCTTAGCAGCACACAAACTCAGAAAATTGCATGGATATTTTCGTAATATTAATGAGCAAATGATGGGCATTCTTCAATCTGAACAGTTTTATCTAAATGTAATCTAATTGTATAGTAATGTATAATTAATGAGTGTGATGTGTTGCAGGTTGATTGTATGCCTGTGACCTTTTAAATTCAAAGTTTGTCTTTAATTTTTTTAACCTTGATCAATTCCTGGAAACATGAGAATAAATACATTGTGCTTGTTACCATAAGAGGGAGTTGTGGACATCAGCTTCTATGAGACCTAAACCAGATAGATTTCTACAGATTTCCTGTGTGCGGTCATGCCATAGCTACTGTGTGCTAAATTGCACTTGTGCATGTTTCCTTATTGTTGCTGACAAAGTCCCACTTTGTTCAGGTTTTTTTGACATCAGTGAGAGGTTTTGCAGCCTTTGACAGTAGCAAAAGGAAAGATCTGCTGTTGTGCAGAGAATCGCTCTCTCAAGCAAGGGCACAGGCCTTTGAGTAGGCCAAGATATTCAATGTTCAAGGCAGCGATGCTGGGGAATGATCAGCAGTAGGCTGGACACCAGGACTTCTGTCTCAAAAGAACGGGCTTGTGTCTGCCATCTTTCCTGCTGATTTCCTATATTCACATAATAAAATGTTCAGATCTGTGTGTTTGTCATTTGACCAAAACAAGAGAAAAACTTTCCTCAAACCCACAGTTTTTTGCTTAATAGAAGCTGTAAGACCCCTGAAAAACAGACTTTTATTGAAGTAAGTGCAATCTTATTTGTGTGCCTTAAGACAAGCATGACTGTAAATTGTCTTTCATATTCAGAATTACTGTACCAGAGAAATGGTCTTCAGACAGGAATCAAGACAGTCCAGTAGTTTAACAGCTGAATAATACAGATCAGCCTTCAGGACCCAGCCTTGAGCCTGACATCAGTCTTCTGTGCATGAGCTTCAAAGGAAACCATATTTAGTCCTCTAGGACAGTAAAAAGATTGTTTGAAGTTAGTAAAACACATGTGTAAGTACTGGAAGGCTCTGGGCTTTTATCTTCAGTGAATACAAATGTCTTGCCATGTTAGAAGTCATTACTGTTTAGTAATAATAGTTGCAAATACTTGAAGCAGATAGCCTTCGAAATATGCTGGCTTGAGTGGCTGACTATACTATACAACTTTTGTTTGTTTCTGTATATTTTGGAAGGATATTAACATATCTTTTAAAGTGTTTAAGCCTTTTTGTCCTTTCCTGCTTTTGAAAGGGGAAAAAGCATGTTTCCATGTCAACTAACACATTTTTTCACATATATTAAGACCATTGTGTAAGTGAGATTTTTTTCACCATAAGGTGTTGAAGGTCAAGAAGACTCGTTAGATAGTCTTAACTAGTTAGAGTTTTAAAATGCAGATCATCAGTCCACTGTCACTGAACATGATCAGTGACATGTAAGTAGACGTTCTTGGAAAATTATTCTTTTTGTGGCTAAATTTGATGCCCAAATTTATTCCACAGAGATGCACAATTAAGTACTTGGAGGAGTTAGAGTTGCTGCTGCAGAATAGATAACCTGACTTTGGTGAGAAAGCCTCAGCTCAGCCAGTTTCCAGCACTAGGAAGGTTCAGGCCAGCCAGTCATTAGTAGAGTGCCCTCCACCTTACATGTGGTCACCAAGATGACTTCACACATGGTATTTGATGGTCTAAGAAGTGTCAGGAGAAGAGCTGATGACCTGAGGACAATTTTCCTCTGCTGTATATGGGTTTGCTTTCCTTATTAGTTGACTGACTGTGCATGTTTCATTTAAGCTTTTAGTATTCAGAGGGCAAGCTGGGTGGAAGCACTCACATTTTTCTTTATTTTTTTTCTGTTTCTGAGGAAATCTGGGTTAATTTCCCTCAAAAAGAAAACAAAACACAAAACAACCAACAAACCAACACCCCCCCGGCCCCCCCCCCCCCCAAAAAAAAACAAACCAAAAAAGCCCACACTGAAATTGTTGGCCAGTTTTGATTATAAACCTACCATGTTATTTAGTTTATTATTTTTCTAGGGCATGTGACCTGTCTTTAAAGCAGTTCTTATAAAATCTCCTACAAATCAGGAGAACTCAAACCTATGAAAAATTTGTCACTTTTTTGCCATTAACAGTTGTCCTGGGTTTAGCAGTAGCAGTCATTTTTCTCCTTCTTAGTAGCTGGTGCAGTGCTGTGTTTTTGACTTTCAGCCTTGGAACAGTGCTGATAACACCAATGTTTTTATTTGCTGCTTAGTAACGTTTACTCTGACCAAGGAGTTTGTGAGTCTCATGCTCTGCCAGGGAGGAGGGGAAGCCGGAAGGAAGCAGAGACAGGACACCTGACCCAAACTAGCCAAAGGGGTGTTCCATACCACAGTACGTCATGCCCAGTATATAAACTGGGGGCAGTTACCCGGAAGGGCTAGGTCACTGCTCCGGTCGGGCTGGGTATCGGTCAGCAGGTGGTGAGCAGTTGTGTTCTCTTCGCCTGTTATTGTTTTTTCCTTTATCATTATTATTATTGGTGGTAGCACTAGTGGTTTGTGTTATACCTTAGTTACTGGACTGTTCTTATCTCAACCCATGGGAGTTACATTCTTTCGATTCTCCTCCCCATCCCTCCGGGAGCAGGGGAAAGGAAGGTTGGGGAGTGAGGGAGTGGCTGCGTGGTTCTGATTTACAGCTGGGCTTAAACCACGACAACAGTATTTCGTCTTAACCATTTAATTATATTTAAAAGCAGGAAAGACACAAGAGAGTCCTTATAATGGTGATGATATGGACAGGCACCATATGATGGACCTTCTATTATAGGTGACAGTTTCTGTTTAATCTTTCAGTGTAAACTAATGAGCAAACTTCTACTACATGCAAAATGTATGAGGAGAGTGGGAGGGGAGGAACCCAGAACATATAAACCCATGTATTTCAATTTATAC
This sequence comes from Pezoporus wallicus, assembly GCF_028554395.1. Lineage (NCBI taxonomy): Eukaryota > Metazoa > Chordata > Aves > Psittaciformes > Psittacidae > Pezoporus > Pezoporus wallicus. The sequence goes on from NW_026635157.1 coordinate 2,736,936, forward strand.
TTACTAGTGAATAAACTTAAATTATCATAACACAACTTCAATCATTATAATGCCATTCTTTTTATTGTAAGAGCCAAAGTAATTAATCTCTATATTTATAATCCTTGTCTATGATTAGTTTTCTGTCACAGGATGTGGTGAGTCTGTGCTGTTATGACTGTATTTTATTTAATAATATTTTCTTACACAGTGCTGAATGCTTCCCTCTGAAGAAGCTGAATGGACAAATCCATGAAGATATCTTACATTTTTCCTGACAGTGAATGATGTTTCCATGTATAAACATAATAATAGAGCATTACATATGCACTCACATTATCATAGCTGCTGTGTGCTCAGTGTTATTCTGAACAAGGCAGGAAGCCAAATCTTCCAAGTTCCCATTTTGATTTAAATTGTAATAAAGGGATTTTCATTCAACTAAAATGAAGTTTTCTCCTAGTCCAACAAACCTCCCCACTTCATTTTTTTTAAATTGTTATTATTTTTCCTTTATTCTAGGTCAGTCAGTCCTGACACAAGTGAAATTCTCCTCTGGTGGTGACAACAGCAGTGCTACTCAATGAACTGTAACAAGGGCATTAAATGCATCTCTTGTAGCGTACCACAGTGATTTGCAAAAGTGGGAATAAATCAAAGCAGTGAAGAGGTGCCATGTTGAGCCAGAAGCTAAATGTTACATCTTGTTGCATGAGGCTAGGGGAAGAACAGATCCTGTTTTTCTGGCAGCACAATATCTTTGTGCTCGTTACCTCCGATCCAACCCCATTAAAACAATCGTTCAGAATCTGCAGGAAATTGTCACCTCTTTCTTTGATGCAATGGCAGCTGGTATTGGTGCCTACACACATTTCTTATTTCCTTCAAGATTTTCAACACACATAAAAAAAAGAAGCTTAATTTATATTAAAAAATGTGTCAGGTTACCCTGAGGCTCAGCACGGGCAGCAGGGGAAAAAATAAAAGATAAATGTCTCTAGGTGAACTGGCAGAGGCTCTAATTCTCCACTTACTCTACTGCTACACAGTATGCACCGCATTAATCATTTCACATAGGCAGGCATTTAAAAATACTTCAACAATTTTAAAACAAAGATTCATTGCCCTAAACTTAATAATAATACAACTGTATCTTGTACAGCAATCTCTGTTCACACATACTCTATCCCCTAATAGAAGAGGTATAAAATAATATGGAGTCTTCTGGGACATAAATTTTATTATTCTGTTTCTTTTGTCTGTGAAGTTATGTCCCCTCTAGTGGGCATTTTGTGTGTATGTGTATAAGTATACATACATAATGTTATCATTTGTCTTACTTGAGTGTTGACATACACAGGATGTTTTCTACCTTCTGGTTTTATTGTGTGGCTGAGTAAATGTATTATAGGATGCTAGTTAACACCTCAGTCCAACTCAAATATAGTTTTTCTTTAATTTTCTGTGCTGGAGAATAGGGAAATATGATTCTCCTTTTTCTAGCTTATGTGGATGTCACAACATTCCCATATTTTATATTTTGCTTCTCCCTCATTCCAAAATTATCCTGTGCTCCATGTGCTTAATAGTGCTAAAGTCACAAAGCTAAGTACAAGTAATACTTGAGGGTGCAAGGTGGAACACAACAAGCAAGGGCCTACAGGACAGCTGTAACACCTCTTCTGGAAAACCCATATGACTGGATGTCTATCTGAAGTGCCCGTACACTAACACATGTGGCATGGAGAGGACAGAGATTGACTTCCATGCTTGGAAGGATCCCGTGATGCCCTAGAGAAAAGAGAAGTCTAGGAAAACTGGAAGATTTTCAAGAACTGCCTCTTCAAAAATGATTCCTCTTGAGTGGAGTAAGTCACGCAAAGGTGATAGGACTCCTGCATGGATGAACAAATGCCTCCTGACAAAACTCAAGCACAGAGGAGGTGTACAAGAGGTGGAAGAAGGGACAGATAATGCAGAAAGAATATAGAGACACTGAGTGTGGAGGGATGGGGTTAGGGAAGCCAAAGCCCACTGGGAGCTGAAGCTGAAAGGTGGAGGGCTAGAAGGGCTGTTACGTGTGCATGAATAGTAAAAGGAAGACTAGAAAAATGTTGGTCCACTTCTGAATAGGATGGGGATGCCAAGGGCCATGGCAAAGGTAGAAGTACTGAGTGACTTTTTCACCTCAGGTAAGGCTGACCTTCAGGGATCACAGGCTTCTCAAACAAGTGGGAAAATCTGAAGCAATTCAGACTTAGTGAAGGAAGATCAGGCAAGGAAGCTTTTAAATAAGCCCATAGAAACTGATGGGATTCACCCACAATTCTGAGGGAGCTGCCCATTCTTCATTATCTTTGAATGGTCATGGCGATGGGATGAGGTCCTGACAACTGTAAGAATGCTCCTGTGTTCAAAGAATAAGCTTTGAGAAAGCGGTTTAGGGTAGATGATTTCTATAGGTGCCTTCCCACTTCAGTCACTCTGTCATATATCTGTGATTCTGTATCTATTAAAGCCCATTCTTCAGTGCCTGTGAAGCCATGTGACATTTAAAAGGCTCCTGGAACTTTCTTCCATAGTTTCAGTTGCCTGTCTCAGGACATCCATTTGCTGAGTGCAAAAATTTATGGAGTCTCCTTAAGCATACTAATTCTGAGAACATATTAGCTTATGGCATGCACAGCCACCATCACTGTGGAAATGGCAGGTTTAAATGGTGCATGGTTTGGTAAGGAAAAGGATTTGTTGGGCAGTGCACATATAAACAGCATTGCTACAGCACAAAAGGGGATGTGGATATGGATGTTTTTGCAGTGGGAGGCTATAAACAGTGCAAAATCAGAACACCAGGAAGGAAAAAGCTTTGAATGCCTGGGCATGATTTAAACAGCAGGAATGTGAGTATTGCCTGCGGTAGTAGTTTGATCACACACAACAGTGAGGAACAGTTCTAAATGTCCATTTTACTCATGCCTTTTGCTTCAGAGGTTAGTGGTTTTGGTTGTTTTCACACAGATGTAGATGGATTCACAGCATCATTAAGTAAGAAAGAAGAATCAGCTCTTCAGTTCTTTGAAGGAAAGGCTAAGGATGAGGTCCAAATCTTTAGTGGCCTTAAGATGGCATTTTTCTACTGAAGTTAATGTACCTATGTCAATTTACAGTTCCTAATATCTGGCCTAAATGGTGCAGATTGAGTAGAGGACAGGGGAAAGTGAGATAAAAATACAGGATTTGGTAATACCTATTACACAGTTAAGAAATACAGCCTAGAAACTTTCTTTGTTGTAGTGAAAATGAACTCCTTTTGGATCAATTGATGAATATGAGTTGCATGTCTTTTGAAGGATGTTAGAGAGATTCTCAGGTCCACAGAAGAATACTCCAATACTGTTGCTGTAATTGCAATAACAACGAAAAAATGAAAGTAGGAGAGTAAATGCATAAACTGTACCTTTTGGCTGCCTCCGGCTTTGCATCTTTTGAAATGGCTTTTGAAAAATACATTTGAAAAAACTTGTGATACTATCACAAAGTATTGCAGTATAATTATTTTAATACATTAGTGTTTATTATGTCTTACTGCATTGTTTATTTGGATTGGTATGTTAGAGGTCACAATCTGGTTTAAATGGTAGTTATTTGGGTTTGATCTTCATAGTTTTTTTAATCAGGGAAACAAACACACTACTTGTGCTGAAAAAGTTTCAGTACATTTCCTCCAGCTAATTTTTACTTTTTCTTTATAAAAATATACCCAAAATTCTCAGTTACTTCTAAGTTTTCTTCCTCTTTTTTTTTTCTTTTTTTTTTCCCCCTTTTGTTTTAAAATGTTCTGCCTATGGGCAATTTTTAGATGTCTGATTTAATAATAAAATTTGTAAATATGTAGTTCTGGTAAAATAAGGACATGACCAGTGGAACAAATAATTGTGTTCCTAAGCACACAAGTCTGTTACAGCAGGCTGGAAACCTGGTTACTTGCTTCAAAATGCCTTAGAGGGTTTGCTTCTAAGTACATAGCACATGTTGCTTTAAAACTTATATATGTACACACAGATGAACATGCTGTGTTGCTGGGGAAAGCTCAATCTATGTACACACAGTGCAAATGACAAGTGACAGCATGAGTTTCAAAAAATTTGCTCCTGTGAAGAAGGGGCTTTAGAAAAGATTTTGGCGCCCAAGTCATAGTCTCCAGAAGTAGTGCCAATGTTACTGTGGTGCTCGAATGCACTAGGTTTAACCTGGAGTGGTATATTCCTGCTAAGCCACTAAAAGATACTGTTGCAGCCAAAGGAAATTCCATGGACCTAAGTGTGGGGATCCAAAATTTAGTCAGCTTGTAAAAGCTGATTGTTCCATCACAGATCAGAAACTCTTAAGTTTCTTTGCCTCTTGAACCTTCAGAGGTTCTGAACATTCAGAACATGAAAAGGTAGGGTATTTTATTTTCTCATAAGAAATCCATATGTCATGCAAGATTTTCTTTAAAAGGTTCAACCATAAACAAGGGCATTTAGGTTCAGAACCAAATGCAGATTTTTGCTGTCATTTTAGTACTGGCTTTCTGAGGAAGTACCACAAGATCCAGTATAGAAAGTTAATGCTCATCTCCCACCTTGAGCATCAGAAAAACAGGTTTTTCTCAGTTGTACTTAACAAAAGCAACAAAGAGTAATATTTAAACTATAACTTTGAAAGCTCTGTTTATGCAGTAGGATCCCTATAAACGGTCTTTCAAAAATCATATTTTCTACTCTTGGCCTTTTTCTATTTTTAATCTTTCATATTTCCTGATTGTATTTATTTTGACCTCCATGAAGTAGTTTCTCTATTACTGTTATTTTTGCAGTTTTATGGTATTCTTGTAGCTTACTGTATTCTCTTTGATCTTATCCTTTTCAGCTTCTTCTTGGGTCTTTTTCATCTTAAAAAAAAAAGTCTTCTTCTTTTTGTATCTCTGTGTCCCAAGTGCAAGCCTTTATTTTGTATGAGCAGGTAAATGTTTGGAAATCGTAGAGTCACAAAGATTCTGGAATTTTCTACTGCTGAACACAAAATATTTCAAATTCTTGCTTCAAAGGCTTCCAGGAACAAAGAAGCTTTTCTCAGACCAGTAGTGAATCCACCAAGTTCAAATGAACTGTCTTTGCCAGCAGAGATGAACTAATAACAGAACAGCATAGTCTTGCAAGAGCAGCCAAATATGTTAGGGAACAAACATATCCTTGACATCATAAGAAAAAAAAAATCACAGTTTATCTCTTTAATAACCATCTTCAAGGGAAATTAATGCTACTTTGTCCTTTGTGTAGAACAGTAATTGGATTGTGTGTTTCAATTATATCTGGACAAAGGCCAGGATATTGAAATACTTCTAAATATTAGATTTTCTTGTCCAAAAATTAGATTTTATTGGCATTCTCTTTCCGAGATTTCTTCATTAAAAGCTTCATTAAGCATAAATCTTCTTTCCACACAGGAAAAAATGAAATTATTTTAAAAGGGTCATTTAGAAAGGTTTGCCCTCCCCTTCTCCCACTGTTTATGCTGAGAGAAGAGTTACCTAAACCAACTTAGAAGCCAATCTGCCTTACTTACCTAGGATGGTTTTTGGCTAATTGCTTGAACTCATTGTCCCAGTTTGGCCTTCCATAGTAGGTCTTCTGTCTCAATCCAGTAATTACATCCATCTTGTCATCATAGTGTAGGGCTATGTGAGTAGCCTAAAGGCAAATTTACAAGATAGTAATTTTAGAGTCAACAACATATACTCCAGGTAAGAAGAGAGAGCAATATTGCTGCTTAGCTGTGAGAGATGCAAGTTACTAGAATTGTGAAAAGCACTTCCAAAAGTGTCCAAGGAGTTCAGTTTCCTGAGATGGAATTTTTGAGATGAGCTGGGATTAAACACCTGTCTTTATTAGCCTGGGCCTGAGTGCCTCAATCACTTTTACAGGCAGCTCTCAGCCTTTAAATATCTCACTCTACATTTTCTTCATTCCAGATCCTGAAGTGACAGTCATCACCATTTTAAGGTTGAGTTGGAGTTTAGGAAAGGGAGTAAAGTGTACTGTAGTAGAGTTTGACAATAAATATTATCACATGCACTTTAAGTAAGTACAGAGCATTTTGCTGCTGATGGAAGAGATGGCGGATGTACCAGTTCAACAGGGATAAAACCCTGAATGTTTTGACTCTTTTCCTTAGGTGGAGGCAGGTGCCAAAAGTGGATCATCTCAGGTGAAGCACTGAACTAAGTGAACTGCACAGCTCCCAGTGCCAAGAAAACAAATCCTGATCTTCATGATCATTTACTGTCTTTCATCGTCTATGCTATGCCCATTACTGTGCTATCTGAGAACTTCTTGGGTGCATTTAAAAACAAAACCACCATCTCTCCTAATTGTGCTGTGATTGTGTAGGAGTAATATGCTTGTTTTCACTACACACTATCATCATTATTATCGCTGTCAAGAAATTACCAGAGCAAAGCTAAGTTAAAAAATGGGCTTTACATTTAGTTCAGGCCCTAGCATGAACTAGGCATCATTATAATCTCTTGCAGAAGTCGTTGCTGAAATTTATTATGGAATATTGTATATTTCCTGTGCTAATGAGTCTTCCATGTTGCTTAACAGCTCAGTTATTCTGGTCAAGCACAGTTGTCACAAAAGGTCATGCTTCTGAGAGGCTCTTGTTAGTTCAGGCCAATGTCACGGATAACTTGGAATAGTCTAAGAAATAACTGAAAGTGCTTGGGGGAGTGGGAGGTGGGGAACTGTGGGATTTTTTTAATCGCTTACAGTGAAATTGTGCCACTGAGCAGATGGGCTATTTCTGTCCACATTAAGTGGAACTTCTCCAGAAATTTTGGTGCTGGCCCTTGCTATTGCTCACAGCATTAAAGTTGCTTAGAAATGTCAGGGGCAGTGTAGGGAGCAAGAGGTTGAAACTAAGTTCTTGTTCAAGCAGAGTCAAACACGTGCCATAACTGCCCATCAGTTCCCAACATGGAATCTACAAAGATCTCGAAGCATTGAACAAATATTATATGCAAGGAATAAACACCTGCCAGTAGTGGACAGTGCACTAGAAAGTGTAAATTACCCCTCTTAACTGAGTTCAGCCACACCTGACTACTTGTCAAGACTATGTGGTGAGATAGGGAGAGAATGTAGGTTTTGTTATTTGCTAAGGCACAAGTGAAGTAAAATAAAGCATCATCCAAATATTACTGGTGCTGAAGCTCAGATTTTGAGGAGTGATGAACTGGAATTTACTACAGATGCAGTAAGACTTATAAGAAGAAAGAGCTTTGTGGATGCCTGAAGAAGGTGAACCTGTTACCCAGCACATTTCCTTAGAGTTGGTCAGAGTAAGAGGGGTGGCCACTGAAACACATTCCTTTTCCTTCACAACCTTTTAGAGGTAGGGTGATAGGGGCCTTTGGTAGGCGGCACAGCTTCAGGGATGCTCCTGTGTCACCTAACCAGCAGCGTGGGATAACGAGGCAGTGCTGACAGGAGACTGGAAAATGGGGTTTGAAGAGAAGGAGGCACTTCAGAAAAGTGTAGGGCACATGAGTGAAGAGTCAGGCATTTCAGCAAGAATAGTTGTCTCCCTACCTGATGTCAGGCCTGATGTTTGCCCAAGAGGGAAGTGGGATGATGACAGCTGAGAGATAAGGGCAACTTTGCGTTTTGTTAAGTTCCTCAATAGTTTTCTTTAAAGCAGGTTTAGGTAATATTGCTAATGCAGAGTGGTCGTTTCTGTAACTGCCATATACTTCACAATGAGAGTAGATTCTTCTGAATACACCTTTATGCACATGCCTCATTACTTGACAGAAACCCTAAGGCAAACAGAAAGAAACAATGTGGTTTTTTTTTGTGTCAGCAGAGCCAGGAAGGAAAAAGCTCTATGAAATCTATTTTTTTAACCTATGCTAGACAGTCCTTCATTCAACAGAGGCAGCAGGAAATAAAACAGTAAAGAAAAGACTTTTCTGTGAGAGTTTTTCTGGCAGGTGCCTAACTGGCCAAAGTGTGATCCAAGTGATCCATTTAAAGAAAAGAGAAAGTAACTCATTTGGGTCTAGCTAAAGACTAAAGAAGTTGAGTAAAATCACCCTGTCCTGAGGACTAAGTGCCTCGAGCTGGGATGATCCAATAAAATTATGAGATGACAAATTTAAAGTTGATCAGAGAAAATGTCTTTTCAAACAATATGAATTAGACCATACAGTTTGTTGGCAAAATATTCTGAGCATAGCAGGTTTCAAAAATGCACTGGCTGTATATGTGGACAACCAAAATTACAGTAAAGAATAAAGAGTAAATAAAACTAACACTTTTTATACGACCCTCCATATTTCAGAACAAAAATGCCGGAATCTATTTAAAGACCATTCCAAAGATGTGGACAAAGTGTCCCTTCACAAGCTCCTGAAAGGCTCTGCACTTTTCTGTGAGACATCTGGTAATCAGTGCTCCCCAAGACAAGATACAGGACTGGAAAGATGGCTGGCCTGATTTCTCCGTTCCTGTTTTCCTAAATGCAAGATGCAAACAGACAGCTTGGTGTCTTTATATTTACAATCCTTCAGGTCTCTGCTCCATCCATCATTTATTCAACTGTTCCTGTTCCATATGTTACCATACTGGAAAAGCAAGGTACATTAACTCAGACTCATAAGAGTTTCATTATTACCTGACTTTCATCCCAGCCTGTAAGAGATATATGATAGCTTAGAAAATCATTTTTCCCTTTTTCAGCCATTTTTGATTCCAAATGGAACAGAAGATCAGCAAACCACTCAAATGCAGATGGGTCTCGAGAAATCCAGTAAAAATAAACCTGTCAGATAAAAGTAAATAGATTTAACAAGAAGCAAAATTTCAGTCAAACTTCTTAATGATTGGCTCAATTCATTAATCAATAGTGTGCGACTCTTCTCCACTGTAAAATTTAAACATAATTGCAAATCATTTTGATTATGTAGTTTCTATCTCTTAAAAATTTCATCTTAAACATTGAGTTAATATATTAATGCACTAGTGAAGGTAGGCAGCATACATCTCCCCTTGCCAGTGCATCTCATAATGCTGCATTTCTTGGAAACAACTTCATTATTCCTTAAAATTTTGGATTTATTTTGAGTTATGTTTAAAATGGAATTTCAGTTTCTCAAAACCTTAATGCCATAGGTTAACAGTTGAAGTGCTGAAAAGATAGAGTTATGTTCTTTAAGTCAGATGCCCTGTATAAAACAGGGTATAACATGTCCCTACTTTTTTATAATGTATTTCTTGTTTAAATTTGAGCACATAATTTCTAGACAAACATGAAGTTCTAATTTTAAAGTTGCTAGAGGGGTAAATTGAACCACTATCCCATGACTGGTTTTCTATTGGTTGAAAACCTCCTCTCTATGAAAAATTTACACAGTTTTTCTCATCCAGATTTCTCTAGCTTCTTCTTCCATATGCTGGATCTTGTTATAGTTGTCTATTGATTTGGAGACCCTGTTATTAAAGTTTTGTTCCACAGGTAGGAATTAGAGACTGGCATCTATATAGTCATACTATAATTCTCTCGATAAACTAAACATTCCTGGGATCTGTCACTGAGAGACTAATTTTTCATCCTTAAAATATTCCTGTGGCTTGTTTCTGTCTGTTCCTCCTTGACTGCAGTCAGTTAGAAACAAAGCAGAGAGTTTATCTTTTAAAAAGCTAATTCATTAGGATCTTGGCATAGGGTAATGCTTGCATAGGGAATAAAGTATTTCAAACAAGATTGTTAGTCAGTGTCCATATGATGAGAGTTTCTATTTCAGGAGTTATTGATGTGGCATTTTCAGCTGGATCAGCTGAGACTCCTCCAAACCCTTTTTCTGCTCGGTTCTTATAGCCAGTTGGCCCAGGGACTGCTGTGACCACTCAAGCATGTGCATGATATAATGTGATCTATTGCCCTTTACATACAAAGCATTTTCTAGCTAATTAACTATGTATAAATGACTGTCCTGTGTGACCACTCCTGCATTAACAGTTTCTGCTGACCATTTGCAAATGTCTTATCTGTGAACAAGTTCATCAGTTTTGCAGCAGGAACTATCTGTGGAGCCTTGGGACTGATGAGATTCCCTTCTCAGGATCTGAAATAACACACTAAGACATAGGTTGTCCCAGGCCGAGCAGGAGCTACCTCAGGGAGTCTTCAGGGCAGTCAAAATTTTCTACCTGGAAGTCTCCTCCAGCAATGCTGTGCTGCACAGGGGAGTGGGAGCACAGCCCATCCCCTGATTTCAGCTCCATTCCTTGTCTCAGGGAGGTCCAGATGTGCAGTTGACTAGACTGGGAGTTCCTTCAGCACCCAGAGAATGAACGGCTGAAGTTCCCTGGCTGGCTGTCCAGGCACCACCCTGGTGCCCAGCTGAACCACAATTACAAGGCAAATCTGACTGCCATTTTTAGAACTTGAATTCTGTAGCTCTTGCCATGCAATCCATCATTACTTTTGAACAGAGGCTGCCAGACCTTGAATGGGCCTCTGTGAACTGTGTAATTTTGAGTGTAATTATTTTCATAGTGCCTCCAAAGAAGTAATTCACAAACACAGTGGAAATCTGAAAATACACAATTTCAGGTTAAGAAGGAATGGCACTGAGGGCAATGTATAAGCTTATAACAAAGGGGTGGTTGGAACTTTTTTCATTGGAACTGTGATTTTTATTTTGTCGCAAAATCCCTTCATTTCCTCCAACCCATCTCAATTTGTGCTCACCAGTCCCTCTGTCTTTTATTATGCCTCAATGTCAAAGGTAGTCTGAAAGGTCTGTCCCTAGGGCAATCATTGTGGAAGCTCTGATGTTTTGGAAATTGTAGCCCTTTTCTGTAGGATCAATGAGATAAAGATGCATATTAGACACTTCTGAAGTGAAAAAATCAGAGAAGAAACCAGAGAGCTATAAAGAGGCTTCCCAAAGATTTAATATACTGGCTTGTCAGACTTCTGGTGAGGTGGTGGGAGAAAAATGTGGTAACACCATGATTCACTGGAGATTTGGTGACAGAGACGAACAGTAATTTGAGATGTTTCCTAGATCTGAGTGTACTGTAAGGGACCATCTGTGGTTTCTGTGAGAAATATAAATGAAGTATGATCCCAGGAAACAGAGATAAAGTATTCAGGGTTAAGTAGTGTATTTTTACAGCCCAGGAATAGGACTGCCTGCAGAACTTTAGTACAAACCATCTTGGCTGTTTGCTTTTTCCCCTCCTGTTTCAATGTTTTCCCTTAAATATGACCTTATTACTTTACAGGGGTGTTGCTGCTGATTTACACTGGCATACATAAGGAGGAGAAAGCCCACTCACTTTATAGCATTTCATTTCTGTGACCAACAATAGCATTATTTTAAATTACCCAAACTCAGTAAGATTTAGAGCCTTAACCTTTATGTATTTTTTTGTGTCTGAATCCTGACTTTCCTGCTTGTTTCACATCCTCAGCACCTCAAAAATCAGCCCACTGAGTGCTGTCAGTCTGTATCATACCACGGCTGTTGATTTGTAGTGAGAAATTTCTTCCTCCAGCCTCTACTTGATCAGCTTATTTCTCAAGTCTTTTCAGCAGTTCATTTTATGGAAACGTATATTTAGTACATGTGTATGGAGTGCTTCTAAATGAATAATGAATTGTGCATGGGGTAGCAATTGGGAGCATGTAGGCAGGACTGAGAGCCAAGCACATTCAGGGAAGGAGGAAGAAAAGCTAGGTGATGAGCTGAGATGATGTGGTCTTCCCCCAAATGGGGGGCTGGTTTCCAGAATATCAGGCTATGAAGCTTGAAGGAATGCTTTTAGCTGATTGCAAACCTAGCTGTTACAGTAACAGCCAGTCCAACTGAATTGGGTCAAGCCTCCTCTGTCGCAGTCCTCTCAATAAAAGATGTAGCTTTCTGAAGCTGCAATAATTCCTTAAACTCATCCCTGGTGTGGTTCTGCTGAAGCAGTACCCCTTGCACTGCTGCTGATTTTCATGTTTGAGTTGGAAAGCATTTGGTAATGAAGAAAGACTGTCACTATAAGAAGTATTTTGTGCCAGGATTATAATCTTAGGCAGAAAAGAGGTAATGAAGAAGGATGGCCCATGGGCAAAAAGTTCCTGTTCCCCTTAGATCAAAGAGGACTTCTAGTATAACATGCTAAAATAAATGGTGTTTACAGAGAAGTCTTCCTTTCTTTACACTGACTGCCCATAGCATAGCATAACATATTACATGTATAATTAAAATACAATAAATGCACAATAAAATTAATCCTTATTAAAACTGTAGAATAAGGCCAGCATCAGTGCATTCTATAATTAAACAATTATTCTGAATCTTTTTTTTCTTTTTGTAAGCCTCATGCTATTAACTGACTACAATTATTTAGGACCCTTAAAATCTGTTTTAGATATATTTTTCATTAGTCTCCACCCACGCTACCCCCCTTGACTACATTCATCAGCTTGATGGCTTGCCCAAGTAAACTGTCTTAAATTTTCCAAGTGCTCTTTTTGCAAATTGAGTTAGATGCAGTATTGCTATTAATCAGATCCATAATGCAGGGTTATGAGTAGCTGCTTATTTAATACTCTGCTCTCTTACAATGTGTACATATTTATCATTCAGTTTCCCACATCCTGAGTGTTGAACAACAGATTAGAGCAAGAGTTCTGATACCTCTTTCCTGTAAGGTGAGAAAAGGTACCTTGTAAATCAGCTTCCATCATGTGGGAAGTCATTAATAATTATCTGTTGATGACCATCCATCTGTTTCTCCCTGAAGACAGAGGTGGAGCAGCAGCTCTGGGCAAAGCCAGCTTTTCATCAAAGGGTTGTAAAAGGTGATGAAGCAGGGGATGCACAGGGAGGCATCTTCATCCCTGACTTTTGTTTCTCCCTCTTAGACAGGACTAGTCCCTGCAAAACCTTCTTACACATTGCACCTGAGTACCTCTCTGCAAAACCCCAGTCCTTTCTGCTCCTGAGTATATCACACTACCTGTGGGCTGCAGCATACCAGAGCATCTGACATCTTCTTCAGCCTAATCAATGGACCCAGTGGAACACTAGAGGTAAGATGCAACAGTGCCTGCAGCCTGGAGCATGCAGGGGAGGATGGGGGTTTGCGCACCTACACGAGGCACTGACTTAGAGCTAGGGTGGCAGCAAGCAGCCTTTTGTGTAAATGCAGGACAAGGCTTGAATTCATGCCTCTAAATTTGAAGCAGGAGTCCTAACTGTTCTCAAACGCAGCTCTGAAAGATGGTTATGTTTGGCAGAAAAAAAGAGCCCAGGTTTTTAGGTCTTTGGGGGAAGATGTTTTGTGGAGAAGGCTGTGGACTAGGGTAGAGCTGGCAGCAGAAGCTTACCTCAGGCAAGGACAGTTGGTCTCAAAGCAAATGGAAAAGGCTAGTTTTGTTTTCCTCACAGTCTGTAGTTGAACTTACTACCACAGCATGCTCTAGTTGTCTAATGTCTGCATGGATTCAAACAGCAGTTATACAAATTCATGGAAGAAAAAACTGCTAAGGATATTAAGCAGAGAGCTGCAGCTCTTGTATCAAGACATTACTGAACTGGAAGTCGCTCAAAGTCAAGAAAGTGTCCACTGAAGACTTATCACCATATGATTTTCTGGGCTGTATACTTCTCCCTAGGCATTCATGAAGAGCCACTGTTGGAGACAGGATTTTGGGCTAGATGGATCTTTGGTGATAATCAGTAGGACGTTTCTTACATCCTTGTATAGGGTAAAAGTGAAAGTGGGTGTTTGCTAGTATTAGTGTCTGATGGATCAGTATGATTTCATCAGTTTCAGCATTAATTGATCTGAAAAATGAGACAACTAATGTGAAAGAAAGATCATTTTACACATAACTAAAGCTGGTAGAAACTTTCCAGCCATGACTAGTAGTAGTGCCCTTCCTCACTACAGAAAAATGACAAGGAAATTAAGGCTCCAAGACTATTTAATTGTGAAGAATCAATTAGATAAATGTGTATTCCTTTTGATTTGCTGGGTTTTTTAAATTATACAGCTGCAGACATTAGGGAAGCTATGAGTATTTATATCTCAACCGTATGTGGGCAACACTAAGAAATATTAGTTCAATGAGCGTAATGATAGCTGTACTCAAATCAAAACGAAGTTGTTAAAAAAAGAAAAACCTCTTATTTATTTCCTTAATAGACATTTCTATGGTACTCATCATGGCAGAAAGAGAGTGCTGAATACTTTGAGGAAGATTAAATTATTTGTAATTATACCACAAGTGGAAGCTTTTAACCAATGGGAAAAAAAAATAAATGTGGAGCTACCCTGAGATTAATCGTTCTTACTAAGATGACTGCTAAATTTTTTAAGTATTGCTGTGAACTTCCCCAGGACCTTTCATCCAGGCTTTCAAAATGTTTTACAAGCACCAATGCAGTTTAGCCTCTTAACACCTGTGAAAAATGAGCATCACTGTTCCCACTGCACCAGTAAGGGTACAGAGAAAGGACATGGAGAAATCATGGTACTTTTGTATTTCACAAGAATTCAGGAAAACTGAACTCTATAGCGGAAAAAATGTGGCAGAATGCACCATGCATTTATATTTGCAGGCACACTTACCCAAGATTTTCCCTAACCTACGGATGAACACCCTGAAGTATATTATACTCTCAATGCATAGTTAAATTCTGTTGTTTTCCCTGTAAGATAACAACAGCAATGACAATAAGAACAATTTTACTTGCACACATATAGAATATACAGGATACACATATCTAATGTGCATATAAGTATATTTAGTTCTCTTGGAGACGATAATTCTGGTACAATCATAGTGTTTGCAAATACACTTCACATCTAACACATTTTCATTTATATTTCCCTCCCTTCTCACTGCTTTTTCTGCCTCAAAGATCCCCCCTGGCAATTTGAACCTGTCCTCAACTGCTCAGTTACTAAAATCCCAGATGCCTTTTCAGTGGCAGCTTGTCATTAAGATGCCAGTTTTAACACTCTTTCATTTAAAAAGATCAGCCCGTGGGTCCTGCAATCAGCTCCATATGTACTGACCCTCTCAGAGATCTGTCTACTCCAATGTAATTTCAACATTTGTCCTTAAATGTGAATGAGGAACAGTTCCTGATTCAGCTTTTACGTTGGAAAATTAGCTAAAAGAAACTCTAAGGTCCACAACCAACCACTTATTATGATAGATAGGGAACAAGGTCTTTAATGCTGATTTTCTTTTCTGTTACTTACTTACCCCTCTCCCTACTTCACCCGTATTATCTCTTGTCTGTCCTTCCCCAGTGCTGTTTCATGTATCCTTAGCAGAAGATGTATAACAGGTAAGCAGATCGAGAGTATGTTAACTTAATTGGTTCCATCCATGCCTTACAGACCCCAATATATTTCTTCAACAGAATGATTAAAGTGGTTTGAAGCAGTAATATGCATCTTGATATGTGCACCTCATCCAGAGCTTAAATGCCTTTTTTTTATTCCTTCTATGCCTGAAAATATCCTGACTTTGCAAGGTGTGAAAAGCAGATAATGGTTACTGAATGCAGCATTCTCAACCAGGACAACCAGCCAAAGGGCCCCATGAAACCTAGAGCTGGACAAGGAACAAGTGCCACCCCTCACTTCTGTCTGAGATGACCTTGGAGGATTTATTTTTCGTAGGAGAGAGGTCAGATTTCTATTCGAGCTCTCAGTCTATCTGTGCAGCTATGAAAGATGTTCCACGTTTATCTCCAGTTGCTATTGAAAACTGAATTCTTCAGTTTTTACTAAAAACACTGCAGCTAGAGCTACCTTCTTCCTCAGAGAATGACAGTGAATTCAGGAGACCCTACCCAACAACACCTCCTGACACAACTGGAAAATGACTGCCTGCTTCTGAGAGCGAGTTAAAGCACTCAAATGAGTCTCCAGCTCTGAATTGCCTCTCTCACCTGGTGAAATAGGTTTGTTTGTGTAACTTTTTGATGGACCGATAAACTTCCCTACATACCTTCTGCAGCACCAGTTCTGTGTTAGGGTTGCAGTATTTGTACCAAATGGATTTTAAAATAGAGGCAAATGGTGTGACTCCAATTCCTGCTGCAATGCACACACTCACTTGGTAGTGGAAGACGTCTGTGGTTGCTGATCCGTATGGTCCATCCACAGCCAGTCTACAGCATCAAGACATTTAGTCAAGGGTCAGCAACATGTAAAATGACAGAAAGGTTACCATTTGTTGGGCTACATATTTTCAAAACTGACACTCTGTTAAAATAAAAGAGAAAAGACATGTCTAAGCTGGCACAGAAATTACCCATAGAAACGCATTTAATTTTCAGTGGGGGCAATTTAATAGCAAAACAACTGATTTTTCTGAAGTGAGAGAACAAGAGCACCCATGTGGGTTTGAGGCCTGGCCATCTATTTAAGCATGCAATTGCAATTTTCTGGCTTTCTGAAATGTGATTAGTCATATAATTGCATGTCCAAATTTAGCTGTGGAATTTGCATATTTAATTATGAATTACTGAAAAGCATCCTGGTTTAGAGCTTTATTTTCTGTACTGTGTATATCAAAGTAAAGAGGGACAGATTATACGAATAATTTTGAAAAGTTCTTTATATATGTTAAAGTAATAAAAGAGAAAGCAAGAAAGAGGTCATCGTATGCAAGGAAACTCCTTTTTTCCCAGCTCTTTCTGAAAAAAAAAACCCAATATTTTAAAAATACATTTTTGGAAATAAAACTGTATTTAGTATCTGACATAAAGGCAAAATATAAGTAAAATGCTTGTTTATGTTGCTACCTCCTATAATTAAGGTTGCTGATGCTGAGGCATTCATTTTGATCAGTATTAGAAATGAAAAAGTTTATTAAATAATCAGATTCATTCCTCTAGCAGCATGAATGTGAATATATGCAGTACTTTGGAGATCTCTGTCTAGCCTGTCTTTAAACAATGTAAGTGCTCTGGAAGATGGTTTCACTAACACCCAGTCCTTAGGAAAAATTATTTTTTTCCTTCTTTCAGATTTTGTATTGTTTTGTGCACTTTATTGCATTAATCATCTTTAAAGTTCAGCTTAAATACGCAAGAAGAATGAAATGCTCTAACAGGAAAAGACGGAGGGATCGCCGAGTAATTGGTACACACAAATATGGAGAAACAATGTATCTGAAACCCTATCATTGCTTTCTTAATGTGTACCAAAGTCTTAGCAAGTATCTTCCCCTTCATTTGTACTTGTCACTTTTATTTCAAGATTCCAGATGCTCTGCATGTGCTGTATCAAATGAAACAGCTACTCAGGGTTGACTTCTGGAAAACTGGCATCTGATATAAACAAAATAATATTTTTTAAAAAATTGTATTGTTATTTGTATTATTGCCCAGTTCTATACTTTTTAAACACTTTTAACACTGTAAAATATGATTAATTTAGGGTATATGTGTGAAGTGCCTGTGTGAAACTGAGCTTTCTATGAAGTTCAGTGTGGGTTTGGAAGCAATTCTCATTATTGTTAGTAGACTGAGAAAAAATTCATTGCGAAGGAATTTGAAGAGGTTATTTAAACTGTTTCTCTGATACAAGACAGATCAATGACTTCTGAATCATTCCTTACAGACATTTGTCTCATCAGTCTGCTCCTAACTCCTTAGGTGACAGAGAACTTGTTATTGGTTTGAACACATTGCTCAGCTGTAGATAGAGAGCTTAGCCAAATACAATGGCTCAGAGAAATAGGAGAAAACAGAGAAAGATAAACTGAGCTGTACAACCCATTCAGTTGATCTAGAGGGGGTGGAGAAAGGTAAGAAGATAGGAAGCAGAATGAAAACAAATGCTACATTTGTGCTTGCCAAGGGAGGAGTAGAAAATAGGGCTATAGATTGGTTCTAACTATGCATTGGATTGTTCATATTCTTTGTGTCCATCTACACAATTTGATTATAAAGAAGCTTTATACTTTTGGGGAAGGCAGGTATTAGTTTTGGAAAAGTAACAATAACGGACTCTTGTACTATTTTTAGAATTTAAACATTTGCTCATCATCATGATTGTGTAGTACCCCTGACTGTAAGAGAAGTTAGATTTTTGGACAATGTGCTAAAACAGCAATTAAGTGAGCCAAAAATCCCAAAGATGCATAATACAGAACTTGATTATTTTTACAGCAATAGTCTTTTTTATGGTCTTATCTCCCAAATTGGCCATAAATCACAGCTAACTGTCTTTACTACCTATATATATGTATGTACCTTTTATTTTAGTCTTCTTTTATTACTTACAATATAAAGGTTTTATTTTTAGAACCTTACCTTATCTTTCAGTTTCTAAAGATCTTCTATCCTCTGCTCAGTTTCTGCTGTTATTTTTAATATAGTCACCAATTTGTTGCTTAGATATTGAAACCTTTGGAAAAGACTTGCTTTTTTTTTTCTGCTTTTTTTGCTAGCTTAACTACTGAAATATTCTTTTTAATATATTGCAGGAAAGCAACTGAATGATGGCATTAGGCACCTTAAAAAGATTAAAAAGAAGAGTCTTTATATACGACACCACTGTTAATTTCAGCTCTGCATTGTTGCCAGCAGCATTTGATAACAGTTTTTCTCATTCTGTACACTGGTTGTCAATCACCTTGGACCATTTTTGCTCCAGTTGTGGTGAAATGGTATACTTCTCATTCCAGTTGCCTTTAACAAAGGTGTGTCTTTCAGTTGTAATTTTTATTAACTGATACAATGCAAGAACTGGAACAGACTGTCTTCTCTGCCCTTACCTTCTAGTATGCCTCTGTAGCTCAGTTCTATCTAGAAGCTTTTGGGGGGAATGTTCTCTAACATCCAAGTCCCATTAAATTATATAAATCTAGTTAAACAAGTGCCTTTTGCCATTCAGTTTTACTTGAACTGCTTCATCAAAAGCAATTTTCCAGGGGGAAAATAGGCCTTTCGGTCCCAGGCTCTACACACTCCCCCAGAATTGAAATGATCCTGTGCCAGACCTTTCTTTGCTGAAAATCGCCACTATGCCTGCAAGGAGCTACATGGTTTGAATCCATTATGTATAAAGCCAGATGCTTAGCTGGTGTAGGTCAGGGTGGCTCCATTAACTTCAGAGGAGCCCTCCTGACTTGCAACAACAAAGCATCAACATTTTGCTTGGATTAAGTTGTCAGAGATACAGAATTTGAACACCAGTAACCAGTGGAGCAGAGTTTGAAAATTAGAGACAGAGCTGAGGGACGCTGTTGGAAATAAATAAGGTTCAAGCATAAGTTTCTGGGGCCATATGTCTAAGTAATGAAAAATGTCTAAGTAAGTGAAAGGGAAAAGCTGGAATTTTGGATAGCAGGGGATGGGTGCCATGAGAGCATAAACATAGAGGCACAAAAGTAGCAGACAGATTCCAGTGTTGTTCTAATTCAGCTCTTAATCTGTCAAAATGGATTACTTTAGGTGTAGATACAGAGGTTAGAGATGTAAATGATAGTGACAGACATATAGATATGGATATGGACTTTAAATCTTGGATTAGTCATCATGTCTTCTTGGTAGCTGTGGCCAAAGTTCATGACTGTGTTTTTCTGCATTCTTTTTAGCATAATGGCATATTTTGTATCCAGAACTACTATCTAATACTCTAACATAAAGAACACATACACAATTCATGAAATTTAAAATATTAACATTTATTTTAAAATGCAGAATTAACATTTTTAAATGTATTTTCTGTAAATCAAACCTTGGTAACATCCACAATTCCTTGAAAGCTTTTTCCTGTGCTCCGAAGGCCTTGAAGAGGGCTGCAGTCCAATCCCCAATGACCTGTATGTGAACACTGAAGAAGTCCTCCTCAGGAGCTGAGGTGAGGATGAAAGGGTGCCACTCCAGCCATGAGACAGATGGGCACTGTAGAAAGATATATTGACCAGGTCCCATTTTAAAGCCACATTTCTCCATGTGGAGCTCAAGGACTCCAGAGGAATACGTCACCACCTAAACAGTAATAAAACAACCTGTTTTATTTTCCTTCAGAAGAATAGCTGTTTGTTTTCATTAAGTTACAGGTGACTTTGCAATCACTTCTACTTGAGTTCAACAACAAGTTAATGCAAATTGGTATGCACAGTAATTATTAAGTGTCTTGTAGTTTATATCCTAAACTGCACATTGCAGTGCTGGTATTGCCCAGTAGCTTGAGAACACGTACAACATGTATCGTGGGGCAGCTTGCTTTGTGAGTGTAAGAGGCAGAGGAAATGCTGTAACAATTTAAGAGTTTGTGATCTTTCTATTTTAGTTGAGCCTCTTCCTTAATAGACTGGAATAATTTCCCACTTTTACTGTTGCGTAACAGTATTAACATGAATGGGATTATTGTTGGTTCAACAAGAAGAATAGCCCTATGAGCTCAATTCTAACATACTATTATTAAGAGATAATCGCATTTAAGCAGCCAGTTTTGTATGTCATATATACTAAGATTCACAGACCCTCTGTGAAATCAGCAGCAAGATTTATCATCTAACATGCTTTTCCCCTCACAAAAAAAAAAAACACAGTTTCTGATCTTTGTCTTGATACATGTGGACTCAGCTACTTCAATAGCACCATTCCCCATCCATTTTGCTGTGACTTATGTAGGCCCTTAGCACACAGAGATATTTACAACTGGGATAAATTGTTACATTGGTATTAATGAAGCTTAGATTATTTATTCTGATAATATAACCCTTAATCTTCTCAGAAGCCTCCAGATTTGAAAGTAAAAACCATGTCTTACTGAAGGCAAGGGCATCTCTCACATTTACTGGTGTGGGACATGGTTTCAGTTCATTAAAAAGAGGGAACCTCTGTGCAGATGTTTGTGTTATGATGGTGTAAAGCCTGGCACTTCATTAATCAAGTCTGGATCTGTATGGGATATTCTTATGGACTTGCTGTTGGAATAAACGCAAAATCTGATATTGATACTTGGCTGAAACCACGGTAGTGATGGAAGAGCTGCTGAAGTTAGGAGTGAAAAGTGAGGTCATAAAATGGACAAGTTACCTGTAAAAAAAAGAAATTCATTGACATAGTTTTTTTTTTGTTTTTTTTTGCACAGACATGCAACGTATGTTACGCACCTTAGTAATGATCACCTCCTGTTGATATCTCCAAAACCGAACAATTCTTTCACAGATGTACAACACCACAGGACTTAAAACCCACTTCCAAGCCTGTAGACAGTTGTATATTAAAAAAGAACATTTATTTGAATGTCTACAACAATGCTTTGCATCATTGGCTTAAATCAGCGGGTAGCATAAAATTAATTTGATTTTTCTTCTGTGATTTCTGATTTGCTTTTCTCAAGGGAGTATTTCTGTTGCTACTGTAGCAGTTCTGGCTTTCTTGTGGAACAAACATATGGGACTCCTTCACAGATGCACTCTAAAAGCAGTGCTAATATCCATCTGTATTCTGGCCAAGAAGAGTCCTTTTAAATCTTTTCCTGCTAAAAGGCAAAAGGATTAATGAATTTAGGTGTTCCATATAGATATCATTGGACCTGAAGACATAGGGCTGCACACATTTATACAAAATTACCCATAGCCTTATTATTTTTTTCCTCTTCAAAGTCTAAAGTATTTCATAAGGGTCAGCTGTTATTGTCAGCTGCAAGTTTTCTGATACTGTATGAGTAAGCATTAAGTCCCAAATATTCAATTAGAGGAATGGGATACATTTCCATTTAATCCATGACTTGTCTCTGTATCAATAAATGTGGGGTTTTTTATCTAGGATACTAAGCTGGTCATACTTTAAGTATTGCAGGTAATTGTTGGGCTTCTACTTGCTAATCTCATGTACTGATCACTATAACAGAGATACTTGGCTATTCAAGTATACTAACTAACAATTTCACTGACTTGTACTGATAGCTAATTGGCTGTTATTGAATCTTCATGATTTTTTTTTTCTAGAAGAGATACTGTTTTATTTCCATTTTTTTTTTTTTAATTACACAGCTCATTCTAGAAAACTGAAGACTCCACAATTGTGTGGCTTTTAAAACCTCCAAAGAGTAACTTTACTTGCTGAAACATTGACTTTGCTCCACAAGCTGGGTAACAGGGGTTATAAAGTATCTTTTATGAGAAGCAAGCCATAAAATTATGTGGCTTCCTTAGAAAGTGCTAAGAGGATGGAGTGGCAATTTCCCAAGGTTAAGTCTTGAAAATTAAATAAAAATATGCATGATTTAATAATGGGAAGCAACCAGCATAAGCCAGAAGATTGTTGGTTAAAGCAGAAGCTCATCACATCCGTTGTCCTTAAATACTACAGGTGTCTCTGCACAGTGGGTAATCTCACGTCTTGAATATATTTGCATATATCAAGCCACAATAATGATGAGACCTGTTTTTCCTCCTTTCCATTTGTGCTACTTGTAAATAAAAGCATGTGACAGGAATGTTAAGGTTGGAGGCTACCCTCTGTGAGCTCAGCTGATGTTTCAAATGTGCCATTGCTACAGCGCAGCAGAGCATTCAGTCCAAAATATCTTTTGGCTGTCTTGGGGCAACAGGGCTACCACCAGGAAGGGTGGGCTGCTAGGAAACAGCTCCTGGCTGACTAATGGGGGCATCAGTATTCTTGCCCAAGTGGTTTTTCCTCCTGTAATGAGAATGAACTGAGATGGACAGTGATGGCTCAGGAGAGGCTGCGAGGATAAAAGTCTGGGCACTCTGCATGCAACAGAAATGCTTCATTGTCCTCAAGCAGGATCCAGATCAGGCTGAAATACGAAGCAGCGGATCATATGTGACATGACTGAGAGAGGGTCTCTGCCGTGGTAGCCTCCCTTGGGAAGCGTGGCCAGCAGGGTGTGCCCTGCAGTGTCACCTCGTGCAACTCCAGCAAGGCTGTCCCTTCCCTTCTCAGTCCCATCGGCACCTGCCCCTGCTTGTGCCGCACAAGCTTTTTAGCCTCTGAATGAATTTGTGCTATCTGCAGGGTCTAGCAAGTATCACGCCATAGTGCATTACCCATCCAGCAAAGCACTGTTGCACTGTTCTTACAGATGATCTATATGCCATATGGTATTATCACAATTCATTTAAAATAATGTGACTTTGCAAATATGGCTGTGGGTATTCAGGAAAGCCTGGCAAAATAGGTTTAACATAGGGAAGTGGAAGTTCTCTCCAGTTGGCTTTATGATAACGAATATCAAGACATGCTGTTGGAAGCAAAATTGTGTCTGTATTCATGGTGCGTAGCCATGTATTGATTTTTATGGTGACATTGTAGCAGAAATTTTTAGAGAGGCATTCATTTTCTCATTAATATGCAGGTTGGATAGTGGCTAACAATAGTTTAGTTTCAGAAAAATCTGCGTCAGCCATTAAAAGAGCTACAAGACACTGAATGCTAATTTTTCTCCTTTACTTCAGGATTTCCTTTGGTATGTTTTTTTTCTTTTGGAAGAAACAACAAAAACTTGCATATGAGCAAGCTAAATCTTGAGCTGTAAATGTTAAATGATTGTGTTTGGATGCGAGACATCTGACATACTGTACAAGTCTGTACTTAATTACCCCCTGTGGATTTGCAATCTTGTTGCAGGAAAGTCACCCTTCCGTGGGACATTTTTCCTGCCTTTTCCTTTCATTGTTTCAATTTCTCTCCTTTTTACCTAACTTAAGACATCAAGGCTGGATGGTATGAAGAATGTGCCCTAAAACAAGGACATAATTTTAACTCTGACTTATTCTCCCATGGTGTTTAGACTATCCATATTAAAGTACAGTTAGTTAGAATAATAATACTAATTTGAATTCCTAGCTTTACTGTTCCATTGTATTTTCTGCATCTCTACCCTCATAAGGTTTTCACGTGGAGCCTATGTTTGTGCAGCGAGCACATCAAGGATATTGTTGATACTAAATAATTAAAAATAAATGTACAGAAGAGTTTTAAATAGAGTGTAATTCTGAAATCCATACCCTTCATGAAATCCATACAAAGAGAATGTTGCTTACAAAAAGGATCTTCCAGAAATAAAAATTGTTCTTAATGACACCAAAATTTTATTCATCACTCTTCATCTGTACCTGTCTATACTGATTATAAAAGAGGTCAGGATCACTATTTTAATGCACAGGGAGAGGCCATGGAACAGAAATGTGCAGCTACTCTCTAAACAGTCACTAGCATACACTTCAGCTCCCTGCTCCCTAAGACATTTAGCCTTCCAAGGAAGGACACTGAGTTACAATCAGAAGGCAAACAGCACTCTTACCACAGGTTTGTTGCCAGAAAACTGAGGCAAAAGGCACTGAGTGGCATTTTCCCATTCCCAGTAGTGATCTCTACAGTAAGTGACGTTGTGGAGCAGCAAACTCTGAGGCGTCTGACCTTGAACAAGCTGACTTAAAACAAAAATGTCCATCAGTGATATGCTTCTTTGCAAGGTTTCTGTGCATCTGTGCATTTTGAATTACTAGTTAAATTCAGATTTGGAGATAACTGAAAGTTCAAGAACTGGCCATTTCAACCCTGCTCTGTTCTCTTGTCCAAATTACCTTTCCTTTAGCTTTGCCATGACTTTTTTTGACCAAATGCAAGAAGTGCATTATAGTATCGGTATACACCAATGCAGCTGAAGTGTGTAGAGTCCTTGCATAGAGAATGTACATTTTGCTGTTTGTGGCAAAAATCAGAATGATTTCCAAGTTCTTTAGAACACACACTTTGACTTCCTCTCTATATGAGCATCTTGCATTGTTAGAAAAAAAATAAAACTTAATAGTGACAGACCTTCTCTTTCCTTTGCTGCTTTCTAAATGCATTTTTAAAAGCTGCAAATAAAGTTGGAGTACTGTAATTAGATGTACACTCTCTAAACATATTAAATACTAGCTTTTTTACTTCTGAGAATGATATGAATTCTCCCAAACATATAAATCCTGACTGTTCAGTTTAAATAGGTTTCAGCTGGTGTTGATTATGGATAGAGAAGAAAGATTTTTATGGGGAAATGGTGTTTGTTTCATACTCTTCTCTGAATTTTCCATTTTTCCATACATACTTTGTCTCTAAAACACTAGCCAGTCTTGCCCATGAGTCTAACAAGAGACGAGGAGATAAGAAGTACTGCCTTCTTTTACATGGCAGTGTTATCATGTGCCACCAGTTCAGGCAGAAGGACAGAAAAGAAGGTAGACTTGAGTGAGTTTTGTTCAGTCACATGGGAAGAGAACAAAACCTTGTGTTTTGACTTCTTTTCAGAAATCAGGTAGTGGTAAGGATGTGCTGGGGCAGCAGGGAGCTGCTCTGTTGCAGTGCACTCCCAGTCTGGAGCAAGCAATGTGCTCATTGAATGCTGTTGACAGAGCGGTTAAAGAAGTGTACCCTTTTCAGGGAATTCTCTTGCTGAGGAGTGTCGATCAGCTGGCTGGGCAGAGGGTGCTTGTAAAGCTGGAGGCTTACAGGGTTCATTACAGTTGTTTGAAACTGGATTCTGAAGGATTTGCTGGAGAGAGGGGAAGGGGCCATTTTAATCGGGCCAGGATACAGTTTACCGCATTTGTTTGCAGCTGTGCCTCTGAAACTCGGGAGTAATTAATTGAGCCAATTTCAGGGACACTCAATGCCAAACTGAATGTGGCAGCTCTCAAATTGCAAGGAAAGAGGTGAGAAAAGTAACACACCACAAACCATTGTGTCGCCTGTTCCCTGCTCCACGGAGATGTCATGTACCTCCAGAACACAGGCGCAGGCACACGGTACTAGAAAGTTCCTCTGTGTCAGAGAATAGTGGTCTTTAGGCACTTTAGTGGTGGGCAATATCAATCTGCAATCTGACTCCAAGCAAAGATCCCAGCAGTTTGTTAATAGGAAAGCACAGGATTAGAGATTTGAATCGTGTTTTATCTCATACTGTGTACATATACACCATGTAGTTTATTCAGACACTTACCCCATACCATGGATTATTAAACCAATGAAGAAAGCTACCAAGAGGTGATGGGTATACCAGAACACCTCATAGCATGACCTTCTGATGAGCTCAGTAGATGAAGTCATGATCAGAATTAAAGCCACAATTATCACAACTCCAGTTATTCCAGCGATGGTAGCTAGTACCTCTGCTCTTGTGTTCTAGAATAAGAATACATTATTAGTATTAGTAGTTATTCTTTTTATAATCATTCTTTTTATTACTACTTCTGTTACTGTTACTATTGCTACTGCTGCTGCTATTACATATGAAGCCAAAATCTAAGATATATTTTCAGTAAAAGAAGAAAACCAGAACAAGACCTGGAGGTAAACCTCAATTTTACCACAGAAAAGCATGGAAAAACATCCCTTTGCTCTATTTCCACTCAGGCTTATCACAGACACGTGTAAATGTTTACATCACTTATTTATTTCAGGAATTGTAAGAAGGAGATCAGACAGTCTCATTAGTAAAATCATATAATCGTAGAATGGTTTGGGTTAGAAATGACCTTAAGATCATCAAGTTCCAACCCTCCTGCCATGGGCAGGGTTGCCTCACTCTAGACCATGTCACCCAAATCTCTGTCCATCCTGGCCTTAGAACACTGTTGGGGATGGGGCATTTACCACTTCTTTGGGCAAACTCTTCCAGTGCCATAGTACTTTTATTTAGTTTACTTATGTGAAAGTATCTCAGTAAAAAAGGGAAATTATTAGAGAAGTGAGATTAGTCCTAGAGATTAAATAAGTAAAACAGCACTAGAAACCAGCTTATTCATGTTAAGGTGATAAAACGAGGTGCTAAGACACCTGGAACCATAAAAGTGTGCAGCTCTTTTGTGATTAATTTACTTCAAAGTTTGTGGTTTTTTTTAGCAGCCCTGAAATGGTGTATTAAAATAGCATGCTCTCATTTACCTAAGAGAATCCCTCATTTACTTGTTTCTTACATTTATCTGGAGATACAATGGATAATAATTGGGTTTATTTTTTAAAAGACATATTTAAATTCACATTTCTATGTTTGTCAGTGATGAAACGTCACTATGCTGGGCTAGAACATGTTCCTTCTTGTTCATGACTCACAGGAATCATCACAGGTTTGTTACATCTGTCTAAACCCACCAAAATAAACTGAAGTGAGAATGAAGATGTATTTTGAATACAACAGTCAGATGCTGATCTCAGTTATAATGTGCAAATCATGAAGAACAGCAGTAAAAATCTCACATACAAGGCGAGACTCAAGCTAAATATGCCAGCAAAATGTAAATGAAGTCATTTGGCCTGTGAAGCATATATATCAGTTTTCTTGGTGCTGATGCTCAAGAATGAAGGAACTCAGCATGCCTTCTGGATCCTGAGTTGGTTCTACAGCTTAATATACTAGGAGTAAAAAAAACCCTATATTGTACTTGTAAAGTGCTCTGATTTGATATGGAAATCCTAGAGGTGATAAAATACCACAATGCCATTTTTCCAGTCACTTTTTACAGTAAAATCATTCTTTCAAATGTTCACACTTGGCAGCACACAGTACATTTTCAATTTGGTGCCTGTGAAGAGTGTGTTCAGATCCTATTACCTATTAGCAGCATCGATCTAGGTAATATTTTGAACATTTACACTACAGTGGCTAGTTTGAATGTTGAGATGAAACAAGAAAAAATGTCAGACACTTAGTACATTGCTGCTGCAGGGGTAGGATGAAGCTGAAATGGAAGCCTGAATTGTTGCTTTCAGAACTTTCTTCTCCAAAGGTAGAAACAATCTTTTATTTGCTTTCCTTCATAATTTATTAATTCTGAATGTAGCTACTGAGGCACAAGTGGCTGATAAAAGAAATACAAATGTTGGAGGTTGGGGTAAAATCTAGACTGTAAATCAGAAGGCAATTGCGGGGCATATTAGTGTGAAAAATCTAGGAAAGTATCTCAAAAAATGCTAGCCTAATTCCTCAAGGGTATTTAAGATGTTACTGCTAATTAGAGGCGTACCTCACAATTGTATCACCTAAGTGAAGGCTTAGTGAAGAAAAAAATGCATACTGAAAAATAGAAGGTTCATGTTTATAGAGCTTTTTTTCGGTTCCTGGGGAATCTCTCGTGCAGTGAGAGTGGGCACTCTGTTCTGAAAGACTGTGCAGCTGCATCCTTGGCTCACTGTCCTGTTCTGTTAAACCTGACTACTTCGTCAACACTAACATGAAGACTTTTGTGTTCATATTGCTGAGACCATTTATTTGCTTGATTTTTTCAAACTTGAGAATTATTTACTTTTTTATTTTGAAAGATGCAAAAATCACCCTATCTAAACTGGAAAGGAAGTGAGAAAAAGCAGAGCAACATGCTTTGGATCTGAAAAGTACTGTCAAATCCTGCTAGTGGTTGTGCAGCCCTTGTCTCACTTTGTTTCCTGTTTCAATGAAGCACACTACTGATCAAAAGAGCCTCACACCATGGTGTTCAAGCAATCTTTATTGCGTGCTGACTATGTGGAAATTTTCTGAAGAGCAGAACCAATACATGCGAAAGTCTCACCAGGGCATTTCAACCCTCTAATATGTAACAGTATATTACATTATACACAAGCAAACATAAAAATGTGATGTACAGAGTAATGGAAAAAGGAAAAAAGCTGATGAGCTTTTGCATGTTTTACATGCACACCTTGCAGAAAGGGGCCGGGTTCTTTTATGAGTATTATAAGGGTTAGCTTATAATGCTGTCGTGAGACACCAAGGAGGTGGACAGGAGGCACAGTCACTTTTTTTCCACAAAGTAAACAGAACCATTTATTTGCAGGGCTGAGTCCTGCACAGTCCTGCTTAGCTCAGAAGAGTACACAGTTTCCCCATGCACTGCTTCCTATACACAGAAAGCCTCAGGGTGTTTTCACATGTGCTCTTCCTGGACCACCATGCTCAACATGTAACAAGGCAGAATCAACCCCCAGGTTGGGAAAATACTGCATAACCTTGGGAGAGGCAAATAGCAACTGTGAAAGAAATATTATTAAGTGCTATTTCTGTTTTGTTTGGGGTTTGGTTTATTTATCTTTTTTTTTTTCTAGAAAGAAGTTGTGTTTGTTCCATGTATTAATAGTTTAGGTTTTGTTGTTTGGTTTGTTTTTTTTTTTTATTTTAATTCTTTGCAGGTTTATTTCGTTGTCTACAATTCACAACACTCCTTATCCTTCCCCCACCAGCTGTCTCCTGACAAACTAATTAAAATACTGTAGACATTTCTTTGAGCTTAGTAACCTGAAAATTGCAGCTCTCAGTAAGTGTTTTCAGCTGAAATTGAGGTTAACCTTTGGCAGCACCTTCTCACTCTGGTTAAAAGGCTTTGAAATACAGTTTTACCGACAATAGAATCCACAGAGGAAACTTTTTAGATGAGGAAAACCAGAAAGTGACAGCTTACTGTTTCATAGGTCCTGATGGGGTTCAAATAGCTTTCATTTGGACCCTTGCCAAGGCCAGAGAGTTTATTCTGTAACTCCCCAGCTTCCGTAGATTGGCTGGTATGATACCGCTCAATGTTGATCAAGTGGGCAACAATATGGATGGCTTCATGATAGAAAGAGTGGTGGGAAATTACAGACACACTTGTATGTGTCCACAGTGCCAGAAGTAACTTCATTAAGCACATTACAAACTATTTGAAAACCTTGGGCATACACTGAGGACTTTGCAAGGGTTAAAGTGACAAGAAAAGGAAAATTTTATGAAATACATGTCTAATGTGAAGCAGCTGCTTCACATTGGAGAGGAGACAAACAGCTCTGAGGTCACCTCCATGACTACAGTCAAATGCCCGCACAGTCTTTGGTGTCATCAAAGGAGAACCTCTTGAGAGATGAGATAAAGGTGTTTGCCTCTAATTTTAAATTGTTCAAAATGAGCTAAACTGATTAAAATCCCCCTTTTCCCCTGTTAGTGTATTAGGATGTGCAATGGTCTAATATTGCTACGCAGGTCGCTAATTTATCTCTTTTAGGCATAGACCAGTTTGCAGCTTGCACTGGGGATATTTAAGAGATGCGTCCAATATCTGTCCCCTATTAACAAGTAGCTATAGCATTACTTTACACAGGTGGAGCCTGGGAAAACCACCAGAGCTATGGCTTAAATGGAGAAGTCTGAATCACAATGTTAGATCTGACTTACTCTGAGCTTCATATATCTCTTCTACTTCTGGTCTGCTCCCAAAGGTATATGAAATGGTCAGTTTAGAAAAATACCTTAGAGTGAAGTGAGAAACCCTGTAATTTTTTTCCTCAGGGGAAAGGCAATAATTTCAAAAGAAGAAAAGAAAAAGAATTCTGTTTTATAATTGGCTAACAGGTAAAGTCATAATCATGCAGAGTTTCAGTTTTCAGGATGAGAGATTCTCAAATCCATTACAGTAAAGTTGTAATTAATGCAAAATATTAAACGCCAAAGGATGAAAAAAATTACAATGAAAAACAATTATATGTTTACAGTAGAGCTATTAGGATATGCTATCTCTAGTTTTTATAATTAGCTTCCCGTTATCTCTCCTTCAGCTTTTATCTGTTCCTGTTCCTCACCATTTAAAAAACCTTTCTGAAAGGCAGTATTTGTCGTAAACCAAATGCAATCTTTTTCCCTGACCAACATTCTCGCAAAATAAGGTTATTTTTCTTCTCTTTTATGTTATCTTTTTCTTTTTCTTTTTTCCTTTTTTATTTCTACTTTTTTCCTTTTTTCTTATTTCTCCTTTTCTTTATCCTTTTCCTTTTTCTTTTCTCCTTTTCTCTCTTCTTTCTCTTATTCCTTCTTTCTTCTTTCCTTTTTCTTCCTCTTTTTGTTTCTCTTTTTTTTTAATTGTAACTGTTTGCATAAAACTAATGTCTTACTGTGTAATCACAGATGAAAACACAGGATTAAATGCATCAATACTTTGGTATTGTTAAGTCTTTTAGGTACATATCCGCGCAGAGAGCTCCCTCACCCTGGTGCTGGAGTCAAGCTCCTCTGCAGCACCTATGGAGAGCTGTGGGCATGGGAATATGAGTTGAGGTAGGCTGCTGGCCATGTACATGCTTAAAGCAGGCATTGCAAAAAGGTAGAAGACTGCTCTCTTCCCCAACAGTAGGTTAGTCCATGTGTCCAGGCTGAAGCGAGGTCATTTTCACTCTCTTCTCCTGAGGTGATCTTTCTAGATCAGTAGATGTGCTGGGGTTGGCTGACTTTCAGGTTGCATTTCATTCAAAATATGATGTCACCTTGGGGACTCCTCCTGCCACTCCCTAACACCTGCTTCACCTCATTGCCCCATGCTGAGGTACTCACTAAGAGATGAAAGGCCTGTTTGAAAATCCTTGTTACATTGAATTCGAAGTCGGGCTTTAAACTGAATCACATGTCCTAGTCACCAGGCTGACTATTTATTCGCTTGTGAGCTGTCTCCTAATGACACCCTTAATAAAAATAATCAAACATTTACTGATACAAGCATCCCAAGGGAATGCCCTGAGCACCCAAACTGCAAAACCAAGCTCCCATTTTTTCTGAATCTTTGGCCCAATGAATAATACATTATTTATACAAGCTGGAATAGCTTCAGCAGAATGGAGACTGAATCCAAATGGGTATGAACTGCACAGAGATAAAATGAGCCTGGAAATTAGAAGACAGATTCAAGCCATCAAAGGAATGAGACTCTAAAATAACCTTTCAATAAACGGGATAATGGGATCAAGCAATCTAAGCAGCTTTCAGCTGAAGGTTGGTCATTTTATGAAATAGCATATATGACGTGACTGAGCTTTAGAGGGTATTGAACTCAGTGACCTGGCATGTCGTTGTTATGGATTAGGTGCTGCATGTGAAACAACCCAGCCAGCGTCAGGCAGAAAATGCTCCTGCAAATCTGTATGTGAGAGGGTGCTCCCAGCACCTCTGCAGTGCTGGGATGCTGGAAGGAAGGTTACACTAGACCACAGGCAGCAAGTGAAATGTGTGGATTCAGGCTGTCAAAACCTAAAAGCCTGAGAGTTTCTGAGCTGCAGGGTTTAGGTGGCATCTGTGTGGGGGCTGTGGCAATCTGTTTCCCAGCGTACAACTGATGTATAAGCAGTATATAAACACTGTTTATGTATTTAAGTGTAACAGCACTTTTAAGTGCTGAGTGAGAAGGGGGGAAACTGTTCAAACAAGTGACTCCTTTCAGAACAGATGTTTTGGCCTGGTAAGGGTGCTATCAGATCCAGCTGGAAGAGAACCAAGTCATTGCTTGACAAGGACCTGATTTCTCTGACATCTCAAAGTGAACTCGGAGGACAGGAGTGTGGGGTAACAGACCACAGTCTGTGGTAGGTTATGGAGTTACATGCTGCATGTAGTGTGGTACTGGACTATGGGAAAGGGGAGAGAAATCTTTAAAAGGATGGGAAGCCCTGACAGTGGTTCTCTGAGTGAATCTACTGAGCAGTTATATCTTGGCATTTGCTGGTGATTACTGGTGCTTGGGCCTCTTGTGCTCTACACCTGCAGGATGCTCGTTGTAACTCTGGTATGATGTAATAGTCACCATAGCCTTGGGACCATGTAAGTTTCACACAGTTATAATCCAGTGTTGTTTTACCAAGGGTTCTCCGCAGCATGTAAACTGCAGGTTTTTGACTGTCCTTGCTCATTTAGAATAGTAACTGACTACAAACAGAGGTTTGAATCTGTTCATAGCATAACACACTTTCTCTCTTTCACCTACAAAACATATAGATTTTTTAAAAAGCAGTGCTGCAGATTGTGAAGTCTGCACGAGATTACGACATTTCCGTTGTTTAGGAGGTTATGAAATCCCACACTTTACTCAAAGTGCAGGGTTGTACATGATTTGTACAAATTCTAGTTATGTCAGCAGCAATAGGAAACCTGGTGCTATCTGGTGTATGCCAGGTGCTGAGGGTGAAATGAGGTGGTAGTTTCTTTCAGACAGACAGAGGTCTACATTTCCTATCAGAATATTTATTTCTAGTCTTGAACAGAAAAAAATGGGTTGAATGGATGTAGCTTCCCAAGGTCTTGAGCCAAAGATTTAATGGAGTAGTCATACTGCAATTTTTCCCTGAAAGAAATGATCCACTTTCTGCAACTTTACCTAGTCAGATTTTTCTGCAGGTTTTTAAAGGACACCATTTTGTCTATCTGCATATATGTTCTGCTTTCCTGTAAGTGTTATGTCAATGGAAATATCATCATACCCACTTCTCTGAGATTTACCGCACCTTCCCTTCTGGGTGATATTCCCTCCAGGTTTCAGCTAATGGGTAGAGGATATTGAAAGCATAGAAGACTTCCAGAACGAACAGGAGAGTTTTGGTTGTTTTTTTTTTCTACAAGCTTTTCTGTGGAAGTTGTTAATGTACAGAGTCTAATGGTACACTGAAAATGTTAACATTCAAGCTAATGATATACTGAATATGTTGGTTTACCTGAGTGTCCCATCATCTTAAATATTGCCTAGAGTGTTATTAGATTAATGCCTCTGATGGGTTTTGTGTGCTGCTAGGAAAAAATGAATGCAATCTAAAAGTGAATTATAGCTGGATGGTAAGAGTAAGGCAAAGATCTAATTCCCTTTTCAGTGTGGTTCATTTAATGTACAATAGTTGTGGCAGACTAAAAAGTCTTGCACTGGATACATTACCATTAGCTAAAATATTTTACATTTACATCCCTAAAGTGCATTTTCTGAAGGTCTTTGCATCTGCAGTGTATAGAATTTACTAAGCAATTCCAAAATTAATATGCAAATTTCTGAAATCTGAGCTTAGAACAATTGTGAGTTTTTTCCCTGCACCATTTAGGGAAGTTAACCATGAGAGCAAAGTTTAAGGTATTATATCTTAGGATTTTCATTTCAATTTTTTTCTCATTCTGCATAACCAAATATAAAGTACAGAATAAATTATGTAATCTTTTAAACAAACATTTTTTTTACATGAAGACTGAAGACTTTTCATTGTTGTTTTTAGCATCATCTAGAAAGTCTGGAGCACCTAACATACATTAATTTGTATTTGACCCCAAGATGTTACATCTAATCCATCTCTGAGACCAAATAAAAGGTTTTATTGGGAGGAGGGAGAAAGGAAAAGGGTTGCTATTAGAGCAGTGTGTTTACTGTACATATTCTTAAATACAAAGACATGTAATTAAATTATCTTGAAAGTCTGGTCAATTTAGCTAGTCTTATTCAGCCAATTGTGCCTTCAGTGAAGCATGCACAACTCTGATTGAACTAAACAGAAATTGCATGTGTTTATCTGAGAACAAGATTTCACTCTTTTTCTGCATGCCTGTACAGGATAATAATCAAACTGGAGCTTGCTGCAGGCAGTTAAATGTTTTGGTTAACAAACCCATCACGATAAAATCAAAGAGTCAAATGCTGGGTTTTCTGCCCACAGTGAAGAGAATAGCTTTGCAAGCAGCTAACCTAGGCATGGGGAATTCTGCGCCTGACCAAGCCTGGATTTTTTAGCCACACACTGCCTTGTGCCTTTTCTAGTTACACAGGAACCTTCATTCCGTTTCATAATGTCTTTGTGGACTAAAAGGTGCAGGTTCTGTAAAAATTACAATAGTGACCATACACATACTTGCATTGGATTATTTTTTTTTAGAATGGTCATAAACATCAAAGAAGAATTCAATGGCTTGGACCATTTTTTATCCTAGCGGGAAGCTTGTAATCTTTAATTTAATGTAGTTTCTTTTGTAGTCCTTGCACTAAGTCTGGATTTAAGCAGCATGTCTAAAAAAAATGCAGTTTAATGGAAACTGGATTTCCTGTCATTTCTGGAAGTACAACACTGAGATATCAGCTAAACCTCTTGAAGATGAGCATCTCCTTCCCTGAAAACTTCATCACTTCTACAAAAGTGTGACTCGGGTCACCAAAGCTTTTTACACAGCTACCACTACCAAAACATGGTTGTGAATGGAAAGGTTTTCTGGTATTTTTAGCTATAGATTTTTCAGTGCTTGTACAAAGCCAAACGTACCTGGCATTGCTGTATTTCAGTCTGTGTTTTTCATGTTTCTAAAGAAAATTGCAGTGCTGCAATTTTTAAGGAGCAGCAACCACCATCTCAAACAACCTAACTACAAAGAGCCTTACTGTCCTTCCCCTCCTTTCCCTTAATTGTTTAAGCTTTATTCATATCATAGTTCAAAAAGTGTTTGAGCAATATATCTATATAGCCTTTCTGCAAACATCAAAACAAGAAGCAGTTTGTTCTTCAAAATATGCACTGTATGTCAAAGTAAAATAAAACTCTCCCAACACTTCCCACATCAGAAAACATATGAATGTACTTTCTTAAGAGGCTAAAAACAATACATTAAGAGGAAGGACTTGTATGAAATGTTATTTACTATCACTTGTATGTATCTTTAGGCTCCAGACAACTGTGTCTCGACTGAAAAGTCTCTTTTGCATTAGAAAGCATAGAATGATTTGCACTGATCAAACTGAGAGTGCATGAAACTATGATTTTATTCTAGCAGAGTTACGGGTCTATAAGGAAGATTTATTAGTGGGTGAATAACTCCCAGACAGCTCTTATCAGAGACAGGCATGCAGAACGCAGGGAGCCAAACTAAGCAGAATTCCCTTTACTGAATTTTCAATGATGCCCTTGATTATAGATAGCATTGTTTACTCTCTCTCTTTCCTCCAACTTCGCTCTTCCACTAGTCTCTAATTATATCCCTTTATGACCTGACCAATTAAAGCCTGCTCTTGAATTTGTATTAGAGCTGATGAAAAATAGAAGTTATAGATGTAGTTCTTCCAAGGCCATGTGCACCTTGGCTGAGCTGGCTGCCTCTTAGAAGCCAGACAATACTAACGTTGTACTGACTATTTTTAGCACGCTATTAAATAAGTATGCTGGAATAACACCACCTGGCATGCTGAGATGAATACATGTTACTTTAATAATAAAGGCGTCTACAATTTCATATTGTGAGGCTAAGATTACTGATCTGATCTTCAAATTGTTTTAACTTCTTGCCACCACATTTAGGCTATTGATCATACAGGGAAGAACATTAATTTGACTAAAAGTTACTAAATTGCAATAGACTGATAGAAGTTGACTATGTTTTTGTGTAACAAAGGCAATATAGGTAGTACTTGGATAAATAATGTGTCAGTTGAAAGGAAAGTGGCATGTTTACACATCATTTTAACACTTAAATTTTATTAAAAAGGACTCGGTATACTGACGGATACCTCTTTATTCTGAAATG
Organism: Pezoporus wallicus; assembly: GCF_028554395.1. NCBI lineage: Eukaryota > Metazoa > Chordata > Aves > Psittaciformes > Psittacidae > Pezoporus > Pezoporus wallicus. Next base: position 2,773,280 of record NW_026635157.1, read on the forward strand.
TATCTCTCACCATATGTACTGTATTTATTTTTTTTTTTTTAATTAATTTGAAATTTAATTTCAGGCAACTGGCCATTCTTCCCCAAGTCTGACTATGCAGTAATGCAGTGTTTTCCCAAATATGATAATTGTTTCTCGCCTGTCTGCTAGGGAAGCATAAGTTCATAAGTCATCATGCTTTGCTCATTAGACCTCCTTGTATTTTATTTTCTTCCTCAAATATGTCGTCGACTATTTGTTGATTTTATATTCTGGAAAAAACACCTAACCCAAATAACAACCCAACGATGAACCCTCATTTTTTCCCTAGAGAGTGACAGAATTAAATAATGGTGCTTTCTGTCATTTCATATCATCTCCTGTGCCTTTTTCCTTGGGATTACTGAAGCCATAAAGTAATCACTTTTCTGATAGACTTGCACTTCCCAGAATATCCACCTTAATGCACTAGCAAACATTTTTATATGAATGTAAACCCAAAAAACATTAAAGGTTTGACTGCGCAGATTTGCTTTCTTTTTGGAGCATGACAAATTATACACCAAGTAGAAGTTGGTTAATTTACATTCCTGGGTTGATTTGTTAATTAAAGAAGCAATGTTGCATTCTGTAAGAATCTGCTTTATGCTGAAACTTAACTCTGATAAATGAATGGCCATAACAGATAAGTAAATCATCATAATGCCCTATAAGATGCATTTTCTCATCCCTAATCTCCTTTGAATTCTTCAGCACTCCATACAAAGGATAAATTTCAGCTATTGATTCCTGATGGCAATCCTGACTTCATATTCTTGTCTCACTACGTGGGAACATTAGAAGCCTATACACACAAAGGCAGCTCCCCCATGTAGACTGAAAAAATGTTGGGTCCAGGATCCACTCTAACAGCCTGGGGGTAGAACTGTTACCCTGCAGTGTCTTATGCTTGCAAATAAACCTGTGCCTCCTTCACATTTTCTAAGAAAACTATATGCCTCAGATACCTCTCCATCTCTATGTGCTTATGTACTTCCTTATGTTGCCTTTTGTTCTTCCTTCTCTGCATATCCCTTTTCCCCATACTATCTCCTGTTCGCCTCATGTTCTCTTAATTCCTACAAGCTTCAGCCTTCTTCAGGTCCTTTAATCACTTGGAGAACAGGAAGATGCCATGTCTTCTTCCCAGCGAGGCTCAACCTATAACTCAGTAAGTCACTAGCACCAGCAGAACAGGTAACTTTTGATTTCAAGATCCATTTTTTCCCTCAAGGGTGCCATTAGTTCCCTGTACCCATCCCCTATTTAAAAAAAAAAAATAAAAATTTAGAAACCTAAGGTTTTGAGGCAGCTGCCTGTCAAAAATTCAGATTAAATTTATTACTTGGTTGAAAAGTTGTTGAAGAAGAGGTAGTGGTGCACAGATGAGTGGTTTTACTCATAAGCACAATTTCCTTAGGAAATCAGACTGTAATGCCATGTCATCTCCCCAACATCTACCCTCAGGAGTTTAATGAAACTCATTTACACTAAATGTTAAGAGAATATAAGCTGCTCATGTTGACTGAACGGCAGCTAGTACTGCCATTGGGTTGGGAGGTTATTGACTTAACAGTCAAATTTTTCTCAAGCAAAAAGGTTACAAATAGTTAATCAGATGGGACTCCTACACCTATTTAAAGCTGCAGTCACCAAATGATTGCACTAAAATAGCATGCCTGAGAGCTGATAGGGATTACAGACAGCATTATGCAGAATCACTGTGAAATTCAAAACAGTTCAAAGGCAAAGGAAAAAAGAGGAAACGCTTACTTGCGTTTATAGCTATTCCATAGGCAACCATCTTGTGAAATGTGATGTTTTTGTCAAGCTATCTCCTCAGTGCTCCTCCACAGCACTTGGTGAAAAAGCAGAACTTCTTTTATATCATTCCTATTACTCTTTACAACTCACATTTTGGAAAGAAGAGAGGAGCTCAGTACTTTTAAAAATGGAATATTGAAGGCTTTCAGTGGAAGTTTTGGGTTAGCCTTAACTTTCGGGTTCAGGTGACTATTTTCAGCATAGTGACACTCCAAAGTTTCTTAAGCTGTTAAGCTCATGTAGGGGCTCAATAACAATCTTGACAAAACTCTGCTGCATTTAACTGTGATTTGCGAGTGGTTTATCTGGGCTGGTGGTTAACTCATTTGCTGGTGTAAGGATACCATCATGGGCTACCACTGCTCTGCAAGCTCAGGTTTAGCTGCATAAACACAGCTGAACTGTTGGCAAAGCCAGCTTGCAATGTAAACATTTTCACTGCTTTCATGAAATGCATACCCCAGGAGGGTGAGGCTGTCTAGACCTCAGGTGTCTTCTGTGTTCCTGAGCTGTCTTCCCGTTATTAGAAGTGCTCATGGTGGTGTGTTCATGGCCAGCTGGCTGTCTCTGCAGAGAGCTGGCCTGTGGCTGGGGCAGGCTGAAGTGAGACAAAATGAACATGCTCTGCTGGAACGTAGACAGCTCTCATGGACCTAATTCAGTCTCTGAATGGTGCTGTGGGTGCCTGGATTGATCTCTTGACCTGGCACAGTGCCATGACAAAGATCCTGGCGTGTATCTGCATTGTTTCCTAACTAATAAATCTTTCAAGTATCTGGAGCACTGCTGTGTGCAATGCCAAAACTGCAGCACCTCATTGGAGAGTTGCTCACTGGATGCAGCCCTGTGCTGACCATGCTGGAGCCAGTCAAGTTGCTGTGTACCATGCTCCTTGAAGCAGAATATTGTCCAGAGATCAAAACATTGATTTTCTATGAGAAGAGTTCCAGTTTGCTGAGTTCTTACTCAGCATGTAACTGGGCATGCATATATTTAATGCTAATTCACAAACTGATTTAGAAGTCCAATGAGACTTTGCTTTCTTAAATGCTCAGCTCCTGGTCTCAGACAATGATAAAACGGTGCTGATTCCCAGCCTACAGACTGCTTGAAATGTAATTCTAACTCTGAAGGAAAAAAAAGGAAAAAAAAAAAAAAAAAAAAGGAAAAGGGTAGAACTGAACTGAGAACCAACTTACAACAAAATAATGTTACCATTTATAAATTCCTGTTGTTCTTGAAGTCATGAAGTGATCAGTGCTTTTTCTTTACCCAAATGTGTGGTATTGGAATTGCCCTGACTGTAGTAATCCACTGCAAGTGAATTCACTGCATCTGAACAGATGACCACTCCATTACAAAAACGTGTGTAAAAAAAGTAAGACCTGAATGGTGGCCATTCAGGCAAAAGGGTTTAAATATGTTCCTTATTATCCTTATGCCCTCACTTTTATCTGTCTGTACATTTTCCCTCTGCAGTTTTTACTATGTAGCTACACAGGATATACATGATGGATGCATATTTCCTCCGTTTGGCCAAGTTGCATTATTACATTCCCTTTTTTTGTAGGTCCTCACTTTTCTCTTCATGACTCCATGATATGCAGTGGCTGCCAAAATCAGTGTTGCATTTACAGCACTGTGTTAAACAAGCCATTCTTTTCTCTTCAGTCATGAATTTAAGTGGTAATAACTAAGGAATAGTGTATAGACTTCTCTATCAAAAATTAAAATTCCTTGGAAAATGTTTGATATGGATAATACTGCTGAACTATGGAAATAAAAAAGGGAGAATAATGTGGCTGTGTAAGAAATGATACTTACAATGCTTGCTCCTCTTAAGAATGAAATAAGGTTTCTACTGATGGGTAACAGGATTAGCATGCAGTTAAAATTAAGGCACGTTGCAGAAGCTCTTGCCCAAGCCAGGGTTGACTGTAGATATAACAGTATAAGGAAATTAAATTACAAGCTTGGTATAGGAAGCGAAAAATAAAGAGAATGCCATATTAACATAATACTCTTGTAGGAGAATATTACTGTTGAAGTATCAAAAATATAGTTATGAAGGATGTCAATAAAATCAGGCTATGCATACATACTTCTTGTGGAGCCCTTTAATAATCAAACTTACTCCCAGCATAATCCGTGTGTAAATGTAAGCATCTTTGTCTTCATACCAGTGGAAGGTATCAATAAACAAATAGAAATTCAGTCCCAGCCACACCAGCTACAAAGCAGACAGGCTACAGATTAGTGACACTTACAGTATTTTTTAATGCATATAAAGTGGTTATGGCTATAGTTTTTAAAGTATCTGAGAGATACTTCAAAATCAGCATGCAGTGCAGTTCTTGATCACAGACGATTGAAATCATGAATGCCTGCTGGAATGAGGCTATCTTTCAGCAAATGCACAATTACAATCCTATTCCCATATCCCCAGTAGAGGAGATAGGTGGTGTTTACTGTGTGATGCTAAACTTGATTTTAAACACAGGTCTTAGCCTGGTCTCTAAGAAGGCTATAAAAGCTAAAATTAAAGAATTCCAGAAATGGAGGGAGTTAGAAGCTGAGGAAATTCCTTTCCTGTCCCCCATACTTAGATCATCAAAACTTCTGGAAAATAATTTCAATTACAATTGCAAACCCTTGTTCCCTTTATCTGAGGTCTAAAGTACATGAACTTAAAAATAATTAAAAAAAAATATAAGAAAGACTTTAAATTGTTTTTAAGACAAGTTATAAAAAGGCTGATGAATATTTTATAGCAAGTTTTACATTAAGCTTGGGAGTATTACTGTAAGCAAACCATAAAATGTCTTTTAAACAAGCTTAAAATATTTATATGTATCCAATTAGATATATTTTAATGCTAAAAATACTCACTAATAACAGCACCAAGAGTTTTTCATTCAAAATCCAGTATCCCATCCTGAGTGCCTCTCCCTATGTTAGCAGCAGCTGACTTCTGCCTTCCAGTATAACCTGAGTTCTCAGGCTTTTCTACTAACTCCTTTTGTCTTTAGATTTTAATAAGCACGTAGTGGGAGCAGAAGCTCTCTCTAGGAATTTTCTAATTAAGGACTGCCTGACAAGAGCAGATCACCCAAGTGACATGTCTCATGACCTGTGTAAATAAAATGCTGGTCATTGTCCAGTCCTTTCTCTCTGCAGAGTTATTTCTCAGCAAATGAGATGCTGTCATTAAATTGTCCTGCTGTACTAGAATGCTTTGTCTTTGCAGTTTTAACAGAGGGCAGCATGTCTTCAAGATTTGTCTTTTAATTTAGTGTCAAATGGGAGCATTCCTTACGTGTACATTGCTAAAAGATCTTGGGAGTGGCAAAATCAGTCAGAAATTGGGAATTGTCAGAATGAAGGGTGCCCCTCTAACATTCATCTGGATTTCTTGCAATTATAGATTCTGACAATGTTAAAATGAGTGATAGTTTTTCATTCACTTGGCTTCAGTCCTAAAATAAGCAGTTACTTTCTCTTTTTCCTATTATGTTGTTCTGTGTGAGGACATGAATCCTACTTCCTTCCCTCTCTGCTAGGCGAAGTAACAATTACTGGGCTCCTGTGTCAAGCCTCACAAACATCAGCTGCCTTCACCCATGACCTGTGAGGTGAGGAGAGGATGCTTATTTCAGAGATCTGAGCCCAGAGGGGTTAGGCAAAACCATTCCTGATTTGTGCATGTGGCTTGAGCAGGTCTCTCCATGCATGCACTCCAGACCCTGCTCCCACATTTTGTCTGCAAAGTGATGTTGCTTTGGCAGGACTTAAGGTACTCAGGAAATATAAAACTCTTCCAAATACAATCCACAAACACTGTCCTATGCTAGAGCTTAGCCTTTTTTTTTCCCCCCAAGATCAGCTTTTTATTTTTAAAACCAGATGTTCTTGTTCCTCAGAGTTTGTCCTGAGGACTGTTCAGCCTACTTCTTTCTCCTCAGAGGTTTACTCCTGTGATGATCTAACAAGCCATCTGCAAAAATAAGTCAGCAGGATTGAGTACCTCTCAATCAAAAGATCAAAACTTTTTGACAGGCCAGTGTAACAGAGAATGCTGTTAGTCTATTCAAAACTTTTCTATAGTAGGTGGTTATTTGAGCAGCCAACACCATGATTATATTCAATATGAAGAGCAGATTTCCAGATTTGCTTTTACTAAGAGAGTAAGTTGTTGACTTTAATACACTTCTCCAGAGGGAAATACATTCCCCCCTGGCCTCTGTTACAAAATAGCACTGACAACAACTGGGGTAAGGAGGAGATTGCTTTAAAACATGGTCAGTTCCACTGCAGGGAAGTCCTCATGGCTGACCAAGTCTTAGCTCCTCTTTTGTCCTCATCCTGGTGAGCACATTACATTTACCCTTGGCTCCCCTTGCCAGAAGCCATACAAACTCTGCTTGTAGTAAACTCATTCCTTCCCCAGTAAACCCATTTTCTTAAGGCCTTCCTGACTTGGCTGTGAAGGACAACTTTCTGTCGCAGAAAAAATTTCTTAAAGTTGAAATGCTATTAAACTCAGCTACTTTTTATACCAGGGCTAATGACCATTAATGTGAGTTAGCAGAGCCATGGGAATATGGTTTTGAATACTCTGAATGCAAGCAGTTACAAGGGATTTATTTTGAGTTTTATTTCTCTTGAATGATAAAATTAAACATTACTTTTTAACAAACTTTGTGATAAACCATGTGCAGTAATTGGCCACTGTCTATTATGTGACTTGAAATAGGCTATTCCCACAACCACCCTCTTTATAGTAGCTTTGGTAATGCAGGAGCTAACAAGGTAATGAGTATTGCTGTATTTTTCAGAAAGGTCAAAAGAAGAGGAAATAAGGGAAAAGGGAAGAAGAATGTGCAGAGGGTGAGGAGAAATACTGGTAAGGTCAGATGCCAATTTTAACTACTTAAAAAAAAGGGGGGGAGTGAAAACCTACTATCTGGATTAGCTGCACTTCAAAGGGAAGCGCTGCACTGAGATGTTCTGCTTTGAAGTTCAGCCGATCCAGACAGCAATTTTCTAAAATGAGTCAAAACTGGCATCTGAAATAGTCTTTTTTTTTTATTTTTTTCTTTCAGAGTACAGCAGATTCATATGCTGGTTTCGGCTCCAAAATTTGTCTGGATCAGCAGCTGTACTTCAAAGCAGTACATCTCAGTACAGCATTTAACTTTGAAGTGCATGTGGTCCAGATGCCAGTTCTCTTAAAGGAGCCGATGAATCAACTGCGCCTTATTTTTTGTCTGTTGAAACAGCTATGTTTTTTTCTCATATATAACGGCAACGTGTGTGTTCTGTAGTATGGTATCTATCAATAAAAACATAAAGCTAACACAAAAGCTCTTTATTGCTTCATTTTCTATAAAGGAGCTGGTCATCATCATTTTATACTGATTTGCAGTGGTCTCAGCCAATTTCTAACACACACTATTCAGGTAAGACTCAGAGAAGTATATTTTATTGATTAAAGATCTAACTAAAGTCACAAGAAATATTCCATTTTGTTATTGTTTTATCATTATCATAAACTGCAACTGTCCTAAAAAGGATATAGAAGAAGGATGAAAAGGGATATGTTCTGGCAGCTGGGGAAAAAGCAGTGATGGGCATGCTGAGTTCCTATGCAAGAGACAGGCAACTCTGTCTTTAACTTAAAAGGTCAGTTTTTGCATGGAAAAAGGTTTATGAGGTGCTGAATTCTTCCATGTAAGTATCTCGACATTAATGTCAATGTTTATATCAATTACTGCTGCAGATCTCAATCGCAGTTAGTTATATTCTCTTTGACAGCAACCTCTATCTGAGGTTGTTAGTAATTTTTTAAAGTACTTTCAATAGTACTTACCCTTTACAAGACAAATTCATGATTAGCATGAGACTGTATACATATTCCTATATATATTTCATTTTGCTAGGCTATCCTAATTGTACTATTAGATATGCATGCCTTGTTTTTCAAAGGCAAAATAATTTCAGTTGACTCTAAACTTTGCCCTAGCCATTCCATAGTTTTCCTGTGTGCTTGACTTTATGTCTGTTAGTAACCTGGATGAGCTTGATAAGCTTTACCATGCTACATATAGAGATGGATATAGATAAACAAATGATCCAGAGGATCAGAGTGCTTTAATTTTGCAGACCATCTGACAACCATTTAATTGCTGACTATACCAAGAGTGTATACTTTGTATTAGACCACACAAAATGGTGGTTCTGCTGGGTTCTCTAATTTTTACATTATTTCTATGTAATGTTTTGCAATAATGTTTAAGAAGTAAGAGATTTGTGTTTGTTGAATGGATGAAGAAGTGACACAATATATTTGATAAACCACTCAACTTTTTGAGAGAAACTGCTAAAGCTGATCAGAGTGCAAACCTTTTCCTTTTCTCCCCTTTTTTTCTTTTAAAGATGGTACTGAAGGAATAGAGGATGAGGCTCAGCTTTGGTTGTTCTTCAGTGCTCTGATTCTAGCTTCGTAAAAGAAACTTAATGAATTTCTCCTAACAGTGGCTGGGTGACTAGTAGCAGAAAAACAGCTATGTAATTTTTAGAGATTTTCTTATAGTGTGGTGTCTTTTTTTTTTTAACTACCTCATTAATGTTAATGGATTTTTTTATGAACTGTACTCACATTATGAATGAGGTAACTGTTTTGCAGTTTGAGAACTGCAAAGGTCTAAAAGACTTGTCAGTGCCAAAGATTCAAAAATTATCAGATTGTTCTAAAATTTATGAAATTAAGATTATGCAGTTTGGGGGAGAGAGCTGCCTGAGTATTAAGACTTCAAGGGCATCTGGCTTCTTGTTTACAGCTTTTTTCAGTAACACTATGTTTATTTTAAAAAAAAAATATTAAAAATATTGGCCCCAGAAGTGGGCTTGAACAACAACAAAAAATCATGCAGCTATTAAAACACTTGTGATGCAGCTGGCAGAATTAGCAATGGGATAGCAAGTATTGACTATGTTCACAAATCCCATCAGTGGTCACAAGGCATGAAATGGAGAGAAAGTCTTCTGTGTCTATCCAGAAAAGCAGAATAAATTTTAAGAACCCCTTTAAAAATAAGTCTTTTGGTTACAGGTCCAGTTCCTCTTGAACTCCACAAGCCAGTGCAATAAAACAGACACAGTGCGATAAACCACTTCCTTTCCCAGCATTAGAAGACCTGATACTGGTATTAGTAGTACCTCAATTGCCAAGTAGTGCCAGTATCTGGAATTGCAGCACACCTCAATGATGCCTACAGGAGTCAAGAAATGGAGTTGAAAAAATGGCAGAATGCAAAGGTCTGGGATCAAAATCAAAGGTCATTTTGGGCGCTAAAAGGGAAACTGTCACTGACCAGTGTGGGAACTGTTGTTTCTGCCTGAAGCGGGACTCGTCACCCTGTTTGCAGAGAGCAACAACTCTGACTCTTTCCACAAGTCAGCAGAAAGGCTTATCAATGAGAAACTCAACAGCTATAGCTTGGGAGATACTCCAAATTATATTAATATTTGACTGCAAATCTTTTTTCTCTCAAAGGCCTCCTTTATTACCAAGCTCACACTGTAATCAAAATATACTCAAGAGCAATTTCAGACACCGAATAACTATTTGTTTCAGTAAATGCCAGAATCTCCCAGCTCTCGAATGTGCATCTCCAGGAGTATCCTACCTTCCTAACTACAGGTGCAAAATTCTAGTTTTCCCACACAAACTGTTTTCCAGCTTCATAAAAACCCCAACCCCTCAAACAGCTGAGATCTTGTACAAATAGATGTGTCCATAGGTTACTCATATGAATTTTCCTTTTAGCTATTTCTTAGGAACCAAGCTGTAGAAAAAGAGATTAAAGATGAGCTGATCGTATCAATGTGTTTAAATACCTGAAGGGTGCAAAGAAGATGGAGCTAGCCTATTCCCAGTGATGTCTGGTGACAGTACCAAAGGCAATGGGCACAAACTGAAACAAAGGAGGTTCTGTCTGAACATCAGGAAACTCTTACTTTGAGGGTAGCTGGCACAGTTTTCCCAAAGAAGATACGGAGTCTCCCTCTTTGAGGATACTCAAAACCCGCCTGGACAAAGCCTTGATCAGCATTGTGTAGGTGATCCAGCTCTGAGCAGAGAGGTTGGACCAGGTGGTTTCAAGTGGTCCTTTCCAGCCTCAGACATTTTGTGATATCTGTGATTTCCACTTAAGTTTACTAGAACAAAGTGAATGGAACATTCAGAAGTTTCTCACCCTAGTTTATGAGCACACTTAATTTAACTAAATTAATTTGTCTTTTGTTAAAATTTTTATGAAGAAGTTATTAGATTAGTCTGGTTTTATTTCTGGCTTTTATTCAGAACTTTGTGATCCCATTAGCAGTCTGTTTTTATGAGGATGAAATGTTTTTGAGTGCTACAATTAATATTTTCAGTGGAATATTTTAAAGCAATTTTTGCTGATGCAGTCTTAAATTCACCAAAAACAAGGATAAGAAGGAAACACAGGTATTTAAGTGACTTCATATACCTGTACAATGAGTAGCAATAACATATATAAAGACTTTCATAAAATTAATATAAGGACTTGTAGGTATGTTTTTAAGGCTGTGTGCTGAAAATAATTTTTTTTTCCAAAAAACACATCACCATGTAAATTCCTCATTTGCACAGTAGTAAAATTACAAGAGTTGATAAAACTCTATATTATCTGAATGGCTTTCAGTGAACTATTTCTCCTCATTTAGACTTTATATTCCTTCCCAAATTCATTCTTACATTGTTATTAAGTCCTATTCCATATTAAATTAAAAATGAAATGCATTTTGCCTAGTATAGGAGCATTAAAAGGTCACTCCTATGTACTCCTTGGTGTCAGTAATCATATGCACATGCAGGAGGTGTAGCAATATGTGCAGCCCTTCCAGATGGCTATTCAGAGCTGTGCACAGGAACATAGGTCAAGAGCTAAGAGTTCACCTAGTAGAAAGCATTATCTAACATTTTTGAAGTGGAAATTGTATTTTAAAGTAATTACAGGCCATCATTTTTAACACTGCAGTATAGCGATATATAAAAGCATAAGCTGTAAGTGTTCTGGACTCATTTCTCTGCCACTAAAATGTTATTTGCTTCCATTACCTTAAATTCAAATAAACCGGTGGCACTTTCTGTAAAGTATCTGCTGTGAGAAGCCATGAAGAGGCATAGGTTGGGGGGGGGGGGTGGGGGGTGGGAGACATAAAGATCAGATATACCAAGAAGAGGTGAAGAAACAATGAATAAAGACAAAGTGAGAGGATGACAGCCACTTAAACAACATTTTCATAGTCTAAGCAATAGTACCCTTGTGAGCAAAGGTTTCCAAATGATGCCTGATTCCACCTATTTTTCCTTTCAACATTTTCTCCCCATATCTTTAATCCCTCTCTAAACTTCTTATAAAAACCTTGTAGGTTTTAGCAACTAAAAATAATTAGTCTTTTCTCAGGTTTCAACATCTCATGGCAATAATGTGCATAGATAAAACATCTTCAACTTAAAAATTGTGATACATGTGATTTAACACGTTGCTGACAAAGCAGTGAAGTTTTAGGACATCTAATCCATCCCAAACGGTCAAGTGTTTGCACATGTTTAACACATATCATGATTTGGTCCTTGCAGTTGGAATTAAATTTTGAGTGATTCTTTTCTGATAAGACCCTGATTTTATTCTCTCTCTCCTGTAGCGGAGTGATTCCAAATCAATAGGGGTCTGAGGCCGAGCATGGAGAAAAAAGCAGCAGACCAGTTCATGCTCTTTTTTCACCTCCCTTCTCCATTGGACAAGGTACAGGATCTTCCTCACTCCCTCCCTGGATGCAGGCTGGTCTTCTGCCACAGTGCTTCATTGAGAAAGCAGCACAAACAGCACATCAGCTCTACAAGTAACCAGCAACATCCCTGCTGACCTGTCAGCACCACAGGTACCACCACATTGCCCTGGCCTCATGGTCCTGCCCCAGCCATGCCTGTTCTCCAACAGGGCTCTGGTAAGACAGCTCTTACATCATTTTGCTCTAAATTTAGGTAATGTTGCAAGTGTGTCTAGGTTTTGAGTTGCCTGCAATTTCAATGGATCTGTAAATTTACCATATTGTAAGTATGCACGTAAAGGTAACTGCAAGGACGTGGTGATTATAGTATTTAATGTATGCTGGTTTATATTGTAGTTACAACCTAAGCTAATGAATTCAATTTTGTTAAAGGTTTTTCCAATGTAGTACTTTAAACTAGAAGAGATTAAAGTTGGTTTATATTCAAATATTGCTCATTTCAGATCTCATAATAGTTGCAACAACTGCCTATGATTTGAAAATAAAGGCATTAAAACACACTTAAAGGACTAAGAGTAAAATGCTAGTAATTTTAAAGTTGAGCAACGTTTTTAAAATTTATTTTTTAGAAATAAATCCTTGAGGAAAATCTATTTGCTAATCTTTAAATTGTTTTAATTTAAAAAAGTTAAAATATTGTTTCGTTTACTTCAATACTCAATTGACAGTATTTTTCTTATAATGTACTTTATATTGCAAAGTTATAGTCATATAATTTTATTATATAATAATGTATTTTTCATTCAAGAAAATGCACTAATTTTTCTGGTTCCTCTTGTCATACTTAAATTACTGTTCAAACATTTCTGTTTGGTCTTTACATCAAACTCTGTAGGAAAAAGATAAGTTATTAAAAAAATCAGAAGGGAAGATTAAGTGACTTGCCAAAAAGTCACAGCAGCTGTTAACAGGTTGTAACTTATAAGCAGTTCACAAGACTAATATTTTTTCTGTTGTTTTGAAAAAAGTGAAAACATTCTTCATATGTGAGAACATGAAAACTGCACCCTTAATTGTTATTGTAGTGGAGAAAATGATAATGTGTGATCACTAGACCCAAATGTTTTTACTGTGAATTGATAGATTATTTGAGAGAATGGCAGCAAGAAACAAAAAGGAAGATGACAGGAGATTTATTGCTTAATTCATTATTTGTCTTCCAAAGTCTTTTTTCACCCATGTATTATTAATACTTCCTAAATGGGAAACTGCTGCCGTACCTTGTGAGACCTGCTCCAGCATCCCTGCCCTGACATTAGGTCTTATGCTGGTTTTGGCGACTGGGATTTGCCCTTGCGGCAGGATCTGCTGTGTAGGAAGAAGCTCCATCCTCTGCCCAGGCTGGGGAGGATACACCGGCCACAATTGCAGGCTGGTTCATCCTGCTGCAGCTTTGACCATTTCAAACAAAATGGACTCTAAGTGCTAATCTATGTATTTAAGACTGAAATTGCATGCACAGTATGAAGCTTTGTTTCCTGACAAGAAGTGACTTCTGAAAGGTTCCTGGTTTTGAGCAGAAAACTGAGTCATTCCGAATTCCTTACAGTGAGCTGCCTGAGCAAGCCAATGGCTATGTGGCTGTGGGAGTTGAGTAGGAGTAGGAATATGGCATGCTTTATAGCACTGGTAAAATCAGAAAAACAAAATGTATCCAGAGCTGGTAGTCAAAAATGATGTAGAAGAATTGTTAATGATAGAGAAGATAGCCACAAAGGTCAGGGCTGAAGATAATACCATATTTTGAAAAACTTCTGCACATCGTCAGTTCCAAATACAGTGGAATAAAATGCATCAGCCCAGGAACAGTGTTGAAGAATCTCAGCTTTCAGTTGACAAATAAATAAAAAAACATCCTAAACCTTGTTGTTGTGGTGACAGGCTTGAAAATATAAATCAAATATAAACTGATCTAGTGATGCTTTCCAGACCTTAAAGGCATCACAGGATGATTGCTGAGGAACATGGACTGTCCTGCATGTATGAATGAGCTATTAAGTCAAACCTGCAAATAACAGCCTATGGTACATTGAAAACTGAAGTGGCACGGATGCTACGAAATAAATGTAATACCAGATACTTCATATAAATCATGTTGTGCATTGTTGTAGTTAATCAAATAGAATAATCCTTAAAAATAAATATTTGCTGCCATAAAATTTTCACTGCAGTTCCACAAAACATAAGAAGGTTGCCTCAGATTGTGCTTCCGAGACAGATCAATAAAGATCTGTGGTGAGTGAGTGAATCTTCCATCAAAACTGGCCTAATTTTGGCAACATCATAAACAGTGACAAGCTGTAGACTGAGCCTGTCAGAGAATGGGTGTATTTATTAAAACATATAATTTATCCCTGAATATAGGCGCTGCACTAGGTTGGTATAGATTGAGTGAGATGGGGCAGAAGTGCCTACAAGAGAAAAGCAATGATGAGGCTAGCTAATTAAAGTTCTAAGGGAACAGATTTTGACTTACACTATCCCATAATTTGCTTTCCCTTTAATGACTTCCTTCTGTCTCCTTTACATGTAAATTACACTGTCTGAACGTCAACTGAATGACAATTTGTACATTTTTTTTTCCACTTCTGTGTTCTTTCATCCTATTTCTGATCCTCAAAGCCATTAGAAAATTTGTTAATATTCAAGTTTTCATCAGAAAATACTATTTGGTCCAAGATGTAATGGTCAAAATGATGATCTTAAATTTGTCAATATCTCTTTACAGTGGTGTTTTATACTCAAACCATGTTAAACTGACTTTTGGTTTTAATTTTCAATTTTTATTTTTCTCTTTGCAGAGAAAAATTATCAGGAATTACATTAAAACAGTCAAACCCAGCTGCATATATTTTAAATAAAGTAGTTTAACTGTCCTAAGCAGCTTTGGAAATTATTATTAATGCTGTTTCCTCACCCAATTTTGAGTACAAAACACTTCCAAATCTGAAAGTTTCATTGAACAGAAAAATCTTTTTTTGTCACTAACAATGATCTTTATGGACAAACTAAAACAGATAATTTCATAAAAGTGTCAGATCTCAATAAAACAGTGTGCTGATAAAAGTCCCTGGTAAAGATTCCATCATCATGACTATGTGTTTGCTCATTACTTTTGGGTTTTGTCCAAGAATTTTACAAATATTTTGATTTTTCTTATTTTTTAATGTGACGAGTGCAGTCAAGAAGTCAAAAACAGGACATTATTTGTGCCCAGTGTTGGTTACCTTTCTACTGATATTGAATTGATCTTCCCAAGCTGATTTTTTGCCCAAAATCTTCTTTCTTTCTAAAGAATCTATAGTTTTCTAAGTATTTATTTGATAAGTGTGTGAATATATTTCAGCTGAATGCATCCTGAAATTACTACAAAATTAAGGTGTTTTATTAATACTGGAGGTGGACTGAGGGGAGCTGGTTTGTACCTTATCTACTTTTTCCCCAAAGGACAGTGAAGGATGAATCTGACCTTACCCTGACCTGATCAGCAATCAATTTGGGACAATGATCTAAGGAACCTTTCAATACAATGTCCTGGTTTCAGCTGGGTTAGAGTAAATTTTCTGTGTAGTAGCTGGTACAGTGTTTTGGATTCGATTTAGTGTGAGAATAATATTGGTAACACACTGATGTTCTAGCTGTTGCTGAGCGATGCTTACACTAAGTCAAGGACATTTCAGCTGTTACTACCAACCAGTGAAGAGGCTGGGGGGCATTAGAAGTTGTCAGGGGGCACAGCCACAACAGCTGATCCCAACAGACCAAAGGGATATCCCATACCATGGCTTCAGGCTAAACAATAAAACTGTGGGGAGTTGGCCAGGGGCTGGTGGCCCTCTGCCTGGGGACTGACTGGGCATCGGTCAGTGAGTGGTGAGCAATTGCATTGTGTATCGTATATTCTTTTATTTTGTATATTCTTTTATCATTATTCCCCCTTTTATTATTATTTATTTCCCCTCCCTTTTCTGTCCTATTAAAGTATCTTTATCTCAACACACCAGTCTAATCTTTTTTCCAATTCTCTCCCCCATCCCACGAGGGGGAAGTGAGCGAACAGCTGTGTGGTGGTTAGCTGCCTGCCAGGTAAAATCATGACAACAGTTTAGGAGTTAATGCTGATATTAAGAAATTTTCAACACATTAACTTGAGCATAAAGCTAGATTTTTGTCCTTGGGAATTAAGATCAGAAAGATACAGCTCACCATGTATTTGTGGATAACCTAAGGGCTGTTTGTCTGCATAGGTCCTCTATCAGCCAAAATGTCATTGTGAGAGGATAAACTCAAGTTTTATGAATTTTCTTTAGCTTCCTATTTACTCAGAACCTATCTGCTGGAGGAGGATGAGGGATGAAGTCAGACTGCAGGGGAAGTGAGCTGTGCAGTGGTACAGGAAAGGCATCTAGGTAAAGGAGGAGCAAATGAAGTTTTGTTTTTTAATGTCTTTTTTTGACTCTTACTCTTTTGACAGAGAGGATTGCCTTAGATTCATGATTGTCTTGTATTTGGGTTAAATAGTATATAGCCGATTGATAGGTTTAAAGCTGTTGTGCAAATGAAAACCGCTGCCTGTGTATCCATCATTAGCTGGAAGGGCTCCATCAAGCCTAAGGCAAAGGTGGAAGAAGTTGTATTTGCTTCTGAAGAAAAATGCCTCAAAGGGACTGGATTAAAAAAAAAGGACTACATGCAATAAATTGAAAAATAATCTCAAGGGGCATAGGCGGAGTGGGTAGAAGGGAGTAAGCTGGAGAACAGACCATGCAGGAAAAGTTTGACCTTTCTTTTATGTGTGTTTGTCAAGCTGCAGGTGTCTTCAAAGACAGGGCACGCAAGCTACGAACTTCTTGCATGTGTTCCTAAACATGAATGGCTAAATGAAGAATTCTAAAATTGGACTTCTGGAAATTTGTCTTTGAATGACTTGGCAGCTTTATCTTTCTGAGTAAAAAGTAGTGATACAAGCAAATGTAATCCATTATGACAATCTATTGTGCATCTGTAGCTAACTCTAGCTTCATTTCCCTGTTCACTGTATGTCTGTGGTGTGCCTTCTAGGGAGCTAAAGTGGAAACCAGGCAGCTAGCAAGTTTAATGGGAATAATGAGAAAGGGCAAATTTGTATTATGGTAGAAGAGTGATAAAACCACCTAGTTTAGATGGTTTGGGGTATGTATTTGGGTGATGAAGTACCTGCTCTCCCTGACAGCAACCTGGTGACTAGATGACAGAGGGTGTTAGGCTAGATGCTCTCCCAGACACATATTTTCAATATAATAGCTAGAATTGTCCACATATTTAATTAATGGAAACTTTCCAAAGTTGACCGTGCATGCACCCTTTAATCTTTACTTCTTGGCCTTTCATAAATATATTGTGAAAAACTTGCCATAGATTTTTATTTTATTTTTTAGATTAAGGATGGCATTTCCAACTTACCTTTTAAAAAGTAGTGTCTGCTTATGGGAAGTTCTGAAAAAAAATTACATAGAAATAACTCTAGAGCATACATTCTTTTATCACTTTTTCCAATTGATTACTAGAGATATTTGCATAAAAATATGTACATAGGAATTTATCAGCTGCTGCTGCTGTTTTTTTCTGACTTGAAATCAAAATCCGTGTGGAAAAAATGTACTTCTAAGCAACAGAAATTTTTATAGGAATATTTCTTTTCAAATAAAAAGAAGGGAAAAAAACCTCCCTGAAAATATTACTTACTACTTTGGGAAAACAGTTTTTACTAATGGCTTCCAAAAAGCACTTAATACAATAAACAAGCTTTTAAAGGTTTCTTATAATTTAGTTTCAACCAACACAGTGTAAAGCAGAAAAATGGATAGCCTGTCCCACATCAGTATTGTTGTCTGTTCTAAAAATCTTGCTCTACTTGTGAGGATGCTTTTGCCAAGATGAAATTAGATTTTTGTCTTACATCTAAAGCTGGTCAAAAGAGTCATTTTGCAAAACTGCCCATGCTGGTTGGAAAAATGAAGCTATGTTTTATGGCTATTGATGCATCTTTAGTATTCTCATGTAATCCATAAAGGAAAGTCATTAAGGACATATACAATCATTTTCTTGTTTGAGTGGGCCCAGGTCTTTCTAGTTATTTTACTTTTGTTTCTGTAATGATAGGAGCACAATGGGACACTCCTAACTAGCCAAGATATTTTCAAATCCTTCTTCCTCCTCTGTTATTACAAGTGGTATTTGTTTCTTTGTTCTTATTCTAAATAACATGATTCTTATTCATGGTCCTAGAAACAAAAGGGATAAAAAATCCAGAAAGCACTCAATCTTGAAGATAGCTAACACTTTACAAAGAGGCCTAGGCAGTATATTACTTTTTGTTTCCTGCAACCTGCCTGACTGCACTGGCAAGGACTCTGCTGACTGACACATTTAGTGATGACAATTTAAAGAGTTGTTCCTTCCCCTGTCTAGGAAAGCTGTGTGATTTCTCTTCCAGCCCACCCTCAGGGCTGCTTCAGGGGCAGCCCGCAGGCACAATTTTAGAAGGCAAAGTATAAACATGGTCTTCTGACAGTGTGCATGATGGGGGAATTAACATCGGTTTGGCACAACTTCTCCAGTGAGCTTCCATTGATTAGAAATGAAAGCTGAATCAATATAACACTCACTAACTACCACAGACATGGTGAAGTTTTGATCTAAGCAGAAATTTCACGTGTCTTTGGGAAATTCTAAAGACTAAAGTACACCACTAAATAAGTAATTTACCCTAAGAAATTACTTTTCACCAAAAAAGCAAATGGAATGGTAATGGCGTGTGAGCCCTCTTTATTTCTTGGCTCCAGAAATCTGAAGAGCAATTGAAACCTGACATTTACCTGCATAATGTCAGGTGGAGTCTTTTCCTGCTTATCAGAGAGATACAGGTAGGTAGCAATTTTCTTTGTTTAAAATTCTAACTTTTAAAAACAACTTCTATGCTATTAACTGGTGGGTGGTCTATTGTGTTACATTTAAAAGAGTAAGCTCTTCATGTGTTTCTTTTAGAGTATAAAATTTATTTATTTGCAATGGATATTAACAGACTAATCAGGGAGTTTATCGTTAAGATTGAAAGTGCATAATACCATAAAATGAAAATGAACATGAGCTGGCTGCAGTGTGCACTTGCAGCCCAGAAAGCCAACAGAATCCTGGCCTGCATCAAAAGGAACATGACCAGGAGGTCGAAAGTGATCCTGCCCCTCTACTCTGCTCTTGTGAGACCTCACTTGGAGTATCGTATACAGTTCTGGTGTCCTCAACATAAAAAGGACATGGAACTGTTGGAACAAGTCCAGAGGAGGGCCATGAGGATGATCAGGGGACTGGAGCACCTCCTGTATGAAGACAGGCTGAGGAAGCTGCGGCTGTTCAGCCTGGAGAAGAGAAGGCTGCGTGGAGACCTCATAGCAGCCTTCCAGTATCTGAAGAGGACCTATAGGGATGCTGTGGAGGGACTCTTCATTAGGGACTGTAGTGAAAGGACAAGGGGTAACGGGTTAAAACTTAAACGGGGGAATTTTAGATTGGTTATAAGGAGAAAATTCTTTCCTGTTAGGGTGGTGAGGCACTGGAATGGGTTGCTCAAGGGAGGTTGCGAATGCTCCATCCCTGGCAGTGTTCAAGGGCAGGTTGGACAGAGCCTTGGGTGCCATGGTTTAGTGTGAGGTGTCCCTGGCCATGTCAGGGGGGGTGGAACTTGATGATCTTAAGGTCCTTTCCAACCCTAACTGTTCTATGATTCTACGATTCTATAAATTTAACAAGCTTAAGGTAGAGGTGCGTAGCTGGGGGTCTAATTTCTGATTACCTTTGAAAGTAATCACCAGCAGAGAGGAAACCAGCCATGTTTTCCTAGTAAGGGACAGTTATTCTGGAGTGTATCTCTGCCAAGAGAACCTGCACCAGAGCCATTTCTTGTCTTTGCTTTATAGTGGTGACATTCACATTCAGCTCATCCTTGTGTCAGAAGGCCTGATCATGACATTACCCTGCTTTTAATTGTTTGATGTGCAGAGTAAAAAGTAAAGAAGGTGAAGAGGAAAGAAAAGCTGTCCAAGCTTCATCCAGAAGCACAGACCAAGGGGGATGATGATTCATTCCCTCCAGCTATACTGCAGCTGATGAAACAAACCAAACTACTTCAGCTCGTTGAACAGCTGAAAACGACTGTTATGTCTCTCATTTTCCACCCTAAAAGTGTCTGAGGCAATGTTAGCTTAAAGTACTTTTCAGCTGCTGATAGCAAGGAGACACCTGGAAGATGGAAAGGTATCAAAGTTGTTCTCTAAATAGTATGCTGATGTAACCTTAAAAAAAAAATTTAGAGGTTATTAAATGAACTTTTCTATTTTATAGGAAAATATAGAACTCATTAACACTTAAGAACAATACAGGAACTATTATTTTCAATGAATTCTAATAGGAACATAGATTCTTTTTGTTTTGTATACTATCAAATTATCCAGAAGGCTTTTATATAATCAGTTTTACCTAAAAGAAAAGTGCAATTGTATTTTGCAATAAGATATAATGATAAAAAAAAAAAATCTTAATTTGGTGAATTTTTCTAAAAGGACAATACGTAATCTTTTTCTGTTCAAGTGAATAATTACGGGCATCTCTGTATCTCATTCTTTAGTTTAAGGCTGCTTGTCAGTATCTATAGGTAATACAAGTTCGCATATTATTTTTATTGGGACAGAATCTCAACATGGTATGTTTGGGGAATTAGTTAAAAAGTGTTCTCATCCAGTTTTCCAAGACTGTGCAAACTGAAAGCAGAATATGTATTCCTTGATATGATACAAAGATCTGGTACTCCTGGAGTGACTTTTGTACTCTGTGGCAGGTAAAAGCAAATAAACCCTGGAATTTTGGAGTTCTGCAAGATATCTTACGGAATTTATTGGTACTCCACGCAACAGTCAACTACATCTGTGGAAGCAAGCTGATCTCTTCCCTCAGATTTTTTTCCCACAGCTCTGGATTTGATCATGCACTAGGTCAAGGACTCAATTTGTCTGAGTTTAATCATCTAAAGTGATCTTTAATCTCTGTAAGTGCCTAATATAAATTCAGAAGTTTAGAAATACAAAGATGTTTCTCCGTGTTCATGAAACTAAAATTTAATTCTTCAGTGTCAGATAGGAAAGAACACATCTAAACCTTTTGCCAGTATACCTGTAACAGAGTTTTTTGCTCAGTGATATAATCTGATTTTGTAATCATTGAAGAATCTCTCAGTCTCTGTGCATTGGGATAAAGAGCAGAAGCAAATTCTCTAATGAATTAACAGTATAGGAGGTGCAAAGTCAACTACAAATACACTTTACTGGCTTTGCTGATTTCTGGTACCATTTGTACAGTTTAGCATCCGACTTTCCAGTCACAGTACTTTACCTAGTTTGGGTACTGAATTACTTACAACTTACTTATTTCACTATGATAGCTTCAAACTTTATTCACAGTTAAGCTTCATTTTGAAGTGGTTAGGGAAAGATTTGTAGTTAATGATAATCCAAATATATTAATTAAATCATTAGCTCAAAACTACAAGCCTAATGAGTTTTCGTATAGAGAAATAGAAAGTATGTACTCAAAGTGGAGTTAGAAGTTATTTCTCTCAGTACAAAAGATCATAAACTTGTCTCAAAACCATTCAAAAACTTAATTGTATAGGTGGGCCTTCAAGACACTCTTTGACATGTGTAATATCATATCGCAATCACCATGATTTGCATACCCAGCTGGTATTTCTGCTAGCTACTCTTATAAACACTGAGTTTAAAAGCATGAACCTACACATCGTGATTGAAATTGTGTTAACTTTATCAACGACTTAAGCAGAGCAAAGTTATCGCCCAGTGGTTTTCAACTTGCCGTGAAGGCATTTGGGTTTTCAGAGAAAATAGAATAATATAAAACTGGTGAAGAAATTGCATAGAAATTAGCAACTATCTCACCATCCATTACAAAAAAAATATTGACTTAAAATAAAAAAGAAGAGGCAAAATGTAAGAAGCAACATTTTTAAGCCTTTTAATTGATGAACTTCTGATGATCTTTTGAGGTCCCTTCCAACCCGTGGGTTTCTGTGTTTCTTTAACTGTAAATTCTTTCAAGAAAATAAGTAACCTTAGTAAGATTAAAAGGCACTTGAGAGCATGTCTTGATATCTGATAGTTAAGTAGTTGAATTGTATTCTATTTCACAGAATAAATCTGACTGAAAAGGCTATGCCTGTGTTCATGCGTTCATTCTGCTTTATACTGCATGTCACAAATTATGCTTTGGCTCTGGCATTTCTGGTATTCCAAAAGGTAATATACCTTTAGTTTAAATGATGTCCTCCTGAGATAAAAATAAAAATATTAGTTAAGAAGCCCAAAACGATAAACCACACACATCTAGCTATTATACTGCCTTTAATACAGTATTGAGGCTTTGATTGTACTACTACTGAGTTTATTGCTGAACACTTTTGTATTTTATATGCTTTTTGTTTAATATTAATATTATGGTAATGTTAATCGCTTTAAACTTCTAAATTCAACTATTGAGTTTTAAATTAATTCTATATATGCTGTTTGGTTAAACATCCATACTTGCTGTCTTGATGTCAGTTTACCTAAACTGAGCAGTTGGAACTTGATACAATTTATCCAGTCAGTCTTCCCTCCCACCCGTCCCCCGCAGAATGAAGAAATGTGATAGCTGAAAATGCTTTCTAGTAGCGGAAGTAACTTTGGGAATTTCCATGGGGACGCTGCTTTGTCTGGGAAAGAGCTAGGTTGTGTGGTGCTTGAGGCACGCTTCAAGATCTGACTGTGCTGTCTGGGAACATTTAGGGGCATAAAATGGGATTCAAAGAGGTTGCCCGTCTTGTGGAGAGCAAAGAGGAGGAAGCAGAGGAAGTTAGGCCTGTTGCTGGCGGACCAATTTTCACCAGTTTGAGAAGGAAATATTTTCAGACTGGGGTTCTGTGTAAAGCAGGTGTGGGGTTGGACTAGATGACCTTTAAAGGTTCCTTCCAACCCAAACTATTCCATGATTCTATGAAACTTGGCTCTTCAGCCTTAGTTTTTGAGTCAGATGCTGTGATATATTTGAGATCTAGACATAAATGTTTTATGTGGGGACCTTGAGATCTTTTCCTCCATGAAAGTGAACCCATTAAAAAGGAAAACCACATACTGATGGAAGATACAGAACACTGAGAGGTATCTCCTTTGCTTTTCATCAGCCTCACTGCCTTTAGCTGTTCACTCCAAGTGACATCAGTGTTTCTGAGAAATTATTAACAATGCCAGACTCTGTTCATTTTCCTCAATATGATATAAGAAAAAAGTTGAAACGTACATTTTGCAGACACCCTCATTGACTGGTAAAACTACTCGGTTTCTCAGAAATAACTAAGAACCATTACAGGTTCCTTAGTGCAAAGGAAGGAAAAGTGCGTATCGGGAGAATAAAGACCTACCCAGCACCATTCTGCCAAGCCTGTGATTCCTGAGCTGTAGTGTGTAGCCTGTGACAGAAACAGCAGCCTGTTACAGCGTGCCCAAAGCAGAAAGAATCCAGGGGTATATCACTGTTGTTGGAAGATGTACACTTCCACTGGCTGGAAAAATTAACATTTGCTATGATAAGCTGTCCCTAGGAATAAGTGTGAAATGGAATTAAATGGTTAATTTTACTGATAATGTGTCTGCCATAAACTTTAAGTCTATTTGTTTAAAGGGCAACTGATTACAGAAGCACAACTGTGTCTTACACCACATGCTTCAAATTAAGCGTGAGATCAGTGCCAAATATAATGAGAAAAGATTTTGAATTTCTGTATCGCTGACATCTAGAAAAAGAAAAGAAAAAGGAGACTATGGTATATGCAGTTTAACTTTGGTGGCAAAGAGCACTTCTGTGAATAAGCATGAGACTTCTTGCTGCTTGGAAAATAATCTGTCTTTAGGGCTCAATCTTTATACATAGAGTCATTTAAAAATAAACATTTTTCGTCTCAAGTGTCTTGAGAACAAAAGATCAAGAACAGAAGCTCTATGCAAGAGCATTTCAGAAGAGAGAAATTATTTCATTTGCTTCTCCCACTTCAGAAGCTGTTCCTCCCAGACATCAGGATATGACTGAGAATCTTGCAGACATTTATGGATAGCTTTATTCTGGCTTCTTATTACCTTTTTTCAAGCACAGTCAGGAATTACAGTAGAGAAGTGGACATTAAAAATAACCCGTAATACTTGTAAATTGAGTGACAGCCTCTGCCTCCTCCCCCTCTAACTTCATCCCTACTACAGAACATGCATGTGAACCTCCCCCATGATTTGTTATTTCTACTAATAGCTCAGAAAGAGTTGCCACTTCTCCCTCCTTTCTACTTAAAAAAGAAGAAGAGAGGGATTGAATACATATATCTCTCACTCATGACCTACAGATATTTCACTACTTAGGTAACTCTTCTTGGTTTCCACATGGTGACTTCTGCTTCAGTAATGACCTTTCTGGTACATTCAGTAATGACAATTCTGATTGATACCGGCAACTGCATTCACAGCCTCTTGTTAATAACAACTCATTTGCTTAAACCAAGACTACAGTGTACCTTTAACTCACACTTTGGCTGATTTGTGAAAATGTCACAATTTCTTTATAGTCTGAATGATGCTGTTTTCTTCACTAGGATTTTAAATCAATATGAACAAATCACATGTAATGCCTTATCAACTAATCCAATCTGTAAAATAATTATAAATTCCATTGGCAAAATTTTCACATTCACAGGACAGATTTCAGACCATATGTCTGTTGGTGATGCAACTGAGAATTCATACTTAGTTCTTAGACAAGGTATGTTTGAAATTACTGTGTCATATGGCTTTGTATGTTAGGCATTACCATAACAACATTGTCATGCCATCATTTCAGATGCTTTCATTCATAGGTCAAATTCATCTACTGGCCATGCATTCACAGCATTTAGGTGCAAGGATTGCAAGCTGTAATCCTACATTTCTGTAAACATCCTGTGTGGAAAGATGCACTGGAAAAGACAAACCAGTTCTATCAAAGGACTGCATAGAGAACAGGGAGAAGGGTATTGGGATCAACCCCAGAAAACAGACCACTGAAGTAGTTGAGTAGTAGTAATTTAACTCCATTTTGTTGCTCCACGTAGGAAAATAATTCAAGTTCATATATAATATAGTAATATGCTATGTAA
This sequence comes from Pezoporus wallicus, assembly GCF_028554395.1. Taxonomy (NCBI): domain Eukaryota; kingdom Metazoa; phylum Chordata; class Aves; order Psittaciformes; family Psittacidae; genus Pezoporus; species Pezoporus wallicus. The sequence goes on from NW_026635157.1 coordinate 2,798,262, forward strand.
GCATTCAAAGAGGGGTGAAAATTTTTGATTTACTAAACCAATCTACTTGTGCATTAGCAAACATAAAAAGGACTTTCCATTGGCAGAAAATCCACTAGAGTCTCTAGTAGAGTCTTTGAGGACAGCAGCATTCTTGAGAAATCTTTGAATAAATAAAATGTGTTTTCTTACAGTGCAGAGCTGTTCAGATTTCACTGAAACCTGCGCCAAATGGCTTGCATGCTACTTCCGTTGAGGAAGAGGTAATCTATCTTTTCCATTGTTTCCTCTTTCTTTGTGTTTCATGGAAGATGAGATATGGTGGAGAACTCTTCTGCTCCAAAATAGCTCAATTTAGATTTAGTTTGCCTAAATCGATTACAACAAAAAGTCACCTTTAAGACCTGGTAGATAATTCTGTGCTTGCAACCAAGATTTGTGCACTTGTCTATAGAGTTAGGACTCCTGCTATGCAAATTTCAGCCAACTTGGATGCAGGTTTCTAAGACCTTGATTTTCCTGGCAGCTGGAAGAAATCTAATAGCTAAGTCTGATCTTTCTTCTTCTAAAGCTGTCAGTGATGCTGCCAGTTTTATCAAATACAGATCACATCCTAGAAGTTAAATCATTATCCCTCATCTTTTGGTATTTAATTTTATATATTCTTGTGTGTAGTACACTATAAAATGTTTAATGTGAAAACAAATTCTTGTGTTGGTCCAATGAAAAAGTAAAGGCTTAAACAAGTGCCTATTTCTGATTTTTGTCATTTTTCTATAATTCTATTTATGTAACATTTGCTTCATAATTTTTTCTAAATACATGTGTTTGGAATGCCATAAAAAACTAGTTATCAGCAGCTCACTAACAAAGGTGAAAGATTACTTTCATATTTTTCCTGTTAATTATTAGCAATTCATAGACATTTTACTAGCATGCATTTTAACTGAAATAGTACAGCTATTACTGGGTAAGTGTACTCAAAATAACCACATTTGAAAACTGGTGATTTCTTTGCACTTAATAACTGCTTTGCTTAATTGCTGAAAAGGAGCTAAAAGTAAGATGTTCTAAGCTCTATTATTAGTTGCAGCTTCACAACTTTTTTATTTATTTTCCAAATATTTTTCCTGGTAGTTTCTTAAGTATGGCATTTGTCTGAGTGCTCAGTTAGAGACACGGTGTGTTCTGTTGTACTCTGTCCAAGAAGTCCCTGGTACCTCAGAGTGAGCTAAGTTCATACATGTAGCTTAGAAAATATAAAAGTAATTTTTCTTTTATGCTAGTGAGCTGATGACAACTAGGTTTTTTTAGTCTGTCTAGCCAAAAAGTATGCATAAGTCTATTGATTACTTTTGCTATTTATTTTATTTTAAAGATTTATTGTGACATCTCTGCACAGGACATGCTAGATGTGCTAGAAAATTATTTCTGCCCTTTGTATAAAAATAGATTGATTACCCTAATTTTCTCTGTTACACAGAGAATTTTTGTTAGAACAGAACACTGGATAAAAGTGGTTTCATTTATGGGTGTCTATCAAGCAACCATGTCTGTTCCCCATTCTGGAATTTTTTACTTTAATAGGAAAACACTAAAGCTTCAATAACTTCAAATCCTCTGCATACGCTAAAAGCCTCCTTGTGTCACTTGCACAAGGAGGGGCAGAATGCTTCCGGAGTCACTTAAAAAAAAGAGATCCAGCACTGGCTTCCCTCCAGCCAGTCTTCAGTGCTGTGTGTGAGGGCTCAGGGATAAATTTGGGCTTGGGACACCAATCGCGCAGAGTTTCTTTTCCATTCCTTCCCTAAGAAATGACATAAACAAGAGTCTCTTATTTTTTCATTGAGCAGGAATACCAGGTGGTGGACAGGTACGTTTGAATAGTCACACTCTTGTGAGGACTGGTACGAAGGGGAAAAAAAAGGTCATGTCTCTAGCCATATCTTCAAAGCTATTTAGGTTACTAAAGCCTTTGGGAGTCGGTGGCAGTTCAGGAGCTTGATAACTAAAGTTATTGAAGATCTAGGGGTTAGTCTATACCCGAGTGGCCTTTCTATATGTATTCCAGTTTTTACAGAGGCTGCGGATATGAGCAAAAGCTTTCATGACTTTCAAAGAAAAGTGGTATCAAGTGGAACAAAGAAAGTTTCCTGACTCCACCTTATTTAGTGAAGGGCATTGCTGTGTGTTTTGACATGTCTCCAGCAAATACAGTGAGTTATATTCTGGATATCAGGACTCCTGTAGTCCTTCATTTTAAGTTGAGTAGATTCAAGAACTTATAAACAGCGTTCAAAGTTTCCTTTTTTTTTTTCCCTGGAATTTTAAGTAAAAAACTTCAGGAAAAAACAAAATCATAATCCCCAAAACTCATACAGGTCAAATATTAAGCATCAGAGTTTTTGGACATAAGTTGCGTGGCTACTCAACTTACATATTTAGTGATCTAGAGCAACCAGCAAGTCTACTAAAGAGGGAAGATTTAAACAAGTCTAAGAACAATTTCAGCCTTCAGTCTGAAAAATTCTGTCACGCAGGTGCTCATCCAGAGGTTGGCAGGTGTTCAGCTCAGTGCCAGAGGAAGCCTGAGAAGGAAAAACATAGCAAGATCTTACCCACCTACCTGTGTAGTTTTTGCTGCATAACTTGTTACAGCTCTTTGAGGCAGAGAAGGTCACCCCAAGGTTGGGACAGGAATGATACCCCCTACACACATTCATTTGGGTTCTCTAGGTTAAAAAGTATGTGCTGCTAACAACCTCTTATTGAAAGCATTTTTAGTGCTAACGGAGTTCCCAAAGTCTCATTTTGTTACATTTAAATATTCAATATTTATCTGCGCTACTTTTGCACCTTGAGTTACAATACTGCTGATGTCCAGCATGCATGCAGACACTGTGCAGATTTATATTCTCTGACTTGGTTCAGCTGCATTCAGTGTGCAGTGGAGGGTGGAGGATGCAAATAAGCCTTTCCTGCTGTGTCCACAACCCTGAAACAAGCCATCACTGCATTGCTTCATCCAGCTGCGGAGCTTTCTCCTGGAAACATCCACTGCAGGGGGCTGCTGAAGGAGCCTCTGCCATCACTAGCTACAGCTGGCTGCTTTCTCCTTTCTATACAAGCAGGCAGGCAGCTAGAACAAGCGCCAGAAATGATTCCAGGGAGCCCAATTTCTGATCCATAAATTAAAAACAATTAATATGAACTGGTCCCCTCAGGTCTGAATTATAAATTGTGTGCAGAATCTCCTCCATTTTCAGACATCCTTGGAAATGAAAAGCTTTTGTCTTCTAATAGTCAGCCTTCAACTCTGAAAATGTCCTGAATACAGATTTCATAGGGAGTATAAAATCAGGGAGCTTGATTCATCTTAGGATGGTATAACTGATGAAGTCTATTTTGAGCTCATTGTAAGCCAGGAAAAAGAAAAGTTATATCAGTATACTATTAGTGTGACAACAGTGAGTCTGGGCTGTTCTACTTAACATTTTATAGCCAGGAAACAACTTGTTCTATAGAAAAAATAACCTAGTTAGCCCTTTTTTAACCTAAGGATCTTCCGTAAATTGTCCACATAGCTGTCTAGTTTACAGCAACACCAAAAAATCAACATTCAAATTACAGTTGCTAAGCCTGTTAAGTCCACATGAACTAAGTTTAATGACTGACAGTAGACAGTTAATGTATTTGCTGAGTACTACTTTTATATTCTTTTCCACATTTGAAAGAGCAGTCACTCCTTTCTGTTGACCGAAATTGTTAATTTATATGGAATTACAATCTTAAGAAAATCAGAGGTATTTAAATCAGAAATAAATTAAATATACGGCAGTGTTCTAAATGAGCTCATATCGAACTCATATTGAACTCAATAAAACCAGGATATTTTAAGTGGAAAAAAAGTACTTATTGGTAGATCAATTTATTTAGGCATTAATAATGCAGATCACAGGTTTTATATTACTCCAAAACAGTTGACAAGTCACACATGAGTTCCTATGTGTTTTTCTGTGATGAATTTTTGCTTTTTGCAGAATTACTAAAAAGACTTCTTGAGTGTTCAAAAGCTTTTGCATTACACTTTTGAAAACATCTATTTTTCAGATTTACAAACAGTGCTTGTGTGTTCTTATGTACATTTTGGCTTGAAGAAATAATAGAGGTGACTTCAAGAACTAGCAGTAAGTTTCAGGAAGCCACATCAACCTTTTGGAGAAAATTCTTATCAAGACAGTTTTTTTCTGGTTTATAATTTCTCAGTTTGTAGCATTATATTGGTTTAAAATACTTACTGTATTAAGTGTCATTTAACCTGCACTAAGAGTTGATGAAAGTTTTTACTATCACTGAGCTTTTGTTTCAAGTGCCAATTACAATTCTGTTAACATTTTGAAAAATGTATAATGTTCCTATATAAAATGAGATAGTAGTGACTCACAGAATATAAATCTCTAAACTCTATACATTTTAACATATGACTGTGAATTATTCAGTACATTAATTACTCTTTAACAACTTCTTTATCTTGCCTCTTATATATAAGAAGTATCTTTTACAACTGAAACAGTGCTTTCTCCTTGGCTTTCAGAAACAAGTTCTGCAATACTTTGAAAACAAACATGAAAGGAAGTGTTTTAGTGAAAAATTAGTTGGAGAATATCAACAACAGCTTAGCTATGGAAGGCACTGTTTGTTTTGTACCAGGATATTTTTAAGTCTAGAATTAGAATTTGTTTCTATAGAGGGGACTGTTTGCCAAAAAATGTACAGAAAAACATTAACTGGGCAGATCAAATACATGAAAGCTTTTGTATTTTGAATACTGTAAGCTTGTATTATTTCGTGACTCTAGGTATAAATCTGTATCAGGCAAACTAAAAGGGCAAGAATGTTTTCAATTCTTTATGAGTTTGCAGTCCTTTATTAGAATTTAATTTACATTGTGGTGAAAATTACTCTTCTTAGTTTACTGTTGGTGAGAACTGTTGTGTATTTTAATGCAATTGAAATAAGAAAGCATTCATTACCGGTAATAGACTACTTAAGCATCTCATAACTTTGCTGTGGTTTGCTTGCATGTAACTCATATTTCATACAGAGAATGGTGCTAAGAGAAATATACCTTTGAAAATATAAAGTATTCAGAAATTAGCAAGTACAAGTTTGGCCATGCAGTCAAATTTGAAATCTTTTTTTATCTGTCTTCTGATAGCTATCACATACGCAGTCTGTGATAGAATTACGGGTACATCCAGCTTTCCTGGGCTTTCATCCTGTGCTGTAACAGAAGGTGCTTTTTTACCCGACTGTAAAACATTCTTCCTTTAATCACAGTACATTCTACACACTTAATGAGGTAGAGGTATGTTATCATGTCATTAAAGACTGTATTATGATATATAATAAATGGGAGCTGATTTAAGAGCGTGCCATCTTTGATGTGCTCTAATTTGCAACTGTAATTTTCTTCTTTTTGTATGTTATTTACAGTGATTATAAAAAAAAATTCTGTTATATGCAACTATATTGAAACTGCATCACTACCTGATTTACTCAAGTCGTCTACTTTTATGACTCTTCAGAGTCTGTGGAATTTCATAGGTTTGTATATTGATTGACTCTACATAGTTTCTTATAGATATCACCCCCCAAATCCATCCTGTCACCTGAGTAGGATTCCCTCACTGAATTTCAACCATTTGCTGAAAAGATCAAAGATTTTATAGCTCATCAAGTAAATAATAGTTACAAACAAGGCAAAGTTACACTTTGTCCTCACTGTAAGTAATTATTATGATCATTAATTGGAATTCACCTTGCTGCCTCTCTCCTGGTAGCAGGGAGGCAGCATCCCATAACTGAGAACATGTCAAAGTACTAAATTTATTGAAACACCCACATTTATCTGAGAGCCAGTGAATTAATACAAAGAACTGAGAAAAAACAGGTCTTGAAGTTTCCGCTGTCCAGGCATACACACGTAGGGTGACCATCTGTCTAGACTGACCTACAGAACATTTTTGATAGCTTAATGTCAGCCTTTTTAAAATATAATTATTTCTGAAGTAATAAGCCAAGATAAACAATGGCACCAACACAGTACCAAATGGTCTGTAATGTCTGAGTCAATGACACCAATTCCTTAATGGTGCTAAGGAGAAATGAAGCTTAATTAGAATGATGGACAGATTTTGGCACTGGTAGAAACATACTTTTGAATAGAGAAGGAACACACAGAGGCATGGATGGCAGGTACATCCTATTCTAATTGGTACATTTCTTATGAATGGAAATGATTAGTTATTAAAACAGATTTTCACACTTTCACCAACTCCATTTAGCCCTTTTTGTTTGAAATTAGCTGCTTTTAAACCACTACTTTGCTCTGCATTGTTTTTCTATCTCCAGAAATAGCTCTGCCAGTGCAAGCACAACTTACTTCCCTGGTGCTTGACATGCCCACCTGTATCTGTGCCTGACACAACACAGATCAGTGACCAAAGACACATTTTTTTCCCTCCCTCCAGGAGAACGGTGTCCTGGAGGAGCTACCTGCCTCCCCTCATCCTCCTGCATATGGGCACAGAGTTCAGATGGATGCTCAAGAAAAGTTACCTAAGTTGGCCAGGCTGAATTGCTTCATTAATTTTAGGACACAGTAATCTGAGCTGATGCTTTGAAGATGTCTTTTCAGTATTGTAATGGAAGCAACTTCTCTGGAATGGACTGACACAGCTTGGGGAAAATCTGTTAAAAAGTAGAAGCATTATTTCCAAGTTAGGTTTATCACTGAGGATGTTGTCAGAACTTTTATGTATGGTATAGAAATAATACTTGGACGATTTTGAAAATAACTCTCAGTATTTTGCACCATGGCATTTCAAGAAATAGGTTGAAGTAAGGCTAATTAACTTCAAAGAAGGAAGGAGTAAAAAGGGTTCTTTATTTATTTATTTTTTAGCTAAGTTCTGTTTTAAATTAAACGAGTAATGAAAAATTAAAATGGTTACAGGGCCACCCCTATAATTTGATCACTGTTTAATTTGATTTTTTGTTATATTTAATCAGAGCCACAGGATCCAGCTCATTTGTATTGTAAATTACACAACTTCTGCCCTTTATTTCATATAGAGTTGATCACTTTTGGCAGATAAGATTGGATTATCTAATCATTGGCTATATAAAATTGCCATTTAATCAATAGGGAAGGTCAAAATTTCTAAATAATATGATCTAGAAACAAAGTATCTGAGGAAGTTAAAGGCTGGTGAAATCCAAATCAACTTTTACATGTTTGAGAGGTTATCATTGACTATAGGTCGTTTCACTGTAACAAATTACTGCCTTTATCTTCTCTTGCCATTTACAGTTTGATGGCCAAACCAATGGCTAGTTATTGATTATAGCTACTGATGACTTGATGGAGTTAGCTCTTTTGCTCATCAGTGTCTTTGATTGTTGTTTGAGTTCAGAGATAATGAATTTTATACTGCCTGTTCTGCAAATATGTAGTTAATGGGTAGACATCTTCAGTCACTGAATATCTCACTGTGAATACAAAGCTTATTTCTTAGTGTTTAGAAAACATATCTGCACTTATTATTTGATAGTCTGCAGATAGTGACAAAATGGCAGAATATGTTTCATCCTTATTGCTTCTTCAGCAGTCATGCAAGCCAACCAATAATACATAATGTGCTCTGTCTTTCAACTTGTGGATGTCTTAGGATGGGGTTTTTGCTCCTTGTTACTCTGTGGGTATGCTTAACTTCTGGATGACTGTTACTGTTCTCAGGTTACACTCTGGTTCATGACCACACTAATGACTTTCTCCAATTTCTATCACATATCCACCTTTTTGCCAAATGTTTGAAATGTGTGTTCTGATGTCTAGTTTGAATGGCTTCTGCTGTGTGCTTCTCCTACTCTGGTGGCATTAATTCTGAGCCCTTTTCATCAACACAAATCCAAATATATTCCCCGCTAAGTGAGTCTTGCTAGTCCAACCTCTGCATTTTACTTCAGCTACTCACTTCAGCTGTGTTTTGTTTGTTTGTTTTTAATTTTATACAATATATTCAATTGTAAGAGTGTCCATTAATGCCACATTGGCATAGAAGGGTGAATAGGTGCCTGAAAACTTAATTGTCACAACAAACACATCTGGCTACCCATGCAGAGGATTTTTCTGCCCTATAGAGACAGAGCAGGAAGCTTTACTGACTACTGGTAAGGAAATACGTTGTTTGGGGAAGAGTCTGCTCCTGGCACATATAATGTTCATGGAAGATTAGGAACAGAGACTGCTGTTTGTTTTTTGAGAGCAAATGTGAGAGACACCAACAGTTGAACAGTCCAAAGGTGGGGTAAGCAGAAAATACCTTTATCTGGTCTTGCATGGAATTTTCTGGAGAAGGGCTTGCTCTTCAATAACAACCCAAGATCCTCATGTATCCTACAACTCTTTGTGGAGGTATAGGAGGAAGGAACTGAAAAGGATTGTAGTGGCAATGTGGAGTTTTACATGAACAGTTCTTGCTAAGGCTTTCTGTGCTTTATTTGGAATTTCCTGTGTAAACTGATACTCTGTAAACAGCAGATTAAATGAGTCAGAGGAGCAGAACCATTCTGCAGAAAAGAAAGGTAAAGACAACAGACCAGTGACGGTAGTGATAGGCGGTGATAGCCAGATCATAGATCATGTGCTCTGCTCTGTTGCTATCCTGAAGAGACCTCCATATCAGAAACTGTTTTCAAATTCGTGGCGAAAATGACAGTTAATAGCAGTATCAAAAGGATTTCAGTTTGCTTTCAGACAACACCTGAGGCTTCTTCTGACACGGGAGTTGCTACTATCACCTCTAGAGGCCTCACAAAATGACCAAAGGTTGGCAGGAGCAAGTGAAGCTGATCCAAATGGCAATGGAGTACCATAACAAGAAGACAAGTCATGCATGGTTCTTGTTTTAACTCTCATAATGTACCTCCCAGCTCCCATGATCAAAGCAGATCTCTTAGTAACTCCATGTTCCTGTCACTCCAGTTTTCTCACATGGATGTGTTTTCACTAGTAGAAACCATGTCAGTAACCAAATACCTCCATTTCTAAATCACAGGTATATACAGGGAAATATTCCAGGTTTTCTTTCCACGTTAACACAGTGGTTAAATAAAACTAACTACCTGCTGAACTCACATGCAAACATGAGAACCTGCTGCGCTCATTCTGGACCAAATTCAATCACAATGTAATAATGTCTTTTTTTGACCTGAATTAATCCAACAATTATTGCTTTTGTATTCAGCTACTTTTTCTAGTGTGAATTTTGTTTGTTTCTGAACACTGTCTTCACAGTACATGGTAGAACAAGCAAATAACAGCAACAAAAAAAAAATTTGGAAACATTTTAACATATACATTATTACTAAAGCCACCTTACTGAAATTTAGGTGTCTCCTCTTATTTATTTTAGTAGCAATTTTACTGGGTTCTTATCATTAGAACTGTAAAACTAAAAAAAAAATAAATTTCTATGATCTTCTCTTAGTCTTCAAGTCAAAAATATACTGAAAAAAACCACACATATGCATTTTGTACAAAAGTTTAAAAGATGAAGCAACAGGTAAAAATCAAGTTGCAAACCTCTCAAGAATAATAAGACAGTAAACTTGACATTGCATGATATTTGACATAGAGCAAATCACTATTTACATTTTATCACAAAACATTTACCTGAGAAAAGGTCATGGTGTTAAATTTGAAGACATTTACAGCAATTGCCAAATGTTTACTATCTACATGAATGTCATGCTGCTTAGTCAAAGGAAGGTTGATGCGCCAAATGTCAATTATTTCAAGTTGTTTGATGGCAGCACAGATTGCCAAGCAATATAAATGAGAGGTTTAACAAATATTATATACACTGTTAACCATTAATCTTGCCTAGCAGAGGTTAGAGTTCCACATAGAGAGGATTTATGACAAGCAACAGTGCAGGACATTAAAACTCAATTATTGCTGTCCTGGATGAAGGCATTATCATTAAGTTGTGGAAGCAGTACCTTGTTTCTTCTGATATGGCTGTCAAACTTGGGAAAGCACCAGGGACAATTAAATTACTTTAGGAAATCATTCCATTATGCTTCTCTTTGCAACATTTTGTCCTTTTTAGAACAAGGAATGAAAAGATTACTCAGTACCCTTTACAAGAAATCTAGAAATTCACACTGTATCTTCTATGGAACTGTGAGCAAATTTTTACTAGAACCTCAGGTTTTTAGAGCCAACCCAAATGTTACATCTATAACAATACAGGTTAAGGATGTCTACATTTCATGTTTATGAAGTACATGTAAGCTATGCATGTTAATAACCTACACATCCATCTGTCGCAGAGCAAATACTAGAAGAAAATGTTGCTTACAGAGGAGTACTTGGTCAAGTCAGAACTGGAAACTCCTTGAAAAGAGTTGTAGAAACAAAACAATTGGGACTTCAAACTTAGAGTCTGATTTCTATACACAGATTGGAGTTCAGAACATTTAATTGACTTGCTATACAAGTCTGATGTCCTGGCTGACTCCTGGTGGAGTTAGAAAACATCATTCCTTGAAGTTTAGACAGAGTGTTTAAAATATATGGAATCATAGAATCCATATTCTCAGTTACATTTGGAAAGGACTGTAGTATCATGCAGTTCCACCCCCCTGCCATGGGTGGGGACACCTCATGCTAAACCATGGCACCCAAGGCTCTGTCCAACCTGGCTTTGAACCCTGCTACAGATGGAGCATTCACAACTTCCTTGGGCAATTCATTCCAGGGCCCCACCACCCTCACAGTAAAGAACTTTTTTCTTATATCTAATCTAAATTTCCCCTGTTTAATTTTGAACCCACTACCCCTTGTCCTATCGCTACAGTTGCCAGTGAAGAGTCCCTCTCCAGCGTCCTTGTAGGCCCCCTTCAAATACTGGAAGGCTGCTATGAGGTCTCCATGCAGCCTTCCCCAGGCTGAACAGCCCCAACTTTCTCAGCCTGTCTTCATATGGGAGGTGCTCCAGTCCCCTCATCATCCTCTTGGCTTGTTCCAACAGTTCCATGTCCTTTTTATGTTGAGGACACCAGAACTGCACACAGTACTCCAAGTGAGGTCTCATGAGAGCAGAGTAGAGGGGCAGGATCACCTCCTTCGACCTGCTGGTCATGCTCCTTTTGATGCAGCCCAGGATACAGTTGGCTTTCTGGGCTGCAAGCACACACTGAAGCTGGCTCATGTTCATTTTCTCATCAACCAACACCCGCAAGTCCTTCTCCACATGTGTCCTGGGTTCAGCAGTAGCAGTCATTTTTTCTCCTTCTTGGTAGCTGGTGCAGTGCTGTGTTTTGACTTTCAGCTCGGGAACAGAGCTGATAACAAGGATGTTTTGGTTTGGCCAAGGACTTTGTGAGCCTCATGCTGTGCCAGGGAGGAGGGGAAGCCAGGAGGAAGCAGAGACAGGACACCTGACCCAAACTGACCAAAGAGGTATTCCATACCACAGCACGTCATGCCCAGGATGTAACTGGGAGTTAGCCGGAAGGGCTGGGAGACTGCAGGGTTGGAGGAGGTATGAGTCAGAGCTTGGTCGGGCTTGGGGGGCGAGTGATCGGTCGGCTGGTGCTGAGGTGTTGTATTCTCTTCCCTTGTTATTTCCTTTATCATTATTATCATTGGTGGTAGCAGTAGTGATTTGTGTTATACCTTAGTTACTAAACTGTTCTTATCTCAACCGGTGGGAGTTGCATTCTTTTTGATTCTCCTCTCCGTCCCTCCGGGAGCAGGGGGAGGGCAAGAAAGGGGGGGAAGTGAGTGAACGAGTTGCCTGACTGGGTTTAAACTACGACAACATGGCTGCTCTGAATCTCTTCTTTGCCCAACCTGTAGCTGTGCCTGGGATTACCCCAATCTAGGTGAATGACCTTGCACTTTGCATGGTTAAACTTCATGAGGTTGGCATCAGCCCACCTCACAAGCATGTCAAGGTCCCTCTGGATGGCATTCCTTCCCTCCAGCGTATCAACTGAACCACACAGCTTGGTGTCATCGGCAAACTTGCTGAGGGCGCACTCAATCCCAGTGTCCATGTCACCGACACAGATGTTGAACGAGACCGGTCCCAACACCGACCCCTGAGTGCCACCACTCGTTACTGGTCTCGAGCTGGACATTGAGCCATTGACTATAACTCTTTGCGTGCATCCATCCAGCCAGTTCTTTATCCACCAAGTGGTCCATCCATCAAATTGATGTCTCTCCAATTTAGAGACAAGGATGTCGTGTGGGACACTGTCAAACACTTTGCACATGTCCAGGTAGATGATGCTTTACCCCTGTCCATCAGTTTCATAGCTGCAACACTGAAGGCCAGCAGATTGGTCAGGGAGGATTTCTCCTTAGTGAAGCCATGCTGGATGACACCAATCACCTTGTTTTTCTTGTGCCTTAGCATGCCTTCCAGGAGAATCTGCTCCAAGATTTTCCAGGCATGGAGTTGAGACTGACTGGTCTGTAATTCCCTTGGTCATCCATGTTCCCCTTCTTGAAAATGGGGGTTATATTTCCCTTTTCCCAGTCGTTGGGAACTTCAGCTGACTGCCATGATTTTTCAAATATGATGCACAGTGGCTTCACAGCTTCATCTGCCAGCTCTTTCAGGACCCATGGATGGATTTCATCATGTCCCATGGAGTTGTGTACCTTCAGATTCTTAAGATGATCTTGAGCCTGATCCTCTGCTACAGTGGGCCTGAGGTGTTTCTCTGGGCAGACCTGAACTTTGGGCTACTGACACATAGATTTTTTAAGTAGGTATATTTTGCTAGTCTGATAAAAAAATCTCATGTGAAATGTTGACTGCTCAATTTTAGCTGTAAGCTTTTTGTCCTTTTATGAAAATATACGTACTGTATGTACTCATATGTAGTCTATCTGTACATAATTCTTGCAGGTCATCAATTTACTTGTGCAACCCAGAGACTGCAAACCTTTTTATTTTTTTTTTTCCAGGTTGTAAATTCATCATTGCTTCAATCTAAATCTCATATCTTGCCTTTCTTACATTTTTCCGGGAAATCTAATCCAGTTGCCAATAACTGAACAGAATGCTCTGCTGCAGTGCTCTGTAATGAATTAGAAATTTTCTGTAAGATAAAATAGGCAAAACCAAAATGAAAATAAATTTTGCTGTACAATGCGTAAAACTGACTTTTCTGAGTTCTTGTATACACTGCACCCAGACCCATGGTGTGAGAACGCCCAATATTACCGCCTTTGAAAATAATGCTTTTGGTCTGTTAGAACATAGACTAACCATCAGAAAACAGTCTAGGATTCTTCACTGTCACTGTGGGTAAACTTCCATTGTGATCTTAGCACCACAGCTAAACAAATTCAGGATAGCAATGTTTACCTAAAAATTTATATTTTCCCTTTTACCATTGAATAATTGAACAGGTATCAAATAGCAACATTTTAATTATTCATTGTGTTATTTCACTTATTAGAAAGATGGCTGTAGGCAAATAAGTGTCACTTGTGTTAAACTGTGAACATCTTCATGAGGTTTGCTAATCAGATCTTCATGGTTTAAACCACGGGGGATCTTTATTCCTATATGGAAACACAGTAAAATTACTCAGTATTGGCCACAGAACAATTCTGATAACAAGGAGGATAATTTCCTCTTTCTTCCCTCTCTGTCTTCTGGTAGATGAACTTAAATGTCTAGTTTATTTGGTGAGATTGCAGTAATAATTTTAATGGGTCTTTACCTTTCCATAAAGATGGTTAACTTTCAATCCTTTCCCCTCCCTACCCCTTTAGCATATGAACAGTAGGGTGAAAAAGTTTTTTCTACAGGAGAGCAAATAGACTATTCCATTATGTACACTTCTGGCCATATTTATACTAACAAACCAACAACAGTGACTGGAGTCTGTTCTCTAGCCTTCAGGTCAAGGGCATGTGCTGGCTTACAACTGTCCAGCTAAACTCCCTTCTCCCTGCTCCTAACCAGATGCTCCCATCCATACTCCTTACTGGATCACTTCCTAGCCCACGTTATCTAGAAGTGCATGCCAGGGCACTGCCTGGGAAAACAGTAGCTAACTCTGCCACAACCGTCATACAAAGTATGCTAAAAATTAAGCACTGAGCAATTGTGTGACAGTGTGCAAGCTTTGGTCCTACACTTCAGTTTACTATAATATACTTAGTTTACATGTCTATATAAGGCATTTCTGTCGAATGCCTTCTCTGTTTCTCCATTACTAACCAGTATAAGCTCACTTCTATTCTGGGTTTTGTCTTCTGTTATATTTTTATATTTTACAGCATTGTTTGCAGATTGAGTGGAGACTTGATTTATTCCTTCTTTGGCCTGTATAAATAGCCACACAGTGTGATAGTCTGTAGATTATCAGGTTCTTTTTCCAACACATTTCACTACCTGAAAACGCATCCTTTCATAGCTCAAGTCAGGACAGTGTTGGAAAAGTGAAGCTGTAACTGATGTAGCTGAATCTGGACGTCTTTACCATGCTCTAATTCTTTCTGAGGACCTTTCTTAAATTTCCACTACAGCATATGCAGTAGAAGGGCCTGCAGAAGGTTAAATAAGAATGACTCAGGACTGCAAAGATAAATCAGATCCAGGCAAACAATTTTCATATCTGAGTTAAGTCTCTGTTTCAGGTTTCATTGCATAAGCTATCACAGTGATAGGCTCACTGTAGGATCCCAAAAAGAAATCTTTGAGCTTCTGTGTTTGGTGAAGTTGTTTATGGCTTTTCCCTAATTATAGTAGAGACACCTACATTAAAAGGTAGTAGATCAAAGCATTCAAGAGCGTGAAAACGTAAATAAAGATGATCTACACAGTCTTAACTCTACTGTCTTATTTATATGCGTGAACACATGTTATTGTTACTGCAGGATGCCTTTCTTCCTGGGTGGGATTCATTTCTGTGTAAAGGTTTTGGGTTTAGTTATTTTATGAAAGTTAGCAAGAGAAGACTGGACTTTAGGGAGACAAAGACCTCACTATTTTTTACCAAACTAGAATATTTAAGGACTGTGGGATAAATAGAATAGAGATGATTTATCCTTGATATAAAAGCCACCTTCTCTAGTTAATTACAGTAGTAAACCTGATGATGTGCTAATTTGTTAGGACTTGAATGTGTTTAGACTAAGGCAAGAGAAATATTTTTTGACAGTGATAAAATATGATGTAAACACTTTTCAATCTAGTGTCTGACATATGTACAATGGTCAGGAAATATAACACTATGATTTTAATGATTCTATGCTGAAAGTACAAAATGAAGCCGTGCTTTATCAATACAGTACCGTAATTCAGTTTATTATGAAGTCATGTATATGTTATATACTTAACTAATGAATAGATCATTTAGCTGATTAGGAGACAAAAATAGCTCTTTGGAAATATTTCCAGAGTTGGTATCCTAATACCTGACCCCCATCCTAGATTTATTAGATGCATTTAAACAGCTCTTTGTCCTGAAATATTTGGGGTTTAAACTTTCTCCATGCATGGGGTTACTCTGGCTCTTTATACTTGCCTAGGTAGAGTCCTGGTGGCTTCAAACATTGTACCTGTACTGATTTTGAAGTAAGTCTTTCTCCATTTATGCATTTGGTTTATGTGCACAAACATTTTATAATGTCATATGACCCATTTCCTTCCAAAGTCTTCCCCCACTTTTAAAAAAATCTTGTCCTCCCATGAAACTTACAGAAATACCTGTTAGACAACACTTTGTTTTCGTTTTGAAGTATGTTTGCCGTTTCTTATTGAGATGCTTTTTGCATAGTAATACTTTCAGCACACCTTTTCCAAACATTGAAAGTATCAGAGGGATAACCCATTGCAATCATTCCAGCTGATCTGTTGATACAGGGCTGAAGAGCTACTATGCTGAATATATGTGCTGTGGAAATCTGTTTGATACCACTGAAAGTAGGGAAGCTCAAGCTCTGGCTACATTAGACCAGAATCCCTTGTTTTGTATCTATACTCATCTTTCCCATGATCTTCCAAGAAACCTTTTCCAGTGCTGTGGATCTTGCTGTTGGTGGCAGTCATCCTGGCTCAGGTGCCATGGTACTATCTGAAAATAAATATTAACCCAGACAAAACCCAAGTAAGCTAATGAATTGTATCAGCCGTACACAGCTGACAGCAGATTTTCTCCAAATTCCATTATTTTAATTCAGGGTGGTTTTTTTTTTTTAATACCCTGGGACAGGGATTTTCACATAGGATTTTTGTACTCAGTATTTCTTTTCTCCAGTCTGTGGAAGGGAAGTTTGATATTGCCTTCTAGTGTCTCTGATGAAAGTGATGTCAGTGATGTGGTATGAACATATGGCATAGAACTTCATCTTTTCACTGAGATGCATCTTATTGGTACAGATACAACAATGGGGTTTATAGAATTTCAGTCTGACTTTCTCTGACCCTAAGAAGTCCGGATTTCTTGAATGTCTGTATTGCAATAGATATTTCATATATTTAGTTTTATTTTTGTCCCATTAAGGACAAACCTCTCTGTATGTATGTTATTGTTGTCTTTGAAATAACAGGTTTTAATCGTCAGCTGTCATTGGGTATTTTCTTCAGCCATTATCCTGGTAGATCCATTCTCAAAGTAGCTTCTTGGTTTATCACACACAATTTCAATTTCACTGAAGTTGCTCAGAAAACAATGGGCTAGGTTATCTCAAGCAGCCCATGAGGATTTCTTTTTCATTTGTATCAATCTGCAAATATCAGGCCAGGAGAAAGAGATACTAGAAATGAAGCCCAGAAGGGCTTTATATCACCTTTCTGCTGAGGATTCATCAAAGAACAGTTTCATTAACTTTTGCTTTGTTTTGTTCTCAGCAATGCAATTTGAAGTCCATGGGCAATAAGTTATTTCCTTTGTAATTCTGATATGTTTAAACTGCCCACGTGAATGGACATCTACACAAGACAGGGTAAATGAAACAAGCCTTTCGTTTAAGACTTTTCAAACATAAATATCAGTTCCAGCCATTCAGTGCCACATGTGTGCAGGCACATGTTCATGCAAAGTGGTAACATCCAAGAGCTGTTTCCTGTGCATCTGGTAAGGTATAATAATGCATCACTTACCTAACTTGTCTGTGTTTAATAGGACAGTTATAAGGCCTCATTCAATAGAAAGGGAATCTTCACAAAGCTGAATGCATATGCTCATGTTTGAGGATTTCAGTGAAAATCATCTTTAAAATATCTGATTTTCAGATACTGAAATATACACAGCAATTTATGTTAAAGAATATTATTCAGAGGCTGCATCAGTTCTCATATAGCAAAGCTGAACACTCATCAAGTAAAATATGTCAAACTTCCTTTTCAAAACAAACTGTGATCCATTGCTTTTCTAAGCTACTATTTAAGTCTTGGTGGTTTAAAAGAAACTTTGGCTGTCTGAACTCCACTTGAATCCACTGGTAAGCACTAATATAAAAACTTTTCTGCTTTGTTTTAATACAAAGGTCTGGGTTATCTTCCAAAGCAAATGAAATATGTCTTGGGAATTGGGCCCAAAATTTAAACCTGAGCACCTAATATTAGAAGTAGATAAATTACACACCAAACCCACTATTTTTGTTTGTTTGCCTAATAGTGATGTGCTCTATGTGCTCACTGGGAAACTCTTAGAGCAAAAAGTTGTAGACCACAACACTGCCAGAATAAGCTGAATTATGTTTTAGGCACCTAAATTTGAACTAAGTAGTCTATTTTTCTCCGACAACGTGTAATTCCCATTGTTACTAATTAGGACACATACTTTACAGTACTTTTTGTGGAAGTCTTTCAAAAACACTTCATTAGTCTCTTCTACCAGAGCTGTGTAACAAGTTGTTGCTAGCAGTCAGTTGTTATTCTTTGGCGTTTATATAAAGTTTGCACAATTATTTTTTTTTAGATGCAGTTTCTGTTCAGATAATCAGTGAAATGCAAATGCTAGCAGTAAGTGTATCTTATAGTTCAGCTTATATCAACAAAAAAGGAAGTTTCACCCCTATAAACTAAATTCCTGATGAAGAATTCCATTCCAAATAAAGCAATCCATCAATATTCCTCCCTTGTTTACTCTTCGATCTTTAGAACTGATGGTTACGCTGGCTAGAGAGATTTACTTAGAACAGTGAAAGACATTCAGAAAGTCCATTCAATTTCTTGATTTATGTGTTATTGATGCATAAAATAAGCTTGTCTGTGAAACAGCCATGCTGAAATTGCTATTCTCTTGCATTTTTCATTATTATTCAGCTAGACTGACTCTTGAGGGTCAGATTAGAATTCATTCATCTAAACCCGCACTGGTGACAGCAAATAGCCTCATATTAGCTCTTCCAGTTAATATCTGCACCAGTATTTGTAAAGTCATTAGTACTGAGAATATTCTGATTGGGCAGTACATGTTTTAACAGATATTCTTTTAACCTTCTGTGCAATGAAAACTTTAAAACCATTGCTTGATATTCTTGACATTTAATTCAGCCTATGCCAGCACAAGCTTGTGGTTTTCACAAAGTCTTTTATTGCTGGTGATGAGAGGTCGTTGCTTATTAAATAATCGTATCCCTTCCCTGCAGTACTGGAGATACGCATTTAATACAATTATAATGCTTTACACTTATATAGTGTTTTTCTTCCAATTGCTTTTTAATTATGTAATTAAATTCTCAGCATTCTTAGGAAGTAAGCTGACTCCTTATTACAAACAGGGTATTGGGCCAGAGGCAATAGCAGCATTTTCATATAGTCTTTAATATTTAAGCTGGAAAATGTAGCTGAGCATGTCTGAATATCAGGCTGTATTGCACCAAAATTACCAGTCATTTAGAAAGCTGTGGAATAAAATGTGTTACCATAGGTCACTGAAGTAGTTGGGGTGAGAAATACGATTGAAAATCCAGTCTTGATTCTTCAGGCTTAGAGTTAGATACTGAAATCTCTCCTTCATGTAGATGGATTCTGCAATCTGTATTGAGGCAAAATGCCAGCTGCCTTTGACCGAGTATTCCCAGGCAAGCACCGTAGAACACATCCATCGCTTCCCATCCTCGGATGACACAAGAAGGTTTCTGATGAATAGTCTTAATGCATAATCATATTTAAGCCATAAGTCAACTTTTTCAAGCCTCACTGAATCTTTAGCCTTGTAGGAACATACTAGAGAGCACGAAGGAGGGCAGCAGGAGAGCAAGCTGGTGCCCCACATGTGAAGCAAGGCAGCTCCATAGGAAGAAAGAGGAGACAACAGCTGTCTGGAAATCCAGTCTTCATCAGCAATCACTGTTCCTCAGCATCATCAGTTTTGACAGCAGCAGGCACAGGAGAAAACATTGCTTTTTGTGGAAGCACCAGCACAGGGTGGCACTTTCCTCCTCTTCCTCTAGGGAAAACTGATGAACCAGACTCAAATATTTCATGAGCCAGACTGACATAACTGGCTGCCAACTGAGCTGCACAATAGCCCTTTCCATCCCTCTCTCCCTTCCCCAACAGCTCCATCTCCAATGCCCTCTGTCTCCTCTCACCCTTTATTTTTTTTTATCTTGTTCCCAGCACAGCCCAGCTCTTCACAGCTCACATGTCACATGTTCCGTGACACTGTTCCCAACTCCTTCTTCATCACCCGCCTCTCCCTCAGCTGTTGCTGTTCTTTGTTCTTCTCTTGTTTCTTCAAACTCATTCTTGAGGAGTTTTCCATTATGTTAAAACTAATTATACTTAAGTAGCTAACACCATCCATGTAGTCAAATGCCACTTTCACCCTTCTTGACTTCTCCTTGGACTTCAGAATTATGGTAACTGCCTTGAGATACTATCTTCCCTTTGTTTTCACAGCTTAGTCCTCTACTGTTTCATCTTCTACCTTTAATATTTATTTAGGTCTTTATTAAAAAAACTGATGAAATGCATTTCTGTTCAAAGCAACAGTGAATCATACGCTCACATGCTTAGGTAATGTATTGAATAAGGATGCCTTTCTGACCCAGAGCCTAGACAGCTGTTTGTATGCTCCTCTTTGCCATTGTTGTCTTTGGGATCAATAATCCATTGCTCTGCACAAAATCACTCAGCATTTTAGATTTAAGAAATCTCCCTCTACGCTCCCATCCTGCTTCCCTCTGCCCAGAGCAATGTTGGAGATAAACTCACTCATACATCTTTGTGAGTGTCTGTTGTTGATTTAATCTTCTAACGGCCAAAATTGAACTAGGCCTTCTTTCGTATGACCTCATTTTGTCCCCTTTGCTTTCCTCTGTGAAGAGTTCTTTCATGCTCCTAAATCACCCTGTGGGTGTCTGAAATCATTGCTTACTATACTTGAGATTATAATAAAATAGACAAGATGATGTTCATCAGTGTTGATTATCATGAGGCTGTTTATCATGTTTTAGTGTTTCTGTATTGTATTACTTATGTCTGTCTGTTGCTTGTATTGTAGGCATGTTTTAGGCAAAAAAATAAGAATAAATATTCCCTGACCTAAAACCTTATATTCCAAATTGAAGCACATCATTAAATAAACTAACTTCTAACCTCCATGCCGAGGTATATAATGCAGTTACAATTGCAGGGTTAGGAGCTTGCTTTGACAATTCTGTATTTGCTCTGCTGCTGCATTTAAAATGTTTTTGGGTGTTTTTTTTTCTTTGGGGGGGAGGGGGCAGTAATATTCATAGATATATATTAAAATCATGACAGAGTAAGGTTGTGTTGTCAGTAATGTCACAGGGAGGAAGCTAAAGAGCAGGAGTTTCAAATCCTGGTCAAATAAAGTAGTGATTTTGCTCCCTTCAGTAGGCATTAGATCCTGTCTGAAGAGAGTAAGGCAAGCATCTTGGGAGGGAAAGTACACTAACCAACCAAGCTGGCCAGTTTGGCAGCAAATGTAGAGGAAATGTCAGGTTAAGTTTTCAGAGGTGGTTAAAATTGTATATTAGGGTGCTACTGAAGAAAACAAATCCGTGTTAGCAAATGAACATCCCTGGGAAAAAAAAAAAACGCATGAAGCATCTCACCCTAGGTGTGTGTGAGGCAGTTGGTGATTTCGTGTTGGTGAATGAATTTTGTCCCTTGGACTCAAGCCGTCTTGCAATGAGCCGTCTGGTGGCTCGCTGTAACGCAGTGTCATCGTGCCTTCCTTCGACTTGGAAGGTGACTGGTGGAGACAGGGGGATGGCTTTCATAGTGTGACTCACTGCATGCTCCCTGATGGTATGAAAGCCATAGCTAAAGTTTTAGATATATGGTTAGAGATTTGAAGATGCCACTCCAGAATCAAATCATCATTATTTTTTAACATAAACCAAACTGTAGGTTATATAACGGAAGATAATCTAAGCGCTAATAAAAAATGTAAACACCATTGCCATCTTGTGGTTGAAAGTTGCTTCAGCAGACTTTTACAGACATTATGTGCTCCTTCTGATGTCCTGTAAACATAGCACATTTTCAATTAAATAGGCGAATCAAAGTGGCACAACATAGAAACAATGTCCAGACCTGCACATCGGAATTAATTACAGAAGCAGACAAACAATCCTATTTGTCTAGAAAAACTAATCACATGGAGAACTGTCAGGAGCTGAGAGCGCACAGATCATTATTCAATGAAATAGCGCTAGGCATATTTTGTTCCATTGAAATAAAAGGATATTCTGCAAGAATAAAACTTTTGGATGACTCTCCATTTTTGTTGAGGAAAAAAAATCTCCTATGTAAAGTATGAGCCTGTGACATAGAAAGTAAATACTACTTAGATTCCAACCAGGGAAAATGTGCTACTTTTTGAAATAAGTTCTATATTGTGCAATATTAGATTCAGCATGCTACAGGTATACTCATGTCTGCAGGAATTATGATTTGATTCTTTTTTCCTTTCTTTTCCAGTTTCATAGTTGCCTCTGCAACTGGGCCTCTGAGCACTGTTAGAAATAGGATACAGCATTAAATAGGGAATGCTGTCCTAGATCAGATGATTTTTCTGTGTGTTCTACACATGAAGTTCATTGGAAATTTAATATCAAGTTATTGTTTCACAAATAATTTAGTATTTGTAAATTGCTGAGCAAATGTATTTTAAGAAACTATGTCAGAGCATCAGAATTATTTTTCTTTTCCTATCTTTGGTGACCAACAGATAATGAATAGAACTGGGCAGGAAACAATCAATGTCTTTGTCCCACTGAATTATGATTTTCAAGACTTTTCTGTGCTTGTTAGACCTCAGACACACAGAAGTTTTTTGAGACTTGGGGGAAGACACTGGCCATAGGATCGCTGGTACCCTTGGGCTTATGGTTCTTGATCAAGATGCTAACAGCTAAGACAAAGGTCCTCAATGGCTGTTCTTATACCCCTGTATTCCATATAGCATTGTTCATTGCTACATTGTTCACTTTTATCTCTGCTCTTGAGCAAAAAGACCAGCCTAGACAGAAAAATCTTTTGCCAGTAAGTTATTTTCTGTTTTTTCTCATGCAAACCTTTCCTTGGTTTGGGTTTTTCATGAGCTGTTTTCTTAAATTTTCTTCTTTTTTTTTTTTTTTAAATTATTATCATTATTGAGGAACTCTCTCAGCTGTAGCAGAACTATTATAACCAACAGCATGTGAACAATTCAAGTATGACCCAAAAGACTGATGACCAGTGACTATAAAGATAGAATATAGACATTTTTGATCTGTTTAGTTATATCCATTTCCACATTATTTCAGTTTGGGAACACATTAAAACCTCATTCAGAGTTAATTCAAATTTATGCACATTCTGAACTCTGTATGTCTATGTCTCATGTGTTTGTGTGTCTGATCTCTTAGAACCTATTGGGTCCCAAATACTACAGATCACCCCCGTGTGATTAATGTAGAGCCATGAACTTTTCTTAGTCTTGTGAGACAAACTCTGTGATTGTATAACATAGTAATAACATCTCTGAATTTAAGCCTTATCAAGAGAATAGTATTTAAAGCGTGCAATATTCCCAGACAGTTCTATTTTAGAAAATGTTTACATTGGTGAGATTAGTTTACAGGTGAATGCTAGAGGGATTCTTACTACAGGCATGAGTTGTGTACCTTCCTGTGAAGGTGTGGTTTAGGTTATTTGTCGGGTGTAGGTTGCATTTTTGTTTTACAATGGCCTATTGAAGCAGCAGCTGCCATGGCAGTCAAACAGTATACAGTCTGGATTGAACCAACTCTTTATCACCATCTAGATCCAAATATAAAACTGTACCTAGTATTACAGCACCTGCTGCCCTTGGTGTGACACCTAAACACAATTACAAAGATGCCAGACAATTCTATCAGGGGACCAGTTGCTAGGAAATGTCGAGAACGCAGATACTGCCCACCTGGCAAACAGGAGCTTCTTCCTCCATGTCAGGTTTTTTGCAATAAATCTTCTTCGTTTGGCTAGGGACAATAAAAAATGGCTTGGTTGATAGATAGTGTGCTTTTTGGGAAACCCACAATATAGATCCTGCTATGTCTCCTACATACAGTAAAACAGCTTTCATGAGAAAATTTCAGGGTGGATATGTCATTGTGCATCAGAAGCTAGTGGTGAAAATGTGCTCCTAGGAGTTAGATTATATAAATCCACATAAGAAAGGATATAAAAAACCCTGGGTAACTCTTATACCAGAAAGCTTTCTCCTGTTTTGATGCATTTAAGGGTTGATCTGACAGATACCTTCTAGTACGTAAAATAGGCAGCCCTTGTTGAACTCTCTGGAGGTCAAAACTTCTGGCCTTTGAGCACACTGAGAAATACCAACACCAGAAATTCACTTCCTTCAGATTGAGACCTTCCAGTGCTTAGCAGACACTGATTGCAGGTTTGGAGAATGTTCAGTTTTTTCTTCCTTTATCAATTAGCTTCTTCACAGACCACATCTACCTAAACAAATTTAGAGAATTAAAAAAAAATGCAGCTATTGAATTTTACCAGTCCCCATTGTGATACTTAAAATATTTTTATCAATCTCACTAAGAACACAAATACTGCACATTCAGTTTGCTCATGTGCACAGGAGACATTTTACTGAAATTCACACTGAAGTTAGGTATATAAAATGTTGATGGATTTCACACAGCATTCCAGTACACATTGCTAACAGATACTACATGTATGAATCAGAAAACAGATGAAAAATTGCAGGGTATGGATTAGGCTGTTAGATTGCAATATCTGATCTAGACCATAGCCTACAAGTTTTGTTCCAATTTTTTGAACGTATCACCTAGCTATAACATCCCATAAGCAGATCAGAAAAGATGCTGTAATTCAGAGCCATGCTTATACTTTTTTCTTCCTTAATCTTCTTTCAGTCTTACCTCTGTTGGCTGGTGTCCAGAGAGGAAGGCAGAGCTATTCCACAGCTCTTATCCTTTACAGGGGATCCCTCATATATTGTAATAAGACAGTGCATTTATAGCAGCCCTCAGTCACTTCACTGACTCTCTGCCCTCTGGCCTCTTTGCTTAATCAGAGCCTGGGAAGGCGGAGCCTGTAACATAACAGCATAGCGAGTTGCCTGACCGCAGGAGATGGATGCTGATATATTTCTAGGGTATGATATCAGTATTGGTAAATTTTCAAATATCACCCACTGTTATCTTGTATTCATTTAAAGATATATTGACTCTGGCACATGCTGCCATAGATCTAATCCTAGGAACCCGATTGCAGGTTTGCACCACATGCGTATTTAACATACGTTTGCTACATGTCTTCAGATAAAGCCTCTAGGCAGAAAAAAGCCTCTTTGGGAATTGTGCTTTTATTTTGCCTGAAGAGCTGATCATTTTCCTAGGAAAAAAATCCTTGAAAGGCGTAAAATTATGTGAATGTTTCCATAATGTGTACACATGTATGCAGTAACTTAGTATTTCAGAATATATCATATTCTTTACACTTACCTATAATATCTTCCTTTTTTCAGCTGAACAAGCATCATAGAATCATAGAATCATAGAATCGTTAGGGTTGGAAAGGACCTTAAGATCATCAAGTTCCAACCCCCCTGACATGGGCAGGGACACCTCACACTAAATCATATCACCCAAGGCCTCGTCCAACCTGGTCTTGAACACTGCGAGGGATGGAGCATTCACAACCTCCCTGGGCAACCTGTTCCAGTGCCTCACCACCCTAACAGGAAAGAATTTCCTCCTTATATCCAATCTAAACTTCCCCTGTTTAAGTTTTAACCCATTACCCCTTGTCCTGTCACTACAGTCCCTAATGAAGAGTCCCTGCCCAGCATCCCTATAGGCCCCCTTCAGATACTGGAAGGCTGCTATGAGGTCTCCACGCAGTCTTCTCTTCTCCAGGCTGAACAGCCCCAACAATGGTCTGCATTTGTTGGTTTAGATACAATTTTGTTGCTAAGCCAGTGCCAGAAACTTTTGATGGTTTCCTTGTGGTAAAACAGCTACTTAACTTTGTATGTTCACTGCAATAAGGATTTTGGTCCTAGTTTTCAGCATCTGACAGTTCATTGCTGTAGAATAAAAAGTATGTTCCATTATTTCCCACATTAATATGCAGGTGAGAGGAACACAAACCTGGGGTTGATTGTTTTCGATATAATCTCATCTATATATACTACAAATATGGCAATGCCGGTCCACCTTTTAACACTTAGGAACTACTGATTCACCACTTATGTACGTGGAAAAAAAAGTGACTTCAGTTTCGAGAGCAAACTGACAGGCCTATTCTAGCTAATGGCAACCCAACATACATGAAATATATCAACTGAAATTTCATTATTATATTTAGGGTTCAAAGGACATTATCATGCACTGGTAGAATGAAACTCAAATATGAGCTCTAATGACATTTTAATACCTGTGCTAACTATAATATTGCTGGGGAACAAGGATTATTATTTTTTTGTTTCAGCTAAAAACAAATGAATATTTTAAAACTAAAATTATTCAAATGTGTTAAGTTCTGATTCCTGTAGTTGTAATACTGGCCTAACAGTTTGCTGCATTTTCAAGACTGCAAGTACCCATGCACCTAATACTCATGGGAATTATCGTAGCACACACTTTTGTAGGAAAACGGCTAAAAATAAAGTTGTTATATATGTAATTATATCTGGTCATAGGGGTAAAGGGTTTTAAGTAGCTGTGCATTGCTTTTATATGCAGTAGAATTGAAAGGAATCATTCAGTGAACTCTGAATCAGATTAGAAAGGAGTTACACCTTTGCTGCAGGTGATACATTTGGGTCTAGTAAATACAGGCTACCTTTTAAACTAGGCCACTATGAGCTCCTTCAAAATGCTGGTAACCCAACCCCCCTCTGAGAAAAATCTTTAAAAAAGCTAGCAGTATCTAAGCCTTTCATTGTTCAGTTTAGAAACCTACAAAACTTAATTTCTTTCTCAAAAGATAACAGATTTTTCATCAGGTTCCTGGAAAGGTGCCATTTTGGAATCCACATGCTTTTTCCTCCCTCTTTATATCAGAAAAATAATTACAAATTTTTCTTCCCTCCCCCATCCCACCCAGGATAGTTCAGAATTTTGTTGAGTAAAATATGGTCACTTCTGTGCCAATTTGAGAAAAATCCAGTTTTGACATAACCAGGATGGGGTATTCTGGTTTCTTTTTTATGGTTTGGGGTTTTGTTCTAATCTGGGCCTGCCATAAAATTTGGAAATGTGTGAACTTGCCTTTCCAGTTAAATAACTTCTTTATTTTGTTTTTTTGGTTTTTTTTTCTTCTAATTGGTACACCAGTGTGGATATGGCTACCACCTAAATAGCAAGCAGACCCATCAATAGCTTCTCTATAGAGCTCACAACCAGATGGTGGCAAAAACCCCACTTGACTCAGGCTTCAATAGCTAATCTGTTTCATAAGTCTCAGGATGTACTTTCAGTGAGCAAAAGATGTTCATAGCATGATTGAAAAGAGATGAAAATGCACTGGCTGAATGAAAAGGCTATTTTTTAACATTTTAAGACTCTCCCACACAGAAAGCCATACAAATATTTACCTAGCCAGATTATGATTCTTGCGACAAGTGCCTCTTGCACACACTGTATATCTTATTACACAGAGTTAAAGCAGGCTTTCACTAGCAATTTGTCAGAGTTGCTACTGCCTCACAAGAAAACCTGCTACTGCCTTTTCTAAATTTATAAAAATAAAAGTAGACTGCCTTTAAAATGAGGCAGCTATTAAGTGGAGAAATGGAGGGTGAATTCTTAATCCAGAAAGCAGGGAAGATTTCCAGCAATTTTCAGATAATCAGATTTTCCTAGACTTGTGTGCTCTGAAAAATTTCCTTTTATACTAAAGAGTACATCTTAAAGAGAGAGGGATATGCTGGTGCATGCTGTATTAACTCTTAGTTCTGTGGGCTAACTCCCTTCTTGTTTGTTTTTCCTAGTGAACACAAGACAATGCAGGATGCTGAATGTTGCCCAAGCCTACACAAATTACTGAACATCCCAATCTGGTAGATTTATAATTGACACAAAATTGTTCTTCTGTAGGTAGGGTCTAGGAACAAAAGTGGTACAAATAGAAACCTATTTTTGCTTAGGAAAAGAAGTCAATTTATAGTCAATGAAAAGTTTACTTTATTGAAAGGGTTTAGCTGCTGAGACAGAGCAGAACACCAAATTACCTTGATCATTTACAGTTGCAGACCTTCCTGAAAGACTGCTATAAACAAGCAGAAAGCTCTTTATGCTTCTTTATTAATGTCTGCAAGAAACTAAGTCACCATTTGGTGAAGGGACATCCAAAAATGATTTAATTTGAAATGCAGTTTCAAATATCAACTTGTACCTTTTTCAAAAACATTTTTTTACCTTAGAATGGACATTGTTTAACTATTCTGACAGCTGAACTATTTGCTTGCAATGCATATTAGTTATTCAGATAGCAAATATCTGCCTGTTCCCAGGCAGATTTTCAATGGAAAGCAAAATGTTCTCCTTGGCCAAGCTTTGGAGGAAGTGTGTCAGCTTTGGCAGGCTCATAACACCAAAGAAATCTGAGTCAGTATACAGAGAAAGAATTTTAAGAAATATAACATAGGAACAACTTACTATTGCCATGATTTTCTTATGTCTCCTTGATTCAGTAATTTACTGGATTTAAAAATTTCCTTTTTATCAAAATGTGATTGTAAAGGTATGTGTGAGAGTGACTGCATGTCTTGCTCAGCCACAACTTTAGTGAAAATGTATGTACACAGGGATCAGGTCCTCATCCAACCAAAAAGTCTTAAAAATTAATTCGTTGAATTATTTTAGACCATTTTGAAATTGTTATGTTTGAAGTGTTATTCCCTAGTAATTTTTCCAATTTACAAGTATAAATTAGATCACTAGATATCGCCCACTGAAAGATGCTTAAGTTTAATCAAGTTAGCATCTTTAGCTGTATAAAAAATAACTTTTCTTCAATTTTGGAAGGAAAAGTTTTCCAACAAAAAGATAGTGTTAACTTTACTGTTGTCTCAGAGGAAGATCACTTAAGAATGAACACTGATTTCATTACCCTTGTTGGAGGTATAAGCTTGAAAGAACATTTAAATTAAGAGCTGAGCCAAAACACTGGACTATCCACTTGAAACAATTTAACAGTGCTTATTAGCAGGATGTGTTTTGTCTCTTTATCAAAGTAATGCTAGTGAGAAAGAAAAACATCATGGCTTGGGAAATAATTTACACTCAGTGTGCTGAAGCCATGAGAAACCTATGCAGCCTGTCCCAAGACACTGAAATAAAGCATAAGGTTATGTTATGCCATCATTTTCTCTATGTATGCTACTTATTCTACCTACCCCTAAAAACATCTTAGAGGCAGAAAATGCAGCACAGTGCTAAGTGTCTCTCTGTACTTGAAGACATAGACTTGCTTCCTGTTTTGCCCCAGGTTTGTTTTCTGATCTTGGGAAAGTCATTTAGACTCTGTGGTTTGGTCTTAATTTTTAAGAGGACCTAAATCCCAAGAGGTGATTAAAGATGTTTGCACTTAGTGCTTAGAATTGCAGCTGGTGGCACCTTTGTCATGCTGTCACATGTGTAAACCTTGTCATGGCCCTTTAGCTAGCACTGGAGTTATATACTTACCATAGCCTAAAGTAGGCGATCTGAATACTTTCTTTACCTTGCCCCCCTTAAGAAGCTTTCCATCATTGCACTAGCAAAGCAGCAAGAAGAATGTGATTTTTTTTTTTTTTTTGGTCCATTTCCTTATAAATTAAAGTTCTCTTGGGAAAGATTTCTGTCAAAAAGAAAGAGAAATTGTAACCAATGTATTGAAAATGCTTCTAAACCTGGTCTATGAATAAGAGTACCTTTGATTAAACTCCAGTGTTATCAGCCCTGACTGAACAAGTAACAGTGCTGTGCATCTCACCAGCGAGCTTGTAGCCTCCTCTTTTTGATGACAGAAGTGTCTTTTTTTTCCAAATCAATAGGATGGGAATGCCACTAGTGGGGGAATGCTTTTCTTGCAGGTTGGCTTTCTTAGATGGGAACAATTATTTGAATGGAGTGGCTGAAAAAAAATGAAGAGAGAAATAATGAGGAAGACTGTGTAAGATACAGTCTATGTGGAGTTTTCCATGTATTTATAATACTAATTTAATATTAATATCTGTTTTGTATTTCTCTGTAGTTGAGACATGCCTGTAGTTAAAGACACAGCAGCAAAACCTGTTACATGCATATCACTAGTACATATATTTATTAGTCTATAACAACTCTAAGGATTGTTTCTTAAGATATATTTGGATTGTCTTTTAGTCAAGGTATCCAGTCAGTAAGTAGTTGCCTCTTTCTATTTCTAAATTACTAGCTCAAATGAAGGTAGTATATTAAGCATTGCCCTTCTGATCCTATTGTAATTTTTGTACACATACTTCTGCAAATTTCAGTTCAGAGATTGTCAAAAGAAACTTTTCTAACATTTCTTCTTAATCTGCTTCTGAAATACATTAGTGTGAGAAAGATAGGGCAGCAGATTAATTAGTGAGCAAGTGAACCAGTTAATTAATATTACAATTAAATCTGCCTGAGGAATGCTTATAGCATCCTTGGCACTTCTCAAGTAATGAAAAAGTGTTTGCTTTCTCCCTCCTTCTCAAAGCTCCAGTGAAAATGTGGCTTGTCTAAAACGATGCTGGTGTGAAGCTGGTCAGAATGAGGTGGAGGAGTGAGTTACTGTGGGGTCAGTATGTGTCAGTGTGTCCTATGATAAGTCTATTCTTCGCCTGTTCACAAGGACTGAAATAAAGTAGAAAATTATAATTATATACAATATGCTGCCAAGAGATCAACTTTGTTGCTTTTGGCAATCACTAATGACTTTTTATTTTGCAAGAGCAGCATAATGCTTTATTTCTGCTCCCATTTTTCATAAAAACTTAATTTGCATACATTTCTGCAAGAGTGAACCATGTTTCTATGGGAAAAAAACTCTAAGAATCAACTGAAACAGAAAGAATTTACCATAAGTAAAAAACAGGAAGGAAAAGGTGAAATAAAACCATATAACATATTTCAGACCCAAGCCTTCATACCGAAAAACGGCTGCTATTTCGTTTTTCTGGTCCTCACGGTATCTTCTGGCTCCTAAATCCATGTAGATGAGCTAGGATAAGTACTGAGCTCTGAACACATGCTTCCCAAGGCTGGTGATGTCCCCAGCGTAGTCCCCAGGCTCCAAGTCCAGCACAACCTGACTCTGGGATTTACTGATACTGGATAAGCAATGCAGCAGTGAATAGTGAAAGGGGCACTCATAATCCTCTCTTGCAAAAATAGTCACTTCAAGCTCTGTCTGAAGGGTCACTTTGAAGTGACCCTCCTGGCCCTGGAGTGGAGCCCTTAATGAGACTCCTTTGCTGCCACACAAACCTTGGGAAGCAGCAGCAGCAGCAATCCCTCCTAACTTTGGCCTGATAGGATTACAGCAGTTGTGAGCCTGACCACCATACTACATTCCTACAGGGTCAGAGCCATATCTTTCTTTTCTGGACATGCAGAAGGGTTCAACCCAGGCCCAAGGGATAGCTAGTAATTTATTTATTTATTTATTTATAATCTAAAGATTCATGCAATGAATTGGAGTAAAAATCACTTGAGAGAGGGAGAAAGGGAGGGAGAACAATGGGCTTGGCAACCTCAGGAAGATTACTGTATTTCACATCTATGAATGGCAGTGCATTCTAACACACAAATGAAGATACCCACTTCTGCTGTTAAGAAATGGGGTAAAGGGAAAGTAAATGATTATTTTTTTTTCTTTTTGTTTGGGTTTGGTTTTGATTTTGTTTTGGATTTTCTTTTAACAGAAGCAAATGCAGTACATCTTTCTGTTGGTATTGGTCAGTGCACAGGTTGATATTTTCAAAGTACATTGGTGAGCCTGCCAGCCAGCAGAGTCTGGTCCAGCACATGCACTCCCACTGGTGTGACTTGAGTGACATGGAAGAGGTCGTAGGACTGCAGCACGTCCACGCAGGAACCCTATCCTGGTACGCTGTAGCATACATGTGAAATATGATAGAGCATAACACCATCTACCCCACTCAAGGTTGCCTGATGCAGGAGCTTCAGGGCTACAGATTCTACTTAAGCCCTGGGCCTGTACCAGTGGCCAGGCAGTAACTTGGGCAGGGTTTTACAGCTGAAGAGTCTAAGCCCCTCTCTTCTCCAAGCAGCAAAGAGATTCTGCTTACAAAGACAAATTTCCAGATTTGTCCTTCTTCCTTTATGTAAAAAAATTAAGCAGATGTATTAATGGGAATCCTAAACTATTGTAATACCATAATCATGAGTATCTGCAATGCTTCTGTCAGAGACTGCAGTTGTACTCCATATGATTGTCTCAAGTGTAGATATGAACAACTTTGTAGAGCAAGACTGAATTTAATTCAAGTAATCTCACTTCTGCTGCACCTTAAAGGCTGCCACGGTCATTACCAGAATGATGCACAAGTCACAAGAGAACTAGAGGCAGCTACATAAGAAGAGATTAAAAAGACCAAAATACAGATATTTAAAGGCAATTTGAGAAGCTATTGAAAAAATCCTTGAAATTGCTATATTTTTTGCATTCATCATTTAGGCCAAAACATTAATTGCCAACTAACAGTCTGAAAGAGACACCAGGACATTTCTCCATTGTTTAATCCTGTGATCCAGATCATTTTCCCCTTGCTAGTCACACCGGGAACTAGGGCTGTAACTCACCCTGGCCAGCAGAACAAAGCAGCTTATCTTTCTAATGGTGAACGAAGCAGTGGCGAGACACCCGTATTTTAGTAAGGCTTTCTCCACAATGCTCCCTTTTCATTGGGATGCCAGCACATGAAAGAGCCTGTAGAAAGGAGGAGCAGGGCCTGCAGAAATCATTTCTGTCTAAGCAGAGCCCCTTCACATCCCCCCTTTCCTGGGCTTGCCAACATGAAGGAAAGGGCAGCACAGCCCTATGAGCTCCCCCAAGGAGCTCACTCAGTTGCTGAGAGTTCCCGTGATCCCTCACCAGTGCCCTGGACCACCCCCAGCTGAGGGCAGCACAGCAGCCACACTTCCATGGATGTGGAGACCAAATGAGCCATCTTAGTTTTTTTTTGCCTGTTCTACCTTTTGTCTTTTGGTATCTGAAATGACCTCTATGGATATCTGCTCAGCCTGCTCTCACCTGCCTCTTATGCTTGACCTGAAGGGCTGGTCTTTGGGCCAGAGTGTGATCCACAACTGTTTCGGGCTCTGTTCAGCATGGTGGAGACACTTGAGTTGCCATCACAAGATTTTTTTCACCCTTGGTTTTGCTTTGTCTAGTAAGAATTTGGAGATTTGCATTCCAGTTGGGTTTCCCACAGCCTGGTGTATAAAAAAAATATTTATTCCTAAAACTGATTTTCACTTTTTTTTTTTTCCTAGACTCATATAGACTGAATGGACTTTTCCTTCTTCCTTAGTCAACTATCAGAGTAAGCAGGAAGTGGTTGTTTGGAAACTGAATCCTTACAGCTTATATTCAACCCATTATATTTCGTGTATTCCCATTACTTGGCTATCGTTGTTCATATTTTAACACTATTTGAAAAGGAAACTTGCAATTTATGACAAGTAAAAAGTGTGAATGACTGAATCAATGTCATCATTGATTTCACTGAAAGCAGAATCAAATGCTCAGTCAAACTGAACTTAATCCTGCAGATTTTATTCAAATTATATCCCCATTCAAAACACTGGGGAATTTGGTGTAAGCCTTTCATTATCGGAAACCTAGATTTTCATTGTAAGATTGCCACTGGCAATTAAATCTGCTCATTATCTGGTATAAAATCTTAATATAAATTGTTTAAAACAAACCTGTTTTAAATATACATTTAGAGGGATAAGGACAGAGAAAACAGGTTTGATGATACATCTAAAGAACAGATAGGGTGTATCTGATACATTTTTGTGTTATGTCAACACAATAGTACAACTAGAATTAATATGAAATGTAATTCACAACAATACTCATTTTGTGGGTCAGTGTAGCCATATTTGATTTTCAAATCCACCAGTCCATGAGACATTAACTTACTGCATCTGGAAAACTACAAACTGGATCTTTTACATACATAGATCATATTTGTTCCATAGGAAGGGTTTTGTACATTAGAGGTGTTTTTGTTAATTATTCATTTGCATTCTTGGAAGTATAATTATATTATAAAAATATAAGATGGCTATAAATCTTATTTGATTTAGGTAATGAGTAAATGACTAGTCAGTTGAAAATAGGTTTTACTTAAGCAACAGCTTTGAAAGAAATATTTTTTGATTAACACAAATGGTACAAAGCATCTGAATATTGCTCTTGTATTGTAAATCACCAACTATTGTAACTACCTATACAGATTCTAACATACTCTTAGTGCATGCACACTGATGAAAAGCATTTTTGCAATAAATAAATACACTTTGCATATGACATTTAAAGCAGTTGATTAAGGGAAAGGGATAATTAAAAGTTGATAGAAGTGTCAGATTTCCATTTATGCACTTTCTATGTTTTATAATTGCATTAGTGTTACACAAATGTATTCCACCATTCCTGCAAGTATTAGGGCTGACTTACTAGATTATTTGGAGTGAAAATATTTTAAGCTATCTCTTAAAGCATGTTCCTTAATATGAAAGCCTAAATATTTTCAGAGTTAGATTTATTTGTTAGTGTAGTGCACCTGTCAGCATAGAGTTAGAACATGACTAAAGGGTATTATGAAAAAGACATGGTCAGGTGTGTGCTGGTGCAATGAATGGTAATATGCCTGCAGTAGAAGCACATTATGCTTTTATTTCTGACTGTACACTGAATTATTTACACCTTCAAGGCAGCTGATTGAACTGCAGCATCAGTCAATTAGCAAATCAAAAATTTATATGATTCCAATTTAGCATGGAGTCCTTCTCTCTTTTTTTTTTCTTTTTAGATTTTCACCCTGACAGTGACAAATTACTCCTCTGCTGGCTGAGATTGGAAATTAAAAGCATTTAGAGTTGCTCATGCATTTATGCTAATGAGAACTTCTGATATGATTTGCATGCAAAAGAGGACAATCTGAAAGCTCATCAGTTTTTCATGCTTCCGCATTTTGATGTAGTAGGATTTTTTCTGTTTTCTGCAGAGCAGAAAGATTTTTCTTGGGGAAACAATACTCTATGTGAACAAAAAGAGTTTTTCTTTTAAGTCAGAAAGTTCCTATTTTTTTTTTTTTACCCTCCAGATTCTTGTCAAATCATTTGCTTTGCTGTTTCAGAACTGCAGCCCACATTCATTAGCATTTTAGATGTTTATCAAAGGAACGATCCAATATCTGCCATGCAAGATTATAGCTCAAGCTTCATTTTAAATTCAGCAAGAAAAAAAGACCCGAGGACAGATGAGAAGAGGGACGTGCACTCTGACAATCTTCTTCACAGATACACCCGAATTAATCCTATTTAGGGCAAAATTTGATTAATCACCAGAAGTGGCAGCTTTAAGTTCAGTGAAATAGTTAACTCTGACAAATTTTCGGGACCTCTTTGTCACAGCCTTTCCAGAACACAAATAAAGAACCTGGAGAATACAAATGAGACAGCAGATAACTTCAAAGTGATATTCTTTAAATGAAAACAAAACAAAACAAAACAAAAGCTCCTGGTTAGTAAAGAGATTGCTTATTGCATATTTAGGTGTTTAATTTTGCTTTCCAGTTGGCTATAAGACAACATGGCAAAGAATGGTCTCATGGTAACAGAAAGCATCGATGTCTTTATTTTGCTTCTGCAGTACGTGCATTTGCAGGTAGTGTGATTAAAATAATTTCCTAAGTAAAGGAAGAGAATTCTTTCCTGAGTTTTTGCCTGGCTTGAGAAGGTCAATCAAGTTATAGCTGGGCATGCTTAAGTTTTTTTTTTCAAAATTATCTTTTTGACACCAGTAGTTTGAAAGACACTAACCATTGTCCTGTGTTTACAAAAATATTTGGTTCTATAGTACTTGCTGAACATTAGCATAATCCGATAATTCCTTCAGCCCCCAAAAGATACTGTTTACAGTTTTAATTGTAATTATTATTTCCATCTTATCGTTCAATTGATCAAGTTCCAATGGATTGTTAGTAAAACAAAGGCAAGATGTATGTTATGCCTATTTCACATCTCAGTTAAAATTAATGAATGAAATTCAGATCATAACATATTAAAACCGTGTTCCAGAATATACTTCACACTTTAGGTCATTTTTCACCCCCAGGTACATGAGGCAGCACTGGAGACTTGATGGATTTCAGAGGTGTTATAGAGAGAATTTCACACATTGACTTCACTGGCATTGCAGTGAGGTGCTTTACAACCAGTGCGCTGTACGCTCAAAGACAGCTAACAGTGGGTATATACTATGTTTTGATAACATCTCCTGTCTCAAGCCAGTATTCTTGCTTCATGCACTTGAAAATAAAATAACACCACTTCTTCTATAAATGCAGTAGTTCCCCTTGTTCTTCTGCTGCGTTAATCCCTGCTTTGTGGAACAGATATCTTACTTCATCCCTTGATGAGAAAGAGAGGGGTGTGGCAGGGTAATCATGAACAAGGAAGCAGAATGAAGAGTCAAGAATGGAGACTAGGAGATAAAGGGCCACGCAAGATCATAATTCAGCCTTGCCTATCTTTGGCATATTAGAAGTTATGGTACAGTGGAAAGTAAGGTGCTACCTAAAATCTCTCCAGTCCTTGATGCTAAGTTTTCCTGCCACCACCACCATTAAGTCAAATAAATCGCTTCTTGTCCTTGCTTTAGACTGGCATCTCAGTATCACCTTTTAGCCCCGCTTCTTTTGACAGCCAGCTGGATGGCTCTCTCATTTCACACCTTTAAATGTGCCTAGCCAAAATCTCTCACTGGAAGTTTTTCTTCCAAGTCAACTACTTTGCAGCTGAGCTTATTATTTTAACTCTCTGAGGTTCTGAACTTTTCAAACAGTCAATGTGCCTTTCCATGGATAGAAATCAGGCTTTTTTCTCTCACCCAATTCTTCTCCCTCACCCAGTTCACCCAATGCAACTGATGTGTCCTTGGCCATTAAGGTTAGGTATTAATGATAGTAACTGTTTTTCCACTTTCCTTCCACATCCATAGGAAGCCCTCAGGCTCTGTGGATGTTTCTCTGTTACAGTAGATGCACACAAACGGCTCAGAAGCACTATCAGCAGGGAAGCAGAGAAATCCCTGTTTACCAATATCTATGAAGACAGGAAACCCTGAAAACTCCATGAATATGATGTCTTACATGAAGTTCTTCCTTTTCCAAAGTCTTCATGTAACACTGGTTAAAAGACAATGCCAGAAGAATTAATTATTTTTTCCATTTCCTTCTCTTACAACTAAACTTAATTTGCCAGGGCTATGCTACTGAATTGCACAGACTGAATGTTTTCGTATGTCTTGTTTTGCTATCTTTCCTGAAAAGCCCTGCTGAGATAACCCACCAAAATGCTAAATTAAGAACATGATTTTCTTAACTTGACATCTCATGCAATGAAAGTTGTCTCCAGAGCCTGTTTCCTAATATTTGCTGCAATTCACTTTATTTGAACATAGAATCAAAGATCTCCTGAACCAAAAATCTAGTTTTTATGTTCTCAAAAAGAATTTACAAGCCCAGAATTTTCTTTTATCCTGTGTATTGCTTATTCTAATACACTTCTCTTCAGCAAGAGGATTTGTAAAGGTGTCCATTTGAAGACTCTCCCAAGTTATAATTGACTTGGTTTTGAGTGAGGTGGGTTTGCTTCATCAGCCTGAATGATCATTGCCTGTGGTAAGGAGGAGTTTTTGCCCTTCAGATACTTCTTTCAAAATTATTCTTCATTGACTCCAACTGAATAGCTAAGATTCTTCAACCAAAGATTACAAAAAGGAAAAATAATAATTTTAGAATAATTTAGATGCCAGCTTAGTGTCCCAGCATAATACAGCTATATTCTCATCATGGTAAGAAAATGTCTGTCTTTATCACTTATAGTTTATATATATTGAGTTCTCACTCTTTCATTCTACTGGCAAAACATCATTTTCACAGGCTTCTCATGGCCTATTTTGGGGGCAAGCCAGCACCTCTTCATCTTTCAGCAGACACCTCTATAAATCACCTTTCGATCTTTAGTGAAATAGGCTATCAAAAAGTATGGGAAAATAATTCAGAAGCCTCTGATCTGGAGTTGTCATTTGTCTTGCATTATTTTGGGAATAATCTCCTATATTCCTTCTGGTCACCTCTTTGACAGTACAGACTCTATCTTGCCAGGCTGATGAGTTCAAGTGGTGCATCTTTTGAGCCTAAAGTTGATTCTCTCCAGGATTTATGGAGAGAATATGTTGGTGAACAGCCTTCCTTGAAGCTAGTTCAAAGATCTAACATATCCGTTCCCAAACACAGTAAACAAGCAACAGTTACATTTGTGAAGAGAGAGTGCTTCAAACATTAAAACTGATGTCCAACGCACTAACTGTTGCCATCATCCTATGTTCAGCAGGGAGCTGGGTGCATTTGACTATAAATTTACCTGCCTGGTGGAAACATACTACCAGAAAAATTTTTAACACTCACTCACCCTTCCTGGAGATTTCCCAACACTTTCCATTTCCCATTTATATACCAGTTTAGGTCAGTTATTGTGGGATTTTATGTATGCCAAAACCTCTGTGTATAGATTTCTATCTATACTGCTTCCTTAGCGGACTTAACTGGCAAATTATTTGCTTTCTCCTTTCTGGTAGGAACCATAATGTTGCAAGCTCTTATTGTCTTCATAACGTACAAAAGTAGAGTATGACAAAAGGAATTACTGCGAATAATTTTCTATTCTTCAGTTTACATCTTAATACCAGTGTAGACCAAGTCATGAATAGTTATAGGAAGTATTTTAGAAGTGTTGCATTATATTGCCATGTTCTCTGTGTGAAACTCCCCTTGAAGTCAGTAAGAGTTGTGTGTGCTATTCAGTGGCATAATCAGGCAATAAATTATGAAAGCTCTGCAAACACCAAAGACAACAAGCCACAAACAAACGATATTAACAAGTGACAAAAATACCCAGAGTTCTGCTGGTAAAAAAGTTAAAGCTAATAGTTGTGAATGCTATTGTATGTTCTTATGGCTGGTAGGATTCGGCAACCTATGCATAGGGGTTAACAGGAGAAGCTTACCTTGTACACCTGCCTATTTCCAGCCTCTCCCACTCAAACAATTGCAACTGTGATGAAAAACAGGGCTAAATGGAGAACTGAATGCTCCAGCATTGCAGCATTCTTTTGCTCTGGGACTCCTCATGGGTGGCTTTGTTTCAAACAGGACTGCCTATTTGAAATCTCCTCCCTGAAACTTCACTTTAGGAAAAGCTGGCTATAAAAAATACCATTGAAAGCATACTTTTTTTTCACAGTACATTTTAAATAAAACGTTGAAAGATAATTTTCCAAACTGATCACTGTAATCCAAAATGGAATTTACTGAAAATCTTGATTTACTAAGATCTTGACACTGACAAAAGGGACAGAGAAATGTGAGCCTCGTGTTGACTAAAAGTGACATTCTGAAATTGTTCTCTCAGAACTTAAGAGTCAATTAAGAATAAACAAAGGATCCCAGAGGTATGAGATTGCTCTAGGCTTTAGAGATGAGTCTAACCTGCAAGAAGCAAGGTCTTTGTAGAATACAGCCCTGCTTCTCCTCGGAGTATTTGCAATGGCAAGATGAATGTGTGCTGCGATGCTGCAGCTGTTATCAGAAGCCAGCAGTTTATCTCAACGCAAAGTTAAAACTGGCTGTCATTGCAACCGTTCTTTCACCTTCCCATTTGCAGGAGGCGTCCATGGTACTCCTTGGACAATGAAGTTTTCTGACTCACTATGAAAGCATTCTTTGCTGCTTGCAGAGTAATTCTGAAGCCCAGGCTAAAAAAGGGAGCGTGAAGCCCCAGCCAGCCCTGCTTTTAGAGTAGTGGCAGACTGGGCAAGAATCAATTGGGCTGATTCAGCTTTGTCTGACATTTGCTTTTATATTCTTTTTTTTTTTTTTCCTTCTCTAATATAATTAGCTGAGGCTGCTATCAGGTTATTTTATTTCAAAGAAGACTCATGCTGACCTCCCACTCACTCTTCCTCATTGTAAAAAGTAAAGAAATAATGTTGCACAACATGTTTAAGTTTTCTAATATCCTCTGCTCCTTCTGCAACATCAACAACTGATTTACCAGGAGGCGCTATGTTCACTTGTAGGAGTTAAGAATGGCTGGCATGCAGTTTCACCATTCACTCCTGCCGCAGCTCAGTGAACCAATTTACAGTGGTTTAGCTGCCACGTGGAGAGGAAGAGCACTTTACAGAAACTGAGGAAGAAGAACTCCATGGAAGGGGCAAATAAATCCTATCTGGGCTTGGTTTAAACTGTATCTGGTACCATAGATATAATGTAAGATTTCAGAGCTGAGAGCCAGATCTAGTCAGAATCCTGTTCTGTGTGGAGTGGGCCGTCACTCTAGACCAATGAGTCGTGCCACCAAAGCAAACAAGGCTCAATCTCCCTTCTCCCAGGTGTTGTTGCTCCTCCTCCCTCAGGGGGAGCAAAAGAAATGGTTGCTTTGGGAAGAGAACAGGGAAAATCTAAAAGAAGACAGGGCAGAGCCCCATCATCTGGGGTAAATACATGCTTTCACATCAGGAAGGTCCTTCTCTGCATCTGAAATTTTCCTCTCCCCTCTTTGGCCTTACTGTCACTGATTGAGCTCTCTTTTTGCAGGAGTTGTCCCTCCCTTGATAATTTTGTTTCACTATCAAAATGTGATTTTGTAGGCAGTTGATACGTATTTTTCATTTCTGGCAAAATCAAGGGCTCTTATGGAAAGAAAACACTATAGTAAATAGTGCTTTCTGAGCATTTATCTTTTGTGTGCAGAAAAAAACCACAAAAATGTGTGTGTTCTTCACAGATATACATTTAGTCTTTCATGAGTGACTTAATTTTCTTAAAAAAAATAAAAGGAAGATAGAGGGAGAGGAGAGATATATAATTCCTACAAAATATTCCATAGATGAGTATTTTTTTCCACAATTCAGTGGCGTGGACAGCAAGAAAATGTCTATTACTATGTTGGTAATTACAGAAGCACTTTCCTTCAGTCTACTGTTTCAAAAAGACTGTACATTTTTCATGTCTGAAGAAAATTATTGTGGACATTTAGCCAGCAATAAAGTTAGACTTATAAGCAGGTTCTACATTTACTTGAATTACTTTTACGTGTGCCAAGACACCTTTATATTTCTGTTTACTATTTACTGGTTTATACTGTCACAGTAGTTGTTTAACGTGTCAGGCAATGTGGACTACTTTTTCCTGTTCCACTCTGTATGTGTAGTTGACTGTAGCTTTAGTGCATGCGCTTCATAACCACTGCTAAACAGACTGGAAGGGCAGAAATGTAATACAGTACTAGGGCTGGACATGTGTGTGCTTGCACTTTTTAAAATATAAACATACCTGCTCCAAGGTAACTTCATGCCTACCGAAGATACCACTTTTTATCATCCTTTTTCCAGGACATTTAGATTAATCTCAGCATTTGGTGTTACTTGCTCTGTGTCCAAGCTGTGCAGAAATTTTGTTTCATAAAAATATTCAAGCTTTTAAAGCTGGGTTTATTACGTTTTTTGATAAAAATGAGATGTTCAGAAATCTTTTACAAAAATGAGATAACAAGCCAGGGCCACTGTTCACTTCCCCATAGTTCAATGGTGAGCCCACTCATCAATTTCACTTAGAGCATTGACCGTTTTTTTGCTCTCTCCCACCTTACTGAAGGGGTGGGTGGTTGTTGTTTCCTCTCAGACTGCTGTATGCTTTCATCCCAAGCAGAGCTTGAGAAACTTTACAGCGGTTTAAGTTTAAATGTCCCTGTCTGTCCTGGGTTCAGCAGTAGCAGTCATTTTTCTCCTTCTTGCTAGCTGGTGCGGTGCAGTGTTTTGACCTTCAGCTTGGGAACAGAGCTGATAACAATGATGTTTTGGTTTGGCCAAGGACTTTGTGAGCCTCATGCTGTGCCAGGGAGGAGGGGAAGCCAGGAGGAAGCAGAGACAGGACACCTGACCCAAACTGACAAAAGAGGTATTCCATACCACAGCACGTCATGCCCAGGATGTAACTGGGAGTTACCCAGAAGGGCTGGGAGACTGCAGGGTTGGAGGAGGTATCAGTCGGTGCTTGATCAGGCTGGGGGCGGCAAGTTATCAGTTGGCTGGTGGTGAGGTGTTGTATTCTCTTCCCTTGTTATTTCCTTTATTATTGGTGGTAGCAGTAGTGATTTGTGTTATACCTTAGTTACTAAACTGTTCTTATCTCAACCCGTGGGAGTTGCATTCTTTTCGATTCTCCTCTCCGTCCCTCTGGGAGTAGGGGGAGGGCAACAAGGGAGGGAAGCGAGTGAACAAGCTGTCTGCCTAGGTTTAAACCACAACACTGTCATTTTCAGTTAAAATGTCCCTGCCAACTCTACAGCATTAGGTCCAGGCTCATTGCTTTGAGTTTTGCAGAGTTTTCCATAGATATCCTCACCATGATGTTTCATATGTGTATGTTCTCAGAAAGTCTTTGGTGAAAGTTTCCTCTAGCTACTCAAGACCTTGCTTTTGCTTAATAAAGTTTAGATTTGATTCTTCCCCAACCATTTTTGTACATCTCTCAATAGAATAATCTTATGAAGGCATGCTCAGAGCACAATTTGTCATCTGGTTTATAAATAACTAGAGCAAAGCTCTTTGCTCTTTGTAAAGTTGACGAGTCATTTTGCACATGTTCTTTGTCTAAATGAGATGTATGAATCTGAATCCAGCTGATTGTCCCCAGTAGAGGAGTAAGAGTGATCATTTTTGTATTCCCTTCTTGGATTTATGTAACTCTACAGTGAAATGCAAGTTGTTGGTTAGTTTATAGTGACTATTTAATGAGTAAATAGAATAACGGTGAAAGATGCTTTGTCTGCATTTATTTTCTGACACAGCTGACAACTAGAGTGATATCTTCTTTCTTCTTTTGTTACAGCACTACTAATCATACCACACAGAGACACATTTGTCATTATATGTAATTATGTGCAATATGTTTACATTACAATATTTTATATTGGAAATGCATAGGTTTCATAATGTTTTTACTCCAAATTCCTTTCTGCTCCAGACTATTTCAGTTTATGCATATTTATAAATGATATTTAAAAGTAAATAGCACATTAATTATAATAAAATTGTGATTTGGAAATAGGAGCAAGTAGACAACTGATCTAGATGACTATGTAACTTCTGACAGGGGGGCAGTGTTTTATTAGTGCATGGGGAGCTTTCCTTTGGCTCTTCCAAAGTACTGAGAATGCCCACAAGTTATTAGGAAAGACTGCCATTTCTTATGTGATTAAAGCAGGTCTGAGCAAACCTTGATCTTTCAGAAACCTTTTGAAAGACCTGTTCCTCTGGACCTGTTACTAATCCCGACAGCAATATGTTTTCACCTTCTCTCATCACTACTCCCTTTTTTCCCACTTCCTCCCCCCTTTTCTCCAACCCAATTAGCAGATTAGCCAGCAGGCTGTGAAGCCTGCAAAAGTAGAAATTAAATCTACTTTTATCACACGCCAAACTAATGGTGGAGTTATCCAAGAGCACAGCCGTACCCTCAGAGAGTCCTTAAGGACAGGACCCCTGAGGGCGGTTAAGAGAATCAAAGATGCCATCAAAGACTCCTTCAAAGTTATGACATTATTCTCCACAAAAATACTTCCCAGTGGTGAACAGATGAGGCCCTGATGGTGTGTTTAGGTGACATGCTGTGGTGCCAGCAGCAGTGGGAAATCTAGGGGCTGTGTTAGTACAGGTGAACTCAAATGAGAGTGCGTTGTACGGCTGAGCACTGCAGGTGAGAGGCAGAAAACAGCAATAACCACAAGTTAATCACAACTCCTACACCTGCTGCCATTAGCAGAAGATATTTAATTGTGGAGGGTTTTAACTGTGTAGTCACAAGTGCGGGCAGTGTGACAGTGCTGGCAAGGCAGATGCAGTCAGTAGGTTTTAGCAGGTTGAGGTAAACTTCATTATTCAGGCAATAAAAATATATATTCTAACTTTTATCTACATGTGAAAACTTCTTCAGAGGTCACTTTTGTACAATTCAGGCAACTTGTAGGAGAGATACAAAAGTGAAAGATGTGCACCACTTTAGCTGGGTCTCAGTAACCTGTTTTAGATCTCATTTTATATAAAATTGAATACATGATTACTGCAAAGAGTGAAACATTGGGCCAAGCTGATATGTACTACACGAGCTACTCTTACAGGTAAACAACAGTTCCTAATGTTGCTGAACTGTTTGGGTTTGAAAATATTTTGCAATATACTGTACAAAGTACAACTCCATCAGGTAGCTTAAAGCAAGCTATTTTGGCACTTGAAGAAAGGAACATGACTCAGAAAAGCAAATGTTTTACCTCCACAAAAGAGGAGTAAGGAAAAGGGGGATCACCTCAGCTATTGGACTGCT
Source organism: Pezoporus wallicus (assembly GCF_028554395.1). Classification (NCBI taxonomy): domain Eukaryota; kingdom Metazoa; phylum Chordata; class Aves; order Psittaciformes; family Psittacidae; genus Pezoporus; species Pezoporus wallicus. Next base: position 2,842,482 of record NW_026635157.1, read on the forward strand.
GCAGAGCTTCTCACTCCACACTTCCTGGACTCTGTCATAAACAGAGTCTAATCTGAAGACCTACCACACACTTTCACATTTTCATCTCAAAACCAGACCATCAAATGTCTGTCTGCATCCAGAGGATCATACCAATATGAAGTTTATTTCTGCACACACCACAACTGATTAACCTGCTCTATCCTGTTTCTTTCCTTTGACTGTTAGTTTTGAATCTTAATTATGACACGCTCTGTAAAAGAAATAAAAATAATTAAAAAATAGTAAAATATTTTGCCAATTAACTCTATTATTAATCTAATCATGCTGATAAAGAGCATTCAGTGTGAATATCTTGCCAAAGTAATTAAGGTTTGAGGCTTTCTTTTTCCTTATCTTCATGAAATCAGAGAAACAGAGAAGATCCAAGGGTTGAAAAGATCTCTGAGGAGAAAAGCAGAAAAGCTGAATCATAAAAAAAGAAGAACACCAAAAATCATTTCAGAAGAGCAGAAAGGTGAAGGACACATTTAACAAAAAAATAATTTTCATAGTAGCTTAATAGAGGAAGAATTTTAAAATGCAGCTACTGATGTTTTTAGTTTACTGCACATTTTTCTGTTTTGTTTTTGCATTAATTTACTTTAAAATTACTGTACAAATTTTGACTGCATGTTTTCCAAAGAAGTTTGGGGAACATGTGGGAAAATTCAGTTAAGCAACAACACCCTGTAAAATTTCCAATGGTCCAAGTAATCAACACACAGAAGGTCAAGAAAAATGCATGTTGAAACATGCAGTAATTTGTCACGAGTAGTAATAATGTTGTGTCATCCCATTCCAGCAATAGAGAACATGCCACCAAAATCTGGGAACAGACTAATTTTTCAGCTTCAGGGGAGCATTATTTTTTATATCTACCCGACCACATACTGTGTCATGTTCTACCTCTTCTGCTTCAGACAGCCTGCTGTAACAAACTATTTCATGTATACTACACAGAGAAAGCTTACTTATTCAATATCTTTACAGGCTATAAAAATTAACTTGTAGTGAGAAAGTGATGTTAATGGGCTCTAAATGATAACAGAGTTCTATCATACAAAGAAAGTATGAAAGGAGAAGATGGTAAGGGATGGTCAAATTCGTATACTTTTGCTATATTCCCCTTGCTCTTTTCATTTCCTTAATACATTTATTTAGTAGAAGTCTCTGGTAAAGTTTTACACCTAAAGCTTTGTCATAAATTATTCAGAAATTACTGTATTTTAATACTGCTGAGTAAGTACTTTGTTTATATCCTCCGGTGATTGTAGTATGGAGCTGTATTCCTGTATGAAAGGCTAAACAACAGTACAAAAGTACAGACTTTATACATTCAAGTTTGGCAACAACATGCAAACACATTCTTGAGGGCACGTAAGGTTTGAAAGGCTAGGTACTGCCAGCAGGTGCTATGGCAGGTTGAAGTCTCCAGGGAACGGCCCACTGCAGAACAGATAACATGGGAAAATGCCCAGCTCTGCTGCTTTATAACAAGAAATTTTGTATGTGCCTACTCAAGAAAGAGTTGCTCTTGCTGATAACCTCCTCAACATCTTTACCTCAGCAGACCTCAGCTGTGTGTCCAGTCTCTTCCATGTACAAATGACACTGGCTAGGTTGGACGACATGCTGCTTAATATTTGTATAAGCACTTTTAAACACTAATTTGCAGGAGCAGTTCCTCCGTCTCTGTCTCCTGCAGAGAGGCACAAGGTGGTGATTTCCTGTTAGTTTTCAACATATATTCACAACTCCCAGTGGTCCATTTCTCTCTTTTTTATTTTTTTATGCTTCTGAATGCTGCTGCCTTGAGGATGTTTGCAGACTTTTCCTTTATTTAGAATGGTTAATACTTTTCTCGCAGTAAACAAAGAATTGCTCATTATACAACAGATATTAGCTATTTTTTGTCTGTGGCAGGTTGCACCAGCCCTACAGAGAAGAATCCATCTTCAATGCTCAAGTTGGAGAGCACAGAGTGGTTTCAGGTTTGAGTGCCTTGTATGGTTAATGCCATGATTGAGCTCATTTGATATGAAGATGAGATATGACTTTTTAGGGGAGTCATATATGAAAAGAAATGAACGAAGGGGCTTCCAAACCAAGCTTTTGGTGATATAGAAATGCCTAAGTAGAAAACATTCCTTCTATCAGGACAAATCTTTAAAACACGGTGCTTCAACCCCCTAGTCAATGAAGACAATGCAACACTATTAGATTTTCTGCACAGAAACAGGAGAATTTCCAAATTGGTTCAGGCAGAGAGGCCACCTCCAAATGGCCATGGGGAAGGTGAGGCTCAGAGAGATGCTTCAAAACGCAGAAACTAGGAGAAAGAGGCATAATAAAGCTTAATGTCAGAAAGGAAACAGATTTCAGATATTATTAAGAGTTCTGAGAACTGAGTGATCACACAATCTCTTTCAACCAAGTCCACTTTGGTTTTCATGGCTGGTATTAAGCTTCTGAGGCTGAAGAGCTGCTCTGGTTTCCACAAAATTTCAATGGTTTAATGAGACACTTCAGAGTTTCTGGTGGTTTTCAAGAATGAAGTCCGTATCAGCTTTAAACAGAATAATTTTCTCTGGGAGGCAGTAGTTCAAGACTCTCAAGTATGTCAAAGCCTTTAAAGTCCCTCAAATCCCAGGAATTAAGCAAACAAAATCCATGCTGGGGAGCAGTCAGGATTGGGGTAGAACACAGCATCAGCTGCATAGGGCTCTGACTTTCTCCTGATGTTAAGGTGACAGACAACTGCATTCCTTCCTTCTAACTTCTTGCCTGTCACGATGCTGTCAACAGCGCCTGTCAGCAGTCCACAGGCCTTGCATTTCCAGCAGATGATGAACACAAACTTACTCTTTTTGTTCTTAACCCAGCAAATAGGTTAAAACCTTCACCTTGACATCACCAATGTTAAAAAAAGATAACTTCCCATGGAAAGTATGATATTCAGATGTGCTGACACCTTGAAATAGTTATGGAAGAGCGCATCAAATCATTATCCAGCTGCATCTTGATTGTCATTAAATGCAGTTTGTATTATTGTGTTTTTCAGCAAGAAAAGGATTTTACACTAGCAAAGACACCACTCCCAAATCATATTTTGTCATTACAAACTCACGTAATTATGGTTATTTGAAATGAATGCAACTGTGAATTTTCCAATATATTTTGTTTTTACCCTAACCCAACAGCCCATCCTGTTGCAGGGGGGTAGAACAGAACTGTTGAAAAGATCTTTTTTTGTAGCCTTCAAAGGCTTTCTGCTTTATATCATCAGCACCTTTCAGTCAAATGCATAAAGAAGCTTGCACAAGCAACTGCAGTATTTAGGCAGTTTAGAAATAAAAATGTTATAAAAAGTGAAATGAGTTCTCAACCAATATTATTTTTCTTTTTAAGCTATGAAGTATTTTGAAAAAGAATATCACTTTTCACACAACAGATACCAATTCTAGTTTCCAAATTGAATTACAAAATAAAAATATAATTTTAATTTTGGACCAAAATAAGTTATTTCACCTCATAGAACATATCTGTCAGAGTTATAAACACTGAGTCATGTTTTTTTTTCAAACTGAATTTTTACAAAAATTGTGCAAATAATAAAAGTTTTCCATTCATGTTCATTATGAAGAAACATCCTGTTCAGAGAGAGTACTCTTTGCGGTGGGAGGTTTAATTTTGCTGAGCCTCCTAACTGCCTCAGGAATTGATGCTCCCTCTTTTCATCCTTTATTGACCTTACAGGAGTTAGTACTGAGTTACAGAAGCATAAATGAAATTAATTATGTGGGCTCTCACCTTGTTGCTCAAGGAAAGGAGAAGAAAACAGAAACCCTCCCAGCCCTGGGATGGTAATGCTCATGTGCTGTGTGCCTACTCAAATCTTGGAAAGAGTGATTTGCTTTGATACATACAAGGCACCCCTGGCCAGAGCTGCTAACAATGAGGCAAGATGACGAACCAGCACACTGCGATGATTCTGCCCCTCCTTGCAAGGGGGTTTCGTGCAGGGGTCTTGGAGGAGCTCAGCAGGAACACCTTCTCCGTTTCTGCAGGCTGTATGAAGCATCAGGCTCCAGGTCTGCTCCTCTCCCAGCCTGAATTGAGGGATCATTGCACGTTGCTGAGCTCAGCGGTGTGCTGCAGTGGGCCAGGTCTCTGCCACTCAGGTATGGCAAAGTTAGAGGGAGTTGTGATTCATGAGCCTCTGCCTGTCACCAGGGAGAAAATCCAGCCCCTTCTGCAAACCCTTCCACTGAGGTGGGATTTTTCTTCTCTCTGCGCAGGCAGCTCCTGGCTCTTTACTTCTGCTCAGTTCAGCAGGAACCCAGCACCTGTGGCCAAAATATCACCCAACTGCTTCAATCTGACAGCAAGCACTAGGCTGCACAAAAGAAAGCCGGAGTACTGACCTGAAAAAGAGTTGAAGTAACATAACAAGTGTATTTTCCTCAGGTAAGCAAAATAAAAAATATTTTTCACTCACCTTTTGGAATGTCAATTGTACTCAAACGTAAATCTCAAATGTAAAATTACGCATTTCCATGATGGAAGCCTGCAGGAATGCTTGAGGAAGATCACATTGATGTGGCTACCAGAATTAGCTCTGCCAGAGCTCATTGTCTGCAGAAAGCAAAACCATCCTCCTTGCAGAATGGATTCAATATTTAATGGCCATCAAGGCATCTTTGTTGAAAGTGAAGTTTAAAAATGGAGTGCTAGGACTTAGAAGAAAATAAGCGAAGAAGTACATAGGCAGTCATTCTGCTCAGCATCGGAGTAACCAGGTGATGATGTGCTCCCCTGGTTGATGGGTAAAATCTTTTCGCATATTCCGCAGCTCGGTTGAGGTCCAAGGTCGAGAAGTTACCTCTTCTTCTTCTTCGTCATGTGATGATGACTCCTGATCAAATTCTGGACCGGGTGGTGAATTCATTGCTTCTTCATCTCGCTTCACCCTTTTTGCCTCCTTTTTGCTTGTTCTCTTGCGTACAGGGGCAACCGATATTGGTACGAAGTGGTCCTCTGGTTTGGCTGCAGTGATTATCACTGTGGTTACTCCGATGCTGGGACAATGGGGCCGATGGTCATGAACTAGAAGGTACAGAAGCCAAGCAGCTGGGATCACTTGCTAGAGAAGGGGGAATTGACAAAGCAATTGCAAGAGAGAAAAAGTCCCTCAGCCTTTGGAGGCGGCTCTTGGCAGCTGTGAAAGAAAGGTTTCCTTACAAGGATGATGTTACGAGTCGTTCGGCCAAGTGGACTACTATAGACAAAGGCATCCAGTCTCTGAGGGAATCGGCCATCGTAGAGATGATCTATCACATCAAGCCGAATAACGGGGATACACCTATAGATCCAGATGAAGTTGAATGTACACGACCCATGTGGCGAAAACTTACACGGAATGCACCGTCATGTAGATGCCCACGTACCCAAGAGTCGGGCCACTGAGGAACACCAGAACAACCAACAAGTGGATAAAGCGGCTAAGATTGAAGTGGCTCAGATGGACTTAGATTGGCAACATAAAGGTGAATTATTTTTGGTCCGGTGGGCCCATGACACTTCAGGCCATCAGGGCAGAGATGCAACATATAGATGGGCCCGTGACCGAGGGGTGGACTTAACAATGGACACTATTGCCCAGGTTATTCATGAGTGTGAAACATGTGCTGCAATTAAACAAGCCAAGTGGTTAAAGCCTCTTTGGTATGGAGGACGATGGTTGAAGTATAAATATGGGGAGGCCTGGCAGATTGACTATATCACACTGCCACCAACCCGCCAAGGCAAGCGCCATGTGCTTACCATGGTGGAAGCAACCACCGGGTGGCTGGAAACATACGCTGTGCCCCATGCCACTGCCCGGAACACTATCCTGGGCCTTGAGAAACAGATTTTGTGGCGACACGGCACCCCAGGAGAATGGTATCACTTAGCAACAACTGAAAACATCGACTTCACCAACACTGTTCTCAGGCTGGAAGTCAAAACACAGCACTGCTACTGCTGAACCCAGGACATTATGCCACATCTTTATTTCTGATAGCATTTTTATGTCTTGTCTTTCACCTGAAATTCATTTTTATAACATGCGTGTGGATGTCTGTGTATGTCTGCACTGGTCGAGGAATATGCCGTAAAAGGACTTGCTGAGTTTAATTGGAGGCTTTTTAATAAATCTGTTCAGACCTTATTTTCTTTATTCCTTAAGACTGAGATCTATGAAGGAAGCAGTAGCAATGGTTTAAGAAGCAGTTGTTGCAGTCCATAGGGCTGTTTCTCAGAAAATCCTGTTTTCCACCACTGTGTGTGTCCTGGTATCATGTGACCAGGTAAATATGGCTGATTCACTCATAATCTTAGAGCCTTTCTCATGCCTTCTGATAATAGTGTCTTCATGTGTTTTGGCATCTGTGCAGTAATGTAAACTAGTGGTTATTAATAAAAAAACTGCTTGGTATTATTTCCTAGAGATTTGTGGCTGGTAGTTTTTCTGTAGTTAGTACCTTTGAGTAAAATCATTACTTAACATGATTTTATATGTCAATCAAAACCTGAATAAATGTAAACTAATTTGTGTGTGTGTATAGCTACAGTTTTTCCACTTAACTTGATCAACTTCAACTGTTCAAAAAAATAAATCAGATAATCTCATTCGTGAAACTGTATTTTAAAGTGAAGTAAACAGGAGATAAAAAGAATCTTCAGAGATATACAAAATTACAAAATATTTTCTGTTGTGCTACATATGAGACTGCATTTGTTTTGTGGAAAGCTCTGATCTGGATTGCTGCCCTATTGTGTTCAGCCATGGCAATATAAGAAAAGAGAACGTAAAAAATAGATAATAATTTCAAAGAAGAATTTCTAATAGGCACAAAATGGCAAAGGACAACGGATTAGCTCAACATAATGTGTCTTCTTAAAAGACATCACAAAGAAATAAATGTATTTGATAAATAGATTTAAGACAAGTTCCAGATAACAGGTCCACATAGAAATTGTGCATGTCTTGTGCCTCAAGCAATTATTGGTGATGAAAGGGGACTTTCCTGCAGTGCAAGCTTAATATTCAGCTGAGAGCTCCAGTCATACTGGTGTAAGAGAACCCCTCTGTTAGTTCTACAACAAGGATGTATACATGAAGAGAGATTAGCACTTACACCTCTCGTAGACCTGCTATTATAAGTAGAACTGAAGAGCTAGGGCCCTTTAAAAATTGCTTTTTGGTTATGTGCCCTTGAGAGAGGAGATGAAACTTCGAGTCAAGTACAAGGCCAGTCCAGCAGCTGGGATGATTACAGTGAAGTTTCCCAGGAAGGTGAAAGGTTGAAGCCTTCCATGCTGATTGAAATGTGTGATACTTCTGCTGAAATATCTCATTTCAAAATGGTTTTATTTTTCTTAAACCACACTACATCTCTCTTCCAAGTGCAGTCTTGCAAATAGATTGTCCAAAATTTCCTACTCTGCTCTTAATTATCCATCAACCAGCTTTCTCTTTATTAATTAATGCTTAAGTTTTAGCAGCAGCTTGAACTGGGTCACTGTTCACACGTTGAAACAACAGATGCAAAGGAGTTTGTGAGTGACAGGATAAAAATCAGGCACCATCTTGGCATGAAGCTTTGGAAAGATGTTAAGAAACCTCTCTGCAATTCATATTGGAATCTATTCCACATCTCTCAGTACTGTATATACTGTACAAATGCTTTATTTTAAGTCTGCCAACATTGCTACTCCAATTTGTCAATCCTGGAATTCTTTTTACTAAGTGCTGCAAATGTAGACTCATCGTTGTTATTATGTTCCATTAGAACATTTGCCAGTTTTGAGTTCTGTCAGATACATGCGATAGCATTTGATGAATCACTGCTGAAATGATCCACTACAAACAACATCCAATTTCTTGGAGTGCTTTCTACCAGTATTGATAAGTATCTGGGGTTTAAATGCAATGCTGCTTCTTCACACTCAGTCATATTGCTTATTGCAAACATTTGGAATGAGTTTGCTCTCGACTACTTAATTAATTGTCTTGGCTTATACTTTTTTCTGTCAGTCAATGATTCACTAGCCTACTTCCACAGTGATATTTTGTTAACAAAAAGGTGGCACATTCAGCTGCATGACTGATTTGGTAACCTGTTTCCAGCGTCAGGGTGCTCTAACTACAGCAAACCTTCATTTGTACTTAAAGCTTGCATTCCTTTCATTTGTAGAGTATGTTCAGCTTCTGAGTTGCTGCAGTAGACAGGACATGACTTTGTAAACATACACACGCTCTCTTGAGGAAGTCATTGATCCAGAAAATGTCCTGTAGAGCAAAATCTGCAAAGCAGAATGTCTCATCCTGTGAACATAACTCTTCAGATACAGTCTTATGTAAGTTTTGAGAGTGGGAAGGAAGCAAAAAATGAAATAAAAAAAGAGGGAAAAGTACAGCTTTGGAAAAACTGGAATATCTCTGTATTCCACTTTTCAGCAGAGGTGACAATATTTCAACTAAAAAGTAACAGGATTTTTTGAAAGGATTTCTGTAAATCACATCATCTTCTTTTTCATAAAAATTTACTTGGGTAACAAGCAGTTAGAGACTTCTAAGACACATATATAAAGACTTATACTTTACAATATATTCTGAAGGCAGTATTTCCACTTGGTTCTACTCTTAATTACACAGTCAGTCCATTTTTTGTCACTTCCATGTTACTTGGGAGGTTTGTCTTATTTTCAGCTGCCCATTTACTTATTTGTATTCATTTTCCTTCCCTGTGGACTGGAAAAGACCTTAGACTTACGAGTGTTGTTAATACATTGCATTACCAAAATGCCTAGGAAACCTAGCGAAGGAGTAGCCTCCAACCTAGTGAGGCCCTGAGCACAAACAAATGAAATGATGGACTCTGATCCAAAAGACTTGCTATCTGAATTTAAGGCAGCACCAGTGCAAGGACACAAAAAGATGACAGACAAGGGAATCAGCTTTGTTTTCTGTAACAGAGGGGAAGAACCATTCAAGGGATGAATAAGAATCCCTTTTGGCAGCTCTTTGGGAGGCAGATCTTAAAGAGGTAGGAGAGCAACCATGAAAGGTTCAAGAGGTCAGGAAAGATGGCATTTTAAGAGCATGATCAGCTGTGCTGAAAGCAATTCAGCTTACAGAGAATAGACAGACTGAAAAAATAAAACACAGCGGCTAAAACTGTGCCGTATTGTAGTGAGTGTGCTAATTCACTGCTCTGTGAAGCATGTTAGAGCTAATGAATGTAAAAGAATAACAAGATATCAGCCACATCCTGCAAACTCAGATTTTTCCTTAATATTGATTATGAAAACATCTGATAACTTTCTGCTTGTTTTAAATTCTAGTTCTTTATTTGGACAGCTGAAAATCCAGCAAAATGAGATATATTTGACTTACATGTTGAGGAAATTGCAGATCTTTTTAAAGCACTAAAAGGCCTCCTGTCCTCACTTTATTTAAAAAACACCCCGAAAAATGTCTGTCTTAGATTTCTAAGATGTCGTGTCATTCTTTCTGTCATTAATTCTTCCTACCACCCATCCGTGTATTATTCTAAATAACAAGTCTCCCATGAGCAATCTTATTTCTTTCACCATTGTATTACCTGCTTTCTGGGAAAAAAAAAGCTATCTAGTTTACTGCATTCTGGAAGAAATTCTTTCTGTTTTAAAGGTCTTGAACTGCCATATAAATAAATCTGTCGTATATCTGTGGTGCAATTCAGATCAGAATCAGGAATACCTCTTCTAAAAAACATTTTTCCCCAGGTTTGAGCTTTAACCTCATAAGCTTTTTTTCCTCTCAAAGGGCAGCTCTACTACCAAGTACTCACAATTCTTTTCAAGTTCTGTCTAGCAAAGAGTATGAAATAGAGATGTAGAGTGCAAAGGAAACATCTCCAAAGAAGCAATAAAACATCTCTTGCACAGATACTTTAGACTACTAAAATATACCACTGGCTTTTCCAAACAGTTCTTGAAGATTTTAAAGCTACTACCTCCCACAATTCAGCTTTGAGAAATTTCCCTTTAACAATCAAATTATACCTCCTTTCTCATACAAGGCGGTATAATTTTCACTCCCATGCCCTGATATAGCTTAGTAATGCTGCACACTCATCCAAAACACATACTAAATGCTGTAGCTTGTTGAAAAAAGATAAAAAAAACTAAGACTTCTCACTCACTGGTAAAGTGTCTCAAGGCATCCTGAAATTCTTCAACCACATTTTCTCCTTTCTCCAAGGCCCTTGTTGATTATATTTCTCTCATTGATAAACAGTATATTTTTTAACAGTCAGACTGTTCAGTCACCTAACAATCTATCTAACCATTCAATTAAATACTTCTGGCTTTTACTTACAATTTTTGCTCCTGTTTTTGATTTTCTCCTTATTTTGTGAACCATCTTTTAACAACTTCCCCTTTTTTTCCCAGATTTTTCCTTATATTTTCCAGTCTGCCACCGAACAGCCTGCTGCTCTGTGGGAGTGAGGCTGTTATGACACAACAGTAATTCAGCAATAAGTGTGATGTAAACAGTAAGGTTAGCAATATTGCCAGCCTTGAAAATCAGAATAACTGGGCCCTGACTGTCTCCAGGTCAGACCTAATCCAAGATGATAGGTCATTCCCTGGGACCTTTCAATCAGACAGAGATACCCAACTGTCGGTTTTGATTTTATGCACTTTCGCTCAGCATGTACTACTCTCTCTTTCTTGCTTTATCTTTTTCCCTGTGTTAAGCAAGACAGACAATGTTGATTCAAATCCACAGAGGCGAATGCACTTTCCATCTGCTTATGATTATGGCAGAGGGAAGAGGAGCTAAATTAGATGCAACAAGTGTAATGGGAAATATAGCAGAGGTGCAGTTAAAAGTGCATCATTTTCAGGTAAATAAATTAATATTGCCAAATCTGCATGAAGTCCAAGAGTGTGGGAGATAAGGGCCATATCTCTGAAGAATCAGTAATTACACCTAAAGTATCATCTTCCCCTGCCTCACATAGGCTGTCAGCATTGTGAAGACTTGACTGGCAGCCCAAACTATTTTTTTTTAAAGAGGTCTTAATATCCTTCTGCAGCTGATGGAGTTTTTGGACTTGTCTGCCTATTTAGCTGTTGCAAGAAAGTTTTGCATACATACATTGTGAAAGACCACTTACACCATTCTGACGGCAGTATAACACCCAGTAGTTCCTCCCCCCCAGCATGAAAAGATTATATATTCACCAATACGAGGGCTTCAAAACTTTCAAGCACAGATAAAAGCATGAAAAAAAAAAAATACTCTTTGAGCTAGGTGAAGAAATGATCAAAGTTCCCTGAACATAGAGATGGTTCTGTCATAACCTCAATCTCAGACTGAAAAGATCTGAAGGTAACAATCACCTATATCTGCACACGGGCATACATGGTATGTTCCATACAAATACGCTGTCTTCAAAGAACATTGAGTAACAAGACAGAGCATTTAAGAATCAGAAAATGTCAATATAGCAGAATTATTGTTGCAAACCAACAGAAGATATTGCTTCTACTAAATAATTCATGCAATAATGAAATTAGTTGAAGGAGTAAAATTGTCTCCGGTAGCTTATGCTTATTAAATAGACTGCAATCAAGCAATCTTAACTTGCCAAAATGTGATCACAATTTAAAATTCAGCCAAAGGTAATACACGGAAGATGCCTGGAAAAAAAAAACCAAGGTTAATAGCTATTACTTTTTATATATTGTACTGAAGGTCAGCAACACAAGAATAGGAGTATAACCATCCAGGAAAGATTTCAGTTGGAAGAAGCTTTGGATCCCATCCCCCAGAAGGAACCAGCACCCTGTGAAAGACAAAAATAGAGATGAGAAGTTGTCTTCTGAAATACAAATCTGTTGCTAAAATGTGAATAAACAAAAAGCTCTGCCAATTTTATGACCCAAAGGAAACCAAAAGCAAAAAAAAAAAAAAGAAAAAATCTAAATGTTAAACTCAAATGCATTTAATAATTAATTAGCAGATTGATCATGTCTGAATATGTCATATATGCAAGCTACTGTTTTGCTAACAACAGGCTTTATAAACAGACCAATTTTCAATAAAAATGCATCTTCACTTCTCTTGTTCCCTCAGTTTCATCTTTAAAAATATTAATTTTCCTTATAATGAAGTATTTCACTGAAAAAAAGTCTCAGGTGGAAAAAGAGGCTTCCACGTATAGTGCTTGACTTGGATTAATATTCATCAAGTTTTATCACTTATGCAACTTTGGTTATTCACGCAACATTAAGTTGGACTATTGACATTTCAAAGGATTTGCCAAGTTTCTATAAACTGACTAGAAGTTTAAAGAAGCTGTTTTCCTCTCTTTAATTGTGTTTAATATTCCTTGCAGAATCAGACTACATTGTTTGCTAATTGCAGTACAGTTTGTGTTGCAAAGCATGATGCAGAGGAGTGATATATGATCAAGGTCCACAGACAAGTTTTCTGTTCAAAGAAAACTATTCACAATCTCTTTCTTTCAGAGATGAACACAGAATACAGGCATTTAACATAATCGATGGGACAAATAATCATCTCTGTGTTCAAATGCCAAAACAACAACAAAAAATCCTCATAAAACTTGGATTGATTTGAAAAATGCCTAATGCATTGAACATTTTCAGATTGAAGCACGTTCGCAGTATATTTTGGTTAATACCACCTGTATTTTAGAACTGCAGAAATCCTACTTTAGAGAATGCAAATTTTGTAGCAACAACAGCCCATCTTCAGTGTTCAGGAAACAGAGAGCAGACCGTCTCTATTTCAAGGAAGACAAACACAGGAAAAATGTATTTAGCTGAATTCTATTATTGGCCAGTTTGTCACATTTAGAGAAGATATTGGCAATTCCCAACCTGTAAGATACAAATAGAACAGGGCAATTTATTTATATTTTGGAAAAAAGGAATTTATAATTTTTCTGGGTCTGAGCCACGCACAAATGAGTAATGTTTAATTAATAGTTTATACCAAAAGCAAACAAAAATCAAATTATTGTACCAGAACAGTTCAGCTTGACATTTCTTATCTTTTGAAAACCTTTGGCTTCAAGGGCTAAGATTTCATGTTTTCACACCATTAAACAAAAGAATGCATTGCTTCACGGGACAGGAAGCTGGCTGCATCACCTCCTTCAAGTTTTGTCCAGAAGTTTTAAAGCCATCCTGTTACTGTCTCTTAAAACTATTGATTATTTTGCAAGGTATTAAAAGCAGAATATGTTCAGACAATACCTGTGGAGGGGAGGACCTCAGTATAGATCTCCTCTGTTTCAGGTGAGTGTCCTCAGGACATGGTTTATAAGGTTTCTGGGCTCACAGCAATCCTCTCATCCATCTTGTGGATAGTATTTAAGTAAACTTTTCATCCCACAAATCCTATCATCCTCCCAAAAAAGTAGTTTGTGAACATGTAAAATCTCATAATGCTTATTATTTGGCTTATGAAAGTTTTGAGTTATGTATAATGGGTAAGCTTTGACAGCCTTTTTGAACTTTCAGTAGCACCAGTAAATTGAATAATCCTAAAATATGCAAATGAGTAAAAGTCCAGAGCAGTTTCATATAGTATGATTATAAGTAAGATTCGCTTATTAAATCTCTTTAACTATGTCACATTTCTATATTTGAAGAATTGCTCTCATATTCATGCAGTTGTTTATAACCCTTTTGTAAAGTCAGGCATTTATTTTTAAATCATACAAACCCAGCAATCCTTAATTTATACTTAAATTACTTTCCTGGGACTTGTCCTACCTGAAACATAGATGCCTAACTTTAAATTAATAATATTGTAATGTAAATGTAATTATTTTTATTGATATACAATGTTTCTTCAGCAACAGCTGTTACTTGTTAAGTCAGGGTTTCTCAAGTAAATTTTAAAGTTTTATTAATCAGAGCTACTGTTCACCATTGAGTTCTTTTACATCTTTATGCAAAGTAAACAATGACAATTTCTTCAGTGACAAAATAAATGTTCATTATTTTCAAGTACAGGGAAGAGAATGGACCTAACCTATGAAGTCTTAAATATGCAAAACTACTCAGAACTTGTATTCGTTTGCACCAGAACTGAACATGGCTTTGCAATACATTTTACTGTGTTACCTAATGGCATTAAAATATTGTGCAAGCTATACAGAGCAAAAAAGCTGAGTGCCAACCTTTTTAAAAATTATTGCCTGAAATCAGTTGCAGTGTATTTTAGCAGGTATGTTTGTATCAGAAAATATTAAAAATCGTTGTTTATTCCAATTTACCATGAACTGAATGGTAGAAAAATTACCCCTAGTTTGAGTTCATTGATTCAAATGCTGGAGTGTTAACTCAATTTATACTTGTATGATTGTTTAAGATAATTGTAACTCAAATCTGTTAAAATTGTTTCACTCTATTGCAATTTGAGCTGAGTCTGACTAAAGTAAGATCTTTTTATAGCAGAAAAATAGTTGGGTTTCTTCTCCTGTGTTCTTGCTTCCAGTCTGCTTTAGATGACCATTTTTTTCTTTTACCTAACTAATGCTAAGACTGATGTTTTCCTACACACTCCCTTATCATTTCATTGCCCACACTTGTTTTCATGAGCGTTTTCATATCTGCTTTTTCATACTTGATGCATATTTTAGATCTCGCTCTGTTTCTGCAAAAAAACAGAGAACAGGGAGCCTTTGATCACAGAAGGTGTACCTGCATTGAAGACACTCAGGAAAACCCTGGTGTAACTATACCTTCCCATTTCCATTCCAGGTAAAAAGAAAGTAATTTGGAGGCTTTCTGCATCTTCTCTAAGCAAAGTGGATGGGATTCTTCTCATGTTGGGACCCAGCAGCTGAGGAAGAGCCACCACTTTTCTCTATCCCCCGACAGGGCTCCATTCAAAGGGCCCCTGGGTCACCTTCCTGAAGGATCTGTGTGCTTCAAGGCTTCTGTAGAAATACAAGTCCTGGATGTGTGTGCTAGAGCTTTCAGGTGCCTACTTCAAGACCAGTCTTTCTGCAAATATTTTTTTTTTACATTTCCATTTTTCTTTTTTACATTTTTCCACTTAAAATCACATTCAAGTCTGTCACAGTTCTTTTTTGTACTTTCATTACACCTCCAAGCTTAACATTAACCACTTCTGCACATTGGAATTAAAAGACAAACACAAAGATTTTCACGTTGTGCTCAGATTTCCACTGGAGGCTGGATTGATTGCATATTTTTTTTCCTGCCTAATTGTGGTTTTTTATGCCTGAAGTGATTCTAACTCAGAAAATTATGCTTAAGCTAGGGTGCATAGAAGAAAGCTTGAAAAGCCCCACAGAATCATAAAATAAGATTGTTCAATGAGCAAGAGAGGAAGGCATGAAAAAGCTTGGTAAAGACATGAATTCCTGACCAAATAAGGCTATTTGTCTGGTATGTCTGGAATGCTTAATATCCAATACACTGAGCAACTGCCGCTTAGGGAACGTCTTAAACCATGAACATCTTTATTACAATAAGTGACCTTTCTTCAGGTTCTAGTAGAACTATGCACAACAAAAATAAGGTTCAATGTTTATTGCTATATTTATATTCCTAACTTTATTGTAGTGCACACATTTAGAAGTAAAAGTGTATCCTGAAATTGTTTTTATTTTATAGTGCAGACTTTTCATGTTCTTCCTATCCAAGTTACTTCAAAGCATTGTCCGTACATTTACAGAGAGCCTCAGTGGTGTCGTTTTATTATATCCAACATGCATGCATGAAAAATGCACTTGGCTACCCAGTATTATATAAGATGCATAGTTGGCTCATATGCTCTTGCTCTATTTAAACATTAGTAATACACTTGCACACTATGGACCCAATATCAAATATGGATGTCTTAATGGCATGTCTAAATCTCAGACATGTATGCTCGAATCAGCACTTAGATCCACAGAGTGGGCATTTACACATCTAAGCGTCCATGTAAGTACCCAAATGTGCAATTTGGATATTCTATTAAGATGCCTGTATTTGAAAATTAGGCTGACTTTCTGGTATTTTTGGCAACATGTTACACAGTGATTCTGGCAAAAATACAGAATTTTAATTCAACTGCAATATGGGGTTTTTGATTGCTTGCTTGTAAAAAAAAAGTACTATTCTAGAAATAGATTTTGTTCTTTTACTTTCAGTATTTTATACAGTCTTGTAATAGAGTACTTGAGGGAACAAACTAACATTGCTGCCTGAACTCCAGTATACTCGTGAAAAAGAAGTTCTAATGTCTCATATTGTGGTTTGTCACATTTTAGTCTGAAGAATCGTAAAATGCACTATCAAAGGGTGCTTTAAGTTCAGTACCCACTGAAGGAAGTGAGTTAAATAAGCTTTCTGATTTATAAATCCTTAAATTGTGATATTCTGTATTGTTCACTGTGAGTATGGCTATGAAACAATGTATGTTACATTTTTCTAATTCTCTACAGAATCTGAGTACAAATCTAAAAGCCCAGTAACCTCAGCTGAGCAAGAGCACCATAAAAGCATCTGCCAGACAACTGTAGTAGAAGCAGATGCATTAAGACTATTCACCACTTTGGAATATTTACAGAAAGAACCACAAAAGAAACACAAGCCATTTTAAAAAGGTCTCCCAACTTTATTATTTTATGAAGAAATAAAATCTTTTCTGGCCATGAATTCTAAAGCTTTCCCCCTTTCTTAAAGTAGGGAAAATGAGTCAAAATAAAATAATACAAAGTCAAAACAGAAAGCATGAAGAAAGTCTGTCAGTTTGTAATGAAACTTATTTTGTCACTTCTATTTTACTCATGAAAACAGAAGCACCTGCTCTGTGACAGCCATGCCAAGATTTAGCTAAATTTCAGCTACTTCTACAGTAAACCTGAGCCAGGGTGTCTTTTTGAGGCTCAGCATTTTTAACACAGGCCACATATTTGTTACAGCAAGCTATTGTTTTACGCTTCTGTTCCCATTCTGATGAAGTAGTTATGTGTTTGAGAGAGGTTATTTCTTTTTTCCCCATATCATAAGGGGATAAAATATATTATTCCTCCCAGAAATATTGCCTGTACGAGAACCGTGTATTTCACAGCTTCTGTTTTGTTGGTCTAATAGGCATTTATAAGGTAAAGCCTCTGTCTCATATTTTGCATGGTTTTCTATATCCTATGTTCTATACAGTCTTTATCAGGTCCCAGGTGTTTTCATCTCTCATTTATGAGATCATTTATAATAGTACAGTGGCTTTAACATTTATTTTGCTTTAGACAAAGCTTCCCTTTTCAATTGAAAAGACATTCTCTTCCACTGCTTGAAACAGATCCACTCTCAGTATTTGTTAGATGCATTGCCTTTCCTTTATAATACACTACAAAAGTACAATTTCTATAGCATTTGTCTCCACATTTACTTTCTAGCCTCCCCCTTCCCCCCTCCCCCCCCCTCCCCCACCCCCCAATCCTATATACGGGTTACATTTATTCATATTCCAATGAAGACTGTGAGCTGTACGCAATGTTGATTTTTAACTTCTCCCATAGTTTCATCTAGAATTACAGTAGGGTGTAAACTAAAACAAAAATCATAACAAACAGAATGCTGGCAGGGGTGTGAAAAATTTGAGTGTTTCAAACTCTGGTAGAGAGATTTCAGTATGTACAGGACTTCTGTGTCACCTCAATGGTTTTTTTTTGATACAATAAAGCATATTTCATTCAAACATATTATTAAAATTCAGTGTTTGGGGGTCTTTTTTTTGTTTGGTTTTTTTTTTTTTTTGTTCTAACGTTAAAATGGCAAAGAAATAAGTCTACAGGAAAAAATATTTTGTGAGATCATGAACCAAGGAGATCATAAATATAAATATACCATCCATGTTCCTGTATGAAGTCAGCTTCTTCATAAGAGTTTTCTACATTAGTAATTTAAGAACACAAAAAAAACCTGGATTTTGTTCTGAATTTGGCATGTACCTGATTTTCACTTCTCTCATTTCTTTTAGTTTATAGGATGTTACAAATCATTGACAGAAATCATCATTACTTGTTTGATGTGTTGGTTTTGGGTTTTTTTTACTCTTGAATTAGACAGAAAGGATTTAACTGGTCCAACAAGAAGTAATTACATGTCCATGAAGGGTGAGGACAAACAAACCTGAAAGTGCCTTGCACCTCTCTGAATTTTATAGAGACAGGCAGTATTGGTCTGAGCTGTGGGCTTATCAGGTAAGGCAAGCTACATGGTCAACACCCGAACAGGAGCACTCCCACAGCACACAAATCTTGTGGCGAGTAAAGAGTCAAGTTCTCCAGCTGCCTTCAACTAAGGAAGTACTCTTTGTATTGGATGAGCTGCAAAACCAAATCCTTCCGCTTCTAACCATTAACAATCTCACAGCACTTGTTGGAAGGCACCTACACTTTCTACCCCAACTAATGGGCTCTATCCACTTCAGTGCTTTTCAGTTCACTTTAAGGTAGGTGTATGCTTTTAGATGCAATAAAGATGCCATTTAAAATACTACACTCCTAACTGACAAGTCTGCTTTAGGAATTCTCTCACTCCTCATCTTCTGAGTGTAAAGACAAAGTAACATATAGCAAGAAAGAACAATGAAACATCTGACCTAAGGAAAGCACCCATGTTGCAGCAAAATGTCTTCAGATCCTGCAGGGGTTCCCTTTTTCAGTCAAATTATTAGGCAAAAATAACCTTAAATGACTTCATTTAATTACAATACAGCTATAATTAATGTGCCCCATTATGAAGACAGAATTAGCAAATGAAAACTATTTCTGCCTAAACCCCAGATTTTCAGCAAAACATTATTTCTTAGTTTTTCCACAAATACTATTCAAGAGAAGAAAGACACACCCTTTTCCAGAGATCCCTCTGTCTCTGTTTCCTGGGTATCAGTTGTGGTGTTGAGTATATGCATATATGCGTGTATATATACAGGTCAAAATCAGAACAAACTCTTGCAGACTTTTGTGTTTAGTCCATTGTGTCCATGTCACCCATGAAAGCCTTCAGAACCAAACTGGCTAAGGAAATCTTACATTTAAGTTTGCCCTCTATCTACGTTCAGAGAGTTCAACTATGCGATTTTGCATAGTTCTGTTTAAAATCCGGGCTGGAATTTTGTCCAAAAAATCTGCAGTACTTTAAGTTCTTTTCACTCAATTAAGCTGTTAATAATAGTACTCCATATTCTAATTTCCTGGTATAAAATGGGATCTTCTGCAAGAATGTTTTACCAGAGGTAATCAAATAACTTTTCATACGATACCTCTCCTCTGCATAGCATCATCATGAACTAACTCCAGACTATAATTCTGTATCATAATTAATAATTGTCTTGACTCACTTCAATCTTTTTTGCACAGTGCCAATCAAGATTTAGGTCTGTTGATACCTATTTAGCCTAGCCAAACATACTCCATGTAGACTTTACTCTCCACTTCATGTAGCGTCAATTGTAGAGACACTGCTCTATGTCTTTATAACTTCAGGGCAAGCTAAAGCTACTTGGAATTATATTCTTTTCTACTATTTGTGAAACTGTAGTTAAAATCTTTTATTCTAATAATAATCAGAAGTGAACAAATAATCTACCACCTCCATCTAAATATTCATTAAAATGTTTGATAACCATAGTTAAAGAATTTTATGTTTCCTTTTCTATCTATCTGTCCCATATACTAAGTAGTTTCTCAGATACTTCTAAAAGCTAAAACAACTATTTTAAAGCAATTGCTGCAAATATTAATGGAGACCCTGATCTAGCAAAAAAAAAATACATGCATAAGCTGCAGGTAATTTCTCTGAACTCCATGCAGTGACTTAGAACAAATTAAGTAGATACTTTCGTCTTCGCAAAACTGGGCTTTGAATGTATTATCTAAAATATTTAACATTCCCAATGGGTATATTTAAAACTTACACTAATCAATTCATATTCAGTGCCATACTGTATGACCTACCCCTTATAAATGTGGAGTTTACATACCATCACACTTAAGGAATGAAATCTTATAGTAAGTTTAGTGCAATGGGTTTAAACAACACAATGGAAAAAAATCACGTAGCTGCTCAGTCTACTCATCACTTGCATCTAGGCTTTTTTCCAGACTCATAGTGACCCATAGCAAAAAGAAATCCAGAGAAATACCTATATAAGCCACAATGAACTACTATAAGAAGTTGACAGCAATGTGCTCTTAGATTTCTGTGAGAACTAAACTGAACATTACCTAATAAGTTAAGACCTAGCATAGAATTAGACAAAATTATTCTGATAATTTAGGCCCATTGCACTGGAGTCTCACACCCCCCTCTGCAACTCTAAATACCTCTAATTTAGAGGTTTGGTCATGTCCTTCCCTCTACACATCACTTCCCTTCTGCATGTCACAGCAGAAATGAAGAAGGTAAATATTGTTATGGAAAGCAACATTCTAAAAATAGTCCCTGTTTCTAGTATTTTGGAAAATAGTTCAGTATTTATTATATTTGGTGTAGCATAATGTCAGATTAACTGCATTGAAAAAAAAAAATAGAATAATGCGCCAGAGAAATGTCTTCTCCTTAAACAAAAACATCAGCTTGCATCTCCCTCTGTGGTCCATACATGCTTTCCCCTCCTCACAGAACATTACTTTTTCCCATTCTACCTTATTATCTGCAGAAACTGAGAGTAGGAAAGAAAGGATGTTTTGCAGAGTGGAAGATTATGAGCTGAGTTCCTGATGCTTATAGGATTGCCAAAAGTGTGTCAACTGTCTTTGTTTCCTTAGGACTTAGCTCCTGAAGCAAATCTGTAAGGCTTTCCCCTTTACTAACATGACATTTTCTCCCACTACTCTGAATACAGTCGTAGCTATGATACTGCCTACAATATGGTCAGTACCTCTCTGAAGTCTTTGCAGGCAAATATTGAAGTGCCCGTAGTAGAAAACATAAACTTTTGTTTCTACGTTTCTTAAATGTGGCTGTAGTAAAAAATGGGGAGCCGAAAAGCAGGCTAGAAGAGAAGCAGGAATAGTGTAATTGGGTAATGTGTCATGGGAAAAAAAAAGAAGAACCACATGTGGAAGAGGAACTGAAGGGTAATGAAGAACGTAGTGAATAAGAAATGGGAAACTGGGAATCAAGGAAGAGAGATGAAAACTGGAATGCAGGAGTGGGGAAAAAAAAAAAAGCCAACTCCTAGATTTACCACAGAGAAGCTGATGGGTAGATTTTTAAATGTTGGTTGTAGGGTTTCTGACAGCCAGAGGGCCTCCTGACTTTTAAGTCAATTTAAGACTAAAGTTAGCATACTAGGAGAGTCAACTCAGAAAGTCCAAGTAGCATCAAGGAGCAAGAATTAACAGTTCCTTTCATACTCGAAGCTAATATTAAAAACAATTGGGGATTACAAAAAATCTAGATGCAAAGATACAGTGAAATCAATATTAAAACAAAGAAAGTTCTGTAAAAAACACATTATAGGCTGAAAAATCAATTTTGGAACTTTCAGGTGCACTGTAATAGAATATTGCAGACAAATGGAAGAATACTCTCAACCATGGAAGTGTTAAATACCTCCTTTGTATATATATATGCACATATATATATAAAGAGATACAGTATTGCAATAACCAAGAAATTCTTACCATACCAGCTAACATTAGGAAGACAATAAAATACCTCTATACCATATCTAGTAATATTACAGATACTGGTAAATATGTGCTTAGAGAGTAGTCTATGAAATACAGGAGAAAGAGGAACAAAATTGACTGAATTGAAAAAAACATATGCTTTAATAACTGACACTAGCAAAATTGTGAAGTACATTTGTGCACATACAGAAACACAATAAATTGAGAAACATACAGAACATAATCCTGCTTTCCCTTATGTTGAAATGGTACTGTTCAAGAGAATGGAGTTATTCTAGATCCACTCAGTGGTAAGCAAAAGAAGAATTTCTGCAATTGAATATATATTATTTAGTCTTTGAGAAACAATAAAAATAATTTTGGAAGCTAGAAATACCTGCTAAGCATACAACAGAGTTCACTTTTGAAATATTAAATTTTAATAGCCTCCCCAAGAATCTTCCTCCGACAGCTAGACTGCAAAAAGTCTGTAAAGCAGCTGAACTTATTCCAAATAACAATGGTTTTTCTTAAGCAAAATTTACTGTTGCAGACCAAATACAGATATTGAGATTGTCTTATGAGATCCTTGCAATGAATTAAAGTGTCATATTTTGCTGCAGTGCAAATGGAAGTGACAATAAACAGTTTCCTTGCCTTAGTTAAGAAAGAACTTGCACATTCAAGAGGGACTATTCTGTATGCTAGATCTGAACTCTAGATGTTCTTCTATCAGGATAGAAACATGCAGTGAAAAAAAAAAAATCATTATTTGGAGGCTGTATTATCAACTCTTGTGATTTTTATTGAGAGTTTTGCGCTATGTGATGATTTTCCTAGATCTCATCATCTGAATTGAAGGCATTATGTGAAAATCTGTTTTCTCTTTCTTTTTTAAAAAATGCCTTGTCCTTACTGTGATGCAAAATGCTTTAGGCACAAAACTTTATATACAAAACCCAGAGGCAAATATAAAAAAATCCAAATAAGATGATGGTATGATTTTTTTGGGAAATGACTAATAATAATCCTGGTAGCCTATTTTTGGAATTATGCTTTCCTTCCCTCAGCATGTTATAAAATTTTTACTTAAAGATCTTCTTATGTATCAATTGATAACTGGACTCAAATTATAGGAAGCACTTGTGTGGATGGGAAGTTGTATTAGTTTCTGTAACACATTGTTTCTTATTAAATACAGGTTTTGCTACTTGCACACACTTGCAAAACTGTGCATGTTGCTGCCTGTGCATAAATAATAAGAGCTCTCCTCTAATTATATATTTTGCCAGGTTACGTGTTTTGTGGTCCAGTCATGGGAAAAAATTATGAAACATGTGGCAAAAAGGTCTTACAATAGATTATCTAGTCAGACATGCATGTAGTCAAATCTATTTTACCTTCAAAAAAGGAAAAGTTCAATATCATACATGATTTTCATCTCCTTATCCCTAAATGTTGTGATTGAGAAATTTTGTGTTACAGTTCAATTCTCCAACTAGACTGAAGGACAGCTGAGACTGCAAGGGCAGCAGTGTTCATTTGAATATATATTAGGCTTAACACAAGATTCAACTGCATTTGAAAAGACTATTTATAATCTTTTCTTTTTTTTTTTTTTTTGCCATATTCATGAGACCCTTATAGAACAGAAAGAAGCAACAGTGATTTGGACAAAGGGGAAAAGATTTTCCAAAGAGAGAAATGATGTTAGTACATTAAGCGAGAAAATAGCTTTTCAGGAGCTAACAGAAGAAATGAAAAAATAAAGGTTTATGATGAAACATAAGGAACAGTGCAGGCAATGCTTAAATTAAAATGCAATCTAGAATTTCTTTGCCCAGGCTTCCCAATGTTAATGCTGGCAACAGAACCGAGCTATCCCAAGATCACTCACATGCATATTTCTTCCTCTCAGGGTATCCTCACTCAAGGAAATAAAGCAGCTTTCAGACAGAAATATTCTCTTTCTGGCACAGGCAGCAACAGGTTGGCTGTCACCTGTGGAATTTCCTTGCAGGCATGGTAACATCATGCGCACAGGTTTCTCAGAGAATATATCTTATGGTAGAGCTCAGGAGCAAAGAGCTGCATGTTTACCAGATAGTGAAAACTAGAAGCATGTGATGAAGTATAACAGGGGACAGGAAATTCCCACCTCAATCTCTTCTGCAGGAAGGGGAAAGAAGATGGGAAGGATGCCAATGGGTTCACCTGGGTGCGCGAACTCCTTAATCTTCAGTGCAGATGAATGTACGAGTCATCACTGCTGAGCCTGCTTGACAGAGTCGCTCCCTTTTAAGCAGCTCAGCAGTCAGCATGCCCGCACAGGGTGAAACTGCTGTATACTACAGTGAAGAGAAGTCACGAGGGGCATGGAAGACCAAGGTTCAGGTCCCTACTTCACAGTATTTTAGTTTTCACAAAATAGCTGCCCTCTGGAGAAAAGTCAGGATACTCAAGGGACATTTGGAAGAACAAGAGCTGAGTTTCCAGCCCAAACCAGGCCTGGTGGAGTTTTTTTATGAATTACCTTGTTATAGCAATGTTGACTAACTTTGTGATTTTTGTCGTTATTTCTACCCTGAGCCTGTGAAATCTTTCTGCAAAGGGTAAGGTGAAAGAGAAAGTTTCCACTGAAAGTTTTAGGTTTGATGAATCATTTTTCCATGATGAAAAGCCATTTTGTCACAAAATTCCTGGCTAGCTTTTCTGGTGATACTATTGTCTAGTATATCTGTCAGACAGCCCTCCTAATTAAGCTGTTTTTGCACAAGATTCCAGATACAGTTTATGAATCACAAAGCTTATGACTATAGTTCTGTATCACCACAGGGAAATTCTCACAGAGGGAAATCATAATGCTGCACTCCAGAACCCAAACTTGATATATAAAGCATCTACTCTTCCATATTGGAATAGTCTGTCCTACTACCATAGCAGCTTTTCAATTCCCTCAAAACATGGAACAAAAGGAAGAGACCTTTGTATGAACAGAAAGGCATTTGGTCAAAGCTTTTCATGTGTTGCTGGACCTAGAAGAATTTGATAACACAGCAGTTATGCGTATTCATGTCAAACTTCAGAAAAGGAAAAGGTAAAATGAAAAGTAAGGAAGTCTGATGTTTATTTGAAGTACACACAACAGATGTAAAGCCATGCCAAACCATCATGTCAGTACTGCCCTGGGGGGGTTAAATTGTTCCCTGACTTCTACATCAGTTTTTATCTATTAACAAAACTTAACTGGCCAATGAAATAGGTAAAAAATTTTTAGTCAAAATTTAAGTATAGTTTTGCAAGAAAAGCCTGCTAAAACTCCTGCAGTAATTAATAAAAAATTAGAATCACAGCAGTCAAACCCATACCTGCTTAGAGAATCCTGGTTCTCATCCCACTGTAGAATAACAGTTTTCACCATGAAAGTGGAAGGTGACTGTTGGGTGACAGTAATGTTACATTCTAATTCCAGCACACTTCAGCGGGAACAAATGTTGGTTTGCCATAATACCATCTTGTCTAGATTTGAGTCTTGCTTCATGTTTGTTCCTGCTTGCAAAGCAAGTGCCAATAATAATTTTATAGTATTATTACCATTTTTGCTATTATCATTACTGTTTGTCAGTTCCCAACTTATTTCAACTGTCTCCTTCAGCCTCTGTGTATGTCACCCACTTGTTTGCTCATGTTTGGCCTCTGGACAGACATGTCTGTACTGTTTTGTTTATTCGTACATGTTACTGAGTTCTGTTTAGCTGTCTGGACAAGCCAGTAACAGGAACACAATCAACAGCACAGTGGAAGCAGGTACATTACAGCAATGAGGCCTTTTACATGTTGTGCCTGAAGACTGTTGAAGAATTTATCAAAATCAAGACAAATTTCTTGGTTAGTTCTCATTCCTTTCTCTTTTAACTATCTATCTCTTTCAAATCCTGCTCTGCTGGACAGAACAGCACAATTGAAAGCTAGTAATATCAAATGTTGAACTTGTCATGCAGAAAAGCATTCCTTGAAAATGCTTACTTACCATGTAGCTTCCACTGAACCTCTTATTTCCTCTTCAGAGAGCTACTGTGTCAGAGGGAAGTGACAAGAGCATCTTTTTAAAAGGGAACACCACAACAGCTGGCATCCATAAGTGTGCACTGAGCTTGATATTCACCAAGGAGGAGAAAAATACTGTAGATATGCAAACTCAACATAGATATATATTTCCAAGTAGCTATATATAATGTCTTATTGAAAATGTTCATAAGAAGATAAAAACATATGGTGTCTAGCTTCCAGTTAAATAGAAGTGCTTGAAATCTATTGCCTGAAAACTTGATCTTTTAAACAAACAAACAAAAAAATTCAAGTGTGGGAGCCTGAAGTTATGAACCCAGCAGACCTTCAGGTATTCAGCATCTCAGTGAACTCTTCAGTAAAGAAACAACTGAGGATACTAGTGAGGACAGAGGCTCTCTTCTTGAGTTTCTGCCGCTGTGTTTTCTTCCTGTAACAATAAGTTTATTTTCCAAATATGTATATACCATTTCAGTTCTATAGCTGAAAAAACAGCCCTGCATATACTCACTGAAAACTATCTGTGAGTAAAAGCTCTCCTGGGCTGTGTGTTTGGATATATGCAATATATTGAATATGTCAATATAACTTCCTTGTGCCACTGTAGCAGATATTTGTGATGACAACAGCAGGTGTCACTCCATGGTGCATCAAATGTTATATTGCATTTTCAAGGATTTCTGTTCTATTGACTCTCATTATAAGGAAAAACATATTTTCTACAACAGTTGCTATCAGTATGAAGTTGCTGAAACTATTTATAGTTATACATAGTTATACAACAAACAATAGAAAAATTTTAGGAATGGAAGAAGCACTTAAGTTTGGATCTGGAGATTAACACTCCTTAAATCTGGAAGAAAATCTTCCCGGAAGTTCAGAATTCTCTATAACTTGGCAGTAAAGCTTGGTTCTCGATCACTGTCTGGATATCAGGTTCTCCCACATAGGGGTTTCTCTGGATCTGGGTTTGTGTATAGCTAATAACATTAACAACATCTGCCATCCATTTGCCTTTTTGATTCCACGCAGATTTCACTTCCGTATGCCTTTTTACAAGAACGTAAATTGACACCTCACTTTAAATACACTGAAATATCAGGCTGCAATATCTGCTTTCAGATTTTGTCTCTATAATTAACCTTATTTTGAAAGAAAATAAGATGAGATTAACACAAACAGGTCTTATTTGAAGATTTTAAAGTTCTCTTGAAAATGCAGTATTATCACAATTTCAAGCACTCTTCCATAAATGTTACATAATTGTCTTCTGCCAGACAATTTTAACTCAATTTTTTTGCATTACTTTTCTCAGAAGAGCAAAGTGAAACCTGAAATCTGAAAACTTTGATGCTTTCAGGTGTCACTATAATAATGAAATTCATATTCTATGTGCTTTTACAGAATCGAGGCCATAAAACTTGAGAAGCAGCCTGGACATTTTTAACTTCACACTGAATCAGTCTGCCCAGTCAGTGCCATTGTAGTAGTGGGTACCAGGACAATTTTGGCTGCTTTGGGGAGGTTGTTTTTAGATTTGGTGCTCACTCCTCAGTGAATCTCATGGGGAGGAGTGGGATGCAGATTCACACAGACTACGTATATATATAAATATATATATGTACATGTGCTTGCAAATGTAAAATCTCAAAGTTTTGCAATACCACAAGTGAAGCTTATTTCACAAATTTCCCTAATATATAGTCTGATGTAAATCCCAGTGCTGCATAGTATTAACCAATCAAGTTTATTCCTTAATACAGTCAACACTATTTAATGCTATGCAGGAGACATTACTTTTCCTTTGTCATCTTTTCCACTGCAGCCATATGCTTCTATAGATTTAATGGTGTTGGAGTATTTTAGTTACAAGCCTCTGACTTGTTTATTCAGATTCCTTCATTCTGTACTATGTAACTTCTGCGGTACAATTCTCTAAGCTAGATTTTGTAAGTTTGCCTCCCATAGCTGATGCCACTTAGCCTGCTGCAAATTGGTGTGGATGGCTCTCTTACTTTGGAGACTGAACATTTTCACCTTCACAGTACGCTCAGGTTTCATTGGCCTGGGGCTTAGGAACCTGAGACACATTCTTAAATAGGAAATTCCACTTTGCATTGCAACATGCTATAATCATACTAGTGGACTGAAATCTCAAGTATCCTAGAAAATTCCACCTTGTCACTCTCCAGAAGGGCAATGGCTCCAAGAATTAGCACTTTTCCCTCATCCCCACTTCATATTAACACTTGAAACTAAGTGCAGATTTTAGCTCAACCAATGAAAGTCGAACAAGTCAAGTACAGCCGTAGCTTGTGCATATTTTCTGTTATTATATCAATTATATGCATAGCAATACTGTATTTATGTAATCATTTTCACACACCCCTTTGGCACTGCTGAATGCTTATCAGTGTTAACATAATGACAAAAATGACAAAAGCCAGGAAGTTCAATGGTAGGAGTGGAACTTTGCCTTATTGTGCTGCTGCAAAGAAAAACATAGGCTGTGACCTATGTTGCATTTTCAGTCTCTTAGATTTTGTCAGTTGGTGTTACAATCTTCTAAACCATGTTTTTATCTGTGGATCCTTTCAATTTTTCTCTTAGTGACAACTTATAAGACAGGTATCTGGAAAAAAATATTTCTGGTGAAAAGATGACACCATTCAATGCTTCAAGAGATGCTAAGACTGGATGATCAGTCTGGCAGCTACCCTGGGGTGCTTTATGACCTCCTAGCAAAACCATATATTTATCATTAACTAAGGGGTTCAGTTATTGACCTCCTTAACCTACAAGTGTTTCTTCGTACACAGTTGACATCAATGCAGTATAAACTACTGAAGCTTCTCCCCAAAGGATTTGTAAATGGCATCATTCCTTTCAGTATCTAGAAGCCAGCTATCAGGAGGAAATTCATGTGAGAGTTGAAAAATATGAGGTTAATTGAAATTAGCCCTCAATTGAGAAAAAGGAATCTTGAAGGAATTTTGAACTTCCATTAAGTATGAAAATAATATTTATTCCCATGTGGGAGGCAGAAATTAATCTCAGATAGAGAGCTGCGACTATATTTCTGTTTCACTTCTTTTCCCATCATGTTTTCCTTCAACACCCTTGCCACATGCTGGGATTTGTTTCTGTGCTGCTTTCCAGTATATTTCTTTATTCACCTTCCTTCAATGGTGGATTCCTTGCAGTCCCCCATAAAGATATTTTTTTTTCTAACAAGCTTCTCCAACAGCCCATCTGAGGTGCATGCTTCTAGCTTCTCACTGAGTAAAAATATGCCTGTCTTGTGCTGGGCAAAAAGCTTTCTTTACTGTTACCTGTGTACATATAAATGTAGACTTGCCTTTCTAAAGCAAACACTGAAATTCATGGATTACATTTAAAAGACCTTTATGGCAAAAACTTTATATACTCTAAGACCAAGGTCCATGACATCTGACAGGCAGTGGTACAAAAAGCCTGTGATTACACGTTAGTGTGTAGGACATTCACCTCTGGGAAAGTTGGAACTGGTATTCACTGTGCCACAAGATTTGCTTCTAAAACAAAGATCTAAATTCTTCATGGAGCTTCACATCCAAGAGCAGCCACAGACAACACAGTTCTTTTTATAGTGCTCAGTCCTAGAGGGTGATTCCTAAATTGATTCCTGTGGATCACGATGATACACGCTGCTTGTGATCAGGATGGTAACAAACCATGAGTCTGCTTTTCCTCTTTCTCACAGTTAAATTACAGTCAATAACAGAGAGAGGGAAAAAAAAAGAAAAAGAAAATAAAATCAAATGCTCTTCCTTAACGTTA
Organism: Pezoporus wallicus; assembly: GCF_028554395.1. Taxonomy (NCBI): domain Eukaryota; kingdom Metazoa; phylum Chordata; class Aves; order Psittaciformes; family Psittacidae; genus Pezoporus; species Pezoporus wallicus. The sequence continues at coordinate 2,872,106 of NW_026635157.1, forward strand.
TGTTTCCATATAATCAGCTGCTGTAAATACCACTGGGATGCTCCTCAGTCAGCAAAGAAAGGAAAAGACAATCTACAAAATCTTCTTTCTTTTAACATGCCATCCAAGCGATCGAAATATTTGAAAACACCTGTTTGATGAACAGCAGTAATAACAGCTCACTGTATGCAGCATGGTTTTCACAAGGGCTTTTGGTACCAGGTGGCAGGGACCTCATGGACATTCAGTGGAGCAAGTAATCTGTTGTAACACTACAAACCTCAGTTCTTCATAACTGCAAGAATCTCACATGCACTGCCATGTGATATTTTAATGTAAATCGAAGACTGGTTTATATTATCATCCCCTTTGTATTTACTAACAGTATAATTCATAATTAACAGATCATGAAAGACAAAATAGATGGGACAAAATGCAATGCCATGGGAGACATTTTGTGGCTGGGGAAAAGCACTAAGCGACACTATCATGAACAATGAGTTGGGTCACTGCAATGTTAAAAACAAGGATGGTATAAGCACCAACAATATATTAATGTCTTCTTTGCATAAACTTTGAATAGCATATGGTGTAGGGAAACTTCTCCAGGATTTCTGATAGAAAGGGATGACAAATAAAGGTCAAACAAAGTTGGACTGAGATAACCTAAAGCTATCTTTAAGCATCTTAAGGTTATTAGAGTATTTTTAGACTGTTTACTGGAGGAGACTTAATGGAGATTTTCACTGTTGTATAGCGCTATGTTCCTTTTTCATTATATCATCACTTTTTCTTCACCTCCTCTGCTCCATACTGTACTGTCAGTTCTCCTTTCATCCTTTTATGTCATCCTCTCTATCTCTCACTATATATACATCCTGATTTGTCTCCTGCTCAGTAACCTACCTCTTTGTTTCCATCCTTTGTTCCATTTATCTTTCTGATAGCTGACATGATAGAATTTGACAAGACTGACATAATCCACAGTGGGATTCATCTTACTATTATAAAAAAAAAAAAAAAAATCCAAGTGAAAAATGCATTCCCAGAATATTTTAATCTCAATATTTTAAATAGTTTCACTCCAAAGGCATAAAATTAAAGACTATAGAAGTTCATATGTAAAGTATTAAGTTACCTTAACAATTAGTACCATAAACAGGCAAGAAGGTGGCATAGTGTCACAGACATGAGTAATTGGTTCGTGTCCAAAATAACCATTTCTTTCAGCACAAACATACAGGATAGTTTAACTTAAATTTCTCAGGTGTTTTTGCTTCTTTGCTGTGCTAATACTTTTCATCCTTCAGTCACAATATAAGAGTTCTGGTCTCACAGCATTTGAAATCTTGTAGCCAGTCTGCCTCTGCCCGTATGCAAAGGCAGGAAATGTCTTACCAGCCTTTAACTGACAAACCAATGGCTTAAATTAAAAGTTTTGGAATTCAGAATTCAGCAGTGCTTCTGAATGAATGGGTGGCCTGGTGTAGTATGAACTAAAAGACATTAATGCCATTGCAAGATATGTGAGATTAATGTATTTTGTTTATAGCTCTTGAGCTTGGGTTTATGAAGCCTTCAAAGGTATGAAGCTTCAAAGCTCTCATGTATGTTTTCTTATGATGGGAGTCTGAAGGAACATGAAGTCTGTGAGAACATTTTGGTAATGCCAATATGTAATTGTCAAGCTGCCAAGGCAATGCTAGTAGTTTGGAGGAAAAACATTGAACAGAAGGATCTCAGTCCAAGAAAAGCATTTCAATTAGATATAGAAAGTATGTTTATTTTAATTTTTTGTGCATTAGAGATTGAATTTGGGAAAATCAGTATTTATTGTTATTAACAAAACCATTAATAGCAAAGAAGTAATCTTGCTCTTCTGTCAATAGGCTATCAGATTGCTCTATTTCTACTTGTCCTCTTGATTATCACAGGACCAGAGCTGATCTGAAGCAAAAATAAAAGCTTAAGAAATTAGTTGTTATGAGAGGGCTTTTCTGGGCTCTGAAGGGTACAGAATCATAAATCAGATATTCTAAAAGCTGATCCAGTGCCTACTTGAGGGAAGAGTTTTAAAAATAGTGTTCACCTGAAAAAGTAATAGAGAAATACCTTATTCCACAGTTCAATAAAGCACATACTGTCTGAAATTCGACACATCATTAATCTTCATCAAATTCCATTGAATCTATTAGTACTCAAGTTCACAGCTATCCATTTTGAGAAATAAAGCTTAACTTTGTGCCAAAGTTCTGTAGTAGTTGTTATCACAAAGCCATTACATCTTCTACTCATCTTACCCAAATATGATAGATATGCCTAAATGTGATAGATATTTTATGGTAGATATTAATATTTCTATAAGGAATATTATAATTAAATCAAAACAAAACAATTGTCAGAACTCCTTAAACACATTTGTCTATAACAGAGAATAAGAATGTAGACTTTGTTTCTTTTCTATTAGAAGCAGCCATTTCATAATCTTTTTTACTAATGCTTTCCAGATTTTATTGTACTTTTTATTAGCCAAGCATCTGATTTCTCACAAATCAATGTGTTCTAATAACCAAAAAAATCATGCTGGCAATACTGAAGAAGTTAAAACAAAAAGATGTTTTTCAACCTCAGTATTATCTCTAGTTTCTGAGAAACTTTCATACAGGCACAACAGACATATCACTCAAAGAGAAAAATGACAGTCAAGAACTTAAAATGGATTCAATAATCTTTCCAGCTCCTGGGCATTATCCAGCGCAACTATAAATATAACTAGCAAATTAGAATAATTTGATGACAATGACTCTTTTTGTCATTATTATTCCCACAAACTTCTCACCTATTACTCAATTTTCAAAATCCGATCTTTAATCTGAATTTAAGTGTTAAAACAAGTTGCAAACAATGGATAGCTGCTGTAATCCTTCAGCAGAATGGAGGGAGTTGAGTAGGACCACTTAGTCGTCCCTTAGTTCTGTAATTTGTGAGTTTAAGTAAGACCTTTTAACATTATTTGAATATGCCAAGCTGATTTTTTTTCCCCCAGTTAAATTGCTAACCAACTTGCTGAATCTCAGAGTGCTCCTGTTTTTGCACAAACCATGCCAGCATATTACAGACAAAACGGCTAAATTGGCCCTGGAGGGGACCATAAGCTGTTTAAAACAAAATTAAATTTTATTTTTTTTAAACATCTCATTTTATGTATGTATGCATGATTTCGAGTGTTGGTATTCTGTAATATAACTACGATTTTATGCTTGCTGAACTTTTAGGATGCTCATGAAAATTAGGTGCCTGTTTCTCTTGTTCCTCTGAAGAATGAAATTTCAGTAAGTATCATTTTAGCCCCTTTTTGCCTGCCTCGTGCTTTCATGCTAACCATTTTCAATCGTGGTCTACTACCTTATTTTTTTCCTATTTAATTCTCCTATTTGCCTGCATCTTTAGATCATTTTTTGCAATACTCTCTTTTAATCTCCACATTATAGTGCATATTTCTCTTCTCCTACTTATTTTCTGCATGATGCCTGTTAGAACACCCTTAACCTTTTTTTTTTTTTGTATCAGCTTCTTCACAAACTGCTTTAATGCACACTCAAAAATTGCAAAGGAAAGCATAATTCCCAGGGAACCGAGGGCAGGTATTTGTGAGAGTCCAGGAAGGACAGGAAAACAAACTCTTCACTTAGGGCCTCCTCTGAAATGCTGCTGCTGATGGAGATTTTCCTTTCTACATCACTCTGCAAGTTTGAGGGAAAGCAGAATCAGCCCCCCTGTCTTAGCTTTAAAGAAGAGCAAGATCAGGTAACACCTCTTATTGAACAAAGACAATAGCACCTGCCAGAATTACACTGCACCACATCTATGTTTAACTTGGAAACTGCATTTGTCTACAGAAATTTTAGGCCAGATAAGCCATGAAACAGGAAACAGTGAAATCAGAAAGGGTAACTAGTAATCTTCTGCTTCCTGCCTAGCATTACAATGTGGAAAATATTGTGTTTGCAGACAGCAAACATGATTTTAACAGCAAGGTAGCAAATAGCCCCTTTCTCTAAAAGTCATCCTAATTTAGCTTTCTGACACTGACAAACAAATGTAGGGTATGCCCTTTTGGATCTTTAAAATAAAAAGGAAGAAAGAATACTTTTCAAAAAAAAAATGGAGAATTGGGTGATAGTGTACCGGGTTATTTGACATACAAGCAGACTTTTCCTTTGCTATAATTACGTATTTAAGATACATAATTAGCCAGTTTGTAAACTGATGTCTCAGCTGAAGATCATACTCACTGAATTCATATCCTTGTTTTGATATACAGTTTAAATGAGGACCCTGGTATGTATTCTACTAATTCAAAATGCACACATTTACTTCTCCAGCCTTTTATTTCAGAATCAAAGACTGTAAATTCAATGCTCTAACTAAAAATTATTAAATAATATATATATACTGGACTACAAAGCTTATGTGAATCAGCTTACCTGGCACAAGGGATTAATTTTGCCACACTAGAACAGAAAAAAAACCTTATACTTCTTGATAAGTTAGAAAACAGACATAAAAATATTCATTGACAAGTACAAAAAGAAAGGAAGAAAGGGAGAAAGGGAGAAAAGAGAGAAAAAGAGAGAGAGAGAGAGAGAGAAAGAGAGAAGAGAGAGAGAAAAAAAGAGAAAGAAAGAGAGGAAGAAAGAAAGAAAGAAAGAAAGAAAGAAAGAAAGAAAGAAAGAAAGAAAGAAAGAAAGAAAGAAAGAAAGAAAGAAAGAAAGAAAGAAAGAAAGAAAGAAAGAAAGAAAGAAAGAAAGAAAGAAACCCAAACAGAATTACACTGCATGTAAAATTTGTTCACAAATTCTTTCCATATTGCCACTTTCTAATGAAAAGGTTAAATTCAGCTTTTTCTAGATGGAATATTTTTCTGTATGAAGTTCCATCATAACTGCAGTCCAGGAGCAACTCATGACATTATAATGAGAGTAAGGTTTTTACTCTCCATAAAGCCTGGCTTTTTATTGAAGGTGAGTAAGGACAATTTGGAGGCTGACGCATCATCCCAGCAATAAAATTAATATGATAATTGCAGTAGTTCTTTTGGATCAGAACCTCCAGCGACAGAAATGATCACTGGTCCAGTAACTCCATGGTATCAGTCAAATTCATAGCAAAGATCAATAGCAGAAATATGGGTGTCACTACACAACTACTGATCATTAGAAAACTTTGCAAACAGTATTAAGCTACATCTCAGACCACCCACTAAGTTATGCATTATACCAAATTATACATTAGTAAGATGAAGCAGAGAGTCTGTGAGGTGTGAGGAGGGATTTGATCTGTGGTATAACTAAAACTAGAGATAACATCTTCTGAATCCTCATCATGAAATTTGTCCTTCCAGTGACTCTTCTGACTTGTTGAAAAAAATCAACCTAGACTCTGAATGAAACTGTCAGCAAGATGAGCATTCTTCTCTACTGAAGCACTTAAGGGAGATTTGTTAAGATGAAGAGCAGCAACTAACATTGCAAAGTGAGGATTTTTTTCATTGAGAACTCTATATCTATTATCCTTAGCTCCTGAATAAGGGGATTACCTCAAATAATTAAAAGGATGCAGAAGGGGCTGAGAAGACTGGGTGATGAGTGCTGGATAGTTGCAGTAGTTACTGAAGGGACAAAAAATCCATAAACGACACATCAGCATAGAAATATGACACCCTGTCCCCCTTGCCCACCCACCCCTGCCCCCCCCCCCCCCCGACTGCCACCTGCATTAGATTAGAATTGCCTTTGTGTCTCGGCAATTAAATGAACATCTAGATAGTAGTGATCTCATCCTAAGAAACAGTTTTTTCACCTTACTCAGGAATATTTTTGAAGCAATGTCATTATTTAAAACTAATTAAAAAGAGTTTTGAACTAAAGCACATAAAAAGCTCAGATTCTTATTTACCAAAACACCAGCAGTTTAGCATTCTAAATCCCAGTTTTCTTCAAAAAGAAGTTTCAGTAAAAAAATCATGGTTTACACTCACTATTCTGCCTAAACAATTCCTTTTATGAGTTTTATATTGCCCAGTACCCTGTTTTGCATAACTATATTGATATGTATTGCAACATACGCGTATTTCAAAGTACCTAAGCATCCCTCAAATGTATCATAAAACCTCAACTTCCTTCACCTAGTCCTCATCTATACAGATAAACATCACCAAATGTCAGTACTGAGATCAGTTGATTGAACAGTAGCTGGAAAGGACATATATTAAAACAAAATTGCACACAAAATACACCAGCAAAAGATTCTTCCAAGTAGGTTCATTACTGGTTAGAATTATGACTAGTAATGTCATAAAAACATTAAGGTTTGTAGGTCTTCTATCTCGCTACTTGGCAGGGTACGAAGATGCTCAGTCTTACCTCCAATAAATTCACTCTCTCACTGCTTTTATCACAGAGGTGTTTCACTGCTTTCAGATCACCTCCCCATGCAGTTTCTACATAACCTGTGAACCAAACCAGCATTGTGCAGGCTGGCTGAAAATCAAGACTTTCATACCCCACATGTGTGCACAATAGACACCTCATTGCATTAACAAGATTAAATTTCAGGAGTCACTTGAGAGGCATCACACACCACAGTGCCAGTAGATTCTGATCTTTTGTGGCTGAGAAGCCAATAACTCTTTCTTTACTTCTCTACCACCCCAGGAGGCATGCTTAGAGAGGGCAGCAGATGCATACCTAGACAGCGACTTAGACAGTAAATCAGGAGAATGGGCTTCTCAGCATACCTGTGGCCAGCATGTCAGATTTGCACTATCTTTATCCATCTGGCCATCTTTCAGACACTCATGGTGTGTTGCTATGGACAAGCATGTGAGAAAGCATTTTAAATTAGGTCAATGTAGAGTGAACTATGAAGCCACTTCTACACTATGCATGTAAAGTGAACACCTCCCTCAGCAACAATAGAGATGGAGTTACATGAGTAGCCTAACTTTTGCCTCCTTAACACACTCTGGAACAGCTCTGTCACATATTTTCTTCCCCTCTCAGAGACATTGAAGTATTCTCAGTGAAGACCATTTATAATGGAAACTTAGCAACAGCAGAGCCCAGAGTTGATTGCGTCCGGCAAGATGCTGTGTTTTAGCAACAGAAATGTAGGACTAGTTCAGGTTCACATGCATGAGTGTCAGGCAGCCTGAATGTCCTTCTGGGAGCTTCAGCATTAATATCAAATCATAGAACAGAGGGATTTTTGTACAAATTCCCTTTGTTGGTTGCTCATTACTACTCTAAATCTCTGACAGAGCATGTAGCAGACCAGGAACAGCAAAAATCCCCTAAAATGTTGTATTTCAGTTCTACGATAGAGTTAAATCTTGACAGAGTGTTCATGCTGAGCTGTTAAACAATTTTACAAATCAACAAAGTACAGGAATTGTCAGAGTCATTTATTAAGGCTGGAAACAGAAACTCATGGGTCCATTTTTCATTCACTGATCATTCTTTTATGGCCTTCTCCACCACCACTCCCAACTCCCTTAGGATATATGTGTGCTTTCTTAGAATCTTTCTTTTTGCTGTTGTGCGAGTAACCCAATATTTTACACACTTACTAATGATTACTATTAATGTACTTCATTAAATGGTAGACTTACTACATATCTTAAGGGATTTCCAGTTTTCTTTTTGCAAATAGCTTATTTTTCATTGCTGAGTTTTAGGGTATGAGGAATAGGTTGGTTCAGAGACCAGAAGATCTTTATCCTTTGACAGTGTAGCAAATCCTTTATTCTCAAATTAGGTATGGTTTTCCTAATGCTTCCACCTGCTGCTCCATAACATGCTGGATAGTTGTGAGGAGCATCTTCACTTCAAACATTATTCTTTTGGCCTGTTTTAGTGTAGCAAATAACTTGTAGTTTCCCTAAACTTTTCAGTGAACTTCAAAGTGAAAAATGCTCAGGCATACCTTATCTAGCACTGAATCGTGCAGGTCTGATCAGCATTTGTAGCAGAACTTTGTCAGCAACTGATCCACTGACCTTTCAGGGGTCTGAGAAACATTGTGAAATATCACTGGTGTGATAACTCCATGCATACCATATCAACAGAAAGTGAGAAAATCAGCAAAGCTTGTGTGAACTAAGCTGAATTTTTCACAGCTCAAACAACCCATGTTTCTCTTCAATGTTTCAAGAACTTCTCACCTCTTTAGTAAAAGAAAGGCTCAAAATGGAGGAAATTGAATTCCCTCTCATTCTATCTTGAGATTTTTACACCTATGTGCTCTGCCAGAGCATTTTTGCACTAAGATATAATTCTGAAGTTTCTAACACTCTCTGCCCACATCATACCTCTGCCTACGCTTCCATCTTGTTTTCTCTTCACAGTCAACATAGTAGATCAAACAAGCAATCATTTTATCTGGAATTGTCTGAGAAAATACCCATTTTTTTCATTAGGCATCACTGTGATATTTATTTACATGAGTGCGAGTGTGTGTGTACTACATATGTGTGTATGTCTTGCATATGCTTGTGCTTATGTGTCATTGTACACGCTTGTGCATGCTCTTCGCCATCTCCCTGAAATAATCAGCATTTTCATTGCACAGTTCAGTGTCTCAGAAATATGTTAATATTGACCTCCTGATATAGCAAGTCAACCACCATTCCTGCTTTCAATTGTTTGTTTCTCTCACCGTGCATCTAAGGGAAGAACAGCTAGAAAGAAAACAGATGAAAATGGGGTAGATGAGCCTTACTACCTAAAGGCTAGCAATCTCTTAACTCACAAGTATCTAATTAAAAACTCAAAAGTTTTTTTTTATTAGTTTATTTATAACCAGCTGATACCTGTTTCTACACCAAAAAAAGAAGGATCTGTAGTTCTTCTCAGCTGTTTTCAGTGACAGTGATCTTAGTCTGTGAGGATCCCCCATTCCCATCCACAATGGGATTCATCTGGGATGCACCTTCTCAGCACTAAAACCTCTGGGGCTGAAATGAGGACAGGAGCAGAGCTGGAAAGAGGGAAGACAGGCAACATCTTTTCTCCTGCCATATGTTAGGAGCCAAACTGAGAGGAGATTCAGAAAATCAGAGGAAGCAAACAAAGCTTACTAGAGCCCTACCCTCAGATAGTAACTGGAAATGAGACAACACAGATTTAGTGCCACACGAAACCCATTTTGCAGGGCATGTCTGTAAAGGGTCGAAGGACAATTGCCAGCATCTATTAATTTTAGAACAACCAAATGATCTGTAGCTATCCTATTCTGCTTTTGGCTTTGGCCTCTGTAATCTTTATCTGTCTCTTCCCTGCTATGTATTGTATATTGTTGAGACTTAACTAAATCTCTGGGCTACTTGAGAGAGGATGACACGTGTTGGTCACTGGCTTGTGGAAAATGAAAAATGCCAGGGCAGCGATGCTCACATACTGACAAAGATCTCTGGGCAGCACTGGGCAACAGAACTCCAGCTCAGTTTCAGCAATATTAATTAGTTGTTGTTAATTTCACAATGAACAGCAGAGGATAGTGGGAAAGGATTGAAACACCTTCCTAAAAATAAAATTGAAATAAAAATGGGGATGTTTTCAAAATAATGGCAAATGGTACAATAAGACCGAAGATTAACTTGTCCCAGAATGTTTTTTTCCTTCTCATTTTCCTCCATTAATTTTAATAGTAACTCCCTATTTAGCATTGAACATAGAACTGTAAGAATATGAAATTATCTTCCTCTGTTTCAGTGTCTGACAGGCAAGTTTTACTGTTACAATGAAAGTTGTTTCATGCTTTCCAGTCTCAAAAAATAGGCAAATGCCCCTTCCATATCTGAGCTGCATGGGACAACCCATCTGTCTGGCTGTATGAACACCAGTTCCTACCTGACACTCTTACCTTATTGCCTTGTGAGGTTGTTCTGGGCTCTTCCTGGGCTCCTAACAGAATTCATTTTAATAATGCACTGCTGGGATGGATGTTTTATTTGTCTTTTTATGCCAGGCAGCTTGTTTCTATGTAAATAATTTTTTTGTGATGTTTCTTCTCTGCTCATTTTCAGTCCTTCAGGCTTTATAAGAAGCTAGATAATTTGGATTTATCCAGGTCACTATTTAGTCATCCTGTTCCTCATCTGGAGAAGTATGAGTCTCAAAGCTGATGAATAAGAATATAACAGAGAAGTAACTTCCTGGAGACTAAGGTACAGGAGAGGTCAAGAACTGCAGACTCAAGGGTTGTGCCCTGGGGAGCTGTCTGAGAGGTCTTAGTTCTCACCAACAGCATCACAGACTGTAGAGCCCAGACTCCAAATGTATTGTCTTCTGGCCTGCTGTGGCACTGCAGTCTCCTTTCAATACCAGCAGGACTCAGAGCATCTAAAATGAACCCTTGTATCCTGTGGTACATAGCAGTTATGATCTACCTCTTTATTGCATCCTAAGTGAAGTTCCCTATAAAGAAATATTGATTGAAGTAAAAACTCATAAGGATCAATGTTTTATGTTCCAGCTGTGTTTTATATTACAATAACAGCTCTTTGGAGAGTTGGTGCTGAGTGAGAGCAAAGTGATACCAGTAATTCCCCTTCTCTTGGATCATCCTATACCGAATTCTTCATGGTTCTCACCATTGACTCATGAGTAAAAAATAGCTACTGTGCTCTCAGGGGATACTGAAAAAAAAACAGAAAGAGAAGGGGGAGGTAGGGTGGTGGAATATGAAAAGGAAATCCACTCCAAAGAACAAATGCTCTAGGATTCAGTGCCAGGGTGTGCTGAGTGAGACAGTGCCAGGCTCTCCCCAGGCACTCAAATGCAAAGTTCAGCAGCTGGTATTTAAAACACTAATGACCTGACTCATGGTTGTGTGGTAGAAGTTGCAGAGGTGTATGTGGGGAACCCAAAATTCCATTGCTCTGAGCATGACATGCTTCAAAAGAGAGAATCTTTGCTATACCTCCATAGGGGTTTTTATAATAGGCACAACTTCCCCCATTGTAGGTGAGTACAGAGCTAGTAGGGTTGTTTACAAAGTGATATGATTTGTATGTCTTCACTATTAAATATCATCTGTATAAAAAGCATACGGTCTTTGCTACCCAGGGAATAAGAGGGTTTCTTTCCCTTCAGCAAGAAACGATTTTCTTCGGAAAATCTTAGTCTCCTTTCCCAAGGACCTCTCCCAGCCTCTGTCCCTGCTCATTCCCTCCCAGACACTTGTCCTTCCCTGAGGTCTCCTTCTCCATGCTCCTTGCTCAGACCAGTTCCCCCTGCCCCAGACAGTGCTTTTCATCCTCACCCATTTCCCAGTGAATGTCCCAGTGCGAGCCCTCCCCATCTTCTTACATGCTGTGCAGGCATGCCTTGCACTGCCCTGCACTGCACTGCCCTGCATGCACTGCACTTCCCAGATTTTCCTTTGGCTAGCTGTATTTCTGATGATCATACCAAGTGTCTTCATTATCATCTGTCATGTACAGGGACCTCTCCCAGCCTCTGTCCCTGCTCATTCCCTCCCAGACACTTGTCCTTCCCTGAGGTCTCCTTCTCCATGCTCCTTGCTCAGACCAGTTCCCCCTGCCCCAGACAGTGCTTTTCATCCTCACCCATTTCCCAGTGAATGTCCCAGTGCGAGCCCTCCCCATCTTCTTACATGCTGTGCAGGCATGCCTTGCACTGCCCTGCACTGCACTGCCCTGCATGCACTGCACTTCCCAGATTTTCCTTTGGCTAGCTGTATTTCTGATGATCATACCAAGCGTCTTCATTATCATCTGTCATGTACAGGTAACCTCACAACTTAATTTGGGCCAAGACACACCATGAAGGTGACCAGGCACAGAAGGGTTAAAGAAAAACTCCGTAAGCCTGGTGAAGCAAGTCCAGCTCCTTAAAGGATCTTGGAGTCTTAAAGGAGTGACACTTCAGATCAGGAGTGATGGAAGGACTGTGGTCTGCTGTATCCATTCTGTAGAGATGATTTGACTCTAACACTGAATACATTCACAAAACCACAATTTAAACACATTTTTTATATGTGTCAAGGACTACTGCTTGAGAGAGCTTCAAAACTGCGAAAAAGCAGGACTATTTTTATGTAAAACCATTGCTACCCAGTAAGAAAATGCTTTTGTATTCATATAAAGTATTTATTAGGTGTGAGGTTTTATAAATTGTGTAGTCCTCAAGCCTTAAAAAAAAATAAAATAACAAAACAACAAGAAGCAGGTCACTTTGAATGCATTACCGGAATATTTCACATAAAAGGAAACAGAAGATGTATAAATGTAAACAGGCTAATTGTATGCAGATATAAATTATTCATGTTGGTCTTATGAAAAAGCATCCCTGATTTGCAGGGGTCTTACTCAGCAGCTTTGTGTCTTGTCTAAGGGGATATTAATATGGCTGTGATGTGCAGATTTTAAAACAAAACTTTGAATTCTGCCGAAGAAAAATATAGCCCAACTGTGATAAGACTTCACTGTTGGGAACAGGAGGGTTTTTTTTTTTTATTATTATTATTATTATTATTGTTATTTTTATTTTATTTTATTTTATTTTATTTTATTTTTATTTTATGACTGTTCTGCTCATTAGGACTGTTAACATGTGTATGACTGCCCAGTGCCAAGTAAAAGACTGTGTTAAGACTTGACGTTTGCAAAGGGATTAGGGTTATTTTGATGTTTCTTAGCAAGGATATGTAAAATACTCTCAAAGTCACAAACCTTTTCATGGTTAAGCATTTCTGATTTGTCCCAGACATAAGCTGCCTGGCTTGCAGAGGTGCAGAGCAGCTGTGGTTCCCACCAGCCCCCCCAGGGACTGTGTGGGGCCAGCAACTGTGAGAAGCGAGGCTAACTGGAACAAATTCTAGAAGTGGTTGCAATGGGTCCCAGACAAAGCCATGTCACTCGCTGCCTTCTCCCCCCAGTCCTGCAGAGTCCATCTCCTCCAAATAATAGCAGCAGCTTATCTGAACTCCAGTTGCAAAATTCATAGTGAGGGATCCTTCCTAGCAGGGATAGGATTATGTATCCCTTGGATACCCCCTGTGCGCATGACTCACATCCATGTTTCCTGTCTTTCGGGCATGGATTAGTGAAATGATTTTCAGAGTGGAAGCGCAGGCAAGAAGGTTAATGGAAATAAGTCTGTGGAAACACAAAGTAACACAGCTGAGGTGTAACCAAAACTCAAGGAGCTCACTGCAGTCAAGTCAGGGCAACCTGGTAATCTTCATCCTAAATTTTTGAAAGAACTGGTACATGTAATCAAAAGGCCTAGAGCTATGATTTTTAATGGATCTATTAAACCATGGGTGATACTTTATGATTAGGGTACAGTAAGTGTGGAGGGAGAAAAAAATGCCAATCCAGGCAATGACAGCCCCATCCATTTGCTCATTCCTGCTTGGGATATGTCTGTTAAATAAAAGATACAAGGGTCCTTCAGTGTTAAGTGACAGAACAAACGTATCAAGACAAGGTATAAACACAATCAAAGGAATTCTTTCTTTGTGAAAAAAAAAAAAAGTTACAAAACAAAATACATTCTTTATTACCAGTTCTGGCAAAATAGATACACAGTGAATGGTTCAGTAGTAAGGCATCAACAGCTTCTGACACAGCTTCTGACAGCGTGCTGTGGTACACAACTCCATTAAGAGGAGCTACTGTACCTAGATATCCCAGCCATGCAGACATCTGATGCTGATGTTTTGGAAAGCTGTGGTAAAAAAAAGAAAACAGAAAGCTATTTCTGACTCATTGTCTGTTGCTTCTTCTGCTACATTGTGTGATGGAGCAAGAGGCACAGCTTGCATATTCACCTGCCATGATAAATTACATCAATTTCAGTCCCTCAAGATGGAGCTACTGGTGCAGAGAGCCCCTAAACACTACCAGTTGCTTTATGACACTACAGACATAAGACAGAAAAAGGCACACTGTGAAATATAACCCTGTATCCTGGGACAGGCTGGACACAAAGTGGGAGGGAAAGCGGGATATTTCCTTCACTCGTATATTGTAAATGCATCCTCATCATGATGTGTCCTTTGCTTAGAATCTGTGCTCTATTAGATCAAATTAGAACAAGCCTTAAAGGCAGCTATTGCCATCTCTGACCCCATCAGCTTTTCTGTCTCCAGCAATGGCCAGTACCAGCTGCTCTAAAAGAGAATGAAAAAAGCCTACAGCCAGCAGCTATTCAATAACAGGCCCTTAGGGGAAATTTCTTCCCAAGCCTCATTAAATGTTGGCTTCATTCTTAAATTCCTCCTAAACTTCCCAGATTCTATTCTGGCCTCTTCATCTGGTGTCTGAAATGTTGACTGGGGTTTCCAGTGAGGGTTTTCCTTGGCTGGCCCCAGCTCCTTCAGTACCCACACTCACAGCCGCCTCTAGCAGGGAGCAGAGGCTGTGCTCCTCACTGGATCTGAGTGATGGGTAGGAACAGTCACCACAGTGCGGTTCACAGCTCCTCTGCTTAAATGTAAGCAAGAGAGGTTTTCCCTTACCTGGTTCCTCCTGACTGCTGTCAGCATTTTTCTCTTTTTCTTTGGGTTGAAATTTTTTCCTTGAAGTTTGGGGGTGGAGGAGAAGGGGAGCATTTTCAAAGTCCTCCTCAGATCCTATCTAAAACACTGTTGTGTAACAGAGAGAGTGAGTACCTGTCAGCAGACGTTAGTATATTGTATATTTCACAGCGGAGTGCACCTGGACATTCAGGAGCCAGGAATGGCACTCAGGTATAGGGTGGACCATAAATTGTTAGTGAATTAAGGCCCTAAGGGTTGTTTAAATATCGCAGTAATCACCTTGTCAGGCAAAGTCCCACATTCTGCTAAGATTAATCTGACATTCATCAGGAATGATACAATAGAAGGTTATTTAATTTGGATCACACTGGACTGGAAAACTGGCAGGAGGACAGAAATGACCCAAATTGGAAACATGCTGCAGAAAGTGAGCCAGTCAAGAAAAGCAAGCATATAAAGTGTGTATGTGTTCATTGGACACAGATACATTAATTACAATGTACGCATACATGCATAAACTTGAATGTGTGCACATAAACATACAGGACAGCGGAGCGTTCAGTACTGGTCTAACTTTGTTTCAGTATCAACTCCTTGGATTCCGCTTCAGACTCAAATGAGAGTAGAGTGGCACTACTGGCAACAGCTTTTGGAACACCTCTCCCAGTATCTCCTTCCCAGTTTTTTCTTTCCTCCCTCACATTACTGAAAAGGGAAACATCTCCAAACGTTTCACATATAGCCGAGAGTAAACACTGGTCCATTAGGTGAATTACTGTCAGGACAGTAATTGATAGCATATTTTAATTCATTGAACATTTAAGTAGTGCAAGAAATGTATCTGCTCTTTTGTCAACTTCACTTTTAAATACTCTACATCTTTCCCAACTGCTACAGAGATTTTTCATATTGCTGTAATCTTCCTATACATTCAAAACAACGACACATCTGGTAACAGCTGGATATACATTAATGTCCTTCCATCCTGGGAAAATACAAAACAAAAACACATTCCCTTGGACCATTGCTATCTTTTTACTGAATAAGTTACTTGGCTTATTAAACTTGTCAAACAGCAAATACAAATAAAATGATGGTTTATCTTGCTGATTATTCAGCCACTGCACACGGGTGTGGGTAAGCACATGACTGAAACATTCATCACTATTCACTAGGTGGCTTGTACTTTGCTTTCCCTTCTTGCTTCAACATTACCACAGAATGTAATGGTGTGCGATGTGATGTGTGATTCGATGTGACCCCCTGTGCTCCCCACCCCGCACGAAGAAGCGGGAGTTCTTTAGAGAAGACAACTTCAAAATAAAATGTAAAATATTAATTGTGCAGAAGTCAAATGGGCATATTTGCAAAGGGTTTCAAATTCTCAAATTCCCTAAAGGTTATCTGCTGGATTTGTAAGCTAGCAAACAACGAAGATTATTTAGGGCTTTGAATACCAGCACTGAGTATAATCAATGTGAATCAGATGCACATTACCAAATTGAAGACATTTTATATATGCATTGTGTTGGATCATGAGCCAGATTTGTGTAAACTGAAATTCTGGAACACAAAACCATTTGCAAATTCAACTACAGCCACACCAGTATAATTATGTTACATATCAAACAGCAATACAATGCAGCAAACTATCATATTGAGGGACTTTTGCTGCTTTCAGGACATCTACAAAGCCAGGTTTATATGGCACATTACTGCCAATTCATCTATACCCATCTGAGTAAATCGGTTGGCAGAGAGGGGCCATTTAGATTACCACTAATGGCTCTATTATGGAAAGAAGCTGCAAGCGATAGCTATTTTACATATGGACAAAAGAGAATTTAATTGATGGCCCATCACCCAGCAGGCAGAGAGAAATGATGATTTTCACCTTAATGCCAGGCATTAATATTCACAGGGCTGTGGAAGAGAGGTTCATCCAGTCTCACTCTGCTTATGGGTCATTTTAAGCATAACTTGAGAAAAGCAGCACAAGGGGAGCTGTTCTGCTTTGAGAAAGATTGAGTCCTCTGGGGAAAAAAATCACAAGTTGCAGTGTTAAGATATTAAAAAGCCAAGACCACGAGGCTCTTATTTTCCTTTGCTACAATTTTATTGCTACCAAATAGTACCCAAGCATTCAGCAAAACACATTTGTGAGTGTTTATATTTGCAAACGAGGAAAAAAAGGAGTATGCTTACATATTATCACATCATAGTAATAATAAAATTTATTTTCACATATTTAAATACAAATTTATTTTCACATATTTAAATACAAATGTGTATTCATGTATTTATATGCAACATTTACTTCATTTAGCATTTGTAATAGGCTTGTGTGTATTTTTATGTCTTCTTTTTTCCATTTACAACTATGCAAAAAGCCATAGCACCATAGTGTTGTATCCAGTATTTGTATTATTCCGGTAGGGCCAGTTTCACCTTCCATGTTCAAATGAGAAGCTTTTTCTTCTCCCCTTCCTCCAAGACATCTTCAGATCTCATTGCATGACCTATGAAATGGTGAAGCATGAAGTTATGAAGGACCTCAAACAGGATCTAACAGGAGAAATTTTAATTCTGGGGCATCTGTCCTCATTCCTGCCTCCTCTTTCTCCACTGGAGGAATTTTCCTGTATAGGGAAGGGCTGCCTGGTCTGCAGCAATTTCTAAGATCTAAGATCACTTCCTCCATCCAGTCTGGAAATGCTGCAGGATATTAATAAACTTTTAGATTGTTATGGTAGTAACTAAAGACCATAGTGGCATAACAATCTATAAGCTCTGCAGGGCAGAGACTATCCAAATGGAAAACAGAGCTGCTGATTTGGAGAAAGGCACAGAAATACTGGTTATGTGTACAGGGGCATGAACTTTTTACATCCCCGATTTATGTAACAGGATAACGTTAATCTGTCATGTCTGTAATTTATATTTTATATGAGCAGAGAGGGAATTGTAAGAATATATGAGCCTTGTTTCTTTTGTGCTCAGATAGCTATAGTCAGGCTGAAAATCTCCAGCCAGGTTGGTCTGCGTACAAAAACTGACTTGTCAGGCTAGAACAAAGAGCAGACGGCTTTTTGAATTGAGTTGGAGATGCAAGAACAGAAATAAGACCTAAAGTGATGCTGGAAGACACTACTTACTGTTGTAAAAAATTGGACAAGGTAAAATGTAATACTGGACACAATATTGGTTCGATTTTTTGAAACATGCACAGGATGCCTATGATAAGACATTAAAATATGTTTGGAGAGGAAGACCCGAGGGAAACAGAGAGGTGGCAAGCCATTCACAGTAACTTTAGAAGGCATTGCTTGAGGATGTTGCAGAGAAGTGAGGAGAAGTGGTGAGGCAGAGAAATGAACGATAACAACAGGTTCTTCCAATTTGTTTTTCTTTTCCAACATGGTATCAAGTTCTGGAAGCAGAAGTTGCCTTCTTTACTCTGGACGGCATTGCTTTTGTCCATAGCACTGGCAGACCAAGAGCAGGCAATGGTAGCTATCCGTTCCCTCCCCACTCTACTCCTCACAACTGCTTGCAAGCATCTTCTGGGGATAGTTTTATAGCATAGTTGTATGGGATCTGTTGCTATGAACTTCTAGTGACAGAAACAAGTTTTCTTGGTTCCTTTTAATCACTCTGGTCATTAAAAAAGGATTTAAATCAAGGTGAAGATTTCACCTGGAAGTAAGAAAAGTTGTACTCATTCCTCTAAAGTAGCCAGCTATTATTAACCCAAGTCATCTGCAGTGGAGACTCAGATGTCGAGTGAGATAACTACTGCTTTTGTCAGAACTGATAGCTCTGCCCACACTGATAGCTCTGCCCAAGTTCATGTGCTCATTCCTACACTCACATAATAGGTGGCTAGATATTTGCATAACAGGAACAAACATCTATCAATCATATAGACTTTCTGGTAAGGAAGGCAGCGCCCATGTTGCATCCAGCAAGAATTAGATACAGGTGGGAGCATGGAGTTTGTTCCTTTTTAAAGAAACAAGACACACATGAAAAGTAAATCTGTATATTCATTTTAAAAACACTGACTTCTCTAGAGATTTTTGACATGTCAGCATCGGAAACAGGAAGGCTGGAGAGAACAGCCAGCAGTAACAAGGAGCAATAACCATGTGGCCTTCTCCTTCCACTCTTCCTTTCTTCTCCTAAATGAGCCATCTGATCAAAGGCTCTTGCAGAAATGCTAATGAAGCCTCATTTTGTTATTTCCATGGAATCCAGCACCCAGGGGAGGGATAAATGGGCAAGAAGGGTAAATCTACACTTGCAAGATGATGTAGATGATGTAGGAGCAGGAGTTTGCTGTGAGAGCAGTGCTGGGAAAACATCTGCCACAAGTCAATATGCCCTGATTTTTTTCAGCTGTTCAAGTTTTAAACTTCAAGACTTTAGCATATTTCTCAAAGCAAAATTCCTTCAGGAGCTAGTGGAGCTAGCTAGGAGCTCCCCCTAAAACGATTATAAGAAACAGGAAACTGAAACAGTTTTAAAGTCACCCTAGTCAAAGGGACCATATTCTAATGAAAAAAAAAAAGAAAAAAAAGTTAGCTAATATGTTATGTTCCTGCTATAAGCAAGACAGATGAAATTTCACTTGTATGATTTTACTTCTTTACCCTTGGCCTTTGATGCAGACATCAAGAGTGGAAATCCCCTGTGTTCTTAACCACAAAGCTAAAGGACAAGGATTTCTCTTATTACAACCAAGGCTGTGGTCCTCAGAACGTATTAAAATTACTCCTAATTTGAGCATAGACTCATGAGGAGTCCTCCTGAAGTGGGTAAGACTTTATAGTTACACAAATGAGAATAATTAACTGTTTCTGACTTGATATGAAGGTTAAACTGAAAAATATTTATTCATTTTTATAGGCAGTTAATGGGCAGCTTGTGCAACCATAGTTTGACGTGAAGCTGTGCTGTTTCTCTCTCTCTCCAATACTTTAGCTTGACTTTAGTGATATCAGCTGATTACATCTAGGTAGAGTTACTTAAATCTCTGAGTTAATTGTTTAATTCCCGTGTACAAAAGACACATTCATGTGATATTTTTTCCAAGATCAAATTAATTTTTCACCCTGTCTTTTAAGTATTACAACAGCTGCAATGAAAATACTTAAAAAATATCGGCATGAAGTCTGTGTAAGTCAATATTGGGTTTAGATTAAAATTTCATAAGTGTTCCAGCACTGATTCATACAACATTGCATAATACAGTTTCAAACTGTCTATTACAGGTTTCTTTAAAGTACATAGAGATAGCAAGTGATTAAATGCTTTCTGCTCAAGTGCCCCTTTGGTTTAGAAAACTGTGAAAAAAAGGAACATTTTCAAGAAACATTACATGATTAGTCTGGGAATGCAATGCTAATAGATATTCCTGAAATGAAATTCATACTGAGTTTTTGTAGGATGAAGCTCATGCGCAATGTTCTCGTACCCTTTTTATGAGTTTTAGAAAGCACCATACTCAACACAGACAACCAATCTCTATCTGGGGAGTTGGGATGAAACTTTCACACTCACTGGCTCATTTCATGTGTTGCCCACTGCAGAGAAGATTTCCTTTCCTCTAGAAAACTGCAAGGTAGACAAATGAAGTCAGAGCCTCAGTAAGTAGACCATTAAGGCACAATTCTGCTTCATAAATAACACGAAAGACTAATTTATGATTAACTTCTTGGATCAACTTCACTGAAGAATATTTTGCCAGTTCTATGTTTGGTTACTTTTTTTCCATTAATACATACAAGTTATTGGTTTCTGGAAAAAAAAAAAACCACGCTGATCTTCAGTGAGCTCTGAGAAGGGGTTTGCGTATCCTTAAACAATAATCAACTTTCAGTGACTTGCCAAAAGGCACCAGAGCTGAAGGACAGTTCAAGCTGCCACCATTATTTTTAAGTGTTTTTGTTTAAGCAGGCCATTTACATTAGAATATGTGACTCCTGAAGCCACAGGATTTCTGATCTCTGCAGGCCTCTTTTCCAAAGACACCAGGGAACTCCTAACAGGGTATGTTTGCCCTCTGCACCCTGACAGCTGACAATACCAGGTTTCAGATCCCTTCTAGCTGACAGGGATGGACCTCCAAGTTTGCCTAAATCTCAAAAAGTAAAAGTCTTTGTTTACAATGCTGCTTTATGCAAATCTCTTAACTCCAGGGAGATTAGAAAGTGCGCCAATTTATCAGGTCTATTGAATTACTTTGTTAAAAATAAACACAGTTAAAAATGGAAAAAGCATGTTACTTCTTGCAAGGCAAGGGTAAGTTCCTGATTACTGGGAAAGACATCTCACCAGAAGAGCATGCAGGCAAGGGAAGGCAATCCTACAGCAACCCTAGAAGCAGTCCCTTATTCTCACTGTGTCCTAGGATTTGCTCTTCACTATTCTTTGTCTCAATGCCTCCAGAGTTGAGCTTTTCTGAGTGTTTCTGAATGTAAAAGAAGGTTTTCATTGTCATAGCTCCTTTCAAAATACATGCATTTATCTATCAGTGGTTTCACTTTGGTGTACCTTGGATCAGCTGCTTTGCATCTGTGTGAATGTGAAACCCTTAAAGCTTCTCTAATATTGCTCCCTTTAACACAAAGAGGAGATCTTGGAAAAGCCAATTTCTCCACTGACATTTACTTTTCCTCTTGAAAATAAGTAAATAAATGTGGTTATCAATGCACACTGTATTTATTTTTTTTCCAGTAAAGTTGTATTTTTTTATTATTTGGTTTTTTTCTGTTTGGGTTTTTTATTTGTTTATTTTGTGGTTGTGAGCTTTTTTCCTCAGTGTGAAAAAGATTCAGCAGAGTTTACTGGTGTTTTATGTAACTCACACACAACATGTTAGCACCCACTGCTAGTCTGAGGTTTAGTCACACCTAACTAGATCGAATGTCACAAATCCTAATATAATGCTAAAAAGTAGACTTTTTTCTGCTTGCGTCTTTTTTAAAGTGAAAAGGTATGTGAAAAGCCATAAAGTTCTTTAAACATAGATTATATAAAAACTGAGACTGAACTTTTTTAACAAAATAGGTATTTGTCCTACATCTTTAAGATAAAAGCATCCAAAACAAATTGAGTACAAGTTAGAAGTAAAGAGATCTTTATAACCTCTCACAGTATCTAAATAACCCCTGACAATTTAGGCAGATTGTTTGCAACTCAAACGCTGATCAAAAAGAAGCTACAGGACATATGCTAACAGGAATGATGTATAAAGATAGACAGTATAAGTAGGAAGCACTTTAGCTGCATACAAAATAGTGGTTTGGATCTTCACCACACCATTCTAATGCTACAACTATCAGGATTAACTCACAATTACAGGTGTTCCATAGCCAAAGGAAAAAGAAAAGTAAAATAATTCAGCTTAGCAAAGGTTTCTGTTAGGTAAAGACTAGTGCTGCAAGATGAACACTACACTGCACTAATCAGTTTTAAAAGTTACAGCTACTGTTTAAAATATCAGGTGGTACAAAATAATCTAGTACACCTATCCACTAGATTCTTAAACCTGAAGGAAACGAAAACATCAATCCATATGTTTATCTGTAAAAGTTGGTTCTGCCTTTTCTTCCATGCTTTTGTTTTCCTGTGAAATCAACAACAGCTGTGCACATAGGGCCAGGTAAGTTGCCTTAGTGATTTTGTGGATTATCATTTCTTTATAGATGAAAAGATACTAACATTCCCTGCATGTAGTGTCTTTTTAAACTGTCATAGACGCTTGATTAATCCTTGTACAGTGAAAAAATCTTCATGCTCTGCTCCTTGTTTCTGTGGAAGCTGGCTTTCTGCTTCAGCTTCTCTTTCATTAACCCTGATCTTGCCATACAAACGATACGAGTTTTAGCACTTCTGGTACTCTCAAATTATATTCTATATTTGCATACTGTGAGAAAACTTTCATGCATGATTGAACCTGTTTACATTTCCCCCATCTGATTCAAACAGCTCGGATTTTATAGGTGTCTCTGACTCAGCTGAAAGAGATAGCTTGTCTCTGCACAATTAAGGCTTTCAGTGTAGCCAGAAGTATGGAGTAAATGAAAAGGAAAACGGAGCTCCAAAGGACAGATTTGTACTTAAGCAATGAAGTTAAATTTCTTTCAGAGGTACTACACAAATGAAAACAGCATCAAGCTGTATCTGTATTTGCTTCTTTATTACATATCTCATAAAAGTCCCTTAATCTTTGTTATTTTTTAAATTCACATATTTCAGTTTGAGCCTTTTCTTTTTATTTCTAGAATTTAGAATTTCAATTTACTTTTCTTGCGATAGCTTGGTTTGATTTGTCTTGTTTTGTTTTGTTCTTTCCTACAAAGACTTAAGACCAGAAGAAGAATTCATCTTGTTACAGCAGCAAAAATCAAAAAGATAATAGAAACTGGTTGATTCAAACTTTCTAACCTATGCAGACATATCATCCAAAATATTTAGTTTTATTATGGCTAAAGAAAAATAAAGTATCCTTTCCATTGATGACTAACACCTTCTATAGAGAAAGCTCACTAACGTATATCGAATATTTGAAAGTCTATTATGTTCACAGTTCTGAAAGACATTTATACAAAACGTATTTTAATTATAAACAATGATACACTGTTTCCCAGGTTAGCCAACATCACGTGAGACCAAGCCAAAACATTTTCTGTCCACAATTGAAATGGCAAAGGAATTTTATTTCCTTTTCTTAAACACACTGATTCAACAGCTCCACCTAAAAAATCTTGTGAGAAAACACTCTTTTGTTTAAGATTTAAAACCCACAGAGCTTTTAAGAGCAAACAAAGATTGTGCCAGATGCGGTACAAACCATACATGCACAATGCAATGCTGATCCCTATTCAGCCATACCTTAGTACAAATAAATAATATGTGGAGATGAGGCCTCCAAAAAGTTCCCTAGCAAAACCAGGAAATGCCTGACTTTATATTCCTAATATTTCTAAGCATATCATTTAAAAAAATAAACTTAGACTCAAAAGGCGAAAGTTTTCTAGCTTTTCTTTCACATCATGAAGAAGCAGAAAGGCCAAAATTCCAGTTTTCCATCCCACTGCAAGTCACCTTTAAAAGTGCATGCTTTTCCACAGCCTCAGCTCCTGTTGGTTTAATTAAGAATGACAGATGCTCAACATCTGGAGAAAATAAGGTCTGATTTAGCAGCCACGTTGCACTGATGGAAACTTTAGACTACAGATCTGGAGTTACAGAATGCTTGAAGTAGGTATTTAAGCCAGTTGAGCTGCTGAAAGAAATCATATGAAGTGATGCCTAAAGGAACAACCTGAGAAGAAGCCTTAACTTCACTTAAATCATATATTTCAACTTTTCATAGCTGTAAGCAACCAGCCAGTTTGGTCATTCCTCTGTATCTCCCCCATCTTCTATGCCTGCCTTGTGTTGTATTTGTTAGCATAAGGCAGCAATATTTAACTCAGTAACTGAGCCTTTGCCATTGGTCATTGAGTGCATCTCACCATCATATTTTCATGCCTAGTTGAGTGGCAGATTAAGAAATTAAAGAAAAAAAAAGAAAAAAAAAAGGAAATAAGAAGGAAGAAGAAAAACTCATATACTCCAAACCAGTAAATTAAATAATGCAGCATCATCCTGACCAAAAGTGAGTTTACCACTCTTTGGAGCTCAAGAAACTCGAAGTCCATCTTGTACCCATCTTGTGGTATTGAGTAGCTTTCACTGCCCCTGTACCATGTATCAGGTTGCCATGAGGCTAACCTGACACTGGCTATCCTTACACAAACTTGTCTTCCCTGGGGATTGTCTCTAGTGCCTGGTGTGGGCTCACCTTCAAGTGGAGCAGTGACTACTTTATTGTTTCTAGTGAAATTCAGGAAAATCACAAACTTTGAAGAAATCATAGATACTGCAATACTGCAAATGCTGTACCAGTGCTCAGGAACTTAGCTCAGGACCTGGCGGGTAGAGTGCTGATCAAAAATTATTTGCATGTCAGTTTAAAGTCTAAAATATGGACTTAGCTGCTAAAGTTTTCTGCATTTGAAAATTGTCCCTGTGTTATCAGTGATGTCCTGTGTTTACTCATCTGAGAAACCATGTTCTAAGGTAATGGTAGCTCAAGGGTCTTCAATGTAAAGACAGTTTCAATTTCTCTGCTGGGGGACACTGTCAGTACACGTGTACTGGATGAAGGTGGCCAGATGTTGGAAGTGGTGGACAGGGGCCTGCAGGGCTGCACCGTGACAGATGCAGTTCTCCATTGCCAACACTTAACAACCTACACCCAATACACATATAAAGGTACTTCCACAGGTCAAGTCTGTTTTGCCTGTGACAGTAATTGTTAATCGATCTCCATGTTTTTATCTCAAGTCAGGAGCTTTTTTATCATTTTCTCCCCATTTTGTTGAGGTGTTGAGGGCTGGATGTATAGGTGGCTGGCTGGCTGGCTGGCAGAATTCAAGGTGAGACCACCACAGCAAGTAAATAATCTATTGCAGTGTCTAATTGAAATGTAGCTAAGGTGTCATGATGCCTCCAGCAGTTATTCTGGTTTAGCCCGTTTTCTCCACAGGAAAAAATGAAAAAAAAACAAAAAACAAACCCAAAAAACAGAAAAACCAACCAACCAAACAACAGAAGTTAGTCAAACAAACAAAAAAACACACTAGACATTCTAGCAAACTGGTTCATAAAAGTATGCTGTAGACACGTGTTTATCTTCTATATAGAATAAATATTACAGAAGACATTTAACCACAGGGCATTATCTACAACAAGTTACTGGCAATAGATTTTGTGGGACTGTCCAACATTTTAAAAAAGAGAGAATTAACTTTATTCAGACAAATTTTTTCACTATGGTATAAAGCTAAGCCAAAAATAAAGCCTTTTATGAAATATGCCCTTAGCCTATTCTCTTCCTTGGACTCTTCTGCCTTACTGTAAAGTATTTCTTGTGTACCTTTTTCCATTTTGGTCTATAAATAAGATTATGGAAGCAGCACTGGAAAAAAAAAAGTCTTCTGATATTTCCAGCCTAAGTATTAGTCCAGGTCTCTGGATCTGTGATTATCTGAACCAGTCCTCCTACTGTGAATATACAATTTTTGTTTTGCAGATTCCAGAAAAAGTGTTTCACGTCCCCTCAAGCTCAATAGCAAACACAGAAGTCATAAGAAGATGGTATACATAAATTGCTTTCAAAATTATGCCGACAGATAAACCAGCTTTCTCTATAAACTGATATAAAAATGATCAGTCCAGAGGAAAATTAAACATCTCAGCCCCTTTGGAATAGATCTTACTGCAAAATTAAGACATGCATAACTGGCACAGATTTGTCTGCTGATAGTATTAAGGTCATGGATTATAATGGAGATTTCCTTCCATTGCTGGTAATTTCTATTTATCTGAGATTTGGGAGGTAGAGTTTTCTAGGTAGCAAGCATAGTCCAGCAGTAGAACGAGTCCTGGGAATGCCATGGAGCAAATTTCAGCTTTTAGCCTTTCCAGGTTTATGCACTGCTGTTCCTAGAGAGGGAAAATTGTGGGGTTATGCATTTTATTTAACATTCTTCCTGTTTCCAGCTATTGCAAAGTTTACTTTTCCCAAACCAGATACTTTAAAAGACAACCTCTCCAGACCAGTTATAGTGCACGATATCCACTTAGATTTTAGACATTAACTGTTATTTCTATTAAAAAAGTCTAAGATTCAGTTTCTTTAAATTTCGCAGATACAGTGAAGGCAAAGCACTTTGTTACAAAAATTTAAAATGTTTCCCCCTTGGCAAAAGAGCAGTGAAAATTTGTAAGCAGCTAAACTACAAAACTTGTTTAACTAGATCAATTTGTAATATATGTGTTGGAAAAGAAAGGACAAGACAGAAAAGAAAAATGAGTCTTTGTGAAAAGCCTAAAATATGATAGGTCTGTCAAAAAGCTTTAAAGCAAAAGCCATTTCTATAAGAAAGCTTTTTAACCCAAATTAGATGGTTTGGTAATAGTTAAGTTAATGGCATCTGGAAATAAAATGAAAGGTTGAACAATTTTGTATAGGTAAAATTTTCAATCTGAACAGTGAGGAAGTTGGGAGAATTTTGGAAGGAAAAAATCCTTAATACCATTAACATTTTTGTTTTTCCATGAAGGCTAGCGCTTGAGCCTTGTTCTCCAATTTCAGCTTTCTTCTTAGGAGACTAAGTGAATTCCCTCATCATAGAGAGCCCTGCCCACTCCATGCCTCCAGTGCAAGATCAGCTGTACTTGAACTATTCATGATGCCTCGTCTAACCTGTCCCTGGGAGCTGCCCCAAGAGGGAAATCCCACATCCTCCCTAAGCAATCCATTTGAGGGCCTAATGATTTTCAGTTTCCCTCCTGTATTTTAATCTGTTATAATTTTAATCTTTCATGCAATTTAAACTAATTTCCCCTTGTCCTGCTCAGAGATGATATGAAGCACAGTTTATTCTTGTTCACAGCAAGATCATTCTCGCATGTTGATCTGACTGCCCCCAGGGAGACACTTCTTTTCTAGATTATGTGAACCCCTGCTTCAATATTTTCCTAAGGTTGTGGGGGTTTTGTAGAATTTTAGGTTTATTCTTATTTCTAAGAAATGTGCCCTGTTATTTCAGAACTGTTCTCACACAAGCTGCCTATCTACAATGAACTGCTGATATGTTCTTTGAGATGGGGTAGGATCTGCTTGACAGGCTGTTTGTCACCACACCAATTTTCCAAAATATGCTTGGGTATTTAAAATCCTCTATCAACACCAAGTATTTCTCACACCTGATCTCCCAGGTTTGGTGTTCCGTGTCAGACTTCATCATCAGACCATTCCTTATAACCTTCTGCCATTGCCCAGAGATCTCAATGGGTCTGATATCCCTTCCATTTGGGGCTTTTGGGGCATGCTTGTATAACTATGACACTGCCAGATTTGTAAAAATATACTAAGTGGTACCAGAAAGGACCAACATTTGTCAGGATCATCATCCTAAGATAAATGGATGCAGCTGCAGTATTGATGCCAGCCAGGTATCAATGTAGGTCAAAATAGGACACATCTGTCATGGACGATTGTTTGTTGCTTTATTGCTATTCAGCTTCCAGCTCCTGGGTACCACACTGCCTGCCATGTTTATGTGACTCCTTTACATACCAAAGGCTGTTATCCTGGAGTAATTTATATATCATTAGAATAATGCATATAACATCTGTTCTACAACTTCACAAAGTGCCCCATTAGGTGGAAGTTGTGACGCCTTGCACTTGGATCATTTTCTGACTTGTGCTTCTGTGTGTGTTCCTTTCCAGCACTGGTAAACAGTGCTTGGACATCAGAATGGTGCTTGTTCCAGGTTGTTTTAATATAAAATTCATTTTTTATATTGGCAAAGCTCAAATTAGATGACTATTTAAGTAGGAATAGTTTAGTAACACTTCTTTTTTCATTATAATCACATAGAAACAAGATCTCCACCTTCTTCCCTCCTGTCTAGCTCACTAAAAGCATTTATTCAGAGCACTGAAAAACTGCAAAACTTCTTTGTTTTCCTTAAGATATCACAATAATGTCTCTTATCTGCAAGGGTTGTGTCCCTGATGGTTTGTGTGGCTGCGCACTAAAGCATTGTTCTTCCTTCAAAGAGGTGGTGATTTACAGAACATACCACACTCTTTTTTAAGGCTCTGTTCACACAGGGTAGAACTTAGATGAGTCTGGCAGTATGGTGTCCATGCAGAAGGTTGGCACAAGAGACCCCATCACACAGGTAGATTGCATATAAAGAACTGATAAATTCCAAATATATTTACTGCAACTTTTGTGTGCTCAAAGATGCTTTGTGCCTTAAAACAGAGTGTATGATATAAATTGAACATCTCCATTCCCACAATAAGGGTATTTCCTTTTTAAAAAAAATAAGATCATTTGTAAGAGGATCTTGTTCAGTCATTTATAAATAGTCACCTCTGTAAACCAAGAAATAACCTTGTTTAAAAAGTACCAACACTGTTGTTCTGTTGTCACCCACTGGTAATTGAAAATGTGTTTCTGTCAGTTCCTCCTAAGACAGAATGTAATTCTTTCTAAGATCTTGATCTTAAATTGGCAAAAAAACAAAGTTGGTGATAAAGCAGCCAGAAGTTGCTACTTGTTCTTTGCACTGGTGATATTGCTACTGCCCTTTCTTATAATCTAAGACATTAGTCTTACTGGCTTCTGGAAGGCAGCAGTACAGTTCTATTTTTTCATTGCTTTTTTCTCCTAAATTGGTATTGAACCCTGCTTTGTACTGAAATGCGAGGACCTGCATTACAAAACAAGCAAACAAATAAAACCCCCAAACACCCAAAACCATATGGGGCCAAATCTTGAAGACTGATTTTGCTGGACAATTTGTGCGGTGTGGTGTATTAGCCAAGTTACAGATTCTTGGCCAGTAATGTCACGGTTTCAGTTACTTTTTGTTTCTGTAGGACCATCACCTCTGCGTTGTTTTATCATCTTCCCCTTCATTCCTCTCACACACTTTCTACTTCTTTTCAGCCTCCTAAAATCTTTGATATAAGATTTTCTCTAGTAGCCATGCAGGTTAGAGAATAACTCCCAAAATACTTCAACTCTCCTGAAAAGTTTAGCACTCAAAAAAACGTGTGACATCATCTGACTTGGAGGCTTGGTTTGCTATCTCTCTGCAGAGTATCATGCCAGCGATAAAAGTTTCTCTGTAACTCTACCAGAATATCTCACTAATGTGAAAAGGCTACCTCAGGGTCATAAGGGTAATGCAATTCATTCACTATCGCCCGTTCCACTCTGGTCCTTTCTCTGCTGGGATTGTAAAGAGGCTAACTACAATCTGAAAGAAGATTTTTGATGCAGACAGATGTCCTTTATGCTCTAGACTAGGACCAATGGTTCATATCCATTAGGCCAGCAAAAGAAAGCAATCAGATGGCAATGATTTTCAATCACTACTGGTTCAGGGTTAGATTCAAACAAGTGACCTGGAGGTGAAATGTTCCACATCCTATTACTGATCTTCTAAATTATTCTTCCCCCACAGATGAGACTTGACACACATAAAAAAGTAGCTTGCGAAGAATTGCAATAGAAAAACTGAGACAGTAGTTCATAATAGATGTGGATTTTCTTAGCCCTTTATGCCTAGGAAATATTGTTATAGTACAATGATAAAGCAGAATTATTGATTGTATCTAGTGGCTCATAACCAAGTAACCACACATAGCATACCCAGTTTATGAACTAATTCAACTGCTTTACAGTGTATGGCAATTTATTTATATGAAGAACCAGCTTACTACAATTTCTGTATTTTGAAACTATTTAAAAATAAGGAATGCTTGACAAAATCTGCTTCCTCAAAGTGGAATTTATTCCTAGTCTTTTTCTGTCCTTATCCACTTTTGCCAATAACCTAGCAATAGCTAGACACATTTTTCAGAAAATTCGCCTCAGGAATGCAACCAAAGCTAAAGGGGAGAAAAAGATTTTGTAAGAGAAAAAGAATGGAAGAAAATGAAATTAAATAAAAAAAACAAAACCCCTGTTATAGCAGATACTTTGGGGGACTGGGTTTCGTAAAAGAGGTAGAAAAAACCTCATTTAGTTTCCTTTCCTCACTGGATAGTTATCTGCCTCATTGCAAAGAAATATAAACATTAAATGCAAGAGCTGAGGCAAATCAAGCACTTCAAAAGACTTGCATCATTCTCCCTCTTCCTTTCCTATCTGCCTTTCTGATGCTACTAGACATTTAGTAGCTCCTTCCAGGGCTCATCTCCTCCAACCCAGCAGCCTTCACTCATGCACACATACACATATGCCAAAGGTGCCACCAGTACAAGATCATGAAGGCCTGGTCTGGCTTTAAGCAGAAGTCAACAGCTTTGTGTTTGTCCAGGCTTGAAATAGTTTGAATCTCAGAGGGTCTGAGTGGAGCAACTTTGCAGGTTTGAGGATTTTTTTTTACACTTACCTAACAGCTAAACAGAACTTTTATTTAGTTTATATTTAGCTTTTTTGTTTTCAGGGAGTAGGTAATTACAAGACAAAGAAGTGAAGACCTGGCAAAGGGCTTTTTCTCTACAATCCCCACATCTGGCAAATAGCTTGGTGCAGCAAAGAAAAGGCACACAATGGAGCTGAAAGAGCAAAAGTCTCTGCCCTGAAAAGTATGTGAGTGATGCAAAAGAAGGTAAGCAGAGAAGTGAGTGCTAGTAGTGTTTTCAAGGATCAGACACATGCTTGGCTTTTTGCTTGAATTGTGGTACCACAGGACTTTAGACAACTATTTGCTGAAACACTTATAAAATCCAGCAACTCCACTTTGCAGGGATGCACAAAAAATATCAAATAAGGGAAAAATAAATTGCTTATTCCACATAAGAAAAGCTGGCTGAGTCTGGCATTAAATAAAACTTCCTTAGCACAATGCAAGATTGCTAGTGCGCTGAGAAACCAGGTGGGCTGTCAGAATTTGGATCCAGACTGACTTTGAGGTGCATTGGAACCTTGGTTATACAATTAAGTCAGAGGGAGCAGACTTCTT
Source organism: Pezoporus wallicus (assembly GCF_028554395.1). Classification (NCBI taxonomy): domain Eukaryota; kingdom Metazoa; phylum Chordata; class Aves; order Psittaciformes; family Psittacidae; genus Pezoporus; species Pezoporus wallicus. The sequence goes on from NW_026635157.1 coordinate 2,903,269, forward strand.
CACAGTATTAACCGGCCCACATATAACTTGCAGTTTGTCCTCTAATACTTATCTAGGATTGGCTAAATCATTTATCTCTCCACTGACTACAAAAGGAACCTGGACAGCTAATTTGGAAAAGACAATCAATTTTTCAATAGCTTACTCTCAGGAAGGTGGAACCGACCTGTAGTGTCTTTCATATAACCAATATCCTACTATAACTTATTCTACAGGATTAAATTTAAGGAGCAGAGGAGGAGAATTTTGCCAGTAAGGTTTGAAAAAGGATGGACACTTAACAAGATAGAGACAAAAAAAATTGTTTTCCAGACTAAAGGTGACCCAGGTGAGAAGGCTTGCCTTCAACAGCATCCAGATTGTATTCCAGGCTTTTAAAGGCCTTATTTCATATGTACCCTAATGGTAGAAAGTATGTCTGGGTGGGGGAGGGAATACCATTTTGACTTTTATTTGCAATATCACTATTTGTGTGTCAGTGTGGAGGCTGTGATGGAAGGGGAGATGTTAACGGAGAGATGCAGTGTTGCTATGGATGCGAGATACTTTACCCTCTGTGGCTGCACTCTTCAGCTGATTCAGCAAGGCATTGGGAGCCTTTTTTTAAGCCCAGCTTGCAGAGATTCAGCAAACCACATCTTGGGGCAGATTTGCAGTAAGGAGTATACATCTCTCATCTCTAAGCTAACCTTAAGTCTGACATAAACATACTTGTGTTTGTTACTTAAGTGCTGCCACTACTAGTCTTTCTCTTAGTAGTACAGGATGTATGGTGTTATATGTCATCACTGTTTATCAAGAATGAAATGAGGATGATTAAAGGATAGGAAAGATAAAAAAATGGATGAAAAGCAGTACTTAATATGCTCAGTCACTCACGGGATAAAAATGCCTAAATGTCCAAAAATCAGCTTTATTGCACCGTTGGTTTAAAAGGCCTACATACCAGAAAATTGTCATTTACTTGGCAGGTAAGCATTTATACAGGATACGCTTTGGGCTGACATAGCGGAGAAAGAAAGATGTGAGTAAAGAGCCACAGGGAAGTAGACTGGGAGCAGGAATGCAGATTAAGCTTCGGCTACCCAGTAAAGGTCTGCCAGCTGCAAAACACCATTGCCCTGAAACAACACTACAAAGTGATGGTGCTTGTTTTCTGGAGACAAGGGCTTCACTCACGGCTGCAGACATGAGGGGAAATGCATGAACAGAAAGCCACATGTGATATACAGAGCAGGAGACATCATTTAGATACAGTGTTCCTGACTCCATTCCTGCCAAAGCATTGCAGAGTTGGACTGAGAAATTTTACTAACAACTTTCAAATAGCTCCAGTGTTTCCCTCTGTACTAGAGAGTCCGATAGTGATCTTGGCACTTCTGTGCCTGGCTGGACAGGTTTTGTGGAGGGGGAAGGAGATAAATTTGACAGCTTTTAGGCTTCACTCAGTTCAAAGATTAAACTGTACATATCTATGGACACTGTGCCTGAACCTGGCCCTGTGTGTATTGGCGTTGCTGTTTGTAGTCAGTCAGCTTCAGAACAGTCTATTCAAATTCCCTTGAGGAATCTGCTCAAGGAACACCTCAGAACAAAAGGAAAAAGCTAAATACTTGAAGTCAAATCTAGTTTCCACTCTGCAGAGTGGCTATCCAGCCAGAACTGTCCTTTTTCAGGCCAGTCTCAGACATTGTCACACCATTTCTTTAAGTGCCCGAGAACAAATTGATGAAATCAATTTAATCCCTGCTCCCGCAGGGAGATTAAAGTATATGTTAAAAATATTATACATCATGTGCTTGCCATTGACAGCTTTAATTTTCATGTCTGTGAGTTTTGTGATCTTGTTCACCATAACCAGCATACAGATATATGAAGAGGAACTAATGCGTGTTTATTTCCAACTGATGTATTATAGCTGAATTAATACAAGTAAGCATCAAAAATCATCCCATTTAGAACATCAAATCACACACACAAGTGTGACATGAAATGAACAAATGGAAGCACAGGCCAGCTTTGTGTAATCTTGTGCAGGGGTGTGCTCTGTTAGCCCCCTTGTTTGTCAGCAGAAACTGAAGGGTCTGCTGGAATACACATGATGAGCAACCAAGAGGAATTTTTCAAGGCTAGCAGTTGAAATGTACTACACAATAATAACTTTGCTTAATTCTGGCTCACAGAGTTAGCAAGATATTTGCCAAAATCATGAAATGCCCAGAACTTAACAGCTCAAAAGTCCCTAAATCCAGCCTCCCCCCCCCTCTTCTCTGCCATACCTCTTGCTGTGAAAAGGAAAATATTGGAAGGTTTTGAGAGGCTCCCCAGATTGACGTCTGCTGTTCGATACTCACCTAATGAGCTGCTTAACAACTGTTACCAAAATTAATGAGTCAAGTCACAGTTGTAATTACCATATTGCAGATCACAGTATTGTATTAGATTACCATGGACTTCTATTTAGGAATATTTACACCATGACTGTTTAAAATGTGCACCAATGTTACAGCAGATTGCATTGCCTCATAGCCCATATTTACTAGGCTAGGCAGGAGTTACAGAAGTCTTATCCTGAATTCTTTGGTTCCAGCTTGCAGGGACTGATGAAGAGCCAATCTTCATGTAAGAATATCCAAGTATTGAAAAACGCACAAATGTTAAATAAACCTTAATCATGTGTGTAAGCATGCACACCAAAGGAATAAGTATCTGGTGATGAAAACAGTAATCTGGGGCCAGAAGCAAATGATTCACTTTCAGGATATATTAGTGCTATTGGGCATAAATTACTCTGATTTAACTCCTACTTTAAGAGAAAAGTGGAATGTCCAGAATACAAGGCTCCAGGATAGTTGTAGTTAGTTGCTCCAAGCATAGTTTCCTTATGTAAAGCTATGTTTTTTCTGTGCAGAACAAGGTAAGAAATAGAGTTCCACACAACAGCTTCCTACATATTATCTTGAAAGACTGTAATTTTACCTTCCTTCTATTCTACTCTCTCTGGTAATTAACAAATCTTCTCCACTTCATGAAATCAGATGATGTGTAAATAGCCAGGGTTCTTCTGCATTTGGGTTCAACTTCTATTTGTTTATCACTAATAATGCTTCAGTAGGTGGTGATGCATATATACATGTGAGTGCATAGATAAATAGATAAGATATATACCAGGTGCCTTGTAATACAAGACACCTGAACAACTACAGCAAAGCTAGCTCTTTAAAGGCTGCTGCTGTTCCCCAGAGCCAGATACTACATCAGGCAGGCACTGCCTGGAACCTTTCCTCCATCTGCCCAGTCCCATTTGCTTTTCTACAGCTCCCAGCACCTCACAAAATTTGTGGAAAAGGGCTTTCTCATGCTACCCCCTGCTCCCATGCAGGTCATCAGCAAGTTCCCAAAACCCCAAAGTGCATACATTGTGTGATGAATAACTAGAAGAGATTTGCAATGACTGAGTGTTCGGAGTACTTATCTTTGAATCTGGCAAGGGCAGTTTCAGAATGGTTTGTTTCACTTCCCCCATTTCCTTCTCCAAAGAGAGCCTGTTAGCACAGACAAATGAGGCAAGTCAATAACATCCACCCGGACAGGATATATTGAGCCAATTCAAAAGTAGGTGGATAGCAGCTGCGGTCCTGCCTGTGAAATACTATAGTTGTGCAGTGAGTCATCAAGCCCTTTTTATTTACACTTTCATGTAAGTGCTGGCAAGCACCGATTTATGTGCTGAAACTGAGAAATGGGGTATGGGCATGTTAAAGAAAGGAACACATACACATGTATGCACGGACCAGCAGCCTATTTCAGTTCTTCCAGGATAATTTTAAGCCACACAGACCTGAAACAGATTGACCTGTTATTACTTTTGAATTGAGGACAGATTTCCCTTTTAAAGGCTCAATTATATTGCTGGGCTTGTTTGCTTTTTATGATTTCAGAAGATGCCATGGTAACTTGGGCAATGAATCCCAGCTTAGGATGTTTCATGTGCTGAATTTCAAGTTCTGAATTGTAGTTTGCAATTTTAATCAATCTGGTGCCTGGAAAATTACTCTATTATATTTACCCTTGAAGAGCATTTATGGCAGACAAGTTATAAGGACTGATATTTGACAACATGGCTCAGATTTGTGCCTGGGTTTGTACATTGGACAACATGGATTTTTTTCTGGGAAGTATGTGATTCCTGGCCTTTTTGGAGAGCTTGATAGATTAATAATGTCTGAAGTTCAGCTATAAAAAGCTGTTTTTCTGTCAAATTTATTCTATCAAGAATTCTTGAGTGGAATATTCTCTGATTTTTCTAGGAGAAATTTAATTATTTGGATAACTAGATGGAGACTTTTATTAATTTTCTTTCTACCTGCAGAATTGCTTGTTTTAGTTTCCTAGTGCTTTAATAATCTATTGACCTGATCAGGGAAGAGGCATCTTGGGGCTAAAGATCATTCCCAGTGCCGCTATTGAAAGGTTCTGAGGCAGATGCTTTATGTAAGGCAGTGCCAGGGTGCAACAATCTTTTGCATGATGGAATGGGTGTTTACCACTTTCTCTGTATTCTAGAAATGTAGAAAAGTATGAGTAAACATTATGTATCCAAGTCTGCATTTGAAACCATGACTTTCCAGGTTATAATCTTTTCCTAACTAAGGAGTTTTCAGAGCACTGATTAACATATGGACCCTTTGACTGCTGGATGGGAGAAATCAGATTTATTTCAAAACATTACTTAGTAGGCCCCCATGAAGAGAGGGAAGACAGTAGGAAGAAAAGAATGGGAAAAAGGAGGAAGGTAGAAAGGGAGAGAGGAAGGAAGGGAGAGTTGTAGGAATAAAATAGAGGAGGGAAGAAGGAAGGAAGCAATCAAGCAAAGATGCACATAACCCACTAGTCAATGTGTGTTATATCCCCATTTTCAAAAGTTTCTCTACCATCACCATACAGAAGATGGTTTATTTTATCAATTTTTATTAGGATATGAATCTGTTTATTGAGTCAGAGAAATCTCTGCTGATTTCCTATGTGACAGCAAGCACACAATGAGATTTAAGAAACTATAGTGGCAGATGCTCTAAAATACATCATCTGTATGGATTCTGCAAGGCTGCCTCTTCTTCTCTTGTTTTAGAACTGTTAAAAAAAAGTCACGCCATTTTTTCTTATTTAGGGTGAAAAGGTTAACAATTACCAGACCAGTCATTCTGTGCCACTCAGTACGAGCAAATCTGGCATGTGAATCTGTATCCTTAATTTTATTTTTAGGTACCTAATTTGTTTTCCCATTTGATGATATCTTCAGCTGAAATTGTAGGCTGCTGATCTCTTGGTATTTTCTCCTGCAGCGAATGTAATTGGACACTCTTAACCATAGCACAACTGTTCTAAATGACACAGAAAGTAAACGAAGGCTGCTAGATTAAAGAGGAGTCTCTCAATAGATTTGTGATTAACTTGCAACTATAATAAGAAATTACATGAAAATAGAAATGAGTAGGAAAGGTTAACCAGCTAAGACAGGAAATTATTTCAACAGCTGGGGGGGGGGGGGGGGTGTGGGGGTGTGGGCAAAAAGAAGAAAGGAAATACAGTCTCTTTACAGATATACTTCTGACATCAGCTGTTTCTCAAGAGCAATAGATTTAGAGCTAAGAAGAGACTTGTAGGGCTAAAAGATACAGTTCAGATTAGAGATCAGGATTTGAATCCTGGTTCTCATCACTGGCTTTCTGCTTAGCTCTTAGCAAGCCCAATACCTTATTTTCTCTTCTTCTCTGTTTAGCCTATGAACTCATTAAGAGTTTATGTAACGCTTAATGCCAGCTCCTCCAGTGCAGAAGCTATACATATAATGTATAATAATGTATAATAAACAGATAATGTTTTCCATTCTCACACATCTCAGCCTTTACTCACTTCGACAATGATTGCTCAGTATGGCAAAATGTACCAAAGGTGAAGTCTATGTCCAGTTGTCATGAACACAAGTTTATATATGGCTCTTTCAATTAAGAGTAGAATATCTGCCCACAGACAGTTAAGAATAATTCAGTGTTTCAGTAGGGAGCTCCCATGTGAAAAAGGAGGAGAGATGAGAAGTGAAACAAATAATTCTTTTAGTAGGAGAATTAATGAACCAAAACTCTTTCTTGGGTAGATCCTCTGTTATTCTAATAAAAGGTCAGATTATCTGTCTTCCCACTGATAAAGGCAGTAAGAGGAACCTCCTTCAATTTTCACAAAATTTGCAGAAATAAACTAATTTCTTCACCTCTATTTATTTGTTAAATTGGCTGTAAGTAGTCTATAGATTCAAAAGTTATCAGGAAACAACCTCCTTTGAAGCAATACACTCAGCCAGGGTGATTGCATGAGGCTTGTTTTCTTGGGAAATCAGGTTAAAAACAACCCACACTCATTATTTCCATTAATTTAGCTTGCACAGGTTATAGCATATGTTCCAAAATGAACCAGTCAGCACAACACATGGCCAGCTCCTGCTCTATGTAGGCAACATTACCAAAATGAAGAACAATTTATTTTAAGAGTATGGACATCCCTCTTTTACAACAAAGTGACCCATATAGGTCAAGTTATACCTACTGTAGCTCTACTAAAGGGAGAGGAATTGTTTCAGAGATGAGTGTGCCCTATAAGCCCTCTCTTGTGTTTGTCTCAGTTTGGGTCAGCTATCTTCTTTGCCCCAAGTGGTTCTGATTTCTTAAATCATCGTCAGGATGCTCTCTTTTAAAAGCTTATCATTTTTTTTCTCTCAGACCTTTCTGTCATCACAGCCATCTCAAGGCAGCACAGCATTCTCCTTCCCTGGTCTGAGTATAATGCAGTCAGTAACGTAAATCCAAAATAAATGGTCATTGCCCTACAGTAAGTATTAACTTTACACATCCTATTTCAGCCAGTTACATGAAGTCAGACAGCTACTCTTTACCCCTTACAGCCCGCATGAACTTGAAGAGGTCACAAAGGGATAGCAAAGCAGTATCTGGCCTGTACTGCTTTACTGGTTCATGTTAATAAGTACAATAATATTGGGCTGCAGCCTGCAGGCATGTTGCTATTGTACCCAATTCTCTGTGCTTAAAAGTAAATAAATATTTTTTAAAAGAACAAGCTATTTTGTGTGGTCTAAGAAACAGAAAAATGAAGTGAAAGTAGCCAGAACATGGCTATTGTCTGTACAAAATACGTCTGCAATGCCCTTAAGTTTATTCTTCAGTTTTTATACACTTCAGTCCTTATGTCCTGTCAGAGAGATCAATATAAACATCACTTTGCTTAAGAAAAATGGATTTCGATTGTTTTCATTAAAGCAAATTAAAACAGGGTTTATTAGGTTTTTAATATTAGGTCTCTGCATTACAGAGAAGGAGGACCATAATTTAAGGGTCATATAAAGGAGGGGGACAAATGTTTCATAAATCACTATGGATTATAGTAGAGGGTTTTCTTGAACAGACACTGTTCCGTCTACTAATCTCCACCTTCTACTTACCACTTCATATGGCACACTCATGATGTCCTTCCTATAAAAATCAGAAATCTTTCTCTAAAAAAAGCTATTGTAGTACTCAGGTGTACAACTGAAGCGAGTGCCTCTGGGGCTGGGCTCAGACAAGAGGTCCTTTGTGGAACAGGCATGAAGACTGCACTCTTCTCACCATAAAACAGACCCTGTGGCCAAATTGGAGTCAATACAATCCTCACTCTGCCAAGAAAAGAACAGTGTGAGATCTTAAAACCAGCATGAGAGGACCCAGTACTCCAAATGTGTCTCACAATGGCTGAGTAGAGAAGAATATCTCTGAAACTGATGGCAATGTTCTTCCTGATAAAGCCCAGGAGGGTGCTGCCCTTCTTCACCACACATTGGTGGCTTGTGCTCAGCTTGCTGTCCACCAGGACCTCCAGATCCTCCTCTCCAGAGCTGCTTTCCAGCCAGTCAGCCTGCAGCCTGTGCTGGTACATGGGATTGTTCATCCCCACAAGCAGGGGGATGTGGAACTTCATGAGGTTTCCCTGGGCTCATTTCTCCAGTCTGTTGATATTACTCTGAATGGCAGCACAGCTGTTGACTGTATCAATAATTTCTCACAGTTTTGTATCATCAGCAAAGTAACTGAGGGTACACTCTGTCGTATCATCCACATCATTAATGACAGTATCAACCCCCAGGATGCACCAGAAGTGACTTGCCCCCCCCCCGGACTTCATGTTGCTGATTACAACCCTCTGGGCCCCTCTGTTCAAATATTTTTCAACCCACCTCACTGTACATATCTCTAATTCGTACTTTGCCAGCTAGTCTATAAGGTTGTTATCAGAGTGTCAAAAGTTTTACTAAAGTTGCAGTAAACAGCATTCACTGCTCTCATTCACACAGATAGTCAAATTTTTGTAGCAGACTGTTGGGTTGGTTAAATGAGAGTTCCCCTTCCTCATTCCATGCTGACTGTTCCTGATCACCTTCTTCTCCTTCATGTGCCTAATAATGGCTCCCAGGATTAGCTCCTCCACCACCTTCCTAGGAATCAAGATGAGGCTGACCAGCCCCTTGTTCCCCAGATCCTCGTCACCCTTCATGAATATAGGAGTGTCATTTGCTCTCCTCCAGTCTTCAGGAACTTTTTCTAGTTGCCACAGCCTTTCAAAGATAACACAGAGTGGCCTCCCACCAACACCAGCCAGCTCCCTCAAGACTTGCGAGTGCAGCCAGTAAGGCCCTGTAGACCCTTGTGTGTTTGGAGCAAGGAAGACTTACCCTCTTGGTGGATAAGAGCAGGTTAGGGAACATGTCAACAAACCAGACTTTCCCTCTGGTCTTGGCCCTGGGATCCTGAAGGCCGGTCTTACTAGTAAAGACTGAGTTGAAGGCAGCACTGTGGCAAGTCATCACTGGACTTCAAAGCAGGTGCTTTAAACAGCTTTCACCAACCAGGTGAATGCCTATCTATCTCTGAATGACCATTCATGACCATCTGTAGGATCAGGCAGATCTTGCTCTGTGTATTAAACATTGATTACCTTAAGCTATTACTGCAGCCAGAGACGTGCAAGCTATGTCGTAAGAGAACCAAACAAAAGCTTCTGGAGTATTTGAATGTGCCATACGAACGTATCCTGAAGTCCGCATTTGGCTTCAGGCCATTCAACTCACTTGTTAAAGCAGCTTTCAGGCTCCAAAAATGTCCAGCAAACACCTTTTATGGGCATGGTAAATACAGAAGAGAGATAACACAAGTATAGAGGAACTGAAATAAAACCGCACTAATTTAAAGAAACAGGTGTGGATACCTGCATTATGTTGGAAATCAACAATGTCCCCAGTAGGAACTAGTGCCCTTCCAAGGAACTCTGAATCTGTAGGACAAATACCAGATTAATTGAAGATTAGCAAAAATTAGCTAAACATTAGCTAAGACAGTACAAAATGGACAATATGTAAAACCAGGAGTAGACAGAAAACCCTGATTTTACTTTTACAAGCTGCACCACTCCTTACTCAGGTCAGATTAGCACATTCATGCAGGGGAGAATGCAGTCCTTTGAAACATCTCAAAGCTTCCAGAGTTTTTTGCTGTCCCTCAGTCAGGTCTCCTCCTGCTGTTCATAGGCACTCCATGCCTGTAGACCTCTAAAATGTTGTGCCTCAGGGACGCTTGCCTGGCTGTTTCCTAGAGCATCTCTGCCTTGCTAATGAGCAGACTTCCTTCCACACAGGGCACTCTACTCTCATCTGATCCTATTTCCTACCATCCATCCATTCAATCATACCCTGCTTTGAACTTTTGCCCTTTTTAACTCTCTATGCAGGCTTACAATCCTTAGACATAAAAACACATAGATATACTTACGTTTATCTAACCACAACCAGAGCAGCCTCAGGGATAGTGATTTAATGGATCCTGTTCTGAGGATAAAACTGTTTATAAATATGGATGTAACTGAGCATACCAGTGGGAGGCAACTATGCATTATCACCAGGTGTCTCTCTAGGACATCCAATTCATTTAATAAAGCATCCTTCTAAATGCATACACACACACACATGCACACGCACACAGCGGCTGTTCAGATGTGCACAAAACATGGATCTTTTCCACTGATATGGAAAAAGAAAAAGCTGTTAGAACGGTGTAAGAGTCATAGATCCTGATCCATTTGGTCTGTGAGGCTGTGTTCCTTCCATAGGAATATAACCAAACACAAAGAGAGCACCATTTTCTCCCAGACACTTATTCCTTGTGAAATGGGAAGCCTGCATCTTTGGATGAGGCTGCCTGGGCAGAGCTGCTTCTTCCATTCAGTTCTGAGAGGTTTGCTACAGGACCCAGTAGAACCTGGCTGGAAGTTCAGCCAGGCAAACCACACAGTCCAGTATACAAAACCAACAAAAATAAAAAAAGAGCACTGTTTCTCACCTTTTTTGGTTTTAATTTTATTTTTTCTTTGAGACAGCAAATAATATCTTCTGCTAATGCTGCGGCATTCCTCTAGGCTGTATGTCAGAACTGGGAATGTTTCTTTTCTCTTAATCCATGAGACAGCAGACAAAGTTCACACTGGCTGCTTCAGAGGGGGTCTGGTGGAGTTGAAGGCGTAACACACACCTTTGCCTGCAGCTCTTACTGAAGTGGGCTACTTTGGTGGTGTAGTAAAGGGCTTTGCATCCTAGTGCACAGTTGTGAATGCCACTGTCAGAGTAAACAAACAACACTATAAAAACTGTATTTTCAAAGATAACCAATGGATAAGAAACTAGCAAGTAACCTTTCAAATGATCTAAATAACTGATCGAGTACAGAGAGGAATAACCTTTTAAAATAATTAGATTCTGTAAGCAGATGTACAAATAATTAACTTCAAATTATGCAGCCGAAGAATAATGCAGATTATAAATTTCAAAGTCAGAACAACCGTAGTTGCAAACGCGAGTAAATGCTGCTTAGAGAAGGCAGACATCTATTGATTTTCAGGTAAGCCAGTCAGATCCAGACCAGCATGTTCTACTTCTTGTAATGATAGGACACCAAAAACAGCAGGACCAGTACTTTACCTTTCTCTGTCTGTTCTGGAAATGCTTCTTGTCTGAGATTCTGAATCACTGGCTTCATTGCTATTTATATGGTAGCAGTTCCCAAAAGGATGCAAGGTAGTTTACAGGCACTGGAAGTCAAGTCCCAATCATCTCAGCTTTTTATTTACATTTAATAAGGGCAATATTTAAAATGCTCCTAAAGAGGAAAATTAATGATAAGTCATATTATTTTCTTTTGCAAAGGGCAATAGGTACATACAGGCACAAGTAAAAGGAGGCAAACCCGAAAGGCTTCCTCAGATTAAAAGATGGTGCTAATACTTGTATATGAGGCAAAGGGGTTGGAAGTAGCCATATGATTTGTGCAAAACACTGGTACATGGATAAACCACTGCTGAAGAAACCTTTTTTGATAAGGGGATCTATAAGGAAGAGATTGAAAGATGAATGAGGAGAAAAGGGACATGAGAAAGGGCAGAGTAGAGAAGCCTAGGTGAGTAAAAAAACAGCAGTAACATGGGGATGGCTGAAAACCAGCAGCTGGGAAAAACACATACTTGAAAGTGGCCTTTATCAATACAGAAGCAAACTGCCAAGTATTTTTCTCAGTTTTGCTGATGGGTTGACACCATGGACGTGTTCTCATTCCTGGCTCAGCTGAGATGACCTCTCTCCTGTGATAACAGGTTGCTCACTCCACTCTCTCATCTGGCTTGCAGAGTGAGGAGGATGGAGACTCCAGGTGAGGTTTCAGATTCTTCCACAATACTAGAAAGTAATTTAAGACTTTAAAAAAATTTAAAGAAAGGCAGTTCTTCCCTCCTATCAGTTGCCCTGGTATCTAAATTACCTTCTAGGCTCTGTGCCCAAAATTCTTATGTGGTGTTATAGAAATGCAGATTAATCTCTCTTCACCTGAGAGTGAAAATTGGTGTTAGTATAAAGAGAACAACCCCTCCAGGATTTACTGTGCTCCTAGGACTTGGTCAGCTGTCTCCATTTGTTCCATTATGACTAGTTTCCATATCAATGCAATATGCTGATGGATATGTCTCTAAGATAAAAATCTGCTGTTCTATCAGTATAAAGCTAGCAGAAGGCAGATACAAAGATTTTCTTTTCATATGTACCTTGGTATCTAAAATGTTTCTACATTTAAAACATTTCTTGTAGTTTGCCAGTATCTATTTTGAGCTGTATTTACATGGAGGGTTTAACCTGCCTCAAATTTCAGTAAAGGTCTTAAAAAAAAACGTGGCTACACATAAGCTTTTTAGATGACTTAAAGCTTGAGTGCAATGCCTGAAACCTGGCACTGCTCGACAGATGGGACAGGACTCAGATGCAAAGTCCTGGCTTTCCCAAGAGTCCCATAGTAGATGGACTCAGACCTGACTCGAACAGTGTTTCTCCTGACCATACTCTTGATATGTGAAGTTGAGCTCTGAAAACCAAACTCTAATTCACAAACTGCTCCAGCTGTCCTTCTGACCACCCTGCCCAATTCTGTAAGTGATAAAGACTTCCAGTTTTCTAGGGCTGGTTCCGTTTGTCTCCAGCCTTTCTCCCAAAAAGTAGCCAAAGGCAGTTCTCATAAACTTTTGATATGCTCTGCACATAAGGACAGCACAGTCAACAAAAGGAATATCTGCCAAGTGTCACATTTTATAGCACTCTATAATAATGTGGCAATTTTTTTTTTTTTTTTTTAATAATGGACCATTTAGGAAGGGTTTTTTTAAATTCATTGTTTTTAAAAATCTGTTAGGAAGGCTTGCCTGCATTTTCTGCAGAGATTAACAGGAGAAAGGTGGATGTTTATCACCTGCCACCTGGAGAGGCTAAATGCACAAAAAGAAATAAAGTTTAGATGTCAACTTGTAAGGCTTGATTCTCTGCCAAAGCAGAGCTTGAGCTCAATTATTCAGTCATGATGAAGTTGACTGGACACCTGCTATATTATGAAGTAGAAATGGAAGGAACATCTGCAAAATAAGACCAGGAGGTGAAGGAGAGGAAGTCATCCTTGAAAGGGATGCAGCAAAAAGAGCCAGCATGAGACTATACTAGTCCCCCACCTTGGTTTATTTGTAAGTAGCTTCTTGCTTGCTAAACCCTTATACGTGGCTTTGAGGCTAATTTATTGGAAAACATTAGTTCTCAGTATAGAATCATAGAATCATAGAATAGTTAGGGTTGGAAGGGACCTTAAGATCATCTAGTTCCAGCCCCCCTGCCATGGGCAGAGACATCTCCCACTAAACCATGTCACCCAAGGCTTCGTCCAACCTGGTCTTGAACACTGCCAGGGATGGAGCATTCCCTGGGCAACCCATTCCAGTTCCTCAGCACCCTAACAGGAAAGAATTTCCTCCTTACATCCAATCTAAACTTCCCCTGTTTAAGTTTTAACCCGTTACCCCTTGTCCTATCACTACAGTCCCTAATGAAGAGTCCCTCCCCAGCATCCCTATAGTCCCCCTTCAGATACTGGAGGGCTGCTATGAGGTCTCCACGCAGCCTTCTCTTCTCCAGGCTGAACAGCCCCAACTTTCTCAGCCTATCTTCATACGGGAGGTGCTCCAGTCCCCTGATCATCCTCGTGGCCTTTCTCTGGACTTGTTCCAACAGTTCCATGTCCTTTTTACGTTAAGGACACCAGAACTGCACACAATACTCCAGGTGAGGTCTCACAAGAGCAGAAGAGCAGAGTAGAGGGGCAGGATCACCTCCTTCAACCTGCTGGTCACGTTCCTTTTGATGTGGCCCAGGATACGGTTGGCTTTCTGGGCCGCAAGCGCACACTGCAGCCGGCTCACGTTCATTTTCTCATCAACCAACACCCCCAAGTCCTTCTCCACAGGGCTGCTCTGAATCTCTTCTTTGCCTAACCTGTAGCTGTGCCTGGGATTGCTCCGACCCAGGTGTAGGACCTTGCACTTGGCATGGTTAAACTTCATGAGGCTGGCATCAGCCCACCTCACAAGTGTGTCAAGGTCCCTCTGGATGGCATTCCTTCCCTCCAGGGTATCAACCGAACCACACAGCTTGGTGTCATTGGCAAACTTGCTGAGGGTGCACTCAATCCCACTGTCCATGTCACCAACAAAGGTGCTGAAGAAGTCCGGTCCCAACACCAATCCCTGAGGGGACACCACTTGTTACTGGTCTGCAGCTGGATATTGAGCCATTGACCACAACTTTGCATGCAACCGTCTGGCCAGTGCTTTGTCCGCTGAGTGTTCCACCTATCAAATTGATGTCTCTCCAATTTAGAGACAAGGATGTCGTGTGGGACAGTGTCGAACGCTTTGCACAAGTCCAGGTAGATGACATCAACTGCTCTACCCCTGTCCATCAGTTCTGTAGCCCCATCATAGCAGGCCACCAAATTGGTCAGGCAGGATTTCCCCTTAGTGAAGCCATGCTGGCTGTCACCAAGCACCTTGTTGTTTTTCATGTGCCTTAGCATGCTTTCCAGGAGAATCTGCTCCAAGATTTTTCCAGGCATAGAGGTGAGACTGACTGGTCTGTAGTTCTAAGTAACTGCTAAGAATTAGAATTGAGACCCCAGATTGAAGTATCCATTAACCAAGATTAGTGTGCTATGGAGATCAAGTGCAATTCAGAAAGAAATGATTGATGATGAAAATAGCCTTTCTTTTCTAGGTTCTTCTGCAATACTGAAGCAGAGCTAAGGCAAATAAAACAGCTAACACAGGAACATCTTACTCAAAAACATAGAGAAAAGAGCAACTCAGTGTCAACACTGGAAAAGCAGATGATACTCACTGGCTGCTCTGCAATTACTATAGAAGCTCTTCTCCAGAAAAAAATAAAAAAAAATCACCTAAAAATAAATACATAAATGGCAGGCATACAGGGGTAGGTGTGTAGCAAGTCCCCTAAATCTCTCAGAGGAGGGCTTGCATTAAAATTAATCTCCGTAAAACTGATGTTGCTTATTCTGTTACTATTTATGTTGCCTTTGCATTTAGAAATCTGACTAGAGTCTCATTTTAGCAGGCATCAATCAATTTTGCTTGTATCAAAAAATGACCATCTCTAACACCTTTTTTTGAAGGATGCAATATCTGGATAAAATTTGAATGTGAAAATTACTCTGTTGCACAGACAGAACAGCCAAAATGCTAGTACTTAATAGTGGATAAAATGCATGCATGTTATAGCCTTCACCTTTTCCTCAACCCCTAATTCTGTGAGGGCTGGCCGCTTGAACTGCAAAAAGTTCCATCATCTAATCATTATATTAAAACTTGTGGGGTTTTGGGTTTCATTGTTTCTTTGTTTGTTTTTTTAAGTATGTATATTATGCTATGTAAATGAGGCTGAGTTAAACTAATTCTATTAGTAACATTATTTTACCTTGTCTTTCAGCCTTCTTTACTTCCTTTATATTTACTCCTTTTTCCTGTTTCACAGTTAATTGTGATAAATGGCTCCTAAATTAACACAGATGAGTGATAAGGTTGGAATCTGTACCTGACTGTCATTAATACTGGCTAGACTTTGGGGAAAAGGGTGCATCAGTGTTATGTGTATGTTTTATTTACATTTCTAAGAGGAGTGAGAAACAAAAAATGTAGTTTGAGCTTGCCTGCAGAGGCTTTACAATGGATTCGACTTTGTTGGCATATAAGTCTCCTGAGCCAATTTTAAGACTGCAGAGTCCCCTTCCCTTTATCTTCTTGAACTGTGTCCTAGTGGGCTGAACAACATGGTGATTTTTACCACTTCTCACATTTCTAGATGAACCCTTTCTTCAATCAAAGATGATGAAGTGAAATGAAATTATGAAAGGCAGAAAACGTAAAGTGTGACCTAGGAATCTTAATTTTCCTCAATCATTGCTGTAACGGAATGCAAGTCTGCAGCAGCAGGGGTGAAATTATAGTACAAATTACCATGCTATGCCAGATAAATTATTCTCTGCAGCATGGTTATTAAGTGATAGATAAATAACTAGCACTGTAGGACTGATTGACAAAATATAAGTGACCTGGAGCTAAGCAGGGCACCATGGAAATAACATTGCAGTGCCACTAACATTTTAACACTGAAATGAGATTTTCCAAAGCAGAAAAATCTTAAAATAGTACATGACTAAGCCACCTACAAGTTAAACAGGTACTAAAAGCTCTTCAGCTGAGAACTCCTAGCTTTGTGACATATCTCACATAAATGATGTCTCTCGAACGCAAAACTGAGTACTGGTGTCTGTTCTCTGTGGAAAACAGCTTTAAAATCCTACTATGAGGCTGTGACGGGATTTTTCCCTTCAAATAGGTGTTAGCATATGGCTACCTTCTTTAACAACAGCCTCAAAGAGAAAGTGGGCTCAGAGGTTATTCAGTGACACAGTGTTCTCTAGGTTTAGAAGGAGAGCTAATAAAGAGCGAAATGATTTGGACTATTACCAGACTGAACCAAAGAAAACACTGACCACATGGATTCTCTGGAGAGTTATCTCCATTATTTCTATAGCTGGGATCTGTTACAGTTGGAACATTTATGTGCAAAAGGCTGTTGTAGTAGAATGACTTGGGTCTTGCTACTTTTGATTTCGCAAATTTACTTAATGTTTTCTCCCAGAACTTGTGACACATATAAGCAAAGGATGATGCTTGCCTTGAAAGAAAACAGTTCTGCCCAGGTCATGATGAAGAAAATCTTTATGCAATCAAATGTAAGGTCACCTCTCTCAGGGTAGAATTTTTGACAAAGCAAGCAAGCAGAATTAACAGCAAGACGAAGAACACCGGTATTTTAGAAATAGAATATACATCTGACATTGGGCAAACAAACTGACTGGAGAGAGATAATATACGCCATGTTCCATGGGGAAAGTCATGATTGACTGCAATCATGAAAGTGTATTGCACCAGAAGAAAAACTTGTCATGAAATAAAAGTGGTGAAAAGCATGCATGTTCTTAACCCAGACTTGTATATACTTTCTGCTGACTAGAAGAATTTGTTCCAAAACTTTTGTGTTGTCTTTCATCCACAATGTGCTGTAGAAGGAGCAAACTGTTTATCTGAATCCCCTTGAAGCTAGAGTATTGGAAAGCGAATTTCTGTGGAGTCAGAGAGAACCAACCAGGTTCTCGGGCCAGTGGCATCTAAACAGAGGTCTACGGCCTCATAAAGGTATGCTATACATAGTATCTGATACTCAGGTAAGTGCTCCGAATGCATTCTGGCCCCAGTCTGGGTGAGGAAGCATGACTAGTGTACAGCTATAATAGGTGAGGAAATGAGCCAATATTTTAATACTGCTCTTTATTTCAATGAAATGCCTACTGTTTGAGGATCTCAAAATATTTCATAAAACAGGACTGACATGATGGTTAGAATGACACAGAGACATCTTTTACCTGTGTGTTTTTGTGTCACGACCCTCATTAGACAATATGTATCAAAGGTAGAGGCAAGTTACAAGAGCCTGAATAATAATTGCACAAGTCATGTGGATATTTAAAATCAAAATAAGTCTGTCTAATTAAGTATCCAGGTAATTCAATACAGAGCTCCAGCAGAAATAAGGGATTCCTACTATAGTTTAATAGCAAGTATCTCACTAAAGAAGGCTCCTGTGTGATGCCCCACACACAGTCATGGCCTCTAACTTTTCCCAAATGCAGAACAAACTGAAAAAGAAAACAGTGAAAAAGGCAAAGTGCATCCAATTAAAGAGACCCATCCACAGAATAATATGAATGTTCTGGATGCAGACAAGTAATTAGAGAAATGAATAGGGACCAAGGTGAAGACCAGATTCAGATACATCTAGCTGGAAGCTGGCCTGTGGGCAGAAGAAGCCACAAAAAAAGAGGCAGCTTATCTAGCTTACTGTCTCCTTAATGCAGAGCAATATGCTGGCAGGTGACAGTAAACAGAAAGAGATTGAAGAAGATGACTCTCTGGAGAAAGGCCCTTGTCAGAAATTTTAGAAAGCAAGAAAAAGAAAGGCAGATTTTTGTTTTCTTGTTTTCAAGTCAATTTTGAAACGGAGTGTAGCTCTGTAGGGAAGAGAATTGTTCCCTGGGGGAATTAGGGAAGTTGTAGAGTTCAAACAGAATGAAGAAAAAGGGTAAAATGGATATTTTTCCTCTAGAGGATTGCTCTCAGTAGTTGGTGTCTCTGGAATCAAGTCAGAAATTATTAAAAAATAATAAAATAATAATAATAATAATTAAAAATAGCCCTCCACCTATAAATTCTTAAATAGTACCAAAAAAAAAAAAAAAGAAAAAGTAATTAGAAAGGTTCAAGTATTTGGCAGTGAAATTTCTGGACGTTTGGACTAGCCTCATCATCTAATATTTCATGACAAATCTGGGGAGCACATAGGAATAAAATCTCCTTGAGGGGATGCTTCTTCCTTCTACACACCTTGCCTCATCATCCATCAGTTTGCTTATTTGGTCTCTGAACATTTCCTGTCCCCACAGAAAAACACTGCAAGGTCATGTAATTGGCTGGTATCCTAGTATGTGCATATTCTATCTAGCATAACAGGGATGATTTAAGGCTGGATGGCAGTGTCCAGGTG
The DNA here is from genome assembly GCF_028554395.1 of Pezoporus wallicus. Classification (NCBI taxonomy): domain Eukaryota; kingdom Metazoa; phylum Chordata; class Aves; order Psittaciformes; family Psittacidae; genus Pezoporus; species Pezoporus wallicus. Next base: position 2,921,900 of record NW_026635157.1, read on the forward strand.
GTATTCTCCTACTTACTGCATAACACTGCAAAGTACAGAGCTTGTAGCTCTGCCCTTAACTGGAAGTGGCATGTTCAGAAACACTGGCGGTTCTGTAAAGTCTTGCTGTCTTTAACGTTCAGGTCTCCTGAAATGGCAGGCATTTGCCTTTCATTCCCCCCCCCCCCTTGTCCTTTCTTTATATGTCTCTCCCCAGATAAAATCTTCACAGAAAAAAAAACAAAACAAAACATCAGCTGGGAGCAGGTGGTTTTAAGGAAAGCAAATTATGTTTTCTGCTTCCCTGGACTACCTCCTGCCCTGCACTATGGGAGAAATCCCAGAACGTGAATGCCAGATGCAGGGACCTTCCATCAGCCAGGGACATTTCTGAAGGAGAACAGGTTGCTAAGAGTAGCAAGATGAAAGTTGAGTGGGCTAACTTGAATTTAATAAGATATACTGCACCCTAGATTGTTGCCATGTTGGTTTAATGGCGCTCTGAGTAGAGAGCTCCAAAATCTCATTGAAGCAGCTTATGCCATTACAATGATTCATAGTTGCTTTCTTTTGACACCAAAGGAGGAAATGAAATGGGACTAAAAAAATGTCATTATTCCTTCAGCTCCCCTTAATTTCTTTTACAACAAATCTTCAGTGCAGACAGTTCTCCAGACCAATTTCTACAGCCACACATTGAAAGGAACTGTAAGCAGACTCACAGAGACAGAATTGCTTTAATGGAAATACTGATTCTGAAGTCTCTACTGAACAGTACATACCTTCAGTAATCTATGTGTCCTTAATGATATGCAGGCTTTGTCTGAGTTCCCATACAGACTCAGCATGGCCAATGTATCCCATTTGTACAGTACAGGGCCATACCCATTCTGAGCAGAACCTATATGCTGTGTTGAGTCTCTTGCGAAAGATGCCAATATCTAGGAAAGGACCCAACAACTTTTGTTTCCCCTGCAGCATCATCTCTCAGTCACAGCAGTGGCCAGGAGGAGAGCCGCATCCTGGACATTTTTGTACCATTCCCATAGGAATGTTCACTGCTGACATGTCCTTGGGAGGGCCTGGAAATGCAGCCACGGCTGTCTTGTTCCAGGTGTCACAAGGGACTGTAACGGTGAGCAGGAGAGGGAAGGAAAAGACAAAATTTGAGATGACCTTTCTACTTGAGGGTAGGGAATTTACCCTGTGTTCCGATTTGGTTTCTCTTTAAGAAAGTGATTTGTGATGTTGGGGAGCAGAAATACTACTTTCTCAGAAAGCAACAGTGGTTCAGAACAGCAGAAGAGAACTGAGACATTATCCTCAACAGCAGCTTTAGGACTGGGACACAGCAAGAGCTCCGGGGGGGGGGGGGGGGGGGGGGGAATTGAGTTAGCTATAGTTCCTTTCTGAAAGCACAGGTGGCAAATCAGCAGCTGGGGTACCTTTTGCAATTATAAGGTTTATTTTTACTCAGAAGAGATAAAATCAGTCACACGTCCAAAGGTCCACAGGGAGTCTGTACTTACAAAAAAAGCTGAACCCACATCAGCCTTCTGTTCTCCAACATACTTGGTATGTGGAGTCTTCCACCTGTACTCCTCAAAATGATTTGTACATGTTGATTCTCACAGCCCATCCACCAATGATGTGATAATATTATCCATCTAAGCATACATTTCCCATGCAACTACTTCAGCTCGCTGACTTGTTTATCAGAGAAACTCTCTGTGCTGGTGCTTGCTGATGCTTGCAACAGAATTTCATCACCTTTACTTGAGTATCACAAAAGGGTGGAGGTTTATCAGCCTTTCCTTTTCTGGCATGTGCTGGGAATTGCTTCTGGGGATGAATCTAAGCATGGCAGAAATAAGTAAGTTCTTTCTTAAGGCTCAAGATTTTGCTTTCATCTCTGCTCCAAAGGCTCTACCAAGCACCAGCCCAATTCCTCCCTAAATACCTAAAGTTTTCCACAAATATTTCTTCTGTGTGTATCATAAACCTGGACAACATTTAAGCTAAGTACTTGAACATGAATATGAAATTTGCTCTAGATCAAAGTCTTAAAGAGATCATGAATTTAGGGATTTTGTTTCTAGTGGAAGGCTTTTCTTGTATTATCAAATACATCATGAATAACATTGTTCCAAACAAAAGCATCAAAAGAAGCCCAGATAGCTCGATAAACTTGTTCTTGTTTATTATCTATTGCCCTACAGTTCAAAACTGATCCTGACACTAGCAATTTATGAGGGTGGATCCTGTGGCAACTTGGAGGTTTCAAGATCTTGAAATAGGTCAGCTCCAAGCCCTAACGAAATAGGCACATCTTGCGTGATCCAGTTGACTGCAGTACAACTCTAGGGCTTGACATCTGTGTTCAGACTTCTCTTCCAAAATCTATTTGCTTTAGAAGGTGGGATGTTGGGGAGGAGGGAGAGGAGCTATAAGAAACAAATGACTAACTGCAAGAAGCAGCAATTGGACTCAGCATGTTCTGCTAATATACACCTGATAAAAAAAAACATTTTTTCTCCTCACTGCAAGCAACCAGTTTTATTAACATTGAACGATAATGCAGAATGACTGTAGGGGAAAAATGTTTAAAATAATAAAAGAAACACTGCAGGTGAGCAAGATTGATTTTAATAAAAGCTACAGAGGAAATATATCTCTGGGACGTTTTCTCCCTGCTTCCTCTTTGGAGGGTAAGTTGTGCAGTCTGGCGTTGTCAGTCTTATCAGCAGGAGGCCAGTGATAGGATGAGCTGTGTGGCTGACAGGACTGAAGTCAAATCTCCAAGAGAAGTAGTGCAGTGCAGAATGGCCAATATTACAGATTACATGGAGGAGAAAGGATACACCAGGGTTATTCAGATATCATTATACACAGCAAAAATAAACCCCAAAACAACAACAACCCACAAACAAATCAGAATGACGGCTCTGCAAAAAAAGCAGCAAGAACTGAACTCCATCATCTTCAAACCATACTGAATCACAAAGAAAAAAGTATCACTAGCAACAGACACACATTACACCCCACGCTCTTTGAAGGGGTTAGATAGAGCTGCAAAGGGCTCATATTCTTGTAAAAAATACAAGTCACAGTGCCTGAAGATTACAACCAAGCTGAAAGTGAAGGAAGTCCAACACAATACCTTGTTGATATTTCATTCTTCAGTGACCGTGGAGCTCCCGCTCAGTGTTTACCTGTCCAAGATCTGGTAATGGGACTGTCACTCCCACAGTAATTACTCAGTCAAGTAACAGCTACACGGATGTGTAGCACATTGGATTTCACAGTTTGTGACATTTTTTTCCGGTAGGGTAAAAATCAGAATTGATTATTAAAACTTTGAAGTTGTTTCTCTGCAACATGTTGTGCTAAGCTTGTTTTTTTTTTTCTCCCACTTGTCTTCAGAAGCCATCTCCTCATGCCACTCACACTTCAGGATGGCAGCACACTACCTGCTGAGCTATGAAGTCCTATTATTCAGAAGAATTCTTACTGTAGTTTTTATCGGTGTTCTGCAGCACCTCATCTTATCTAATACTCTTCTTGCTGGAAAAAGAGAACTTTAAGGCTTTCACAGCTTTGCAACTTTTGCAGGTTTGCCTACCCTCTTAGGCTTTAATGTTTTATCGAACTATAGCACGTTGTTTGAACCAACTAGGTGCTTTATCACAATCCCTACCACACAAGAACAAATCTGGGAAATGTCTGTCCTCAAAAGAGAGCAAGTGGGAAAAGGATTCTTTGATAGTGCATCCTGTGAAGATCCTATTTTTGACAAATAAACATGAAGTGGCAGCAGAGATCCTCATTCCAGAAGACAGCTGCATCATATCTAATCAGTCTACTAGGCTGGACATTGGAATCATGGGCTCCCAAGGGCAGAGCTGAGGGAAAAGTGCTCAATGCCAGCTTAGTCACCAAAAAAAAAAACCCAAATCAACCAACCAAATAAACAAACAAAAAAGTAAAGTTGATAGAGAGAGACCAAGAAGAAATGACAGCAGATTCAGATTTAGGGAAGGAGAGGGAGATAAGCCCTATTTGCAAATGTTGATCACATTTGGTGATTAGCCTCTGCCAAGAAAAATGAAGGAGGGTCTTTTTTTTTTGGTAACTTTTCAATTCAAAACAAATCTGGATTTCTGCTTTGAAATAGGACTTTCTTTTTTTCTTCCTGTGGAAAAGAGAGATAAATAGAAAGACAATGGGAAAGGTCTAGCCTCAAATAGCAAATGAGAACACTTGGTGTCAGGCTGAATGCAATGTTTCAGTTCAATGTCTCCTGCCCCCACTTCCCTCTCCCCCTTTTATTTTAAATGGCATAGATAAAATGTTCTGGTTTGTTTTAAAACACATTTCTCCTGTTCAATTGTATGAATAAATAAGTAAATGAGCTGCTATTCACAAACCTGTGCTTAAGAGACCTAGAGCTGAGTTGATAGAACTGCTTCAAATGTACTCCAAAGACCACGGCTGAGAGCACTTACAGTTAATCCAGGGCTGATTTTACCTAGGGAAGAGTTGAGAAGAAGAGTGTAAGATGAAGGGGTGGAAAGAAATAACATTTCTTAGCCTTTCCTTGCCTTGCATGGGCAGCTGCCCAAGGCAGGTAATCCACGGCCCCATGGTAGAACATGTTCACAGGGACAACTAAGTGAATTCTCATGTGATGCACCTGTAAGTTGCCAGTAATTCCAGCTGTCTGGTGAGAACAGCTTTCACGCTGCTAGTTTATGGTTTTCCCTCTCAGCAGGAACTTTGAATTTATCAGAACAGGCTGTTCTACATGTATGGCTGACATTGCAATTTATTGTATCCCACACATTATACCCAAGCATATGTCCCTATGTGAAGTGCTGTTTTACTCATTCAGCATTCATGCGTGGATGATTTCTTGTGCCTAAAGTATTTAATCTAATAGGCACTTTTAGTATACACAACTACAGGCACTAAGATTAAGGATTTAAAATAGTAGACCAATAAATTACATAAATGAAAATCTCTTTGGCACCCACAGATATAATATAGTATTTGGGCTTTCTGACCTTGAGTACAATTTCCATATACTCATAAAAAATTGATAGTGCTTCTCATTATCCATTCCCCTCTGCTCAGCCCACCCACTCTCCCCTCCCACATCACAGCCGCCACCTCCCATTACCCAGCCTTATGGTCACCTCCAGAGGTCTCTGGGCAACTGGTTCAGGTTCTGCAAGGAGGCTGCTGTGCTCTGTAATCATCAGGAGCATATCAGGGAGCACACCTCTTCACTTTCAGATTTCTTGTCACTTTCTTGCAACATGAGATGCAAAGAAAGCTTTCCACAGCTACATGTATCTTTAAGTGGTTTACAGCACATCACTAGGTTTCTGAGAAACCTGCTTCTCTGAGACATCAGTCAAGCAACAGCTCGGGTTCTATCCATTTTATTGTTCAGGCATCAGCACAATAGTTCATTCCTAGTATTTAGGGGGGGAGGTTATTATTCCTGTTTTTAAAAAGGCTTATCCATTCTATGATTGAATTAATAACAGAAAAAGCTTTAATGGGGAATAATGTGTATCTAATTATTAATGTACTATAGAACTTAGCTTTTATATTGCAATTTATATTGCAATTACCTTCTTTGTGATATAAAGCAGAACAATACAGAGGAAGAACTTCTTTATTAATGCCTAATAGCATGGTAATTTAAAATATTCAAGTTTCCTTAATAAGGTGCTGTATGAATGTTACCTAATTTGACAAGATTAATTATACAATTAATTTGAGACTGCTCTCAATTAAATTAGTAAAAATTCTTAAGAATACAGGAACCTAACATGAAGTGAGATACCTATTAAACAGGATATTAATTAGACAGAGATGAAATAATGCATGCTTTGTTAATATAAAGGGCATTGAGGAGTTGGTAAAGATGTATTATTTCATTACTTTAATAAAATAAAGGTGGACCAGTCACAAAAAAAAAAAAAATAATAAATAAATAAGAGAATCCTTCAGAAGACTGTGTAATAGAAGTCAGTATTAGTTCTGCTACAAGGACTGAGGGGCTCGATTCTCACCTTAGGACAGATTTATTCCATGTTGTTCAATCCTGTAGAACTACTTCAGTTAATAGCCTGTTACTGCAGGCTAAATTCAAGTACTGTCCCAATGGAGCAGTGGGAACAGGAGACAGAGGTCAGTCCTGGATTAGAAAATACGCACCAGTTAAATTTGTATATAAAGACAAAAAAGAACAATGCACCACAGCATCATAAATTCATAAAAGAAGACAAGTTAGAGTTCAGAATTCTAGGAGGGACCAAGGCAAATGGCAGGATCACAACCATGGACTTCAATAAGAGAGGACTTTTTTTCAGGGACCTGCTTGGAAGCATCCCATGGGAACAGTTCCAGGAGAGCTGACTGACTTTCAAGGATCACCTCCTCCAAGATCTAGAATGATCCATCCAGACCTGTGAGGCAAAGGAGGCCTTCATGGATGAACAAACTGCTCCTGACAAAACTCCAACGTAAAAAGGAAGCGTACAGGAGATGGAAAACATGGGTCAGCACCCAGGAGGAATAAAGACACTGTCCAAGTGTCGAGCAATGAGATTAGAAAGCCAAAACCCATTGGGAGCTCAATCTGGCAAAGGACATGAAGGGCAAAAAAAAGAGCTACTACAGGTACAACAGCAGCAACAGTAGCAAAAGGAAAATGCAAGTCTGGTGCTGAATGGGAATGAGGACCTCTACAAAAAGCCATGGAGAAGACCAAGGTCACCATGATTTTTCCATCTCTGTTTTTACTGGTAAGATCATCCTTCAGTATCTCAGGCACCAGAGGCCAAGGGGAAGGTCTGAAGCAAGGAAAATTTTCTCTTATTGAAGGAGGTAAGAACGCAACAAACTGGATATAAACCAGCCCCTGGGATCTGATGGGAGACACTCAAACACTCAGGGAGCTGGCCAGCATCATTGTGATGCCAGTCTTGATTTTCTTTGAAAGACCATGGTAATCAGGGAAGGTTTCTGTCTTAAGTAAAAGGCAAAAATGGGTGCTAATTTTTCCAAAGGATGGATGACTTCTCTTCCTCATTCTGAGATGGCACAGACGTGGCTTCACCAATTCTTGCTAAGTCAGAGAACCTGTGTAGTCATTTTTTCCCACAGCACAAATGCGCGAGCCTACTTTATTATGTGATCTAGAAAGCAGAAATCTTACACCAGCTGCACTTCTTCCCAGCTCCCTGTACCATCTTTGATACTAAGTTCTTTTTGTAACACGATAGTCTTTTAAACTCAGGCAGTGAAAAGTTACCTTTTGGACTAGCTCATTTTTCCCTGTGAAGCAAATCTTTTTAACTCTATAAGCATTTGTGAATTTTAAAAACTCATCTGCTCTGAGTCATCTGAATAGAAAGATAACTAGATCCCCTCACAGCGCCATTGTATTAATCCCAGAGAAGTCCTTGCGAGACAGAAAAATTGTTAAACACTTCTTCCTTTTAGGGAAACTGACTTCATGTGATCTGCCTGAGGTCAGAGAAGAAATCTGCAACTTCACACGAGCTCAGTCCTGACAAGTGCTAGGCTGTCACCCACCACTTAGAGAGCTGCTCCTCTACTATCCACCAGTCTACATTTCCATCATGCTTAGCTTTTAAGAACAATAAAGTTCCTGAAAAACTTAATTTTACAGCACTCTTTAATGCAAATATAATCAAATTATATATACATCAAATCAAGAGTGGGATTCCTCTCAGCTAGCTTCAGACTTCGACAATGTGGACATCAACACCCAAGCTAGTCACCCTGTAACCCCTTTGTAGCTAAAGGAGAAAAGCAGACTCTGTTAGATATGAATCACCAGATCTATTTTAGATATTTGGTTTAGGAGGTCATGATTCATATTATGGAAGTGTCTAAATCTGTGTAGAAAGAGAGCCTAGCATGACTAGCTCAGATGAATTTAATTCCAAGGATCTCAGAAAATAGTTGTAGTCATTTCATCTGGGAAATAGAATACACAATATCACTGATAAGACCAATGATAATGAAACCTACAATTGAAAATGTCAAATATTTGGAATTTATCTGCACAGTGAACTTTAGAGAGATATTCTTCACATAATGTTCAGGAGCAAATAAAATAAAAACAGGCATTCCAAGAACAGGAAGAATCTTAATTGTTAGATAACTTTTCCCTATGAACTCTTTCTCTCAGTTTCAAACCCAGTCGTACAACATGAGTTTATGTATTTGAAACCAAACAAGATAGTATTAGTTTGTATTAATACTGTTAGTAGTATATTATGTATATCAGTACATATTATTGTCATAGGCTCTTTTCTGCTACGACAAATTAGTCAGCTTTGAAGATATTTTAAGAAATTACTTATGTTATATAAGTATATATGTATATGTTCTGATCTGTTTAACTGTATGAATTAGGCTTATGCTGCACTACATAATTAGACAAGTTTAAAACCCCAAGGTTTTAGAAGATTTTAAACTTTCATGGTTCCAAATTTACATCACATTTCTTATCTGTAGCAATGTGAATTTAAAGCGTCTTCTCTGAAGTATTTTTAATTAGCAGTAACATGCAAAATTTTGTGATCTTAGAATGAAACATAACCAGCTTCTGCTCACTTGTCCAGACTGAGCCCTTATGACACATAAGAGTCATTCAAACTATTGCATTCCAGTCTTGAATGAAATGAGAATTTATTTTTGAAAATGAGAATTGTTCTGCTTCTTAGCAAAGCAGTTTTGGTGCTACATGATTTGCTGCAGTGGTTGGATAGATAGTCCGTCATCACAGCTTCAGTCCTTCTAATGTGACACCTAGCAAATACAGTAAAAAATATGGGGAATGTAGCCATTTCTTTGCATATAGTGCCAGCAATTCCTATTCCTATTAGTGTATGCTGCATGCCCAGATATAAATGTCAGCTGAGCACAGTGCTCCTAAAAAGTGTTTTCAAAACCGTAAAAGGTATCCTACAAAGCTCCATCTCTTTGATCTGACTGCAAGGAACCTTGAGTTGATGATTGAAGAGAGCATGGCTAGAGGCAAGCATTCAAACAAATTGTTCTGCTGTGTCAGAACAAGGGCAGAAGGGATGACACATTCAAAGGGTCCATTTTGAAACTGAAGATCTCAACATTTCAACAACAGAGGGTAAGAATCCAAGCTTTTCTACCTTCCTAAAGCAGTAAAATCTATCCATCCCACTCCAAAAGAAAGATGCAAAAGCATAGGCAAATAAAGGATGCATTTATTATACTCCTTAACTTTCCAGGGACTTGTCCTCCTCCATCATCTTTATCCTGTTCCATAGGCTAAAGACTTTTCATGAAAGCATACCAGTTCATTGTATTTTGACTTGAAATGCCAGATCTGCAGCTGTTACAAATCTGCTCTGTGTCAATTGACAGCCACAGGCTCTGCTTGCTTCCCTCTTGTGTAAAACACTTAACCAGACCTTTCTACTCACTAGAGCGAAAGTGTGGGGAAAGCAGAAAGATGCTGTGCATAGGTCCACACCAGCAGAACAAGTGAACAACCATAACATTTTTTTGATGTCTTCAGTCAGAGATGAGGGCAGTTCTGAACTAAATGAGGACTTGCCAGCCATAACTGATCAATGTGAATAGAGAATGTCCTTCAAAAGAGCCCTTTTAAGTGGCAGAGCTCTCAGCCTTCCTGCCACATCAGCGTCTTTCAGTTTTCATGCAGTACCTTTCCCTCTCCATGAAAGCCCCACCTATTCACCTTCTTCCAGTTTAGTAAAGATCAAGTGGCCACAGGTCCATCCCAGAAGCTGTGATCTACTCACATTCCTGTATTTCTACAAGTTATTTCGAACCTTAAATTTGGCTCTAGCAGCTGTCACATCACAGAAATGTGTGAAAGAAACCAGACTGTATCTCCAACTACAGCGTACAAAGTATAGCAAACACCACTGCACAATTCATCCTCCTACTCTCGCAAGTGCAGCTAATGAAGTACAGGACAAAATCTTGCAGAAAGTTGCTTTATAAATATCTCTGTACTACTTCATTTCAAAACAGAGATTTTGCTTGCAGGACAAATTTCCACTTGGGAATGTGTTGCCAGTCAGACTAGCAACATGCCCCTCAGTCTAAAGCATGTGCTAGTCTCCAAAGGCAACACTTTGGGACTATCTGTCAGAACAGCAGCATCCCATTCAAGGGACAAAGTGTTAAAGTCATCTCATGCCTTTAACAGAGTTATGTTCAATCTAGAACTTTTCTTTTAAAGCAGCTTGCTGATCAAGGTCATCAAGTCAGGCAGTCAATAGCACTGAACCCTTTTATCAGATCTTCTTGGTAATTATAAATTATTCAACATTAGACAGTATGCTAATTCTTAGACTCCTACAAAGAGCTTAATCAGTTGAGTGCATTTTATTATTTTCTAGTCTAAACATCATGGACTCATCATATAAAGTATCCAATAACACTAAATTATTCTAGATAGTTAAACTGATGTTAAGCCAATCAGAAATGTTATTTGAATTTATTAGGCTCCCTGCCTTATTTAGCCAGCACAATGAGAACAACAGAAACAAAATACACTCAAGAGGTGAAGTGTGAACTGAGTAAGAATGAGGCTTTGAAGTAACTGCATAGAAAAATGAAACAAAATGTGTGATTAGATTTCAGTAGGGAGAGAGCAGGAAAGGCACACCAAGCAGATCTGTGCTATGGATTCTCCTTTGGGTCACCTTATTGCTAGTTTGGACCTGCACGTGCATGTTAGCCCTGAGGAACACTTCTGTATCGAAGGCTGAGCTTCCCAGCACCAAAGACTTTCTATTTGTTGTGTTGCAGTTTTAAAAACAGATCCCACAAAGGTATCTAATATCTGTCCAAAGGCAGGGAATTGAATTCACACCTCTGATCCTGAAAATGCTGTCTAAGTTTTACCTTTCGCCTTCTCCTCTCCTCTCCTCTCCTCTCCTCCTCCCTCTCCTCTCCTCTCCTCTCCTCTCCTCTCCTCTCCTCTCCTCTCCTCTCCTCTCCTCTCCTCTCCTCTCCTCTCCTCTCCTCTCCTCTCCTCTCCTCTCTAGACCCTGCAAATGACCTAACAAACCCTTTTCTCTTAGAATACTTGTTACAAAAATAATCATTAGGCCAGATGGCTGGCCCCTACCTAAGCATTTTCTTACAAATGTAGTAATCCGCCCTTTAAATTACCGTTGCTTTGTATGGCTAGCACAAAACACTTGCCTAGATCCTCACTGGAGACCCACTTGCAGATGATAGGTGTTATTGTGAACCACAGCTGGAAGCATTTTCCACAATCCTGGCTTTCCCATGAAACCCTGGCAGCATGATAGAAAAGCATCATGTTGAATTCCTTCTGGAGTTCTTATTACCCTCCTGCCAAAAGACTTCTCTGTCTTAAAAAAAAGAAAACAAACCAACAAACCTCCACAGGTCCATAAAAAGGGTATTTGTTTAAATAGTGTGTAATAGCAGTGTGCAATACTTCACCCTTTTTTTTTTTTTGCTTGCGTTAGCACAGCCTCTGAAGCAGGAAGCGTTTTGGCATAAGTAGATATGGCCTTAAAAAAAGAATCTCCCACACAGGAAAAGACTTATTCTGGGCAGCCAGAGCTAGCTGCCCCTCTGGGAAAACATGCCCTTTAATTTAAGCTGAGGCTACTTTTAGCTGCTATACGTGTAATTTAAGACTGCATTTGCTTTTAAGTGAGTTGCAACATGTTCTTTTAACTGGGTAATGGATCAGGCTGTGGACTCTTCCACTGCTGAGATGTGGCTCTAAATAAAACTGAAAAAGCTGCCCTATGGGGTCAGACCAGAGGCTTGTTTAACTTAATATCCTGTCTCCAGCACCTGCCAATAACTGTTGCCTGGTGAAAGAATATAAAAGCCACAGCAGAAAGGACTGAATTATTCCCTCCTCTGTGGATTGTCCCAGCTCCTGGCAATCAGCAGCTTAAAAGAACTGCTGAAATTAACTAACAAAGTCATCTCTGACACATAGATTGCAGATCCAGAGACCTTTTCCAAAAATGTTCCTACCTATAACATTTTTCAAGTAGCAAACTAACTCTTCCATCCTCATCACTGACTTCAGAGAACGTGGGGTGAAAGTAAAATGGCACTGATAGTCCCATCATCTGACATTCAACAGAGGCTATCTTGCATAGAAGGAGATGCAAAGTAGTAGAAGCAGGCCTGCTAAATCTAAATGTTTAGGTAATAAGGGAAAATGCCCGTAATTCACTAGAAATACCTACAAAATATACAGCAAGAACTTCTGTTACTGTTATTAGAATCTTTATATTCTGCAGTTTTGTAACAAAGAATCTTTTTCCAATCGATGCATTTGACCACCTCATTTCTTGCTATTTTGAATTCATGCCTGCATGCTTATACCTTAACAGCTCTATATTAATCCTATTTGAATATGGACTAAAGTTACTGAAGAACACTTTTTGCAATACAGGCAAAGCAATAAACACAGATGGTCCCAGATTTCCTTAGAAATTCCTGTCTGAACCATTTTAGTTTGCTTTCTCTGCAAGCAAAGTGTAAACAGCACTGTAAGAATCAATCATGCACACCCCTGTCACACCACTGGCTGAACAATCTTTGTTGGCCACAGCTCCTTAAGAGGAGTTTCTATACTCTCTATGCTGACACACATAATTCAGCCAGCCAAGGGCTCCTGATACAGACACTAATGCACCATAGCATCCCTGTTATGTTTATTTACTTACAGAATGCCAAGCTTGATGAAATACTAAACAAAACAGACATGGTCCTGCCCCAAGGAGTCGCTATGCTTTCAGATGTACCAACTCTAGTGCCACAAAACAACTTAAGCCTCTATAGCTCCCTTGAACTTTCTGTTTCTACTTTAGAAGGTGACAAGTTCATGCATAAATGTCTCTGTTAATACGAGACAGTATTACCCTACAGCTGTCTGTCACTGTCCTTTTGCTGGCACAGGCTGGTTGAACATTTGTTATTGAGTTCAGCACACAAGTCAGCTGTAAAACGCACCCTGGCCAGGCACAGGAAGTAAAGGGATGAGATAGACCTGAAGTTGCATAGGTTATTTAGCTCAGCTGGTTTCCACAAAAATATGTGAAAAATCAGCAGCATTAACCTGGGACATGTGTGCTACTTTACCCAAAATCAACTAATTTTGGCTCTTACAACACTGTAATTTTCATCAAATGCATTCTACACAGGCTACAAAAAAAAAAAAAAGAATCACTTCAAAAGTTAAGTTGACTTTAATGAGAGAGTTGGGAACTGTTTCTGGTTACTAAGGAGTAAAACAAACTAGAAGTAGGACTTAAAGCTGGAGCAGATATCTCCCACATCTCAGCTGAGAGACATGTCTTTCTGTTCCCTCCATGTGGTGGGTGTGTACAAAGAAGCAGAGCTAGGAGTGGGCATAGGACCCAAACTCTCTGAGTGCCCCAGCTTCTAACTCTGTCTGCCTTTTACATGAAGACCAAGGACTCAGAAATAATCTGCAGCATTGCTCTGGGAAAATGTGTGCTGTGGATGCCATGAAAGGAAAGTGTGAGCCAAGGGCTGAGGGTGAGGAAGATTAAGTTCTCTTTTTATTCCCCATAAATCTGCACCTGTCAGAAGGAAACTGACCTGCAGCTAGGGCACAGGTAAAGGCAGGTTGCAAAACATATATCACAAAATGAATGCATTGAATAGCACATAAGCTTCATCACTTAGTATATGAGCATTTCCAACTTCAAAGCAAGTAGTTAAACACATGAAGAATGATTGCTTTTCTTTGGATACTTTTGGCTATAGAAAATGAAAATAAATATCAGGTTTTAGTACTTAGAAAGCAAAAAATTAAGAGGCAGACATCAGCTAAATATTAAAGTCTACATGTTTGTGAATAAAATGTTGTTATTCATCAGCTCATACCTCCTCTCCCAACAATAAGTTTTCATTCATAGGCATGCATTCAGTTGCCATGAACAAGTGTCTAAATGGGGACCATTTCTTCAGATCATGACAGTGAAGACAAGGGAGTGAGTGCATCATAGCTGGTCAGTACGATTTCATTAAAATTTTGCCAATAACCGATGAGGATGAGGACATGAGGGTCCCTGGCTTTGACATCCATCTTTATAGGCTGCTGATGACTTTTCTGAAGCTGCAGGACATTATTTATGCATTATTTATGGATAGATGTAGGGCTATAATGAAGTTTTGGTTAACTCAGTAGAATGGGCAAAGCTTTCAGAGGATTCTCTTGATGATAGTTTATCCTCTCAAAAGTCAAATTCTTGATGGATATCAAAAACCATGTGGATTATCACAGAGTATAATGGGATTCATACAAGTGATATCTCAGGAGATATTATTATTTCCAAATAATAAAGATAAAATCCTAAGAATCTGAAGGAAGGTATGATTTTTGCCCTTTCTTTTTTTTTTTCCTCTGAAGTCTTCTTTATACCAGTGATACCTTGGTGTCCTGGGTTCAACACTAGCAGTCATTTTTCTCCTTCTTAGTAGCTGGTGCAGTGCTGTGGTTTGACTTTCAGCCTGGGAACAGTGCTGATAACACTGATGTTTTCAGTTGTTGCTAAGTCATGTTTACTCTGACCAAGGACTTTGTGAGGCTCATGCTCTGCCACGGAGGAGGGGAAGCCAGGAGGAAGCAGAGACGGGACACCTGACCCAAACTAGCCAAAGAGGTATTCCATACCACAGCACGTCATGCCCAGTGTGTAAACTGGGGGGGGAGTTACCCAGAAGGGCCAGATCGCTGCTTGGGTCGGGCTGTGTATCAGTCAGCAGGTGGTGAGCAGCTGTATTCTCTTCCCTTGTTATTTCTCTTATCATTATTATTATTGGTAGTAGCAGTAGTGATTTTGTGTTATACCTTAGCTACTGGGCTGTTCTTATCTCTACCCATGGGAGTTACATTCTTTTGATTCTCCTCCCAATCCCTCCAGGAGGGGGAGGAGGAAGGTGGGGTGGAGTGAGCAAGCGGCTGCTTGGTTTTGAGTTACCAGCTGGGCTTAAACCACGACACCTGGACACCAGCTCCTCCCCTTCCCCCGTATTCACACGTAATAATTTGAACACCACTCTCCTAAGGCTATGGCAGTCTAACCTGTTGTGCACTGAGGAGGAAGACCCATTGCTGAAATTTAGAAAACAGAATTTATCATCTAACATTGTGTGAGAATAAATTCTGTGACACAACATCACCTTATCCTTTATACAAACACTTGTTCAATCTGGTTTTAGCCCCTCTGTTGTGGTTTGCATTACCAGTAAAATACGCATGCATCTGTTATGCTCACGATCTTTTCACACCACTGGGAGCTGGATAGTCATTAACATCCCTATCTAAGAAAGGGAGAAAACCCAGCAAATGCAGAACACCAAATTGCATAACTCTTGGCTCTTCATCCCGTGTTTACGCTAGTAAGCCATGACACTGCTTTTTACATGCAATTGCAATTTGTCTTTTTTTCAGGTTACTCATGATTTGGAGAATGCTGCTTTAGGCAGTCAATAGCAATTATACTTGGTGAAAAGAACATACAATACAAATTAGAGCAATATAGATTTCCCCCCCTGTTACTTTAATGTTTAGTTACCCTGTTAGATTTAAACTGAGTACATAATGTTTAAGAAATTGCTTTCACTAAAACCCATTAACTGACACTTAGAAATAGCATTTTAATCCAAAGGATTGCAGCAAAACATTGCTGCAATTAATAGGTACGTTAGAGCAGTGAAAAATCCACTCTAAACCAAAGTGTATCTATGGTGGAAAGTTGTTTATACCCAATATTTAAAAGTATCTTGAAAACTGAGGGCAAGATCTTTAGCCACCTCCAGTGAAAGCCCTGGGGTTGCTCCCATTTACATTCATTGAGGTCTTGGCCCTGTGATTTAAACCCGTATTTCATTGCCTTGGCAAAACACACTGCCTTGCTGGTGACTTGTTTTGCTCTCCTTTTGGCTTAGTTAAATATATTCAGCCCAGCATATACTATTCAAATTTATTATGAAGCATCCCCATATCAATCCATACATCCTTCTTTGGCTCTATATGAGGAAACACCTTTGTTTAAACAGCAACATGAAGAGATCTTTGTAATACGTGATTTCCATACTAACAGTATATTCAGTGCCAGTGCCTGGAACCTGAGAAAACTTTTCTGCTCAGAGGATCTGCTAAAATAATGTCTGAATATCCCTTGCCAAGAAATGTAGATATGAACATTTTATATTGTTAAATAAAAACACAATAATGAAGTTTTATGCTAGAAATTCTCATCCACAATGTAAACTTGGTAGTTTAGCCAAAGTAGATACTATGGAATTCTTTATGGCATCAGTAAAGACACTATTTTTCAATGTAAAGATTCATCCATCATTCCACTTCTCTTGAGGAAATTTTTTATGAATGTGCTAGAAATGCTCAACGCAATCAGGTGGAGGAAGAAAGATATAGAGTGTATGTTTTATTAATGCACAAGACGTTTGTTAATCTGTAAATGGGGTCAGCCATGAAATGTTCCTTCCTGGAATACTTCGGGAATCCCCAAAATTATGTGGGAAGATTTAGTGGTACTTATAACTGTACTGACAACGGATAGCCATTCTGTTTCTGCATATGCTTGTATCAGTTTGCACTAATGAAAAAAGCCACCAAATCAGTAAGTATTTCTCTAAGGGCTGGGATGACCAACTTCATGATTTGCTGATGGGGAACAAGCCTCTGTCTGTTCAGACTGAAAAGCTCAACAATTAGGAACAGATCAGTGTCTAGTTATATGTGGACACCACAATGTTGGTCAATGTTGATTGAAGGATTTTATATCAGCTATGCTTGGACAGCTTTTATGAGCTGCTTTAAAAGGACAAGAAGATACTTACCCAGAACAATGGTTCTTGTGCCCCCAGGAGGTGATCCACCTCTACTAAAAGTTTATCATTCCTCTAAAAATCAAGTCTCATCTCCTGAGTAATTTCATATTTGTATATTAGCCATTCAATTTAAAGCATGGAACTTTATACAGCAACTAATCTCTGTGTGGCCTGGCAGAGTTGGTTGATTGTCACAGATAATTGCCTGATTTGGACAGTATTCAAGCTAGTGGCCCTCTGTATCCAAGATAATCTCTTTTCAGAATATACTGTCTACGCTTTTAAAGGTAGCATGGAAAGAGCATCATCATTAGCAGTTTTGCTGAAGAGCAATATTTAAAAAATTACCAACAGGCCATTACCTGAATTGCCTACTTCTGTCGTTTCAGCACACCTAAAATAGGAATTCCCTCTCACTCTTTCAGAACGTAAGAGGTTTGTAATCAACCATTTGTGTAAATCTGGGGGCATGTAGGTAGTCAGGAATTGTCTGCTTTCCAAATAAATAAAAAATGTTTAATTAGTGTCAGAAAGCTTCTTGTACAAACAAAAGGTTGTCCCTGGTTACAACTGCACTCTACAGAACTCCTTTCAATCTAGATAGACCTGTGCTGACAGCAAACAGCATGTTTATCCAGCCTGCAGTATACAAGGCATATGCAGTAGATGTGGGCAAATAGTGAACTTGATGACTTGTCTTTATTTACTCTCATGTTTTTCTCCAGGATTGTTAATGCAAAACTTGGTCGCCATCGAAAAGAGTGTCCCAATCACTTTTTCGTTCTGGTACTGAATGGCAGCCAAGACAGCAGGCCTCAGTCCCTAACTTGGGTACCTGGTCACATTTGCACACATTAGTAACAACATCAGCAACCCCATTATTCTTGCACATTCTCCTTTGTATACATCTGGAAATACCTTCTGATCTTCATATGCTTTGCCAGCACTTCACTGTTGTTACACTGGATGAAGTTGCAACTTAGTGTAACAACTGCAAGAACTTACTTGTGAGTAAGAGGCTAAAAACTATTGTGGCAGCTTTTGGTGTGAAGATTCAGTTTTATAGCATTGGAACACACCTTCACTGTAAAACCATTTATATTAACTCCAATTAACTACTTTATGTTATACCAGATGATAGGCATTCAGGTGAATTTTACAGAGGTTGGCAAGAAAATTTTACTACGTCTTCTAATTTTTATTGATATCAGCTGGGAACATTATTGAGATCTGTTAAAAGGGATGGTGATTCAGTGACAGTTCTGCCAGGCCTTTCCTGCTGTCTCCATAGCTACCAAGAGTGGGGTGCATGACACACAACAGCTAAGGGACCCACAGAGTGGTTCAAATCATGTATTCCTTAAAAAATGCAGAACATCCCACATGGCTTGAAATTTGGGAACAACCAGGCAAAATCTGCCTCCGGACAGCAAGCCACCACTGAGGCCAGCAAAGAGAAAGACAAGAAGGGAAAGCCTGCCAGCCCAAAGATCGGCAGTTACAGTTTGCATTTCCTCCAAGGCTCCACCTTTTTAATATTTGGGTTTTTTTTTAGCAACAAAGATTCAATAATCCCCAACTCCTTATCAGTGCAGACATCAACATGGAGTAAGTGCAATTCACTTGGTTTGGAAGGTGTGGTTGTCTGTGTGTTAATTGTGGAATCATTCTCATCAGTTCCTTTGCATGCCCAATCCCTGTTAGACATGTCATGGATCTAGCAGTCAATAGTCCATCATTTAATATTTTCCATGGATATAGTTCACTGATTTTGTGCCCTGTACTCATAGTCTATACCAAAGTGACGTTAAAAGCACAGATCCAAATGCTCAGCAAAACAGGTTCCTTAAGCAGGTGGTTTAATCACTGCAGATTTCTACAGACCCAAAGGCACTGCCTGACATTCAGCCAAATTGCAGCTATTAGGCCATTCTTCAGTTTTACTGAGTTCATTTCAAACCGAGTTAAACAAGAAGGGACTGACAACAATACTAATTCCCACAGCATCAGTACTACTGCTCTTGTGCTGCATTAGGAAGGGACTGGCATAACTCCTGCTGGCATCAGTGCATCCACCTGCAGCTTCTGCAACGCAGGCAGCTGACAAAATTTCTCAAAAACATAGGCAAAGCCAACAGGATGGAGCACAAGGACTTGCTTTTGGAGACAAGGCATCCGCCCCTAGCAACATCTTTCTCATGTTCTTCTCACCCTGTTTGGGGTGGACACCTGCTCAGGTCTTCACTTTTTAAATGCTGGATGTTAAAAAGTGGCCACCCTCTGACCCTCAGTCTAGATTTCCTTAATTGCCTGAGAGACATCCCAGCAGGATGAGAAATTTTCTAAAGAAGACAGGACTCCAGGCTTTACAGCTCTATTACCTCTTATCCTGAGCCAAGCATCAGCTCTACTGAGAGCATTTTTGACTTGTAGGAAGTCCTGGGAAGTGCAGCTGCTTTAATAGCATATTTCTAGGAAACTGTTCACAGGGAGAGATTGATGCGAATACATATGGTTTCCCACCACAGTGGCACTGCACTTGGAAGATTCTTGGGAAGATCAAATCCTCCCACGCCACCCTTACAGTCTCTCATCACGCTATTTAGAAGAGATTTTCTTCTACTTTACAGGTAACTAAATGCTAAGCAGAGCAGCGCGGGTAAGTCTGGTTCTCCTATGTCACACATGACTGCATTAATGATCGGTCTATAAAGCTAGTTTCTTTAAATGTTTGAATGTTTAACAGTTCAAGTTTCCAACAGCTAAATCAAGGGTAGTCTCAGCTCAGACCTCTAAGAGTACCATCCTTCTGACATTCCCCTGAAATGTGAAAAACTCACATTCAGGTGTCTGTTCAGGAGGCTGTGAGCAAACAGGCACTTCCACCTCCAAATGGATGGAAAGAAGAGAAACACAGACCTGTGTAGCCTGGGGAAAGTGTCAGCTAAAAGAGAAATAGCCTAGACATGAGGAGGAGATGTATGTAGTAAAAGAGAAGAGTGGTTCTCAAGCAAGTTTCCTGCTGGCATAGGAGGGACAAGACTTAAGAGGTATGAAAGGCTGTGATTGGCAGCTGTAGCAGAGGACTGAACTAATTATAAAGGCAGATCTTTTTTGATCTATCTCTGGCAAGTGAAGCAAAAATCTACATGAATTCAGCTTGTGTGGTTATGAAGGTCAGCCCTCAGAGGGTACACAGTGCTAACCAATTGCAAAAAATAACACTTGTAATGAAGGTATGTCCTGACTTCTGTGAGTTTTTGATGCATCAATAACATCAGGACATGCCCAGTATACCCTGCCTGTGCCCACATGTCCTAAAAAGCATGTAGTCATTATCAAAAATAGCTCTTCCTCACCAGTTTCCTTAGAACATAGACTCTGCACATTAGCCTTGGTTTGATGCCACTTCCTCAGCAGTTACCTTCTTTTTTAATGTCCTGTTTATTGCTACAGGCTACATTTGTTACTGTTCATCCAGGAGCTTATGTCTTGACCATAAATGTAGTGCACCAAAGGGCAGTCCTCTTAAAATGCCACATTAATGTTACCTTAGGCAGATGCTGAAATAGATGGCACCAAGTAGAGTCTGAAAGCCCACTAAAAATAGTATTTCTCATTCACTTCAAAAATCAAGACCACACTCTGAACCAAAATTTTTGGGGAAGCAAATAGGATTTAACCAGGAGAGTGCTAAAATCCATCCAGATGTATAACAGTTAAGGTCTCCTGCAGGCCATAATGGCCATGGCAGCCGGATGGGAGCCTGGCCTTAAGCCATGAGCTGGCAGTGCAAGCAGCCTGCTTATTTTTTGGTGTGAACCTTCTAACTCTTTTTCATGCCACCTCCCAGAAATTTCTCACAGGCTTAAAACGCTTAATTGCAGGGTCTGGATTTCTTTTTGTCTTTTCAGCCACTTAATTCCCAGCTACATTCTTCTCCTTTTGCCTCTTGGGGTCACTCTGAGTTCTTCTTTCATTGGTGTCCAAACAAAAATGTTTATACAAATCCACTTCTTCAGAGCAAACATCCCTCAACTGTAGCCAGGACAAGCCCCCCTGTTCCACGTGGAGGGTGCTAGTAGTCACTTTTCTTGGATGCCAAGAACTGACAGCAAAGGAGCATGTTTAAATAAAGAACATGGCTCTGAAGCTGGAAGTTCACCAGTCACCACATGCCACAGATGTAGGAATAAATCTCCCTTTACCTTTTCTGCTCTGCCAGAAATACAGGATAGGAGCAGATTGCCAGTCTCCAGTCCATTTGATTGTCCTCTGCTATGACTCAAGGGCAAATGTTTGCCTTTTAAGAAGCATGACAAAATCGACAAAGGGAGAAATTTCATTTACCTAGAAAATGACTTTAGCACAAGCAGGCAGATAAAGCTGGACAGCACCTGAAATTTTCAAACTATCTGAAATTGCCCCATTTTCGGGGTTGTTTTTATTCCAAATGGAAAAATAAGGCTTTTCTGACATAACTTTACAAGAAAAAGAAAAATCATGATTTGAAAAAGAAAAATTCAGATTGTTGAGGTTTAAGTCCAGTCAGCAGCCACTTGCTCACTCCCCCCACCTTCCTCGTTCCCCCTGCTCCCGGAGGGATGGGTAGGAGAATCAGAAGAATGTAACTCCCATGGGTAGAGATAAGAACAGCCCAGTAACTAAGGTATAACACAAATCACTACTGCTACCACCAATAATAATAATAATAATAATGATACGGGAAATAACAAGGGAAGAGAATACAACTGCTCACCACCCGCTGACTGATACACAGCCTGACCTGAGCAGCAATCTGGCCCTTCTGGGTAACTGCTCCCAGTTTACATACTGGGCATGACATGCTGTGGTATGGAATACCTCTTTGGCTAGTTTGGGTCAGGTGTCCTGTCTCTGCTTCCTCCCAGCTTCCCCTCCTCCATGGCAGAGCATGAGACTCACAAAGTCCTTGGTCAGAGTAAACATGACTTAGCAACAACTGACAACATCGGTGTTATCAGCACTGTTCCCAGGCTGAAAGTCAAACCACAGCACTGCACCAGCTACTAAGAAGGAGAAAAATGACTGCTACTGCTGAACCCAGGGCACAGATAAATCACAACCATTCCATATTATTAAAATAAAAATATTGTGTGGAGATCTCATAGCAGCCTTCCAGTATCTGAAGGGGGCCTACAAGACTCTTTGTTAGGGACTGTAGTGATAGGACAAGGGGGAACAGGTTAAAACTTAAACAGGGGAAGTTTAGATTGGATATAAGGAGGAAGTTCTTTCCTGTTAGGTTGGTGAGGCACTGGAATGGGTTGCCCAGGGAGGTTGTGAATGCTCCATCCCTGGTGGTGTTCAAGGCCAGGTTAAATAAGCCTTGGGTAGCATGGTTTAGTGTGAGGTGTCCCTGCCCATGGCAGAGGGGTTGGAACTCGATGATCTTAAGGTCCTTTCCAACCCTAACTATTCTATGATTCTATGATTGTGTCCTGATTTTGATCCTTCAATTTTATATTATGGAAACATAAGAGGAAGCTGTAATAATAAAGGTGACTTGCTGTACTATAAATGATACATTGAATTAAGATAAATTTCACAAACCAGTAAAGCAGTTTGTCCCAGTAAGATCACTATCTAGTGCTTAGATCTTAAAAAAAAAGGTAATAATTGGCATTTTTCACATGAAAAGTTTAGATTTCTGTGGAACAGGCTTTTCCAACTCAAAAATGAGCTATTTAGGAAAAAATAAAAAAAGTTAAAAAAAAATTAAAATTCAGTTTTGAATACCCTCAAGGGTGTTTTAATCTTGGGGTTAAAATCTGCAGACATGACTCAAAGCCCTGGTGAATCAACAGGCATTCGGGGTGCTGGTCACCTGGTAACTGCAGTGTTACCAATGGTGCAAATCCCTGCTGGAAACTAGGTCATTCCAGTGATTAAACTCATTTGCAATACTTCGAAGAGGAGAGTTGTTCTGAAAGGATCACCGCAATATTGACTAAAAAGTCAATGAGATGCTGGGGAAATTAACATTGCACACTTGATACACTTAGAAATGCCATTAGCTGGAAACTCAAGCTAATCCTATAGAATGGGGCATGGAGACAGTCTGAGTTAGGAGCAAAGATGGCATTCAACAGGATAAGTTTAGCTTCCACTGGATTTTGTGTGATGCACGGACACTAAGGAAGTTTGGTCATGAACCCCAGTTCTGCAATATTATTTCTGTGTGTGGAACAAGCTGCATAACTGGAGCACTCATTGTGCAGAAAGAAATGATTGAGGGGGGATCATTGATTGTTCTCAGGTTTACTTGGCAATGCTGTTCTTTTCTCCAATCTCTTGATAAATTTCATAGCTGATGCGTACCTAGACAGAACCCCTTACAAAAACAAGATTAGGAATAAATAAACTGTCCCATATTAGCTCCTATTTTTATCTTCTCTTTCTTCCATTTTCTTCATTCTTTGTTTTCTTTTCTTTACTTTTTTCACTGGAAGTTCTTCTTAGGAAAAGCTCTTTCATAGCTGTCTACAGTCTTTCAGGGGAGTTTGTAACTGATGTCAGGAGATATGTGGGATCTAATTTATCAATGGATCATAAAAAGCTGTAACCACACAACACAATAGTAATCCATTCTCCATCAGAAAAAACACTTTTGAGATGAAGAAAAATTCTTTAACTCATTCTAAAAACAGCTCAGTGATGGAGGCAAAACCAAAGATATAGAGCTTACAACAAATACCTCAGATCTAATTGCTGATGTATGAAGAAGGATAATGCCTTTATGCAGTCATTGCATGCACATGGATGGTTTTTCTGTAGCACTTTTGTGTTAGGAGCTTGGGCCAAGGTGGATCTCAGTTTACTTGTCGGTCAGCTGTCAATATTTTGTCTTTGGAGCAGCTCTTCTCACCTTGGTTTTTTCCAGCCTTCTCTCTTTCCTCTACAGCACAATTACTCTTGTGTCAGGGCAGTCAACAGGCTGAACCACTGTGATTTTTTTTTACTGGGTCTCTCTGTTATCTCATTTTCTGACATTCCTACCATGAATAGGTGTGCTAAGATAATTACGCTAATCTATCTAGCAAAACACCCAACTTATACATTTGTAGCTAATTAGATAAACTTCAAAATGGGTCATTTTTCAGCCCCTCAGCCTCTGCCTGCTTATGAGCATTACCCCTGAAGGGACTCTTTCTCAATCAGGTAGACATTTCTGGGAATGAGATAAAATGAATCCCTTTACCTCCTGAACTGAAAAACTCTTTTCACTGAGACTTAAGCAACTGAGGACAAATTCAGGTATGGTAGAAATAGGAGCTCTCCCAGGGCAACAGTACTTCTTTTTGCCTAGATTAGGTTTGATCCAATCTACTGACAGAAGGTGAAAAGCCTTCTTGTGAGCAGAAGTGTTGCAGTATTCTTCTCTGGTAAAGAAAGGCACGGTAAGACTATAGCAATCAGTTCCTCTTACTGACATTAGTACTACATGTGATTAAATCTTTCAAACGAATAGTAAAGAGGCTTGCCAGAAATGCATCTGTTCTCTGGATTCTGGGGTTGGATTGAATTTCACTAGTAGCAGAGCCTTTTTTCCCCCAGATTTTATAAAACATTTCAGCCTGATGCTGTCACACTAATGCTTTGTGCTCTTTCAATGTGAAATGGCATTTTGTGGTTTTAAAAATTAAGAAAAATGATTTTAAAATACTTTTTTTTTTCTTAGTCTGTTAATGGGGGTTGACCACGGTATTTTTATCACTTTCCAACGGGTGTCACATTCCTGTAAGCCCTTGCCAAGTGCCCAGTAAGAAATGATTCTGACCTCCACAGAACGTGCTGCTTAAATGAGAGATACCAACAAAAGGCAGCAGGCAAAACAGAAGCACTGAGTTGCAGTGGGTTGAACAAAATGAAACAGCAGCTCAGTGACAAATCTAGGATTCAGTCAAAACATTTAAATGACTCAAGAGTCATGCTTCTCCTTTCACATTACAACAGAGATGAATACCACCGTAGACTTCCAGGTTTTTGACAAAGAAAGGAGTGCCTGACTCTAGTCTATTTTTGGGCACTAGTGGGGAAAAAAAAGGACAGGTTTGAGGGGGAGAACAGAGAAAAGGACAAAACAGGTACAAATATGAAGCATCACTCAATAGCTACTGGTGAAGTACACAGTCACAAACCTGTGCTACTCTGTATTTCTGGGGTTTTTTTGGTCTCTGCCAGCTTTAAAAAAGGC
This sequence comes from Pezoporus wallicus, assembly GCF_028554395.1. Lineage (NCBI taxonomy): Eukaryota > Metazoa > Chordata > Aves > Psittaciformes > Psittacidae > Pezoporus > Pezoporus wallicus. The sequence goes on from NW_026635157.1 coordinate 2,947,062, forward strand.
AATAAAACCACTCTCTAAAAAAATCTTTTCATGCCAGTGCGGTGATAAGCACATTTCAAAAGCAAAAACTGTGAGTCTAATCAGAAGGAATCTTATTTTATTAGTTAAGATGGGTTATATGATATAACTGGACTCAACAACCCTTGGTTAGAGCATATTTGCTTTTTATTTCTAGACCTTTCTACATCTCTGAAGCAGAAGGGAGGAGACGCTGCCCCAGAGCAGCACTGTGCCAAGCATGGACATGCAGCCCTGCAACATGGAACTGTAAGGCTGCTGCTGGGCTGCAGACAAGCCAGCCTTGTTGCTGCTGCTGGGGCTGCAGGGGAGGAGATTTGCCTTAATATTGGGGGTGAGAAGTAAACAAAATCGTTGAACCAGTAAAACTGACACAGGCCTTTTGTTTTGTCTCACTCCAGGAGAAAAGTGTAATGTGCTGGCTGTGTGTGACCCACTGAAGCTCAATTGCTCCCTGAGACAGAAGCACAATCTTCCTGTGCTGTTTTCCCCATCTCTTTTCCTGTTCTGCTGGTGTAATTTTAGAGGTGGAAGCAGATGAAAAAGGTTTTTCCATCGTAACCCACCGTCTTATCTTCTATTCCCTGCCACAAGTGTAATGCCGTGTTATTTTCTGTTCCTTTTGCTTCCAGAATGAGCTCTGATGGAGCTCCCTAATGATAACAAACCATCACTGCAGTAATATTGATACCTGTTATAATCACTGGCATTCTGGCTTTTCAATTTTCACTATTTGCCTTGGATCAAGTAGCTCTGTGCTAATGCAACAGAAGGTCACCAGATGAAGGGGCTGATAACAGAGAGGGACTGTTCTACTTAACATGCATGGAGGATTATGCTTTTCAGTCGTCCTCAAGCTAATCTTTCAACTTGTCCTTTTTTGACTTTCTCAGTTTAATCAGTTTAATCTCATCTTCCCTCTTTTCTGATTACAAGGATTTTCTGTAGGAACTTTGCCTCCACAATAAGGACCACGTGGCAATTTATTCTCATATTGATTTCAACATCTCTTTTCTTCTACCAGGGCTCTGATGCAAGGATGAGGGGTGGGAGCCAGAGAGGAAGCAGAGGGTCCCTCTAGTGCCTCCTGCCTAGCAAATCCTCACACTTTTATTATCGGGGAATCTGAATACTCCTTTAATACACTTGAAGTCAGAAATGGCAGCCAGATTGGAAATGCTCAACTGTGATTAAAAGTAAGTGGAGACGTTAAAAGCGATAAAGCATAATCACAAGACCTAAATCTGGGGCACCAGTAATCAAACTGTTCAGGCCACATTTTCTAAGGGGCTTTTTCATGGTTGCCATCACAACTGCTTATCCAGCAGAACATAGTATTTCTTGCCCCACAGGTGGGAAACCAGATGCAGGGCCCAGAGAGTTAAACAGTGGCCAGTCTTCATGGGTGGGTTTGTGCATGCATCTGCACTACACCTGTGCATGCAGATTTGACTGCACAGGCAAACTTCTCCTGTGTTTTTGTATATCTTTGCAGCACAGGATAAATTCCCATAATTATTGGTTTTTCCAGTTAGGAGAGATGAAAACTGATTAGACCTGCATTGACGTTTTATCTATTTATATCTGCAACGTATAGTAAGAATAGAGGAAAAAAAAGCAAGGGGCAAAATGCTTTTCCACTGTACACACTACCTAACCCTTGAATCAGGATGCTTAGGCAGCCATAGGGAACAGACCCCAGTCAGGGAACAGGCAGTCCCACTCCAAGAATAAGCTGACCCTGTCCAAAAAGCAAGCAAGAGGTCCAAGAGATAATTGGCACTTAGCCATTGCACCAAATAAGTAAGGGAGGAATTGTCCCAGCCAGCCACCCATTTGGCAGCTTCTTCTGCAGACACCAGCTCTTCATCACATCATCGTAATCTTATTCCACAGACATGTGAAATGTTTATCTTTGCCTCACTCTTCCCCAGACACACACACTTCTTGACCTGTAAGTAACACAACAGCAGTGGTCTGGGATCTGATGGAATAGCCTGGTGTATCTGTTCAGTCCTGTAAGCCTGCTCTATTTTTCCTACAACTAATGAAGGATTTTGCTTTCTCTTCAGGGTTCCTGGACATAATGATATACCATGGCCAGTGGAGGTGAACATCTGTTTTAAGAACTGTGAACTTACAGAGACCATTTGTCTATCTGATCTTCCTTTCTTGTTTTTCAGTGCACCCTATCCATTTCTCTGTTAATTAAATAGATGTGAAATCACTAAACCACTGGGTCGAAGAAACAATTAAACAACAACTGAAATAAAAAAGTGGGAAGAAGAAGACTCTCTTTTCTTTTTTTCCTCTCAGCTGATTCTGCTTTGTAGAAATTGCCCTACATTTTGAGCGTGCACTTTCTTTTTCTTTCACAGAAGGAAGACTTGGATTCACAAAGGCTTACCCACCTAATGACAATATGGTAGAGTTAACCCAAGAGAACAATGCAACCTGTTAATCGGCTCATGTTTAACTGGTAAATACAATATGGGGCTGACATTTCAAAGACAGACTGTAAATGTACTTGAATTGGTTGTTATTTAATTGATGAAACGGGTGCACACATGCACGTACCCTAAAAAACAGAGAGCAAGTGAAAGCAACAAGAAGTTATTATGACTCTCCTTTTCCTTTTCTTATTATCAGTAGCAGCTATAGGCAGAAAATAATAAGCATCGACCTCTGTACATGTTGTCTGAGGAGAAAGGATCATCAGTTGCCTGCCCTGCCCAGTGACCTGCAGCAATCTGAAGCTGGGAAGCCTGGGAATGTGGCAGAGCAGGGAATCACCACTGCAGTCCCCCAGCTCACCTTGCTGCTTTCTTTGCACACAAGTGTGTGGGAAGTTACTCACTACCCTGGGAGCTCAGCAGGGAAAAGGGGAAACCTCTGACCCAGCCAGTGCCCCCACTGCACCCCTGCCTCTGCTCTCTGCCGCATGGGAGCAGAAAGCACAGCAGGGCATCCCTGAGACCCAAGCGCAAAGATTGAGAGGCAATGGGCTACTGCATTGCAGAGAAGGACAGACGCAGAATCACAAGGAGGCTCTGGTCCCTAAAGACAAGAGCACAGGCCAGGGCTGCTTTTCAGAACAGCAGGGGGCAAGCAACATACTTTTGTTTCACCAAGTACATTCACCTTTAAACAATACTGGAGAATGTGAGATGGCTTTGCAGGAAGTTGAAAATCACACTTCCACAGTTAAAGCAGGGCTCACCTTCCCCTACTGAAAATAGAAAAAGGAATACATGTTCTTTGTCAGCCCAGTACACGTATGACTAGAATATTGCCTATATGAAAGTACTTTCCACAAAACCGTAATTTTGTTGCTAAGAAAGAATTTAACAATACTAATTAACTAATACTGTTAAAATACTATCACAAAAGCAAAGTGAAAAAGCTAAGCTTTTGTCTCTTGTGTCTTACTTCATTCTTGCCACTGCCACCACCACTCCATATCATCTACACACAAAAATGTCAACTTCAGCTTCCCAGAAACCTCCTCACTAAGTTGCTCCCTGTAAATATGACAGATAAGCTCTTGAGCCTTCTCACTGAATTATTTTTCCCACCCCAACACTCTCCATTGTGTGGCGGCTGCAGCTATAATCTGAGAAATGAATATTACTTGTTACAGTTCTTATAAATAATCTTACCACATGAATATAGCAGAAATTTGTCCAGTTGAGAAATACAGCTTATGGGACTAAATTCTTGCAAAATAGTATCATCCTGAAAAAGGGTTTCAGCAGTGTAGGAAAAAAAAAACAAACCAAAACCAAAACTAAAAAACAAACCAGAAATAAACAAAGGGAAAATGACAGCCCTACAGTTCCCTGTGTCTGCATTTTCCTGTTGGATGTGACAAGGATGTAGCAATATTCACTTTTCTACATCCACAGCACAGCTGGTCTGTCCCTTTTTTGGAAAAGACAAGAAGATCTCAGTGTGCCTTGCACTCTATAAATTCAAAAGCAGTATTTTGCACCTGTGGTCTGGAAGGGAGGGTGGAGGTGGTGGGAACACAGAGATGCAGCTTGTGTGTAGCGGGAATATAGTAGATGTATAGATGATGGTTTGGAAGGGAAGCAGAAGGAGAGAATGAGGTGGGTCAGTCATAGCAGAAATGGCCCATTTCTGTTATTTCCAGAACATTACTACCACATCCTTAATTGCCTGGCAGATGTCCTCTTTGTCTGAACACTAGGAGTTGGACCTACACACTCTTCTGGTCAGGCCTTTGTCTTTCCAAGAGAGCTCTCTCCTTCTACAGAGCTAAAATGATTTCCGATACTGAAGGTATCCACATGGCTACAGCAGGTGGAACCCAGAAGACCTCAACAGGAAAAGGCAGTGCCCAAACCACTGGGAGAGGTGAAAGCAGAGGCCTCTGTGCAGAAAGCATCACAGCAGTTTTAGATAGGAAATAAGCAGAGAACTTTTAAACTGCTGAGCATGAACTATTTCTTTCCAGAAAACTGGATTACAAATAATCCTGTCTGTAAAATTACTAGGAAAAAAAAACAAACAAAAAAACAGCCGACCTTAGTTCATCTCTCCTTTTTGAGGAGAAAAAGAGCCTGGAACAGTTCTAACACATGCATTTCTATACACAAAAGGTCCTGATAGAACATCTGCACCAGTGTCCAATCTGGACATTCAAGTGAAATCAGCTTTGTGGGCCCATTTGTGCACTCACAGAATTGGCAAATGAAGGCAATATCATGTAACACAAAGCCATACACTTTTCCCTAGATGCCCTAATTGTATTTTGCTATTAAATGATCGTCATGCAAATGCTGAAAGGGGAAGAACTTGCATGGTAATGGAACTCCTCTCTGTTTCTATAATCTATTTACTGAGGCTTTTCCAATTATTTTTATATTAAAAAAAAAAGAGTAAGAAATATGAGTACAAAGAAACTACAGAGAAAAGGCATTTGTGATTGGATTAGTGAATCCAGAACAAAATCATCAATAGATGTCTTTATTATTAAAACAGAGTAGCAATTTTGGCTGAATGATTAGCCAAAGTTTCAAAGCCTTGCAGAGTTGTTTCTATTAGCATAAGAAATCAGTGTAAGTTAATTGTACTCCTGGCATAATCTTAAAATAATCTTGTTTACTTACACCCCCCAAAAGGAAAGAAAAATTTCACCCAAGGCCCATTTTCCTTGAATGCAATAAAAGTGAAAGCATCAGTGAAGACTGTTCTTCTCATTCATGAATTCCCAGATCTGCCACCCTAGAGATCTCAACATCCAAGCCCTGCTGATTGGCTGCTCCCTCTCCACAGCACAGAGCCAACTCTTCATGCAAGACTTCTGCTCTCCCACTAGCAGGCTTCAGCCAAGAACCCCTGTGTTTGCAGCAATGAGCTACTCATGCTATTGACTAAGCTCTTCATGGCATTGGCCCTCCAGCAGGAGGGACCCAGTAATTCCCAAGGAAGTATAACGGACATCACAGGCTTCCTGCATCTGCGGTCTGAGGGAGACCACTCAGCAAGCCATCTTTGGCAGTTTTAGCTGGAGAAGGATACAAAACCTGTCAACAGCAGAGATGATTCACTGCAGGCTTTGCCTGGGTACTATCAAGTCCTTTCCTCCTGCACAGAAAGGTGTCAAGTTTTGCTTGTTCCATAGCACATCAGTCATGGCACCAGGCCAAGCATTCCAGCTCAGAGCTGGGGATCTCTATGTGTTCCCAATAGATCTGCCACATTTGACAATAAAACCTTCGGTCAGCTGGTGCTGCCCCTCTAACCTTCCAAGGATCCTTTCCCCCCTGTCTTGCATTGCTTCACTGACACCTCACAGGGGATGTTTGCTAATCTTTTATTTCTAACAACACACATAAGACATAAGATTTGTACAGGCTCTGCCTCTTAACTTGCCTACTTCCCATTTATTAATTTTTCTTCCTTTTTCCTGAAGTAAGATCACCACATAAAATTTCTCCTACCGCAGCACAGCATTTGGGTGTAACCTTTAACTCTGATTTGTCATTTCATTCTCATATTAACTGTGTTGTGAAGACCTGACAATTCCCTTTATTGAACATCTATAAAATCTGTGCTTGCTTAATGACTGAGGCAACTAAAACTCTGGTGCATGCGTTGGTTCTTTCTCAGCTTGAATATTTAAATAGGTTTCTTGCTGGTCTTAGAGCATTTATTCTATCTAAATTGCAATCTGTGCAGTCATTTGCCTGGCCTGATTTTTCTTAACTTTTTTTTCATGCTTCACATTCTCCTTGTGAAACTCTGTTACTTGTGTCAGTCCTGTTTTATTGTTGTTATTTTGCATATTCAATTTCAGATTTTGACAGAGGCCTTGTTTTATTTACCCCATTTTCTTACAGGGTCTGGGGATGAAGGTTATTGTATGAGAACAGGGTGAGGGTCTAACATCATGACCCTTGTTTCCTGAACTGATCTAAGGTTTGCCTGTCACTCCTCTTACTAACCTGACAGTTATCCAAAGATTTCATCTAAGAACAGAAGTTGGAGGGCTAAGCCATTGTGCATGATTTACCCCTTGCAACAAGATATAACCTGACATAGCCCATAAAAGTATAGCTTAACATTTCAAACTTGTCCAGACATAAGCAGTCATTTTGCAGCAGATGCAACCAAGTGTCTGAGGTAAGATGTAGAATAATGTACTAGGAAATTCTGTTGCTGGTACAAATCTGGTGCATCTTTATTTCCAGCTCCATTCTTCTTACAAAGGCATTCTTTGTGATAGATATAGTAAACCATATCTTCCCATTACAACAGCAGTACTTTTCCATCACCTTTAATTATGTCAGATGCAGCATGTGGTTCAAGCTCACCTCCATTTACCTGATGCATTACTGTCATTTTGAAGGGCAGATGTTCTTACATCCCATGCTTCAACAAGCTCAGCTCTTTTCTATTGCTTTACACAGACGTGGCTCCAACAAGGAGGTACCTTGCATGTGACACACTGACTGGATCTGTACTCCACACTGCCACACGCACAGATGCTTCCCTTAAACTACTACAGTTTGTCACCATTCTGCTCCAACACATCCACTGTACATTGGTTTTACAGCTCTACTTGGGATTGCTATTGCAATATTCTGGAGTATTTATCTGGGGCTTTTTGCAAGGGAAATGTTCATCATGTACTGCTATCTGGAGACTAGCAATTCCAGTTCATAAGCTTTCAAACTTGTTTTCATTCTGTAATGGAGTGAAAAGCCCATCTTTTGAGCCTCACAGGCTCATATTTTGCAAAACTCTTGACTTGCAGAATAAAGAAACCTCTGGACTCCGGCTTAGAAAACTGGAGATTTTTTCACCCTGGAGAGACAAGGAGTCTTGGCCCTCAAAAGTGCTCTTCTTCACACTTTACTTTAAATGGACATCCCTCAGTGAAGCATTTCTGGGAGAAGTAAAAAGCACATTGATAAAAATCCAAGTAAGATCCAGCCATTTCTCCTCACACTTTTTATACTGAATCTCCAGACCCCAGCCCTTCAAAATATGTTAACCAGAGAGCGTGTGTTTCAGCCTCCTTGTTTTGCTCTCCACCATGAGCAACTGGTCAAGCGGGCAATATAGAAGGCATGGAAGCATCATAAATCTTTAAGAGACTTGATAAAACTTTTAAGGCAGCTCCTACCTCCCCTGCCCAGCAAAAGGTGTAATGCAGGATGCATGGTTGCTCTGGAAATATTACACCATCCCTCCAGCAACTGCAGTGGCAAGTTGTCAACACAGCATGCCTCGGTGGCTTCACAATCCGCAGAAAGGGAGAGGGCAATATTATCTCCATTAATTCTCACCTCTCCTGACGCAAGTACCCTCTGGGGGCACACACAGCTCAAAGGCTGGCTCTTCACTTCTTCCTACAAGAGCAAAGGAAATACTTTTTTCTCAGACCTCTAAAGAAAGTTTACACCTTTATTTCTGAAACACCAAGGGAGGAAGGCTCTAAATAATACATTTCCAGAGTGCCTGTGGGCAAGTGGCAGGGATGGATGAACTCATTTGAACTGCAGAGCATTTGGAAAAGTAGCATTCAAACAGCACACCTGAAGCCAGCTGTGAAGTTGCTGTGTCGCTACATAAAAGCCACTAAAGAGCATGTGAGGTGCCTCAAGAAGGGAACTGAAATCACCGACAACTCCTGATCATGGTGCCAAAACTCCAGTGACCAGTGACAGACACAACTGGCAGAGGGATAATGGCAACAGCTACCTTCTCCTTGCCCCTTCTTGAAAATGAGGAAGAAAATCATTTTTTAAAGGAAAAAGGAGCACAACAGCCCTTTAACCAGTCATTGGCAAGCAATTCATGAGTTGTAGGTAATTATGATTAACTTGAAGAGAAAGTAACAACATGCTGAAGATAGTTATCAGTTTTGCAACAGAACTCTTTTATTTATATTTGCAGTAATGACCTGAAGAAGACTACCCACAGTATTTTTCTTTTTTACCGATTGCAAACAAATATGTAGTGTTTGTGAATCCAGTCACAGACTGAGAAGAAAGATTAAAGATTAGTGAAGCTAGTGTTACCTTGCTTATAGATGGGAAACTGAAAGACCTTCTCATATGACCATATGAGAGGAAACAGATCCCTCACAATATATGCTCCCAGGCATATATGCTCCCATCTGAAGCTCATGTTTTTGTAAGTCCTTGGGACTTCATAGCCTGTTCAGGCATCAGAGGAGACAATTAAATGAGCAAACATCCTTCCTTATTGTTCTCTGTGGGAATGCTTGGTGCTAAACACTCTGAAATGATACCCTTAATACGCTGATTTCAGAGCATTTACACCCTGTGGAAGTTTTGGCCTCTGACTGTGTGAACTCTAACTGTAGTGGATGGAAAACTGAATGAGTTGTAATTGGTTTTATCAACTGGACAGCAGAAACAGATGGATGAAAAAAATATCACAGATGACCTTCATCAGGATATGTCAGCTTTGCAGCATTCTGAGACTATATGGACCTCTCTGGGACCATATGTGTCTTTTACAGACCCACAGGGCAATACAAGTATAATGTGGTTCAAATGTTTGAGGCTGATCCTGTAGGTAAAAGAGAAACTGAATAGAAAAAGTCAATTCTCTTTCAGAATCATACTGAATATACCAGAGCATATGCAGCTTGAGCGTAACAATGCCAACAAAACCAACCAGATCTGTTTCCTTGTCCCTGAAAGTTAATCTGTCGCTACGCTGAATGCTATCACCACAGATGGAAAAATTCAGCATCTGACATTACTCTGGAGTGAGGTTTCTTTCTTTTCAGAAGAAATCCCACTCTACATGATCAAATGCCTTTCTGTTGAGGTTGAGGTTATTAATACTCTGCTGAGGTTTGTATTTTGCTTTGATTCAAGCAATTAAATTAATTTCATTACATCAGAAAATATAAAAAACCCTCCCAGCTTCAATATCCACCTCAGCTTTGTTGTATTGCTGATTATATTTATTCAGGTACTCTGGCAAAAAAAAACCCTGAAGGCTTGGTCTTAGGAATCTTTAAATATGTAAGTAACCTGAGAGATATGAAACACTAACAAAGTTCTATTTCACATTGCTAGTAGTTGGTTTCTGCTTCTGGCCATTGTACATTTTTCTTAGATGAATGCCATCACTTCTTTATATGTGAAATGTTTTTAAAAGAGAGATGCTTGAGACAGCTATTATAAATAATACAATTAATTTTTAGTTATGTGAAGTTAAGGCAGAAAAATTGTCCTTAGTATCTGAAGAACATTCAGAAGATGTTTACTGGTAATTCTGGAGGTAAAATAATGGGACTTTGAGGGTTTTGTTCTCCATTTGCAACTCTACCTTAAATGTTCTTTAGAACTAAAAATTCAGTATCTTTCAAACCTTCTTAAAAGCTAAACAAGATACAGTCTTTAGGATGAGGCCTTTATAACTATTGCTACCATTTGGGAAGCAGTAGCTTTCCAGTTTTAAGTTTTGAGACTTTTCCAGGAAACTATTTTCTCTAAATTTTGTTATAATTACTTTCCACTAATTTTGTTTCACCTGATAATAACCAATAACTTGGCTTAGCTTTGTAGCTTAAAAATTTGGAGTGTCTTCTTTTCATAATATGCTTTTTAAATCAGTCCCTTTCCACTTCCAGTCTGACTACCTGAAAATCATCACCTCAAGACCACAAATATGAGTAGAAACTGTGACTTTCACTATTCTTAACACAGATTTCTTAACACAATTTTAACATGGAAAAGTTTGCTTTTCACTATTGTTTCATGGCAGCTTTTCATAAGGAATACAAGGAATAATTAGAACTGCAAACTAATGTGTTATAATAAATTAGTAGGTTTAAATTCCAGACAGCATTGGTCAGAGTCTATCCAAAGAAGATCTTTCCAGCATTTAAAATTATATTTAGAAAGAGTGAAAAATATTCCAACAATCAATCGGAACAGGGCAATATACAGAAACTAAACATCTTAGACAGTAGTTACAAGCACAAGGAAAAAGGGTTTAGCAGAGATTTGGATAATATCAAACTCCAGTTATGTGACCACAAAACAAGAGCACGTCTCAGAAGATCTTACATATACAAAGCAAAGGTTTATCTGTAATTGAAATTATAGAATCATAGAATAGTTAGGGTTGGAAAGGACCTTAAGATCATCGAGTTCCAACCCCTCTGCCATGGGCAGGGACACCTCACACTAAACCATGCTACCCAAGGCTCTGTTTAACCTGGCCTTGAACACCGCCAGGGATGGAGCATTCACAACTTCCCTGGGCAACCCATTCCAGTGCCTCACCACCCTAACAGGAAAGAATCTCTTCCTTATATCCAATCTAAACTTCCCGTTTAAGTTTTAACCCGTTCCCCCTTGTCCTATCACTACAGTCCCTAACGAAGAGTCCTTCCCCAGCATCCCTATAGGCCCCCTATATATTCTGGAGTGGAAGGGCTAGACATTACCATGCATTTTTATTTTCTTTTAATGGAAAAGATGACTATATGCACGTGGATGGTGCACAATTTCATGTTTTTTTCCACCTGAGAGAAAGCTGGCAGGCAGGTTTTACTGGTCCTCTGGTCCTCTCCTCTTTTCTTGAGGGAAATCAATGGCAGCCATGAAAACCTGGTGGAAGCTGCTCTTGCTTAATGTGGTGGAGATCAAGACTAATTCGCTGGCTTTGTCCCTGTGAGAACAGAATCAGCAATGAGCATTTGAAAGCTGTCTATAACAGGGAAGGCCTACGGAAACATTTCACAGGTTCATTTTCAGGGACAAGGAATGAAATTGGTTTTAATAAAGCCAAGAAAAAAAGGTTTTAATAGGACTTCAGTGATGCATAAGACTTTAGCAGTCCTCTGCCCAAGGGTAACTTTTTTTCTATATGCTGTACCCTGTCACCAGGCTAGGTTTTAATTACATGAGCCATGGGCAAAACTAAGTCTGCTTTCTAATATCATTTTGATGTGGTATTCCCTGTATCTCTAGGAAATTAAGGGTCCTGCTATGCTTATCCTCTCTTGAGCATTAAATGGCAAGTGTCAATTGCCAAAGACAAGAGGTATGCTCTATACTGGTGCTGGAAAAAAAGCTGACTTCCTCCCATTTCAGCAAATGATTTGAATCCCCTGTGCACCTCCAGTAACAATCAGATATAAAACCTACCACTTGTGCCATGGCAATTAAAAGGCATTAACCCCAAACCAGATCAGATACCAGTTGCCAAAATCTCCTCATGTTAATTAGTGCAGCTTAGTTCTTAGTTCAGATTTCCCGTTCTTTTCTGGAAAAAAACCTGCAATACCACAGCATGGGATGAATTTTCTCCTGCAGCTGCAGCACTCACATCTGTCGTGAACTCTCTGCCTCCTAGTTCAGAGTCACACCACCACAGCTCTCTGAAATGACCAGATATAATTGGGTTCAGTGGAGTTCAAAGCTATACTCTAGCTTCCTCATATCAAAGTCCATTGATTCAGTAGCAGCCAAAGCAGACTGAAATGCTGGGAGAGTGGGAGGGAGTTATGAACAGAGCACATTCAGGTCTGTCCTGTTACACGCCAGGATGCGGTACACTAACAGCTTTTGGTTGAGTTTTCAAGAACTCAAGGTGTGGTCCCTGGAGAAGACTTTATCTTCTCCTCTAATGGCTGCAAAACATATCTCACTTTTGCTAATGTACTTCACTTATTTCATGGCTTGATACTTCTGAGACTCATTTACTTTTTTTTAAAAAATGTCAGGACTTTCTCCTGAGAGTGCTCATTCATTTTATTTATTTTCTTGGACATGATTTAATAAACCATCCCTGAAGAATTTGCCGCTATTAACTTTGTCGAACAGTAGCTCAAGTGAGAGTTAAAGGCAAATGGTCTAAAAGAAAGTAATGGGCCAAAGCACCTCCAGGGTATTAATCTGCCCCAAAACCGGTTTCAATAATTATTTTCCATGAAGACACAAAAAAAAAAAATAAAAGTAAAGGAAAGAGAAAGAAAGTTCTGTTGGTGGTGGTGTGAGATCATAAAGCACAAATATAGATAAGCATAGCAGGGTACTTTTGCCTAGATAGTCAAGATACTTAAACCTTCACCCTCATTCTTGCTTTATCTTTATGCTTTGTCCATTCATACCTCATATTCACTCCTGTAAGCTCCAGGCCAGCAATAACAACTGCCCAGCTCCACTGTCATGGGTTGGTCATTTGGCTCACACTGCTCTCGGTAGCATCTCTCAGCTTATGGAGACCTGTGCTAATGTTCACTAGCAATCTTATTCTGGAAAAAAGGCCTATTTTCTGCCCCTACTAAAGCTAAGGAAGCTGTAAGTGGTAGTGTAGCGAACTCACCTTGTATGGTTTTCAGAGAAGGATATGAAGAGTATACTATATAATGTAACACATTCACATAATCTTGGTCATCCTCCAGGCTGTAATTGCAAATTAATTTCTGATGAACAGAACGTGATGAAGGGTCTGAGTGCCCAGAAGTCCATCTGGTTTTCTCCAAATACACCAGCTGTACACAACTGAGAATGCATGTCTATTAGTTCAGTGCACATAATTCCAAACAGTACAACTTCATGCAAAATATTGCTTTTTTCCACAAATCCTGCCTCACCAGCAACTGTGCCCTTTCTTAAAAGCAGTGGTTACACAGACTCATACACAGACAAAGAATGTAATAGTCATTGCCGATGTTGCATATAACTCATTGTTTTTATGCAGACATTTTACGTGTCTGTTCCTGACACAAGCAGACCCAGTCATTTGGTCATTTGTTTGGTTTTGAATATTTTAGCATTTTAAAAAAGGAAAGAAAAAGGAGCCCTTCGAAACAAAATAACTTCCCAGTACACTGCAAGTTAAAGCAAAGTCAATCTGCTATTTTTTTAATGTCACATTTATGTTATCTTGAATTCTGCAAAGTCTCAGGGAGAGAGCCACACTGGTCAGCAATATCCACCCAGTAACTGGAGATTTTGCACAAACTATAGAGCCACATGTGCAAAAAATTTTATCCAGTCTTTTATGATATTACTTCTGGTCCTTGAGTTAGGCTGGATGTCTTGGTTCAGGGTTCAATGCTTTACGTTAAATAGTTGGGTATGGACCTTTATACTTTTTTCTTTCAGAAATGGATTGGTTTGGGTTTTTTTCAATATTTGATAAGAATTAAGACACCTGTTTCAACACTTTCAGCTGAACTTGGGAGAGCTTCATGTGGTTCTATGGGAGTCAGAAGTATCTTTTTAGTTATATGTCTCCTCTAGGATGCTTATAAATGTCCCTAATGAAATCTCTTTGTATCTGGCATGCAACAAGGAGCACAGTATTAAACCTCACTGAAATCAGATGAAAGATCTTCAATAAATACCTATTAGTTTTGAATCGGGTCACCTACCAACTGCTATGAGGATTTCCCCCTGCCAGTACAGATGGGCCATTTTTATAGTTTTTCTCTGCAGTAAATTATAAGAAAAAGAATCTTAAAAAATATTCTCAGTCAGCCTGAAATAATTTGTCAGCAGTATAGCTGGAAAGAAATTGGAGGTCTGACCAACAGAAGTGCTGGGTGAACTGGCATTGCCATCTTAGAAAGAGTTCAAACTCATGTTCAAACTCCTCCCTCACACATCCAGTGTCAAGCAGGTTATTCACTGCAGGTCTCCTGGGAGAATGCTCTAACCAGCCAAAAATGCAATGACGTTATTTGTGTAGCTACTGGGTAAAAAAGGAGTGAAAACATTGCGTGTGAAAGGAAATGCTTCTTCTGAGACACAATTATTTTTGTCCTTTTTTTTTTCATTTTGCTGAAGAAAAAGACTGCTTAGAGTTGAACTGAATTTTCTTATATTCTCTGCTCAGTAACCCAACCAAAAAAAAACCTATTATTTCCGCTGTGCTACTTCTAACCTTTCCGTTTCGTTCAAACTAGGTTTACGCAATTTGCTTTCTAAAGAGCGATGTCATCAGGATCTGTATAACAGCCAGGGTCAAAATTTCACTATTTTTGAATACACCTACAATACACAGAGATTTGCATAATAGGCCCTAATGCCTCCTTCAGAATCATTATGGTCTATTGAGTAAATAATGTGTCTATTGAAAATGGCTGAAATACCCATTTAGTTGATAGACTCTATTGACTCCTAATAAGAAGCTATTAGAGTTGAATAAATATTATGCATTTTAAAACTTGCCTAAATATATTCCATTTCCACATATTTTCATATTTACACAATGGACTGTAAAGAACATGTTGTATCTGCTCACAGACAGCTCCAAGCGAGAGCTTCCCTTTTTGTAGAGCTTTTTCTTAACTTTGCAGGTGTTAAGGTAGGTTGTACTTGGGTGCTTTTTTTTTGTTTTTGATGAGACCTACATGGGGGAACAAAATCAAAACAAGAAAGAAAATTAAGCTACGTGAGTTGGTACTTAAATAAAATTAAGCTTTATGTTTTCAAAGAGCATAGGATTTAGACACGCTCTCTTGAGCTTATATGTAGGATAGCACAAGACATTCTTTACGGTCAATTGTTTAAATATGCAAATACACAGAAAAGAATGAGCATAGTTAGGCAATGTATAAAATGCATGTTTGTATTTACTCAGCCTCAAATGTTTTCTTGAGAGCTGAAAGAATCTCTCAAGTTAAAGCATACTTTCATAATTATCCACATATACATTTTTTTGCTAAGCCATAGCAATTCTGAAGCAACCATAAGTAGCTTTGCCTGTTCAGCATAAAGATTTCAGACTCCAGATGTGCCTTACACGTCTTGTGTCTCATCTCAGAGTTTCAGATCTCTGATCCTTAATTGCACATTCTCATACTCCATTTGCTGCCACATAGTCACAACAAATAGCCAGGCTCAAATATGGTACAGAAGCATCTCCTGGATGTGCTTAGTTCAGGTGAAAGCAAGCCAGGGAAGTGACTGCTGCTGTTCTGCTCAAGCAGACAGTTTAACTGCTTGTAAAGAGAAAGTGCCTCCTTCCTTTCCCTCCTTGAGGTCTGAACAGGTACAGGCAGTGAAAGAAGTGATCACTTAATGTACATTCACACCAGCTGACTCTATGTTCTCCAGCAACCACAGACTCTTTGCTGTTCTCTTGTTGCTTTTGAACAGTTCCCATCATTGTGCATACTCCTGATCTCATCAGCTTCTAGAAGCCTGCCAGGAAAACATACCAGCAGTTTGCACCAGAGGTCAAAGTGGGAGTCTGTTTTTCATGGCCCATATAAGCCCTGCAGCAGTTTTGCACAACTGCAAATGAGGGCTGTGCACAGACCTGCAGTTTGTTTCCAGAGGTTGAGCTTAGTCATTCACAGGTCTAACCCCGTAGTCACTGATAGTGTCTACTGTACTGTACTTCTTCACAGGATCAGTTTTGCAAAAGGTTGCCTCGACTGTATATCGCAGTGACAGTGTTATGCAAATTGTCTTCTCAGTTTATTTAATTTGATGTTGGCAAGAATGGAGGGTTAATGGCCTTGGCACAAACACATCTTGCTGCTATTTTCCAGTCAGTTCCTTGAATATCTGAACACTAGAAAGTCTTCTTCAGTCTCATAATGGCAGACAAACACAGAAAGGTCTAATTTAGGTATTAGCCCTATCCCACTGTGGACTAAAGATGTTGAGATCTCCAAACTGTAACTAGTTTGTCTCTTGCTAGACACATCTCATTTTGGATTCTTCACTCATCTTTTTCCTCTGTGGTTCACCACTGTATTTCACAGTTTAGTCATCTGCACATGTTGCAGAATGTGTGGTCGACAGGCTGCCCCTTCTCTTTTCTCCTCTTCCTCTAGCCTCCTCATCACACTAGGTCCTTACTCAATGAGCAACAACCCATCTGTGGGGGACAGAGGTCTTCCAGAGCACTAGCTTGTGAAGAAACCATGATGCAGAGATGATTTCTATATCCTCACATCCCATATGTGTTAAATAATTCTCCTCTCTCTGCCTAAAGGGTACTGACTGCCAGTGAGAATTACTCCTAACGAAGTGGAAAAGTCTCTGCAAGATGCCCCTTAGCTTTGGAGGTGCAGCATGGTCCCACCTCTCACCTCCACTTCCAAATCACTTCTCTTCCCACAGCCACATTCCCCTGGCTGTCAGAAAGGCAGAGACAATAAGTTTATCCTGTGTCTTGTTAGGGCTAGATTATGGCTTAGTGTTTCACAGTTAGGACACTGGAGTCTGTTCTGATATTTCTAACTGACTGGTAAGAAGCAGAAGTTAGAAAACTGGATGAAAAATAACAAGGTAGGGGAGAGAACAGATAATTCGGTTAACCTCTTTATTTTATTTTTTAATTGTAGCAAATTTAAATATACGTTCTCAGTGGTTTTCACAAGTCATTTTATTTCTGTCTCCATTGTCCCAGAATAAACTTGAAGAGACCATCTGATCACTATTTCTGGGTGCCTATGATTTGACTAAAAGATGATGATGATATTTTCAGTTTAAACTTCCATTGCTCTCCTTTTCCTGCCTACCCCACAAGAAAAGTTAAAGCACTCCACACTTTCTATACCTCTGGCTCCCAGGCAGCATTTGCAATAGTAGGAGCACTGGAAAGCATAGAAGCCAAATAATGCTAATAGGGCAAACAGAATGTAATTGCTTATGTGTGCTGGCTATATCCTGAAACAAATTGTTTCTTAATGCTGAGGTCAGACAGGGTTTAATTAGGAGAAATACAATTGGTGTAAAATTTTGCAGCAGGCTGCTTGTTTGGTGTCATGCCAAGTCAACATCAAGCCTTTCCAACTGGAAATTTTCATTAGAGGCCATTGGCAGCCTGGTTAGGCTGAGTTTCAACTTTTTCGAGTCTCATGGTAACATGAACCTGAAACTCAGAGTATCTGCTTGCTAATAACAGGCTGTCCCTATTGCAACTGTTCTCACACATGCACACAGCTTCTACATATGTAGTAACTCGTGTGCTCAAGATCTACAATGGCTACTTTCTTCTGGCCTGAGGCTGTCAAGATCTGCATGCAGATAGGACTTAACTTTAAGCTTTCAGCTTAAACTTTAGCTTTAAGATTGCAAAAAAAAATTAAATTTCATTTTCCTTTTTTTTTTTCATATCAAAGCGAAAGAAGACTTTGAACTTCAGCAGAGGGAGGGAAAATTCCAAACCCTTTTTGTTGAGTTCTGACCCTTTTTTGGTTTTTTACCACTCCAAGCTATGTTCTCAAGGATTCTTACTCATGCTTGAAGTACTGATACTGCTTTTTACAGTGATTATCGCAGCCCCAGTGCTCGTGCTGCCAAGGTTAAGGTTGTACCGGCATTTTCTTTAGAGATCATGCTGTCCAAGAAAAAAGTTTAATTTGAATGAGAAAATGTGCTTCAGGGTGAATTTTCTTTCCCCCCTAATTTTCTGAGTTAAGCTGATGCTCATAAAACTAAGAGATGGCATTCTGGCATACAGCAAGCAGGCACTGAAGGGTTCTTCTTAGCATACCTCAGTCTCAGTTTGCATCTTTTCTTGTAATTCGCATCCTGACGTGGAGAACAGTGATGAACAGCCCACAAAGGGAGTGCGATCTGCTGTGTGTCACAGACCATGGGCTTTAAATTTGAGCTACCTAAATACTTACTCCAGAATGTGGTTTCATCAAAAGACAAGAGCATGGAGGATTTGTGGCTACTGTGAAAGCTGGATGGGGTGATGGGCAAATTGGCAGAGAAGGAAGGAGGGCCTGTGAGCCAGACTGCCTCTGCAAATAAGACCAGCCAGCTTATAGGAGGGAGAAAATGCTGGGAAGAAAGTGGCAGAGACCCAAGTAGATAATTGTACAGCAATTTCTAAAGTAAACAGGAGCCTTTTCATTTCAGTATCTTCCTGCCGTGCTTCCAACTATACCTGAATCAGCATTTACAGAACCACCTCCTCCTTGAAGGTGACATTTAACTTCTTTGTGGTTTTTTTAGCCAACCACCTGTGGTCAGTTCCCTATTTTCTCTCCTGCTTTTGCTCTCAGCATCTTTTGAGGGAGCAGCACGTTCTGTACTATTTCCTCTCTGCCATCTGTGAGCTAGCTGAGGTGCACTGCCACCTCTGTCCTCCCTCACCCCTGCACCAATCCTGCTGCATTTGTCTGTTGGATGAATCTTTATCCCTGGCCTGCTGTTATCTGCCTGGCTGCTGTTCATGTGCACAGCTCACAGCATCAATGATAGCTAAGCGCATTCTCCGTGGCTAGGTATGTGTGGGAAAAGAAGAAAAAAGAA
This sequence comes from Pezoporus wallicus, assembly GCF_028554395.1. NCBI lineage: Eukaryota > Metazoa > Chordata > Aves > Psittaciformes > Psittacidae > Pezoporus > Pezoporus wallicus. The sequence goes on from NW_026635157.1 coordinate 2,965,835, forward strand.
AACCAGTGATGTTGTGGCTCCTAATCTCTGCCCACATGCTGCAGTTAAAGTCTAGTCTTTATAATAGTAATTAAAAAGGGCTAATCATGTTTGGCAACACAAGAATAAAAACATGAGAATATGCACTGTACATGCATGATCTTTCACACAACAGTGCCTAGAACTATTTCTATTGTGAAAGTTAAAAAAAGAATCTTCATAGAGATTTTGAGATTTAACCAGATTTTGTGGGGTTTAGGAAGGGAATTAATCCATTAAATAGAATTATAACTTTTTTTGTTATTATTTTGTGGGAGGGGCAATCAGCAAAGAATTTTTGCATGACTAAAGGAGACTCCACATATAACATAGCATAACGTAGCATGGACTAGGTTGGGAAAGACCTTTAGATCATCAAGTTCAACCGTTCCCCCAGCACTGCCAAGTTCACCAAGAAACCATGTCACTAAGTGTCTCGTCTACACAGCTCTTGAACACTTCCAGGGATGGTGATTCCACTATTTCCCTGGAAAGTCTGTTCCAATGCCTGACCACCCTTTTGGTGAAGAAATTTTTCAAGTCTAATATGTGTGTTCATGTATGGTTTTGGAGGAGGAAGCAGAAATGAGGTAGCTGCAGAAACATGTTAGCATTTCAGAGAGGGAAAAAATATCTTCTGCTTTTCCTACAGGCTCTCAGACAGAAAGTGCACTACAACAGTAAGTGCTAAGTGAAGAGCAAATGGTCACTGTCTCACAACACATAGTATCTTTAAGTTTCAATAGTACCCAGGACAATGGGTTTAGTTTCCATGAATGGGTCTAGCATGTCCTAGTAGAATAACAGAAGAGAGCGACAGAAATATAACAGAGAAGCAAAAACATTCTCAAAGGTGAAGTTTTTTTAGCTGGGGTATTTCATATTCTTCATACTTCTGTTTCTGTATTTTCTTTGTTTCTAGGGTGCAAATCTAGGGCATGTTTCATGGTGCCGACTGGCTATGAATTTTTTTTCGCAATCACTGGCATTGACTTCTCTATTGGCACAGATTTTATAGCTTCAGATCCCTGGTTGGGGGACAGACATGTCAAAAATGAAATGTGGATGGTGGGCCGTGCCTTGGCAGCCCAGAGCTGCTTGCATGGCTGCGGGAAAAGACGCATCAACTCAAAGATCACCTTCACAAACACCCTGATAAGCAGTGTGCTCCCCCACTCCCATAGAGTCCACTCCCTTTTAACCGTTCTGGGCTTGACTGGCTACTTGGTTTCCCCTTGGCAGAGGCAAGGAGGCATCACTTTTTACTTCATCAGAGAAATAAACAGCAAGGTAAAAGAGGCAGCATCTCAACTGCCTTTGCTTGAAGTTTTGTTAATTTGGGGTTTAGAGTTTCTTGCTTTATTAAACACATTTTTATGCTTGTGTGACTACAAATGTATGTATTGGGCTCTGGTTCTGGCACCACCACAGACGATCAAGTGATGAGGTGGGGGTTGAAGAAGTAAATATAGTTTCTGCTGTGTGATCATTTCTCCTGTTTTTAAAACCTCCAGCCTTTTCTTGAATTACCCCATGGGCAGCTTAGTAACAGATACGATGGCCCATTCTTTAGCCCACTTCTTAAAAAACTAGAAAATACACTGCCATTCTAGAAGGAAATAAACAAAACTAATGAGCTGAAGGTGTTGTCATGGAAGTGTTACTTACAAGCATGGAAGGGACAGCTGCCCTTCACTAAGCTCTGATGAACAGCCAGAGCATAAAGCAGTGCTCCCTGTCACGTAAAGCTGGGAGGCTGCACGCTCTGTAAATGCTGTTTGTACAGATGACGAGTCCCCTGTCGAAGCAGGTGATCAGTGGACCAGGGTCAGAGGCATTAACACACTCAAAGACACATTGCTGGATGATCACTTGTACTGGCCATTGCCATGCAGAAGGCACGTTAGACAGAAGCTTGGCAAAGCCTGGTAGCACTGAGACTCGCTATTTGCATGCAGCACAGGAAAGCGTAAAGTGCTCATCTCCTGTTTAAAGGCAGCTACTGCTGCTGCAGTGGGGCTTTGGCCTTTTCAGTGGAGAACCCAGGAGACAGACTGTCAAAACAGAAGTCTCTTGTTCAAACTACCAAGCTTAGGAACTAGGCATAGTGAAAAAAAAAAAAAATTAAAAAGGTTCAGATCAGTCAAACCAAAGAGAATTGTTGCTTCTTGGTTGGCTTTTTTATATCCTCCCCCACACACACACCCCTTCCTGAGGTTATTTAGTTATTTTTAGTTGGCTGGATGAAGCAGCAAGAAGTGTGGAATTCACTTGAGGCCTTGAAGACAAATTCATAATTCAGTTTTGCAAACAGAAAAACAAATAAAAGTTGACTTATGAGGTAGATGTTTTATATTTCTTCACTATATTTCTCCTGCTTTGTACAAATCTTCCTGGAAATCTCTGTAGTAATTCTAACTAACTGCTGTGATGCCTTCTGTGCAGGGCAGAACTGTTCAGCCACAGGGAATCCTTCCATTTTCATCTGCTTTTTTTTCAATCGTGTCAAATTCCTTCCCTTTAGTAATCCCCCTTATTCCCTCAGGAGCTGAGAGAAGATTTAATTGTTAAATTTGCATAGTAACTCAGCAAACAAACTCTCCATTCTCATGCAGACCTTTAGCCATTGCAGGATTCATTTTAGCTATAAATCACTTACTTTATGCTCAGCCATGATGGCATTTCATACTCAGGACGCTGGTACACAGAAATGATCGAAGGCCAGTCCTTGTGGGGGGGTTTGTTTTTAGGACTGCTCTTTTATGGTGTATCTTATTGCAAGATTATTTTGAAAATGGGGCTTTGCAAGTGGATTGTGTTTGCTCTTTCTCCACAATTATCCATGTGATAAAATAATCCTGCCATAAATGGCTTCTGTCTGGTAGACCCCTTGTAGATGTAGTTCTGATCATGAGAAATAGCTTAAATCCTATTTAGTGCAATGAAGCACAGTAAATACAAAAGTACTTTCACTGTTCCTTTATTACAACAAAACGGTTTGTTTTTAAAGATATTTTGCAAGTATTTGTGTTTGTAGGTTTTCTGCAGGATATGGGAAAGGTAGGACAACTCTCTAGTTCTTCCAAGTGTCTAAATGCACTCCATTATACCCCATGCTAACATCTAGAGTCTTTTAAAATCATGACACAGACAGTGATAGAACAGACAACAGACAACATCACTCTTGCAGCTGGATTACTAGGATTGGCTGTCCAGAGGTGTGCTGTCACAGTTCAGTGGAGCAGCTTTAGTGTTTAAGATTTTGATGTTAAAACTGTCCACAGTTGCCTCTACACCTCTACCTTGTTCTACTGAATCTCTTTCCTGTGACAAACCAGCTTGACAACCTACAATCTCACTAATGAAGAGGAAACTCCACAGTCAGCAGGGAGAAGTGTTGTACCAGAGAGGCAGCAGCCTGGTTGAAGGTGTGTGGAGCTTCTACCTTTGATGGTGGCAAACTCAACTATTGCAAATGTCATTTCTCCATGAAATGAAAAGGTTGTGCAGCCTCCATCCTTTGAAGCTTTCAAGACCCAACCACATGAAGTCCTGGGCAGCCTAGTCTGAGCTCATTGCAAACTTAACTTGGCTACTGGGAGCTAACACACAACTTGTCTTTCAACAGGTCATTCACTGATACTCTTATTTCAGCGGGGCATTTTAAAACATGTATGTCACTTCAGGAGAAAGCTCCCAATGCTTCAGATCCAGATCACATTCTTTAGTTTTGCAATATGTCAGACAAGCAGAGAAGACTCCTGACAACATCCACTAATCTGCTTACTCAGAAGTAAGCACAGAAATTCAGGACAGTAACATAGCCTCCTCCATCAGCCTTGCTTAGTGCTGCAAGCACAGCCAAGCTGAGCATGATAGGAGCTGTCTGACTGCATTGCTTCCCTTCCCACCCACCAATACTGGGTCGCAGCTGCCTCTAAACACTGATCAAGTCTGTCCCCACCTTTAGTTCAGACAAAGCCTGAATTAAACAAGAGGCAAATGCCTCTATCAGGGATCTCTGGTGATCTCCACTGAAGAGAGTCATAATAAAGTGTATTCCACAGAAGACACTTGCTGACTTCCCTTTTGAAAAGAATAACATCTGCACAAATTGCTTGCAGCAAATAATGTATCACAGGGATGAGTCTCCACTTGCTCCTAGTAACACATACCATCAAATGTCTGAATGAATGAATTACTATTTTTGTATGAGATACAAACCGCATGTGTCACTTCCAAAATGTACTTTGTGAGTGTTAAATGCAGCTCACACAGAGGTTATGATATGTATGTCTGACAGATGGCACTGCTCATTTTCAGTTCCAAGGCTACTCAGCCATTTTTGCCAGGAACACTTGGACATACCAATTTCAGGCTGATTTAGACAAACGTGTTCTTGTGATTCTGAAACTTACATTCCATAAACATCAGTTCTTTTAAATGATAAAGGAAATGTTGCAGAAGTAGGATTGCAGAAAGAAAAACTGCAACTTGCGATACATAAAATGTTGTAGGGAAGTTGTCCTGCAGGGAAAACAGTCCAAATGTTCCTTGACTCTCCCCCTCAAAATCTACAATGTGATGCTGCTGCTCGTGACATAGTTTTTTGTGTATGGTGAACGCTCTATCTCACTCTCCAAATATTAGCATCTTAAGGCAGCCCTGTTAAGTGATGTTGAATAGTGATCTACCTGGTATCTCTCCTACAGCTGGCTATGTTTTCAGAGGGCTTCCAGAAATTTAAATGCTTTCAGTAACTTAAAAGTAATCCCTGATACACATGCCTTGACATAGTTGTGGGAATCTTGTGTACTTACAGTTTTGGACTGTGACAACTGCCCCAGCCTAACCCCTGTCCATTTTGTTGTCACTGGGGTGAGAGAAGAATACAGTTCTGGATTGACTTTCCTCTAAACCCCCCCACTGGGTATCTTTATCTGGCAAAGAAAATAACAATTTATCTACTTTCTCCACACCAACTGTCTGCACTGAGTTTAACATGCAGATCTGTGTAACTATATCTATGCATTAAACAGAAGTCAGGAGAGATGCAAGTCTGTACTTAGCCTTGGAACATGTTGATAGCATCTGTAAGGCAAGCAAGCCATTACCCAGGAATTATGAAATCAAACAAGGAATTTAACTGTTGAATTGGTTGTATGTCAGATTCTTGTTCCCAAGGTAGAGGAAAAAATGGGTGCTTTTCCTTCAGTTATGAGCCTATATGAGCTTAAGGTAGCAAATAAGAGCAATCTACCAGCATTTCTGCCCACTGGGGAAGTGTACCTGGGACTATGAGGAAACTTAACTTTGGATGTCTGAGCAAGCATTTGCATGCACCACAACTCAGTAATAGGTGGGATCTTGCAAGTGATACAGCACAAGAATTCCACATATTTTTAGTGATACAGCACAAGAATTCCACATATTTTTCTCATAAAAGCCACATTAATTTATCAGCCCAGGGCTTTTCCAGCATATTGTCTTACCGATCTTGAAAGAGCCATCCTGGTGTTAGGGGAAGAGTTATCTGGGTGATAGTCAGTGCTGAGACCCCTGAACAGCATAAAGAAATTTGACAACTGTATTAACATTCAGCTGAAATGCCTTTATGAAGCTAATTTTCCCTCCACTCATCTTTTGAACTCAAAGAGAAGCATAAGCCCTGACTCAAGCAATGCGGAGTGTTTGCTCTGGCACCCAAGCCAGCAGATGTGACTACTTGGCATCCCTTCCCGAGACTTGAACCTTATGGTATGTCTATGCCAAATGTATCCACATTATGCAAAAGTAATGGAAATTTGCCAGGCAGAGCAATGCTATGTTTTCCTGGATAAATGTTGCTCAGTTTAATTTTAAGGAACTGACTGATAAAAGCCTCAGTGATTACCTTGTTTTAACTGTCTTCATTCCATGAGAAGCAGTACTTTTGCTGGCACAGAGAATATATAAGAAACATAGGAACAAAAGAGGCCCTTGGTGAAAGGTGAAGCACCCATCTGAGAAGAAGGGTTTCTTTCCTCTTTGGAAGATAAGTTGGCTGCAATAAGAACCCCTAAGAATATAGCTTGCCATCTGACATGGCTCAAGTGACTTGAGCTGCATGGTCACATTGAGCTGTTCATTTCATTTTTGTCTTTTCTCCAACTCCAGTCAAAGCTCACCATGGGAAAATGCTGGTGATGAAGGTCATTTGCCTTTTGCAGCACCTGGAAGGCGAGACAAAAATGCAGTAACTCATACTACACAATATCTACAGAATATAAGGAAGTAGAAAACAAAAGGTATTTTGGACTAACGAGTGCACAGGATTAGCCAACTAGAAGACATGCATTAAAACTAAGAATTATCTTGATTGTCACCACTCTGTCCTTCATTTAAACCATGTATTAGTTGCCTACAGCTGTGGTACCAGTTCAGGACTCTTTGTTTCATGTTTGCCCAGTTCACCTAACAATATAGCTCAATTTCTGGCCGCTGCCTCTGATCACTAACAGAACTCCTAAATATAGTAAGCATGATTTCTTATCTTCAACAGCCAAAGGCACTTGCCACAACCTGACTCAATTGTACTCAACATGCTTGTGACATTCACTCACAGGGCAGCTCGTATCATGCAAAGAAGTATCTATGCAGGGAGCTCAGATTCAGCTGCGAAGTTGAGGAAAGCTATAAATATTCCACATAGCCTGTCTGAGGTGTAACAAAGCTTTTGTCACCAAACACAGCCTGACAGAATGGCTGGAGCATGCAGTGCCTTTTGTTGCCAGATTTTTCACTCTACAGGGCAAAAATGCCACTGAAATTGGAGGAACACCTCAAGTAGTAGCAGGCTGCTACACTATTAGTGCAATTGATTACTTCAGCAAATTGCCAGAAGTAGCCATTACTTCCCAAGTTACTTCCACTGCAATAATCAAGTTCTTGTTAACAAATCGCAGCCATGAAGGAAATCCGAGAGAAACTGGCTTCTAACTCTGGATTTCACCTTCAGGAGTAGAACTGAGGAAGAGAGACAGAGAAGTACAGAGCTCCTGCTATTTGTTAGCCAGAGGCAAATGGGAAACGGAACCATTTTCATAGCATTTTGAAAGTCTGTTTACAAACTGTTGGCCTAGAAGGAAAATCTTGGAAACCATTCTCTGTAGATGTCTTACCTAACCACTGATCTGACATGTAACAAGCCACATGTATCCTGCAGGGTTGCTGTGCAAAAGGAGCATGGAAGACAAGTGAGGTGCTAATGCTCTCCAAAGCCCCATAGGAACAACAGCTACTGCACAGGGTGGATAGTTCACAGTGAATAACTCATCCAATTAAAATGTTCTCATTTTTTATCTGCATTGTTGCAAGTTCCTCAGTTATTAATTTGAAATCATTGTCTAAGTTGTTGTCCACAGCAATTCATTGCAAGATTAGTCAAAATAATGCTGAAACTCAGAATATGAGACAGAGATCAAACATTTATTTTCTTTGCTTAGCTAAATGAGACATTTTGAATCAAGTTTCTCCTTCAGTACTTGGGTTTTTTAAACAGAAAATGGTCTTGTGAAAATATTGCACAATATTTACTTAAATACTACTGTTTCAATAGCTGGTAGTAAATTTATTCAATGGCCTATTTGAGAAAGCCAGCAGAAAAAACATGAATAATCAAACTATTTAAACCATTTAAACACAGCATTATCCGAGGGTTAAGTAATGTTTGCCTACTTGCAAACACAGTCACCAGTTGCCTGCAGCAGACTGTACAGGACATACCTTCAAATCAAAGCTAAGAGAGTGGTTCACAGATAAAAGCTAAAGTAAGTCTACTACTGCTTTCAAGCAAATTAGCAAAACAGATTCTGAGCACAGAACAATTTCAGCTACTTAACTGATTTTGGTTTGTGAAACACAGAGGCCCAGCTACATATAAATCAGCAATGGTGAAATATAGGATGCCATATACCTTGACCACACTCATCAGGAACAAAAGATCAGTGCTCCCAGCTCCACTGACAGACTAAGTTGCTTGTTTACCCTCTACAAACATTTGTCAGAAAAAAATAAAGTAAGTTTTGCCAAGCTACTCAGCACACTGTCAGCACATAACAACAACAAAATCTTATACATAATAAAAAAATACAAAAATACATGTATAGTCTTAAGCTGTTCTATATTGTTCAGTGGTTCAGTTGGTGTATTAAAGGGTATTTAAAGACATTATTTTGGTTAAGTCCAATCTCTACTCATCATTTATAAAACATTTAAGAGAACCAAAGTATTTTATATACTACTTGTTATTCTTCCTGCCAAAGGGAAGAATGCTATGGAGATGCAAGTTATCCTGGGTGACAGGAATATGGAGTTAGGCAAGATTCATGTTTCATTTTGCTAACGGATTACAAACCTTCTCTTTAGTTAGAAGCGTATGGATAAAGTAGATGCACACTGTCTTTGCTTTTTCACTGTAGTCCAACAGGATGCATTGTAAGTTATTCTTACTAAGTGTCAAAATGAGTCCAAGTGACAGATTATGTATTTGCTTACCTACATTTAACACTGGCATGTCTCCATTCAGTCACACTAGGGTAAATAAACTGAGGCTCTGGCTCCGTATTCCCCCTTGTTTGATCTCACTCTAGATCAGTGATGCCAAACCACTAGCACTGGCAAACAGAGATCTGGGCTGGCACCAATGACAATGAGCAAACAACACTTTCAAAACACTTTTGACGCCAGATAGCAAGGAGCACCCTCCCTACTTCAAGGAGCTCATTGCTAGAAAGGCTTTCTGCTTTGAAATCCACAACTACCTCTTACATGTGACAGGAAGGGCCAACATGACATTTCTCTTCTGCAGCTCCCAAAAAAGAAATCCACTGTATTTATCTCAAACAGTGACATACAGGTGGTTCCTGCTGATCCAGTTAATCTAAAACTGTTTAAGAATGAACAAACCTAGATCAATAATACACAAGAAGCAGACTTAAACCAGCTAAAATTTTCAGGTCAGTAACCTTCATTTCAAACCTTCCAGCTTTTACTGAAAGCAGGACTCCTTCTGGGGGACAGGACCAAAAAAAAAAAAAAAAACCAAGCAAGATGCAAAACCCCAAATGCACGCTAAAACTAGGCAGGGCATGTGTGAGAAAAGGAAAGAGAAAATGAAGGTATCTCCTTTTGCTAAATCATCTGCTAAGGGGGGGTCCTGGATGTTGGTGGCACCTATCCCACTCTCAGCCATGAGGAGCAGTGGGCAGACCCTTCTGAGGCAGCACATGAAGGTGTGCTGTGCCTTGACCTCTAGTGCCTGACCCACTTGGATCAAGGCTATGCTCTGCTCCCTCTCTCCAAAAGGAACAGTCCAGGCCGGTGCCCTGCTGCAGGTTGGGCTCTTCTCGAGCACAGCCACCGCCGATTCACACCAGCTGGGAACCTGGGTGGCCCAGTCCTCACTCACCACCCCAGAGGGGTTCAAGAGCTATTGGGGGCCAAGAGAGACAAGGCATCTCATTGCCCACAAGGCTAGAACACAGCACGGGCTGTATCTACTTTGCACCGTAATGCAGCAAAGCGGATCTCCGTGCTGGGAGGCACTGGCATTCACACACGAGCCCATTCCCTCCCCAGGCCTCCACCCGCCCTCACACCAACACAGACGCCCCCGGCTGTGCCAGCACCCCGACCCGCTCCACGCCGGGCCGGGCCGGGCCGGGCCGGGCCGCGCTGCGCGCCGCCCCCACCAGAGGGCGTCACGACCCCGCGGTATTTCGGGCTGCACACCGACCCTTCCCGCCCCGACCCGCCACCGCCCCCCGGGCCCCGCTGCCGGCCTGCCCCGGCCGGGCCGCCCCTCCCACCCCCTTGCTACGGTATTTCGCCCTCGTGCGAGGCCACACCCTCCGGCGAGGCTTCCTCCCCCACACCGCATCACCTCCGCCCCTTAGCCGCCGCGGCCGGGGGAGCCTCCCTGCCGGCCCGGCCCGGGGCCTTGCCCCCAGCAGCCCTTGCTTCCCCATCCCTCCTTTCCCGCGGTCCCAAGCAGCAAGCGGCGGCCCTCGGGGGCCGAGTTTACGCTCCTGCACAGTGTTTTGGGCCCCAACTGAAGTTGTAGGCTATTGGGTTGCCCTGTGTGCAGGCTGTTGGTCGGTGTGTGCATACACCTAACACTCCGCCACACCAGTGTGGTTTGGGTTGTGCAGGGAGGTGCTCCCTGGTATTTCCCGCATTAAGCGCTGGTACCCGGAGGTTTGGTGGCCGGGAGGTTGCCTCCAGTTACCTTGAGGAAGAGTTTTCTTCCAGCCCTGAGCCCACATTCTGCCTTCTGGGCAGCACTGTTCTTATTGTACGTGGGAGCCAGTGATTGGTATAGTGGGGCACGGCTGAAAAAAAAAAGAGTTATCAATGTGAATAAGCAGAGCTGATTCTTTCAAAAGTTCACACCCCATGAAGCTGCAGAGCAAAGCCAAGTGGATGAGAGGAGGATGTTTCATAAGAGTGAACTGGCTGTTGCAGAGCAAGCGGGGGGAAGAGTGATCTCTCAAGACAGATAGCATTGCCAGATCATCTTGGTAAGATTGCAAGTTACAAATACAACTGAAGCCAGAGCATGTGCCAAAGGGAAAAAAAAAAAAAAAAAAAGGAAAGAAAAAAGGAAAATAAAAAGAAAACAGATGCAAAACAGAAAGATGCCAAAATAAAATGAGTCCTGGGCCAGCACTGGAACACACCACAATCCCTCACCATTCAGGATGATTTAAATGGATGGAAAATGGATTAAGGTCTAATCCAGCAGTTGCTCTGTTTGAATTAATCTCATAGGAGTCAGTCAGGATATGTATATTTAGAGGGGGGAGAGAGAGAAAAAAGCGAGCAAGAAATTGCAGGATCAGGCCCTGAACGTAATCTGAAGAGACTTGAAATAGATCCTTGGCCACACTGGTTTTAAAAGCAGATTATCTGACCCAAACCAACCCAGATATTTCAAAAAGAAAATACAGCATTGCTAAGTAGGCAGTTCTTCCTGAAATACCGAACCCCAAGTCTCCCTGCCAATTTTTAGCTGCAGCAGAGGCAGTAGCCATTTCATTCACACTGGCTGAGGCCCTCTCCATCATTGCAGCACCTTCCTTGGCTGTGGTCTTGCTTTCAGATGCCACTGATTTTCTGGGACAGTCTCAACTACAAGGACACTGTCCCTCTGGGTCTTGGGTTTCCTGAGAGCCTGAGCGATTAAAGAAATTCTTCTTCCTTTTGAATTCAAAACATTTTCCAGAGCTGCCTTCTCTTCCCTGAGTAACACTATCAATCTGAGGCAGGGCACTGAAATATCTACACCAACACTGCCAAAAACAGTCTTGCATAATTCCAAGCAGTTATGCAGCCTTTAGTAAATCACCTAAGCACAAGCAAACTGCATTAGGCAGTGCAGAAAAAGGCGCATTCCAAATGCTGGGGACAAGGAGTACCCAAGGAGGCTTCTGTAGACAAACAGGAAGGGAAGACAAAGTACTAGCCCCAGCCCCTAACACACAATATCAGCAGCTTGTTACTGTGTGTGTGAGTGCCCTTTACATGTGCAGGTGGGTTTATCTGAGACAGGAACCAGGTTAGAAGAAGGGAATCCTATAAATCTCAGCCCAGTGCTGCAGTCCAAGAACTATGTACTCATTTTAGCAATTCTGGCTATAAACAGTGCTGGTTTTATAGTCCTCCGGCAGCCCTCAGCATCTCCAGAGGGAGTAGCAATTCCTTGCAGAACTGAGACCATTCTCAAGAATATTGTAATATTAAAAAACAGACAAACAACAACAAAAAACAACCAATAAAATAAAAAGGTCAAAAAGAAACCCCAAAACCAAATCAACGTGGCAGCATTCAAAGCTGAGCTTAGTTCTTCTTTTCCCAAATAACAAAGTGACCTCCTTACATTTCTTACATTAGTGCATCAATATATAAAAAAAACACTATAGAGCACAAACTGTAAGAGAAAGAAGCATTTTGAGGAGTCAGAGAAATTCAGATTACAGTACTTACCAGTTTGCTGGGAATGGATCAGAGGGAGTCAGTGGGACCACTCAGGGACAAATTTAAATTGCAAGGTGAAAGTGGCTAAGCATATGAGTTTCTCTTTCCCATGTCAGAAGCAAATCAACAAATACATGCTTCCTGCCTTTGTGGAGGTAAAGAAAGAGATGAACACTGAATGGCAAAGCCACCCTTTCAGAGATTTTTTAGCTCACGGAAAATGAATGAAAAAGCCCAAAGCCCCCCTAAAGTAAGTGCTTATCACTGAGTTATCTGACCTGGGCTTGTGCAGTACACTCACCAACATCTCAGAGCAGGTATTGGGACCTTGGGTTAAAGCCAGCTAGTGACGAGAACAGGTAATGCCACTTTGCAGGCAAGAAGGGTCACAGCTGGGATCCCAGACCTCCAGCACAAGCCAAACACTGCTCTTCAGTGCTATTTCGAGCATAAAACCCCACCTACCTTCAAACATCACTGTCTGCATTCTCATTTTTCCAGGAAAACGTTGGCAATTATATTACCCTACCAATATCAGTTGTGCATTTGTGTGTTTCTGTACAGCTTGTGCACTGGAAATGTGTTTTGGCTTAAGTTCAAATCCACTTCAGTGCCCCCAAAGAGATCTTTGTTGTTATAAAGGCCTGCTGAGATTGTTTCCAGTTTATACACAACTGTTTCTAAACCCTGGGACCTGTGCTTTTTGGTTGTCTATCACAAAAGAGTGGCAAAGATTAAAGAAGTGTATGCCTTTGGCTGCATACTTTAAAACAAAACAGCCATGGTTTTCAGAAACCTCTTTTAAGGTGTAATAAATCCGACTTTCTAAATGCCCAAGGCTGTGTTTATCTAAAAGTATCTTGGGGGAGATTGCCATGTCTATTAATCTGTTTTCCTGTTTCCTTACCTCAGGGCTTAAAGCCTACATAAACCAACCAGCTAGAATGCTGTTAGAGAAAGTCTCCACAGACAAGTATCTCCCTCTGCTTTCTGCTCTTAAGCAACGCACTCCTGATACAGGGAAGTCATTAAAGAGTGTCATAATGCAGGAGTGGTAGATGAGGGTGATACGATAGGGCCAAAGCAGCATGATCTGTCTTGAAGAAACCTCAAACCTGTTCATGGCCTTTGAAAGAGTTAACAAAACAGTGGATAAAGGACAACCAATGACTATATTTTATTTGCTTTCAAAGGCTTTTGATAAAGTTCCTGAGAAGAGGCTGTAAGGCAAACTTAGCAACCACAAGGTGAGAGGTAAACTCCTGCAGGGATGGGGGGGGAGAGGAGAGCCCACAGTTGAGAGAGCAGAAACAAAGAGGAAGAACAAATGGTCGATCTCAGGATGGAAAGGGGTTACAGGTAGGATGACTCAAGGATTAAAAATAAGACATGTGTTTGGGATGTTGGTGAAGAACAAAAGTTATGGAGTTTTTGTCATGCAAAATTAGGTAGGTGGGTCAAATAGAAAAACATGAGAAATTGCAGAGAATGAAAAAATTAAGAAAACTGACATAGTACATGAAATTAACACACACAAGAGAAGAATGATGCGTAGAGAAGAATACAAACTGCTTATGCACATGGGTAGGTTTTGAATTTCTTTTAAACATCCCAAAACACATCAGGCACCAGTATAGACAACTCAAGGAAACCGGCTCCTGAACATGCAGTGGTGGTTGAGAACAAAATCATCAGTCTTTATTAAAAAGTTAAAATACCAAAACCAATAAAGGAGTATAATCCTGTGATATCATACTAGCACACAGCATGATCTTTTTTTTTTTTGCCTTGGCCACTATATTCAGGTTCAGCCCACCTTGCACAAAGGAGAAACAAGGAAATAGGCTGCCAAAGGACCCAGCAATTTGGGGTTTCTTTTGGCTCTTCCCCTCATGTTCAAGTTCTCTGGGGGCTGGAAAGGTGTAGGCTCTGTCAAAGTCTTTCCCAAGACAAAGGCAGCAGACAACTCTTTTGCATGTGGATTCGCTGTTATCTAGAAGAGATGAGCTCATACCACAGTGTTTCCTGTCAGCAGGTCACTAGCAGCTGCCTGGTTTGATTAAACTTCTGGGAAGGTAGCGTATATGAGACATTTTTGCTTCCAAAAAAGTTAGAAATGACCAACTAGTTCAAAGATTATTGACCACAGTGAAGGCAGAAAGGCACACACACATGCATAGGGACAGCCGGGCTGAAGAAAGCAGCTCTAAAAGTTAATTAAAAATGGCGAGGAAAGTGAAAAGCAAAGTAAACTATGGCAGAAATACAACACACTTGGCTACATCAATACGATATGTATCAGATAAACTCCGTAAGTATCTCTCTAGATATATTGTACCTATACAGCCAGGTAGATTCTCTGTCTTTCCATGTTACACTATAAAAGTTTTGGCATACTTTAAACTAGAGTTATGAAATACATTTTATTTCACTATAATTGGTTTTGTTGGGCTTTGACATCTATCTTTACTAAAAATTGACACTTAAAATCAGTATTTATTTTGGGCTGACAGTTATCAGAGGTTATAGCTTTTGCTCAGTCTCAGGATTTTGGTCATTTTAACAGCAGCAGAGAAGCTTCGCTCTACATCTGAGAAGGTAGGATTCACAGCCAGGAAGCATTGAGGCTTAGCCAGTAGAAGTATACTCTACAAGGACAAAATACACGACACTAACCTCTGGGACTCAGTGCTGAGGAAAATTATGAAAAAATAAGATTTAAAATTACTTTGTTTACTGTATGTAAAGGTTAAATGATGAATTGTATCAAACCTGTTATGGGACTCATGACAACTACACTGATAGCTGTAGCATAACAACCAATACAGGGAGAACAGTAGAAAGACTCAGGATTGATCACTGAAGAATGAAGGTCATCCCAGTTCGCTTCAGCTGTCTAAAAGCTAGGTATTGGAATGCCTCTCCAGTGAAAGGAGAGAGCCAAAACCATATCCAAGGGACCATCCTCTGGAGGTGCCTATCAATTCTAAGTTCCCTCTATAATCCTCTCTGTTGATTCAGAGACATTACAACCTTTTCTGAAGTACCTTAAACAAGATACCAGAATTGGTTCTGGCTAGGATGGAGTTAACTTTTTCCATAGCAGCCTGTACAGTGCTGTGCTTTAGACTTGTATCTAAAACAGTGCTGGTAACACACCAGTGTTTTGGTTATTGCTGAAGAGTGCATGCACAGCATCAAAGCCTCTTCTTTTCCTCACTCTGTCCCCACTTTCTGCAGCAAATAGGTAAGAGGTAAACAAGAGACTGGGAGGAAACATAGCCATGACAGCTGACCTAAATTGGCCTAAATATAATGTCATCCTCAGCAATGAAAACAGGGGTAGAGAAAGAAGGATTTTTTTGGCTTCCAGGGCAGCAGCCGGTGCTTGGAGACTGGCTGTTCTGTTTGTAGGGTATAGTGGTTGATTGCTTGTGGTTTTCCTTTCCTCTTCCCTTCACCAGTTAAACAAGTTTTCTGGGTTTTGTTTTTCCTCTTCTCTCCCCCATCCTGTTTTGGGGGGCAAGGGTGAGTAGGCAGCTGTGTGGGAGTCTGGCTGCTGGACAGGGTCAGCCCACCACAGTAGTAGTTATCCTATGTTCCTAAATGAAACAGCTGCACATTCAAAAGGTGAACCAAGCCAAATGTAGGTCTCATAAAAGGGGAGTAAAACAACACCAAAATGTGTACTTTTGAATAAATCAGAGAAATGAGGGTTGGGTTACCTGTATTGAACGGAGGTTTCTGCAAAGCACCGCAGTAGTATTTTGCTGATTCTAATGATCTGTGTCAGATGACTTTTTGCCTATCTATCCCACATGCATAGAACAGATTTATGTCCAAAGTTGCATCAATGAAGCAGTATTTAATGTGCTCCTGAGCAGTCTGAGTCCTGTGCCTGTGGCAACATCACAGGAAATGCCAATGCACAGCACAGAAAATGTCAGCTTTCCACAAGGCAAGCAAAGAAATGCTATCCCTTTATGCTCATGCAGTTTTCTTAGTTCATATTTGGCTTTCTGAAGGTTTTGAAGCTGGAGCATATGCTAACCTGCTCCACAGCACCATGGCACTTAGTGGGATCAAGGACACTAATGTCTCAGGTTTGATCTGCTATGTGACCACAATTAAGTTACCCCACCATTGTGTGCTTTATTGTCTCTTCCTTTCCTTCACCTATCTTGATTATTAATTTTGATGTAATGCCTTCAGAGAGAGACTGTCCCAGGTTTTTGAGGCATGATAGCAGAGATGGCTCACCTCTCCAATTTATTTGAAAGTGCATGGTTGCTGACACACACAGACAGTGTACTACAGTGAGCTGTGGTGGCAGGAGGTCTCAGAGCTGTTGATCTCCCCTATCTCTTCATAGCTAGAGGAGACTGAGTATGCAGCTGGGTCCCATGGCAAAATGAGGTTTGCCTGCACAAATGCTCCTGGTTTTACTTTCTCCCCATGTCTCCACACCATCACAGCCTTCTTACTACTAAATTTTTCACAAACCACCTAAGCCTCAGAAAAGGCAAGCTGGGGACCATTGGTCACCTAGGGAGCTTTCAGCCCCATCAGGTGTACTGCATAATTGTGGTTAGCCATTAATGAAGACAACTGTCACAGGCATGCTTTCTATTTCTTCAGTGAGCTGTTGTGCAAAGTCTGGAGAGAAAAAGGGAGGAGGGTCTAGGGATTGGCAAGCTGCTGTTAGCAGAAGTCTCTTCTATAAAGGTGAAAAATAATTTCTGTTGATTTCAGACCAAAAGTCCAAAGAGGAAAGGGAGGAGAAAGAGGAGGATCCCAACCCTGGGAGCAGCCAAGCAGAGCAGCGTGTCCCTGGCACAGGAGGAGCGGAGGACATTCCTTCTGCAGGGATTATGCAGAGCTGCTGGAAGTGAAGTCTGAAAAGCGGCAGAACGGAAGCTTGGAAACTGAGCCCTGGACTGAAGTGGTAATTTACCTTATTTGAAATAAAAACAGCTTAAGTTGAAGCCAACCGGAAATTCAGCTGACTTGAAGCTGCAAGCAAAATTAGCGTAACACTTTGCAGGTTGAAACATGGAGAAAGCAGAATGAGGGGTTGAGCTTTGACGGCTGGCAGTGGAAAGAAACTGCTGCCGCTTCTCCAGTCCTATTCAAAATTATCCCTTAAAGCTAAAATCATTGCAAGACCATGCTAGAAGACCATAATAGTGCCTCCTGGCCTTAACTGCAACAAGCAAAAAAAAGATGACTGCAGCAGAATCACCATTAAAAGGAATAAGAGTATGACTAGCCCCCAGATTGGTAGAGCATGGTAAGTACAAATGACAGACCAAAACATCTTGGCCGGGAGTCTGTCAATATAAATCAGTGTAGCTATGCCACTAACTTCCACTGTAAAGCTGGGCCAGTTCATTCCATGAAGAATCCAGATTTTGAATGCCAAGTATGTATAGCCTGTGTGCAAAGTGCACTGTGCTGGGTGGGGGCTGCAGGAGGAGTGGGCTGCAGTCCATTGTGTCACCTTGAAAGACACAAGATGGCTCTTATGACTTATCTTCAGTATCAGAAGCTATCTGATCACAGTGGTAGCCAGATAGGCTAACTCAGGCATGAAAGCTAATGTATCCTGCCACTGCTGTTAGACTACATCCAGTCCCCAAGCTAATTCTTGTAGAGCTCGCTTGTATAATGCAGCGCTACATTTCATTGGCAAACCCTTAAGGAGCATGGCTGCATGTGTGTGCAAGCAAGAGATCACAGTTAAGTGATGCTGTACTCACAGGCTTGTGTATATCTGGGAATTTGCCCATGTACTGACAACTAAAGACCCAGTTCTTTTCCTAAAATTCACAAACCAGCCCTTGTGTCAGTAAATGACTTAATTTGAGAGACATAGTGATTAGCCAGCTATAATAGGGCTTCAAGGATTCTGCTTCTTAGTATTTTCCTTGCACTTACACTAGCAGCAATAAAAGTAACCTCTCCTTCATGTTTGAAACACAAAATACATTCTCAAGCATGGGGATTTTGCATCAGTGTGCCCAGATGCAATCCAGTGTCATTGCATGCAGAGTAAGGTAGTGATGTGCCTGAGCAGCATCATGTTCTTACTGCAAGTAATATTTTTCCAAGGCCTGGTGTAGATTTCCTAGACTGCAAATAGCATAGGAGTCTTACAGAAATAATCTCTTAATAATGGATCTGGAATGCGCATTTTCATACACACCATGCAGAGTAGTCACTGTGTCATTACTGTGCCATTACTGTGCCATCTATCACCATTTTATTGAGTTAATCTGAGTTTTGATACAATATCCCAGTCTCTCTGCTGCATTTACAGGAAAAAGCAGCAGGGTGGAATGTGTGATCAGCATGTTCACCAGTGTTTGCAGTGAAGCATAAACATGAATGAGCCTAGACATGCTTGAAAGCCCAGGAAAGTATTCATAAAACTTGCTCAGTGTTTTTAATGAAGGTGTTTGGAACAGTAAGATCATAGAAGCCATCTCCAACTTGAGGAATAAACACACATCCATGTTGGTTCAGCTGAAGAGAGCAGTGACAGCAAACACACATTTTCTAAAGGAGGCATTTCTGTGTGATTATCTTCTGCCTCTAAAAAAGAGACCCTAGCTGGAATTTTGAAACGAGTCATCTTCTATATATCATGGATTCCACACACATAAAAAGAGCAAAAAATACACAGGGGGCTTTTTTTAAAATCTGTTTTTTCTGGAAAAAAATACTGTTGCAGACATAAAAGTTTATCCAGGCTTGCCCTGGGCACTCCTTGAAATACACTGTATGGACAATACACACTCAAACCTCTGGCTGTCTCTAGGAGATATTCATCCTGTCTCTCCTTGGCAAGCTGGGTTTCCTGTCCAGCCCCATTGGATTTATTGCCTCATTGTGGTGGAAAAAAAATCGAGGCTAGTGACAGACCATATATGGGTATGGAACAACCACGATGAACTACAAGGGGAAAAAAAGAAAAGTGAGTATAATTACAAGTCAATTAAATATAAATCATTACAGGGATAAGAGGAAAGGAGCAGCATGCAGAAACCTGCACGAAATACAGGTGTTCTCTGACTTTCTCCCTCCACCCTGCAGATTAGGAGGGCTGAGGAGCAGTGCCTGTACTGACACTGGGAACAATCTTCGTATCTGCTGGGTGGGATTTCCAGTCCTTGACAAGCACAAAGTAGCTTAATGATGTAGCAGCACTATCAAAGAAAGCAGCAACAGGAGGCTGAAATCTTTTGGCTGGGTTGTTTTGTGCTTCCATTACTGCCTAGTAACACATAACTCTTTATGAGGGCATAAAGTTGCTCTTTACTAATGTTTTTCTCATTCGAAGGTCAGCAAAGCCACAGTGAAAGTTAAAGAGGAGGAGTGCATGGCTCTAATGGGACTGCTGAAAGCAGACAGCACCTTTGGAGAAGAGGGCTTTAATCTGGTATCTCGTAAGAGGCAGCCTGTGACTTCTTCTTTGTCTGCAGCATGGTTGTCATCACCAGAGGCTGTGAGCATGTGTGGCAGGCAGGATGGCAGCTGGGGGGCTGCTTTTGCCATGCTTCAGACTTGCCCAGCTCATGCAAGGCTGGTAAAAAGCCACAAACCCTTCTTTATTCATACCAGAGTATGGGCCAAAATATGACAGGCTGGAGTCAAACCAAAGCAGACCAAGGTAACCTAGTCCCATTAGGACTGGAAAATGGCCTCAGCTCATTCAAGAGTCACAAGCCCAAAGAGCACTTTTTTCAGAGGCACCATTCCAGTTCTGACTCAAAGGCACAGGCAATGTAAAGCAGTGTGGCTCCACAGATGGTTCACACCAAATCAGCTGCTGGCCAGCGTGTTAAAAAAAACACTCAAATTGTCAGTCAGTGCTTCATTATTTGCTTCTTACCCGTTTCTAGTGATTCTATACCAGCTCCGATAGGCGACAGTGCCATTGAGAATCTGCTGATTCAAATCCCTCCCTCCCCAGCAGAAAGACAGTGGGAGCAAGGAAGAAAGAAACCCAACTCGACATTCTATTTTTCCCCCTTCAAATAAAGCCTAAATTGCTTCTTTAATGCACTCGAGGTTTTGAGCAGGGTAGGAAGCTCTGATACAGAATGGGGCTACAATTTTGTTAAAGACAAGCTCTGCAGCAAGCCTGTGAACTCCAATAAATTTGTAACTCTGTTCCCACTCAGAAACAGAACAATAGCCTCTCCTGTTTAATTGTGGATTGCAGTGAGTGGTTTCGTGCTCAAACCCTCTTGTAATGTAGTCCTCTCCTTTTAATCATCAAAGGTGATCTCTGCCAAAGCAGCTGACAGTTGCATTTGATCAAGTGTAATAGGAACAGTCAGATCTTCCAGGATCCTTGTAGTTACCCATTTTCCATGTGTAATTCCAGTCTATTTCATACAAGTTTAATATGACAACTGTATTACAAAATTAGAGGGAGGATTTGGGGTGAGATGACTCACAGATTTTTTTATTATAAAATCTGATATCAAAACAAAAGCCATTTTTTATTCCCAGCCCTGCTCTTGACCCCTGCATGACCTCGAACAACCTTTGATGTCTAGATCCCTTCTTCTACTTGTCTGTCACTGCTATTTAGACTGTGAGCTGAGCAGAGCACCGACTGCCTGGTTTGAGTTCCCAGCGTAACAGCTAGCAAAAAGGAGTGTGCACTTAGAGTTGGTGATACCTGAACATTAACACCTCTCACATATATGTTAGTAGCTGTATAGGTGTTTACATTTATCACAATATATATGTATCTATATCTGTACCCACACAAACGTGCTCCATACTGGTTTTAAATTTAGAATGAGTACTTCAGGGGTGAGAAATCCTGGTTTTAAAACCAAGAAAGAAGACCCATCCTCCATCCTTCAGTACACCTGCACTTCATATAGATTTGCCAGGAGAACTTTTGGACTTTGCCCTGCGGTTTTCATAGTTCAGTTTACATTGGCCCTGGCAAGGCAAAGCAAAATGTCTGTTGTGTGTGCCAGCTGCTATCTAGACCCAGCAGGGATACTCAGAGGTGTCTACTGCCCGGCTGTAGACCACATCCACTATGCAAAGAGGTCCATTCTTTATTTTGTTTCACCACAGGTCGGGAGGATCATCAAATCACTCGCACTTTTGTGAGCTGTCAGCATTTGGGAAGGTGTTTGGTGGTGGGGAGGGGAGGGCGGAAGTCAGTCAAAATGAAAATGGTTTGGTTAATTAATTGCAAGCACTGCTTGAAGGACCGGCACGTATATTTAATCAGTTGCCTAGTAACAAACGGTGTATGATGTGAATGCTATCAGCCCGTGGCGGGAGCAAAGGATGGTCCCTTTCTGTTTTTATCAGCCACCAGCATACATACTCTGGGTGTTGCACACTCTTGTGCTCAGAAGGGCTGCTCTGCTACCTCACAAAAGCCACACAGTGTCAAGGAGTCCCCCCCATTTTGGCTCTGCCATTTCTGCTCCTCCCCTAGACATCTCAGAGGGAAGACTGTCTCTTCTTACAGGGAGTGACCTTTTCAATGGTGAATCAAATGACAAGAAAAATTATCCAGATCTGCCCTCCCCTCCACCCACCTTTTTTTCTTTATGAAGTTATCTACACGTTGGGAATAGAACACAGGCATTGCTGCTGCTCACGTTCTATTACTGACACCAGTGTCACCATTAATGGTATATATCTTCTATAAAAGCCTGTGCAGAGAAAACCAGAAAATCGTTGGCATTGGGGCAGAGGCAGAAATAATAAGAAAGTGGGTTTGTTGGTTTGGTTTTGGGTTCTTTTCTTTGCAGTGACCTTAAAGAAAGAAGGGCAATGGATGGATAGATGCTGGATTGCAGTACATAAAACCAGCCCAAGATAAACTGTACAATTCTGTTTCCTGTAGGTGAAAAAATAACTCATGACCTGACAGACAACTGAACATTGAGTACTCCTTTGGTGCTACTTTTAGGAGGAAATTTGACAACCAGAATTTGCTTGTAGTTTTCCACCACCCCTATGCCATTATGTTAGCTGTGCCTGATAATGCAAGGACACAAAAAACACTCTCACCACCTCTCCGTAGTGTGAAGGAGAAATAACAAGGGAATATCCATAAAATAAAAGCACCCATTTATGTTTTAACATGCCATGACAATGTTTGTGTGTCCTTATCAGGGCTTCCTCTCCTCCCTTCCCCCCCTCCCTCCTCCATTTGTAAATCCCACTGGATAAAAGACTACATCTTCCATAAAGAATTCCCACCAGAAATCTTTATAAATCCTCCATCAGTGAAATACTCTGCTGTCATGCTGAGCAGAAGCTAATCTAATTAAGACAGGATCTGCTAAATTTAATAGCCTGCTATGAATTTTTACGGACATCTGGTAACTGGAAGGTTGGAACGACTCTGACACATCAAATACACATTGTCCAAATGACCAGTATCAGGCCGATTATTTTCCCTTTTTCCAACCCTTGTACCTGATGTAGGATGCAATCACCCCCTCAGGATACAGCCACAACTCCACCTCAAATTAATGGGGGTTAAGGTGTGTATGTGTTGGAAAGCAGAACTAGGTCCCTGATGCTTCCTCCAGTGTTGTTTTTCCTCGATTAGTGAAGGGTCAGGGTAGACATGCATTATATTTCATTGTTTACAAATACTGAAAATGGTATAGCAGGAGTTGCATCATCTATTCATGCATGCATACAGTATCTGCAAGTTATGAACCCAGACTTGCCTCAGTCAAAGCCCTACATCATGGGCTCTGGCTAAGTACAGTATTCCTGGTGGGGACCAGAGGCGCTCCACAATTTTAATCATCTATCCCTGGTGCAGCAGTGAGTTGTTAGCAGGGGAAGGCAGAGGATGGAGGGTAAGGTTGCTGGGATCTTTGTCACTTAAGCTTCTAGTATGAAATCCAGTTGAAACCCTCTAGTTGTCCCCAAGAAATGGTGAACTGAGCTGTTACAAGGCTAGTCCCATCCCATGAGCCGTTTTTTTAGAAGGGAGCACGTTTACAGAAGTGCACATCGTTCTCCCTGTCTTCATGAACCACAGTCTGAGAATGCCACATTAATGAGGTCCTGGTACTTTTGTGGCTTACTAACTCATCAACAAGAAAGTTCATGAACATTATTTCCAGCCAGCAGATTCCACTGGTGTTCAGCTTTCCCAGGCATCACTCTGAGCTGCTTATAATAAAACCACAAATACACACATGCATACATAGTTTACACTCAGAGTTATGTACTTTTCAGACAGGGCAGAAAGCACACAAAGCACAATGCCAGACCTTTCAGAATAGAGAATTTATCGTTTAAAACATGTATTTCCTTATTTGCTGTCGTAAAGAAACCATTTCTTTCAAAATCCCCTCAGCCATCTCTCCCCACACCAATAATAAAGGACTCGAGTAAATTCAGCAACAGTGCGAGTTATGTCAACCTGATGTGATGAGTTGGCACTTGAAAATTTAATCTCTCTACCATCCACCAGCATTAAATCTGTGTAGTGTGACTTCTAAACACATGCCAAAGAGCAGGGAAGCTACAGTGCTGGCTTACAGATTACTTAGGCACTGGCTTCATGAAATGGGAACAAAAACATCTGGGGCCAAGTGGAAAAAACTGGACTTCATCTAAATAAAAAAGCCTCGCTGAAGTAATATAAATGTTGGTATAGTTAAGTTGAAACATCTGTAGTGAAAAGAGACAGGAAATGCAGCTGAAAGGTTTGGATTATCAACTGGTACTTGCACAAGCCTATGCATAGGATAGTCTCATGATGGTCAGTGCAAATCAATGTTGTGCCAGTGGTGCTACATTGATTTGCTCCAGGCAGAGCTTTTGAAGTCAACTCCCTGCCTCCTCTAACAGCAAGGTGGGCACTGCTGTGTTCTCTGAGGAAAAGGGCAGAATAGCAGCTCTACCTCCCCACAGGTTGCCAAACTGGCTAACTTTGTTCAGCCATTCCTAAACACTCATTGCCTTGCATTATAAATGCTGGGGCACCTCAGTCACAAATTTGCAAGCCAGGTCCCAGCTTCCCTTCCTCCCGTTGCACTGCACTGCTCCCTTCCAAACGTAGAAATTTGTACTCACAGAGGAACAGCTTTACCCTAAGGTTAGGACATTTCATACGTTCTTGGCAGGACAGAGGCTTGACCTGCTATGTATTAACTATCTGAATGAACAGAAACAGTACAGTCTGCAGGAAGGTATCTATGACTTTCTTGCAAAGTGACACTGAATCAATTGTGTGGACCAGGCTAATGTTGGTTATTCTTTCTAGGGAAAATGTGAAATTAACTTACAGTGGTGTAATGTGATTCCACAAATGAGGTATACATTTTGCCTGTAATGGCTTTTGATTATCAGTGTCCATGTTTGCTGTTATTCTCCATTCAGAAAGAAATGAGAATGTTTTTCATTTTGTTGATGGTAAATAAAATGAAATTTTAAGTAACATGATCAAAGCATTAGCTAAAAAGTATGTGTAGGTATTACAGTTGGAGATGATTTATGCTTATTCTAAAAGTATCTTAAAAACACATGAGAAGTGAAAAAGTCATGTCCATGGCTTGTAGTTCATCTTAAAATTTACGGTAGATGATGATTATTTCCTTTGCCTGCAGTAGATCATAGAGTAAGAGGGGTTTGTTGCTTTTTAAAGAAGTTCAGTTTGAGTTAGCATTTACAGACATTTTCGGAAGTTCTCGTGAGTACCCTTAAAAGCAAAACAAGACGGGAGAGAGGGAGGCAGGCAGACGAGATACCAAGTAGGCAGTTTCTGAGTGTGTTTATAGCTGGACGGGCTGTTTAAACAATTTTGCAGGACTTTGTGTCCAGATTAATAGCAACATACTAGAGATGTTCATTTACAGAATGCATAAATCCCGTAAGTTAGAAACAAGTGTAGTGTGAGGAATATTCATGGCAGCCTGAACAGGCCACAGATGATAGCTGTTACTCCAGACTATGCCTGTGCCTACATGTCCAGGATATCAGAGCAGCTGCTGTAGTAATAACTAATGCAGCGATTTTCTCCAAACTGAAAGGGGGCAGCTTACATAGGCATTTATCTTGTCACCACCCAAGCAGGACAGTGCCATCCAGCGAGGAGCTCCAAAGATTGCTCCCTCCACCCTACCAGTGGAGAAAAGCAAAGTAGTGATCGAAGAAAGGCTGAAAATTATGTGTGAGAGCCACAGCTTCTGCTAACAGCATGGCAAACTTCTCTTGCTCCAGGCTGTAGGAGCTCATTTCCTCACCCTGGTGTTTCCCCAGACTCCAGCACAAAATGATTTGTCAAGCTCTCCCTGCCATCCAATCCTGACTTACAGCAGACACAAGTCTGCAGACACAGAAACCCACCTATCTTCATGCTGCACATGAAAACCTATCTACACACACTCTTGTTTGTTTGCCTCCAGACTTATTTGTGGGCATATGTACCTCAGGGTAGGCCTACATGTCAACCTGGAGCCCCTGCTGAGGGAGCAGTCTCTGTAAGCTGCGTTTCACTCAAGGAATGAGCAGCCTGGCTGGAAAGCCCGACCAACACAGCTGCTCCTAGGAGCAGCTCATATGGCTCTGCCTTGGGCTGGGTAAGTGTGCCTTCAGCGTTGGAGTGGGACTTTAGCCCTAAATCAGGGAATAATTAGCTTTACAAACAGATTCTTTCAGAAGCCTGTATTTTCTTGGCTCTTCTCTGGGCCATTTTCCATCACAAAAGAGTGCCTTCTCACAGCATGCTGTTCAGTAATGTGTACAGCAAGGTATAGTATGCATCAAGAGACATGATACAGAAAGAGACAGCTGTCAAAAATCAACACATCCTCCTCCTTTTCTGATACCCTTTAACCAGAAAACACTTCAGATGCCTGTGAAATCACAGGTCAACCATTCAGACATAGGGAGCCATCAATTGGCAGCTCTTTCCTTCCAGCCAGCACCTCATCCTCCCATGCAAGGAGTCACCACCCTTTTTCCAGAGCAGCTCAGGCAGAGCTGAAGCAACCTGAGAAAGTTCCAGGCCACCAAAGCCCTTCACTTCTACTTCCATGCACCAGTGCTTTTCTCCGTCTGAAGTGAGGCTCTGGCCTATGTGCATTGGCCATTGCCCGTGTTTGTTGGCCTTTCTGCTCTGTCTGTATATTCCGTATTAGCCCAGAGACCCTCTAAGAGGTAACCTGTCCCCAGTTTCTCAAAGCTTTACTCTAGACTGGGAGTTTACAAAGGTGAAAGAAAATTTAAACCAAGGTTGGTGTGTACCTTAGTAGCCAGTAATCTTACTTTATTAGCTAATGTAGGTAAATCTCAGTGTGTACTGTTTACACTGGCTTTGCACTTGAGACCATGGCTTGGGGAAGCCTGCCCTAATAACCTGATGCTGGAAAGCCAACAGCTGCCACCATGGTGCCAGGGAAGAAGCAACCTGCAGATGCTATTAGAGGAATGGTGTCACTGAGAGACAGGCCAGGATCTCTGAGCTTAGAAATAACCATGAATCCTGATAAAAAAAAAAAATACAGACAAGCCAATGTGAAGAGCTCCAGCCAGAAATTGCACCTGCACACTGGTTAGGGTAATGGTGTGCATTAAACGCACTCCTTCATCTCCATAGGAGCTAGCAGATGTGTTGGCTTCAGTGTCCCTGAGTGGAGTCAAAAACCTTTGAAGTTCTTTTGTGTTGAAGAACAGCTGCAGCAAAGCGCAGCTTAAAGACCAAGCCTACCTGAACTAGTCTTATTTCTGGCAATGTCAGCTAAACGTGTCTTATATCTGGCAATGTCAGCTCCAGGTAGCCTATCGTGGATTTAGGTTTTTACCCTGCTTGCACTTCAGGGAAGGTGGTGGAGCTGACACCGGATGCACGTAACAGGTACGGTAGCGTAACTAATCCAACTTAAACAATTCAGGTTTAAAACCCCACTGAAGTCTAAAAGATATTACAGATTTTACTGCAAAAGAGTTAAGCATAGTGGCCATCTAAAGACTCTGGGTCTGCCTTCTCACTAGTTAGGGTTTTCCAGAACAGTAGTGAGTATATATTCATATCCTGCACTATATAAATATGGCATCACAGCACTAAGGACAATTCCAGCATTCGGAAGAGAGAATGAGGCCAGGATTAGTCAGTACTTGTGGTCACAGTCATGAAGGGGAACCCAAGGGTGATTGCAAACAGCTAAATCCAAAGCAGAAAGAAGATCCTGCTTCCCAGTGCAAAAAAGTCCAAAATTAGGTTAGGAAGAGCCATCCCTAGCCTAATATTGATTATGTTCCCTAATCTAGACAAACCTCTGAGTGTTTCCTTTCAAGTCTTCTGCTTTACCCCCTCAGGACTCAGAGTTTGGTTTCATAGCTGCTATTTTCTACATCAGATGTAAAATGCAAATGCATGGGAAGGCACAACAAAGTTTGAAACTGGCCCAGAAGGAGGCTAGGAAAAATGGAGAACTTGTCTCTGTCTGATGAAAGGAATCAGTAATGCTGAATGTAGGCATAGTAGATAAACACTGTATTAAACAAGCATATCCGTTCTTAGCCCCTAAGCTAGTAGAGCACAAGAAGCACATGCAAAATCAGAAATGTTTGAGTAGTCCTGTTTATTTCAACAGAATTACTTCCATGCTTAAAGTTATTCACGTTTAAATCCTCTGTTGTTCTCCAGTCTTAAAATGCAGTCACTTTTTCATATCCTAAGTGTCCATAATTTTAACATTCAAGGATGTTGTGGGGGTAAGTATTAATTTTGCTATTATTGCAAATAAGAAACTGAATAAGGAAAAGACAGGTCACCTATTACATGAAATAATAGCAATGAGATTGTTATTCCTAAGTATGCTGTCTTGACTCTTTGAGTTTGCTTTCTTCATTAACATAAATAATCCTTTCTACTCATAGGGTACAAAGTTAGTTGCACCATGAATAATTTTGTTTGCATTTTATTTAAATAATTCTACCAATAACTAAGAGCTAAACCCCCAAAGCAGTTCTCTGAAGACTGAAAATGAGATCCACATTCTTACCTAAAAGCCAGCTTAGGTTATGGCATTCTAGAAGTGCTGTCTGCAATTTCAAATGGGCACAATGATTTCAATCCAAAGCCTTGTCAGCCCTTGTATATCTAATCATTTTATTGATTCACACAAAAGCAATGAAGCATGGGTAGGTAAAGATCTCCTATGCAGGACTTATCTTTGTTTCATGGGCATGCCTGGTGGAATTATACTGAAATAATGAATATTTTTAGTTGGTTGAGATCTTGCAACAGAAAATGCACAAGATTTCTTGCAATCATTCAGACTGCTATTTATTTACGAATTTACCTTTATAACCTGGGGTGGTGCAACCCAAAAAGCTGTCAAGTTTTAGTATCAGTTTACTATGGTCTAGGAGAAGTTTTGAAGATCAGCACAAGGAAACTGGAAGTTTATAATGGGCTGTTGCCAGCTAAAACAGTTGGTAGGAAAAGTCCACTAGCCACTGTGCTTGAAAACTCCATGACATGCTGAGCACAAAGAGCCAAACCTCCTCTTCTCTTTGGAGGTTGCTTTCCAGGATTTACCCTGACACTTGCTGAACAGACTGCGTGAAAGACACGTCTTGTCTTGTTCTGCTGGTTATCATTCTTGCTTTTTTTTTTCTTTCCCTAAGAATGATTTCAGCAAAGACCATAAGCTTGTGACAGAGTGAATTTGTGATCTTATCCAATCATCTGGGCTGTTTGCAAAACTTCAGTAGGTGGCAGCGTTTTGTTGATAAATGTTTTGTTATCCAAGTGATCTCATTTAGTGCAACTGTTGCAATATTAATAAACTGAACTTATGATTGCATTTGCCAGGACTGAAAATATTGCCATCCTATCTGGCATTTGCTCTTATCTGAACTGACAACAACATCCATTGTATTTATAAAAGGGAAAAGTCTCTGTGTTTGTATGTGTCAGGGGCAGAGGGGAAAGGGAAAACAAGAGGAGAAGCAAAGGTAGATTAAGATTAAAACACTGATGTTGGATGTTGTTGACCACCTGATTTGTGATTGTAATAGATGAGCTTTCTGGAAATTTTGTTAAATTGCTGCTGGTGAATATATGGCTCAAAAGAATAGTCAGTAGGTTATTTCCTCACCTCTAGCTCACCAGTTCATATCAAGCCAGTGTTGATAGCACCTGAAAGTTGTTAGCACTTGGTAACTCATTTGGTGATCTACATTCAATTCTTACTGGATAGATGAGTATATCAGGGAAAGATCCCATCATAACTACTACTTGAGTAGCCCAGTTATAAAAAACATCAAGACTCAGCCCAAGAAAGAGTCCAGTGAGGATGAAGAGGGTAAGTGCTCCTTTACTGTACTGTTAGAAAAAAAAAAAAAAATTTAACTTCAGTCAATAATACAGCCCCATATATGTATATATATAAACACATATTATTATTGGACCTTAATAGAAATAGATCATTATTTTTATAGGTAGGTTTCTATGTAACATGTTGCCAGTTTTGCCTCTTACAAAAATAACGTCCTTCTTAGCCCAAAGTCCACCACACTGTTCTAAACATAAGGAACAACTTGTGCAGAAGAGGATTGTCCTCACAGTCATCCACCTAGCATGCAGTTACTTAAGAGTAAAAAAAAAATTGTAGTCTCTGACTCCCAGGAAAGAAGATCAAAGTCATTGGTTTTACTACAGGCTCTTCAGATTAAAACTGACTTAAATACACCAGCTTTGGGCTAAATCCCACTACCATTAAGGTTTATCACAAAAGTGCCATTGACATGAACAGAAGTTGGATCAAGCCTGTAGAGAACACATACAGACTAATATAAATCCTCTACAAATTAGGTATGATAAATAAAGCCAGGGTGCTGAAAGAGGCCTTATAGCTACATTTGTATATATGGACATAACTTTTATTATTCAGGAAATTCTCCAAGATTGAGCAATCAAGAAGGGAAAGACAGAATCAATGTTGCTAGATATCAAGGTGATTTAGACCTTGCAGGGGAAATTGCATAAAGATTAAAAGGTCTTTCAGCCTTATGAATGAAAGAGAATTGGAAAGAAGAAAGAGACAACTATGCTGTGATAATGCCATTGTGATCAAACATCATTTAGGTATGTCTCAAATCCTACATAAATACCTTCTCTCTACTTTCAATGCAGATTCCAGTGTTAATTCTAGGGGCAAAAGTACAAATGACAATATGGGACTAAGACATCAGAATAAAATTACACATATAACGTAGAAGCAAAACTCTAATGGCATTAACAGCAGATGTTTATGACAGTTTTCCTTCTCACCATTAGTTCATAGGCAGAGTGCAAGAAGTCATTACTCATTGTAGACCACAGTCATCAGACATATTCCACAACTGGCACTGAAAAAGCTACCAAGGTTTTAAACTCTCATGCTAGCTCTGGATTGATAGTGAATGGCAGTGCCCCTGTTTATAAAGGGAAAATGTAACCTGGATAACTGAAAGAACTGCAAGGATGTTAATAGTCATGTTTAATAGCTGCTAAGAGACCTGACTGAAACCAGACTGGCCCTTCTCACCTGTGAGGAAAGGGAAGTAACGGGCTGCCACTGTAACTGGGATGACCACCTAGGTGAAAAGGCAAAAATTATTAGAACTGAATCATGGATTTTGATGTCACTGAAACCAGAGGTGAACTCGGGGCTTACAAAGGGGTAAGAACTTCACCCCAAGTGTTTCACTGCAAGACGATGCATTTGTTACTTGTGATACGCACCTGAGAAAGGATGCCAGTGTGAACTCATGTGTTTATACCAATCCAGATCAAGTCTAAGAAGAGCAAAGATTTACAAGAGACATCTGACCACTTAATCAAAGCAGGTTGGAACTGTGCCTGAGATGTCTGCACAACCTCTTACAGCAACCCTATACCCTGCCTCAGATAGCTGTGGTGGTGCCAGCCTCCATCTGCCATTCATTAAATTTCTCAGCACCTGCCTCTGTGATTTCACTTACGCTCCATGTCACACTCACAAAGCTGCATTCTTCTCTTTCAAATCTGACCTTAAAAATGCTTCCTTCAAATGAGGCCCGGCAGGCCTTTGGCAGTGCCACCTGAAGAATCATGTCCACCATTGCTGGGCATGAGGAAAAATTTCTTCACTGAAGGGCTTGTCAGGCATTGGAAGAGGGTGCCCAGGGAAGTGGTTGAGTCACCATCCCTGGAGGTATTTAAAAAACATGTAGATGTGGTATTTACATGCATGGTTTAGTGGTGAAAGACACCTCAGCGTCAAGAAAGCTAAAGGTACAGAACTGAAACTCAAATCAAAGTAATTGAAATATATTATGTAAACATACACTGTAGTCAAAGGAATATAAACCCAGAAATTCCTAATAACATGAAAAAGCTCAGTGATGGAAAAGAAGCAGTCATGTTGATAATGATGGAATAAGCAATAACAGGTTTGGATTCCCAATCTGCAAGGCACTGAAGTGCGTGATTATTTCTGTTGAATTCAATGGAAATGCTTTTGTTCAAGTGCCTTGTTTCTGTTAAAATGTCTTATTTTCATGATATAAGAATAAAGATGATCTGTTGAAGCTGAGATGGAGAAGGTAGATTGTTAATCAGCCTAGTTCAACAGGTACTTGTTGCACAAACAAGTTATAGTTGCTGTAAAAAGGGATTTCTTCCTCATGAAGACATGTGAATGGCCAGTGGTATTTATTTACTTCCATTAGTGGGAGGGTTAATATTAAGTATCAGCACTTGGAGACTGAAATACTTTCTGTCTGCAACAAAATGATTACTTGTGTAAATATGCAGTGTGTGATTACAGGTGTTAGTGTGCACATAGGCTTCAGAGAAGAGCACAGCACACGAATAGGAGAATTTTTCCCTGAGTGAGAAAGAACACAGTATCCATAGATGGCCTCTAAAGAATGTGCTAGTTGGGTCAGACCTCTTCAAGGTCTTGCTCTTCAACGAATTTGCATCACTTGCTATGCCTTGGAGTAAAAATAAGGTACTCGCAGCTTGCTCTGATTTAGTTTGCTAACTACAACCTTAATCATACTTGGATGAGAAGGCTAGTATTTACTATACCATATGGCTGCTGGAGTCTGAGCAGAGACCAGTGCGTTGTCTTTCCTGTGGTCTCCCTGAAAGCCTTGGAGATAATCCCACTATCTTGCTTGCACAAGGAGAAAAAGGGTTTCCTCTATTTTATTTCACCTGCACTTGTAACAGTAAGTAGAGCCTAAGACAGGCGAAGCTGAGGCAGTGCCTAGCTACCACGTTCCGTGTACAAAGGCAGTCACTTGGAAGAAACCAACACACACTTTTGGAATAGAGGGCTAGACTTCAGCTACTATAGTATAAAATCAGATTAGCTCCAGAGAAGCAGGATTTATCACCATCTCACAGCAGTGATGCAGTTCTGAGTCTGGCCCACGATGCTGTAAGTACCCAAGCTAAATTCTGTCTCTGTATCAGTGTATGAATACCAAAAGATTTTACAAAGCTTCAAAATAGCAGAAGGGCAAAGAGTGCTCAGTAGATAAGCAGAGAAATAAGAGTTTGCCACTTATTCTTCATTTTGAAATGTCTAATCCAGGTCATGAAGGACCAGGCTAAAACAGGCTTGTTAAGTATGCAATGCCCTGAGGTGTGTGTCAACAATACATAAGTGCTTACTGACTAATCTCTTGAAAAGGAATGGAGGTTGAGGAAAGCTCTGTGGCTGAGAGAGAAATGCAAATGCAGATCGACCCCACAATGAAAAACCTTCTTATTAAACTGTGTTTTATCTTGGAGCAGTCCTTTTTTTCGGAACATATCCAAGCAGAGATAAAGGCATCTTACCATACTCATTAAACTGTGCATGGTTTGATGCAATCAGACTCAGACCATTTGCATATGGATCAGTTTAATCTAGTTCTTCCTGTCTCACACCTATTGTTAATCATACCTAGACTCCCTCCCCCCTTCCTAACAGTCATCCCCCTTCCTCCTCCATTCCTTTCATTCAAGTAGATAGATGAATAGGCATAAGGAGTTCAACATCTTTCTGAGTGATCATCTGCCTTGTATGCTCAGAATGTCCCATATTTTGCTGATTATGTTCTGGTTGGCATCCCATATGCTTCTGATAGTCTCTGTCTTTGCTAATTTAGGAAGTCTGAGGACATGAGAGGAAGAATATCGACTGTAAACCCCAGCTTAGGTTTAGCTCTAGCCACAAATTAGGTGAGATTTGCGTTCTCACCTTATTCAGCATTGTTAGAAGATCTCTCTCTGAGTAGCATGTTAAACTGAAAAAAAGGGAGTCCTTTTCTTTCAGGGGTTGAATATTATTTTTGTATTTAACCAGCAGCGGTGATAGATGCTTGTACATAATCAATCTACAGTGGTAGGGTGACATGATATTTGAATAAGTAGATAGTTTTATCTCTTAGGTGAAATACTGTTTGGGTCTTTTAATAACAGTGCTAGAGCTTTTTAAGACTTTCCCTCTGAATGCCTGAGTTCGTGCTGCTTTTTCAGATAATAATTACAGCCACAGGTAGAATGACTTTGCCCCAGATTTATTGTCATGAATCCCCAACCTTAGCTTTGTTTTTTACTGTAGGGTTTTCATTTCATCCTTCAAAATTTTCTGACCATCAGCATCATGATTATGGCCTTGGGGAAGTAATAGGCTTTATGATTGTGTGAGGAATGGGAGAGCAACAAATTGGGCAGTTTACACAAAATGTCTGGCATGGTGATTTTTCCACTCAAGGCTGATGCTGTGCAAGTCTGTGGAAATGTTCATACACATGTATTAAAAACATGATCTTTATTTTAAGTTGTTTTGTTGTATTCTGTCCATAGTTTTTATATAAAGCCAGCTTTTCACACAACCAAACTAAACAGGTTGTGTTTGACACTCTTGCTGCAACTAGAGTAATATGTCCTCTGAACAGTGAAGGTCAGGGTCCCAGGAGGATCTGCCTTTCAGCGGCATAGTTTTTTTCCTTTGGCATAAGGACAGTGATGTAAGTGCAGTTGGATCCAGCATTCATTCAACCAACATCGCACAAAGTGATCCTGATCTTTCTTTGGTAGAGATGGTAACCTGGGTGAATTCCCCCAGTCTTGAAGGGATTTTGTCGTATATATAAAGTGGGTGCAAACAATGCAAGTGCTGAGTAAGGAGGTGAAGGAGAGAATCCATATTCCATATTCTCCAGTATAACTCCCAAGGTGGCGTGTATGTATTGTGATTAAGACTGCTTTGATCACAGCAATTCATCCCTGATTCTGTGGTGCAGGGGAAAGTGTGGGCCAGTGAGATCTCAGCAAAATGGGACAGCTTTAGACAGCTAATAGAGAAGAACATGCATGTCACATGCATTAATATTCACATTCATTTCTGCTGATTATATTTCAGCTTAGGATGATGCATTATTTATATTAGAAATCCTTTTATAGTATCTTGTGAGTAAGGAAGTTACAGCTCATGAGGTGGAGAAGATGAGCACTCCTTAGCAAAGGACAATCTGTGCTGTGTCTTCATAGCATTTAGCACACTGGGCTGTGACCTTATTGAACACCCTCAGACAATGCTGTAATTCCAGAGAATCTAAGAAACAAAACATAATCTCTGATAGCTTTTTCCACAGGACATGGAGAACTTCATTAACTCTGCCTGCTTTGCTGGGAACAGGAAGGAATTAAAAAGAAAACATGCTAAAAATGTTAACTGAACAATTTTAAACCCCTGGAGGGGAAAAAATGTTATATACAATTTTATTTCCTGGGAAGGACTAAGAACCAGGTCAGCAGAATTTTAGAAAAATTTGATGCAGTTCTCCCTGTCAAAATTTTGTGCCTGAAACTACAACAGCCTCGATATTTTTTCCCTTGTTTGAAGCACAAGAAAGGTTCCTTTTACAGAAGTTTCAGCTTCTACAGGGGATTTCAGCTGACTGAATCCAATGATTCACTGTCAGCAAGAATATAAAGGTGACTGTGGCTCCACTAAGCCCTTTTCTGCTGCTAAGGTAGCAGTTTTAGATTCCTTGTCATGACATAAATGAAAGCAGCATTGGAAAGCATGCACCAAAAGAGGCTGATCTAAGGTTTAACAACTTTCAGAACTGTATTTGCTAATTTGAAGTAATTGATTTTTCTCAATCTTCATGTTCCTTTTAATTTAATTTATTTTCAGTGTGCAGTTTTTTAGAGAGGAGAGGTGAGAAGAAGAAGTGAATTTCCATCCCCTGGCACCATATTAATGAAGCAATATTCCTACACTAGCCTCCATCCCTGGAACTAGTGGGGTGCCTGAAAGCAGTAGGCAGCTGTTCCTCTGTGACACAGGCACAGGACAGAAAAGAGGCATATAAGGGTGCTAGCGAGCTTCACAGGTATTATAAAAGGAAAGGAAAACTAAGGCTGCAGTACCTTGAGCTTGCTTCATATTTTCCTGGGAGTGCATATGTGCTCATGGGTATAGACTCACTTGTGCCCCTTTCTCTTCTAGTCTGTCCCAAGCTTGCTCTCCGATACCTAATACTTCTGCTACCCAGACAGCTGAAGCTCTCATCTAGGTCTATTAAACAGTGGCTATTTCTTCAACCCATTTGATGCCAGGGCACAAGCAACAGGCACAGCAATGGGACTGCTCTTTGCTTGCAGTCTCTGTGTCCCGAGTCACATCATCTGCTGGGGCAACTGTTCTGAGGTCCTGGGATAAAGCCTGCTCAGGGCAAATGGCATCTCTGGGCAGTCGTTTCATGGCATAAGCAAAACAAAATAGTTTCAAAAATCGGATATTTAGCTAAATTTGACTACAGTTTTACAATTATGTCAAAAGAAAAAGCCTCTGGTACCCCTTCATACCTCAGAGAATTCGTAGCTTTCCCTCAGACAGTGGAGGACCATTTGATAATCTGCAGCTCATGTCCTGCATACACAGGCTAAAGGATGGTGAGTGAGTGGAGTTGGAGCTGGGAAAAGTGAAGCAATATTAATATCATTTTAGCATCTAACAGGTGTCATCTGCACATAAATACCAGCCATTAGCATGGTGTACTCTCAATCACCTTATCTTTTGTTCATGTTAAGTTCTTCATTCGTATGTGCAGGGAGAGAAAACTCAAGTGTAAATATTCAGCCTACAAGTGAGTGAGGGTTACAAGAGAAAATGTCGTGGTTTAAACCCAGTCAGGCAACTTGTTCACTCACTCCCAGTGAGTGGTGCCGAGCTGACAACAATCGAGGTCCGTGTCCCCCCCCCCCCACCGGGGTTCTCTCCCACTCCCGGAGGAACGGGGAGGAGGATCGAAAAAAAATGCAACTCCCACGGGCTGAGACAAGAACAGTCCAGCAACCAATGTACACAAATCACCACCGCAACTATCAACTACAACAATGATAAGGGAAAATAACAAGGGAAGAGAATACGATACCACCGGCCAAGGAAACGAGTTCCACCTGGAAGCCCTTATCCTTCCAGGTAACTCCCAGTCACCCCCCACCCCGGGCATGACGTGCTGTGGTATGGAATACCTCCCCGGCTAGCCCGGGTCAGGCGCCCCGTCTCTGCTTCCTCCCGGCTTCCCCTCCTCCCTGGCAGAGCATGAGCCTCACAAAGTCCTTGGTCAGGGTAAACATCACTTAGCAACAACTGAAAACATCGACTTCACCAACACTGTTCCCAGGCTGGAAGTCAAAACACAGCACTGCACCAGCTACCACAAAGGAAAAAAAAAACATGACTGCTACTGCTGAACCCAGGACATCTTGTTACTCTTTCCTTTTGTTTTTTATTCCTGCCACATGCTCTGTGCTCTTAGAAAGTCTAAGAATTCATTCTTCCTAGTGAACCTCATGCTAGAATCAGAATATGATGAGCTTGCATTTTTTCTGCTAGGGGAGTACCTTGAGGCCACAGCATCACAGTAGGTTGTGATGTAAAGGTTTACAGTCATGTGTCTTAAAAAACACTATCGCTTCCAACAAAGTCCCCAAGCCCACCTTCTCCTCTCATTGAAAATTTACAAGCAAATTCAAAGAAAATGATTTTTTTTGTGGTATATGAATGCTTAGTACAACTGTAGTATAAAGGTGAATTGAACTGAAGAGGATCTCTTTCAATACTATCTGCTATATATCAATTGACTAAGGGAGTCTGAATCTCATTATTGAATGGACAGCCTTTATAATCATCACTCACTAAATACAGATTAAATGGTTTGAAGATAATAATCATCCTTCCTATCTTACCTTTACAGGGGTAAGATTTTACACTGTGCTTTGCACTCAACATAAGTCACACACAATACCCACTATTGAAGGACAGGTATCAATTTAGCCTGTCTTAATTCTGAGGTCATCACTGCAGTATCACAGCATTTCACAGATGTGTGGCTTTAATGATAGTGCTTTCCTTTTTTCCTCTTCTTCCTCCAGTCTACAAGTGCTGGGCATTGACTTCAGTGCAGACTTACTGGGTTTAGTATAGGAAAAATATGTCATTAGCACTGTTTTTGTCATTTGCCTCTGAGGCTTGGACTCATCCTGGCTATGTTAGAGTGTTTGTTCTGGAGGTGTAAGGTTGTGACAGAGCAACTTGAGTTTCTCATAACCAAGAGCCACCCTGCTGGACTGCACTTGGCTGGGAGAGAGCCCCACTGCAGTGGCACCAGACAGAGCAGCCTGGGGAGGGGTCTGGGCACAGGTCAGCAGGCTGCCAAGTACATCCCAGGTTGTGAAGCATGTACAGCTACTTCTTCAGAAAAAAAGGTCTTGCCAGAGCTGGCATATGCAAACACTACCAGTTTATTTAAAACAACATCCAAGCTAATCAGCAAGTTAAGAGCATAGCCAAGATCTCTGATCAAACATAAGGTCAGTACCATTAAAAGAAAAAAGGTTTGGGGAGGGTCTCTTTCCTCTCTGAGCCAATTTTTTGAAGTAATGGGCAGGAGCATTGTGTAAATGTACTTCACAAATTGATCCAATACATAATCAGCTTGGTTCCTCTCACAAACTGGGCTTTACAAGTCCTGATCATCCTAGGAGACATGCACTGACTCTGGTTCAGATTCATATTCATGAAAAGCAGATACAGTGTTGATAACTTACACTTCCTTATCAGAAATACTTTGTGGGAGACATCCGGTACAGCATTTGCCTTTCCATAGCTATATCACATCACATACTCATAATAAACTATCTAGTGCACAGAGGTTTTTCTTCCCCTCTGTCATCTGTAACCAATAAACTCCTATATAAGAATTTTTCTGTTTTACTTCTAAAGTAAATGATCCTTCTTTTTGAACTATAAATGCCATCCTATTTCTTTCTGCCAGACTACTGAAGTCTTCAGCTTCTTCTATGCTATCATTTAAACCTTTTCTGTCTTCACAATGCCCCCCAGCCTGGTACCAGCAAGAAAATGCATTAGCACATCTTTATTTTTTGTGCCAGGGTCATTACCAAAAATAAGGCTGGTCCCCATTCTTCCTCCTGTGAAACCTCACAGACTATGGCACTTAAGGGAAACAATTACGATGTCTTTGCTGAGGGAGATTGGCCATTTTATCTGTGAGCACACATCATCTCACATGTCAGTTAAATTAGAAACCTACATGTTTGCATGTAAGTTCCAACTATTATATGTATTCCTTGTTTCACTGGGTATCCTAATGTGCTGAACTCCTGAAGGAAACCAGAGACTGGCTGCAGCACATTAGACAAATCTTATAAACCTCAGAATAAACCTTCTTGTCCCAGAGCTGTAAATGAATGTAATGGTGCTTATTCACATGCAGAAAGTGCTAGAGAGCAGTAAGCAAGGAACCCTGGACTACAAAGCATACATTTCACCGGCCAGTGATTTCCAGTGTGTATATCTGAAACTGAAGTGAATGACAAACAGTTTGTCTTACTAGTGTTCACACTTTCTTCTTTAGCTCTTTGAAGAGTAGGCTTGTGTTTGAAAGTCATAGGAAGAGCCCTGTGCCGTTGTGCATCTTGAATTTTTCACTTACAAACTGATATTTTGCAGATTACACCTGTAACTGCACTATCCTGTAGGCACATAACATAAGAGGAAAAAAAACCACTTTTTGTGGAAAGAAGATTAATAGTATACACCCACCCTCCACCAACTTCAATATGAAAAGACAGCCATTAAAAATTTGGTTTGGAATCTGAAGGAATTATTTCAAATCATGAATGCCAAGAAGAGGTTTTGTTTAACAAGGACAGTAAATCCCATGAAGCATGCTATGAGTTTATACCAGTCATGAAGCAGTATCTCACTGCTGTTCTCTTACCAGGAGCACCTACATTCTTTCCATTCTATGTAGCCCCTAACACATGGCATAATTAAAGAACATCCTGGCTTAGCTATATAACAAAATCTGATTTTTTTTATGTTGCTTTTTGTTTTGCTTTGTTTTGGTTTTGTTTTTTTTCCTAATCCACAGTCTTCCTTCTACAAAGTCAGAAATAAGTCTCCTATCAAATCAGGGACTATCTACATGTGTGGGTTGGACTTTTTGCATAGAAGATGTAAATACTTCCCATTTTTTTTTTTCTGAAAAGCTGTCTTCTACTGACTTCTGCATGCACTTTTCTGCAATTCTATAGCTAGCGCAAGCTTAGCAAGGTCAGACAAGGTCAACTGTTGGAAGAACATCCTTTAAGGTAAACTTGTGTAGTAGAGAAAGGAGTACTGGTAATTATAGATGTGATTGATAGACCTTTTTTGACTTGGTACTGGTAGAGTAAGTGAGTAAGGGCAGTATGAAAAGTCAGTGTATTGATAGAGGACACAGTAGTTAGAATATTTGGAAAGTGAAGGGGGTTTTGGCTACTTGTGGTAGTAGAAGAGCCCTGAGTATGTAGAGGGGGCAGTGATGGCTTAATGTGAGCATCACATTCTTCCTGCCCCATGATCTCAGCAGGGCTGCATAGCTCACTACCACTCATGACTCACTACCATTCTAGCACATTTGCTTTTCCAGCAAAACTCTCTCCCAGGTCTACCCTGAAATGCTGTGTAGCAAAGCAGAGCATTACAACAGTTGCCACGTTATACCATGTCTTCAGCCATGCCCTTGCAATGGATAACATGCTCAATGCATGTTTCCTTCAGCCTGTCAGTACTCAGATTTCATTTGTATGGAATGAAAAGCACTAACAAAATGTGGGATGCATGAGAAATGCATTAATCCTTTCACATTTAAAGTCTTATACAGTATGTATTTTAAATTATAAAACTATTCCATCAAATATGTACAGGGTTTTTTTCCTCTCTAATACGGCTGCTACTGCTGCTACTATTCAGTTTAGCCTAAATCATGAAAATACAAAATCATATTCTTGTTTACTGCCACCTTTTCCTCCATCTAACCCCTCCTCCCCATTTTTCTCTCTAAGCTGCTTGAAAACATTCAGTTACCCAGCCCTGGAGGTGAAACTACTCAGAGAACTTCAAGGTTATGAGATGCAAAAGCTTGGCTTTTATTTGTTTCACAGTCAGAGCACAGGATGAAAACCTCCGTTGTGCAGCTCTGCTAACACATAAAGGAAGCTTTAATTGAGTTTAAATAGCAAGTGTATTTTTACATAATTAGGAAAAACAAAATCCCACACAACAATGTTGAACAGATAGTGGTGTTGTTTTTATCAATTTAGTTGAAAGTGGAAAAAAAAAAAGAAAGGCAAAGAAGGCAGCAATGGCCAAAGCAGATAAACAACATTCAGGGTGCTACTGCTATGTGAGATAGAAAAGCAAAACCATTGGTAAGAATTAAGTACTCACTGCAGAGAGGGAGAAACATTTGAAGTTATCAAAGAGAGAAGTCTTGATGTCAGAAAGAAAGAGGAATCTTGGTTTAAAGGACGGTTAAAGCTTTTACTTTGGAATGATCTGAATTTTGAAAAGACACCCAGAAGAGGTAAAGAACAAACCAGGGAGTTCAAGAGCTAATAGCTGTAAAAAAAAAAAAAAAAAAAAATGTGAATAATTGGTGGGATGTGAGCAGTACATAGGAATGTTTTAGGGAGCTGAGCTCAGAGATCTGAGGTGCTTTGTCTTGAATTGCCAGTTAAGTCATTAGGACTCCCACTTTTCTTTACAAGTCTTGTAGCAGTTTGCTCAGACATTGCAAAAGAAATTAAAATTAAAACTCCATGTTTCTATTTGCCTGGGTGGTGCCTGAAAAACAATACATATTTATGTGTGCGGAGTTGTCGACACATTACACAGCACTTGTAAGCACTATCCATATTCAGTGATATGGTTGCACAATTATAAAGCACAAGTGCTTCCATTTCTCTTGAAGATGTACAACAGGAAGCTGTTTGAAATATTCCCACTGCTATTACACCCAAGTGCATTTTTACATGGCCATCTTTGTCAGCAATTTGTCCTCGTGCTCTGATAGTGACAACAATCAGATGCACTGAGGTGTGCCAGAAATTACACATCCAGACAAACTGGAGATGAAGACAGGGCCTGTTGGGACAGATCCCCACAGTGCACCTCTTGCAAGGTGACCTTGGTGTCTGTGTGGAGGGCTGGGGGCACTCAGCTCTCTAAGACCCCACAAAAAATTGAAGCCATTTCAATGCTCACAGGCAATCACATTACAAACTTATTACTTGTAATTTCCACCTTACACCCCCACTTCCCTATATACTGCTCCTGTTGGTCCCCAGGCGTGGGTTGCCTCTTGCTTCTGCTGTAGAAGCTGCTGGCAGCACAAACTGCTCCCTGGGAGCACAGCCCTCCTCAGGAGGCAGCTGCTGGGGACTCCCACAGCACAGGCAATAAATAGTAAAGACCCATTTGGGGCAGATGTGCCAACTGCTGCACTCAAACGGATGTGGGTGCAGCCCCTGAACTGCACCAGACTGCCAGGTTTGGATCAGGGCAAAATAAAAATCAAAGCACTGACATCCCCAGGACAGTGAAACTTACAACAGGGATGATATAAAATGACTGCCAGCAGTTGAAGAGGATTGGACTGGAGCCAGGATACATTATAATATTTGTAGTAGCCCCATAAAAAAGCAAACTGCCTTTCAGAGGATGGAAAGGGGCTGTGTTTTTGTGTTTGTGTGTGTTGTGGTATATGCATGTGTCCATTTTTATTGAAATCATGTACTTCCATCATTTCCTTGATGGCTTGATTTTGGGAGGATTTCCTGATAATTTGTGCCAAATGAAACTTCCTTTAGTTATCTCCCTGCTGTATCTTCTGATAACTTGCCCTGTTTTCTAGCTGCAGCCATGGCTGATGAAACTACATTAAGCTTCCAAAATTACACTGCAGTGAATCAAAGTCAGAGAAAATAGCAAGGAAGAATTAAATATTGTCCCTGTGCTGTGCTCACACCTCCATGGGAGGTCAGAATCAAGGTATATTTACGACTGTATTTGCTGTTGTTAGATACTGTACCTTGTGATACTGAATGCTTGTGAGACTTAATGTTTTAATTTCTTTGTTCCATCGCACTAGGTCGAATTTCTTTTTGATTTGCTTGGGAGACTTGTTTTTTGACCAGTCCATTAGACCCATGGCATTGAGTGCTTGAGAAGGAAACTGAGCTCCCATTCCAATGTTTCCCATTTTTGACATCAGCATTAATGTTCCTTCTGCCCTGGTCTCTGAATAAGAGCAGTGTTGTCCTTGTCCCATGATGTTCAGAAACAAGGTGTTGCTGTTCCCAGGGCTGAACTATCCCCACAAATGAAATTCTGTGTTTTGTTTCTCATCTATAAAGGATTCCTGC
Organism: Pezoporus wallicus; assembly: GCF_028554395.1. Lineage (NCBI taxonomy): Eukaryota > Metazoa > Chordata > Aves > Psittaciformes > Psittacidae > Pezoporus > Pezoporus wallicus. The sequence goes on from NW_026635157.1 coordinate 3,008,649, forward strand.
TTTGAACAACTTATAGAAGTAAATTCAGCCAAGCTGAATCCAAATCACTGCAGAAGCAGAGCTCTCAAAAAGCCACTTTTAAGGTGAGCAGAGGAAATGCCATCTTCCCACCATGCAGTGGTTTTGGTCAGAATGGAAAGTAGATGTCTGTTTTGAGACAGTCTGTTTTCCTCATATTCCCAGCTAGATGGAAGAAGGAAGCTTTGCAAGCACATGAAAATCTCTTGCATGACTGCCAGCCCAGGAATGGTTGGGAAAGGTACCACATTTGAGCCACTTTATGGGAAATACAGGAAAATGCCATGGAGCTGAAGAAAAGAGCTCAGACTTCACCTAGCTGATTCTAACCAGATTTGGGTTGTGTTTATATCGAATAAGGGAATTAGGTTCCTTGGATTAAACTAGTGGGTGGTTGCTGATTCAGAAACACTGTCATTGCTAAACACCTCTATCCACATGGTCCTACACAGCGCCCTGTGGAGTCATGCTATCGAGCTCTAGGTGAAGTAATTTAATCACCAGAAGCAATATTCCCACCTCAGGACAACTTTCCTCCTCAGAGCAGCTAGCCTTCCTGGCAGGAAAGGTCTTTCCCTTCTGCTGTTTTGTGGAGGGCTCAGAGGATGCCAATAACATCCCTCAGGCTGCAACACAATCTAAAGCTTCCTGTGTGAACTGCTGTGAGGAAATATCTTTTTCTGTCCATGATCTTACTCAAGAAGCTTCTAGACACACATAAGAGCAATGGGAAGCTGTACTTCTGGAAAGCCATGGCATCATATTGCCTGCAGGCTGCTTCTTGCACTGTCTGGGTACCAGCCCCGTCTGGTGTGGCCACCAAACAGCTGTATACATGCAATCTAGAGCTCAAGGTTTTTGAACTGGTATTAACATGAGTTGTCAGTGCTATTTTTGGATTCTCTCCATGTGGCTATTATTGTCTTAAGTATTTAGATTAAGCATTTTAAAATACCTTAGTGAACCAGTGATGTTAGCACAGAAATCAATTGCTGAAGTTCTAGTGCCTTTTAAAAACAGGCTTCACAAATGTCTTTCATGTGTAGTTTAGATGTAGTGCCCAGTATAGATGACATCTAGAGATGCTGCAGATGTAACTGGTACCAAAAATCACAGCATTTGTACATGTGCGAGCATAGCTCACCAGCAGTTTAGTCATAGCATCAGTGAACATACTTATTTGGAGGAACTGCAGCTCACTTGGGCTAAATCAACACACACAACAATGCAGTCTGGGGCCAAGCAGCAATATGTTGCTTATATCTATCAATCTGAAAACTCATACCACCTACATGGAGAGGCTGTGAGGTGTTCTCACTTGCTCCTGGCAAGCCACCTCTCCCTTCAGGGCACTGGGGTGGGCATAAAGAAATGGCATAGTCCTGGGCTCTGGGAGGATTATCCCACTTTACCTTCAGCTCCCTGGACAGCTTTGGCTGAGCAGGAAAGTCCTGCCATGTATTGTGAAAGGTTTAAAAATGGACTTTCTGCCCCTGATGAAAGTTAACTGCTGTGCAATGGTACCACAGGAGTGATACCTGGGGTGGATCTGGGCTATCTTCGGTGTGCAGTTAAGTTTAGAGTCAGGATGATGTCCAGCCGCTATCTGAAGACTTAAACTCCATTTTCTTTAAATTTTACACTCCTATCAGGAAATAAATCCCTCTTTGATTGGGGGTAGAATTGAAAAGCTGGCAGGTCACTGTCTTCATTGCTGTGCCTGCAGATACAAATTCACTCACTTACTGCTTAACTGTGAGTGACACAGAGGGCATCACAGGTCAGAGCCCAGTTCAAAAGTGAGGGAGTCACATAACTCATAGTAAGAGTGACAATAGGCATGATCTTTCTGGTGATATGCCCAGAGAAGATGGGGGGGCAGAGGTTCAGTGGCAAGTACTTACTCTACCTTGGCCGCAGTATTGATAATGCCTTCCTATAACTCCTTCCTTATGTAACTGCATCATTCACTTAATACTGGCCACCATTTTCTTAATACCACTCCTTCTGACAAAGGAAAACATTTTTGCTTTCATTATGTTATGTACAACAGTTAACAAGCCCCTTAGAATGCAGCAAATCATCTTTATGTTTTGTGGGCATCTAGTACAGCTTTTGGCAGTGACAGAAACAGCAATACCTCTCCATATGGCCAAACCTTTCCTGCCACCTGTACTATGGGAGCGCATTTGTCTGACACAGCATCCTGGTGAGCTTTCAGTGAAAACACGGCCACGACACACCATCAAGCCCACAGTGTCCATGTTTGGTTTGGCTCACTAACAAGCAGCTGTTTCCAAACAGTTTCTGTTCATCCAGAGACTATAACACTGCTCTTGGTATGTATCCCACCTACTCCAGATTAACTACCAGCTAAGAGGATCCTTGGAAATATTCAATTACGGCTTCCTACTGTACCATGACAGAAGCTAGAGATCTTTTACGTGTATTTTTTGTTTCATTGACTGTATTTGCTATGTTTCAAGAAAACAGTAGACAACAAAATCTTGATTTAGATTTGAGCTTGCCTACATCTCCAGATTATTCAGAATTGGGATTCCAGTCCATACTTAGCTCAAGTTGTTTCAACTATGAAATGTACTTAGATTAGTTGGGCGTCTTGGCAATTGTTAATGACTAATTTTTTCTTTTCCAGTTCATTCCACTTCTATCAATGTACTGAGTGAATTCCTACTCCGGTCCACTAACTTCACAAGACAAATAACACTCATGAACAAGCTCATAGCTTGTTGGGAGCAAAGTAGGACAATGGGATAATACTGTACTTGCATAGGACTGATGGCAGGAGACCAGCCAGCTGTGAAGAGGTAAATTGAGACAGGAATGGTTCTTTGCAGTCACATTAGGAAATTCAACTGTACTTGTTTAAAGGACTTTTCAAAGAAATCAAGAGAAACATACAGTTGTAAGCAAGGAAGTTGAGGAAAGAAAAGAGTTTCAAATCTGAAGGTACATCGAGAGGACAAGGAAAATGAAGAAAAATAGTGTCATTGGTGACCATTTACATACCTACCTCTTTCCATACAGCAACACATCCTAGTGGATCACAGCACTTCAGAAGCTTAAAATGCCAAGAAGTTTTAGAGATTTCCCACAAGCTAGCTTCCAGTGGATCCAGAACTAATGCTACTCATGTCAATGCACTACAGTGCAGTTGAGCAGTATGAAATGCTATTACAAGTGAAAGCAGCAGTTAGTGAAGTGTAGCAGCTGCTCAGATTTTCTACTTAAAGATTTATGATTAACTCTTCTTCATTAAAGAGTTTGGTGAAGTTGGATGCTTTTATTACTGTATTGCTTGCACCTTTTCAAGTCCAGCAAGTCTGATGAAAAATGTGTGAGTATGAAGAGTGCAATGTATCTCTACAAAATTAGAACCTATTTCTCCTCCAGGTTTTCCCTGCTTCAAATTTATGCTATGTTCTGCCTCACCAAAAGGATGAGACAATGATCATTATCCTGTTTATCCTCATCAGGCTATGTCAATGTTGGATATCAGTACAGAATTTTGTGGCAAGAAAGTCATGCAATGTGTTTTTGTTTGATTCAGACTCAAAACCAAAGAAGAATCAACTTACAGGAAGAGAGGAAAAGAAGAGCACTTTTCATCCCTTTCCCTCAGCACATAAATGAATTGTGCATCTTTGGAGGAACATTTGCAGGTGTTCGAGGGTTCTATGCTATCTTTTTACTTTTTTGAATATTGGTTTTATTGAATATTGGTTTTATTGAATATTAGTTTTAATAGTCAACAGTTTCATGTTTTCTTGCAGCTACTTGGTCCCAAAGTTAGCTCAGAATGTCTCGTGCAAGGAGGACCTCAGAAAATTTCCTACTCAAATATGCTGTATTGACAAATATGTTACAAGCGTCACAACGTGGGGACCTTAATCAGGCAGGACTTCTGATTCTCTAAGTTCCTCCTTGTTCCTGATTAAAATGAAATAGCTTTTTCTCCTCAGTTAGCCTCTCAATACCTCTTACTCCCACTACTTTAAAGCTTTTATTGTCATTCTTGTCTCTCCAGCATGATACACGTACTTACCCCATGTTGGTAGCCTTTCTATCAGATTGAGAAAAGTCTGACAGCACCTTTGGCTTTCCTAATTGAGCCTAAGAAACCCAGCATGCCAGGTAATTCTCAGAATACAGGTTTTTCGCTGCTTCCAGGATTGGACCACACCAATCTCAGAAGCCTCAAACAGCATCTGCAATCGGTATGCAAAAATCTATCATGGAAAGCTGCTTGCTGGAGTAATTTGTGTCTCCATGCGCCATACGTTTAAGAGAAAGAATGTGACAATCACAGCAGCACCCTGTCCAGAAGTCATAAGCAGTTAACAGCATGCAATGTGATCGTTGGCAGGCCTGCTGGTCTGAGTCATATAGCCAAAGATGAACTTATAAAACACAGTAAATGGGATGGGAAGAGAGGAAAGGGAATTGGCATTTGAAACCATGCATCAGCTTGATAGGAATGCTCTGCAACTGCCTCCTAGTTTTGCATTTCCATTTTTTTAATGCCTGGCTGACCCAGACAAGGACTCATCTACCTGTTCTTCCACCAAAGCATAGGTCTTGAAGAGTAAATCAAGTTTAGATAGGAGTACTCCAAATTTTTATTCTGGAGAAGTTCCTACAGCAGAGGGATATATAGGATGCTATAGTTAGACTTCCGTGCCAGAAATAGCTCATGTCTTTCACAGAAGGGATAAAAAGTGACTTACAGGAAAGGTGGAGCCCCTTTCCAATCAGGAGTACAATGCCACATTTTCACATGGTGGTATGTGGTGGCACAGTCCCCCCATACAGTCCATGCTAAGTTGCCCCTGCAGAAGATAGGGTCTATTTTCCTATCCTGGGCAGAACATGCATTTGATGGGGCTCTGATATCTGCCAAAGAAAGGAATGGATTGGGTGTTTTGTGCAGGGAGGAGGGATATGTTTGTGTTCTTGCAGCAATTATACCCTGAAACCCAGAGGCTGACGGTTGCTGCTCCAGGGCAGCCGACTTTGCTTCCTGCAGCTGGCTGCTTAATACTGCAAAGGTGATAAAACCTGAAGGGAGGCACTGAATAGGTGGTAATTATGACTGACACAATGACGGCTTGTGCAGACATGTTACTGTGGAACAAAACACCACAGTTAGCTAACAAGAGATCTGTATAAGGTTTTTCACTGGCACTGTGTTTCCTGTCTGACACTTCTGAAATTGGAGGGAAAAAAGCATTGTGAGCTTCAGCATTCAGAGATATAATAGGCCAGACGAGCTGAGGGTGGAATGCCAACATCTGTCCCTTTCAGGATGATTATAGCAGGTTCTGTTTCCATGTTGATTTCTGCAAAACTGCTTTTCTTACTTACAGTTTTTTCCTTCAAAATTGTCTCTTCTGGGTTGTCTCTCTGTGATACGGTTGACGACACTACACCACCATCTCTCTTAAGCACACGATTTTCTGAATAGTTTCAAACAACTACAGGGATGCATGTGTGTAGGCAAACCCACATGGTCAAATTATTCTCTTTCCCTTCCTTTACCTAGGGGGACAGAGCGGCTTTCTTGAATAATTATGCTTTTATACAGAGGGCTGAGGAAGGGATACTGGGACATCCTGTTCAATCAGCATGTCTTTGGAACTTGTCAAGTGTTAATGGACAAAAAAAAAATCCTTTTTCTGCCTGGTAAGAATATCTGAGATAAACCAGAAATCTGCCAGGTTTCTATAATAATAGCAGTAGCTAGGAAACAAGAATAAGGACTCAAATTCATCACTGCATAAGCACTGCTCTATAGAACTTCTTTCTTCCCACCTTTTTGAAGTGGAACATGGAATTGCCATGGCAGAAGACTTGCTTTTAATCAAATAGGAAACTGACAACCCAAGTTCACAGCTGGGGTGGGAATTAAGCAGAGCAGGAACCTGTACCAGGTAAGAGCCCTAATAGCACATGTGCTGAGGAGGGCAAGAAGAATCATTTCTATCACCGCAGTGCAAAAAAGAGACAAAATAATTCCACTCTGTTGTTGGGAAACTTATGCACTGGAAGTTTATCAGAAGTGGTACAATTCCGCAGGAGATGTCTGTCTCAATCCATCTACACATTTTAATGAAAAACACTTTTGTCAGAAATTTTCCAACTGTTTGCTGATTCTGCCAACAGTGCATTTGCTTTCCATGGAAACTCCATGGAGTACTCTTCCCCAAGGCACTCTGATGGAATTACCCAATTTATACACCTTTCACACCTCTTTTTCATCTTTGGATTTCTTCCCATTTAGAAAAGTGGAAAGCCTTTGCTTCACCCAGTAGCCATGCCATTTTTAGGAAAGAACCTCCTGATCCTCAAATCTAGCAGTCAGAATTTGTTGAGTAAAATCTGTAAATCTTGAACACTGTATTACACATAGCAGGCATATAAAAAATCATCCATTTTCCTCATGGCCATTGCAGAATATCTGATATTTTATCTCTTCCTATCCCACTTGTTAAATTTTTCTATGGTTGTCTAAACAACTAACTCTACAGCTGAATGACCATACTTTTTAATCTGTCCATAAAGGGCCTGTGAATTAAAGTTGGCATAATGTAACTTATGCAAAGGTGAATGGAAAATACTTTAATTTTATGCAGCTATAGATTATTGTTCGACAGCCAGTGCTTTTGTCTATATGATTTCATTTAGAAGATGTACATGTGTTCCAGATTTGGAGCTAATAACTACAAGGATATACTGTTTAAAGAAAACTGTAATCCAATTTATATTTTTTTTAATTATTTCACTGTGTTGAAACAACATGATTCATCCACAATTGGTTCTGAGGCCAGAAGAGTGGCCTATGGAAAGTGGTTGCTGTATAAATCAACATGTAGACTTGTGCTTGTGTCCTTCTGTGGCACATACTGGCATTGGCTACTAGTCATTTATTCCTCCCGCTGTGCACAACACTGAGGACACTAAGAATTAACTATAAGCAGTTTTTTCTTCTCTGGATTTTAATAGAGAAAAAAAAACAGCAAATGTGCCCTAAGGGCTGCTTTCTAAATTCTACTTTGGATTCAGTTCTTACCTACATCTTGATTAAATGTATTAGGCTGTCACTCCACCTAGTCTAGCATCTTGTCTTGGGCAGTGGCCAGTGCTTTCAAGAGGAGCTTTACATGCCTGTGGGAGAAAGGGATGGTAGGAAATTAGCAAGGTGTATGATCAGGAAGAAGAAGGGTCACACATCTAAAGTTATTTCCTCTTACTCACAGCTCTCCTTTAACATCACCTGGAGCAAGCAATATAATAACAGGTGCATGTAATGTAAAGTCATGGCACAGAGAGTACTGGGAATGCAATGCCATAAGGGAGATGTTGGAATATGTCTGCATAAGTCATCAGAAACGTGGAATAAGCCTGAATATCTGAAAAGGCAATAAAATCTGCTGTTCTAGGTTGAGTTCCAAGGTAAAAAAAAAGACCACCATGCTTAAGAGGAACAAGGAAGTGTGATATAGAAGCTTTAGCTCTGGTTCAGAGAAGCTAGGTCTGCTGTCTGATTCCTATAATCCATTGCTGAAATGGCTGGAGCATCAATATTCACTGTCACACCACAGGACAAATGGTGAAATACTTATAGAATAAAGGAGGTATGAAGGGGTCTACAGAGGTCTGTGGCCTAGTATTCTGCTCAAAGCAGGGCCAGCTTTAAAGGGCAGAGTTAATACGAAAGATTAGGCAATCAGTTGCATCCTGTCTTGGCCAGTGAACACAGTATCAGAAATCAACCTCACCATGCTTGAGGAGAATAAGAGTATCAATACGGAGAACCCTGAGGACCACAGGTCTACAGTAATAGATGTTAGGTTGATATGAAGATTGGGGATAGATGTAAGAAACAGCTTCATGAGGTTGAATGTCACTTACAGTGGCATTGCACCTCCAAATGGGAAGGACAGAAAACATTACTGTCATAGGAACTAACAGAAGACATTATGTGCAGGGCACCATTAATAGCAAAGATGGGTGGGTGGTTGGTTTCTTTGTTTGTTTGCTTTAATTTTTGTACATGTTAGATGGATTTTGATGACATTATCAAATTCTTCATTGTAATCATGGAGGCTTGAATTTCTTGTTCCCTCTTTTTTAATAAATATAAAATTAGATTATTACATAATCCTAAAATTACAGAGTAAGAGGTGTTTATATGTATAAACTGCATCTATAATGTATTAGAGCTCAGAAATTAATCGCCAGAAGTTAGTGACATCTGAAAGCAGGCAGGGAATCCTAACAGGCCCCCAAGAGGGTGTCTAAGGAGACAATTTAGCAGAAAACTGTGCTGACTTTCTATAAAAAGAGTGCAGTGTAGATAATTTTAACCACATATTATGCCTAATTAACTCATTATGCAAATATGTACATAATAAGACACTATCATCCAAGGGTCCAAAAATCCAACAACCATGTTCTGAAAGGTCAGATACAAAACCTTTAAATAATTTTTTTCCTTTAAAAGAAAAAAAGATTCAGGAAAATGAAAAAAACCCTCATATAAAAGGCTTTACTGCTGGAAAGAACAACAGCAGGAGCCTTTCAAAACATAACCACTTACTTACCTTTTAAAAGAAAATAAACATGTAGTCTGTTCTGACTCCTCAGCTGTGCTTGTTCTGTCTCTTTTTCCCATGCCTACTCATCTCCTTTCATTTCTTTCCTCTAGTCCTCTCTTTCAATGTTTTCAGCATGCTTTTTTGTTCCACTTTCTCTCTGGGCCAGCTGAAGACTTGAAGACCTTGAAAACAGGATGACAGAGCTGTAGACCAAAGAGGGATCAAAGAGTTGCAGAAAGCAGAGGTGGGCTGTCAGCACATGGAGGTGGAATCAGGATGGAAATGGGGAGAGCTTATTTGGGGTTTCTACCTGGCAAGAGCTTATTAAAAAGTGAGAACTTACTGGAAAAATAAAAATAAAGAATTCTGACTTTCACTGCGTACATCCTAACAAGAAAGTCCTAGAGCACTCACTGAAAGAGTCGATCACAGTAATGCCAGATAATCAGTCCAGGGAATACACTGGAAAATCATATCCAGCAAATACAGGTTCTTTTCCTAAATGTGCATGCTAGCACATCTCCCACTTACCCTTAACAAGGAGAGTCTCACCTTTTTTATGAATGTAGGCCACTGTGACCATACTTGGTTTTCTTATGGTTAGACTACCAGCTAACAGCATCCAACCCTTTCTGCTTCTCTTTTCTTCCTCTTGCTTTGAGGAGCGAGAACCAGGGTAAGGTAAGAAGAGAACCAGTAAGGCCAGATATGTCACATCTACGTATTCTTCAGCAGGTATGTAACCCTGCCACCAGCCTCAGTGAACAGCATTTTAAGTCATTTATCAGGCAGCCCCTCACAGCTCTGGCACTGTACAGTAAGAGTGTTTTTTGTGCAGTATTTCCAGTTACCTTACACATTTTGCCCCAGACCTCTCAAGCCTATAATATATGTTGAGTATCCTACTTACTCTGCAGTCTTACCAGAATAATGGTGATAATGTTTTATCTGTCCAATGAAGCTTGTCTGGCATCATATACCATCCAAACAAGGTTTTGAATTGTACTTCCATTGGAGATGATACCATCACACTTTTGACCTAGTTACAGGTACAGGCCCAAGTCTTATCTGCCAGATCTATCTGCGGTTCCCGCTCCTGTTTCTCTGTATATTTATGTTCATGTGCTTCCTCTGCATTCCTCAGAGCACAATAAATCCCGCCTGCCAACCCCTTCATCACCTCTGCCTCAAAAAAGTATTGCTTCAAGGTCAAGCAGTTCCCTTGTAATGTACAGTTTAACCTGATTTGTGGAGGCAAAGCTTTGAAATTTTTAAAATAAGGCTAAGGCAAAGTAAAGCTTGCAAATGAAACTCTGACGGCAAGCTGGAGTGTTTCTCTCTCCAAGGAGTTCGAGCAGAGGGCACTGTGCCATCTGAAGCCATAAGAGCTGGAATTACGTTATTTATTACTCTGCACATAAGATATGCCTCAAGTAGAAAAGAAAACAAATGCTGACAACAGAAAGTGATCAAACCCCCATCCACGTAAATCAGCAGGAGAGAGGCAGAGGGACAAATTCTCTCCCCGTCTGTCTGCAGATTCATACCAGTGAATACCAGCATTAGTCCAGGCAGTTTTAGATACCTTCACTATAGGAACTAAAAGGACAAATGTTGGATGGAAGCCTTAAAAGTATCAAGAGGTGACAAATAATTGCAGGGTATCAAAATAATCTTTAACATTTTGCTAGTTTTCACCTGGATTTGTCTGTCACGTAAGTGCTGCTCCACTGGGTGAGATATTGGATATTCTTTTGAGATAAAAGTAATGAAAATCCCAGACAAAATATTAATATAAGGATTTAAGATGTGGAGATGAAGTACAAATGCAAACACATAGGTGTCCAATGCACATTGACCTTACATACCTTCATTGACAAGAGTGGATGCTTTAAGCTTAAAACAACAGGGTGGTAAACATGCTGAAGTGATGTAGCCCCTATCCTAAAGAGCTAAAAAAATGTAATGCTATGGCATAGATCAGTAAGATTTCAACAGTACTGCAAATATAAAAATAGCATGTTATTAAAATTGTTACAAAATCCAAATATTCAAAAAACTTTGACCAGACTCTGTAAAGTCATGAAAATGGCTTAAAAATTATGTCTTTTTGAAAAAAAAAAAAGTATTCTCCTTAAAATCCTTTTGAAGTCTTGAGTCTCATTTTCAGCTTTCTTCTGTCCAGTGAAAACCTTTATTTTTTTAATGAATGCTGCAATTTTCATGTACTCACCTGACTCTAGGAGTCAAACTTTAAAAAACAAATAAATTTCCAAAGATCATGAGAAAGGGCATAACAACACATTAGGACCAAGTGGAAAAGATCCCTTGAAAAGGATGAGATTCCAGCAAGTTCAACTTAGCATTAGCTAAAGGGATTAAAAACTGTCAGTCAACTAAAGATCTAGGAACAGATGCCCATAATGGTGGTTTTTTTTTTTTTAATTTTAATGAATAGTTCCAGTGATAAATAACAGATTTCCCTATTTATAGAAAACCGGTGTTGCAAGAATATCAGATTGTGCTATTACACCCCCACAAGCATACGAGTTTTCTATATGGAAATTTGATAATGACAAGAATTGTTGCTTTTAGAGATTTGGAAACAACAAAAAGGAATGCTTTTTTGTTGTTGCTAAAAAAAAAAAAAAGGTATTTATTTGATTTTATTTTTTTTTTAATTAATCTGGAACATGAGGGTATTTGTTTAGCCAGCGGCAAAATTGAAATGTTAAGGACAGAGCACAAAAAAAATAATTAAAAAATGGAAAACAAACCCCAAAACTTATGTGAAGACTGCACTAAGCTCTATATTTTCTTTGGTGCTTTTAATTTTTACCTTCTAAACAAAACAAAACAAAACAAAAAGACAAAAAAAAAGCAACCAACCAACCAAACAAAAACCTTGGAAAGTTTGTAGAAATAAAAAAAAAGAGACAAATCAAATGTGCTTGTAATTTTCAAATTTTCAGGTTTGCTTGCTTTCCTCACACATTTCACAAACTGTCACGGTATTTACTAATATGATAAAAAAGCACCAAAAAACTAACACTGCACTGTGTTAGGAAAAGTGCCCAAAAGAGGTAGTATCGAAATATCATGTAAAATTCATGTGCTAAGAAAAATTCCATTCAGACTGAGTCACAGAGCCTCATGCTGTATTTGTAAAATTCTCAAACATGATATGAGAGCATTATTGCCTTCAGGCTTGTTATTTCATCCCCTGGACACACACAGAAGCATATCATCCTTTCATAGGATTGATCAGCAAATATCCTCCAGAACAGTTAGATAAGAAAGCATTCCCTTCCGCTAGCTGTAGGTTTTTGCTGTGTTGCATTTATTACTGTGGTGTGAAAATCTCCCACTGAGTGCAATACCTTTAAACACTTCTCTGGGTTTTTTTGTTGTCGTGAGGCACTTTGCCAAGTGGTGTGTTATTTACCTTGGAAAAGAATTGTTGCAGCATAATTTATTTTGGTCTGGGCAGAAATTAGCTATGGAAGAAGTTCTGAAACCTGCTTTCTCATTACCAGCAGGTCTTCCATCTGCTTAATTAGAAGTGCAAATATTTGGAAATCTGAAATCCTGCAGCAATGTCTCAGATAGCATTTCTTTGTTGCAAGATCTGAAAACTGATCACTGATAATTGTTGATTGTGCTCTGTGTGACTGTAATTACACGGCATTGATCTGATGTTCAGACACCACAGCAATGAGCTCAATATAAGAACCTAAATAGACTAGATACAATTAGACCAATAATCACCAAGAAGAGCTAGTTTTAAAGGGCAGGGGGAAATCACAAACAAATGTGAATGACTGAAAGGAGAAAAACAAAACAAAACAAAACACAAAAAAAAAACCCTGACGAATATTTTATCCAGCAAAGTCTATTCAGTCATTTAAGCTGCTGATAGAATACCAGGCACTTACACCTTTTTGTGATCAAAAAAAGACTATTTAATTCCTTGCCTGCCTGGAAAAATAAAGTGACTGCAGCAAACCCGCTCTGAACTAGGCAGCATCAGGCTGCCTGCAGCTGTGGGTGGCTGGCCAAGTACCTCAAGGATTGCCCCTAAATCCCAAGGGAGGATCCTATCAACCAGGTAGAGAAGTGAGAAAGTAGGAGACTAATGTGAGAAGGGAGAATTCATTTCCACAAGAATGTCTGCTTGGCACTGGATAAAGTACTTTCACATTAGCATTTAGCACAGCAGCCACACAGCTGTAAAAGGGTAGAAACCTGAAAAGGAGATGAGATAAAAGGGGAATATTGCTTCTTAAGTGGTCTGTGAACTTTCTTGTTCTAATTGATCTCTTACCAACCTACGCAAAGGAAGGCAACTGGCACATTCTGCAGACGGATCATTAATGCACATACACAGGAAAAGCTTTCTATCCCTCCCTACCACTGCTGAAAATCAAGTTCACCCTCAGGCCTGCATAGGCACAACTGTTCTTGTTTCTAGGGGAAGGGGACATGAGTGCTGATGGCATGGTGACAAAATATCCACCTGGCAAGTGGGCTAGCCACATGGCTAGTGCCTCCGCTACAGCATCTTCTCCTCATATTGTACCATAAGGGAAGGAACAACTTTAGTTCAGTTGACAAGGAGGAAAAACTTCTTATTCAGATGCTTTCTCCAGGATCAGCATGTTCAGTAGCTCCTACACACAACTCAAACCAGTATCTAGTTCCCCAAGGGTATCAGAAACCTCACAAACCATTATTCATGGTAAGCAGAAAGACCTGATGAAGGAGAAAAGAGTGATCAGAAATGGTGTGGCTATGGCTGCAGAAGCTAAAGGGCTTCAGAAAGGCACAGGCTGGGGAAACAGCGATTACACTTCTGTCAGAGCAGATGAAATGGCTGGAAAAATAAACAATCTTTCAGGCAGAAGACTTTTCAGGTCACTGTCATTAAGGGTTAAAAGAGCATTTTCACCCCTGGTTTGACAGAACATTAAGAAACAACATGGTTAGAAATTTGGACTTGGTGCCAAACATGCTCATTTAGCTCCTCTCTGGGAAGCTGCTCCACTGGAGAAGAACTCAAGCCTTCGTGGAGCTCTGTGGAAGCAGATGGAGACCAGAGAAGGAAGCATCCCTCCAGTCAGATCAACAAAGTGGGCTCTGTGGAGCTTCTTTTATCAAATCAAAAGCATACCACGGTTTTACAATTTAAATTCACAAACAACTTAAAAGAATTGTTCAGTAAATAATTCCACATAACAAGTGAATTTGAGAAAACAGCAATCTGTTTTAGAATAATTTCTGAAGAGATGAGAGGAAAAAATTTGTTGAATAAATTATCCATTATAAATTATTCTTCCACCTGCACTTCCAACCATCCTCCTTCAGTTTCTGCTGTTACTTTTCCCTGTTCTAAAGCACAGGGAATATTCAACTTTCATGTGCTCAGCAGTAAGCAGAATACAAAACTGTATAAATAATACAAATTCAGCTCATATTTTGTTCAGTGCTCAGTGGCTTTTTACTTCTCCTTCCGACGTTTTCCTACCTTACTTTTTTTTTTTTTGATTTGGCAGATTGAAATTCATGACCTCTGTCTCAGCACATATGTTGTATAGTAAGGAAAAGAATTATAATAAAGAATAAGAATTAAAAGATAACACTGGCATCATGCAGCACTTTTCATTTGTAGATTTTCAGTGGTTTGCAAAGGCAGATGCATTTTGTTATGCCCAACTTCACAGATGGGTAATCTAAGGCATTACATATATGTATATAACAAAATCTTCCACTCGCTTCAAATCCACATAAGTTTTTCCCAGAGAGATTAGCAGTGCTTCCCGGTGTGAGAAAGGTAACAGCTATGCCATTGTGCAGAGCTCTAGGCAGAAGCAGCCAGGCTAGCACTGAACAGGGAGTGCCAGTGCCATGTCAACCTGCTACTGCACCTGCACTCGTTAGAAGCACCACTAATTAGCTTGACACAGCAACATACTGCCATACCTATATTGCTTCCAGGACCCAATTAGTATCTCTGCAAGGTACAGCACTAGACGATGTAGACACACAGCCTGTTCAGAGCTGCTCTGATACTGCCAGCCAAGATCAGCATTCACAGCCAGACATGCCCAAGACAGGGCACTGGTAAGGCCACGTAGATCCTAAACCTCCCAACATTTGCTCTTGTGTTCCATTCCCTGGATTGTGGAGTTATCCAAAGGCAGGATACAGCAGATACAAAAATCACTTTTCTTTTTTTTTGTTTTTTTTAACTACAAAAAAATAATCATATTCTCTCCAAATACAACCCACAAGGCAGTGTTTTTGCTGGGTTTGCAGTCACTGTGTATCTTAGAAATCTGCAGTGAGCTGATACGGAGATATGTCAGATGAAACCAGAAAGCATAAAATTCTTCTCCTGCCACCTTTTCATTGTGCAATGAAACAACAGATTTCTACATCTGCCTGGGGGAAAGGATTCTGCAAGATGTACCTGGGTGAATAATATTGATTTCTCTCTGATAAGAGAGAAATGCACCAGCATTGCCTGAAGAGCAAAGTTTGGAATGAGGACCTGGGTGTTCACCAGGTGTGGAGATGCTCTTGGGATTTTAGCAACAGGGTTTGCCTGCCTTTACTTCTTGCTTTCTGCATGGTGTCCCTATAACAAACATTCTTGTGATCAGTACTTGTCCCAGCCTTCACGCTGACTGCCGTCACTCTGACTTTTTTAGGGGCAAAGTCAGTAATTCATCAGCAGTTTTCCAGCTTGCACATCCATGAAGTTGGATTTTGTTCCAGGGAAGACACCCCACACAGACTCCATGGACCACTAAAGCCACTTTTAGAAGTGAAATTCATCAGAGCAGAGCCTTGGAAACCCATTTGCTCTCTTTTCAGTTGCTTTTTTTTTTTTTCCTGGCTGGTACCCAGACAAATATGAGGGTCAGGTTTTGATTCCCCCTGCTGCTGATCTTTATCACAGACTAGAAGGGACTGGTGGAACAACCCAAGGCTCCCACTGGACAGGTCTGGCTGAGGGCTGTGTTGTAACCCAAATGGCAGTGGGATTTCAGCCTCACTGACCCTGTGGTCTGCTTTCTCCTTTGGCTGGGAAGCTGCAGGAAGGAGAAGCGCTATGCTACCCGTGTGATGGAGTCCTTGCGTAAGACCGGCTCTTGAGCTGCTCAGGAGTTGCGGTTTACCCCCACCTCTCTCTTCATTACCTCTCCATTTAGATTTTCAGGGCCATCTGGTGTTCTAGGTGGCTGTTGTCCAAGAAACTACATACATAACATTTAATTAAAAATCATAGAATCATAGTATCATATAATGGTTTGGTTTGGTTTGGTTTGGTTTGGAAGGGACCTTAAAGATTTGGCAGGGACATTTTCTACTAGACCAGGTTTCTCAAAGCCCCATCCAAACTGTCCTTGAACACTCCCAGGGATGTGGCATCCATCCTGGCAACCTGTTCCAGTACCTCAGCATCCTCTTAGTGAAGAATTTCTTCCTAAAATCTAATCTGATAAGTTTTCTTCTCTTTAAATTGTCTTCATGGGAGAAACTAGGACTTCAGA
Source organism: Pezoporus wallicus (assembly GCF_028554395.1). Classification (NCBI taxonomy): domain Eukaryota; kingdom Metazoa; phylum Chordata; class Aves; order Psittaciformes; family Psittacidae; genus Pezoporus; species Pezoporus wallicus. The sequence goes on from NW_026635157.1 coordinate 3,024,841, forward strand.
GAGAGCTTAGTGCTCACTCAGTGTTCCAGTCTTGCCAGTGTTCATATTCAAATCAGTAAAATCAGTAGGGAAATGCACACATGGAACTAAGTACATCTGCAATGTTGGCTGGATCAGGACACTCCAGGGCTGAGAGATAATTTCCATTTTCTCATGGTAAGTGTGGAATCTTACACACCATTTCTGAGAGAGCTGTAAAATGGAAACAAATTTTGAAGTAATTAGATTTAAAATACAGCTCTTTATCATTTTCAGGCTAAAAATTACAAGTAAACTCACACCAATATTGTGTTGTCAACTTGGCTTTTTACCATGTGTTTTTACTATTTACTAAAGCCTTTTCTGTTCACCTTTTAGAAATCTCCACTTGATTCCACTTCCTTTTCTAATTACAATCACATTTCCTTCGTAAGTCCTTGAAAAAGCTTCCCTCATGCCTCTAATCATCTCTCCAGTTATAATCTTCAAAACTGTGTTCCATTCAGTTTTCAATTTGGCAGTGCCCAAAGACATATCTCCATGTGGTTAACAACCTTTTATTTGCTGCCAGTTAGGGCTGAGGTTTTTGATTCTTCTCTTTTTTGGGCTTCAGTGATGTACTTGATGCTGTTTAATACATCCATCTTCAGCACACTTTTGTTATGCAGGTGTTGTCTTTATCATGGATTCCTGGGTTTCATTTTTTTCGTGGGTGCAAATTTATCCTTTGTAGAATCCTATAAAAAAATGCAGCCTTTCCTCTTTATTTCTTTCATATTTCTTCCAGGCCTGACCTGAGCCACAAAGAATATTTTATTTTAGCCTTGATCCAAATACAAGAAAATACTTTTCAGGACTAAAATTTTTTCTGAAAATCAGGGTAACAACACCAAAATTAACTAAGCTATGCTGACTTAGATCCACAAAGAGCTCTGGTCCCTGTTAACATCATATGGAAACACTTAGCTTCCTTCTGCAATTAAAAGGAAAGCTCCTGTCCCGTTTCTCCTAGGATGACATGGGATTGATGCCAGGGCTATTTCCTGAATTGTTACCCTTGCTGGACCTCTCTCTTCAAGCACATGAGCAGAACCAGGAGCCTGTGGCAGATATCTGCATTCCCTGGTGTGACACACAAAGCATCACGATTAGTGAGTCCTTCAACAGAGCTTGCCTTGAAAGAGACATGTTGAGCCGTAAAGGAAGGGGCAGAGCTTTTTGCAGATATCTTGGAGAATTTCCCCCTTTCTCACACCTCACCAAATTGAATTTCTAAGGGGTGTTTCTTTGCCCAGTCTTTATGTCAGTTTCAGAGAAATAAAAGCAAAAAAAAAAATTAAAAAAGAATGATGGACAGAAAGCTGTCTCCTTCCTCTGGTCACTTGGAACAAAATGCAAAGATTATATTTTGCACTTATTTCCCCTGGAAAGACAGGCATTGCTGTGATGGCTTTCTAGGAGCCAGTCACAGAATCCAGAGCAGGGTGCAGCCTCTCTCTGAATGCCACAGACTGTAACATCTGCGGAGCAGTTCAGCCCTGTGGGTGCTGGCTATGAAGTCATAGCTCTGTCTGAGTCAATCCTATCTCATGTGGACTAACCTGCTCAGGTCCAGTGCTAGATAGATATGCCTGCTTTTGTCATGTAACACTCATGCCTACGCAGTGCCTGAAGCACCATCGGCAATATGCAGATGAGCTTGTCTCAGGGGACAAAGGCACTATCAGTTGCTATTTTATATGTATAAATACATTTGACAACTTTAGAACTGTGTGAGCAAGTAAGTGTCTGAAGTAGAGGGCAAATTCATAGCAATTTTCTCTCCTTGAATATCTTCCCATGGGAGGGAACTTTTTGAGAGGCTGTGTTCATTTTCCTGTGACTATAGAGAACAATAGAAACCAGAATGATCTTTACAGAGCCCCCACCTCCTTTGTGGCATTAGCATGCAAAGAGCTGCTCTGTGGACAGGAGAAAGACATGCATAAAGAGTCCAAGGAAGGCTTTTGCTTTCCTCTTCTGAAATTACTGTTTAGAGCTTGCAAAGTACATCACAATAGACAGGAAGATGCTAAATACAGCCTTTTCATATATCTTTTAGCAGCAAGGGCACAGGTGCAATTCCTCTCCCCTCCGTCACTGGTTTGGGCTGTTTTAATTTTCAGGTGGGGCCTGGAATGTCTCCTTCTTGAATTTTAGATGGGAGTCACAGGGTTTGTATGTCACACTCAGACAAAAAGAGAATGGAGGTGCATGTTGCATCTTCACTTTGCTTTGTGGTACCTCCGTACCTAATCTAGGTATACAGATTAAGAGACAATGAACCATTTTATCACTGCACGATTTTTCACAATGAGTGTTGCTTTTCAGAGATCCCAGTATTGGTGTAAGAAATATTAGTATTTTTGTGTGCAAGGCACAGATGTGTCCGCTTCCCTGTCCTGGAAGAAGACATGCAAAATATTTAATTATGACAAGGAGATCCACTTTGGTCAAAGGAGCATGACTGCAAGCACTGAGGCTTAATCTAGCATTTTTTAAAGGGTAGTGTGTCAATACAACATATGAAAGAACTGAAAAAATGGCAGAAAGAAATAGGAATTAGCCCATCTCTGGCAACACAATACCCTGAAATTTGCCTGCCATGGTTTGTAGGTGTCACCAGGAAATACCACACAGGGTGTGTTACTTCCATTTAATTATATAAAGCAAAAGAGTAATATAAAGCAAAATAAGTAAATACACAGACACACATATTTATATCTATATGCACTCACACTAAATTGATCATACACAAAGCTCCATGCACAACAGTGCAGGATTTCTGTTGAATTATTTAATGTTTCCCAGCACTGCTATATCATCTCTAAGTAAAATGTTTTCGTAGCTCCAGCAAGCACCTCATAATAAGTTCACTTATTTTATGTTTCCCTGATTAGAAATTACAAATTGCACCCCAAGGCATGAAATATCTATTTTAAAATAAGTAAATAAACATTTAAATGTGCAATACCTATATGAAAAGCTGTGGCCATTCTTATTTGCCCTAATTATGTGAAAAAACAGAACTACTAAAAAAATATTCTGTTTAGTGGCCATGATATAGAGTGCCTTTCTACATTATCAATCAGGAATGAGTCAGGAAAGTGCCTGCTCTGTCTTCCTACATCCCTGTAAATCAGAAGCAATGCCACTAAAACTAGGAGGTTAAAACCTGTCTGACAAAAGAGCAAAACCCCTTGATGTGTAGGCAAAACACCAATGCCTGCAGATTTTTCATGGCTAAAAGACACATTCACAGACACTGGGAAAATGCTGTGCTCTTTCACACCCACAAAAATGCAGACACTTTCCTTTCTGGGTTTATTTTCCCCCACTATTTTACCTAAGCTGTCACTCCTGTTAAACTGTTCATTGTGAAAGTTAAGCTGTCTCTAGAGATGCATCCAGACTGCAGCCTTCAAAAAGTTTCCCAAAGATAAAAAGAAAGCTATAGGTACAGATTACTAATGCCTTTCCACCTCACAACAGTTGCTCCAAAACACAAAAGGCCACCTGAGTTGCTTTTAGTTATGCCCTTGGCATTTCTCAAGGACCTGGAGTTTAACTTTGCTGGATTTCAGCCCAGCACAGATAAACATAAAAATTCCCCCCATTTCTCTCAAAACTTCACTCAAAACTGCCCTTTCTTACAGTGTATTTTGATATCTTTGTTCTACCCTCTCTATCTTCTCTCAGAACATCAAGCTCATTTATAGAATGAATCACAGAATCATAGAATAGTTAGGGTTGGAAAGGACCTGAAGATCACCTAGATCCACCCCCCCTGCAATGGGCAGGGACACCTCACACTAAACCATATCACCCAAGGCCTCGTCCAACCTGGTCTTGAACACTGCCAGGGATGGAGCATTCACAACCTCCCTGGGCAACCAATTCCAGCGCCTCAGCACCCTAACAGGAAAGAATTTCCTCCTTATATCCAATCTAAACTTCCCCTGTTTAAGTTTTAACCCGTTCCCCCTTGTCCTTTCACTACAGTCCCTAATGAAGAGTCCCTCTCCAGCATCCCTATAGGCCCCCTTCAGATACTGGAAGGCTGCTATGAGGTCTCCACGCAGCCTTCTCTTCTCCAGGCTGAACAGCCCCAACTTTCTCAGCCTGTCTTCATACAGGAGGTGCTCCAGTCCCCTCCTCGTGGCCCTCCTCTGGACTTGTTCCAACAGTTCCATGTCCTTTTTATGTTGAGGACACCAGAACTGCACACAATACTCCAGGTGAGGTCTCACGAGAGCAGAGTAAAGGGACAGGATCACCTCCTTCGACCTGCTGGTCACGCTCCTTTTGATGCAGCCCAGGATACGGTTGGCTTTCTGGGCTGCAAGTGCACACTGAAGCCAGCTCATGTTCATTTTCTCATTGACCAAAACCCCCGAGTCCTTCTCCACAGGGCTGCTCTGAATCTCTTCTCTGCCCAACCTGTAGCTGTGCCTGGGATTGCTCCAACCCAGGTGTAGGACCTTGCACTTGGCATGGTTAAAATTCATCAGCCCACCTCACAAGTGTGTCAAGGTCCCTCTGGATGGCATTCCTTCCCTCCAGGGTATCAACCGACCCACACAGCTTGGTGTCATCGCAAACTTGCTGAGGGCGCACTCAATCCCACTGTCCATGTCAGCGATGAAGATGTTGAACAAGACCGGCCCCAACACCGACCCCTGAGGGACACAACTCGTTACCAGTCTCCAGCCGGACATTGAGCCATTGACCACAACTCTTTGCGTGCGGCCATCCAGCCAGTTCTTTATCCACCAAGTGGTCCACCTCTCAAATTGATGTCTCTCCAATTTAGAGACAAGGATGTCATGTGGGACAGTGTCAAATGCTTTGCATGAGTGCAGGTAGATTATGTCAACTGCTCTACCCCTGTCCATCAGTTCTGTAGCCCCATCATAGAAGGCCACCAAATTGGTCAGGCAGGATTTCCCCTTAGTGAAGCCATGCTGGCTGTCACCAAGCACCTTGTTGATTTTCATGTGCCTTAGTATGCCTTCCAGGAGCATCTGCTCCAAGATTTTGCCAGGCACAGAGATGAGACTGCCTGGTCTGTAATTCCCCAGGTCATCCATTTTCCCCTTCTTGAAAATGGGGGTTATATTTCCCTTTTTCCAGTTGTCGGGAACTTCACCTGACTGCCATGATTTCTCAAATATGATGGCCAGCGGCTTCAAAACTTCATTTGCCAGCTCCTTCAGGACCCCTGGATGGACTCGAACCAGATCCTCTCCTACAGTGGGCCCAAGGTCTTCATTCTCGCAGTCCCTGTGTCTGCCTTCCAAGACTTGGGTGCTTTGGTCAGAGCCTTTGCCAGTGAAGACCGAGGCAAAGAGGTCATTCAGAACCTCAGCCTTCTCCAAATCCTCTGTAGCCAGTTCTCCCAAGAGCTTCCAGAGGGGGCCTACATTCTCCCTAGTCTGTTTTTTATTTGCTATGTACTTGTAGAATCCCTTCCTGTTATCCTTAATATCCCTAGCCAAGTTTAATTCTAACTGGTCCTTAGCTTTCCTAACCTGGTCCCTAGCTTCCCGGACAACATCCCTGTACTCTTCCCAGGCCACCTGTCCTTGCTTCCACCTTTCATAAGCCTCTTTTTTCATTTGAATTTTCCTCAGGAGCTCCTAATCCATCCAAGGAGGTCTCCTGGACCTCCTGCTGCACTGCCTTCTGGTTGGGATGCAACACTCCTGAGTTTGGAGCAGGTGATGCTTGAATATCAACCAAGAGTCTTGGGCCCCCCTGCCCTCTAGAGCTGTATCTCATGGAACCTTACCAAGCAGGCTCCTGAAGAGGCCAAAGTCTGCTCTTTTGAAGTCCAGGGCGGTGAGTTTGCTGCACGCTCTTCTCACTGTCCTGAGGATCTCGAATTCGAACATCTCATGTCGCTGCAACCAAAGCTGCCCTGGAGCGTCACAGTTCCAACCAGCCCTTCCCTGTTGGTAAGCATGAGGTCAAGCATGGCACCTCTCTTTGTCAGCTCCTCTATTACTTGCAGAAGGAAGTTGTCTTATATTATGGAGGATGCAGCATGACACAAAAATAGTGTGAGGGCTGCCCACTCCTCTGGGCTGTGGGGTGGACACCATGCCTACAGTATGGTACTAGTATCAGTACTGTACCTTAAGGATGCCAAGGGCCTGCTCTGCTGTGGTGTGGGTCTAGCAACAAGCACTGTTGCGTTATTGCCATGAAGCAGCTGGCAAACACCCAAAGAAAGTGAGATGTAAAGGTCCAAGGAGACAGGCATGAAACAGAGAGAGAGAATAAGAAAGTAGAAACTGAGGGGGTTCTGTTAAGACCTTTTGTGTAAACTGGCTGCTGAAATCATGCCCAGATGAACTGGTGGGAACTGTCCCTGGTCCATGAATGGAAATGGATGTGATGTGCAAGATGAATGGATTTTTAAAGCATTTATGAAGAAACCGCTCATCTGTGCGTGTGGTAAAATACTATCTGTACCTGCTCAAATTTGAGCATCTCGTGATCGCTGCATCCAAGGCTGCCCTGGAGCATCACATTTCCAACGAGCCCTTCCCTCTTGGTGAGCACGAGGTCAAGCATGGCACCTCTCCTTGTCGGCTCCTCTATTACTTGCAGAAGGAACCTCCTGGATTGCTTGAGCTGGGCCGTACGGTCCTTCCAACAGATATCAGGGTGGTTAAAGTCACCCATGAGAACAAGGGCCTGTGAGCATGAGGCTTTTCCTATCTGTCTATAGAGTGCTTCATCCGCAGGTTCTCCTTGATCAGGCGGTCTGTAACAGATCCCCACAGTAATGTCTCCCATAGCTATATTCCCTTTAACCCTGACCCACAAACTCTCTGTGGACTGCTCACCTTTCCCCAGACACAGTTCCATACTCTCCAGCCTATCCCTAACATAAAGGGCAACCCCCCCCTCCTCGCCTGCCAGGCCTGTCTTTTCTAAAGAGCCTGTAACCTTCCATTCCAACACTCCAGTCATAGGAGCCACCCCACCATGTTTCTGCGATGCCTATTATATCATACCCTTCGCTCCACATTTCCTGATCAGACATCAACTGAAGTCAAGGGAAGCTTTTTATCTTCTGACACTAAGATAGTCTTTCCTAAGACTATTAAAATGGGTCTGTCTCTGCCTCTTTTAATTTCTTTCTCAGTTTTGTAGGCAGATAACAACCGCTACTTTCCAGTCAGAGCCTTCCACGTCATGTTACAGTCTAAACTCGTCAATGATAAGTTACCTTAATTTTTCCTCCATTCCAAAGCCGGGGAGGTGTCAGGGGGGTGTCAGTAACTACTTAAAGTACAACACCTACATCCGCAGTTATTAATCAATATCTGAGCTGGCCCAAAGTTCATGCCTTTTTGAGGCATCCCATGGTTTTACCCTCTTTGTGGCTCTGTTAATTCTATTGATGACACCTGGCTCATGGGCTCCTGTTCTTGCTTCTAAGATTTGGCATCAATCTCTTCCTGCTGAGGAAAGAAGGCGCAATGCCTCCTCTTTGCCCAAAAGATCTGTGCTTGCTCAGTAATCAGTGAGAGAAGCAACTGCTCATGATAGCAGCCTTTTGTGCCACTAAATATATTTCCATTAAATGCAGTCTAGCTGTCCTCGATTGCAAAGATTTTATTTCTGACATCTGTTGATACAGTACATTCTCTAGTTGATATTTTCGCAGCAGTTAGACATCCCTCAGTTTAATATCATTGACTACATCATTGGACAGTCTTAACCTAAGCCTGCTACGGAACATGTTTCAGTAACCAGAGCATTGTTCTGGAATTAAACAACTCTTAAATGTAACATGAGTGGAACCTAACAGATTGTTTAAGCATTTCTTCCCACACTGCCATCAGGCTGGGGATATCCTGAATCGGAAGTAATGTGTTTAAAACTCTTAGAAAATGTTTAAATTACTAATACTCAAGTTATGGTCCATTATTTGGCATTGTCATGGGTTGTATGCTGCGGCAGACAAATACTATCTTTATATGTAACTTTATATGAGATCACACATTCAACAGAGGACTTCTGCAGCAATGTTGTTTCTGGATACCAGGAATAATGATCTGAAAAAAAAAGTGAATTCTTTTTACAGCAAACATAAATAAACTCCTTTTACCTGTAGAGCATGAATCTCAAGTTTCTGGACTTACCATAATTTATTTTTTTTTTAATTTACCAACGTTTCTGAAATTAACTGGTTTATTTCATTCTTTGGCTACTTTGCCCACACTGATCTCTAGTTAATATTTATAAATATAAAAAAAATGCATTTTGCGTTTTCTTCATATGCAAATATCATGCTTGCATTCTGTTTAACAGCACTGGATTCAAAGTTTTGGGAAGCAGTTCAGCATGCTCAGAAATTACTGTCCATGTTACATAAAATCCTCTTTCAAAATTGTTTAAGGATCAGTAAGTGCTGTCCAGTTAGTCGGTCTCATAGCTTGTATTACCCTCTTCAATGTTTTATCTAGTATTTGGCTTCCTGCAGTGACAGGTCTCCACAGTGATATCCTGTCTGAGAAAAAATTTCTTAAACTTTTTGCATGCACGTGGAACTCTGCATCTCTCTATACTATTTCAGTCCTATTGAAAGGTCTGGACAGAATGTCTGCTCTAAGTAAGTCTTTTCCAGATTTATATTTGAGTGGTAAATCATACCAGATTTTGCAATCTATAGGAGATCTGCCTTCAAAGCCTTTTCTGTAATTGCAACTATTGGCAATTGTGATCTGTTCATACTAGCAAAGGTATTTCATTTAAAAAACAACAAACATTTTTTGCATGCATGGACTAAAAGCAGAACCTCCAATTCTTTCTGTGCATGCTGACATGCTCTTCCAGTTAGATCTCTAGAAGCCTATGCCATGGGTCCCCAGTGATCACCATTTCTTGTTAAAAGTGTTGCCCCAAAGCCTTGCTTAGAAACATCAAATGCTGGTGCTTATTATCATGCACTCTGAGGACAGGTTCCTTCTATATCAATGATTTGAGATTCAGGAAGTCCCTCTTGTGATTACCAGTCCATGCCCATTACGCATTTTTACACACTAAAGACCTTCAGATAGCAGTTTAAATTGTTTAGAGTTGTTTGAATAAAAACTCCCCCCAAAAATTTGCCTTTTCTTTAAGTTTCTGTATGTCTTCTTCATGCATGTATGACGATATATTAGTAATCAGACCTATTTGCATACTCTTCTAAGCTTTTGTTCTTTGGTTGAGTTTTTGTTTTGGTTTGGGGATTTTCTTGGGGTTTGTTTTTTTGTTTTTTTTCTTTTCCTCTTCTACATTTTCCTAGATTGGTTATTTCTTAACCTTAAACTCGCATTTTTGTCTTCTGCATTTCAACCTCCTAATTTGAAACCCTTCTAGGAAACCCTAGAAACCAGGGTCTCTGATTGCAACATCTTTTCTATTATTTTTCTCCTCATCTTCTCCTCATTGTTTCATGTCATTTATTGTGTATTTGTGGGATTTTTAAAAGCACTTTCCAACTAACGTGGGAAACTGGGGCCTTCTAAATGGTGCATTAGAACTGCACAGATGTAAGCCGCTGTTTGGGTTTTTTTTTTTGTAGAACACTGTTAGAATACAGTTGAGGCATCCAGTGATCCCCAGAAACAATTCTCTGGCTAGGTTTTTTTTCCCTTTTTTGCATGCTTTGTTTGTTGCTTAGACTGCCAGCCACAGGGAAATACTCATCTTTCTTTATTTTCAGAATTATTGTGGAATAACTAAATTTGGGAGCTCTCTGATAGTTTCCATTGTATCTAACTTGGCCAAAATAACTCTTCCAAGTTTCCATTTCAGCTCCAGAGAGAGATTTCTAGGAACATCTATTACACAGCAACTGATTCAGTCATTCTTACTTTAAGTTTTTGTTGGCTTTGTTTAATGACATAAAAAACATCTGGAAAACAATCTCCCAGCTTACGAGCTGCTGTTCTTCCAAAGAATGTACTCCATCAACAGTCAGTAGGTTGGAGATGTTTGCAGCATGAGAGTAGGTGCTCCATTTGTGACAGCAGTTATGAAAAGTATCTGCTAAAGCTGCTGTTTATATCAAGCTCACAGTGAAAAAGCACAATTTACTCACTTGTGGAAGAGAAATTACATGTTCCTGCTCAACACAACTAACTTATTTTCAGTTTCTGGAAGCTGTGTATATTGCATTTGCTATCTAGTTTGGGATTTTTATATCTCTCTAGATTAAGAGTAGTGAGAAGACAATTTTCAATGAAGATAATATTATTGTGTAAAGAAGTACCTGTCTCTTGTACAAATCACTGAAAGATATTCTTGCTTATGTTGAAGATATGTGTATTTTTTGCAGGCACAGGTTATTTTTTCCAAAAGGGTTATACTCTATGGAAATATAGCAGCTCAGTCTTGGCACAAAATGCTTTAAATTTATGCTTTCTTTCACATCTTTTGTACTTACTTGTGTGACTTCTGCCAAACTCATGCCATTAGAATTTTGTGGAGTATTTTACCTGTGCTTTCATTTTTTCTCCTCATCTGCATGTAGCTTTGGAGCCATGGTTTGCAAAAACATTTTGGTCACTTTCATTTTCAAATTATAAAGTCTGGTCTGGTTCTTTTCTGCAGTTAGGTAAAATGCAAACAAGTTTTCTAGATTGATGTTGAGATCTTCTAGCCTGAGGCTTTTGATACCCAGTGTAGTCTTGTCTCAAAGCAGGGATAGCATGGGCCTCCAAAAATGCTATTTCTGACTCAGGCTCAACTCTGTTATGAACGCTTCAGAAGTATCACTCTATTTGCACATAGATGATCTCTCAGAAGTCTCCAGATAACTAGGAGTTAACTTTCTTCAGCAGGTTACTATTTATAAATCAAATGAGGGTTTTAAAATAAATATTAGCTCTCCCATTTTGCTATATTGAATACATAGTAACCTTTTGCTCACCTTTCTCTTCCACCTGCCAACATGAAATAGATACAGCTTTTTTGGACCACTTCTTGGGTGCTGTTTCTCAGAGCTTAAGCTGTTTTGGAGTTCCATATTAGCCTTTCACTACCTTGTCTTCTTCTTTTCCTTTTTCTCCCCCATCCATCTCTTGTTCCATATTCTGTTCTGACGATTAATAAAGGACCCTTTATTAATAAAGGACCTTATAAAATATAAGCCATTCATATGGTAGGTGAGCAACTATTACACAGAAGGGCTTGAAAAGGGAAAAGAGAGAGCTCTGCATCTTTCTTTGGCTGCTAATCAATGAACAACAGATGTGACATTTCATCCTTACATGCAGAAGCAGCTTCAGGGTTTGCTCTTTTAATGAAGTAGTTGCTTGGAGATTCTTTTGCAGTGTTCTGAATTTCTAAGAAGACAGCTCTAGCTGCACGATTGTTAATCTTCTGCTTCTGAGTCTGCACTGTATGTGTATTGTCCTTTTAGTCCTGGTGGCACAGAGGAGCCTGTGTTTCAGAAAGAAACAGGCAAAACCAGTTTCTTTCCTTTATTCTAAGCCAATGGTATCCAACTAAATAACCTAATGAAAAAAAATTTAATATTGAAATATATCATGATATTTTAAATTGTAATATAACTCCAGAAGATATATATATTAAAAAAAAAAAGAGTATTTGTTGACTTAAGGAACAACTTTATTAATAAATGGTGCTTTTTTTCAGGGTTACAACCTTCTTTGATTGCCCCTCTATAGTGAAATACAACCTTCCTGACTTGAATTTGTAAAACACCTCTGTAACTGCATCATGACCCATTGAGACCCTGAAATCACTCTGTGACTTTCTAAGTCTCTCACAAGTACCAGGAACAATAATTTCTAGTAGCAAATATCGCAGAATAACCAGAGCAATAATTTTAAAGTACTAATTTGCAACACCCAGAATGACAGACTGTGGGTGAAAATGGAGATAGATACAAAAGGCTCTGGATTCTAGTAAGCTACAGAGGAAATCTGTCTGTTTATTTTGCTGAATAATGAATTATTCTTCACCCTGTGCCTATCAGTTCCTTCTGGTTTTTCTTCTATCCCTCTACTCTACATGCTGTGGGTTGCTTTTACTTTTCATTTGAAGTATAAATTACTGGGTAGTAAACAATAAACTGCCCAGTAACTTAATATATTTTGCTTTTTATTTTGAAACTTCAGCTGTCTAAAAATGTTGGGTAAAAAATCATTTTCTGTAAAGAATGAGGTTTTCTTAGGAAATGTTTTTTTCATAGGAAAGTATAAGTTAATTATTTTTCTTTTCATTTTTCAGTGGAAAGGTCTACAAGGAAAGTAAGTTAAATTTCAATTTTCTTTTCTTGCTTCAGTTTTATGTTCGAACAATGTTTGTTTAGTTTTAAAAGTCATGCAAAATAGTTTGTATAAAATTTTTCAACCAATGTTATTTAAAGAGTAAGAGGTGGTGTGAGGATTGCAGTGGCAGAGGGTGCTTAGCTCTACCCAAACTCTGTTCCCTTTGAATGGTGGTTTTAAATTGGAACTCATGAAATAGATAGGGTAGATGACTGATGCATGCTGAGGAGAAGGCACTGTCTTTTAGATACAGACAGCAACCCTCAGGTAGACAAAATTCCTGTGACAACAGTAGAGTAGTAAACTGTGTTCATGGTATAGAGCTGCTGCAGGTGCTCTACAGCACTATCAGACTAGTGCCATGAGCAGCACTGCTGGTACCATGGGACCACAGAAGGTCTGCTGAGATATTACCTGGATGAAGTTGCTCTGGTTACCTGAGTTGTTATACTTAATGCAGATAAAAGAACAAAGACTGTGAAACTTGGATTATAACCTCTATTAGCAACTTACACTCATCCCTGCTTCTTCAAGGTAAAGCTAAAATCCACATATCCTTGCCTGTCCAGTTCCTGCAACATGAGGTGATAAATTTGCTGAGGCAAGGTAGTAGTATCCTTCCTCTGACCAGAGCCCCCTTTCTCCTTTCTTCCATCGTACTAGGATCCATATGCTACAGTTGATCCTATGGTATTTTGCTTCTCAAGTTTCTTAAAAGCAGTGAAGTGATTCTTGTGCTGCTGAACACACATTTACACTCTCCATTTGGCCATCTTCTGCTCCTCTCCTTCTACAAGGCATAGTTCTCATTCATGCTAATGTGAGGCACACTTCAGTGCTAATTAAAGAGAACATTAACAAGTGTCTATATTTGACAGTACTAATCACATCCATCATGTACACATGTGACAGTGCTATCAGTATTGGGAATCAGAGACTCTATTTAGTATACCTTTTACATCTCTTTAGTCAAAAAAAAAGGTTCTTTTCACTGATAGCTTCTAGCTCTGGTAGTGCACTCTCCCAGATCCTTGAAGGGGAGGCATCACTTCTATTCCAACTTTTTTAACCCACAATTTTGGCTATGAATAAGCATGTTGTATCGCTAACTATACTTTAGAAACTAAACTGCAACACAATGAAGTCATTGCTTTACTTGTTCTACCACTTGCTACTCCTTTAAAAAACTTTTCTAGCGCAAAACACCAACAGTTACTAGATAGATATATTGGGGCCAGTGTCTAGTTTCAGTTATTTTACAAAGACGCATTCACTGAGCAGAGAAAATATGACTGAGAAAACAAGATTGTATTTGGTGATCTTATAAATTATTTTATTTTATAAATTTTCCACAAGTTTTTGCCATATAGAAAGACATGATCCGACCAGGCTCATTTCAGCAGAAAATTATCAGAAATTAGGAACTAGAAGGAAAAACACAAATTCTTGGACACCCTGGATATATAGCAGAGTTCGCTGTGACTTGATCAGGATTTTTGGACACTGGCAAAACACCAGTAGTGCAAGGACATACTAAATAACAATAAGAAGAAGTGATGCTCCTATGTAGTCCAAAGCCTTAGACAGTCCAAAGCAACTAAGCCTTAAACGCTCACACTGTCTGGTTGCCCATCTTCCCATCTTTCTATAAGAAACAGAACATGCATTGATTCCAACCAAATTTGACAAAGAAGCTGCAACAAATCCAGATTAAATTATTACAACTTTGGGAAATTTAGAAGGTGGGGAAAGAAAAGAGGTCATATCCACCCTTCTGCTGATTTAGAAGTGGCAGAGCTTGTCCCTTGTTTTCTTGCTTGGCAGCCAGCTTGTCTGGCAGCACCCATGCGCTCTGCTGCAGGCTAGCCACTGCAGCTGTCAAATCCTGCATAGTCCCAAGGGTGTGGGAGTAAATATGGGATAGAAATGAAGGCAACGGATGGGAGAGATTGCTTAAGACCATGGGATGCAGGAAGGAAAGGAGCTGAAGGGCATTTGGAAGATGCCAGGAGGACCTCAAACACGGCAGTAGCAGTAGCCAAAGGGGCACAGGAAGGACAACCAGGGCTGTTTCAAAGAGAAAGTGAGCATGGGTTGTTGAGCACAAATCCACAAGGACTCTCATCTTGATTAACACCACAATCACGGAACCACTTGTTTTAACGTGATAAGAAAAGGATGTGAGATAGGCAGCTACATTCTCTGTAATAATGGCTCAGAGAGAGTTCCCTTATCAAGCAAATACTCAGAAGAGTACAATTAGCTTCATTCAGCCTGAGTCACAGGGAAATCATAAGCCTGTCCCTGCTGGAACTAAGAGCATTTGGACTCTGAAAGTCCACTTCCCTGCCACAGGCAGGAATTGAAACTCAAGAGCGAGAATCTGTAAAGGAATCCAGATCATGCCAAGGAAAAGGCAGTATGCTGGCCAGAGGTGAAACAGGAATACAAGAAAACTGAAGCTTCAGCTTCCTCTAAACCCATGCCATACTAATACCCTCCGAAGTACCGGTACCCATTACCTATCAGATAACTTTTTATTGAGAACTTGCCTTTGAGTAGGCATAAAAAAGCACTTTCAAAAATCTCTACTCACAGGGTGATCCTTTCCATTTTTATCCAGTCCCAGGGCAGAGGCCCACCTAGTTCCCAGGAAAAATAGGAGATAGCAGTGCACCAAGCAGCATTTCCCCTGTGCAGCAGGCTGACACAGCCAATAACACAACCAATAAACTACTGCCAGAACTGAATTTAGTGCTCAAGGGTGCCACGCTGGCCTGACAACTCCAATTCACCCATGGGGACACGTAGTCGTGTTACTCCACTGCAGCTTCTGCCTTCAGCAATCTGCCCTGCCTCTGTCTTAGGTGTTTCTGCTGCCAGTGCTTAGGCAGCTCCTACGCTCATGAAGCAGCATCTGCGGTGGAGCAGCACAGCTGGCAACAGTTTTAGTTTTTTCTTTAAATGCTGCATTTTAAAGTGTGGGAGTTCAGTTTGATGCTGCTGGAGCAGCTGAGTCACCCCTGGAAAAGGAATGGGGCAGACATGTAGAGATTAAAACAGCTAAGGTGTCCTGGAGTAAATCATTTAATGCATATATTTTAAATCAAACTGTTGCAATTTACACTATTTTCCCAGATACCTGGTCAACTTTTGCCTTATTCACATCATCTCCAATTTTTATCTCCAATACAGAAGTCTGAATTCTCATTAAGCAGCAGTTGCTCTAATCTTGCATTTCAGTGGTTTTGTAAAATGGAAGAAAAGTACAGTAGCTCAGCACAGCAGGCCGTCTGTGGGCAAAGTCCATCATATTTATTTAGACTGCAACCTTCTAGCCATTTATCCAGAAAGGAAACTGTGTAAAAGCACAATTTCAAGACTTAGTAAAGATGTTTCCTTCCATCTTGACTCATCAGCTGACACATTCCGTATGCTCTGTTTTGCTTATTATTAATTTAACTAACAATAGAAAATATATTAAATGAGTTATGATCCTGTGACAATGAATTAGCTAGACTAGAATGTAAAAGGTCTCTCTTTAAACTTTAATTAGTTTAACAATGGTGTGCCTGCTGCCTGTGTTTGCCTTTCAAGAAAACATGCAGCAGCTTAGAATTTAGCATGGAAAGTGTCTCTCAGTCCAGGCTTATTTATAAAGCAATTTTCTAATAATGACCTAGATACAGCGGAGTTCAACTGGGGATGGAGTTACCCTGACATACATAAAATGAATATATTAAGCCATCTATCAAGTACCAGAGTATACAAATAAACATAAAGAATGGGGGGAAGGGAGATGGAGAGGTGACTCCTGAATTAGGTCCCTTTCTTCTGAAAGTCCTCTCCCCTCCCTGCCCCTTGCCCAAAGCTGGGAAAGGTGGCAGGCTGCACCACTACAACACACTCATCCTGCCTCCCCTGGAACATCCCACGGGCTGCACACTTTGCTGCTTCCATAGGTCTGAGTTCAAGAAGCACTGCTCATCATGTATCATGCAACAAGCTCCCTGCCGGTCCCTTTGACTGCTCTCTATGGCAGAATGTGAGGGATTCCCCTGCATCCTCTCCCTCAGTTCCTCTCCCAGACCCATGTCTCTGTGTAGTGCCCCATCTTCTAGCACATGCCTTTCCTTCATCGTACACTCTCTCCGCTGAGGCCAGTAGGAGGAGGACACACCACTGCCCACTTCCACTCTCCCTATTTTCCTTACTCACCCTTTCCACATGGCACCTACTACTCTGCTTCAGATTACCTTTGACATCAGCTCTCTGAGGCCCTTTTTCTCTCATATTCCCATGTCACCCCTCCTTGTTTCCCCCAACACACCCCTGTGCCCCTCTGTCCTGGGTTCAGCAGTAGCAGTCATTTTTCTCTGTAGTAGCTGGTGTAGTGCTGTGTTTTTGACTTTCAGCCTGGGAACAACTGATAACACTGATGTTTTTAGTTGTTGCTCAGTAATGTTTACTCTGACCAAGGGCTTTCTGGGTCTCCTGCTCTGCCAGGGAGGAGGGGAAGCCAGAAGGAAGCGGAGACAGGACACCTGACCCAAACTAGCCAAAGGGGTATTCCATACCACAGCATGTCATGCCCAGTATATAAACTGGGGGCAGTTACCCGGAAGGGGTAGATCACTGCTCGGGTCGGTCTGGGTATCGGTTGGCGGGTGGTGAGCGGTTGTGTTCTTGTTATTTCTCTTATCATTATTATTATGGGTGGTAGTATTGGTTTGTGTTATACCTTAGTTACTGGACTGTTCTTATCTCAACCCATGGGAGTTACATTCTTTCAATTCTCCTCCCCATTCCTCCAGGAGTAGGGGGAGGAAGAAGTGGCTGCATGGTTCTGGGTTGCCAGCTGGGCTTAAACCATAACACCCTCACTCCTTCCCTCCATCTCCATCTCCCACCTCTGTCCCAGGAGGAGATGACCAGACCTGCCCCTAGGAAAGCAGGGGGTTGTTGTGAGGGCCCAGGACAAGCCAAAGCACCCTCCGTTTCTGGGCAAGTCCCTCTGCCAGAAACAGGAGGTGTCTGGTGACATGAGCTGTAGTCTCTTTCCTCACTTTACCTTCCATGCAGCTTTCAAACAGGCACCTCCTCCTACCAATGCATGAGAAAACTTGAACCAAACAAGCCTGGAAGAACTTTCAGCAGCTCAGTTTTATACATGGCCTAAGAGCCTTCTTGTGCCAATAAACGCAGGCTGGGCCTTCAGTGCTTGCAGTGACCTTGAAGCCAAGGCATCAAATACTGAATGTTTTATGATGCCAGAGAGATGTTGGTTGGAAGGGATCTCTGAAGGTCATTGAGTCCAACCAGGCCCTCTGAAATCAGGACTGTTGCCAACATTAGATAAAGTCTCTTCAGATCTCTACTGCTAATTTGAAAAAAGATGTTGGAAATATTTCTGAAAGACGAACACGAAGTACAAGGTTGCACAATATCTGTCAGAAGAACAGGCTGCATCCTCTGTCCTGTGCAGCTGGTGACCACAACTCACACTCGTTGACCTCGTACAAAGGCAGAAGTTAACTTCTTGATCACTGTAAAATATCATCAACAAATTTTGTTTAGTTTAGGTTCTTTGATTATGGCCCAACATTTCAGAGTCATCAAACTTTCTTTTTAGCAATCATCTAAAAAAAACGAACAGTACCAGCTGCTGTTTAATCAATCACACACCAAATCAATAATTTTCTTACCAACATTTTAGAAGTCTCACACATTTGTCAGGTCTTCAAGGGTGTGATTCATCTGACTGAAATAGTTGTATAGTACTGTTTCAGATGTATAGCATTTGGCAGCCGTTTCATCTGCCTCTCATTTCTCCTCACACAGAACTTCTAAAGCTTGAGAGGCATCTTTGCTCACCAGGCAACTGCACTTGGATGACCAGACACAGAAAGACATCTGTATAGCTCCTCACACAGCTGTATGGGAAACCTAGTAATCTAAGTACTTTTGTGATTTGTTTCCTGTTTGTTCCATTTTCACCATCTCCATGCCAGGAACATGACTTCAGTATGTTGGGCATCTTCAGAAAATGCATGCTTCTCCAACTCCTACCTGCTAGGCATCACCAGAAGAAAGGAGGAAGCATGAGAAAGATTAAGTTTTCTGTAGGAGCACCAAGTCAAATCAATTTAGTTTGGTGATGGAATAAATTAGATAAGCACTGGAGGGAGACAAAGGTGGGTCTTAGGAGGTATAGTTAGAGATTATGTGCATAGATGGGAGTTTGAGATCAATAGAATAGAATAGACTATGTCAGTTGGAAAGGACCTACAATGATCATCTAGTCGAATTGCCTGACCAGCTCAGGGCTGACCAAGTTAAAAGATATTGTTAAGGGCATTGTCCAAAAGCCTCTTAAGCATTGGCAGGCTTAGGTCATCAGCCTAAGGAAGCTTGTTCTAGTGTTTGACCACTCTCTCAGTAAAGAAATGATTCCTCGTGTCCAGTCTAAACCTCTCCTGGTGCAGCTTTGAACCATTTACATGTCCTATCACTGCATTCCAGGGAGAAGAGATCAGCACCTCCCTCTCCACCTCCTCAGAAAGCTGTAGAGAGCAATATCCTTCTCTCCAAACCAGACAAACTCAAAGTCCTTCACCATTCCTCATAGGATATTCCTTCCAGCTTACAGTCCTTCCACTAGCTTTGTTAACTTTCTCTGGATGCATTCAAGGACCTTAACATCCTACTTAAATCGTGGGGCCCAGAACTGCACACAGTACTCAAGCTAGTTGAGTACCCATGCTGAATACAGTGGAATAATCACCTCTTTTGACCAGCAGGTTATACAGTATTTGATGAGCCCCATGAACACTTAACACATTGCCCAGACAAGACAGCGGGAAAGTACAGGGAAGAGATAGAATAAAAGAAAGAAAATGCAGGTTAGGAAAATCTGGGAAAAGAAACATTCATATTCATGTGTGCCATTTCCATACATGGTGGAGGAAGAAGTAGGAAGGCACAACCTAGACACCACACTCCAAGACTAGCAGTCCACAGTTCAGGCTTCTGCCTCACCAGTGAAGCTATTATCAGGAAATTTAGCCCCATGTCAAAGCTTGGGATAGTGTCTGGGACAGGAACATGCTTCCACACACAGGCAGGGTCACCACAATCCTCTAGATATGTGTGAGGATACTGGTATACTGGTACCTGGAAAGAACCAGCAGAGTGCCTGCTATACCCTGAAGAAGTTAATCAGAGCTAATGGAAAATAAACAATTAATGCACTTTGCCTATGGCCTTGGGGCCAGAACTGAACTATGCAGGGCTTCTGCTTGAAAGCTAATTTCCCACAATTAATAACATCTTTAATCCTAGTCTTAAAGCTATGCAGAAACAACATCACAGAATATGGGCTCATGAATGTCACAGGCAATGGCTCCAATTTGTGGAACACAGGTCGGTTTTGTGGAAATAAAATCTCCAAACCAGGTACAGATAGTATTTTACCACACGCACAGATGAGCGGTTTCTTCATAAATGCTTTAAAAATCCATTCATCTTGCACATCACATCCATTTCCATTCATGGACTAGGGACAGTTCCCACCAGTTCATCTGGGCATGATTTCAGCAGCCAGTTTACACAAAAGGTCTTAACAGAACCCCCTCAGTTTCTACTTTCTTATTCTTTCTCTCTGTTTCATGCCTGCCTCCTTGGACCTTTACATCTCACTTTCTTTGGGTGTTTGCCAGCTGCTTCATGGCAATAATGCAACAGGGCTTGTTGCTAGACCCACACCACAGCAGAGCAGGCCCTTGGCATCCTTAAGGTACAGTACTGATGCTAGTACCATACTAGCACCGCTGTAGGCATGGTGTCCACCCCACAGCCCAGAGGAGTGGGCAGCCCTCACACTATTTTTGTGTCATGCTGCATCCTCCATAATATAAGACAACTTCCTTCTGCAAGTAATAGAGGAGCTGACAAAGAGAGGTGCCATGCTTGACCTCATGCTTACCAACAGGGAAGGGCTGGTTGGAACTGTGACGCTCCAGGGCAGCTTTGGTTGCAGCGACATGAGATGTTCGAATTCGAGATCCTCAGGACAGTGAGAAGAGCGTGCAGCAAGCTCACTGCCCTGGACTTCAAAAGAGCAGACTTTGGCCTCTTCAGGAGCCTGCTTGGTAAGGTTCCATGAGATACAGCTCTAGAGGGCAGGGGGGCCCAAGACTCTTGGTTGATATTCAAGCATCACCTGCTCCAAACTCAGGAGCGCTGCATCCCAACTAGAAGGAAGTGCAGCAGGAGGTCCAGGAGACCTCCTTGGATGGATAAGGAGCTGCTGAGGAAAATTCAAATGAAAAAAAGAGGCTTATGAAAGGTGGAAGCAAGGACAGGCAGCCTGGGAAGAGTACAGGGATGTTGTCCAGGAAGCTAGGGACCAGGTTAGGAAAGCTAAGGCCCAGTTAGAATTAAGCTTGGCTAGGGATATTAAGGATAACAGGAAGGGATTCTATAGGTACATTGCGAATAAAAGACAGACTAGGGACAACATGAGTCCCCTCTGGAAGCTCTTGGGAGAACTGGCTACCCTGGTTTTGGAGAAGGTTGAGGTTCTGAATGACTTCTTTGCCTCGGTCTTCACTGGCAAAGGCTCTGAACACACCACCCAAATCATGGAAGGCAGACGCAGGGACTGTGAGAACGAAGACCTTGCGCCCACTGTAGGAGAGGATCTGGTTCAAGACCTGAACATGCACAAGTCCATGGGTCCTGATGAAATCCATCCATGGGTCCTGAAGGAGCTGGCGGCTGAATTTGCTAAACCACTGGCCATCATATTTGAGAAATCATGGCAGTCAGGTGAAGTTCCCGACAGCTGGAAAAAGGGAAATATAACCCCCATTTTCAAGAAGGGGAAAATGGATGACCTGGGGAATTACAGACCAGGCAGTCTCACCTCTGTGCCTGGCAAAATCTTGGAGCAGATTCTCCTGGAAGGCATGCTAAGGCACATGAAAAAAAAAAATCAACAAGGTGCTTGGTGACAGCCAGCATGGCTTCACTAAGGGGAAATCCTGCCTGACCAATTTGGTGGCCTTCTATGATGGGGCTACAGAACTGATGGACAGGGGTAGAGCAGTTGATGTCATCTACCTGGACTTGTGTAAAGCGTTTGACACTGTCCCACACGACATCCTTGTCTCTAAATTGGAGAGACATCAATTTGATAGGTGGAACACTGGGTGAATAAAGAACTGGCTGGATGGACGCACACAAAGAGTTGTGGTCAATGGTTCAATGTCCGGCTGGAGACCAGTAAGGAGTGGTGTCCCTCAGGGGTCGGTGTTGGGACCAGTCTTTAACATCTTCGTGGGATTGAGTGCGCCCGCAGCAAGTTTGCTGATGACACCAAGCTGTGTGGTTCTGTTGATACCCTGGAGGGAAGGAATGCCATCCAGAGGGACCTTGACACACTTGTGAGGTGGGCTGATGCCAGTCTCATGAAGTTTAACCATGCCAAGTGCAAGGTCCTACACCTGGGTTGGAGCAATCCCAGGCACAGCTACAGGTTGGGCAAAGAAGAGATTCAGAGCAGCCCTGCGGAGAAGGACTTGGGGGTGTTGGTCAATGAGAAAATGAACATGAGCTGGCTTCAGTGTGCACTTGCAGCCCAGAAAGCCAACCGTATCCTGGGCTGCATCAAAAGGAGCATGTCCAGCAGGTCGAAGGAGGTGATCCTGCCCCTCTACTCTGCTCTCATGAGACCTCACCTGGAGTATTGTGTGCAGTTCTGGTGTCCTCAGCATAAAAAGGACATGGAACTGTTGGAACAAGTCCAGAGAAGGGCCACGAGGGTGATCAGGGGACTGGAGCACCTCCCGTATGAAGATAGGCTAAGAAAGTTGGGGCTGTTCAGCCTGGAGAAGAGAAGGCTGCGTGGAGACCTCATAGCAGCCTTCCAGTATCTGACTGGCGGCTATAGGGATGCTGGGGATGAACTCTTCATTAGGGACTGTAGTGATAGGACAAGGGTTTAGGGTTCATACTTAAACAGGGGAAATTTAGGTTGGATATAAGGAACAAGTTCTTTCCTGTTAGGGTGCTGAGGCGCTGGAATGGGTTGCCCAAGGAAGTTATGAATGCTCCATCCCTGGGGATGTTCTAGGCCAAGCTGGGCAGAGGAGTGGGTGACATGGTTTAGTGGGAGGTGTCCCTGCCCATGGTAGGAAGTTGGAACTAGATGATCTTAACGTCCTTTCCAACCCTAACTATTCTATGATTCTACAATGTGGGCCCAGTGCCCATTGTGCCCTGTGGGAAATGAGGGATCACCTCACCTCATGCTCCAAGGAGAGAGGGGGAGCAACAGGGAGGTAGTACGGAAGGTGGGGATGCAGGGCTGAGGTATGGTGCTGGGGGATGTAGCAGCAGAGAGGCCATGTCATAAATGGCAGCCACAGGACGGCACAGGACAGCCTTCAGGACAGCATTTCCTCAGTTCAGCAGGCTCATAACTCAGCAACACCCATACCCTCTTCTTCTTCACCCAGCCAAGAGAGGAGAATGACTAAGTGAAAGTGCACAGAGAGCTCAAATGGAAATAAAAAGGAATTGACTGCATAACACACTAGAACACTAGAGCAAGGAGAGCCATCCCAGAAAGGTCTATGTGTGGGCTGATTTTAGCATTTCCAGATCATTTTAGGTGTGCTGTCTCATCATCAGCCCCATCACTCCCAGCAGGAAGTTTTTCCCAGGGAATGCAGCAGACACACTGAGAGGAGCAGAAGTGCAAGCACTAAGTCTGAGGAAGGTACCTAATCGAATTTCAGCCTGGGTGAATCTCAGCCAGAATCACTAGATGAATTCCCTAAGCCCTGGCAACATCAGAGTGCTACAGCAGGATATTGTATAGGTGCTTAGTGGCTCCTAAAAGAAAGGGAAAGGGCTGTTTTGTTTAGTTTCGGTGGCTGAGAGTTTATATGAAGGCTGGGAGCTTAGTTTAAATGCTAATTGACTCATAAACAAGCCTGAGTTAAATAAAAGAATCAACTAGCATTAGCTGAGCTAGATCATTTTGAAAATGAGGCCTTTTGTTAATCAGATGGAGTTTGTATTGGGATAGGCCAGGCATTGCTCCAAAAGCAGCATCAGATTAAACCTCCTACTCGAAAAACACTCATTAAAAAGCAACTTCAATTGAAAAAGATCCCACTTGTCGCTACCAGCCATTGTTAGGTAGTGAAACAGTGACAGATATTTTTGAAGACTATTATAGGGAAATAAATATTTATTTAGCTGTCTAAAGTAATTAATCCCTGCTGTTTGCTTTTTATGTAAGCACATACAAGGCAAGACTGTCTTTGTAGTTGAATTTTAGGAGACAAGTCTGTGTACAGGCTCCCGTGGTTTTTGAAGGCAGCAACAAATTCATGCCTAATACTTTCTGTGCAACTTGAGAATGCCAGCCATCAAGCAGTAATAGACTTTTCCTATCCTTATTCAATTGCAGCAGGAATGAGGTATATGAAAGGGAAAGGACAGAAAAGAGAAAGGTGAGAAAGTAGAGACTGCAAGTGACATGGAAGGCTGCAAGAAGCTGGCATGCTGCTGGTGTGGGATGTGCTGAAGGAAATCGATTTCACGGAGTATCAGCTTGAGAATCACAAAAAAAAAAAAAGGAAAAAGAATGAAAGGGGATTAAGCTGTAAAAGCACAAGAAAAAGGATCAATAACCATCTTGGATGTATTTTCTGGGAAGCTGGCATGGACAGCACAAAGATGTTACTTAGTGAGTATGCTGGCATCCCTCCCATTTACAAATTATAGAGCCAAAGTGCAATTAGCACATTCAGGGGAGCAATAATTAAACAATACCAAATAGGCAGTCCATAGATTGATCAAAGCATATGTAAAAAATAGAGACATAGACCTTAGCTCAGCTCTTGTGTAAAAGCCTCTTTGCCCTAAGAATAACTTGAGCCAGGTATACCCACACTTTAGCATATGAGCTACAGATGATAGCTACATATGAGCTTGATAACATGCAGATTGTTTTTGCTTTTCAAATTTTAGCAGGTAAATGTCATTGCTACATGTTTAAAATCAGAAGCAATCTTTTAAAAAGTAGCTCAAGTGCTAAGTTCCATATTTCTTTTTCCCCAGAAGTATTTTATTGCAGAGTAAAATGACAGATGCAATTAGATAATGTTGAGCAGATTATAGTTTGAGAATGTTATGCCGTGTTACATATTCACGAGTGAACAATAGTGGGGTGGGGGGAGAAGAAATGGGTATTTTTTCTTAGTACCTATTTTTAAAGTTGGACTAAGAAATGTGTCTTTTCTAGGTAGGCAAATATTATGGGGCTCTATGAATTCAATTGTGTTGTCTTGTCTCAGCTACATGAGGAAGATTTTCTGACTCAGTTTAGCTTTAAAAATCACTCTGGTATTACTGGAAAAATTTAGAAATGACCAAAAGCTGGATTCATGACAATCTGACAGTTGGGCTCAGACTCACTGAGCTTATTTTCTATTGAAACCAAGAAGCATCTGCAAGCCTACACACCTAACTTTGTTGACCTATGTCTCAAGTCACCTACCAACAGCGAAGGTATCTCCCTTGCACTGTGGACCAGGTACCCATCAAGAAAAATATTATTCCTTTAAACTGAGCACTTCTGGAGACCTCCATTTTCTGGAATAATTAAACAGGGTAAGAGCTGGTCCTTATTCCTTGTATATTTTATTTAACTTTTGTGCTTAAAAATTAGTTAGCTAAATCTGAGTTACTCTAGTCTTTATACTTAATGGCAAGAAGTATGCAGCTTCACAGGGTGGGGTTTTTTGCCCATCTTAGACCAACCTATTAAGATCATATGCTTTATCCAAAGGAGAAAAACACCTTCTAATTTTTTTTCCATTGACTATAAAAAGAGCTAAGGATAAAATTTTCAGATCTGAACAGACATCACTTTGAGATACCTAAGTGAGATGTAAAAAGTCTGATTCTGTGGGAAGAGCACAGAGAAAGAACATTATGCCTTCCCTCCTCATTTTGTACCCACACAAGAGCCAGACACAATTAGACTCATTTTTAAAAAAAATATTTTAGCCAGAAGTGCAGTTTTACCCAGTTTTATCCTGCCAATAGCCTGAAAGATCATACAAAGATAAAGGGTCCCTCCCCATCCTTTGCATCCTTTGCAGGCTCCATTCAAGGTCAGCTTTTCCAAGGCTCACACCGATGCGCAGTGTGATTAGGCAGAAAGAGCAACCCTATTCTTTAACCAGACCTAAGAAAACTGTACTGTTTTCCTTCCAAAGCATCCACTGTACCATCTCATTGTGCTAGGACTGCTCTGGCAAGGGCAATTCAGGGCAAACCAGAGAACCAGATCTCTTGGAGATGGTTTTAATCTTGTTCTTTCGTGGTGAAAGTGCTCTGATTACAGTCCTAGCAAGGCAGCAGAAAGCAAGGGTTTGGATCCCCACCCATAATGAACAGCTAGACACAAGGCCATGGAAGTCACCTGTCCAGGAAACAAATGGAAAAGGATTCATAAATTAAATATGGCAGTGCTCTACCCTTTCCTTCCACAACTGAAGGAATCACTTTACTCAGAGACTTAAAAACCCAGCTTCTGAATCACAGACAGAAACGTGAATGAATTTCAATTATATCTGTACATGTAGGTTCACTCTTTCATTCCCAGAATAAGATGCATTATAAGTAGCCAGTTCCTCATGTATGCTGCTGTCCTGTTTCATTTTGTCTGTAAACTCATGTTATTTTCATTAGCTGACCAGTCAGGCACTCTGCCACCTGACGTAACATGACAGCCGTTCAAATCTGGCACATTCTCCGGAGTCATTGGATGTTGTTCTTAGATTAGTAAACAGATGTTATCAATACCCCATAACAGGCAGAGAGTGTGCAAGGCATCTCATTTAGAAAAAAAAGGATGATTTAAATAGATCTTACAGAAATTGTAAGGAATGCTGTGAATATGCTCAATATTGCATTCACTTCAGTGTGGGAACTGAATACTTTGATACGTCTAAAGAAAAATTACCTGCTATAGTTACAGTGGCTTTTCTTCCTAATTTAATAGAACTTGACTTTAAAATGACAACCAAAAAGTATTTCATTCCCATCCACAGATTTTTAAATAAACACTTTATAAGCTCCACTCCACCTGGAATCTGTAAGAGATGCACTTAGTCTTCGAGGAGAAAATTCCTGTTCTGTTTCAGCCTGTACAGCAAGCCTGTGACAAGTCCCTTTTTCTCTTTAAATTTCAGTGTTCCTATCTGCAAAATGCCTATGACATTACTTGCTTATTGTTTAATTTCATCCTCTAATTAATTTAATGAAACTTCTCAAAATATGTAAAATTTATTCAGAATAATGCAGCCTTTATTTTGATCAGTTTTGATCCCTTTCAGCAGGTAATCCTTGATAATGTAATCACTGGGTATAGAAGGTTTCATTTAATAATGAAAGACAAAAATTCTAAAAGAGAAAGACAGGAGGAAGCTACTGGAAGACTGGAGTGATAATAAAAGATGACTACAACCCAAATTTGCATTACTTAGAGATTATTATTGATATTGCAAGAACTACCATATGCTTTGCAAGCTGTGATAGTCACCCTTGTAGTCACATGGATGAAATGATCAACTGCTTTTTGCATTTGAAGTGATAGGAACAAACTTGATTCAAGTAAGAGAAGTTGCTGTCTAACAAACAGCACCTGTAGCTTAATTACCGCTTTGGAGAAGGAAGGTCACTAGGTTTGGTTCTGATCTTCAGCTTAAGGTTGTGCATGCATTTAAATGCAACTTTTATTTACTAATATTTTGCAAAGAAAAAAGCTAAATGAGTACAGGAAGTTGCCATTTCATGCAATCATGCTTATGCATCAAGGCCAGGCTGGACTGAGCCTTGGGCGACATGGTCTAGTGTGAGGTGTCCCTGCCCATTGCCAGAGGGGTTGGAACTAGGTGACCTTAAGGTCCTTTCCAACCCTCATCATTCTACAATTCTATGATAACGCCACACATTGGACACCATTAATGCCAGTGATGTCTTGTCCTTAGCATAAAATGATAAGCCGCGTCTGAGTGGCAGACAGGACTAGTGTAAATTGTCCAGGCTTTCCCAGTAACGTGTAAGTTAGACACTCAATGCTTATATAAAGGTCGTGTCTTCTTATACCTGCTACAGCCCCGATGCTGCATCCTTTGCTCTCTTGTACAACTCCAGTGAAGAGGTTGCAGAACCACTTCCAGATGGGATATTTAATATCATCAAAGTGGTCCTTCTGCTGTGGCAAAGCTCCTTCAGAAGGCACCGGAGTGCATCTAACCTCAACACACCTCACTGCACACTCAACAGACCCTGAAGCATGGATTGAAGGACCTCATTTTGTTTCAGAATTTTAATCCCCCCGACAGGATTTTAATTCCCGCCCCCCCCCCCCCCCCCAATAGCTATGCATGTGCTCTCAGCAGAAGTAATACACTCTCGTTATTGGTGGACCTTTAGCTTCACATAACAGCATCAATCCTGTCACTGCGCATACAGAAAGTCTCTGTTGGAGAATCTGCATGGACAGTAACTCATGCTCAGTGTCAGTCCCAGGGACACGAGACAAATACTGTTTGCTGTAGGACTTCTGGTCCTCCTCCCTCAAAGGAAGAATTCTTTTGGGGTAGGGACAGAGGAAGGAGATAAAAAGTTGGAATATGCCCAGCTTCGTGGCTTGAACCCAGATGTTACAGCATGCGCAGCAAACACACTCCTCTGACAACAGATTAATTGCTGGGCTTCACTTCCTCACCTGCCGGACCTTGTAGCTGAAAACAGTGGCAGCTTAGAGGGACTCCTTGTTCCATCTCCATTGCAAAGTGTGAGGTCTCAAGCAACTGCATATTTCTCCACAAATCTGATTTCACACTTGCAGTAGGAATGGGCCAGCCCCTTTCAAAACAAGATATCATATCTGTTTTGGGAACATAAAGTGAAGGAGAGTATATTTCACAGTGCAACACATACAGGCATGTCTTCTGTTTACTCCTTTTTTATTTGTTTACTCCTACATGAGGTCACTGAAGCTAGCAAGAACTTTACAAATCATTTCTTTTTTCACCATTGCTTATTGGTCATTAAATGAGAGTTGTCACTTCACATAAATGGAACTACGTATCAGCTGGAGCTTTAAATGGGATTATATCAATACAGTCGAAGTGAGGAATCAATTTTTTAACTTTCCTCAGTTTAGTCAGAGAAAGCAGCATCCATGGTTTCATTTTGTTTATACAAAAGTTTCCTGTGTGATTCCCATGCACAAGGGCTATTTTGCAGCGCAGGAAAGGATTTGCACCTGAAGTATTTTGGCTTTTCTTATTTTTATTAAATCACAAACTTTTTCACTAAATTTAGGTGGGTTCACCCCCACCCCCCATATGTTTACTCTTGAATGTAGTCTGAATTTGTAGGCAAAGATGGTCTAAGAGTCCCATTATATCACCTACATCTTCAAACAACCACCAAGAGGACAGAGACAAAAAGTAGGCCAACTTTTTTTCTTAAAGTATAACTGTTCTTTTTTGTCAAGCTGGATCCAGTGTGGAAGTTTCATTTAAATGTGACCTGCAAAGCAAAAATGAAAAGCAAGCACAAACTTCTGCACTGAGTATCTCCAGGCTGTGGGGTGCAAGAAAATCCAGTACAGAAACAGCTGTAATATTTTAGTGCCTAGTTCCTGGGATAAAACCTGCGACTCGCTGCAGAGACTCCAGAATTCATCTTATGTTGACTCTAGATTGACTGTCTCAGTTGAAATGAGAATTTTTGGAGTCACTCTCTGAATGTCCAGTGTCACATGCTGGGGTTTTTCCAGTGAACTAAGCATGAAAGGAAATTTCACAAGGAAAAGGAATTCAGAGTTCTTCAAAAAATATCTGTTATAAATGCCTTTTCTGCTTTGTCTAACATGTGGCCTGGGGAGCACTGGGAAACCATGGACTACACGTGAAAGGTGTGTGAGGGAAAAGCGAGTAAAGCAAGACTACTGTCAGTACATTTGAATCCGTTACCTGAAGTCTACATCTTTACCAGGAAATGCATAGAAGCTTCATAGTAGGAAAAGATCATAAAGCCTTGGTGTCATTCCTTGCAGGTGCCAGCAGCCAGCACCCAGTCAATAATGCTGAAGCTGGGGCAGAGCTTTTCATATCGGAATGGAGCAACTTCTTCAGTTCCTTGGGAAAAAAAATGCAAGCAGAATTGAGCAGCAGATGCTGTAGGTAGAAGAAAAGTAAGTATTGCCTGTTCCAAAGAAGGTGAGGGAATTGGTAAGAGGCTGAAAAAGAACCCCACTCATATATGGCTTCAAAGTAATGTTTCAAAACATCTGGGGCAAGACTGACAAAGTTAGGTAATACAGCATTAGCTATTTGATTGTTAAATGGGTAAACACACTGTAAATGAACCCTACCATGCCATGCAGGTCTTTAGTGGATATCACTCGCACATGTGTGATATAGCGAAAGGAACTAATGTCTGTGTCATTAGGAGCATTGAACAAGGATTTCTATGGAGAGCAGCACCTCCCTTTTTTTCCCATTGAACTTAGCTCTCCCATCCCTCACCCCAAAATCAGCGCGGGTAATGCTACCTCCACTGAACACCTCTATAGTGCCACCCATGTCATTTGCTGACACTAATTGAAAACAGGGACCTTGGCAAAATGATCTACATTGAGAGAAAGAAAACATTAGTGTCATTGTGATGCTAATAGAAGATGCTATAGTTAGGCTGGGAGGAAAGGGAGGGGGGTTATGTGTATGCAACTCTTTCAATTATCCATGGTACTTCCATACATTTTTCATTTATAGGAAAGAAAAACATTCTTTTTCAAATTACCTTGATAATGACAAGAAAGAAGAATCAGGCATATGTTCAAGTGTTTCAGGCTTTCCACAGTCAAAAGAAAGATGAGTTACTAAGGAAAAGTATGTTGGCTTTTGGTTTTTTTTTTTTGTTTCAGCCTGTCCTTGAATCATTTTTTTTAACCACCAGCTCATTATAGTCAAGGATCCTAATCTTAAGAATGTCAGACTCCATAGGGGTTTCATCAGCTCCTTGCTATTCATTTCATGAATGATCTGGACGTTCATTTTGATCAGTCAGGGAATTTTGGGAATGAACCTTGAGGTGAAGGTGGACATACATTGCTTTCCAGCTATCAAGTTAGATTCCAAACTGTCGTAGTATATAAGAAGAAATTCCTGGAACAAACTGCCTCAGATATCCATAGGGAATACACATATGTGATTAACCCAACCGGCCACTGGGTGCGACCATTGCACCACACAAAAGCATCTGAGACTTTTCCAAAGACAGGTCTGGAAGTACTGGGGCTTGGTAAAAAAGACAACCTTTTGAGGTGTGAGTATACAACAGTACTGTCAAATAACTTTCTGTGCACAGTGTTCGGATGCTTGCTGCACAATGTGGAACCTCTCTCAAAAACCAGACATAAAGCATTTAAAATTGTGATGTAAAAAAATTCCGTGAAAATCACATTATGACATTACCAGAGCCCCTTTTCCTTTTCCAAAGGAAAACTAGTAAGTCCCTTAAAGCTGCAGGTGTTTGGCACTCTGCTCACTGAAGCCACATTAATAGAATAAGAACATTCACAGGCAGAATGGCTTAGCTAGCAGTATCTAAACTACTAGTTCTCAGTTACCTACCTTGCAGCCAGAGAAGTAATATCCACTAACAAGAAGAGGGAAAACAAAGTCTACAATAAATTATTGATAATTACTTTTATTCGAAGCTGGTTTCTGTAAATGTAAGACAAAATAATTTTGTCCAGAGTAACCGAGGCAGATCTGTAGCATTCTGTAGCTTGTATCAGCCACTTCAAAATGCTTCCTAATTTTAAATTTTATTTTATAGCATTCCTACCATTGAAAAGTCCCCAATATTTATCTTTTAAATCAGATATACTCTTTTTTTAGTCTCAATGCAGATATAGATGTACATGTTAATTTACAAGATCCGTTTTCCTGACCACACTGAGGTTCAGTAGTGAAGCGTTTGCATATTCTCTTGAGTCAGGTTGAAGTGCAGTAGTACCAGACCCTGATCAAAGAGTCAATGGTAGAATAACATCACCTTGATCTCTGAAAAACCTGTCAGTCCTGAGATTCCTCGAGCTTACACTGGTTACAGCTACTTCAACAGGCAGTAACTGAACAAAAAATCACTAGGAGTGTAACAGTTTTTTGCCTTTCTTTCATTTTGGGGTTAATACCCAAAGCCCTGGTCAGCGGGTATCAATCATGATGGATGTTACAGGGTCAGTTTTACCAAAACATGAGTTTTCCCATGCAGGATGAATCTGAAGCTGTACATGTGGAAAGCTTCATTGCAGACAAAGTGAGGGTCTGAATTCAGATCTGCCTTTCAGATCATACATGAATGGGAATGCCCCTTCCCAGAAGTGCGAAGTACATCATTGACTTCTGAAGGGATATGAAAATCTGTGTGTGCTGTTTTTAAAGTGGAAGATAATTTCAGTTTCAGGCTTCTCTCTGTACTCTTATTTCCGATTTTTTTTTAAATATATGCTGTAGTAAAAAATAAAACATACCAATAGTAATTATAATATTTTTATAATATTAATATTAATAATAATGCTCTAGTATCTAATAGTTCATGCTGGAAATTCTCCACAGTTCTCAGATTCACTGTGTTTTTATACTAAGTGAGACATCTGACATCTCCCTGAATTTGTGGTGTGCTGCCAGTGTTTTAATAAGGGCACCCAGCAAACATCACTTTCCGTATATGTTTGTGCTAAGCCTTAACCTGGGATTCTGTACCTTAAGGGCAATGGAAACTATTCATTTGTTTCCCCATTTAAACAAAAATGTTTTCTCATAACCCTAGGCTAGGAAGGAGCAATTCCACTTGACAAATAAACAGAATGTTCTTGCTGGAAATCTACACTTTCTATACAAAAGCAAAAACACAGGGACTATCTTGCTCGCATAGTGCACAGTTCAACCCGTGTAATTTGAATGTAAAAAGAGAAAAGATCTTTAGAAAATTCCTCATCCTTGGTGAAATCTACTGCATTCAGAAGGAGGTGGGGGAAGCAATCTCTTCTGAAGTGTCTTTATGGTCTCCAGGGAGAATATTCTTTACAAGACGGGAAGATTTAGCAGGATTCAGAAAGGAGAGCAAGTGCCCTTAGAAGAAGAGGAAACACCTACCCATCTTTCAGTTTGGCTGTAAGAGACTCCTGACAGCCCCACAGCTGTTTCCTCAAACACCTCCTTAGTGAAAAACTTCTGTATATGTGGAAAATAAATTCAAGAATTTTTGTCACCACAGAAAATAAGCAGCAGCAGCTCCCTTTGTCAACCTGTAGCATTTCATATACTGGGCTGAGCCCAGTATATCTTCATCACTGGCAGTGCTGCATAGCTGTGAACATGGCCCAGGGAGTATCCCACCTATGCAAGGGCATCCCCTCTGTGGCACACGCCCAGCAGCACCTGTGCTACCCACCAGGTCTTCAGCTTCACTAAATATAAGAAAGAAATGTAGGTATGACAAAATAGCATACATCTGAATGAGAGAAGGAACTAGAACCCAAAGAGTGGCATCTGAGGGTATCCCCTTGTTTGGTGACTCCATCACCTTCTCCTTGACCATGCCATTACCAGGCTTGTTATGGACAGGGTGTAGAAGGCTTCTCTCCTTATTCAGAGGCTAGTTTAGCAGTTTTCAAGGAAATTGTGTGCATGAATCCCATTAAATTTATTTTGCACCTTTCATATATCGCCACTTATTTAGTACCTGATATGAAAACTTCTACAATAGGCTGGATTTTAACTGAAACTAAAAAGTTGTATGTCTCACCGCCAGCCCTCAAGAGGTGATCAGAATCTTGATTTCCTTTAGCTGTACGTTTCAATCTTTTCAACTAACTCATAGGCTACCAGGGTCAAGAGCTTGGAAAAAGAAACGCAAAAAGTTGTGCTCAGTGTATTTTCTCTCAAGTTTCCATGGCACAATATGTAACAGGCATTTGGTAGGATTAATGTGCTAGTGATAAAGCAGTAGCCTAAAGACACAAAGATAGGGTATCTGTGCTGTAGAAAATTATACTGTATAAAAAATTCTCTACTACCAGAGTCCTACTTTTGAGAGCTGTATAATAATTGGAATAGTGAATGCACAAGCAATTCTTCTATCTTTGTGTTTGGTAAACTAAGTTTTATCCTGTCAGATCTAAGCCCAAAATTCAGGGTAAAAAAAAACCCAAAACAAAAATAACAAACAAACAACCAAAACATGCACACCAAAACAAACAGACAAACAAATGAACAAAAAATAAATAAAATGCAAACCACAAAGCAAAAAAAAACAACCCCAAACAACAACCAAAAAAAAAAAAACAAACAAAAAAACAAAACCTCTTCCTGCATCCAGGTTCTTCCTATCCTTTTCATATATGTTCCAGTTTGAATTGAGCTATCTTATTTTATACTCTTCACCACAATCTGATGTTTTTTAATGTTTTAATGGTGAGGGATGGGAGAGAGAACAATTCCAAAACAAACCTTCAAAAAGCGTATCATCTCTAAACAATTATTCCTAATATATTCTGAATAGCTGCTTGGTAGAATCTATTTAGTGCATGGCCTAACTTTTGGGAGATAAGCTTTTGTGTTGCCAGACTTGAGTCCTTGGGAGACATTGTTCAAACACAGAAGTTTCATATTTCGTGATGGAAATTTTGAAATATTCTCAGATGTACTACTATGTTGGCCCTTGGAACAAGAGTTTGGAATTCCAGCCAAGGGTGGCAGAAAATTCTACACCTTGACTCTATTTCATATTAGTACCTGGTATTAGCCATGAATTAATCTTTCAATGCTTGAGAAGAAATTGTGTCCCTTATAAAAGGTTTGAGATGCTGAGGCAAGTGTTGGTACGTTAGCTGTGAGATGAATAAACACACAAACCATTACCGTTAATTTCCATACAGAATGAAAATGAGCTACAAATGCAAGACTAAATAGCACATAAAAATCCTTCAGCCCTTTACTATCAGAAGAAAAAGAGAGGAAAACAACAGGCTGATGAATTCACAGATTTGGAGTCGAATTTTCTGCTAGTTTAACTCACATGTAATCCTGTGAAGTTCTGTCATTAAAGAATTTCACATTGATCAAAAGTTTTGCTCAACAGACAGAATCTATTCCTATTTCAGTCATCTGCAAGCACATAACTGCAGTTGGAGTGGGATCAAGTCCAAGCATAAGTTGAGGGAAACAAAATTTTGCTATTCTCTATTGTCATAGGAGGATATTTCAGCAAGTAGTTATCCTGACATCTGCACATAAGTGATGAGGGATTGTGGGAGCTTTATGGAAAATGTTCTTCATCAAGTTTTCATCAGTCTGAGAGGAAAGAGTATGTCTTGCTGTGGTTTTGCCCCCACCTCCAGCAAGCAGAATGTTAGTGTTTTAGGAGAACGGTCCCCTGTAAAACACTGTGGAGCACATAGGGGAAAACAGCAGGTGAATTATATTTGTAATAGGGGTCCTTTTTCTCTGTTGTTTTCATTTTGTTTTGAAAATTAAAAACAGAGGCTTCATCAATACTTGTGGACAAACAGAATTCCTCATACTCCCACTTGACAAAGCATTTAGTCATTCTGACCCTCCAGTTTTGCAACCACCGCTGTCGTCAGCTGGCTGATTAGATGTTTGGTTTTCTTTTAACACACATTTCATTCTAAAAGTATCATCACAAAGTGCAGTTTCAAAGATTTGTGTTCCTTTAAAAACATTTTTTTGTATTTTCATCTTTTCTGTTCTTTCGTTAATTTTTTTAAAAATTTGCTTTGCCTATATTTCATGTGCCTAAGCTGCTTCTGTTACTCTTCTTAGATGGGATGACAAGAAATTAATGTAATAGCCTAGCTGAGAACATACCACTGACATATACAATGGGTTTACATTTTTCTGTATTACTTTAATGTTTTATCTGCATTTCCAGTTATCACATTGCACTAGCAGATGTTTTACTAGTCTGTCTGTGGTGATTCCCTACTCTTTAGTCCAAGTGATCTTCGTGTATCCAGCACTGCCTGTGATCATTTGAATGTGCACTAACTTGCATTTATCCACCTTGAAATTCAGCTGTTTCTCTTCTGATTACCCACATATTTGTAAGGTCTCTGAATCATTCCCGTGTAATACAAACAGACATTAATGTCTACAGCATCTCTCAATTTAATCACCTCACCACCGTTTCAGGTCAATTGTTTCAAACAAGTTTCTAAGAAAAGAAAAAGGCCTGAAATGTATGTGCACCATTACTCTTTTTGTTCTCCTCTCCACTAGTTACTTTTTCTTTCACTTTTATCTTCCTTTCACCTTTGCCTATATAGGCTTAGAAAAGTTTTCCCAAATGTTTCACTTCTCTCTTTGGAAGATTCACGGAAGGGAAGATTCAAGATCACTGAATAGATAACACTTGTCTTGGCTTTAAATAAATTCAGCATTTTTTACCAACTTAAAAATGTTTTCCCTGTCAGCTTATATGTCTGTAGTATTTCTGATGTTGTGGTAGTGTTATGAGCCCTGAAGTTGCTGAGTAATTTGAACCTGATTTTAAAAAGTAATAATAATCATATGCTTAAATTTACATTTAAAGAATGTCCAGCTACACTCCAGTTCCAACTCATTTGTAATTGGAAAAACTACTGAAGACTTAGAGCAAAATCTTTCCTCTTGTTTGGGTTGTAAATTGCACTATGTAATTGTGATAAAAATAAGCTATATAGAATGTTTTAAGACAGGAGGAACAAAAGTCTTGTAATCTATTTTTTTATTGCTGTCAATGCAACAAATCATTTCAGAAAAATCAGTCCTGAGAGATGTAATGGTTGAAAATATTGTTCACCTAACTTGCTTAAATTCCATGTAATGATAGTATTTGCACTATCTTTAATTTTAGGGAAGCTTAGGGGCTTTACGAAAAGAACAGGCAAACAGTTGCCTCCAGCAGGCCAGGCACTTATTCCCAGACTTTGAACAACCTAGGCTTTATCTCAAAGTGCGCACATCAGACCACATGGCACTCAATTCATCTACAGCCCCACTGCCTTGCTTGTTCAAATGCCATTATGTTTTATTCCAAATGAAAATAGGGTTTGATTTACAATCATAATAATTATCATTTTCACAGCATTTTTCAAGTAAGGATGGCAGATCACAGGATAAACTCAGAACTATTTACATAGGGATTGCTTTACTGGTATGTAAGCCCACCAAAATGAAAGGTGATAGCCTTCAAACAACAGCTGGACAAATATTATCCAACATACACATTATCTTAATTAATTTTTACCTTTTTTCTCAGCTAATATATTAGAACAATTTTTTTTTATTTATTTTTTTTGTAGCAATCGACCAGCTGCATAGCTTTGCAAATATTGCTTATGGAATAAATCACTTGATGGATAATGACAATTTTCATAGAAACATTTTACTTGGCAAATATTTTTTCTGATAATTGAGGAGCTCAGCTTTAAAAATCATGCAATAACATTGCATAGTCATTCTAGACAAGCATAAGAAATAATTTTAAGTGAAATCATAGGAAGAATTTTACACAGCAGGATGTAATTAGCCAAATGGAAATATGGCTACAATGGTGAGATTAACACTTTTAACTGGTGAAAAGTTGTCCACCTTCTTTAATTGTTAGATATGCTCTAAGATCTTCCCTCATATCTCATCAAAAGAATCTTTAACCAGGTCTATCTGTACTTCTAAAGAAATTCTCTCTTTTGAAAAGGCTCAGCTTGCACAAGATTTTAGCTGAGCAAATCCCATTAACAGCAATGACAGTCACTCTGCTAAATCTCCCATGCCCCAGAATGGAAATAACCGCATAAGTAATGTGCAAGTTTGTACTCCTCTGAAAATGTATAGACCTGAGATGAGAGAGAAGGGAAACAGCTTCTTCTGCCACAGATGTGTGATCATCTTAAAGTATCACAGGCCTTCCTAAAGGGAAAGGAAGAGAGGGAAAGAAAAGGAAGGAAAGAAGGAAGAGAGGGAAAGAAAAGGAAGGAAAGGAAGGAAGAGAGGGAAAGAAAAGGAAGGAAAGGGAGGAAGAGAGGGAAAGAAAAGGAAGGAAAGAAGGAAGAGGGAAAGAAAAGGAAGGAAAGGAAGGAAAAGAGGGAAAGAAAAGGAAGGAAAGAAGGAAGAGAGGGAAAGAAAAGGAAGGAAAGGAAGGGAGGGAGGGAAAGAAAAGGAAGGAAGGGAGGGAGGGAAAGAAAAGGAAGGAAGGGAGGGAGGGAAAGAAAAGGAAGGAAGGAAGGGAGGGAGGGAAAGAAAAGGAAGGAAAGAAGGAAAAGAGGGAAAGAAAAGGAAGGGAGGGAAAGAAAAGGAAGGAAAGGGAGGGAGGGAAAGAAAAGGAAAGAAAGGAAGGAAGAAAAGGAAAGAAAAGGAAGGAAAGGAAGGGAGAGAGGGAAAGAAAAGGAAGGAAAGAAGGAAGAGAGGGAAAGAAAAGGAAGGAAGTGAGGGAAAGAAAAGGAAGGAAAGGAAGGAAAAGAGGGAAAGAAAAGGAAGGAAGGAGGGAGGGAAAGAAAAGGAAGGAAAGAAGGAAGAGAGGGAAAGAAAAGGAAGGAAAGGAAGGGAGGGAGGGAAAGGATGGAAAAAAGAGGAAGGAGGGAAGGGCAAGAAGAAAGGAGAAAACAAGAAAGCAATGAAGGAAGATCAGGAAAAGTGAAATTATAACAAAACAAAAGTCATCACCACTACCCTCTACCAAATACACCTGCATTTTGTGTTCCAAAGGAATTCTCTGAGGCTGCTGGCCTCATCTTTTTTCTTTGAAGTTCTTTCTGGAATTGGCTCTTATCTAAGCAGTTCACGCATCCCTATTGAAATACTCAAAAATGGAGCAAGGTGTGAAGAGGAACAGAAGATTAAGCAAGGCTGCAGAAAATACCCATTTATTCATCTTTCAAAGGCAGTAGAAAGGGAGTCGAGCACATCTTTATTCTTCTGTGAGAGGATGCTATTGTTCATCTTGTTTTAATTATGAAATTTGAACTTAAAAGGAAGAAAGAGAATACCTCTCTGACAGTGCACAGTACATATTTTCCGGAAATAATTCTTATAGAGATATATGTCAACCCTATGTATCCAAGAATGACCCAACAGTCACAAAGCAACACACAGAAGCATTTGATACAATCTACAAAGCTGCACTTCTTGATCTATTTTTGTTCCAGACAGATTAGAGAACTGCACGGCAGAAGAAGAAAACACAGCTAATCTTTCGTGACTGCTAGGCAGTGCTGCAGAAATGTAATTGCAGAACCAGAAACTCCATGAAAAGAATGCCATGCCATTTACCACAATCCAAAATTAATCCAATTATTCCTTAATCACACTAAAGGGCATGTTCTTCAAGCACAAATAAAAGAAAACTGTAAGAATCAGGTCCCACACTTAAAATCCATGCAATTTGTAGAGTGATTCTTTCCTCAAAAAATAAAAATATGTCAAGAAAACACTGAAATTTTTCCACTCCTGTGAACTATGGGTCTACCAACATTGTCATCTCCTCCTTCCATCTCCATCCAAAAAAACAAACTGTTGGAAAATGCAATCATTTTTATTAGCCTGAAGTCTAAAGGATTGGGAAAGGAAGGCCAGTATTGTCTGAGTTCATTGCTTTCCAAAGGGCTCTTCCAAAACTCTTTGATTCAGATATAAGTGGCACTTTCATTGCTAGGTAAAGTGCTTCAAATAAGGAGAGATACAAAGGGGCTGAGGATGCTAGCTCACAATAAGTGCTTCTCTCCTGTCTAGTAATTGAGTGTGACATTGACAGTTTCGTGAGTCTTTCTTGTAGACATTTGGATTGGAAACAATGACATCTGTAGTTTTTAAAAGCCATGAAATAAAGTTTTTATTAGCTATTGCACACCCAGCATTATCTCAGGACAATGTGATTGTCAGCTCGGGCACTTTCTAAGTTTCCACAGACTAGGTAGGCGTTTTTTATTCCATGCTCTTCCTCTTCCAACCCCCACCCTCAAAACAGACTGGACTAAGGACTCTTAACACCAGCTGGGTTTAGATGTTATTATTTGCAACTGAATGCAAATCAGTTTCTTTTTTCTGTTCCCCAGTTCCTAGCAGATTCTCACATGCAGTCACATGCTGTTGTCAATATCGCAATACCAGTCACATGCCATTGTCCAGGGTTAGATCTGTCTTGCTTCTGCACTGAGCTGAAACACTATTTATTTGCTGTGCCATGCACACGAACTGAGATTCACAGAGCTGAATGCTGCTCCATACCAGGCATGTACTTTTCAGTTGTGAGCATTGCACCTTCTTTTCCACAGCAACCCAGTTCACATCAACAGGGAATTATATGACCCTGGCTTCTGGTTTCATGCAGGCAAAACATCCACAGAGGAAGATTCTTCTCCAGCGACCCTTCATCTGAAGGTTAGTAATATTCATGAATTTCCATTGACCATAGTTTCACAAGAGGAATGATGGCTAATAAACACCTCAATACTTTTCTGTCTCAGAGTCTGAATATCTTCTCCAGAAAACCTGAATTGCAAGCCTATTCCAGCTGCCTTAGTTTGGAGTCAATATGTTTTCTACAGGGTACGTGTGACCCATATACTCTTCTTCCATAATCACGTTCTGCAACCCCATTGAATCAGGACTTTGCCTATCAACTGCCTGGAGAACACACTGGTACTCCCACAGAGTAAGTTGAGATAAAATAATTTGTTTTTCAAAAATGAGAGGCTCTATTATACAGGCTTTAGACAAAAGGTGTCAAGTAGAGTTGGAGTTGCTTTGCAGTAGGAACAATTTACATTTTATTGTTAAAATAAAGAAAACAATGGCATTGCAAAACTGAGAAAGAAGATCTAAATTCACTCAGTAGAATACAAATGTAGATTTTATCTACCTATAGGTAGACAATGGTGCAATATAACTAACTCTCTTCTATGGCATGTAGTGAAAGATCTTGCATTTTAATTTATGCACAGCTATTCTCACCTGTGTTTGTGCAGGACTGTAGCCCTCTTCATAGCAACCAACCCTAGTTTTCCAGGTGACTGCCCTGCACAGGACATGTCTTTGCAATGTGTTGGCCCATTCAGAAGGTCCTTCAGGTCTCAGAACTAGCACAAAAAGCACCTAAGCCAAATTCCAGAGCATTTGGCCTATCTCAGGTCACCATTGTGACTGTGCAAGGAGAGTACATGGTCACTACTGTCCTATAAAAACAATCACAAGCTGCTGATGTTTGGCAGTGCTTGTATATCACATATTTGCAGAATAGTTTGGGTTGTAAGGGACCTTAACTACCATCTAGTTCCAACTCCCTGCCATAGGCAGGGACACCTTCCTCTAGACTAGGTCGCTCAAAGCTCCATCCAATCTGGCTTTATATATTAATAAAGGCTTTTTGCATTCTTACAGATATGACCCACCCCAGTGGAGAGGCATGAGAAATCACTGTGTCCTTTCTGAAGTTTGAACTCCATTTTGCTGTGAAGTAGAGAAGATTTTGATGGGAAGATGGTTTGTTGGTAGAGATAGCTCATCTGTAATAGGTATCACTGGAGTTCCAGTTATATCCCTGCCCATGCAGCATAGTTGACCTAATATCAAAATCTCCTACCTTAAAATAGAGGTTTCCTATTCACGTTCAGAATCACCCTTTCTTTAAAATGCTTTTTAAAAGCTAATACAAAACAACTTAATGAGCTCTGTGACACCAACAGAAACTCTTGTCTTCTGCAGGAATAATATGTAGTATAATTGTAAGTCATTATTATCCCACACACAGTCTGAATTCAGAATAAAATTTTTTAACACAAAATTTGATTGGAAACAATTTAAAAACATGAGGTATATTTAATTATCTAGAATATGATAGCGCGCAGAGGCCCTAAGTGAAACAGAGATCTTGTTGTGATGTCCTTTGTAGAAACACATGGTAGGAGACTGTTCCCTCTGTTTACAGTCTAGCTGAACAGTGTCGCAGAAAATGAGAAGGGGAACAGATTAAACCATTTGACCCTGCTCTGCAGTAAACAGGACCCAGGTCCCTTGATTCCTCCTTCAGCTCTTGCTGATTGGCCCCCTTGCCTTTGTACTGCAAGAAGGGGCAGATGGGTGTAGATGGATACATCTATACCTGAACAAGTCAGTGATGCATGTTACATGAGCGAATGCATATATACTTACAATTCTGTAACACACAGCTATAATCCCAAAAATATTTGCTTGGACTGTAAAGGAATTCAACATTTCTTTTAATTCTTTCTTCATTTGGTCAATGAGAAAATAAACATGAGCTGGCTTCAGCGTGCGCTCACAGCCCAGAAAGCCAACTGTATCCTGGACTGCATCAAGAGGAGCGTGACCAACAGTTGAAGGAGATGATCCTGCACCTCTACTCTGCTCTCGTGAGACCTTACTTGGAGTATTGTGTGCAGTTCTGGTGTCCTCAACATAAAAAGGACATGGAACTGTTGGAACAAGTCCAGAGAAGGGCCATGAGGAAGATCAGGGGACTGGAGTACCTCCCGTATGAAGATAGGCTGAAAAAGTTGGGGCTGTTCAGCCTGGAGAAGAGAAGGCTGCGTGGAGACCTCATAGCAGCCTTCCAGTATCTGAAGGGGGCCTATAAGGATTCTGGGGAGGGACTCTTCACTAGGGACTGTAGTGATAGGACAAGGGGTAACAGGTTCAAACTTAAACAGGGAAAGTTTCGATTGGATGTAAGGAAGGAATTCTTTCCTGTG
This sequence comes from Pezoporus wallicus, assembly GCF_028554395.1. Classification (NCBI taxonomy): domain Eukaryota; kingdom Metazoa; phylum Chordata; class Aves; order Psittaciformes; family Psittacidae; genus Pezoporus; species Pezoporus wallicus. The sequence continues at coordinate 3,067,042 of NW_026635157.1, forward strand.
AGGGTGGTGAGGCACTGGAACAGTTTGCCCAGGGAAGTTGTGAATGCTTCATCCCTGGTGATGTTCAAGGCCAGGCTGGGCAGAGCCTTGGTTGACATGGTTTAGTGGGAGGTGTCCCTGCGCATGGTAGCGGGTTCGAACTAGATGGTCTTAAGGTCCTTTCTAACACTAACTGTTCTATGACTAATGTGGCAGTACAGTCAAATATCTTACAAAGTGAAGGCTAGTCAGGTTAGAACTAAATTGAAGAAAACATTATTAAAGTCACAACAAACACAGAACACCTGTAGGAGCTTTCAAGCCCATGGCGCTAAACAGAAAATGACATCAACATAGAAAATGAACATTTCCAAATTTCATCAGCCAATTCCTATTGAAAAAAACCTTTCTAGCCTGTTAAACCTTTCCATTCTCAAACACGTGAATAACCACACATTCTAACAGCAAGCATATCCCAAAATGTTATAAATAAAGCAATATAACAGTTACTGGCCCACACAGCAGCTGGACCAGATGTCATCTCTATACATTTTTAAACAATAGAATGAAATACCATATTAACACATCTACTTGAAGAAGTATATTTAGAGATAAACAACAATAACAATACTTGACGCTAATCCTGAGGAAATCAGCATTGAACATAACTTGATTTCTAGAGGATAGCAAGAGCCCTCAACAGTAATAGCAAAACATTATTATACATCTGTAATAAAAAATTTCTACCTCTTTGTCTAATATTATTCTCACTGACTTGCTAAGTACTGCTTGCCAGTGTGCCACCAACATCAATATTAAGAAGTTGCTAAATATTCTACATTATTTATAATACGAAAATATGAATACCTTCTCAGTCTTGAATCCACTGAGCTCTACAGAGCCTCTTCAAAGTATTTCCATTACCCTTCAGAAGTGATAACACATTGTTTTGGAGGCTGAACACAGCTCTTTTGCCACTATTTCAAAACTGCAGCCTCTATCTTGGTACCTCCCCAGCTGTGATTTACCAGAGAGATTTGTTCACCAATTCCGTCCTGATGACATTGCCTATGGAGCCACCCACACAGATCCTGGTACAACCACTGGACCATCCTCCTGCAAGCCAGTCCCAAGTGAACTTTTCCAGTCAATTCTGTACTTGCTCCAGAAGAACCAATTGACAAGCATCTGCCTTGCACCAAGGGTGTGCAGCTGCCTCTTGAATATGCAACAATGAAGTGAGGGAATTAAGAAAGAGACCTACACAATTTTCTTGCCTTCCTAAAGACAGCAGGAGAAAAGTACCTTCTATTCCACTATGACATCCCAGTCAAACCAGCCATACATAATATTTTTTTCCCCTAATATGTGTCATTATCCAACTGAACTCATAAATCTGTCTTGTTCAATTAAGATTTCTGACACGCCATACCTAGCTGCTGGCTCAAAATATCTCACAAGAGTATCAAATCCTATAGATTTCAAATGGAAAATAATTTACAGCAGCTCCTCTACAAGCTGTATTGCCCTCCCTCCAAGAGCCAGCTTCACTCTAACTTCATAAAACTCTCTCCTGCTTTTGTCATCCACACCCTACTCTGGCTCTGAAGCACAGGACTTGCAGAATTTGTTCAGTGGCCATAATTCAGATGGATGCCTGAACTCTTAGATGAAAATTTTTAATACAGTAAGTAAAAAGAACAGAAGTAAGTCAAAAACACAAAACATCAGGAGCTAATCTAGTTTCCAGATTTAAGGTGTCAGGTGCTGCACTTTGACTTTCCTTCATCACATGTTTCATGAGAAGGGGAACACCACTCACACCCACACTAATGAAAAGCTGGGAACATAAAATTTATTTCTCAAAATCCCCAAGCACTATAGTTCTTAGTTCAAGGTTTTGTTTGTTTGCTTGCTTAGATTGTGAGAAATTCTGTGTAAAAGATGTTGAGTTTGAGGGGCTTTGGGTTGGTTGGCTTTTTTCAGAATTCCTCTTCGAAATTAAATTCTCTTTTCCAACCAATCCTGCCTGCCAGCAAGGTGTGTCATCAATTCAATGGCAAATTTGTGACAGACCATCTTATTGAAATTTTGGCAGCTCACTGCTACATGCGAGCATTCACAGAACACCAGCATTTTCTAGGCTTCCTGCCAAATGAATGCTTGGGTGAATGTATGTATATACTGTATTCCTGCAGTCTTCAAAGGATTAGCTTTGAATTACCTGAATTGTTTTGAGTTTGAGACATCATTAGGTTATATTAAATTACAAAATATGTAAAAATAAGAGCCTGTGCTTGCTTGAACTAGCAACTCTGTCACTTTTACCTTTGTGACTTTATCTGTGATGACATTTGCTTTTTTTGTGCTCTTCTATTTAACAATTCTTCCAGGAGTTGCTTTTCTTTTTTTTTGTAGACTTGATTTTCAGCTCCATTGTTTTGCATTTTACTTGGCTGCATAAAAGGTGCATACATCCCCTGCACTCTTTATGAATGGGACTTTTTCCAAACATTATTTATTTTAGATCTTCACAACGTTTTTTAAGGCTTCTTCATCTCTCTTTTTAAACCCAGTCTCTTTGCTGCCTCCCAGGGATGTCACCTCAGCCTCCTCCTCCTCCTTCTCTCCATTTTTATCTCTCTCCCTCTATTGCCTCCATTTCCCCATTTATATTACACCACCCTTCTCTAACACCAGCTTCTTGGAGTAACACATCTATTTTACCTCCAAGAAGCTTAACTAACACTAGAAATAAATTGGTATGAATATATATTTTTTTAATAGGAGCTGAGCCTACATAACTATTTTGAAATGTTATTGAGCTCAAAACAGTATCAAACCAACACGATTTCTGTTGCCACAGAATCCAAACTGAAACAGAACCAAAAGATGCAGCGGTTTAATTGCCTGCCCATATACGCATCCTCAGTCTTGCTTACCCTCACACCCCACACTCACATGCCACCACTGCTATTATTTTTTGCTATTCTCTCTTCCCTCATCTCGTATCTGCAGCCGATCTCCCTCCTTACTCATAGCTACTGCTGTCTTTGGAGTGCATCTCTTCCACACTTCAGACCCTCTAGACCATGACTCTCACACAGGCAGGGATGTCTAATACAACAACCTCTCCCTCTTCCATACTCACTGAGATATTCTCTGCTTCCATTTCTAGCTGTTGCTTTCTTCCCACTCTTCCTTCTTTGAACAAGGCTGCCAATTAGTTATTTTTAGTTCTCTCCCTCTATGTTTCTATCACCTGCATCAGTTTTCTTTCTTCACCCAAGGTTCCCCAAAGTCTGCTCTGTTCTCTGTAATTTCCATGTCTCTTTCAGCATCATTCACCAGTCCCTCAGAAATGCACACTGCCACCCACTTTTTCTAGGACTGTCGACTCTTTTTCAGCCAGAGAGGAAAATTGGCAACTGTGACAGTATCACTGAGCTCTTTTTCTTTCTTTCACTCAGACAAGACATTAGTTCGGTCTTGGTTGTATGTAGGTACAAGGCAATCATCTTCCCTGCTCTCCTTTCTCATTAAAACAACAGAGCAGGTTTGTGATCTGAACTAGTTGTGCCAGAAGAAACACTGTGCTGCTCAGGTGGTACCTTCAGTCTGCTCACACAGTAGCTCCCCATGTTTTTTTCACCAGTAAGTTCTATGACACTTTCCCTTCTCTTTCAGTATTTCCAAAAAGTGTATCTTCTTTTTTCTCTTCCCCTCACACATAGCATTTTCCTCACCTGTATCTATCCAGACTGATGCTTTAAAGGTCATCTCTTTCATTTTTAGAAGAAGGTTCTTCATGGATTATCTCCTGGTCTTCTACCATCTCTTCTTACTCTGTATGAAAAGTAAGCCTCTTAAGAGGTTCCCACCCATGAAATTTTTCACTCAGCAGCTTGAAACACTTTCAGAATGACTTTTCAAACACATTCATGCTTTGCTTTTCAGTCTCTCAGACTCTCAGAAGCCAGTCTCTGTAACAAAACAATTCATTATTTTCCTTTATCACTCTTTAAAGCCGTCCTCTTCTGGGATGCCTACAAGAGGCTTGATAACATTTAGACTTCTGGTATGCTGAGGTCACTGCCTATAATGCTGACTAACATTTTCTGTGTTTCCTGGTGTTCCTCCATCTGCCTGTCTCCATCTGTTGTTTTCTTGCTTACCCTTGCTCAGAGGCGGGACTGACTTGCTGCTCCCTGTGTGCAGCTGCTGCAGCTTCAAGTACCTGGCAGAGGTTCTTGCCCAGGGGTGTTCTGCTCCTACAGCTTTCACCAAGTCTATGCCTTGCTGAGGATCTTCTTACCTGTCATACTGAGCATTTCAGCCAGGCAGCTCTCAGGCTGACTGTTGGCTTAGGAGGTCTTTTACCTCTGGTGCCTTATGTTCAAACATTGCTTACCATAACTGGTCGAAGTTATTTCACTGACCTCACTTAGTCAATATCACAAAACACCGAAGAGTTTGGCAGAATAGGATTCCCTCTGTGGGATAGCCTCACCACAGCATGTGTCTGTCTCAGGGCCAGCTTTTCTAGTCCATCCATTTAATTCACTCAGAAAATCACATGGAGAAGGCAGAACATAAAGAGACCTATTTGCCTGTTGCACTAATCTAAGCCCTTTTATTTGGTGCAGTATAAGTAGGGACAGTGAAGAGAGATGATTTAGCATAAAAACCTTCCCAGCATGCTGATATGAAAACTATGAATAGATCAGTGTTAAACGTGCAGGACAGGTCATGACAGTGTAATGGCTGTTGAAGAAGAGGCTGCTAACGCCTCAGCTGAATTAAATTAAGTCTCCCCAGATCTCTCTCTGAAAATTTAAAGACACATATGAGAATTCTAGCAATAAATACAAAATTTGGCTGGCTCTCCCTAGACTGGATTGTGCAGGAGGATGATGGCATAGATGCAAGGGATAAGAACACTAGGATGCAACGCTAACAGTGACAAAGGGCAAAAGAGCACAGCTGGTGCCCTCTCTTCATGGAATGACAAAGGCTGATAAAGTTTCAGTGTCCTAAACTGAATTACCAGAAATCCAAACATGAGCATTTTGTATTAGACTCCTACCTGCTGCTGCTTCCAATGAAAGGGGAAATGTTACTTAATTTTTTTGACAACTGGATTGCAGAAATCCCAGATATATAACGATGTGATGCAGGGGATCATTAAGCTGGAAGAAACCATGTCCTGGTCTATCAGGAAATGATGAAAATGCAAGCAAACAAATAAGCATTTACTGTGGGACAAATAAGATCATACTCTCACCTCCATTTAGCAGTGTTCAATAGCTTTCACACATGTCCTCCCTGTCCACAATATGCTGGCAACAACACAGCCATACAGCTTCCTACCTTATTCAGACTGAGCCTGAGTCCATCCTGATGACATTCAACAAAATATTTTTGATTGCCATCTCATATGGAAAACCATTTAATTTGCAACTCACTAGAAGCAATCTCTTTAACCTTATAAAGCCAAGCACTATTCTTTCTTACTCAAATCCTCCTTAGGAATTCACTCCTTTGAGGCTCACACATTTAACAAGTGAAAAATTATAAGAGAGAGAAAACAAAAGGCCTAACTGAAGTCCTTCCTCTGAGTTTCTTGTGGCATGTCAGAGAATCCCAGAAAATACGATTGCAAAGGCCCTTGAGAGGACATCAAGTCCTTTGGTCCAATTCAATCATGTATCAAACTTTCTTCTTAAAACTTCTCCATTGAAGTGCCAACCTCTCAAGATAGTAGAAAAAATGTTATGTCTTCTTGTTACAGTGTTAGGGTTTTATTCATTTTTATAGAGGGCAGAGTATAATTTCAGGCCATGAAAATAGAGCTATCACCAGTAGATTCTGTGTCTGTGCTTTCCAAGTGCCTTCTTTCCATTAGAAGGAAAGATATTCTTTGATTTCATTATGATTTTTCTCCTACATTAACTAATGCTCAGGTAGGTACTAACACTTTTATCCCTTGAACATGTTTAGACAGGCTTTCAGTCCTTCATTCGTATTATTTTCAACCAATATACACAACTGTTCCAAATTTAGAAGTATTTGGAAATGTAATTAACGCTGTTTGCCCTTACTTCTAAACACAAAAGACTAAATAAGACTAAGTAAGACCTAGATAACACAGAACCCTTATTTCTCAGTTATTCAGCATGTAGTTCATAAATTCCCTAAAGCTACAGTTCAAGACTTTCCAGATAATGAGGAGCTTAACATATTTTCATTCTTAAGCTTTCCACTACCTAAAATTAACAAGAGCACCTCTCCCATCTATAAAATCAAGACTCTTCTAAAAGTTCCAGGTTATATGCCCCAAAATGAGGACACTCAAAACTTACTGTCAACACTGTTTTTAGGACTTTATGCTTTCAAATTAAGTTAATGTAGCTTGTGTCTTACTATTTAGACTTCATAAAAAGTTTCTGCTATAGGGCAGCAGTTCCAGTGTTTTTAAGGCTTTCTGCAAGGAACTATTCAGGAGCTAAGAGTAGGAGAAAACAAATAAAAGAGTGAGAAAACAAAATATGTAGTTGAACTCCTTCTTCTGGGGGGTATCTTGTGGCATCTTGTAGAGTTGAAGAAAAACAAAGCCATGTGTTGTCTTGGGAGGAAAGTTAGTCCAATGCCACCCTAGGAGCTGCCAGAAATGGGCAAGCTGAGAGGCTGCATTGTTGAAGTGCAGTCAGGTTCAGGATGCAAAACTGAATTCCTCATCTTTACATAGTTTGGTGTAAGATTTTTAAGTCTCTTCATCACACTCATTTTACATTATTTTATAATATCCATTATTTGGACATTACCCCAAGCTGTTTGGTAATATTCAGGGTTTCTGTGGAAAGGACACTGGTGACAGCTTGTTTCATAAATTTAATTGTGAGGATGGACACAAAGTCTCACTTCCCTCTACACACTGGGGATTGCACGGTGAGGGCCAACTTCAGCCTCGGCTCAAGGCCTAGTGTGTGCAGAAGGGCTTCCAAGGAGCACTGTCATGGAGCCACAGTCCCAACAATTCTTTTCCTGGCTTCTTGGTTTTCTGTTCCTATTTACCTTCCTTCTCTTTCTTGGTGGCCAGAGAAACTTGAGCTCTTCACAACAGTGAAACTGAGGAGAGGTCTATGCTCCCAGAGCTCGGGGAAAATCCATTCCAACACATGATCTCAGCTCCTCTTCCAGTTTTGCCAGGCTGGGTGGTGATAGAAGCATCAGTTCTAATAGCAGCTCCTGGCATTAAGCCAAGTGAAATTCAAGTGCTGTGAAAGGAATACAGCAGCACTCCATCCAGACACTGACCAGTGAGCAAACTCACAGTCGCTGGAAGCCCTCCAGCCTCCACTTGCCTCAGAGCTATTCCAAGAAGAGCACTGTCAGAGATCAGATCCAAAGTTCAAATTGTATCTATCATAATCAAGCAACATTATTGTGTAAAGCTTATTTCAGCTCCATTTGGAAGATTCGTGGGGTAGCCAAACCCTCCCTGAAAATTTTCAGAGAATTTTGGATCAACAAACAGGTCGAAAAACAAAATCTGTGTAACAGCTCACCATTTGTTCACTTTTAAATTCTGCCTCAGCACACAGAGGGGAGTGACACAAAGAGATGAGGATTTGAACTCAGAGCCTCAGAGTACACCAACATTTTTTTCTTGCTTGATTGTGTACTAAAACTTCCTATAAAGTCAATAACTTCCTATGGCTTCACAGCAAAGTGGAAAGATTAAAAAAGAGCCATAGACCTTTGAAGATGTGGAAGGCAGTAAGTGAACAGGCTGAATCCTCTTTGGATTTGAAAGTCTATGCAGTGCTAACAGTTCTGCTTTAAGGTGTCAAAATTGCCTTAAATCTTTACCTTTGTTATATCCTGCTGCTGCAGACATATAATAGAATTCCAAACCATTAGACAGCATCATTTTTCTTTCCATTTTTTTTTAAATGCATCTGATTAGCACCTTCTTTTTTGTTGTTATTATTTGTTTGGGTTTTAATGAGCAAACACTTTTAATTACTTTAATGAGAACAGCATGGCAATGCAACATACAGTATGTAGAACTGCACTTGATTTTACTGTGGTTGGTAGCAGCTCACAAATATGAAGTTCCAAACCAAACTAAATACTTAGCCCATCGTTAGGCTACAAACTTCCCATTATGTGCAAAGTGCAAAGTCAGGAGCCTAAGAAGGACTTAGGAGCTGAAATATTTTGCTACTGTGTGCATGTAAAACCAGGCTGGTGCATTGGGCAGGGACTTGGTCTAGGTTTGCGCAGTAACTCAGTGCTTATCGCACCAAAACTCCTCCATCTGGGAGCTGGAGACGTGTCCCCAGTGGTGCAGCCCCTAGTGTTTCCAGGAAAGCCGGAGAAATCTGAGGGCCTGCGGCAGTGCAAGCAAATGTCCCTGGGCAGGCTGAGATCTGAACAGAAAGCACCTTCTGAAACAGTTTCTCCACTTCACCAGACTGGCTGCTGGCCCTTCCTTCATTTAGGTGCAAAGTCAAACAGGTTCGTTAAGCCATCACCAAGGACCTAAACCAGCCTGTTAGCTGTCAGGTTGAATAAAGGGGAATGTGAGATGGTAACTAATAGCTGAGAGGTGGCCTAAGGAGTCCTTCCTTACTGCCTTTTCATGAGGAGGCGACTGCTCTTCAGCCTGGACCAGAGGCTAGCCAAGCAGCTAGTCAATCTCCAGGCACAGTACCAAGCCAGATATGCACTACGGACATCATAAGCTTTTTTCTGGCATCATTTCTGCAGTGACAGTGTAACCACCTTTCTCTCCCCCTTGTCTACTTTTTTGTAAGGATTTTTCACAGAGCTGGTGAGCAAAGCTTTTAAACTATGCTAATATAGTTGCTATTAGTATTAATAAGAATTATTATTATGCAGTCATTTGTTACATTCAAATAACAGAATGCATGGGCCCTTTCAGTAAACCAGTTTCCCCCCATCACAGACATCCCTGGGCTAGTCCTACAGTTTTTTCAGCTTCTTATTATGGCACCATAAAGATCTATTTTAGGCTGCAAAGACCCATCCTTGGCACCTGGTATCTTCCTTAAGAAACCCCCACTATCTGGTGGGAATTGTTGAATTAGTTTGAAGTATAGCCTGAGTGTTGCCCCTGTGCAGACTCCCATAAGTTTCTATCACAGATTAAACTGTGCTTTAAGCTCCAGTCAGCTAACTTAATGGAGGGCAGGGGATGGTAGATTGAAGCTCAAGTGTAGCTGACCTTCCAGCTCATAAAGCAGTGAAGACCTGACTACCCCATGCTAACACAAACACTCCTGCTGACAGCACAGGACTGGAGCTGCTGGCTTATGGCTGCAGAGGCAGAGGATGGCTTGACTTGGAATGCTGGCAGGGACCCTCTCCCTTACTGACCATCTCCATCACACTGTGCAAGCACCTGAGCTGTAGAGCAGGGAGATCCTGAGAGTCAGCAAGTAAAAGTGCACTTTCTGGGCTAAATCATCACCAATTTTACCTTGTCTTTAAATGTGGAGTCGTTGCTTATTATACTAAGGCTTTCTCATTTCTTGGTCTGAGCTTTGAGCTAAACTGTTTTGAAACAATAGAGCTTCAATGTGGCTACTCAAGCTAGAACTGCAATGAAGTGAACCTATGGTAAAATTTGAAACGTTTTGCAGGAAGACAGTGAATGTAACAGCTCTTGTATAAGTGTAACTATGTAACATTTACTATATAAATTTTTTCCTTCTAACTTTTTTCGTAGGTTTCTTAAAGGAATAAGACACAACTCATTGGATCTCTTCAGCCTCCTGTCTGTCCATCTATTTCTCTTCCTCAGTAAATTTTAAACATACTAAAGTAACTTTAGACAAATCTGAAAATTGCATAAATGTCTTTGGGACTTGGCAGGCAAGCTAAGAGAGATCTTCTTGAAATCCTAACCATGAAAGAAACTGAAATAAGAGTTCAATTCTTAATAGAAGCCAGCAGACCCAAGTCCAAAACAAGTGGGAATTCAAACTTTGTAATTTCTGCTTTCTACATGATTACTTGCTACCATTATAATTGACACATGTTGGGATGCATGAGGGAAGATTAGCAAGAGTTAAGCATCTTCTGAAGCACACGGAGCTTGAAAAAACAGCAAGCAGGGAGCAGGGTGCAATAAACACATACAAGTATTTAAAGCATTCAAATAACAGTGCAGGAGAGAACTTGTGATCAGTGTGGCTAGTGGCTGGTCAAGTATGAACTCTTAATGGCAATCTACATAAACTTCCACACCCCTCTGTGAAGCTGTCATCTCAGTAGTGAAGTGCACGCATTTCACACAAGCAGGAGAAAAGCCCAGCATAATAGCTAGTACCAGTGATAAAATTCACATCTGAAAGGGATCAGAATGACCAGATACTTCACATCCTGGTCTAAAGTCTGCTCACTTTGTGAGACAGCCCTCCTTCACCCTAAAAGCATCATCTACTGTGAGGTTTAAGCAGTAAAAAAAGTTAAGTAGCCAAATGCCACAGAAAGATGTGGTATAAAACCTTGAAAGCACAGAAAGTGACAGCTTCAACCTTCCTAGTGGAAGTTCCACCTCCCCTCAGCTCTGTGACTTACTCCTGATATTTAGAGCCGAACCACTCAATCCCTTCCCAGGTACTAATTTTGATTCATAATAAACCTTCAATCCTAAAAGACAACACGTTGCACAAGCAAATATTTTTCACTCACTTTCACTTCTCACCAGATTTATTCTCTTCAAATACTTCTCCCTAAGTTCTACTCTGGGTATCTGCACGCTAGCCTTGTTTTATCTGCCTGAGGTTAACGTTCTTAGTGCTCTCTAGTCTTCATGCAGTCCAGGAATATAATCAGCAACGATTTCAGGATCTCTTTGCTATAGTGGCATTTCCAGTTTTTGACTGTGGAAGAAATATTGATGTGAGTTCCTTGAAACCCTTTCCCTATGAAGTGTCAATAATTACCATCTTGGCTTACAGAGAGGAGTCTTTGGCAGGTTGCCCAGTAACATCAAACAGGTCTGGAATAATCACAAGAGCTCAGCTTTCTGTAACAGTACCTGACATGATTGTAAGAAATCACATAATTGACTTCTAGGAATTTGAAGAAAATATATATTCCTTGCTTAATTTTGATCATCAGCATAAGAACTATCCTTTTGACACTGGGTTACCAGAATTCAAACATACACTATGAGTTCTTTCACTACCCACTTAACTGATATTTCAGTTATGAAAGCATGTTTTTTCAATTGGTTATGTTCATAAAAATGCCCTGACCAGAGCATTCCTGTTTTAACTTTGCATATGATATGATGTTTTAACTAAAGCTGTACAAAACTTTCCTCAAACTCAGAGATTTTGTCTGAATGTTCTTTCCCATTTTGAGATTCACAAAAACCACAAATGCAAGAATTACATACTTGGAAAAAAAAAAAAAGGCAACTATCATCAGAATTAAAGCTGATTGTAAACCACTGGAATCATTCGATCCAAGACATGTATGTCACCGCACACCAGTGAGAGGCACAAGAACTATAATTAACCTGACCTCATTCGAAGGGCCAAATAGATTAACATTCACCATACCTCAATTCTTATCTATGCACCCATCAAGGCCTTAATTGCCTCCTTATTAAAAGTTCTTTAAATATCACCTTATTCACCATCCCAAGGGAAAGCAGTTTATCCCACTTATTTCAACACAATTCAGAGTAATCAGATAGGAAAATCTTGTGTTTGAGCAATCATGATTAAATCAAATTACCAAACATATGCAGGAAACTATTTCTCTCCATTTCTCAGTGTCAAAATGGCTCTGCTCTTCTTTTTATGTTTGCCTTTACTTTCTCAATGCACCTATTTTTATTTCTATATCCTCAATGTATCAGTTCTTAAGATCATAATGTAATCACTGAGTTCACAAAAATTATTTGAAATTCCAAATTCAGCTTCACCAATGTGTTAGACAGGAGACCATATAACATGCTAGAAACACAGACACCAAGGACATGAAGTAAAAGGATTCAATGCAGACTAGTTTACAAGAACTCTATCATTTTATATGGAGCTGAAATGCTAAATGAGAAACAAATCTGTCCATAATCCACTGGTCACCTGGAAGGAGATTTTTACCACCTTAAGACCTTTCTAACAGCAGCTAGGGCAACTGATAAAAAAGACAATCATAATTTTTAGACTGACCCATGAACCGTGCTGAATATTTTATTTACGATGTTTCTTCTTTCTGGTTGTTATGGCAATTCTGCACTAAATCCCAAAATTCATTCAAACTCCACAAGCACACAAAACTTCCTGTTGCTAGCACTTAATCAGCCCTAAAATAGACATTATAAACCTACAGCTCAGATAGAGAAATCAGCAAGGAGGCAAGGAACTGCAGAAGGATGCTGTGAGAAAAAGCAGGCAGAGATGAAAACTGCTTTGTGACCCTCTGGGATGCCCCCTCCCATGGCCCTTATCAAGTAATTTCTATTCTGCTTTGCTCAGTTTATGCATCCTCCAATACACAATTCAGTAAACACACAAAAAACAAGTACATAAATGCACAACTGAAAACAAAGGTCTACCAGGAAGTAAGAAATCCCCAGCTGGCACAAATTATCATTGCTTGACTGAAGTCACTTTACATTGGTGGATGAACCAACTCTGTATTTGTACTCAAGCAATCAAGTGATCCCATGACCCCACAACACTCTTCCCTATTTCTACTCATTTCATTGCTATCATATTACTGCCAAACGCTTCCTATTAAGTAGTATTGTTTATTGTAAAATATTACTTATAACAATATCCTAATAAAATGTCTCAACAAAAGACCACTTTGGATATTCACTTGTCACCTGTTAGGTTGTGTGGATTGATAGGATGGATACACACACTCCATTCTAACTGCCACCCTTATTAGCCTGCCATGAATGTTGTGTTACATGTTGTATACACTCTCATTAGGTAAACGGTTGTCAGTGAATTCTAAAGATCAAAACAGAAGATGCAAGATACCAACCTGTTTATATAAATAAACTGGAGATCAGACACACAGGACATTACAAGAAAACTGGTTTCCATCTAGCAGATTTGAATTTGTTTGTGTTATAGAAGATTTACAGAGATCTGAGAAAAGTATTACAGTACTTACCATGACAAGCAAACAACTCTTCTCTTTAAAATGTTTTTATTAAAATATTTTTTTATCTATTAAAATATTTTGCTCCCCATCCTGTTTTTCCCCCTTAGTTTTTACAAGAAGGCTCTACCCGAGTCAAGAAGGAAATGCTTTGCTGCAGTGATTAGACATTTTCCCTTAAAGCAGTTAGCATAATTGATTCTTCATATACCAGGATTACTCAGCAGGAAGCTGAACTCTAAAAGCTTTATGGTCAGAAGCAAGTCTCACAGCCTTCGACCTTTGTGTTTCCCAGTCTATCTGAGTCAACCTGTGTAATAGGAAGGAACGCACTAACAGGGACCTGCCAAATGCCAGTTATCCTGAAGAATCAGAGACAAAACAAATGGCTATGTCAATGTTTGTGAAGCCTGTGCATTTCTCCACTTTTTATCTGGAGCTGTGACAAGACTTGTAGTGCATGGTACAGATGATTCCCAGCCTTTCTGGGTAGTGTTCCTAGTCTGGTTCCTAAAGATTATTTCTGGAGTCAGAAAGATTATTTCCATCTTTAAAGTAGATTTTTAGTTATGTCCAGGGCTGAAAGGGGACTAGGAACTCATGGAAAAAAAAAAAACCACAAAACTTGTCTGATTCCTGACATAGAAGCACCATCTCTTAGGGTAAAGAAATCTTTCTGAACACACTCATTCCTATTTCTGTCTAACAAGAGTATCTGCAGGGAAGGCAATGTACATGGCCTATTCACAAGCCCAGAAGCATCTTTTAAAGGCTTCACATTCAAAGAAAGACCTATTAATTAACTGAAGATTTGGCAGAAGTGCAGGCACTCCTCAGGATTTGGGTACACTGTGGAGCAATATAAACATATGACATGCAGAAACACATCAATGTATAGTCCAAGCAGCAAACCACATTGGCCCCAAAAGGGAGGCCACAAAACATTTCTGGAGGTAGACCCTACCATTAAAACCTTTGTTACCAAGAAGTAAGCTCCACTGAGATTCCCCAAGTCATTTCCTACCCAAATCACCTGTGTCAGGGCCCATTTTATCTGTCCAAACACTAGACATTACCAGTATCACTGTCTCTCCTCAGAGTTGTCCCTGCTTTCTGTTCCTCTCTCTGCTTTGGTCCAGAAACTCTGGCAATTTTGTCTTGACCTCCACTTTCATCTGTCATTTCCATCAGCGAGTGAAAACTACTGTTCTTAAGACTCATCTGTTCACTTGAGCTGTACCTAAATTATTATTTCTCTATCAGTTTATTTTTTTTGTAGAAACCAATATTTCTGCATAATCCAATGAACCTTCATACAATTCTACCAGGATAAAAAATACTTATGTGGGTTTTAGCTTATTCATGTATCTTTATGTGCAGCTCTATTTGCATGCAAAACATGAGTGGGTGAATCCTTACTGCTGCAAATACATCTTCTTCCACAGTATGGTCCATGGGTTTTGGTTTTTTTTTCCCATTTCATTCATTCATTCCTTTAAAAAAAATCTCCTTCTGGATACCAACTTCAGGTCACCTCTGTTAAACCAATGTTAACTCCAGTATTGCCAATTACCTTACAAAAACTAGATTTTAACATGAGAAACAGAAATATACATCATGCCATTTTATAACCCTCCAAGTACTTATTTAGACTAAAGCACTGATTTCAAAATCACAGCAAGCAACTAAGACATAATTAAACTTTCATCCCTGCAGATTTTGAGAGATCTATTTCCTTTTTTTAAAAAAAAGAAAAAGAAAAAGAAAGAAAGAAACAAAATAGACATATATAGTGGGATATTTTAGTTTCATTTGAGCACAAAGAAATATTTTCTTATAGGTAAGTACTAGACATGAAAGAGACAAAAATTAAGATGGAAAACAAGCTTTGTGTTGAGATTTTTATATTTGGGGTTGGGGGGGGTTGCCTAACACCTTGGTATTTTTCCACACTTTTTTTCATTTTCCCACTTCTGTATTAGAGTAAGAATAAAATTAACCTGCCTCTGCATTAAAGAAAAGTTGTTCCTTCTGGGACCATTTGGTGGAATATATCTATCTGTCTTCCAGCACAATGATCAGCTACATAAATACTACTTTATCATATTTCAGCCACCTGTAATCTTTTCCCATGTTGCAAACAGTACCAGTGGCTGAAATAAGAGCCTTGGATAATCATTTGAGAAAATAATTTTGTCAATGCTTAGAAGTGGACTTTTCAAGATCCCTTAGCCTGAGCTCACAGATAATGTAAGCACAAACCAGGTACCAGGAAAATGCTTCGAGGGTGCCTATGAGCAATATGTTACTAAGTCCATGAGTGAAGGGCTTCCAAAGCCAGTTACAGGTATTTACATTCTGCCCTTCACAGCCCTCCACTGATGATCTGCTCTCAGTCACCTCCCAGGCAAAAATGCGTGTGTGTTTTTGTTTTTTTTTTTACCTTATTGCAGCCTTTAAGTGCAGAACTTATACAAACAAGGTCAGTGGCGGCCTCTGCAATTCCAAGCATCAGTTATGGCAGTAAAAACAGGAACTTTAAGAATAAACTAAATATTACTATTTGACAGAAACTAACCGTACTCAAACAGTACTTATCCAGGCCTGAACCCTAATAAAGTGCTTTAAGCTCATTCGTACCAACACATGAAATCTCAGAATGCAAATTCAGTGCTTGGCCCCGCACCCTGCAGGACTTCCAGGCGATAACACAAAACCAGTGTATTGGCACCCTGGCACTGCATATTCTGCTTCTGCAGGTGATAAAAAGAGCCAGAACTCAACTCCAAAGTAGTATTACCTCCTGATCAAGCTTTTTGAGCATGAAGTTCATACATACATCTGGATGTTGCAGTTCTCTTCTCTATGGGCAGTGAACTAACTCATTTGCAAGAAGCATAAGCCTCCTTTTCCTTGAGCATAGGACATTCCTGGACAGTCAGCTAAGTGCTTGCAAATAGCACAGTTTAACTCAGCCCACTCCAATCCTCTTCAGACCTATGCATGTTATTCCATCTCTCCTACTTTAAAAAGACCATCTAGAAGACTCCTCTGGAACTGACTGCAGAGGTAGATCATAAAGGTAGACACTTAGGCCAAGACAAGGCTATGATTCAGAGAAAACTCCAGGAACAAACTTGCCAACAAAGTTTTCAAGTTGACAAGCAGGTACTCTTTATTGCGGCGCAGGGAGATCTGAGGGATAACTCCTCCTAACGTGTGTCCCTGTATTGCTACACAAGCAGTCCTTATATAGTCCCTGGGCATACATATATATTCATGAGGCTACATATGGATTACATAATTTTCCAGAAGGTTCCCTGCATGCTTACAGAATTGTGGTGGTGGTCTCTGAGGATCGTTTACTTCTTCCAACAATCTTCATTACTTCTGACAGCCTTTGAAGCACGCGCAGTAGATGCTTATACCAGCTTAATTGGTTCGCTAGCACGAGAGACATAATAATCATCATGTCCTCCTACTTATCAGTTAGTTTAACTGCAGCCCATCCTGGACACCTGCCATTCCCAGGTACTCCTTATCCCTGTGTCCTGTTCTTCTAGACTGTTTTTCCTTAAAACTATGTCAACTATAATGATTTATCTTGCACAAGAATTCTCAGTATGTTCTCTAGCTGTACTCTACTATTTTCTGTGTATCATGCACCTCAATAATTTTCCATTGCTACTGTTACAAAGCCATCAAACTGATCCTAAAGGTTTATATATTCCATTTTGTAATTTTGTGCCCTTCCCGCCCCGTCTCACCTATCACCTGCCATGAGGACAGGTTGAATGCACAATAAAACATAAGGCTTGGATGAAACTCGACACGATTCATTCCACATCTGATGCTCCATCCTTAACAGCATTTTTGCACAGACACTACCATGGACAAGTGAATCAAACACAAACCAGTTCGTGTTTATCCCCTTTCTTCCTAAATCTTGCTGTACTGTTGTGTCTCATCCTCTCCCTCTTTCACTACCTACCATGTCTTATTCTTATTTGTCAACTTATCTAATTAGTTTGGGACCAGATCAACAGATTACTCGTGATAGTAGGCTAAGCAAATCACCCAGGAGTAAGTGTTTACTGGATCAAGCCCTTACACTGTCAGCTTCTCAGAGCAGAGACTGTGCTTTATTATTCACATGCAGAATAGTCTGTACGCTAAGTGTGTTATATACATAATTCATTTAAAAATAATAATGGTACACTAAGAATGAAAAACATGCCAGCAGGAAAGTTCACTGACTGCACTACCATCAGTAACTCAGAGATGCTTGCACATAATTCAGGCCTGGAAAGCCAAAAGGATGATATTGTGTTTAAGGCAAAGGAGCAAGAGTCAGAAGAGCTGCAGCGCTACTCCCGGTGCTGCCACAAAAAATTTGTCAGGATAAATCTTTGGAAATATCTGTGCCCTAGATTCCCTTTCTGAAAATACAGTAACACAAAAGGGATACGTATTCTTCTACTCCAACTTGATATCCTCAAGGGTAAACAAGGACTTGGAAACAGATGAACAATATACAGCATATTAAACATAAGTAATATGTAATTTCATAATAAAACATTTTTCAAAGTAAGTCATGATCATCTTATTAATTTTATTATTTATAAATGATGTCCCAGAATCTACAATACAGCATAAACCTATAGGAAACACACACTTTGCACACATATGCAGTGTATGTGTAACTGTCATGTAAGCTATGCATTGACACAGACAATTTACATTTACAGATCATGGACAGTACACTAAAACAGAAAATGGTTTATGATAAAGTGTAAACCTAGGATATTGACCTGGCTGCTTCACCATTTAACCTAGCTTTGACCCTCCAGCAACTAAATATTCATAACTAGCATGACCTCCAGGTTTCTCTTCCACACCCAGTTGTACCTAAGAGTCAGAGAATTAACCCTTTCACAAGCCAACATTTTCAGATGGCTGTCTCATCCCCTTACTATTATGCTAGTGTCTTTTTTTTTTTTACTTTGCCATCTACAGTAGCCTGGCTATCCTTCTTTCGTATTTAAAAACCTTTATGCAAATCAGGCTGGTAGCACAGCAACCTACAAGTTCTTGCATTAATGTAGAGTATTATTCACATATAAAAATTCCATTTAAATCCCATTAAGGTTATGACATAAATCCAAACAAACTAGAAAATGCACAGTTAAGGTGGAAATGTGACATATGTCTTCCAGTCTTTTAGCAGAAGAAAGCAGAATAAGAAACCATTAGAGTGTCACCCAGTTGGGGCTAGGCAGAGAAGCACGTTACCTTCCTGCCTTTTAACTGCTCATTCCATTGCATCTGGAATTGATTTATTTTTGCTTAATGCTTGTGTCCCAGTGTCAGTGGTCATAGAAAATAGATTTTGTCTGTAAATACTTCTGACCAATATCCATTATGTGGGAAAAGAGAGGCAGCCTCCTGTAAAACAGCTGTAAGCTGGGGAGAAAGAGATTGGATTACCATTATACATTTTTCTGGAAGTGTTTCTGGTGGATAGTTAAAACCAGTGACAGATATGACACTGTTTTGCAAGTGTCCCAATTAGCAGCACTGCTGCTAGAGTCTGGAGGCACCTACTTCCTTTCTCACGTGTTCCTCCTTTTGAATTCCTGACACTTCATAGTAATGAACTACACTGCAAGGTCTTGCGAAAGAGTTGATTTAGTACCAGAATTTTGTACCTGCAGTACTTGAAACACTCACAGGCATGGCTGAGCTGAAAGAATTGGTGTAGACACCACTTACTTTTGAATAATCTCTTATAGCTGGTGATGCTGTGGAGTACAGCAGTGTTTCTGGGCACCTATAGCTAATGCTGCACATTCCTGCATGAGAAGATGGATCCCTCTGCTTATGCATGGATCTCTTATGCTCATGAATAAAGTTTGACCCTGTAGCCCAACAACAAGCAAAAGGGGAAAGACGAGAGATTTGTTGAGTTTTACCTGCATTAATCAAGCTACAGATGCCACAGTTAGATGCAAAATTTCAAGCAGAATCAAGCCCCGAGCATGTTCTTCTCCATGTTTGTAACACAGGCTAATAATGCATAGTGGGTTGTTACTGGAAAACATAGGATGTATTCTTTTTCTTTGGTGTTGAATAAAACTTGATTGCAGTTTTCCTTCTTTTTGGTAATGGTAAGAGTACAGAAACAAGATGACTCAGGCAGTGAAGCTGTTATGTCGACTAGCATCCCAAAGTTTGATTTGAATTAGCCATTCGTAAGACAGACATACATATGCACACACACACAGGTGCACACACAGAGCTTTGAAAGCAGTTCCATCTGGGTTTTTTTGGTAAGGCTGGGTCACAACTAGGAAGAGTGGAGATATTCATGTTCTGCATTTGTGACCTGGCACACCTTCCTGTGTGTTGTCATTGAGCACTTCTGTCCTAAACAGAACTGGTATTAATTGGGGATTCTGCAGAGCCAAGAATTAGGGTTTTGAGGGGGTAGAATATATTTTCTTTCACTCTGCCTTGAAGAAGTTATTTTTCCCTTCCTCTGTTCTAAGCAAACATTCTACAAATTATACTTTGAATAAAACACATCACAGACTTCCATGGAAACAGCAGTCAGCATGAGGAAAGAGTGGAAAGTTCTCAAGGTGACAAGAATACTTTCTGCAGCGCCATCACAGGATACAAATTGAACCCTAGCAAGTATAGAAGCATATGATAGTACAGAGCAAAACAAGATCACAAAGTTTGGGAGAGGGAGGAAGGGACGGGACATATTTCCCAGAGATATCCTTTCTTGCTAATTAGAGAATCCTTGACAAATGACAAACATTCAGGGTCTTTTTTGGATGGACCTTCAGGGAAGGTTGAGAGAACAGCTTAAATAGGGGTGTCCAATGCCTTCTTGGACATTTTACATTTCACATTAATAAATAAGTGCAATTAGATGAATAACTGTGAAGGATGAGAGGTGCCTACACGTACATACTATGCTGAAGTTTATAGGAGACACTTTTAGCCTGTGTCCTCAGAGTCCTCTTTCAAACAATGTTGAACTGTTGTCAAAATCAGATCTTCTCTGGATTGTGAAGAAAAATGGGTTACATATCAGATACTGAAAAACACAGATATTAAGTATGTAAGTAGCTATCAACTCTCTAGACAGGTGGATTTTTGAGAAGCCTTTCTTTACAAAGCAAGATTTTTTTGTACTTCTTATTGTATTCTTACTCTCTTCAACATCCAAGTGCTCAGTGACTCCTATTCCATCTTTCCTTCTTCCATTTATAAATGTTTATGCATTCCTATCCAGAGACTTGTCCAGAGCTCTGACATTGCAGACTTCTTTTTCACCCATGATTCCCAGGAGCACTCTTACCTCCACTCCATTTTATTCACAGCTCAGCTGCTTCAGTCATCTGTCTTGCTTTCCATGGCCCACACCTTCCCATCACAATATGTTCCTTCCTCATCAAATTTAAGATTGTTTTTTACAGTTGTCATTTTCACTGCTGCTCATTCTAGGTGAGTATTTGCTATTCAAACCAAATGGTTTTTGCATTTGCTCCTTAGGTTTTCAATTCTTCCTTCTGCATCCTCAACTCTGCTCCTTATCTTCACCCAAATATCCTCCCTTCTTGTTATAAGTTTTACCAACAACATAGAGATGACTACAGTAAGCCAGTTTTGACCTTTCATTTGGAAGACTTAATGTGTTTAAATTATACATCTCTAAAATTTTTAAGGATATATTAAAAAAATCTTGTCTGTAGAGACAAGAACCAGCCTCCTTTATTTTTCAGTACCTGTAGCTCAAACTTGAGAAATAAAAGGATTAAGGCAGCATGTTCATGCTCTCTCTAGGTACAGATAGGCTGACTTCAAAGGTTTTCAGCTCCCTGCATTACAACCTGGATGTCATCCAAGCCACATGGTCAAGTTTGTCACCCAGTGAGATCTGCTACCTCAGCTTACCTTATACTTTTTCCCAAATCTGAATCAGCC
This sequence comes from Pezoporus wallicus, assembly GCF_028554395.1. Classification (NCBI taxonomy): domain Eukaryota; kingdom Metazoa; phylum Chordata; class Aves; order Psittaciformes; family Psittacidae; genus Pezoporus; species Pezoporus wallicus. The sequence continues at coordinate 3,088,180 of NW_026635157.1, forward strand.
CAAAGAAACTAGGTATCTTAAATACCAGGTTTCAGAGGTGGGGATGATTTTTAGCATGACTTATTTTGATTTAAATGGAGCAAGAAACTCTTACTCAAGAAGCTCAGCCAAAAGATAAAGCGGAATAAGCATGCCTGACAGAGGGACAGAGTGGTCTCTCTGGGAACATGAGGCTCCTCATGAAGAGGATGTTGTTTGCACGGTCTGTTTCAGTCCTCCACACCACCTCTGCGTGTGAGTGGCTTTATTGACTTATCATACATTCAAGCGCAGGAGTAGTTTTATTTTTTTAAAGCAAGCAAAAGGCTGAGTGGTTTGATCGAGGCCACACATCAGCATGCCAGAGACAGGACCATTATAACATGCAAGTAAGATAGTCAGACTGAAAGCTTAAAATCTGGAGATAGGAGTCACCTTTTATATATTTGAAGTGTGCATAGCATAATAGAACTCAGTCCTTGCCAGGGTTTCTGAGTAGCAGTTTAGTACGTACAAGTAAATGTTATATAGACCAGTGTGCATGGGGCTTTACACAGAGTTTGGGGTTTATTTTTTTTTTAACTCTTGGGGTCATAAAAACTTCAAAGTTTCAACAGAATAAGGTGGCTATGCTTCTAAATGTCTCAAGCTACTTTCCTGGATCCAATCAGATAAAAACATACCCTGCCAGGAAAGATTTCCCATATGGAAATTTTCCTTTCAGATTGTTTTGTTCCCTTTATAGCTGCCAGTGACAGCATAGCATTTGAGGCATAAGGAGGAAGTTATATTCAGTAGCTACTGTGAGAGAAAAATAAAGGTGGACTGAAGATGAAGAAAATACCCAGAGTAAACTTAAAATATGTATGAAATCTCTTCACCTGCATTGACCCCAAAATTGTGCTAATTATGAGGATTAACATGCTTCCTGTACATAACAATAGGTTATGTCAGCTGATGGAGAGAGATGGTCTACCCACTCAGACATTGAAGTGCAGCCTACAGATTGCTTATACATGTAGTCATGAAATAGATGCAGGCGTCCTAGCCAGCACAATGAAAGCACTAGTCTACCAGGAAGGATCAGGCATAAAACAGTATCTCATGTCCAAGAATGTACCTAAACTAAAACATATATCCTTGATAAGCTATAAAAGGAACTTCATTTCTGTTCATTTATAAAAAATTGCATCAGTTGACCCTATTAGTTTCTGGATCAGCTGTTCCCACCCTCTCCACTGCTTCCTTAACAGATATAAACAATTTGTGGAACACATGTATGGGGTACAGTTCCTCCCAGACTACCCTCTACTTTGTATATCCCAGAGAAGGATTGATTGAGTGATAAAAAGGGTGACATAAGTATGTATACATTTCCTGACAAGAAAGCTTCACAAACAGGTAGGCAAACCCTGTGTAGCCTTATCCTGTTGCTAGCTGTCCAAATATAACTTAATTTCTGAAGGACCAAAGCTCCATATTGTTTGCTGGAACTTAGCCTCAAAAACATAGAAAAAAGTCCCAGTAAATGAAATTCAGCACACATTCTCTTGTTCTGATACTCTTTTAAGTAACACTGCCTCAGGATACATTAGTTTCATTATGTCTGTGCCTATAATAGGATCCTACAGCATGACAGCCAAAGATTGCCATTTATCCTTCCCACACTGACATGTTTCATCTTGGTTCGTGGAAAGGGTATGTTATGTGAGCCACAGCCCTGTAATTCCAACTCATTGTCGTATCATGGACATGACATTTGGCCCTGAATCCTTCCCATGTGAGAAGGGCTATTGTACTAAGAACAAATATTGCTGTCTCCTTCAGCAAATGTAAAGTTTCAGTTTTAGCGGAACCATTATACTCAGAAACTTTTGGGGGGGGGGGGGGGGGGGGGAAGGGAATATTTTGAAGAAAACTACATTTTTCATTTTTCACTTTTGAGAAGCATGTTTCCATACAGATAAGCATCATATTGGAAAATTCGCAACAAGCTCTTCTTACATCTAAGACATACATTTTGCAATAAGAACAAATGATTGAGTACTAGCTTATTGCTGTGCACCAATTCTGGCTTGGTTGAAAACTTAATCTTTATGATGAAGACTGAAGAATCTAGACTCAATTTCTCCATGCTTGATTTCCACAACATTTATGAAGAGCGCTAAACTGAAGAATAAGTAACAGAGTGCCTACTCCAGACATCTGTGTTAAACACTACAGAACCTACAAAGAGATACTTAGCCCCAGCATTAACTAATTAATTAATTAATTAATCAATTAATCCAAAATTAGCATCTCTATACAGTGAGTGAAGAGATTTGGGTATCTCCAAAGAGACACTCAAAAGCCTAGTGCTGACTGGGGAGTTTAATAAAGTGGTTGGTAAGAAATAGCAAGAGGGAGAATATCTTCTGTTTGTCTGAGGACATTTGATGTCCAATTTAAGGCTACTTCAGCTAAATGCTTCCACCTAGAGTGAACCTAGACCTGAAGGCCTCCTCTAAGCACTCAGCAGTGGTGAGATATAAGGATCATGAGCTTGAAGTGGGAAATCTGCTGAGTACCTGCACTTTCTGATGACACTTCACAGGCACCTGTACCTTCAGGGCACAAAAAGATCAGAAAAAAACCATACTTTTAAGATTAAGCTGTTTCTTCTAATGGAAGGATTATAATATGTGGCTTTCTGAAATTTTATAGGAATCTGTTCAGTGAAGAAGTAGACTTTCTTCCTATTTACTGTGGGCTTGTGCTTCCTAGGATACCCTTGGCTTAATATCAACAGTCCATCACTGGGAAAAACATTAAGACTTTAAAGTTTCCCCACCTACTTATTCAAGAGCACCACATGCATGTGAGCTACCTAGTTCAGCTTCACTGTTGAAGGGTATGTCTCTGCTGTCTGTGGAGGTGCAGCTACAGAAAAGACAGCTACAGCCTAGTGAGCTCCATATAAATAGCAGAGTTTTGAGTGAAGCTACTCAGAGTACACAACTTCCATGGCCTCTATCTACTCTGTTAGGTAACCTGTGCTGAAATCCTTTCTAAAGTGATGCCTGTGAGTTACCATGTCTATGGCAGCGTCAGGTCAGCCATGCTGGAATACCATTACCTATCCCACCAACAGCACTGTCCCACCCAGAGATACTTCATGTGCATGGATTCACTGGAGACACTATTAATAATGATCTTCCACTCTTCTTTCTACTTATCCCCTCAGTCTTTCTGGTGGGTATCAAAGTGCATAACTAATGGTGTGCCGTCAAAGAACATTTCACTTTTTACCAAAGGTATAGAAGAAAATTATGTAGTGGAGCATACAACTCACATTCCTGTCAGATGTTTAAACACTCTGTTGAAGAACACAGGGTAACTTGCATATTTTCTACCAGCCACCCTAGCTTGGCAGAGCTTATTAAAAAAGACACATTTTAACTTGGGGAAGTTGTGAAAGATTTGGTCATTCTTCTTATGGTACACTGAGGAAACAAAGTGTCTCTTGTATGTTTATTTCAAAAATGTGAGTACCTTCATGTAAACCATCCTCTGATGCCACAGCTGATGCAAGATACAATGAACAAAATGTTAAGATCTCTGGTGAGGGAGAGGGAGATATTCTTCTGACTAAACATCACCATAAATGTAGTTACTTTTGATGAACCTTATTTTCATTGATGAGAATAATAACTATGAGGTCACAAATCATCTTAACCTGAAGACATCTAAAACGATTAAAAATAATATCTCCCTGAAAATGCCTATTTCTCTCCATAGAGCATAAAGGCATCCTACAGTGACTGTAATCCCTAAATGCTTACCACATAAATGTCTAAAGCTGGATGGAGAGAAGCTCTGCCTTAGCTCAGGTCAGCTAGCCAGAACTGCAAGTAGCACTTCGACTCCCTCCCATGACTTTGTTCTCTTCCCACTGGCTCTTCAAGTGTCTGAAGATATTTCCTTTAGTCAAATCAAAAAAAGAGCCTTTCTATAGCCCTTCATAATTACGTCTTCGCTTATCAGTTCATCATGAGGTAACATAAAGGTATCATCTTTATTTGCTTGACCATTCATGAAATTGTGGAAGGACACAGTTGTACTTTATTATTCTATTACCCTCAGGAGCAGGAAGGACTACCTCATATACAGACCCTGCTATCTGTGCTGCTGTCAATCACACATAGGGTGAGACAGGACTCATGGTCTTCTAACAGTCAAGCTGTTTCTTCTTAAACATTTATACATCACATCAGCTTGTTAACATACTGTTGTAAAGCATTAGGTAAAAATCTATATAATAACAAATACTTTGCTTCAGACACCTTGATTCAAATTTGTTTGATCATATTGATTACATTCCTAGTGAAAAGTGACAGCGTGATCGAATTATACGCAACACATTGTGTCAGATTCCCTGTGCAACGGAAATTACAGAAAAAAAATCCAGATAATTTGCATTTTTCCCGATGTAGTTTCTTAAATATATTTCATCTAATCAGAATATTATACCTCACAATCCTGAAATAAACATTACAGGCTAATCTACTCTTTCCTCTTTTAGAAATGCAGGAGGATGAAGTGTACAAGCAGGGATCTAACAGGCTCCAGCCAGCTATTCTGCCTCAGGAGAACAGCAGTAGTGTCTGTCTCTTAGAGGACTGACACCCCCCTGCTCAGCTCCACCACAGCCCCCACCAAGGTCACTAGCTGTAAGCTGAGCTCTGGCCACATGCAGGTGAAGCAGTTGTATTACCCAGCTCCCTTCCCCAGCTCCCTTCCCCAGCATCACAGCTATCCCTGGTCATATCCTTTTCTTATGTTAGGTCTGTGTTTCCCATAATTTGACAGACTGTTTTGTGGCTATATGCAGCATCATCATCATCTCTTCCCACCCTCCAGCTGCTCACTGCCAGGCTTCCTCAGCCCATGGTTACCCTTAGTCCCACAGCACTTTCTCTCTCTGTGCCTTTGCTCCCTCTTGCTGTTTCTTGCTCAGCCAGCAGAAAACATGACAGCTTCACTTGTCCAGCAAGAACTAATTCTGCTTGTCCTGGACAAGCAGATTTTTTACCCATCTTGCTCTTGTCTCCACATATAGTAAATATTTGCATAATATATTAAGTACGCTGGGAAATCTCAAAAGATTTGGTTCGATGCCTTTTGTATATGCACCTGAAAAGCATGGCTGTTTGTGCAAGCAGTCCAAACATTGTGATTCTTGAGTTAATGGGCTGGAAATCTTATGAGAACAGGCTGCCTCACAGTACAAGATTTCTCATAATTTTTGCTTCTGTTGGAATGGGAGTACAATGAAAATAATCTCTTGTACCATTTTGACACCTCTTTTCAGTGTTCTAGAACAAGGCAGGGGAAGAAAGTTACTCAGACTTTTCCGAGCTTTACAAAAGCATCAGTCAGCTTAAACTTCCCTCAGGTTTCAGGTGAGAACTCAGGATGGGAGATTACACCATCCAAGCCAATTCAGCTGTTCTTTTATAGCAGTGTTTACCCGCTTTATTGATATGCATCAGATATTGGTAAAATAATACACTACATACTCTGACTGACTGGCTAATAGGAATCTGTCAAACTATGAATGCCATAACAGTCACATAATAATAACACAGCGCTACAGAAGGCAATAAATTTTATATTTGCCACCATCCTTCACGTATTCTATACGGATCATGGAGTTATAGTTATTGGTTGCAGTGTGTATTATCAGGTCCCAGGGTCACCAGAACAGAGTTAAATGATGTAAGGGAGTAAGTAAAATGATGATCTATGCTCAAAAACACTAGCCTTGGTACCTATTTACTTCATGCGGTATGTTTATATACTGAGTGTGAATAATCAGGTTCCCTGAAAAAGGAGAGAAAATTGACACTGCCAGAGGCAGAACAGTGCTTTCCATTTATCAAGAATTTTGGATTGAAAACTTTATTTATTTGTGTAGGTGCTGCAGGTTGTGGGGATCACTCAGAGTTGGCAAAGTTTCTCTCACAGATCTATAAGGCTCTGTACCCAGCAGGGTATTTATTTTCTTCACCGAAGTTCAGCTGCGACCGTCATGTGGAAAGAAACTATTCCAGTAGCTGCTGTGTGCCAATCTTAGATAACAACTGAGCCCAAAACCAAAGGCCACAATAATCCTGGCTTATTGTTACTGCTACTGCTCCTACTTGAGCAAAAGGAGCAATTTCTTTCCATTTAGGCAATGCAGTATTTGTGCTTTAGTTCGAAGTATCATCCACTTTCATTTTATTCATGCATCCTTTCAGCTTCATTCCATCTCCACTTTTCAGTGTATTGCATATCCGCAGATTCGGCAGACCTCAAAGACAATGCTGATATATCATAACTTATACTCAAGGGAAGCACGAGGGTGGAATAAATAGTGGCTCTGTACAGTCAGAGACTGCTTCCAGATTCATAAGGGAAGGCGGTTCTGGATAGGGAAAACCAAACATAATTATGCAAAACTGTGTCGCTAAAAATTCCCAATTGCATAAATCAATGATATTTTATGCTGTACATGGATTTATAGACTATTCAGGACTGACTGATACAGCCATCAGCCATGTATCGTCAGCAAGTTATGGATCTCATGGTGTCAGCAAAAAAATAAAAAAAAAATCAGGGGGAGGGTGTTACTTTTACATCTGAGATGAAATTGTGTTGTATTTTCAAAGCAGATGTCATCTCAGGGAAAATTATGCTTAGGTAGGAGTTTTCATGTAAATAATTTTCTGCTGGGCAATCTATCGTCATTTGGATTATTTTTTTTTAAGTATCTATATAAGCCCAAAGGTTTCCAAGAGCAGCTATAGTGCTGGGGGAGAAAAGAGGAAAGTGGAAGCAGCCTAGAACCCAAGTACCCCAACTTTAACGATCCCTAACTCCAGATTTTGCTTACTCTTTCACCTCTTTAGGTAACATGTAAACAGGTTAAACAAGTTATCTTCTCTGTCTCTTCTGCACCCAACTCCTCCCCAACAGACACATTATGTCTAATTACACCTCTAGAAACCGTCATCAAGGCTATGTGGGAGTAACTGGACTAACTGGGTAATAGCATCCATTCCCTTTCTAGACGTTCAGTTTGCTGCATATCTATTACACAGTGTGGTTTTAACACTCTCTGTTTCTGCCCTGCTGTGTGTAACACTAGGCACATCTCTGTATCAAATGCCAGTCCAACTCACTTGTGTCCTCCCCCTGAAAACAATGAGGTGCTCAGGTGTAATTGTACAGAATTTGAACAATAATCCTGGCTTTCTCCTGAAAATGGACAGTAGTGCATGAAAGGTAATATACCCCTATTTTGCTGAGTGCAGGGCTCTGAAAGGTCACACTGAGAGAGAGACTGAATTGTTTGGAAAATAGCCAATTTGATTACAATGGCAATTCTGAGCTTACAGTTTGCTTGGATCTATCCAGCCTAAAGTGGCATCATTTGCAATAACAACAGTATTGCAGAAATGCTGTGGAAGACACCACAAGCCCAATTTCTATTCTGCTGAAGTATCAGTAAGGGGACTTAAATATCGAAAACAAGATACAACCTATTCAATACTGTGCAATACAGACATTCAAAGCAAGTTCAGAAACATTAAATTAATATTAACATATACCTGTTAAACAGTCACAATTAACAGCAGCTTGGGGGTGAAGTGAATATTCAAACCTACTGTCCAGTTTTGAAGGATCATTTGCATTTTTACAAGTGAAAATTCAAACCAGACAGAATCCAAGGCATTACTTTGATCTTACTGTCCAGGTCTAAGTTCCACCACTCTCCTGGAACAGGAAAGCTGTGCACTTTCCTGTTGACTCAGCCTCCAGTGGCTGATATGACCAATTCAAATTCACACATGACAACTCTGCCTCAGGTGATTCACAAATCTTCCTTGTCTTGCAAGAAATGGTGGGCTTCAAAAATCTCAGCTTCTCATGGGCAGTCTCGTATGCAGACTGAAACACCATGTATCTTCTCATGACAATACTATTGGTTTTGCCTATAATCTCCTGATATGAAGCATTGTTATTAGGACCACTATAGGTAGAATCATAGAATTGTAGAATAGTTAGGGTTGGAAAGGACCTTAAGATCATCTAATTCCAACCCTCCTGCCATGGGCAGGGACACCTCCCACTAAACCATATCACCCAAGGCCTCATCCAACCTGGTCTTGAGCACTGCCAGGGATGGAGCATTCACAATCTCCCTGGGCAACCTATTCCAGTGCCTCAACACCCTAACAGGAAAGAATTTCCTCCTTATATCCAATCTAAACTTCCCCTGTTCAAGTTTTAACCCGTTACCCCTTGTCCTATCACTACAGTCCCTAATGAAGAGACCCTCTCCAGCATCCCTATAGGCCCCCTTCATATGCTGGAAGGCTGCTGATGTCTCCACGCAGCCTTCTCTTCTCCAGGCTGAACAGCCCCAACTTCCTCAGCCTGTCTTCTTATGGGAGGTGCTCCAGTCCCCTGATCATCCTCGTGGCCCTTCTCTGGACTTGTTCCAACAGTTCCATGTCCTTCTTATGTTGAGGACACCAGAACTGCACACAATACTCCAGGTGAGGTCTCATGAGAGTGGAGTAATGGGGTAGGATCACCTCCTTCCACCTGCTGGTCACGCTCCTTTTGATGCAGCCCAGGATACAGTTGGCTTTCTGGGCTGTGAGTGCACACTGAAGCTGGCTCATGTTCATTTTCTCATAGACCAACACCCCCAAGTCCTTCTCCACAGGGCTGCTCTGAATCTCTTCTCTGCCCAACCTGTAGCTGTGCCTGGGATTGCTCCGACCCAGGTGTAGGACCTTGCACTTGGCATGGTTAAACTTCATGAGGTTGGCATCAGCCCACCTCACAAGCGTGTCAAGGTCTCTGGATGGCATTCCTTCCCTCCAGGGTATCAACCGACCCACACAGCTTGGTGTCATCGGCAAACTTGCTGAGGGCGCACTCAATCCCACTGTCCATGTCACCGACACAATTGATGAACAAGACCGATCCCAACACCAGTCCCTGAGGGACACCTCTCAAGACACCACAGCTGGAGGCTGAGGGTCTCCAGCTGGACATTGAGCCATTGACCACAACTCTTTGTGTGCGTCCATCCAGCCAGTTCTTTATCCACCCAGTGGTCCATCCATCAAATTGATGTCTCTCCAATTTAGAGACAAGGATGTCGTGCGGGACAGCGTCAAACTCTTTGCACGAGTCCAGGTAGATGATGCTCTACCCCTGTCCATCAGTTTCATAGCTGCATCACTGAAAGCCAGCAGATTGGTCAGGTAGGATTTCTCCTTAGTGAAGCCATGCTGGGTGACACCAACCACCTTGTTTTTCTTGTGCCTTAGCATGCCTTCCAGGAGAATCTGCTCCAAGATTTTGGCAGGCACAGAGGTGAGACTGACTGGTCTGTAATTCCCCAGGTCATCCATTTTCCCCTTCTTGAAAATGGGGGTTATATTTCTCTTTTTCCAGTCGTCAGGAACTTCACCTGACTGCCATGATTTTTCAAATATGATGGCCAGCAGCTTAGCAACTTCATTCACCAGCTCCTTCAGGATGACCATGAGCCAGCAATGTGCCCTTGTGGCCAAGAAGGCCAATGGCATCCTAGGGTGCATTAGAAAGGGTGCGGTTAGTAGGTCAAGAGAGGTTCTCCTCCCCCTCTACTCTGCCTTGGTGAGGCCACATCTGGATTATTGTGTCCAGTTCTGGGCCCCACAGTTCAAGAAGGACAGGGAATTGCTTGCAAGAGTCCAGTGCAGAGCTACGAAGATGATTAAGGGAATGGAACATCTCTGTTATGAGGAGAGGCTGAGGGAGCTGGGACTCTTTAGCTTGGAGAAGAGGAGACTGAGGGGTGACCTCATCAATTTTTACAAATATGTAAAGGGTGAGGGTCAGGATGATGGAGCTAGGTGTTTTTCAGTGATGTCCAGTGATAGGGCAAGGGGCAATGGGTGTAAACTGGAGCATAGGAGGTTCCATGTGAACATCAGGAAAAATTTCTTTACTGTGAGAGTGACAGATCACCAGAACAGGTTGCCCAGGGGGGCTGTGGAGTCTCCTACGTTAGAGATATTCAAGGCCCTCCTGGACAAGTTCCTGTGTGATGTACTCTAGGTTACCCTGCTCTTGCAGGAGGGTTGGACTAGATGATCTTTTGAGGTCCCCTCCAACCCTTAGGATTCTGTGATTCTGTGACCCACGGATGGGTTTCATCAGGACTCATGGACTTGTGCCTGTTCATATTTTTAAGATGGTCTCGAACCAGATCCTCTCCTACAGTGGGCGCAAAGTCTTCATTCTCACAGTCCCTGCGTCTGCCTTCCAATACTTGGGTGGTGTGGTCAGAGCCTTTGCCAGTGAAGACTGAGGCAAAGAAGTCAGGGGTTTCCCATGCTCTGTTTGTTCTGGACATACTTCAATTTTTTTCTACATTTGCCTAGGGTTTGCTGTCATCTGGCTAGTCTGACACACATCCACACAGGGTACATGTGCTCATCAGGTCTGACATCTTTCAGAAATATGGTAGCCCTAATTATAGGTTCTTTCAGATGGGTTGCCTACAGATTGAGGCTCCCTCTCCATTCCTTGCATATTTATAAGTATCTGATTAATGAATAACCATAGGTACTGCAATGAGAACTGCAGTGGATTTGCAAATGACCTGAGAAATTTAGAGACCTGCTCTAAATCCCCTTGTTTCACTGTTACAGTCTATTCTTTCAGGGGAAAAAAAAAAACAACACTCAAAAAAAACCAACCAAACAAACAAAAAAACAACAAAAGTCTTTCTTAGTACTTGATTTATGTAGGTACTTTCACCCAAACTACAGACACTGATGAAGAGTGTTTGTCACTCCAGTTTTCTGGTACCTGAGTATTTTCTCTTAGTTTCATTTTTTTTTTTCTGCTGTGGGTGTCTTTGATGCTTTTCATGAAAGATTCGCCTACCTTAATTTCCAATGACAATAAGACAATAAGGAGTAACGTGAAGAATTTCCACCTGATGTTAAGGATTAGTGGCCTAGTTTTCAATTTTCAGTTCATTATGAGCTCCTCCCAGAATAATTTATTTTGTGATGCTCTGGAGTCTTTCGTCTAGTAAAAGGCACTGGATTTAATGACTTTTCATGTGGGTCATTTAAAAACTGTCTTAAAAATAAAAAAAAAGAAAAAATATACAGAATTGTTACAAATGGAAAGCAGACTGAGCTGCAATTTTTCAAACTCTTTTTCAGCTATGAAGAATTTTAATGCATATTTCCAGCATTTGAGCTTTTCTTCGCTACTGAAAAGTGTAAATTAAACATCACACCATGGGTCTTCACAAAGGAGCTCAAGGGGTTTGTGGGGGAAACACAAACATCTTTAACTGAATTACCAAATTTCTCATTGTCATAAAGAAATGCAAGCAAATTTATTTATTTTAAGCTTTCTGAAAGAGATATCAAGACATTATTAGAAAGCAGAGCTGGGCAGCAAATAGTTTTCATATCCATAAAGTTTTGATATTTCAATTATTTTACCAGCCTCAAAAAATGGAATCTCATAGAATCAGAGTATAGTCTAGATGGCAAAGAATCTCTTTTCGCAAAATGAAACAAACAAAAAAAAAGGAGTTTATTCAGTTGTAATGTTTTGTTTGACCTAGTTTCTCCTTTCTCAGTTTTCTCCTCAGTACAAGACAAGGAGCTGGTCTAGAGGGTCCAGCAGAGCACCACAAGGATAATAAGGGGTCTAGAGCATCTCTCTTATGAGAAGAGATTGAAGGAGCTGGGCCTGTTTAGCCTAGAAAAAGAAGACTGAGAGGGGATCTCATTAATGCATATAAATATCTCAAAGAAGGGTGCCAGGAGGATGGTGCCAGACTCTTTCCAGTAGCGCCCAGAGACAGTACGAGGAGCAGCGGCCATAAACTAAATCACAAGAAGTTTCACCTCAACATGAGAAAGAATTGCTTTATATTGATGATGGCAGAGCACTGGAACAGGCTTCCCAGAGGGCTTGTGGAGTTCCCCTCTCTGGAGAGACATTCAAAACCCACCTGGACATGTTCCTGTATCACCTGCTCTAGGTGGCCCTGGCTTGGCAGGGGGGTTGGACTGGATGATCTCCAAAAGTCCCTTCCAAACATAACGATTCTTTGATTCTGTGATTCTATGCAAATTAAATTAAATTTCTAAAGAAATGATGCTTCTGACTGAAAGAAAAAAAATCATTTTTTTAAATTTTTGTAAGTAGTAATGTAGGTATTTCTTATTGCACATGTGATTTATTAACGGATAATTCACTGAAATGAAACAGCTCATTTTCCAAAATTTTTTTAGCAAATCAGCATTTTTCATTGAAATTGATAACAAAGAATTCCTATCCAACCACCCTGAAGAATGTGCCTCTGCAGGTGAGTTTTATCACCTACAACTTACTTACCTTCAGGTGTGTCTTAGGAAACCCTTGCACTGCCTTTTTACCTAAGATACTATTGGAGCTTATGGATTTCTTTCTTGACTCTTTCAAATAGTTACAATTATCCGAACACACCAGGAGACTGTTATTTCCCACAAATCACCTTTTTGAAGAATTAATGGGGAATCTCCTGTCTGTAGGAGTGACATACTCCGAACGTACAAAGTTGTATTTGTGTAGACAAAAAAAAAATAAAAAAAAAAAATCCCAAATTCCACCGTCAGCTAACTAAAGCTATTATCGCAGCTGAACTGTTCCCATATAAGTGTCAAGTGGTATCACAGTTCATCTGCTCACAGCACATAGTATTTCTAATGCAGAAAACACACTGCATTTTAAATCTTAAATAAAAGAAAGGAGGGCAGAAGAATAAAACCAGCTTCTTTTCCTCCTTTTTTGTAAGTAATCTTGAATGAGAACTGTGCAGTTTATGCCTGTGTATCTCATCAAGAATATATGTCATTTCTCTAAGTAAGCATCATATATCTCAATAGTAGGGTCAGTTACCCACCCTTACCCCCACACAGTAGCTGATCTATCAAGTTAAATCACAGGCTTTTCAATATGAGTGTCAATGTAGATCTGGCATTAAAAACCCAACCCACAGTGGGGCAGAAGAACAGTAAACAATACAGAAAAAGATTTAACTCTTTAAGCTCTCAAGTCACTAAAATCCAGAGAGGTTGGTGTGCAGCCTATGCTCTACTGCAGAGTATATTTTAGTTCAACTGTTTTGAACACATAGACAATTTTCCATGAACTCATCTTCCCTTCCTTTTTCACACCTCTTGAACTACATGTTGCCTTTCTTTTCTTTTTCTTCTGCAAGATCTTTACTGCTCCAGCTTCCATATAACCTCTTCCTCTATGACTGACAACATTACCTGCCACAGTCATTTTTTTCTCCAAATTAAATAAGCTTAAAATACATTTCACAGAGGCTTTTTAAAAACCCAACATCTGCTAAAACAGAGAAGGCTTGTAGAATTAATAAGACTTAAACTAATATTTTACTTAATCAGGAGTTTTTCTCTTGGATGTTTTTTCCAAAAATTCAATGTTAAAATTTTTAATGGCAACAAACATACAAGTTTCAAGTGGCATAGATTTTTTAGTCAAAACAAGAGAAAAGGAGATCAAGGTTTCCCGCAGCTCAGTATTAGGAGATTCACATCTGAGTAATAAGTGCAGTTCACAGCCCCACTCCAGTGACTCATGGCCTGTACAGGTTGTAACAATTCCTGCAGAAGAGGCTGAGACCCAGTGTGAGACACAGTGGGGCACAGCCAACACCACGACTTGTAGGACATTCCCCTGGGATTTCTCTGGCCCTGAGAAACAGGAGAGAAGCAGCACAGCATGACTGGGTCCCACAGGTCTCCATCTTCTTCTTTCCCCCACCCGATTTTACATAGCCTCATCTGCATGCCTGTGGCTGCAGATCCAGGACTGTGGCATCCTCCAAACCTCGCTGGGTGTAACTCAAGAACAGCAAGTGACTCAGGCCAAAACCAGGCCAGGACCACATTCTTAATGCAACAGTATGGATGACCATGCACCAGAGCTCAGGCTCTGGCCTTTTCCATCAGCTGATGAGGATGAGGTAATTTTTCTGATCCAGGCATCCTGGTCTTTATATGCTGCATGGTGGGTCACCCTAGACAGAAAGGGGTTCCCAGGTGCACCTTTATTAGGTGCTTTCTGGAGAGCATCTCAAGGAACAGATATTATTTCCAAAGACCCTGTCTATGTGTAGCATCTCAGACTTTTGTTTCAAAAGATTCTGACTTTATCCCATTAAAAAGGAATGAGGGGGGATGTACATACACCTGAAAACTTTAAAGAAATCTTTTCTTGGTCATATTTAGTAATGTATCTGTGCATTGTAAAGCTCCTCCTCTTGTGCATTTAAAACACATCCTGGCTTTCTTCAAAGTCAGCACCTTCCTACTGACAGCAGCTAAAGACCACTGCACTGTAAAGCTGTGCCAAGCAGCAGTCTTACTTCAATATGTGGCATATAAAATGCTACTGGCTTGGCAATAGAGATGACAACACTCAGTTCATCTCTCAGTTACAGAATATCTCCCTGCTCAGGAAGACGACAAAAGATGTCCTTATATAAAAAGTACATGAATGGAACAAAAATAAGATTATTATGTATTTCAGCCTGAAAAAGACTGGGTTTTACTGTAGGAAAAAAAAAAAACAAACACTTTTTCCTCCAAAAAATGTTGAGCTTGCAGCTCTCACAGTGAAACCTTTACACCGTGATCTCTACTGCTGCTCTGCAGGAGAGGCTTACTTTACCCCTGGATTCTAAATGAAGTGGGATGTGATGGACAGTGCATCCACAAAGAGTCCTGCAATATGGCAACAAGGAAAGAAAAGGACCTGAGAGCAAGTACAATGAAGGGGCACAGGCTAGGCCTGCTTGACATATTTCTTTAGATTAACAGTAAGTGTTCTACTGGTTTTAGTGTTTATGTCCAAATGTTAACAGTGTTCCTACAAATAATGCAGAGGTAAGTAATGCAGCGTACACAGACATATGAGAGGAAATGCATTAGCTTTAGATGACAGGCCTTCAGCGGATGGTGGATTTTCCAGCTCAGGCCCAAGATATTGGTGATCTGCAAGGATGGCTCTGGAGAACTCGCTCTGGTCTCACCATCCTGATCATTTTTCCTTCAGGCTTCTCCATTTCAGGAAGGTGCTCTTTGGGAAGCAGACGTTCATAGCATGCTTGTTTCCAATTTATTAGTTAGAACTAAATAACTGGGCAAAAGTGTAATATGCATATAAACAAACACAATTAGAATAAAATGTGGAAGCAGCAAATTCATCTAATGATCAGGTTGATTAAATTACTTCACATAAACCAACAATTCCTTATAAGCACCGTGTAATGGTTTAGGAAGGCTGCAGTCTTATTTAGCTCTCAGCCTGGAAAATAACAGGGCTTTTATCAACTCTCAGTGCCAAGTGGCATATTTAAGTTCCAGCCAAATAGGTGGTACAGGGAGTGTCAATCGATCCCAGGCTGAAACTAGTGTTGAGAGTGCGACTCTGCTGCCAGCTCCAAGAGCTTGTGCAGATTATTGGTTATCTAATGCCAGCCAATCTTTTCTCTCACTGCCCTTTCCCCCTCAAAACTCCCAACAATGGATTACTGTAGATTACATTGGAGTTATTTCAATATTTTAACATGACACTGCTTCTTAAATTTAATATTCAGAAGATAAATTCAATGAAATAGCATGATTTATCATGATTCAGCTGTAGATAGTTATTGCAAAAATCATTCTTTACTCACTGTGCTATGGGGATATGTGCTTCACATGTATGCTAGCCAACAGCTTGCATTTAAAAAGACTCAAGAACACTGAAGTAGATGTGATCCTTAACTTACAGAGATGGGAAATCAAACAGGTGATAAAGTAGAGACATAAAATCTTAGAGAAAGGTTAAGCCAGAAAAAAATATACACATAAAGATTTTTCACTTTAAAAAAATGCATATTGGGAGCTTAATTTTTACCTGCAGTAATACCTGCCTCATGACAGAAATGGCCTTGGGATATTTGTTTTGTGTTTGTTTTTTTTGGACATTAGCTTCTTTTAAGATTCTTAGCACTTTGTTTTCACCAAAATCCTTTTGCTACTGAAACTGAGATTGCCGCCACTGTGCAGGGTGTAATTTCTGAAAGTGCAAACCACACAGAAGACCGGACACAGCCATACGTTACAGGGCAGAATCAGGTGCTATCCTCTGCATACTCCCTAGAACTGCATTAAAATCCCCAGTAGCAAAAAATTGAGTTCATATGAGAGAGCTAGTGATACCCCATTTAACATGAACCTAGGAATCCAAAAGACAGTTGCAGAATCTTGGCAAATCACACTAGATTAATGTGTTCTAATTGGTGCCTGAAATGTTCAGATCAATGTCTTTGGGCTTTTGGTGGGCCGCTTTTTCCCCTTCAGACTGACAGAGGCCACAATACGTGCAGTTTATCATTTCAAGGCATAAGAATTAGGCTTAGACTAATTGGAAGATTTGCCTGTTATTTAAATGAAACTTGGTTGCAGTTTCATCATCCGTGTGGAATCCAGAAAAGCATCGGACTACCCCATCAATTTACTTAGAAAAGAAAAACTGAATAAATAGGCTGACAATCTTCTCCCCTGGGACTCACACTGTCACTGCATTGTTTCTCTATTATTAATTACCTATGTAAAAATAATTCACTGTACAGCAGTATATACTCCACGCTGTAAACGACTGGATCAGCTGCCTTTCTGTTTTTCTTTGTGTGCATTTAAATCTAGGTGTCACCAAGTGATGCTCTATGGTACATTCACTGAGGGAAGCAAGTGAAAGTCAAGTTGCAGACATCAAAGGATTACAGCCTATAGTTTTTGGACGCATGCAGTAATAGGGTTAGTTCTTTTCTATTTTGCATGAAAGGCTTATTTGCAACTGCTGCTCTGCTCCAGAGGTTTGGATTCAGACTGTCTTGCAAGCAGCTTGTGTGCAAGGCTGAGATGTAATATGCTAGCAGATGTCACTGACAGGTCAAGGAGTCCTTCAGATGCTGGAAGCCCACAGACCCCCTAATGAAAAGGGGCAGAAAAGAAGCAAACACATTTCTTTGAGTCATAGTGTTTTCACAAACCCTTTTCAACTCTGTTTCGCGTACAAAATTCTTGACACGATTTAGTGGAGAAAAAAGTTAAGAATCTATTTTCAATATGCCAGTACTCTATAGGTTTATTGTTCTGAACTAATAGAAGAGAGAGGGAAGGAAAAGGGCAGCTGGGAGGACTTGGGACTTTACTCTTATTAAACCAGATTGTCATTCACCCTTCACCTGAGTGCCAGAGGGGCAGGTAAATTCATCTGCATTCATTGCACTATTAGGTCTATCCAAAATAAATATTTTTCTTGCATGTCATCTGAATAATTTTTTTAGGATCATTCAAATAATGCCACATTTCATTTGTGCCCTACAGACTTTACCATGTGTCTTCTATCTCCACTGCTGCAATATTATTAATCCTTTAAAACTTGCAAAAACTACGTCAAAGCATAAATTCAGTCTCCTCAGTCTCGCATCCCTAAGGGGTCTCATAATTTCAGCTCCAGTTCTGTGTAATTTCAAAGCTACTTCACTGATTCTTCCAGGAAACAGTTCCTTCACAGACAAAATTTTCAAAAGGGTTCAGGCATCCAGCCTCCCTGAAAATGCTACCAGTAATCCAGGAGAAACACCCTGACTATTCCTCTGAGAATGAGAGAAGTTATTCTTTCTTATAGCCCTCTCCTGTATTCTCTGCAAGAATGGTGCTGTCTTTAAAACATTCTTCAGACAAAGATGTGGCTTTGGGGAACACAGCAGTAAAAATTTGTGATCCCATTGGGTTTTTTGTATAGCACAGTGCACTTTTCAGCATCTTGTATATTATCTGCTCCTTGCATAAAGGAATTCTAAACTAAATTCCTTGTGGGAACTCCCACCATATAATGCAAAACTTTAATTTGTGCCCTCTGCTTCTTGCATTTGACACAAATTCAAACTGTCTTGCATAAACCATTCTTCCTATTCCCTCAAGAATTTCATAGAGCAAAATGATCTCACTTCTCAGCCTCCTCTTTGACAGAGTAGAGCCCTAATTTCTTTGGTTTATTTGGGATGACTAGTGTCCCCCAATCCCTCCATTATTCTGCTGCTTCTTGCTGCATCGTTTTCTATCGCTATAAAAATTCTTTAAAATAGAGCGATCAGAAATTGGGATGATAGTGCAAGTATGGTCTCTGCAGTACTAAAAGGGGGTAATTTTTCAATACTTCTCAATACAAAACCCACTATGTAAAATTTGCAAAGATCTCTATAGATTTCTGTATATGTATGCACCTGTTTTAATCCTTCACCTTTAGATTTCTTCGGCTACCCATGAACTACATTTTCCTGAAATGCGTTTCTGCATAGTATGATCTTTCAGAGCCTGGTCCTCTGTTTTGTCCAGCACTTCATTACTTTACTTTTATCTAGGTCATTCATCTTCCCATACACACATGTAGATTCTTTGTACTGACAGCACTCCCTATTTCTGCATTATCTGCAAATATTTTTGCTTTGTAGTATTTTCGTCTTCCTCAGGCCTCAAACAAGTAGTATGAATAAGAGAAACAAATCTAGTCCAGTTCTCATCCATGTAATTCTCTGCTCTTTCATTCAGATTACACCAAAGCAGTGTGATCTCTCTGTAGTCTATACTGAGACCACCCCTTAATCCACACAAACACATCACCCCCTTGCAGGAGGCTTGGAGTTTCAGTGGTGTGCAGTGCCATACTGCTGACCCCACATATTAGCCTTTTTGTGGTCTTTGCTGTTGCTAACACATCATGAAACCTACATAAATGGAGATAAATTATATCTCCAGCTTCCTCTTGCCAGTTCTTCATGCTCTTGCCTTAAAATAAAAATATTATTAGCTTATTAAGACAACCATCTCTCTGCTAAACCATGTGCATCCCAGTTGATCAAATTATATCTCAGTAAGAGCCCTTCAATTCTGCTTCTGATGAGTTTTAATAGCATTTTTCCACCAGTGCTAGCCATATTGCTGGCTGCTTCTTTCTGTCATCTCTGCCATGGCAAAGCAATGGCTCAGCCCTAAGCAATCTATGATACATGAATACTTCTCAAAACAACACAGCATGAGTATTTCAGAAATATTCAGAACAATGGCTCAATGATAAGAGATCCAGGGTACACATTACATGAATGCCACTTTTCAAAATGGCACAGCGGGAGGATTTCAGAAACACTTAGCTCCTCCTGCTCTTTGAGGATCAGTACAACATACCCTGTTGATAGAACAACTCAGCCAAGAAGAGCTTCATGTAAAGGAACTCTGAATTTTTAACAGGTTCTTTTACACATGCACACCACTGAAACTTCCAGCCTCCTGCAAGTATTTGCCACATAATCTCAGCGCCTAAAACTCTATAAGAAACCTCTTTCAACGTTTGCTACTTTTCTTCTTCTCCATGTTGGGAGCATGCTCACAAAGCACTTCTTATACAAGGATACTTTGAAACAGTAAGGGGTATGATACACATTCCCATACAGTACAAAGGAGTTTTACAGCATGCAAAAAAGGGCAAAACCAAAACCCTCCCATATCCATTCTGGAGCAAAACGGGGACAACAAACAAAATCTCTGGCAAGGCTCTCCTCATCTTGCAGTGACTTCTACTGAGCCATTCTGCCTAGCTGCACAGGAGATCTGTGCAGACCTCCAAATATGTAGTCCTGCCACCCTTAAAGGTGAGGCATAATGAGTCATTGTCCATCCTAGTATAACTGTTGGGGCAGTAGATTCTACCTCTGAGTGAGGCCTCTGAGTTTAGCCTGTATATTCTGATTCCTGGGAAAAGGTGTCCAAGCCATCTGAAAATACAAAAAAGCCTTGACTTGGTGGAAGAAACATAACTGATGGGGAGTTTGTAACTCAGTTGTAATGCCCACATTCTCTTTGTATGACCAGTATTTCCCTCCAACTGCGGACTGATCCCCCAGTCTATTAAAAAATACATGTGGTTTGCAGTAACTTGTAGTCAACATGCTTCAAGGGTGTTTCTTACTGAGCACAATACTGCTTTAACTGGCCTGCTCTTGCTTGCTGTATTCTCTTCTTTTGCTGTACTGCTCTCCAGGAGCCCTGAATGGCTTAAAAAAAAAGACACATTTCCCCAGGCTAAATACATTCAGGATGAGTCCCTGAACAGCACAGTCTGATTAAAACTCCCCTAAGAATATTGTGTGAAGTGACTAATTCAGAGAGTTTCCCAATGTTTACGAGGCCAGGGTCCCGTATCTGAAACATACCCCTGCTTTTATCTATCCATCACAGGGGTTTTGTCTCTGACTATTGCTTTCTCTGTGTAGGTTTTATATTTTCCAAGTACTAATAGCAGTGATGTCTGCACGGTTGTATTTAAAGTTGTATCAAAGATACCCAATAATGAGAGCACACTTACAGAGAATTTCAAAGTCATCTGTAAAATATAATTTGAGGCTGAAACTCAGCAAGGGAAATCTCATCCCAGAAGCAAATTCTTTTGTAACATTTAAGGGGATTGAGGGCGAGGGGGGAGAGGGAAGAGAGAAAATTACTGCAAAGGTGAACAAAAAAGTGCTTTGTGGGGAAGTGAAGAGACTTCCTTCAAAGAGCTTAGAATCCCTAATAGTGAAAAGAATATGTGTGCAGACTTAAATGTGACAGACATTTTTCCCTTTGAAAGTCAGTTCCTGCTTAAGTTCACATTGAGTGTCAAGTGTTTGCCCTTCAAATGAGGCTGAATACTTATTTTTGAAGGGCTGCTCTTCACCCCAAGCACTGACTTTTGCTCATAATTAGTTAATTGTGTGCAAACTCCCACCTGTTAAATAAACCCATAAGTGGGCTCTGAGCAGAGAGTTGTGTGGTAGTTTTCCCAATTCCCACCTCTTTTGGAGCACCCCTGCATGAGGCTAGAGTGTCTGATTTATCGAAGGGTTCTGATCAAGAAGCTCGTGCTGGACTGGTGTGGACAATTAAGAAATGTGAATCGCTTCCCACTGTCATTTCTGAGGGGAAAAAATTAAAGGCACTACAGTTCTTCTCCCCAGATTCCTTCTAATGGTTCAAAGCAAGACTGATGACACAGTACTTGTGTGCACCCAAATATGACCTTAACAAAACCATGGTAATTACCATGAACCTGTAAGTCCTTTCCCTTACTTTTAAAGCCACGGTTTATCAGAGAGAAACAAACCAAAAAGTGTAAGCCAGGATAATAATAAGAAATGGAAATGCGAAGCTAAGCACTCAGCAAAGCTACACCAAGACACAGATGAACAGATAGCTACCAAGGGCTTTTACACTTTCTATGGTGGATTGACTGGAAGAAGGGAAGGCAGTAAAGGTGCATCAGTTAACAGCAGCAGCAGATGACTAAACAGTGTTGGCCAAGTAGCCAACAAGACTATACTTCCCCTGCAGAATGGTGTATAGGAGAAGGCCCTCAGCAGGAGGTACTCTACCAGCAGAGACACGAGCAGCAAGGAGGCAGATGGCTGTACACAGCCATGCCCACAGCAGGAAAACAGGAGCAGCCCTATCTGTGCTTGCCTGAGCAGCACTTGCTGTGATTTAGCAGAGCAGTGATTTCTACACCCTTTGCTTCATGCAAGTGCCAAGTATATTCCTACAGCTGTCCTGTACATGGAAGCAAAACAGGGAAAAGATTGCTTTCTCCAACAGGACCCTTCTCCCATGAAAAAAATATAAAAACAAACAAACAAAAATTACCCAAGCCAACAAACCAACCAAACAACAACGAAAAAAAACAAAACAAAACAAAACAGAAACAACATAATAAATCCACTGGACAGACTTCCCATCAATATTGACAAAAAGAGAGCAAATTCCTGAATCGGACCATTCCAGCCATCTCAAAAGCACTTCCATGCATCTTCCAGTTTAGGATTAGAGCAAGGTACCATTGCTGCAACGGATGGCAGCATTTACCAACTCCTTGCAGCGGTAGCTCTGCTATGAGCTGAATCAGGCATCAGGCAAGCCCTGCCTCTTCCCCATGGAGCTGCACTCCCTTGTAGCTGCCAAAACCCTTTCCACATGCAGGGAATTAAGTTTCACAGATGCCTGTGAGTTCAGTATTGCATCTACTCTGAGAAATTGATTATATTCAGGCTGAGGAGAGCAAGGCAAAAACATACCAGGAGATGTGCCCAAGGTCACATTGCTAGTCTATTGGAGAGCTTGGAATGGAGGAGAGCTAGATCTGCTGACTTCTACTCCTTTGATTAATATCCAAACCAACATGTCCTCTCTTCCGCCCTGGTCTAAATCCAAATTAATTAAACTAACTTTGGGTGTGAACATTATTAAATCAGTCGAAACCTGGCTAATATCAGATTAACTTAACACCTGCAAATGTAGAACCACCAGTCAAGCAGCCATAACCCGTTTTTAAACAAAAATACACAAATCCCCACAGTGGTCCCACCAGCCTGGCTGGTTTGGTGTAGAATCACACCTCTGTAGACCAGCACTTTGGCAGTGCTAAGAAAAGCTGTGCACAGCGCACAAGAAGGGAAGAAAAGTCAGTCTATGCCTAGTGAAGCGGAACTAATACAAGAGGATGTAGCTGGCAGCTCTAAATTTTCACTTGAAGCAGTGATCTCTGCAAAATATGTAATATTGCAGCTGTAATTATTAGGAATTGAGATTATCTATTCAAACAGCTGAGTAGCCATGGAGGGAAGCACAGAGTCTCTAATGAAACCAGCTAGCCTGGTTGGAAAAAACAGACAAACTATGGCTCTCATAAGACCTTCTTTGGGTCTAAAATGAAAGCCACAGATTTTGAGCTAAGAGCAGACTGGGAATAGTTGCTCTGAGTGTTCGACCTTCTGCAAAGCTACTCAGCAAAGTCATGCCTTGCATGTGATACTTACTGTGTAAACACAGTTATCTGAATCTCACTGTCCCTCTGTGTTCCTTCATTTTACATTGCGTAAAGCACAAAAAAATGCAACAAAGCCCCTTCTTACTGGTCCCAAACATTACCATTTCATGGTGGCTGCTTGACCTTGACCATCACCACTTAGACCTATTAGGTCAATGTTTCCTGGCTACGCTGATGTGCCTTGTGGGTTAATTACAAAGGAAGCAGTGACTGCTTTAAAGAGAAGTTCCTGTGAGGAATCCAGTGGTGAAAGGAGCCTGGCTCATAGAAGCACTTGAAAGGAAATACCAGGTGCCAAGTGCTTTGGTCTAGAGCCTCTATTTTCCTGGTTGTGGGCAAAACATAGGAGTGAAGCCGAGAGGAGAGTCACGTCAGTACTCAGCATCATTCTTTGCTCACTCCTTTACTCTGTGAAGATCCTTGTGGGTGGAAATTACGTTCCCATCAGTGATAGATATTGCCAGAATTAGCAGCAAAAAAGTCTGGTCTTGCCACCAGAGGTTCATTAGCATACAAAACGTCTCTCTAAGAAAAAATTGTATCAATCACTGATGCTCTGCTCCATTGTCTTCAGTGTTGCTGTGCTCTGGCAGAGCAGTTCACCCACCCTTTCTCTGAGGCAATTCGCACTGGGATGGAAGGAGAGAACAGAGAGTGAGGTGCTGTGTAGGAAGAAAGTGCTAAAACTCTATGCAAATTACACTTTACAAGCGTGAAAAACAACTAGATGGAAGGAAAAATCAAGATAAATAGGGGAGGAGAATGGTTAATTACCTTGCACTTTGCAAGGACTGTGTTAGCTTCAGATAGGCTCCCTTCAGTGTGGGATAGATAAAACCCAACAATATCACCACATTGCTCTCAGAAAGATAACACTGAAAAGGGAAACCAATTTTAAGGAAAATAACATATTTAAGAAGAGAGAGATTTCACTGTATGGTCATTTTGAAGTGGGCAAATTAACAATCAAAAAGCCTCACATGTACCATAATCTCTGATTGTTTTATTTTAATAGCTAGCTCAGTACAGAAGATTCCCTTTAGTAACTAGAGATCTAATTTCTTTTATTTTTGTGCAAGTCTAACAGAGCCATTGCTGTTCATTTGTAACTTGTTCCTCACCCCCTTCCCTGTCATTACTTCTTCTAGGAATATATTTCTTGAAAGTATGATGATTATCAGCAGAATTTCTCTATTAACTACAAGTTTTTGCAGTCCAAACCAAAACTGCTGACCAGTTACGAAGTGGCCAGGAAAATGCATAACAAACATGACATCAGGAAACTAACCACTTTTCCCAATTGTGCTCCACACCATCTCACCATCTGGAAACACTGAGAAAGATGAAAATGCTCTCACAAATCCCGCACCCTGACATCAGAGCTCAGGAGCAAAAACTGCAGCTTCTCTGACTTCCTAACACAGCATTATCTGAGGGTCTTGCTGCCCATAACACATACATTTTAATAAAAATCCTTTACTTGTTTACATGCTGCTTAGCCTAAGAGGAACTGAGAGACAAAGGCAGACCTTTACAGGTGTTAGCTGCTTCAGCAGAGTTGTGTGAGTCTGAATCAAAGTGTTTACTCATGATCACACACAACATCTGTGGTGGAATGAGAAATGGAGTATCTCTTGCCAGAAGAGTAAATTAACCAGTTAATATTAAAACATCTTTCTTTTCTAATGGTGACACCATTTACCACAAACCTTCTGCCCCGGAGGAGCAAGAGAATGCTCCAGTAGCAGAGAGACACTGGGAATAAGCCATTGCTTTAGCCCATCTAAAAATATATGTATTTCTAAAGAGTTAAAAGAGGGGGAAGACCCACTGCGTCTTAAAATAAATATAGAAATCTAAAGATACATCTACATACACACAGAACAGTATTGTACATTTATGAACTTGATTGCCAGCAGCAGAGATGACGCAGCATCTGTTTTGAAACCAGTGACAATGGGAAAGGTAGACAAGTCTAACATTTGGTTCAGAAATGGTCTCTTCACTTTTGCAATGAGCTAAATACATTAAACAGTAAAGGGTTAAAGGAATAATAGAACTGTATAGCTTGGTAGGCTGGTTACAGCTAACCCATATACACAATTTTGGGGGCCTACCCTTGCTTCCCACTTTGAAACCTGACCTCACAATCCTTGCTTCTGGGTTTCAGTGCTTTAGACATTGTTAGAGCAAGCCAAAGTTTTATCTGAAACTTTTTAACATGAAAAATCACTCTTTCCCCCAAAATAAATCATTTCTTGTACCTTTTTCATTCTCTAATTTTTTGTGTTTGTCAAGTAAAAGATTTTTTCTGTTTTCCAGCTTTGGGCCTTCTTTATTCCTTTTTTTCTCTCCATTTTCAATCTATAGGAGCGAGGAAAATTGGCAGATAAAATTAACATTTAAAAATGCTTAAAGGTGGGTGAGGAAAACAACTAATTAACATTCAAAAGCTAAAACAAATCACTTTTCATTTTCTTTGCACATAATTTTAAGAAGCTGACTTACATATACATATATATGTATGCTATACACATTACCTTTTTTTTGGCAGCTCTGATCACAGTATGCATTCTCCAGACTAGAAAAGCATTAAACCAGAGTTTCACTACAAAGCCTGAAACTGAGGACAGAGTGTGAGCTGTATGTTTCATAGCAATCCCACTGAGAGAATTATTTTTCTCCATTCTGAGCAAAAAGATGTAGTCCATATGTCCACTGCAAATGTGTGTATCTTTGTGTAGTCAATGAAAATAAATATATATTATTATTTGCTTGTTTCATTTCTCTTTCAGAATTTAGGGTCAGAGGACTAGGAATAGCAGAAAAATAATAAAAGATGCAAAATGAGCTCAGGATCTCAAAATGCTTTACAGAAGTGCATCAGAATAACTTGATCTCCTCTACAAATGAAGCTGCTGAAGCACAAAGAAGAAAAGCAGTGTACTGGAGTCAGTGACAGAGCACGGAATACTATCTGTGTTTTACAATTCCTGCCATTATTTGCTGTCTATAAAACCTTCACAGAAAGGGTGTTCAGGAGAGGGTGAAAGAAGCATCCTGTGGCATTTTCCCTCTATGGCCAGGTATGAAAAGAAGTTATGTCTCCTGGAAATTGCTTCCCCTGGAAGAAGCCTTTCCAAGTTGGAAGGAACAAAATATGACTAGGAATTTCAGCCAGAACAAGAATAGTCAACAAATCCAACACTGCTACAGACTTGGGCAACATTTTGCTGGCACTTGGCGTACATGACAAGTCCCCAGTGCTCATCTACCAAGACATGAGTGCTGCAGTCAGATCCCCAAATAAGAAGAGGCACGGGTTTGCCCAAGAGCTAGAGAACTGACTATGATCCAAAATTATTTTCCAGGGTGGGGTTGGGTGACTTTGGCATGACACTTCACATCTTGCAACTCCAATTCCACACAGAAAAGCTGCGGATGATAATAATTCTCATGTTAGTGAGAAATACTTTGCAATTTCCCAAAGCCAAGCCCAGCAGGAGAGCCAGGTATTACTAGCACCACTTGGTAGACTAAATTTATGTGTCCGCAATTTCAAGAACAAGCAGTGATGCCAACAAACTACCATTTTTCCAAAACTCTCCAACTTTACTGAGCTCCTCTACCTAGAGAGAAATAATTTCAGAGAAAGAAGTATTTTGGCAAAATAGGGGAGGGTAGATCGTGCCCTAGTTCATCATATCCTAGTATCTAAGACATACAGTCTATTTATATAATCTTCAGACACCCACACTCACCGTATACCAGAATCACCTGTTTGCAAGGGGCACACACCTTACCATCAATAGAGACTTGTGTATCAGGTCATGCAAAGGTTTCAAAGCATTTCTTCCACCTCATTCAGAAATCCAGATACAAAAGACAGCTCTCAAGGACATCGCTTGGCTTTGAGATACACCCAAAGGGCTATATTAGGTCCAGAAATCAATGACTAGTTTGAACTGCATCATCAACATGCTGTAGGCTTTCTTCACCTGTGACAGCTATATTGATGATAATTTCATATTGCTTAAGTGCTTCAGACAATCATGTGTGAGAGGATGCAATAATGTGAGAATAGTTTATACAAAACTGAGGAGCAGATTTCAGCATTGTAGGATATGTGGCAGGTTTTTCTCTTTGCTGATGAGTAGGGCTGCAAGCTAAACAAAGCTGCAATTCCTTCAGCTATATTGTATACGTATGTGTCAAGCACTGCTGGGAGTGATGGGTGGTTGCAGCAATGTGTAACAATTCCCCCTTGCAGGGGGCAGGAGGAGATTTTGTGTCATTCAGAAGAAAGGAGAAAAATGGGAGAAACTGAAGAGCAGAGCAAGGGGATGGACTTTACCTTCCCCTGGTGCTCTCACGTCTCATGTCAAGCAGGAATTTCCCATCTCTCCCCATTTGGGGGCAGACCTCAGAACCTGAAGGGCCACAGTACAACAGGACACTTCAAGGGATGGCCTGTGGAAAGCTTCAGTTCCCTTGGAAAAGCCAGAAGGATCTGATTAACTGAGCAAGAAGGGTGAAAGTCTGTGTATCACCAGAGTTAACCTTGCTCTTGTATTTGTATCTCCTACATTCACTTATCAGCAGGAAATCTCTCTTGCTACTCTCCAAAAGAAATTTCCGTCTGCTTTGTGATATTCATGGCTTACAGCACTATGATCCTTCCTCACGCAATGACATAAACTCTCCTAAACTATATTGCTCTATAGGATCCAAGCAAGACTGTGGTGGAGGCATTTATATATCTGTGAAGTCCGAAAGAAAGAGATATATATCTGTGGGATTTATAAGGTACAATTTGAGAATTTCTGTCCCTTGTTACCAGTCAGCATCCTAAACATGTAGCTAGCAAAAGCTGAACAGGGTTCCAGTAAGGCCTAAGGCCCAGTCCATAGTTTTGCAAAGGATATTATATCAATTTTACTTTTAAAATCCCGCTAATTTATTTTTTATAAATATACATGTTGCCACTCTTAGCTGTAGTTCAAAGGGTTTGTTTAAGAGTTTCTAACTACAAAAGAGGATGACTAGATGAGGCGTGGAAATTCATTGAGTCACTACTTCAAAATGCTTCTGTGGTGAAAAGCTGCATCCAGCTGCTCCTCAATTCAGCATCAGGCACACTAACCTGACAAGTATACGATGCACACAGCAGTCCCTTATTGCTCAATTTCATTTCATTGTGGTTTCTGGTTAGCAAGCAATAGTCAGGAGATGCCATTGCCCTTAACTCACTATAAGTAGCGAAGCAAATTCTCCCCTTTTTATATCTTGTTTAAAAGCAAAATCCTTCATCTCCGATCAAACTAACTGCTCACAAGACACTTTATCCCCAGCATGTGCTCCCAACATGGGCTGAGTAATGCCAAGCTTCGTTCCCACAGGCAAATCCCAACAAGTGCCACTGCACTGTCTCCAGTCTTGTCTGACAGCAGTCAGTCCAGGCAGGAGCTGAGAAAGTCATTTCATTTAACACACAGCTCTCAGAAAATGCCGCTATCTGCTTTTAGATGGTTCAACAACCCCTGCATCAGGTCTGAAATTTCCCATCAAATCCTGCAGCTTCTGACAAGGGATAATTTAAGCTTTCTGCTACACCAGCTTTTACAGACTGTGATAGGCTTGCTCTAGACTAACACAAAAATCCCCAATCACAGATCCTCATTCCCCAAATTGCACTGACAAGGTAAGGGAGGACATGGTGACCTGGGATGATGAGCTTACCCATGTTTGCAAAAAAATGCAAGGGACAAGACAGAGCAGGGAATATTTTTAACCTAGATCAGTGTTGGCCCCACCACTTCAGCCTATAGCCTCAAAACTGTATTCGGACCATGGAGAAAATGACACAGAACAGCAAAGATGTACAAACGCTCTTTATGAACTTCATGCTGTAAATTTGCCTTCATTCTCCTGAGAGTCCTTTGTAGCCTTCCTCCTTCGTAGTCCTTTATTCACCTCCTCAGACTCCTTCCCACCAAGCTGCTAAGTAGGATCAAGCTGAGTACCAGCTCCACCTTGTTCCTGCAGCCTTGCTTTCTGCTGGATCAGAACAGATGTATGGTGAAAGGATTGCTATAGCATACTTGCTAAACCACCCTTGGACATGCCACTCAAAAAGCGTACAACAGCATGCACTGGTCAACTGAACACTGATGTCATCATACTTACCTTGTGATTAATTTATATTTATTATTTTCCTGGTATATCCACAAGCACAGTACTGATGACAGTTGGTTATCGCATGCAAGGGCAAGGGACGACACATTCATAGTATCTCTGACATCACTCTCCAGAAATGCTAAAGAGTGAATAATTAAAAATATGTCTGAGCATTAATATTCTCCAGGTCAAGAAATCACATAACATGTCCAAAATTAGGCTATTGCAGCAATCCCTAGATGTTGCAGATCAGATTGGTGTTCTAAATATGTTTATTTTCCAACTTTTTGCTACAAACAGTTGACAATAATTGCGCAATCACAGTTACAACCCAGGCGTGGTTGCTTGCGGAACTTTTCAGCAGATGCAAGGGACAGTTAGAGGTATGAACTTCCTCCAGCAGAGCTCTTAAAATTAGAACTGCCTTCTCTTCAGCAATTTAGAGGATATAAATATCCATAGGCAACAAGTATTTATTTCTATGCCTGCAGGTAAAAGCAAGTAGTAATAGTAACTGCAAAGCAATACATTTCTAATTGCAACAGATCACACCCTTCAAGGCTAGACTTTGAGATTATTTTCTGAGTCTGTAAGCATACTAAACAGTTTTTCTAGCAAGATACAATATACTTTCAGCAATATAAAAGAAGGCAGTGTAGAATACCTGGTTAAAATCTTTTAAGAGTAGATGGGGTGGTATCTCTTTCTTACACATGCGCAGACACACACACATGAAAATGAGCTTTGCATTTTCACATTGCAAACAAAGTATTTAAGTTCCCTCTGAAAAATCTATATGAAAGAAAAACGGGTATTTGCTCAACATATTGCTGACTGTGAGACATTGCCCACTGCACATCCATTTCATCACCAAGACTGGACATGGGACAGATTTGGCCTCTTGACGCAATGGTACACAGAGAAACAGCAACCACACCAGTGCTTGTAGTAGCCCACCACCATCAGGAGGGTTGAAACAAGAAAACTTTGCTGACAGCTGCACAAGGGTCAGAGCCCACTGCCAGCCAGAGTTCAGATCAGAAAGCAAGTGCTCACTTGCTAAACCAGAGCAATTCTATTGACACCCCCCGAAAAAAATAAGAGACCCAAAGCATGACTGTTAACTTGTACAAGCTGCTTTTCTGTTTTTTGCAAGTTATGATATAAGCAGTCCTTTTTTTGAAAACCCCAAGAGAAAGACTCTTTAAGAAATATTTATTTATTCAGTTTTATCCTACAACTGTATGCCTTATGTACCTTACCAAGACTCTCATCCAGGCTATCATTTGAGACTTTCCTTTAAGTACTTCTCTGAATAGAAAACAAAATCCTCCTTCTCTGCTGTTTGCATCCTCCCAATTTTCCCTTCATACCACTGCTTATTTAACCAGCTTAGCTGAATACTTTTGTCCACTTCTGGCTTTTTGCACTTCTTCAAACATTTTTTCCTGAAGAACGCATTGTCTAGAAAACTGGGATCTTGTAGCAGCAATTAACTAACGGACAAGCGTGACTCAAACCCACAATACTTTAATTTGGAGCACAGCCCTAATACCACATGCTCCCCTTCTCTTCCATAACTTGAGCTCTCTCACCAGATTGTGCCTCACATGGTGGGAGACTGCTGAGGTATTGAGCTTTTTTTGAGAGAATGAATGGTGAATCACAGCAATCACAGGCAGAGCCAGGAAACAGCTTAGCTGACAGGAGAAAACAAAAATCAACTGACCTGATCTCCCAGGAAGCACTGTCATATGTGGACTTAGAGAAGACAAAGATGGTAATAGAGGCTAAAGGGTTTTTGCTGCCCTACTGGCTTCTGCCTTTGCCTTCTCCTGCCCTTCCCCTACCTCCCCCTGTTCCACCCTCCCTCTGATGTCTCACACCCCCGTGTTGCTGCACATCATTGCAGCCGCTAACTGATTCCTCTGGCTCTAAAGATGAATGGAGCACAATGCAATAGCTCTGCAAGAGAGTTTCTATCAAAGTGTATATGTAAACACATATCTATATTTGATATACCACATCTTCCCACCTTGAATGCCAGTGACACAGGCAATCCCCTGTTGAACAACTCCAGGCAAAGGCCTTGTTCCTGAAGAAAGGAGCAAGCAAGGCTAAACCATCCTCTTCACTTATGACTACATGAACAGAGCAGAGTATCTTCGCCAAAAATGGTTCTATATTTAAGCATATTCTTCTTACAGTAAACACTGGAATTTCTACGTACACACACACAGCAAAAAATAAAGGAGTACTTTATCAAAAATCCAGTTTTCCACCAGAGGACAAATTTTCACTCAGACCTGCTCAGGTCTTGTTGACGGCTTTCAGACTAGGCTTTCAGCAAATCCCCTCAGGCTGTATATGCAAGGACTCTGTTTACCCTGCGAGTGGAAGAGCCCAGGTGTGTCCTCCTGCCCATGTGCATGTAAGGGGCTGCTCTGCAGCTTTCAGACACCCCAGGGGATCTGTGATGGAGAAATAAGTGCTCCTCATCTCACTGATGACATTCAGAGAAATGAAGGGGGGAAACCTGGAGGAAAAGGAGAGGCCAAATCCTTCAGCATGTTGGGTTGGACCAGGGCAAAGAGCTGATGCAACCAAGTTGTTTCAGTACCCCCAGGAGCCTCCCTTCCCTCTAAACATCTCCACAGAAAATGGCAGCAGCTTTCAGCATGGGCAGCATCCATCATTATCATGGGGCAGGCACGTACTCCCTCCTGCTTCTCCTCCACATCCTCTTGGGCAGTGGGCATTACTCTTTCCTCACCCACCATGGCAATTTGCAGATGTTAAATTATACCCAAGAGGGCCTATAAAATACAAGAGAAGACAAATAAGAATTATAGCTCAGAAATACATATTAAAAAAAAAAAGAAACAAACAAACCACTATAAAGGCTATGGAATTAAAACCATGTCTTTTCCCAGGTTCCTGCTGAGCTCTAGGTGCACGCAACATTTCATGCAAATCAGATGTAATTTACTGTGTGATTTGTTTCTTCAATAAAAATGTGAGAATATGGAGAACAATAATTTTCCTACATTTTAGCTACACATTTCTCCATAAATAGCATAACTATTATAATCACTTCTTGCATGTGCTTGTAGAGTGATTGCCTCTGTGTGAAATACAGGGAGATAATTTCTGTATTATGCTCAGGATGCTTCACAGAGTTTGGTCATATTTGTGTATGTGAGCACATGAACATGCACACAAGTATGTTACCAATACTGCTATATACAAGTATATGTATAGTATACGATGTATGCTATATGAGCTCTGTGTGTGTTTGTGTGTGCATCTGTGTGCACCTGTGTTTGTGTATGTGTATCAGCCATTTTGCTCTCATTGTTCCTCTTGTCCAGAGCCATGGTATTCCCTCAGACAATATGGTAGTGAAACAACTGGTGACAAAAGAGCTACGGCTGCCATGGACTTCCTGAAAGTAAAGACTTTTCCGCTGTGAGAGATGTTTCATCAGTTGCTATGTGGGCAGGTATTAATTACCAAATCAAAAATACATTCGCAATTAGCAATACCTGGCAAGCAAATATAATGGTACCAATATAACATTGCAGTGATGTTGCTATCCAAAGACATTCCAAGAGATAATTCTTTTCCCATACCTCCCAATATTGCACAATATGAGGGGTAACAAGATGGTCAGAATTGTGAGTCCTTCAGTTCAAAAAGGCCTGATGAACAATCATTCTCTGAGGTATAAAATGGAACTGTATGGTAAATATGGCATTGTCACAATGTCACCTTCCAAGGGGAAAAGCAAAGCATTAGATTTTTTTTCTCAAACTCATTTTATCCAAATCACTGGTTTTTAATGACCAAAACCAAAATGCTAAACTGGGGCTTGGGATAATGCAATTCCTGCAGAGAAACACTTCTGTGAATACTCTCTAGAAGAAACATTTTTCTACAATGTTGTAAAAACAGGTACAAAAGAGAACAACATGCAAGGTTATGAATTGCAGAAGATGTTTATTCCATCCATAAAATGGACCAGTAACTTTAGAGTCACACGCACACATAGACAATGTATAGGTGTGAAAATAAATTTTTAGAATAAGCCTATGCGGAATATAGAAGTGAGAAAAATAGGCGGATAAATTATACTGAACTTCTGATATTATTCTATATTAAAGTATTTTATTACAAATAATTCTGTGGCACTTACTTAGAAAACCCAGGTTGGGTGTGTGGTTTGGAGGGGGAAGTTATTCTGGTAAAGTAGAGCAGCGATTTTCCCAGCTGAATAGTAATGGGAGAATAATAAATTCTTGATTGCATTTTCTTGCTTTTTGACATTGTGTTTTAGATTTTTCATTTGTATACATACATACATAATCAGCTTTGCAATAAATTGTGTTTGGGAAACCATTTCCTGATGGTCTTGATAGATTTGCACATAGAAACGTAAAGGCAGACATCAATAAGAGAGGCTTATTCAAGATGTAAAAATTTTAAAAGTAACCAAAAAATAATACTGGGTCTATTTGTGAGTATACCAAAAAAAAAAAAAAAAAAAAAGAGGAACTTGGAGTTAAGCAAGGGATATTGAACATAAAAATCCCAACTAGCATTTGCTCTGAACCCAGTTTTTCAGTATACTGAAAAGAAGACCATGCTTAGGCAATGCAGGAATATTTGTAACAGTGTTTTCCATCTGGGAGAACGAGGATAGTGGTAAAGAGTTAGTGTTGTTCCAGGTCTGGAAAAGAGAATCACCAGCTGTATGAATGAAAGTTTGTATATCAGCCAATCTCAATTCCTAAAGCAAATCTGCTCTTTCCTGGCTTGTTCCCTTTACCCTCCTCTCTCCAGCAGTGGGACCCCTCAGATACAGACACAAGAGCTGCCCTGAATCTTTATAGCTGCTCCCATTGCCTGCTGCTCGGAGTGTCTGATGCTATAACCTGTCCCATACTACTCATAGGTACGAGGCACACAGAAACATTGTTTGTGTCCTTCCAATGATGAGCAAGACTTTGCCATTCCTTCATTCATCATAAGTCCAACCAGTGCGGCAAGTTTGCTCCCTTGCCCAAGGTTGTCCACTCATCAAAATTCTAGCTGTTTCAGACTAGCAGAAGCCTGGGTTTCTCCACATCCCTACAGAATCATATTTCTTGATTGGAATCTTGAGAAAGCTCATCCAGATAAAGTCAAAACTTCAAGTCAAGGCTTAAGCAGTTGCTATCTGCAGAAAGCCTAAGAAACTTCAGATAGACACACAACTTTTAGATGACTAATCCAAAACTGAATCTCTTCCTAAATGCTCAGTCTCTCAACAGAAAGATTCCTGCAGGTCCTGGAGAACTGTTAAGGTGCAAGGAGGTCCACGAAGCCTGGTCTCAGGAACTCATCGCTGCAGATGAGAAATCTGTCTTGCCACTCCCCTATGCCAAGCAGGTCAACACTTCACTTTGCCTTCTCACTCCCTCAAATTGTTTTGAGTTCAAAGCAGGGCAGGGAATATCACTCTGATTTGTTTCTAGGACAAATCCCCAGAGTCAGGCATTTTCCCCTTTGTAATATTGCTCTGTCAACTACTTAGTTTAATATCACTCAGAGCAGGACAAGCCTTTCACAGCCAGGAGCTGAGTCAGCTCTTCTTCCATTCACACATTTTACGAACAGAAGAAGGTTTTCTTCGGTGTCTTTGGTATTTGAAAATTTTCACAAAATCATTTTTTATATGCAGTGCCTGTGCAAAGATTTTGTTGCATGTGTTAAAAAATCTGAAATGCCAGCGCTTGCAATGGCATATACTGCACACTGCATCTTCATATCTTGATTGGAACAGTATGACTGTGAATTGTATTAACCTTGACAAGGGTCAAGTCAAAATTTGCTTCCTGCCAATAATTGAAAATATGAGCTGAAAATTCACCACTTGTTGGAATATTTATGCCAGCAAATTGGTTTTCAGGTGTATTGCTGGTTTTCAAACGCTCCGGTAATGAAGAACATATTAAACATCTCAACTGATTTATAGGAAAAGAACCCAGAACAGGTGCTGTTACCTCAGCCCGGGATTATTTGCTAGCAAAATATGAATAGAAATGTTTTATACCGAACTTGAACAGTGTATGTGACAGGATACCTGAGCCCATCTCTCTCAACACAGATTGTTTTCTTAGGAAGCAATTTCTAGGTCTATGGCTGAACTCTTTGTTTTCTGGAAAGAAAAAAAAGTCAGTTTGGGGACTCCAATAGCTGGTAGACATTTTTATGATAGCTACAATGCAAGTATGTATTCAGAGGGATTTTTTTAACACTCCTGGAGTAGTAGTAAACAACTTCTATATTGCCTGATAATGCAGAGATACTTACTTTCATCAAAATAAATCTTGAACAGGTTTCAGTACTCCTCTGAAATGAGAGGTTCAGGGGCTGGAACAGGAAGACCTTGGGAGGGAATGATACTTTATTGATTTACTTAGGTAACTATTTTCTTGGCAGTACTTAGCATGTGTGCAAAACACCTATTATGTGTTGACTGTAATTTTTTATAGCCCTCATTTAAAATGATGAAGTGGTTATTCTATGCTTGATAGAGCTTTGTATGCTTTGTAAGACAGAAACCTGCTTCCAAACGTGACACAAACCCTGTGAACATGATTTTCTGCTGCCTTTCAGACTGTCTGAAGTTTGAGGTTTTATCTCGACACACCTGAAAAAGCACTCTTTCCATTTGTATCCCCATGAAAATGTGTCCCCATTCCACTCACTGCCTTTGCAATTATGAGTAATATAATGATAACATATCCTCTATATTATATTCACTACAAAACAAAAGCCTCAATTTTCCTTTGTACAGTGGATGCAGGTCCCTCTTTCCTTACAAATCACAATAAACCATGAAGAGAAGGGATTTGGGAAGCAGCCTATTTACAGCAGACACCAAAAAGTACTCTTCACCTTCCATTTTCTCAAGAAATTATCCAGAAGGAGAAAGTAGCATATGTCCAGGGCAAAAAAGTCTTGAAAATAACTCATTTTAACTCTGCAGAAGGTCTGCCCAATCTTATCTAAAGAATTAATTACTCTGCCCCAAATTCCAGTGTCATTAACTGTCATTAACTGAAAGAGAGGATGCATGTAGACACCTTTCAGATAGGTATCTCTCTCTGTGCTGTTCCCCCCTGCCTCCCAAAGCTTGGAAAGGGACAGGGCCACCAAGAGAACAAACTGTTAATCTATTGTAAAGTTAATATCCTAACTCATCTTCATGATAAGCTGAATCCCCCTTGAAAGCCCTTTTCATTGGCACAAAAGTAGCATCATTTAATGAGATAATGTATTATCACCTCCTGCAGCTCAGGGCCAT
The DNA here is from genome assembly GCF_028554395.1 of Pezoporus wallicus. Taxonomy (NCBI): domain Eukaryota; kingdom Metazoa; phylum Chordata; class Aves; order Psittaciformes; family Psittacidae; genus Pezoporus; species Pezoporus wallicus. Next base: position 3,124,727 of record NW_026635157.1, read on the forward strand.
CTCAGATTGTGCCACAGGGACAGGAGACAAGCAGGAAGCAGTTTTCACTTCTCAGGACTTTGAAACCTTCCCCTAGAATGTTATTGTAGAAGTGAAGGAAACAAATCACAGGGGAGAAAAAGATCCATCCCTTGTAACAAAGGGCCTATCACCCCACCTCTTGTATACATCTGAAGTGCAGGTTTGACTTATAAAGCTTGAAATCATTCCTTATTAGGGTCAGTCAAATATGTATGACAGTTGAGGCATCATCCTTGTCCCCTCATCACTGGTGAGAGGGGGGTCCAGCAGGCATCGGCTATCTTGGGGAAGGGCTCAGGCTGGACCTGACCAAATTGCACCTAAGGTCAGTTAGGACTGCAATCATTTTGCATCCCCTCTTTTTCTGGCTTTGACCACCAATGCCACCATGAAGCTGAGAAAGCTTTTGAATAAATCTTCTGCATCTCCACTAAAGAAGGTTTTGAGGAAGTTATGGATTACCTCTGATCATCATCACTTTTGGCTCTATGAGTGAATACTTTTCTTTGTTTACTTTCTTGGAAACAGAAGAAAGGAAACTGAATGAAGAAATCAATGTATGGGTTAAACATCCGGGTAGAAGAAGAAAGAATAGATTCTGCCTTATGGTTTGCCCTATAGCCAGCCAAAGTCCACTTATGACAACACCAGTGAAAATAAAAGGAACCTGATAGTGGGTCAAGCAAGATGTTACTCAGTAAGTATTGTACATTGCAGATGTTATATGGGAGGATAAAACACTTAATTAACTGATTCTGGCAGCCTGGCACACTACAAAAGAAATATTAACATATATTCTATAATCCTCAGCAATTACAGTGTAATTAATCTGGAATTTTTTATATATAATATAACTGTAAAAAATAACTTGAGAGTAGAATCATAAGCAACAAGACCACAGAATTATTAGCAAGCAAGGGGAAAGAGCATTAGTTGGTAGATACCATCATTACACACTTAGATGCTAGTAGTGGCTCCTTGGAATTACAGCTGATGACACAAGGTTGAAGCTGATGCTGTGGATAAATCCAAGTACCAATGCACAGAGGAGTAGTTTCTCTACAGAATGTTTTTATACTTCTGTTAAGCCATGACAGTCAGCCTACCAAAAGTGCCCAGCTTTGTGCCAGAGGGAGCTACCCAGTGAGACTGCACCAACTTAGCCAGCTGCCCAGTCTTGCTCCCTGGGAGCAAGAAGCACCCTTTTGTGCCTTTTGGATGCCTTTTGTGGCACTGCAGAGATAACAGGCAGATATGCCCAAACTCAGGTCTGGGACTTAGATGTCCTCTGAACCTGCTCAACTATGTGAAGCGCCTGAAACTTTGCACTACTGTCATTTGTGAGAGGTGAAAGAAAGACAAACCTCTGCTGCTCTCTGGGATGATGGGACTCAGCGTGACACCTCCAGACCTGGAAATCATCTGTTCCTCCTGCAGGAATCATATGCCCTCATGTAGTTAAAGAGTTAATATCAACCATATGGTTGATTACAGCAATTACTACAAACACAATGACTAATGAAGGCAAAAGTATGGTAAAATAATTAGACTTAATTATGACATTCACATTTCAAATTATGTTTCCTTTATCCTGTGTGAAAGACAAAAAATTCCTCCTGAAATGGAGCAAGCTTAAACTTCCTCTGCATTTCCCAAAGGGAGGGTTCCTGCAGTATTGGAGAAAACACAGGGATGTGTTTATGAAGCCCCAGAAGGTGAGACTACATAAGGCATCCTGGCTGGGTGTTTTGGCCCATCCACGGCCTTTTCTTTTTGCAGAAAAAGAAGTTTTCCTCCTGTCCCAGTGCTTTCACAACTGGCTGGAAGCCTCAGATGGGTTAGAAAGGCAATAAGAAACCTGAAAAAATCCCACAGCTCCTTCATACCCTGTGCTATTTCACACACTGGAACCTAGCTCCTCACACCAGCATTGCTCAGGAGGGTCCCTTTGGTGTTCCTTCTAATGGCAAGCATGACCTGGAGCTCCAAATGGCAGCCCCATCTTCCACTACTTGAAGAGTTCCTCCTTCTCCTTTACTTCCCTAAATCCACGCATCTGGCCCAAGTCACTTTCAATTCACAAATAGCAATCTCATTTTAGAAGTTTGTAACACATACTTGTACATAAAATATTGGCTGCAAGCAGAGAGGGGAGTTTTGTGTTGGTGCATTTGTCACAGTGCTCAAAATTCCGGCTGTATCGATCTGCTCAATTTGTTTTACAGGGCTATTTTCATTAGCTAATCCTGGGAAGTTCACTGCCCTATATCTATTAAGTACACACTCACACATACACACACACATCCAGAGTGGGAGAGGACAGATTTCATTAAAGTGCACCACAGATGGGAAGGTATCCAAGTCACTTCCAATACATTATATCAGCTCAACCGGAGGTTTTCCTTAGAGTTCACACAGCTCATGGTTAAAGCTTTTCTTTTTGATGGCCTGAGTCACACACTCCAGTATGCGCTTCATGATCACTGCCTGCTAGCTGAGAAATATTTATGCTGTGTGGCTTAAACTTCAGCAGGAAAATCATTTTGACAAAATACACAGTAAGAGCACTTGGTCTGCTCTACTTTATGTCAATATGAAAGTGCTTTTCATGTGGCCTCTTGCTTTATTCACTTTAACAGCTCAGTGGGAACCTGCAAGGTTAATCAAGAACCTGTGTATGAATGGATGCTCTTCACATAATCTGAAGCCATTTCTTCTGCATAAAGTCACTGATCATGACTTAAGAATGGCTGCTGTAGTTGTTTATGAACCCTGGGAACATACGCAGGCACATGGCACATTGTGAGAATGAAAATAGCCTAACTTGAAACCAAAATTGTTTGGCGCATACCTAGCAGGCTTCAGAGCCCATGTCTGTGGTGGTTACCCAGCGCTGTCCCCTACCAAGAGGCAACCACCTCCAGCTCACCCACTGCCTCCCTGGGCAGCCGCAGGTCCCCTGTGTTCTGCCCCTGCTCTGGTTCCCCGTTTGTGTGATCCCTGCCTTTGAGATCTGGCAGCAAGGCACAGCCACAGCACCCCTCCAGGGCTGCTGGTGTGTCTAATGCCTGCTAACCCTTGTCAGGTGAAAAAAACACTCAGTGCAGGCAGGACTTGAAATTACAACCATATATATACACAGATGGGAGTCATCCTCCTTTGCAAAGTAAATTCCAGACAACAGCCAATGCTACCTGTGTCTGAATAATGTAATGTCTAAAGGAAAACTTGCCAGACCATTGGTTGTTCTGTGTAACAAATCACACCCCTTTGAAACTCTCTGGATGCCATAGCAGGGCACCATACAAACTGCAGAAATCCCATCAAGGCCCCCAGGATAGCAGGATGGAGGGGGCAGCCCAGCGCTCCATGCAAGTATTTTTCAATATCATCCATGCCACATGCGATTCTCTTTATGGTGCCATTTCTGCACAGTCCTTCGCCCATTGCCCACCTTAGGACTTGCCTGATACTGCTGCCAAACACCATCCCTCTTGCATTGCCCCCACCAGCCTCCCCCACCCCAAAACCACCAGGCTCCTAACTAGACAGCAGTCCTGAAGCCTCATCCCCAAGGAGCTCAAAGATGCTTGTCCAAATTTCCCAGTGAGGAATTCCATGAAACCTTTAAATAAACCATGTGATGAAATTGTTTTCATTATTCAAGCAGTTCTGCCTAGACATGACTGGCCCCGCAAATTTACCTTGTTCTGCGAGGTACTTAAAGACAGCTGTAGTACATACTGCAGGATGCTCTCCTTGGTGGGAAGATCATAGAATCATAGAATAGTTAGGGTTGGAAAGGACCTTAAGATCATCTAATTCCAAACCCCCTGCCATGGGCAAGGACATCACACATTAAACTATGTCCCGCAAGACTCCCTCCAACCTGGTCTTGAACACCACCAGGGATGGAGCATTCACAACTTCCTTGGGCAACCTAGGCGCCTCACCTCCCTCACAGTAAAGAACTTCTTCCTTATATCTAACCTAAACTTCCCCTGCTTAAGCTTAAACCCGTTACCCCTTGCAGAGAGGAAGAGCCAGCTGGTAGGGCTTTGAAGCAAGTACATTTTTCCCAAAAGGTGAATTAGTGTTCCTTTTTCAAAATGACCTCAGCTGAATAAATCATCAGCTCAAGAAAGGCACAAAGACTAAGCCATAGGATTTTCAAATGCTGCTCAAGCATGTGAAATGCAGAAATGCGTGTGTCTGCTTATAGAATCTATAGTACTACTGACTGGGACAGTGCATATAACTGTCACCATAAAGTGGCAAAATTTTCCAGCAACCCACAGGTAGGAATTTTTGAGGACTTATGTTTACCCTATATGTAGAAAAAAATAAGTACAGTCAACTCATAATACTCACTGGGAAATGTGGACTTTTTATTCATTCATAGTATTTGAAAGACTTCGCTCTTACAAAATCCACATTCACCTAAGGCAGTTTTCAGACCATTCACAGTTATCTGAGGTTGAAGCCTTGGAAAATTGCTACAGGGCAGAGAAGGAGCGAAGACACATAGGCTCCCTAACAGCCAAGATTCTGAATTACATCACTGTTCCATAAATATGTTCATTTTATTCATGTTCATTCCTGAAAAAATTTACTGCACCAAGGATGTCATCTCGACTATGTATCTTAGAATTGATCATTTTCCCAATTAAGCTGTTCTGTCCTCAGACTTAAAGAGCTGTCACAGCTGCTGCAAGCTGATTTATCTCCTGATGACGGGCAGAGCTCCTGACCAAAAATTATTAACGACAGAGGTTCTTTTTTTTGAAATAACCTTAACCTGAGCATATATCTTTTTAGTCATATTAATATCTGAACACATACCCCCAGTACTTAGCCAGGTATTAAATGGATGTAGAATCCTAAACCTTAGTGTTTTAATACAGAGCCTTTCAAATGAAGAATAAGAGATTAATCTAGCCCCATTCTGTGCCAGGCTGAACAGCAACCGCTGCTGTTTCATAGGAAATGCGGGCTCTCAAAACAGGACTTTGTTTTACATCACTCTGCTTCCCAGGCAGCTCTCACACCTCAGTGCCCTCAAGCTCCTCATTGTGAGACATGACTCCCACCAGGTTGGTCAGGGAAAATATTACCCCCAACAGAAAGCGGTCCAAAGATTAAATGCTACAAGTGCCCATTCACAGGTTCAAGACAGTTATTTCTTTCTAAGCCTCCTTTATGGTTTAACACCAATCTCACTGAAGCCAACGAGGGGTTCTGCCATTGGCATTAAGTGAGGAAAGAAACAGGCACTTCATCAGCATGGTTTTGTGACCACTACTACAACAATTTGGGCCCGTTGCACTGCATTGGCCAAGAAGACTTTATTGCATTTAATTGCTTAGCAAATTTTACATAAAATAAATGTTATTGGGACTTTGTTTATGAGTGTTGTTGCATACATGAAATGGGTTGCGTCCATATGAACACTTGGACAGCAAGGTCCTGACATGGATGAGTTTTCTTGTACTGTGAAAACATAAAAGGATATAGCACAAACTCAAATCTAATTTCTTCTGATTTGAAGGGCCCAAAAATCTTTTGCACCTTAAAAATCCCTCTCACAAATGCCAGTGAGTGTGAGATAATTCACACATTTAGCAGAGCAGTTCTACCATATTCCAGATTAATGTCAAAACTTCCACTTAAACTTTTCTTTAATTAGTCTAAAAATTCATCCAAATGTTTCAGTTTTAAACAGCTAAGCGTCTTTCTTATTATTCAGTCCTCTTATTATTCATTTTCGAAAGCCCCTTTGACACCTATCAAATCTGATAGACGGAGCAGTGATTTCTCTCAGGCAAGTGTAAATCTTACACCACTTCCCACATGATATTACTTTCCACATGTCTGATGGCTCTAGAAACAAGTAATCAAATTAATAGGACTATTTAACTTTCATTCATATCTTAGCTGCCACCATGAATTTCAACCATGAGAAGATGGTAAAATGTTAGTTTTGCTTTATTTGGAAGAGATATTCATTTTCACAACTTATGCCTTAATAAATCCAGCATCTTATTTCTTGGGTAAGATGGTATGGTTCACACTGACAACAATTTCAATAACAACTCCAAACCTTTGCTATTTACATTTGATTTTGTGAACAGGTCATATTCCCAGCATTAAAAGTTTATGATTTAATAGGGAGATTGTAAATACAATCTACCTGCGTCTGAAAACTTCAGCGGTTAAAAAAATACAATGGGAACCAAATGCAGCAATACAGTTGCTTAGCTGATTCCCTGACTTCCTTCTTGACAATATTCATTGCTAGGAAAATATCAGAACTGTCCTCTGCCTACTGTTCTGGCTTCTCACTGCCTATTGCAGTAGGTTCATTATGTCATTATTCATCTGCAAAATGTACAGTAGTCTCATCCCAGGATATGTAAGGGATCATGTTACTTTTCAGGAACAAGTTTTGCTGTCTTCCGTTGTGGCTCAGTGGAAATGGCACAGAAAGCTGCACGTCCAGGGCTGAGGAACCGAGGGCATGATGAGGGCAATGCAAAAGTCATCAACAACTGCAAATGTATGAGTTTTCACCCAGATGAAGTGTAGTAATAGCCTGCCTTGTGCTCTGAGTCCATTTCAATTGCAGACTGAGATTTCTTAATTGAAACCACCGTGAAGTGCACCACTTGTTCCTCACTGTCCATTCCAAGTGAAGGGCAGATTTCCAACCTATTCATTGCCAGTAACAGCTCTTTGCACATTCCAGTAAAATATTATGCAAGGATCTTTCCCTCCTTTCCCCTTCAGCATCCATCCACACATACAAACCATGCCCTCAAGAAGAAAAGCAGAAAAAAGGAATTGTTACGGTTGCTATCTACTACACTGCTTCACACAATTGAGTGGTCTGCAACTGAAAACTGTAGTGGGTCTGTGTGACATGCACAGTAGCATGAACAAAATAACGTCTCATCAGTTTTAGGCAAATGTCTTGAAACATGTAAAGTGGATATTGATTGTAGTGAGGACCCTGCCCAGTAACTAAATAGATCAAAACTCAGCGCTCAGAGCTGAAAATTGCTTGAGCTGCTCTTCATTCAGTCGTAATAAACTGTTTGCAAAAAAGATTATTGGTCTTGTGACATGATAGTTTGGCATTTGCAACTTAAAATTACATTGGACATTTTGCAGCTTTATGATATTGCAAATTCAGGCTTGGTTGGCTATCCATTATGATCTTACTTCTTTCAGAATTACTGCTTCCCAGGTTTCTTCTTCCTCTTGGAGATATGTGTTTCAGATTATTTTCCCTCAGATTTATTATTCTGCAGTTTTCTAGAATGAATCTCAGTTTCTATAAAAACCCCTGCCTACCTTCATAATCTCTTTAAGTATCTTTTTATTATCTCATTTTCTCTCTAGTCCTCCTAATTCAATATCCTCTGAATTTTGTAATCATGCTCTTCTCACTTTTTTCTTTCAGATCATTAATGATGGTATTTAATACAACCTCTCCTTATAACACTCCTAAAGTACTGCATGATCATAATAATGCTTAGCTTTTAGAAAGCGCAATCTATCCATAACTCAAAAAGCATTTCATATGTCAGGAAAATGTTGGTACCCCATATTACAATCAAAGTGCCTGCAAATGGTGCAGGTGCCTATGAAAGCTGGGTTCCTTTCCCTCACTTCATCTACAGCCAAGGGACAGAGACATACAAACATCTCTAGAGCCTGGTTTGGAGTGGCTAAATGAGCTGTCTATTTTGAACAGCCACTCAGGGGGTCCCAACCTCCCTACAGGGAGTCAGGGAGATTTTGGCAAGTCCCTCTGGACAAGTGACCTTGACAAAAGAGAGGTGGGATCCAAACCAAGCTTGATTCACCCTTTGCCAGGTGGAGCATACTGCAGGTTTCCATCCCTTCTTAGCTCATGGGAAATTTTCTGTGTTGGAAAACAAGAAGGAACTAATTCCCCAGTCAAGTTTTGAGTAAATCCTCTGTGGTTTTCCAAGATGAAAAACTGAAATTTTTACTTCCCAATTTTCAACAGAAAGCTGTATAATCATGAAGTGAATGACACGGTTTAATATGTCTTCACAGAGCACAGTATGTGGCTTCCTGGACCGTCAGTGGCCCACTGGCCACAGCCTTGAAAGCACTGACAGAAGCTGATGTTTTTTGTGATCTGCTCAGTTTTGGGGAATGGAGAAAGGGAGCAGAGAAACCCCATCCACTGATCCTAAGGCTGGTATTATCTACTCCAGAGTTACTCCAAACTGGTCAGCCCTTCCATCTTCTTCCACACAACCTCCTGTTAAGCCCCTGTGGTGAACCAATCTCTCAGATAATACCTGCCCCACAGCACAGGTTTTTTATATATGACACAGTGTGGATAAAGAACGGGAAGGTAGGAGGAACAAGGCACATCCATCAGGACCAGGACTTGCAGACCAGTAAAACCAGCTTTGAATCCAGTCCCTGTCACTGGAAACTAAAGAGGAGAGGTCAAAAATAATAAAAATGAATATGTGTAGATCATAGTTGCTGGGTTTCTTTCCCACATATCCATTAGCGTCTTACCTAAATGTTTCTTTTATTGCCCATGGAATAAACTGCAAGTGCCTTTACTGTGATCTAAGAAATTTACAGGCCACTGCCACCAGACCTCCTCAGAACCCTTTCAAATCTTGAAGATCCTAAACTATTATGGAGCTGTCTGGCAGTGACCATATGAATATTAGTTGCAGCCCCAGAACAGCTGTACAGTCTAGCTGGAAACATGGAAAGACACATCTGCCACTGCCTTTTGACCAAGTGCTTTTCCATTCACAGCTGCTACTCTTGCCAGGCACAGAGGCACAGCTGGCTGTTGTTCCCCTTGGGGTTTCGTGACTGGCTGTGGCACACAGATAGTCGTGCAGTCCCATCCTGCCTCTGCCCCTTGAGGTGAAGGTGGTTTCCTAATCTGTGAACTAATGCCACTGTTTCAAACAACCTTTTGTTCTAAGCACTGGATGTTTTCAGATGGACTGTGTGCCCGCAGCTCCCACCGAAATTCAGCTGGACTGACTGCTTCCAAAAGGTCGTTATGGTGGGCAATCGATCAGCTGAAGACAGTCAAAATAAGAAGCCTTGTTTTGAAAGTCACAACCCAGAAGTTCTTTTCCTGAGCACTATGTTTCACTCATAATTTTGAGGACACTGTCTCAGACAGGAAAAGAATACATGGAAAGACGCATCTCTTTCCATCAGAAGTATCCTCTGGTGGTTAATGCCTATTGGTATCTCCTTCAGGTAAATGAAACAAATAGTAAGATAATATTTTCAACAGTTTTCCGGGAAAAAAAAAAAAATTAAAAAAGCCCTCAAGAGATACAAAAATCCAATGATCATTGTTACTTTCTGCTATTTCTCAGTTTGGCCATGTCCTTTGAGAAGCAGTAAGCTGTTACTGACTCTCCAGTGTCAGAGGCATGCTGATCAGCAGCAGTGATGTATTACTGGCATTTTTCAAAGGTGGAAGGAGGTTTGCCTCACTTTTTTGGCCAAATTTCACTCTGAATAATTAGATTCTGAATGCCTTAAGTATTTGGGCAAGATATTACCTTCTTGCCATAAAACTACAATGTAATTTTTTTTTGCACTGTTGAACAGCTGCCATTATCCATATGAAGGGTAGCTATATGTTGCTGATTGATGAAATCAATTATCACCTCATACCCCCATCACTGTATTTATGGAGGCAATGTCTATACTACTGATAGCAAGACCATTGGATAATTCTGTCATTTACTTCATTTAACATGACCCGTGCCTGCAGTTTCCCCTGTCAGGAAGTTACTCTAACATTCCAAGCCTACAAGGAGCTGCAAACATGCAGGAATTCCTCTGTGTTTAGCAAAACACCCTGTGCAAACACATAAAGATTAGATGAAGTTTTCATTATCTGCTATGCTAATTACGCAAAAATCTATAGGGAACAAAGCTGACCAGAAACCTCTTGTGGCAGAGACATGGCTAGAGCATGGGTTCTTTCTTTCTGTAAAAACCTAGACAACCAGCTCCCACTTGCAAGAGCGTAACATGGGACTAGAGGATTATCCGTCACAATTCAAATGCAATTCTCTGATAATGGTAATAGTGTTCCAGTGTTAGAAGTGATAGACTTACATAATTAGCTGCAAGTGCTATTTCTGTGTGTGCAAAATCTTTTAATTATTTCCTTTTTAATTATTTTAAATTACCTAATAACTCTTTGGCAAAGAGGGATGTATGGGAGGGAGGTAGCGCGAGCCCGCCATCATTATGAAAGCTTTTCAAGAGTTCCATTATGTGCTGTGAGCATCTGACTCTTTGTAGCATGAGTCACCCATAAAGTCTTGAGCCATCAAGTAATTAAGGTTCCTTAATACAGAGTGGGAGGGGAGGAAGTAATATCATTTGTCCTTATGATCAGTCACATTCCGACAAGTATATATCATAACTGGTTTATAAATAGATTATTAGCAAATCAGATTACAGCACTAATTATTTTTCCCAACATTTCTCTTACCCATGTGCTGTGGACTCATCCACTCCTCAGTACTACTATTCTTCCCTTCCATCTGTTTTCTTTCCCCTTTGCGACCTCACACACATACAGAATCATTTATGTAAACTCACCCAGGACTGGAAGAACCCAACAATACCTGTTATCAACATTTCAAAGCAAAAAACATTGCTGGTTGTCACTAGAAATCTATCTGAATGAATAGCTGCTGGTGAACTAGGTACAACATGGTGGCCATAACCCAGTTCTGAGCAGAACTGCAAAAGAGGAATTCACAAAACAAAGCCATTTCTACGCTGGTGAACAATCTCAGAAGAAAGGACAAGAATTGGCAGGCCTGAAAAGAAAGCCATCTTTTTCACCTTTAGTGGAAAAAACAGAACTGTTAGGTAAGACATGTTAGGTAACATTTTTTCCTTTCTAATGAAGATGGAGCCCAAGAGAGCTTGATTATTCCAGCAAAAAATTCAAGGGCAGGACAAAGTTAAATAAGAGCTGATGAAAGGAGCAAAGTGGACGGTCAGGAATTAAAACAACCTAAAGGAAAACATAGGTGGAATCATAGGTCAAATTTACTACACACAGTCAATGGAATCTGTTATAATTTCCAGCAGCACATACAGGATTTAACAGCCCTTAGGAACTGTAATCATTGTGCCAATTGTAAATGTTCAGGAAAAGAACAGAGATTTAGATGTTTCTGGTTTGCTTCTTTTGTACGCCCTAAAAAATCCATTAAAGTCATCAAGACAAAGCCTAAAATGGTACAAAACATGGAAGGTAAGGCAAAGCTGCTCCCCTGCTCCCCTTTGCAGCACTAAAACACAACTGCTACAGATTTACCAAAGAGTAAAGGAATGATTACAGAGTAAGAAATAATGGTTTGCAAGACCACCGTTCTTCTGCTACTTCTCCAATCTTGCTTTTGCCATTTCCAGAAGAAAACAAAATTGAGAAGATGGTGTAGTCTTTGTACAAATTCCTTTGCCAGCAAGGTGTGATTCACATTACATCCATTAGGAATGGATGAAGAGTGTTAAAAATGTCAGGTTTAGGTCCAGCAACACTGAAGAATTTGCAACAGACTTCTGCTTAATCTCTGCTTAATCTCTCCCAATCAGGGTACACACAACCAGTTCTTCTGTTGAAGTTGTTCCCTTACCAACCACAGCTCCTCTCCCCATCACTACCAAAGCACTGCATGTACTGGATCTGTCCTCCTCCGTATTGTCCTCATCTGAACTATATTATACACACATCAAAGCAAAAATCCAGCTTTTCTCCCAGAAATAATTAGACTTTTCATTAGTAACTCTATTTTATAGAAAACAGAATAGAAATGTACATTTCAAGGCATAGTGATTAGCAACAAAAAAAGAGGCACCAAAGGAGGAACATACACCCATGTCCAGAAGGACTGTTGGTCTCCACTTCATAAACCTACCTCTCCAGGCTTATGAAAGTTGTCCCATGTTCAGCTCTGCCACTAGAGCTGTAGGTGAGTGGAATGAAAGCCTGACACAGCCTGATGCACCAACCCCAGCCTCAAGGAAAGTCCTGTGGACCACACCAAGCTGGCATTTGCTTGCACATGGCTCAGCAGCTTGTAGAGCTCTTTGTGAGGGGCACACCACCTGCAGGAGGGTGCTCAGTGCCTCAATTAGCCTTCATAGACATCTTGTTTATGTTTTTGTGGGCTCTGGCTGGGTGGATTCACAAGTGTCAGCATCCCACATTCACCTCTCTGGGAGAATGTGACTGAAAAGTGTAATTACATCTCCTCTTCTCCCATTCCAGTTAACCTGAAGATGACAGCTGAATTTCTGCTGGCTGAAAAGCATGGGCTCATCCACAAATACTTCCTGCAACACTGGCTCTATCTGTCAGTAGACCAAAGCTTGATTTTTTTTTAAAATATTGCTACGGTACCATTTTAATCAGTAATTACACACAAAGCAGAGTCATAAACCCTTCTGAAGTGAGTCGTCCTCGCTGGTACTGAAACAATAGCATACGCCTATGGTATGGGCAAATGTCTCAACTCTGCTCTCTCTAAGGTGCTACTTCACAATGTTAAACCTATAAAACTCAATCATACTCTAGCCTGGGAGAAAAAATCAGAGAAAACTCTGAAGGAGTCAATTTATTTGGAAGTTAACCAGACATATTTCAATCTCGATTGGACATCTTGAGACACAACATAAATTTTTATATAGGTTATTTGATTCTCACACCTCATAAATTAAATAGAATGATCTCTGATATATCTAATGCCTGGTGGTAAAAAAACTATAGAAGGATGGATTTCTGGTACATTTGTTTCCAGTGCCCTGCGGTTAGGTACTTCTGGGCATCAGTTAAGGTTAATGTGAAATAAGGGGCAATGACAGGAAACAGTCTCAAGTCCCAGGCAATTTGCAAAGGAAAGTCAGCTTGCTGGGACCAGCCTGCCAACTACTCCGCACAGGAAAAAGCTATTGGTGAGTTAGGTATTGTTGCCAGGCTCTGTTCAAAATTGTCCCAAAACTTTAGAAAACTGGAGCATTGCTTGGCAAGTTGAAAACAAACATTCCTGGGAAAAAAAAAAATATTTTCATAACATAGCTGGATGACTAATTTATTAGGTTCATTTATCTAGACCAAAGTTGGTCACAGCTTTCCATGTGTTTGGCATTTGACTGAGCCAATAATAAAACTTGATTTTAAGCTGCAAGTGGTATGAAAATCCAAATAAATCATATCTTTCAAAGGTGTCAATTGAATATAGATGGGTTAGCCATCTCAGCCCCACGGTGGGTTTTGTGTGTTTGATTGGACAACCCAGAGATGAAGTAATGCAGCATGCTACAATTCAAAATTTGACCAATGTTGACTAGCTGCATGGTTCATCCTGTCAGGAAGAGAAATAATGCAACTTATGGACTTGTGCTCCATAACTAGACACAACACTAATAGTGCAAATACGCTGTGCCACCAAATATACAGTTAAAAACTGCTTTTGTTAAAACTCAAGATAAAACACCATTTTTTTTTTTAATTCTCCAAATAAAACTCATGTTTCCAGGAAGTAAAAACCATCAAGTGAAAATTCATACATAATATGACTACAAATACTTATATTTAGAGGGAGATTGATCTAATTCTGAAGCACAAACGTATGATCCTCTTCTACATGAAGTTTATTATAGTAGTGATACATGTAGTAGTGATACTATACAATAGCAGTGACATTATGGAGGACGTTATACTACAGTCAGAAGTGGCATATGTCTCATATGCAAAAACAAGACTTACAGCTGTCATCAGCAGCCATTAAGTCATCCTGATTACCACCAGCAAGAAATTATGCCTCTGAAGTATTTTGGCCATTTGTTCCATTTTTTTTTTCTCTTATTCCTCTAAAAAAAAATGCTTCTCTATTTTTCACTTTTTTTCCTTCCCCTTTCCCTTGCTTGTTTCTTTCTTCCAGCCCTAACTTTCTTGCTTCTGAATTTCCTTCCCATCCGCAAGCCCCACTTGCTCCTTCAGCAGCTTCATTTCTTTCTCAACTCATTATCAAACTAAGCATGACCAGTCATGTTATAGTAAGCTTATTGACAGTGACAGCAGAGAGCTGCATTTGTTGATTTAAGAGGTGTCTTATGGTCTTATATTTCTTTCTTGTTCCTAGTTCATTTCACAAAAGCTGATCATTTTGACAGAGATTTGTGTCATTAGGTCCTTTCCAACTCTAACTATTCTATGATTATTAGGTTTCAGAATGAACACCCCAGTGCAGTGCAAAGGAGGAAAAAATGGGAAGGTATTCGTTTTCCCCAAACTGCCATTTTGCAGAAGGAAGAGAGCTCTTTATCTGTTATGCTTATCTTGCTTTTAAAGGTTATCTTTGTAGCCAGGTGGGTGAGCAGCATTTTATTCCAAAGTAAGCATGTTTTCAGGCTTTGTATGCCATATGGCCCAAAAAGAAATAAAACTCCAGCTTATGGGCAGGGTGTTCAAGACCTCTGCTCTAGGCAGCTGGGTGCAGCTCTGAATTCTCAGTATGTTTCTCAGAAAATGTGTTAATTTTTATGCATTGTAATTTAATTAAGTTCCTTCTCTTGGCAACTGGTCATTGTCAGACTCCTTTCTGATCAGCAGGGGACTAATACAACCTGGGAGCTGCAGCCCAGGGGATGGAAAACATTACAGGCGCAATGGAGGACATGTTTGCAAGGAATATCTTCTGCACCTGGAATCCATTTATTAAGTTTGCAGAAAGGACAGCTCCTGCCAAGAAGCCAGACGCTCTGACCTTGTTTGAACCCGCCTGCTGCCTGTGGAGCGGGATCTGTAGCGAGCAGGAGCAAAGGAGGGGCAGGGGCCACACTGTTGCTCCTCAGGGACTCGCTGCAATATATGGGGAGTTTATGTTCACAAAATGTTTTACTTTTAAAGCCTGTATTCTTTCATCTCATCACAGGCTATAACTTTGCTATTGAGCTATATTGCTGTGTCTAGCTGGAGTGCGTGTTTCTATGCTGGTGTCAATCACTTTTTTTTGTACCCTTCATCAGCTGCAGCGCATGGAGTGGCAGGTGGTTCTTGCTCTCCACTCTACCAATGCTGCTTGATTTTATTATACCACTTTTCCCCCTCCTCAAACTTTATAACTTATCAAGGTCTAAAGTCTCGAATAAACAGAAAATTAAAAGGGGGATGAAATGCAAACAGACAAAGTTAGTACAGCTTAGATTCAACACTCAGCTCATCTTAAACAAGGATCTAGTTTTCTCACTATGACATGAAATTCAATTTATCCCATAATGCGGTTCTCATTTGAGATTTAAAGATGCTAGCATTCCACGCAAGTCTGAATGATCATGTTTGGCTCTCAGACACTGCAGAGATAAGTGTCCTGCAAATAGCTAAGCTGGATAGATTCAGATAATGTTTTCCCTAATAAAAGCAAGATCCTTCAAAACAACTGATTAACTAAATAGAGTCTTACTTTTCCAAACAAATAAAATATTTACTTACTCCTTTTACAAAAGGGGGGGAGGGAAACAACACAAGAACCAAAAAAAAAAATCTCCATCCCTGAGATGTTTACTCTTAAAACTGCTCTTTCCAGTCTGAAAGCAGCACAGTACTGAAGAGTGAGCTTAATTTTATGTCTGCTGGACAACTTCATTTAAAAGCAGGTATACCCTTACGCATCTTGCTGATTAGGGACTTTTATTCGGCACGCTTCACACCCCAGTGTGGAATATTTTGGCTCTCTGCAAAGTCAATTCTGGGGCTGCAGCCGCAGCAGGAAAAGCTTCTTCTAACCTGGGACTCAGCCACAGGGCTACAGGGCTCAGGCAGGGAGAGTAAGGGGACATCAAGGGAGTCATCATCCCTCTTGGCTGGAGGTGCCTTGGCTGAGGGTGCCAATGGGTGCCAGCGCGGATGGTGAGTGTGTTTGTATGAACATATGGCCATTAGCAGGAATAAGGTATAAAGAAGAGCCCACTAATTTTACACTCCACAAAATTGGCCAGTTGCCATCCCGGGCTCTTTGTTATTGCTAATATGGGCTGGATTTGAACAATTTAGATGGAAGTGAAACACCGTGTCCTATAATTAGTCCAAAGAGTCTCCCAGCTCCCAATTATGTCTACTTTAGCCATTTAGTACCAACTTGTAAAATTCATACACACTTTCCCCTTTGTCTGGAAAAGAAAAGGAAAACTTGACGCAGTGTTCAAATGTATAAAGGTAAAAGACAACCAATTAGGTTTATTTATATAGGACTTGAAGAAGGTTAAAAACAGTGCCATTAAGAGCATGAATAGTCGAACACACTGTTTATGATCTAGACTTGGAGATATGGTGGGGAAAAAGCCCTGAGACCTGAGGTGCAGCCTGTGCCCTGGCATAGTCACAGGGCTAGGAGCAGCCCCACTTCAGCACTGGTGGCTTCCCTGCCACCATGAGTAATGGCTTGTGGTGGCCAGACTCCCTGGGGACACCTGCAGCAGAGGCATTTCCCTTGTGACTGCCCTGCCAGAGCCACGAGCCTGCACCTAGCAGGGCATAGCCAATGCTGCAGATGAAGGGCAGTAATTTTCCACCTGCAAGAAGCTGTCAGCAGTGCAGAGCTGCACCTCCCAAGAGTGCTGGATAAGCAGGTGTCGTGGTTTAAAACCAGTCAGGCAGCTTGTTCACTCACTCCCCCCCTTCTTGCCCTCTCCCTACTCCCGGAGGTATGGAGAGGAGAATCAAAAAGACTGCAACTCTCACGGGTTGAGATAAGAACAGTTCAGTATCTAAGGTATAACACAAATCACTACTGCTACCACCAATAATAATAAGGGAAATAACAAGGGAAGAGAATACACCTCACCACCAGCCGACCGATAACTTGCCCGACCAAGCACTGACCGATACCTCATCCAACTCTGCAGTCCTAGCCCTTCCAGGTAACTCCCAGTTACATCCTGGGCATGACATGCTGTGGTATGGAATACCTCTTTGGTCAGTTTGGGTCAGGTGTCCTGTCTCTGCTTCCCCCCGGCTTCCCCTGCTCCCTGGCAGAGCATGAGGCTCACAAAGTCCTTGATCAGTCTAAACATTTGAGCAGTAACTAAAAACATCAGTGCTATCAGCACCGTTCCCAGGCCAAAAGTCAAAAACACAGCACTGCACCAGCTCCTAAGAAGGAGAAAAAATGACTGCTACTGCTAAACCCAGGGCAGCAGGTGGGCTGCTTGGTGAGCATGAAAGGGGCAGGGTGCGGGAGGATTCAGTAAAGTGGAAGGAACAGCCTGGAGATCCCACAGAGAGGTGACATAAGGTTTCCACATCCGTAATTTGCCATGGTGGCTTAGTTACTACCACCAACCCCAAAAAAATTCAACAAGCTAAATATCTCAACAAGCTAAAACAATGGAAATAGATAACCTTGTGTTATCTTGTGTAATTCCATTCACAAACATTCCTGGGAACAAAGAGGTAGAGGGGAAAGACTACAATGATCGCCCAGCTTCCCACTGTACTGCTTCCAAGGAAGGCAAAATTTAGCCAGTCAGAACACATTTTTGTGCCCAGAAGGCTGTTTGATAAAATTAAAACACCTTCCCAGGCTTGTATACAAAATCCAGCTCATGTTCTAGAACATTATTTCAGCAACCAAAAGATAAAGAAATATGTTAATAGACTGCATAAACCAGGCAGAAGGATTGTAAGTCAAAACAGCCCAACAGAACTATTTGCACTAAATAACTGATCTGTTCATTTAAAAGCATTCATTAATAAAAGGAAGCCCATTTCATTTTACTGGACTTTCTAGATCATTTTAAAAGATGATTAAAATTTTGGTCTGCTGCAACACAAATATTGCTTTTTCTTATTACAACTGAATTCCACTTATTAACATAAGTAAGAAAAGGCTCTTGATGTTTGCTCAGGGAAAATTATGAAAGGAATTAAAACTTCGTGGAAATATTTTTTCCTAAGCAAACCTGAAAGAAAAGGAGGAAAAAAATTGGTAAAATGAATTATTACCAATCCTTATTTTGTGAAAACTAAAAAAAAAATAAATAAAAAATTAAGAAACTACTCCTTTCCTGCTGAAAACAGGTTTTTCGGGCGGGGGGAAGCAAAATGTCAATGTTCACTATGTTTTAACTTTGAATAGTTCGTTCAGTCCTTCATTATACTCTATGACTGCCAGCCCCTGGCCAAAGATTACAAAGACCTGCTAGGCCTATGCACGTTGCAGATGTTTTAAATTAGTAAATGTTTCTACCTATAAATACTACTTTCTAGAGCTATAGGAAACACCAACTCTATTGTCTCTGTTTGTTTGATGAGTACTGCCTTCTCATAAGTGGTCTGATTTCACAAGAAATAGAGCAAGCAAAAGCAGCTTTTAAAAACATAATTCTTTTTTCTAAATAAAGTTCAGTGGCTTGCTTCACTGGTGTTCCCACAGTCTGGCATAACTCCAAGCTGTGGGATCAGTAATGGAAAGCAAAAACTTCATAAATGTCAGTTAAAACAAGCGTCTATAACATTACTAGCACCGTGTAGCACTTCATTCCCAAGCAATAACAAATATTTCTGAATACCCAGAACAAGTGCTTATAAGCTGCAGACTGCCTACTTATTGAGCAGGGACAGTAACATCAGAGTTCTGAGATTATTCCTATGCCATAAATACATAGCATCAACTCATCATACCAGCTAATTATTTCATTGGCAGATTACTTATGTGCACAAATATATTAACAAATCTCAACAAATCTCAAAGTCATTTGTGGATAAATAATAAGCCGTAAATAGAAAAAAATATTTAAGTTCATCAAACAAAACCAGACCTGTCAAGCAATCCAGGATGCTGTGCTCAGGGGTCAGATTTCTTGAGACCATCGCTGTTCGCACTAGTAGCGATCAGAGGCTGCCTATGCCTTTGGACACTCCAGGTATGCTCAGATTTAAATATGTCCTAGCACAGGCACACCATTCCACTCTGTGTCATTTGGTCTTGAATGGTCACTATCTTGCTCATCTTCCTATCTACTCCTCTATCAAGTTTTCATAAAAGAAGGAATAGGTTGGGGTTTTTTTTCTGACCTCATCCCCAAGCCCAATTATGGCTTTCAGTATTGACTAAGGTTCATATACTATTATATAATTTTTGTTAATGTTGGCTTTGATCCAATTATACTTATTAGACTGGTATTTGTTTAGTTTTGAACAACTGAAATAATAACTTTGTGAAATTTATCTTTCTCTAATGTCATTTTCCTTATTAATGTGGGAGGGGAGAGTTGCCTTCCTCTCTTACTATGACCTTGCACAGACTCTAAAGAGCTCAAAAGCCCCTGAGTATTGAAATTGCCTGGAACTATTTACAGCAGGCTTTGCTTGAATTTGAATGGAAGTTTAGAATAATTTTTGGTTTACTTGAATTATTCCATCACAGTAGATGCACAGGACCTGGACAATCTCAAACACAGATTTGATACAAAAGCACTCAAGACCAGAGTAAAGAACTTTGGGGAAAAAAAAAAGAACAGAAACGGTGACAGAAAAGACAATAATTTCTGGCAAGTTCTCAGATCAAGCATGTCCCTACTTTAGCCCTAGGTTCCAAAGGTGAATTTAAAATTCTGCTCCAAAACTTTAGCATCAATACTCAGAAGTAATCATCCAAGCCCATGAGTATTTTTGTACTGTTTCAGTCTGACAGCGCAGAGCCAATAGAAGAGATTTCCAACCTGCAGGTCAAACAGGTGTTAGTCAAAGCCTTTCATAAAATATGTCTCTGCATGGTTTTAGAAAAGAAAAAAGAGAAGTACTAAAGAAAAAAAAGGCGGTAGACGAGACTCAGAAAAAAACAGCACCCATAAATCTAGTAGGCAGATTAACTTTGCATTTACAATATTGGAACATTAACATGTTATTGGCTAATAATAGTCTTCAGTGAAAGAATTTGCTAATGTGAGTATTAAATTATCTGTGATTATAAACACAGAGATAGGGATATCTGATTTTGAAGAACAACATGATGTTTGTTGTATCTTTTGTGGTGGAAGATGCTACTGAATTACATAAATTCATGCTTCAGTGTAAAAAAAAAGTAGAGTTTCAAGTAACATCTACAGGTAATTAAGCTCACAGCATATAAATACTAGCCCAAATGTTCTCCTCCTTGAAGATGAAGAATGCTGCTATGGGTTCCAGCCAGCAAGAACAGAGAGGTGTCCAGGAGTCTAGCAGGACACCATTGCTTCTTCTTGGAAGGAGAGAAGAAATGCACTTGAGCCAGAGACAGCTGGCTGATGCACTGGTAAAGAAGATCTCTACTGGTGCTGCCAGGAAAAAGCAGCAGGTTGTAGTAGTAGGGAATCTACTTTGAAAGGGACAGAAGCACTCATCTGTCGGCCAGACCCCATCTCAAGGGAGGTGTGTTGCCTACCAGGGGCACGGATCAGGGATGTGGCAGAGAGCCTGCCTGCTCTAGTAAGTCCCATGGACTATTACCCACTTCTGGTGATACATGTGGGTGCTAGGGATATAGATAGTAGTAGACTGGGGAACATAAAGAAGGACTACAGAGCCCTGGGGGAGGTGGTTAGGGGCTCTGGAGCCCAGATAGTCTTTTCATCAATTCTCCAGGGTACAGGGGAGGACCTGAAAAAGGCTAGGAGGATTAGCCAGGTTAATAAATGGTTAAAAGGGTGGTGTCATAGTCAGGGGTTTGGGTGCCTTGAACACAGTACCCAAGTTAGCAGGCCAGGTCTACTGGGTGCTGGTGGAGCTGGTCTTTTGGCAGGAGGCTTGATAGGCTGGTCAAGGAGGCTTTAAACTAGATGTGTTAGGGGAGGGGGGCATCATTCCATCCCAACACACCCAGTCAGTTGCCAGAACCTATAAGAAATGCTCGGAGCAATGTAGAGATATCCCAGCCACTCCAGCCAATAAGCTGGCTTCAGTTGGAGCTCGGCTCAGATGCTTCTATACAAATGCCCGTAGCATGGGGAACAAACAAGAGGAATTAGAGATGTGGGCACATCTATGGGGGTATGATATAATAGGCATCGCAGAAACATGGTGGGGTGGCTCCTATGACTGGAGTGTTGGAATGGAAGGTTACAGGCTCTTCAGAAAAGACAGGCCTGGCAGGCAAGGAGGGGGGGTTGCCCTTTATGTTAGGGATAGGCTGGAGAGTATGGAACTCTGTCTGGGGAAAGGTGAGCAGCCCACAGAGATTTTGTGGGTCAGGGTTAAAGGGAATATAGCTATGGGAGACATTACTGTGGGGATCTGTTACAGACCGCCTGATCAAGGAGAACCTGCGGATGAAGCACTCTATAGACAGATAGGAAAAGCCTCATGCTCACAGGCCCTTGTTCTCATGGGTGACTTCAACCACCCTGACATCTGTTGGAAGGACGGTATAGCCCGGCACAAGCAATCCAGGAGGTTCCTCGATTGTGTGGAAGACAACTTCCTTCTGCAAGTAATAGAGGAGCCGACAAGGAGAGGCGCCATGCTTGACCTCGTGTTCACCAACAGGGAAGGGCTCGTTGGAAATGTGATGCTCCAGGGCAGCCTTGGATGCAGCGATCACGAGATGCTCGAATTTGAGATCCTCAGGACAGTGAGAAGAGCGTGCAGCAAGCTCACTGCCCTGGACTTCAAAAGAGCAGACTTTGGCCTCTTCAGGAACCTGCTTAGGAAGGTTCCATGGGATATAGCCCTAGAGGGCAGGGGGGCCCAAGACTCTTGGTTGATATTCAAGGATCACCTGCTACAAGCTCAGGAGCGTTGCATCCCAACCAGAAGGAAGTGCAGCAGGAGGGCCAGGAGACCTCCTTGGATGGGTAAGGAGCTCCTGAGGAAAATTTGAATGAAAAAAGAGGCTTATAATAAGTGGAAGCAAGGACAGGTGGCCTGGGAAGAGTACAGGGATGTTGTCCGGGAAGCTAGGGACCAGGTTAGGAAAGCTAAGGCCCAGTTAGAATTAAACTTGGCTAGGGGTATTAAGGATAACAGGAAGGGATTCTACAGGTACATACCAAATAAAAAACAGACTAGGGAGAATGTAGGCTCCCTCAGGAAGCTCTCGGGAGAACTGGCTACAGAGGATTTGGAGAAGGCTGAGGTTCTGAATGACTTCTTTGCCTCGGTCTTCACTGGCAAAGGCTCTGACTGCACCACCCAAGTCTTGGAAGGCAGATGCAGGGACTGTGAGAATGAAGACCTCGTGCCCATTGTAGGAGAGGATCTGGTTCAAGACCATCTTAAAAATCTGAAAGTGCACAAGTCCATGGGTCCTGATGAAATCCATCCACGGGTCCTGAAGGAGCTGGAGAATGAAGTTGCTAAGCCGCTGACCATCATATTTGAGAAATCATGGCAGTCAGGTGAAGTTCCCAATGACTGGAAAAAGGGAAATATAACCCCCATTTTCATGAAGGGGAAAATGCATGACCCGGGGAATTACAGATCAGTCAGTCTCACCTCTGTGCCTGGCAAAATCTTGGAGCAGATTCTCCTGGAAGGCATACTAAGGCACATGAAAATCAACAAGGTGATTGGTGACAGCCAGCATGGCTTCACTAAGGGGAAATCCTGCCTGACCAATTTGGTGGCCTTCTATGATGGGGCTACGGAACTGATGGACAGGGGTAGAGCAGTTGTCATCTACCTGGACTTGTGTAAAGCGTTCGACACTGTCCCACACGACTTCCTTGTCTCTAAATTGGAGAGACATCAATTTGATGGATGGACCACTCAGTGGATAAAGAACTGGATGGATGGCTGCACACAAAGAGTTGTGGTCAATGGCTCAATGTCCGGCTGGAGACCAGTAACGAGTGGTGTCCCTCAGGGATCGGTGTTGGGATCAGTCTTCTTTAACATCTTCGTCACTGACATGGACAGTGGGATTGAGTGCGCCCTCAGCAAGTTTGCTGATGACACCAAGCTGTGTGGTTCGGTTGATACCCTGGAAGGAAGGAATGCCATCCAGGGGGACCTTGACATGCTTGTGAGGTGGGCTGATGCCAACCTCATGAAGTTTAACCATGCCAAGTGCAAGGTCCTACACCTGGGTCGGAGCAACCCCAGGCACAGCTACAGGTTGGGCAGAGAAGAGATTCAGAGCAGCCCTGCGGAGAAGGACTTGGGGGTGTTGGTTGATGAGAAGATGAACATGAGCCGGCAGTGTGCGCTTGCAGCCCAGAAAGCCAACTGTTTCCTGGGCTGCATCAGAAGAAGAGTGATCCTGCCATTCTACTCTGCTCTCGTGAGACACCACCAGCAGTATTGTGTGCAGTTCTGGTGTCCTCAACATAAAAAGGACATGGAACTGTTGGACCAAATCCAGAGGAGGGCCACGAGGATGATCAGGGGAGCACCTCCCGTATGAAGACAGGCTGAGGAAGTTGGGGCTGTTCAGCCTGGAGAAGAGAAGGCTGCGTGGAGACCTCATAGCAGCCTTCCAGTATCTGAAGGGGGCCTATAGGGAGGCTGGGGAGGGACTCTTCATTAGGGACTGTAGTGATAGGACAAGGGGTAACAGGTTAAAACTTCAATAGAAGAAGTTTAGACTGGATATAAGCAGGAAATTCTTTCCTGTTAGGGTGGTGAGGCACTGGAATAGGTTGCCCAGGGAGGTTGTGAATGCTCCATCCCTGGCAGTGTTCAAGACCAGGTTGGACGAGGCCTTGGGTGATACGTTTTAGTGTGAGGTGTCCCTGCCCATGGCAGGGGAGTTGGAACTAGATGATCTTAAGGTCCTTTCCAACTCTAACTATTCTATGATTCTATGATTCTGTAAGATTTACAAGCTTGGAAGTAGTAGGACTCTCTCTGTTGCTGTGCCATGCAGATCTGGCACAGGCAGAGCACTTTTCTGAGCCTGGAATGGCTCAGGAGTTCAGTATGCTTAGGCACACCACAGTTCAGCCTTGACACAAAAAAATACGCAAGCTAAATTCCCTAAATTTAGGTGTGTACAGACACACCAGACAGAAAATTTAGTTGCAAACAGAGGTGCCTGGTTATGTGAGCTGTCCTAGAGTATTTGAGACATTTGTACAGGGCTGTCAGAGACAATATAGCACTCACAGAGTTTCTGCACATTTCTCAAGCAAAATATCCCACAAAGTACTAACATTACCTAACACCAACATTAACTAACACCAACTGCAGCAACAGGATCTCACCAGTGCTGCCTTGGCTTCCACCATTGTTGGTGGAACAGAGACACCAAGACATTCAAGAGAGCTAAGGAGGGGACCTTAGACACCTAGCATGCATGTAAACCCTTGCATGTGGTGCATCAACCAGCAGCTCAATCTCCTACACCCTTTCTCATTATTGACAGCCAGTTTCTTGCACCCCACCATCATCTGCCTCACTGCACCTGCGGCAGCACTGGTATGTTTGACCCCATGTGCTTGTGGCACATCTGCAGCAAGCCTTACTTGTTAGTGTGCATGTTTGGAGAAAACCAAACACTTTCCAGGGCTAAAATACCCTACAACTAATTAAGTGAAATTGAGATGTACTTCAAAACCTATTGAGCAGAAAGCTATGCTACTAAAAAATTTAAAAGGCTGACTTAGTTCCCCTAAGGCAACACTTTCAGCTTTGAAAGAATATAACTTTTTAGTCAATAGGATCTGAAATACATCTCAAAGTTTCTTAATTAGTCAGTTATAGCTGAATTTAACTTAAAAAGGGGGTGATGGGGGCAGTCATTGAACAACTATGATAGGTGTGACTATGCAAAAGTGATACTATAATGTTGATACAGGAAGGCCTCCGGCTAGTTTATGTGTTAATTCTCTGAGTGTGCATGTAAAGAGCTAGATATTTTCAGACAGCTAAGAAGAGCTCAGGTTATATTTGCACCTGAGTACTTAAATGAAAGCCTTATATTGTATGTCCTGAAAATCTAAATTCAAATAACCTGCCTAATGCTACATGCCAGATTCTCATGTGGTGTAAACTAAAGTGGCTCCTTAGCTTGCCACACAGCTTTCCCAATTTACATCACCTAAAAGATGTGGCCAAGTGCCAAGACAGTTAGAAAAGCAGATCCTTTTCATTTGCACATACCTCTGCACTTCCTTTGCTCGGTCACACACTAAAAACAGAAGCAACAAAGTGCTCAGAATTAAAATGTGCATTTGCCCTATTTTCCTTCTCAAAGCAACAGAAATTCTGTGAGCTAGCCAGTCCTCTGAGATATCCAGCTCAGTCTGGCAAATTCCTGAGGTTTGGATAATAAAATTATGAGACAATTCCCACAGGTGTATTTTTCACCTTTTTAATATCTTTTATATGCTGTATTACTTTCATGTGATGTTTCCCACAGTTCTGGTCTGATGAAACATAGAAAATTCATTGAGTAACAGCTTCCTTACAAAAGCCAGCACTGCCACACTGTACATCTGCTGAAGATGAATCTGAGAATCTGCTTTAGCACAGTACAGAAACATAAGGTGTCATTTTTGGACTCTGCGACCTAAGGCTTTTAAAACTTATGCCTTGCCTGCTGGAAACTCCTCCACTGTGGTCTGTGTTGCAAATAAGCCTTGAAAATCCCCAGACCCCATTCACCAGGTATTTACATCAACATACACTAAGAATGCCTTGGTTGCATGCTCTGACTCCAACACACGTGAGCTCAGCAGAAGACCACATCTGAAGAGCCTAATGTTCCCAAAAGAGCAAAGACATGATGACACATATGAATTATTCCATCTGTCAGAGGCATGCAATAGACTATCAAAAACAAAGAAGACATAAACTCATTTCTCGAAAGACCCACACATCCTTGCAGCCCACAGTCTGCAAGGTGCCCCATCCTGGAGGCAGTCTGCCACATAGACATTAGTGTAAGTGCTACACAAGGACATGTGCAACAGAAAGGGAAACATCCCAGATTGTGTGTTGCAAAACTAGACAGAAATGTGAGCAAAGATGCAGCGGGCTAGCTGGAAGCAGGGCAAGGGGATGGAGGGAAAGAGGTATCTCTTTCAATTCCTGGTCCTGCAGCATAGCTCAGGTAATTTTCTATACAAGCCACCTCCAGGAAAAATAAAAGGGTGACATAAAGCATGTGACATATTACTACCCTCTGTGGAGAGCTTGGAGATCCCCAGTCTCATATATCTTCTCTTCCTGCACAAGCAAACCTGGGTGCATCATCCTCTACAGCCATCAGAGAAGGAGCAAAGCAGGTAAGAGGCAAGACAACAGAGGTTATTGCTGGCCGTTGCAGTGGGGTTGCCAAGTTGGGCAGCACTAGAGGAGCAGCAATACTCTTGGAGAGTTATTTAAGGACATGACATGCTTCTAACATGGGGACAGGACATGGGGGAGAGTGCAAAAGTGAAGCATGTTAGTGTATTTGTGCCTCAAAGAAAACTGGTAGACTGATAAATGAGCTAAAACCAAAGGAATTGCAATACAGATACACTGGATTTCCTGCATCTGCCCCTAACTGACATGTCCAAGTACATGTAATGCCACATCACAATTCAACTGACCAATCCATATTCTTTATTATTTTGCAATAAATTTCCTTCTTATGCTGTCTTTAAACAGTTAAGAAAACTGAAGAACCTTTTCCAGCTCCCGTGTATAAGTAAATTTTTGCATTAATTTATACCGTCATTAATTATTAAATGAAGATGATCATTAAACATTACAATGAAGAATATTATCAATATTGCATCTGTCACAGATGAAAAATCTACATGTATGAATGAATGTAATCTATTCATTGGTTTATGAACTCAAGAGTTCCCTGGAGCTGTCACTGATGACACAATATCCCCAAATGCTGGATTTTGTATGTGATATATCTGGAAGATGTGCAAAAACAGATGCAATCAGACAGCTCTCTGGTTACGTACATGAGGAAGCTTCAGAGTTATTTTAGCTAAGGCTGACAATAATTTATTCTGAATAAATTACCTCTATATCTGTTTCAGGCAGTAACGACATAGGAAGAATGTGAACTTTTTTGTTATATCAACTCATTTTTGAGCCAAATTATGCTTCTTTTTGAGTATCCGCCATTGCAAACATAGAAGACATGTGGATCTAGATATTAGCACCTTCTAAAAGTTGGCTCAATAAAAGCTGTTTAGCATTTAAACATGGAAGCTGTTGTCAGCTACACAGATGAGTAACACATTCTAAATTTTGGAAATGGAAATTCTGATCTGATGTATACTTCAAGCTTATTAAGAAACTATATTTTCTAGGCCTGAATTCAGTTAAAATTAACTCCAGCTCCCACACTGTCACAATCCAAACATGACTATGGAAGTCATAAAAAATGAACTTGAAGTGGGTCCTTCTACTGTATGCGGAGGAAAATGTCCCTTGGAGCCCAGACTCCTTGTTCCAGAGAGCAATTGGACAAATGAAATAGCTAATCACACTGCCTTAGCTTGGAAATATGATTAAAAAGAATAATGTGTTAGACTTTATCCTAAGAAATACCTTTCTTTTGTTCTTGTAAAGCCATCAAACACTGTAACAGACACCAATAAAAAGACACTGTCATATGTTTATTGATTCTTTATTTTCCTCTATCCTCTAGACTTTAAAAGAGAAATTGTAAGAAGGGGGGGAAAAAAACTCACCAAACTATTCCAGTGGACATAGCTTAAATCAGATTTGAGATGCTTATTTCTGGGATATTAAACTTGGGAATCTTTAATACATCTTCTTTTTTTTAATCTTCTTGTTGTTGTTGTTGTTGTCCTTGCTTCCTGAAAATCAGGTCTGCTGAATATCTTTTGGTTGTTTTGAAAATGTGGGAATTACATGTGCTATTCCTCTCTCTATGTCTTCTGTTGGTCCAAAATTCACTTATTCTCTGTGGTCTCATCAGTACTGACACCATGCTTTTTTCCTAGTCACCAACTACAACAGCTTTGCTGTGTTTCTCTGCCTTCAAACCTACCTCTCTGAAATACCTGTTATTTCTTCTTAGCTCAGTTCTACACCTGCTTCTTGTTTTTAACTTGAGTTTAATACAATCCCAATAAAGTCAACAAGAGCGTTGGCTTGAGCTGGACCAGTTGAATGTGCACCTAAAACTTTAGAGAAGATTATTCAAGTCTTCTAGCACATGAACTTAATGAGTGAAAGTCAGTAAATTCACAGCTGAGGTGTCAGCTGAGAGATTTCTTGTCCTCAGCAAGTCATAGTCTCAGGGTCCCAGTCTCCATCTCTGTTAGACAGGATACTGGTTTATCACCATTACAAAAAAAGTGGGGTGAGGACATGCATTTTAGAATATACCTGGGCAGCTGTCTGAAAATCTAAGGTTCTTTAGTGACTGAGTGGTAATAAAAAACGTTTTTCATGCTATCAGTAATTTATTGACAGTCGGCTGCCAGTCTCATGCTCGTTCTGCTAATTTGCTCCAGATTCTTGCACGTTTTGGTGGACAAGGGCAGGACAGAAACCAAAAAAGAATGAAGCAAACCCCATCCCTCTTGAACCCTCTGCCCTTTCCACTCCAAACACGATCATGCTCCTCTCTTTGCTGGGAACTGGTGTTCACAGTGTGACTAAGAAAAGGATTCAGTCCTGAAAGCCGCCCTGTGATTTAGTGAAACAAAGGGCTGACCTCACCAGCAGCAGCAGTAGCACCAGCTGCTCTTGAAATGTCTAAAAGGCAAATGCATTAGTAAGTTCAGCCACCATGCTGGCTAATGACTATACGTTTTCAAACACATATGGAATCATTATTCCAGCATATCATCAGTGAACTTTCCAGAAAAGCTAATTAAAGCACTCTTTAAATGCTTACCACAAAGTTGGGTTTTATCACAGTTCCTCACTTGCATTTGAAGAATTAGCAGTTTTCATCTCCCCTGCTCTCACCCCCTTTCCATTTTCAGTGATCACTAAAGATGAGTAAAGATACTTAAACAGATCTTTAATTTTTTTAATCATAATTTACCTTTCCTTTTATTTCCTATGGGGAAAGATTTCATTTCCCACTGACACAAAAAGGATTTAGAATGCACTGTGTCCAGTGTCTACTGATGGCCCATCTTCCAAGCAGCCTTCCTTCCTATACATCTCTCCCATAACTGCTTCTGCTCTTTAATGGTTATTGCAAATGACATTAAAAGGTAATTTATAGATTGCAGGGAAGAAAGGTCGTTCTCCTGGCCAATAGTTCCTAACAAGGGGTAAATCTCTGGACAACTCTTCCTGCTGATCAGAATAATTTGCTAGGAACTGTGTAGATGACCAAAATTTCCTGCAAGACTCATTTTAGAAACAAGATTTTTCACTTTCTTGGGAATAAATTTTGCTTTTAAGGAAGTATCCTCTCAAGTTAAAAAAAAAACAACTTGCAAAGGTTAAAAGACTATTATCTACTTTGTGAATCTAAATCTGGGACATCTTGGAGGAGAAAAATCTCTCAGGACTTGAAACTATGAATGTAGCATTGCCACTGTTGTGACATCTAAGTCCGTAGAAAATGCTCATAAAGGAAGTGTGAGCTATTGAAACAAATAAATCTATCAGTGATAATTTGCACCTTCATTGTTAGATATACTACCGGTGGTTACTTCACCAGAAGCACACATGCTTCTATCTAGTTACTGAGCTTGTTGGATGTATTGGAAGACACCAGGATGGGCTACAGGGTACATGGCAAGTGTGCCTTCACCAGGATGGTCTCAGGGGAAAAGGCAATGAGGATGACTGATAAAAAAAGGCATTTTCCCCATCTTCCTTTAAATAATTAAAACTCTCCTTTGGAAGTTTCAAAAAAAAAAAAACCAAAACCAAGATTATTTTGATAGTTCCATAAACATATTTTGATGGGCCTTTCTACATAGCAGTGACAGCTTCTTATAACGTGCAGTTTGACATGGCTACTCAGTGATGTAAAGCAAATCCCAGAGTAAAATCTGAGCTTCACAACACGGATAAGATCCCTGGGTTTCCCACAGCACACATGTCAGCTGTAATCAGGTAACGACATGTAGCAGAAGGCAACCACAGCTGTGTCCCCACCAGCATGTATAGGCACATGTGGCTATTTGCATTACAAGCACACCTCTGACTCTGATGGTCCTGGCTAGGTGCACTAAGCCCTCTGTCCTGTGAAATAAGCCATGTTAAGATACAGCAGTGGCTAGCCTGCACATGGAGGAAGACTGGTGTCATCAGAGCAACGCACAGCTCTGAGGGCACTGCCATGTAACCTCAAACTGCAGCTGGTATCACCTGTGGAGCCATGCTAATGAGTGAGCAATGCTCCACAAAGGAGCTACTCCAGCAACAGAAAATGTGATGAACAACAGGAACACTGTCTCTCAGAGTGCCAAGAAATGTATGTACTGCTTGCACTCCTCCTTCAGCTATTAGCACAGAAATTGTTTAAACGTCTTGCAGCTGGGTCTCTTTCATTACATTTTTAAGTGGTAATAACTTTGAATAGTTGTCTTGGAATAATAAATGACCATTAAAACATGCAAGTCTAAGTGCTTAAAAAAAAAAAAAAAGATCAGCTAGCCATTTATCTAAACCAATCTCTCTACATTTTAACTTTTTTGATAAAAATAATAGTCTGAGAAACACTGATTCTCCAAACAAATATATAGAGTTGGAAAAAAAACACTTTATTCTGCAGGAATGCAATTTATATGAGCAGACCTATGCATGTGTGCTGCTTTTGGCTGGGATAATTTTCTTCACAGTAGCTGGTATGAGGTTATATTTTGGATCTGTGCTGAAAACAGCATCGATAACTCAGGGATGTTTTAGATATTGCTGAGCAGTGCACAGAGTCAAGGCCTTTTCTACTTCTCACCCACCTCACCAGTAAGCAGACTGGGGGTGCACAAGAGGCGGGGAGGGAACACAACCAGAACAGATGACTCCAACTGACCAAATGAATATCCTATACCATATGACTTCATACTCAGTGTATAAAGCTGGGGGAAGAAGAACTAAGAGAGGGGATGTTCAGAGTTACGATATTTGTCTTCTCAAGTCACCATTACCTGTGATGGAGCCCTAATGTCCTGGGGATGGCTGAACACCTGCTTGATAATGGAAAGTGGTAAATGAATTCCCTGTTTTGCTTTGCTTGAGTTAGTGGCTTTTGTTTTACCCATGAAACCAATCCATTAATTTTACTTTTTTCTTTTTCCCCACAATTCTCTCTCCCATCCCATGGGACATGGGGGAGCAAGCATCTACATGGTGCTTAGTTGCCGGCTGGAGTTAAACCACAGCAACACAGTGGTAAAGGAACAAACACAAACAAAGTGTTTATGGCACTGGGGACTAAATGTGTTTTAAAAAAATCCCACAAAACGATGGTACACGTGCACCAGAAGATTTCAAATGTATTCATCCTGTGGAATAAAAATCCCTGTGAGGAGCAGCATTGCAGAAAGCTGTGCTTGGCAGATGGCAAGTAGACTGGAACATAAATCCCCCTGCCCCCAGCCACATGCACTGCCTGGTAAAACAACAACGCCAGTGTCCTGCCTCCTTCCACTTCAGATGAATGCAATCAACCAATAGAAATGTCAGCATCTTTCCCACCCAAAATATCTAGCTGCAGATCAGAAGATGTTTTGACAGGAAGTCAAAACAGATTTAGTACCAGTCAGAAAGTAAAATACTAGGAAACAAAATCCCTTCTTCCTTTTGTTGCATCTTTGCCTAGTTTGTTTCTCCCCAGTTCTCAGTCCTGTTTGCTTTGGCTTGGTCTGTCTCCTCCTTTCTGCCCTGGTCTGTCCAGGGCAGATAGAGTTCAGGAAGTTTTCTCCTCTGGAGCAAGTGTGATTGCTCTGATGCATGTCCTCACATGATGGCCTTCACATCCCCATGATGTCAGTCACATATGCATGTATGTCACTAAAGATGTACAGAAGATCAAACTGGTTTGCTGCTTATAACTGTAAAAGTATTACCTATTCAAGACAGGTCATCTAACAAATGAATGATCCAGAGCAACACTTTGTAATATCAATATAGATCACGTGACAGGAAAAAAAATGTATAGGAAAATACAGAATTCCTCAAATCTGTATCTCGATATAGATAAACAGAATAATCTCACAGACTCAGTAGTCAGAGAAGACATAATCAAGGGAAATTATTTTTGTCGTGTTGTCACACATTTTTCTGACCTGTCAAATATCCAATACCTGCTGTTTTCTGATAAGTAGTGAGCACACATCCTGATAAGGAACAATGTTAAAACCTCTATTACTTTGCAATAATCTGTGTATAATATGACTTTGCCTCCCAGACCAGGAGATCTGCTCCCATGAGGAAATGGAAACATGGTGACTCACAGCTACCCAGCTGATTTTTGACATGGGTTTGGGTAGCTCACTATTTTTGTAGTTCTCAGGCCAGACTTCATCCAAGCTAGTAAAATGCAAAGTTCCTTCAACTTCCTTTACCAATAACGAGGTTCTAAAATGCAAATAAACATCAATAAAAATAAGTTAATACTGCCAAATAACCTGATAGTTTACCGGTTGGGCAGATACCAGTGTGCCCTCCTAGCTTCTGCTTTCGTGGAGTTAGCACTATGTACTATTCATACAAAGCTTCCCATGTCCCTCTGAGCATTCAGTAGCCAATTAAATATTCAATTGCAAATTAAATAATGGCTTAAAATATTGGAGCTAATCCAATTCACACTACCTGAGGACTGTGCTCACTAACTGCCTGGAAAAATGGGGGAAAATTCAAATAACAGGGAAAATTAAAATAGATGAGTGCGAGCATGGGCAAAAGGAACAGCACGGTGTCTGCAGCCACACAGAGATCTGGATGTCTTCCTTTAGTTGCCTTTCTATCTGAGAGGTCAAGATTAAGAGACCTGTATTTCAGTGTTTATATGAAAGGTGCTACAGGCATGCTATGGGCTCAACTGAGTTAATCAAAGATAGGTACTTGGTGCTTGGTGCCTGGCAGTATGAGGGCTCTGGCTGGGAGTCTGGAAAGGCAGAGTTCTACTATAGGTGATGTGGTAGCCAGTACTTTACCACCCTCACACAACCTAGCAGATTGGGAAATGAGGATGACAGTAGAGGTTAAATCCTGGTTGTACCGATTTTGGTAGCCACTCTCACTGTCTCCCGGTCAGAATTTCACCAAAGAGCTTTAAATGAACACAACTGGTATAGTTGAGAAACTCCTTCATTTAGCTGAATAGTACTCATTTCTGGCGTCCTTTTTCCCTTTAAGAGCAAAACTAAAGATCTTTTTCATAATTTTTCCTGAGTCCTTCAGCAAGGATGCCACAAACTTATTTACAGACAGAAATCACAGTCAAAGGATCAAATGTTCCCACCACCACCCACCAATTCCCTGGAAACTCTGCAGTGGGGAGAAGGTTACATCAGACCAAGGGTCTTGGGTGTCCAGCAGCTCTCAGGAACTGCCCAATTACTCTGTGTATGTGTGTGTATGTATATATATATGTATGTATATTCACATAATGTTTTAAATACCCAGTCCAGCAAGTCGTTTGACCAGAATGTTCTGTTAAGCACTGATTCCAGCATCTGACTGCAGTCCAGCATGCACCTAGGTCTGCAGCATAAGAAATGGACAATCATAAGAATGGACAGCATAAGAATGGACAGCATAAGAATGGACAATCAGTAACTTTCCATCAAAGACTTTTCTGTATCTAAGAACCCCTGTGGTTAAATAAAAGTCCATCTCTAGATATGGAAGTGTGAGAGAAACTGTTAGAAGCAGATACTGCATGGAGGCCCTCATCAGTTGGCTGGAACAGAGCTACTCCATGAGGCACCTGGTGGGGGCTTTTGTTTGGTTTTTTTTAAGATTTCCAAGGAGTTCATTCCAAGGGAAAAATGGGGAGCAATGACGTTTAAAATTGAGTACACAAAGAACACAAATGTATACTCAAAAGCATAGATGAAGTACCAAATACAAACAAGTAGAGGGGGTCATGCAGCTTAGGTGGGCCACAGTACCCCTGATAGAGCTCCTGGCCCAAAATTACCTCCATGAGAATTTCAGGGAGAAATTATGCTCACAAATATATCCAAAACAATGCAATCTTCCTCATTCATCTATGCATCTCCTTCTAGTCTATTCCCTCAGTTTCCAACAAGGCTTTTTCTTCCCATTTTGTTCAACAGAGAACGACCTATGCAGCCAACAATAAAATCAGATGGAGATGA
The DNA here is from genome assembly GCF_028554395.1 of Pezoporus wallicus. Classification (NCBI taxonomy): domain Eukaryota; kingdom Metazoa; phylum Chordata; class Aves; order Psittaciformes; family Psittacidae; genus Pezoporus; species Pezoporus wallicus. The sequence continues at coordinate 3,159,005 of NW_026635157.1, forward strand.
AACTTATTGTTAATGATGTGGAGGCCAAATTATTATTTAACTTTTAAATATGAACAATGCTTGGCTCCAAATCTCATTTAATCTTCATGGATATCAATTATATTTTGTAATTTCTAGACCTGCGAAAATTTCATTTCTCCAATGAGCTCAATAACTAACCCTCAGCCACTTTAAAAAAAAAACAACCTTCTATTCTCAGATTTTTTCAATATAGATTATGAAAACATTAGTTCAATGGGATTTATATGGCCTATTTGACATTCTTTTCTCTTTAGTTGGATTTGAAATATTATTCAAAGCTGGGGCTCTTTCCAAATGCTAAAATATTTGTTCTCTGAATAAATCACCATATATGTGAATAGATCAGACATGGGTAGTTCTTTTATATAGTAGCTGTTTGTTTACAATGCTATCAGTCTCGTATTATATTATTACTATTTTTGTCACAGCGTGCACTTCATTGCTGTGGATGACGCTGCAATGTTTCAGTGCAAACAGACCTCTAGGAAAAGAATGCAAACATTTCTAAATCTTGTTTGTTCACCATCAAACACTTGGGAATGGGAATAAGGGAGAATAAAAAGTAAATCTTCAGGAGCACTTCTTGGAGGAGGTACTCTACAGGAAGTTCTTTATCAGCCAGGCCCCATTTGCAAGACACATGGAGAACAGGCTGCTTTAGGTGCCCACGCTCCTACTTGAAAGCTGTCACAAAGCCTTGCAGTGGTGATAAACAAGAAGACCTGCAGCATAAGGGTTATACTCTACCCTGATGCAGCCTATTACCTCAGCAAAAGACCTGCAGCCCTAACAAATCCATGGAAGATCTTAATTCTGACAGGCTCAACCTGCCTTGCTCTGAGCAGTAAAACAAATAGCCATTGAACACCATGCAATAGCACTAGCTTCCATAGTCTCAGCTCTTGCTGGTTCCTGGCCCTGGGTTTGCCTCACATGTGACTGGGATTAACTTCCCAGTGCAGCTGTACAGCTGAATTCCCAGCCCCAAGTCCTGACACGCACTGCCTGTTTTTAAGACTTTGCAGTGGCCCCATCTGGTGCAAAGAGGCTATGACTGTTTTTTTCCATCCATGGTCTGAATGAGCAGCTCTGAGTGAATAGCCTGTGCAGCAGCTGTGCAGCCTGGGCCATCTCACAGGATGGGTTTTAATTTCCCCAGTCCCTCCTCATTCCACCCTCTTGGGTTTTATGTGGGTGGAGTTTTATTTCAGCCTAAATGACTAAATCCGTTGTCCGAGACATAGGTGCAATCTGAGCCCCTTGTTGTCTTAGTGTTCCAATTGCTGACTGCAACCACAATAGGTTTCACGGTGTTAAGGGCCACCTGTTGAAAGTGTTCAACCCATCCATTTGTATTCCCTACCGCCTGTTTTCCTGTCTGTGACTCAAGCGCCTCTCTCTGAGCCACTTGCCCAGTGTGTTGGGCTGCAATCATTGCAGTGCTGAACCTATTCAACATCTTGAAAAGCTAATTAACTTCATAAAAAATTCATATAGGCATGCAAATACTGTGGCCCAGATAAATAATTAACTGAACTCTTCCACACCAGCACCAGCATGCTCCAAGGCTGCCCTCTCTTGCCAGGCCTGCTCAACAATTATTCAAGACATGTATTTGATGATTCTCTTCAAGGTTTAAACCTACGTGGCAGCTTAATAAACAACATACATTGCACAGTCAACATTGATTTACACATCTTCTGAAGATATGATGCATGAAATGATCAGAAAAGTCAATAATGCAAGCAAAATGTATGGGCTTGAGATAAGTAACAGAAAACAAAATCAATGCCTTCCAGCTATTATCATCATGAAGTAGAGTTCATAATAGATAACATTAAGTTTGAACAAGTTGCATCATTCCAATACCTGCAATCAGCTGTCACTTCTGACAATAATTGCTAGAATGGTATTCATATACATATATGCTATCTCTACCTCTGGTGCAAAATGCATTTAGCTGAACAATCAAGGCAAACAATCTGATGAGCCAGATATTTTATTGTTCTGACATTAAAAAAAGGAGACTGTGAAGCCCATTAATCATGACCTGTATTGCCGTGTGCATACAAATATTGCACTGAAGAAAGCCAAAAAGCTTGCTACAGACATACTAAAATAAGTACCAGAGGAAGATCTGAGGCGGTTTGATGGGATCACCCTAATTCACTAGCTCTGAGGAATACAATCCAGCAAAAGAATGTAGCTGACACTATCTGAGCACCTGAGCAACGACTCAGTCACACAGTGCAGGCAATGCTACACCTCAACTTTGTATCCAGAGCTTTACAATGGACTTACTTATCATATGGCTTTACATCAAGGATTTCTGATAGCCTCAGGATGCAATCAATAAGAAAGCATCATAAGAGAAAGCTCTGACCACTAAGGGCTTGTCAACACAGGGAAGATCTTGTGAAACACAGGAGGGTGTGAACTCAGAATACAAAGGCTCTGGCCTTTTTGGAAGATGATTGTACAACACAGAGTGAAGTAAACTCACACAAGACAGTCTGAGGGCGGAAGACATGTCTATATGGAGAGCTGGAGTTTAACATATATATCACAATAGCCTTCAAATCTACCTTTGAAAATATTTGTCATGGTATTTCAGTAGCAGTGCATGTAACCTATGCCACTAAGTTAAACCAGGAGGAGCTGCCTTCAGTGCACAAGAGAGGCTGCCAAACACAAGCCTATTTGTGGAAGCAATCACTCTGTCTGCTGTGCAGAGGGCTGGTAATGACAAACAGAGCCCCTTCCCTCCAGCCAGGAGGAAGAATTTGGCTTCATCTTATCACAATCCAGCTTCGACCAATTGATAATTATTCAATGGCAATAAAACATACATCGTCAGTCTCAACTGAGCTCCTAACAGAGCTGTAAAATGCTCACAAAAACACAACAATGTTGTGCCTTTTTGTGAGCAGCAGAGACACAGAGAGGGAGATGTGTTCCTCCTCCTTCCTACAAGGCAGGAGCAAAGGTAGAGCCTTGCCAGGAGGTGGTGGTGTGGGGAGTCTGTATCACTGTAACAGATAATTATATTTCTTTCTCTAGCATTAGGGAAAGGAAAGAACAATAAGGATGATGAGGTGAAGGGAGCTTTGGGGAAACTGTTGCAGTGTCCCAGTTGAATGACCATCCTAACAAATTCATTTTCTAATGGCTTTGATTTGACCCACAGACAAGAAGATGATTTCAGCTGAGTCCTGTTTTCAGGGACCCATTCATCTCCCAGAACTAAAATCCAAGCTCATAAAGCACAAACCCACACAACCTAAAACCAATCAGTATCTTCCTCAAGTCCCTGCAAAGCCAAACTATTCAGTGCCACACAGCTCTGCGAGTAATAGTAACAAGTAACACTATGCTCAGACTGTAATTTTTCATATCCAGTGTGCTGTTGTCATATGATTTACTGTACTAACACTGAAAGCCATTGCCCAAGCCCTGTCTCTGCACTCCTTCTGATTTGCTTAAATCTCTTTACTTTTATCAGCTACAGGGAATGGGGACACTTACATGTAACAACTGACAATTTGAACAGAAAATACGGAGAAAAGCTGTGCAAAGCAAGTGGCTGAGATTATAGCTGTTGACTTCTAATATTATTTGACAGATGAGACTGCTGCAATTATCCTCTGTTCATGGCTTCCATTACTGGAACAAGAAGCACACAAAATAAGGGCAATTTCCCAAACAATATATAGGGCCACTTAACTTTGTCAAGAGCTATTTCCGCATGTGAAGTCCTCCCTGGTTAAAGATACAAGTATAATGTGCTGGCAACTTCACATAAGCATTTAGTGCATTCCACGTTAGCTGCCTTTTCAGTTGTTACTTTCCTGCTCTGTTTGAATCAAATAGGATATTATTTCTAAAGATATTTGTTTAAAGAGTGTTGTGCTTACTGCTGCCCCCTCTCCCAGGAGCTTTTTTTTTTAAAAGAAGGCATTTCAGAAGGTTTACGGTTTTTTCTTTTATGAGATCATTTTGGATTTTTGCTGAGTCCTGTATCCCTCCCATTATCCTGTTCCCGTGCCCCATCCACCTCCCTTCACTGGAAGTGAAAGCACCAGCCCCCCACAAAGCTTCCTGCTTTCTCCTTCTTCCTCACTCTTTTTTCCAGTGCTCTGCTCCAGAAAGTTGCCCTGAGTCCCCCACTCTATATCCTGCAGCCCCCATTGTTACCCCTGCCCTGCACCAGCCTGCTGACACCCTACACTAGGTCCCAGTCCCAGCCAGGACAACTGGTGATTGGGAATGCTGGCAGGGGGAAGCAGCTAACATGGCCTTGCAGTTCCTCAGCAGCAAAAAAACCTGTCATTCTGGGGAGGGGGAATCTTGCACACAGGCCACTCTGTATGCCAAAAAAGTGAGCAAATGTACCTAACACACACGTGTCAGTGACTAGGCAAGATTTCAGAAGAAAGGTTCAGGTTCAAGGTTTCCCTAAAGTAATACACAACAAAGGCAATCATCCTCTGAAGATTCCTGTGCCACATCTGGCCACTGTATCTAATCACTGGAGTGTGAAAGAAGGAGCATTAGTCCTGCTTTAAGTTCAAACCTCAACAAAACCTTAGCAAGAGTCACTGCTAATGTCTCCATAATATATTTTTAAGGTTGCCCCATCACTTTGACTTGTGGAGCTATTTATAAATCAAAAGGAGCTTCTTTCTCTAGGAGAAGAAAAAAAAATTACATAGCAATGAATTTTCTGAAAGCAAAGGTGAAAAAAAAAGAGCATGAAATAAGAGGGAATAACCTGTGATCTAGGCAGTAGTTATTAATTCTTCCTTCCAATGTGATCTGTGCTCAACCATGGTGGGAGTGCACAATTTTCAGTAGCCTCCCCCAGCCTCTGACACACACTCCAGTATCTTCTCCCAGATGTGACTGGGACCTGGTGCTGCAGACACAGGTGCAAGATAGCCTACAGGAGATCACAACCACTTCAGGCTAAACTCAAGTTCCTGACCAAACTTGGCTGGTTCTGATCCTCTTCCTTAGAGGATGAAGGCATTCAACAATTTGTATGAGATTTTTTTTTTTCCTATTCAATGTAATTTTGAAAGTTCTCATCCAGGAAACAGGCCTGTCTTTTCCTGACGTATTACTGAACACTTCACTTCTGCTTTACCTCATGGCAGTGAGTTTCATGGTTCAGGCAATAGCGGAGTCACGGATGATGTGACACACCTTGACCACAGACAGCAGCACACAGTTTCTCTCCATGTTCAACAGCGTGATCACTCAGGGAAGAGATGTGGTGAGGGGAAAAATGCTACCACCTCCTGGGCCCACCCTGGAGAAAGGGTCAGACTCCTCTTCCCCAAAACATATCCCTTGGCCTTCACCAAGATGCCCCACCAGCAAGCATCCTTCAGGCTATACATGTAAAATGCTCTCATATATCTGGAAATAGGGATACAGTAATTTCTGACACATTTCTATGAGGTGAATAAGATTTATGTCGATATTACAGCAAAGAAAATGAATCCCAGAAGTCAATGGGAGAGAGAAGACGAGAGCATTCAAATGCCAAACTCAGAGACCTCAATATACTCCAGCTTATACCATTTTTTTAAATAAGTAACTCATGGCATCCAGAATGCAAAGAACAAAACAGGTGCTATTTATGAGATTTTTGCCTTTTCCTTTCCTCCTTTCACCACACCACTACATTTTTCCAAGGGGCTAATTGGCTCTTTTCTGGAAAATTACCTTTGCTGGAGGGCAGGCAGATGGCAGCAACCACAGACAAGCCCAGTTCTCCTCCTTAACCATGCGTCATTCAAAAGCCTTGAAGATCGCTGTGCTGGAGACCCCAGGTCTCCTGAAGCTGGGTCTCTGGCAGACCAAAGCCCTGCTGAAGGCACCCATGTGCAATGCAGACCCACCATGGTCCATTCCTCATCCCAGGGACACATCAAGAGCCAAGTCTGCACTGCGTAATTACAACAGTTTGGGGCTTCAAGGATTTTTTTTTCATTTCTTGTTCAGCCCCTGCAGTCTTGGTCTCTTCAGCAAGGGTGTCCTCACAAAGGCAATCCCTGTACCAGAAAGCCTCAGATTTGCCCTTAGCTCTTCCATAGGCATTGATTAGGTGTCTTTTTTCTTTTCCCCTTTTAGAAAAAAAAAAAAAAAAACAAAAAAGAAAAGGGACATGATTCAAAACTAAAATAGAATGAAACACATTGTACAAAGGATTATTTCAAGTAATTCTCCTTGGAACTGTAACAAAGGAATGTTTCCTGGGGATTAAATGGACTGTCAGGTAATCAGAAAAGTTGTTTTAGGTTTTCCTCAAGAAGAAAAGAAGCATTTTGGATGGATTTTGTTTCTGGTGTTTTGTGACACTTAACAGCTTATTCCCTCATATCACACCAGTTTATTTCATTATTCATAAACACGCTGAATGCCAAAATGATCTCAGAAGCTATGGAGTTCTTACACGCTCAACCATTAAGCACTTTTCTCCCTGTCCCATTGCAAATGCAGGAACCGAGCCCCTCCTGCTATCCTTCCACAGGGATTTTTATTTTAACCACTGCTCATCCTACTACCTCACTTTTTAGGGGCGTGGGTGTCCTGGTATTTTGCATACTGTGCAGAACTTTGAGGTGGCCTTGACAGAGAAATCACATTCAAGAGAGAATGAATTTGTCCCTGGGGCTGAAATGCAGAGCACCCAAGGAATATTGCATACATGCTGGATGCAGTCCTCATTCCTCTGCAGGGTCACTGGGGTGCTAACACCAAAGCCCACTCCCATCACCAGTCCCAGGACACCCTCCTAGACCAGGTCTGAGCCCTCTCACTTCACTCCTAGTTTGCTTGCTACTGCAGGGGACAGTCTGACCTTTCTCAGGGTCAAAGCACAAGCTCCTATTTCCAGCATAGAGGTCTCCCACCGAACAGCCACATGCTCCTGCAAGACCTACTACCTAATTCTTAGGGATGCCCTAAAATGGCCCAGGTCTTTCCTCCAGGCCCAGCACCAACAGTTACTACAAGTAAATCCTCTTCAGCTGTTCCAGCCCACATCCACACCTGCAAGGTCATCCCTCTCCTCTCACCCTTCCCAAAGCCTTCAAGGGAGCAGGTGAGACAACCTGGGGCACAGACATCCCTCACATCCACTACCCCACATCCAGCTCCACACCTATTTTATGCCAGGTGGAAAGAGTCCCCCTCCCTCTGCTTGGCCAGGAGCATCCAGCAGCAAAGGTGAGCACAAGTGGTTGCAGCAAAGTGAGGCAGCCTGGACCAAAGACCAAAGGGAGAAGGAGTCAGAGATGTTCACCATCTCTGCAGGAGGGATCGCCACCAGCCAGGGCATCTGACATCAGTTTCTATGTTGGCCCAGAGCACTGATATCCTTTTTGACTACTCAGTGCTACTGGGCTCCCAAGCAGCAAAAGACACCCACATCCATCTGTGCTTAAGCAGCCAGTTTCTGCTGTAGCAGTCAATCTTGCTTTCAAAAAGGGCATGGGAAATGGGGGTTTAAAAATCACTATGACTATGCCTGGAATGGGGACAGGCATGGCCACCAGACCACACTGGCTTCCCACATGGCAGCACTGCCAGGTGTGACAAATCACAGCCTCATTTTTGTGTTGCCAACCATTAAAAGCCTCCGCTTTCTATAGGCTCACAGGACGTGGCTCTCCACATCATGCATTTTGTTGAGCCCACACCAATCTGAAACTGTTGCACCTTCATGTATGTCTTAATTTTATCTGTAAGTAAAAGAGAGGAAGATTTGACACTGCTAATGGTCCTGGAAATTAATTTTTGTTGTTATTGTTATTAGTCCTTTTTTAATCTAAGAACAGAGTTTTCTTTTCCATGAACTGCTTCTTTCTAGAAGAATTGCGATTCCAATTATTCAGACACCTGCTGGTGTCCCAGCAGCCCCCCTGGCAGCAGGGAACCCTCTCGGGCTGAGCAGACGAAGGAAACAAAGCCCAGAACAATGTTGTACAGGAGAAACAGTACACACACCAGAAAGACAGAGAACACAGCAGCAAATGTGTTATTAGACTAACATCACAAGGGTGTGCTTGTTTGCTTGCTTTCCGCTTTTATACCTCAACGCTCTCTCTAGCCATGCCACATGTTGAATTTTTCTTGATTAAGTTGAGACTTTTATTATGCAGTGTCCCAGAAGAATTACAGAGGGGAAGGAGAAAACCCAACTGCATATGGCAAAGGCAGTGAGATAGATACTGAAGTCTTCCATCTTGAAATGACAGGCAGTACAAATAAAGCTCTTTTGTACTTGCTTTAAGACGCAGCATGTACCAGCCCCTCTCAGCAAACATACCTCGGGAAAAGCCAAAAGTAGGATCAGAGACGCACAGCGAGGGAAATTTTAAAACTGGCAGTGCAAGTATGTTCAGACACAATATGTTTGCACATTACTGAGCACCATGAGATGTCAGTTCTGACTGTGTAGTAATAATAAATTCTTTATTTTCAATTACTGGTGTTGTTGTTATTATTATATAATGACAACATCTCTTAGGCCTGTCCAAGTCTGTAACTTTAAAAACAAACAGTGGCTACTCAAACCATCCAACCTTCTCTCAGCTCAGTGCAAAATGAATGGGACTGACTTTTCTTGCCAGATTATTTGGGATACATCTTTCAGCCTCATTTTTCTCCTTCCCATGATGGCTGGGTTTTGTAAGAGATAGACCATCCTCAAGACAGCATCAAAGTCACTATAGCAGGATTTCCTCACCTGGAAATAGGCTTCAAGCAGACCTGTAAACTGTGTTGAAGTTTACTTTATGGTGACAGAGCAGCACAAAACAGCTCTAGCATCTGGCCTCAGGGGCTCAATCAGTTCTGTATGAATACTCATATGATGCAGTTATCATCAGCAAAGCTCATAGCTAAGTGCCTTGCTACAAAGTCTCATGGCTTTGATTTAAGGAGCTCCCAGTAATCTGGGACACTACAATTAACATATTTAATAGAGCGACTAATGGAAAAGAAAGAGGAGGGAAACCTGCATACCACAGTTTATGCTGATGCTAGGGTGGGAAAGGAACAAAATCCAGAAGTTTTGTAGTTTTTCAGACTACAGAAAGGGCACATGGAAACTGGTTAGTTTTTCCCTTTTATTCTGCACAATGTAAGAGAAAGAAAAAAAACACAGAAATTAATTAATACTCAATAATCTCAAACAGATTGATTTATCATTTTGAAGGTAACATATGAGATTTAAAAACTCACCTTAGGACGTTATAGCAGCCTTCCAGTACCTAAACGGGTGCTACAAGAAATCTGGAAAGGGACTTTTTACAAGGGCATGTAGTGACAAGGGATATTGCTTTAAACTGAAAGACAGTAGATTTACATTAGATATAAGAAGAAAGTTCTTCACCATTAAGGTGGTGAGGCACTGGCACAGGCTGCCCAGAGAAGCTGTGGATGCCCCATTCCTGGAAGTGTTCAGGGTCAGGATGGATGGGGCTTTGAGCAATCTGATTTAGTGAAAGGTGTCCCTGCTTGTGGCAGGGGAGGAGAAACCAGATAATCTTAAAGGTGCCTTCCAACCTGAACCGTTCTATGAGTCCATGAATTTGACAAGCTTGCACATCAAAAGGCAGGTGATCTGCACTTTCTGGACGCCAAATCCTTCCAGAGGGTCTCACATGGTGGCACACAGATTATACAGATTTATTTTATATATATACCTCTGTTCCGTAGCTGTAGGAGATGGCAAATTCTGCAGCTGGGTTACTAAAAGAGGCAACAGCTAAGGGCTCAATAAAGGCATCTACAGTTGTTCAGGTAAGAAAGTGGTAATGAAAGAAATCTATTTTATAAACAGGATATAAAGAAAAGTAGAAGCAATCCCCTTCTGAACAGACAACCGCATTGTAATCATGATAAATCAAACACAGCTGTTCTGGTCAGTTGGGGACTTACTGCATTGATTTTGCTTGGAAACCAAGACCAGCATCAGCTGGCTTGGAGAAGCAGCCAGCAGTTCATCTGATCAATGGCCAATAATATATTACATACCCTAATGCTGAGTTACAGTATTACAGTGCTGTAACAGTTGCCAGACAAAAACTGAAGCAAGATAGCTGTACGGCTAAATACATATTTATCTTTTACAGTGTCTTTTACATGGTTGCTTAATTATCTCCAAACCAAGTCTTCGAAACCCAAGAAATAGTTTCAAATTATATGCAAATGGGCACCTAAATAACCTTAATTCTGCCTTGTTTTTACTGTATGCATTATACCATATAGCACAGTCATTGCCTGTGGTTATTATATCCAGTAAACATAAAATTATGACAAAGGCACTGTAGCAATTATGGTGCCAGATTAGATAAATTACTCTTTGGGCAAGGCCTTCCAGCTTTCCAATATCACGTCTTCAGTTTATCCCCCACTGGAGAGTGAAGACAAGCTGTCCTTAGAGAAGAGGTTAAGCCACGTTCAAATGACAAAGAGAAGCAGTGGTCGTTTTTGCTTAAAGCACTCTGGAGTTCAATTCCTTCTAGAAACAATAGAGGAGGGAAGAGATGTTGAGAGATGGCAAGTCTTTAAGGAATTTCCTCCAGCAGAACATGATTTTTCAGGGTTGGCAAGAAACTATTTGCAAATAATGACTCAAAATGGAAGATGATCATATTTCTTTAAGACTGTAACCTACAGACAAGAGGTTTTTTTAAGTCATTAAAATATCCAGCATTGGGTGCTAACAGAATATGTTTATAATGAAGCTCATTAATGGATTTACTTGTAAACTTGGACAATACATTAACTATTTAAAGGGTAAGGGTAGCACTCATTTGAGCTCGCTTTAGCCATGTGAGTTTAAGGCACTTGGGTCAGCTGGGCCTCTGGACTCCCTCATGGAGAACACAAAGAGCAGCTCAGCAGTAGGAAGCTGATTTATTGAACAGGATAGGGCTCTTGCTCTCCAGACATGACCAGTGTCCATATGCACACCTGTTTTTCAGCAATATTAGATGAATCCCACTCCCATTATACAGATTATGATGTTCCCAATCCTTTGGCAGCAGAATCGGTTAAGAAATTTCCAAAATTTCTGCCCCTGACCCCACCCACCCCTGTTCATCCCTGCCACCACCCATCCCCAGGAAGTGTTGGTTGTCCCTCTCCTTTGCACCAGCTTAGCTAACAGACATATAAAATGATCTGATTCTAAAGAAGCACTTTTTTTCCTATTATCCACCTATTTTTCTATGGACTACCTGCTATAATTTATTTTTTATTTAACCACCTCATTTTCACTAGTCCTGGACACAGCAGCGGTGGAACAGGCATAGCAGCAGAGGCAGCAGTCCTTTGCGGGGTGGGGGGGAGGGCAGAGAGGGCTGAGAGAGGGTATTTTTGATCCACTGATGAAGGATCCATAACACAGAGCTGCACCCCAATTCTCAAGAGCATGCCACATTTTTGTGTTCATTTACACAGCAGAAAGGCTACATGCAGTACTCAACACTGCCTAGATTACAGAGCCACAGCATTGTCTTCACAGCAAGAGCAGTTTGATCAGCCTCCTTCTTCAGTGTCCCCTTATTCCTCATATTCAAGTACAAAAATGCCTGAGAGGCAGCCCACAAATATTCCTTGTCCAATCCATTGGCCATCAAGGTGATGAGCTGCCACAGTACTCTGACCTGACCTGCACCATCCCTGTCTTCTCACTGCTCTTCATCACTTTTACAAGGCATACCATCCCTGGGCATCTCCAACCATCCTGCATCAGAAGTACGTAAAAGACTAGGGGCCAGGACATGCACATTCTTTTAGCATTTCTGCATTGCTGTCTTGCTCTATTGAACACTACCCAATTTGGATTTGTGTTGACCGCAGGCCAGAGGAGAAGATCTTCTTGCACTCCCTCTTCAGTCGCCTGCTTGGGTCAGACGGCTCCCCTGTCAGCTGTGTGTGGTCTTGTCCCACAAAGTTTTATCCTAAAAATTAAGTAGAAGAGCAAAATACCTCCTTGATACCTCAATGTTAACCTCAATAGAGCTGCTCCAGGGATCAGCTGAGTAGACTGAGAGAGGAAAAACTTTTAAAGTAGAAAATAAGTAAATAGTCTCTCTACAGATATTTAGACACATATATACACATATGGTGAGATTTTACAATTTAATTTGCTTGTGAATGGCACTGAACTGATTCACTGTGGTTGCTACAGTACAAGTGTCCCCTAAACAGTAACTCAGCGCACAGAGAATTATGTTCATTCGTGCATCAACATTTTTGAGTTAAGATACTTCTTTATTCCAAAGATTGCTGATTAGCCCCCTTTCAAACTCAGTATCCGCTGTCTGTGCCTTACATGAATCATGTTGCACACAGGACATTGCTGACGCTCTGTCACAAACAACCTAGGAATAAAAGATTGTCATTTCAGTTTATTTTTCCTGCATCTTGTTAAAAAACAGAATTTTGAAGAAATCTAATGCATAAATACATATTTTGTCTGATTCAATAACATATACAATTCAAATGACAGTGCATTAGAAAACCAAGGGGCTGCTGTTATTCACCAACACTTTAAATACGAGCAATTTATTTCTTTACCTTGACGTTACTCAGAGGGCCAAATCAGAAAATGATGTAACATCCTCTAACTGCCTGCCCGACCTTCCTCCCAACAAGCAACCAGAAAGCTACTGACCGCTCTAACACAAAATGCTATTTCTTTAATCTTATCACTCATCACCCCTTCTGAGCAGTGAGGACAATAACAGTTTGGTATTAGCAATCTCAGCCTTTCTCAGACAGTTGGAGGCTTGCATATCTTAACTGATGTGCCTAATTAGATACAGCAGTGATTCAGCCTTCAGCTGCGGTTCTGTGGTTTTGCTTCCAGTGTGCATCAGCGTGCTTCACATCACCCTGTGACTGAGGTGTTTACTCTTCATCACGATCACTGTTTTCTGTCAGAAGTGATACCACTGGTTTCCAAAGAATACCACTCCTTCACTTATTTATTCGGAAGTACTTTCACTGGAAGGCATAAGTTGTCTTTGAATGAATGCTATTCTTGTGAAAGATAATAGCTTGGAAATCTCTGTTTCTTCCAGCCCTGGACAGAAAAGTCTACTGAGCTTTCCAGAGGTGTCATAGAGGATCACTTTGGCATGCTATTCAGCCTCCATGCCCACTCACTCCCCTTAGTCATGGGGAAAGCTCCATCTCAGTGGCTGTAGGCTTGTGAGTTCTTACTTGCCATGAACTGGATGAGATTTTTTTTATTAGGTGAAATACCTTTCAGTAGCTAGCAGCATGAACTAGAAATGAACTGCTGCTTTGGAGAGGAAAAGGTTTGTATGTCATTAACTTTGTCACCCTCTGTTGACATAACAGAATGTAAGCAAAGAAAACGTATCCTGAAGAACAAAAAAACTCAATGCTAAGTGTTTTCTCAGGCTTTATCCTTAGTAGATTAGAACAGCAAGAATATTCTCTGCCAAGCTTCAAAAGTGTGAAAGCCATGGTAGATAACACATTGTATTTCTAGATTTAAAATTACACCAGTCCATAGTTAGGCATACAAGAGCCACATCTTCAGCTGTAGCGAAAAAACACAGCTCTGCTGAAGTTAGAAGACGACACTTACTTCTATCAGCTTAGGATATTGCTCCTCAATATCAAAGCTTATTATCACTTTTCACTTACCTGCCAACTGTTGCATTTAGTGCTCTGTTTTCCATTGCGATTGTAGATCCTTAAGGGAAGCTAGAAAACGCAATTGTCTATTGGTGATGTTTTCAGCTATAATAGGAGATATACAAGGACCTGATCTCAGCTCTTTGTGAATAAAAAGGCTTTTAATTCATCTTTAAGGAAACAATTAGAGATCATCCTGAGCATATAAATTAAATAGCAAGGCTATTACATATCTCTTTTCTTTCTCTTCCAGGTTGGCTTCTATTTTCTCTCAGGTGCAACTGCAGTTTCCTAAGGCAATGAACTGAAAAAGAATCAGCAACATCTGGAGTTATCTGCAGTTCTGCCAAATAAAATGAACAAATCTGAAGAGGACAGTTTCTCAGAATGAAAAGGGAAGTGGTGACTAATAAGGAAGTGCAATTTACAAAAAACATCTCATTGAGCTTTTTCTTACATATATCAGCCTTGAAAGTCTCCTCAACCACCTAAAAGTGCTACTTGGATTATGCAAAACCAAGATCTTTTCCGGAAAGAACAAATGTTTGGCGGTTTTGTTAGCTGTTTAGAGATGAATGCAAGTTTATGGATCACTTGATAGTATCTGATAAACCATAGCCTTCCCATCCGAGTTACCTTCCCTCAACTCCTTTTTCACCAATAGAAAGAAACAGGCAAGATAGGATTCATCACACATTTAAGCAGACATCTAAATTAGCTCAGCTGAACTGCACCCTAAAAGTAGCGATTACTTTCCCTTAACTGAATAGGAAGCTCAGGACACCTAGCTTATCTGTAGATGTCTAATGTCAAATGAGATGAAGATCACCCCCTAAAGCTGTCTTGCGGAATCAAGAATCCTTTGTGTTCCTCCTTATCTTAGCTTCTCCTTGTCACTGTAACCCACCTGGAAAGGCAGAGACCGTCATCCACAGACAAGAGAAGCTACTGTCATCCTTTTCAAGAACTTTTCTTTAGGGTCCTTAATGAAGAGGTGATAGCAGCATAAGCATCTACCTGTTGCTTGGGTGTATTCATCTTAACTTTCTTGTTCCTGCTTCTGACCCCTTACTCTTAGTCCTCTTTCCTATTCGGTTTCTTCTTGTCCCACCTTAAATCCCACTCTCTAGGAGCCATCCCTGTTCAAGTGCCTCCAAAAAATCATTCCTGCTCATTTGGTTACAGTAATCCTGAGTTAATGCGCTTGGTTCTGACAGTTACCGTAACAGTGCAAGTGTGCACCTTTCTTAAACAGCAATTATGGGATCTTATAACTTACAAATTGTCCTGTCCCAAGTTTCCCACATCGCAGTGAATATGGGCTAGACTCACCCTTCCTGACCATAAGTACTTGGATGAAACACCTAAAGTTAGGTGTCTAGTCATTTGAGTCAATGAAGAAACAGTCCCCTTGGGGGGGGGGGGGGGGGAGGGCTCTTAGATCTTGTGCCATTTTAATTTCCCATAAAGACATCCCTTGAATTCTCTAGTTACATAAAAGAACACTTCAGTAGCAATATTCCTTATTTTGGGTTATCCATTAAGCACCAAAAGATAGGCAGGGTGAAGCTGAGCTTATATATTTTCCTGTTATAGGAATACATCTTAACATCTTTTTAATACTTGGAAATAATGCAAACAACTAGAAACACAGAATTTTTAGCTGCAATATATCTTTTCTGAAGTCTATTCTGTCCTTAAGTTTGGTGATTCTTCAGCTGCTATTGATGTTAAGCGGAGTGCCACATCTGACAAAATCAGGCCTGTTGACTTTACTGATGAACCTCACCAATCATCAGTGGAAAGAATTAAAAATGTAACAATGGTAAGTGTCCTGGGTTCAGCAGTAGCAGTCATTTTTCTCCTTCTTGGTAGCTGGTGCAGTGCTGTGTTTTGACTTCTGGCCTGGGAACAGAGCTGATAACAAGGATGTTTTGGTCTGACCAAGGACTTTGTGAGCCTCATGCTCTGCCAGGGAGGATGGGAGGCCAGGAGGAAGCAGAGGCAGGACACCTGACCCAAACTGACCAAAGAGGTATTCCATACCACAGCACGTCATGCCCGGGATGTAACTGGGAGTTACCCGGAAGGGCTAGGAGACTGGGGGGTTGGAGGAGGTGCTTGGTCGGGCTGGGGGGACGAGTTATTGGTTGGCTGGTGGTGAGGTGATGTATTCTCTTCCCTTGTTATTTCCTTTATCATTATTATTATGGGTGGTAGCAGGAGTGATTTGCGTTATACCTTAGTTACTAAACTGTTCTTATCTCAACCCATGGGAGTTGCATTCTTTTGATTCTCCTCTCCATCCCTCCAGGAGCAGGGGCAGGGCAAAAAGGGGGGAGTGAGTGAACGAGCTGTCTGGCTGGGTTTAAACCATGACAGTAAGGAAAACAGAAATAAAGCCAGGCTTTATACCTTTACCAAAAGCTTCTAATATCATACCCCTATTGTTACAAAAGCCAGGGGATGTTGTGAATCTGGATATACTCTCCAGAATGCAATTTTCTTTTCTTTGTTACTACTGATTCTGCTTGAAAGTCACCAAACCACAGCATTCTCCTCTCTTGGCCTTCAATACAAACAGGAAAGGGAGACCGCTCAGTATGAAACCTTGAGCAGTGCCTCAAACTGCCCCTTTCCTGCTAGCTACAAAGGGATGGGTGCTAAAAACAAAAAAGGTGATCTCCAAAGATAGAAGGGGTTCAGAGTGAGGTGGGAGGTCTTGGGGAGCAAGCCTTTTGGCAGCACCTCCCTCAGTGAGCAATGCAAAGTGCACATCAGTGGCTGCCCCATCATGGAGCAAATTTCTAGTCAGAAGGAAGACAAACCTGATAATTTTCTCCTTTGATTTTTTGCCATTTGAGGAATGCATGAGGACATCACATGATTCATTTAGCCTAACTTGCATAAACTTAGAGAAGAATGCAGCTTGAATTTATAGCTTTTTCTTATCATTAGCATTTTTCCTTCAAACCTCTGCATTTCTTTGGGCCCACGGAACAGCAAGGCCTGTCCTGCAGCTAATTTGAGGCCTGCTGATTCCCTGTGACTGCAAACAAAATCTGTAGCTTACTGGATAAAGTGTCTTCTTTGTATTTCAAAAATAGTCAGCACAAATCCAATTAAAAATGTTTCTTTTCTCTCAAATATTATATTGTTCGTAGTGTTTCTGTGTAAGCAGGGAACCCTGGATTACATTCCTCTCCAGGGGATCCTAAATGTTTATACAAATCACAGTAGGCAGCATTACAACACTTCCAACTTTTGCCACATGCACTTTGTCTAAACTCGAACTTGGTCAGAAATCTGTCAGACTGCAAACTGTAAAAAAGAGAAATGAAAGGAAACAGTCTTATTTTTGTTCCTTTTGAGGATGCAAGTCTATTAACAGTTCTATACATCTTTCCCCCATCAATTTAATTACAGATTAATTAATTCTTAGCAGCTTTCTAAAGCCCAGCAAAATATCATCTGACCCAAAACATTTCACAGCAGGGAAAAAAGCTGACTTAGATAAAGAGAAAAACCATCCTTTGGAAAAAATGGTGTTTAGAAGAACAGGCAAGAGCAGAAAAAGATCAGCTTTCCCTTTTCATCAGCAAACACATGTCGCTGCATGTCTCACTCATTAGGTTTCACTTCTTTCCATTCCTGTGCATCATGCCCCAGACTGATCTTATCTACAAAATGGTGACACTATATCCAAGGACTTGCCATTATATGCTTTTCCTTGCTTGAAGATATCAACATCAAAGGGGTTGAGATACAGCCATGGTTGTGGCTTTGCCATTAATGTCATGTCACAGACATGGACCTCTTTTCAAATAGTCACACAAAGTCTGAATGTGCTTGGAGCTGCAACGCAAATGATTTAGCTTCTCGCTGACAATGAGGCAACTTGGTAAGAAATAGAGCAGTCTGCATTAGAAACAAGCAAACCCTGGCAAAGATTACATTTCTTGTTGGCTGAGATAACTCCAGGAAGGGGCTGAGTTTGCACCCTTTTCTGTGAGTTTGTGTGTTGCTTCTACCAGGCAGGTTGGGACTGCCATCTGCTTACATTTATATTTTTATAGGGCCTTTTATCACAGGGCTCCCAAAGCACTTTACACACTTACACCTTGATTCTCTGTTGTAACAGGAGGTGAGTTTAAATTAAAATAATGTGCAGGTCATAATCTAGGAACTGGGCTTTAGAGCCTCCTTTTTCACCTCTCAAGTGAGGTTGTTACAAAGCAGGTACAAAAAGCCAGAGCCAGGCATTTCAAGCCACAGTACAAAAATCAAGATATTTCTGAGAATGGAGAAAACACAAAGACTTGGAAGAAGGAAGCCATGTTTTGTATGCACAGCTGGTAAATCCCACAATGTAAAAGAAAGAGCAGCACACCTGCACCTTTGGTCATCAGTGTGCAGGGAGGCAATCCTGTTTGCCATGAAATAAAAGAAACATGGCTCAAACAAGCACCCATATCCTTGCCCATACATGCAGTTACTGGAGATGATTACTGTGTATAACAGGGAAGCCCAAGAAAGGAGAAATCTTGCAGCAAACAGCTGCCCCATTTCAGCAAGGGGGAGCCTACGCAAAAGGTCACCATGACAGTCCAGCAAAGGCACAAGATGTGACATGTCCCTTCCCATATGCACAGCAGGGCTTGTCTGACATTGCCGTGCTGTCCTCCCAACGAAGAGGGCGGAAGCCAAAGCAGTGCAAAAAGTGGAATGAGGTAAGAACAGGAGTGGAGGACAGGAGTTTGTCTTTGGAAGTGCTTCCACAGGGTTAGCAAGTTAATTACTTGCACAGCACGGGCCCAACTGCCACTCCATGAAGCTTTTTTTATTAAATCTGCTTGTTTCTAGACCCACTGTTGCTAGTCCAACTGCCACTTCCCAGGCCAATCAGAGAGAGCATGAAGCACCTCAGGGCCGATGCTTGCAGCTGAGCTAGCCACCCTGGGCTCCCTTACAGATAATGCAGAGAAACATTTTCTTTAGAGAAACACCTCTTCCTGGAACTGATGGAAAACAGGACAAGTGATTTGCACCCAACAACTGCCCATTTCACTCCAGTGAAGTCAGAAGAAAGTACATTTCTCACTCCCTTCGCCCTGCAGAAAAGGTCAGTGAATCCTCTCTAGCAGAGCAATTCTAAAAAGAATCATTTTTTTCTAACACAGAGACTTAAAAATCAAAATTTAAAAAAAAATCATAAACCCCCTGAAAACTGGAGCTGATGACATACAATTGGTTCTTCAAGACACACAGTCATATATATGTATGCTCACCGCCAGGAAGCGTAAGTAACCAGTTTACACACACCAACTCTATTTCCCAGATCAAAGCAACTGATCCACAGGGAAAGGCTAAGAAGCTGAAAAAGGACTTGGAACAGGAGGTGAGAAGGCATAGGGCAAAGGAACAGGAAAGGCAGGGAGAGCAGTGGAAAAATAGTACCAGAGACTGAAAGAAAAAAAAGCAGAAGCTGTAACATTGGAGACCTGGTTCATTCCCAACTCCTCTTTCCACTCTTGAGTTAAATATTTTCCCCATTCTCACTGACCCTCACTGCTGCTCTTTGTGGCTCACTTCATGTGCCTGTTGCAGCTCAGCTCACTCCTTCACCTGCACAGACCCATTACCACCCACAGAAAAATCTTCCAAACATTAAGCTGGGGTGCGTTTTGGAGCAAAGAGGGAGCCTGAAATAGCTCCTGCTGACATTCTGCTAGTGCAGATAAATAACTCAGCACTCACTGGAGCCATGACTGGAGTCCAAGTCCTCTGGCAGTTTTATGAAACTCTAGCTGTTCCTTGCCTCTGCTTTTCAAAAAGTGCACAGAAAGAAACAGCTCATTCCGGGGCAAATGACACAATGGTGCTAAACGGCATGATTTGTTTGTTTCATCCCAGGAGGGGAGGAGGAGGGAAGGAATGTATATGTGATCTGATCCAAACCGTTTTGGTGATGGTGTTGTTTCTGCTAAACTAAAAATAAACAAAACAAAAAATCAATGGTCAAACTGCCCTACACAAAAGAAGTTTGAGGGGGAGAGACGAGACCCCATTTCTCTCTCCAGACTCATTTGACCCTCGGACACCTCAGCCTGCAAGGAACTCACTTACAAAACCCAGTGTTCAGAAATTAATTTAAAAAATATCCCAGGCTGCCCTGCATGCAGAAGAAAAGCTGTTTATTTACTTTGTCTTCTCTTGCAGTGCTTGTGTCAGAGCGTGCTATGAATTGCCCACTGACCCACATTCCCTGGGATGCAAAGCTGTGCCTGCTTGCTCTGGGGCTCACCAGCACCCCTCACCTCTGCCCTGCACTCCCTCTCCAACATTGCACCACTGTTACCAGCAACATTATGCATAAATAGATAACGTCTCAGGCCACCGAAGCATGCTTTTGAATGGATAGCCAGCCAAGTGTATATTAATTAAACTTAAAAGTTCTATTTATTGCCAAACACAGGGGGATTATGCAGACAACAAGTGACGGAAAGTACTCCAAAATGTTCTCACCCCTTTAATTACCGTGCTATAGTTAGCCCAGTGAGCTGATGTATAATCAACAGTGCTGTACGCACTGTTTACAGCAAGCACTCAGGAGAAGCAAACTTCTTACTTCACAGCCTCTCCAAGTGGCTGCAGCATTTGGAGGTACAGAAGGCACCGAAGCATCCTTTATCTCCTCCTCATGAGGCTGCTTGCCTCCAGCGCCCTGCCATGCTCACCAATGCCAGGGGCCCTGCCGCCTGCCCATATCCCCCTTAGCAGTGCTTTCAGCCCACCTCACCAAAGCTCCCACAGCACCCAACATGTAGTGAAGTAAGAGAGCTGCCATCGTGGAAGTTAATTACCATTGCACCACGCTTTGCTGCTGGCAGTTTTTAGAGCTGGGCATCTCAGGAGCTTGAATTTATTTTATGCTTTGGTGTTCTCTGTGCTTACAGCTCTTGCATTTCACAGGCAAGCTGAGCAGCCAAGCGAAGAAGCTAGGCAGATCTAGACCTCTCAAGAGGCTGATCCTGTTCCCCTGAGCCTGTCACTGGGTCCAAACCCTTGAATTCAGTGAGATCAGCATGAGATCCTGCAGTGTGATGACACTTCCTCTTAAAGGCAGCTTGCAAGCCCTCACCAATAGTGTATACTCTTTATTAAAAAAAAAAAGACAAAAAAATCAGCAAAATGTGGTAAAAACTTAGTAGCTCAGTTTGAAACAGCCCTACTCTCACTCACACATACAACACACGGAGTTAATAGCACTGACCTCTGTGCTCCTCTGTTTCCCTATCTCCTAACAGCGCCTTACAAGCAGTGGCATATTGCAGTCTCCTGATACTCAACTTGGCTGCCTTCAGCACTGGCAGCTCATTTTCCTTCCCTGAATCTTCAGACGCCCCGTTCATTTCCAGGTGTTTTCACTGCAATAACTTGAAGAAGGAGACGCACCCACTAGCAAACCAGCAAAAAGAAAAACTTTCATCCTCTTGCATGTTCATAATTGATCACAACCCAAACAGCAACATGCATATCCCATGTGACCCTAGGCCTAGGTTCTGGGAGTCATACCCACTCCCACGTATACAAATTTCCTGATCTGAACAACCAGAACAATATCAGGAACTGCAGGCAAATGAAGTTATGGTAAGCATAAGAAGCAGCTGAGTAAGTCACATTACAGCACCACTAAGTCTGCCACTACTACCACCCTTCTTACAAGCAGCCTGAGGCACCTTACACATTTAGTACCTCCACACTCACATATGTAGTGGCTCTTAGGGCAGCACTCATGTTTAACTTTCACTAAACCAGCCCAATCCTGTTTAGTGATGTTTTCCAGGACCTCAGAGTATCTCCCCAACAAGACCCACCAAGTCTGTCTTCCACAAGGCAGAGTGAGGTGGGGGTATAAATACCCTCAATGTCATGTTTTGGCTTCTTTGTAAGCTAGATAAGGTGTCTCTGACTGGCTACAAACATCACATGAGGAATCATCTGCAAGCCTAGAACTACTAAAGCACAGAGTACTTTGGCCAAGATTTGTCGTCAGCAAACCAGCTGTCATGCTCTACCTCTAAAGGCTCTGATGCTCAGACAGAGACTAGGATGTTTAAGGACTTCAGGGTAATTACAGAAAGGGGATTCAGCAGCTTTCCTATTCCACAAGTAAAATAACACCAAAGCCTTTTGAAACGAAGCTGGTCAGAATTTTTCTGACCAAAAAATACCAATTCATTCCTTCCCACAGAGTTGCTGCTACCTGAGCCAACAATTCATCTCTCTGAGAACTTTACTCCCATTTTTGGAGGTGAGCACTGGGAAGCTGGTTCAGCACTCACAGTCTCTTTCCTGCAGAGCTGCCCTGGAGCCAGGGGTCCTGGGAGCTGCCTACAGAGCCTGGTAGAGGCTGTGGAGCTGCTGGAAATTTCTTTGGCCTTTCTTTGGTTTGTTTGCTTTAATACACATGTTTCAAAACAACGGCATTTCTTTAAAACTGAAATCCCAATTTGTAGCCAGCTTTATGGTCAGTGTCTATATTGATAATCTCTGGGCCAACAGGAAAATTTGTAAGCTTCCAAATTACTTTGAAATATATTAAAAATGCCCAAAGATGAATAGCTGGCAGATCAGCAAACTGAACAACCCCAAATTAAACTGAAGTTCATGTGTATGTGTGCATGTGCATGTACCGCCTCAGAAACTGACAGCAAATGTTCCCTGTCATAGGACCAGGATTGCATAAGTGGTATTAACATGCAGAACTACTTTGTGTCTGCATCTGGCACAGCTTTTGCTGGACAGATGACTCATATTCATTCTGCTCTTTATTTCTGAGTCTTTTGAAGCAAATTCTTATGCTGTTCCTTCTTTTTATAATGGGTAAAATATTAATCTCTTTGTATATGGTGACATGTTTTCACATATCCCACTACAAGGTGTTGCTGTGAGCCAGGTAGCAGTCCATCCTGCTCTGAATCTTAACTGTGTTTCACAGGTTTGCTAGGACTATGTCATGAAGGCACTTTGAGATGCAGAAAGAATGGCAGTTTGCCTTTTTCTTAAAGACCAGCAAACACAAGTACTACCCAAAGAGTTGCTATATATGCGAGCGGTGATGTACTAAATGTACTCACTTGTCTCAGGGTCGCCTGCAGTGAGGGTGGTGGTAATGGTGGATGTTATCAGCCCCAGGGTGTGAAGCTGCAGATAGCCCCAGAAGACCCTCTTCAGACATTCAGGAGATTTCACTCCCCAGGCTCTAAGCCTGGCCAATATGCCAAAGACACCAGAAGGGCTCTTTATGCCTCATGCAAATCTTCTGCCAGGCACATTCCTGGGGCCTGCAAACCCCCACAGCTGAGCCCCCTTCTGACCATTGCTGTGTAGTTACTCAGGCATCTGAACATGGCCTTTAGGTCTGGAGCCCTCCTGTTTCCTCTGCAATCGCTGCTCCAGCTGACGTCTGGTTCCTTCACAACGCATTCCCCGCTATTTGTGTCATCTTCCACACTGCTGTATCAACTGTGGCAGAGCAGCCAGCTCCTTGTACAGCCACCCAGACTCTGGATGTCACTCCTCTTCCTCAGGCCATTATGGAGGTGTCACCAGCTGAACACCGAGTAGGGCAACATGTGAGTCATACAGCAGCCAGCAGTGTTCCAGCAGCTCCTATGTGAGTGGTGGGCACTCTATAGTCCAAATAAACAGTCTTGTGTAAATATAACACACAATAATGCTGTCACTGATTTGCAGGTAAAATAGCAAAAGCTCAGCTCTGCTTGTTTTGTAAGACTGAGGGGTGGCTTGAGATATGAGTAAGTTGCTGGTTTATTTCTGGCTTCACCCCTAGGACCACTGCTCCTTGATATTGATATTTAAAGAAGCACTTTCTTCAGCATGGCTACAATCCAGGGTGTGTGGTGGGGTTTTTTTTTTCCTATGCTGGCTTCAAACAAGCTGTAGGTGTCTGGGTGGGTGTGTTGAGTGACATATTAGTGAGGAAGCTTCCTCCCCTTTCAGAGCTACATGGAGAAGTCAGAAAGGCACCGTTTGAAAAAGTGACAGGCAGAGCATGTTGGACTATTGCTGATGAAAAAGGGTTTAAATCCATGAAGAATCCTGAATTTGGAACTGCACTGCTACAGAGAATGGGGTGAAGTGAACTTCACTAACCTCTATAAATACTATCTGTCTTTTAATTTCAGATTTGCTCCTTGAAAAGCCTTTCAAAATGCACACTCCCTCCTTTCAGCTCCTGGCATCCAATCAAACTAGCTACCTAACAACAAGGAGAAAGGGAAGTCTGTCCTTCATCTCCATTTAGAAGTGAAAGATTCCCCCTTACCTCCCGCCCACCCCCACCCCCCCACCCTGACTCTGAAGGTCTTCCAATTATCTCCTTTACCTGCCACATTAAAAAGTAAAGCATATGAGTTGCCAGAGATACGGAGTCTGAGGACAAGCCACTGTGGCAAAGCCATGACATTAGAACAGATGGAAAACTTCTCGGGAACAAAATGTGCACAAAAAAATGGGTTCTGGCTTTGAAGTGTATATTCACGGTGGGTGCTTTCATGTCTTTTGAAAAGCCCTAGCTCAAATCTGACCTACTTAGGCAACATTCTTATTTATGTCTCCAACTAAGGAGCTGTATATTTAGCAAATGAGAGGAAATCATCCCCCTGTCATGTTTATAGATTGGAGCAAACTTTGCTGTTTAATTCTTCAACAGATTTGTCTCCATAAAAGTGGATGTAATTTAAACACTGTTAAAAAAATCAATAAATTCCAGAAACCTAGGATAAATGCAATCATAATTTCAAATATATATAGAGATATTATATATATACAGAGAAAGAAAGAGAGAACATTTATTCAGCAGACTGCAGTTAAACCATATTTATTTAACTGGTT
The DNA here is from genome assembly GCF_028554395.1 of Pezoporus wallicus. Lineage (NCBI taxonomy): Eukaryota > Metazoa > Chordata > Aves > Psittaciformes > Psittacidae > Pezoporus > Pezoporus wallicus. The sequence goes on from NW_026635157.1 coordinate 3,183,641, forward strand.
CAACAGTAATGGGTAACGCTGAGCAAAGGTGGAGAGCCCATCATAAGAGTTTGCCATTTTAATTGATGCTAAATGCTAACAATATTCCATAAGATACCAAGGAACAGAGAAAAATCTTAACTCTAGGTAGGCTGTTCTGGACTAAAATGAAAAGAAATTGAAATGAAAAGATTCTTAAATTCAAAAATCAAAGGTGAAAGGCACCTCAGGATGTCATCTGCCTGCATCTCCCAAGAGCAAGATGTCATCTGCCTGCATGTCCCAAGAGCAAGATGAATTAGACCCATGTTAATCTGGACTGATATCCGTCTAACCTCCAAGGGTGGGCATTTGATAAGCTTCCAAGCAGCCTACATCCCCCTCTTGTAATTATCACTAGTAGAAGGACCTGGCTGGCATCTAAGCTAGTCTCTCACTGAGGTTAAAGCCCATTACCCCTTGTCCCAGTAAACAAAGAGAACAGATTATTTCTTTATGCTTTTCAGTCACCTTTCAAGACTTTTCATGTTCTATCTCTTGTAGCCCAAACAAGAACCCTCTGCTTTCCACCATCCCACTTGTTACTGAAAACACAGCGTTGCAGTCTGTTCCAGCACAGATCTCAAAGTGTCCCGCTCAAAATGCCCTTGCAGTTTCACTGTTAACATTGGTAACTGCCCTCTGATTACAGCTTGCCAGCCAGCTCTGCACTGACCTAAGGCAATTGTTTCCTCTCATCCTGGTTTCTCGAGGTTGCTTATGACAATGTCATATAAAACAGTATAAAAAAAACCACTGCTTTTTTACTAACCACAAGGTCTGTTGCTTTTTCTCAGAAGGAAAAGAGACTGCTTTCAGATGATTTGCTCCTGACAAATCTGTGCTGGCTCTTCTGCTCATATCCTTGTTACCTTCAAGGTGCTTACAATCTATTGTTTGACTGTTTGTTCCATGTATTGGCAGGTAGCTGACTTGACTGCAAATCCCTCGATTCAGCTTTTTTCTCCTTGTTATGGATATACACTATCTCTATTTTCTATCCTCCAGAACCTCTCCTGTCCTCCGTGACTTCTGGGGATAAACACTAAACTTTCCTGGATTATTTCAGCCAGTTCTCTGGCTCTCTCTACCCCGAGTTGAATTTCATGAGACCAGATGAATTAGAAAACATTTAGTTTATGTCAGTATTTTCTGATTTCATTTTTCTGTACTACAGCATAAACTATTATCCTGTAGTTACCAGCCATATTAAGCCTCCAATCATAGTTGAACTTCTTAATGAATATTGATTCTGAGGCCCCTAACAGTATTCATTTCAAATAACACCATTTATTTTGGGGGAATAATCTAGCCTCTTGCAACCATTTCAGGCTAAACATTTCAGAAGCAAGCTCTCAAGTTGTTTCTCCACTACCTAATGGTCAAAGGCTACCTTCATCTCCTAAATGGGAAGGAGTGCTTAGTGTTTTACAAAACCAAGCCCCCAGTTGACATTCATACTTCTTTGACAGAAATGGGGTATCTCAACGCAACTGAAACTGATTCTTCTTGATCAAAGCTCATATGAAAATACCATAAAAATACTTACCTTTTTGCTGTTCCTATTGAATGCAGAAGGGCCACGGTAGGCAGAAATGGAAGTATGTCTCCAAAACCCTGCAAAACCCCATCCACATTTGCAGTCAGAGCTCCAAAGCTTTCTGCTGCAACACAACAATCTGTCCTACCTTAAACTTTGCTTAATTCTCCCACCTCACCCTCCCAAGTCATAACATCATATTTATAATTGTCTCTTTAATACCCGTTTAGAGAACACCTACAAATTCACTGATGCAATTTAAAAACCCAAAAGATACACTCTCCCTTAAAACAGATTAAAACAGTGTCAGCTCCCTTGAAGTTAATGAATGAATACTATTCCTTAGAGCTGTTTTTATTCCATCTGATAACCTAAATGATGCTGAAGCAGAAAGGGTGAAGTAACTGAAATCCAGATATGTTAGTTTCTGCTCCATTAGGAAAAGGAAAAATCAATTTGGCAAACATAAAGGAAGAAAATCAATAGGAAGAGAAATTTTATTTTCAGCTGAGGACTAAGAATATATTACAAACAATGGTGAGTGAAAATTATTCATTGATTTGTATAACACCTTTTACAAGCCCAAAAGTGTTCCAAAGAATTATAGATTATTTAAATCTGAGGATCACTTACTGCCAAAATGCACCTATCTCTGGGGTGGAATGCAGCTGCTACGAAATTGCACTAGCAAACACTACACCACAGCTTTAGGGCACAAATGCTTTATCTGAAGATGCGTCAAGGGAAGCTGAAAATGCAGAATGGAATTAACCAGGCTGGAACATGACCACACTGCAACTACATCAATTTCAGTTTAAGTTTAAACTCATGGAAAATAGGTCCATCAGCCCATTATACAAATTTTAGCTCAAAAAATCCCTAAAATGCTCTTTGTCAGAAGCTAGGATATTATGTCAGAGGATGGGTCATTTCGTGCTTGCCCTATTCCTTCTGCTCTTTCCCTGGTCACTGTCAGAAACCTGATGACATTAGGCTAGGATGGACCTTTGGTCTGACCTAGCATAGCTGTTCATAAGTCATAAGCTAATATGCTGGGCTGTGAGCTACAGCAGTGCTGAAGCTAGCACACCCTTGCATCTGCTAACACAGCAGCAGGGCAGCCATCTCTGGCAGAAGGGCAGGTGGTGCAGCCGACAAGGCAGTCTTTTGTATTCTCTAGCATGAATCACCATACTCGTCCAGAGGCACGCTAAATCCTCAATGTTAAGCGCACATTAAGTTGTTTCAGGATATGTGCCATATAGCACTGTCATTAGTAGCAAGGGCTTGCACTGCATAAAATTACACAAAGTACTTTCTATACCTCAAGATGTACTTAGCAAGCAAACTCCTAGAGGCAGGGAATGTACAATCTTCTATTTCTCTAAAGCACCTTATTCAATTACAGCAATATAAAAATGATTTATAACAATCTATTAAAAATACAGCCAATATGACTTATCACTACTGGGGTCCTGGGAATATACTGTAGGATTTGCTACTTAATTGTAAATCAAATATAGTGGCCAGTACCTCACATTTTAGAGAAAGATGAAAACTAGTGACGCTTCACCAATTGCAATTGCACCATGTCTTGGGTGATACAAGTTTCCACTACTCCAGGGGCTGTGGCAGGGCAGGTAGAAAATGTTGAAAACATTTGCCATCACTGCCATCTCCCAAGGGTGTTTCTTTCTCTCTCAGTTTTCTCTGGAAAGGCTTCTTGGGAAATTCAAAGTCCAAAATAGCAGCAATGTAAAGTAAACAGCTTGCCTGAAAGGCCACAAGATGTGCTGGAAAGAGACCCACAGATCATCTTGCACATGTAGTCCTGAGCAACCTGCATTGCACAGGACGACCCAGAGCCCTGGGACACAGCTGAGGCTATTGCACGGGGCAGAAGCACAGCATCTGCTTCATCCAACCTAGTTCTCCTCAAGTCTACCTGCTCCTGTTCTGCGAAGACCAAGGAAATGTAATAAGAAAATCTCAAATTAGAAAACTGGCCCTCTCTTGTCATCTTCAGAACAGCCAAGACCTGGTACTGAAGTCTGCAGTAGCACCAAAATCAAAACACACATCATGTACATCAGAGGCATGCTCCATATCTGACAAAGATACTCCTAATTCTTACCATGAGCAGACAGGGATGGAAATTCTTTGCACCCTGGAACTGCCAATCGTTGATAAAGCATGTCAATAAAGCTGTATTCGTAGGAACGCCCAGGCCAGGAACTGACCTATTTGGCCAACAAATTCTTTCCTCTTCTTTTCCTGACAGTCATATCTAGCAGCTCTTCTCATGAGCTGATAATGCTGTACCTTGAAAATAATGTCAGAGCAAATGAGGGAGGTTCACTCCTTCTTACAAAGCCACTGGGAGCTATCACACAACAGGATGTAGAAATCCACAACACACAGCTAATCAGAGATGCCCTCACCAGCTAAGACTAGACAAGCACACAATGCTTGTGAAAAAAATATTTTTAGTTTTGATGCAAAATTGGGTAGTATTGATAGATATTTCTGCACATGGAAAATGGCAGGGGCTTGTAGAAACACTAAATTTGTCTTTGTTCTCACACTTTCATTGTACTAACCCTCAGCTTTGTCTCTTGTTTCTGTCTTCCACTGCTACTTCCCCCAGTTAATAGGCTTTGACTCCAGGGCTGGGAGAAGTCTTAAAATCTTCCCTTCTTAAGGAAGACTCAAAGATGAAGGGCACTACTAGAACAAAATATGTTTCTTCTGCAACAAAATCAGCAGCAATGCATTACTTCCTAGGGGTCTCCTTGCCCAGTTCCCTAGGGATTGGCACACCACCAGTGAGTGCCAGGTGATGCTCTTCCACACTCAGATTTTTGTAAAGGATTCCTGTGTAAATCCTCTAGTGCCTACTACTAGCTCACATTGGACCTTTGCCTCCTTTTTCAGAAAGCTTTTTCTCTTGAGACAACCTGTTCTTTGGTTATATTTGGCTGAAGCTGGCCAACTAGTCCAAAAGTCACTGAGAGGACAGCTACACACCTCACCTCACCCACAGTGCAACATAGAAGCCTCATTTTCTAAGGAAATAAGGCTAAAAAACAGTGAAGCCAGAATCTTCTGGTCTCTCACTCCCTATGAATCTAACGTTCATCTTTTTTCCAACCTCCTTCTGACAGGAATTGCCTTTATCTGTATTTTGTAAAGCTTTGAGGATATTGCCAGCACCTTAATAATAAAATATCATAAAGAACCATATATCTGAATATTATTATGCAGAAATAATAATATGTGCATGTTCACACAGACAGCAGATGTATAAAAATATTGAATATGCAATTTAATGCTGTATTTGTGTTTAAGTATGTAGGTCAACCGTAGGGCAAAGTCTTTTTTATTACACACAAAACCCACAAGTGCACTGGACTGAAAGAAAGCACATAAACTCCTTTAATTCTGGATGCTAAAAGGCACAAGTTCTAACTAGCATTTGGATGGGTGATTTCCCCAGGGAACCCCAGGTGTCCTGGGCACACGCCAAGCAGTTATTGCTGAGCACTGGGGTTAAGGTTCACCTCACCTAACCTTAGCCATCTGTCTCCCTGTGGAGACACAGGCACCTCCAGAGGGTGATACCTAGGAGGATGGAATGAATCACCCTGCCTGAGTCTCACCATTGACTACAGAGGTGGCCCAGACTACTCACTTAGATAAACGCGTAATTTCTGAGTAACTGCAGTTAGGTGAGATGAATGCCAGACTTGGTGAATATAGCCCACAAAAACCAAGTGAGTGGGAAAACTTCACATCACAGCTGAACGGGAATAAGAAAGAGTAAACCATAAACCCCAAACTCTCAGCTTCTACGCAGAAGCAAGAACTGGTTTATAATACCCAGAAACTTCTGCAACTGCATGAAAGGGTCTTCATAAGAACCAAATAAATATTGCTAAGGCAACTAACATTAGCATTTTAAATGCATTTGCTGACAACAAAAGTTCAAAGTATTCTCCCCATAGCTTTCAGTTATGGGAAAATGATGATTATTGCCAGAAAATGGCAGAAGAGCAATTGCTATTTCAGTACTGATTTGGGTAACTACCCTTTAGCCACCATGAAAATCAGAATGAAGATCTAGATGGAAAAATAAAACAAATCCACACAACCTGAGCTGGACTCTGCAGCAGAAGACTCTAATTGTTCTACCCCTGCCACATTTCAGGCATAAATGGTAACACACATGACCCATTAGGCAATAGGCTTAAAAATGGTTGGCCATCCACTCATTTCTGCAGTTAAATTTGTTGGCTTTAGTGTAATTCTATTGTTTTCAAAGTTCTACTTCCCATTAGTGCTATCGACCATGAGATTTTGTTAGAGGTTTTTTGTGTGCTTTTTTTTTTACCTTCAGTAGCTGGAACACAGCTTATCCCCATGTCCATTAAATATACATTTGAATAGCATTTCCACCTGCACTTTGTCACCTCGGGTTCTCAAGGGGTGTACCTCCACTTGGCTCTGAGCTCAAGGGCGCCCTTGATATCAGCCTGAGAGTGCCAACAGGCATGCTAATGCCCATTTGAAATAGCTTTTCCTTTGCCTCAGATGTTTCCATGCACTCAATGAATAAAAAGTCTCTGCTTCACTCCATCTGCAGTCCTGTAGGACAACCTCACCTCATTGTCAGTGAGCTACAGTTGCTTTCAGGCACGTCCTAGACTTTGCTTCCCTTCCTGGGGTGTGTCGTCCCCCCACTTTAAGATCCAAGTTAGCAAAAGGTTGTGTGTGTATTGATCTAAGCTTACCTTCTTGTAGGCACTCACCACATTGTTGTTAATACCCTATTTCTTTTCAAAATGTCCACGTTCCCTGGAAAACTAGAAACATGCTGTAATTATGACCTGCTTCTGAACAAGAAAGAATGTAAATTGTGAAAAGGGAACAAAACAGCAGTAAAGAATATTTGTTCATCTGCTGTCAGTAAGAGGTGCGTCTATATGGGTCACTGAAGAGGTTCTTTACTGGGAATAAGTTAAATTCAGCATCTACCATCTTGTCCTGTGGGTGAAGCATGCGATCTCAAATACGCAATACAGCCCAAACTGGGTGTCATCTTTTTTAAACTTTCTTTTTTTATGAATCACTTCCAAGACTTGGGGGTAGGACATCACGACAGACAGCTCCTCAACAAAGAACTGACATGAGAACAAAAGCTATTCCTGAAGAGTTTCCAAAATAAAAGTGAGACAGATGAGTGAGGAAAAGTTGCATGGGTGTTTCTTCAAGCAAGAACATGGTCAGAAAATAGATATCAGAAAATGTAGATTCATTAAAACCAAAATGCCTCACAAAATTGTCGGTTTTCAGAAATGTGTTTTATGGAAAACAGAAAAAGCCACAAGAAGCCTGAAATGCTGTGAATATGTCAGGTTTGGACACCTTCAGAACTAACAGTGTCAGTGTTTCATCTTAAAATGACTTCTCATTTTAAATATACTTCTATATTTCACATTCTAGTACCGTATTGCACAGCAAAACCAGCAGAGTTGAGCTAAAGTGAATCCTTTCCAGAGCCCTCCTGTGTCGGGAGGAGTTTCAAAATTTGGGATTTTCATTTATATTGACCCAAGATAAATTTCAAAATCTTTAAACTGTTTGGAAAACAGAATTCCATTCCTTGCACAGCACTGTTTTAAACCTCAGCCCTCTGCCAACACCTAAGTCAAGCTTTGGGAGATGCTACTGTCCTTCTGAAAAATGGCTCCTGCTCAGCTTCCCTATTCAATGGCATCTGGTGAGGGCTGCCTTGCTGTAAATCTAGACAAAAGCTGCTAAGTAGTTATCCTGAAAAACTACAGATAGTTAAGTACTTGGCCATATCCTGGACCCTGGGCAATATCTTTCCGTATAATTATTTCTTGTTGTTGTCATTAGCTCTGGCACTCTTACTATTTATTACCTTAGGTATTTTGAGACTCATAAAAATGTGATCTTACTCAAGGCTTAAGCAACACATGAAATAAATCAGCAGCACTGAACATTGGCTGACACTGGATGAAACCTGGCTGGGAACAGCTGGATTGCTCTCTTGACTAAATATTTACAAAAGCCATGATTATATCACTGAGTGACACTGTGTGAATGTAACAATTTATCAATCATCCTGTTTAACTCATCCCTGCAGGAGGTGATGGCATTCTCACTTAACAATAAGTATCTACTGTATGCTAATTAACTGACATTCTGCAGCTAAGGTTACTTCAGGGATACGTGGGCTTTTTAAGTACCCATTTCCTAAGCACTGCTATTACTTCAGAGGCACAGAAAACAGAGTTCAGCTGGGCTGTCACTTGCACCACTAACCATCTAGTAACACCACTGGAATTATTTGGGGCACACACTGGAGCAAGGGCAAGCAGAAACCAGTGCAGGCTGTTTTGTTTTCCACATTCCCCCTGCTGTTCCCCTGCTCAGTGCAGGGTGCGAGTACCACAGCTACCCTGCCATCTCTTCCACTGCCATGGGACCTGCTTCCTGCCAGCCCCAGCCAGTTTGGTCTCCTGCCCTTGCACATCCTCTCCCAAGTATTTGGTGGTACTCACAGCACCAGCTAGCAGCCACGCATCCATGCTGAAATGTCCGTGTCCTAAGGAAAAACTTCCTGAATTTTCTCATTCCACACTCACCAGGTTGAGCCCTGAAACTGCCTGAAGTTCCACCACAGGGCTCTACAACACCAAACCCAATATTGCTGACAGCATCCACATGAGTCTGGCTGAACAGATAACCTGTTCCCCTGCCAGCAATGAACCTAGCACTGCTTCCATCAGTTGGTCAGCACTGACTGGCTTATCTTAACCCTGTAACTCTCCAAAGGGTCACTAGCCACCAAATACAAGTCTACCTGCTGCAAGGAGAGAAGGGCCGGAATGCGAAGAGGTGAGCTTTGCCAAACTGTGGCATTGCCAGAGAAAGTAAGCACCAAGTTCATACAGATCAGAGCAGCAAGTGGACTGATCAGGGCATCGGAGGGGAATGTTTCCTTGATGATAAAGCCAGCACACATCACACTGATAGGAAATGTGTATTTGGGCACCAGAAACCACTACTACATGGCAGAAGCTTTATATAAAACCTTCCACCTTCTGCTTCATGCCAGATTAACTCTCTTGCACCAGCAATGGTGTGAGCAGTTCAGCTACCTTCCTGTCTCCTTCAGATTACAGATTTGAGCACAACACAAGAGAAAACACAAATCTCCCCTCTGTCAGTCCCACAGCACAGACACTTTGAAAAGCTATTCTTCAAAATGCCACACAGGTACATGGACAGTACAGCAGGTTTGTATTGATCCTGTTCAAAATGAACAAGTGGCATCCATGGCTCACCTCTAGAAACTACTTTTCAACCATATCTTTCTTTCCAGAAATCTTTGTTCATAAAGAAGAAAGTTTGGGGTGATTAAGTCTCTACTCCCTTGAGAGCTTGAGAAGAAAGTTTTCCTCATACAGATCTTAGAGGTAGATTTTTCTTCCCATTTTGTACATGTTGAGAGTCTGCATAATAGTTGTATTTTAGCCTTTGGAGCCATCTGCCACCAAAGGGGAAATTTCATCTTCTTTCTACCTACAGAGAGGTTTATAAATCAGTACACATACAGACATGGGAGCATAGGACTTGGTCACCCTTCCTGGAGCACTTAATGGCTCAATCACAGCAAGTGCTCTTTTCAGACACACAGGAAGGGGGGGGGGAGAAGTTACGATAAATTTAGTTTTCTTTTGAAGTTAATAACCTCCTACAAAGGCTTTTGGTAAAACACAGACACCTTAACAGTTTTTTCCCTTTCAAACAATTTTTTACTCTATTTTTCCTCAGATGGTAGAATCTGAGGAAACCTGTCTCTTCAGAAGTAACTGCTTTGTGCAAATGACATCAGCAGACCACGAGGTTACCACTGGTAAGTTGGCACCCTGAGGGGGATGAAATGAAATCTCTTATCAGCCTACTTGCTCCTCTTCTTTTTTACATTTGGTGCCTTTTGTAATACGCAAAGCAAAGGAAATGTTTTGCTCCCCTTGATTTCTTTTTTTTTTTGCCTTTTTTCTTTTTTTCTCAGGAGAAGGAACAATACATTTGATTGGTTTCTCCAAAGTCTCAGCTGCTGCTTCCGGTCTGTTTGGTACCTCATTCAGTGATTTAGACCCCCTCCTCTTTCTGCCTTGCATCAGACCTTTTCTCACCCACCACTGGGTTTTCCAGAGACTTGTTTCAGACAGTTTGTAAACCCAAGGAAGCTTGGGTCCAAGGTCTTCCCAGGGAAAGAAGACCTCTATAAATGTGGCTAATGTTAGCTTTTACAGTCTCCTGTCACAGAAAAGGTACTGCTGTCTTGATTTCAAAGCCATGGTAGACGCAACCCCTTACCAGTTTCACAGTGTGGATATCCTGTCATAACTCCTCTTCTTCAGGCTTCTCTTAGGTCAGAAGGTTTCAGAGGCAGAAACTGCTCAAGTGGAAGGGAGATGACAGGGAAGACACAATAGGTGAATGTATGAGAAAGTGTAACACAAGGATACTCCCTTCCCCGCATATGAGATTTCCAACAGGTGGAGTCAGTACAACTACTATCTGCAGAACAGGGGACTAACCTGAAAAAAAGCTCCAAGGGAAGATGGCAAAAGGGAGGGCCTAGGGTTTGTTGCAGGAGAACATCTGAAATTATGAACCTGACACAGCTCACTTTGCCATGGAGGCATCTCCTGGTTTACCAGCCGTTAGCCCCAGGAGAGGAAATGTGAGGTAGGGACTTTCTGCATATGTTTTTAATAAGACTCATTCTCCTGCCTCAATGCATCCAGCAAAATCAAGCAGTTCATAAAAGGAAGCAACCAGGAAGGGCTAAACAGTAACAAACATGACTGTCTGGGAGGGAAACGGGAAAAAAAAGCTAAGAAGTTTGATCTTTTCTAACCTAAGCTTAGAAACAAAGATGCTAAGTCACTGAGGATCCCAAGTCTGGAGTGCAGCAGGGAGGACTGGATGTCATCAGGAGGACTGGTCATATAATATCACATGCAGCTCCTCAGCAGGTGAGGGAATAAGTGGAGCAGGGAGAAAGTGCTAGCCCAAGGTGGGGTGGCGGAGAACTTCCAAAAACCTGCAAGGGAAGGTCAAAGGTTAAGGAGCAGAGCTATACACATAGGCCTCTATTGCTTTTACAGAAGACACACTTTCATAAACTGTGTTAAAAAAGAAAATCTTTTTGAATAAAATAATAAGAACAATGCACATTTTCTTTTTGAAGATGCTATTTCTGTGTCACCACACCCACCTGACACCACTTGACACTTGCAGAGCAGAAGATGCCTGTATCCCCATGCGCACTCTGAGAATACCCAATGGTCCCTGTCTGGGAGAGGCACAGAAAGCCAGCCCTGGTTTAGGAGCTGTCAGTCAGCGAAGGACAAGAAAAGGTGTCAGCCACCTTGTAAGTGTGACAAGGGGAGGAAAGTGGGCTGAGAGGAGAATGGGTAACTTCAGCACATGACAAAGACATAATAGGAAGGCACAAGGGATGAGATAGTGACGATACTGGGTTTTGAACATTGACACAATTTAAAACATAGTAAGCTTGGTCAAATATTTATCATAATCTTTCCAAGAACCTCCACTGCTCCTGTTTATTAATTTTAAAGGGATGGTATCTGCAGCTCCCAGTCAGAACCAAGGCTCCCCGAAACATGCAGAACAAGAGTATGGGGCCGTGCCATGCACAGCATACAGAAAAGGAAGGTAAGTAGCACACTAAGAACAGAGCAGCAGGGTAGAACTATCTACATGAGTTTTGGAGCCTTTGAAAGTCCAAATTTTCTTTTGAAGGAAATTATTCTGTTTCAAAAACAGTCGTCAATCCAAACCAAGCCAAATAGCACAATTGAAATTTCCCACTACAGTGTTGGTTACAAATATAACATCAAACCAAGTACCTCTCAGATTGCATTCTGAAAAGTGTACATTTCCATGAATCCCTGCATCCTGGCTCTCTGAGCATTTCTATGTACATGCATCACACATCTGCAGTTTTTAAAAATATAAAGAGACATCCCCACCTGTCTCTCCATTTTGTCGCACCTCTGTCCTCTTTATGCTCCCCCAAGAAATCATGTTTTGACACAAAATGTTGCACCACCACCAGCCTGCCTTGAGGCTGCAAAGGAACCGAAGGATGCAACAGGAATGAAGACAACAGTGTTCCAGAGACATCAGGGACAGGGACATAGGACCTACTCCTAAAATTTGGCGTCTGCAGTGTTCACAAGTGCAGACTGTCAGCCTGCCTCTGGCAGATTTTACCATTTCTGATGGCAACATAAATGAGGACATAAAAATGCAGGACTGATCTCCCCTAGTTGTAACTCCCTGGAAGCCCAGAGCACTAGTCATCCAGGCTCCCTTTATACTCAGTGAAGAGCAAGCGATACCTCCAGAAAGAGATTCATCCCTTCCTAAAACGGATACCTGGGGTAAACATGATGAATCACCTTCTGAAGGGGCTCTCTCTCCAGAGTCGTCCTGCCTCTGTAGAGGGGCCTCAGACCACAAGCCTGGATTTGATAGCTGTTACAAGCCAGATGAGAGGAATCACTCCTAAAGCAACTCTTTCAAAGCAGGGTCAGTGTCATCTAAGGATGACCCAGCTCAGTCCTCTATTCCACCATGTGCTTTACCTTCCTGGCTCGTTAGGGAGGGAATGGGTTGGTTTACAGCACTGGGAAGTGCAATGCCTCTATTAAAAAACTGCCTGTGCCAAAACTGAACCCCATTTTTGCAAGATTAATTATTGAGCTTTTTCTTCTGGCTGCTATATCACCAAGAAGTCATATTCTGCCCCAAAACACTTCTCCAATGTTTAAACCTACAAGACAGCTTCTTCATTTTAACTTGAAAGCTGTGCCCAACCTGCTGAGGTTTGAGTGTAGTTTCACCATTTATTACTATATATCAGGTGCTGGCATATCCTTGTGGTAAGAAGTAAAATCATTCCCTTTTTTCTCCAGTCCTTCACCTTAAATCTGTCACACATTTGGAAATGCTGGCAAGGGAACCAGGGTTACTGTGTTTCTTTACAGAGGTATAAGCTGCTAGGAATATATTAAATAACCCAATGTAATTTTACAAGTGCTGGTTGTATTCTTTGATATTTTCCACTTCAGGGACCATCTGCTTTCCTCAAGTCCGGTATAGTAATTTTTTTTTAATCTTCATGAATGCCAAAGGATTAAAAGATGAATTCAGAGATTAAGAGGAAGGTAACTGTAGTGGATATGGCACCAGAAATCCTGTCTTCCACAGTAAGCCCTGCCAGTGAACTGCGCTGTGGCCTTGAAAAAATCATTTCACCTCTCTTGTACTTCTGTTTTCCTGCCAATATTTTGCTTAAGTGGCTTCTGAGGCAACTCCTGTGGGTTTGTATAATGCTGCCAGTATAGGATCCCAGGATCGAGCAGAGTAGCACCATAGTACAAAAATAAGGACAGAAAATTTAGGAAGTACAGGGGTTTGAAAGGAAATATCTGCAAAACTTTTTTAAACCTGTGATGCTATCGGGGTCTTCAGATCTCCAGGCTCTAAAGGGGTAGCAGTTTTTTAAAGGAATAAGTACCTGTTGCAGATCATAATGGGGAAAATGTAGTCATCCATGTTTTTATGACTGACCTCTATTCTGCTTGGCTTGGTTATGTTTAATACCTGTGGAGCAGGTAATTTTAATAAATAGAAAAAGAGAGAAAGGGAGAAAGTGTCAGCATGAAGCTGGGTATGGAGTTATTGAGAACAGGAGTGTAAATGTGTCAAGGAAATCCCCAGTTATCCAAAAGGGAATGCAAGCAGCTTTGCAAACAGCAGAAGAAAGCTGCAATAACTGTACAGGGGTCTTAGCTTTGCAGAAAGATACTCATTTTTCAAACTATAAATCAAAACAAATCAAATCAGGCCTAATTTCTATAGTACCTTTCATACCGGGATCCCAAGGCACTTCACACAGAAGGCAAAGCCACTCAAGTGTTTATGAATGCAGCAGGTCACAAGAGCATGCCTTGAGCCAAGGTGTAAAGGCTGGGGGTGCAGCAGCACCAAGAGCTGAGAGGCCCCTGTGCCAGGGGACCAGGCTCAACATTCCCATGGGCAGAGAAAAGCCAGGCGCCACCAAGCTCAATAGAGCCACAGTGCACAGGTCTCTATGCGAGGTGCAAGGTACTCGTAAGCTATACATGTGTTCCAATGGCCTTGTAAAAGACAAACTCAAGCAAGATGACAACAGAAGAGCTGGCTAATGGCTCCACAAGGACAAACACAGAGACACAGCAGAGGCATTTCATTCCTCCTCCATTCTTTATCTACAGAGTACTGTGTTGGTGCCAGAAAAGGATGCTCTAAAATTGCAGCAGTGTACACAGGCTGCTGACCACAGCCAGCAGCTCCCAGGCAGCAGCCAAGTTTTGGGGTACATAGGCTGCCACCAATACAGCCCACTTTGAGGAAGCAGCAAACTTCCCAGCCCTTCCCTGGCACTATTCCAGGAAAGGCAGCAGATTGTCGTGTCCCCTTAGTCATATTCAGACACCAGGCTGCCCACTAGACCAGACGGAATGGAAATTACAGGTACAGCACCACCAGGGCAATGAAACCTTCAGCTGCCCTGAAACAGCTCTTGTTGCACCAAGATAAGGAACAAAAATGTTCTTGAGTGCAAAAGCTGCAAAACCGCTGAAATCCTTTCACCAGTGACTCTAGGCAGGCTCACCTTTCTAAGGTAAATTTCATCTCTGCTAATCCTATCAGTTAATATTGAAATCAAATACAATGCAGTATTTGATATGACAGTCTCCTTCTTATGAAGTCAGCTGCAGCATTTTTTATTTGCATACGATTTAATTACATTTTTATTCCAGGTCTTCTGCACATTGTGGGCAAAAGCACATGAATTCTGTATGACTGCAATGGTGGGAGAGATGATAAAACTTTGAATAATGCTGCAATGTTAAGAACTAAGGAAGATAAGTATTGCTGTTTTAGGAATGAGGCTTCAGGATGATGGGTAAAGTGAATAAACAGCACAGTCCCATTACTGAAAGATACATAACAACATCTCAGCTGCCCATATAATTTTTAAGATAGCCACAGACTCTTTCTGTAAGATACTTTGTTCACAGGCTTGATCTAACCCAATACTTAAGGAGAAAAAGTTCAGAAAGAGCAGAACAGCAGGGCACCTCAGTTCCAGGCAACACATAACTGTGGTGTTGCTGGTCTTAATCTCTGTGTTTCCAAGAGGTGGGCTGTGGATATGGGGCTTTCTTTGCCCTGGGCTCTCCAGCATGCGTGTTTGCTCTGTAACAATCCTGCTCCTAGATTAGCAAGGCACACTGGAGATCATAAAGAGGCTCTGCATAGTCAGAATGGAAAACACAACATTTGTGATAAAAGGAAACAGCCAAGCAAACAGTTGGATTCTGTGCATCAGTAACCATTATTTATGGTCACTGGTTATGAAAACCATTAAGACCTCTGAGAGCCAAACATTTGCTTGTAAGCTGAAGGCACACACACAGCATTGAAGTGCAAAGTTATATCCCAAGCCACTCGTAAATAGTAGCACATAGTGTAGAATAACTTCACTCTTTGTCACACCAATTGTAGCCATAAATTGGGAGGTTGATGAAGAGCTGCAAAAAAGCAGTGATAAGGAGAAGCCCCTAGTTGTTTTGCACACATGGGGAAGGTTTTGTGCAGACTTGGATACAAAATTCCCAGACCCAGTCACTGATGTCCTCAAATCCTGATGTGTAGAGTTAGTACTCAACTACCTTTTTCTTTTAAAAAGGTCTGAACTTGGTTTATGACACACATAACTCATTTGTCTGCCACATCAGAAATTAAGAGAAGGAAAACACCACATTCTTATATATTCAACAGTGGAATAGGCAATGGGAAATATTTCTGGTCTTTTAAGTGCAGAAGATTTTTTTTCTTCCTGGATTTTGTTCCTAGCCAAGTTCATGATTTCCCAGCATTTACTGCCCTAGTTTACCTATCAGTAGGCTGAGTATAATGATAGTGCTGCTTCTTAATTCAGAGTTCATGTTTTCACAGTGAGTTGAGACAAGCAGAAGGTGCTTTACGAATGTGAAATATTGATTTTTCTTTTTCCCCCCAAGTTTGCACAAGGTCTAGAACATTATACAGTAGGCAATGTGATCCTTGAGCACAGCATAAACTTCCTTCCTTTATGCAGCAAAAGGACATTCAGAAAGACAGAGATGTGCAGACAAAACCAATTCAAACAGGGCTGCCTGCCTGTGAAGAATGGGGATGAAAAGCCAATTATGGTTATTTTATCATTAAAATGTTTCAGTCATGACAATCCTTTACTTACTGGCCATTGGCCAGCACCTGCTGGATGACATGGCATAATTAAACTTTGTCTTTCTAAAATTTAAAGGGAATACAGTGTCTCCTAGTCCTCCACGATCACAAGGAACGTTTGTCTCTATTATCTTGGTTAAGGAGAAGGTAAACTCATAATATGCACTCTCAAGTATTTATTCTTGAAAACAACTCTTTATTCATGCCGGAACTTAAAAATATTTGAACTCAGTGCTCCAATGTGCAAAGCTTTCAGTGTTACTGTTTCACTAGTGCTAGGTGCATTTCCTCTGGTGTTGAAATTGTGAATACATGGAAATAGAAAAGGAGGCAACAGTTTTCTTTGGGTTAGCCATTTCTACAATGCACATGAAGGATTTAAAAAGTTCAGGACCAAATTTGGAAAACCGCTGCTTCCTCTGAGGAAAAGGAAAGGACTGATTAAGGCATAAATCTGGAATAATTCCAATTAATGATGCAGTTAAAAGATGGGAATAGCAGATTTGTAAGTGGTTTTCTTCTTTGGAAGAAAAATCACGGTCTTGCAAGTTTTCAACATCAGATCAGTTTTTCCTGCCATTCTGAACACTTCACATTCCTTTTCTGGAACTATAATTTTTAGCCTTCTATAGAGACAATATCAAAAAACTCCTCTTTTCATGCACACAAACATTTCAACAGATTCATTCACCAAGCAGGTATGTGCAAAACATAGGCAAAGCAGCACAACCCTCTAACAACGCAAATACATGTACACACACACACAGAGAAATGTTTCAATGCAAAAGGTAAAGGAAATACTAATTTTACACAGTAAGTTGATAGACTAAACAGTTCATGCTTATCAGTACTCATGAGCTGGTTTTGCACTGTAACTGGAGGTAGGATAAGACTAAAGGGAGAAGTAACTAGGTTAGGTACTATGAGAAGTGACTTTTCACAGCATGACAGGGTTATGCAAGCCCATCAGGGCCCTCATATGCATAATTGCATGGTTGAAGCCCATGTTCAAGGAGGCTTCACTGATCTCGGTACCCACACCTGCCAGAAAAATACTATATATGTTTCAATAAATGTTTCAATAAAGGTAGATAAAGTCTCACATGTGTGGACATGATCAGCAAGCTAAGTACTTGTGCTTCATTAATAAACCACTGTAAATTATAAACTGACCTCCACTATGTAATTATCTCAACCTCTTTTTCCATGCAATGGTTTTTGCCAGATGAAAGCCTATCACAGGAACTGGATTTTCCCATAGATGCTTCAGTCTTATAACAAGGAATGATTAGTTCTGTATTTCCCTTTCCCTGCTTCTCATACCCCAGGACAGCTCTGTTTTTTACGCTAATGTTGGCAGAGGGGTGTGAGTAGTTCTTGTAATTCAATCATCAAGCTTTAAGACTGCTTCCCAAGACTAAATGGAAGCCAAATCTCAAAGCTGCATGCATCCTATGGTGTACTGGGATCTAAATACAACTAATTTCTGCTGGCTGAACTGTAATAATGAAGACTGTGAGTGCTCAGTGGTAAAATTGGGGAGGCCGTATTTAAGGCAATGGAAGTTATACCCTGTGCAAAATCCTATTCCCCAGACCAAGGTGGAAATGCTGTTGCTGAATGCTGCAAGGATAAGACAGAAGAAGAGTATAATTTATGCATCATAATTGAAATCAAGGAAGCATTTCCTGCTAATGCTGTCATGCCTGCTTTGCAAGGCTAACCCTAATGACCAACAACTGTACTTTTTAATACAATTTCTGAAGCAAGTGGTAGCTAGGGAATAATCCCATTGGAACAGACACCACACATGCCTTCCCTACATTTCTTCATGTACAATTCACAGATGATTGCTTTGCAAGACTGTGGATGCATGACTTACTTATTCACTCTGGAAGAGTGAAGAGTCCCATAAAAGCATTTACTAATAGACTCTCTGGCAGGAAAATCCACCTCAGTGCAATTCCAAGCCACTCTAAACTTTTTTTAATCACCTAATGAACAGTATTTCCCTTTCACTGTTGGGAATGGACAGGCAGGTCTGGAAAAAAAATAACAACTAATCCAAATCACTGTCCACAAATGTGGCTGGACTTCTTTTTTGGGTTTGGGCCTTTTTTTCAGTAAAAACCCTGTGTCATTCTAGTTTAAATAGGAGGCAGAGACATTTCTTTTTATTTCTGACCCAGCAAAAAGCATGATGAGGAATGTGCTAAGAAAACCATGCTATCAAGATTCAGATCAAGGTTTACAGGTGCTCTGGCTCAAGGCTGAAGATTCAGGCAGCATGTTTTCTTTGGGGATAATCACATAAAGAGCCAAAACCCATCACTATTTGTTGAAGGAAAAAGAATGGTCATTTCTTACATGTACTACGCAGGGTGGCTTTAAGGAATGGGCTCATTCAGCTATAACTTGTACAAATCCTTAAATATCAAACAAATAGAGCAAAAATTAATGAAGAACAGCCTGAGACTTCCTGCTCACCTTTCTAACACTTTCAGGGTGCTACAAACAAGACATTTTTACCGACTGTCTGACATTGGCTGCATTTGCCCGTGCTCAGACAAGCTCTCCTCTCCACTAGTAGGGTCAGTCTAAGAACATACATTTAGACACAAGAACCATCACTGGTAAGAGCCACATCCCCACATTCCCTTCCTTCTTATCATTTCAGTTTAGCCTTTTCTTGTTACTCCATCTACTTACAGCAAGAATATTAGCAAATGATGTAGCAAATCAGTGATAAAAGCCACTGGTCATTAAAATGAGGAGGCATCCTGGGTTTGAGCACTAATAAGAGGGCATTAGCACTATAACAGCTGTCACATTAGACCACATTAGTGCCACATCCAGTCTGTGTGAGCCAACTCTTGGAAAACCAAATCTTTTTTGTTAATTGTTTTTCATGATGTTTTTGTCTTTCATGATTCTTCTGACTGCAAGCCTAGCTAGTCAGGCTCTTCCCTCACTCAGAATCTCACACAGAGAAATGTGCTGGCTCCTAGCAAAGAGAATGACCTGAACAGACACACAAAAAAAAAATCCTAAATCTTCCCTAGTTCTTATCTGCCTGAAAAATACACACTGAAGATTCATGGATACATCCATACTAGTGCTGACATATCATAGAAAGCAATAAGACAGCTAAAAGAAATTAGCTTTTATGTGGCTGTGTCTGCCAAGGCTAAAATCGTTTCCACCTACAGTCACTAAGGGTCTTCCTAGAGTAAAATCCTTTTTGGATCCTAAACTAGACTGCTTTTGATTTATTCAGTCTAGTATAAGATCCTCTTTGCTCCTGAATGTAAAGATACAGGATCAATAATTTCATCATAGCAATAATTTCTACTTCGTGTCAGATACGAACTGTTGACAGATGATGCTCCATCTGTCACAGTATTTTAGAGTAACAAGCCAAAACACAGCAAAAAAAAATATTGTAAACTGTACTGTTAGGAATCATTGCAACAGAGCATCTTGGGGGTTTTGTAAATAAAATTTATTATAATGAAAAACCCCAATTCAAGGCTTGGATACTGGGACAGGTATAGCTATTTAGCATCTTTACACAAAGGGTCTGAAATCTAATAGTGATTAGTAAGGCACCATTTGAAGTAAATTTACATGGACAGACAACCACATGCCTACTGTCCTTACACTTGGAACTGGGCAGTGTAAGCTAGAGCCCATCTAGAAGCCATGTTATGACTCTCACACTGTGTGAAGCCCTAGCTACCACTCTAGTTATAAATTCACATTCCCCCGGATTGATGTTTAAATGGAGCATTCACGTAATGGCCTGTGTCTACTTATTCCAGCATGTGTAGGTCCACCTGTGTTCAATGGGGTTAAGCCAACAGGTGTGTGGGGTAGGATTGGCAAGTATAGAAATAGAATAAACTTTGGAAGGGCCAGAGATGGGTGATCCCTACTGGCACCTACTAGCACCCACTGGTGAGGAGATCCCATGGTTCTCATCTTCGCCCTTTCTCCTCCTTTTTCCATTAGGGTGGTGATAGCCACAAGGGATTCAGTATCTGTTTCCTCTGCAAGGGTATGCTCTTTAAAATATATGCCTGTCTAACCTGAAAGTGTGGCCCACCCTTTAATTTCAGTCTCATTCAAGTTTCTAACCCTCATATGCTTCGCGTTTTTTCCCAGAATATCAGAAGGTTGAAGGCAGGAAAGATGGATGATCCTGCCCTCGAACTGGCACTCATTTTCCAAGTCAGATTTCTACCACAGGCTCCCTGCTAAAGCTGTTTCTCACTAAAGCACACAGATATGGACAGAAACAAAACAAAGCTCCTGATGCAGCAGAATGTACTGGAACACAATGCACAAATCAATAATTTCAAATTTAAAACTTCATGCAAGTCACACAAACCAGAACCACTCAGCTTTGCACAGTCCTCAATGCAGCTCTCTGTTCAAAAAGAAACAGAGCAAGAGAGAAAGTAAAAAAAAAAAAAAAAACCTGCATAGAAACAACACAAAATTACATTAAGCTTGATTTATTTTCTGTATTTGCCGGTATATTCTATGCTTAATTCTGCTTTTATCAAAGCTGTTTTCCTCCTTTCCACCAAGCCCAGCCCAGTGGCACAGCTTCCTCGAAGTTTTCTCTGTGTTTGCTGGATGAGCAAAGCCTCTTCATTTCACACATCATTTACAGCTCGCTGCTGTGATTTCAGAAAGTCAGTGAGCTTTTACCAAGCTAACAAGTGAGATAAACACTTTGCGTGTCTGCTAATTCTAAAAGTTCTGCAGATTTTCTGACAGTAGGTACCCTGAGCAGGCAGGGAAATTCTGCAGTTTCAGTTCGATTTGCATCACATGGCAAACAAGTTTGCCCAGAAGTTAGTAAATAAATCAGAAGAAAGGGAGGGAAATAACAGACTCTTCAAAGACATATCGTATTTCCATAATGCAAACCTAATTCCTCTCAGCTTTCAATGTATTTTACGTGCCTCACTAAATTTATTCACTCATTCTTTGTTTGAATCAATAGATGAAAAAGTTTCTTTCTCTCTTTACTGTCAGTGAGCCATACTTAGCCATCTTCTCCTGGCATAAGAGAATAACTGTTCACTCAGGGACAAATACTGGATAATGAATCCAGCTGCCCAGTGTGTCCAAGTCAAGCTTGTATTTTCAAGATCACTGGACATGAAAGACATGAGAAACTGGATGTCTTATCTGTACCTGGGGAATTTTACCTGATATTCACCAAATTCATTGGCAAACCTTCTATTTATTGCAAAGTTTTAGAACTGGAGCCCTGTGTGTGCATATGTAAACTGTGCAACTATGTGTACAAATAACAATACAATTTAAAAAGGTAAATTACAGATGCAAGTTAGGTGTGGTTTTTATGTCTGGCCAGGTGTATGTCCAAAGCTTTTAAAAGCATGGTTCTATCTGAACAAAGAGAAACAGGAAAAGCACAACTAAACAGAAAACGTGTGACTCTTTCCAGAGGGATTTTTTCATGTGAGAACACCTGAGTCCATTCTTCTGTGCAGCCAGAGATATGATCAGTTACAGTCAATATATCAACTTATATTAAAACAACACCAACACAAGGTATAAAAAAACCCGCATAAACATTTTACTATCTGTTTTGTTGTGGGTTTTTTTTCTCCACATCACTAGTAGCACCCTCCTATGCACAGTGAGCTTTGGCACTGCAAAATGACTAATCCCTTCTGGATTCTTAGAAAGTCACCACCATCAAACCTCAAGATCAAGATTATTAAATGAAAGAATTACATGTCTTATTTATTAACAACAAGAGAAAAAAAAAGAACAGTGAAACATTTCAACCTGCAGGCCGGCAACAGACAAGCAAAGGTCTTCATTGGCTACTTTCATTTAACTTCCTTTAATAGCATAATAACACATGATCACAGCTAACAGAATTGGCAATAAAATGGCTATTCATATTTAATCAGTATGGAAGAATAAGGACTAAAAAAAGGATGAGGGAAAAAATGGATGGATGCCTTCATGCTGGCATCGCAGTCCAGAGAGACTGGAAAGTGATGATTGTCTCATGTTCCTTATTTCACACAGCAATATGTTGTAAAGAGGATGGAATCAGTCACATATGTTCTGGTCCTGGCTGGGATGTGTCTGTTTTTTACGAGCATGAAAAGAATGTTTTTCCACATTAATAAGGACTTAAGGAAATACATAGCTACATCTTCCAAACCAAACAAGAGAAAGCCAGAATGAACAAGATGCAACCTTCTGAAGCAAAGTTATGCTTAAGGCAAAACCTCAAAAAAATGTAAGTGAGAGGCCCCACTGCTAAACTTCAGCCTCGCATCCCCTTTGCCCTGGCAGTGCTCAGAGAAATACCCATATTGCTGAGGGAAATCTCTTGCATATAAACCCTCAGGAAACTAAAGATCTAATTTAGGAAAATATTTAAAATCTCAGACCATACACGTAAGCTCAAATTTAAGCATGTGCTTAAATGTGTTCCTGAAAGACACTCTACTTGTGTAACTGGTTTATTTCAGCTGTCATCAACCCTAAATAGTTACAAATTGAACCATCAGCATTTTAGTTATATCACATCAAAGCTAATTTTTAAGTTTGTCTTTCGAAGGATGCTGACTGCTGTATCTAAAGCATCCAAGGTCTTTTTCTTTTGGAGAGAAGAAATGTAGCAGATCAGGCAGAAATGCACAGGGGTCTCTGAATATTTTTGCTGTAGATTGCTGTGCAAAACCAATTATTTCACAAATTTTAAAAAATCCATGCAAAGCAGGATATTTCAAACACTAAAATAAGCATCACTGGTTTTGAGAGAAATAATCATGTTATTGTGGAATACTAATCCAAATAAGCTTCTTTATATTCCAAAATATTGTTTTATATGTGGCAGTTTGTATTCTTTTTGGTGTGTCTTTTAAAAGGGACACAGTATTTAGGAATTGAACTATTAGACCTCAGCAAGGCTGCTCTCTCAGGAAGAGGAGGACTCATTGCAAGCACTTGAGAAAGACAACAAAACAGTGAACTGAAAAATGCCTCCAGTGCCAAAGATATTTTTAAGATATCGTTGAACAATGTTAGCAAAATTAACACTTGCAAGGAAGTAGAAAATGAGTGAGAAGCAGGGCTCAGGCAAATGCTAATTGGGGAGGTATTCATATTCCTGTTCAGAGAGGCAAAACAGTCTCTTGGGTAGAGCTCCCCTGGGATTCTGGAGGCAGAAGCTCTCTTCCCACCCATCACTCTCTGAATCCCCAGGTGACCCTTCACATTCAAAGCCAAGATGCTCCCTGATCTGCAGAACAAAAGCCATGAACTTTGTGGAGCACTCTGAGATATGCCATTACAAAATTCTGTGTCAGGAACAAGAATTCCAAAATCTGCAATTAGTTGTATAGGAAGGTATCACACAAAGCAGACCAGATATTTCTACCACAAGATTTTCTTTTGACATCTGTTTAAAATTTAAGTGAGCAATAATAAGGTGCTGAGCTTTGTCTCCATTACAGCCTGGAACCAGCAGGAAGCTCTAGTGCTGAAATACTGCCTCTAATTTTTCATTTTACTTTATACCAAATTACCCATATTTCATTTGTTCTAAAGGCCAATATAATAATATTTTTAAATGACATTTATATGAAACATTTTCCCTCCAAATTCTTTTCAAGGTATTCACAAGTCACACCTCATTACATCAGGGAGGCAAATAACTGCAATGCCCATTAAAAGGGTCTGCACTAGTTCAAGAGAAGTAGCTTGCCTATATCCCCCAAAGTGGTGGCCAATGCAAAAGTGGCTTCCATATCCGTGATATCTCCAGTGAAAGTGTGCAGTGATACATGGAAAAGCTCTGTGTCTTAGGTAAAAAAAAACCAAAGAATTAAAAAAAAAGTCATTGTGGGCAAATTTGGGAGTGCAACTGTTAACAGCAGGTAAGAAATAAATTACCAAGGCCTTCATTTCCACTATGCAGATGCAGCTCTCATCAGTGGAAGCCTTCCACATACCTTGAGGACAGACTGATGCAAAACATCACACCTTCAAAAGCAGAGAAGCTGTTACTGGGCTTCTGGTATCCCAGCTGGGCACTTGTGAAAGTGCTACCCATAACAACATTTCTGCCGATGTAATCGCTTCATGCAAAATGTACAGGTTAATTTTCCTTCCTCTTACTGGGATCAACAGTGGGTAACTTCTGAGAGGTCATAGTGGGGCAAAGAGAGAGAAATGGCAAGTTCAAATTGCCGAAGAAACACTGTATATTACTTTTTAATGTGAATGTGGCCTAAATGGTGATTCTTAACTTTAGTGAAAAAGGTTTCTTAAAGCTTGCCTACAAAAACAGTCTGGTTGCCACATTCTCCCTCATATCTTTCCAGCTGCACTAAAGTTATGTGTATTAGAACAAAGGTACCACATATTTCTGGATTGAAAATTTATGCGGTCCCTCTCTTACAAATTAATTGCCAGGAATGGAATCAGAAAGAAATACTGAGGTGAAGTCTAGATGTAAGAGTGCTTACAGTAAATTTTCCTCAGCTCTTTTGGTTCCATACATAAGATTAAATGTCCTTATAACTCTTGGCTTAATATCTCAGCCAAGCCTATAGCAGTGTCATAGGTTTACAGGCTGCTGCTTCAGTTTCTACTCTTCTTTACCACTCATTAGACTTTGGGGGTCTAAAATGGCCTTTGTTCCTGCCAGCAACATCCTCCTGTCATCCAGATTAAGGATTCATGCACTTCATTTAGTGTAATGCGACTTTTTATATCCAAGATAATTTTCTGACACTTGTGCACACCTGTTGTAAAGGGGAAGAGTTATTTTCCAATGTCTCTGCTCAATTATTAGTGTCATCTGTAATAAACTATTCTGATTTAATTGCAGAATTTGTCTTTGTTGTACTGTGGACAAAAAGAAACACAATAGAGCATTAATTTAAACAGCAAAACTAATGTTCACAGCAATATAAAAAATATTCCAAAGCTGAAGATACTTTTTCAATTTGTTCCATCCAATGGCACTCGAGCCAGAAACAGCCGGCTGATGCACTGGTAAAGAAGATCTCTACTGGTGCTGCTAGGAAAAGGCGGCGGGTCGTAGTAGTAGGGGACTCTACACTGAAAGGGACAGAAGGACTCATCTGTCAGCCAGACCCCGTCTCAAGGGAGGTGTGTCACCTACCGGGGGCACGGATCAGGGATGTGGCAGAGAGCCTGCCTGCTCTAGTAAGTCCCACGGACTATCACCCACTCCTGGTGATACATGTGGGTGCTAGGGATATAGACAGTAGTAGACTGGGGAACATAAAGAAGGACTACAGAGCCCTGAGGGAGGTGGTTAGGGGCTCTGGAGCCCAGATAGTATTTTCATCAATTCTCCAGGGTACAGGGGATGACCTAAAAAAAGCTAGGAGGATTAGCCAGGTTAATAAATGGTTAAAAGGGTGGTGTCATAGTCAGGGGTTTGGGTGTCTTTAACACGGGACCCAAGTTAGTAAGCCAGGTCTACTGGGTGCTAGTGGAGCTGGTCTGTTTTGGTAGGAGGCTTGATAGGCTGGTCAAGGAGGCTTTAAACTAGATGTGTTAGGGGAAGGGGGCATCATTCCATCCCAACTCCATGCTTGACCTCGTGCTCACCAACAGGGAAGGGCTCGTTGGAAATGTGACGTTCCAGGGCAGCCTTGGATGCAGCGATCATGAGATGCTCGAACTTGAGATCCTCAGGACAGTGAGAAGAGCATGCAGCAAGCTCACTGCCCTGGACTTCAAAAGAGCAGACTTTGGCCTCTTCAGGAACCTGCTTAGGAAGGTTCCATGGGATACAGCCCTAGAGGGCAGGGGGGCCCAAGACTCTTGGTTGATATTCAAGGATCACCTGCTACAAGCTCAGGAGGGTTGCATCCCAACCAGAAGGAAGTGCAGCAGGAGGGCAAGGAGACCTCCTTGGACGGATTAGGAGCTCCTGAGGAAAATTTGAATGAAAAAAGAGGCTTATAATAAGTGGAAGCAAGGACAGGTGGCCTGGGAAGAGTGCAGGGATGTTGTCCAGGAAGCTAGGGACCAGGTTAAGAAAGCTAAGGCCCAGTTAGAATTAAACTTGGCTAGGGATATTAAGGATAACAGGAAGGGATTCTACAAGTGCATAGCAAATAAAAAACAGACTAGGGAGAATGTAGGCCCCCCTCAGGAAGCTCTCAGAAGAACTGGCTACACAGGATTTGGAGAAGGCTGAGGTTCTGAATGACTTCTTTGCCTCGGTCTTCACTGGCAAAGGCTCTGACCAAACCACCCAAGTCTTGGAAGGCAGATGCAGGGACTGTGAGAATGGGCCCACTGTAGGAGAAGACCTGGTTCGAGACCATCTTAAAAATCTGAACGTGCACAAGTCCATGGGTCCTGATGAAATCCATCCATGGGTCCTGAAGGAGCTGGCAAATGAAGCTGCTATGCCACTGGCCATCATATTTGAGAAATCACGGTAGTCAGGTGATGTGCCCAACAACTGGAAAAAGGGAAATATAACCCCCATTTTCAAGAAGGGGAAAATGGATGACCTGGGGAATTACAGACCAGTCTCACCTCTGTGCCTGCCAAAATCTTGGAGCAGATTCTCCTGGAAGGCATGCTAAGGCACATGAAAATCAACAAGGTGCTTGGTGACAGCCAGCATGGCTTCACTAAGGGGAAATCCTGCCTGACCAATTTGGTAGCCTTCTATGATGCAGCTACAGAACTGATGGACAGGGTTAGAGCAGTTGACGTCATCTACCTGGACTTGTGTAAAGCGTTTGACACTGTCCCACACGACATCCTTGTCTCTAAATTGGAGAGACATCAATTTGATAGGTGGACCACTCAGTGGATAAAGAACTGGCTGGATGGCTGCACACAAAGAGTTGTGGTCAATGGCTCAATGTCCACCTGGAGACCAGTAACGAGTGGTGTCCCTCAGGGATTGGTGTTGGGGCCGGGCTTCTTTAACATCTTCGTCGCTGACATGGACAGTGGGACTGGGTGCGCCCTCAGCAAGTTTGCCGATGACACCAAGCTGTGTGGTTTGGTTGATACGCTGGAGAGAAGGAATGCCATCCAGAGGGACCTTGACACGCTTGTGAGGTGGGCTGATGCCAACCTCATGAAGTTTAACCATGCTGTCCTGGGTTCAGCAGTAGCAGTCATGTTTCTCCTTTGTGGTAGCTGGTGCAGTGCTGTATTTTGACTTCCAGCCTGGGAACAATGTTGGTGATACCGATGTTTTCGGTTGTTGCTAAGTGATGTTTACCCTGACCAAGGACTTTGTGAGGCTCATGCTCTGTCAGGGAGGAGGAGAAGCTGTGAGGAAGCAGAGACGGGGCACCTGACCCAGGCTAGCCAAGGAGGTATTCCATACCACAGCACGTCATGCCTGGGGTGGGGGGTAACTGGGAGTTACCTGGAAGGACACGGGCTTCTGGGTGGGACTCGTTTCTTGGCCGGTGGTATCGTATTCTCTTCCCTTGTTATTTTCTCTTATCATTGTTGTAGTTGGTGGTAGCGGTGGTGATTTGTGTTGTACATTGGTTGCTGGACTGTTCTTGTCTCAACCCATAGGAGTTGCACCCTTTCTATCCTCCTCCCCGTTCCTCTGGGAGTGGGGAAGGGGAGAGCCCCGGTGGGGGGTGAGGGGTCCTCGATTGTTGTCAGCCTGGCACCACTCACTGGGAGTGAGTGAACAAGTTGCCTGACTGGGTTTAAACCATGACACATGCCAAGTGCAAGGTCCTACACCTGGGTTGGAGCAATCCCAGGCGCAGCTACAGGCTGGGCAGAGAAGAGATTCAGAGCAGCCCTGCAGAGAAGGACTTGGGGGTGTTGGTTGATGAGAAAATGAACATGAGCCAGCTTCAGTGTGTGCTCTCAGCACAGAAAGCCAACTGTACCCTGGGCTGCATCAAAAGGAGCGTGACCAGCAGCTCAAAGGAGGTGATCCTGCCCCTCTGCTCTTGTGAGACCTCACCTGGAGTATTGTGTGCAGTTCTGGTGTCCTCAACATAAAAAGGACATGGAACTGTTGGAACAAGTCCAGAGGAGGGCCACGAGGATGATCAGGGGACTGGAGCACCTCCCGTATGAAGACAGGCTAAGAAAGTTGGGGCTGTTCAGCCTGGAGAAGAGAAGGCTGCGTGGAGACCTTATAGCAGCCTTCCAGTATCTGAAGGGGTCCTATAGGGATGCTGGAGAGGGACTCTTCATTAGGGACTGTAGTGATAGGACAAGGGGTAACGGGTTAGGGTGGTGAGGCACTGGAATAGGTTGCCCAGGGAGGCTGTGAATGCTGCATCCCTGGCAGTGTTCAAGACCAGGTTGGACGAGGCCTTGGGTGATATGATTTAGCGTAAGGTGTCCCTGCCCACGGCAGGGGGGCTGGAACTAGATGATCTTAAGGTCCTTTCCAACCCTAATTATTCTATGATTCTATGATGAGGTGATTCTTTTGAGAAGACCATTAGACTCATAAACCTGGTGCATAGGGCTTAACACAGGTACAAATATGAGCATTCACACATTCATAAACAAATGGCACACCTCTGAATTGCAATACAGCAAGTAACTTCACATCCTAGGAATATGCTTGAGAGACAGCATTAGCTGTTCAGCCAATACCCTTTATATCAAGTGATTTGGCAAAATCAAAAGTGGTACCTGCCTGGGAAGTGGTACAATTTACATTTAGGGTAGCAGCATGGAGAGGTTAAAACAATGTTCTCATTGACTGCAGTGTACTTCTCTTTCACCTTGGAGTGAAAAAACATCATTTATGCTTCTTTCTTTTTTTTATTTTTCCCTTTTTTTTCTTCCCCTCAAATGCAGCTGCCACATGTGGGGACTAGATTTAGTGTGACTCCAGCCTGATTTTTCAACACTGGTCAATTCAAGTCTCTGATGCCTTCAACAGTAGCTGTCAAGGGGCAAATTTAGACTTTTACAGAACAAGAAAGTTGGACACACAATACGACTGACGAATCCCATATTGCCCCATGTTGCTGATGTGCTTGGTATATAGCCTGGACAATGTTCTACTTTCACACACACACACTCACTCATTTTTCATCCCTCTCCAAATAAGAAACCATAAAGATTAAAGAACATACTAAACTGAGCACAGAGAAAGGCTTTTGAAAACACTGCCTTAACTCTTCAGTGCTCCTTTTGTTAGTAAAATGGCCATAATCCTTGCATCATATTATCTAATTTTACATAATTCCCCTCTCTACAATATCCTGTAAGACCCAGGGATGACAAGGCCTATAAAACTATATTGTTACCTATTTTTCCTATTCATGGAGTACCACTTCTGTTTGTCTCCTGTCAGGAACCCTGCAGTACAATGACATGTATAATGCATTTCTATAGCATGCTGCTGAGCAGCTCTCTTCCCCTGGCTCAGTCTTACTTTGGAGGACACAACTTGCCAGAAACCACTAAGACCCTCCATACAAACAACCAGAAATTAAGGCTCCACAGGGGAGCACATTGCTGCCTTACAGCAAGGAAATAAGAAGCAGGCTTACGGCAGCCCAGGAACTGATCATATTTTACGTCAGTTTAGTCAGCTATCCTCACAGCAGCTTTCCTACACTTCCTATTCTTGAATTTCCACCCAGTAAAAGGGCTCCCATGGCTGAGGTACAAGGCCCTTGACACATCCTGTTAGCACTGTATCACAGACCTTCAGAAGCACCACTGTGTGTCTTGTTCTTCCACCATCACCAAAGCAGTAATGGTGTCACTTTCAAATGCATCAGCAGCTGAGGTTAAGTGTTATATCTGTTTAATATCTCATGTACTTTCTATCTAAGACTCTCCTCTGGTGTCAGGGGATGAACTAACTACTCACTTGTGTCTCCAATATGTGTAAATTAGCATTTACATGATATAATTCCCCATCTGCACACACATTCAAGAGATACATATTTCAAAGCCACTCTTCCAGGATATAGATTGGTTCATACCACACAAAGTCGTTGCCTCTCAGGGCAAGGGGATTTGATTTACACATGACCCCACGGTGCACAGAGACATGTCAAGCTGCCATGAGCTATGATACTGCCTGAAAACTCCCTGGATGTGGAGGAATGGTGCTGGCAGCTTCCTCAGAGCCTTGCACCCACAGCCTACCGCTGGGGAGGAGTGCAGTACAAGGTCACAGCAACACATCCCTTTCAGGGCAATCCCTCCCACTGCCTTGAGGGAAATATCTCTCTGCTCCTCCATCTATGCAGTCTACCCCCTTCTATAAGACAAGGAGTTTCCTGAACTTTGCTTTTCTGACACAGCAACACAAGTTGCTGTATAGGTCAGTTGACACATGTCCCCCCTCTGAGTAGAGAGGTTCAATAGTCCTGTCTTGACATCTTCTTTAACAAGCAGTCTGACAGGTTATGCAGCTTCCAGTCATTTTATTGTTAGGAGCTGGGTAAAAGCTCGTGGAAGATGGTGGGCGTAACACTTCATCCTTTCATTCAGAATAAATTCAGAAAAGCCATTAAGGTTCTTTATGAAGCCAGATGTTTGAAACACTAATGATCTCCACCCCAAACATAACTACATGCCATCTCCCAAAACAAAGACACATGTGGACAGAGAGGTTTCACAGGCAATTATGTTGTGAGGGATTGTGCGTGACAGAAACAGCAAGACCAGAAAAGCTGAGGAAAAAGACAAAAACAGACCCTGTCACTATTCTGACTAAAAACGAAAGAATAAGCATCTGGATGAGCAGGGGTTGGGCCAGAGAGACTTGACCCTGTGTGTAAAGAGATTATCTCCTGCCTGAACCCCCCATGGGTTCAAGGGATCAGTTCCTCGTGCATTCTTTTTCATAATATAAGATTTCATCAAGACCACCTGATTGCCTCATCCATCTCTTCTCCTAACAAAAGAGCAGTAGTACCCTGAACTTTTGCTAACTTCTCAGGTCAGATATATGTAACATCTAACCTAAACAACTTTCAGCATCAGTGCTCACATACACCATCTAATGAATGAATTAAATTCTGATGGTAGTTTTAGGGGTTGGGGTTTTTTTAACCACTCCACAAGCTGTGCAAACTTCCACTGTCTACCCAGCCCTGCACACAGAGCTCAGAGGAAAAACAACACCTGCCCCTGGAGGACACTGAAGTCCAACATGGAAACCTGTTAAGGGTTTCGTGATTCCAGTTAATTTACAGCTGTGGTACCATTTTGCATTTGCTTCCACAAAACCAGTATGCACCTAAGGGCTATTCACATGTAATGACCATAGTCAGTAATAAGCAAATGGTTACTATTTAATTCACAGATATTAATAATGGTCACATGCAATATTTTAAGGGGAAAATGTGGAGGAAAGGGGAGAACTGTCATTCTGCAAGCATATACTGTATAGTGCTCATTAATTAGTTGTTCTTATTTGCAGCACTTTTTTTAGCCATTGGATAGCTTCACAGAGATTCAAAGCCATCATATGACCAGTTATTTTCCTCTTCTTACAGCTCAAATGAGTACAGTCTTAAGAAAGCAGTGCTTCGGACCACTTGTACTGATAACAAAAGGGAGAGCACCTCCCAGCTTTTGAGTGAACCACCGACAACAACTGTTGACCACCCTTCCCTCTATCTCACTGTACTAAAGCAGCCAGCTTGCAAAATATCTCTTCTTCAGGTGCCCCAAAGCACCATGTCTTTCCCAGTCCCCTCCTCCCTGCATTAACCGCCATGCTTGGCCTTTCTGCGTTTCTTCTACTTTCTCCAAACAGCTCTTAGGAAGAGGCAGAAGACTTTGCTCTCCTCCACTGATCATGACAGCAATGTCCTCAATCTCTGACTCCACCCAGGAATAAACCTATAACCTTTTGCCATTTTCTTCAACTTTTAACTAAAACTTCTCCTTCCCAAACACTGTTCCCGCCTGCACCCTGCAGTTGTGTTTGTGCATCTCCTTACTCTGCTCACTGTCTCCTTTCCCTGACTTACCCAGCTGCAGCAGCTTAAAAAGGGAGTATGAGATTTTGTCTGCAATTGATTTTAATTCTTTCCCTCATGCTGCCCCTGCAGGCATGAGTTTGCCAGCCCAGCTGTGGCACTGAGCTCAATCAGTTCTCCCTCACGCACAGCCTTCCCTCAACAAGCTGTGACTGATCAGAGAGGGACAAAGGCACACGTACTTTCATATTCATTTCTTTGCCTGCTCCGGAGTTTTCTTACAGTATGAGGCCTATCAGAAGAAAATATCTGCTTTTTTTGTTGTTGTTTTTAAGGTAATGGTCTCCTCCACAGCCCTGAAAGCGCAAACACCACAGCACTTGGCCTACTGCAGGCAACCCAGAGAGGGGCTCCAAAATGAAAGTGAAAGCGATGAAAGCAGCTGAAGTGTTCAAGCAAAATGAAAATACAAAATGCTTGAGAGAACAAAAAGCAATGTTAGCAGGGCAGCTGATAGATTTTTGAATACTCTTTTTGTAATAAGGCTCTACTGTGTTGTTTGAAGGGCTGAATGGGAGGAAGAAATACGAAATTCTCCTTCCTGCCACCAACTTTCTAGAAGAGTCACAATGATCATACAATCACAGAATGGTTGGGTTGGAAAGGACTTTAAGATCATCTAGTTCCGACCCCTTTTCCATAGGCACAGACACCTCACACCAGACCATGTCACCCAAGGCTCTGTCCTACCTGGCCTTGAACGCTGCCAGGGATGGGGCATTTACTGCTTCCTTGCACAGCCTGTTCCAGTGCCTCACCACCCTCACAGCAAAGAATTTCTTGATGCACAGTGTATCTGGCTTGGACAGCTTTCTTCTCTTCTAATGTTTAATATTCCCCAAGTCCTCCTGTCTATCAAGTTACCTAATGGGTGAGAAGGCCATAGTGCTATACCTCACCTGGCAAAACATCTAACATGATCATCTGCAAGATCAGCCCCAGTCACTGCTTATTATCGAAGCCTCTCATTTTGTGACCCCCACACCCAGCCAGATTCTAACTTGAAGATCCTTTCACACACTAGTAGCTTCCTGCAAAGCCAAGCATAAGGAGACAGGCTACAAGTTACACACCACATCCCAGAGGAGTGAGATACAGTGAACACAACAAAAATGTTGGGTGGTATGTAACATACCTGATACATGAGATTTTATGGTGAAATTTGAATTATAACAGCCAGATCTTTTCCAGATAAGATTTTCAGTAACACTGAAACTGCACCAAGACCACAAAAATGTAAGCTATAGGATAAAAAACCCTGCCATTTTGCAATTAAAAAATGTATCTTGATTACATGCGCATTACCCATGACAGAAGGAAATGGAGGCTAATACAGGGCAAGAACTACATCCATGAATTTCTGCTCTGACCCACAGTGATTATAAGTGCAGAGCTTTGGAGCACTTGTCAGTCAGGGACTAACCTGCAAGAGAGCAAGAACCAGTAAAGGTACTCAGGAAAGGGGTACTGCGGTCCTCTGTGAAGCTAGAACTAGGAGGAATAAACAGCAGGACAAAGCCTCCACAATAAAACCATGTGGGAGCAGCTGAAGGATGCCATTAAAAAACTATGGACAGATGCATAGATGTCCAAAACCCACTATATGTTCTAAAACCTGATGCACAAAGGAAAATAAAGTCAAATGCCTGGTGATCCTGAAGAGAGAAGTCCAGAAAGGTGAGTGGAATAGCATAGAACTTGCTTTTCAAAACATAAATGGGACCAGTGGAGTGGTGCTGAACCTGCTTTGTGAAGAATGTACTCTCTGTAACTGGATGGAGTAATTCTCTAGTAAAAGCCTTTATTCTGTAGGAACTGATGATTCCTCCAGAAAATGCTTGCATGACAACCCATCATGTCCCAGACCAGTCCAAGACTTGGCCTTTTGGAAGTAAATCAAGGACACAGTTTTAGTATGGCTCTGATACTGACATCACACACAGCTTTACAAGTTGCTCAGTGCTCGTATTTATTGTTAAAATAAGGAGAGATCATAGGAGTTCATGGTGCTCAGCGTGTGGCACAACGGGGTGTACGCATTCTTTCAGTGCAAACAGTGACATCTCCAAATAATAAATAAGAACAAGTAAATAATTTTGTTACTCCATCTCTTGATCTTGTCTTACAAAGGTGATCTTATGGAGTGATCCTGCTGGACACTTACAGATCACCATTATTAATGTGATGTACCTTATTAAGCAATTTGTCCAAAGACTCTTAAGAACCTTAAAAGCTTTAAAAAGGGAAACAGACTTTAAACCTTGTTATATAGCAACTGTTGTCATCTTTCTTTATTCCTTAAATCTTACTATTTGAGAGAGAAAAAGAAGAGACACTCTGGGGGAGAGACAGCAAAAATAACAATTTGCAAATCTTCTTGTTGAAATAGATTTAAATCACAGATGCTGACGTTTTACTGAAACTACACTTCTGCAGTAGAGGGAATGTAGAAGAAAGGAGGGCTGACCCTTCCTGTCTTGAATGATAAATATTAAATCTACTTGAACTCTAGTAATTTACAGAAGCTTAAGCAACAAACAGAAAAGGGCTGGCTGAACCTAAAAGAACTGGAACATTTCTCAGTGCTCTGGGAGCCCTTTCTCATTTCAGTGCAGCTCTGCGTCCTTGGCTATATTTTCCAGCTTTCTGAAGATGAAATACTGAAGCTATTCAGCATTTTGCTATGGTTGCAGAAGAACATGGGAGGCAGGCAAGTGAAATTACAGGAGCAGAGATGCCTTCTGTTAGTATGCGTAAGTTCTACTGTCATTCGCTCCAATTTCAAAGAGCAGCATTTGTAGTTAAAAGGAAAACTCACTCCAGCACTTAAAACCAATCACAAATAAACAGAAAAACATTTAGGGGAAACACACTGTCTTTATCACAGGAGCAATTACCAGCCTTAACTGCAAAGACTGATAGGTGACCCCTCAAATAAGTGGCCATAAACCTTTCATCTGCTGAGAACAGTAATGACTGCCTGAATATGAATTAATTCTATTGCATGAAACTGAATTTCATGCTTACCACTGACTAAGAATGAGAAAAGAATGAGTCCTTGGCATGTTCATCTACGAAGAAACTTCTCTCACTATGAAGAACCATGCAGCAAGATTATAATTATTAAAGCAAAGGACCCAGTGAGATGTACAGCAGTTGTCATTCCCACAGCAGTAATTTACTACAGGGCACTTAAGAGGGTCAGCATGTCCCTCAGGATTGGTCTCCAAATTAGAACACATAACATCCTGACATCTTCTGCTAAATGGTTCCCAGGCAATTGGAGCATAGGGATATTTGTGTGCTAGGGAGATAGCTGGTATGGGAGTATCAGCTTGGTATTCCTCAGCTGTGAACTGGAAGGACAGGAATAGCAGTTGGTGGCTGGCAGGGTGAAGGAGAACGTGGTTACCCCATTGTTATCCGAACTCTTCATTATTATTCTACGTTCACAGTGTGCCATATAGCTCCTGCGTGTCTACAAACACCAGTCTTATTTATGACACACCACAGAGCCCCTGAAATAAGTGAGGTACTCTGGCCTTTAGTGGTTCATGAAAAATTGCCTTGTGCCACATTAGCATGCAAAATGAAAGAGGCAGGAGCCCAGCTCCAACACCTCCCCAAAATAATATGTGACAATCTAATTAAACTTTATTGTAACTATACAAGCAAGGAAACAGAATTAAGGCTGAGTAGGCAAGCTCAATTTTGTCATTTCCTTAGCCTTTGAGTGTTTGCAGTTTGATAGTCTTGTCATGTAGGGTTTTTAATAGAATTTTGTTTATTCTTTTTAGAAAATAAATTAAGCGATGAACTTCTACATGGTTCAGCTTCTGCTAGGCCAGCACACTAGACCAAGGCAAAAACCTGTGCAACCCACTGGGCAAATTCACTGCTTCTTCCATGTCTTTTGGAGGAGCTCACCTTTTTTCCTCAATGTCCTACTGGCCAAAGAGAGAGAGATTTCCTAAGCTAGAAATGTGAGCGTGGTACCAGTGTAGTTTGGTACCTAGAAAGCAGAGTTTGAGTACATAGAAAACACCCTGTGAGCACCAGCCTATAACAGTTAATTGCACCAGAAGAACCGAGAGATACCTCAGAACCAAACACCAATCCATTCCCACAGTTGGAAGCGTAATTTTTTAAGAAATCTTTGTTCTTGTACCTATCTCATCTTACACTTTCCAATTAAAAAATTGCTTCTGGGCTTGCTATCAAACGCTTAAAACTGCAGCCAGAAACATAAGCAACTCAAAATAACCCCCTTAGAATGGAAACTCTTGTACATCTTTCATACTGCTATGCCTGGAGTACTCTGCCAATAAGATGCCTAAAAAGAGGGAGAGAAACTCAGGGTGGGAGTGAAAGGAAGGGGAATTAGACCAAAAAGGAATGAAAGGGAATCCCACGGGGAGCTGGCAGAAAAGCTCCAGACATTCTGGCAGTTCTAACAGCTTGTTCCAGGTGGCAAAATAGACACTCACTCGAGGGGGACTTTTGATGAAAAAGGGCTGGGGCCTTCAGGGCACAGACCTTAGGAGACTCTCTGAATCTCTGCTGTATTGTCTGCCACGGCATATGATTAGCTTCCTGTGCTGTAGCGCATTGTAAAGCACTTTATAAAGCAATGAATTACACAGCTGAAGTGGAGTAACCACATGCAAGCAAATACAACCATTATGCTCTCAGCAACATCCCCCACACAGCCACGAACATTTGCATTAGTGCCAATTAATCTGAGGAGGTACAAACTCAGCGAGGCATAGGATTTGTTCTTCGGTGTGAAGGAGGAAGGGAGGGGAGAAAAATACCCTTTTGTCTTCAGAGAGGAAACATCTGTAGGAGTTTTCAAGGGCTTCGGTGACTTTGTTTAGGATGGCGCGGGGGAGCGTGCTATTGAGTACTTTGATCTCACCAGCAGGTGACACTGCAGCAAGTGGGAGCAGCTATAAAAAGTTTGCAGCGTTCTAGGGATAAGTCGCACAACCGGCACGCAAATGTGTTGTACGCGTGTGAGTCACAGTTGCCGAGAAGTGGGGAACATGCAGCACAGGCTAGTCTTTTAGTTTCAGCCTCTCCTTGTGTACTAATGCCTCCCTCGTCCCCTCGCTGCCCACCACCACTGCTTTCAAACAGCAGAGTCAGGAAGGGCGCCGAGTCTTTTAACCCTGCCTCACGTGGAGATGCATATGACTAAAGCAACGCCAGGGGAAACTGTCTGAACAGCCCTACCTCTCGCTGAAGTCAGCAAGAAAGCCATATCCTTTCACGTCAGTGCTGAACACCAAGAGGAGCCTACCAAGCACTAAATGGGGGGGGGAGGGAGGGTTGTTTTTCCAGCTCCACTCCACGTTTCAAACAGACATTCTCCACAAGAAAATTATGACGGCATTTGTGAAGCATGAGTTCTCCTGTGATGTGTTTATTTAACTCTATGTTAATGCAAAAGAAAGCAGATTAAATACTTGAGGATTAATAACTAATTTAACTCTCTTACCTCCCTGTTGCGTCTGGAACTACCAAGAGGACTGACCCTACATAACCCTGAGCTCTAGGATATGTGTCACTGGGGACTCAGGAAGATCAACCTACTCCTACATGAAGCTCCAGTACCACTAAAGAAAAGTCTTCCTGCAGGTGAAGCACAAAAATTGTGCACACTATGCACAAAAATCCGTATGTGCTTACTGACCGAGGCTTGCTCTGCACGTGCTGGTGAGGTCCACGGCTACTGTAAACTGCTATGGGCAGAGTGAAGGGGCTCTTATTTTTTTCACTCTGTAGTCCCTCAGGTGCAAAGAGGATATAGGCAGAGCTGCCAAGTTTTGTTCAGCTCCCTGTGTGACATATTGATTTTGTAAATGGGTTAATGGACCGATTTACCACTTTCTAGAAAATTTGCATGAAGCCTTCAGTTTTATTTCCCAGTCAAGACATCCTGCTCCAAACAGCAGCAAGGATTTGTTCCCAAATCCTTGCTGCTGCACATAAGAAAAAGGGAAGGCAGGAGTCCTTCTGAGAGAATCTCAGGAGAGTCTAAACACTGTTTGCAAGAGATGATGGGAGGCTGCAGGGCACTGGCAGGCACAGGCGGGTACCCATGTAGGGTTTAATGCCAGAAGCATTTGTAGCAGCTTGCACTGTCAGCCCTGCCGATGCATGGTGCTGTAATCCAGGTGTGTTTAGTACAGAGAGAGTGAGTACCTAGTGCTGGTACCTGGCACGGTGTGGCCAAAGTCAATACCTTTAATCTTCTTGAAGCTCATGTGAATGTGTTAAAAAACAGTTGGAACATGTCAGCTCGTGACAGAGGTGCCAAAAGCAGAGTGCTGGGCAAGAAGCATGGTCACAGGCAGGTCCAAATGGCTCCAAAGGGCTGAAAGAAGCAGAAGAATTCAAGGCTCAAAAAGCGTTTATAAAATGTTTCAACTCTAAGCCAGCAAACCAAAGGATATGCATAGCCCTCCCATAATATTTTACACACATCTTTGTATGTATATTTTTTTTTTCACTATTATCTGAACTAGAATGCCGTAGAGCATCAAAACGATGCTCTCTTTGGAGAGCCAGAAACAGTTTTAAATCTCATCATATGAACAGAATAACAGAATATAGTTGCAGCACTACACTCCTTCCCATGTCCACTTCCCATGGTTTTACTTTCATGCCTTCCCATCTTTTCACTGACAGAGCAAAATGACAAGGATGAAGAAACTCAAAACTGAATTTGCAGTGAAAGCAGACACCTAAACATAAACTATTTGAGAAGCCACATTTTTTCATCTTTTTTTTTTTTTTGACTGGGAGCTCTTGGAGACATTATTTTTGAGGACCACATGTAAAAAGATGCATCTTGCCTAAAGTGTGACACTCCTGCTGAAGGTGTTCCCTCATCCACTATGAGATACAGTGATGGTTGATCTACTATGATCCCAGGTTGGACAGGGCCTTGGGAACATGATCTAGTGGGAGGTGTCCCTGCCCATGGTGGGGGGGTTGGAACCAGCTGATCTTAAGGTCCTTTCCAACACTAACCATTCTATGATTCTATGATACTATGGTGGACTGCAAACTGTTCAGCTTCCACAATGCAGATGTATCTTGCAATTCCTCATACGTACATGAAGTAGACAGGTGAGTTTATATATGCCTTATATGTTACTTAACATACATTAAACTACCAGCATTTCAAAACTGCAGTGGAGATTGTCTGCCTTTAAAGACCTAGAAAGAGAAAGAAAGCAGCAAACAGCAAAAGGGCCAAGCAGTTTTTCTCTTCATCATTCCCACTTCCTACGTGAAAGGCTCACTGGTAAAATTTGTTCCTAAATTGTGGGTTTTTTGGAACAACACTCTCTAGTCACACAAGCAACACTTTCTTTTTCCAAGTGTAGTTATTTAGTTTCTTCACATTTGAATTTTCGTGTCACTTCTCTTCCTCTCTGTATTTTTTTAAACAGTGTGAACACATTCTGTAATTATTGCTGACAGCCCAATGTTTAATGGTGCTGAGTGTCTTTTATGGCACAATCAGACATTCGTTTGGGAGACAGCTGTCTCTGCTTGAAGTCGATGCCCCTTAACTATTTATCTCCGCCTCCACAACTCAGAAGTGGCAACTGTCCGTACCTGCAAATAGTTGAAGCAAAGCCTGTTTCCCTCCACGCTGCAACAGCCTTGGAAAGCCTGTGGATTTGGTTACTGTACCTCGGCTGAGGGGCACAGGGACAAATAGCTGATCAAGCAGTAACTTGTTAAACAACCACAGCTGTTTCTCAAGCAAACATCCGACCATGCCCTCAGAGGCAGCACAGCGCATGCGGTGCTGAAGTGAAGAGGTTTCTGAAGCCAGGAGATGCTGTGGGAACCATCCCACATTCCTCCCCTGCCCCAGCTGAAAGCCAACCACTGCACTGTGACCGCAGCTGCTCTGCACACTCCATCTCCTAGCCTCCTCCTGGCCTTCAGTCTTTTTTCCCTGGAAGCGCCAGAAGTACCATCATGTGCTTAAAGCACGGCTGAACTTTTCTAGCTGCCGTTTCACAGGAACGCAGTCAATATGGCACACTTCCCAGCTGTTTTCACAGAAGACTGGCCCAGGCAAGCACAGCTTTAGATAGCCTGGGTGTGACTGATTACCTGCTACACAAGTCAGGAGGTGATTTGATTGGCGCCAGTCCCAAGTAATGTGAAGTAACACAAAACTCATCTATCACCATGCGGTACTTACCAGGTGAACCTTCATGAAGAAAACTTGCCTGACCTGATAATACAGCATTACCCCCAATAATTACGTGATTTAATACAAGTGCCGATTTCCCACTGGTGAATGGGAGGGAGGAGGGCAATTGCATCCGTGTGTGTTTGCCTGCATGTTCCCACGAAAATGTTCTCAGCTACGTGTCCATAAGCAGCAGCCTTAAAAGGGTATCAGGAAACTATTTTGTGGGGCAGTGCTGTGCCAATCTGTGTGTTGTCCAACTATGGTGCTGACACTGCCAAATTGTTGTATCTTGAGATTCTTGAACTATAGCAAAAAAGATGTGGAGTGTGTGGGCAACACAGTCCCTTCCTTTGGTGAACAGAAAAAACTAATCCCTTGCCGCTCTTTTATATTGCAGCAAAAGGAACTAATACATTTCTGTGTTACCTGTTCCCTTGCTCTGCACTTCAGTGAAGTTAGTTTAGAGCAATTAGTGACTTTCCTGCACTGTCTGAAAGAGGAGGCACTTTCTAGCCCTCATTCAGCTTACTTACCAGAATTATTTTTTTAAT
The DNA here is from genome assembly GCF_028554395.1 of Pezoporus wallicus. Classification (NCBI taxonomy): domain Eukaryota; kingdom Metazoa; phylum Chordata; class Aves; order Psittaciformes; family Psittacidae; genus Pezoporus; species Pezoporus wallicus. The sequence continues at coordinate 3,224,405 of NW_026635157.1, forward strand.
TAATTCCCCCATTGTATCAGCACAGCAGAAGACAGGCCTAATACTCTCACCATTTGTAAGTCAGCATATGGTTTTATACAATTTATACAATGCCCTGAGAAATGAAAGCATACCTGCCAAGAGTATCCTATGCAAATGCTTTGCAGGATTTTCCTTTATGACTAAGGCCAAAAAGGACCATTGTGATCATCTTACCAGTCTCACCTACCATACAGATGTGGATTGAGTAAAGCAAGTGTTGAGCTAACAGCTCTAATGATAGAATATCCACCACCTCCACTGCACTCTCTTAACATTTAAAAGGCATTTCTACCCCCAGCCTGCAAAAATGGAGAGAGTTCAGGAGCTATGTTTTATACCCTGGAAATGCTTTGTGCAAGATCATCTTTGTGCGTGATAGATACAACAGAGGAACACATCTTTGTAACGGATTCCCCACTTTCCCCCACCTCCCATCACACTTGCCTCCAACCTTGATCTGGGAAGTGTTAAATTCAAAAGTATTGTAATGGGTTTCCTTGACTCAAAACTGATAAAAGGTTCACAGTGAAGACAATATTCAGCTTTTAAGAAATTGCTCCTAAAATACAGAGATGTAAAATTATGCTGGTCTCTTTTCATCTGGCTTTGAATCATTCCAGAGGCTTGTGTAGTAGAGATGACATTTTGCTTTTCAATCTTGCGGGATTTTTCCATTATGTTCTATTTAAGTTTTTCATCAGTTTGCTATAGCTAGAACCAAACTGCAGACCTTTTCCCCTTCTGAAGCAGGAAATTAATACTTTCGTTTCATAAAGTTGCCAAAGGAGATGCTAGGAAGTCCTCTCAAATATGATGAAATGCCCTAATAATATATACATTTATAGCTGATGTTCCATTGTGAAAATTAACATTTGGAAACAAGACCATTTTAGAAATAAAATCCAGCAAGTTGAACTCTGCAACAAATCATCTTGAAAACCCTGACACCGTGAAGTGCTCAGGGCAGGGACCCCATGCTTCTGCTGTAGCAACTCTGTAGGTAGCATGTGGTGTATATTAGTACCACTCTCAGCTGTGCCTGGCCATTTAGGAGTATTATCACAATAAAAATCACCAGCACCATCACAAACCTTTTTAAAAGCCATAGGCTTCACAAAGGAAGGACTAAAAAGCTCCATGGGTATTCAGTTTATTCAGCAGAACAGCTGATAACTGATCCCGCAGTCCTTATTCAGGAAAGAATCTAAATCCTAAGGGGAATTCAAGTGAGCTCCATTAGCTCAAATGCTCTTCACCAAATAACCAGTAACCCCAGAAGACTGGAGACAGATAAAAATGTTCCTTCCTAAACCTAGTTGCCAAATGGAGCCAGCAGAAAATTTTCAAATGGAATTTCTATGAGGGCTTACAATCAAAGGTGTTTTCATCTGCATGGGACAACAAAATCAGATCTCCAACAAGGCAAAGAGGCACAGCAACTTTAAAAGCATTATTATTATCTTTGTCTAAAAATCTCAGTATTGTTCAAGCCATTCTGCTTCCAGAGTATGGGAATGCATTTTCAGAACTTGTGTTTTGCCAGGCTTGGTGCCTGGTCCAGAAACTAAATACCACACCAGAAGCAAATAAGTTATAGACATTTCTTACTGTGTTATACACAATATATTTCTGCAATATATGGAAAGATGACAGCAACAGCACTGCAGAGCATTTAGATTCATCAGTTATGGTCAGCAAGGAGGCAAAAGAGGCTATAGTTCAAACACAAAGATACTGTGGTTAAAGTAGCATGCCTTCTGCTTTACTGCTGTACCCACTCCTGTAATTCCCAGTCATGCAAGCAAGCTGCTGATTTCACCAGCTCCGACTGAACAAGCGAAGCGCAGTCTTTCCCCAAAAGTTGCAGGATTTAGCTAGAAAGATGTTCTTCAGAGACTAAATGAACTTTTTTTTTTTTTTCCCAGTGCATCATCTTCAAAGTACAAATTAGTAGCAAATAGTCATGTAGGCCAGTTAGAGATGGGAGAATTTCTCCAGACCTTACAAGGGTGTCAAGTGCAGTTCACAGAGAGCAAAATTAATGCCACTAGAGACGGCCAGAGTTCACCTATGGGCAATTCTCTGATGGGTGATTGCTTCTTCCATTTTGCTTTTATAGGCTTTAAGGTGCACAGGTAAAATAAGATCACAGAGTGACTGAGATGTTTTTATAAGTGTGGACAAAGAAGGCAATTTTAAACCTTTTCTGAGGTGTGTATAATTACAAGTGCATTTCAGATGTTGTTAATATGCTTAGGTGCTTAAGGAAAGCAATCTTATATGAAAGATAACCTTTTAATAGATTGCTTTATTACAGCAGCACTCAGCTTCACCACTCTATTCAGGGTTGAGTTAGCTTCCCATGTTTTGTACACGTTTATAACTTAGCTGTAAAAAAGTCATTCAATTGAATATTCATGCCAGCTCATAAAATTTCTATGCTAATTGGCAAGAATACAAAACTGGTTAATCTTTTACAGATATGAACACCTACTGGCTAAGGAATTAAAGATTTTTTATATTTCTTTTTTTTCTTTCTTTTTTTGGCACTCGCCTAACTCCATAACCATTCCTCTGTAAGAAATACATTTTGCAAATGATTAGCATGTATTGATTAGTTATTACACAGGAGAACTGTTATTGCAGAGATTTTTTTAAAACTTAATCAAAGCTTGCATTAGACAACAGATTGCAACAGCTCCAAAGGAACCATTAATAAAAGCTTTTTTAAAAGAATAAGTTAATTTAGTGCTTATGAAAACAAGAGATCTGTGGAGTTGGCCAGGGTCAGTGATGCACAGACTTCCTATGACATTTTGCCAATACATTGCCGTCCTGTACTAAGACTTTCTTACTATTTCAGTCATGAATCCTCTCTGAGCAGGCACTGCTGCTCACCACAAACTGCATGGCACACTAGTGACACAGGACAAACAGTTTCTAGAATTACATTTCTAGTATGGGAACCAACCCTCCTTACCTTAACTGTGCAGTTAGTCCTGCATGATGGCAGAAGACCAGCACATGTGACCACAACTTGGCTCTTAACTTTTAGCTATGACTTCAGCTGTAGCTTGGAGCCAGCTTCCCAGGACGGCTTGGCAAGCATGCATGCAGTACATCATGCAGATTTTCAGTGGTGCAGCTACAATACTTGATAATTCAGTTCTGCAGAAACACCCTGCTCACCTCCCTCTCCAAAGCAGTCTGTTTAAAATCAGTCAGGCTGCTGTCACAGGTAAAGTAAGCGGGATTTCTTTCTCAAGTTCTCTGCTTTCTGATGACACTGTCTTCTGCACTGTGTCAGGGAAACAAAGCTCACAGGACTTTTTTGTGAGCTCTTAAAAGCATTTTAGGTTTTTGCTTTCTCTTTTCTATTCACATTGTGCATCAACTATTTAAGAAAACATGTCCCTGCTGATGATCTCAATTTCTGCCCCTGTGTTTTGAAGAGTTCAGTGAAGACCACCAAAATGCTACTACTTAAACACTGGCTCCTGAACATACACATGCTTCCCCTGAGATAATATCTTAAATGTCCATAAAAACAGCAGCATTACCTGCCTACACTTAAGTAAATTACAGATGGTGATCTGCTTAATGGCAATAGTGCAGGATGGGATAGATCTTGATCCCTCTGTTGTATGCGTATGCCCTGAGAGTTCTGTATGGTCTGTCTCTTTTTTAATCCCCACTTCTGAGGTAAGGATGAGAGTAATGTTTCTCTGTCTTCCCGAGCCATTGCCATGACTGATGCTGTAAAACACTATGGTCTGATGCTCAGATACAATTACAAATACCAGATAAACATATAAGAACTTTACACAGACCTTTTTTCCCCCTACCTTTTCAGAAAGAAGTAATAAGGCAGGTACAGCCCCTTGGAGCTTATCCTTTAAACTCCTTGCAAATATCTAAAAGGATCACTACTTGGTAACTTCTTGGCTTCTTTACCTCAAGAAATGGATCACATGTGTCAATATACATACCTACCTTAGAACTTCCCACTAAGGCTTTTAACATATATCATTAGCGGCATCGTAAAGTTTTCATATGAGTAATGCAATATGTTAAATGGTACTCCAAAGGATCCATTACGTTTCACCAGTACAAATTCACTTTCTACACAAAGGGTTGGCATGATTAATGATCTGTTATGGTCTATTGATTAAATATTACCTATTATAAAATTGCTTAAATACATATTTACAAGATAAACTGGAACAGCTAACAGGCATTACAGTCTTTGTGGTAATTAATAGGAATGTTATGTAAATACACATTTAAGTGATTTATATAATAGGGATCCAAATAAACTGTTATCATCTATCATGCTGTAATGAATTAGCTCCTTTACTGTAGGTAGGTATCTGACCTCTACTGGAGTATGCAAGACATGCTTATAGTCTCATTGTTCTTGCCTAGCTTCAGTAGAAAACTATGCCTAAAACAATGTTTTGGAGAACAAAAAGAGGAAAAAAAAAGTGCATTAGATATGATGGTAGTAGTTAAACAGGCCCCAAAAGCTCTGTAGTCAGCTTGACTAGGGAATGAATGAACATCACATAGTGCCTCAACTGCACTAGCAATTATCACATGAAGGCTGCAAGAAAGATGCACAGCAGGTATATGGGACCACAGACAGAAGAATGAACTTGACCTACATCTTCTGAGGAGTGTGAAGACCATGAAGCTGGGCTGGACATGGGAACTGACCTGAGCCTGGAAACTCAAGTTGATCATACTTCGTGGGGCATGGCTACACTGCAGTCCTGATGCTTATAATGCCAAACATGGGGTAGTCTGCACTGTTCTCCCTCAGCTATACCAGATACAGGTAACTCACACAGTACTTCTCAGGAAGGGTAGGGGAGAAACTATCTTTGGACAGGGACTAAATACTGGGATTTTCAGTCCCCCTAAGAAAAAGGAAATTTGAGGAAACCATTAGACAGAATAGATGCAGGAGTTTGTTTTTAACTCTAGGACTTGCCTTCAACTTGTAACTGTTATAGCTAATTGTCGTTCTCCAGATTCTCAATCTGCAAATAAAATACTATGTTACTTCTGCTAGTTTTGGAGTGTCTTCTTCACTTTAGTTTGGGAAAAGTCTAACACGCAATGAGATAACTAAACCAGGCTCTCAGTTACAACTACAGCTCATTAGGACCACCTTTTTCATTGCTTTGTTCACAAAACGTATAAAGTCAGTTGCTTATTCTAAAATTTAATATTATGGCTTTTAAAGCTTTCCCCTTCAAAATGTTCTCTCAACACATACTCCAGGCAAAGCAGTCAAGCTTCCTCTGACCTCACAGAGTGTAGACAAAGACTCAATTCAGCTATTTAGCTTGATGAGACTACCTTTCATATGTTACTCAACATACTGAGCTGTGACTGCGCAAAATCATGAACATTATTTCCTAATGGAAATTGGACTTGGAGGGTCATTAGATATTCTTCGCAGCTACAGGTGTCACAGGCACAGGGGATGAAGCATAAGCATGTTTTGGCATAGCAGAGACACTCCTTCAGCTCCAAGAGAGTGAACCAAGGGCGTTTACCTGCATGATAATCTGGAAGAAGACACTGAGAAGGCCCACATGTCTTTGGGTGTGTGATGGAGCCCTGTTGCCATTTCTGCCTAATGAGAAGAAAGGAAAGATGAGTGGACATATGACTACGTGCATCCACTATCCGCTGCCCTCACTGAGTTGTGGATGCGGGAGAACAGAAGCCGCCTGCTTATTCTTAAGGCTCCAGATGCAGCTCTTGGAGCAGCTGTGACATAGATGAGGGTGGTCCTCCACACAGCCACATCTGAGCTCATCTGAGCTAACCCTGGTGGGGGCAGGTTTGAGCCCTCAGCCAGTAGGCAGGCACTAATGAAATCCATTAAACTGTCAACATTTAGGGAACACTGTTTTACAAAACCACTTAAACATACCATGCAACAGACAGCTGAATTAGGCCTGTCTGCCTGTGTGGAGTCAGAAAGAGCCATGTTACTCTTCAGGGGATTGAAAACTACTTTGCAAAGCAGAACCGTGTTTTTTTCATTTTATTTTTAGCAATTATCCAAATGTACTTAAAATGGACAAGTGAGTTTTTACTTCCTTCATAGTAGAAAATAAAAAAAAATCCTGCTATGAAAGACAACCATCACCTTCCAAAAAGAAACAAAAAACCCAAGCCACTGGTACCAAATGGACTTTGAAGAGGTGATTTGAAAGCAGGGGGAGAGACACCAGCGAACAAGGTGGAATGTCTGCATGCCATTGGAGCTACATGGCAGGGTGTTCTGAGATGTACAGAAAGATGTCAGAGCTGATCACAGGTGAAAAGACTGCAATGTAGGCAGCCAGTGTGCAGAAAAAGTGAGCTCAGAAAAGAAATGAGGATCCCAGGCCCTCCAGGCCACTGGCAGCCGCTGTGAATGTGTGTGTATGTGCCACAGACTGGCAGAAATGACAAACTGAGTCGTCAGAGAGAGGCCAGAGCAGCCTGAGTCACTCTTCAAGAAGATCTGCGGGGCGAGCAGTGGTGTGCTACCAGCATGGGCTGCTGAAGGAGCGATCCAGTCACCTCCTGCTTTGCTGGAGGTGAGGGGCTGCGACTTGACCAGTAGGTCACTTTCAGCAGGAGATATTCAAGGTGTGTGAAATGAGTTTGAGCATAAAGGAGAAAAAAGGGTGAAAAGAGTGCTCAATGACTTTACAGTTCCTGCCCAGCAACTGCTTATATGAGATCCACTGTCTGAGTATGTTAAAGGAAGTTGGTTTCCCAAAGGCTGTCTCTCTTGCAGTCCATCTTCTACTGGAGAACATATGGGGTGCTTTCAAGGAGCTTCCAACAGCTCCAGGAACATTTTGAAGCATTTGCTGTATTTAGATAGATCTTTTCTTCTTGTGCTGTGCTGTTTCTGTCACTTCTCATTCATACAGAACTATATACCAAAGGAAGATGTTTGTTTTCTTCCTGTTTGGTTAATCTCATTTTTGCTTATTCCTTGACCTGGAGCCATAGTTTCCCACCCTCTCCAAACTGGACTAGGGAAGTCTCATTTTCCTGAAAGGCTTCAAATTTGAATTGATAGAGACAGAGGTGACTATTTAGACAAAGAATAGATAAAATACAGAAAACACAAACAACAGTGGACTCCTCATCTCCAAATTAATCTGTGTCCTGAACAAGGACGACAAGGAAACATATTCTCCCATGATCAGGAACACTTAGTTTTCTGCAGTGAAGTTTTCAGAAGAGTGGCCATTTTGTGGCACATACACAAAGGTGCTGACCATTATACATTGGCTTTAGGCTCCACATGAGAATGACAGCCATCAACTAGCAACAGCTGATGGCCCAAGAGAAAGAAAGGTTTTATAGTCATTCCCAGTCACAAAAAGCATTCAGTCTTACAAACCCTAACTTCTGTGACATCACTGTCATCTCCCCAGCAGCGAGCAGTGATGTCACAAGTGCAGATATAAAATAAGCAGTCAAATCAGGTAAACATTGGGAAAAAACACACAACCAATTTTCATGCAAATTTCCTTGGTTATAAGAAATGAAGGAAGGGGGAAAGCAGAAAAATAAATGATACATCTGCACAATTGTTTCTAAATGGAATGCTTTTCAAAGCTCACCAACAGTCATCACCAACTCTTTAACGTTTTCCTTCCCACTAATTTGTATCCTGTCAATTTACAAGCTATTTCAAACACCACTTTCATTTAATAAAAATGCTTGGCACAATGGGGAATTTATGTAAACAAGGTTGGCAAAATATCTTTGTAGCACATGCTAACAGGAGTCAGGTAAAGAATGAATTAATGAATGAACACGTTAGTAGTTTGGTGTAACTGGGATATAGCCTAACTGAAACATTAGACCTGACGCTTTACCATATACATATCCATAGAAGTGGACTTTGACAGACTGAAACAGGCTAACATCAATTCTCTGGTGGGAAGCCACACACCTCCTAGACTTTTAAAAAATAGCTAGTTGTTATTATTATTCAACAGCAGCATCATAAAAGACTTTTCACTCAATAATCATTAACCGTTTAAAAAAAAAAAGAATGGATCATTATTCTTAGGATAAGAGTGGAAGATTACAGTCTGGGTTTTGAAAAGCATCTACTAATTCAAAATGTCTTAGCCAAGTTAACATTTAAAGCTAAAATGACCTAACTGGTCACAAGGCTTCTTGGAGTACAATAGAGAAAGAAATAAAATTGGATTTTCTCCATGATGGATGAGACTAGGAATATCCCATGGGAGACATTGCCTAGAGTTTTTCAAAAGATTTGCTTTTTGATTTCATGATGGTGGACAAAGGAAGGCTATTCAAAGAACCTGTTTCCGTTCTCTGCCTGGTTAAGCTGTCCACAAAACTACAGTGCCCCATTATTTGTGTCCCCAAACTGAGATTCTTGTGCTGGATTGAAGTCAGCCCCAGATGACTTCAGTTAGCAGCCATTTCAACCAAAGAATCCCTTCTATAAATGTATCACAGGCACTCATGATGTTCTGGAGATAAAAACTAACAAAGAAACTATACTTTTATATTACAGAGGTCAAAGGGCATTAAAAGTGCATGAAAGGGTGTACTCCAGGCTATTTAAATGGTATTTAAAAACATAAAACTTGCGGGGCATTGTAGCAACTGATCAGTCATTTATAGAAATAGTTACTAGTAATTTACTAGCCCTTTCGTAACATTGTATGCATAGAGTCCTAATATAAGCTGTAGTGTACGCAGCTCCAAATTTAAAAAAATGAACATCATAAATTATGCTCCCAGCTCCATCTTTAATAAGCAAAAGGTCTTGTTTTCCAAACTGCTGAGTAGTCTGTAATTCTCTTCACTTCACTGGGAGCCATTGTAGACTCAGCATTTTCCAAAGCAGGCTAAGTATTTAGTTGCCCAAACATGATATAAGAAAACCAACTCACAGCTAACTACTCCAAAAGTGGCCAAATCCTGGTTCTTCACAGGAGAAGGGAAACAAAAAACCAAGGTCTCTGAGGGCAATAGGTATGTACTAGGGTATTATCAAGACACAGGAGCTGGCTCAGCAAATAAATTAGCTATTTTTATTGAGCTCTGTATTGCCACAGCCAGACTACTCCTTGTACCCGAACTGCTTACAAGTCATTTCAGGTGACTACATTCCGTTGCTGCCTGCCAGCATAGCACACTCAGTAAGGGAGTGCTAGCACGCTGAAGGGTTGCTCTTCTCAAAGAGAACTGAAACAGGAGATGACTTTTCTCCCTCCCACATCAGCTAGTGCTGTGCAAGGAGTACATGGCAGAACTTTTTAAAGACCAGAGGGGATATTAGTGGTTTGTTCATCCCATCACACCTGTAAGCTGCCTTTCTCCTTCAAAGACAAAATACCTTCATATATAACCTGTATTACACATTTGTCTGTAAATGTATTTGTCTCTGAATTGGAGAGACATTAATTTGATAAGTGGACCACTCGGTGGATAAAAAAGAACTGCCTGGATGGCCGCATGCAAAGAGTTGTGGTCAATGGCTCAATGTCAAGTTGGAGACCAGTAACGAGTGGTGTCCCTCAGGGATCGGTGTTGGGACCGGTCATGTTCAGCATCTCTGTCAGTGACATGGACAGTGGGAACGCAAGCGACCAGGAGCATGGCTAACAGAGCGGGTCGAGGCAGTTTGCATGGCAGTTTGAGCAGGATGGTGAGCACTCATTGTATGACCAGGGCCCCATCTGGGAGCTCTGCTCTGGCTGCCCCAGCGGTAGCTGGCGTAGGCACCTAGACAGATCCAATGAGAACGGAGGCTGCAGTGCAAAGCTCGGGGTGTAGAGAGTGCCTGCACTGGTCTGGTGAGGGGAGGGTGCACAATGGGCAGGGCTGCACTCGGTGCTCCCTGGTGGAGGTCCTCCTGCAGCAGGGGCTGAGCTGCGGGATGCTGTTAATAGACTGAGAGATGTCAGGGAAGCTGAGAGGAAGCAGGAATGCTTGCTCCTGGCCCAAACTGTGCAGGGGCCTCGAGCTTCACCTCTACCTCATGGAGGAAAGAAGGAGGCCGTTAGCCCAGGAAGCTGGGAATTAGTGACAAATAAAACCAACAAAAAAAGGAGGAAAAGGACAATAAAAAGCAAGGGGCTTCCTCATAAATCTGTTGTCCCCACGCAGAACCACTTTGCGTCCTGCAGGACGCCAATGAGGAAACTCACTCGCACCATAAACAGCCGGCTGATGCCCTGGTAAAGAAGATCTCTACTGGTGCCGCTAGGAAAAAGCGGCAGGTCATAGTAGTAGGGGACTCTACACTGAAAGGGACAGAAGCACTTGTCTGCCGGCCAGACCCCGTCTCAAGGGAGGTGTGTTGCCTACCAGGGGCACAGATCAGGGATGTTGCAGAGAGGCTGCCTGCTCTGGTAAGTCCCAAGGACTATTACCCACTCCTGGTGATACATGTGGGTGCTAGGGATATAGATAGTAGTAGACTGGGGAACATAAAGAAGGACTACAGAGCCCTGGGGCAGGTGGTTAGGGGGTCTGGAGCCCAGATAGTCTTTTCATCAATTCTCCAGGGTACAGGGGAGGACCTGAAAAAGGTTAGGAGGATTAGCCAGGTTAAAAAATGGTTAAAAGGGTGGTGTCATAGTCAGGGGTTTGGGTGCCTTGAACACAGTACCCAAGTTAGCAGGCCAGGTCTACTGGGTGCTGGTGGAGCTGGTCTGATAAAGAAGGGAAAGAGCAGTTTTGGTAGGAGGCTTGCCAGACTGGTCAAGGAGGCTTTAAACAAGATTTGTTGGGGGAGGGGGGCAACATTCCATCCCAACACACCCAGTCAGTTGCCAGAACCTATAAGAAATGCTCGGAGCAATGTAGACATATCCCAGCCACTCCAGCCAATAAGCTGGCTTCATTTGGAGCTCGGCTCAGATGCCTCTATACCAATGCCCGTAGCATGGGGAACAAACAAGAGGAATTAGAGATGTGTGCACGTCTACGGGGGTATGATATAATAGGCATCACAGAAACATGGTGGGGTGGCTCCTATGACTGGAGTGTTGGAATGGAAGGTTACAGGCTCAGGCCTGGCAGGCGGGGAGGGGGGATTGCCCTTTGTGTTAGGGATAGGCTGGAAAGTATGGAACTGTGTCTGGGGACAGGTGAGCAGTCCACAGAGAGTTTGTGGGTCAGGGTTAAAGGGAATATAGCTATGGGAGACATTGCAGTGGGGATCTGTTACAGACCGCCTGATCAAAGAGAACCTGCGGGTGAAGCACTCCATAGATAGATAGGAAAAGCCTCACGCTCACAGGCCCTTGTTCTCATGGGTGACTTCAAGCACCCTGACATCTGTTGGAAGGACGGTATGGCCCTGCACAAGCAATCCAGGAGGTTCCTCGATTGTGTGGAAGACAACTTCCTTCTGGGGAAGGGAAATATAACCCCCATTTTCAAGAAGGGGAGAATGGATGACCCGGGGAATTACAGATCAGTCAGTCTCACCTCTGTGCCTGGCAAAATCTTGGAGCAGATTCTCCTGGAAGGCATGCTAAGGCACATGAAAAACAACAAGGTGCTTGGTGACAGCCAGCATGGCTTCACTAAGGGGAAATCCTGCCTGACCAATTTGGTGGCCTTCTATGATGGGGCTACAGAACTGATGGACAGGGGTAGAGCAGTTGATGTCATCTACCTGGACTTGTGTAAAGCGTTTGACACTGTCCCACACAACATCCTTGTTTCTAAATTGGAGAGACATCAATTTGATGGATGGACCACTCGGTGGATAAAGAACTGGATGGATGGCTGCACACAAAGAGTTGTGGTCAATGGCTCAATGTCCGGCTGGAGACCAGTAACGAGTGGTGTCCCTCAGGGATCGGTGTTGGGATCAGTCTTGTTCAACATCTTCATCGCTGACATGGACAGTGGGATTGAGTGCGCCCTCAGTAAGTTTGCCGATGACACCAAGCTGTGTGGTTCGGTTGATACACTGGAGGGAAGGAATGCCATCCAGAGGGACCTTGACACACTTGTGAGGTGGGCTGATGCCAACCTCATGAAGTTTAACCATGCCAAGTGCAAGGTCCTACACCTGGGTTGGAGCAATCCCAGGCACAGCTACAGGTTGGGCAGAGAAGAGATTCAGAGCAGCCCTGCAGAGAAGGACTTGGGGGTGTTGGTCAATGAGAAACTTAACATGAGCCGGCTTCAGTGTGCACTCACAGCCCAGAAAGGCAACTGTATTCTGGGCTGCATCAAGAGGAGTGTGACCAGCAGATTGAAGGAGGTGATCCTGCCCCTCTACTCTGCTCTCATGAGACCTCACCTGGAGTATTGTGTACAGTTCTGGTGTCCTCAACATAAAAGGACATGGAACTGTTGGAACAAGTCCAGAGGAGGGCCACAAGGATGATCAGGGGACTGGAGCACCTCCCGTATGAAGACAGGCTGAGGAAGTTGGGGCTGTTCAGCCTGGAGAAGAGAAGGCTGCGTGGAGACCTCATAGCAGCCTTCCAGTATCTGAAGGGGTCCTATAGGGAGGCTGGGGAGAGACTCTTCATTAGGGACTGTAGTGATAGGACAAGGGGTAACGGGTTAAAACTTCAACAGGGGAAGTTTAGATTGGATATATGGAAGAAGTTCTTTCCTGTTAGGGTGGTGAGGCAGTGGAACAGGTTGTCCAAGGAAGTTGTGAATGCTCCATCCCTGGCAGTGTTCAAGGCCAGGTTGGACAGAGCCTTGGGTGCCATGGTTTAGTGTGAGATGTCCCTGCCCATGGCAGGGGGGTTGGAACCAAATGATCTTAAGGTCCTTTCCAATCCTAACTATTCTATGATTCTATGATTTGTATATGTCTGATATTAGGAGGCAGAATTTGGCTCCTAAGCAGGAAAGAAGGCGTCTCCAAGGGAAAGTTTTCATAGCAAAATTCTTTAAAGCGTCATGAAAGGACTGAAGAAGCCAAGTCTTAGTGGTCTTCAGATTAGTCTGAAACAGTCTCCAAAGAGCTCAAATCTCAGACAACAAAATAAGGGACAGGTTTCCAATAATGCTCAGTATGCTGAGCTAATTTTAAAAGTTCCTCATGTAATTTAGTGCCTGGATCAGAGTCCAGCTCCTACTGAGAGACAATACCTATCAACCAAATAATTCAGCTTGCTAACTGCTTTGCAAGATCTTCCACAAATCTAGTTCCCTTCCCTTGTGCTACAGTTACTTGTGGATATAATGACAGGCAGTTAATTTCTGGAGGAGGGAAATTCCTCAAAAGAATGGAAAGAGGTTTTTTTTCCATTAAAATTTAGTCCCATTCATAAAGGCAGAAGATATCCCAGCCTGTGTCACAAATTTACCATCTGCTCACACAGCACTGAAAAATATCCAGGACATGTTTAGTGGATGTGGGACATCCACTCTGCATTTGGGGGAAGGGAAGCAAGGAGAGCTGAGACTGAATTAAATAAATGATCACATTATATTGCTTGATATTACACCTAAAGTGTCTGCTGCCTAAGAAAATCCTGATAATTCTTACTGAAGCATACACAGGGTCAGCTTTAAAGCACCCTTTAAATTGGAAGCCATCCTTAATGGTCATAAGGAAAGCTCAGCACAGCAAAGCTCCAGATCTTTTTCAGAGACACAGATATTTTGTTTCCTCATTTAGTGTCTATTTTAACACTGAGAGGGCTGATTAAAGTGAGAAACAGTATACTTCCAGAAACAACTTCCATGATATCCAGTTTACTTTCAATATCTGAAACAGTGTGGAGTACTTAGTCTCCACTGTTACTCTCTCCCATGCTATCTCAGAAGACACAAAAGCAATGCATAGAATACAGCAGCTCAGATTACTGAGATTTTTAGATACCTGTCAAAGTGGAGTATGTCTGACAGACTGCTCAGGAGCATGGACAGCTGGCAAACAGCATGCCAGGCTTTTAATATAGATGCCCAGAAGAAGAGGGAGCCAGCACCACACAAGCCAAGTTCCACATTCATTTACCTGTTTGCCTGTAAATGCATGAGCCCTGGCACTACCACTGAATCAGGCCTCAGTGCCATCCTCGATTATAGTCAAGATCAACCTATAATCAACATCACCTACAACACAGGCATGCATTCTTCTATAGGCATTGGTTCCCAAGCAAATATTAATTTATTCTGCATTCTGTCTGGCTTTGTCTGACTTTTATTTTTATTAAAGCTAACTGCAGTAGCTCCACCACAGTTTAAGGTAATGGTTAACCAGACAGATGAAATCTCACTGAATGTTGTTGTTGAACTGGCTCACTGAGACATGAGCAACTTCAGTGAAAGTACTGAGCCTTGATAAAGACAGGGAAATGCCCTTCTACCTAACTCTGATGATGGGGAGCCTGCCTTCCACGCTTTCCTGCCGGTAGACTTATGCTTGCTTTGTGAAGTTGACAAGTGATGACCAACTATTAATAGAAAATCTCAGGAATCACTTTATGTGTTTCCAAAGCCATGATGTAAACTTAGCTCTTCATACAGGAAAAAACTAGCAAGCTCTGTATTCAGACCCAGACAAATGGTTAGCTAGGTGCATTAAGCAAACAAGTACTAACCTAGTCTTAGTATAATTATACCTTCACCTGTTTTCTCCTTGTTTAACTATTTGAAGTTATTTTTTTTCTTTCTCTTTGTGAGAGGGAACTACTCCAAGGAGGTCTTAAGCCTGATTGGTCACTGCTTTCCTGGCTTCAGTGGGGCCACTCCAGTATAAAACTGGAATAAATAAACAGGAAGTCAGATTTTGGGATACTTGCGTGTTTCTGAAAACGTTGTCTATTTGGAGAAGACTGCCCACGGATGACCTGGAGGAGGATTGCCATAATAAAGCCTTTTTCTTGACTATAACTTCACATATAGTATGAGCCCCTTCCATATTACATTTCATACCTGGCACAACCCATAAAATCAAACTTTGTAAAGAACCTTTCTGGAATCTGATCCACAATTAAAAGTGTGGCTACCATGTAGACACAACATCCCTGATTCTAAACTGGAGAGGCATGGATTTGACAGATGAATCACTCAGCGGATAAGTAATTGGCTGGATGGTCACACTGTAGGAGTTGCAGTCAATGGCTCAAAGTCTAGGTGGAGACCAGTGATGAGTGGTGTCCCTCAGGGGTCAGTACTGGGACCAGTGCTGTTTAACATCTTTGCTGGCAACATGGACAGTGGGATTGAGTGCACCCTCAACAAGTTTGCTGATGACACCAAGCTGTGTGGTTCAGTTGATACGCTGGAGGGAAGGAATGCCATCCAGAGGGACCTGGACACACTTGAGAGGTGGGCCAATGCCAACCTCAAGAATTTCAACCAAGCCAAGTGCAAGGTCCTACACCTGGGTCAGGGCAATCCTAAGCACAAATACTTGTCTGGGCAGAGACTCAAAGGAGAGAAGCCCTGAGAAGAAGGTATTGGGGTGCTGGCTAACAAGCTCAACATGAGCCAGCAGTGTGTGCTTGCAGCCCACAAAGCCAAATCTATCCTGGGCTGCATATAAAGAAGTGTGACCAGGAGGGTGAGGGAGGTGATTCTACCCCTCTACTTCACTCTTGTGAGACGCCACCAGCAGTACTGTGTTCAGCTCTGTGGCCCCCAGCATAAGTACGTGGAGATTTTGGAGTGAGTCTAGAAGAGGGCCACAAAGATGATCAAAGGCTGGAGCACCTCTTCTGTGAAAACAGGCTGAAAGTTGGGCTTGTTCAGCGTGGACAAGAGAAGGCTCTGGAGAGACCTTAGAGCAACTTCCAGTACCTAAAGAGGGCTTTCCAGAAAGCTAGAGAGGGACTTTTTACAAGGGCATACAGTGACAGGACAAGGAGGAATGGCTTTAAACTCAAAGAGTAAAGAATTTAGGTTACATACAAGGAAAAAATGCTTCCCTGTGAGGGTGGTGAAACACTGGCACAGGTTGTCCAGAGAAGTTGTGGCTGCTCCATCCCTGGCAGTGTTCAAGGCCAGGATGGATGGGGCTTTGAGCAACCTGATCTAATGGCAGGGGATTTGGAACAAGATGATCTTTAAGGTCTCTTCTAACCCAAAGCATTTTATGATTCTACAATTCTATGTGAAGATAAAATAAGCCTTAATCCCAATTAAAAATAAATTTCAGAAATATATCTGAGTACTTCAAAAAGTTCTTGGGTTAGTCAGGTATGTGGAAGAGAAGGGAAAAACAAGAAAGCCTCAATGGCAGACTAGTTCTGTAACAATGAATAAAAGAGGATGGAGGTCAGCTCATCCTCAGTCACTAACGCAGGGCTTGAATAAATGAGGAAGATGCCACACGGGAAAACAGGATGTCAACTGACTTCTGTTCTAGCTCCGCTGGCCTAACTGTATGTTCTGCTGTGGTTACTTTCTACCCACACACTTCACTTGGAGCTACATCATACAACATCATGCAACAGAGTAGGTTGGGCTTTGAAAGTTCACACCTTTTAGCACATGCCAGTCATTCTCCAGGAGAAGTGCACACTATGACGTTAGGTCACTTGGTCCATAAGACTTAGCTTTCCACCATAGAATTGGGATGAGGGTATCATTTTCTTCATCTGAAGAGTACGTTTTTATCTGCAAGCACTTTGGGGCAGAACCTGTTGCTTTCGCAATAGTTTAACATCTTCCCAAATTGGGGGCTCTACCAGCTACTGCCATACAAATGTCCACAAGACATGAGTTTGAAGGAACTCATTTATGTTGGCAATGACAGAACTGTCAGAATAGATACCTTGAGATGAATGTCCTTTGTGTCCATAACCATCAATTTGCAAAAACAATTCTAAATGATCCTACCTGTTGACAAACTCATTACTGTTGTTAACCTGAGTTTTTTGTATCTTCACTGTCTTACAAGGTTCCAAAAAAATTTTACGTTTTACTTAATTTTGCTGTCTTTTTTTTTTTCCCCTTAACAAACTTCACCGCTTTTCCATTGCTGCTGCTGCCACGCAACCATTTGCAACAAACTTGGGTGTCAAGAGAGCTGTGGGGCTGTTGGGTTCCAGTGTCCCTTGGGCTTTCACAGGCCAAAACATGCATACAGCCCTCAGACTGGTATCAAATGCAGACCTTGGCACGAAGGTTTTGGCAAGTTATCTGCCCTTACTCAAGCTCCATTACCTCTGTAAGTATGGAGTGCTGGAACTATGGAGGCTGTCACTTTCTTCCCATGGGCAATCACCTGTACAATCAGAAGGCACATTTGCCATTACTGCTACTGTACCTTCCAGAGTGCTGACACCCACCATGTAACTCTGGAGGAAAAGAGAAAGAAAGAAAGAAAGAAAGAAAAAAGAAAAGAAAAAATCCCACTCTACAGACAACACAAAGGCTCGAAAAGCTTGAAGCTGGAACCTCAGAACCCAGGAACTGCTGAGCTATTAATTTCTCTGAAATGTGTCTGCCTTACAAAAAAACCCATACTTCACACATATAGAAGCAAAATATTCTTTGCAAGCTTCCCAAAGGAAGGATTCTTTTTTACTCTACTTCAACATGGCTGCTTTTGTAAATCCCACATTACAGCCTGAATTAAAGAAAATTAAAAAGACAGAACAGCTTCTTTAGTTCAAAAAATACACAAGTTGTTGTTAGCAGGAGAAAAAAAAAAAGTTTGCATTCTTGACCTTTACAGAGGTAAGACAAAAAAACAACTACTTCTTTATACTAATAGAATTCTGTGCCTGTCCCTTGTATATTTTCTCTTAAACTTGCCATTTTGCTGTTGCAGCTGGGCTTGTCAGTTTTCAGCACTAATGGGTTTTGATATGGTGTCAGGGGAAGTCAACAATCAATGCTGGAAAAAAGGGCTATCACTGCTGACACAGCTAAGGATGGAAGCACAATGGCCTTCGTTTGGAGAGAAACAGAAGAAAAATCCTGAGTTATATCTTGCTTTGAAGATTAGGAGAGATTTAGCCCTCTCTGACCAAGCTATCACTTTCACCCCTTCCTGCCTCACCCTATCCTCCCACTGGCCTCTAACATTATTTTACATCTCACCCAAAAGATAGGTTTTCATTTTAATGAAAAAAGCAAAACATTTTATAACAAAGATTTTAAAGGACCATGGTTCACATTTTTGTTTTTAGCTGTTACAGTTATTAGCTTTCAAAAAGAGGAGTTAAAAAAAGGCTGGGCTGTGCAGTGAATGCTTGTGGAGCAGCATGGCAGAAAAACCCTTTTGGATGCCTTTACTACCGCCTAGGTGTGAATCAGACCAGTGCTGAGCCTGTCAGCTTCAGATGAACTCAACGCATGCAATGGACACTTGGTAGGTGTTAAATCAGGTGCCACAGACAGTTATGAAAGATAAACAGTGTTCAAAGGCATTAAAAAAAAAACAATGGCAATATTATTTATTTCCATAGCTTTGTGTCAGAAAATCTGACTAGCTCTAAGTCCCTCAGAGTCCTAGAGAGACAGGGAGAGGTTATGACTATTAAAGTTTCCAGATGGGGAAACTGTGACAAGTACATTCTTTAAGATCATACCAGGATCTTTCTTACACTCACAGGCAAGAATGGAAATCAGCAGACATCAGCACAAATGTTACCTTGCTCAAAACTTTAACTGTCCAGTATTACTACAGATCTTTTCATATCAGTGGATAAAAGGTCTATCATGGATTTTCCTCTCCCTCTAATGAAAGAGACTGAGATTGATGTCAGAAAATTCAACACCTCCAAAGTAAACAGGAATCTTTCTTCTTCCCAGCCAAGAAATCAGCTTCTCAGAGATATTTAGATATGCCTGATTCTACAGAAAGTCCCAGAATATCCTTTCCAAATATAATCTGTTCTTCTAGCAAGTCATGGCCCTAAATATGGACACACATTTACTCTTCTATTAATTAAAAAGATAATTCTGGTATCACAGTCTATCTTCACCAAAAGCCAGTTGCACGTAAGGGGTTCTTCAGGCAGGAGGACACTGCAGGGCCATGGCAATAAAAGCAAAGTGAGGGGAAAGAGTGGCTAAGAACAGAAAAGGAGGAAAGCCAGCAGCAATGAGACAGTGGAAGGAATGAGGTGAAACCTCATGAGACGCTGAGGTTTTTAAGGTGACTTGTCCCTGTGGGAGGCATTTTTTCTGCAGCTACTTTCTTTGTCACTCATCAGATAAAAAGTAGAGCCAGGGGAAAAAAACATGAATGAAAACATTTTTCACAGTGTTTCTCCTCATCCTTATGGGTCCCTTCCAACCCGAGATACTCTGTGATTCTGATTCCTACCTCTTGCACTTCTCTCTGAAAGCCTTGCTGCCAAAACCTGTCCAACCATTAAATGTTGTTTGCAGGCAATCACTAGGTGCTAAATTCACGATGGCATTAGTAAGCCATAAAGCTCTTAGAACATTCCTACTATAGCACAGTTTTGACACCAGTCTTTAAATAACAGCAAGAAGCTGCTTCTCCAAGCCACTTGTTGGCAACACGCATTTGTTTTGGCCAGCTGCTACAGTGAAATACGGAGCAGCACCTAGGAACATGGCTGCCATCGGAGATCCTACAGGATACAGCAGACATTAAAGCACCTCAGAAGTAATTGTGAAAACCTTCTCTCTTCTTGGGTGTTACACTGCACCAGGAGAGTTGGGGCTTAAGGACCTGACCCCAAGCCCACTGAAGTGAATGAGTCTCTGCCCACTCCAATGGGCTTTCAGAACATACTGCTTGAAGGAGAGGTGAAAAGAAAGAGATGTTAGAGGCTGTTTCAAGAACACTCTGTACTGTGTGATTTTTCATCATTAAAAATAAGTAAATAAATAAATAAACACAAACTGATTCACAGAGTTTATTTTACCTATATAATGGGGACATGGTCAGTCTCTGATGTTCAAAGCTAGATGAAGTCTGCAAAGAAAAAAGAACATCATTGTAAACCAAAGTGCCTAACTGATAACCAAATAAGGGAAATTTGTGGTGTTTGCAAACATGAGCTTGAGAGAAACAACAAAGCTTCACCCATTACTATACAAAGGAAGGAAAATTATGAGAATTTTAAAGTGCATAAATAAAAAAAAATATGAAGACTAGAAGACAATTTTGCATTCCAGGTTAATAAGGCAAAAGCAGTCATTTATCTCCCCATATCACTACCCAATTCATTATTGCTATCTATCAAAACACAGGGAAGGAGCATCAGTCCCGTCTGTTCTATGAAGGAAAAGGAAAAAAGGTCATGGAGTTAAATCCTATAATACACTTTAAAGAACTGAAATTAGTCTCTTACAAAAATCCAATTGAAATTGACTTAAAGCTGAGTCCTATGACCTGGATGGAAAAAGTGGTTGAAGGACTGTAAGCAGCTGGTAATCATAGGAAGTGATATACTGAGCCGGTTTGCTGCAGAGGTATGTTTTTGGTCTCTTCTTATTTAATATCTCAATTAATGATCTGGAAAAGGAAGTAAATAGCACATTAATGAAATTCACAAATGACAATAAACCAGGAGGCTTGCAAATGTCAGAGAGGACAGCAATAATATAAATGGATACTAACAAGGTTAAATATGTAGGCAGGCAATAAAATGAAATGCAACTTCGAAAAATGTAGACTAATACACTGAGGAAAAATAATCAGAAACATAGTCCATGAGAAAGCAAAACCTGGAAAGCATCTGTGCAGAAAGATATCTTCGGGTGACAGTGAACAACAAATTGAATACAAATTCTCAAGGAGATACATAATTTTTAAAAACGGATGCAATTTTGGGCTGTGCATGCAGGGGAATAATGTCAGAAGATGAAAATTATTGTCTATGCATCTGGGAAGACTTCTGGTGAATACTGCATCCACTTCTAGACACCTCTGTAACAGAAGAATGCCAGCATACTGGAAAGGACTTCCAAGAAGAGAAATAAACCTTGATTAGACAAGGAAGGTGACAGGGTATACATATATGTATGGTTTCAGCTGGGATAGAGGTAGATTTTCTTCTCAGTAGCTGGTACAGTGCTGTGTTTTGAATTTAGGATAAGAATAACGTTGATAACACACCAATGTTTTAGTTGTTGCTGAGCAGTGGTCAAGGACTTTACAGCATCTCATACTGCCCTGCCAGCAAGTAGGCTGGGGAGCAAAAGAAGCTGGGAGGGGACGCAGCCAGAACAGCTGATCCCAACTGACCAAAGGATATTCCATACTGTATGACATCATGCTCAGTATATAAACTGGGGGGAAAGCTGGGCGGGGGCTGCTGCTCGGGAACTGGCTGGGCATCAGTCGGCAAGTGGTGAGCATTGTGCATCTGTTATTTTTATTATTTCCCCTTCCTTTTCTGTCCTATTAAACTGCCTTTATCTCAACCCATGAATTTTACTTCTTTTTCCAATTCTCTTCCTCATGTCACTGGGGGAGGGGAGTGAGCAAATGGCTGTGTGCTGTCTACCTGCCACCAGGTTAAACCACAACACAAGGGAAAGCAACAACTGCCTAGAAACATATAAAAGATGAACAGAGAGAATGGACAGGAATTTCTCCGTTGCTAACATGCAGTGGTACAGCTAAATGTAATGAGATGGAACTCAACAACATTTGGACAAAGTATCACACAACTTCTCAGAAACCACATGATTCGGTCGAGCAGGTGATTTTCAAACGGAGAATGAAAAGTCCCGTCAAACAAAGCATATGAAACTTGAGAGGGTAAAACAATCAAAGGCAAACTGTAGTGACCAATTGTGCCTTTGCAGGAAGTTGAACTACTTGGCCTAAGAGGTAATTTCCATGTTTGAATTCCCTGATTCTGTCTGCCCCAATATTCAGCCCCATTAGTGGGTTTGATCTGTTACTGGGTTCCTACATACAGTGATATTTTTTCAAGGGAATGCATACCACATATACTTCAGTCCTGGTACAAAGTCTCCTGTAGAGTAAAAGCTGACTGCATACATTGACTATTTAAAGTACTCAAAACCAAGCAGATGTGTGACCTGCTTTCATTAAAAAAAAAAAAAAAAGTACTTTTCCAGCAGACATGGGTTTTTAGCGACATGATCCTTCAGTGTAAAGTATTTTGGTTATTTGAAGGAAAATGTGATTATTTGTTTATTCATGTCTACTATCTTTCCATTTCCACATTTTCTGTACTTTAGCATCTTTATTTGTTCTCATGTAATACACTGGAACTTGCCTAGTTGCAGTAGAGGTCTACTCAAAGTGAAAAAGGAAGCTTTTAATACTGAAGTGTACTGTAATGCTCCAAGACCCTGGTGTTAAAAGTAAAACGGGAAAGAAAGACTGAAAGTAGTATGTAAGTTAAGAAATACATAGATATAATTTTCCTTTTATAGAAAAAAAAAATGTGATTTCATCAATACAGTGATATCTGTGTGTGCACCTGTATTTACATGTACATACCTTACCAAGTTTCCCATTTTTATGCCACCCAGATAAGTCCCTTTTTATGAATGTCTACCTTGGTCTTTACAAAAACTGTTTCCACATTCTTCCAAAGAGAACAAAGAGGTGAAAGGTTTTTCAAAGTTTTCCTGTCCTTCTCGCTTCCCCTAGGGGTTGTTGGAGAGCTGAGGAAGGAGGAAAGCTTACTGAGAAGAAAGCTCCTGGTTTTACTGTAATAAAAGGTGGCAATCTTATCATGTATAGATGCTCAAACGATGTATAGACAAAGGAGTCGGCAGTGAAGATTGCCATAGGCAAAACAGCAGATCTAATCAAAAGCTCTGTACGCATGGATGTAGGGAGCCAGTGGGAAAGGAAAGCACAGCACAGAATCTGGACTTGCTCTTCTGTCTCTCCACGGCTACCTCACTGGAGCACAGGAGAAGCCAGAACCCTTGGTATTTTGGACAGAGAGGAGCCTAGCCATTGCCCTAACTCTGACTGTGTCACAGAAAGCTGTTAATGTAATAGCAGTTTTACTTCTTTGCTTTTTTTTTTTTTTCCTGTTTTTGTTTTTGTCCTGAATGGGAGCACATGCGGGTAGCTACCTCTCATCAACAAAGTCAGTGGAATGAGGTGGTGTTTGTATGGCAAGCACTGTAAAAATAGTTCTATTGTACAAAACAAATTACAGACCAAACGCATATGTAAAAAAAAAAAAACACAACCTTTAGAACACTGTCATTTTCAAAACTGTCAGACGTATGAATTGATATGTGTCCTCAGGCTCTCAAAGATTACTGAAAGTCAGGACACAAACCAAGAGAAGTAAAGCATTCTCAAGCCAAAGCTACTGCAGAGCTCCTCCTTCACCCCACTGTGAGTAATGTGCTAACCTAGGTGTCCCAGAATAGTCAGAGGTATTACACAATCTGTGTGCTCCATGCTCTGAGAACAATGACTGAGAACAATGAAGCACAGCTAAATGTGCTAAGGTACTGTGGCAGCCACACCTCGGCGTTTTTTCTGTTAGTTTTTGTTAATTTGCCTGGGGGAGGAGGGTGTTTTTATCTAGCAACACAGGCACTGTAAGCCATACTCTTTTCTGGAACTGTCAGAAAACAGACAGTCTGCAAGTCAAAGCACAGGGTTTTTTGTTTGGTGGTTGGTGTTTTTTTCTGTATGCTTCTGCCTCATGCCCTTGCCTGCCTTGTCTGTTTAGACTAAATTCTTTGGGTGGCAGGACACAGTACCGCAGTTTTCACGGTGCCAAGCACGGCGGGACCCAGTTTTTACTGGCCCATGTGAATTGCCATGAAGCAACAAGCAAATAATAATAATAATAATAACTTACCACACATCACTGTTGCAGAACCCTGCAGAAACCAAGGGCCAGACACTCCAAGCAGATAAGCTGAGAGGAGGAAACCTGCACTGCCGGGCTCTGCCTGAGTAGGTGATAGTATTTGATTGCAGACACCTCTCCTCCTCCCAGTGTCCTCATTCTTAATGTGCAACATAAAATGCATCCCTGGGCACAGACAGCAAAACTAACCCACCAGATCCACCTCAGTTCAGCACAGCAGTAACTCTCTGCTCCTCCAGCCCTTCCAGCCCCTCCAGGTGTCAGCATGAAGAGTTGTGCTGTCTGCCTGGTGCAAGACAGGCAACGGGATGTTTAATGGTCTATGCTCCTGTCTGAGCCAGACTTAAGCTGAAACTGTCTCTCCACATGCAACTTGGGTATCTGGCAAGCCTCAGCGAGACACGTTTTCCTCTTGGCCTCCTTTCCTTATTTCTAGGCCCAGTGTTCACATTCCAGAGACCAGAAGAGGGGAGGGGGGAAGGAGGAGGAACAATGGAAGGGCACACCAAACAAAGAGCTGTAGCCTGCAGAGGCCCAAGGAAACCATAGGAAAATGAAGATACATTCTCAGAAAATATAAAACCTGAAGAAATGTTCTTGTATGCAGCATAAAAACAGATTTGGAAGGGGTGACAGAGACTGACTAGCACTCAGTATCACATCATCAGAGGCAGGGAAGAGATATCAGGCAGGGGGCTGGGAAGCAGCAACCAGCTGCCCCATATGGTCAGCTCTTGGTAGGCAATTTGATTTTCATTTTCTCCACACATTGTGTTCATCCCTGTGGCATCTGGATGAAAAAACAGTGGTGGAAATAATAGGACAGGCTTGCCCAGGGCATTTTTAAGGGCTTGAGAGCCAT
The DNA here is from genome assembly GCF_028554395.1 of Pezoporus wallicus. Lineage (NCBI taxonomy): Eukaryota > Metazoa > Chordata > Aves > Psittaciformes > Psittacidae > Pezoporus > Pezoporus wallicus. The sequence continues at coordinate 3,249,047 of NW_026635157.1, forward strand.
AGACCAAATCTAGACCAGGATGGAAGCAGGTAATCTGCTGAGTGTTTGTTGTCTTATATGAAATGTTCCAGTGGTACTTCACAAGTATCCACATAAAAATTGAATAATTCACAACTTTCTTAGCATTCTCAGCAGATAGCTCAGCCTCCGCAGCCACCCAGGACTCCACAGCTTCTTAGTACTAATGACTTAGCTCTACAAATATATTTAAGCACACAAGTCTATGCAGGTTCCGGGTGTAATTGTGGTCTATCCCAAAAATGGTTTGAGGCAGTGAAGAGTAAGGTAAGGTGTGGGAAAGATCCCGTGATTGTACCTGTTCTGAGAAAAAAAGGAGCTCTTCGTTCTCCTAGGCTATTAATCTGGTACCTTCCATGAGCACAAACCTGGAAGAGCTAATTTAGATACGTGACCTTCTGTTGTCTTCCATGTGTTTGCAGGATAGTGACAATGGCAGCTCAGTACATCCTGTATTCTATTGCAGTTTGTCTTGCAGAAACAAGAGAATTTATTATTGTTGTCATCATCATTTCAAAATAAATTACATCTAATAGAAGAAATCCTCATACAGTTACAAAACAGTCATCCTCAAGCTGTCCTGCTGTCTAACACTGCCTTTCCACCAGTTTTCTCCAAAGACTGCCAAAATAAAGATTAATTAATATATATGGACAAACAATTAAAAATCCAATGAAAAAAAAATTCAATCCCTAAAGCAGGGTTGTTAGGACCTTTTTGGTGTGTCCTGTCAGACACAAAAGAAAGGACATCATGCAAACTCATTGATACCATACACATATCTCTCAATGCCAAGCCTGGCTCTGGTACCCATGTTTCATTCCTCTAGAGAAAAAAACTATTTTACAATGACCAGATCTCCCAGTGGTGTAAATAAATCATTAAAATGGAGGGAAATTATGATATTTGTCAGAACACACAAAGATGTGCCCCGAAACATTTTTGTTTAAATAAACATTGGACAAAAACTATAAAGCTAGAAAAAAAGTTATTCCTTTTTCTTATTCAGGATGGAAATCATCACTGCTACTGTAATTCAGCTGCTGATAAGGATGTTCAGACACCACATGGTGAGACAATATAGCCTACATTTACCTGGGAGTCAGGAGACCTCCACAGCCTTAAACAAACCATCCGTGCACCTTCCCACTCTGTCTCACCATTTGAAAAGCTGCCTGTCAATGAGTATCTGCACGAAGCTGGTACTGTGGTTCGTACTCTGCATGGGACCGTGTAGATGCTACTGTAACACAATTAACAGCAACGGTTCTGAATTAAGCTGGAGAAGTCTTTAGCAGCAGCTAGGGTGAGCCCTGCCAGAAGGCAACAACAGAAGAAATGATAACTCAATGAGAAACTTGAACTGATAGGAAGGTTTCCCATTTGGATAAAAACATGAGAACCCTGGACCAGCAATGCCCCCCTTCTATGATGCCAGCCAACAGATACTCCTCCCAGGAACGTTCAGCCTTACGGGTGGTGGCTCTCCTCCTTACTCTTCAACTGCAATCCCCACTTGTGCGTGTGCACGTGTACACGAGCACAAGCATAGAGGAGAGGCCAGATTTTATTGTGATGTGCAGGGCGGGTGATTCAAGTCTTTGTGTAGGCAGTTGAGTCACCTCCTTAGCAAAAAACTGTTCAACACTATTGTAATTCCCTCTTTCTCACCTAAAGTCCAGCAATGTATGCAGAACCTTCCAGCTCCGTATTTCTTAAACAGTGAAAACGTGCATGGAAAGTTTAGCTTTAAAAACGTGTGACTGCAACAAAACAGGTTTGCCCCTTCGTGTCGGGTATCATGAATCCCTGTGGCTCGGCGGCAAGGAAGGAAAAGCTGTGGGGCGGGGGGTAAATTTGCTTTTGCGGAGGGGGGCCAGTGTTTTGGGCTTATTTAGTAACGCGCGAGTAAACAGCGCAGGCCGAGAAATGCAGCGCAGTAAGAATCTGTGTCACCCTTTGGAGCCTACTGCTTTAAATTTGCGCGCTGTAGCTTGAAGCATTGCACAAACTCTTGGTCTGCTGACTGCCTCCCTGGAACACAAACACACCGGTGATTGGGAAAGCTGTTTTCCAGCTTGCCCGCCCTCGTTTCTGCCGGGCTGCTTTTGGTGTTCATTTATTTTTAAACAAGTCTTGTACATAAAAAAAAAAACAAAACAAAAAACAAACAAACAAAACAAACCGAACCCCAACCACACAGCATTTTTAATCAACACCTATCTCCTTCCAGGACCCTATGATCCTCTATTGATTCGCTTTAAAACGCTTTTCTTTGCCCCCTCTGCTGATCGAATTTCAGATCAGCCAGGATATGCAACTAACCTTCCGGCACAACTGAACCCAACTGACTCACGGAGATCAAAAGGCTCGATGCATTCATTAAAACGTAGCACAGCCCAAGCAGGATCTTTAACGCAAGCTCTCCCTTTGCATTGCAATTAACGTGGGGGAGAGGAATTCTTTTTATTTTTTGCAAATGTTCTTGCTTTTCATTTTCAGGCTGGGGGGGGCGGGGGAAGGAGCGGTGGGAGGGAATGAGAACAAAAGAGAGATCTTTTTACCCGAGGATGACGTCAGTTTGATTCTACTGACAACTACTGATGCACGTGGAGCAGTCGCGGGCAGATCCCCATACCCACCCCCTCCCTCCCTCCCGCATGGCACGTCTCTGGGATACAGTATACGCCGACAGCCCACGGGCCGAAACACACGACCCTTCTAACTCCGGGCGCCCTCGCCCGGGCCGGTCAGCTCCCCGCTGCCCCGCAGACGGCGAGCAGGGGAGGGAGGGGGCGGAACAGCCGGCGGGCAAGGAGAGGGGATAAGGCTCTAGCTCAAGAATGTTGCTCGTTACCGCGGCCTCCGCGGGGATGCGGCCACAGAAAATAGTCCCCGTGCCCCGGCTCCCGTGGGGCTCTCGCTGCCCCACTCAGGGCCCCGCCAGCCCCAAGGACTGGGGGTCGGCGCTGCCGCGGCCTGCCGTGAGGGGCAGGCTGTGACCGCTGGGCCCCCGCCTCCCGCGGCCGCGCTGCGGCCTGCAGCGGGGAGAGCGGCCCCGCCGGCGAGGGGCCTGGCTGCGCGCAAAGCCCGGCCTGGATCCTCACGGAGCGCGGCACCGCGCCGGGGCGCGGAGGAGGGCGCTCACCACCAGCTTCCGCGGTGCCGTGAGGAGGAAGGAGGAGGTGTCCGGGGGAAAGCACGCTCCGCCGGTTAAAGGGAGGCACGCACCCTCCTGCGGCCCGCCTGCCACCTCGGAAAGTCACGGCTGAGTCAGGGCTGCATCTTCTCCCGCTCAGCCCCTCGTGGGGCTCCCTCACTGGCAGGAATCCTTCGCTCCCCTCACCTGTGTTCAGCACCCCCGAGTTAGGAACGCTTTCTAGGTTCAGAAGTAATTGCCAGGAAGTTTTAAAAGTGAACAGAGGAATCTCTATTTTGTGCTGTGTAAAGAATCTGAACAGACTGCCCGTGGGCAGGCTGGGCATTGCTGGCTTGAGGACTGCTGAGTACCAAAGGACAGCAGTCCCCCATTGCACAGCCCCCTTCAGATACTATCCCACAGACCTTCTCTTGGGACAGGGGGGGTGAGGCAGTACGTGCCGTTTTAAGCCATGAGCTCCTTTCCGAAAATACATGCAAGTGTTCTCCTAAATGCTGTGAAACTGGCCTGAGCCTGTGAGGATTTGGGATTGTGCACAAACCAGCCTGTCTTGATGGAGCCAAGGAGATCTGTATACATTCTGCTTGCAGGGTTTCAGGTGAGCCAGCCAAAAGCTGTTCATCAGTAGTCACCACTACCACTCAAGTCCTTGTCTCTCCAGGTTAGAGACAAAGATGCCGTGCAGGACAGTGTCAAAGAGTTTGCATAAATCCACATATTACATCAGTCACTGTTCCTTTATCCACCAATGCCATAACCCTGTTGTAGAAGGCCATCAAATTTGTCAGGCACAATTTACCTTTAGTGAAGCCATGTTGGCTGTCAGCAATCATGTCCTTAATGTCCATGTGCCTTAGCATAGTCTCCACTTGGACCTAGTCCATGATCCTGCCAAGCACTGTGGTGAGACTGAGCAGCCTGTGGGTCCCCAGGTCTTCCTTTTTTCCCTTTTTAAAAATGGGTTTTCCTTTTCCAGTGAGTGGGAACTTCACCAGACTTCTAGGACTTCTCAAATATGATGGATAATGGCTTGACAACTTCATCTGCCAGTTCCCTCAGGACCTGCGCATGCATCTCAGCAGGTCCCATGGACTTGTGCACCTTCAGGTTCTTTAGAAGGTCTCAAACCTGATCTACTGCAGCAGGTGGCTCTTCATTCTCCCAGTCCTGCCTATGCTTTCTGTGATTCAGGCTTTGTGGTCAGAGCACTTGCTGGCAAAGATGAGGCAAGAAAGTCACTGAGTACCTCAGCCTTTTCCACATCCCAGGTAACCAGGTCACCCGTTTCCTTACGAAGGGCCCACATTTCCCCTAGGCTTCCTTTTATCCCCAGTGTACCTATAGAATCTTATCCATATGTCCTTGGTATCCCTGTCCAGATTTAATTGTCAGGGCTTTAGCATTCCTAGCCTGATCCCTGGCTGCTCGGATAGCTTCTCTGTATTTCTCCCAGGACACCTGCCCTTCGTTCCACCTTCTAGAGGCTTCCTTTTTGTGTTTGGCTTTGTCCAGGAGCTCTTCGTTCATCCACACAGGCCTCCTGGCCTTCTTGCCTGACTTCCTCTTTGTTGGGATGCATCACTCCTGATCTTGAAGGAAGTGATCCCTGAATATTAACCAGCTTTCTTGAGCCCCTCTTCCTTCCAGGGCTATATCCCATGGTACTCTACCAAGCAGATCCCTCAAGAGGCCAAAGTATGCTCTCCTGAAGTCCAGGGTAGTGAGTTTGCTGTGCTCTCTCCTCATGGTCCTAAGGATCTCAAACTCATTTTGTGGTCACTGCGGCCAAGGCTGCCCTTGAGCTTCATATTCCCCACTAGCCCCTCCTTGTTGGTAAGGATAGGGTCCAGCATGGCCCCTGTCCCCATTGGTTCCTCTATCACTTGGAGAATGAAGTTATTATCAATGCATTCCAGGAACCTCTTGGATTGCTTCTGCACTGCTGTGTTGTCCCTCCAACACATACAGGAGTGGTTGAAGTTCCCCATGAGGACCAGGGTCTGTGAACCTATCTGTCTATAGAGAGCCTCATCCCTCAGTCTTCCATGTTCAATAGCCTGTCAGAGACCTCCACTGTAATATCCCTTGTCCTGACCCATAAGCTCTGGGTTGGCTCCTCATCCATCCCTAGGCAGAGTTGTGCATGCCCCAGCTGGCCACTGACATAAAGGGTGACACCCCTTCATTGTCTTCCTTGCCTGTCCTTCCTGAAGAGCCTATATCCTTCCATGTTACCCTTCCCTGAGCCATTTTCGCTTGTGTGCAATACGTCTTCCTTTACATACTAAATTTCATCCACTAATTGACAAGTACACATCTTACTTGGAGTTCTGCCCGAGTGTGTGGCTCTTTTTGAGCAAGGTGTAGCTGCAATTTGCACTGGTGTGCAATTTTTACTCATTTCATAAATGTACTTCTTGTAATACCATGTTGTCAGCTCTCATGTTTTTTTTGTGATGCTGATGTTCTGTGGTAGAAATTCTTTAAAGCTCCAGTTCCCCAAGTCAAGGAAGAATTTTGGCTTTCATCTGAAAGGAAAAAAAGTCTGTTTCTGGTCCTTTTATTTGCAGCAGAAACTTAATGTGCTGTAGCAGCTCTGGAACCAAAAAGAGAAGAAACATAAATGTATTATTATGACCATCATTGGTATTGTTTTATTTTAGCTCTCTCAATACTTGCATCCCTGATTCTTTATAGTCTGGCCTTACTTAATATGAGACAGGGATAAATGGATTTGTGCAGCTTACACAAGCCCTTACTTCTCTGCTTGGAGGTCTCAAATATATTTTAAGTTGAGATAAATAAGTGTTATTACTTACTGCTTACACTATTTACACTTACAACTGTGACACACTCGCACAGGCATTCAGAGTTTTTCTCTGCAAAATCAAGGTGTGTATCTATTCTTTGTTGCTTTGAGGGAGTGTAGTTCTGGTAGCTGAGTATATGATTCTGTCTGGATTATTACTTCTCTGTAAAAATAAGTCATTTCTGATTTTTACAGGTTAGTAATTCAGTAGAAAGCTGTGTTGTACTAGGACAAGGGCCATTTTCTCTAGCTGTGTATAGCTTTTCACAGTTTGGCATGGGAGAGAGCTTCCGGAGTTTTTTTCTCAATTTTTTTTCTCAGATATTTCCATGCGGAATCTACAAGTGGAACAGATGATTGTTTGCAGAGGTTTACTTTGTCTTATCTTAGTTCTCCATCACTGACAAGTAGCCTGTTACATCTTTCCATACCTAATAAGCAAAATTTCCCTCACGGTTTTTTTACGATGGCAACATTCATCCATGTCTTAACAGTTTTGACTCCTTACCTTGTCACAGGCAGGGTAACAATCCCCACCTGCACGCACACACTCATGCACATGCTCTTCACCTTTCAGGAGATACTTGCCATGTGGTTTCAGAGGAATGGCCGTTCTTTCTCAAGAGGCTGCGTTGTCAGTGTCACAGTTTGGGGTACCCTTCCATTGACTGCCTGAATCTCTCTGCAGTTATATTCCTGTTTCTACTCCCTTGTGCCCCTAGTTTGGCTGGTTGAAACATACACCTCATCACCACTCCAAGTTTTATGGCAGAACCAGAGGCAGGGATAGGTTCACTCCATCGCAACCATGGCAACACTTTCCAAAGATGCAGCCTACAGTCCCTGTGAGTCTTCCAGTTTTCCATGGCAGCCTTGTTTCTCAGAAGCTTACGTCGACCCCAGGAATAAGCATGTTGCAAAATGCCTAAGTTGCTATTTGGTAAAATATATCCTTACCATGTACAAAAACAGGTGAGCTTTCAACTTCCTTTAAGAACTGAGCAAAAGGGAAAGGTGAAGAGGGTTCATGTAGCTTCTGTTTCAGAAAGGCTCTGTCCTATTAAATCAGCAGATTTTTTAAAAGCCAAATCTCAGTTGTGTTCTCACTCATTGTTAAAGCAGCACAGAAAAAGATCCTCCTTTGTCTTTATGCTGCCTGTTTCCTGAAGATAGATGATTCCTATGAGGCTTTACACTTGGACACCTATTGACCTAGGGAGTTCAGAGGCAAAATTTTAGTTTGCTGTCCTATTGTTCTAAGCCATTTCAAATTCAGGCAGCTCCCTAATTTTAGGAATGTTAAAGTTGTCTTTCCATGCTTTAATAAGGCTTATTAAGTCATGCATTAATACAAGAAATGCCAAGAGTTTGAAATAATGCATACAGAAGGGTGGACTAAAGCATCATAAGCCAGAAATTATTTTGTGGAAGGCAATGATGGAGAATGAAACCAAACTTTTCATGGAACCTTATAGCCTGTAGTATTAAGTCAAGAGAAGAGCTCCCACTGCCTGCAATAGCAGTGGATGTGGACACTGATATCTGCGATCAGCCTGTAACCTGAAATAACACTGGATTCAGCAGTAGTATGTTTTTTACAATGCCTGTATAGATGCTCATTTCCCAAATTTGAGGTCTTGACCCATATTTCTATTCTGAGTTCGAGCTGAGCAATGGAAAGACACTGAACAGCCTTTCTTCTAATACACATCATGCCTGTCTCATGCTGCACCAGCACTGTGCCACAGGTTTGTTCCACAGATACTACTGAGGTTTATCTGTCTTTTAACCAATTTGTATCCACTGGAGTATTTCTTAATGGAAACACTTCTATCACAGTTAAGTCGGTAACAAGGTATTTGACACAGAGCCTAAATTTTGAGCTAAACATAGCAGGAACTCTTTAAGCTTACTTTATCTCGCTTGTTACAAACTTCTGGAGAGATTTCATCTCACTCAGAATTTGTAGATCACCAGTTAGTTCAAGCAGGAGATGTCTTTCCAGCTGAAGAAGCCAATGCTGTTGCTGTCAAATTAACTGGGAGGACAGTTGTTCCGTGTGCTCACACTGATTGTATGTGGGATATCTCATTACATTGGGGGCAGTTTTGTTGTTTTAAATTATAAAGTAGCTTAGTTTTCTTACAGTGTCCAGATTCAACTCATTTGTCAACATGTTGCATTTCATTATGCTCATCAGCTCATTTGTTTTTCCTGAGGGGGAAAAAAGCTGAACCTCATTTTATTTTATAAAAGTCAGGATTCTTTCCAATTAGTAGAACTTGTGTCTAGCCAGTGCTGTGAAAGGTGCCCTTTCCACAGTACATGTATGTGCTGAGGAGCACATCTGCTACTCCTGTACTTTTTTCAGTAGCATCTTTTTGTCTAAGATGAAAAGGATCCACTCATAAGTCCTGGACAGACAGACATGCTCCTAAAGGAGGAATTATGCTTTCAAGATATCCCCAAGAGCTGTATCCAGCCACAGCATACTGTAGATGTTACATTTTTTGTACACTGCAGCTTTGCTAGTATTTGAATACATGCCATAATTCAGTGGGAGCATAAATAACTTCCACTCAGAAGATGGATGCTGTGGTAGCAGGCCAAATGGTAAACCTTGTCAGAGCCTGCTTTTTCACTGTATCAACCACACAGCATAATATTATGCTCCTTATTTAAATCCTCCTTGCAGATGTCATACTGGGTTAATTGACAAGCAACTGGATTTGATAATGTGTATAATAAGAGCATCTATTGATTCCTGTTATAGTGAGGATGTGCATGTAGTGATCGTGGGGTTACAACTCTCAGCAGTGGGAGATGAGTAAGTCTGTGGGTCACAATCTATATTTAAGCTGCCAAGGGGGTCAGCATTAACTTACATGCAAGTTTAGATTGGTAATTCTTTATAGGTATGGAGCATTATTGGCTGTAAAGAGCTGTCCTTGTACCTGAATTGTTTTAGAGCAGCAGAGCTTTATGCTGTATTAACAGCATGCTGTTAAGAATCAGTACCAATGTAAACACAGAGAATGATGGGTTTATGTTGGCTGTTATATCATACAGTATTTCACAGTTCCTGAAATCATTTCATTTTCAACTAAGTTGCTTTGGCTTTGCCAGTCTATCAGCAAAGACTGAGCAAAGTGCAGCACTGTAAATGAAATGAAACTCTGAGCTCTCCAGATAGTAAATGATGGCTCTTCTGTTGAGCTGGAATTCTGTAACAGCACTTACTAATTCCAGCTTATATAATACAAAGTCATTTGCCGTTTCACTTTTTTCTCTGAAGTTCATCATTATATTGCTAAGCTTTTATATGAACTTATGCCACTCTAAGCCAGAGGGAGCAAAAAAAGGAGGGAAAGAAACTGAGGGAAAGAGGAAAACAGGACAAAGACTATAATGAGATGAGAATTAGGAAGGAGAAATAGGGGGCATCAGGAGAGCAAAAGATTATGGAAGGAAAGGAACAGTATATCATAGGAGAGGCGGAAACAAAACCAAGGGAGGCATTACAAGTGTAGAATAAAACAGGGGAAATTAACACAGAAGATGAAAAAAAAAGTAACTTCTTTCATTTCTTTCACGAATATTTTAGACTCATCACTAGCAATCCTACTTGCTGCAATTCACTGTGTTTGCCTCTTACCTCAGAAATACACCTCTGTATAATGAGTTTCCCCTTTCATTTTGGCATCTGGCTTGCTCTTGCATAGGACTAGGCCTCCAGAGGTCACTGAGGAGAATTGGTTTCTAATAAAGCTCCTCCATACCAGAGTTTAAAAGCTCTCCCACAATGTAGTGCACAATGAAAATTGACACCACCAAATAGCTTTAGTTTCCTTTTCTTTTTCTTTTTCTTTTTCTTTTTTTTTGATGTTATGCACTTTTTTTGGCATCTGCATATCTGAGTTAAATTTTTCTGCTGAATATTGAGCATATAGCATGAAGAAGTAAGCTATAACCAAATATATATGTGTGTATATATACATAAAAACTACAGTGACATCATAGGTTTTTGTAAGGTGTTTTTTTTCTAATCGTGAGAATAAGCAGATGTGAGAGGCTTCCTCTATTATGAGCATTTATATGAGCTGTGTGGTCAGAGGTACTTAGCAGTGAATTTGGCTCAGGGCAAGGGAACAACAGCAGTAATTTGAGGGGTGATTTACTCCTGTTAACACTTTTCAGAATTGGCAATAAAATCAGTTCAGTGCTCTTAAAATATGAAGGGCTGGATTTTAAGCAAAATATGGAAGATATATTATCAACCTGAAAAGCGGTCAAGTGAAAAACTGTTTAATACCTAAAAAAAAGCCTATATCTGTATTTCCAACAAGTGAACGATAATGAGAGGGCTGCTCTCTTTTCCTAGAAGTGATTAAGTTGTCTTTGCCTTTCTGGTTTGGCTGCTTTTAGGCTATTGCTTATGTAAAACAGAACACCTCCTAAGCCCTCGTTTACTAAACAGAATATCTGGCTTCTGATCTCATGCTACACAAGGAGGTAAATTGTATTCTGTGTGAGGAGCTTTACATATGAGCGTAATGGAAGGGGGACAAAGACACTCCTCCAGAAACAACAAAGACACTAGGTTTGAGATACTTAAAGTTGAATTTTCGTAGTTGAAAATACAATTCAAACATGGAAACAAGAAATCAGTTTTTGTTAGCCCCACAGGTATTTATTTTAGCAATTTTCATTTTGCTTTTCTCCTCTCTTAGCAAACCTGTATGGCAGAGTTTGTTGAACAGTGTAGGACAGTTCTGCTCTGAAGTGATGGAATGCTTTTCTGAGGGATCAGCTTCCAAAGGTGACAGTCAGAGGGCACAGCAAGGATGCTGACTGCTTGCTCAGTCCTGAGTGTTCTCAGACAAGAGGGGATTCTCATAGCTGTGAGCAGTCAGTGATGAAGTGATGACCACATCCAGCTGTGCTATCACTAAGACAGGTTGCTCAGCTGCGTTGCTGTACCTCTGGTATGTGAGTGCATAGGGTGTATGGCGCAGGACTTGAGTGGTATCCAGTCTTTCATGCACACTGATAAATTTGTACTTTGTTCCAAGGTGCGAGAATCTCATCTTCAGTCTGCAGACCAACACCATGCAAAAAGAATATGGCTTATTAGATGGTGGTGGTATCCATTCAGTGATATGTCATGAAGCAGCAAATGCCAGTGTCTGTATACTTGTATATGGACAGAAGCAGTTCTTCTGCAATAGCCATCAACTGAAAGGAGGAACCAGCCCAGTCCCAGGAAATACAGACAAAAATGTAAGTGCAATTTTTTCTTCTATAGACACAGATAGTTTATCTTGTCTGTCATATTAGAGCTGCTGAGAATAGCTCCAGGCAAAGTGTTGCAATACGGGAATGACTCCAAGGAGTTAGTGCAGTGGCATTTGACCCATGCTGATGCATTAGAGTGCATTAAAAGTGCAAGACCAAATGAGAGAAAATCCATGGACAGTAGCATATGAGACTGGACATACTGTTGAATTGTTGGACACAGTTATTTGAATTATGGTAAATTATTCTCTATATATGCATGCAGACATGGGATTAGGACAGGAATGTCCAAGAATGAATGGAGGTAGAGATAAAATGAGAGCATGAATAATGGGGTATTCTGTTTTAGATCCTGTGCTTTGGGGGTTTGCAAAGACCCCAACTCATTCCAGCCTAATACATACAGGGTCATCACCAAAACCATGTGCTAAGCACACTGAATTACTGTGTGTTTGGCCGGCTGCGAGATGTGCAGAGCTCTGCCTACTGACTGAGGGCACAGGGACAGCAATCGCTCTGGAGAAGCTGTAAGAGCCTCCCTTTGTTTACAGGTGGTAGAGGCTGTGTCATACACCTGGCATTTGCCTGGCAGCCATATAGAAAGTTTTAGGACTGTATGTCACAGCAGAGAACTACCTCCTTCAAGAAGGAGTGCCTTTTATGATATTAGCCATTGGGATGTGCCAGAAACATGCTCAGCTTAGTCAGGGGGACTGGGTGGAGCAAAAGGAAAACCAGTAACTTTTATCAGAAATTATGAGGTAATTGCCTTTTCTCTCTGGAACCAGGCACACAAGTCTCTGGCAGCAATACCTGAGAAAGCTTTATAGTGAAAAAGCATTTGTGTTTCTTCCTGAAAACAAAACAGCTGGGGAAAAAAAAAAAATCAGCCAAAGATGCTTCTTCTGAAGAACTCTGTGCAATTTGCTTCACAATTAGACACTTGAAAGGCACCTAACAGGGTTGTCTGGAACCCATTTAAGAGAAGGACAGGGGGCTGCCTATTCTGTCCATGGCTGAGGAGGGAACTGGGGCTCTATCATGGGTGATTTGCAAACATCCAAAAGAGAGCCTTCATTGTACTCTGGGGGGGCTGGAGGCCCAGTTAGTATTTGGTGTGGTGCTGTGTCACCCAGAATATATTCTTTCTAGAGAGCCGTGCCTGGTACCTGCATTGTTTTCCTCATTCATTATATACTGGGCATGCATTAGTGACAGCACCATAGGAAATTGTATTCATCATGCTAAATTGCATATATCTATCTGTCAGAAGCCTGCATGTTACCCCAGTAAGGGCCAAGGCTTGACTGCTTCTTAGTAGTCTGGTGCAGAAGCGCACATTACACAACTACCCTGTGTTCAAATGAACCAATACCTCAGACAGTAGCTGGTGCAAACCAGGATGGCAGCTGTCTGTGGATATAATCACAACTGAAGACATACTGCCAGGGCTTCTGTGTCCTGGTTGCACAGCTAGGGGCAGAGCACTCAACTATTTCTAAAGCTAGATATGCAAATGCCTCTGGAATGGAGCCTTTTACAGTTCTGCTCTCATTAACCTGATTTGCATATGTAAATGACCTCTTGCCACATGATAATGAGGTCTGCTCATACAGAGATGTTCAGCATATAAGGAGAGGGTTTTCAGTGACAATCAGAGCATTTTGGCCAAAGCAGCTGGTACAAGGACAGGACCAAGAAAGAAGTAAAGGCAGGATCCAGGGACAACAGGGCAGGGAAGCAGAGGGAAGCAAAAGAAAATCAAACGCTGCAGATGTCTCCTCCAAATGCCAAGGGCATCTGCAGTTCTAGTGCCTTACTGGAGCAATTTCATAGTGGAGTCTGTGAAATGAGAGCAGCTGGAGGACACTGACAATTGGGAAGTGACCTGTGGCGTGGAGCTCCATGGAAGATAGCGGATGTCTGGCTATCGTAGAACAGCAAGCACGTGGCCTAGCATTCACTGGCTGGTTTAAAGCAGCCTCTTCCAGTTATTCCTATGAGCACCATCACAGAGAGCTGGACACATGGCAATGGGTCAGTCCTTCTTCAAGAGCAGTCTCCAGTTTAATCATTTCTCTGTGATTACCTCCTTACCACTGGCACACTCATCCAGAGGTGACACTTCTCATTTCTTATTCCTCATATGCTGCTTAGCTTCTCATCAGGGATATTTCATACCTATGCCTCACTTAGTGCATGTGGAGGCAAGACAAAATCCTTCCTAGGTTTTCCTCCTTGGATACCATGCCCCTTTTAGAGAAGAAATGACTGCTCATATCCTGAGATATTTGTCTTCCTGCTTGCCATGTTTAACTCTTGATTCCTGGTCCTGCTACAGAACATTCAGCCGCTGAGGATTTGCTGACTCAGAGCTCTTCAAAACCTACCTGATTGGGCACCATCTTTATCCAGTTCAGAAAGAGGGAATGATCAGTTCCACTCAGACTTGCCCAGCTGTCTCAGGTAGGAATACAACCCTTCTTTCTTTGAAAAGAGGAAAAGGCTGTAGAAGATGGTAGTTAATACCTGTTACTGGGGAAAAAGAAATAAAATAATTGTGGGCTAACTCAGGATTTGCCTGCATAAAACCTTGTACTGGTACATGGGAAGTGGTCGGTCTCTTTTTGTCACTGGAAAAATAATAGTAGCCAGTATCAAATATCAAGAGCCCTATTTATAGCTGGTAAGCCACCAAACTGAGGTTAAAAAAAAAAATGGTAGGGATGCACATCACAGTCAATAAATAAGAATCTGTGTTGGTATCTTTGTGAGCTAGCCAGAGTTAAGCTAAATTAAGTTAAAAAAGTAGTGAAGACAAAGCAACTTGTGTATTAGATTAATTTAGGAAGTTGAATTCAAGCCTGTAAAGGAAATTAGTTCATCTCATGACTACTTTTGGTTCACTCCCACTCATACCAAAGGGAAGATAATGCATATGGGAGACAGAGAAACTTGACACACTTGTATTTCTTTACCTGTCCACTGCTGACAGAGCCATGCAGTGTGACTACAAGTAATGGTTAACTTCAAAGCACTAAAAACTGATTGTCGAACATGCCCCATCCTTTCTGCACATCAGTAGGCAGTTCCTGGAGCAGCCACTGGCCCAAGCCCAACTCATCTGTGTTCCACCCTTCACAATGTCATTACATGAAGGAATGATGGTGTAATCCCTCCCCATCATGTCCACCAGCATAAACATGAGATTCAATTTTACTGTAGTTACGCTGTCAGTATAGTATTTCCCAGTCAATAATATCATCCAGGCCCATGACTGTCCCTTCCTAAAAAGCCTTCAGGTCTGGACCCTAATTTTCTAAGCTTACATCCCAAAGCCCTCTCAACACTGGGTGCTTTTAACAAAAGCAACAGTCTTGCATATCTATGCTAATATTAATTTGTTTGGTGGTCGTAAGGGAAGTGTTGTAATGTGCAGAATGACCTAGAAATGAGTAGTGTCTGAAGAGCATAGTCTGGGTCTTGTGGTTTATTCATATAAATAAATCAGAAGGATCAAGCAGAGCATGCAGGGTCTTTTGAGTGTTTCTGTGTAGCCTGTCTGAGCAGCAAGCCCTTAACCACACACTCAAGCAACCTCTGGGAGTATTCAGTCAATTTGGGCAACTAACAACCTGTCCTAAAACTGAGCCTGCAAGCATTTGCCATTCCGAAAAGGCTGTCAGTTAACTAAGCCAAAAGCTTATGGAAATTCTCTCACTTGTAAGGTGCCATCTTTAGAACACCTTTTGTTTAACTTTATTTTTAGTTGTTTAGTAGGCAGGCATTTTTGTAGGGGCTTTAATCAGACAAGGGGTTTATGAGGCTATTCTGAGAGAAGGCATTTAATTAATTCCAGACTTTTCCTCCCTCTTTTGTTCAGCTTAGGTATACCATCTACATACCTATCTATAACAACTGAGGTAAAAATCCTATGAGATTTCTAAGAAGTTTGGTTCATCTTTCATTAGATTGCAGCAGAACTGAACCATATCCTCTCACTGCTAGACATTTTTTGAACTAGGTTTTTCCCAGTCTCACTGGGGTATGTATGTGAGCTGGAAAGCTTCACAATGCATTAAGATTTCATGAGGGCCTAATTCTGTTTTCTCTTACACTGCCCTGAATCTTCAGCACACAGTGCTTCCACTTCAATGTAACATAACTGAGAATACAGCAAGTCTCTGAGTAGCCAAGCTCCACTGCATGTACCATCTAAAAAAATGGTGTTCTAACCATGCAACTTGTGATTTTTATCTTGAAGAGATAAAAGTTTAGTGTCATTACTTCATTCCTATTAGATAAGTGTTTTGGAGACAGGAAAGACATTTTGGCTTATAGTAAAAACTTTTATTCCAAATGTGCTCTTTTCTTTAACAAAAAAACAAAACAAAACAAAACAAAACCCAACCATGAAGAAGGCATTTTGAGAGATCTTATTTTGTACTAAATGGTCAATGTCCCTTCATTATTTTGGCAGGGCTAGGTTGCATCTGCTGTTTCTGTATGAAGTCATGTAAGCAGGCACAGAATTCTCATCTTGTTCTGCTGTATGTCAGGATCTAATTGTAGATTTTGTGCTTTCACGGGAGGTACAAGCTCAGAACAGGACCTAGACATCTTGTAGACCTGGGACCAGCAAGCACTTTTGCTCAACATACCATTAGTAGAAGAGTACACAAGACAAAACATCATAGAATCAGTTCCCTGCCCCCGCAAATAGCTGTGAGCACCTCAGTTTTTCCTATTCCTGTCTGTAGCATACAATTTAGTCACCAGGAAAATAAGTGCTGTGGTTTTAAGTAAAGTAGCTGATGAGAAACTGAGTAAATGGATGAGTTCTTAATTAAGTAATTAGACAAATAAGAAGGGAGAGGATTATATGATACAAAATTGTGAATAGAATAGAAAAAGTAGGTCAGGAATTTCTGTTCTCCCTATATCGTGATGTAAGAACAAAATGACATGCAATGAAGTTCAGAAGTGAGAAATTCAAAGCTAATGAGGGAATGGTTTCATGTAACCCATAATTATCTAGTGGAAGCCTTTCACTCCTGGAAGTCCTTGATGCCAAGGATTTATCAAGTTTAGCACTGAGACTAAACTATCCAGAATTATCAGAGATAACAACAGCTTTACAAAACAAATTCAACCTTGCTTCTGGTTTTAATCCAGTCTTAACTCTGAAAGTGAACTCCTTCAGCTTTGACACCTTCCTTTGAGCTATTTGGTTACGGCCACCACCTGAGATAGGTCATTGGAGCACAGAAATCTGAGTCAGCCTGGTGATTCTTGCACTTTTATACCCATAGTAAAGTCTCCTTTATATTTGATCTGGGGTGTGGGACAAAGTCCCATCCCAAGGACATTTACATGCTAGGCTTGCTCAAAGAGCTACAGCTCCCTGCAAATGAACATAGCAATGAACACAGTTTCTCTGCAGCCATAGGAGATACCCAGCTGAAAGAGGATTCATCCCCTGCAACAACTATCAGCATTCTCGATGAGATTTTCAGAGGCATCCATGTTACCTGTCTTGGAAAATGGGCCATGTGTCTGCGGATCTTTAAGCCCCTGGGATCCTTCTCATGTCACCAGGAGCTCAAAGATCTGAGGCCTCATTATTACTGCTGTTCCATCAGAGCAGATCTGCTGCGAACGCACATTTTTTCTGCACCTTACATATTATTCCAGATATTCAAAGCCAACTCTCTCAACCTGACCCAAGTGTATTATGGTGCATTTAAATCTGATGTAAATCATAAATTTGCTGAGGACAAGCTGCTTTATATTTTCAATCAACTTTTGGCTCATGTGTTTTAAGTGTGCTTAAGAGTTTTACACACTTTCATCAAAACCAGATGATTCGATTATTTTCTGTATTCATAGTACACCATTGCTTTGCCTGCATATTTACAGCAGCTATTAAAACATATGAAAGTCATCATGTGCTTCAGAAGGATCAGGGTAATCACATCCACCAGTGAAACACATTAATTTTCAGCCTATTCCAGCAAGATATGGAAGAAGAAAATCATCAAGAACCAAAACTATTGGATATTGTTGGTTTACTTGGAGCATGGGGTTGGAGGTCCCCTAGAGCCTGGTGGCATTTCTGTTGACCGAGGTGATGACAGAGACTCCTGTCATATTTCAATGAGAGCTACCTGATGAAACTGACAGTGCCGATGACAGTTCAACTGGCACATAAACCCAGGGATTTTTTCTGTTCCTAAATAAACATATTGTCTTTGCTCCAGGAGAGAGCCTTCAAGGCTGTGCAGCTCTGGAATTTACTTACATGCACCTTCCTGACATGGGATGCTGAAATGTTACACAGTAAATCTGCATTCTGTATTAATATGAAACCATATTGTAGTAGCTTAATAGAGGATAAAGCAGAAAAAAAAGCTTGAATGAAAACAACTCAAGAGAAATCACGTCCTGGTAAAATACTTATGTGTGTTAAAAGACAATGCCAGGCCAGGAAACAAACAGCAGCATAAAATTAGAATGGCTACAGCAGTTTAAGTAGAGACTCTCACAAGAATAGCAACTGTTGGAGCTCTTCAAACTGATACAGGCATCTACAGACACATCTGTAAAGATGCTAGTTTAGCCTGCAGGGTGTCAGGCCCTGGTCTTACAGTGAAACAAATGTATGCACTGACTTCTTGATACTTCAGCAACCAGTTATCTTAATTAAGTTTGTTCCTCCTGTGAAGCAAAAATAACAACTTTGGTTACCGTCTTCTGCAATATCACAGACTTTCACTGGAAAAAGCTATAGTTACAGATTCAGTTGCGAAAGTGTGTGGCTAAGCACAACTAGTATACATGGTGTGTCCCTGAATCCCACTTGGAAGATGCTAAATTCACGAGGCCAGATTTTATGTGCCTTATAGCAATAAGATTTCAGTCACTGCATATGCATATGTAAGTTTTGCATTCCACAGTGACTTTGTTTCCAAACTTTGACCACACATGCAGTTCATGTAAGATGCTTTCATGTAAGATGGTTCATCTAAGAATTGGTTCCAGCAATTCATTTCATTAGCAAAGTTAAATATAACTTTGTCAGTGTAAAGTGATATCTTCAGTAAAATTCAGCCTGCTCTAGAAAAAAATACATAAAGGAAACCTGCTGTAGAACAATAATCTGTGCTTTCTGGCAACAAAGAGACAACAGAGTGGTAAATAAAGAGACAACAGAGTGGTAAATAGAGCGCCATGACCATCTTCTATAACCCTAAGGTGAATTTCTGCCTTTCTGTATCCTCCTGAGTACATATTTGGTGATAACAGCTCTGTAAAATATTTGTAGTGTCTTTGCTTTGGGCATCACTGATGTTATGTGCATAGACAACCATCTGTACCTTTTATTTCGCAGAAGGCTCAAAAAAGGTAGTGCCTCTGTTGTGAGCTGTATTACTGGTGAACAGAAGACTCTCCCAGCATTTCATTTATGATTTCTAGTCCACATAGGATTCATTCATGTTTCCAGGATACCTTGGGACTATGTCTAGCCCCAGAAAATACTTTGGCTTATCAAAATACAGTTTCACAAAATAGCTGCTTATGTCTGTTTCTGCCAAGGAATAGGAAGCAATTAGCACACATGGAAAAGCTACTCTAACCTTCAAATTGTGGCTCTTGAAAGATGCCTTGGAAAGAGGATGCTTGGCAGTGAGGAAAGTGTGTATGCATCTAGAAAAAAACTGTTAACAATAAATTGAAAGACTTCACTAAAACATCCTTTTACAGAGGCTTTCTGTTGCTGTCTGTCTATGCAAAAATGCAAACACCCATGTGCATACAGGGAAAGGCAGAAATCCCACAGCAGTTTGGGGAGTTCAATTACTCATTCCAGTGCATTGCATTCACATTTTTTACATGAAGTAATACGGTTTTGTAGAATTGCATTCCTCACCGGAGTTTCAATGTCTTCAAATGAGAGTCATCTACAAGAATATATTTCTAGTTTCTAGACATGTTTAAGGAAGATTTTTAGAGTGAAGTAAAAAGGCAAGAACTTATTTTCTCTTGTTCACATGTAAGTGAAATCAGCTTTTCTCTCAAGTGCTACAGATAATCATGAACAGCTCAAAATCTCATCGATGGGCATGGGTTGTCCATTTCAAGAAAAGATGAAACAACGGAGAGAGAGATGAGTTGGGCACAAACATTTTATGTTGGTTTTGTTTTTTATTTTATTGCTGGAAACTGCTGTCTCTTTACATTTTCTTCTCCTGAAAAAGAGGTTGAGTTCAGTGGCTAAATCTGTCCTCTCAAGGGAGCACGCATTACTACTGCAGCAGCAGAGGTGGAGGCAGCCCAAGCCCACAGTCAGTCTCAGGTAGTAATCAGCCCTTTTCTTAAGAACTCAGTTCCAACTTCTTGTTTTATGGCTATCTCCTAACAAGAAAATATAAATGAAGTTACAAGAACTTAATGACAAATTATGATTACTCATATAAAGCCAAGACAGAAACAATTAATTACTTATTTAAAGATTTGCCTAGCTCTGTGCAGCACTGTTTATGCTAACTTCTTACACTGTTTTAATCTTCTTTGCTGTGATTCCAGGTCTGTAGCTTTGGAGTTCCCATAGGGTTTTGTTTTTTCATCTGGATGTGGTGACAACACCCATTTTTTCCTAGCACAGAAACTTCCATCAGTCTTTGTCCTTTAGCTTTGCCCTATTGTCTTTTTATTCTGCTCATCTTTTGTACCACTGTACAAGCTTGGCAGGGTACTGCTTATATGATTTAGAGACAGCTCTGGATTCTTCCATGCTTCCTTTATAAAATGGAGCAGGATATTGAATTAGTTCATCGTAACTGGCCTGGATGCAGCCTTCATTGTTAGGTCTGTCAGCTGTTCACATCTGGAGGAGTACTCCAGTGGCATTGCTTCCAGGGTCTACCAGCCCACAGGCCATGTCCTTTATTATTCAGAGGCCTCATGTCTCTATGCCAGTTCCCCACTTTCTGTTCCCTGGAAGCTGTTATGTAAATGCAGAGTCTGAGCAGGTGCCCCGAAATGGAAAAGAAAATTTTAGGTAAGTTTCAGAGACGGTCTCTCCTGGAACAAGGCATGAAATCAAACAATATAAGGAACCGGTAAGCAAATGCAGCCCACCTCCCAGTGCATAAGCATTTCATTTAGCTACAAATGCTATGGCACCCCAGTAAAATGATATGAGACAAATAAAAGCCTGACTTTTGTCCAGTATTGAATAAATGTTAGCATTAGCTTAGTGTCCTGTGTGCTTAGTGACATGCAGTACACATGCATGAACATAGTCCCAGCTCTGGAGACCTAGAAATCTAGCAAAGTTTCAGACTTTTGGTTTAGACATTTATGTGGCTGAGTTTGATTTAAAAGTCTTTCAGGTCTTTTTGGGGGGAGAGGGAAGGGGTGTTCTTTTGTGGTGCTGGAGGGATCAGAAATATCTTGCAGTTTACTATTCTCACTGTGTTTTAGTAGTTGAACTTGCATTATTAGGAAGAACATGTAATTGGGAGAGTGGCTGAGGTAACAATACAAAATCTCGATTAAAAAAAAAGCCCACTAATGACAGTGGGTGGAACGAGCGGGCAGGTCTAACAACACTGACAGTCAGAACTCTGTATGCTGTCTCTCCTACCATCTATATTCATCACTCTCATAAAATGAGTCTAGCTAGCTGTGATGATAGTTGGGCAGCCCATCCTACAAGTACAGAAGTTGCAGGTCTTTAACAAGTGCATTTTCCAAGAGTCAGCACAGGGCTTGCATGGGTAAGGTGCAATCTGTGTTACCCATTCCTGCTAATGACCTTAAGGACTGTGCTTTCCCAGCAGAAGAAGGGAAAATTAATCTTCACCACAATTGTTCCATTTCTCAAACTTCTTTTCAGCAAAGATATAAATTGTGCCAAATATCTATCAGTTTTATGATGACAAGACCATCAAACTTGTTTCATTAAACACCCTCCCCCCTCTTACAACTGTCTAAACAAGATTTTTCCATTTAGTACCCTATCAATCCAGAGTTATGATTATTCAGTAACTGAGGGGATCTCTTGTATTTAAATATTAATGTTTGTGTAGTTATTAAAGTATTTGATGATTTGTCCAGGGGCACTGTAAAATTAAATATAGCATGTCATTTATGGTAATTCAGAGGAGAATAATAAAAAATCTTTTTCAGTCTAGTTTTGTGTCTGGCTCTGCATGTTACTTTTACTGCTTATTTGATGGTTTGGGGAATTGTGTGGTTTTAAACCATTTTAAATGTAGGATTTCAGAGCATATTGTTAGGATCATATAAAATATTATCTTCCAAGTTATGACTTTGTATTGCTGTGTATGAACTGTTGTCTGACAGTTACACTGCTAAAGGGGAAGGCAGTTTTCCAGCAAATATTTATCATCTATTGGGTGTAGCAGTACAGTAAGCCCATAAATATTTTGGGAAGCTCACTTTTGTCCATGCTGCATTTGCTTTCAGAAATCACCTCAGCCTACCAGAGCAGAAATGTGTATATGTAATTAGGCTTTTCAAGTTATGTATATTTAAAGAACATTATTTAGGCACTCCACTGTGAATCCCTCGTGCTATAAAGAACAAGAGAGAGAACAGAGAGGAGAGAGGCAGAGCAGATTATTTGAGGCAAGCACTTGACTGGCATTTGTATGTGTACAGGTGTGCAGCTTCCTCATGGACAGGTTTCTGAGGTGGGATAATGGAAACATGTGCCTACGTTTGGCCCATTCTGCAAGGAAAAATCTTTCTGCCCATTTGAAAACAACAGGTGATTAAAATGGCTTTCATAAGGTTACTCAG
The DNA here is from genome assembly GCF_028554395.1 of Pezoporus wallicus. Classification (NCBI taxonomy): domain Eukaryota; kingdom Metazoa; phylum Chordata; class Aves; order Psittaciformes; family Psittacidae; genus Pezoporus; species Pezoporus wallicus. Next base: position 3,271,159 of record NW_026635157.1, read on the forward strand.
AGACAGAGCCAGGAACAAAAAGCAGGCCACATAAATCCAAGTCAGAGCACTTTCTATGAGAACAGACTGGTATTTCGTGCTGAAAAAAAAAATAAAAATGAGTTAAAATCTTGAATGACTGCTTTTGCTGTACAACAGAAGGGATTTGACTGAGGTCTCCTTCGGCTTTTTCATACAGGTCAGTGTAAAATGATTCTGTGGCTAGTGATGGGCAGCTGTCACAGGATGCATTTCTTCTTGGTAAAAAGGTGTAGCAATCTATTGTATTATTAAAAAATATTCCTAGCAAACTGAGTTAATATAATTACAGTAGAAGCACTTGCTATATTATTCACATATATATATTCATTCTAAGCCTGTTTTTAAAGCTGATCATAACTTTCTGAGTATATAAGTGTGTCATGTGGCAAAATTACAGTAAAGCAGCTTTGTTTGCAAACTGCAAGCATACAAAAGTCAGGACATTATGTAGTCTTTTCAGTGTACCAATAATTCACCTGTCTTCTGAATACTCAGTACAGAAAATTGCTGTAATCCATGCTACCTGTGATGGTAAGATATTAAGTACATTTTTTTTCCACTGGCTTAACTGGAAACCCTTCACAGGAGGTTTGGGATCCTCCTCATGTCACAGCAATTTAGAAAATTTTAATTAAGGATGTATATGCATGCGAGACACCTAGATTACGGTTCCAATCCAGAGCCCACTGCAGACATTGGGGAGAGTCCCTTCAAGTACATGAATTGCTTGATCAAAACCCAAATGCTTGCACTGGAAATAACACACAAACTAGGGTTACTACCTCTTTCAGAGGACAGATTAATCTGCACAGACCTCAGTGCTACCACAATGAGACTGCTTTCCATTTAAAATGGGCTTGTATATGTTTACATTATACCTTGGTACTCAGTGTGGATATGCGCAACTCTCATGCACATGCTGTCTGAAAGGGCTGAAATGGCGATACGGCAAAGTACCTGTAGCCTCAGGAGTGGTGTGTGGAGAGGGCTTTACCGTGAGCAGTGAAGAATGGAGACCACATCAATCAGAGACAAATGTGGTATGTAAGTCTTTGATTTTTTTTTTGTGTTTCAACTGCGTCTTAAGGCACATAGACAAACACAGTGGGTGTTTTACCTGATCATGAAGCCAGAGTGAAGCTACTCATGCACAAGACTAAAACAGCTGCAAAGCACAGAATTGGGGTCCATGTATGGAGACCACAGAAAGTTAGTGTCAGGAGACCATCCTCACAATCTCCTGTAAAATAGCCAAGAGACACAGGGCTTTCATCAGAGAGTTTGAAAAACAGATGCTCTTACAGACTTAGCACTGCAACATCTTCTACCAAACAGCTCTATCAAAACACACCTGTCATCTTCTGTCTTGGCACTTCACTCCTGTCACCTCACTTCACTGTCACCACATGCATTTCTCTTCAGAACCAAACTGACTTCAGTTTCTCTCTGCAGGGCTTATCCCTGTCTCGTCCATCATGATTTCATATGGCAAATTAGAATCCTTAGCTCTAACCTCATTTTTACCAAAGGTGAAATGCTTTTCATCCTATTTTCTTATGAAGGTATTTTCCCTGTGCTTCTACAGCCATATATGAAGAAGACCTTAAAAAAGTCTGCCTAGTTATTTTCTCATCCTCCTTCAAATCACTCTTGTTGTGATGACTAAAAAGTATATGAGAATGGTTAAACAGCTGGTGTGCTATGACCACCACTTCTTATAGTAATTGTAATCCTCTCACTGTAACCTCATGATGCCTCTGTCTCTTTGTTACATCCATCTGTTGTCTCTTATCATATACTTGGACTGCAAAACACCTGGGATAGGAACCAGCCTTTTTCACTCACACACACACAAATGAGCTCAGTGCCTTGCACCCCAGTATCCCAACCACCATCACTGATGGGATCCTTGACAGTTACTTCAAGCACAGCTAAATGATGATAATTGTTTTAGAAAATGGATTGGAAGAGAATTATACAGACTTAAGTGATATATCTACTCTGTTTTCACATAAGAAATTACTGATTTTAGATGCATTTATGTCACTGTATAATATTCCAGATATATAGAGATACAGGTCATGTATCAGACCTCAGTGTATTGTTAAAAACTTACTGGAAAGTGGTGCACCATTCTATACTTTTAATATTTGGATAAGAATTCTCAAGGATGGTGCAAGAATTAGTTAACAAACTGGTATTTATAAAGTGCTTTGAAGATTAAAAGAAAAAGAGCTACCTAATTGTGCATTTTTATTATTAATAATAATAAACCGTATTTATTAAAACTTGTCAGAATCACTAAATATGCAAAATCCATGCCTTTTTTTTTATGTAGCAGTAGAATCCTATGCATGCCAAGAAGGACTCTGTGATGTTTATTTTGGCAGAACTGTTTCCCCATCAGCGTGCACCCCTCCTCCTGCTACTTACATATATACAAAATGATCAGGTGTTACTCAAACTTTACATCATTCTCTTTGTAGCCTCTAGAAATGTCACCACAACCAAAGGTTATCAAAGAAGTACCGTCTTCTCTGTTGTAATTAGAGCTATATTAACCCCAAGCTGTGATTCAACAGGTACAGAAGAGATCTGCTGTTTCAAGAACTCCTAGGAACAGGCAAGCAAACAATCATCATTCCAATGACATAATTTCAAGTTTAACAATGGGGGGGGAATGATGGCATTGCAGCATGTGTCATTCTCAGTGGAGGGTAGGTGATATAAAGTTAAATGGTACAAAAAAAAAACAAAGCAAAACAATTTATAGCAAAGTATGCACTCCAGAGGGTATTGCCCCCTTTGAGCCCTTCCCAGCTTCTGCCTCCTGCAACCTCTGCAGCCGTGGCCTTGCAGCTCAAACTCCCAGGACAGCTGTTACTCTCAGATGGACATGTCCCCAAAGGGCAGTGACCCAAATGAGTTGTCCCTCTGTCTCTTCCATTCTGAAGTCTGGTGTACAGGCACATTCTTTGTGGAGGATGTGCTTTTCCTTATCATCTGCATTTAAGCTCTAAACCTGGTTAAGCATCCTTGGTACTTCCAAAAAAGTGCATATGACTGTGGTATGCTGCTATGTAACTGGGTAGCGGTTGGCATTAGCAAACATAAGTTGTCTAGACTAAAGCTCAGTGATGAAAGAAGCTAATGGAAATAAAATATATTGATTAAAATGACATGGGTTTGCCCTACCACCATATTATCATGACAAGAGCACTGTAGTAATTTCCATTCACAGACAGGACAAACACATCTAAATAGCTATAGAGGAAGTTACAACACACATATTGGGTATGAAGAAATGAGTTGATCAAAACAAATATTGGAGTGAGGACAGATAAAATGATGCCACATGGAAAATTACAGTTTGGAATGAAGAAGTGGTCCATTTAACAGTACATAAAGTCTCTGTAATATGCATAAAATCAGCAGCTAGCAGATGTTTTCTGATACAGTGCATCTGCATGAAGCTGGGGTGTATTCAGTTCCATTGTAATGGCGATACACAGAGCAGATATAAGAGCAGACCCTCCGGACAGATGAAGGCAGCCCTGCCCTTATTTAATAATAACAGTAAGTAATAACTTGTATTAATTAGCAATCAGGAATTAATGATGGACTCAGACACAGTTGTTGGAGGTATCATTCAAAGAAAGGAAAACCTCTCATCCATTGGTAACAGCTAAGATGAGGAAAACAATTTTATGACAGCTCCCTGTTTGATAAGATCTTGCTGAAAATACCACCTTGGGGTTGTTACAACTCTCTATTCACACTCTGTGGCCAAAAACAATTTCTTTTAAATCTTGGGAAAAATTTCTTTAGCCATTTTAAGTTTGCAGAAATGCAAATGAAAATATTTTTTCTTCATTTAAAAATAATACTGTGCATTTTATTTCATAGAAGTGAGTTTTGAGAAAGCACCTGTCCCGAGTGTGGTGGTTGATTTAAAGAATCAATACATCACAGACATTTTTCTTTCCTGAGTTTACTTGTAAGGTTGGGTCTAGTGGAGGAAAATACCAGCCTTCTGGGGTATCCTAAATAGCCGTTCATGCCTATCCATGACACAATATAGGCCACACATAGTAGGCAGTGCAGGTCTTCACAATTTGATCTTTGTTCTTCAGTGGGTTTACCAGAAGTAATATTTAATAACTGAGAGACTTAAAATGTCAGAATTAATGCTTAAGTGGTCATGATTACCGTAACTGATGAAAATATGGAAATTCTCAATATTCTGAATTATTTTAGGTCATCTGCACACTCAGGCAGAGGCCAACATACCAGCATGATGGAGGTTATCTTAAAGTCCACCAGGACTTGTGACAAATAATTTATTTCAATTCAACATGTGAAGACTGAAGCCAGTTGAACAAAGTACTGCAGTAAGAGCCTGACTTGACCAAATCCAGTCAAGAAGCAGCTGGTCTTGGACACAGTCAGGCCATGTGTCTGTGGCTTCCAAGGATTGTCTGCATTAGGGAAGGAGACTTTAAAACCTTCTGTCATGCAAAATACAGTTCTTTCACTGCAGACTAGAGATTGTGTGTCTTCTTAAGTCACTGTATGTAATGATTTTTAAGATTCTCAGCTATTTTCAAAGTCCTTTGTGGGACAGTTCATAGTTAGGAATCTCTTCAGTCTACTCTAACATGACTTCTCAAAGCACCTTTCTGAAACAATTGTCTGCGACAAGAATGAGAGGTGTCTGTACAGGAAGGAAGCAGAAAGCTGAATATGCAACTATGTCTCTTGAAAACACTGGAACATTCACAGATCGTCCTGCCATGGGTCCATTTTTTGTCCAAGAGGCACAATGGAATACAGTACGATAAACAAATACAATGCTGAAAGATATAAATGAAAACAAAAATAAAATTATGTACCTCTGTGCATAATTGTTAAAGTATATTAGATATCATGGAGGTAAGTTGGATGTAGCTGCCTTAACAGAGACCATGGATTAAGTTTTACCTGACAGTTTCAGAGCAACAAAGAAAAAGCAGCTTTAAAATGGGGGATACGCCCCAGAAAAGGTTGTCAGAGCTAGCAGTGAGAAATGAGTATATGTAGAAAACTCTGTTAAACCCAGCTTCTTACTAACTTTCTCTGTTTTGGACAACAATCCCTCACTTCTCCAGCCGTGTCTGCAGTGTTGCCATTGTTGCACTGGCTGCCAATTGTCAAGGACTTCTTTGTTAATAGAAAATGGAATTATTTTTTCTCAGGACTCTTTATTCTTATTGAGTGTGATTTACTGTAGTGTTATTGAGGAGGTCTCACTGTCACCTGATCCTACCTTTTCACAACCAGTGAGATTACTGTCAGGGAGAAAGCTGTTCATTCCAAGTAACATTTGGTAATAAATTGATTACTGGCTGAATGCTGATACTTTACAAAAAGAGCAATCAATGAAATATCTGCCATTGCTCAGAGTCTTACATTAGAAGGGCACACAAAATAACCAATAAATGATTGCACATGGTGACTGGGCTGGACTGTGAAATAAGCTTGGACACACATAGGACGCACAACTTAGACACACACAGTGTTTTTCACACACTTTGAAAGTCACAGTCTAAACCACAGTGATTGTGTGATGACCATGTATAAGTGGGTTGTTAAGAAGCATCTTGCTCAATCTCATTTTAAGCGCAGCACACTCAGTACTGTTTGCACTCACCGTGTAATAGTTATTTTTAACAATTGTTAATGAGCTGAAACATCCCACCCCCCTATTTCCATTTAGTATTCCTTTTCAGACCTACGTTTCACTGCCTTCACAAATTCAGGAAGCCCCTGGGAAATCTCTTCCTTGCCCTGCAACAGTGCCAGCAGGACATGCTGCTGCTCTTCTCCTGGCACTAATTTCACTAACATCAAGGGACATGCACATGGAAATGCACCAGGATACGAACTCCGTATCAAGAGAAATAAAGATGGTGTGAAAGATCTTGTCTTACTCCTGCCTCTCTAAGTCATTGAATGCTTTGTTCAAACAGCACCTTCACTCCTGAATGACAAAACAGGCTGTGAGACCATCTGCCACCCCCCAGACCAAGAAGAGTTCCCTGGTGAACATCCCAGGCATGGATCCAACTGCTGTACCAGGGCACAAGAGGAAAGACACAATCTCTACCTGCTGCTGTGAGGCTTCACTTGTTTACACTTCCCTTCCTGGAAGAAAGACTGCAGAAAAATTCCTGCTTCTTCTTCCTCCCCTTTTTACTCTGGAAGTTGTAAGTCAATGGCTCAGTGTCCAAGCAGAGACCAGTAACAAGTGTTATCCCTCAGGGGTCGGTGTTGCGACCAATCCTGCTCAACATCTTTGTCGGCAACACAGACAAGTGGGATTAAGTGCACCCTCAGGAAGTCTCCTGACAACACTAGTTATGTGGTTCAGGTGACACTCTGGAGGGAAGGGATGCCATCAAGAGGGACCTGATGCCAACCTCATGAAGTTTAACCATGCCAAGTGCAAGGCCCTGCACCTGGGTCAGAGCAATCCCAGGCACAGCTACAGGTTGGGCAGGGAAGAGATTCAGAGCAGCCCTGCGGAGAAGGACTTGGGGGTGTTGGTCGATGAAGAAAATGAACATGAGCCAGCTTTGGTGTGCGCTCACAGCCCAGAAAGCCAACCGTATCCTGGGCTGCATCAAAAGGAGCGTGACCAGCAGGTCAAAGAAAGTGATCCTGCCCCTTTACTCTGTTCTCGTTGAGACCTCACTTGGAGTATTGTGTGCAGTTCTGGTGTCCTCAACATAGAAGGACATGGAACTGTTGGAGCAAGTCCAGAGGAGGGCCACAAGGATGATAGGGGCCTGGAGCACCTTCCGTATGAAGGCAGGCTGAGAAAGTTGGGGCTGTTCACCCTGGAGAAGGCTGCATGGAGACCTCATAGCAGCCTTCCAGTATCTGAAGGGGGCCTATAGGGATGCTGGGGAGGGACTCTTCATCAGGGACTGTAGTGATGTGTAATGGGTTTAAACAGGGAAAGTTTAAGGAAGAAGTTCTTTACTGTGGGGTGGTGAGACACTGGAACAGACTGCCCAGACAAGTGGTAAATGCTCCATCCCTGGCAGCATTCAAGGCCAGATTGGACAGAGCCTTGGGCAACATGGTCTAGAATAAAGCATCCCTGCACATGGCAGGCAGTTTGGTGCTATGATGATCTTAATGTGCTTTCCAACCCAAACCATTCTATGGGTCTATGAAGTAAGTTAAGAATCTAGGTCTGGCTGGTGCAACGTGAGGCCTCCTAGTCCTCTCTTGCTTCACAAACACCAGTTATCCAGGAACAAGAAAAATCCCAGTCATCATGTGCTGCCAGAAGAGGTGATTGCTGAATGAGCCATTTTTACCACTGCTACTGCGGCCACAAAACAGGTTCCATTCTGCATTATTATCTTCAATTTATTTCAGTTAATTTCCTTCCTTTTGTTCCCCACAACAAAAAATGAAGGATGTTTACTTTTTTAAAAAGTGACATTGCCTACTACTTGTGAGAAATGAAGCCCACAAATTGCCCTCCTCCATAGAAATGGCAAAATCCATGCTGACTTGAGCTCTGGTTCATCATTGTTCAATGTTTAATTCCCCAATTTCAATACAACAGTGTAATTACCTCAGTTTTGTTTTTGTTTTATTTTCTAACTCAGGAAAAATCAGCTGGCTAACAGCAATTCAACTGAGCAGGGGAAGTTTCAGAAGGTCGGAGGGCTCAGCAGTGAAAGCAGTAATACAGAAATCAGTCTGGGGAGTGACCTGCAGGGAGTACCTGCAGACTGTAATGGTAATGGCTGCAGGAGAGGCAGGAAACTGAGGAAGGAAAGCTGAGAAGTTAGTTTCAGGGTTAACAGGAGAGGATAGATTTGAACAGTCCTAGAACAGCAAGGAGCACTCAGATTCTAGTATGGGTCCTAGTAAAGGGTTTGAAGATAGAGAGTACATTCAATTTGTATACACAGCTGTTCCTAACATGCCTCTGAAATAGGCAAGAGCAGGGTCAAAAGGTTGATGCAGCTTTTCATAGAGTATAACCGTTTATTTTAGGCCCAGTTACCAGAAGTGATTTAACACTCAACTTAAGTGCAAGCTTTTAAACTTTAAACGGAGACACACCATTCTCCAGGAAAAGAAAAATATCAACAAGCAAGGGACTCTAGCACAAGCTCTGATTAGCAAGAACAAACACAAAGACAAGGACTATGAGTCCAGTCAAAAGTTACCTGTAACAACACTAATGACAGAGCTGTATACAGCTTCACAGTGAAGATGGAAGTAGAGAGGAAGAATGAGGGCTATTCCAAGGGATATTCTTGAAGAAATCTGGAATAATCTTTAAATGAGTGATATATTGATTTTGAGTTCTGAAAGCTCAACTGCAACAGTAATAGTATAGTTTCTTTCTTCCAAGTTTTTCTTCCAAATGTCCGTATTGTATATTGTCCTGATACACTAGTAGAAATGGGGCACTAAGCCAAGTGATTAACCTGGTATCATGTACATCACTGATGGACACAGACTTTGATCCCTGTACATAGGACTCCTGGTGTCCTCTTCTGTCTGTCTATCTATGGTGCTGCAACATGATGAGAGGCACTGCCTCTAAAGCTGTTGAATATATTGCCACTCGAAGCTGTGTATTTAAAATTCTGTGTATTTTGAGTTTCTTCTATTTTGAAGAAAAGCTACCCAGCAAGGCTTTACTTCCGTTAGTTAAGGATTTCTTTAAAGTATCTGCCCTGGATCCAGGAAGTGCTGAAGCAGTAGGTGGTATTTTTCTGAGAAGGACCTGAAGGTGCTGCACAAGTCTCCGTGGCTCCAGCTGAAGCGCAGTGATACAAAAACCATGTGGCACTTCCAGCTACTTGATGACGGATATTCTCTTGTGTTTGACCATACACTTACAATATATTTATTCTTAGGATTATGTCATTGAGCATGAGCTGCTTTCAGGCATTAGATCATACATCTGGTCCTTCCTTGAATGCTGTTTTAACCATTTGCTGAAAGCACCAGTTGAAAGGATGATTTGACCAAGTGACTAATTTGATTGAATGCCTGTAACACTTCCAAACTATTTTTAAGCCACTTAAAGAGCTTCATCTGATAGATCCGGGCAAAAACTGCATAAATTGTGGGTCAGCACAAAGCAGCAATTCACAGATGGGCCTCTGTAAAAAAAAAAAAAAACAAACAAAAAAAAACATTCTTTTTGGAGGCATTTTTTCCTGTATCAGCTCAAACTAGTACTATGTCCTTTCTTTGCTCTCATGGATAAAATAGGCAAGAACTTCAAAAGCAAATACATGAAAAAATACAGCTAAGAATGGGAGGTTTTCAAAGGCACAAACTGGAGTTAGGTGCCAATGTGGCCTTTATCAGGAATTTAATACTTGCATTCTCTGCATTTAACCATTATGCAAATAACATAAAGAAGCACCTGGATGAAAACCTTTGAGCAGTTCTAAGAAACAGCAGTCTATGTACTCCCTCACTACTGCTTTCCTTCACCTGAAATAAATTTCAGCCCATTTTTAGCTTGAGGTAGTCACATCCTGCTCTGCGAGGCGATATAAGCTGCCATCAGTTCAGCATCTGCACTGATTTACATAGATGTTAATATCCAACAGCTATTTTCCATTGGCTCTCTTTGGTTTACATAACTGGAGGCCATACAGAGTAACAAAGAACCAGGCACTCGGTTTAAAAACAGGCACTCCATTTCTGGCAGCGGGCAGGATAGAAAGTCTTTAATTTGAGCCTTTGAGTGTATCCATGCAACATAAACTACAAGTGTGAGAGGAACATGCTGATAGTTCTGCATTACCCCTAATGGCACTGAGATGCAACAAGAAGGAAAATCTAGTGCACGCTTATTTTATTAGAGAACATTCCCATTACAGCCAACTACAGGTGCCATTTTGGATAAGTTGGTCCAGCGAGCCCTTCCTGGATGGCCAGTTTCCATAGCAAGTGAGCAAATTTGTTGCTTGTATTGTGTATTATACCACAGTTGTGCACAAAGGAATTCAGAATGGTTTTTACATGCTTGTATATGTAGTAATACCAAGTGTCTGAAATGCAGGAATTTATTGTTTCACAGAAATATCAGTGAGTAAAATTTAAGAAATGTCTATGTTTAGGGGCTAGATATGGAACAAGTTACAGATGGTTTTAGACAATATGGATTTTGAAGTGATTGCAGAAAATTTCTATAAATATATTAATGTCATCTGCAGAAATTAACTTCCCTGTCCAAACTGTGCAGAAAAGAATAAACAGATGTATTTAGTTGAGAGTGATATTTATTCTTTCTGAGGAGTCCTATGTATTCAAAAGGTAGGGATATCTCTTATATACCTCAAAAGCAGCTGTGGGGCAATTGCAGCTCTTATGTTTTTGTTTCATTGAATGCAAGATAGAAGGAGCCTTTATTTTTCTATTATTTCTCATCTTCTGAAACAATATAGAGTGAAAACAGTAGATTTTGTTCTTTGTGCAAGGGAAACATGATAAAATCCGGGGCTAAGTAGACAGCTTAAAAAGCAGTGTTAGTTTTTGAAGTGACTGTTCCTCCGAAGCAAGAGACAGAAGAGAAAAAAAATGGGTCTTGACAATACAGTAAGTAGATTTCTAAAAGGTTTTTCCTTCCAGCTCAAATATTTTATGGAACTGGAGAAACACCAGGCTCCACTTGTAAAAAGAATAAAATAAGAGGATAATGGATACAACAGTAACAAAGATTACTTTGAGACAGTGTCAGAAGAAAGACTCAAAACAAGGAGTAGTATCCCAGGTTAACCCATCCATTATTTTCAAGATTCCACGAGCCCCCAGGTTAGGCAGTTATCTTGAACCAAAAGTGAGTAGCAATGTTAATTTACCAGTTTTATTGCTCATTCAAACCATTAATCACTACCAACAACCTTAAAAAATATGGAGGATATAAAGAAACAGGACAGGACAGAGATCGTGTCTACACAGATGACTGCTTGCTGTTTACCTGGCACCCCAGGTCCTTGTTGTATCAGCTGCCTCAGAGAGTAAGTGGGATTAGATTCTTGATGCAGTTGTACAAATCAGATTTTGTTTTGGTATTGTTTCCAGCTGAAAGCCTTTTCTTTATTCTAGTGGTAGGAGACTTTCTTCCTATTAAATGCTTCAGTGGTGGATTTAAATATTTAGAGGATCCACATTACAGGAGAACTCTCTGAAAGCATCACAAAGCAAGCATTAGTTAAATCCATTAAGGATCTACTTAAGTGGAATTCCCTGCTGTTATCTACACGATAGCCGCATAAAATGACACTATGCAAAGAAAATGCTGGGGGAAATATTCCTCCTCACATACTGTATCTGTGAAAAATCCAGTCTTACTGAAGGATCCCTTTTTGATTGTCTTGATTTCAGCTCAGAATTTATATTCTTCAGCTGAATTAGAGTACAGGGAACAATATGGCTTGGTTTCAGTTGTGCTTTTGCCCCTCTCCTTTTTAAGTACACTCAGTTCAGATAAAATCTTTTCTTAGAGCAGAAAGTACGGAAACTCTTTTTGTTTTGGACACAGCACAAACCATCAAAGTTGTATTCATTGTGCAAGACACAACAGGAATATACAGAACCTTTGTGTTGTATATTTTTAAATACAGGTAAGTGGTAGCGGTATGAATAAGATGTTCTTTCTTCCAGCTCCTAGAAAAAGGCACCTGAACCATATGAATTATAAAACTTACACCATCTTTCAGCTTGCTCTTGTTTTTACATAGGAGGAAAAGCTTGAACTCCATGAACTTGTTTTTCCATTCTCTGCAATCATGGGTTTGACACACGCCCAAGAAGGCAGTTATATTCCTCAGAATATTTCTATTCTTTATCAGTTATGTAACATTTCCTATTTTTGAATGCTCAGGAATCTCTGATACGATTTAGGCTTATGGATAAGATAAAGACACTACAGAGAGTATATACAATGCATAAACATCCATACTGGTTGTAATATTTATATCCCTAATCTATCTGTAAATCAGTCTACAGCATCTCCCATCACTGATTTTCTCTCTGGCCCCCATTCTGAGTACATTTTATACAACCCAAGAGAGTAAGCTCTGTTCTCTAGTCAGAGAAGTATAGAGTTATTCTATAGAGGCAGAGATTTTTTCTTTCTAAGACATTAAACAAAATATTTCTTTTCTATCGGAGGGTGAGATACTAAGAAGTCTTGGTTCATCCGTACATGTAAGATGTACATACAGAGGACCACACAAAGCCAGTAAGCCCACTTTGTCTTCCCGATTAGACTGTACCTTAGAGGTCCAACGCAGAAGAGAAAAAACACCTCAGCAAATCTGTTATTTCAGGGGTTAGCAGCTTACAGAAGGGAAGGAATAGCACATGGGAAGTTTACCAGTGGCACAAAGCAGACACAGAAGTGTGAGCCCTGGTGATTTGAGAGAGGTGTCCTTGTTAAGCAGTGGCTCCTGGATTCAGAAGACTGGACACTGGAGAAGCTGCCACATCCTGGGAGGGAAGATACTATAATCAGGTGTCCAGAAACCACAAGACACTGTGAGCAACAGTATGCTCTCACATGTCTGACACTCCTGTCCACACACAGAGCTACTACACTAGGATAAAATCTGGTGTCAGGTAGTATGGCAAACCCAAGGAATTAGAATTAGAAAATCAGAAGTCAGACCCTTTCCTCAGACCAGTATTATCCTAACCATGGGACTGAAAAACAATGCCTGTCTGGGTCTTCTGGCACTCCAGCCATTGAGGGATATAGTTCAGTAGCATTTCTAACCTTGTCTCCACACACATGGAAACTTACTTTAAAAAAAAAAAAAACAAACAAAAAATTCAATTTATCAAAAGGGTGCAGAACATCGGATTGCTACAAAAGCATCACCTGTCAAGACTGCGATCATAACTTTACAACTAACTTCATACGACACTGGCAACACAGGACAACACTGCCCTGTGGTGCAGCAGTATCATGACGTACTTCTTAGCCTTCTCCAGAGACATGCATCAGGAAACAAGCAAGGCCACCAAACTGGGAATGGAACAAAGATACACCACAGTCCTTCCACACCTTGGGGGAAAAAGACTGCATTTTTGCAGAGCCACACAATATTCTGAGAACCCTTACTATAGATTAATAAAAGGGTCTTGCTGTATATCTACAAATTGAGCATTCAAGGTGTGATAAAACCTCTAATGACTTTCCACTGGTATTTGTAACCCTTTGAAAATGTAACTTCTGTGCTCTTTGTGCCCCAAATAAAAAATTGTCTTTTGCCGTTTTCTCCATTTATAGTCCTTTCAGAGTAACTGCATGATTTATAATAATTCCTACTCCTACAAGCACTTCTCCGCAGACAATAGGTTTGCCAAGGCCCACGATGTGGAACTTAAATGGCCTATCTTTCAGAAAAACACTTCTGAGTAGAACAAAGAGGTGTATGTGCATGTATGAGGGAAAACATTGCCCAAAAAAAAAGACCTGACCCTGGAAGCCAGTGTTACCAGATCAGCAGGGGGCATTAGGCACCACACCTCCCTGCCGCTCCAGTGGCACAGGCTGCCGGGCAATGGCAGATGATCTGGCACAACACATACAAACTGTGAAAAGAAGACAAACATCTATCACCCGTTAAGTGCTTTAGCTTTTATTTAGCATAACGACAGTGGGACAGGTATCCGTCAGACAAGGGCAGTGCGACGCACAGGGGCAAAGGCGTAGGTCCGATATGGAAGCCCCTCCTCCCTCTTCCCACAGCCTGTGGTGCGCGACATGGCTGCCGCTCCCGGCAGGCACTGCGGCCGGTCCCTCCGCCGGGCACTGGGCGCTACAGGGCCCGTCAGGCGGGCGGCCACAAGATGGCGCTGGCCCGAGCGGCGCCGCGGGGCGGTCGTGTTCCCGGTCAGCTCCTGTATCTGGCACGGCAGTTGTTTCGGGTAATTTATTGGTTTTATAAAGTGTTCTGGGCTCATTATAAATAGCACCACATTAGGAGCAGTTCTGCTGCGCTGGACTGAATTAAAGATACATGCTTATTTACCCACTGAACTTAGGATCTCATACAAATACTTATTCACATATTAAGTGTATTATGACAGTCTGGGATCTACATTGTTCACACTCCCCAAATCTTTGTGTTAAAACGGCATTTTTTGCGCAGCAAATTTGCAACACATGAGTAGAAGTGATACTTGAATTTCACTATTTCAGCCATTGTGGCTTTTTCTTTTCTTTTTAGTCTCCCTCTCATATGCCAGCAAAAGCAAACACGGCACTAGCCGAGCAGCACTTTTCGTCTCTAAGAGGCTTGTGAATGTCCCAAAACCCACACCCAGCCCCGCTGCCTCAGCGAGGGGCTGTGTTGTGCTTTCAGCCCATGCCGAAGTGGGCTGGATCTGTGGTGCTCCTGGCTGGCAGCCGTGCCTTTATCCCCTGCCTGCGTGAGCCCAAACCCCCCACACACGGCAAGCCAGAACGTGCAGTGGCTTAAGTGAGGACAGCGGTTCGCTGTTCCCCAGGCTCCTGCTCCCGCGTGTGTTCATCATCTTGAGTGGTCGTGCAGTTTTGAACACTTCATGGAAAGAAATTGACCGCTTAAGTCTTCTCCAGTCTTCCCGTGTGCCAGTGCCGTCCTTTCTGAGGAGCAAAGCACAAACTCGGAGCAGGGGTTGTAATCATTTTACCATTCCTCTGGTAATGGTTTCCCAAATCTTTGTTCGCGAAGTCAAACCATGAGGTGAGGTAACGGTGTGCCTCAGGGCACACCTGCCCCGAGGTGTGCCTGCACCCCTCAGCTTTCGCGCCTTCTGCCCCACTGCCAGTCCTCCATGTGTTCCCAGAGGAGTGAAACGAAGCACCACACAGTCCTGTGTGGGATGCCGGCGGTGCAGGTGAGACTAGGAGCTACGGCCATGGGGGTCAGACACCGGGGGTGACAGTGGGATGGGTGAAGGAAAACTCAGAGCTGCGATGCTGGAAATAAGGAGAACAAAAGCCTTGTGGAGGGTGAACAGCACCGTGAGGCATGAATGGTACAACAGTGCAAAAGGGAGAGAGACAAGAAGCAGCCAGAGCACTTTGCTTCCCAAAACCCCACATCTGTAGCTCCCCACATACACTCCCTTGCTTGAAAACTACAGTCACCTCCAAATTGCTTCTGAATGCCCTGAAATTCAGCTTGCATGTTCCTTAGTGAGGGGAAGGTCTGAGGTGGGAGTGGTGCAGATGTAGTGGGAGCTTTAGCATGCAGCCACTCGCCATTTTGACCAGGCGAATCACTGCTAAAGCTGTAGAAGCAGTGAATGAGAAAAGCTGTGTCAGAGTACTTGAAGGCTTCAAGAAGTTTATTGGGAGATGGGGGAAAACACATGGAATATTGCAAAACTTTATAAAGGTGGAGTAAAGACTGAACAGTGGTCATGCCCTTCCAGCATAGGCAGCACCTAGACATAAACTGTGAAAAGCATTTTTTGCACTTTTGAGCACCATCTAAGTACTGAATCTGCATCTGCCAAGCTGATACTAAAGCATGCCCATGTTCTAGGAACTCCCTGGAAATGGAAGCTGGGAGCACTGCTGAATCAACAGTAACACCCATACTTTGCACAGGCAAAGCTTGAGAGTGGGTTACACAGTCTGATCACGGATGGTGCATCTGGCCTATGCTTACAGACCAAAGTAGTGATGTTCCCTCCTCATTCCCTACTCCTGGATGGAGTGCTAACTGTTATCACCCTTCACCCTTTCCCCTAGGGTCTTTTTTGAGAGCTAGTTTACACCACAAAGAATTTTTCCAGTATAGCTGTAATTACTGAAACCATGGGGTAAGTGCAATTCATTCCAGTGCCATTTTTGCCAGTATTGTTAAACCTTTGCTTCAAATGACAGAAACTATTTCTGAAAAATAACTTTTTTTGTTACTTATTGTTTATTCTGACTTCATTCAGCCTCATCTTTTCACACTCCTCCCTGACAAAACTATTTGGCCAACAGATTTAGCCTGAACTTCTGAAACTGTTTCTGCTCTCTCCCCTTATTAAATGCTGTCATGTATGGTACCCCAAAGCTGACAGTTGCCAAGGCCAGTTGCGTGCCCTTTTTCTGGCAGCACCAACAAAATTGATTGGTTTAGGAATCACTGAGGAGAGTGCTTCACTGCAAATACTAAAATCTGAAGCAGTTTAGTGTGGATACATCTGTACTAGCAAACCAGTGTTTTCTTCTAGCAGAATAAAACCATCTCCCACCAATGACATAAAATATTATTGGTAAAAATACAGTTTTACTGGTACAACTGTGTCTCTACCAGAGGCTTCTGTTGACACAGCTATGCCTGTCAGAGCTGGCATCTCTTTACAGCTATGCTAGTAGATATCAATCCTGTAAACGTGATCTTGGTCTCTCAGAACACACGTTCACTGCTTTTCAGCTCACAGTGACAACTCCATCCCACAACTGTATTCCGTACAGTTACTCTTAAGACAGTAAATGCAAATGAAGATGCAAATACATGTTGTAATTCAAATCAGTGAAACAGCATCCTATTCTGCCGTTCCTTCCTTACAGCTACTTAATGCAGATTCATAAAATTTAAGGTCAGAAGATACCTTTAGGTAATACAACTTGAGGTATAACACAGGTCAAGCAATTATATGTAATTAACCCTCATGATTCATAGATGAGCAGGCATCTTCTAGAAACCATCTTTAAGTCAAAGATACCAAGTGAAGAAATCACCATTTTCCTTAGTGGCTTGTAACATCTGCTTCACATTACTGAATACAGAGCCATAATAAGATGTTTTGACCCCTGTGATGTCCCATTCTGTGTGGGTTTCTCTCCTTGAAGTTCCTCTTCTCTATGATCCTTTTCCTTGATCATTCTTCTACTCCTTCTAGCTGCATTATTCTAGGTAACACTTCTCCAGCAGCAAACCTGCCATCACCCTTCCAGAGCAGCATAAGCCATTGCACTAAGACAACCTACCAACCTTCTGGTGTCCTCTGCAGGGAGCAGGCGAACACCCTTGTGACAGAATCATGCTCAGTGGGTACTGTCATCTCTGTGAGCAGGGTTGAAATACTGTCAGCTGGGTAGTGTATATTTTTCTTTTACATTTTCTGGCGACCAAGTGTTTATACTGCACTGATCTCCATGCTCTGCAAAGGTGAAAAGCATGCCTGGGCAATAACAACTCTACATTTGTTAGGTCTGTGGATAATTCACATATATAAATCTTATTAAATTTATTCCAAAATACAGAGAGTAAGACTTTTGACTGATGTATATTCGTAGGTACAAAGATACACATCATACTAAATTCATATTATTAAAGCCTTTACAAGAGAATCAGCCAAGCAGAAGATGACAAGCTTAAAGAGATTGTGATTACAGAAAGACAAGGAAAACAAACAAAATTCTTCCTTGTTTTCATTTTTTTCTACCCCATAAAGTGTTTATGAGTAGCTGGGTTTAACTATTCCTGTCTTCACTGAAGTAATCAATAGAGGAATACCTTCATAGAGAAGCATGCATTTTCTACAGTTATAGCTAAACAGGACAGATTTGAACAAATTCCTAAGGATCCACTTCCATTATTAGGGAAGAATCTGAATTTTTAGCTCTGCAAATAACCAGCTGAATAGCTTGTAACTCGATTTTTATTAACATCCAGTTGTCTGTCACATACCTCAAAGTCCAAGTGTCCCTATGTATAGTATTCCTGAGTACTTGACATCAGACAGCTGGCAATATTCTCAATATGATGTATAACAAGTGACTTTATTGGGGTAATTTAGGACAGACCCTGCAGAACATGTAAAAGAGTTTTTGTCTGGGAGCTGTTTCTCCAAATCTATCTGAGAAATGGCTTGCAATCTTACTCATCTTCACAGGTGCTTGATGCCATTGATTTACAATTTTATATTGCAATTCTAAGAGGTTAGCTGAAATAGAGCATACACGTATGAAGGACATTATTGAGTCCGATATCTCCAGTTCAAGAGAATGAGATAGTTCCCTTTCCCATTTAATCATAAATGTTTCTTTAGTGGGCAATAAAGAAAAAGCAATGGCTTTATGCAATCATCCCACAATGTTCTGAGATTCATTGCTAAGGAATAAGATTTGCTCAGAGAAAAAGGATTCTCTAATACAAGTAGATTTAACATCAGACTGAATAAAGGAACTCCTGAACTGGAAGAAGCAAAAAGGGAAGTCTAGCATGTTCCACCTTTATTGTATTTCTAGGTGAAACATGAATTTGTTTTACTGAAGAGTGAAGATAAATATTCCAAATAATTGAGATCAGTTTTTTTCCTGCAGTCTTTCAAGAAAGTAGGAAAGCAAAATACACAATATACTTAAAACAAAGAGTCAGATTACTTTTAAAGTTGGTACAGACATCACCCCAGGAACAGAGAACATGGGTTCAGGTCTGGTCCATAAAAACTGCAGTTTTCACACCTGCCAACTCATGATCCCTCTCTTTCCAAAACATACCTAGAAAGCCAGTTCCCCTTAGCTGAGTAATGAGCTGGATTTATACATCTGTAACAGAACTCACCATACTCAAGAGGCTTGCATAGTACTTTTAATGATTCCCATTCCTGCCTAAGTAAAGTTAGTAAGAAGTGTTTTAAACAGGATGAAACACTGAATGGGGTGAAGTTCACAATAGTGAACTTCAGTACAGACATAAAATAGAGATCACCTAATTCATCCATACTGAAGCAACCTAATTAATCAGCAGGTCTCTTCAAATACATGGCTTCATTGAGCTGCGCAAATAAGGTCCCTGTATAAAAATATGTGTTAAAACTAAATCAGCAGAATGTTTAGTACTGGCCTTAGTTTGCTCCTGCTGAACTTTAATTCTTCTGTTATTGGTACTTTGAAAATTCACATTCAGTGGGACCAGCCCTTCAAGAAGAGCAAAAAATGCAAGATGATTTTGATGCTTTTACTTTATGTGGCCTTTCCCAGAATGAGTGCAGTCCCTGGTTTCTAGCTGGTGAGAATCACCATGGATAGTGGTTCCCAAATTAGGCTCCTTTCTTCTTGGACATATGCATAGGAAGTTTACACCCAACACAGAATGGTGTGGCAATTTAAATTTAAATGTGGTTAAATGAAAATCACATTTGTCCAGTCCTGTAGATGAGAAGAAAACAGCTGTAACATGGCAAAAAGATATGCACACAGTTGATATTTTTTATGAAGTCCACTGAAAACACAAAATCAAGATTAGAAAAATTTTAATAGTATTTGTATATTACTTTTTTAAAAAGAGAGAGAACCTGGCATTTTTCTGTCCACTTACAATTTTCCCAAAATCCACCAAGAGAGATAAAATATTAGGGGTGGTCTGTTTGGAATGAAAAACAAATAGGAATAGATTAATTAGCGTACAAAGCGAGCCTATTGTCGGTCTCTGAGTCTTTGCTGCCTCTGACTATAGCATCTGGATTTGTTAATGCAGATGACTCACATTGTTAAGTCTTTGTTAAATAACTAGATTATATTTTGGATTAATAAAATGGTGGTTCTAATTTTAATAAAATTTCTTTTTAAATTTAAGAAGAAACATGTTTTAAACAGACCACATGGTAGCTGCTCAGGTCTGTCACTAAGTTTCATGGCTTAAGAGGAACAAGGACTACATGTTTGTAAGCATTTCCAGGATCAGGTCCTCAACTAGTAACACACAGAGATTTTTTTTAGAGCTGTGTATTTTGAAGTAGTTCACATCCAGGATGTTTAAACCCTCTTCTCTTAGGTTAGTTTAGCTCTTAGATTAGCTGAAGCAGGGAGCAAGTCACAGGGGATGTTTTTCTTGATAAATACTTTGCCTTCATAATGAAGATTTGATTGTGGCTTTGACAATCAGAAGTGTTGTGGCAGGGAGGATGTGAAAGTGAAGTACCGAAATTGCACTTGGTGATGATGTCCTGTTTGCTGAGGACAGGAGCAAGCTCAATGAGTCCATGGGGACCATGTGCTTAACTGACAGCTACTGCACCACTCCAGTGCGCAGCCTTCTGCACTGGCTCCCTGGGAACAAAGCTGTGGCTGCCCCTCTCCAGCTGGTGTGTGGAGCATCTTCATCCAAGTTAACCTCTCCCTGTGAATCTAGACATCGCGGACATTTCAGCTGCCTCCTGCGCAAGGAGCATTGCCACCTCACAGTCCTGAGGCAAGGACTGCCAGCTCACTTTTGCAATTTAGAAGCTCCAGTGAGCCACTGTATGAGACCAGCAGCCATAAACAAGCCTGACACTCTGGAGATATACATACAGTTCAGCATATGCTTCACAAGTATACATCCCCATGATGCTGTCATAGTAAAATAAATAAAAGATGGTAAACCCCACACTCTGGTGCTTTTACTACATTAAGCCAGACACCCAAAAAGTGGATAAACTCTCTTCACTGACATGTAACTGTCTCTACATCACCATGACCAATGTTTAGGACCTAAACAGATGGACTCCCTCAGTATATAAGAATTTGTGCTTATCAAAAGAGGTGACTGCCACCTACCAGCTATTTATTGTCCCTCTGCTGGAGTCCACTGTCTCCTTAGATCTGTTGGCTCACTTTATCCTAATCTTATTTGGGCAAATGGGTCTGAGCTAATGCAGATAGTTTAAATAGTAGTGTCTAGTAACCTGGTTCATTTAATCTGAAAAGGGCTGAGGAACACACACCAGAAGATGTGAGAAGCATTAATATGTTTTAGGGGTGATGCTGACAAAAAATGAGGATGGTAACTTTTTTCACTGGCTCATCTGGGCTTTGGAAGAGAGCACCTGTTTATAATCTTAGGACATACATTTCTTTTGGCAGTAGTGCTGGCTATGCAGGTCCTATTCATCCCCCCCCCCTGCTTCCAGACCTCCTCTTTGGTCAAACAGTAAGAAGCGGGTAACGGCCTCATGCGCTCTGCCCCTTCTCTTTCCCCTTCCTGTTACGCCAGTATTACTGGTTGGGCCGTTGGGTGAGTCAGTGCAAGGATCTGGATAAAAATAAGTTTTTTCTTTTCCCCCTTGGGTTATCATGCAGCTGCATAGACTGTTGCATCAGCACTCCCAAGGTCCATGCCAGGTGCTTATGGCAGTCACCGGGAGCTGCTGGAGATACTGGAGCTGGTGTTGCAGCTGGAAGAAATGTTCATGCAGTCATGGCATTCCTCCTTTGTGCCTCATTTCCTTGATGGTAAAGTGGGACTAACTGGACCTCTCAGTTTACAGGAGTGCTTAAAGGGTAAATGTATCAAAGCAATAGCTCTCAAACTAGGAAGCTGCCCTCTTGGGAGAGCATAGCATGTACGAGGTAGGGATGCAGAAGGCTCAGGAAAATTTCATCTGGCCTCTCCCACCTCTCTCCTCCCTTACCCTCTTCCAGCCTTTGCAGTTCTCCTCTCTCTTCCCTGAGAGCATGCACTTTGTGTCCCCTACACAAAGTGACTGAAAGAAATTGGCACTAGGGTGAACTTTGCTGTAAATTGGAGGGTAGGATTTATTTGGAGAGAAAGCAACAATGTGAATGATACTTACGAGTGATACAGTATGACTGCTTCAGAAGGCTAAGGCAGCTGCAAGTTGGGCTGCAGGAATTTGGGGTTGCCAAGAGAACGAACATGCATGTACGTGTAAAAGGGTGGGTAATGAAGATAAGGTGGGGAAAGGAGGGAATTACAAACTATTACAGCAAAGGAGAAAGGTGGGGCTCTGGCTAAAAGACTCAGAGCTGCTGTATTACAGCTTGTGAATGGTCAAATACTACAGAAATGAGTCAGAAATAGAGTGCATTAGGCAAAATAATGTTTTTTCAATCCTTGCAAATATTCAGAATTGCATATACACTTTAGTCATGAAAAAGAAATTCAGTTTGCAAAGGAAAGAAATTGTGCCATCTCCTATTAAAATCCATGCATTTCTGGATGTACATAAAAATATCCTATGGACAAATTATTTTTCTTGGTGAAGACATAGAGGCCACAGTAATCAATTTATTTTAATTTACAACTAATTTATCAACCAAAACCTTTATCAATTGCTGTTCCCAGAAGCAGCAATTGATAAATACTGGGGGCTGTAAGTAATGTTTGCATTGTGATACATAAATTGTGTAACTATGCTGTGGAAAAGGTTTACAAAAGAAAACTAGGGCTTTTGTTTATTTATTTTTTCTTGGAAGACCCAGCTTTTTTATAGCTAGGGTACTGATCTCATTTATTTTATGAGTGTGAAAGCTGTGTATTGTCAGTTTGACTGTTTCTTCAACCCTGCATGCTACAACTGAGGATAGAAAGGACCTCCAACCAACGTGTAGCTAACAGCAAATATTTCTTTTGGTTTCCCACGTGTATCTTGCACATCAGCAAAGAAAAGATTTGTTAAAGGCAGGAGAATGGGAAAGAAACACTGTCAGAGAACTCTATGATTATTCTTATACCAAATCTTTTCAAGTTTTGTAGTTTATAAATGAACAGGACCATAAATTAATAATGCAAAGGAAGGCTGGCCTTTTCCTAAATCGCCCCAAAATGCAATGGTATTCTCAAACAATGACATAGGATCCAGAAATGTTAGCATCATTCAGTTTAAAAGCTCGGATTTCACTGGTGGGTAAGCCCAGAAATCAACAGCCCAAATGGAAGATTTTGTTTTGATTTAGAAAATCAATTGGGCTCCTATCTCACCAAAGTACAGACTCAAGAGCTGTTTTTCCTAGAGATCTTAGTCCACAGAAGCACTTAATCAGGGCTTAACTTTAAGGAAGTGAGTGATCTTACTGACTTCAGTGGATGATTCACATTTGTAAAATTGAGATACTTAAACATTCTATTCAAGTGGTCTCCATCCAGCAAGGGAAAAAAATTGCTGATGTTGCATTTCCATAATAAAATCGTGTAAGGCATTCTTGAGATAGAGATGTGATGGTTTGAAATCCTTTTGTTTACACATTGCCAGAAGAAATGCATTAAATTGCCAGCGATTAGTGGCTGCTAAAGAACGGATTTTAATTAAAAGGTAGACTGTGTCACTCCCTACATGTTTTAGGCCATGATCTGTTGGTGTAAAACGTGTTTTTTTAAAGTTCTTTATGACCAGCTAAAATAAAATTATTATGCTCACCTCCAAGCTTTACACCTAACAGAGCCTGGCTTATCAGCTGGATATCTACTATCATAGTTTACATATTACATTTGTGTCTGAAGTGTCAATATTATGTAATAAAGAAAACACTACTATGTTATAGTTATACGTTGACCACATAAGGGTTCTCTTAAAAACAAAATCCCATTACTATAGCTCCAAACACCAAGCTAAAGCGTAAAGCTAAAGCTCTGAGCTGGCTGCTTACTTTTCTGTGATCTGATTTATGCCTTATTGAAATCAATTAAAAGATTTGCACTGACTGCAGAATGATTTCGATTGGATGTTTAACTAATAAAAGAAGCGATAATTTAATAAAAGCCCCATACTTCTCTCTTTTTTCCTCATTAAATCTAATGCCAATGTAAAAGGAGGAGATTGAGAATTACAGTGAATTTGACAATTGTTTCATCAAACTGCACAGTTGAATTTAAACATAAAGCACAACAACAAAAATGGTGGTTTGTGGGTTTTTTTGTATGTAGGGATTTTTCAGACTCTTGTGGCTACCCAGGTCAGATGCAACAGACTCTTGAATCTCTGACTGGATTTTTATCTCACAAAAAAATTAAAGATTTCTCCCAGTATCCCTAAAATAACACCTTGGGGCTGTTACCATATTGGTTTATTTTCTGTATCTCTCTTTAGCATTATTCTGTGTATAAGAGCCACTGCTCCAACCAAATGGAAGGATAGCTGCCATATTGCTGGGAAAGCCACATCGCTACCATGGGATTGAGCTACCCACGGACGGCCTGCAGGGTCTCTTCTGATGTTGTAGCCAATGGAGTAAACAAATTGCCAACAGTAAGTTTAGAAAATGATGTTGCTTATCCTGGAAAGGGATCCCAGACTCCCAGAGTTTATAATTTGCTAGGAAAAAGGCAAAAGAAAGAAACCATGCTTGGATAACATTGGTTTATAGAAAATAATTAAATCAAAGAAACAATAAAAATGGAACTGAAGTTGAAACCATGCACTTGCGATATCAAATATCAATGCAATCATTTTG
The DNA here is from genome assembly GCF_028554395.1 of Pezoporus wallicus. NCBI lineage: Eukaryota > Metazoa > Chordata > Aves > Psittaciformes > Psittacidae > Pezoporus > Pezoporus wallicus. The sequence continues at coordinate 3,295,388 of NW_026635157.1, forward strand.
AAGCAGATAATATGCATGGCAATTAGAGCTTTTTTACATTATATTATAATAAATTCATAATTCATGCATACAATGAGAGCTTTTGGAATGGAGCATTTGAATTTAACAAACACTACCACTCATCATCTGAGCAAAGATGGCAAAAGGAATCTCAACATTATTTGCAATCTAAAAAAATTGAACCATGGTTTTTGCTTTGTGTTGTGCTTCCCTTGCACAGACTGCAGTGCCTTCTGTCTGCTTTAGGGTGTGGCATCTGCCATTGGGGAGGAAAAACTGGCATGTGTCGCCTTTTATAGCAGACTGATTTCATTGTGCTGAGGGCCTCTATTTTATAGCTTCTTAGTTCCAATCTTGTAGCCGAGTTGCTGAAACAAATGGGAAGAAAGGAGTTAGTAGTATAAACTCTTCATTTTAAAGCTTCATTCTTTTCTTCTTTCCCAGGGAAAACATTTCAAAGTAAATCTTTGTTAAACTTTGCAGGCTATTTTCCTGACCAGAAGGAGTTGCAGAGCATGTCAGGAAGTATTCCATCCGCAGACGGGGAGCTATCAGCACATCTTATCGGATTTTAGATATATTTATTTTTGCTTGAATATAAATGTCTTGAAGTATAAATGTGTAATTGATTTTATATTTTATTTTAGAGTACACATGTAAATAAATACACTCCAGGAGACATCTATATTTATATTTGCATATGAAAGACTTCAAAAAATCAACTTATGTGGCTTAATGTGTATAATTAGCGTGTATTTGAATATAGAAAGGAAGAAAATCCAGGAGAAAATGTCAAAAAGGCTCACTAACAAAGATCTAGTATTCTCTTGGCAAAAGCTGATGAATGATTTGGCATGAATTCATCTTACAGTTCTGTTATTCTCTCTCCTACAAAGATGATATACCCCTTTCTAGCAGTTTGCATAGAATTGCAATTTGTTGTTGTTACAGCCTGTAATGACCCTTGGGTATGCACCTGATTCCCCCCAGTAGAATTACTCACCATTTTTTCCCCCGCTCTGTGTTTTTCTACTAGCCATATAACATTTTTGCACTTGCAAACGGTACCAAAAAAAAAAAAAAGAGAAATACAATTGTAACAGCAGTATTAGCAAGATGTACTTGACAAGCACCAAGACTTTTCAAAAGTAACTCCATCATGGAAATCAGACTACTTCTGACTTTTCAGACAGAAATAAAATTAATAGACACTGAAATCACACTGTTCATACATTTATCAATAATCTTTGCATGTAATGCAACATTATAACATGAAATTTCTGCTCTTAAATGCCTTCACAGTGGATTCAAAAAAGCCTACCTACTCATGACAGCATCTGTTGTGATAGGCTGCATTTTTTTTCTACCATTATTACTGAATCTCAGATTTAAATTTCCATTTTGAAATTTGCAAACGTGCTTGCCTTAAGCCTTAACAGAGCGCATAAATAAATTCATTTAAAACAGTGTGGTTTAGACCGTTACTATATTGAAAACATTCACTAATATTCCAGTTTGATATATTCATAGCCAAGTATTTAATCTCCCATATGCTTTCATTAGTTGAAGGTAGTGTGCAACTATTACCTTTTCTTCTACTAGGGTATCGTTTGTATTAAGATAGTTCTAAAAACCCCTTCGAACCATTCTGAAAGATGGTTAAAAAATGTAGGGCAGCAGCAGCAGCTTTCCATTCGGAGCAAGAGTTACATGGATTACATATTTTGGGTTTTGTGTTACTACGTTTTCATGAGTGTCTTGTGTGTACTGGAAATTATATTGTTTGGGGAAACAATTATGGGACCGAAAATGCCTCACTCTCCTTGATCAGTCTGTTGATCTGCAAATAAGTACACAGAACATATTGAAAACAGCCCTATATATAAAGGCATCATTAGTGCAAATGACCGTTAGAATTTGGAGACAGCTGGACAATATGGACAACTGCAAAGATGCTACCGCTGCAGAATTTTAGGTTAAATTTTATATTTCGTTTGCAGACGGTTATAAATCTTGGGACACACACACACACACACACACACACACACCAAACTGGAAAGAAAACACCAAATTATTTTCCCGTGAGATGGCAAACGTTTCCCTGCCCTCGGAGCACAACGAGGCGCCTTCTGACCATGACATACGGGGCTAGGGGGCAACTTGCGGTGCCCGAAAGTTTGGCAGTTCCGCCTCCTCCAACACACCTGGACGCGGGAGCACCGCGTTTGCGGGCGTCCCGTCGCCTCTGTCCCGCCACAGCGGCCCCGCGAGGCTGCGCCGCCGGCGGCACCCCTGGCTCCTGCTCGCCCCCACACGCTGAGGCCCGCCGGGACCCTTCTCCTCCAAGCAACCCCCGCGCGAGTTGGGCCTGCGGCTGCCCCCTCGGCGGGGCCCGCTGGACACGCACATGAGTGGCACCCGGTCAGAGGCAGCGACGGGGCCGCGCTCCCCCCGCCCGCAGCCCGCCGCGCTCCTGACGGCGGCCCGGAGCGGGAGCCGGCGCCATGCGGAGTCCAGTCCGCGTTTTGCGAGTGCGCGGGCGCGCTCGGGGCGGAGGGGGCGATGTCTGTCGGCGCTGGCTCCCTCGCTCGCTCGCTCGCTCATGCCATGCTGGGCCAGCGCGGCTCCGCCAGACGTGTGTTCACCCATATCCGGGTTAGGGAGGAAAGGAGGGGGGGAAAAGAGGGGGGGGGGGGGAAAGGGGAAAAAGTTTCATTTAAACCTGAACAAAAAACTTTCAACATGAAATCACACAGCGGGAACAGGCGCGGACCGTAAGGAGTTCTTACCATTTCTAATCTCAAACACGGACTCGGGGAGGGAAATCTCTGTATCTCGGTGCGTGCGGAGCGGTCCGCAGGGGATACTCTTGGCTCAGTCAAGTCCCTGCCCCGGCCGCTTCTTTTTCTGCCCCTCTCCGCGCCCTCCCCCACTTCTGCTCCCCCCCCCCCCCCCCCCTTCTGGGGGTGAGGGTCGATATTTTCTTCTTTTGTTGTTTGGTTAGCTTTTTTTTTGTTTTAGTAGTTAGTAGTATCAGCATAATTTCTCCGGACTCGCAATGTTGCGATGATCATGGCCGCGCAAGTCGCAGCGGCTCCGGCTGGTGCGAACAACAAGGGCAAAGCCCCGAGCCTGCCGGGCGGCCTGGGCCCGGATCAGGGCCCAGGGGTGGCCGGGGCCGCCGCTACTGCCGCTCCTGGGCCTGGCCCCGCGCTGGGGGTCGTTGAAGGGAGTCCGGCCGGCGGCAGCGTGAATAATTTAGATCACCATCTCCTCCACCACCACAGTGAGCCGCTGAACATGGCCAATAACGCGGCTCCCGCCGCTGCCGCCGGTAACAACAACAACAACGCCAGCGGCGGCTGCTTCTCCTCAGAGCCGGCTCTGAAGGAAGGTGGAAGCTCCTCGGCGTTATCTTCATCTTCTTCGTCTCCTTCCTCCTCCTCCTCCTCCTCCTCCAACCCGGGCTCGGCTATGGAGACGGGGCTGCTCCCCAACCACAAGCTGAAGAGCGTCGGAGGCGATCACCCCGCCGCGCCTCCCCACCACCACCACCACCACCACCATGCCCACCACCCGCATCACCATGCCCACCACCACCATGCCCACCACCCGCACCACCACCACCATGCACTACAGCAGCAGCTAAATCAATTCCCGCCGCCGCCGCCGCAGCAGCCGCCGCCTCAGCACCATCCCGTGCAGAATAACAACAGCAGCCTCGGCGGCGGCGGCGGCAGCGGCAGCAACAACAACGGCGGTGGCGGTGGCGGCGCTGCTCAGCCCAGTGCAGACATGGAGCAGCAGCAACATGGAGGAAAAGACAGTGTTTTGGGCGCTCAGGCCGAGCCCCCCCAGCAGCAGCAGCAAATGCTGAATAAAGGCGCCGACGAGGAGGAGATGCCCGGCAAGATGGGCGAGCCCATCGGCGGCCGCTACGATCACCCCGGCTTGGGACCCCTGGGCGGACAGCAGCAGCCCCAGCAGCCGCCCCCGAGCGCTGGGAGCGGCGGCGGCGGCCTCGGAGGCGGCGGGAGCGGGGGAGGCGGCGGCGGCGGCCCCTCCGCGGTGGGTGTCTCGGAGTTCAATAGCTATTATGGCAACGCTGCCCCTGCCCCTGCCAGCAGCGCTACGGCGAGCCGCGCCGGGCCTTGCTTTGATCAACATGGCGGACAACAAAGCCCCGGGATGGGGATAATGCACCCCACGGCGGCCCCCAACAGCATGGACCCCCTGCAAAACTCCCACGAAGGTTACCCCAACAGCCAGTACAACCACTACTCGGGCTACGGCCGCGGCCCCGGCGGCGGCGCGGGCGGCGGCGCGGGAGCTGTGGCGGCAGCGGGCGCCGGAGCAGGCGGCGGCGGCTACGGGAGCTCCGCGGCGGGCTACGGGGTGCTGAGCTCCCCGCGGCAGCCGGGCGGCGGCATGATGATGGGCCCCGGCGGCGGGGCCGGCCTCGGCAAGGCTGCTGCCGGCGCGGCGGCGGCGGCCGGCGGCTTCGCGCGGTTCTCCGGACAGAACCAGCACCCGTCCGGGGCCACCCCTACCTTGAACCAGCTGCTCACATCCCCCAGCCCCATGATGCGGAGCTACGGCAGCAGCTACCCCGACTACAGCAGCCCCAGCGCCCCGCCGCAGCCCCAGCCCCAGGCAGCGGCGGCCGCCCCGGGAAGCCAGCAGGCAGCGGCGGGCATGGGCATGGGCAAGGACATGGGCGCCCAGTACGGAGCGGCGAACCCGGCCTGGGCAGCGGCGCAACAAAGGAGTCACCCGGCGATGAGCCCCGGGAGCACCGGTCAGGCCATCAGCAGGACCCAGGTAACCCCTGCTCCCCATCGCTGGTGGCTCCGCGCCGTTCGTGTCGGGGTCGCAGTTTCTTTATAATTCACTTTTTCTTCCTCTCCCCCTCCCCCCCAACCGCCTCTCCTTAAAAAAAAAAAAATCTTGATTTTCTTTTTCTTTTTTTTTTTCTTTTTTTCTCCGGGCCAGTTCTGCTTCTCAGTGCCTCCGCAGCAAGGGAGAGCGGCGCACAATGCGCGGCCCCGCCGGGGCCAGGGGTAGCGGAGCGCGGCTCTGGCTGCCGAAACCAGGCTGCTCTCAGACCCGCTTCATATTTTTGCTCCTTCGTTCCGCAGGCAGCAGCGGTGGGACGCGGGGCCCGGGGACAAGCGGCTCGGGACGGGGCCGGGTTTGGTCAAGGGGCTGCCGGGCCCGGGGGATACAGTCCATTATCGTTCACGGAGCCTTTTGCTGTATTTTATTTTTTTTTTTTTTCTTCGTCCTTTCCTCCCCCCCCCCCCCTCCCCCTCCGTCTCTGTTTTTAACCTGTTATTTTTTGTTCGGGCAGAACCCATTGCGCGCTCTTAGCAAAGTAGTTTGTCCCTGGCGGAGTTACCGCAGTGAGATCCGCGCAGCGCGCCCGGGATCGTTGTGTTTTTTTTTTTTTTTTTTTTTTTTTTCCCCTTCCCGATGGGAAGAGCGCGCGCACGCGTGTGTGCGCGCGTGTGCCCGCGCCTCCGTCCGCGCGGCGCGGTGCGGGGTGCCTGGGGCCGGTGACCTTACGGGGGACTTGCCCCACCAGCGTTATCGCGCGTGGGTGCGCAGAACTACGTTTGTGTCCCCGAACACACGCGGAAATCCAAACGGGAGGGGGAAGGGTGGACGGGAGAGGGTGGCAGCGAAGAAAAATAAAGAGAAGGAAAAGTCCTTGGCGTCGGTAAAACGCGCACGGGCACCGGGCTGGCCGCCACAGCCACACGCACCCCCTTGTACCCCCCGCCCGGTAACTCCGCCGATCGATCGATGAGTGGATGGATCGATAGATGGGCGCGATGATCGCGGCCGGCGGACCGCTGCGCAGCGCCTTTCCGGTGCATTGCGGGGAGCCGGCGTTCCGGGAGGCCGGTTCCCGCTGTAGGGCCGGTGCTGAACGAGGAGCGGCCGGGTCTCCTCCGCCAGGTTCGGAATTTGAATTGTGGAGGTAAACTGGCTGCACCGTCTCCAGACAGCTGCCTCCGAGTTGACATCTAATCTGCCATCTGATTGGCTCCCCGCTCGCCATTGGGCACCTCGCGCCGCTGATGTAAATAGAAGTGCCGAGCGGCGCAGTCACACGAACCCCCGCCGCAAATAACACCGGGCAGCCGCGCCGCCCGGCCGGGGGGAGCAGCCCCTCCGCCCGCTCCGGCTCCAGCACCAGCTCCGGCCCTACCGGCCATCGGCGCCTTCAGGGCCCAGGGCAGGCCCTCGCCTTTTCCCCCCTTCCCTTCCTTTCTTCCTCCCTCCCTCTTGCAGTTCGGTTCCATGGCGTGCTTTTTCTGGGCATTGTTTTATTTATTCTTTCAGATTATTAATTCCTAGCTAATTGGAGGCGGTAGGGGAGTACCTAGCAATAACAGGGCTTGGGTGAGGGTTTGGGATTTCAAGGTGTGCTCGTGCCTCTGAACGTGTTTTGTAACGTTGCAGCTTATGGATATTATGCAAGGGATTAGTTTCTTACTTTATTTTTTTTTTATATAAATAATCCGGATGCTAGTTCCATTACATTCCTTTTACCTTGATACCTAACCTGTGCATGCCTTTTAAAAACATCATCTCGTTTGCGTGTGGCTGCTGTAGGTGAGAAGACGCCGCGTATTGTACAAAGATGGGGAAAAGGAGTCGTTCTGCCAGAGGTTGCGTTTGTCTCATTTCTGCAGCACATCCAGATATTCGGGGGGAAAATGCGCTTTTGGGTTTGAATTGTGTGTAGAGGACTTAAAGAAGCATCGGGAGTTGTTGATCTCATTATTTTTTTTCTACACAAATGTGACATTAGGCTTGAATTCTCAGTAGAGAAGTGAATTGTGTTAAATGGAGTAGTGCATTAGGATTTTATGGGTTTCTTTTCCCTTCGACAAGATCTTTCTATTAAGAACTGTTAAATCTTTTAATAGCTTTTAACAACAAGGACTGGCAGGAACAAATGCAGGCGTATGCTTTTGGGATCCTCAAAGGCTGGATCTTTCCATAAAGTAATAAGCAGAATCTAGAGAAAACACCATTTAATGTGGTAATTGGTGTATTAATCCTGAAAAAAAATAATGCTAGAAACCCTGGATGGGCTGAATGTATGTGTGTTTGTCTACTTCCAGCAGACCACTCCTGTCACGTTTTTAGTTTTTGTTCCATTTCTTTTCTGTTTCTTCTAGGGAAGTAAGATTTTTCTTTTTTTATGAGTGTTATTCTTACCTTTTTTAATTTGCACTGGTAAAAGGGTCACTGCAAGCCATAAGGTAATGAGGCCTTGTATCCTATACCTTTAGTAATTAATTTTAAAAGATTTGCATTGTCTGATTGGTTTTGAACACAGCTAGTTTGGAATTAATGGCTTTAAAAGCTCGGAAAATTGTTGGCAGATAGACATAGTACATGTTAGTTTAGAGCACTATTCCTTTACAGCAGAAATTGTTTAAAGTATTTTATTTTTATTGGAGGAGTGAGAGTAAATTCATTATGTCCTCAGTATGACCCTTAGAAATACTTCCTTCTATGTATGGGTTTATGTGCTCTCTCACAGTTTTTTTTTTTGTGTGTGTGTGTGCCATAAGAATTAAGATGCAGCTTAGAAAGAATATTCTGGCAAGGGCATAATTTGATTTTTTTAAAATTATTTTCCTTAAAATAATTCTCATAAAGGCAAGTTGTCAGGGTTCCTTATGTTATGATATTTCCATCTAACCAGTAAGTGATTAAGGAATTTTGTTATATTTTAAATTAATATTTTTTTAATGTGTAAAATAGGTTGTGTCAAATAAAAGATATAACTTACAGAACACTTCTTTCATTTTTTTTTAATGCCCATGTGTCACTTTCCATGTATGTTGTGTCATTATGTAGAGAAATTAGTTACTTTTTGAAAGAGAAAACCATAATGTTCAGTCCAGCATTTGAACAGGAGGCTTTTTTTTTTTAATAATCATCTCTGTGTGTACTCTCTATATGTGTATGTGCACATTAGAATATACTCACTTGTGATATATCTTTGGAAAGCAGATGATAATTTAACCCTACACCTGTAAGAAACTGTCGGGCTGCTAACAGAGAACAAGGACCTTCAGTAGGCTACAATATCTGAGATACTTGTTGAGGAAATTGTTGCCTCAGCATGGGTAATTTCTATAATATGCAGAACTGTGGCGTCCCAATCTGCCTTGACTTCTGTGCTTGTCCAGCCTATTAAATTAAGAAAATTTTGTTTCCATTTCATTTATTCACCTTATCCGATCGTGAGACAAGATGTAAGCTTGAAAAGGAGGCCTCTTGTTTCTGAAGAAACACACGTTTTCAAAGCAGATGGATATAGCTCATGCAGGTATATTGATTTGATTGTGGAGGAGACATGTGATGCTGGTACAGTACCTTCTCATTCAGTCATTTTGATTATTAAGTCCTTGACATTGTACAGCTATTTAGGCTCCTGAAGCTGCTTTTATGCTTCTGATTTGTCCTGCCATTTCTTAACACATTAGCTGGCCTCTGTGTGTGTGCTTTATACACTTTGTTCTTCTTTGTGCACACATGCAAGATTTACCCACACCTACAGACAAAGAGAGAACCTGGGTCTTTTCAGGAGTACCTGTATAGCAAGTGTTAGGAAAAATTCTGTCTAGCCACTCTGAATTAATGTGCGTATCAGTCGTTTGGTTTGCAGTGGAGAAACTCTGAATATGTCTGATTCTGCAGCTCTTTCTATGCCAAATAGTTAGCCTGTGTTGGGAGCCCTAAGCCAGGGCTGCAGCATCACGTCCTGTGCCTGAAGGCCATTAAACAGCTGTTAGTGTGGTGAAAAGCTTCTTGATGTCTCAATGGGAGAATAAAATATATTTTTCCCTGTGCATTTTGGAATAAACAGTTTAGTATTCATATAGCTTCTATTTAGAAGTAGCAAATAGCAATATTCTCAGTTAGTAGCATGTATATATATATTACGACCATATATTTGACACTTTGTGGTTTGGTGTTCAGTTATGGGTTTCTGTAGTAGCGCTTATGCCTACATATTGAACAGCAGGACCCTGTGTATGAGATACAATAAAGAAAGAGAGATGCAAGCCTGTCTACTGTATTACTGCCTCCATCGTGTACTGATTCTACAACTAAGCAGTCGATTGCTGTCTTCTTGGCATTCTGATCCAAATCTGTGGGGATGAAAAGGCATGTAATCTGTTGCTAAATTTCCTAGTTACATATGTAATGTGAAATTTTTGAAATTACTAAGTATGGTCTGTTAGGTGATGCTGTTTCATTTTGAAGTAGTGTCTTAGTTAAAACTAGATTAAATTTGTGCAATAAAAATATGCTTGGTTAGCTATTGATCTTTTTCTTTTGCACGTCAAATATTTTATTACAGGTATTTTGACATTCTTCTTGTTAACGTGAGAATGGCAGTAGTTTATTTATCCTTGTGTCCTTAAGATTGTACCTTTGCCCTAACTAGTTGCATTTCAGTACTTTTTCAGAATATGCCATTTATCGGGAGGCTTTGAAGATTCTCTGTGGATTTGTAAAGTAGTGTTGCCACAGTCACTGTGCATGCATGCTCAAGGCTGCAGAATTTCAGTAGCATGTGTTTGTGGTAGGCTAACTTGCTAGAATATATTTTAGAATTGTGATTATTAAGGTACTTGGGGGAAAAAAGTTTCTTTCAATTTTGGGCTATTTACATAGTGCTAAATACATGTTTTGGTAGGACTGAATGAGGACTTTAATTAAACTTAAATTAAAAGTATACCTTAGTGGTTTTCAAATTTGTTTTGAAAACTAGTAATAGAAAGGCGCTACTAAGCAGTGTTGTTTTTGTACTGCTTGGTGCTGAGAGAAGCAAATAAATATGATACATGGAAGTCTTGTGGAGCCAATTGTATTAAAGTAAAATGTATTTTAAGGAAGCCTTGCCTGTTAGTAAATTTAAATATTATTTTTTAGTAAAATTGAAAGCTTTCTCTGCAGTTGATGTGTGTTTTGCCATTCAGATCATAAGGTTACCTTTAGAATTTTTCTGTTATCAATCGTCCCTCTTTGTGCTCACTTTACACACAAACGCGGATGTGCTGGCACCGGGCTGCAGTGCTTGTGTTGCAGGTGGGCCACAGGACTTCTGTTGTTGTACTTCTGTTTTGGGAGTGTGGCAGCCAGTGATCCACCAGGAACACAGGTTGGCTCCAAAAGGACCAAACTCGTCCAGGGCAGTGTCCCACTGCAGTCAAGGAATCTTCAGGGAGGAATGTATCCCAGGATACCAATGTAATTTGTGAACAGTGCATTTTTGGGACAGTAGATGGCTAATTTATACAGGACTACTTTTAACTATCTTTATTTGCTCAGTAACAACATTTTTTATGCTACCTTTCTAGTGTGCTGTGCCCTGGAGTAAGAGATGATTCTTCCTGTTGTACAGGGTGGGGAAACGGAGATACGTAACACACACCTTGCTTTAGACAGGCACACCTTGGCAGAACTGAAAATAGAGTTCTCAGAAATAAATTGGGTCTCAGTGCCATAAACTTCAGCTTTTGCATAAATCCAGTCTTACTGTGAACACACTGTTGTAGGAGAATTTAAGCTTTACGGTCCTCTATTCAGACAACTGAGAAGGCAAATGACTGAGCGAAATGAGGGATTTGTCTGCTGTGTCAATATAGTCACCTTAAACTGAAGGCACCATCATCTAAAATGCAAGTATTCCTTGCACTGTTTTATCATTGCACATGCAATGTCATCTATATAAAGTTACTCGATTTCTCCTAGAAATTAAGCTCTGAGGAAAATTGAGTTGAACAAGTGCCCAGGAGATTTGCTGGTGTTGCAGAACTTGCCTTCTGATGAATACGATGTACAGAGAACAAGTATGTGCTGGGGGTGTGTGGGGGTGCATGCGCAGTCTTCCCTGCTGCCAAGTCCAGTTGTTTTGTGTGGCAGATAAATTGTCTTCATTTCTAAAATGAACAAATTTGAGGCAAAAATCACAATTGTTGTTTCTTGTTTAAAGATTGCTTTTCATAGGGGAATTGTTCTTCCTGCAAGTATGAAGTACCTTTTAGCAAACTTTGTATTCCCTGTATAGGATGCTTATTTCATCTGAAGGCATCTGCAACTATTTAGAAAATTCTGTAACCTGAGATCATTATCCTGTTGATATTATCAAAATGTTTCATTTATGTTTATTAAAATCTGTGTGAAATCTGTGTAAAAGTTTTCAGCGGATGTGATTGAAGCAGTGTTGATGTATCATGCATTTATATTCCATGTGTAGTGGAAATGTTAATTTCCTTACAAACTATGAAGCCAAGTCATGAGCCTGCTCAATTTCTGAATGGGTAGTGGCTAAATTGTGGATGTAAAAGAGTTTGGTGATTCTGCAGTGTGTGTAAGGAATTGCGTTCAGTACGAAGCTATCAAGTTGATCTACTTGCATATTACTTCTTGCATTTGAGTCATGGCGAGTTTATTAACTTATGTCAGAAAGACTGAGCATGTGTAGAAGTATGTAACCTATTTATTAGTTTCCTTTCTCCAGTTTCAAGGACTGTTAGTTTAGTTAATCTTTTGCACCTGAACTTGCCCAGTTGCCAAATGGTGTTCTGCATTTAGGAATTCACTGCTGTGCCTTCTCTTTCCAACCTGCACTGTGGCCTTCTCAGACTTGAAAAGATACTGAATTCAGGTTTGTGATCTGATAATCGCTTATGAAGACATTCATCTGAGTGGTAGGCCATCTGACGCTTCCAGCTGTAGGGCTGTGTTGCTGATCTCTTCCTTCCACCCCCACATCCCCCCCAGTATTTCTTTGACCATTGGGGGTGGGGAAGGAATTTTCTGCCAGTCTTTTTTTTGTTGTTGTTTTGTTTGTTTGTCTGTTTTTTTGATTAGATGTATGTGGGATTTTTGTCTGTTACTTATTTTCTTAACTTGTTCGCTAAAAAATAATCATGAAAATGGGGAAAACTTAATGTATAACTTTTTTTCTTTAAGGGATAGTGTTACTTGTGTTACTAATAGGGTCTTGTAAGCTTCTGCTTTAAACTGTGTTTTTTCAGTGAGAGCTTTGTTTGATACTTACTTTAGGTATCCACTTACTCAAAAAATAAATCTTGGGTAGTAGGGTTTTCTGTTGGGTGTTAGTAATTTTTTTTTTTACCTGTATTAGTTATCAAATGGTTTTGATTCTGTGGAGTTACTGAATCAACTTATTTGCCTTTTGACACCGTGTGGCCAGGTCCACTGAACTTCTGTTGTTGTAGCTGAATACTTAAGTTCAGGGAATTAATTGCATCCCTGACTAATAGCTGTTGTGGCAAACCCCTCTGTATTTAGTTTACCATTGGCGTGATAGTGTGTCTGTGCTGGCAAATTGAGCTTTTATAAGGAGGCTCTCATGAGAGGTTTACAGGTATGGCTGGTAAAGTAGAGGTAACTTGCTGAATTTTCCACAAGGTAGGTGGTTCCACAACATGTTTTGGTTGTGTTTTAAAAGCAGGAAGTGATCTGTGTTATGCAGGTAAGAGGGTTGTCTTGCTGTAGCACAGTCCCTGCTATAGCTGGTTTTCACAGAAGAGCCTGAAGTTTGAGCATGGTTGTTTTCTATTTGTTTGACTGAAGAAAGAAGATTGGTTCAGAAAATCTCAAAAGGAGAGATCCTGTTTTAAAACATAATTGTAGTCATGTGTGCCATTCCCAGTGTGGACATGGCTTAATTTACAGATTGATTGAAGTGGAATAGTACCTTCTTTACACAAGCAGCGAATTCAGCCATGGTAAGTAAATTATGTGACTTCAGGAAAATGGTATTAGTTGGGGATTGGTGAAACAGTTCTGGATAGTTGTCTGCTGACTGCATCATCTAAAGGTTGCTAGTTTCACTGTTGGATGCCTCAGTTTCTCTTTGTTAAAGTAAGGATAATATTTCCCTATTTTTAAAAGTACACCTCAAATAATTAATTACAGTATCATCCAGAATAAATAGGCAGCCTAAATACTTGTTACGTGTCTGCGCTGTGCCTTCCTCTCTGTTTGGATGGGATCTGAGACAAGGTGTTCCCAACACCGATCATGTTATTTAGTTAACTTGTCAGGCTTACTTGTTTGTAAGCAAGGTACTGAAACATCAGCTGTAAAAATTTCTTTTGAAAGCACAAGGACAGGATTTGTAGTTCTTAAATTTTATTCTTTTAAAGTTAAAAATAAAGATAAGGAGGTTTGTTTTGACAGCATCAAAGGAATATGCTGGTTTATTTGCAGCCTTTGATTTGGATGGAATGTATGGAGTTCTGCATTTTTTTTTTTTGTGTAGCAATTCACGTTGTGAATATTTTGGATATTCTGTTTATATGAGGTGGTAGTATTGATGTCTTACTTACAGGCATGATTTATGGAAAATAATTGTGCTTTTGTGATTTTTTTTTTTTTTTTTCTACTTTAATTTACTGTTGCTTGAAATTCCCAAGTCAGGAAAAATGAGTGTGTTCTTTAGAGCTCTTGCTGTTTTAAGATATTTACAGATGGTCATAGATAGAGGCTATTTAAAGAAATATTTCTGGAAAAATACAGGTAGGTACATAGGAGGCTGCTTTAGCTGTGTACAGGCAATAGCAAAATAATTTTACTTGGCAGTTTTACTCCCATTTGACAGCGCTTGTTTTCTATAAACAGAAAGGTAGGCTTCTGCGAGGCAGTGACTTCATGGTGCCCTGTGTTTAGCGGTTGTGAGGAGTGCCAGTAATATATAGATAGCTGTTAGCTGGTTGTATTCCGTTTGGGTAATTGTTTTAAACCAGAGTTATGCTTGACTGAGGAATTTCCAGCGGGCAGAAAGGCTGAACCTGGCGATTGAGGCTTCCTCGGGGAGGGGAGGGAGTGAGCTGCTTTCTGGGGCCGGTTACAAACGTGGTATTTGTAGCGTCTGTAAAAGTTTAACACATGAAGCAAACTAGTTAGCTTGTATAGAGTCACATGATCAAAATATTTTTCCCCTTGCCTCTGCCAGAAGCTATCTATTGCTTTTCAACAATCTCGCTTGTCGGGCAGCAGGCCAGGGTGTGCGAGGCGGCCCCTTACGTGAGCTGCTCCATTCTTCACCTCCCCGGCTGGAGTGCCCTGACCTTCACATATGGAGATTAGCCATGTGCTCCCGCAATTGAAACTTGCTGCCTCAGGAAGAAAGGGGGGTAGTGGTGCTGTGGGTTTTGTCTTTTTTTTTTTTTCTTTTTTTCCCCCTCCCCCCCTTCTTTTTATTCCCCGGGGAATTTGACAGCCATTCATCCCTGACCTGGGCAAAGGTAATGCAAGGAAATTGGACTACAGTGGCATGCGGGAGGGAATGGGAGCATGGGCCCGCAGGTGGGCTGCTGCGGGAGGTGCCGGTGGAAAAGAGAAGTTTGGGGAATATTCTTGTTCATATCAAACGATAGTTCTTGACTGCGTGCCACTGAGCTGCCTTTCAGAGGTTTTCTCCCGTGTGACCCTCTGCCTTCACATCTTCAAAACAACGTTATGTGGAGTGTTGCTAGCGGTTTTCTTTAAGCGATGCTTGGTTTACTATTAATTTTGTAATTTTTGCTAATAAAGAGATGTTCTGTTTGTTTGTCTTGTATTTTGATTTACATATTTTTTTTCTTTTAAATCCTGAAGCTAGCACGTATCACTTGTGCCAGGTTGGGGGGACTACCACAAAACCATTTTTCCTGCTAATAAACTGTAGTAGCTACTGCTTCAGTGATGTTTTGGGGATTTTAAACTTTCTATAGAATACTCTTTTTGTTGTTGAGCATGTGGTATGCAAATACAGGGGAATATAGTATACATAAATACAAAGTATTTTGTTGTGGTTTCCTTTTTTTAAAGCATTAAAAACACATTTTGCTTTTCTAATAAACCCCATAACCAAACCTTTTAATGTTTTGATATAAATAGCAATTACACTAACTGAGATCCAACCACAACTAAAAGAAAACATTTAAAATCATTCAGAAGAACAGTTCCTAACTTAATTGAGCTCTTCCTTTAAAGAGGAGGGGCTGATGGGGCAGCATCCGAAACAAACTCACTTGGGTTTTAGAACAGTCTTCTTGAAGTATTCAATGTGTCAGCATGGTTGCCAGCATTTAAAAATAAAGATTTATCCAAGAATTAATTTGGGATCTGAGGGCTACTGCTGTCTGTGCTGTCAAGAGTTTTATGTGTGAATGCTGGTGACAGTCAGAATGTTTTCTGGATGAATTGAGACCCTCAAAAAGTATTAGATTTAGGGACATGGGCTGGTTGTCTCATACACTGGGATACTAGTTAGGGATTTGGTTGTTAATGAGGAACTTGCCAAACTCAGCACTTCGGGAACTTCAGAGGGATCATCTGCCCCAGGAAGATGTTACATAGCCCCCCCATTCCTCCTTGGGTTCTTCACAGTGCATTTTAATAATACTAGCAATAAGAATAACATGCTTTGTTATTGGGGGAGGGAGGGTGAGTGTTATTTTGCTATAGAGGGTGGTTGGCAGAATGGAGAATGGAAGATTAGTGGAGCCCACTACTTTTTCTGGAGATACTAACACTTTTTGTGTGTCAGCCTTGTTGTGGGATATGATTGCTCAGGGCTCTTCCTCTATATTTTCTTCTGCAGGGAGTTTGAGATTTGTGGATCATTTGCTTCTGTCTTCTTCCCGAATTTACACTACTTTCTTGTATCCAGATGATGTCATCTTTCTTTTTGCCCCTTTGTCTTGTGATACTTCTTTTTCTTTTAAGCTCCCTGAAATTCCTCTTTTTCCAAATCATTGGGTGATGGAAAAACCATTCCTCTTGTCTTCTGCCATTTTACAGTTGCTGGAGAGTAAGTAGTGTGATCACATATACAGGGAGAAAATAGCTTTTGAGTGACTGTGATACCAATCCCTCCCTTTTACTTGCGTTTGTTCCTTTCTGTCCACGAAGGGGTCTGTGCACAAAAGTTGTTGGGGAAGGAGTGACAGCAGGGAAAGTGCCTTTACCAGCCAGCTTCCTGTGTAGGCTCTTCTAGTGACTCATGGTCAAGCTGCATTAAAAAAAAAAAAAAAGGCCATCAAAAACTTGACCAGGCACACAAATCCTGGTGAAGTTTAGCATTTTTATGAGTAGTTATGAGTAGTCACGCAAGTAGTTATCTACTTGCTTGTGCCCTATTTTTTTTTTGGGTTCCTCTAAGTAACAGCAGAGAAAAGAGAAGAAAAGGAAACAAAGGACACAAAACCAAGCTGGAATGTAAATGTTGATGTGCACAGTTTCTTTACTTTTTACCTGGCATGGCAGCTGTAATTAAAAATTTCTATATTTGCTCAAAAGATATTTGAAAAGATGTCAGCATGGAAATTGAAGTATGGTGTTGCTGTGTATGTGAAAAGTGTAGAAAAGACAGGAACTGAGAAGAAACTGTGTGTAATTGTCTGTATTAAGTAATGAATGTGATGTGCTAGATGCAGTCTGTGCAATTTTATAGTACCTGATACTTCATTTCATACATATGTTTTCCTTTTAATTTTCTCTATAGAGAGTAGCAAGCTGCTAGCAATGGTTGTTTGTATTCCGCTGTGTCAAATTTTATTTGGAGGGATGTAGCTAGTTATAGTTGGTGAATGAAGCCTGTTTAAAAAGTTAAAGTTCTGTTGTTCTAGGAAACTACCTTAGGAATTTGAAGAACAAAGGCCAATTTCTTCTTGCATGGTAGTCTCCAAATTCTATTGCTTTGTCTCTAAGAAGATCTAGATGTTTATTTGCAATAATCTTGTTCCCTAAAAAAAAAAAAAATAAAATCTCAGATGTAGCCATGATAGTTACTTGTCGTTTTGGTTTGAAAAAGTTGAGTCTGACTCTACCCTGTTTGTTCCCTCCATCTACTCTGGCTATTAACATTCAGTTTAAATTTTTACTTTGCTCGGGGTTGGTGTTGTCTTGAAGAGATGGAGGAAGAAAGTAGGGGCTTTTTTGTTAAAGGCTGCAGCTGATCATGGCATCATGACAGAAGGTTCAAATAATTAGGATTTCTGATGACATTTTTGCTTTCTTAAGTCCTTTAATTCACATATGGTTGTCTGTTTTATTCGAGCAAGTTGTCTCAGCCAGGGTGCCAGAAGTGGGTGTATATATTCTATTGTAGACTGAAGGAGATGATGAACATGGCTTTTTTTAATTACTGAGGGCTTTCCCCCCTCACTTCTCTCTCCCTCCTGCCTCCTCCCCCCAGAAAAAATGATACTCATCTGATACTGAGCATTCAGTAAATGTTTTGGTGTTTTTAGATTAATGCTTGGGAATAAGCAGGGAGTATTTTTTATTTTTGTTTAATTGAGCTCATTCTTCAGACATTTATCAGATGATCCAAGTGGGTATTCCTCAGAAAGGCAGCTTTTTATTCTTCTTGGCTTTTGAGGATCAGGGGCTGAAACAAAGAGCAAATTGGCAAGAGAAAGGTTGTAACACATAAAAATATAGGAAAATGTGTTGAATTAAATGGGCATGTGCCTTTTGCGTAGATAAGAAGCCAGAATTTCTTCGAGGAAAACCGAAGAAAACTTGAAAAAACTAATTTATTTACCTCTGCATTTTTCTGTAGCCTGTTGTTCTGCTCCTTGGCCACTCTTTTATCGAGTTGTGTATTACTAAAAGATCTTACACCAAAGGGTGACTCTAACGATCATCTGAAGCTGATCTAAGATTTCACTTCTGCTGAAAAGACCAATCCCACCCTTTTATGAGCTCCCTGCTGCTTCCCTTGTGGCCTAAGGTGAGTCCCATCAGCTCACTGATTTGCCTGAAAACTAATCCTGCCAAACAAAACCTGTGAATGGTTATAGCTTTCAGCCAGGTCATTGAGCTGATCTGACTTTCAGCACTTTCCAGCACAGACATAAGGCAAGGGAGAGCCTGGCAAGTTCAGCCGACGGTTAGGGCTAGGGCAGGACAGTCCCTTTCTGGTAGTTGTACAGGTCTGTTATCAGCATAAACTCATCATGAGACTGTATTCTTGAGTGTAAAATCACTCTGCAGATAGACAAATATTTCATTTCTCAGTGTTTCTCTAGAGCAGAGAATCATTGTTATCCTCCTCTTAAAAAGGAAAGAAGCTGACCCAGAGGGTAAAAGAGATTTATATTTTTTTTTCTCACCAAGATGATAATTATACAGAATGTACCGATTGCAGTGGCTAAATAAGCCTTCAGTAGCTTTGAAATACTAGATTTCAAGGGTGGGACTCATCTAACCATATGTATTGTAGGCATTTACACCTGATCTTTTTGTGTCTCTTTGATGGAAAGAAATAGTCATTTCTTGGTGTGAATCATCTCATCTTGAAGTAGACATGTAATGCAGGTCTAATGAATCATGCTGCTAAAGTTACATGTTTTTTCCCTTCACTCTAAAGAAGGTCTAAGCCGATAAGCTCAGGTGCTGATGTCAAAGGGCAAAGTGAAATTAATTTCTTCCGCTACTTGCAGTGTTTGCAAATCATACAGGCAAATGACTCCAGACTTCTGTTGGAGTTCTGGGCTGACTAACCTTCCTCTCATTATCTTGCTAACCCATAAGAACTAATGGTTTTAGTACCCATTTCCTGTTAAGCTTGATACATTTCTTTTTTTATAATACCTATTCAAAGTTTGTCCTGCTGTTCCTTTTCTTTTGATATGTTAAATTTTTGCATGTTTCTTTTCAAGTGTCTTTGTAGGCATGAGGCATACTGGCAAATTTGAAAATATCAGGATGAGCTTCCAGATTAGTTGACCTTAATGCTTAGGTACAAAATTTCCATACAGAGGTGCGAACTCTGGATTTGGAAATAGGGCAGCGGTTTCGTTGCTGCTTCAGTCCATTGAAAACTCTTTGCCCATTGCTGGTACTTCAGCTGTGGTGAAGTGGGTGCTTCTGGAAAGAAGCTGCCATAGTGGTGGTCCTTCATGCCTAGCCCTGGTGCTCTCTGCAGCTTGTAAGCCCTCTTGCTTGTCAGTCCAGGGGTCTGTCTGTGGGGCATCACATAGGGCAGTGAATGCGTTGAGTGCTTTGGCAGGACTGAGGGACTGTGCCGGGCACAGGAAGGAAGGGGCAGCTCGAGGGAGCTAGTGTCTGTGGGAGCAAACAAGGTGTGTTTGGACTGCTATGGGTACATTCCAAAACAAAGCAACAAAACCCAACCTAATGCCGATGGATGAAATTGCTCAGAAATATAGAAGAAAACACGGGGATGCCCGTCCTGCCAAGAGCCCTTTTTGGCAAGGCAATTTTATGCAAAATTATTGAAGAGGAAAAAAGGTATTTTTCAAAAGAGATTTACCTGCACGTCCTGCGAAATGGTTACAGTAATCCTTTATTCTCTCTAGGGTCACTTAACCTTTCTTAGTAGAGTGTTTAAAATGCCTAAACTGAAACATTGTTCCTATTAATAATTTAGCTGACATCTTTGTGGCAGAGTGTCTGCTTTCTACTTTTTGAAGCCTGGTGTAATCACTGTTTCCATTTGCTCCCTTTGTTTTGTAAGGGATCTTTCTGAAACAGTGACAATTTATTTGGCTTACCTTGGGTTTGGAGCTGAGTATCCTCTAAAAAGTTACATGTTTTCAAAAGATTCTGAAGACATTTCTGTAGTTTTATCGTTTGTTTATCTTCTATCGTTCTTTCTTACATTTTGAAGTTCAACTAGTGGTATGGTTTTTAGATGTACTTTTTGCCCTCCAATGTGTACGAGGGGCAGAGGAGGAAGTCTGGCTTCCTCAAGGTTGGCTGAGATGTTTTAACTTCTATAGCAAATGAGGTGAGAATGACATTGTCAGAAGGATAGAGACTAAATTATTGAAGCACTTGACTGTTTAAAGTAGCTGGGGATGTACTGTAAAAGGTGCGAGTCTTAACAGTCAAATGTGTAAACAGCACCTTCCTTATTCCTTCCTTGTACCTGATTTCTCACCACTCGCTTTATATGATGAGAACCTAAATCAGTGTGGGAGATATTGCAGTTGTTCTGAAAGTGTTAGTTTATGATCCCTCCACCAGAAGAATAATCTATTGCCATATAGGATAGCAAAGAGAAAAGCATTTTCAAGAAAGATTAATTGAAGTAATTCATCACTTTAAAATGAAGAAGGTTCATCAAACAAAAATAAAAGCTAAGTATTTTATGTGTGTCTATTGGAATTTGATAACCATTTGTTTTGCTAGAAAATATATGTGGACTGGGCAACCAGTGCTTGTCTACACAAGGAAATTTAATGGTACAACTATGTGCTATAATTATATGCTATAATTATACCAATATAACTCCCTATGGAGACACTCTTATAGCAGAATAAGAGTTTACACGTTTTATCTTACTCTGCTTCCAAAGCATGAAAGCTTAAGTGGGAAAGGGTACTCTTATACTGGAGCAAGTTTCCACACAGAGCTAGTTATATTGGTATAATTATGCATTTTTTTCCCTTCAGTGTAGACAAGTCCCTAGTGCCTTTTCAGCTTTGAACTTTAGTTAAAAATTTCTTGGTTGTGATAAGTGTCTAAGCATTTTCAGAGTATATTTTTATAATGGGACTTGGGTATTTAAACCAATTACTTTGGCCAATTAACAGTATCCTGTGTTGTGGATAACAATAGGATGTAAAAAGAGATCAGAATTTATGTTCCTAGCTGCTTGGGTATATCTGCATTTTTCATTTCCCCCTCTGTGGTTTTACAGGTATCCAGTGTACAATGCAACAGGTGGAGAAGTCTTTGGCTGTCTAATGAATTCTGTGTTGGACACTTTTTGTCTCCTGTTTCTCATTATTTCTCAAGTTTTTTCTGTGCTGTGACTGTAATTGCATATATCTCTGTGGATCACAGAAAGAAGCTTCCTTGATGAAGTTGGAAAAGAAACTCTTCAAAAAATGTGAATTGTTTGGAGAATTGCTGAAATTTATTGATCTTCATCTCAAGACAGTTAGGACCATAACTGACTTTCTAGGCACATATTGTGCAAGGAGTAACTCAGATTGGTTGCAGGGAGAGGAGAGGGTGCAGGTGCATGTGATGTCGTCAGAGGAAGGGTGATGTTTAGAAGGTACGTTTGGTAGGGGTGATTTCTTTATTCTCATTCAGTCAAAAGTGGGTATGTAGAGAGGTATTTACATGGATGTTGCTTTAAGTTGGCCATCTCCTCTGGTTCTCTTTGCTGCTTAAAATATAGCATGTCTCATTCTTCACACCTCCCCCAAAACAGGAATATGTAAACACTTCTTTACAGTATTTTAGCAGTTTCTGCAGATATCAACACAAATTCCTTTTAAATGGTTTTTGTTGTATCTTTTTCACTTCTTAAGAAGTGACTGGTTTGAAAACATACTTTTTCATCCTCTTAATTTTCTTTTGTCAATATTTCTAGTACATATGTAGTGTTATAATGTTCATGTTGTCTCATTGTGTTAGAAATTGAGATTTATGACATCAAATGAAAAGCAAATGGCAGAAACAGAAGTCTTAAAATAAAACAGAGGTGATGTAATAACCTCCAAATCATAGAAGAGCAAGACTGGAGGGGACATCAGGAGGTCATTTAATCCATCCCTTTGCTCTGACACAGGATAGCACAGACCTAAACCATTCATGACAGATGTTGCTCTATCCTGTAGTAGTAGCAGACTGAGCAAAAAGGAATAATTTATGCATATACTTCTACCTGCCCTCCCAAAGCTTTGTGCAAGCTGAACTTGCCATGAAATTGGTGTGAGAGGATATGTGGATTCATACAGGATTATTTCAAGTGTCTGAGTTGTTTCTGGTTTTTGGAAATGTAATGTCTTCTGTCCAAATAGTCTAATGATGTTTGTGTAGTTCTGAGCGTAATGCCAATTTCTAATTTTATCTGGTTGTCTGTTTTTCAGGTGTATTTCTTCCTGAAAAGATTCTTTCTCTGTGTTAGCTTTGTAATGGGTGTCTTATCCTCTTGGGCATTGAGCAGTTTAGTTTAAAAATGTGTAGCATTTTCTTTTCATACTTGACAGTATTTTTGGTGTAGAAATCAGTGCCAGTTTTCCTTTTTTTGTTCAGCTTCTTTCTGTGTGAAACAAAACTAACTACTGGTAGGAGTGTAAAGGGAGAAGGGGAAGAATACATTCAAGAAATCATAGTAGTTGGCAGAAGAGCTGGGTTTAGCTGAAATGCCAGGTTAGATATGAAGTGAATAATGTGGCTTTAAGAAGAATAAATATAATGTACATCTCAGAATTTTACACATGGTATCTGCAGCTCTTTAATCGTAAATTGAAGTTTGCAAATCAGTGTCAGATGAGTAACATCTTTCTAAATTGAACAATACCTAGAACTGGAGTTGCAGATACTCTGTTGCTAAAATGAGTCTTTGGGCTTGTTTGATCTATTTTACCTTTTAGTTATATCAGCTGAGAAACACTTGTCTTTGGCCTAGTCAGAAGAGGTCATTTAGTGCCAGATTATTTTGACAGAATGAACTCTTTTCAGCCCTCATCAGCTGCAGGAAGAGGCTGCTATAAGTTGCAGCCTTGGAGAAAGGAGAAAGATTAAATGTAAATAGACTTAAATTGCTGTTGCCCTCAGAAATGGTTTACTTGGACATATGGGAAAGCTTCCCTATACCTGTACTGCTTCAGTGGCTTTTTTAAGAAGATGGTAATTTCCTCTCTATTTTACCATTTCATCTGATTGTTAATTTTAATTCTGGTTTAGATTTGGTAATTTTAGGAAGTTGGGAATGCTGTATTTTGTGTTGCACCCAAAGGGTGATCATTAATTCTGAGTATCCTATCTAATAAATGAGGTTTTTTGAAGGGTTTTTGGGAAAGCTGTGTTGCTGTTTTCACACGAAGACTGATGTGGGCTCTCTTAAGGACTGGGAAATAGGAGGTGGTCATAGAAGTGGAAAGAAACCAAGAGTTTTCAGGGAGACAGAATTTAAAATAATGGTTTCTGCTGTGGGAGAGGGGAGGAAATTCTATGAATATGGCATAGTCAGGTTTCCTGTTAAATGATGGTTTTGGGATAAGAAATACTGAAGTGGATCGGCTTTCCTGCTTTCATATTTCCCAGACCAGATATGTCTCATATGTTGATTTTTAATTTAATTTTAAATGGTGTGATATTAAAGAAAATTATGGCTGCATATTGAAAACACATGCCTTCTTTGTATAGAACCTGAAAGTTCTGGATACTAGCTATAATAAAACCGTGCACTTAATTCTGAATATCCAGGCTAATATGGTGCAGAGGTTTGATCCCATGATTAATCCTGCTTACATATTTGTGTACTTACCCATGTGCATGTGTTACATGCATGTGTTTCTTTGTGCTGAGATGCTTTAGGATGTTTCATAGTCTGTCAGTGGTTGTGGAAGAATTTGTCCCTTTTATAGTGATTGTGAAAAGAGCAGTGAAAGCGTAGCAACTTTTGCTGGTTTTGAGTGAGAAGTAGGTGAAGGAACTAGGGTTAAAACAGGATTTGACTTGGTTTAAACCCAGGTCAGAGTTTTTTTTTCTGAGTAAACCATAGGGAAATGTGTATTTATATCCAGATATGGTTTTGGAGGTCTGTTACATAGATTTCTTTGGGAGCCATTCCCAAATCTCCATGAATTTTTAAGTTTGTTTAAAACCTGTGGGTATTAGAGCTAATAATCTTTTTTAATCAGTGGAGCTTTTAATTTTCTTGCTACCATTATTGATTTTGCTTACAAATATATTTCTATAATTGCATGTATGTTGATCTCAAGAGCATTTTTTTCTTGTAGATATTAAAGTTTAAATCTGAACAGATCCCTTAATACTTTGAGGTTTTGTCTTGCTGTGTGTCTCTTAGTATGGCTGCTACATGCATTATAGTTCTGGAATTACTCTGTTGCAGGATGTTCTTGCCACCACCACCTTTACAGGGAAATTTACAACTCCTGTAATATTTGTCCTTTTAATTCTAAAATCCAGATGAAGCATAGTCCCAGGAGTGTTGTTTTGCTGTTGAAATGTAATCTTTTTCAGATGATACATGATTTAGTTGGAAACAAATTAGCAGCTATGCATGCCTAAAGAAAGCAATTTAATAAACAAGATTTTTGTAAGACCTAATCAGAATTGTAAAATGATACTTGGGAATCAGTTACATTAAACAAAAGAGCTGGTGAGAATGTAGGCATGTGTGTGAATTCATGGTTTCCAATCACATTGTTCTCTCAAGTAATACAAGGTCTTCGACCTTCAGTCTGCTGTTTTTTCTAATTTATTACTTAACTATGAAATGTTTTCAATCAGTAATGAAGATTTCCACTCATAAGTGTAGCTTATTCTGGGGATGGATTTTAATTTTTATTTTAACTACTGAAAAAAGCTGTTTAATAAATGCTTCAAATCACCTGCTGCTGCTGGTGAATTTTTATTTGTTTTTATCCTTCCCAGAAACTTAGTTCCATGCTTCTGACAGTGTCTGTGTTGATGAGGAAGATCATTATAAATGCAAAATAATCATAGGCAAGTACTCATCGAAATTATGTTGCTCCAGCTCCACAACGTGGGTGTCTAGCCCCAGATGGTCTGTTTCTGCTTGACCCTTGGACTGAACTGGTGCTGCTGGTATGTCTCTAACTGGGGCAGTGGATTTTTATGATGTTCAACCAGCGTGATACAGAGGCTGTTATGGAATGATTGTAAAAAAAGGTGAACCAGTTGGTTTCCAGGTAACTATTAATATTTTGCACTATTTACAACCAAGATTTTTCAGCCTTTACAGGAACAGTTTTAATGTAGAGAATGTTACAAGAGAAGCAGTTTCTTGGCAGTTAAAGAAGTGACAAGGCTTCTGTTATAGAGATGAGTTTGCCTTCCCGTTAATCCTGATCCTAAATATATCCTTTAGGGATTTTGCATATATTGTCTCTAGCTACAGGCTTTTCCCTGTTTTCTTATTTAATTAAGGCCATTTCTTACCTAATTAAAAAAAAAATGTTGAAAAGAAAAAATACTAGATTAGCAAGTATGCTACCTGCTGTGAGGCTAGAAACAAAAAAAAAAAAAAAAAAAAGCAAACCAGAAAATCAGTGTTTTACACTGCTTTTTAATGTCCAAGTCTGCTATCATTTGGTGTGAGTAGCATGACTGATTTGTCTCCTTTTCCTGAGCTGCTTTTCTTCATGGTATGGCAGTAGAATATAACTCTTAAAACTCTTTGGCAACCATTTCTCAGTGTGGGCAGAACTTTCTGAACTTTCCTTAGTTGCCATCTCATGGTATATCTATGAAAAAGACAACTAACTACTTTTGTTGCCCATGGTGGAAATTTCCGTTCTGTTATGCTTCTTTATGCCTATATTCTATCCGTTCTGTAAGTGGATTGATTGGTTTTTGTTTGTTCTTGTTTGTGTGGTGTGGGGTTGTTTTTATTGTTGTTTTTTAGCTTTTTTTTCCTGATTTTATTCATCATGAACTTGAACAGCTGCAAAAAGAGGCAAAATTGCATTCGAGTCTTCACCAAAGGAACTTACACTGTGTTCCTGGAAGAGGGTGGCAGGGCACTTTGCAGAAAAGAATGCAAAAAATCCTTGATATATCAAAAGGATATAACCAGCAGTCAGGGATGAGAGTAAAAGCTGGGGTTTATAAAGGGAAAGGGGCTGTGTTTCTTAGAGTATCCACTAGATTCTAGTGTCATCTGAACTCTTGATTTATTCTGGAATTGCATTCTGGTGAGGTCCATTACAAATGCCAGCAGTGGGTATAGCTCAGTTTTTTAAGAGTTGATATTTGCTTTTTTTGTAATAGTGTAATCTCAGAGCATGGCCTAGAAATTTTAAATATGTTTCATTGGGGAGTACTTGATGAAATCTAGTGCATAAGGTTGAATTTGAGAAGTTGAGGGGCTTATTTTTGGACTTCCTAGAAATAGGTCATTTTCTCAAAGGCATTAATACTGTTCCAAGTGTTCTAGCAAAAATTTAAGGTAGGGATTTTTTTGTCCTTTTTTTTCTTTTTTTTTTTTTTTCCTGTTAACATTTCCAGACACCTTTTTCCATCTGCAGGTAGGTTTCTGAAAGTTCAGAATACCGTGTTACAGCCTGTGATGCTGTAACAACGTTCTCCTTTTGAAAACCTTCCAGAGGTTTTTTTTTTATTCACCCTTAGCCTACTCATTTCTGACTTCTAGTCCTGTTCCTTGCTAATCGTAACTGACATCAGTCTCCCCAAAGTCTTCTTGTCTTTTTCCTTGTTAAGATTGCATATAATACTTGTTATTATGAGAGTGAAAACCCAGTCACAGAAAGGTGAAGTGTTGTGCTCAAGTTTGCATAGCAGGTCAGCTGCTGAGCCAGGAATAGAAGTCCTGTCTTATGACTCGGTGCCCTAACCGCTGGCCTGCACTGCCTCGCTGGACCACTGGTCTTTTCCAAGAATGTAGTGGTGATGGGGTATAGAAGAAGCTACAGCAAGTATAGGAGCTCTGCTTCCAACTCTGGCAGGGCTTTGAGGCTTGTACATAGCTTAAAATACTGGGGAAGGAAAACAGCTTTCTAAAGGAGCACCTAGATAAGTTCTGTAAAGTTATGGTTTACTGTGCTCTGTTTAAAAATAAACAACAAAAACCAATTTGAAAATAGCTTTCCAGAAGGTTGTGGATGAGGGGAAAAAAGTTCTATGTGTTTGAAAGTCAAACTCTTCTCCACAAATAACCTTAAGAGCAGCCTGTGATTAAATCTTTTGTATATTCAACAACAAACTCATTTTATGCAACCACAACTATGATAAAATTGAATTAAATGAAACTGCCTCTAAGAAAAGAGACTGAATAGCTGAGTAGCACATTATTCAATGAATGGGAAACGGGGAGGCTGGCTGGAATGGCTGGGAAATGGTTTTAACATACTGTTGGACTAAAGAGCAATTCTGTGAAATCACTGTATTTGTTTCCCCCCTACCTCCCCGCCCTCAATTTTTAAATAGCAGTGCTCTTCATACTGTCAGAATTCAGTGTTGTGACACCCCTACTCAAAAGTTATGACAGCAGTGTAATGACAGCTACTGCCTCTTGAGAATCAATCAGGCAATTAATTTTGTAAATGAAATGCTGATTATACAAAGCTTCACATGAGAGGCCCAGTGATTAAAATCAATTTAACAAATTGTTTCAGGTGGGACTTGATTAATAATTTGCCATAAATGCTGAGGATATATGACCAGCATACCTTTTTGTGTGTGTGTGTGTGTGTGTGTTAATATAGAACTATACATAACACTTGGAGTGGAAAAAATCTGGAGCTAACTGTATGTACTTTTGGCTTGTGACCTAGATGAGATTGGTTATACCTTTTTGTGGCTACCCTGTTCTCCTAGGTGTCCATAATGCCACGTTCTCAGCTAGTGCTCTTTCCAGCAATTAAGTACATCTAACTTTTATTTTTGCTAATAAAGCCAAGTAACTGAGAAAATGTATTCAGATCTACTTGAATATTTATTAGGTTTAGGAAGATTTTTCTTTAAAATTTAAAGTGGATGTAGGATATCTTTCATTTATATTCTCCCCACCTCCCTTCTGTCCCTTACTAGTTTTCAGGACTTTCTGCATTTTTCCCCTCCTACTCCAGTACTTCTCTGCTGGAGCCTTCCTGCAGAGTGCCCCTCATTCAATTTGAGGCTGCTCTCTGCTCCTTGCCTGATGGACGCTATTTTTAGTACATCCTTTTCTGTCCATCTAACCCTGTGTTTATATAAGAGCTGTACAAAGTAGGTGAGGGAGGTGGGTTTTTTTTGAGTTCCAGATGGCAGCCATGCACAGGGAGTGAAGGTGTTTACTTGTCTAGGAAGCTGAGAACCTCATTGCCAGACAAAATAGAAGTAACTGGTATTCTGGGTGGGGCTTTTCTTTCTTTAACTTACAGTTTTCTGGGTTTATGAATGAATTTCCTCTTGTTGCACCGTAGTGTTGGCTTCTGAGAAGGCCTTAGGGCTGTGAGACACCCTCTGGTGAATCTAGCCTGAGAACTTTGAGATGCTGTTTTCTCTCGCTATCTGCCTTGGTCTCCTGCCACAGGTTACTATTTCAGTAGCAGAAATGGTAGACTGAGCACTGTGCCCATGTCTCACGTGTTCCGGTGCCAAAGCTGTTGTGTTGGTGCTACTCTACGCAGGCAGGTTTTAGGTTCAGATGTTGGGCTGTGGGTGGAAGTAGCTAGAGCATGGTCATGATCTGGCAGAAAGTGGGAAAAGCACTGGAACCATTGACAAGTTCTCTGGGTGCGGATAGGTTTGCTAGGAGACATCTTTAAGAACCCCTAAATTCTGCTGCATTAGAAATTACAGCTGACTTGCAGGGGAGTCCTTTTGCTAGGAGAGTAGAGCTTGTGCATGCTTAAGAAAGATGGTCTCCTCTGCATGGAGCATCCAAGTTGGAGAATACAAAGACAGGAATATAATTCTTGAGTACTCCTTGAAGAAGTTTGGGATTGGTAAAGTGGGTTATAGAAGAAGGCTGAGTGTTCAGGTGTGTTACACCTTCTGTTGACTTCAGAACAATCAGGGTGTTACCTCTATGTCAGTAATTGGTAGTGACAAAGACAACTTGCAGGGCACCAGTTCTGAGCTGTATAGTGGTGTGAACTTATTAGAAATACAGGATTGTTTTAGCCATCATCTGTGATAAATGCGTATAGTTGCTTTTTGATGATGTCTTAACCATTCAGTGCACTTCTAGTGGCAACTGAAGAGGTTAGTTTGGTATACTTAAAAACAGGTTTCGTTGCTGTGTTGTCATTTTTTCTTTCAGTAGACATTTAGGTTTATCTGTCTACAAAATAATGACTAGAGAATGGTTGACTCAACTGACCTTCCAGTTTTCAGGCTGCGTTTAAGAGGACCCAGAAGAAAACTGGAAAACAGGCATACATACATACATCCTTCTCCCCCACCCTGCAGAGACACTTGCATGAATAATTATTTGTAAATGTTCTAGTGGAGTAATAGTTGATTTTTGGTGGGGCATAGCTTTGGTTTTCTCTGTTTCCGCTTCTTAATTACTTACTTTGGTTTGAGTGGGACTTTATCTTTCTGATGTTTCCTTGCGGTTAAAATCGGACAGTATGCAGAGCCTTTAAGACAAGGAAAATTGCTGTTATTGTTAATTCTCAGCCAGTATATGCTTTTTCATTTACTGGCCTTCATCGTAAGCTTATGTTGAACTTGGTTCTTTGTTTTTGCTTATTCCTTGTGCTTATGCAACTGACTTTTTATAATTTTAATTTTAGTAAGATACAGACAGTAGACTTACTGTTTAGAAAAAAAAATGGAAGCATGTTTGCCAGTCACCTCTCAGATTTTAATATTAATAAAAGTCAGAATTTAATGCTGTACATTAATACTGTTTTAATAGTTGTATGCATCTTTAAATGGATATTTAAAACACATGTAACAAGTGTTATGTTTTGAAACTTACGCTTTTGTCGTGTAAAAATGTTGGCTGAGGAGTCCTTGTACATGTTCATACAAATGATGGCATTATCTAGGAATGGATTATCTTTTCCCCAGTTTCGTCCTCATGCCAGCTGTGTCATTGTATTGTAGTGAATACTTGTGATTATCTCTAGAGATAAATTTGTAACTTGGTGCCTGACCTAGAGCTGAGAGCTCCATGCCCATCTTTCTTGGAATGTCGGTAATGGATTGTCAGCTGTCTTTATTATGAGGTTTCAAGGCTTTGGTATTAATGAAGAGCCTTTTTTTTTTTTTTTTTTAATGCAGAGACAGAAGCTTTGGCTGCAGATCAATGAATAAACAAAGAGTTATTGTATTCAGTAGCTCTAGGAGTTTGAGGGCAAGCCTACTTGAGAGTGTTGAGTTCATGTTGTTTTGTTACAGGCGCAAATGATGTAGCATTAGTTGTTGGGATGTGCTGTGGCTTATAGTCCATTTAAATTGCAGCATTTGCTGTTGTTAGCCAAACCAATGCTGCTTTCAATCTTTTTTGTTTAAACAAACAAAAAAGCACACTTTCACTTGAAGGGTTGTTACATCTCATGTGAATATTCTTCTGGCAGTGAACTGCTCTGTCTGCCTTGTGTAGGAGCTCTCCCATCACATCTGAATCCCACTGTGAACTTCTGAAAGTGTTTCCCACTCCTCCCTGCCTCAAAATTTCAGTGGTGGGGTTCTTTGCGGCATCTTTAAATGGATATTATATTTTGGGACTGGGACTGGTGGTGTTCATATTCATAAATGTCTTTCAGATAAAGATTTAGGTGTTAGAAGTGAAGCATTCATTAATAACTTAATAGTGTATATATAATGCATATGTAACATTAGCAATGTCCTAAACCGAAGAACTGATATAACTTGGTCAGACTCCTGCTCAAGCTATTGCAGTGTGTATGCTGCCTCAGATCCCAGCAGAGACAAGGTATCTGGGAAAACACTGGTTAAATGATGAGAAAAAACAGTAGTGTTTTGGTTTGGTTTTTTTTATCCTCTCACTTTAGAAAATATAAAATTGAATGTCAGGTACTTCAGGGTGAGGTGATTTATTTGTTTTGACTAGGAGAAGAGCAGAAGTGGTGGTGATACTGAGTTTACAAGTGGGTGTAGAATATTAATTTTTCTACTTCTGCTTATGGCAGGAATGCCGAATTTTAAGTATTCTTTTACACAAGACATTGAAAGAAAGACCAGGAAACAGAAAGAGATTCCCGGTTACTGTCTGTGGGCAGCGTAGGCTTTTCTGTGTCCTACCTTAATGGTTATGCTGTCTGTCTAAAGACCAGGATTGAAACCTTGGCCCTATTGAAATCATTAGCAAACCTTCCCTTGGTTGTTTTAATGTGCTCACAAGGCACATAATAGGCAAGAACTCTTACGAAATGCTCTGTTCTTACAAAGCCTGATAGTACATGTGCAAATGAATCAGATACTGACACAAGATAGGCACTATAATAAAGGGGTTATAAATTATAATATTACTGTGGACTGAAGCAAGGAACAAGACTTGGGTATTTTGAGGAACTGCAGATCTATGCAAAGTTTAAATGAAATGTGGCAAGTTGAAGAGGAGGTGCAGAATCAGAAGTAAGAGGCAGAATTCATTCAGGCTTGCCTGGCAGAATATGGCAGTAAAAAATAGCATGAGCAAACACTAGCTAAATTGGTAAAGGGTAATGTGTATATTGGGGGTAAAATAGCACTAGAGAAAAATTGGACCCTCCTGTAAAGGAGGAGGGAAAAGGAAACAAATGGATATTGATGACTGCAGTGGCACTAAAATAAAATTTTAAAAGTAACTAAAACTTTGCAGTACAGCATGTAATAAAATTAAGTAAAGGCATAGAAGATGTGAGAATACACGCATCATCCATTCATGGTCATACCTGCCCACTGGGTTTTGGAAGCATGTGATAAAGCGATGCTGTCATTTTCAGTAAAATGCTAGAGGGCAGATGTGGAGTGCTTGGTGGTTGATCCCTACAACATGAAGAGGCCAATACTAATACTCATCATGCTCATCCTGTCACCCAAAACTTGTCTGTGAAAACAGTTGGAGTTGATGTTAAAGAAAATATATGTTAATAAATGTTAAAGGAACCTTCAGATGAGGTTATAATATGTATTTATCAACTAGCAGCTCCTAACTTTTCAAAATGTTGTGGGTGAAAGAAACTTGTTATCTTGTTACAAAAATGAAGTTCAAAAGAATGCTAAAGCTAGAAACTGTACATGCGTTAAAGTTGGAAAAAGTTCTAATTAAATTTTTACCTGCGGTATGGGACACAGTACTTGATGAGCAGTTGTGTATGGCTCCAGGTCTTTCTCACCATGTGCCATTCTGAAAATAGAACTTGTTCTTTTGTTAAGAGTTTTCAGTGGTTTTGATGACTGTCATATTAAATTCTAAAATCACTCTCTGGTGAAGAGATTTTTCCTTTTTTACAGATGGAAAACTGAGGCAGGCATTCATTGCTGTAGGAAGTCTTGAGTGGCCTGCTCATGGTGGAAATAGGTTAAATTTTCTGAAATACAGAGCTTCTGAAACGCCTTCAAAGCACATCTCTAGTCAAATTCAACAGTAGTTGCAGTTGTAGATACACAGTATAACCTGCAATTTAAATCCCATTATTTCAAGTCAGGAAATGAGGTATGCGTTAAACCTTGAAACTTTTTAGTGGAAAAACTGTGGCAGATGCAGGGGTAGACTCCAGTTCCACCTGAGCATCATACAGCTACCTTAATGGTAAAACCATCTTCTGCTGCGTTCACTGCTCATAGAGTAAGTGAAGCATTCAGTCTTCTGGTGCACAGCAACTCCTTCACTCCATTGCTCTGGGCGGATCCCCTAGAGCAGGCCCATCCGCTGCCTGTGCAGACAAAAGCATAACTATGTATTTGAAGACTGATACAGTTGTATCTGTGAAGGAGACTCATTTAATGTTGCAAGGGCAAACTTAATTCTAACTGCTCTTAACTTCTGCAGTGGTAATATTTGTTAAACCAGGGGAAGAGCTAGCTGTTTGGTTTTCTTTTGCCTTGCAGAAATATGTTGACAGCCACTGAGTCTCTGGTAGATGTCTTCACCTTTAGCTGCACTGCACAGATGGTTGGGATCTAATCTAAAGGGAGTAAGGAATAACAGTGGTAAGTTGACACCCTATATAGGGACTGGCCAGCGCAGGGATGAGATGTACTTTGTTACTGGATGTCTTCTCCAACTGTAAAGATGATCAGAGGACTCTGTTTTGTTCTCTCCCCAACACCTTGGAGGAAGGAGGGAACAGGCACCACTGACAGCTAGGGTGGGTCACTCTGGGTTGTCCCAGTAATTTCCGTAGAGGTACTTACCGCTCTGTCTTGCCCTCTCATATTCAGTATCTCCAGTCCTTGATCCTGATGCCTGACTTGCAGTGTCCGCAGTAAGTTTGGGGTATGCCTGTATCCAGTGACCCAACCCTTGGTTTCAGAGTTGTGTGGGTCACTTACAGCCCCTGGTGACTTGAGTTACAGCAGTGTCTCAGGCTCTTTATCCTTCCACCTCTCTGAAGTGGACAGATGTCACCTCAGGGAAAGAGGAGCAGCTGACCTGGGGAGAATACAGGGAAGCTCAGAGACAGCAGGCTGGTGAGGAGAAGGGGACGATAAAGTGGCAGTGAGACTCGGCCTCCTAATACACACCATAAAACCCCTCCACTGGTTGGAGGTCAGTAGTCCAGAGGACAGAGACTCTTCAGCCTGTATCCATGTCACCTCCTGACCTTGTTTCCTCGTCTTCCTTTCAGCTCTTCATGCCTTGCTTCTGTTTCTGATGCTTTTTTTAAACCCATTGTCCCTATTCCTTTGTCCGGCAAATTCGAGGCTGCCTCTGTACCCCTTGTAACTCCTCTCATGAGGTCTTGCTGTGCTGCTCTTCCTCCCCTGCTCCTCATGGCCTGGTGACATTTGGGTGCTCCCATGTTGCCTTCACAGACATCCAGTGTCACCCTGGCAAATTAAAATTCCCTGCCCCTCTGGTATCCAAGAGGTATTCTGAAGTGTTTTATGTAAGAACATAAACGACGTATTTTTCTGTGACCTCATTCTAAGACATAGCTGAACTGTTTCTGCTGAATTTTCCAGAGAATTTCAGCCTCAGGCATACATATGGCCTGGAAAATTTCAGCCTAAATGCTTGAAGTTTGGCAAAGTTTATATGCACCTGAAAGTAGTCTTAATAATGGAAAGTGTCAGACTTTTAGCTGTGTAGCTATCTGCATTGTTTATAATTATATTCAAGTACTGGATGTGCAATAGAAAATACTACAGTCAAAATTAATTAAAATTTAACTTGAATAAATGTTGTTACTGGAGTTGAGACCTAGAACTAATACCCTGATATGGAAGATGATGACAGTGAACAGTGTTGTTTGGCTTCATGAGAATCTTGTGGAGGAAAAACAAGACTTGCTTTGAACAAGAATTTATATTTGAGAAGATAAATATGAGGGCGATGCAGAGAATTAACATTAAAACACATAAATAAACGTAGATAAAGTATCTTGGTCTATAGGAGGAAATTCAAGTTGCCCCCTGGGACCCTCTAAGAAGGAATCTCTAGTCCATCTGCTAAACCTTTGTGTTTGTGTTGCTTTTAGTTAAAATAGTGGTGAGAGTGCATGATTGCCTGAAGAAAAAAACAAGGAAAAGAAAAATAATAGCGTTGTTACGGGTCAGGTGGCCTGGAGTGGTTGGGGAACCATTGATTTTGAAAAATACGAAATATAAATAGTAAATTACCCAGGACATTTAGTGGTGGAAAAATAGAAACTTCTGATCTGGCCACAGAACAGCCAAATAATAAAGGGAAAATTGCTGAGTAATACTTGCCAAAATTAGAAATGAATGTGCAATTTGCTATGGTGGCAAAAAAGGGCAGTCCTCTTCTGAAGTGAATGGAAGTATTGTGTGAGGAGGACTTGGTTATCATTTTACCTCCTCATGTGTAGTGTGTCCATGTTTGGAATATTTTATTTGACTTGGGGTGACTTTCCTGGCAAATCGATGTTAGTAAGGGTGTGGAGAGACATTGGAAAAGTGGGAATGTTTGAGTTTTTTACTTGCAGGAAGGAAAGAGTAAGAACAACATGCAGTAGTTTGTTAAGCAGCAGCTACTTTGGAGAGCATATACTTTGTGTGTAAAAAAACCAAAAGTCTCAGTGTGCTATTAGTACAAACAGCAATAATGAGAAGAAACAGAGATGGGAGGGGGAAGTGTAATTCACCGTCAAAATAACTATTGCATCAGAATCTAATAGCCAGAAAGGACTTGTAGAGGCTGTGTTGCATACGGGGATTTAAAATTAAACTGGTCACAGTACAGTGTAGGAAAACATGTACAAAATATGCTACGGGAAGGAATCCTGCTCTTGGCAGGGGGGGTGTGGGTGCGGGCTGGCTGGGTGAATTAATAGATCTTTTTATTGGGAGGAGGAGGGGGTGTGGGATATGTCTCTTTCAGGAAGATGAGACTGTGATAGGTTTTTTAAAAGCTCCTCCCCTCCCCCCTTTCTTCCATGAATATAACCGGCACTTGGGAATTAAAAACTGGATATCATATTAACAATACAGCGCTGCGCTTGACGAAGTCCAGTATTTTTTCTGGTTCATTTAGTCCTCAGTAATAAAACATGAGAGTAATACCGCACAATGGTTGACACCTGTCCTGAAACTGTTACAGTGCTTGGTAAGTGCTGCCAAGAAGTCTAAAAATAAAACTTCCCTCCCTTGGCTTCCCTCCCCCTCCATCAGTGGCTGCTGTTTGGATTTTCTGAGGTCTGTTAAGGAGGTGAATAAACTTCCATGTGAAATGTGGGTTATGACTTGCTTTTGATCTGGAAACTTACTAATGCACATGATAGCAATATGAAAGTGCTGAAATACAGTGTTCTGTATGCGTTGCACTTCTTGGAAGTTTTCTTTCCACTTTCCTTTTCCTTTTTTTTTTCCCCCAAGGTAAGAAAACGGATGTTTTTTCAAGGTTGAATGGGTTGTCCACTCTTTCACTACTTGTGTGTCTTTCGATACACACAGTTTTCTTTATGTTTAGATGTTCAAGTCAGTGGTGCCGATCGGTTTACAACAGCATACTTAATTATTTCTTAACTTTATTGGACATTTTTTCTGCTTTTTTTTTGTAGGTAAGAGAACCATAAGTTTGAGTGCAAAATTATTATTTTTTTTTTTTTTTAATGCAGTAGAAGTGCCAAACTCACCATTCAAAACCTCACCTAATTAATATAAGCACCAGAGTATGATACTTTGCCTTTTTGTGTGTCAAGTCAATATTTGATGTGTAGGGCATTGAGAAGACATATGTAGAGTCTGCCCGTGGTGAGTGTAACTGTTCTGACCTTTTTCTTTCCACACCTTAAAGTGTTTCTTGGCTTGTGTTTAACAACAGGGCAGCCCAATGGATCCGATGGTCATGAAGAGACCCCAGTTGTACGGCATGGGCAATAACCCCCACTCTCAGGCGCAGCAGAGCAGCCCCTACCCCGGGCAGTCCTACGGCCCTCCTGGCCCCCAACGCTATCCTGTGGGAATGCAGGGCCGGGCCGCGGCAGCCATGGGAGGAATGCAGTATCCACAGCAACAGGTTTGTGGAGGATTTTTCTCTGTTACTTTGGTTTCCCTCCTCTCCTTCTCTTCCCTTCTGACACTATGGTAATAGACGGGGTGCAAGGAGAAGAAATCAGAAATAAGTATTTCTCCCACAGAAGGAGGGTGAAAGGCTGTTTTGAAAGTAAATCTACTGTGTTGACAGTGTGAATGTATTCTGAAACCCCATAGTCAGAAAAGAGTTTAGTTTATTGCTGGTACTTCTTGGGGAGAGGAGTATGTCAAATGCAGTCAGTTTTCCATTTTTCTAGTTGATATTGTTTAGCCTTGTATATATTTTGTTTGTTTTTAAAATTCTCTTTCTCTCTGACTTAGATACCTTTAAATATAAGATGAAAGCTAGAGCTGACACCAGTGCAGCAGACTAGTGTTGTCCAGTGTATACAGAAGTGGTACATCTTTATATCGGCTGTTTGTTGTTGTGGTGGACTTTTCTGTTTCATATTCCTCTTTTCGCCTTACAGAAGGAGCCTGTAGATTTTACTGCTTTTTCCCCTTTACCAACTCTTTAAAGTCAGGATATTTATTTATTTTGTATCAGAGGACAAAGAAATGTAAGAGTTTCCTTTTATCTACTTGGATTTCACTGTTGATGGTGACCTTCTCTGACTTTTCCTGTCTTTGTAAAGAAGGTCAGTTCCTATGTTCATACCATATACTAAGAAAGATACAGTACTTTTCTGGGGGAGAGGGGGTGGGGGTGTGAATAAACCCAGGTTATCAAGAATTTATGTTTCACTAATTTTGTTTTTAAAATTAGGAATGTGAGTGTAGGCAATGGGAGCTCTCTACTGTTTTGTGAGCACAACAGAGTAATAACTTGATCATTAATGGGAAAGTACATTCATTTCGTGCAACTGACTAGTTGCAGTTAGCTTTTTTTAATGTCATTTATTGTTAAATATAGAGAAGATAAGAAAATCTTGCACTCCCTGGCAGATAGGTGTCTGGCTAGTTCTTGTTATCACCCATCTACCAGGGCAGGATATTAATCAGGCGGTTAATTAAATAACAGTATCCAATATACTAGTTGAGTGAATAGTACCAACAGTCTTCATTTTTATTCTTTTCTGTTCTTAAATAGATACTTATAAGGGAGAGGTTGTTTAGTTTAGAAATGTCAATGTATTTGGTTGCTGGATTCAGACAGCAAAGTGTTTTGTCAGTCATAAAAGGAGGAGAAATTGAAAAAAGGAGGCTTTATTTTTCTCTGTGTGGCTGTAGCCAAAATGAAGTTATTAAAACGTATTTTTAATTTTCAAATGAGTTCTTGTGTGCTGTGTGGAGAGGGGTGTTGAATTTTCACTGCATTTGCTAATTGCTTGATAATTGTAAATTACCCGTCAGCAGGCAGTGACCTGGCACAGTGATTGGCTGCGGGCCCTATCCGTCTTCTCACAGCATTAATGTAATTGGCTGAGCAGCAGCACAGCTCTGAGCACTAATGCTCTTTGGGGAAAAAGTGAGAGGATAATTATGACATTGAATTTTTATTGAAC
This sequence comes from Pezoporus wallicus, assembly GCF_028554395.1. Taxonomy (NCBI): domain Eukaryota; kingdom Metazoa; phylum Chordata; class Aves; order Psittaciformes; family Psittacidae; genus Pezoporus; species Pezoporus wallicus. The sequence continues at coordinate 3,333,052 of NW_026635157.1, forward strand.
GGACATCACCACCTAGGCATGATTTTGTTTTGGACAGCCTCCAAAGCTTCGTGTGTTTGGTTTGTGAACCTCTAATGATCTGAATCCAGTTCTTTTCATATTGCTCATATATTACCACCTTTCTACAAAGGATTAAAATGCAGAAATGCAGGTTTGTAAATTGAATTGCCAACTTACCAGCTGAGTGGTAAGTTGTCTTTGGCACAGGATGCCACAGTTTGATTCCTGGCTGGATTTTTACTCCTGTGACATGAATATTAAATAAGGAGAGCCTAGCTACACTTGTTAAAATTGGCAGCGTAACATGTACCTACTTCTAGATATAATGTATATAAAATAAATAAGATGGCCAGAAGTTTCAGAAGATGAACCTCAGCACTTTCTGGAAATTGGAGTCCTTTACAGTGATGCATTGAATCTTTCAAAAGCACAAGGCACTTCTAAAACGTCGATGGTTTAAAAAGTATTGGGCCTTAAACACATACAGCGCTCAGATTTAAGTATTGTGTGGAGACCGCGCTGGGTAGATGGATTATGAGGGTGGAAGTGCCACACTGTAGGAAGGGTGGGAAACATCAATGGGAGAGGTTGTTCTTATTTTAAGTTCTAGTCTGCTGTTGCCCAAAGATAGGCAAGGGTGTCAGTAGTTTCTGTGGATGAAACGAACAGACTTTTTGTTATACTGTGAAGATATTTGAAGAAGACCTTGAAATGTTAAGTCTGGCTCTTTGTCAGTGAGTGTTGCGGCTTGAGGTTAGAACTATGGGACTTGACAATTTAACTTGCAGGCTCTGCTGCAGGATGCTGCAAATGAAGAAATAAAGATGAAAAACAACACCCTAAATATCTAGCTAAAATTGATGGAAATGGTAGAAATAAAGATAATTGCCTAGGTGTAGGTGGTTGGTCTGTGTCATATTGCAGCAGAGAACAGTGTATTCCAGCCTGCTGCCCATAGGTGAAAGAACTTGTTCCTGGGAAGGGAGGCCTCTGGCATAAGCAGTGAAAGATTAAAGAGGCTGAAAAAGTGTTATCAGTTGCAGTCGTTCTGCGTATTTGCAGCACAGGTGTCACACATCGCTTGGTAACTTGATGCTTCATATCAAACATAAGGTGCAAATAAACCCCCAAATTTTCGTAATGTTCTTTGTAGAAATCTCGGGATATTGAAGAGAGAATGGAAAGTATGGGATATGTTCTGTGACATGGCTGCAGAGGATGCTTTGAAGAGAGAAACCAGATCTCCTAAGCATTTGAGTTTGAAACTGATCTCTCAAGAGTTACCCGTGACGACCCCTAGAACAAAACACTAAGCCTAATATAAGGGGCAGAATTTGAAATGTCATCTTTTTGCATATACTAATACAACTAGAGATAAAGGGGTTGAAATATATATGTAGGCATGTAGGAAAGAGGTAAAACTGTAAGGAAGTTAATGGTAACCTGAGTTTTTCTTGTTCTTCTCCAACACTTGACAACAGAGATCCAGATTTATCATGTGAAGATGGGTGATAGCTTGTTGTGACAAAATGCTAAGCAATTTGAAGAATGTAGCAGCATTTTGTCAGATTTTAAGGGCATACCCAGATAACTCAGTGTGTCAAATAAATACATAAAGCATTTGGGCTGATTTGGGTAAAATTGTATTAATGGGTTAGGAGATTAAAAATCACATTATTCTGTGTAACACATTATTACCTGTGTAAAAGGGGAAATGTAAGAAAGAAAGGTGTTAGTGAACGAGTCATATACTTAATTTATGGGATTGCAGACATGACAGTTCGTCTCTTTTGTCAGTAGGCATAAATATGTATGGTGAATGAATTACTCAAAAAGAGTCTGTTATTTGGAAACTTTTGAGGTTTTGTCTCTTCCCCATCATCTTTCAGTTGGGAGGGGAGGAGGTAGGGAAAGCTAGGAGCAAGATGACCTGTACTTGTGTTGTCAGTTTTCAGCATGATTGAAACACAAGTTGCAACAAGGCCAGTGGTTGCATCCCAAGGTTTTTAAATGCTGGTCTTGCATATAAAAGTTAATACTGTTATCTCATCATCTCAAGTACTCTGTCTCCTGGTTTACATGGGATGAATGTAATTTTAGGATTACTAACACTCCTTACGCAGGACTTCACAGAGATCGCAGTGTGTATGTAAAAACAGAAAGCAGAAAAACACACTTTCAGGTTTAATTTTTGGCTTCTAATCTCTTAGATGCTTCTGGGAATTATGAAGAGGTGATGTCAAAATTGAAAATCCTAATAAGCAGGAATACTTAGCACCTGCAGACTTCAGGCTTGATTTTGCAGTACATTTCACTATAGTGTGAGTAATAAGAAGTGATTATAAAGACAATAATTACCTTTTCACTTAACTTTTCCCTTTCCCATCCACCCCCTGGCTTCAGGCCTCAGTCAGGCAAGTGATGGTGCCCTATTCAGTTTCTGGATTCAGTTCAGTTGCTCTGCCAAAGTGTTTCTGTGCTTTAGTGCTGTATGCTATAGGAAAACCTGCTACTTTGTAAAAACATTTTGCTAAAACTAGAAATATCTCAGAGTACCAATTAAAAGTGTTTTGTTTTGGTTTTTTTTTTTCTGCTTTTGTCTAATGGTGTTGCTTTATCATGTTAATAGCCTGTAATAGTTTATTTTGTGCTGAATTTCATTAAGCTTAAAAATCAGCTCCTTGAAATACCCACATACAGGTTTTGAAAGTTTTCAGTAAAGTCTGAAGGCTTGGATTTATGAATATGTTTGAAAGAATTGAATGCTGTGATGTGCCTGTTTAATCAGATGATCGTTGCCTAATTGATTTTTTTTTAGCATTCATTAAAATTCCTTGTGTACTTGATGGACTGGAACAACAACTTATTGTGTAAATAGAATTGTGTTGCTATAATACATAGTAAATTCTTTATGAAAGATAGTTGTGTGGGTATGTACAGTAGCCATTCCTAATAGCTGTTCAAAATGTACTGTTTCAGTGCTGATCATGCAGTTGTCTTAGTGCCTTGAGCCTGCTTGCAGTAAGTCAGTTATGAGGCTTGGGCCTCCATCTGTTCTTTCTCTTTTTTTTTTTTTGCTATAGAAATACCGTAAGATGAAAGGCTGCTAATCACTTGTCCCTTTAACATTATTTTTGTATATATATTCTTGTTTTGTGGAATTCAAAAATAAGCGTTGTCAGTGTCCTCATAGTTGTAAGAGTGGAACTGTAAGTATTCAGAGAAACACTATTTTACCCTCTTTCCCCTCCCTCCCCCCCCCCCCCTTTTTTTTTTTTAATGTACAGATTATTTCAAGGATTAAGGAAAATATGCTGCTTTTTTTTTTTGTCTTATATGGCAGGTTTCAACTTGGAGTAACTTTCTGTTAAAGTGACAAAGTTGTAAAACCTCTGGGAATGTTCAGCAAGGATTTTTTTTGTAATGGAAAATGCAAGTCAACCAGAACTATAGCAGCATCAATGTGATTACCTCATTTAGGAAAGGGTTTACAGTGCTCGTATTGGGTAATGTCCCGGATTGGAAACATCAAATTCAGGCCAAGAAAATCAATTGGCTGTTGGTTTGGCAGGTAGAGTTTTAAAGTGAGCAAACACAAATGTTGTTCACTACTGGTTGGTTGGCTGGTTGTGTGTGTGTGTCACTTTCTGAAATCATTTTAATTCTAGAAGATCGATGTATGCCAAGAAAGTGAGGCTTACTGTCATGTTTTGCTTTTGAATCATTAACTTAAAATGTGGTGCATATAGTGAATGCTCATCAAGTGATATGTTTGCACATTTTTGTGCTCCTAAGCAGCTTGTAGCATGGTTGATGTTAGTATTGGTTAAGGGAGCAGACACAGAAAATAAGCATCGTTTTCATTTCTTAGCCTATTTATTTTGCAAGAACAGAAAATCAGTCAGTATGATTGAGTCTCAAAAACAACCAGTGGAGGACAAAACATTGAGATGTGTTGCTTTTTCTTAAAGATGGATAGACTCATTTCATACACATACATAAAAAGGATCAGCACGTGCATCAGAAGTGCGTTTTTTCCAGAGTTTTTTTTTTTTTTCGTTTGATTTAACTTGTTTGGTTTGGGTTTTTTTTTCGGGGTGGGAGTGTGTTTTTATTTTGGGTTTGGGTTAGTGGTATTTTGGTGGGGTTTGGTTGGTTGTTGTTTTTTTTGAGTTTGGTTGGTTGGGTTTTTTTTTTGTTGTTTTGTTTTTTGTTTGTTTTTTATTTTTTGGTGTGTGTGTGTGTTTTATTTTGGGGCTTTTGTTTTGTTTTGCTTTTTTCCCCTGGGCATTTATTTGGAGCTCTCTCTAGCAAATTGTGGACTTACAGTTCCTGGAAAGCAGAAAGGTTGAAACTCTTAAAGATGAGTATTTTTCTAACTACATTTTCTATTAAAACCATGTAAATACTTTGAATTAAAATAACTCCTCAGTAAAATATTATTTGAATGACATATCTGCTATCCTGTTGAATTGCTATAAACTTGTGGGGGGAGGGGAGGAATTAAATAAGTAGAAGAACTTCCTGGAGAGTGTGAAGTTTGAATCCTTCCTTTTATGAATCAGAAAAGGAATGAGAAGTCACAGCTGTTTGTCTTCCTTGTAAGGTCATCTTTAAGAATGGGTCTTTTGATGGTCAAGTGTTAATAATTGCAAAGAAAAGTTGCTGTTCTTTGTTATGTAAAGAAATGGGATTTTTAAATTTCAGATTTGGGAAAATGCTAAATAATGTTCATGTGCAGACCGTAGGAAAATATTTAGCATGGTTCTTTCTTTGCCTATACTAAGCCTCATTGACTAAATTGAAAAAAAGGCTGCTACTTTAGTTCCTGCCAGGATAAGGCTTTATGTTGTATTGTCCTTTAGAATTATCCCTTCTATTGAGTGTAATTCACTCTATAGAGGGAGGTGTGCAGAGATTACAGATAATGACGGAATCAAATATGACATAAGTTTGAGGTCTTTATGGTAGTTTAGCTCTTCATCTTAATGCTGGTCATCTGGGACTGTTTACTAAAGAAAATCCCTAAAGTAGCAGAATTGCATTATTATGGAAAATAGAAACATTTCAGTAGCTTATATCATTTCTTTGAAACTGTGGAAAAAATGTAGGTTGAAAAAGAAAAACTGATCCTTCAGCTGGTGAGAGAAAGCTTGGAAATGAGACATTTGTATCTGTTGAATTACTATGTACTGACATTCAGTAAATGCTAATTTTTACATCCATCCTGGAGCAAATGGCAGTCTAGATTTGTGTAGAAACAGTGTAAGAATCATCAACGTACTATGCTGAATAAAATGTATTTTTGATACTGCTAACTGATTGTACTTCAGTTAGAATATTTAATAGCTGTAATCACATTTGTTATTCTGCTTGGAAGTGGGGGCATGAGAGAGGAAAACATGCAAACCCTGTGTGTTTGTGTTCTGAAAAAGGTTGCTGTTAAGGAAGCAGCAGTTATTTTGTTGTTAAGGACTTGGTTTGCTAGCAGTATTAGCTGTCATTCTACACTGGATTTTAGGCGGGAAATTGATTTTGGTGATCAGAAGTGGAGAACAGAGGGCTGTTTGCTGCTTTGTTGGGAAGATACAAAATTACTTACTTATGAACAGCTCATTTTACATGGCAGCAGGAGACACGAGTTTATTTACATTTGAAGTAAAATAAGCATCTTGCTTTAAGAAAAGACTACTGTATTACTCTATTCAGCAGCTGCCGTATAATGACTGTGCAAGGAGGGTTTTAAAGTGTAGGTAAGGAATAATTAACTGTTACTCCTAATACTATAGTCATAGTAGTTTTCTGTTAATAATATTCATCAAAGAATAACTGACACTTGAAACTACTGAAATGACATCCAGACCCATCATGTGCACACACGGTAAGATTTTTGTAATCATACGTTCTGTAATGCTCCCCAGGGGCAACTCAGCATTTTTTTAAGAAGTCTTGGTATAAGTTTCTCAGAAGATACTATCAGTTGTCCATAAATTTAAATTTACGTAGAGGAAGCAAGGAGGGAATGGGGTTTGCTTTTTTAAAACTAGGGAGTGTGTTTCCCATAGCTGAAAATAGGGCTGAATATAAGATAGTGAAACCCGTCTGAAATCAATGGGAAATTTGCTGTGACTTCAGTGGAGCTAGATTTCACTTGGAGGCCATGTTGTTGGGGTGGGTGACATGTATTTAGTTGGTAGAGCAGCGTAGGCAGAATCAGCTTTCAAAGTCAATTGAAGAGAACTTCAGAACGAGACAGGTCAATACCCTTCACTTTGGTGACCTTGGGACGGGTAGCTTTCTTCTTGGGACAATAGACCTTTCAAGAAATATCTGATACCAGTATCTCAGGATTGGATTCCTATTGCTACCAGCAGCTTTTTTTTCTCTTTTTTTTTTTTTTTTTCAGACTAGGAATTGTTAGATTTAGTTTCAGCAAAGCTTAAGTAAAAATTAGTTCTACAGTAGCATAGTAAGTACTGCAAAAAGTCAAAAGCATTTTCCACTCCTTTTTAATGTAGTTAGTCTTAAATGACATGGGTCCCATGCAGTTTAAACAAAGCTTTTGCGGCATCCTGCTTCAGTTTTGTGTGTTTTATGATCTGAAGCATTAGGACCTTTGTGGGAGTAGATGAGTTATTAAAAATACATATACATATAAAAGATTTTTATGTGTTTCAGACTATTAACATTCTCTGCGGTTAGTTTTGTCTAAAACTCTAGTTTGTTTATATATATATATTACATTAATCCTTACAACTGTACTAACTGGGCACATATAAAGATCCTAATGTAAATACTTTAAGCTTTTAGTGTTTTGTTATTTTTCAAGACTGATGAAAGATTTAAAAACTTAAGGATTAACTGAAAGATATAGCTTATTTTTGTAGGCTTTTATTCTCTTTCTACCTTGCGTGACCCCATTTTTGGGTGCTTCTCTGGTGCTTGCACTTATTCATTGCTTTGCCTAAAATAGAACAAATGTGTTAAATGCTTGCATCCTTGCTGATAAGTATTTGATCTCTGAATCTTGTAATGTGTTTTGCGGGTGGGGAAGAGGAGCAAGGAGAAAATCAGTGTCTGTTTTATTTCTCTGCATCCTCCATCCTTTTATGAACATTGTTTCTTAGTAATGCTTTTTACATTTCTGTGTTAAGAAGAAGGCATATAAAGGGCATAAATGCACAATATTAAAAAGTATATTTGAATCTAAATATATTTTGAATTCAAATACACATTTCAGAAAGTGAGTGAATTTGGCTTTGGTGTATATATCAAAGGCACAAATTACACTTGCTGTTGCTTTGTTTCACAGAAGAGTGATGAAGAGATTTCTGCATATTTCTTGGCAAACTCTAATATAACTTGTCTTTTGAGACAAGAGTCCAATCAAAATAAGCAAGGTTTATATAGCTACTTAGGAAAGATGTCGTTTTAATTACGGAAGTATCATTCCTTATCTTGAGCCTATGTGCATACATGTGTTTAACAGCCAATGTTTTACAGGACAGGTTAGCAAAACTGCCTTTTTCTTTTCACAGGGTTCTGTCTTTCTCTGAACTGTTTTGTGCTGTGCAAGTGGTGCTCAGTAAAAACAAATACGTAAGAGTCTATGCCAAGAGCAGAGTGAGCCTGTGCACAGTGGAAGCAAGCAGGGTTGCTCAGCAAGGACCTCTGCTTTTTGCTCCTCCTGCCCCTTTTTGCATAACTCCACTGCTCACCTCTGCTGTACATCCTGACTTTCTCAGCTGTCAGGACTGAAAATTGGCACGTGCATTAGCTCTTCTACCATACTGGAGAGTATTTAAAAGCACAGATGCAAATTGAGTCATTTGTGTTTTTCATTGGTTTAATTTTATTGCTGGTTGGCAAAACTGAAGAAAATCAGCAGCTAGATATCCCCCTGCAGGTTTGGGAAGTGTGTACTTAATAGATTTATGGCCTTTTTACATTTGGAGAGCTGTTCTAGGGAGGAAACTGTTATTTCTAAAATGAACCTTAAGTTCTGCAGAAAATGATACTTGAGGCCTTGCGTTCACCAAGGAAAAAATTGTACCTGATGTTGGAGAGCCGGCAGGTGGGTTTTCAGTCCTCTGAGGTTATGCTGTGGGAAATTCCAAGAATCCTTCTCAAATTGAGATTGTTTTATGACCTGAGTAAATTTGCAGTCTTGCAGCAAGTAGTGAAGTATAAATTCAGTAAATGCCAAGACTGTATATGTACTTGGCCTTTTTGATTTTATACATTAGAAGTAAAATAATGTTTCCTAATATTGCTTTAGGCCTGTAACATAGGGGTTACAAGAGAACATTACCACAAAAAGTAATTGAAGAATATGCAGGAAAAGATCAGATATACTTTGCCTGTATTCAGTGTAGGCTTTTTTTTCCTCTTTCTCTCTCCTGTTCTCTCATCCCATTTTTGTCTTCAACATGTAGAACTGACTAAAAATACATTCCTATTCTTGGTTTGCATTAAGGTCCTTTATAGCAGAATAAAAACCTGACTAAATATCAGAACCATGTGTATGTGTGAGTTGCTGCACTTTTACTGTAGTTGCTCTAGACCTGCTTGCAGGAACTTTGAGACTTCTGCTTTCTGTAAAGCTTTTTTTTTTTTTTCCTTTTTGTCACCTCCCACCACCTTTTTTTTTTTTTTTTTTTTTCATGGGGAGTAAAGCAATTTTTAGCCCAGAGGATAAAATTAATTATTGTTATGAACCTGGTTGTAAGGCTGTTGTTTATAAGAATGTGGGAAGATGCACACTACGTGTAGTATTCTGCTTAGTGGAGAAAACATGTTTTTGCTTGAAAAGTATTTTTTTCTATGTGGACCCACTTCTAACCATAGGCAAGAGTGACTGTTTCCTGAATCCTTTCAGGTAATAAATTTTAAGTTTCCTCATCATCTTTATAAATATTTGATGAAAAGAAGCACAACATGCTTTGGTACATGTTAATCCTGTAGTAATGAAATGCTGCAAATGATAGGGTTTTTCGTTATACTGTGTTTTTTACTGTCTCCGAGATGTAAAATTTCACAGCTTATTTGGCATTTTCAATAGCATCTCTGAAAAGAGGGGGATGGAAAGTCTTAAATAATAGAGTTTAGTAAAAGGCATGGAAAGGAGCCTGGGACTAGTAGGAAAGTAGTACCAGCTAACACTGATTTTACAAGGAATGATCATCCACTTCCTGCATGTTGATAAAAATGCAGGAGAGCACCTTTCTTGACACAGGGGTTGCTGAAACATCAAGTGCTGTCTTTTTTTGTAATACCCCCGTGGATGTTTTTTCACAAAGTGGTATCTGTCAGAGCTTGAAATATTCTTGCACAGTTCCCTTTGAACAGGTAGCACAGGACAAGTTCTAGCACATAGCTGCTTGACATGGGGCCGCCTACCGCAGGGAAGGAATGCCTTGCTTACATACATCTGGGTTGATGTGCTAAGAACTTTGCCAGTCATTCTGCCGATTACATACTGGGCTGTAAATTATTACTGAACTTCCATTTTGAGTCATGGATTCTTTTCTTTTTCTTCCCCCCTCCCCAGACAATAGCAGTTAGAAATATTGAGGATGCTATTACAGTTTGTGATTAGCCTGGAGATATTTTACAGAGAATCTAACATAAATCTGTGCATTTTTATTGCTACACTGTCTTCGGTTTTGCAAAGCAATATTTGCTTTCTTGTGTTGCTTTAATAGTACTGTTCATCTAGTAATACACATGGTGGAGTATCATAGAATCGTTTGGGTTGGAAAGGACCTTAAGATCATCAAGTTCCAACCCCCCTGCCATGGGCAGGGACACCTCACACTAAACCATATCACCCAAGGCCTCATCCAACCTGGTCTTGAACGCTGCCAGGGATGGAGCATTCACAACCTCCCTGGGCAACCTATTCCAGTGCCTCACCACCCTAACAGGAAAGAATTTCCTCCTTATATCCAATCTAAACTTCCCCTGTTTAAGTTTTAACTTATGTCAAATAATGTCAAATTACAATTTTGCATAAATGTCAAATTACAATTGAAAACAGATATTGTGAATGGCTCACCTGGAGGATGCAATAAGAATACTTAGACTTAATATTTTCCTTGAAGTGTTATGCCTTTCTTTGTTATTTTTGTATGCTTGGCAATAGATTGTAGCTAATATTTGAACAGGGGTCGAGAGGAGTATAGTCTTGGTTTTGTGCACTTGCTGGAGTTCTTTATCTATGCTGTTAACATCTTGTTTTGGAAATTGAGATATTCAGACACTGGAATGAGATACGCTCTGAAAATCCCAGTTGTGCTGAAAAAGGCAGAATGAATTGGGCGATAGGGTCCCTTGAAAGGATGTGAATTCATTCTTGTCCCATAATTTTTCCTGTGGTTGAAGTCAGTGGAGCAGTTATTGGAGCAAACAACATACAACAGTATATTTGTATGCAGTTGCCTTGAGGGATTTTTCTTGTCTTTTCTTCCTTAAGATTCCCTATCTTGGGGCAGTTTTCTCTGTTTAGCTGCAGGTGAAATGAGCCTTGCAAATACATGTCAGCTGAGGTATACGTTTGCCCTTACTGCAGTGTTAATATTGTTAGTTACACTGTATTTGCTCATGGAAGAATAATGGAAGCCTGAAACTTGTTCTGGATAGAGGTGTTACGGATGCTTTGTTGGTTTTCTGTTTGCTCTCCCTTTTGGGTGAAGAAACTGTATTGCCATATCCCTTTAAATCCTGTTTGTGTTAAGGAAGGCCACCTCTAGCCATTAGCTTTCCCATTGGTTTACATGATTTTTGGTAAACTTTGCCTAAGATTGTGCTATTCATCTTAATTTTGCTGTTCCGGCTGCAGTTTCCAACTGGAGGCACAGGAGGCTCCCTGTTCGGCATAGGCTACTGCTTTCACGGGCAGCAGGAGAGGCTACCAGCCCTTCCTGCAGCGACCTGTCCCTTCTTGGAGTTACTTAGTGGAAAACTGTGGTCATTTTGAGCTGATCTGTCTCAAGGGTCTTCCTTCTGCTTGTGAGACAGCCGAGGTAAACACAGTGACAGTAGGACTCTGGAAAAAATATGGACCTGTATTGTATATAATACATCTTGATGCAGCAGTCATTTGGGTTGAAGGTATGTTCTGATAACAATTGAAAAAAGGGTTACCATGTGAAAATAAGTGTGCAAATGCAAATCTTGAAAAAACAAAACAAAACAAAAAAACCTCAACCAACCAAACCCAAAACAAAACCCCATTTTCATAATCGTTATCCTGAATGAAGCTCATGATTGTACGTGGCTGGCTACTGCAGTTTAGTGTCTTCGACTGGACTTGACTTCTTGTCGTACCTTTGGACACGCTACAGTACCACTGGGAAGGGAGCCTCTTATTTGGCTGGGCTCCCTCTAGTAGCCTGAGATGCAATTTGTTGTGGGGTACTTCAGCTTGGGTGGGTGTCGTGGTTTAAACCCAGTCAGGTAACTTGTTCACTCACTCCCAGTGAGTGGTGCCGAGCTGACAACAATCAAGGTCCGTGTCCGTCTCCCCCCCCCTGCACCGGGGCTCTCCCCTTCCCCGCTCCCAGAGGAACGGGGAGGAGGATTGAGAGAGTGCAACTCCTACGGGTTGAGACAAGAACAGTCCAGCAACAAATCACCACCGCTACTATCAGCTAAAACAATGATAAGGGAAAATAACAAGAGAAGAGAATACGATACCACCGGCCAAGGAAACGAGTTCCACCCGGAAGCCCCTGTCCTTCCGGGTAACTCCCAGTTACCCCCCACCCCGGGTATGACGTGCTGTGGTATGGAATACCTCCCCGGCTAGCCCGGGTCAGGCGCCCCGTCTCTGCTTCCTCACAGCCTCCCCTCCTCCCTGGCAGAGCATGAGCCTCACAGAGTCCTTGGTCAGGGTAAACATCACTTAGCAACAACCGAAAACATCGGCTTCACCAACACTGTTCTCAAACTAGAAGTCAAAACACAGCACTGCACCAGTTAACACAAAGGAAAAAACATGACTGCTACTGCTGAACCCAGGACAGTGGGTCATGGTTTTGTGAGCAAAAGTGATCAAGGTACACAGACATAATAGGAGGGACATCCCCCCATTTTAATTGCCTGTACTCTAAAGCTGGCAGCCAGGGTAATAAACAAGAGGAGCTGAAATTTCTCATTTACAATTGTAAATTTCATCTACTTGGTATTACCTGAAATCTAGTGGGAAGGTTCACAGGATTGGAATGTTAAAATAAATGGTTATAACCTATGTAGAGAGAATTGAATGCGTAGAAGGGGAGGGAAAGTGGTACTCTATATCAAGAGTGATATTAGGTGTTTCTGAATCACTGAGTACTCAAAAGCAAATGATATTAAATATTTCTGAGTTACTGTCCTGGCAAAGAAGGCAGGAGATGAGGGTACCAGCTAGTACTTGCTAGGTACTGCTGAAATAAAGTAGCAGCAGGATGACCTCCTTTGAGATGTTACAGTGATGAGAGTGGGGGAAGCAGGGACTGAACACCTTCTGCTGCTGGTATTGAAGCCCTTATGAATTTCTGTTAAAAACTCTGTGTGTGTAAATGCAGGTGACAGTTTGTCTGTAAAAGCAGTATATCAGACACTGAGGAATTCAAAGGCAGAGGAAGAACTGGTCACAAAAGTACCATAGCTTGATTTTAATGATATTGCATGCAGGAAAAAAGTCAAGCTCAAATAAGCAACAACAGAAAATCTATCACTATCATATACATATATGTCTGTTACTTTCAGAGGGATAGCAGCACAAAGATGGGCAGGGTCGTAAGCTAAATCAGTTGAGAGAATTTTTTTTTTTATTTTTCTTGTAGATGATGCTTGGAAATGGCTTAAAGGTTTGGGTTTTTTTTTGTTTTGTTTTTTGTTTTGTTTTTTTACTAAATGAATAATTGAGGAAGAATTTAATTCTCTCCTGCTGTTTCTGTCTCCAGCATCTGTCAGAACTAGAAACTTCTTGAAGCTATTTCTTGTTTTGTTTAATACAAATGTTTTGAATGTGAATCGTTTGGTTTTTTTTTTTTTTTAAAGTGGTTTCTTTAGCTAATGAAGACCCATTTTAAAAGGAGTCAAATTCCTTCAACTATAAATGAGCACTAATTATGAATTGAAAAAATGATCTGGTAAGAATAAAATGTTCTGCTTACCATTTCTCCAATGTAATAAGCATGTTAAATTTCAGAACCGAATAAATACTTGTTTAAGTACATAATTGCTTAAATAAGTGTGTGTGGACATTTAAATAGTTTTTTTTTGGTTAGGAAAAAGACTTGCCAAGTATAGTGTGAAAACTAGAGCTAATAATAAGACAGAACAAAATAGTTACCAGTCAGTGAGACTAAACCTTTCTTAAAAATAACAAAAAATAATTAATGCAACACAAGATTAAAAAATATTATTCATACTAGATTTTTATGCTTGCCAATTTAAGTGAAGGTAAGACCACACTAATATACAACACTTTGAATAAATCCACTGTGTTCTAGGAACTAAAATGCATGTCTCACTTACGGGATATTGCTTTCTTCTGGAAAAGCAGTGACAGAGGAGGCTTTGGAGGTCATGGCAGATAATCAGTTGAGTGCAAGTTTCTTGTGCAGTCCTGCAGTTCAAAAGCTTTAATATGATATTTGGCTGAGTAAAAGAAAGTGATACTGGAAAACTGGATCTGGGTTTTGGTGCCTCAAAATGGCTAGTGGAGATAGAGCTTAGATAAAGAATTAGGATGGCTGCAGTGAACTGGAGTGGTTGTTTGTAAGAATTCCCGTGAACAGAATAACCTTCTAGGTTAAAAGGATGTGATTTGGGTGTCTTGGCCTGAATCTGTGTATAACTGAATATGTGGAACCAGAAATTTTAAAGAAGACTTTTTCAGTCTAGTGTACAAGTATATAGATAACATGGGCTGTACTGCCAGAGACAAAAAAAGCACATTGACTGAAGAACTGTAGCCATGTGAAGATGCCACATAAGGCTTGCTGTCTCCCTCAGACATGGCAGAATACCTTTAAACAATCAAAATAATCCTATAGGTCTGAAAATTAACTTGGTCTTTGAAGTATTGAGTGACATGAATGTGAAACCACTTTCCTTCTGGATTATTCCAAAGTATTTGCTTTCCTTTGTCAAGTGAATCTCATGTTCCAACAATGCGGTCAGTTTATTAAACCTGTAGCACATTGTTATGCCTTTGGAAACTGGGAACTTTAATTACTAAAAATAACATAATGTGGTTCTTAATTTTACAAAACAAAGTGGTTTTTGTGGAGATGGGTTCTGTATGGCTGAGATTGTTTGCCACCAGGTGAGCAATTTAAAATGCATGTAGAAGATACGAAAACACCTTCTGGAGATGGAAGGCATTCTTTCTTCTTCTAAAAAAAGCTATGTGTAAACTGTAAGAGTTCATAAGACACAGACATGCTATTTTGTCTTGCTTGGAATCAGGAGCAGGACAATTACCTGCGTCCTCCAGAAAAAACTGGCAGGCTGGTCTGTGGCCTACCATGGTCTCCACAGCATGGGCAGGCATGGCTGCGGAAAGCACTAATCAACTGTAGCTTGCAGGGAAGATGTCTGAACAGGAGACTCAGGGAATGGGATATACACAAGTTTTTCTCCTCAGTTTGACTTGGTCCAGTTTTGTAAAGCCCATTTAAACTCTGAAGCTCTTCTTCCTTTGAGCTGTTCTTTTTTTTTCCCAAACATGTCCCACTGTAGATCATTCAGAGTTTCTCAGGGGAAATGGGTCAGGTGTGGGCTTGTAGGGTTTACTGCATTTGTATGAGGGAGTTTTGGAGAATTTTTTTTCATTTTATAGTGGTTAGCAATCTGTCTTGATTCTCACTGCTTATTGTGAAATCAAAAACATACAAATAAAGAAAAGTTTACTTTACCAAATTTCCATGTGAGAATTTGTGCAAGTGTATGCATCCTAAGAACTCCTCTGTATCTGTTCCTCTCTGTCTTGGTGTGCTTTGGGATTAAGGGTTTTAATACTGTTTGATTAACAGTTTACTTTCCACAAGGAAGCAAGTTAAACAAATTCATAAAGCTATACAGTAGATTAAACTGTCACTTAATCATATCAGTTTAATCTGGCTCTATTAATAGCTAAAAAATGGTTTTATATTTTTTTTAATGCCTGGGAGCTATGCTACAATATACTCCAGTTATTTCAGATAATAACCTCTAGTTCTTCTAAACAAGGAGTAGACAGCTATTACTAATTTTTATATAAAATATAAATTTTCACTTTAGACCTTTTTGGGGTATTTTTGAGAATAAATTAAACTTAATTCACAATTTATTACAATTTTATATGTAAGTTTTGCTTTAAATAGTTCAGTTTTCTTTCAAATTTCTGTAAGCCTAATAAAAATGTGACTGTAGTTACATATTTATGATAATTTCAGTTGTGTGAGCTTTCAGTAATGCATGTCTGCTACATACTAATGAGCAAATGAGATAACACATTAGAGTTGGAATATAGAAAGAATCCTGATAATTAGGGTGCTTGGGTACAAATTTTGACTCTGCTGCTGAACTGTTATGCTAATTTATTATAAAATGCATGATACTTGCAAATAAATGATAAAATACCTACCTGGTGCTGCATATTAGTAGCGTTTTATCCAAATAATGTTTGTTGAGCAGAAATGGAGTTCTTGCAAAATATGGAAGTGAAATCCAAGTTTTGAATGTGCTGGAGGTCTAGGATGCTTTGAGCAAGTGTGCTTTTACAGATCAGGTGGAAACACTTATGCTCTAAATGCGGCAATTAATTGTTTTTATCTTGGCACTTTGACACTCTCCCTCCTCTCCCACTTAATGAAGTCTGGTCTTGGAAGTCTTTGCTTTTCAACATCAGGTCAAAATGTGCCTTGTTGCCATCATGAGAAACTGCCCTGCACGAGGGTTCTAGATTAATTTTCATAGTAGTGGGGGTTTGATGTATTTAATGTGAATTTATCCTTAAGATGGTAGCATCATAGGAGAAGGTCTTGAGATGAGCAGGGAAAGCATTTAAAAAATGAGGATGAGTAGGGGGAGCAGAAACCAACAGATATGCACAGTGGATATGGCCAATGCAGAGAGTCAAGTAGATGTCTGCAGAAGTGTAGGACAGTGGGCTAACAAAACTGGTGTGACTGCACCAGAGAGGAACGTTGCAGTGACTATGACATGAACTGAAAGGGCCGTTGTTGGGATACATAGCTGTGCAGGCAGAGGTAATTGTTAATTTTGGGTGCTGTTGCTCTGGATGAAGCATCAAGGCTTTGCAGTAATTAACGTCAGGATTATTGAGGTAAGAGTGTTTGGTGTATGTGGGCACAGTTAGTTTTACGTTTTCTTTCCCAGTTTACTGACATAGTATGTTACTGTAGCTGTGGAAAATCAGTCTACTGGAGTGGGCATGTGTATGTGTGTAGCTTGTTGGAATAGTATATGTAAAAGCAGTTGTAGAAGTTCTGTTTAGTTTAGTGGGCAAATTATTTTTCCTTGAGAACAAGGCAACTTAAGCATAAAATTTATAGTGGCTTTCATTTAGCTGTCAGTGATAGGCTGTCATTTAGTAATCTTTTAGAATGGGTGCCAATCCTGAAGAGATGACCATCAGAAAAACATCTTGGCCTACTCTATAGATGAGGAGAATGGGGAAAGCTGTGTGTGGGCACCCCCTTCAACCAGCCATACTGGTAGTTAGTAGATAATTCACCGTGTATTTCTGTGCTTTCTCTTCATCTTGTTCTAGTTTTGTTAAATTTTGTCTTTGACATAATATATACACACCCATATATATGTATGTGTATATATATATATACACAGACCCCCACACCTGTGCATAGATATATATATGCATACATATATATGGTGACATATCTGTTTCCAGATTCAGAAACATCCTGACAGCATGGATTCCTGAGCAGTGGTAGGGCACCACTCTTAGTAACGGCACTGTTCTTGGCTCTGTCAGCTGTAGTGATGCTTTAGATGTGGAATTTGCCATGACAATTAAATGCAGACCATGTATGGCTCACAAATCCACCTCTGCCATGACCCCAGATACTGATTTATTTGATTGGACAGTTGGAAAACTAAGCAGAACTATCTGTAGAGCAAGCAGCATTTTGAAAACAGTCTTTATTAATATTAAAATGATTGTGTCTTATAATCAAAATAATTTGGAGTTTGAGGGTGTATGTGATGTTACATAAACACTCTAGGTATGATGGGTGTTTGAACAAATTTTCTGCAGTCTGCTTACTCACTTAAAATTTTCAAAACAAGTATTCAAAAGCTGCTTCATTTGAAAAGACAGAGTTTTCACAGCTTAGCAGGCTGCACATTTAATACCAGTGAACTTCAAAGCTTTAGCCAGGACAAGTGCATGCATCTTTGTATTGCTCCACAATTTGGTGGCTTAGCTTAGAAATAAATTGTAAATGTCAGATCTGAAGAAGAGCTTGTGCGACTGTAAATTTGTGTGTGTGGTGGTGTTGTTTTTTTTTCCCCCAGCTATGTTGGTTAGCCTCGTAAGACATTCTCTCCCCCTACACACACTTCGCTTTATTTATTCCATGTGTGCTGTTATTTGTTTATTTATGTATTTATTTTTAAGTATCGTTTGCATTCCAGTCTAAATGTGCTTGAAAATTACCATCTGCTCTCCTGCTATTTAGATAGGGCATGCTACAACTGAGGTGAAGAGCTGTCACATCAAATATTTTCATTCTAGCTTTCGCACCTTTGATATCAAGTTACATAATTGCAGTGCAGGACCATTTCCAGGGATTTTTTTATTTTCTTTTTAACCCTCCCGTGCCTCCCCCCAGTCTTTATTGGATTTTGCTGCCTTTTGAGAGTGTTCCCAGTACAGATGCAAGTTTGTGGGTGCTAGGAGGTGAGGGTTCAGCCTGTCAAGAAGGTCCTTTCCTTTTGGTTAAATGCTAAAATGTAGTAGAATAAGCAGGAATAGGAAAACATAGTGTGCCTATTTATGGTGTAAAATGTTTTTAGACAGATAAAACACTGGGGGTGGGGTGTGGGGGGGGTGGATTTGAGGTTGGTGTCTGTGTTTTGTTTTCCTTTGGTTATTTTTTTTCCTTTTTCCACAATTTTCTCAAAGTGATATCTAAACATGTCAGTGACACGTGCAAAATATATTTTCTGTAAGGCTGAGGTTTACTCTAGTGGTGTTTTGGTGGTGGTTTATTTGTTTATAGTTTTTTTCCTTGGGTTTTTAGTCTTTTAAGTTCAAGGACTAGGGGAGGTAGAAACTACTCTCAAAATCAGAGGATTATAAAAATGAACAGATCATCTGTATTCACATTGACAGTCACTTTGAGTTGAATGGGAATAAACTGACAGAAGATGGTGTTTGGAAATGAAACATGACAGGACAGCAGTTAGCACAAACTGCCCAATAATTTCTCATAGTCAGGAAAAGAGCGCCATTAGAGAACGGGGGTTGTGCCAATAAAATAGCTGTAAGATAAATTAATGGTCTTGCAGTATCAGGCAGTAAATTGGGTGCATGTCATCTGCCCCCTCCCCGCTGGTTAATTCTGTAATAAGAAATGGGATGCATGCTGGCACAGGCACCAAATTCCAAGTGTTTGTATCTCCTGTGAGGAAGAGTTTGTTATCTACCTTGTTTTGACCCGCTGGGGCTCCCATGGGACAGACCTCTGTTGACTGCCTTCTGGGTGAGACCCTATGTCCTATCTGTGGGGTAGCAGGTAGTTCCTTGGTGTGCCTCTCAAGCCATCATTCACTTCTTCAGACAGTGACAGTGGTCTTATGCATGATGTGGGGATTTTTATTTCTACTGCTGAAGTAGTGGATGCAATAAATGTAATTAGTTTTACGTGGTGGTTTGTGCATTTTTGTGGCTTATGTTGGGGGGGGAATCTTTGCTTTCATTGGTGACTAAGTGCATCTTCTCTAGTGCTTTGGGACATCACGGAGACTTCAGTGGCAGGTTGGTGTTGCCAAAGCCTCTTGTGCTTACATGATGCAGGTGTCCCTCTGCTCCATCCATCAATGTACTCCTTCACTTGCCTGAGCCTGGGGAGCGGGATTGAGGAGCCAGGCAGTGGGACAGAGCTGAGGTCATGAAGCTCAACCAAACTATATGGTGGGGGTAAAATATTTTGCCTCAGCTATAACACCCTTTTTCTTCTTCATTTAAACTTCTGGAAAAACCATGCACCAGAGATGCTTCAACTGAAGTTGTACTCTGGTAGTCATAACTGTAATGTGTTGTATGAAACCATGGTGGTAGCTGTGACCTCAGGTCTGGAAAGGGTGCACGTGTCTCCATGGTGTCACCCATATGTGCTCATGCGTGTGTGTACCACGTGCATGCTTTCTTTTCCAGCAGTCTGACAATTCCCTGCCTGTAAAAGCTGTTCCATGGTTCCGAAGTGCTGGACCATGGGTATGGTTGTTAACCTGGAGGGAAGAAATGTGGGTTTGTCCTGGTTTGGTCCTGTTTTCTGAGCTACACTGGGAAGTTTTGTTCCTGCTCACAGGTGTTACTTCATTACTTGAGCTTGAGTTTTTCTTTCTTCTGTTGGTCAGCTGAAGGATTTTGGAGTATAGTGAAAGCCCAGTAACACCCTTTTGCTCTGAGGTTGCTGTTTCAGTATATGGTTGTGTTGAATACATTGCTAAAATCCATTCCAAAGCCAGTTATGTATTTGCAGTATCGCCTTGAGATTGTTCCTTCACAGGAAACCAAGAAATTGTTCAGTGCCTTTCAGTTGGTTAATTCCCTTTTTCTGCAAGAGGAATAGAGCATGGGAAAAGTACATGCCCAGCCAGTATAAGCTGGGGACTCCGCAGCAGAGCTAGGTTTATGTTTTCTTAAAAGCAATCCACCTCCTCTTAGCAAGGACTCATGTACTTGTGGTAATTGAATGAGCTGCAGGGTACATCGGGAATTGTAGTTTTGCAGTGTTTTGTGCTCTGAAGATTAATAATCTTACAACCCTCTGAGGGAGATAAAGAGAAGATGTTCTCTGACAAATTGTTATCTTGTATTTCAGAAATGTGCTTTGAGCACTGAGCATACCTTCAATTCATCCCTTCAGTTTTTACCTTGATATCCTTAGTAATGGCAATATTTTAAACATCTAAGCTTGCCTTTCTCCTTCATCTCTCTTTGTTTTCTGCAACTGTTTTGGGTTGTTTTGGAGATGTTTCACTTACAAGACAGTTGTCTCTTTCAGAAGACTGTCCCTGAAATACAAACCAGGAAAAAGCATTAAAACCACTATTGTTTGGTTTTATAACTATCTAGAGAAGGGCTCAAATTGAACAAATGTTTGCCTTTTATATCTGAAGAGTGCTGGCAATATCCTAATGACCAGGGTTTAAAGAATAATTTGTATAGTCTCTAACTTTCATGTAATTTTTGTCTTTTCTCTGCCAGTGGTTTCAGCAAGTTTTTGTTATAATTTTTGCTGGTGTTACAAATCTGAGTCAGAATAAGGGAGATAGGGGAAATGATTTCCTTAATTTTGGACAATTTTCTCTTGCTCGTGGCAAGCCCATCCAGTTTGGGTCTCCTGCTTTCCCTGTTGGTCAATACAGTGCCTTGCTAATTTTAGTGAAGCTTAGCAGAGTTTTACTGAATGGGCGGGAGACTTTCCTTTTTGTTTTTTGTAGGAGGAGGTTTAAACTAGGAGGTTTAGTTTCCTGGTTTAATGCACTGAAATGGCACAGCTCAAGGCCAGGCTGGTGCCGGGGCCGTGCAAAAGTAGGGAGTGTGTGCCGGGAGGATGGAGAGGAGGGTAAATCTCCAGCACTTAGCAGTTGGATTGGCTTGCTTTGCTGCATTGCTACAGTCAGGATAATTTGAAAATAAGCAGTAATTTGCTAATTAAGGTTCATGTCCTTGAACAAGGCATCTTGGTGGCTCTAGCTGGGTCTGCCAAAGCTGTGTGGCGATGCCTGGTGCTCCTCTGTCCAGCAGTTCCATCCTGGACCTAAGAAATCTCTGAAAGAAATTGGTAAGTTTCCATTATTTTCTTCTGGTTAAGAACAGCATTTTGTCAAGATGCTTTGTCTGACTTCTCAAACCAGATGTGTTAGAAGGATGACAACTGACTGGCAACTATTATAAAATACATTAGCATAGGATTTTTCTTCGACAGTCCCATTTGTGAGAAGTAATGAGGTCACTGCACAAGAAGTTTTGGATTTAATTTGGCATGTTTTGGCAGCTTGTTAGAAAAGCATTGTTTGGGTAGGCGCTAATAGAGAGACTAATAAATCTTTTTTCTTTTGTAAAGAGAATGTGTTGTCAGCGCACTCTTACCACCTTATGAACTTGGTCTCTCTGCAGGAGATCCACTCACCAAAATGCTGTCTGCTCCATCCTGCTCTTTGAAATGTTGGGGTTTTTATTTCTCCTTAGTTCTGGTAGAGAGAAGAATGTGTATAACACTGATCACAAAGCTAAATAACACGAGTAAAAACCCTACCAGTTGGCCCTATTGCTGCTGGCTTTGTAGACATCGCTTTTGTACATGGAAAAAAAACAAACCTGTGGTAATCACTCTAACAATAGATCTGCTACCAGCAGATTGCTCCTCTGTGCATAACAGCAATAGGTTAACACAGAGTTGTTTCATTAAATTAATGTATCTATCAATTTGCTTATGTTACATGCACTAGCATCTAAGTTCTTTAAGACTGTTTGGAAAGCTTAATTATTTTTTCTTCACATCTCCTAAATAAGCCTTGACAATCTAAACATCAGGCAGACTGTTATTCGACATGAATTTGTTGTCATATTCCAGATCTGCCTTGGATTGTGGCAGAATTTATTTCATAAAATCTTTTCCTATTTCTTATTTCTCTTTCTTTTTAAATGGCATCACATCAAAATCTGTCCAAAATCTGACTCACTGATGAATTAAGTCTTCAAAAAAAGACAGATGGAGAAAGCAAATGTTGTTAAAATTTTGTCTCAAGTATTATAGCTGTGCTAATAGTAACTTTTTGATCATGATTGCTGTGCAAGGTTTGATTGGTTTTAAATTCATTTCTTTTGTTCTTCACTGTTTCTTAGAGGAGAGGTAGCATATAGTTATACAATACTGTTGTTTTGGCTGTATTATAACCAATACATTCTCCTTGAGTTTCTCAGTTAAGCAGTATAAAATGAGAAATTCTGTCTTGCGGGAGAATAGACGAAATAAAAATTTGAGATTCTCTTCTAGAATTTTCACTTTTTCTTTTAAACTGCAAGCCTATATAAGTGCTTACTGAAATTTGTAGGTATCTTTAAACAGTTATAAAACTTCTTAACTAAATCACCTCATAGATGTGCACAGTGTGGTTTCTATTAAATTCACAATTCTGTGGGGAAAAACATGATTGAGATTTAAAGTGTGTGTGTGGGAAGCTGGTACGACTTTTGTTCTTGTTGCAATTTGTTTATTAGTTTTTCCGAACTCTGTACATACTTGTCTTATTCTGTTGATTTTTAAAGGAAAGGCAGTAAGATTTTTCTCTTATCCATCCAGGTATTCAATCAGGAATATTTCTCAACTGTGATGTCCTTTTCAATTATAAAATAGTATTTGCCTTTTATAGCTGAGTATTAAATAAATTTTAAAATAGGATCAGCCTGACTGAAATAAGATCTTTTTGTCAAGATTTATGTGTGTGCATACAGAAGTACTACATTTCTGAGTATGGCAAATAATACGTCAAATCTGAGCTACAAAATAGAAGTGTAGATGGATCCTTGCAGTGCATGTATTTTATTCTTACTTTACCAGTGATTTTTCTTTCATGTAGATTGACATAAAGCCAAATATGTACTTTCCTTTAGATATTAAACCCACTATCTCACCTGTGAGGGACTGTGAAATTATATCCCTTTAAAAGAGAATACATCAATCTACAAAAAAATTGCATCCTCAAGACAAGGTCCTTCTTATTTCTCTGTTCCTAAATGTATTCAGAAACAAAGGGAAAGCTACAGGATTTAAGCCGGTTTGAAGCTTGTATCAAATACGGGGATTACTCTAGTTTTGCTATAATGTCATGGAGTATAATGACATTTTTTCACACTCTCCTGTTGGGATACAGCAAAAATGCAGTTGTTTTGTGCGTATCTGTTCAACAAGTTTTTTTAAAGGGCCTACATCAAAGGATCTTACAGGAAATTTAAAAGGATGTGGAGGTTTCTATGGTACCATAAACAGTGTAACAAATAATTTGTGGTGGCTTCTAAAATTAGGTCTTTGGGATGGGGAGAAGTGTTTAATCTGCGGATATAGCTGGTAGTTCTTAATGGTAATTAGTAGCTGTTGAAGAGTTTAGGTAGAACATTAATTAAAACAATCCTATCCAAGCCTTGCAATAATAGGCACTGACTGCCATCTATCCATGTGTGTTGTTTTTGTTGTTTTTTTTTTTAATCAGGTCTATCAAACTATCATTAACTTTCTGCCTAGCCTGTATTTTCAGTGCAGTTTTACATCCTAATACTTGAAACCTTCCTCCTTCTGGGTGAATGCCTAAGACTTAATTTATCTTACTACGGGACTTTGCTGTTTGTCTTTTTGGCTCTGAAAGCAGAAATACAGAGCATTTTTCCAAGTATACCCTTAATCTAGAAACAGCTTTATAACTGAAAACTGAAGTTTATGATAAACGAACAAAATATTTTTGAAGTATAGGCATCATTGCCTTGTTAATGTGCTTTCCCCTCTGGCCACCCCTTCTCCAGTCTTTCTCTTTCTGTCACTCCATTAAGTACTGCTCAGTCATCAGTTGAAAAAGCACTGAAGGTGGAGTGAATGCAATCCTGACTTTGTTGTCTTTGTTAGCTAGATGAACGATGGGGACAGCTCTTCATTTCTACAGCTGGTCACAATGGTAGAGCTCTTACCATTTCCCTCCATTACACAAATTGGGTCAGGGAGTAGAAAGGGGTTGTGAGTGATCAGATAGTGTCCTTAAAACTTGAAAAAGAAATTCTTCTGGATTTTAAGTGTGTGCTGGTGAGTGTTAAATGAGCTGTATTTATTTATTGCAGGAGTTCAGATGATATTCAGGCAGGGGCTTTGCTGCGCTGGGTGTGAGATGCAGTGTGTGAGGCTTCATTCCCCTTGGAATGCAGGGTTTGGTTGAAGTCCCATCTTTGAGAAACCCTCAAGCTGTGCAGCCCAAACATTAAGCATCCAAGCTATGTTACTTTCTGACCTGAAAACATTTCCAGTGCTATTCAAGTCTTTGGTGCCTTTGTTTTCAGGGTAATTTTGGAAAGAGAGGATGCCAGTCAATTTAGCGAAGTTATAACTCCATTTTCATTAATTTTTTGAGAATGATTTGTTCATTTTATTGATGTCCAGTCGCTTGTGTTCTACAGAAATTGAGTTAGAAAAGGTCTGTCAATGTTTTGGAGCACTGTAGATGGGCAGAGTATTTTTCTATGTTAAAATTACCCTAATGTCCAAGCATGTCATGTTCCACTTGGACTCACTTTAGTGTGTATCTGCCTACAGATGCCTACAGATTTATGGACACTACATTAAACAAACTATAATAATATGTATACATTTAACTCAGTATACTTGTCTTCATGTGCGTAAGTCCGTTGTAAGTCCATATTAATTTTGTTCTATTTATTAATGAGTGCTTGTTACATTTGAGTGTACTTTTCCACACTTAACCAAGGTAGGAAGGTACACTGCAGTGCGTTAGTTAGGATACTTGTAAGCTATTGGAATATGTGGTAAGAGTAGTTTTCTGTCAGGTAGTGAATTTCTGTCATAGTATCTCTGAAAGAAAATTGATTTCAAAAGAAATACTGGGGTGGTGGTTGGGGGGTGTTTTGAAAAGTGGGTTTGGTCCCATCCCCCTTCCCCCCCCCCCCCCCCAATGTTTTTATTTTCAGTGGTTTTTTGGGTTGTGTTTTTTTTTTTTTTGCAGTTATAACTTACAACTTGTCTGTTCTTGACAGCTGTAGTCAAATCTAAATATTCAAATTTTGTAACTTTTTTGGTTTTCTGTTGTGACAGACTTTGCCCCCCCCCCTTTTTTCCTCCATGCATGTGTGAAAATTGTTTTTCATTCTGAGTTGGAAACTTGAAAAACTCTTAATAATTTCTGCCATGCTTTAGTACTGCATGCTACTTAAACAAAAGACCCCAAACTGACCTTCAGGAGTTTTTGCATCTCCCTGTGAAGCATTGAAATCTGCATCCATATAATGAAAAATTTTAACTTCTAAGAAAGAAGTGTTATGCACATGTATTTTGATGTCCTAGACATTGATTCTCTTCCCCCCACCCCCGATGGGTTCTGAAGAGCCTATTAATCTTCAGCTTTACTCATCTCATTTCCTAAGCTTTTTTGAAAGCTCCTGTGTTTTTGAATTGGGCATTCTGTCTCGGTTTGCCAGCTCCCCTCAGCATGGTAGAATAGGGAGAGATAATGGTAAGGGCAGAGATGCTCTGCCTGCGGCTTGGAGGGTTTCTCTCCATTAGCTGTGCTGCCTTCTTTCTCCTTGTCTGAGGTAGAGCGGGGTTTGATGGATCTTTTAATATGAGTATCATCTTCCAACACAGAGCATGGGAATGGATTAGCCTAGAGGGTATGAGATATGTTCTCTAAAGACAGTATTTTAAGGAGGACATCACTGACAATTTGGCTTCATATCCACTTTTCTTGTGTTTTGCCAGCACTGCTCTCTGTGTGTATTGGTAGCTTTGAAAAAATTTTCTATTGTTAGTTGTTAAAATAACTAAGGAATACATTTAATAGTCTTTGATCCATTTGCTCTTCGTCTTGTCCTTTCAGGTGGCATATTACTTGCTTATATGAAGAACAATTAGGGAAATAATTGAATGGATTTGTTTTGGGGTTTTCCTGAGTCAGAGGGGCTTTATTTTGGTATTTTGTTGTACATAGCCCTGAAATAGGTTCTTAGTAATTAACTACAAAATAGAAGGTGGGAGTGTAGTAGTTGCATGTGTTCAGGTGAAAGTTCTGCTGAAATATGGTGTTCTCGGACAAAAGAAATTAAGAAATTAAATGATACTTCTGGGATAAGCCTTGGACCAAGCTTAATCTCTGATAGTCTACTGGTATCTACCAGGTGACATGTGCGAGATAGTGAAAAGAAATAAAAAGTGGAAGATGGTGGTGTCGTGCTGAAATTTTTAAGAAAAAGAATGGGTTTGTTGTTGTTTTTCTTAACAGCTTTTCGTTGGCCTAAAAAGTGTTGCATGTTCCCCCCACTCTCCAAGAAAAAACAAACCAACTTTTTGCCAGTAAAGTACAAATTCAGCTACTTGAAAAATAAATTGTGTGTGACTAAATAGCTTTTAATAAAGATTATTGTGGATTGCTGCTCTTGTTGGGTACTTTTTTTCTTGATCGGGAAGAGACTGTAGCTGACTTCTGAGTTGCAGTAAGTAATCAGAACCCTTGACCTAAACAGATACTTTGTATGGATGCCTAATGATAATCTTCCCTCCTGGTTGTTTCAGTTTATTGTTGGGGAATGTTGGAGATCCCAGTGAGGTCTCCCAAGTCTTCCACATAGACACAATGATAAGTGGTAGGACTGAAAGGGTAAAATAAAGGAAAGGAGGAAAAATGCAGTACAAACAGGAAAGGATCCTGGTATTGTAAAATAAATCTGAAGAGACCATGTCTAGAGAGATATGCAGGGTGAAAATAGAGCACAGAGAGAAGAAAAATTCTCTGGCAGTCAGCAGAAGGCCCCATCTCTAGCACATCCCTGAGTTGGTAGGAGCTGTGTGGAGGCTGCAGCTGACTGCATGCAGGGGTGAGGGTGCCCACTCCTCCTCACCCAAGAAGTTGCCTGTAAGCAGGCAGGGTCTGTTAGGCAGCCTCAGTGTGGCTTTTTCTTTGATTTTGCAAACCATGATTTGAAGGGGCAGTGTTCGTTATATGTGATGATGGTGAACTTCTTGACTTGCATTTATTGACCAAAGCCTGAAAACTGCTAACGCAATTCCTCCAAATTACAAAACTTTCCTGAGGACAGGTGTCATTGTGTGGCTTGTGCTGCTCCATTGCCTTGCACAGGGAGGGGACAGCTCATGTTCTAAGCAGCATTTGGTAATTTATGTGGCTTGGGCTTGGTTTGTTCACAAGAAGGGATTTCAAAAGATGGTGAATATTGAGTTGAAATCAGCCCTATGCCCTCTTGGTGTGTGCTCATCTTCAGTTCTTTGAAGGTTTTATTTGGTTTTGTTGTGATGTTTAGACCCAAGTTGTTCACTAGAATCTTTCTCCCTTAAGCCTGGCTGAACACACTTTTTTTGTTAATATTACTGAGGTGTTTTACTGCAGCAGCAGTGGTGATTACAAGACTACTACGTTTTGGCTAACAAATGCAATAAATGTGATGAAAATCCCCCTGTGTTTTACATTTCACTGCATAACATGTTTATATAACATGTTAAACACTTCTGTCTGAAGAGCAGCTTTCCACAAAGGTAAAATGTATTTTCCTTGGCACTTTTTAGAATTACTGTGGGAAAATGTAATTCCTGCTTGCTTCTCTCCCCACATATCTAAGTCTACATTTCCTAGTGTGTTAAAAACACGCTTTTTCTTATTTTCCCACCACCCTTTGAAGTATAATTTTTGAGTGTGTCTCTCAGTTTTATGAGGTGAGAGGCTGTTCTGCAGAGGACATGGTTTTCCTGATGCTGGGGACCTGGCAGAGGCGCTGGGCAGGAGCAGCCAGGTCCCTGCCAGAGCATGCCGTTGCGCGAGCGCTAATTTGGCTTTTTGTATTCTTGTCCTGTCTGTTTGTGGTATTTAATGTTCTAACATCTCTCTGGTTGGGTGAACCCATATGTCATTCAAATGGGAACCTGTGCCTTGCCATTGGCCTGACAGCCGCTCAGCCGTGGAACACAATGGTAAAATTATGAAAACTGTGTCTCTGTTCATTGGACCAGTGGAATTTACAAGCATTTCTCCTCGATGTGCCTAAACACTATCTTGCCGTGCCTTGGCTCACACGGCAGATTTTTCTGGATTATAAGCCTTGTCAATAGTGTGAAAGCTCGCTTGTGTCTTGTTTTTGTTCCCGCTACCCTCTTTTTGTTCTCCCCCTTTATTTGTAGATGTGTACTCACAGCCAGATCACAAGTCAGCTGCCTGCTTTGGTGGTTACAAAAATAAATATTTTGTTTGTATATTTAAAAGCAGAGATATTTTTATAAAAAGCAATGTTTTGCTGCTGTTTGGGTCTGTCAAGGTATTTAATGGTAAATATCAGAAACGTTATTTACATTCAGATTCCGTTTACTTCAGTATTATTTGTAAAGCAATACTGTGTGATGGTAGAGCCACATCTGTAAAGTCATGGGTTTGCTTCATGTCTCCCTTTTTGTGGTATGGTGTGCATTACAGATACATAATTCAAACATGAATGTTATTTGACATAAGGGAATAAAACTGTTTTCAGCTCATGAAAAAACCCTGTTACTATAAACTTGAAAAGTTCTTTTAAAATCACACTGTCAAACTGGTAGCATGTTTCTACTGTAGTGTCACCTTACTTTTTTGCCTGTGGTTGAAATGTCATGGTAATAATCAATTCATCTTATAAAACTTAGTGAAATACGCTTGCTAATGCTTGGAAGTGAAACCAAACCCTGCAATCCTGATGTATTAGTAAGGTATAATTTTGCTCAAATAGCCTTGGCTTCTGTTTCTGTGTATCTTACTTGCTTTGTGTACCTTGTCATTGGTTGAGTTTAGAAGTCCAAGACAAGTTTCTCAGCAATTAAAATTATCAAGGTTCTCCTGCACCTTTATATTACCAGAAAATCTGCTGCTCTTTCTGCATACAAAGGCTGAATTTGCTGTTCGAGCCTAGAAATAGTGTTGAATGTCTATGGCTGCATGTATATTGAAATATCAGAGGAAAAATTCGTTGCTGGGTTAATTACTGCTTGGTTCTCTGACAGCGAGTTTGATAGCATCTCTCTGTGTTATTTTTCCCCTTATTTTATCAACTGAATAAACTTAATAGGAAAAGTGGAAGGAATGGATGGTTAGTATAGTTGAAACTGGTTTTGGTTTTGCATTTTTTATTTCTATTTTAGAAATAGTATAGTCTGTTCTTATTTTATTGGAACTCCTTTGTTTTTGAGAAGAGTAGAAAGACACCTGAGAATGGCTAGCAGGGAAAATTAGTTCCCAATTAGTCTTACAGTTAATCACAAACTTCTTGTATCATAGGTTGTGTAGTACCTTTCCTGACTGTCATTATCAGACAAAAAGATTGTGAAGATCCTGCTAATCTGATGAATGACAAAGCTTTTTCCTGGGTCTTCTGCTGTCCTCTTTGGGCATGCTGTAATAGTGCAACAGTGGCGTTATGTTTTACGTTCATGATCTATGAAAATTTTAAAACAGAAATATTTATTTTCTGTTGGCAAAATTATCTGCTGCTTTGTGAGTCATCGACATCCATATTCCTTGCCCCAAGGATATTGCAGGATAAATCCCTCAGCTCATAGGTTTGTGTGTACATCACTGGTTACGCTGGTAGTGTTGGTCCTGTTAAGCTCAGTGACGCTACTCATATGATGAAAATTAAAAAATGCAGTTTGTGGAGTTGAAATCTGAGTAGCATGTAATGGAGATAAATAAGGACGTGGTTGGGAAAGATGTATAGAAAAGGTTGAAGATTTTGCTGAGTTTTGTAGGGCTTCTTTGGAAACGTGTGCGTTTCAACTGGGACCGACTTCATGGTTTTATTTATAATACAAACTTTAATAAGTTATAAGACCTATATAGCAAGTACTTTGAATTCATGTATTTCATGAATCCAGCTGTAATGCGCTTTGTAGGGCTCTGCAAAGCTCTGTGCTGCATTGTGCGTCTACCCTGTTCGTGTGCTGAATTTCTTTCCTACTCCTTTTATATTACTGCACTTGAGAGAGTTTCCACTTGCTAGTTGGAACAGAAGCTTGAAGGGGATCTTTAGGAAAGCACAGTCAAGCAGGCATAATAAATTTTGAAAGGCATAAAAACCTACCTCCCAATTGAGGCAGGTAAAGATTTACAATACATCATAGAAATACTTTTTTTTTTTCTTTTTTTAACTTGATAGAGCAGAAATCGTCTGACTTTGCAAAGCTTTTCTTACTTCAAGGCAGTGGAAGAGCCACTCGCAACGTAGCAAGTTGTTTTCTTTTTGACTTGAGGATGAAATAAGATTATTTGCAGATCAGTTACAGGCAACAAAGTAGAAGAGGCAATGCTTTTAAGCAGGTGCTTGTCTAGGATTTTCTCTGATGCACAGAACAGTTACATTGGATGCTAATTATTTGATTAGATGCCTTCTGGAGAGACACAGAGATACACTGCAGAGTATCAGCTGGTCTTTCTTCAAGGGAGCAGGTCTCAATAAAGCGCATCCCAGAAAGAAAAAACAATGGTGAAACAAACTCCCATTTAGGTTAAGATAGCACCTAGTAGTGTATGCCCTGTATAATTTACAGTGTGAGGTTATAAAATTTGCTGGTTTTTAAGGGTCCTCGGTTGACTGCTACCTTCTAAAAATCAAAGCCCCAAACCTGCCAGAAAAACCACCACTAACTGAAAATGTTAAAAACCATGTTTCTTTAAACATTCACAAATTTCCAGGCTAAACAGAACATACATCTTTAAGTTTGAAAGCAAATTCTTCCCTTAGATTGATAATTTAATGACACTCACCACATATTGGAGCTGTTGAGAGAATTGGATTATAAAGATTTGTAGATTGCTTTTAACAACATGGACTATTAATTTATTTTACCTTTCTAACATTTCTGTTACTTTGAAATGTTTCTTTTTAAAGAGCTGTTATATTTTATCATAAAGCATTCCTGCTTTCACTGCAAAAGGGTATTTATTACTGCTTCTCTTCTAGGTGAAATGTGATGACATAGTCTTTTCCTATCTATTTTAAATGTAGTAAAAGGAATAGGTTTTGCAAGCGTGGTACTATATGTGAGGAGAGGAAGAAAACAGGTGGGTGCTGGAAGTGTTTTTTGTAATGGGGTCTTACCCAAAAGAGACTTCCCTTATTGTAATACAGTGTAGAAATTTACTTGTCTAAGTGAAAATCACTAATTTCACCTTTTTAATCCCCAAATTGAATACTCTTCCTTAGTGTTACATTTTTACAGACTTTTGAAGGTATTTGTGGCTACTGTGTTTGTGTGGGTTGTTTGGCTAACATTGCTGTTTTGAATGTTGATCTTAGTTTTGAATGACAAACGTTTTGCAGCTTTCTTTAGCTTACTGAATTTCTTCAAACACTGTGATCTTGGTGAGTAAATAGTAACACATGCTGTAGTTCGTTCTTTGAATTTTACAGAAAATAGATAAAATAGTCTTGATAGTCTTAAAATGCGGGGATTTAGTTTATTTTTTTTACCTATAGATGTGAAATAAAAGCAGAGTAGAAGCTGAAGGAAGGACTAGACCGAAAAAGCACAGATTATTTACTGGGGATTTTAATTGTTGGTTGCTTTTAATTGGCAGTGCTCCTGTTTCTCTTCCCTGCTCAGCCCCCAATCCCCAGTTTCTGTGCTGAACATCTAAACCAGAGGTCAGTTTGGCTCTGTGTGTCGTTATTTAAAATATGCTGCAACTGGACTGCTAAATGGAACAACAGCATCAGCATAAAATGCAGAGACCGTATTAGATCTGAGAGGGTAGAAGTGCACAGAGGTTATCAAGAAATATCCAAATCAAAGTGAGTTTACTCTATAGATGTATTTTTTCATAGTGAACTAACAGTGTTTCGAGCTGCAGTCCCCTTCACATCACAGAGTAATAATCCTAGTTCGTGCTGTTCGTGTTTTCTCCTTTTTCTTTCTTCTAACTCCCATAGCACAGCTTTTTCAATCCAGCATTCACTGCACATGTTCCAGTCATGAGGTTACAAAGCTGACATTGCAGTCTCAGCAGAGGTTATCTCTTTAAAAGTCCCTAAAATTCCCCTTTGGCACATCCAGTTTGGCAGCTGGGTTTCTGTAGGAAACTGATGGAACCACCCCCTCCCCTTATGTCCTTTATAAAAATAGAAATCTATTAAACCTCTGGCCAGAAGGGCAGATGGGTAAATACTCCCTCCAAAGCAGACAGTGCTGCTTCCTAAGCTTTTCTCCCTAGTTTTATACTCTCAAAAAAATCAGGTTTATATACTTAAAATAGTATATAAAGTATTATATAAAAAAGTAAATAGTGACAATACCTGCTTTTGAAATTAAAATGCAACTTGCCCGTTCTTCAGGACATGTGAACTCTGTGCTCTGGAGGATATGTACAGGTGCTGAGAAATGTTGACCTGTTGTTTGAAATATTTTAAATAGTTATGCAACTGCAAAATCAGAAGCTTAGTTTAATCTTAGAAGCGCGTGTCTCAACAGTGCTGTAGCTTGTAAAATACGACTGGTACTCGGACGATCTGCCAACCACACGGGATGCTTAAATATCTAACTATCAACATAGAAAAGTGATAACTGACCTAATAATATTAAAAAAAAAAACAAACACAACTAAATGGGCATTGCCCGTTCACGAAGAGGCTTTAGTTTCATGGAAATATATCCCTGAAATGCATTAATTATTTGTTTCTGCTTCCTGCGAGGAAGAAAGGGAGAGAGAGAGTTGTGTGTGCATCCCCCTCCCCATATCACTGATTTTTCTCTTGGGTGGTATTTTGAGTGAGAGCTGCAGTGACTGCTTTCCTGCTTAAAGTGGGCTAAATTTTATGGCAGAATTTAAGTATCTGAGTTTAAGATGACCCAAAAAGCCACTGTCAAGGAGAGAGGCTCCTTTTGTAGCTTTGCTTTGTTGTGGAGCTTTCCTGTGATATCTGTTTCTGAGGGCTCTGCATCTACTCTCTTTTGGAGAGCTGGAAGCTACTTTGTGTATGGGGTGCTTTTTTGGAAAGTGAGAATTGTGGATTGGGATTCACAGGGTGAGGAGAGCACAGGAAAACCAAACCTGAAGGCTGCAGTTCAACAGCAGCCAAAACCAACCCAACTGGTGGCTGCAGTGCTGCTTCTCTTACATCACCTCTGGGTTCATCTGACCATGTCGAGCTGTTTCTTTGCGCTAAGCCAGAAGGCTATTGGTTAACTTTCTGCTATGTTAGTCTGGTGGAATGGCTCAGTAGAGGATCAAACCAGCTATGGGAGTGTCCTGGTTTTTACTGGGATAGAGTTAATGTGGTATTTGGTAACCGGCTGGGTTTAAACCCTAACAGGGTAAAGACAGAAGCCAGTGGGACTTCTGGAGCAACAGATTTGGAGCTGTATGCTAGCTGTCTTGGTGCTTTAGCTTCTGGAGCATCATACAAAAGGTCAACAGTCCCCCCTTGGTCCTGCTGTCTTTCCAGAAGAGGCAGTCTTATTTTTTTGTGGTGCCTGCTGTCAGGAAACCCCTTCTTTCTCCAGCCTCCCTATGTGCAGAGGTGGGCACTAGGCAGTTGTGAGGCAGGAACCTGCTCAGTGGATTTGGTGAGGAGCTGGGAAGCATTTCTGCATGAAGAGTTTCCTGTAGATCAGCTTTGAATGGCTCCCTCCTGAGAATGTGTGCTTTTTCCATCACCTTCGGAAGAGCTTAGCACTCTGTTGGCTCCTCTGGAGAACTGCAACAGCAGCTGTTATTTTGACTCGCTCTGCCTGGTGCTTGTGATCTCTCTTTGAGGACTGTGACCCCTGAATTAGACTCTTCTCATGTCTTTGTTGATGGTCAACAAGCCTACATGGCTATTTATGACTACATTCACCTGACACCTTGTGCTAAATCCTGTATGAGTTGCACAGAGCATTGTATTTTCTCACTATAAGTTGTTGCACAGAGCATTGTATTTTCTCACTATAAGTTAACCATGTCTATTTTCTTGGGTTTATTGAGGAAAATCTTTGCTAACATGGCATCACTATTTAACCATCTTCGAGTCAGCCTGAAGCCCTTTTCTTTGTATGTTGTTTTAATGCAATGAAGCATCTGCCTTCTTGTTATGCTTTCTATTTTTACCATTCCTGATTTTCCCACCTCTTATTTATTGATAACTTCTTGTTTCCTATGTCAAACACATACCAAAAAAAATTTTGCTCTTATTCTCCTCTAGAGTTTGGGGGGGGAGGGGGACCCACACAACACACACAAAACCTCACCACTCTAAATTGTTCTAATAAACTAAACAATGCAGGAATCTATAAGTTTATTACACATCCAGGTGAAAAAGCGTAATGAATTGTATGAGCGCTTGCAGTCCATTTCAGTGCAAAGTCAGATGGATTAAGACGGATTTCCCTTCATTGCACGTGCAGAGAAAATTATTTATGTAACAAAAAAGTGCTGACAATCACCTCCTGCAGCCCTTTTTGGAAAAGGCTGCTTCTTAACAGTGTTTTGTAAAGGAGAAAGGAGAACACAGAGGATAGCATTCAAAAAGCATGTGTGGGGAGCTGCAGTTACCTTGGGAATGAAGTGAGGAAGGTGTAAGGTCCTCACTTGTGTGGTGCAGACATCCTTAATCACCTTTCTGAACAAGCTGAAGTCTGGGCCCCTTCTGTGCTTAGCACTATAAGACAAAGGCTATCTGGGACACCTTTATTACACAAAAGCAGAATGAACTGTTCAGTTTCCTGCGTGTCTGTTACTGCTGGCAAAGTGCGCTGCAGCAGACGGATCCCACCATTTTTTACAGTATTGGTCTTGGAGTAAAAAGAATTGAAGTTGACTGGTTTCTTTGTTTTTAACTGAAAGATTTCTCCGTAATGCAGCTGCTTTGTCAAAAGACACTGCTCTAGACTTCACAGTTTGGAGGTATTGAATGTTCCTGATAGATCCTTTAAAGTGTTTTAAAGTGCGTAATTGGGGCACTTGAGCATAAAACTACAATTATACACTTGTGTGTTAATTTTGTGTACAGATAGATATTACTTCAGTCTGGCCATAAATGAGAAGGAAGCATTTTATTGTGAGTATAAGAATTTGTTTTGTGAATGCTTTGACAAAATAGGTGTACAGATAATAACCCCAGATGATCAGACTGGGGGGGGGGGGGGGGGGGGAGTATGGTTTAAGCTTTCAAGAAAGGGAAGGAACATGTATGGGTGTATTGGAGATGCTTGGGTGCTTTGAAAGAATAGTAGGCATTACAAAGATTAACTGATGGCGGACAATATTTGAGTTAAGATTAGTTGCAATATTGATGAAAATTCTAGTAGGTTGGTGGAATGAATGCATGTGCTTGATGGTTGATTCTTTGTAAGATTTTAAGGGGCCTATTTTCAAATAATCGAAACAGGCCATTTTTGATAAATGATGTTATTACTATAAAGGTTCTTGTTTCGTTTTCTGTTCCATTTTAAGGATAATGTTACATGAATTAGATTATGTTATTTACATACTTACACTGAGCAGATGTTTCTAAGACTTATTTGTGGTAACTGATTGGAGGAATAATTTACAATAATGATCTTATTTTGAGTATAATAAAACTGTAATTCTTTAAGAAATTACAATGTACTATATGTTTTCATCCATGAATTTATAAGATTGATGTCTTTGATGTTCCTGTCAGGGTTCTTTTGATGTTTTCCAGTGCTAAGTAGTAGGTCAAATTAAATAATAGAATTGGAGTAAATGAAA
This sequence comes from Pezoporus wallicus, assembly GCF_028554395.1. Classification (NCBI taxonomy): domain Eukaryota; kingdom Metazoa; phylum Chordata; class Aves; order Psittaciformes; family Psittacidae; genus Pezoporus; species Pezoporus wallicus. The sequence goes on from NW_026635157.1 coordinate 3,368,758, forward strand.
TATGTAAACTCTGTGACTATAGGGAGAGGGCTTGAAAGTTTTATTTTAGAAATACTTGCAGCAGTATTTGAAATCGTAGCAGCGTTAGAGTTGTGAGATACAGTGTTCAGGCCATTATGTAAGTACTGTTATTTAAGAGCCTGACTTGTTTTTTACCTGTTCCAAATAGGGAAAGAAAAGCTAGCACAGAAAATATTTACATCTTCCTCTTTTTTAATTTCTGATTCTGTTTGGTCAAACTCATCTAAAGCAGGGGTTTGGATAGGGGTTGCTTTATATTTCTTATTTTTCTAAGCAAGCATAACTAATGCAGGGTGTCTGACTCTGTTGGCTGAAATGTTGGTGTTGAGGGGCTGTACCACAGAATGGGATCCTGATCTTGGGTGGTTAATGCTATGCGTCAAGGTAATAAATTATGCTGGGCTGGTAGAAACGTAATCAAATTTTCTTATCCAGTTGGTTCAGCCAGTCATTCTGTTTGCGTCAGGATTCCTTGCTTTGGGGAATTTTTAGTGTCCAGATTAAAAGTATGATTTTGAGTCTACTGTAGTAAAAGCAGCTAGCAGAATTTGGACTGTACAAATGACTGCATTTGTCACAGAAATTGCTGAACCTAAATGATAGCTGTGGGAGGTCATGCCTTTTTCTTTTGTGTGTTGACCTCCTATGCTGTGGACACTATTTGGGGATTGAAATACATAATGAGAACACAAGGAACTGTAAATCTGTTCTCCTGCTGCATGTGCATGGCAAGTTTTCCATGATTAGAAGTGTGATATCCCTTGGGAAAGTGAAGGATTGGTATTGGTGGAGGTGGCTTGCTGTGTGTAATGGCAACCTACTGCTCTGCCGTTTCAGCCAGGCCCAGGAGGCAAAGCTGTGGGGGATAACTGGAAAGTGTCAGTCTCATCAGAGGTGTCTGGGCCAGACCAGAGAGGTTCTCTGTCAAACACTAGAAATGGAGTGTGCCCCATGGCTGTTAACTTTGTAATAAGAGAGTGAACTGGAGTATGGAAGGGACCTTAAAGCTCATCTGGTTCCAACCCCCTTGCCATGGGCAGGGACAGCTTCCACGAGAACAGGTTCCTCAAAGCCCTGTCCAGTCTGGCCTGGAACATTGCCAGGGATGGGGCAGCCACAGCTTCTCTGGGCAACCTGTGCAATGCCTCACCACCCTCACAGTAAAGAACTTCTTATGTCTAATCTAATCTCCCCTCATTCAGTTTAAAGCAAATCCCCCTTGTCCTGTTACTACATGCCTTTGTAAAAAGTCCCTTTCCAGTTTTCTTGCAGGCCCCCTTTAAATACTGGAAGGCTGCTATAAGGTCTCCCTGGAGCCACCTCTTTTCTGGTGTGAAAACCAAGTCCAGATAGATGACATCAGCTGTACTTCCCTTATCCAGCAACACTGTAATTCCATTGTAGAAGGCCACCAAAATTACCAGGCACGATTTGCAGTATGGCAAATTGTCTGGTACGTTTAGAGCAGCTCCACATCATTAAATCACAGAATGGTTGAGGTTGGAAGGGACCTCTGGAAGTCATCTGGTCCAACTCTCCTGCTCAAGCAAGGCAATGTAGAGTGGGTTGCCCAGAACTATGTCCAAGCAGTGTTCAAGTATCACCAGGGGTGGAAACTCCATAACCACTCTGGGCAGCCTGTCCCAGTACTCTGTTACCCTCACAGTGAAAAAGTATTTTCTGATGTTCAGAGGGAGCCTCCTGTATTTCAGCTGGGGCCTACCACTTCTGGTCCTGTCACTGGGCATCACAGAAAAGAACCTGGCTCTGCCCATTTTGCGTTGTCCCTTCAGGTGTTTCTGTACTTTAATGAGATTCCCCTGAGCCTTCTCTTCTTCAGACTGAACATCCCCAGCTCTCTCAGCCTCTCCTCATATGTGAGGTGCACCAGCCCATTAATCATCTTTGTGGCCCTTCGTTGAACTCTTTCCAGTCTGTCCATGTCTTTCTTACTGTGGAGCTCAGAACTGGACACAGGACTACAGGTGTGACCTCAGCAGTGCTGAGCAGAAGCACCTCCTTTGACCTGCTGTCAGTACTTTGTCTAGTGAAGCCAAGGGTGCCATTATCTCTTTTTGTGGGAAGGGCACATTACTGGCTAATGTTCAACTTGGTGTCCACCAGGACCCCCAGGTCCTTCCCTGACAAGCTGCTTTCCCGTTGGAGGATGGCCTCCAACACATATTGATGCCTGGGCTTGTTCCTTCCCACATGTGGAATAGGAATAAAGAAAGAAGAAGCAAAGCAGCTGCTGGAGGTAGAGGGTGTGCATTGGGAAAGGTCTGTGAAGGCCAGCAGTCCAGTAGAACTGAACCATTTTGGGTGAGAGGAGGAGAAAGGCACGGCTTGCTGAAGAGAAGAAGGGCTTTGAATGATCTCAAATGATTTAGCTCTGAAAGATGTCCAACTTAGGAATGCTAAAGACAGTATTCATCGAGATTGATATCTTTGGAGGGACACGTGAATCGATTAAAAAGCACCCTTCTGTCTTGAAAGAGCCTGAAAGAAAGGAGAACTCAGTCATGTGCAAGAAGCTGGGGAAGTGATGCTAAACAGGGTGTTTGTGCATTCTAGCTTTCATCAGTACTGCAATAGAAGAATAATGTTTGCATTTGTTCCAGCTACCAAGACTGTGTGCCAGAAGAAATGTAGAGTGAAAGATGTTTTACAAAGGGATTTTTCAGTCTCCAGTATTTAAGTGTCGGGAGTCTCTCTGTATAAATGCATAAAAATGGAGGATTACTCATGTGGTTAGATTACCTGCTATTCAGACTCAACCCATACCTCTCATTTGTGTTCCCTGCTTTAGGAGATTTGAACGGCATTGCAGAACTTGTCTGAAGAAAAATGATTGTCTGTAGTTTCTTAACTGTTAACCACCATTGGAGAAATAGTGGTCAAAACGGTTATCAATTTCCTGGAGAATAAAGAGCAAATACAAGACTTGAGGTACAAAGACCGTTGTGTAGTCCACTTATAGATGCAGAAGAAGTGCCCTGTAATGAATTACTTGTTATATGATTAAAACTCAGGGGCTTTTGCATTTTTCTTTTACAGCTGCCATTTTGTAGGCGAGTTTCATGCTGTCAGTGCAGTGAGAGATGAGGCTTCCTACAGGTGCCAACCATTGGAGATACCATAGGGATCAAGGGGATCCTCCTGTTGGTTGTGGCAGTTCTGATGTGCTTTTTCTTATGTTGGTTGGTAAAATGGAGGTTTATTACTTTAAGCCTATTATATGATCCTTGTTAATTGTTTTGATCACTTTAAAGAAAAAAAAAGGGAAGGCTGAGTATAAGAATAGATGTTATCTGACTCATCATTTAAGTGTGTGTGTATATATATATATAGGCATTATGATTTCTCACTCTTTTTAATACAATGTATAAAATAGCTCCCCTGAAAAAAATTCTGTTTCAAATTTCCAATCTTTTCTGTGGTGCTGGTCTGAGGGGATGGATATAACAACGTGGAAATCTCTTCCTAGAGATTATCATATTTTCATCCCTTAATTTGCAGAAAGGACCAAATGTTGCATTAGTTCAAACTGTAATGTACTGCGCATATCAACACTCTCAGGCTCTTGTGTGGAAGAAATTTCTTCCTATTGTTTCTAGCCTCAGCTGTTTACCTCTCCCTTGAAACTAATTTTAGCTCATCTAAAACATGCAAGTTTTTTCTTTCTGTTTGTTTGCTGTTTTTAGGGGAAGGTGGGAGTGGGACATGGTTGTGATATTGGCATAGATTTAGCGTTTACAGCAGAGGTAGTTTTCATCAATTTCTGACAAGGGAATCGAAGTGTTCTTTTCTGGAAGGAGAGATATTGCTTTTCCTTATAAATGATTGACTATTTTGTGGTAGTAGTCTTTATTTATTTGGCTCTTATCATGAAGAACAGCAAACTTATTAAAAATCTCAGAACATCAAAAATATGTCAATACATAAAACATAAGTACTGTTCCATACTACAGTCTATGCAAAAAACTATGTTAATAAGATGTGAAGGTTGCACAGCTAAGAAGTCAGAAAACATAAATGATAAGATTCTAGCAGCCACATTAACTGAGCCACATTTCACATCCTCTATATTTTATGAAATGCCTTTGACAACATAAATCAGAAAGAGAAGGTGCTATATATGTGCAGCATGGCTCGGTTAATGCTGCTTTTGGAACCTTAACATCTGTATTTTCTGACTGGAGAGTTTTTTAATTGTGTAATGTTAGTAGGTTTTTACAGGTTTTGGGTGGGGTTTTTTTTGGTTTTTTTATTTTGTAGTTTCTCTTTTTAAAAAGGAGAAGAGAGTTGCCTGTACTAATAATGGGTTAGCTCGAGTTGCTTTGATTTAAGCTACAGTAAAAGGCAGTATATAGAGAGCACGTTGTGACAGGTACATATTTGATGCCATATACATTGCACTGACAACTGGTGTAATCATGCTGCTGTGTGCTTTCTGAGGAAAAGGGGGCTACAGGCATGTGTTTGAAGTCCTGTCCTTTCTGTCCTGTACTTGTAGCACAGGGCATGACTGCATTGCAGACTGCAGCATGTTGTAAAGATGCTTGAGCTACCTTTTTTAGGTGAACTGGCTTGTGTACAAGAAGCAGCCTGCCTACAAGAGTGTGGATCTCCCTCTGACCTAATTCACCCTTCTTCAGAGCACAGCAGATTAGCCTAGCATGGCTTTTGGTGTGGTCTCCTTCCAATACCTGAGATAGTTTGCAGTTCTGTGTGCTGCACTGCAGTCTTCAACATAGACATGCATTTAGTGACTCTGCAAAATCCGCTATCTTGCGAGTTCTGTAATGGGGATTATTGTGCTGTGACACAGAAACATGCTTTTTATCCTTTTGCTTCCTTGCTCTGGGTCACGGGGTGAACCAGAATCAGGCCCAGTGTTAATATTTTAAAGGCTCTTAATAAGATTTTAAAGTTCATACTTCAATGTAAAGGCAAGCAGTCTAGGAAAGACGGCAACATAGGTGAACCTTGTGACCAGTGTATTGTCAAAAGGTCACAGCTAAGTGATAAGAAGTAACAGAATTTATATAATGTATGAATAAAATGCCTTAGCATCAGGATTTCTGATTTGCCTGTGATTAATAGCCTTGACATTAACACCCAGCTTTTTACTTGGTTTCCTTTTTGATTGGTTTTTTCCTTTGGTCATTCAGTGAGAAGGACTTGCAGACTTTGTTGAGATGGTGTGTGCACAAGCACTCTGGGGTTGGACATGGTGATCTGAGCTGGGAGACGGTTGTGCACCAGCTATTAAACAGTTATCTGCTGGATGTGTGCCAGGGTGTTTCCCATGTTATATTTATTTCTGTAAACCAGATAAATGTACAGGTGAAGACTTGGGCTTATGTGAACTAGAAAGTTCTAAGTATGAACTAATTTTTTTAAGTATGTGAAAGCCAGAGGGCTTGTATTTTTTAATGTTTTTTTATATTTATAATTTTCTATCCAAAAGTATAGAGAAATGCATGGTTTGAATGTTTGAAGGAAAGTATTTATGTTCTGGTAGAGGTCTGGGATTGGAAATCTTAAGACTGAAGCAGTAGATGTTTCAGCAAATCACAGAATTTTTATTTGAAGGTTTGATAAGGAACGGTGTGACAGCTTTCTTTATAGCTATTACTGAAGTGACCATTGTAAAATTAAAAGAATTAGAATTAAATTTGGCTATAATGTTTTGCTGGCTGGAAGAAGGTGCTATTGTACTCCTGGTATGAAGTACAGGGTATAGTGGGTCTTTGGGTCTGGGATGGTTTTTTGTTTGTCTGTCCTGAATCTGTGGGATTCCCAGTTTTTCCCTGGGAAAAAAATCCCACAGTTTTTCCTGGGAAAAATCTGTGGGATTCTGTTTTGGTTTTTGTTTGTCTGTCCTGAATCTGTGGGATTCCCAGTTTTTCCCTGGGAATCCCACTCACTATACATTTTGTATTGTAATTTCTGTGCAGTTACAGTGTTATAATTGCTCTGAAAGTGGGTTGTCATTGATTATTACATTTCTGAAGCTGGTACTGGTTTCACAATGCTCAGGTCTGTTTCACTGTTTCTCAGCAAAGTAGAACACTGAATCAGGTAGTGTCAGCTTTTTTTCTACCACCCCTGCCTCTTGAGTTCAGCTTTTCCTCTCTAAACAGGGCTTAAAGTTAATCAGGCCAGACACACCCTTCTTCTCCTAGTTTTTTATGTCATGACACTGTGGTCCAGGATTTCTGAACTGTACTGTTGCCTGCTACCAACAGGGTCTGCCTTACCTTTTGGGTATGAAATAGATTGAAGGGAGAGGCAACGGCTGATGTTGCCAGGACTCTTTCCATGTGGTGAGCATGTCATGGTGACTGACGTGTTCAGGTGGGTCCCAGACTGATTTGGCAGAGCTTTTTGTGATGGGGGACATGTAAAGATTCTTCCATTATTGACCAGACGTAGCCATTAGGATGGTTTAGAAGTGCGGTAACTGCATATTGCTGGTATTGTTAGTGTACCTGTGCTGACACACTAATTCTGTTATATTTTAATTTTAAAAATTATTATAATGACTGTAATGCTGCCTAATGATCCTTCTCCTTTGACATCAGTTATGGATTATGCATGCAAAAATTGCTTAAAATTTCCATTACTGTGAAGGTATTACCTGGACAAAGAACATCTGCCACAAGACCCCTTGTTTAAGCAAGAATTAAAGATAATGGGCTAAGTTATAGGTTTAATTGGATTTCTCCTACCTGTTCATTCTGGCTGCCAATTTTGTTCCTCTTTTATTCTCATCCTTTCTTTATTAGCTTTCAGAGTGGTTTAATCACTGATGGCCAGTCATACTTCTCCCAAAATAATGCTATTTGTACTGTGCAAGTCAGATGGGAGGCAAAGTAATTATTACCATTTCTGTGCTTGCCTAGAAATATATTCAAACTCTGGTCCATTTCTCTCTTGAACCGTCCCAAGAATGTGTGCCTTACCACAGGCATGCTGAAGTTGCCCAAATTTCATCTCCAGTGTTGTGTGGCCAGCCACAAAGAATGTGGATATAAGGGAGAAAGGGAGGGAGGGTTTACCTTAAGAAGAAAGAAGATGCTTGGGTCATTTACTCCAAGTGTTCTAAGTAATTGGCTTCAGATTTGTTTTGTTCTGGGGAGGTTTTAATGAAGTTTTTTTTTTACATGCCATTTAATAAACATTTGTCCATAAGCGGTATCTTGTGATCTCCATCACTAAAGCAGGATTAATTTGCATGTTGTTGTTTGTTATTTATTTAAATACCCACAGAAATTATACTGACTGTTCTGCTAAGGCAGCGGTGATGGGTCTCTGCACTGAAGAGTACAGCATCTGAAGCTACATGTAGTATAGTTATTGTTGTGTTTAGGGGTGGTTTTTTGATGCCTTTTTTTTTTTACTTTTTTAATTGGGAGAATATGGAGGAAAATTCCAAGATAACCAACAGAAGTTCAAGAGAAGAGCTCAGTACTCTTTTTTTACAGCAGTGTCTGGAAGCGGATTGCTAGGGAAAACACTTTAGAAAATGGAGCAGTCTTCCAGTTTCTGGCAGTCAAGGTGTTATTGCCTCTTCAGGTTGCTTACCTTGGTTCCTAAGTATCTCACAGGACACAAATACATATTGCAAAGAGGCAGTTAGACCATAGGCATGACTTACATCAGGTCAAATCAAGGATCATGTAGCCTCCATATCCTGCCTCCAGTGGGGCTTTAACTGGATGCCTAGAGAAGAGTGAGAACAATGCAGGCATGTGATACTTCCCCCCAGTACTCTCCAAGCCTCCAGCGATTTTCAGTTCAGGGACTTCCTGAGCCAGATGTGGCTCTATATATTTGGTAACCCTCAGAGGATGTATCTCTTGTGAACTTGTCCAGTCTTTCTTTGAGCCCACATAAACTTTGTTTTCAAAACATCATTTAGCAAGGAGTTTCAAATATTTGCTACCTCTGTGACTGGAAACTTACCTCTCTTGTTTTGAAGTTTGCTTCTACCAATATCTATCATTTAATGCTTTTGTAGATGTTTTTGTAGCTTTTTATCGCATTCTACTTCCTGGTGTCTTTTCCATACTCAAAGGGTTATAGTTTCTTCATATGGAAACTGTTCATACCTTGATAATTATTGCACTTCTCCGAGACATTTCCTACTAAGTCCAAGAAAATTGTATTGAGGGACTTTTCTTTGAAAAAGCTGTGTTGATGTTTCCTAATTCTGATCTTTGTTCTTGCCTGTCCTGATTTATCCTGAACAGTCATCAGTCCTTCATAGTCTTAAATTACTCAAATGTCTGCCTTTTTCTTTTCTTAAAAGCCATACTCCAATTCTCACCTACCAAGTCAGCTCCAGGTTAGAGACTGTATGCCATCATTAGTAATTCAGCTGTTTAATTCGTGAATTTGTTTAGACCTCTGGAGTGATACTAAATGGTCAGTTTGTTCCATGCATAGTCCCATTAGATTCAAATGCATTCATCAAGTCCCTCACAAGGGAGGACTCCAGCATAGGAACCTCCCAAGATTTTTCCATAGTGCACACTAGTGCAAAAAATTTTCCAGCTTCTCTGTGATGACACTGTTTTCTCTGAATCTCCTTTTATACCTCGATCGTTACTTTGGAACTTCAGACTCTCTGGCAGACCTCCCTCTCCTGTTGTGTTTGAAGAAATAATTCATTACTCATTTGGTTCCCTTTCCTAGCTGTTCTTCCAGTTCTTTCTGGGCTGCCTTATTACATTTGAAGTGCCAGAGTTTATAATCTTTTCTGTTCTCATTTGCACGTGGTGTTGGCTTATTGAAGGGTGCCTTTTTGCTTCTAGAAACCTGCAATGAGCCATGCTGATGTCCTTTTGCTCTTCTCAGGTCTTTCTGAATAGGCGGCGAATATTGGTTCTGTGCTTTCCATGTGGTTGTTGTTAAGCAGCTTTGATGCTGACAGTGAGATTTTATTTCTTGCAGCTGTCTTTTAGAGCTTCCTTTTAACAAGCTTTCTGCTTTTTATGTAGTTACACTTTTTGAAGTTAAGCACAACAGTAGTAGATTCCTTGATTTTCACGGTTCCTGTAGGGCTGCTCAGTTTAACTGTGTTATGGTCACTGATGCATAGTGGTTCTGCACCTGTAGGATGTAGAAGTAGATGATTCCTACTGCTCAGGACTGAGCCAAAGGCAGTGGATCCTCATGCAAGTTCCTTAACCAGCAGCTCCGTGGAACAACCTTTGGCAGTTATTTGATACTTTGGTCTCTGCTTTGTAGTCCACTTACTCAGTCTATATAGGAAGTGCTGAAATCTCCCTCTATTACAGTCTTGCACCATGCCTTTACTGATCTTGGTCAGTGTACTGCTGTCAGCGTTGCCATAGTCTGGCCATGCCTGGTGGTCTCTGCACTCGCTCTTCCTGATCCAGCCAAGCTCCAGGCCTCTGCCGCTTGCTTTAGTGGAGTTCTGGTTTGAGTTGTTTCTAAACTCTATGTAGTGCATATAGTGTTACTTAATCAGTAGCTGTCTTCCCTGTGTAGCCTCAGATCAGGCAAAATGGTGACTTGCAAGTTGTTTCCCTTCTACCAGATTTCTGTTACGACTACTGCTAGTGCTTCTGTTTGAGGCTTGATGTTCCAGTGATCTGTTTTTTCTCCTACCCCCCCAACCCCTCTACTCCAGTCCCTTTGTGTAGAAGGCAATGTATTGTCTGTTTGCCTGGTGATATTCCAGCACACCCGTTTTAGTTTATGTTGTAACAACCTCATTTATGCATCAGCAGGGAGAGGGTATTTGTCAGAAGGGGTTGCTTTGGTCACAGAAACATCTAACTGCCTGTGAAATGATAGTGAAGAAAATGAAAGTGCAGGTGAAGAGAACAAATGCAGAAGTGGAGTTAAACTGCTGACCTTCGAAGTTAGCAAGAAGTAGGGCTATCAACTTCTGGCAGAAGTAATAGGAGCAGATCAAGCTGTGGTAGTAAAACCAGCCTAGACAGGAGGTGTTGTGTTTATTACCTAGGAAATACTGTTGTATTGTTGAATGAATGTAGTAAGTTAACTTTAGGTAGAACAGGTATGTGTTTACATGTTGAGTAAACAGATTTATCAGTGTATCAGAAACTCAGAGGAAACAGTTCAGAGATCAAAGCATATCAGATGTGCTCAGGTATCTGAGACATTTGCAGCGGTGTGCAGGACCAACATAAGACCCATTCTAGAGGGGAGAAATTCTGTGTTGCATCTGTCATTCATCTGAAATGGTACTAAATACCTGTGTCTAGGGAAGAGCACAGGTACCTAAAATTGAGGAAATATAGACACAGTATCAGGCACTTGTTGAAAGTGTGCTGTTTCAAATAGCTCAAGAAAATGTCAGTGTCTATTGATACAATGCTTATAGAGTGAACTGATGCAGAAAATTCCTCTGATGTTTTAATTGACTTGCTTTTGGTTATAGCTTAAATTCTCAGTGTATATGTGGGTTCTCACACATATGCTGATTTGTCTATTAATAGCACCTGTAAGAGGTTATTTTGTGTTGCACTTGTGTTTTGCTTTTATTTTTTAAAACAAGAATGTATCTTAGTAGGGGGAGAGGAGACTTAGGTTGAACTGGACAAAACAAAAAACTTGCCAAACCCCATTTTTTTTGTGTAAGGCTTAAACACACAAATGCTAAGGGTTGTGGGCAGAGCACTTCACAAAAATTAGTACTTCCTTACTTATATATTCATATAAATAAATATAAGTATATATAAAAAGACTTTTCGGTCAGCGCATCAGAATGATTCTTCTGTTGATTTGCCTTAGTAGTGTGCACATGAAGAGCAAGCATTTAAAATAACTGCTGCTGGGCATTATGGAACTGTGATGTTCAGAAGCATAGCATTTTCCTTAGTAGCTCTTCTTGAAAAAAGTAACTATACAGAGCACTTGGGCTTATTTTCTGCTCAGGCAATCTGGATCTAAGGGCTTGCATTAACTGCTGAGTGAAAGAGTAGTACTGTTGGATCAGTTGTATAGCTGAGGATATAATTTCTGATCAGGTTGCTGTACAGATGTGACATAGCTTGATTTCATGCCCTGCCTCAACTCATGCATTTGCTTTGCTTGGCTCTTCCAACAGATACCGCCTCAGTATGGTCAGCAAGGTGTAAGTGGCTACTGCCAGCAGGGCCAGCAGCCCTACTACAACCAGCAGCCGCAGCCTCAGCATCTGCCACCCCAGGCACAGTATCTGTCGCAGGCCCAGCAGAGGTACCAGGCTCAGCAGGTAAGCACTGTCCTTCACTACTGACAGTTACCCTGGAGCTAGAAGTGTAGAAATGATCTGTGTGAATTGAACAAAACCCACTTGATTCCGTTTTGAGAGAAGAGTGTTAAAACCAAAACTAAATAAACATGGAATCAGACAACATCCTTCTGAAAAGTCTTTGGGGATATACACACAAATACATCTGCACATGCTTTAAGGCTTTATTTTATTTTATTTTATTTTTTTAATAAAGCCAGTGTACATACCCCAGCAACTATTAATTCTGCTTTTAAAAAGAAGTAACAGTTTCTTGATCTGATGTTAGTGGCGATTTTCCTTGCCTTTATTTTGTTCTGTTTTTTTCTCTCACAAGACATTGTTGAGAGCTTCTGCATCTAACATGGTTACTACAGTTTTGGTTTTTGTGCTCCTTCATTTGAGGATAGATGAGTTCAAGGCATTTTGGAACTGCTTTGCCAAGGGAGCTTCTTAACAGATATTTTTAATTGAGATTACAGCTGTTAATTTGAATGTTGTCAGTTATTACACATCCAGTTATTGAAACTGCATAATTCAATATCCATTGCTGATCTCGAAGTGTGCTTTATATGTTGGCCATTAAAATAAGGCGATTCTGTTTTTAACAAAGATCAGAGTGATAGTGTATGGGTCTGCTTCCCAGAGCTTGAGAAACACCTGAACAAAATGGATGTGCATAGCTGAATGCAGCTGAATGTGTAGGCTCAGTTCTATCTGCAGTCTCAGCTCTGTTAATCACAGAGAGGTGATCTGGAAATGGAAGAATGAAACTAAAGCATACTTGCCATCCTGGGAAATCTAACAAAAGTGAGTTGCTGAAGACTGGGTATTAGTGGAAGCAACAGCACTTGCTACAAATCACTGGGGAATTCTGTCAGCCATGGTTGATTAACATTTTGGGATAATGCTGGTGCAATGTAAAAATCTTAGCTTCACATAAAAATAGTGTCTAAAATAAACTAACAAAAGATGCCGTAAGTAGCAATGGTGCAGAAGGCTCCACTCCTTTGATTTTAAAATAAAGCTATCATAATTTCACTGTGTAATTACGTGTTAATTTTTCTTCATCTACATTTTAAAATTCCATTGAGAATAAACTTTTTTCATTAAAATGCTGGATAGGTTATGAAATAGAATTCTTAATTGTATCTGTGATGTTCTTGTAAATGTCACCACTTTCCGTCTTTTGGATTATATGTAGCTGCCACTTTAAAGATTGCAGTTGTGTCTTTAAATTTAATTTTCTCCCTTTTTACTTTGGTATTAAATGCTTGATTTCTCTGACTTGAAAATACTATTCATAACCATCTTGGTAAAGCCTTAGCAGATAAAGTCCTAGTAACACAGCCTATGAGAGAGAAACACAGCTGCTCCAATGTCTACATATCACAGTCTGTGAAACTGAAATGGTTTTTTTTGCTGCCTTGGACACTTCATAATATTCTAAATACCATCAGTTGAGTGGATTGAATATTTTAGTTTAAAAAAAATACACAAAGCATACCAACTGTGCAGGACTTAGGAAATAACAAGTTACTGATTTGTATGTTGATACGTGTTCCAATTACATTGTTTGATATCATAACCAGTAAAATGAAGGTTTGTGCAATGAAGTGAGGGGTATCATAGGAGAGGATAAAGGCAAAATGAGAGTAAAGCTTTCCGTATATTATAGACTTTAGAGAACTGGGATGAAGAGAAAGGCAGGGACAGATTGATGAGTAGAAGACACTAGCCTCAGTGTAGCTGAATTTCTTCTTTGAGGATTTGAGGGTACAGTGGAGGTGTGCCTAAATCCAGGCTCCAAGGGTGATAAAGGCTTCTCATAGTCAGTAGGCATTTTTGCCTGAGTCTGCGAATTCAGATGATACATCAGGTTCTCACCAACACAGCCTTGCAGTTGGTAATCCTTGGTGTGAGAATTGAACCTGAAATTCTTTGTGGTTTGTGAACGGCTGTTTGGTTATCCTGTTCTTTAGTAGTGGTCAGCCTCTTAAGTTTTGAACTATGATCCCCTGTTCTGAATTATACAGGCTTTTCCTGGAGTGTTTGCATGTAGATGGGATTATTTCATGTAAGTCCTTAACACTCTGGGACTTGGTCCTTTTCTACATCTCAAGATTGGTTCCATGGTTCCTCTTCCTGTGTCTCCAGAACAGTCATCAAGTGAACACCTCCTTTCTAACATTTCTCTGTAAAACCTCACCATGTTCTTCCTCATTCTTGGGGAGCAGCAGTTCTAGAAATCTAGAAAACAAATACCTAACACAAGAAGTTGAAGTCTGTACTTTTGATACTTCCACAACAGTGTTCTTTCTCTGCTGATGATGCATTGTGAAGTAGCCATCAAGTGGTAGCCAGTGTACAATACAAAAATTAATGCTAGGATAACAAAAAAGTTGTGAGTGTACATCAAATTGTGCTGCTGAGACAAATATAAAAATTAACTGTGCTTATTTAAGCATACGTGTCTCTGCTTATATGAGAGTGATGATCTTTTGAAAAGAATTCAAAAATTAGAGTTTACTTGATTAGAATTTTAATCAAGAGAAATAGGAGTAGGTATTCGTGTAGTTTTATGAGTTTTAAGGGCAGAGTTCCCTGAATTTGACCTGTTGGGCAGCCTTATAAAGGGAAAGCTCAAGGGAGATCTTACTGCTGTTTGCAGCTACCATATGGAAGGATGTGGGAGAGAACTGGGCCAAACTCATCTCGGAGGTGTACAATGTAAAGATAAGAGGCAGAAGTGACAGACTGGGACAAGGGAAGTTGCAACTCAGTAAAAAAACAAATCAAACCAACAAACAAAAATCAAAACCAAACAAACCCTGCCAAAGAACAAAAAACCCCAACACCAAACCCAAAATTACCACTAGTGTTTTCAAACATAGGAAGGAGTCCAGGGAGACTGGACATCTTTATCCTTGGAGGTGCTCAAAAATCAGCTAGACAAAGTCTCCAAACGCCATGTTGTCGCTTGACTTGCTTTGAACTGGAGGTTTGACTACATGACCTTTCTCTGGAGGTCTCTTCAAACCTATGTGATTCTGTGTTGCTGTGATTTAATGTTGGCTTTACATATTCTAAATAAAACTTTAAAATAGACTCCAAAATCCTATAATACCTGTTGCACCAGTTGGTGTATCTTTCTCATTTCTTAAAAAAATACCAGTACATCCTGGTTATATAATCTTGTCAATTAGAAAACTGAGGTCGTCTCAGTCATACAATCTGTTATCCTTTCTGTCTGTAATCTTTACTTTTGTTCTTTCTTTCCAGCTCGTAAATAAATTTCCTCCATGTTTTCTGTATTTTTCGTTAACCATTTTCTTATCTTTTTATATTGATTTTGTTATACCAATGCTGAGTGCAAAAAGCAAAGTCCTAGTTTTGAATGGTCACAACTTTGAGAACTGTATAAAGGCAACTGATGTCAGTCTCAAGAAGAGAAGCTGGCCCCTGAAGATGTTTTTGCCTTGTGCTGGCTAGCCAGAATTATGGCAACTTTAGACTATTGTGTCCTGGAGAGCATTGTTGGATCATGAAGCAAGAGGAGATCACTAGTAATATTGAAGTAGATCATGGCAGCCCCAGCTGAGGATCAGAATGTTGTTATTCTGGTTGTTTGCCAAGTACGTAACAAAAAGGCGGTCTTTGCCCCAAAGAGTGTACAGGTTATTCTATGCCCGATGGGCTGGAATCTTAACTTGTTTTTGTAGGAAGGGTGCAGCTGTGAGATGAAGAAGTTTCATGTTCTGTTTTAAGCTAAATAAGCTGTCTCCATAACTGCCACCTTTGTGTCTGTGATTGAACTGATTTTACCTCAAGATTGAGGAGAGAGATGCCAGATTGGAGAAAGGGGGCTTCTCAGTAATTTGTCTTCTTTTGCCTATGGTATTTTCTTTATTTCCCCTGTGGATTTATGTTGGTCTACTTACTTTGGAGATTATCAAGCTGAAAGTAGTGTTTATTCTGGATGGCTGATGGAGTTGTTCTTGCCACCAGTTTTGTTTTATGTAAAATCCTGTAGCGTGATGTGCTGGGCATTCTATTATGAGGAGAAAACTGATATGGAATTCAGTACCAATAATGTTCTATTTTCAATCTTTCAGACATTATGTGGGCGAGCGTCTGCAGTCAGGTGTAACTCTAAGTGTTGTGCCTTGGAATTGGTACTCGTCTTCATTTCTGACATTTTTTTTTTTTCTTCTTGTGGAAGTGTGAAGCCATTGCTCCTTTTCCTTGACTCACTTGAATTCAGGAGGCAACCCTGTCAATAAAAGTAAACAAATAACATAATTTCTGGGCCTGTTCGGTGACTTGTTTCTATCCTTTGTAGAGGGGAAGGAGGAGAACGGGATTTATTTAAATGTTTGAACTCTGAATTGTTTAGATCTTTGTTAAATTGATTGCATGGTGGGCAAAAAGGGAGTTTTGTAAGAGATGATTTGATAATAATACTGGCATAGTTTACTACAGAGCCATATTTTGAGCCAGCATCAGTCATCCCCTCTTCATATCAGGAACCTGCTGTGTAAAAACCATTAAAGGAAGAGCTTCGTTTGAAGCAAATTTATTGCAGTAGCAGATTCCTTGATCATTAGATATTGCCAGTAGATGTAGATACCGCGTTGGTGTTGGTTTTCTTTTTATTTTTTCTCTAGTTTTTAGAAAAACTTCTTTTTACCTTTACTGCTCTTTAAAGTCAAAAAAGAGAAAGAAAGATGTGCTGTACTACGACAGTGTTGCCCTTGGCAGGGTTTTTCATCTTGAAATGGCATATAAATGAATAAATGCTTCAGTTGTTTTTGCAGTTTTAAATCTTTTGCCGTAAGTAGAAGCTGTATTTTGCTCAAGAATGTCAGGTAATTGTGAACTTAAACTGTCATCATTAAATATTATTTTGTTAAGATAGCATGATGTATATTTTTGGTTATGATGCCTTCCAACTGGCTTGTAAACAGCCATGTTTATGTATTTTCTTGTTTTATACAGCATGTGTTCATATGCATTGAGAGAGGATCGTGCCTTTGAGGTTTATTGTGTTATTTTGAGTTGGGACCATATCACTTTTTGACAGATGAAATGATCTGCAAAACAGTTATGGCCTCACTGTTAGTTAAGCAAAAATAGTGGTTTTATTCTGCACCTGCTACTGCAATCCTGAAGCCATCCTTTGTTTTATATGTTCCTTGCAAGTTCCCAGACTAGAGTGGGATTTTGCTGATCACTTTTCTCACATGCAGGCATGAGATTTTACAACGAGGAAAAAGTGTAGCAGGTCTTTGCGGTGGAGTATGCATGTTCACTTTTCTGGTTGGTCCTCCTAGTAACAGTGTGCAGGGAGAGGCTGTGTGTGTGTTCTTACATCATTCCCTTGTGGTTACTATGATTTCTGTTTTTTTTAAATGCCTTGAAGGAATAGTCAGGTAGTTCAGGCTCAGTCTTTAGTCTGCTTTTATTTAAAAAGAGAAAATATTTTATAAACAAGCAACCAGACGAGATTCCCTCACTGTCAGATTTTACTGAAATGTTCTAAAACCTGGCCCAGACCTGGTTTCCCTGCTTACCAAGCAATAATACCATTCCTACTGATCCTGGCAAGATTGTTTTCAATGCAAATTGTTATAGGACAAATAAAGTGGGGTGTTTTCCTGAGTGGGCCAGGGAGATGAATGCAATTGAGGCCAGTTAGAATTTAAGTTGTTTTCGTAGTCCCAGGTAGAAAGGCATTCAGAGCAGGAAGGCGGAGTGCCTGATGTGGGGAGCATCTCTGGTATCAGTCTGTCTCTGTGGGCAGAGGGCTGGAGGCAACTTAAGCTCTTTCAAGGGGCTGCAGCTTCTCTCTGTTTCCCTGAACTGCGATCAGTGAAGGCCATATGTTTCAGGTTTGTTCCTGAACTGGTGACAATGGTGTAAACTAGTCCGAGTTGCAAGCCTGAGATGATGAGAATGTTCTTGCACAGACATCTGTTTTTAGTGTTGAGTCAGTGCAAGGTAGGACAGATAAAACATTACCCGATTTGAAACAGTCTTTGAAAATGTGAACAAAATGTGAAACTAATTAATCCGTTTTCATGTCCAAGCTGTACAACTGTCATGAAAACAGAACAAATTGTATTGTGGCAAAACGCATCACATTATTAAAGTGATTTTGGTACAATGAGGATGAAGTCTTGTTTTTAAATTCAGTGTGAGCTGCTGAAGTTCTTTTAGCAGTGTAATAAGCAGCACGTTAATTAACATTGTCAAGCTGTTTTGGGGTGTAACACTGCAAAAATACTGTTGTAAGTTAGGAATCTTTGTTAAGTGCAAATACCAAATTCATTAGTAAGTAATACAGACAGTTCTCAATGAGTCCAAATTCAAGTTTTGTACCTGAATGCAATTACTCTTTTTAATAAAATCTTCACTCTTAAGTTACTAGAAACTGGTACAGAATTAGCAGACTAATTCTGTAGTTTAGTCTCAAATTCTGTAGTTTAGATTTAATTTAATTCAATTTAAACTTCTTAAAGAAGTAACACATAACTGCCCCTGGCTTAAAGTTGTGATAAAAATTGCTTGTCCTTCTGTCCTTTTAACTTCTGTGCGTGTAATCATCTAACATGAGATGAGTGGTTGCACTTAATATTTGTTGTGTTATGAACCACAGGAAATCTGGGAAGGAACAAGCTTGTATGTTAATGTGACATTTGCTGCCAGGCATATAGGAAAGCATTTTTTGTGGAAGTTGGCTATTATATGAGAACTCATAATCAAATTTAATGTTCAGAAGAGATTGTTGCCTGCCATCATCAGCAGTGGTTGACACCACTGCTTGTTGTGTACCATAAATCCTTCAAGGCTTCTGTCATTTCAGCAAGAGGTGTCCAGTGCATATTCACAGTCTTGAAATGCTGGGCTTTTTTTTTTAGCTTAGAAGCAGGTATTTTCTTTCCAGCATGAAGAGGTACAAGGGGTAAGTGATTTGTTTAAACTATTCAACCCCAGATTTATTGCACTAAGAGCTTTAGCTTCTGAGGTGTGCTTGTTGGCTGGCTTTTAGAAATCAGGGCTGCTTGTATGTAATGAGCAGACACATGCCTAACAAGAAGGCACCTGGGTGAAAATTCTCATACGGATATACATACTCTGACAGCTTTTCCGGCCTCCTTTCTGCAAGATCTGAAATTAGAGACAAGGAAAACCAACAGTATAACCTTTATAAAAAGCATACGTTTTGGTAAACTGAACCTTTGGTTGCCAACCTACTTCAGAGAGACCAGGTAGGTATCAAAAGACAGAATGCAATCTCGATTTTTTTGCATCTGTAATAAAGCTTGGCTGGACTTGGGAAAAGGAGGGAAGGGGAGCAGGCTCTCAGCAACTGACTTCCA
Organism: Pezoporus wallicus; assembly: GCF_028554395.1. Lineage (NCBI taxonomy): Eukaryota > Metazoa > Chordata > Aves > Psittaciformes > Psittacidae > Pezoporus > Pezoporus wallicus. The sequence goes on from NW_026635157.1 coordinate 3,387,439, forward strand.
GGCTCACACACTTAAATCCTGGCTTCTAGATAAGCCACCGGTGGCCAGCACCTCTGAAAGGTGTAACCATACCTTGCTGTATGATGTGATTTAAAAAAACCCTGTTGAAGTACTTAGGAACCACACTGATCTTGTGTATAAAGCAATATATCCTTTTTGAGCCTTTCTTAAGCACATAATATTTTCAGGAAGGGCAAATGAGGTTTGAACCTATGTAGGTTCAGTGAACGCTTAACTGATTGAAGTCTTTGCCAGTTAGAGTTCTGCTTTTATGAAGTCTTATTTCACAATCATGTTGCTTCTGTAATCAACTGATGCTTAAGTAACTGTTAAGCATATGGCTATTTATCTGTGTGGCGGAGGTTACTTAGTTTAGGAGTTCAGTGGAACCACCCGTGACTCCTGTTGTGCTACATCTTCTCCCAGTAGTGGGAGTAGCTGATTATTGTCCATTTGGGGAATGCTCTGTTTGCTCAGCATTGCTTATATCATTCCAGGAAGTGTGTCAAGCCTTTCTCTTTTTAACTCTGTGATTTATATCTGTATTTATAAGATTATAATAGGTGCTAGCTTGTCAGACTTGGAGAATGATCTTCCAGAGCCAAGTAGCTAGCAGGAATAGAGTCAGGCTGAAAAAAGCAAGGCTAATTATCTGTAAACTCACACCTGAGCATGAACACCAAATTGAGGGCATAGCTCGGAGCAGCACTTAACAGCAGTGCTGGCTCATTTTGCTGAGGGCCTATTTGACCAAACCAAAAACAGCTGTGATCAGATTTTGAGAACTTTCTTCTCCCTGTTATTTTAAAGCAAACATTTACAAACATGGTGATCAATTTAGCCAAATAAGAATCTACTCGAGTTTATTAGGTCTGAAGCCTTTATAAAGTTAGCATGTGTAATTACCCCTTCCACGTATCTGTCTTTGAAGTAACTTGGATTTGTCAAGTGGTATTACTAGAGAAGTATTTTATCTTACAAAGTGGTACTACTGTTTATGTATAAAACCTAGCAAGCTTGTTTATGTTTCTGTTTTATAATCTTCCAGAGGGCTGTCAGTGAAAGTATTTGTTTGCCTCTGTGTTGTCTTAACAATTGTGTGGCACCTTCAGTTTAAAGTTACCTCATCGTAGTTAAACATTTTCCCAGTCTGTATGTTCTTTTGCTTTGTTCATCTATTGATGGTTTTCTGACGAAAATAGGCTTTTCTATTTGCAGTTTGAAGGAGGAATTTTGAAGGTCAGCTTTCTTCTCCTGGGAAACCAGCAAGTGCACCTCTTCAGGCACCTGCTGCTGATGGGGGTTTGATGATACCTCGCCGGATAGAGGAGATGGGTCAGAGCACATTGCAAACCTGTTTGGCAGGAATGTTCATGACTACCTGTACCCCACTGGTTTTTAATTTTTATTCCAGTGTTTTTGTATCATTGTAGACTGAGTAGACATAATCGCAGTTCTTGCGCTTTTAAAATGAGCAGTGCAGTCATAAGTTTTTCCATGTACTAAAGTTACGTAGGCATACAGTATCAAAAAGAAACTTCAGTAAATTTCAGCTAAATTGGAAAGAGAGGAGATTTAGTCTGGGGGAAGGAAGGGAAGTCTTATTTTGTTACTTTAAGTGGTCAGTTACGTAGATGCCATTAGTTTGTGGATTCAGCAGGCAGTGTCCCATGTCGGTAACAAAAATCTCTGCAGAGCATTCTAGTGCAAAAGGTGAGGATGCCAAATCGTGTTTTCAAAGTAGAAACTTCAGTATTTCTAAGTAAATAATCCTGAAAGGAAAGATTTTTCATCTCATCTACAGAAAATACATAAGATCTGTCATGGATTTAGTATGTTATACATCAAGAAAAATCTGTTTAATGAGCTTAAATACAGTAAAATACGCATGTTCAAATATTTCTCAAAGTTCTCAAATCAGTGGTTTGGCTTTATTCCGCAAAGTATTATTATTGTTGTTGTTATCATGGTGGCAGTATTTAAAGTTTCTAAATTCTGATTTCTCTCAGTATTTAAATCATAGAAGGTTAATTAAAGCAGTTCTTTATTTTGCGATTGCTTGGGAATATTAACCTCACAAAGCCTGCATTAAATCAGTGAAGTGATAGAATTGCATTTGCTTTATAAAATAACTGTGCAAGAGCATAGACAAAGCCATTTACAGTTCAGTGCCATTAATTGCTTGGCATTTAGGTATTAGTGTAGGAGTCTATTAATTAACTTGATAGTAAAACTATTGGAATGCAGGCTGATAAAAACTATTTTGTTTTAGGATGTTAGTGATTATAACAATTGTTGCTCTCCTTACCACTCTCCTTATTACTTGATTTTTTTTTTTTTACTGTTATTGTGAGAGCAGAATTAATATTGCAGAAATAATTTTATCTGTACTTTTGAAATTTAGCAGTAATTAAAATGGAATAGTGGGTTTATCAAAGGATACCTGATCATGTAATAGTTATTTACTTAATGAATGACCATCAGATTAATGAATCAGAGACAAAGTTATCTGCACACGTTTTAGAATATAAACGCATAAATCCTATTGTAAGAAAATTTTTAAAATGCAAATGTATAGTACTATGAATTAAATGATGAAGTTGTAAAGTCTGAAAAGTACTAATAAATCCGAGTAGTAGGTGGTTTTGTTTTCTGGGGTTTTTTTAGTTCTGTATGAGCAGTATATAATCTCAATTTTAGTGGTCTTGTAAATTATACCTCATGGCCAGTATTCTCATATGGCCTTTAAATTAACACACATTATTTTCCTCAGAGGCAGGAAAAATAAGTTTGATAATATTTCCTGGCATTAAATTTACCACTGTATTTTTCTTTGGCTGCCCATATTTTCTTTAATAATTGAAGATTTTCAGTGTACATATATTTAGCTTTATTTTCAGTATTTTGAATTGGGATTTCGTTGTTGAGACAATGTATTATCTGAATACAGGTCAGCATATATTTTATATGTATTCATTATCCTTTCCAGTATTTCCCTTTTACTGCATTTCTTTGTTACTGTAGTAGGATTCAGAATAGGTTTTGGAGCATGCAGCTGAAACCTTACAGGGTGGTTTAGTTGTTGCAATCAAATATGGAAAACAAAGAGTGAAATACCAAATCAAATTAAATACGATACCATTTGAAAAACATGTTTATCTTTACCTGTTGACAAAACTGCTTGGTGCTTTTGTTGCGGGAGAGAGAACAACTGTTGGTCTTGTTAAGTTGTCCCTCAATAAATCACACTCTGCAAGAGCACAGCCTCTCTTCATGTCTTCCTTGTGCTTCTCCCTGATACCCAATATGGGTGCTTGGCAGTCTTCCCCATGCATGGGTTTAGGTAGAAAATGAAATAACTAGCTGTATGGGTTTTGGGTGTCTGCCTGCAGAATTCATAAAGATCGTGCTCTTTCACCATCACAAGAAAGGTGAGGTTTATTGTTGCTTCATGACCTAGCAACCCCTTACCAACTTTTAATGAAAGTCACTGGTTTTTCATTGCTATATTAAAGGGTAGTCAGTGACCTGGTCTCAGAGCTTTAAGTTTTCATCACTATTTCACTTGTTCTCCACCCTCCTCGCACCACTCCCGGTACCAGCCCAACTGGGAATACTTTCTTTTGACAAAAAAAAAAACAACAACAACAACCAACCCAGAAGTGTTTGTGGTGATGGTGATGAAGACTTTTTCTGCCTCGAAGATTAAAGGAATCATTTGCCACAGTTGGTTTAAATTCTCATATTGTGCAGTCCATTGAATTGCTTCTGCTGGTGAGCGCTTCCTTCTGCAAATTATTGTTCTGTTCTGGAAATTATTGTTCTCTTTCCATTTTTTGGACAAAGGTATTTTGGCCGCATTTAAAGACTGCTGCACGGATACTGTCTTCACAGACGGCAGAGCAAGAGAGCATGTTAATGCAGCTAAGTCTCCAGGAGCCCCTAATGTAACATGCTAACCCTCTCATGTACTGAGAAATTAGGTTAACCAAAACAGTAGAGACGAGCTGAGAAGGCCACTTTTACCAGAATTGTTAGAGATTTCTTTATATCTGAGCCTCAATTCCTTCTCCTGTGATTATGCTGTCGATAAAATAGTAGGTAAGCATCATGTCAGTAATTTCAATAAAAATGTCATTTCCACCTCTGTGGTGGTGGAGTATTAGGGAATAAGTTAACAGGGTTCACTGGGCTGTGATATAAATGTTGTCTGTAACATAGCATAGCTTTGTATTTGGGGGGGGGGGGGGGGGAGAGAGAGGAAACAGACCCCCAAAACAAACCTCACCATTTTGGTTTGGGTTTTTCTGTTGTTTTACTTTTTTAATGTGACCTCAGTGATGTATTTGGGTGTTGCTTGCAACCTTCCCTCACAGATCTGTGGATTTTTGTGAGCCTTTAGATGCTGTCCTGGCTTTTACCTTGAAGCACAGTTACAGACGTGCCCCTAAGAAAACACTGAAGAAATGTTTCCCAGTCTCAAGTGAGGAAGTCTCATCCTTGGGTACCTAGCTCGATTAGCCTAGAGGTAGCAGCTGCTCTCAGTACAGCTTTTCTCTTTATTCTGTAAGCTGGCTTCAGGCTTTCAGCTCTGCTGTAAGCTGCGGGCAGTGCGCTGACCTCGTTTCTGCCAGCGAGCCGTATGCTTGGGAGAGCTTCCACGGCGGCAGCAGGCAGTCTGGGGCAGGCTGCTGCCCTCGGGGGCCACAGAGCCCCCAGCTCCCCTACTGCAGCAGCTGAGCTGAAAGAAATGGCGGGTTTTAAATCCTGCCCCTCTCCTGTGCCTGGTTGGGTTTAGCCATTTCTTCGGGGTGCAGAGCTGTTCCTCAGTCCAGCTTCACGTCACAGGTTGGCTGAAGAGGTGCGTTCCTCATGGAGTTTTAGGAAGGACTAGTGTGGCAGGGCGGGACGCTGGATGGCACAGAATCTGTAAGTCATCACATTAACATAGTAGTCTGTCCCAATTGACTGTAGAGAGAAGGACATCTGAAAACTGTTGGGGATCTTTTTTTCTTTCTTTCTATATAGCTTTGTCAGTGAAAGGATGGGCAGGGAGAGGAAGGAGTGGGTGTAGAAAATGAAAGCGTGGTTGGACTGCCTGGCCTTCTAGGGATTTTTAGGAAAAATACAAAAAGCTCTTATAAACATGGGAAGATTCATGAAAATAAAATTCTTGGTTTACCCCTCATTTCCAAGTACTGTTTCTCAGATTACCTCTCCAGGTTCTCTCTCATCTCTTCATTCACACTGGAACTTTACATCTGTAGAACAAAGAAACTACCTTTTTTTGCCTGTAAATGAAGAACCGACAGCTGTTTATCAGGCTGTGCAATGTGCAACAGTCACATTTTAATGCGAACATCAAACTGGCCTATTTTTGTTTGATGTGGCATGTTACAAGTACGAGAGAAGAAAACTAGAAGAAATGTCTTGTTTCTGATTAAATCCACTATTGAGATGCTCTGTGATCCATGGAATGCAATAGTGGTAGAAAGAGAATAGCAAGATAAGAGTTTCCGAGAATGATTTCATCTTGGAGCTTTTCCTGCATCACTTGCTTAACGTGGCTCCTGGAGACCATATAGATGAGACACATGTGAAAACAGGCTGGAGTGTTTAGGAAGAGAGACCCTTCTGTCTAGTTAGTTGGCTCAGATTACGTGATATGTGACTAGAAGCTACGCTGTCCAAACAATGTTCTTCCTGTAAGATGGGGGGGGGGGATGACAACGACACACACAACTTTTTTTTGACCCTAACTGCATTTAAAATACTTTCAGTGCATTCTGCAGGGCAAAACCTTCCATAGTATGAGTTTCTAATAGCTTCCTGTGAGTCTTGATGGACACAGCCTCAATAATGTATTTGCTTACCTAAGTTAACTATCTTTAGCATCAACTGCTGCCTACCATGCAAAGTATATTTTTTCTTCCCCATCTGGTGTCTTAAGACATAACTTAATGTCAGTCTGTGAAACTTTGGATCCTGATGGGAGAAAATGGTGTTCCCATTGTTAGATTTTTTTGTTTCGTTTTGTTTTCAATTGGATTGAAGAAAGAGATCTGGAAAATAGTAAGGTTTTAATGAAACTGTAGGTATCTTGGAAAAGAAGTTATGAATAGCACTGAAGAAGACGATGAGATGTCTTGCTGACAATGACTGGTTTACACCTGAGGCATACAAACTGATAGGTTTTCTCCAAATTTCTCAAGGTACACAGGATTTGTCTCTGAGGAGTTAGGTGTGATATCTCTATGATGAATTACCTCCTTTTGGAAAGACAAAGGACTACCTTGCTTTGCTGTTTCTCTGAAGCCCTAGATGCCCTTTAGAACATGTAACAAAGGTGAAGACTGAAATGACTTGGTAAGGCAAAGTATCGTCCTTGGTTTTGAGGGCACAGTCATGCTGTGGCTTGACTGTGGGAAAATGATAACCACCTTGAAAGAAGAGCAGTCACTGCTTGCCAGACCCACTGAGGAAACAGTCAACAAATAGCATCAGCACATGTAGGTAGATGCCAGCCTGTTGCTTGCTGTACATCAGGACAGCTGCTTTCCTTATCTCCATTCAGGTTTCATGGTGGTGTAAGGGGTTGGCTTGAAATGATTCACATATTCTGGTTGTGAGCAGGGTTTATTCACTTCACATAAACACAGACTAGCATGGTTAAGAGGATTACCAGACTGCACTGCTAATCCACCTCCGGTGGTTAGCACTCTCTTCTTATATTGTTGGCATAATAGGTGCTGGGACCTACAAAACAATTTTTTCCTGTTCCCTCTGCACAGCAAGAGTCTTACTTTGTGCACAGTGCTCTCCAGCTGCAAGATACCAGCTTCCTTTTCCTCAGGCCTTTAGGGTTTTTATTTGTTTTGGCTTTTCAGCTTCTGATTCATAACATTAGAGACACATTTATACGTATTTCTTTTCTTGACCCAGGATCTTCTGCAGCAGTCCATCTGCATCCTGCACGACCTCTGCAGACCATCTGCCCAGGATTCAAGCAAACCAAACCTCTCTGCTCTTTTGTCCTTAGTGGATCATTTCCTACAGGGTTGCATTCTGTTGGCTGCTTGCATGAGACTCAGTGTTGCCTGTGCCCCTGGGCATACCATTTTTAATGAGTGCAGCCTTACCTACAATAGGCTTCTAACAGGTTGGCTGTCCTTTGTTGTCAGTTTTGTGCTGATGGTATACAACTGGGGAGATGACATGTTAGATGTTACGGTTGGGCTAGAAGCTGGCTGTGTAGCGACAAGTCACCATTTTGGTGAGGTTTTGTTGTTGTTGCAGGAATTTTTTACATTATTTTTATTTTTTCATTGCAGCTTTTTACTGTAGAAGGTAAAAAGAGGGGAAATGTGTCGATACCTATGTGTATACACAGAATAAACAGATACTTGGTTAAGTGGTAACAAGAAAAGTCCTATAGCTCTTAACATATCACTTGCTTTCTTTCTGTTCCACAGTATCCCTTCAGAGGTGAGTAAAATTATCTTGTATTGTAGGGTTGTGTGTTCTTCTTGGCTGCTGTACTGGGTCCTGCCTTCCATTCTCAAGTGGTCGGGGGGGGGGGGGAATTAACATTTGCGTTCAGTTTTGCTGTTGTCACATTGCTGTAGAATTCACTGTTCTCACACTTGAAGTCTTCTAAGGATCAACCGAGTGAATCAAGAACATGAGCTAAAATAGTTCTTAATGAGTTTTTCGAATTGAAGTCTAGTGTATTATTTACCTTCTGTTTAATCATCATGGTGCTTATCTTCCTGGGTGGTCATGTTATCCCTCTGAAATTTGCTGCAGTAGAAGTGGATGAAGCCTGAATGATATTTCTCACCCAGCACTTCTTTAAATGTGGTTTTCCTCCAAACATTAATGCCTTCACTACGCTTTCATTTTCCATTAAAAAGAATTTAAAACTATTTAATAGTTAGATCTTATCTTCTTCGGCAGAACTAATAACAAACGTGCATTTCATCTACGTGGTTTCAAGCATTATCAGCACTATATTCAGGTTTGCAGAGAACGTGTAAATGCGGACAGGCTCACTTGTTTGAAACTAGGTCCAGCTAGAGAATGAAAGCATAACACTGATTAGCATTGTACATCAAAAGGGAAAATGCTGTCCATCTGTGGCCTACTCCAAAGTGGTTGCAATGCAGTTGACTTGGGCTGCAATTTGGTGGCTGGTGAAGCCAGGCCTGTGGCTGGCTGCCACCAAAGGAGGGAGGTTTCCTTCCTCTCTGTGCTCACCCAACCTTTCCAGAGGCCAACTCTGCTCAGTAATAAAGCTGGGGGAAAACGGGTTACTGTTCTTCCAGTTTTAAGTTGCACCATTTCAAAAAGTGGGCAAATAAAGACCACTATAGAAACTAAGGGGGTGTGTATCCAACTACATGACTTGTGGTAGGTGGGAGTAAGGGGCCTTTGACTTTCTTGCAGGCTGGTACATCTCCTTACTTGATCACTTTAAACCTCTGTGGTAGTGAAATCCCACAGCAGAATTAGAGACTAAAAGCTGATGGGTACAGTAGCAGAGAACAAGAGGGAAGAATGTACCCCATTTCCTTCTTCACTCCTCAGGCTACACAATTCTCAAGCTCCATGTACTGCAGTCTGCACACTAAGCTAAAGGTGTATATGAAACAGGGGTGGAGAAATAGTTTTGGCTCTGTGGATGATAAGCAGTTGGTGGTTATTATTACCCAATTCGCATATGGATTGATTTCTGAACAGCTTATGCAATACATAGGTTTTAGGCTGTGTATATGTAAGCAATATGTAGGCATAGGTTTTTTTTTTTGTCTACCTTTTTTCACAGCATGTTTCTTGCAAAGCCTCAGAAGTCTAAACTTCAGCTATTTTGTGTACATGTTTATGACTTGCTGATTATTTGTCCCTGTGCCTTTTCTAAAATCTGATGGGGGAAACCCTGATTTTAGTTATTTTACAACTTTGTTGACAGTTTGTGCTGTAACAGCTATGACATGATTGGGTTTGTGCCAAGTTGGGAAGTTCTGAGTGGAAACTTGTAGCCGCCTGTTTATAAAAGGCTTGGATTTCTTTCTTACACACATGCTCTTCTTCTGTGAGGGGAAGCATTCTCAGTGATTCATAAAAATTCATAAGCTTTGCTTTGAAAGCTGATGACATTTGATGGATGAAATATTGGGAATCAAAAGAAAATAATCAAGGATCCCAGGAGAAAATTGAGCCACAGTATCAGTGGGGGTCTTCTCAGCCATGACTGTAGCACAACACGTGGTAGCATGTCTCTCTTCCCCTTATGTTCCCTCTGTTCAGCCCTCAATAAATCCATTCCTAGAGGCTAGAAAGAAAAATGACCTTTCAAACCTGAAAGTGAGAATTGCCAATTCCAGGCATTTCTTCAGTGACAGACAATTTACCCTAATACTTCTGTCCTTATTTCTTATTTATCAAAATCTGTTGTATCTATTTTGTAATATGCTGTATGTTGAGAGAAATTCCTAGTGCAAAACTGAAGAAAGGCAGTAGGGATTTTCTCTCCTCTGTTTTTCAGTGGAAATTATACTAAGCACTATTTTGGTTACAAAGCCAACCTCTTAGTGAAATACGCTATTATTTAATCATCATTATGTTTAGTATATAAATGGACTGTTTTTACTGGACAATGCATATGTATAAACACATAAAATTATACACACAGCGCCATGCGTATTTCATCTGGGAGATTCCCATGCCTGCAACTCACTGAGAGCAAACTGACTCTTTACTTCTCAAGAACCGCCTTCCAAGTTTCCACTGATCCAAGTAGCTTAAATGGCTTTATGGAGAATATAAGGAGGAGTATGTGTCCCTGGCAGGGGGGTTGGAACTAAATGATCTTTAAGATCCCTTCCATCTATGATTCTTAAGTGTATGATTCTATGTGATCTCGGTCCCATTTGGAGTGCACAGGTATCCGTATCATAACAGACATGGATGTCTGCAGTACTTGTTTCCAGACCTCATCTAGAATTGAGCAAATGGATTTGATTATTCCACATCAGAGGAAAGTACTATGGTGCTGGTGCATTTAAAAAGACAAAGGGTATCATGACTGGGGTTTTTAGTGTGCTCTTCACTGTGTGGAGAAACATTTCATAGATGGTCTTCAAATACCCAGGTAAAAGTAAATTCCATTCAACATGCAGTATTTCTCATGAGGAAGTGTGCTCTCTCTTCCCTCTCCTGCTCCATACCCCTGGAAATTTCAGTAGGAATTAAGATTAAAATCTTGCAAGTGGGTGGGAAAAAAACATGCTTGGTACTTTGTAAGGAATTAATGGCTCTTGATTTTTCACAATATAAAACACGTTTTGCTTCCCAGCAAAATCCTGTCGTGTCTTGTTCCTAAGGAAAAAGGAACAATTGCCTTTATAAAATGACATCTCCTAAATTGAATATTCTGTTTATCCGTTTTCACCACTTTCGGTGTTTCCGAGTGTTCTGTTGTTGTTTGAACAAGTGGTTCTCGTTTGGGGTATTTCTGTAAGAACTGGGAAGAAGTGAGCAGAGTGCTGAGCTGGAAGTTGCAGTCTGGGGCTGCTGGGTTTATTACAGATGCCTGCGCAGTGACAGCCCCGAGCGTGTGCATGTGTGTGTGCGCGTGTGCGTGCGCGTTTTGAAATAAAAAGGAAAGCAGAGGTTTGCTCATTTGTTTGCCTATTGTAAAGCTGTCCTGCACCTTTCTACTCCTTTGTACTGGGGTGAAGGCTGCTGAATGGGGGCCTTGTTCCATTTGTTGATTTTAAACCTCACTGTTAATCCACAGGAACCTGCTGGTGTGCGCAGCAGGAGAGCTGTGTGACAAGTGGAAATCTGGGCGGGGGGGAGCGCGGGGGGTCACAGGGGATAATAATCATTCAGCCATCAGCCTTTGTCACCCTTAAGCCTAATTGTTACCCTCTGCTGGTAACCACATTGAAATGCTGGCCTTTTAAGTGTTTCTTGATTTTACTTGGCACAGGCTTAGGGATAGGATCGTTTATTGCTGGGTTTACATCGTATCAGGTTTGCTAGGGTTTGTTTTATTAGCCGCGTTGAATTTTCTACGTCCCTTAAAATAATTCAGGAGAGTCCAAAGATGTGGAAGGGGCTGGATGGAAACAGTACAGTTGTTAAGCAAATTTCCCTCTGTCAGGAGCTGGGATAAAAGGAGAGACAGAAAGCTTTCCTGCTCTGCAAGCCGGCTCTGTCACGGAGTCTGTGCATGAGCAGTAAGTGTCGGTCTGGACGCTGAGCTGTCTGAACAGCCCTTGGTAAAGCAGAACAAGGCAACGTTCAGGCTGCAGTGGGGTGGGCAGGGGTTGCTTCCCCTGCCCTGTCTTTGCGCCAGGAAAGCGTGTGTTCCTTCAGCTGCGTGTCAAAACTGAAGGTGTGGGGGTGGCCGAAGCACGCTGAACTGGGAGTACACTTGGGAGGGGGAGAAGAGAATTAAACCGTTTAAAAACAACAGAGAAAAACCTTTCAAGGTGAGATATCTTTTCTAGCACTCAGGAACTGGTTCTTCAACTTTCCCTGCCAGTTACACATGCTGAAGTCAGTACTGTGTTTTCTGTTGTTTTCCTTGAAGAAGTTAGTGTAGAAGCTGCTGTGGTAGCTAAAATGAAGCCTGAATCTAAGGCTTTACGATGGGCAAGTGTGAAGTAAGCTTGTGTTGTGGGTTGTGGGACAGCAAAGGGGAGGTTGTTTAGTTGCTCTCACCGCCCCTGTAGTGGGTATTGTGTTAGGCCATTATGTATGACTGCTTGGGCTTCTTGCTATAGGGAGGGAGGTAAGTCACCTTACCACAAAGCTGGTGTTGGCTTTGGATCTACACTTTCCTTCTAATCTGTCAGATGCACCATGTCTCCAGCAGAAGCAGCAACTGCGTTGTGCTACGACCTGATAGCTAGTGTTTGAAAGTTGTGTCGGTAGTAGCGATGATAAATCTAGGGTTGTTGCAGGAGTCTGATTACGTAGCATGATTACAATCTTATTTTCAAGTCCGGTCTTCCACCTGGCTCAGTACTTCCATCAAAACGCTTGAGAATACATCTCAGTAGGATGAATGTATTGAACACCTAGTGCTTGCTACTTTTACAGTAAAAGGGGGTCATTTATTTAGCAGGCTTGTTTTGGTGTGTTTCCCCATCTTCCAGTGGTATGGTTCCATGGTTGTCAGCATGTTTCTCAGCTCCTTGCATTTCTTTACAAACAGTGCAGGTCATAGTGGTAGCTGTGAGGGCTTGATAATTCCATCACAACTGTTGAATAAAAATTTCTGATTAAAAAAAAAATACAACCCATCAGCATTATGCTGTTGTATTTTCACCTTTCTGTGATGTGGATTTAATTGTAATTACTAAGTCAGGTTAATAATTCTGTTTCAACTGTTGTTTCAGGACATGTCTCAGGAAGGCTATGGAACCAGATCTCAACCCCCTATGGCCCCAGGAAAGCCTAACCATGAAGACTTGAACCTAATCCAGCAAGAAAGACCATCGAGCTTACCAGTAAGAAACTAATGCTTGTTTCAGTGTTTTAAAATTAAAGCAGTTTACGTAGCATTTCATTGCATCTAGGCTGAGCAGATGATAAATACTGAAAGAAGAAATATTGAACAAGGTTGATCAAAAACTGTTTTTAAACATATGATGAGAACAGACAGCTTGTGTATAAGTGGACCTTGCTTAGGCTTGTTATGGTTCAAAATAGCACTGTTTATGCACATGCATGTTTTGTGCTTGTGCACATATGTATTTGCATAGAGGAAATGGATTGACTTTTTTAGCTCTAGGAATTCTGTACTTGCACAAAACAATCTGTTGAGGAAGAGACTTTTTTCTGTGCCCTTTTCAAGGATTTCAATAGATTCTGGTTTAGAATACTGCTGCCAGGAGTTACTTGCTCCAAACCCTGAGCATCAGTAATGAGTTTGACATGTTAATTCTGCTACTGTCTACTACACTGTGGAAGTGTAGAAGTGATACTTGGGCTAGGTTGATCTTTTGGTTAGCAAACTATTTTGGACTAACATTTCTTAGTTTTTCTGAGTGCCGTGCATTGTGCTGTGGGGAAAACAGCACAAATTAATATACTTTGCAAAGACACTGCAGCTACTTGCATTTCTGAGTACCTTATTTCACTATAATGGAGAAAGTACTCCTTAGCCTTGTGTCTGTGTGCCCTTCGTGGTTTCGGGATTTTCTTGTTTGTTGGTAGTAATCCAGCATGAATTTAAACCAACTGGAATATGTTCAGTTTGAATGATGAAAATTTTTTATAAACTGTATGCCCACTGGCTTAGAATAATGCATCGTACTCATACAGAATAGTTTCTGCAGTCCATTATGTATGTATTCATCTGCAGCTAGCAGAGAGATCTCTATGAAGAGTTTACCTTACTAAGACATGTAACAGATCTGGTAGTATGTAATGTAGTTTACCTCTGGCACATACAATGATTGTCAATCACTGAAAATAGGGCAGTAAACATCTGCACAGCATTTTAAAGTTATTTCTTTGACATGTAGGAGGGTATATGTTCCACAAGTTCTTTATGAGACGTTTGAGACATGCATGTTGCAGGAGAAGCGATGGAGACTTGTGTAAGAAGAGATACCCGTTTGCTTTGAACCCTGTATTTATTCCACAGTCCTTCAGGAAACCTTTTTTAAAAGTACTTATTTCTCTGACCAGGTCTCAAAAATGTATGTTGGCAGTTACCTTAAAAATAGTAGCTACTGTGGACATTGTTTTGGCAATAGCTGTGCACTTTAAAAAGCAGTGACATTAAAAGGGACGTTTCACCTCCCCCAGTTTTTCATGAGCAGTGTTCATTAGGGTAGAGAGAAGCGAATTTATTTATCAATTAAATGTTCTGCTAATTTGCCTATGGTTTTCTCAAACAGTTGTCCTACTTTTAAACCATCCTCTGTCCTACCTCCATCATCATGCTATCTAAGCAGAGTATTGGGTATTATCTGTGTCTCTGAGTGTTTGGTATATTTAGTAGCTCATTATTATTATAGCAATGAGTAAGCTGGTAGTATTAACAGTGAATATTAACTGTTTTGGCCACACATCTTAAACTGCAAGTTAGTCCCAAATTCTCTTATTGAGACATCTCATTACTGAAAAGCTTTGATACGTAATCAGAAAGCACCTTGTGTACACAAAACCCCTGCTGTTTAGATATGGAAGGGAATGGGAGGTATTAACCATTTTGTATTTTGTTTTGGGTTTGGGTGTGTTGTTTGGTTGGGTTTTTGTTCATTTTTCAAATTGAGAAACAACTGCAATCCTTCATATGTGGCAATAAGGCTTTTTTTTTGATAGTGTGATCAAACTCGCCATCATCTTGCATCCAAGGAAAGCGTCTTAGAAATTAGAAGCAATCCATATATTCAGAGTATGGTGAAACAAGGTAGATGCTTTAATATAGCTCTGAGGTATGGATGGCTTGACTGTATGAAAATGGTGTTTTTTCTCTGGAGCAAGAGAGTTCAGATTTGAACTGCTACAAAAACCTGTGATCACTATCCCTTGTTTAGTATTCCTAATTATAATGTCATTTTGGGATACTAAATACGGCTTCTTAAGTTTGTTTTCAAGGTAATGCTGTTCTTCAGGCTAGTAGTCAGTAAGTCATCTTTGTACAGCGAACCTTGAAATGATAGTGGTGTTATGCTTTTAATAATAAAATCTAGTTATGTTTTTTATTTCATGGTATTCTGGTATTTATACAATATGCCCGTTATCTTTTTGTTTCTTAAGGGCATTGTGTAAAATCACAGCAGCTACATAGCAAGCTTACATGACTGTCTAAAAACAACAAAAGAGATGTAATGCTAAATGGTGAATGGTGTTCTCTGATGTGGCTTTGAAAAGAGTTTTCCTTTGATGGATTTGAAGAAGAGCTGGCCACTTTCTGCAGCACTGAATGCTGGCTTGTGTCATCCTTTGGGGGACTTTTTTCAGCAGGTTTGTGTCACAGTAAGTGCAGCTGAACAGCTCAATAGTTGTTCCGTTTCCTTCACACATTGTATATAGAAGTCCTGGCATGAATGTTCCCATAAAGTTCAAAGCGGACAAATTTGTAATGTGGGTTGGTAACAAATGGCTACAAACAAAATATGGCTTTATTAGCTACTTCTAATGGTCTGTCAGATTCTATACAATGCTTGCTTTCCTTCTCCCAACTGCTCTGATATCTGGAGGGTTTGACCTGTGGGTCTCCGACCATGTGGAGTCACTGAGAGCCCAAATGAAAAGTTGCACAGAATAGTGCTCCGAGCAGTTTTGTTGGGGTCACAATTAGAAGGAAATCTCAAGCTTTTGAGAAAATATGGGAGTCAGGTACTCTGTGAGGAAAGGAAGTCATAAACAGAAACTGTTCCCTATTAGAGTGGAGGAATAAAGGGGTGAGAGGCTTGAATGAAATTGTCTGGAGAACAGCTACTAGAGAATATATTTATTGAGACTTAAGGGATAATAACAAAATGCACATTTCTGCTATTGTGAGAAAGCTAGAGCACACTTACAGGAAAAAGCTTCCAAATGATGTATCTGCAGATTTGTTGTTGCAGTAAAGGAGCTTGTGTCAGCAGTAGGCTGTGTGTGTCTGTGAAGGCTAATCCTTTATTTTGTCTTTAATGAGTAATTTTGTAAATGTTGGATTTTTGTTCACGTTGGGTTGTGTTGATAGAATGAAGAGCAGAAAACATAAATTAATTTTTATTGGCATGAGTGTGAAAGTCATTTTAGATAGGCATTTTAGAAAGTCATTTTAGATAGTGATGGTTTTGCTATTACTCTCTTTTAGTAAGGTATTTTTTTTGTCCAATATCAGGTGTGCTTGTTGTCAAATGGCCTACTTGAGGTTGCCATGCTTTTGAAACACAGGTTTCTGCTGATTTTTTTGTGTTGCAACCTATAGGTAAAGTTCTGTGGCTGCCTGAGGTGTTGTAAGCCCAGGGCAGTAGCAGTCCTGCTGTGTGCCCCACAGCATGCCAGCTGTGCCCTCCCATGTCCTCCACTGTCATTCCTGAGACCAGCCAGTGCATTTGACTTGGGGAGTTGAACCAGCTGAGAAACAGCCACTCTCTTTATTTCTGGGTTAGTTTTTGGCTGAATCGTTGTGTAATTGCATGGGTGCCACTGGTACCTCAGACAAGGAGATGGGAATCAGAATCTGTGAAGGGAAAGGAGACAGTAGGGACTGCAGCAGCTTTGATTTTAGCCACATTCTGAAAGACTGTATGATCTTCCTGGAAGGGTTTAAGATGCTGTCATTCTGTCAACTGAGACACGATGGCACAGCAGATCCCAGTGTTCACAGTTGGGCCCTGCAGCAGTCACAAAGCCACCGACAAACACAAGATACTTCACTTCTTTTTGTAAGGTTTCTGCCAGTTTACATCCCTGAGTGCAAGCCCAGAGGCATAAGCATGCATGGCTGGAGGCCACTGGGGAGCTGGGCTCGTGGCAGCCCTCATCTGCATCAGTGTAAACTGTAGGGATATTGTGGCCTTAGTCTTATGTCTTAACTTAGGCTCATCTTGCATTTACTGGAGGTCATGCAGTGTTGAAGGGGGATGATGGTTTCTGGAGTTGAGGAAATCAGTGCTTTACCTGGTCACTCAGAATTCTGAGTTCATGGATTAATTCTATGATATCACTTACTCACTGGGTCGCCTCATGAAGGCAGAGCAGGTTCTATGGAAAACAAAATAGTAGCCAACAGAGGACGTAGAATGCCACTTGTATCTTGTGCCATGCTGTGACTTGAGAAGTTTGTTTGTGGTTCTGCAGTGTCTATAGTTGTATGAACTTCAGTGTCAGGTAGGTCTCAAATACTGCATATTGTTGCTTGGACAGAGAAACTTTTTAAGTTGCCAGTTGCCTTGTTTTGTTATGCTTAGTCCTGTGGAAAACAGTACATCTGCAATCCCTTCCTGATTTTATTAACTGCTTCACAGTTCTGTTTTACCTCATTTTAACGAGCCTCTAAAGGATGTTTTGAGTGCTTCACACTCATTCCTCTGGTTGACACACCTTTTTCATTGTAGAAAGAGGGTACTAAATTAGATTTCAGAGGATATCTGTTGAGAACTGCTAGTGAACTAAATGCAAGATTAGGTGTACTTGTCTCACAGAACAACATCCTTTCAGATGCATCTTGATAGGTGCAGGCTGTAAGGAAAATACATAGGATGATTGGGAATCCACATTCCCTGTTTCACTTCTAAAACATGAATTAGCTTGGAAAGTCATCTTGAGCAACAACACTCACTGAACAAATGCCTTTAATGGCTGAAGTCTTAATAGAGCAGGAAAACAGCTTCCAGCAGTATTTGAGAAACTGTGGTTGACACCAGGAGATACCTCTTTTCTTAGCAGTTAAACTGCTGGGACAAGGGACTCTGGTGACATTTATACAGAGCTTAGTCCAGTAAGCCCTAATCATGATCAGGTTTGTGATCAGTACCAGAGTGTAAATATTAATCACCACTGTCACCCCTCTGGTAAGGATGAATCAGGTAAGAAAAAAACCCCCAAAAACCTTGATCTAAATTTAACTGATGTTTTAAAATTCAGAATATTATTTCTGATTTGATGGGGGGGGGGGGGGGAATCTGTAAATGGATTCTTGGTAACTCTTGGGAGGCAAATGCAGTTGCCAGTTGACAAATGCATGTGTAATGCATGATAGCAATTCTGTCCTGTAGTTATTTGCTTCTATTCATGTCTCTGTTGAAAATAACTGGGAGTATGTTAAACCACGAACAAGAAGGAAATACAAGTGTGTAATACTTGTGAATTAAATTTTCCATCATTTTTACATCAAGTAGGATAAGACTGGTGTGCCTCTTTCCCACTTTCTTTTTTCTGCAGTGTTGTAAAATAACTGAATGATCTTGTTTTCCTTTGTTTGGGTCAAGAAATTTTAGCTGAAAATTGTTACTCTGTGAAAGAAGATTATTGACTCAACAAGCCTTCAATTTTCAGTGAATAACACTCCCACCATCTAGCTTCAGGAACATGTGGTGCATGCATTCTATTTTAAAGTACAGACTGTAATTTAAAACCGAGGCAGTTTGATGCCCCACTGAACTTTGTTTAAGCCTGGAATAAAAGGAAAAAAGCTTCAAGTTGCAAAGAAGTGACTAAGCTTTCTCAAAGGCTTTTCTTAGCCATTGGAGTTAGAAAAAGTTGCTATTTTTTCCAAGTAATTTTAATTCTAGAACAAATGCATTGGCTACTTTGGGGTTGGGGGTTTGGTGGTTTGTTTTGTTGTTTTTTTGTTTGTTTGTTTGTTTGATTTTGTGTGTTTTTTTTCCTTATTGCCATTCTATGTAATACGCCTGTACTAGAACAAGATTCATACAATGCGTATGTATAGGGGTACCAAGTGCATGTATTTCAGTTTGTTTCTGAGGTGCAGAACATGCCCCATTGTTGGTGCTGATGGACATACAGATTGTGTGTGTGGGCTCTTGTTTGTGTCTTGGTGTCCATCAGAATAGTGGGTCAAATCCAGTGTAAGTCACTGCAGCGCCACCGACATCAGTGCTGTTATCGGGGAGGGGGATGCACTTACACTTTGTGTGTTGTTGAAAATCTCAGCCTGCATGCTCATGCATGTTTTACACTGGCTTCAGTGAAGCCAGGTTTTCACATGATGATCAAACTTGATTCATTGTCTGAGAGTCAACTTGTACATTCAGTTTAAGTCCTGTTTCTGGAGAAAAGTACAGTTAAAGTAATGCAGAGCAGCCATGGGCATATGTTGTCCATGTAGTGTTAAACTGAAACATTGAAACCAAAACTGTTGATTCTTCAACTAATTATTCTTGCTATTAAAATTAAAATGTGTAATGTGAAGAGAAGCTCCTGTTGTTACTCGTGTTTTGTGCTTTACAGGATTACTTGATTTTGCTTGATAGATTGATCACATTTATTTAAAAAACAGTGCTAGGTGATTATTGAAGTATAAAAAACTAATTTCACTAAGTACTATAAAAAAGATTCTTGGCTATTCCATCACCTTATGTTTTCAAAATACTTTACAATGTTTACATTAGCCCTGTAATAACCAGATTACTAATACAGGATCTAAGAAAATTTACAAATGAAAAAACGGAATACTTAGTCTGGCCTGTACATGAAACTTACATGGAAAACATGCTAAGGGATTATAGATCCCAGTAGTGGTTAAAGTTGCAAAAAGTTGTGTTTAAATGGGCCAGTGTTGTCCTAAGTGGAATATTAAAGTATTAGTAGGTTTTTTCCTTTTGAAGCCACAAGGAGTTGCACTAACATACTTGATACCTCCAAATACCAGGACAATATTGGTGTTGATTCAGGAATTAAAGAAACTAGATTTAATTTGGGTGGTTGAAGAATTTTTATTCCACCCCCATTGTCTCTCTCCCCCTGCCCCAAGGCTCCTGCCTCCATAGGTGGGGCAGCTAACCTGCGCTTCTGATAGCCCCTGAACCGCTGAAGAAGCTTGCAGCCTGAAGTGAGGGGCAAGCTGAAAGCCCCCAGGGTTTCTTTAATATGCAAGGCCATAAACTGTGGTAGCATGGGTGCCTCTGCATGCATGGCTCAGATGTACCTGCTGCAGGGGCAGTAACTGAACTAGCTGTCCCTTCAGTCAGCCTAAATTTCCAAGTCAGTGCTTTTCAGTTCTGCATTTGGGAATCTCAACTAGAATGGTAGGGGTTTTAATTTGCAGATTAACCTTTAATTTTTGAACATTTTACACAATATGTGTCCATGGATATAGTGTGTATAAAAGAATGCTTATCTTAGCTGCTTGTTTATTTGTAAATTTTGAGTTGATGGCTTACTATAAATTCCAAAGTTTAGTATATTCTCTGGTGCCTGTCTTTGTTCATGCCTGTCTGAAAATTTGGATTACGACGCAGAAAGTAAGACAACAGAGTATTAATCACTTGAATACTATTTCAGGAAGTACCTGAGACACTGTAAATGTTTTCTTTCTTTTATTTTTACCCCAGGTATTCCTGTAAGATAGGATTTTTTTTTTTTCCAGAATGACTCCTTGTGCTCATCAACCGTTGTGAAGTGTGACCTCAGCTTCATAACCTTGACTAAACACAGTAACTCATTCTAACCAGCAACATCTGAAGCCTAGCAGTAGATAGCTTTTCTGTATCTTCCTCCATCCATTCCTGTCTGCTGAGAACTACATGTTGACTTCTCATGCTAATGTTCCAGCTTTCATATTAAAAAAAACCTAAATTTACCAGTCTTTGATGTGAAGGTCACTTGGAGCGGTCCTGGTCAGCTCCCTATTTCTGCAGATGTTTATGCAGTCACAGTCAATAGTCTGAAGATTAAGCCAGGTTTCACAGAGTTTTGTCTGATTGTTTATGGTGTATCCATAATTGCTTGGGATTTTAGGTACCAACATAGTGCAAATGGGAAGTGTCTGTAATGTATTGTTTGTTTTGATTGATTCATACATATGAATCCCAACAAAGTCAGTCCTGTGTGAGGCTTATTCATGTTTTGCTTTATTTTTTTGAGGTTTGAAACAGGTTTTAAAATTTCTCTCAAATGCGTTTTCTTGAAATCAAATGTCTTGTAATGCTTAAGCCTCCAAAACCTTTCTTCCTTTGCTGGAGTCATACATCTTAGATTCACTATCAAGTCCTCCCTTGAAGACAGTGATTCATGGTGGCTTTTTATAGAATCTGTGCTATATTGTGCTGTATGTGAGAAGTGCTTCTGAAGTGTGTTGCATGTAAATAGGTTTCCATTATCAAGTTACCTTTAAAAATCTAAATGCACACACACTAGATGAGAGGGGTTTCTGCATTTGTCTTTGGAAGGCACTGTACTTTTAATTCACTGCATCAGTTTTCCTTAACATCATGCAGATTATTCTGTGCCATTTCCCACACAATTCCAGACATAGTTTTGCTCTCACAGGAGTTTATATAGAGGGTCCTATTTGAATCAGCAATGTAATTGCAGGGGCTGAAGCATCATGGTGTGTTGAAATTAAGATAGAAAAGTTGATAACATCAGGAAAAGGGTACTTTCAGTTCCCAGTGTTAGGCTTTTGATTTCTTTCCTTCCATGTAAACAATTGCAGATGACCCTTTTAATCATCTCAACCTGTGAAATAAAACTTATTGCGTTACATTAGAATTAGGACCTGAATTTTGATGCACATTTGAATAATTGCATTAGTATAGGGAAATACACCATTCTGGGTCATTTACTTCACATCATAGTTAAGTGGCATGAATTTATAACTGAATATGTGGTGTTGGTGTTGGGTTTGGGTTTGTTGTTTCTTTCCCCTTCAAGGCAGAATTTCACTTAATAGTTTGAAGTGATCATTTTGGGAAGTAATATAAAGATATGTACGCATGAGAGTTTGCATCTTTGCATGTAGTAATACATTATGCATCAGTAAGCTTTAGTAAGGGTTGCTGAATACACAGTAGTGGACCTAGTTAAGAGAACAAAGCTTGTTTTTATGCCATAGCATAAGGTGTGGACTCACGTGTATGTTTATAGTATCACAGATGATGAATTTTGCCAATGCATTCTGCACAGAAGATTATGAAAGAGATATAAAACATTATTTTTTTTGTTTCTTAAACTGTGAACTATACAACTGTTAGTGCTTGTTTCTCAAAAGTATGGAAATAAAGGAACTGGAAGCGATTTGAGATTTTTAAACTTGCTTGTTAAAAATCAAGTAAGTTAGCAAGCTTGTATAGGTAGATAAAATGGTGTATGGATTAAGTACATATATTGGCCCTGGTGAACTAATTTGTTATGGCATGGGATTAAAACTTAATGCAGACTGTTACCTTTCCATTTTAGGCTTTTACAGTGAACTGAAAGCCTTGCCAGTTTTTTTGTAGGATACTGCAGTGGAGATGGAAGAAAAACTCCAGATTATCTCTATCCCTTGTTCAATTTACAGACCATGTCAAGATTTTAATAATAGGGCTTAATGAAAGCTTCATAAAACTCTTATTTTTTCCATCCTGTTTATTGTATCATTAGACACCTACATGAAAGTAGGAAAAAAATAAACTTGTTCGGTACAATTTTCCACTCAATTCTCCAGGATTTATTGTAACAAGGCTCTAGAATTTAAAAATCTATTTGGTGGTGGGTTGTTTTTTTGTTTGGTTTCGTTGGTTTTTCTTTTGTTTGTTTTTTTTTTTTGGGGGGGGTGTTTTGGGTGTTTTTTTTTTTCTAGCATCTCATGGTTGTGGCGTCATTTGGATTCTCTCGTAGTCTATTTTCTCTCCCATCTTCATTGCTTTTTTTTGTTTGTGCCTTTAAAGAAGTCTTGGGAAGACCCCCATATACACACACACACCACTGGTGTTTTTAAATGACTGCTCATTCTTCCTGCATGGCTTGTTAGACATTTTGCCCTGTTGGAAATCACAGTAACAGTCTTTTTGATCCTATTCTGATGGATAACAAAGTATAGGAATTTTTTAGGCTCTGAAAGTCTTTGGCTGCTTCTAGCCAGAGGGTTATTCCAGTGCTTAGGCCACAGCTCGGTGTGCGGGGGGCCCTTTGGGCAACCTACAGAGTTGTCTTTCTCCTCTGCAAAGAAACAGAGGTCAGATATCAGATCCTATGAAACACTGAGAAATGCACCCATACACATACTCATATATAAATATTGTAACTCTTTAATTTTTGCTGGTTAGAACTAGTGATTTCTAGTGCCTGCTTTTTAATGCTTGTATTCAGAATAGTACAGGTCAGATTGAAGTCAATCCTATAAATCCCTTACCTTAGTTTTGCCAGGAAAACAAACTTTCCCCTCCTGTATAATAATTTTGATCACTTGACCTCCATTTCCATGGAGATGTGATCAGAGGGCTATAGTCAGCTAGCCACGCAGGCCAAGAACTATCTTTTGTCACTTGCGGTGTGCAATGAAAGTAGATTGGAAGAGTAATTAAAGGACTTATAGACTGACATGTTTTTCCTCTACCACCCACATCCATTAAAAATGTAACTTGGAAACAAAACACGTGATCAGCTAAGCAAAGGGTTGTTTGGTGTTTTGTTTTTTTTTGTGTGTTTTTTTTAAATTTGTTTAAAAGAAAACAACAACAAAAAAACCCACCCTTCTTTAGTCTTCAGTGTTTAAAATTACTACTTTTCCAGCAATCCAAGAGACTGTATACCCTTCCATGTATATTTGTATTTCACACAGACTCCTGATTCCTGCACGCTTAGTTTAGATGACATGGACTCAGTTTGGCAAAACCTGAATTTGTAGCCCACAGAACAAATACATTTGTAACTAAACAAGTGCAGAGTGGGCAAGGTCAGTCTAGGGTTGTTGATTCAGGGTCTCACAAGATTTGGCTCATGCTTGTGAGCAGTAGGTACCTCCCAGTCTTACCAGGGTGACTGCCAAAACCTGATAGCAAGTGCTGGCCTGCATTGTGCCTTGGGCCAGGAGCATATAGTTCAGGGACATGGTGCGGTGGTGTGTGCTGCTCGCCCAGCAGTGCCCATGGCCCAGTCAGCTAAAGGGCTGACATGTAATCTTTGGCTGAAGCACGTGCATGGCTCCTGTGCTTGTGTTAGCTGGCTAACTAGTATGCTTTGTACTGCTGTATGTGAGGTTTTGGTCTCTGACCGCTCTCTGTCAGATGGGAAGGTGCCTTTCTGGTAAGGATACAAAAGCTTGTGGTGCTTAATGACCTGGCAAGAGGGGAGCAACGTGTCTCTACTTCTGCAGGACAGGGTTAGGTTTCCTTCAGATCAGGGTATGTATGTAATACCATTTAGATTATATATATATATATATCTGTATATGGTAACAGAAAGAAAAGCACGTTTAAAGGTGTTGGGTTGTTCAGGGATCTGTCTTTTCAGCGGCTCCTGTGTCTCCTGTCTAAGCGGTTTGCAGGTTAACCCAGCTTTAGTAAGCAGAAAGGGACTATATTACCTTTATGTTGGTTTTGGCACACAGCTGTGATGCTGTGGGCAACATGGCACCTGAGAGAACTGCTCACCCTCCCAAAGACTTGGTGAAGCAGATTTAAAAAACAAAATGCATCTGCACTTGAATTCACGGCTTCCTGGGCAGCACACCATACTATTGCTACACTACAACAGCCGCTCTATAGATTGATTTCTAAGTGGATATTTTTGTCACGCTTAATAAGAGCGAGCATATTGATGAGACAACAGTGTATAACCGAACATCTGTTTTTTCTGCACTACTGTTACTCTTAATTGCCAGTATCCACACAGTGGCAAAACTTGAAAGTGAGCTTTCGCCTTCCCTGTGAGGGTTTTCTCCACCGAACCAATCTTGCAAGTATCCCGTACTCTTTTCAGGTAGGGTGAAAAAATGAGGAGGACTTCTGCTGTTGTTGTTGAAAAAGTGAAAACGACTTTTGTTGTTGTTGTCGGAATGACAGTGTAAAATTAAAAGCGCGTTGATTCAGCAAGCTCGGATTCTTCCTCCTGGCTGGGACAAGGGGCTCGGCCTCCTGTGCCGCCTGCTGCCCGCATGGAGCGGCGCCTGGTGAAGGCACCGGTAGGAGCTCTCCGAGGAGGTTCGGCTAGGGCCAGGGAGCGGCCACCCTGCCCCGCAGCCTCGAGGACCTGACGGAAGAGAAGGGTGGTGGGCGCCGTTCCCGCCAGCACGAAGCGAAGGCGGGCTGTAAGGGCCCGGCGCTCTGCGCCTTCCCTCAGGCCGGGGGCGGCGGGGGACTCCCCCGGGGCCGGCCGGGCGGAGGTTCAGGCGGCCTCGAACGCGTCCTGGGCATTTTTATAATTGATCATCAGCTGACACCGCCCGGGCAGAGAGCTCTCACCGCTCCCTCTGGCTGCTGGAAGTCTGAAATTACATCTTTGTCTTTGAAGTCGGGCGCACTGTTAGCGTCGCCATGGCGACGGGGCGGGTAATGGCCTCCGCCGAGCGGAGGCTGGTATTTAGCGCTGAGCGTAGCTCTGCACCAGGCCTCGCTCTCCAGAGCGGTTACTGAGCTGTGCCCTGTTAGAAAATGTTTAAAAACTGCATTTTTACATGGCATTACCAGATTAATAGTCATGGTTATTTCTTTTTAACTGCAAGGATAAAAGCATTATTCCATTAAATGGGTAGGTTTCCCCCCCCCCTCCTTTGGTTTATGCATTATTAACACAAGCTTTCCTGTTTTGCTTGTAACATTTTATAGGCTCTTTCAAACATGTAGTCAGATTTGCTCTGCTGTGCTTTTATTTTTCAGGACTTAACCCTTTCTCTCCGTGATCATGTCTTAAAAAACTTCGAGACAAGCCTCTAGCAGTTCTGGTTGCTCCTGTTTAATGTGTTAAAAAACAGAAGGCGGCAGCTTCCTCCCCTCCTCCCCCCCCCCCCCCCCTTTTTTTTTTCCTTCTTTCTTTTTTTTTTTACAATTTTTTTAAGAATTCTACTTTTTTTTTAAGCATTCTTGAGAGTTATGCAGATGGGTCTGTTCTTGTAATTTAATTGAAGCAAATGCTGAAGTCAGCACATGTGGGCCTTGATATATCTGGGAAGGGTCTGAGTTGAGGAAGTATTTTGGTCTTTAGTTTTAATTCGTATGCTTATCTTCCCTTCTGTCCTTAGTGTTGCCACCCCACACTCTGTATGTGAAGCATTTTGTTGGCAGCCTTCTAAAGAGGTTCACCTTGTGTTTGAGAGACAGGAGACCAAAAATTCCGAAATGATCCAGGGGACATGGTATTTACTCCTATTGCCTTACTCTTTAACATGGAGCCAGTGAAATACATCTAGACAACCAAAAGTATTGTTACAAACACAAGCTGCAGTCTTTGTTTCACTTTTCCAGTGCTCTAAAATACAGCTTTCATTTTAGTCTCTAGTAGGAGGCATACATCCAAGTGCAGTCAAGTGCTGTGGATACAGGGATTCAGTCATCCCTGCTGACACAAATGTTCTGTTAAAAACTTAGAGGCTAGCAAGCAAACCTGGAATTCATATTTCTCTCCAGCCTCCCCACCACTCCACCTCCACCCTCCCACTCCCCCCCCCCCCCCCCCTTCCCCCCCAGTGAATTTGTTGTTATGGGGTGCTTACTGGCACCTTTATCTATTTGTATCTGTCACAGATTCTGCTTTCCTTAAACGTTTCCAAGGACACTCAGGAAAAGACAGATGCTCCTTTTTTTTTTTTTTTTTTTTTTTTGTCGGTTTTAAATTAATGTCATTCAGAAACATTGATGTAAATGGTACCTCTTGTGGGATGGACTTTTGGCTTCTGAACAGTGGACCAAATCTTTGAGATGTATTTTACCTATCCAGCTGTTCTGTAGACCACACTCAGGTCTCTGAGCGGGGAGACTATGTCTGCAGGGCTCTTGCTCTCCCCCCACGTCTGTGTCTAGCACTCAGTGTCTCAAAGCTCTGTGTGTTCCTGTATGCAACTTTTCCCCTGTGGACTCCCACAGACACCTTTGGTAAACAGCACTGCTTCTAAAACTCTAGTGAAATACATTTCGACTACAGGGAGTAGCCAGGATGCATGAAAAATAGATAGTCAACCCATCTCTGTGACCACCTGAGACCAGCATGAGGCCCATTTCTACTCTTGGTCAGCAGCAGCTGGAGGCTGTGTTGCAGCCCAGCCTGGAGTTAGTGTGTTGTAGTGTTGGTGAATGTGGCAATAATGTACATTTTTTTGCATTATATATGTGGTTTTAAAAATTATGTTTAAATATATATATATATTTTTAAAAAGGAGTCTTGGCAAATCTGCTCCACATGTGGGTACAGTATTGTACAACTGCATGTATTAAATAGGTCATACTAGAGGTTTACTGTCATCTCCTGGTTTTGTGGATATGAATTTCATCCTTTGAGTTGCATTTTCCTTAAATCTGCAAATTCTGGGAAAATTGAACAAAACAGTTTACATTCCATGAATAAGAAATTACTAATTGCTTATAAAACAGGTGTATCTTTATCTATACAGGGCTTTTTAAAGTTGCTGCTTAATCTTTTTTCTTTTTTAATCACTAAATAAACATGTCTCAGCAGTTGCTGCATGTGAAACCAAAACCTGGATGTGGACAAAAAGCAAACACACTACACTAATTTTCATTAGCATATCCTATCTCCTAGAACATTTATTTTTTCATCTCCTTGTAAATTGATTTTTCACGTGCTTGTGACTGATATTTGAACTGTGTGTTTGTAGTAACTGATTTATGTAAAAGCTGGTCCTGGATTCCCAACATGAATATATTACGGAGGTGACCTACTGGGTCCATAGTTAAGGTTGCACAGAGTTTTCACTTAAAATGATGTTTAAATCCCTTAATTAAACATTAAAACTCCCATGAATTCTCAAACATAGACTGTTTCAATACAGAGGATAAACTTTAATTATTTTAGGTACTCAGTGTTTTTCTTAGCGCCGTATTTGCAGAATTCAGAACAACTTAAAATTATTCCTTCCTTGTTTTTTTCCAGAGTTCTTGGTATTTTCACTTTGTCTGTTCTTTTAGAAATCTTTTGGCTAAGCCTTTCATTGCTGTAAGTTGTTGTATCTGTTGACTTCATACAACTATGACAATCTACATAAAAGAATTCAACCAAAACCAGTTCATCTTTAATTATAATAAAGCATGATACAGAAGAAGACGCAGAAGACATACGCTGAGAATGCTCTGTATATTGTATGTTGTTTTGACATGGGAGTGAGACGGTGTATTGGTTATTTATAGCTGATACCAGTCTTTGACCCCGATGATTTGGAATGAAAAGGCTAGAGAGCCTATTTAAAGAAATGCCATGGGGAAACAAAATCCAGACTCACACTTAAACACCAGTAGCATCTCTTCTGCACAGGTGGCTATTTCCGAATAATGAACAACAGCTACAAAGGTCCCAAAAGTGGGTGTAAAATTCCTTCTGCTTTTCCCCATCTCCTTATTCTTTGAGGATCTGTTTCAAACTTTGTTGATATCAGTCTTTTCACTGATTGCAGTGAGCTCTGGGTTGGGCCTTGCTGAAAAACAGTGTATTTGCATATCATACCCAAATGAAGAAATGGTTTCCTTTAGAAACTAATGTTACCTGTGTAAGTAGTATCTGTATTCAGACCCCTTAGTCTGCAAATAGAGACAAAATAGAGAAGAAACCCTTACTCATCATTAGCTTAGGGTCTAGGAAAGTCTTTTGTTCAAGTGTTTTTGGTCAGGATCTGTGTTTTCCTGTCATTTATGGCTGCCTGCCACTGTGGTCAGGTGTGCTTATCAGTTCAGGTCTCTTAAGCATTGAAGCACCAACAGCTACTGTTTCTTAATTATTTTTGAAAAAATTCTTTTCCTGTTATCAGCAGCTGCTGGGCTTTATAAAAATGCTTACTACTTTTTATGTGAAAGCATTGTTTTGGAGTGGCTAGTTCTTTCATTTTGGAATAGGCAAGCACTATATCCTGAGATTGCATACCAATACCACAAAAACTCAGAATGACCTATTAATTTGAAGAATTGCTTACTGCTTTAGGCATTGGATGAAAAGCAAAATTGACAGGAAGTTCTTCTTGTCTCCAACGCAGGAGTAGGTTCTCAAGCTCTTCCAGAGTGGGGAATTGATATGTTGGAAATGAAAAGGCCTTTTGCACATGCACAGTGTGAGGTTCATGTGGAAAAGCATGTGAACAGAAGCTGCTGGGCCTGAAATGCTCCTTTGTTGGTGGTGATCTTGCATTTTGCTGACTCAACTGTGTGTGTACTTGCACAGTCTAAAAACAAAAGCATAGTGGAGAGGAATACATGAGGGCAGCAACTAGTGAAATAATATGGAGAGTCTAATTTGTATGGGTTGGAATCTAATATTACTATATTAGTGGTAATTTCATAATTTGGGGGTGTGGGGGGCTTGCTAGCCTGTGCACACTCTCTTTATTATTTTATTTTTTTTCAAGGGAGGTGTGTGTGTATGATGTTAAAAAAGCCCTAGATCCGAGCACAGTATGTACATTGTGGCAGCAAGGGGTTAAAGAGATGTAATTATGCATTCTTCAGTAAGTGTTCAGCAGTCAGCATTACAGCTAGCTGTACAGGAAGCTGGTGTTGGGGGGAGATGACAGAGGGAGAATATGGAGATAAGGTCAGATCCGAGGATTCTCCTAGGGTTTTCTTGTGTTTGCTTTTCCTTTGTGGCTTACTCTACTCTCTTCTGATAGAAACAGAAGAAAGCATTATGGCCTGTTAGTTCGTCTGATTGATAATGTACACTTAATCGCTTTTCTTTGTGGTAGAGGTGAATTTATGGGTTTAGTTTTTCAAGGAGTTCTGAGCTATCCCAGTACTTGCCATGGTCCTTGTATATTCCCAGCCCTTAGTTATTGCCAGGAGTGTATTGCAACCCTGTGAACACTGAACATTTCAATAAACACTGTTTCTCAGCTGTGGTTCACCCGTTCTGTTTGAGAGGATTTTAATTTCCAGCAAATCCATCTACTGGATACAGTTTGGTTTGCACCTTTTGGGGCGATTTGGATGGATGGATGGAAGCTCTTGTGGAGGCAGTATTTCAGGCTGATCTGACTGATAGAGGTAAGCTTTCATCACTGCTGACTAAGCCTTTGAGGACCAAGGGGAAAAAGCAGGGCAGTTCCCCCCCCATCCTTATAGTTGCATTGTTGGAACAAGAGGTTCTGGAGTGTTTTAGAACAGCTGCAGTAACAAAGCAGAGCATGTAAAATAGGTAGAATACCTGGAATGTGGGCTACCTTGTTACTTCCGCCCTGTGCGTTAGCCTGAGGTCTGACTTGCTGAGTCATTCAGTACACCAGAGCCTTCTTTTTTTACTGAACAAATTTAATTTGCAGCTGGATTTCAACATAACAGCAAAGCATTTCTGGGAGATATTTGTGTGTTTGGTAACATAGTGGTCTGAAAGGTGGGGGGGTTTCTCCCCCATTTTTCTTTCACATGATACAGTTTTCATTTTTTCACTGGGTACTTTCCCTGTTTAATTAAATGGGAAGAACTGCAGAAGAGTAAATGAATGGGATTTCTTCCATCATCCTTCCTTGAAACAAGAAAAAATCCAACAGACACACATTAATGCACACTCCCACTGATCCCTTGAATCCCCGAATAGCTCTTCTTTTGGGATAAAGTTCTTTAGCCTTGCTACTGACCTTATGGGGATGGAGTCTTGTGATTCCCCTAGAGAGAGGGGAGGGTGAGTTTGTCAGTTTACATGCTGGTGCAGAGTTCCTGGCAACAATAGCCTTTATGTTAAGTGAGTTAATTGCATGGGTCTTCTGAAATGCAGCATTAGGGAACAGTCTACCCCTAAGGACAACTGAAATCTTTCCTCCCACCCTTGTTAAAAGCCAGTTTAAAGCTATTGATTTCTTTCCCTGCAAAAATAACAGTTAACTCCCATCATACTTCTCCTCTCTGTTTCTTAACTTTCTCTTTTCCCTGTTTTTATCATTTTAACTGTGCAAAATTCTGAAAAGGTTGCTGTAAGCAGGAAGGGTAGTCTGATAAGTGTATTTCCTAAAGCTTTTGGCCTTTCAAGCTTCCTCTTATGGTAAGGTTGAACTGTGCCGATAACTTGGATTGAGACGACAGGGGAGTAGTGTGCAATACTTTCTGCTTCCGATAGCTCTTTGTTGATCTAAGAGAGAGCACTTAGAGAGTGGTAGGTCATTTATGTGATTATGAAGAGCACTTGGTTCTCTCTTATTCAAGATGGAAAAATAATAGTTTTTCAATAAGAGGTCGCTGTCAAGATGACATTGAATGTGACTTCTCTTCCCTCTTCATTCCCTCCCCCACTAGAAGAAAAGCAGCACTGAACAACCCAGGATAGGGCTGGATTTTTCCAAATCCATGTGACTTTCTCTCTTCTTCTGTTCTTTGTTCATTTTATTTCTCACCATTTCCTCTGTGTGTAATGTTTATGTTTCTTCATGTTGCCTGGATGTTTATGGTAACTGGAAATTTAAAAATAAATGTCATACATGTAGGGCTCTGTGTTTTTTAAAGTCTTGTTTTTCTGCTTTGCAGAATTAGCTGTGAATGTGTGATGTGGTATCTGCTTGGGTGACAGATGTCCATTCCTGAATGATGCTGTGTTCCCTTTGTGCTTTATTTATGGAGTGATTTGCTTCTAAAATAATCTCTTATTAATCTTTTCCAAACTACACTTCTGTATGTGCTCTTTTTACATGTGCCATCATTTAGGGTACCAGACTAAAACCTGAAATTACTCCTAAAAGCTTTGTTTCTAAAGCTAATAATAGTGATATAACACTGTCATTTTTGGTTTGATGTGTCCTTTCAGAACTAGGTTAAATGTGTAGTTTGGTTTTGCTTAGTGATTTTTTTGTGTGTTTGTTTCCTGTAGCACTGGTGTAATGAAATTGTATTTTAATTTAATTCACTTATCAAATGAAAAGACAACACTAAACTTGTCCTTTTTTTTATCTTAGGTTTGCTTTTATACCTCAGAAAAGGAACTGTATCCCCAAATTAGGATGCAGTTGCTCAGAGTACAGGACATAATGTATTTTCAAAAATAATTAACAGTTACTCTAGGGTTAATTTAATTAAAGCAGCATTGAACATCGGCAAACACCTAGTTCCTCGCAAATTTCCTTTTAGTAAACTTTACTAAATGTGGTTTCAGCTTGGTATGCGGATGAGCAGTGGAATATGTATCATTCCTTACATTAGGGAAGACCTTTTCAGATTCTCTTATTTGCAGTCTAAAATAAAGTGCTGTATAAAGTGTGTTGAGATTTTTCAGGTGTTTGCCTGTTGAGATATTGAAAATAGCTGGACTTTTGAAATTCTGGTTTTTGGAAAACCAAAACTGTTTTGGAGCCAGTTGAGGGAAAACTGGAATATTTTGGGTTTCTTCCTAAACTGTTTTTTACATAGTTTTCTTTTTAAATGTTGGTATTAGCAATGAACAGTAATGTGGATTTCCAATTAAGATACCTCAAAGTTAAATAGGAAGTGCTGAGAACTTCCAGGATTTATTGGTCAACCATCTAAAACTCAGGGAAATTTTGCACAAGGCTGAAAAAGCATAGTAATACCATTGATATTCAATGAGCAGACTGGAAACTTCTGGAAGTTGGACTTGGCTTCTCACAGAAAGTAATCTTGCTTAACTTCAGTCTTGGATGTCGAATTTGTTTGGATGATTGTATTTCATGAAAGCAAGCTCAGGATCAGGCCGGAGTATAGATGGTGAGTATTGAGCAGTGACACCTGAACAAAGGCTTTAGTTCTGGCTCTGTCAGGTGAACTCTTCCTGAGGGCACTTGCTGTGCTTCAGCCCCCAGAATGTGCAGTTTTTCTGGAAGCTTGCTTGATTCCTCTTAGGACTTCTCTATAGAAGTGGCCTTGCGGTCTCAGTGGCAGATCAAGCTGTGTGATGCTGGAGTGGAACTATGTTAACATTGCAGTTGGTATCAGGAGCAGGCTTTTGAAGCGACTCTCTGGTTAAGCCCTGTTGCCATACTTTGGTTCACATTACCTAGTGGGCAAGGAGCAGGTTGGTGTCCTTTTGCATGAAACTAAAATGAAAACTGTGCCCCAGGAGCCTGCCTAATGCACTACAGCTGCTAGTGGGTGCTCAGTCCCTGGGCTGGACTGGCATTCAGCCCCCCAACAGGGGTACAGCATAGGTGT
The DNA here is from genome assembly GCF_028554395.1 of Pezoporus wallicus. Classification (NCBI taxonomy): domain Eukaryota; kingdom Metazoa; phylum Chordata; class Aves; order Psittaciformes; family Psittacidae; genus Pezoporus; species Pezoporus wallicus. The sequence goes on from NW_026635157.1 coordinate 3,420,147, forward strand.
TGGGTGCTCAGCACCAAGCTGCACTGCTTGTGCTACTTCTTACAGAGCTGCACCACTAGCTCTGACAGGCATAGCCTTCCCTTTCAATTTGAGATGCTGCTGGGCTGCATCTGGATGTTTTACATAAGGTCTGGATCCAAAGTCCTTTGAAGTCTTTGAATGACTTCCATTGACTTTAATAGGCTTTGTGGCAGGCCCTAATGATTTGGTTGTGATGTGAAAAGGGATGTTCAGAGATTTTTCTATAATGAGAAAATGTTACCTTTTAAAGAACAGAGTTCAAATAGTCTGATCAGTTCTCAAGTGGAAGTGAGCTTCTTGCTATCTCCTGGAATCCTTTTGTCCCTGTCAAGAAAAATGTCAGAAAATTAGTGCTCATTGCTCAAGTTAGGTCCAAGGTTGAAATTAGCAGAGGAGTTTTGGGTCATGGATTGAACTGTGCTGACAAGCAGTGGAGGGATTTGCAGTGTGCAACTGTCTGCTTCTCTCAAAATTGTGTTCTAAGCGCCTCATTCTTACCAACAGTCACTTTGCTCACAGTTTTGAAGTAAAAGAGCGGAAGGAAAAACCCAGCTAATGTTCATTCACACTAACACTGTTCTGAGTGATACCATAGGTCTAAAACCAGCACTGATTAAAAAGATCTCAAGTTTGTTTTTAAAGGTGAGGATGGAATAGAAGGTATTTCTCTGCCCTACTAACTAAATAACAAAACTATCCATTTCCTTGTATCTCACACATGACCCTTCTCTCTTTTCCAGAACAGTTTCTCAACTTTTTTTTTTGTGTGCAGTTAAATCTTTTTATCACATACGGTGTTGTTTGATCAGTATCCAGAAAAGCTTTTCTTTTCCTGCTTCTCCTGAGTACTCTCATGTGAAGTAGGAAATCAACTTACTGCTTTAACAAATTAGTGTGGATGGCTTGGATCTGTTGAACTTATTTAATGCATTATTTTATTTACTTAGTCTTCATCTTCCCATAATTATAAAAATATGTACTCTTCTTTTTTTTTTTTTTTTTTCTTTCCAAAAGAGGTGTATACTATAATAATGATGTTTAAACGATCTAGGAACAAAGCATAGCTCCATTTCATCATTGGACATGGGGATCTAGGAGAATATGCATTTACAATCATGTAATTGTATGTGTCATCCTGCAATGGTTTGTCTTAATATTTTTATTTGTACATGTTCATGGAAGAGTTCCTCTGAATTTGCACTGGGGCTGATTTATCACAGTTATCCTTGGTTTACATCTGTGTAATTACTTTGAAATCACTGAACTTAGGCCGATACAAAACTGCAGTAGTGGTGAATTAGGGTCGTGCTTTTGATGGTGCTTTTTATTCTGGTTGAAATATTCTACTGATCCAGGTGAGGATGAAATGTTGTACTAAGCTGTGAGATGTTTCACTGATTGGGTTCATGCTGCTTATCTGTCAGCACTTCCATTCTTAGGAGCTCTGTTTACTGCAGTGATTTCTGTGTGCCTTGGAAATGCAAAGGAGTGGGGAGAAAAGTCAAAATTCCTTGCTTTCCTGGTATTTATGCACTAGCTGTAGCTGAACAAAGTGGTCCTGAGGGTCTCACACTGTATTTTTGTAAAGGCATTATTCTGTCCTTTGGTTTGGCTTTACAACAAAACAAAACCACCAAATGCAAAGACCTTCTTTAAACTCTTCTCATTTTTCCTATCTGCTTTGAAGCAATGGATTAGCTTGTTAAAAGAAAATGCATAGGCTGGTGTTACCAGAAGGTGGTTTGTGTTATCAGGAGGTGGAGGGTGCCGATGGTATTCAGAATAACTAAATAAAATGCATTGTCAGGACACGCCTGTGGTTGTGTCTCTGTCAGCCTTTCACAATCCCTGTGTTCCTCTCATCTCTGAAATACAGGCCTTGGAAGTGATGGAAGGAGACCAGCTGATAGTCCTCAAATAAGCCATCCCTGTGTACTGTCCTTTTGTTTCATTTTCAAAACCTCCTCTATCGGAGGGAAGCAGTCGCAGAGCCTGCATGCTGTCATGCAGATGTAAAGAACATCATTTGATGCCGGGGCCTGGTGTTGCCATAGTCTCGGCTGTGGGGCTTATCCGCTCATCCCGGGACCTCTGGCTTCCCTGGCTGGGAGTCATCAGGGTGCTCCCAGCCTGACATCAGGGAGCCTGTGTGGCTGAAAGTGGTGCTGCGCCACTGCTGAATCAGCTTTTCCCCTCTTCCCTTCAAGATTAGGAAAGCAGGTGTTAAATCTCATTTTGAGAATTTATTGTTATCTGTTGCTGACGCTTTAGAGACCACTCTGCTTACCCGCCTAATAGCCAAATGCAAGCTAATAGTCTGTACAGGCCACTGAAGCCTAAAATCCTGCTAATTCCTTCCTCTAATGAATAATCCCTGATCTCTGTATGTGCCTTGACTACGGAAGGACTGATTATGAAATTCATTGTAAGGAAAATTTCAAACTTACAATTTCTGTGCATGGGATTTGTAAATAAATGATGTCTGCATGTATACCATGTACCAAAGTATAGCTTTCATATGTTAAGTTAAACATCCCCAAAGAAATTTAGTTAAAATAAATGGGATTGTAAAACATTTCTCTTGCTCAGTGGATTAATCACTCGTAGTTTAGGGAATAGGTTGCCTGTTCTGTATGAAAGGTCGTTCGTTCTAACCCTTAGGAGAGACATCTTACATTGTGCTGGTGAGTAAATTTGTTAATAGCTTTGAAGAAAGAAGCTTCTCACTGCGGAGCAGGAGGTGGGACTCTGCGCTGGGTCCTGGGGGCCGCTGCGCTGTGGCTGGAGAGCCCTCTATTCTCCCTGGCAGGTATTTCAGAGGAAGCATACTGGAAATGTACAGGGATGGTAAAGCTGGTTCTCTGGGTCTGAAGAATGCTTGTAAGAAACAAGTCTAGTGATCTTTTCATTTCAAATCTGAAAAAAAAAAAGAGGAAAATATCTAAGCAACCAAAGTATTGGGGTAGAGATGTTGCATAAATTATAATGAGCACCAGAGGACACAGGATGTGTTCATTCCCAAGCTGCATGATTATTTCGTGTTGCGAAGGGTTAGCTTTTCAATTGCAAAGCTTAATCACTTTTCAAATGAATATTTCATAACAGTTATTTTTTCATCAAATATACAACAGCATGCTTATTTTGTGCCTCATGTGGTAGACATTAGTTTTCAGCAGCTTTAAATTCCTTTTATTTCCCCTCGTCTCCTATTTTTGTTTTCAGCCATGGATGGGCAAGAAAATACTTGTGAATGTTTCCTGATGAGTGGCTGATCTTGTGGCTGAGAGCTAGGAAGAACCTAGAAGTTTTAGTAAAATTAGTCCCAAATTCTTCAATACATTCTAATTTATTTCACGCTGAGTGCAATTTATGTGACATTTAAAATATTCTAAGCTTAGTTTAAAATGAAAACTCAACTCTGCCACTACTAGTAAACCCTGTTTAGTTACACAGCACAACTGTAGTACCCCCTTACTACTATTTGTTCCTGGGTGATGAAAACTGTTATAAGAACACAAGGGTTTGATTACCCTTAGTACAGCTTCTTTTTGCTGGAAGAGTCAGGCAAGGGGGATCTATATATTTGTGTATATACCTCTGTAGTGATCATATGGGTGTTTGAGAATTGTCCTGGCTTAGGGCAAATTCTAGATAGCAACAAGGTTGCGCAGTTGCTGTGTTACATACCCTTCAAATCCTCAACTGGGGGATTTTCTGTAGCACTGCTGCCCTTGCTCATGACTGTTTCCTGGATCTCCTGAGTGCTCTGGCAGATAGATGAAAATGAAACAAACTTGGAGGCTTTAAAATATACTGACGGGCCAGACTGGCTGGAAAATCGGGGAAAAGCTGACCTTAAGGCACCTGCACTTCTTTTTCTGTTAATTCAAGAGTTCTTTTGGTACTCACCTGACCAGTCTGTTCAAAATTAAAATGTATTTTTCTTTGAAGTAGGCAATAAAAGAAATGTTAATAAAAATATCAAGTGTTGTTTTGACTGGACGGACTGCTTACTTTTCTTGTCTAGTTATTTTGTTCTCATACTTTACAATATTTTTCACAGTGTGCTTTGAAGCCTACAAAATACAGTATTTGTCTTTTTGCCTTCAAAGCTAAAGTAATAAATCTCTAAAACTCATTTAATCACATATATAAGGCACAAGATAAGTCTCAAGAGTAATGCAATGCACTCTGCCCATGCATCCTACACCAGTGTTATGAATGTAAAAGCTGTACATGATGCTCTTTCTAGAAGGAGCATTTTAGGGGATTTTCCAGCCCTGTGCTGGTCTATATTAGACAATGTTCAAATTGCAGCATGCTGAAATCTTTCAAATCTTGAGCAGGCAGTTTAATGGTAGTTATATCAAGGAGTTATCTATTGTGTTTGTCCTTTATCCTGTCATATATAGCAATGCCATATTTGCCAGGATGGCCTACATGTTTGTGTGCTTTTTAGTCAAGTACAGGATCCTCATGACACAGTTGCTCTTGTGTTCCTAAGTAGGAGCCACTTTCTTGTGTCCTCTGTCCATGTAGTTGAAGTTGATTACGGGACTGTTTTAAAAAAAACCTTTTTTTTTTTTTCTTTTTTCTGTTGTTCTGTTTGTGGTTAATATAGAAACCCAGGAATGACTGAATACTTCCCGAACAGCATAAAGTCCATGCTGTTAAACCTCATTATGGTATGCCTGCTTAGAAATGTCTTCTTTCTGTCTCTGATTTATGGAATATGTTGTAACAGCAACTTTCCTTGTCTTTCTGTGCATGTGGAAAACCAGTATTTTACAAGCTAGATCTACCTATGAGCAATAATTTTCTTCCTGTATGTTATGATGCCCTCTAGTTCTTCAGTTTGTTTTTATTTTACAGCCATTTTTGAAATCTGTGATTGTCTATACACTTGAATGGTTTCTGAACATGAAATATAGATCTCTCAGATGCCTCAAACATGAATACATTTTCAATCAAGCACATAGAGATATGATAAAGGCTTAGAAATTACCGACTCTTTCAACTTCTTGTTATGTCAGTGGTGGGCATAAGCTGCAAAGCCATAATACACCATTAGTGCACACTGTCACATGGAGAATTCTGGTTTCTTCAGAATTTCAGGTTCTTTAGTGCAAAAGATAGTCTGCAGAAATAGCTGCCTTGCTGTTTGGAATTAGGCAGTGTTGGGTTGCTGCTGTTAGTGCCCTGATGATATAAACAACATAGAGTTAATCTGTATGACCTAAGAGGGAGGGAGCTGACCTCACAAACATCAGCGAATTTCTTCTCACAACAGTCCTGGGAGGTAGGAAGTTGTATTATTACTATCCCTGCTGAGTATCTGTGGCACAGAAAGATTAATTGATTTGCCCAAGGTCATGGAGGAAGTGAGAGGCAGAAGTGGAATTGCATCCAGATATTCTGCATCCTGGTCAGATGCCTTAATCACAGGACCATAACCCCTTAATATTTGTGATTTTGTTTGCTTAAGTAGGTGCTGTTTGTGTGGTATCTTAAAAGCCTCTTACTTTGTTTTTTTTTTACAATCCTTACCCAGTGTGCATTTTGTCCTGAATAGAAACTTGGTGAAAAGGATTTTTAGGGACTTCATATTTAAGTGCCATCTGTTCTTTCATCTTTATAATAATTCTGAGATTATAGGTAGTTGTGCTTTGTTTCATCGAGTAAATCAAACCGCTGAAAATGCAATATGAGCAAAATATGTTGCCTTTTTTTTTAATTAATATATTTCCCCCCAATGTTTTAGTGGATGAGAATTCATCACAATAAAGGATTAAACTGTCAAAAGAGTATTAGCTGTTAGTGGTGTGTTGATTCATTATATGCCTTCATGTGTTTGGAGTCATTGTGCTTCGCAGTGAGCAAGAGATGGGGCTGTTCAAGGGGAGCACCGTGGTGACCATTAGCAGTTGATTAAAAGGGAAGGATATGCAGTGAGGAGCTGCTCATAAATTATGTCAATCCAGCTGGAGTTTATCTGCGTAAAAGGAGCTGTCAGCATCCTTATTTGTTCATTTGGCATCTGAAAAGTGCACGTAGTCAAAAAGCATTAGGTAGTAGTCTGTAATAACTGTCTGCACACACTTGCCTTGTATATACTATAGGTACTAATGGACTATTCATGGGGGACTTCATCCTGCTGTGAGCCCTGTGAAGGAAGAAGGTGCGGAGCAGCTGGTGGGACTGGCCCAGGTGCTGTCCTGCCCCCAAGGTCTAGCTGCTTGTAGGACTGTATAGGAGGTGTCGTCTTTCCTGTCCAGACAGTGAATGATTTGGCTAGGAGGAAATCTGCATTCAGGCTTTGCAGCTCATGGTCAAAGTGGGTTTTCAATCACTAGCCCAAGGCATGCACTTAATATGTAGAGTGCCTTGATGTGGTGCCCTGCTTTGCCACAGACACGTTTCAACCTCAAAGACATCTCCTTAGCTCTATAGATGTTAGAGAACAATAACGTCAAATGATTTTTTTTTTCTTCCCCTTCATTCAGTATTTATATTCGGTTTCCCTTTACACTAAAAAGAAAGTACTGAAAAGTTACATGAAGTGAATTCAAGTCAAAGGTGTTTAACGTATGTGAAGGAAATGAAGCTTAGATTTCAAGCAGTGATCAATGAAGTATAGTATTGTATGATCATTATCGAGCAATAAAGCAGGAAAGGAATTATCACAAGGATGTATATGTCATTCATCATACCCTTTTAATACCTCTCTTTCTTGCTTGCTTTCTTTTTATTGTCTCCTGTGTTTTATATTCTTTGATCCTATATATGGGGACGAAGTTCCCTCCTCCTCTCTGACATTTTCACCTACTGTTATACAGTGCCAGCTTAGAAGAGTACTTCAGGGGAAGAAAGTCTATATACTCTGCTTTAAAACTCTGAATAGAATTAAAATACCTTACGCTTCAGGTTTCGCAAATTTTGTGAGAGCTACTGCTATGTTGCTTTTATTCTGAGCACTGTCTGAGCCTGACGGAAAAAGTCAGTGGCTTTGCTGAAAAGTAAATATATTGAAAACTGAAATAAAATACCAGTATCATGTTTTTCACTCTAGCTTTGCTGCAAGTGAAAAATTTCACAGTATCAAAACATACTGTACCTTACTTGCTATGGGCGGACAACAGTGGGAGGCATCAGGGTTTCTTTAGTTCTGTTTTCTTTGTGTGCTGATCAGTAACCAACCTCACCAAATGCTTATCCCTGTATAACATACAACAGTAATTAACTACCGGTGAGTTGTTCTGTATGTAAAGATGCTTGAGAGCCTGAGATGAATGAAGCAGTGCTATAAATGTCTTCTTACGGCCTCTGAGGCCAGCCTTTCCCAAATTTTGGCACGCTTTGCTCAGATCCAGTGTTGGTGGTGTCCAGTGAAACTGGGCATCAGTCCCTGAAGTGATCCGTCATGTCAGTCCTTCTGCAGAGGCAGTGTGGTTAATAATAATAATGAATTTAGGGCTTGCAGCATAATCTTAAGTAATGCAGACCAAAACGTAAATTATTAAAGTTTCTGTTTGACAGTGAGCAAATGCACAGACTCATTCTCAGAAGGAAGGGTGACTCAGCTGTATTCTTGAATTGATGTATCAGGCTTCAGTGACTTCCTAAGATCTGACAACAGGTCTATTAAGGAGAAAAGATAGTAATTTATAATGTCTGGGATAAATCAGTACTTACTATTATACCCCAGAAGGCTTTTTTTTTCTAATTAATTTTTTTGTGTGGTAAGTAGCATTTAAAAGATATTTACAGCATCATTTCAAATGAACAGAACTTTGAGGAATCTGCCTTGAAATGTTCTTAATTAAGATGCAAAGAAATTTATCTCAGTGCACTGTGTAGATATTAATCAACGTAGTTGGAAAATGGGAACATACATGATTAGTGATAGTACTTTACCTTCAAACCTTGAAAATGGCTAAAAATGATGCACTCTTAAATCCCTTGTCACCCCAAAACAATGTAACACACCATTTTGACTCTCTAATTACCAAGCCTAATTTGTTAATTTCAAAGGGGAGCACAGCAGCCTATAAGGGCTTGCAGGGCTCTTTTAAAAAGAGCAATGTGGTATAATTAAAATGATCAAGTGGATCTAATTCGGGGGGGGGGGAGGGGGGGATGTCTTCTCTCGTAAGGTTACTTCAAATTGAATTGGAGTTGGCATATATAGCCTTTAATGAGGTAACATCCCTAGATAAAACATCTGACTTGCTGTTTATTTTAGTCTACATTTATTTGCAGGCTTTTATAGTGAGAGAGCTCTGTCTAATGGCCCTGCCAACCCGAGCGCTGCTTCCAGCGCAGTAACTGGCCTGCTGCACAGCTTTGGGAGAGCATTACACTCTCAATGGTGAAATTGGTTTATGTATGTTTCTGATGCATCCATCACTGAGACAATTATGCTTGAGAAAAAGCAAAATGCAGGAGTGATGCTCCTTGTATCTCTTTCTGCGGGTAACGGTGAAAGCACTGAAAGGCCATTTCCTTCCACTGTTTGCCTCCACAGGATAGCTGTGTCATAGAGTTAAGCTTCAGCTGGATTTTGTATAGAATTTTCCTAGTAAATACTTCCCAGCTATATTTTACTGGACTAATACAGATACAATCTCCCAGTGGACACTTGTCTTCCAAAATGTTACTGTTCATTTAGGGGACTGATAATGCCTGCCTTGGGGTAGGTCTTGGGGGTGGGTTTGGCTGTTTCGTGGTTGTTTCCAGAGTGAGGGGGTTAATGAGTATGCTTCATTCTGGGCTTTAAACTCCTGTATTAATAGAGTTCTGTCCTGTGTTAAAAAGATAAATACCTAATCTGGATAGCATCCTAATAAAAAAAAATTCTGACTACAGTAGGAGGTTTCTTGTTTTGTTTTAACTCTTCTGGGTGTTTTATCTTACAGAGCACTGTAGTAATAAAGCCATATGAATCCTCAGCTTATTATCCATATTCCTCAGTGTGCCACAAAGGCATTATGGAGCCTTGAGTTTTAAAATAAAACATTCTGTGAAGAGGATGAAGTTTCTCTAGTAAAGAGCCTTGATGGTGAATGCCCATTGCAGAGGGACGATGAGAGAGGAAAGAGTGACTACAAGAGGGATGAAGTTTGGGGACAGCAGTGCAGATCTCCTTTTGTTTCTCCTGGTGGAGTGGGTAAGCTGGAATTAATAGATAGTTCAGCTCAGAGGAGACAGAATCAAGTGCCTGACAGGTGCTTCTTCCTTAGCTCAGTGGTAGTTTTGTATGGAGAAGCAATACTAATTCTGTGACCAGTTGGTACCACCTGGGAGAGCAGAGGTTAATGTTTCAAAGGAGGAGAAAAAGCTGTTTGTACGCAAGTGACACTGAAAGGAGATATGAATATTTTAATACCCACGGTAAAGGCCAGTGGGTTGTACTACATGCACATGTTCCATTTTGGCTGGACCCCTTCTGAGCACCAGTTCTCTGGACTGTGGAAACACAGCAGAGGTCTACATTAACAAGTAAATTATAATGCTCCTCTCTGCCTTTTGTCATGTATGTAGTAAAACTTCTATAAATGAAGGTTCCAGAAAGAATTTCATAACGATACGTGGCCTCTTACTGTAATCATCTTAGCAAGCCACTGTTGCCTGTGATATCTAACATGATTGTAAACTAATACTGTATTTCTCATGCAGATCGGCAAATGCATATCAGCAGAATTACCAACATATGCGAAGGTTTTAGGATTGTTCCTAATACTTTTTGTTTCTGTTAATCTTGAGCAACATGAGCAGCATTTGCAACAGAAAACATGTCAAGAGTAAGCATGAAAAGGAACCCTCCTGCTTATGTGGTTGGTTTTTTTTCTTTCTTGGCTTGCTTTTATTGTATCACACTCAAGAAAGACACAGTTAAAGACACAGTGATTCCGTCTACAGCATTCTGAAATTACTTTCTCACTACTCAGTAAAAAGCTGAAATAGGAAGCTGCGGTAAAACAAAAGTAAGGCGGGGGAGAATGTTAATAAATATATCTAATATGCTAGTCCTGCATCCACCAGCTATTTACTAGAAGCCTTTGATGTCCAGTGTTCTCTAAACTGTTTGTATAAAATGTCTGAAAAGACAGGGGAAGTACAAAATTTGAAACAGAAGTATAAAATGTATCTTTATAATTCAGCAGATAGGCTATTCAGTGGATTTATAATTTGGCCATTGATCTGTAATTCACTGTAGTTATTTTGCACGTTCTGCATTTTTCCATTGCTTGTGTGCAATTTGGTATAGGTAATAATAACAAGAATAATGTTCACAACTCTGCTTCTTAGTGGTGTAAAGCCTGTACTTGTTGATGGGAAAAATGCCGTGTAAGACAAGTGGATTATACTAACATTTGAAAATCTTTTTGTTTCTTTAACATGTCTAGCAACTACTGAGCCAAGTGTGTAGAAGCCTTTACCCTCCTAGGTCAGATTCCAGCAAAGCCGTGTTGCTTTTATAGAATAATGCCATACGGCAAACTGACTCAGCTTTAAGCACCGCATATGGTCCCGAGGGGAGAAATTACCCATCCAAATGACGGGTGGATGGCAGGCAGGCAAGTTAGGATGTAGCTGCAGCGTGCTTATATTCTGTTTCACTAGGGCTGCAAACATTGAAAATAGCTGCTTGGTGTATTTGAATCTGATCCCCATAACAGTAAGGAGCATGAGGGGATTGGAAATAAAATAAGAACAATAGCTATTTCTCTTTACACTGCTTCTGTAAAGTACTTCTGATACATTGACGGGAATTAATGTCTTTTGGCATGGTTTATTTCATTTTCCAGAGTGGATCTGGTAAGTGAATGGGAATCAAATACAATTATAATAGCCCATTTCTCTTTCCTAAATAAAGTTTGGTATGCTCATGTTAACTCATGTCAGTAGTTGCTTAGTTCACATCAGTAAAAGTCAGTTTATAATAGCTAGGAATTTGACTTTATTTTTTCATGCTGGAGGTTTTCTCGGGAACCTGCAGCAGTAAAGAATCCTGGTTGAGTTTCAGTCCACGTTAAATGAGTAGAATAGCAGAAAGTGAGTTTACATATTCTGTGCTTTGAAAGAAACAAGAAGTAAATACCAAGCACTAAGTGAGTCCAAAACAGCGAGAACATTTTGGGAAAAAAACCCAGCTATTTTGTTAATTTGACAATTCTATAGCATGTACTGTAACTACTATGAAATTTGAGTAAACCCAGTAATGTTGTTTGATAAATTCATTAGCTAAAGTGCATTAGTGGTAGTGCCCTGCAGTCTCATAGTGCTCAAATGCTATCGCTTGTTCTACCTTTTTGGTTGTTTTTTTAAATAACTCTTTGACCTTCTTACTGCACAGTTGTAATTTGGGTGAGCTGGCAAGGTGCTTACTGGTTGCTGTCTGAAGGAAGCTGTGCTTCAGTGAGAGGCAAAGTCAGCGCAGTTGCTGAAGGACTGAGGCTGGAGTTGGGGAGCTCGGTAGGGAAATAAGGTGTGAAGAAGGTGATGGAGGGCTGCTGAAATCTGCAAGGTTTGGTAGCTGAGAGTCCTCCATCTAATCTGTGTGGATTTTCTCTCCCTGGTTGGTCCTTTGCAGCTGTCCGTGGGCCAGGGTGCGAGAAGGCTGCTCCCCAGTGCTGGGGTCTGAGAGCTCTCCAGCTCCCCTGCTGAAGCGCATCCCTGCCCCATCCTTGCAGTAAACCCTCATGAATCCATGAGATGGATTGTGCCATGTTTTCTCTTGTCACAGGCATGATCAAGTCTTTCAAGTTATCTTTGCTCAGAAGAGCAGTTTATTGAAGAGTTTTGATTGCATGCATTTTAATTCCCTGTGCATCCAGTCTTGATTTTTATAACCAGGAGCCCTGACAAGTAAAATCCTTGGGTTCAGTTGGATGTATAGCAGCGTGGGTGCCTCCCAAAACCTTGGAAAGTATAAAAGCAGTAGAGTACTCTCAATACTCTTCTAGGTTTCTACAAATTTCTCTGGATGTGTGAATAGCGTTGAAATGTTAAAGAATTTATATCACCTATTGAGGGACAGTACATAACATACTATTGCCTTGCTTTTTTAACTAGAAAAACACTTTTTACATTCCATGTGTAGTATGAACTTCTGAAACCCTGAAACTAACTTGAGATTGAAGAGCTTTCCATTTCTAAAGGTTTATACTGAAAGGAGAAATTTGTAGGTATTGCAGGGAATAACCCTGGATTCAGTGGCAAGCTAAGCCACTGGCATCTTCATAGTCTTGAGTAAATAACTGAACCATCCTGGAAACCTTGTGAAGAAATGGATCTAACTGAAAAAATACTGTGTGTTTGGACCAGCTTTCACTATTTTTGACCTTTTACCCAAGTTTCATATGCTGTGTTTCCAGTGAAATGAGCAAATATCTAAAATAACACCATCATATGCAAAATAGATTATTTTTTAATTGAACTATTCAGATAAATGTTTATTTTAATAAGCAGAATCTTCCAGCCACTCAAGGATCAAACCTAGGCTGTACTAATCATTTGATACCCTTTTTTCCCCTCCCCAAGTTGCACACTGTGTGGTTCTTTCAAGTGCTCGTGGTACGTATTATTGTGACTCCAAAGTATTTAGATTCTCTCCACATCTGTTGTTGCACTGACCTCCTGTATTATCTGTACCCATTTTTCTTTTGTGAAAAAATACTCAGTTCTCTAATTTCAGCTTAGCACCAGCTTGACATAGTGTATTTTCTGTTTATTGAAGTAAGGCTAAAAGCTGATAAGAGAAGTCTTCAAAATCCTGTTTTAGACTGCGTACTAGATTATATGCTTGAAAGGAAGTGAATAGGTATCTTTTACCGATGACAACTAGCACAGATGGAATTCACTTTCTAGGCTAACCTAGTTTTTCAGGTTGCTTTCAAAAAAGCACTGCACTTGCAACCAGTCAAAGCTATTACTGACCAAATCCATGGAAAAGAAATTGTTTGTATAAAGCCAAAACAAGAAATAAAAATTAAAAACTAAACTAACGCTATTGGATTTTTATATTTATTTGTCCTTAATTTGATTTCAAACCTTCGTCATTGGAACCTAAGAAAATTTCTAGACTTGAGTATTTTTTTTGCAATTTAGACAGATTGTGGAGGGAGAAGATAGAGAAAAGCTTTCTATATAAATTGCAGAATGAGATGGAGGAATTTGTTAGTTTTGTTTAATATCTGCTTTGGAAACTTGTATGTTTTTAATGCCCAAGCATTTTAGGGTTCTGTTGGCTTACTTAATATCCAGGACAAATGCTTTCATGGAGTCATAAAGTACGTAAATCTTGTGCATACTGGTTACTACTACAAACACTGGGTGAATGGTAACTCTTTCCTCTTTCACACCTTGAGATCAGGCTTGTAATTGTCACAGCTTTTTGTTTGGGTTTTCCTATTTCCAGTCGGGACACACTTAATAAAGATTATTTTTGAGCTTACGAGGGGGGGTGTGTGTGCTTGATTTACATACTCCCACATTGCCAACAGTCTGGGTACAGTTAGCATTGCACAAAATGCATTTTCTGTTTTTTGAAGAGACACTGCCATATCTTTCTGGAAAGGGCTGAGGATTGTTGGGTCAGTTCTGCTGTGTGTCTGTCTTCTCTCCCATCAGCGGTGGGAGCTGGAAGAAGGCTGTTAGTGTCTCTATACTATAGATAGTATTTTGACCTCTTCTAAGGCTGGTAGTAGTGTTTTAAAAATACAGCAAAACTGGTCTTTTTTAGGAAAGCTTGACAATATTAAGCATATTCCTGAAGTGTCTTCCATAAGCAATAAAGCTAGGTTAATGTATGCTTTCAGGGAAGATCCATCCTGGTAAGCACATCTTTCGCTACACGTCATCTCACGTCTTCTCATTATCTTCTGACAATCCTGCATTTTTGGTGTGTCTGATTTCTACTCTACCCTACCCTACTATGTGGTACTTACCTTCAAGGTGTTTACACCTTGTGGACACCAGCTGGACAATTGTGCTGCCAGGCATGCTCCATCAGATGATTTCTAGTACACGTTGCCTAGATGATGGGATCTTCAGCAGATTGCTTTGATTGATGGTCAAGAGAATTAGGGGCCTGATTGTCTGAGCCTTGTGGTGGATACACAAGAAAGTTCTTGTGGATCTGTAGAGGGCTTATTTATTATCACTGTTAGCAATTCCCTTTTGGACAGGCATTATGTCTGTTCACTGAAACACAGGCGTGCTTTTCTGCTCTTCACCTCCTGAGCTTTCTGAGCTGGTGGTTGCTGTGTTGACTTGGTACCTTTGTCTCAGTGTTATCATAAGGAAGGCAAAATAGTGCCTGACTGACTTGAGTGACTTCTTTGCAATGGTCATGATACAGTTCTTGAGAGAGGAAAATGCTTTTATGTAAAATGCTCTTCTTGGCAGTAGACTGAGAGAAATTATACCTTGAAAGATACACTTCTGATGTATATGGTTTACATTTAGCTGACCACAGATTTCAGTTCGGGTGGCTGAAGAGCTGGTTTGAGCTAAAGAATTATGTAGTGTCTTCTAAGCGTATCAGGAATCTCTGCCTTGACATTTGCAAGCTCACGGCTGCTCAGAGGGTCTTCCTCACCCTGAAGCAGGGATTGTGTGAATGTCCTCACTCAGCAGGGTCGTAGTGTGTCTGCACAAGTAAACCAAGCAAGGGTCTGAGATCTTTCCTAAATTGGGTTGCTTCTCTATATTGGACAAATTTGAACCTTTCTGTTCCAGGAAAAGAATAACATCAAATTAGGTAATCACCTCCACTAAAATGTATCTGTTTAGATGATAGCATGTTTGGAAGAGCCAGCCTCCTCCCACCCCACAAAACTACACATCCTGAAGGCCAACAGGAAAGGGGGCTGATTATGCAGTCGTAAGCAAGATCCATATTTCCACTGGCAATTTAAGTAGGTTGGCTGTTGAACTTGTTTACGAATATAGAAAGATGAAAAGGCCACAAGTGCTAGTAAAATCCCTTTTTCTTTATTGACCTCTTGGGGAAAAAGGTATAGTAGGTACTGTTCTGTTTCAGTCAAAAGACAGTCCTCCCATGCTGTGTTTTAATCCTAGTGAAGAGCTCTGACACAATCCTATGTGTATAGGAGCTATAAGGCTAACTTAACTAGGATGCTTAAGTAAGAGGGGTATGACCCAAGCAAAAAAACTCAAACAAAAACACTTTTTAGGGAAAAAAAAAATCAGAATTTGTTATTTAAATAGATAGCTCTGTGTCAGTAGCACCCAGGCTGCTGGGTCTCCCCTAATACTGTTAACATAAAATGCCTATCAGCTGCATCTGCTTGTCTCCTTCAGGCTGAAAAAATGGAGGATTTGTATTAAAAATAAAATAAAAATAAAAAATAATAAACCCCCAGAGACATTTCCACTGGATGATTTGTGTGTATATTCTAAGAGCACTTGTTAGTGCTGACATTTCCCTCTATGAATATTTCACGCGGGCATTCTACAGTGGCCAGCAGTTAACTTTGCTTTCCTGTAGTTAGTACATTTTATCTGTTCTCCTCAAATTGTTACTTTTCCCAAGACAGGAGGAAGAACAATACTGTTGGTGGGTGCTCCAGCAGTTGGCTTTCCTGTGAAACTGTGAAGGGTTGTAAGACCTGAGTGTAATCCATGTAGCTGCTTTGCTGTTCCCAGCCTCTATATTTTTAGGCTGTGGCTCTCTGTAAATTCCATCTAGGCAGTTATCACTCTAGGCGGTATCACTCAGAGGCAAGGCATGAAAAACCTTCTTACCAAATACTTTTTTTTCCTCCAGGTTACCATTTCTATCTATACAAGGGCCTTTTTTTATGGTCAGCAAAACACTGTGAATTTGTGCTAGTGCGTGTTGTGCCTTTTGTGTTTCCAGATTTTAAACTGGGGGGTATTTTTAGAGTGAAGAGGTGGACAAGAACTTTGTCTCCCGTTCAAATAGAGAAGTGCAGCATATGGTTTCACTGGTTACAAATTTACCAGAGGAAGAGGTAGGTAGGACTAGCAGACCAGTGCTGGCATTCTCTTAAATATTTAGAAAAACTGCGAAAAGGAGGAAGAAATCTGAAATTTCTGAGTAATTGTGACAATTTATGTAAGGAAATTTAAACTTCAGAAACGTAAGAACATTTGCTAGAGACAATATAAACCCTAGAAGAGCCAGAACTAAATCTCTGAAGTCTAATTGCAAGGCAGTCTTCTCCCATTTAATTGATATTTAAACATCGGCTAACATGAATCTTTGCCATTTAACTGACATTAACAACCTTGGTTAACTTGGTTTTGAGCTTTTGATTTTATGGTTTGTTTTTTTTTTATGTTAATTTCACTTTAGTGCTTGGATCCTTGTAAAATAGATTTTTTTTTTCTTTTCAAAAACAAACATCAAACATCCAGAATATCTGTTTTAATATTTAAACATTTACACACATCTTGGGCATAATTGTATATGCATTTTATAGCATGAAAAAGTGAACCATATTGATTGTAAATTCTGGACATCTGCACTGCAAACCAAACCCATACTTTTTTGTGCACCTTGCTTTTTCTACATTTTTCTTATCATACTTTAAGTATTTCATTTTTATTAATTGCTGGCTTATCCCACACCTTTTTTTTTTATTTTTTTATTTTTTTATCGTATTCCTTTAAACCATTTCTCTTTTTCTCTGCATCTGTTCTCTGCATCGATAACTTGTTTGGAATAAGCCAACCTTAAAACAGGCTTTTTGACCCTAAGTCTATCGCTGCTACTATCACACTGGTGCAGTGAGCAGCATGCGGTTGCTGAGAGGTTCTGCTAGAGCAGAGTGGCCTCTTCAGTATCCGTGTTTTCCCTGTTCCTGCATGCAGACACACCGCCTTGGCAGAAGGCATGAGCTTGTGATGGGTTTCCACATCTGCAGTTAGTATTAGTGGACACACAGTCACCATTGGTACCTTGTGCTGTCACTGTAGCCCTCAACAGAGGAGGGTAAATGGCTCCTGGTGCATAGAAACTTGTTCACATGCCTGTGTTTTGCTTTCTAGAGCTGGGCACTGGAATGTAGTTAGGTGGCTTCTAATTGTCATCGGAATAGAAAAAGAGAGGAGTGCTTTCTGCCCTGAATGCCGTGTACCACATTTACTGCATTAACATCAATCAGCTTTTAATGATAGTGGCAGCTACATTTCAGATGCATTAGAGTACCACTGGCAGAAGGTTCCCACACACACACACGAGTAGGTATGTAGGTATGTACACGAGTATTCTGTAAAGCAGTCCATATGTTTACTTTTTCTGGTTTTAGCAAGCTTTGAGATTGTCACAGTATTATAATCAACTGGGAAAGTGTTAATTCACTGCGAAGGAAATGACTGCACATAAAGCTTCTTCACAAGAGCAGCAACATTGTGCTGCCTCAAGACACCTGGGTATGGTGCTCATCATGCTGTCCAGTGGGAAGAAATGTTCCAAAAGTCACGAAGCAGAAGGAACTAAACACAACCTCACTTCTTTTTTCTGTCCAGCCATTGTCTTTTATCCATCAGTAATCTCAACTGCAGTTGAATTTCTGGTGATACGTTTGCATTTTCATTCAATCTTTTACCAATTGTTCTTCACCCAGATTTTTTTTGGGGGGTATTTTTGGTGATCATAAGAACAGATTCTTGTATATAGCTTTATTTACAAGACACAGTGAGCTTGCAGAGAGAACATCGGTCTTCTGCCACTTGCTCATTTGTTGTACAGTTTTGGTTGTGATGGAACATCTGATCACACAACAGAGCAGCTTCAGAGCTGCCTGAAGACATTTCATTCTCTGTCATTCCTCTTCCTTGTGATCTTCCACAAGCTTATTCTATTAAAATGACACAGAAAGTATGTTCTGAGCCATTTAGACATTCTAGCATGAGGACATCGTGTTTGGACATGTTGAACTTAGCTGTTGCAGCAGAAGAATGATGGGAGCAAAGGACCACTGTAGGCAGCTGGATCATACAAGCCTTTTCATAGATTGATTGTGCTCAGTCTCAAAACCGGCTGCCTCACCTGCACCTGCTCTCCTCTGTTTGGATAGCTGCTCTAGTATTTGCCCAAACTCATCTCGTCTGTGTTTTTGCTTTTGTTGTTGTACATTTGCCTTTGAAGTAGACTATCTGCAGCCTTCACTGTGAGCTATTGTCTGACAACATTAATTAGGCTTCTGTAACAAGTAGGAATTAGAGCACATCTGGACTAGAGAGCATTTTAAGTGATGCAACTGTGTTGGTCAACTCTGAATGTTTTGATGTGTTGATGGGTGAGAGGTACTGTGTTTTTCTGTTGTTCCTCTTTTCTTGTGTCTGCATGGAAGGCACATGTTCCTCCTCTGGTGAATTTGTTGGCCATATTTGCTAGTGCTGCTGTAGGACTTAACTAGGTCAATGTACTACAAACAAAAATTAGACGCCATGAAAGTGGATATACAGATATCTCGTGCACTTAATTCCACGCCTCCTCTCACAAATTCAAAACAAACCCCCCATACTCTTACATTTGAAGTTATTTACTTGGCAATATTAATAAATTCCTTCAATATTCCCTATGTTGAAGACTTTAAAGAGTGAGTGACTGAGATCTACATATAACACATTTCTTCAGAAATCACTTAGACAAGGGCGTTGAGTTCAGTCACATATCAGAAACTATAAGCGACACATAGCACTCATAAATGTTTATAAAACATGAGGTTCAGGCTTAACTGATGGAGTCCCACAAGTGCAAGTGTGGAATCATAATCACTGTTTGCCTTCTTTAACTGGTCTCTATCTGGTCTAGAGGGTTCTTCAAGTAATTAAGTTTTTAAAACAAATCCCCTCACTGAATAAGAAGGAACAAAAGGGTCTTGAGAGTGCCTGTATCTTTGTTTCCTCGTACAGAAGTGTCCATGAAATCATGCAAAGTTTAGGGAGAACACCACTGTTAAGTTTTTTCATTTGGTTGGTTTTGTGATGAACTCTTCTTTTTTTTTTCCTATTGAAAACAATTTTTGAAATATTTCTTTGTATAAATTCAGAATTTTCAAATGATGTTCACTTATGCTTTACATGCCTGTGGTTTTATTTACTTAAGTGTTGCTTTTGATTTTGAATATAGCATGAAGAATTGTCCTATTTCTGGTCTAAGACTTGGAGTTCAGTACATTCTTTACTCCTTTATCTTGATTTTATGCTTACTAGAAATCCTTGATGAGAAATAGGTTTTATTTTTCAGGAGATGTGGGGTAAGTTTTCTGTATTCATTTGGATGTAATTTGCTGAAGCAATGTCAATTTATCTTTAAAAGTACTACTGGCCACTTCTGATGATGGAGTTGGTCACTGCCTGAATAGATTTGTAGGCTTGTTTTCCATATATTGAAGACAGTTATTTGATTTAATTTTCGGAAACTGCTGCATAAGAAAGCTGTCCTCAACATATACTATATTAAAGTACAAAAATCACTGTGTTAAAATGTAAATAAAATAGTCAGTTCTGAGCTGGATGAACAATTTATAAACTATTCTAGACATCTTGACTCAATGAAAGTTCAAACAAGCTACACTGCAGTACCTGTTACTAGCTTTCTTTTTTCTTAATGTTATATTTTGACTTTTATGTACTAAATACGTTTTTAGTTTGCAGCTGCATTAGCTGATTTGGGACTGTATTTTTGGGATCACTGGCAGAAATCAAGTCCTGATGTAAAGATTTCTTGGTTATTATAAGGTTGATTTTGAGTTCTGATAGGTTTTTACCTCTGAAAATATAAGTTGAAGTTAATACTCCCAATGTGCGCGAGTGTAATATGTGTAAATAACATTTTAGATGCTTTGTTTGCTCAGAGATAGGCAACTTGAGTTGCAAAATTTTCCTCCTACTGTGGAGCAGCTTTAGACTCAGGTTGGAATATGGTGGGGCTTTTTTGATGTGTTGCCCCTTTCAAAAAGCAAGAGGGGGAGCATTGAGGCTTTCACATATCAGGCTCACAAGTTGCTCCATTTACTTCTAAATACTGTTCACATTTGTGCTCAAAGGAAAAAGTGAACTGCAGACTTGTGAGATGTAATATGAGAGAAACGATGTATATTGATGTGTAGTGTCTGGTTCAGAGTCCCTTGCAATGAATGCAAAGGTCGCCATTGACTCCACTGGGCTTTTATCTGCCTATAGAACAATCTGTTAAGAGAGCTTCTTTCTTAAATAGAAGCAATGTGATTTGCTTTTTTTATGCTGTGCATAAGTACACTTCAGTGTGGCACAGTCAAGAGTAAAGTGTATTTTTTTTCCTGACAGTAATTAGGTATTTCCCTTCTTAGACAGTTTTCCATTGCTGTGATTTTAAAAGATGTTTAACTTTCATGAATACAACTGTAACAATAACAATTGTCAGCAGGTTTGGTCTTGTTGCAACCCTTTGCCTTGGATAAAATACCAAGTATAATTCTGAAGTAGATGCATGCTATATGACCTAGGAGTCAAATAGACGTTATCTGCCTGTCTGAAACATGGAAGCTCTAGTTTCTGCTGTATCCAGTTGGGGTATGCCTTTTTTTTTCCCTAGTATCTGTGAATGAATCTATGATTCTATGATTCTATGAATCTTATACATACAGATAGGCCAGGAGAAACTAAATCAGTTTGAATCCATCTCTGCAGTTTATAGTCTTTTCTGTCTTTTGTGTATCTCTTACTACTGTCCTGATAGATGCAGTTTTAGTGCCAGCAGAGAATTCATTTCTGGTGGGAACAAGTGTCATCTGTTAGAAATCCTACCAACTGCACATTCAGACAAAAATGAAGCACTGCCACAAGCAGCCTCACTGCTGTAAACCAGCTCTCTCTGCTAGGGCAGCTCGCTCGGTGTTGCTTAACCTAAGCAGCGTCCCAAACTGGGTGTGTGTATTTTTAAATGCCTGTTGGCCCCTTTTGCGTCTTTTGTGTCCGCTTCCCTGTCAGCGAGTGCGGAGTGAGCAGCAGGCCGGCGCAAGGCCACGCGGGCTGTTAGCAGGAGGCTGCTCCAGTGGGCTCCCATCTGTCAGGGCTGCGCTCTGATAAAGCTTGTGGCAGCTGGCTCAGCTCGCCACTAATCCATTCATCCCGGCTGTGGATCAGAAGGTGGCCTGTCGCTTCCCGGAGGCCTCTGGACCTTGGAGAGTTGCCGTAGCCCCTGAGTGGTCCCACTGGACCTGCCAGCAAGTACAATGATAGGGCACATGCAACTTGAGTGAGGGGCATGTGTGGTGGCTCTAGGGCATTGTGCAGGGGACAAAGCCAGTCGCTCCCCTCCCAGCTGACCTGTTGTGCCTTCGTCAGCAACAGTGTGTTCACAGTTGATGTGCTAGCTACGGGTGGAAGATCACTATTAATGTGTTACTTACGAAGGAGTTGTGAAGTCCTGAAATACTTTCTTGCATATCGTGCAACTCGGCACGCACAGACCGCCAAGCAGAGTCAGCCGCTCAGAGCTCCAGATGGCACCGACGACTGTGAGAGACCACGGCTGTGTGTGATCTGTCCTACTGCTTTTTGGTGTAGGCGTATTATTGCTGTTACAAATAATTGATGAGTATAGTGGTTATTTAAAACCATGTAGTAGTTGCATTTCCCTCCCCAACCAAGGCTACATAGCTTGTTAACAGAAGTATCAAGATAATTCCTGCCCTAAAGATTTATAGCGTTTTATGCACAAAATCTGTCTTTGAGCCTGGAAGGTCTGAGAGGAGTTTTGCTGAGAATGGGAGATGGAGCAGAAAATACAAAATTCAGAGAGAGAACAGAAACAGAAAGATGATGGTGGAGCGTACATGTGGCAGAGCACTGTAAGAGCTGAAACGCTGTAAAACGGGCCAGCAAGGAAGACCTTGTAGGTGACGGATGTGAGTCTTCAATCATCCGTTAGAAGTAGTAGTTCTTTCTTATATTAAAGAGGATCTGAATGTTTTGGGGATGCTTGTGAAACATGGGATGGCCACATGTTCATTTTTTTTGTTCATCTATCTGAACAATAAAAACAGAACATGTAGGCAGGAGTGATTAGCTGGTTTGTCCCCTGTCATGGTTCCCCAGTCAGTAGAAGCAGCGCACCCTCAGCTACCTCATGTCTCTTGCAACTGTGTCAATAGATTTGTAGCTTTCCTATTTATTTGCTGACGTACCTAAAAAAAAAAAAAGGCACGCTAAATCCCAGAAGTCACGAGGTAATTAAACAGCTCAGGAGAAACTGGTTTCATCCCATAAAAGAAGTGCCTGCAAGTTTAATAGAATCCTGATCTAAGGATTGGCGTCTGTTGCAGCAAACACCTTTGGGGCAGTCCAGAAGCAAAATGGACACACTGCTACTGCTTGAACTGATTCCCCAGTTGATGGTTGACATGACCTTCAGTGCATATGACACGTTAGGAGATGCTGGACACAGCAATTTGAACTGACGTGGAGGATGCAGCATAAACAAAACAAAACAGAAACTGCTCAGAGCTCTGTCACAAGCTTTTTACACCAAAGTTTTGTAGCAGAAAGTTGCAGAGGCTACAAGAAAAGCAGTAGCATATAAAAACTATCTTCATTTGAACTGAGAGGTTCAGATGAATTCCTTTAAAAGCACATTTAGATGAATACATATACAGTAACACAGAATAAATGGATTTTGTTCTCCTTTGTTATGATGAGACCACTCCTCAGAAGGTGTACTTTAAATGAATCATTGTTTTGAAATCCTCAGAAAGGCAGGCTCAGTTGCAGAGAAAACAGAGCAAGCAATGCAAAATCCTGGAGCAGAAGCCTGGTTAGGAAAATCGCATTCACAACTGAATGGACAGGCCTCCGTGGTTTTGTAGCTCTGCTGATGGACCCAGCTCTGGATTGCTTCAAACAAAAATCTGTCTGAAGTAGCTACACTGCAGTCCAGCCTTACATGAACAGTTAAACTCTCAATACCTTAAATACACTGTGGCAACATGGATAGATGAAACCAAATGTTAGATAAAATTGGATATGGCATAGTAAATTTATATAGACTTTTCAGGCCTGTGCTATTTCTGTGGGACGCTGTTCTGTTTTGAATCTAATTTTAGTTTGGAGAACTCATTTGCTTTCCTTTTTCACATCCATATGTGCTCATATGGTGAATTTATAGTCTTTTTACTAGGTTTTCATTATGTTAACTCTAATTATTATAGCACTACGGAAGCAGTGTCGTAGTTCATACTGAGATAGAAGCTCTTGCATTTAATCAGTGAAAGTATTTTTTGGTTTGGTTAAGCATTCTGGTATCACGAATAAAGTTAGTAATTTTTGGGGGGTATGTAAATGGATGCAAAAGGAAGGCATGGTAAAATCTAGCAATAACAATTTTCTGTGTTAATTAAATTATTTAGAATTTACTGAAATGTGCTGAAAGCCAAAGCGAGGCATTAAACAGAATTTATATGAATATGCTCTGCAGATGCTGAAAGACACTTTTTAAGTAATAAAGAAGTTTAAAAACAATTGAAAATAGCATCCTAAAAGTACAGGTTACCCTGTTCCCTTTCAGTGATTTGATGGCTCACAGTACTTCTTTTCATACCTGTGCATGAGTTCTTTCCCACTGGGTTTGTCCATGTGCCTATTTGTCATGATTTTCTATCCTTCAAGGTGAGACTGGAATGGGAACAGCAGCTCTGACAGCAGCTTTTACTTAGGTATCAATGCCAAGGATTAGATTTCAAGTACTCTGTGAGTCTGTTAGGAAAAGTACAGCATTTATACAAATACAACTTGACAGTTAGGTGTTTCTCTAAAAATACTGGCTACTTTCTCCTTATTCCAGTTGTCTTCCCTCCCCAAGGCATCAGTCTTTGGCGTGAAACACTCTGTCCAAGAGTCATAGATCTCTCTTGGACAGGTGACAGAAGATTGTAAGCAGCTCTCCCAGGAACACATGGAAGAAGTTACTGGGGTTAGCACTGGGAGGGGATGGACACTGGAAAGCACTAGGAAGGGTTAAGGAGGAAGGCTGCTGGGGTGGATGAGGGAGAATGAGAATATTTGGGGCTTTGATGAGGCCCACAGGGCTTCCTGGGGAGAAAGTGTTTGAGCCAAGATCAAGCAGCAAGCAGCAGCAGCAGCAGTTTGTTTAGAAAAAGTGGACGGTGAAGACGGAGGTGAGGACATGGAAAGATGTAGTGAAGCATGTTCACTGATCTTGCTGATGGAGGAGAGATGGGAGATGAGGTGTTAGCTGATTAAGTTGTCAGATAATTTTGTTTTCCATACTGTGGAAGAATAAATTGTGAGTCTGTTGTTGAGGACTGCTGTACAATTGCTTTCTAATATTGGATAATTCTTCACAGTCTCTGGCCTCACAGACGTCTCTGCAAAACCTCTCCCAGTTGTGCTACCCACCAGTGCTTGCATCCCAGAGCTTTTATCGAGTCATTCTGTGACCTGCTGTAAGCCAGCCACGGGGCCTGGTGGTGGTAGTGGTGTTGGAGCACTGCCTCCCCCAGTGTTCCCACCAAATGCCATGTGATGAAGACTGATTTTGATGAGAAAATGACCATGTGTTTGCAGTTTGCACCGAGGCAGAAGGTAGCATCTGTCAACGTATTTTGTAGCGGTATTTTGTTGCTCCCATGTTTGTGTGGGTTATTTTTACAGTTCAACTCTGGGACATGCTACAGATGAACATTTGTGTTCAGTGCACTTGTGAGCCACCATGGCACTCTTTTTCTGCCAGTACAGTCACTCCTTCCTCAGCAGTATATGAATAAGAAGTCTTTATCATCAGCTTTTCTTTTGCAATGAAGAAGCAGTTGCAGGGAAATAAACCATAATTGCATAATTTGGTGGGCAGGCTTTGACCGGAGCTCAGAGGCTTAAAGGACTAGAAAAAGCTACCTATTGCCGCATTTGTTTGTTTGTTATTAAAAGTGTGTAAATGGAAGACATATCCGATCCTGCTGCATCATTAACAAAATGTTTTTAACCTGAAGTAGAACAGGCAACATAAATGGATGAAGAGAGGGAGAAACAGCAAGTCTTTCAAGGAAGTTGCTCAGGACAAGTGTTGTTTATTGATATTTAAAAGGAAACTGATACAGGAGAAATAGATTCAGATTTCAGCCTGAGGCTGAAACACAGATCTTTCACCATTCACAACTTTTTAGGAGGATGCAATTGTGTCTGCAGCATGTCTCTGAGGAAGGACAGACAGAGTGAAGTTGTATGTATCATTTCTATATTACTTTAAAAACAATAATGTTTTGTCTGTAGATGTATAGGCAGCCATATTCTGTTCTGGAAGTAATACTTGCAAGTTGGGTTGTATGTTTCTAGGTTCTGTTTTATGTTCTTAGCTTGTCTTTCCCTATGCCTTTTCTCTGCCGCCTTCTTACCTGTACACCTCTCCTCGTACCCCCAACAAAAAGGGAAAAAGAAAAGAGAAAAACAGAAATCAACCCAGGGGATGCAGCTAATTTGCTAATGCTTGTACATTCACTCTGAAATAAACATGACAAGGTCAGCAACACACAGAGGCACGCTCTTTGGGATAGATGAGGAACCTTTAAGCTATAATCACAGAAGATCATAGATTCTGTTACTTGATTCTGCACATAGCATGTTATCTCCGTCTAAACAGAACCTCCTTGCATTCAGTTCCCTGACTGGAATGTCGTGCCGTTACTTAGGAGCTTTTTCTCAGTTCCAGCCTAAGCGCAGCTATTCCTGGGAGTTTCTACCCATTTCTGCTTATGCCAGATTGCCCTTTCTCTTATTTAGCTGTCTTTCCCATCCTGTTTATCTTCTCAATGTTTTAATTTAGGTAGTTTATTTTACTGTAACTTTTTTTAGGCTACACCTGTAACTAATGAGGTACATAACATACACCAGTCTAATTTTTCTGCAGGTTAGGAGTAAGCTCTCTGTACAGCAGTAGTTTTGGAAGCCATTCATAACAGAACATCCCGTATTTCATAACTGGTCAACTTATGACATTCTTTTTGCTGTCCTTGATTATTATGTTGTTATCTATAGCATATGATTTCCAAACTGTTAAAATTTGTTGTACCTTGAGAAGTGATGTGGATTAAATGTGCATAAAAAAGTTCTCTCTTCCCCTGCAGCGATCGTTAAGTACACACCAATTTTATTACTGGGAGCCAAGTTTTTCAGGGAGCACGTGCAATGTCAGACTCATGGGTCCAGCACACCAGTATCGGAAATTAATCTATATGTGTTGTCTCCTCAATTCTTTTTTACCGCTGTTTGTTATTTCCTTAGAGATACTTCGCATAAAGAGTAAATACCTTACTGATGCTAGGTTGCCCTAATTTTCATACACAGTGCAGTGTGCGAGATACCAAAACAACGTATTTCACGGAAGTGAAGAGAAATAGCAGATTTAAATCTGTTCTCTTATTTAGAAAAACTATGCACTGTAATTCACAAGTTCAAGTCTGGGATAGTGACCCTGGTTACTCCAGTTCTTGGCTTTTGAGGTAAAAGGCAGGTTCACGTCTTTTCATCTTGAGGTTTCCGGTTTCATACAGCTATGAGAAAATTCGGCGGATACTTTCTTTGTCTTATTGTGGGCAAGACCATTTCTAATTCCAAATGTCTCCTTGTCTAGTACAGTGAGCACCTTAACAAAACTGTTCCTAGCTCAGGGGAGTTCACTATCTACTTCACCTTATCTGAACAGCTGTTTGATCAAAGACTCTTACAGCCTTTCTGTAGCAGCATTTTATGTCTTAAGAGGTAGGGGTGTAACAGTGAATGCCAAAATGCAACAGGTAAGCTCTGTCCAGGCTTTAAAGGTCATTGTAGAGAATCTGGATTCAGTGGCTCAAAGGTCTTTGTGCAGCAGCACAGGTTTTAGACCGTGTGTTTTTTGTCTTGTGTCCTGACTTTTTTTTTTTTCCAGTCAGTGTTTTTGTGCAGCCCTTCAAAACCATGTCACTTCAGAAATGGATGTGAAACCTGAAATCCTAGGTTTAGACTAGTTCCTGATTCGTGAGGAACAGTTGGTTCCCTTAGCATGCAGAGACATCTCAGTTTATGGACAACTGGTTCATGTCCCAGCAAGGATATTTGTTCTTCAAGGCTGGACAGCCCTAACACTGGAAACCCGTCCTCTCTGTCTGACTTCTGTTGTGACAAATACTTAATTTTTAATGATGGAGCGTGTTTTGTCTGTGAGCACACAGGGCTGAGGGAGTAGAATTTTCTTATCCCTGCCCATGATGACAGAACCACATGAAGGGAACAGACTTTTCTAGTTTATTTTAAAAATTATCTTGTTTATGTGGTGATGGGTTAAACCACCTCCATGTAATTTCTTTCAGTTCTCTTTGGTCTGACCTTCAATCCACAAGGATCTGTTTCTTCTTTCACCTTACTGTGAAGGTGATGTTCCTTCTGCAGTCACCTTTTCTGGAAGGTGGAAGAAATCCAGGCCTTCATTGGTGATCCTTCCCTCACAGTGCTCTGGCTGGACAAAGGTGCTACTGTAGCAAATTTGAGTTTCTCTGCAAGGTGTTTTTTTTTAATTCCTCTTAAACCCAGTTGTCAACCTGCATGCTTTAAGCCAAACCACTTCTGGTGCCAAGGCCTCTTTTTACATCGTCAGCATCAAAAGATTCATTCTTCCTATAACGATGAAGCTGATCAGTCCCTGAGGATACTTGTAGCATATAATGAAAAGACAAAGAGTATGAACATATCTGCGTGGAGACTGTTCAACCGGATAATTAGATGCATTAAAGTGTCACACAAAACTGTCGGGGTGGAGTTCCTGTCTCTCACCAGAGCATGCTCATGCCACTGCTCTGGCCTCACTGGAGTGAGGTACTGGAGTACTGGAGTACCACCATGCCTGATGTCCTTGAAATGTACACCTGGAACTCTGTCTGAAACCTCATGGAGCTCAGCTCCTGTTGGGCACACAGGCAGTTCTGGGAGGAAGGTCCTGCAGCGGTTCCTCACTGAAAAGATTCTGGGACCACTACCAGATTTGTGGGTGTGCGAATGGGGCTTATTCCCAGACCTCTCTGCATTTGCCCTTCATGTATATAAACAGGGTTTGAAAATAGGTGTTACTTATTGGCAATTGATGTCCTTCATAACACACAGCCCTCATGAATATTCAGAGTTTGCATTCTTCCTCTTTTCCGTTTCCTCTCCTGCCTGAAAGTCCTATTGGAACTCCTGTCCTCAGGATAGTGCACGATTAAAAACTGGCATGGCAGAGGGCATGCTCCGGCTTAGATGTACAGGACAGCAAGGCTGTGGGAGGACCCCATTGGTATGCCAGACAGGTACTGGTACACAGCACCTGTTCCTGAGTGACAGGGTATATGGACCTGCTGTGGGAGTGAACCTATGAGCTATAGATATCAAAGAACTGGAGCAGCAAAATATAACCTTTCTTTTCTTCTCGAAATCTCGCAGCAAAATATAACCTTTCTTTTCTTCTCGAAATCTCTCTCTTCTTTGTCTCCCATTATCTTCAGTGAAGTTTTTTCTGCATTCAAATTTTAGTTCAGGCAAATCTGTTACTGGTTGTTAAAATGTTCAGCTGATTTTAAAACAAGGTTCTCTCCTGTTGTTCAGAAACACACCGTCCCAGTTATTCCAACATGCCTAGCCATGTTTTTAAGCTTCGCTCATGTTCTTCTAAATGAAAATGTCACACTTCCTTTTCTAGCAAACTTGTGAAACTGGTCAAACTAGACTGACACAGCAGCATACTACTACACTCACTACTTCTTTAGCTTTGTAGACAAAATGCAACCCTAACAATGCCCTTGTCTGGCTCTGGGTACATCAAAGCATGTGCTTTCTTGTAGGATAAATGTACAAATCTAACTCATCTTGATGTGTCCTCCCTGTCTCTTTCTTTGTCTCTTTTCTTCTCTCCCTCTCTTCCTTTTTCTGCTGCCCTCCATCTCTTTTGAAAGTAGTGGAGACAAATTCAAAGAGATGAGACCCTTCCACCATGTGGAGTGAATAAAGACTGATAGCTGGCAGAATGAAGAGAGAGCTCAAGTATTGATGCTGAGACGGCAGATCTTTTTTCTCTTCTCCTTCCTGCAAAACATGGGAGGAGATAGCCCATTTCAGGAAAAAAATCCTAGTATAGCTCACTGTGAGACCCACTGTACTCTGGAGTACTTTGGGATCTTCAGATTTGTGGCATTTTTACTAATGATATTTACACAGTTTTCCTTTCTGACTGTTTGACCCAGGAAGGTGAAGGTCAGAGGACCAATTATCATCTGCAGCCCCCTCATTTCCCATTTAATATGATAGAGCAGGACAATTCCAGGACTTCAAAGACTGGTACTAACCCATTCTCAACAATATATATGTAATTTCTTAGTAAGCTGTTGTCTTCTAGTCTCTCCAGGATATATTTACTTAATGTACAGTCATGTTCCCCTTTTTCCTCTCCCACCCAGCAATACATTCCTTACATGTGCATTTGTGTAACACAGTAGCACCACAGAAAGAAGTATTATTAGTGGTGCAGCAATAAAATAAGCAAAGATGGCCCTTCCAGTTACAAATACCCTTTATAAACTTAAGTATTTAGGAATGTCAAAAGTTGCTTATTTAGCTGAAGTATGGAGACGAGTGTTTCTAACAATAAAAAAATGGGGGAAGGGAAGGAGTAAAGGAAGTGTCTGAAGACAGACTCCAGAACAAGTCTGAGTAGAGCGGTAACTTCTCACATGTAGCAATCAAAATGGCAATGACAGTGACACAGTTTGCTTTGAGTTGCCTGATTCACAAATGAAGAATGACCATGACAAAATATCTGTTAGGGTTATGAAGCCTACTACACATGCATTCCTCATGTAGACAGAAAAAAAGTAGATTTAAAAAAAATAAAAAATATAATTAAATCATTAAAAATGAATTTAAATAATTAAAAAAAGGTAAAATAAAATAGAAGTGTATCGAATGGCAGAAATGGTTTATTTATGTATTTAAAGCATACGCAGAAAATACTCTGCCCCTCTTCCCTGTTCCGTTTTCACTTCAGGGTAATAGTAAATAAAGAAATCCCAAGCTTTCAATCCCATGTTTTAGTTTATTAAAATTTGTAAAAGCTCACTAGTATTTCTTGCTGTTTGTCTCATGTTCCCAGGGCTGGCTTGTTTATCCCCAGGAAGAGGTGGGAGTGTCTCTTGGGATGCTAGCCTCACAGCCTGAGTCTGGGAACAAAGTCATCTAAGACAGCACTCCTAAATTAAAAGAAGAGTTACTGGTTGGTGGTTATGGAAATCTGTTCAGGTGAAGAGAACCAGAGAACCTATTTGGAAATTATTATGGGCAGGCGCGATAGCACTAATACTCATGGTGTCTGACATTTCCTACTGTAGGAGCCTGTTTTAAGTTGCTTACAGATAGTTTTAGGAAGTGTTGGAAACTCAGAAAAACAGCTCAGCTTTTTTAAGGAATGGATTTAAAGAAAAATGGTTTTAGTCATATTAAATAATCCCACACCACAGCCTCTTCTCTTGAAACAGACCTTTCAGTCCCATTGGTTTTAGCAGAAACTTAAAACTGAACTGCTGCTGTGCTTGGCATGCAGGGTAGGTCACTTACCATTGCCATGAATCACAGAATAGTTAGGGTTGGAAAGGGCCTTAAGATTATCCAGTTCCAACTCCCCCACTGTCGGCAGGGGCACCTCACACTAAACCATGTTTCCCAGGACTCCGTCCAGCCTGGCTTTGAACACTGCCATGAAGCTGCCCATGTAACCTGTACTTGGCAGATCTGAGTTTGTAATGTCACCCGCTTGGCCCAGGAGCATAACTAAATTCCTCAAAAGAGCCTCTCAGTGTCATGCTCTCACCTGTGCTAGCAACAATGGGCTGTGCTCGGCAATGGAGAAAGCAGGCTGCTCTCAAAGCAGAGGTGAGACTCAAGATCTGAGCCAAGGATGTGGCACAGAACAGGTCCTTAGCAGCTGCAGGAAGGGAGTGAAACCCCATCGTGGGGGTAAAAAGACAGGGTGACTGGCTGTAGGAAGGGACAGAAGTTGAAGGAAGAAACTTGAGGTCTAATGAGGAGTCTTGGGAAGGTTAGAGCTGTGCCCATGTAGGGCAGGAGTGTGCAGGAGATGAAGGCTGGAGGTGATGATGCTGGTGGTGGCACAGACTGAATGCAGAGAAAGAGTTGGGGTGATGCTCCGTGAGGGCATGGGGAGCACCGGGCCTAGGTCCCCAGGGATGGGGGCCATAAGAAGTGCAGAGACTGGGAGCTATAGAGACAGAAATTCAGAAAGTGAAGATTCTAGGTCTGCTGTGAGAGTAAGACGAGGAGTTTCACAAGAGAAAGGTAGCAGGAGTAGGACATGAACAAATAAGTGACGACAGGGAAAGAAGACATCTGAGTTGACATCAACAACCTCAATTTTCACATCTTAACTTTTGATCCTATTTTTGTGACCTAATAAAATGTTTTAACATACAGGGCTTTGTACTGAGGGGTGTTAAAAATATCTGACCTTGGAAGAACACAGAATATCCTTACTGTAGGAGCATTTGTAAAAGCAGAGCTTGTATTTTATGAAGTACATACTTCAACATCCATGACCTCAAGTGCTCCTATTCTAAACAATCACAACACATCCTGAGATTTGTATATATTTTTTAGAGAAGAGTTCATTGAAATAAGCTCACTACAGTCTGAAGCAAATGTATATGGAATTATTCCTCATGAGATTTGTGCATCATTTTTATGTTGCAAAACTTCAGGTTTGGTTGGCTGTTTCTATGAAGGTGCTTGTAAACTGGGGTGGAGGCTTAAGTTACAATGAACAAGGTTACCAAAAGACTTTGTGAAGGTGCGAAAGCTGGGGGTTCAACATGATTACTAGATTTAACTAGTAGTGTTTTCAAAGCTAGCTATGAATCTTACTTGATAAAATGCTCCTCCAGATTTCAGTATGACTTTGGAACATAAAGGAGTCTTTTGTAAAAGAGGCAGGATTTCATGCAAGCATTTTTCCCTTCCTTCCAAATGTTAATACAGCTCCTTTGGCTTCTTAATAAAAATTTTAAATATCTTTAATATTCCACTGATAGGCTGTTATTCACAGTGGGAACCAAATTAATGTGCTCCTGAAAGCTCACTGAAGCAAATACTTATATCAGGAATGAATTTGGGCTCAAGGGTTAACTGCTGTCTCTTGTTAACAGCTGTTATATAGAGTAAAGGGAGGAAACTTGATCAGTTTTTGACTACAGCCTTTTATATAGGAAAAAACTCTTTGCCTTTTTACAGATACTTTTTTTTTTTACCCTTTAAGGTACCTGACTTTAAAGGGAATATCCAAATGTCTCTCTGTGGAGACTTAAAACAGCCTTTGTGGAAGTATTTTGAGTGGTGCTAATAACAATGGTTTCTGGCAATTGCAAAAAGGGATCTGACCAATTTCAGTAAAACAGTGGCATTAAACGCCACTGAGGTTGCTTTTGAAATGGTGTTTCAGTTTGAACTGAGTTAAAGCGATGTTTTAAGAAACAGTTTTGCACCTTGCTGGAAATGATAGACAGCTGCTAGACGCGGTAATGATCTGTCTTCATGTTTGATGCCTTCTTTTATCAGTCTAAGGCTTTTCACTGAGTCAGATCTATTGATTAGCATTAGTTTACTTCTCAGGAAGGCTGCTTTGCATTGAAATGTCATGGGATTAGGATACTAAATGCACGCCATGCTACAGCTTGAACTCTGTCTAATGCTGCCCGGTAAATTACATGTTTGCTGAGTGTTTAGCAAGGGTAATAGCTTTGCAGCCCCCCAAAATGCTAAATGAGGTCATTTTTGTCTACTGCGAACAAATACTGAGTGAGAAAATAACAGGGTCATGCGGTAGATACTCTGTGCTCTGCTTTGCTTTACCAAGTATCAGTTTACAGAATTTTACAGAGTGAGTGGAACTCCAGAAAGTTTGGGGCAAAAATCTCTGCTTCACAGTAACTGGTGTGTCTGCATTCAAAAGAATGATAATAGAAGAGTGGGAAGAGAAAGATTACGTACATCATTACTAGTAATGAAATTAATTTACCGCTTAGAAAAACCCAAACAACAAAACCAAACCAAACCTAAAAAGATAAAATAAAAGAACACACAGAAGCAGTTCTGGGAGACGGGAATTTGGTTGAATGCAATGTTCAAAATCCTCGGGGGGTTGCTTTGTTTTTTCTATTTTGCTTGCAGGGTTCCAGGTGTACCACTCTAAATAT
This sequence comes from Pezoporus wallicus, assembly GCF_028554395.1. Lineage (NCBI taxonomy): Eukaryota > Metazoa > Chordata > Aves > Psittaciformes > Psittacidae > Pezoporus > Pezoporus wallicus. Next base: position 3,453,422 of record NW_026635157.1, read on the forward strand.
GTATGGTCACTTTGCAAGCAGAAGCTTAAATATAACACTGCTCAGTAATTATGCTAACTGCATTAATGGAGATTAGGAGAAAGCTAATAACCTTGGGTAGAAAGAAGATAGTCTGGGTATGTTGAACAGGATTTTTAACAATCCATTATTTTATATTTGTTTCAACTTCTTCAATATGTGTTGAAAATCTAGAATTTTCCACAACTGTCTGGAAAATTAACTGTTGCCTGAAAGACCGGAATGTAAATGTCAATTTTCAGTGATCTAATCTGATACTTCTTGGTTTCCTGTATTGCAATTCTCGTGTATTTTCCAGACAGTTCCCACCCTTTACTCCCTGTGTTTTCTCTTGCTTCTTTTTCCAGACAAGTTGTTATATTTCACCATGCTGTGATAAACATTAGTAGATGGGGTTTATGCCTATTACCTACTTTCTGCACTACTTGTAAATAAGAAACTGACATTTTTCTAACATTTTAGTTTCTTCCATGTTAAAAGAATATATTTTGTTTATTTAGTCACTATAAGAGATACTTGAAGATACACTGTAGATGATATTGACTCCTCAAGATTTCTGGTACTGTCAGATTCCACCCCCCACTCCTCCAATCCCCGGGATTACAGTTAGGAACAATTCAGAACACAGGTTCAAAAAAGAAAAAGGCAGTTTATGATAAAGTGGTTCTTTAAAACAATACGGCAGTATCCTGTGTGTGCAGTCTTTCTTCTATGTGTTTGTACGTTTTAAGCCATTTCCAGGAGCAGTGCTGTGTGCTGCATAAATGCACAGTAATTGCTGTACAAAAAAAATGTTTGCTTCTGTTTAATACCTATTTTTAAATAACAAAGGACGTAGTGTTACTTAGCTCAGAAGTAACATCATCTGAGAAAGATGGCCATTAAATTTCAAAGAGAAGATGTGATCAAAATAGGGGAGAAGCGGGGAGGAGAGATCATCTCATCATGACTCTTGAAAGAAGATGCATCCTGTTCTGTGTATTTGTAGAGAAAATGAACTGCAAATGCTGAAATTTCCTAACAGTTTTAAAGCAGAGCTAATGTGTGGCATGCCTTGGCAAGCTGTATCTTGCCAATTTTTCTTCATCCCCTCAAGCATATGCCTTGCTTGCATAACCAGTTTTTTAGCCACATGGATTCAGTGTTCCACGCTGCACGGAGGCTGTGCGAATTTATCGCTAATACTAAAAGAACATTCATGTTAAGTTGTTTTGAATAGCAAATTTGATCTAAAAAAAAAATAAAAGAAATCCTAGATATTACTTTAAAAATAAAGACATGATCTGGTGAGCAGTGTGGGTATGCCACTGCATGCATGTGTCACCCAGCTCTATGTTCATCAGCTCTGTGCTCTCACAAAGCGTGATCTTTCTACTGTGGTGGAATTCCCTCTACCTCTCCAACTACCCCTAAATGGTCTTTACCTTGGCTAGAGTACCGAAGGCCATATGGGCCCGTAACATTTTGTTAATGCACTTCCAAATCCCAGTAAAAGCTCTTCTTTCCAGCAACGCCAGTATCTTGCCTGAATAAAATTAAATTTTAGTTCCTTGAAAGAAAATGCAATCAGCCTTCCCAGCAGCTGTGAGAATTGTGCTATGCTGATTAGATGTGACACATAGAAGAAAAACTGCTCTAGCAAGTGGTATTTGTGATTCAGTAGGTGACACTCTTCCCTCTCAACCCATGCTGAATCAATGCCCCAGCAGTGTACCAGGGGACAGGATAGCTTCTGCTGGCCCTGTTGTTCAGATGAGATGTGAAACTAAAGTCCTGGCTGCTTGTAGTCATGACAGGTTCCTTAGTAAACTAAAACAGAAGATAGGAGGTGGCCCCAGCATCTGAGTTTGATTTATTGACGAATATTGTAATGGAAAATGGGTAGATATGGTTCTCTTTATTCCTTCTGCATGTTGCACACAGTAACTCTGTGATGCTACACTCCAGGAAGGAGCTCCCGCAATAGCACACCTGGTAATAGAGATGCATCGTGCTGCTTCCAAGCAGTGTGTTGATAACTAGGCTATCCCATGCATCCAGGGAAGGGAACTGGGATTTTTGTGTTGAAGGAAGGGATTGAATATATTACTTTGGGACTGGACAGTGGTTGCCATTTTTATGAAGCCAAGGGTGAAGGTTTTCTTAAGTACTAAGAGTCCTAGGTGCAACAACTGATTTTTCCTATAACATTACCTTTCACTGAAGTTCTTGGTATCCTTATTTCTTCATCGGTAGAAAACTTGCGTTAAGAAATGAATGTGAGCCAAAGTCTTTAGCATTTCTATAATCGTGAAGGACTTATTGATAAAATGGTGTCTGCAGAAACAGGAACTATTCTGAAAATCCTTTCTCATGTACTTTAAAACTGATAATAGACTTTACATGAACTTAAGAATTTTCATACAATTGCATAGAGTGCCGCAAACCTCTGTTTTTGGTTAGGTTTGGGTTTTCTTGACTGGAAAATGTGAAGTGTGAGAATGCTAGTGGTGTTAAGTTATTCAGAAACTGTGTACTGAAGTACAGTTGATAGTATTTGCAGACTGGCAAGAGCGAGCTGAATTATGTATTTTGTAGGAAGCTATTAATCTTCCTGGGGAATACCATATGCAAACAGGAATACTTCTAAAATTAAGCAAAATGTACATGCTGTGTACTCAAGAGGGGAAGACTAGTATGAGGTCAAAACGTGTACAATAGCAGAAAGATTCTTACAGAAGATTACATTCTCACATATTACAACATTTGACTATCTCAAAAACTAAAGCTTGTTTTGGTACATGTAATACAGAGCATATGTGACTTACAGTGAGTCTGTAGGAGTCTCTTTAGAACTGCAGTTTAATAGTGTCTTAATGTACTTGAACGTCCATGGACATTACTCCTTTCTCTCCCACAACTTAATCCCACTGGATTTTTTTCTACCAGTGGAGGATGAGTGGACTGTTTATCCTGAACCCATCACTGTGGGGGTTTTTGAACTAGGCTTAAATCAGCCAAACAACTCAGGAGGCATTTGCTGAGTTGGATTTTTTTTTTTTTCCCTTTTAAATGTATTTTTGCAGAGACATAACTGTAATTGGCAATGAAAGATTGAACATTAAACAGAGCGAGCCATGGTGAGTGCAGTGATCTTCCCCTGAACTCTGGCTCCATAGTCATGGGGGGGGGGGGGTTCAGACCTTTTCAGTTTCCGATGTAACTTCTGAAAAATGTTAGAATAAAATTTTCAGATTTTGTTGAATCTGACTGTAATGGAGGCATGGAAAGGGTAACAAACAGAGAGGAGGTGAAAGGAGAGGGAAGATGAATTCTGCTTTCACATGAGCCAAAACAGACAGTTAAATGGCTCTACCCATGCCCAAATTGAAGTTGTGTTTATTAAAATAAAAAGAGGAAAGAACCCAAGTATGCCTTCTTTTTTCTTCCATCTGCACACACGCTTGCATCTGAGTTTATTACCATGGTCACCGTATTGGTTGCTTCCTAGTAAGTGACTGAATAAAAGCATGGTTGCTCTCCCCAGATCAATCTGAAGTCCTAAATTGCTGTCTAATTCTGAACAACATGCATGCAGTACCCACCCTCTTGTCCACAAGAATTACCATGTATTTCAGATGCAGCCAGGCTTCCCATCAGTTTAGTTAAAGCAGCTTGTGCAAATTTATCTAAACCAAGCGTATGTAGAAGCGTGTGCATGTGTGAAAATGAAAAATCTTTTCTCTGAGCAGCTAATCCTCAGTCGTGGGGGACAAAGCATGGTTTCTGCTCTTTTTCCTATGAAAAATAATCAGTGGTGTTTTCCTATAGGCCATTTTCCAAATGCTGGGAAAAAAAGGAAACATCATATTCTTTTCCCTGCTGTCTCTTCTCTTCCAGTATGTTATTATTGCTGCTGCTGTTAACAAGTACAAATAACAATGTTATATTATTTCACTGCCTTGGCTTTTTAGGAAGTCTGCAAATTATGAATAGTCACTGTTCTTGAGCATTAAAAAAATAAACAACAAGAAAAGCAAGCAACCCAACAAAAAATCCAACCCCCCAGCAAGCAAACAAAACATTCAGCTTGGTTATCTGTAAATTGCTCTGTTTTTTTCATGGCCTGAAGAAGGCCCCAAGGCTAACACACCACTTATGAGCCAACTTTCCACTTGCAATATGTCTTACAAGCCTGTCTCCCTATTCTCTTCTCATTTTCTTGACTATTTGCTTATGCAACACAACTGTAGAGTCGTCTTCTTTGGGGGCTGTTGTGTGGGAAACACCAAGGTGAGAATTTTTTTCTGTTACATTATTTTTTAAAGTTACTGGAGTAAGGAATTAAGTCTTCCAAAAACCTCCAAAAAGAGAAATAGCTTTGGGCATTTTCCTGTGATTTTTGGAACATGGAGGCTCTAGAAGCCAAGGCATAGCAAGACACTGCCAGCTCTTTTGTGTAGGGTAGATAGAACTGAAGTTTAGAACAAGTGCTCTCCTGAGCCCTCAGCCCAGCAGCTAATACTTATTACCAGGAATAGTTCCATAGAAGTTGGTCAGTAGCAGCTGGAGGTACAGTAATTGATTTAATTATTGCTGTACAACAGAAGGTGTGGAGTAGGGCAGGTTTTGGGGCACAGAGATTGTCAGAATATTAAATGATTAGGGAAACAGTTCTTTGAAAAACATTTTTGTCCTCATCGGTTTGTGATTAAGCATACAACTTTTATTGTATCCCTGGTTATAGGAATATATTTTCTAACAAATGCTGCTGAAAGTGCAGTCTTCATTCTTTCTTTCTTCATTTTCTTCCTCTCACTAATGGACTGTCTTACTAGGTGCTACATACTGGTCACTTAAATGCACCAGTTGGAGGGTGTATGTGAAGTGAAAGTTGAGATGTCCATGACTTGCAGCAAACTGGATCATTAGCAGAATCTTCCTTCCTCGTTTTAATCCTCTTCTAGATGCTTGCATGAAAACAGGAGGAAAACTCAAAATTTTCTTCAGACTTTATTCAGTGAAGCACTGTAACTGTGCAAGAGCCACTGGGAGCGGGGAGGAGAGCGTATGTGCATGCACATGCGTACACATAAACAGCTGGAAAAGAAAAATGGAAAATTCGTATCATCAAGTCTTGCAAAGCTGTATTCTACTGCTCTGATACATACCAAAGTATAAAAGCAGTGCCAGGTATTAAGAGATTTAGTAACATTCATGTGCTGCATCTCACTTTGAAAATACCACTTGTTTTAAACGTAACAGCTTTTGTGAATAATTCTGAAGATTAGTTTTCCTGTTTTATATGATCTGGTCAGCTTTCATAGATTTGTGGTCTTTTTGATTAGTTGGAAATAAGCTTTTTCCTGTATTACGCAAACAAACTCTGTTTTTACACAAAGTACATTAAGGCCGTAACATACAAACTCCATTAGAAAGCATGGTGTTTATTTACTGTTTTTTTGTGAAAGGCAGCAAATGTGTAGTGCAGCCATCCTAATTTTTCCATGCTGCAGAGGTGCGGTGCTGTGTGGAGGTGCGTTGTGTGTTGGGAGATGCACACTCTGCAGGCTACAGCTCGTTACTAAAGACAATGCTATCTCCATTCTAAAACCCTGTGGATCTCATTTTGCTCGCTTGGGGTTTTGTAATTTTGCCTTTGTGACAGGGCGGTGTGGATGGTTTTTCAGTAAGGTAATGTGGTCTTACACAGTTGGTACTGAGACACGCAACACAAGTTTTAGCTCTTGACAAGTGAAGGTTTGTACATCATGTTAACTGAGGTCTGTTGAGGAGATCTACAGGGGGGTAGTGGAGGGTTGTGTGTGCACATAAAGAAAGCTATTCAACTAATAACCTAACATTTGCTACCATTTGTGTTCTGACCGAGCTCAGAATCTGCACTGAAACATGGTTGCAGCAAAGCTAGGGAACAAAATCCAACCAGGCCAAATGGAGTTAATTCCTGTAATTGAGACTCAGAGCCTTGTATTTGTAATGTTAGTGTCAGCTGCCTTTTGTGAAGACAAGTAAATTACATGCCCTGTGGAACAGAGATGATTTTCCACTGAAAGGTAGTTTGTGAGATCCAAAGCCAAATTTAATGTAAATCTCCTTCACCTTTGTAGTCATCATCTTTCCCTGCCTAAAATACCCTCCGACTCGTGAAGTGCTTTGAACGGTAGTTTCTGTTAAAGAAATACATTAAGAAATTATTTTTATATGCATATATATAGACACACACAGAGATGCTAATGCTGTGGAGGTGAGAAGACATCTGCCTGATAGCTCTGAGCTGTCATAGTTGGATTTGATTAGCACTGTTTCTGTAGTAGGCTGTCTTGTATTTTACTCCTGTTTTGAAGAACCTGTCTTCCTTATTAGCCCAAGAAGTCTGGACCTACAGTCCATTAGTTATTTTGCCCCTTTAAAAATAAGATTAAGGTCATTGTCTTCATATTGAGCAAGCCTTCTTAAAGATAGGCAACATAAGAAAGAACCAGAGCAAGTTTTCTTCCTATTTAATTTGACCTATGAAATTAAAAAGTTACTGCAGTTCTGTTGGATAAAAGTGTTACTGGGATGGGGGAGTGAAGTTACAATAAAAATAATCTTTTTTAACAGTTTATAACAACTTCTCTGATATAGCATCTCTCAGTGATGAATGACTGATCAACCTATGCTTTTTGTTTTTTTTTTTTTTCTTAGTAAGGTGATGTTAATGGCTTCAGTTTGTCTGAGGGGCCTTTTTTTCTCTGAAAAACTTATTTTGTAAAGGAATGAAATACTGGCAGACATTTCAAATTTTGGTAATACTTTAAGAGGTATTTATATTACGTTAGAAATAATGCTGAATTCAGATTTTGGGAAATACCATGATTTAAACAGAGTAAATGTTATTTTGTACTTAGTTGATAAGTGCATGTTTAACGAAGGTATACCCAACAACCGTTCTTCTGGTAAAGCAAGTGTGAATTAATCAATGTAACCAGTGCTAGCAGTCATTCATTCCTTCTCTCAAGGCGAAAGTTAAGATGCTTGTTTTATCTCAAATGCGAAAGTCATTTAACCTTTCAAACTGTGCTTTCCAAGACTGAAAGGCTGGCTTTTCAATAAGAGGCTTCCTGGACACAGACTGTCCAACGAGTGTACTCTTCACACCCTTCCCCCAACTTGTTGGCATGTGTTTGGGGCTCCCTTAGCTTATAGCAGTATCAAAGCCTAGGGGTGCAGTTCTGGTGTTTTCAATTGTTGCTCTGGCCCAACTCAGAAAAGGAAACAAGTGGTGAGCGCAGGAACTGGTGCACTTCAAATCCTCTGATTCCCAGCTAACATCTGCACAGAAACAGGTCACCTGCTCAGAAAAGGTATCATTACATGCGTGTGTATATATATGTGTGTTTATGTGTGTATATATGTACCAGTATGAGCATCTGGTTGCCTTATAAGGGATGTTTCTGAGGGAAGAATATTGACTGCTTTAGGACTCTTGTTCATGTTCTTGGACTTTGGGACCCAATGTGCATGTGCAGAATTCCCATCTTGAGGTGCTATTTCTGAAATACCTGTGAAGTCCAGTCCCATTTATGTCTCTTCCAAAACAAGGTAGCATTCTGAAGGTAAGCAAAAAGAGACAAGTTGTAGGTATCTTTGCTTGTGCAGGATATTGCAGATGCCAGAAAAGTAAATGGGTTCAAAATAGAGGTTGGACAAATCAGTAGAAGAAAAAATCCACCAAATGCTACTTAGTGCAAAGCTTGATGACCTCTGGTTCATCAAGTCTTGAATTACAAATCACTGAAGACTGGGAATATATCTTAAATGGATGTATATAGGCAAATAAACCACATTTTTCAGCTTGGTGGGTGGCTGAAATTCTGAGTGAACCCATATGTAAGCACAGAAAGCCAGAAAATTTTATTTCCTCAGCAGTATCTGCAGAGGAACAAAACAAACATGACCCTGTTTCAGGTTGCTCTGCCCAGTATTCTGGATTACTTGCTTGAGCTGAAAAGAAGTGGGCCTCTGTTAAGTTTACTCAGGTTGCACTTGCTCTCCCTCTCTGCCTGGAACTCACAAGTAGAGATTTTTTTTCTGTGCTAATTCACCCCACCCTCCAGAGATCACTGAGGGATCCATGCAATCTCTTCGGCTCTGGCTGAGTAGGTCCTTCAGTGAAATGTCAGTATCAGCCTTAATTTCTGCATTACTCATCTGTTATAGCCAGTGTCCACATACCCTGTTATTTTTACAGAGAAGATGATAGTTACCTTCGTATCTACATAATCCTGGCCAAAAGGAAAGGAGAGACCCATGGCCTTGTGGTGGACCATTAATTAAATAGTTTTCAGGACAAGGTAGCTTCTAGGACACAAACTAAGTCTTCCTCTGAGGCCATGTCAGAACTCCATTTGAGTCTCCACAGCTTATCAGCTCATATTCTCTAAGGGCTTGGTGCCTCCTTTTGTGTCTTACATGTTTTGTGATTTAAAAAAAACCACAAAAACAAACAAACAAAAAACCCCAACCCAAAATGCTATCAGGAGCACCCCCTCAGCTTGCTGGACCTGCCACTAGACAGTTAGGAAAGTGGGAAAGGATGTGATGGCTCAGGCACCCTCCACCATAGCTCAGGTGATGCAGCATGTTTTCTCTCTCTAGGATTTTTTTTACATAGTACCTAGAGGGTTGGGTTTTTTTCCATGTTTACCACGCTTTGCATCCTGTTAGAGCCTCGCTGATTGGTGCTGGTTTGGGCAGAGCAGAGCTACAAACTCCCATGGAGTAATCCCCCTTCAGGTAATCCTCCTTAGGTAAATGGCATTTTGTGGGAAGTACAATCTGGAGCTCATGTGGAAAGGCATATAAAGGAGATGGAAAGGTTATTTACTCGTAGCCATTCTTCATCTATGGTGTGTTGTTACTCTGTATCTTCACAAGCCATCCTGTCACTCTTCTTGGAGAACCTTAGAAAAAAATTTCTCAGGTTAGGAACTGAAGGGGAGGAGCACACACCACTGATTTCGTAGCCAAATGCAGAGCATGCGGAGGGAGTCATGTTTATCTCCCTCCTCTGCAGATACTGCTGAGAAAATAAAATTCTTAGGCTCTCTGTGCTTGCATATGTTTTCACTCACAATGAGAATGTACACATAGGCAGTATTTACACAGGAACACCTATAACTGTAAAATACAGTTAAAAAAAATTATTGAAGAATTTTATGCTTGAATATTTTCAAATAAAAGCCATGTTTATGAAAGGTTGTGGGGAGCCTAATGAAGGATGTTTCATTCTGATGGAATAAATTAGCTTTGTTACAGGTTTCTTGTTTTAGAAATTGGTCCCATTGTGCTATCGAGCATGTAGAGCTCTGTTTGTAAATCTCTTGATGCATGGTAGAAGATGAGAACTTCAGTAGGTTGCAGAATCACTAAGCTGAAACTTCTCTGGCTTTCCATGTACTGATTTGGGTGCCTGGCTTTTGTACAGCATTAAAACAATCCCAATTTTCTAGTACATGAAGAAGACTTACTTCCTCCAGTGACCATGAATTCTCACTTTTGCCTGTATCTACTGTAACAGGTTGCTTTTCAGAGAAACCTCATTAGGGAGTCTGTGTAGTATACGGAAAGATTTTCCTTGCATACAGTGGATTGGTGTGATCAGCAAGTAAATTGTTTCTGTTTTGGGGGTATTTCCTACCACCATTGTGAACAGCAGTGATGAAACCAGTTCAAAGTGGGGAGAAGGAAATATCCAGGAGCAGAGGCAATTCGTCTCAATGGTGACCAAGGTTGTATCTGCCTAACCTATCTACTGTTGTCTGCTGATCATTCATTAATAAAGAGTTTTGAGATACCTAAAGTGAATAGTAAGCAATCCATTTCTTTGTGTTTCTCGTGTTTCTTCGTTACCTGTAACTTTATCCGAGGTAGGTTTTCAATGTTCTGTATGGTGAAACAAGTATATTTGCTTTTTTTCCCTCAAGAATTGTTGTCCAGTCTATTAGTTATTAGTTTCTCCACTAGAAGCAGCACCATGCCTTTCAAACAGCTTTCTCCTGACATAGGTTGCATTTGGAGGACTGCATTAACTGGCTTAGTCTCCTGTTTCAATCTTGCTTTATTAAGTTGATGATATTGGGACTGACACTCTGCTAATGACAATTTCATTTAGTGGTAAAAGGAAGGGAATGGAAGTCAGCACTCATCTAATCACACAGGCATTTGTCTGGGTTGGCTTTCACATGCTCTGTATTTTCATATGTTTTAAGAGGACTGGAACAGTATGTCAAATATTTATGCATATAGACCTTATTTTCTCTTTCAAGTGTTAGCTCCACAGCGTGCAAAGAGATGCGAATAATTCCTATGAGGCACTACAAGCTGTCTTAGAACTTTCTAAAAGCATTTTTTAGAGCTTTGTGATTGTGTGTGTTAAACGTTGCTGTTGGATCTTGGAAGATTTTGAAACAGAGATACAGTTACCAGCAAGGGAATTTTCTTGCTTTTCTAGAGTTTTGGAAAGCTTATTTTCAAGGAATTGGGGTCACTTTCTGCTTAACAGGCACTGAAAGGGATGGCATTTGTTTTTTATGCTTCATATCTCATAATGGTCTTGTTGGCAGTTCTAGAAAATCATACATACAAAGCATTAGTGTTTCATTTGAAAAGGTCGTAAGCCAATATAGTCTACATATTAGATGTTTGGTTTTTCAAGTGTAAACAGACCATTTGCTTTCTGTACATGAGCTAGAGTTGCATGATTTTTTTTTCAATTGTTGTTCCAGCCCACATAGTACAAGACTGAGAAAATGATCTTCTTCTGCCTTATTTAAAGTCACATCTGCTGCTTACATGTCACTCTAGCTGAACTTACACCTGCTTGTATTAAAGCACAGATAAAGTGCAGGTACTCAGAGATGGTGGCCATTCATTTGTGGTTTCCCCCCACCTCCATCAGGGCAGCTTACTGGATTTTTAGTCCCCTGTCTCTCTCACTTCCTCTGACTTTGTTTTTTTTCCTTTTCTCTCCCCCCAGCCTTTAATACTGATCGTAAGTTGCGATAGTGTTAGCGTACAGAGGCATACAAAGTGACACATCATCATTCCTACAGAGCCTCCCAAAGCTGTTACAGGGGAACCAAGTGCCGTGCACTGTGCCTTTAAAGGGCTTGTCATCAGAAAGCAGCATTCTTAGCAAGTTAACTACCATGATGTAATATGATGAGGATGAGATAATTTGGGTTTTTCAAACAATTTAGCAGGTCAAGGTAACCCTTAGGTTCTAGTGATTTCAGTTTTGTCACATCACTTCAGAGCGACTGGACTGTGGCTAGAAATCTTTCCTTACTTTGGCCATCCCTAACACAGTGCACAACTCGCCCTTGCTTGCCTGTTCCCTGACTGCAGCAGGGCTGGGACAAGATTCCTGGAAGAAACCCATGAACTGTCTCCTGCAATCTCTATGCCTAGGAGGCCTGTTAACAGCAAGGAACTCTAGTACTTCTAAAGCCACTGCAGTGGATTTTTTCCCTGCATAAAGGAGCCTAGATGAAGCTAAAGATTACAGGCAGGGTGTTGGGTTCACCAGTTTTTGGTGAACACAGCAGAAGCAGCAACTGCTGCTGCTGCCCTGCATGGGGGTGAGGCAGAGGCAGAAGCCGGCCTCCTCTGGGAAGCCTTGCTGTGTGCTTGCTCCCCAGGCGCTGGAGCTTGTGAGTCCTGCAGGGTTTTCATGGGAGGGAGCGTAAGGGGCAAGAGGAGATGAGGATGGATCAGGGATTGTTTTTTTGTTTCTTGGATAATTTAAGTAAACGAACAACAACAACAAAACAACCTTTCAGCCTCCACATTCCAGTGCTTGTAGGGGGGCATTTTTTAGCTCTTGTAAAATGGAGGGGAAGAGATGTGAGAATAATGATCTAAGGATCTACTACAGGTTCACAAACTAGAAGACGTATAAAAAGAATCCAGAGTTGTTTCCTAAAAGTTTCGTGTTTTGTAAAGCTTTTCTTCCTTGTTTTGAGCTAAAACATGGAATTTTTGAATGCTTCTGCTTGGTGAAACTGACTCCAGCTCTGGCAGAAAGCAAGAAATAGGATTATTTTTGGCATCTCTCAATTTTTTTTTTTCCTCTAATACTGCTCTTTAGAGCCATCCCTGTGCCTTGCTCAAACTTACATAAAAGTTAATTTCAAATTGTGGGAAAAACAGCCCCTGTACACTCAGAAATAACAGATTCGCTTCAATGAGGTACATATACACATACAGCCTTTACCCAGTTTGCTTTTCCTCTACTTTAAAGTAGCAGTGATTCCCCCCCCCCATTTAATTCCTTTATTCGAAAAAGTGCATTAACTGTGATTAATTTAATGTTTGGTGTCAGTTCTGACCATTTGTAAATGTAGGCATTGTATTCTGTTGGGGTGAGACTTAGTTATATTTTTTTCCACAGCGGTAGTTAGAACCAATCTAAATATCAGATTCAAATAGAGCTTTGAATATTTTTAATGCAATTATCACATAGGTTCTGTAGCACTAAATACCATTGCCCAATAAAAAAAAATTCCCTTTCTAGCCTCTCCATATTTAATGGCAAGTAATTACACCAGTATTTGGTTGTAACCACTGTAAGTTGGAGGTTTTTTTCTCCCTGTTTCAGAGATACAACCAGAATTTTCAAACCTAGGTCAAATTTAGATGCGTAATGGCCTAATTTTCAGAGATGTGAAATTAATTGAAAAATGTGAGTGCTTATTTCTGAAAATTAGGCCAGGTATTTCAGTAACTAAATACGAACATAGGTACCTAATATTAGGCAATCAAATTCAAAAAAATTGTAACATTAGCTTTTATATCTGGGAATCGCTTGCTTGTCTGCAGTGGTCTCAAGTGCTGAGCACCGGTGAAGTTAATTTGTTACGGTGTGTGCACAGGAAAATGTTTGGACATTTTAAAAATAAACAGCTACAAGGGATTAGAGTTTTATCTGACACTTTTAGTATCAGAACAAGGAGCACAAATGTTTATCTTCCACCTTTGCCTATTACAGTCAATTAGTACTTTATTTACCGAACTTGGCAAAAGTCTCTCCATGTGTATTTTGTCGGGTCTCCTCTTTCTTCTTCCCGTCCTTGTCAGAACAGCACCAGTTCCCACCCTCCGTCCCCCCTCCCAATCTTTAATTTCTAGGTCCTAGGGGGGTTTATTGGGGGCGGCTAGAGCAGGGGAGCGGAAGGGCTGTGCTCGTTTCTTAACTGGAACATTTGCTCTTGCCTGGCACGTCCTTGTTGGCTCCGGGTTTACTCCCCACAGCCTTTTAAGTTTAATTAATTTCCGTGTCTTTTCGCGACGCAGGTAGCAGAGGCCTTACAAAATTTAATGTGAAGACGAACCTCTGTGTCGAAGGCCCCTTCAGAAGAGCGGGGAGTGGGGGTGGCGGGTATACCAGGCGGCCGAGGCTGAGGGGGATGGCGGTTGCTGCCTCGCGGGCGCCTCCCCGCTTGGGCCCCTCGCTGCCCCCGCCCGCCCGCCGCCCTCCCCGCTCCCGTTTTGCTCCCCCGCCGGCTCTGGCCGGGCCGGCCTGCGTGTCAGTGGCGGAGTTAATCATTCATCGGCACGGGGATTTTATCTATTTTTATTGGTTGCCAGGGACGGGTTTTTGAACGGGGATTCGGGAAATGTGAGGGAGAGGAGGACAACCCCCTCCTGTTCAGATGCGCTCATCCCTCTGCGAAGTGTTATCGCGCTGGAAATCTGCCGGCGATTTAAATAATTGGGGTGGTTTAAATTAACCGTTTACCTTTCGATGAGCCAGCCCCCTTCTCTCGCCTCCCCACCTCGGGGGTGGTGAAGCAGAAGGGGATGCCCGCGGAGGGCAAAGAGTGAAAATCCGGCGCGCAGGACCAGCTAAGTGCGAGGACTTAGTTAAGCGGGGCTTTTTATTTTTATTTAGGTTGGCAGGATTAAGAGAGATTTTTGGCAAGCTGTGTGAGGCACCCCTTGACAGTTCTAAGCCCTCGCGCTACAGCCGCGCGACTACAAAGGTTGAACTTAAAATTAGAAGAAAAGAAAAACTAAACCAAACAACCGTCAGGGAGAAGAAGGATTGCGACACTCGGCGCAGCCTTGGGAAACCGAGCCCCAGCAGCTTCCCGGCAGGCCCCGCGCTGCGCTGTGCCGCGACCCGCCCCTCCCCCGCCGGCTCCGCAGGCTCCGCTGCGGCGCGGGCTCCACTCAGCGCAGCACAGCACAGTGCAGCTCTGCTCTCCTCCTCCTCCCCCGCACGTAGGCGCTTGGGAAAAAAAAAAAAAAAAAAAAAAAAAAGAAGAAAAAGGAGGAATAAAAAAACCAAAAAAGCCCTTCCAGCCTGACTAGAAAATCAGCCTTGTTTCCTCAGAAACCGCAGCTGTTGCGAGCAGAAAACGTCAGGCTGGCCCTCCAACACGCACAGATGTGCCTTTGTAAATCCACATAAACGCCGAGGAGGATTGCGTGCTGAGGACAGGCACCCTCCCCACCGAGGACGGGGCCGAGGCAAATGGCAGACGGCTTCTCTTTGCCGAAGGCCGCCTTCCACCTCCTCCCATTCTCTCCCCCCCCCCCCCCGCCTCTCCCCGGCTTCCAGTGGCCCTGGTTTAATTCCTCAGAGCGGCTTAAAGCGCCGCGAAACCTGGGGGCGGCCTAAATACGGAAACTTTGGAACTCGCGGGGAGAAAGCCGCCCGCTCCGCTCCTCACACGGCGGCCTCGCCCCAGCCTGAGGGGCTGCCTGCCCGCCCTTCGGGGCCTTAATTTCTCTTATTATTTTTTTTAGATCGTGTGTTAAAGGGGTAGGCACCAAATATAATCTTTTTTTTTCTTTTTTCTGACAGGACTCAGTGGGAGGAACGCGGAGGGGGGAGTTTGTGCTGACCTCGGAAAAAGCTTAAAATAAAACGTTGCATTTAAATGTACTGAAAGGCAAGGAGCGTTGTTTATCATGCCCTCGTCGGCTGTAACTCCACCCTCAACTCCTTTTTCTTCGTTTCCATCTCTTTCCCCGCACTCGCGCTCTCTCTCTTTTTAATATAACTTTCAGGCTGGATGAGTTGCAACTCGTTCTGCGTAATTAAAATGAGTGGATAATGGTTGAAAAGGGATGGAAAACGAGGCCGGGGGTGGGGGGGTGGCGGTGGGGAGGGAGGAGAGGAGAGGAGGGCAGCGGGAGGAAGGCGGGCGGGCTGGGGCGCTGCTGCTGCCGTTGCCGCCGCTGCTAAAGCAGACAAAAACAGGTCTGGTCGCGCGGCAGCGGGGGAGGGGCTCGCGGGCCGCCATTGGCGCGCGGCGGGGCGCGGGCGCAGGGACCGTGCCGGTAGCGCGCGGCCATTTGTCTCGCCGCCGCCCGCCTCAGCCCCAGTGGCGGGAAGGGGCCGCTGCGGCCCTTTCGTCTGATTTTTGGGGGGTTTTTTCTTCTTTTTTTTATTTTTTTTTTTTTAGCCACTTACAAACGAGGCTCACAAGTCCACCCCGTCCACCCCCCCCCCCAGCCCAGAGTTGTTTACTTCCTTGTCTTAACAATGGGTTTACAGAATTGTTTTACATTATTTTGGTATTTCCTGCAAAGCTGCTCGTGATGGCTTACTCGGAAAAATATTTCTTCCCTTTAACAGAATCCGGCGTATCCCGGGCAGTACAAGTTACATACGGAAAGAGCTAACCTACTTAAGTGCTTATTTTTGTTTGACAGTTCAGTTAGGAGCTGGCCCAACCGACTTTTAATCCACTTTTCTAGGGTACGGTTCCAGGGACAGAGCTGCAGTTGTCCCTGTGGCCGCAGCAGCCGCTAACGTGCGATCTGAGGCTTGGATTGCTTTTCACTCTGCGTATAATTCTGTCTGTATTAACAAGAGGCAGCTGAATATGTGAGCACGTAACTGTCAGGGTTCTCTCAAACACACAGGACCGGCTTGTTGCAGGGAGCCGGGCAAGCGAGGAAGAGGCCGAGCCTGTGTAGGCATATGCACATACCTTTGTTACTTTGGCGGGGAGAGACTGAACTGGGTTATTAATTAACGTAATAGCGTTTGAAGAAACAAAAATTGCGTGTTTCAGACTTCAAGTGCATCTAATTAGGCTTGAAGTTAGGGCTAATGTTTTTTAGGCTTGTTTATGGTAAGAAAAATAGGATTTTATCGTTTTGGCAGAATGATGTGGTTGGCGTTCAAGCAGCTCTAGATTTCGGGAAGCCATTGCTTGCTAGTGTGGAAACAAGTTTTAAAATTATACTTCCCCCCCCCCCCCCAAAAAAAATCCCCCAAAAACCCTAAACATAAAAAATGTCACTCTCCTTTTCTTACCTCCCCATGTGATGTATTCCTCCCGTCCCCCACCTCAGCTTTTAATGAGTAGGAGAGACAGAAGTTGTGACAGGGCAGGTACTGATTAGTTGCTGTCAGTCTGCCCAGATTAACACCTATTTTTAGGTTTTTGAACCTCTTGAGTAATACTGGTTAAATTGGCACAGGTTAATAAGTTGGGGTCCACAGAGCCTCTTAACAGTTCACTGTGAAATTTGAATTAAAGAGGCAGTCTCACTTTGTCAAAACGATGAAAAGGGTTTGTGTGCCAAACATTTACCACGTGTCTGTGTTTGTGTGCATGTGTGTACACAGCACATACAGAGGTCTGGAAAACAGAAATTGAAACTGGTCACTTTGAGCATGTTAACACAAACACATGAAAAGTTGCGGGATCTTTGCAGAACAAATCTGCAGTGTAGTAGGTTCTGAGAGGAAATGTTTCTCTTTGCTTTTAATATAAATGTGGCACTTAAAAATTAATCTTTGTTTTTTCATGCATTTTCTCCCTGTCCTCCCCCCATTTTATCACTACACTGTTACACTGACACCCACTGGTAAAAGTTGATCTGAGATCATGATTGTAAATTGAGCTTCTTGATGAAAGGGCAGCTATTACTCAGAATAAATAAAAAATGAGCAAAGAGTAGCTTCTTCCCCTTGCTACCCCTGGGGGTGAAGGAGGGAAAGTGTGGCAACGTTCTTAGGTTTATTTTGAGGAGTTAGTGTGTGGATGCTTCAGGCTTAAGAAGGGAGGCTGCAGTGATTTTCCCTAAAAAACATAACATACAAATAACTGCATTGCAAGCATTTTATTTCTAGATACTTGTATATTTGGGGACAGACAGCAGGCTGGCACAGAAGAGAACAGACACAAGTGATTAGTGTGTTAATAACTGTTTTAAAGCTGTTTCCCAGGTAAAACAACTTGAAGAAAATCAGGAATAATGGTCATGCTAGAGATACATTTGTGTGGGCACTGACCTGATTGTATCAAAGAAGAGATGAATGCCAGCACTGTGCAAGTCTTATTTAGTCTGTTTACCATTTAATTTAAACTTGTCAGTGGTCTTGAAAGCCACTTGTGTTGGAGAAACAAGGCTTATTTTATTGAAATCTACCACGGCACCAAAATCTGGTTTGTGCGAGTGTTGTTCCATAGCCCTGCCTAGCACAAGAACAATACCACACAATTATGCTGTTTCAGCCTCTGAAATAGGCTTTCTTCCAAAACACCCTCCCCTTACATTATTAGACGTGTTCTGTTAATGAAATGATTGATTGAAAATCTTCCTGTGTTTATGTTGTTTGGGCAGCAGTAGCTTGGATTTCCCCTGTCTAGACTAAAATTGTATGCAGTGGAGAAGCATGGGACACCTGTTTGTAAACTCAGAGTGAGACATAACAAATGAGCTGCAGTAGAACCTGCCCATGACTGGTTGCTTATAAATGCAGTGAATATTCTTTGTTTTAAGGGAGAAGGGGAACCTTTGTAGAAATAAATACAGAAACAAAATGGACTCCACAAAACATGAAAGTGTTGAAAAGACCTGCCAGGGCTGCGCAGTTCAGAAATTAAAACTCCAGCCTTTCACCTTTGAGATTGTAGTTCAAGTCTTTCCTTACATTCTGAGTAAAATGAGCTTAAAAGAAGTATAAAAAGCACTCTCTGGGGTTGCTGACTTGCTGTTATAATTGGTGCAGATGCTGTAATTGGAAAACAGGGCGAGTGCTGGGATTTAGTTCTTCAGGAAAAGTCACAAGAAAAATCTTTACTCGGTTACTTGCTGTATCCTCTTGCAGGCTAACTTGTGCAATATATGTGCGTGTAAATAAGAAATCTTTACAGAAGCAGTTATTGAAGTTAACAATTTATACAAGCTTCTTGCGCCTGAAGATGTACTTCTATACTGAATATTACCTTATATGCACACCATCGTGCAGAAATGCTAAGTTTGGAAAACTGCACAAGGCTGTTAGCAATTGATTTGTTTTGCTGTTTTACTTTGAATAATAATAAAAGCATGAATAGGGGGCTTACTCTGAAATTGAGAACAGGCTGGAAAAAAAATGCTAGCTTGTAGTTCAAGCATTTGAGAAACCCAGTTGTTTGATCGCTGTACGCAATTTCGGGCTTTGTGCATGTGAATTGTGGAACGTGTGTTTTCAGAGGACATGTTTTCAAGGCCTGTGTTCAATATCTCTGTTACAACAGATAATTCAAGTGAAATGGAAAAAACAAACACTTTGTCACGTTAATCTAGGTTTTGATTATTATGTGCCCTACTTGGGACTGAGATGACTCCTAGGGATGTTTGTATTTTTGTCTATGCCACTGAAATGTTCAGGAGAAGCTGGACTAGATTTGAGAGCCAGTTTTTCCTTTAGTACTGAGGAGGCATATGTCTGTTGTGGGCTGCAGGAGTGTGGAGGAGTTATGGCACTGACTGGAGCACTTGTTCTTTGCCAGTCAAATCTTAAATCCTGCTAACAGAAGGGTCAAAAACTGGCCAGCTGTGACATCTGAATAATTTTTGAAGCAGTTAATCCAGTCCGAGTGTTTATCAGTCTTTGTACTTCATCAGGAGGTGGTATGGATGCAGCCTGAAATAAGAGAAAAGCTCAGATCAGTGGCAAAATCGTTTAATTTGGCTGTCTTGTTCCAAAGATTTACCTTTCCAAGTTGCAGTATGAAATACAGAACATTATCCAGGGGATTCCTTCTGTGGGGCTGTTTGGCAGGAGTATTGATACTTCGCTGTGCAAAACCATCCTTTCCAAACCTCTGTTCTGAATCTGTCAATGCCCAGATGATGCCCAAGTGAATTGTCCAGACATTGTCAGTGTAAGCTATGTTCTGTATATGGCACGATACTGATTTGGGAGAAGGGGATGTCAGGAAGAGCTTTCTATGTTTTTGGGAAGGTAGGGACTGGGTTCTGAGAGCCTGTTGCATCCCTACTGGCAATTGCCTGTGACATTTCCCCACGTAACTTGCAGTTGCATGGACCGACTGTGGTTCTGCTGTTGATCATATCATGCTCCTATGGCAACAGCAGTAATTTAGCTGAGTATGCAATAACAGACATGCACTTAGTATATTTTAATCATCTTTAGAGAAATGTGTTTCAGCCTTTTTTTTGTGTAGAGGTGTAGGCTTTCCTTTTAATTTATGCTTATTTCCTTTCTGATCCATTCCATTTTTTTTTTCTTGATTTAAGAGTAAAAGGATCATTTTTATGTTAACCAGTTTTTTCAAGATCATGCTTTAGAAAGGCCTGTTTCACCACTGCTGTGAGGGAAAGGGGAGAGGGGGAGCACAGATAAAATATTCTGGTTTTACTCAGAACAAGTTCATGAGCAAGTCCAACCATATACAATCTAGAAAAAAGTTAATCAGAACGTAAGCTGTATGTAGGTAGGTCTTCTGATGACAGATTTTTTTTGTTTATTGGTGGTTTTATTCTTAAAAAGTACCACTTTTTAAGATAACGCAAAAGGAAAAGCAGTCCTTGTAGGGCAGGAGTATTGTGGAGATTGGACTAAATTACAAAAAACTGTTCAGAAAGGTGTTCTTTTTTCCTGTTATTTTTGAGATTCAGCAAGTTTGCATAAGTAACCTGTTCCATTAAAACTACAAATGAATGCAGTTCATGGAAGTGGTTGTGAGACACAGTAAAGCTTTTGAAGCTAAAACTGTGTTTCTGAAACAGAGTGGTCCCTACCTTATGTGCTTCCTCACCTAAAAAAAAAAATAATCTTTTTAACCCACATAACCCAAAATAGTGTTCTCTCTAAGATGCAGGAAGCTTTTTTCCCCTGAGCACAATAGGAATGTGTTGACTCTCTTGAAAACAGTTTCTGTTTCTCAAACACTTTTTCTTTTTCAGCATAGATAATTAACGCCTTCTTCACAGTGCTTGGTGCCCTTGATACATCTGTTACCTTTGACAGATCCTTTCTGTTTTCCACCTCTTCCTAATATGCTTCCAATATTTTCAGCACAAAATAGCTTAGTATCTTTGATGCTGGTTATATACAGGCTCAATTAAATGAGAAGGCTGCTGACAGAATGGTGTAGAGTTGAAACTTGAAGCTTTTGTTTCTGTAAAGATTGTGTCCTTGGTCACTTATCTTCAGTTTTTGCTGCGAATTGTTTGAGTTCTTTTAGGCAAGATTGTTTAGACTTGCAGTTTTTAGCTAGGGCTGTATTTGGTTTTGCTTTCACAGGTGGTATGTGCAGTAATTAGGTAGAGATACATAGGCTCTGTGGTCTTAACAGCAGAAACCCTTGCCGCTGGTGAGGGTGGCTTTAAAACATGCCTTTCTGGAACTGTCTGGAATATTTGAAAGCATTATGGCACTGCAGCTGTTCAGTACCACCCCCTAGTTGCTGGTGGATGGTATCTTGTACTTACACTAAGCAACCTGGCTTTGAAAAGGGCTTACCACGGGTGTTCAGGTGGGCCCTGGGTTGCTGAACTATGGCAGTGGGAACCTCCAACCCTGTGAGTGAAGGGCAGCAGTGTTTTCTGTAGCAGGGTTCTACAGCCTTACAGTGTGGTAGTGCGCAAAGGCAGCTGCTGTAGAGACCCTTTAGTAGTGGACTTTGGTAGACAAGGTTTTATGATTCCCGGTTTGGAAGTGGGGAATTAAAATGAAATCACGGTGTTGGAACAAGAGAATGAGAAATAGAAACAGATTAGAAAAGATGCAGACACACAATACCTAAATAAAAGGCTTACCAGTGGCAGTAATTGTTCCTGCTTATGTCATGTGGTATAATGACAGTTTCTCAGATTTCCCATATACTAGAATGGGTGAGGATGAAAGGCTGGAATTTTGTTTTTACATCTTCCGCACTTTTCTTAAGGAAAATTAAATAGTGACTGCTCTGAGATTTCGATGCAAGTACATCATTTTGATATCTACTTTGTCAAACAAATATCAAAAGCTAATTTACAGTGCAGCTACTCTGTTTCATGCAGCATTCGGGTGTGAAAGAACTAATTGTATGTTACTCATCTTTGCATACATATATATGAAAAACAGTATGACAGAAAAATAGAAAAGAATTTAAAATACATGTTTTGTATTGACAGAGGGAAAACAAGTGTATATGTATATGTGTATCTATATATTGTACCTATTTCATCTCGTAATGATGAGCAGATGAACATGTTACTGTCATGAACTTGCAGCTGATCATCTGTTTATATAGTACCTACGGGGGCATAAGTTATCACAGAATTGCAAAGGATGGGAGCGTACTCACAGATAAGTCTCAGGTTCCCTTCCAGTGAGCGTGTGCTGAGCAGAGATGTAAACAATCTTCAGTGTCAGTTTATCTGGGATTTGTAATGGTTGTTTTCTGATGCAGACCTAAATACATTTGTGCCTTTCTGTCTTTTTGAGGTTACAGGATTTGCCCCATAGCACACAACTTTTTTCTCCCGAGTTGCTTCTAATATATGTAATTCTGTTGCAAGGATTCTATCTCACAAGGATGATGGTTATTGCTTTTAGTTAGCTAATATCTAGAGTCTAATTTTTTTGCTTCTTAGGGATTGGCCTTGTTCCCAGGATTTTGCAAAATATTTGCAGTGGGAGACTAAACCAGCAGGTTAGTTAATAGCGCATCCAGCAATGTATGTTGGGCACAGTGTTGAAGATGTGAATGATTTTTTGTGGTGTTGTAAATCATCTTCCCCCAAAACATTGACATTTAAGAAAAAGTTTAAGAAAATGAGCAGAACCAATCTGTTCCACTAAACAGCTTTTAAGAACATGAGGCATCATTGTGTTTTATCTCAAACACTGGCTGACCAAGTGCAGAGCTGCTTCATCGAGCTGTGTCCTTGAGCCACTGTGTTGTCTGTACATGGTAATAAGGAGAATGAGGAGAATTAATAAGCAATTTGAGCTGCAGCATACTTTCTTGAAACATCTTTTCAAACGTTTTTAAAGCAATGTAGCACACAAAGTTATTCTTGCATTTAAAAAGAGATCATTTTGTTACTTAATTTGTATTTTTTTGAGCTAAAAGTTGCAGCTTCAAAAATCAGAGCATTGATCTGTATTATTGCTAGGCCTGGTGAGCTAAGAGATACATGACTGATAGAACAAAGAACAAGCAAAATAAATTAAGGGAAAGTCTAAGAAAAGGTGGATGCCAGATTTAATGAATAACTGCTCTGAATTGGGTCACATTGTATCCACTTTATACATAGGTCAGAGGGGAAGGGAAGCCTGGCATTTGCTTCACTGCAAGGCCTTGAGTAAGCAGCTTCAATGACTTTGCATAGAAAGTGAGGAAATTTCATCTGATCTGTCCTTAATTAATGAGATTTACATTGTGCGACTGTCATGCCTTTATTTTGGGCATAGATTGAGGGTCATTACAAAGGTGTGTCTTTGGTGTATTTGTTCAGGGATTGCCCAGGGAACATGCCAGTCCTCACTTGCTATAGACGCAAAACATAGCCTGAAGTTACACGGGTGATTGCAGCTAAAAATAAACAAAACCAGTGGCAGATACCAGAGAAGAAGGGAAAAAAGGGTTGTCACAGTTACCAAAGTTTATTCCTACAGTTCTGCATGCATTAAGAGTTGTGTGCGCCTTCAGTAAGTCCTTGAAGGATTGTGGGTCATGTAGGTTTGTCCTTGCTCCAGCCAGAAGGACAGCCATCTTCTACAATTGCCAAATCCTAAATTACTTTAAAAGGAAGGCAAAGGGAGCAGCTACTAGAGGTAGTTAGGCTGGATTTCGTAAAGATATGACCAGCAGGTCGAAGAAGGTGATCCTGCCCCTTTACTCTGCTCTTGCGAGACCTCACCTGGAGTATTGTGTGCGGTTCTGGTGTCCTCAACATAAAAAGGACATGGAACTGTTGGAACAAGTCCAGAGAAGGCCCACGGGGATGATCAGGGGACTGGAGCACCTCCCGTATGAAGACAGGCTGAGGAAGTTGGGGCTGTTCAGCCTGGAGAAGAGAAGGCTGCGTGGAGACCTCATAGCAGCCTTGCAGTATCTGAAGGGGGCCTATAGGGATGCTGGAGAGGGACTCTTCATTAGGGACTGCAGTGATAGGACAAGGGGGAACAGGTTAAAACTTAAACAGGGGAAGTTTAGATTGGATATAAGGAGGAAATTATTTCCTGTTAGGGTGGTGAGGCACTGGAATGGGTTGCCCAGGGAGGTTGTGAATGCTCCATCCCTGGCAGTGTTCAAGACCAGGTTGGACGAGGCCTTGGGTGGCATGGTTTAGTGTGAGGTGTCCCTGCCCATGGCAGGGGGGTTGGAACTAGATGATCTTAAGGTCCTTTCCAACCCTAACTATTCTATGATTCTATGACTCTAGCCATATTCATGCTAAAAATAAACTTTTTAGGGACTTTGAAAAATGGAAACTGGATTAACTTCCTGTAAACTTTGTTTAAAAATGAATTCAGAGGTGGTGGAGTGTGGGTGGGTGGGCTGATCAGAAAACCTGAAAAGCTGCAAATCTGCACTAGAAAAAGATTACAAAGGGTGTATTGGCACCAAGTACTACAGCATCCTCTGTGTTTCATGGTATCTGGGCTGTTTTCTATAGGCAAGACTGGTGTGTGGATATAGTAATTGGACTTGCATTTGGCATTGCCCTATGGCTGAACTAATGAGTTCCATTTGTAAGTTGTGATTTCAGATCCCTCCCCTTCAACCTGCTACAAAGTCCTGTGTAACTCAAAGGGCAGACAGTTTGATTATGAACTGGGCAATGTGGTGCGTTTTGTCTTATCATGATTGAACACGACATGCACTCCAGACAGCGAGAAGGTGATCTGACAGTCATTCAGGAGGCACCACCTCTATTTCCTCATTCTTTTTGGATTTTGTTGTCATGGGGAAGAGAGTCCTTTATGGTCTGACTAATCTTAACCAAACAGGGAAAACAAAAGTATTGCAAAATGCAAGTATTAACATATCAATTTATTTTGTGTTGAGCATCTATTTAAAGTGCCAGGGGCATGCCTTTTTAGTAAGCAGGCAGTTGACAAAAACCCTCTAGGTATCAGAGAAGCCCTGTGCTATAATTTTCCTAGAATAATAATGTCAAACAAATGACAATAGAAAGCCTATAAAATTTGGAGCCAGCTGGGCAAACTCTTGCGTGTGAAGCATGGTTACTGTCAATGCCTCTGCAGAACATTTTGTCTTGATCAGAGCTGCTCCAGTCTGCTGCATTCCTAGCCAGAGTAGCTGTAACCCCCTCACCTGCCAGCTGCAAATAGCGGCTCCATTAGATGAACTCTGAGGAGCCTCTACCCAAGACAGCAGCGTTAAGTGCGTATTGTATTGGGAGCTTTTGCCTAGGTAGTTAAATGTGGATCGATGATCCTTTTCAGCATTAGTGTTAACAGGCTATTACATGGAAACTGACATGCATCAGAAATGACTATTAGTGCTTATTTTCAGATTCCCCCAGAAAAGATGGAGAGGGGCTCTGTGACCCATATCTTTTTGCAAGTCAGTTATTTTGTCCTTGCATACTTGCTATTTCGTATTCTGTTGTTTGGATAACAGTCTTGGATATTAAGCGTAGCTGTAATTTGTCCTGTTAACGGTATTCCATTTCCTGCAGCTCTTGCTCAGTTCCAGCTAATCCCGTCTCAAAGTCTTGATGAGACCAGGAGGAGCTGGACTGAGCTGAGAACTAAATCAATGCTGAGTATGGCTTTGGAGAAGACCAAATGATAATAATTCTTTGTGTCGTCTGATTACTAGGTTGTACAACTCTGTTCCAAAAAGGTATTGTTCAGCATTGCTCCTCAAGGTTTTGATCTGTGTTTCAACTTCTTTCCTCTTTGATGAAGGTAAAAATAACTTTGTGAACAATTTACTGTAATTCCTCTGGCTGCAATACAGTATTGTTTGTCGAATTGGAACTGTGTGAGTCCTTTATTGAAAAGCAAAACAAAAATAATGAGGAAGTCTCATTACTTCTGACAAAAAGAGACTCAGGGCTATTCCCGAGCTTGTTTCAGGGTACTCCACTTGTTACTTATCAGGGATTCTCCAGGCTGACATGAGCATATTTATGAATTCTTCCATCTTGAAAAAAAAAATATTGAATGCTATTTCATTCTACTCTTATAGTATGTAAGCAGTGGTGATTTTGGCCACAGCTGCCTGTTTTGGAGATCATCTAGGTTGTGTGGGGAGATAGCAAGTTCATTTTGTCATGTGTTTGGGAAGATGTGCAGGGTTTTGGGGCACCATCCTGGCAAGTTCTTGATCTCTGAAGGGTGGCATCTGGAGCAAGAGCCAGGAGCAGGCTCTGGGAGGGGTCAGGTGCCCAGGTAGAACAGGCATGCTCCAGATGTGGGATACTTCTGCGCCACTAGGTGTGTCTCATCTAATTGATCCGCAGCATATGATTAATACACATGCTGTCTAGAATATTACGGCATCATTTACCCCTTACCACTTACAGTGGCCTTCTAGCCCAGAATTGTAGAACAGTGTAGTGCGGTTTGAGTTTATTGATTAGAAGTGAAAAGGCTGTTAGATTCTTCAGGTAAACTGGGAGAAACACCAATTAACAGTGATTAAAACTTGCTTTTACTTAGAAATAATATACAGGGCAAACAGATCCATTTAGTTGTAACACTGTGCTGTGAGGAGTGGAAAGTGGACTGAAGCAAAGATTCAGAGCAGTGCCTAGGGGAAAGCTACTGTATCTGATACAATCAGATACATACATGTGAAATCAACAGTGCTTCATGTAAGAACCAAGTCTGCTTTTTTTAATGATGCAGTGAATTTTTCAGTGTGAAAGAAAAACAGTCCCCACCCAAGATAATATATTTACATATGTCCAGTCAGAGCAGACAACTAAAATAGGAAATGTTTAACTGCCACAAATAAGCATATTAGAAGTTCTTAATTCATGTCTGATTATCTCAAAGCAGTAATGAAACTCTTGTTAATTTTTCTGTTTACTGGAATGGAAGTGGTATATCTTGAAGACGATAAAGAGAATGATGGTGCTTGCCTGATTCTTACCAAATTTTTCTTCTGTCTGGGGTGCTGTGCGTGCTAATTGAAGTACACTCTCATTCCCACTAGAGGGGGGTCCTCTCAGCCTAGGTTGTAATGCATTTTGGTTTGTCTTTTTTTTATTTAACTTAACATGAGGAAAAACTCACGTCCTACGTCTTGTTTCAGTACTTTCTATTGAGTATCTTATGGTGTCAGCAATTACTTGTTTCTTACTGGTCTTAACTGTCTTTTATACAAAGAGTTAAAAACCAAAATGAGTGAACACTGGTAAACACACAGTAGTAACAAAGAATACAGAAGGTGGTTTATATCATTGTCTGCAAGGTGAGGACAAGTATTTAGCACAGAAGTGGTGTGATCACTCATGGAAAACAGAAGTGGCATTATCAGACCTGTTCAATAACTTTTTTTAATTATCTCCACCAATAGCTGCACTCCATTTTATTGTCTCTGTGAGCCTTATGTTCTAAGCATGAAAGAAAATATTTCTATATGTAAAGGAGACTAGATGTATAGTTTTTACATCAACTTAAATTTCTGCAGTGCTATCTGATGTCACGATTTGTTCCTCTTCTCAGTTTCTCGGTGAAAAAGAGGAATGAGTTTTGTAAATGCTCTGGTCATTGTGCCATGCTAATTCATGCATTTTGAAACTATGGCAGTTGCGAGCATTCTCTTGGCCTTGAGCAAGCAGGAGCTTAGCACAGCCTGTTTGTTGACAATACCCCTGTACTCTACCTGAAGATCCCCTCATGGTGAGGCGGCCTCTCCACAGATGAGGCCAAGCATGGAGGCCAAACAAAGGAGGCTCTGCCTGATCTCTGCTGGGTCAGTGCAAGAGTTTTGTGCTATCTGTAGCATGCTCTTGCTGTGGGGAGCATTGAGAGAGTACAGGGCAGAGGGCAGGCATCTCTGGACTGGCTCAGTGGGCCATCAGCCCAGCTGGGACCACTTGGGAAGAAGAGGAAGAGAAAGGAACAGTAGTCCAAGGGAAAGTGAACTGGAGCTGGCAAGGAGTTTGCCTCCTGGGGTCAAGGATGGAGGCAGAGAGGGACTCAGTGTCACAGAGAAGGCTCCAGTTTTCCTAATGAATCTCCACAACTGAAATGTAGCAGAGTAATAAGCATTAATGGGTCTGGAGGCAGCTTCTAGGATATGTGACTGGCACATACTGGATAAAGAAAACTGAGTGAGTTTCCAACAAGATTGTTCACGTTTTGGGGTCTGCCTAGTTACAGTAGCTGGATATTGTACTAAAACAGTAAGCTTAGTGGAAGTGAGCATTCACAGTTTAGATGGATACTGAATTAACCCTAACTGGACTGCTTCTTGTAGTGAAATTACTTTTTCCAAAGGCCACTTGAACGCCTGAGCAAGGTACTGTATTGGGACAGGCAGTCACACTGTTATTTCCAATCCAGTGGCTGATTATTCTCTTTTTGGCCCTGGGCAAGTCACTTAACCCTCTGTCTGTTTCTTCATCTGTAAAATATATTATGGATATTTATCAGTCTCACCAGGACTGATTGTTTAATATTTATGAAGTGCCTAAAGGATTAGAAGCTTAATATAAGTAGCTAATACATATCATTTTAGATTGATTTTATTTACTTGATTTTTTTTCCCCTACCTTCTATTGAATGAGATGCTATTTTGTAGCCTCTTGCTGCTGTTCCTAATCAGCTGGACAGGTCACATTTGGGTAACTTCAGGTTCATTTTCTTCTTTTATTCCTAGTTCCTATAAATGCTTTATCTCCTTCCTGCTTTCTTCCCTCTCTTTTTTAATTTAGAGATGAAGAGATACCGTATGTTGCTAGATCATGACATAAATATATTTAAGTGTTCCCATCATTGTTAGTTTATCTGCCTTTCCATTATAAACCCTCTTGTTCAGGGGTTTATAACTCTGGCATTATAACATGCTTCAGGCTGAAACTTGACATTCATTTTTTCCCTCTTGATTTGCTTTAAATCCTTCACTCTTCTTAAGTTAAACTGGAGATTAGATACATTAGTTATAGTTATACTAGTTGTATAAATCATGATGCAGCAGTAGGCATTTTAAACAGGATGTAAATCAGAGAAATGGAGAATTTTCTTGTTGTTAAACCATGTGCCTGGGAGTAGGAATCTGGGATTCTTTTCCTGAGTGTGTCCCTGGCTTGGCACATGACTGCTGAGAAATTACTTAACCTCTTTCCACCTTGGTCTTTTGTCTGTATATTGGGATGATGACATTTCTTACTTCACTGGTGTATTGGGAAGCTTAATTAATTAGAATTCATAAAAGAACCAAGATTCTCAGGTGAAAGGTGATGAAGTGTGAAGTATTCCTAAGGAGTCTTAACGAAAAATCAGTGTGCCTGCTCTTCTGTGTCTGTTGCCTGTTGTCCCAGATCAGTGCTTAGAGCTGTGCAGTCTGTGGCTTTACATCAGTTAGGCTGAGAAACCTTGTTTGTGTCATGAGGGATGCTCTCTGAGTTTCCTGTTGTCAGGATTTCTGTTGTCAGCTGTTAGTTTGGCATGTCCTATCGTATGTAAGCTTCCTAGGGTTGACCAAGACTGGCATCTTCATTTGCAGATCTCTTCTTTGCCTGGACTATGGTGCTGTGCTCAGGGAGAGAGAGGTTCTTGGTGGTGGCTAAATGTGAAATGGTCTTTTTCCTTATAATTTCAGGTTGAAGTGTTGGCCTCTGAGGATGCTACATTTGGACACAAGGTGTGTAGTTTGATGTAGTTTTGTTACCTAGGTCCCATCAGTTTGAACTGTTGGATGTGTTATCACAGAAGATGACAATTTTCAACCTGAGAATTCAGGACCCTGTGACTTACATCCATCAGTTCTTTCCCTTATATGTGGTAATCTGACAGTGACACATAAGACTGTCTAAATGCTGTTACTTGGCATAAAACCTGTGAGGAAGTTTTACTTGCGGAAGCCCATGGAACGTCAGCTTTGTAGTAACTTTGGAGATTGGCCTGGTCCAAATGCTGGATTTGTTCTTGTTCCATAGATTTGCAGCTCAAAAGTTGTAGTTGTTACCTGTTTTGCAGTCTGGTGAGTAAGCCACTTTGTTGATGGTCCTTTTTCACAGTGCATCTTAAGTAGAAAGTAGTACATTGAACAGCTGCATCACCCTGTATTCAGTTGTAGATCAATGTATGGCGCACAGTATGCGTGTTGGAGAGGCCCCTTAAAACCTGCTCTGCTAAATAGATGGGCTCCTAGTTATTGCTCAGGTTTCTTTGGCCAGAGAGCATTATGGTGATGACCACAGTTTTAATTGAGCACTAATCGCAGATGATTTTAAGCAGGGCAGATTGTGTGTAGGCTACATCTGCTTAGCTAGGAGGAGAATGGGGAGGGGAAGAAGGAGATTGTAGGAACAGTAGGCCAAATCATGACAATGAAGAGTTTTGTGCTGCTGAAGGCCCGCATGCTGTGATACTACTGCAGGTGAGAAAATAACAGTAAAATAGCAGTGAGAAAATACTGTCAAGGTTAAAAAAAAAAAAAAGTTCTCCAGTTCTGTATCGAATATGAAAAAATTAAACAACAGAAAAAAACCCAAAACTTTTAGATCACTTAAATATTCATGATGCTAAAATTTACATTGTCTGTATTGTACATTTTTATGTTGACCTCTGATAAAGTGATTTAAATAAATTATTAAAAACCAGAACTACAGTATTATTTGAAGTATTTAACATATTGTAGTCTGCAGTATTTTCTGAGGTTTATTTAATACCCAGCCTGCATGCAGAATATTTCTTGAATATTTAATAAACTCAGAGGGTCAGCTCTTGTGAACTCATCTTCATAATCCTTCAGACTAGGTGGGTAAACAGAAATGTTGCTGAAGATAATTGTAGCCAGTCGCTCTCACAACGAAAGTACTGTGGAGGAAGCTTCTTACTTGTTTCATGGTTAGACTTGCAAGCTGGTTTTCAGTCTTTGGATTATTTTGATGGACATCCTTTGAACCTCCTTTTCATTATCAAAAGTTTTAAGAATTTCTAGTACTAGGCTTCAGGTTTATAGAACTGAATCGTTATGCTTGCCAACATCATCCTTCAGAGTCTCAAGCAACTTTTCTGTAAGATTAAACTTCAGAACAAATGGGGTCTTCTTACTCACTTAAAACAGTGGCTTAATGTTACATAGTGAACTGTGTATGTCTAGGGGTGTCATGTACCTTTTATCAGTCAAGGAGAAAGGTAAATGTTCATCCCAGATGTGTTAATTCCAGAATTTATCTTAGCTGTCTAGGCATGCTGTGAAAGCACTTTCTTTCCTCCTCTCCCTTAAGAAATGCTTCCTTTACTGTCTCAATGACAAATAAATATTAGTGTCTCTGTTACATCAAATGTCTTTGTTAGATTAACAAATGAGTTGGTATGCCCATGAGGAGTATGTATGAACACCATTTTTTAATGAAAAATAATTTTAATTTTATAAATCATAAAGTAAGCTGATATGGTGAATACCAGGTAATACAGATGAGAAGGATATAAGGTTGAAAGTTTCCATGATATAAAGCTTTCCTTAATCCCAGCTTTTAGCCTGCATTTCGCTCCAGGTCTGTTGGCGACTGTTGAAGGGACTGTCTTTATGGGTTTGGGTGTAGCATATACTTAGACTTGAGACATTGTAGGCCCTCTCTACATGCATAAGCAGAAGCATAATTTGCTGCAGGTTATGAATCTTCTTTTGACTGTATCCATTCCATCTGTCCTTAGACACTTACCACTTAGTTTTAGGATTGTTGACAGGCTGTGTTGCCTGTAGATACTAGAACACTGGTTTAAAAACAGAGTATTTCTAGACTGCTGAAAGAGTTTACAATGTTATCTGTTAGTCGTAAATTCTCCATGATTTTAGTCTCATGGTAAATATGCAATCTGGCAGCAAATGGGGCTGTTTCCCAGGAAAGCACTCTGAATAGACGGCAGAACATTGTTCAGCTTTACTGTGGTTATTGTCAGTGAAGTGAAGGTCTGGCTGGTGTAGTCTACCCCTAGGATAGTTGAGTCTTTGGTGGTGACAAGTGCACGCAGAAATCAGGTACAGGATGCTTTTGATGGAAGATACACATACTGATTTGGACTAAATAATTTTTATTTTAGAAAAGAAAATGAAAAGCAAAAATAGTTTCACAGTGTTCAAAATGCCCAGGGAAAAGAGGCACCTTGAAGTACCAAATCTTATCTGCTAAGCACAAAACAGGTGCAAATTCCAGACCATTAGCAAAAGTCCTTCAAAATGTTCACTCCACCTCACCTTTTTAATGAGAAAACAGTCTTCCCAGAACAAAGGTAGAATGAATGTAAGGCATTTATTGGAGTAAAAATGAGATTTTAATATGAACTTCTTTTTCTTTTTTTTTTTCTTTTTTTTTTTCCTTTTGGTATTCTTTAATGGACCATGAAAATGCAAGCAGCTTTTCGATCAGTTTTAAAGTTGTGGTTTTATAAGTAAAAAGATGCACAGGTTTGACAGCATTGCTGTCCAAACCTTTCCTTTGGTTGAGTAATAGGAAGCAAAACCATTCAGCTTTCTTTGCAACTAATTTTACAGAAGTAGGAAGCTGTTAGTGTGCTGTAACAGCTTTTTCGAAGATGGTACATGTGGTGTTCAGTTTCATTTACACATTCATTGGTGTGTTTGTATGCATGTTTGTTTCTTAAAGAAAAGGAAAAACCTAAACATCTAGCTTTTGACTGATCCTTTTGCTTCAATATTTAGAAGGATTGTGATATATATGTGGCGGTTTATGGAGAGATGTAGGGGAAATGACCACCTAGCAAATCACAAACAGCTGATGGGTGACCTGGGACAGGCATTAACAGTTATGCCTGGTTCATTCAAATTCTGCTGAGTATAAACTTACATATATAATAAGTTTCTTGAAAACTGTAGTTGCCAAGAAACTAACAGAGAGTGAGTAGATGAAGTGGTATCTGCCCGAGTCTGCAGCCAACACACAGGAATGTATTTCAAAGTTGGAAACTCCTTCATTCCCATTAATCTTATTAAATCCTAATGGTGATATGTAAAAGACTAACAGTACCAATTTATTTTGTGTTTATTTTAGCTGGAATAGGAAGATAGATCTTAGCAGATGGGATCAGTGTTCCCAGATGGTAGAAAAAAAATGGAGGGATACAAAGATGTGAAAAAAAAAAAAAAAGAATAAGGTGCACAGAGCAGAAATAAAAGGTTTAACCATTTTGAATTACGCTGATTTAAACATGAAAGCAATGAACAAATAAAAATAACAGCATCTTGAGGATTTTTAAATCCTCCTTTAGAGATTCAGATGCTCAGTTTCCGTAAGAACATCTTAATCCCTGAGGCAGAATTGAAAATCTTAGTTTGAAAGGTTGGTTATTATATGAAGATTTAACCCACATTTCATTGTTGTAGGAGCCACATATTGGCGTCAGTTGGAGTTACAGTGTCAAATGCAGTAGCACGTACTCCATACAGACTACAAATGGTGTTTGGCCCTATCTAGAGAACAAGTTGCTTGGCTTTTTAAATATTTGTGCTTGGTTTACTCTCTCTCCTTTCCTTCCCCTTCCCTAAGGCTTTTACTGTCAGCATCTACCTGACCCAAATAACGTAGGGTAGAGGAGGCTTCATTCAGTTAAGCAGGGTGAGATCACCTCATCCACGTGTTTCAACCTGTCTGTGGACGTGTAAAGTGCCAGAAGCTCTCTGTTTGCAGAGACGGCTGCAGAGCCCGCCTACCGCAGCTAATGCCGAGATGCAGTGATCCCAGCTTAGTGCAGCATTAATATAAATAAGTTTGTTAATGGCAGTCCAGCAGCTACATGTCAGAAGGCTCACAACTTTGTGCAACAGGAAAAGAGACACTTATGTTCCCACAGTGGGGGAGCTCCACCAAGAACAAGACTCTCTTATTTGGTAGTGAGCTTTAATCCTTCCATTGTGTGTCGTTTTAAGCTGTGTTGTGATGTAATTGGCTTAATCATTACTATTATGTTGCTTTGCACAAGTTAAGATTGTAATTTGACATATGGAAATGAATGGCAACTGAATTAGTGATTTGCAGGTGTCATTTAAAAATGGGGCAGGGAAGAAAGCCTTTCATATTTTGCAAGCAGCATGTTTGCTAATGTACAGAAGCAGAATTAACTACACAACTCCATCTCACGCTGCCTTGAAGTAGGAGCGAGCCTCACCTGTTCGTTTCTGGGACTGTGCTGCTTGGGTTGAGAAAAGAATCATTCCCAATGGGTATATTCCCTGTAGGAGTGATTTTACATTTCCTTTGCAGAAGACAAATACAGGACAAAAGCATTCTCTTTGATTGAGAAATCAGCATAATGGAGACACAGCTCTATTAGAGAAATGCAGCAGGGGTGGCATTTCTGATGTGGCTGTGTCTGTGTGGTGGAGCGTTCAGCATTGTTCGTGGAACTAGATGTATTTTGTGACATGGCATAAAGTGATGACCTCGTCTCCATAATTCAGTAACTCTGGAATTTGTTGAAAGAATCTATTCCTTAGTCTTTCTAAGTATGTGCTGGTGGGATGCATTCTTTTAATGTTCTTTCTCTGATACAGGATAGATCGTTTTGAGACTCAAATGTACTAAAGACCTAAAATACCTTTTTTTTTTTACCTCCCAAACATGCTACTTCTACTTGAGTTTATTAAGTTGGGGTTGGGTATTTTGTTTATTTCAGTTGATTTTTTGCTTGATGGTAGTTTTTGTTTGTTTGTTTGTTTGGGCTTGTGTGGTTTGTTTCTTGCTTTCCTCCACCTTGCAAATGCTGCTTTATTGCAAGACGCAGCACATCATGGTGCGTCTTCCATAGCCCACTTATTTTCACAGTGCAGATAACAGAAGTTCAAATCCTGAGGGGAGATTCAGCTGCACAAGGTAGCTGTGTGCCAGATTCCTGGTTTGAAGCATAGAACACTGAAGAGAATACATGGCTGACTGAGAATTACGACTGCAAATCTAGAAGGAAACTGTTGTTCTAGCCATATCTGTAACACGGAAGCCTTGATTGAGGTGCCATTTGAAAAAATTAAGAAAGCGTGTTCTCAAGAGATTTTTTCCTTAATTTTATTATCACTATTTTTATTTGTATTAGCTTGATTGCAACAAAACAGTACTTAGTTCTTGGAAAGAAGGAGAAAAGAAGCCATTGAATGAGAAAAAAAGTAGGCGTTAAAAATTGTTTTCATTTACCGCATGTCTTGTTTAAGCCTGCTTTCTTTTGTTGAAGTCTCCAAGCAGCCTCTGCTTCTGCCATCTGGTGGTTTCTAATAAAAGTTGCATCTTCAAAGCCAAATTAAATTGTTTTAAAGCCAATTAATCCTTTTCAGAAGAGGATGTTTTCAAGTGTCTGAATTATCTCTGTCTTGATATGTTGACACTTGGAGTGTCTATGTGTGTGCTTAGTATATGGGAAAATACAGAGAAATGAGCCCTCATTTACATCTATCTCTGCACTGTTGGCTTAGGTAGGAATCTGGGGGTTGTAAATAAGATTTTGGATTTGTTTCAGCTTAGAAGAAATAGATATTCATATTAGCCTCCAGTGACTTCTGTTTTGTTGCTCAGAGCAGAGTTAGGATTACATGTTTCTCCAGTTCTGTTGTTTTCTTTGTGGAGTTGTTTCACCTGAGGTGTTCAGATGACTGGAAGAATTTCCCAACCTTCTTTCATTAAGTCATTTTTAAAGCTGTGTTGTAAGATTGCTGAAGTCTTATGAATGCCCTCTCCACTGTTTTACTAAGAGTAGAGAATGGCATTATAGCAGGGAACAATATTCTTAGGGACCCCTTAGACCTATTTTGAAGTAGTTAAGTAGCAGCAACTTGAACACGTTTCTGCCTAGACCTTTGCATATCACTGGGATGTTATTTGGGAAAATTCAGGAACATGCAAAAGCAAACAATTATGATAATGTTTCAGAAATTTCATTTACGTAATCAATAGTTCTTAATATCTGATGAATTTTGTCTCAATAAATAAAGTTCCTCTCTGTCCATTGTGCCGTCCTCACTGTGGTCCAGCTTTGTCCCAAGTACTGTGGGCTGTACAGGAGTGTAACCACCTTGAGTAGGTAAGGTGAAATCAGTACAAGAGTGCAGTACCCCATCAAAATCCATTCCAAACAGCACCTGTATGTTATGGTGCCCCACTCCTCACAGCTCACTCCTGCTTCTCGTGGAAGAGAGGATTTTAAAGTTCCCTGGGGGGATGGAAAAAAGTGAGAGCTTCTTAGAGTTTCTGATGCCTCCTTGTGCAGTGGAGGTGGATCTGGACAATTTTAAAACAATCTTGAATAAAGAAGAAAAGACAAAATGATACACAGAATAGGAAGAAAGGTTGTATGTTAGCCAAGAACCCCCAGATGTGAGAACATCAAGACACGCTGGATAAATGGCGTAGTAATAGTGGGTTTTTTCCTTCCTTGTACCCTGTAGTCCACACTCCTGGGCTATAGTTTCAGGAAAGACAAGACCAGGCAAGGCAAAGGCGCTGTCTCATGTGGCAGTGTCCTTGTTGAGGGTACAGCATGTCAGTGTTTCTTGGATATTCCCTTGTTTCTTTTTCTGCCAGTGACCCAAATATATCAGATGCTCCTTGTCAGCATGAAGCATCTCACGATGCTGGCGGAATAAACACTGATGGCCGCAGGGTTAGATTTAGGCACATGAGTATGTGGTAACATTTGTTTTACAAAGCTTCCGAGCCTCTGTGGCAGTCTGGTGTGAGCTCAGCTGGTGAACATCAGCCTTCCTTAGCACCTTTGAATATCACTGTCCTGTGTTTTGCCCAGCACCTGCGGATTAGTGCTAAAAAATTGTAACTTGCTAGCTTTTCTCTAGCATCATCTTTACTTTTGGTCATACATAAACATGATGAACAGCCTTCATCTCCAGTACTGCACAGTTTATGTTATTAAGGTGTTGATATGGCCACACTTTGGGTTTTCAGATGAGTTTAAAGCTTTCACCACCTTTCTGAGGGCACGAGATGGCAGAAATCAGTGTGCAGTTTTCAGAAACGTGTATGTAGTTCATGGCAACTGTTAAGTATTTCCTCAAGTGATGTCTGTAAGTAAGAAGGCTTGGCAACTGGGTTTGCTTTTCTGATTCATGAGTAGTGTCCCTCTTTGGCCAGTTCTATGCCAATTTAGGTTGCCACTTTTTTGAAATTGGCTGCTACAACCTCGAATTGTCCAGCTTTTGTGGCAGCAGCCGTAGCAATCCATACTTCCCTCGCTTGTGTTTTGGAAGAGATGATCTGTAGTGTGGTTTGCCCTTTCCAAGCTCCTTAGAAATGCCAGAAGAGTACAAAGTTTGATGCTTTCATGGTGGGAACATGCATTACCTTCAGGGTTTGACTGAACCCACAACCCACCACTTCACACCAGTAACTAAGATGTGGCGATAGCAGTTACCACAAAAAAAAAAGAAAAAAAAAAAGAACTTATTTTCTCAGCCTTCCTTCTGTAACTGCGTTTTTAACTGGTGGGTGCATTTGGGCTGCCTGACCCTGGTGTGCCCGAGCTGACTGCCAGCATCTGGTTTAGGGTTCTCCCTCCCTCAACTCTTAATGTATAACCAGGGTGATGCTTGCCTGATGGGCCCGGTCCTTTACAGTTCTGTGTGGCCTCTGATTTATACTGCTGGTTTGAACTTCGAGGGAGTATCAGATCTACCAAGAAGTGATCTAACAGTTGGAACACAATGTTTGCTTGTAAATACCTGCACATTTTAAATAAATGTTGAGGCAGGTGGTCTCTTTGTTTGGGAGTGGGAAGAGGGCAGGACAGAGTATTTGCAAATAGTTTGCTGTTTCTTCTTGATTAGGAGAGCAGGTTAGACCAGATTTCTTTTTCTTCTGTAAATTCTACCTGATTGCACAACTGGTGGGACCAGAACTGCTCCCTCCAGCAACCAGCCCCACCTTGCTACAGGAAGCATGTTCTGATTGATAATGTGACTTAAAAAACAACAAGAAAGAAACCACAAATATTTACATTTTTTTAAAACTACTGTTCGTTTGTTTGGTTGTTGTTTGGTTTTGTTTTGTTTTTTTTTTTTTCCACAACATTCTTTTTTTTTAACAGCATGAAATACACGTATAGGAAAAGATTCAGATTTCTGCTATGTGGCTGCTTCCCTTGATTGCATAGTCGGCTCATTAAAACTAGTGCCAGGGTTGAAGAATAAGAATTGCAAAGAGGAACGTGAGAAAGTTGTTGGGAAGACAGATACAATTTAAGTTTTTGTTTCCCCCTTTTTTTCTCTGAGACAGGGTCAGGTGTGTATCATGCTTCTGAGCTGTGCTTTGCTGGGAAAAGGGCTGTTGACATGTGGCAGATTTCAAAGAAGAAAAAACAATGACAATAATACAGAATCTCAGGCTTTTTACTGAACATACATTTCTTGTACAGAAAACACCATTTTGTAACTTTGATGCTTCAATTATTCCATTGTGCAGTTTTTAACAATTTCTTCTTGTGTGACAGGGTTTTCTAGTGAATTGGGATTTTGATGGATAATTTTATTATATTAGGAGGACACTGGGAAATCTTGTTTTTCAAGATCCTTTCTTTGATTTTCTTTGTGAACAGATCTTAATATTTTCTAGTACTGGAAGATCAAGATTACAGATGGTTTCACCGTGATTTTCCTGCTGTTGCAATGCCTTAAATTGTTTAATATTATACACACGTAAGCTATTGTGATATATTTCTAATGTAGCAATCATTATGTGTTTTATGATTTTATTACTAAATCCTTGCTGCTACCTGAAATAGAAAGTAGATTGATTTACAGTCTCTCTAGTAAAATTTGCCTTAACATTTTAATCTTGAGCAAAATAAGCATCGTTCGTACTGTTCAATTTAATGTGACTGTCTGTTTTCATTCCACTGGCTAATTCCTCCCCCTCTCTTTATCAAGATCTATTTGAATCTCCCTGAGCCTCCTGTGAAACTTCATCAGTGTTATTCCTTGTGTCAGAACCGATGTACCGATTACCTCGTAAATATAATCTATATCTAGAGTGGTTTTATAACTTCAGTCCTTGTGCAAGGGCTGTGCTCCAGTGGAGTGGTGTCCGCCTTAGAAACACTGTGGGAAGGGTGGTTAGAATGCATACTAATTTAAAAATTAATAAATGTATTTTGAGAAATGTGTTAACTGCTGTTTATGAAAGGAACCATTGAAGTGAATCATGTGGAACTGGCTTTTGTCACATCTAAGTAACTAAATATCATTATAACACATACGATTGTGTGCAGAACCTTTACAGTAATGTAGGTATGGCTGTTTATATGCTTATTAACTTGTAGTTTTTTAGCTGTGGTGTGTGCAGAATGCTGCTGAGGTCAGAGTTGTTAAGCTGCCCCAGATAGTACTCAGGGAAGGAATTGCATTAGCTAAAGCTTTCTTGGTTTGGTGTCTTTTAAGCAAGTTTTTGGTTTTGTTTGTTTTTTTTTTTTACCAGTAGTGTTGCAGAAAAGGATTCTTGAAGAAGTTTGGGGACACTGGGCTTGAAAATGGCATGAAATTAAGGAAAGTCATTAGGATTTGAACTGGTGTCTTTGGTGGAACAAATGTTTAATATGGGCATGATACTCTTAGGATCCTGTGGGTTGCCTGGCTTACTTATACAGAGGTCTGAAATGGAGACGAAGAAGTTCAAACTTGATACAGTGAGCAAGGGGAAGCTAATGGAGCACATTAAAAATGCAAGCTGACCTAGATATACTGTTGAATGGTGCCATGTGGTGTGCAGCTTTATATGGCAGGCTGCAGCATCTTGTTGACCAGCTGGAAAAGCTGAAAATACTGCACTGTTCACAAATCCAAAGAAAAGATTGAAGAATTGGGCCATCCTGTTCTTACAGGTGGTGTTAAGAAAAACATCAGTTTTTCACTATGAAGGCAGCTATTGATTTCTGTTACATGTATACAACGTTTGTTTAAAAAAAAACCCTACAGGAACTACTTCTGGGAAATGATCAATGTGCATGTCCCATTGTTATCAGTGTGTGTCTACTTCCTGCTGTCTCCTACCTAAGCTACATGTACACAGGACCCTGGCAGATGGAAGGGAAGCCATAGTATTATGCCAGCAGTTAGTTGACCAGAGCTAAGTTCTTTCTGGAATATGATGAAATTCAGCATGGTAAAGAGTAGCAAACTCCAGTCATTTGTTTCACGCTACTTTTAATTCCAGATTAATTTTGAAGAAGTATTTTAAGAGGGGTCAAAGTATCAGAAAATGTTCATATGATATTATTTTCCAGATAATTAATAATAGGTTTTAGCTGCTGTTTGAAACCTGGTGGAAAGTCATTCATTTTTGCATTGAGACAGTTTCAACTTGGAATGATTATCTTCGCTTATTTATAAATACCAAAAAAAAAGCTTACAGAGAAAATTTTGAGTTCCCACCACCCTTGCATTTGCCTTAGGCTCTGTTTGAACTGTGTAAGTGCAGGCATATATGATTGGTATATTATATATTTTTATTAGACTAGGAGGTTTAAAATCGATTTTTTTAGGGCTGCAAGTTATAATGTGTTTTCATTTGGTACTATAATAATAAAAAAGGCTTTCATGTACCTGTGATGTATTTGATTCCTCCCTGCAGTGACTCATTGTGGATCTCTCACAGCTAAGTGCTTGTTCCTTGTGATCAGAGGAAAATGCTACACACCTTCTGCTTCGTGCCCATTAAATTCAAGTTTCTATTGTAGGCAGCATTACACAGCTATCTTGGAGAATTAAAGGAGAAAAAAATACCAGCAACAGTAACTGAAGTGGAAATTTTAAAAGCCGCTTTGTTCCCCCTCAGCCCTAATGTCAATGTTCAGGGCATTTCAGTTTTTGTGCTTGCCTCTTCCAAATACATAAATTTTTCCTTCCTCCTGTTCAGAGCACCGGCCTTTGGTACCCTGATGAAATTAGTGACCATAATGGCAGTTAATCTTTTCTCTCTTCTGGAACCTGAATGATGCATACCAACCTTTTTTTAGTCATGTTATGCTAAACATAGCATATAGTTCCTTTATCTGGACCCATATTTTGAGTTGAAGAAGGGATTGTTTTCTCTAATTTTGTTACTCTTCCCCCCCCCACACCTTTTTCATCCCCTGAGGGGAATGGTCTGGAGAACAAAGTGTCCATGGTCCTGGGAACAGAAATAGCTTGTTCCATTCATAATTTAGTGATCTATTTCTGTTTGGCAAAGTTAAGCATATGCTTAACTTCAGGTCTGTGATTAAATCTCACTGACTCCAGTACGACTTAAATGCTTTGTGAAACTGCGGCTTTTATTCCCATCTCACCATAGCACCATTCCTTCTGTCACTGCTCTTTTTTTCCTCTTTTTTTCCACTCCTCAGCCATGCTGCAAGTTGGCTGTGCTTAGTGTCAGCAGTTTATGTTCTGCATGTTTAATGAAGGCCATGGCTCAGCTCAGCATTAGCCCTTCCCCTTACGCTAACAGAATTTTGATAAATGAGATTTCCTTGTGTGGAGAGCTGAGAAGGGGCTTTGACGGGAAAAGGCAGGGCATGAAATCGGCAGGTGTCAGGGTGTGCAAATTACAGGCATTTTAAACCAAAAACAAAATAAAGAACTTGTTATGACTAACCGTCTTCAAAATGTGTATATTCCTGTGAAGTACAAAAAGGATTTAACAATATACAAGCAAACCAGAACAAAATTCAGTAAGCAATAATCTGAATCAATATATTTCTACCTCCCTTTTTGGTCCATATTCCCTACGACCTCAATTGTCAAAGTATGCTGTAAAAGCAATTGGATTACAATAATCATTGCTGAATGTAGCACGTGGAAATACATTTCAGTTGTGGTTTATATCCTGTGTTGATGCAAACCATTAGAAGTTCTCCACTTTATGCCCACTCAAGTTATTGACTGCAGTGGAATAACAGAGGGAACTAGCTGCACAGATGAAAGGAAACTGCCAGCAGATATTGGAAAAAAAACATTTCAACTGAGGAACATTTTTATGATCCTTCCTTCATTTTCAGTTCTATTTCCATTTTTGTGATACTGCTTACTACGTTCCCCCCTCGACCCCTGCTCTTCCTTCTTCCTTCCTCCTTCATGCAGATTTAGCTCGTTCAGTGACCAATCTCCTATTCAGACTGTATTGCTGTGTAATTTAAAAGAATCTTTCTGTGTGCTCGTATGTGCCAATGAGGTATTGGATTGTTGAAATAACATCAGACTCTTCACTGGAGATTATAATCTGACACAAGTGATTGAAGGCCAGAAATAGATCCTGCAGACCTAAAACCGGAGCTATTTTATTACCTCATCTAACGTTTCATGGAAGTTTCTGCAGTGGATTAGAGATGAATTGTTTTTATTGGAAAGATGAAGAGAAAGGACAGTTGGTATGGTTATACTAATTAATAAATAACACAGATAATTACTGTGCTGGCTCTCCAGTATGCTCAGAGATTAATTTAAATCAGTCTAAGCTTGCTTCTATTAAAATACTCAAAACTGTATTTTTATACACAGAGAAATGTAAAATATATATATATACAAATGCGTGTATTTAAATATATAATTTTATTTCTTATATATTGGTTTAGTTGATTGTTTTTTTTCTCTTTGGTTTTTGCATGGCTTAAAAGTGGGGATAATTGCAGGTCTAATTTTTTTAGAGGTTGGTTTGTACCATACATACAACTAAATCTTTCTGTAATGTCTACAAAGAGTTCCTCAGGATTTTTGGCTCACCTCCAGCCACCCTCTTTCCCTCCTGTCAGCCAGGTGCTGATGGGGCCCCTACGCACTTTGGACAAGCTTAGCATTGCATATGGTCACCCACTGGCATCTTCTGGTGTACAAATTGTCTCTTATAGATGATATGTTTTTTTAAATTATTAAGACATACTCTTCATTCGAATTCCATCTTATCCCAAATTTGTGTATGTATGTATATACATACATAAAAAATTAAAAATCATCTAGCAGTTCTTTCTTTTCTGTTTTCTAAAACACCTTCAGATGTGTTACAGCAAAGCAGCTGCAGTTGCACAGGCAGTGACTTCCAACAGTAGCTGTAGACCTTGGGCTATATTGTACCTTCTCCATATTTTACAGTGTAACTTGTAATACACCCTTTTCAAATGCTGAATTCCAGTCTCTTAGCCCCCCTTGATCACAAAGAGTATTTACAGACTTGTCTGGGAAGTGCAGACTGGAGGGCAGGCAGGCAACATTCATGATTCTTGTAAATTGCAGCCAGAAAAGGCTCTTCCACAGCATATGATCAGGCCTTTGAGGCCATTGGACAACTGTGATTGCAGGTGCAATTAGTGTCCATGATCTTGGGTTTGTTGTGTTCAGGGCAGAAGAGTTTGGGAAGGGCCACAGAAAACCTGGGTGTGAGTGCAGCACTCCCTGTGCTGTGCATGGGTAATGTGCTACAGTCGTATCCCCATCAAATATAAATGGTCTAAGTTAAACAAAGAAAACCTGTGTTAAGAGGCAAAAAGAAAACAATGTCCATTCTGCGTTGCAGAGTTAAATGCTGTTTATTTTGCCTTAAAATGTAGGCAGGTGAAGAGTGGTTCCATTTTTTTAATCCCTCATCACTAAACCCCAGTAAGTAAGGCCCAGCAAGGTTTCCTTTCACTAGCTGTGATTTACTTCCTTCAGACTAGCAGGCAGAATTAAACCTTCAGTCCAGAAGAGAAATGTTTGAAAAGTATATAATACATTATTTCTTGCAGGAATTCTTAAAATATTGCATTATCTTGTGAAATAATTACAAGTAATTGTGATCAACAGTTTATATGGTATCACCTGTTACTTGTTTTGGTTTTTTTTTTTCCCTTCTGCAGTTTCTTTTTGTTGATCTTTACCATGAATATAAGCTTTATGAAAAAACATTGCTCACTAAGATTTGGAGACTATGGTATTTTACGGTGATGTAAAGTAATTATACTCTAAACTCTGACAGACAATGTAATTTAGAGATTGCATTCCATACATACCCTTCCGTCGTGTTCTGGCAAAGGCTGTCCTTCTGCTAAATCTGATAAAATATAAATTTCAAATCCCTAATGTGCACGCACATAAAAAACAACCATACCAAGGATGCCTGTCGCTTCGTGGTGTTGGCCAGCATCTTGGGTGCTTTACCTTCACACTCTCAGAATGTAAATTGCTATATGATAAACTGCAGCGCTAACCTTACCCCTGGGGGAGTGCTGGATTCTCCAAGCACAGCCTGCAGTCTGTGGGCTGAGTGCCACAGTTCTCTCAAGGCCAGGGTGCCTCACTGGGCAGTATGCTCCTGCTTAACCTCAAATATGTCAACAGCCCTCAATTAGAAGGCTTTTTCAAATGCGGAGTTATGTGGAGCCTGAAGTCTCACCAGAACTGGGGGCTGCAGTGTGCAAAATCTGAACTGAACTTTTAGTGAGGCCCAGATGATCACTGTAGAGGAAAAGGGTAGGCCTTCTGGTCTTTCCACTGGCACATCTTTAAGGTAAAAGGAAAAAAAAAAAGCCTACGAGGTCTACACTGATTTCCAGATCTTTCTCATGGTTAAAATTGCCTCCTCTTATTTTAGTCTCGTACTTCCAATTTTGTTCTGCGAAGTTATTTGAGTTCAGCATGTTCTATTTTAGAACTGAAAGACAGTTTTTGCTACACTCAGATACATACAGTCACTGTACCGCGGTCTCCTTGCATACGTCAGAGACTCAGACTGTCTCATTCCAGGACTTGCTTCCCTCAAGGCTCATCTCTTCTCCATGTTTTGATTAGGAGATGAAAGGTGCAGAGAAGGGCTGCTGTTGAACAGAAGGAAGTTCATTGTCTTGATCTTTGATTTATCCCCTTATCTAGATACAGAATATTTTACACCTAAATATTTTAGTAACTTAGAGGGAAGAATTGTGAAATAATACGTTTTTCTAAATTAAATTTTCAAAATGCCAGCAATCTCACTGCATTCTGGACATGCAACCTCACAGTGCAGAGTTGGAGTGAGCCACTCCACTACGGAAATTTATCGCACACTAGTCAGTAGATTGAAGTGTACGTATTTGCATATGTACACTTGTATATGGCACTTGGTCTAGAAGAGAGTGGATTTGTTTCACGGGAAACATATTCAGTAAAAGTGAATATGACCCATTCTGACATCCAGGCTAATCGGCTTAATAGCCAAAGAAAGAAAAAAAAAACAAAAGCAAGAAGCATCCTCAAATAACAGGAAATAAGGTTTGCATGCAGTCTTACCTGTTAATATTTCAAAGTTAC
Source organism: Pezoporus wallicus (assembly GCF_028554395.1). NCBI lineage: Eukaryota > Metazoa > Chordata > Aves > Psittaciformes > Psittacidae > Pezoporus > Pezoporus wallicus. The sequence goes on from NW_026635157.1 coordinate 3,498,133, forward strand.
AGGTCCCCACTGTACAGTAAAGTTTGTGCTAGGAAGTGCATGTGGAAAAGCTAAGTTGGGTTTCTGTCAATTTTCAGACTTCTTTATGCATACACTCTGAATTTTCATGTTTTCATTGAGAAGATCTTGCTAATTTTTTTAAATCTTGTTCTGACCAAGTTATTTTTAGAGCTGTACATGCTCAATTGGAAGTAACAAAATCAAAGATTTCCAGTACCTTGGGTCAGTTGTGTGCATATCAGCAGTATGGATAGCAAAAATAGTGAACTCTTCAGTGGAAATAAAGTAAGCCTGAGATTGTCACTGTAGGTTGCCCACAGCTCTGCTTGTTGCTTATGTTTCACTGCTGAGCTGTAAGAAAGAGTGTAATAAATTTAGGAAGAGTATTGCAGGTGCCAGTCTTCAGAGATTCAAAAGGGCTGTGCAAACTTGAGGTGCATGTCTCTGTCCCAGAGGTGGCACCAGCCATAGCTGAGCAAAGGAAAAAAGCTCCCATTTTCCAGGCATTGTGCAGCAGTGGAAAGACAGTTTTTTAAGGGCGAATTTTGAAAGTTAGTTTGATATTTGAAATATATTCAGAATTGGAATGTAGTGTTTCTGGGTTTCAAAGTGTTTTATAGTAATTTTTATGTATGTTTCTCTAGTAAATTGCCGTCAAGGAATTGTTATTAAAATTATAAAAAAAACCCTGTATTAATTGTTATTAAATTGGTTTCTATTCTTACACCCATGTGATCTTTCAAATCAGGAAGAAAGCAGTATTTTAAAACAGAAGCTGTTTTAAAGGGCATCTTATGTTAGCATTATTGTTCTGTAGTAGTGTATCATCAATCCCTGACTAAAAAATACTTGTTAGTACCTGGAACTATTCTGCAAAGAATTCTAAGATAGCTGGTGGTGTTGAGCAGGTGTCTAATTCCAAAATACTATTCAGACATTACCCAGGTTTTGGAATATTTTTCAGAGAGAGTCAAAAGCTGTTTTTAATAATTCCATTTAGAGGTAACCCTCTCTGTAACCACTTTCTGAATTCAGTTACTTTATGAATTTGTCTTGTTTCTTTAATACTGTTTATGGAAGAAAACCATGGAATTTTCACTAACCTGTCTTTAAGATGATGTAAGTTATTTAATAAGATGGATTTTGAAAGTTGTAGATAACCAAAGATTATGTCATTTCCTTGATATTGTACATATACTAAGAAATTAAATAAGCACATGTGCCTGCTTCCGTTCATGTACATATAGCAAAGAAATGATTGCTTTCCATATATTTAGAGTAATTCTTGTGATAAAGGGAGCTGTAATCCCATTTCTGAGACCATGAATGTTTTTCTTACAGTCTTCCAAGCAGTAACTAAAATGCAGAGTATTACACTCTCGAATAAGAACTCTGGACAACTGTATTTTCTCTTGAATGGAAAATGCTATTACTTTGGAGACACTTGTATCCCCATGTCATAGGTGTGGTTGTGCTGAAAGATCCATGGAAAAAAATAAGGCATCGTTTCTGTTAATGGTAGAATCTAGCTGTTGTAGGAAATCTGCTAAATTAAAAGAGGCTCCCATTGTTTCTAACCTTCCTTTAAGATTTGAGGATTTTGGGGCTGGAACATAATGCATATTTTTCCTGCTCTACTCCTAAGAAAGAAGGAAGAAGGAAATGGGAAAGCAACATTCTAGAGAAGACATGCGAAGACATCCTCCCAGCTTTGTCTCAGTGCTTCTTTTTCAATCTGGAAAAGTAGTGACTGAGTGTTGCTGCGATGTTACATCTGCGCAATTTATCAAAGCTTGTGGGATTTTAACTTGGGTTACAGAAGGCTCATTAGTTGTCAAGTCAATTGAACATAGGTCATAATTATTACACTATTAGAGCATTATTGAAAAAGATAAATAAGTGTCAGGCTGTGAGATCTGTTGGAATAAAAGTATTTTAATAAAAATGTCAGGATTTTAACATTCCTCAAGTTCTACAAAACAAATGTGAACCTGGCTTCCAAATAAATGATGATAAAAGTTCAGTGATAAAGGGATACTGCTGCCTAACTTGTTAAAAATAAGTCACTGAAGTCGGGAAGGAAGGGGGACTGTATTTCTGTCAGTTTCTCTAGAACTGTCCTTGGTGAGGACGTGAAGAATTTGCATCCAGGAGAGAATTGCTGTGTGACTAACCTTTACAAATCTTCATACTTTCAATAGTCTTTAAGTTGTAGTTTGAGTAGTAGGTTATGGTTTCCTACTAACCACTTACTCCAGAGAATACATCTTTCCATCATTTCTTGGACTTACATACCTTTTCTGCCAGCCATTCTTTTGCATTCAAACACCGTGGTAATGTCCGCTACCAGCAGAGTAATGTTCAAAGACTAATTTACAGAAATTCTCCATCGTTGCTGTAGAGCTAAGGTTGGTGATATACTCATGCTTTCCCTCCTCCCCACATGCTTTTTTTCTCTGACTACAATGTTGTATAGTTTACGTCTCTCTATTTTTATCGTTTGGCAGACAGGCATTGTCCAAGAGTATGAGAATGTGTCTCATAATGTGCAAGGCAGCTGCAGCATGTCACATTTGCACTTTCTAAGCATCAACACAGAATTTCCTTTGCTGGATAGAAATTTGCATGCAGATTGAAGGCATTAAAATACTGTGCCTCTAGGAAATCTTGGTGGAACTTGATCCATTTGTTGCTTACGGAATTGCGGTCATGAAAGAGAGAAAATGTTGTTTCCAGAATTTAGTTGTTCCAAGTAATGGAAATTTAGAAATTCCTATTTAAGCTGTTTGTCATTCTGGATGTTGGTGAAGAAGACTGTATAGCATATTCCCCTTCCATTTGAAGTTCTGGGACCTTGTCTTACCAGCTGCTGTTTGCAGAGCCTTTCATATTCCCTATGGGAATTGCTTATCTGCATGTGATTTTGGAGGTTGTTATTAGATTAATTACCCTTTTCTCAAAATTATGAACTACAGTATGTGTCTGGATGTGTCATCAGGGAGGTAATACGCAGAACTTGGCCAAAGATTTTGGTGATACTGTGTGATGAGCTTGCTTTTTATTTGCTTCCTTGGATCAGCTGAGATTGGTCACATATAATGTGATGTTGTAGGATTTGAGTTATGTGATTTAAAGGATCATCTCTGCATTCTTTAGATTAGGTGCCTACCAAGAGGCAGATGTTATTGCAGAAGGTGTTAACTACCCTTAGCTACTTACCATAAGCTACCAACCTTATAACATGGAAGTTTACTATAGTAGTCCAGCCAATCCCAGATTGTAGTTCAAAACATGGATTCAGTTTGTTGGAGCATCTGGGTGCAAGTTTACTTTCTCTTATCATGATTTTTCTGTAAAAGCAGCAGAGCAGCAAGGTAGACAGGTAGAACAGCGCTAACCAGACCCAGAAATGTCTGTTAAAATGAGGCTATAAAAAGCCCTTCGTCCCCGTACGTGAAGCAAATTAGCAAGGCTGCTTGCACCTCAAAATACCTCATCAGTTTGTGGGAAGAGAGGACTTCTTGGGAAGGCTTTCTATCACAGGCTGCCAAATCCTTGGCTTTTTGGCTTTGCCGGATGTATCAATTAAGAATTTAGGGAGACTTGCGTACTTCTGCAAAACGGGATTTGTTCTTAGCCTGCTTCTTCACAGAGAAGTTTTTAATTTCATAAAGCTGGATGTTGGTGTTCAGGAGAACAGGAAGATAAAAAGGAAGAATAAAAGCAGAGCAGATGCATTTCTTAGTGCAGGGTGATGTGAAGGGCAGTGTTGGCAAGGCTTGTTCAGTGACGCTGTGCTTCCCTTATATTGCAGAAATGAAGAAACCTCAATAGCTACTGAACACTTTTTATGAGCAGTAAATACACTGCAGAAAGAAAAGCAATGTCTGCAGGGCTTTATAAAGGTTCCTGTAACAGCATCTAACTTAGTGGGTTTTTCAATGTAACCTGTTATGACCTAGCTGCCTGGCCTTCATTCACTTTGTTGGGATTTATTCAGACCAGGAGGCGTGAAATCAGCAATTGCAGGTGGGAAATTAAAAAAAAAAACAAACAGGTGTTTTTTTTCCCCCTAAGTCTTTCTTTCAGTTCAAAGCCAAGATTTAAAGCCAATTTTTAATGCCCCCCCCCCCCCCCCCCCCCCGTTGATTGGCTTCTCCCCAAGTCACATAATTTTCAGTGAATCTGTTGAGAGTACAGTGCCTGACATTATAAGGGGTAATAAGCTGGAATCTGGAAAGAGTCCTCCCTATATTATTTGCGCGAAGTAAGCAGGCTTGGAAGGTGGTGCAGCAGAGAAACAGCGGGATTTTAAAAAGAGTGACAATTACTATTATTTCTATAGCTACTCTATACTTTTTTTTAAGGAAAAGTGAGAATGAAGATGAAAGGAGTTGGAAGGGTACAATTGGTATGCCTTTTGCTCTGCGGCTCTTAGAAGAAGAGACAGGCTTTGGCCCTGGGAAGCTGCTCAGTGGCACAGAAGAAAAAAGCGACATGGAAAGCTGTATAATTGCCATGTCTTTGTGGACTCTCAGCTCCTTTGAGGGGAAGGGAACACAGATCCTCCACCAGCTTTCCCATTGTCAAAGAGCCTTGAGACTTCTTACTTTTCCCTTCTTACGTGTGCTGTGGCTGCAGCAGCTTGTGCATGGAAGGTGCAGATCAGCAGCGTAGGTCTTATGGGAGACGTGGGGTACGAAAGGTATTTGTCTTTGTCCTGTAAATACTCAAGCTTTTGTTCTTCCCTCCCCAGCTTTGCAGCAGCAGCAGCAGTTTAATACCAAATTGTTTGCATTGTTGCACTGTATGGAACAGTGCTGGCACACAGAACTGTATGAAGAGACATTATACAAGATTAATTTAATTTTTAAAAGAAGTTCATATCTTGTCCGGCTCTATATGGGGAAGCAAGGATGGGAAGATCACCACTGATAAAATGTATCTCAGGTAACTCTGTTGATGACAAAGAAGTTACACTGGGGTAGAAATCTGAAAGTGGTTTAGTGAAAACAGTTATTGGAGCAAAGAGGTTAAGAAGAAGATGAAACATTAAAAGCTGTTTTAAAATGATGATGTGTTCTGGCTAAAATAGTAAGGTCTCAACCATTTAGGATAAAGAGATGAAAGCAACCCCCTCCCTTTAGGCTGGAATGGGTATGTAGCTTGCCCAAACTTTTCTTCCAGAAAGTCTTGATTTTCCTCATTTTGTGCTGTCTAACCTTATTGTGGGTAGAATTTGTGATTACACATAATCCTAACCAAACAGAAGGAATGCACTACGCTGCTGGTCTGGTTGTATGTCTAGCAGCCCTTTCCCGTCAGTTGCATTTCATTCTGTCTTTGGGGTTGAACTAGTGAATATGCACAACCCGAGTCTGCTACCAGTGATGAAGACAGCAGAAGTTTAGTACATCTCACTTACAGTTTCAAAGAGGAGAATTAGGCTGTTGGATTTCAGAAAACTTCCTACACATTTGTAGTACATTTGAAAATTTCAACTGTGCTGAAGGAAATTTTTCTTTTAAATGCATATCCTCATTTCCTCATGCCCTAAACTTCCTGCTGTTAAGAAGATCCTAGACTGCATGGAGCTGACACACTCCTGCCCTGTAGGATAAGCATATCCCAGGAGCATACATAGTCCTGGATGGTCCTAGCACCATTTGAGGGTAGCTCCTCCATCAGAGCACAGCTCTCAGTCCCGGAGCAGAGAGGTCTCAGAGCAGGTAGCTCACCTGAGATTAATCCTGCACCACTGGTTTGAGAGCTACTGTGAGAGCACGCATCCAGGAGCCTGTTAGTCTTAAATTGGCACAATGGCCATGGAGAATTCTTATTGATACTCTCATTTACTCGGATTGAGGACAGGAGACAGCAACCTGATGTTAATTTACTTGTGTTTATTTGTTTAACAAACAAAACATTTGTTTTATGTTCAAGTATATGTGTAGGATTTCAATCTAGATGTATTCAACAGACAACAAATAAAAATTATGCTTTGTGGGCATCTCGCTAGTGTTGAAAAACAAAAGGCTAATGTCTGCAGTAAGTAGCACCGTCTAAAGCAGTACCTAACTGCGTTAGATCTCATAAATCCTTTATACTTAAAGGAAGGGAAATTCTGCTTGCTCTAACATGAAATGTAAAACTTTCTACCTCAAGCAACAAACTCATCTGTCAAAGCTAGTCTGTAAAGCAGAGCCCCGCTGGATGATCTGAAGGGCAGAAAACAGCTGTGATGTATTACAGGCTTGCATTTGTTAGCAAATAGTCTTTGAGTAATATTTATCAGTGTTCATGGTCTTCCTTTAAGAAAACCAAAACAAGTTGCCTGTGAGAAGTTTAGCCCCAAAGAACAAGTTTGAAAAGGCAGAAGGAAATGGAGACCTGCCAAGCTTGTTGGCTGGAGCCATGGACAAGAGCAAGGCCTGTCTGAACTGCCACTCAGTTTTTATTCTGTGAGTTTGCAGGGTTGGTGATTAGAGTGGCTTTCGCCCAATTATGCTGTGATTATTCCGCTGCACTGTAATTGACTGGGGAGATATGCTAATACCTGTCATTTGGGATGATAAAAGATGAGCGGAGGACGCAATGCATTATTTAGCTGGCTGTGTGATAGATGAGGGATGCGCAGAGTGCTTTAATTGCTGAGAAGAGAGGTTAAGCTGAACGAACGGATGAATTAGAAATGAGTTTTTTTATGGCTTGTGGAAAAGTGAAATAAAGGGAAATGTGCTTTAATACTGTAGCAGCAGATAGAAGCAAACACAACAAGACGAGATCTTTTAGGCAGCTTACTCTCTTAATTTAAATATGTAAGACAAAACATGGTTTAGTGCTCAGTAAATAATGATAACAGTAATTGTAAGAAATGGTTGGTGAGTTCATATCCTTGCCCAAAAAATCATTATAAAAGGAACTGTTTTTATTTGAGGTGCTATTTGGTGATTTGGAACCTTTTAAATTTCTGCTGCAGTTCAGACCTTTAAAACCTCATTTCTAAGGGCTGTGGTACCACTGCTGAATAGTGTGCTTTGTGTGCATAGGTCAGATATAGATTTACATAAGTAATACCACACACATATATACATATATATATATACACACGCGCAAAATCTCTTGAGTATACGTGTTATACAGTTAATAAGTGCACGGAGAAAGAAGTGAGATAAAATGAATATTCATAGTGATTGGAGGAGTGTAGAGATACAATTAGCAAGAGTATACAAATAACTCACAAGTGACATAGCTCTTACCCTTTGGGTGGGAAGGTCATTAGAAACTGTATCTTCTTTTTTAAAAGATTACCCAGTGAAAAACAATGGAGTCAACCAGTAATTTCCCCATTGTGTCCTTTGCATTTCTGCAAGCCTTTGTCTGTGGTTTAGAAAAACATTTAGGTCTGTTCCATGAAGGCATGTGTGGATAGGTTTTTGAGAAGGACTTCCAGTTTGTAGTTAGGAAAACAAGGTGTCTGTAGTGTGATGGAACCTTTATGAAATGAAGGAATTGATCTCCGGTGTGGTTGATGTCTCCAAACCTGTCTTAACTGCTGGGAGGTTGCTGCTTCTCCATTGCAGTATGTTTTTTTCCCCAGAATATGCTGGTTCTTGAGCCATTGTTATTGAATGATAATGGATTTGTCTAGAATATCCTGCCTCATGAGCTGAATGCCAGCTTGAGATGGATGCAGTGCTGTGCTGCTGAAGTAGAATCTGCAGGGCCCAAACACTCCCCCAAATGTAATTGTCACCTTGTTTTTTCTGCCATTCACCAAAACTTATTTATGGCTGCTTTTCATCATCTTACTTGGGGACTGGCAACTTCTTTTACAGTTGTGCAGCCCGTTGTTACTTTTTTTTCTAAAGTTATTTTTGAAAGAGCAGTTTATAAGGCAGTTTGCTGCTTTTATGGAGCGATTTATATCGCGGTGTGCTGGTTAATATAATTTTTGTAAAAGGACCACTTGGATTTCACAAAGTGAGAGCTTCTGGTTGCACCTTGGCTTCTTTCCATCAGTTGAATGGATGCAGCTCTCAGAAAAGCTGTGCATCTTTAAGGAAAGAAACAGTAAAAGAACATTATTGTTTTATGGAGTATTATATAGAAAAATCTGACTTTTAAGAATCCCTTGTTGACCATTTTTAAAGTTGATATATGAGAACGTTTATTTTACATAACTAGTGTAGTAACATATTTAATGTAAAAAGAAGCGCATTTTCCCACCCAAAGAGGGATCCAAGCAGTTTTGCTTCTTGAGGTGGGATACCCCAGATGACAGCTGGTGTTAGGGAGCATGGCCGGCCAATGCTTGGCACACTGCTGGGGTATGTAACAACATCCAGCCAGAGCCAGTGGGATATGACATTGCAATAGCCTGGTCTAATGCAGTGTAAGCCATGGTTCTAGTCCAGCAGGACACAGACAAGGACAAAGAAGTTATGCAAAGGGGCCAAGGAGCTGCCTGCTCACCATGGGTCCCAGGTGGGAGCGGGTCCCTCCAGCAGGCACACAGAAGCAGCAGGGTGGTTCTGCACTGGTGTCTGCTTGGGATCAGGGAGCTTCTGGCATGACAAATACCTTTTTTCTGCCTAAATCCCTCTGCTGGTTTTGTGGTTTGTGGCCTTCCATAGTTTTTTCTCACTACCAGGTTTGTGATGGACCCTTGCAATTTAGGAGGGAGTGAGGCCCAGCCCTGCTTGTTTGCAGATAGCATTAGCACCCTGGGAAATGATCTTATCCGACTGTGTGTTTGCAGTCAGCTATTGATCTGCTTATGTGTAAGTTTGTGTAAATACAGTGGGGATAAGGCTACTAACTTTTTTCAGTCTTTTCTAGTCCAAATTCCCTGCAAAGCACTATCTTCACTATTATGCCATGTACAAAGCATCCAGTGACTTTCAGCATGTTGTAACTATGAAATCAGCATGCAGCCTAGGGGATTTTCATACTCCTTGAATAATAAATTTTAACCTCCCTAGGAAAATAAAAATCACTTATGATACAACAGTAAATACTGCTGAGAGCAAGCCATTTTTCCAGTACTCTGCTTTGCCACTTAGAAGATTTGTCATCATTATATGTATTGGGTATATATGTGTGTGCGTGTATGTTTACATAGCATGTAAATATCTGTAAATAAATGTGTAACACATGTAAAATGTGTTACGTGGACACAGACTCCATGGAGTTAATTTCTGTACTGCATCATGATGCAGATGTCTGTCTGTCAGAGAATTTTGGCTTATTCTGCTGAGCCCTAAGATGTGCCTGCAATAAGTATAGATGGGAAGCTTAACTGAAAACAAAGCCCAATATACCTGAAAGAAACACCTTGCTTATGATCAGCAGAAACGAATTATAGGAAGGAGCAGAGTGTTAGTTCATAATAGTTAATCGTTGTTATTTTTCTTTCAGTATATTGTTCGGGCAGTTGGAAAATATTAGTCCCCAACTGTCGCTTGGCTTAGTGCTATTTCTCTACTCGTAAGGATCTACAATTTAAATTCTGAGGCAAAAATAACTTACTTTGTTACTGATAAAAGATAAAACCTATTTGACTGACGTTGTTAGAAATAAGCGATAAGAAACTTTAACAGATCTATCAATCAAAACAGCAGTTTTATTTCTTGTATTACTGGCTCCTGAGGCTTTTGCTGCACCACGTGAGAGGTAATTTCTTACCGTAGGCTTTTCTTACTGTGCACTTGATGTACTTCTGGAGTGGGCGGTGAAAACTGTACATTTTATTTTGTTTTCAGTGTTTCAGTCATAAGGTTTTGATGATCTCAGCTTGTTCCTTTAGCAGTTATGTCTGGATATGATCTAAGGAATCTTGCAAACCCACTAAGGTAATAGGAAACTGAGGTCAGGGGTGAACAGAGTAATTTTTTAGACTTAACAACACTGGGGGCAGGAGGGGGGCAAAACTGCTGTTATAATGCTTTATAAAAGCAAACCAACAACAAATCTCGAGAAATTCAAAGCATCCTTTCCTTTTCATAGTTTTCCATCAGGGCTCTATATAAATTTTGCAGTACTGCTCTAGGCTCCGTTTGTGAAGTGCCTTCCGGATTATGTGAGTGATGCTTGTGCTGGTTTTTGATCCCTAGATCAGTCCCAGTGATGGGAGTTTATTGAAGCCTCCAGTGGGTGAAACACGGGACAAGGCAGTGGAAGCTCCTTTGATAGTGCCTGGGTAGCTTGTTAAAAGAGGTAGCAGTGTCATCCAGAAGAAGCTATTTGGGAACCACAGAGTGTGGTGCTGGAGAGAGCACTTTCCTTGACTCATCTGTCACAAACATGGACCTGGTAGAGATTTTTATTCAGAAAGAAGGGAATTACTCCTTCAACCCATTTCTCTCCCTCTCTACCTCTTCTCCCCCTGCCCCCCCCCCCCCCAATAATTTTAAACATCATTGGCCCAGAGCCCTCCAATTTTGAATTTCAAATTTTTCAGCTGTATAAAAATGAATAGACTCTGCTATGTGTAAAGCCAGGCACAGTGGTTCAAGGGCTTTATTTGGACAGAAACCTCTGTGTCCATGTAACTTCATGTAAATACGTGCACACACGCACATACACAATATACACACAATAACAGTTTTCTTATCCCCAGTGGAAAAAGGCTTTTTGTGTTTCATGAAAGAAAAAAGTAATATAAAGTGTAAGAGGCTAAGCCCAATATCTGGGACAGAGATGTTCTTCTGAGTTGATAACAACTGTGAGTTAGAAAGAAATGTATTAGGAGAGAAAAAAAAACAACAACTGAACAAACATTTGTTTCTACCTAACAGTACCATGTAAAAATCTGGAATTCAGAGGCCAGTGTAGTATCTTTCTGTTCAGTGGGAGAACAAAATTGTGAGTGGCTCTGCATCATACTTTTTAAATAATGTATTTGTTGTTCTCTGTTAAACGTATTTCAAAGCTTACTAAGTAATTTGGTATTTACCAAATAATGCCCGTGACCAGTAGTTGCTGAGTCATGATCCAAAGTTAGCATTTTGGTGGGAGATTGAAGGGGACTATGACCAGCATTATGTTTTCAGCTTTGAAAAAGATGTTCTGGCAATTCTAAGCAAAGAGCTGGGGCTGGGGAGCAGAAAGTACTGCTGTTTGGAGGGCTGAAATTTTGAATTCTCACTTACTTTAAATGTTTCAAAGGTAATAAAACACTTTCTAGGAGTTTAAATGAGATATAATGAATTTGATTTTAGGGGGAGGGGAATTCATTTCTGTGGTTGTTGCTTAATCAACATCTACTCTGCCACTTCACATCATCTTCTGTCCTTTCCAAGTGAATTAGTTCTTTGGGCAGCACGTTAAGAGGAAGTGTATTGTTCTTGGCAGGGCACTTGAATTTCTAATTACCAGATTCCTGCCTTAATTGCAATTACCTGGACACCCAGGCAGGGTGAACTTTTGGAAAAGAATGTAATTAGTGCAGAAGAAACCTTGCTGCCAACTGCTTGTCTGGATATCTGCACTAAGCAGAACCTTGATAAGTTCACATCTCTACAGACAGGCTATCCATCCATTGAAGTGCTGTCCAAATGTTGTGCAGGTCTGTTGGCAGTGTGTGTGATTATTGTGTGTCTGAGACCCAGTGTGAGGTTAAAGACAGCTATTGGCCTTTCTGTTCCCATCTGAGTTTAGGAAGCAAGAAGGACCACTCTGAGAGAATTGTCTTCATTTTTTGTAGGTGCTCACCAATAAGGAGTTCATCAGATGCAGAATTTGTGTAAATAAATGGCAACAGCAAATTGTGGCCTATGTAAGATAAATGAGGTGCACAAGGTAATTTAATTCAAGTAAAAACAAACAGTTTAGGTTATTTCTTTACAGTAAGCCATTCTTTACATACAACTACAAAGGCAAAATGTTTAAATGTTTCCAGCCCAGAAGAAATCATGCAAAACCACACTTTTGAGCTGAAGTGGAGCCACAGTGAGGGTAGCTGTAAATACAGGCTGTAGCATATCCTGATTATAAACTGAAATCACTTGGTTTAAGGGCCTCCAGAAAGGTTTGCTGCATCAGGCTTTTATTGTCAGCTCCCTTCTGTTGACTCACAGGAAAATTAAATGTAATTGATGAAAAATAAGGGAAAAGAAATTAAAGAATTACTGCATTTAAAAGAATTACTGCAAAACATCTTTCTGTAATTGCAACCTTTTAGTAATTCAGCTTTCAAATAGTGTTGCTGATGAGGAAATTGAAAAACTTTTGTGTTAAACATTTTTTGTACTGCGGCTTGAGTGCTTGGGGGGGCTTTGTTTCTTTCCTTCATCCCTTTTAATAGAAAAACCCAAAATCCTCACAGAAACATAGGTGTGATAGATCCCTATTAGGGAACAGGCAGACTTCGTCACTGTGGTGGTAGCCAGTTGTGTACCAGTGTAACTTACTGGTGGAGAAGTTCTCAGATAAGTGCCTTCTGTTTGTATAGAGGGAGTTATAAAACTGCTTTGTTCTTTCAAAAATGTAGTTAAGAGCACTTCAAATGAGCTGCTTAAATGCTAGGCTTCCTGAGCTCACATCACAGTGAAAGGGTTGTGGTGGGAAGGGTGGTGGTGGTGCAAAACTCTTCCAGTTGCTTTGAAATAACACAGGGGTAAAGGAGATGAAGGAGGTGGGATGATGAAGCCCTGGTGAATAGTTAACTGGTTCAAATTCAATTACTTGGGTGTTCAAGTCGTTAACAAGTACATCAATATGGTTTTTATTAACAAAAGTTTTCCTGTCACATATGGTGTGCTTGGCAGCAAGAGCTTGCTCTCAGCCAGCCTGACTGCACAGACAAATCTTGTTCAATCAGATCCCAGGGGTTGCTGCCCATCCCTCACTTATGCCAAACCAGAGGTGACAATGCTAAAGGCTTCGGGAGGTAGTTCATGAAATTCAAGGTCAGCAAGTTTGATGGGCTCAGTACTGAGGGGTTTACATAGCTTTTAGATTTTGAATTTGTGAAAAACAAACGCTTTAAAAAGTTTGGCTATCACAGTGTTTTCATTATATTTTTTTCTCTCCCCTCCTTGTTTAAATTTGGCTATCCTCAGTCTTAACACTCACACTTCTTTTTTTTTTTCTTTTCTTTTTTCCCAGACATACATTGTTTTAGAAAGTCACATTTGTGAGTTTGGGGGATTTTTATGTTCTTTCCAGTCTTTCTGTTTTAGCCAAAATATATATTTATGTGCCTCTTGTGCTAGAAAATAATATATACATATTAGTATCGGGGAGAAGAATGGAGAGTCCTACTCCTGCACGCAGGCGGACAAAAGTTTCATTGACAAATTGTGATATTTAGGTGCAGATTTTGAAACATTTTAGAGAAGTTTCTTCAGGCTTTTTGGAACTCTTGGAAAATGTTCCATGTAAAGGTAAATGAAGTCACAGATTCCAAACAGTGAAAGTGGATCTGGGTAATCTTTTACTTCTTAGTTATAGCAGGTCTTAATATTTCTGGTTAGAGTCACATTGCGTTTAATATTAAAACTCAGATGTATCAAAAGCTTACCTGGAATCGAATAGTGAATCCCTTTGACTTCCCAATTGCTCAGAGTGAGCAAAAGGCCATCCCCTCTGAGGATGAATGGGGACTGTGCTAGGATGACTGCTGGTTCTGTACCTTGGCTAGAATATGTCTCTCAACACATGTATTTTTGTGGTGCTAAAGTGAACAGAATAGACATTATGATTTGCACTTTGCTTTCTTTTGTTTTGAATTCAAAGGCCATCTCTAATTGATGGAGGTTTCCTTTATGATGCACTTATTTTCAAATCCATCATGCAGCGCTTGTGCTGCCCCTTGCCTTCGTGGATGAGCTGGTCTTTGACCCAGAACTGGTAAATGAACCCTGCAAGGAAATCATTAGAGAATTGGAACGGTTGCAGTGGAGGGGACAAGGGTCAAACCATTACTTCCCCATAGGGCTGCCAACTTAAATTGGACTTCTTGCTTTTTGGAAGCAGGTCAAGTGTCAGGGATGGCTGAAGTGGTCAGGTACAAAAGGATATAGATCATGGACTCAGTTCAGTGGTTTTAGCTTAAAAAATTAAGGCTAGGCAGGCTGAATTTAGTCTAATGATTCCTTCTCTGCCTCTGTCCTCTTTTGTACCTTTAAAAAGCAAAATTAAAATCCTGAGAAGTCAGTGGGAGCCAACACTCTGACATTAATGTGCTATTTGTGATTTTGTTGGTACATTCATAATTTTCTTTAGAGTAGTTGGATCAACCTTTTTAGTCTTTCCTTGCAGTTTTCTTTGATTGAAAAATAACAAATGATATTTTGTAACAAGAAAATACCTCCATAATTCTTAAGAGAAATATGCTTCCTGCTCTTTTTCCCTTCCTCAACTGTTCTTTGCATAATTTTTTCACTCTCTTAAAAAATGTAAAATGACCTTTTTTAGGCTTTACAAAATGAATGTTTCCTGCTCCTGAAGGAAAAACTCTGCAGTAGTGCATCTATGGAAATGAAATGTATAATGCTGAATATGGGAAAGTATTTAATTTAGAAATCTGAAGTCCTTGAAACATTTTTATAATGTTTTATGTAACTCCAGATGTGTAACTATGTAAAATAAGCTTAAGATACAAAAAATGCCAAAAAGCTGTGGGTATCATGCTGCTGAAATATGACCACAAACACTGAAGAACAAAAAACATTGTTTTGTACTAAAAAAAAGAAGGGGTAAAAAAAAAAAGTGTCTCTGAAACCTGAAGGTCTTTTCACTGTGACTTCGAAGTGCCACAGAGACCCCTTAGAAACATCCCACTAGGCTCTAATGCTGTTCGTAGCTCACAGCAGTTAGTAGGTCTTGTGTCTTGTGTCTGTCTTACACAAGTCTGACTTGTGTAAGGATTTCTCCATTTCTGAAATAATTAACAAGATGCAAGAATTAACACAGGTTTGAGTGAGTGGGTTGAAACCCAGCTCTCCTTTTGAAATCGGTGGCAGTGGAGTATTTCTGTGGAAGTAAATACGCTTTGATCGTAGAATCACAGAATAGTTAGGGTTGGCAAGGACCTTAAGATCATCTACTTCCAACCCCCCTGCCATGGGCAGGGACACCTCACACTGAAGGGAAGATAAATTAATTGCGATGTGTCTGATAGGTAAATGTCTTAAAAATATTAATAAGGAAAAAACTGAGGAAAAATACATAAGTACTACTTTGACTGGGCTATCCCGCCTCAGAAACACCCATACTTGAGATGCACAAGTCAAGAAGACATGGCAGGAGTCAATGTGAAGCTGTTCAGCGTCTCCAGCCGCGGAGGGACAGACTTGTGAGATCATGTGAGGAGAGCTGCGCTAGGTTGCAGGTGGCCTGCTTCAGTGGCCTCTGATTCACAAAGTGGGCTGTCTTCCCAATTCAGTTCTCTTACGTCTTACTCTGTGGGTAAGGAGGAACAAAAATGTTCATTTTTGTGTGTTTATCCTTTGAATATGGTTTATTATGGGACACACACACACACCCCTCCCCCCCCTTAGTTTACACATTCATTTTCTGGAGGGTTCTTGTACCTATGATTTATAAGTAAGAAGGAAAAGAGAAAAATTGAGTAAGAGATTGTATTTTATCAGACAAAATTCCCTTTCTGTGGGGTGTCCGGTGGGTTTGCATGCTGCCTGCTGCTGGGATGACATCTTTTGAGGCGCTACAGCCCTGAGCACTCTGGCAGTGGAGAACAGACACCCTGCTCCTCAGCTGATGAGGCTCTTGGGCCTCACCATGCTGAGCTCCCTCCCCACAACCAGCAGTGCTGTGGGCCTCCTGCCCCACAGCTAGAAGTGAGCGTACGCGGTGAAGTGAGGGTTGGTGAAGGAGCCACTGGCCAAGATGGTGCCAGTGCAGGAGCTGGGGGCCCAAATCAAGATGGTGGGGAGTCAGGGGAACTGAGCACAGAGAAGAGGGTAGAAATAGAGAAGCATCACCATTTCTGTACTTGGAGAAGGGATTACAGCCTGTCCCGTGCCCTAACGGCACGTTGCCTCTACAGATCAAGAGAGACTGACCAGCTGGAAGCTGTTATCCTTTACTCCAGCTCCTTCCTCTTCCGGCAGCTCTTTCCTCTCCCGGCAGCTCTTTCCTCTCCAGCAGGCTGGAGATGAGAAGCACATCGTTGGTGGTGTGCAGACAGAAAGAGGGTTCCCCAGCACCTTCAGTGTTTTGTCTGATAGAAGCCAGCTGAATAGGGCCAGCAGTTTGGAACATGGCTCCCTACATTCCAGCTGGCTGAAGGGAGAGGCTGCTGTCCTTGTGTCAGAGTGGACTGTGTGGAGAAGGCACCCACAGCACGGCTGGCGACCTGCTGCCCAGAGTGCAAACCTTGCCTAAGCACAGAGGCAAAAGAGAGCAAGCTGGCAGCCCCTAAAAGTTAAACAGGGAGATTTTTCATTCACAAGGGCTGATCCAACAGCTCCTGATGTTGGTAATGATGAATGGTGTGTAATGAAGGGCTGCGCAGCTGAGAGAAACAGTTCTTTGAACATGGCTTTTCTGCTGTAGCGCATCAGGAGTAACAACCTGAGTTCCTTTGATAAGAGGTGCTTGGATGGTAAGCAAGCTGGAAGGAGAGTGATTTTCACCAGCTTCTTACAGAAGGCACACAAGGCACTGGGGCTTTTGCTTGTCAGTCATGTAATTTGCTTTAAAAGGTGAGAATTTGAGATAGCACGGATTATAGTAACAATAACATTGATCAAACTTAGCCGGTTAGAAAGGTAGACACAACTGTTTCATGAACCAGCACATTAGTGTTCAGTTCACAGGAGGGAGATATGTTTGGGGCGTTTTTTGGCAGGTGAGTAACTATGTTCTCTGCCACCTCTGTCATGTTAGGAGGAATGTTGTCTGAGCAGTGCTCTTCCTGCTACCAGGCATCCCCAGTTGTCCCCTGTATAACATAAGGCCTTACTTTTTATTTAATGGTGGTGTTTCCAAGGTTGTGACCTTTGAGCTTTCTTCACATCTTTACATTTTTTTATTTCAGTGGAATCAACAGAAATTAAACCTATTCTGGAGGTAGCATTGCTGATCTCTAAATTTTGCCTAATATTCTGAAAAGCACTATATATGCAACTTGAAGTCAGTATTTAATCTGTGTCTAGTTTTATGCAGCTCACTTTTCACTCATATAGGTATGAATAGAGATAGGTAGTTATGTATATGAGAGAAGTGAGGTGTTTTCACTTAGCTGTTTGTTAACTTTGAACAGGAGATGAAGGACCAGCACTTTTGATCTTAAGAACTTTTCCCTCCTTTCTTTGCACATTTGTACCCCTGGAGTTATGGGTACTGTCCACTCTGTGTTTCAAAATCCAGTAAGAAAAGAAAGTTAACACTAAATGTCGTTTTATAATTGCAATAATGATCACACAGCTGTGCTTTCCTAGTTGCATAACACGCGTCAGGATCGGTTTAGTTGCTCAGCCTCATTTCCTGCCCAGTTGTAATTCTGGTGACCATTATTACAGTAGGAAGGCTGTCCTTATTCGTTGTGGCCATAGTCTTGACAGAGGCCAGAACGGCATACCGGACGCCAGTGTAGAAGGATGCTGCAGCTCTGGGTTAGCTGCATGTAAGCTTTTAGTGAGTGCAGGAAGCTCATGTGGTGCATATGGACAGGACAGCTGCAGAAAGCACAAGCAGCTTATGCACATATGCCCCTGTGTGCATAAAAAGTAATAAAAAAAATAACTTAGGTATGCCTTTCTTTCTTAAGAAATGTTGCCTTTATTTATGAGCATGTGAAATTCTGAGGAGGAGCTCTTACACTTAAATGAACCTGCGAGCAGCCCATAGAAAAGCAAGTGCCTGCAGCGCTAATAATGAGAACTGACAAGGCAATCCTGCTGTGTTTATTTATGACCTTCTGCCTTTGTTAGCTCTTGTGAGAAATTCCTCTCTAACCATAACAGTATTGCTGGAGCTTGGCACTGCACTGAGGAATCCTACAGTGCCCCGAGGCCGCTCACTGGCACGGGTACAGCTCGCAACAGATTGGCATGGTTGTTGAAATTTTCATATGTTTTCCCTTCATTTACTTCTTTACTTGATTCATAAGGCTGTCTGTTTCTTTGGTACGTTTGTTCTGACAAGCACCCTTCAAAGTATTTTGGGACTTTGTGAAGATCCCAACTTACTGATTTGGTTTTTTCCCCTCTTTTTTGGTCGTCTGTCTAATGAATAACTCAAAGGATGAAATGAGCTTTGGTTTGATAGTTCCATCGGGTAGATCTTAGAAGTTGTGAGATACATAGGGCTTTTTTAAAAGAAAGCAGTGTATAAATACTGCCTCAATTTGTAGTCGTCAGCATAAAGACTGAGAACAGGGGACTGGAACAAATGCTCAAGCACCACTAAACAAATCAGCAATGACCTTACAAGCCGCAAAGAAAAATTTTCATCAGGGTAAGAACCACATTCTTCTTGAGCTGTAGTGCTTATGAACTGTGCCATGATGGAGCTTGCTGTTTTCTCATCTTCTTCTCACACGCATTCCCCAGAAGACCTTTCAGCCCTGCTGCATTAGGTAGCTCAGGCACAAATTCAGAGGATGGAGAATCAGCAATAGAGCTTCACCTGAAGGTCTGTCAGGGCTGAAGTCTCTTTTTACTTCATCTTGCAAGGACCAGGGTGCCACCATTGACAAGTCCTGCAGTTCCTTGGCTGATGTGTATGACATGGGTTTTCCTTGGGGGAACAGCAGCAGCAGGAGAGGAGGGCAAAGGAACACTGCCTTACAGGATCCTGCCAGACCCTCTTTCGTAGAATCATAGAGAAGCTTCCGGCTGAAGCCCATTTTTTCCAGCTCTGTCACATTACTCAACGTGGTTTTGAGCATACTCAAAATGTAGTGCAACTAGAATAGAAATTAGTGGGGAAAAAAAGTTATCTTTCATTCTCTTTACAAATACTTCATACAAGTGGCTTCCAAACGCATTGTGTCTGTGGGCTGTGGTACAGCAGTAGTGCTTGCTGAAGGGAGCTACAGCAGGGGGACAGGTGATGGGGAAGGACCATTGGCATCTCAGATGAAGAGCTGGGTAAAGCACTCTTGCACAAGAGGGCAGATGAGAGCACCCCACTCAGTAAGGCTCCACTGAGTGTCCACCCATTGTAGTGCATGGAGCTGCAGTTGCATCTGTGCAAATCACAGTTGCTGTACAGTGATCATTCTGCCCCTGCTCTCTTGGACTTTTTCTCAGAGCATTTTTACTCGCATCACACCGAATTGGTAGTTCTGTGCAATACCAACCTCCTTCTGTCAAGCCAAGGAAGATTTTTCAGGAACAACCTACTGAAAGCTTTATCTAAAAGACCTCAGGACTCCCTGTCTTCTCTGTGCTAAGAAAAAGCTGCAACTTTGAAGCATGCTCAGGCACTCAGAAACTCACAAAAATCTGTCTTTTGCAACTCATCGTGGAAATATTTCCTTTCTGTGATACATTAATTAAAGAACAGTAATAACTGGTATGTTGTTTTTTCTGTAGGCTGCATAGACTGCATGGTTTAGCACTTCTGTAGTGACTCTTCCACATTTCTCCTAATTTGTTGGATTTCAGGAGTGCACCTAAAATTATGGACCTGTTGGAGAAAGACTAACTTAATGCACTCAACGATCTGGACAGCCATGTCATCATCTTAGCTTCAAGATACCTGTTCCCGCCCCAAAAGCAGTTCATAAGCTTGGCTGGGACAGCATGCTCAGCAGTAGACAGGAGAAGGTACTGGCCTTTCTTAAAGCTTAATGGGAGTGCTACAAGTTACCCTTCTTAGTAGGGTAATCAAGACATTATTTCAAAAGGAATCTGAGGCCAGGACACTTTTCTAGGCTTTCAGAAGCCTTTTGAAATTTCTGTAGAGGCTTCTGAAACACAAGTCTGTCAAAGCCTTATCATCTCAAAATATCGCGTTCCCTTGCTGCTCAATTATTTTGCACAATAGTGTGCCCAACCAGCAGTGAATTACTGCGAGATGTGAATTCCAGAACTTCAGGCGATGAGGGAGTCTGGTTCTAGCTGGCATGTGTGAGAAGCAATCTGAAAGTTTGGTTTCTGTTTTATTACCATCTTGGATTTCCCAGCCTTTTCCCAGGTTACTGGAAAATGAAGAGGTGGGAGGGGTTGAGTGAACAGCTCTTGAAGCATAATTGTTTGGTTTTGCTCCTGTGGCCTATAAACCTCGGAAAGGATCAAGCAGTTTGTGTGCATGGTGGGGGATGTGGAGCAAAGCATAGCTTTCACATAGCTGTCACAGCCCCATTTGTGCTCTCCTGGTTGTCAAGCCACGTGCTGCTGGGGTTGCGTTGGGTTAAAAAAAAAGAAAGGGAAACGAGGAGGAGGATGAGAGATTCTTGTGTGATGCTGACAGAATGAGTCTGGAGTGACAAAGGAAGCTGAATTTACTGCAGTAAATGTTATAACACTCATTTCTGTCTGATAAGCAAGTATAATACTGCATATCCAGTTTGTCCAAGTTCTGTTAAATAAAAACTAATTAATTAATTAATTTATACTGTTCTCTGAGGCAAGTTGCCTTACTCTGTTCCCTTAAAAGGAAGCCTTTCTAACATTTATCACTCCTTTTGCTTTATACATTTTTCTGTTCCTTTCAGCTTCTGATTCAAGGGGAAGAGATGGAAAGTTATGGGAGCACCTGTGTTTTTGAAGTTTAAGATGTGTCTGTGGCTTATTTACCATCTCATTGAGTTGTGGTATTTGGTTACAGGGTTCTGTGGGAGAGAGAAGAAAGAGACGCAGTATGGTGCATGCACAAGCCCTGAGCTAATGAAAAACTGTATTTTGTAGATCCTTATTCCCACGGTAACCTGCTGGGACGTCCTTTTTATCAAACCATAACTCTACAAAGGATATTAATATGCCAAAAAGAATTAAAAAAAGGCAAGTGCTGTAGATCAGGAGCTTTTAAACCTTGGACATACAGGTGTATAGGTTCATCAGTTGTTTAAGTTACTGTGATCCACACATTGGTAGCCTTGGAAAGTTGGAACAGCTCATATTACCAAGTTGCCTGGGGGAGGAAAAGATCTGCTTTCAGTGATCAGTGGACAATTGATTGTTGGACCAACACTTTTTCTGCTCTCTCAACTGCAGTCTACAAAGCACATAGTATTGTAGGCCCAAACTTTCTAACATCATAGCTAATGCCTTCTGAATACAGTGTGGGGTGGTCTGAAAAGCACATGTGGACAGATGTTAATTAGTAATTGCAAAATAGGTGTGCTATGACTCAAGGTATGTCTGTGGTAGTAAACAGTGAGGCACATTAAGCTGTGTTAGGTTGTGTGGTCATGTTTAAAGAGTTTCTCCTGCGTGAGCTACCCTGCATAGACCTATTGAGAATCTCTGCCCTGCAATCGCATGTGGGCGTCCTGTGGGATAGACATAGTGTGAGTTTACCACATTTCATGCTACAGTATTCTAAAGTGGTGTTTGCTCCTTTTTGCTTGAGCCACACCTGCAGAATCTCAGGGTTTTTAATAGATGGACTGTGTCTGACTACACGTGCTGCAAGTTTCCAAAAGTATGGTAGCCAGATTAAACAGAATAAAAGAGTAAGCAGTAAGTTCTAATACATATTGCTGCTGCTCCTGCTAAAAATTTAAGCATCTTTCAGATCTGCTGACCCATATATTGGTTTTGGTAATGTCTTATTCTTTCTCATATGCTTCATTCAAATCCATGTTTGTCTTTCTTGTGATTCAGTACTCTCCTTGCTTGCTTGGTTGGATTTCTTTCTACATCACCTGTGAAAGTAGAACAAGCACATAATGAGAGGGTGAACAGCAGGAGCCAGTATTTTCTTTGTGCTTGGTGATGCTAGGTTCAACATGGCCAGAAGCACAGCCAGGAAAGAAGGCTGGGCTGGGAAGCAGGGGATCTGCCCATTGGCCCTTCAAATTCTGAGCTTGCTGCAGAGAGGGAGGAGGATAGCAATCCCCAAAATAACAAGCTGCAGAGAGCTTGAAAGTTTCTGGATCAGCGCGCGTTTTCCTTCATTCGGTCAGCTTCCTCTCTGCTTTATCCTGCCAGTTCAGTCTGTCTTCTCCCTGGGGAGCTAGCTGTAGGCTGCGTGATCTAGAAAATGGTTGCAATCCAAAGAGACTCTAAAGAAGGAATTCGTTATGTCTCACCTCGTTGTTCTTTGTATGAAAAATCCTTAACATTTCATGTTTGGGAATGGTTAAGATTGGCACTGAGGAAACCGTGGATGGGAAGTATTATGAGTGCGACAAAATTTCATTAGGATGCTGTTACACAATCACAACTTTTCTTCCTTCTTCATAGGGTAAATTTGTTGTGGTTTTCATTGGTTTGGTTTTAAATGTTGATGATTTATTGATGATAAATAGCTGATGCTGTAGCTACAAGAATTGTTGGCTGTTAATTTTTCTTTGCTACTCTACTGAAGAAACAAATGGCTCCTAAGGGTTTGCGGCTTTTTGGGTTTAAATTTTGTTCTCAGGAATTCTACATGCTAAGCATTCTGCTTCAGAGATAAACAGCGAAGTTCCTATCTTGAGAGATGCTGTGTTACTGTGTTTCTGTTCTGGAGGTTTACTGTTTATTTTTGATATAAAAAAGTATTGTTTTCAGACAAGCTGTGTGTCTTATCTGTTTACAGTCCTTGTTAGACTTTGTGCTTTGATAGCACATGGGCCTAGTATTTATCGCTTCATATATCAGAGTCAATGTTTGTAAACCAATGACTTTTTGTTACGCCATTAGGAGATTCTTGATGCAGCTGGAGACCTCAGGAGCTCTCTTCCCATTAACTGTCAGGAGCTGCAGACCCTGTAATGAGTGGCACTGGGCATGAGCAGGGAGCTGTGCAGTGGTCTGGGCTCTCCTCTGGGTCCTCTAAGCTACAGTGTCAGTTTTGAATTTCTAACTGCCCCAAGTTGTTTTTGCTGTAAAGCTCTCAACTGGACAAGCAAAGAAGGTCCCATTGTGGGTCAGTTTAGGTACAGAAGTGTGACTGTATCCATCTTAGCAACTTCTTCTCCTTCTGTGTCTTAACAGATACATGTATAGCATGTTCTGTTCTCGGGCGCCTGTATCCGCAGGTCCACAGTTTTTATTTTTAGTTAAGGTAGTCCTACAAACACAGATCCTTGTTAAACAGATTCTTGTTAAACAAATGTAGTAAGAAATTACTCTTTCTTTAAATGAGCTGGGAACTGAATGCTGCAGTGAGATGCCATATCCAGCAGAACAAAATTACATTCGTCGTTAGGGTGGCAGTCCTGCCTAGGCAGCCAGGAAGGCCGCTAGCATTCCTGGCATTTTTTAAGACTGGGAACGAATTTTGTATCCAAATTACAAGTAAGAACTGTCCAAAACAGTCATTTGCTTAGCAGTTACTGTGACTCGAGTCTGTTTTTCAAAGTTGGTTTTTTTTAGGTAATTTCTGGAAGACCAGTGTAATTCCAGGATAGGCTGTAAAGATGTCAGGCAGAGCACTGGCACTGCAGTGCTTGCTTACACTTTTTCTCAATTGTGTGACTGAATATAGGGCTTTAGGGGAAAAGATTTTACATCCTCAGGGACTTCTCTGTGAAACTTCTCAGAGTGTTTGATACTGATTGGAGTCCTTGCAACACAGTTCAGCAACTGAGTTATTTTGGGGAGCCTGTGAGGCCTGCAGAATGAAGGGAACGTGTTTCCCCAGCAAGTTGTGCTTTGTCACTAAACTTAATGCAATAAGTTAGTGGTTTTATCATACACTTAGAAATTCCTTCATCTAGAGTGTTGCACAAATAGTTCAGCACATAGAGGTTAAAGTTAAAAACATTAAAACCTCTAGTTAAGTGGAATAAAATAAGACCAACAAGTACCATAAATAACTAAAAAGTGCCTCTACCCAACTGTATTGTCTTGCAAGTAAGTTTTTGGTATGAAACAAATCCTCTCCTTAAAATAGCATGTTCTGAGGAGAAGTTGTGCCTGTCAATAAAAATCAAGCTTTTTCCTCAAAGAGGTGTTTGAAATAGAAGTAATCTTTGCTTTTCCTTCTCCAAATCTTGAATTAACAAGATTCAGAGAACGAACCCTGTTTTCTGTCCCCAAATTCATTGCACTAATGGCACTTTGGCAAAAATGTAGCAGCAGCTTTGCTGTCTCCTGTTAAAGAATTTTTTTAAGGATGTGCATAGGGTACATTTGGTATGCTTACTGAGGGTTGCAACGCAGCTGGCGCAGAAGGAAGACCCCCATGTAGGGGGTAGCAGCCTTAGAGAATGAAAGCATTTTGCCTATGGCCTCTGTCATTGCTTTGCTCGTGTTTTCTTCCAGTTGCACAGGCCATGGGAGGCTGTTAGCTCACTCGCTGCCTCAACAATGTGACCAGCAGGGCCTTTGGAAGACTTCTTGAAACATGCTATTATAGGCTGCTTTGTGATGAAAAGAGGTCTTACAAATATCTTGAAATTTAAACAGGGCTATTGTGGGTTTTCCCTTTGTGTGTGTATGTGTGTTTGTCAGCCAAATCATTTGTTCAAAGTTAATCTCAATTACAGAGCATATTGTTCATAATCCCCCATGGCTCCAAAACAATAGCAGAGTGTATGTCTGCTTGAATATATATTTACATACTTACATGTAAAGTATATTTGCATGTACATATAATTCTGCTTCTAAGGCGGTGATTCATGTTAAAGAGGTGGATATTTCATGTAGGATCCTGTCTTTCGAGCAGCACCATCTTCCATCCTAATAAAAATACTGCAGGAAGGCCTGAATGGAGTGAGCAGTGCTTTGATCCTGCAGCCATTCAGTTGCTGGCAGTTCCCTCCATGTAATGCTGGGATTCATGCTAGCAAACGGATGGTAGAGAAGTCTTGGGTTTTCAGCTTCTTGGAGACTGGGAGATTTTGTGTATCTTTAATTTTAATATCTACAGAATACCTCTGCTTTTCTTCTAGTCCCTGAGCATAAAGGAGCCAATAAGCAATAGTTGGAAAGCTGAAATAAATCCCAAGTTGTATATGCTCTGCGCAATCCCTGCTAAGATCCCCGAAGTACAGTAACCTGTCAGTGAAAATAGGGTGTAATTCAGCGATGCACGAGTTCAGTTAGCTCTCTATTTTTACTGATTTCAGAGAAGGTGAACATCATTTTTCAACTGTAAGTATTTAGCAAGGGATTGCTTTAGTGAAACCTTGGTTTATGTCTGCTGAGACACACCTGAGCAAAACCAGCAACTGTGCAAAGTGTTTACAGTGTAAATTTTTGCTCTGTAGTGAATGCTTTGATCCTGTCACACTGTGAGTGTAAACTTGTGGTGGTATTACGGAGTTACTATAGTCTTCTTTTTGCTGTTTATTGGATCTGGGTGTATTCCTTGGGTAAGTTTACATTATTATATATGGGTGTTTGTTTTGTTTTTTTTTCTTGCACTGTGTTTATAAGTAACTTTGTGTTTCCTGGCTCTACATAAGCAGTTTATTTCTCTCTACCCCTTGCTGCCTGCATTGCAGTAGTAAATTGGTGTTCTGTTTCAAGAGCGTCTCTCCTGTCAGTCTGATAAGATCGTACCACCAGGAAGGCATAACATTATAATCCCAAGCACAATGTGATCCTGTTCATTTTAGCTCTTGTACTTGTCAGTGGGACAAGAATAAAGGTTGTGCATGGGTGGAAGGTGAGGCTGGAAGTGAAGACAGTCAGAGATAAAACACTTTGCTAAAAGAGATAGATCTTGCACAGGGACATTTCAGTTTGTAATCAAGGTATTATGTAGAAATTAACTTTGAAAGCTGGCTTGGGTGTACTGCATAATACAGGATGTAAAGCTGACAGAATACAAAACCATAATACAGATTTGTGACAGGGGAAAAATATTACTTTCATTTTTTCTTAGATTTGGTGTACTTTGAGTCATACCAATAGGCAAGAATAACAAAATTACTCTAGAAACAGATCTGCAAGAAACAAGAGATTCCTGCTAATTCCAGACTTCCGACATTTTAGCAGAAGAAAAGAGTACTTTCCAGAAAAAACCTCTGAAAAGAGGCAAAATTTAAGGCATGCCTTAGGGTATGAGGACTTGAGCCCCTTAAAAGAATCCCAGCAATTACCTAACCTGCCAACTTTCCAACAAGATAAATGGAAGCACTGTAGCTTGAAGGTGCCTTGGTTTGAATGAGATGCAGTAAGTAAGGTCTCTCTGTTCTTTACAGGCATCATAGATCTGATAGTACTTATAAAAGAAGAATAGAGTTGGTGCCCTGCTGACTAAATTGTCCTCTAGAGGAGTATTAGTTACAGAGCTTCTTTGTTAACTAGGCTATCTGCTTAAACCACTGTGAATTTCTCTTATTAGTAGGCTTTTTAATAGCTTTTCATATGGATGTGCTAAGTAAATGCAAGAATATCCACGTAATTTAGGTATATAATTGTGTATGTGTACAGTATTTTATATATAAATAAATGTTTGTGATGTGGAAATTGCACACAACTTCATTACTGTTCTGTTGAACTGAGGTAAAAGCAAGCATTAAAATACTTATAATAGCAGAACAGTAAGTCGACTTCTGCTCTTTCTGTCCGGGTGCTTCACGTAAAGTCTTTCTTCTCCTCTGTAATTTCCCAATTAGCTTTTGTGGATAACAGAGGTGTTCCTAAAGCCTTTGTATGCTGGAAGTTTCCCAGTTGCTTGCCTACTCAGGATTTCTACCTTAGAGGACTAGTAAGGCCACAAAGCAGGTGTTAACAAAACATACAAAGTAATGATCTGCAAAACCGTGCTGCGCAGAAGGGCTGATATTTTTCATTTTAGCCCACTGTAACACAAGATAAAGTCTGTGTAGCACAGCCAGGCATCTAGGTAGACTACAGCTTTCATGCCGTCCTGACAGCAACCTTGTTATGAGCTTTCTTGATGGGTCTGATGAATGAATGCTACCATAGCATCCTTGGCAGCTGAGTTGATGGCGAAGTTCCCCAGCACGGGGAGGACACCCCAGTGCTGATGCTGAGCACACATGGGGAACGCAAGGTACTGCAGGTGCCATGGGACGGCCTGGCTGCTCCAACTGCATGTGCTGGGGAAGGGGTGTTGGTTGGTGTAGCCTCGCTCTTTGAGTAGCATTCCTCTTCCACTTTTGTGAAGGAGTTGCATCAGGTTGGTGAGAAAATCCCTGGAAGGCAAGCACTTGAAGAAACACCTGCGACTCCTCCAACACTCCATCCGCACAGGAGACTGTACAAGTCAGATGTGACCTGATGGGAGAAGTGAATTTCATTCCTGCCCCAAGGTTATTCCCCACATGCAGGTTCAGCAGGCTGGAGAGATACTGTGGGGAGTGGTCAGGTTTTGCCTTGGTCTCTGAACAAGAGATAATTTCACCATGGGCAGTACTAGCCACTTCATGGCTTTTCATTATTTCGGCATGTTTGTTTTTCAGGTACTTTGTGCCTTGCTGAAACAAATGAAAGCTTTAATACACACACCCTTTCTAACTCTAAATGTAAACCCCTGTGTTTTCTATATCTTTTCTCAGCTGGATACCAATCTGTTTTTTTAATGCAGAATTTATATTCTTTTAGAATAGGCTCTATTCTGCTACATTCAGTTTTCAAGGGTTTATGTATGCTTTTCAGCAGCATTTATTTTATCAGCGTTTCCTGCAGCATTTGTTGCACATCACGACAGCAGTGGCTTGATTCCATTTAGAAGAATACCATATTATGTATGGAAAGCAGTAATTGCTTACCTGTTTGCCAAATACATTCTGCTGTGAAAAATCCCTAGCATTGCTCTATACAGCATCAAGCAGTGTTATTTCTTGTTCATATTTTCTACAGTTAATAGTTTTGAAAAAGAAAATAGTTTACTGCCCATTTCACAATTAAATTTCCTTTTGTGGGGATCTGGAACTCTACTCTGAGCAAATGCAGAGTCCACACAGTCTGAAGTCTCTATCTTAATTGTTGCTTTTCATGTGCTTGTCAGAAAAAGCAAAATTAATCTGTGGTGAGAGTTGTGCTAGAAGCATTAGTGGAAATTCATTAGAAATAAGGTCTGCAAGGTGTCTTGCAGAGAGATAAGCTGAGTGAATTGTATTACTACGTTTATGCAAGAGGAGGAATAACCTGTAGTGTTCTAGGTGTTTTTAAATGATTTTTCCTGGTGTTTAAATTGTTAATCCTACTTTTTCCATGACTTGGAAGACTGTCTGTCTTAGGGGAGACTGGCTGTGAGCTTTCCACATAACCTAACTGATCAGCATCGGGCATGACTCTTACTCAAAACACACTACTTTGCATTTTGTCCAATTTCTGTAGCTTCTATAGACACATTTATTTTTTATTACGAAAATTAGGCAGCGGTTAGGCTTTGCTTACTGAGCTCTTTGCTCAGGGAGAGCCCAGTTCTTTTCAGTCCATGCCTGACTTCTACTCGGACAACGGGTACCATTGTCTACAGTGCAACCACTTGCATGAGCCAGGCAAGTGAAGTCAAAGTTGAAGCAGCCAAAGTAATACACCATGTCATCCCAGTTATTGAAAGCCTCAGAGGTCATTTAATGACTTGTTTTATATGTGTGGTAGCTCTGTGCTTCTTGTTTGCACCTTAATTCACTAATAGAAATAGTAATGTGCTCCTTCACCTGTGCCTTGCCAGTAATCACAGAAGCACAGCTATCTTTGTGACTTTTCATTTTATGTGAGATTTTTCTGTGATTGCTTAGGAATTTCTCTGACAGTTAAGGGGCACACACTTGCTTTGTCACAGCATTCTCAGTTTTTCATATCTGATTTTACAATGATTTAAAAAAAGTACTCCCACAGATCCAAAGACCAGTATAACTCCTGTGTTACAGCTTTAGGGAATATGCCCAGCAATCTGTAGTTAGAATTCAGATGTGCTTTGACCTACAAAGGAAGTTTCTCATGGAAAATGCAGCAGTTACGAACTGAAATGGAGCAACTTTTAGCATTGTGTTCAAACAAAATGGAAGAGAAACTGAGTTGTACGCTGGTGCTTGATGGAAATAGAGAAGAGGCCTTCCTTGCTTGTAGGTGGCCAGCAGGTCATGAGCTGCTGCCGAGGGCTGGGCCTCTGCTTGCGTCTGTTCTGCAAACTGAAAGAGCTGCATGTGAGGGTTAGAAGAGCTGCATATTTTACACCCTTCTCTCGTTTTGGTGATGGTTTAAAGAGTGAAGTATATAAGCTGTGATTGTTAAAGGTAGCAAACCCCAAAATGAAATACTGTGTGAAAATGAAACTGATGTATCATTTTCATTAGTTTTAGTATTGTCAGGCAGAATTTGTGGGATTAATTTTGAAAGCTTAATCCAGATGGAAAAGGTTAAATTCACTGTTGAGTGAATTTGGTTCCAGTTCGTTTGTTGCCCTTGCTTGTTCTTTCTTGAAAGAATTAGAGATTAATTGGAGAATTGTATATACTATCCTTGTTTTCTGCCATCATTTAACTATGTGAACCAACATTCAAAGACAACCTCTCAGTTATCTGCTGCAATAAGTAAACAAATGGAGCTGGTAGCCATGCCAGCTCTCAAGTCCTGTGTCCTGAGTATTATATGAGTTCATAGGAGTACTTACATTCTTTTTCCTCAGGATTTATCTGGATCCATTGACGACTTGCCGACTGGAACCGAAGCAACCCTGAGCTCAGCTGTTAGCGCGTCAGGCTCTACAAGCAGCCAAGGGGAGCAGAGCAACCCTGCACAGTCTCCGTTCTCCCCTCATGCTTCTCCGCATCTCTCTGGCATCCCTGGGGGCCCATCACCTTCCCCTGTAGGCTCACCTGTTGGAAGCAACCAGTCGAGATCTGGTCCCATTTCTCCAGCAAGTATTCCAGGTAAGTTTGTTCCAACAAACAAAATTAAACTGATAGACTCGTTTATGAAATAAATAAATACTCCTGTAATATGAATTAATTTATTTTCTGAGAATCCTGCACTTTCAGGGCTGCCTTCTGGGAAAAAAAAATGCATACTTAAAGCATGGTTAAATTCCATCTGAACTTCAGCTGCCAAAACCTCAGAGTGCTCAAAGTTCGGAGCTTGACTCCACGTACGTGTTTGATAAATGTCTTTATCAACCAATGTGAATACTTGGTCATAATTTTTATATTTGGTTTGTGTGTCATCTGTGTGTCACATTCAAGGCCAGGTTGGACGAGGCCTTGGGTGATATGATTTAGCGTAAGGTGTCCCTGCCCACGGCAGGGGGTTGGAACTAGATGATCTTAAGGTCCCTTCCAACCCTAACGATTCTATGATTCTATGATTATTTACAGTGTCCCTTTTTTGGTTTTACTGTGTATTTCTGTTAGGTTTGGCTCTTTGACTTCTGTGGTGGTTTCAGACCCACAAGATGAGGCAGAGATTTTCCAACCCTGTATTGTGATAATGTGATTTTGGTCATGAATAGAGAATACTGTATGAGATGTTTCTTAGTACTGCAAAGGTCAATGAGTTACTAGGAATCCAGCTCCACAGTAATAATTGAAATGCCAGTGGCACGCTTGCCACTCACTCTCATGTGCCACATAGTGTGACACACAGTCATTCATGTACTTTCAGAAAATTGTGGAAATCTCTTAAGACACTCAGAATTAAAAACAGGCATGCATTTACTCCAGTTCTTGCCTTGTCCCCACCCATCTTGCATGTTACTTGCAGGGGGTCAGGCAGCAATGTGCACTTGGTATTTCAGACGAGTTTATTCTCTTTCTGATGCCCAAGTTTTTGATTGTTTTCTGACATTTTGAATACTAGGGGAATTCCTAAGAGCAGGAGAATGCTGACATTAGCCCAGGGATAACATCAGTTTCTCACAAAACCACAAAAAATCAACATGGAGCTCAGTTAAAAGAGACAAAAACAATGATGCGTTTTCATTAGATGTGCTGTAAACCAAATGCAGGATAAAATTCAGTGAGTAGCATGTGTTTTGGTATTCAGAACAAAAGTATCTGTGTGAAGTGTAGGTGCCTGTTTGTATACAGAGGTTAAACTAGATAAGCAAAGGGGAGTAAGCTCAGTGCACACAGGAATGTTGCACACTTAAATGTGGTCTGAGCATGTCAAGCCCTGATGCTTCATGTGTGCCCTGCAGTTATTTCTTCCCTTTCCAGCCACTCTGACTGGCAGCATGTGCTCAGGTGGGTCAGGAAAAGCAGGGACAGCAGCAGGACTGGAATATTTGCATTATGTGCAATATGGTAGCTTTGTGTATGCAGCATATTTTACAGTACATGGTGAAGCCCATCCATTTTGTCAACTGGAGTCCCACCTAGCTGGAAAGGTAACATTTTTCCATCGTCAGATTCAGGCAAGTAAATGGATTGGCATTTTATCAGCCTGATTGCTGAATAGGGAAAGAAAGTTACGACATTGAAAGTGGCTTTATTGTAGCCATGATAGATAAGGATAAATAAGAACAGAACAGAATGTAGGGAGAATTAATAACTTCTATGAAACCAGTTGATCCCTGTGAGATAAAAATAAAAGGGGAGTGGGGCCAAAGGTCAGGGTCAGAGTCGCTTCATCACTTCAGCTGAGCCCAAAAGCTAATTTTTTGTGACTGGCCTACTGAAAAGTATTGCCTCTTCATACAAACCATCGCCACCATTTTGCATGTTCTTTTCTGGTCTGCTGCAGTCACACAAAAGCAGCTCTTCCTCGGGAAGGATTTTTATGAATGGCACTAAATCAAAACCACCCGCTGGTGCTGTCCCAGCGTGGGTGAGCTCCTGCTCTCTGCAGCTCTGTTGATAAAGGTGAACTCCCAAGCGTGAGTTCTCTCCAGAGGGGAGCCAGGCAGCTGCAGGAGCATCGCTGCTGCTGCTGCTGCTGCCATGGTTCTCAGGCTACAAAATGACATGAACAAAGCTGCTCTTTAAAACTCTGCAACTAGTAGGACGCCGCCAGGTGCTGGGGCTTTCAAGCTCTATGAATTCGACTGTGCTTTCACCTAAGTGTATTCCTGCTGTTATGCTTCATTGCTAGGACTGGGGTAGCTTTTTTTCAGCAGCCATATTTACGAGACCCTATAAAGAAGTAACACGGAGCTTGTTTGTATTTCTGTGGCTGTTCACAGTGTTCAGGTTGTGGCCGTTTTTAAACAGATTGTGTGCTACAGCATTGCCTTCAATAATTTTGCTTGCTGCTATTTTCCCCTCCGTTCTCACCCTACCCTTGTTTGTTCTGACCTCATTCCTCTCCTATTACCTCCTGCAATGTTGTGCCACAGCTTCTCCATGTGACATAGATTGGCTCTTTCAATCATTCTCTCTCCAGCAAGTCATTGTAAAATGAGCAGCTGTTGTGTTGCTGATAGCTATGGCTAGAGAAAGCCAGAATGTTGCAGGGGGTTCTTGGTGGGAAGGCCATTAAAATAAAGGTGTTGCTTTTCCAGGGTTTACTGGAAGAGAAGCATCCTTTTTCCAATGCCTCCTTCCTCACAACAAAATTGAAGACTAATTTAACATCAAAAGGGCAGACAAACAAACAGCCCCCTGTTAAACCTCCCAAATGGCTGATTCTATTCCCACTGCCTGTTTAAGCTGTCTCCCCACCCCACTGCAAGCCTGCCACCCTGCATTGCTTTCTGCCGCATGCCACAGATTTCACGGGAATGGAGTGGCACAGGCAGCACTGACATTGGCACGTCCCTAGCTCAGTGGGCATTTCCTTCCTGTGCTCTCTGAAATACTGGACGGATATATTATGTGGTAAGTGGCACACACATATACAGACTTTGTTTCCATTTGCTTGACTGGAATAGACCAGGGAGATTAACCCCTAAGAGCAGAAAAAGTAACTGAGATGGGTTTTGTTCAGAAAAAGTTTTCTCTCAGAAGGGTAACAGTTCTTTTTCACACACCCTTTCCGCCAGTCTTTTATGAAATCATAGTCTCTTATGATTTTGGGGGATTCAGAATTACATTCTGGTTTGTGTTAAGTAGATTATTATTCTGCTTTGCCAGAAATTCTGGTCTCTTTATTTTTAGGGTACGTGTTCTCCCAAAAAATGAGATGCGATGCCCTGCACTGCTTTAGGTCTTGAACTGTGCCTGATTCAACCCTAAACCATTAGTGGAAGCTGATGCAGCACATCATCAAAATGCACTGCTGTTGGCAGAAGATTTAGTAGCTGTTAATTTCACTTTTCTGTCTTTTTTTTTCCCCTTTTCCTCCTGCTCCTACCATTCCAGTTTACTAACAAAGCAAAAATGTAAATAAGCTAAACTCCCCTTTCTCCCCCCATCCCCAATTTTGATCTCACTGGCCAAAGGCTTTTGTCAGCTCTTTCTCCCTTGCAGTGTAAGCAGCAAAAATTTTTAATATTTAGAGTTCTGTGGAAGATTGCTGATAGGCCAGGAATCCCTTAACCCATGGTGGACAAGCAGGTTTTGTATGAGTCAATAGGTTCTATTATATGTAAACCTCTGCAGGGATTTTTATCTGTATGGAAGAGAAGGATATCCTATATTAATATTTAATAGCAAATATTGTCTTCCGAAATATGTAAAAGGATTTTTTTTCCACACAGATCAGTATTTTGACTTGTGCTTTTAATACATTACATTCACTTCCTGAACAAACAAGCTTATTTTCACTCTGTTAAGCATCAACTGCATTGTTGGTTTTACTGCAATTGTATTGATGTTTTCTTGCACCAAGGATCTCAGATACAGCTGGAATTACAACTTTTAGGAAAAAAGCCATGTGTGGATACTCTCACCGAAGAATCTTATTGCTGGTCATCTTAATTTATGCTAACCAGTGGTCGGCACCCTTCTCTGATTAAAAATAGCCCACATCTTTAATTCTAGTATATGAGTCAATGGATGTGTTCCATTCAGTGATCAGCTCTATTCTTTTCAATTCTGGAGGTCTTCCTCTCCTGTATTGATCAGCTAGCTAGCTTGAAATCCAGGACATGTCAGCATTAGAGTTACAGCTAACATTCTATGAAAAAAAGAGCAGGAGGGGAATGGGATACCCAGAAAGAGCTGTAACAGGACACCTTGCCTTGCTGTGCATATTAGTCAATGAGTGTGTAGACTAGAGTGATTAAAATGCTGAGAGAAGAAAAAAATAAGCAGTAGTCTATCATAGTCCAAAAGGATATTTTAATGTAAAAATCTGAATAGGAGTGATGCTTTCTTTCATGCCTTATAAAAGAAGAAGCCTAAGAGTTGAACTGCTTCCAGAAGTGGCTGCAGCAAGACAAGCCAATCAGACAAGTCATGTTTTAAACAAGAATTTGGAAAAATAATTTGCTCAGGATTGAGTTATTCCACATGCTCACTCCATTGACCACCACTACTGGTATGTTTTATGGCATGGACTTTTCAAACATTATCTGAAGGAGAGAAGGCTACCATATGAAAGTGACCAGTGCTGTTCGACGTCTTTGTCAATGACAATGACATGGACAGTGGGATTGAGTGCACCCTCAGCAAGTTTGATGGCAACACCAGGCTGTGTGGTGCAGTTGACACGCTAGAGGGAAGGGGTGGCATCCAGAGGGACCTTGACAGGCTGGAGACATAGGCCAGCGTGAACTCATGAAGTTCAACAAGGCCAAATGCAAGTTTCTGCACCTGGGTCTGGGCAATCCCAAGCACAAACACAGGCTGGGCACAAAATGGATTGAGAGCAGCCGTAAGGAGAGAGACTTGGGCGTGTTGGCTGATGAGAAGCCCAACATGACCCAGCAGTGTGTGCTCGCAGCCCAGAAAGTCAGCCATATGCTGGGCTGCATAGGTAAGTGTGAAGAAGTGTCAAGGGAGGTGATTCTGACCCTCTACTCTGCTTTTGTGAGACCCCACATGCGGTACTGTATTCAGCTCTGGGGCCCCAACACAAGAAGGACATGGACCTGCTCAAGTGAGTCCAGAGGAGGGCCACAAAGATGATCAGAGGGCTGGACCACCTCTCCTATGAAGGCAGATTGAGAAAGTTGGGATTGTTTAGCCTGGAGAAGAGAAGGCTCCAGAGCAACCTTTCTAGCAGCCTTCCAGTACCTAAAGGGGGCTTACAAGAAAGCTGGAAAGGGCATGTAGGGCTGGGACAAGGGAGAATGTCTTTAAGCTGAAAGAGGGGAGATTTAGGTTAGGTAGAAGAAGTTCTTTACTGCGACGGTAGTGATGTACTGGCACAGGTTGCCCAGAGAGGCTGTGGCTGCCCCGTCCCTGGCAGTGTTCAAGGCCAGGTTGTATGGGGCTTTGAGCAACCTGGTCTAGTGGAAGGTGTCCTTGCCTATGGCAGGGGGGGTGAACTAGATGGTGTTTAAGATCCCTTTTAACCCAAACCATTCTGTAATTCTGTGAATTTTTAATTTTGTTTTACAGATATCCTTAAATAATTGCAGAACAAGGAAGGGGATTATATCCTTGTAAAATGGATATGATTTCCCTGTCTAGAAAGATTATTTTAACACATCTATCAATATTTCCCCCTTGGCTTCTCCGGAGGCAAAAATCTTGCAACAGCTTGTTGCAGGGAAGATGCATGCTGTTCATTGGCATCCGGACCAGAAAAAAATCAAAACAAAAAATGCCATTGACGTAGCTATGTTCTTAATCACTGTTAGTGCACAAAACATCTATTCAGCAGTTTTGCAAATCTAGAATGCTTGCAAATGAAATACATGAAGGTTTCACATAGCAGTAGTTTAAAACGCCTTCTTTTGAAAGGTGTGCACAACATTTTGAGTTTTTCTGTCTTTTTGAAAAGAGGAAAAGTAAGCAAATTGTAAGGCACTCTAGCTTGAGGCATTCCTTCTAGCATATGGAGGATCTAACCTGTGATATCCATTAGAATTCAGCCCAGGTCACAGCTGATGAATAATCTGTTGTCTCAGGGCTTTGTGAAATAACTAAATAGTCTCAGCCTAGTCTGCTGAGGAAAGCCCGTGCTACAGAAGGAGCTATCAAAATTGTTATCATACTTGCAGCCTGGCCAGAGAGATCAGGGAGGTGTCCTTCTCTGCAGAGGTGGTCTTCTGAGAAGAGGTGCAGGAGATTAAATGAGACAGAGACACACTTTTCTAGTTCCTCGTGTTAGTTTTGCTTGATGACAGAGGGTTTCATATTCCAGGACCATCAAACTGCTGTTTTTCATCAGCTCTAAGTTAAGCATCAGATAGAAAAAACACAAGTCACCAAAACCAGCATGTCCTGGGTGATTATTTTTTAGAGGTAGTTTTCAGTTTTAAGTGTTTTCATTTGCTTAATATCTGGTAAATATCAGTATTTATATTTCATGGTCACACATTTCAGTTTCAGTATTTTAATTGCTGTATAAGCCAGTGATGAACATTTCTGACCCATGAACTGAACATCCTGCAGGGTCTGAGAAGCATGGCACTGAGGGTTGTCCAGCACCCTACAGAGGCTTCATACAAACTCACCTAGACAGCCAGGCTGGCAGCACTCACATCCCCATAGCTGTGCTCTGCTCCCTATCTGGTTTGTTCTCTTTGTTGATTCTTGCCAGGCCTGTTTTCACCATCCTGGCTGTTGCCAAGCGGCCAGCATGGTGGGGCATCTGCTACTGTGCATGCCGTGGCAGCACTCCTACAGCAGGCCGCTTCTTGTAGCCCTGTGAGTCACTGGTAGCCCTTGTGATGCTGCTACAGATCCACCTGGAGTATGATGGCTGTCGAAATCCAGTTAAAATCTTTGCATAATCAAGCACTGGTTCACATAACAAAATTCAAACCACAGCTGCCAAGATTTGACAGGTATGTTTGTTGTTTAGCTGTATACTCTAAGCCCAGCCTTGGACAATTACTGTTTACATTTCATCATTAAACTGCATTTCTTTCTGACTTTTTTGCTCAGCCCACTTACGTTAAAAAGTTAATACAGTGTGTATTTGGGTTTGACCATTTGGGGTTTTTATTGTTTCATTATTTGGCTACACAAACACAGATTCTCTGTCCTTTGTGTTGCCTAATAGGGCATTAATTTGCATATTACAAACATTAAAAGGTTGTCTTTCACTCCCTTGTCCTTTGCCGTACTTATCGGCGATTGAATGGGAGAAGTCTCTCATGTTTGCATCAGTGTGTTTTTGTTGTTGTTGAGAGATGGTTGTTATACCTAGATAAAATAGAACATAAATGGCCTAAGTGGTTTGGTTTCTGTGATGGGATAGGCTGTTGGGGCTTCCAGTTTTTCAGTGGACTCTGTATCGCTGCCACTAGAGATATTTAAAGTGGTCTTCATGCTTCATAGTTACTATCAGGCTTGACTAGATGGATACGTGGTGTGTCCCTCCTTAGTAGAAAGAACCCAAGCAATTGTAAATATGGCTTGAATTAGTAATGGACCAGCTAGAAATTAGCCATTTAGCTTCAAAAGAAGAACACTTCAACTACCTCCATATCATGTTTCTCTTTTTTTTAACAATGAAAAGCAAGATACTCGGTCTCCTCCTTAGAGACGAAATTCATGCAGGTTGAGCCAGTGGCTTGAAAGATTCAGACAGCCCTTTGACAGCTTTGCTCCATAGGTAGATATGGAAGTCAAATTGCGAAGTGAATTCTTAGAAAGTAAACAACATAAGAACAACTCACTCTGATAGTGAGCTTTTCTGTTTGTTCCCCAACTCCAGATAACAGTGGACTCAAATTATTGTGATGTGTTGATTGATTACAGCCATTAAGTTTCTTAGTAATCAGTTTCATCACTTATTCTCAATTCACACTTGCACCTTTGATTTCTCTTCTACAACAGGGTGATGTGATTTGTCGTTGACTAATGAATAACAGAATTGGTTTCGGCGTGAGACAAACGGAATGCCGACACCAATCCCAAAATGCATTAATCTTTAATAATCCACATCTGCATGTTTATAAATGATATAACGAGGGGTTGCTAACGTTGATATTCCCCCTTCCAAACAGAAGCTGACATAAAAGTTGGTGTTTGCAAACTGCATGAGAGACACGTGGCAGCGCATAGCGTGTGTGACCTTGTGGAGGGAGCTCACCAGATGAAAGTTCTCTGTTGATTAAAAATACATGAAGAATTGCTCTGCTTCTGCACCAGTCTTTGGAGCTTATCATTGTTGGGCAAGATGAAATATGGCATGATAGATACTGTCTTCTAGGAGGATCAGACCCACCAAATGGGTTGTGGAAGCAGGTTTACCTC
Source organism: Pezoporus wallicus (assembly GCF_028554395.1). Classification (NCBI taxonomy): domain Eukaryota; kingdom Metazoa; phylum Chordata; class Aves; order Psittaciformes; family Psittacidae; genus Pezoporus; species Pezoporus wallicus. The sequence continues at coordinate 3,536,321 of NW_026635157.1, forward strand.
AAGGTGCTTTTATCCTTTTATGCATTCAACTTGCCCTTTTTTCCACAGTCCCTGAGAACCATTGAGATGGGCCTCTGTGATATGTAATAACACAATAAGAAAAACTAGATGATCTAAGAGTTGTTCCTTTTGAGGATAGCATTAATGAGAGCACATACATTTTGCTACTGAAACACCCATTAATATCAGGCAGTGGACTGGTATGAGAAGCAGCAGGTAGGACTAACAAAATAGTTCATTGCCAGGTATCAGCACTGCTCCAATTTCCACCTGCTTGCCTGAACTTTAGAGTCAGGAGGAGCAGGGAGGAGTGAAACACCATCATTGCTGGTCTTTCAAGTTAATGCCACCTGATAATGAATCTTTATCCTGAACAATTCTTACGTGTAGCTGGATCAAGGGAAAAGAAATGCAGCTAAGAATCAGCAGTTTCAGTTCACATTCACTCTTTCTTTGGCATCTTGTATGTTTTCACACTGAAATACTATACATGAAAGATGGTATATGGTTTTCTTAGATTTTGTTAATTGTGTTGAATTTAGGAGTTAAGGTTTTTATTAGGTGGCAAATACTAGAAGTGTATGTCTGCTACACTGGTTGTGCTTCTCAGGCTCTTAAAAACAGATGCAATGAAGAACAGCTTAGAGAAAAACTTGCAGTTACAAATGTAGTCTAGAGAATGAGCATTGATAATGAAAAATTCTTCCTTTTGGAACTTGGATTGGCTCTCTAAATGGAATTCTAAGGTTTTATGTTTCAAGTGTGTGTCAGAGTAGTTTTCATTTCTGGAAGGAAGAAGTGAGCCAAAAATAAGGAAGAAATATTGCCCTGTCCTTTGTTAAGAGCTTTTAGATATTTAGCACTTGAATCAATTGAATTTTATATTCTGGTTAATTGACATTTTCTAAAGAAATTGAGAACGATTTTTCTCTAATCGAAGCATATGCTTTTTGCATTAACAAACATGTAATGTCGTGTCCCAAGTAATTACGAATTATTAGATCCATGCAACCCTTTGCAATCTTCTACTTCAGTGTAAATGCAAGCAAAACTGTCATTTCTATGAAAGGCTTAAAGGACATAGAGAAAAAATAACATATGATTGCAGGGTTTGGATCCTTCCCTAAAGAACACAGGCACTTTTTTCAGCAGTTTGCACAAATTTAAGAAAATACAATTTACAAAATCTAAAAGCAATTCAGAGGCCCGAGAGAAAGCGCTGGGCAAGCTGCGGCTGCAGCCTCTCCCAGCCCCTCTCATCCAGATTCACACTGTCTCTTTGGAGGGACATGGTGGCACAGAGTGCAAAACATGTGGAGGGGCGGTTAAATGAGACTTTTGAGAGGAAAAAGAAGAATTAAGTCAGTGGCTGGGCTTTGAAGAGGTCTGTCTAGTGCGAGCAACGAGCAAGTGGGGAAGAAAGGAGCAAGCGCCTCATCTAATCTTTCTCCTGGGGACCCAGGTGGACAAATTGGCAACCCTGTTCACAGCCCTCCCCCCCCCTCCTTTGTAGCATAAGAACTGCTAATCGGATCCATGCTGCTGCAACTGTGGTTAGTTATTAACAGAATAAAAGCAGATTTCTTCAAAAGAACGGGTTGGGGAAAACGGCTATACAAAATTGCAAGGTTGTTAGAATCTTAAATGCACAGCAGTTGGTTTTTCCCTATTCTGAATTAGGTGATGAATACAGCCTTTCATCTGTCACTGTGCCCATTTCTTCAGAAGGCAGCCAAACATTAAGCTTCTCAAACACACAAAAAAAAAGGAAAAAATTGTTTGAAAGAGGAAAAATATTGGGGAGCAGGAAGAACAGGAAAACGAGAAGGAGAAACCAGGTTTTGTTTTTATTAATTTGGCTTGGTGAGAGAAATACGAGCTTGCCTGCTCTGTTCAGTTCCTGTGTGCCAGCCGCTGTGAGCCACCATTTCTGAATGCAGGGATTAGAGAAGATTTAACTGGTTGCTATCCTGGGCTGCGCCATTCTGGATCGGCCTCCAGCAGAAATACCCTGGGGCTGGGAACTCTCCCGAGTTTAATGGAAGTAATGCATTAAATGAACATGGAGTTAGGCAGAGGAGAAAGAAAAAGAATTTGATCCCCCAAAATGAAACTTCTCATAACTGTGAAGTGAAATTACAGGTCTGAGGAGGGCGTTATGGAGGATAGAGAAGCAGCGGTGCCTAGATTTAGACTGACTCACACCTTTACTTATAAATAATGACTAAATGACAAATCCTTAATTTTGAGGTGCTCTGCAGCGTTTCTGCTTTGCAGCAGGATTCTGAAAAATGTTAGAGAGGAGTAGTTGTCAGGCAGACAGGTACGTGCTGTGGCCTACTGGAAATCCATTCAGTCTTTGGGTGAGTCACGGCCTTTTGAAGATTTCCACTGACAGCTTGCTTTGGGCTTGTTGCCAAAATCTCAGGATAAAAATGCTGTGGTGCTTCACATCAGTCCAAATGCAGAGGTGATTTCTGGATGAAGCATGGATGAAACAGACCCTCTTTGCAGTGGCTGCTGCTCCTCGCCCTTCCTTTCCTGGGCAAAGTGATCTTTTGCCTTGGGGGGGGAGGGGGCAGTATATTTGCTTTCCTGCCTTTTGCCACTCAGCCTGTTGTCAGTTTAGGCAGTACTAACAATTATTTCACTTTATACTCCTGAGGATTTCTTAGAAGTCTTTGTACCTTACTCAGAGGTTACACAACGTGAAAACAAAACTTGGGTGCCTAATTTGGCAGACCCCAGTTTCAGCTACGTAATTATTTTTAAAAAAAAAGTTCAGAATATAATGAATTATTCTGTTGTGAGGGTGACATTTGGATTGTGTTCCATAAGTAATACCTTGGGACTACATGCTGAATAATGAGCATGAAACAACATATTGAATAGCTACCTCATCCAGTCAGTGTCAACTTTGCTTTGAATTAAATGTTGTATCATGTCAAACAAGTAGCTTCTGTTTGTGAAATTAAGATGTTTATACTATTGCATGTGTGCAGAGAAAAGTCAGAGCTAGGGTTCTTCAGGCTCAGTGTTGCATCTTTTAATGGAGATTTGAGAGCAATTTAGTGCTTATGTTACAAAGACATCCCTGAAACTCACTCACAACCCTGTCCTTGATATGGTAACACAAATACGAAAAAGAAGATGGAGTGCAGCTTTCAAGGATTAGCAGTCTGAGTATTATACTTTCATGAGAAGAGAAGTGAGTTTTTACCTCTTGTTGGTTTTGTGTGGATTGTGAGTGACACTCGTGTGTGTTTGGGAATCTTGAGTCTTTAGAGCGTGATGCATTTGTTTTAAGAGGTAATATGGAAAGTCAGAGCCAGGCCCAACAACAATCTTGATAACTTTTTAATATGTCGTGTCCGTAAGTCTGGCTTGACAGTCTTCATGTTTGCAGATGCTTTGCATTACTACAGCAGAACAAGTCAGCCACTTGCGATCTCGCCTTCAGCAGCCACACAGCCAGCCACCAAAAGTATCCCAAAGCAGGAGGACTCCAGGCTTAGTACGAAGCTCCCAGGTTGGAGAGATGGAAATCATCTCAGTGAGCAGCAGGCAGAAGTGGATTACTAGCGTTGCTGTTGCGAGCAAGGAGTTCTTAGCTGCAGTGTGCAGAGCCAGAAGGCTTGGTTTGAGCATGTTTGACTCTGTGTACCACCCCACCCCCCCCCGAGTGGTTCAGCACAGCCACAGCTGCTGTATCTAGAAGGGTCCACATGTCGCTGACCTTCTAAAGTATCTGTGCTCAGGTTGCTGTATAGATACAAAGAAGGTTTTAATATTTTGTGTCTTCATTTGGAGGGGTATAGGATATATGGGGAACCCTTGTTTTTTACTCAAAGAGTAAGTAATTTGAAAGTAATGTTGATACAATAGGAAGCTTGGCTACAATGCGTAAACTAAGGAAGAAAATAATTTTAAAGGGTCATAGGCTTTGTAAGATGAAAGAAATAACACAAACCACGTGACCAGTTTCCCTTTACGCCACCTATAGAAAAGTTTTTCTTTTGAGGTCATTTGCACCTCACTTCCAATTTCCTGAAAAGCTCATTCAAAACAGTCCGATGTAGAAGCCTCTTTATGATCTTTAATTTCTGATGTAGGGATCCAAGACCCAGAATGTCCCTTCTGGTCTGTGAGCCTTTACTGTCACATAAGACTGGTTTTTATCAGATTTCATCTGGGTTTCCTGGACCTCATTATTCCTAAAAGGAAGTTGTTTAAAATTCCAGTAGTGGTTTGATTATCATCCTAAACATCATGCTCTTTTTCCTCCCTGATATTTAGCCACAAAAACAATTTTAAAAAGAAGTCACTAAATCACAGCTTTAGTTTTTGCCATGCTAAGTAGTAACTCTCTCAGCCTCCTGTCACGTCATGCTGGTAGATGTTCTTGGTTTCCATTCCAGTTAGCATTATACTTTCTGGTTTTGTCTGTGTGAGTACTCGCCAGTGATACATCAGCAATGGTATTATGTTGCTTTACCTCTACTAGAAACAGTTCTCCTAATTCATCCTAATAATAAATTTATTTCATTCAGGGTGACATCAAATGCTTAACTATAACCGTTTGTAGGTTATAACGATTTTTAGATCAACCAATATGGTCAGATTTTCCTTCCTTTTATTCTCCCATTTCTAACTGGTAATGCTACAGCTTTTCCGTTAGAAAAGGCTTATTTCTGGTCTGGGAATGTAATGTTTGCATTTCTGTTACTCCAACCCAAAAGATGGTCCAGATAGTTTCTGAGATAGTATTTTGATCATCTTCTATATTGACTAAGATTCCCTACTTAATAACCAATATCATTAATCCAGTTCTAGCTCTTTAATTCCTAAATTAGGGTGAGAATTGTCCCAAAGACAACTCTTGAGTTTTCCTCCAGCCTGATGTTCTCCTTTAAACACAGGCTGTGGTAAGTCCCTCTCCCTGCTGTTTCCCAGTCCTCACACATCTTAAAATTCCTGTGCTGATACCCCTCCTTAACAAGCAATTTCGCAGGGAGAACCTGTTACCGCTGGAACGCTTTCTTGATTCAGTTGTTCAGGCACAATTCTGTGAGCTGTTGTCCAGCAGGTACAGGGTGCCACTGCTGAGCATCCTCCAGTGTCATCACCGTGATGGGATCAAAGAGCCCTCAGCATGTTTCAAAACATTATCCATTTGGGCTGTAATTCATTGTAAGGACCCCTCCTCACCAGGTTATCAAAGGTCTATTCTTTCTTGCTATGTTGGCTCTAAGGAATTTACTTTTTACACTTTAACTGCAGATTTCATGGCTGTAGTCCTAATGCAATTGCCATTTAGTACTTTTCTCAATCCATCTTTTCCAAAGGTGCGGTGCAGTCTCCTCTAACTCTGTTTATTTCAAGCATAGATTTTCAGTTTCATGCAAAATGTTTAAAAGCATTTCTAACATAATTTTAAAAATAGAAATCCAGCTTACAGTTGTGCTAGTAAGCATCTTTAAATTCTCCCACCTCTTCAACTGGCTTTTTTTTGTTTAATAGCAGACATGGTATTAGCAGACATGGTATTAATTAGGCTGCTGGTTTTGATAGTTTTAATGACTAATTTTGCAAGATAGCTTTGTAAGTTTGAATTCCATTTTGCTCCTCTGTTAATATCTAGGAGAAAGAATTAGTGTGGCAGCATCTATGCTTTTAACATGCATTATTGTATTGGCTGTGATTTTGCATAATAAAAGTATTGCAAAACATGCATAGTATTCGCTTTGCAGAAGTTTTGGCAGGTGGAGCATCTCACTAATGTGACAACAATGCTATACAAAATGTGTAAAAAGGTCATTCCTGTTTAAACTTTCGTGTGTGTATTATTGGGAGGCATTAGTCTGTCAGTGAAAAAAAAAAAAATTTTTTTTTCCTGTCTTAAATAGCTGTAGAATTCATGTTTAAAAAGAGAAGAGGTTGTTTTCTTCTTCAGTAGGAGTTTTCCTTCCCTAATAAAATACAGAAGTATGATCATGTATTATTTAATGTGTCTTCCAAGAATCCCAACTACAATACCAGTTGAAAGAGAGAAGGATTAATATCATTTAAAGGAAAGAAGTGGAAAATCTTTAATGTAATTTTTTTTCCTGACAAAGAAACTTTAAAAGCATGGCAGACAGGATCTTCAAAGGTTTTTAAGGTTCTGTCATCAGCTCCCAGTCAATAGGAGTTAGATACCCAAATTTAGAGTTCCATTCAAGTCTTCAAAGGTATTTGGGTGCTTAACCTCCTCTTACCTTTTAGATCACTTACAAGGATAAAATAGCAGTTCACCTGAAAAATTTTGGTGCAGTACTTTCATGTCCAGCGTCTGGATAATTTGTAGCACACACTGATAAATGATGGTGTTACTTCTGCAGTTTTGTAAGAAGATGTGTAGAGCTGATCCTGTTGACCAAATTGTTTTCCTTTGTAAAGCAAAATTTTGGCTTTAAATTGTAATACTGAAAAAAAAATCCAAAACACCAGAAGTAAACTTTAAAAGGTGAACTGATGAAATAGCATTAACGTTTGGTGAGTATGGCAGTGAATTTGCAAAACTTCTGAGTCTGTATTCCATAAGTACGCAGAAGAAAATGATTTCTTAGTAGCAGGTCATACCTGCACTGTCCCAGGCTTTGACTTTACTGGTCCATTCTTGCATATCTGCCAGATAACTGAAGTTAGTATCAATGTAAAAAATTAAATACCATGTATAAATGTATTCAAAATATGTTGCCTAGCATAGATCTTCCATGCACTATTAATCTCCCTCAAAGTTTGCCAAGCCTCTATCTAAAAGGAGATCCCACTGGGAGCTGTGTGGTGCAGTCAGGACTACCCCTGCCTTTATATTACTTTTTTAAGTATTTGTAAAAATCTTCCATGGTTCAGATGTACTTGAAGTGTTCTGTCTGATAGCAGTGCCTCGGGCATACACAATGGAAGTGGCAGTGCCCCGTGTTAACATGGAATTGCTGTTTGTTTATAGTCTTGAGTCACTGAATCCTTCCTGTCAAGCAGAAAGCGTTCATTATAATGCAGGCACTTAACGTCTCCACCGCCTGCTCTTGCATGACATCAAAACATAAGCCGGAATATTATTGTCATATGCCTTAGAGTTCGTGAATGGGCCGTGGATCCCAAAGCCTCAGGCACTGAGTGGCATGTTTGGTCTTTTGGAGGAGCAATTCTGCCTCTAGTCCAGCATTTGCATCTCTGAGACAGTTGTCACAGCTGCTCCCGGTAATGTTGACTGTCATGTTTTTTTAGTGCAAATGCACCTCATCTGAATAGCTAGGCAGTGGTTACACTCCACATTTTATGGATTTTCATTTTGTTCTTTTATCAATCTAGAGGCTGTGCTGAGAGCCAGTTGCTTTGAGACTGGGAAGTGGATGGGGTAGAGCAGACACATTTGCTTTCCTGCCTTTATGTCCAACTTGGGGCCCTTCATCACTGCAGAAAGAGCAGCGCCCCTGTCAGCCAGCTCCCAGCACCAAGGCTGGCCACAGGATTCTTGCTCCTGCCACTGTGGAGGGGCAGCTACTGAGCAGGAGGAAATGAGTCTCAGCAGGCGCAAATCTATTGCCTGTGTTTTTATTCTTTCCATTTCTTCCGAACGGAAAACAATCTGAGCAGTTTCTGAGGACGAGGGATATAAATCTGTCTGTTGCTATTTATAACGTGCTCGTCACTACAGTGTCTAAATGCTTAAAGTATACATTCACTGCCTAACCTGAGGTGGTCTTCCAGCCGCTTGGGTTGTCAGGAGCAGGCGTGTCTCAGACCAGCAGCAGAGAGAAGCCCCGGGAGACATCCAGGTCTCATTCTTACCCCTGCTCATGCTGCGGCAGGTTGGCTGTCAGGCACCAGGCCACTGGGCTCTTGTGCAGTGACAGGGTGGTAACGTGGACCTCCCTGCTTCACATGGTGCTGAATGGTGACCTGGAGGAGTGATTTGCATCAATGTAATAAGCATCTGCTTTACTATCCAGTAATATTGAGAGGGAACATTTGATGCCCTGAGCTTCACAGGCAGCACTGTGTGCTCTTCTTCTTTGGGTGGGTGGACAGCAGGGGATAAACTGTGTGGGTGTCTTTTGAACCAGGCCATAAAAAAGGCTCTGTCTGTTCTGGATGGATACTTTAGCAAGCAAATATATTCCCTTTCCTTTTATTTGTAATAAGATACCCTCTTTTCTGTCTGATCTTTTTCAAACGTGTTTCACTTTCACCCCATGTACCTACGTATTATTCTTTATTCCCATATTCTGCATGGACATTCAAATAATATTTAAACCACCGATTCATTGAAATACTTTTTAAAGTGTTGTTGTTAGTCATTTTTGTATTGACTGAATTTTTCATTGGTAATATTATTGGCAGCAGTCCATGTCTGCCTGGCTGGAGGCCAGTTTAAGCTCAGCAGGATGAGCCCTATTGTTCAGCAGACTTGGATTTTGTTAAAGTCTCTAACAGAAATATGTGTCAGGAGATTTGCAGCTATAAATTGAATCATGTTGGTGAGGTTGGGAACTCGCTCAATACGAAATTGAACATTTCGCCATGCCTGTTGCTAAATATGTTTACGCATGTTCCCTCCATGGGTTTCCAAAAAAAAAAAAGGAGGGGAAAAAAAGAAAAAAAAAAAAAGGAAAAAAAGCTAGACCTGTTGAGCTCTGTCTCTGCCTTATATAGCTGGTGTTTTCTTTAATGTTGAGGGGTTGAAAAATGCTGCAAGGCTTGGTTTTGTGCATTGCAATGTTAAAAGCAAGTCTGTTTTCCCTTTTTTCTCTGTGTGTTGCAGGCAGTCAGATGCCACCGCAGCCTCCTGGCAGCCAGTCAGAATCCAGCTCCCACCCTGCCTTGAGCCAGTCACCAATGCCACAGGACCGAGGTTTGTTAGGTGTGGGGGCTTTTTTAGTTGGTGCCAAATGCAGCTTTTGTTGAAGATGCACATTAGCAATGTGAGATTTCCTGATTTTTCTTTTCTTTTCCCAGGGAAAATAATGACAATCCTCATTGTAAAAGGCTCAGGGGGTTTCCTTCTCTGGGGAAAGAGCAATTGAATAGCAGGTTTTACCAAAATGTAATTGGAAACAAGCCTTTCTTAAAATACAGTGAATTCCCAGAGTATAAAGGCAGTTTGCTGTAAATACTTGTGTCATGTCTTAGAGAATTCATTATTTGGTTGTCTATCTTAGAATTAAGGTATACAGAAATAGCATTAGCTATGAGCACTGCAGTTTTGTTACGGTGCTCAATATTCTCATCTGTAATATTTTTACATGGGCACAATAGCTAGTCCTCTAGCCAGTTCTAGGATAAAAATATCTTTAAATATAAAGGGAAATCAACTATTTAGGTCAGATGATTCAAAGATTCGGAAATCTTGCAAGAGAAAACCTTGCAGGCAACAGCACTGTTCTAAAAAGGGTGCTTCCTAGCAAGTGCTTACAAAAATAAACAGAGCTGCTTTTTCTTTCTTAATGTTACTGTTTATAAACTGTAAGCTCTTCTCCTTTTCCCTCCTTCCTCCCTAGCTTAGGGAAGATAGTTGTCATAGTTTTGTTGTGTGACCATACATATGATCAACTGCTGTAAACTGGGCATTCTGTCCATGCAGTGGTTATCATGTGCCAGTGACAAGCTTGCAAAACAGACACATGATAACTGTGATAAACATGGAGTTATTTATGAAATGCTCCTCCTAAAATGTCTTGCTACCAGAAATACTCCAAGTAGCACCATATGGGGATACCATAAATACTGGAAGTTTTCTCACAAGTGAAACAAGTTGAACTCACAGATTGACAAATTTCTGGGATAGCATCCAGGAGGAACTAAGAGGACTCACAAAGCAGTGAGTCTCAATTTTTGCTGGTTTTCTGTGTTGGATGTCCCCTCCTCCAGGAATGCTGATTAATGAGAACATGAAACACAGAATTCCACACTCAGTTTGTTTGTTTTACTTCCTTTTCAGTCATTCTTTGTAGACAGTCAGTTATTGGCGCAGGAACCTATTTGCCCTTCAGAAAGTTTTTAGAGTAACATACGTCTTTAGTGAAATCAAAATTGCCTCAGCACTTTGCACAAATATATAATGCTTTGTGTGATAGTGTCACAAGGCACTGGGAACGGATCAGATTTGAGGCCTTGAACACCCAAGCATCTCAGAAAAAAGTGTACATTTTCTGGCACAATTGGCAATTCTTGGCACAAAATGTTATATTGCCCTGTAATAATTATTTCTGCAGTGTGTGTTCCTCACCTGGCTTTGGGGGACAAGTTAGGCAGGTTTGACGGAACTGAAAGGGTTGAACCTCTCCATTGCTGATGTAGAACAAAACTGGAGGTCATTGTGTGGTCAGGAGAGGCAGAGGGATATTCAAAAGTAGAACAGAGAAAGACAGCTGCCATAACTGGGAAGTAAAATTTACAGATTTAGTGTGGTTCTTCCTCTGTGCAGGGAGGTGTGTGTGTGAGAATTGTGGGTATGTTCTTGGAGAAGACGTGTTTGGGAATGTTGCAGTTTTTGCACTCTTCATATGCAAAATCCAGTGTAATATGCATGATCCATGTGACCCAGCTTGTACTAGAAGCCTATTTGTTTCATGCAGCAGATATGAAATATGTAACTAGCTAGGTCATACTGATTTTGCAAAACATGTTCCCCAAAGCTTCTCTAAAGTCTGTGCTATGCTCACATAAACATGCATGCATTCCCTTTTGTGCCCTGTCATTGATTAGAGGCTCCTTTGAAATGGAAAACTTCACCTTTTAAAAAGGCTGCTACATTAGTTGATTCCTTTGCTTGCTTGAACTGCTTTCCAGTGAACTTGAAGGAAGGAAGAAGGGGGAATGATGGGGACTCAAAGGGAAGGTGCTTGTCACTTATTGATAAAAACCTGAGCAGAAAATGTTGCTGCTAAGGACACCTGATCCATAGGCATCTGTTACAGTAATTTAAACTCCTGGCTTCCTGATACACTGTCTCCCCAAAAAGAAAAGGAAAAAAAAAAAAGGAAAAAAAAAAGAAAATTAAAACAAAAAAACCCAGAGACCCTTCTTAGGATAAGGTAATGTTTTGTTTAGCACTTCGTGTAACAGTTTTTTCTTGTTTAGAGAGAGAATTGAATGAACTAAAGACTACTTATGATTTCTGAAACAGAATCCTCTGCTCTTAATATTGAAACAAGTATTATTTACCAGATACTGTGAAGCTTAATTGACAGGTGGAGTGTGAGCTGTAGCACTTTTGCAACCTAAACCGCTACCTTGAACCATTAAGTTTACATGTATTTATTTTGAGAGTGTTTGATTATATTTTATCGTATTTTCCATGGTAACTCAGTACCCAGCTGGGATTTTCATGTTTGCCTGCCTAAGACTGTACATCCCGTCACACAGTGCAGCATGAAGCAAAAAGCCTATTTGTACATGCACATTCTACGTATGGGAGGAGGGGAGTGGTAATGTGTGCATATACTGTAATGGGAATTTCTTGGGGGATTGGATTTTTTGTGCTCTCCAGCTTGCTTCTTATACAGCTTATTTCATATTTTCTGTAATGAGCATAAAAATGCTTACTTTTAAAAAAGAATTTGAAAACGTTTCATGTCCTGCTCAACCTCTAGGACATTTGGACCTGAGTCAGCATAGGTGGAGCATGCTATTCTAGGCAACCCATGTCTGTTCTCATCCCAGAATCGATAACTGGCTGCTGTTGTTTGAAGCCAAATCAATGAAACTTCTTCAGTTCTACCAACACACACTGTCTACCTTGGCAGTAAGAAATTGCATGTACTTTTATGTGCATAACCTATGTCTCAGCTTCTGTGGGCAGGTTACTTGAAGTGCACACCTTAATGGATTGTTGGTGCCAGAATGCTAAGGAGATGGCTAGGCTGTGCAGGGCTGGGGTCAGAAGTCTCCTGGAGAAGCAGGAGTGGCCATAGCTGCTCACCTACATGTGTTTTCAGCTGCTGGTGAATCCCAGCAATTACCGTTACTTGGAGATACCACATGAAAATGTAATCACGGCCAATGAAGCTCATTACTGAAACTTGCTATGCTCTGGGGGGGAGAAAGGGTTGCATGTTTTGCACTTTGTTTCTGATACGGTTACTCCAGACTTCACTATCATCAAAAGTAGGGGGTTCATTTTTTGTGTTTACTGAAGTCAAGGCTTTTTATAAACTTGAGTTACATCAGCCCCCAGAGGTCGGGCAGTGGTGATGCCACAGCTGTTATAACCATTTGGCAAATAACTGAGGTAGAGTCACTTGACTATATTCTGCTGTATATACTGACCTCATCTGTTTGGGTTTTGAAGCTGTGCTTTGAGGATGTGCTTAGTAGCCAGAACAGCTCAGTGGGTTAGAAGTTACTTGTATTCATCAAACAGAAATCCAGCATATCCAAATTGACCCCTGAATGAGTTTCCTGAAACTGCAGCATGAAAAAGAATCTTTCCATCCTGGCCATTAGCTTATACTCCCACTCTTACTTTTGGAACTTAACAGAGATGTCTGCCTGCATATCCGAATACTCACCTATGCAGATACTAATAGGAGAATGTCTGTCACAATAATGTTGAAACAGGCATTTTTACCCCCACAGAGATGAATGGTTTCTTACCTAATTTTGAAAAAAAATGTAGAAAACTTAACTACTTCTAAGTAGTGCTTTTCATGCTTATGCAGTTGGATATGTACATGTCAGGTTTCAGTCTTACATTAAAATAGTGAATCGGGAGCTCCTGAAAACCATTGAATTTAATGGGAACAGTTAATGACTTTAGGTTATTACTCTAGCAAGCACTCTCATAATAGGGATACTTAAAGAAGCCTTATTTATTAGTGCAAATGTATATGGGTCAGAATTAATTTTTTAAAAATCTTTAATTGTTTTCCCCTTACAGTTTTCACAGCGATGCATAGTTAAATATTCATGATAATGCTGATGATATGCTAAAGGTCTGAAATAGATCTGGAGTCTCAAAATCAACACAGGTTATTTAACCCTTTTCATCTAATGCACCACTGGGGACTTGCTCAGTGAAATCTCAGAGCACTGGAATAATTAGAAGATAGTAATGAGGATTTAATTAGTCCTTGAGATATGCTGAAATAGGACCACTGAGAACTTTTCTGTTTGGACATGGACTGCAAGCAGAATTGATGCCGTTGCAGCTGCTATGATGTGCTGGAAAATGTATTCCATTGCTGGAGGCAGTTTTCATGGCAGCATTCTGTGCCTGTCAGATCTATGGGGAAAGTGCCCTGAGTAAGCACCTCCAAAATAGTTGAATAGTAGCCTTCCTCTTCTCCATCACCTCCTCCCAGTACCTTTTCTGTTTTCTTTGTTTTATGTTATTCCTTCCGTTCTAGCTTTATTTCTTTTATAGTTGACATGATCCAGCTTTTGAGGATTGTTGTACACTTGTATGCTCTATTAAAAACATAGACAGGGACATGGAGTTAGAAACTGCAGGCTTGTAGGAGTACAGGTGTTATACTAAGCAAAATTTGAATCTTTTTGGTGTAACTGCTTGTAAGGTTTATCCTCAGATCTAGTTCTTATTTAGTAATAGATCTTCACAGAAGTGATATTTATCAGTTGCTGCAATGTAGTAAATTTAAATAGCTTTTTTGGCATCCAAGATGTTATCCAGCAAGAGGTAGTAACAGATGGGATGTGAGCAGGCATTTTGATGTTCTCTTTGTGCTTCCCTATAAACACTGAGTAGCAACTGAATTCCTGTAACTGCAGTTTTCTAATTTACCCATTAGATTTCACATTGGTATTTTTCTCCCCTTAACTTTTCTGGGCATGCTTATTTACACGCAGTCATCACATAAATCCCACTGTCATGTATTTTATTCTAACAAAATAGAAATGGTTTTGCTTGCATGGAAGACACAGAATGCCAATCAGGTGTTTTGCGCCTACAATTCCTGATGAGATTTATGGCTTAATACTGACATACGATGGCAGAGATTCTTTTCCCTGAAATCTGTTTTCTTCATAAGAAACCAGAAGGAAGAAAATAGATCAAAGAATTCTTATTGCAACAAAAAGATACTGTAGTTTGCGTTTAGATCTTAAAAAGTCTTTTTTCCCTGAGAATATGTTTTTTGCTCTCATTTGGGGGTTTGGGATCTATTCAGAGCACTGAGGAGCTAGAGAATAAAATGATTCTTGTCATTAAAATTCTTCTGCTTGCCATGTTAACGATGACACCACTTAATCAGACTTGGTAATAAGTTTACTTGATGTAGACTGAAGTGTTTCAAGCTCTTGAAGAAAGATGGTTGAGACATGCACTGAGTGCAAAGCCACAGGTATGTTTGAGTGCCTCTTCTGCACGTAGCATTCTCCAAGTGGGTCAGTGAGGAGGAGCTGAGCTCCAGGTGGTGCACAGGAACACCGTGTCAGGCCAGGAGGAAGTCGATATGCCCAGAAAACTGGGGTTAGAGGAACTGGGCCCTCAACAGCTAGAAAAGTGTATCATATAAGGAGGAAAAGCAGGTTTTACTTGAAACTGTCATACTACCTCAGTAAAACATATCTTTTTCATCACAAAGACATGACTAAATAGGACATGTTGCGTAGGAACATGCAGAGCCACTCAGTATGTGAAAGCAGAGATATGCAGTAGAATTGTGCACTAAACTTCTTTGGTGACTCAAAAAGTTAATTTCTCAGTTTAGTGAGCACTAAATTTATCAAGTCTTTAGAAAGGATCAGGCCATCATTGCTTTTTACCACTTCAGTTTTAATTTGCTTGTAGAAGTGGAAGTGCACAGAAATGTAGTGTTGCGTGATAAACAAGTTTTTTGAATGTATACACACTCTACATTCTTCTTTGCTATAGTGCTTCATTTGCACTATACTATTCTTTGCTATTTCAATTGCAGTGGCACCCAAGACCGCCATTTTTCTACCTGTTTTTATTGTACTACGTTATGTAGCAATGCACAGCAAAAATGCTTACGATGTGTCTACTTTGACTAGCAGTCATTTGGGATAAATGGTTACCGGTTTTCACTCTGAGCTGTGGGAGTGAATAGTTTTGTGTCTGTCTCAAGCATTACAGGAAGACCTGCTTTTCTTGCCCAAAAGTATTAGTAATGATGTTACTCTGCCAAACCAGGTTAATTCTTAAATCAGTCAGTTGCCATTTCAGGGTGCTGGTTTTAGACTGTATTTGGATTTCAAACATATATCAGCCTGTCTGTGTTGGGTTGATCTGGTTAGTTGTGGCCTGCAACAGTATTGACTATCTGCAAAAAGGAGGAAAGGGTATGATTTACATATGATAAGCCATGCTGGGAGAGAGGAAGACTGCAGAAGTAGGATTTGAAGTAAATAATAATATCTGGACAATCAAACCCAGACTCAGGTCACCCAAGCAATTTTTTTGTACTAGCAGTTGGTCATTGCTTTCTTCTTCCTGATGTTAAATCTTGTTATACTGGGGGATGAATCTTTATTTCATTTTTTAAACTAAATTGGGGATTCTCTTTTTGAAATTAGGGAGCAGAATTGAATTATTGTGAGAGAGTTTATACAGTTGCCAGCAGAGAAACTTCTCAATAGAAAAGTTTCCACTGACTTCATTAGGCAGCCATCAGATTCCCTGCCTCTGGGCTCTGGGAGCAAGAAAAGCCACAAGAAGTCACTGATAAAGAACTTGAAAGTGACAGTTGATGTTGCTGTCACCATGCTCAATGTAAAGTTACTGGGTACGATCCCACCCCTGGGACAGCTTCCCATCATGGTCTGTAAACTCCACTGATGGGAGCCATCAGTGCTCTGTGCTCTGCCTGTTCAACAGCACCATCATTTCCAGTATACTCTGCTCTCTCAGTACCTAAGTTAGCCTTTGTGAGAAGCTTCTCTAAAAATACAGAGCTTCTAATATTAGACCCTTTGTGTCATTTGTAGTTAATATATAAGGCAGTGAGCTGAAATCTATATAGTGTATATATTAATAGATAACACTGGATAGTTCCTTCTTTCCCAGAGAATCCCAAAAGGCTGCAGAATAATCGCTCATCAGGGAACAGCTGCAAATCCAGGAAGGAAAAAAATCAGTCAAATCATAAATCATGGTAAAATATGACCAAAAAAATATTGTTATTTATTCTATATGTGCACAAGACAGGAAAGACACGTTGTGTATATTTTAGTCTTGTCCACAAAATCCATATATATCTCATGGTATTCAATATATTTACTTCATGAAAAGGAAGATCTGAGTTGATCCATGGAACCTTTGAACAGGAGTCTCCAGGGAGGGTAAATTTTTCAAACTTGAAATTTAGACCATTAAGCCTGCAGGCCTTTCACATTACACATTGAAAAGTGCTGTTCCTTCTTTGCTCTCCTCTGTGATTTTCCTAAGTATGCATTTATTAGGGAAACTTAGACAAATGTTGACTGTATAAAGCAGATGGACTCCTCGGTTTTTTAATGTTGCTGTTCAGATTCATTCCAGCAGCTCAAAATACCTACTGAAATTGAGGATTTGCTTTGGGGGCAGTCAGGAGGGTAGGGTGAGGAGCTTTTGTGCTTGCAAGTCACCATTCCCAGATTTTCCAAGCACCATAGTCAAAGCTTCTTGTGTAAGTTATGTTACAGTAACAAATTATATATAAGATGGTGGATGAGCAATGGTTTTTTTGTTCTGTCTGTGCACCTCCACAAATGTCTTTCTTTCTTTGCCCTCAGTGTAGCACTTAAATTTACATCAGAAAGCATTATGCAAGGTTTACATTAGGAAAGGCTGGATATTTCTTCCCCAGCTACCATCTGGGTAATCTGTCTGATCCTTCCCCAGATTCTAATTTATCAATGATAGATTATATGAATTTCAAGGCTAGGCAGTAGCAGAGGGAGGTTTAGGGGTGGGAAGAATTTAAACATTATTGCATGCTATACATAGACCGGGTTTTGTAATATCAGAGAGAGCAGCAGAGGAGATTCAGCCAGTTAACCTAATAGCACAGCTGGTAAAACACTAGGGGGTCTGGGTTAAAACCTTAGCTAGGTCATTAGTTTCCATCTTCCCCAAAGCTATTCACATTGTGAAGAGAAGCAGTCAGACAAATAAACAGGGAGGAGACTGTAAGATATATATTAACACATAGTAAAAAATACTTTTAAAGAAAAAATAAAACAATTTCAGCACTTTTTCTTAAAGCAGAGCATTGATCCTTTTGTGAAAAGGCAAAATACTGTAGTGATCTTTGCAGAAAGCCTCAGTTTTGCTATGGTGGTGTTTTCCATAACTGCTGTTACACATAAGCAAAGAAACATCCTTTGTTGAATGGGTGTGAAGAAATATGGTGGCTGTTCTGCAGATGCCAACATGAAAATAAATCATCCAGGTACAAAAGGGAAACTGTGTCACTGGTACTCTGGCCCAGAGAACTTCAGATGTTTTTAGTAGCACCCTGATGGAGTTGGAGATGACAGGGTTTATGTGGGCTGAAAAAAGAGCTCAGTGTGGAAGTTAGATTTTTTTCATGGTTAATAGGGAAACAATTAAGAACTTTCTCCTAAAAACTTTTGGAGGCTTTTTTAAATTAAAGAGGTTGTGGTTGGAGAAATAAATGAGGATTTAAAAATTTTTCTGTTAGGTTTTATAAAAATAAAAAGCATTATCAAGGTTATTATCCCTTCTGTTAGAGGCAAGAGAATAAGCCTCTTAATTTTTCCTGTGTCAGTGGTCTTACTACATTTTTTTATGCTCTTGTCCTTCAGTTGTCCAAGTTGCTTGTCAGCAGAAGTGTTCACCTGGTGCCAGGGATATTAGTAATATCCTCATGTTTTCGATACCGAAGTACTGCTCTTGTCATCTAGCAGGTTCATACCAAAGCCATCCGAAGATGCTGTATCGGTGCAGTGCTGTAGCTTAGCCGTGCTAAATATGGATCAGATCTTGTTTGCCATCTGTTTATAAAGGTGTTTTATTTATTATTTCTTTTACCTGCCTATTAATTGCACAGGAATGTTGAGAATTGGTATTTGTATCATCTAAATGAGGTTGACACTGCAAGCTGATCTACGCATGCTCACCAGTCTTGCAGAGTATATTACCAAGTTGAATGTTACATGTATGACAAACGTAGTTTCATATGTGCTGTCACTAGTCCAGATGGGCATGTTTTTAGTAAAGCTGTCTTCTGGAAAGTGAGAGTAGGAGCTGAGGTATCTTGAACATAAAGAAATCTTGTGCCTGCTTGCTCTAGAGGCCAGTTTTCATATACCACCCACATGGTTTCACTTGGGTTGTATTCTGGTACTTCAGTCAAACCTTTCCCAGTTTCTTCACTGATGTTACTTGTTTAGACTTTTGTCTGCTTATATTTTTTCCATTATCTAAATCTCTCACTGTGTCCTTCTTAATGTAGATTTTTAATAGTACCTTACAGGAATACCATGCCATTCTCTGCCAGTGACTCTAAGTAGCTTATGGCCACATAATGCTGGCCTCTCAAAGTAATGGCACAACAGTATTTTCTTAGCTCCTACAGTCCATAAGCTACTCATTCCCAGGTCTGATGACACCATTTGAAGACGTTTGTTCTAGTACTATCAGCAGTCTCTGCAGACAACCTGGTTGCATATTTGGGGTCCTGGTGTCTCAGGCTTATGCAAGAGTAACCAACTATTTTGATGACTAGAACACTTCATTAATGTGTGAATGTTATTCTGTTGGATGTTTCTTTGCACTGCTCTGAGGTGCTGACTGTGGACATGTTCAGCTGGGCAAAACCCCACGCATAGTTCACCAGTCCAAACACTTCCTGAGCTGTCCTTGCCATTTGAGATGGGTGGGATAGTGAGAATTTCAGTCTAACTGTGATCTTCCTGAGCATCCTGCCATGCTAACAGGTTGCCAAATTTTATTATACTCACTGCACAGGATAGTGGTTTTGTTTGTTTAGCTTTACCCTGTCACTTCTTGTCTCAGTGTTGTTTACCCATGGATGAGCTCCGTGAAGTCACCACTTTAGATCCATCTCAGTTCTGTTGTATTCTCTGGTGAAAATCCTGAGATAGTGAATACAACCCAAATGGCTGTCTGCAGAAGGAAAGTCTGCCAAAATTTGTCATGGGTGTGCAAACATTTGCTCTTTTTTCCCAAGGGTACTGACCCAGTGCCTTGCTAACGTACCAAGCAGTGGAAATTTGTGTGATTCTCCACATACACGTTTTTCTCTGTAGGTAGTGGAAAATACCTCTTCTCAAATATTTATCTTATAAACTGAATTGTAAGTAGAGAATTTTACATTCTTTTTCTCTAATTATTTGATGATTAGTGAATGCATCCAGTCTTTTTCTGCTCTTCTTATTCCATGATTTTCAGAGTAATAAGCCAATATAGCCCCTTCTTTAGCCTCTGCTCTTGAGCAAGGAGAACTTCAGAATATATTCAGAATATACTCAGAAGAGTTCCTCAGTTGTTTTGGTCCCATGCTCTGTCAGTAAGTATGCCTCTCTAGAAGGAGCGATAGCCTGATGTATTTTTATCTTACGTAAGTTCTTTTTTACAAAGTACCATTGCAAGTTCTATCATTCCTCATTTTTTGTTTATCAAATGTGTAATTTAATAGTGACCTCCTATCACTGTAAGCTCCAAAGTTTTCCTGAGCTTAAAATGAGTATGTGTTCCATGTGTTTTCAGGTTTAATTCATTCATGAAAATCAATGCAGTACTCCTGGCTAAATCAAAAGACCTCTCATTGACCATGGGTTAAGTGTGTGCCAGTAGGCAGTTGCTGTCCGTCAGCTGATATGCAATAACTTGTTACTTTGCAGTCATTTCCTTTGTGTTTGAGTTCTTGCTTTCCTGAAAGGGTTTTGGTTTTTTTTTTTCACATTCAAGCTAAGACTTTAAAATAGCAAAATAATCCATCTGAGGTTTTGCAGCAACACCCAGCACATTCAGTGGGTGTCTTTCATGGTTAGTGCTAAGGAGATAACAGCATTCAAGAAACAGTTGATTTTATATTGGGCAGTGTGCAAATGTAATTAAGACAACCTTAGTGCATAATTTCATGAAGCTTTAGTAATTTACTGTTGTTGGTCTGGTGTGTGTGCATATGCATATATGCATAAGGGAAAAAAAATGATTTTAAATGTTTTAACAAAGGCATCATAAATGGTATTACCTATATGATGTACATTACCAGAGTATTGTGTGCAGTTCTGGTGTCCTCAACATAAAAAGGACATGGAACTGTTGGAACAAGTCCAGAGAAGGGCCACGAGGATGATCAGGGGACTGGAGCACCTCCCGTATGAAGACAGGCTGAGAAGTTGGGGCTGTTCAGCCTGGAGAAGAGAAGGCTGCGTGGAGACCTCATAGCAGCCTTGCAGTATCTGAAGGGGGCCTATAGGGATGCTGGGGAGGGACTCTTCATTAGGGACTGTAGTGATAGCACAAGGGGTAATGGGTTAAAACTTAAACAGGGGAAGTTTAGATTGGATATAAGGAAGAAGTTCCTTCCTGTTAGGGTGGTGAGGCACTGGAATGGGTTGCCCAGGGAGGTTGTGAATGCTCCATCCCTGGCGGTGTTCAAGGCCAGGTTGGACGAAGCCTTGGGTGATATGGTTTAGTGTGAGGTGTCCCTGCCCATGGCAGGGGGGTTGGAACTAGATGGTCTTAAGGTCCTTTCCAACCCTAACTATTCTATGATTCTGTGATTCTATGTTAGTACTGTGCAGGACAACAGAAGCTTCTTGTTTGTCTTCTCTTTATCAAAGGAGCAGAAACTTCTATCGTAAGCATTACCCATTTTATATTTTTTCTCTATATTTTGCTGAAAAGGAAGAAGAAAAATACGCTGCTGCCTGACCAGTTTTAAACCTTGTATGGATTTTTATTTTAGTTACAATGTGCGAATTGTTAATAATATGCTACTGTTTCATTTAGAACTAAAAAAAATTCAAAGATGGTGCTACAAGGTTAAATTGGGTTGTAATAAAAACAACCATTCTTTAGGAACATAAATGTAGCATAAAAAGTAACTAAAAAGGAAGATGGTATTTCTGGCAGACTCACTTTATTCAACTGCTCCTGAAATAGCTTAGTTTGCCAAAATCCACTCAAGTGTTTTTTCAGTAAGTAATCCCTTGTTGCGATGGAAAGTAAAGCATCATCTGTACCTCTTTTATCACTAATGCTAAAGGAAAGGAGTAGATTTGTTCACTGATGAGCATGTTGTGATTGCAATTTTTAATGTCTTAACTCACAGCTTGCTCTTAGCAGTTTATTTAAAAGAACCACCTTGTTGTCGCAGAGGTTGACGTGTCAGATGTACTCTGTTGAATCACTCCACTGCCTTTACTCCAGGGCAGCCCTAATGTAATCCTACTTCCCTTCTTTACAAAGGCAAACTTTATCTTAGATCTAATTTTCTGGAAAGAAAATTTATTTCTTTTTGTATCAGTTATAAATGAAGTTGAACGCTAGGCAAAATATCTGTAAATAAGGAAAAATGAATGTATGCCAGCTGCTCTCTTTCATTTCTAATATGATTTCTAGAATTGATGCTGTTTTCTCTTTATGATGCAAGAATGTTAACGTCTTGACCAGGAACCCTTTTTCTAAGACATCTGAGTGTTTTGCAAATATTCAAAACACTTCAAACTCATGCACTGATCTCTGAACATGCGCTGGGCTCTCTCAGAGCTAGGAGGAGGATAGACTCCTCTGTTATAACAGAATCAAGATCACAGTAGGGTCCTGATCTTACCTTCTCCTCCACATAGCATCTGTAGCTGAAATGACTCCTCTCTGAGAGCTGTCTGACACCTTCTGGGATGATGAAACTTATGCCTCAAGTCAAAAGCTGTTAAGGAATCTGTTCATTCTTGCTGTGTTAATCAACATCTCCCCAGACTAAGGCCAGAGTGTGAGTTTGAGTAGTATCACAAGTTACCTCTGCTGATGAATTACTGGTGTCCCCACAACATAGGTTTGGCTGATGCCTTTGAGCACTCCCTGAGCCATAGCTCACATGGATAAGGCATCACAAGGGGCTGTGCGCAGAAGTCATACAGATAGGACTATCAGGATTGAGTGGGAAGGTCTAGCTAGATGGACATGAATGTGCTACCTGGCTCTCCAAGCCCAGGAATGGTCCTGGCATGTTTTATTTATGACTGTGCACATAGCCACACAGTCCATTCCACAGCATTAGAAAGGATTAGAAGTTTCCTGAAGAAGAGGTCATTTGAGTGGAAACATTTATTTCACCTCTTACTCTAGTCCTTTCAGGAGCCCTTCTGACAGCAGCTGAGCTGGCTAGAACTGGTGTTCTCCTTGTTCTTCATTAGACATTAGTCCATGTTCTCCATTACATTCAACAACCAGCAGTCTCTTTTCATCACTGCTAGAAATCACTACAACCTGTACAAACGATAACTTTTCAATGTGTCGTCCATCCTTGTGGTGTTAAGAAAAGTACTGCCTGTGATAATAACTGAGCTGAAAAAACTTTAGCCACTAACACAATGTTTGGAAAGTTTTTTTTGCATAGGTTATAAGGCCCACGGTGAACAGAAAACCCTCACTTCTGTACTAGATACTGTCTTTATAATAAAAAACTTGGTGTGACCAGTACAGAATTTTTCATTTAAATAGATCCCATGAGTGTGACACATATGATGTACGTGTGTCGGGGATGCAGACATTTATTTCATACAGATGCACAATTGTATTAGGTTCCTAAATTAGTTACAGCACTATCGGCAAAAGACACCAGCTTTGCAATGAGGTTTGTGTGCATAGTGGAACCATTTTAGAAATCAAGGGGTCTGTTTCAAAATAAAGCTAAGCAGAGAAAGTCATACAAGCTTCCTTTGCACAAGTGTGGAGTTTTCCAATCAGGACAGGCCAGTTTCCAAGCCACCATTTCACCCTGGGCTCTTTGCCATGCTGCATGCCAGCGTGTGTTTCCCGGCTTCCTCCAGAGCCAGTGCTAGGCTCTGACTTTGCACTTCAGGTGTGATCAAATCTGCTTGTCTTGGGGCTTGCAGAAAGACCAGGAGAACTCTGTACATACTCTGTCAAACATTGCAGTTGGTAGTTCTAGCATGCTATGGTTGAGCTGATCATAGCACAAAAGAACTGGGCACAAGGGGGTGCAAGATCATCTCGGCTCCTGTTTTTTCTCCTTACAACCTGCAGCATTGAGCTTGTTGTCTCTCTGACAGGGGATTAGTGGATGGGTAAGTATGCTAAAGAGGAAGGGTTTGTGGAGGGCTCAAAAACTGCTTACAGGTGCTTGGACTTAAAGCCTTATCTCTGGTAAAATACACACCACCTTTCATTTCTACATCACAGAACCTGTTTGTCACCAGTGAAAAAAACAGGGAGGCTGACCCACAGAAAGGCTGGGAGGTCGTTCACCCAGTGTCACCTACTGTGTCATTGACAGCAGCGCTAGGATGAGAAACTTACTGTTTTGAGTTCAGGGCATGCTGGCTGGGGCTGTGGTTCCCACAGAGAGACCCCTGAAGGCAGCTGCCTGGTTGTGGGAGCTCTAGCACCTCAGTGTTTTCAGTTGTGAATTTGATCATGTATCTTTGTGTGGCTGAGAAAAAATTACCACTCTCCATTAACCAGATCTGTGTGATGTGTAATGCTGACCTATAGGAGGACAACCTGGCCTTTTGGGAGAGTCATTCTTTAGCCACATCTCCTCCTCCTGTCACCCGTTTGTGTCTGTCATCACAACTTGTCTTTGCCTCTCTCTCCCCTTTTTGCTTGCTTTCTTCCCTTCAGAAGCTTCCAGTTCTCAGCTCACTGTCAGGGGGGTTTGCTCTTACCTTTCCTCTGTTCCCTCCCTCATGTAAAAAAGGTGTAACTAAGGCTGCCAGGCCAGGTGTCTTTTGCCTTTCAACTTCACACCTTCCCACACGCACACCACTAAAATTAATGTAAGGGAGTGGAAACCGGCACTTTTCATAAATAATGCTTCAGCTCTCTGCAGCCTCCAAGCACAGGTGCCTGATCTAGTTGCAGGATGGGCCAAAGTGCAGACTTGCTTATGCATGTTCACCCCTTGGCACCAGCACAACGTGTCTCCTGCCTCAATCAGGCAGGGGTCAGCCGCTGGCAGCGCAGCGAACACTGGCCTTCAGCACGCTCACGTTTGGCCTCACAGAAATGTGAAGATGAAATCTAACGTGCAAGCAGAACAGAAGAGAAAGCTTGTTTCCTCCAGAAACAAGGAAAAATAAAAATCCTTGCTGTCCCCTCAACACATCCTCTTCAACCCTGAAAGCAGCACTAAAATCTTTCAAGGTAAAACGTGACAAAACCAGCGTCCCTGCATAGACATTAATTTCATGGGCAGCATTGAAGGATTTTTCCCAGTTCGTGAAAACTTATAAAACCCTGCCACAAAATGCACCTCTCATTTAATAGGCTTAGTACTCTTCCTTTCTATGAAGCTTCTAGATTGTATATCATCTCACTAGGTCTTTTGCTGCAGGTTTTGAACCTTAAATTAAATTGGGATTCATCAATATATTTACAAAAGGAGAAAAAGAGAGACTGCAATACAGGTGTGCTGGCGACAGACCAGAAGAAGGACCTAGAGCACAGCTACATACCAAAACTACTATTTTTTTTTCTGGCTGGTGCAACTAGTCTTCACATAAAGGGAAATTTTAGCTCTGAAGAGTTTGTAAGCAATAGGAGTATTTACAGTGGATTTCTACACGCTGGAGTTAATGCATTTGGTTAGCAACATATAATTTTGGAAGGCAGGATACTCCCACCATAAGTCATCAGGCAAATTCTGTACTACTTACTAGGTAATGTAAATCATTGGGTTGTTTTTTTGTTTTGTTTTGTTTTTTCCTAAAGATGTGTTTCATTTTAAAACTAGCAGCAATTTGTAACTAAGCAAAAGTTACAAGTAAAAGTTTCTGAACCTTCTATACAGGTTGGGTTGTTGAGACATCTTTGCTGACTTGGAGGTGCATTTATTTCTGTTCATATGAACAATAGCAGTTTTCTGGACATTTCTAGTCTGAAAATACCTGAAGAGTGTTGGGATTTTTTAATGTCAAAGATTGTTTAAATAAAGAACAGTTCCCTGAATATTAATTTTTGCTTTGGCACTTTTTTCCCTTCAGGTTTTATGGCAGGCATTCAGAGGAACCCCCAGATGTCACAGTATGGAGCTCAGCAGACTGGACCTTCCATGTCACCACACCCATCACCTGGAGGCCAAGTGCATCCTGGAATCGGTAGCTTTCAGCAGAGTAATTCAAGTGGTACTTATGGGCCTCAGATGAGCCAGTATGGACCACAAGGTAAAAGGCTTGCTGGTAATACACATGGTAGTTTATATGTACATATATATAAAAGTATATATATGTATCGTATTTGTAGGTAGGTATGTGATTTCTTAAAAACAAAATAAGAAAATAAGCAAACACAACACTCTCCCTCAAACAAAACTGTCATCCAGAGGTGGAGCTGCCCCTTGTGGAAGAAGCTGCTTCTGTTATTAGCCTCTTTCTCTGTATAAAAATAGTGACTTTAAACTGGGCAAGGAAATGATGAACCTGTTGCATTGCAAAGGCCATTTGTTTAAGAGACCGAGCATGTCATCTCTGCAATGAAGCCACATTTGACCAAGCATGGAATAAGGGTCACACCACCGATCCCAAAATAGGACTTTTTTTCTTAAATGAAATCCAGTGAAGGCCAATATGAAATTATGTGGTGACTGTGAGGGTTGAAGTCTTCTAACAAGTATAATAGTACAGCGGCTACTGTGGAAATATAATATTGGGCTCTAATGCATACAGTTTGTGAACCTTAACTAACCCTACAGACTGAGAGAGAGAGTTCCTTTTATTTTGCTTGTTGGAATTGTTGGAGGATTAAGCTGAAAATAGAATACACTGTTTCTTCCCCTGGACAGCCCTAAACTTGTCTGCTGTTTTGCCTTCAATGAATGACCATTATCAAATATGCATCTGTTTAGGGGCTTAATGAAGTTGGAGTCAAGCCATAGAATATATAAGGGACGGTAGAGGTACATGAGTAAGCTTTTCTTTGCCAGCAAAAAAAATAGTAGTTAAGTGCTAACTACTGTTGCTTTCTTACTTAAAATTCTCAAAAAGGACTGGAGCCAGAAGCTGGAGATTCTGTAAGAGCTTTATGGCTTGCCTATGCTAGTAAGGATGGTGACTTTAGTCTCCAGAGTTTCTGAGAACTAGTTCTGATGTTTGTTTGCAGGGACCTTTACTGCCCTGCACGATGTTCCTTTCTGTTTCATCTCTGGATAGCGTTTGTTGTAGTGTTCTGAGCGCAGGGCTACAAGCCAAGATTTCCCAGTTTCTAATTTTGGCTCTGCCTTTTACATCATCTTTCAACATAGGCAAGTAGATTCATTTCTCTGCTTCGCCTTCCTTGACTGTAAAATGGGGCTAGTAATGCCTTATAGCCATGTGTGAAGATTAATTGCCTAACTCTAGTTGACTGGTGCTTTCCTTTTATTTGGAAGGCATTTTGTGGCCATAAAATGCTGTCCAAGTGCTTATTTTTATCTGCACAGCGAGCAGCTAGCTTAACTGGTGAAAATCCAGTGAATTTATGGCGTGCTATCCTGACTTACAGCTGTACTACTGCTGCTGAGATTCTGAACCATGGGAATAGTGGGTGTCAAGTGTAGTAAAACATTAGCCATCCACACTGATTGAATGGAAAGGGTTTTGTACTAAATCAATGCATTTAAGTAACACGCTGAATACTACTTTCGTTTTTGCTTGAGTTCAGCAGTTCTTTTCCTCCCTCTGTAGATGAAAGTGCCTATGTAATGATTTTATGGGTCACGGTCAGGAAGAAACATCTATTAAAAAGTGAACTTGAGGGGCAGGAAGAAAATGAGCATCATTGTCATTAACAGGCCGTTTCAGAAGGGTCTGGTGAATAGTGTGATGGATGAAAAGCGTGTTCTTCTGCCAGCTCTTGGAGAATACTGGTGTTCCTGTGCACTGGTCATCATAAAATTAGGGCCTTGCAGACTTTCAGCTCTACAGGTAGCAATTAGAGCAGAAGGATACTACATTTTCAACCGGCTAATGTGACCATTAATCTGGGGATGAAGATGGTGATATTTTGAAGTCATGTATTTACCTGGAATATAATAATGTTACACTATTTACCTTTTATTACCAGAATAACAAATATTTTGAAAATTACCTGGGTTGCAACCAAGTTATTAAAATATTAAATTAAATAATTGTCAAGGATTTTATTTGCTTTCCATGTTCTGTTCACATGGGCCTTCCTCCAGAATATTGTTAAGCACAGGCTGAGTTTGACAGGACTGCATGTCACTTTTATGTACGTGTTAGAGTATTCTGTGACACTGAGCTTTGAGTTTGAATGCTAGATTTCACTATGTGCTGTCGTGAAAACTGTTTCTCAAGGCTAGTGTCCTTTCTCTGCAGTGGAATTGCACACCGTAATAAAGACTACACCAGTAAGTTTGGTTTGGAGGAATTAGCCTCCAGTTCACGAGAGCAGAATGATCCATTTCATGCATATGATTGATTTATTTGGTTTTCATGTGTTTACATGACACTTAGATCTATAATAAGAGTAGAATATATTTTCCCAGGAAGCAGTTATGTACTGGGGACCTAGTCCGATCCTTTGAAACCATTCCCTACAAAAATAAAAAATGGCTTTGGCTCCACACTTCGGTGTCTGTGATACAGCATGCAGTTACAGAACATTAGTTTTAATTTTGTATTAAATCCCGGTATTTGCCTGCACCCAGATAAAAAAAGAAAAAAGAAGAAAGAATGGAAGTTGTTACTGAAAGAAATAGTCTCTTTGGTTTGTATTTGGACAGCACCTAGCTTGGGGGCTGATGAAGCTCTGGTCTGTGACCCGGGCATCAAACTGCTGCCACAGCAAAATGTCCTTTAAATGCACTCTGGAGAGCAGTCAGATGCTATAGTCAGTTTGGTCTTTTAAGACTAGGGAAGAGAAAAACTTCCTGTGGATCAGTAAAACATGCATCCCATCTCCCTAAGTTTTCCTGCTTGATTCAGCAGAAAAACTGCTCTGTTTGGGTATAAACAGAGAAACCACAAGATCGGAATTTCACAGTGAGTTAACCCACCGTTTGTTTGTGGTGAGGTAATGTGGTTTGTGCTTTGTAACTTTCAGTGCTGGACTCATTTCACAAAAGCACTTTGCTACTTAGGTCCCACTGATTTTAATCTAAGTGGTAGCATCTTAAGGATGAGATGCCGTAAATATCTCAGCCCACAAATACAACAGCTTGTGGAGTTAAGACTTAACTACCAGCTGTATCTGCCAAAGTCTCCTAGGTAAAATAGTTTTGGTGGAATTCAGAACAATGCATTTAAATGTTCTGTATGAGAAAAACTTGATGGTTAACTGCACGTGTAAAAAATTCTAAAATGACTTTAAGATGCTATTTTTAATACTGTGAATTTGACCCATTCCTGTAGAGAGCAAAATTAACAGGTAGTTCTCAAATTTCCCTCTTTTCAGCTTGCCTAGAAATGGCAAGATATCAGAGCACTTTGTTCAGCAGACCTGGACAAAGTGGGCCGGAGTTTCACCAGGAAGTATGAACATCTGTCTTTGGCAGGTTGTTATTAGGCTTTTTTATGTTTTATCTTCAATTACCCCTTTTTTTTTCTTTCTTCACAGTTCCAGTTACTGCTTTGTTTTTTTCTCGTGCATTTGAGATGTCATCTCTCTGGGTACAGTTCTGCTCTGCCAAGGGGGAGTTGGAATCAAAAATCCCTCGGATATGGAGGGGAGGAGTTGTTCAGTGATATTGTACAGCCGCTGTTGCCAGGCTTGTACCCACTTGAAAAGTGTGGGCTTTTGGACTTGGCTGCCTGACACGTCCAGCTGATGTGGGCTGGCCTAGCATCTGCTGCATTCATTGTGTTTAATGCTGCATCCATCTGCTTTCTGTCAAAGCCACTGCCAACAAATTACTAATCTATTAGAGAAACATGGAAATAAGATTGCACTCCTTATTCCTGGCAATTCCTCTTGTATTTTGCTTGGCTTTTATTTTGCCCTTTTTCTTTTTTCTTTTTTTTTTTTTTTGTGGTCTGGGAAAGGTAGAAGAATAGCTAGTACTTGAAGTATTGAGGAAATGCTTAGGGAAAAAAGAAACATGGAAAAAAAATTGAAACTTGTTTTCCTTACTGAAAAGATACCACTTCCCTGTGCTCTTGGATATGTATCCCTGGAGATGAACGATGAGGAGCTATTTTAACTGAGCCACATATTTTTATGGAGAAGGTTCCACTGTTTTTTCAGTGTTGTGCTGACACTGGAAAACCCAAAGCGTGAAAGAAGAGATTCTTTGTCCCAATTCAGAGTAGCATCAAAACAGCAATAGTATTTAGCATTGGTGTTTGCTCCTCCAAGCATGCTGCTGAATCGTACTTTATAGACCCTAAATGACAAAACAAATAGGCTTTATGTAAATCGGACTGACAGTAGCTCCCAGTGGTTATGGATATCAAGTCTCCTAGTCTAGGGAAGGAATTTACTTCTTTGGGAATCAGTATTGCTAATAGCATGTACATAAAATGCATTAACTGTCTGTGTGTAATCTTTGAGTGCACATATACACTATCTTGCGCATTTTTCTTGCACAAAGCAACTGGAAAACTAGAGGAACATCCGAGTTGTGTGTTACACCTTTAACACTAAGCAGAGCAGTATGAAACTAGTCAACACTTCAGTTTGTGGTCACATACGCTGAATCAGAAGTGTTGTCTCAGCAACCAAAACTCTGGCTAGGGGCGATGGCTCACTGAACGGAAAATAGTCAGCTGCCAGAGGCCAAGCCTAGAGGAGAAGTGACAGGGCAGTCTAGAGTCAGCATAAAGCTGAATCTGGAGCCTTTCATCTCTGTTGAACCACATATTGGGGATATTTCTGTGGAGGTCCTCAGGCAGGCTCTTGGTTTCTGACACAGAATAGAATTGTTGCTTCATTTCCTTGCAAAACATAGGTCTTACGTGTTCTTGCTGAGGAGAACTTGCAGCAGAGTGAGTTGGTTACTGTGTAGGGAGGAGAGTTAGCCAAAGCACAGCGGCAGGACGGTATGAATTAATTATATGTGCATTCAAATGGTGGATGAATATATTTATTCTAAATACAAACAAGAGTTGCATGCCACCAGCTCCACTGCCTAGTAGCTGAGGGCTGAGGAGAGATGTGGCTGATCTCCATGTTCAGAGAAAGAGTCCAAGGGCTGCTGCCTTTGAACAACCGTGGGAATATCTGAGAGTAGTCAGGAAACTCTGCTCTGTGGCATCCCACAGGGAGGGAACGGGTTGTGTTTCCACTAATCTGCATGAGATGGAAATAAAGACAAGTCAAAACTGATGACTGAAGTAGTATAATGTGATCCATTTCCTAAAATACTTTCTATCATATCTTTACTGGGTTTTTTTCCTTCCTCTTTCTCATGCTGCTTGGGTTTGTTTCTATCACTGAATAGTGTACACTCACTTCTTGACCTTTCAACGTGATAGGGAAATAGGCACTCATGAGTTAAGCTGCTGCAAGTGGAGCAGTTTGCTCCAGTGACAACGTAGATTGGGGTCAGCTGCATTTTCATGCCATCCCTCATAAGGCAGCTGTTCATATTAGCATCTTTGTAATATTGCTGATTACTCTGGGAATACTAGTTTTCCCAGAGGAGGTGTGCTGTAAGCTACCACCCCTTCTGCTGGCATAGTCAAACCTGGAATTTACCAGGAAGGTAGGGTAGGACAGGAAGGAGTAGAGATGTTTCTTGGGGCCTGGCACCCATCCTCACTGTTCCATGCCAAAGCGCCTCTGACACAAATGGACAGAGCAGTTAGGAGCAAGAAGCCAGTGAGAATAGCCTGTTGCTGAAATTGCAGGAAGATGAAGAATGAGAACATGAAATTACAAAAAGATGCTCCCTTGAGCTTATATGTAATGGGTTTCTTACATGCCATGTATCTCTTTACTGCATAAGGCGGTTTTGTACTCTGCGCTATGTTGTTAACCCTCTGGAGGCTGTGCTTTTCTGTCTTTCCTCTCATCCCATCATACATAACAGGCAGAAAATGTTTAAGAGTACATGAAAATCAGGTTCATAGGGTCATTCAGGTTGTCTGCGTGCTCAGGAATTGTTCTTCGCTGACCTTGTATTCAAATCAGGGTCAGATAGAAGATCAGAGCAGGATACTCATGGCATTATCCAGCTGGGTCTCGAAAATCTCTAAGGAGGGAATCTGCACAAGCTCTTTGGGCAGCTTGTTCCACTGTCTGTCCTCATGGTGAAAAAGTTGTTCTGACATTTGAGGACAGTGGGGTTCACTTTAGTTCACATGTGTAAGTTCTGCAGCTGCTTGCTTCCTCAATAGATACATTTGCTCAGAAGTATGATGTTTTTCTCTGTGTTTTTTATCATTTTGTTCAGGAAACTACTCCAGACCACCAACGTACAGCGGCGTGCCCAACACAAGTTACAGTGGCCCAGGACCTGGCATGGGTATAAATGCCAACAGTCAGATGCATGGACAGGGGCCAAGCCAGCCTTGTGGTACCATGCCTCTGGGACGGATGCCATCAGCTGGGATGCAAAGCAGACCATTTCCTGGAAACATGAGCAGTATGACCCCCAATTCTCCTGGCATGTCTCAGCAGGGGGGCCCGGGGATGGGCCCACCCATGCCAACTGTGAACCGTAAGGCACAGGAGGCGGCTGCTGCAGTGATGCAGGCTGCTGCAAACTCCGCTCAGAGCAGGTATGCGTCCAGGTGAAAGGAGTTTAAATGAGTAGGAATGTTTTTTCTTGACGTTTCTGAAGTAACGACACTATAGAGGTGTCAGCATATGCATTTATACATGTTGTATCAGTGTCCTTATCTCTGGGAGGAGATAAGGTGGGGGAAGAATACTTTTTCCTTCAGTGTAAGGGGAAAACGTGCTATCGTGTTTGAATTATCCTTTCAAAAAGCAGCTGTGACAGTGGAGATGGTAACCACTTCCAGTTTGGTTCTTGGCATTGTAGGCTTTAGGAAAAGGCACAGATTTGCAGTGAATTAGGAATTGAAAACAACCCGTCTGCAACTTAAAATTGATTAGCTGGATATGTATTTTTTGTCTCCAGTAGGGAGAGGGCAAACGTATCCTTGGCTACTTGCCAAGTGCTTGACAGAGAGTAGGGAAGCTGATGAAGCTGCCCATCAGATCTTGCATTTACTGCTCATGTTGTGAGCAGCAGTGCTAATGGCAGTTCTCTTCTATGGGATGGCATGCAGAGGGGAAGGGGAGGGCAGGCTGAGAGGAGCAGCTGGAGGGGGAAGGAAGAAGGAGGCCTAAAAGCAATCTCTAGTTAACCTGGAGTTGATAACTGCCACTTATGCATCCATACGAGAGAACTTATACACAGGATTGTAGAGCTTGGAACCATCATCTTGTCTCCCCTTTGGGCACCATAACCGCATGTTGCCATTTGTGTATGGGGTTTTGGCAAAGACTCTTTTCTGTCCATGATTACTCTTAAGATGCCTGAATACTTGTGATGAAATCATATTTTCTGGGAATTTTTTCAGATGAAGTAATTTCCACATTTCTCTGGACTTAAATAACTCCTGATGTGTTTTATTATCTTTATCTGTTACAAGAAGTTCCATTACATTTGAAAATTACACGAAGCTGCTTGCACTGTTCTGATGAGCATGTCTGTGTGTATATATTAAGCATCTTGCATTTATTGATGCATATGCATACACAGATGCACATGTATGCACACAGGTATTTATCATTCAAGACCAGTGTTTGCAGACGCTAGAGTTGCTCTAATTCCAAGATACAATGTAAAACTAGAAATAGGAAGGTAATGTGTCCCTGTTGCTTTTTTGTTCTGTGAGGTTGGAAGGCAGGTGGCTTCTCGTGATAAGCAGTAGCAAACTTCTAAAACAGTAACAGTAAATCTAGTGTACTGCGTGTTCTTGTTCAGTAAAATAGAACCATGATACTTGTGAACCAGCATTCTCTTGCTTGTGTTGGTTGTTCAAACAGACCTGTCTAGTAGGATTTACAGAAGTCTGCTACTGTCTGTCTGGTTTAGGCTATTAACTGATGGGACAGGCACAAAGGAATCAATGGGCCATCACTGCAGCTGCAAGAATACTTTCTTTATATTCATAATAAAAGGAAAAGCTTATGTTTGTTGGTCTTGACAGCAAGAAAAGACTTTGTGTTAAGTGGAATGTATGTAGTTTTGATTCAGCTTACACCTTGGACATAGTGTGTGGCATTTGATCAAAAACTAGGTTAGATGATTACCACTTCCATCTCACACCCTCCTCCCAAGTCAGTTTTGTAACAATGCTTTTGGTTTCTAGCTTTGCCTAGGCAAAACTGCAGCATTACAGAGCCTTTCCATCACATACTGTCCATTCCAGTGCCCCAGCACCTGCGGAACGGCTGAGCAGTCATCAAATCTCTATTGCAAATACTGGCAAAAGGGATATTTATAAACTGCAAATTGAGAGAAACCTGTCACACCCCTCTGATGCCAGGGGGCTGCAAGCACACTGTTTTCCTCTTTGATCTCAAGTCAACTGTAGGGGTGAAAGCATAATGGCTTTTGCCTATTCCTGCAAATCCTCCATACCTGAATAGTGAAGGAATGTACTTGACAGTGATTCGTATTTGTGATACAGAGCAAATCCAAAGAGGCTGCTCTTTTGTTCTGCTTTAGGCCACCATACATTAGGTGCCTGCTTATCCCAGACAGTCTGGGGCTGGCAGATGCCCCGTGTTTTCTTCACAGCACCCCAGCTATGGCAGCACTCAGGCTCCCTTGATGCACCAGCCTGACCAGTATGGGTAGGTAGCAATGTAAACTAGACCTTGTTGGGATTTTTTTGTTAATGAACATGCCATCTGGCTGCTGAAGGAATATAAAAATCATGTGAAATATGCACAAGTACTTTCATCGTAGAGGAGATTGAAAGTTCTTGTTTCCTTTTTACTAACGCCACTGTTACAATAGGATGAAAATCTGCACGTCACACTGTCATACCTGCATGGCTTTTGGATTGGCTCCATTTCCTGCCTGAGTGGGAAATGAAGAAATTTGTCACTGAGAAGGAATCATCCCTCCTCCCTCTTTTACAGGAATTGTCTTTCTCCCCTCATTGTTGGTGTTCTTGTCTCACAGTGGTGCTGTACAACCCCATTGTCTGACCTGGTGCTGGTGTTGTCGTTGCTGCCTGGGCAGTGAGCTGCAATCCCCGAAATATGCTCCCATTCTGAGAGGTGGTGTACTGCAGGAATGATGGCAGGGTTCCTTGATGGCATCTTCATGAAAGTTCTGTTACACTGTAGTTGAGCATGTACGTGTTTGAAAAATTTCAGTTAGTTGTTAGTATAATTTTTAGGAGCACCAAGTATCCAGTGCAAAACATTCAGCTGAAATGCAGCTACTCTTTTCTCACCACTCCTTCACACTGTGATTTCTGTAACTGTATCATAAAACACTGGGAGTGGCTCCCAGCCTGTTTCTCCGTGACAACCAAGTCCAGCTTCACCTGAGATTCAGGTTTCATGGATTTCCCAGCCGTCATGTTATTTCAGTTGTTACCTGCATAGGAAAACTATAATACCCAAATTACTGCTACCTTCATGCGTATTAACTAGTTTTAATTACCAGTTTTCTCTAGGTGCTTTTGTTTGGATTTTTTCTTTATCATTTATATATGTGCATATGAAAAGTACAAACAAAAAAAAATAGAATGCAAGTCTATTGGTTGTCCTGTTCAAAAGAGCAGAAATTATTGAAATGGGAGAACACTTGCACCATACTATTTCATCTGACTGGAAAGACATCCACTCTTTCAATGCCAAATTGCATGAATGTTGTCGAGCCTTCTTCCTTGAATGTCTTGAGTTTCTAAGATTCTGCTGTGGGATTCAAAATCTGTTGGATATTTATTACTATAAAACACACTTCTCTGAAGACCTAGAAAGAAAATGAAATGGTTGTGTCAGAGTCATGATTACCCAGCAGTATTACTGTACAAGTTGGTTGTGATCCCCTTCAAAGTCAATTTGTTGAATCAGTAACCAAGTGTCAATAAGGGACAGAAATTTATCTTCAGCTGTTAATCCACAGGATCTATCCTTTACCAGCTCTGGAGTCTCATTTAGACACTGAAAGCTGGTTTGCCTCTGCCTTGCAAAGCCACACTAAGCAGCTGTGTAAAATGAATTTAAATAGCATACATTAGAATAAAATCACTTCCACTGGGGTGGAAGATCAATGTTCGTTAACCAGAGCTGGATGATGAGGATCTGAGTGTCAGCCAGTTATACCTAGGTATCATCATCAGTGCAGACCACCATCCTTTTAATTAGAGAAGATAAAATCATATAAATAAAAGTGTGGCTGTGGAAGATACTAGGTTTACACCATTAGAATTAGCCTTTGAGCTCACCTTGAGGCCTGCTCTATGTTAAGCTTAGATTCTACAGCTACATATCTTCACTGTAACATAAAATCTTAAGATGTTCTAGTCTCCCTTTTGCACAGAGGCCAGTGTTTCCCAGATGATATGTAGCATGTCATGCTAAAGAAAAGAAAGGTGTTTTTAAGACCTCTTCATTAAACCGGCACTATCTGTGGTTTCAGGCTACCCAAGATGCTTAAGCAGGTTCTGGGTAACAGTTTACATCAGGCAATGCTAAATAACTCTAATACCTTGTATAGTAATTCTGCTTATTTTCAGGAAGGCAGTGTGAAGGAACTGCAAAACTGTGTTTTCCTTTTTATATCTGTCTTGGTCTCAGCACACCCATTGACTGATAAGGACTATATGTTGAAGACCTAAGATAGCCACTGCTAGGTTCTGCTCCCGAAGGTTAGAACCCAGTGGAGGCCTCTGAGAACCAGGTGGCTCCAAAAAAGAACATGTCTTTTGCCACACTGTAGTTCTTACAATACAAGTGATAACTTGAAATTTTTCAGGACTGTGTTTCACTGTCTGTGAGCTTTTGTTTCCTACAGGAAGTGTCCAGTATACACTTTTAAAAATTGATTATTAGGTTGACACCTGAAGTCAGCAGATGTTTTTAGAGCTAGATGCTCATCATCATCGTTTTCAGCATCTGCTGTGCTCACAGTGAGTGTCATTCTGAGCGTGTTATCTTAGCAGTTGACGGTGATGACTGTAGTATATGGAAAGGTAAAAACATAGTTGTGAAATAGCTGGCTTATGTACTGTTAGCAGCGTGGCCTTGGGAAGATGTAGTTTAGTACTATGTGGCTGTAAAGTACACATCCAGCTGGATGCTAAAATGAGCCTCTTGCTGGTGTTACTACAGTTATCGATACCTGAACTAATTACTGTAAAATGACTTTCAGTGTGCCTACACATGAGGAGCAGTCCTAGCTTTGAAGGCAGCATCTTTGACCTCAGTGTACTGTAACTTAATATGATTCTCAGAATTGCATGTTGCAGTTTTGTAAATTAAAGCAATTTTTTTTAATAGATTGAATGAATTTAGAATTCAGTGTCATTGATTTTAGAGTAGGCAATTTAGACATAGTAGTTTATTAAACTGAGGAATTGGGATCCAGCTTAGCTATTTGCAGCCTCTGGCCATTTTAAATCCTGGTCATTGGGTTTCTAAATTGAAGTGGATATTTACATTATTGTCCACTGATCCCCATGCCACCTGGGAACTGGTGTTCAATTGCTATAGTAATGTGGGTGTTGCATTGCTTTGACATACTTCTAGGCATACTCTAGAATGTGGTTCTGGTTCTGAACTGCTTAGAGGCTGGTTAGATGCCAGAGCTTCATTGTGGTGAGGTCAGAAGAATTCAGGTAGGTTTTCATTCGGCCCTAAAACTGATCTCTACAAGCTGACTGATATAAGAGAATTTCTGTTGTACAGAAAACCAGTTACAATTTGTGTAAATACGTTTTAAATGTGCATTCTAGGTATGTTCTTTTTAGTCTGTGTGTATACATGCACATGCACACTTCTGCACATACAGGCCGATGAACCTTCCATCAGCATTTCTCCCTTGCTAGGTATGTATAATTCATACTCCATGTTGCTGGTGCCAGCAAAGCACTTTTTCTGTATTATTTTCTCCAACAGCAGGGTAATGTAGCACTGCTGATGGACTAGAAGGTACTGGTGAGGAAATATAGTAATGGACATGGTGCATTAAAATGTCAAAAGGAAAAAGAGCAAGGCGGAAATGGGGAATAAATTTTTTAAAAAGAATAATAGTATAAATAAAACCCAGAACTCTTTTAGGTGTTTTACATCCTAGAGCCTGTCAATTTCTATGCAATATTTTCTAGTCTGGCCCTTGTGATCTTGAAACTTTGGTTTAAAATTCTAATTGTGATTTTAAAAGCTGTGGTTATGTAGCAGAAGACTTGAAGTGCTACAGTAAAACTACAGTCTTTAATCCCTGGAGAGAGTATGTATTTTCCATTGTTTTTCCTTTTCCCCTTAAGCGTGGAGGTGTTCTCTGCTGGGAAGTGCAGTGGAGTGCAGGAAGGTTAAGTACTCATTCAAGTTTCTTTGCTTATTCAAACCAGGCTGCTTCCAGATGAAAGGCTGCCAGCTGTGAAATCCCCGACGTAAACTAGGCTAAGATAGGGCTGGTAGCCATAATTGGAGCCAGTGCAGGGGTACGTTATCTGTTGCCTTTGAAATAGGCTCCTAGCAGAACTGCTGTTCTTGACGGGTCTTTTATTCAATATTCAGTCACAGGGAAGGAGTTACTCCTGTTTGAATTCAGGCCTTTTACAATTCTTCAGTCTCAAGGTGTCTCATCATTTCATCTCCACCCTGTTCCTCCCAACATGCCCAGACTTTGGATTTCCTTTAGGAATCCTGAGAGATCACCCTGCTTTGCTTTCTGTTTGCACTGTTTGAATATCCAGGCAGTACATTTAGTTCATGGAACTACTTTTGGCTTCCGAAATACAGAAAAAAAGGCATGTATGGTTTCAGCTGGAGCAAGTGGTATTGCTTCTTGGCCTAAATGGCTGTACAGTGTTTCTGTGAACTCTGAATAGCTGCTGTGCTTGCTCCACCTGAGGCTGGCAGCATTTCAGTAACAGGTGGAATATTTTCTCTCTGAGCCAAGTTTCTCTGTGATTCGAGGGGTTAAAATTCCAAGTATTAATGCTTTCTGTAACTGTAATTTCTAAGGGAGCTATTAACCACTACTGACATTCTTTTCTTCAGAAGGACCCATGCTTCTTCCTGCTTCATGAGAAATAGTTATGTCAAACTGGTTTTTTTTTTTGTTCTTTTTTGAAATGGCACTTCCTTTTCCTTATGTTTTGCTTTTTAAAGGAGAACCATATATGGCTTTTCTACAGTGTATTAGGAAGGGTGAAGTACAACTTAGATTATATGTATTTATTATAGTAAAGGGAGAGCTGGCAGTCACACTTTGTGATTTTTTTTTTTTTCAATGGGGATGCGTTTTGTAGATCAGCTCAAAATTGCTGATAAAATCATGTAAGGATTGGAAGAAAGTTTACATGCTGAGCTAACTGAAGCCATTTCTTGTAGGAGGCTAAGAAAAATATATTTTTATCTGGAATTTTGTTTTACTAAAAGGTAAATCCATCATTCTGGAGCCCTGGATGTCACCATGCTGCAGAGCTCGTGCAGGCAACCAGCGATTTGGGGAGGCATTTTTTTCTTTCTTTGTTGCTCATCAATCAAGTCGACTGCTGTATGTTGTTCATGCTTTTAGAGATTCACCACAGACCTCAAGAGTCCTACTCCTTTCCTTCTTCAGAGACTAACCATTCTTAAGTTGTGAAAGCAGGAGCATGTTGGGAAGGAAGGGTGATTTTCAGAGTCATGAATGAGAATTTTCGTTCATCTTAGAGACACTTCTAATTCAATTATTATTGTGTCAGGATTATTTTTGGCTTGATTTGGTTATTTAGGAGAGCTGTTGCCCTCTACAGAAGTGCTCATGATTTTGATGCCAAACTGCAGTGTAGGACTGTGTAGTGTATTAACATTCTTCCTCAGAGTCAGATGTTATGTAGAATTTTGTACCTCAAAAGCTGATCTTTAGGGCATTAAGAATGCAGTACTTCATTAATTGTTACTATATAATACTAAAGAAAAAGGGAGGACTTTAGATTGAGTATTCTTTCTTGGGTGGCAAGAAAATGGATTTTCACACTGCCTGTCTTTTTGCCTATTAGCTGGAAGATCTACTAGTTTAAATCACAGCACTAGTCACAAAAAAGGAAAAAAAAAAAAAACACCACCACAAAAAGAGTAGCAAAACAATCCCAAACCCCAGGAAAATAGCCATCTCTTTAATGGGACTCATGAAGAAAGCTAATTCCATGACTGCTCTATGTGATTAAAATCTCAAAAGGAAGAAGAACAAGGCAGAAATGGGAAATACATTTTTTTAAAAGGAATAATAAATAAATAAAACCCAGAACTCTTTTAGGTGTTTTACATCCTAGAGCCTGTCAATTTCTACACAGTATTTTCCAGTCTGGCCCTTTTGATCTTGACACTTGGGTTTAAAATTCTGATTTTTACTAGACATATAAGTAACCTCACAAGAATCATATTGAATAGTAACATAACAGCAATATGATTTTTTCAGCGGTGGCCTGCAGTCCCACTAACACATTGTATACCTGTTGCAGTTGTCACAGTAGGTTTCAGGCATCCTCTGAGCCAAAGATGAAGAAAAGAGCCAGCTGAAACCATGCTGACCTATGCACTGCATTGCTCTTATGAAACTGTCTGGAGTGCCAAAGTGCCAAGGCTGATGGTAATAATGGTAGTAATAATATTGATAAACATATTAACAGCTTCGGGCTGTTGGGCAAAGATAGGTAAGAGAAAATGTATCTGTTGGGAAATCCCTCTGGAGAACTTCCTGGCCGTGCTGCTGCACAGGCACAGTTGCATTCATTGTGCTGTCAGCCTGATGACATTTTACTATGAAAAGATACACTGAAGAGCTGGCATGAAACAAACTGGATTTTGTTAGATTTTCAGTTGGTTGCCAGCACAGTGAGCTCCATGGAACTGCAGCGGTGCTCAGAAATGGTGTGGGGACATGACTGAACATGGTAAGACCTTGGTGAAAGGCAGCAGGAGATCCACATCCGCAGGTGGAAGAGGACAGAGCTTAGGGGTTGAGCCTCTTCCAAGGCAGTGCCCTACCTTAGGACATTGCATCAGTGAAACACGCAGTGTGTCCTTAGCTTCCTGTAGCTTTTTAGCACCACGCTTTGGTGACCTCCCAGCTGTTCATATGTGGGAACAGACTCTTACCCACTTACAAGTGATCATTCTGGGAGAGAGTTCATAGGGCCTTCTGACTTTTTAATACAGCTATTTATAAACATGCACAAAAATAGAAGGTGCATAGTGAGCGAGTCATATGAGTCATTCCCATTTTGATATCAAGTCACACCAGGCTAAAATCACCCTTCTTGGCATTCCAGTTCAGATTGACAGCATCATGCCATACAGGGCAAATTTCTTTTTTCGCTACAAATCCAGTTCATGCATTCTCCTGCTTGCCAGCCAGATTACTGCAGCACTCTTTCACCCATCACGCACTCCATTTCGGCTAAGAAATGTAACTCCTCAGTGCTCAGATATTGTCTGATAGGGACAGTGTGCAAGCAGCTGCTGTTAGAGCTGCTGTTTAAATCCACATTGTCAGGAAGCTAAGCAGGGGTCACTAAGAGTAGAGCTTCGATGGTATTACAAGCCATTTGACTTGGCCTACTTTTCAGTAGTCTAGTGTTTTCTATCACACGACATTATTTTGTATTTATCCAGTAGAGGTTGCACTGAGTACAAAGGGCTTAGTTCTTACACAAATAAATTCAGGTACAGAGGTCTGGTTGCACTTGTAGAAATGCTGTGCAATAAAGGCGTTTCATGGAATCCTTGTGGGTTTGAAGACTGGTGACAAAATGCTGTGGTCACCATGAAATTCAGACAAAAAAAAACCTTCCATTAACACAGTAGGAGCTTTATAAAAACAAAATAAAATCACTGCAACCTAAAAAAACAACCAACCAACCTATGGTATTTCACTAAATATCCTTCTTGTTTTTCGGTCACACACCCTTGTATCATTAGGATCAAATGAAGTTAAGGATTTATTTTTCTGCAGGCTTGTGCAGTGTTCACTGTATTCAACTACTTTGTTGAATTCTTCATTATTATTCTTGGATCTCTTCCTCAGTTTTTGTTACCTGTAAAATGGGATAGGGGGATTTATTCTGATCTCAGCATGCATTCCACAGTACAAAATGCTGTGTAGTTGTTTTGTTATTAGCATCAATACTCATGAATACTCATGTGCCTCTTATGTTGCTCTTCCAGTGTGTGATGTAGTGTGATGCTCCTGCATTTTATTGGGCTTTAAATGACAACCAAGTAGGTAGCCCACCAGGGAGATGTTTTCACTGGAAGTAGTGTGGTTGACAACAGCATGTAAACAGTAAGTTTTTGTGGCTGCTTTTCTGAGGGGCTAAGCATTGAATCAGCCTGATGGGAACAACTAATTTTTAAGTTTCTTTTCCCTCCTTGGTTGTTTATTAGTGAAATCTGAGTAATGGTGATGATGCTAAAGGCGCAAGTATTTGCATAATCAGAAGAAAAATAAAATATTTAGAAAGGCTATTTCTGTTATTCTTCCAAAAAGTGTCTTGCACAGAAATTTTTAGATCAGCCAAACAAAAAAAGCAGGCAGTGTGATCGGTCTGATTGCAGTGGATTACAGGGTGATGTGCACTGTCACATAATTGTGATGCTAGGAAGTTACTCCCCATTTTTAGCATTGCCATTTAGGCCTGAACATTGGGAAGAGCAGTTCGGTGTTGCGTCTGTGTGCCTGATGTGAGCAGACACGAACACGCACCCCAGTACAAGTCTGGATGCTTTTTCATTTATGCTTCCTAGTGTTTTGTCAGTGTCGGTGCATTTCAGAGGTTTGACCTCCCCTTTTCATGCACACACACACAAGTAAAACATTTTATTTTTCCTTCTAGGCTAAAAAATGGAAAAACTCTCATGGCAGACCTGGCACCTGTCACACCACCAGCTTTTGTGCTTGCTTTTTAAAACTGTTATCATGAGTGGCGAGCTTCCCCACTGAACAGAGGAAATGTAAATCCAGGCTAGTACACTTATAGTAGCAGGTGACAAGAGGGGGATGCTTTTCTTTCAGATATAGTGATGTTAAACTTGTTTTATTTACATGGGAACTGCCTTTAATGCCATTTTATATCTGCTCAAGCCAATATTCAGATTTCATGTGTCTTGGCCATTGCTACCAGCTAACAGCACTGACATACCAGTGAACTTCCAGTTAGAGCAAAGTAAGCAATGTTGGGGTTTATTTTCCCTTTCTCCCTTCTCCCTCCTCCAGTTCTCCCATATCCCCTGACAACAGAAACGGTTCCACTTCTCCAAGGAAGCCCATAATGTAGTGAGAAGAAAAATCTGTAACAAAAGAGCACATGTATCTGCCTGCACATGTTTATGTGTAAATTCTCCAGGGAGAAAGCATTCATGGGTCTCACTCCTGAATTACTCTCATTATAATAACCCATTTGGTGTCAAAGTATGACAGATTATAAGCGCTTAAGGCTAGTCCCAGCTCAAGACAGATTTAAATAAAGTACTTCTGGTTATTGTGCAGGTCAGTGTGTTTAAATAACAACCCCCCAAATCATACTTTGACATTTAAAAGAGAGAGGAAATATTGTCATGCTGCAGACCTGGCACAGATAAGCACAGGGCAATTTGGTCAGTACACTGTGATTTGTGAGTGCAGCCTAACGCAGTCATTTTCACAGTTTGTAATCAAGTAGCCACCTTAGCAGTGTGTCAGCATTAAAAAAAAAAAATGTTCCTTTTAAAATGTTTACACAAATTACTCCCCTGAGGTGCTGC
This sequence comes from Pezoporus wallicus, assembly GCF_028554395.1. Taxonomy (NCBI): domain Eukaryota; kingdom Metazoa; phylum Chordata; class Aves; order Psittaciformes; family Psittacidae; genus Pezoporus; species Pezoporus wallicus. Next base: position 3,579,375 of record NW_026635157.1, read on the forward strand.
AGTGCACTCGCTGCAAAACTGATGTAGGTTAAAGATCTGGAGCAGAAATGGCAAACTTCCATGAGCTTGGAAGCTCATGGCTTTTCTTCTCCAGCCAATTGCTCAGGTGGCCAGGCCACAGTAACAGGATAGTTCTTCAGCTCCAGTGCCAAGGGTAACTGGGAGAAATCCCTGCATTACATGAGTGCTGTGGCAAGTGTCAGGAAGCATAATGCAGATGTGCCTAAATAATAATTGATGCAAGCTTGCGGTCACCAAGATGAGTGAGGTGTGACTTGGTGGCAGCTCTTGTCTCCCTGGGCTGAATGACCCATCCTGGCTCCCATCACTGCAGCACTGCTCTTTCAGCATCACCCTGCTGTGCCATGCTGCTGGACTGGGGCTCACCCAGCTCCTGGCCAGGGTGGCCTCCTTGGAGCCTGTTGCTGCCTCACAGCACCCTGCTTTTGAGGCTTCCCTGTGATCCTCTCCCTTCCTTCAGCAGACCTGGCTGAAAAGCTCTATGTTCCCACTGGAAGGACCTTCCATGTGTTCACCCTGAAGGTAGCATCTCTCTTTATGTTCCTCCCTGCTCCTCCTGCACCTAAACACCTTTGGCATTTTGTGAGAATGCTTCCAGCACTTGTTCATTCTTCATTTCCATCTACTCTCTCCTCTGTTTCCATCTTTTCTGCCCCAAACTGTCCTCACCTCCAGCCTTTCTAGACTCTCCACTTCTGAACCCTTCTATTCCCTATGTTTTTCCATGCTCAACTTGCCTCTGTGCTCAGGTTGCCACAAGCAGAAGCCGGATCATTTTTTGTGACTATATGAATGGCTTTGCTCCAGTGTTACAGATTTAGATCAAAAGGTGAGCAGAGTGTCAGATGCATACCACAAAATCCACAGAAAGTTATAGACTGTGATCACTCTGCATGCAGTAGAAACCTGAACTTTGACATGTTTCCATAGGAAAAGTTGTGTTTTCATTCCTTGTCCTGCTGAGTAGTCCACTTTTATCATTGTCCATAGCTAAAAAACACACCTACATCTGAATTTAATTTTGTAGTTAGCTCAGATTTGTTCAAATCTGAGGAAAATTACAGTAAAAACCTTCATCAGATGGCAATGCTGACGAGGTACTAAATCACATAACAGCAAGCGTTAAATACAAGGGCTGCAGAGTGTAGCAGTTGGAGACAACACACTAACCTGCTGGTCATTTCAGGTCCAGCTAAAGGGAAACATCTCAGTGTAAGAGATGCTGCTTTGCAGCTGAGATCAGCCGTATTGCCTATCTTCTTTCTTACAATTTCTTTGTTCTGCTTTTTAACAATGACCAGATCTCACATGTCATCTCCTCTCTTTAAATACATGGACTTCTGCATTAGCTCAGAAGACACAATTAGATATGATGCTGCTTGTTTTGCAGAGAAAAGAGATTAAGTGCAGATTAAGCTTTGGGTAGATTGCAAATGAAGGAAAACAAAAGAGCAGAACAGGACCTTCTTAAAGGGAATGCTTTGAATTTGTCCAGTTGTATTTTGGATCCAGTAGTACACCAGACTATCAACAGCACAATGAAGGTGACTGTTTAGGATCATAGAGTCATTCAGGATAGAAGAAACCTCAAAGGGTCTCTGGTCCAACCTCCTTCTCAACAAGCTCAGCTGAGAGCTTAGGTCTTTATCCAGTTGGGTCTTGAAAACCTGCAAGGACATAGATTGCACAACTCCTCTGGTGCCTGACTGTTTTCACTGGGAAAAGGGCTTCCTTACATCAGTCTGAACTGGTCAGGTTTTAACTCTTGCCCACTGTGTCTCATCCTCCCACCAGGCCCCACTGTGAAGACCCTAGTTTCATCCTCTTGCTGACCTTCTTGTTGGTGCTGAGAACTGCTGTCAGGTTCCTCCTGAAAGCCGTCTCTGCCCCAGGCTGAACTAGCCCCTTGTTCTTCAGCCCCTCCAGGGTGAGTGCTCAAACCCCGACCGTCTAAGGGGTCCTCTACTAAGCTCACTCCAATATGTTGTCATCATCTTTCCTTTACAGATCCCTGGGGGATCCAAAGTAGACATGATACTCTAGATGGAGTCTAATGGGTGCAGAGTAAGGAGGAGATGATCAGTTCCCTCTGTCTCCTGCCTCTGCTCCTGTTCGCACAGCCCAGGATGTTGTTGGCCCTCTTTGCTGCCAGGGCACTCTGCTGGCTCCCTGTCTGCCAAGATGCCCAGGGGCTTTTCAGTAAAGCTGTTTCCCTAGTCAGGACCATGTTGGCACTGCTGCAGCAGGCTTGTCCTTCCCAGGTGCAGGACCTTGCACTTGTCCCTGTTGACTTTCATAAGGTTCCTGTCAGCTCATTCCTCCAGCCTGTCTAGGTTCTGCTGGGTGGCAGCCCTTTCCTCGAGCATAACAACTGGCTCTGGCATTATGCAAGTGCTGTGAGTTACTAAAATGTCAGCAGGGTAAATAAACCACAGAAAGCAAGCAGATTCCCCCTCCCCTTGCCATTTTTAATCTCTTCCATTTGGTGTATACTTGGACATCTACTTGTAGCAGTAGAGCAGAAAAAAATAATGTGTAGGCTTAAGTACAGTGTTTAAATTGATAGCATAATCCTAAATTTGTACTGGCACAGCTGATTTTTCTTCTAAATGGGGAAAAATATGTGATCTGGGATCACAGTATTAGAGGAGTTAGAGCTGGAAAATACCTGACAGGTTATCTAGTTCATATGTAATGCAGGGTTTCTCCAACCAGTACATTTTCTGTGTTGTCTGTGTGCAAAGTGTCAGGTACTGGGTTTTTCTTCATTGCCTCGGAGGGTAACTGCATCTCATCTCAAAGACATTTTTTCCTTATATTCAACACAAGTGTTTCTTTTCTTAATTTCTTCCTATTATTCCTAATTATTGCTTGTGTCATCCCAGCCATTGGTGTTTATGTGGTAAATACTGTAAAACTGAATGCTTAACTGGGTTTGTTCTCCTATAGAATTCATAGTGGTCAGTTGAATATTTGCCATTAGATACCACTACGTGTACAGCAGACTTTAAAAGACTTGGGTTTTATTTATTCCTCCCAGAAAAAAAGGAGGAGGGAACTGGGAGATGTAGGAGTCTGGTAGTATGCTTTGAGGTAACTGCTTCTTAAATAGTATGTTGGATACGCCTTTACTAAAAGCAGCACAGAAGGAAACATAAGATTTTTTACTTAATTCCAACAGCCAACAGATGATGCTGTGACCTTAAGCATATATAAATATGTTTAGCAGCTGCTGTGTAACATATTTATATGTGTTTAGTGACCTGGAGGTTAATCAAAATGAGTTTGGTGATCTCAGCTCAGTTCTTAATGGACTCCACTTCATATTATAGCACTGATGCAGCACAATTTGTCACAGTCAGCAGTCTTTACTCAAAGGAGGCCCACTGTGGAGTGAGAATTAAGGACTGAAGTAATACCTGATTATTTCTCCCTAAAGAAACTTTCCATTCCAAGCCATCATAGAGCAGAATAATATATGGAGGAGCTCTGTACTGTGCACTGCACCCACTCTCAGGATAAAATGTTCACTCTTATGGGATATGGCCTTTCAGTATTAGTGCTTTAGCTCACGTGTGCTGAGGTCAGTGCTTTGACAGGGGATCAGGAAAGGACAGAGTTCTGCCAGGGATGGTGCTGAGTCTTTTCACTTGCTGGGCCCTTTCCAGAGATGCAGAGCTGTGTCCATTCCAAGTGCAGCATTACATGAGTGGATGAAAGGGAAAGATACTGACTTGCCAGATGAAATTTTGGAATTAGGCTCTGCCATTCAGGTCTTTCTGAGTACCGAAGCAATCTTTTTTAGACTTCAGTTGTTTTCTTGCTGTCCTGACCAAAGCTAGTATATTTCTTTTATTTAATTTCTACTCTCCATCTAAACTGGAAGTAGTTTCCTACTTTTTGATTTAAAGCTGTTGTACAGCAGTATGCTTTCATGATCTACAATTGAGATTGATGTCCATGGTGGGTAACATGAAATAGGTTGTACCTCAATTTGAGACAATGAACAGCCCCACAGTTTAGAAGATATATATGCTATAGGAAGTAATAGTATTGAAATATTAGTAGGTAAGGACCAATTTCAACTTACTGCAAGTTGCATATCTCTTGTGTATTTTTAAAGCAAAAGAAGGACATTGGAGAGTTAGATACATGTAGAGACTTCTGCCTTTTCCAGAATTTCAGCCTTACTCCATTAAGGAACCTCTCAAAGTCCATTACTTCTCTTTTAAAGTGTAGAAATGCACTAGTGTGTTCTCTTCATCTTCACTAGTAACTTTACCCAGTAACAGAAAGAATCTTGCTTTTCCAGCATAGAAAGAAGTTTTCATTTAGCTGCATTTGTTGAAATATAGCCATTTTCAGCTAAAAAGAGGTGGGTGGGGATGTTTAAGATACAGTATTTACATAAGAAAAGCTAGATTGTGTGACTGAAATCTTTTAAAGTTGTTGCAAAATGTTCCTGCTGCTTTTGTTTCCCTTTGTAATTTTCCCTTGGAGCATTGATCCACTGTGCATTTTAAATCTTTTCCCTCCACTACTCATCACAAGCTTCATTGAGGAAATGACATTGTATGGCAGTTGTCTCCTTCATATCAAAAGAAAGGCTTTGCCTCTTTGCAAGAATGAAGAAAAGTTTGTCTTCAGAGAGCAAAGGACAAAACTGACTTGGAAAAAGATGCTTTATTTAGATAACGCGTTCTCTTTTCCTTTGAAGAAATTCACAGTGAGCCAAGAAAAATTAGGCCAAGTAGTGCTTTAATGGTCTTCCTCCTGTACCTCCTAAAAAAGAAATCTATTTCTACCATTGCGTTAAGAATCTGTCATGAATTTGGAGAAGACAAGAAGCCACTGAAGTTGTTCATGGTTGTTGGTTTGGGGGTTGTTTGCTTTGTTTGAATACTGTATAATAGTGAAAAGCAGAATTGATACCAAAACTCCATCTTGCTGCTTTCCCTACCTGTAGGATAAAACTAAATGCTTTGGTTTTTGTGAGGAGAAAAAAGCTGACAGGTACTAAAACTATGCAAAGGGGTGGTTGCTTCTTTCTTGTCTCCCTTATTTGGAAAACCAGCATAAATTTACAAGGGGTACATTGAAGAAACAGGTCTTAGTTTTGTGTTTTCATATACAGGTAAGTATATTTTTGCCTGTGGTTTTGTATGATTTTATTTGTATATCCATACAGACATACCATAATATGTGCAGTCTTCAGCTAGACCAAGAAAAGGTATATGTGTATAAGGTATATATAAATCTGTATTATGGATTAAAAGAATAAAAGGTTATTTTTGAAGTTGGATCATGCATTACATCAGGTTATTCTGCTTACTTGGATTATTTTCTTCCTTGTGCGTCAGTTTATCTATAGAATTTGATAAACCAAGTACAAAGCATACTTAGATACTTTTTACAACTTGAGAGTAGGTAAGGTTTAGCCTTCGAAAATATTTGGTCTGAAGATCTTCGTGTCTAGAAGATGTGGAGAATTAGGTAAGGGCTTCATTTAGGGCAGTTTTTCAGACAAACTTAAGTCTCAGTCATGAAAGCATTGTACAGTTTTCAAAACCAAAGTAGTTCAGCTGTGCTAAGATTTCCTGTTGCAACAGAGTGTAGTATGTGCGTGGGTTTTTGTAAGATCAGACATAGATGTCATGTACAAAAGATGAGCATTGTATTCAATGCAGTAACGTCAGATAGAGAAATCTGAAACAGTCTGTGGTACCCATTATTCTTCTGGTCATTTCGCTGTTTCTTAAGCTGTGGCAGGTAGGGATTTCTATCACATAGTCAAAATGGCAATTCACTGGAATATGCCAATGCTAGGTTCTGATTTTGACTCCTGATCACATTGCTGTTTACTCATAGGATAAATAATATGAATTGTATTTTTCTGCTGATTGGTTGTGACATAAAAAGACACTGTAGACATCTCTTGAAATTTGTGTTCGGTCAAATTCTGTCTCAGATACACAGTAACTAATTCAAGACTAATTCAGAGCTCCCCATGTTGATAAAATGAACTAATTGTGTGCCTTGTTCTTAGCTATTGGCAAACAATAGGAGATGTACTCTGTGACAAACCACAGCATCTTTAGCAATGAGGTACTTAATGAGAGATGGTCTGTGTGCTCTTTCTTCTTGCAGGCAAGGCAATTTTCCTGCCATGAATCAGACCGGTATTATGGGATCCAGCTCCCCCTACACTCAGCCGATGAACAACAGCTCTGGCTTGATGAACCCGCAAGCGCCACCCTACAGCATGGCACCTAACATGGTGAACAGTTCAACAGGTAATGGTGGGTAACCTTTCAGCAGTCTTTCCTCCACAAATCTGCTTACCAGTATCAGCCCTGGGCTGGTGTCAGAGGGATGGCCTTTCTTCATTCGGTTCACCCCAGCTGGATAGTGTGGAGTGGTTTGAAACTGGGCTAAAGTATTCACATTTTTTTGTACAGTAACTCATACATTTTTCATTAAGTCCTTTTGTGCAGCATGTAGATGAGTACAGTGTTTTGAACAGTTCCAGCAACACTCGGACCCAGTTTGACGTAGTTGTTGACTAGCAAGTATATGTATATTTGTGTGTATGTGTCTGCAAGAGAGGGAAGGGTAAAAAACCCCATCTTTTAAGAGGCTGCTGTAGCTTTTCAGTGTCTTACTTGCCAAGATTGCAATTTCAGATATTTAATGTGGTACTGGTTTAAAAAAAGAGATGTGCACCTGCTCTGACTTGAAGATGCTCTAAGCTGAACACTTAAAATAATTACTCTGTTCTGAAAACATAGGCCATATTTACTGTTTCTAAAATTCATATAACCATATATAGGGTTTCTTCATTTACTTATTTAAATATCAGTATATGAAATTTAATTATAGCTGCCTTTTGGGAAAAAAAAAACAAAACACAAACCACAAAATATTCAGTGTAGGTGCTGAATTTATTATTTATGTCATGAATCGTGAATTTAGCATTGTTTGCAGCTTTGTGTGTGACTGTGAAGACAGGTGAATGCATTCTGTGCAAATATGCTACGTAGTCCATTTTCAGCTTGAACTCCTAACAGTTATCCTCCATCAAGATAATACTTCAGTAAAGGTCAATTCTTCGATTGGGGTGGGTTTGGATGGAGTTTTAATGACCTTGAAGTGGATCCTTTCAAATACTTATTCTAGTCATGGAGTTTCTGTGCATGCTTTACTGATTACATTAGACCTTTTTGAAATGTTGGAGGTTTTGAAGTTTTTCTGAAAGCTCATGTGCCAGGATGATTTGACATTGTTCCTTAGTTGGTTTCATTTCTACTTTTGTTTATTTCTGTAGAGATACGTTACTGTTTAAATTGGATCTTGACAAGAGCCTGTTTTCGGTATCATCCTCTCTGCCCTGCGTAGCCCATTTCATGCCTTCATCTCTTGCCTCCTTACCTGACTTTCCTCCCTGTCAGTTTTACACGTCACTGCTTTCTGCACAGAAATCGGCCACTGTGAGAATCTAGTGTGTAGTATGGCTAGAAGTTTTCTTTCCTCTATACAGGAGTTCGTGAGCCACCTAGCAGTGTCATAGTTTTCAGTAGTATTGTGTTATGGTTTTGGTAAGCAGAGGAAACCGAAAGGAAGCTGTTAATCAGTAAGATTAAAAAAAAAATAAAGAAAATCAAAACAACAAAAAAAAAGGGGGCTTTTTCCAGAGCTGTCTTGGAAGCCATTGGTTAATCCAGACAGCTCACTTCACCGTCTGGATGAAGAGGGAAAAACTATTCGAAAGACCATTAGATAATAGCTTGCTTTTCCCCCACTAGAGCTGTCCCAGGTAATATTATGTTTTGTTTGTGTACTTACATGTTTTGTCTGGCTTGCTGAAATAAAATTACTTCTGAGCATTGAAACTGTGCTATAAATTCTGTTTTGCTATTAGCAGAAGTAATTTTTCCCTCTTTTTCTTTGGCCCCCAGAGCTGCAAAAATAACCAACAGCAAGCAGATGGCAGAGTGCCCTGCCTAAGAAGATTTATGTATTCCTAAGGAATAACCAGTTTAAAGGAAGATTCACAGAGGTTTTTTGTTCAGATAATTCAGCCATTTGTTATTTCATACAGTGGAAATCTGTTCAATGCAAGGCCATTTATCCTAGCAGTCTTTTGTATGGGATAGTCATACTCTTTTTATTGTGTTATGCATTCTGAAATATTGGATTTTTAATAATTTAAACATTTATCAGGGGTTTTTTTCTGCCAGTGCATTTGTGAGGTTTTCTTTTGTTCCAGTTTTATTAATTCAAAGATTACCCAATGGAAAGTACGTATGAGATGAACTGGAGGAGTTCGGTGCACCTCTTTTCATCTGTATGTGAGCAGACATGCATCTAGATTGCTTTATGCAGCCAGCATCCAAGAGCACGCACATGGGACAGCAGGGCAAAAGAGAAAATTAGGTGTGAGTATACTGCCGGGGGCACATGCAGTGGGATTGCTGTTACTTCCCCCTATCCTGACTCATCCTTCTGCTTAGGTAAAAGAAATGAAAGGCTGAGCTTAAGGCAAGTGTAAATACAGTACTTCCGTATGGTGGTGCCTTGAGCTGGGGAAGCGCTTCAGGATCAGCTCCAGCCCTGCATTTGATAAGATGCATTTGATGAGGTGGAGAACTTGCGGGTGATACTTACTTATGGGCTTTGTGTAACAGCATTTTCTGTGACACAAAGACCAGTTCTGCTATCTGGCTCTTGATCCTTCCCACACACTCAGTGTAAAGTCACCAATAAACCAGGGTTCAGTCAATGTTTAGGGCCAAAACAAAATGCAACTGAGTGGCTGCTGGTAGAGTGAAGCGTGGTCATTAGTTAACTTGCTTTCATACAGTGAACATGAGCAACTATGATTTCAGTTAGAGGCCAATAAAAGCTAAGGTAAGCAATCGGTAGAAGTTGGTTTCTTGATTGTCTGGGTTTTGGAGGGTGCAGTTGTGTTGCCCACTTTGAGGGAGGAAGGTAGGTTTTGGTTATATTCATTTTAATCAAATGCACTTTCGGGTTTTACTCTAAAATAGAGGAGGATTTCTGATGCTGATGGGACTGTTTTCATTGGAGCTTCAGTACAGCTAACACTGGTTTTGCCACACATTTTAGTAGTATTTATATCTCCTTGTTACCAGTTGGTTATTACTTTTTTTTTTAATTAATGTCACAATTGAAAGGAAAATCATGTTGCAGTTGTGCATCCTGGAACCACTTCAAAAGTGACTGTGGATCAAATAACACATCACCAGCTTCTGCTGACGTAGAGCAGTTTAGGAACACAGAAATTATAAGATCAAAGAAGACAGATCCTTCTGATAGAGTATCCCATCCATAACAATAACAAAAGCTTCAAGAAAAAGTGTCAGGATTCCTTCACAATTATGGAACAAACTGCCATTCAGAAAAATTTTATGTACTGCCCTTTTGTTATGTAAGTTCACATTTCCCATGTGTATTTTATATTTTTCCTCCTATTTTTAAAATTCAGGCTTTAAAAATACATAGAATGAAAGGAAGCTTACAAAACTTACAAAAACAAAATCTCTCTTTCATGCTGTAGGCCTTATTAGCTCTAGTGAAAATCATCTTTAAAAAGAAGTAATAAGGAGTTTGGATCTCTCAGATTTCCCTATTGTGCTTACACAGACACTGGCACTCATGATCTCTGCTACCTCTGAAGGTGAACAAAACAATAAAAAGGCATTAATCTCCTTACTCCACAAGGATCCTGTCCTAATTTCACTGTAATATCTGTTCTACTGAAACCTTCCATTTTCTGGGTGGTAGTATTCCCAACAAATTTTTAACATCAGAGTACTTTACATAAAACATGAAGTTCTAGGGAAAGTTATTTGAACTAAAGAAGTTAAAAGGATGCTTTTAAAACAACATTAAAAACAGACGCAACACTTTTTCACATATATATTTGACTTTGTGTTTATTTGGGTGAATCTCTGATAGAAAAGCAATCATTTATGAATGTGAAGTATTTTTTTTTTTTTTTTTTAGAAATTTTAATTGGTTTTCTCTGCTTGGCTACATTTTTCTGAAAAATGAAAGCATTATTTTTTAATGTTTTCTGGCTCCAACACTTATGAGCTGTTATATCCTGCATATTTAAATAAACTTTCTGGAGGATGCCAGCAGCTGGTAGCAGTTGAGGTACCCCATCACCTATACTCCAAGCAAGTGATGACTATGATCCAGTGGTCATTGTGTGATTACAAATCAAGCCAGCTCCTGGCATAGATGCCCTCATCCCAAACCACGTGCACTTGTCATCCCTCAAACGAGCCTTAGTAGGCAGAAAGAAGGTGCAGTGCCGAGGTCCCTGGTGGCCCACTCATCCCTTCCAGAGAAATTGCCCGAGCACCCTGGCCCGTGCTTTTCCCCAGAGGTGGACAGTCATTCATGGCAGGACATGAAGCAATGCTGTTGTCACTCTTCCATTTTTCCTGTAGTCATCAAAATAGTAGGGATCCTCTTTCCAACTCCACATGACCCAAAAGCTTGCTGCTTTTTCTTTTCCTTCTCTCTTCCTGGAGCAGAGGAAGGAATATCTTACAAAGGATGTAATACTGTGTTTTGCCGAGTGTGATTTGTTACTGCACTAGCAATAAAGAGAAAAACAGTGTTCGTGTATTGCTGCTCCTACAGTATTTCACCCTCTTCTGGGACTGATAGAGCAGCCTTTAGCAAGAAAGAATACTTTGCTGCAGTTTTACTCATGTCAATATCTGCTTTTTAGTACATTAAAATCAGTGTGGAATAGTGAATTCAGGACCTTGACCCATACTTGCTTTTTGAAATCATTCTAGCTCTTAAATTCTTACAATAAGCCAGAGGCTACTACTTGAATCCTGTTCACGGTACGCTACAACACCTTTTGAGTCAAGATTTCCCTGTCATCCTCCTCTCTAAAATGTTTTATCCTTTGGTTTGCACTTCACACAGAGAATTACTAGTAGCTGTGTAGAAGGAGACTGTCTTATTTTAGCAGTTTCATGACAATAACAGTATTTCACTGCTCAAAAAGGGTCAAAACAATGTTCTTGCTGTACTGCTTTGCTAAAAGAAGTGAAGGAATGTCTGTTTGCAGACTGCTGGAGAGTGTGTTTGCAATAAGTTATGAAACAGCATTTCGACAGTAGGTGTAGAAACATCCTAGGGAAGCTGTATGGAAAGTAGACAACCTTGCAATTTGCTAGTAAAATCCTTGCACTTCTCTTTTAGGTAGGCAGAAAGGATGTAGATGAAGTAAACGTTTTAGAGCAAAAAAGTGAAATGGATTTTGGGACGCTTTATTATTTTTTTCATAATTGTCTCCAATTGTACTCTTGCATGTGCCAACAAGAAATAGTCAAAAGCCAAAATGAATTGGTATTTTTAAATTTCTAAACATGATTAATACAGTCAGAATATATGTGGTGATTTTCAGGCTAGAGTTACTTGCCCTTTATATGAAGTGCTAACTTAAACCTCTCTGAAAAGGAGCTTTTATAAAGGCATTCTGATAGAAACGGGACTGCCAGGAGTGGGCACAATTACTGTATTCTTTGTAATAGAAAGGCCGTGTGCCAACCTAGATAACAGTGAGATAGCAAAGGAGTTCGCCATGCAGAATTCTGGTGAAGAAGCGTGATTGTTAACTTTGCTTCATTTGACCTCTCTAAAATTGCTTTAGAGGGGAAGGGTCATCTTTGGTTGCTTTGAAACTAAAACTCAGACTTTTTTTAGCGCTTTCACAGCACAAAATGTGTTAACTGTTAAAATGGATTTTGTATAACAGTTCTGCATCCCAGTTTGAAACCAGACTGTGGTATGCATTGGACCATTTGGCACATATATTTTAGAAAAAAACTCAAAAAGAAAAATAACTTGGTGGGGTTTTTAACAGTGGAATTCATATCTAAAATGTGTTAGGCTGCTTTCCTTCACTTCATAATGGTCACAAGCTGCCCCAACTCCTAAACAGAGTATAAGGGCAAAATGCATACAAATCAAATGCTGGCTTCCCAGTGTCAGATTACTTGTCTGTTTTGTTGAGGTTTCACACACATACATAAAAATAACAGCATTTTTAGCTGATCCCAATAGATTTTTCTCTGCAGCTGCATCACTTCAAAAAGGCTTTTTGTTCCAATTCTTGAATCTTAAGTATTGCAAGTTTGTTGGGTTGGTTTTTTCTTTAATCTTAATTATGATTTATGTGTTGTGATGACTTTAAGGGCTTGATTGGGCTACAAATGTGCTTTGAAAAAAACAAGATGTGCCCATGAAAAACACGGGCAGTTCAAAGCTGAATATTGAGCATACAGTTGTAAACTCACATGGCACATGGTTGGGTAGGTTTTTTTGGCAGACCCGTAGTCTCAACCTGCAGTGATGCTAAAGATATTAGCAAATTAGCACTGCAGAGCTTGCCAGTGTATTCGCCAGAGTCCTGCTCATGCTCTCACTGCTGTAATTAAAACTAATTATTTTCTAAAACATAGTAATACATGAATATGTGCAGTAATCATTTTGTAGTGGGCAATCTGTGAAGTATTTTTAAAGCTTCTTTATCCCCTCCTATCTTTGGCTTGCTGTGCAGTGTGCCTGCTGCCTAGTGCAAGCCAGCATTGTCATTTTGCAGAGGGGCACACAAGTCTGGTAATGATCAGATTTATTTATTTGCTTCCACAGTGATGCTTTGCTGATTCTTAAAATTTGTAAGTTTGGAATGTTGGGGTTTTTTTTCTTTTTATTGCCTTGTAGGTTATTCTGTTCTATGTTTTTCTTACCTCAGGTCCTTCTTCGAAAGAAGGGCATGAGGGGGAGAAAAAAGAGAGAGAAAGGAAGCATAATCCAGTCTTTCGCAAATGCTGTGCACATGGTTTTCTGCAGGGAAAGAATCGCCTCATGTCTTGCTGTTGTTCTCTGGTTATTTGCATTGATTCAGTGTCATGGCACCTCCTAGCATCTGGTCTGTGCAGTATTTTGTGCCTATTTGTCTGAGTGTTTCTTGCATCTTTCTAGAAATCCAGGAACCCAGCAGCTCTGCAGCAATAATACTATACATAGCACTAGCATCTTCAAATAAAACCCCCTTTAGCTCCCCACACTTCTGGGAAGCAACTGCATGTGGTTATCAAAGAAAGACATTTGTGTGTTCATTATAGTCCCACCTCATTTTGGCAGGAAGGGAATAAGTTGAGTGCCGGTTCTCCAGCAGAGCACAGTTTACAGCTTACAGTTCTGTAGTTAAGAATCACAGTGGCTGAGCCATTCATACTGAAGTCAGTAGGGGCAGGAATTATCTGCTGGCCGCCAACTTTCATACAAATGTAATCGGGAAAGTCAGCCTTTTTCTCAGATTCAACACGGCAAGCAAAATGCACATCTTTTTTATTTACATGTTTCTGTTGCTTTAGCAACCCTTTAGGGCTGCAGTAGTTATTAAAATAGGCTGTTCTGTTAACACGTAGTGGTCAAATGTGGAGACAGCTGAAGACTACCAGCAGCGTGAAGAATGAATTTTACTCTGTAAAGTGTTTGTTGTTGCATGGCTTTTGTATTCTCCCCTCCTTCTGTCTCCTCTATTTCCTCACTTCAGCAGAAGAGGTTTCCAGGTTTCCGGATGCTAGGATAACAGGACGGAGGTGGGATAACCTTTGCTTCATGTGGCGCCACAGTCTTCAGTAGGAAGCATGTTTTTTCCTACAAAACCAAGCATAGTCATGCTTAACTGTTTCTCCTGTTTTCGATTAGCACCTATGGGTCTTGCAGATATGATGACACCTGGTGAGTCCAAACTACCCCTTCCTCTCAAAGCAGATGGCAAAGAAGAAGGACCCCCCCAACCCGAGAGCAAGTCAAAGGTATTTACAATCTCCGCACGTGGTGTTGGTTCAGCCCGCAAAAGTCTGCTGTGTTGTCTCTCATCTTCTGGTTTTGGCCTACCCACCTCTGTTCTTTCCTGCATGCCTTTCCATTCACGTGCAATCTCTTTGTTTGTTTCTTTTCTTATATTTTTTTCAATTTTCCTTCACTGTGTGGATCTGAAAGTTACTAGTTCTCACGGCATTTTAACTTGCGGGGGCAAAGCGACCCAAGCCAAAAGTTGCGTGGGGATTCAGCTGTGCCAGGTGGGTGGGAAAGAAGGGTCTTGCCTGGTTTCAATACTTGCAGCCATTTTTCTCTGCCTTCAGTTATAGCTTCCTGTTTTGGCCACCTCAGCAGCAGCAACATACTTTTAATATTTTGCTTTCCTACCTTATTTGTTAAAATAAGGTGAACGGCTTGTTTTTTTTTCTTTCTTTCATAAGGGGAAACCCATGCTTAGCATTCCATGTGAGCTTGAAATAAGCATGGTGGCTTAGTGACTTTAGCCAAGCATCCAGCAAACTTTCCAAATTATACTAATTAACAATGTTGTTCTTATATCTTTTATATATATATAAATATATTTATATATGTGTGTGTTTTCTGTATGTGTCTCTCTGTTTATATATATTTTATATATAACAACTGGTCAGTCTGTTAAACTGGATGTATTTTTTTGTTTTTAATAAAGTTTGCCCTGCCTTTGTCATACTTTTTTTTTTTTTATTCCTCTACCACAGGATAGCTACAGCTCTCAGGGTATTTCTCAGCCCCCAACCCCAGGCAACCTGCCAGTCCCTTCCCCAATGTCCCCAAGCTCTGCTAGCATCTCCTCATTTCATGGAGATGAAAGTGATAGCATTAGCAGCCCAGGCTGGCCAAAGACTCCATCAAGCCCTGTAAGTGGCTCTGTTTTTTTTTTGGTTTTTGTTAATTTTTTTTTTTTGTAATTAAATATACTTTAATGCTTGCTTGTTTGTTTTGTAAATTCCTTTTATTCATTATTTATCCACTAAAGAGTTTTCTTTCTTTATAACACTGGGTACAAATTCTGCTCTCGGACACATGACTGTAAGTTCCACTGTCTGGCTTCAGTGGGGCCTGAGCATGCTTATCCCAGGGCAAAATTTGTCCCAAGAGTACTTTGAAATAAGAAAAATTGTGTGCATCATGCAAGTGTGCTGTGTGGTAATGCAGCAGTTGTTGTGAAGACAACATCCTTCCTGTAATGCATCAGCTTTCAAGCATGCCGAATGTGTTGTTAAAGACAACTCCATTTCTGTTCCTGGGCCCAAACTCCTTCACACAACTGACTTCACTCTGGTTGCTGCATGTCTTTGCTAGGATTATTTAAGAAAAAAAAAACAAAAACAAAACAAAGTGAGAAATCTCCACGAATATCCATCAAAGTTTGAATTGTAGACTTGGCACCACAAAAACACTGCCAGGTCTATTTTTAAAACATTTTTAAGTGTGTATTTGAAAATAGAGTAAAAAGTCTTGAAACGAAATCATTTCTGATTTGCTTCATTCAGTTACTTCGAAATAACCCAGATTGTGGGTAGGAAAACCTGATGTGTGTATGTTTTTAAAAAGCTATTTTTAGATGAATATTGTTTAGTCGTTCTCATGCAGGTTGTAAAGAAGAACCTGAGAGAGATGTGTGGAGCTAAAAATGAATTTCATCATTATATATATCTATATGTACAGAAATAGAAAATGCATATACATATATAGACAAAAGAATGCAGGCTTAAGCTGATACGGCCTATGGGGAGCAAATGTCCACTTGGTCATTTTTGCTTTGTTGTTTTTTGAATTAGAAAAATATATATTGTTCTTTTTTTCTTTTTTCCAAAAGTAATAATGATCACAATGTTTCTATAGAAAAATACTGAAATATAATCTGGTGAGGAATATTAAGGGTTTTTCACAATGTTAATGTGCGCTTAAATTAGCAACAATTCTTTGACAACAACTTAGTTTTCACAAAGTGGTACGTTGAAGACTGTCTCTCAGGGCAAACAGAGGAAGGCCAATTGGAAGGAAAAAGGTCTACCCATCCAAAAACCAGACATCTCGTGAAACCCCCGAGCAAAGGGGCAGCATGGCATGAAATGCACCACCTTAATGTTTTGATATTTATTGGCAGCGACTTTGAGTCTCAGAAGGCAGCTGGTATTACTTGTTCCCACAAAGTCTCATCTTTTTCTTAACAGCATTTCTGAAAGTGTGGTACCAAAAACTCTGATAGTTAGTTTTCTTTGTAGTAGTGTTTTGGGTATTGTTTGTTTAGGCAGTTTTCTGGAGGAAAGCAAGGAGTTACTGCACAGGCTGTGGCAACACATCACGTTCTTCCTCTACAAGGCTATCAAATGATACCAAATGATAATGCATTCCTGAGCTCATTGCATAAACTGAATAACAAACCCTAGAGTCATCACGAACATGGAGTTTTTTCCATGTAAATATGTCAAAGTACAGCATTAGAAAAAATAAATGAGGGAAGTTTATGTTTTCAGTTTCTTCTGAATGCCCTTCTGTCCAAATGCTGCTCCATCTTTAGCTTCAGTTAGCTTCTTGGTACACAGATATGGATAAAGGCAGTACTTTGGAATGATAGAAAAGTAAGTCCTATAAGTTAGTTGATCCCTTTTTACCTATGAAGGCCAGTGTATTGGATAACTGCATTGACTTCAGCAGCACCCTGACATAGACTGGAATGATTGATTCCAAGCGTTTCGTTACACTTGAAAACAGCCTGAATTTGTTCATTAAATCCCAAAGCTGCTTCATGTGCTACAACTTTTCCATTACAGCAGAGGATAAAAGCAAGAATGAATGGTCTGTAATTCACTTCACAGTATCCCTGTGATCCTACTAAGTGGATCCTCTCTTTCACTGGTTTTATATGGAAGTGAGGTATGAGAAAATGTGGAGAAGGAATTGTTGAGCATTATGTTTTGAGGGCTCTTCAGGTACATCGGTAAAAGGACACTTCTGCTCTGCTAGTTTTGCACATAATGTGAATTTCTGACAGTGGCAAGGTGGCTTTAAAATTCTTCAGAAGAGAAATTTCAAGTGTGTGTGTGAGCTATGCAGGGTCACTGCAACATGAATAAAACAGTAGGTTATGAAAAACCCATAAAATGCTACTCACTGTCTGTAAGTACACATGAACATGACAGTGAATACACCTGAATAGAACCATATCTCCATGGTGCTAGCTGTGAGGGGTCTGCAGAGTCCTTCAGGAGGAAAACTTGACAAAGGATCATGTCCTGCAAAAGCATCTGCCAGAGGTTTGACTATAGGCAGGTTTTGCTGCCTGTGTGTGCACACTCTGTTCTGTAGTAAAATAGGTCTATGTAATAAATGTAATATTGGCAAATTCTTTGTTGAAGTGGGGGAAGTGAACAGTAGATAGTTCTATAAATATAGAGGCTTAAAGATACATACAGAAACAACTACCCACTGCCTTGATGTGAAAAGAGCTCCTGCAGAAACTTGTGTTTGCTCCGAAGGATTCTGCAGACTCACCATACAAGGGTGTGTATATAAAACAGTTTTAATAGGTGGTAGGGGTATTAAAAACAAAGTATGGCGTTAGACAGATTTAATATAGGAATTGGCTTTAGTATCCACATACTTTGGCAAGGTTTTTTAGGTCACCCATTTAAACATGGCCAGTTATACCGTGTTAGAAGAGTGCTCAGGATCAAGGGCAGAGTAGGACAGAAGTAAATTGGTAAAGGTGTGTGCCACAGGCTTGCACTAGCATTCATTTATCACCAAAATTATCAGCAAACTTTACAGAAGAGCTCATGGTCTGTATTCTTCCAGCATTGCCAGTTTAGTTAACAGTCTCTTCATGGGATCATTTTGTAATAAACCCTTATTTTCTGAGGGTTAACATGTACCTATAGGCAAATTTAGGCTTCCAGCTGAACCTTCCCATGTGGAACTGAAGTTCATTTGTGTGTATACTAGCTTGCATACATCTGTCATTTTTGTATGTTTACATTTATAAAAACAGAGAAGGGAAAAAGATCATCACTCTTGAGGAGCAGCATTCTCCCCTCCAGTGCGTTCTTCTAAAGTTAACATTTCATTTTAGAAGAAAATTGCACCCATTTTACAAAGCATGACAACCTGAAAGCTCACACAGTAAGGAACACTTCTTACCTTCTGTAAGCTGTGAAAAGTTTTCAGATTATACTGTCATTTTAAAGCCTGCTGCCACACTGCTGAAAAGTAGCATCAGTTGAGCTGTATAGCAGAAAACCCCAGAATGAGAAATTCTTAACTGTTTCCGTTCTGCCCTGAATCTGATTTGAAAAAGAGAATCTTACCATATAAAAATGAAGATGTAAAACTGGTAAATCTGAATGTTCTTAATCAGAAACTACCATAAAAGTGAAACAGGAACTGTTTTGTTGCTTCCTATGTTAGAATATAAGCACATACAAAAATTGATGGGTAAAAGCTGAAATTTCCCACCTTCATTTTTATTAGTTCTGTGGCATCATAAGTGGCAGATTAAAATTAATGCTAATCAGCAGCAGATTTTTCTTAGTGCAGTTGGTAGTGGAGTATCTCCATTTTATTCAGCTCTTCAAGCTTGTGTGCTCATATATCTGTTCTCACTACAAAATCAAATTAGTAGCAACATGACTTGCCTACTTCCCTCTTTCCACTCACCCCCCCAGAAAAATCTTTGGCAAAGTATATTTGCTGAAAAGAGTTAAATTGCTTTTCTGTAGCACCCGGATACATTGGGAGTGATGCTTTGAGTAAACTGGTTGCCATTACAGAATCAGTTTGTAGTTTCATTGCATAATCTGCAAGACTCATGTCAGAGTACTTTCCTGCCAGCCACTTAGTAAAGCAAATTCAGTCCTGACTCTGACTCCAGTAGGTGTTGTAACACAACTGAGTCTGGCTTAAGTAAATTCAGGAGTGCATCTCATCTGTAAGTAAGAAAGGTAATAATGTCTGTTTGCAGGAAGGACTACTGTAGGGGAGTTACAGTATCAGAAAGCAAGGCAGAAAACTTTACAGGAGGCTGTTTATTTAATTAAAATGAATGTCCATTCACTGGAAAGAACAGCAATGGCTCATGGAACTGCTGGGTCACCCCCCTTGGCTTCATGTCTCTTTTCTCCTGGCTCTCCTCCAGCATTGCCAAGTTTCAGCTAATGGCTGGAGGGAGGTACAGAGCCTGTCATATTTTCCAGGCTAACATGCAAGATGAATGGTGGCAATTGGCAATGCTTTTAAAATCATTGGCAGACGGATACTACCCCGCTGCATCTTTCGTAGTGTTGAGTGCCAGTCCTCACCAGCACTATGCGGGGACATGGACCAAGTGGGTGGTTCTGTAGCATCTGTGAGGTACAGCTAGGGTCTTCTTCAAGGATGTTCAACTAGAAGTAAGTTCCTGTTTTCATCAGAATAGTGCTGTCTCCTGCTCAAATAATGAAAAGAGAGAGTGATTGACTACATGAGTTTAAAGTGTCTACTGCAATCAAAAACAAAGTTTAGAATTTCACTATACAGATGCGCTTCCCTTCATAAATCTGGCTCCTTTCCCAAAGCTTTATATCAGTCTTTTTCTCTAGTGTTTAATTCTGAACCACTCCTATCCCCCACTGCTGATCAAACCACTTCACCTTCTGCAAGCAGGGGGGTCTTCCTGCAGTAGCAGCAGCCCCTCTCTGCTGTTAGACAACAGGCAGCTCAGATAGTGTGTAGCCCATCCACACATGGCACAGAGCCCAGCTCACAGGGTTATACTGCACAGAGAAGATATGGTGAGAAGTTACAGCTTGTGTAGCAGCCTCAGTGCTTTCTGCCATATCCACATAGAGAAGGAAAGGGTATCAAGAGTTTTCATCAGCTGTGAAGTCCAAATAGCAGCAGGAAAAGGGGTTTGCTTCTGCATTTCTGCCTCATGAGACAGAATTCTTCTCTTCCACCTCTTTCACTTTTCCTAGTGGTGGTTCAGCTCTGATTGCTGTGCATCCCTCATTTTCAGCAGGTCTTAATACACACTCTCTTTGCAAGGTGGGACATGTGAGATTGGTATCTTATGTCTGTTTTCAAGGGAGGAGAGTAGCACCTACCGGAGCATTTTTGGCTCGGGAAGCTAATTGGCAGTTCACATGCAGCATTGCCCCCAGTCTCCTTGTGTTGTAGGCATTTGCTCATCTGGCTTTTTTGGCCAACAGTGGTGTGACAAGGTAGTAAAGCATAACCATTTGCGACTCTGAGAGTATTACTCCTTAGTGTACTGCCGTGAATCACACTTTAGGCTACTTTTCTGCAATGCCTGTTCTGGAGGAGCACTTTCATGCTTTCTAGCCCCTTTTGGGGGCCAAAGAGTAAATGATTGATTTGATTTGGTTTTAGGATTATGTGAACTTGTGTGGGACAAGCTTATTCTTAATTTTACTCAAATTATTGCTTGCAAAGCACTTTGAAACAAGTGGGTGAGAATCACTGTATGAGAGCTACCACCTCTTAAAATTACGTGAGGCAGCATCAGAAACTTGCCTTCTGGGATTCAAAGTTCCAATCAGTGAAAGAAATACGAAAATGGGGAGTTTGGGCCCTTTGTTTTAGAAGCTGAATTTTCCGTATATGGACAGAATGTACTGTTTGTGCCTGAACTAGTAGCCTTCATTCCTGACTGTTGTGTGATAGCTTTAGTTTGTTTGACATCTTCTCTTTTTCAGTGTTGTGAGTTTCTTACTTTCTTTTCCCTCCCCCTCCCACCCTTCCCCCAACTCTTTTCTTTCTTCTTGCGGTTTAGAAATCAAGTTCCTCTACCACAACTGGAGAGAAGATCACTAAAGTCTATGAGCTGGGAAATGAGCCAGAGCGCAAGATGTGGGTTGATCGGTACCTCACCTTCATGGAGGAGAGAGGCACGCCTGTGGCCAGCCTGCCAGCTGTGGGCAAGAAGCCCCTGGACCTGTTCAGGCTCTATGTCTGCGTCAAAGAGATTGGAGGTTTAGCACAGGTGAGAAGCGGTGCTAGAAAGTGAACCTCTTGAAAACTTGATGCGCACTCTATTTTCTAGAGTATTTCCTGCTGGTTACACCATTACATTTTCAGCCTTGACAACATTGTTGAAGAAAATAGTTTTGTGCTTTAATATTTGTCTTTAATATTTGTGCTTTAATATTTGGAGTTCATCTTGGCTGTGTAATTGCCCTAAAACTCTGGCGTTTCAATCAAAATTGGCCATTGCTGTAGACAGATGAAATTTTTAACTGTTCGGGGAAATCCAGTAACTCCACTAAAAGAAAAAAAAAGAGGAAAAGGCCATTGGATCAAAGTTACAAGTAAGTAACAGATGATAGAGCTGAAAGGAAAAGGATATTTTTAAATCCATCCTTCCCAGATAGGGATACTGCCTCTAGGACAAATAATTCATCTCTCAAAAGAGGTGTCAGAAACGTTCTTGAAACATAGTCCTTCATCCCAAACCTTTCATGTCTGAGTGTCTCTGTATGGTACATTTGTTTCTAAGACATGGACTGTGCTTTCACTGTGTTTGGAAAATGCTTACAGGACATTTTGGGTTGCCTTACAAACATAATGATTACAAGGAAAAGGTGAATTACTTAACCAAGATGAAAAATGAAAGCAAGAAGACCTGAGAATAAAAAATGGGAGAGAGAAGCTTTGGTTTGTGTTCTCAGCAGTTAACTGGAAGTTTTACAAAGGGATGTTTGGAAATTAATTGTGAGTTCTGTAAGACTGATCACCACAGAGCAAAACGTTTCATTGTCTTGCACCATCAGAAGGGAAAGCAGGAGAAAACAGTCAGTATTTGCAGCCTTAGATTTAGTATTCAAAGTCATCTGTCCTTGCCTAATGTTCTTACAAAGCATCCCTGGCATTAGGGGCTCACTCTGGCTAGGTGCTAGAAGGTACTGTGAAGTGTTGAGACCCATAATTTCTGTGGATTCAAGATTTGTAGATGATCAGTGCTTTGCAGGATGAGGTCCTAAGCATAGCTGTATAGATAAATACGCATATGCAATATTCAATATAAAATCGGTAATATTTAATATTCAAATAGATATGATTTTACACTAATTACAAAATTAGAACTTAAAAATTAGATCCTCAGAAAGAGAACACATTTTAATAACCTGTATGGTTAATTCAAGAAGGAAATGTCCAACATCAGTTAGTATCATTCTCTATGCTTTTTTTAATTGTACACAGTACGTAAGATTTGACTACTGAATTAGATCATTGGCCCTTCAAGTGCAGAGATTTCAACTATTCATTAAAGGTAGGCAGAGAAACGTAACATAGTTCACCTTGCCAGCTGCTAAATGCTGTATATGGGTAAGAGGTGTTATCCTGACATTTTTAGTGATCAGCTTATGCCCCCCAGCATCATAAAGATTTGATTACTTTTAGCTCAGAAACTTTATTACAGGTAAATTTTATCATGCAGCTGCTCTGCCTCATACAGCATGATTGTGCCCATAGTATGACTCTTAGCATCAAAAATTAGGCAAGATGGGGGGCAGATGAGATATTCTAGAGAGTCATTCGTGTTTGCTTATTATTTTGGGACACTTGGTGTTGATTTGCAGTGACAGACATTATGCTTTGCCAAAGAATAGATGCTGTTCATTCGGACTGATTTTTGAAAGAGCTTGAGTTACAAATGTATGTTCTTCGGTACTGGTAAAAATTGACACTTAAAGTCTCCTGGTTTTGCTGGTGTGCCCACATGAATGATAATTACTACTAGTGAGAGGCACAGAGCTTTCTTTGCTGAGGTTTATTGAAATGCACCTGTGTCCTACTCTCCTAAAAAGCTGTGGCTCCAACTGCTGCACTTCACATCTCATAATTCTGTCTGGGAAGAGGCAGGGAGCGGAGCTGTGCAGCAGCGGTGCATATTCTCTGAACAGTTGCAATTGATGTGGTCCTAACATGAACAGACCAGCTGTTGGCAGTCTTCTTTTAAATGCCAATATACTGGGCATTTAGGCATGAATGTTTCTGTTTGCATTATGCAATGTGTTCATTACGCACCACTTAGCTGTAAGCCAGTAGGCACAAAGGGCTGTGTAACTGCATTTCAAGCCTCAACAAGGGCAGTTTATGAAAATCTCGTCTCCTTTAACTCCTGGATTCTTGCAGGATGTACCAGGGAAATAAAAACCTGCTTGCTATCAATGCTATCCTCTAAAGATCTTCTCTGAGTGGCAGCAGTTACGATGTTATTAAACATTGAAAGAAATGTCAAAAATGTTTCCTTTGCTGGCATGCAGGCTTAGGAACAGTATGGCTAATGATAACCTATGTAGCTATACAAGTTAAGTTGGAGTCATTAAAATCTGAGGCCTCAGGGCAAGTAGCAGTCATGGGATCAGAATTCATCCCCAGTAAAAGCTGAGATACGTAGACCTTTAAAGCCCATTTATTTCAGAGCTGCTCCCCTCCTTGGGTGACACTTAGCAATTGCGCAACTGGTTGAATAAACTCTGGGACATCAGGTATTACAGCAAAAATACTGGCTGCTTGAGCAGTACCTCTGAGTGAGCCAGAGGCATCATCCAGGATGACAGATGAACTTCACTGTTACTACAGATCACCTGTGTTTGAGGAACTCTTGAGCAGAGTCTCTCAATATTCTCAGCCCTACACTGCAAACAAGAGTCGCAGTGGAGTTGTGCAGTCAGCATTGTAATACAGAGTATTGCTGGACTATCCCTGTGTGAAGTCTGCCATAATTAATTAAGGGCCTCGCTTCACTCTGCCTCTCATCTAGCCAGAGGATCATTGATCTGTCCCTGCAAGAAGCCCTAAAGAGAAAGGACCTGAACCAGGAATTGCAGGCTGAACTGTTTGACAGCTGGTGGCTATCTTGGAGAAAAATTTATTTTTCATATTAGTGCTCAAGCACTTAAATTGCAAAATAATGCTCTTACTGCTTTCTAAATTAGTTTTTAGAAGCTGCTTTTTAATTGGAATATGGTGGGTGTGGGTGGGTGTCAGAGACAGGGAGAACAAGCATGAATTTGCTTGGAGATGGATTGCTAACTGAAAAGCATAGGCCCTAGAAGAGTGCAAGGCATTTAAAAGATGCACCATGCATAAGACTCTCCACAAGCAAAGCATTTTACGTTGCTATCAGCAGGTTCCTTAATGGTTTTATAACTGTAAATGCTGTCTGTGCATTACTTCGTGTGGGAGTAATGAGCATTAGTTAAAAGAGGAAAACAAAAAAATTACAAACCAAGACATAAAGTGCCTTTTTTTCCCCCTCTTCCCCCCCCCCCCCTTTTTTGTCTCCTGACTTAAATAAACCACATTGCTGCAAACCACCGATCCTGCCATTTATTTCGCTAGGTTAATAAAAACAAGAAGTGGCGTGAGCTGGCAACCACCTTGAACGTCGGCACTTCGAGCAGCGCAGCCAGCTCCCTGAAAAAACAATACATTCAGTACCTGTTTGCCTTCGAGTGCAAGATTGAGCGAGGGGAGGAGCCCCCTCCCGAAGTCTTCAGCACTGGAGATACTAAAAAACAACCTAAGATTCAGCCGCCATCTCCTGGTAAGTCAAGAAAACTGCAGCCTCTTGCACCACCGGTTTTTGAATGCAGAAGGTACTAGGTTGCAGTTTACATATTTAGAAGCATGTCTTGCTAATGCTGGACAAACGACAAGGATAAGTATGTTGTTGGCGTGTTGTTTTCAAACTTAGAGCTAGCTCTTGAGTCAAGTCAGACTTAACTCTGAAGGGCCGTCTGCAGTCGTGTGTCTGGTTTGTCATTGCTCACTCTAACATATAAAGACGTGTGCGCCAACATACCCTTAATATTCAGTTACACTGGCACAGTAGAAGGAATAGGATTCTGCATGGGCCTGTGCTGTAAGACGGGAGGTAGTTGGTACTAAATGGATCATCCATTTGCTTATAAAGATCAGGTTTAGGTACTTGCACTTCCTTTGCTATGACAGAAACTGCATATTCAACACAACTGTTGGTCAGTAAAGCTTCAGTTAGAGTCAGAATGACAGATGATGGACTGATGATGAGTGGGTCTCATATGGTTGCTCTGATATAGCTCATGTTGGATGTGTGGCAGGTGGAGAGTAGTGTGGTGTATCCCCAGTGCCAGACCTCATAGTTGGAGGCACGCTCTCTGCTCTTTTGTTGCTAATCCTGTATGTCAGATGAGTCATTAGCATCACTGTCTTTATCTTCTCATCTGAAAAATCTAAATTGAAATCGCTTTATTTTGGCTGTTCTTTATGCATGTATGGTGCGATGTTTGAAACCACCCTGTTTTCTTTCTAAATTTAACTTAGGTCTCTAAAGATTTGATAGTCATGATTGATACTTAAGGCAAGACAAGCATAGTACTAGTTTATGATGTTGCCTTCTGGACTACCCATGGAAGAGGAAAAAAATTGCTTTGTTTTGATGTTTATTAGGTTTTTTCTGACCAACAAAATAATTTGACAAAATTTGTGAACTACCTTCGCAATTACTGTTACACAGACCACCTTCTATTACTGTGAAGAGAATATAATTCCTGAAATGTTTACAGCAGTTCCCTGCAGTAAGTTTTAGAAGGGAGTTTTAGGAAAGTATTAAATAACTTAATTTCTGTTAGTGCAGTTCACTGGCTGAAATTGGGAAGTGGCAAGTCAGGGACCAGCAAGCTCTGCAGGCAGTTTGCAGGCTGTCTGGCTTCAGTATCCTATTGTGGATACTAGAAAATTGCAGAGACCTTTATAATCACATAATACAGTTCTAGGCTTTACAAGATCATTTCTTATGATAGTGCTTTGTCAGTGCAGAAAACAATAACAGCGATAAGGTTGAAGTCTTTTTCAGCCTGATGTATTCAGTGTAAAGATTCAGGGAGGTGTTTAGTTAAAATCTGCCTAGGTGCGGCTGTTTAATAACTTTAAGTATTTCCCCTGCCTTGTTAACACCAAGGGTTATCAGGCACCCTAGCACCAATTATTTAATAGAGAAGATAACGAGGTTACTTTGCAATGCAAGTTTAAAGATGCAGAAGAACACTTGGTACTGGAAGTGAAGCCTATAGTCCGAATATTTATCTGTCTGAAATGAGCATAAGTGTCCTGAATGTGCACTACTGCAAAAAATAAAAGATGTTGGACATGCCTGTCACTTCCTGAGAAGACTGGTAAGGGGAGCTGACGCTGTTAGACTTGTTAAGGAGGTTGAAGAGGAAATTCAGCTGTTCCTAAAATTAAACTGCAGTACTAAAACTGAAAGAGTATGTTGCTTTACTCTCTCCTGCCTTGCCCCTTTGCATCCAACACTGCGCTCAGTAGTTGCTTTAGGGATGATCACCATAAATTAGCTGAATTTTGAGCTGAAGAATCATTATTTAAATATATAAACCTGAAACAAAGGAATAAAATTGTCAGACATACCACTTCTACAGGGTTCTTTTGCATTATGACGCTACAGATGAAAATGGCAAAGTCCGAGTTTAAATTTATCGTAACATTCAAGCAAGCTGTCTACGAGGAGAACTGAAACTATTTTTCTAAAATAAAAACACAGCAGGACATAGAGACTGAAAGAGGGGGAAGCAAGCAAAGATCTCAAGGTTTGTTTTGTTGGCAAGAAAAGAGCTCGTGTCACTGAATGGGACTGCACTTCTGTACGGAGAAAGGCTTTCCCAGTGTGTATCAGCTTTAGTACATGAAATCCCGCTGAGGTATAGATGCTGCAGAGAGTACAAGCCTGTTCTCTTTAATAGTCAGCTTTTTTTCTTGCTCCTTTTCCTTTAGTATATACCAACATTAACATTTTAACTGCACAAAAGAAGTAGAGTTGTAGACGTACTTTAGTTAATCTGTTACTCTGGCATTCAGAGGGAGCAGGAGCCCAATACAACAAGAAACAGTAGCCTCCAAAGGTCCTTGCTTTAACCATTAGCCTCTGTTGTGCAGTTAGCTCAATGGAGGCAGAGTCACTTTGAAGCCAAATCCATTCACGGGGAACTAGTTACAGTATTAGGGCTTAAGTTAATTCTGATAAAAAAGCAGGGGGACTTGCCTCAGAGGGGAGGGTGTTGTATTTTTTCCGGTTCTAACCAGCTGGTGCTATGAATTTAAAATCTTGAGAGTTTAAAAATCACCTGATATTCATAAGACTTTTAAAACAAAATATTTCAATTGCTTATAAGAACACATTGCTGCCTTAGTACAGAGAAGAATGCAGTTGCTATGTAGATGTAGTTCCCAGGTAGATGTTATTCAAGGTGGAAGCAGGCTGAAGAACAGTTTAGACAGCTTAGAAGCACAGTTCTTCCAGATGTTTCACATCCAAGGGGTGGTTGTGTTATGACTGTCTTACAGAAGACCTTTAGAATGTAGTCGTAGCAGTACTAGGAAGTGCAGCTCAACAACTGTATCAGGGAGACTGCTGTAGAAGAACCCAGTCAGGGAAAGGATGCGATGTGTAAGTCAAATGTATGGGATGGCAAGGCAGTGGTGTGTTCCTTTGTAGAGCTGCCAGGGTGAGGTGAGGGCCTGGATGTGTTTTAGGGTGGTTTGCACTGCTCCGAGGCTGTGCAAGTTGGAGATGTGTTGTGGTAGGCTGAGGCCTTTGTATTATAGCTTAACCTGTCTGGGTCAGCAGCCAGCAGCAGATACTTGGTGACAGGCTAGCTATTAGAGGATGTCTGTTGGCCTTATGTCCTGATTATTGGGTCCACGGTAAGGTCCGTGTCAACTGTTGACTGCTCTTTTGAAGCATAGACAACCCCTTAAAGAGAGAGGGGCGTTGTAGATCTTCATAAGATCTTTCTAGGACCTCTGTGCTTTCCAGAAGTGGGTGCAAAGGCAAAATGCTCTGTCATGCGTGTTTGATAGTTCTGACTGAAATACGCACAAATTATGTGGCAAGTTCTAAACTGAAAGGAATTCTGGGGGCATTACACTAAGCACTAATGGGTGCCAGAGAAATTTCAGAAGAGCATCAGCACGAAGGAGTTCTATTCCGTTGCTGTGCTATGGCACTGTAGATTCTCAGCTGCAGTATGTGGTAATGTATGCATGACTCTAAAAATGACAGGCTGAGTGTTTATCCTGTACTGAATGGACAGAATGGCCACAGTGGTACAGCTAAGGATGCTCCTGAGTAACACTCAGCAGCTGGCCCTGATGTCAGCAGAGATTTTCATTACAGCAAACCTGGAAAATTGTGTGCCTGTGTTTGGAAGAGGGAGTGAGAGCACGCCAAGAGCGTGTGTGCCCTGCGTTTCCTTGGCAGCACAGAAACAACACTTGGGGAGGGGAATGGGGGGGGGGGACACGACACAGCACCACACGACACAGTCATTCAGTGAATGCATCTGTAACCAAACCCATCGTCTCTGCCGGCGGGTGGCTGACTGAAGTGCTATTATTAGCAGGCAGGTGATGTCATGGAGCGTGTCATGAGGCCAGCCAGGGAATCCCCATGGAAGATGGATGGGCAAGGGGTTGGGAAGGGTGGAAGGGGGGACAGAGAGCGGTGCCCCCTTTCCCTGCATCCGTGCCCACCCAGGGGGGCCCTGCTGCAGCAAGCAGCCCCCAGCCCAGCCTAACTGGGGCACTGGGCTCATGCTGTGTAAATTATCTTCCCAGCGTGGTGGCTGGCTGTTCACTCTGAAGTATGTGAATGTACTTAACCTTCAGTAACCTTTCCATTGTTTACTTCAGAGTATACATTTGTAGCTTCTGGCAAAAGGTAGGGATATCCTAGAGAGCACATCAGGCCTCATATTAATGGAGTTTTAAGAGGCTGCATTCTTCTTTCTTTTTTTTTTTTTTTTCCTGAAGGGAAAAAAGTGCTGGCAAGAGAAAGACTTTTTTTTTTTTAAACTGCATATTCTGTTCTGGTAAATAAAGTGTCTTTCCCGAAAGCAGTACTTTCAGGAAGAGTAGGCTTTGCGTGCAGGCTGTGCAAGGAAGAATAAGGCTGTGCAAGGAAGAATAATATGTGCCATTGAGTGAGCCGTGGAAGGGTTTGTAGGACCCCACCTTCTCACTGACAAAGATGTTCATCTTATTTCATTTTGGGTGGATTTTCTGTTGTTAAAACATATTCTTACAAATCTGTTATGACACTTGAAAAGTGGGTATTCCTTAGATGTGGGTGTGGGATGAAGAATTCAATAGCTATGTATACACAGTTTTTTTCCCTGGGCATTCCCAAATCAGCTGCATAATCATGTAAGCAGAGATTACCTGTTCTGAAAGAACACTGTTGTTTGTCTTCCTTCTTAGTTCTTTAATACTGAAACTTATGAAGCACTTCTAAAGCTACAGTTTCTATTTCAGAATGTCCACAATCAAAATTAAACATGTACCATCATAAAAACCCTGCAAGGATAGGTGTAGAAATTTCAGTGAGCAGCTTAGCAAATGTAAAAATTAAGGTAAAATATGAAAAAGGCATATGGTACTTTCTGCAGAGAATAGGGTTGTTTTCATATTCTTTAACTAGAAAGCATTGCTAATGGCTATGTGTGTAAAATATATATGTGAGAAAACATAGCTAGTTTGCATTTAATGTGTGTGCATGCAGGTAACCTGTGTGCACATGCTCTTATCCAAAAACTGTTTGAAGTGTATTGCTTTGATACAAAGTCAAGCGCTGAGAAGATAGGAAATGCCAAAAGTGAGATACAGTCTTTGCAACCTTAATTATGTTTCTTGTGCATATACAGTTCAATACACTCTTAATTACACAGCCACATTGAAAATTTTTCCATGAAATGTTTGTGTCATTCAGTGCATGGAGTAAACAGTGCTCAGTGAATGAGGGACTATTCAGTATTCTGTGTTATCCTCACTTGTGCCACTGTTTTCAACCGGACTCAGAGATTTGGGTTTACTCCTTAGTTTTTCTTGTCTTTGCTACAAATGTATTTGAGACCTTTAACAAGCATTAATCAGCCTTTGCAATACTCCTCTTGAGAGGGAAAGTAGTATGATTCCCATTCTACAGAAGAGGAACTGGGCTTCCAAAAAATTCACAACATAACAAACCCTATTACCCTGTCTTTGCTTACCAACCTCTCTCCAGTTTAACTGTGAGCGCTTGTGCAGGGTAGCTTCCTGGCTATAGGTTCTCATACTCAGCTCCACATTGAAGACTGCCCAGATCAACCCAGGAGACGAATTACAGTGGGAGTCCGTGCACCCACAGCTTGAAATAAGTAGAAACAGGATCTTCAGAGAACCAAGCAGTAAACTTATAACAAGTTAATAATCTCCACATAGAAACAGGTATTTTTTCACATTTATTTAACCAGATCACTGGAACAGCAACAGTACTTTCCCTGTCACAGGCACATTTACAGCATTTACCACCAAGTCTCTTCTTCAAATAATGAAGGGACCACTGGTGCTGTGTATGAAAAAGTTGACCAAATACATATTTGGCTTGGAAGACTCACAGAAAACTATTTCTCTTCTGGGGACAACAGAAGAGGACTATATATTTTCAAAGACATATTTTTAGAAAAAAATGGCCAGTTACAGCTGAAAATTGTGAAAATAAAATTAGCTTGAGGGGAATTGACTGAAGCTTGGCAAAGGTACTGAAAATCACATCCCAGAAGAGAAAGTTAAGTTGGTTTAAAGATTGTATCTGCTTTGCTAACAGTAACCATTAAGAGTACGCACTTATTCTTTCTGAAGGAATGTGCTGTCTACATTTATGTTATTTCTGAAATAAAGGTGAACTATTCAGTGGCCTGTTGAGCCTATGGCAGTTTCTTGTAGGGCATATTCACGTTCGGGCCCTTCTCAGTAGCTGATGACCCAGTCCAGAGGTTGACACACTTGCAGTCCCTATCCTGTATAAGTCTCCCTGACTCAATCGTAGCAGTACCAGAAATGGCACTTCTCATGATAGCATTTGCCTTCCATTTTTACATCTGGCTTAGTCATTTAGAAAGAGGCAGGGGAAAAATAGCCATAACCACCATAACCTACAACCACCACCCAGCACAGGTAGGATAGAGAAGATGTTAATTGCTGGTTAATAGCCCACCATAAGAGAAATACACAGGGTTAGGCCGTATCGTATTTTACATTAAGTATAGGGGTACACTGAGGTGTTTACTTACATGGTTCTAATCTAACAAGATGTGACAACGTGTGGCTTAACTCAGAAATGCTCTCAAGCTTTTTAGAAGTAATCTAGAATCATGTTTAAAGCTCAAAGGCAGGAGAATGATCCTGGCTCATGCAGGCGTCATATATACAAAGGGCTCACTTTATGTGAACATGATTTTACTTTTACATGGATTTGTTTTATTATATCACTAAAGCCTTCAGTCACTGTAGCACTAGTTGTTGCAATCGTTGTTACTTTATTAATGCAATCAGAGAGCTTTTAAACTTTTTTTGAACCTCATTACTATGCAAGCGTATTCCAGAAATGCCTGGGAGAGCTGAGGACAAGAACAATGTGGTCTGCACAATGTGGATTTTACATATTACTTGCTACTGAGACTGATTTCCAGATAGTGGAACATGTGTTACAGATATAAATGAAACACATATAAAAAAGGTGTTCTTCAGTTAAAAACAAGCTCTGCCTGTCAAGATGATGAGTGTTCTAGGATTCTGAGTCAATTATAAACTACTCTCTCTTTCACATACAGAAGAAAAGACCATACTGCTTGTTCCAATTTTCCCTCTAACAGTAATTTATAAAGTTTTGTTAATTGGTTCTTGAATGTAGATAATCAGGCACTATAAAATCCCTCATGATAGTTCATAAAAAAGAAGGACCTCTCACACCAAAGACACGTCTTTCTAAGCCTATTAGATGTGTGGCTTTTTTCTGTTGGTAATTTTTTTTTTCCCCAGTTGCATCTGAAGATTTGAAGCTTACAAGTTCTCCCTAGGTAGAATTTCTGCGACAAGGGGAGTCAGATCCAATGTTTAAAAATTGTTACTAATTCCCACTTAACCACCTTCTAAATAAGAAAACCGCTACATCAGGTCTTCGGGGCTGGGAGCATTTCTCCTCAGTAGTTACATGAAAATAATAACTTCGGTGTCTACTTTAAAAGACTGGTCTGGATTTATTCTATCATTAGTTTATATGATGTATCATCTAGTGCCCTTATTACCGCTAAGTCTCATTGGAATAAAGCAGTACAAGCTTTTCTATGCTTGTCATATCAAGAATAGAGCTATTTACCATGGTGAAGGAGGGCAATAGTGCAGTTACTCTGAGATCTCAACATAGAAGTTTTTGAAGATGAAATAGATGCTTTGCAGAATTGACCTGGTCCTGTGACATACGCTCTACAATGACCTTAACTACAGATGTCCGTTGCTATTTTTACAGTCTTATTAGGAGTGTTAGCTGTAGCCTCCTGCTCAAATTCTACTTTCAGTGATCACTTTCTTCTTATCCCAGATTGCCTTTTGCTTTTTCTTAAATACAATCTTTTGCCATGCTGTCTCAAAGATGGCATAGGGTTGCAGTGTGCCACTTATCATTTGCCATGTTTCACCATGGCGATGTCTGCCTTTAGTGGTAAATGATGAATTTATATTATTATAGCAGTTTAAATTTGTGAGGAAAAGCTTCTGGATGAAATTTGCCCTATAAATGTATGTGTTGTGGTAGTGATTATAAGAAGAAGCTGTGCCAAAGAACAGCCTTCATTTACTCTGTTATAAACTATAGACGGTTAACTTTGTATCTGTGACCTCTGATTTAAATAATCTTTTATCTAGGTGATTTCTGTTCCTGTTGCTTCAGGCAGCAGATTAAATTCACGGTTCCAGGAAAGATGATGACTATTACTGCACAGCATATTCTGGTATCAGAGGATTTTGGGGAAGTTCTAAAGTGCTGAGATGCATGTTATAAGCATACTTATGGGTGAAAGAACCAGTTTCTCTACTTTATGATTATTATTTCCACAGGAATTTGGCTGCTACCTTTTAATATTTCCTGTTTCTTTAATTTTCCAGCAAATTCCGGTTCCTTGCAAGGCCCACAGACTCCACAGTCTACTGGTAGTAATTCCATGACAGAAGTGCCAGGCGATTTGAAGCCCCCAACACCAGCATCAACACCTCATGGACAGATGACACCTATGCAGGGTGGCAGGTATGAAAAGAGCTTTGTTTCATTTTCAGTTGGGCTGCAGTTCTACAACAGTTCCAGTCTTTCCCAACTGTTAGGGCACTCATCTGATGCTGTGGAGATCTAGTCAGAGTCTTAAAAGTGGCAGGGAGAGGGGGAAGGGGAGGAAGGATTAGGAGCTGCATTAGCTTTCTGAATACTAGAGGTGGATCAGACAAGCACCAGTGCAAAGGGGTGCATGTGAATATGTGAAGAGTGCAGAGGAAGGTGGAGCCCAACAGCACCAGCGTAGAATCACAGCCTTCCTTTCCTTGTTTACCCTGTACTCCTCTGGTATACAGGTCCAGACATTCATGCTCAGGAACGACTAATGTGTGGTTTTAAGGTGTTACTTAAATTCAGATTATGAAAATCATATATAATAACAGTTGTTGAGATAGCAGAGGATTCAGCTGGATGGACTAAGAGATCACTTTCTGTTCTGTGTCCTGTAAATCACAGAGACAGACTTAATCTGAATTGAAGCCTTCCCACTGTTCATTAAGGATCCGTATCCCACTGAAGTCCAACAGAAAAAGTTCTTGTTGACTTCAGCAGGAATGTAGCCAAGCTGTGAACTATGTACAGTCACTCCAAACATACTTAGGTTCTTTTTTTTCTCCATCTGTGATACTCCAGGAAGGATAACAAGAACCTTTTTTAGTAATCTTTAATTCAGATTGAGTTTCCTTTCACTATTTAAAAACCAGCAAAACAACTTAGTGAAATTTCAGAAATATTTAGACTTTTCTATGAGTAACAGGAACACACACAGCTGAATTAGATTAAAACCCTTTAGGGGTTCTTTGAAGTAAGTAGCCAGATAAGCCTGGGGAAAAAATGGGTAGATTTTTTTAATGATTGTCTAGTGTGAAAGTATTTTGCATGTTCCTTAGATGTATCCTGCACTGATGACTGCCACAGCATCATGGGCTAGGTGTGTAATAGTCCAGTCTCTTTTCACAATTGTTACGAATAGATGATGATGTTAATGTCTTCTTTTTTTCATCTGCTAGAAACAGCGCAGTTAGTGTGCATGATCCCTTTTCTGATGTAAGTGATTCAGCATTCCCAAAGCGAAACTCCATGACACCAAATGCACCATACCAGCAGGGAATAAATATGCCAGATATGATGGGAAGGATGCCATATGAGCCGAATAAAGATCCTTTCGGTGGAATGAGAAAAGGTATTTTCTTTGTGGGAGGTTAAGTATTCTTCCCTACTCCTATGTAATCAAGATGTTCTAGTTGTCAAAATGAGCTCTTTACTGATTTTGCCATTGGTAAAATGGCATCCTTGTAGCAAAAAGAGAGGTGTAGCAAAAAGAGAAGTGTAGCAATTGTGTTTCATTCTGGTCTGGTCATATTTTTCCCTCTCAGAGTCACACTGTTTATTTTAGACTTAACAGAATCCTAAAAATGCTTGTAGGAATACATTTCAGGAAATGACATAAATTCATAAGGTTAGATTTTGTGCAACACCATAGGTTTCTTGAAGGTGGTTAGCCACCCTGCAAATCCGACGCTGGACTTCAGTGTTAGAATATGGTCAAGGAACATGCCTGGTTGTAGTAGGGCTGAACTTGGAATTCACTGTGTGGAACTGAGCCAGTCTCCTAAAGCTCTCTGTCTCAGTTTACATATTTTCAGAATAAGAAAGCTAATTTTTTTCTCACTTGAACAGGCCCTGACAAAAGGTAATGAACACACTCATTTGTTTATTTTTAGAAAGCAAAAATTAAAATGATTGTCAGACCTGACTCTTGTCCTTTTGGCCACTTAACCTACAGATAGATATTGTAAAACGTGCTTAAAATGAATCAATCTTGCATGCTTCTTATATAGGAAAGTGGGTGGAGAGAACACAAGCAGGGTTCACAATGCTGCAAAGAGAAGAGCAGATGGAGGAGATGAAATTAAGAAAGTGGAAACTGAAAGGGAGCAAAAGGGAGGAATGGGAAGAGGAGGTCCAGAAATCAGGGGAAGAAATATATGTGATGAAGCAGAGAGATGTTTTAAAAGAGATAGTTAACCTGACATGATTTTTTTTAAACCTTCCCTTTAAATTCTTTCACCTGGACTGTGGATACTAGCATAACACAGTTGGAGGAAGAGAAAAACCTCTCTGCCTTCGATTCACTTCAGGTTTTATATCCGTGTAAGATTAAGTGGGTTTATTGCACTTTGGTATACATTTATCCTATCGAAATAGAAATGTCTGTGTTCCGTATCTACTATGAGGGACTAGAGTCTCTTCCTGTATTTTCTTGGGGATTTATATCTGATAATAGTTGTCAATGTGCCTTTTCTTAGACCCATAGAATATGCTCACCCTGTTCAATAAGCTACACCAGGATACAGTATGTTTTCCATGATTAAATTATGGTATACATGTGTGTGTGCAGGCTTTATGGGAAAAAAAAAAGAGCCTGATTTTGACAGCTTTGTAATCCAGACTAGGAGGTTTGCTTTAGTCTGTTTTGTAAGGTCTGTGTTTTCATTCATATTTAGCATTGTTTGGGGTGAAAAGAACAAGAGCAAGTTGATCTTCAGCTGTGAAGACCACAGGGAAGAAACTGCCTGGTGCCTGATGAGCTCAGTTCCATAGGATAAGCTTACTTTCCTCACTTGCAGCTCCTTACTATTATAACCATCATGTTGGTAGTGGTGCTGCTTCATGTGTTTTCATCAGACCGTGAAAAGCTTGTCAGATACCAACTAATTATCCTTGGCAGTGTTAAGGATCTGAACATTATTTTAAAATACATCATTTAATAGAAAGATATCTTCAAGCACCCAGAATAATATATTTAATTTCCCCTACTGTTGCAGTGCCTGGAAGCAATGAGCCTTTCATGACCCCTGGACAAATGCCTAACAGTGGAATACAAGATATGTATAACCAGAGTCCATCTGGAGCAATGTCCAACATGAGCATGAGCCAGAGACAGCAGTTCTCTTATGGAAGTGGCTATGACAGGAGGTGAGTCAATCTACAGGAAAAAGCAAAGCCCATTAGCAAAAATTATCCTCTCTCTCCTTATTTTCCCATTACACCTTGCAGAGAACATAGCAGCTTACATTTCCTGCAGCATCTTACTAAATCACTGGGAATCAAACCACTGGTAATGACCGAGTCTGGGTGTTCACAGGAAGTAATAAGGAAGAATCGTCACACCTTAGAAGTCACTCAAGCTGCAGCAGATCAGCATGTGGGTGTTTGACAGCCACCTTGAGCTGGTGGCTGGGCTGGGGTGTGATGGCATAAATTAGCACTTGAGTTAGTCTTCTGGCCATGTTTTCACCTAACCAGCTGTTGGTGAGCATTTTATGAAAACCAAAATGCACAGCCTAAAGGTCTGGTTTGTGATCTCTTACTGAATTCCCTTTGGAGAGTCTGAAGTCTGTTGTCTGAGCTGTAAGGACACCAGTCTTACAGTGTGTCTTGTCAGGACCCTCATAGGTTTGTCTTTCAGTGAAGTACACAAAATAAATGTGTCCCTCTTTTGTTTATCCCAGGAAAGTCTTTGGGGTAAAAAAAAAAAAAAAAAAAAAAGGGTAAAAAGGTAAAATCACCGCTGTCTAAGCACTGATACAGCAAGCAGAATGGTTTGGCAGTGTTTGGATGACATGAAGTATTCCAGTAGGTTTTGCAGCTCTGGCTGTGTTCCTACTTTTACTTTCATTAGACTGTGTACTTTAGCTTCACTTCTTGTTTCCTGAAGGTAGCCGAAGTGATGCAGTGTGTGTCTTTTAAGTCTAACAGTGGAGTAGTTTTCAGTCAGTACGTCAGTAGATGTGTAGGGTAACACAAGTATAATCACATTGTTCAACAGGTCACGTTGCTGGGGAGTCAGTGAGAGTAAGGGTTCCAGTGGAAGGTGGTAAGAGAATGCTTTCTTTAAGGGGCATGTCTTACTTTGTTGGTAGTTTTGGAGAGTAAGTGCTTTTTACAGAATGAGGTTTCCTTTGTCATTTTTTAGGTTGGATCATGGACTGGGTCCTGAAGGCATTATGGGACCACCTGGTGGTCCACCAACGTTGTGCCTTCAAACAGTGACCCAAACATGTACTCTCCTAATTGGTACCCTGGCCAGCAAAGGTGAACACTGATTTCTCTGTAGTATCTACAATAACGAGCCAACCAGTGTTACCAGTGTCTGTGAGAGCACATAGACAGAGTATGTGGCCTCTTGGTGTGTTTTGCCTGTTCTTATTTAGGGTTATACCACTGGTGCAGTTTTTTGGAGTGGCAGAGACATGGATGAATCTGTTGACTTTCTGTAGCCGTAGAATCAGAGATTAGATAAGGAGTTAGTTGTGTATCTCCCTGCCAACACTGAACTAGAATATATTTTACAGGCCCAAGTTCTCCAGAGTATCATTAAATGACACCAGTTCCGAAGTTTCCACAACTTTACCTGCCTTGTGGTTATTCTGTGGCT
Source organism: Pezoporus wallicus (assembly GCF_028554395.1). Taxonomy (NCBI): domain Eukaryota; kingdom Metazoa; phylum Chordata; class Aves; order Psittaciformes; family Psittacidae; genus Pezoporus; species Pezoporus wallicus. Next base: position 3,616,901 of record NW_026635157.1, read on the forward strand.
AACAAATTGAACATTTAGGAAGCGTTCCCTTATGTATGACATACATGTACCTTTCTTAGTTTTATATTATTGCATGTACCATCTTGGACAACTGTAGACAATCCCATCAGTTGTATTGGGTTTTTAACTGGCATTAGGTAATTTCTCTCCATCCTCATCATAATTTCAGAGATACTGAACAGCTATTGCTTTCATTCTGGTCAGCTCCCAAAAAATGTGAGTTGTCTATGCTTTTGGAAAAATTAGGTCCCATTAATTCTTTTAACACGTCAGCTTCTCCAGTCCTCTGTTTCTGTGACACTCTGTGATATATTGCTTCCATAATTATACTCAAATTATAGATGTGTTCTCACTGGTACAGAGAGGAATTACTGATGTTGTGGTGTGCAGTACAACTGGTATTTATCAGTCTTAGTACTTTCCAAGTACTTCATTTCAGAAACCTAAATTTCATTCAGATGTGCTAAAAATATTGCAGTTGCACTGTAGTGCTCCTTGGAGGTCTTACATGCCACAGGTAAGTTTCCAAGTGCAACGCAGCTCTACCTTTTATGTGTATGCTTCATTATGTAGCTTTAATTAAAAATAACATGAACATCAGCAAAATTAAAAGTACTGGTGTTACTCCATAATGATGTATTTAAATGTTACATATTGTAATTAAATTTGTACTCGCTTCCTGTCACCAGCATCAGACTAAAATTACAATTTCACTTCAAGTCAACAGTTAACTATTGATTATACTCTTAAATAATCCAGAAAGTAGCTTGGTTGGTGACTTGCTTGGTAATTCTTGTTAAGAATTTTGACTTGCAATCTTTGAGCTGCACATAAGATATTTTTCCACCAGTGCTGCAGCAGCCTGTCTTACCTCTTTGCTGACCATACCCTGTTCCCATTCATGACTGCTACCTCTAAATCTCTCTTGCATCTTCCCTGCTCCTCCTTTCTTCTATCTATCTGCTTTATCTCCTCTCTTCCACAAACAGCTCCAGCAGAGTTTATTGCATCAGGCTCAGTACCATACCTCACCGTACCTTCACCTTGGTTCCAAATGGCAAATACCATCAAGGTGCAAGATCATCAAAGCACTTTGCTTTTCCTGGTGTCTTGGAAATTCCAGCAGCTCTAAGTGTTGATTTGAATGCTTCATTTTAGGCATGAACCATATGGGCAGCAGTATCCAGGACAAGGACCTCCCTCAGGACAGCCACCATATGGAGGACATCAACCTGGAATGTATCCACAGCAGCAGGTAGGAGAGGGGAAAACAGCTATATTTGTATCATTTATTTAATAAATGTCACCCCAAAATTCTGCATACATTCACATATTTGCCTTGTACAATACATGTCTTTTAACACAGAGGAGCACTGTAGCTCTGGTCCAAATCACACCCCATATAGACAAGCAGTGTATGTACAACTATAGAAAAATACGTTCATTACACCTGAAGAGTGTAAATTTTAACAGATGTTCTGTGGCTTTGGATGTGTATCAAGTGACTGTCCCAGGTTAATAACCAGCAGACTGGGAAAGTCTAATTCATAGGATAGTAAAGTGATGCTGCCTCAATTCCAGAAACAAACAGGAGAGCTGCTTGGCTGGCAGGTTGAAGGGTCTTAACCTGATTATCATGCAGCCAAGTGAACCCAGCAGAAAACTGGAACAAGTTAAAATGTGCACTACTCTCAATTATTTACAGTGCTGTGGTAGGTGATAACACCTATCTTTAATACAGATCAGATGGCACATTTCCCCACGTCTCTAGTAATAATACGGTACAAACACATGAAAGAGAACATTATTAATGTTAAAAATAGTTTAACTATTTGTGCATTCCAGTCACCCTAACCATGTAATAACTTTGAAAATAGAAAAATTATTAATAGGGGTTTTTTTGAGGTGTAACATTACTACCCTGCAGACAAAACCCCATCTTAGCAGTCAATAGCAAAACTACAATAACTAGAATTGAAGTTAGCTTCCAAAATAGAAAGCATTTCCTTACAATATAAAAATTTAAATGTAAGCAAGGTTTCAACCAATTTCAGATAGTCAGTTTGGGTAGAGTTTTACTAGGAAATTTAGGGGGTAGGGGAAGGGACACCACTAAAAGAGGAGATCTTAGTTTGCACTGCACTGGAAATGTATATACATTCCAATTTCAGAATTTCTTGCTTACGTCTTTGGTTCATAACATCTCTAAAATAGCATAATCAAAAAACTATTTTGTTGTTTTTTATGATGGTCATATGCTAGCAGTCTAGGTGATTTAATGGGGGAATTGCAAAGATCTGTAACAGAGCAGTTTGTGATATTCCATGCTAACGTATGCAGGGAATATATTAACTACATGTTCATTTAAGCAAGGAGACAGCTAGAATTTGTAAAAATATATTTGGCCCTGTCCTTAATGCTGTTTATATGCCTTGTACAATGACTCTGGAATGCAAAATGCATTAATGCAAAAAAAGCAGTGAAGAATTAAGGGCAAAGATCCTGGCTGGCCTCAGCCTCTCCCTTCCATTCCCAGAGGACTCCACTTCTTCATGCAACTAGAGGTTAGGTTGCCACTAGGTTATTTTCAATTTCCTAAATCTCAATTTATAGTAGTACAGGAAGAATGTGAAAAAAAGGCCCTTTCGAATCTTCATCTACAACCGGAAGGCTAGGGCATGATCTGGTATGAAGGTGCTTGGAGTACTCCTGCAGCTAATGAAGCACTTTGAGACAGGTTTTTCAATTCCTGTACCACATACTCATACCTTGAGTGCCATTAGGCAGCAGGTTTCCAGTGTTGGTGTCTTTCTGTCTTCTGTGAGGTCTCAGAATTCTACATCCCCAGTGGAAAGACACATTGTGCAGCCCAAGCCTCTTGCCAAACCTTTACACAGAAGGGGGAGTTCAGGTGCATCGCTGTCCTCAGCCTTGGGTACTATTAAAAGCACTGAACTGCTTTTAAAAAGGCACATGCTTCATTCCCAGTCTACTTTAAGCACTGAGTCACTGTGGCAAAACAAACACCATCTTTTTAGGTGTGGCAACTGCCAAGTCAGTTTTTAATGTATAAATTGGCCCCAAGGGTGGAATTTACTACAGCAAGTAGTTTATGTAAGGCTGAAAATAGTTATTTCTCAGATAGCCAGATAGCTCTATAGCAAGTTAGTTTAAAGAAAAAAATACTTTCATGCAATACAGTAGTTGTGGTTTTATGTGCACCAAAGTTGGAAGATGAGTTTATGAATCCCAGAGCTGTTTTAACTGACCCATATTGAATACATACAGAATTTTATCTGATCTTAACTCCAGCACATTACTATACATTGTGCAGTGTGACTGAGCTACAGTTTCCAGGGGAGCTGTAACTCTGAATTTGCCATAGCTCATATATTCAAGAATCACCCATTTAATTCACATATTTTGCTTCAGAGCACTCAGTGTGATTTGAACTGTGGAACAAACTCCCACAGGAGCGAAGGACCACTGCAAACCTTACCACCTTCTCCTCAAACTGCAACATCTTTTTTAGTTCTGCCATCTTAAATACATACAGCTTGTATGATTTAAAAACAGCTCACTTCACACAACATTCCCCACTTGAGAGGGTGAGAAACAAAGAGGGAATAGACCATAGGTGGCGGCTGTTAGTTACATTGCTTAATTCATTACTGATCAGCAGGGTAAGAACCTGCATAAACTGGAGCAGGACATTTGGATGTGACCATTTGCTGTAATAATCACACAGTAAATTAAATGTGATTAGGATGATTTGGGAAGAGGGATGGTTGCCCAAACAGGACTGTGTTCCTGGGAATTACACAGAGTAGCAAATGCAACAGAATGTTTTCTCCTACTAATAAATTTACTGTGTGTTGCCTATGCCCTGTTCTAAGATGCAGCATTCCAGACATGCATGCCTGCAGCATATCTTACTATTTTAAGAGTGTATTAAGTGCTTGTCTCTTGAAAAGATTCACTGAGTGGTTTTGAATTTTTTTAATTTTTTCTTAGTAGACCAAGCATAAAAAAGAAGTGAAAATATTTTAGTTGATGAGGACCATTGCCTTTTCATACATGTCTGAAATGAGCAGTGGAATTTAACCTGTCAGAAAGGAAAGGAAACGGAAGGAAAAGGGAGGAAATGAGAGCAAGCATAAGAAAATTTAGCCCAAAGATAAATTTCTTTTTAGTATTAAGTTATAAGCACAGCTAAACAGAGACTTAAAAAGAAACCACTGGATCAAACCTAACTGTAGCACTGTGTGCCTGGCTCTGAAATCAGCATGAACCCCTAGCACAGACTAAGCGCCTTCAACTTTTTAAGTGAGCTTTCAGCCAATATATCTGTATTGAGAATGGAATAAAAGCGACACATCTTCTCTCCACATTTTTTTTTTTTCCAGAACTACAAGCGACACATGGATGGCATGTATGGGCCTCCAGCCAAACGCCACGAAGGGGATATGTATAACATGCAGTATGGCAACCAGCAACAGGAAATGTATAACCAGTACAGCAACGCTTACACGGGACCTGACAGGAGGCCCATGCAGGGACAGTATCCATATCCATATAACAGGGAGAGGATGCAGGGCCCAGGACAAATGCAGCAGCATGGAATACCTCCCCAGATGATTGGTGGCCCCATGCAGTCATCATCCTCCAGCGAAGGTCCTCAGCAGAACATGTGGCCAACACGAAATGATATGCCTTACCCTTACCAGAATAGGCAAGGTCCAGGAGGCCCTGCACAGGCCCCACCGTATCCAGGGATGAATCGCACTGATGATATGATGGTACCTGACCAGAGGATAAACCATGAGAGTCAGTGGCCTTCTCATGTCAACCAACGTCAGCCTTCTTATATGTCATCCTCAGCCTCCATGCAGACTATCACTAGACCTCCTCAGTCATCCTACCAGACGCCACCCTCTATGCCAAACCACATCTCTAGAGCTCCAAGTCCAGCATCCTTCCAGCGCTCTTTAGAAAACCGTATGTCTCCAAGCAAGTCTCCTTTTCTACCCTCCATGAAGATGCAAAAGGTTATACCCACAGTTCCAGTGTCACAGGTCACAGGACCTCCACCCCAGCCACCACCAATTAGGCGAGAAATTACCTTCCCTCCAGGCTCTGTAGAAGCATCCCAACCAGTCTTAAAACCAAGACGAAAGATTACCTCAAAAGATATTGGTAAGAATCAAAATAAAAGCCAAATGCTAAAACAAGTTGGGAGAAAGGACTTCGATTTTGATTTTACATTTTCTTTTGACAAATAGTTAATTTTAGTAACTATAATGTGATTGTCTTCAATAGAAATGTAATAACGTATGCACTGGGGAGGATGATAGGTAAAACTCATCCCAGACAATCTGACACGAAATGAAAGCAGTATTTTAAATAGAAACCTGAGGTCTCCAGAAATGCATGAAAAATGAAGCTTGCCTCAGATTTCCAAATTATATGTGTTGAAATGTCCTTAAAAATGTCTGTTAAATCACCAGTACAAAATTTAGCTGAGCAAAGCTTTCTGTGTTTGTGTTCCATGGAAGCTCATGCTGTTCTGCTATGTAGTTATAGTCTATGCCTCCCTTGAGGGGCTCAGTTATTCAATCCAAATTATTTGTTATGTTTGTTTCTCCCCATTCTTTCCCAAGTATGTTCCTGAGTTCCTGTTACATTTCATACATTCAAGTTCTCATACTTCAAATTCCCACACTCCTAATAGAGTATCTGGCCTTTATGTACCAGTTATTTGGTTTAGTCAGTTTCTCTAAGCTTGCATGATTATTTTGGCTTCAGCAAAGTCAGGAAGAACAGCCTGTCATGCTGCAGTATGAAGGCTGAGCAGCAGTTTCAGAAAAGCTGAACAGGACTAAGTGGTGAAAGCAGGTCTTACCCAGTGTTTTACTAACTATTTCATTTAAATTCTGCATTCTCAGAATGTCACATTTTAATCTTTCAGAACTCATTAATGTCTCCAGGGATGCACTGTTTTACTTCTCCTTTTTTCCCTCCAGTAACTCCTGAGGCCTGGAGAGTGATGATGTCTCTTAAATCTGGTCTTTTGGCTGAAAGTACCTGGGCGCTAGACACTATTAATATTCTTCTGTATGATGACAGTACTGTTGCTACTTTCAACCTCTCTCAGGTAGGTGGCAAAGCAGTTTGCTTCACAACTTTCCAAGGAAGGAAAACTGAAATAAGATACCTACAAAAATGCAGAAGTCCTTTAAAATTTATTATAATTAACATGAAATTGAGTATTTTGAAACTTCTCTTTTATGATTGGTGAGCAACAGTGAGCAACAAGAGATAGCTTTAGGTCAAATAGGGGAAATAATGAGCCTGAAAGAAGGGTATCTCTTGTAGAAAGGAACATGTAAGAATGTAGGAATTTTGGCACTGACATAAGACTAAATTCACTCTCATGATAGTACAAAGACAGTCCTAGAAAACAGTAGTATGTTAGTAATCTTGTGTTTCCATAATAATCTTTGCAAAACTGTTTAAAATGGATTTGTAGTTGTCTTTTGGTGACTGCTTGTCTTATTCAGAAGTTCCATACTAGGCTGTGGGATTTTTTGAATTGCTTATTTTCTGTTTGGTTTCTTCTTCCAGTAAATTAATTTTGCCCAGAAATATCAGATGGGCAATATAAAGGCTAAAATCCATTGTCCGTCCACAGGATGCAAGTAACACAGGATTTAACAATGTGTGCTTTGCCTCACTACCTCCCAGCATTTTTCAGCCCTGCTTTAATCATTGGCCTGTTAGGTGGTAGTAATAGATGGCATGCAGATAGTGCACATCATCTAAAATTTGTACAAATTAAATATTCAGTTTCTCTGCTCCATTCATTCCTTGGTTACTAATAGTGTAACTCATCTTTTTTTAAATATAATGACCTTTTTTAAATACAGACACAAATGGTACATTTCATCCCGCCTAACTTTAGAACTAGGGATATCTATAGCATGATTCATCTCACCCTGAAGTAGAGATCTAAAATAGGTCAGATGAATCATACCCTAGAAATGGCCTGTAAAAGACCATTGATTATAAAGGGAATCTAGACAATTAGGTTAGGTGTCTAACTGTTGGAGGTGTTTGAAGTGAAGTGAGGTGAACCTCCTCTGAAACCTGTTAGAAACTGCATTAATGCACCCTGTGCAAGTTGCACAGAATACCAGGCATATTTTAAATACAGGGTTTTTGTTACTTTTACCTTGGGGTCTGTTTCCAGTGGCAGTCAGGACTCGGGATGATGACTGATAATTTCTGCAGTTCATAGGCATCAGTTTGTTCTTAATTCTTCGAGGGTTTGGCAGTCATAAGAGAATACAGGACAGAAAAAAGGATGCATTTTGCTGAAAACCTATTAGCCCACAATTTTAAACACCACCACCACAATAAAAGCCAGACATCAGGCTGAATACATCAGAACAGCAAAGAACTTTTAATAATAAAGCCACTGAGGGTAAATTAATACCAAGTCCAGTTGCTGGCTTTCCGTAAGAAAGTGATTACAAATTAATTAAAAGGATTGAACCTAAATGAAGACTGTTTCTGAAGGGTGACTTAAAGCACCAGGCTCCAGTAACAATTTTTAAGTATTGCCAGGCAAAAATGGAACTGTTCCAATAGAGATAGGGTATTAATCTAGGATGTTGGTACCTAGACCCTGAACTGCAGATTCCTACACGACAGTTGGTTTTGGAGACTGAGACACAAAGGAGGAGAGGAAGAATTGTAAACTTCAGGCATCTAATAAAAGTACAAGTCAGAAAAACTATGTGAGTTAGAAAGTACTCTGTGCAGAACATGAAGGATGGCAGCCACTTCCAAGAGGACAGAACAGCTACGATAGATGCCTACTGTAGCTTAAAGGAGACATATGAATAAAATTCTGCACTTCTCATACCTGTAACAGTTCAAGCAAATGGAGCTATGATAGTTAGACACTACATACTGTTTGCACAGATGCTAGAAGAATTTTTCCTTTGATTAACTTCTGCCATGCAGGACCTAGTCACAAGTCCACAGCACTAGGAGTCTGGAAACATTCACAGGTGTATGCATCAATGTTCCTAATAACATTTCTTTTATCTGATTTTTATGTTCTTTCTTCTCCCCTCAGTTGTCTGGATTTCTTGAGCTTTTAGTAGAATATTTTAGAAAATGCCTGATTGACATTTTTGGAATCCTTATGGAATATGAAGTGGGAGATCCGGGACACAAAGCACTTGATCACAAAGCAGCCAAGAAGGATGATAGCCAGTCCTTGGCAGAGGATACTGGGAAAGAGGAGAACGATGAATGTATTGACTATTTTGATGAAGATGAGGAGGAAGGGGAGGATGAAAAGGTAGAAGGGGAAGAAAAGAGCATTGTTTTTTCCACTCCTGGTGCCATTGCTGATCCAAGTGAGAGGCCAAAACAAGCCAGTAAATTTGACAAGCTGCCAATAAAGATTGTAAAGAAAAATAATCTATTTGTTGTTGACCGATCTGACAAACTTGGACGTGTTCAGGAATTTGATAGTGGACTTCTCCACTGGCAGCTTGGTGGTGGGGACACAACTGAGCATATCCAGACTCACTTTGAAAGCAAGATGGAGATTCCTCCACGCAGGAAAGCCCCTCCTCCCTTGAACTCTCCAAGCAAAAAGAAGGACCTAGAGGGGAAAGGTGAATCTGAAGAACAACAAGAAAAAAGTATAACAGCAACCATTGATGACGTCCTCTCAGCTCGGCCAGGAGCATTGCCTGAAGACTCAAACTCTGGTTCCCAAACAGAAAGCAGTAAATTTCCTTTTGGGATCCATCAAGCCAAAAGCCACCGGAATATTAAACTGCTAGAGGATGAGCCAAGGAGCCGGGATGAGACTCCTCTATGCACCATAACTCACTGGCAAGACTCCTTGGCCAAACGCTGCATCTGTGTGTCAAATATCGTCCGTAGCTTGTCTTTTGTGCCTGGCAATGACACTGAAATGTCCAAACATCCAGGCTTGGTGCTGATCCTGGGAAAGCTGATCCTTCTTCACCATGAGCATCCAGAAAGAAAGCGAGCGCCGCAGACTTATGAGAAAGAGGAAGAGGAGGACAAAGGGGTGGCCTGCAGCAAGGATGAGTGGTGGTGGGACTGCCTCGAGGTCTTGAGGGATAATACATTGGTCACATTAGCCAACATTTCTGGGCAGCTAGACTTGTCTGCTTACACAGAAAGCATCTGTTTGCCAATTTTGGATGGCTTGCTGCACTGGATGGTGTGCCCGTCTGCAGAGGCACAGGATCCTTTTCCAACTGTGGGGCCCAACTCAGTTCTTTCGCCTCAGAGACTTGTGCTGGAGACCCTGTGTAAGCTCAGTATCCAGGACAATAATGTGGACCTTATCTTGGCCACCCCCCCATTCAGTCGTCAGGAGAAACTCTACGCTACTTTAGTTAGGTACGTTGGGGACCGCAAAAACCCGGTCTGCCGAGAAATGTCCATGGCGCTCTTATCGAACCTTGCCCAGGGGGACACATTAGCAGCAAGGGCAATAGCTGTGCAGAAGGGAAGCATCGGAAACTTGATAAGCTTCCTGGAGGATGGGGTCACTATGGCCCAGTACCAGCAGAGCCAGCATAACCTCATGCACATGCAGCCTCCACCTCTGGAGCCACCTAGCGTAGACATGATGTGCAGGGCAGCCAAGGCTTTGCTGGCTATGGCTAGAGTGGACGAGAACCGCTCAGAGTTCCTTTTGCACGAGGGTCGTTTGCTGGATATCTCAATATCTGCTGTCCTGAACTCTCTGGTTGCATCTGTCATCTGTGATGTACTTTTTCAGATTGGGCAGTTATGACATAAGTGAGAAGCCAAGCATGTGTGAGTGGAGATTAGAGGGTCACATATAACTGGCTGTTTTCTGTTCTTGTTTATCCAACGTAGGAAGGAAAAAAAAAAATCTTTGCTCCTCTGCCCCATTCACTATTTACCAATTGGGAATTAAAGAAATTATTAATTTGAACAGTTATGAAATTAATATTTGCTGTCTATGTGTATAAGTACATCTTTTTATTTTTTTTAACCAAAGTTGCTGTCTAGTACATTCAAAGGTCACACTTTTTTTTCCATAGATTATCCTTTTCAATGTTCTTTTCCATGTTTGTATTGCATATTTTTTGGGAAGCGAACTAGTGACTTTTTAAAAAAAATGTTATGGCAAACCATTGTATGATGGAAAAAAAATCTCACCACTTTGAAACAAAAAGGTGAAAAATAACCAACATACCAAGTTCCTGTGTGTTTTATTTTTTCAAATAAGGAAAAAATAAAAAAAAACTTGTATACCATCACCCAAAGCTCTGTGCAATAGAAGATTCTAGTGATGTAGGTGTAGGGGATCAAGGAGGGTGTCAGTCAGTAGTCAGAATACAAAACAATACTGGTTTCTCCTCAGGAGAAATGGTTACATTAGGCTAGGAGCAAAACAAAACAAGAAAGTCAAGTTAAAAGATTTTTCAGCAAAACCTGATGATAAACATCAATTGCTTCCTCACCAGAACTGTCTTGTCTACATCTGTTTTTTTGACCTTCCACAATGACAGTTCTTCACAATTCCTTTAATCATTTTTTAAAATATTTTTTTATTGCCTAAGGGCCGTGATGTATATAGAAGTTGTACATTAAACATACCCTCATTTTTTTTTTTTTAGTACAAAGTTTTTAGTTTCTTTTTCATGATGTGGTATCTACAAAGTGATAGTAGAATTACTTTTTCTTTCATTTGGGCCATATCTCCAAAAAATAATTGAAAAAAAAAAAGAAAAAAGAAAAAAACCCAACACAGAAAACCAACAACTGAGGGTAATGTACAAGTTTCTGTATGTATAAAGTCATGCTCTATTTCGGGAGAGCAGCCGATCACAATTTGCTTTATAAATCAAGGTGTGGAAATGGTTACGTATGGATTGATTTAAGAAAATGGTTACCAGTCTACAGACAAAAAAAAATATATACAGGAAAAAAAAAGAAGAAACACAACTTCAAAGATTTTTCAGTGACAAGAATCTGCATTTGTATTTCAAGATAATGTAGTTAAAAAAGAAAAAACTTGATGTAAATTCCTCCTTTTCCTCTGGCTTAATGAATTTCATTTATTCAGTATAAAATCTTTATATGTTCCACATGTTAAGAATAAATGTACATTAAATCTTGTTAAGCACTGTGATGGGTGTTCTTGAATAATGTTCTAGTTGCAGTGTGGGATATCGGAAAGCAAACTAATTACAAGAAAGAGCAATAATGATTATTCTCTTTCCCCTACTTTATTATTATAACCTTAAAAAAATATTACGCTATTGTATTGCAGCAACTTGCTCTCCTTTTAGAAAAGCCTTCTCACAGCACAGAGAAGTGTTTTTAATTCTTATTTATAAAACCACGGAGCCTCAAAGGGGAAGACATGGCTGGGAAATGATAGCTCTGACTATGCAGGTATCAAGTCTCCATGCTGTGTTTGGGGGACTGAAGATGGATGTTAGAAAAAGTGACAAAAGATTTTGTTAAAGCAATAACCAACTTGAAGAAATTGATCTGTATTCACTACCTGTAATTCTCTCTGTTGGTTAAAGGTGCAAATACCCCAGTGATGTGGGTATTTAGAATAAACACCCACCCACTTCTCGATACTGTATGTGTCATTGCATACTTACATGGCCTCTCATCCTCAGAGTCCCCCATTAAAGTGGATCAGGCTTTAATAGAGCACATCCATCGTTGTAATTGGTGGGAGATGGCCATTTCAGTTTTAGGAATTATCTGGTTTCAAATACAGCCACTCTCACCTGGTGATATCTTGTTGCTGAATATTGTTCAAGCACTAATTTTTTCTATTTCATCTTGGATCATTGACTTTGTTAGTGTGATCATAAAAAGCTAATAATAATCAATTTTCTTGGAATTGCCACATAATTACACTGTTAGTGGATATCCTCCTCCCCTCTCCAGTAACAATACAGAGGTACTTGAAAATTACAACCCCCTTTGGCATACTGCCCATTTTGTTCATATAGATTGCTGTAACATTAATATATGTAAGAGGATTTCAGAGACAGGTAGAGCACATACAATTATAAGCCAAGTTTGAAACGTGACTCCCTAGTGCCATGAAAAGTAATTTCTCCTTTTAGCTTTCCTTATTCGGTAGTTTCTCCACTCCCACATCACCTGCTGCAGCGGGCTGTCTTTCTCTGGCATATCGCTGCGTTCAGAAACACATGGTGAATTATAACCCACTTGTAACTTCTCATCACAGAAGGAGACATATTTCGGGGATGATTTTGACAGCTTAATACTGGGCAGTGTGGAAGTAGCATCCCCTGCTAAACTTATTTCTTACTAACATTTTACTGCTTGATATTATGCATGTATACAATCAAGCTGTTAAATAAACCCTCTGCTGAGCGATGCCCTTTTCTTGTCAAGGACAGAAAAGGACGTCTATTCTCTTCTCAGCATTCAGACCCAGAGTCCTCTGGGGAAACTACACCGGTGACAAAGCACTCTGAGCTGTCAGAGGCAACGCTTTAATGTTATTCAGGACTGCTCTGAGCCTGGTCAAACAACATGGTGAAGGGAAAAAACCCACCCCACTAGCCAGCCAGCCACATCATGTCCATATGTGTGTACCATTGCTGCCACTTTTCCAGCTGGACCAAGAACTAGCTGGGGAACTGGAGGAGTAGAAGGGAAAGGTTAATAATACAGAATCTGCCTGAGCGTGATTTTATGCTGTTACAGTAGGGGTAAATGATCTAAATCGCTGGATGATATTGCAGCACATTTATCAGAAGAAAGGTGAAGCATAAGAACACCAGTTCCCTCTGTTGTCTATGTATGATTTCACTTCTCCCACAATATTCTCTTAAACCTTTGGAGAAGATCTGCTTGTGAGGTTTGTGAACTTGACATGTTCTGACTGAATCCTGAACGAGCTTGAGCTGCTGTTGGCATTGTTCCTACAAGAAGTATTTTGGTTTTCAAATGTAAAACAAAAAATTTACATTTTGTTGCTGATGTGATCACAAGATACTCTGTACTGAAGCTCAAGCTAATACCAACAGAAAGGTGCAATGTTTGAAACTCTAAAACTGCAATGAGTTATTTAGGGGAAAGCAGCCAGTGTATACTTCAGACAATAATCAAACACAAATATTTGACTAATATACGTATATATCAATAACCTGCTGTTTGTCTGGCAGGCCCAAGCAACTAATTGCTTATAGACTGAAAGAGCAGCAATGAGCTACACAGAATCCCTGAATCTTACTGACTTTTAGAATTACTACAGGAATTAAAAGATGCCTATCCCCTCTGGCAGAAAAAAAAGTGATTTTTTTTTCTTGTTAACATAATTTCTTACACTATCCCTTCAAAAAAAAAACCCAACCAAACAACACAGCAGGCACATTTTCACCCAAAAGGAAGGATGCAGAAGAAAAATATATGCACATGCTTAAAGGCTTCTGCAGTTTCATCATCCTTTACTGTTTTACACCACGATCAGTGAACTCTGTGCCCTACATCACTACTGTGAAACTGTTACCTTTTGGGGCCTGGATACAGCCAGAATAAAAATGTATTTAGAGGAATATTGTTGCAAAAGCATATGCTTGTGTTCCATATTAATGATTCCTATACAGCACTTTCACAGTACAATGAAGATTATACTCCTTATTTTACAAAAAATGTGAAAACACCTCTCAGTAATAAAGAATCGAGTGTAGCTGTCATTTATGACAGAAACAGTTCCATCCAAAAAGATCCAGCCATTGCAGGGGGTAGGTTTATTTCAGCAAGTGTTTTAACCCATGTTGTTGTGCTTCACTCTCCTGCTGAAGCTTCTGTTCAATATTACTTAGTAGCAAAGAAAAAAAAAATAAATCACTATCATCTCCTCAGTTATCCCCTGTACAAGAGGAAGAATTGTAAGCAACCATAGGTGCAGATGCCCAACCTAACTTGAAACTGAACTGGAATATGAGAACTGAGCTGAGGTGGCACATAGCCAGTTCACCCTCTCAAGAAGCTGTGTGTAGGTTCCTTACTCTGCAAATAGTAGGACTGGCGCATCTAAAAAATAATACATATGTATTGCCCAAACACTGTAACAACACTGTCACAGAGGTCCATCCCTTCTGTGTTGAATTTTGAGATGAGTTGTTCAGAGAGGGATGACAACTACTAGTTTTATCTTCATTGACCTGGTAACATCAAATATATGGAAACCACACTGGCACACAAACCACAAAGCAGTCTCTGCTGCAAAAAGCTTCCTTTCCAAGTCATGAAGATGTAACTGCAGGTGGAGATAGACAGGAGAAAATAGAAACAAAAGCAAAAGTAAACTGAAAAAGCAGGTACCACTCTTGCAGAAGAGTAGAATTACAAAGACTTAGGCCATGGCCCCACACCCCCTGCAAATTTCATTTTCCTCAGGATAATTTGTGAAATTTCTGGGGCTCCCCCCTTCTGTTTTCTCATTACGAAATTTTACACTTCCCATGCCCAATTCATTTCCTTCCATCACTCACAAAGATTTTTTTTTTTTTTTTGTTAAGGATTACAGAGTCTGAAAGGAGAGAGCAGAGTACTGAGGGAGGAAAGGGAGAAAAGACATGGCCAGCTGGAGAGAGGCAGAACGTGAAAACAGAGCTGAAAGAAAAACATCCTATGTCCCTGCTGCATTGCTCTATTTTTACATTTGGGCTGTTACAGAGAAATTAATAATTAAACCAAGCAGGGGAATTTGGCATGTCATTGGTGGTTGGTATAAAGAAAAAGGAAGTAAAAAGATTTTAAGAGGCAGGAGGAGTAAGGGAAGGGAAGGCAAAGATGAGCCTAAACATGCAGACTGGTAAATGCAATTTTCAGTTAATTTCATTTACCTTTCAAATCCCCAAGATGGCAGGAATAGGGAAGGATTAATATTGTCTTTACTGTTAAATTCACCACAGTTGTTCATTTGTGCACTGTCAGAAATGGACTGTGGAAGTCTGGCCTTCCTTTCTGTGTTTGTCAGTAGTTGTGGGTACAGGAGACAGCTGTTCTGGGCTGCATACCAAATCCAGCTATTCATGCCTAAATGACTTCATTTGTGCTTCCAATTACTTATTCTAACAATTTCATTTCAATGCTCTTGTACAGTGTAAAAAACCATAGGTTTACACTTCACATTTGTTTTAACTGGCCTGAACTAGTGAGATGGAAGAGCAAGATCCTTATCCAACACCTTCAACAGAGCTATATCATCTTATCCTGCATTTGTTAATTTACTTGGTCTGTCATTACTTAGTATATATTGCATTTCCATTAATTAAGGATAGTTATTTACATTGAAAGGGTGATGGGGTGAAATTGCCTAGCAGAGTAAATCCCTAATGACTCAGGTATCTCTGCAATGTTTATTCAGGTCAGCAAAGAGACTCCTGAAGGACAAACATTCTGTATTTTCCTCCTCTATGGACTGTTTTAAAATGGCAACTCTATATATTATCATACGGGAGGGGGGGGGGGGGAAGAGTATTATTGAACATGAAAAACTGTTGAAACACATGCTCAGAGTGTATATGTATACATATGCAGCTGAGAGGAACGAAAAAAAATCTCTAGTACATGTTTTACTGTCAAATTATAACACAATTGCAAAATCAACTATTAAACCTCTTTTCCTCTAAGAGAGTTTGAAAAGAAACAATGCGCCGCTGGTTGCACTGCCACCACTGAAGCTTACAATGGACTCCTTTTAGAAGATTTTTATATATTATAGATATATGAAGGATGAAGCTCCATACAGAATGAATCACAGCAACTGAGAGATACTGATGTTTAAGCACAAGACCTCATCAGCGGTACTAGCTCTATACATTTTATATGCAGTTAGGGAAGACAGACTTAAGTTACATGTTACCAATATCCTGTACCCACCTAAAACATGTATTTCCCTATATTTCCATTTTAAATAGTCATGAATCTTTTCCCTGCCATGGGTCATTAAAGGGTAGTGTAGGAGAAGTTGTTCTTTTCATTTGTTCTATTTTTTTCTCTCCCAGTATTTACTCTCTAAGCCTCTCATGTTGCTTCCTTCCTTTCCCCTAAGCATTAGTACCAAATAGAGAGTCCTGTTTTTCTGAATAATTGAATAGCCTGGGTTTTGTCTATTATTGACACCTTTAGTATCTAAAGGGGATTTCTCCACTGTGCTGAATAGTATCACCAGTTCTTGAGACAGCAGCATCTCCTGAACATTCTTACCCCGCAGGGAAAAGTTCCTACAACGGACTCCCAGTCTTAACAGTGGAGGTGGCTGAGATGTGTCAAGCAGAGGTAAAGAAAAGAAAAAGACTTTGAGTTACACATTTGACATTTCTACACCTCTTCAAAAGACGGGTATTTTACTTACGGTAAGCATAAACAACCAAGCTTTCCAGTCAGCAACTACAACTTCCTCAGCTTTTCTATTATGAAGGGTCTTTTGGGTAAAGGAAGTTTTCTTTAAATAGCAAAAAACTGCTTGTTTGAAAGCACTTAGATGAATGACCACTGTACCCTGTGAAAATAGCATTATGACCTCCATAATGTCAGCTCTGCCACAACTCACTCTATCCCAGGCTCCTCAGCATACTTATCAGCCTAGCATTAGCATATGCCAACCTTCCACAACATGCATATCTGATCTAGGAAAGGCAACTCAAAGAACCAAAACACTGACTACTGGACAATCAGATGAGATATAGTTTGTTGCTTATGTATGCCATAAGGAAGAAAATATACCAATCTATAATGTGTAAGTACAGATTGTATCCATTAAACACTTTCTTTTAAACAGGACACTTTTAAGTTAATATCATTAGTTTATTTTATCTTCAGCTGCAGCTGTGACCTTACCTGAAGAGGTCACCATTGCTGGCCTGTGCCTCCTAGAAGTTACCACATCCCTGCAAACACAGCAGCACTGCTGGTAGTGGTACTGTTTCTCATCAAGTCCAGGCAAAGCAGGTTAAGCACCTGATGCACTCAGGTGTTCAGTTTGCTTCATTTTCCAGCCAGAAGAGTTTGGCAGCTGCTGTGACCATACACTCACAGTTATTCACCCATTACACTACAAACAACAATTTATTTGGCTGCCAACTCTCCAGGAGCCAGCTGATTTACCTCTCGGAGCATCCCAAAATGCAGTTTAAGAGAGCACTGACATGGACAAGGAATCCAGCCTGACTGCACAAAGCGCAGCACAGAATCTTGCCCCAGGTACTGGCAGATGTGGTACTGGAACAATAAACACAGGCTGAAAAGGCACCACAAAATATCCTTATAAATCAGCAAGGAGATTGGACAACTGCTATTAAATTCCTCTAAAAGCCAGTCTGATCTGTACTCTGTTTGCTTAGGTTTAAATGTCTGGATCTGCTGTTCGCAAAGTTACGCATTCTACTACAAGAGCTGAAGACAGGCTTCTCATTACCACTGTGTCTTGAGCAGCAACTGACTGATCCTTCACAAATGTACCCCAGCACCTGAAAGCCATGTGTGTAGCTTTGGGCAGCAGTGCCATCACTAAGTAGGCTCCAAAGTAAACCGATAATCTTATAATGTGTGTGAATTTGACATTTCCTCTCCATCAGCAGCACTTTTTTGCTTTGGCACTGAAAGTGGTGAAGTGAAAAGGCTTGAAGAGGGGTTGCCCCAGTTTTAAATTTTTAATTATTTAGCAGTCAGTGAGGAGTGATAAGAATACATGGAAAGAAGCCCCCACAGGTACTCCTGGTTGGACAGGACGACCTCATTCTCTACGGGTGTGTCCCAAACGCTCCTTTAGGCCCCGCTCCAGCCCCTCCTCCTGCACCATGCCTGCCTCTCCACATCCCGCCAGCTTCCACCTCCTCCACACTCACCCTGTCCGGCAAGAAGCCTCTCCCAGCCCCCCTGCTCTGACTGAGCCACCCCAGCCCCGATCAGCCCCGCCCCGCGACCGCCCTCGTGCCGCGGCCGTTGGAGCCCCCCGCCTTCCAGAACGTTCTCGCCCCTCGGCAGGTCACTGTGGTGGAACCCGGAGGGGCCGAGCCGCAGTCCCACACGAAGCGCCCCACTCCGCACGCATGGCAGTGCTTTACTAAGGACGCCTTTTAGGGAGCCCCAGTTCCCCCCAGCCTAGCCTTTCAGCTGCAAACATATCAATTACCACAAGCCCAAATTTATTGTTTGAACTGGTACTTAGCTTTAATGCTTTTTCAGTGCTTGTCATTTTAAATCAACTCATAAAACTCTTTACACGTGCTATTTAAATTAACTTTAATCCAAAGCCTTATCAGAATCAATATTAAGCAGGATTCTGCAATCTGCCGAAGCCTATTTACATAGGGAAAGCAGTGGGTGTGCTGCTGCAGGTGAACCAGGGGCAGCTATCCTGAGGTGGGCAACATGCTGCTGAGGAGCTCCCATGGGTGCACCACCGAACTTCCTAATCCGCAGTACCATGCGACCTTTATCTGCCTTTTTAATCAGATGCCAAAAGTCGAATACCGTTGGTGATTTCCTGAAAGGTCAGTCTTACTTTTATCTTTCCCCCTACTGAAAACAGAATGAAGTTAAGGTGACAATGTTTTGTGCAATCAAAACGGGGAGGTGGGTTTAAAAGCCTATGTATATATTTGAATAAATGTTTCTCTTTCACTAGCATGTGTTTATGTGAGTGCTCTATTTATGGCCAAAGCTGTTGCTATCAGTCTTTGGTAACCCAGCAATTAATATACTATATCGAATTTATGCATGTACAAGATCAGCTGTCTTAATTGAAAAAAAAAAATTAGGTCATATTGAAAGAAATACGAGTAGTAGTCATTCACTAAAAGAATCACTTCATCATCCTTAAACTATTAAAAATGGCAATCTTCACCTCATGTTTGTAAGTATCTGGTAATACGTAATTTTTAAGACCCTTCAGTGGTGTGATGATATGTTACAGATACACTCCTTCATGTTAATGGAATAGGAAGCTGAGAAAAGTATCTCCTGCTCCAAAAATCTTTGCCTGATAAAGTAACTGATAACATTTATTATATGACACTCAAGATCAAACAATAATTTTGCCATAGTGAATTATGAAGAATGGAAGCAGAGCAATCACCTTGAGTGTACATTTTCATTTTCTCATTAGTTTGCAGGCAGTGGTGTTTACTAGTGTTAGTATCAACATTATCCACTGTAGAGAAGTCAAATTTAAAAATCCATTATATAGTACTGTGTCTTTACAGTTTTTGAACGATCTTTTTTTGCACTTTCAGTTGCAATTAGACCCACTGCGCCTTTACCTTCATAGTAACAAGTTGTTGCAGTGTTTTTTGATATGACTAGATGAAAAAAGCAGACTGGCTGACTTCTATGTGAACTTCATCTTCAACAGCTTAATTTGAGAGATCACAAACTGTCATGGCTCTGTCTTCACACCTCACACTAAAGTTCTGCTTAGATGTTCCATTCCAGCCACAAGGCTTTGTAGTGACTGGCCTGCGTCATAATGCTCTTTGCCAGGCATTAAAAGGTTTGGAGCACTCTGAGCCTTTCCCTAACTCTTCTTTTCTCTAACCTGAAGAGTTGGCAAGAATTTAAAAGACTAAATGCTGGTCTTTGGCTTGGCAGCTACCAGTAACTCTTACAACACTACCTGCGTTGTTAAATGTGTTAATTTAAACCATCCTTGCAGGTGGCATCGCCACTGAAGCTGTGGGTTCTTTGGACTTTGAATTGGGTAACACATCCTTCACATTAAGAGAACTTCCTTATTTCATCAATTCATCATGAAGTAAAAGAAGGCTGAATCAAACTTACGCAGAGCAACAGTAAGCAAAAATAAGTACATTGAGTTCTCAGTACAGAATTTTCAATAACTGAGAGTATTATAATTTGAAGTGGGAGTTCTATGATTCTAAGTTTCCCGTATTTCCCATATTTCAGAGAGTATTTTCAATTTTTGAAGCAAGCCTTGTATAAAGGTAGGAAGTCGTTTTGTTAAGACAGATGACAAGGGCATTTGTAATTTTGAAACACTGATAAATAAGAGTACAATGTTTCAGTGCTGAATAATAATAAGTAACTTCTTTATAACAATGCTAACTGATATTTAATATAAAGCAGATATAAAATTAATCAGAATAATAGTTTACATCATTTTGTCAAAACTAAAGATTTCAAAGGTATTAAACATGGCCAAAACAAGAAATTCAGCTAGTTTGTTCAGAATGTTTTCCCTAATAAAAAAAAATATTTGAAAGCAGTAATTTTTTGCAAAACTTAAGTGCAGTGAAAGTTCAGTCCCCAACTGAAAAAACACACATTTTCGTCCAGAAAAAAAAGTGTGTTGGCTAGCTCTCAGCAGGGATAGGAATAAAAGAAAGAAATAAAGGACAGCATGCTGGAGAAGCTTACCAAAAACCCTGCTATTGGTGCTCCCTAAACAGTGATAAATGTTACTTCAAGCAAAGAAAAGGCAAGTTAACATTATAGTGCTCTCAATAGAACTAAGCACGTTATTGCCAAGGCATCTTCGTTTTTCTACAGGTTTCTCGTCAGCTGTATGAATTGTATAAGTCATGTTAGCATAGCAGCAGGTAACCAGCCATACCTTTGCTTCACCTGCTTACAGCCTTAGAGAATTCAGAGCTTTACAGTTCCTTGCTGGCAAAGGCTCTTTGTCTTATTGGCACATTAACTCAGCTTTGGCCTGCCACATATTTTAGTCTAACTGACAACATTCAGATTGCCATAAAATCAGTCAATAGCCTCTGATTCTACTAAAGTTGTGCTAAAACATACAACATGCTATTGCAAAGCTTCTGATCTGCCACTGCCTTTTAGTTAGGCTGCAGAAACTCACCTTCACAGGCAAAGGTTGCATAGAAACTTGCGTACATCCATTTCCTACACTGGCCTGGAAGCTCCTGCAAGGCAGCTACCTACTGTTTTGCTCTGAGGCTGTAACATATGGGAAAGATGCCTGGCTGCTCTCCAGAGCCTAGGCACCTGCAGCAGGTGAATCACATTGTAGTGAACCAGCACAGTCTCAATCAGCATCAGCTGTTCCATTAACAGAAAGAAATTATCCCAGAGGACTTGCAGCTCCTGGGTAGAATCTCTGGCTGCACAGGAGATTGTGGAAAACTAGTGGACTGAGAGGAAATATATACAAGCTTTTCCTGCACTGCTTCTGAAAGGACCTGTCCTACAAAGCTGTAGAGGATGAAAAGAGAGGGCTTTTTTTTTTTTTCCTTTAAATTTGTTGCAGGTTTTTTGAAAGGTTAGTCTGTTTAATTTGAATGAAATTTCTCTCATAGTCAGTTTGTGCTGCTAAAGAAACAAATGATTTGGAGGTACAGAATGGGGCCTGGTAAATGGTGAAGAACAAAGTAATATTGTGATAGGTTGTTGCAGACTTAAAAGGCACCTGAGGACAGCATGAAGCATATAATGAAGTCATATAACTGTAAGTAGAATTCAAGCATATCTTTAAGCATATGATGAAATTTAAAAGACTTCCTGAGTATTTGTATTACATGGAAACTTAAGCAGAAAAAAAATTCATAGCATTTTTATACCATCCTTCTGCCTACAGGTAACGTCTATGGCCAGGAGACACTGGCTTTCGAAGGTATTTGCTGAACACAGTTTCAAATGATGCGACATAATGAAACAGCAAGTTATGTTGGTAAGGGGTTTTTTTATGGTGGTTTTTTTTTTTCAATCTTTCTAGGACTTTTGCAGACTTTTTAGAGTACCTATGTTAAAAGTGTAGAAAGTAGCACTCTCAGTGTAGATTGTATGCTTCTAGTTTCTTCTTATTTTTCATTGAAATTCAAACAAACACAGCCTTCATTTGATAAGATACTTACCATACAAAATAATACTAAAATGAGAGAGGGAAAATCCTTTGAACCACAGCAGAGAGGTAAGATCTTGACATTATTTTTGTCTTTGGTTTAAAAAGAAAAAAAAATCTCTTTAAAAAGAGAAGGGAATTTCAAAGGAAAACATTTCAGTCCAGCAGGCTTTATATTTTTTCAACAGCATAAAAATTAAGTTTTCAAAGTCTTTTTTGTTCTCATCTGAGTAATGCATTACATTTGTTTAAATAACTAAATGTATAAATAATAAACATTTTGTAAATCTTCACGTGAAATAGTGATATTGAAGGAAAGCCTTTGAAGTGTGGATAGCTCCCTCTCATGGCCTCCTCCCCTCAATCTTCTTCAGATCTTGCAGAATGCTTTGCTGGGTCCCCAGAGGTACCTTTTGTTCCATTGAAGATTCTAGTTAAAGAAAGATGTTCAAATATTTTAACTGAGTTTTTGGGGTAGCATTAAGTTAAAACTGTACATCTTTCAATTTCCAGGACTTTCACTGCTCTGTTACTTAAGCTTCAAAGTTCAGTTCACTGAAGAACTGTTCATAATTTATAGCTCAACTGAGGATCTCTTTCCCTTATTTGCGTTTTAGTTCTCAGGCAAGTGGAAAAGGCAGATGTTATGAGCATAGTGTACATGTAAATATTGTTTGTGAAAAACATGCTGAGGCAAGGTATTCAGGCCTGACTGTTATGTTAGTGGGCTTCTGCTCTGCAAAGCTCACCTGGAGACGTCTGAAAGGTACTTGACACATTTGGAAGGCCAGCCACTTTAAAACATTATGTGTCTAGAAAGCTTTATGAAAATCCTGACTTCTTGGGGATATATTTATCCACAGAGCAGGGTCTCATCATAAAAGTTTCTGTGTTTCATAGAATAGTTAGGGTTGGGAAGGACCTTAAGATCATCTAGTTCCAGCCCCCCTGCCATGGGCAGGGACACCTCACACTAAACCATATCACCCAAGGCCTCGTCAAACCTGGTCTTGAACCAGGTCTTGAATGTTTACCAATAAGCATACTTTGGTCACAATAGTGAAGAGTCAGTCTGTGGGTTAAAAGTGAATTCATGTGTCTTTATTTTTTCCTAAGTTTTCTGAAACTATTGGCATCTTGAGAAAATGGGACTGGGGCATGGAGGAGGAGGGAGGTTATGAGATGCAAGCTCCTGTTGTTCAGGAACTAGGTTCCAATCATAAAGTTCTTGATTCTTGGGAGTAGGGCAGATGCCTGCACAGAACCCCATTTACATTAATGGGATTCTTTACTGGTCAATGAACCTGCCTTCATACATCAGTATCACAGGATCAAAGCCTGAAATTTCTCCTGGAGAAAATAACTGAGTTGCTCTGTAATGCTAATGCTTTCTAGTCACTGCTTTCTAAGCCTAACATGATCAAACTAGTGGAAAAAGATACTCTGGGCTATTAAACCTTATCTACCCAGTCCCAATGACCTGTGCTTTCTGGCACTCATGCAAATACCAGCAAGCTGAGCTTTAATTATTTCTAATCCAATAAATAATAAAAAGAACAAGATTTTTTTGTTTGCTTAAAAGTGTCAATTTAGGAAGGCTTTTAAAGATAGTGTTTATAGGAAAGCACAAATGCATAGCATGTTAGCGTTACTGATTAGTTTAAAACATTGAATACAATAATCCATTATTTTAATTAGTTTTCTAAATTGCTGGCAAAAATAACAGAGGGATGCTGTCTGCAGTGAGGTAAATGCTTCCTTGTAATCGTTTTGGATTTTGCTCTAACCTTTAATGAATTTATTCTTGTAATGGCAAGAACATTATTTTTATTCCCACACTTAGGTTAGGGAAGCTCACACGAAAGAGCAAGGCATCTGGGAACTCAGCAGAGTTTTGCTTTGACAAATGACCTCATTTACCACCTTGACAAACACTGACTGTACTGACCAATGTTGCATACAGCTCTGATTTAAGCCATCACTACACAGAAATTGCCAGTTGCTGCCCGTTTCCTATGGCTCTGCTGGGGAGCTGTTTGTGTGAGCTCTGCCTTGCACAATAAAATGAGCCCGGAAAACTCATGCTGCATGTTTCAGTGGGTTACACTAGCTTGGCTGATTCTGTCTGAATCAAGCTGTCATACAAACTGCTGCAGGAGCAGAAGAATGTCAGTGGTCCTTCCAGATGAGGCAGTTGACATATATTGCTAGCCCTAAGGATTGTGGTGCATCATGAGACAGAAATTCACTCCCACCTATTTGTTCTAACCTTCTCCTCCCTTCCCTGCTAACATTTAAATACCATTCACACTTCCTGCTTTCCTGAGATAGAAGTCCTCAGAACTGGAGGCTGTGTACTCCTTTTGCAAAGCAGTAATGGTTTTGCCCACTCCTCTTTATTTCCAGTGAATGTACTCATTGTGAAGGTGACACTGTTAAATACTGTCCTAATGATTCTTTTAAGCATTTACTAGTGGTTGCCAAAGTTAGCTCAGATAGTCTTTTCATCAATTCTCCAGGATACAGAGGAGGACCTAGAAAAAGCTAGGAGGATTAGCCAGGTTAATAAATGGTTAAGATGGTGGTGTCATAGTCAGGGGTTTGGGTGTCTTGAGCACGGGACCCAAGTTAGTAGGCCAGGTCTACTGGGTGCTGGTTTTGGTAGGCTGACTGGTCAAGGAGGCTTTAAACTAGATGTGTTGGGGGAGAGGGGTATCATTCCATCCGAACACAACCAGTCAGTTGCCAGAACCCATAAGAAATGCTGGGAGCAATATAGACATATCCCAGCCGCTCCAGCCAATGAGCCAGCTTCATTTGGAGCTCGGCTCAGATGCCTCTATACAAATGCCCATAGCATGGGGAACAAACAAGAGGAATTAGAGATGTGTGCACATCTATGGGGGTATGATATAATAGGCATCGCAGAAACATGGTGGGATGGCTTCTATGACTGGAGTGTTGGAATGGAAGGTTACAGGCTCTTTAGAAAAGACAGGCCTGGCAGGCAGGGAGGGGGAGTTACCCTTTCTGTTAGGGATAGGCTGGAGAGTATGGAACTGTGTCTGGGGACAGGTGAGCAGTCCACAGAGAGTTTGTGGGTCAGGGTTAAAGGGAATATAGCTATGGGAGACATTACTGTGGGGATCTGTTACAGACCGCCTGATCAAGGAGAACCTGCGGATGAAGCACTCCATAGAGTGATAGGAAGAGCCTCATGCTCACAGGCCCTTGTTCTCATGGGTGACTTCAACCACCCTGACATCTGTTGGAAGGACGGTATAGCCCGGCACAAGCAATCCAGGAGGTTCCTCGATTGTGTGGAAGACAACTTCCTTCTGCAAGTAATAGAGGAGCTGACAAGGAGAGGTGCCATGCTTGACCTCGTGCTCACCAACAAGGAAGGGCTTGTTGGGAATGTGGTGCTCCAGGGCAGCCTTGGTTATAGCGATCACGAGATGCTCGAATTTGAGATCCTCAGGACAGTGAGAAGAGCATGCAGCAAGCTCACTGCCCTGGACTTCAAAAGAGCAGACTTTGGCCTCTTCAGGAACCTGCTTAGGAAGGTTCCATGGGATATAGCCCTAGAGGGCAGGGGGGCCCAAGACTCTTGGTTGATATTCAAGGATCACCTGCTACAAGCTCAGGAGGGTTGCATCCCAACCAGAAGGAAGTGCAGCAGGAGGGCCAGGAGACCTGCTTGGATGGATAAGGAGCTCCTGAGGAAAATTCAAATGAAACAAGAGGTTTATAAAATGTGGAAGCAAGGACAGGTGGCCTGGGAAGAGTACAAGGATGTTGTCAGGGAAGCTAGGAACCAGGTTAGGAAAGCTAAGGCCCAGTTAGAATTAAACTTGGGTAGGGATGTGAAAGATAACAGAAAGGGACTCTATAGGTACATTGCAAATAAAAGACAGACTACGGACAATGTGGGCTCTCTCCAGGATCTATCAGGAGAGCTGCCTACCCTGGATTTGGAGAAGGCTGAAGTTCTGAATGACTTTGTTTCCTCAGTCTTCCCTGCCAAAGGCTCTGACCACACCATCCAAGTCTTGGAAGGCAGACACAGGGACTGTGAGAATGAAGACCTTGGGCCCACTGTAGGAGAGGATCTGATTTGAGACCATCTTAAAAATCTGAACATGCACAAGTCCATGGGTCCTGATGAGATCCATCCACAGGTCCTGAAGGAGCTGGTGAATGAAGTTGCTAAGCCACTGGCCATCATATTTGAGAAATCAGGGCAGTCAGGTGAAGTTCCTGACAGCTGGAAAAAGGGAAATATAACTCCCACTTTCAAGAAGGGGAAAATGGATGACCTGGGGAATTACAGACCAGGCAGTCTCACCTCTGTGCCTGGCAAAATCCTGGAGGAGTTTCTCCTGGAAGGCAAGCTAAGGCACATGAAAAACAACAAGGTGCTTGGTGACAGCCAGTATGGCTTCACTAAGGGGAAATCCTGCCTGACCAATTTGGTGGCCTTCTATGATGGGGCTACAGAACTGATGGACAGGGGTAGAGCAGTTGATGTCATCTACCTGGACTTGTGTAAAGCCTTCGACACTGTCCCACACAACATCCTTGACTCTAAATTGGAGCAACATCAATTTGATGGATGGACCACTCAGTGGATAAAGAACTGGATGGATGGCTGCACACAGAGAGTTGTGGTCAATGGCTCAGTGTCCAGCTGGAGACCAGTAACGTGTGGTGTCCCTCAGGGATCGGTGTTGGGACCGGTCTTGTTCAACATCTTCGTCGCTGACATGGACAGTGGGATTGAGTGCGCCCTCAGCAAGCTGTATGGTTCAGTTGATACCCTGGAGGGAAGGAATGCCATCCAGAGGGACCTTAACACACTTGTGAGGTGGGCTGATGCCAACCTCATGAAGTTTAACCATGACAAGTGCAAGGTCCTACACCTGGGTTGGAGCAATCCCAGGCACAGCTACAGGTTGGGCAGAGAAGAGATTCAGAGCAGCCCTGCAGAGAAGGACTTGGGGGTGCTGGTTGATGAGAAAATGAATATGAGCGGGCAGTGTGCGCTTGCAGTCCAGAAAGCCAACCGTATCCTGGACTGCATCAAAAGGAACATGACCAGCAGGTAGAAGGAGGTGATCCTGCCCCTTTACTCTACTCCAGGTGAGGTCTCACAAGAGCATTGTGTGCAGTTCTGGTGTCCTCAACATAAAAAGGACCTGGAACTGTTGGAACAAGTCCAGAGAAGGCCATGAGGATGATCAGGGCCTGGAGCACCTCCTGTATGAAGACAGGCTGAGGAAGTTGGGGCTGTTCAGCCTGGAGAAGAGAAGGCTGAGTGGAGACCTCATAGCAGCCTTGCAGTATCTGAAGGGGGCCTATAGGGCTGCTGGGGAGGAACTCTTAGTTAGAGACTGTAGTGAAAGGACAAGGGGTAATGGGTTAATACTTAAACCAGGGAAGTTTAGATTGGATATAAGGAGGAAATTCTTTCCTGTTAGGGTGCTGAGGAACTGGAATGGGTTGCCCAGGGAGGTTGTGAATGCTCCATCCCTGGCAGTGTTCAAGACCAGGTTGGATGAGGCCGTGGGTGATATGGTTTAGGGTGAGGTGTCTCTGCCCATGGCAGGGGGTTGGAACTTGATGATCTTAAGGTCCTTTCCAACCCTAACTGTTCTATGATTCTACAAAGTTACACCTCCTGAGAGTGCAGTGTAACATTAGGTTACATCATGCCTTCCCACAGACTGTGTGTTCATATACTGCATAACCTCCAGCCATATTTCATCAGAAGGGTAGGCAGGATTTTTCTGAAGGAGACACAGGTGTCCAGGTAACTTGGAGATGAAGGAGGCCTTGGTGAGAGAAGTTTCCCCATCACCTGTGGGAGGACAAAGATGAATCATGAAAGGGGCACTGAGTGACCTGAAGTGGGAAGTGTAAGCAGCAGTGAGTGTTACTAGTATTCTGATCTGAGAAGAGCAGGTGTGTGTTTTCGGACTTCGAACATCTTCAGTACACCATCACATCACATGCATTTATGGAACACTGTACACTGCTCACACTTTCTCTGAATATCAGTCCTTTGATCACCAAGCAGGCTTACCCAGCACAGGAGGTAACAAAAGAGAGATTCTGGTAGTATGTGAGCTTGTGCTCTCCAGCAGCCGTACACCTCTTCCCTTCCTGGTCTTGTGACTGGACACCAATGTATCACCCTTACACACCACAGTGCCTTCGCACGTGTCTTGAAAGGTGTGAAAAAGGAGGCAGAACACGTGGAAGTGAGTGACAGAAGGAGGTCAGTCCCTGAGACTCCCTTTTTGTAAAAATACGGGCTTCATTTTGAAGGGAGTTCTTTGCTCTGACAATAAGCAAACTCTGAAATAGGTTTGTGCTACACAGAATGATAGTGTAACTAACATTGGTCTTAATGCAAATTCACTGAAGTGTTTGCTAAGTTTCCCAGTGGCTGCTTTGTGACAAAGCTAATGGTGCAGGGAAAAATCTTTTGATATTGGTTTGTGCATTCACATAAGCACCAAATGAAAGCCAGAAGTTTAAATACAGTGTTGTAATTTTAAGGTTTCTTTTCTTTTCTTTTTTTTTTTTTTTAATCTTATCAAAAATTATTGGTTTTCATTAGTAAGTGGTTTTTGTATTGAAGAAAACGTTGGTTTGGATATAAGTACAGATTTCAAAGAGGCCTCTGAGATTCGGGGTCAGTGGTGCAAGAGAGAGAGAGGAGTCTTCGGGGAAGGGGAGAGTAGTCATAAGATACTGGGGAAGGGACACAGCTATTATGGCTGGGGAGAAATAGGCAGAAAAATGTGTGCATGAGAAAGAAATCTGATTAATATTGGTCCTGTTGGTATTGCCATCTCTGGAGTGTAAGAAATTGTCTCTAGATGAAAGCTTTTCTTGTAGAAGCTCAGAGTAGACACAACAGTGAAGCAGCTATTTATTAACATTTTTGCAAAAACTGGGTGTCCTAGCAAGTAGGCACACACAGCAAAAGCAGAATTTTGATTTGTATTTCCTATCCCACACACAAATTCCCTCCCTTGTTTCCCCATTGGTTGGGTACTCCAAGGTTTACAACCTATCCAATTCATATAATCTACATGCTAACTATTCTGCCTCTGTTTATATCTCCCCTTACTCTATTTTGTATGCCCCTTCCTCAGATTTATTTCTCTCCTTTTATGGTTTGATTTCATAACTCTCTGGCATACATGTGGTACCCCAACTTACTGTTTAACTACAGAACCAGTTTGCACCAACTTAGTTTCATAGGTTGTCCAAAGATAGCATTCTTTTTAACCACAGTGTGTCTAATTCATGGTATTTCAAACCCTTTGTTTTGTTCCCTTAGTGTCTTAGACCCAGCACCAATATTGCAAAGCCCGATCCCCAATATGCGGAAGTAACACTGTTTTCTTTCACGTGGAGTGCTGGCTTTTTCCTATGCTGTTTAGTGCAAGGTCAATGATTTTTAAAAAACTGAATCTGTGATTGTCCTGCTAAGTCTCCCCTTCTCACCTCAGTTTCTGCTCTCTGAACTTCTGCTCTGGCTTCCTGTCTACGCTGTTTATCCGGCTCATGTTTTAATGCCTGTAGGTGATTCTTGCCCTTCACTGATAGCATGGAGACAGTAAATTTTGTCTTTCCCTTTCTTGCTTATTCATGACTTTGCTCAGGCCTTCTGACAGTGCTTCAGAACAAACAGTAATAGTACAGTTCATTACAAGTCTTGAAAACAAAGCATGTCAAAAATTGAATCAATGCAAATAGTCTTTCTGTGGGAATAACTCTCCTCACCTCAGAGCTATTTTCAGCCTTTCTTTGTATTTATTGGCTTTTGTGTGGGTTTGTTGTTTTTTTTTTGGTTCCACTGTTACTTTTCCCTGTCATAATGTTCCGTTATTCTTGTACTGTGTTTTGACCTAATTTAGGACAGTAGTCTGAGTCTCAATACAGATGTTCAGGTGTGGTACCAGAGAGCAGAACTTACTCGAGAGTACTTATTGCAATGTGTTAGGGTGCACTGCATGAAAATAAATCTTGCTTTGTTTTTTGCAAACTGTGTCAGTATTAAGGGTTTGCAGTACTGCAATTACTTCACTGCAGCGTGAATTTCTCTCATATTCCACATCCTACAGGATCAAGAGGCAAGGACCCCTGTCTTGTTACTGGATAGTAAAATAACATGCTCACATCCATTAGGTGTAAATAATAGACGACAGCCCTTCCCTGCCTTTTTCCCGCACTAACTAGGATTGGTCTGCATCTATAGGCAAGTGTGTCTTTTTTGGTCTCTGTATGGTGATGGAACTACTCATAATTTTGGTTCACTAACCTTCATAATACTCAAGGAGACATTTGGAAACATAAGTGCATTTCTAAGCATACGCAGTGTATCATTACTCCCAAACTGATTTCACAGGGCATTTGTAAAGTGTGGTATCACAAATGGTCTGCTGAGACAGAAAAGAAAGAATATTTTTCATTGGCATTAATTTGAGGAGAAATAGGAGTCACAGGAATGGAAGAGCAGTAAGAAAACCAGAGGATGATCTTAGAGGCTGCAAATAGATCAGCCTTATGAAAGGCTGAGAGGAGGATATAGTCCTTTCTAATTTGAAGGAATAATCTGAAAACAGCCTTTAGACATTTAGAGATCACAAATGCACAGACAGTAGTCAATAGGAAACTGGAATTTGCTGGTTAGTATGACACAAACTTGCTATTTTTCATTTGATGGAGCTCCAGAAAAAGCTCTGATGATAACCCCCATCTGTCCTAAGTCATTTAGCAACAGTTCCTGATTCAGTACCACCTGAGCATGAAGAAATGAAATACCGTCTGTAAGAATGCGTGGCTCCTAATGCTTCATTTGCACACTCCTCAGGTCTCAAATCTATTAACAGAGCTCCAGGAAATCTTGAATTTAAAGTATCTGACTGCACTAAGCTTTGCGCTTGACTAATCAAGTCAAACATTGTCTTCTAATCAGATTTACAGGTGTGAACCTGTCAGGATGTGGGGATAGGCCACGTAAACATGCAGAGAGATTCAGATAGCTGCCCAGCAGTATCTGAAATGACAACCTGGCCAAGACAGCGGAATAGTGGATTCCTTAAAGCATACTGCTGCAGGGATTGAGTGAATTATCCGTATTTTCTTCCACATACTGTGTTTCTGATGAGTGGCATTTTAAAAAATCTGTTCCTTGAAAAAAACTACCTTCAAGTAGTCCATATTCTTGGATAATCTGAACTTCCAGGTAAGATGCCCAAAAGCAGAGGCAAAAGCATAGAACTGTTGCTAAGGAGGAAGAGGTTATGGGGGGATTGACAATGAAGACACTGTTAAAAAAACACTCTGGGATAAACTTCCCATTGTACTGCTTACACACAGACATATTACCTACACAGATACCAACCAGGGTTTAGGGATTTTACAGATAACCTGGGAGCTATAAGTGTGACAGCATAATAGCTAATTTCCATATAGATATTTCCATGCTTTTTCTTGCTATAGGTTCTCCTTCTATCTGCATCTCATAAGTACAAGAGTTTTCTGCCAACAGAATTTATTTTGGTTGTGTGCTTTGAACACTCAGTTGGAGTTTGGCCTAATGGTGATGCAGTCGTATCCAAAAAGAAGTTACTGTAAAACTTTCTGAAAGCAAATCAAAACATATTTACATCAAAATGGTGTATAGCATAGTACCCCAACTCAGACTCCATCTATAGTTGCCTTTGATCATACTGTACATTCAAGTATGTATATTTGAATAACTACACATTATTAAATATATCCTATGTAGTCTGAGGGACAGTGTGACACCTGTGGAGCAGGAAGACAACAAGTTAGTGCTTTAGGATGCTGATCTAACAGGAGTAACACAAATGTAGCTTAATCTGTAAGGCATTGAAAAGCAGTTCCGTCCATGAGCAAAATAATTAGATGTGGTTCTGGGTAAATAGGATTTCTAGAAAATGTTCCTGAGTGTAGCTGTGATTCTCCTAGGTGGACAAACCTCACAGGTGAGAGAGAATGAGACACCTCCTCCATATTTACCAAAGGTGTAAAGGGTTTAACTGTGCCTACTTAAAATAGCATGGCCCATAGTCTATCATGCGTTACTTTATGCTTTCATTCAGTATAGAGTTGCTTTTCCTGCAATAAAAAGGTGTTCTTACTCTTAGACCTGATGGCAATATTTAAATAGTGAATTCTTCCAGAACAGGCTGTCAGCAGCCCAAGAAGCTAACTACATGTAGAGGCAAGTGCCTGCTAGCATGGAGATCAAGAGGTAAAGATGGACACAGGTCAAAATACATTCCCTTTGCTCTCCCACCCCAAGTCTAGTTCACCACTAGCAGAAGCTGCAGTAGGAAACAGGGCTGCCCTATGTATGTAGTCTGCAAGAAGGTTATTCTACTTCAGACTGCAAAATCTGAGCATCGCTATTTTCCAGATTAAACAGAGCCCATGCTTTGCTCTGTGGAATCATTTTATGGAGCTTTTTTAC
The DNA here is from genome assembly GCF_028554395.1 of Pezoporus wallicus. NCBI lineage: Eukaryota > Metazoa > Chordata > Aves > Psittaciformes > Psittacidae > Pezoporus > Pezoporus wallicus. Next base: position 3,649,345 of record NW_026635157.1, read on the forward strand.
ATAAAGAATTCAGTCTGCTGAGATCTGAGACATTTCAGTATCTCCTTCGGTAGCACTACAGCTTACAAGTTTAATTGAGAAAGACTGACTATAAACTGATCCCAAGACTTATTAATTACCTTTCTCCTTTTGTAATTAACAAACTCTGAAATATTTTATACATTAGGTGTTTGCCCTCAATTCCAATTAAAAAATATGTTTTCTGGGGACATGAATAAAAAATATATTTAAAAACACTAATGCAATCTCGTAACATGGTTAATATCATCTATTGTATCATTAGATAAATTTGTAAGAATCATTTTTGTGTGTTCGAGGAAGTTTGTAGAAAGCTGAAGGTCAATACTGCCTACTTCATATTTCTCCACAGCATTAGGGCAGTGGAAGGGGGAAAATTAAGGAAACCTGATTTCTTTTCCATACATAAATTATACAGAGTGCAGATTCACTGATTTTTCCAGTTTCTGACACAATGGGGGAGAGACCTATACAGATTTGTGGGTAATGATGAGTTCTTATTTCAAAGCAAATACACTCTGTCTAATACAGAAAAGATGTGGCTCATTTTGAATATTCATGACCAACCATGCCCTGCCTTCTAGTTTCTGCATCTTTATTAATTTAGTAATTGTACAAAAGTGGTGAGGGCTTGATTCGACCTGTGATGGCTAAGTAATCCTCACTAGATTAGTAATAAGACATGGCTAATTTATGATCAAGAATTACTATGGACACTGTTAAAATAATACTTTGTAGAAATGTTTGGCTTGACTGTATTAACTGTAATTGCAGCTGGCTAAACTTCTTTGAGGGCTAAAATTTCCTTAAAGTGTCTTTCCTTTGTGATGGTTGGTTGTTCATTTTTATGCTTAGTAATGAGGTTGTTTGGGATTTTCTGCATTTTTTTTGCCAGCAATCCACTCACAGTTTGCACAGATTCCCCTTTCTTTTTCTGAAAAGAGATTCACTAGATACAAATTCCCCACAGTTACAGTTTGCCTCTTGAGGCTGCGAACGTGAAGGTCATTCCCAGAATATGTGTTGCCAGTCTCAGAAAGTCTTTTCTCCTTGTTTGGAAAGGGAGATAAAAAAGAAGAAATATTAAATATATGGAACATGAATATAAAATGCAGACTGCCTGTTACCTGAACTAATATATGACACTCAACAACTGTAATTTACTGTAAACAGCTGAATCTTAAAGTATTCAGTGCACAAACTGGAAGTGCCAAGTCAAATAAAATCCTGCATGACTTGGACCTTGGATGGAATCATGGTGGTTTTACAATAACTTTTTTCCCCCAAGCTATATCTTGTGACACCAGGTAGGCAGCTTTCTTTTAAAAAGTCAACTTTTTTGTCTTGCAGTTGTTGAAAGAATGTGAAAACAGAATCCCTACTTCACTAAAAGACTTATGCCAAATTGTTACTATTTCTTTACCCTAATAATCTGTAATGCAGTCTCGTAGTTCCTTGGAACCCAGCTTAATGCCTCTGAATCTTTTTTTTTTTTCCTTTGTATGCTATTTGATTTGCTTTTGTTTTCATTGCTGTTTGATAGTTCAGTTGGGTAGAAATAATCTTATTAATTTAGTGAATTTAGCTGAATGCGTCAAGCAGTGGGAGAGCAGAGTAAGTACTTGTATTTGTATCTTAAGAGTTTTCCTAAATATAAATGAATCTGATATCAGCACAAATTCTTACTTTAACTCAAGCAGTGTTACTGAGAGTCTCCATCTCTGCAAGGATCCTCTATCCCTTTACAAAAGCTAAGAGGCCCAAGAGGTGGAGCAGAAAATCATTCCCAAGCCCACGTTTTTGGATATATGATTGCAAGTGAGTGGGGAGTGTGGAGGTGCACATCACAGATGGATGTGCACATTTTCCTATGGAGCTGCTAGGCTGGTGGTCATCCCCAGTGCTGGGCAGTTAACCATGATTTAGGCTATTCCTCATGTCTATGTGCCAATGTCATGGGCCACTGATTCCTGAGATACAAAGGTGTCAGCTTGCTACCCTTACCTGAGTAGCAGTGTAGGAAATATGGAGGAAAATGGCAAGAGTGAGCAAAGTTAGGGAATGACTTCCAGGTGTGAAATAGGTGCACTGGGATGGTTCTGTCTGGGAAGCAATGAAGATGGTGACAATCCAAATCTGCAAACTTGAGGGACACAGGGAAGCAGACAAGGAACTGTTGCTTTTTCCAAATCCAAGAAATGTTGCTACTGGAACTAGCAAATTGGTGGTTGAAAGTAACAAGAAGAGATACTTTTTTTTAAAAAAAGTTTTCATTTGGATCTATTCCTCATATAGAAGTCAGAAGTTTAGATGAGTTCCAAAAGCAATTAGCTAGATTCTTTCAAGAGGAGTTTGTGATGCTACCTCTGGCTTTAAAAGCATCTGTGTTCTCATACTGTGCTCTAGGCATCTGCTGTTAAGAGCATTGCATGCTAGACAGATTTCTGTTACGTTCTCTCAGTGCTGCTCCTCTTGAGGTGCAATTGTAGCCTGCAGTTCAGATACAAGATTGCAGCGTGATGGTAACTACAACCTCGCAGGGTTTGACAGAGGCTGCCGAGCCCATCAGGGATCCTGCATAATACTTGGCAGCCGAAAGCTCTTATCTGTAGGGGTTGCAGCTAAGCATTTGAATTGTAGTGCGCCCTAGTGAATTCAACAGGCAAGTTCAGGCAGATCTAGCCAAGGAGAGTATAACTGGCCTACTCCAGTGCCAGAGGCTGTAGCGACTATCGCAGGGGCAGCAGAATAGCATGTGTGCCTGCATCTCAGCCAGCTCAATTCGCAGCTTGCCACTGTAGCACAAACTTCCAGTAACAATGCTGAGATGGGCTGAAGCACAAGCACGCCATGCATTCTGCAATAGCCCCTAACAAAGAGGTGAATCCAAACAAACACTGGAAATAACATCCTGAATTGCCATGGCTAGATCTATCAGACTTCATCTGTGAGCTTCCTTAGAATGCATGACCTTGGAACAGTGCTTGTTATAGGAAAAGATCATTACTGATGCAGAAATTCAGTGTTGCCTCTGCTGTGGCTTAGAAAGTTCTGACTGCTCCAGGTAAAGGGCTAAAATCTTCAGATTTTAGAGACTCATATTTGTTTTCCATTGGATGCTGACTTAACCTTTAAGTAGCATGCTGCTTTTCTTTGTATGTTACCATCTTTCACAGGGAAGAATGTAGACTAGCTTTTTCAAAAATCTAGGTGTATTTAAATTACTCACTGACCATCTTTTGCTTACAGACCAGCCACAGGGTTTTTTACCACGTGCTATCTGGGAGCAGGCTATTAATGTCTGTAGATTGTACTGTAAGCAGCATGTGTGCCTTCATTTCTCTTGCACATCATCAGTTTTCATCTGATTCTTGTAGGAATCTATAATGTAAAAATTCACTTGGTTGATTTTTAACGTCATGAATTGATATTTTATTTGAGAGATAAACAGTGCCAGAGCTTCACCACAGAAGTGACTGTGTATCTTTCCAGAATGACACCAATTTTTTGTGACACAGATTTCGGAAGAGTCTCGAAGTTAACAAACCTTTTAAATACTTATTAGTAGCCATATTACAGATCAGTATCTGTAAGAAGATGACAGGTTATTATCTCGCTTATCTGGCTGAGCACCAAAACATTGTTAGACATGTATGATGCAATGGAGACCCTTTCATGCCTTTTTTTCCCGAGAAAGGCTGTCATTGCTCAGCTGATGGTATTTCTGCTTCCTAAACTATTCTACAGGGGGTGGGGGAAGCACTGGTTATCTCTGCACAAAGCCAAACATCCTCATGTCCTGAATTGTCAGCCTCCCTGTTTCAGAACCCAGGCGATCAGCTGAGTGCATCCTGGTGGGCAATTCCTTCATTCCCATCTTCCTGTATCCCAAATAAGCATAATGGTAACCTACCCACAGGATACTCAGTCGATCCATAGAAATGTGTTATTGCCTGCTCAATATTTACTTTGTTATTGTAAAAGAGATTACATTAAGTTTACAGTGCTTGGTGATAATTTGTGCAACTAATTAAAAACTGGGGTGGGTTGAACTGCTTTTTTAAAGGTTTAGTCAGTCACAAATGCTACTTCCATTCATGAAAGCAAATGCTAAAGTAAATAGCTTCTGATAATTTCTGTTTTAAAATAATAAAAAGCCCAAAGAAGTTAAGTATCAACCTAATGTTATTAACTTTGAGTATTAAACAGTTTGATGAAACCAGGAAGCAATTAAAACATACTGTTTTATAGAGTCCTTTATAGCAAGATAGTTTTTATAGGTCTATGTTTGCTTTTTCTGGAAGGTGAGCCACAGTTCAGGTTTGCCCAGGAAATAATAAATGGTATTAAGAACACATCAAAAGTGCAGCTGTTTTCATGAGGTGTTTGGTGGTAGTCTTTCTGTGGAGAAGGGAGTGAATAAATCCAGCATCCAGGGCCTCCAATATACTCCAGTGTATAACATACTTTTCATGCACACCAGCTTATCCAGAGTGTCCTTGCACAGCACGTATGGTTTTAAAGTACTATATCAAAGCTAGGCTCTTGCCCTTGTCACCTAGTGCTTAGAGATGTGCTTTTCTTTACTACTAAAAAATTAAATAATTATCAGCTATGCTTCTCAAGCGATACATAAGAATAATGATAAATCTGGTTATGCTAATAAATATGAAAATCACATGTAAGCAGCAGACCTGATATAATTCCTTTTTATTTTTCCCCTTTAATACATATCTTTTATCCACGTAGGAAGCCAGTGTTTTCTATGAATTTAAGTTTTTGGTGTATGCATTTCTTGATGGGACCCCTGCAGGAACAAAAGGGCTTTGAAAGGAAATCATATATGGTATCATAGCTGAATACAATATTGCTGTGCTGGAAAGTGTCAGTGGCTGCTGGCAAGTAAGCCTGTGATCTCTAGGCCATGGCAGCTCTACCTAAATACGTGTTAAACACCCTCAGTTCTGGGTAAAGGGAAGGCTTGGTTAAGCTCCTTTATACAAATGACCTAGCTAGAAAAAGTAGCAGTCCCCTTCAGTAGCAAAAAGCTTCATGTTGGGGCCTGATTCACATTTAGGCTGTGCACCATGAGTTCTCCAACTACAGGCAGAGATACAGGGTGCTTGTTTGGCTTTAATGGGGAACAGAAGAATGGAGAGGACTTTCTGGGGCACAGAACAGACTGGAAAGACGAACTTGACAATTGTGAGTGTGAATGTTGCCTATCTTTACTCTATGTTTAGAGATACAGGGTTGAATGCGTTTTCAATAAAAGAGTAAAACTGCATCAGGGAACAGACCCAATTGCATCACTCCTTTCTCGTTTTAACAAAAGTGTTTCTTGGCTTCCTTTCACTGCCAGCACTAACATGTCCCTTGCACCAAGCAGCATATGCAAATGGCAGAGCTTACTTACACATTTTCAGGCAATGAAAGCGTGTATCTGAATAATTTGTGTTAAAATTAATTAGAAATGTGTCTGCTGCTAGCAATTAGTCACTCAACATGAGATTTTTGGGGAGCCCCTAATAATCTTCACACAGAGTATTATAGGCTTTCCACATTTTCCCTACAATTAAAGGTTACTGAGTACAATGCACTGTTTGTATCTGAAACCTTTGGCAGAGAAAATATGGAAGGAAAAGTGTCTTATTTGTTGGTATATGATCCAGAAATTTCCTCCTGAAGAGGTTGGCACATCAGATCCATAAAAAATATGAACCCTCTTCCAAATCATTGCTATCTCCTGGGTTTGGGGATTTTTTTGGTGGTTTTTGTTTGTTAGTTTGTTTGTTTGTTTGTTTTTTCTTCACACCTGCCTAAACACTTAGAATGATTTTTTTCCAAAATTATCGTCATCACCCTTTTTTCTCCATGGGATGTGGAGAACAGTTCTTCCTAACACAGACTAGTCACTGTCCCCATTTGCTCCTTGTTGATGATTCTCTCCAGCACATGGTGGCAAAAGCCACTGTTACCCTTCCCGGAAGCAACTTTACTTTGTTGCCATTGTTTGAGGGTGGGGAAAAAAAAAAAAATCAAATAGGGTGCCCAGAAGGAAAAATAGGAGGCAGTAGTCATCTTGGAAACATCTTTTGGCAAGAAAGCTTTTGAGCTTTTCTGCATAGAAAAACTTACAAAGATGAAAGCGTAAAGCTAGGACACCAAAATTACACTCTGTTTTCTTCCACAATGACAACCTAAACAAGGAATAAAAGACACAACTCTTAAAAAAAAAAAAAAACAACATAAAATTACAGTCTGATTTAATCCTATGTCTTTGATATACATTATACTTTATTAGCAGTATGTGCTATGAGGCTTGATTCTTTCTGCATTGATTGTGAATTGTTTTATATTTTGAGTTTGAAAGTTCTATATTAAACAGTGTAGCCCTCTGCCATTAGATATTGCAATTTACTTTTCTTCCCTAGGTACATTAAATTAATGTAATAATCATTTTCATTTAAGCCACCATTTTTTTTCTACTTCCTTTTTTAGCAGATTGCTGTCATAACCAAACCTGCAAAGAATATGTCATGTGTGGACCTTAGTCAAAGCTACTATGAGTTTCTGCAGAGGGATTCAGATAAAATTAGTAACAGTAGAGCAAATTATGTAGTAAAGTTTACTAAGCAACTAAACCTGTTTTCTATATTTATTCTCAAAAGTAGTCCAATTTTTATAGAACAGGATATGTAAAAATCCCTGCATGGTAAACATTTTTTTTTTTTTTTTTTCACACTTGAGGTAACCAGACCTAATGTAAACCATTTTATGATGGCACTTATTTTCACTTCAGTTCTCAGGCTGAAGGACAGGCTCCATCTATTATCACCAGGACTTTTCTGGTTTTTTTTTTCCCTTTCTTTTAGGTAATACTGATTTCAGAATTCCACACATCCATTATTTAAAATTATAAACGTGGAAAAACATTTGATTTCAGTTTCTTGACTTTCTGGAATATATTTTTGTGGCCAGCTGGGCTATGTTGCAGCAGAATCTAAACATGTGGCTTCACATGGCCATCCATATCCTTCCCTAATAAACTCCCCAAATGGCAGTCAGTGAGGTTGTCAAAACCTGTTAGAAGACTTGTTCCTTCTAATTTCCATAATTCATAATCTACGATAACCTAACATTACCAAGCTAATGATGTAAACTAAATCTTGCCAACTGAGTTGTAAATGAAACAGATGCTACTATTCTCCATCTCACTTACAGGGACAATAGGAAGGCAGAGGACAGTAAGAGCAATGTCTCTCTTTGCAGTCTGCCTGTTTGCAATGAATCATCCTCAGCACAGGCCACAAAGACTGAACAGGTGTCAGCATAACCTGTTATCCCCATAAGCTCCCTTCACTCCTCCCTAACAAATTCACTCCATAAGATGAGAATGAAGGACAAAAATCAATGCAAAATGAAAAGTCAGGACAAGTGAAAGGAGGGGAAAATGTTAGAAAGAAAGACCAAGTATATGGATTAAAAGAGGTGTGGTAGAAAGTGTAGAGTGGTAGAAAGTGTAAAGTAATAAGACCTAGTTAAGTACAATCAATTAAAGTTTTTCTATTTTTAAATATAAGAATTAGTTCTTAATATTATACGCTTTACATCTCCAACTGGATTGAAGGCATTTTTCAAACATGAAGGAAAAGAATGACCTTTTACAGCCTACTGGCATAACATTGCCAATGCCGGCTTGTCCTAAGAATGTGTCCCCTTGATTTTAATGGCACTACTCAGATGAAAAGATTTATATAAGTGAATGCAGGTTTGCATATCTGAGTCTTAAATTTGAAAAGAACATAATGAGACAAACAATGAAGCAATTTAATGAGCATTATAAAGTACTTTAATATTTTTTCCCTAATCTCATATTATAAGGCTAAGAAAGGAATCATCTACTCTGCTAGGAATTTCAAACATCCTTTTAAAATAAAAGATAGGCTGCTGCTTAGATTAAAGACTTTTCATACAAGCCAGAAGATTCAATGATCAATTCATCTTGAGGATTTTGGAAAATATTTGTTTGCTTCTTAGATTTTTATATGCCAACTTTTCATTCAGTTGTCTTTCTGTTTTAATTCCCAACCTAGTTAAATAAAATAATTAAAATACTTATGTATGCTTTAATAACAGCTAGAAGCATTTTTTTTCTTGTAAGAAAATGTTGTCCCTGATATCCTCCTTATGAGAACAAAAAGCAAAGGAGAAATTACAACAGCTATAAATCAGTTTTGTGGTTTTGGTAATTTAATACATTTTTCCCTGGTTGCTCTCTCTGTTTGGCACCCTTATAACAACTCATTTGGCATGTGACTTTGCAGTCAATCTTGTATTTTTCCTCTGCCCTCTCTTCCTTCCCAGTATCATATACTTAAAAGGAGTTCAGATTCCAAGAAGTGTTTTGCCAGGTGTACAATCCAAAGACTCATCTTTTAATCCCTGACATTCACATGATCCCAATTCTACAGATGAAAAGGTATTTAATTCTTTTGTTGCGTGGACAAAGCAATGAATATTATTGTAGGGTTAGTAACTCTAAGTGGCTATGCTGATGAGCTAGCTCAATCCTTTGGAAGGGGATAATAGGGTAATAATACACAAAGGACTAATGTTAGTCATGTCTCTGTGGTATTCTGACAATTGCACCCTGTTATAAAGTAGTTTCATGTAAACCAACCAAAGAAAAATTACCTGTAGTCATCAACTGCACAGATGAGGAAAACATCCATGGTAGTGTCAGTCATTTTAATGAGCTCACAGGAGGAGGGAAAGTGGAAGAGCAAATTAAAAACAACAGTATTTTTCTCCCTTCCCCCAAACAGAAGAAAGTGAGAATAGTTGCAATTTCATTTGCTTTTAAAGCACAGCACTTGGGTAATAAACATCCTTTGCAAATGTGCTGAGCAAACACCTCCACATTCATCAATATGCCGGAGCTGTTTATTGCCTCATAAACTTGGAAGCAAGTGATATTGTCTCTTAAATCAATGGCTGCATGGACATCCTAGGCACTGTAGGAGAACAGTACATCCAGACAATACCGATACTTAAATTAATGGTTCTAGTAATGACTGAAAGGTGCTTTGTCACTACCAAAGAAGTTAGACATAGCGTAAAAGTATGCCTAGGACACAGTGTGTGTATGTTGTGATAGAGAAGTGTGTGTGTGTGTGTCTCATTACAGTATTTATTACTTTGGCATTAAAACTTACTACTCCATGCAGTTTTGATTTAAATGCAGGTTGGGCTGCCAGTATTAATAGGGTCAAACTTGCTTTAAGCCTAGTTTATGCACAAGCCTAGTTTCTAAATGTATGGAGAAGATGGCTTGGCTTGTGAAACTGTTAGCTTTATCAAATTCAAATCAGATAAAATAGCCAATAATAATCTGAATTCCATAGCAGCCATTATCTGAAAATGATTTATAAACACTATGGAATTAGCTGACTTCACACTGTAAGTTTCTCATCTGCAGTGTCTCAAGCTGATCTTATTTTCTTTTTATCTGAAAGGAGGAGAATACACAGCTGGAAGGTATTGCTCCTGGTCTGCAACTGTTAGTGTTTAGGGTAGGAAGTCGGTATAGGAGATGTGCCAAGGATCAGGGAAGGGCTGACTGATCAAGGACTGTGTTTTGCTTTCTGGGTATTTGCAGTGTCTGTATTGCAACTAATTGCTTCCTGAGCAACAGTAACTTTAATTGCAGTGGTGAAATGCAGCGTAATGTGAATTAAACTTCCATGTAAACTAGCCATCTGACTATATACCACGGGTCCCAAGCAGATGTGAGTAGTTTATGTTGCTCTTCATGCTGTTGAGAAAACTAATTTAGGAGCAGTAAAGGCACATTTACACTTGCTGCTGTCACATCTTCTCAAGGCAATCATCCGTGGTGCTAAAGCATTCCCTCTTTTGCAGAGGAACAGCACAAAGGTAGCAAAGGAAAAAATATTCCTTCTCATTTTTTACCCTGGAATGATTTACAAATACTTATGAAATACTAACATTACACTATAGTGGATATTTCTCATCTGCAGATTGTTCCAGGCAGATCCTACCTTGTGTATCTAAAGGGAGAGCGCTGCTCTATCTGAAGTCATTTAGACATATTTATTTCTGAAGTATTTTCTCCTGGTAAGTTGCATTTCTGAAGATCTTATGTATGTACTTAGTGCCAGAACTTTAACTTCTACAAGTAATAATGTACTGCTGCTGATGTCCCAGGAGAGTGCTTGTATGAACTCTTTATCAGGCCTATAAACAATTTGATTTTAATCTTTAACTTCAAGTCCTTTTTGAATTGGCCATGTCCATTGGAGCATTAGAATTGTTTTCTAATTAGCAAAACTGTTTCTTTTGTTAGGGTAGCTTAAGATCTGAGTAGGCATTCTTCAAACTATGCAAAGCAAAAATCTGTTTTCATTATGTAAAACTGTTAGCTGAAAAAGGTAAATATTTTGCTAAAATTCAGACCTCTCATAATACAACAGCTTAAAAATAAATTGTAATTTCTTACTAAAGTCCACAGTCACCCAATTCAGATTTCAGATTTTTTTTTAACGACATCATTACTAGCATTCAAGCAGTGCTCAGAAAGAGTGTAAGCAGCTGAATAGCCTGATAGCAGTGTCTTCCATATTGTTAAAGGGTAATAGTGAGCAGAAAATTAAGCATGCATATGTAACATAACACAGCTTCAATGAAGCATAGCAAAATTTCAGGCTTCATGTGCAAAAGCTGTGCATCACTGAGCCCTGTTTTAATAGCCCTTTGTGTGTAGTTCTTTTGTAGCCTGGCTTGAATACTAGGTATGCATTTGATTTAGCATGTTGCTGGACTGCAGCTGATAAACTAAAGCAAATCCAGAGGAGGAGAACAAGATGATGAACTAGCACAGAAAAAGTAACAGTCAAGTATAGGCAACTTAATGAAAGAGTAATTGAGATGAAATGTAACAAGTTGTAAATGTTTATAGGATGTAAATGCTAAGGAGAGAGAAAAATTACCTTATTGTAAAGCAAAGACAAAATCAGGACAAAGACATTAGGAGTAATGGAGTATGCTCCCAGAAGGAGTAGCAGAAGACCTACCCACTGGGAATATAAACGAATTTTAACAAGGCAATAGAAAATTAATATCAAATAGTGTTCTCGGCTACCAGGATTTGGTTTTGGTGATGTAACAGCTTTTCCCTCTTGCTGCCTCTCAGGGAATGAAATTAGTGCTTTATTAGTGCTTTCTCACTACAGAGAATAAAATTATAAATTTCTATTGCCTAGTGAACCAGCAGTCTAATATTTGTATTTCTGCTTGAAGAAGCACTGCAAGATTTTTAACAGGTGAAATACAGCTTTTCACATGAGAATAGCTGCTCCTGGTGTTTCCTTCTCATCCTGGAGAAGGCAGTCTCCAGACAGACTTCAGGTGTGGCACCTTTGAAATACAGAAGATGAGTGCTATAAATGCTGAATATTTAAGGAGTACGTATGTTTCATACTTCTTGAAAACAAAATATGTTTCCTAGTTACAAAGTGAACAGATGAAAACCCATAACAATATTGTGCCAAGTTCCCAAGCACAAACACAGCATACCTCTTTCTTTCCAAAGACACATTCTGAGCCTCACTCTTCCCTACTGTGGTCCTAAGTTCAGCTGACTTGGAAGCAGTAACCTTTGCTTTGCCTACAATGACTCTGAGTTCTCATTACCTGTATCCTCCTTTTGAACCCATATGCTGTCCTTGACAATTTTGATTCTCATCTGTTACTTTTTGCAGTCCCATTGGATACACTTTCCCCTCCACTCTTTCTGTCCTCATCCTTTCATGATTTTGCTCTACCTGTAGTTACTGTATCTCTCCTGGCCTAATAGAACGGTTAGGGTTAGAAAGGACCTTAAGATCATCTAGCTCCAATCCCCTGGCAATGAGCAGGGACACCTCCCACTTGACCAGGGCCCTGTCCGACCTGGCCTTGAACACTGGCAGGGATGGAGCATTCACAACTTCCTTGGGCAGCCTGTTCCAAGGCCTGCAGTATCCATCAGTTTTCTGCATTTTCTGCTCTGGTGGGTTTTTTTAAGCCATCTAAATTAGATACATTCACACAGACAGCATTCAGTCAGTTCCCTTTTAATTGAAAACCAGCTGCACTTAGCCCCAGAGAAGCTAAATGGATATAGTGCCTTTGACTTCAGTGAGGACAGGATTTCAGGCTTACACTCCTCACATCTCTTGACTGTCTCAAAAGCAGGAAACTATGAAGACACTAGGCAGTACAAATACAGTGATTTGTGCCATGCAAAATGTTGCCTGATTATAGGACTGTTACTTGCTTGGCTTTTCAGTAATACCAGAATACCTTGGCAGGCTTTCTGCTAAGGTTAAGAAAACTTAGATAAATAAGAGCTTGGTGAGCTCAGATACTTTATCTTTTCATGTTTTTTCACTATATCTGTATTTAGCCAGAATAATGTTGGCATGTTCCTGTCTCATTTCTAGATGCTGGAAAGTTAATTGTAATCAAGGTATTTCTTTTTAAGAGGACTGATTTTAAGTTCAAATGGAAGTCTCTACTCCTTGCAGCTTCAGGTCCTTCAAAACTGAGGGAATGTTGAATTTAGGAATAAAAGTAGTAGCACTGTATTTTTTTCCCCCAGTACTCTTATTTTCCATCCTTTTTCTGTGTTCTTTATAGAAATCTTCCTTTCCTTCCTCTACATAGTTTTTACTCTACCTTGTTGTTCCTCATGGTTGAAGGCTCTGTTGACATTCAGCCTTTTGTTTTCTTCATTCTTGATGCCTGATTTCTCCTTTTGCTGGCCATAGCGACTATCATTTTATCTCTCTAACCTTGAAGGACAGATTTAGGAGGAAGAATAGAGATGACAGATGCTCAGTAGAAAAATAGAAAAAGGGTGGTTGTAAATTAATCAAAGCAAGAGGAGAACAAGAGAGCATCAAACTAAAGTGGTTAAGAAGACCCAAAGAAAAAGGAATAAGAAAAACACCTAAAGGAAGGAAGCAAAGAGGAAAATAAACAAACAAGCAAAAAAAAAGGAAGGAGAAGTGATAAAAATGGGGGCTATGATCAACATTTATATAGAAATGGTCAAGCTTTATGCAGAAGGAAAACAAACCCCAGAAAGCTTAGGAAAATCATAAAGCCCCCTTACTGGGGAAGAGAAATGGGGCATGAGGAAAGAAAGAGGTAAGGAAATAGAAGTTGGAAGTTGCCTCATTGCATTGTGTTTCAGATTTTGATGGCAATTTTACATACACAAGATCCATACAAGATAATAGGTATGTATAAAACCATAAAAGATTTACTATTTATGCAAACCACACATAATTTTGTCCCTGATTCAACATAGCACTCAAGCACTGGCTTAATTCCCATAAAGTCAAGCAAAACTAAGTATTTTACTCAAAATGAGCCCAGTTCCCCCCAGATTACTTAGGATGTGTTGGGTGAATACTCTGCACTGAGGGCTCAGAATTTGCCTTATTCAAACAAAAGAGCCATCTCAAGGCTCCTCAGTGATTTTAGTAAAATAAGTAGATGGGAAAGGGGTTGAAGGGAAAGGTAGAGCTGGCCTGGATAGTTAAGGGTACAATTTGCTGCTCATGTAGCCCCAGGGCGGGTGAAGTTATTCCTTCTTCCTCCCAGCAGCACATTTTATTTCAGTGTCTGCTTGATCACCAGTCTTACTATCCAAAGCTCTGACATAGTTGAAGTCGATGACATTTTCTTGCTATGTGGTGTCCCCACCCATCTGCTGCTGTAGACCAGCCCTATGCAGTGCTAGTGCCTTGGTTTCCTGTGTGTGTCCATCCAGCTTTTGTTCCATGAGCCAACAGAAGAGCTGTACATGAGGTGTGACAGTTCCACAGAGCACTTACTGTGCTGACATGATATTAAAGTTCACTGTATCCTTATCCACACAGCACTGAGTTTTGGTTTTGTCCTTATAACAGCTCTAGTTCCTTCTTTACCCAGTAACCTACCAAGAATGTCACCCAGTATTCCATCTCTGCATGTGTTCTGGGTCTATCATACAAAGACCAACCAATAAACTGTTTGCTATCTGCAGTTATTCTGTACATGAAGTCATATCCAGCATTTCAGGAATTAGTCTGGTACCTAGCTTGCTCAGGTATGTTTTGGTTTTTCACTCTGGGTTGAGCATAGCTGGAAGCTATAAATCGCAGTCAAAATGAATAAATGAAATTCCATCTAAATACAGCTTTGAAGAAAAGACATCAAGTAAGGGATTCCACAGGACTGTTCACGCAGTAAACCTCACAAAGACATCAGTACAAGCATTACTAAGAAATTTGGAAATTAATTGCCTGATACAAGATACTGGTTACCACCAGGTCACCCTCTGTTCACATCAACACCCGTAGGAGTTGAGGTTCATTCTGTCCTCTGAATATGAAGTCATTATTGTCTTCCTATTCCCAAGTGAAATGGGGGTGTCAGTTTTACCCATGGCTCACTACTTGACTATCTGGGAAAACCGTAGCTGTCTTGGACATCTACAGATCAGGAGCTTTCAATTGAGCAGAAAGGAAATTTTTCAATGGGCAGCAAGAGAGAGAAAAAAATTTTCTAATAAAGATTTCACTTCCCAGTGAAATAGGCATCCATACAGGCAGTAAATAAATCCTCCAGCTCTACTTTCCTTATCCCACCTTTGCAGCACAATGCATTGGGTTGTCATCTGCCATTTGTGTATTCATTCTAATTCTTTCTGCCTTGTTATTCTGTCAATTTCTTAATCTATTTACACTGACTTTATTTTCAGTGTGTCTATTGCGACAGCAAATCCTAGAATTGCCTTGGGTGTTGTCTGAAAATGGCCATTATCAAATCATAATGCCTACCCGGATGAGGAACTGTGAAGGCCCTAGGCATCAGTAGGAGTCCTTAACAGCTGCCTGCAGTTTAGACCTGCATATCAATTTCCACCTTGGAGGATCTGCTGCAGTGTTGTAAGGTGAATAGGCACTGTCTGTATTAAAATTTGGATTAGTGGCTCAACCAAAACATTCACTTTCCCTCACTCTCTCTCTTTCCTTTCTCTCTCTCCTTTTTTCACATTAATAAACTTGCTATCTTCATCTTTTGTTGGTAAACTATATAAAAATGCAAATGACCCAGAATCCAATTAATTTCTGGAAGGTTGCAGCTGTTTTGGGCCCTATTCACAAAGACATGTGGTGTGCGTGCGTGTGTGTATGCATGTGTATGCATCTGATTGCTAAGAAAATCAGGCCTTATTATTGAAGCCTTGACTCTCAAAATTTGAGCTATTGTTCATTGCCAGTGCTGATGCAAACAGATAATTTCCAAATTGTATTCCACGTTTATTAAAGTGGTAGAAAATGTGGCTAATTTCAGACAAAGCTGAGAAAAGGTGGAGCTTGAGAGCTGAAATAGGAGATCTGGGAAATCTGTTTCTATTACAACAAAGAGAAGTTTATCTAATATCTCAAAAAGCATTAATTACTGTGAGGCACAGGCGAACACATTGTGGATTTCTTCATTGGTTTTGTCATTCTTCCTTGCTTTATTCTACTACTGTGAGTTGTTTGGCTTCATTTTGTGTTTTGGGGTTTTTGGGTTTTTTTGCTTATATCTAACATGTAGTTATGAAATTGAGACCATCTTGGGAATATTTTTCATTACCCAGCTCAGGCTCTGAACAGTAATTTATCTAGACCAGACAGTTTGAAGCAATGTACGTAATTGTTCCTGTTGTTGGTTAAACTTGGGCAACACAATCAGGACTGATTCTTTAATTTCTATTTTTATATTAAGGGGCTTCATTTATGGCTGCCCAGTATGCACCTGCAGCTGGAACCACAAAACTAACAAAGTGTGCAAAACTAGTAACATTGTGAGCACATAGGTCTTGATTTCCTATGTATCTATTCCCACACATTAACATGTTATCCACAAGAAAAAACATCAACAGAATCTAATTTTCTATGATGTTTAAGTCTTCATATGCTCCTGTTTGCCTCCTCTTAAAGCTAATACAGGTTAAGCATATTTCTGTCAGTGGGATATTGGCAGGATGTTCGTACTCTCTCCCCTACCTAATGAACCTCAAAGCAGCTTAATATCCATGAGATGTCTTCCCCTGTGCCATTCTATTTGTTTAAGTTGGCCAACAGCTCAAAATTTATGGAAGTGAAGGGAGCCGGGGCTGAAGGCAGCATGATCATATACCAGGCTGAAAAGGGAACATTTTTCTTACTTGTAAATAATCTGGGAATCTTATTTAATTTATTCTTAAAACAGAATTCTGGTATTTTTCTATACCAATCACTAAAGAAGCATAGATGCTGCTGACAAGGAAAGATGAACTTATAATTTGTCATTTTCATTGTGCTGTGAGCATGTAGTGAAATTTTAGCCATCACAGAAGTCCTGCATTTAAATAACATAGTAGCCTATTAGACATATGTAGAACAAGCCCTCCTCAGTTTATTGTAGTCAGCAGTTGCAGCAGGGAGTGCATACAAGGTTAAATTCAGCCTTGTGTGGAAAGCTTGTGTCAGGTCAGAGCACTAGATAAATCCCACTTGAGCACTAAAAATTGAATTTGAAAGTGGAATTTAAAGCCTTGTGATAGCGTCTGGTACAGACAAGAATTTAACAGAGAGGAGGCAGTTTTTGCCAGGGTACCGACTCTAAACACACGCTTGCAAGCATGGATCCATAGAGGCAGCAACCAGGCCAGTTTCACCAAGTATTGCTGTTTGTTGAATAACATGCTGAGGTGCCTTGATTAATAAGAATAGGCAATAAGCTGAAGGCTGCTCTCTTCTCTGAAAAAGAGCCAAAGCTTTTGATCAGATAACTGGGGTTTTAAGTTTAATATTTTACAGGGAAAGCCTTTATTTTTTTTTTTTTGCTTTGTTGTAACTGATAATGCACAGAGATAATGCATATTGGGAGCACTGATAACAGAAAGAATAAGCAGATCTATAGCAAGAAAAATGGGAGAGAGGCTCCCATCTCAAGCACCATTCTGGGAAAACTGAGTGGAGGGATAGAATCAATAAGGTTATGTGTGGATCAGCTGTAACTGCTTGTCTTGCTGCCAAAGCAAAATTTGATGTTAGAGCCTTGCAGGTGAGCTTACGATTGCATGGTGAAATCAATGTGGCAGACCCTGGGTGTAGTCCTTGTGTAGGATACTTTTTTTCCAGTTTACATATAGCTGTCTCCTTGAGTAAAGAGTAGTATGGGTTCAGGCAATGCCTTTATTCAGAAACCTCAAGAAAGCACAAAATAATTCCCAGAGTAACAGCTCTGATAGCGATGTTTGGGCAGAAAGCAAACTCCCCTGCTGCCTGCCATAGCATCCAGAGCACAAAAATTATTTCACAAAATTATGCAGTACATAAAGTCTTAAAACAGAGGGTCCTTGCATGCAAAGAAGGACAATTTAGAAGAGTGTAAGTAACAGCTCCATCTGGTGATGCCATCCTTATAACTATGTATTTAAGTCTCTTTTATATAGATCCCCCCCACCCTTCCCCAGACTTCTTTCAGTTTTAGATCCTTTTCTTCTTCATTATCTGAAATCATTCAGATTTCATTATAGTGAACAAATTTCTTCAAGGTACCAGCTACACTGGAAGATTATGGGAGAGCCTGGCAAATTGTCCTAGATCACTAGATAAGGTGATCTCTGCCATAAATCATTTGAGAGTAGAAGAAGGAAAAATGTCTCTCTGGTATAAGAAATGTCCTCTTATAGTAATCAAAGAAAACAGTTTGATACATGTGGGTTAAGAAGAAGTATGTGAAGCTATACAGTTTTCTTAAAGGGCCTACTCCTACAAAGCGTGCATTGCCTTCTGCAGCTGCTAGTTATCCTTAATCTGTATTGACATAAAGTTTGTCAAAACTACTGTTTTGCCTGAATTGTACAACACATGTTATTCATTCCCTCATTTTTCCTCCCTCATCTTAGTAAACCACATTTTGAATATCTCAGATGCAGCAATCTGTTAGAAGAATGTAAAAGCCATTACTAGTAACACCAAAGGCCCATGTAACTCAGCATTTGTATCTGCCTGATACTTGCTCTTGCTGTTCTCTCAGACTCCAGCTATGTTCATTCTGAATAAATGTAGTCTCTGTACCTTTGGTAATTCTCAGAGGATGATTGATCTACTTGTCTAGTTTCCTTTTCAGTCTATGCATCTACAGCATCATCAGGCAATGATTTTCATGTCTACAATCTATTGTACAAAGAAGCACTTGTGTTTGTTTTGAATGTGATTTTTATTATCTTCATTTGATGCTCCCTAGTTCTCATATAGGAAGGGTCAAGATCCATCCTCTTCATTGCATTCATGATTTCTCATATTTCTGTCATATTCTTACAGGTCACCTTTTTTTTTCAGGATAAAGAGTACTAGCATCTCCTGTTGTAGTTGCTTTTTTAATCTGCAGCTTTGATGATCTGTGTTGCTTTCCACAAAAACTTTCTGGTTTACCTGTATCCTTTTTGAAAGAAGGGTACCAGGCAGTATTTGACACACAGTATTCAATACGGGGTTGAGCGATGGCATTCTGTAGCAGCACACTGATGTTCTCTGTTGTTTTCTTCACTTACTTCCTAATATTTTCTAACATTTGACTTGCCTTCTTGGCTACTATTAAGCACCAGGTTGACATTTGGGTAGGACTATCTATCATAACCCCAGATCTATCATCTAAGTAGTAATGATCAGTAATGGTCAACAATCATCAATGTGTGGAGTTAGACGTGTTTGTCCCATGTGCATTATTTTCCATTTATTTGCAGTGAATTTAATTTGTCATTTAATTACCCAGCCACTCAGGCTCATCATGTTCCTCTGCAGGTTTTTTTGGTCACTGCTTGCCCTTGCTACCTTGAATAACTCTATATTGTAATCAAGCTTCCAAAACTCCCTACTCACCCACTTTCCCAAATCATTTATGAATACATTAACTATACCAGGTGCCACCTCAGACCCTACTGGAATTCCAAGGGTGGAATGAACACTGTTGCAGAAACTATCCATTCGCTTTTTCTCTCTGTGTCCTGTCCTTAACCAGGTACCTATCCACTCAGGGCTCTTTCCCGTTATCCCATCGCTGCTCAGCTTGCTTAAAAATCTGTTGGGAAGGATGTTTAGAAGACCTTTGGAAGTCCAGGTAGATTACGTCAACTGAATTAATACTACCCATATACATGTTGATCTCTTTAGAGAAGTCTAGTAAATTTGGAAGACAAGGCTCTCCATTATAAAAACCATTTTGACTCCCACGTGGGTTAAAGTTTTTACCTGCTTTTTCTTAGACTATTACTATAAGCAGAAAAATATGATGTATTTAGAGTGGTTCCCAGAAGTATTCCTTTAAAGTTTATCTGAGGTGTTTATTTCGATGGTTAGGCAGGAGGGCTAGTAATACATTACTTGGTATATATGCTTTTTCTATTTTGACCCAGTACTCCACTATCTTACAGACACTACAAGGATGGATATTCTAGTCAGGGTGAAGAAACTATAGGTATCTACTATAACACTCATTGCTTGTGGCATGTGCATTGGTGATCCCATGTGAAAGTTGCATGCACCAAGAAGATTAAGTCCTCTCAAATGACTTAGTGACTTTCGTTACCACTCAGTTTAACAACAGGGTATGGTACAAAAGGTGATGTAAAAATCTGTCTGAAAAGGTAATTTGTAATCCATGCACCCCAAGTGTTATGCTAAATATTTCTGAGTATTAAGCACTGTCACTTTATTTATTTACTTTTTCCATTTTGCATAGTACAGTAATAACCTGTTGATTTATCATGATAGAAGTTTAGCACTAGGATAAGTCCCCTCTGTTAAACCTACTGTCATTTTATTCAGCCTGGTATAAAAGACATAGGAACAGTGATGAAAAATACCAGGGGAAAAAAATACAGTTTGCAGAGTTAGTTCTTTTTTATGTGTACCTGCACCCTATTAATGTGCCATCTGCTGATAAGACATAGATTCATTTACCACTACAGAGTTCTAACATGATTATCTTTTTTTCCCCTCAAAAGTCACATAGGTGCTAAATATAGATTTACTTAAAATTCTAGGGAAAGAGGCGGTCCTTGTCCTAGACACAATTGTTCCCTTGATTTTGAGAGCATTACCACTAGCATTAAATGTAATTTACTTTATCTGATGACAGTTTGCTGAACCAGATCTTAAGTTTTAATAGGATCAGGACATAGATGGTAAGTGGAGAGAAGAGAAAAGCATTGTGGGTGGAATTCATCCCACCCCATTACCCCTTTCTTAACTAAGAACAAATTGAGCACAAAGACGAGATTACACCTTCTCCAGGAGGTAGGCCAAGTTAGAGGGCATTAGCACAGTCTGTCTCCAAGCTGGAACAGAGTCTGACACCCTGCTACATTTCCCCTTGTGGGTTGTTGCCCTGCTGTAGTACAGTTGTGAACTCATTACTCAGATATATGCTCCTCTCCTCTCTATTCACCACTGCACTTCTAATTACCCTCTAGTTTATGATAGCTGGTAAGGAACATGCAGTTGCTCAGGGTACCTGTTCTGTAAGCCATCCACCCTTTACACAGCAGAAGCTTTCTTTTTTTTTATGTCTCATACTATCACGGGCAAATTTCAGAGCATGATAAAACTCTTCACCAATCAAAGCATCTAGTGTTAAAGGAGAAATTGGTTTCTCATTCAGAGTTATGGGACTATTATGACCTCCCACATTACTGCTGGTTCATTTGCAATCAGCTTTTTCATTATCTTTCAGCTACACTGGACCAGAATTATGTTAATTGCCCATTAACTACAGTTGGGTGATTCATTTATTCTTTTAATTTAGAGTATCGAAAATGGATCTAACCTCTATTTTGCTTTTAAAACTTTCTGATACAATCTCTGCCATTACTGAGGTGAAAGTAAAAACAAGTTATCAATAAAGCCATGTCCTTCACTGGGTATAGAGCCTCTGTGGACAGCAAAGTAGTCCGCAAAGAATGACAAGTTTATTAAATGAGTTCATTTCTTTTTCTCTCCTCTTCTGCTGGAATAGATTTTCCTGATGTATACTGGATGTTCTTAATTTTGTTTTTCACTTCATTATTTTTGCCTTTGAAAAGGGCTTGTGCTTCAAGGCTTATATCACCCTCTACCTAGCAGAAATTTGGATAAGCCTTCTATGTGGCAAGCTTAGCAAAAGTGTGGAGTTTTCTGCAGTTGGGATGTGTAGCCATTCTCACCCAGAATACCAATTCCAACACTGTTTTTACCTTTGAATTGTTTGGATTCTTGAGCTTTGTACTCCTTTGCAGGGGTGGGGTCTTAACTGAGTATTTTTCTTTCAGATGTTTTTTTCATTGGATTCCTCAGAATTAGGGACTGGAAGCATCCTCATCTCTATTCTCTAGAACAGATTGTATTTTAACTTATGTTTTCCCCTACAGCAACATAGAGGTGTTTGTGATAACTGTTGAAGGTAGAGGTCTTACTGGAAGTGTAGCTACCCTCCTACAGATACTGAAGTATCACTTTACTGAATTAACATAATTTATATGACTCCAGTACTGATCTGAATAAACATGTAACTTATAAGGGTGAACATATTAATCCTTAGCTAAAGGTAGACTCTCAAAGAACTTTCTACATTTTTCCAATTTGGACTATCATAATACAATCTTAACCAAGGATGCAGATACCATGTCACTGAATGCAGTACAGGTTAGTAAGGAAGAAAACACACTAAGCCTCTTGAGAGCTTATATGCCAAGTGTGACAAGACAAAGGACGTGACAGAATAGGTGAAGTGGTTTGGGATGAGAAAGACAGGGCAAAAGAGGGCATTTCTACCCTGAAGATTGGAATGTAATTGATAGGTCTCTAGGATGGGGAGCCCCAGAGTGAGTAAAAGATAAAGAACAGGCTAAAAGTGGGTTTGAGGGAAGCCAGGTGTCAGTGTGAGATGGAGTCATTAGGACAGCTGGAAGGTCTGGGGAAAGTATAAGAAATTTTGAATTGCAGCAAGAGGAAGAAGGAAGGTCACATAGGATCACATGTGTATTTTGGTGTAGGCATGGCAAGATTCCACTTATTTTTATCAGATGAACTCAGATGAGCATTTGAAGGTGAAGGTGCACTTGCAGGTTTGAAAAAGCTGACATTTAAGCATGTCAGGTTTTTAGGGAGGGAGGTTTGGGGGATTTTTGTTTGGGTTTTTTTTCTTGGTGGTGGGTTTTTTTTTCATGTGTTCTTGTGCAAGGAAAAGTAAGAAGGAAAACAAGGAAGCACTGGAGTATGAAAAAAGCAAGTAGGCAGTACAAGATGGTTCATGTTGAAATCAACAGTATTTTTGTCACATGAATACAGCTAGCGTTGCAGGATTAGGAACAAAACATTACTGACTCACTATTAAACCCTAGTTTTTCAACAGAATTAACAGAACTGCTTTTGTGTTATTTTTTCTCAGGGAAAGATTTGCACATTATCTAGAAGTGTGTAGACCTTTATTTTTCTGAACACCTGAAGGGTTGCCTACACAGGTAATTGAATTTTTGAGGGGTTTTCATGTCAGAAACAGAGCAGAAATATGTTTCATGCTGTATTCTCATTTCCATAGATGGCATGTTTTATCACGATTTTCCAGTATGGCAAAAGCCACAAAATCAGTAAATCTGATAGTCGGTGTCACAAAACCATACATAAAATTCACAAGCTTGTTCTCTGCTCAGTCTGCTTCTAACCCATCACCATGAACTACATCTATGAAAAGCAGGTGTGTCTTGCACACTTACGGGTTCACTTTGAAAAACCAGAGGTTAATTCAGCATCTTAAAACATGGCTGTTGCTTCCAGCAGTCCCTTTAACTTTTGTTTACAAAGCATCCCTTCCCAAACTCTTTCTTGATCTCCTAGTCACAGTTGTCATCTTCTTGGAGAGGGTAGAAACCTCATAGATTAATTATGTTAGTATTGTCAGTGGAACATGCAAACCACTTGCCTGCCTTACAGCATCTTTAAAACAGGGTGGTGCCATTCACTATAAAGTTAAGCAGTATCATGTTGTAAAGATGTAAATTCAAGAGGACAGCTAGAAGTTAGAAGGAAGGAATACCACAGATAAGCAGAGTCACTCCAGTGTGGCTCAGCCTCTCCACCTCAATATTAATGCAGCCAGATTAGTAAAAGAATGAAACTGCAAAGATAAAAAAAAAAGAAAGTCTTAAAGAATCATAATAATTTAGCTGCTGTTGCATTGATAGATTGTTTACCCACACCGCTTCTTAAAAGCCAAGGGCCTAGAACTGCTTAATAAAGCTGCTCTGGTGTGTGTGTCTGCTGGAATGCTCATCTCATTGATTTTATACACACACAGATACACATACATGTGTTCAACACTTTCTGAATTGAGGTCCCCCTCCCTGATTGGGATTGATTGATTTAGTGATTCCTAAACTGTCTATATTTAATCATAGTAATCAATGTTATAATAGTGTCTGTGTTGTAAAATATGCAGAATGCAAAATATGGAGAGAGTTTGAGTCAACTTTGCTTCTGGAATCTCAATTATTTCCTTGCTGATAATTTTCATTTAAATATGTAATCTTAAATCTTGACTTAATGTTTTTAATATAATGCTTTTCCATATTTTATTACGTTCTCAGGATCGGATGATTAGTTCGTTTACCTATGAGCTAATAAGAAGGGAAAAGGCTGAGATTCTGGGGTTTGTAAAAGATGCAGCAGAAAGCACTCGGCAGAGGCGCAATCATTTTTCCATATACGAATACTACCCTCTGCTGGACAATTGTTACATTACAGCTTAATTATCTTGAGATTACTCCCTCCGAGTACCTTTTCCCAGCCTAACTGGAGGTAACAATGGTATGGATTTACTGTCCTGATTCACAGTTTTGCTTCCTCTGAATACCAGCCACAGTGTTTCCCTGGCAGCCCTACCCTTGGAGAAGTGACATCTGAGAGGTATCTCTGACTTTGCAAGGCTCTTAAGACCAAAGCAAGACACGGTTTCTCTCTCATGCAGGTTTCTGCAGTTAAGTGCATTGCTCTTCTCTTCTGCTTTGTAATGGGAAGTTAAGTTACTTGTCTGCAAACACAGAAGGCTATTGGCATATAGCTGTTGGATGAATAAAGCGTACCAGACTGTTTTCAAAACCTCAGATTAAATTTGATTCTGTAACTGGATAACATGGCTGCCTGAATTTTGTCCTGACAAAGGCGGCTACCATGTGCCTGTGAGAACCACTACATAGTAGTAACACTGCACATGGACTTCCTTACCTTCATCTCAGCCCTGCACCATCAGCAGCTGATCTAAATGTTGACTTTCCTGCATCTGTCTTTACTTGCATGGAAAGAACTTGCTTGGATCTAATTCCACTTCTAGTTTTCATTCTTTCCCTTAAGTCTATCCCCAGTCTGTCTTCTTGGCAATCTACCCTTTTCAGGGT
Organism: Pezoporus wallicus; assembly: GCF_028554395.1. Lineage (NCBI taxonomy): Eukaryota > Metazoa > Chordata > Aves > Psittaciformes > Psittacidae > Pezoporus > Pezoporus wallicus. Next base: position 3,673,886 of record NW_026635157.1, read on the forward strand.
GACTATTTAATTCAGGATGAAAATCAGCTTTTGTATGAGTGGTTTTCTGTATAAGATTAGTACCAGCCACCGGGATTTCTAGTTCTGGCATTCAAAGTTTTTACTGTCCCTGCCTTAAGTTAAAGCAAGATGACTTTTTAGTCATAGTTTGGAGGGAAGAATAGACCCTGAGAGAATGTAACACAATGCAATCAACATACCAAATAACCAAAAGAAAGTGTAATTTATGCCAATTTTCACTACCTTGATGGGTAAGCCCAGCAGAATATATTAACAAATGATACTTCTAAAGGTTTCTGGTGCCATCTGCTATAATTTAATGTATAATTATGTCTTTAGTACAGAATACTAAAGGATGGTTTAAAAACCCATAGAACATATCTCAGAATTACAGTAATTTCTGTGGATCCCAATTATGTTTCATAAAGCTCTGTTGATTTTTTTCTTCTTTCTTAAAGTGTGCACTGTTTTCATAAAGCAATATTTGATTCTGGTTTGCAGACTTCATAAGCAGAAGGGCTTATATCATAATCAGCTATATTAATCCCACTGCTGCAATATATATTCTTCATAGTGGGCAGAAATAAAGCAGGGTATTTACTGCATGAAGACTTACTACATGTAAAGGTACAAAATTCAGTTTAACGTTTTGAGATAAGCATAGAGCAGCCAGCTTTCTTGCAGGACTCGGGTCCGATTTTGCATCAGCCTGTGCAATTTTAGAGTTTGCTTCAGAGCCCATATGAAGCCTGTCATTTTAAAAAGGCATAAAATACGGGCAGGGATACTATTTGAGTTTTACATAAAACTTGGTGGGGCTTAATCCATAGGAAAAATGTGCTCTATCATCATTAGAAATAGAACTATTTCTATTTTCCCTTATAGTTTTATGTTATTTGTTTTGAATGATCTTGTTACCTTTGTCCAAATATTTGTTTTCCTTAAATTTATAAAACTTGGAAAACAAGTAGTTGAACCTTTCCAAAATGACTAGCACATGCAAATAATCAGTAGATTCAAAGGCTTTGAGTAATTTTTTTCTAAGATACAGAAGATATTTTTTAGCCCTTAGAGCTGTAACTTGAACAAATTACTGTCAACATTTTATTGTATTTTGAGCTGCAGCAAGTTTTGATCTTTATTGTTTATCTCCAAAGCAAGAAAATAAAACAGTGCATTATAATGCTTTGTTGCCATCTCCATAAACCTCAACCATGCATTGGGTAAGCAAATATATTCCTCAACACCTTCAAAATTTACACACATAGAGCTGATGATGGAAAAAATAAACAGTAATAGACATGCTACATTAAGACAGAGGGATCTGACATGATCAAGAGTGAAGGAGTGTTTCTAACAAAATATTGCAGGAAATCTAATAGGAAAACTTTCTTTGTGTGTATGTTAACTCTTTCTCTTTTTCTCATGCTGGGAAAAAATGGCAGAAATGCTACCTGAGAATGTAGCTCCATGTGTGTTTTCTATGGATGTATTTATAGCCTTTTAGCACAGATATTTGTTTTAGAATCACAGAATAGAATCATAGAATAGTTAGGGAGGACCTTAAGATCATCTAGTTCCAACCCCCCTCCTATGGACAGGGACACCTCACACTAAACCATGCCACCCAAGGCTCTGTCCAGCCCAGCCTTCAACACTGCCAGGGATGAAGAATTCACAACTTCCCTGGGCAACCCATTCCAGTGCCTCACCACCTTCACAGTAAAGAACTTCCTCCTTATATCCAATCTAAACTTCCCCTCTTTAAGTTTCAACCCATTACCCCTTGTCCTATCACTACAGTCCCTGATGAAGAGTCCCTCCCCAGCATCCCTATAGGCCCCCTTCAGATACTGGAAGGCTGCTACGAGGTCTCCACGCAGCCTTCCCCAGGCTGAACAGCCCCAACTTCCTCAGCCTATCTTCATACGGAAGGTGCTCCAGACATCTAATCATCCTTGTGGCCCTCCTCTGGACTTGTTCCAACAGTTCCATGTCCTTCTTGTGTTGAGGACACCAGAACTGCACACAACACTCCAAGTGAGATCTCATGAGAGCAGAGTAGAGGGGCTGGATCACCTCGACCCATTGGTCGCTCCTTTTGATGCAGCCAGGATACGGTTGGCTTTCTGTGCTGCAAGCGCACACTGCAGCCGGCTCACGTTCATTTTCTCATTGACCAAAACCTTCAAGTCCTTCTCTGCAGGGCTGCTCTGAATCTCTTTGCCCAACTTGTAGCTGTGCCTGGGATTGCTCCGACCCAGGTGTAGGACCTTGCACTTGTCATGGTTAAACTTCATGAGGTTGGCATCAGCCCACCTCACAAGTGTGTCAAGGTCCCTCTGGATGGCATTCCTTCCCTCCAGCGTATCAACCGAACCACACAGCTTGGTGTCATCAGCAAACTTGCTGAGGGTGCACTCAATCCCACTGTCCATGTCAGCGACGAAGATGTTGAACAAGGCTGGTCCTAACACCAATCCCTGAGGGACACCACTCATTACTGATCTCCAACCTGACACTGAGCCATCCTGCCAGTTATCCACCGAGTGGTCCATCCATCAAATTGATGTCTCTCCAATTTAGAGACAAGGATGTCATGTGGGACAGTGTTAAATGCTTTGCACAAGTCCAGGTAGATGACATCAACTGCTCTACCCCTGTCCATCAGTTCCGTAGCCCCATCATAGAAGGCCACCAAATTGATCAGGCAGGATTTCTCTCTCCCTAGTGAAGCCATACTGGCTGTCACCAATCACCTTGTTGATTTTCATGTGCCTTAGCTTGCCTTCCAGGAGAATCTGCTCCAAGACTTTGGCAGGCACAGAGGCGAGACTGACTGGTCTGTAATTCCCCGGGTCATCCATTTTCCCCTTCTTGAAAATGGGGGTTATATTTCCCTTTTTCCAGTCATCAGAAACTTCACCTGACTGCCATGATTTCTCAAATATGATGGCCAGTGGCTTAGCAACTCCATTCACCAGCTCCTTCAGGACCTGCGGATGGATTTCATCAGGACCCATGGACCTGTGCATGTTCAGATTTTTAAGATGGTCTCTAACCAGATCCTCTCCTACAGTGGGCCCAAGGTCTTCATTCTCACAGTCCCTGTGTCTGCCTTCCAAGACTTGGATGGTGTGGTCAGAGCCTTTGTCAGGGAAGACTGAGGAAACAAAGTCATTCAGAACCTCAGCCTTCTCCAAATCCAGGGTAGGCAGCTCTCCTGATAGATCCTGGAGAGAGCCCACATTGTCCCTAGTCTGTCTTTTATTTGCAATGTACCTATAGAGTCCCTTTCTGTTATCTTTCACATCCCTACCCAAGTTTAATTCTAACTGGGCCTTAGCTTTCCTAACCTGGTCCCTAGCTTCCCGGACAACATCCCTGTACTTCTCCCAGGCTTCCTGTCAGGAGCTCCTTATCCATTCTTGGAGGTCTCCTGGCCCTCCTGCTGTGCTTCCTTCTGGTTGGGACACAACATTCCTGAGCTTGTACAGGTCATCCTTGAATATCAACCAAGTCTCGGGGCACCCCTGCCCTCTAGGGCTATATCCCATGGAACCTTACTAAGCAGGTTCCTGAAGAGGCCAAAGTCTGCTCTTTTGAAGTCCAGGGCAGTGAGCTTGCTGCACGCTCTTCTCACTGTCCTAAGGGTCTCAAATTCGACCATCTCGTGATCGCTATAACCAAGGCTGCCCTGGAGCATCACATTTCCAACCAGCCCCTCCTTGCTGGTGGGAGCTTGGTCAAGCGTGGCACTTCTCCTTGTTTGCTCCTCTATTACTTGCAGAAGGAAGTTGTCTTCCATACAGTCGAGAAACCTCCTGGATTGCTTGTGCTGGGCCATACCGTCCCTCCAACAGATATCAGGGTGGTTGAAGTCCCCCATGACAACAAGGGCCTGTGAGCGTGAGGCTTTTCCTATCTGTCTATAGAGTGCTTCCTCTACGGAGTCCTCTTGATCAGGTGGTCTGTAACAGATTCCCACAGTAATGTCTCCCATTGCTGTTCTCCCTTTAATCCTGACCCACAAACTCCGTTAATTGATCACCTGTTCCCAGAGTTCCATACTCTCCAGCCTATCCCTAACATAAAGGGTAACTCCCCCTCCCTGCCTGCCAGGCCTGTCTTTTCTAAAAAGCCTGTAACCTTCCATTCCAACACTCCAGTCATAGGAGCCACCCCACCATGTTTCTGCGATGCCTATTATATCATACCCCCATAGATGTGCACACATCTCTAATTCCTCTTGTTTGTTCCCCATGCTACGGGCATTTGTATAGAGGTATCTGAGCCGAGCTCTAAATGTAGCCAGCTCACTGGGTGGAGCAGCTGGAGTATCTCTGCATTGCTCCAAGCATTTCTTATAGGTTCTGGCAACTGACTGGGTGTGTTGGGATGGAATGATGCTCCCCTCCCCCAACACATCTAGTTTAAAGCCTCCTTGACCAGTCTGGCAAGGCTCCTACCAAAACCCCTCTCCAGCTCCACCAGCACCCACTAGACCTGGCCTGCTAAATTGAGTCCTGTGTTCTAGATACCCAAACCCCTGACTGTGTCACCACTGTTCTAACCATTTATTAACCTGGCCAATTCACCTGGCCTTTTTCAGGTCCTCCCCTTTATCCTGGAGAATTGATGAAAAGACCACCTGAGCTCCAGAGCCCCTAACCACCTTTCCCAGGGCTCTGTAGTCCTTCTTTATGTTCTCTAGGCTACTGCTGTCTGTATCACCCACATGGACAACTAGAAGGGGGTAACGGTGGGACTTACCAGAGCAGGCAGCCTCCCTGCAACATCCCTATCTGTGCCCCTGGTAGGCAACACACCTCACTTGAGACTGGGTCAGGCTGCTTTTTCCTGCTGGCATCAGTAGTGATCCTCTTTACCAGTGCATCAGCTGGTTGTTCATTCACTGAGGTGTGTGTTTCCCCGTTAGCCCCCTGCAGAACTGTGAAGAGGTTGTGTAGGGACATCAGATTTAGGAGGAAGCCCATTGCTTTTAATTGTCCTCTTCCTCCTTTTTTTTGTTGTTGTTTTATTTTTTTGTTATTGTTGCTGTTTCCTAGCTTCCTGGGTTAGTGGCTTCCTTCTTTCCTCCATGAGCTACCAGGGACGCTTGAGGCCCCTGCACAGTTTGGGACTGGAGCAAGCAGCCCTGCAGCCCTGCTTCCTCTCAGCTTCCCTGACATCTCTCAGTCTATTAACAGCATCCCGCAGCTCAGCCCCTGCTGCAGGAGGACCTCCACCAGGGAGCACCGAGTGCAGCCCTGCCCATTGTGCACCCTCCCCTCACCAGACCAGTGCAGGCACTCTCCTCTCCACACCCCGAGCTCTGCACTGCAGCCTCCCCTCTCATCGGCTCTGTCTGGGTGCCTACGCTGCCACCGCCGGGGCAGCCAGAGCAGAGCTCCCTGACCGGGCCCTGATCATACGACGAGTGCTCACCTGCCTGCTGGCTCTACCCGCGCGAACTGTCGGGCCACGCCCTGGCCGGTCGCGCTCACTGGGCAGGTTTTTACCCAGTCAGGGCTGCCGCCGCCCCTCCTGGCTCCGCCCCGTGTGAGTCAGCTGCTCGCTCGCGTCAGCTGAGCTGCCGGCTCCTGGGCAGGTCCTGTCGAGGACTGAGGCTTCCTCGGGGGCTGTCGCCGCTCTAAGTTGAGGCTCCTGGACGCTGAGGTTCCCCCTGCTCCGGGGTTGAAGGCGTCCTCTCTCGAGCTGCCCACCTCAGCAATTGACATGTTTTCATGTCTAACATTAAATTCCTAGGCAGCACACATTAGCATTACAGTCAGACAAGTTTATACCAGTAATCTCATCTGATTTACAGTGTCCTTCTGCTTTTTTTTTTTTATTTTTAAAATATCTTTCCAAGCAGTGTTTTTAGTGAAAGAAAATGGCTGCTCATACAGAAGAGGCCTTAGGAAGTAATTAAAGTCAGGTTTCAGAATAAATGGATGAATGGTAGCTATGAAAACATTTAGCCTGAAAAATCAGAAGATAGTTCCCAGTCATATGGGTATAGTGGGTATAGTGAGAATAGCAGCAACTAAATCCTCAGTTTAACACGTGCAGAATATAACGTGGTGCTTGCAGTCAGAGTCTTGAGAACCTAGGAGGTCTCTTCCACTGATGTGTTCCTAGAAATAAAGTGTGTATTTGTAGTGGGAGCAGTTGACTGTAAATGGCCATGAAAACTTGCTGAGAGAAAGCTGCTTCTACCATTCAATCCTGTCACAGTATTTCTTAACATCTTCCTTCCTGTGGTTTTCTATACCAATACCCCCCTCTTCATAGGACAAGATTAGAATAACCTTCAGGTGTCTGTGGATCTTGATACCCAGTCTTAAAAGCACAGCTCGGACCACTGAATTGTGATGTATACATCGTAGCATCTTACAGTGCTAATGAAGGTGCTCCTCATTACAGAAGTTTTCTCTAATTCAAGGGAACTGTAAGTTTTGCTCCTAACACTTTCTAAACACCAAGTGGTGGAAAGAGCAGATTTCTGAGAGCTGCCTAGAATGGCCCTCCTTTGACCCTGAGATACATCTCCTACTTCCCCTGGATTTCCTGTGCCCCCTGGTAGCATATTTGGGACCCAGACTTGGATCCTTGCCTACCACCTTTCCTTTTTCATCTTTTCAAGTACAAAACTTGCAGGATCAAACCAACTGCTGAGCTAACTTTCGTTTTGGAAGGTACTGGAAGAGACATCCCATGATGCAGAATAATTTCTTGCCCCATAACCAGATCAGCTGTAAAACCTTGATTGGATATTCATTTCCTCCTGTGGCCCATTTTATGGTGGCTGCAAGATATAAAAAAGATGAAATCTGTCTTTATAATGTCTTTCTTTTTCCCCATCTGCATTCTAGCAGATTTGAGCAGGCCTAAAGGTCACACTGCATGTAGCCGTAGTAGCTTTTTTAAAATCTTTGAATGCTAATCCAGCTCTGAACTGCTTTGCATTTGCATATTTGCTTAATCAGAAGTGTGTAAGGTCAGCATGGGAGCTTCATTAGGATATTCATGGCTAAAATTGCTCTCCTCATCACTTCTCTTAGAGTGTTCAGCCAAGCTCTGCACAGGTTGCACACCTCCCTCAAGCCCCTGCTGGGAGTGACAGTGGGGATAAAAACAGATCCAGAAATAAGTGGGAAGGCTGTAACCCTCCCGTAAGTAGGGGGACTGAGGGAGCTTGTATCATGCCAACCATGTTTTAGGCTGTGCTAGTTTAGCTATTGAGAAAATCAAAACAAAGTCTATTTAAGAAAGCAGAAAGACAAAGCTGCAAAGATAAGCTAAGAGGTGCAGATGGCTGGGAACAACTTGTTTTGAAGAAACCTTAATTGTTAGACAGCAACGATGGAAGAATGCAATGGGTTCATGTTTATACTCTGCAATATTTCTTCCTAGGAGGCAGTATTTTTCAGAAACCTGCAGTGCCACCTAATAACTGCCTGCCTCCCACTCATGTAGCTGTACTAACAATCACAGTGATGTCTCTCACCAGGCCGTGTTGTGTGAAACGGCGACCTCTGGGCATTTTCCCATTTAGTATGCTGGTGGATCTTCAGAAAGAAACAGTGTCCCTTAGTCTCATAATCTCTCACATTTTAGCTGCTGCCTTTCTGAAGATTTTCCTCTTACTTAGGTCATTATTTAATCATGTTCTTCACCCATTTCAAACATCTATTTCCTCTGCTGTTTCTACCCCTATTTCTTCTACCATCCATGGGTACAAAGCCTAACTGTATAATTATTTTATATAATAGGAGGGAATTTAGAAGTAGGGAAGAGAAAATGCTAACAGGTACATTAAAGGAAATGGGTGCATGCTTATTTTACAGAACTTATAATTTATGAATTTTAGGAAGCTGTTGCACTGTGATACATGCCATACAAATGCTTAACCTTTCTTCTACCTACCACATGGGAGGCAGGCATATATTATGTTCATTTGGCTGGTAGAACGCAAAATGGCATTGTGTGATACTTCCCTTACTTGTTTTCAAGTTGCTTAAGCATGCTTTCCCTTTGGTGAATCCATGCTGACTATTCATAATCACCTTATTGTCTTCTATGTGCTTGGAGATGGCCTCCAGGATGAGCTGTTCCTCCACATTTCCAGAAAAGGGGGTGAAGCTGACTGGCCTGTAGTTTGCAGGGTCTCCCTTCTTGCCCTTTTTGAAGATTGGGGTGACAATTCCTTTCTTCCAGTCCTCAAGCACCTATCCTGATTGTCATGACCTTTCCAAGATGATCAAGATAAGCCAAGAAATAGTGCCCACCTGCTCCCTCAGCACTTGTGGGTGCATCCCATAAGAGGCTATGGATCTGTGGATGTCAAGTTTGTCTAAATGATCTCTAACCCAATCCTCCTCAACCAAGGGAAAAAACTTCCTTTCTACAGACCTTTCCCCTGGTCTCCTGGGTCAGGGATTCCTGAGGGCCAACCTTGGCACTGAAGACTGAAGCAATGAAGGCATTCAGTATCTCTGCCTTCTCTGAATCCTCTGTCACCAGGGTCCTTGCTCCATTCAGTAGCGGGCCCATATTTTCCCTAGTTTTCCTTTTATACTGAATTTGAAGAAGCCCTTCTTGTCCTTGACATCCTTAGCCAGATACAATTCTAAATGAGCCTTGGCTTTTCTCGTTGCATTTCTAATTAAGGCTTTCAATTTTGTATTTCAGAATGAATAGGGACTCCAGAGATTACAGGCACTGACAATGGGATAACTGCAAAGGCTATTTTGTGAGGATTTTTGAATACTGTTTCCTCAAAGTAGGGAGCTGTCAATGGAAGCTTTCTGTTCAGGTTTTACAAAGCTGTTACAGACACTCTGGAGGCAATATAAGAAAACTTATTGTTCTAAGAGTATAAAGTATATTAGTTGAGTTGAGAAAGATTACAAAACATACATGTAGAAACCTGAACATCTGCTACGAACGAGAAGGCTTTTTAAATGGAAAGTGGAATAATGCTAACAGATGGCCAGCAGGACAATTAAAAAAGAAAAAAGTAAAAGTTAATTCTAAGCATTGCCTTAAAAGATGAGATTCTGGTGTTCATTGCATTCTGTTTTGGGCAATTTCATTTTTCAAGATTTTCTAAAAATTAATTACTGTACCTCCACCATTGTCATGTCTCTCCCCCTTCCTTGTCATTCACCCATCTTCTAAAGCTTTACATTTCACCAAATCAAGCCTCGTCTGTCTTTCAGTGAGATTTCATGCAGACTGCTTTTATCACTTCACCTTGAATTTGAACAGCCAAATACTAGCTGTGAATACTACCTCCTCGCTACGTGAGCACTGCTTCCCTGACCTGTAAGTAACGGCAAGTTCTCCACATCTGACAAATGAGGCAGACTGGATGAGTTGGTTTTCATATAACAGGGTCTGAACCTTTACTTTTGGTAGAGCCATTACTTTATGAATTAACAAAGAATGCATTTAGAAAATCTGAAGCATATCTTTTTTCCCTTACTTTCTTTAACTATAAAGACATATTCTTACCATGTAATTCATGGATCTCCAGTGATCAATGGAACATGAAGAAACATTGCAAGAAAACCTGCATATATCCACAATTAAGTATGCAAATAGATAAAAACTGAAATTCCACTGTTAGTACAAATTTTTTTATAGTTGGCTTTAGATGAAAAACATGCTGGTTTCACTCACACAAGACAGTCCCTAGATTTTTTTCAGAGTGAATATGGGCTTTTCTATTAAAAATGCGTGGGCAATACTGTGATAAGTTGCTTGTGTAATAAAGGATTTTTCAGGAGCATGTCTTTAGTATAATGGTAATAAGAGCTTACAACAGCTAAAAATCTGGCAACTAACGAAGTATTCTGTCTGTCTAGAACTCAGCAAGGAAGATAGATCTGAAATAGAAATCTTTTGATCTTAAAATGACAAGATCTGAATAGTAAAACCCTCTCTCATAAGAAACACAGGCTATAATTATGGCACATCTATTATTTAAAATGTTCTTGAAAATTCACATAAAAGCTGTTCAAAACAAAGTAAAGCATTAGGTCAGGAAGTGGTGTGTAATACTGGGAATATTTTTTATTTAACATATTTCTGCCTTCTTTACTCAAACAAGTGCTTGCTTGCAGTAATCGCCATGCAGTATGTAAAATGTTTGGTCCAAATGGGTTGATTCTTTCCTTGTAAAAATAGATTATTATTTATTCTCTTTTGTTTTAAAGATGACCATGTGTAAAGTGTCTGACGAGGCTTAGGTCTTTCCCTTCCCCTATACAGTCTCCTCCCTGGACAGCTGAGCTGTATTTGTGCCTGATAGCTAGGAAATCTGGCAAAGAGTCACTGTTAACATGTTAGCCACAGCTATTATAAACAGAATTCTGCAATGTTACTGTCTCACAGCAGACATCAAATAACCTAGGAAAACAACTGAGCTGGAGCTTAGTCATATTTGATAATTAATGTGTGATGCTTTCCAACCAAAATTAATTTAGTGATGGAGAAAAACATATGGAATAATACTTAAGCTTACATCAAAGGCAAATATTGAATACATTAGGATACATTATCTCTCCTCTTTCTGGAGTACATTATGTTCTGTTAAGATGTGATGTTCTGAATTTCTGCCTGGGCTTCTCTGAGAATTTGTGTGATGGCTCACAAATGTGTTCCCCAGTGCCCTCCTCTCTAGCATCAGCTATCATTTTTTGTTTCAGATGAAGCATTAACACTCATTATCTGTCAGTGGAATAAAAAAAAAGAAAAGAAAACAAAACCAAAAAGCCCAACACCACTTTTTTTTTAGATAAAACATCTTTCCTGGGTGGCACTTCTGATGTTATCAGTAGGAAAAGCCTTCAAAGAAACTGGGTATCAAGCCTGAAACATTACATAATGCTGAGTTGAAAGACAAAGTGTTTTCTGGAATTTTAATTTTTTTTAAAGCAGCTGCCTTTAAGTGAACACAGCCATCACTGTTATAAAATATTCAAAGCCTCATACATATCAAAGAGACACAGTTACTAGGGCAAACAATCTCACATATCTGTTAAACAAACACTTGGAATTTTTCCTGAGCCCTCTCTAGGTCCTTGCACAATGCCTCTAATTTTAACTGATTTTTATCTAATATCCATTTGTTCTCTTTTTTATGGTAATTTTCAACTTTCCAGGACCCTGCTAGCTTTGTGGGGGAGTGCATCAGCATGCAGTCATGGGAGCCAGAGATTAAAAGACTTCTCCATGTTAGGTCATTAGCCATTCCACTTGCTGTACCGTAGCTCATTTTTCCATTCCTAATTGATCACTTCATTGATCAGACATTACGGAGATGGCTTAGTAACCTAAGCCTTAGCTTTGAAATGCAGCAGAGACTGCAATTACCTGAAAGCCTTCAAGGGTGCCTGCAATTGTTAATCAAAGATTCTGGCTAATGGAAAAGAGGGAGAAGAGCTATTTCAGCTGGGCTCCCTAGGGCCAGTACTTTCAAGAGAGATCTGGAGAGGCAACAGAAACATGCGTATAAAATTTTCTGTGCAGAAGTCTTGTGGGGTACCAGCACATGTTGAGAAGAGATACAGAAACCACTATCCTGAAGACAGGTTGGTGTAACTGAGAGCACAAAACACCTGCTGAGTGAACCCCAGGACTAGAGGTCGTTGCACCCAGGAGTGAGGAATGGTGCACACCAGCCTATTCTGCCCTGTGATTAGATTCTTTCCTCTGCTTGCCACCATATTTGTCTTGAAATGTACTTGCAGGGTCTTGAGTGGTAGAGGTGCTTTGGGGTGTTTGCTACATGGAAAGCTGGGAGACCCAATGTCTGAGACAGGCACAGGGCTGGAGCAGCCTGCCCAGTCAGTCCTCTCCCACCTACATCTGTGTGAGCTGAGGATTCAGTTGTCACATTGCATGTGTGCATGCATGCTCACGTATGCAGACACTGCCACCATCCTCTGCGTTTTCCTCTTGAAATCCTTTAAAGGGCAACAGCTCCCAGGGATGCAGGCTTGAACTGACCACGTGTAGTTGTTAATCGAGACTGACGTAGCGATCAGGACTGAGGTAACCTGCCCATAGGATGCCCTTGTAGTTCCATGAGTCCCTTACAGATGCCTCTCATTCCAATTTAGATAGACATGCCATTAAAAACTGAGTTCTTTACTATTTTCTCTCCTATTACAGATCCTGCCAAATAATGTGTTCTTCTGTGTTTTCTAATTATTGCCTTAATGTCTGTTAATATAAACCATGCTATAGGTCATCATCGAGTCAGAAGACTGGTTTTTGGTGGTGTGCACATTGTGGTATAGAGGATATTTCCCTTTGAAGGCAGTTTATAAATCTTGTTGCACTTCTTCATGATGAAAGGAACTATAGATATGTAAGAGATCAAAGCTGTGTAAAGATCAGTGGTATTTGTTTGCATGAGGTTTCTCTTTCTGTTCCTTCTGAGGATTTTGAGCTTCAAAGTTTCAGCTCTAAAGAAACTCAAAACCCAAACGAAAACCCTAGTAAAACCCACCATGTTACAGCTGGTTTGAGGTCAGGCCAGTCAAGGGCCACAGGATTCTGACATAGACTCAGATGCTCTTTTCCAGCCTTCTTCTATCTGCCAGCAAAAGCTGGCACAAGGGAAAATTTTTGGTCTTTCTTAAAGACAGTGAGGCCCCACAGCAGTAAGTTTTGGAAAGGAAGAATGCAACCTAACAACAAAGAGGGAAATAGAGCTTAACTCAAAATGTGTTTCTGTTGTGACTTGTCAGCCTGATTGCAAAATTGTTATCATTTGTGAGTATACAATAACAATTGGCCTGAACCCCCAAATTAATTTATTACACGGTGGTATATTTTTAAGGTGCACTTTATTATTCCCTTAAAGGTTTCAATGTTGAGAATTTCAATGTATGTTTCTGCAGATGCCTATAGGAATTGGGACTAGAAATCCAGTACAGTCACTGAAAAGCGCTGGCCTCACCCAGGTAATATTTAATATTTAACTGCATTGTACTTTAATACCAGATTAGTGTTTAGTATCAAGTAAGTCATCCCTGACATGTGAGTTTTTCTTTTTCAACAGGAAATTTTCTTTGCTTCATAGTCTGCTTTCATAAATGACATCAAAATAAACCTGTGAAGCATAAAAATAGCTTTCTATATTACAGCCACACTATGGTCACAGAGAACTTACTAGTAAATAAAATTAAAAAAACATAGCCAGTTGACCCTGTATGCCCAATCTGAAAACCATTCTCCTTTAAAGGCCTGCTGAAAAGTGTTTGTCAGTATTTTCTGTCTGTTCATCATCAGCAAAGCTCTCACTGCAAGCATCCAAAACCCACACATCTAGAACCATTTGGTTTTGGTTTTGTTTTTTTTTTAATTTTATTCTTTTTAAAGAAAAGAGGGATCTAAACGAAAGGGGAAGGAGAAGTAATAAAGAACTGGTATGGATCTACATGTGTCTCTGTAAACAATGAAGCATGAGAGCAGTGAGCCAGGCACAGATACATGAGTGAATCCCAGACTTCCTGCAATATCATCTATACGCTCTTCTTGAGATGAGTCATACCAAATAATAAATAAGCTGTGTAGCTGCGCACAGTAGAGAACAATAACCTGTCTACTATGTTTTATCAATATAAAGTCATAGTCCAACAGCCAAGGGGAAGGATAGGAATTGGGAATTGAGTTTAATCAGTTGCTATTGCTTGCAAGAACTCCAGAGGCCTTACAGAAGAGATGAATGCAAATTAAGTCCAGTGGCGCAGGATAAAAGTAAGTTCAGTTTTGAGGTGAAAATGTTTCTTTTTGCAGAGAATACAGGAAATGTTTTTGTATTGGAAGAATCCAGCCAACCATGAAAGTACATGTTCCCATTCTGAGCTATTTAGTCTATTTTTTTGTAAGGAAAAAATATATATGAAGAGCAAAGCAGAAAGCGTAACATTTGAAATAGGTCTTTGTGTCCCAAGAGGATGGCCTAGGGTGTTGCCTTATGCTCATGTATCTCATCCCACTCCACTGTCAGTGCTGTCTTCCTTTATGTTAATTGCCCTTGAACTTTACCCTTTCCTATCCCAAGCGAATAGCTTGACCATAAAATTGTCATATCAGCCTCTTGTTTTTTTTTCTTTCTTGCTGGCATAATAACCGTTGCATTATTTACATTCAATGAAACAGCTTCAGCAGGAGCTAATGAGACAGGTGGTGTTGCTGCGTGTTCCTCAGCCATACACTGTGTAAGAGTTTTGGGTTGGGGAACTTCCCTGTGGTTGAGAAGACTGGTTTACAAATTCTTACTGCCTGTCAGGTCACATGGCTTTTAAAACTGTCACCGCAGTTTCGTATCTTAGCCGTTGTTAATTAAGTTAAAGAGAAGAAAACATACTGTGTTTTGCCAAATGGCTGTACAGACTTCTCTTTCTGTATATATGCATCCACATGCATGAGTGTGTATGTACACACACAAACACAGAGTTATTTAGGTACTGGCTCTGCTTTCGACAAACAATTTGTTCAGCTTCATAGAGTGGGTCCTGCCAGCATCAGGTTGCGCTGCAGAGCTGATGGCACCAAGTGCTTTAACTCTGGAGTGACAGCCACTGGTGCACCTCCTCCCCTGGGAGAGGAAGGCCTTATGCCAGCAGGTGAGGCTAGCTAGACTGAGGACAAGGAGTCACAAGGGAAGAATTGTGCCCATACCCAAACTGTTAATTGTTAAATATCTCCCCCCTGCTCTGCTGCTGATGAGAATAACACATCAAGCAGGAAGGAGAGCAGGTTTCCCAGTTGTTGGGCTGATGAATAACTCAATTGGTTTTCTCAAACCAGTCCAATTAACAGCAAAATCTCTTTCATAGAAACAAATGTTCAGAATTAAAAATTTATTTTACACTTTCTGCATAACAGTCTGCAAAAGCTGATTTGTTCCCTTCCAGAATCTCAGGATTAGTCCCAAATATACTTGTGTGAGGTTTCTGCAAATTTTTTTAGATGTGAAAGGAAAATAACTTGTCTTGTACAATCCATTCTAAGTTTCTAGTGCTCAACACCCATGAAATGGATTGCTTATGGGGAGATAATGTCTTTTTTGTGCCTTCCAAAGTCTGTGAAAAATGTCTTCCTGGTTAATAGGTTGATTAAAACTGTATATGCTCCAGAAGATAAATATGATTATTTATCATACTTGCCCAAGATAATGACAGTAAAGAAAAGGCTGGAATTCTGTATGATTTCCTCTTTTCCACATTCAGAGACATTCAGCACACAATATGCAGATGGTGCCACATAAAGGATCACATTAACTGTTAAACATTTTTTCTTCCCATTAACTAATTTAACAATATGTCCCTGCTATTAAAGAAAGAGACAAATTACACAAAACTTCTGTCAGCTTAATCCTGATTGCTAAAATGGACCATTTGCCCAGATGGGATTGTTTTCTGGCCTATCAGGTTCAAAACGACTAGAAATTCAGCAACCACCAGCCCAGACTCTCGCAGTGTTGATTCAGCTCTTCATCCTTAATTGAGTTTCAGGCATGTAACTCTCTGGAGATTTTTGAATGACAGCCTAAATATTGAAGCCTATTCTGCTCTTGTTTGTTAGGTGACCTGAATTTTCTAAAACTATGAGCTCTTAGAAGCCTAGTTTAAGTCAGCAGATGCTGTAGGTGTCAAAAATCACAGCAAAAGCTCCTGAGGCATTTTTGCCAGAGAGCAGCGGACCAAATTAAACAAACATCTCGAGTTTGTTTTCATTTGCCACCTCCTACAGCGAAGACACTGTTGCTGACTGGTGCTGTGGAGACTCCCTTTGTAAGCATGTGAATGGTGGAGTAGCCTGACTATCAATGTTTCTTACACAACCGTTTGCCATACTGATCTCTTTTCATCACTGCTTTCCTGTTTCACTTCTTGCTTCTAAGCAACAAAGTAGTATGGAGGGAGCTCATGTATTATTAAGTATTAGCTTGCAGGCTAATTTTCAGGAACACACTTTGCCTCCATTATTCCCATAACTAAATGTGACCAAAAAGTTAGAGAAATCAGCATAAATGTAACACAAAGGTCAGCTGAAAAGTGACTTGAAACAACTTGAAACCGCACTGTGACTACACTACATTCCCCCACTTTGGATGGCAGTGTTGCAATCATCCCGTTGTTTTAGTGTAACTTTTTGTACAGGAAAAGTTGATAAGGAAAATACACTTCTTCCATGTTTTATTCTTACACTCCCTTGATGCAGAAAGAGAGTAAGCAATTTTTTAAACAAAAGAGAAAGCAATAGGGGAGGCACTGGACTTGCCAACTTTTTTAGTGCCTCTGTCTACTTCTAGTATCTAAGTCTTGAAATTTGACTTTTTCTTTTTAATCTGTATTTTCTGATTTGTTTTTTTTTGCCTAATTTTATTTGCTCAGTTTCAGTAACTGAGTATACTATGGTACCTAGCTGCTATTGGTGTACTAGGTACTTTTCCTCTGTATTTGTTCAGGGTTTTGTTGTGGTTTCCAGTAACTCTTTGCCAAATATTTTCATAAAGAGGAAAAAATGAACCATCACAAAAACAGCAGAATGTTCACCAAGTGAAAAGAGCTGCACAGTGCAATAAAGAAAATCCAAGATCTCCCATGTTTTTCATGTGGATTGAGACTTGTTTACTTTCACATTACGCCTGCACTCTTCTACGGAAACCTTTATCTAAAGAAAACCCATTTCCAGCCAAAAGCACAGAATAAAGCTTGGAAAAAGATGATCTATGAATTCCTCTCTCCTTGAAAGATGTTTTATGTTCTGCCTTTTTATGTTTTATGTTCAGCATTGATTTACTTGAGCATTCTGTACTTGCCCTGGGTGGTTCTATTTTAAAGATTTCTGTCTTTATATAGTGTCTTTATATTTCACTATGTTAGGATTTTTTGAATCTGGTATGTCCATATAACTGGGCACCTCCAGATTCAATTCATCCTATCTGTCGTAAGGGATTTTTTTTTTAATAATAATACAGTTACACTGATCCCATGGCTAACCATTACCAGAAGGGACAGCTTTCTTGTGCCAGGACTAGCACTGTTCTAACCCTCAAAGCTCTAAAGCACTCAAAAATGATTCATTCCTATCCTCAATTGTGTTCTCATGCAGTTACTGTGCTAATGGGAGGTAAGCAACGGTAGAGCAACTCTTTTCAAAGGCAGCCAGCAGGTAGGTCAGGTCAGATGCTTTGTACAGTTCCAGAAACAGCCATTCATTTCAGTACAGTGCAGGTAACCCTTCTGCCAGTCCTGTCTTTCTCCACTGACTCTGCAGGAAACTTTGGATGGCTCACTTAGGTGAGTTATTTAATCCAGATAAAGACAGATGACCTGAACCCCACCCTAGAAACTAAAGGTAAGCAACCTTATGGACATCATGTGATTTGCATCTATTTAGTTCAGTTCAGCAACTGACCAGTTTTAATGACATGGCTACTTGTTAAACTTGGTAACTCAGCATAAGTGTAATCAATATGGTATCACCATGCACACAAACTTAACAGAAATATGAAAATAATAGTACCATTTTTCATGTGCATATGATGGCAGTATTCACCAAGAATTATTTAATATTGTATTACAAGCATCAAGCTATGGAAAAAATATCAACTATTACCCTTCAGTTGCTTTAAAGATACTAGTTTAGTGTCATGTTTCATAGGAAAACCATACCTCTCTATTAGTCATCTAATATTTAAAGCTTTTTTTTTTACGTTTTTTTTTTCCTAGGAATATAAAGACTTTATCATAAAAGACAGGCTTTAAGAGGACTTCATTGAATCTGACAATTGACTAATTGGGCAGTGTGCAATATAAAAAAAAACCTGATAACTGAGCATTCAACAAAGGATTTTTCACTTATAGCATTTATTTTTTATTATTTCTGCATTTTTACAGATCTACAGTTCTGCAAATACAATGTTTGAGTAAGACATTATTCACCGTATGCCCACATTTTATGAGATTACTGCAGTGTGCAAAAGTGTCACATTGCTTCTCCAGGTAGAAGAACCACAGGAACAACTGAAATACAAAAAAATTAGCCCGGCCCATACACTTTCTCAGCTGAAAATATTGCGTAGGACACACTGTGCGTCTTATAATTTTATACCTTTTTCACAATTTAAATTGGTATACAAATACAGTAGAAACTTTTATGCAAATTATCAGATTCACTATTGCGGGATCCAATAAAAAAGCTAACACTGAGAAAACAGTGCACTTTGTAGAGATCTCTTCTGATGCTCTACAGAGGAGCTCAGTAGGTCACTGCCAGCATATTGGATGTTGTAAACTTTCTCTTCAGACACAAAGAAATAGTTTGATTTAGATACTTTCTCTGTTGCAAATTTAAGTATCTCTTTTATTTTTAGAAAAATGCACTGTATGCTTTACCTTCAGTCTCAGTAACAGATCTCTTACAGTGGACTATGATGTTACATTCCTAATGGGATATGTACATGTCACTGAAAGTACTGTTGTGTGTCCTGGAGAAATTTCCTAAAACTTCTGTAAGACACAGGATGGGATAAGAGTTTACTGGGGTTTCGTCCTGAAGATCAATTTCTTCTTTAAGTCTTCATAAAATAGAGTCTTTTTTTCCAAATTGGATCCAACTTCTCCTGGGGAGTTCACTTCCTCAGAAAATAACTATACCGAGCATGCTGAAAAGTACAACACAAATTGTTTTGCTTGGTTTTGTTTTTTAATTCCCTTGTTGCTAGATGTTAATTGACATTCCCAGGATCACTGAACTCGGTAACTTGCTCACTCCAAGTTTTCTTCTCTCTTTTTTCAGATGGGATACTTCTGCTGCTTCAGCTCCTGTTCTTACTGAAGGGACATCTCCAAATGGCTCCACGTCTTTCACTTCGATTTAAGTAAGTCTTCCCATTCAACAGTGGACTCAGTATTTTTAGGAATTGCTGGAAACATTGACTGCATTTTAGTTTTGAATTCTTTCATCTATAAAAGAAATTTTAAAAATAGTATCAGTTAACTTTTAATAAGGAGCAGATGAAGTGGCACCATGAACCTCAGTCTTACTCCACAAAATAAGCTGCGTGAGGTAAAGAAGTAAGAAGACTTCAAAAATAACAGGAAATTAAGACTTTCCCTCTGATTATGTTGGTTCAACTAACAAAGTAAAAAAAAAGTTAAAAAGGACCCACAACAATCCCACCTTCTAAAAACAGCACACTGGGGTGCCTAATTTGGACACTTGCCTGAGCGATTCACTGCTATTACATGAACACACATACTTTTACTTGGGGGAAAATTACTCCCATAGAATGTGCCAGTATTTTCACTGCAGCACCTTTTTCTACACTGGTCATGGATTAAAGGCCCAACAGGGTTATTCAAGGATTTCAAAATGAGGATTAAAGAAAAAATACTGGTCAGCTCTGACAGTTTAGGTTTATCCCACCATATGGATAGAGGTGACAAAACCAAGTGTTGTTCAGATTTATACATTGGTAGGAAGGGATACAAGATTCATAACAATATATAGAACCAAGCTTTGCTTTCACCGTTGCTAAAATAAAATGCTGTGAAAGACAAAGTTTGCTAGTTTTATATTCTGTATATTAATACTAATCGCCAAATCTATACTTATAATAACCATTTTATCACTAATGTCTGATTTAATAGTCCTGGCGGAACTGAAATTTAATTTCATAAAAAATCACTTCTGTTTAAAGATAATATTTAGATTTAGCGGGTTTCTTTCTTCCAATATTTTTTACATATATTTTTAAAGGATAGGAATGAAAAAATCAAATCGATGAAAATCCTGTTACACAAACAGCAGAATGTACAGGGGAAGTTTTGGACTGCTATATTTAGGAAGCTATACAGAACCTATGACATTCGTGCAGAGGAGACAGGATGTGGTACTGAAACACTGGATGCAATGACCTCTTGAAGACCTAATGCTGTCTTAGACAGTATGTCCTGGAGAGGTTCCAGGAAATCTAGATATTCTAAACCAGCCACAAGCAGGCATCTTCTCTTATATGCCCACACTTTGTCAGGGCAAATAAATCTGAGTCATCAGATTTGTTACAAATACCTCTGGGCCATTTTCTGTTCCAAGTCCTGCATAAGACTAATTCTGACAGAGAACTGGTACTCCTTTAGAGAAATTATGCTGGAATGCAGTTATTCAAGTTACAGCTGATACAAAGAATGAAACAATTTACGAAGAAATTACCAATCCTTTGCTAACACAATAACTAACAATGATGGATGAAAGCATTTTAGATCAAATTTTTGTGTAAAAATGCATGGGTAGTGATAATCAAATAAAAATACATATTATATAAAGTAGGAGGAAAATTCAGAGCCCAATTATCCTTTTGTTTTATCCTGATTGTGTTCTTCTGTAGAAATTAATTCACTGCCTGTTTTATGTTTTATTCTGATCACACAGCTGTTTTTTTATAAATCATTTGGTTTTGATTTTTAAAAATCTTGGCAGTGACCCACAGTTGTTCCTAAACTAACATTTTTGCTTCTTATTTAATACTAAAAAGCTGTCATAAACAGTATTTCAAAGGATAATAAACACCAGTATCAGAGCTGACATAGGGGAACAGCCCAAATTACACTAAACAATTGCTGACAATCAAATACTAGTATTTACAGTAGGAAATGCTTTATAAGCTTTGGCTTAGCTGTTTTTTCCAGTCGTCTATAATCAAGTTACCTCAACTCTCTGATGTGTGGAAAGTGCTCAACTTACTTAACATTTCTTACTTCCTGAAGTAAAACTTTCCACTCTTTCACCTCATTCAAGTATTATCTGGGTATTTAGTAACACAGGAATGGTCAGATCCTAACCTGGTATAGCTGGAAATAAAACATTTTATACCAGCTAATGAGCTGGTACAATGTGAATTTTTTGGATGTTTCTAAACTCAGACTTCTACATTTCTTTACTGTCAAATTTAAATGAAGGACTTATAAGCCCTACAGGGCACCTCTGTTACTCCACTGAGGACACACAAAGCCAAATTAAAACTAAAAGGAATTACACAGAGCCTTCAAAAGGGAGTGGGGTGGAGGAGCCACTGTCTTCCCTTCACTCATAGCTCCTCTAAAGTTTACTTGCCGCTAAGCAAGTGAGAAAAAATAAAGGCATGGAGAAGACTTTGAAAAATAACTATTCTCTGATGTAATGGAACCACATCCAAAGTTCCTCTCCCTTCTCTCTTAGTGACAATGTCTGCCTGCTTAAGAACCGTTCTAGTATCAAATTTTAGGCTGCTCTTAAGGTTCTTTCCAACCCTAACCATTCTATGATTCTTTCAATCAGAGACTATCAGCTCAATATCCTGGGCTTTGACTGGCCAAACTCTTATTTAATATATTTAGGACTAAATCTGGCCTCCAAAGTTATCCACACTGGCCTCAGGGTTGTTCTTGTTGACATCTGGTTGACATTATCGTACCAGGCCCACTGCAACTTCAGACAAGGAAATATTTGTTCACTAAGCTTGTAAATTAGCTGTCATGTCATGGATTACCACTGTCCAGTCACCTCCTGCAGTGTGGTGAGCTTCTTGTGAAGATGATGAATCTAGCTTTATGTTCTATTACTACTGCACACTTGAGGTGCAAGAACTGGGACCTTGTCTTTAGCTCTCCAGGGACAAGAGCACTTCTTGATGAGGGAAATGCTGCAATTAGGAATCTGTCTTACCTTGCCTTCTCTTTTTAGTACACATGCCACTTGGCAGGTCTCTTCTCCCCTCTCCTGGAAATCTTCTCCTGTATTTCCTCCACATTCCACAATACATGTGCAAGTGGCCTTAAATCAACAGGCATGAATATAACTATGAAAGCTAATGTGCTATGTACTAACTACTGGAATGCTTTGAAATAATTCACTGAAATGGCTGCCTCTTTGTTACTGCCAGTGGCACTGACACTGGCATACTCAGTTCAACTGTGAAAATGAAAATAGTGAAGTAAACCGAGCACTAAAATCTGCTTGTATTTAACCTCTTTTTGCTACCTTCAATACCATGGGCCACTCCCTCAGCTGATGCTTCTGAACCTAGTGGTATGTGAATGATTTGTAACACATTTCTTAACATTTCAGCATGCTCTCTTCCTGGAGGCAACTCTCTGAAGTGAACTGCACTCAACTGAATTTAATTTTTATCACAGATATTGCAAAGCTTGATGCTGTTTTTTCTTGCCAAATAAATTACAGTAACTGTTCTACCTCTGTCAGGCTGCTTTCTAAAAGGGTATCATCTACCTTACTGCATTAAATAATCTGTAATAGCTACAGATCACTGTTATTTTCTTATCTTAACCTAATGATCGTGCCTCAGATGGCAAAAATATGGGGACCTAAAAGCATCTTCCATTTAATAATCTCTTTTTAATGTACATCGTTGACAGAATGTCACACAAAAACTGAGATAGCACTATTACTGAGAGCACTTACATGGCCGTTCATATTAAAATGAATGGAAGAGGGGCTAGAGGAGTTTGTTTGAATCCTAGAATGAAAGTTTTAGGAAGAAATGTTCTCTTTAATGTCTGACATTCATAATAGGCCAACCCAGATTCTAGGAATTATTAGTTTCCTATTTCAGTACTCATACCAGTAAGAACTGCTTACATTAGCTTGAAAATGAAATGAGGTTAGATGCCCTGAACTGGAATATCAACTGGCAGCAGAATACAGTACATACATGCCCCGTGTCCTCCTCAGCCACCTTCCATTTCACAAGCACAAAGATGAGATGGGCTGCCCTGGATTTAAAAAGCATCAGCGAGGAGTGTTCTTGCTGCCTCTTCCCAAATCTTAAAATGATCGTTGTTGCCCCTGTTAGCGGATGATTACCAAGGTCCACAGACAGAAACAGCAAGTTATTTGTAGAAAACGGCAAGCGCTGACCCCTTGCAGTACTTGAAGAGTAGAGCAAACAGCCTGCTGGCTGAAGGTGATTCTCAGTGTAAAATCAGGCACTCACTACACATCACCCTGTGCTGGTCTGCATGCTGACCTCTAAGATAAGCATGGAAAATAGAGCCCTGGTTCTTATTCTTAGAACTTACACTTCATTGGCAAAGGCATTATGAATGTTTGGATTATGCACAACTACAGGTCTATGAAAATGGCCGTCAGACAGTCAATGCTGGCAATATACATCCTAATATTTAACTGTCTAATGCTGTACTGTCATAATACACTGTGCACAACCTGTTTGCTGATTCCAGTGTTTCAGGCTTGCATTGAGAAAAGCAGCAGCAGAAGTTTATTAAACCATCTAAAGAAGTCAAGAGCTCATATTAACCCCGTATCCTATGGACATTTACACACATGGTTAACCTTATACAGCATTGAATACTCTCTTTGAAATCAGCAGGCCATTTACAACACCTAGAACTAAACAAACACATAGCCATATTTTTCCAGAAACTTATCCCTATAAATCCTGTGTAACTGGGTAAAACATGTCCTGTGCTTTTTTAAAGAAAAATAAGTAAGATAAAAATAACCTAAGTGAACTTTACAGGGAGAGGGGGAGAGGATTGTCACTGTTTAGAATGAAGCTGTCACAGCTCCCAGACCATTATACATATGTAGTAGCCTCCCATAGTTACTACGTAGTGTGTCTCAAATTACTGGTGAACTACTGAGAACTACCAACGCACAGGGGCCAGGCTGCCTCTTTTCCGGTGATTGGGTCACATGAAGAGATAAAACGCATGAAATACTTTCCTCATATTATTTTTCTAAGCAGGCAGGAGCTGTGTTACCCATTCATACATGAATGCATTTCACAAATGGGAAGATAGCTGGTCTACATCACAAACTTATTTTACTAGCCCCATTTTGTCTGGTTTAATTTCTGCGCAAATGTGACCCACCAAAAGTGGGATTATTACTGGTATCTTATATATATCTATCAGAAAAGGAAGATCCCATCTCAGTAGAAAAGCCTAAAGAAAACAAAACTGTTCTGGTTTAAGGCTAGATTATTTTGAACACACACAGAAAAGGTAGTGATTAGGTAATTATGATCCATTAGAAAGACAGCTATATAGACCGAGAGTAATTTTGTAAACCACAATCTGAAAAAAAAGTTCAAAGATACAGGAGTACCCTTAAAAAAACTATACATTACCATGTTGATCCTTCTGAAATTAAATGCCTAGGACTTATTTTTTTTGTGGTATATGATATCTCAAAGTAGATGAAGTCAGTGTCTCATTCTCAAGCCTGTTCTTACTGACTTCAGTGCTGCTGCAGCTGGCTTCAAAATAAAATTAATGGTACAAAGTTTGGATTATACCATCTTGTTGCAAAAGGCTTTCACGCCACGCAGAAAAACAGTGAAATACTTTTGAAATCACTGAGGAACACACCCTGTATTTCTGCAGAATCTTAGTTTCAAATCTGGGTGCCTGGAAAGGACATCCACATGATTAATCAGTCTATTATGGTGTATTAGTCATTACTCTTTAGTCACCCTGGGCAATCTGAAAAATTAATATTAAGGAATTAAAAATAGTTAAATGTATAAAGCAAGTTGGTTAATGGACCCAAAACCTCATTATTGGTGTCCCAACTCTATAAACTCTCCTGTGCTGTAATTTGGATTTCTGAAATAAAAACACAAACTGTCTGCAAGCAGGCAGTTCCTGAAAAAGGCAACCTTTGTAATTTTTAATGTTCTTTTTCCTCTGTATGTCCAGGAATAGAGTGTATGCATCATCCACAAGTGAAATTTATGTCTGGGAAAAGTCTAAATAAACCACAACTCTTTGAGTGATGTATAAACCTCAATGCCATGACCAAGGCTGAACTCCATGTGGGAAATCTGTCAGAGCCAGGCAGGGATGGCTGGGTGCCTCCAGGCAAGCAGGGCAGCTGGGCTCTTAAACCACAGAAAGGCAAGACAAGCATGGCCATACCACCCCACTTAATGAAGCACAGGAAAATCCCATGGGACCAAGATGCAGCATGAATAATTTGCACCTACCAGATAAGCTCTTATTCAGATTTCAGTTGTATACATATCTGTATACAGATTGCAGTTACATGCAACCAAGAATTCAGTCACACCTGCTCATCTGCTTATGGCGACATGGGACTGCTCCAAAGGCAATTTCAAGACCACAGGCTGAATATGTTTTTTTCTTTCCAGCTTCTTAACAGGCTGGTGGCAGTTAACAGCTATGAGTCCCTCCTAAGACACAGCAGAGTAATCCCTCAAGACAGCTACAGTTAGAGTCTTCCCATATTCTTCAAATACTTACTTACAGCTACCCCTATTCATAAAGCAGATGTAGCAGTAGAAAAATGATGACCTTACTCCTTGAATAAGCATTCTGCCCTATCAAGTATACAGTGAAGTTCATAGGTTATTTTTTTTAATTCTTTACTTCATGGATAAAATACTAGCAGTACATATGTGTGGAGGCAAGTCTTCTCCACAACAAACTAACTAGGCAATATAAGCAGTACTGAAACCCCTATATTAATAGGATGGGGAAGTGCTAACTTGGACTAGCACTCTATCTTCTTTTAAGAGCTTGAATTTAAGTAAGTATTGAAGAAATAAAAGAATGTTAAAAAAAAGGGCAGATTTGATTTATATGGAAATATATGATCATGAAATAGCAAGGAAAAGATATGCTTTTGTCATGCAGTCAAACATAAGCCTGATAAGGAATAGAAACTTCATGAATAGTACTTGGGTGATGATTGAATACAACTATAATTAAAAACTAATAACAACATAAAAATCTAGGAATTACTTGATTCTAGAAGTTGTACTGCTCTTATAGCAATATTTGTTCACTTGTGAAATAGCATAAAAATTTCAGTCACTGCACTATGCCTGTACTTGACTGAGATCTATAGATCTTAGTTCTATTTACAGATAGAACCCAATAATTTTTTAAGACTGTCTCCATGTTCTCTTTTTAATTTTAATATATTTTAATGAATCCATCCTTAAAGCAAACACTACTTTGCATTTATACTGTACCCATGACTATAGTCTCATGAAATTACATTAAGTATATCTCAAAATAAGCAAGGGAATGATATTCTTTTCATGCTTAAAATGCTGATTTAGAGGTTAGATTTCCTCTAGAGAAAAGCAGCCTGCCTAGGAAATGTCCTTACCAACACCACCATGACCAGCCTATACTGTCTGTATTGCTTTTAATTGTTTTAGATGTCTGCACAGCTGCACAGTTGTTTTAGACTGTCAATATTTTAAAGGTTAAGATCAATGAAAACAAGGATATTTCATTATAAGTCACCATAAAAATGACAAACTAATATTTTGTAACTATATTAGTCACAAATTGCTGGGTAATTCTCACTGTTTCTCCAGCTTTCCATGGAACAGATATGGCAGCAACAGTCAGAATCTCACAAACCTTCATGTGAATCACCCTGGCCTTTTTCCTATGGGAGAAAGAACACTTTTATTTCTGAGGAAATAAAACCTGATTTATGGAGGGCATGAAGAGCAAAAGGGCTTTTAAAGCATCATTTATCTTGTTTGTTAATTGTTGTATGCTTCAGTCTACTAGGGCTAAGGGGCATTGTTCTGCCTTTAACAGTAGCTTCATAATTGCTGACAGCTATAAAAAAAAAGGAAAAGAAAACCATTAGGCATTCATAGGTATGCTTTAATACCTGTCAAGTACTCTATAGCTCCAAGTTTAATTAGAAACAAAAACCTGCTTATTTAAAACAAGGGTTTACAACTCAACTGTAACTTCCAGAAAATTGCAAAACTAACATTTTTCCAAGCAATAAAAAGGTGTGGTGCATCATAACATTTGTAGAATAGGTAAATTAAATAAGGAAAGTTTGATTTTTGGAAAATCCCATGAAAATACCTGGTTAGGTAAACTTTAACTGCACGTTTAAGATCATTTTTAATTTGTTACTCTTAATTAATTTTTTTTTTAGTGAAACACCATTTATTTTTCAACTGAAAATCTGAAACTTCATTGAGCATTTCATAAGAAGAATATTGAAACAGGATGCTTAAACTACTATTCAACTTAAAAAAATAATGTTAAATTGGCCAAACCTGTTCTTTTCTACAAAATTTATTTCAATGCCTCTGTGGTTTTGCATCAACAGTCAGCCCACTGCACCAGGAGCTGCTAATGACAGAGTTCTGAGGTTGCAAACTCAAAACCATGGAGGGCGCTGTCATAGAACACAATGTGGAAGTTCTTAAATAGCAAATACACTCATTTAAAATGATGGAGCCGTTTTGTTTCAAGGCGGATGACAATTATTAAGCTTAGGCCTAACATTGCACATGACCTTCTACAAAGTGTTGTCAGAGAAAGCAGCTGTGGGTGTGCCTGGATGAGCTCTCAGTTCAGACCAGCAGTGCTCTTTGGAAGCAAATCTTCCAGTTGTCCTATTTACTGGGCGTGGGTTTGTGCACTGCTGAACAGTCTCGAACTGTTTCTTTAAGGTGATGCAAAGCTGAAGAGACATTCTAGGAGCACATATAACCTACTCCAGCTGCAGGCAGGCATGCAAGCCATGCGGCAAGGCCAGAGGCAGTCCTCCAAGTTTTAAAAATCCCTCAGCATGACTGTAGGTGTCCTCAGTCCCAGTTGCTTCACTGCCCCTGTGCTGCTGGTTGATGACACTTGCTAATACAGACAGAGGTTCTGTGCTCAGAGGTAATCAAAAGTAGACTGGCTTTAAATATTTTCCTAAGAGACTCCAAGAAGCAAGTTAAAAAAAGTCTGACTGTTACTGACAGCTTGTTATTTTCTGCAAGAGGAACAATGTAAACCTAGGTAACCACCATCTCCTAGGTTCTGAAAACAATGATTTCTCTTTTACATTACTGAAAAATAGGACTTAAACCATTACCAAACCAAGTACTCGCTGATCTATCACTTCTCTGTTTACGATTAAGAACTGACTGGAATTTAGTAGGGTTTATTCCTTACCAACCTATCCTCAGAATACAACAGTGGTACCTGCAGTCAGGGGATATTAACAACCCTACCTGAGACAGCATAAAATGGTTTATATCCCTTATCAAGACAGAAGGATCAGTTACCTACTATCACCCCTGGGTTTTCATGCTGGCATAAAAAGCAGCAGCCTGTAAAGCTACAAGGAACCACCTTTAACAATAAAGCCATTTAAGAGCTGGAAGTAGGCACTGTATTAAAAAACAATAAACCACAAAGATTAATAAAAGTCTCATATCACCAAAGCTGGTGCAGCACTTCAGTGTCTGGAACAGATGTTGGCAATGACTTGCTTCTATGACAAACACAGGCTGTCTCAGAAGGCGTAAGGATGAGGTGTACTGAACTACGGCTTCAGTTTCTTTTCACGACACAAACTGCAGAGCAATCACGATGCTGCTTCCAGATGACAACACAGATTAATTACAGCAATTATAAGTCATCAAGTTTGCTCTTGTCATTTATCTCTTTGTAAGTAGTGATAAGATCATTTAAACAAAGTTTAGGGTAATACACGATTTTATCAATCACTCGCTGTCCTGTTGATAATTCATGCTCCTAGGAAACAAATCCCCGAACGTTAAAAGTCACAGCATTTTGGTAACGGTAATGATGTAATGCCGCTATCTGCATGGTAATACCATGCAAAACTACTCTTCAGGGCTCCACCTAACGGCAACACCTTTGGCTACTTGTGCACTGATGTATCCCCCGCTCGTTATAAAACGATTAAAGACGTTACAAGATGTTTAAACCCACTCATCCCCTCAACGTGAACAATAACCGGGGCCGCTTCCTGTGGAGGCTGTGCCTGCGCTGCCACTCCCGCCGAGGCCAGCTGGGGTCGCTGCGGGGTAGCAGAGACCATCCCCGCCTTCCCTCGGCCCGGGAACGGGCTAGAGCTGACCGGCGCTCTGCAGCGGAGAACTCACACCGGAACTTTCCCTTCCTTCACCCCCAAAACCCCACCAGAAATAATGGTAGCAGCAGCTGGCTGTGCTAATTCTTCCCTCTCAGGTGTGCGGGAGGCGCTCACCGCCTCATGCGGGCACAACTACAGTAACAACGGATCTACGGCAGGAACGCCGAGGTAAAGGGTTAGGGCAATTCTGCCACACGAACTGAATAGTCCATCATTTCCAAAGCAGTGCGTGGGTAACGGCAGCAGAGTTCAAAGCACAAAGACCGCCGAGTACAGCTTTCACTGCACTTCAAATTCACAAACGAGCTTTGCTGTGTCCCTCCTGTAAAGCCACCGGCGGCTGGCCAGGCAGTAGGGGAGCTGCTCAGTAGCTTTCCTGGTCAGAGCAGCTCCACTTCAACATCTAGCAATTTCACTCCCTTCGGTGTGGCTCCTGCCAAACCATCACGGTCGATTTTCCTGGTTTTCCTGCAGCTTCTTGTATTTTACTCCTGGAGGTGACAGGAGGCGCTAAACAACACTTTGCAACTCAGTCTTACTTAAGTCAGAACTCCCCTCCAAACTCTGCAAGTGAAGGTCAGTCCTTTACTCACTATGATCTCACCAAGACAGTTACACGGACTGAGCTGGCAATGGATTTCAGAATGCGCTGGAGTTAATGTACTAAGGGAACAGCAGCAGCTTTCTTGTTTGCAAAATGAAACGTATGCAGTGTTTACAATTAGAATTTTATTATCCTTCACGATTTAATAAACAATTTTTTTAATCTCGAGAGACTGTATTAGATGTCAGTAATGTTATCAATATTACCAGTAGCTCTTAAACAAATTAAGCTGCTGCCCAGCAGGGCCGTATCACTAATCAGCAGGTCCCAAAAGCAGCTGGTTACTGTTACAGGCAGCAAGGTGAAGAGGCTGGGCAGAACCTCTTCTTCTCTTTGCCCAGCTGCCAAAGCTTTAGTTACTAAGTTCAAACAGATTCCTGGCATCAAAATGAGTCAAGTCTCCCCTCGAGTCACACACAGTTTAATACTTTCAGAGGCTGAAGCCTATCTTAAGCTCATAGCTTTGAAATTCTGATACCTGATGCTAGGTTTGAAATTGTAACTTGAACTTCTATAGGCATTGGGGAACCTACATGTACTACAGAGCAAATGAACTCACAGCACTTGGTCATGCTGAAGAATCACGACATTTTTATCCAGGTACATCTGCAAGAGCCTCTTTGTAAAATGTTTAATTAAAATCAAAATGTTCATTTGAAAATGTTGAGTTTAGTATAAAATCTGTGGTGTTTGCTGTGGTCTCAACAGTTTATATGGAAAGAAACTCTTTCACTCAGTGATAAATTCAGTAAAGAGTTTCCCACAAACAATATTTATTTTTGTGGATATCTAATAATTATTAGATACAACGTATGCATCTAATATCTGTTTTTAAAAAACAATAGTTTGTCTGAATGTTAATTATCTCTGCTTATATGATAGCAATTAAGAATTTTCAGAAGTATCACAATGTTCCCCTGAAATAGGAAAATAAATAAACTGCCCTTCTTAAAATGACCCTGTGTCTAAGAGTCCAGAACTAATGATGTACCAGCCAGCTTATAACTGCTTATTTAATCTCAACTGCTTGGGAAAATAATATTTAAGCACAAAAAATACTGTCTTTCAACAGTCAGTGTTTGCTCCTGAGTGTTAAAGCAGCATGCAAAAAGTGTCAAAACCAATCAAAAATCAAAGATGACTTATTCTAGAAGTATATTGTTAATGCTAATGAGCCTCTTTGCTTTGGTCAGAGTACTGCATTTTTAGCATACTGCTGCTTTTGTACCTTCACCAATTTTCAAGATGTTTATACTTGATTTTAACAGACAGTAAACCAGGAAAAATGTATGTGTCACAGGAAACTTATAAATTGCTAGTTTTTTATTTTGCAATAATGAGTAGCACCATTGTACATCTTTCCTTTCTGCAGTGGGAATTTACAAGTCTATAGTGAAGGCAGTATGTCATCAGAGAGCAGAGAGCTGTTCAAAATCCTGTGCAGAGACAGTCTCTTGACAGGAATATGCTTCCTTTGGCATCTGCAGTTCTTGGTGTCCACTATGGCAAAACGTAAGCACTCCACAACAGAAACCAATGCCAACAGGCATTTGCTAGAGACTCTTAAAATACAGTTTTCCCCAACTCCTTTCGACACTAACACAACACAGAATACAGTAAGGTGCAGCTTCCTGAGTAGGAACTTTTGATGAGTCTTTAAAATGCCCTGCAATGTGCTGTATGCTTCTGACACAAGACCTCATTGCTGTCAGGTAACCAGAAGCCCCAACAGTCTCTGACACATCATGGGTCTTGGCCATCTCAAGCTTACAGAGATGTTCTCAAGGAAAGCAGCCTCACAGGGAAACCAGGCAACTGTGGGTATA
Source organism: Pezoporus wallicus (assembly GCF_028554395.1). Classification (NCBI taxonomy): domain Eukaryota; kingdom Metazoa; phylum Chordata; class Aves; order Psittaciformes; family Psittacidae; genus Pezoporus; species Pezoporus wallicus. The sequence goes on from NW_026635157.1 coordinate 3,705,275, forward strand.
GGCCAATAACTCTTAAGGAAGTAAAAGTTAAGCTTACTGAGAAACAGTTAATGTACATTGCAGACTAGGGTCAGACTCTGATGTTCTTTGGCAGGACCAGAAGTACTCTGACAGTCTGAAAATAAGAATATGCAACATAGTGTGAAACGGATCCTTTTAGCTGGTGATTTAACTGACAAAACTGAGTAGCTCAGCATGCCGAGTATAAACTGGTACTCCCACTCTTCCTCCCCTTCTCTGCCATTCCGTAACAGCCTCACAAGGAGGACCCGAGTTGAAACAAAATGTGTTGTAGCTGTCTCCTATGTCCTGATATGTTTTTTTGGTATTCTGCCTTCCTTTACTGGTTCCTATTGAGAATTGGCATTGGAAACTAAGGAATGAGGGACTGTGTAGTGCTGTATGCTGGGACCCAAGTCATGACTTACCGGATACATCAGAACAGAAAACAAGAAATGAGAACACTACTGAAGTAGTATCTGTCTTCTTCCTTCTAGTTTTAGGAGACACTGCTGAACATATAAATAATTTGCCATGGAAGGTGAAGAAAGTCTATTCATTCCCATTCCTAGGATGCAGACAGCTCTGCCAAACCTACCGCTGCAGGGGACTCTTAAGTAACGCTGCTCGTTACTAGGGGCAAACAAAAATAATTACATGAACTTCAGTGTTTGCACTCCCCACTGTGAAACACTGGAATGTAAGCAATTTACTAAAGATAGCCTTAACCTCTTGGGACATACAGCTGCTTCCCAAGTTTCTTTGCGTTGATGTGGCATGTCACGGACCACCATTCTACCGCACATGAAAGTCAGATCTTCTGCCCTCTTGACCCTTCCAGAAACACACTAAAAAGCAAGCTGGTTTCCTCTCTTTTTTTTTTTTTTTTTTGTATGTCCCCAGTGCCCTGACACAAAAAGAGTGGGATTTGGACAAATAAACTGATTGCTGTAAAGTTAGGATTTAGAGGGTAGCCTTCAATTCAGTTAGCAAAGAATACAGAAAGCTGTAGCTACTGTATTAGTCTCTAAATAGAACACCGGCTCTTTTGTGAAGTATCTGAAACATCTGTGCAAATAAACATAAGCAGGACAAAACTGTTCACCCCAAAATTGTCTCCTCCCAAAGCATCCTGTTTTTCACCGTCCCAGTGTGCATGGACTCTACTTGGACACTCTATGCATGGTGAATGAAGATGTGACTCCCAGGCTGAAGCATATAGAGATGCCATCCCACGATGCATTACCCAAGGAAAAATACAGTGTTTGAGGGGCCTGTACTTGCTACTCACACTGTGCACACCCAGAGCCTTCCAGATGGCAAAACTTAGCAATCCAACTCCACACCACGCATACAGTGAGCCCCATCCTAGGGCTCGTAAAGCCAGTGACGAACCACTCTCTGGTAATGTAGCCGTGGCAGTAATCCCCTGGAACCAAAAATAAAAGTGATTAAGACAAAGTGACCAATAATTGAAAAAAAAAAAAAAAAAAAAAGGAACTAAAAATGTTAACTTAGCAATCTACAATTTTTCCCTACTTGCCAACTCTACTGGTGTTATGGCTGCCAGCAGACCCAAAGAGCCAAGCAAGGGGGTGGATGAGCTGGCTTCCCACCAGAAACAGTTTTCATGGTTGCCACTACCACTTGGGTGTGATTCTTATTACCCAGAAATGCTGGTCAGCTGTTTCATGGGCACAAGAATCTGACACTCAGCTATCCCACCAGTCAAAACAGCTGTCACAAGCCCTTATGCCAGTGATGTCAGAACATAATCACTGTACATCAATCACTGATTTTGGTACTTGTTCTTAGTGGGGTGTGGGTGGGAGGCAACCACTGGCCTACAGGTCTTTATCTGCAGTCCTGAAACAGCAGATTAGGAAAATGGCAGAACCTGAGTAGTTTCAACTGGACACAGGGTATAACAGTGACTGAGATTTTGAAGGGCTACAACTCTGAAGGAGCTCTGGAAACTAGTAGTAGTATTCAAAATTATAGGAAACTACAGTAGTAGTAGTTAAAATTTTGTAAAGAGCAAACAACCATCCCCCTGCAGAATTCACCAAGTGGCAACATAGAAAATGCTCTGCAGGCTCCATACTTCTCATTTTTGACAGAAACAAGAGCAGGTGGTTTTAACCAGTTGTTAAGATAGTGCTGCAAAAGAGCATGCCATGAGATATGTCCTGAAAACACAAAACACTGTCCCTTGGAAAGGCCACCTCAGGCCAAGAGGAATGGAGCCTCAGCCACAATAGGGTCACAACCATGATGAAACATTCTCTGTTGCAGCACATTGCAGCTACCAAGGGCATAAACCACATGCTGGCTGACATCAACCAATTCACCGTTAGCCAGCTGTTTTCATCTCACAACGCCCACCTCCCTGTACCTATTTGGTATAGGACAGCTTCAATCTGTGTAGCCCACAGCAGCAGCAAGTCAGATATAATCCTATTGCTTATAGTGGGTAAACGTCAGCAAAAGAGTCTGTTTAATTTCCACAAAGGATCACTTGTTCAATTCTTCACATAGAAATACAGATTTCAGCTGGTAACTGTTGAAGACTGTCATCTACGGTCCTTACACAACTGAACAGTCCTACTTACTGAGTATCTCAGGGCAAAAAGCAGCTAAACATAAATGAGGCTGCAACCATACAAATATATTCAATAAAGAATTGTTTCATTTATAGTCTAAAATACTGAAACTTGAGGATCAAAAAAAGATTTCCTTCAAAGCATGCCAAAGAGCTGCATTTTTCTATTCATCACGAAAAGTGGGATAAAAAAAATCTTTTGCATTCTTGTTTTAAAGGACTGCTTTTTTTTTTTAATGGTTTCTTTTCTTCTTTGATGTAATTAAATATCTGCGGTGCCTATCACTATGGTATTTGTTCAGTGAAGTAGCATCAATGGGATTTTTTTCCTCTTGGCTTTGTATTTATTAAATGACCCTCAGATAGTCCTCAGCATTAACACTTTTTTCTTAGGAGTTAGCTATAGGCACAGTTATCCAAGGACAAATAAACACTTGCAAAGGGCACAAGGAAAATGCATATTTATCCTTATTTATTGTGATTTGGACATCCCAAAGTGGAAGCTGTTAACAAAACCACACTCTATAAGCATATACATACACAAACAAGGACACAGAGATCTCTAGTCACACTATTATACCAGATTCTATTAATTTCCTTACCACAGCTAATGAACTTTCGTAACTCTTTCAGCAGCGACTGCTCTGAGTAGATTTAAAATGCTGATGATTGTTTCTGACATTTTTCCTGCTTCCATAGTCTAACTGTATATAACAACATGCAGGCAAATTTCTCCCATTTGGAAGATGGGAAATGAATGGACAAAAATACCCTCTACACAGCATCTTTAAATAGGAGCCATTATCTGTGAAAATTGCTGGGGAAAAAAAAATAAAGCACGCCTGAATACTATTTAAATGCTTGATTGCCCCAGAAAAATAGTGGCAAGTGGAAACAATTGATTTGTTTTTACTGACAGCATTCAGTCACAGGCTGATTCCTCGGGGTACACAGAGAAGGAATTCTGTAAACAAGACAGTTTATTATATGATGATAAGATATGCTGTTCAGGGCATCAAGAAAGCTGAATAATGAAAGGCTATAAAATTTTAAAAGACACCAGCAGCGTGGAAGAAAAAGATGTCACAAACAAAAGAACATTTTTAACAGAACTGAGTTTTATCCATGAGCCCATTCTTCTGTGCATAGATTGTTTTCTCTTCATTACTGCTCCTATCTTTTTTTTAAGCAACACTTTAAAAACAAGCTATTAAACAATACTTGAGTCTTTCTAAAAACCAGGCCAGGAAAATATAGGGCAGAATTAGTTGATTACCAAAATATTTGCTTTCACCCCCTCCCCTCCTTTATTTTTTTTCTGGAGGATATAAGCAGGAAGTGGGATGACAGTGGTTTTTTTTCAGACACAGGCCTCAATCCTGTAGCTATCATCCCCTTGTGGGTAAGAGTGTGTCTAAAAGGAAGCAGTGCCTAAAATAAATGGTGTGTTCAGCTGTTCTGGTTGATTGTACTCCACATGTTCACTGTTTTGTATGACCTAATCCATTGCAAAATTCAGCATTTGGTAAAACTAGATACAAGAAAGCTGCTGCATCTGAGCATTTAATTATAACACCACCCACAGTAATTTCTTAACTGAAGGTCTCTGCAGTGGTTCATCACTGAACAGGAACACATAATCTCAGTTTCAAGTCAATTTGGAGGCCAGTCCTACATATGCTCATATTTACTTTACCTCACTACCATGGAGGAGGTACAGTAAGTGCCATTCCAGCTCTCTCTCTTGCCAGTAACACTCTACTGATGCTGCTCTACAAGAGTAGTTGCTACTTTTGCTTTGCAGTCTTCTTCTTCACATGTTCAGGTAAATCCTGTTACCGATTGCATGAGATCAGATTATTTTTGGCCATCAGATTTCAAACTATCAAGCCACTGCTCACTTCATCAGTCCCTTTAAGTGGTGCGAAGGGAGGGGAAAGCCTGAATTTTGTCTAAATTATTTCACTTCCATATTCTACATCTTAACAGGCTTTCCACCTCCTCATTCCCATCCTTAGCACAGTTACCTCGCTTCCTGGTTCACTGCAGTATTGTGAGACCACATGGTGAACTGGACCACAAAGGTGATACAGGCTTGTGACTGAAGCGTGTCAACACAGTATGCAGTCAAGACAGGACATCAATTCCATTGCATGCTGCAGCAACAGTAATGAGTCCAACAAACAGCATAAGCTTTATGTACGTCAACTAATCTCAAGTACTTAAGTATTTAGCAGTGCCAACTCTGAATGGATTTTTAAGTTAATCCTACCCCTCCTGACTTCCATTAAGTACAGTGCTCTTACCATCAATTTTGTACAACCAAACTTAACACGTACCAACATTTCTATAAAGCGTCTGATGCATTCTTTTTTCCTGCATATGACAACTGGAAAATAGTTTAAAAGGAACAAACCTTACTGAACCAGTCTGGGTTCTTCTTTTTTGTCATGGCAAGTGTGGTGCCAAAACCTGCTATCATTCCTGCAGTAGCAACGGTACCTAGAAAAATTCCACCTGCCAAGAAAAGTTAAAAAAATAAAGATTAATATTTTGATTCTTAAGGGGAGAAAAAAAGCTCAACCAAGCCACAAACCCAAACCTGTCTGGGAATTAAAATCTGAAAAGTTAAGATCTGTCAGTACATGCTGAAGGGAAAGGCACAGTTGTCTACATTGTTTACATTAACCCAATATGGCAAGAAAGCCAGACAGAGCATTGATTCTGTGAATTACAGCATTCTGAAAACTAATGGCGAGTGTATTTGCAAGCCAAACACACACAGAGAAATCATTCAAATGCCATGATGCCTTCTTACAGTACTTCAGATTTTTTCTCACTTCAGAGCCAGGCTACTAAAATTCTCTTGTAAGAATGCTATGCATCACCCTTCACCTGAAAATTCACCAGTACCTCTGCAGACCACTCCATAAGCAACACTTGTTCTTCAGCTTTCTCTGGTTTATGTTCCCATGCTCCATGACAAGACAAAAAAAAAAAAAAAAACAAAAACAAAAAAACATAACCAGCAGTTTTCCCAAGACAGAAAGGATTCCTCGCTTATCCGTTCTTTCAGAATGCTTCCAAAGTCATTTGGGGTCCTTTGATCCCTTCTAGTTCTTGTGTCACAGCACATGTAGCTGCCCACTTTTAAGAAAAGGGCTTGTTACAAAGACTGAGTGCACTGTACAAAACCATCTGAGTCACAGTACACCCGAAAAAATTGGGGGTGGTGGTTCTTTCTTTGCAACTACTGGTACCCAGCCTCTTCTCCCTTTCCTAATACCAGTTAGGTAATTACAAAAAAGGCCTGAATAGGAAGCAAGAAGCAAACATGTTTGTGTGAGGCTGCACTATTTAACACTTGTCCTGTTACTGTGCTGGACAACCTTGCTGAGCTCCTGCCCATGCAACCTATGAAGTACCTCTTCTGCCTGGGAGCTGCAGGGCCGCACGCACTGCCCCCCACCGTGCAAGGGAGGAGCTCCGGCCTCCGCTCCGCCAGGGGGCGCGGGCAGGCCCCGCAGAGCCCCTCGAGCAGCCGGCGCTGACCGCGGCGGTGAGTGCCCGTGCGCCCGCTGCCGCCTTCCGCAGGTGCGTGCGACCGCGGGGACTCGGGCTGCGCCCCTGCCTCAGCCGCCCCGCTGGGGCCCAGCCCGGGAGGACCCGCTCCTTTGCTTTACGGGGCCCGCGGCGCTGCCTGTAACCCGTACGAGCCGCCTCTTTCCCAACGGGTCCTACCCCCTCAGGGCATCCCGGCAACCACCGCCCTTAGCCCCCGCCGCCGCACTGAAGTGCGAGGCAGGCAGGCGGCTTTCCCCCGTGGCTGCCGACCCCGGCCCGTACTCGGCTCACGCGCACGGGGGCCCCCAGATCCCTCCCAGCAGCACCGTTGCGGCCGGTGCCTTGTCGCCCCGTGTCTGGTCCCCGTGTCGGGGGCGGGTGGCTGAGGGGCGACAGGTGCCGTTGCCGCTGAAGGGGAGATAAAAGGCGGGCGGCGTTCTAAGGGCTTTCTCACTGCACCCAGACGTATTGGCCAAGGCAGGGAAACGCCCTTCTCCCGGCCGCCGCCTGGGCTGTCCCTGAGGCACGACCGGCCGGGACAAACAGCACGGCAGGGGCGACCACGGGGCTCCGGCACCCGCTGCTGCCCATCCCTGACCCGTGCAGGCGTAGGGGGGCAGACGAAAAGCGCTTTCTGCACCTTTGATTAAGAAGAGCTTGTCCTGGGACGCCGCGTGGCTCCCGCCCCCCCGGGACAAGGGCAGCTCTCGCCCTGGGTTGAGCGGGCCCTCCGGGGCGTCCCTCCCGTCAGCAGCCCTCATGGCACGGGGGGCGAGAGGCCAAGGAGGAGGTGGTGTGCCGCAACCCGGAAGGAAACGGAGCTGGGGCGGGACACGCAGCCTCTTTTCTTCCTCCTGCTTCTCTTTCCCTGCCGCGCGGCGGGTGTTGGGAAGCCACCACCTCTGGGGCCCTGGCCGGGTGCTGCCGCCCCCAGCGAGACCGGAGGAGGGCGGGGAGCAGGCGGCGGGGAAGGGGCGCGCTGCTCCGGGCGATGTTGGCCGCGGCTGAAGCAGCTGCGGCTCACCTGTGAGCACGGGCGGGTCCCAGTACCGAAGTGGCCCGAGGCGGGGTGGTGGGGCTGCCCCGGCAACGCGGGGCCCGGGCACCGGAGTTTTCAGCTCGTTCAACCGGTGGCCTCAAGATCCCGAATAGCGCAGAGGGGAAATGGGCAAAAGTTGTCAAAGCCTCTTTTAAATCAAGCGTTTTGTCGCGGTCTAGTAAGAGGGATTTTGTTTAGATCTGTGGGACAGATAACGTTATAGACTTCACTAAACAAAGCTGTGAGAAATTCTTCCCGCGAGTTTTACAAAGCTGTATTCCTACAAATGGTGTTGCTCTAAAGGACCTATTTTAGTTAAAAATTCTCATTTTTCCAAGTTATATAAATAGTTTTTCATATATGTCTAAATTCTGTCAGAATGGGATCCTAAAGTAACATTACGAGAGCCGTCTGTTCCTTTATTCTGTCATGTCTGTCCACAGTAATTCTCAGTTGTTGCTGATGGATATAAATTGCTGTGCAGTTACCTATCACTCTGTTGGATATGTGCCTTTATCAAATAATATACTAACTGATCAGGACAGACAGGTAAAGTATATTTTTGTTTATAACAGTCAGTACTTCAACAGCAAGCAAAGAATGTAAATAAATCCAAACCAAGCGTTTCTTTCACAGCTTCCTTTGTATCTTTTCATGATCATTTATAGTCTGTATCTAAGGGGCTTATTATAGGGGCTTGGGTTGCTAGGCAGAAATTCAGTATTTTGGGAAACTTCCTGTTCACTTACTTGTGAAAACCAATCCAAAGCCGTTTCCTAATAGTACGTGTCCTGTGTCAGTTAAACAAAATCTTACACCGTTAAGAAGCAGTTATTGCAAAAGAAGGAGGTGTTATCTCTGCTGTATAGCACACCCATCATCACTGGCTCCTTTTTTTCTCATCTGGACAGCACCTAAATGATTCCTAGCCTTCTTCCCTCCTTTGGCAAAAGCACCCCAAAACCCTCTGTGTGTTTTGGAATAGCATTAGACTTTGTCACAAATAATTATAAAACATCCTGGAAAAGCTTAGAAAAGGTGGTCATAGAAAAAAAGGCACAGTGATAATATTAAAAGATGAAATTACTTTTTATTTTATCTTCATGCAGAAGTGCATACGATGATATGAAGTATTCAAATGTTACCAGTATGCATGAAAGTAACCAGCAGCGCATGTGGTTTTGAGTGTAAATTGTGTCAAGATCACCGTTGCATCTGCTGGAAGAATCCTTGAGCTGTGCAAAATAATAACCTATTTTTTTATGTCTTTGATGATAAAATCCTAGAGTTTATCTTCTCAGGATGGTTTTTTTTAGTTCACATCAATCAAGATATCACTTTCTTTCAAATCTTTTCCAGAACTAGAAAGAAAGAGAAGGAAAGGGTACAATGATGTTATTTAATCCTGGTTTGAACAATGACAAGAATCTGAGTCAGATAAGATGTTTGTATTAATCATTCACAGAGACTTAAAAGTAGGGCATAAACCCCATGAAGTCCACTCTGTCTTAGTGAGTAACTTGAAATTCTTAGTATTGCAAAATAGATCGTCCTACTTGAAAAAAAGATGTTCAGCAGAATTGAGTCAATTTAGGTTATAATATTAATCTCTTCTTGTTGTATAATTGAATATAATGTAACGCTTTCTCTCCTTTTCTGTATACCTCCCCCAAAAGCCTTGCATTTTCTGTCATTATTCCTTCTCTGTCACTGTTACAATACATGTGCAATGTATTCATCTACTTGTGGCTACTCAGAATCAACCATTTATCTTCTATAATCCAGTTATGTTTTCCTGAAAGTGTACACATTTGTTTGAAAGACAGATTTAAATGATTCTGATATCAAACATCCAAATTCCATAAAAGGAGGGCATGAAAATGTATATGCAACTAAGTAGGTTCTATAGGTGATAGCAGAATTGAAAAGTACTTTTACTCATTTAATTTGACCATGGGTCTGCGCTCCTGTAGCTTAGAATTTGGACAAAGTGTGGGTACCCCTCTGACCAGGCTCAGGCACTGTGTAGTGCTTTCTGTAGGGGTCTGCAATAGCCAGGGTGCCCTGAGCTTCACAGAGAAGCACTTGTGCATGGTGGGCTTCCATCTGTGGGCTTCCAGGTTTATTACAAAAAATACAGTGAGCCAAAATCAGATGGTGAGAGGCAACCAAAGTTTTCCGCTTCAAAGTATGTGTTAGTCTCCACAGTGATGCTGAAGTTACAGTTAGGATTTCTGCATCAACCCCTAGGTTTTAATAAAAAATAGGTGATGTGGTGTTTCTCTTGTGGAAGTTCATACAATTTTACTGTATGGGTGAGGGAGGAGTGTGGGAAGAGAATGAGCAAGAGCAGAAGGAAGAAAAGAAATTTAAGGAAAATACAAAAGAAAAATTTGCATAAATATACTTTTAAATATGCCTTTTACAAGGGCATGTAGTAACAGGACAAGGGGCAACAGTTTTAAACTGAAAGAGGGGAGATTTAGATTAGACATTAGGAAGAAATTCTCTGCTATGAGGGTGGTGAGGAGCTGGAACAGGCTGCCCAAGTGGTAAATGCTCCATCCCTGTCGTGTTCAATGCGAGGTTGGACAGAGCCTTGGGCGACATGGTCTAGTGTGAGGTGTCCCTGCCCATGGCAGGGGGGTTGAAACTAGATCATCTTTAAGGTCCCTTCCAATGCAGACTGTTCTGTGATACCCTGTGAAATCTTTATAATCTTTGCAGACACAATGTATTGCTGCCAGTAAGTGGCTCTATCAAGAAATAAAAGCACGATGTGCAAACTTCCTAACATGCTGCAGAACATTTCAGTCCTGGCTTGGGTCTCTGCTGCTCCCCTTCCTCTTCCATGCAGGACTGCACAGTGATACCTGGACACCTCCGATGAAGGCGAGTTTCACTTGAGGACCAAGCTTGCAATTTAGGCCTTCAGAGGAGAAGCAGCTAGTTTATAAGCTGACTGTGAGCTAATAAGTACAGTAATTTGGTATATTCACTAAATTACCTAACTGGCTGATTTTCTATAGCCAAACAGTCTCAAGTGCCACCACATAAAAAGTTGGCAGCTGAGGCGCAGAATCCTGCTTGGAGCTTAAAAATCCAATTCAAAAAATAGAGGAGGTTGATTTGAATGCTGGTTAAACTGACATGTTCACTAACAGAACTGGATTATGGAAAAGAATTTGGGAAAGCGCCAAACACTGGTTTTGGAACGAGAGAAAAGGCAGCAGTTGATCTGCTCTCCCGCTCCCAGGAGAGCTGAGCTTTGCTCTCTGCCTGACTCACTGGGTCATTTCCTGTATTTATGGGAGCTTTGATATTCCTGAAAGCACGGTGCAGCCTCAAGAGCTGTGTGCCGGCACAGGCATGGGGAAACGGGTTACGTGTTTCCGAACAATTTTCTGGTCAATTAGACAAGAAATGAAAGCGTTCTGCAGCTATGGTTTGGTTTCTGTTTTTACAGTAAGCTGGTTACTGTTGTGCATCTTAAAAATCTGGTGGCTGAAATTCCCATGTCAAGATAAGTCCTTAGGACTTTCAGTTCATATTGCAGCAAAAATCTGGTCACTGAAAAATGACTTACACACTGTAAGCACAGAAATACTGACAAAATCAGTACTTATTTGGCAAATGTAGTAATGATTATAAGAGCCTTGCATCGGAGAATCAAAAGGCACTTTAAAAACATTGAGCTGGCTTCACACATTTATGGGACGGGTATTTTGCCATCTGGAGAAGATGAGGAAATTGACCAGTTTGCACAAGGTTCTGCTTTAGTTCTCTGGCAAAGGCAGGAGCTGGGGGCCGGATCTCCAGATTCCTGGTCACCTCCAGCCCTGGAGCTGCTTTCTAAGCCAGAGCTTACTCCAGCAGAATAGGAAACGCTGCTTTTTTAATTCCACTTTTACATGTGGTTATTCAGCCGGGCACGTCAGGCATGACTTCAGACAAGGCCAAGCATGCTGGCCGGCTGCACAGATACCACAGCAGCCTTGCTTTTTACAGCCAGAGTCTGGCCATGTTTCAGGAAGTGGCAGAAGTCCCACTGGCAGAATGGCCCAAGTTTCAGTTAGAAATCCCAAATTAGCACTCATGGATGATGACATAATGGCTGCTCAGGGGCACACTGCAAATTTCAGAACTGTTGGTAACATGTACCAAGGCTGTCATATGGTTTGCATGGCATTTACATGGGGCTGCAGACATGCGAACATTTACAGAGGGTCTTCCTTCATATGTGTATATCTGATTGCTTTCTGTTCTTATCCTTTACTAAATTATAGGTTTTATTACCTGCTCAGTGTTTACGGTACTCTCTTGACAAGTAAAATAAGCCCATATGTCTTCGGCTCTGCCCATATTAACTAGACAGGCAAGACATGGATCCCTCCCCACTTCCTGTGGTATTACCCCTGTCTTTAGGGACCTAGTGAACATGTTTATGAGCTCTTTTAATTTTACTGGGTACCATGTCTTTAATGCGTTCAATATGTATTTCATTACAGAATAGTAGTCTATCAACTTTTAGTAGTTACTTTACACTGTATTAGAAAAACCTTTAAAATGGTCCACAAAACAATGTATTTCTGACTGAATTCAGAAAAGAAACAGCAAAAAAAATAATTACTATTATTTCCATGGCATCATGAGAGCATGACCTGGTACTTGAGGCTCAGCCACCCGGCCCAGAGGTAGCAGTGCTGATCCTGCGGCACCAATTAGATCTATCAGCCGTGGTCTGCCTGGTGACAGCCTGGAAGGAGAAATTTCCACAGAAAAAATGCATCCAGAATTGGAAACTTCTAAAATGATTGTTGGCAGGACAAAGCAGGCCTCTTGGTGACAGTCCAGTACATCGCATTGTCTGTCCTGTGCATTTCCTGCTGTGGGCTCTGGTAGATGACTGTTGGTAGCTCAAACGTGTCCCCATGAGGACAGCCAGGCTCATGTCAGGCTGCCTGCAGGGGTTGTGTGGATTTCTTTCAAGGAAGAGACTTCATGAGGATAAAGCCCTGAGTGAGCAGCTCTGAGCTCACATCTGAGCCTGCTTTAGGGAGGAGGTTGGACCAAGACCTGCATGTCTGGGTAGACTTCCCACTGATTAGTTTGTGTGCAGGGGTGACTTCAAGCTTGGCACATGGCTCTGATGTGACACCCTCATGCCATGGTAGCTGTGGGACGGGGAGGGATGTGCTGCTGGCATGGGCTACCGCTGGCCACCACAAGGTCCTCAGGTGCCACGTTCAGAGGCTGATGCATTGTGTGTGCTGGTGGGAGGGCTGCTGCACCACCCGGTGCCACTGGCTTTCCTCGTGTGGCCAGTGACACTGGTTCGGGGGCCGTAAGTGGCAAGTGCTGAAGAGCACGTGGCTGAGGGAAGAAACTGGATTTGCGTTCCGTTCATCGTGGGGAGGTAGCCAGTGTAAACTTGACTCATTTCTGGTAGTACATCACCTGCTGAGAAATCCAGACGTAAAATTAATTGGCATGGGTACAAGATGTATACTTTTCCTGATCGGCTCCGGTGCAGTTACATCCAAAGGCCCTTTTTACTGCCATTCACAGAGCTTAATTGCTAGGGTTTAATGTTACAATTAAAAAAGGCCTGGAAGGAGAACGGAATATTAGGCTCCTGATGAATGATAATTATCACTTTGTGTAGATGGATGGAAAACATTTCTAATTAAATTATTCTTGTAACATAAATTAATAGTGTGATCTGGATAAAATACTTCTGATTCCACATCTAGAATGCAGAAAGTTTGTGCCAGAATTTCAGTTGGCACGTTAAATTGTCTTTTAAAAACACCTGACTCCAGTCAGTTTAGCAGTTTGTAGGTTTCTGCAGTGAAGATGTTCAGCAATGAGAGAATGATTCAAACATCGCACAGAGAATAAAGTAAAATAAAATAATAATAATGAAAAAAATTAGCAACTAGCATAATATTTTAGTTGTAAGAGCATGGGGAATTCCAGTCTAACTGATAGGGTTTTGTAGCGTAACTCTCACACATTTTCTTCCTACATTAATTTCATCTCCACCTAAGGATTTTTGTGAGACATAAACCATTAAGCTAATACTGTGAAAACAGGAAAGCTCATTAGCAGCTTTATGGAAGGGAGAGAGATGGGCAAGGAAGGTGCGGGTTGTTAAGGTTTGAAAGAGAAGGAAATGTGAAAGTCTGAAGAAGAATTACTCGACAGGCAATCTGTCTGTACTCTGTAAAAATTCAATGAGTTTTGTCTACCTCGCTTTTATTTCTCATTAGTGAGACCTGCAATTAATACAGTAAACAGCCAGATGTACACGTCTCAGCTGAAGGTGTCAGACTGCACCTCAAGAAGTGGATTACAGATTATCATTCTAAGGTGACCAGTAGGTTCCTGGCCTAATCCATGTAGTGACACAATCAGTGTTGACAGCAGCCTTTCCAACAGGCCTCATTAGACACTTGTTTGAAGTTTCTAGAGCAACTGTCCATGACTCCAGCAGGGCATTTTTGAAGGGCATGAAGTAGTAATAGATGGCCACTTTCTGTCAGAAGATAATGGGAGTTCTGTGTCCTAGTGCTCGTGGTGCATATGGAAGACTATCCCTGAGATTTTCTGCATGCATGTTCTCTTGTGTATGCAGTACATTAGTGTTTACTGTATATATCAAATTTGGCACTACTGCATCTCTCTAAACATCGCATTAATCCATCTGTCTGTCACCATGGTAACAAAGCTCCCTATTGATGACTTAGGACGAGCTGAACCATTAAAACTAAATGTTTTAAATAAACGGTTAAAAAAAAAAATGGGTAAGCTCACTTGGTGTAGCACTACAGAGGTGGAAACGGTTAAAGATAGGCTAATTAATATTTTCTATGCAACATTTTTATTCATGGTTGTAGATCTGAAATAAACCTATTGCTAAAATGATCCCAAAATCTGATCCTTGCTTCTGTGCATCTATTTGCTACATATTCTGCTGAAGTCAATATTAAAAAACGTGCATTTCTTTCAGAAGTTTACATGTTCCTTGGTTTGTATTTATTTGTGCTGGGGCGTGGAAAGATGAAATTAGTATCTTAAAGATACCAAGTACAAAGCAGATTAGAAATGTTGCTGAACATTTTGCTGCACATGTTCTCTTGCTCGCTCGCTTTCATGCTTGTAACATCGCCAAAATAAAATCAGTAAAGTGCGCCCATTCATTACAGGATCAATGTCTAACTGAGCACTGTTAGTTACTGGACCTGAGATTTTTTGAGAAGCACAATGTTGTGGAAACTCTGACATGAATTACTGAGCTTCATAAATCATTCTTGGACACTAAATTTCCATTTTTTATTACACTGGCGCCATGCATGCTATTAATGGTAGACTCGAGTCTATAATTCTGTTAGGCTATAAAGAGGTCTTTGGTTTTAGAGCAGAAATAAAGCTTAAAACTAACCACTGACATCTCATCTCCTTCTGTGTTCATTGGACAGTGCTTTCTGTTCTCTGAAAAAGGCTGTGTGTTTTCCTGACCCTTTGCAGAGTTTCTTTTCCAAGCTTCTTTGCTTTGCTGGCAAGGTTAATGCTAATAACAGCTAGAGTGGATAAAATGAGGAGCCAGGTAAAGAAACAGGAATACTGTGTTTCCAAAGGCTTTGCAGCATTCACTGAGCTGAAAATATGATTATTCTTTCTTATGTCACAATTTATAACTCTTTGATACCTGTTTTAAACTGTGGCCCTGATCTTATAAGCCCTTGAGTCAGGATGTAACTCATGGAACATTCTGTCAGCCCCATGAAAGCCTGGCTGGTTGGAAGGTCAGACAGGGCCATTGCTCTCTTTGCACATGGAGGGGTAGAGTTTGTACATGTGCGTGTATATTAGATTATATATAATAATGTATATATAATTAGATATAACAGGTGGATTTTATTTAATCTGATGTCCTAGTGGGCAGACATGAATGGTTTGCTCTGCTACAGGGTATATGAACCCCTGGAAAGACCAGGAAGGTCGGCTGAACCCACTCAGTAGAACAAGGAGGCACAGATGCTACCAGCTAGCCAAGCGTTTGTGATTCATGGCTGACATTTAAAATGCTTTCAGCTCAGCAAGAGGAACTTGCAGGTGTGTGTCAGCCCATCAAGTAATAGAACCAGCACAAGCAACTTCTAGCTTGAGCATCTTGTATTTGTGGTGGTTGAATCCAGTGCTTCTCCACTGAAGTGGTCTGCATAGCAACACTGGATGAAGCCTAAACATGTATGCACTTTGCTCTGTTTAACTTGAGGGTTTAATAATGGTAAACTCTTCGACATATCAGAATATTTTTACATACCAATCCACATGTGTTTTACGACATGCTTTTGTTTAATGTTTTCTGCTTGCCATCTATTTTTAGTAAGGGCTTGGAAGGCAAGTATTTCCCTCAGCTCAGCTCATCAGCTGGCCTTCTAGAGAGGGATGTATGGAATGTGGGCTGCCTCTGTCTGGAGGGGATATAAGGCAGGCAGCAAAGCAGTGAGATACTGTAATTCTACCTGAGAGAGCTTGGGGTTTGTTCTTGTGTGAGCCTTTCATGGCACAGGCCTTGCTACTGACCTTTGCAATGAGCTGACCTCAGCCCGCCAGCTTCTCAGAAGCAGGGAAGGAGCTAAGCTTATGAGGTGTTAAGAAGATGGAGAGTTGTATCCTTTGGGCAGGTTGGTGAAGAGATCAACTGGTGCTTTTCATGACTTTAAAAGGAGGTGGGAAAAGGAAGTGGGAGGACTGTTTTTTTTCAGTCTTTTTGTATGAAGAGGAAACTCTTGCTTTTGTCCTCTTGAGGAGGTACAGAGGAAGGAAGGAAATCAGTGCTTTTTTTTTTTTGGTCATGTGTGGAGACAAAAATTCTGCTCTGTGCGCACTGGTTGGAGTGAACATTCATTAACGTAGTGCCTTTCTTGCCCTACAGAGTAGGTGGTGCTTGTGAGGCAGTGCTAACACACGTTTGCTTGCCATCCCGTTGCTCAGGATGGTTTGGAGACAGCAACAGTGCTGAGTGTATAGGTACAGTGAAAGACATAATCTTATGGGGCTAATCTACATTGAAGGGTTTACCAGACCCCTTGTAAAGAGGTGGTGTGAGATGCATCCTGCCACAGGGATTCTCACAGAACACAGGAAACTGGTGTCCTCTGTATCCTGCAATGCGTGTACTCACAAGCTGAATGCGCAGTCCCTCCCGACACCGCATGTGCACAACTTGCCTGGGTACAGGCACTTCACCCAAGATTGGAAAGCTGCAGTGCCTGAAATAAACACAGCCTTCCAGCCTTGCAGAAGGCAAGGTGCTGCAGAGGGGGAGAGAGTGCCAGCTACTCACTCTGGAAGAGTGGAGAGTTGACAATGACTGACTGGTATTTTTTCTCTTAGTGTAGTTGCAAGAACTGTGTAGATGCAGCCTGTGTGAACGTGAATCCTGTCTTTTGTTCCCTGCAGTGGGGAGTCTGCACTGGGGAAAGAGCTGACAATACTTTCACAGTGTTGCTGATGATTACATGGGGATATATATTGTTGGGGGGGGGGGGGGGGAGAAATCAATTTTATGTAAGTCTAGAAGTTTCTGCAAGGTGTTGAGATGTGACATGTAGAGCTGGCTTCCCTGGCCTAGGCAGGCGTAGGAGAGGCCTGAGATGCTGTCGTGATTTCTTGAGCTGTTGCACAAGGAGCAGGTACAGTGGCAGCTGCAGAAAGCAGAATCCTGGCAGGTGGGGTGTGTTTGCAGTGTAGGCTATGCCAAGGTTACAAGTGTGGCTTAGTCTGAGCAATGCATTGTGGTTAGGTGCTGTGGTTAGAGCAGGCAATCGCTGAGTGTTGTGCATAATGTATAACAGACAAGGCTGTGGTATGCAGATAAAAAAGGCATAGGATGGATTTTGCACTAAAATATGCTACTCTGAGTGTGAAGAAAGGATGAAGCTAGTCAGCTAGGAAAGCCCTAGCTTTGACCTATATGCCAAAAGCTAGTCTGCACCAGTTGGCCTGGATGAGAATCACAAAAAATGGGAGCTGGGTTCTCATAAATCTCCATGAGCTGCTCCTTCATGCCACCAGTAATTTGCTTTTTGTCTGTGTAGGAATCCTTCCTAGTTGCAGTTATCTTGAGAAGTGGAAAAGTACAAGGTTTTACAGATTATTTCCTGTATAAGGTTTTCCTTCTGAGTAAGGTGTCCCTAAAAATCCACCTGCAGTTTCTCCTATGGGTAGTGAGTGCCAGACTTTTCCTCTGTTGACATCCTCTCTCCCTACTCCCCAGCTCTGAGCAGCTATCTGAAGCTTCAGCCATCAACTTTCCCAAGTATTTACTATCTCTGAGGTGGCCAGGGCTGTTTGCATGAAAGACGCAGGCTCTTCACAATGGTTATTTGGAGACTTTGTGCTTCTGTATGTAACCCCACTTTTTAAATTTCCACATTGAAGTATCATGGGGATATTTATCCCAAAGTTAAAAGGGAAGCCTACTTACTAGTAACTGAAGTTCTTCAAGCTCAGTTCCTCACACAAGTATTCCCCTCTTTACCTCTTTCCTTCTGATGTTATGGGTCACCTGGGGCTCTGGCTTGAGAGGCAACTGAATTAGGATGGTCCAGTGGCAGTTCCCTGCTGAAAGGAAGGCAGGGTGAGTGTGCCCCACTACAGTCAAAGTGAAAAGATTTCTCCACTGTCTGCTTACACAAACCTGTGGTAGAAATACCTGGATTCCACACTGGGAGGAACTCTGGTTACTAGTAAATACCTTCATAGCATCACAGAATGGTTTGGGTTGGAAGGGACCTTAATCTGGTTTCAACCCCACTGCCATAGGCAAGGACACATGCCACTAAACCAGGTTGCTCAAAGCCCCATCCAATCTAACCTTGAACACTGCCAGGGATGGGGCAGCCACAGCTCCTCTGGACAGCCTGTTCCAGAGCCTTACCCTCTCATAGAATTTCCTTCTTATAGCTAATCTAAATCTGCCTTCTTTCAGTTTAACACCATTCTCCCTTGTCCTATCCATACATGCCCTTGTAAAAAGTCCCTCTCAAGATTTCTTGTAGACCCCCTTTAGGTAGGTCTCCCTTGAAACCCCTTTCGTTATCTTTACATCAAGTCTGAGTATAAATTGTTCTCCCAACCTCCTTTCTTTTTTCCTGTTATTTTCCTGCTAATATTCTGTACCTATATTCCTTTTAATCAAATAAAACAAACCAATCTATAATGCCTCCAAGACTAACCTTTGCATATTATTTATTGCATGAATAATTTTCTTTAGCATTCTGAATGGTCTTCCTGGATTTCCTGGTTATGGTCTTATTGGTTTAAGATGTGATTATACTGCAGACTGCCATTTGCTCATCAGAATTATTTTATGTGAGTAGATTAGTATAGTTCTACAAAAATTCAGATTTGTAAACTCATTTTCCTATTTTAGTGTAAAAAAGCATATGTTCTAAAGCCATATGTTCTAAAGTCATTCCCAGAATCTTGGCCAAAACCATCTCTTAACCATGTAAGTAATCCTGTACCTTTTCTTACAAGAAGTGCATGAATTTTTTGAAGAATAATTATTGGTTAAAATAATGAATGGCTAATAATCATAGGAAAAAAACAGAAGTACGTCTTATGAGTCCCAGTAAGGTATATTTGAAGAAGATAAACTTCTGAGAATGCTTAAAAGTGGGCCATCACATTGACTGCAATATGAAATACACATTTATTAAGTGAAAACTGCATTTCCATCAGATGTTGCATCATCTAGTCGTAGAGGTAATTGCTAAAACTTTGGTGCCATAAACACATGCCTAGTTGGGTGCGGGCTTCTGAGCAAAACCCAT
Organism: Pezoporus wallicus; assembly: GCF_028554395.1. Taxonomy (NCBI): domain Eukaryota; kingdom Metazoa; phylum Chordata; class Aves; order Psittaciformes; family Psittacidae; genus Pezoporus; species Pezoporus wallicus. The sequence goes on from NW_026635157.1 coordinate 3,724,329, forward strand.
CCATTTAAGTGTTCACACAAATATGGGAATGATAATTATAGTAAATAAATGATCAAAAATAGCAGAAGAATGTTTCTGGTTTATGCCTCTGACCACATTTGTGTATGATCAGTATCACGTTTCTGCTGATTGTCAGACTTCCTTTCTCTACTGCAGTGTTGTCAGCCATATGATTCATGAGTCACATCTAGTCCGTTGTATACAGAGCTCATTGAATATTCAGATCCTATGGAGTCTAAATTATCAAGTAAATGAAATATTTTTTTCATCCTGTTGGCTGGGGGAGCAGGGATTTGGTGGGGATGGGTTCCAAATTTGAAATCAATTCAGTCCTTGCAGTGCCCCACCCCTGAGTCTGTCAGGACATATTGTCCTGAAAATATCTCTGAGAGGTGTGAAATGACCTGTTCTCCCTTATTGGTTTTGCTCATTGTTTTATGGTAGGAAGGTGGGAAAGAGGGTGGGTATGAAACCCATGACACACATTGCTGTTTGCTGAAATGAAGTATATGCAGGGGGGGATGGGCAGGTCTGGAAGAGACACAAAGCCAAGTTGAAGGCAGGGAAAAGAGTACGGGAGAGAAAATTAAGGCAAGAGAGAAAGAAATGATATAATATTATAAATGTTCCCCATTAATGATGCTGAATTTTAACAACAAAACATTAAAGAGATTTTCAGAAGCAGTTAGCTCCATTTTGAGATGCCCTACTTAAGTGTTTAATGATGCAGACAGCCCCCCTCTGGGATATACAGAAGTCTCTAATTGCCCAATTTCTCCAGGAAAGCTATTATATATCTTGTGTCAATCCATATAAGCACACATCATGGATGTGTTCTGCTGACAGCAATGGATGGTTCTGATGTAAATGTTCCCAATGTATCGTTCAGAACAGTGAAACAGCCCACAACTAAAATTATACAGAAGGCTTTTCTCCAAATGAACGTCACGCTTCTGGATGAGCTGGATGGAATCACTTATGCTCCACCGCAGAGCACAAGATCCTACTTTCCCCCAGTACTGGAAGTGGCTGTTTGCTGAGACAGCAGGGAAGAGAAAGAAAGAGGTGTTCAGGAAACATACACAGAGGTGTGGGGGTGGGGAAGGTTGTAAATTGGATAAATTGGAGCATATTTGTGGTTATTCTTTTTTCAGTCAGGAGTCCAGTCCCTTCTATAGCCCCAAGTGAAAAGTGGGATGAAAAAGAAACACCTGCAAAAGGGATAGTCTTTTACAGAGGAGATATTAAAGAACTCTATCTCAAAACATTTTTCCTATTTCAATTGGTTAAAGAAATTAATTGCAGTTGACAGCATCCCTTTAATGGCAGGACCACTTGTAGGTGTGTATTATTTTTTGTTTTGTTTCCTATGGGAACAGATTTACCCAATTGTTTAAAGTGTCAGTCAGATTTTCCTTCTCTCCCCAGAGGAATACTTTGGAACTTGCTCAGATGAATAGGCAAAAGAATAGAAGTTTCAAGTATAATTAAATTCTTGAAAGTTTCCTGAAAATCGATGGAAGACAGACAAATCAATGCCCATGCTGTGGAAAGGACTTGGTCATTATGTACTACCATACCAAACAAGTCATAATGAGGTGGCTTGGGCTTATCTAACAGTCCACCACTACCAGAGGCAAAGGTCCTGCTCTCCCTTCCTTTTCTGTCTTTAAGCTGTGTGTTGTCTCCTCTTACTTTTTGCCAGCTCTTGCACCTATGGGATGTCCCCATGAGCACATCTGGTTGAATCTGAAGTTCAGTGGCAGCCTAGACCGATCCAACTGCTGCCTTTGGTCTTACTTTCTGTCCCTTTATATTTAAATTTAAATACATTTATAAAGAGGAAAACTCTTTACTCTTTCACTTCCCTTTGCCTGGGCAATATGTTCCTGCCCCTCCTTTGTCCCAGTCCTGATGCTTTGTCATGTCCTTTGCCGAGTCATTTCAGTGTGATAACTTGGTGGAAAAAGAAAAAAAAAGTGAATAGTTTTCTATTATTTGTGCTGATACTTTTGCACCGAGTCAGCCCAGCAAAACATCCGATGAGCAGTAGAGAGACTGCAAGGGAGGGTGGAAGGGACTTGGGAGAGGAGAGGACAACTGCCACCCTTCGCTGCTAGTTTGGAAGAGGGGAGATGGAGGCCTTCCTTGGTGCTTGTGAGCTGCTCACTCTGCTCAGCCACTGACTCATCTCGTGTCACGTCATTTTTGGTCATTTGGTGGCAGGCAGCTGGCCCCTGGTCAGCTTGTGTGCTGCATCCACTTAGTTACAGTGTGTGATCTGCTTGTCATACGAGGAGTGTCACGTGGACCACAGGGGAAAGCAAAGTTGTTGTGATGGGGAAAGGAAATCCAGCTCCACTTCATCCACTGCTCACTCAGACACTTGTTTTAATATTGATTGTGATGAACACAAAATGAGGCCTGGTTCAACAGAAATTTTAGCAGTGGAGACACCTAGAAATCAGAAAGCAGATGTGCTGTGCATGGACAGGTATGACCCATGGTCATATGTCTATTTCGCTGAAGTGCTAACTTCATTTCCTGTATGTAATGGGGGGAGGAAAAAAAAAAGTGGATTCAAGAGGAAGTTTACTGAAGAAAAAGTACTTGTTTGGTGAACGGGGATAAGGATAAAACTGTATGAACCATGTTAATCAAGAATTAGTAACGTGGGCATCTGACCTTCACTGAAGTACACAGTACTGACCGGCTAAATGATGGTGTTTTGCATCAAGCAGTGATGAATGCAAGGTTCTTCACAGGAAAACAAAACATCAAACAAACTTGGAATTCATTCTACTTTTTGAGTAGTGTACTTTGCTAATACATGATGTAAGACTGAGGAAAATCATTTCCTCGCTCCATCATGGGAATGTTTGATGTGCTCCAAGACTGATGACACTTAAAAAACTGAGGGTTTTTCCTCACTTAACTGTGCTTTCCTGGCCCTTTCTTTTGGTTGGCTCATGTTCTGTGTCAGCTTCCCAGAATGAAAGACTTTTTTCTTCACTCAAATCAGAACAAAGAGAAATGTTAAATAGGGTTAAAATACCACACTGATGACTGCACACAATGTTTGCATTATTTTTTTTCAGTTTAAATGGTAAGATTTTTGAAGTAGTCTCCCTTCGGCTTTGGAAGCAGTCACTGATCAGGGAAACATGGCCAATTCTCAAAACTTCTGGGTTTTGATTGCATTTTTAAGGAGAATTCTCATTTTATTCTGTATTCTGCTGGAATAAATTAAAATATCCATAGACTCTCATTTCTATGCAAAGCAATGAAGCTCTGTGGTAAGAAGCAAAAAGCAGAAATTGAAAAATGACCAAAAAAAATCCAGACTACATGGTTAAGCTATTTCAGATCATTAAATTCTAAACAACTGTGTTTCTAATGCTTCAAAACAGAAAAAAGTCACCCCAGTCAAGAGATACGGTTTTAACATGGGGTGGATACATATAAATACAACATTGATTCTGGCCTGCAGAGCTTGCCATGAAGAAGCTTTCTTCCTTCCTCTTGTCTTCTTAATTTGTCTACTGCAGAGAAGCAGTACATGTTACACTTTGTTGGAAGGCTGTACAACTAGTCACCTTGGTCTTTCAAAAGCAAGAGACATTTAAAAACTTTTTGGACCTGCTTAAATTGATCACATTGTTGTAATGAAAACCTCTCTTTATATTTTTGGATTCCTTTAGAAAGTGTTTCTGATGTGCATTCTCAGTCTTACTCTTCCTGCCAACTTCTATGAAATGTAATCTCCAGTTTAACCAAAACCTTGTTTAAGGAAATAAAGCATTTGACAAAACGAATGACTGGTGCTGGTAAGACTCTAAAACATTGGCTCACTGTCCAAGCAGCGGTACAAGGAAAGGCAACTTCTGAAAAACAGCAAAAGGAGGAAAACAAAAATGGTCAGGAAAACAGGTAGAAAACTCTCAGCACTGTGTGCTCTTGACACTAAACCATATCACCCAAGGCTTCGTCCAACCTGGCCTTGAACACAACTTCCCTGGGCAACCCATTCCAGGGCCTCACCACCCTAACAGGAAAGAACTTCCTCCTTATATCCGATCTAAATTTCTCCTGTTTAAGTTTTAACCCGTTTCCCCTTGTCCTGTCACTACAGTCCCTCTGAGTGAATGAAGAGTCCCCCCCCAGCATCCCTATAGGCCCCCTTCAGATACTGGAAGGCTGCTATGAGGTCTCCATGCAGCCTTCTCTTCTCCAGGCTGAATAGCCCCAACTTTCTCAGCCTATCTTCATACGCTACAGTTTGGTAGTTCGTGTTTATTTAATCACTTACATATTTTGTCTGATAATGCTTCCAGCACAGTCAAGCAGATTCTGCCATGAAGCATGGTAACAGATGTTCTATATATGTAAGGTGATGTGTCATCTCAGCAAATTAGGTCCCCTGTTGTTTTAAGTCTTGCCCGTACAACACCTCCACACTGCAGAGAAAGAGAGCAGCTTTCAATGGCAATAGCTCTTTTGTTAATATTTTCTTAACAAAAAGATAATCTGTCTTCTTTTTTTTTGTAACTAAGTAATGTTGCTGCAACATACACATCTACTCCATGAAATCAACCTGGCTCACAAATAAGAAATCAAAAGAGTAGATACCGTAACAAATGATCCTACAAAGTTTTATGAAGGGAGAATATTTTTCCTACTGTGTCTATGGTTTAATCTATTCAGTGCCTCAAACCAATGTTTATTAGTGTTGTGAATAAACAATAACAAATGCTTTCAAGAACAATGTTGAATTGTGTGAAATATTAGCTGTATAAAGTCTTTTTTGTAGGGGAGTTTCCAAATAATTTTAAAAACAACTTCAAAGAGGTGTTGATAGTGTTTGTAATGTTTGCAGAAAGACATCACTAACACTCTAAATTCCAGTGCAGTACTGGTACTGATTAGGGACTACAACAGCCTGTCATGTGAAAAGCACAATGTGGGGCATTAGATGATCCTGTTGGAATCAAAGCAGATTCACTACTGAAAGTAAAAGTGTGTTTGTTCTCTGAGCATGACTTTTAGAATTATTTTTTCAGGCACGCCTCAAATTCCTTTATGTATTTCTCTCAACTGATATGGCTGAAGTTCACTTCCCAACCATAACATCTTAAAACCCAAGGGGAAGGCTGTGAAATGAGACGGCAGCTCAGGCAAGGTACTGGTATTGTTTACCAATGGTTTGCTTCTGTAGAGTGTTTCTGAAATTAGCCTGAGTGCTACCTTTAAGATAAGCCAACAATGGCATTTCTACATAAACTGTTTGCTCTATTCGCAATTGTCTAAAATATTTCATAATCTCAGGAGTGAACAGTGCCATTTGACATCATAAAGTCATTAATATTGTCAAAGTGCTGAAGGCAGTATGCTAATAAAAGCCTAGTGAAGACTAAAAATGCTTGTCAGTGAACCACGAAATTTGTCAGCAGCCTTCTGCTGGCACATACTGACGCTGGGTTAAGGAAGATAGAATTAAAAGTTATTAGCTGTTTATAAAGAACATTTCAAAGAACAAAAAATACTGTGATATCTGAGTTATGAGACAGCAGGCAAACTGTTGGCAACAGGTACTACACGAGGGAAGGAATAATGCAGCAGCATCTATTACATGTGGGGGGAAATGTAAGCCAATGCATCTGCATGAGAGATGGTATAGGAAACTGGTTTTACATTCTGCTGCCCACTTGCCAAAGGACTACTCCTTTATACCTTGCAGAGGGAGGCACCCCTCTTTTTTTTCCCATGAGGCAATAATGTTTTCCAAACGATTCTTGTGTATCAATAATACGGATTGTAGGCTCACCAGGAGTGTCTACCAGTCTTCTCTGTATAATTTGGTTACCAAAGTAATTAATTTCCTCCAAGGAAGGGGAGTATCCAGTGATGGTCAATCTGTTTCATGGTTACTTTGTTATCAGGCACTGTTTAGGGATAAATAATTAGCTTGTCATACTAAATTAAAGGGATAAATATTCCCTTCCAAAATTAGAAATGGAATTATGAAAATGGAACACATATTGCCTATGTATGAGAGCTCAGTTGCATCCTCACACTGTTTCTGGTGTCTCTGCTAGGACAACATTCAACTGTGAGAAATGTGGGCTGACTGTAATATATATCTAAACTTCTTCCAGAAATTTCTTCAGTATGCTTTGGGGTTTTTTGAACTGAGGATTCAATTCTACTGCATGTCCCAAATTAGTCCATCCTTTGTTGGTTTAAACTGAAAACCTTCCTAAAAGATGTGCCAAAGTAAACGCCTTGTTAGAGCTGTGCATGGCTGCTTATCTCCAGCAGTACACAGAATCATTTAGGTTGGAAAAGACCTTTTAAGACCAAATCCAATTGTAAACCCAGCACTGCTAGGTTCACTACTGAACCATGTTCCTAAGTGACATTATCTACACATCTTTTAAATACCTCCAGGGATGGTGACTCAGTCACTTCCCTGGGCAACCTGTTGCAATGCTTAACAGCCCTTTTGGGATGCCCTTTGGATTGGACATCCAGTCTAAACCTTCCCTGGCACAACTTTAGGCCATTTCCTCTGATCCTATCTCTTGTTATGTGGGAGAAGAGATCGACCCTCCCCTCATACAACCTCCTTTTAGGTAGTAGAGAGTGATAAGGTCTCCCCTGAGCCTCCTTTTCTCCAGCCTAAACAATCCCAGTTCCATCAGCTGCTTCTCACAGGACTTGTGCTCTAGACCCTTCACCAGCTTGACCTCTTTGAATGCACAGGGACACCATAGTAGGCAGAAAGAACAGCAAGCAGCTTTGAGAGTAGCTGTGGGAAGCCTCCCTCCCTGGGCTTCCTGCCACCAGTGCCATTCTTCACCAGGATAATACTGTGCAATAACGGCTTAGTGCAGGACTGCGTTTCTGAAAAGCTTTTCCTTAGCGGCTTGTACCTTTCTGGCCTGTGCCTCATGAAGTCAGGACAGAGTACAGGTCCGTACAAACACACCGGTGTTGGTGGACAAGCCTGTAACCGAGCATGCCACTGCTAAAGCAGTGGAACGTTTGCGTGTACGGGCATTAGTAGGGACATCCGCCTGGTGGCCATCTCACCAGTGCAGCCGAGGGCTTTGGGTGAGTGAGACAGGCACATGTGGTTTCGATGGCTGACCAGGGAGCAGCGGAGGACAACGCACCGCCTGGCTGCATGGATCGGGGGCTGTAGCCTCAGGCCTAACAGACACACAAGCTGCGGCCGCGGCCGTCCCAGCCCGCGGGGGCAGGTGGGAGGGAACGGCAGGGCCGTCTCGGGGTACGGCGGGTCCCGGCTCAGACACCTCGGGCCCGCTGAAGCAGGTATTGCCGCCTTCGCGGCAAGCCCGCCGGTTCTGCGTTCACCTCACCCCGGGCCCTGCCGGCGCTCCCGCACCACCCCCTCCCGCCGGGGCCGCTCGCAAGGCATGCTGGGGCTTGTAGTCCCTCCTACGGTCCTCCCGCCTCCGGAGCGCCTTCACGGAAGCTGCCGAGCGAAACTACAACTCCCAGCAGGCGGAGGGGGGCTCCCCGAGCGTCCGCGGCCGAGCCAGCACGGGGAGGGAGGCCGGTCCCGCTAGGTCGTGTCGCGCGGGCGAGTACCAGGACGGGTCGGCTCCGCCCGGGGCTGACGGCAGGCATCGCTCGCGCCTGTGTGCGCGCGTGCCGGGGGCGGCGAGGGCTCAGGCGGCGGGAGCGGGTCTCCAGCGCAGGCACCGCGCCCGGCCCGGACTCCTGTATCCGCACGGCTGGCCGCTACCCCAGTGGCGGAGGCGGCGATGGGGGACAGTTAGTGCTGTCGCCACGCTCCACCAGCCGGAGGGAGGGCTGGGCTCGGCTGCATCGACGGCGCGGCGTCCCCAGCGCTGCTGGTGCGGGTGACCTGCCTGCCCCCTCGGCAGGAAGCAGCTGACTGACGGACCGACCGCGGCAGGGGGTGTCCGCCTGTGTGGTCCCGTCCCTCGCCGCCTCCTCCCGCGGGCGGCCGCCGCTGCGGTGGTTGCCGCCTCTCCCTGAAGATGAGGAGGCGGCAGCTGCTGATTCTGGGTCTGGCTGCTGGGGAGAAGCCTGGATAGAGACTGTGGAGAAAGCGGGGAGAGAAAGCCGCCGCTCTCCAGCTAGCGGAGGGGAGCCGGGCGTTTTCCTCACCTTGCTCCGGCCGAAAGCCCAGCCGAACCAGAGACGCCGGCGGGAAGCCGCTCCTGTGCCCCGGGGCGGGGGCAGGATGCGGGGGGGGACCCGGCACCGCCGCGGGCCGTGAGCGAGAGCCTGCGCTGCCGCAGCGTGCGAGCGCCCGCGGCGGCCGTGAGGCGGGAGGCGAGGATGGTGACGGGCGGGAGAAGTTCCGCAGAGATCTCCCACCGGCTGCGAAGCCTCCCTGTCCTCTCCGTTCCCCAACGTCCCTTCCGCACGGCCGCCCGCTCCGAGGGGATGAGGCGCTGGGGAGCATGAGGCGGCGGCTGGGACCTGTTGTGTAGGGGAGGCGGGGGTTAAGCGCGGCGGCGCGGAGCGTGAGGCGGGGGAGCGGCTCTGCGGGGAGGGGGCAGAGGATGAGGACCTGCTTTCCGGGCGCTGTGTCTGTCGGGGACCGGCTCTGCCCCGCGCTGCCTCGGGTTCGGGAGACTTCCCTGCGGCGGAGCTGTGACGGGAGGCGGGCCCGCGGCGGGGAGACCCGCGACCCCGGCTCTGCGGCGAGCAGCGGCCGCTTCGCCCTGGACTAACTGCGGCGGCAGGGAGAAGAGCGCTTGAAGTGTCTCGGAAGCTGGAGTTGCAGCCTGGCTCCTTTCTCCCCCCCCTTCGTTTTTTCCTCCTCCTTACTGATCTGTTCCGCGCCTTTCTTGAGGGAACGTTTTAGGAATGGTCATTTTTAGCAGTGAAATCTGCTGCGCGAAGGAGGATTATAACAAATCTCTATGAATGCTAAACTCGATTGCTAAACCTTGCCTTGACCAACCTTCTGACCCTCGGAGAGCTCTCTCAGGGTGCGCGTGGGAAGGAAAGAACAATCTTCCCATTTGAAAATAAACTTGAAAAAAAAAAGACTAATTTTTTTTTTTTGGACAGACTAACTGCTTTATAATTCTTTTTTTTTTTAATTTCCTTTTTCTTGTTTTGTGATAAGTTGTTTTAAAAAGGATTGTCTTACATGGTGGTTTTGTAACTGATGGAGGAAGCTGAAGGAAGGATCCCTGTCAAGCGTTTCTGATGTGACAGCTTTGGTTTCTGAGGAGTTAAGTGGTGTTTGCATGATACACCTATTGCTAGCCTGGTAGAGACTCTTTTTTCATCTTTTTATTTGCTTTTTTTAATTAACTGGGGCTGGTGGAGAGGGCTGTCTTGGTCGGAAGACTGTTTGCACACATTTATATATTGTATATATTTTTGGTGGGGTTCTCCCCACATTTTACTCTCCCTTGATGACACCTGGAGGTAGTAGTGGGCCCATGAAAGACTGTGAATACAGTCAGATCAGCACACACAGCTCTTCGTCTCCCATGGAGTCTCCCCATAAGAAAAAGAAATCGGTTCCCAAGAGAAAATGGGAGGTTTTTCCTGGAAGAAACAAATTCTTCTGCAATGGGAGGATAATGATGGCTCGACAGACTGGAGTCTTCTATCTGACTCTTGTTCTCATCTTGGTCACCAGTGGACTCTTCTTTGCATTTGAGTAAGTGACATTAAAGTCTTTGTATCTTCCTTATCTTTCTCTAGTTACCTGTTTTCTGACTGAAAGGAAACTAATCATGTTTAGCCAGATATCATGGAGAATGCTGACTGAATTCAGCTAATGTTGGTTTATATAATTGAAAATATTACCTGATAAGATGCTGGGGGCATAGGATCCAGTTTTGGTTATCACACTGTGGAAAACTGATGTTTGTGGATTAAGGTTGTAGGGTTTTCATGCCACAGGTTTCCAGCTCTTGCTGATGTTGCAAGAAGAGTGTAAAACAGCAGGTTTGGGATGGTCAGGAAGTTATGTACCTTCTTGTCTGTGAGTTACTCTGCTGAGAATCAAAACTGGCAGGTGCAAAAATACTTTTGTAATCTTTTGTAACAGAAAATGCAAGGAAAGCAGTATCTTTCATCAGTTCATGGGTTAGGCATGATTTTAACTGAAAATGAAAACCAAAACCCAATAAAAAACTAAAGCCAAAACCAAGAGCATATACCTAGCATGTGCAGTTTTGCATATACCTAGCTTTCCACCGCTAGGTAACAGCATTACTTTCTGTTTGTGATTATAACTTGTATGTGAGTTTGGTCTTAGTTTAAGTTGTATCAGTTTTGGAAGTTTGGGTTTTTCTTTAAGCAAGCTTTTGATGTCCTCCTAGGGCTTTTTTCTCTGTTGCTCTGAATCTTCTGGAGTCCTTTTCATTTATATAAAGTGGACACACGGTGACAGCAGATCAGATATACTGATTTTTGCACTTATGTTGGAATGGCTAAATGAAATATGTATGGCAAGAAAGAATTAGGCACATGATATGGACAATATGCTTCGACTTACTTTTTTTAAAGAGTTCCCAGATGCTCACACTGCAAAAACACTGGCTGTAGTAATAATTGAATTATTTTTAAAGTGTTAATGCTGTTTTACCTGTTCTAAACTATAGTAGCTTGGCTTGTGGCAGGAAAAAAAATCTTCAAATTATGTATTAACAGCTCTTACTATTTTCTTGACTAGAAACTATTATGTATAAGTAAGCTTCAGTGCTGCTTTCAGAAATTATGTTCACTTTGATGAGTGATACAGTTGAATGACGAAAGTCATTCGTTACTTGGTGTCTTCCAGGAAGATGCCAGTGATGTTAGCAAACCATAAATTGCACCAGTTAAATGCAGACCATGTTAACATACTGATAGTAGTAAAGGTAAAAATGCTCAGCAGGTGACCAGTTGCTGAATATATCTGTGAGCTCGGCAAATGAATTGTCTTCAGTGGGCTTCAGGTTACTTTAGCGTGATGCTTTAATTGTAAATCTTATGCAGACATTACAAAGCTGCTTGAATATGCTTTGAGTAGCTGAATAACAGTCAATATGATATCCATATACTGCAAATGTGTTTACTTTCCTGGTTTTAAAGGGGTGTTAAAGGTGTAACCTGATAGCACGCAGTCCTGATGCAATACTACTCTATTCTGTGTGTCATGATTAGGCTTAATTTTGGAAAGCTTTTGGGTGGGAGCAGATATCTGCATCTCTGTGCAGCCTCATCACCTTCAGCAGAGCCTCTGAAGGGAAGTGCTGGACTGCCTGCAAATACCACAGTGTAAATGTGGGATCAAAACTGTAATGTTTTATAATCATGATTGTGAAACTTATTTATTAAGCTACAGTTTATAGCTTATTTAGATGTCTTAACACTTGGTTGCTTCAGAGAGAAATATTCTCTGCAGCTGCATGATTCAGAACTGCTAAAGCAGGATGAGCTTCTAGCAGTTCATCACCTTCCAATTTCATTACTACTGTGAGTTATGTGTACCTACCAAAGTTGAACACTACAGCTTCTGTCATGTCTTTGAGCTTATTTGGAGTGATGGACGACATCTTTAGTCAAGCTGCAGCATTTTTTTATATATAATTGGTGCTTATTCTAACTGGCAGTCTTGAAGCAGGGAAAAATCTTCAGCTTTATGTAACTATATAAATTCTCTGTGTGTGTGTGTTTGCTGGTCTTGAGTCATTCTTGTATCACTTGCACTCTCCTTTTAAGGAAAATCAAAGTAGAGGGTGGCAATGATAATTTATTTTTATAATAATAAGGTAGACTTTGTTTTTTAAAAAGCACTTACACTGGAAAATTATTACTCATCCTCTGGAGGCTAATTAAAAAAACAAACCCTAAGACTATGAGAATGGTGTTGAGCACATTTGTGATGTTTGGACTGCAGAAGGTTGTTGATTTTACAATGAAAAGGGATTTAGAATGAAAACAGGTAATCTCTGACTAAAAAGCGTTCTTTTGAAGCAGTTTCCAAGTGATAATCTAAAGTTACTATTTATTGATCAGTTGATGGCATCTCGAGGAGTTAGTGTCACTTCCATTATTTGGCTGACTTGGTTATGGTGCTCCTCGTTAACCACCAGAATGACAGAAATGTGTTTCAGTTGTTTGTGTACAGGTGGGTCAAAGTGATTTTTAAATGGGCATGTGGAGTGTCTGAACTGTAAGCTCAAACTGTCATTGAAGAGGAAAGACACCCTGTATGCTCTTGCAATTGTTTGGTCTTTTTGCTACAGGTGAAATAAATGATTTTGTTCCTTTGGTTTTGGAAACTGGAAGATAGGTATCACATTCGGAAACTGGAAGATAGGTACTCATCACATTCCCAGTCATTCCCCGGTTGCAGCCTGTGAAGTGGGGGTGTAGGAAGGATAGGACTTTGACAGCTAATTCCTGGGGAAGCATCATGCTAACATAAACAGTTGTCTTTTACTCTTTTGGCTTCATTCATTCTTCCAACATGATTTCGCCCCGACCCTCCTTTTATTTTACTGTTGACACCCGTTCATCCAGAGCTACATCTCAGGTGCTATGGAATCCTGTCCAGGGGAGAAATACACGTCTCTGAGTCAACAAACCCTAGTTCTCCAAAAGCAAACATATGTCATACATCTTGACCTGTATAGCTTTTGACATTGAACCATGCCTTTGCAGTCTTTTGTATTTATACTCCTGTGCTTTTTCCTGCCTACTTTTCCCAGTACCTACTGTTGGTTGGTTTTATTCCTTTCTCTCTGTTGACTTTTATCTCTCATATACTCCAAATACATCACCATTTCTCCCTTTTGTCATTTCACTGTTATTTTCATTTTTGAAGAGGTAAGCCAGAATTTGCTTAAAAGAAAACAACAATCTAGGAGCTTTCAAGCTGGTAAAATATTTATAATTCCTGCCTCCCTGCTTTTCCAGAGGTAGAGAATGGAAGTAACAAACAGTTTTATTTCTGTAACTTATCTATTAAACGTAACATGAATTATTGCAAGAACTTCTGGGTCCCAAGAGGGATGCTGTGCTTGAGGTATTCTTAAAAATGCCTATTTCAAAATGCTCAAGATGAGGCACTGCAAATTATTTACTTTGTCTTTAAAATTTGGGTATGTTATTTTATTTTGGAAATATATTTCCTAACTCTAACCCTATGATATTCAGCCTTTTTTCTTTTTTTCTTGCAAATTTGGCTTTGTGTTGCACTTCCTTTTTTTCCTTTGCCTTGCCTCATTACACAGACATATATATTTTTTAAACTATTCAGTGCTCATGTAAAGTAGCTGCATGAAAGCTTGGAAAACAAATTCCTTTCCCCAGAGCAAAGACAGCATCCATAACTGAAGGGCAGATCTCACTGCTGTACTTAGCCAGTTCAACCGCTGTATTTACATAATTTAAGTCCTTTATTGGTGCAATAGAGAGGCAAAACTAAGGCACTTCGTACTGCTTTTATGCAGCTAGGTATGCATAGTCAAAAGAGAAAAGAACCCTTTATTTCCATGGTCATCTGGAGTCCTATTTTTGTAGGTTACAGTAAAGCAAAATGGAGGCTGAATGACATATTTAACACAGCAGGATATGTAAAACAAACATCTTGATGTTAAATGGCAAATCTTAGATGAATGCACAAGCTTCACAGGTTCCAGAGCAGTGGTAGATGAGTTTGGCTGCATTACTACTGTGAGTTAACGCTGCTTCTGTGTGCCAGCTCCCTTTTTCTTGGACCTCATGGTGCAGGTAGCACGAGAGAACATGTCTGCACCTGAGCTGCTTCAGGTCAGGCAGGCAAATTAAACTTCCCATAAAAGGTGGGTTTAAGTGAAGATGCCAACTGAACTGAATTGACTCGGGCACAGTCATGTTTTCTTCTATCCAACTCAGTTGCAGGGTGAGTGGTTCTGGAAGAAGGTTGGAGCAGATGGTGGGATGCCGGAAGGGCTGATGCAGTGCAGCTTTTTTCTCTGTAAATGTGAGTCAGAGCCCTATCACTTCTGATACCATTTAAAACTTGCACTGATTCAACAAACTGGAGGGTTTGGGGTTTGGGTTTTTTTTGAGCTGGTTAACAATTTTTGTGTAATTGCACTGTCTTTCAAAAAGGATGCTGGAAAATTATTTAAACTGAGATTGTCCATGTGCATGTGCATACAAATCACTGCTTTCTGTCTGCTCTTGCAGTCACTGGCAACCTGCTCCATGCCTCCCACCCCGAAAACCAGTGTGACTGGAGGACATTTATGAGTCACACTATCGGGTGCAGTGTAGATTGTTCAGTATTGAACTTCTGTAGCATGTACTATGGCAAAGTGGTGTAACTCGCTGCTCACTGTGACAAACCTCTATGTGTAAACATAGCATCTTCACTGTGGTATCAGCAATTGTCATCGTCTTATGGCGAATGTTCTGTGGTCTTGAAAGAGGTGGATTCTTAATGTGAGGTCCTATGCCAATTAGGTGGAATGTTCTTAATCTGATAAGCCTCCTTTATCTTTCTTCCTCTTGCTCTTAGGACGAGTAGCTTACTTGCATCTTTTGATGTCCTTACACAACGAGTTCCTTAGCAGGAAGTGCTACCAGTGTGACTTCAGGTATTAAAGGCTGCTATAAACATTTCCTGCTGAAGATGTCAAAATGGATTTCAAAGCAAAAATTGTGGCATATAAACTGGAATGATCATTTAACAAGAGAACTGCGTCCTTTTCTACATGAAGGGCAGTAGCTGCCTAATAGTGCAAGTGGTGTAGGCAAGTGCACTGATGAATAGGTGTTTCCCCCCAACCTGCAATTTTCTTTGTTTAAAAATAATCTGTCATTAACATTAAACCAAAGCAGTATTTCTGTTTCTCATTTTGCCATATTATACATCTCTGACAGTTTAGTGAAAAAGACATAGAATGCAGCAATTCTAATTTTCAGGGTTTACTTTTTGTATTGAATTTATATAGAAGTACCAAATAATACGGTAAATTCCTAAGGGATGGCATGCATTCTAACCAGATGTTGTTTATTCTTTGCACTTTAATTACCCTGAAAATGTTAGCTGCAGAATCTAATATCTTTCAGGTACAAAGTATATCTAATATTTTTCTCCTTTGATAAGGGACTTTCCTCAATCACAAAAAAAATATTATGTAATCCATCTCTTCTAAGTTTCCAGTGATCTATCTGTTCATGGCTGCTGAAGTTTCTCCCTGGCCAAAAGGGTATAGTTTTGTACTACCCTAACTTAAACTAGCGCTTCACTGAGCAGGTACCTCAGTTTAATCTTTTAAACCTGCTTTGAATGAATAGCATGATATAAACTGAAGTTGTTTCACCCAGAGATGTACCAGTAACATTTGATATTAGGTCATGCATCTCTACTTTTCAAGGCTAGATCTATTTATGTGGAAATGGATAATGACTAAGTGCTTCAGTTTTTCAGAGTGAAATTCTGTGAGGATAACCTCTTTTACTTTTGGAAGTCAAACCTTCTTTAGTTCTCCTGAAACTACAGAGGCTTTTTATGATTTTGTAACACTTCACTTGTTTTCCAAAATAAATGTTAAAGAGCTTTTTTCCCAGTGTTGTTTTGGTTTGGGATTTTTGTTTGTTTGTTTTTTTTTAATTCAGCTTAGTTGATGGCCTTTATCTGCTGTTTCATGGAGAAGATAAGTTTTGAACACGAGTTTTTGTCTTTAAATTTCCTCCTTTCTCCCCTATAGTTCTAGTTGTATTTCCACTTCTTTTTTTTTTATTTTCCTTTTTTTTTTTTTATTTATTTTTGCAGAGGTGGGGGACAATGAAAACAGGGAGTGTAACAGTGCAAGAAGTGATGTTGGCTTCTCAGATACTATGTCCTCTCAGGACCTGGAGGAAATCCCTGTGTAGCTTTGGACCATTGGTACATGCACATCTTCAGAGTGAAATGTGAATGTTTGTGCTCTTCTTTGCTTGATGTCATTCTAACCTCTTGGAGAAAGAGAGGAAATTTCATCACAGCCTGCTGGGTGATGGTTTTCTATGTTCATCATAGCTCAGCATGGTTCTTGTAGCTAGGTGTAGATTCTCACCTGGGATATTTGATATCCTTTCCAGAGTGGGGAAAAAGGAAATTTTCAAAGTTTGTTTATTATCTATATAAATGTCTTCAAGTATTTACAAATGCTGATGAGTAATACTTATCTACGTCTTCATTCTCCAGAACATGAGGTTAGACTTGTAATTTTGTGACACTTGTTTGATAAAATCTTAATTTATCACTTAAACATTTGTGGTTTCTATTGTTTATATAATCTGTATAGTATGCCTGTTTTCTTTTGTCTTTTCAGAGCAGGTACTCTTGCCCCTTTAACCGAATGGATGTGTGCCCAAGGTATAAGATGTATCTCCTGGAGACTAGTGTAAGGGAGTTACATTAACTAGATTTACACTATTGAAAAAATAATTTCTATTAGTTCTGGTCATTGTCATGTGCCCGTCTCTGGAACTCTTTTCACATCACCCTGCAGAAGTTTTCATAACTTGTTTGAAAGGGAGATGTTAGGGCTTTTTTTCACATATATTCTCAGGAATCATGTTACATGTTTAAGTTTGTGTAAAGTATTCTTTTTACGCGTGTTCAACTTTGGACTAATAGTGCAAAAAATACCTTTGTTGATAGGTGATTTATGTCATAGCTGCATTGTAATATCAGTTTGTTAATGGCATTTTGTACAAAACACAAAACAGTATTATCAGTGGATCTGGATGACTGAGAAACTATCTTGCTTTGGAAGGAAAAGGGGAAATAGTCTGTACAGAACTTGAACCAAACTGTCGGGTTCATTCACCTTTTTTTCTATTTTTTTAGAGGGGGGGAGAGGAGAAGCATGGAGCTGAAAAGAAGTATTTTGTTAACAATATATGGGCTTATTTGTAGCTTCAGTAGCAACTGGAATGCTGGAATTTGAACTGGGCATTAAATACAGAAATTCTTTCTTAACAGTTAAGTTATACCTTTCAGGTAGCTAAGAACAAGAAGACAAAACTTCTAACGGAAATGGCCTCTCCATTTATTGCAGCATTAAACTGATAGTAGTAATATTCAAATGTGAACTACTTAATGAGAAGGTGAAGAAAGAGGAGAAAGCTGAGAATATTTTTATCTTTAAAAGCTGCGTGATTGTTTCAAATTGGCCCAGCCAAAGACTTCACTGGCTTAAAATACTGGAACATCTTGAAAAATTGCTTAAAATGTTGTAACAACTTTATCTAGGAAATTTTTGCTCACCTGATTGAGAGTCCTTCTAAGTGAGGCTGTAGTAGCTAATGATCACTTAAGTTACAGGCTGCCAATGAAGGTTTGTACATGTCAGTGCTTCTTGTCTTTCATTTGGCAAAGCTGATGGAAAAGCGGCAAAATCCCCTGAAGTCAGCTGGAACTACCAAAGTTTATTACACTTTGTATAATCACGGCCCTTTTTTTTTTTTTTTCAGAACTTCCTACAAAAAATGTGAAGTGGTTAAATATTTTACAAACCAAAGAGACACACTAAAATCAAGAAATCAATATGAAGCCTGTGTTAATAGCCAGAAATAAAATTCTGTTCAGATTTATTGAAGTAGTGAATGTTAGTAACGTAAAATGTATTTAGGGAAAGAAGCTGAACTGTTTTGGAATTTCAGTTCCGTGTAACACTCGCCCCATCCTTTTCCCTGTTGTATGTGTTCATAGTCAAACTCCTGTTCATACCTCAGTTACTAGGGGAGGCGGGCTTTGTATTTGTGAAGCCTGACAATGGGCTTTCTGCAGTGTGCATTAGTGGAGTTCTTGCCCAATTGCATTCCAGAACTTTAACTGCTAAGTTGACAGTGTGCTGTGGTGCTATATGGTTATTCAGCATCTGTATCACTTCCTTTTCATCAGTGTCCATAGGGTCTATTCACTGGTGGCTAATGAGGTCTTACATAATGTGCTTGGCTAATGAGATCACAGCTGGTTTTGTTTTATAGTTTTCCCCTCCTGCCATCCCCTTAAGTTGCTTACTGCAATGAAGCAGTTGCTTACCAGCAGCATGCATTTATTGTGGTGAATATGCAGTAGGTTCAGTTTCTTCTTTAGCTTTTACTGTTAAAAAAATGTCTTATGAAACAGAGATTGAATAGAATGCTGATAATTAAATTGAAAGCTGAGAACCTGAACTCGGAAGTTAAAACGCACATAAAATTTGCAGTTTAGGAATTTTATATTACAGTTTAAGGGCAGGTCAGATTGTCTACACTGAGTGAATGTATGAAATAAATTTGTGAGGTTTGGAACTAGATGATCTTAAGGTCCTTTCCAACCCTAACTATTCCATGATTCTAACATACGTTTCTTAATACATATCTATTAGTTCTTAAGAGCAAGGAACAGTTATGTTGGAATTTGTTACTATTTTAGCATAAACACTCAGTATATTACTAAAAGTTAGATTAACAACATTGGCTGGGTTTGGAAATAGTAATCCAAAACTTTTGTTTCTGATTGTGATAGATTTTGTGTGCTTTTTTTTTTTTTTTAAACTATCTGGACATCTGGAAATTGGAATCCTGGTCTTACGTGTTCAGTGCACTTGTTAAGATATCCCATTGGTTACGAATGCCATGTTTCAGGGTAGAGAAGCAGAAGTACTGTTGGACCAGTACAGTACTTAAGTTTTGCTGTATGCTTGTTTATGCTCATGGTGTGGGTTTTTGTGGCACAACTGTCTATGCCTGTTCCTTAGTGAATACTGTTTCATTGGCAAAAGGGCTTTCTAGTGTTGGATTAAAATGTGGAAGTTATAATTTTTCCTAACTTGGAACTATTTGAGCACTAAGAAGAAAAGTAAAAGCTAGAATAGTGTTGACTTTTCTCTCATCAGTATTGCAGCTCTTTAAGAGACATGCTTCTTGTGAGTGTGGTTTCTTTGGAGCTCATAATGCTTTTATGTAGTGAAAAAATGCAACTTTTGAGATACTTTTATTATTCAACATGAGTTGTTGGTTTGAGGGCTGGACAGGCATCAGGTGTAGAAATACCCAAGTAAACTTTGTCGTTAGTCTGAATAGACTGGAACATGAAATGTGTTGCATGGTGTGATAAAGAAAATTGGAGGGTACAGGCCAGTTCACTGATTTGCCTCAGTGAACTGGCCTGGAGAAGGCTCAGGGGGCATCTTATACCTGAGTGGGGAGGATAAGTAAAAAATTAAAAAAAAAAAAAAGGAGCCCTGGAGGGAATGAGCACAAAATGAAACACCATTTAAACATCAGAAAGGACTTGGGGTGGTTTTTTGTTTGGTTGTTTGTTTTGGTTTTGTCTGTTTGCCTATTTGGTTTGGGCTTTTTTGCTGTGAGGATGATTGAACACTGGCACAAGTTGCCCAGAGAGGCTACAGGCATTCTGAAAACCAGCCAGATGTAGACCTGAGGAGTCTCCTCTGACTCTGCTTTGAATTAGCTTTGGACTCTGTCTCCAGAGGTCCCATTCTACCTCAGTCATTCTGTTACATGTGAAAACCTGAGAACTTCTTCCCATAAGACAGCAAAAGGTATATCTAGTGAGATTGTTTTAATAACCCATTTATTACATTACCTATTTCACAAGAACTTCAGTTATACGTAGTCTTAGAATCTGAACCTAAAGTCTCAGTCCAACAGAACTTAAAAATTTGCAAGTGAAATAGACATAGCTGTTGTTTCTGTCCCCTCTCCTTTTCTCACCTTTGAATATGGCTTTCTCAGTACAAAGTGCATTTTCCAGCATTTCTTGGAGGTTCTTTTTCTGCATTCTTTCACTTATCTGCTGTTCCTAAACAAGCTTTGCCCTCTACTATTTGTCTGGTTTTTGCTGAACTATAGTTAGTATTTTCTTATCATGTAAGCAGCAGCATTTTATTAAACATTGATTTGCTAAACAAACAAACAAGTAAATAATTCCAGTTCTGGATTACAATTTGGGAATGAAATAAGAGGAGAAAGCTTAAATGAAGTGGAGCATATTGTTTTTCCGTAAAATATATCTGAATCTTTACATGCTGTAGTAGCTATCACTGCTAAGTTTCTCTCAGGCTGGTGGAAGCCAAAGGGGCATATCCCTATACCACTTATTCAAAGCACCATTTTCCAGAGTGCACTTCGTGCCTGTAGACCTGCCTGGACAGAGGTTGGATTATTACTGCTCATGAATTCAAACAAAACTTTAGAGTATTTCATAGGAACATCCCAGTTTCCTTTCTGTTTATCAGGCCTAGTTTCAGTGAGACTAATCTGATCGTTGTAGGCTGCTGAAAAGAATGGACCCACCTCTTCCCTTCTCCCAGGCCTCAAACGTTGCTTCTTTTGTCTGGCTCTGTTTTTTACACCTAGTGGTGAACCTCTTCAGGGAGTTCCCTTCCTGCTGAAAGCTAATCCTGCCCTTCTTCTACACAGAGAAAAACTTTTTGCTGTTTTAGATCCCTGAAGTGAATTCCTGAAAATCCAGAAAAATGTTATTAATAGTGCAAGGGAGGATGTGAAAGGGAGGAGTTCGTCAGATCAGCATAGCTGTGATTTGAAATTGTATCCCAACTTTAGGAAACTTGGTGTTATATAGTGTTGGTTTGTTGTTTGGCATCTGTGAGGGCACAGACATAACATCTTTAGGCTTACCCAAATTATTATTTAGTTGCTTAATGAGAATCTTAGAGTTCTGGTGTCTTAACCTTATTTTATTTTAAAAGTAACTGGATTGTATTTTACAGAACTTGAACTGCTGCATTTTCCAGATAACACATTATTAAGTACTCCTTAGTTGTTAGTGCCTTACAGTTTTTCTGTATTTTTTTAATGAAGACATTATACCCAATTCTGTAACACAACACAGGGGTGGTAACTGAAGTAATTCTTCCTGCATCCTTGCCTATATAGTCTGTGTTCCCCATATCCAGATTGCAGAGCCCATGTATTCTAATAGAGGGCCTATGAATACTTCTTCACCTTAGTTTGTATAAAAACAGATAAGTTAGCTCAAAATACGCTGAACTGAACCAGGGAATGAGTATTCTCAGTCCTTGCCATTTCTCCCACGCTTCAGCTGAGATAGCAAACAGCGCAAGAAAATTGCCTGTTTCTTCACAGTCCTGTTCAGCTGCCCACTTGCTTGGGTTTTTGTTTTGCTGGTTAGTATGGTAAAAGTTGAAAGTTTCAGCATTGGGAAGAATCATAAAGCAGTAAATGGAAAATTGAACAGCCTGCATGCAAGAGGAAGTTGGAGTGGATGCCTCTATTCACAGTGTGATAAAAGAATTGGCCTTTAAAATGTTTTTGTAAAATAAGACACCTAAAGCTAATCAGAGCAGAAGGAATTGTCTATAGAGAGAAGACTGGGAAGAACTTGTGGACTGAAATCTGACAGAGATTAATCTAATTTACTGTAAGACCTTGAAAGGTTAATAATTCTTCTTTTACAAGATACTAAGCTTAGAAAGCTCTCTTTTCTTTGCCTTGAGGCTCTGAGATCTCTCATCACTGATGTGAGTGTTCTTCTTCAGAGTAAAATATGTTGTTTTTTTTTCACCCCCTGTAATGTAATGAACCCCAGATCATTTCAGTATCAGGCTGTGCTGTGTGCACTGTGGGGTTTTTTAAATGCTGTTCCCTGGAAGCTGGAATCTCATTTCCAGTACTTGAGTATACCAAAAAAAGTCTGCTGCGGGCAGAAGGACATTTCAGGGGAAAGCATATAGAGATTGGGTTGTATAAAATAATTTTGCTTTTTTACTCAGCTCATACTCAAAAGTAGAGGGAAGCAGGCAACTGGCTGTGAATGTGAAAATCTAAACAGTCTGATATGCTAGGATCCCAGTAAGTGAAATTATTATGGGCTGGCATCCAGCTCAACTGAAAGGTAAACATGCCCTTCCCAATGCACATACCTTTCTGTTATTGAATCCTAGAAAACTTTAACTAACAGTTGAAGTCTGGAGGTGCAGTATTAGCCAATGGTTGACTGTTCTTGGCAAAACTAAGTTTATTTTCTGTTCTGAAACTCCTTTTTTTTTTTAAGCAGTTTTTGGCACTAACCCTTTCTGTTGCAACAAAGAAATAGCATTTGTGAGAACATAGGTTTGTTGCTTCTTAGTTCAATACAAAAGAAGTGACACTTGTTGGACACTTGTTGCAAAGGCAATTTACTATTACTGAAATAACAATGTCACTGAAATAAGCTTTTAATTTGAGCTTTATTACAAGTATTCTTTCTGGCTGCAAAATAGAGATCAAAGATTTAGGGAGCATACCACTTGTCACTGAAGTTGATCCCTACAGATCAACTGTAGTTGCATGGTTTTGTTATTCATCTGGAGTGAGTACATCCATCTGTGCTTGCCTTCCTAGTCTGAATGATAAAAAGACTGACAATTTCGGAAGATTGTTCAATGCAAGCAGAACCGTTGGGGCAGGGTGATAAGGAGTGGGGAGGAACTCACTTATCTGCTGTAGCATTTCCTTCTGGAAATTAATTTCAGTTACTTGAGGGACAGTTGCGCTCTGTCCATATTTGGTTAGTACCTATAAGCAAGCTAGTAATAACTTTTGATGTACAATCTGGATTTTTCCATTATTAGTGTACCCAGTACTGTAGACAGAGTCAGACTGCAGTCGAAGTTTGTAGAATCATGGAATAGTTAAAGTTGGAAAGGACCTTGAGATCATTTAATTCCAACACCCAAGTTGCTTATCTGTGTTGTGTCCTACCAACATCTTTCTCACTTCAGAGGCTGAAAGTGAAAAATAAATATGTAGTTGTGCAGAGATACGAGATGTTGAAGTGGCTCTTGGAGATACACCGGCAGTTCTAGTTTATCAGCACAGAATTCAGAACTCTTGGAATGACAGCATGGTGCATAAACCTTGTTATTAGACTCCTTTTGGAGTTTGGTAATTTATGTATTATAAGAGAAGGCCAGAAAAGAGAACTGTTAAGGACAGTAACACCAGTAGTGCTGTAAGGTTTCAAAATATTTTTGTGTGTTTTCAGTTGTGAAATACTTTTCCCTTTTCTTACTGTTCCTGATTTTTCTTCTGCTAATCTTTGCTGATGGAAAGGCTCTGTGGCTCTGAATAAAGTTGTTCTTTTTTTACTTTCAGTGCCGTGATGGTGAGGGAAATACCCAGGAGGCAGACTTGCAGGTTACATATGGGAGACATAGTGGGTTATTCTGAATGTTATATGTAGGCAGGAATCTGCAAGTGTGACAGTCTCTCAAAGGTGTATGTTGTCTTCATAAAAGTATTGATATCTGTGCAAGTTTGAGTCTTCTGTGTGTGCTAGGAACTTGATGTTTATGATGTGAAATCTTTGAAACCTGTGCCTGTGCTGGGCATGCCTCTCTGAGGTTTTTGCAGAGCTCTCACTGAAATTAAAGTTTTGAGCAATGCCAGCCTACTCCTGAGTTTGGTTGCACAACTGTTTTTAGGAGCTAAGCTCTGCTGTGTGGGGATGCTTTCATCTGTGGCTACAGGCAGCATAAACGAAGAACAATGAAATGGCTTCATTTACCCCACATCTTCCAGTTTCCACAGCCTCCACTTCTGTGTATTACAAAAGTAATCTTCACTTAAACCCCAGTTCATCTCCAGTGCATTCTCACCTACAGCTTTAAGTAAAACGGGGCTCCTTGGTGGGTTGGAGGGGGTCTTGAAACTAAAAGCTCTGCCATAAAGCATATGACAGGGGAAGGAGAGCTTGGCAGAAGGGTATCAGATTGAACTTATACAGTCATGCTGGCGTTTTATTTTGTTTTGGTAGTCTTCAGTGTAGCAATCTTACAGTTTTAGCGGAATTGTTCTGTGTATAATTATTAGGCCGTTAAGTTCACAATCAGGTTCTGTTTCTGTTCTCTTTCACATGCTCATCTCAAATCAGTGTTTCTCCTTCTCTTTCCAAATACCTTATACATGCTTGCTCTTTACCATTGTGTTCCATGGACTGATGCTTCTATCTCCAGCCCTTTTATCTCCAGGCCTTTTCAGGGGCAGCACTGCCTCTTTCTTCTGTTCAAAACAGCTCTTGAACTTGTTGCAGGGGTGGGAGAGGTAAAGGCAGGGGGCTTCATTTTGTAGTGGTATTGTAGTCTTGCCCTATTTTCTTCTCATTTCTGCAAGTCTTGCATATGAGTCTTTTAAAGTTGTTTTTGTTTTTCCATGTGCCTCTAATTGAGGAGGGAAGCACTTATCTTTCACAGTTCTCATAGTGTGGGTGACTGGGAGAAACTGGCGAAGGTTCAGAGATGGTCTTTGCAGGCAACAAAGTACAACCAGGAATGAGCAGAATTGGACAGCCCAGGCCATGATGGGAATACTTGTGCACAGAGGGGCTCCTGCTCTGTTGTATAAACCAAGATGGCTTGATACATAATCTGTCTTTAACATGGTACAGAATACTTGATTAAGTAGGTCTAAATGTTGCTTGTATAGGAATTACTATGAGAAAAAACCTGCTTTGTAACCCTAAATAAGCATTTTACCTTTCAGTTAAAGTTCTAAACAAGTTGTAAAAGGGAAGCTATTGGATTTAAGTACATCTGAATAGTCAAACTTGTGGAATAGAAAAGTGACCAGTGAAATTGCCGGGGTTCCAGTGAAATGGAAATTCACAGCAAATTTAGGTTGGCAGAGTCCATGGTGTAACGGTATTTAATGCAGACAGTTTTCATTTTGTGACCATTTTACATGGGCTTTCTTTACGTTTCAAAAGAACAATCTTCTAACGCTTAAGGCACTGCTTTTCACAAGGTAAGGTCCTGCAGATAGTTTGGTAATTAGGCATACCAGCCCTATATTGACCAATTTTAATTTTTCTATTGTAGTGCCTCAGAACCTACTTTTTTACTTTTGCATTTGCTTGTATTTTTGTATTCTAATTCCGACAGTCAGCTTTCATTTTTGCTTTCTGTATGTTAGCATTAAATATTTAATATTTTTTGTTTTGAAGGTGTGGGAAACTTACTGCTACTTTAGCTTTGGTCATCTGTTATAGTTCTAAATTTATTTTCAGTTTGTAAGATGACCCCACCTTCTGATAGCTGTGTTGACTAAAGTGGACTAAAGTTCATTTACCAGTGGAGGACACTGAGGGAGATCAGCTTGGTTCTTCAGTGACAGCATTGGTCTAGTACACATGAAAAAATTATAAATAACTCAAAGTACTGTTTAACTGTGTGTGGTCATAATAAAAGGGCCAGAGGTCTGTGCCTGTGTGTGACAGACATGCAGGGTGATAATTTCTGCTCTATACAGACTTTCCTCAGCTGTGTTGAAAAGCAGGCACAAAAACTAGTTAATAGTAAATGGCTGGCAGATCAGAGAAGTGAAACTACTTTTGCTTTGCTTTTTGTTGTAATTTATCATTACGTTATTACACTATGGCTTGGAGTAGTGTTTTTGCACTAGGATTGGCACTGGCTGCTTCCTCAGCTAGTTATCAAGGCTCCCTGCCATCTCAAGTTTATTTTTCTTGCGCAATGCCTGGGAAAAAAGCTGAACCCTGTTCTGAAGGTCACTGTGTCCAGCCATCCTTCTGAGCAGTGGGAGCAAATGCATTTCAGAAGTACTGACCCTTCAGCCATTGGCTGCCCTCATTTAAAGCTGGGACCCTCAGGGCACTGAGGGAATTTCAGCAGCTGTGGAAATGAATGAGGAGGATGTCCCCTTAAGGTAGCCAAATGCAATCTACTCTTGTACTGGCAGGTTCCACTGTAATTTTCTTTAAATAAAAAGTCATCCACAAACACACTTTTTTTTTCCATTTGATGAAAGCAGAGTTTTAAAGGGACTGACTTATTCTTATGGTAAGACATCAGTTAAATTTGAGTGCTATTTGTGACTTTGATATAGGAGAGCTTTAAACCCAGTCTTCCGTGTTTGTTTCTTTTGATCTCATATTTGGTTTGTGAACCCAACTATGTCACCAGTTTAATAAAGGTATACCTGTAAGAGAACTTTGATACATCGTGGAGTCTTTCCAAAGGAGAAAATGACCACTGATGAGTGTGTCAGTCTCAGTGATATGCTTGCTCTCTTTTTCTTTTTTTTTCCTTTTCTGCTGGGGACACACATACTACATCCTTTCCCAAGAAGTAGCTGAAATCTAGTTATGTTCTAGAGATGGAGTTTGTAGCACAATTTGTACTACAAATTGAAGACCAGCTCTTAAGATCGTGTTTATTAAGCCAAAAATATCTTTTGAATAACACTGTGTTTTTAAGATGGTATCTTCCCAATCTTCAGACGTTTTTAATTTTTTTTTCCCCTTCACATGCTTATGCAGTAAAGTGTTCTTCAGCCACTCTTGTTTTCAGTTTGTACTACAGTAGTCAGAGTAGCCTAGTCAAATGAAACTCCTCAGGATAGTGCATTTCTACTTGCAGCGTTGCTTGGTTAGATGCAGGATAGCAATTCAACAAATTGTGTGTGCTCTGTGTTGTGCAAAATAACAGTAAAAATTTCTGTAAAGAGCAGTCTGTTGGGTGTGAGTGGTCTTCTTTCTCAGTGGCACTGAACTATGACAAACATGGTGTCATAGTTTAAACCCTAGCCAGATAGCTTGTTCGCTTACTCCCAGTGAGTGGTGCCGGGTGTTAAGAATCCATGCAGAGACCAGATTATTCTTTTCAGATTTGAATGGCCATTTCTATGAAGTGAAATCTTAATATGTTTGGAAGAGATCACAGGCAACGCTTATGATGTGTACAAAAAATTGTTAAATGCTGTTATTGTCAGTGTAAACTGTTACTGTAGATGGCATGTGTTTAATTACTTGAACATGTGGAGTTTTCTGTTGCTTTTACTAAAGAACTGGTCTCTATCTGCAAATTCCTTATTGTGCTTGGGGTGATGTGTAAGGGCAATGTAACGAAAGGTGCTGTCTTCTCTTGGGCATTGCTTTCCTAACAATAGGTAAATTAGGTTGTTAAATTGAAAAATGTCTTAGTTTTTATTTCAATTTTCTGAACTTCTAGCCTTTTATCTCTCTCAAAATAAGGGAACCTATTGGTAAAACTGGCATTTTCTTCCATTTCTTCCTTCTCCTTCCCTCTCACCACCCCAGGTACCTTAAAAAAGGTTGGGATTTCTTTTGCCCAGAGAGGATGATGATGAGTGAGTCATGGAGATTTCCTTTGGGTATGTAGGATGATAATAAATACTTCTCCACATTGTTTGGGATGTGACAGGAATTTCTGACTCTTAAGCTGCAGCAGGAAGTATTCAGGTTAGAGGTTAGGAGACATTAGGGAAAAAGAACCCTTTCCAAGCACAAAGATAGATAAGGACTGAAATAAATTTCCTAGGAAGATTGTGGAATTGACATAGTTAGAAGTTTTTTTGCAAAGCAGTCTAGACAGTTCTATCTGAAATGGTTCATGTAGAGCTGATCTTGGTTCCACTACCTTTATTCAGGAATAATATCTATGAGATATTAGAAGGATTTTAGCTGAAACTGTTCTTTTTCTTGTCTTTATTAATAATGAAACTTTCTTGGTGGGGAGAGGAAGGAGTGTATTGTATATTGAGCAGAACATGATTAGGACAGTTAGTTAAATTCTTAGTTACATAATCCATTTGTAACTTGCTATGTAGAAGTGGTATTAGAAAGGACTTTTGAGCTTTCAAAAAGGGGAGGGCTATTGGTGGTTCATATAGAAGAGTTTTAAAAGGAACTACAATCTAGAGCTTAGTTATCATAGTAGACTATTAATGTGGGAAGAAATCAATCTAAATACTCACTGATGTCTTAGGAAAGGTAGGTAATGAAGTGTGGGAAGAAATCAACCTAAATACTCACTGATGTCTTAGGAAAGGTAGGTAATGAAGTATGACATGAAAAATTCAGTAGGTTACCAAATTGACCAGATGGTTCTTTGCAGTCCTACTGCATACCAAAAAAAAAATAATTTTATTGTAAAGCATGCTCTTTCCTATGTTCATGTTAATCAACTTGTTATAAATGTATTTTCTTGTTAGTAGGAAGTATCATATTCCATTAGTACACATAAAATTTGGTTACTGCCTGCTAAGGACATTCATGATCCCATGCCTTGCAAAGCCTGAAGGCTCTTTGGGAACAAATAGTACTATAGGCCTGGGCGTCATTTTTCCTTTTTTTTTTTTATTTATTTTTTTTTTATCTCATTGCAGTAGGGAAGAGTTAGGCCCCTTTATTCCCCTTTGAACAAAGTGGCAGATGGAAACTGCTTGATGATGTCCACAGCTGCTTGGATGGCTAGAAGTAGATGGGACCAAGTAATCAGGAGGGGTGTTTAGCTTCTGTCTACCTATATTCTCAGATAGCGTATAGTTCCTAGGAAGCCCTGGAACTGTAGTGTGTATACTTACCAGCTTGTCTTTGCTACATAAACATGGAAAGGGCTATTGCCTGTAGACATCTAATGCCACTGGAGAAGTTTATACAGTCACCTTATTAGAAATAGCGTGGCCTGATATTTTAAATATATTGAACTAAAATCAAGGGTAGGATGCAAAACTTGCAGAACTTTCAAAGCACTTTCATGTGATACATTGAGTAAATACCTGAATTTACAGTATGTGTTATGACCATCCAGTGAGTTTCAGCAGCACTGGTGAGAGCGATACTAAAAATTAATAGTGTGTGAAAACATGAATGTTTGTTTTGGCCTACATAAAATAAGTGCTCCTGGAATCCATTCTTACTGTTTGGATTACTAAACTTCTGAAGTCTAATGAATTAGTACTTATGATTTTTTTTTAACATGTCTAAGGAGGTTTACTTGTCCAGTGTTACCTTGGAATTAGAATGAGCAATGAAAACCTCAATTTAACAAGGAAACTGAGATAGTCAAAGGCAAGTGGTGAAAGCATTAGCAAACAAATTACCAGAATGGTGCTGAATGGGCTGAATTGACATTACCTGAATGGTCCACAATGGCAAGTGGAGGGGAGTTTGGTTCTTTCAAACAGTTGAAGTATATTTGGGACAAGTTGTCAGAGCTTTTATGGGAAATAACCTCTTAAGCTGGCATGGGAGCAATGTGATGGTGAGAGAACACTTCTGGATCTTGTGGCATGGCTGTAATTACTGTGTTTGATTTGAGTGTTCTAATAAGTAATTGGGATAGATAACAACCACCTCTGGACCTGTTGTTTTGCACATCTTTGAGATCTCATTTGTCTGCTGTAGCTAGGTGTTCTCTCTGTTACTACTGTTGACAGTCTCTTCAGCAGCTAATAAGCAAACAGCTGACCTGCTTCATTTTATTAGAATTAATTTGTAAGTTGTTTACCAACATGTGGAATCTTGCCTGCTTGCCAGTCAGCCATACTTTTTGTCTATTTCTTTGTTAGCAAAGGAGAAAGCTGTGCTTAGCTTCAGAATATATTGTGAACAAGCTAGTTTGTATAGGTCGGACTTGATTGTGAGTTTTTATCCTTTATGAAGAGGATTGGGTTAGTTACCCTCTCAGCTGGAGTCAGCTCCCATGTCTCTCTGTGACCCCAGCTGTAGTGAAGCATTAGAAAGCGGGGAGAAGAGGTCTTTTTGGATAAGTGGATACCAAGCTATTTTAGTCTTTATTTGCTTCTATTTGTGGCTGTAACGTTTTACATTATGCAAAAAGACTAACATTTAATGTTAAAGGGACTATGTGGGAATTGTAGGGAACAGAAGTTTCAAATTTTAAAGCTTTCCTAGTTGAATGTAAAAAATCTGTGGGATAGGAGTGGATCATAACTGCCTGGTATCATGTTCCCACTCTGTGCTTTCACAGTAATTGTGCTTTTGCCTGAGTAGAGACAAAGACTCTAATTGTCTGTAGATTGTATGTTCAAATATATATATTCTTATCCTCCACAACTTCACCATGTGTCTACTCAAAACTGCTTTTGAGGCACTCTCTTAAATGCATGAGAGCTCAAAATGAGTTAACTCTACGCCTAACATGGCTTCTGACACTGGGACTTTGCAACTAATCTAGTCTTTGTCCTGTTTTGCTTTGTTTTCCCTTTGGTTAGTAGTTTTTTTGTTTGGTTTTATTTGTTGTTTTTTTTTCCCCTCTAAAGTGTGGTGTACTTTAGTAAAGGCAAAAACTAATGTTACCTGTTTTCTGTTTTCAGATTTGGTAATGCAATTGATTGTAAGCTTTACTGAGGCAGTGTGTGTACTAGGTGTTGTGCTGGACAAACCAATTAGTGCTTGGTGTTACCATGACCACCTTCAGCCGGGTCCTTCCAGAAGTTTATCATTTTTTCTGACAAAAAGTCGATACTATAGTTACCACTTGGACATATTTGAGAATTAGCAAATGGAAGAGATAGTGCCATAATTCTCCACCCTGTGTTAGAGACCTCTGTTAGGTATCTCAGTGCCTTTAAACCAGTAGGCAGTTGTTTGTAAAAAAACTTCTTTTTTTTTTTGTACTGTGAGATTTAAATAACCATCATAGCTCTGACAGTCATGTGATTTACAGCACATTCTTATGGTACAGATTTGTTTATTCTCTTTTGTTAGCTGTTTTTTTGCATTGATTTGTGTTACATTTAGTCCCTATTTTAGGTGTGTATAGTGTAATTGGTAAAATTCTTTGGAAAATAGGCTTCTTCTGTATCATTTCATAATGAAAGAATTATGTCTGTCATTTTAGATCAGAAATATTGTCACCAGAGTACCTATTTTATCTTCCTGCTTTGACAGCCCTTAACATACTTGGATTTTGTGTGTGAGATTTACCAACAGCACATAGTTTGATGCTGAAGAAGGAGTAGCACTAGACTGTTTTGTGTTTCTGAAGCACTGATTGAAAAATAACCCAACAACACAGCTAACTTAGTTCCTCTGTTCTTGTGAAAGGGACAGTATAGCATCACTTGAGTAACAGCCAGTTTCATTCCCACTGAAAGATATAATAATACTCATGGATATATTTCAGTTACAGAATTTTGTGATAAGAGAATGAGTCCTTTGATGTAAACCAGAAGGTTCTGAAACTAACAATATGTGGTGGTTGGCTTTTTATAATTTATCATTGCAACTTTTAAGTTTTTGATTAGGTTTACACTGAGTAATCGCTGGCATATTCAAGGCAGAAACATTTGATGAGGAAGTTCATTAATTTATTCCATCTGCCTTTTCTTGCCTTCTTTTGAAATCCTGTGTGGATCTTTTTTAACTTTAAATGTTTTGCATTATCCTACACTTCTGTATGTTACCAAAGATTATTACTTTTTTTTAAATGCACTTTTTTTTCTGATATTCATCTGTAACATTGTCCTCTCGAAATAATTGAAAAGTGCAAATTAAATACTTCTGAGAATTTTTCTGGCATAATAAAAGCACTGCTGCAGAGACCATGGATTTTCTTTCCCGGCTTTTCCCAAGTTAATAAATGCAAGTACAAAGTAAAACTATGTTCCATGTTTTTTGGGGGGGATTTGTTGTATACTAATTGGTTGCCAATATCATGCAGCAAAATATAAGGTGGTTCAGTAAAGGATTTCCCTTGTATAACTGTTTTCTTGTGTGCATTTAAGAGTGGAAGATGGGAAGACTTTGAAATTAAACAGAATAGATCTCTGCAGAGTGTTCTGGAAATCTGAATCAAACTCTGCTTTGGATGTCTTTTGCAATATGGAATGTTGTCATGTGTTGTATGTGTTGTAGGTGGAGTTTGAGGAGATCTTGTACTTTGGATCTTGGCCAGCTGAGTGAGGTTATGTTGTATGGATGTTGTTTAAATAGATCTGGGCCTTCCTTTCTATCAGATAATGAGGATAATATTAAATCAACTGTAAAATCTCCTTTGCAATGTCCAATATCTACCTTTGTTGTCAGTGTAAAACTAGGTTGGCTTCTGATTGATTGTTTTCATATGAACTATTTACAATATAAGCAGCATAAATTAATCTTCCATTTCTGCCATGGCTTTTTTAAAAAGTTTCTAAGAAGAATCCACTAAAAAAATGAAATAAAAATCTCAGAACTGTTTTGTCTACCTTGTCAGCAGCTTCTGAATGCACTGTCCATGCCGTTTCCAATTTTTGAGGTAACCCAAAGGAAAGGGAGGGAAGGACTACAAGAACAGTTCCTTTCTAAACCTGGACAGAACAACCAAGGTATCTTAATGAGTCAGAGACAACTAGAAGTAAATACAGTCATAGAAGACACAGAATTACATAAAGCCCACTGTCATCTTTGTGTTGGCAATTCAGGTGCATCTGCTCATGCAGATCTTGACCTTTGGTGATGTCTCAGCCTCTTGCTGTGATACTTTGTATGAATATCTTAACTGTCAACTTAGGCTTGGTGTGACCAAAACAAAGTATTATCTCATTTTCCCACTTCCTCTTTGAGCAGTAGTAGCAGTAAATCTATTTCCTACGAATTTATTGGCCATCACTCAACGCCACTGGACATCCCATGTCATAAATGCGCTTGCGTTTTCTCATCTGTGATGGCAGTAACAGCAGGAGGTTTTGGTCTTGTGTATACGCAGGGAGAAATACTCAGTTACTTGAGCACTTTGTGCATATAGCCCCTAGCTGTCTTGCTATTTGCACAGTGATTTACTTTTGGTGGCCTGCCAATAACCTGCTGGGATTTAGACATTTATAGAAGAAGAAGGGTTTGTGAAATGCTTTCAGTAGACTCATTGAAAGGTCTACAGGAAATAAGACCTTTCTGGATGACATTTGCTATATTTGTAGAAATGTTTATAGATGATACTGTGGTTTTGAGAGTTTGACTGTAAGGGTTACACCTTGGAACACGAAAGAAAACTAATTTTGGGATATTTTATTTGACTGCTGTCTGTAGAACCTGACATCAGGTTGTGGAGTCCTGTCCAGAGTTAATCAGTAGTGCATAGTCAGGAGAGTGAAGGATGTTAAAGCAAGTCTAGTTAAAGATCAAGGAGTGGATAAAGCAGTTTTGCAGAGCACTTGTAATTTTTTTTCTAGTTTTTGTAAACAGAGCAACTTTTAGTGTTGTTTTTCAGAGAGTAAGAGTCCAAATCCAAGGGTTCTTCTGAACACTGTAATTATTAAAATCTGCTCTTGGGTAGCTGCTTGCATGGGAAAGCAAATGTTTTTGTTAGTCAGCAGAGATGTGAGCAACTCTTGTCAAAGTAAAAATTAATCCAAATTATGTTTTTGGGTTTGTGCTCATAACACACGTACTCTGAAGAGGCATTTCTTCCAAGAAGGTGTCTGTTTTTTTTTGGTTTGTTGGGGATTTTTTTGGGTGGGGTGTTGTGGGTTTTTGTTTGTTTTAAGCAAAGACGGTAACTTTTGTATTTGGCTTATTGAAAGGAATAATATTACTTACTGTATATTTTAATGAAATTATTTGTAGAAGAGATTAAGCAAAGTCTTATTAGTTAAGTAGTGATCCAGATGGATGATAATAATTTTCAGAGTTCATTTAGTGCAGTATTTGTATAAGCAGATGTTTGCCTGCATGAAACAGTTTCTTTTTTTTAAGTAAGATCCTGTCTGAGAATGGTAAAATTCAAACAAATGCAGAGATGGCCTTCTAATGATTTGTAGCTCTTCAACTTAAATAGGAAGTATGATGTATTTTGTATTCATTTACAAATTTGCAAATTTAAGTATTCATACCATTATGGGGTAGGATTATGTGCTCCGCCTTTTTTATTGGCAGCTGCCTGGAGATACGGTTTAACCTCATTTTTGAAAGCTATGTTCAGTGTTCAGACAGTGAGCTATTTTCCGAATTTATACTTACTTTTTCAGTTTTGATAACAAGTAAGACCAATTGCAGGATGTAACAGGCATAATATTTGAAAGATTTGCAGTAGCTAGAGGAAAAACGCAGTTGTGATATTGCTAGTGATTTAAAAGTTGAAGGCTTTCTCATAGGAATTGACAGCATTTCCTATTATGTTTTTCCCTTTGAGATTAAAAACAAAGCATCTAGACAAATTAGGATCTATTTTTTCCTCTGTCTTTCATAAACTGTACCCTTTGGCTGACTGTTGAACACAACAAACAAATGTTAATGGGTTTTTGTAAATAGTACTTGTGACTTCTAGCCGAAGTATGAAAACTGCCTTTGCTACTTTTCAACAGGATAGTAGTGCCTTAACCACGCACACTGTTCCCCTCCTGACTAAAGAATGAATATAGATACCAGAACTGAATTATTCTCAAGGCGGCTTCTCAAGATATTTATGCTTTTTAGTATTAAAATGTATAATGTACAGATAAAAACACATGGTGACTACTGAGAGTTACTTTGTATTGACTGCTGAAGATGTACGCAGGGTGTTTAAAGAGGTTACTTTGTAACCTTTTGGTGCCCCTTTTTTCTGTAGGGGATAAAACCTTTGGAAACCTGAGGTTTGCATATGAGAAACAGTTGTGCTGTCAAGAAAGCAGTGGAGCAAATTAAGACTTCATTTTACTACACATCCTAAGATGCATTTTTCTCTTGGGCCTAGAATCCAAGTTTTAGGCATTTTTGTTCAGCAAGTGGATCTTTATAAGGGGGAATTAGTGAAGCTTTTTTCCCTTGCATCATCTATAAAATCAGTTCTTCTTCATGTTCCTTGTATGGTAGAGTGGCCACCAAAGTGTTTTGGTAATTTTTGTGAATATGTACATACTGTAACAGATTGTTCCCATGTGAGGTGAAAATGCACAAATAATACTTACTGTAAAATGGAAGTAATGTGCTTTTGCATGTTTTCCTTAATTTCTCTCTATTTAATTCTTTTCTATGAGGGTAAATAATGCATTGAGACTTTAAAAAAGAGTTTTGAAAAGTAAGAGCCCAAATGTCATGTTTCCTCAATTTAGGCCTGTGGCCCAGCATGAGTGGAAAGAGAATGTACACAAAATCTTAGAAGTGGAGACTGTAAACAAAGAAATGTAATCCAAGTGAAAGAGGGATATTGTTTTTCCTGTATGAAAATGGTATGTCAAAGGCAATGGGTTTATTTGTTCATCACATCTTTGTTCCCCAAATTTTATTTTTTTAATTTAACTCGCAAGATAATAACTGAGATACTTTGAGGCAATTGGTTAAAATCTCAGCAGTAGGCCATATGTAATGGTTAATACCTGCCTCTTTCTCAAAAAGATCTATGTATGCTTTTGGATGTTGTTTTGTATATACTCTAAATTATTATAAAATGTGCAAGAGAACTCTGTAATTGCTCATCCTGTTTGGCCAAGGAATTCTGTGGCAGTTGCAAAGACCGGATCTGCATCCGGAGACAGTAACTATTGCAGCTGACTGGCACGGAGTGTTTTCTTGGAGTTTGTTAGCTGATTTTATTTTTATTTTCCTTGTATAGGAATTGTACAGACAGGTGATGCTTTGTCTGCACTGTGTGCTTTCATGTGTGTTTGACTGAGACAACTACCACATTTTTGGTTTGAGGGGACCACAAGAGCTCTTTGAACTTGCATGCAAAATGTATTTAAAATTTGACTTAAATGGTAGCTAAGCTGTATCATACAGATTTTCGTTGCTGTTTTTCCCTGCTGCTTGGATTTAACAGTATTGAGTTCTGTAGAGGACAGAGGAATTGGCAAGTTTGTTTTCATCAAATGCATGTCATCCACTTGGCCTAAACAGGATGCTTGTACATATTTTTAGCATAATTGACTGTCCTTCTGGTAACTTCAGATATATAAGCTCCTGGTTGGGATGTATTAATAAGATCTTTATTTGAAAGAAATAATCTCTTAAATTGTGCTACTATTATTTCCTTTTATATAGCAACAAAACCAAACTATTATAACCTTCTCATAATACAATTGATTTGTATGGTGTTAGTGTACAAGTAGACTCTGGTCCATGGAGGTATTTAGATACGTAGGTTCGTGCTGGAGTTGGTAGACATTCAGAGAGACATCTTAAATACATTTCTGAACCTGACCACAAGTACTTCAAATGCTTTTTAGGTCTAATGATAACTTCTCTTTAAAGTAATCACTTTATTCTTTAGAAGTATAAGTTTGTTTTGTGAGAGATATTGATATAATACTATGTATCACAGATAATACCATAAAAAATAAATGTCTTTCATAATGATGACATAGACTTGAATTCAGTTTTTATGTTCACTGCAAAGGTTCTGTGCTTTTTTGTTCTTTAAGGGTAACTTGACTTTGCTTTAGGAATTATGAGACGCAGTAACTGCTTTGGTAAGTATTGCTGGTTTGATATTAGATTAAGTTGTCTGCTGACAGAAGAGACTGTAACTGAGCAAGTAATTACAAAAACCCCCAAACCTGGTCATCTTTATTTCTCTCACACACACAAGAGCAGTGTGTGTGAGGGAGGCTAATGTGAAGTACATAGCAAATTGTGATTGAATATAAGGAATAAGGAAGGAGGATGCATAGGGGATTATTCTTGCTATTCTACCTTGTGGATAACATCTCCAAAGGTGGTCTTTCCCCCTGGCAAAGAGGATTTTGAGGGAGTCTTAGGTTAGTGAGTGTGGGCATGACTTAATTTTTTATAATGATGTGTTTATTGCATGGTTTCCTTTGACACAGTTGTTGATACTGCACATGGCTAGAAGGGACCATTAGATGATCTAGTCTGCTATCTTTTACATACTGCAGGTCGTTCTTTCATCTAGTTCTCGTGATAATGAAGCTTTTGACTTACCTGACCAAAATGCAGTTTGTGCTTGGCTAAAGTGCATTTGCTGAAAGGAAATCTTCATTTAAAGATATTAATGGATAGAGAAGACACTACTTTCTGCGATACCTTTGTTCTGATGGTTACTTCACTTCTCCCTTTTAAGGGAATAAAAAAAGTATTTCTTCATTGTGACATTGACTTAAAATTGATCCTGACTTCACATGTTGATAACGTGTTTTACAGTTGCATGTCTGTAATAAAAATGTGTATGTACATGTAGTGCATACATAGGTCCCTACTCTTGGTCTTAATTACATTTAATATATTCTTGTTTTGGAGAATTCTGCTATGCCCTTTGGCATGTATCTACACACAATGTGTAGATATGGTACAAAACTCACAAATTGAGGATTATCATAAAAGTTTTGCTTTTTTTTTGCGTTTTATTTTTATAAAATGCAAATGTTTTATGAAATTCTGAAAATTAATAACATTATTTTAGTTTTTTATTAATTAACTTTGCCTCTGGAACCATTTGCAGCACAGAGCTTCCATTAAACAATATCAGGACTAGACTGCAAGAACATTTGCCCTTTGATTTTTAATAACTTTTGATTGGTATTTATCTTTTAGGATGTGCTAATTGCATCTAGAACTCTTCTAGCTGAAGTTTTTTTTGACAACATTCTGCAAAAGTAATATTTTTATATCTAAGTTTTTGTCTCGGGTTTATGTGCCCATAGTATTAGTCAGTTCCCACACTGTGTGTGCGCTGAAAAACCATTGCATTGGCCAAAATCCCTAATTACTTTTCAGCTTCCTATTGAGATTGTTCTTTTCCATCAGGTTTTGTGTTATTGGAATCTGCCCCACATAGTATTAATAGGCCTTCAAATATGGTGTTATTTTCCGTTCTCCTTCATCAGATTGCTGTTTGGCATGCTATTGCTTTGAGGTGCAAAATTGCTTTCAGGATGTATATTTTGGTATACATGACTAGCATTTTCTGTGTTGTGTGGTTTGGTTTTGGTTGTGTCGTGCATGTTGCCTCTCCTGCCGTAAAAAAAAATTCAGCCCTTCATATGTAATCCTTTTATTTTTAGTATGGTGACCTATATTTTTCATCCAAGCATATAGTTGAGAAGCTTGGAACTACCAGCCGTATCATTGACTTTGTTTTAGAATTTAATTATAGAGTACGGCTCAGTGCTGTGTTGAGAGCTGGACGGTGTTCCTTACCCAGATTCCTTCTGATGATTCACTTAAAATGAGAATTTCTGTAGGTAGTCACTACTTGTATTTTATTTTTGTTCAACTTTAGGACCTGGAATTTGACTTAGAAAAGTGCTGTGAACTCTCAAATGCAATTGAATTCATTGTAATTTTCTGTTAAGTAAAAGTAAAATATGACTTTTATGTGTAATGAAGATACTATGCAAGGCGGCATAGTCTGAAAAATATGTTCTGGGTGTTTCAGTTTGGCACCCACAAGTCTTGAACATTTTTTGCTTTTCTTTGCTGGGATTCTTCTATCTCAGATCTTGGGGTAACACTTCATAGA
Organism: Pezoporus wallicus; assembly: GCF_028554395.1. Lineage (NCBI taxonomy): Eukaryota > Metazoa > Chordata > Aves > Psittaciformes > Psittacidae > Pezoporus > Pezoporus wallicus. The sequence goes on from NW_026635157.1 coordinate 3,762,515, forward strand.
TTTTAGGGATGTGTTTTGAGGAGAGTGCTTAGGCTCACTCAGTTGATATGATAATGAGCCTTAGGGAATACCACAGCAGAAAACTGAGGAGTCAGCCTTTGTAGAAAGACTTGAGTAGTGCTCAGTATAGAAGCCCTCAAGGTATATTTCAAATGCTGAGGACAAAATATTTAATATTTGCTTAGTAAATGTGTGTTGTTTCTTCTTTTTAACTGAATCAGGGAACAGCCTTGTGGGGTTAGGTAGGATGTGATCCTGTAACTAAAAACTTGACCATAATGCGTGCATATAGGGCAAGGGCAGATCAAGGCTCCCAGGCATCTTGCCCATTGTTTCTGGCAATGTCTTTGACATTTGCTGACTTTGGAGTGATTGATTTTTGCAGCTTGGTTTTTCTCTGGGCCTAGTGTCTGTGTTCATAACTATGTAACTCTAGGAACAGGAACCTATGAGACAAGTGAGTTATGGTACAGAACAGCTTCTAAAAGTTTATTTTGACAAGGTCCATTGTTGAATTGAAAAGGGTCATGCCAGAAAAAAGTCAGGCGGTTTTGAATTAAGAACAAATGGCTGGTATGCCAGTGTATTTGTAAACTGTGTTTAATCATTGCTGTGAACAATCCATAATTTATCTGCCACTAAGGAAAAGGAACATGAAATTTCCTTCTCGGAATGAGCAATCTAGTATGGGAGCTATTCATCAAAGTTCGAATGTCAAAAAGGTCATGGGAAGAGATTTGTAAAATTTTCATAATTCCAGAAATAACTCCTTTGGCATCCAAAAAGAAACTTGTGTACTTAGGAGAGAACCCGTACTGTATCAGATACCATCCTGTGGTGGGGTGGGTCAGCTCTGTTTGATGGATGTTCTTCTGTTCAGCAGAGCTGTATGTTTTCACGTAAACCTCCCTTCCACCCTGTGGGAAGAAAGGGGGAGGTAACAAGCATATATTTTGTGTGTGACAAGCAGAGTTCGTTCCCTTTGATGCTTATGTCTGTCTTTTTTTCATTTTACTACTCTGTATGAAAACCAACAGTATACTTCAGAGACCTTATATTAAACTTGCTGTTAATTAAGTTCTTCAGATCAGTTTTTCCCAGCAGGAGATTTTTGAGTTTGGAAGATTTAAAATGGATCTCTCATACAGAAGCTCTGCTGTAACATGCTGTGCTCTGAGAAGGCTAACATGTCAGAATAACAAGATATTCATCAATGTTTGTTAATATTTTTTCCATTTATTAGGCAGACATATCATCATAAACTAATTCCTTTTTGTAGCTCCAGATATTTTTCTACCTCTGTTTTGTTTTCTCATGGCCCCTAATTGTCCTTATTTCTAAACACGTTCTATGTCAAAATGCTTTTCCTAGTATCTTCTTTTCCCCAGTTCTGACTCTTAAAACTGTTAATATTACATGATTGCAGGTAAGACAGGAAATAGATTTCAGAGTTGGTTTTTTGGTTTGTTTTTTTTTCTGGGTTAAGTATGTCTAGATGCCAAATATTCAGTTGCTCATTGTAGGTATGAACTGCCCTTGGAAAATTTTACTTTCAAAGAGATTAGTAGGAGGAATCAATAGTATTCACTTTTTATTCAGTCTTTCCTCCACTCCCCCGAGAGTTGAACTACTCTGTGTGATCAGTATTAATGCAAGTAATAGCAGAGACTATAAATCTTATTTCTAAAATAATAGTAACAGAAGTAACTAATTTCTTTTCTTTAAAATTGAGGTATATGACATTTTCATGCAGAAAAAGATATGGCATAATTGGAGCAAACTGTCTTCAATTTGAAGTCTTGTGGACAAGATTCACTTTACAGAAAAAAGCTGCTTGCAGAAATTCCCTGTATTTTTCCCACTTCCTTATTTTTCTCTACATCAGTGTTGTATACAGGTCCATAGAGTATTATGTGTGCAGTGTCAGGTAAAGGAACATTTGATGGATAATTGGTAGTCCAACATAAATCCTTTAGGAAAGTATTTGATTGCAATAGGCAACACTGCCATAAATAAACCTCTAACAAATTCCCAATCAGCACTGTGTGGGTCTTCTCCTTTTTGGATAAGACCTTGTTGATGGCTGATGTAACAAGGTAGGCAGAAAGCAGAGGCAATTCAGGAACATCTTAGGGTCTTTCCTTATGGTTTTCACAGTTGGAAAAGAACCAGAATGTGACAAGGCTTTTAAAATATTCTCTCATCCATGTTTGGAGGCATTTAAAATAGTTCATGCAAAAATGTGAAGCCTTCAGGAAAGGCATTGGTTTTACGAGTTAAAATTTTAGTTATTTTGAGAATAAATGTTACAATGAAGAAAAAATTCATTTTTCTATATGGATTAATGCATTGGGTTTGGAGTTTGTTTTTTTGTTTATGTATATATATATAGAATTACCTAATATTGCAGTAAGGTTTTTAAATTATTTTATTGTTTGGGCAACCATTTCATCTGTCTGAATCCAGTTTTATCTTCTATATGATACTTTGTGCCATTTTTCCCTTTTTGCTTTTATAATCTGAAGTGCAGCCTGGCAATCTTGTTCTTCCTGTATAGTGCTTTGTTTCTGATATCCGATACTTTGTAGTAAAAGACTGGCACAAATTTAGCAAAGCCTTATCTGAAGAATTGCTTTATTAGAGGAGTTGTGAATTTACAGTCGTATGTTAATGCTGTGTAAGTATACATAGAAGGTAGCTTTAATTGTAATGATGTTTTGGAGTGCCTTGACTCTGCTGAAGGTGGCTTCAAAAAGGATGAAAACTGCAGTTCTTCAGCTGAAAGGAATTAACAGAGCCTAGGAATTGCTGTGTAATGGTTTTCTTGATGATTCACAGCACATTCATTTTTAGCCAAGGAAAAAAAATTGCTTCACAACCTGGTGGTGTTTCCAAAAACTGTGAAAGAAATCAAAAGGTTTGTTCTGGAATGCATCACTCCTATTACAAACTAAAAATGGGTTTAAATTCACTAATCAGAATTTATGTTTATACATTTTGTCTTTTTAATAATTCAATTCTAAAATTCATGGGTTTTTTTAAAGAAAGGATGGAATTGGTAGAACATTTTATTTTTAATGGATCCTTTTGGGACAAAGAATAGTACGGCTTTTATGACTTGTGGAGTTGCACTGTCATTTTTACTTCCTCTTACTTGTATCAGCACCACTATGCAACAGACTTGTTGGTTTTAAACCTTTTGCAGATTTGGAATAGTTGGTTCTGGTGAGAGAAAACAATTACAGAAATGTTTCTAATGTTTCTAATTCTCCTTCACTACCTAATGTTTATGTCATCTTTCTTTGTTCTTCAGCGATAAAACTTTGAATTAGATTTGTATTGCTCCATAGTTATAGTGACCTTAGAAACACTTTGAAGTTTCTTGGGACAATGAGGGGCAGAATACACGTGTGTGGATGTATACACTCATCTATATAAACATTACTCATTGCATATGAGTAATTGTGCGCGTGTATACATATGTATATGTGCTCATGGTCTGAAAAAAATATGGATTTTGTACAAGACATTTGAAGGCATAAAGTCGTCTAGCAAATTCTTTGGAGTTTATGAGATTTACACATACAGCTATTTTAGAAGAGTTTAGAGATGGTTTTAATTCATGTTTTGCATAAGGGGATGAGCTTTTGTGCAAAACATCTGTTTTCATTCCCTACTTTGCCGAGGCGGCTGGCCTATTACAGTGAGCAATCAAGATGCTTATCATTTCTTATACATAATTCAGTTATTTAATCACAGTTGGAAGTCCTGTAATCTTGGCCATCACCTCTGGAAGCTTTAATAGAAGACCAGTCTTAACACTTCTGCCCTGAAGACGTTCTTCAAGGTTGGATGATATTTAGGTTAACATGTTATGCAGTATTTGGTGTCCACTATTAATGTACGTGGTATGTGATTGCCAGGGTTTCTGATTGTTTTGTTTGTAGCATGATGTAATGTATTATTGAAAGTAAAATCAGGGTTATTTATAATCAACATTTTTTCTAAGTTCTTACTAGTTGTATCTAGCAATGCCATGAGTAAAAGCGATGGTTTGAAGTGGTTTTGAGGAAGCAAAATGAAATACTGAGAAATGATTACCTAATGGCTTGCTGTTTTAAAACAGTGACTGCTATTATAGCTGTATTTCTTCACAGAAGAGAGCAAGTGGAGTACTAGGAAAAAAAAAAAAGCTTTCTTAAATGCTCTTTGTGTTTTGTGTTGGCTGTCAACTTTCATGCTTAGTGAGAGACTATCAAAATAAGTGTATGTAAAACCCCTTGCAAAGCCTTGGCAAAGGTTAAATATGAGAACAGGTATCAAAAGAATAGTAAAGCAGTTAGATTTGGGGGAAATCTAAGGTGTTTGAAAGAGTAAGTGAGCAGTTTCTTCAGCTGACACAGCCTGCTGTTAGATTTACTGCTACCAGAAGAGAGAGATCTTTCTAATCCACTCCCACAGCTGTCTGTATGGTACTTTTTTCTCCTATGCTGCAGTTCTAATGCTTCATGGACTAGTCCCTGATTTCCTCCAGTTTGCTAATGCAGCAGAAAGTGCCCTTCCCCAGCCCTTTGCTGGGTGATGGAACTGCACAGGGTGACACAGGGTAAGCTGCAGGGTGTGTGGGCACAGCAGGACTGATATTCCTTCGGTTGCATGGAGTCCTACCTTTGTAATCACCATGCTTTTTCATACTACAGAGCAGTAATTTTCCAAATACACCCTACACTCAAGTTCTAATTTTTCTCATTTCAAACCATATTGCTAGTCTCCCCTACCAAAGCTGCTTTGCAAGAGATTGACCTTGACCTCTGGCCCTATCATAGGCTTTTTATTTCTTAGGATTTGCAGATTATAGACCTCACGTTTTAAACACATATCTTCCCACTTGCACATTTCAGTGGTTTAAGATTGGTTTTACTGGAGCTGGACTTCATAGCATTCATATTTTGCATACCTTATCAGTATGTTTATTGTAACTTCTAAATCCTCTGAATGAGTTTCTGACAAGCTGCAGAAATCCTTTCTTGTGAAGCTTTTAGTACAAAATGTTAACAATTTTCTGCCTCTGCTCCTGGTTGATCTTTTTTTTAATCATGTGCCCCTGTTAATCTGGGGATTAGTATCAGCTTCCTATAAATTAATCAATTTAGAAGAGGATAGTTCTTTTGGCTAAAAGTATGTACATGTGCAGCTTTACTATTATTATTGAGAGTTTCTTACAGAGAAAATGTTACTATTTTTATACAAGTTAATTATTACCAAGAATATTACTATTGAATATACGTGAGTTTTCTTCCAGGTTTTCAGGAATTCACAAGAATATATTCTTATATTTTAGCAAAAAAAAGTGTAACTATAAATAACTGTAATCAAGTCTAGACTTCCCTATATCATTTCATTTACTATATGCCAGTGACACTGACTTTTATAATTGTAGGTTTGGGGATAATTTACAGGATCCATCACATTCTATAGTCTATAGCTTGGTTTGTTACTGTGTGTGTCTTGTATATGGCTTGGTTTATATCGTGCATATGTATTATGAATCACTTAGTGATCTGAGAAAATATTTTTATCTATTTTTTGCTTCTGCACAAAATTGGATTTAAATAGCTGTTTCCAGTGATGTTAATTTATGTGTCTGTTTAAATCAACTTTGCTTCATAACAGTCCTTTTAATAAATTAGGGTTCTTTAGTGTAGCAGTAATCTAGGATCAGTAATCTGCTTTTAAGAAGTGTACTAATTTGAGACAGAAATCATTGAGGCAGACTGTGAAATAGAAGGACAGCACTTTACATTGGCTTTTGACTTATGCATGGAAAAAATAAATTGCAAAAATATCTATGGTCAAAATATGATTGTGTTGGCAAAAGTAATGGATTATGCTCTTCAGAAATATCTCACTCTCATTCTGTTCTTTTCTGACAGGTAAACTCTGTTATTTAATTTTAATAGCTTATTCTGCTCTTCTGAGCTCTTGTGATTTAGGTGAGGTAGAGATTTTTGGCAAGCCTGAGCAGAAAAAGGCTACTGTGCAGGTTTTTGCAAAGAATGTGGGATTTTGAACTAGGTCAGGTGAATGTGAACTGTAAATCTGGGTAGGACAAGAAGCAGGAATTTGTGTTGTTTTTATAGTGAAAGAATCTGACCTAATATGTTTGTCACTTCAGTGTAATTGATTTTGCACATTTACATAAGGATCATTAGTTCACCTAAGTAAACATGGAAAGACTAATGGTGGGAGTTAAAACTTTCATTGTCATGTTGCTGCTGTGGGTGCATTACACACTTGTTAGTACCATTCTGAGTAATTGGCAGTCTTTGTTTCAGCTATAAGTCCTTGTTCTGTAGGCACAGGTTATTGAGCATCTGAATATTTAAAATCTTGTGGATAGAAGTAAAAACAAGAGCCTCTTGGCTTGTAGCCTTGAATTTTGAATTTCTGCAGTTAACAACTGTTATCTCAATGGTATTGTTGCTATCTGTTTATGCTCAGTGTTCATGAAGTTCTGAACTGAAAGCTTCTCTCAAAGACAAGCAGTTCATCTTTTGTTAGATGTTAGTTGGGTGGTCTGACTGTCTTTCAGCAATGAAGGAAAACACTGTTTTAACTGACAGGATTACTTGAAATGAGGGATGTATTCCTGCTTCCTCAGATACCTCATTTGCATTTTGATATCTCTGAGGTTGAACTTCATGAACTCTCAGTAATTTAAAAAAATGTGAATAGCACTTTTCTGTTAAGTAAAGAATGGTAATGATACCGTTCTCTCCAGGGTGGCATATGGCCATGGTATTATCATAGAATCATAGAATCATGGACTAGTTAGGGTTGGAAAGGACCTTAAGATCATCTAGTTCCAACTCCCCTGCCATGGGCAGGGACACCTCACACTAAACCATATCACCCAAGGCTTTGTCCAACCTGGTCTTGAACACCGCCAGGGATGGAGCATTCACAGTCTCCCTGGGCAACCTATTCCAGTGCCTCACCACCCTAACAGGAAAGAACTTCTTCCTTATATCCAATCTAAACTTCCCCTGTTTAAGTTTTAACCCATTACCCCTTGTCCTGTCACTACAGTCCCTAATGAAGAGTCCCTCCCCAGGATCCTGATAGGCCCCCTTCAGATACTGGAAGGCTGCTATGAGGTCTCCACGCAGCCTTCTCTTCTCCAGGCTGAACAGCCCCAACTTTCTCAGCCTGTCTTCATACGGGAGGTGCTCCAGTCCCCTGATCATCCTCATGGGCCTTCTCTGGACTTGTTCCAACAGTTCCATGTCCTTTTTATGTTGAGGACACCAGAACTGCGCACAATACTCCAGGTGAGGTCTCACAAAAGCAGAGTAGAGGGGCAGGATCACCTCCTTTGAGCTGCTGGTCATGCTCCTTTTGATGCTAGCTTGCTTGCTCTAAGATGTAAACAGTTACAAAGACTTGCAAACACACACACACCCCTGAAAACAAACATAGACAGAAGATAATGAAATATACCAAAAGTACCCCAGCATATGCTTCTGTAAGTTTGTATCTACTTTTTAGTTCTACTTCTGTTACAGTGAATGTTTGTCTGAAGCCATAACTCAGGTAAGGGCTTCAGAATCTTCTTTCTCCAGATTTTGGGAAATAGGCTGCATTTTTTAAAAGATTTTATGTCTCCTGAGACAAAAGATTCAATTCTTAGAATGTATGTATTAGACATTCCAGCTTTTATAATTTGGTGAGCCTGTGACTGAAATAATACAATAGGATTTCTTAATTAGAAAGATAAAACTGGTAGCTTGCTTTTTCTGGTTTCAGAGTCATACAAATACCATTCTAAGGTTTAATTAATACTCAGAGTGTCTAGTGCAAATCCTTTCCAACTGTGTGAAATCTTTATTATAAAATTGTGTTAAAGGAAACATTAAATATGAAAAGTGAAAGATTCAGATAAACTGAAGTTCCCTTTTCAGATTTTCTTTACTGAAGTCCAGGTAGATGAGGTGGACTGCATTTGCTTCCCCTTTTTTCGGTTCATCAAAGGCAGATATTGAGTAAAACTTTATAGTTTATCTTTGTTTACTTCCCATTTCTCCAGTTCTTTCTTTCAAAATGCATTCTAAAGCTTTTTTTATGGCACTTAAGGCAAATTCAGTGTTCTATATTTGTCTGAATTGTTTTCACAAGTGCGGTTATTTGCTGCTTGCTAGTCATATGTTAACATATAACTAATCTCATAGTCTTACTAAGAAAATCTTCTTACTTAACTTCTACTTTAATATGATGCTTTTTTTTAGTTTTCTGGATTATCATCCCCACAGCGGAGCATGGCATGCTGTATGGGTTTCTTTCACGTAAGGTTTTGGTGTTGGCATTTCTCATCAGTCTTGTTACCCTTCTCTCCATGCCTCTGATTTTTGCTCATCTATTGTTTCTTGGAGACAGAGGCAAAACATCCTTTTGGATACTCACATGATCTTTGATTTCTATATGGCACAAATGTGCACTTCTTTTCCTGGTTCTTGGGGTTTGTTTTTTGGAGGTTGGGTTTTTTTTTAGTTTAGTTTGGTTTGGTTTCTGTTTGTTGGGGGGAAGGGGTGTTGTTGTTTGTTTGTTTTCCCTGATTAAAAAGTGGAACAAAAAGTATGATTTTGTCACTATTTCCTAATTCAAATGTATGAGTAGTTCTCTTCTTACACAAACAATTGTTGACTTTCAGGGTGTAAATGTTTTAGTATGTCTTCCCTCAGCATTTCTGTTGGCCTTCTGTTCAGTCCTGGTGATTTTCTTAAGGTGTTTATTTGTATAGTTCATTTTGGGCACCTGTTTCTGTCTGTGCCCCGAACTACAGAGAGATGATTTTCGTGGATTTTTGACTGAAGAGATGACAAATTCTCCTTCAGATCCAGGTTCTTGTGTTCTCCAGTACTCCTGTCTTTGTCCTGCTGAGTTGGGATGGAGGGAGGGGTGAGGAAATACCCAGTTACTGACTGGTTTATCCTTTCATCTAACATCAGTATTTAAAAAGTTAATTCGGCTTAATGGCAGTTTATTTCCTATGACCTGTTCCTCTGTAAAGTCCTTCCTACTACCCAAAACCAGGTTTTAATTAACATTGCTTCTTTCTTAGAGTAGTGCTTTTTTGACGGAAGTCTTTGTCTATAAGGAATATAGACTGTTGGGGTTTTTTTGGTCTATTTGTGAAGATACTGTTTCCAAGATGATGGAATTTTTGTTCCATTAACCTCTATTCATTTCCCAGCCCAATTATTGCAAACCCTTACTACTACTGTAAATATAACCTCTTTAAACAATCATTTCCTTAAATGATCAGAGCTAATTCTGCTTTATCCAAGAAATCTTGTATTTCTAGTTGGTAAGATGTTACTAATGCACTTCAATATATAACTGGCTTTACTTTTGTGTTACTCTCCTGAATACCATCTGCCCTTCAGCTTTGACATGGATATTCCACTATTCTTTTTTTGTAGTCTCTTTAACATGCTGAATATAAGGTCCTGAACCAGTATTTCTAATGTTTCACATTGTGTCTTCCAGGCTTCATATATACAGGTGAAAATGTTCGTTGTTGCTCTCTGGCCTCTCCTGAAGAACCAGTTCAGGTTCAGCTCTTTCACGAACTACTGCAGTAACTAAAGCTCAGATCCATATCAGACCCGCATCTCTGCTGACCACCATTGTAGCTGGAGAATTCTTTAATCCTCTGCTGTGTCTGTGTATCCAACTTCACTTGGGTGCGGAAACAAAAAATTCTTGTGACTCTCTCAGAGTGCAAGGATCCAAAATTTCTAGGGTACTGACTTCATCCAAAGTTTAAGTTTAAGCTTGTATACATAGGGAGTTTCCATATTTCCTGCCTTATGCCTCTGTTAGACATTTTTGCTTTGGTGTGCAGAATTACTGCACATAAATTAGATTGGGTGATTTACCTATAGGGTATAAAGCCGCTTCAACTTGCTTAAAATCCTGCCTTTAATTAAGATGATGCAACTCTGAGTGTGGGTGAGACCTGATTAAAATCCAAAGTGCAGTTGACAGTGTCCTTCCATTCTACTTTGTTAGATCAAGGAAAAAATAAGTGCTAGAGGGACTGTTACCAAAGTCAAAATAATATAAAAAGCTAGTCTGAGTGTCACCTGTATAACATCTGTAAGTCACAGTCTGAGGGGGGGGGCTTATGAGGCAGATTTTTCTGCACTTCATCAACAAGATGGACCTCACTGGTCATTTTCATTGAGTTCACCCAATTAACTCATAACATGTCGCTTACAAAATGGTAGTGGTGGTGTGCAGAAAGTTACCAAGGATACTTAAAAGAAAAAAGAATCTTGGTAACAAAGGATTGCCTGTCTCTTGAATGTTTGCATTTCTTTAGGGATCCTTCTGTCCTTGTTCTAAAGCTTGAGGCCATACAAGGACATACATTTTTGTATGGCATTCATCATTCACTGCAGTGTTGAGTTTTGGTGGGTTTTTTTTTCCCATTTCAGACTTCACTATTGATTGCACAGTCACAGAGTGAGCTGCAGGGCAGAAAGGGAAATGTACTTTTCTGTCACTCAGAATTTGCTTTTGTTGGACAAAGCAGCAGTGCTGAAAGGAAAAAAATGAAGCATTCAGTGCTGCATCAAAAATGCCTTCTCCAAAAAAGATTCTTCTCTCTTGATTATAGGTTTATAACACTGGGATATAGTTTTTTCTTGCCAAATTGAGATCACTGAAACTGCTGAGTTAAGACATCCTCCTGTATAATGACTCTCTCAGGTGCAGTAGCCTATAGATGTTTCTCTGTTGAGCAGAGGGAATGGTCCCCTGGCCAGAGTCTGCTGTGTTGGAGCACTGAAGTTTTTGTCAAATGCTGAGGCAGGCTTGTTGCCTAACTAGGAAGTAAAAAGGTTGGTTACATTTTTATTTGTAAAAAATGATTCTGCGGATGCTTCCCTCAACAGCTCTATTGTTGCTGTGCTCTGTAAGATGCATTTCACCATGAACACAAGGCACTGGTGTTATGGTTACTACCTATGTATTGGGGCTGGTATGTACTAGGGGTAGAAGGGCAACACTCAGGACTCTTGAACATTGGCAATAGGAAATGATCAGTTCACAGGAAAGGATTCTGAACTAAGGAAAGCTATTATCCAACAGCTGGGTTTGGAGGGAGGCATTTTGGTGATTTCCTCCTCAGATGGCCAGTAAGCTTCACTGCTTACTCCATTTGTAGTTCTCTCCAGTGCTGCAGCATTAATCCTTTTCTGATTCAGAGGTGTTTGTGTCATCTTAAAGATGATACTGAATGTTTGGCTTTTGGATTAGGGTCATGTGATTCATTCTGTGTTTGCTGGAGTTGATTTAATCAGCTCATACAGGCATTGGGAACAAATACAGATTTGTCCAGTCTCTTAAGTAAAGACTTCTGATAGTAAATGCCAGAGTGACTGACTTGGAGATGCGCTTTTCTTGCAGATTGAAGGTGCAAAATGTCTGTAGTCAAGGCTTAAAGAAAGAAAGCAAAAACTAAGGGAAGTTTGACAACATAAGGAATTTTTTATTTCATTTTTTTCACCTATGGAGTCATAGTATTTATAATTTAATGAGGCCTAGAAATTGTCTAGTTATTGAAGTATCAATAATAATGATGTACTGTAGTGTGGAGAATATGTATCGATTCCAACTGTCAATTCTAATTTAACTGTCATTTTGCTCCAAGATTTCAGTTCTACTAGGTAAATTCATCTTGGAGCAAATATTTTTGCTTGACACAAGAGGAAATTCCAGGTTAAACAAATTTTATATTAACTAGCAACAACTCCTATGAGTTTTTTTCAGTATCTAGGAATCAGAGGCCTGCTGTATAACAAAATCAACAAAAGAAAGTAAGGGGCAAAGTAAAACTTGCTTTGTTGTTATGATGGCAATGGTAGAATTTGGTTTGTAAATGTAGTTCACACACCTCTGCGAATTACCTGACCTATTTAAACTTAAATAATTATGTTTTGAAGAGACTGAGTGGAATTGAGTTTCTTTTTGAAAACGTTTTGTATGTAAAATTTTGTGGAGTTCAACAGTAAAATGTTCAAAGGGCTAGGTATTTTCAGGTGCTTTGGACTGTTTCTTTAATCAGTCATCTCAATGCAAATGGGCAGCAAGTACTGCTTAGTAATGCCTCGTCATATTATCTGTAAACATCTGTGGCTTTCCTTTAAAGATTTTCATTAAATTATTTGATTTCTTGCAGGTTCAGTATTTTATGTAGAATACTGCCGAGATTATAGATGTAACATTTAACTTACACTGCAGAGTGCTAATTATGCTGTCAGGTTTGAGTCAGCCCTATGATGTGTCTCAAGTAACAGCGTCTAATTTTCTCTAAAAATATTTCAGACTTTTTCTCTCTTGTAGCTGTGTTTACAGTTTAAATGAAGATGATTTTGGATCTTTGACGGCTGGTGAGCAACTATTTATTAATAATTAAAATGAGAAACAGACAAATCTAAACAATGAATCATAGAATTGGAAGAGGTCTCAAGGATCATTTGGTGCAACCTTTCTAGGCAAACCTAGACTAGATGTCCCAGCATCCTTCACAGCAAATATTGAAAGTGTCCAGTGTTGGGGAATCTGCCACTTCCCTGGGGAGAGTATTCCAATGATTGATTGTTCTCATAGTGAAAAACTTTGTGTCCAGTAGGAATCTCCCCAGGAGTAACTTGTGCCTGTTACCCCTCATCTTTTCCTGTGACTCCTTGTAAAAAGGGAGTCCTCATAGGCTTTGTAGCCACCCTTTAAATACTGGAACAATGAAAACTCAAGAGTTTTCAAAACAACCAGACCACCATCTCACTTCTCTCTCCAGCATGTTTTCTGCTCTTCATTTTTTCCTGAGAAGTGTGTCAGTCTGGTCTGTTTCCTCATTACCTGGAACATTTATGTCAGCGCAAGGCAGGGGTGGAAATGACTGGGCTGTCTGATAGGAAGAGGAGCTTCAGTTGGCACTGTCAACAAAAAGTTACTCACTCTCAGGATGTTGGTGGGGATATCACTTTGGCCTGCATGAACTACTGTTACTCCTCACAGTGGCAAATAGCTAGTACCTGACTGCTTCAAGGCTCAGATGCTGTAATCCAGGCAGTCTAAGGCTTTTTTTTTTAAATGAAGATATTTTCTTAGAGCACACATGTTTCTCAATATCACTCACTTTACAGAAAAAAGGGGAATTCAGGTATCTCAAGAAACATTTTTTCCCCAGGACTTTAAAGTCATTTCCTCAGAGTTATTGTCTAAAATTTCACAGGCATGTGCTTGACTGTATTTGGAAAGAAACCGTTGCTAACGTTATCTGTCAACACCAGGTTCCTACTAACTGTTTTTAAAAAACAGTTAAGTTCTTACCTAAAATTGAAAGTTGTAGCTTTAGAAAACAAGATTTAAATGTATAAGGGACAAACATTCTCTTTAGGAGAGGCTGAAATACCTCTGCTTTGGTATATTTTAATTTTTTGTAATTGCAGTAGTTTTTTAATCAGACAACTAATAATCAGCATTGTACCATATGGAGTTACTATTTTAAGTAGTCCTCCTTTTTTTTTTTCCCCTATTGTATTGTGTAAGCCAAGCTGTCTATCCTGTTGGTAATTATTTGTATTTCAGCATTGCCTAGAGATTCCAGCTGATTTGCTTGCTGTATAGACGGTGGTTTTGTACAGTAGAGCATCCAAGACTATCATTAGTGTTCACTGTCATCAAAAAAACTCCAGTAAAAGTGTATAACGGGGGGGCGGGGGGTTAATAGTCGTACAGAGTTTGGCACATAATTATTCTGTCTTGATTGTGTCCTGGACAGGTGTACGCTCCAAAAAGCAGAGGAATAATAAAGAGGTGAATTGCCTTGCTCAAGGTCATGCAACAGATTCCTCGCTGATCCAGGAAGACAACTTTACTGATTCCGGTCTCCTGTCCTATCCCCTGAGCTGTTTCTGACCTCTGTTGTAACGGGCTTCTTTTAGGCTGATCCATCCCTTTTTTTGAGAGAAAATAAAATATTATTTCATTGACCAAAAATAGTCTGAAGCACACATTCACTATCCTTCAAGAGGGACAAAAGCAAAAAGGGATTTTGTATTTAGTAACAGTTGGAGGACACAGTATTGTTTGTGCAATACTCTCTAGGTCTCCAGAGATTCTTTCCTAAGCATAGAAAGGCTGAGGAAGTGGAGGCATTGGCATGATGTTGAAGCAGCTGCAGAGGGTTGGCTAAGCTACAAGCATCAGAGTGCAGAGTAGGTCAAAAAATAAGGAATGTTTCTTTGTTCTTGTGAAATAATATATAGTTTTAGCTAATTTTAGCATGAGTGCTGTAGTGTTATATACAAAATAGAGATGATTGCGATGTAGGGTTGTAGTAACAACTGGGTGGTTTAACTGAGAGGGTTATGACATGTATTTCCAAAATATTTTAAATTTATTTTTTTTTACTCTAGACACTTTCTTGCACCAGTTTAATCATCATAGGCCACTTCTGGCCAGAAATGCTGCCAGGGCTTTTGTTTATACTTTACTTACTCTTGCTGACTTCCTCAGCGTGGAGATTTGTATTTTTTTTTCACTTCAGTCTTTAGTAAAGGAGAAACACTCCTTCAAATTATGAATGTTTAAATTGTATTTATAGACTCAAGGTTTAATTTAGCTCTCTGGTATCATATGAGAAACACCTTGAGAGGTTTTTGACAGGAGGAGTGTGCTAGCTCTTCAAGGAGAACAGTAAGGAAAAAGAGGAAAGAACTGAAGTCCTTTGTTCTGGATATTTAGCAGTCAGTGAAGAAATAGTATAGATAAAATAATACAGGATTTGATGCTGTTCACCTTTTCTTCTTAAAAATCTCAACAACTTTTTTTGTCACTTTTCATAGAATCATAGAATTGTGGACTAGTTAGGGCTGGAAAGGACCTTAAGATGATCTAGTTCCAGCGCCCCTGCCATGGGCAGGGACACCTCACACTAAACCATATCACCCAAGGCCTCATCCAACCTGGTCTTGAACACTGCCAGGTATGGAACATTCACAGCCTCCCTGGGCAACCTATTCCAGTGCCTCACTACCCTAACAGGAAAGAATTTCCTCCTTATATCCAATCTAAACTTCCCCTGTTTTTTAACCCGCTACCCCTTGTCCTGTCACTACAGTCCCTAATGAAGAGTCCCTCCCCAGCATTGTTTCATTTATTGCTCTGTTGTCAGTTTTAATGTAGTTTCATGTTTTTTTCTGTGAATATTATTGTTTATGCAGTGATGCTCTTGACTGTAACAGTGGGAACCGGGCTTAAAGGAAGCTTCTCCTTAAAAAGTAACAGTAAGAACACAGATAATTATGTTTATAGACCTCCACTGTGCCTGAAACACAAGCCTGGAACCCATGGTTCACAGGTGTGTACTGTTAAGTTTTAATGGCTGTTCATTGCTATAACAGACTGAAATTTCATAGACCTCTTATCTTAATATTTCTCAGTGTCTGAGAGGAGTTGGACACCAATAACAGGACTCACATGTATTCATGGCTATGAATTTCAATTCAAAGATAGTTGCATTACAAATCTTTTGGGGGAATGGCTTGTATTTGCCATGCTATTTGGAGATTTATAGCTTTTCTGAAGAGAAAAACTGCACTCTCTACTCTTGCATTTTTACTTCCATTTGCCTCCAGCCCTAGTATTTTTTGCATGTTTTAAACAAGTTAATAGGTGGTTAGTATGTATTTAGGACATAAAGGATATTAATATTTATTTGCAATCTAGGACAAAATGCAATGTTTAGAATTTTAATTAACATAAATGTGAAAGTAGATTATAGAGTATGGGTTAGGATCATGTCAGTTCTTTATAAACCATCTAACCTTCAGACCTTTTTCATCCTGTCAGCAAAATCTTGTTAGAATCTTCTGTCTGTGAGTAAGAAGCTTTGACTCCCTGGACAGAACAGAAATGTATATGACAAAGTGTCAAACATAAGAAAAGAATGGAAGTGGTCCAGTAGTGAGAATTGTTTGGTTTATTAGTTTAATTAAGGACTTTAAAAAATAAACAAGCATGAATTGAATACTTAGTTCATCAGTAAGTTCAGTTGCCTGGCAGTGCTTTTCATCTTCAATTTGTGAACTTATTTACAGTGATATGATGAATTATTTGGTGTGTTCTTCATACCAGGGAACCTCTGAGGGTTTGATGTTCTTCAGGCTAACGAAACACTAGGCAATAAGTTACAGTATAATGGATGTGAAAAATGAAGTTTTGTTTTGGAATGTAAGAGGGGAAAATAATTGCTCTTGGAGGAGTAAGTGCACATAATATTGTTTAAGCTTGTAATGTAAAGTTCAATGGACCTGAAATTAGATTTAAAGCTTTATTTTGATCTAAGATTGCTTGCATACTGTCTATTCTTCATTGCTTTCTCCCCAGCCCCCTTCAAACAAAGCAGAGTATTGGAATAAAGAATTCTGTACTTCAGTTGTAAAGCAGAGTAATCTCCTATGCTTTGAGAAGAGCAATATTTCTATTTTCTATACCTGTTAAGAAACAGAATCTTGTGCTCCTGCTCTGTCTTTTATTTATAGATAGAAATTACTTACTCTACTGCAGTGTTGCATGTATCTTTCATACACTTTGGCTTTTCATTGTGAGCATTAGCTTCATGTTTGTAAGTAGGAGCAAGATGCATCAAGGTCTCCCCTTTCTGAACACATGTAGATAGAAAGTGCTAGAAAACCCCATTACATTGTACCTTTATATAGGAAAAATATTGAAAAGTGAATCACATACCTGACATCTGAACTTTGTTGTCATGTTTGTAAGGGCACAGAAAAGGAAGAACACATTGGGCATTTATCCTTTCATTTAGCGCAACTACCTGAAATAACATACCAGCACTCTTCCAGTTACATGTAGCTCCTCTCCTTGAATGTAGTATGTTCTGCAAAGCTGAAAGGAAAGCTTCTGCATGGAGAATGGACTTAAATCAGAGGATGGGCTAGAAGAAAATAATAAAGGCTGCAGAGCATTATCAGCTCTAGATCTTCCTCCTGGTTAGGTAGGGTATGTGCCTGTTGCCTTGGGTTTTCAGTGCAAGTTTAGTTGCCAATATCCTCAGATAAATCAGGACACTGGCAGGGTGTTGTAAAGGCTACTCCTCTCCTCTGGTGCTGTAAAACAGGGAGTATGTTTGGAGCAGGCAGGAGGGCCTGGACAGTCTCTGTTCCCTGATGATCAGAGTGCAGCCAGGAGAAAGCCTGAGAAACTTGGGAGGGACTGGCCAAAGGCAGCAGCAAACCTGATTAAAGGCAGAACACTGAGGCAAAAAGTGGGGCTTGTGATATCAGTGCTTGAAGGACTCGATGAAATAGGTTACACATCACCAGTTTACATTTAGAGTTGGTGCACTACACATATATAAATGTTTTGTTCAGCCACTTGCTTTTTGTTGTTTTGATTTTTTTTTTGTAGGATTGTGGTCCTGTAGTGGTGTTGTGTTTGTTGCTGGAATTCTGGCTTTATTTTAGTTTCTATGCAATTGTTTAATGTATTCAAAATATTTCAATTTCTGTTTAACTTCATGACCTGCTAATTTTCTGTTTGTGCAAAACTGCTCAACTGCAGACCAACAGAGCGGTAATTGCATGGTTAAGTGTGTCTGGGAGAACTGTTTACATGTCGGCATCTGAAACTGGGAGGAGGACAGCAGAACGTGTTTGACAATGGAAAGATGGACTGCGAATCTTGTGTTGCAATTCCTTAGAGTATATTCTGGGAACAATGAAATAACTGAGCTTTGCTCTGATTTTCACGTCTGGCTTGCCTTAGGGAGAGAGATCACATTATTCCACTTGCAAAAACATCTACTAGATGTCCATGTAAATAGTAGCAAAAGAAATGATCTTTCAACGGGGCTTGGTGTCATATAATATAGGCTATAACAGGTTGCGTAAAAAATCCTTAGGAGAAAAATGCTTGAAATTTACGGTTGCAATGGATGTAATAAAGACTTCATTCTCCCTGCTTTGCTTCGCCTTCTCATGACGCTTTGTTAAAAGGCTTTGGCAGTCTGACAAAAATAGACAGATGCTAAACTGAAGAAGTAAATTATACTTTTGAAGAAGGGTAGCAGTAATTCCCAGTGTTCATTATTCTCCCCTACCTGAAATCCTGGTTCGATTTATATTAAAATTTGAGGTTTGTGGTAATTACTGAACAAAATTGTAGTAAGAACACAACTGGGGAAAGGCTTGAAAATCCTAACGGAATAGGAGAAAGCGGAATTTGTGTATGAAAAATTTAAAACTGAGTAGAAATTTTAAATAAAATGTTTTTAAAGAAACAGTGTAAAAGCTGGGCATTTCTTTGTTCACCTTCTGTTCAGGTCTGGTTTGTGCATTAGCAGTCAAAATATTTAGTTACTGTACAGCAGCTAAGTATAAAGTAACTGGATTTTAAGTGATTGACATTTGTATGAAGAACTTAATTCTCTTAAATGTGAAAATTATTTTGCTGTTGAGCTTGCTGCAGAACCTTCTGTGATACTCTCAACTTTCAACTGTTAATATGGATGGTTTTCATCCTTAGTTTTTAATTTTCAAAATAACGTGTTATAACTTCCCTTTAATTGAATTTTTCTGTAATACATATTTCTTAATTTAGTTGGCTTAGGAGGAAATATGCTGGAATGTTTTCCTTATTTAAACAAGTTAATTAAATTTTAGAATTGATGCATGATACAAATAATTTTTGGTGAACTATACAGGTGTTCAGGAAGGGAATATGGAATTAGTAATTTCAGTCAGTGACCTTTCTCAAGAGGAAAGCGCTTGTGTGTGATGCATGGAACTACAGAGAAAAGCATAATATGATAAATCCACTATTTCCAGTTTGCATGTGCTTATCTGGGTTTCGTAAGTGTTTAACATAAAAGGGTATACAGAGCATTTTAAATGTCTTCATTTAAAATAAAAAAAAAAAGAGGGGGTGGAATTCAAGCAAAAGTCTTTCAATGTTCAAACAGCACAATCTTTTCTGTACACACCCCTAAAGGTAATTCAATGCTATGATATTGCTAATTCTGGTGATTCAGAAGCAATCTTCAGTGTAGGGTATTTTTTAAACTTTTAATGCCTGGATTTACATGACTTGCACCCAAATCTCAGTTCTAATGCAGAACAGTGAAAGGCTATTCTTAGTTGTTTTAATTACATTGCCAACCAAAATATTTGTAGTGGTAGTGCTGTCTATGTAGATGAAGCACTATGTGCTTTACTTTTCTCTATGAAATTAAAGATTTGCCCCCAGCTGATCTTGGAATTTATTTAGATATAAACTGACTCATTTTTAGATACAGATTGCTGGCACTGCTTTGGCACGATATGTGCCAGTTAGTTGTTGGGGTGTTTTTTTAATCTAAAGTAGCTTGCGTGATGTTAGTCTGTTTGTCCAATGAATGCTTAGTCTGGGATAAGAGAATTCCAATGGTACTGTGAGAAGGCAGTAGGAAAAAACGAAGTGTGCCATTTCAGGTACAACTGTGAAGTCACTGAAAACAGGCCCCTCAGGTCTTTGAGAAGGGTGATCAAGTTGCTGAATTGCAAGTGCTCAGCTCTGCTTCTTTTGGGGAAGAGGAGGTTAAACTCTTGGTTTTATGCTTACTTTATGTTCCCAGTTGTTATATTTATAACAATGTGATGTACACTTTTGAGCTGTAGTGTGGGCAGGATCATCAGTTTTCCACTTCTTATAAGTAAAGGAACCCCAGAAACTGCTGCATCTGTAAAGCTTAGCTCTGTTTCAGTTAAAAAGCGAAGGCTTGTATTGTAGTGGGATCCACTGAGAAATGATGGATTTAATACTTTTTCTCCTGTGTTTCAGATTAAAGT
Organism: Pezoporus wallicus; assembly: GCF_028554395.1. Classification (NCBI taxonomy): domain Eukaryota; kingdom Metazoa; phylum Chordata; class Aves; order Psittaciformes; family Psittacidae; genus Pezoporus; species Pezoporus wallicus. The sequence goes on from NW_026635157.1 coordinate 3,782,431, forward strand.
TAATTTGTGTGTTTTATGCTAAAGACTTGCAATATGGAGAATTAGGGAGGGAAAAAGACAAAGTAAAGAAAATATAAATCTGTATAAGACACTGGAACTACTATTCCTAAACTCTTATGACTATGTGTGGGATTTCATTTTATGACTAATCCACATAGCAATTGAATGCCTCTGGAGGTGACAGTTGAACTTCATCCTGCCCTCTACCTGTTCACTGGGACTCATTACATCAAACAATGAGTGAAGTTATTCAGGAAACTGAGAATTAATATTCTCTTTAAGAAAAGGGAACAAGTTGAGAGCAATTCCTTTGTTTTAACTCAGTGTTAGCCAGCTCACTTTTGCTTATATGAGGGAGGTGACAGTCGAGTGTGGTCAGGGGAAGATATTGATTGCGTTGACAGGCCTTTGTCCTTTAGTAAAAGCTAGGCTTTTACATCTAGCCCTTTGCGTTGTGAATTGTGCAGGGCTAACACAAAATATGGCTCATTGAGAGCTCAGAGTCCGCTATCTACCAGCAGTATACTTGCATACATTTCAATTTCCAGAGAATCCTGTGGCAAATCACCTAGAAGCTTGTACTCCTTCAGGGACTTGTTTGTGACATAAGGCATTTCCGCTTGTTTTGTCCCAGTTTTCGTTTCTGTTTATAAGTACTTGGGATTAACCTGGTAGTTTAGTTATAAAATCACATAACAGGAAATAATAAGAAATAATAAGGAAGTAATATGAAGCAGAACAGGAAAGTGTTCGATATGAGCTGATTAAAAGAAATTGTGAGTTTATTCAGTTAAGTGGAATTCATTAATCTGTAGTCTTTTACTATGGAACCCAGACCTTGCACTGTGTTCAAAACCAGAGAATTAAAGTACAAATATATTTTTAGCTTTTCAAGTGATAATTAGTGAACAGAAATTGCAATAAAGCAAGCCTTCAATTTGCTGCGTGGTTGGAAGCCATGCCTTTTGTGAGTTTGCCTTTTGAGGATGCAAGTCATACTTGCATTGGCTTTTCAGAAGGAAAATTTGGTAAGGCTTGGGCTCTTGATGTATAGGTATTCCCCCTTTTCTTACTACCATGCTTGGAAATTTCTGCCCAAGGCAGTGCAGTCAAAGTTTTATAAATTGTATTTTGTAAGACAAAAGTTCATTCTCTGTATAACAAGGAAAAATTTAGTTGCCCTAGTAGGATTTTAGTAACCACATCTGTTCTGCAGATGGTTTCTTTTCACATAATGTATTTTATCTATCCCAACCTTGAAGTTTGACAGTGGATCATTAGAGTTAATTCATGTTGCAGTAAAAATTGGGAGGTTCATGCAAGGCTATTACTTTGATTGTTGCATATCTGTTACATTAAGCCCTTGAGAGCTTTACTTGCGGGAGGGAATTTGTGGTTATTTTGTACAGTTTCACAGTTAACACTGCTTGCTTAGCTTCATCTACACTCCTACATCCAAATGCAATGGGTGTAAATCTGATTTCAGTGGTAATGCGCTACAATTTAATGGAGTCAGCGCTGCAAGGAGTTCCGTTGAACACTTGCTGGTTTGAGCAGGGCAGAGAAAGGTCCCTGCAGTCTTTAATTTTTTGGTAGTTGCTCATGTGTTTTGACATTGTCTTTAAAGACCAAATTGTGTCAGGTTTTCACATGAAATTTTGAAGACCAGTCGTTGAGCTTTTGCTGTTCAAGGTAACATTAAGCTGATTTTACTTTGTACTAGGTTTGAGAGAACTTCTAAAGTACTTTATTTGTTAAGCTTAAAGAACATGCTGTTCTGTAATCTGTGTGATTTTGTCATATTTATCTTCTTTGTTTCAAGGAATAATTTCTAAGTGCTGGTAGAGGCTGGGATACTTATATTCACAATATAATTACTCTTATTCTGTATGTGTTCCCACTTAAAAAAATTATTTTTAATTAGACTTAATTTTAAGTGGAGTTATTCCCAAGAAGTATAACAAATACAGAAAAAAATATGTTTATGGTATGATAACATATCAGATAAACTTGTAAAGCATTCAAGCAAGGTTAAATGCTGAAACTAGTCAATAAATCTGCTTTTATGATGAGGGCATAATATTTTAGATTATTAAACTGAGGAGGAGGTAATATCCTGCCAATTTTTTCCATTCCTGCTGTCATTCTGCCTTTTATTTATTAGCTGTTGTGTTTTCCATAGTCTTCATGTGTTTGCAGCATTCCACATCTTCTGGATTTGAAATTAAGCAAGGTATTAGAAGAGTGATTTTTGTATTTTATCAAATAAGTTCTTGAAACTGACCATTCTGAAATGTGGGGGTGTATGATGTTAAAAAATAGTTCAAAATACAAAAAAGAATAATGAAATTTTTTTCTTTTTTTTTTTTTTTAAGTGAATTTCAAATCCCATTGAAATTAGTCTGTGGTTTCCTTAATTTTATTGAAAATTTTAATAGGAGTTTTAAAGGCTGTACAAAAGAACCAGGCAGATGTAGGAAACTAATGCAAACTTCCTAGCTAATCTTCTTAAGCATTTCGTATAACATTACTTGGGCTAATCTGTATTTACAGCACAATTTTTGTGTGCCAGTGGCATGCTTGTGAAAAATTAGCCATCAACTGGTTGATGAACTTGCAAGTTGTTTATTTTTGTAACTTTTTTCTTCTGTGAGACCTTTCTTAAGAGTTTCTTCATCCTAACTTTAAAAAAAGGTCTTAGAGGTAGTTGTAGGATGCTGGGATATGGGAGTGGAAGTGGAAAATGCCGTCTGAAGAACCGATACATTCAGACATTCTCTGATACTATTTTTCTTCTGGTCTTTAAATTCCTGTGACTTTGATTTCTGCAGTAGCTATGCAATTGGAAAACTTACACCATTCTTTTTGCAATTCTGAGTGTATTAAAACTGTGTTTTAATATCATACATGCAGTACCTTTGAAGTCATCTGTAGCAGGTTGAATCCACGAGTGCAGTCTATAAAAATAATACTTCTGTGATTCTTTTTATGCCTCCTTATACTTCATTAACACTCTTCCGAACAGCAGTGTAAAATGTAGTGTTCTCCAGCTGAGATTCTGTTCTAAAACAAGTAAAAAGAGGCAACCCTCCAAACTCTACAACAGTGAAATTTATTTCACTCTGATCCTTCTCTTTGCCCCATTTATCTTCCTGCAGTCTTTGTCAGGCAGCAGCCTCCAAGGTTCTTGCTGTCCCTCACATTTTGCCTATCCTTGCATCTTCCACTGTCTGTGTTGTGGTCTATGTGCATATTTTTAAATGTTTTATTTAAATTGGTAAGTTGTCATTAGAAAAGTAAATTATAAGCCATTTTTGTTCTTCTATCCCAGAGTCTTGATTTGCCTTTCATCTGTTTGTATGGCTATTCTGCTGCCATCTCTAAATTGAAAGAGATCAAGGTTAGAATGTGGTTTCACAAGAGGCAGTGGTCTGAATGAAAGCCCTACTGACAGCTGCTCGAGTGGAGGTCTCCTCCCTCTGTTCCATTTTCCCTCTCCCTCTGGTTTTGTCTCTGTCTCTCTTGCTTTGTGCTAATATCACTGCTCCTTTCCAAGTGCATATTTGATTTGTTGAAAAGGCAGAAAGAGAAGTCAAGAAAATGGTGTCATCTTCATACATTTTAGTAGACTAATTTGGCTCACAGAAGAACCTGATGAACATCTTTGTTGGTGTAAGGGAAGAAGTTTGGGACCAAATGACTTGAAGCAGTGATGTGGAGTTGAGAGGAAGGGGAAGCTGAGAGGAGTTGTAGGTAAGAGTGGAAGGACAAACAACAAACCCATTCATTTAGTTTAAGGAAGTTGCACAGTCTGGTTCGGGTGTTAACTTGTAACATGTAGAACTGCATCCAGGGTTTGGAGTGCATGCGCTCTCTCTCAGCATTGGACATCAGCTGTGCACCAGCAGGTACTGGTATATCAAATAGGCAATACTTGCAGAAACATAAATTAAATTGATGATGTAGGGAAATGAACAGTATTTTTTTCCCTTGTTACTTGGTTCAGCTATACTTACATAGAGAACAATATACAAAAAATGTACTTGTAGAGTACATTCTTAAAGTATCTGCTGCAAAGAGTTTCATGCTGATGAAAAGCTCAACATATAGTATGCTTGACAGCCAAGCTAGTTGGGGGGGAGGTTTTTTTGTTGGTTTGTGTTTGTTTTAATTAGTGTAATTAAGTGTGATAGCTGCTACATCTTTGCATAAATCTGTACTTTTATTGCTTTTTGCCTGTCATCTTAGCAAATGTTAAGTGAGATCTCAAATTTCTCACAAGTATAAAACCCTGTCTTTTTTTTATACTCTTAAGTAAGTGGTTGTGTTTGTTACTAATGTTTTTTGGTAACTACCAGGTTAGCCTCTCTGCAGGTTAGACTCTCTCCAAATCTCCATTATCCCCACTGGATAGGTTTGTCATTTATTGTATCTCTCATCAATGAATAACAACAACTGTCAGTGAACTATTTGAGAAAGCCTTCATCTTTCCAGGAAAGGCCTTAAGGAGGCTTCTTTTTTCCCCTCCTCTTTTCTAATGAAGGGGTTGAAAGTTGTAGGATTCTGACTGTGTGTGCTCTGTGTGTCCTCTTCAGTACAGTTACTGTGTGTATTTTTCTATTGATCTCACTAGCCACATGGAGCAGGTTACACAGTTCAGAGGGCTGCTGGGTGGTAAGAATTACTTTTGTTGTTCTTCTGCATCCTTCATTCCTAGGGATGATACTTGATAATTATCTCTTAAATGCCAGTGTGTTGTTATTTTTATCTCGCTGTGACAGACTGGAACTTATTTCCCTCCTACACTCATGCAGACTTTCACATGATGCTTCAAAAACAGCTGAGAAGCCAAGCAAAAAGCAGGCCTGATTTGTATAAAACCCCTATATTAATTCAAAACTTCAGGTTGTCTTACTTATTGCTGTGTGCAAATCCAAACATTGTTCTCTGAAGAAGCTATTTCCACAATAACAATTTCTAGTGGGATCTATAGTCAATTAATACTTCTAACAACTGTTTTCTGGGATGGACCTAGTCAGTACTTGCTATCATTACAGATACTGATTGAAATAATTTGCTTTACTCTGTGTTAAGATGTAAACTGAGGATATCAATTCACATTTAGTAGTTACCAACTGCTAATTTAAAGGTATTTGTCACTACTTGCTCTGCAGTAGGACAGAGATTGTTCTGGAGCTCTCTGCTGTGGATGGGCTGTCTTCTTCATGGGGATCCCTCTGTGTGAAAGTTCTGAAATTTGCTGTCGGGAAATACCTGCTAATATTTACTTTAAAAAGACACTGAAAGTGCCATCCAGAAAACATATTTCTTGTAACATCTGAGCAAAGCTGATGTCTGAAGGGATGCAAACTGAATTGAAGCAAATTAATTAAGGAATTTGAGCAGATATTGGGAATAATATTTTTTTGTGTACAGTATTTGACAATTCTAAAAGGAGCAACTCTAAAGCTGTTTAAAATGATATTAGCATTGACTTAATGTAGCAGTATAAACGCATTTGTTGTGTAAGTGTGAAAATATAAATGATATAAATATGCAGTGGTATTTCTACAGATGTGTTGACAATTTGGGGCTAAAATCTACATTTTTAATTCGAAGCCATTTTAATTGGACTTTTTAGTAACTCAGGAGATACTAAGATGTTTTTTCCCCTCCCCCCCCCTTTTTTTCTCCCCACAGACATGAATGAAAAATAAAAAGTCCTGTGCAGTGTCTGGGGGTTTTGTAATTATTAATTGAATTGATAGAATTTTGAAAAAGTGATTGGGCCTTCCTAAAGGATGGAGATCATTGAACTCTGATGCAGTATTATATGGTCTGTTCATACATAAATCAGACTGGATTGAATAGTCCTGCCTAGGCTTACAATCTGAATCTCTTTAAGAACTGGTTTCTCAGCTTGAAATAATTTCTTAATTGGTGGAACATTAGTTGGTTATTATTGCAAAAAATAACATCTTCAGTGTTTTCTACATTACTGCAAGTCAAAGTTGTTAAAATACAGGTTGTTAAATGCTGAAAACAGCTTTAGGTGAAGCAGATTACCTTACACTTGCCTTTGGTGAACAGTGTACAGGCTTTGAGAGTGTTTGGGTGTTGTTTTTTTTTATACAGATGGACTTGGTTCAGCAAGGCAGAGGCATTTTCATGCTTTTTTACTATAGTGAAGTCATCACTTTACAGCAGTGCAAGGCTTTCTCAGTTTTTTCAGCACAGGAATTTGTTCTTTGTACCAGTTCCCTGTAAAATTACAGTTAAAGCGTGTCACTGATATGATGGCCCACAGTTTCCGTTCTCTAAGTATCACTGAGAATTTGTGTAGGCAGATGCCACTGCAGTTTTTGTGTTGGCACCTGTCTAAACTGTGTTGCACCTGCTGTGCTGCTCTGAGATTATCTCATGGTACCTTTTGCACACATACAGCTCGTTTGGTCAACAGACTTCATCACAGTTGCAATTTCTTCGGTATGTGTAATGAATAATGTAATAGAAGAATAGCAGAACTGTGCTATATTTAGTGTTCATTAACGTACATGTTCCCTCTAATCCTTTTAAAAATATGTTCTTGCAGCCTATTTGTACTCCTCTCTGAGCATATCATAGTAGTTTTGATTTCAGTAATCCTTTGTGGCAAGAAATAAATTGAGCAGTAGGACATGTATGTGGTATGAAAGCTTCTTTTTGGTTGCTCATTCTCACTGACTTTTCTGACGTGATGGGAGCAAGGCTTATGTCTACCAGCTGTCTTGCTGCTGCTTCCTGTAGTTAACACTGATTTCATAAATCTGGGGCTTTGAAACGTATTTTCTGAAAGTGTGCATTTGAAGTACATTTCCTAGTATTTAAAAAGTTTATTCATTATATGAAACTACAGATTCTCTTGCCCTTCACTGTTGAATTTTTTATACCCAGTTGTCTTTTTAATCTTTCATAACTTGTTATACCTGTAATATCAACATTCATGTAGGGTGAAAGAAGAATTCCACTCAGCGATGGTATGGTGCTCTGAGTAGCATGCTTGGACTCACTGCATCTGTGAAACCCACAGTGTTCAATGAAACAGCCAAGTACATTTAACAGAATTATGCAGCAAGATAAAAGCTTGGTACATGGTAGCTGGTATGAAAAGTGTTTCCATTCTCTCCCCATCCTGTCAGCAGAAGTGATGGATGATGAAGCTGACATTGTCATCACTTGCTCAGAGTGAACATTCCAGTGAGGTTAACTGACTTGCAGTGCAAAAGCTTGCACTTCTGAATCATCATTGAAGGCAGTCCGCAGAAACAGGAAGACGATGTTGATTAAACTTGATTGATACCTGGAAGCTTCAGATGAAGCCCTAAGGCCTGGAACTTGTTGGCTTTCAGCTTATGTTGGGTTTAGTCTTATTTTAGGACTTTTGACACATATTGGAAAAGGATGAAACTATCTCTGTGTTTTGGCCACTTCTACTTAATATAAGAGCTATGAACATAGTCTTCAGCCTGTGTATTTTCTAAGATGATCCTGCAGCGCTTGTGTGACTCAGATTGACAAGAGAAGAGTGATATATACTGTGTAATGTCCAAGTGTCCATATCCCTTCTTTTTGCACAGCTATAAAGAGACATATTTTTTTGTGTTGTTTAGATTCCAGTTTTTGTGTCCATTTTGATTTTATTACATGGAAGATTTGCTAAAACTGTGATCCAGTCTTAAGCCCTGCATGTATATTGAAAGTCTGACAACCACAGAGCCTTTTGTGCTGGAAAAGGGCTGTTGATGTTGCCATGTTGCCCTAGACACCCCCCCCCCCCCCCCCCAGATTGTTTGTTTCCAGATGTGATGCTGTGATGCATTGTCTTTTTCAGTCATCTTTGTAAATTAGTTAACAAGCATACCAAGTTAACAAAATCTGATTAAGAAAGGATTAGCAGTGGTGTTACAATATTGGTGTATATCAGGGCTATTAAAGGAATGTGTCACAGCTGCAAGTTCCTGAGCACCATCTTTGTGATGGATGATAAATTCATTTCATAGACTTAATTGCATTGCTTTTTACTGCTGAATATCTTCAGGTTATTTTGCTTTTCCCCTCACCCCAGTTTACTTTATGTAATAGGGCAGTAGATTAACAAATACATGATCTATAATATGCTGTCATAAATATTTTTTTATGAATATTGTATTCATTGAGATCATTATTATGCTATTTGGACCTTTATTATATTAAACAGATTATAAGAAATTTCAGAAGTGTCGTAAATACCTAAATATAAATTTCAGCTTCAGTAAACATTTTGAGACAAGTCGTGTATCAGTAGAAGAAAGTGAATTCTTCACATGTATTTATAATGGTAATCAGAGAGCAAGTTGGACTGTGTTATTGATTATGTTTAATCTTTTTTCTTTTTCCAGCTGCCCATATTTGTCAGAGAAGATTACACCTGCTATACCTGCAATTGGTGGGATTCTTTTCTTTTTCGTGATGGGGACCCTGCTGCGCACTAGTTTCAGTGATCCTGGTGTCCTCCCACGTGCAACACCAGATGAAGCAGCAGATCTAGAGAGACAAATAGGTAACACTGAAGGTCTGTTGTCTCTTCACTTTCCTCCCGAGGGTGCATGTACTGTGTGAAGGCAGTGTGCTGCTCTGCTCATGGGAGGAGTTACTCCCATCTTGTCCGTTGTTCTGGAGTTGTAATGTCTGATGACATTGCAATGATTCCTGTGGAAAGATGGTTGATCAGTTCTTCACCAACAAAGATAGTAAGCAAAATCCTGGCCTTGAAGAATCATAGTTATTACTGTAAATACTTTTCAGCAAGTCTGGTAGAAGTCTCAGTAGTGCACAAGAGAATACTTCCTAAAGTGTTTTTGGCAAGAAAGCTGTTATTGCAAAAGTTTTACAGTTGTGCCTCTTTTAATGTAATGAACCCTCAGAGTTTATCTGCATTTAATTATGTTGTTACTCATGTTGTGAAAGAGTTAGGTAAGTCTCTGTGTTAATATACAGTCTTGTAAGTTGATGCAGTCTTGGGAAGATTTTTCTTCAGTAAAAGTAATAAAATGTTACTATTTTTATTTGAGTAAAGCCAGCACAATTAAAGGAGAGTGAACTAGATTTTAATCAGCCCCATTTATCAAGAGAATTGTTAACTAAATTCTAATTGTGGAATTTCTACAGCTACAGACATGCTGAATAACTAAAGTGTGCTACAAGGATAAGAAAACACAGGATGAGTTTGCAGAACTGCTTCATGAACAGTGGTGGGTTTTGCTTATTTTTATGTAAGCTACTAAAGCTTACTAAAGGCTACTACATCTGCTTTAATATGAGAGTCAATAGAAATCCCATTTCTGAAGCAATTTCAGAGGAGCACTCACTCATATAATTGAAAAGACAGATAACAGGTTTATGCAGTCACAGGAGAAATACCTGCAGTGTCCTTGCTGTTTAATACTACTAGAGTACAGTCTTAGGTCTTGTTTACTGTGACAAATAATTTAATGCAGTAGGAGCAAAAGCTGTTGTTGTAGGTGCTTCTGCATCTGTAGAGTGTGAATTTGAGCAGTTAACTTCAGACTATTTTTTTTCTGGTTCTCTAGGTTGTATGTCCTCCACAGAGCGCTAGTGAAAATGTCTGAGGGGCAAAGTCATTGATTTAGACTAACACCATATTATGGTGTACACATGAAGCAGAAGTTCTAGTTTAGTTTCCTCAGAAAACAAATGTAGTTTGTACACACCTAAATCACACTGTGAACCATGGCCAAGTAAATGGGAATGATACAAGAATTCATGGCAAAATAGCAAAATGTTAACAGCAGTATGACCTCTTACTACATAGCTGTCAAGAGACTGAAAGCAGTCATGCAGCTATATCTTCCATTTAAGAGATCTGTTGGACAAAGAAATATTGATAAGGTAGAACAAAAAAAGTTGGTATTTGTATTCACTCTTTTAGGCCTTAATAAGCATTTAGCAGAGAAAAGGTAACAAGTTACCTTAGTTACTACCTTAGCAGTTGGTTGAATCTAATGGTTTAATTGTGATTAAAAGTCTTCTCAGAAGGACTTAGTTTCAGAAAACTGGTGCTGGAGGCTATTTTATTTTCTGGAAGCACGTGTTATCTTTGATACAGCTCAAAAAAGCAGCAGGATTTCAAAATACAGTGATGAGTTCATTGATCATCACTACAGTGAGATCATTTTTTTTCACGAGGTTTGGAAGTTCTTGACCGCAGCTGTTATACTATGTTATGTGTTCCGCTAAAAAGGTGTCTGTAATAAGCATTATTTTGTGTCTTTTAAAGTGTTTGGGTTTGAGTTCTGAAGTGGAATCAATGCATTTGCAACATGCTATATTTAGCAGCTAGTTGTATTTGCGCTGTATGTGCTTTGTCTGAAGGTTTTGAGGCTTTTAGAAATGTATGACCATGGAACAGCATCCTCAGACTTTGTGGAAAGGAAATTTTATAGACCTGGTATAGCATTCCAAACCAGTGTATTCTGCTGGCATTCACATTTCAGGAAGAAGATCTACACTGCTTTTTTACATTGTTTGGATTAACTGTGTATAGCTGGGAGTCAGCTGTCATTGCCATCACAGGAAGGTTACATTTAGTCAGTCGGGGCTTAGCTTTGGGCAAGGACCGTACCGAACATAGTATACAGGAAAGAAAACTATTAGATCCTACATGACCCAGATAGCTCCATCCCAGATGGATGCATTTCAATTCATACATATTTCTTCTGTTTGCTTACTTTTGGATATGGCACTCTGGATTATTCAAAAAGGTAATCTTCAGTTGGCCTGCCCTTACATGCCATAAAGAAATTTTAATACAAAATGGAGGAGTGTTGTGAAGCCATATTCTCACTGCACTCTAAATAAACGCATTAAAATGGATATGGAATGTTTTTTTACCAAGGAACAGGAATTCTCTTTGAACACAATAATTTCAGTCCTTGCTTGTGTAATAGAAGAATTCCTAATATTCGCAGAATCCAGATCTGTGAAAAACAAATGCCAAAGTTCAAATTTGTGTTGTTGGGAAAGCCAGCAGATTTCTTAAGACAACTGATTTTGGAGCTCGTTTTAGCTTTAGCCAGTGCTGTCACTGCAAACTCCTTTCGGAATTGAATACTGAGTATGTAAATGTGCTGCATAGAAGTAAGTTGCTATAATGGGTAATGGTGTATTTTTCTTATAGCTGGGAAGGAAAGGATGGAGACTGGGGGAAAAACACATCTCACAATTATTTGAGGAAGTGTAGGAAAAGTTACAATTTCCGTTCGCTTCTCTTTTTTGGCCCCATCTCTTCTCAAAAAAACTATTCTTTCTGTAAGAATTATGGGTGGGAGGAGGATGGAATTCAGACAGGGTATCTTCCTTAGTGTTGCCAAAAAGGAATGCTCCTTTATATCATAAAGCTGTGTTCCAATTTGTAGATAAATAATTGTTTAAAATTTAAGAGTTTTCCAGAGAGAGCAATTTCAAAATAGAGATTCCCATTTAGCTGTTTTATTGCTTTTGTAGTTACTGTGGCAGCTTGCCAGTATTCTGGTTTTTTTAAATTAAGGGGTTTTTCAATTTTATTAATGCAATATTTAAGGAGCAGTGGACATTTTTTGTCTGTTTCAGTACCGGAGATCCCAGTAAAATGTCTTATGATTGGAAGGTAAATATATTTGTTAGAGATTTGAAATCATAAGTCTATCATTTTAATTGAGTAACCTTTCATAAGACTTACTTGGAGAACTTAGATTGCTGTTAAACCTTTACATGTCATAAGCCTGACGTCTTGACCTCTCCTAGCTATTTTACTCCAGCAGTCCCAGCACACCTATTTTTTTCTCCTCTTGTGAAACACAAGTAATCTTAATTTGCCAGCCATCAAACTATTCTCTGCTGTCCTAATGATAAAGAACAGAATGTAATCTGTTTCCAAAGTGTAAAAGTAGGTCTTTATCGTATGTGGTATGAGTTACTTAAAACACTTAATAAAGGAAGCAGTACTTTCTAGATAAAATAAAACATATGTGATACTTTAGAAAGTTTAAATTAAGAAAATAGTGTTGTATGGTTCAGTTAAATTTAATCTTTCACAAATTTAGCATTTTAAAGTAGTTTAAAAATGAAAGCTTAACAATTGTTTAATGAGTACCAAACTTGTTTTTAAATCACTTCTACAGAACAACACACAAACCTTCCTACTTATATGCATAGAACCAACCCATTTGTGTTAATTGGTCTTCTGCCTTCTCTGAAAAACAGCACTGTGTGTGTCACTGCTGTACCTAATCAGGAGTTCTCATTAGGAAAAGGCTGGACCACCATAGGAGGGCACTGTATAGAAATCACACTCATAAAGCATATTTAAACCAGAACTAGGAGAACAGAAGACATTTGTGTCCAATACTGCTGACCAACCATCTTTCTTTCACTTATTATATTAACAAATTTCTTTGAACCCATTTTTGGCTAAGGATAGGATTTTGAAGTTGGTTAGAAGTAGGATTTACAGAAAAATCTTCAGGCTTTTTACTGCTGGTAATCCATGTTGTTTCTTTTTCTCTGTAATGAGATAAGTTTTAATGATTGAGAGAATAATTTATTCCTACTATAATGTGGGATAATTGTAACCAAAATCTGAAGCATAACTGTGTATGAAGAAACATGTATTTGAGGGAAGTTATCTTAGCCCTGGTTAAAGTAAAGGATATACTTGTTGCTTCCCTTACTAAGAAGTTTTCTGAGTGAAAAAAAGGGTCATCAGTTTAGACAGAAAGGCAGCTATGGTGTTTTGAATTGTGCCACTGGTTGCTGATAGATCAGCCACAGGAAAATCATAGTTCTAATTCCTTAAACTGTTTGAAAATTTAATAAAATCTTCCTAAACACTGCGAGGCATTCGCACCTGTGTTTGAAAAGGGACAGAGAGGAGGTTAAGATTGTGAAAAGATTAGTAGTATCCATCTAGGTACTGTCGTATGTTCCCTATCATCTCTGTAAGTACTTTTCAAATTCTGTGTTCATTTCTTTGAACTTACTGAGTCTCTTAGGCAGAAAATGAAATTAAAATCCATTACTGAAGCTGCTACTGAAATTTACTTGCTGATTATCTACCTCTAAAAATGGCAGTGCAGTTGGGGGAAAAAAATTTTCAGAACAAAAACTAGGATAACTTATTCTTTTCATGTAAAACAGTGGTCTTTCTAATGGGAATTTACCTTTTCAGTAATTACGTATAAAGATGATAGTGATGATGGTCTGCTAAATGATATTGCAAGTGAGCTTTTGAAGAGTAGTTATTAGGATTTAGTTATCTTGCTAAGACAGTTTTTTCACCATTGTATCCAACTACTTGGTGAAATCTTGAGTGTTCTGTAAATCATGTTTTAAATACACCTTCAGTAAAGGATTTTCCCCAATTTAACCACAGCAAACAAATTCCTCAGTTTTTAAATCCAGTATTCATATATGTGGTATTTAATTGTATCTGGTTTTGAAATGAATGTGGTGTAATAGTCTCTCTAGAATTTTAGATGTACAGTTTAATTCTCTATTCTTATAGAATGGCAGACGTATAAGCAGGCTATAAATTAACTGTCTGTGTTCTTGGCTCCATTTGAAGGATGAGGTATATTTGAACACTGGCTAATTGGCATAGAAAGTGGCTTAGATAAATTATTTTCATAATCCAGAGGTTATAAAGACACACGCACACACAAAAAAAAAAATAATCAAAAGGAGCAGTGAAGTTGTTCTTTGGGTAATAACATAGACAGGCAAGGCAGAAGGCAGCGCTGTAAGAATGTACATCTGGTTGTTGTGGCCTAAACACAAGAAGTTACTACAGTTTGTTCTGGAAATTTGTTCAGGTTTTGGTTCGTATTTCTGGAGAATCCTGTGCTTTCTGGTGTTTAGAGTCCATTCTGGGCTCTCTTCTGCCTCTTGCACTGCATGCTAGGTACATATATCCTTGCATTCTGCCCTGTCTTTCCTGTACTTCTGTTCAGCCCTGCCTCCATGGCTCTTAGCTGAATCCTGCTTGGTTGTATCTGGTGGTTGGCTGTCACTCCTTCCTGTTTTTCTGATCCTTCCTTTTACTCTGCTATTTACTCACCTTGTGTTTCTGTGGTGGATTTACTCAAAGCTTTTCCTTTCTCTGGGTTGGGCAGGTGCCATCTCTTTCTTGTGGAGGTGGTAGGGAGGTAGTCAGATTCCTTGACTCTTGATTCCTTGCTGTGCTTGACTGCAGCAGTCTCCAATAACCCAGTTCTGCTGGAACATGTCATCCTTGGTTTCTCTGCAGTGGTGGAGTGTTCATAACCTTTTCATAAACAGGTTAATCTGTGCTCTGCAGTAAAGAAATACAGAAGTTAACTCTATAGCTCTTAACAAGATGCTGCTGAGGATAGCTAAGCTGTGACAATACCAACACCCTGCCCATCTTTTTTCTACCAAAGTTTGTGCAGAAAAAGTTCCATGGTAAGCTCAAGGATACAGCATGTGCTAGGTTTCAGCTCCTTTTTCAAATTTGTCTAATATGATAAAGGTGTTAAAATGTTTATAATTCATCATGAGTTCCAAAGGGGTTGAATCATCTTTCTTAAGCATCTGAAAAACAGAAATTGGTATCTTAGGAAAATTCTCCCAAAAACCAAGAGCTTGATTGAGTGGAAGAATCCTGGTGATACCTATGCAAAATGCCAGCCTCTGAGTCTCATCTAAATAGCACCTCCCATTTATTTTTGATGTAATAATTTGAGAAATCTAGGTGGAGTTTGTTGTCACATTGGAAGGTTACTAGACTGTGCTGTATCTCCATTAAGTACTTGGGGTGACTTCCTTATAGCAGTTCAGGTACCTTGGTCCTGCAAGAATATGGATTGTGTGTTTGGGGGTTTTGTAGTAGGGTAATGAAAATGCTGGAGCCCCATCTAGTGCATGAACATCTAACACTGCTAGAGAAGTTATAAAATGTGTCAGAGCAGAGAGGATGGAAGGCAATCCCATTAGTGGGAAATTTTTAACTTTTTGTAAAGTGTCTTGCATTACTACATCTATAATGGATTAGAAAAGTATAAAAAGTAGTGATTAAATGGAGGTTCATTTGGGGAAGGTGGTTCTGTAAAGGTTAATCTTAATGTGCCTTAAAAGGAGTGCATATGTTAGAAGATTATCTGTATTAGAACCCAAGTATGAGCAGTCCAAGTGAAGGCTAATTACAGTGTGAAAACATCACTGAAACACCAGGACATGTTTAGCACATTTGGGTGAGATAAATCTGAGTAAATCCAAGCACATTGGACCTTGCCGTGTTGCTTTGTTCAAAAACAAAAAAAAATTGTTAATAAACATAAAGACTGGGATTTCAGGTTTGATCATGCAATGTAGGATTGTGGGTGAAAGTTTGACTCCATGGAAAGTCAGCAAGGCTGTTGTTGTTAATTTCACTTTCATTAGCTTTCATCCTTGGATTTTGAGATTAATTTTCCTCAGAGAGCTAGGATTTGCTGTCTCCCTGTGAACTTGAACTTCCCTGCAAAGGTTCAGAAGGAAATCCTCTTAGAAAACCAATGTTGTAAGTATAATGGGCTGGCCAGTAGTCTCCCTTTTCTGCCAGAGAAGAGGGAAGTGGCCTTTGAGAATTTGCCAGAGCCTATTTTAAAATAAAATAAATACAGTGCACTTTTTGAACATCTTAAAAAGTGGGAAAATACTGGGTTTAGTCATTGTGCATTTTGGATGCATAAATGATTCATTAGGAAAAAGAGCTTTTTTCTTCTGAGCAATTCACCTTGACTGGTTTAAGTATTTTTGTTTCAATGATCATGTACGTATTCAGGAACAATAAGATTTTGTAAAAGAATACGTGAAAGATTACTGTTATTTTAGGAAATTCAATGATTCACTGATTGTAGTAGTATAGAAAGCTACATGTATAGAAAATTCAGGCTTTGTGTGCATTTTTTACAATTATGCACCTAATTTGAGTATGAGTATCAATTGGTCATCATTGGTTTATTAATGAGCGCTATACATTCACGTGCTAAATGCTTTTTTTGATAAATAGCCAATTGGTGCTAATAACCTACATTTTTCTTTGCAATTTAAGTCTATTTTGACCAGGCTGTTGTCAGAAATGGGCGTAACAGTGTGTTTTGTAAGGCCCATGAATTTATAGAAAGGCTAAGAATATTACAAGCCTACTGCGGATGTTGTCACCCAAGTACAGTGTATTGAAATACATTTATCTTTTTCAGTGGTAGTGACTAATATCAGCTACAGAGGATTTTTAATAACAAAAACTTCCTATGGTGATTTTCTTCCCTAAAATGTATTGTCTTTTGTAGACAGTTATTTAAATAATTTATTTCAGCATTTCATGCAGCCTGTGATAATTTGTTTTACAGAAAATAAGTTTTCACTGCAAACAAGGAGGCTTTTCTAAATGTAGTCTCTGGATGATGAGAGATTCTTCCCTATTTTCTGGATTTAGGAATCATACATGTCTCCGTAAAGCTTTAAATAGTGTAAGCACAGTTGTGCTGTGCCCTTCAAAGAACATCTTTTCAGCTTAGTGCTGAATTAGAATTCAAAAATCAAAAATTACCCAACTCAAACTGATATGTCATGAGGACAAATAAACTGTTATGCAAGTAAATAAAAAAATACATTTTTTACTATAACCCGAACAAATTATTTCTGTTGACCTCATCAAATTCTTGTACCTGCTGGAGTGCTTTAAAATCACAATTGTTAAACCAATGCGGTTTTTTTAAATGACATAACTATAAAAAAATAACAAAAAAGGAAACTCAAGATAATGCCCACGTTGCACATGAAACAAATTTTATTGTCTAGTTGTGCTTCAGCATGTTAATACACCAGTAGCTTGTAATGCAATACTTACTTACTTAATTCAAAGTACTGTCAAGTAGTGTTGGCCTTGAGGTCAAAATCGGTAATATGGATTGTTACGGAGCCATACAGTAATCTCTGCTTCCGCGTGCAGACAATAGGACCTTTTTCAGCATTGCAGGAACATTGCAGGAGGTAGTTTTGATACAACATAAGCAAATGCCTGTAGCTCATCAGGGTCTAGTAGGCTGCTTCTAAGCTGCTGTTTCTTCAGTATTCACTATTTTGTTCTCATAAGAGACATTCAGGAACTTCAAACCCTGATTCTACCATTCTCAGCTATTGCTCCCCTCCTTCCCACCCTCTTCTCAAGAGTTTTCTGAAGTCCAGTTGTTTCAGTGGTCATGTTTACAGTGGTGTCCCACAAATACTTTTATTGATGCATATTTATGAAGTGGCGAGCTTGTTGCAATTGGGAATTTCTTAAGCTCGATTTGCTGCCAAATCTAGTAAATTGTTTAATGACACCTTTGCTAGCAGTTATGTTACAGCTAATTTGAATACCTTACGAGGTAGGAGGCTTTCTAGTTGTCCCCTTGGAAAATGTAGTTTGTAGGCTGTGTAAACGTGTCTACAGACCTGTCAGAAATTGTGAGTGATACTTCCAACAATTTGAGCTCAAATGCAAGTCATGGATCTTTCAGTAACCTGTCATTACAGTTCCACATTTGTCCAACATGAAAGTGAGGGGGACAACTTGATACACAGTTATGCAGGTGACTATGACTTTGAAATGTAGTTTCATTCATATATTGGAAAATAATTTATTTTACTTCCCCATTGTTCTTGCTGTTCAGCCTGTCCAAGAGTAATAATTTAGGGTTGTTTGTTTTTTTTTTTTCACTTCTGTGGTTTGATTTGATTGTGATTACACAACAAACTGGGAAAAAGGTACCGCTTTTACATGTTCAGCTTTCAGAGTATAGCTCAGCTTGCACACATTTAAAGGACAAAATTGAACTTCAGTGATTCAACCTAACCAGTCCTTTAGTTGCTGGATAAAATGAGTGCTGATATTCTAAAATAAAGCAAAAGTAAGCAAACAAACAAAACTCAGAACCCCACCACTTGCACCAAATGAGGTAGTTGGAAACTATTTTTATGCAACAAACTTCAAGATGTGTAAAAGTAACACTGGGAGTTAGATATTCAAACTTAGAAACAGCAGGAGCTGTGAAATACTATTCTGGATGTGCTCCATTTTATCACAGCATTTAAGAGATCTCAAAGTGATGACTGATCTTATTTCTACCAAATACCAAGGTCTAATGACAGATCTGTTGTTGCTTAAGTAAATGTGCAGATTCTATATTAGGTTGGCGAATTTCTGCATCACTTCTAGAGAGTCTTTTTGTTGTTATAGGAATTCTAAAAAAATTTATTAAAATCCTAAAGATAATTTGTCCAAGTTTTACCATCCTGCTACAGTGGTCATAGTTTTTAATGTATTCTCCATGAATTATTGGGGGTGTGAAAGTATAAGAGTTTTGTGATCAAGGTTGATGTCAGCATTTGAGAATTGGGTTGGGTGATCTCTTTAATTCGAATTGATCGGCTATGGATGCTATTTGTAATTAACTGTCTTTTTGCTACATGTTATTTTAGGAGAATACAAATGGGAAAAAAAGTTGTTTATTTTAAGTGTGTTGATATCAATTTAAAACTTAAAATAGGTTGCCATCAAAGACAGTTCTATGCATACACCAAAGCTCATGTGAAAAATGCAATGCGTTCTATTTCCATGTTTAGATATTGCAAATGGCTCCAGTTCAGGAGGATATCGCCCTCCTCCCAGAACAAAAGAAGTGATCATCAATGGACAGACAGTGAAATTAAAATACTGTTTTACTTGCAAGATTTTCCGCCCACCTCGTGCCTCACATTGCAGCCTTTGTGATAACTGCGTAGGTGAGTAAAAAAAAAAAAAAAAAGATATGGTGGATGTTCAATTTAGTAGCTTATATATTGTTACGAATACTTTTGATATGAGAGAGAAAGAGTTAGTGACAAGATTACTCAAGAGGTCACTTGCTGTATTAATCTTTCTTTCCTGTAAGCTCTGTTACATGTTAAGAGTTTTAGAGGAGTTGGGAGATTTGGCCTAACAGATGGTTGTTGCTAATCTAAGGAAGAATATCTTCTGGTGCATACATCTTTCCTAACCTGCTCTGCCAGACAAAGAACACACCCAGTTCAAACAGAGCGGCATAGTATGTGCGCTGAACTTTCCAGTGCAGAGAGCAAAGCTTTATGGGAGTCTCTAGAGTTGTTTCCTTCATCAGACTACACTGAGGGCAAGGAAATGTTTTTTTCACTTCATTATAGGCTAACTATGTGTCATAGTTCAAATGGTTAGAGCTTGCACTGTGACCAGAATACACACGATAGGTGATTCTTACCTGTGAACAGTTTTAAGACTAGAAATCTGAAAGTCAGAATCCATAAGAAATAGCTGGACAAACATGCTATTTTGAGAGTAAGATGTTGTCAAGACCTAAGAATATTTTGTAATGATAGGTTGGATTTTTTCCTCTGAACATCTTATTTCATTACTCTCTTCTTTGGAGGGCAGACAAGGTGATTAAGATATGCTTGGATTTAAAAGCAAACCAAAAAAACCCCACCAATCAAATCTGAGTAGTTTCTAGTTAATTAGATCACATTAGAGTTCAGTGCAGCTGATTAGCACACTGTTGAGCCTGGATCTTATGCATTCAAGAAAATAATGTAGAAAGATGTCTCCAGATGAGAAATGTAATTGCAGCATTCAGGAGCGTTATTTTTAGATATAAAGCAGTCATTGGAAGAATTACAGTTTCATGTTTAGATGATATTCATTTAGGGAGTACACTTAATTCAGAGTGAGAAATTTAGCCTTTTGGCCCTGTACAGTTGATTGGTATCTGTAGATGTTTCCTTCAGTAAATAATTTTTCTGATGTGTTAAAATTGAGTAAGTGTTGTAAAAGCTGTTGAGCTTGGCAAATAGGGATGTTTATGAATTACAGTTGACACATTTTCAGAAAAATATTTTATCAGATATGTAACCTGGACGTAAAAGTGTTGTATTGCTCAGCAAACCTGATAATATGAAAATGAAGTTGTTCACCAGTGCAGTAAATAAAAGTTGAAGGCTGTTGTCTTCACCAAGAGTGCATAAATAAGAGCAACTCACACACACACATCCTGAAGCTTATTTTAAGGTAATGTTTCAGGTTTTTTAATAAATTGGTATGAAGGATTTTGTTACAGATTATTCTGTAATCTGATGGTGTCCTTGTCATACTAAATTTGGAAAACATACTCCATGAAACATAAAATTAGTGATGGCAGGTAACCAACTCAATCCTTGCTTTCTGATTATGGCTGTGCCTGAAGCAACAGATGTGAATTATTATGAATGTAGATCAAAAAAGTCTGAGCAAATGACTCATAAGAGTGATAATTGTATCCAAGATTAGTCTTTTCTGCTCAAAAAATAGCTATGATCATTGTAATATCCTCTTGCACAGTTTTAAATTTGAAGTTATTTGTGTTAAAAAAAAAAATCCATTCATTTAGTGGAATGAATTTGCTGTGTTTTTTCTCCTCACCTCATTCTGCAATGGGAATTACAGTCAGGGTGCATTGGATAGTATTTCTGTTTCCTGATTCAGTACAGGTATTTGTCATGTAACTATTCAGGTCTTTTGAAGGAAAGAAGTGAAAGCTGCAAGTACCTGCAGCTAATTTTCTGTGAAAAATAGATGTCAAGAAAATAATTTTGCTCACATATTTGTGAAGAACTAACAGAGCATACACTTAATCAGAATGTGTTACATAGTTTACCACCACTCTTTAAGTTAGGATTGTCTATATGATGATGCTTTTATTTAATTTTAGTTTAAGAATAAATCTTATAATAGCAATGGGTGTTCTTCTGCCACTGTTGTTTGCTATTTCCTTACTGGTGTAACTAAACACAAAAATATTCCTACTTCACACACATACAGATGCATAAGTAACTTAATATTGCATCTCACTACCAATATGACTATGCATTCCTTTCTACCACGTAGTTCTGGAAGCTTTTGCTGCAGTTGTAAACTAGCTACAGAGACTGTGTGATACAGGAATGGAATCTTTCTTCAAACCAGCACTCACTACTTAAAAAAACAGTATGCTATTTTTTCCTAAAGGTGTTTTATGGTACTGGGCAAGTAAGTGCAGTTTTAAAGAGAGGTTCTTACGTTCCATATTTTCTATTGATGCTTTTCATCCTGTAAGGAATCCTTAGCAACATTTTAAATATGTGAGTACAACAATTATTCATTGTTGGCATTTTCCCTCTTGAATTGATCCTAACGTTCTAGTTGTCCAGTAAGCATATCTGTTACTTATCTTGTTTCTAATTTTAATTTCCTCATTATTTTTTAATAAATGACATGTATATTTAGATAAAAACATGAAGAAATAGCTTTTTGTTAAAAAATCAAACAGACCACACCAAACTAATTTGAGTTCTACCCATAATAATGTTTCAAACTCCTTTAGCTTTACAATGTGTTCATAATAGTATCCCAAAAAAATTCTAGATTTTTATAAAAATTCAGTTTGTTGCATTTTTTTGCATTTGTTGCATCTTTGATCAAGTAAGTGTTCCCTGAGACACTGAGATACTTTGGGTGTATTCTTGACATGCTTTCTTTTAACTGCCTTAGTGATTGGCAGTTGGAAATTAGCCCTTCAGAGTTCTTCTGTGTACCATTATGTTGCTTGAAGATTATAATTGAATTTAAAATAATGTACACATAAACACAAGAGATAAAGAAAAGAATAACAACAGCAGACAAATTCTGAGCTCAGGCTAGTTATTGCAGGGTTTTAAAAAGAGGTTTTGATTGCACTGTGTGATGCTAGTAAGAAGCCATTGGTTGGCTTTGGTTCTGAAATGACCAAATTACTTTAAAAATGTATTTATCTATTTATGGTCATTTCAACACTAATGCTGTAATTTCCTTGTTGGTTGTTTGGTTGTTTGGTTGGTTTTAATAAATAACTTTTGTCTTTTTTAGTTTAATTTCTATAATAAAATCATCTCCCTAATGGGGAGGGACTCTTCATTAGGGACTGTAGTGATAGGACAAGGGGTAACGGGTTAAAACTTAAACAGGGGAAGTTTAGATTGGATATAAGGAGGAAATTCTTTCCTGTTAGGGTGGTGAGGCACTGGAATGGGTTGCCCAGGGAGGTTGTGAATGCTCCATCCCTGGCAGTGTTCAAGACCATGTTGGACGAGGCCTTGGGTGATATGGTTTAGTGAGAGGTGTCCCTGCCCATGGCAGGGGGGGTGGAACTTGATGATCTTAAGGTCCTTTCCAACCCTAACTATTCTATGATTCTATCTGACTATTTCCAAGCAATCTGTTTAAATATAGTACCAAATGACTAATGAGAAACAGTGAATAATAATTAACAAGCAGTAAATCAGCTTAGTCCAATAATCTGTCTAAAGTATTCCTGGTATTCACATGCCACAGTTTTGCTTATCAAGTGAAGTAACTGGTACAGACTGAGGCAGAAGTCCAGATGGAAGAAAAGATCCATTTATAATAATCTAAAACAATATGGCCATTTTATTTCTTTCATAATCTGTATGTCATAAGTTTGTGTGTGACTGATGGATGAAAGTAGCTTCTCTTCTCCAGTTCCACTATGTTTCTTTCAACACATGACTTTTTTCCAAATTTTTGAAGTTGTCTATCACAACCTTTAAATGTTTAGTTTGACTTTTCTGGATCACCAATGAACATGAGAATGTCATATTAAGTTAGACCAACGTTTCAGTTTGTGTAGTAGCCCATTTCCCACCATGGCCAGAGAGGATACCTGGTGAAGAATAGGAGAAGAGGGCAAGCACTCGAGGATGCTTTCCATTGAGTATTCTTATTTACAGCATATGCCTTCTTGAACCCTGAGGGAACATCCCCTTTTTTTTTAATAACCCTTGATAGATTCTAGTTGGCCTTCTTTGTACCTAATTGTACCTAATACAAACTTCTTTAGATGGGGAACCATAATGCCAATAGTGCTGAGGCACACATGCCATACATTTTTTGTTTCTGTAGGAGATAGGATTCCTTTCACTTGTAAGTCTGGTTGCTTTTCTATCGATCCCAAACATGAGACCAAGTGTCAAGTTTTTGGCAAAATTTTTTACAGAAAATAGTCTATATTGGAAGCCAATAGACACCTCTTTTCTGATTAAATCACTGCTTCTGTAAAGCACTTCTACCAGGCAACTGTAGGTATTGTCTTTTGGTTTTGGTATTGACTGAACTACATTAATTTATTGTTTTGAAAATACAATATGCTAGCACTCTTCTTTCATTACCTTATTATCTCCCCTCTTGTTTTCAGTTCTTTTTCATGACCTTTGCCTTCTTTCCTTACATTTCCAGCAATGAGGAGAATATAATTTTCACTTAATTTTGGGGCCTGATTTTTGAACCTGTTAAACCTTGGTTCTGGATGTGCAGAAGTGACTCTGTAGCTGAAGAGTTAAAAACACAAAGTTGGCTGCTATGTCCTTTTTTTCTTCTTCTTTTGTGTATTTTTTCCAAGTTTTTACATGTGAGAAATGGCTTCGGCTCTTTCTGTTTGTGCTACCTTTTTGGGCACCCAAGATGCTGCTGAATGGAGTATGCAGCATCACAGAAGTCATATTTGTTTATGATTGTGCCATCTGTATACTGTATGTTAGAAATTCAGGGAGCATGCCATGTTTGTCAGAGTTTTTAAGTCTAAGCCAAACCAGTGGTAAATATGGTAGAAAGTCTCTTAAAAAAATACAATAGTATAATAGATTACTTCATAGAGAGACTGCAGCTTTTATATACTGGTCTGCATATTAAAAAAAAAAAAGCTGAGATGATCATAATACCCAACTATGTAAATAATGTTGTAAGCCACAGATGTCAGACAGTAGTTACCAAGAAAAATTAGGAACCTAAGACAAAAAATACTTATATATTTGGTGCAATACCAATTTGAAAGAGGGTTAGGAATTCAAAGGCAGATACAGAAGTGTGAATAAAACACTGTGCTTTCATGTAGAAAAGAGAGGAACAAGTCCATAAATTTTGTGGATGCTGATACCTGGTAAGGATACTATGCGTTCCCTAGAGACAAGTTGGGATTTTTAACTCTCTTCCTCCATGGTTGGCTGTGTGTCTGGCACTTATTTGGTTCCCAGTGTGTGAAAGTATTGACAAGAATAGGTATTTAACTAGAGATTGTTAAGCAGTGAGGTCCTTTGCTGTGCACTCTTTGTACCTATCAAAGAACAGTCATTCTGAACTGCTGCTGCTGCCTTTGAACATGTCACCATTAATGTGCATGCACAGGGATTTGTTGTGAATTAGTCGACATTTATTATTGGAGATAGCAGTGAAGTGGGCTATGTGACAATATAGTTTAATTACTGTGAGCTATCCTAGGGCAATGGATGGATTTTCTCCTAATAAATCAATTGCTATTTTTATTTCAAAAATTAAGCATGTTTATTTTCTTTTTGTGATTAACATTAGCCTGCTACTATTTAAGCTGATGAACATGGGAAAAGCTGACATTGCAGCTGATTTGCTTAAATAAACCCCACCCAAATATTTGAGCTGTCTGGGGCAGTATTTAAATGATTTTAAGAGTGAAATATTTGTTGAGTAGCCCTTGTGTTTGTGTTTCTGATTGACCTTTTGTTGTAGATATCCATATACACTATTAATTCATTTCAGTAATACAGGCCCATCTTTCCCAATGTTACATCTCTATTTCAGTTTACATCACCTTGTAGATTATTGTAGTGACCAGAATGTAATCTGGAGTAAACCTTTGGTATTTCTCAAAAGTGAATTTGAGGCTAGAAAGCTCTTTTTGTACAATTTGGTTTTCTTTGGGTGTTTTGATTTGGGATCAGAGTACACAAGTACTGAAGTGTGGCAATTTAAAGGATCCATTGTGCATTGTCTATAGCAGATGTTCTAAAATAACATCAGCATGCATATAAATGTAACTTGCAATCAGTCTTTTGTTACTCTGCCTCTTTTTCATGTAAGTTCCTACTCCAATTGCACTCCACAAAAGTAGCAGCAAAGGCATTTTTAGGGGAATGACTGTCACACAGGTGAATGTCTAAGTTAAATTGATCCATGTATTTGACTGCTGTTGGCAATTGATGGAAAGTCTCATCAGTGGCTTTTTTAAATATGATTAAATACATAAATTTCTGAGG
Source organism: Pezoporus wallicus (assembly GCF_028554395.1). Lineage (NCBI taxonomy): Eukaryota > Metazoa > Chordata > Aves > Psittaciformes > Psittacidae > Pezoporus > Pezoporus wallicus. The sequence continues at coordinate 3,807,631 of NW_026635157.1, forward strand.
AGTGATGACTTAAGTAGTGGAACTGAACATCTCAGCTAAGGATAGGTTTTATGAAGTTTGCCTTGAATATCAGATACAAGATTTTTTACTAATTAAGCTAAATTATTAGATATTCTGAAGTGACTGTAAGGGATTTAATGCTATAGTTATATTGGCTTTTGTGCATGTGTGCATGACTCAGCAGGCTATTGGATTGGACTGCTGTATCTTAGAAGAAAAGAAATATTTTTTTGTAATAAAACATGTTCCTTATATGAACTTTAAAAACCTCATTTGTTTGCCTAAACATTTTAAGAGCACCCAGATTCTGAAAGTGCCATTTGTCATACAAAATGTCAGATCAAGAAGCCTGAATAGATGTGATCATATCATGACATCATAGTCCTACAAAAAGCTGTATTTGTCATCATTACAAATCCATGCAGATGTGTCGGTATCTCTACATAATTGTTCAGTGTGCATCCACGACAATGGACTCTGTAGTCCTATGTTGTACTGCTGCTATCAGAAGTAATTTTGAGTAATGCTGGACCAGTTGTTTGAGCTGTAATGTGATTTTTCTTTTGACTGACACAAGATTCGAATAGCAGGCTCTTCACTCTTTTCAGTCCTGGGATGCATGTTTGCATGTGCTCAGTAAAGGTGGTAGCATTTGGTGAATGCCTTAGGTTTGTGTCTTTCTTTACCCTACAATGCTTTACTTCAGTGGGATGGAAAAATCAGCAAGTCAGTTCTAACCTGTGCTCATTGGAGTCTGCAAGTAGTTTGACCTAGATATTTTTGCACCAATACACTTTCTGTCTTTGAGACCTGCATTGACATTATGCTTTAGTAAAATGTACGTTGGTGTGCAGTGATCCAGTGGAGCAAAGGAAGAAGAAAGCAGTTCATAAATAATAACAAATGTTTCTGAGATCACAGTGTGAACAGGTGGGAAAAGCTGTAAGCTGAAGAGCCAGGCTGGCCTAAAAATGTTCCATGTAAAAATGCTTTTTTGTTCGTTGTAAATTATAAAGCTTTTGCTAAATGTTTTGAAAGAGTAAAGGAAGCATTGGGGTCATTTTGTCTGTGGTTTCCTGAAGCGTAGTGATTGAAAAAATGGAAGCTGAACATTTAAGGATTTAAGAGTCTACATGCTGTGCTGTGGAAAAGTAGAGATTTGACTCTTTCATTCTGGACAAAAAGGAACATGCTTTGGTTTGGCTTCTGAAGCAAATACTATAAACGCTCCATATACAAGAACTTGGCTTATTAAAATGGGAAATGTTCTCTTTTAATCTGAGCTATCCAGCAGTTAATGTTTCTTAATTTTTCAAATGTATGTATTTTTGGGAAGGTAAAAACTGAGAAACGTCTAAGGTATGATGTAACTGGTATGCTGTTCTGTCATCTACTTAGCATATATTATTAGGTAAGTGTTAATGAGACCAGTGAGTCATATTGACAGTTTGCTGCTTGAACTTCATCCTCTTTTTTTTCCCCACCTCTGTGATTCTCTGCTTTGTTCCTATTCACACAACCCTTAGTAACACAAAGCCATGGGTATGTCAGGTTTTCTCACTAAGCAAGGAATAAAAATGTTCTTTTTTTTCCTGCTAGTTCAGAAAACTGACCTGACTGATTCATCAGCAGCTTAGACAGTTAAAGAAGGAAGTGGGATGAAGTGGCAGGGAAGGCAGCATGTCTTCGTCTCTTTCACTGCTACTAAGTTTTTGGATTGGCTCAGTTGTCTGCTAAAGCCTCACCCTTTGGATTTGGTTATGGGGCTACTGGCTATCCTCAGGAGTTATTACCCAAATTTGAAGTTGCTGATCACTCGGGAAAGACTAGTCAAACAAAGTCACTGGTGTAGGTTTACTAACAGCTCTTGAGGTTTCTTACCTCTTTGGTTTTCTGTGGTCATTACAAACAGCATTTTTAGTCTCCGTTTACCCACCTCCTGCTTTCGTTGGTACTTCACTTTATAAACTGTTCGTACATGTTCTTTTTGTATGCTTCAGCTTTTGTTCTGAGACCCTGAAAAAGTAATCAAAACTGGATTTTTCCTGCAGTCCTGATAAGCGTTAACCTGTAGTAAAGTTGGTGTTACAGCTAAGCTAATTAACACTTAACTGTGTCTGAAAGGATCATTTCACCTCTTTTCTGGCAGTGTGTTCTCACCGCTTCGCTTGGGCCTGCCTTGGTGTTTGATACTGTGATGAGCTAGTCGGGGAGCTAGGCAGCAGAAAATTAACCATAGTTTTAAGTTCATCTGGCTCTGTCAACCAGCTCCCCACAGGGTAAAATGAACACCAGGCTTGGTGTTAAGATGCAGAGCCAGGAACACAGAAGCAAGAGACTGGTTCACAGGACTGCTAAAAAGGGGAGAAGCTGCGCCATCATTTTAGCTGTAGTTCTCAATTACATAGGTATAGCTGTCATGTCATACCACATCCTGAAGGCAAATACATTAGCAATACAAATACCTTGTTGCTGTTTTTGCTAAAAATTGAGCGCAGGAGATGGTCTATTGCTACTTTTCTATCCATGGGATGCTTCCATAGGCAAGCATTTCAGCCCTCGCAGCTTGCTTCCTGCCTGATTGAGAGTTCTAATTCACTTTTTATTATCAATAGTTTGTATTACCAATGTTTTGATTCTCTTCATTTGCCTCAAATATTTTTACATCAACTTTGTCATGAATGTATGATTAATTTCATCAATACATTAACTATACCCTGTGAATTTAAACCAGAACTGCAGTCATCACCTTGTAACAGTCTTGTTCTTCATAACAATGAGCTACATTTCTATTTGCTCTGCATTTTAAATTTTGGAGGGCTGTAATTGCCAGGCTTTCTCCTCATCAGAGGTTTTTCATTTCTCAGTGAAGGTAAATTTTAATTTTGCTGCCAGCGTTGTCCAAGCTGAGTAGGGATGTCAGGCAGAGCTTACTTTTTCAAACCATTGGTGGTTCAGTTTGCAGGCATCTGGAGTGCTGGAGGTGAACTTTAAGTTAATGTATTATTTGTTCATTAAGACTTACTAAGCCATGTCTATTGTAAGAAAGAAGGAACAGCTCTAGATTTAAGAGAGTTTGTATTTCTTAACAGCATTAGAAGTTTCTGCTTAGTTGTCTGTTCATTTTGCCAGGATTGGCTGTTTTCTCTTGTTTTAACAAGCAGAGCAGGTCACAGGCTGTAAGGCTGTTATCTTTAACTTGCATTTACATATTTATGCTCTTCAGAGTAGATTAATCTCTTGCTCTTTATGCTTTTGAGTCATATAACATAAATATCACATCCCTTTCTATTTTATGACTGAGAAAACTGAGTCCAAGTTTATTAATTCGCAACAACCATTCAAACCCTTTAATACTTCTTTTTCATTAGAGTTGATTCAGATTTAACACTGCAGCAGTGTATTTCATATTCAGCCTTTTCTGTCCGTTTCTGCTTTACAAGCATCTTAGGTAGCTTCTTAGCTTCACAATGATTGGCAAGGTATATATTGAGAAATGATAGCCTTTCAGTTCACCACAGAATTTAGAAGGCAGAAATTGGAGAGGGATGTCAAGTAGGTTAAGATTATAAAGTCAACCTTTAGAAAGGAATATATATGTATATATCAAAGTACGTATGTTTATAGACAGGGGTTTGTGTGTATGTGTGCATTTTTCTGTTTACATTTATCTGAATCCATCAAATAGATGTCTAAGGTATCTGGACATCTAGGTATGGCTAGAGACTGAGCTTTATGTCAGTATAACTTGTTGATTCTCACAGTGTCAGCATAGAATAGCATGAATGTGTATATACAGAGTTTATCATCCAAAGCCATGTCATAATTTTTTTTTCTGAAGCAGTAATTTAGAATTATGCTCTTTAAAAGGCTCTCTAACGGTATTTTTCTTGGTGTCATTATTCACTCATATGTTGTATTAGGTTCCCATTAAATAAAGTGTAGTGTTTATCAGAACATAAGAACTCATTCAGAAGCATAAATCTAAAAATAAGCATTGTTCAAATGTGATGTCAACTTATTTTTGGAATACAACTGTATTGCACTGAATAAAGGTAGTATTGCCTGGCCTTTTAAATAGCAGAGTGTTTAGTTCTTGGTATTCTTAGCAGTACTCATTGAATCAATGTATTTCTGAAGCCTTATCCTAAGAAAGTTCAGTAACTTCACCTTCTATACCCCCACTGGGATTTGAAACAGATTTAGGGCAGAAACATGTGGTCCAAACAGCTGTCACGCAAAGCCACTTTAAAGCCCCCTGAAAGTCTGGTGAACTCAGAAATCTGTTGTGCATGTTGTTTTGACTTTTTTAAATTAAGATAATACTAAATACATCCTTCAAGGAAAAGCTGTGATGTAGGTCTTTAACCTAAAACCACAGCTAAAATAAACTGCTGTGCATGGACAGATGTGCCATTTAAACATAGGGCTTAAGGACTTCAAATTTATAGCTTGCCTTTACTGTGGATTTGCATATAGTTTGATATCATACATCAATGGAGGCATAAAAGTCAAGAAAACAAAACAGGATTTGGACAAGGATCAGAGAGTGAGTCAGCATGAGAGCATCTGCTTGTCTGATGATCTTGGATTTGATTGAAAAATTCAAAATTCTGTTGTTCTGTCAGTGTAATCTCTCCAATTCAAAGTTAGGAAATGCCTGTTTGTTTCCATTTCCCAGCATACTGGGATGGATGGGGAGGGGGAGTCGAGACTGCCTGGGGAGAAGCAGAGTGAACTGTTCCCTCTGCTGCTTTCCAGCACTTGGGCATTTCCCCTGTTTTGGGAACACTCATTTCTGACCTACCCTGACCTTTTCCTGTCTCATGAACAAGTTAATCTCTCAGGCAAATAAAAGGAAAGGGTTTGATTTACTAAAAAGTGGGAGGCTATAGCACAAAGGGTAACAGAGCATTCAGGTGACGTCTACCATTTCTTATACCATGTGGTTTACAGAAAATTCCTGCAAGACTGAATAGATTATTTAAGGAAATAACCAACCCCAAACCCAAAAAAAGCATAAGCAAATTGTAAAATTGCCTGAATTTTATCATTTGATAAATAAATAGTTTATGTGAATTATTTTGCTATTTATAATAGTTCTGTGTGGCAGTGTCAAATCTTAAGAGGAAAATTAGGTGGTCTGGAATGACAGTATTTTGAGTGAAGCAATAAACTAAAGTGGGAGGGTATAAATATTTCATATACTATAATGGATGGATGAGATGATAGTAGACATAAGTCAGAAGTGTGATCATGACAGATATAAATAAATCAACATCAAAACCTCCAGTTTTGAGTAGAAGAGTCACTGGAAGAAGAAAAACCGAACCTATTTTGAAAATATAAAATACAGTGTAGTTGGACTGCTCAATATGACAGTGGATAAATACCTGCTTATTTGTCTGCACAATTTATCACAATAATGTTGTTAGTTTAAGAGGAGCTTACCTCAGCCATGCTTTGATTTCTTTGAAAGCTGTGAGGTTTTCCTTAAAATACTTCTTTTTTTATTCTTTTTCTATTTTTTTCCTTTCTAAATAAGAATTTCTCTGTGGCTAATTTGCAAATGCCATTTAAGTCATGAGTTTTAATATAGTATTCAGAAAGGTTTTTCCAAGTAAAGAGCATTTTATTAATCGTTTTCCATTTTTTTTTTTTCTTCTGCCTCTCATTTCAGAACGGTTTGATCACCACTGTCCCTGGGTAGGCAACTGTGTGGGGAAAAGAAACTACAGATTTTTTTATATGTTTATTTTATCTCTGTCCTTTCTGACAGTCTTTATATTTGCATTCGTTATCACCCACGTCATCCTTCGTAAGTATGCTGGTGAAATCAGATTACGTATGTAGCCATTTGCTTGAGTTTTTTATTTTTAAGTTAATCTTTTGATCATTCAGGGTTTATTTATTTATTTATTTATTTGCCTTTTCTCTGAAGCTTCACAATCCCCAGTAAATCCCATTTCCGGTCTGTAGCAGACCCTGGTCATAGTAGTCATTGATCTGGCACTGGCTGTATCTTAATATAGTGTTAATTTTCTTAATTTTTTTTGTCCTTTTATGGGTGACTAAATGGAAAAGCAGCACACATAGTGTATGTCTAAGGATACAGACAGTATTATTTTCTCAAAGAATTTTTACATGCTTTTTAAAATGTAAGCATGCGTCACTTGCCATCAGAACAAACATGGAAATTACTAGAAAATAGATTGGAGCTATTTTACACATTTTGTTGTTTGCTGTTTAGTTTTACATCTTTCTCTACCCTATTTTCAACACAAGTTACTTTCATTTGCATAGACATTCTGAGAACAACAAATTCATAATGGAATGAATAAGCTATAGGAAGATGAATATTCATAAGTTTAAGATTGATTTTTATTTGTATTCTGTTTTGGATTTGAGGTCAAGACTCTTGTGGGTACTGTCTAATTTTTTCCACAGGTCTAACAACTTTGTTACCTGCTATATGATGACAATGATCTAATTTCTGGTGGAGATTATAAGACTTTTCTTTGAAGACCTTTTGTATATTGTGGGGGTCTCTTAATTCTATCTCTAGGAAGCTTAAGTGTTCTGTCTTTTCACTAATTACACAGGATATTGCTTTGAAGAGTATTTCTTGAATCATTTTGGAAATGTGATCTTTTTATTTCTTTGTGTTCTGTATTATAATGGAAACCTGATAGAAGTAATAATTTCAGCTTACAGCACATTTGTAACGCAAACTTGATAACGGCAATGTTTAGAAAATGTTTTTCTGAAAAATAAGCTGGATAATGCTCAATTCCCTACACTGCTTACACTGTGCAGAGGAAATTTGTATTTTAAAAAGTAGAACTCCTGCTTTTATTTGTGCTTCACAAAAGGAGGATACAAAGCACTGAGTGGTTCTCCTATAGCTCAGAGACATAGCACTTAGGCTAGAAGTACGGGCGCCTAATTCTTAGGGAGTCTGGAACAAGTTGTTCTCACTGACAGATAAAGCATTTCTAATACCAGTTGAAAGAGCAGAGATAAAATGTACATATTGTTTAAAAAGGGAAAAGTAATTTTTGGAAAGAGAACACTTTCCATTAATACTGAAATTCTTGACATTTATTTGGGCATACTTGAGTATATATATACATACCTTTTACATTGAAGAAGGAAGCATGGGGGTTTCTTCTGTCATCTTACTTTGCTAGAATTCAGTAGTTGAAAACATTATCAGTCTGACAGTGTAAAGCTACTTTTGAAGCTAACCTACCTTTATTTCACAAAGACTACAGTTCTTTTTTCCTTAGCTTTCAGCATATGAATTACCAATATTATGCCAGGATTTTGTGTTCTGTATGTCAAGTGCATTTATCCAGTGGATTTTAACTTTACAGTGTCCATACCTACTTCTAAGTATGAATTAGACGAGAAATTAATTGTGCCTCTGTGTGGTTGAGAAGCACTTCAGCATTATGTATGTGTTACAGATAAGGTATAGTAAATGTTAAATGCTGAATTGTCTGTCAGCTGTAAAATATTCTTGCTGTGAAGGTTTATCTACCTTGGATGAGACAGGAGAAACCTCTTTAGTTCTATAGACCAACTATGAGGTTGGTCCTCAAAGGCAATGGGAGCAGGTATGAATTGTGATTAGTTCCTCAATGTTTATTTACTACATTTGAGCTTCAAGCCTGGCTTTCAAATTTGTCTTCTATAATCTTGACTATATCCAAAAAAAGAATTCTTTACATGTAAGGTTTTCTTATTATATTGATCACTCCAGTCTCTCTGTGCCTACCATATTTCTAGAAGTCCTCGTATCTACCTTTCTAGTAATTACCACTCAAGCATTTTTGTTCTGTTTTCCAGCCAGGCAGTTCTTCAGCTGATGCTAACCAGTAAGCAGGATTCTCAGTTCTTTAACCTGAACCTTTGCGCTTGGCATAGACTGCTTTCTGTTAGCGTGTCTGAATAAAGTCTCAGTTTTAAATCCTGGGACTATAATCTTACTGCTATTTCAGAGTCATCCATATGTATATGCATAAGTCCTGGCAAAATTCTTGGTTCTAGAGGAAATCCTGCAGGCTTAATGAAATCTTGTTTTTAGCTTTTCTGAAGACAATCTCAGCAGGATTACCTTTAGTAACACTTGTCTTCTGACAAAAGTCATTTAGGAAGGGACTGAGGGATATTTATAGCAACTTGTAGGTACTGATGTTAAAATACAAAAAATAAAAAAATAAAAAAATAAATCTGCTTGGTTCATTCCCTAATAGGGAAGTTCCTTCTGTGACCTTTTTGATTACATAGGAAATCTGGTTTTAATACATCTTGCAACCTGGCTTTTTTATAATTTTTGTTGGGCCTAAGTGGTGACAAGATGGGGGATACATCTTTTTGTTTTGTGTGTTCACCTGAGGCATTCGTTGGACATCTTCCCTTTCCAGGATTAAAAATATGTGTACGTATTGTTATTGAAGATAATAAAACGAATATATAAATCGGATAGTTTAAAGGTATTGTCTTGCAAGATTTTATTCCATCTCCCCAAGCTTAAGACGTTTTCAATAGTGGTGTCTGTCTTCACAGTCACACAGCTCTGTTTGAAGCATCAGTATTTCAACTGTTGCAGTGAGGAGCCACCCCCTTTTGATGTATTGGGAACTGCTTGGAGGAGTGTGACAAGCAGTAGGGAATAGAAATCACACCTACCTGCTGCCACTGCCATTAAGAATCTTAAAAAATTGTAAGAAGGTAGGGGAAGTTCCATTAGTCTTGTGCTTTGAGGCTAAGAATCAGTTATGAGAGTCTGAAAAGGCTCAGAAATACAAGGTAAGTAACTTTCACTTCTTAATGGCAAACAGTAAAATTGACCATGCAGGGCTAGAGAATATATATGTGTGTACACACACACATACGTGTTTTCCTTTTTTTGTTTTAAAGACAAGAGTCTTCTCTCTTCATACAAATCTTCAGGTGAATTTAGCTAAGAGGAAGCTTTTTGTTGAGGGAAAGACTTTTGGCCTGATGCATTTAAATCATCTAAGTTATACAGTAAAATGCAAACTATGTGGCTGTAGCTGTATCACATTGAGTCAGTTTCTGCAAAGTAACTTGTTGCAATCGGCAAATTGTCAAATTATTCTTTTTGATTAATATCTCATGGTTGTGGAATCCATCTTCCTAGATGCTTCTACATCTCTAGCTCACTAGATCATGCTGCTCTTGAGCTTTTTTTCAGCTACTCTTTTCTCTTACTTGCCCAGAGGCAGCAAGCACTTACTAGAAAAACCTGTGCAGGTGGAGTAGGAGCAGGACTATAGTTTATGGAATTTGTCTGCTCCCAGAACAGAGGTGGGAACGCTGACAATCTGGGTTTATAGAATAAATTTTACAAGTCAAAAAAGCACTTTGAAAAATAGTATTTCAAAATATAAAAGTAATTTATAATCTAGGCCTGAAAAGAACAGGGATAATCAGAAATCTTGTTCATGGGAACGTATGCGTTTATCAGTTTGTGGTATGACTGAGAAAATACCCTGCAGATGTTAACCTGATAACTTACCCAAGTTTTTTTCTGATGTTGTTGCTGCTGAGCAACATATTCTCAGATTCGTGTTAGTAAATCTATGATTATTTGGTTATCTTCATATATTACTTGTGTTATCTATGTTGAAAGCAGCCTGTAGTCCAATTTCTTACTCAGCTGGTAATTTTGGGTTCTGTTTCTACAGGTTCTCAACAAACAGGGTTCCTCAATGCCTTGAAGGACAGTCCTGCAAGATATCCTTTCAGTGGAACAAATTTTAGATCTTATTGCAAAATAACATCTGAGATATGTTTTGCTTGTTTTCTTGCTTTGATGGATATGGGCATTTGGGACTTTTATCAGTTAGTGATTTCATCACTTCTTGCAAAGCAGGATTTCTTGCCACATGTAGGAGGTAGGAAAGAGACTATAGCCTGGGGTGTTTTCTATTCTGTCTTTTGTAGAGTAGGACTCTTGACAAAGGTCTGTAGTTGCCGTTTGTGATGGAAATATGCTCCATATGTTTGTGATGGAATTCATAAATTTATCTCACAGTATATATATCATGCTGTGGTTTCATTTAAAATATGCAATAATTATCCTGCTTTTGCAGCAGAAACTATCCAAAATGGCTGATTCTTGTCAGGATAGAAAAAGTAGATTGTGAAACAACTGAAACCATAAGCTGTGCCTGAAGAGTTCAATTTCTGGAAGTATTCTTATGTCAGTTTACTGTTTTTTACAGAAGTCATTTTCAAGTATCAGCTTCTGTTAGGTTATGTAATGGTATGCACATGCATATACACAGCGACTACTCTTGTTTTTAAGCCTGGGAAAGAGAAGACTCTGGGGAGTCTTATTGTGGTCTTTCAATATATAAATGAGGCTCATAAGAAAAGGTGGAGAGAGACCTTTTATCAGGGCCTGTAGTGACAGGACAAGGGGCAGTGATTTTAAACTGAAAAAGAGTACATTTATGTTGGCTATAACGAAGAAAGTTTTTTACAGTGAGGATAGTGAGGCACTGGAACAGGTTGCCCAGAGAAGTTGTGGCTGCCCCATCCTTGGAAGTATTGAAGGCCAGGCTGGATGGGGCTTTGAGAAACCTGGTCTAGTGGAAGGTGTCCCTGCCCATGGCAGGGGGCTGGAACTAGATGACTTTTAAAGGTCCCTTCCAACCCAAACCATTCTGTGGTTCTGTTCTGTAAATATTCCATGTTCTTTTTATCACTTTTCAGGAGCTTTCTGTACATTTTCTACTCAGTGAGGATGGAAAAGGCTCCTTTTGTCCAAAATCAGCTAGCATAATGTCAAAACTGGAAGCTGATAGAACTACTGTTTAGTGTCTTCCTTACATTTTTGTACAGGCTGTAACCATCCCACTCCTTCTATGTTTTGATTAGTTTGTGTCTGAATAAACAGTTTGCACTTCTCACAAACATACATTAAAAGAATTCTTTTCCATGTGCCTCAAAGTTTGCTGTTTTCCGCAAACAGTAGCAACAACTCTTACTCTGTCACTTGTAGTTGTGCATAAAGACAGACCTCACTTTCCAGCTAGTTTTTCCAAGTGTCAGATTCTCCAAATTGTGAAAATACAGTTTTGTGTGTATATGTGTTTGTCAGGTTGAGTCACTGAGCTGTAAATTCCTTTGTTAAACAAAGCCGTTGTTTAGGGTGTTTTTCATAGAAGAAATTTTACAAAGCAAAACCAAACTGCTCTAAATAGCATAGTAGCTTCCAATTAAAACAATTGTAGCCAATTCCTATAAAAGATGATTCTTTTGAACTATTTTCAAAGTGAGAATAGCTTTAAGTTTTCCTTAAATCAAAAGGTAATTGAGGATTCTTGTACAGGAACAATGGGATGCTTATTTGTCATTTGTATTCAGTGATGTGCTGCTTTGAAAGGCTGAGTAGTGCATCTTGTTGAAATGGCTGCGTTTGATAGTGATATGTTGGACAATTTAATAGCTTGGTTACAATTCATAACAGTAAAAAGATAAATTGTCCGAGTAGTATTGGGAATGCTGCTTTGGAGCAAGCAAGTCAATTCAGGCACACAACATTGCCATTTCTAGCTTGCTAGCAACACTGTGTGGGATACCAAGGGAGCATTATACCATATTATGCTAGTAAGTTATACTTTATGTTGAGAATATATTGCTTTTTTGTGTTTGGTTTTTAATTAATGGAGTCATGGTAATCTAACATGCTGTTCTAGAGATCTTTTTGTGGAGAAATAAAAGAAGTCTCTTACCTGGGGAAAGAAGTCCTTTTCAGTGGGGAAATGAAAGAGGTCTTTAACTGAAAGGAGTTCCCCTTTTTTGTCAGTAGGGATTACAGTGTGGAGGGAGAAACTTGCTTCTCAGGACCCTCTTGAGGGTAATCATGGTAAGGAATAGCCTGTTAGTGCTCAGTCATCTGAGGTTTGTAGGGAGCTCTTCTCCCTCTAAGGTTCCCCTTTTCTGGCCTGTGATTCTTCCTCTTAGTCTTGGTGTACCGACTCTACCCAACTGTGCTAATCTACAGCTGTCTTTAATATCTGTACCCTATCAAAGCCCTGTTTTTATTGTGCATAATGTTTTGGCGCTATTGCCTTCTTTATACCTTTCTGAACCCTCTGCTAACAACAGTCTACTGCTTTATTCATTTTCTCTTACTCTCTTTGCTTTAGCTGTGGCTGTTGCACAGTCAACTGAGTTTCTGTCTTGTTCGTTTGACTATGACTCCCCATAGTCTGAGGAGGAGATAAAAGGGAGAGGCTAGTGAACATGCTGCTCAGCAATGCATGTTGATCTGCCTGTTGCTTTTGGAGCAGATCTGCTTAGAATGCACACAGCTGTTTTCTTGCTTTTAAACCATTTTGAGTGAAGTAGGTTCTGAGGGAAATTATACAGACAGCTCAGGTGTTTCCCAATTCACTAGGTGAGAATACCTGCAATATAAAACTTAACTGATACTGGGATTATTTATCCCAAAAACTTTTGTCCAACCATCTGTGTCTCTGTAATGGTGAGAAGCTGTCATATTTTTCTTCTGTTGTTAGGCTTAGTGATTAGACTGTATGTTTTGTATGTTTTAAGGCTGTGGCCTTGTTCTGGAATATTTTGAGTTGATGTTGTCTTGGAAACTGACTTCACTAAGTGTTGATACATGGTTAATATACGGGTTATTTTTACCATATTCTTTTCCCATTGTCTTGTTCCTACTGATTTATTGTATCTATTTTTCCAGGAACCAAAACCTTTTTTGCTGTTGATTCATGTTCCCTTTTAAAAAAATTACTGTTGAAATGTTGTAGAATATAACATTCTCAAAGCTGATGCAGTCTGCAGTCCATGACTATTTGGGTGGAAATAAAAATACTTGCAAATAAAAAGCTATGGCAGGGAGCCTTCTATAGAAAGTTGCTCTTTATGCTTGATTATTTGAAGTTTAGAAGCAACTTGTGTTACTGCTAAAATGATGACTCCTTTAGAGTTAAAGGAATGCTGTAAACTGTAATAATGATGCAACGCTGACTTTCTTAGTATACCAGTCTCACTTTTAAAGCCTGGTTACTTTGTGGCATTTGGGTAATGCAGTTTATAAGGAGCGAGAACACAGTTCTAGTGGTGCTCACACATATGCATGTGCATGTCTTTGCTACTTTCCTGGAGGTGTATGTTTACCCTCTTGCTGTATGTGTACCTTGCTGCTCCCTACAACTTGCAGGTGAGAAGGCACTCCATGAGGACACATATACGTGCCTCAGGTGTGGGTCCCTGTAAGTTGCACCCCATACTGGCAGTTTGCTGTCTGTCTGCAAACAGCATTTGACAGGGAGGGTGCTCTTTCTGGGCTAGGTAGATGCCAGCAGAGTGATTTATGGCTGTGCCAAACTAAGTTTTGACTGCTGCTGTTCCCCTTCAAATGTTCTTCTGCCATTATTTTTTTTTTTATTTTCTTACAATTTGGGCTGATGCCTCCTTCAAAACGACTTCTTATAATTCCTCAGATACTGTTTAATAGCAGCACAGTGACTTGGGAGTTGATAGTCTTCCTTTTAGCATAAGTTTGGGGCAAATGTTGCTGAGTATTGAGGATTCAACCCCACACCAAGAGAGCAGGTGGACTTTATGTTTTACTCGGACTAGTGCACTAGAGTTAGGATCACTATCAGCATCTTAACTTCAGTAACAGAAGAGAGACAGGAATAGTCTAGCAGTTATGACAGAGATGCAGTTTGCTCAGTTGTTGTTGTTGCTGTATGTATGAGCACAGATCTAGAACTCATAGTAGTGGCTTCAGTCTTTGCTATTCAGCTAGCCTTGGGTTACGTCTAGTGTTTGATCTTCCCTTCACCCCATCAGAACTGTTATTTATTGTAACATATCAATTTATGTCTTAGGTGTGATGACTTTTAAGGGGTAAACATGAACATTTGACTTTCAGCAGTAAAGATCAGAACAACTCATCAGTAGTTTCTATGCTTTTTCCATATGCAGATTCTTAAATATTTGATGGGGTAGATGCCTGTCAGTAGCCTGTACAATCAAGCCTACTGAAAATAATTTTTGCTGACCCCACTGAAGTACCCCAAAGGGACTTGTGTGCTATAAATTGATAATCCTGAATTATGTAACTACTTGTTACTTGATTTTGTATTCTTTTTCTCTTTTTTTGGTTTATATGTATTTCCTTGACTTTCAATTACTGTGCTGGAAGCTGTGGTGTGTTTTTTCTCAGTATGGTCCATTGTTGGCCTCTCAGGTTTTCATACGTATTTGATCAGCTCCAATCAAACAACAAATGAAGATGTAAGATATGTTTCTACATACATGTTTCTAAATAGTAACGAGGAGGTTTTTCTCTGTTACTCTTAGACAAGTCACACCTGCATGCATAATACTGTGAATCCCTCAGTAGGAAAGAAAGAAGAAACCTGGTCATGCTTGATTCAAAATAGCAGAAGACATCTTTTGGACTATATCTCTTGAAGATATGCTGGTTGCATAGCATGTCTACTGTGATTTACATCCACTGGACCTTTATCTTGAAATAGGAAAATATAGAGAAGGAATAAGAAAATAGAAGAGAGGAGACAAAAAACCCAAGTATATTCTGTATAGTAGGAAATTACTAAATAATTTTCAGTATCTCTTTTTCACTGGGAGTCCTAAATATTCTTTGACTCAAAAATTGCTTACTGTAAAAATGGCAAAGTGAGTTGAATTCTCAAAATATAATTTTCATTCTTCATTTTTCCTTTGAAATGTCTCTGCCAGTCTGAGATCTAAAACCTCTGGCAAGGAGTATGTCATTAATTTAAAGGTCAGCTTTCTCATTTCTACAGTCAACCAGTTTCGTACATAGGTTTCCGTTGTTTTGGTGTGGAGTAACTGTGTGGAGGCTTCATGTGTCCTTCCCTTGCTAAAAGGGGAAATGCAAAACTAATGAAAGGAGAAAATAAAAAGTTAGGTGGCTGATAGTATAGAAAGCTTGTTGGAATTTAGCAAGTAATCTAACAAATTACTGCAGGCTTAAAGCTATTTTACTGTAATTTTCTGCCGTAACATCAAACGTGTTTTGTTATTGTTTAAGGTCACGGCTAAAATCATGATTTTTACAGTAATACCAGTCAACCAGAAAAAAATTACCAAGCATGCTCAGAATGAATTGTGCCTCAGCATCGAGTATCTGAGCAAGTAGCCTGTCTTTGAAGAAGTGCCTTGTTAGTAAGACAGATGGGTATTCCCATCTGGTATTCCTCAGTTGTTAGGTTACTCTGGTATTCCTCAGTTGTTAGGTTTAGGCCAACATTGTCTCTCTAGGTGGACCCAGTGTACTTCCACTATCCCTCTTCCCCTCAGATAGATGTGTCTTTTGGACTGTTGAAGGCCAGATAGCAGGGAACTGCAGCAGTCTAACCTGTCTAAATTCCAAGGAAACTGTTCAGTAATTTCATTTAAAGCATACATTTCCAGTTGATTAAAGTAAGACATTTTACTCAGTCCTTTCAAGTATCTCACAAACAGAAAAGCAAGATAGCTAAAATGAAATGTAATACGTGCTAAAAGGTAGTAATGACTACAGTTGCTTCATAATGTTTTAAAGCCATTTGTGAACTTCAGGGAAGATAATGTTTTGTGGTATTGCATAGCTTGAGAACTTTTACCCAAGAGTATGGGAAAGAAGTGCTCTATTGCTGGCTTTAATGGTATGTTGCAGTTGAGCCTCTTCTGTAGGACATGCTGTAATATTTGTAAAATTAAGCTTAGACCATTATGTCTAGATACTGAAATTCCTGAGTTTATTGATCCTTTGAGATTTTGGGTTGTCTAAACCTATGGATGTAAAGCATGTGCTTGCTTGTAAGACTTTAGGGTCCAGCTTTTTGTTACAGCCCAAAGCTCTAAGCTCTTTGGAAAGTGTGATCATGGTCTACCATGATCTACAAGTTTTATCTGGTCTACCTCTGATGTAAGTAGCATATTGCTGCTTTGGTAGCCCTAAATTTGTCTCAGCTGTTTTCTTTATTGTATTATATGTGATGCATCTTGTTCATATCTCTTCAGATTAAAGGATCATGGTCAAATAAAAGAGGTAAAGAAAACTATAATCCATATAGTTATGGCAACATCTTTACAAATTGCTGTGCTGCACTCTGTGGGCCCCTCTCTCCAAGGTAAGAACATCAAAAGTATTGTTAGTATAAATGAAGCCAGGTGATTATTGATGAAAAAATACTCTGATTGCTTGAGTTTATTAAAAAAAAAAAAAGTTTTGTTCCACTGTCCATTAGAAGCTTTAAGTAAGTTTTTCTTCAGTAGTAAAGAGATAAGGTGATGAATTGTGGTTAAAGTAAGCTAGTGATCTGACCCTGTAAAATACATTTTAGATGAAGAAAGAATCTATAAATAATCCAGGCTTTTCTCCCTTTTGTTAAACATTGTTTCTCATTTTTAAACGTGTGCTAGCAAATTCAGATGCATTTCACATGTCCTCAACAAATAATTTTAGATCTTAATTTGATCCATACTTGTCAGCATAGACAGCAGTTTTCTGATATAAGAGTTCATATAACTCTTTTAAGCATCTGATTTTTGAAGGAGTGCTGTCCACATGGCAGATTGTAATCTCAGGTGGATTTCTAAGTGCTTTGAATGTAAATAAAAACCTGTTTAGCAGATATTCATGAGGAAAGCTTAAACCAGTCTCCAAGTGGTGAAAACCTCATTGGCTTTTGAGAGGGGAAACGCCTTAGGTTTTTCTATGCATCCTATTCTTATCTTTCAGAATTGAAGCCATCTTGACCCTTAGTGAATTTTGATAGATAAGTCAGCAAATAAAACCAGTTCTGTTCTGACTTTAGCTCTCAGGCATTTTAAGGCATTCCTGTCGTTACGTGTTAGTAACTGGAACTATAAACCCTCCAGTTACAATTTATATCCTGTGAAATTTATAGTTTTCTAGATGGAAAGTAACATTGTTCAGGTCACAGGAAAAAAACATTTTGACCTATGATTAAAAGTATGGAACTATAATTGAAAGCTAGATATAACTAAAAAAAAATAAATAAAAAAATGCCTGAAACTTTGAATGAATTGAAGCATAAACAAGTTTTTGGAAGCGATATGAGCTAATACACATGTATAGTACTTAGGTCTGCACATTCAGTTTTTTATGAGTAAGCAGAACCTAAATGAGGTTTAGAGTTCTCAAATTGAAAGTACAATTATATGTGTAATTTTAGCAAAAATTTTAGTTAGGTCAGGTTATTCCATTCTGTTTATGTTTTTTTAATAATCTGATGTAGATTTTTACTTTACAGTAAGCTGTTCAAATAAAAGTTCCTCTCTCCCTTTTCCTTTTTTTTTTTTCTTTTTCCCTTTCCCCTTTTCCTTTCTTTCTAAATTTTGTGATATGTAGCTTTAATTTAGAGGTGTGGAAACTGATAACAAAAGAACCTTAAAAACAGATACTGACTCAAAGTGCACCAATGAGTTTTTTAATTCATTTTCACACCCATGGTTTAGAATATTTGGGGTTTGTGGTATCTGCTGCTAAGCTTCTAAATCTTTTGTCTGTGATAAAAATCCAGAAAAGTAGCAGTGGGTATGACTATGCGGCAGTAGTATTACAAGGAAACAATTACCTTGCTGGCTGGTGGAAATGAAGTCTTGTACTTCAGTTGAGTAAAAGGGGACATTTGAAGGTATTGGTGGGATATTAATGTCTGTTGTATGATAGAAAGTTTTCCTGCCTTTTCATCAAGGCAAGGTAGTTATTGATCAGAAATATCTCTAACACTTTTTTTGATTATTCCGTAGCTTAATTGACAGAAGAGGATTTATACAGCCAGATACACCGCAATTAGCAGGACCAACAAATGGCATTACTATGTATGGGGCCACACAATCTCAGAGCAACATGGTAGGAATCATCCCATAGTGTTGTTCATCAAGATTCCTGTGAATGTTTTCCTTCTCCACTTTCATGTGAACTAATCAAGTAATAACTAACTGGATACAGCTGACTCTCTGGGTGGAATGACTTGTTTATTAACAGTAAAGAAAAAAAAATCAAGGTTCTTTTTAGTATATGTTTCATGCAGTGTAATAGTTATTGCTCATGGATTCTAAAAAAAGAGAGGCTTTTCTACACTGTTGATTTATTGAAGGTACTGGCATTTGACTTGTACTGTTGACACCTGCTGTGTTTTGAACTGGAATATTCAAGTGTCATGGGCTTGCTCGGGTTCATCATTTTCCAGCTAATTCTTGTTTTATATGGCACTTTCTTTAAACCCTATTTCCTCTGTGCTTGTACACTGTGGTTTTGCATAGACTACTGCATTTTAAAAACCAAAGATGAACAAAGGAGGTTTCTAGGAGAGAAGTACCTTGAAGAAAGAGCAGGAAGACACTGACCTTCCAATGAACAAAAAATGGAAACTGGATTGTAACAATAGAAGTTTTTAAGCATCTTTGAAACTGTGCCAATAGTTCTTACTTCTTTTTGTCGGTGTTTTTTTTTTTTTTAGTTGGTTTGGGTTTTGGTGGGGGTTTTCTTGGTGTTTTTTTTTCTGGGTTGTTTTTTTTTTTACTGGTTGCATTGGCTATCATAATGGAAAATAGCATTCCTAGTGCCAAGGAGAAGAAAATAACTGGAAAGAGAACTTTTTCCAAAGGAAAGCATCTTGCATATGTGCCTATTTTTGAATTGTTGTCACATATCTTCATATTATGTGGGTTCTAAGACTTTGTCAAAGAAACCATGAGTTATGGATGCCCTCCCTCTGCCAAAAAACAGGCAGCCCCAAGGCCTTATGAGATAATTTAGCCTTTCTTTTGAACAAAAGAAAAGACTTTTCCCAGACAGATTAGATTTAGCGTCACTGATAAACTGGTATAAAAATTTTGCTGTAGTTCCTAAGCTGGTTTTAGTCTTTATTTTGAGGACTAGATAGAAGATTTATTAGTCTTAGTGAGAAAATGTGTTAGAGACGCAGTATTGACTCTGAATCTTCTGAAAGGTGTAGTTGAGCAGAACAGTAATGCTCCATTGAAATTTAACTCAAAAAACCCAAAAGACATAACTCAATAAAGAGAAAAGGGGAGGGAGGGGGAAAAGAAAGTGAACCTTAGAAATAGCTTGAGGACTTTCAGGCATTAGCCGAATTTTCTTTTTCTGTCAAGGCTTCTTATTTGTCCGGATTGTTAACCACAGTAAGTCATAGAATCATAGAATAGTTAGGGTTGGAAAGGACCTTAAGATCATCGGGTTCCAACCCCCCTGCTGTATGCAGGGACACCTCACACTAAACCATATTGTAAGTCCCTGGCTTTAAGTTACTGTAGCATTTTATGAATTACACTTGCATTGTAAGAAGATACTGTCATTATTACTAGGTATTAATGAGCAACGCTTGTGCCAGTTTAATACAAAATTGACCAAATTTGTCTTTAGAAATGGAGAAATCTGTTACGGTATTAATTTACTTCATTCCTGAAAATGATCTCTCAGGAAAAGCTTGAAAAATGTAATACATCATGTTCAATATATAGGAATATCTCTAAGACTGTGATGCCGTTTTTCTCAGGGTATTAATCCTGGTCTGTATCCAAGACCAATTGGCTTCTAGCAGTAGCTGGCTATCAGCATTAAAATTTCTCCCTTGTGTTTTTTGCAAACTGTTAAAGACCAGCTTACTTTCTCAGTCTTTGCTGTTCAAATCATGCAGTTTTTCCTGAGTTGTTTGAAGCATAAGAAATAATAAATTCATTTCCTGCTGGCAGCAGTGCAGTGGGACATAACTTTGCCTCTGATTTGCTCTTGTTTCATGTTTCCCTTTTTCTGTATTTTAAGGTCAGTGGTTTTGTTCTTCTTAGTGTACTCTGTGCCTTTCAGGTTCCCATGTCTCCTATCACATAAAGCAGCAACCAACAAAGCTGATATTCCTATTTCACAATCTTATCAACCTATTATCACAATTTTATCCATAACAGACTTTCTTTTTTCCTACCAAAATTAATTCATCTTACTGCTAGCTTAGATGTTTTCCACCATTCTGTTTAGTTACCAGATTTTCTGTTCTGAGTTAGACAGAAATAATCAAGTACAATCTCATAATTCTATTTAAACCTTTTTCCTATGAAGTGTGCCCTAGTACTTCTTCCAGGCTTTGCAGTATCTGTTTCTCTCAGTTTTCTTCCCAGTCCACAATCTTGGAATCTTCTGAAGAAGTTTGGGAACTGGAGTGCTGGGAACACCAGCCATTCACTTGCTCTCTCTCATACGAAGAACCATAGAAAGTTCTTAAGTGAAAGGCAGTAAAGTACACTTTATGGCAGAAGTAAAACAAGGCTTGCAGCATTCCACTGTTTGATTTCTAATTGGTGGTGGGTTTTTTAGAGGAGAAATCTCAGCAAAAGGGATTCAAGAGAATCCTGCAAGAACTGCAGATGCAAACCTGAAAATTTCCTTTGGTGATTGACAGTTTAAATAATAGACCATCTCAAGCCCAAGACTTCAGTGGAAGCAAAAAAGTAGAGGGAAAGTCTTTGTGGAAGAAAAGGTTTCCTTTCTATCTTGTGTCCTCACTGATAAAGATTAGGCAAAAGATGGAATATTATTCAGTCTTTCCTCCTGGAAGGTTACATACCTCTTGAGAAAAAGGCAGAGGCACAAAGTTAAAAACACGTACTTGTAGCTGAGGCAGGTAGACAACAAAGAACTGCCAAGTTTGAAGGGGATGTATCTGCTGCTGCAGGGTGTATTATTATGGTTTCAGATGAGATAGCCAAGGTGAAACTGCTTGACTTGAAAGCATGTGTAGACAGTGGCCTAAGTTGATAAGTATTTTTTAAATGGCAGAGGTTTAGCTATTTGCATGTCATCGGAGATAGTTACACTGTTTTAGCAAGTTTAATGCTTTGAGTATGGGAAATAAATTATTAGAAATCTGAAGTGTGTTCCAGGATATTGTGTCTCATTGGATTTTATTCCAGAATGCATTACATCATTTTATGTCTACATTGAATCTTCATGTCTAGATGCTATACTGCTTATTGCATATAGCATACTAAAATGCCTCTCCTGCCCATTAATATTAAAGGAAGATTTTAATGAACATCTTGTCTCACACTTGTCTTCTCTTATTCCTGTTCCTTCACCTCCCTTTATCCTTTCACTTCCCTCAAATCTTTTACTCAGTGACTGGTATGCTGAGTTCTTGTGCCTCACCCAACTAGCCTCTCATCATTCTTAAAATCTCTCTGGGTTGCTTAGTATTATATTCTGCTTTCATTTATTTTAATACATCATATAGCATAGTATCATTTTTGCTTTTAAGGTCAAAATAAATATCAGGCCAACTTTAAACTTACCAGATACTTTTTTTAGTGCAATACATTACCTCTTGTTCAGGATATCATTTATGGAACACTGCTTTTGTATTTAACATGTTATGTGGTAATTTGGCCTTTGAGACTTTGAATATTTCATAGAGGAGCTACCCTACCTGTGCTAGTGACTCGGTTTTTCACAACCTCAGAAAGTCCGGGTTGTTGCTATAACCAGTGCTTCATAGACCCATACTATGTGGTGGGGTTTTTTCGAAATCTTTATAACAGAGCTTCTTCTCCTGTTCTTTCCTTAGTATCTCCCTGATTTTATGAAAAGCTGAAGTTGTAATTTACTTTTTTTGAAGGCTGGAAGCACATACAACTTTTTTATCCCCTGTGGTTTTAATCTCTTTTCCAACACATTTGAAATTAATATGGTAAATTCATTAACCAATTTATTAATATCCACATGCACATGACAAGCATGGTCACTTGGAGCATAGGATCTGTAGACCTGATATTTCTAAAGTATTTCCCTATTGCATTTTATTATTTTTATAATCTCTTCATTAGTTTGATTGCCCATGTATCTCTGTTCTCATTCTTAAGAATTTTTTTTCACATGAAACACAATTTTTTGCCTGTATGAAATCATAATTTTCTCTGTATTTTTTCTTTTTTTTTTCTTTCATTTTAAGTCTTATATTCTTTGCATTCAGAAAAAAAGGTTCTTTATTTCACCATAAACTCATCATCTGCCATTACCTGGATCTGCACTTCTGTGGTACTTAGCTTTCTCTTAAAAGCCTGCGCCGATTCTTGGGTTTTGGTAAAGAAACACAGAATTTCAGTCTGTGCACTTTTTTTAGAGGAATTTGTTTGGTTTATTTTTACTAGGATGTACTATGGAATTCTCTAATGCCTTATAAAGTAGCAGATTTTGCTTCTATCATTCTCTATGTCAGGACAGGTTTATTTCTTTGATTTTTTAAGAAATTTGCTTGTGCTCCTGCATTTCCAGGCATCTCTTCCCCAGTGCTTAAGTAGTTCCTTGTGTGACAAATTCCCTGGATGTAAATTCTTTACTTAGAGTGCGTGTTTCTCACTTACATGTATCACTGAAAATTGTAGGAACTGTAATAGCATACACAACATTCATTATCAGCAAGGGGTGCAAAGAAGCCCTCTCCCAAATGTTCACATCAGTATTTCTAGCACTGATCTGGAAACAGGAATCCAGTTGATCCAGAGAACATTAACTCTGACCGTCCTAGTATATTTTTTCCTTTGCTTTTCCTATTGTCATTATTAGGAAAAAATATTTCTATCATTACAGAAATGTAGATGATATTTTCCTTTGCTTTTCCTATTGTCATTATTAGGAATAAATATTTCTATCATTACAGTAAAAGGGTCAGCAACCATAAGAGCCCCACTTTGCTGGGAGTTTTATGAGTGTGTTTCTTTGCATATTTGCTGCTGTACTTCACAAATGCAATTTATCATTGCCTGAAACAAAATTTAGTGCTCTTATCAACTCAACATTACTACAGTCAAGGTTGATAGAGGTTTTTCATTAAAGCGTTTTACTTCACAGTTAAAATGGACACAAATAAAATGTAGTAAACAAACCAGCATTTTGCTTTGGATTGAGGTATGTTTTAGAAGCAATTCTTTAAACTGCATATTTACTGCTTATTTGCTCACATTGCAGAGCAGTATTAGAGCGCATGAACTAGATTTCTGTCAGAAGATGGGCTTCTGAAATGCATCCAACATGCTCTAACCATTCACAAACATATAGTCGATAAGAACAGACAGGAGCTAGTCTAGTAAAAGTAGAATCCTTGGAACAGGTATAATTTCCTGTTTGGCTTCAGAAATGTTTCACCTCATCTACTCCTGCTGCACTACCACTTGGTAGTGGAGCCATTGACTTGGTGGGTTTTGTGGCTCAATTGTTGCACAGTATTTTCAATACCACGATTTCGAATGTGAAATGCTACAGCTGTTGGGAACTGTTACACAGCTCGATCCCTCCACTCTTTAGCCATCTAGCCTGGTTTTCCAGCATCCTTTCTGTTACCTTGTAGCACTGTCATTCAGGGCTGACAGTCTCCTCCAGACTTCTTGTTTTTTACTTTGTTCAGAGCTGCTGAGACAGTTCTACTGCTTTTCTCTGTCTTCTGAGGACAATTCTTTAATGTTACTAGAGTTGAGATAAAATGTAACAAAATTAATTTAAAATTCAAAGTAAATAATCTCTGACTTCGGTATTAGAAATGTGAAAAATATATTGCCATGTACAACAGCTATGTTAACATGTATGTTTTGTGTAGCTTAGGAAAAAAAAATCAGATTTTCTTCAGGAAAAAAAATGAAAAATATTGTTTCCTTAGTTGTTTATATTTATTATTTGTGAAATAAACACAATTTTAGGTTTTGTCTGATTTGTTCTGATTTGTGCCTTTTGATGTGAAAATAAATGCAGAGATGGCTTAAATTTCTATTCAAAGAAATAATTGAATTTCTGTACTTGCAGAACTTATTAAACCTGTTTTCCCTTCAGAATCTGCTGTTCCTCTGAAACAGTGGAAATTTTAAGTGGAAAATAAAATCAGTAGATCTGAAGTAAGAATGTACTGGTGAAATAATTTCTATGGTAGATTTTTAGCTATTTAGATTTCAGTGCTTGGCTTCCTTTTTGTTACAGTTATTGGCTTTTTTACTTAATTTGAAATGCTGGTATGGAATAATTCACGTGATTAATAAATTTCATTTAGTTAACAGTGGAATAAAGAATCAAGGGAAAACCACCATGCCAACCCTATAAACAAATTTTATTTTTCTTGTTTAATTTTGTGTTGGCTGTTAGACTCAAGAGTAGGTTAGCTGTATAGTATGTGTTGGGTTTGTCAGATGTTTTTGAGAGCTTCACTGAACACATCTGCGTTTTCTAATACAAACCCCAGTCTTATTCACTTTCAAAAGCTATTTACAGCCTGTATTTTCCTAAGATACTTCATGTTGATCACTGGGAAATAGAGCAAAAAAAGAGAAAACCCGAAATATATCTAAATAAGAGGAGAGGTTTTAAGGAAGTGACAAGTACATGCAAAATGAAGAGGAGATATGCAGTGCCTGAAACAGTTTTATAATGCTCTATTCAATGGAGCTTTATGAGGCTACTTTGTCTTTTTAATATTGATTCAGTTGAAATATGCTTGAGTCTGGTAAGAAGAAAATTAATTCAGGCTATAGAATGAGTTTGAATAGATTACCTTCAGGTAATTTAAAACTATGTACTTGTATTGCTTGGATCACATTAATGATTTCCTTATGAAGATCAGTGTTGAAGCTTCACTAAGACAACAAGTCAGATGTTAATGTTATTTGTTTTCAGTGTACCCTGGTGGGTTTAAGCATTTCTTTGTTATTTAACACTCTCTTTGGCTACTGCATTTCAGAGAAGATAAGTTAATTTTTAGTTGGTCTTTTTGAAGTCTGAAAACTCAGTTAAAAGATTTTTTTTTAGGTCTGCATAGTAATGCTGGTTGAAGGGTTGTAATTTAATTGAAATAAGCAGGCGTGAATAACAGCATATTAATCAAGAAAGAGTTATTCACACTGAATTACTAATTGAAAGATTGACTTTAAAAGATGCTGACAGTTTTCTTCTTAGTAAGGTACTTATGCAATGTTTTGGCTTTAAGCCTGCGAGTAATCCCTCTGAAATGATACAAGACCTCTTACCAAATTCTTTGTCTGGGGCTGTATGTTATTTTGTGGGGGGAAGATGGTTTGCAGAATATAAGAATTCAGTTTATGTAACAGGATATCAGTGCATTTATCTTACTGAAAACATAAGTGTTGGAAAATATGTAATGGAGCAAGGATCGGACTTCTGCCTGTCAAAGTATTTGGTCTGGGAGTCCTAAAATGCTTAGACATGTTTAGAATACTATCTGTCTACTGTGACCAAGTAGTCTGCTTGCATGCTTCCTACATGTAATGTGTGTGCATCTATCATTAAGCTATTCAGTGGTGGAATGGGAGAACCTAAAAATATCAGAGTGATGGTTTTCATCATGCAGTAAAGTAAGCAAAAGTCTTCCCATGAGTTTGAATAGAGTATATCACAGTGGCTTGTTAAACTCAAATGGGCTTTTTTGGGAATTGCTGTAGTGTTAGTAGCAATGGTAATGATTCAGAATATATTGAACAGGTGTTGGATTTGTAATATCTTTCAGTAATTTGATATAGACTAAATAAGTCGAAAAGCAGAACATGCTGCTTAACCGAATCCTTTAAATAACAACCGTGAACATCTTACCTCTGGATATATTTTTTTGTTCTGCTTGCTTGCTTCCAAATTTTCTTTGCTGCATTGACTTTATAGATGTATTCATTAACTGTAGTGTTTCTCTTGCACAGCAGAACAGTAGTATGGCAAGTGAATCTAACAGGGTTTTGAAAATCTGCAGACGTTATAGCTGATCAGGCTATGAATTAAATGTATCTTGTCCTTGGAAGCTTTCAAAAATCATGCTAGTTTGTGTTAAAGAAACTGAATCTGGCAGTAGGTGTACTATTCAGCTAGCTGGACATCATTGAAACGCCCACCTGTCTTGTCACCTCAATGAATTAATGATAATTTTGTATAAACAGTTCTTAGGAATGATGTAGAGGAAAAGTGTTCCTGGTAATACTCACTGAGCCTAATCAGATTTATATAATGCTGAATTTGGCTTGTTATTGTGAAAGTGCTTGCCAGAAAAACTGTGGTTTGTACCTTGATTCTTCACATTGTCAAGAAACAGCTTAAAAATCATTAAAGTTGATATCAAATTAATGCATCTGCAGTGCTGCCAGATTTCTACACATCCTCCTGAGTATTGGTGTGTAGAAATCAATGGTATGGTATATTTTCTAGAGTGTATATATAATGTATTAAATTGGAAGGGGGGGTAGGGGGGAATTTTTGCTCATAGAGGCTGTATTGTTAGCTATTTCTTTGTAAAACTGCCTGCATCAAAGAGATTCTCCAGAAAAAATTCCATAGCACCTTACTTCCTACATGTGAAGACCAATTACGAAAAGATAACTTGCCTACTGTTTATGAACTTGGAAAGATGCTTTGATTATGCCTTTGGGTACCTCTCTGGACTGCTATCTACTTTAGGATAAAATGGGTAGTGTGGAAATGATTCAGCTCACTTGGAATTGGGGAGGTTTTGAGGTGCCCGATGCAGTTAGTTACACGTGGTCTGTGCAACTAGATTTTCCAAATGGCTTAGAACAAGAATATGCAAAGTATTTGAATTACAGTACTCACAGAATGCTATTTTCAGGATTACCAAAACCCGTAAGTGAGCACGTAAATGCTTATCATCATTTACTGTGATAGTAATCCAAAGCACTGGCTCAGTTATGCATGCTATTATTTTATTTTATTTCTTTCCTGGGCAGCATGCAATGGGACTTTCGGGTGGCTAACCATGGAATGATACTAATGGCTCTCTTTTTTTCTTTTCTTCTCTTCATATCCCATTCTTTTCCATACCTTTTTGTCCATATTCTCCCTTTTTCTCTGTTGTGTTTGCCTTACATGATTTTGACACTCTTCCCTTCTGCAGTGTGACCAAGATCAGTGCATTCAGAGCACTAAATTCGTTTTGCAGGCTGCTGCCACCCCCCTACTACAGAGTGAGCCAAGCATAACTAGTGAAGAGCTACCTTTACCAGGAAAGACTTCTATCAGTGGGCCTTGTGCAAGTCTAACTCTAGGGCAACCAACACCACCATCTTCTATGCCAAATCTCACATCAGATACAGGTTTGACAGACATGATACCATTAAAAGAGGAACACGAAGGTCATCAGTTTCTCACTCCTGAAGAAGCTCCATCACCCCCTGGGATGCTGCCAAGTGGAAGTCCTATTGCACACAGCCATACAATGCACGTCCTGAGTCTAGCCAGCCAGGATTCATTGCATGAAGACTCAGTACGTGGTCTCGTGAAGCTTAGCTCAGTTTGAACAGCTTTTTTGAATATTGCACCATTTCTTGGTGGCTATATAAATATCTTCTTAACAGGAATGACGCTGCAGTACCACTGTAAGACTTCGTAACATGCCTACAATGGAAACTTTATTGCCTAATGGAGTGTACTAAAAGGACAAGTTATTTTTTCAGTGGAGCTATGGCATTTTTTTTTTATCAGGTGGTTAATGGTTGTGCTATGATGGTGGCTGCATTTTATTTTTAAACAAAACCAGAAGTGGTCAATAATCTTGTTTCCTGAAGCTTGGGTACAGCAAGTTGGAAGTCAGCCTGTAACAAACACCATATACAGTATAAAAGAGAGAGATTCTTGGATGTAAGTGTCATGCTCTGTGTTCTATGCTCTTGTAATACACACTTGTTAAGGCTTACCACACTTGTGGCCAGAATGATCTGCACTTACATGTTATGCTACTAATATTTGAGATAGAAAATTACCATTCCATTTGTTAATAAAAGAAAAAAAAAGACTGCAGATAAGGATTTGCATGCCACGCTACAGTATGTGTTACAGTGGTGTTGGTATTAAGAGAAAGTGCTGCTTTTTTTTATTTGTGACTTTCAAGTGCTGTTTCACTTAAAGACAGTGCAACAAAGGAATTAATGGACTACATGAATTTTCTTTTTTCAATTTATGAAAGTTTATTTTAAATTAATCAGTGGTGCCTAGAAGATGGAGAATTACTGATTTGATCATGTTGCATATCATTTAACCCTCTGTTTAAGTGTTTAGAGTGAGGTATTGTGTTGTGCCATACCACGGAATTCTTCCACTCCCTAATGTGATACAATTACCTGTGGACCTCCAATAAAATGACATCCTCTATTTCATGGACATGTGTACAGTTATCCTTGCACAGTTTTCCTGGGGAAAGAGGGGAAAATAATGACTTGTTGATATAATTTGTAAAATTTGACTGGAATATATTTACATAATGAAACCAGAGCTATGAAGGAAGAGCTGGTTACGATTAGGATTGCTTCAGCGTCGCTTAGGGTTTTGTTTGCAATGTGTATTTGTTCCCATAAGTCTTTATTTAGAAGCAGTAGAGCTAGCCACTGCTTGGACTGTAATTTTATGTTCCTTATCTTATGGTTAAGGGTGAGAGGCTTAAGATTCAAGATACAGACAGACAGCTGTATGGACAGTGAAGTAATCTTAAATGGCTAACAATAGACTGTAGCTGCCCCCAGCCATCATACTTCATTTGTATTTGTCCTTTATTTGAAATAGAAATCTTGATTTCATAGAATTATTCTGTGCTTTTCTGTGCTGTTTTGTTTAATTAAAGCACAATATTTTGTTAAAGCACCATATTTAATTCATTGAAAAATATTTTTCCTTCAATATTTTAAGTAGAAATCTTGATTTCATAGAATTCTTCTGCTCTTTTTTTGTTTTGTTTGTTTTGTTTTTAATTAAAGCACAATAGAAAGATTAACAATATTTTTATAATTATTTTTTTTGTGACAGCTGAAGAGAACCTTACTTAAACTGAGAAAGTTTAATAGCTTTAATACTATATTATTTACCATGGTTTTCAGGATCTGGAACCTAGATCCTTCTTTTCTCAGGACAAACTAAATGCAGAATGCGCTTTATCTGATGCTTCTACTGCATGAAAGCATTCACCATTTAATCAATGTAACAGTTCTGTGTTATTTACCATGGTCATTCACTGACACCAAGCTAAAAAGTCTCTTGTTTTTACTTTCATTGTTGAAATTGAGGGCAATCAGCCTGCAGAAAATCAGTCACCCACGCTATTGAAGCTTCGGAAAAGATACTGACAAAACCCCTGCTCCTCTAAGATTTCATAAGCAATCTATTTCTATAATTGATGATGTTAGCATTGACCTAATTCAGCGTGGTTAACATAGAAACGCTTTCTGTCTGTAAGTGCCATAATGGGTCCACCAAAGAAGCTCTGGCAGACGAGTCCGTCCCAGCTGTTGGAGCCACCCACCCAGCATTTTCCTGAACCTAGGGCTGTCTCGAATTCTTTCCAACAGTAAAACCGTAGTGACTGATGTGTCCCAGTTGGCTGGTTTCCCAGTAAGCCCCAAGTATCAGCCCTTAATTCTCTGCTCTTGAAGAGTTGCTGGTGCTTATCTTCTTGAATTCATCTTTCCCTGTTGTGTCTTCTCATTTGTGAGGCCATTTACATCTGCATTAAAGCAAATGCCAGTTGAGGGCTGGAGATACTGGTCTCAAAGCACTTCACCTAGGCCTGTAAGTCTGTAGACCAGTACTTGATGGAATCATTATCTCACAGGTGTTTATAGGTAGTTAACTGTGGATGCATTACTCACTACATAGAAGGGCAAGCCAACTGTAGTATCGAACTTTTCTAGTTGTAGCAGTAATGATGAGGATCACTATTTTTAAAAGTTGTTCTTTTTAAGTCTTCCTGAAATACCCAAGAGATTCTGTGCTTCCAAGAATATCAACTTTGTGACAACATTTGTATGTCATTGCCACTGGGGAGTAGTGCAGAAAGCTGCACTTCAGCTCTGTGCGTTCAGTAGAATTAGTGTCAGTTTTAACATGAAACAGAAGGGAGAAGGACAGGATTAGAGTCTTTATGATACTTCTCTTATGCCTACATGCTTTTCACCATAATTTCTTGAACCTTCTGTTTTGTTTATAAGTAAGATGTGAAAATTACTTCACAAATTGGAAACATGTGCTGCTTCAAACAGATGTGCTAGTTATGTACTTGTTCAGGTGACTTTTTTTTCCTTTAGTTTTTAAAATGTGAGCCTTATGTTTTTTAACATGCTGCCTATGCTTTTAAGTTTTCCATTTGAGAAGAAATTAAATACTGTGAATTTGTTTATATATTTATATCACCCTTATTTTAAGTCTGCTTCCCTGCCCATCTGTCTGTTTTTTAAATGGTGACTGCCTTGTGAGGACATCTGCTGGAAGATTTCAGAACTAAGTTTATTAACCTATCTAGTGTGGTAATTCCGGTCTTTGATTGACAGCAGGCAGTGATTTAGCAGAAGGTTGATCAAAGAGGTGCCTCTAACAGGGTTTTTGCTCCATTCCCCTCACCTCCATCACTGCTGTCTTTCATATTGGGTGCTGCTCCCTTCGTTGGAAATTGTATGTACATCTGTAATGAGTCAGCAAAGTAACTCTTCATCACCTGCTCTACAGATTTGATTATTTTATTTTACTTTGTTTGAATTTTGATTACAGAGCATGCACACTAGGGATCCAAAATGATAATCTTAGTGAATGCTGTGCTGCGTGGGGTTTTTTTCTGTTTTTTTTTCCCTTTGACAATTAGAATATTAATACTAAATAGCTCTTTCTATGTTTGTCTGATTTATGAATACAAAATTGAAGTGAAAGTTGATACTTTCAGAAAAGAGTGTTTTTCTTAAAAATCTAAAATATTTGAATGTGTAAAAACTGGTTAGTTTACCAAAAAAAAGATTTATTCTGCTGTGGGTTTTTTAAATAACATTTTTCTCTTCTAGGTTTCTATAGAGTATTCTATGTAGAGTGAAATACAGTGCTTCATAAAATGTTTTTAAGGGCTCTTTGTTCTTGTGACTTCTCAAAGACTTTTCTGTTTTAAAAGGGGAGGGGTATATTAGTTAAACAGTAATGTAATAAATGTCACTATTACTGTGTTTTTGTATTACAGTGCATCCTTTATCGACTTCTAATCTGTTTGCCTTAACTGATGATATAGGTAGATGTATTTCTGCATAAAGTAGTTAATGCATTCATTAAGAATAATCTCTGGATGGAAGATTCGCTGTTTTGCAGTTGATCCTAGTGACTGATCCTAGAGGAAGCAAACCAGTCTCATAAACCCAAAGATCTGTGGGTTAGCAGTGTGTGTTACAAGGGAGGTGACCAACTGTGATACTGCAGATTTTGTATTTGTTTGAATCTGTGCAGTGAGTATAATACTTCACGGTAAGTAAATTGTTGCCTAATGTTCAAAATACTAAATGAAGAAACATCTCTGCAGAACTAACCAAATGGAGCTTCTGTTTGTCTTTTAGATCCCAAATTCAGTACAGCTTGAAGAGCAACTCAGCAATGTTATTGAGGGATCTAATCTTTACTTTGATTCTCCTATGTTTTAAATTATGTGTGGGAACTGTCATCACAGGGTTTTGTTCTTTGGGGATTTTTGGTTGGTTTCCCTTCCTCTTACCAGCAGTTGTACCCTGAAGATTAACATGGTGTGCCTGGCCATGGGCCAGCCTGACTTTGTTTGAGAATCAGTTGCTGCCCAAGTGATTCTAATGGCTGAAGTGAAACAAGGTAGTATATTTCAGCACATTTTCAGATACTCAGGCCCAAAATATGAATGGAATGTGGTTTAGACAGTTGCATATAGATTTAGTTCACTTAAACTAGAACTGTCCTAGTTTTTGGGATCCATCTGGGTCAGGGCCTCCTGGGTTTGATCATCTGCCTGTGAAGACATCTGGCTGAGTGCACTGCCTGAACTTATAAAGGACATGTGGGATTAAGTGAGCTGTTTAAACCTGCACAAATCTAGATTAATTCTGAGCTGATGGAGTAATATGGTTCAACCATCAGAAGGCAGCTATCTTCTAACATTCAACTAAAGAATTGGAGAGGTTGCCACAGACAGTGCAGGGTGAGGAGGAGAACAACTTTCCTACATTATCAAGAGATTAAATAGGAGTTTGTTTCTGAGGTAGATCAAAGAGGACAAGAATAACAAGATGAAAGGGAGAAGACTGAGTGAAACCAGAAGAGAGAAGATTAGCAGGTGACATGGAGGAAAAGAGGAATTACCTGTAAGCTGTGGAAGGAGAGGGAGGGGGTATAAACAAAAAAGCCGCATGGGAAGAGGGGAAAGAGGACAGCTGTCAGTTAAGCAAGATTAAAAGAAGAAACAAACTGGTATTTGTGAGAAATTTCTTAAAAATTATTCTGGAGAAAACAAAAATAAATAAGGTCAAGCTCTGAGAGAAAGCAACTGTAAGAAGTTGCTAAGAAAAGTGGGAGGAGTTGATCTGCCCTCAAGCTCCTCTCCCCTAATATATTTTCCTACTTCTGTGTTGAAAATACTTCTGTAAATATAAAGTGAAAGTTTGGTCTGTTTGAAATTGATGGGAAGCTTAAGATATTGACCATGTTAAAAATGGTAATTGCTTTAGCATTTTGCATTTCTGTACTGATCATTGTTTTAGCATTCTATATTTCCATACCTCAATGCTATTGCACTGAGAAAGTTAATGGTGTAGTAGGGTTCTGTGTTTCTTGGTGGTACCTTCGTTAAATTTGCTCATCTTTAACTAAGAGTGTTTTCCTAAGGAGTATTCTCACCAATTGGTCATGAAATCTGCAATTCAGCCAGAGCTTCTGTGACTGGTGTGCAAATAGGTACTAAGACTACAGGCTACATAAACTTTGTAATTTACAAACCAAAAAGATCTGTCCCACAGAGATACATTTACTTTGCAGTGTATACTGAAGTCAGTTCCACTGACAATAAAACACTAATGTCGGTGTTACCTTGATGTATTTTATATCTTTCCCATCTTCAGCTACATTGCCTCTTCTGAAAACTTGGAAAAACAAAGCTAATTTTAACCCGTCTATAATTTAAATCTTCCCAAACCTGAAGCTGGTAACAGCTGCTGGGACTTAACCTGCACGCGTTTAGGTGTCGTTACAGAAAGGACGGAGAGGGACCATCTTGGTCAAATTGGCTGAGTGGTCTGTGGTGTGAGAATGCTTGGAGCCTTTCTGGAGCCTTTCTTGAGCTCTTCTTGAAAGCACCCTGTACAATTGAGAAAAGGATATGAATTTAGGAGGCTCAAAAGTATTGTGTGACGCTTTGGTGTCATGCTCTATAGTCTGTCCACAGCAAGCTGCAGGGATCTGACTGCACTGGGGACAGCAGGTTGGGAGGTAGAAGATAAAGTGGACAATTTGAGTGTTGTACTTGTTAGGGAATGAACTTCACAGAATGATGGAAAGTTCAGGCAAGGTGGTGGCACTGTAGTTAAAGCAGTGTTTGTGTGAAGGGTACAAGTAGGTGACTCCTGTTGCATAAATGTTCACAAAGCATGAGGTTTTTGGTAGCTAAGTGTTAAAGTTCTAAGACTCATTTCCTGAGCCTCCTACACTGTCAGAAGAATAAGCAGTAGGGCACAAAGGGTTCCCACAGTTTGTCACCAGGGGTGGCAAGCAGAAAAGGCCTTGACTGTGCGCAAGCACTGTTCAGCAATAACTAAAACATCCCTGTGTTACAACACTGTTCTTGGCACAAGTCCAAAACGGCCCCATAGCAGCTACCATGAAAAAATTAACTCTACCCCAGCCCAAACCAGCACACGTAGTTTGCAGGTGAACCATGCTTTTGTTGCAGTAAAAAAAAAATTGGTTATTGGTTTTTTAGTTCATCGGCACTGCCTTGGTGTAGTGTGGCAGCTGATTGTGGCTGTTGGCTGGAATAGGAAGGGTGGAGTTCCTGGCCAAAGCCACAGCAGGGTTGGCTTGGGTTTTTTTCTTTTTTCTATCTTTTCACAAAGTGTGAAGCTTCCTTCTAGGTAGGTCACAGATAATTAAAAGCATGCTCAGCAGTGCTGACCAACTGGCTAAGTTTCTGCACGCATTTTTATGTATTTGGTTTCCTTCCTGAATTAAAGTGAAAAACAAGGTTCTGGAGAGTTTCCACAGGTTATGAAAACTTTAATTGAAAATCCTTTTGGAACACAAACGGTGTTTAATCTTTAAATCAATAGCAGGTTTATGTACTTAGTATTATTTTATTAGCTATATGGTTTTTCATCTCTATTGAAATATTTAAAGAACAGTGCAGAGTGACAGTTTTCATATTCACAATGTCTTTTATTATAGTTACATTTGCAGAAGAAAACAAGGTTAATGATTTATTCCATAATTACGTGAGTAGAAGCTGTTTCTAATATTGTTTTACTCTTGAACATTTTTTCTCCTATACCAAATATTAAAATCCTGTTCCATCCCTAAATCAATATTCTGTAATACAACATACCTTTTTTATTTATTTAATAGTCAAACTTCTGGTAGAATGAGTCAGGAATGCTAAAAACAGTTTACACAAATTGGGAAAAAAAAACCAAACCCACACTATTTTTTAGTACTTGTGTCACAAGACTTCACAGCACAATAGTAATAGAACTGGTGCAGTTGGTATGAGATGACTTGCTCTAGATTACAGATTCTGATGTCAAAGAGAAGCAGAGAAATTTCCTGGTTTCCATTTTAGGGCAACCTTTATATTCCATCCTCCTGTTTCCTCATCTCCTCAGAAAATGCTGGGGCAAATGAGTTCAGGATCCTCCAGTCTGGCAGGCAGATGGATCTGAGTTAGCCTTTACCCCCTTGGTCACCCCCTCCTTTGTGATTACCAGCACCCTGGTGCACCAATTCCTTCTGTGGGTCCTGAGAAACCCTCAGCCTGCAACAAAACAAGCCCAGCTTCCTACTGCTCTTTCATGTGGGATGTTCTTGAAACCAAGGCTGTCATTGAGCTCACCAGGGAGTTTTCCTGGAGGGCATGGGAGGCACACAGGAACAGGAGTGTCTCAGTTGCTCCTTTTCATGAAAAGCACAAGGTTTTTTTACTTTCAAGACCTTTCTATGTAATTTGATTGAAATACATTCTTATTTAGGGGTGTGGAGACAGAGACACACACTGACCATGCACTTGCATAGGAAACCAGGCTGAAAAGAAGGTATTATTAAAAATTAGTGTTGACAGAATAAAATAAGTTATAGGAAAGGCATATATGGGCAACGCTTATATCCAGAACTCTGACTACATGCCTGGGTCTGAATGTCTTCTGGCCTTTGGTTCTGTATGTATCCACATTAGTATTTTAAAACACTCTGAAATTAATTTTCCTGTTATCTCTGCTTAGCACTTCAGCTCATATTATGGAGCAGTCTCCTAATGCAAACTAGACTTCTTTTAAATACAAAATAAACCTGAAGAGAGGTTCCAGCAGCATACCTAGTGCAATCCAAATGCTAACAGGGCCTGACTAGAGCTAGTCCAAAGTTTCTATCCTTAAAAGACACAAACAGTGTGGATATCAAGTTTCGATTTGTCAGCACCAAATGTCTTGGTACAGAAATATGTGCATACCAAACTCACTACTTGTGAAAATAGATGTAACCATCGGGAAATCTATCCTAACAAACTTGTATTGTTCCTCTGGTTCATAATGCTGAAGGTGTGCTCTTCCTTTAAAAAATAAGTATCAAAATATGCAGTGTCTGTCAAACTCAGCTTTTGTGAATTTATGGGATGTTTCCTTATATTACAATCAAAAAAATAATAATTCTTACATGAGGAAGGCATTAACTGTGCCCAGTACGTGTGTAAACTCCCCACTCACTCTGACAACCTGCTTTCTGGAAGTCTTAGGGCTTGAGTTCTTGTGCATATCAGTTCCATTAGTTCATCAGCCTTAACATGAATTATTATAAAGAGATGGTTTCTGCTGGTAAGGCTTTGTTTTAATTTATGCAGATTTATTTGAGGAGTTTAAAGAATGTATTATTCCTGTTGTTCCTGAATTACAGCAGATTTCGTTCCTCTCCTAGCTGCTCAATAGTCAGTTGCTCTGATCCTACATTCTTAACATATAATGATTTGTGATCCTGATGCCTGAGGAATGAATTAATGGTTTGGGACTGATGGTTGCATTTCTTTTTCCTACACGTTTCCACTGGCTGTAATGACAATAGTATCCTACAGAATTTTATTAACATATTCTTCCAAGAGTAATTAAAGAGAACAGAACTGATTAGAATACATACATAAAATATCTTAAAGATATGCATTTCTCTCACTGACTGTAAGGAAAGAACATTAGATTGCATTAAATAGAAATATGTGTTAGATGTTACATAGTCTCATATGAGTAATATCACATTCATACAAACTGATACTTGTCTGTGGTTACTAGTATTAGTGGGAATATAAAGCAATAGAAGTTTAAAGACATAACCTCAAAGTCTTTATTTTAGTGTCTTTCCACCGAGATACAAAGGAACAAGTTGTTAATAGCACCAGTACAGTGACAGAAGCACTGCATATATGTTATGAGGAAAATGAAAGTGGGGATGCTGCACGAAGCCTGCTATATGATTCATGATATTTGTCTGCAATCTAAGCATGTGTACAGTACTGAAAATTACAACTTGTTAGCGTTTTGCCTTACTCTAGATACTAGCTGTTGACCCAGCATGCTATTCATATTATCAGTGCTTGAGCATCTGAATTATAAACATTGTGTATTCTTGATGTTGTTCATACCCAGAATTCTGTACTGGAACACACTGTAAGTAATCAGTCTGAAAACAGAAATTTCTCTCATGCTTTTTCTGGAGCTGGATTTTGTTTATTTCTCATAAAAAAAAAAAAAAAAAAGGAAAAAAGACAAAAAGGAGGGCTTATCTCTGACACAAAAAGCAATTTTCTCCCTTTCCCCATCCAGGGACTCAACCATACCCGAGACTAATGACTTTTGTATTCCTGCTCTGTGGTTTGTGGTAACCAGCAGGTTATCTGTTCCCAGCTGCAAGATTGTGTGCTGCTCATCTGCACAGCCCATGCTGACTGGTAGCTGGGTCTGACCATTGCTCTGAAGTGGACTGGTAAGTAGGAACCAGGTGCTGGTTCTTGCTTGCTGACCTGTTATGGTTTACAGAATAGTATCACTCAAAAAAAAAAAAAAAAAAGAGCTTTTCAAATTATTCTCCAGGGTTATAATTAGGCAGTTTTATGTAACTAAAATGTTTGAGTACTAACATGCAGTAAGGAACATGCAGTGTAAAATTATTAGTTATTAAGATTAATTTTACAGTTTGCAGCTAATTTAGAAATACAAGCATATGTGTGTCTGTGTGTGAAATCAGAATTTGGGGTATTTGTGTTTAGATGGTGTTTTTAGATAAGACATGTTTTTAGATAAGACATGGAACTTCCAACTGAAAAATACAGCTCAGAGGACAAAACCTTAAAAGCCCCACTTAAAAGATTTGTATTTATTTAATTTTTACCTTTTCAGGGGTACATAAATGGTAAATACTGTGTTGGTGAAACATTATTCTTGATATACGTAGACTTCTGTAATTAAACGAGCTGTATATTTCTGAACAAGGTAAGAGATAAAAGGAACAGGGTACTGTTCTTGTGTGTAGGAAGTCTGATATTCTTTTTTAAACATAGCTTTTTAATGCTCTGTGTCTGTTATAGCAGATAATGTATAACCCAGATCAACAATAAAACAAATACCCAGGTTTGATGTCTGACTAAGGTGCTCTGCTGAGCCAAGTGCTGTCCCAAGACAATAGTGTAGATCAGAGGTGTTTTTTGTCTGTTCTCACAGATTTAGGCAGTGTTTTCTTTCATTATGTTCAATGGTAAATCTTTTTCTAATGGACAATGCAATCAGTTGCAGTTTTCCCTCAGGCAAGGAGCTGGAAGTAGTTTGGGGCTTTTCTGTCATTTGAGTTGCATAAATACTTAACCTCTACGATTTCTCCTGTAGTTTCTTCTTCTAGGTGGCAATTCTGAATGTTGCTCTGCCCTGCTTGGGTTATTCGATTTATTGTAAGGAGGATGTTCTTTCTACTAGGAGGTTTCTTTTAAAGGAGCATTAAGTAGCGTTCCTCTCTTGATTTCTAGTTGCACCTCTCTGCAGAGAGGATCATCTATAAACAGTTTCAGATGTTCAGTTCTTATGTTGGAAGATGCTGAGGTCTGTAGTCTTCCACTGGGCCTCAAATGTCACATCTTCTCTTTGAGAAAACTTCATATGCTTTTTTTTTCCTTTGCTTTTGTAGGTCTTTCTAAATTGCCTTACTGAATATAGGAGTTTACAGGTGTCCTGGGTTCAGCAGTAGCAGTCATGTTTCTCCTTCTTGGTAGCTGGTGCAGTGCAGTGTTTTGACTTTCAGCCTGGGAAGAGAGCTGATAGCGATGTTTTGGTTTGGCCAAGGACTTTGTGAGCCTCATGCTCTGCCAGGGAGGAGGGGAAGCCAGGAGGAAGCAGAGACAGGACACCTGACCCAAACTGA
Source organism: Pezoporus wallicus (assembly GCF_028554395.1). Taxonomy (NCBI): domain Eukaryota; kingdom Metazoa; phylum Chordata; class Aves; order Psittaciformes; family Psittacidae; genus Pezoporus; species Pezoporus wallicus. Next base: position 3,846,122 of record NW_026635157.1, read on the forward strand.
CCAAAGAGGTATTCCATACGACAGCACGTCATGCCCGGGATGTAACTGGGAGTTAGCCGGAAGGGCTGGGGGACTGCAGGGTTGGAGGAGGTATCGGTCGGTGCTTGGTTGGGCTTGGGGGCCGAGTTATCGGTTGGCTGGTGGTGAGGTGTTGTATTCTCTTCCCTTGTCAGCACTACCCTGGTCAGTGTTTGTATTTGCTTCCTAGATTGACAAGATGCTAATTTTGAGTCTGAGCTAGGTGATGGAAGAATATATTGCCATCCCCTCTTCATTCAAAAGCCTTGGAGTATCAGCCTCCTCCCCAAGACTCATAGTTTTTGTGATGCTCTTGCCACAGCAGCATGGCTGTCTCTCACAGCCTTAGGATGCCGCTCCCTGTATCACTGCAGGGCGTTTCTGTGGTCCAGCCAGCGGGCTCTGTGTTGTTCCTTGTTGAACTTCACAGAGACCCTGTCAGCCCTCCAGCCTGCCGCAGGCTCGCTGAATGGCAGCCCTGCCTCCAGCACATTAACTGAACACCCACCTCCACCCCTCCATACAGCAGCTTGTTGTCATCATTCTCTGGTAACTTCAAGGTTATTAGGAGGATGCATGCCCACATGCACACACACAGGCTCAGAATGATTGCTGAAGTCTCTTTTTGCTTAGAAAACCCTTCTAAACAATCCATACAATCTTAGTTTATGCTTTGATTTTCTTCACATGCAAGTCCACTATAGCTTGGACTTTCAGCCATGTCTACCTAATGCCAACTAATACCTGATTTTCTTTTCCTGATCAAAGAAAGTATGCCATAAAATAGAGTTTCTTTCAGTGTATTTCTGCAGCTCCCCAGTGTTTCTGAATTTTATCTGAAGTAATTCCTTTGAAGCTTATTTGGAAGTCTGCTGAAAGCTTCAAGATAGCAGAGTACTTTGTGTAAGTGGATTGGTGGACAGCTCAACCTATAAATGATTTAGTACCTGTCTTTCCAGAAGGGATGAAGCCATGTTATGTGTTCTATAATTCAGAAAATACTTAACACTTGAGTGAACAGGCACATATAAAAAGAAACATGATTCACCCGGTGTTAGAGCAAATCTGCTGCTTGCAATATCTTTTTCTTTCATCATTGTTCAGTGTTCATCACTTGATGTTCAGTAATGTCAGGGATGAAGAATTATGTGCACAGGTGTAGAAGGCAATGGGAACAGTAACAGCCTTGTTTAATTGTACTGTTACATCGAAGCATTTAAAAGTTACTGGATTATAAAAACAAATGTTGTTTGTCATTTTTCCTTCAGAATAACTGCTTGTTTCAGTGCAGTTGAGCTCAGTGATGTGCTACGTCAGTCCTACAGAAAATTTAATGTTTTTTTGTTTAATTATGACATTCTGTAATCTGGCATCAATGTAAACCTATTTACTTAACTGTTCTTGTAAAACATTAATCTGAGGCAGCAGTGATTCAGTGCCTGGCAGATACTGTTTGTATCAGTACTCTGCAGTGACGAGAGTTACATGCACGTGTGAGCTAGTAACCTTTATTACATTTTGCTGTCCTCTCTCATTTACTGTTTTAATGTTGCCCTCATTAAATTCTGGGATTTGGAGTTTTAATTTGCCCTTTGTTATTTCCAAGAAAGTGAGAAGCTTTTGTGTCTCTCAGGAAATCAGCTGTTTTTTTTAATGCTTGAAGCTTCTCAGTCTCAAAGTTGGAGTAGTTTGTTCTCATTTAACACACATCCTAGGCTCTGGGAACTGAAAGTTTAGCTCTATGGGGAAGTGAAGTTTGTAAGGGTGGTTTTTTTTTTGTTCCCAACCCTCATTTTCACTGTGAGGAAACTAAATTATAGGTGTGGGGCCCATAAAAGTTGTTAAGCTGGTATTAGTACTGCAGTTGATTATGTTTCACAGAAAGCAAAAGATATGGGTTGAAAGTGTTAAATTGCTGGAAGGGACCCTGAAAGCATCTCACCCATCTCTGTGTCCCAACACATACAAATACCTGTTTCTGTAACACCTGAACAATTTTTGCTTATACAGTGTGTAATGAAGGAGACTTTACAATCTCTCCAGGCTCACATCTTCTGTTGCTTCAGTAGCCTCAGCATTAGACACATTTTCTTAGTGTCCAAATGGCATCTCTGGCAAGGTAACTCATTCCCATTAATCTGGCCATTTGGGGCATGTTGGGCAGACCACTTTTCTCAGCACTGGCAGCTGTGTTCTTGGGGTAACACACCACTGGTTCACTCTGGTGGGGCTCCCGCTTCTTGGCTGTACTCATTCCCCTTCTTCCAGCTCTTGCCAGGCCAGCAGCACCTCCTAAGGTGCAAGGCCTATGGAAAGACAAATCTGAGACTCTGAGCCCTATATCCTTTACAGAACTGCTACCCAGCCAGTTCTACTTGCTTGAGCCATGCGCTTCACTGTTTCCATGAGACACCTGCAGCTGTTCTGTAAAAAAGGAGTAACTGTAGCTATTTTTGGAGGCTTCTGAGGCTTACTAATTGGGCTTGGAAAGGTCTTTAATGGAACAACTTACAGAAGATTCGGAACATCCTACTGAATGTGATTTTTTTTTTACCTAACCTGCAATAGAGGTGAAGAAAAGCTGGACAAGTACTTAGATCCTGCTGTCTTACCTGAAAGCATAGGGGACATGATGGAAATTTTGAATAACTCAGTTTTAGTGGATGCATTGTGACAGTCTATTTATGCCAGCTCATCCAAAATTCCTAAGACAACTGGTATGATTCTTTGAAAGAAATCTTGTCTTCATCATGCAGTTGTGATAAAGTTTGAGTACAACACAGCTATTGTGGAGGACTTCATTTCTCACTCATGAGAGCCTGTTGGCAATGATCATGTAAGTCTTACATAAGGCAACGCTGCACAGTGACAGGAGAGGAATTACACTGGTACATCTCTGTCAGATACTCTCAGCTAAAGTGCTCTCAGAAAAGCTGTCAAGCTGGATGGATTGTGTATATATGGTCCTGGCAGATCCTGTGCTCTGGAAAAGGGATACTTGTGTGAGGTATTTATGTGATGGTCTGACCAAGCATTGATTATCTTATTCTCTGTATAATATGAATGTCATGTCTTCACCTTGTTCAGAAATGGAGGTCTGTTGGGAAACTGATGGGGGAAGAGAAGGGAGAAGATAGGGAAAGCACAAAAGGAGGAACATGTCTTGTATTTCTACAGGGATGAACTAATACCTGTTTTAAGTCTAGGTAAGGAGGTTATTTGCACATGGTTCTGCTCTTTAGGATGTGTTGTGATGAAATCATTTGGATATATGGAGTCTGCTTCATTCTACATGTACGTTCTGCTTGCTCAGTGTACAGAGTTTACCCTCCAGCAGCTGCTTCCTGATAGCTCTGGTGAAAGGACCTTAAAAGCAGCATTTCCCAGGCTTTCAACTCAGATGAAATCACAGCAATAGCAAATACCTAGCCAAATGCAACATAATATGGAATTTCAAGCCACCCACCAGTTATAATGCATTTGGGGATTTATAACGTTCAGTTAGACCCTCAGGCTTCCTTCTCAGTCATGGGGAATACCAGTGTTCCCCAGTAGTGCTCCAGTAAGTGCTGAGTCTGCTGTTCTGGTGTGCAACATCCTGGGGCTCAGCTGTCCCAGCTGTGATCATTCTTCCTCTCAGCACACAAACAAGGGTCCTTAGCATCCTCCCCTCCTATACTGGAAATTCAGCTTCTTTCTGTGAGAGAGGTTTATTGCTGCATTCATGTATTTATCACAGAACTTGAATTCAGCAGTGTTACTCATGTCATTTGTTTGATGAGAGGCTGTATGGGGTGAGAAGGGTGCTACTCATCACTGGCAGGTAGCATGTGCCTTACGCTGTGGTTCACGCAGTGCTATAAGGGCATGTAAAGGATTTGAAAGGGAGCTCTAAGGAGTGGATGAAAGATGTGTAGGCAAGAAACTTTGGGTGCATGTGCCTCCTGCCCTAAACAGGCAACTACATTTCCAACAGTTCAGTCTTTTCCAAAGTAATTTCCATTATTATTTACAAATGGGTTGATGGGGTAAGAACAGATAGTTACAGAGGAAAAGTATGAAAGACAGAGCCTAGACTGCAAGTCGGGCTCTGATTAGGCTCAGCCCTAGGCAGAAAAGTGCTTTGAAAACTGGTGTCTCAGCGAGCAGAGGTGAGAGTAAAAGTCCTCAGAAATCCCATCAAAATGTCATTGACCTGGAAAAATCAGAGCTCTGAACTGGCTGCTTGGCTGAAGCTAGGGATTACACAGGGAATAATGATTTTGAAAAAGTAAGAAAGAAAAACTGTAATGATCATTGCTATGGAAATTTGATGCTTCACAAACACTCAAACCTCATGATCTTTCAGGTTGTAAATTGGAAAGCAGTGAAAGCCCTGTTCTAAATAGAAGGCAGTAGTACTAATGGTTTTCTGGAAGATTGGGAACTATGTAAGGCACATCTGCGCAGTAATCATAGGCTAATTAATTAATCTTTATGTTCAGTCAGTAAAGCATCTGGAGTAAGTGTGCTGTGCAGACCTACGGTTAGTGACTGAGTCATAGGACTCGGGAAGCTGGATCGCTAACTTGCAAGTTGTTTATTGTCATCATGTTTATTGTACCAAATGTTCTACAAACTGGTTAGGTTAATTTTGGGAACTAATGTTGTGTTAAAGTACAAAGATGCAGTTCCCAGGCAGAAAAGCAATTTTGCTTAATCTTCTGTTTCCTCATACGTAAAATCTGGCTTCTTGCTCCCTCCCTTTCTCCCCAGAGAAGAGTGGTGTTTAGTTAAATGCGCTTACTACAATGCTAACACATACCAGTGATTTTGAATTTGAGAATTCTGGGGTTCAGGTTTATCATCTTCTGCAGTCCCCAGGTGTTCTAGGTTCATGGAGTAACTGTACTGTGATGTGGTTTAAGTATACTGCATTATGGAAATGTCATGGATCAAGTATTTTTCACACAGGCATTTACCCTATGTATTTACTATGTGCAAGTGGCATTATATTTCTCAGGTGGAATACATTTCCTGTATTTCACTGCTGAAAGAAAGTTTGTGATAACTTGAGCCATGTGTTAGATGCTAACAGGGAGAACTAATGATAGAGAAAGTATCAAGAGAATGAGGTCTAATGCTTTCCAAATTCTGTTTCTCAGGCTACCTACAATTTTTGAACTTTAGTAACTCTTGAACTTTAGTAGTCCAGAAAAAAAGAAATTATGAACTACTTTTGATGGCTGCTGCTGTGGTTGCTGCATTGGACTTAAAAGAAGCCCAGTTTTTAAATTTCTGTTAGATTTATTACCTTGGTAAGAAACAAATGGCTGTTACTGTCACAGGGATGGTATCAGTCACTAGGAAAAAGGGGAGCAGTTATTTTCATGGTCTGTGAACAGAACTGAAAACCTTTGGCTCTGCCAGACTGTTCCAGGCAATGTTTCTCCAGTGTCTTTGGTGTAGGCAGCTGAGCTGAAACCTGTCCCTGCTCTTTGAGAATCTGTGGGGACAGATTGCAGCCCTGGTTCAGAGGATCTCAGTGCAGCTCTGTTGACTTCATTATAAATCTGTTCTTCAGGTTGCTGAGACTTGCACAGGGGTTCAAACATGCCAAGATGTTGAATGCTAAATCTTGTCTCTCGTCCCCCAGCTGCCTCTCCAAGGCATCAAGGAAGTACTTTTCTGAGGCATATTGCTGCCACCTTTTAGATCCTGGAACAGTGTTTATGGAGTCCTTATTGCTTATACCACAGTGCAAAAAAAGTGAGTCCTACATGATGATCATAGGCTAGATGGTGCAGCTCTGGTGGGAGACGGTACAAAAGTGACTTTAAACTCTCTGCTGCCCCAGCCAGTGACACATACGAGTTTTGCTGCCCTGTGAGTAGCAGGTTGATGCCCTATACATCACAGCAGCCCGGGCTTCGCTGATTATATCTTAAGGAATACAGTGCAGCAGTAAAAAGCTGTCAGGGTACAAGGATCTAGGATTCCTCATCCAAGGGGAACACAGTGCAGATGCTACACAGTCATGGTACCACTGGAGTTTTCTTCTGCAGTGTGGAGACCTTGCAATGATGTTGCACCTAGAGCCTTTTAGTGCTGCCAGGGTAGTTCAAAGCAGTGACCATGCAAGCTAGAGTCCTTTTTTAAGCACATAGGGTTGGAAGAGCAGAGTAAATATTCTGACTTTTCATATTTGGACTGTGGCCTGAATAAGTATATCTCATTGTTGGCATAGATCAACTATATTCACTAATGTCTGACAGACTTCTGTCCTGAGAGAATTGAGAAGCAGTGATAAAATGCTCTTGTCTTAATGCTAAGGCTGGCCGTAGCAGATGCAAAATAGAAAAGCAAATACAAGTGGTATTCCAACTTCCTTCCCTTGAAATCTAGATCTGACCATCGCCAATGTAGAGAGCAAGTTTCAAAGTAGGCCAAGTATGCCAATAACTATGACTCCTCCCACATCTTCATGGTTATCCAGAGCTGAAAATATGCCTGTGCTGTAGCTGTCCTTGTTTTTTGTCTTCTAGATCCTCATTATTACCTCCTAAGAGTATGCAAACCAGTACTTTCTGTGGTCTGCATTTCTGCATGGTACATAGGTCTATATCCTTAATGGAGTCTTATTCCTTCTGTCCTTTCAACCCACATTTCAAGATGATTCAGATGTCTTCATGTTAGCTAAAATTACTACGACTTTGAGTGGAAGATACATGTTATTTTCAGGCCATTTTAAATCATATTGAAATTTGAATGACAATTTTCCAGGTTCTAGCTTTTATTATTATTATTATTGATGGATTGTTTGGGTTATTTTAAAAAGATAATATATTGAAAAGAGAGGAGGAGTTGTGACTTCAGTCAGCAGCTGGCAGTGATACATGCCTACAATAGACACTGGGGAATGAGGACCAGCTGTATCTGCTTGGCTTGCAACCACTCTCCCAGTGCCCGAATGAACAAGAAAAGATGCCAGCAGCTCAGTGAATTCTGTTTCATTCTGAAGCATTTGCTCTATATAAATTACCTTACTAAACCAAAACTTAATAACTTCTTTCCTACTGAAAATGACAGTAAATAGCAAAGACCTTTCCTAAATTAATTTCAGCAAACTTCAGAAAAAAATCAGGTTTTATCTTGCTCTTTCATTAAAATTAAAAAGTTGTCATGTAGAAACATTTTGAAGAATAGCATTGTCCTCTTCCCTAAAAATCAACTAGGGGATCAGATCTGTCCAAAACAAACTGAATGTAAGTATTTATTCTGATTTAATTCCCTGAGAGCAGGAGAGGTGGCATCTTGTAATGTCCTAGTAAATCATTTAAGGTAATTGAGTCAGGGCTGATTTCATATAAAAAGGTTCCTGAAAGTGGTTAATTTCTTTATTAATCAGGATACTTTAATCAGTTTGAGATGTCTCTGTACCAGTAACAGAATTGGAAGTCAGAGCAAGTTTCAGAAGTAGAACTGTGTGTTACTATAAGTTACAAATTTAAACTTTGCCTCTTCTTTAGGCTTAATGACAAATACAGCATAGAACTAGACCAACCAGTCACATTTGTTTGCAATGGCCAGGAGGAAGATGCACTACATCCTTTCATGAGCAGTGAGGATATAATCGCTTCCAGGACGTGCTGGCTTGAGATATGAAGCCTGATGATTTGTAGCCATTTAATAACATCCAAGATGATGGAGTCCATTTTTTGTTTAAAAAAAAAAAAAAAAGGTGGTTTTGTGTATCCCTAGAAATTTCCAATGCTTTTGATTCCTACTGAGATCTTGGCACCTGTGATACATGTGGTAGTGAGTTCCCCTAACTCAATACACATTGTCTCCCTAAAAATAATTTTTTAAACTTTAGTCCCTCCATTTTATATCTCTTTTTTTGTTTGTGGGTTTGGGGCTTTTTGGTGTTTGGTTTGTGTTTTGGTTTATTGTTTTGTTGGGGGTTTTCCCGTTGCCTTCTGAGGTAAAGCAAATACATGCATTGCTTGTCCAAGGTTTGTTTATGGTACTAGTTCATCACTGAATTTAGGCTTGCTGAAATTTGCTTACAGATAGACACATGCAGAGCCAGTTCTTGAGAGCAGCAGCCCCTGCAGATCATATACAGCTTTCTCAGCTCTTCCCATTCAGAAGCAAAGCTCAGGACCCCCTGAGATGTCTCCAGAAAGAGTCCTCCCAAGACTTGCATCCAGTTAAGTTACTTAGGGAAAAAACAAGTGTTAAACCTTAATCTCTGTTCTTGAGATTTGCCCCCAGGCAAGCTCTATCAAAATTCCTTTTATGCTATCTGGGCTGCAGAGGTGAAGAGGGGGGTCTTTTTGTGCAGCTGCCTGGCAATAAAATTAACTGCGACACTTTAACCATCAAAGTGTGCATTTAAACCTTGTCAGCAGAGGCTGAGAGTACATTCATTAAGCTCTCCATAGAGTACCTTTCACCATAAAGTGGACAGATTATTTCTTACATGACACTTTCATAGTGCCTGCACAGGAAGCTGCAATGTCACTGTGCATGTCATTTTGACTTTTGGCATCCTGATATTTGTGCAGCAGTGGCAGAAGCCAGTATCTATCACTCAGTCCCTGTGCTCAGCCTCTGATAGGTTGTTTGCTTTTAGGGTATATTTCTGTAAACCCACAGGGGTTCCAGCTAATGTACTTGTATTCCAGAGAGCTTTAATTAAGCCCATGCTTTTCCTTTTCTCTCCCTTTGTGCCTTCTTTTAGTGAAATAAGACCTCCTGATCAGAAGGGCAAGAAGGATTGGCCAAGACTGATCACTGCAGGCTGTGGAAGAAACGCTCAGGCTTTCTGTAAAGACAGTAAAGAAAGCCATGCTCACTTATTTAACAATTAAAGTATTTTGGATTCTGCCTTCTCTGGGTGACAAGCTATAGACACTAAAAAGGGGTTGATCATGCTATATATTCTGTCTTCTAAAGGTGCAGTTGGTATATGTTGTGTCTTCTCAGGGTGTATTTGCAACAGAGAACCTCAGATTAACAAGGCAGTATCACTAATATACCCCATTTTGCTTTACTTTTGAGTCTGAAGTTTCAGTTTTCTGCCAGACTTTTTGCTGTCCTCTCCTTCTTCAGCCTGACCATGTGCAATTACTGCCTTCCCAAATGTTAAGCTCTATTAAGTAACTACCACTTCAGAGCCAACCTGAATCCTAACAGATTGCAAACCCACTGTGAAGCAGAATGCCCTTCTGCATGAGGCTGGACAACATTCATATTCCAGATTGCAGGTTGTTTCATATAATTATGTGTGTATTTGATATGAGTATATGAATTTATAGGATAGCATGAAGTGTGATTTTTCATGTAAAATTCATGGGATTTAATGCATGTAACCCATTACTGCAGGCACAGTATTAATTAAATCACTTCAGTGCAGTATAGCCTCTGTGAAGAACAGCTTGCCCATACCCTATTGTGAAACAGACAGTGAGTTCTCTCTCCATGTGACGTATTAGTCATTGAAATACCTTTTAATCAGGTTCTTAATCAGCATGCTTTGGCTTTTCTTTGTTAAAATGTGAGCTCTGAAATGCTACTTAAGACCAGATCATTCCTGCAAAAACAGGCCTGGGGGAAGTTAAGGGATGAGATCTCCACCGGCAGAGTGTACCACAGTCCCTTGCTGGGGCGATAACTGATATACCAGAGTAACCTTTCTGAGCAGTGGCAAAACCTTGGTCTTCACAAGAGCTGGTAGTGGGCTCTATGCTTCTGTGTAGGAACTTTCCCCCCTTTCAATTCTCTGAGCTGCAGCTGCCTTGGGATATTTAGCTGTTGGGGCGGGTGTTACTTTTGTCTGGGGTGCTGGTACAGTACCTGTCACTCGTGTCTGAACAGTTTGTGTTCTTGCAACTAGCGCAGGGTACACGCTGGCGGACTGGTTAATGGCATGCTTCACCTTACATGTGCTCAGTCTGCCTGTGGCCATGTGCTGGGGTGCTAAGTGTGGTTGCGCTCTTTAGTCACCTCCCTTCAAGTCCTGAAGATGGACTGCTTGCGCTTTTGCTTCTCTGCCAGCGCAGTCACACCCAGGTAGTAAAGACCAGCTCTGATGGTAGGCACCTTCTACCTGCTTTTGTGATTTTGGTAGGAGTTGAGGCACATAAATGAGTGGCTGGGGCTTAAATTCCTTTGCGGACTTCCTGTGAAGCATCTAATTTAGGCCATGTTGGAGCAGGGAATTTAAGTAAGCCTTCCAAAGCCAACTGGATTGGATAATTTACTGGACTGAGTTTCTTCTTCTGAACTCTGCTTGACCTCTTTGGGGGATGAAAAAAGGAGTCAATTCTTCTGCTCCTGGCTCACCCCAACTGCACTTCCTCCCCAGGGCAAGCCCTTAGCACAGCCCCTTGCCTTGTGGATGGGAGTCTATGGATGGTGCTCTGTGAGGGTGCACACGTGCCCAGGTTCTGATTTCTGCCTTTGCTGGGTGCTTCATTGCTGCCTTCCTCCAAGAGCAATAGGAATTACAAAGCAGCTGGTCAGTTGGTGCCCTGGCAGATATTCAGGCTCAGCTGTGTTGGCCAGAACTGCGTAGCTCCCTGTTCATCTTCATCCTGGCTGAACTGATAAATAAAGACACCCCTCAGTTAAAGAGCATTTCAGCTTCTTCACTAGTGCTTTGAAATATTTTCCTATCTCTTCTATCTGTTAATATTGGCAAGTGCCTGTGTTGGCAGATTCTTGTGTTGCCAGCTTTCATGCTTTTTTCAAAAGCCATTGGGTGGCTTTGCTAAGCTTCAGCTTCTGCAGCCAAATGATAAATGACAAGTTCTGGCCTTGTTTTTTATGACTGAGGAAGAAATGCCACCATGTCAGAGTTTTAAAACCTAGAAAAAAAGAAAACAAAACCCATACTGAATCTTCGTTGTTGTTAATAATAAAACCATGACATGATACTGCTAGTCATATAGTCATATTATGTGTGGGACACGTGGCAGTGAAGAACCCTTACCAAAGGCCATGGAATATAAATTTTACCATGAAATTTTGCATCTCCAGGCTACAACGCACTGACTCAGATCTTAATTCTGTATTGGTTTGGCCATTCAGGCAGCACTACTTTTAGTCTCTCATGCAGTAGATTTGTTGGTGTTATGATGGGTATCCACAAGGTCCATCGCTGTTAGCAAGGACACTCAGGTATTTTCTGAGGCAGAACTGGTCTCTTCCTCCAAATACCTCTCTGTGTCCAAAGCTTGGCTCATTGGTCCTACCTGTAGCATCTTCTGTGACCTCTTTCCAAGGGGCATGTGGCAACCAGCCACCCTCTCTAAACTTTTGGTAAGCAGAGATAAACCGTGACTTCCTTTGTTACAGCTGGGCGACAGAGAATACCTCAGTGTCTACATTATGCCAGGTGCAGGGAGCTGCACTACTGGAGCTCAGGAAATACTTTTCAGAGATTAAAGATTAGCCGTGGTGTACTACACATCACAGTCCAGCTCTGCCCCTTGCACTTTGCCCTGTTGAGCGTTGGCTGCCCTGGGGAGAGAGCTGCTTCTGCTCTGCAAAACGCTCCCCTCCACATTTGTTTCCTGGGGAGAGCTGTCTTGCCTAGTCAAATCCAGCTTCTTTGTCCTTTTTCAGCAAGAGAACTAAAGGCAGAGAGGTTAAATGACTAAGTAAGGCCAAACAATGAGTCAATACCAGCAGCTGAACTGGAATTCAGGAGTCCTTGGCTTCTGCTCCTGTGTTTTCTCTCCTGCTCCAGGAGACAGAAAGCTGAGAGGCGGGCGCCTGCAAGAGAGACAGTCTGCAGAAGACCAAATAAATACTCACTTGTGTGCGAGTGAACACAACCCCGTCTGTCTGTGCCTGGTGCTCTGAAAAGGAGTTCAGTGTGCACTTCTGCCGTAAATTGCAGAGCCAGATCCTCTCCGGCACTGCAGCTGCTTTGTGCTGCATGGAGGAGCATGGCCCCAAGGCTGACATGGCTGGGCAGGAGAGGACCACCTCGGGCTTAGCGTGCTATGGCATGACAGCCTCCCCTGGGACCACCAGACGGCTGTACCTCAGGAGGGAGAGGGTTTGTGTGCACCCATAGAAGGCTGGTGGTGGAGCACGTTGTGGCACTCCTCCAGCCTCCGTGGTTTGGAGACATCTGAGGACAAGGGAACTCATGAGACACCAAGATCCACTTTGCTTCCAAATACTGAGCACTCTGCTTGGCCACCCCTTGTGACAGCACAAGGAGAGGAAAATGTGTTACAGTGTTAACACGATAAATGAACATAGCTCTTCTGAAAACACTGCATAGTGTTATGGATCCAGATGGTTTGATGCCAGATTACAGTCCAGATTGAAGCTTGTACAACTGAAATACACCCTCAGCAAGAGAGTTGCTCATGGAAAGAGCAATAGGCCTTAAAATGCAGTGAATGGTGATATTGGAAATAATTTTCTTACAGTGCCATTTGATGTGTAGATAAAATTTAAAAACTTTATTGCTTTATGTTTTTAATGTATAACATATGCATCTTGTTAATATGTCAGGGAATAGTGTGATGCTTGAATTATATAAAGCTAGGTTGCTTGTATTTGTGGCCCTGACATGAGGCAACTAAAAGGTTACTTCTTTGTCCTCCTGCCTTTTTCTTCCAAGATACTTTTGATTGTTTCCTGGCTTTGTTTTGCAGAAGCATCCAGTTCTGTCACTGAGCTGACAGTCACGGAGGGTGTTGTGCTATATATATGCTTTACGCAATATTTGTGTCAAAAAGCCTCTGTCTAAACAGACCCAATGTCAGTAAAAGATGACCCTGGAACAAATGGTCTGAAGTCCCAGAAAGCTGATCTTTCCTAAAAGTGACTAATGTGAGGCAAATGGAAAATGTTGGTCTGAAGCGAGTCAGATCCAGCTGCATGCATCTGATTAAAACCATCAATTGCTGGACATCAAAACCAAATGAAATATGAAACATTTTGATTGAGCAAAACCAGGAAACTCTTGCCATTTTTAGGATGCATTTAAATGCGTATCTATTACCTGATACCCTGATACTTTCAGTATCTATTTAAAGGGTCTCCAGTGTTCAGACAACACATGTTGTAACTTTTATCCAAAAATACTTCTGTTTCCTTGCATCCAAGATGGAAATTGCTGTCCCCCTTGACCATCAGATCAAATACAGCTGCTTTTCCTGTAACTCAGCTTTTCCTTTCCAGCTGGCCTTCTGTGCAACTGATGTTTTTCAGACCTTGTATAGGTCTGTCTGTAGTGTTTTCACTATAATCTGCACTCTACATAATCAGAGGAAAATGGCTTTCCAAAACTTTTAAACCGCATAACAAAGTATAGAGTCTGAGGAAATCTGAGAATGCAGCCAGAAAAGAAAAAAAAGTCAGGGTGAAGGGAATTATGCCATTTCAAACACAAAATGTGATCACCGCCGTACCTGAATTCAAAGAAATTCATATCAGCATGGCATGGGCATGCAATTTTGGAAAGATCTGAAAATGCTTCCTACTATATAGGGTGCCATTTGTCTTAGGACTTAGATACCAGAAGAGTGGTATCCCTAAGTATTTGTGGGTCTTCTGTCAAACAAAAAACATGCTCAGTTCTTCAGTGGAAAAGGAAATCTAACTCTTAAGGTGAATGTTTAACATGTCAATTGCTTAACATGTCAATAATCATAATCACCTGCTTCTAAGAATAAATGTGGTAATTACAGCCGTGCTCCAGCAGATCTAGCGAGTGCTGACAGTTGTGGCAAGGTTTATTTCATCAAAGATACAGCACTTCTTTCGCAAATAACACAATCGCAGTCTTAACGGCACATTTTCAGCATGCCAGGCTGCTTTGACTGCTCTGATCTGCTGAGATTGGGGCAGGTGGCCTGACAACGGATTCTGCATAGCGTGCAAGGGGCTGATACTCCTGGTTATGATGTATTGTGCCAAGATAAAAAATGTAGGAACCAGTTTTCAGGAAATACAATCTCCAGTGAGCAGCTTGGGATACCGAGCAGAAAAGTACAGCAAATCAAAGCTGTATGACATGTCTGTCGTATGTTAATGCCCATGTGTGGGTTTTAATAATTTATGTTAGACAGAAGCATTAGGGGCACAGCAAAGAGGATTGCTTTTAGGTCCAGCATGAAGTGGTTTCACAACTCTCCCGAAGAAACAAGAGAAGCTATTTCAGTACAGCAGCCCTTACTTCTGCATGATTTGAGTTGACCCATTGCACACAGAGCAAGGGAATGTCCTCAGTTGTTCCAGAGGATAGCAAAATTAAAGTTGTCTTAGACTGAGTCCATCTGTCTCTACAGTATGTTTTGCCACCTCTGTAACAATGTGGTGATAACAGTTAGTTCCTGATCCCTCTGGCATATCACTCTAAGGCAGACAAGGAGTTTAGCAATCTAAGTTTAGCTTTGTGTTGTTCAAAAAAATAACTTCACCTCCCAATTCTTTTTCCCCAAGTAAGCAACACAGTTCTGATGAGTGGAGAAGGTAGGAAAGGGAAATGCCTTTCTGTAGAATAGAGGCCTCTTAATTGCAGGATACCATCCATCATCTCAGGATGCGTCCAACACTGGATTTCCTTCACTGGCTTGTGAAAAAGAAATATTTTATCAAGCATCCTGAATTTTGCTCCTGTTCAGATCCAGTGATGTAATGTGCTAATCAGGGTGGTACTGAGGTACTTACACATGCAGAGGTAATTGTGAAGCGCTTTGAACATCTTATTAAAAATCGGTTTGTCATTATGCATAAACCCGGTCTGAAACAGATGCACACAGACACAGCGGTGAAAGTTGATTAAAGGTATGTAGGTCATTAGGGTAAGGTTCAAAATCAGATTGTGTTGGTGTTTGTTCTCATTGCCTCTAATGGATGCAACCTCAATAGTGTCTATATGATTTTAGGGAAAAAGATGTTGACTCTTGCCAAAAAAAGCTGTGCTAAATCTATTCCTCCTGATGTAAATCTAATTATAATCTAAATTATATATGTATTCCTAGAGTGTATAACAATTGCTGCTTCCTCCAAAGCATTTCTCATATGCACCATAGCAGCTATCAAGGGCTAGCTTTTCTAAGATTTCTATGCACTGAGTGCAAAATTCTTCTGAAACTCTTTTCATAAAGGTCTTTTCCAACTTAGTTGATTCTGTGATTTTATATAAGATGAGCTTATTTGAAATAGTAAATTTGGGTTTATTAGGAGAGTTTATACTACATTGGAAAAAGTAGTCAGATATTCCACATCATAGGAAATCTACATGGAGTCAGTTCTGCCTTTACTTGTGTTTACTGAGTCTTTTCTTCAGCAGGTTTCCCTATAGGGATTAAAGTAAAATAGAAAAAATAGGGAACAGCTGGCATTGTTTTGCAAATGAAGATCAGCACTAGAAACTGGGGGGACACCAAGCATGCACATTTGCATTGCTCCAGTATAGATTGCCTGTCAGAGACATGATCTTGTCACTATGTTCTTCAAGGTCCTCCTGACTTTCCATGCTGTTCTTATTTGTAGCTATTGCATACGAATAGTGTAAATAGATTTCATTGGCTGACAGTGGTGGAGGAATGATTTGGCAGAAGAGTATGATTCACTCCATGAAGAAATTTGGCCAGCAAGTCACTAAAACATACACACGTGCATGCACAAACACGATACACCCATATCTAGGAAGGATATGTAAATAATGAGTAGCAGAGAGTCAGTTAAATACCTGCTGGCCCATCAGAGTTAAAGAGCTGAGAAAAGGAAGTTGCCTACAATCCAGAGCAAAGCCCATGATGAAATAGCAACAAAGTCATGACTCAGGAATCCCTGAGTGGGTAATTGGGCCTTTCCAGGCTGTGGTGATGAATCACTGAGTGTTTTTCTGGGTGTGAGCCTTCAGGTGACAGGGACAATGTTGGCCAGAGTGGAAGTGACCTCGGCAACAAGCTTGCTGGCACATATCAGGTACCTTTCTAAACCAGAAAGGCAGCGGGCCAGCAACGCAAAGCACGCAGCTAAGGCTGAATTACAATTCAGGTTAGGATTAAATAACGATTTGTCAAGACAGAAATGCACAGCTTTATTGTACATCTGAGACCAGATGGGTGCTGTGTTAGCATCTAGCTCGTCAAATTTATAATTATATATGCTACCTTCAATAGAAGAGTAATTCAAACTGCGCTGAAACAAAGTTGTAAAGGCAGCAGTGACTGGAACAAAATCCATGAGGTTTTTCTCCTTTGCCATTCTGAAGCCCTGATAAAGAGACATTCAGTTTTCAATTTTAGTTTTGAAAACTTGTGATCAAATATAACTTTGTTGTAGCACCATCAAAATCAATGCAGTTACATTAAGACTGGATTCAGTCATCTTTTTGTGATCACAGAGTGGAGTATCCCTCTTAAAACTATAATATTTGAACAAAATGCCTAAGAAATCTTAACATGCTCCAGAGTTTTTAAAGTTCATATGAATTTTTTACCAGAGTAAGTATGGGTAGCTGAGTATACTTATACAGTAGGTCTCCATGACATTCTGTAAAACAGATTATCTTGTAATACCGTAAGTACCTTCAAATAAAGTCATTGAAAAAAACAAAGAAATAGCGACAAGCTAGCATAGCAAGTGACAACTAGCTGTCCCTACATGAACAGTAGTCCTGTGCTCCAGGAGAGCAGGCATACAGACACCATTGTAACAGTAGTAGTGGCCACCACCTTGTAGGCTTTAGTGCTGCAAACAAGGATTTGACTGTCATGGGTTTCCATGACCTTGTTGCTCACAGAAGTTTCTGTTGCCTGGGCAGAATTGCTGTTGCTGCAGCATAGCAGTTCTCCTCCTGGAGAGGGCTGGCTGGGGAGGGCAGTGGGGGGAAACTGCATTAAAACCTGGCAAATCACTGCTCCCACTCACCGTTATAGGAACTGTAAGAAGTCAAAATACAGGACTTATCATAGTATACCTCTCAGACCGCCATGTAGGAAAGTCCACAGACAGCAACAACCATTTGCAAAACTGGTCGTTTGAGAGGGCAATCAATTTAAATATCATAAGAAAATGTCTCTGCCTGTTGGCAGGCAACAACTGCCTGCTCATTGTACCATGTCATGCTGCTGTCAATGAGAAGAGGTTAATCTATCTGCTCAACAACAGTTCTGAGTTGTGGCTCACATGAGGCTTGATCCAAAGCTTGTCCGTGGTCAGTAAAGGGGTGTGAGTCAGCAACATGGTAATTATTTTCAATAATGAAATATTTGAATTAGGTAGTACATGAGATTCCACCTTGTGAAATCTTTCTAAAATTATCTTCTTGCACCCAAGAAAATGTACCATTTACTTGCATTAGCCTGTTTCTGTTTGGAAAATTACACTGTGCAGTGTAACCTCTCTACATGACCCAAGCTTTGTTGAGACTAAAATTATGTGAGGGTTCCCAGTATCAAGATAAATCTGTGCAAGGTCTCTCAGACTAGAAGAAAGACCCACATAATGTCTAGTTTTAAGAATCAACATGAAGAGCATAGACTTGAGCAGAGTGTGGTTTAAGAGTATTTGAGCAGAGTCTGTGCCAGTAGACTGCTGAATGGAGTTAATTTAAGAACTCCTTTGCTGACCAGGCTCTAAAGTCTCCACAAATAAAAGTTTAATATTTCAACTATGTTTATGCTGTTATGAAGAGCTGAAATGTGAGACATGAACAACAAAAGAAAAATCCCCAAAAGACAGCAGTTTATGATTTCCTGAAGTTTGAGAGAATGTAAGAAATTTTATTTTGTCTTGAATTGCTATTTTAAGGGCAAAAAGAAATATCCTGTAGTAAAAAACTCTCTCTGCTTTTATAAATCCAAATGTACACGTTCCATCAGCTCAGAGTCAAAAGATTTTGGAATTTGGAATTTTCTGATGAACGATTAGCATTTATCTCACAAATAATATTGCTTTGTTTCAAGTCTCACATAGGACAAAGACACGTGAGGTTTTTTCTTGAGAAGCTCATATCTGAGCTCCTCAAGAAATCATTGCCATCAACCTGGAAACACCCTTTACACTTGAGAACAGGAAACTAGCATGCTGTGCTGACTGTGCCGTCCTATAATTCTTCCTCTTGGAGATGACCCTGGATAAAAAGCTGCTGCTTCTCATGCTGGCACCTGCTCTGGAATTTTCAGTGGCAGGAGAGGAGCAGATCTGGTCCAGGAGCATCGTCTTTCAATTTGTTTTCCACAAGTCAAAAGAAATGGCTGGAATGGTGTGGCTGATACAGGGTATGTTGTGAAGTAGCTACAGTTCTTTAGCTAAACCACCCTCAATCTGTTAGCACTTTGACTTTAAATATGGTCACTTCCATAATGTTTTTCTCCCACTTAAAAGTTCTGCAGTCTCTGGGAATATGAAGCCCTATAGAAACTTAATGTTTGAGAAACATAACAATCCAGTATTATCATAAAATATTACACAATTCATACTGTGCATCACGCTAGGTTTACTTCATAGACCCAGTTAGTGATCTTTCCTAGGTGAGAACCAAGGACTTTTATTCAGAGGCAGACTTCATCCACCTACATTTTAACTCATTAAAACTCGGAAAATATCTGGCTTCATCTGCAGACAACATGCAGATGTCCATGTCCTCTGGTCCAGAAGTCTTTCTTTGGCTGTAGCATAGCACAGAACAGTATGTGGGATAGCTCCTCCACCCACTAAAACCACTAATGTCACAGAGAGGACCTTGTGGACTGAATTTAGATTCCCTACACGGGGTCTACGATTTTGGGTGATGCTTGTCCATGGATCCTTTTTTCCTGCTCTTTTATTCACATGTTACCTCGTGCAATCAGACTTTACCCAGTAGATTACTTCATATCTTAATAGTATTGAACTTTCGCCTGTTTGATCAGCAGAGGTGCTGGAATCAGAAGACTACTGCCAGCTCTTCAACGTGCTTTCCATATAACCTTCTGTACCAGGCATTTGGGCTGGGCAGTATCATTCTTACTCATGTTGATGAGCATTTCAAACACATGAGCAGTGCCAATGACTGCTGTCAGTAAGACATGTGAGCGAGCAGTCATCAACCTGAGCAAAGGTTACATCTTGTGCATAGCTTCTCTGCATCTGAGTTAACTAGTAGGAAACAGTGTTATTTAACTTCCTTGCTGAGTGGTGAAAGCTAAAATACCTTAGCAGCTTGGGAAGAAAGATACTGCAAAAGGGTATCAGACTCCCATTATGGAGTTATTGGGCTCCCTATTGTCTGTTGTGATATTTGGTAGCCCAGGTAAAGACCTTTCCAAAGCCTGAAACAGGAAACTTCCTCCTAGGTGTGAAATGTTCTGGGTCAAGGCCTAGTGACTGTCTCTGAGCTGTGCTCCCACCTGCAGAATATCTCCCTCTGATTAAGCATCATTACCAGGTTTTTTTAAGGTTTAGTCTTTACTTAATCTTCTTTGAAATAGGGTACTAAAAAGCTGGCCTGAATGCATCTGTCTCCCACGCAAGTTACCAGTTTGCCTGAGAGGGGTTGGTTTGTTTGTTTCCTTTTGAAAGGAAAAAAAATAATAATTAAAAAAAAGTATCCATTTTGTCTCTGCCAGATGAGGAAAGCAGGTTATGTTTAAAAAGATGCTCTTAAAACCCCCACCCCCAAACAAACCAGTAGTAAATGCTACTTAAAACAGTTTAACTATCTAAGAGATTAGGATCACTCTTTGTCTCTACCCTGTCTAGATTGCTTTTAAATGTGACCTCCTTTCCTTGCCTAGACAGATGCTCTTTCTCTTCTGGGACCACTCAGCCGTAAAGTCATTCTGACAGCTACCTCACTTCCCAATCTCTCCCAAAGGGCCAAGACTCTTCCAAGTGGTTTCCTCCTAATGAAAAGACTATAATTAGTTGCTTCCCCCTTTTTTCTCTATTTAAAATTGGCATTGTACAGCCTTTCTTCCCATCTTCTGAAACCTCATCCCCCATCCTGTCCAGCTTTCGAACATATGTAAAAGGAAATGTTATGCTATGGGAGTATAAGCACATTGTTTAACAAAGACATCATGCCCAGTTTTATAATAAGGAATCAGCACTTTCTTCTGTTCCCATTCGGCTGTGACTTACCCTTCTGTTACCCAAAATAGATATTACCTGCTTGATTCTGATCTATGACTTCCTCCCCATTTTACTAAACATTATTATTACCCTGTTTATTTTGGAAGCCTGAATATAAAGATTTCCTTCATTGCTCGAGTGTATTATTTTCCCTTACATCTAATTAATTGCATATTAAGTTTTCCTGTGGATTTCTATCAGTGGAATAGCTTTTGAAAATGTAAATCCAGCAGCAATACACATAGATTCAAAAATTTCAGCTAAGAATGTGTTTTGATGGAGTGTTAGGGAAAGTTTCTTGGCTTTTAAGGGATTTGAAGATGAGAAGTCTCAAAATCTTATAAGCAGACACATTTTTATTACAAAAATACCATGTCACCATCAGATACTGTTCATTGAGCAGAATTTAGTGTTGGTATTTTTAAGCTTCTCCAAAAAAAATCCAACAACCAGCATCTTCTAGAGTGGCTCTGCATAATTATGAGAATCATCTTACTTAAAACAAATTATTCAGACTTCCCTACTCAGTTATGCAGGTCTCAAAGCTCAGTTCACCAAAGAAATGACTGAAAAGCTATTTTAAGTTATTTCGTGTGTTAGTTCATCCTAGTCAAGCTTTGTAATCAAAATGTGACAATTAGCATTCCTTTGTAATTTAACAAAAATGTATTCTTTTGTAATTTAATACAAATTTATTCCTTTTAAATGTGTTACAAATTTATTCCTTTATAATGAATGACAAAGCAGGATATCTTTATAGCTTTTTGCATAGGCTTTGGCAAGTATCCTGTTATCTACTGACCAATGTGTGTTTAAAAATAAATGTACACCACTTCCAACAGCAATTCTGAATTATTATGGAGGCACAGGACATTTTTTAGTACACATCTTTGCTTCGCTAATTAAAGTCCTATATCCGTCTTGGTCTTCAGAAACTCTAAATCTTGTTTGTTTCCGCACTTTGTTCCTGTTGGTTGTAGCCATCATAGCATAAGCACCCATTTCAGTTTTGTCTTTCAAACTACACAGAGGATTAGATGAATCTCACTTATTCCCTAACTTTATTAATTAGCATTATTTGGAGGAATTTCTAGTAGTCAAAATGCAGTTAGTTGAACAGGAAAACATCTAAGATGTGAGCAATTTCATCTATACTGTTGCAAAACTTCAAGATCTTTATGCCTTGTCTAAACCCAAGATTAATGCTGGGTTTTTACAGTCAGGATCTCTAGTACTGTAGGTCGTATACACTAGTATATGCTAGTACAGTAAGTGTATACCCTAGTAAATCAGGTGTGCATGCGAATGTTCCCAGACACTGAGGCTGATTGGCATGGCACAGCTCGCATCTGTGCTGGCAAACACACTCAGCTTCCACAACAGCATGGCTGTCTTAAACTGCCTATTGGGAACGGTCTCTATAACATTATTGTTCTAAAACTATGCCAATGAGTATTTTAGGAGGGTGTTAGTTAGCATGGTCCAAAATGGAGGCAGAGAACAATCTGATGATTTACCAGTGTATATGATTGCATTTTGCCTACAAGTACAGGCAGCACAGATGACTGGCAAACCCCTGGGATTTCTGGTGGTAAGAGAGTAGTGTAGAGGCTTGGTTTGGTTTTGTTGGTATTAGCACAGATATATTCTGCATGGTTTGATATTCAGAGCAACAGCAATGTGCCAGTTCCAGAGCTTTTGTGACTATGTGGTATCAGAAAAGAGAATTAATAGCCATTGCTGGGACTACTTATACTGAACTGATGGAGAACCCCATGAGCTGTTCTGCCATGGGATTACACGGTCAAATACATGGTTCTCTTCTTGTCTGACTAACAAGAAACCAATTTGACTTAAACAGAGGCACACTTACGGTGTGACATCCCTTATCAGTGGAGACAACTTTCTGCCTAAGAGAAAGAATGGCCAAGTAGTGGTACAAGAACAAAAGGCTGAACATACAGAAAAGATACTAATTTTTCAACTTTTATTATAGAATGATCTTCAGTCCCTAATGCAGCCATGGCACTTCCCTGCACGCTTTTGCCACTGGCAGCAGAGAATAAGCCCTAGAGAGCTAAGTGCAGCAGCAGCAACATCCCTGCCAGGCCCCAACCCTCTGTGAATTCAGGCTGTCACTGGACCAACAGAGACTTTCATTGTGTAGCAATTCTTCTACCAGTGGTTTAAAACCAGTCTGTGCCACTTGTCGCTTGACTGGCTTAATGTAAGCCCACAGCAAAATCTGCTGGTTTAACTTTTCCACAGGATGGTAACATTGAGATTATTTTGACATTATGAAACCTGGACTCTGCTAAAGCAGGTAGGAAAAATAATAAATGCTATTAGGTTATTCTGAACTGTCTGCTGGCATTCATGTCCCAGAAGCCAACTGGGAGGAATAACAGCTATCAGGGTCAGTTATTTTGGAAAGATACTTGAAGCAAAAACTCCTGGGTAGTGGGGATACCTGAAGGAGGCATGTTGTCAGAGGAATGCAGTTGTAAACAGCCTGAAATGTTCCTTCTCACATCCCTTGTAATTAAACATAATAGAAGTTAAGATTTCTCTTCAGACAAAACACTCAAAAGGAGGACTTTACATCTTTAAAAAAAAAAAAAAGAAAAAAAGACAAACAAAAGAGAGAGAGAAATTTCTCCAGAATACAAAATCCAAGGCTGTAACACAGCCAGAGGCATTTCGCTGAGGATGGCGAGCCAGCAGCGAATGCTGCAGGAGAAACCGCTGCAGATTTGGCTGCAGAGACATTTCCAGGCAGTCAGCTGGTGTGAAGGGAATTACAGAATGTACATGGATGGGAGATATCCCTGCTTGATCAGATCAAGGTATTATGATGGTTGAGTTAAAGTAACAATCCTCTGTTTAAAGGAAGCACACCTGTCTATTGTATTTGGCCTAGGACACAGTTGAACGCGTCTGTCTCAGGGATCATCTCTTAGCTCCAGGTGAACAACTTCGTTGCAGAAGTTTCTCTTCCTATTCCCATCCTCTCCCGAGTCATGCGACTGAGCAATAAGTCTATAAATCATCTGTCCTCAAGGAGAAGTCTGAAGTTATAACTGCTTTTGTGCAAGGAAGCTTCTGAGCAGATGTAGCCTGAGAAGAAACAACAAATGATTGTTGCCAGCTGGGTTCACAGCCACAGCTCAGTAGGGTTTGGCTGAGGACTGCTAGAGAGCAGTGAAGAGGTTAGCAGTGGAATAAGTAGTCCAGGAGATGCAATCAGAAAGGGGTTTCTGTGTTGGGGAAACAGTTTAGGAGATTAGAAACCCACAATAAGGACCTGGATGAGGGAAGGCCCCGATTTTTATCTATGTTGCAACTACCTTACTGACTTAGGTGGTCTGCAGTGACAAGGGCTTGCCTCTCCACAGAGACACTGAGGGCCTGAAAAAGTGCTAGGAGACTCTTCTCTTCAACTGAGATATCCAGGGACTGCCATAATAAAGCTATATAGTACAGCCCGATCTCACACTCCAGCATCCACAGCAGCAGCAGGGCACCATGGGGTGATTGGTATGGCTGGGAGAGCCTCATCATGAGGAGAGTGAAGGTAGCTGCCAGCAAAGGTGTACAGGAGACTTACTTAGAAATATTTCTGGTAGGATATATCCAGAATTAGATTTCCAGTCTGGAAAAATCAATCAGGATTTGCAGGGAGAAAAATAATCCACAGTAATGATCTTGTTTGCAACCAAGCCAATTACTGAAGTAATATTATGGGAAAAAACTTATCATGCTACCTGGGAGTTAAACTACCAAATAAATTCCTTCAGCCTGAAGGCCCCAAAATGCCTTGATAAAAAAATAGACAAAGAAATGCAGTGAAGTGATAAACTGAGAATTGGAAGAAGAGTAAGGAGGTAGAGCTTGCAGTCATAGTGCTCCAAACCATCTGTTTGAGCCAGGGTGGGGTAAAAAGGTGGATGCTGCATGTTTATGGTGGAAAACAAAGTTTGGAAATAAAAGATTCACAAAACAACAAACAGAAATATTAGTAGGTTTTGGGGCACACTGCAGTGCTTAATGGGCTTGCATTGTTTTGTTTGGGTTGGTTGTTTTTTTCAATGTCATATTACAATCACCTTTCCTCTTCCATTTGTTATCATTATCTTTGAAGGGGTATCCTTTCAATTTCACTTTTCTGCAGCAACATTGTGTGAGCAGCAGTATTTTATGCTTCTAAAAACCTCGGAGTGATGTATCAATGACAGGAAGACACCAGGAACCTTATGATAAAGAATAACTTTTGGGCAAACACATGACTAGAGACAAACTGAACGATGTGATATCGCTGAAAAAAAGTACAGGTGGAGTTCAACCCAATGCCAAAAGATACCTCCTGGTGCAGCAGGTCCTCTTTTTGTCCTCAGCACTTAGGTAAACTCTCTGCGATGGACTCTAAATGTCAGCTGTTAGTTGAACGGCATAGTGCTTTTTTGTTTCTTCAGTGACTGTTTTTGATGTCAAGAGCAGCTGTGTTCAGTCTTTTTTGTCAGAAAAAAGGGAAATAAAAAAAAGAGTAGAGCTTAGCATCTGAAAAAAATTGGCTTTGTGTGGCTAACCACAAGCAGGGCACATGACTGAGTGCTGCATCTGCTGTGTTCCACTTCAGTTTGGACAACAGTATTCCACAAACTTAAAGAGGAACTCTCAATTTACAGAATGCATTTAGAGCTCCTCATTGAAGCAAGCTTCAAATTTTACCCCCCCCCCCCCCAAAAAAAAAACCATGAAAACATGTACTCTGGAAAAGGGAACTGCAGCATTTACTCCCCTCTATCTTCTCTCTTTAACCTCAGCTGCAAGGGCCAGATTTCCAGGAAATATCTGTAGATTTTTCAACATCTGGCTTTCCAGGTAGCTAGACCTACCTCTACAGCTGTTTCTGGTAATCTGAAGAAAAGAAGCATCAGCTAGTTTGAACATCTTAATACTCACATGCAGGAAGATATGAAGCACTTAGATCCCTAAGGTATCATTTTTATTTTAGCACTGGTAATAAATTAAATGCTTGAGTAGACTTACTGGTCTTGCTAGTAATAGTGGAGTTTTCAAAATGACTTGAATACCTAGTCCTATAACATACCTTGGAACTGTCAGCTCCCGTTAATGAATGGTCCTGTGCCCTGCAACCAAAGAAAAAAAATGCTTTTTTGCAAAACCTAATCTGAGGCAGTGATTACAAAAAGAAAAAAATCATAGATACTTGAAATTTTCTGACCTGCCCACAGTCACATAATTTCCTCAGCAGCAATGCAAGGTATGCAGCCTACAAAGCCTCTTTTGTAGCCCAGCATCTAGCCACAGGCTTTGCTTTTTCTTCTGTTGTACATTATTATCCCTTTGCTAGGAGAGCATGGTCTTTACTGGGTACAATGTGCAAAAGTAAATCACAAAGAGTAGGGTTAAAAAGGGACCTCAAGATTCCAAGCTCCTTCTTCAAGACAGGAAAACCTACATAAAAGGACTACATCTGTTTAAAGTATAATGAAATTCATGAAAGCTTTTACTTTCTCCCTTTATCCGCTTTTGTGCTTGTCTGGGCTAGAAGATAGTTTATGCACTGGAGATGTAACATGGGTTGACATGAGAGAGAAATGTATGTGCACTAGAAAGAGGCCTCATAACTCCTCCTCTAGCTGCAGGACACCTTAACCCTACTAGAGAAAATGTAGATGAACAATAGCTCCTGGAAATTCATTTTGCTTTGCATTTGCTTTGGAGCAGTTCTTGTCACCTTGACCTGCATTCAAGATGGGCTCATGAATGCTGTGGGAGCTGCTGATCAGCAGCTTCTTTAAATGAAATAACTTTATTATCAATTATTTCTAAAGGAAACAGTGGCTCAAAACAAGATTTAAGGGGTACAGAACACTAAGGCCTGGTTTAGTCTTTTGATGAACTCATCATATAAATGCTACAAGACTGAATTTCTTGAGTAAGTAAGCTAGGAACCCCAAAATTCCCAAAGTCACTATAATGAAAACACACAAAAAAAGTAATTAAGTCATAAATCTGTTAGAATTGGAAAAAAGCCAAGCAGTTTGAAAACTCAGAATCACATTATTCCAAAACATCTGCCTGTATCCTGGGGAAAGAAAGCAAACATTAAACCAGGGATACAACACATTTGGGATCCATTTTGGTCAGGTCAGTAAAATGATAATTTTACTCTTCTGAAGGAGAGCACCTAAATTAGCTTTTTTACAGTACAAAGCATACACTCATGACAAATAGCATTCGTCCATGGGGTGTGCAAGTTTGCACGATCACAATCACAATGCAGAGCAAAGTGTGCCTTACAATGGCTTGATACTGACCATGCTGTTAATCTGGATGCAAATGCAATACATGCCAAGTGCCCATGGATTAGATCCCACTTTCATTAAGATGTCTTGGAAAGTGCTTGGTGCTACACTAGCAGGCTCATAGTGTGCCACCGCTCCCCTACATAGAGGCTCAGAGACGGGAGCAAGAGGGCTCAAATCCATCAGGTTAAATTTACAGCCTTCTTTAGCTTTCTCCTCAATGAGTACTCAGTGAGGATGAATAACTGCACCAGCACCTTGACGTGACTTGAAAGAATAATTAATTACATTGTTAGTGTGATTAGCAGCCTTGTGGCTGAAGACAACTTGTGTGCAATCCTTGGCTTCTTAATGTTGACAGGAACTTGTCATAGAGGTACCTGTACATTTAATCAAAATACATAGCAGATCACACTTCTCTTGTGCTGCTTTGCTTGGTGAGACTGCAGTCCCCTGAGATGGCAGGTTATGGCAGCTGGCAGAGCCCTTCAACTCGACAGGAAAAAATGGAAATCTGCCACAGGCAGTCAGCACTCCAGATGGAAAGGGTCAGTAGTGGAAAGAATCAATAGTGCTAATGGTATGTTACTTCTGCTAAAGCTAGCAAACAGCAAAATGGAAACATTTATACCTTCTAAAATATTTGTTTTGCTAAACTGTATTCTATTTTTCAGGAAAGCTGAGTTCAAAACCTATTGACCTTGCATTGAAACCCAGAGGAGTATGAAGTATGAATAAAAAATCCAAATGCAAAGCAACTAAAGTGGATGATACGTATGCATGCAGAAGTATCCTAGCTCAGATGCAGACATATATATTACACTATCAATCAGTGTACAGGTCAGAAAGGAATGCAAAAAGTATGAATTACATTAGTGTTAGGTGTTTCAGGAAATCTGTTTTATTCCTTGCACAAAAAAAAAAAAAGCATGATTTGCTGTATCATTTCTTTCAAAGCGTATACTTCTGAACAGATACATCTATCACTGATTGTTCTGCTGTAAAGACAGAAAAAAAAGTACTAGGATTGGTCAAAAGATTTTTACACTTAAAGGAGAAAAGGGAGAAAAAGAATTTGCTTCACATGTTATCTAAAGAAAGAACAGAGCATCATGACCAAGCATCCTCCTCATGTTGCAGCCATAGTGCTCATCCATAAAGATCTGCACTATGTGTTTAATCCACAAATCGCCCTCTCCCTGAGCGTGATTAAATTTGCACTGAAACATGACCTTTGCAATCAGTTTCACAAAAGAGGAAAAAGGTGCTCTCAAAAAATTGTCAGTGTCCAAAAGCATATTGCGACATCATTCTGTTTCTGGAACACCCGCAGTTCTTTTTCTATGTAGCTTTTTTACATCTTCAGTGCTCATCAGCTGTCTTTACGGATTTTTAAAGAGAAAACTGAGTCCAGGCAGTCCACTATGACTTAAAACTGTTGGCTTCACAGAGATGCATTAAAAAAAAAAAATACAACACCCTTAGAGTACAGAATTTAGCATGGCATAGCACTGCACTTTTCCCCTAGCGTAAAGAAAACAGCATATTCATGCACAGCACAAAACCACTCTTAGATATGTGTATATTAAAAATGTAACCATGTCAAATCAGAAACTATCTTGAAAAAGGCCACATAGTACACCAAAGTTTAAATAATAATGGCATTTAATCACCAGCTCTAGCAAGACAAAATCCTTAACTCAAAAGCAATTGCATGAAGCACAGATTTTCTCAGAACTGCTTATTCAAAGACAAGTTCAGAAACTGAAATACTTGGAGGAATTTGGGTGCAATGTTGAGTGCATTTTTCTAAAGCAGTTTTTATGAACCAAGGAAGTCTTGCCTTAACATCCTACAGTATTTCAGGATCAGCTGTCTTACTGGCTTGATAGCAATATTCCAGCACCAGGTGTAGAATAAGATTGAAAACTGTGTCTGTAATCTCGAGCACAATTTTAAACTGCCACATAAAGTCCTGAGTAAATGAGAGGCTATCATGCTTTGGCGCAAATACCACGTGATTCAAGAGTTCACAGCTCTTCTGCCCAAAGACTCCCAACATAAAAGGAAGGAAAATAATTGTATTTTTTCCTCAAAACATGTTTCATTAAATGCATTTTCCAGATGGGATTTGCAAATGATGCCATGCTGTACAGTGATGCACAAATGGGATTCAGCAGCTGCTCCCCTGTTGCTCTGTGCAGATAAACATTAGGTTTCATGGGTGTGGCAGCTCCTATCATTTTCTGTCCAATTTTGGAGGAGGGAAGGAGAGAGAAGATAGAAGGGAGCCATATTTTATCTATATCCTCTGGCAAACTTCACAGAAACACCAAAGAAATGGTGTTAAGCTAACTCTGAAACAGGAATGCTGGTCACCTGAAAGGAAACACAATGACACCCAAAGAACCTCATGGGGAGAGGTAGGAGAATCTGTACGGATATGCCTTCTGAAAATGAAGAATACACTAGAACTATTTTTGATCCATAAAGATCCATAAGACATTGCTTAAACAGCTCTTTTTAAGGCTCTGGAAATGTGAAAGCTCTACCCCTCCTTAAAACAAGAGGTGTATCGGGTGATTAAGGTAAACATAATAATTAAAGGGAGTAAGAAAAATTGGAAATGTTTTTGCCATTACTTCCTAGTCACTTTTAGGCCTTCCCGATTAACGTAGTTAGGAATCCTGAGGAAAAAAAACATATAGTGTGGAACTGATGTTATCATACATGCCGCACCAATAGCTTTTCAACCAATAAAAGAAAAAGAAAAAAAGAACTTCTTACTTTATAAAACACCTGTGAAAATAAAGGCCTAGGACAATACATTCTCAGTATACCTCCTGCAAAGCCTTTGGAAATTCATGTATTTGACAGACTGCTCCCTCTGCAAAGTTCTTGCCACTGAAAATAATGATTGTTCCTCAAAATTGCTCCACATCTGTGGTAAATACCTTGCAGCCACCTGAGTCACCCCCATGCCTCACCTAGGCAATGCTAAGGGTACAGCCTGCTAGCAGGGAGAAATCCAAGGTGCACTACACCAAGGAGCTCCTGAGAACAATAGCATAGAAATGCAAACCATGGTTCTTTCTCCAGCTGGTTTTCAGCTTGAAGGTTATCTGAATAACCATATTTTTCTTTATCATTCCCCACCAAGTTTGTATAAGTCAGAACATACAAGGTCACTGACTTCCCTTGATCTTGAAGCTACAGGCAGGCCTTGCCCAGCAGAGAACAGTATTTGGCGAAAGTTCTCCATGTGCTTTCTGAGAGTCCATCTTTAATGCAAAGATTTGCATAATACCATTGGCGGGAGCTTTTAATTTGATTAGGGTCTGTGACAGATCACTTCTCACTGAAGTCTGCTGCAGCCCCTGTTCATGGGAACTACTGCAGACACATATGCAAAAATATATACTGAATAGAATTTTACAGAGAACATGAAAAAAGTAACTTCTGTGCTGGGAAAGGGATTTTCTTCTGCTGTTGCTTGGTGGGTTTTGGGTTTGTTTTGAGGTAGAGATATTTCACTATTACAGCATGCATTGAGGCTTTAGTACAAAGTGAATAATAAGCAAACTGTGGTTGAAAGCTGATAAGCTCCACACAGAGCACTCAACTTCCAGCCTATCAAATGCTTAAGTATGTAAATAACCCTGCTAAAGCCACTGAGATTTCTTATATGTCTAATGCTACTCAAACATCTAGTCTTAATTAACTAGGACTCAGCCTGGTATCAGAAAATAAACTCTTTTAGAAAATTTGGGAAATTTTAGGTGATTTCATTAGCAATTTATTGGTATTTGGCCCTTTGTGTTAACGATAAAACTTGCAGCTAAGAAGACACATTTATTTGCAATCCAAAGCGATTCCTAAGAGAGTCTTTGTCAGCAAAAGAATTAAAGGCAATTAATTGCAAATAGTATTGGAAGGATCTCATAAAAAAGACTTTTTGTGGAACATTCTCTCACCCTGAAAGAAATGTTAATGTTTCCTTCATTCCTCAAACTTGCCAAGCACTGCTCTGCTAAACACATAATGGTTGTCAGCTGTAGACTAATCTTTTCTGGCAGTTCTGATTGCAGGTAAAGAATGACACAGACTCGAGCTTATGCAAAAGTTTATTATAAATCACGTTGCAAAACACAGCATCTGGTGAAGGGGTAGAGGGTGCTTCACACACCTGTTCATTGGAAGTTCCTAAACAAGACAACACTGGGCCTCTTGATTTCACACCTCTATCCTTTTTATAAGATGCTCACTAGATGGCCAGATTAAAACATACAATGTTGGAAAGACTTAGCGAGAAGGTGGAAGAACAGGATCCCTTAGTACAGAGACAAAGCTGTCTTCAGAGTTTTGCTACTACAGTGACTGAAACACCAGTCTGGGAGAGAGCACACAGTAAAACTGATCCTTAATACAATACGTCAGCTTAGAGGTAGTATCATAAAGGGATGTTTGTGGGCCACACACAGAGATTTCACTTTAGATACTCCTGTTTTAAATAATAAAAATTTGGAATCATAGTATTTAATTGAATTCTGAAAAAGTTAAAAACTGCAATAAAGGAGTTTGAAAACTTCTCAAGTTAATCAGTTCAATCACTCGAAAAGTGGTGGTGACTTAACAGCCAGTTCCTCTTAATTCCTTATCCTCACCCTCCATAGAAACTATTTTGCTGATCCTACTTGGAATTTTTTTTTCAGCTGTAAACATATTTTTCTCTTTTAATAAATCTGTCTCACTGGGAAATGATACTAATAGAAGAAGAGAAGCTTGTAATTTCCATGAACAAGGAAATGCAGGTGTAAAGAGATATGCAGCTTCCCAACAACCTACCCGTCTCTTCAGACTCTTCTTGACAGCCCTAGCAATTACACCATGTGTAGAAGAAGGGATTCTACAGGTACATAGCAAATAAAAAACAGACTAGGGAGAATGTAGGCCCCCTCAGGAAGCTCTCAGGAGAACTGGCTACACTGGATTTGGAGAAGGCTGAGGTTCTGAATGACTTCTTTGCCTCGGTCTTCACTGGCAAAGGCTCTGACCACACCACCCAAGTCTTGGAAGGCAGATGCAGGGACTGTGAGAATGAAGACCTTGGGCCCACTGTAGGAGAGGATCTGGTTCGAGACCATCTTAAAAATCTGAACATGCACAAGTCCGTGGGTCCTGATGAGATCCATCCGCGGGTCCTGAAGGAGCTGGTGAATGAAGTTGTGAAGCCGCTGACCATCATATTTGAGAAATCATGGCAGTCAGGTGAAGTTCCTGACTGGAAAAAGGGAAGTATAACCCCCATTTTCAAGAAGGGGAAAATGGATGACCCGGGGAATTACAGACCAGGCAGTCTCACCTCTGTGCCTGGCAAAATCTTGGAGCAGATTCTCCTGGAAGGCATGCTAAGGCACATGGAAAACCAAGGTGCTTGGTGACAGCCAGCATGGCTTCACTAAGGGGAAATCCTGCCTGACCAATTTGGTGGCCTTCTATGATGGGGCTATGGAACTGATGGACAGGGGTAGAGCAGCTGATGTCATCTACCTGGACTTGTGTAAAGCATTTGACACTGTCCCACACGACATCCTTGTCTCTAAATTGGAGAGACATCAATTTGATGGATGGACCACTCGGTGGATAAAGAACTGGATGGATGGCTGCACGCAAAGAGTTGTGGTCAATGGCTCAATATCCGGCTGGAGATCAGTAATGAGTGGTGTCCCTCAGGGATCGGTGTTGGGACCGGTCTTGTTTAACATCTTTGTCAGTGACATGGACAGTGGGATTGAGTGCGCCCTCAGCAAGTTTGCCGATGACACCAAGCTGTGTGGTTTGGTTGATACGCTGGAGGGAAGGGATGCCATCCAGAGGGACCTTGACACACTTGTGAGGTGGGCTGATGCCAGCCTCATGAAGTTTAACCATGCCAAGTGCAAGGTCCTACACCTGGGTTGGAGCAATCCCAGGCACAGCTACAGGTTGGGCAGAGAAGAGATTCAGAGCAGGCCTGCAGAGAAGGACTTGAGGGTGTTGGTCGATGAGAAAATGAACATGAGCCAGCAGTGTGCACTTGCAGCCCTGAAAGCCAACCGTATCCTGGGCTGCATCAAAAGGAGCGTGACCAGCAGCTCAAAGGAGGTGATCCTGCCCCTCTACTCAGCTCTTGTGAGACCTCACCTGGAGTATTGTGTGCAGTTCTGGTGTCCTCAACATAAAAAGGACATGGAACTGTTGGAACAAGTCCAGAGAAGGGCCACGAGGATGATCAGGGGACTGGAGCACCTCCCGTATGAAGACAGGCTGAGAAAGTTGGGGCTGTTCAGCCTGGAGAAGAGAAGGCTGCATGGAGACCTCATAGGAGCCTTCCAGTATCTGAAGGGGGCCTATAGGGATGCTGGAGAGGGACTCTTCATTAGGGACTGCAGTGACAGGACAAGGGGTAACGGGTTAAAACTTAAACAGGGGAAGTTTAGATTGGATATAAGGAGGAAATTCTTTCCTGTTAGGGTGCTGAGGCACTGGAATAGGTTGCCCAGGGAGGTTGTGAATGCTCCATCCCTGGCAGTGTTCAAGACCAGGTTGGACGAGGCCTTGGGTGATATGGTTTAGTGTGAGGTGTCCCTGCCCATGGCAGGGGGGTTGGAACTAGATGATCTTAAGGTCCTTTCCAACCCTAACCATACTATGATTCTATGATTCTTGCTACAGAAAGGAAGCAACTCCTTGTTCCAGGCCAACCACTATACATATATAGTGTGTGCATATATATATCTATATATACATATATATAGATAACATATATATACACAACAGAGTTCCAAGTTGACAAGCAGGTATTCTTTATCGCGGCACCAGGAGACACGGGGGATAGCTCCTTCTAACGTGTCGCCGTATTGCCATACAGGCCATCCTTGTATGGTCACTGGGCATATTACATCATTTTCCAGAAAGTTTCCAGCATGCATACATAAATGTGGTGATCTTTAAGGGTCATTTACTTTTCCCAACAATCTTCATAACCAGCTTAATTAACATTACAGACGTAGCAATCATCCACAGACATAGCAATCATCCTATCCTTCTACTTATCAGTTAGCTTAACTGTGCCCACCCTGGACATCTGCTAGTCCCAGATACTCCCCAACTCCAGGTCCTGTTTTTCTATTCTGCTTTTCTTACACCTTTTGTACTAAGGTCCTAAGGACCTGAAACTAGTTCAACTACCTTCAAGCATCGCAGTTATTTTCCATTTCAAAGCCATCACACTTAACATTGCTTAGAACTGATTACATTTTGTGCTTTTGTGCCTCCTTGTCTCAATATACAGCACTATACATATCCAGACAAGAAGTTCTGCTTTTCTGATGGTGCAGTACCTTGCACAATCCCTGCTACTACATTTTCCCATTCCCTTCACTTTAGCCTCCCACTGCATCTCTTCCTGCAGGCTGGAAAGCAAGTGGGGTCACAGCCATTTTTTATGAGATGGTTGCAGAGCACCAAACAGGAATGCTACTGACCCTGACCAGCTCCTGCATGTTATTTTCTGCTGTTAGTAATTGCTGTACACTAAGGCCCGGCTGAAATAGGAGGTCAGGGACGACGCACATCCCACCAACAGCTGCAGTGAGCCTGGCCGAGGGAAAATTGCTTTCCTTGCTATACAATTGCTTCCAAATCTCTGGTCAAAAGCAACGGAGGGACAGACAACGTCTTCCTGAGGGCTCTCTTCCGCACGCGTGGAAATTTGAGGGCAAACGCTGACAGCGAAGCCACTGAAGGCACCCGGGGTAGGGGAGGGCCGGTCCCCCTCCCGCACCCGAGGACCGACAGGGGGGCTCCCCCGGGACTCCCCGCCACGCCGCGGGTCCCTCCCTCCATCCCTGACGGAGCAGCTGGGACAAACAGCCCCGCCACCCCCCCCAGATGCCCATCAGTGCCGAGCCACGCTGTGCCGAAGGAAGGGGCGACCGGGGCGGAGGAGTGCAGAGGGGTGGGGAGGGGGCAGCGCCCTGCGGCTACATCAGCCCCCGCCTGCTCTGAGCCGGGGCTTGCAGCTGAGCCGCCCAACAGCCCTCAGGCGGTAGCGACCGGGGGACGCTGAGGAAGAGCCGCCTTCGAGGCCCAGCGTCGGCGGGCGGGCCGGACACACCGACCGAGCAGCCGCGGCCCGCGGCGGGGAGGGGAGACCGGGAGCCCAACCCGCAACAGCAGCGCCATGGCCACCAAGGTGAGCAGCCCCCGGCGCGGCCCGGGGGCTCGTGAGGCGGCTCCGGGGGGTCGTGAGGCGGCTCCGGGGCGCCCCCTGCGCCGGAACCCCGGGCGTCTTGCAGGCCCGGTGGAGGGGCTAGGCGGGCGGGACGGGCGGCGGGTCGGGGGAGTCAGTCCCCTCCCTGGGGCCTGCCCCTCGCCGCCGGCCGCGGGAAGGAAGAAGTGGGCCGACTGCTCCTGCCGCGCTTCGCTCGGGCCTCGCCGCCGCTGCCCGGCCCCTCTGAGCGGTGTGGAGGGCTCGGTGGGGTAGCGTCAGTCTGGAGCAGGGGAAAGTCGTTTTCTGCTGTTCCTGCCTCGCCGCTCCCCGGCTCGGCCGGAGCGACTGCAGGGTCGAAAAGCCTCCGGAGGCTGAGGGCTAATGTTCCGCTTCCACAGTGCCCTGTGGATCGGTGCCGGCCGGCGGATCGCGGCGGTGGCGGGAGAGGCCTCCGCCGCTGGCGGGCCCCGCCGTGAGGCTGGGGACGTGGTGTCCTGGCGGCCTCCCCCCTCGGCCGCCCAGTCGCTTCAGGGCGACTCATGGAGCCCCCCTCGAGTGGCATCTAGGCGGTGGGTGTGTTGTGTCTCTTGTGGGAGCCCAGAGGCTGTAGAGTGCGACCTGTTAATAGTAAGGTCTGATCTTACAATTAGAAAAGCAGGAAGTGAAATTATTTTGTTGAGTTCTTCAACAGTATCTGTTATTAATACAGCAGTCGAAATTAGCTCATCCTGTCTGAAACTGGTCTCTTTCTAAATTAACAATATTTATTTACTATATAGGTTGTTGAAAGCATCTCTGCTTGCGTAGGTGTGAGTTAACATCCACTAGTAAATGTCATCTGTAAGTTGTCTAAATATCTCAGAAAGCTTTTTTGGTATTTGAAGTAATGCTTTGAGTCATCTGATTCCATAAGCTGGGCTAGCAGTTCAGAAACTTCTTTTTATTGAGGCAGCTCTCATATTGTACGCTACTTGTGTTGCACTTACCAGTAGTGGAGAAATTCTTCCTCTTGAATGTGTCAAATTTAATGGATAAGTAGCTGCCTCTCTAGCCATTTCAGTTGATGCTTACTCATGTTTTGGTAAACTTCTCCAGAAGCACAGAGAAGTTGATTTTAGGCTTCAAAATCCCTTAGGCAGTTTAAGAAGTATTGATGTAGTGAACTTTATGCCCTGTTGAGGTTTTAGAGTATTATTGATGGGGGTCAGTTTTAATATTGGTGGTTTCCACTGATTTGTGGAATGTGTGTATGGATAACGTGGATCAACCTAACTATTGTAGGGAGCAAGAAAATTACTTCTGTGTGCACATATACTTCAAATTGCTTTTCTTTAATTAATATTTTGGAGTTGTTATAGGCTGAAACTGAAGGGTGCAGAATTTCTAACTTCATAACCAGGACTGGCCTTAAATATGGTGCAGGATCTTTCTTGCAAGAAAGATTTATTTTTTTTCTACACGTTGAAAGTTTTAGTAATTAACTTGAAGATTAAAATTGGAAAGTGATAGTAAAGAACTGTTATTTTATTGTTATTTTACTGTGCTGGTAACTGAGAGCAGTAGTGAAGAGAAGCTTGCTTTATTTTCTGAGCTTCACCCAGGAGATAGATAGGTGGCTCTTTGTGAATTGCCTTGCTTGGGATTTTAACTTGTTAAACTTGTGCAAATGTCAGCTATAGTGAAAGATACACTTCTTTAAGTGTGAGGGAGTAACTGACTCAAGAAACACTCTTTAGGAGTTTGGCCAACTAACCAGTCACCATTTCAATTGGGAAGTAATTTTTTTTTTGTTTGTTTTGATGGCAAATAAATTACTTGCCTCCTTCCAAAATAGCTTGTTTTGAAAAGAAATATGCAAAGTGCATTTATATTGTATATGAAAAAGTTAACAAAACTTAACTATAATTTGTTATCTAATGTGTGAGTGTGAATTTCTCAAACTTTAAAGGTGTCAATTCCTATACAGCTGGTAGGGGCGACTGACAGTCAGGCCTGGCCTGCACTGCACAGGCTATTAGCGCTTCCTGAATTAATTCCTGTTTAAACTAGAATATACTTTCCAAGAAGGGCAGGGGAAAATTCAGTCTTCATTTGATGGAAAATCCTGTCTGGCTTTTGTGTGTGTGTGTGTGTATTTTGTTGTTTTTTTTTTTAACCATCAACTCTTGCTGTTGGCACTTTATTCTGGATCTAAATTTTTGCCCAGCTTCTGTTTCCAGTTTTATCCTTTTGTCTACAAGACTTAAAAATGCTTCTATCAAAGTGTGAGGTTTCCTGGGATGGAGAGGAAATAGGGAGTACTTCTATAGTTAGCTTGTGAACCCTGGTCAGTCTTCTTGCCTCCCACTTTGATAAACTACAGCCGTTATGTTCCTAGAGTTTTCCAGTATGAAGACGTGGTCTACAGTTGTAACTTGCTGTCTGTTCTGTTTAATCTTGGATCTTCCCTGGACGATTCAAACTCACTGGATTTCTCACTGAAGTAAAAAATAAAAGCTTTTAGGGGAAAGAACTATTTTGATACAAAAAGGCCTTCACTCATGCTTTGCTAACATATTTGTGACTTGTAGCTTGATGGGGAGGCTTTTGTTGAAACATGTCAGTAGGCCCTAAGTACTCTGGAGGCTTTGGAGGCTGTGTCTGATGCTGTGAGCTGATTTAGCAATAAGCATTTCTCCTTCTCCTTCCTTGCTACTCATCCTGTGCTCTCTTTACGTCCAGGAGTTGACTCCAGCACTTGCCAGGCCAGTCTGTGAGCTACTGTAAGTGGCTGAAGTAGCAAAATTAGCTGAATGGAAACAGTGGGGCCATTTTCTCCAGTTCTAGGAAGGTGCAGTGGCTGAAAGTTTGCTCAGAGCTGATGTGAAAGGTTGAGTGGGATGGTAAAATTGGGAGTGGGAGACTTTCCTGTTAAAGGTTGGAGGTATAAATGGGAAATGGAGGATATGAGACTTCTGGTGGTTGTTCTTTGGACAGATCATTACTGTGTTTTGGTAGTGGATTTTGCGATTCCCTAAAGTCTTGCTCAAGGTCATATGCTCTAAAAATTGAAGCAAGTAAAAAAAAAACACAAACAAAAAAAAACAACCAACAAAAAAAACCACCAAAAAACCCAACCCAAAAGGATTGTTGAAGAGATGCTAACTTCAAACTTTTACTGTAATTTAGGTGAACCTTACTTCAGGGGTAGGCAGTTTCATATCCACACTTAAAGTACCTAGCTTAATGCATCAGTTCTTATTTTGCATGCTTCCTTCAGAAGTAGATTTGAGCTTACTAATTCCTTATTTTCAACTCTGTATTACAAAAGGAGGCAAAAAGTACCTGAGCCTAAAAGAATAAAGCTTAAAAAAATATTCGAAACTCAGTTACAAAGAAAATGCAATGTTGTAAATGTGTTCATGATAATTGCTTGCAAAAGGCACAGATGAGATTCTCATTCTTTTATTTGTACCTCCTTGACTTCTCTGGCCTTTCCTCTTCTTTTCCCACTAGAGTTTGCAAAGTCCCAGGTTTATCCTTGCCCTTTCTTTTGTTTTTGAGTTTCGCTGAATAGGGAGAGCTGGAAATGTCAGGAAGCGATATGCTGACTTGTAAATAATGTGCTCCTTACCTCAGTTTATTTTTGGAGTTATTTATTGTTTTAAATGCAGGCAAGCCATTTTATTGAAAAGACTGATGTTTTGCCATTTTTGGAGTCCTAATTTCAGAAGGAGGTGATGATATTAAAAGAAGTTGATAGGTTATGTGCACGCTGGTAGTCAAGACAATTCTTCTGGAACCTGCACTTCAAATGTGCGGTGAGGGCTTTAGTTTAACAGTTGAAGTTGGAACTAGGAGCCAATAAACTCTGATTTATAGGAGTAATACTGAAGTTGGTGACATTATTTTTGCAAGCTAGGTATTTCACAAGGCAGGTATTGATAACCTTTGTAAGGTTGGGCCCGTCTTAGTGTCAATTGCAACAAATTTTTATTTGTAACTTCAGGGGCACCTGTATCACACTGTTAAATTCTTAATTGTTCAATGTTTTGTCTACTTTAAGACCCCAGGTATCTGGTTCTGTTTGTAGAACTGGCCCCTTTTTTGTGGGGGGAAAAAGCCCCTTGAGGTGAAAGGTTAGACTGAATATGCTGATTTTAAAGGAAGGTATAGCTTACCAATACTTCTAAAACATGGAAATGTTGTTGAAGGCTTTGTTTTTCCATCTGATCATGATGCATTGTCTCTTGTGAATGTCCCTAAGCAGGTATAGTTAAACTATCATGGTTCTAGTAGTTGAAGTTAGGGAAATAATTATTTATATATTAAAATTTCAGCTAGGAAAGAATAACACATTAGACTTCAAATAAAGATTATTTTGCTTAAGTGTGTATCCTTCCTTTCAGCTTTCTTTTTGGTTCTCTATTGCTCTTATTAGTGTAACGAAGCCTCAAATTTTCCTTTGTGCCATGATGAAGCTGTTTGTATGTTTGCATTATGAATCAGGCAGAAACAATTCTTTGTTCTTTTTGCAGCTGGGAAACACGACTCCCTCTGTGATAAACCCTCCAAAATACACAAACTTTGTGTTCTGAAAGTCTGCCTTCTGTATTGTCCTAACTTTGAAAGTAGGCTTTTCTAGGAAACTGCATCTTAAGAGAATATTCACTTAATAAATCTTAATACAGCTGTGAGTTGAAATGAGCTTCTGTGCAGATTATTTCATAATCCATTCAGCATGTTTCACTATTTAAGTTCAGGAAAGCAAGATGTAATAAAAAGAATGAGATTACAGTTGTTTTATATATGTAGGATGTGATGGAACAAAACTAAAAGTGAAGTAAGAATTTTGATTTTTCATGGTCTCAATTATATGAAAAGTTGGGGGATTTTTTTTTAACTGTAATTAAGTAGATGTGAAAATTTGGACTTTTCATATTATTTTGGTGTGGTGGTTGGTTTGGGATTTTTTGTTTGTGGTTTTTGTTTGGTTTTGATTTAGTTTGGTTTTTGTTGTGGGTTTTTGTTGTTTGTTTTTTTTTTTAAGGGGCAACAAGATGGCTAGGGAAGGTGAAAATGTCAGATAATGCAAATTTACTGGAGGTTCCTGACCTGGAGTGAGATGTTAGGATGAGCACAAGAGCTGATAGAATCTTATTTTATGAAGATACAGGTTTTTCTGTTCTTTTATTTTTCTCCCTGACAGTATGATTTTTCTAAAGTTTTGTGATAAAGTGGGTTTATGCTGCATTGCAGCAATTACTAGTGCAAGGTTTCTGATGTCTGTGCTGGTAAACTGGTGAGAGTCCATATGATGCTATGCCTGCGTAATGATTCCTCTGACTCAGTTTTTCAAAGTTATTTCAAGCACCTAGTCATTGAGTCATCAGAGACTCATAACCAGGGGTTGTTATTTAGAAACATGATTACAGTAGCTAAAGAGAAGGAAGTCTGGTATCAGATGATGTAATAAGCTTCATATGGGTTATAGATTTGTCAGTTCAGATTTTTGCTCTGATAGCATTTCTCCATATATCAGTGTTTCAGCAAGGAGTCTTTACAGTTAACTGTGGTTTTGTAAAAACACATTTATTTTACTCCATTCTTTCAAGGTTTTTCTCTGTCAATTGTATTCCTCATTTAGAACCTCTGATTTTTTCAGGTCTTGAAAAAGCCCCTGAAGCAGGGAATATCCACACATTCTTGTGTTTATAAAAACCTACTTATTTGATTTGGCTATCTACCAAATTTCAGAGTTTACAGAGATTGCGAAGGGAAAAATGGTAGGAAAACTTTTCAGTTTTAAATATATGGATTCCCTCCTGTATTATATTTACTAGTAATTCTGATGTTGGAAGCAGTCTTGCAAAACTTTACAAAAGCAGGTAATGGAGACTGTAAAATACTGGGAGTGATTTGTTTCTGCAAACACTGCAGCAGGAGAGATCAACATTTAGCTATCTGAAATTACTTAAAGTAAATAACTATTAGTGTTCAGCATTTAGAACTAACTAATAGCTAATCTATTTTAAAGCATATTTTACAATTACAAGGTCATTCACATTCACTTTACGCTTCTCTGAGAGCCAGAGGTTGTGCTTTTATTTTCTTTAGTTGTATTCCTGCTCTCTCAGTGATTTATGACTGGAGTTTCCCAAGTAACACAAAGTTCAAAAAAACAAGCAGTGTTGTAGTAGTCCAGTAAGTATAATGTAAGTGTTACTGAGGAGGGAAAAAATAGATGTATATTGCTTACTGGAATATTTAATCTAAGCTCTGTCTGAGCCTTATCAGTTTGTTGGGTTTTTTTCCAAAGGTTTTTTTTCCCCTTTGAGCTATTAGTCAGAAATATCTGTGAGGTGGGGGGTGTGAGGGAGAGGTAGTTAAGGCCAGGATCATTGAACTTTGACAGACAGTCGTCTGTAAGAGCCACAGTAAGAGAAGGGCATGAGGGTCAACTCTTCTTTTAGGGAGCTGGCTTTACACAGGGTGATCCAGCTGTTCTGTAGTTGTGAGTGAACATTCAGGATATGGCATGGTATGAAGGGCATGTGAGCCATCCCGGGCACTGCTAGTAAGTGTGCTGCGTAGAGTCAAACCAGTGACTTTGTGCATCTGAACAATTTTGCTGGTGTTAGTAAAAACTCTTAATTTCCTCTTGTATTTTAGAACAGCTCTTTCCCCAGGCCCTGCCCCTTAAAGGAAGCCACTGTATAGGAGGGGTTTTCAATGTGCAAAGTAGGTGGCTGGAGGGAGGAGGAGGTGGTAGGAAGATTGGCAGTGCAGCTTGAGGGAGGTCCTCTGGGAGTCCAAGCAAAATAGCTGCTTCTGGGGATGGGCAACCATGCCTGACCTGGGGTTTCTGCAAGTGGGACTTGCCCAGGTGAAATCATTCAGTCCCACCTTGTAAAAAGTGGGACTGGTGTACAACTGGTTGATGGGCATTTTCTCATGACTTACTGTTGTGTTGCTGACTTCTGCTCTGAGTTGCCATCTGCTGCTCCTTGGCAAGAAAACTGTTGTGCTTTTATTTTGTGCATTCATATGGTATCTCTGTTTATACACAGTAGGTTTTGGACTTGCTTTGCTTTTCCCAGCCTTCTGAGACTCCAGCTCTCAATGTTCAGAGCAAAAATAAGTTGCCCTCTCAATTCTAGCTGAATTCAAGAAAAGCGTTTGTTTTCCTGGCTAATACAAGAAAATGGCTAATTTTGAAGAACAACTGTAAAAATCCTCTTAGCATAGCTTTAAAATGGTTCTCTTCTGTGTGAGGATTTTTTTAATTGGTTATGATTATATGTGTGATTTCCAGAGGAAAGCTGATTGATATAAGACTATTACATTTATTGTTCCTGTTAGTTCTGACTTAAATCCTAAGATTCCCTGGACAGCCTATACAACTCATCTGTCTGTAGCCATAAGGCCATGGCTGATGAGACACATAATTTTGTCCTACAAAGTCTTCATAATTAAGGTTAAATGTTCTATTTCCTCCACTACATTAATGCGGGAGGGGGAGGGCTAAGATTTCATTCATTAATCAAATATTGCAGTAACATATGATAATAGGATGTAATTAGTGCTTACCTAGTTACAGCAGTACTGTAATTTCCTCCCTTAATAGCCCTCTATTTGTCTTCTGAAAATGGTTGCTTATGGAATACAAAATTAAGCATCTTCCTTGATGCAAATAACTCCACCATATTCTTGGAAGCTTGTATATGGTGGTTGAATTGCAATTTTTATATCAACAGCTCTGTTGCGTTTTGTCAAGCTGCCAATTTTTCTAGTAATTTGTAAGGAAGCAGAAGTTCAGACTTTCTTTTCTGACTTCTTTGATGCTTTCTGTCACTGTAAAGGTTGCTGGTAGAAGAGTTTGTGTTTAATTGAAATAAATGAAAAATGGAGATTTGTAAAAGAGAAACTTGAAATGTTGTATGACTTAATCCAGTTCTGGCATTCATTAGCTCTATTTATTTTCTGGGGGGAGTGGGGGGTGGGGTGGTAGCGGTGGTGTTTTGGTGGGGGTTTTTTGATTTGAAGTGGGATAGAGCAATACTGCCAGTGTCCACGTTGCATTAAATTGCTGCATTAAACTGCAGGTGACCAATGTCCAGTTCAAGTGCTGGGTGTTCTTTGGCCAGGTCTAATGACTGGGCTTTGCATATTTGAGCTGCAGAAAAGCATAAAATAGCTGTAGGCTTGGATACATTAGAACCCTGAAAACCTGAACTTTGCCCATTTCTAGAGTCAAAAAGCTTCATCTGCTAAAATGGTAAAATGATATTCCGACATTTATGTTGGTAGAATAGTTTCCTCGCATGTCTTCATAAAATAAAGTAGACATAGAAATGGTTCAATTATTGGGCTTTCATAAAGTAGTGTTTCTAAAAAGGGCTAAGAGATCCCAAACAATTTGTACATTGATTAATGTTGGTTACTCAAGTAACAGAGAATTTAGCAGAAATACACATTGAGGATGTGTTCTGCTGATTTTTTAGATTCCTTCCTAGATGTCTTCAATTAGCTTGCCATTGAGTTGTTTTCCTATTAGTATTACCAGTGTTTGGGACTTCGAAGTAGTACAAATGTTCCATTCTGTATTTTACCAGGTCAAGCTTTATTTGAGGTAGCATCATTTTAACATGCAGGTAGTTTGCTTTGCTAGTTTTTCACTTGCTCTAGACTGGCCTGTGCTGGTACATTGAAGTGCACAACCTGTAATAGTATGGTGAGTCTGAAAAGATTTTAACATCATTAGATAACTTTAGTGAAGCTTTGTGCCTCTCCAATTACTGGGATAATTACTGTTTTTCCTGATCTCCGCTCCTGTTGAGGGTGCGCAGTTGTGTGACTACAAGCTGTCTTAATGAGTAGGTCACAATGTGGCAATTTTTTCTGGCAGAGGCTCTAGGCTTTTTCTGAAACCTTCACCACTTCCTGGCTTTGTTCTTTGGGGACAGGACTGCGCAGGTACAATACTGGTCACCCTGAAGTTTGAGGCAAAAACATAAGGGGACTCGGAGTGTCAGGCTTCTGAAACACACAGTTAAATATTGATTCAGCAAACTGCTTCAAGTGTTGCAGTTTGATTTCAGAGAGACAGTAATGACTAACCAAGGCAGATTTTAATCATGATTGAGATAAGTGTATCCTGCCTAACATCTGTAAACATCAAACCATGTTGTACTTGTTGTTGTATGTCCTGGTGTACCTGGAATTAACCTTCTAAAATTTGAAATAATTTTGTCCCTAGCCTATTTGGGGACCTGGAGTAGGTTGGTATTAAGAAAGAAAAAATATGGGGAACTCTGGGCACTTGGAGCAGTGCAGTAAATAGATTCTGAAAAAGATCTTCTGGTATCATTGGAGCTCTTCACTCACATTTAAAGATTTTGCAGTACACTGGTAATAACTTATAACTGGTTTATAAGTAACATTTTACACAAGAAAAACTTCAGGTGCTTAACCCAACTGAAAGCTGAGATCTGATTCACAGGAGTATCTGAGTCAGTATTTGGAAACATTTCTAAGTCACATGGGTGCGTTGCATGTATGTCTGCAACAGAATTTCCCTTGCTTCTGTATTGCTTCTGTTACTTGGTTTGACAGTGCCCTGTAAATAAGTCTGTATCATCCCACAATTTAGTGCATGATAGTTCTTTTGAAAGTATGAGAATTTAAATGCTCCTTTTTAAAACTACTGAGCTGCTTATAGATAATCCACAGACTTTAAAATTCTTGAGCACTGTTGTAAACTGGAAAATACCAGTTTCTCTTTGCTTTTTCCATGCTCTGTGGCAGTGGTTATCTACCCACCTGATTAGTAACTGTATGGAAAGAAGCTATAATTTG
Organism: Pezoporus wallicus; assembly: GCF_028554395.1. Lineage (NCBI taxonomy): Eukaryota > Metazoa > Chordata > Aves > Psittaciformes > Psittacidae > Pezoporus > Pezoporus wallicus. The sequence continues at coordinate 3,890,645 of NW_026635157.1, forward strand.
CTTTAGTATCTAAAGATTTTAACATCTCTTATATTTAGCACTTCTGAGAGATCTTCATCTTTTAACCATTTTAGTCCTCATACTGCACCAGTAACTCTCAGTCCTAGATGCTTGAGCTGAACAGGGGCTTCCTGACATGTAGGAATTCACTCAAATGCAAGTTCTTAGTATGCATGCTGCCTGTAATGCTGGCCAGGAGTGTGTTTCAGTGGGCTTTGATGCGTGCTAATGTTTGCTTACAGGTAGACAGCTATAAAGAAGCGCATGTTCTTTAAAACAAAAATTAGATGCACAACCAAAAATGAGCTGGACCAGCCTGAACAGAGTTCAGGTCTTCTCTCCTGACCAAAACCTGATTTTTAGCAAGACAATGAAGTCCTGTGTGGTAGAGCGGAAGAACTAATCTGCCCTCACTGAGGAAAGCCCAAGTTGCTGTGAAGAGGCTAATAAGTCATTGTCTTTATTACTACAGAAAGCATTTCCAACTCTCTTTAACACCTGAAAACTTGCCTAATCTCTTCTTTATTACGTAACATCATACAAAAATGATTTCAAAGAAAGCTTATTGCACCTTTAATTCTAGAAGTGCCAGTGTGAGCAGCATGCGTGCTGGTGGTAATAAGGTATTTCATTGCTGTTCCTTACCCCGTGAACACTTCAAACTATTTTGTGCTTTTTGGAAACTCCTCATGCATTGTTAACCATTTTCTTGCAATATGAGATAATGAATACTTAATTAAATACCTTCCTGAATATTGTAAACACATGCAGCTTGTGAGGCTGAAAAGGAGCTCCCTTTCCACTTCTCCTCTGTCAGCAGGTATGTTTTATTAGCTGGAAGAAATAATGCAAGTCTGTTTCTTAGCTTTTTATTTGTATTTAATTTGCTTCTAATGTTCTTATGGTTAGTGGTGTTGACTTCAAATGGCTAGCTGCAGGCTATTTAAAGTATTTTAGGGTTGAAAAACTGCTAAGAAAGTGAGCGAGATGGTCAAGAGACACAATATTTATTGTGAAATTGTAGAGTAATGTGAGGATCTAGCAGTTACAGCTGGTGAGGTACTTGGAGTAATGATACCTGAGTATTTTGACCTCTCTTGTCCCAGAGTGGTGTTCTGGACTGAACTTGGTTTCATTTTTTGGATGATTTTGTTTTAATTCTGATGTTGCTGAAAGCAATAAGGAAATTGTGTTATAAAAGAAGTGTAATACTAAAGGGATTTATTTTAGACAATTGAATTTTAATTTTTACCTATTGTTTAATAAAATCACAATAAAAAACAGTTTGAAGGCATGGTTTGGTTTCTTCAGGCGAGTATGCTTCTTGTCTCATAGAAATGCCTGTGAGAGGAACAAGTGTAGAGATTTCTTTACAGTAGGCAGGACAGGAGGTAGTTGCTTCTCCAGGCTGAGAGGCATAAGGACTTGAAGAGACACTTAATATTTCTGCATAGGCTATGCAAATGTACACTTTGTCAATCAGTCTGATGCAGTTGTCATGGAGAAGCTAAAATGAAGAGTAATTCTTTTTGGTCAAATCATAGCTGCAGATGTTGCAGCAGCTGCAGTGAAAATCTCTTCAGTCTTGGAGTATTTACTGGCTTTTGGATGAGTTTGGCTTTCAGGGTAAAGGGTTGGGGAAAGGTTAAGTCTGTCTAAACAATCTCCACGTTGGAAGAAAGGTAGTATCCTCAGTGCTCTGAGATGGGAAAGAAGCAACGGGACTCCTGCCTGTGTTTCTGAAGCACTTGGTGTTTTTCTGAGCTCTTTGGACGTTAGTTGTTTTAAACTTCTCACAGTACCCTTAGTAATATCCACAGTGGGGACTTAGCATGTGTTTTGACTTGCTGAGAGTATTTTTTCAAAGATTCATTAAAATGGGTCAGTTAAGGTAGTCTGTGAAATGAAACAATGGTTAAACTGTCACTTGGAGCCTTGCCTGCCCTGCTTGCATCATTTCTGTAGCTTTGCTAAGGTAATAAAGACAGCTAGGGCTTTAAAGCTGATAACAAGTCAGACATCTTGCAGTTGTTCTAAACTACCTCAAAAACAATATTGGACAGTAATCACAGTGCAAATTGCTGTAAAAGATCAAACAGTACAGAGCTGAACATGCAAAAATAATCTCAGTTCCCTTTTGTTGGCAAAGTATTGCCACTTTTTAGACTACATGCTTCATTTTGAACTGTTCTTTTGGATGTAATCAAAAGATACTGCCAATTTCTGAACTTACTGATCTGCAGCTAGTATTTTGTCTTTATCCTTTTATTTCTGCTTCCTCAATTTCTCTAATCCTGGGATCCTAACCTGCTGTTTCTGTTTTGTTCTCTTAGAACTGCCGTGTAAAAGATGTGTTTTATTTCTAAAAACAATATTGGTGAGAAAAGTCTGGGAGAGGGAAAAAAAAAGTACAAAACCAAACAAAACAAATAGACAAGCGACACCTCCTTTCCCAAACCAATCCAACCAACCAACCAAAACCCAAACCAGAAAAAACCTCCCCCAAAAATGTGACAGCCCCCCCCCCCCCCCCAAAGAACAGATGTCAAAAAACCTTGTGGTAGAAAATGAATAAAATGTTTGTGAAGACAGAAAATGTGTTTTACTATTCTGTGTTTCCAGATGTAGTCAGCTTGCTGCTTACCGGTGTTTCTCAAGAAGCTGGTTTCAAAGGCTTACGTTTATAAGACCTACTGAAGAATATTTGTATTACCTAATACAGTTTTTGTAGCAAACCTCTCTGAAGTTTATTCATAACGGAAATGTTACTGGAGTTATTTGACCAAAAGCCCTTTGTTCTTCATTCCAGCTAAAAGCTTAAGCTGCTGTCCTAGAAGAACAGTTCAGGTCTGCTTACTGCCAAGCCTGTTTAAAATTTGAGGACTTCAGTTCTGAAGAGTAGTCCTAGCTAATGGTTAACTTCTTTATAAAAATGTTTTACAAGGCTTCCCAAATGATGTTTCTGCTTCTCTAGTGGGATGCAGGTTTCTCTGAAAAGATTTATCTGCCCCATTTACTTTCAAAAACAAAATGGAATTTGTTCCTCTTTTTAATCTCCTCCTGTGAATCTGGGAACTGCTGCCCCCAACAACAGTAGGACCAGAAACTGGAGGTGAGGCATGAACCTGGAAGGTGTTGCCCTCCTTGCTGCTGTGATACAGCAGAGGTATTTCTGAGACGGTGACATCAGGCAAATGGAAACCTTTTTCCTTTTTATAGTAGTTTGTAACTGAATGTCAAGAATTTAAATAGGGTTGGGGCTGATGCCTCTGCCCAAAGAAAGGCTAAAGGGTTTTCCATTTTAACAATACACTTATTAAATTTGGGGAAAACAGCTAGGGACTTAGTTTCACTTTAGAATTTGTGGAGTTTATACTACTTTCCCATTAAATCTGAACAGTAGGAAAGTAGCATCAAAACTTACTTGTCATGAGTTCTTAGGCACTCGATTTCCTAACTCAGCAAACGAGCCCAAAAATGCAAGTGTTACAGAGAGTATCAGCAAAAAATTTGAGGAATGTATTTGAGACATCAATATATGAATTGTTACAGATGTGCTCAAATGCTTAATGTTCTGTAATAATTTATTTCTGCAGTATTGTGAGTCTTTTTATATATTATCAGTTTCTTAAACTGCATTAAGGCAAAAATAAATTTTGTTTATAACTTTTCTCCCGTTTTCTAGTTGGTTTGTTGTTTGTTTGTGCTGGTTTGTTTTTTTTTTTCTTTTTTTAGCAACATGTGAAACAGACATCTGGAACAGGTGAATAGATAGACTTTGGCACAATGACTTTATTAAATTCTGTGTCTCTCTCTTGGTTTTCCTTCCCTACAATCTGAAGACTTCCAGATTTTTTTAGTAACTTTATTTCCCTGCTGCATCTGGAGAACCTAGTATTTGTATCTGTTCTCTTATTACACATAAATACATCTTACCTTTCCAGTTTGGTCATTACTGTGGGACGTTTTGAGAGTTTTCCTGAGCACTTGTAAAATCTGCCTGTGTCCTGGTGAGCACACATCATTCTTATGGATAAAAGCAAGAACTTCATACTATGGTGAGCTACTTGAAAGCTAAGAAGGCTCCCTGGTTAAGAAAGCTGCTTTTCCCATGGTTCAGATGCTTAGCATCTGAGTGTTGTTAAATTGACTTGCAGGACCTGGATAAGTATTAGTAACCTGCTGTAAAAAGACATGTTTTAACACCTTCATCTATTAGTGCTGAGGGGAAAAGCCTGGAGGGTGGCACATTTTACCCCCCTGTGTAAAATGTTCTTGTATTTCAAAAGGTATGCTGATTGGTTTACTTTTTAAGGAAAGTAAGGCAGCTTATTCTTATATTTGCATGGAGGCCTGCTTTACTGCTGGAAAGAAAACAGTGTTAATACTGAAAACAGTTTTCTTCATCTTGGTTTTACGTGACATGATCTCAAAGTGCTGAAAGCCTCAGTTCAGAATGAAAAGCTCTCATGCAAGGAGGCATTCAGAGTATTTGGGGAACATGGTTTTCTGCAGTGTTGTGTTTCTCTAGTGGAGAAGACCAAGTGATTGAGTTGTTATGCACGTGGTTCACATTAGCTTTGTCAGTTGAACTACAACATACAAATTTTTGCTTGGCTCTATTTTTATTTACACTGACTTAAAGTGTTTGTTACCAGCCAGAAGTATTTCCACATGATAACCAGGGGAGGGGGAGAAGTTGTGCTTTTTCTCGTTTTATATCAGAAGAAGGGATGTCTGGATGGGAATCGTAAGACCCTGCAGTTTTGGGGCAGGCAGGGCTTGATGGTGAATGTTTGTCTTCCGGGACTTACTTTTTTCCTACCACATAGCTTGCTTTCAACAGAAATCGTGATTTTGCTGTCATCTTCATGGCAGAAACAATTAGGCTTTAGGTTCATTTTTGTTCCTTCCCCCAACCTGACAAGAAGGACCTCATTGCTGTACACAGTGTCTAATGTTGTTAGTGATGCCAATAAAAAATTGTTTTTCTTGGATTCAGTTTGTTTTGTTTGGTTTTGGGGTTGGTTGTTTTTTTTTTGTGTGAGTTGAGGTAACTAACGTGTATGTCTACCTGGTGAAGAGGAGACCATAGCCTTGCCTTTTTCAAGATGTGCTAGTGAAATTGGCGTGTTTCCTGAAGTAAATTTTCTGCTGATTGTAATTCTATATAAACTGGAGAAGTAAGGGCTGTGATGTAGTCTGCATTGAGTATTGATGTTTTTGTTATGGCTGTCAGTGTTGTCTATTTCTGTTTTTCTTTTCTGACCTATAGTCTTGCTTTTCTTTTTGTTGTTTTTTGAAACTTCAGCATTGGCATCAATCACATAAAATAATGTATTCATTACTTCTGGGGCACATAAAGACTTGAGGTGTAAATAATAAGGTGTTAAATTTATAAGTTCTACTAGTGTCAGTTTTCTTTCAGGGGAAGAGAAGCTTAGATAGAGGGTCTATTGTGGTCAAGTTTAAAGTCTATCTTATGTACTGTTTAAATGAAAAGCTAAAACTTTGATTCTAGATCCCCCTTTAAGAGTCAAGGGGGAAAAAACATGCAGCTGCTCTCTGAATCCATTTAAACAGTTTATGAGAAAATACAGTCCCTCTAATTCCTGAGAGCTTTCTCTACTTTTAGATTGGAAAGGAATTTAATAGCAGACAATTAAGATGTTTGGGACCGTAATTTTAGGCCATGTCGTAATTCTTTATATAAAGTAGAACCGTTCTTTAAACGTTAAATAACTTTGTCCATGTTTCAAACACTACATTTCTTTATGTAGCGTAGTAGTTAGTATATAGCAAAGCTCTTGTATGTCTGAGCACTTCCATGAAGTTGGTTTTGTTTTTCCTTCTCTCCCTCAAGCCAATATGTAACAGGCCTGCTCTCACTGTTTGTGCATTTGCATAGTTCCTCCTGTGTACAGAGAATTTCAAAACAATTTACGTACAACTTTTTATGTACAGCAGTGCTTACTTACATCTGCCGTTACTTGTTTTTGTGAATTGCTTGCTCTCTGAAACGGTTCACTTTACCCAAATTGGAGTTGGAATGTCTTGGGGGGGGTGGGTGGTGTTAATTGGATTGTTTGCTTTCTAATTGGAAGTTAGAAGCCTTACCTTTTCCTGGAAAAGGTTGTACAGATAGTTCTGGACATGGCAGAGAACAGCCAGTTTTAAACTGTGAATCTTCCTGGAAAATAATCATAGAATGGTTTGGGTTGGAAGGGACCTTAAGATCATCTAGTTCCAGCCCCCCTGCCATGGGCAGGGATGCCTCGCACTGTAACATGTTGCCCAAGGCTCCATTCAGCCTGGCCTTGAACACTGCCAGGGACAGAGCATTCACAGCTTCTTTGGGCAACCTGTTCCGGTGCCTCACAGTAAAGAACTTCTTCCTTATATCCAACCTGAACTTCCCTGTTCAAAGTTGAACCCATTGCCCCTTGTCCTGTGGCTGAATAGGAATAGGCTAAATAGCCCCTGATGAAGAGTCCCTCCCTGGCATCTCTGTAGGCTTCCTTCAGATATTGGAAGGCTGCTATGAGGTCTCCACACAGCCTTCTCTTCTCCAGGCTGAACAGCCCCAGTTTTCTCAGCCTGTCTTCATATGGGAGATGCACCTGCCCCTTATCATCCTTGTGGCCTCCTTTGAGCTTCCTCCAACAGCTCCATGTCATCCTTGTATTGAGGACACCAGAACTGCACACACGCCGAGCAGGGTCTCACAAGAGCAGAGTAGAGGCGTAGGATCACCTCCTTTGCTTCTTCTGATGCAGCCCAGCATACCGTTGGCTTTCTGGGCTATGCATGCTGAAGCTGGCTCATGTTTAGTTTCTTGTTGATCAACACCCCCAAGTCCTTCTCTGCAGGGCTGCTCTGAATCTCTTCTCTGCCCAACCTGTAGCTGTGCCTGGGATTGTCCCAACCCAGGGACCTTGCACTTCACTTTGAGCGATAATGATCATCTCTAACAAACTCCACAGGAGATTTTCATCTTATAAAGTTTGTGTTAGTGTTTACTTTGGAGTTTTTCTTAGGAAATGTTTGTTTCCTGCATGCTGAGTTGCTCTTTGTACATCTAGCCTTACTCCACTTACTGTTTCTGCTACTTAAGAGTAAGTTGTGCTGATACTTGCTTCATAAAATCTTTTTGAAAGAACCTAGAAAGCTCACAGCTATATTCTTTTTACACATACAGGCTCGTGTTATGTATGATTTTGCTGCTGAGCCTGGAAACAACGAGCTGACAGTCAGCGAAGGAGAGATCATCGTAATTACAAACCCGGTAAGACCCGAGATGGAATCAAGGTTTCAGTGCGCTTTCTTACCCAATTCTAGTAGGTGGAAGAAAAGGGGTTCTGGGTGACATCGGATGAAAGCTGTGGCGGAGGTAACATTTTAAGTTGCTTCAGGAGCTTAATGCTGGTTCACAAAAGTAGAACTAAAGAAATAGTTTACCACTTTTAAGGTAGTTCCTGCTGAACAAGACATCTCTGCGTTAAGATTACTTAAAAGCAAGTAGAACTTTTTAGTTTTTCATGTCCATGATTGAACTGTGACATGGACTGCCACAAAAGCTCTTGACCTTTTTTGATATGATAAGTTTAGATGGCAATAGCGTAAGTCATGAAAGCCCACTGATGATCACTCTGAAGTGTAGCACTGCAAATATGACTTCTGGCGCAAGGTGTCCTTGCTCTTGCAGTTAAGCAGGCTAGTTGAATTTATAATGTGAGGTGCCACATTGTTTGTGTTATTACGTGTAAGCTTTCAGGTTTATAAGAAAAAGGAAATGAATTTGTTATTTTAATAACTGATTGATCTTTACTGTTTAAAATCTTGATTACATAAGCAGACTTCTTACTATGTGCAGGATTACATAAAATTTCCAAGTTAAAGAACAAAATAAAGAATAAACAAATACATCTGTTAAAAGACAAATTAAGAAAACCTGAAATTAAAAAACTGTGGTCTAGCATATGTGGTTCCAGTTTTCAGCTGTGAGTTTGCTTGACCCATAACAATGTGTTTAAGGAACAGCTTGATTTAAAATAGAACTGGCTTATTGCTAATAAAGTTGTCCTGGAATTGACTTTGCTGAACTGCTTAGTGTATGTAGGATACTTGTTTAAAAAATAAAACAAACACAACCAAATAACAAGATGTCCCACAAAGATCAGAGGTGAACTGTCTTAGTTCTGTCCTAACTAATAGCATGAGATCTGCCTCTGAAATTCACTGTAAACTAGAGTGTCTCCAGATCTTGCATGGCATGTGCTTCTCTTAATCTTGAGATTCTGCTTAATATTTTTGTGGGTTGTAGCTCCCACTCACCACACACCTCAGTATCTTCAATATGTGAAGCAGAGATTTTACACATATTAGCAACAGCTTAATTCCTTGGGTCTTGTTTCCTTATAATCTGTTGATTAAAAGTAATACTTTGGGATTGGCATTCTAATAGCTGTGTTTTGATGCAGTCTGTGTCCAGACAGTTGACTGGTTTCATAAAGTGCTGAAAATCAACCTTTTTCTACCCTTACATTTGTTGAGTCAAAAGTCAACAGTAGCTGTGTGAAACAAGAACTCTCTGTGTTCTATATAAGTAAGTATCTGCTGTTTCAGCAGATTTAAATGAATTTGTTCGTGGTCATGCAGTTGTAACAGTATTTTGAACATTGCATTTGACAGCAAGACAGTGCTTCCTTCTGAGCTGTTTAAAGCATGCTGTGGGATCTGTCTAGCAAAACTGTTTCTATATTATTCCTTCTTCTAGGATGTTGGTGGAGGCTGGTTAGAAGGAAAAAACAGCCAAGGTGAGAGAGGACTTGTTCCAACAGATTATGTTGAGGTAAGTGCTGCTCTGCGCTAAGAAAGTAGAACTACTGAAAAAGCTATCCTCTAGTTCACTGATCAGACTGTACTGCACAAACATAAAAGTTCCAGTGTTAAGGCTTAGAATATATAATCTTATTGAGCAGCTATAGCTGGCTTTGGAGGCCAGTGCAAACATGCCATCCAAGCTACTGTGCTTCTTAATCATTCCCCAAGAAATGCAACAGGAGGTTATCTGTAGCAAATACTGGTGACCTGCAGAACATGAGCTATTTTAGACTGCTTCTTGGTTTGGGGGCCTCGTGATCCAATAATTATTGTTTTCCTGTCTGAAGACACAGATATGGAAGTGAAATGAGTAATCTATGTTTACACTGATGTTTCTGTGGCTGATTTGCCACATGCTTATAAATCTCTGGAATGGAATTCCATTTCTGGAAGTCAGGATATAGTATCTTAAAACCAGAGACTACTCAGTTTGTATTCTTCCTGAGGCCCTTTGCTTTCTCTTTGTGTGTTGATCTGCTCTTTGTTTTGAAGACAAGTGATATGGGGGTGGGAATGGAATGGGGGTCTCGGTGAAAAGACTGGAATCCATTTCACTCTTGGAGAGCCCAGTGTCTGGATGTCTGCAGGCTACCAGTGGGGTGAAGACCCTGGCTGTAATTCCTGCAGCCTCCTCTTAGGGCATGTCCCTCATTTCCTTCACCAATGCCGTGTTTATTGAGAAAGTGTGTGTGAGGGGAGAGGATGAGATGATGCTGGCTCACATGACCATATTTGTCTTCAGTTGGCTAGCTCATGGTCTACTAGCTTTTGGTTCTCCAAATTACTGTCTCAAATCATCATTTACATCATTTGATTAATGGAAAAATATTTTGCTACTTTTTCAGATTATAACTGAAGGTGCAAAAGATGGAATTACCTGTGGTAACTCATTAGCTGACCAAGCCTTTTTTGATTCCCTTTCTTCAAATACAGCTCAGACCAACTCTGCTGCAAAAAGCAGTAATCAGGTATGTCTTGTAGGTTTTCAGTGGGCATGGCAAGTTTTGTTGACATAGGTGCTTGCATTCTTCAGTTGTGCTGTACTGTATTTGTGAACCCTCAAAAAAGTACTAATTAAAATAATTGTGCTTTCATTAGGGAGCACTTTTGTTGAATATTCATGATGTGTGACTGTTCAGACACTGTCACTGCGAGAAAATTTAGTACTCTAACACTATCAGAAATAGAGCAGTTTTATTCTTTCCAGTCTGCAGTTATCTAAATCTGTGACTACCTCAGTCTTTGTACATCAGTAAGTGCACTAGCAAATTACTTTATTTTCAAGATAGTTTTGTTAGTATACCAACTTTTTAAAGGAATCAAAGCTTAAGGGGCTTTGCTTTGTTTTGGTTTGGTTTGTTTTAAATGTCCACTACAATTGAGTGGACTGTGCATCATCAGCCAGAGTGAATGGATATGTATATTTTCCAGAATTTGAGTGAGAGTTCTTTCTTTGATTGAAAAAGATGAAGCAAGTTCATGCATTGTCCCCAGTCAGTGAAGAAGAGGTTGACTTCAGTTTTGCTGGAAGAATGCTTTTCTCCACCCATTTACCCACACCACCCTCACCCCCTATTCCTAGCTTTTTGCTTGGTATGTCAGTTACCAAGTTATTAAGCAGCAAATACTTAGTTTCAGATTAGGTATCTGAGGACATGCATTATCTTAAACACAAGCTGTTTATTATGATCTACAGACTGCTGCATATCCCACATGCAGGAAGAGTTAAATGTTTCAAAGTCCACAGATCAAAAGAAGTACAAAATCTGCTTTTTCCAACAGCAGCATGTGAAGGTCTTTCATTTTAGAAAGTAAATGCTTTACTTACTGTAGCAGCTGGGGACATACATCTCGTTTGTGAGTCAGTTAAATATCAGTTATTAGTTTTTTTTCATTGTAACTTGCACCAGAGGACTTTGACATGAAGTGAGATCTCTTGAAAACTCTACATGGGGCATTTTTGTCTGGCAGTGAATATTCATTGACTGTATAGTGTTTGACTTTCAGTTTCTTGTATTCAGGCAGACAATGCCAGCATTGTATTTTTGTGATCACACAAATAATGACAACTCCACACCTCAGCAGTGCGTCTGTCCCAATGCTTACAACTAATTTCTCTTTATTGATGTCCAGTTAATATTTAGGCTAAATACAGAACTCTTGAATGCCTCATGAATTTCTCATGTCTGACTGAGGCAAAAGCATTGATTATAGGTTCATTTACCCTCAGTAAACTTGCACTAACTTGAAGATAGATTGGGAGCCTCATTTCTTCTTCTCTGTTATACTTGCTGCAATTTTGCCTCTTACGGAGTTTCTAGCTAAGCTTTATTTTGGGGAAGCTTGAAATATTTGCAGTAGCTAATTCATCCTTTTGAAGGAAGAGGATTGTAGAACTTGGTCTGATCTAGGCTGAATTACTTACTAAGATAATAAACAGAATACCTTTAATGGTCGTAGAGGTATCTATCAGAGCTTGATCTGTGCTGAACACAAGGTACTTGTGCCTGGAGAAGGGAAGTGTGAGACAGTTGGGAGAAACAGTGTACCAGAGTGTATTATAGTAAAACTCTATGGCTAACATTAATAGGAGAGAGAGAGAGAGAGAGACTAGGAGAGCGTGCACCTGGATGTGGCCAAGGACATGCAAGATGCAGGGGAAATTTCCACAGGCTAGTGTGTCTGAGTCTCTTGTTTTCCTGTTTGTTGTTTTCTTTGTTTTGTTTCAGGAGCCATCCTGTTGCATGGTCAGAATTTTATGTCATAAATTATTTCTATTTTCTCAAGGTTTTTGCAGGGTTTTTTTGTGTGTTTTGTTTTTGATTTGGCTTCGGTTTTTTTGTGCGTGTGTGTGTGTGATTAAAAAAAAAGACTCAGTAACTGCCATTTGGTTATATGTAGTTTCTAGAAAAACTGCAGATCTTGATTTAAAGACTGCTTTCTTCAGCTTCTGACACAGATCTGGTACTTTTTTCCAGTGGCTTATTGCTAATGGGAAATTAATTTGTATACCAAGCAGCCTAACTTTAACTTTCTGCTGTTAGGCCTTTCTCCCAGATCAGAGGGCTCTCTATTGCATAGTATTTTCTCCTTGCAAAATTCTATGGCTAATTGTCCTCTTGAGTAAGAAATTGTTTGTTCTATCTGTCTGGTGTAAGACAATTTTTCTGCCTTCAGAAGAAAAGCTTTCTTCTGCAGTCTCTTTGATCTTACGACTTTTCTGTAACACGTACATTGGATGATGTGAAACAGGTCGACAGTGGTATAGAAAGCCTGACACAGTGAAAGATACTTGATTCCTGTAATATTACATCACAAGGTTATACTGAGTTGTTCATCCCCAGCACACCTATTTTAGAGCAAGTGCTTATAAGAGTACAGTAAGAAGAGTTCTGCTTCACCGGTATGACCCTTCCCCTAGATGTATTCCTCTGTGTTAAATTGTTTAACATGACTGTGCCCAGTCTCCTGGGATTCGTCTGTATTCAAATGCACAGTTGCAAGCAGTTGACTTACTCTTTTCAAGTGCTTTAATGAGTAAATAAGTCAATATAAAAAGCACTTAATCTTAAATAAAACAGAATAAAATGACAGATTATTTGTCAGTGTAGAGAGAATTGATGCTATAGGTGGCACAGTAGTGGGAACTAAAATGTTCATAGATATTGTCTGGTGCTCTGAATAAGAAAAAGCTGCATTCCTAAATGCAGACCTTTTATGCTATCCTATTTTATAGTAACATGAGGGGATAGAAGTTTATTACAAGAAGACTTCATGAAAGCATTTCTAAATGAACAGGATGTTTTGGGATTCTTCTTACTACTACTGTATTGAAGAAAGTACTTTCTGTAAATATGAAGTTACTTAGCATGCATGTAGTTGCACAACACTGCTCCTTCCCAAGTTCAGTAAGTCAAAAGATTTTTCATTCTTCTAACAGTAAGTAAAAACCAAACCAAAACAAACAAAAAACGCCAAACAAACAAAAAAAATCACACCAAAAAAAACCAAACCCAGATTGTTGCATAGCCTTTCAGTACCAAGCCATATTAAAAGTAATACATCTGTCAGAGCTGAAATGTGTGAATGTGGGGTTTTTTGGTCTTCTTTTTTAAGAGACCAGTTAAACCATGATCTTGTGATTTAACCCTGGTAGACAGCTCAGCCCCACCCACTTCTTTCCCTCATCCCACTGGAGGGGAGAATTGGAAGAATAAAAGTGAGAAAACTCTGGGTTGAGGTAAAGACAGTTTAACAGGTAAAAAGTCAGGCGTGCAAGCAAAGCAAAACAAGGAATTTACTCACTACTTCCCACCAGCAGGTGGGTGTTTAGCTATCTCCAGGGAAGCAGGGCTCCATCATGTGTAATGGTTACTTGGGAAGACAAATGCCGTAACTCTGAACTTTTCCCCTTCCGTCTCCTTCCCCTTAACTCTTTACTGCTGAGCATGATGCCCTATGCTATTGCTGTGAACCCTCTTGTCCAGCTTGCTGGCTGAAGCAGAGTGAGAAACAGAGGAGACCTTGACACTGCAAGCACTATTCAGCAATAACTAAAACATCCCTGCGTTATCAACATTGTTTCCAGAACAAATCTGAAACATAATACCATACCAGCTACTTTGAAGAAAATTAACCCTGTCCTAGTCAAAACCAGTACAACCAGTTATATTTGAATACAGACTTGGTCTGTAACCTTTTTTCCTGTCTTAGCTTTATTTGTAAAGTTCTGAACTGGTTAGCTTATCAGTTTAGGAATAAATCTTAAATGGCAGTGTGCTTCTGACAGGACTTCTAAAATTCAACAAATTTCTCTTTTTAGCTTTATATATTGTAATTCTGCTGGCATATCTTCATGTGCCCTGATGTGTCTAGGGGAATGACTTCAGTGCAGCCCTGCGTGTAATACAGAATGCTAAATCATTCCAGTTTTCCCAGATCAGTTCTACATGTGTATCTCTCTCTCAAAATAAAAGTAACTTCTTGCATCTGTCTGCACCCTTCCCTCAAACAAAAGGCTTTTGCTTTCCTACTGTGGAATCCATAACTTTTTATTGTTAAGAAAACATCATCAGCTCAAACACTGTCCTACTTCCTGCCTGTCCCTTTCTAAGAACGTTTTTTTTATTGTTGTTCAGTAAATAATCTTATGAAAAGTAATTAATAAGCAATAACTAAAAGAGCTGGTATTAATTCCTGTTCTTCACTGGGAAAGACACAATGACTACGGCAACACTATGGTGTTGTACATTACTTGGGTTTGACAGAGCTATGAAGTGACAGTAGAAAAGGGGCACAGAGGTACTTCCTCAGGAGAAGAATTCTGCATGACCCTTGGCAGTTCACTCTTCCTCAACTGATTCCTTGCATCAGTAGTGTCCTGGCAATACCTGTCTTGGTAAAGCTTACAGCTGCTCTTTTAAAGAGCTACTCATAGAAGTTGTTGGGGAGATGAAAACAATCAGAGAAAGCAATGAAGCTAATTTTGCACAAACGAGAAAAAAAAATTACTCAAGGTGACTATTTTTACACTCAGAAAGATAACATTTAATGTTTTAATCTGTCCACAAATGTGAGTTTTAATGTCTGAAAAGCCTTAAAAAAAAAAAAAAAATCCACAAAATACAATTTAAGTAACATTTAGTTGTCCAAGATGGAGGCTGTTGTATGGTTTCTGTAGGGGTCTTGTTTTGACCTTGCAGCCCTCGGACAGAGAAATGAGAAATCTTTCTTCTCTGTCAGTCTGCTGTTCCTTTGAGCAGCAATGCATGGTGCTAATTTTAGACTGTCATTTGGAACAACCAGTGAGTAAGTATATCAGCACCTACTTTTTTTTATTTGTTAGAATTGCATTTATATATTACAGTTAGTTACCTGTAAACTCTCATGGTGGTAGAATAATGCTGGCAATAATAGCACTGAAATGAATATAAATTATGGCAGGTTAAACCAAATAAACATCTTGAAATACATTGAACACAATTTCTCATTTCTGATGAAAAATGAGCAATGTATTTTTCTCCTGTAGTATTTGATGCAGAGTTGCTTACAGGGGTTGTGGCAACAACGAATATCCTGTTTCACATCTCTATTCACAACTCATTGCAGTTGTTAGCTTGGTATCATTTGGAACCTTCATAATTAAAGTATGTATGGAAATAATGTGAAAGTCCTACTGAGTGGTCTCTTCCAATTGTTGGGTTTTTTTTTCTGTTTTATTGTTGGGGATCAAGACTAGTGCTTCTCAAGTCACAGGTGTACTTGCATTTATTTTGCATGTGTACCAGCTTCAGAAACTGGTGTTGTAGCAGCAGTATTCTCTCTCTACATTCTAAACCACACCTTGAGCTGTTTTTTCATTTATCCAGCTTAAAATGTTTTTTAAAGTTGTGAACAAATATCAGCTTTCCATTTTAACAGTAGTGATCATCTGAGTTATTTAAATTTCATCTAAATTAAATCTAAATTACAACTATATTGGCCCAAACTGTTTCTCCTTATTAAGAAGCTAAAACTTTTAAATCTCTAGTGGTCTGTAAACAAACTGTATGTACAGTTCATCATAATGTAGTCTTACTAGTTATATGTGTAACTTGCATGTTTGAACTTAGGATAGAAATGCTATGAATTTCAGTATACTATTTATTTTAGCCTCTATGGTTTCTCCTTCTTTCCCTCTGAAGCTGAAAGCCTTTTTTTTTTTTTTTTATTAGTTATTTTTTTATCTCTCTTCTTCCACCAAAGAATAGAATGCTAGTGTTGAAAATGTATGCGTGAAATTCAAGTGGAGTACTGCCTGTCTGTTTCAGGATAGAAGTGGATCACCAGCTATGTTGACACAAGAGCTGTAGATGTGGCTTCACAGTATTTAAGATATGATTAGCTGCAAGACCTATTTTTGTAAGTTGTGTTTGTAGAGGAGTTTGTTCCCTTTTCTTGATTCTCTAACCACTGCCAAGGTTACTTCTGTATGAAGATGACTGTACTGCTCTTCCTACTTCAGGATAAAATAAGTATCCTGAGGGTCTGTTTTTTGTGAATTGCAGATTTGTCAGTTAATTCCAGTGTGATCTTAGTGAGTCCGTGTTTCATCTCTTCAGCTTTGTTGTGGGCAGAGCTGTAAGGCTTCATGAGTAGGTACAGGAAGCAACTAGCATAAACCTCTCATGTTTGTATTGTTTTTTCCAGTGGTAAATGTGAAATCTCTCAGGATATTTTCTCTCTCAGTAAAAGAGAAACTACTACACAGTTGTTTGTTATGAAAATAAATGGACTTGTTTTGTGTAGAAAACCCTTTCCCTTCAGAAAACTGTGACTTGTGCATAGGCAGGGTGAATAAATAGTGGAAGCATGTAGTTTGATGTGCAGGAGCTGAGGCTGGTGTATAGGCTAAAGCGGCTGAATATGTGTAAGGAGGAGACTAAAGAAGCTATTCCTAGAGCTTTACTTTGTATCTTTTCCGCTGTTTGCAGCTTAGTGCTGGAAAGGCAAATTCATTTTTAAATTTGCATACCAGAACTTCCCCCACCCTGAACTGCTATTAGGAGCAATAAATGTTAAGATTGAAGAAAATAAATGCAGTGGTCTTAAGATTGCATTGTTCTACTTATGTGGAAATTTTGACATGTATGTCAGTATGTTGCTGTAACAGCATTTCCATTCTCTGACTTCCCTGTGTGTGCAGTAAAGTAGAAGTGTTATCGTGGCAAATGTGACTCACTCGTGTTTGGTTAAGTCCAGTTTGTCTTGTTAAATCAGTATGCTAAATTACATTATAAAATAAGCAGGTAGGCACACCATGGAAGTTACAATTGGTTATTTTATGGATTTTGGAAATTATCGCTTCATTGACTAATAAACCTTAACTCTGCATAAATGTATATGTTTGTAAGGTTAAGTGTAAAGTTGCCTGTATGTGTGCATAAGTTATGTCTAGAAGGGCATAGTGCAAAAGACAAAAACTACGAGCAAAACCGGTGAGTTAGAACTGTTAGAAGTTCAAAAAAAAAAGGGGGGGGGTTGTGGGAAGCAGTGAAAAAATACCCAGTGTTTTATGCTAGTTTGGCCTTCAGGAGTAGTAACTTCTAGTTCCTCTTAACAGGTAATGCAGATAGTGACACTACAACATCTTCCATTGCTACATGTAATTTGAAAGCAACTCTTCTCCTTTCTCCCCCATCTCAATTGCAGTACTGCATTCAGACCCGTAACAAGAATTTTTGAACAGTTCTTGTTTAGCTGAAGTGCCAGGCAGTGACTTCATAAAGTACTTGAAACTGTGGCTTGTTTGATTTGAAATAAATTGCATTGATATATTAAAAAACAACTGTCCAACATGTGACAGTACCAGTTCCAACTATGGAGTTGTTTTGAGGGTGGTTTGTTTTTTTTAGTGGCTGTCCAAGTGGAACGCTAAGGTTTGGGCAGCAAGTTGTTAAACTGTGGTAATGTGCTCATTCCTCACCATCTGCACCCCTGCCCTCAGGCAAAATCTGACTATTGAAATAGTCAGTTTTTCACAACTTAGTGTTTGCATGCTCTTTTTCTTGTAGCTTTGTTTTCATTTGACTTCATGAGGTAGAAACTCTAGACTTGTGGTCTAGTAGTTTGGCATTGGCTACATAAAGAATACTTGATAACAGTGACAGTCTTGTCCACCCTCCTGTGAGAATTTCTACTTGCTTGCGCACTTACTGCATGATCCCTTTCGCCACAGGAGGGGGCTTACTGCAGTATATAGTTTCCTTCCTGATTTTTTTTTTTTTCTTTTTTCCCTTTTAAGTTGGAATCATGGGCATTTGTAACTGAAAGTGATGAGCTGAGCAGCCTGAGCCATTAATACTCTTTAAACTCTTCCACCAGAAAAAAAGAAAAACGGCAACAAGGGAAACCCCTATCCTGTTCCTAGACAAAATCAGAGTGCATTTTCCAAAAAGGAAGGATAAAGCTGTTTTTAATCTTTGTGGCCTGATCCTGGGATGTCTAGAGAACATCAGAGAGGAACAGGGAGTCTTTCTTCAGTTTCTGACATTGCTGTGACTGCTGCTTGGAAGACTTGTCTGAAATTTCTGATCTGTGTTTTGAGAAGAAACCATTAGGGATTGAAATCGGCTTAAGAGAAGACAAGGATATGAAGTGGTAACTTGATTGCCATTTACATGTGTGCAGGTGTAAAAACAGAAGCCTGAGAGAGTGCCACTGAATAAATATATGTAGGATTTTTTTTAGAGGCTGAAACTTGAAACTAAGCAAACTTTAAAAAAAAAGCTATGAGGGTGACAATAGATGTGCATTTTCTCTCCCCTCATCCCATCACTGAGTATTCTTAATATGCATCTTTCTAAAAGACAGTTCTGTATTTCAAACATGGTTTTTTTTGAGCTGAATCAGGAGTAAATAGATGGAAATCCTGTGCCTACACAGTACAGAAACAATGCACCTCTAGTCCACTGTGGCTGTGAAAAAATTGAAAGAACTGTGTTGCTCTTCATGGAAGTAACTCAGTTCTTCCATGGGTGGTTCCGGTTTTATGTGTACCCAAAGCAAGGAGAGTCCAGTGAGAGTGCCTTGGCTTTACGTGGTTTGTGAGCAGGCAAAGCCCAGCTCCTTTGCAGAGGCTATTTTATGAAAGGGGATTGGGGCTGGGAGTGGAGGTGCTGGGTGATGGTTTCATCTGGAAGGAAGCAAGATGATGGGAGCAGCTGAGGAATAAATGGGTTCCTTAAACAGCATATCTACTGCTCTCTTGCCAGCTGCTTCTGGAGGTCCGCTTTCCTGTTGCTTCCATGTATTTATCCACAATAACATTCTGTTTTGTGATTCTGTAAGGTTGGCTATTCATTAAAGTCTAGCCCATCTCTACTTTTGCTTTTGCTAGAGGATTTCTTTAAGGAGAAAACATATTTAAGTTGTACAGTAGAAAAGAGGGCCTTCCTTTAAAGTGGAAGAAATGCTCAGGGCCACAGTGCTAAGGTAATGATATACCAGGAAAAAACTTGGGCATAAAATATCATGGGCATGGCAGCTGCTTCATCTGCTAATGTGCATACTTGTTCTGTGGTAAATACATATGATAATACATCACAGTGACTGCAATTCTGTGATTGCTGCAGAGTAGGCTTTTAGCCATTCATATTTCTTCCTGGTGGAAAACAGCTTGATTTTTTAGATGACTGTTCTATATTCACTAAATTTTTAAAATATGTCTATTCAGAGGCTGTTCTCCAAAGAACTTGAATTTAGGGTAATGTCTGAGTGTAATTTAGTGTAATGCCTAAGGCATTGTCTCTGTGCAGGTAACTAAGGCAGCATGAAACTGGAGAGGTGTGTTCATTCCTGTGGGCTATTCAGCTGAGTCACCATGACTTCTTGTATTTTCTGCCATTTTTGTGTGCTGTCTGTCTTTTCAACCCCTCTTCAAGAGTGCAGTACTTTTCATTGAAGCTTTGCCTGTCCTGGGCTTCCCTTGATCTGGTCAGACTTACTTTCTCTACTCACTTCTTCAGCACAGCTTCTGTCTGTAAGAGTAGATTTCAAGGGGTGTTTCTTGCATTTGGAGGTCTTAATTTCTCATGGTACAATTACCTAGATCTTAGGTACTCAACTTAGTTTTAGCATTTGAACATCGTGTTTGTTTTGGCTTTTGTCCCTCAGGCGTAGAATGGATCTGTTCGTCCATCAGGAGTTTCCATTAATATGAGAAAGGAGTCTGCCAGAAACAACATACTTGGTGAAGAGGTCAATAAAAGTTTTTTATCCAGGGCAGAGAGACACCTCATTGACTTACCTTAGCTTTACTGTCTATAATTCTGAATTCTCTGGAAAATAGCAAAGATGTGATTTCTTCCTCTGTAATTCATTATATTCATTTGGTAAAGATATTGATATTCTACCCCGAAGCTGAGTATTTTCCTATCATGGTGGAATTTTTCCTCATTCAATTATTACTAGATCTTTATAAAAATACTAGACTTCTACTCCCCCAGCCCCCCACTGGTAGTGATCTGTTTCTATAGTGAGTTTGAATCTGCCCTTAATGGAAGACTCTTAAAATATTTAGTAATGTGTTCCCTCTGTTGTCTGTTCCCCAAATAGCCTTTTTCTCCTAGATCAGTAGGAGTAAGCAAGTATGTAGTAGTCTACAGAAAGGAAAATCAGCTGCCTTTAAGGAGCTTATCCTTGAATTTAATCTCAGTGTACTGGTTTGATTTTACCTGGCAGAGCAAAGAGTTGCAATATTTCATTTGAAGGCTGATTAGTTTCTTAATTATGTATGGTGTGTGGCATTCGTTTTTGTGTGTTTGCATTGGAGATTGCTTGCATACTTGGATATTAGGTGTGCTGTATCAAGTCATGTTGACTAAATAACAGCAGCTTCTTGTAAGGACTTTTTTTTTGGTGCTGATTAGAGGGAGATCAAAGGATTATCAATTTCAGTTATGGAAAACTAATGGTGAGAGAACATGCAACTTAATCACTTACAAAATACTTGCAGGCTTAATTAGAGTTTGTTCAACACAAGCTAAGCCACATGAATGGCTTCTTGTTTGGAATCTGTCAGCTGCCGAGATCCATGGAACTGCTGATTGGAGCTGAGGCTACCCTTTTAATAAATGCTGTGTCTTCACTTGGTCCTCCACAGTGCTATGGGACCTTGAGGTGTCTGAACCCTTCTCCACATGTACTGCCACTTAGATGTGTCCACAGTGTGTATGGACATAAATGAATGTTTGAAGAAAGATAGGTTGGACTTGATGGTCAACCTAGTAGATCCTGCAATTCTATGAAAGGAGACCTGTATATGCTGTGAGAGGTGTTGTCTATATAAACATTCCTGATTCATCTGTTAACCTGTTCCCCAGTGCTTCAGAAAGAAATGTAGACCCTTTGGCTGAAAGGAGCTGAGTGGGAATAACGTACCACCCTTTTTGTAGCATATGGGTGATATGGGCAAGAGCTTACCCCAGAGCTTTCTTGGACACCTCAGAAGTAAAATTTTCTGATTTGAATAGTGCATCCATATGCATAGATAGAGATGAGTTATCTGAGAGGGTAATTTAAGTAATCCGTTTCCCCTTGCTATGGAATTCAGGATCAGCAGTTGTCGGTAACTTTGATCACTCTTGTCATTCTTTAATAGCATATCCAGTATTAATATTATTGCCTCCCCCTTGTTTTGCAGTTTTTAGGGTTTCTTTGCCACCTACCCGTGTACCAGCTTTCAAGTGAACTGTTGTTCATGAAGAGGAAAACTTTGCTCAGCCTTTTAGCAGTCATCCCACTTCTCGTCTTTCACTTGAAAGTGATCAGCACAACATATATAGCAGAAGTACAGGCAAATGGATGTTATGCAAACTGTTCTTCTCCAGGTGCTCTAAGCTATGTTAGGAGCAAGGAATGCTTTTCTGTGTAGTTGGACTCCAGTGTATCTGATTTAATTTAGCATGCCATCAGTCAGTTTATTATCTTGGCATGGTTATTTCTCTTTACAGAAACTCTTAACTGATGAACATCATAGTAAGAGCAACATCATAGTAAGAGCAGGCTGGTATAAACTACCAGCAATTTCTTTTTAATTACTGAGAATACCACTGTCCACCAAATTAGGTAGACTTCAATGATGTTGCTCCCTTAGGGAGTGGTGTTTGTTCTTGCATCAGTTTCATCTTCAAAAAAAAGAAAATATCCCCAAACTATCAGTATAGAAGCTGTCCACATAATGTCTCTCACTCCATCAGCTTGGGGCTTAATATCCAGATCCTGGGGATTCTGTAGCTAAAGAACAGGTGTTACATGATATCAATAATATTTTCAAGTCTTAAAAGTTTGATAGCCTCTGTGAAGTCTGTCAGATAACTTCACTGTAAGAAAAAATAAAGCAAGAGCTCTTATTCCAAAATAGTATCTCAAAGTTGAAATGAGAGGATTTTTAGTGGAGAAGAATTGAATGTGGAGTAGCTGTACCTCTTTTTTTTGTGTGTGTGTGTAAGAAACAAACTTATTCAACATTTTTCAGAGAATAATTTGGCTTTTAATGGAAGTTTTATTAAATTTTCTGTACTGGCATATGTTTGAAGATTCAGGTGAATGTTATAGTCCAATAAAAATTAATTTGTATTTGGTATCCCTTTTTTGATATGCTGTTTCATGGTTTAAAACATTCACTGGCTTCTGTAGTCTTGGGACTTCCTTTTACAAAACTCAGGTTTTCTCTCTACTGAACATGACGAGCTTTGTAGGCTTTGTGTTGCTTTCCCTTCCCCTTCTCCTCTTTCTCCTGTACTTTGGGTGTATGGGTTTTGATTTGTGTGCAGTTTTTCTTTCTGTGAGCTAGTCTGCACTAAGTCTGGAGTAGACTGCACTTTAGTCAATGCTTTTTCATAGTGTTAAGGATCTGAGCAGCATGCTAAGCTATTAATCCAACTTAATGACAAATGAACTCTACAAATTGATGTAGTAGTTAGAGACACGTCTGCTCTACATTCTTGCACTGAGGTTTCCACCTCCACAACAGCATCAGCAGGAGGGTGTGTGTGATTACCTTCATCAGAAGCTTATGCTGAGAGTAGGTCTACAGGGATGTGCCAGACTGCTCATTGACAGGTGTGTGTTTCCTTCCCTTGTCTTCGCTGTGAATGAGTTAAGCTCTGAGCAGTTTGCTGGCCCTAACTGTCACAAGAAGAGTGATGGTGTAGGTAGGCAATTTATGATTTGCTCTAAGTAAAGCCACTAATCTTGAGTTTGATAAAATAAGTGTTTGGAAAAATGTAATCCTTGACTTCTGAGTTTGTTTTAAATGTGGTAATCAGTCCATGGCTTTATGTAATTAATAGGTCACATGCACCATACTTATGGTATTGGTGTAATATAATTACCATGAGTAAGAGCTTTTCCTAACACTGTTGGAAGAAATAGTTTAATTTCCCTGAGGAGATGTAACACACTTATTAGTATGCATTGATGTCACATTGCAGAAAAGCTGATAAGTTCATCCAGGTTTTTACTGTATTTAAGACTTGCATGGCTGGGAATGTAAGATTTGGCAGATGTTCCTAAATTGAACGAGTGCTGAATGCAAACTCATGTTCTATCAGCAGGAAGTCAGACTTCAGGAAGTATGTGGTCTTTGCTCATTTCTTCAGTAGTTTTTTCTTTATTTTTGTCTTTATACAATGTAGACAAACAATGATAATGATCCTTGGTCCAGCTGGAACGTTGGGAAGTCTGGGAGCTGGGATAACGGAAATGCTGTTGACAGCTGGGCAGCGAAACCTGAAAGTGCAGCTAGCCAGAGAAACAGCGCTTCAAATAATTGGGAGGCGGCAGCAGCATTTGGTCATCCACAGGCGTATCAAGGACCAGGTGCAGTAATAATGCTCTTATTTTTAAATAAATTAGAGTAGGTGGACAGTAGAGGTAAGAATTGCTTAATCTTTCCTAGCAATGGAACAGTGGCTTATATTAAAAACAAAACCAAACCAGTTTCCTAGTAGAACATTGCCACATGGGTAAACTGAACACTAGAATAATAGGCTTTTAAAATAAAATAAAACCAGACCTACAGTAGCAGACACCTCAAACTCGCAAACTTGTATGGAAACATGGCAAGCCAAAGTCTTGGGTGTACATGATCTATTCTCAGGCATGTTGTTCAGCTTGATTAACTGAAGCTTTTAAACATTCTTGAATTTGTGCCCTGAGGCCTTTGGAGAAGTGATTTCTTAAATCCTTAGTTCTAGGAAGTGGCTAGCCTTTCAGAAGGCTTCTCTACATTTTTGTAGTAAAAGCCTAAATTATGAGAACTTACAACTTGGGAATGCTAACCTGGAGTCAGTGAATATGGAATTCATGTACTGAATTCATTTTAGCATGACAGCATCTCTTCTTTCTTTTTATTCTTTTCTTTTTCCCTCTCCCTCAATGGATTTCTAGCGTAGTGTTTTGCAAGTTGTATTGGTGGGGCACTAGTTGTAATTGTGGAGGAATCATAAAGCAGAAGGCTGAACTAGATCTTAATATATTTACCTTGTTGGTTGTTTGCGTATGTATGCTGAGGTAGCTGCTTCTGCTTTTGAATATTAAATATTTAACTTTCTCCTTTCCCTATCCCCCTGCCTTCTTCTATACTTCAGCAGCTGCTGATGATGATGAGTGGGATGATGACTGGGATGACCCAAAATCAACTTCACCTTCTTATCTTGGTTACAAGGAGACTGATGCATCGGAGGCTGGGGGAGTCCAGCGTGGAAACTCTCGTGCAGCCGCTATGAAGTTACCACTTAACAAGTAATGGAAAACGGAGGGGAAAATATGTATATATTTAAGAGAATTGGAACTTGACAAGATGTTTAAATGTGTGACCGTTCAACCTTCTATGGAAATATTACAGTTTTGAGGTAGAAGAGGAGATGAATTTGTAGTTTGGCGTTCTCCCTGTGTGATCAGATACCACAGATCAGTGGAAGCCTGAAAGTACACAACGAAGCTGTGTAATTTTGGGAAGTGTTATACAAGCAAATGACACTTCTGTGAAATCTGAACTTCTGGACCTACTGGTCTTTAAAACTTAACTGTCTTTAACACTGTGTGTGTGCTTAGTTAAAATGAAAGGTGATTGATGGCTTGTCCATAGAGTGAGACTGATCAGAGCTGCTGCCCCAGAGTTCATGAGCAGTTTGAGTTGCTAGGAATAGGGAAAAATTCTCCTTTCCTGTGTTTATGCATTACCCAGTTTGATTCTTGAGCCACAGAAAGCTTAGTTTAGAAATAAAATTCTTCCAGTAGCATTAAGCATTGTCAGGGTTGTACTAGCATTATCTCATGTTGCAACTTAGTTTGTTTACTCTAAAACTACTGTTATTCTGAGAAGCTACTGCTTCATAATCTTTTTAAGTGGATGAAAGCAGAGTGGAAAAGTATTGTAGCATAATGGTCTCTTCGAGTGTGTAACTAAAATCAACTGGCTGTGCATTGGCTAGTCATTATTTTATTCATCAATGGATGTTTTGTCCAGTTCTGCAACAGTACATTGGCATACTGCAAAACCATTTAGCGTAACCAGTATAAACGTACCTTGTTTGAGAGCATTATCTGTCCGTGAAGTAAGTCCTATTGTACTCCTCATCTTTGTGCAAGCAGGTAATAGCTTCGTAGTACTATAAGGGCCAAGTATCTTCCTGATTAGAAGGAGGACTGCCATTTGCTTTTTATATAATGTTTTATGCAGATTTTAAGGGCATTACAGTAGGTTTTCTCTATAATTGGTGGATAAATTATTTAATATAACTCATGTTTAAAAGCATGTGATAAATCTGCAGTTTATTATTCTTTTAATGATTGAATCCTCGTGATCTGAAACAGCAGGGTGGTATGCATGAGGGTCTCTGTGTGTGGGTGTATTGCAGGGGAGTGGCAGATGTTATTTTGTGGCCTTCTGTTACATTTGTTCTGATGGGCTGCAGGGCAAGGGTAACTACTTTGCCTTGAAGAAGGAGCCTGTATTACACAAATAAAAAGTGGATGTCAGCCCCTGAAACTCTTGCTTTTTCAGGGTAAATAGGTGGTTGTTAAAGTAATCCATATAAATTCTTTTCTATACGTGAGAAATATTAAGGGTTTTTTTTTTCCTACAGTGACAGATAATTCTGCATATGTCAAATGAAAGAAAAAAACAGAATAAATGTATCCTTTTGTTTTATTGTTAGATTTCCTGGATTTGCAAAACCTGGGATGGAACAGTATCTGTTGGCAAAGCAGCTAGCAAAACCCAAAGAGAAAATTCCCATAATTGTAAGCTGGGGTTGTGTGTGTAGTTTCTGTGTGTGGGTGGTGTGTTTTGCTTTAGGGCTGGGGTTTTTTGTTTTGGTTTTTTTATGGATTGTTGCATTTGGGGGTTTCAGAAGCTTTTTTTAGTCCTCCCCACCCTTTCTTTTTTTCCCCAGTTTAACTTTCAGCCTCAGGGTTGCTGTGTGTATTTGGGTCAGATGAAACTGATACTGAATATATAATTAGAAATAGAACTGTAATTGAAAAAAAAAAAAAAACCAAAAAAACCCATCATGTTCCATGTAAGTATTTTGAGATTGTTGTGGACAACATTTTATCATTGAGGACTTCTTCAGTGTCAGGTCTTAAATCCTTCTTTCTTCCAGGTGTGCTGATGTAATTGTTATTTTCAGTACTTTTTTTTTCCTCATGCTGGATCTGTGTTACTTGTGATCATGAAAATAAGCCTTTTTGGGAGGAAAAGCTAATGCATTACGTTGTCTTTTGGTTATCGAATTGGTTATTTAGTTATCTAATAAACAGCAGCTACATTCATTAAGGACTGCAGTATTCAGTCATGATGGTCAGGTCAACTTATCTATAAAACCCACTCTTCTGTATATATGTTGTTCTAATGAAATGTAGTACAAGTAGTAAGCCTTAAAATTCGCCACTCCTTTGCTATTTGGGAAAAAGCGTGAAATAAAGAGGAAAAACGCAACCGTGGTCAATCACCTCTGGTTGCAAGAAACCCTTCAATTTTATGGCTATCAGTCTCTCACTTTTCACTTGGGAGTTTCCACTGATTAGAGAGAAAGTATTTGTCTCCTTGTTTGCAGGTGTTACAACATGATATATTTAAAAATACTTGCAATTTCTTACAGATTGGTGATTATGGCCCAATGTGGGTTTATCCTACCTCTACATTTGACTGTGTGGTGGCAGATCCCAAAAAAGGTTCTAAAATGTATGGTCTCAAGAGCTACATTGAGTATCAGCTGACCTGCACCGTAAGTGTGTCTGAAACAGGATCTTCTGTCTTGCAAATATGGGTCATTTGTACATATAACTAATACATTTAGTGTGACTTGGTCACAGGGTTATAACAGTAAGTCATAGTTGTCACTATTTTTATTTTTTTTTTTCCCAAAGAGTTACTTTGTTCTGTTATTTCAAGTTCTTCTGTAGTTACAGATTGAGAGCTCTAAATCATAAATCTTACGTACATTCCACGTATTTACTATTCTGGTTAAACTTGCTTCATGTCACTGTCTGTAAATGCCTGTCACAAGTTCAGAGTTATGTTTCTCTTGCAGAACACTAATCGGTCTGTCAACCACAGATACAAGCACTTTGACTGGTTGTATGAGCGTCTCCTGGTTAAATTTGGATTAGCCATTCCAATCCCTTCTCTTCCAGACAAGCAAGTAACAGGTAATTGTTCCCAGTTGTGAATTCATGGGATGGGAAATAAGGAGATCACCTTTTTATAAGGTTCAGTTATTTCTTACTGTTTGTTTTTCCCACTATTTTTAAAGAAGATATCAAAAAGACTTCAACCTTTCACCATTCAAAGTTTATGATAAGTTGTAATGGTCTACTAATAATAAAATGTCAGTGCTAAAAGCATAATTTCAGAACTCGGGTTTAATTATCTAGTCCAGTGATTTAAAAACAGAAGTAATTAAAACCAACCAAACAAGAAAAATCCCAAGTTGCTACAGAAGAGAATATTTATTATTGGAGAGAAGAGATAAATACTTATGTTCCGTATTTGCTGACTGTCTGGAGAAATAGTTTTTTGAGGGCTTTTTTTGTGGGTGGTGTTGTTTGGTAAGGTTTTGGGCTTGGGGTGTTTTTTTTACATTTGATTGTGTTATGTTGTAGGAGCTCCTGGATCAAAGCTCCTGTGAGTAAAAAAACCCTGACAAACTGGGTTTTTTGACTCACAAGTAAAACGTTGCAGCTGTTTCTCCTGTTGCTTGATTTCACACTTGATTTAAAAAGCATCTTTCATTTGTATAACATTCTGCTCTGGTTTGATGTCAGTTCAGCTTGACTAAACTCTCTGAAGCTTATGAAGAAAAGTGTGATTGGATCTTTTAAATGCTCATGAGTTCAGTCATTGCTACTGAATATATCAGTGATTGTGCATTTTCAATAGTCTCTGGCTTCCTTGCCACACAACAGTATGCCAGTGTGCATGTGAAGAAAAGAATGGACACCTCTATAGGAGGAAAATGCATTACTTTTGCCCATTTCCACTTGTGTGTTTTCTGGCAAGATTTTTATACTGCCTTTAAGACAACCAGTCTAAAACAAACATACAGAAGCAGGCACTTTGCCAACCACATGGCTGTGTGCATCACTGAAATGCCACAGCTCTGCTGTGTCTGAAGAAAGCTAAGCAATAATGTAGTTGCTGGGATAAATGCCAAAGGAATTGAAAAGTGAGGAAGGGACTTCCTTGCCTTAGCCTTATGTTTAGAATTCGCCAGTATTTTTATTTAAACCGTGCACGTGGACTAAAAGGAAACCAGAAGACCTGACGGGATCTCTAGAATTCATCTTAACTGTATCTTAAAATTTTGACTGAAGTTTGGTATCACAGTAAAACCTTGCCTGTGGATTTCTGTCTTCTGGAGACTGTGTGAGAGAATAGTTTGCTTCATGCCAAAATAAAAAAAGCATGCCTCTTTTTTCTGGAACGAGAGCTAGAAAAAGATGGTGCTTATCTTCATTGTGTTAAGGAAGCTACTTCTCTAGACAGCTGTCAGAAAGAATATTTGTCCAATGATCTTGGCAAAGCAAGACTCTACATATAGACTGACTTTGCTCAAGACTATGCTTTTACTGGTGATGATACACCTAATGACCAGCACATAACTTCCAGATGTTACTGTTCCTGTGTGTTCCTTGTAGGAATGCTGTTGAGATTTCAGTATGGGGTAAAGGTGGAACAGATATTACTGAAGGTTATATAATGTCTCTTCTGTAGTAGTTGATTTTTTTGAGGGGAGGTGGGAGGGTTAATTTTTTTTTTCTTCCCTAGGTAATTTGCTGTAAATGCACCCATAACCAAACTCCATTTTCATTGGTTGTGCTCTTTACATGCTAGTCTTGATAGTTTCCATCTTTGCAATTAATGAAAAAACCCCAACACCCACCTAAATGCCCACATAAAATACTCAACCTTGTGGAGCTGCTGCCATAGTAACTATAGAGTTATATTGAAAGAGTACATGCATTCAAGGTTTGTCATTTGCACTGAAATTAGAAGAGTAGAGTGCTGGAGGAATCTTCTCATTCCTTTCAAATACATCCTATTCACTGTATGGCTTAAGTCTGTCATGCCTTTTTTTTTTTTTAATTGGAAAAGACTCTCAAGAAGGCACAGTTTGTGCTAAAGCTGAAAGGTTCTTAAGAATAGACAGTGATGATGCACTACTGGCTTAAAAAAAAAAAGGTTACTTTTAGAATAGTTTGTTTAAAATCTCTGAACTACCAAATAAATCAGTCTTACATGTATGTATTCTGACTGGTTTGTACATAAGATTTACTAAGATTTTTTGAGGGGTTTTCCCAACACATTGATTTACCTATATAGAAATATATTTATGGAAGGTGCTGCTTTTTTAATCAGTGATTTTGTATTTGAGCTGTCCAATTTCAGTGGTTTGTTAGCAAGGACATGACAACTTGGAAAGTAAGTAGTTCCTTTTTGTCCAACGTTTTTGAGCCTTCTGTTGACCAAAGATTTATCAGACTCTGTCAGAAAATTACCTGCATTCCAAGCGTGTGCCTAGCTTCTCTTAGTTAATCTGAATACCTAACTTCCATCCAAGAGTTTATTGATTTTTCTTTTTCCAGAAATTGATTTATGTGTGTGTATTATGTTTTTTTAATACTTCCTGGCTATTTTAAAAAGGAAGAGTACTCTTGGTCAGTAATCAATAGAATGTAATTTAAGGTTCTCCTGATTTGTCAGCATATTTCCTTCTTGTAAGTTCTGAGTCATTAAATGGATAATAACTCACCAGATGAATTACAGCTTCTATTTTAAGTTAAACTGGGGGGGGGGGGGAAGAAAAAAAGCTGAGAGTACTAGAGTAGAAATGTACCAATTATTGTTCAATGTATAACAGGGCGCTTTGAAGAGGAATTTATCAAAATGCGTATGGAGAGACTTCAAGCTTGGATGACAAGGATGTGTCGCCATCCTGTTGTTTCAGAAAGTGAAGTTTTCCAGCAATTTCTCAATTTCCGAGATGAGAAGGTAGGAAGTAAAGGTCACATGCAGACTAAGACTGAGGAATTGCTCCCTGCCTCACCATCCCCTTTGAACTGGGTTCAGCTTTGTAGCTTCTCATGTGTCTGCCCCCCTGTGGGCAGTAGTGATAAACCAAAATCTACTGGGTTTATTAATTGAGCTGACTGATCAAAACAAGGCATAAAGTTGCTTGTGTGAAATGCTGTATGCTATTCCAGCAGGGATGTGCTCTTCAAAGTAGCTTTGTTGCTAGTCTCTTAAGGACCGTTTGTGTCCTCCAGCAGAAAGGAACAATTACAACAATTCTTTAGGCTGTGCCCTGCTCTATCTCTGTTGGACTGTGGTCCTCTGGTAGTGCTCTGATAACAGAAGCTACTTTGTAGCAGATCTAGGATGTGTGTAATCCTGTATTACATTTAAAAACACACATACACCCCCCCATCACCCCCCCCCCCAAAAAAACCCAACCTACTATTCTCAGTAGAATGGATTGTAATAGCATTATGCTGCAGTCTTACCTGATATAACCAGACCTTTTTCTTGTTCTTCTGCTTCCCCCTGCCCCAGTATTTTCTTATGCTTTTTTTAAAAGAGGTTTTGTTATCTACATGTACAATAAATAACATTTTCTTCATGATTGAGCTCTGATGAAACTTTTCTTTAAAATGTTTTGATTTCTGGGTGGTCTATTGGATAACACTTCCCCTCAACATTTCATTCACTGCTTAAGTACATGCCTTTAACCATATGCAGGAACAGTGGTGGTCAAACTTTGATGGGTTTTTTGTTTGTTTGGGGATTTTTCTTCCTCAAGGAGTGGAAAACTGGAAAGCGGAAGGCAGAAAAAGATGAAACTGTGGGAGTCCTGATCTTTTCCACAATGGAACCAGAAGCTCCTGACTTGGACATGGTCGAAATGTAAGGTGGTTTCTTTTTGCATGGACATTATGCATGTGGATATACAACAGGTACCAAGCTAATATAAAACTAGAATAGTAAGTGTTCACATATATTCATGGATTTGAAGAGGTATTTCTCAAGGCAGAGATGAAAAATTATTTGAGATTTTCATATCAATTTCTCCAAAACTTGCTGGAACTCCATGGACTCTTGACTTCAGTGGCTGAATAGTGATCCTAAAACAATTTATGCAAAGCTAGTAGACAAAGTACTGGCAGATCTTATGGAGTGTTTTTTTTTTATATTGGTATGTAAGTATACTTTGGTTTTTAATCCTTCAATTGTAAACACTTCCAAAGCGTGCTAGGCTTATTAAGTAGCTTAGGATAGCTGTAGGTGGACCATCAAGGAAAACAATGCTTCTGTGAAATACTTGTATATAATGCACACACAAAGTATGATTCTAATATCTGGAATCCATGGAAAGCTATAAAAAATTTAAATGGTCAAATCTCATTTTAAATGGGTTACAACATTTTTGGAGTATTCATCTAGAAGTGCAAAGGGATATATTTGTTTTACATATGTATATGTTATATATACACATTTTTTATGTATAGTTCTCTTGATGGTAAACCTTTTGGCTTCATAGAGTGAAAGACTGGTTTTACTCTGCAGCCTTTATTTCACTCCCTTAGGCTTAGTCATTTTTTTGTTAGAAGACACGTAGTATGCATGATGTGCTTTACTTGCTGCTGTAGAACATAGGAACTTGGACAATTGTTTGTGTGTGAAGCTGTGAATAAACTAGATAGAAGAGCTAATAGTAGCAAAGCTGTAGTGTACCTACACCTGGAAATATCCCAGCATAAGCTTTATCCAAGCGATACAGTGGATGTTAAGATGTATATAATAGCTGTGTAGTAGCAGTTCTGTACTAGTAAAAAAAAAATGGACTTTTTTAGGTCACTACCGCTTCAAACATGAGACTTTCAAACTTGACTACTTTTCTGATGTATGTTATATATGTATCCCAGTGGTATAAAGCTGAAGGGGTGAACCAGACAGAACTTTTTGTAGGGTGCAGCAGAGGGTAAGACAGAACCCTGTCAGGGAACAACCAGTATATGGTCTGCTAAACAGTTTATCTCCAAAGAGGGCGAGGGGTAGGCAAGCAGCTTGCACTGAGACTTCACCAGAGAGTACCATCGCCTGGGCTAGGACTGACAGCCTGGCATTGTTCTGGGGATCTATCTCCAAGCGTTGCAGGAGTGCATGTAACACTTCAGACATCCATACCAGTGGCATTCTGGTGCCTGGGAATATCTCGGGGTGCTGGTAAAAGTCTGTATGAACACAATCTTGAAAGCTATATCAGTGCTGGAAGTAGACAAACCAGCTTGTTGAGTAGCTGTTAGGTTCTTCAGGACTGCTGCCCTGGCTCTTGGGAGTCGCTTAGGTTGACTTGCTGTGAGAGCTGTCTCAAACAGACTGGCTGAGAGCATTTGTAAGATCTGATGCAGCTTGAATAATTCTCATGGAAAATGGGAAAATACGTGTCTATTTTTCTTCTGTGGTGTTCACAGAGCATTGCTGTGATTGCAGTGCTGTGCTAATGGAAAGCTTTTATAGCTGCATGAAAACATGCTTAAAGAGGGGTAAAAATTCAAGATTCTCTTTTTGAATGTCACAGTTTTGTTTTTTTTTCCTCTCAGTAACATAACTGAACACACAGTATTGTCTATATTATATGAAGTTATGCATATGTATTTCCCTAGAGGAACTGCTATATTAATTTTTATTTGCCTATTCTACACTTTTATTAAAATACCTGGAACAATTATTTTCTTTGTATTTGTTCACTGTTGTATGAATTTTGCTACATCTGTTACTCTAATTTCATATCAATGTGGGGTCCTTCTTTAAGTCCTCTAGGGGTGTATTTTCCTCAAATCTGTTTTTCTTGTTCCGATACTTGATCTCACTAGGGAGAATATTTGGCTAATAGTTTCTGTTTTGTTGTTTGGTTTGGTTTTTTTTTTTTGAGAATAGCTATAGCCAACATGATGGTCCATTATCATGTGTTTAACACTGGGGGGGGGGAACAGAATGAAAGTTGTCTATATCTAAAGAAGGAAATTCTGACCTTGGTGAAATGGCAGAGATTCAAGGAATTCATTAATTTCTCTAATTTGGAATTTTTTTTTTTCCCCAAGACCTAAGTGACACTACTATTACAGTATCAGCATTGTGTTTAAAGGTGACGTAACGCATCTGTTTAATTGCTTTTTGGTTTTGCTTTTTCCAAATGCCGCAGAGAACAGAAATGTGATGCAGTGGGTAGGTTCACCAAAGCAATGGATGATGGAGTTAGAGAGCTGCTGACAGTGGGACAAGAGCACTGGAAGAGGTGTACAGGGCGTAAGTGTCCCTTCTGAATTAAGTAATTTCTGTGTTGCTTTTCTCTGTGGTGGTGGTGTTATTTATAATTCAAAGCACCTTTTAAAGCTAAAGGAAATCCTAAATTATCATAAGAATCTTGTGGCATTCTGGTTGCTTTCAGTGTCTGAGAGTATAAGCTGTGCAAGTTTTTTGTTTATGTTTTTGGTTGGGGTGGGTTTTTTTTTTCTCTCATAACAGAAATATCTGGTCCCTGCCCATAGCATTAAAAATACTCAATCATTCTAGTAACCCAGCTAAATCCCTTGTTGGACATGTTCTCATATATTAGTCATTTATCTACATTTTGGTGACATGGGCAGAGTATACCTATCTGATGAAATCATAAATGATTGCATTTTATTAACCCCTTATTTAGGATTCTTGCATGCCAGGAGGAGTGATATAAAGATTACGTGAGTTTAAAAAAAAAAAAAAGAAAAAAAAGAAAATTCTACTTGATTCTAACTTAATCTTTAGCCCAATTCTTTTTCT
Source organism: Pezoporus wallicus (assembly GCF_028554395.1). Taxonomy (NCBI): domain Eukaryota; kingdom Metazoa; phylum Chordata; class Aves; order Psittaciformes; family Psittacidae; genus Pezoporus; species Pezoporus wallicus. The sequence continues at coordinate 3,924,396 of NW_026635157.1, forward strand.
CCTATCTTCTCTTCCTTCCCACAGATATTTAGGGTTGCAGAACTTCACACCAAGTCGCTATGACTCTGCCTGGGCTCTAATTTCCTAGTCCACAGCAGTGTTCAGTGTTTGTGGCCACCACAAGGCAGCTATTGAAAGGAAGCAGGTACTACAGCTGAGGAGCAGAATAAGAAACACTTCAGGGCAGGCTGTAGTGTCTGGCAGCTAATAGACCTATCACATAAATCTCCTCAAAGCTCCTCCATTTTTTTCTTTGGTGTTGTTTTGGGGTTTTTTTGTTGTTTTTTTTTTTGTTTTGTTTTTTTCCTCTCATTTTAACTCCTGCAAAAGATTAAAAACAGATTGTCCCCAGACTTGGGAGTAAATACATCTGAGTTATCTCTTTGCTGCTTTCTAATCTAACACTGCAGTTGAATATCTCCAGCTAAGCAGAGGGAATGGAAAGTATAGAAGCCCAGCTTCTTCCGGTGGTGATTACGTTAGACCTTAGCCCCTGTAGGATGTGAGCTTTGAATTACTTATGTTTCACCACTTTGAATAAGAGGGTTTCCTTCTACATGTCACTGACCTTCCTGCTGGTCAAAAATAGTCTATCACAGGGCACAGCTCTAGAACTGTACAGATCTCACTTCACTAGGAAGTAGTACTGAGGGGGAAGTAATATGGTCGTTCTGATGAGACTAGAAAAATAGCATTGCTTTGCAGTCACAGAAGCTATGATCAAAACCACTGTAGTTTAGGGCTGGCTGTGACTTGTGCTTACAGAAGAAAGTCAATATTTTGTTCACTGCTAAAATGTCCCTAAACTTACAACACTAGTGCTTTGGGTATAGAATTAATGACTCTTATAATAGTTAAAGCTATTAGTTAGCATAAATGTAGTAAGTCACATGTGACTGTGCTAAAATTTTTAACTTTCCAGACGTTCATACTGAATTAAAAAAGTAGACTGCTAAATGGGGATATGCAAACCTGAAGATTTTCAGTAATCTCTTAGGTTTTAAGTTCCCTCTCAGCTCTAGTCCAACTCCTAGTCAGAAGTATTTTTGGCGCTTTTTGAGTAATAGTTATGTGTGTTACATTCTATGATATTTAAAGTGACTGACAGTGGAAACATCTTAAATGTAAGGGAAAAAAAACAGTGCTTTACTGAAGTTTCCACTAGGGATTCAGTAACAAGTTAATGGCTGATAACAGAACTCTAGTACTCTGAATGGTACCTGTTGTATAAGAAATACTAGTTGTCATAAATAACCTAGCTTCTGGGCAACAACTGGTTCAAAGATTATTTATAATAATTTTATTATTATAAAATTATGTGGTTGGGGGGGATTGGTTTGAGAGTTTTAATTTCTGTGGTGTGGGTTTTTGGTTTTTTTTTGGTTTTTTTGGGTGGTTTGTTTTTTTTTTTCTCTTCTGTGAAGATCATATTGTGTATGATTATGCAGCTAAGAAACGGCTGGTTACCTGCGCAGTGCAGTCTCTGGATATAAATATTTGACAACAAAAAGCACATCTATTTGTCGGTTTGTGTCTTTTCTGCTAGCATAGGTAGCTTATAAAGAATTGCTTTTGCTTTTCAGATTGCTGTTTAGGCGTCTGGGGTGATGGTATTCAAAGTGGTAATGAACACATTCAAAAATCACAGCTCATTGACTTCATTGTGAGGGAGCAATTTATGCATACATATTCAATAAATAGATTATAAAACACAATTTTATTATTCAGATGAGTGCATCAATTTTTATCCCTAGATAATTTTGGCTTCTAGTGCCTTTAAATAAAAAAAAATGCATTATTTGATGAGAGTTTAGGTGTTATAGTCTGTATAATAATCTCCTCCCTTAAAATATTAATGAGATCTAGTCTACATATCACTGCAGCATTTCCCCACTGGAGGATGAAGTCTGCTCATGAGGGGGAAAAAAAACACCTCACTGTATGCATAGGAGGACTGAGCTTATGAGTACAGAGAGATATTTTTTCTTTTCCTTTTTTATAGCAGTCACACACTGTTTCCCTAACTTTGTGGTTTTCAAGAATCTGAATTGCAATTGCTTTATCCAGTTTTAGAACATCTGTAGCAGGGGAGGGGGTAGGAATGTGATTGTAAAGGGCTTCACTGAGGGAAATGTGAAACTTTGGTTTTTTTGACATCTGCTTCAGTCAAGTTTTAGAAATGCTACAGATTTAGTCTCACTTACCCTTGTGGGCTTTTATTTCTGTTTCCCTCCCTTCCCCATCCTTTCCCACTTTCAGCACTACCCAAGGAATACCAGAAGATCGGAAAAGCATTGCAGAGCCTGGCACTGGTCTTCAGCACTAGTGGATACCAAGGTACTTCCATAGCTTCATTTCGACTTGACTTAAGAAAAGATACTTTAATTATATCTTTCTGCATTTTTGCTAGAGATCTTAATGCATTCGTTCTTGAACTTTAGATGTCAAGCATGATTCTGGAAAAAACATTCAACTTTTTTCCATGTGTATATTACAGGGGCTTTTATATTTTAGTCTGCAGTCTTGTTTTCTCTCACCATATAAACATGTGGTGGGTTGGTGGTGGTGGGGAGGGGTTTAGCTTGATCTCAGTATATAATCCGATCACTGGTCTGGTTGACAAAACATGCTGTAGCTGTAGCAGTCTTTGTGAGATCAAAGGAAAGGGGAGAAAATGCAGCCTTGAAAATATCTGTCATGTAACTGTCATGTGACTTAATGAAAACAACAACTCTATGTGAATGGAGAACTTATTACAAGATTCTTGTATACCATTGCGTGGGCTGGAGGGTTGGCTACTATAGCCTTTTCTTGTCCTTTACTTTTTTCTCTCCTTCAAGAGTCCTAAAATACAGCCTGTCTTGTTAGGTATGAAAGTTGTGGGAGGGAAAAGGAGGGCATCAATTCCTCAAAAGTTCTCCTAAAATGTAGTCTTTAAGCCAGACTTAAAATTCTGCTTTGATACATTAAGTTCTGCTGATGTTTATCAGATAACTGTAAAATACTTATTTGGGTCCCAGCTTATTGAGCTTATTGAGACCATTTTCTCTGGCATTTTCTTATCAAATATACTTTTTTCTATAGATTTAATAGCAATACTGCTCTGTTATAAAATCTTCAATATTATATCACAGAGGCTTCCTGAAATATTTCCATCTTAAGACTTTCAGTAGACCAGTACTTACTCTCTGACTACTCATCTATCCTTTGCTTTGTACTCTTAAGGCTTTTTACTCTAGAAACTATGTATTAAAATACCACCACTTCTGAAATGCAGGTTCTCTGCTGCTGGAAACATTGGAAATATTCTCATCTTTGTCCTGTACTTCAACAGGATAACTGCTTAGTTAGAATTGGAACATATTATATTGCCTGAAAAGTTACTTTTGGATGTGAGAACCAAGTACAGGATTTGCATAGTTACATACTCGTAACAGCGGTTGAAAAACCATAAATCCTGGCTAGATACCACCTGTTGTCAGAATTCTTGAGAAAGGATTGAAAATTGCTTGAACTATAGCACATGTTCTTTTGCCAGGGTAAAGGGAAAACAGTATGGCTTAAAGCTAGGATGCAGAATTGCAGATCAGCCTTACAAATGAAAGCTTCAGTTTGATTTCCAGCATATTCAAATGGTATGAAAAAATAGATCCCATGATATTTGGGAACTAGGCAAGGTGTTTCCCTTTTGCTGTTGGCCCACATGCACCTGGTTATACCCTAGTATCTTGCTGAGGAAAATGTTCTGATGCCTTTGTCCTGGTTCCATATGTTTTGCTTGCTTTAACAACTGGTACACCAGTGTATTTTTTTCATAATATATAGGATTATTTGCTTTCTAATTTGAGTTCCCAGGAAAAGAATAAGTGCAGTCCATGTGTTACTTTAAATTACTTGATCACAACTGTCCTCAGTCTACCCTGCCTGCTGTTCACGTACAGTTGAATTCGATGGCTGCCCCAGATACAGGTCTGTGGATTAAGCAGACTCTATGCAAGCGGTAAGCACCTGGGATTAAACTGACAGGATGCAGCTTTCCTGACCTCAGTATTTAAAAAAAGTATGAAGTAGTACTAGCTGGGCTGAGTATAGATTATGATTTTTCTAGACTATCAGTAAAGAAGAATAGGACCTTCAGCCATACTTAAAGGCACTCAATTCAGTGTCTATTGAGAGCTGAATCTCTTCATGTTTTTTTTAATGAGTTCTGGAAGTTTAAGCATATAGGCCACTGAAGATTGCAACAACTGATTTGATGACATGAATATTTCCAGTTTCTGGTAGCTGATTTCTGACATACTGAATACACTGTTAGATGGTTATTTTGCACAGTTATGATAGGATGTATCTACTCTCTTTACCTCTTTCATTATTGCAGCCTGCTTGCTTTGCAAAGCCTTATTGTGTGGTGAATGACTACTGCCTTCTCTTCTGATTTCCAGCCTAAAATGTTTAAGATGGCACCAGGCAAGATGTACTTGTTAATTTGCCTCATTCAAGCGCTTTTTCTTATTGAACTTATCAATTAGTTTCCAGCCACAGTGCATATTAGGAGACTGTCCCCAATATTTGTAGAGGCAAGGATACCCTTAAAGCTATTAAGGACACATTGAGAGGTTCTCATTTAACTTGGCTATGGGCCTATGTACTGTCAAATCAGTTTGAAGAACATGTAGTTTGGAAGTATGATCCTGGTCCAGAAATGCATATTGGGCAGTTCCAGAATATGCCTGGGAGCGTCTTGCAGCCTGGCACTATGTTACCAATCTGATTGCATCATACAGTGCTCTTGGGTACACAGCCTTAAAATAGCATGGCTTCTCTTTTGCGGCACCAAATCTGGGCGAGTCTTACTCCTATATTAAGAAAACATGAATAGTCTCTGGTATGCCATTCAACCATAGTAAGATCTCCTAATCCTACATCACCCCTCAGGAATCTTGTTAGGCAGTTACATGGCAAGTTTCACTATTCTGCCAGCTAGGAACAAGCATATCTTGCCTTTCAAGCTGCTTGTGTGCTGAACATTCAGTCTGAGGTGTACTTGCTAAGTAGTTCCCTAGTACATCAGATCCTTTTGCTACTCCTGGATTCTGTTAAAACATGCTTTGAAAGAAAAGAAAACAAAACCAAAGCATTTCTTGGCAAAAAAAAAATCTGCTATACCAGTCAAGCTTTACAGACTGTTAGTTGCTTCAGTATGCCTGTTGTGTTCCCTCAGAGGTGATGATCGCTGGCATTTACTAAGCAGTTGAACTGCCAAGAGATGCTCTGCTAAGCATCGCCAGATGAGTCCTCATAGCTTTGCATCTTATACATAATCCCCGCTGCCCAAAATTTATTATAAATGTCACCAGCACATGGGGCTTTCTGCTTTTCAGTTGATTGAAGAACCCCTGACATGCTGGTATATCCTTACACTGGGATGCAGCTCAGCTTTCATGGCTTGAGTTAAGAAGCCCATTTGCAGCTTTGAGTCAGTTCAGAAGGTGAGAATGCTAGAAACTCAGCCCTGTCCAAGTAACAGAATTTTAACCAAAACCTGTGCTGACAACAGTGATTGGAAGCAATCTGCTGCTGGAATTCACTGGCAAGGTGGTTTGGTGTAGGGAGTGACTGACTGACCATGGCACTATCTGGAAAAGAGATTGTAGAACAAAAGGATTCAGAATGAGGAGACGCTGATATTCTTTTAACACTTTGCCACTTGTGTGCCTGTATATTGCTGGGCCTACTGCCTGGAATAACTTTTAAATATGCAATCCCTTAGGCCTGTTTTTGAAGGAGTGTGAATGCCTCTGCTAGTAGTAGAAATTCTTCATGCACCCTGTGTCTTCTACAAACTGGATTTGTTCCCTGCTGCTCCCAAATGAAAGAGTATCGGTGCTGGGAGGATTTGTCCAGATTCTTTAAAGCTATGATCTGTGACGGTCCGTTGAGTGAGCTTTGCATAGAAGGGGAGGATTCTCTTTCTACTCAAATATAATACTTTTCCTCTTTCTTTCTGCTCAGATAGGAAAAGTCACTTATAGCATTATGAAATGAACAGCAACATCTAGACCAACCTGGCTTCTGACTCTTAACTGAAATGATAGTGTTTTTTTGTTCTAAAATACAGGAGTCACTAATCTAAGCTGCAGTTACTTCAATGTTACTCAAAATTACTTCTGAGCAGATGTGAGAAATTCTGAAATAATGAAATTTTAGTCTACCTGAAATAATAAAATTGATGTCTGACATCTTTTTATGGCTTTATAACAGTATGAAGATACCTTCTGAGTTACATACCTTTTGGATTTCACAGTGGGATTTCATGTTGTTTTTATTTTATCCACACAGGCTCAAACAGAAGAAAAATAGCCAAAAATAGTTATTTTTCTTCAACAGTGTTTGTGTTGCTGGACTTACTGATTCTTAGGATCAGTAGCTTTCCCTTAAAGCTTTCGGCTTTATGAAACCAGTGTAATGGAAAGTAAGAATCGATTGATAGAACTGAAGCAACATTTAGTCATTACTTTTAGGGCATTCTAAAGTGAAGGAATCCTGCCTAATAAATCTCTAACATATATTAGTTCATATGTCATAATAAAAGAAAATAGTGTTCAATTTAATCATTAATGAAATTAATGTTTGGTAATTTTCAATTACGACGCTGATTAATGTGTATCGAATAAATACAAGGTTTTCATAAGAGGCTAATTGTGGCCCAATATCAAGATGTGTCTGAAAGGATGAGAAAAAATAATTTATTTTTTTTTCCTTAAACTGAAATTCAGCATCTGTAAATTCCTTTCCCTTTCTCTGCCTGAATTTGCTTTCTGTACTGTTGACTGCCTGACTTGGACAAGCTAACAAGGATGGAAAAAACCTGTGGTGTTTTGGGAAGGTGAAGTGGCATGAAAAAAAAGCAAGGATGTAAGGCTTGTTTCCATCTTTGTCCCACATAGCCATGTCCTGCTAGTAATATAGAGTGCTTGTGGTGCTGTCTAGAGTAGGCTTTGTGGTGATGTTTGTATTTTCAAGTGCAGTTTGTGGGGCCTTTTGATCTATTTCATACAAGGATCAAAGTTAGAAACTCGCTCTCAAAACCAGCAATTCTTACAGAGCTTAAAAATATATATTATCCAAGAGTTCCCTAAAGGGTTGGAAATCCTGTTGGCAAGGAATAAGGTTATTTGGGCCTTGTGCTTCTCTGACCTCATAACAGTTGCAGTCTAGGACTGTTGGTGAGCTTCAGGCTAGCATCAGTGCTCCATAGGGCATCATGGAGAATTTATGCTTATCAGGTATGAAAACAATTTGTTAAAAATTGGAACAGCACCTGTCTCTTCAGCTTGAACTCTATCTTCTGGTATAATCCTCCTCGTCCTCCCTCCTGTCCCATTCTCGTAGGCTTCCTGTTGTCCTGTGTGTTGGAATACCTGTGTATTTAAGCTATCTATAATTATGAAATAAAGAAGTGAATAGTGATAGTACCGGGGTAGAACAGTGTTTACATACTCCCTTCAGAAGTCATTTTCTATGAGATCTTCAGAGTTTTCCTTTAGTATTTTTTCTAACTTCTTTATTACTGCTGGCTATAAAATGCTGACTAGGCATTTATTCATGTAGAGTAAACTGTTTTAGACATTTGCCTTGAATTAAGGCAAGTTTCTTACTGCAATTCACTGTAATTTGAACACTGATGTTTACTTTTAGGAGAATCTGATCTCAATGGCGCAATAACAGAAGCAGGGAAAACCTATGAAGAAATTGCCAGTCTTGTAGCAGATCAGGTACGAGTATTATGAATGCATCGGTGTGGTATATACAAACATATCATCTATCTGGATCACTTCTGACTTTTTCTTTTAAAACATAGCTGCTAGTGTTGCATACCAGTTAAATGAAATTATTATTAATACTTTTAAATGCACTTTCACCTTCTTTACTGTGCATCCGCTTAGGATGTGGTGAGAGGGTATTTCTCCTGGTGTCAGTATTCAGGTCATAAATTGATGTTTTGTATATTAAACTTAGTCTCCAAAATGCAGATCTTTTTAAAACAGTTTTCCAAGTCAGCAGCTATGGACATGCACCTGTCCCATGTGTGTATCTGTACATGTAATAGGACTGTACTGGTGACTCCTTCAGTGAAAATTCAAGGCAAAATCCTTCATGTCATAAGCTAGTATTGAGTAAAACAAAGAACAGAGGCATCTGCTAACTGATGCTTGATGTTTTACTCCAAAGAGCTTACATTTCCAGAAGGACTCCTTTAAATGTGGAAAAACCTGCAACATACAATAAGTATTAAGTAATTTTAGTAGGGGGTGGGTTTTTTCTGTTCTTTCCTTCCTTTATTTTTTTTTTTCCCTCATCCTCTTTTGGCATCATAGTGTCTTTACTCTGATGTTAATGCGCCACAGATACTTCTACTAATGCTTATGCTTTGTTATTAGCCGAAGAAAGATCTCCACTTTTTGATGGAAACAAATCATGAATATAAAGGATTTCTTGGTTGCTTTCCTGACATTATAGGAGCTCATAAGGTATGTGAGGGGCCTTTCTTTTTAAGGGTTGGGTGGTAGAAGGGTCTACAGCAACAAAAGTAGTGGTGTGGTACACTGCATTTATGCAGCAGCCTGGCCCTGCTTTCAGAAACTCTGAAAGCTTCTATAAAACTGGTGTGTTGGTTTTTAAAATAAAACACTTAAAGGGAAGGGAAGCTAGAACTTGTCTTCAGATTTGAGACTATCATGACTTTCTGCTGTAGTAGAGCACTAGAAACTTCATTATTTTCTTCAGGTTAACTTTATGTTCCAACGTAGTGAGTAGCAGTAGTGTAAACTTGTAGTATTTGAGTCTTACATAGTAGCTGATTCTAAGCCATCCCAGTATTTTAGGGAAAACTTGTGTGCACTTACATGGCTAGCTTACTAATATGTGATAAATCATCATGCACTGATAGAAGTTTCTTTTCAATATTTAAAAACAGCAAATAGGGCTAACTCTTGAGAGGGGAGAGATAAAAAAACACACACCACCAAGACCAACCTCAAAACAAAAACCACCAGCAGCAAAACTCAACCCCTTTGTTCTCTGTAATAGGAAAGTCATCAAATAGTAAACCAGTAAATTTAGCCATCGAGTTTAGTTTGGGATAGTCTTCCCTTTTTTTGGTCCTAGAGGTTTCCATCTGTTCTTGTGCATACTGTAACATATTTCAGGAAAATAAAAATTTTGAACTATTAAACAAGTACACAAGTGTTTATTTTCTTTTACCCCTTGAAGTGCTAAATGTATAAAGGAAGGTCATATTTACAAGAGCAACAAAGATGAAAGCCTATCAGTTTTATATGGTCTTTCTTAGGGCACTTACAATGTTCTTGGGGGCAAATACCTTAAAAGGAGAAGAAATGTTTTTAAAACTTAAAACGTGTTTCAAGCCTATTGCCAAGAGATGTGTAAATAGATTGTCTTGAATGTTGTTTGGCACAAATGCATTGTGAAGGGGGAGGCATTTCTTTTTATGCTTATGTGACACAAGGCTTTTCCTGAATCAAAAGTTATACATTGCAGTGAGTTGTCTCTTGGAATATATCTCGTCACATCTTGTACAATGTGTGAATAAGGTTCTACAGGCATTTGAGGCTTTTGGATGTCTGTTGTGCTGGGCAGCTGTATTTTGAAACTTGGTCCTTTTGTCCTTTCTGTATATACCCCTGCGTATTACTGCCTTTACCAAACTCAGTTTCCTAGTGACTGCATTCATGCCTGTGTTTGAAGTCACTTTTTGTAAGCTGTTGGGACTCTTGAAATCAGTATAGTGAAATAACAAGCTTCAGGTGAAAATGTGAGGCAGAATCTGTTGTTTTGTGTGTATATGTTACGTGTATAGTGTGCAAGCTCAAAATGTGGCCAGTGGCATTTTGGACAACTGTAAAGACCTTTAAGTTGACTATTCTTTTTATCTTTCTGCATTTGGTTTTTACAGGGAGCCATAGAAAGAGTGAAAGAATGTGATAAATTAGTTGCAACTAGTAAAATAACACCACAAGACAAACAGAACATGGTGAAACGTGTGAGCACCATGGCTTATGCACTACAAGGTAAACCAAATTTTGGACTAAATAGTAATGTTGTAGATCTCTGAAATAAGTAAAAAACTTCGAAAGAATCTTTATTCTGCCAGGAGTGATAATAAGAGCTAGGCATAGGTGGGTTTGGATTTTTGGGTTGTTCTTTTGTTTATTGGTTGCTTTGGTTTTGGGTTGTTTGGAGGGGGGGGGAGGGGGGGTTGGTTTGGGGTTTTTTTTAATATTTTTTCTGTGTGTGACCTGCTTAGATTGTCCTAAAATTGCAGTTATTGTTTGTTGTTTTCTTTCAAATCTCATATTGATATTGCAAAATATAGTGTTTTGGAAATGTGATTTTGAAAAATCCCAAACACACAAAAAAAAATCCTCACACCAAAACAACAAAACGGCAGTACAGTCACCCCAGACTGATTCTTTCATTTTTGAAGTGATAATGTCTCAAACAAAAAGCATGGGCCCTGTTGCAGGAAGCATTTCATGTGCAGAAGTGTGGTTTTGACTCATGGTTTAGTCAGACATGAACCAGTTGCAATCCTTTTTGTACGTAAGATTTTATTTCTTGCATGTTCTTTGAATTTAGCTTTTCCTCTTCAGGTGAGAGATGTTGTAAATATGAGATCCAGCACACTGCACTTGAAAAACTGGGGAAGCGATGAGTCAGGGCTCAGTCCTGCAGGATATCAAGTCCTTAGGTGCATCCTGTTGCTGACTTCAGTGGGACTAGTCATTGCTGAGGGAGTTGCATCTTTTTTAGCTGACTTTAAGGCAAGAGTACTTAGTGTTGTACAGGACAAAGTCACAGCAGCGCACAAAAATGGTTTCATAAACAAACAAGGGAACTCCCCAGTCCCTTCTTGGTCACAGTGACAAAGTTGGGGCTGTTCAGCCTGGAGAAGAGAAGGTTGTGTGGAGACCTCATAGCAGCCTTCCAGTATCTGAAAGGGGCCTATAGGGATGCTGGGGAGGAACTCTTAATTGGGGACTGTAGTGATAGGACAAGGGGTAACGGGTTAAAACTTAAAGAGGGGAAGTTTAGATTGGATATAAGGAGGAAATCCTTTCCTGTTAGGGTGCTGAGGCACTGGAATAGGTTGCCCAGGGAGGCTGTGAACACTCCATCCCTGACAGTGTTCAAGACCAGGTTGGACGAGGCCTTGGGTGATACGGTTTAGTGTGAGGTGTCCCTGCCCATGGCAGGGGCGTTGGAACTTGATGATCTTAAGGTCCTTTCCAATCCTAACTATTCTGTGGTTCTATGATTCTAAGAGGACTGTGCTGTGTAAGTGGTAATTGTGGAAGAGACCTCTAGGATAACTCTTACAACCTAGAATATTTCTTCTCCCTCTGTTGGTATCTCAAAATATATTTCATTTATTATTTCAGCCATAAGCTGTGATCTGACAAGAGATGCAGAAAGTGGTGAAAGGTATTACTGATTCAGTAATGCTATTTCTGTTTACTACTGAAATAGCCTCAGTCCAGAATGGGTCAAACACTACTGCTGTATCTTTTTTTGAACTAAATATTTACAGATGTGGCTTAAAGCTTGATATCTATACCCTTGGAAATCTGAATGTCCTAGCCAATATCTTTTGGAAACACTTCAGGAAAGAGCAGTTACCTCAGTAGGATAAAGTCCTCCCTGTATTTTTCATCAAATCTTTGTACACCTCAGTATTGTAACAAGAACCTGGCTTTATCCAGGAGGTCCATATTTTATCATTGAGTAAGAGACACCCTACCAATTCTACAAGCAGTTCCATCATAACCTGAGTGCTGCAGGCAAAACAGGTTGTAGAAGCATGAGAACAGTAACTATGGTGACAGGGCTGAACATTGAGCTTGGTGCACAGTAACTAACCTGAACTAAAACTGTTCCTAATTATAAATGCTTCTCTTAAGTAATTTGCCTCCTGGGTCTACTTGCAGCTGAGATGAATCACTTCCACAGTAACCGGATTTATGACTACAACAGTGTCATTCGTCTGTATCTGGAGCAGCAGGCACAGTTCTATGAAACGGTAAGGGGTAGTATTTCAGTGCCATTTTCCTGCCATGTACCATACTGCCACTTCTATAAGAAATACTCACAGTACTTAATCTTTTTATATGAGCCTGTGTCAGAGAGCAGATGTTTCAAGAACTGTACATGTAAAAAAAGAATTAGTTAAAATAATACTTTCCTACAGATACTATCCTATGTATGTGATTGCCATATTAGACCTAAAAAAGTGTAGAGAAACTTTATTGCTGACAGCTTGATTTTTACTTTTATTTTTTTCAATGCTAGAACTAGATATGCAGTAAGACCTGCTGCACTGAATACATCAAAAAATCATTTGAATGAAACTTCCCTCACATAGGAATGGGGGGATGAAGGGAAGCTTCTGCGATTTAAAGCCTGATGTATACAAGTTGGGGGAAGATAGGACTGGAGTGCTTCAAGCGACTTACTAAATATGTTAATGCTGACCATTTAACCTACATCCTTGGATCTCATTTAAATTTGTTCTTATGTATGTGTTCCTTTTTGAAAAAGAAAAACAAGAACAAATTTTCTAATGTGATACGCTGGTAAAACACATGTGCTTGAGTGTGCTGGAGCCTGGCTTCTGTCTTAAAGGAGTAATATAAGCAACTGTTTGCCCCTCAACAGCGGTAAAAGGTGCCAGTGGGGCTTCAGAGGTATCTTTAGTGAATGATGACTTTAGATTCCCCATCATGTCACCTTGCTCAGTTTGTCTGACACATCTGATGGGGTTAGGCATGGGTTTTTCCCTTACCTTCTTTCAGTGTCTTGTCCAGTCCATCCCAATTCTTCTGGTTGCAGCCTCACCAGTCTCCTTGTGCTAATCCTCTCTCCCCCGGTACAGGGACAAAATCCCTGTACACACGTGGGATGCTGCTGGCTACCATGAGAACACAGGAACTCTGTTCTGATGTGTGGCTTTGTTTAAGTAGGGAAATTGATTTAATGAAAAATACGGCTGTGTGCCTGTAATCCTCCTACATAGCGCAATGCTGGATAACCTGATAGGCAAGAGGACAGCCCTGCCTACAATAGCTTCTCCAACACGAGTGGTGAGAGCACAAAATGAACAAGGCAGAAAGTGTATACATGAGAAGAAAAGTCTTTATTAATAGAATGCTTTGAGAGTCCATTATATGATATGCAAAATCTGTGGTAATAACTGCAGTTTTAAAGAAAATGAGGGAACAATTAATTTAATTTCTTAACCAGTAATTGTATTTCTGCATAAAGTGACTGCATGTTAAATATGTTCTGTTTCTTTATTTCAGATTGCACAGAAGCTGAGGCAGGCACTCAGCCGCTTTCCTATGATGTAGAGAATAAGAAGTAGTCAACAATAAAGAGCAACTCCGAAGTGCTTTTCTGATGCTGGGGCAATGCTAATAAAAACTTGTTAGCCTTTGCTAACCCACCAAACCCACCAAAAAACCCCAACGACCACAATCAGTTGTAGAAAAAAAAATAATTGTTTAAAATTTCACTTTATCAGATGAAATCGTAAGATAAGGTTCTTACCATGAATGGTCTCCCATTTGTATCATTATTTGAATAAAACCAGCCAGATAATGCTGTCATTCTTGGGGCTCTAAATTATCAAACTGCTATGTTGCTATGGACTTCATGCAGACTTGCATCTATCAGATGTTCTTCCAAAAACTCTTAATCAACATCAGATTTACAAATTTGTATCTTTCAAGTGGGAAAGCAGACAAGCTTGAGAGAATTAATACTCATTATACGCAGTTCAGCTCTCTAGCAATTCAGTAGCCAGGAGGAATTATATTCGTGTCTGTTTCTGGTACATGTTCATGATAATCTCCTGAATGAACACTTTGTTCTAAGTGTTGCTTCCCATATGCAGCCATGGCATACTGCTCCTATTATGACTTCTGGTAAATATCTCTCATTCTTCCTTTTCTCTTTTTTCTCCTTCTAACTAAATCTTGTACTTGTGGCACAACACCTCAGAGCTTATGTCAGGCTCTTTTCTTTCTTGCTATTCACTGTGTAAGACAAAGTACAAACAAGAAATGAGCCATTCAGGAAGGTGTGAAAAGTCTTCCATACCAGCACTTTGACACTCCCCAATATTATGCCATAAGATATTGGTGTTCCTCACTGCTGTACAGGGACAGCTTCCCTTTTACCCCTCAGAGTTTAAAGCCCTTTGGCAGAGGGGACACTGCCACATCTAACCCAAACTACTAGATGTCCCCAAATTCCAACTAAGCTCAGGTCTTCAAGTAGTAGTATGGTGTGCTATTGGCTTGGGTTAACTTTTTGTTACCTTCTAATGCAAACTAAAAGGTGACAAAAGTACTGAGTAACATCATTAGTTATCCCACAAACTCTGTGCTTTTATCATCATCTCTTATCAAGTGGGCCAGTGACCCCTTTCATATGACTGAAGCATCATTTGAGGCATAGGCTTTTCAAAGCAGAAAGCCACCATGAACCCTGTGTGCAGTGGGCACTGACTGCAGTAATTCATTTCATGCCATAAGCAAGCACAAAAGCCAAAATGCAATTTTTGCTAAAACGTGCCTAGAAAATGAACATTTCAGGAAAAGGAAAAACCAAACCAAGGCATTTTACCAATAAGCCATTCTAAGGGACGGGTGCAGTCTGCTGGTTGAATAGTTGCCTTATTCTGTTTTGCATTGGTGTTACTTTTGTGTGGTTGAAGGAAAATCTGGGCCTGCCTGAATAACCTGAAACCAAATCAAACCAGACTAAGCCTAAGTCTAGATGCTTTTCAGTGTCTCTGGTTTTGTTCACATTTTATAAACCTTGTTTTTTTTTCCTCCCAGTTTTAGTTGTTCGCTTCCAAAATTCCATAGCGTTAGTGTTGTTTCATACAGCCATTTAAATATGTACAAATTGTAAAAAATGTGTATAAATGTTTTACACCAAATGTAAGATCTGCTTGCATGTAGAAGCAGCTTCTATAATAAATTGTTACAATATGTACAGTAAATTCTGAAATCACCTTTTCAAGCCAGCATTTTTTTAGCATTTGTATATTCACTTTTTGGTAATGAAATCTCTTTGTAACAGTCTCTTGATTTGGGAGGGGGAAGGGGGGGGGGGGTCTTCCTACCAATCCTTAAATAGCTTCATATGCACTAAAGCTGAAGGCTCTTTACCTTGAAGGGATTATTTTGGAATGTAAGTGTAAGCTGTGCATTCCCAGTGCAGGGAAGCTATGACAGCAGCGACTGTGTCAGAGATGCAGCATTTTGGCACAAAAGAGAAACTGTTAAAAGACTTCTAGTAAAATGAAGTTAAAACTGGTAAATAAATATTTATGTATATCCACCAGACTATTTTATTTTTTTATTTTTTCCTTGAAATCATCATGTTGCTTTTTAACAGGGTGATGCAGCGTGAGACACATCCTCATAACTTTTCGTCGGCTTATACACTGGCCAGCTGAGAAAGGAGAAAGCATCCATGTGTCTTCCATGAAGCGGGCATCCCAACTGAAGGGTATAATAGTGCTAGTGACTGCAGACCGGCAAAGGCTACACATACGTTGTAAGCTTTCATTATTCAGGTCAGTCTAGCTCATGGCTGATAGAGCCCTCCTGACTACAAATAAGTAGTAGAGCACAGCGCTACTGTGTATTCCTGGCTTTGTGTCGGTGTGGTGTTGACCCAGAATAGGAATTTGATTGTCTTTGGTATTTGTTTTTTAAATTAGCTATCAATAGTGGCATGGTTAGGTTGAGTGAGTTGGGAGCAACAGAAAATCTTCACCCTGAAGATGCAGTCATTTAACTGTTACAAGAATAACAAGTTGGAGTAAGACTTGAGCAGTGCCCTCCTGAATTCTGTTTGTCATAGCTGAATAATTAATCTCTCTGGAGCATCAAAAAGCTTTACTACTGTTTCCTGGCTTATGCTTTTCTTCGAGGGTGAGCCAAACACTGGCATTATTACAGTGACTTTTATAAAGTCATCAAGCGCCCTAGCTGTTGGGTTTAACTTTGTATTTTAATGATTTATTCTGTTACTGGTTTTCAACACTAAAACTGTAGCCATACAAAGGGGAATGCTACCTGTATTTCTTATCTGTTGTTAATCCCACATGCAATTGGACTGCAGCAGCAGGCAGCGGTGGTGTTGCAATGTATGGTACGTTTTTGGAAGAGTACTGTCTACTGCAATTAGAGAATATTCTTTAATGCTGTAATGAGGACTAGCTTTGCCTGAGTACTGACATTTTTACATTACTGAGCAATTTCTGGTTTTTATGACGAAGTAGTTGAGAAAGTACTACCATAACATACTTATTCTGTAAATTCTGATTAAATAATATACATCAATTTTACTGCTGCCAAATTTATTCTTGCTTAGTGCAGCAGACTAATTCAGACTAACAGCTTATAAAGAAAGAGATGCATTTCTTGTGCTGTGGTTCAGTTTGAAGTGCTCAAAACACTGCCAGTCTGGATTGGCCAGTGTACTCCACATATTTGTGGTATGCAGCCACCTGCAGCAAGCAAAGTGCTTTCTAGGCATGCATCCTGTTCGGCTGCTCCTGCGTTCCTTAGGGCTTCACACTGAAATGTGTGAGCATGCACCAGAGGAAAGCAAGTTGGGGAGGTCTTCAGTCACTTGTTTTTTTTCCACTGTACATACTTTCAACATTTTTCTATAACACTTTTGATAAACATTTGATAAACATTAATAACTGATACAATAACAAACAAGTACAGAACAGGAGAGGTAACCACTTGTGAAGAAAAAAAGCCTTTTCTGTCTAAAGAATCCCCAACAAAAATACCTCATAGAACTAGAAACACAGGGACTGGATGGAGACCAATCCACCCATCCTGTATTTTCCCATCCATCCATCAGTTATACCCATACTTTAAAGGACACCTGATTCAGAAATACACATTTTCTTGGCATCTTGAAGATTGAACAATGCGTCAGCATAGTATTTTACAGTAAATCAGCATGTTGTTGCTTGAAAAGCTTTCCTTTGCATCCATCATCTCTTCTGTAAGTTGTGTGCATATGAAATACTACCTCTATGCTTGAGTTTTCATTAACTAGAACAGTTAACCGACATGTCTGATAATGTTTATGTACTAAAAGTCTTTCTTCATGTTGATGTGTATTGGCTTTCTTCCCTTGGTGCATAAAATGAGCCTGTTCTCTTGCTTATACCAGTTCCATCAATATATGCCAGGGAGAGGATTGTACCTCTCAGCCTTCCAATAGAGTCATGCTGCTGGCCTATCAGTTTATGGTATTTATGCACATCACCTGGCTGTATTCCTGCCTGGATGTGTAAACTTCCATACAGTGGCCAAATACTATATGCAGATCTTTGTGCATCTGTCACAACTAAAATACAATTCCCAACCACACTTTTAATTTACAATACTTGTTTCTCCCTGTACTTGCAATCCAGAGCTAGTTGGGGTCATGTAGGTTGTTTTGCTTTTAACAAACTTGTTATATTCTGGTTATTTTACAGACTTTTAGTGTCAGTTTTCAACTTGGCTTATGCCTACCTCGTAGTCACTGTATTTAGAATACATTCTCTTCAATTTCTTCTGAGATCTGAATGCAAGAAATTTGCCAAAATTCTAAACCCCTGCTGTTTGCATCTCTGTACCTCCTGCATTTAAGTGGGTTCATTTTCCAGTCAAGGAGGGTGTTTGACTATTTACACGTATTGTTCTCAATGAACTGCTGCTTTTTACTGCATTTCTTTTTCTTCTCCCCCCCCCCCCCCCGCATGGCTCAGTATCTACTGCCTTCCTGCTGAACTTTCTGAACTCTAGGTTCTTGTCATCTACAGAGTTAAAAACTGTTTGCTCTGTGATAGACTCGATTAGTTTCTTTGAACCAGCCCTGTCAATCTGAAGCCAGCTTTCTCATATTTATTAAACACTCTTCTTCCCTTCTTCTTCTGGCCTGTGGCTGTATTCTATTAAAATATATCTTTGTAAGTCGCATATTTTTCTACTGGGGCTGAAGCAAGAACATGTTTCTTATGTACTGTTTTATGTTAACAGCAGACTTTTACTACCCTTAGTTTTACTCTTATACCTAGCATCTTTAAAAACTATTCACTTTTTACAATTATTTGCTAATAGCATCCATCAATTTGAGGTCACTTTTAATTCACTTTGCCTTCCATTGCAATTAAATCTCGGTAGATACAAATCTAAAATTGTTACTCTTCACTGGTATATTTTTATCTTCTGAAATGTCATTCCCCGAACAAACAAATAATTCTATGAACTTCTATTCCAAGAAATAGTTTTCAATTTAAAGAACAAAATAGAGCAGAATTGTAAAGATATGACTAAGTTCCTAGCTCCAAGATGTTTCTTAGAGGTTATCTCAGCAGAATAATATGACAAGAGGTAGGTGTATAAAAATAACAGAAAATATAGAAAGATTGTGGAGGATTATGTGGCATTTGGACTTAGATATCTCCAGAGGTCCCTTCCAACCCTAATGATTCTGCTTTGGTTTCTTTTGAGTTGGATGTTAGTTATATAACTGTAGTTATTAGGCTATTCCCAAAGATACTCGCCAAAAGCAAGGAAGAGGGGACAAGTGGTACGTGTGTATGCACATATACAGGGACACACAGTATTTGTACTAGTTGAGCTGAGCTGGTCCCTGTGGGCTGTCAAGTCTGAGAAGAAAGGCATCAAACTGAGAAAATGGATCAGCCAGGTAACTAAGCAGGTTCTTTGTCCATCTAATGGAACTGATAAATGGGAAGGGAGGAGTGAGGGATACAGAAGAGAGGATTTGTGGCCAGCCAACTTAGAGGCTTGGCTGGGACAGTGGAAGAGCATTGTCTGAAGAGCTTGGAAAGGCAGAGAAAGTCTGTGAGTCTGGAGGGGGAAGAAATGGCTGGGACAGTGGAAGAGCATTGTCTGAAGAGCTTGGAAAGGCAGAGAAAGTCTGTGAGTCTGGAGGGGGGAAGAAAGAAAGGAGAAGAAAAACCATTAAAAAAAAAAAAGGTTTCCTTTTAGGTTTTGAATTCCTTTTCAGGGTTTCCTGAAAAGGTTTGCCCAAAGGGAGAGAAGGGGCAGTGGTTAAGTTAATTTTATTTAGCTGCTGGGTCTCTGCCAGAAATAACTGCACTTTGGAGCCCTTGCATACTTTCAACTACAACGTCTCTTAGGAAAATGTGTCTGTGCTGGGCTACCTAGAAAGGGTCAGCTTAAGCTGTTAGAATCAGTAAAAGGTGGTGTGGAGTCAATGGGCAGCCCCACTTGCATGAAGGGGTGATCAACAGAAAGGATGTGTCTGTAAACATGGTACTGAGCTTAGGGGAGGAAGAGCACTGCACATCCTCTAAACCAAAGCAGGTCAAGTGCCCTGGGACTAAAACTCAGCTGCCTGGGGGTGTCTGGCCAAGGGAGCGTGCTATGGTCTGATGATCCAGTGTCTGTGTTTCTTCAGACTTCTTCCTGCCTGTGAGTAATGTCTGCTTTATGCCAGGAAGGGTACCTTTTTGCTGTCAGACACCTGTACCAGGATTTGTGGGTATTCTCTCTATCATCTCACTGATAGGGAAAGTGAGGGACAAATGAATTGTCACATGCCAAGAAAGTAGGAGGACTGTGAATGGAACCCAAGTACTAATTCTGAGGAAGTAATTTGATTCTGAAATTCAGCTAAAACTCAAAACTGTAATCTCGGATGCCTGCCTAGCTTCCTTCTCTTCCCTTGGCCTTTCTCCCCTACTCCAGCCTCTTCAGCTGATGCCTGACTCCAGAGCTCCTCATAGTTTGCAATGGTAAGGTTTCTGATACATGGATTTCTTAAAAGCCCCTTGAAATGTTTATGTGAGAATCCCTCCCCACCTTTTTTTTTTTTTTAAACCTGCCACTGTAATGTCCAAGGGCATGCTACAAGCACAGACCTTCAGAAGCCCAGAACAGGAGAGTACCACTCTCTTAATGTTTCTCTTATGTTCTTCTGTTTATATTTACTTTATTATTTTTAATCAAATTCTTTGCAAGCCAGGCACAGCATCTTGTCAAGTTTGGTGCATCCAATAATACAGTGATTCACCAAGTTGAACTACAGCCAAAGAGGAAGGTGCCTCAAAAGTTGGGGCCATACGAGGGTGAGGGACAGTTATCTATTTGTTCACGAGTTCCCAACTAGCTGACTATTATTTTTAAGCTCAGTAAAGATTTTGTTTAAAAACTCACCAGCTGGAAGCAGAAATTTAAATGTAGCATCTGTTGCAACATAGTAGAAAAATATATGCAAGGCTGCTTGCTGTTAGGATGGAGCTGCTGAGCTTGATGCTGCCTCAGAAGGTTCCCGTCTGATTGCACTCACGAGGACTGCACCACTCAGGACTTGTTATGTGTGCAAAGAAAGTTGAGAAGTAAGAAGACTCTTCATTTGTCTTCCCTGTTAAAATAGTGGCACTTTTCTGGCTGGTTCCAGATCACACCTACCAAACTTACAGCAAGGACTCTTTCTGAAGAGGACTTCATCCCTCCTATGTTTATGCTTACTTGGCAGTAGATAAATTTTATCAAGGTAGCAACTAGTGCCAGTCTATCTGCTGCTTATAAACAGTCTTAATGCTTGGCAGAAAGGAAAAACAACATAAGAAATAAAACCCCAAACAAAGAAAACCAGGATGCAAGTGCTCATGAAAATCTCCCAAAATTTAAACCTAATTTACAGTCAGTAGAAGGTTGCTATCCAAAGACAGCTGTACTGTAAAACAGGTCTGCAGGATGGCTGCAGGAGTTGGGATCTATTTGAATGTGGTGTAAAATCAGTACAAGAAAAGGACAGCTTTCAGGGACTGGGGTGGTTTCAGAGGGGATGGAGGGTATATCCCTAGGGCAAGAGTTGAGTTCAGAAAAGTTGTGTTTGTAGGTGCAGCCTGACACAGCTCCCCTCGGAGTGAGTTGCTAGTTTCATATTGTAATTATGTAGTGCTAGTGTCTAATAAAATGGCTGGTGGCCTTAAGTCACCATAGCTGACTTCTGGCACAGCTAGTAAACAGCCCTACAAATCTGTCCCAGGCTACCTTAAGAGTTTTCTCCTGTGGGATTCCAGCCACCACCAAGTTAAACTCAATAAAGCCAGCACTAGGCAACAGTTACAGTGAAGACAATCATAAAACAAAATTAATAAGTAACTCTAGTCAATGTGCATAAATCTGTCTCTTAAGGCAGCAGATTCCTTAAAAGCAGTAATTTTATAATGCTTTCTCTGCAATATGTTGTATCCTGGCCCATTCAGGAGTCCTGTTCGTGTATCAGGGCAGCTGTCTGAGCAGAGTCTTCTAAAATTAAACTTCAGTTTAATTACTTTGTCTTTTAAAAGGCATTTTATACTCGCAGAGCATCTCTGCTTTTATTCAGGCATGCTATGAACTGTGAATCAGTGTTTCCATGTGGAAAAGATCTACACCAGTTCTGGACTTTCCATGTAGTTTGCAATAAATCTCCATGATCAAAGTCTATCTCAAATTTCTGGAAGGAGTAAAGAATGAACTTCTACCAAAATATGCAGGGAATATTATTTAAGATAGCTACTCTGTAAGAGCAGCATTGGAAAGCTGTCATTGCATCCATCTTTTAAAAAGGCACAGAAAGTGACTGGTGGGATAACCAAGCAGTAACTCTCCATATGTGTCAGGAATAATAACAGGCCTAATAACAGAAGCCAATCATCAGCAGACCAATTAGGCAAAAAGCATCAGGGAATGAAGCAGAGAGAAGGGAGAGGGAAGAACAAAGAAGAGGATGGCTAATGGGAGCATAAAGAAGAGAAAATACAAACGAGAGGAATTAGAGATGTGTGCACGTCTACGGGGGTATGATGTAATAGGCATCACAGAAACATGGTGGGGTGGCTCCTATGACTGGAGTGTTGGAATGGAAGGTTACAGGCTCTTTAGGAAAGACAGGCCTGGCAGGCGGGGAGGGGGGGTTGCCCTTTATGTTAGGGATAGGCTGGAGAGTATGGAATTCTGTCTGGGGACAGGTGAGCAGCCCACAGTTTGTGGGTCAGGATTAAAGGGAATATAGCTATGGGAGACATTACTGTGGGGATCTGTTACAGACCGCCTGATCAAGGAGAACCTGTGGATGAAGCACTCCATAGACAGATAGGAAAAGCCTCATGCTCGCAGGCCCTTGTTCTCATGGGTGACTTCAACCACCCTAACATCTGTTGGAAGGACGGTAGGGCCCGGCACAAGCAATCCAGGAGGTTCCTCGATTGTGTGGAAGACAACTTCCTTCTGCAAGTAATAGAGGAGCCGACAAGGAGAGGTGCCATGCTTGACCTCGTGTTCACCAACAGGGAAGGGCTCGTTGGAAATGTGATGCTCCAGGGCAGCCTTGGATGCAGCGATCATGAGATGCTAGAATTTGAGATCCTCAGGACAGTGAGAAGAGCGTGCAGCAAGCTCACTGCCCTGGACTTCAAAAGAGCAGACTTTGGCCTCTTCAGGAACCTGCTTAGTAAGGTTCCTAGAGGGCAGGGGGGCCCAAGACTCTTGGTTGATATTCAAGGATCACCTGCAAGCTCAGGAGTGTTGCATCCCAACCAGAAGGAAGTGCAGCAGGAGGGCCAGGAGACCTCCTTGGATGGGTAAGGAGCTCCTGAGGAAAATTCAAATGAAAAAAGAGGCTTATAATAAGTGGAAGCAAGGACAGGTGGCCTGGGAAGAGTACAGGGATGTTGTCTGGGAAGCTAGGGACCAGGTTAGGAAAGCTAAGGCCCAGTTAGAATTAAACTTGGCTAGGGATGTGAAAGATAACAGAAAGGGATTCTACAGGTACATAGCAAATAAAAAACAGACTAGGGAGAATGTAGGCCCCCTCAGGAAGCTCTCAGGAGAACTGGCTACAGAGGATTTGGAGAAGGCTGAGGTTCTGAATGACTTCTTTGCTCCAGCCACTCCACCCAAGTCTTGGAAGGCAGACGCAGGGACTGTGAGAATGAAGACCTTGGGCCCACTGTAGGAGAGGATCTGGTTCGAGACCATCTTAAAAATCTGAACATGCACAAGTCCGTGGGTCCTGATGAGATCCATCCACGGGTCCTGAAGGAGCTGGCAAATGAAGTTGCGAAGCTGCTGGCCATCATATTTGAGAAATCATGGCAGTCAGGTGAAGTTCCCAAGGACTGAGAAAAGGGAAATATAACCCCCATTTTCAAGAAGGGGAAAATAGATGACCCGGGGAATTACAGACCAGTCAGTCTCACCTCTGTGCCTGCCAAAATCTTGGAGCAGATTCTCCTGGAAGGCATGCTAAGGCGCATGGAAATCAACAAGGTGCTTGGTGACAGCCAGCATGGCTTCACTAAGGGGAAATCCTGCCTGACCAATTTGGTGGCCTTCTATGATGGAGCTACAGAACTGATGGACAGGGTTAGAGCAGTTGATGTCATCTACCTGGACTTGTGTAAAGCGTTTGACGCTGTCCCACACAACATCCTTGTCTCTAAATTGGAGAGACATCAATTTGATGGATGGACCACTCAGTGGATAAAGAACTGGCTGGATGGCCGCACACAAAGAGTTGTGGTCAATGGCTCAATGTCCGGCTGGAGATCAGTAACGAGTGGTGTCCCTCAGGGATCGGTGTTGGGACCGGTCTTGTTCAACATCTTTGTTGGTGACATGGACAGTGGGATTGAGTGCGCCCTCAGCAAGTTTGCCGATGACACCAAGCTGTGTGGTTTGGTTGATACGCTGGAGGGAAGGAATGCCATCCAGAGGGACCTTGACACACTTGTGAGGTGGGCTGATGCCAACCTCATGAAGTTTAACCATGCCAAGTGCAAGGTCCTACACCTGGGTTGGAGCAATCCCAGGCACAGCTACAGGTTGGGCAGAGAAGAGATTCAGAGCAGCCCTGCGGAGAAGGACTTGGGGGTGTTGGTTGATGAGAAAATGAACGTGAGCCGGCTTCAGTGTGCACTCGCAGCCCAGAAAGCCAACCATATCCTGGGCTGCATCAAAAGGAGGGTGACCAGAAGGTCGAAGGAGGTGATCCTGCCCCTCTACTCTGCTCTTGTAAGACCTCACCTGGAGTATTGTGTGCACTTCTGGTGTCCTCAACATAAAGAGGACATGGAACTGTTGGAACAAGTCCAGAGAAGGGCCACGGAGATTATCAGGGGACTGGAGCACCTCCTGTATGAAACATGCTGAGGAAGTTGGGGCTGTTCAGCCTGGAGGAGAGAAGGCTGTGTGGAGACCTCATAGCAGCCTTCCAGTATCTGAAGGGGGCCTATAGGGATGCTGGAGAGGGACGCTTCATTAGAGACTGAGTGATAGGACGAGGGGTAACGGGTTAAAACTTAAAGAGGGGAAGTTTAGATTGGATATAAGAAGGAAATTCTTTCCTGTTAGGGTGGTGAGGCAGTGGAATGGGTTGCCCAGGGAGGTTGTGAATGCTCCATCCCTGACAGTGTTCAAGACCAGGTTGGACGAGGCCTTGGGTGATATGGTTTAGTGTGAGGTGTCCCTGCCCATGGCAGGGGGGTTGGAACTTGATGATCTTGCGGTCCTTTCCAACCCTAACTATTCTATGATTCTATGATTCTAAAATAAATTCAGTGGTAAGGGCAGCAAAGAAGGCAATCCCAAGAGCTAATGTGTGTGACACAAGTAGGGCTGTTACTTTTGGCTTCAGAGGTGAAGAGGTGGCAATTTCCAGCCTCCCCTGCCCTCTAAAATTAGTTTTACGGGGCAGTGTAGTTCTCACACCCAGGAACTGGCTTCCCCGAGATTGACAGCTTTGCTGAACTTTTCCAGCCACACCCAAGTGCCATCTGTCCACCCCATCCCCTGCTTTACCAAGCTGCTGAGATCATTTTGGCCTGCCCAGGTCCCTGGTATTCCCGTGGTACCGGTAATGGTGGTGCATACTGAAGGTGAAGAAACATTGTAGGAATAGAATGCAGGGTACAGGAAAGACAGTTTCTCACCCTCCCTTCCACACTGACAACTTTGAGGTGCTCCCCACCACCACCATTTGAAGGTAAAAAAGGATGTTAGCCTGCACACGAGTTTAGTTCTAATCCCGGCAATTTTCAGTCAGCAGGGCCAATGAGTCCTACACTAATCTACTCACTTATGTGGACGACTAATTTCTGCAGTGCATGCCATGACCAATTTGCAGGCTGGCAGGGCTAGCAGCCCCTGAGAACTACAGACACAATGAAATCTAAACCACCTGGACCCTGGGTTGGGAATTTATTATTCTTAACCTCAAGCTCCCATAATGGTTTACGTGTTAACAGTGAGCACAGCATGAGTTAGAAGTACAGCGTGAGTTAGAGCTACAGGCAATTCTTTTTGTAAGAGCAATGCAAAATCTTGTTTCAGTGAAGCAGAACAGCACACCTAAATAAGTCAGGTTTTCAAAAAATAAATACTAGCAAGCAGAATGAAAGCCTACCTATGTTTACTTGTACATACACACAGTCTGTGGATTTAATTAGTGCACTGAGAACAATTTGACATACCAGACTGGTGGTTCAAATAATTTAAAACCATGTTATTTTCTCAGTCCTTCTCTTTTCTGGTCTGTTCCTCTCATTCACACACTACGTGCTATTTTGCCAGTTACCCCTTTACAGCAGCACTGACAGAGGTAACACCTCATTCTACAGTCGTCCTTTCCTTTCAAGAAAAACATGTTATTCACACTGCATTCACCATAAATCGTGGGGCTGCGAAATAGCTTGATACCTCATCCAGTTTGCTCTATTTTACTGGTTTAGTTTTTCTTCACCCTTCTTCAGTTCACGGTTGGTGTTGTGCTGGGGAACTCCATTAACTATCCTAATTCAAACTAGTTCATATTCACTGTCTTTTCAAACTATTTGGTCTAAGTTCTTGTATCATAAAGCTGCTGAGAAGGAAAGGAACACCTGAGTTTTATCACCCAATGCCATTTCTACAAGCTTGGGGTTGTTTTTGGTTTGGTTACTCCCCAAAACCTCAGTCTTCTGGGGAAACAAGTATGTTTTCCTTCCTTCATGGGAATGTGTCATTACACTGCCTCTTGCTCCCCTTGCTCTTTGGTTTGAAACCCCTCCTCAATCTGGAAATTAGTAGGCAGGGCTTGCTAAAGCATGAGGAGACATAATATCACAAACCATCTCTTTATAAAATGAAATCAGAGAAGCAAGCCTAACTTCAATTTAAAAGCACTACATATGTTGCACTGGAAACCACTAAAATGGAAAAAATATTGACATGTGATAATAGAAATGCAAGTCTATGTGTGCAAGACAGTTTGGGTTGCTTTGAGAACTACTGAATACTTTTTTTTTTTCCTGTGTGGGTTAGTACCTGGCGTGCAACCAGTGTCCATTATCAAAGGCGCTAGATGGAAATCATGTATCTTCAGAAAAATACTTGTATTCCTCTCTTCACTCTTGTATTCATCTGTTTCTGGTTAGCCACAACATCTCAACAGACAGTGAAACTCACAAATTCTGAATAACCAGGAAAACTCTATTCTTCCTTCTTACAATTATTGTGCATCAACAGAACAGTTCAATTCTTTCTTAAGAATGAAAGTAGGAATGACTTCGTTACACCACGTGGTATATTCCAATACCCTGGCTGTGACAATGGAAGCCACTATGGACCTGAGAAACACCATAACAGGCAATCTGGGATTGCCCCTTTCTAGAGTTTTCTTTACAGTTGGTTCACAGACAAGAGGAAAGCCTTTTCCACCTCATCAAAACCGTATCCCCTGATACGGGGTAATCATAAAACCCCTGCTTTCACTGTTGATGTTCAACACAGGTGTGCACAATTTGTCCAGATAAGAAAAGCCATATGTTCACTGATAAAACATGCCAACATACATGCTGCACCACTCTCTGTGTGGATATTAAGCAGTACACTTTAATTTTGAACTATTTTATGAAGCATTTTGTTTTTCCTATCAGGAGTTCCAGAAAGTGAGGCAAGAAGCAGTGGAAAACTCTGTGGCTTCCTAGTTCTTTGAACATAATAGAGGAATACCTATGACTAACCATAAGCATGTCAGTCTGGAAGAAAGAATAAAAATTTTATCTGGTCGTCTGGTCATTATTACTGCCTAAATAAACACTGTCTGACTGCTCATCTGCACATAGTTTGGGGATGAAGGAAGTTAAGCTTTAAAACAGCAGCTGTTACTGAAAATAGTCTTCACAAGAAAAGGCTAATATCAATCTGCCTCTCTAGCTACAGCTCTTTCATTTAGTGCACACACAGTTAAAATCTAAGTAGAAGAGGAGGTGAGAAATTCCACTGACCTCCCAGCAACACTTCAAACACATTTTCTCAGCAGCAGCATTTATAAAACAGTTAACACTCTACCAGAGCATCTCTCAGCTACTCCTGGTACACCTTCAGAGCTTCAATTCACAGCTCAAACTTCTGCCAATCTGCAGCTACAGCCTACAGCTATATAGGCCCTGACAGTCTGAACCTAAAGCCAGCTGGCTTCCAGTCCAATCAGCTTTAGCAGCTGAACCTGCACTATTTAGTCACTCGAGAAGTCTCCCCCAAGCAGGGAGCTGTGTGATATTTAGGTTACTGATATGCTTAGACATATGTTTTAGTGTCCCACTGAACTGGAAGCTCAGGTCTGCTTTATTAACCCACCCCTCTTCTTTCCAAATAATTGGTTAAAGGGTAATACTGATAGAGAAATATTAGTATTAAAAGTTTCTTTTTCCTGTGGTAAGGATCACGGTCCCCAAGGGAAAGGATTAAGGCGAGTTCATCAAGAAAGGTTGTAAACAGGAGTGGAAGGTTGAAAATTCTGTCACTGGCTTAAGCAAAGAAAATGTCTCTGCAGCACTCGTCTTAACACTCATGGTAAGGTCAGTCTGAACACACAGAGCATACTGATTTATCACCCGTGCTTCTCATGCTCTTCAGAAGTATTTGTAAGGAAATGGTGTTGACTTTGTAGAGAAACTGTGACCTAGCTCAGAGTATATCAGACTATCTCTGTAACAAAGTACCAGATGTCTTCTGCACACACAAAGTTTTTCATGCAGTCAAGACAAGCATAGCCAACTCGAATAGAAAGCGCTTTTTTCAATTTCACTGAGAGGGTAAGAGGTGACATTAAAAACCCACAGCTACTTTCAGAGCAACATTTTGAGCACTTTATCCTACAAATGTTGCGAGTACTTCTCTGTGGCAAATTCAGCTTTAAATAAAAGTTATCATAATATTAACTAGAAAATGTGAGAACAATTAAAAGTTTCGTGTATTAGCAGCAGTGACTAGTTGTTTTGAATGTTATGTCCAGGAAAAGCTGTGCTGAGATATTTCCCCTATTTCTCCTTTACTTACTGAAGTCACAAGTTTCTCATAAAGGCAAAAAACAAACTGTTTTCAGTGACCTTGTGGGCACACACATTTCCTGAGGAATTTGTGACCACTGAGGCCATGTGCACATGGCCAGAAATCCCCAGGAAATGCCATCATAAGTAATCTTCTATGTTTAATCTCAGAGTTTAAGATTACCACTGTTTGCAATAGCATAATAGTGGACACAGGCAGGTATGTTTTGTTTGTTTCTGTTGTGTATCACCAAAGCTTTTTGTACAAGAGCCCCAGACTGTAGAGATCACTCAATAGCACAGAAAGACAGACAATACTACAGGGACATTCACCCATTCTATACCCTCAAGTCAAGGATATGGGGTTCACACAGATCTCCGAGACAGGTAGCCATCTAAGCCAAATACACCCTACTCTTCCCAGTTCTGCTAAACTCTGCTTTGTAACACCCCTGTTGTTACACTTCTAACCGTCTCCAGGCAAACATACAATGCCACCTGCTAAAATCAGCATGCAGGACTCTTCTTCACTAAGGCAGTTATCCGGACCCTCTAAACTACCCACTACCCCATTACACTGCATAGCATGCTTTAAGAGGTAAAAAAAAAGGCTGGGGAGGGGAAGGGATAGGAAATGTGGACCTAACTGAATAATGACTTGGAAGAAGATAGGATTGTTCAGAAAGTACATGGAGGTGATTTCTACAGCCGAGGTAAGAGCTGAATTTCTGATGGTGGCATATATATAAAAATAGTGTGGACATCAACACAGTTCATGCCACAGGTGAGTTAACAGGAACTAAACTTTATTTAGCAGCTGAAGGCTATATCCTCCTACTGTGAAGGCTGGCCCTCAGACATATCAGTGCTGCAATTTTGTTTGAACGTGTTTCACATAGTTCTGCAGTCAGCAAACATGGCATAATAAGGATTCCTCCCCTTCTGACAGGAAGAGAGAAAGATCTCATCACCACCACTACCCCCTCCTATAAAGACAGGAGCTGGAAAAGTAGTTGGAAGGAGAAAAAATGGAAAGCAAAGGAGCACTACTGCTGACAAGACATTCCACTCTCCAAAATACTCCCACTATTACAGAGTAATAGAGATAGCCCACAGACCTATTGCTTTTCTCAGCTGAAGATAGCAGATCACCTCCCACTATTTAGCCATGGGAACATTCAAAAAGCAATGCAAAATATCTGTGACTGCTCAGAGGTAGAAAGAGTGATGAAGAACTAAAGATGGGAGTCTGAAGAGAGGCAAATGAACTAATATGATGAAACTATCAAGGCAGAAGATTAAAGGAAAAATCCACTGAGAAAGGAGGATGGAATGAAAAAATGCAGAGGAGTTTATGAGGGTGTATGGCCTGGGTGAATACAGACGCTGTAGAAGGGAGTGAATTCACCTGGGGGACTCTCCAAATGACTGTGGGACCTAATCAGTTTCCATGATGCTCACATACAAATGCTCCAGAGCAAGACAGCTCAGCTCCAAATGTCAACTAGAAGATGATCTATCAATCTCAACATTTTTCCTTACAAATAGACTTTAATGCATTAAATCATAGTCAGTTTGGTCAGATGAAAGGATCTTGAGTGCCATAAAATGAGGTAAGGGAAATCTCTGCATGTCCTCCTTATATATGGAGAAAAGTTCCTATCTGTGCTCTCACTCTGGATGTCATTCTGTGCGGGGAAGGTTTGTAAAGCGTATGGCTTTATTCACCATTCATCTTCACCATTTTCAGATAGTTGCTTTCTCAGTCTTGTGTTTCTAAGGTAACAGACCTGTGACAAGAAGTCTAATTAACTGACTTACTGCTTTTTCAATAATCACAACATCACACCTTTAAAAATGCATCTTCCTGCACTGTGGATGTTTTGCAGCCAGAGACCTCTGAAAACACACTCCTAAAAGGTTTCCAGTTTTCCACCTTGAACTTCTCACATTGATTTGAGGTACTGAAAAAATACTATCCCAGGTGCACCGGTGCTTTCTCTAGTATTTTGCCCAACAAATCTGACAGTCAGTTTTTTATTAACAATCCTAAATTGTGTGTTTTTGGAATTTGCAGTGAAAAGCACTCATGGAAAAAGCCTACTAAAGCATGGGCAACAGGGAGTGACAAACCAGTGTCCTCCAAGTGATAATTTACTCTTCTGATGGATTTCAAAGAGGACTATAAGGAATCATGCCTCAAAGGCAAGAACACACAAGAAAGTGGTGGGTTTTATTATTATCATTTTAAGATACATGAGTGCATGATGCAGGACAGCTTTTTAAAATCATATGTGATACAACTGTGTTAAGCAGCTCAGATTGTTTAAGTGATACTTTTGGAGTTTCATCTCACATAAGCACTTTTCTCTAAGGAAAGAGGTCATGATGAAAGGTGACAAAGATAGATATAAATGGATTCTTGGTCTACCATTCCCATAGGATAGCTGTAAGAAAGGCATCCCTTCTGTTTAAAATCAAGAATGGTTAATGCACACTCTTTCTTATACCCTCTAAAACCCCCAAACTTTGAGCTGTGAGCTCCCTCGCTTTTTTTCATCCTGGTCAGTTAATTTCTACTGCTTCTGAGTAATTTCTTTTACATTACCCAGCATTCTTTATCTCACCCTATATGCTGTATTAATGAATAGGATCAGAGGAAAAATAAAAAGCCCAGTGCAAACACCAATCCTACTTTTCCTACTACATTTTTCAGAATGCTACCTGTTTTAAGAAGACACCATAAACATAACTAAAATTAATTTCTAGTTTCAAATTACTACTAGTTATAAAATAAATAAAACTGAGGTGTGTGACAGGAAGACAGTACCTGCTTTTCAGTTTGTTTCCATGAAGTTCAATGAGAGCAGGGACTGTTATATTTAGAATCATAGAATAGTTAGGGTTGGAAAGGACCTTAAGATCATCAAGTTCCAACCCCCCTGCCATGGGCAGGGACACCTCACACTAAACCGTATCACCCAAGGCTTCGTCCAACCTGGTCTTGAACACTGTCATGGATGGAGCATTCACAGCCTCCCTGGGCAACCTATTCCAGTGCCTCAGCACCCTAACAGGAAAGGATTTCCTCCTTATATCCAATCTAAACTTCCCCTCTTTAAGTTTTAACCCGTTACCCCTTGTCCTATCACTACAGACCCCAATTAAGAGTCCCTCCCCAGGATCCCGATAGGCCCCCTTCAGATACTGGAAGGCTGCTATGAGGTCTCCACGCAGCTTTCTCTTCTCCAGGCTGAACAGCCCCAACTTCCTCAGCCTGTCTTCATATGGGAGGTGCTCCAGTCCCCTGATCATCCTTGTGGCCCTTCTCTGGACTTGTTCCAACAGTTCCATGTCCTCTTTATGTTGAGGACACCAGAACTGCACACAATACTCCAGGTGAGGTCTCACGAGAGCAGAGTAAAGGGGCAGGATCACCTCCTTTGACCTGCTGGTCACCCTCCTTTTGATGCAGCCCAGGATACGGTTGGCTTTCTGGGCTGCAAGTGCACACTGCCTGCTCATGTTCATCTTCTCATTGCCCAGCACCCCGAAGTCCTTCTCTGACTTCTATTCTAGCTGGTAGAGCACAGCCATGACTGATGTTCTCCATGTTTATGTCAGAGAGTAATGACAGATGGTAATTTTGGTTTTTGAATTTTGCAGTTTTCTCTACATATAATTGTAAAGTATAATTCTACAATATTAACAAATTAGAATTGTGCTTAATTTACCTGTGTATAAACAGGACTGTACTTTCTGCTAAAAAAATACAGCAAGTTTTCCCTGGTCTGAACACATTTCGCTCAGTTAGTCATAGGATGAACAGTGCGGTTTGAAGAAGCCTCCCAATTTTCATTTTAAATCTTTAACAGATACTGCAATTAAGCCTTACTTAAAGACTAGTCTGAATAAAGCCTAGTGTTCCTCTTGCTCCTCAACCTTCCTTGGTTCTAACAAAGAGCCGGGTAGCACAGTGGAGGTATTTCCAGAGACAAATGCTCCAGCTGGTGCTAGCACCGTTGTCAGAGAACGATCTTTGGGTTAATGTACAGACAACGTAGTTTTGCTGGGCGGATGAATGGAATTGGGCTATGAGGATGGAAAGCACTGGAACAGGCTGCCCAGGGAAGCGGTTGAGTCACCATGCCTGGAGGTACTTAAAAAGACACAGAGATGTGGCGCTTAGGGACACGAGTTAGTGGTGGACTTGGCGGTGCTGGGTTATGGTTCGACTCCGCTGCCGCGGCCACGGGAATCATTCAACCGCCGCCCGCCCGGGCAGCCGCTCCCCACAGGAAGCGGGGAGGAGCGCAGCCTCTCCCGGGATAAACCCGGGCAGCAGCCGCCTCACCCTGACGCGCGGCCTGCGAAAGCCATTTCGGGGACTCCAGGCGTTTCACTGGTCTCTGAACCCCCTCGCCGCGTCTCGGGGGCTCGGCGGCGGGCTTCACCTCAGCGGCCGCGGGCCACACAGGGTGTGGAGCGCCGGCTTCGGGCCGAGTCGGCCAGTCCCCACAGCGCCCCGCCGAGCCGCCGCTCTTCCCCTCCCCTCCCCTCCCTCCCCCCCGCAGCGGGCAGGGCAGGCGGTGGCGCCCCGCCGGCGCCCCGGCTCGTACCTGTCCAGGAGGAGGAGGAGCCGCAGCCGCGGAGCGAGAGGGAGAAAGTTAACTCCGGAAAGTTTTCAGGGTAGAGTGAGTGGGAGGACAAAGCCGGTGATCAGAAGAGAAGGTCGTGCCCGCCCCGCTGGCCGCAGCCGGGGGCTCCCCGGGAAGGAGACAGCAGCGGCCGGGCCACAGGAGACGAGGAGAAACGGCCGCCGTGAACTCCCCGCTCTCGTCCCCGCTTGAGCGCAGGCACTTGGAGCCTGCTGAGGTGGCCGGCTCCCTGGGCGTCCTCGCTGCCGGGTGAAGCAGGCTGCCGGGAACCGGGGACACCGCGCTCGGAGGAGCTCCCGTGGGGGCGCGGGGCTGTTGGCGGCCCCCCGAGCGCCGTGCTCCGAGCGCTTGAGGAGACGGGAGGCTTCTTCGCTACCCGCGTTAGGGGTCGCATCTCTTCTCCACTGGCACCCCCTGCACTTTTCTTACTACGACCGGCGGCTCCCATGGCTCTGAGCAAAGGGCTACGGCTGCTCTGGAAGCAGGAGCCGGGGCCGAGCGCTCTGCTGGAGTCGCGCACCCGCCAGGACTGCCTGTTGCTGGAGGCCGGCACCGTGGCGGCGCTCAGTAAGTGCCCCGGGCCGGGCTTCGCATCCCGCGCTGTGCGTGGCGGGGAGGCCAGGCCGTGGGTAGTCGGCTGGTGGCGGTGGGTAAGCGGCTGGTGCCTGCGGAGGGGTGCCGGGGTACTGGCAGCGGCCGGTGCCCGGGGACTTGGGACATTTTCTCCCCGGAGGCTTGGAGAGAGGGAAGGGGGAGCGCAGACCTGGGCCCAGTGGGACACAGGCCGTAGGGGACTCGCCTCACTGTAAAGCCCGGCCTCCAGCATGGCACTCCAGCCCTGCCCGCTCGCTGCCGTTTTGGGGTGACACCCTGTCACCTCGTGCTACACATGGAGGGTTGGCCAGCATCTCCTCCCTCTGCAATCCGCAGGCCTGATCGGTGGCTGACAGGCTTCTCCTCTGTTCTGGATGCCTTTAGCATCCTCGGCAGCAGCCAGGTGGAAGAAGCAGGAGAGGCCACCCACCTGTCTGGTGGCTGTGGGGTCTTGGCACAGGACGTCTTTCGCGTGCAAGACTTGTACTCTGCAGCCTTGTATGAGTCTTACTGATTGCAGATTCGTACAAGAATACTGCAGAGGGGGTCCAGCTAAAGGGATGGGCCCCAGTGCCTGTTGAAGAAATTTCTGTTCAGCTGTATCAGGTGCTAAACACCAGCATAGACATTAATTTCACAGCTGGGATTGTTTTGGCTTGAGATTCATGTCCCATAAGAAAACCTGGCATCTTGCTGTGGCACTGTGTCTGCCCATGTCGTTTGCACTGTATATGGTTACCTGAGCGTCTGGGCCTTATCAGAAGCGCTCGAGTCCCACCTGAGGCAGTGGAAGTTGTAGATGTGCCAAAGGTTGTCTCATCTTGTGTTCTGATACTTGCCAACCGTGAGTTAATGTAATGCTGCTGTTGAGGCACACACAACAAAATGAGGTAACTGACATAAGGTGCAAAAAGTAGTGCAGGGAACATGTGCTTGTGCTGGGTTGTTAAATTGTTTTGCAGGTAATACTTAATTGTGCCTGTAATCATGCCACTAATCGGTGTTGTAGGAGTCTGTATTCAAGCAGTGCAAAAGAAAGGGAAGACTTAAAAGTTCTTACTGCAAAGAGCTCACAGTTTATGTATGTTATGGTTTGTACAGTGTCAGTCACAATGTCATCTCAGTATCCAGGTCCACTGAGCTGAATCTTCTATGATACATGATGTCAAGACATTTTAGTGTTGGGGATTTTTGACTGAAGGAAGCCAAAAAGGTCATGAGTTGGCAGTTGATTTTCATGAGGATAGTTCTGATGGTGTAAAAATTTTGATCTGCCATGATAAAGATCAGATTAGAGAATTTATGTAGTTTTTCTTAAAATGTACACTAGAAGAATTTTGAACTAGTGATCTGTATGGTGGCTAGTATAAAAGCGTGTTTGTCATGACCTTTGAAGTCCAGTGTTACCTTTTGAAAGTCCAGTGTCACCACTAGAGATAACCGTAATAATCACGTATGCTTTGGCATCCAGCCACTCCATGTTAATAACTTTGTCTTTAATTTAATTTGGTTTCTCTTTTCCAGCCTGGATTGCTTGCTATATTGTAGGAAAAGCTAGTTTATCCAGTTGAGCCTGTTTATTTCTTGTGTTACTGCAGCAAAGGACCAGAAAAGGAGGGGATAACCAGCAATAGGAATTATGATGGTAAATTTACAGTAATTGTGAAGAGCAAACTCTGCAGCCAGGGTGGGAATAGAAACAACAGGAATTCTGTTTTGTTTGACTGGCATTTAGGTTGTTACTAACCATCGAGTGCTCCAGTAGAGGTTAACATAAACTTTGTATATGTGTGGTTTCAGATGTACTAGCCCTAGGATTGTGTTAATTTTGACTTCTCTGTCTAATTTTCCGTGTCTAAAATAAAGTCTTTTTAAAAATTGCATACCTGTGGTGAGGAGGAATTTTGCAACCGTGCCTTACTTCCACACTAAATAGAAGCAGATACATAAACCTAGAGCGCTTAAGTTGTCAAACAGTTTATGTGGTTTTGCAACAGGAGTCTCATGTTGAGTGAACTGTCAAGAGAAATAATCATGGATGGACGATGAAGGCCCAAGAACAAATTTTAGTCATTGTTCATT
This sequence comes from Pezoporus wallicus, assembly GCF_028554395.1. Classification (NCBI taxonomy): domain Eukaryota; kingdom Metazoa; phylum Chordata; class Aves; order Psittaciformes; family Psittacidae; genus Pezoporus; species Pezoporus wallicus. The sequence goes on from NW_026635157.1 coordinate 3,960,189, forward strand.
ATTCTTTTTCCATAATTAGTAAGTATTTCTGCCCTTGAACAGGCATGACAGCTACCCTTTTTTTGAAAGTTCAAGTGCTTCTATAATACTTCTGTACTACAAGAAGTTTAAATGTTGAATTTAACCTTGTTCAAGTGGCAGAGTTACAAAAAAGAAATCTAAGAAACCAGTTCTGACCTGCTGTCAAGGTAGTCACTGATGTAATCTACAGTGCAGGAAATACAGTTATTTTATTATAGAAAGTAATCTTAGTGAAATGATGTTGACAGGAATGCTCTGCTATTGAAATTCAGCATAAAAATATGTTTTTCAAGGGCAGAGCTAAAGGTACACATAATTTTTTTTTTTTTTTTTTTTCTGAGTACTTTGATTCTGCAGTTGTTTTTACTACGGGATGTTAGAGCACCTCTTATGGTGGATCCTAAGTGCATGTTTTTGGAAATATGCATGTTTTTGGAAAAACGTTTAGAAGCTTTTCCGTCGGTTTCACTCACAGATCTGGGAATTAAACCTTTACTAGAGACAAACTTATATATAATTAAGGTGTTTGTATACTCAGCAGAGCAACTCTGTGCCTCCTGTGCGGCTTCAGTTGTGACTGTGTGTGTGGTTCTCTGATGCAGCTTAGTGAAATCAGAGTATAGCCTTGCAGGGGGAGGGATGCAAAACCAGGAAGTGGTAATTATTTACCTGTGTTATGTTTTTCTTTCTTTCTTTTTTTTTTTTTACACAGAATACAGTTTCTGTGCTGTAGGTACATTCAATGTTTACAATTAGCTTTAGTTTTGTATTTAGGTGGACAAATATGTGTGTAGTATGGAAATACACATATTTATCACTACCTGCAGCTAAGCAGGTGTCTATTTCCGGAATCAGGCTTAAGAATCTGAGGGAAGACCTGGAATCTGTAATTTGGTACCAGACTCTTTTCTTTAAGAGCTCTTTCTTCAGTTTCATGTGTAAGTTGTAGGTATTGTTATGTCTGTCCTTAATGTTGGACCTGGAACCAAGGTACCTTTCTGCCCTCTTACTCCAGTCACTGACTTTTCTGAGTACCCTGTGTTTGAGAACCATGCTGGTTCCTGCTGAAGTCTGGGGCATCAGCCTTAAGGAAGGGTTGAATAAAGGAAATTGTGTACAGCTGGAGAGTATGTCTGGCTTTTCCTGCTAGCCATTAAATTGAATTTGCAGCTTTCACAAGGAGGAAGTTGCGCTTGGATAGGCCATGTGAAGTTGTATATATATGCACGGTGGTGTTCATCGGCTCTAAAATATTTTATGCATGGAAAAATGTCACTTTTAGTTGAGTTTATTGAAGCTTAGTTTCATTGAATTGTTGTGTGCCTCTTGTTTTGCAAGGGTTACAATTTTGAGCTAACATGCCAGCCTTATATATAATTTACATCAGGAGCTTTTACATAATTGATATTAGGTACTTGAGGAGTGCAGACAGTGCAGGTCGGTAAAGTTGTTATGAACACAACACAGTTGTAATTATTGCAGAAAGGTGCATTCTCAATTATATGCTTAATAGAAGGGAAGTTTACTAAGAATATTAATGGGAAGCTTTCATGGAGTTTGGTAATTACTATGTGTGCTGTTTAGTTACCTATAGTTATTAGTAAATAGTAAATGCACTATGCATTTGCAAACTTGACTTGTTCTCTAAGTGGAAAACTTTTTCACAAGTTTCATCAGCTTCTGTAGCAGTATTGTTCATTAACTATGTATGTATGCGTGGATCTCAAGCTGTCTGGCTTGAAAAAGGAAGGATTTTACATGTGAGCAGAGTATAGTTAAACATCCAGTCCTCATCCTAAGTTTTCAAGCAGACCCCTCTTATTGCCTTGCCTCTGTATTTCAGAGTTTTTATGAAAGGCGTTGCAGAATAAAACCCCTGGCTTCGGAACCTTTGACAGAGAAACACAGAAATAATTTTCATGTTACCAACTAAAAATGCTAAGCCTTTAGAGTTTTATAGTAATTTATCCCTTGAACTCTCTTTATCCAGCAAAGGTAGTAGCACATCAATTAGTTTTGTTCTCTGTCTAGTCATTCTCTTGTGTCCTAGCACTGTTTGTGAATACTCTGGGAGATGTTTCGACCAGATTTTGATGGCAGTTTTTTGAGATTTCATGAAGAATTTTTTAAGATTTTATAAACATTTCTTGGACAAAACCTTGGGTGACATGGTTTAGTGTGAGGCACCCCCGCCCATGGCAGGGGGGTTAGAACTAGATGATCTTAAGGTCCTTTCCAACCCTAACTATTTTGTGATTCTGTGAACTTGTCTCAGGCCCTCTGAAATCATATCCTCTTAAAGTCACACTCTAGTCATCCTTTCTATGTATTGTTTTTTATACTGGTTTCCTCCTCCTTCTCCCTTACCCCCTCCAAAAAAGAAAAAAAAAGTTGGCTAGGGTCTGTCAGAATCCAGCAAAGACCTCCCAGTGTTGGAGGGATGATGCCTGTATCCTCACCTGCATGTCTACAGGGCATGGAGCAAGACAGAGCCATGGTGGCTAGAGCCTCTGCAGCCCAGAGGAGTCATGCCCCAGGTCAAATGGGCCCTTATGGAGGGGTGCAGCATGTGGGAGCTGCTACTTGACCTCTGGTGCCTGGGGCCCCTGTCCTGGCCCTTGCCAAATGACGGTGGTCACGGTGCATCTCGGGAGTTTGTGCAACACCAAGGAGTGTAATGGGTCGGGGGACTTCAAATTCCATCAGTATCTATAACAGAGGGATATTCTTTTTTGCCATATAGATGTGGTCTGTATGCACTAAAATATTCTGGCCTCTCTGTGTGTGTGACCCACAGGCATGTTCCTTCCCTCTCAAAATATCTGTGGGTGAAGTCTTAAGTGTGCTGAGTCTTTCTGTGAGACAGAAAAGTTCACTGTCACTTTTTTGGTTTCTGAACCCAAATTGCTTCAGGGAGAAAATGAACCCTAGCATAAATAACAGAATCTTCCATATGGTAGAAGTTACTGGCAAGTTGTTAGCCAGCCAAAAAGAGTGGCAATGCAGCCCAAAGTTCTTCTGGAGCTTTGTGTTTGGAGCCTGTGCCTCCTGATGCGATTGTGCAGGCAAATGTTCTGTCAAATGACTTGCCCAGAATTATGGCATATTTCTGTACCGGTACTGACAAAACACAACTATTTGTCTGTGCATTTGGAAAAGTCCCGTGCCTGGAGCTGATGTGCATGTGATGCCACTGGCTTGACCTGGGAAACTGGTGGCTTCCATACATGCCAGTGTCATGTGCAGAAGCCACCAAAAACCTGATTTTGCTGAAGTTTTAAGTGCCAGAGAATTGAGCTTCCAGAGTCTTAAGTGGTGCTGTTACTGTATATTTAGATCATTACTGTCCAGAGTAACAATTGTTCTATTTCTTATGTTTTGTTTCTCTGGTGTGTGGGGCATCAACATTTTACTAGTTTTTCCTGAGTCACTCAGTGTTTCTAAGAAAGCAGAATAGATAAGTTGTGAAAGTCTGATAGCAAAAATAAAATTAAGAAAAAAATTAACAAGTCTTCCTTAGTTGTCATGGGTGCAAGAACTGAGACTAATGTGTTTTGATTTCCTTCGGGGGGTTGCCTCTGCTAAGGAAATTTGCAAGTGGAATTGTCCTTCCTTTCACTTCAAAATGTCAGCAATATACAGGATATTTGTTTGTTTTCATGCTTCTCACTGAGCTACTTGCCTCTTGAGGCTTACAAAGAAAAGTTTGTTTTTCTTTTCTGTTCTATTCTGTCATCTATTGCAGGCAGTTAATGCCGGAGAATTCAGATTATTTTTTTTTTTTTAAACTGCTGAAGCTTATTAGGAGCATAAGATTTTAAAGTATTAGCTAAACTCTGAAGTACCATGTTGCTATTTATCTGTGGTTCAAAAGTAAAAGGACATTTGAGGATACAGGCTGTTTTCCTCTTTCATGAGGTTAACCTCTCTCCTTGTTGGGAAATATATAGAAAACACAGACTTACCCATTCAGGAAGTACTTTGGTTTTACTTTAAAGTAGCTAGTGACAGGTCTGGGCCATGCTAACTCTTACTTCACTGAAACATGTTTAATTCCTATTGAAATCATACCTGATTTCAGTAGGATATCAATCAAAACATCTGATGTACCTACATCACATTATTTTCCTTGCATAAAAATTGCAGCTCTATCTGAAATTAGACTGTTAGAATCTGGAAACAGAAAGCATCTCTTTTTGTACGTCAAGGGAAGATGCATTATATTTTAGCTTATGACCAGATAAATTATTATTTTTGTACTTATTTTAGATTGGTGTGAAGTTTACATGTGCTTGTATATTCCTTTATGTATTCTGAAACTGATGTGACATCTGTACCATAGAATAAGAACATTACTAATAATCATGTTGTTTGGAAAGGTAGTGAGCACCCTTCTTTCTTCTAGGGTGGTATGTGGAGGTCCTATGCCTTTCTGTCCCATCACTTTTTACTTGCTGTGTTCCTACAGCATTTCAAACCTACCTTTGTAATGCATTTACTGAGCGAAATCAACTGGAAAACATTAGTGTAGGCAGTAGCAATCTGAAACTTTTGTGAAGACTGGAAAACTAAGATTTGCTGCCTTTCATTTTGTTTCTCAGCTCCAGAAGAAAAGGATGCAATTAAAGGACAATATGAAAAACTCATGGATGCTTATGGCTGCTTAGGAGAGCTTCAGCTTAAGTGTGGTAAGTAACCATATATATGAGATTATAAAATGCCCAGATAACGCTAAACAAGAACAAGTGGGTATAAAGTTGTCCAGTTCCTTAACTTGTTCCTTAACACAGTGCACTGTGTTAGGTACAGTCTGGAAAAGATCCATTTCTTTTCCTATGCTGTGCCAAAATCATATCACTAAAGGATAGTCTAAGAATTTTGGATTTTTTCTCACTTTTGTCTACCACTCTTAGCTGCATAAAGATAATTGCCCTATCTTACCCTACTACATTTGTCCAAGGCAAGCTGTGATTTCTTACTTTTTTTTTGAAGGGTTATGTTTAAACATTGGTTAATCAAGGTCATCTGATACTGTGGTACTACAGATTGCCAGTCCTTGATACAGCGCCCGATTGCCTTTAATTAAATAATTCACATGGATAAAGATCTGCAGAAGCAGGCCTTTAACTTCAGCTATTAAAAGTCATTGAGACAATATTTATTGTCATTGCTGTAAATTTCTGTAAGGTTTGGGAATCTTCATTTACTAAAGGACTTGCTATTACATTGACAACAGGAATGTTAATAGAAATACAGTGTTTTAGGAAGAGAGCTGGAGTCATTGATTTGAAGGTATCTTATACAGCAGACTTCACTGCATGAAAAAGATGCATTAAATCTGTATTCACTATATGCCCTGTTCCCAGGGTCTTCTTACTGTAAACCTTAATTTCAACTTTGAGGAATGACAAGGCTGTTTTCCATATAACTTGCTGCTTGGTCAAGGAATCTGCCAAAGGCAGTGGTGGTGTGAGCACTGGTGTATTTAGACCAGTAGATGTAAGTGTAAGTTTTTATAGCCTACTTACCATTTTATGGTTTGAGTAATATGACTTGAGATTGATCTGAAGAGGCAACTGCAATCAAGAGAGATTTCTATATCATAAATTAAAACTGTAGGCTCATCTAGTCTTTTAAAATGAATGTGGGCTTTTTATTTGTTTTGTTTCTTGTGGAATTAATTAAGCATTTCTATGGAGATTAGTATCAGTTTGTTAATGTAATTAAAAACAGAGGACTTGTAATTAGTTTTTCTTGGAACTTGCATCTGTTTTTCCTCATAGCAGTCTAATGAATCCTGTTGTAATAGTAAATTTAGTTACACAATAGTGTAGCTATTGCATTCAAGCTCTTCAAGCTACAGATGAGTGTAATTTCTTGTATTTGATGGGAACTAAACGTATCCAGTTTTGGTCTTCCTAGTCAAAGTTGAATGATTTTTAAGTGGGATGTGAAATTTTCTCAGCCTTTTTTGTTTCTTCTTTTATCCTTTTATTTCTGTGTATCCCATGTCCTTATATTACTTTTTGAACAGCAGCTGGTAAACTTCAGTACCCTCAAAGTGTGAGGTTTTCCCTCTCTGAATTTCATCACTGCACCTCTCTCTAGTTACAGGTTTTGATTACAAGTCCTGGTACAGGACTTCCTTTTGAAGGGATTGCTAAAAATTTTCTTAGTAATTGGATAATTAACTGGAGGCAAACTTCTAACTGTGATTGAGTGAAAAGTCAGGAGGGTCATGCTGTAATGGTAAGCAAAGATAGGCAAACATTTTCTGATGCTGAGCAGGTAACTAAGTTCCATCCCTTTAGCTGTTGATTGCATAAAGATTAACACTAGAAAATAATTGTATTGGATTTGGATGGCAAGGGTTAGGTAGCAGTGGGGGCTACAGAGGTGTCTTTCTGTGAGAAGCTGCTAGAAGCTTCCCTTGTGTCTGATAGAGCCAAAGCCAGCAGCTCCAAGACGGATCTGCTGCTGGCCAAGGCCAAACCCATTAGTGGTGGTGATAGCACCCCTTCGGGAACACACTTAAGGGAGAAAAAACCTGCACAACTGCAGCTGGAGAGAGGAGTGATAACATGTGAGAGCAACAGCTCTGCAGACACCAAGCTCAGTTCAGAAGGAGAGGAGGAAGCGCTTCAGGTGCCAGAGTAGAGATTCCCCTGAAGCCTGTGGTGCAGACTGTGGTGAGGGAGGCTGTCCCTCTGCAACCCATGGAGGTCCACAGTGGAGCAGATGTCCTCCACAGCCTGCAGGTGGATCCAGCACCAGAGCAGGGCGGTGCCTGAAGGAGGCTGTGGCCTTGTGGGAAGCCTGTACTGGAGCAGGTTCCTGGCAGGACCTGTGGCCCCATGGAGAGAGGAGCCCATGCTGGAGCAGGTTTGCTGCAGGACTGGTGACCCCAAGGAGGGCCCACACTGAAGCAGTCTGTTCCTGAAGGATGCACCCCATGGAATGTACCCACCGTGGAGCAGTCTGTTCCTGAAGGGCTGCACCCCGTAGAAGGGGCCCACGCTGGGGAAGTATGTGAAGAACTGCAGCCTGTGGGAAGCACTCTGGAGAATTTCAGGGAGGACTGTCTGCTGTGGGAGGTATCACATGCTGAAGCAGGTGAAGAGTGTGAGAAGCCCTCTCTGTGGGGAGGAAGGAGCGGCAGAGACAACCTGTGATGAACTGACCACAACCAGCATCTTCCATCCCATGTGCTGCTGTGGGGCAGGAGGTAGGGAAAATCAGGAGTAAAGTTAAGCCCAGGAAGACTGGAGGGGTGAGGGGAAGGTGTTCTCAGGCTTCACTTCATTTCTCACTATCCTGCTCTGGTTTGATTGCTAGTAAATAAAACTGATTTCCCTAAGTTGAGTCTGTTTAGTCCATTATGGTAATAGGTGAATGGTATCTCACGGTCCTTACCCCATGAGTCTCTCATTTCTCTCCACTGTCCAGTTGAGGAGGGGAGTGATAGAGCAGCTTTGGTGGGCACCTGGCATCCAGCCAGGATCAGTCCATACAGGAAAAACTTTATTTTTCATATAATGTATTTTAGTAGCTGCAAACAACGGCAGAATTGGCCAGCTCTTCAATGAGCAGCAGTGATCACATTGACCTGTTCAGGAGTATCAGTATTTCTTTTCTTGCTACTGAAAGCCTACAGACCATACCTACTAAATTAACTGAAAATATTTCTAAAAGTACATTCCATTGGAATATTTAGAGTATATTTGTTGAGCAGAAGGGGAGACTTTTTTCCGAAACATCAAAGATGTCTCTGAGCACTTTAATTAATCTGTAAATATCACTACTTAGGAATCCAAATAAATCACATTGTATTTCTGCCAAAGTAGATCGTGCTTTTCACAGGAAAGTAGATGAAATATGTGAAACTGGCTCACAAAGTTAATGTTTCCCACAAGAAATAACATTCATTTCTATGTACTTACGTCTGTTAACATGACTCACTAAGTTCTTCTGCTTTCTTTTGTGAGATGGATGGCAGCAAATGAATTGTACAGTGTTTCTGAGTTGTATCTCAGCCAAGATTTTGCTGCCAAAATAGATCTAGCAGTGGCAAATACATCTTAAGTAAAGTATTAAATGAGCTGGCTTTGCAGGGTTCAGTTTAGACACTGATGTCAAAAGGGGTGCATATGTAAGGCAGTATTTTGACATTATTAGCACATAGATTGTTTAGTTTAATACAGCTGCTGTATTTGGGGAGTCATTCTGAATTCATTTGACTGTGTATATACTTTTGCTCTTCCACATATACAATGTTTAGTTGAAAGGAAGAAGTTTTAAAGGCAAAAAGGGCAACTAAGTACCTGTTCTCTACTCCTTTTGAGCAATTCCTAATAACGTAATCGCATTTAGAAGAGGGAGGAGTATCTTTCAGTCTAAAACTGTAGTTTGGAAAATCTTGGTTCTTTTCTTAAGTCTGCTATAGATTTCCTCAGAGGTTTTCAGCTAGATGGTTAGAATCTGTTCCTCTGCTGTCTTCTGTTGCTAATTTTGAAGGCAGAAGAGGCAGTGATACCTTGCAAATTGTTTTTTGGAGGACTATAAAGTGAAGTGGAGGTATGTGTGGAATGATGATGGTACAGGCTGAGGGAACACAAGGCAATGGCATGACTGCATTAGAATGGAGAAAGAGCAAAAACTGGAGTCAATTAATTTTACAAAGAAAAAGGCAGTCTGTAGTGAAATACTCACAGTTAAGAAGGACAAAATAAGAATTGAATGTTGCCTCCTTTCCACTGCAGCTGATAATAGGCAATATAAACTGCAGTGGAAACAATTGCCTTGAGTCATGTAGGCAGGTTAAATACAGAAGCTGCATCTTATTATTGTAGTGTGTGACGTACCAGAACTGCATTTCCTGTTCAACATGGATTAAGGCAGTTGGTTTCACAAGAGCTTTTGAAAAAGTGGATGCGAGTTATTTTTGTCTTGTTCCTATGCCAAATATTCTCCATCCTCTGCCTCACTTGTGCAACCTGATGAAAGGGCATTCAGCACATACTGCTGTGGGCAAAACAATTCTCACATTTCTTTGAAAGTGTTCTTTACAGTCGGTTGTGGTAGCTGTAACAGGGCAAAATAATGGTGTTGGCCACAATGCATGAATGTTTATACCTATCTACCTGAGAGCAAAATATGGTCCATAAGGTTCGAAATACTGTTTTTTTATCCTTTAGTACTGTAGGTGGGTCTTGCTTTTTCATAGATGTGTTGCTGTGGAAAGTGGCCAGTGAGGAACACTTCACTTTCTTTAAAATTATTTCAGAGATTGCTTTAAAACATTGCAGATTGCATCCTGAGGAAATGAGGGCCATTTCTACAGTTGTGATCTTCAATTGCAGTTTTTATGTTCCTAAATCCTAAATTACATCACGTGTAAAGTTTAGAAAGGCTAATATGAAGCAGAGCTGTACATTACTCGTAAAAGTTAAAGGAAAAAAAAAGAGTTTTGTTTTCCAGGGTGGGGGGCCTGGTAAGCAGTTTGCAGCTGATGTGGTTGCTGGTACAAGCTGAAGTTTTAAGAGCCAGACCTGGAGTCTTCATCACTTCACAGGAAAAGGTTTTCCATTTTTTTGGGTTGCTTTTTATTTGCCTTAGTGCTGGCCCCATTCATCATGTACTTCGCAGCTGTCAGCTGAACATAACATGCTTTCTGCTGCTGTACTGCATATGAAATCAAGGCAGAATTACATAATTTTTCCACCAAGTGCACTTCAATTAGTTACTTTTTAAGAATTTTTTATAGGAAATGTTGGGCTCCTGTTTCAAGAAGTAAGGATGGAGTTTGGCCTGTCCCTTACTCTAGATATGGGGGGAGCTCCTGGGAGCTGGGAGTCTTTGTGGGCTAGCTGCAGTGGTAGTACTGGCAGGGCCACTGAACATAGGGAACTGATGTAGTGTTAATTCTTCATTTCCTCTTGAGGGTGCACTGCCAGCATTTTAAAACTCAGCTTCCTGACTTATTTGAGCTTACACTTAGGGGGGTGACTGTTCATTTCATGGCTTTAGCATGTTTTTTTTTCCATGTTGCTGTTGATGTTATGAGCAGAAGAAACATAAATACTTTGAACACTGCTTGGCTCCTCTCAAAGATTGTAACCCTGTGATATGCTTTCAATAATGCTGCCAGGTGGATTTGACTGGACTGACTGATGTGTTGGTGTTGTGATAGCTGTTAGTCTGGTGCTTCAAGTGCTACTTGCATAAAAAGAGTTTCACTGGAAGCTTTAAAAGAAGCAGTATTTTTAAGATAATTACAGAACTGGAAATGGTAGTGAGCTGCAGTTTTGAAAAGCTAAGGCTGCGGGGATTAATGGAGTAGTCTGGATTGTTCTAAGGGGAAATACCATCTAGCTTTAAGGAATGTCTGGGTGTCTTTCCAACCTAGTTTATTCTGTGATTAAAGCTGTGATATTTTCACAGTGCGCTTAGCAAAACCAATTTAATTTAAAAAATAATTTATTTCTTGTGCCATGGCCTCACAAATCTAACTACCATAGGAAATTCCATGTTGTGTTGATAGCAGGATTTTGTTGTTGTTGTGGTTTGTCTTCTTTGCTTTGCTTTGTTTGTTTGTTTTGGATTTTTTTGTTCTTTCTTTTTTCTGGGGGATGGGTGTAGTAAACAAGGAATGCAACTTCTTACATTCTTTTGTGAGGTTTACTGGATAATAAAAATTTATTGTTTAGGAGCTAAAAGAATTTTTCAGTAAATTCTTGTCAGCTAAAAATGTTATTTTCCTTGCAATGAATGAACAATTACCAAAAAACTCAGTGTCTGCAATTTTTAGAAATGGTGAAAGTTCATTTTAATGTTGCTTGTTATAAAAACTGCTTGATCCGGTAGCAACATCCATCCTGATTGAGGCAATTTAAGCAATTGCTACCCTTAAATTTAAATACATTTAGGTAGGGTTGTAGTTGATACAGCTGTTTCCATGTTAAGTATCTATTTTCAACAGGAAAGATTATGGCTTGTTGACATTTATGTAACAGAAAAGAAACCACATTGACTTTTTAAAGTTTAAATTTAGAAGTAAATGGACTGATTTTTTGCTTTAATATGTCCATAATGATAACCAGACTTTCAGCGACTGGCAAACAGAAGCATTTTTCCTGTGGCTGGTAATAGGCTTCTGCCGTATTAGATTCTCTTTGGATATGTAATGCTATTGTTTTATTCCTTGGAATAGCATTTTCTATCTGACAAAATACCTAGGAGAAAGTGTGAGTGGAGGTAGCATAGTTACAATTTCCATCACAAACTTGTCCAATGTAGTTACCAATATACTTAAAATCATTGTCAGCCTGGGTTGAGGGGAAACAGTGTGAGAAAAAAACGTTTGTGATTGAAAAAAAGAAATTTCCAGACATAAACTGATTTTAATGGCAAAAAGGGGAAGATGGGGAAAAGCCTTTTTTCACTGTGTATAGCTGTATAGCTTAGTGGTGAGTAATTTCTTAGACCTTAATGGAGACATGATTAAAGGACAAATAGCAGAGTAGTATTTTGGTAGCATTAATTTTGCTGTGTGAGGTTCTAAAAGGGTGAAAGGCTGACGGGAGCCTTACCCCTGCTCAGGATCCTTTGACTCATCTGTGCTGTGAGTAAAAATGAGGCAGGGCACAGGCTTGAGCCCTGTCGATATGATACTGTGATTAGCTTGCTCCCTGTGCCAAGAGTGGCATGTACATCAGCCAGGGATCTTCCTCCCGCAGGCATTGCAGTGGTAGCCCAGAGCTGATTCCCAGGAACACTGTCCAAATACTACCTGGGATGAACGTGATGTCAGGGGAAAGGGCTTGGGACTTTTTTCCAAGTCACAGAGTCAGATTGTTTTATCAAGCTGGGGCTGTGGTGCTGTAGGATTTATGCATTCTGGCTGTTTTTTTAGCATACTGAGGGATTTAAGCGAATCAGATATTTCAGAGTTGATATGAAGACCACCTCAGCTCACAGAGCAGTCTAGGAGGACAAAGCAGCAAAGCAGACTAGCTCTGTTGTAGCTTAAATCTGTCTCTTCCTTTTACTCAAACTTTCTGGGCTCTGTGAACTCCTTTGCCATCCTGCCTCTTTTGAAAGCTATCTTGAAAAGTGCCTGAAGGTTGTTCCATGATTTGGACTGCTGTAAAGAAATTTATTCCATGTGTATAGAATCATAGGATGGTTTGGGTTGGAAGGGACCTTAAAGATCATCTAGTCAAACCCCCCTGCTGTGGGCAGGGACAGCTTTACTAGATTGCTCAATTCACAGGTTGCTCAAAGTCCCCTCCCGCCTGGCCTTGAAGACTTCCAGGGATGGGGCAGCCACAGCTTCTCTGGGCAACTTGTTCCAGTGTCTCACCGCTTTCACTGTAAAAAATGTCTTCCTTATATCCAATCTAAACCTACCCTCTTTCAGTTTAAAACCGTTGTCCCTTGTCTTGTCATTACAGGCCCTGGTGAAAAGTCTCTCTCCATCTTCCTTGTAAGGCCCCTTTATATGTTGAAAGGTTGCAGTTAAGGTCTCCCAGAGCCATCTCTTTTCCAGGCAGAACAAACCCAACTCTCATGTGGGGTTAACTGCACAATGTCAGGGTAGAGTATTACAGCTTCAGAAAGCTGTTAGTCTTCTGATGCTTTAGGGACAATGCAGTAGCTTGTTAGCTGTGATTACTATTTCTGAGCCTATTAGCTAGGGATTTGGGGGAGTGGAGATGCTGGATGCCTGCATGTGTAGATGTGTCTGCCTTTTTGGGGATGAGTGCAAGGTGTCCCTGCCCATGGCAGGGGGTTTGAAACTTGGTGATCTTAAGGTCCTTTCCAACCATAACTCTTCCATGATTCTATGAGTGCAGGAGGTAGTAAAAAGAGTCTAGAGTCTCTGCTAAGGGACAGCAAGTTTCTAGGTGAGGCAAAACCATGTAGATTTTGATTGGCTTTTTTGTCATGCTTTAGTCCTACTAATTGCCATCTTAAACTAGAGAATTGTTTAGTTTAGATCCAGTGCCAGTGGAGCCAATGAAAGTGTTTATATTTTTTGTCTCAGCATCCCAGTCAGACAGCTCCGAGTGTGCCACTACTGGTTTTCTGTCACTGAAGCTGATAGTGAGCCATATTAATACTGTTTGTTTACATTGCTTCCAGAGTCTCATAAGTGACATTTACTTAGGCCTGTTCAGTTTTCGTGGTTTCACAGAAACTATTAGCTATTCTAGGAGACAGCCAGCTCCTCCTAACCCCTTCTGGAGGCTGCAAGGCAGTATTTAGTCAGGTATGAACTAACATGGTGGTAACTGATGTGTCTCCTATTCTTAATCCTTTATAATTATGCACACTCATGTGCAAAGGAGGAATAAGCTGTCAGGTTTTATGTATTTCTAACTCTCCACTATGGTGTCGTCTAGAAAACTACAGGAAACGTACTTCTTAGAAGCACTCAAGAAGGAGAACACAGCATACCCTTGTTAGAGAAAGAAATGTGACGAAGAGAGCTTTTTAGTAAATACCACCTACACTGGCCTTTATGCAAAACTGGAGTCAGCAGAACAGAATGAGTAAGAGCCGATCTCCCACCTTGTCCTTCCATTCCAGTCCCATGTGCCTACGCAAATATTCTGGCCTTGCTGAGAAACACAGTATCACAGTATGTTAGAGATTGGAAGGGACCTCGAAAGATCATCTAGTCCAATCCCCCTGCCGGAGCAGGAACACCTAGATAATGTTACACAGGAATGCGTCCAGGCGGGTTTTGAATGTCTCCAGGGAAGGAGACTCCACAACCTCCCTGGGCAGCCTGTTCCAGTGTTCCGTCACCCTCACTGAGAAGAAGTTTCTTCTCAAGTTTAAGTGGAACCTCTTGTGTTCCAGTTTGTACCCATTACCCCTTGTCCTATCATTGTTTGCCACTGAGTAGAGCCTGGCTCCATCCTCGTGACACTCCCCCTTTATATATTTATAGACACTTATAAGGTCACCCCTCAGTCTCCTCTTCTCCAAACTATAGAGACCCAGCTCCCTCAGTCTTTCTTCATAAGGGAGATGTTCCACTCCCCTAATCATCTTCGTTGCTCTGCACTGGACTCTCTCCAGCAGCTCCCTGTCCTTCTTGAACTGAGGGGCCCAGAACTGGACACAATACTCCAGATGCGGTCTCACCAGGGCACAGTAGAGGGGAAGGAGGACCTCTCTCGACCTACTAACCACCACCCTTCTAATACACCCCAGGATGCCATTGGCCTTCTTAGCCACAAGGGCACAGTGTTGGCTCATGGTCATCCTGTCGTCCACTAGGACCCCCAGGTCCCTCTCCCCTACACTGCTCTCTAACAGGTCATTCCCCAACCTATACTGGAACCTGGGGTTGTTCCTGCCCAGATGCAGGACTCTACACTTTCCCTTGTTATATTTCATCAAGTTACTCCCTGCCCAACTCTCCAGCCTGTCCAGGTCTCGCTGGATGGCAGCACAGCCTTCTGGCGTATCAGCCACTCCTCCCAGCTTAGTGTCATCAGCAAACTTGCTGATAGTACACTCAATTCCCTCATCTAAATCATTGATGAATATATTAAATAATACCGGTCCCAGTACTGACCCTTGAGGCACTCCACTAGTTACAGGCCTCCAACTAGACTCAGCCCCATAGACTACAACTCTCTGGCTTCTCTCCTTCAGCCAGTTCGCAGTCCACCTCACTACCTGATCATCCAGTCCACACTTCCTCATTTTAGCCGTGAGGATGCTGTGGGAGACTGTGTCAAATGCTTTGCTGAGGTCAAGGTAGACCACATCCACCGCTCTGCCATCATCCATCCACTGTGTTATTTCCTCATAAAAGGCTAAGAGATTGGTCAAACATGATTTCCCCCTGGTGAAGCCATGTTGACTGCCCCTCATAACCTTCTTATCCTTGATATGCCTTAAGATGGTACCAAGGATAAGGTGTTCCATCACTTTCCCAGGGATGGAGGTGAGGCTGACCGGTCCATAGTTACCCGGGTCCTTCTTCTTGCCCTTTTTGAAGACTGGAGTGACATTTGCTTTCCTCCAGTCCTCAGGCACCTCTCCCGTTTCTCAAGACTTGGTAAAGATGATGGAGAGTGGTCTAGCAATGACTTCTGCCAGTTCCCTCAGCACCCGCAGGTGCATCCCATCTGGACCCATGGATTTATGGATGTCCAGATTGCTCAACTGGTCTCTAACCCATTCCTCATCGACTAAGGCAAACCGCTCTGTCGACCTGACTTCATCTAAGGTCTCAGGGGTACAGGGCTCTTCAGGACTGCCCGCAGCAGAGTAGACAGAGACAAAGAAGGCATTCAGTAACTCTGCCATCTCTTTATCTTCTGTCACCAGGGCACCCATCCCGTTCATCAGTGGGCCTACATTGCCTCTGGTTAGTTTTGTCTGCCATGTATTTGAAGAAGCTCTTTTTGCTGTCCTTGACCCTTCTTGCCAGGTTTAATTCTAAGGATGCCTTAGTCCTCCTAGCTGTCTTCCTACATCCTCTAGCAGCAGCCTTATATTCCTCCCAAGTGGCCAGCCCCTCCTTCCATGACCTGTAAACTCTCCTCTTCCACTTGAGCATACCCAGCAATTCCCTATTTAGCCACGCAGGTCTCTTGGCCCTCTTCCTTGACTTCCTACGTGTCGGGATGCTCCTATCTTGAGCACGGAAAAAGCAGTCCTTGAATGTCAACCAACTATCTTGGGCCCCTTTACCTTCAAGCAGCCTTGCCCATGGGATTTTCCCTAGCAATTGCTTGAAAAGGCCAAAACCCTTAACTCAAGTTTCTGTAGCCAGCCTAGAATCTGGGAGTAAGGACTCCCCTGCTTCAGAAAAAAAACCTAGTTGGTGTGTGAAAGTTGGTCTGCATTTTCAGACAGTGGGCCACTGTGGAGGGTTGAAGGGCTGTACTACAAAGGGTACTACTTAGCTTGCTCTTGGCAGGTCAGCTGCTGTTTCTGCTATGCTAGAACAATAAATCTTGGCTTATTCCCACCTTCTCTTACTAATTGGAGTGAATAGGATTACATTGTCTCCATTAGAGACCAATTTAAGTGAATCAAACAGTTTTTCTGAGCAAAACCAGTGTTTTCAGAGCAATTGTTCTACTGTTTCTTAATTATCATTTCAGCAAGAACAAGCAACAGTTGAAATCCTACTGTGTATGAGAGATCTGATTACAGAGGTGTTCTGAAGCTTCAAAATTTATCTTTTAGTTTTCAGGCCCTGAATCATAGAATTGTTTGGGTTGGAAGATCCAAAAGACCTTAGAGACCTTCTAGTTCCAACCCATTACACACTTTGTTTCACAGCTGGAATTTTTCTAGTGATAATTGAGGGTGTCATCTAATCGTGTCCACTCTTCTGTGACATAAAAAGGAAAATTTAAAGAATTCATAATACTGAAACTTTCTGAATGGCTGGACATGCCCAGGTTCGTCTGAAGCCAGTAAGAAACCTGAATGCTTCATATCTTTAAAATTCAGAAGTCAGTTGAAAAATGCATAGCAAAGAATACACGTTATCTCATATGTGATGAGTCTTTTACCTTTCCCTTCAATCATATCCAATGAAAACGTATGTTCTCTAGGGTGTCAAAATTTGATTTTTGAGTAGTGTCCCAACACCAAGCTCGTTGCACTTCATAAAGTACGTGGGAAAGCAGTCTAATGCAGCAAATGATGAGAGTGTAGAAGTAGTGTGGAGTATTATGCAATTGCACTTACTTACCTGCAGTCAAAAGGAATCCAGACATGTAAATAGCCCATTTTTTGTATTTGTTTTCTTCCGAAGCAAAGATACTGGCCTCTGCTGGAGCCCTGTCAGCACTGCATATGACAGGACTGATGCAAAATGGCATAGCCTGTGTTCACCTGTAACCCTTTTGTAACTGTCCCTCACCTTCTAGGTAATGCCCGGCTGCACTTTCTGGTCCTGGTGACAGGCTGTACATCGGTGGGAAAAATCCTGGATGCTGAAGTTTACAAAATTACTGCAACAGATTTCTGTCCTCTCCAGGAAGAAACCAAGGAAGAGGAGCGCATTACTGCCTTGAAGAAAATCCTGAACTCTGGGATGTTCTATTTCTCCTGGCCTAATGCAGGCTCAAACTTTGACCTGACTGTGCGGGCTCAGAAGCAGGGTGATAACCACTATGAATCTGGTAACTCGTTCTTCTGGTTAGTACTGCATGTTATACCAAAGTCTTCTGTTATCCTTACCTGTATCTTATTGGTCAGACATTCTTAAAGGGAAATAAATGCATTTCAGGTACACCTTGTTTCATCTCATTGTCATGTCATTTTAGAGGGCATGTGGCCTTAGTGAATTCAGGGTAAACCTGGATCAAATGTATAACTTCTCTTTAATTAAAATTAATCTGATAGTGAAATGCAGTTGTAATGACAACATTTTGTGTTTTTAAGGAAACACAGGATGTACTGCTCACACTACAGAAACGTGTCTCTAGATGTCAAGAATAGTTTCCCCTGCAGTTCTTTATAATAATTTGCTTTAAAAGTTATCTAATAGAAACCTGCACTTGAACTGTTCCTCAGTCCCATCAGCTGTGCTGACGTATCTTGTATTTCTTAAAAGTGTGTGCACTGAAAATCTGTAGTTTAATGTTTCAGTAATATGCCTCAGTTTTTATGTTGAAAACATCAATATTAATATGTTTACAGCGCAATGTAAATGTGTTGCATGGAAGAAAACTCCTGTGATACACTGCTCTGTACTTCTTACTTTCTTGTGCTTACAAAGCAAAGAAACAGTATTTTTTGTTGCGGTAAGTATCAGTTGGGTAGAAAGGAGAACACACAATGCTGGCTTTTGTCTTCCCTAGGTGGGTTCAACATTGATTTAATTCAGTTTTTTTGCTTTACAGTTCTGGCAGAATGCTTGAATTTCCATACCCTCTTTTTTTTTTCTTTTTAAACAAAAAGATAGTCACACAGGAAGCATAGTTGTACTGGAAATACACGCGGGTTATATGATGTAGGTGGAAAATAAGTGGCAGAGTTAAATGCGGGTCTGCTGCTAGAATGTGTGATGAGTCCTGTGGTCCAAAGTAGGTGAACATTAAATAAGAAAAAAAAAAGTTCATAGTGGATGATAAATAAAAATGAGAGAGCAGTTCATCCTGGCTAAGCTTTCTAGCCATGATGCGGTTTTGGCTTGTAAGATCTAGTGTTTTGAGTTTAACTCAGAAGAGAGATACATAAAACTTTCTTTCACCTGTGCTAATTATGCATCCCTCTCAAAGAGTTCACCAAGCATGTCAAGTCAGACACGTGGCACAAATGAACTATATTCCCGTGATGAAAATCCTAGGATGGCAGTATCCCTTAATAAAGAAACAACCTTTAAAGCAGCTCTTTTTACCTGTTCTGTCTGTTGAACCTTCTTTTCTTGTAAGATAGGTGTTTGAACTTTCTCTCTTTGCTGTTCTGGCTAATCTAGAAGTAGCCGTTAGGGAGATTCCATTCTTATGTTATAGAACAGGGATGGTGACAACATCACATTTAGAAAATTTATCTTGAGGCAATTATGCGATATTGGAGATATTGGGCCGAAAAGTAGGTTCTTTAGAGAAGTAAACAATGGAATAAATAGTTACACAATGAAAAGTGTCCAATGTCCTAAGTTACAGGCAGCACAAAGTGCCTGTTAAATGCACTGCAACAACAAAAATCATCTGCTGGAATTAATCTGAGTGAGTCTGTGAGTACAGCTAGGGGAAGGAGGTGGAAGAGATACAAAATCTTTTTAGAGCTGCTTTTTCAGTTACATATTTAGTTTTTAAAGGTAAGAATTACTTGCACCTTTTTCAGAGAAATGCTGTACTCTAGAAGAACAATTCTTCAGGGGTTTTGCTAGATGTAATAACTCTTGTATTACTGAGCAATATATGATCATAAAAGGGATTTTCTTGGCCCTCATCTGTGACTAAAGGCATATTTTGGAAAACCATCATAATAGAAGAGGCTAGCGTCACTGTTAACCAGGCATGATAGGTTTCTTCGGTTGTTGATCTTAAAATAAATTGAAGGTTAAAACAGACATTCCTCTTAATTTTAGTAGCGCTTTTTGCAATATCTCTGTTGACTTATGGGTCCAGTTTCTGCTTGTAAAAATTTTCCTGAAAATCCTCGTGGATTTTAAAATGGCTCTTCAACCTATAGTGTACACTAAAGTGGTCCAGGCAACATTATTCAGAAAGTAATTAGCTTGACAGCACTGTCATTTATGAAAAAGATTACTAAATTTCAGTGTATTTCTGGAGCTGAAAGAGGTGACATTTGCATCTGAATTTATGAGAGAGAGGTACAAGATGTAAGGACAGCACCTTGGTGGTAGCTGTGCTATTACAGTTTGCCATGTTCTGTCCACTGTAGTAGTTCACAAGGATTTCTTTCTGATATTTTGTGGTTTTGGATAAAGGTACAACAGAAAAGGGGTCACAAAACATTAATTGCTTCAGTTAGTGATTATTGTGGGGTGACACCCACGGCTGTCTGTCTTAGTTTATTCAGTAATGTGTCTGTATGTTGTTGAACCTTTCAGGAACCAGCTATTGCACGTGCCCTTCAAACACTACCAGGTGAACTGCTCTGACTGGTTACTGAAAGTGATGTGTGGGGTAGTGGACATTCGCACTGTTTATGCTTCCCACAAGAAGGCAAAAGCCTGCCTCATCTCTCGCATCAGCTGTGAGCGAGCTGGTGTCCGGTTTCACATTCGAGGGGTCAATGATGACGGACATGTGTCCAACTTTGTTGAGACAGAGCAGGTAAGTGCATGTATCCACTAGCTTTGAATAATTCATTCCACTCAAGTTTAAGTGGGGCAGAAATTCCAACAAGAATTAGAGGAGCTCAGCAAGTGTTTTTTCCAAGAATGTTTAAAATGCTGTTACATTTGTTCGTGCCCATTCAGCATTTCTTTGCAATCTGTTCTTTTTCTGGGTTTCTGACTTTCCATGCACACGGTTTTCACTAATACTTATGTTTTCTTTCCTGAATGCAGAAGTCTGCCTTTTTGATAGTGTAGTGAAATACAGGCATGGGGTTTTAAACCTTTCAGAGAGCTCTGTGTGTTAATACATGTGAAATCAGCATGTGTAACAGTGAGTTTCTCAGCCTTATGAAACTTACTAGTTATCAGTCGTGAGGCTCATATATTAAACAAAAGAATGTTTTCAAATCTGTTCCATAACCTGTGTCACACTTTTATGCATTCTGCAGACATTTTAAAGTGCATTTTTCTAAAATTCATTGTGTTTTCCATACTATAGAATATTGGAGAAGAACTAGTTTGAAAGATTTTCTATAAAGTCATGGTCTCTATGCTTCATTTCTGTTTCGTTCATTTTAAATAACACTGTTAGGTCATTCCATCAGGTTTGCTGCATTAGCCATTGAAAGTCTCTTGCGCTGCAGTGGCACAACTGTATCTACACTAATGTAAAAGAATTTGGTTAGAGATGCTGGGGGTGATTTTCAGCAAAGACTAGAGCTTGGGATTTGCTTTTGTTTCTAATGAAGTCACTTAGAATCATACAAAATCTTGTGATAAATATTTGTCCTTCAAGTCTGCCTGATTGGATTGAAGCCATCACTTCTTTGTACAATTTTATTTTCAGCTATAAAATGAGGATGATTTTTAACTTCCTGTCTTACAGGACTTTAGCAGACCAGTGAGGACAACATTTATAGAATGTAGGTAGTTTATTACTTGCTGTGGTGAAGAATTAGAGCTCAAATATATCATTCTAGTTAAGAGGAAGCTGCACAGCAAAGGAGCTGTGTTAGCTGGGAGTCAAATCACCTTCAGTTAGTAGAGTAAATGAAGAAAACCCACTATTTTCTCAGTTAAGCAAATTTCAGTACAACTCATTTTGGAAGAAACTTTGCTTTATATTCCCGTTTGCTTTGTGGGTGATTCTCTCCAGTGAGAAGTGGTATGACCCAGTTACACATAAATGATAAAAATTTTATTTCCAGTCGATGTTGAGACAAAATATATGAGTGAAATGCATTCAGCAGGCTGCCTTAATTGGCACAGCCTAACAACATAACAGTCAGTTGGTTTTATTACACATGGTTTAGCTTACTACCTTGAAAGTGAACAAAAAGCAGTGGACCCTGGAGAATCTGAGATCTTCAGCGCCAGCTGAAATGAACACTTTCTTATTCACATGTAATCACTTTTTCTTTTTTGACTAGAAGGAGTAATTACTTGCAGTCATAATCATCATACAGAAAAGGATATCTCTGTAAGCAAAATGGATAATTGGCTGGTAGTAGTTTTCAAAAATGGACAAGGATCTGTTCCTTAAATTGCATTGTTTTCATTGTCTTCTGGGCAGATCCGCAAAACCGTATGTAGTGTAGATTGTTTTTATATGTGATGTATGTGTCATATACATGCAGGTGCACATACAATGAAAATAAATTGCTTATGTGATGCTCATAAGGGGAGGCTGGAGAGACATCTTTACATGACACAGTGAGCGTAGCATAGAGATACTTAAGCTCTCTGTGTCATTACTTGTTCCAGGAGAGTTATAGCTGTGTCACTGTAGGACTGTGCCTGACTGCTGAGGGGGGCATACTCCTCTCAAAAGGCCCATACTTCAGCACTAGCGTTTCCTCCTGGCATTGTGTAAGTGTAGCAGCTTACAGTTGTGCTACCCTTTCCATTACCCTACTGCTTGCAGCAGGCATGCCTTCAGTCTCCTCTTTGTCCAAAATTCAGCAATGTTTGGGTGCTTTCAAAATTTCCTCTTAAGATGTTGCCTTGCTGGTGCAGCTTTAACCTCTTCACCCAGTTCTGTCTGAGGACAACTTGGACTTGATACAATGCAGCATTGCTCAGCAGAATGCAGGAGGAGGAATTGCAGACTGGTATTCCCCAGCCTGCTGGTGAGGCTTGATCCCCAAGACATGCTCAAAGCATGCACAACATGTGAATTTCTTGCACAGTGGTCAGAGTTCTCATCGGGATTGTGGGTGGCTCTTTGCTCATGTCCTTTCTTTTCATGGTTTGCCTGCATTTTCAGTTGGCTGGCCTGGCAGCCTTCCACTTAGCGTTCAGGCTTCCACAAGTTCTGCTGATAGGATGCCAGACTCTTCCTCTGCTGTGCTTGGGTCTAATGTCAGCCTCTGAATTCTCTGCTAATAATTCTCTTTTGTGCCTCTGTCCAAAGCAACTGCAAGGCAAGTTCTGCAGCATCTACATCTTTCTAGAAAGTCTGTCAGTGCACTGGGAGAGCAGATGCAGATCTGCCCAACAAAAAGTGTAATTTCCCCTGGAATCTGGGAACAGAAGAAGGGACATATGCCATTTTAGGTAATAACATGGTACAGTCTGCTATTTTAGTTGAGTGCCTTCTCATGAGCATTAGTGCAAAGTACATTTGCACTACTGATTTGAAGAATGTTCTCTTGCTGAAATGCAGAGAAAATAAAATGTTAGAAAGGGTTATCAGCTTTCTTTCAGATCAGTGTCACGTTTGCTGCACTGCACTTAGCAGTTGTCTAATTATGGGAAATACTTCTGGTATACTGCTTACTAGTTGGGTCAGAAGTAACTCATTCTATTTAATTATGTTTCTGAAGTACAGTATGTTGCAAATGATTAGCATGAAAAATAAGACGGCTTTTGCATCCCAGCAGAGAACCTGAGGATTGGCTCCTGGTGAGCGGCAAAGCAATACTTAGTTGCTAATGCCTGCCTTAGCTGGGCCTGGATCAGGCTGTTATAGGAATTGCTGTGCTTTGTTCCTGTTCAGCCAGGGGCTGCTGTGAAGTGGGAGGACTGAAGGTTTTTGTGTGTTTTGCAACTGGGTAAGCAAAAGCAGAAGAGTGGAATGGTTATAGGGTGAAAGGCTCTAGTAGGTTCAAAATTTTAACAAGGGTTTGCATTTTTAAAGGATTGTGTGGTTTTGATTTTTGTTTTTAAAGGAAAAAAGAAGGTTGCTGTTGCTAATGGTGATAAACACTAGTTTTACCAAGCTGCACGTCCTAAGGAAGCAATGTTGGGCTAACCACTGGGATGCCTGAGATCCAGTTTAAGCTGCCATCCACTTACCAAGGAAGAGTCCTAGAATAAACTCTCTCCTACTTTCATAGTAGACTACTGACTAATTGCTTATGAAGTAATATCTTGGCTGAATAACATTGTGTTTTCATTTACTGCAGCCTGTACAGTATAATGGCATGCTGGCTGTGCACTTTCATGGATAAATAGACCCAAGGATTCTGAAAAGCCAGGACTTTTCCTCCTTTTGTAGGAATTACTTCTAACATTTCTCTGTTTTTAGGAAAGGGAGAAACAATTAGTCTTATCTTCAAGCAACTCTCTTATGCATAGATGGTATGCTTTTTTCTCCCACTGAGTTAGCCTTGTGGCATTTTAGCTCTGCAGTGAGTCATTTTTTGTGGGCTCACTTAACTGCTGTGACTCACCGTGTTTGAGAAGAAGGGGAGGAGACAGTTAAATATCTCGCTTCACTTTTGCTTTTCAAAAAAAAAAAGAAAGAAAGAAAAAAAGCTACTAGAGGATCTTTCAGATGTTTGATCATTTAGCTTGCATCTTTACAAAGAAAAAAGGAGGAAGAAAAAAGGTAGGAAACAAGGAAAAAAAATATGAAAGGAAAAGGGATTTATTTTTTTATTTTTTTTAAATCCCTCTAACATGTACTTCCAGGTTTGCTACCAGTATTTTGTAATGGGGTGGTAGACCTCTCTACTTGCAGTATTGCAGTTAATCCTCAAGTAGTTTTTAAATCCTAATATTTCCCAGTAATATCTTATGTTTCTCTTCACCTTTTCTTCCTCTCTACTAATCCCTTAAAGTTGAGACTGTATCACATTCTTTTAATTCTTTTCTGCTGATAGGATTGAGAAACAAGCGCGCTTTCTTCATTTAGTTTGCGTGCCTGTCAGTATTTACATTTCAGCTCCTCTCCCAATTATCCTTTGAAGAGTTAGGCTAAACTCTTCACATCTTATAATGTAACTTATGGGGAACAACTATAATTTACTAAAGATAAATGAGTGGTTTCAGTTGTGTTCTCCTTCATGGAACTGTGTGAGAAAGAGAATGGAAACCTTGGCAAGGTATTAAAAGGAAATGCCATGAATTTGGATTAACCTTCCCTTTCTTCCAGTTTAAGAAAAAAATGTCAGGCGAGGATTAAGACAAATGATCCATTTCACAATAACTCCTAGACCATGTTGGACAGCTCTCCAGGAGAGGAATGGATGCAATCATGTAGTTAATTTATTTTCTGGATCAAGTTTTAGTATGGCCCCAGGCAGGGCAAAGTGCATTATTTTGGCAAGTATATTCTTGGATCCTGTGGTCTGGGCTAAAGGAACTCATGGAGAGATATGTTTAGGCCATCTGTTATCCATGCTCTTTGTGGGTTGTGTGGCAGAGCGGGGAATCACAAAACAAGCCTTGTGAGTATCTGTTTTATCATGGATGGATGGTTTCTCTGTGCGCCCTTCGAGTCTGTAAAGAATTTTGCTGTTTGAAGTTGTGACTGAATAGTTGTTTATTTCTGATGAAGCTGAGTGATGGAGATTAGTGAATAAATTATTCCAAGTGATGAATGGGCATAGCATGCTGGGATTAGAATACCAGCTGGTTGATGTGGATGTTTACTTCTTGCTCAGAAGCAGTATCAGTTTGCTTCTTGCTCAAAAGCTTACTAGCAGTACCGGTGCAGGAAGTTTGTGTTGTTAGGAAAGACCCTTGGGTCACAGGGGCAAGGTCTGACCATATGCAACAGAAAAGAAGGATTGAGAAACATCCTTTTGAACTGTCAGAACTCTCACGCTTGATCCTGGAGTCAGAGAAAGGGACCACAAAAAGAGTCTAACATGGCAAATTCTAACACCAGAGGTCAGAGGACAAGCAATCTATTATCAAGGCAAAGAGGTCCTCCACTTGGGTTAAGTATCCAGTCGCTACTATGTTGTCAGGTGGGAAACTGCAGGAAATGTCTGAAAATCCAACCAGCTAACTGGATTGGATTGTTCTATGAACTAGATCCTTTGAGATTAATGAAGTGGTCGTCAAGTGTTTTGAGAATTTGATAGGAATGAACATTCTCCTTGAGGCAAGTAGGCAACAACTTGCTGTCATTTTGGATCTAAGACAAAGATAAGGTTCCACAATAGTATTATGAAGCCCAAAGACAGGGATTTAGCAGTCTGTATCAACTATAATGACAAAGCGTTGTCTAAAATATAACGTGATTGTTGTTGAATGTTTACAGAAAAAACTGTCTAATGTTCTTGGATGTATTTCTTGTCCATGAGTTAAGGAAAATGGAGGACAGGAAAATTCTGGAAATAGAATGTATCTTCTGTGTTGTGACTTAGAATAAGGGAAACGGACTGATAGAGGATAGGGTAATAAAATCAAAACTAGAATAACAAGTGGGATAGATATGTGCTTGTAGAAAAAAACAATATTGTGAGTGAAAGATGATCAAGGCTTGGAGGAATACGAGAAAATAAATTCTGTACTTATCCATGCATAAATTTTGGAATTGAATAAGCGTCAAAAGTTGGAATCATAGAATCATAGAATCGTTAGGGTTGGAAAGGACCTTAAGATCATCTAGTTCCAACCCCCAGGGACACCTTACGCTAAATCATATCACCCAAGGCTTTTATTTGTGACTGTAATTTTAACATGGATGCATTATCAGTGCTTATTTACGATTTTAACGAATGGGTTTTTTATAGTGTACATGCGTGTTCAGTTTATGTCCATTCCTGAATTGGAAAGTCTTAATCTCAGTCTTTCAACCTGCTTACTTAACAAGTCTGCTGGTAGGAAAGCTGTTGCTGCGATTACTGTGTAAGGTCAAGGAGCATATACAATGGAAGGCAATGTCAAGATCAGGGGTTGTGTTCCTTGGAGTAGTGAATGAAGGACAGTAGGTATTGCTGAAATTCAGGGAAGGTTTGCATAGTTGTAATGCTTAATGGGTACAGTCTGTTTAAGAAAGGAATGACTGACAGAAAAGTAATTTTGGTGAGTCTCCCACTCATTAAAAACACTAGGTCTTTTCCCAACTCTGTGCAGCTTGGAAGAAAGTTATTTTGGACTCATCTGCATCACAAGAATGAGGTGAGAGGATTGTGAAAGAGCACAGGATTGCTCCAGAGAACAGGATGATGAGCCCTGTAAGTGAAAGTTAAAAAAAAATGTGCTAATGCCAAGAACTTCCTTGTGAATGACTCTGGAGGGGCCATGCTCCCAGTTCAGAAACCTCATCTGAATTTCCAAAGGCTACATGGCAATGTGCATAAAAATGTCAGTTTCTTTAAAATGCCCTATCATCATAGGAGAGTCCTGTACTAGACCCCATCCTGGCAGAGGAACCCCTAGCCCATCACATCAGGGTGTGGGCATCCTGTTTAGATCACAGGAATGATTCCCAAACAGTTTGATCTTTTTGTTGTTGTTGTTTTTAAGTTCTCCAAAAGGACAGCTTAATAGAGCCAAAAACAGAAGAGGTAGTGGGTAAAAACCAATGAAAAGAAAATATGAGTGATAGTAGTAACTAACATCTGTTAACTCTTATGATGTTGAATCACTAATAAGTGGAAATATGAGCATCTGTTAATGCAGAAAGGCAGAAATGTTTGATTAGTATTTTTCTTTTGTATTTGGCATAAAGAAGGCAGGTATATATATTCATAGTCTGTAACTGATGAAATACTTTCCATTTAAACTGTAGCTCAGCAAGATTTTAAACTGCAAGTATTAAAATTAGAATTATTATTACTATCTTTTAATCAGTGGGTCTGGAGAATTTGCAGCTGGGACTTCTGAAAGAGCTGGTCAAAGAGAAATACTTGAGCTTTGGATTTTTCAGTTAGTTACGGAAACAGCAATGTTCAGAAGGTTGTAAAGAAAGATGAACCTCTGTGGCAAGCTGCCTGAGTGGCCAAATTGTACTTCATAAAAATCTTTTCTATATTCATCATCATTAGATATTTCAGTTCAACTCATTCATCTCTAAGGTGATGACTATTGTCACATTTTGAAGTGAGGCAGTCTTGACTCTTTTTTTGCATAGATTCAGGACCTGATCCTCATTTAGTATGAGTCAGGATAATGCTAGGCTGTCAGTGGAGCTACAGAAATTTGCTTTACCCTTTACCTTAGAATTAGTTCCATGACTGTGATTCAGTGTTTGGAAGTCACTGAGTCATTTTGGTGCAACCTGTCCCAGAGAGGATGTGATAAAGAGAAAGAAGGTGTGCCTGTTCACTCCTCCTGTAGTCCAGCTGCAGGACAAATGCTTCTGAGCACAGAACTGCAAACAGGCACACCAGTGTGTTCCCATGGTTATTAGCTCCTGCACGCAGGTACCATCAATGTTTAGAAAACTTTATTGGGAGAGCGTTTTTTAGGAGCCGTGTTACTCGAAGTGAGGCAGGCCTTGCAAGAAAGCTTCTCTGAGCAACTCCCTCACTTGCAAGGGATTGCACAAGGATGCAGTGTGACAGAGAAGGTTTCCTAATTCATTAGTGTGAGGCCAAAACCATAAAAACATACAGTTTTGCATTATATCTGGGCTAGCCATCATTCTAACACTGACACAGTGCCCCTGACAAAGCCTCTTAAATCTTTCTTCTTGGTGAAATGGGGATAGTTGTAAATGCTCTGCAAAAATATTGTAAAGATTAGTTAGATAAAACTGGTGACAGAATATTTAAATACCCACCTCTCTGGTGTAGCTATATACTGCTTCTTTTCACATGTGTAGCTCTAAGAATTATACACTGGTTGTGACTATATAGATATGAGAAGTCAATGTAAATTAACGCACTTCCCCTGGGCCACCCAGCCAGCACTTCTAGTGGCAAACCTAAAAGCACAAACCACATTCAAGCTGTAGAATAACCTATTTTCATGTTCTTTTCTATTTTGGGAGCTACTAGCTGGCTGGCAGCAGTTGTGCTAAGTGATACAATATGCTTAGAGAAGCAGCTACCTGGATGACCTGGATACCATTCCTCCACAGGGCTGCAGAAGACTCATTGTCATGCATGAGATAACAGAGATGTGTATCATGTGTATCATATATCTTCCATGGAAAACAGCCAGGATTCCATTACTAAGTATAGGTCAGGGGAGTGAGCCAGGCTTTGCACAGTTGCTCTGTGGTCATACTGGGTCTGAAGATAGTACCTTTTGTGCTAAGTTGACATATAATGTAACATTTGCTTGGGGGCTGGTGGAGGGGTAAGGGAAAGGGGACAGTCAACCTTTGTGCGTAGCATAGATTTGATTCAAAATCAGCTTGTTAGCAGTGATCCTAAGAGCATATATTAAGGGAGAGTTTAAGGTCTGGTTAGGGAAGGAAATAGGGAATTTGAAGCCTCTCACTGTAAGCCTCCTCGAAAAGAAGTAGATCATGTGCTGTTCACTGTATCTCAGAATGGGAGTGGCAAAGCTGCTGGCTTATTTGGACACTGACAAGGCACAACACGCAGTGCAATAAGAAATAGAAAATAAAGCAAGAGATAAGCTTATCCCACACCTGGCATTACCAGTCATCGGTCACAAGGAGCAATGACATTTTGCACAGTTAAGTTTTGAGAGAGACACAGTGAGAGTATATGGTTGGTCTTCCGGAGCGTCTCCACTAGCAGACCAAATCCGTCTTCATTGTGGATGAAAGATTCCTTTCTTCTTTGCAGTGTTAGTGTTTTAAATTTTTTGTTATTTCTGGTGAGTAGTGAATTGAGTCTGTTGTGATGACATGAAAGCAAATACGTTGTGCTTTGTTCCACTGCCTGTGAGACTATGGAAAAGTGGCTGAGCAGTAAGTGGATACAGCGAGATACATGGTTTACTTTTTTTACCCTTTGAGTTCGGTGTCGTAATCTGTCACCTTAAGAAGAGGTCACAGACTGATAGATCTAACTGCAGAGCTCCTTCCCTTTATTGCAGACTATTTACTTGGATGATGACGTCTCTTCCTTTGTGCAGATCAGAGGTTCTGTTCCACTGTTCTGGGAGCAACTGGGGCTTCAGGTAAACACACAATCAAAAAGCCTACCTTACTTATCTCTCTTGCTACTTGTAGTTCAGAGCTTCAATAGAATTTAGTTGGAGGTTTTTTTTAAAGAGCTGCAAAGTTCATTCAGTGAAAATGCTGAGCTCTGCCATTTTAGGTTTACAGGAAATTCTGCATGTTCAGATAAACAGAACTATATCAGGCAAATGCCTATAGTTATGTTTAATATTTTCATGTGTTTGTGTGCCTCTACAGGGAACTGTTTGTAAGGGATTGTGTTCTAATGTCCTAAGATGAAACTTGCAGCAGTATCTTTATAACATTTTCAGTTTAATTTGGAATAACCTTTCCTTCTAAAATGCTCGGTTGGCTTGATGATACTGACCTCCCCAGTAAAATTTGGAGTATCTAGGAATACCAAGAACTCTCTAGGAGTACATTACCTTGAAACAAAATATAATGTCTGGATGGTGTGTTTGCTGGATATCAGTCAAAAGGGTGATGATAATCTAATCTGATCTTCTGCAAGGCAAAGATGCAGAGTTTTGTCAGGAAATTCATCAAGCCTAGCGGCTTACATTTCATCTGTGACTTACATTTTATATACAGTTACAAGATCAAATAAGAATCATCCTAGAACTCTTTGCATTCTCTTAACAGAGGCATAAGCAATTGGAATGAGTATGCATTTATTTACGTATACATTAGTAGGGAGAATGCATAAAATAACTGGTTTTTTAGATACTTTAAAGATTGTTTGATACTTTCTTGTCATTAAATCTAGTACCTAGGCATTATTCAGAGCTACTAGATTTAGGGGAAAAGAAAGGTGACTAAAAGGTCTGTAGCGTTGTCTGTTAGCACCATCCATTGCCACACTTGCTTCTTTTTATAAAGCAGGTCTGCCCATATGGTCATGCACATGCCCTGCCCATGATGTAGCTGTGTCCAGCACTGTTGTTCCGTATGTTATGAAGCCAAAGAGCTTTTCCTGAAGTATTTTTGGCTAGTGGGTAGCATCTCTAGTTAAACAGAATTTTCAGTTTTTTATTAGGGGCACAGTCTGCCTTTTTGCCTAATCTGGATTAGATATGCAGCTTTCATTTATGTGGTGAATACTCATAACTCTTACTCCTTGGATGTGAATGTGCTGGCACTGATGTTAGAAAGAATTGCAGAAACTAACCTCGTGAAAACAAAGGAAGATGATGAAGTATGGGAAACAATGCATGATCCTATAAATAATTAGCAGTGTAGTTTTTGGAGACAAAAGAAGCTCCCTCATACTGTAATAACAATAGCTGTAATTCAAAAGGAGTTTAGGGCTCCTGTTGTTGACATATGTATTAAAAGTCCTATTAGACTGATGACACAGGATTTCTTCCTTCCTATTTTGAAAGGACCGTTCTGGTGCTTTTTTAGTTTGTGTAAATAATGAAAGACGAAAGAACTTGGGACCCTCAACCCATGGAACTGGCATAACTGCAGCCTTTTCTGCTGAGGGAAGGGCAGAAAGAGTGCTGGGCACACAGCATACTCGTGTGAGGCAGTGTGGGATATTTGCTAGAGGAAGCTGGTGAAGGGATGTGGTTTGTTTGGCCATAAAAAGATGTGTAGTTATTCCTTTGCTTAATGATAATCATGTTTTCACTTCTAGTTGAAAGCATTGTTGTCTAATAAAAGCTGTGGATTTTTGTATTAAGAATATTATGTGTGTGGGTGTGTGGAGTCAGCTGTAGGTGTCTGGTGCTGTTAAAGAGATGTTTTTCTCTGAAGGAATAAGGGAGACATCTAGTGATTTTAGGACTCTAGCAGTTTAAGAAGTTATTTTTCTCTTTTTTTTTTTTTTCTTCCAATATTTTCTTTTAGGTGGGTTCCCATCATCTAAGGCTTAACAGAGGTCTAGAAGCGAATGCTCCTGCCTTTGACAGGTAAGCTTCATTCCACTTTGGCCATAACACAGAAGCCTGGCATTTAACCAAGATTCTACTTTATGCCTTCATGGCAAATCCTGAGATATGTAAAACATGCAGCCAGTCTCCCAGGTGTTGTGGATTATTAAGTGGGTTTACTTAATTTATTCACTCATTTTTGTGCACTTTCCTTTCTGTTTTTAATGGTAATTGAATTAATTTGGTCTCCTGGCTTGTTTCTGTAAAAGCTAAGAAATACCAACTAACATGCAAAAGGAAAGTCCTTGTAACCCTTTGTGAGCCAACAAATGTGAATTTGCACTTAAAGTACGCAGAACATGTGTTCTTTACCACTGTAACCCAGGTAATTAAAAAGTAAACACTGCTTCCATTCAATTATGGACTTGTTTTTCTCCCCACTGCTATACAGAAATAAGCCTATTATTCTATGGTCAGTATTGTGTGATTCTATCACACTGATGCTTTTTTGCTTTAGCCAAAGACTGGCTTGTAAAACTTTCTAAACCATGAAGACTCTGCTTGTCAGCTGGAAACTGTAAAATAGCCATGCATTAGCTTGATTTCTTTGAATGTCTGTGAAGTGCTGTCCTTTAAGGGCAAACTCCCATGGATATCAGTGGGAACATTGACTGAAAAAGACATGAAGAATTCAGGCTGAGGAAAGTTTTCAGTGCATAAGTGCCAGGTCATGTGATTAGCTTCTGGTTTAGCTTGGTTTTGGCAAATCAGAGTTTATGTTGATTTTGGTTAAGGCCTCTTAATTCCCTGATTTCATTTACTACAACTGTTAACAAACATGGCGTTTGTGACTGTTAAGTTTCGCAGCACTGAAGAACCCAAACAGGGATTAGAACCTAAAGGGACTATGCACCATTACCAGTCCCTGCTCCAAAGGGTCTTAGCTTACATTCGCCAAGCTTTTTAAGGTTCTTAAATCCAACCGAATTCAAATGCCTTTGAGACTCATGGTCTTGTGGTCATCTGGTGCCATGGTAACTAGCCCTGCCAGTGCCCGTGAAGCTCCATCTTAAGAGGTTTGCATTCCACAGCAGAGAAACTTTATATAAAAGAAAACAAAAACTTATTTAGCATCTTCTTGTGCTACCCAAGAGATTGAGAGTACCTCAGCAAGGTACTTAGAGTAGCTTTCTTGTAAGAAACATGAACGTGAGTTTGATTATACTGTTCCTTCTTTCCATTGTGCACAGTAAAGCCTTTGCTTTGATCAGGTTATGGATGTCTCTGCTTACAGATCTGCAAAAGACAGTCTTTTGAAAATGGGTAAAGAATAAGCAACTGCTTATAAATAAAAAGATCCTGAAACTTAACAACCTGATACAGCTTTTCTGAGAATGTTAGATTGGATGTAGCCTATTAAATTTAACCATCTGATAGGTTAATATGTTGAGAAGACACTATGGGAAGCGAATGGTAATCTTGTTAGTGGATCTTTTGTGTCCTCTCTCCCTGGAAAATCCTCAGGCAGCTCTGCTGACAGTACTTAAGCGGGTGATCTAATCTCCAGCTGTTGTATGGAAGCAATATTGTCAAAGTAGGATTTTGATGCTGGGATCAGAGAGGTGCAAATGTATGGGAAGAGCTGGCATACAGAGAACTGGTTGCAGAATCGGGAACATCAATATGACCAGACAGTATATTTAGCCATGTTTCTTAAAGGCCATGATGATAACTTTTTCTTTCTTTTATCTCCTTCCATGATTTTCCTTGGGGCTTGTTTCTGGCTATAGGATTTAATGGTGCATGCCAGAAGATGTGTGCTTGCTATTTTCCCGACGCTTTGCCATTGTATGTCACTTTGCAACATTTAAGAGTTTTTCATTTATGTGAGACTTTATTTTATTTTTCTTGTCTATTTCTACCCAGCTTCCTTTTAAGTACTACCAAAGTGATGGTAGTACATGATGGAAGATGGCTTTAAGATCCAACTGTTTCCTAATGAGCCAGCACAACTCCTGTAGCACATGCATGCCAACTGAAAAACAATTACTGGGAGGAGAACGGATGCCTCTGCATCTGGGTAAAAGCTCTTGGCTTGAGAGTCCCTAAGCATCAGGTTTTGAGAGATGGCATAGATGCCAGAAAAACCCACCCACGTTATGCTTGTCCTATTTTGTTTTTACTGAAGAATCTGGGTCAGGCCACTTGGCTGAAAGGACCTTTGGTCTGATCCAGTGCAGCAGTTCTGTGATTACTAACCTTCCTGCTTAATTTAATTAAGCTGAGGGTGAATGTCTCAATGTTGCAGTAGCTTAGAGATGTTTGAACCTTGTCATCTATGGCATGTGTGTTTGTGCCGCTCTGGCTTTGGCACTGGAGTCCTAGGCCCCATTGCTGCTGCTACCTCTTTGTAGGCTCAGCCCTGCAAGATGCTAGGTGAATAAAGTGTAATATGTTTTTTTTTCTCTTGTTGTCTTTCCTATGTAGTTCCCAGGCTGACAGCCAAGAGGTGGGAGCATACAAAGGGCAAAGCTAACAGTGACATAAAAGATCTGGGGCCTGTTTCATAAGATGCCTCTTTTTTTAAGTTCAGTACAGAATACTGTGTCCATTAATTGCATCCGTTCACCATTTGTACTTTAATAACTGATTGCAAGGAAACTGAGGATGATGTCTGTAGCTGCTGTGGCTGAAACTTTCTGCTGGATGGAGCAACCAGTGATCTTGACTTCTGTATTTTAAAAAAGGTAGTAGGCAACATAACATGGTTTTTTGTTTAGTACCGATTATGGTTACTTTTGCTGTAGGCATATGATGCTTCTGAAAGAGCAGTATGGAAAACAAGTGATCGTTAACCTGTTGGGAAGCAGAGGAGGGGAGGAGGTGCTCAACAGAGCTTTTAAGGTAAAAGCAATATATTTTTTTTTTTTAAACTGCTGATTTCCCCTGAGCCTTCATGTTCTTCTGTTTTCCTTCTGGCCCAGCAGGTGGTGAATAGTTTATCTAAAGAAACTGTTATCTCTTTATTAGATATTACATACTGGGAGGGTGGTGCTTCATAGTCTCATGGCTTAATTTCCAGCTCTGCCTTTCTGCTTATTTCTTCACACGGTTGTGCACATCCTCTTTGATTGGGCTTTAAAAAAAATATTGTCTTAATTCACCTAAGAGTAGTTCTCATTTGCAAAAATGAATTGTAGTCAGCTTTGTAATAGTATATAGTCACCTGTGCAGTCAGATGCCTGATGGAATTGCTGGAACTGCTTGGAAGCCAGGCCCTGACCCTGGCTCACAGAGCGTAAGCCAGCTGTCTTGCTCTGATTTTAATGGAAAATAGCTATCTTGCACTGATTGTGATGGGAATTAGTTGCCTGAGTACCAGATAACAGTGATGCATGGAGAGAGGTTTTCCTGGCCCCTAAATGTTCCCAGGCACAACTAATACCTGAAAGCAGGAATGTCAGGCATTGTAGAATTAAAGTTGCACTGAGATTTAGTGCAATATTATCATGGCCAGATTTTTAAAACTAATGTGAAGCCACAGATTGGCACGGAGTGGGGTTTGCAGCAGTGAAATAGGTGTCTGAATCTGGCAGGAGGTTGATGGAAGTCTGCCTCTGAAACGCCTGTTGCTTTAGAAATCCAGTACTTTGGAGTATGTCTCCCTAAGAATAATATGAAGAATGGTTAAAGTACACACCTGTAATAAGAGTTATGTATTTATCATTGGTAAAGAATGATACAACAGTCTGAGATCAAATGTTTACTGTGTGAAACTAAGCAAAATGAACATTGTAGTTAAATAGAGGGATTTGTTTCCCTCTCTGTTGAAATATGTACTTGAGACAAGGAGCGGCTGGAGGGTTTTGGCAGTTTTTCTGTGTGACCATTTCCTCCTCCTCCAAAAGAGCTAGGGAGGACTCCCAGCTTTCCAAGCGGAAACTGACAAAGTGAAAGTCTTCTTCTATACAGAATGTAGCCAAAGAGAGTATTTGTGACTAAGGCTTGCAAGGCAATGAGGAAGGTACAGAACTGAAGTCTGGTCCTAGCTTCTGTTTTTAGCTTCTTCCTGAATTTCTGCGTAACACAGCTAAGCCTTTATAATGTCCTGTTTTCCCTATCTTTAAAATAGTTTTTATGGTTTATTTTGCAAAACCACTGAAATTTAAGGGTAAGAGAGAATCACTTCTGAATACAAATCTGACATTTCTTGCAAATTTAATGCTGATATTTTATCAAACTCTGATGATGTTTAAGACCATGTTCATGGCAAGTACCATACAACCAGAAGTTAAGTCAGAAACAGGGCATCTCTAGAATAAATACATTGCATTTGTTCATTTATTTTAATGAAAGACCAGTTTTGTTTAAATTTTAAAATTTATCCCGCTTAAAAAAAATAAAAAATTATGAAAGCAATCTGTGAGCTGAAAAAAATTAAGGCTGACAGCACAGGAACCTGAAATTTTGTACCCATTCAAAACAACCACCTCTTGGGCTTACCTTTATGTTTTAATAAATGGATGTTTGGAGAGACTATGTAGTTAATTTTTACTTAAATGATTTGAAAGGGCTTGAATTAAAAGTAAAGTAGTTTATAGGGGAATGGTTTGGAATGAAAGCCTTTCTCCTCTTATGTCATTGGTTTATTTCTTTGTTTCTTCATCTTCCTTTGCTTGTATTCCTTCCTTTTCTCCCAGCTCTTGCTGCAGTCTTAGTCATTTTCATCAGAGTTGGTTCAAAATATTCTTGTAATTACTGCTGCTGGGTTCCCTTGATCAGAATGTCACCACTACCATTCATTTATACAGCAGGAACAAGTGAAAAATTGTAAATGACCAACTTAGCATCAGCTGTTGCCAGACCAAAAATCAATACTGTTCCCAGTAATGCTGTTCCTCCCATAATCATTCTCAGTAACAGATGTAATTATATTTACAGTAAAAGCAGTGCTGTAGCATAGAGTTAGGAATACTCTGACAATGATCTACACCAAGGCAGTGGGTAAATACTCTCCTCAGCAGCTGTAAAGGCAAGTTGAGGTGTCAACAAGAGAGAAATGGATACCAAGTATTACACCAACAGTGTAATGAAATAGATTTTGCACATCCCCCTCCAAAACCATGCAACACCTTTAAATTTGTTTCTGCAGGGAAGGCTTAATGGCTTACTTGATATAATTATACTGGCGTAACTGCTGCAACTGTACACTTTTAATGTAATATCAGAATTGTTTGTTCAGTTTGTGTCATAATATAAGTGGAGAAAAGAATCCATCTCTTGGGATGAGAATGTGCAGGAAGAAAGGGAATAGACAAAGACATGCATAGTTAGAGTTAATGTAACAGTTTAACAGTTTTCTCTGCTTTGTCATGGAGAGCAGGATGTATTATTGTTGTATCTATTACAGATAATGAAATTTGTGGTGATTACAGAAATATGTGTGAGGTCATTGAAATTCGAGATGAAATAATGAGACTATTTGTGCCTCTTCTTTCACTTTTTGTGGTATGTTTCCTGGGATATAATTTTTTTCTTACTTACTTCCTAGGCAACCTCTACCTAAGTTTAAGGCCATGTTTTCCCATGTGTTTGCACTTCAGGAATGGTTAAAACAATACACCTATGCACCGTTATGCTCTTCTACCTTAAGCAGCTCTGGATAACCTTCTCATCAGGGTCCTGGAGGTCCTGAGCTTGCCCAGAGCCATATACCCTTGTGGTCAGAGGTAGCAGCTCACTGCTGCAGGGCTACGACTAGCCAAGGTGCAGACAGCAGCAATTCCGAAATATACTTTGCAGTTACAGTTTGAGTTCCCCTGCCGAAAAATTGGGGTCTAACAATCCAGATTAGTTTTAGAAAGAAAACAAATGGGGGACTTCAGTTGCTTTTTTCATGTCTGGCCTTTCAAAATTCCCAACGAAATTCTCAGTATTAAAAACATGATAAAAAGTAAGCTCAGTAGTGATAAAAGCACACTGGTATCAATCCCTACAGTGTGGTTTCAGCAGAATTTGGTTTCCTCCTTTCTCTGTCTAAACAGAAACTGCTATGGGCCTCTTCCCATGCGGCAGACACTCCTATGATAAACTTTGACTACAAGTTTGCAAAAGGTGGGAAAACTGAGAAACTGGAAAATTTGCTGAGGCCTCAGCTGAAGTTGCATTGGGAAGACTTTGGAATCTTCACAGAGGGCGAGAATGTAAGTCCACGGTGAGTGTCCCTGCCCCTCTGTCCCAGCATAGCAAGGCACCACCTGGTTGATTTCTTGCTGTGTTTGGACCATGAGTGTAAATGACCATCTTGAAATATGATTTTGAGACAAAGTGTAGTCTTGGTGCTAAATAGATTGTTTGCTTAACTGCATCTCCATTGTTTGGAATCTGCAAAATTACCGGTGCATGGATTTGCTAATACAATGTTGCAGATGTAGTCAAATAATTAAGACAATTTAATGGAATACATTGTCATTATCAAAATGTGGGTGGGAATATTCAGGCTGAATATTTGATGATCTTATTCAATCAACTTACGATTAGATAGTATTTTAAAATATATCTTTTTTTTTCCTCCCTCCTCTTGTGTTTGGTTACCAAAGTCTGCAGACAGGTACTTTTCGAATTAATTGCTTGGACTGCCTGGATCGTACTAATAGTGTTCAGTCCTTCATTGCACTGGAGGTGAGTTTGTCAGGGGACCTTTTGTGGAAACATGTACTGCATACCTGGTCTGTTCCATGGCAAAGACAAGAAAGAGGACATGAGCCTCATTTATACAAGTCTGTTTTGCCCGTACTGTGATAAAGAATGGTACTGGCTGGAATACTTAAACTGAGGATAAAAAGCAAAAACACATTTAAGAACAATGTCACTGTTGTTTTTTCTCCTTCTACACCTAATCCAGATCCTCCTTGCTCAGTTAGAGAGCCTTGGATTGAACTCTAAATCTGTAATTGAGCGCTTTTTGGAATCCTACAAAGTAATGTGGACTCTTAACGGTCATAATCTGAGCAGAGTATCAACAGGCAGTCGTGCCCTTGAGGGGAAGAACAAGGTAAAAAAAACAGCAAAACTGTTTATTCACAAATAAAGAAAGATGTCTGATTTACTCTTTGGTGTCTGAGTGATGACATTCGGTCACTAATGATTCCTGTTCAATGCAGGTTGGGAAGCTCAAGGATGGTGCCCGCTCTGTGTCTCGCACTATTCAGTCAAATTTCTCTGATGCAGTAAAGCAGGAAGCCATAAAGTTGCTGCTCATGGGTGACTTCTTCAGTGAGGAGTATGCAGACAAAGGCAAGATGCTCATGGACCACACTGCACTGCTGGGTGAGGCTGGTGTAAATCCTTTGCTTTTCTTCTGTGTCTTTTTAGCTGTCAGATATAATCAGTTGCACCCTTTTGAAAAAATCAATAAGCAAGCTACTTTTGCACAAATCTATTGTTTAAAGCCATGCTTTCAAGTGACCCTAGCACAGCTCCGTGTGTTTTAATTCCACTAAGCTTATTTCTCATATTTTGTTTTGGACTTCTAAGTATGTCTGCTCTTTGATGGTGATCTCCTCTGACAGTTTAGAGAAGTTGGACCAGAGGGAAAGATTTTAGGGCTGTATTCCCAGCCTGGTCCTAAGTTTGTCTTGAGGATGTCTCTTGAGCTCAGACCTTTTATCTCCTTACTTTTGGCCTGTGGTTTGCGCATGCTTTTAGCATTTGGATCTTTAAAAGCACAATTACATTGATATGTTGGTTCATCCCCTGCTTTACTCCAGAGCCCGATAGTCCACAACATACACGTATTGGTTTGCACCCGTCTAGGGTAAAGCACCTTATGTCTCTCTGAGAAAATACTTGTTTGCAAAATGTAGGATAATTGCACCCACAAGCAGTATCAGGTGGTCAGTTTGCTTTAAAGAGCTACCAGATATTAGTAGGATAGACTTGAAGCATTCAGCACCACTTCAATCCTGGGGCTGTTCACTGATACGGACCACAAGGAAGATTATAGATAGCTTCTCCATGCCTGACTGCCAATGCAAATCAGATAGTTAAAGATTAAGGTTACCTCAGTCGCTCAAAAGAAGCGCACTGCTAATTTTCTGTGCTCACCAAAAATAAGTGAATTATAGCAGTTTCCTGTGAGGAGTTCTGACCAGGCTAGAGAGCCACAACAGTGCTAGATTTGGACTCGTGTAAGACCCTGGTCTCTGCATTTCCCTTCACACCCTAAACTTTTTAGGACTTCAGTTTAATTCATAACGTGACATGCTTGATTACTTGTCCTATTTTTGGCTAGGATAGAGTTAATTATCTTCCTAGTAGCTAGTACAGTGTTGTGTTTTGGATTTAGTATGAGAATAATGTTGATGACACACAAATGTTTTTAAGTTGTTGCTAAGTAGTGCTGATACTAAGTCAAGGACTTTTCAGCTTCTTATACTGCCCTGCCAGCAAGAAGGCTGGAGGGGCACAAGAAGCTGGGAGGGGACACAGCCAGGACAGCTGATCACAACTGACCAAAGGATATTCCATAATGTATGACATCATGCTCAGTATATAAACTGGGGGGAAAGCTGGCCAGGGGCTGCTGCTCGGGAACTGACTGGGCATCAGTGGTGAGCATTGTGCATAACTTCTTTTGTATATTCAAATTTTTATTATTGTTATTACTATTATCACCTTAATTATTTTCTTCCTTTTCTGTCCCATTAAACTGTCTTTATCTCGACCCACAAGTTTTCTTACTTTTTCACCTCTTTCCCCCATCCTGCTGTGAGGGAGGGAGGAGAGAAAATGACTGTGTGGTGCTTAGTTGCCAGCCGGGGTTAAACCACAACATCACTGTAGGCTAGACTGAAAAGGTTAAAGGAGCAAAAATAATTTGTTTGCTTATTACTTGAAGAAGTGCAGAAAAATGTATGCTGAAACTGAGTGAATGGCCCTTCAAAGGCTTTCAAAGAGTGCCTGGTTTCTGGAAGAGAAACTGTTGGTGTCAACTCCAGCTATCTTGTAGTTCATGCCATCACCATTGGAGTTATTCCTTAGCTTTTGTGTTGTTGCTGCTAGATTAATGTCATTATTTCACACTGGCTGTTGTTTCTGTGTTGTTTCTGTTTGTATGCTTTCTGTCCTTTTACAGCACATGCTTTTACACACCCTCTTTCTCTTTCCTCTCTTTTATCAGTAACTCCAAGTATTTTGAAGGCCATGTCAGAGCGTCAGTTTGAATTCACAAGCTTCAAGCGTGTTCGTGTTGCCACAGGGACCTGGAATGTGAATGGGGGGAAGCAGTTTCGAAGCAACATCCTTGGTACCAGTGAGCTGACAGACTGGCTGCTGGATTCTCCCAAGCTCTCTGGAGTTTCTGAATTTCAGGGTAATACTTCACAGTCAAAATATGTAAGCAACATTTGCTGGCATCTCTGGAGACAGTGAATTGGGACACACGACTTGACCAGCTGTTCTTTCCAAAGGCAGTGCATCTTGGATGGCATTTTTCTGTCAGTTCTTAGGGGTGTGGGCTTGTGCTGCCTTCCTGCAGCAGTAGAATCATGTCTGAAGAGTTTCTGACACTCAGACCACCTCCTCAGTTTATACCATGTGACTGTTTTGAACTTTTCATGCTACGATGGGGTGTATCTGCTTATTCTGCATTCCATATTTCATTTTCTTCTTCCATATTCTGTTCTTTGTTCTTCATTGTAAGTGGGAACTACATTCTTACATGCCCTCAGAATGTCTACTTGGTTTTTATCTGGAGCTAAACATACCTGTACAATCTGAACTCTGAGATTGTCTGGAAATGTTATTATCAAAGCCTTCAGACAAAAAGATTTATTTTTTGAAGGCAATTTCATTTTCTTTTCAGTATAGAAAGCTCTTATACTTGTGGCTTGTTTAAATTGGCTGCTGAGTTTCTTACTTGCAGAACAAAGTCAGATATTGCAATTGATCTACAGATTTTATTAAGGAAAATGAAAAGTGAATGTTCTGCCATTTAAAAATTGAGTGGTTACAAAACTATGGCAAAACCTGTGCTTTTGTTGTTACAGTGGAACACTTAGCTTCCTGCAGGCATCAAAGGAGTAGTCCTGTGCCTAAACT
The DNA here is from genome assembly GCF_028554395.1 of Pezoporus wallicus. Taxonomy (NCBI): domain Eukaryota; kingdom Metazoa; phylum Chordata; class Aves; order Psittaciformes; family Psittacidae; genus Pezoporus; species Pezoporus wallicus. The sequence continues at coordinate 4,001,263 of NW_026635157.1, forward strand.
TGAAGCTCAGGAATTCATTCCCCAAATCTTTGGCTACTTGCACAAGTTGTCTTGTTTGAACCCCCAGTGCTTAGGTACATGGATACGTGACTAGGTGCAGACCACTCTACTCTGAGCATCTTAGGTGGGTGATTGGTCCAGTCTGTTTCAGGAACAACTGAGATGTGTTAGTGCATGGCTGTGTTTGTGATATTAAAATCTCTTGAGTGCTTGTCATGTGCTAGCCTTGCCAGGCCTTCCCCTGAGACAACTGGAGAAGCAGGACTGCATGGTACATGCAGTCATAATGTGATAGGTATAAGCAGCTTCAGGAAGAGAGCTGACTAATGTGAACAGAGCTAGGGTGTGACCATGCAAATGTCTGTGTTCATGGTAATGTTAATGCAGTGCCTACACAAATGGGTAAGTGTTCAAAGACAAATGTCCAAAATTATTAATGAGAAATGCACATGTGACAGTGCCTGTCGTGTTAAGCCAGTAAACGAGACTAGCTGTCATGTGCTAGTTTCACCCTTGTGCCTACAGAGAGTTGCTGCATATTTTACTTCTTTTTCTATTCATGTTTTCTGGGGCATATCTGATTCAGGCTCTTATGGTTGTCTGCTGTTTAGGTCTTCATGTTGAATTAAGTTGCTGTTACCTTGGCCATATGACAGTTCAAAAAAAAAAAATTATAATCCCTTTAGGCAGTGGACAGACCTGATGGGTCGACTGATATACTGCACAATATGAGAGCATTTGATCTTTGGTGTTTTACAAGTGTATTATCCACAGGCCTAGGCCAGGGAAGAAAGGGTCACTGTGCTCTGGAGTGATCTAACCCAACCTTAGGTATGGGTGATCATCTAAGAAGATCTCAGAAAAAAAAGAAGAATAATCTTCAAAGTCTTCCTTAAACTGGTAGATAAATTTACTAAAGGCATTGACATGGAAATGACATACTGGTGTCTGGCCAGTAAGTGCAGTTCCATAGGATTGGTGTGGAAAACTAAAAGCATGTTGAGTAAAATGGCAAGTGAATGAAAGATGGTGGGTAGTGAGATGATGTGGCTTTAGTGATGAGTAGGGTGAGGGAGAGAGAGCATTGAATATTTTCTCATCTTAACACAGCTATAGTAAAATGCTCTATAGTGAACTGCTTCCTGCAAGAGAGATGGAGACCAACTGGTGAGAGAAAAGCAGGAAAAAAATTCAGAGGAACTGCAGGGGTTGTTTTGTGAGATTAGATTAAAGGAATTATGAATATGTATATCTTGGCAGGGGTTACACAAGCTAGAACTACAGGAGTGATCTCTAACAAATCAGAATACAAGTTGTTAGAAGAAATAACAAAATAGTAATTCTTGCATGACTTTTCCTTTTTTTGCCAACAGATGATAACTTCCCTCCTGATATATTTGCAGTGGGGTTTGAAGAGATGGTTGAATTAAATGCAGGGAATATTGTGAATGCCAGGTAGGTAAAAACAAAACAACAACAAAGAAGAGAAAAGCCATCAACAAAACACACAGAGGCAACCCCGCCCCCCCCCCCCCCCCCCCCCCCCCCCCCCCAAAAAAAAAAAAAAAAAAAACCACAAAAACCCAAATGACCAACAAAATAAACCCTCAAACCACAACTCAATACAAAACAACAACAACAAAAAACCCACCATCACAATCCAAATGCATTCTGCTCCCCCAGAGGAACCAGCCAAACAAAAGCCTCCACAGTTGTTCTTTTTTATGGTCAGATGTACAGAATACTTTCTTCCAAGCCTGTTGCTTGTAATCATAGCTGGAAATATGTTTGCCATTAACAAATGGCACTGGGAAGGTGTTTGAAGTGCTGTTTTTCTGTGAACTTCTGTACAGTGGAATATATGTTTCTAAGTCTCTTAAATCAACATTGGCAGAGAAGAATTCTGATGGTTAACACTGATTTAATGCTTGTCCTTAAATCCCTGTCTGATGTTGGAAAAATGTCCTCAGTGACTACAAACATAATTGGCATTCTTGTGGGAATTTTAAAATTAATTAATGTTTCTGTGGCTAATTGTGTTTATGAAAATTATGGCTAGAGAAGGAGTTAAAGGCAAAGCCTGAGCTTGGCATGTCAGCATGCACAGGAGGCTGTTGTGTATACTGGTCCTTTTGAATCTGGATTGGGGTTGGAAGAATTTTCCAATGTGGATCCATCAGGCTGACCAGTTAGTTCTCTGTTTTGGGAATGGCAAGTTACAGCTACAGTCATCTCCCAGTCAGGGAAGATCTCCTTTTCTCTGTGACCACAAGAAATCTTACAATTCATGAGAATGACATGTATTTTTGTTTTTATGGCTATGATTACTACAATCTGCTTCCAGTTATCCCCAGTGAATAGGGATATCAAACATCATGTGAGCATGGATCTTTCTAAGCATAGTAGACAAAAAGCCTCTCATGTCCAGAAGTAGGATAACTGTTTCTGTGTGCTGTGCCTGGGCTCACTGACCCTGCTAACTCTGGACTGGCTCACAAGGAGGTATTAATCTGATTCTGCCATGCATCCATCCTACAGCACTTCCAGTTCCACAGCCTAATGGATGTCTGTAAAGCTGAGGCACAGTTAATCTGCTCATTTTATTGACTGCATGTGGTTTCTTTTGATTCCATTAAATGATTTTATGTTTGTTCCAGTACAACAAATAGAAAAATGTGGGGAGAGCAGCTTCAAAAAGCAATTTCCAGGACTCATCGCTACATTCAGCTGACATCAGCACAGCTTGTTGGTGTTTGTCTTTTCATCTTTGTACGACCATACCATGTCCCCTTCATCAGGTAAAAAACAAAACAAGAAAACCCAACCACCCCACCCAACCTGTGTTTTCAGTAACATCTGTTGTTGGAACATAGCCAACAAAGGGTGGGGCTGGTTTTTCAGCTTGGTGGGGTCTGTGCAAAACTGGTTTCTGGTCTCTGTTCAGTGTGGGAGACAGACATGTTTCCCGGCAGCTGTAGGCTGGAGTCCATCCTGCTGGGTAGCACAAAGGCCAGGCAGCCCCAATATCTTCCTCCGGTTGAGCTGAGAAGCCGGGCATGCTTGGACAATCATGGTGTAGCACCTTGTTTAGGTGCTGTCTTTCTGGAAAGGGAATAACCTGAGCTAGTAAGTCCAAGAGTTCAAATGAAGGCAAGCGCCTCTTCCTGAAGGACATGTTTTACAGGACTAGTTCCAGACCTGAAAAGAATGGTGGAAAATGTGGAAAGGGAAGTGAGGGAAAGAGAGCTATTTTGCCATGTGACATTTTATAGAATCAAGAGCTTTTAGGGCCCATTAAATGTTTATCTCTCCCAGATGTTACAAGAACCGGAACCATGTGCCTAGTCTGGAGGGTTCAGAGCTGTGTTTCCTCAGCTTGCTAGTACCAATGTCCCTGGAGACTGACCAAACTCCTCTTCCCCCTAGAAGATTACCAAGCCACAGGGAATATCCGCATTAAAATGCAGTGGTCAAGAATTGTGCAGGGTGAGCATAAATAGGTAGGAAATAAGTAATTAGTCAAAACTACCTTTGGGCATCTGTCTGACCTTGAAGTCTAGAGTGGTCCAATAAGTGCCATATACCCCATATTAGGGCACTGATAGGCCACTGCATTTTGTGATCAAAATATCAAAAGCTGCCTCTTTCTTCCTTCTGATCTCTTATCCACTGAGAAGATCAGTGCAGAGCTTGTTCAACATCAAGTGCTGTAGGCTAAGCAGAGTAATGCAATCCAGGTAACTGTGGTGGTCTTGCATTGCTGCCTTCCCAGTAATCTTTCTTCAGCATGATTTTAAAAAATTACATGTTTCTGCTGTCATGAAGCAGTCCAGAGGAGAATTGTGTCTGCCAGTTTTTGACTTTTCACCTGGCTTAGAAGAAATTTGAGTAATCCAGCAGGAAGTGCTTAACTTAAATGGAAATCAGAAGCAAAACAGCACAGTGGCTCTGCTGCAGCTGTCAAACTGGATGTAATCCTTTGAAATTCCAGAGGAAGAGGGAAGGGTTTGATGTTGCTAATCAAATTTCATGAGTTAATGCTGATGTGCTGCTATGTGTTATGTGAGTGTAATCAAACCTAGCCTGTATGCTTGTGTAGTTTTTTCCCATGCCCAGAAAAGGAAAACAAAAATTATCAGAAGTGCAAAAGAAGGCTTCTGTGCTTACAGAAAAAAAAAAAAAAGCTTAAGCTTTTTTGCTTACCTAAGGGTGTCTTCTGGTAGTTTTCTGCAGTCATGAAAAGAGAGAAAAAGAGGGAGGAAAAAAGATAGAAAGGTGGGGATAGAAGAAAATCAAGAAGGGAGGTAAGAGAGCTGTAGTGTCTTACATCATTCAAATCATGAATGCCTGACAGTAACTGAAATAAAACTTAGTCCACCTGCCTCTTACTTTAGCAAGTAATATTCTAGTCCAGATCTGCTTGACTTATGTCTAGAAAGTAACATTTTCTCACTAGGAAGGGCATGTGTGGTGCTGGGGTTGGTTACAGCAATGATCTCGTCATTTACTTACCTGATCAGAGAGGCATGCTTTATTCTCAGAGTAGAGTGGCCATCTGGGAGAAAATATCCTGCAAGCAGGTGGTCTGCTTTGCCAAGTCATTTTTCTGTAGTGAAGTGTATGCTAATCATGACACTGAAATGCCATGTAATTAAGAACATAAAGACCCTAAGCAATTTGTCATCAGTACAGAACTCATTTTAGGAGTTAGGTGTAAATAGTTGTATCCAATAATCACTGATTTTATTGCATCTGATTTAACAAATTATGGGTTATGATCTTTAATTGACTGAAAAATCTGGCACCAACTTCGAAGTTGGCTTTTAACATGTGGTAACACTAATGAAATTGTTAACTGCCTGAAAAACAGATTGCTGTATGTTCAAAACCAAAAGGAAATGTAATAGTAAATTTAGTTATTGTCTGTATTTTAAAGATCATAGTAGATTTAAACTTGAAAAATATGTTTTGTAGAAATTCCCAATATTTCGGAAATAGTGTCTTGCTCATCTGTTTGGAAGAGATAGAGGAGGGAAATACATTCAAATAGTTTTATTTCTCTGCTGTTGTATTATATTTACTTTGAAACACAAGTATGTGAGCATCATAAACCAAAAGATGAGCCTAAGACAACAAGTTTTCTGGAGGGGAGAAGACATGGCATTCTAAACTGGCTTTTCCTTTATGTTGCAGGCAAACCTGATTGAATGTTTGTCCCTGCAGCGCTTTACTCTCTTGTCTTTCTATTTTTACTTTTTTTTTAATATAGGGATGTAGCAATAGACACTGTGAAGACAGGAATGGGAGGAAAAGCTGGAAATAAAGGGGCAGTGAGCATTCGTTTTCAGTTCTATAGTACTAGTTTCTGCTTTATATGCAGTCACTTAACTGCTGGGCAGACTCAGGTGAAAGAAAGAAATGAAGATTATAAAGAAATCACACAGAAACTCAGCTTTCCAATGGTAAGTGTATGTGCATGTATGCTAAAAAAAAATTGAGATAAAGGCTGTATCTTTGCATTATGAAAGCTGATCTCAGGCTGTCTTTGATGACAGGTCATATCAAGGAAGTCATCTCAGTGCTATGGAGAATGGGCTTGTAGGACAATGGTAAAACATTTCACAAGAGACCAGATAACACCCAGCATAGCACTCACTTTACAAATGTTCTACCCCTTTCAAAAAATGTAGTTGCTGCAGTGCTTGAAAAGTCCTTGCATTTGAACGGTTTTGAAGTTTATCATTCACAAAGGTGCAACTTAACTGACAAATCTGTAGGGCCTCATGGATAAGATCTAGGTGTCTGGCTAGAGAGCATAATATCAATAGCACTTGCTGGCACTAGTTAGTAACAGTACCTAAAAGACCATCCATGCCACTCAGAACACGAGTGCTTTAGCTGCTCCTGCTCGCGTATGACATACCAGTTGTCGGCCATTGACACGGTACTTTCTGTTCCCTTCACTTTGTGCTTACAAATGTGTCACTTCCAAGGAAGGCTGTTTGGCTTTCCTCAGTGCGTGGCAAGTAGGCTTAGCTGCTCTAGCTGCACTATTGTATGTGTATGAATAACTTTTTCCCTAAATTGTGTCAAATCAATCATCCTAGTGTTTTATTTCACACTTGTCTCCTCAGGCCAGTAGATGACTCATGAGATTTAGTAGCAGTTCTCCTTTGCTGCCTTCGATGTTGGTTGCTTTAATTTCCACAATATTTTATTTCTCAGACCTCCCTGGAGAGGTCCTAAACCAAGGAGGGAATGGACCAGCTTGTGTATTCTGGTTTGTCAGCAAAAGATTGCATTTAGGTTGCAAAGCATAAAATTTTAACTTCCTGTTGTTTGCAAGGTTTAGAGGCTTGGCACATGCAGCGTATCAATAAGTTGTTTTATGTAAGAACTAACACTGAAAGTCTGGACGTCCTGCATAGAATATCTGTTCCAAATGGCCATAAAGTTGTGCTCATGGTAGTTTTTTCCTTCTAATACCTCATTAGCTATTTTATGTCCTTTACATTTGCAATGGCTAAATGTACCTCTGTTTGCAATGCATAGAAAGAGTGCCCTCTAGTGCTGTGACAGCCACAGCTCTGGTATGATTTCTTTACAAATCTCTGGGTATTAGAGGTTTATAGCTTAAAGGAAAGGAAGGAGGAAGAAGGAAAAAAAAACCAGAAAGACTGGTTAGAGGATGGGATGTAAAATTTAGAACTGGAGTGAATTTTCATTGACGTTTTATTTCAATATATTTACCAAACTACAACAGGCACATAAGATCAAATTTGGAGCTTGTTCTTACTCAGAGCCTATGTCATTGAATATTCCTTGGTAGCAGAAGCACATTTTGTGCTATATTTAGAATATGTAAACATATGTGGGTGAAATGTGTTAGGGAAACAAGCGTATGTTTTTAATATTCATGATAGCCAAATTGTGAATATAAAGCAGGGATCCTGGCTTAGACATACCTTCAGGAAACAGGGGTCAGAGCCTGAAACTCTTGTTTACAAATTCAGCTCAGCTGGATGCAAAAGACAGTGAAGGAACTGTTCCATTTTAGCACAAGGTGGATTTTAACAAATAGAATGTGGCAAGTAGGTCCAGTATTTAGTAATTCAGAGAAACTGGGTTCTACATTTCAGTGCATTTAAAATGTGTTTTCATTAATGTGATTTAACATTAACAGTATTCTGTACCTCCAAACTAGGGGCAGAGCATGTTCTCACATGACTATGTCTTCTGGTGTGGTGATTTTAACTATCGCATCGATCTGACATATGAGGAAGTGTTTTATTTTCTCAAACGTCAAGATTGGAAGACACTTTTGGAATTTGATCAACTACAACAGCAAAAATCCAGTGGAAAAGTAAGGCAGTGTGTCTCCTTTCCTTGAATACCTGTATTTTGGTTTGGTCTGGTTCCTTGAGAGAGTAAAAAAGTTGCATTTTCAGACCCTTGTTTGTGGTACATGAAAGTACTAATTTGTTTAAAAATCAGAATGTTGTTTGTTTGCAAGGAAGCAGATGCATGACAATGGCACCTACCTCATCTGTGATTTGATCAAAGAGATGGTATTTGTCTTCATAGATTTTTAAAGACTTCCATGAAGGGACTATTAATTTTGGACCAACATATAAATACGACGTTGGCTCAGAGGCTTATGATACAAGTGATAAGTGCAGAACCCCAGCCTGGACTGACAGAGTGCTTTGGTGGAGAAAGAAACTGCCTTTTGAAAAAACAGGTGCGTAAGATCCTTCCTCCTCCTTTATCTGAAAGTTGTTTTAGATTTCATCCAGAATCCACATAAGGGTGAATGGTGAGGAAGTGAGTTACTGAGTTCTGGACATAAGGGAATTTAATCTAGTGTATGGTGAAGAAGTGAGTTAGTGAGTTCTGGGCTGTCGGTTGTCTTTAGATGTGTCCTGTAGGCTTTGTCAAATTGCGGTAGCTTTACTCTAGCAGATATTCTTTCAGCTTCACTGGAATAACTTGTAGGGCTAGAAAGAGCCATTTCTTCATGTGAACAAAGGGCTCATGCTAGAGAATTAAAAGGTGCTGGGAGTTCTCTCGGGAACGGAAAATAATCCAGCTATAGCAATCTAGAAATTATTCTGGTTTTTTTTCAACAGAATCGTTAGTCCACGTAAAGTTCCCATGTTCTAATGGCTAGGTTGTTGCCACTGTTGTCCTCAGCAGATGTATAAGCACTTTTCTGTAATTTCTTCTGCCATAGTAATTCTTAGGAATATTTTTGCTAGCTTCTGGAATCGGGGGTGATTCCATTAATTAGTGTTTGTAAAGTACTTTCTGATCATGAGTGGCCAGCACAGCAGAAGGGCTCTTTTCACTTGTTATTCATGAGTTACACGAACAAAATAAAAAATATTTCTTTGTGTGTCCAGGGACAGTTTTCATAACCGTTCTTTCAGTCTGTAGGTACATCCCCTGGTGTGTATAAAATCTGAACAAAATCAGATTTAAAGTGTAATTGCTGGAGAAGTAGTTTAGTTTGTGCCTGCAGATTTGCTTTTTCACATGCCTGGGAACTACTGCTTGGAATCCAGCTCATACCATGAGTACACTGATGGTAAAAGGTAAAAAGCAAAACTAGCGCATTCAAAGAGTATGTGTCAGTGTGATACAGAGTTATATGCTCTTATTAAAGGAATGAAAAATAATGTAAAATGAGGAGCTTAAACCATTGAAGGAGATGTAATCTGGGAAAGAAAAACTGTGTGAGATACAATAAGGAAGTTAAAAAAGCCCTCTTGTGCTGGCTGTTTTCAGTTTAGGAGAAGGAAGACCTTTCAGCATATTCCTTATTTTGCATAGCAAATCTTGCCTCTGGCAAGAATTTAGTTGATGGAGTACACACAGAATGTAGGACCTATCTAGCCAAAGCAGGTTCCTGTCTTTAGAGCTTGTAGGCCTCCCACAGCTAGCTCACATAGGTATATACCTGACCCCTTGTCTGTTCATCCACCTTCCCACCCCTTCAAAGCTTTTCTAATTATTTCACTACCAGAGTTCCTCTCCTTTACTGCTAGTGCCAAGGCTTTTCTGCCTCTTGGCTCCGGTTCTTTTGCCTTTCTTTTGCTGTTACAGGCTAGAGGATTATTTGCCTTCTGAGAAGAAAGTGTACCCACAGTACAAGTGTTTAGGCATGAACATGATATTCCATATTAACTCATTTTCAACTCCAGAGAAAAGAAATGGAGTTGTCCATTAGCCTAAACAGTGACCTAGAACCTTCCTGTTATTCACAGCAGTATAATACTCTGGCATAATGTCTAGAGCACTTTGTCACCTTCATGCATTGCAAAAGAAGTATTCAGAGGTTAGATTTGCATAGGTTTGCTTTCTCCCATATCTTGCGCATTATTTCTCCAATCCCTGTGTATTCAGATTTACAGCGTGTTTTTCAGGTACAGTGTCTGTTTGTATGCTCCATAATGGGGCAGGAGCCAAAATCCTAGCATGACAATGTCAACCCAGATTGTACAGGCAGTTGACTGGGTGACATTCAAGCTAAACATTTTACAGGTGTCTTTTTCTAGTGATCAGCTGTCTCTGTTGCACTCCCTGTCCTTTCTGTATTTTTGCCCCAGTCCCTAGCTGGTAAATATTTCAGGATACAAGAACAAAAATACCCCACCTCCTACTACTACGGTCTGTAAAGTGCATCCTAATAGAATAACTCTTAACTGTTAGTACAGCTAGTTTTGAGTGAGTTTTAAATCATGTTTTGTGCTGCACAGCTGGAGAGATCAATCTTCTAGACAGTGATCTGAATGCTGAAACTAAAGTCAGGCACACCTGGACACCTGGAGCCTTGATGTACTATGGGAGAGCCGAGCTTCAAGCATCTGACCACAGGTAAAGTCCTAAGCAAATAATGAAAGAAAGGCACTAGGTAGAATGTGTCATATTGAATTATGAAGCATTCATAATGTCATAATTGTTGTATTATGGTTGTAATACATACATTGTTGTAACAGGAATTACACTCTTATTCTGCGTTTATTATCCATTTGGAGGTTTTTTTTTCCCCTCATGGTATGTTTTATACCAGGGGGAAAGTATCTATGGTCTTGTGTAGACTTCTGCTGCACTGTGATGTCAGCAAGGATTGGATAAGCTGTAGCAACAGATAGAGAAAGCTGAGGGCTTTCTGTTGCTTGGTTTTGGAAAGCTCCAATAGCAAAACAAGCTGCTCTGATGGGCTTCCGCTCAGCTTGCCATGGCAGAGGACGAGGCTGGGACAGTGTGGCCTGAAGAGATGTAAGCCATATGCACAGGGCTAGGCATGACCATTTCAGAGTAGTGAAGTGTTGGGCTTCTGGGCTACCCTTAGAAATGGAGATGGGAGAAGCAGTTAAAAATAAAGACCAGTGCCCCTGGTTGGTCCATATCATTAACTTGTCTTTAGGGATATGAATGACCTTTGTTAAACTTGTTCACTGCTTCACTTCCCTCAAACAAATTCTGTAATAAATTTACACCCTGAAAAGTCCCTTGGATTTGGAATAATCTTTGTCTCACCCTTTGCATGCCCTATGGAAGTGCTACAGTATTTTTCCTCGTAGCAGCGCTCAGTGACCCACAGTAGCTGGCTCTGTGCTTCTCACAGTGCTTCTGCATGCAAGAGCTGTTCTTTATTCCTCCAGCAATGCAAGAACGTGGCTCTTGCAATCAATTTCTCTGTGTCAAGGCTTTGACATTGCTGTCTTCCACAAAGCACAATGGAACTGCTGCACTCATTATAAAGGACCCTGAGGATGCAATTGGTGAAACATGACTGTTGTACATCATTGGTTTTCTATTTCAGCAAACTTGACTGCAGAAACTGTTTTTTAATTACAGTCAGCAGGTTTGCTTTCCCAAGGTTTGTGCTGGAAAAAGGGCTTGTGACATATGGAAATGGATTATGATTCACAGTGCATGTAGAAATACTTAACTATTTCTATGCTTCCCCCCCCTTTAGTATGTCTTTTGGGCTCTGCTGTTGTTGCTTTCACATGTTCTGGTAATGCATATTTTTAATCTAGAGCAAGTAGGAGGCAGCAATTCCACTTGCTGCTCTCTGTGTATGTGCAGGTGGCAATCTGAGAATGTGGATTGCATCCACTGAGATGGAAGCTTTACTCTTTCAGAGAGCTTTCTCAGTTTTATTTAGATCTAACACACAGAGAGGTGATTTGTAAAAAGGCTGAAGAAGTAAGTTTGCAATGTTGGCTGCTTATAATGTGATGGATTGACATATGTTTGCTACATAACCAGATTATACACTTAGAGTACTTTGTCCTGTTTTTGGAAGAAGGCATCTTTATGTGGCCTTGTCTAAGAGAAAATAATATATTGCCTTCCTTATCTATAGATGTTTGGGAACACAATTGTTTGATAATGAGTGAAATATCAGGTTTGCCAGAAGTGCTACACACAACTGTTATTTGAATTCCTTTACAGTCCTTACTGTTACATTCAGCTAATTCAGGACTGGTAAATATATTTAACAGTGCTCAAGGCACGATTCCGCTGCAGGAAAAATGAAACAACCCACCGGACTCTGAATTTCTGGGTTGTATTGCCAACCACAGTGCTCTTTTGCAGTGAGACCTTAAGTAATCTGTTCCGCTTCTCTTTCTGAGGAGGTCATACATAATGATCACTTCCTTCTAAGGCATAGCAGGCTTAATTAAACATCTGCGATGAGATGTAACGTCATGGAGTTAATGGTCATAGTTGTATAGAGTTTAAAAAATACACTGTTTGTCCTTCATACAATTAAGTGCTTACTTGTCCTGCTGCTTGATACTGATTTTAATTTTATATAAGCATTTCCTGTTGAGTGATATTGATCTTAATTTTAAATAAGCATTTCTCCTTTGTTTTATATAGGCCAGTGTTAGCTATTGTAGAAGTGGAAGTTCAGGAAGTTAATCAAGCTGCCCGTGAGAGTGTTTTCCAGGAAGTGTCATCTTTCCAGGGACCACTGGATGCCACAGTAGTGGTAAATCTGCTATCACCAACACCAGAAGAGAAGAATGAATTTCCTGAGGACTTGCGTACAGAGCTTATGCAAATGTTTGAGAATTATGGCACTATTGTTCTGGTCAGGTAAGTTTGGGATCTGAAATGGCATGTCAGCTATTCAAGAACATAGGCTAGAAATTCCCTTTTTGTCCTGACAGATTCTAATTTTTTATTAGAAAGCAATATGCTGCATTCCTTTCCTGCATGCTGAATTCCTCATTAGAAATTGAATACAAGTGTTTTGAATACTTTTTACCTCTCATCAACCTGTTAAAGAAATAGTCTAACAGTTCTGTCAGCTGAGTGGAGGAGAATTTTATCTGGTACAGCACCATAAAGCAGAGGCCTTGATGTGAATCATCGCCTTTACATGCAGGCCTCATTTCTATGCATTGCCTCTGTTGGCAGGGTCCTGCCTCACTTCCTCTGAGGAAGTGCTGCTCTCTTCCAGCACTGTCATGCTCACTAAGATTTCCTAGCTTGCTCACCTTTCTTTTGGGAGTCATTTTGGTTGGTTGTTAATAGTACAGCTTCTTGAAGTTCCATCACCTACTGAATTTGAGAGGTAGAGTGCAATGTGATACCTTCTGGCAGAGCAGTTTAATTTCATTCTGTACAGGGCTCCAGCATGTACAGCTCCTGTACAAGGCTGTGAGACTTCTGTTTTGAGAAATAAAGGCAAAAGATCTGGTAGTTGACCTCGGAAACAAGACCAGAAACTTGTTTGTATTATATTAGACCTGTTTATTAAGGGAGAAAACAGATGACCTCTTGTATGGTCTTATGAAGTACGAAATATAAGTTGAGGGTTTAAAAGCAACCCTGCAGGAACAGTAGCATCACCTTGCTTGTGAAGAAGTGGAGCAAGAAAAGGGTATGCTTTGGTGGTTTAGTTTTGGTTTTAATTTCCTCACACCTTGAGAGTATACCAATTTTGGGGAACATCACATGTCCTCTGAGGTGAGGACCTATGACATACATGAGGGGTATGGAGAGCTATGGAAGTTAGTACAGAGAGAGGGCAGATATCAGTCTTGGTCAGACCTGTCAACAGCTGCTGAAATGTTTGTACTTTTGCTTCTTGGGCAGGCAGTCCAGTCAAGGGCAGGGTGCTGGGGTCACACAATGCAGGGTGGGGGAGAGGAAGAGCTGAACTGGGATTCATAGATCATGTTACTCCCCCCAAAATAGTGTTGTGAGGAAAATACAACTAAAACCAGATATATAGCTATACAAAGCTATCATGCTTGCCTTTAAGGCTTTTTATTCAGTGGTGAAGTAAAATGCATTGGTTTTTCTCCTCTACCCTTTTTTCCTAGGATCAGTGGAGGCCAAATGCTGGTGACATTTGCAGACAGCAAGTCAGCTCTTCGTGTTATGGATATAGATGGTGTCAAAGTAAGACTCTCTCAAACCTTTAATAGGAATTTCATAACAAATTTCTCAAAATTGGTTGCTTAGAATAAGACAGTTGAGTTTCTATCTGTATCAAGTAGCATTATTTTAAAGAAACTTAGTGCTCACAAAGTCTTTAGCTTTCACAGCTGCTGAGGCTTTTAATGCAGTATTTCAGTTTTGGAGGGCAGGAGGTGACTTTTCTTGGAGATCCTAAGGAGGCCTTAGGATTTGGCCTTTGGTACCAGTGCAGAATATATGGACTTGGCTGTTGCTCTGGCACTTGAAGCAGTTCTCCTGAGATAATATGTGACTTCATGCTGTTGCCAAAGCATCCTCATGATTGTGGTTTGGAGACTTTTCATTACTCTTAAGTGTATCAGATAAACTCTTTCTAGCAAGCTGGAACAACATGATTCATTGGCCTCCATGGCAAACTAAGCATTAGCAGTAGGCATTTACCTTCCCATCCCCTGCTCTTCCTTTCTACACACATGCTCTACAGTTCATCAGTCCCCTCATTTATGCTGATAAAACTGTGGGGCTGCACTGTAAACTTAACACTCAAGTAACAGTACAAGCCAAAATGCAGTTGCATGTGTGCAGTGTCTAAAGGTGCTGGGAACCTGACTCAGGAACTTTCCATATTAATTTTGTTTCAAAGCTGCTGGCTTGAATACATCTCACCCCAAATGTCATGAAGCAACACATATAAGCAGTTGCAGTCTTAACCTGTTTAATAGTATACTTTCCATATACATCAACCATCATATTCGGGATTATCTGAGCAGAGAATCTCCTTACAGGTGGCAGCAAGTAGCAAATTCCTGTGTATTTTAAAGCTACTGACTCAAAAATGGAAGCCTCCACATTATTACTATGACAGTATTGTTCTGATGATATTGGATGCTTCATCAATTTCCCAAGTATTTCCCAAATGTAGCAGCAGTACTTTTGAGCTGTGAAGCTAATTTTCTTTCAAGAATATTGTTACAGCCTGAACACTTGGTTGGGGGTGTAGGAAGAGTGCTTCCTTTTCATTTAGCTTCCTAAATGAAGCTAGTTGCATCAGTTTCTGAAACAGTTGTACAACAGACTGGCAGCACTTGCTTATTCTCTTCAGGTGTTCTCATTTTGTGAAGCTGCTTGGCAAAGGGGAAACAGTTCTTTCTTTGCATTAGGTTAGAGGCAGAACAGTGAAGATCCGGCCCAAGACTAAGGACTGGCTAAAGGGCCTTCAGGAGGAAATTGCTCGAAAACGGGACAGCATTGCACCCGTATCTCCCACGGCAAACTCCTTTCTTCTGGAAGAAAATTTTGACTTCTCAAGTTTGGACTATGACTCGGAAGGTGAGCAGAAGGATTCTAAGTGAAATTGTGGGAAATTGGTTTGCTGACTTTGATTGCATAGAGAAAGTACTGTAGGAGTGTCAGTTATATCTTAATCTGGAATGAAGCCACAATACTTAAAAAGAGGATCGTAACTAAGGCCATGACCTGCCTTGTGCCTGGATAGAGAACTGTTGCTGAGATTGTCCTATCAATTTAGTGTTACAATATGTGGTAGCAAATCTAAGTTATGGTACAGTTGTCTGTATAGAAACAAGCTGTAATAAAACACATGGGTTACACAAGAAGCTTGCCCAACCTATATATTAAATGCATTGACTAATAGTAGAGAGAGACCGAGAATACATTTCCTCGCTAATTCTTTCTTACTTAATATTTTAATTCAGGTGATATAGTGGAGGATGAAGATGACTATTTAGATGATACTTTGTGTCAACATCTAGTAGATAACACAGCAGAAGATATGCCTGAGAGCTCTCGACAATTTGCATCCACACCTCTTTCAAACAAATCTGGACCCAACCCACAGCTCTATAAAGGTAGAGTATCTACCTTCCTTAAAGTAAGACCTGAAAGTTTCTCCTTTTGTCTGTATTTCCCTGTTCATTTCGATTTTCATTGTAGGTCCTCCAAAGATGAGGATCATCTTTTTGGTACATGCTCACGCTCAACCTCTCCTTTGAGTTCGTGACAGTAGCTGAGGTCCTCAGGCATAACAGCAACACAAATAATAAAGCTTACATCCTCCTTCTCTGTAGCCAAGGCAAGGCAAGAATGCTGAGAAATGCTGGTTTCCTTTTATAGTTAGGAGAAATTAAGTCTTTCTATCCAGTGCATGTTGTTTGGCACCAGAGTATACCACAAAAAAATGTCTGTTATTTTCTTATTAGTGAAAGACTGAGCAAAATCAAACCAAAGGAATCCTGTAGATTCAGTGATGGGCTTGGCTCTGTCCTTTGAGCAATAGCTGTGGCAGTGCAGTCAGGTGTAAGCTGGGAAGTACAGGAGTGGTTTTGTTCTAACAGCATACTTCAAGGAGGCCTAAAGTTTCTTCTTTGTTCCCATTTTATTTGAAGAAGTTGAGGTTCACACAGCAGGTATATTCATTCGTTTAGTGCTTCATAAATTTGTTACCTTTTTTCCTGGTCACCTGGCTTGTTTGTATGTTAATGGGAACTGACTCAATAAGGAGAAGATAAAGCTGTAAAGAGAATACTGTTAAAAACTGCAGCAAGAACCAGTCAAACCAGTGGAGGTCTTACAGTGGGATGTGATCAGGTCATGCTTTGGTGATCAAGCATTGACAGGCTGGGTCATGCACTGAACACTTTATTGTGACAGCAAGTGGTTCAGTAGCTGTCATTCTGTGCTCTCTCAGAAGTGCTTTGTCTTCTGACATACAAGTGAAAACTTTAATACTTTCAACGGCTGAGTCAGAAGTAAGAGTTCAAAAAGATTAAATTAAATTCCTAACTTTACACAGATTTTCCAAACAATCAGAGTGATATACAACTTTTTTGTCCACCTTGAGTCATGCTGAGTGCAGTCTGGCCAGACCCAGAAACCTAGCCCTGGGTCAAGAAGTAATCTGTCATTATTAAATACTGTGAAGCCAATCACTTTGTACTGTAGGATGACTTGCCCTCCAAACACCTCTGGCCTACTGTGTGATGATTCATTAAGCTACAGAGAACTGCAGTGATTCTTTTCACCCCCAATAACTCTTTCCCACAAAAAGTATCACAAAGTAAACGGAGATTAGATAGTTTGAAGGAGGTCAAGGTGCTGTCACACAGCTCAAAATATTATATATTCAATCCATCGTGAAAGTCTCTGCAATTTCAGATGTGTCCATGAGCTTCCAATTCTGGCTGAGTAACTCCCAATAGAAGGTATGATGATTGTATAGCTGATGTTAGACACAGATGGAAACCAGTGATGGGCAGAACAGTGTGTATGTATGTTTCTGAGGTCAAAGAAGGGCACAGCCTCACAAAACTGATGTCACTGGAAGCCGTAGCTTAAAACCAGCAGCCTTTTAGGGGGATAGAGTGGTGATGGCTGTTTTTTGTCTGTGTTCAGTGTTACTACCAGAATTTCAAGCCATGCTTTTAGGGGCCTGCATGACTCCTTGCATCCTACTGATGAATGTGTATTTGCAGCTTAGAAGTATAGAAAATGCAAAGAGAAGGGGGAGGGAAGGTTGGGCAGATCACAGACTGTCTCTGTGGCTACCATCCACTGCTGAGTGGGAGATGGGAACTGTGAGGCAGCTCAGTATTCCCTGCAGAGCACAGCCTTCTGAAAAACAAGAACTTGTGTAAAAATGCCTCAAGTATGACAGACTGCTGCTACACAGCTCCTTCCACATCCTCTCCAAGCCACAGGGACAAAATTAAACCCAGTGAATTTTGGAGCCCTAAAGAACAGAGCTGCATGGCTGGGTAGCCATGGCAGGGTAAGAGAACTGAATTGAAAGTCCTCAATATAGCAGAGGGGTAGACAAAAGCAATCACTGCTTCTTACTTCTTGAGCTGTCAGAGAGGCTTAGGCAGGAGGAAAGACTGAAATTACCTAGTCATGTAAGATGCAGCCAGGGGTTACCAGACTGAGGCAGTTGTACTCTGCAAAACAGAGACGTAACATGTGAGCCGTTCAGATTTCTCACTGGCATAAAACAGTTCTCCTGAGCACATAAAGTTGTCTACTCTTCAAAGGGAAATTCCTGTGTTCAGGAAGGAAGAACAAGGGATTGGCCGTGATTAACTAGCCTCCTTGTGGCTGTCATGACAAAGTTTGAATGTGAACAGGTTGCTACCAGTTCTTGCTGTGAAAAGCTCAGAACCTAGTACGGTGACTAATAACACTGAAATCAGATGCAGGCAGTCTTTGTGTTGATATAAACAGTTAATAAATGCTGCAAAAGGGGAGAGAGAAAAGTGTCTGACAAAAGCGTACATGTTTCTTGGAGTGGGAGCAGGAAGACATTTAGTGAAAGCAAAACAAGATGAAAGGAGCCGCAGCATGTTGCTGAGATACCTGGTTGAGGCTTGCCATTCATAATTCCCTCTCTCCTGACCATCCGAATTTGGTGCATCTCACCCAGCAGGTATCTAATACAGATTCTTCCTAAAATTTTCCTAGATGATTCAGACGTGGCCAATCTGAAGCGGGAGCTGGAGGTGGGTGAGGAATGCCATCGCCGGCCTCCAAGCAGGTCTCTGTCCATTCCTACCAGGCCTTGGCCACTTCAGCCACCACAGAGGCCTCCCCCTCCAGGTGAGTTTAACTTTCTTTAACCTTATGTTGGCACAACTGAACAGTTTTGCTGCCAATTGTAGGTGACAAAGAAAGTAATACCTTGTTCTGAAATGTGAGCCTGTTGAGGTATTTACATTTGCTTCCCAGTCTGTTTCAGCCTGACTGTGGCTGCAGTCAGTGGGAGAAGTTTGTCCTTAAGGTGACAGATTCTCCACAAACAAATGCCTTTAGTGAGGATGGAATGGCCCATGTGTTCCATACTAACTCAGATTAGTGAGTTAACCAGCCACTTTGTGGCAATAAAAATAAATATCAGTGTTCATGCCTGTTGACTTTCAATGTCACTGAGTGTTTTCTTACTGTTTCTTTGTTTCTGACTTGATTGTAATTTTCCTGTTAAAAAGCTTTGAGAAAATATGTGTTCTGGACAGTTTTTGTCCTTTCCTGTTTTGCAAGCAGTTCTTGATTCTGTGTTTATGAGAAACAAATGCAACATGGATTATAATTCTCAGTGAGGCACAAAGGGGAAGTCATGCTCTTCACCTAAGCTTTACCCACCTGAGATGCCATCAGTGCTATGCTGCTCCTGGTTTTATGGCTACTTCTGGGTAAATGCTGATTGGTAGATCAGCATAATCATCTTCACCTTCTGTAGGACACAAGCTATCACATTTTTCTTGCAGCCCTAAAGTCTCTCTTCTGTGTATATTTTTCAGTCTTAACAGTTCTGTCAGACTTGCTACTGAAAGATGAGTTATTTGGGATTGTTCACATTCATTTCTAAGTCTTGTTGCACAGAAGTGACAGCTCTGGTATCTGTATTTCTGTGCCTGGAACTTCTGGGGAGATTCCAATTGGACACAGGAAATTTTTTCACAAATGGAACAATCAGCCATTGGAATACTCTCCCCAGGGAAATGGTGGATTCCCCAGTGCTGGACACTTTAACGATTCAGCTGGACAAGGTGCTGGGACATCGAGTCTAGGTCATGCTTGCCTAGAAAGGTTGGACCAAATAATCCTTTAAGTCCCTTCCAACCTGGTGTTCTGTGATTGTGTGTTAATGCTCAGCTGAGGTTATTAAATGAATTAAATGAAAGCAAGACTACCTAGGAAATCGCTTCCTGAAGCAGTTCCAGATTTCAGCATTTCATTCTGTTTTGATAACTTTTTTCAGCTTAGATTAGACCAGTAATAATTCAGCCCATCACTCCTAGATTAAAGTGTCTGGCCTTTGACAGGCAGAGGAACTCAAAGTCCGCAGTATCCTATGGGAACACCTTACCCAATGTCTGTCCCTGGAGGAGCAGGGAGGGTGATAGCATCATTTTTTACTTACCACAAACAATTTCAAAGCACATTGCTATTGCTCCATTGCAGATAAAATGTTGGACCAGTTCTTGAATGTAAAAAGCCATTTTTATTCCTCTTTCAGCTGGAACACCAAGCAAAAAGCCCCCCTCAGATGGTTCCCTCTCTCCAGAAAGCCACTCCTCCTGTTCCATCCTGGCAATGGCAAAGCTGCTACCTGGAGCCCCTCAGCAGCCAGTGAGTCCTGCCACTCAGTGTGGCCACTTAGTGTTGTCCTGATCACCCCCATCCATGTGGACACAGTAGCCACTGAACACCACGTACATGGCTGAAAGTGGGTAAATTTAGGTTAGATATTAGGAAACAATTCCTCACTGTAAGAGTGGTGTGGCATTGGAACAGGTTGTCCAGAAAGGTTGTGAATGGTTCCATCTCTGGAAGTGTTCAAGGCCAGGTTGGATGGGGCTTTGAGCAACCTGGTCTAGTGGAAGATGTCCCTGCCCATGGCAGGAGGGTTGGAACTGAATGATCTTTAAGGTCCCTTCCAGCCCAAACCATTCTATGATTCCGTGACACACCTCCCATACAAAGAAGGCAGTCTGTCACATGCCTGAGCTGGCAATGCCGAGATGAACTTCTTTGTACTGTAATACTAGATTGTAGGACCTGCTCAACACCAGATAAATGTTATTAATTTGCTAGGAATTAGAGAGGCCAAAGAAGGAGAGAGAGTGGTGCAAGACTGGGGCACTGTTGGTTTATTCCACCTGCTGCTTTTTGGCAGATGCTGACTTGAATTTTCAACGTCACAATAATATGCTTTGATTCTTTTCTCACCTCTTTTTTGACGGGCCATGCTAGTGCCCAGAATACAACTCCTGACCATTGCCAGCAAGGCTGCTAGCCCTCTGAGGAGACCAAGACCAGAATGTGGGAACACCTCCCCACTCCTGTCTCACTGGATAAGAACCCCAGAGTATTGAACAAGGGATGGCTAGGGGACTAGCTGTCACAATAAACCATTGGTCTGTCTGTTTAGTGGTAACAAAGATGTAGTATCTTCCAAAAGACCCCCCCACCATTGCTGTATTATTGATTGATTGTTGAATAGCCACTGGCAAAAACAGAGCTTTGCAGGTATCTGAGCTTAGGTGTAGGATTACAGGCATACTAGAAAAATCAGTTCTCTCAAGATCACTCATTCTTGTATTTTTTTTTAAGCCTAAAGTCCGGACTGGAATAAGTAAACCTTACAACGTCAAGCAGATCAAAACCACCACAGCTGAGGAAGCAGAAGCAGCTATTAGATGTCTTATGGAAGCTAAAGGAGGTGAGCACAGAAATCTTTATTTAAAGAAAACTGCAGATGTATTCATCCATTCCATCATAGCCCAGAAGCACATATTTCTATTCAGAAACTCACTTGAACACTGACATACACATTCAGGCAAGGTTGTACTTGGTATTCTCTGACAGGTTTGATAAGACTAACCTTCATTTCCAAGATGACTCAAGTTGTGTATTTCATTTTCGAACCCATTACTAAGAGCACCTTGAGCTATTTTATGTCAGTATTAGTCTGAAAATTAAAAGATAAAGATGGGATCTTACTAAACTGACAGTACCTGTGTTAGCTCAGGGTTGCGTTAAAGGATATTTGCTGCTGTATCTGGTGAATGCTCACTAGTCCAAGTAGAACTAAAAAGCAAGTACAACAGTGGGAGAAATAACCTGGATTCTGTTTGTATTTGGGCAGCAAGTATAGTTGTAACCTGGACAGAATCTTGCACTACTGTAGCTTGAATAGCTGAGCTAAAAAAACATTCTGTGTTTAGACTATTTAATCCCTGGAGAAGAGCTTCTTGCAAGGGCAAGTTAGAGCAGGAAACCAGCTTAGGTACTGAAACTCAGGTGGTGCTGAATATACCCTGCAGGGCTGCAAGTTGTCCTTCTGCTAATGCTGTATGAATGAAAAAGAAAGCAGCATGACTCTGAAGCTCTCAGTTTAGAAAGAAAATATCCCTTTTCATGTGTAAATGGAGCAAATGCAGTCTGGAATAATCCAGTTTAATTAGAAATATCATAAAGGCATCTTGATGTTTGTTCCTCAGAGAGTACTGTTCATTTGGCTTTGAAATCACATTTACTCTCCATTGATTTTGAAATTCACATTAAGCATTTCACTCAGGAAGCTTGTCCTGTCAGCATCACTTTCAGTCCCTTGTGCTGTACAACCAGTTGGCATATGTAGTTCTTCCCAAAGTACAAGATGTGCTTAGCAGCATTACCTTGATTTTCCAGATAAAAAAAAAACAAGGCAAAAGGAGACTCACGACTTGAGTGAGTCCAGTACTGCTGACCCCCAGCCACTGTTTTTTCCACTTGGCCAAATGGTGGCACAGCACTGCTGACTTGGGATGAAATTATTCCAGGCAAGGGAATTTTTCCCTAACTGCCTCGTACAGATGTGATGGGATTGCAAGGGTCTGGATTTATTTCTAAAACCTGACTTCCTGGCCTGAGCCAGCCCTTTAGGCATGCACTTTTTAGAAAACATGACTGAAAGAAATTACCTTGAAGCTACATCCTGATCAGGCCAAGACACTGTATGGTTTTGCATTTCAGGACTACAGGAAGATGCAGTAAAGCCTGCTCCAACTAAAAACCAGTCCTTCACCAAAACAGAGCCTCTTCCCAGCTTGACAAAGTCAGCATCATTTCAAGGGTCACAAGCAGGACCAGTGCTTGTGCCCCATCGCCCACCACCCAAAGTTCCAACTACGAAGAAGCCGGTACCACTGCAACGGACCGGAGTCAAGGTGGAAAATGTAAGATAGTTGCAGCAAAATGCATCCAGCCTCCATTACAGAACATGAACGATGGCAGGAGGGGTGGCCTGTTAAACAGTTTTGTGTATGAAGTCCTGTCATTTGAAGGTCTTAGCCAGCAGGCACTGAAATGATTTTGTGTATTGTAGTCACCAAGGCATACAAATGTAAGAAAGATCAGAAAGAAAAGAGAGCCGCGAGTTCCTTACTTGTTTGTATTCAGCTTTTCTATTTCTCAGTCCATTCTTTTAGATTCTGTTATTTTTCTTCTGGTTTGTCTAAAGCTTCTCAGGATTTCAGACTCATCCCTTCTTTATCACAGTGTTTACTTCTGACCACATCATGAGTGGTCTGCTCTGTAATGATTTGAGGCAGCTTCATCAGTATGCTGTTCTGTATCCTGTTCAGAGACATCTAACTTTGCTCACACACCTTGTAATGGGAGTCAGCCTTTCACTTTGAATGCTGGATTCTACTCAATAGTTCTTAAAAATGCAAGCCTGGAGGTCTCTGTCAGGTCTCTACAATAGAGATAATAGTTCACCTCTAGAACTGCTAAAATGATTATTTAATGATGAAAGCAATTTATGTACAAAAGAAAGACAAATATAATCTTTTATATCCTTCCTTTGACAAAGCCTCTGCTAGAAAGCTCTGTTCTAAGTTGCTGGGATTCCTGCCTTACCTTCCTTTGTAAAGGCATTCACCCCTTCCCTATAACGGACTTTGCACCTTCTGTACTTTTCAAATTCACAGAAGTAAAAAACGCAGAGCACAGAGTGCGTGCCCTTTCCTTAAACACTCAGTAACAAGGAATGGTCGGGTTGTGTTGTCACCATTCCTAGGGTGCTCCTGAAAGGCACTCAGAGGGTTTGCTGTTTTGGTGTTAGTTACATGAGATGTCCTGCAGGAATCTATCTATTTCAGTTTGACTCTGCTTCAGGTTTCCACTTCTTCCTCCATCTGAGTGAGTTCAGATGGGAGTTGTGTACTTGAAAACCTCTACCCAATCCACCTCTATCGTTCAGAGAGCATGCAAGCAAATGCAGGCCACTTATCAACAACATATAGACAGAATTGGCAGGGGATATGTCCATTATGAAATATTAAGTAAATATTTTGGCTGCATTGAAAAGCCTGTATATTTTAATACTGTGAAAGAATAATAAAGAATTAAATTGCTTTCATTCAGTCACACAGAGTTGTGAGAAACCTGAAGCAGCCATTTCCTTCCTGGACTGGGCTCCAATTATTTATATAGTTTTAAGTGGTGAATATATGCTAGACTGTAGTTGGATAGCTTACTTTTAGTTTCTGTTCCTAGCATCACTGAGACATGACAGAGCCATTAGTGCATTTATTGGGTCAACTGAAGATAATTGTTCTTCAGCCTTATCTATTGGCATATACCCAAAGGTATGTGCTAATTTTGCCCTCCCTATGCATTCTTGCTTAAATAATATTAGTCAGCAGAGAGATGTTACAAGTAAATAACTCCTCAGAGCTGTGTTAATTGGGCCTGGAGAAAAATCCTAACAGGAAAGAGACTCGGAGATGTATTTCTCGTATAAGGAGTGAACAAGCTGTAGTGTCCTCGTCCTCAGCCAGCACTCTGTAAGTGTCCAAGGCACAATATGTGAGAACAGAACCAAGCAGGTGCAGTATAAAACTGCACTGTCAAGCCTCCTCTTTGTACTGCTCTTTTTCATTCCAGTACTGTCGGCTTCTCTCAGTAATGCCATCAATAAGACTTGCACTAGCAGTGACTTAGAGTTAAAGGTACCCTTTTTAGTCTCACATTTCTTGTTCCTTTTTCCCCTCAGGCCACATCTACAGAAGAGCAGTTTGAACAACAGCCAGCAGAGTCTCCTTTTGGCTTTCCAGAGCCCTCTCTAGAAGCTGGACCTATTCTTACTCCAACCAGGATTACTCCAGTCCCTAAACCCAGAACCACACAACCTGGGAAGCCTCAGGAGAGCAGGGGGAGCAGTGAAAGGCAGGCCCCTTCCTCCAACATGGCTGACGCCATTGCACTGCCTTCGCAAAATGCCTCCTTTGCCCCAAAGGTGCCACCAAGAAGAAAGAAGTCGGCTCCTGCAGCTCTTCATCTGCAAGTTCTCCAGAGCAGCGACAACCCACTTTTTAGTGGGCTGATGTTCAACTCCAACAACAACAATCCTGGGCTCTGCCCTCAGACTCGGGATTCTCACGGCCCCATGCAGGCATCTCTCTCAGCTCCTGCCTTCTCTACCAGCCCAGAAGACAACACAGCTAAGCAGCTGGCACCAAGCACCACAGAATTGATGACCAACCTCCAGTATCCTCCTGTACCAGGGAGCCAGCATGCACAGCTCTCAGATACCAGCTTTCTTGCAGAGAACACCAATCTTTTGGACCTGGACCTGGATTGTTCCTGCCCTCTTTCTATGCAGGTGGCATCAGCTTCTCCAGCACACACTCCAGAAAGTCTAAAACATCCCAGCTTGAAAGATTTCAGTCACTGGGTTACATTTAGTGATGATGAAGACAGTAGTGGCCTGGCAGAAGGATTCAACAAACTTCTTGTCTTAGAGCAAAATAAAAATAGCTTGATGAAGGCAAATACTGATTTAGAATTGTAAAATTTTGTCCCCTTATTGTTCCTATAGAAATTGTAATTGTAATGCAAAATCAATCTATCTTTTGCACAAGGATTTTTATTTAAGGGAATAGATTATCTGTCCAGGCTACATTTCATGTTTAAAGGTAAGAATTCTGCCCCTGGAGGGACATGTATATACAACCTAACCTTATCTACAGCTTGTTTGAAAAGTTCTTTATCCTAAGTTATTTCTTTTTATTAATCTTAAACATCTTAAGATGTTTTACTTCATTTCAGGTACAAATCATATATAAGAATATGTAATGATGTACGGATAAAAGACCCGCAGAAAAACATTTTCCTGTGAAATTTATGTATTAATCCATTTCTGCCACTTGAAATAAAGCACCCTTATCTGAAATAGCTGGACTGCTGCAGTTATTCTGGAATGGACACCCAGAAGGAGAGTAGATAGCAGTATAGCTACAACAGTAATGCTGGCATTGTTCTGCTGCTTACTTTCTGTTGTGCAATCAAGGCTTACGCAGTATCTTCTTGTAGATCTCAACTAGCTGTGGTGTTGGCAGGCCCTAGTACTTGCCTTGTTAAACGCATTCCTGTGTTAAAGTAAAATGCACGCTGTGTGCTGTGAGGCTGTGCAGCAGAATCAGGAGAAGTGGTCAGCAAGAAATGTCTCGTTTTACTTGACCATGCAAGTGAACCTGCATATTACAACAGACCTCTGTTAAGTGAAGTGCTGTGCTGTAATAACATGCCTCAACCGTTCTAAAAGGACTGGGGAGCTACTCAAAACACTGCTCTGACCTACAAAGAGATTAAAGGCATCCCTAGTAGGTTTTCTAGCACAGTTCCAAAACTCACCATAGTTTTCGTTCACAGCAAGCCAATGCAAAACAACATACTTCACAATGAAATAGCACATGGACAGTGACAGTCCCTTTTTGAAGAAACACTGTCATCTGCTCATGTATCAGCTATGGAAATACAATGGAAATACGGAGAGTAGTTGAGACCAGCCGATGGCCTAAGTCATTGATGTATTCATGTCTTATGCTAAAGGCAGCTTGGTAATTCAGTAGTTGTGTCCCTGTTCCCATCCTGTGCTTTGTAGGAAAATGCCATGGCAATCTTTTATTCCCATGGTGCAGATGAGGAAAGAGCTGCTCTTGGAACTCAAGTCTAAGCATATGCATCACAGGCTGTTACATCCTGAAACTAAGCCACAAGCACATGACTGGGAACAGCAGGACCCTCCTGCAGTGGGGAGCAGTCTCTTGTAGCCTAATTTGCTCACACTAAAACTCATCTTGAACCCCAAACCAGTAGGCAGGTACAGGGTGGAAGGGTGTAGAACTACTGCTCTGTGTGCTCCTGCTGATCATCAGCTATGCAGTCTGTTTGTTTTGTACCAGGGAAGGAGTTGCCATATGCATACCATTCCCACCTTCAGCAGCTGTGATAAAGCTGTGCTGCATCAGGGGATCACTGGCCATGAGCTGAGAAGGCTAAAACCTAGAACTAGACATGGGCAACCATGTCTAAGGCTGCATTTAAGAAGCATGTGCACCACTGTAAAAAAACAGCTTTTGCTCAGGGGCACCATGCATCTGCAAAGGGAGCACACCTAGGAGGCAGCTACCATCATCTGTTCTATGCAGTTTCTCACAACAAGAGGTTTAAAAGATGATAATGTGCAATGGTTCAGGCCACGACAGCACTGATAGGGGAAGCAGCCCCTGTTAACCACTGTGGACACCAGCCAAGTACTCCTGCGTGCCTGTCCTGCTTCTCCCTTACATGCACCCAGTGTTCACTTACCAGGGTGGGCTGACTCATGAAGTATTGCTCAGCCCAATGCAGGCTTGATCTTCATAATGAAGTCATCTCTTGTTTATTAGCAAGGCAGCAGTCACGCTTCTCAGGAACCCAAGATTTGGCAAAGATAATCCATAGTGCTAAATGTGTCTTACTGCTCTTGCTGCCTTGCCTGTGCAGTAAAACTATACCCTGTGGATGCCACTTGTTCAAAGCAGGCAGTTAAAAATGACAAACAGATTGGAGCTTGTCATGGTGACTTCTTAACAGAAGCACCAAGATCTTTCTTTTATTATTAAAGGACAGAGATAGTTTTTAAACAGTTGGTGAAGCTGAAAACAATCCCTTGGGGTTTTTCCAGGAAAGGTGTATTTTAAAAGTTCAGAATTCGGTGTTCAGAATTAGGATTTTTTTTAATATGAAAATCAATTTGCTTGTTAGCATCTTGGAAACTGGAATTCAGCAATTTTGTTACTTGTTATGCCTACCTGTTTCACTGCCGCTGCCAAATTTTGGACACAGCATGTACCCTATCAGAGCAGATGCTGCCTTTATCCGAGCACCTGCCATCCTCCTCTGCAGCCTTCTCTGCCAGGCACTTAACTTAAAAAAAAAAAATCCCAAATCCTTCAAAGGGCAAATGCATTGCTAAGCTTATTTGAGTGCCCATTTAATGTGGTGGGAGGCTGGTGAATAATGCTGAAGCCAGACAGTTGTTTTCCTACAAGACAACACAAAGCTGTAACTTCTTTGTCCTCTTCCTAACAGAAAAGATACGGTAAATCTGTGTATCTTTTGAAACAGAAGAGATACAGGCACACTTCAGTATGAAACATCAAGAAAAGTAAAAAAGAGTATGTTATATGGCCATAGCTAGTGTTTTCTGCGAAGATAATTAACAGCTCTAGGACAGATAATTTACATGTTAATGAAAGAGGTATCTGGAAAGCTGCAGGAAAGCCCATTAAACTGGATTTATACAAGTCAAATAAAATCTGCTTTATTAGTCTCCTTGAAGAGAAGTATGTGGCCTTTAGCATTCTACCTTATGACTATGTCTGTGGCCAGCTGCCTCTTAAAGTATGAATCCTGGCAGGCAACCGGCTTATACCATCAGTGACAGCATATACTGGTCAATCACAGCAAATCGAGGGAAAGGAACAGTCAGTTGAGCTGAAAAGGTTACAGCAACGAATGAGGAATCTCCTGGCTCAACAGATTATCTTCTACACTGGTGTCCAGCGCCCCAGCCAAGGGATTTTTCAGAGGCAGGTGCTTGTGACCTGGGTTCTAGTTTTAATGGTCGGAAGCAAAGCGGGGCCAGGCTTGCCCTGTGCTTGGGAAGCCACTACAGCAAACTCAGACCCTTCTCATTCAGGATTAAGCATTTTTACGTGGCTGATCACTGAAACCAACAAAGAGAACCAACCCCAAAATATTATTTAGAATTTCCACTCTGACAAAACGACATTTTTGCTTTTTCCTTTTTGTCCAGAATTGCCATTTTCACCAGATGGAAAAAGATCTTGTCTCGAGCTGCTGCCTGGCACTACGAGCATAAATCAGAGTGAAAGCCAATTTACGCTACTGTAATTACAGGAATTAAAAACTTGATGACTGTTGCTACTAGAAATACCAATACAGTTATACAAGAGTGCTGGACCACAAGTGCAAGATTAATGAACTATTAGCCCTTCCTGCTTGTCTTACTATTTTAGTCCTGGATGCCACAACACAGAGAAGAGAACATCTTTTCAGACAACTCACATGTACCTGTCAGCCACAGCCACACCTGCAAGTTGGATCCTCAGCTAGGAGGGATTAAGGACATAATTTCAGACCTAAGAACTGACATAACAGCAATATTCTGAATTAATGTGGCACCAGAGAAGCACAAAAGCATAATTTTCTAATGGAAGCAGATACAAATGCTACACAACAGACCTTCTTCTGGCCCTCGAACCAATGTCAGTACGTGGCTTAGGAAGCCCCACTGCAAAATCCAAAAGCACAACTGAAAAACTGTTCAGTTTGGTAAAACATTGATGACCGACTGCACCCCCAGTACTACACCCCTTACCAAAGATGAAGGGTACATATGGCATTCTCCCAGCACGAGACAGTCACTAAAACACAAAGCAGGTCCTTAACAAAAGTGAACATGATCTGGAGTACTCATTTGGCAGGTCATTCAACTTTAATATATTTTATGGCATATCTAGGACATTTTTAAAAACACACTTCATTACTATATTAAAAAAAACAACCCCCAACTTCCCCTTAAAATATTAGTTTTAAAAGTTACATCTATACATACAGTTAAAAAAGGAGAAAGTTGCCATAGTTACAGTAACAAATCAGAGATGCATTTACTGAGATGAACATGTAACGTTATTGAAGTGAATCCCTGTAAGCCAAATAAGAAGTCTATTAAAAATCCATACAAGATTTGTCATACTAGACACGCAGCATTCAGTTATTAGACGTCTTGTCTGTTCACAATGAATTCCACATACCCTCTACTTTGTGAATACAAAGTGTTCTAATATATTTACACTCAGTAAATATATTTAAATAATATATTCAAGCCACAGTGTAAAAAGGATAAACCTCTTTAGAAGTTCTGACAGTTTTGTTGCGTTTTCTATCTATCTGAAATACCTCCATGCAGTGTTCTTACCTACGTCTTGGTTAGGGGGAAAACATGCTCTTCTTGCCAGCATGGTGCTCTACTTCTCTGTACTGCTCTTGTGACTTTCACTATGCAACTCCAGCAGGTCAAAGCTCAACTTCCAGAGGTGCATTTTCAGATCTAGTGTCCCCCTGGGCTGGAGTGCCTTGAAGTAGGAAGAGCTGAGGTGGCCTCACGACCTGGTAGGACTGCAACAGCCACTGGCACCTGCACCAAGCCTGTGCAGAACTGCAAAGCCCATTCCACCTTTGGTAGCTTTCATAGCTGCAATTTTAAGGCCAGTGACATTAGATCTATTTCACATGAGTGATGTTAAGAGACATCTTAAGCCTGTCATCAGTACAGGCCTTATTTAACCAGTGGTCAGCTACGACAGAGTAGCCTCATCACAGCCTATGTTTGTTTTCAGAGAGGGTTGGGGAATTGGGTGGAAGTAAGAGACAACAAGCAGATGAGGCTGCTTTTAACTACACTGCAAACTAAGACTTTATAAAAGTGACTGAGTGCTGCCATATTTTCTTTTTGCTAAAAAATACTTAATCAGTACTGCTAAGGTAGCCTTAATATAAACTCAAGTAAGACAACACTGCTGTCTTTTCTCTGTATCTACACTGCTAACACACTTGGGCCCCAACAGTCCAAAATATCTGGGATCTTCCACATTTCCAGTGGGACTTAAGATCACCTGAATTTATTCCTGCATTACTTTTCTCTACCTGAGCTCCAAACTCTAAGCATTAGCTTTCTTGTCAAGGCCTACATTTGCCTTATTCCACTTGAGCATTTTTCAATGCTCTTCTTTAAATCAGCAAAAGGAGTTTCTAAATGAGTACCATGAGCCAGAGGTTTGAACGTACCATCTTCTCCATATGTCCTAAGAGTAAAGCAGAAGAACTAAGCCTCTGTTCTGTATCTTCCATGTGAACAAGCACAGAAATGCTGTCTGATCAGATACACACTGTCCTAAAGAAAGCACTCTCACAAGTCGCTAAGGTTAAGAGAGAAATGTACAAGGTGAACACTGCTTTTGTGTTCATTAGTACAAACAGATTAAAACAACTGTAGTTGCCTATGCAACCAACCTATCTCTAACAGAAAACAGAAGCCATATTTGCTGACAAATCTGAGTGGTCTATTAAATGAAAAGGCAAAATACAAAACCTCCTGTAATTTGGCCACTAGACCAAAACGCTACTTTCCTTGACTTGGATGCACTTCTGCAGGCTCTTAACATGGCCTGTAAACCAAATCTTTGAGGCAGCCACATGCTGCTTCACCCCTTTGATACAACAAATTATCACCTGTTTCTGATCCTCTCTGTAAGATTTTAGTCCCAGATGTAGAGTTACCTTAATGAGACCACCCATCTCCAGAAAGCTCCTTTTTTGTTCTTGATAAAGAAGATACCCTGGGCACTCTCCATAGTTAAGCTGTGTTGCTCCAGAGGGATACCTGTAGACTAAGTGCTGGAGAATTTACACACATTTTGTTGACAGATCATGGTCACTCTAAGCCAACACACATTCTCTTTTTGCCAGGTTTACAGGACTTCAGTTTGTATTTGTTTTGAATATATTTTAGAAATAAGTTGGAGAAGTATCTAAGTTAGAGATGTGCTGAAATTATTTTAGCTGCAGATACTATTGACATAGCATCTTTGTAGTTCTGCAGATCCCCTAACAAATGTTAGGAGAAGAACTTACTGTGTTACGCCAAATAGAGGAATAAAATAAGCAGCCAAGGATGGCAAAACATCAATCTCCAAGTTCTTGGGCTAAAACATCTTGAATGAACTTCAGTGTATGTTGGTACAGGAAAGCATCCTTCTTCTTTGGCTTACAAATATTTAGATGATTAACATCCACTGGAATAAGGTCTCCAATTCCTAACTCTGGGAGAGGAAAAAAAAAAACAGGAAGAAAAAAATTACAGAAGTTAGTAAGATTACCTAGACTGAAAAGCACATCTTGCATTAGCAATTCCTCCTTCAAAAGCAACTTTGCCTATCTTCAATTTAATTGTTTTGTCTTTGTTATTTTTTAATGTGCTAAAAGCATCAATACACACTGTTATAGAGTCAGATAGAGCTATACACTGCTACAAAACCCACAGTGGTAAACCACCAGCTCAGAGTTCAACTATCTTTATTGGGAATACGCTAATGTACATTTCTCCATACAGACAACTCTGAAGAATCAAAACTTCATTTACCAGCATCTGACTGACAGCAAAGTCCTGACTGAAGTTTAAGCATTAATGTGAAAAGGGATAGGGCTTAAAATTAGGGTATGCAGATTCTGATCATCAGTAATTGCCCACATTCCTTATAAAAATACTTGGATGTGGAGATTAAATATGGAACTAGAGTGAACCTGAAACATGCCACAAATCACTACACACATTTCAGGGGAAATGAAAAACTTAGATTGCTTAACTGTAGAATACAAGTATTCCATTCTCAGCTAATGATTTTGGGGCACACTAGGGATTTCGCTATTACTATCACTATCCCTACTAGTGAACTTTCCAGTTAGGATGCCATGACTGCCACATTCCAGTTTATTATCTATTCACTCAACCTCCTGAGAAATCTTTCATTTTGCTTGAACTCTATCTTTAACCATGTAGAATAACACTAGAGCAGGATGAAGGTTTGCCTTCACATGTGCAAGCATGCATGTAAGAAACTGAGTGTATTGCGTGTCAGCATGGGTTTTGAACAAAATGAGTGGGGAGCCACTGAACTGTCTTGTGCCCTCCACAGGCTTTTCAAGAGAGCTCACGTGCTGCATTGTGTGTCATTGCCAGAAGAGGAGAAATACGCTATAATGTTTTAAGTGCACAGGACATATCCAGACCTCTTTTTCATTTTATTTTGTTAAAAAAAAAAAAAAGCCCAGTTTTTCAGTCCTTGCCAATAAAATTGCATCACAACATTTTCACAAAAAATTGCTTCCTTAGAAGACATGCTGGAAAAATACTGCTAAATATTGACTCAGGAAAACATGGATGTATAGTCCCCACTTTTTAAAAGCAATAAACTTGCATGTAACCTAGTGGGTTTAGCTGGTGGAAAGCCTCATCTAAAACCCAACAAAGCCATGGTTTCTGTTCAAGGCCTTACAGGTACCTCTGGCAGTGCAGAAGAGGGTTTTGCTTGGGGAAAACCTGAAAATACCAGACTTAAATAAATTCTCCATGTTGAACACCCATGAACAAAGCAAGAGAAAGAACTGCCTGGTTTTCCCTTCTCCAAAAGGCAAAAGATGGAGGAAAAACTCTTCAGGAGGAAAACTACTGATTGAATACCTGAGATACGGAAAATAATGGCATTCTTCACACTGAAAAACAGTTTTTTCCATTAGCAGTTTGATAATTTTCTTTCTTTTTTTCTAAAGGAAGAAATAGCTGAAATTCATGGGACCTTATAAAACTCTATTCAGCCTATCTATACAAGAATAAACAACAGTTACTCATAATTACAAAAGAACAGACTATAACAATGTAACCTCAGGGTTTTTTCAACAAGTGGTCCTCACAGTTAGAGAAATCAAAACAAACAATTGCTATTCTAAGATATAAATGTAGCTGCCTCTGATCTTAGCAGGAAAACTGTAATTTAAATTGAGCCAAAAGTTTAAACAAAAAAAAAACCACAGCATAACAGATGCTTTTTTTTTTTTCCCCCAGGTCTTCCTACCATAGCATTTCTAATGCTTCCTCGTTAATGATGCTTACATGAATATAGACAAAATAAAATAAATTAAATGGCTATTTGTCTTACTTGCTGATTCCAGAGGCACAATGTGCAGTTTTATCATACTACTTATGTGTGTTGGTAAGGTTTCTGCAAAACTCAGCACTGAAAATTTCTTATCTTTGGCAAGAGACAGGAAGTCATCATTCAGCTCTTTAAGGGCAGGAGAATCTGAGAAAGAGCAACATAATTTGTGCAGCGTTATCTTGAACATAAGATTATAGCATTTGCCTAGACTGCATTCCTAGAGATGTTTTGGAAAAATCAGTACTCCAGAAAAAGAAGTAGCATTTTGCTTTTAATCCTTTTTTCCCAGCTATCACATATAGCAATTTTTTATTTGTGCTTAGCATGGAATTTGTTTAGAAGATAAGGGTGTGAAGTCCAGCATATGTTGAATTCCTACATTGCTAAACAGCTCATACTACTATAAACCAGTTCTGACTCCCTTTTTTCCCCCCTCATCTCTGCAATCAAATGAAAGTTACTCAAAATTCAACACTCAACCCACAACATTAAAACGTGTTTTTTATCCAGCTTTTTCTGACAGCATGATTAAAAAAAGAAGCTTCCTGGATGGATTAGCATAGACCCCCGCTGGGAAAGGGTAGCAAAGCAAGCATACCCTTGCTGAGTTCTTTAACCTCTGCAGACGGAAAGAGAAGATATCTGGCATTCATAGAATATTCAGCCAGCTGGGAACCATGGTGAGGTACGCTATAAAATATGATTCCTCTGGTGTTTTTTACAATTTTCTCCATTTCTGGATTCTTGGAAGCATCCACCAGCATCTTTTTGACTAGAAGACCTGGCAAGAGAAACTGAATTAATGCAGGGATTTAAACCACTGTGAAAATAATGATCATGCTACATTATCCATGAAACAACTAACCATATTCTTGCCTCAGCTGATTAGCCCTTAGTTTGTCAAATATGTAAGATTAAGTTCAAAAAAAAACACAAACAAAACCTGAGGAGGCATTAAAATGAAGTATCAATGAATGATGCAAAGCCATTTATGGTTTGCTTTAAGTGTTGCTAATGACACTCACTATATGCCTGATCATGGAGAAAATTTTGCCTCTGGGTTCCCATTTACATGAATTTCAACTCATTGATTTCATGTTTTTAAATCAACACAGTAAAAACAAACAGCAATAAAAATCCTTTCAAAATGCATATGCTGATGAATACAATGCATTAAGAAAGAAGAAATCTATTTTCCATTTTTTGCAAATGTTTTTTGATAAACTACTCCGAGTAATGGCATTTCAGACTGAATCTGTTCAACAGCTTATTCTGAAACATAACAGCAAAGAAATACTTTGTATCAAACAGGCAACCTGCTTACCACCCATGCTATGTGATACCCACACCAGAGGTCTGTCTCCAATTCCAGCAGCTCTGAGCTTGTCAAGAAGCTCATTGCTCCTGTAAGCAATAGACTTCCTGCAAAGAAAAAACAAACAGAAGCATGATGAAGCATGACAGGTTAAAAGGCCATGTTAAAACAGAAGGAATTTGCAGTGCTGCACATTAATGAAAATGAATTAAGTACACAAAACATTAATTACTTAATTATTGCTGCTACACTAAAAAATGCCAAAAAGTTTTGTAAGGTTGGCTTCACAAAGACATCAGGAATTAAGCTAAATGCAATTTTCTGATCTTGCTAGAAAGTTTTCTTTTAATTTACTCATCTCTCATTTCCTTTAGTTCAAAAGATCTTTTTATGATGTCTTACATAGTTTCATTTACACATTGTAACAAAACTATGTTTTCATTTTATGAAAGCATCATTAATGCATAATGAACTTTATTCACAGAAACAAGAATATACCTAATGTCTAGCAAAAATGTATGTTGCTAACTAAAAAATACTCACAATGCGGAGCAACGTACATGATCAACCACCAAACACACTTGAAAAAATACTGCTATACTTTCCAGACAATAATCTCCACATATTTTGCGCTGGAATAGTATAAAGCACAATAATTCTCCACTTTATAAATTAAGAGACCGAGCTCTGAAAAGTATAAGCTACATGCTAGAGGTTGAAAATGCACCTGTGGTACAACCAAAACAAAAGCAATGCCAATTCCCAATCCAAGCTTCAAAGTGCAACACTGTTACTCTTTGCAGTGTCCACAAGAATTGAACATAGAAGACCCTTTGATAATGAAATCATCAGGATAGTGGGGCAACCACTGTGCAAAGTAATTCACTTCATCTCTACTGGTTCTCAGCATTCTCACTAGAAATTGCTTTTATAACACATATGAAAAAGCCACTCAGGTGTCTTTTCAGCTGAACAATAAGTTTTAGGATAGCTGAGAGACATAATTCACTTTTAGGACAGTGAATGAGCCTGTTAGAGCTCATGCATTTAGAGCAATCATAAGGTTGTGATTCTACTTCTACATCTTTGTTCTTGATAGTTAAAAATATTAATATCTTTAAATATATTTCTTTTTTAATTAACCATATACAATTAGAAATTAATCAAATACTATGCGTGGGTGACTTGTAAATAGCAGGTGTAATAACAGCAGGTAATGTAATTTCCCACTTTGTAATAAAAAAGACATTATCTTAAAATAAATAGATATATATTCCTTTTTCAAGTCTTCTTACATGAAAGTTATTCCAGATGGACACAGGAAAAATGTTCACTTTTTCATTTAGGTTGAAAGAGACCTTTAAGATTACCAAGTCCTACTGTAAACTCAGCACTGCCAAGTCAATCACTAAACCATGTCCCTAAGTGCCACATCTTGAAAAAATCTCCAGGGATGGTGACTCAACCATTTCCCTGGGCAGTGTGTTCCAATGCCTGACAATCCTTTCAGTGAGGGATTTTTTTCCTAATATCCAATCTAAACCTTCCCTGGCATGACATGAAGCTGTTTCATCTTGTCCTACCACTTGTTACTTGGGAGACTGACCCCCACCTCATTACAACCTCCTTTCAGGTATCTGTAGAGAGCAAGAGGGTTTCCCCTGAGCTTCCTTTTCACCAGGCTAGATAACCTCGGTTCCCTCAGCCATTCCTCCTAAGGCTTGTGCTCTAGACTCTTCATTATTTTTGTTGCCCTTCTTGTTGTCAAGCATTGGAAAAGGCTGCCCAGGGAAGTGATTGAGTTACCATCCCTGGAGATATTTAAAAGATGTGTAGATGTGGTACTTCAGGAGATGGTTTACTGGAAGACTTGTCTGTGCTGGGTTAACAGCTGGACTCAATGATCTTAAAGGTATTTTCCAACTTCTATGAAAATGATACACTTCATTTTATCATGAGGATAAAGTCATAGGGATTTTTTTTGCTGGGCTTATGAAGCATTAGTGGGGCATTTTAGGAAATATTCCCCTTAAGATATAAAACTAATGTTATATTTACATCAACTAACAGCATTATCTAGTGTCTCCCTTAAACATGAAGAACAGACTGTAAGAATTTAGGAAGTTGGCACAAGTAGTTACCTGTAAGGCTACAAAGCTCAAGCATATCATGACTGTACCTAATGTTTTTCCAAAATCATTTTCAAATCCAACAGGAAAAATTAAATTTAGTTTCACACTAGGTGATCCCAAGGTTCGGCTTTACATGTCTCCCTCACTTCCAAACTGCAGACATTACATATGTTACCTGTGAGCTTCAACAGGACATTTTGCTTTCCAGTCACTCAAATCAGTGTCATATTCCACAGAAATGACTCTAAGGGC
The DNA here is from genome assembly GCF_028554395.1 of Pezoporus wallicus. NCBI lineage: Eukaryota > Metazoa > Chordata > Aves > Psittaciformes > Psittacidae > Pezoporus > Pezoporus wallicus. The sequence goes on from NW_026635157.1 coordinate 4,038,033, forward strand.
AGGACAGTCTGAAGCCAGCCATGTCTAAATTGAAGAAAAGCAAAACCAAAGCAGCTTATAATTGAAGTACTTAAACTCTTGTAGGCAATTTAGCAGAATGGAGCAAAGATGTTACTATGGGGACAATATCAAGCAAGATATTTGCTCTTCAGTTAATCCCTAAATATATCTTACACTTAAGACTATTACTCTTTCACACCACACTGCCGAGCTCTACCCTGTTCCCCAACCACAAAGTAGGCAAAGGATGCAGACAGATTACTAACTTGTGCACTCCTGGCTCCCTCTCCTGGGTAAAACAAAAATAACTAACATTACCAACAGCACTGATCAGTTTACAGAGATACTTTGGTGATTACACCAATGTGAGTTGCTTGAAGCACTAATTACTTATTTATCAAAAATATTTAAGTAGCAATCTGCAAAATCTGAGGTACTCAGACACCTATGTAAGAAATTATAATTAAAAATTAATTTTATGTATATTTTTTTCTCAGCAATAACATTCCATAGCAGAAGAATGATGTTGGAGGCTTAAAGTCAGCAGGGATTTTCCATTGCAAGAACAACCTGCTCAAGATTTCAGCTTACTAACAAAAATATATCAGGAACTTGAAAAGTGCTACTTGTATAACACATTATAAGTAATTTGATTCAAAAAAGACAACTGCAGACAGTGTAACTCTAGATCCTATGGACAGCTCTCATTCATGAGAAATTAATGAGAATGTTGTTGTCTTTTACCTTTGGCCAGCACTGACTATACTCCTCTTGTCCTTCAGAAGCTTTTTTATCCAAACGCCGGTCAATATCTTGCTGTCGCCAGGTTTTAAATGCTGCTCCCAAAAGACCATGAACAAAAAGGATGTCTGCTCTGATGGGCTGACTGACACAGAAAAAGGAATTTCTAAGAGCTGCACGGTACATATTCTTTTAGCAAGTAAAATTTACACATAACTTTTAACCTAAGGGATGACAAAATTCTATTTTCAGCACTATATGTGACATCTTATGGTAAACATTTCATGACATTTCATGATATTTCAAAGAGGATACTCAGAACCAGACAAAAAAAAGGGATCCACCCAGAAGAGAGAGATATAAAAAGAAGTACGGAAAATACCAGCTCACAAGTCATATTTTTCTATAATGAAAACCAACATTCTCTCCAGCTACTTTTAATGCAACCTGGTAGTTCCAGCTTTATCATGAAATTACATCCTTATTGTAACTAACACCAATAACACCGGGAATAGTTGCTACTATGTGACATACCACATTGGAGACTGCTTCAGCCCCAGATATACAATCACTATTAAAAGAAGCTGCAGCTGTAAATTTACTGCATCTTAAGCCAACATGTGCTGCTGCCAGCAAAATAATTATCCCGAGACAGCAAGCGCAAAGGTTACATGGTTGTAATGCATGAAAAGCAGTAATTCATCTTGTGTTCTGTTCAGATTTCTCCTGCAGTACAATAATACTTTTACAGTCATGGACTGCTCCAACCACTTCTGTTGTTCTCCTATTTGAGAATCTAGATTCAGTCCTCTCAATCCAGCAAAGAACAGGAGGAGCAGGTGACATCAGTACAGCAGCACTCTGATGTCAGCTCTTTCAAAGTTTTTTAACTGAACAGTTTAACAAGCAACTGAAAGTACAACATGTACAAGTAACTCAACATGTACAGTTATCTCCTTCCACTTTACCTGCTGCGATATTGTGGATGTAAAACATAAACACCATCTAGATACTTTTCTTTCACTGCATCTCTGTCTAGATTAGCCAAAGCTCTGGCTGCATGAGAAGACTGAATGACATGTGGGGATTTCATTACTTCAGCAAGTACAGAAATCCAACCTACATTGAAAAAATAAAGTGGCAGGTTAACTAATAGAAACATCATCCAAACAAAAGAATTCAGAAACATCATACTTCAAACTATACTTGTGAAAACAGATGTCAAAATTTAAGAATGGTAACATCAAAAATAAATTTCTAAACAGAATAAATGTTGACTCCTGTGAAAGCTCTCCTTAAGAACACTACCTATAATCTCTTTTCAGTTCTCCAAATACAATAAAAGACTGCCAAGCTAGTCCAATTAAAATTAGCAAGGTCTCTGCTTTTGCATTTCTCTTATAAGAGCCGAGATGAAGAGTCAAAAATAGGGTTCAGAATCCTTCTGCCCTCAGATGCCTTATTACAGCTAATACAGAAGAAAAGCATCATTGCTTTTCTTTCTCTTACTGTGTCACAGCTTTTGCAAAGGAAAAGAGCCTTAGAGGTTCTTGCTTCTTGCACATCATCCAGCAACAAAGGAGTAGTTTTATCAACCCTTAACCAGCAATACACAACTGCTCAACTCTGGAGTCTGGTTCACTGTCTAAAATCCCATTTATACTGAGAGCTCTGCCCCAGGAAGTTGCTGACTTTTCTGTTACAACCTCTTCCTCTAGACATACAGTTTTAGCAGTCACCCTATCAGCCATCATATCAGAAAGCAAGAAAGGTGCTAAAGCTCAGACCCAAGGCCTTTGTAGTCTAGCTGTCTTTCTCCAAAAGTAAGTAGTAATGGAAGTTGCAGAACAATAAAGGAATAGAGCAATAAAATGACAAGTATATAGGGCTGATTCTCCATTATATTCTTTCAGGCTTCCACAGCCAACTTGGCTTCTGTGTGTAGAACCTTTGGTCTTGCATGACAAGAAACAGCAGATGACCATTCCCTCTTTGCATTCTCTGCGCTAGTGAGGATTTTATAAATCTCGGTCATATTCTCCTTCAGTCACTTTTTCCATACTAAGTGTCCTATTCTAGTTATTTGTTCTTTATACCACAGTCATTCCAAATTTTTTATCACCCTCATGGTCTTTCCCTGTGCCTTTGCTACTTCTCCTTTTTGCAACAGCAGATTAAAAATGTGTTTAAGAGGCAGACAACAGCTCAGATTTATACAACAGCATATTGGTATCTTCTATTTTTCTGATTTTTTATTTCCTAATAAAACATTGGGAATTATTTATTTGGTACAAAAATTTAATTGTGATAATTAGGGGCATTAAAAAGGGGCATCAGAGCAAAACTTAGCAGAAGTTCCTAGCCTAACATGAAACAAGAGAGGGTGGAAAGGTATGTTTCACTTTGTTCCAAAAGCTATGGACTACAAGCTGTTCTGTTCCTTTACAAGATTAAAACACAGTCAATTAAAAGAAAAATTATCTGCAAGAGAAGAAAACTCAGATCTTTGCCAGTCATGTAAACTGAACATCAATCAAGTCCAACCTATCACCATCCATCAGACTTAGCACACCTCTGCAGCACTGACATATGTTGGCCAGACAGCATACAGGACTTTTTGATCAACACCATCTAAGCTGTCTATACTTTCTGTACTAAAAAAACAATAGCACCACCTCCCCACCCTCACAAATAAAAAAACCACACCACTACCATCATCCTTTGTATTTTAAAAAAGCACTGAAACCTCCAAAATTTTAGAACAGAAACCTGACATTCAAACTGCTTGCACTTGCTTTCCTTTTACCTGCACGTACTATGGAAGCATGAAGACGTTCATCTAAAGCCATATTTCCAATAATGCGAATTATGTTCCTTTGTATTTTTGCTGAATCTTTACGCAGCTGGTATATCCTCTGTAGTAACTGAAGGCCTCCTTTAGCTTCAATTTTATCACAGTGAGAAGAAACCTAGTAAATACAGTAAATACAATGACAGTAAACAGACATTCTGCAAAAGGTCGAGATGCCGTTAATTCACATATTAGGGAGTCTGAATGATGCCGAGCCCTTAAAATGTAGAAATTCTTATGAATCTAGAATGTATTATGCTGTAGTTGAAAATAAAGTATTTTAATATGCTAAACACATGATTTCTATGGATTAACAACCTGAAAGATGCTGAGTATCATCACTCTACTCTCCTCCGCATTTGAGAGAGATGAGATAGCTCTCCACTTGGTGTGATCAAACTCCAACAAAAGTTTAAGAGTCTGAACAGGATAATTATCTCCATTTGTTAGAGCACTATCTCAACCCTAGCTACCTCTCTTCCTGTTCACCATGTAAAATGGAATCATTATAATCCCTTCTCTTTGAATGGTATGTCAAAGATATGTCTACATCCCATGCAGCGTTGCTACTATTACTGATCTTAAGGGCAATAACAAATTCTAGTCCAAGCAGATGAATATACACTAATTAGTTGTTGTGGTAACTACTGATATTGGCCAAATGCTTCTGACTTGAACATGTTCTTTACAGTGCTTGAAAATGCATCGTAGTTATATGCTGATGTCCTCAAGTCTGTGGCTTTCAACAGACACACACACATTTGGAATTAGTACAGTCACAACTTGTTTAAACTGAAAATCTGGAGTATAAGAAGTTCTATACTGAGTCAGAATTTCTATGTATACGGAAGATGAGCAAGGAATACTGGCAAGCTGCTCTTTATCCATGCCTACTACCAATAACAATTTGGCATTCTCAATGCTGTTTCTCAGTGTTCCAGGCTTCTGAGCAATTAAGCACACACAGAAGAGTACACCAATAGGGAACAAGAAGAATCACTGCTACACGAAGTCTTCCATACTCTCTATCTGTGAGAGATGTGCAAACAGCAGACTGGCCCTGGAAAGATGCATTGTATTAGGTGCATGCTGTGCATTGTTCTGCCAAAAGCAATGACCCCTGGAAGAAGGTCTTTTTTTGAAAGCCAAGGTTTGCATTTCATTCTGACTCTTGATTAAAATGAATTCATGAAGCTACTCTGCTTTCTAGAAAGCTGGCACTACAGTTAGATTAAGAGCATTAAGAGACCACTTGTAAGATTTCTGAATTAATGTACACCAACTTAGACAAATCCACACATACTTTGCACTGAGAATTTCATATTACCAATATCTCACTTACTTGAGAAGCTGCAGAGCCTCATAATGTCTATCTCAAATGACTTTGAGTGTCAGTGGGAGGTAGCCCTAAACAGAAAAAGACTTCTGGACTTGAGGCATTCTCCCCTGCTTTTCTGTGTCAGAGCTCTCTTAACTTTTTGAAAGGTACATACAAGTATACCACAGTGGAACTTATACAGGCTAATTAGAAACAAAAGAACTTACATTCACTTCCCATCAAAAAAAAATGAGTCTGTCATGCTGCCTTCCAATTCTCACCAGTCTTGATTGTCTGAATATCCTTACAGAAGGGGTAAGGGATAGGAGACAAGGAAATGGCAACTCCTTCCCAATATATGAGAGCATTAGAACAGAATGTTTGTAAGTCTAGCTTTTCAGTTATAGCTTAAAGGACAAATTACCTTAGAATGCTGTACTAAAGCTTGCAAGCAGAAGAGTTCCACTGTCTCTGAAGGGATCTTACTCAGTGTCTCACAATATGGAAGGCCATTGCCTCCAAAACACCATAAACCTCCCTGAAATGAGAATCAGTAAAAATTATACCACATTCCAAATGGCTACGAAAAAATCAGCATTTCTAAACTAAAACATTAAGTTTGTAATGGTCCATAGAAATTTCTAGAATGAGTACACAGCATGCATGCACTTTTCAAAACATACAAATTACACAACAGTACACAATATCTAGTATTTCAAACTAAAAATATTAACTAGATTTCCAGTCAGTAGTCTCCATAGTCTATTAGCTTCAAAACATAAATTAAGGGGCAAAATGTATGATTTTCATTTTGTTCATGAATGTCTTCTTTCAAGATCATTTACTCAAGCATAAAAAAAGCAAGATCCATACTGTATCTAGATTTGCATAGCTGCAATAAAGAGGAGGAAAAGGAGGAAAAAAGGTCTTCAACACATAGCAAGGTCTCTGAGGACCAGTCTTTCTCAACCATGCAATAGGAAGACCAGCATAACCTCAATAAAAAACAATTTTCTAGAACATCATGATTATCAAAATGCCTCCAAGTATGGTGTCTTACTAGAACTCTCTTTAAAACAAGAGGACTCAGTATAAAAACAATAAGGGGTGATAATGCAAAAATATTACACATAACTGTATCATAGGAAATAGTTATTGCACTCTGAAATCTCTAAACAAAGCCTGGCAGGCATCATTATTAAAACATGACAGTAATTTTTACGACTGCGCCTTATAAAAAATAATTATCACTGATTAAACAGTCATGAATTTTAAATAAAAAAATAAAATGCAAAATACGATAGTGGATTACACTGGGATTATAATTATTATTTTTAAGCAATAACAGCACTTTAAATGACATTCCTAAAGCCACTTAGGAAATTGTTGGACAGAGTTGAAGAAAGTTCCTAGTTTCCAAGTACAAACAGACTGCTAGACTATTTAAATTCTGGTTTTGGCAACAATGACCTGTTACAGGGAGGCATTTCCATGTGGTATAAGAGAGTTTACTATTTAAGGTGTGCTAACAATTTATCAGTTTGCTAGTAAGCTTAAAAGAGGTTTAATGATCTCAGCAGTGAAAGAATATCCAAACAACAGGTAAGATGAAACGTGAAAAATCATTTCATGAGCACTGCAAGGGAAGAAAATGTTCTGGACAAAATACTGAAATATCTGCTTTATGGGAAGGCTTGTAAGAAAATATATAATATTTCACTAGACCAACCAGTACAGCTGGGAAAGATAAACAAGCTTTCAAGCAGGCAGACTGTGTGTAGAAGAGATTTTATTTATGTTGTACAGTCACAAAGTCTCCTTCTCCTGCAACACTCAAAAATATGAAAACAGGTTTGTATCTTTGAACTCTGAAGGAACAAAGAACCCAACTAGTTCTATTCTGCAGGCGGGAACTCACCCTTTGTGCAGCGAGAATCTGGCTACTTTCACGTAAAGCAAGAGATGTGAAGTGCTGGACACATGGATCAAGATCAGTCTGAGGTAAAGATACTAACAACAGGCGAAGTTCATCTTCTATGGTATAATCCTGCGACAAATAAGCACAAATAGCTTTTAGTTCTGTTCAAAGCATGAAGCAAAACACAGAGAAAAAAAAGATACCTGAAATAATGAAATCAGCCATATTAATAAGGCCACAAACCACAAACCCTGCACTTAAGTGCTCTGCAACTTTTGTTTTATATTACACCTGTAAAGACTTTGGAAACTGGTAATTCTAAAGCCACCATCTGAGTGATGAAAAGCAAGCTTAAACTTCATACTTTGATGGCCTTATTCTATATAGGTCCAAAAAAGAAAAAAAACATTCTTCTTGGCACAGGAAGCTTAAAAGTTCACCCTTAACTACACAGTAATTTTGGTGCTGCTGCATTAAAATGGAGGCATAAATTACTAATAGAAAATACAGACAACAGTTCTTTTAATCTTTTATCTTCAAAATATTCATATAGATGTTCATTTAATAATCACAGTAGATGACAGGAAAATAGAGTATATATACAACCATACACTAGTACAACCTAGTACTTCAGGACTGACAGGTACATATCCACTATCCTGTAATGTTACAAAGATAAGCAAGCAAAAGCTGAGAATATCTCTACCAATCAAAGCTGGTTTTCAGAGTTTCATCAGTTAAGATCTACAGGTATTTTCTGACAGGGACTTCTGCCAGCATTCATTCTATTAGCATTACAAAAAACCTTTGATATTATGCTTTATGTGCCAATTCTGTTTACTGAAGAAGCTGATATTATGACGATTGCTCAAACCACCATATATATATATATATATATATATATATATTTACTAATGACCATAAAAAACAAACCAAGGCCAAATTTATCCAATACAGATTTGTTGGTAACCAAAAGCTGGCAATAGAAGTGGGCCTACAGCAGAAACTTACACTGGCACTGAGGATGCAAAAGCCTCCAGAAAAGCTCTCTACATGTAGAAGTCTGTCAATATCGACAAGTGTCCTGGGTTCAGCAGTAGCAGTCATTTTTTCTCCTTCTTGGTAGCTGGTGGAGCGCTGTGTTTTTGACTTTTGGCCTGGGAACGGTGCTGATAACACCGATGTTTTTAGTTACTGCTCAAATGTTTAGACTGACCAAGGACTTTGAGCCTCATGCTCTGCCGGGTAGGAGGGGAAGCTGGGAGGAAGCAGAGACAGGACACCTGACCCAAACTGATCAAAGAGGTATTCTATACCACAGCACGTCATGCCCAGGATGTAACTGAGAGTTACCTGGAAGGGCTAGCTTACTGCGGGGTTGGATCAAGTATCAGTTGGTGCTTGGTGAGGCCGGGGGGGGGGAGGAGAACGGGGACAAGTTATCGGTCGGCAGGTGGTCAGGTGTTATATTCTCTTCCCTTGTTATTTCCTTTAGCATTATTATTATTGCTGGTAGCAGTAGTGATTTGTGTTATACCTTAGTTACTAAACCGTTCTTATCTCAACCCATGGGAGTTGCATTCTTTTGATTCTCCTCCCCATCCCTCTGGGAGCAGGGGGAGGGCAATAAGTGGGGGAGTGAGTGAATGAGCTGCGTGGCTGGGTTTAAACCACTACAACAAGGCAATCTAGGATGACCCCAGGGGTGTATCAATATATGTTTTGTATAAAGTTTTGTATTTTGGTCTCAATTTTACTACTTTATTACTTACTTTAGAAGAACTCACTTCATTACAGTTACCAACAACAAAAGCACTAAAACCAACCAAGCAAGCAAAAGCCGTCTAATACCTGCTTTTCATTTACTTACATTCTTTATTTCTGGCAATGGTGGCGGAGGCAGGAAAAAGCGAAGGTTGATATCTTTGGATCGAGCCAACCCTATAGTAGTCCTTTGATCACAGGTTTGGGCAACTGTACCATACTGATAACCTGCAGTACAAGAACTTGAGTGATACCGTTAAAACTATACTTAAATATTTCATTTGGTTTTAAATGTAGTTTCTGATCTACTTTGTAAATACACTTGAAAAAAGAGCAACCTCTCTGCAATTTTGTAATCACAAATTCCTAAAGATAAAAATTGCAGATGTTAGACTAGCACTATACTGAGCTGAAATACACCTGGGCACTAACTGTTCATTAGAGACCAGTCTGATAATGGTTCTCAGATAGAAGATGAACCCAAGCAAAAGCAAACATTCAGTATTGCCACCTTGAAAGGAATACAAGAACTACAAACCCAAGCTTAACACCTGGGCTTCAGTTACAATTTGAAAGGCACCCTGCATACCTTTTTCTTCATACAGTATTAAAAACCAGCCTTAAATCCACATGCTGCAAAGACAGAGACATGTAATTTTAAATGATACAAAATACACGTTTCAGTAAAATTGTTACAGAAGATACAAGACAGACTTTCAGTAACCCTACCAGATTTAAACAGTAACTAATCATAGAATCATAAAATCATAGAATAGTTAAGGGTTGGAAAGGACCTTAAGGTCATCTAGTTCCAACCCCCCTGCCATGGGCAGGGACACCTCACACTAAACCATGGCACCCAAGGCTCTGTCCAACCTGGTCTTGAACAGCATTCACAACCTCCCTGGGCAACCCATTCCACTGCCTCACCACCCTTACAGTAAAGAACTTATTCCTTATACTTAATCTAAACTTCCCCTGTTTCAGTTTTAACCCATTACCCCTTGTCCTGTCACTACAGTCCCTAGTGAAGAGTCCCTCCCCAGCATCCCTATACACCCCTTCAGATACTGGAAGGCTGCTATGATGTCTCCACGCAGCCTTCTCTTCTCCAGGCTGAACAGCCCCAACTTTCTCAGCCTGTCTTCATACGGGAGGTGCTCCAGTCCCCTGATCATCCCCGTGGCCCGCCTCTGGACTTGTTCCAACAGTTCCATGTCCTTTTTATGTTGAGGACACCAGAACTGCACACAATACTCCAGGTGAGGTCTCATGAGAGCAGAGTAGAGGGGCAGGATCATCTCCTTCAGCCTGCTGGTCACGCTCCTTTTGATGCAGCCCAGCACATGGCTGGCTTTCAGGGCTACAAGCACACACTGAAGCCGGCTCATGTTCATTTTCTCATCGACCAACACCCCCAAGTCCTTCTCCACAGGGCTGCTCTGAATCCCTTCTCTGCCCAACCTGGAGCTGTGCCTGGGACTGTTCCGACCCAGGTGCAGGACCTTGCACTTGGCATGGTTAAACTTCATGAGGCTGGCATCAGCCCACCTCACAAGCGTGTCAAGGTCCCCCTGGATGGCATTCCTTCCCTCCAGCGTATCAACTGAACCACACAGCTTGGTGTCATCAGCAAACTTGCTGAGGGCGCACTCAATCCCACTGTCCATGTCACCAACAAAGATGTTAAACAAGACAGGTCCCAACACCGATCCCTGAGGGACACCACTCGTTACTGGTCTCCAGCCGGACATGGAGTCATTGACCACAACTCTTTGTGTGCAGCCATCCAGCCAGTTCTTTATCCACCGATAAGTGGTCCATCCATCAAATTGATGTCGCTCCAATTTAGAGACAAGGATGTCGTGTGGGACAGTGTCAAACGCTTTACACAAGTCCAGGTAGATGACATCAACTGCTCTACCCCTGTCCATCAGTTCCATAGCCCCATCATAGAAGGCCACCACATTGGTCAGGCAGGATTTCCCCTTAGTGAAGCCATGCTGGCTGTCACCAAGCACCTTGTTGATTTTCATGCGCCTTAGCATGCCTTCCAGGAGAATCTGCTCCAAGATTTTGCTAGGCACAGAGGTGAGACTGACTGGTCTGTAATTCCCCGGGTCATCCATTCTCCCCTTCATGAAAATGGGGTTATATTTCCCTTTTCCCAGTCCTTGGGAACTTCACCTGACTGCCATGATTTCTCAAATATGATGGACAGCAACTTCATTCTCCAGCTCCTTCAGGACCCACAGATGGATCTCATCAGGTCCCAGGGACTTGTGCATGTTCAGATTTTTAAGATGGTCTCAAACCAGATCCTCTCCTACAGTGGGCGCAAGGTCTTCATTCTCACAGTCCCTGCGTCTGCCTTCCAAGACTTGGGTGGTGTGGTCAGAGCCTTTGCCAGTGAAGACCGAGGCAAAGAAGTCATTCAGAACCTCAGCCTTCTCCAAATCCAGGGTAGTCAATTCTCCTGATAGCTTCCGGAGGGGGCTCATGTTGTCCATAGTCTGTCTTTTATTCTCTACGTACCTATAGAATCCCTTCTTGTTACCCTTAACATCCCTAGCCAAGTTTAATTCTAACTGGGCCTTAACTTTCCTAACTGGTCCCTAGCTGCCCAAACAATATCCCTGTATTCTTCTCAGGCTGCCTGTCCTTGCTTCCACCTTTTGTGGACTGTTCCTTTCCAAATCCTACCTACTTCATAGCTGGAAAAATGTGAAATTACATACTGACACTGAGTAGCAAAATGAAAGGGAAAAAGAAAAAACCCACCCTCAAATGGGAATAATATTTTCTTTCTATAAAATTTCTTTCTATCTTTGTTACTGTTATACAATTCTAGAACAAAACTGCCAAGCCATATAAAATATAATTTTCACAGTCAGAGATCAGTCATACTTTGTAATTTGGTGCAGAATATTTACAGCTGCAAACTGAAGTCACCAAAGCTGTGTTTTGGACAAGCAAAATACTCTACTTATGTTAACAGACATGCTGAACAATTTGGTCTTAGCTGTGAAAAGTTAGCACATACTTTCAGTCTTAATCTTTCTTGGACTCCATTCTGGAATTACCAGCTTAAAAAAATTTTCTTTCATGAGGTAGCTAGCAAGAATAATTGGTGTTTTTGAAAATCCCAAATACTACAGCAATGAGCACTATAAAAAAGTACAGCAAAAGCAACTAAATTCCTGAGTACTGGCCATCTTGTGCACTAAGACCTGAGATCACCTGCTAACAGATATTCTCCCATAAACAGGAGACAGTTATACTAAATTAGTATACAAAGCTTCAGTTTTGGTACATCCTAGCTTTCAAATGTTTTCAAACACAGCTTTTTGATGCAAATTTCTTGAGGAAATTAATTAGAATTTTAAAGAGGTAACCTGAAACAAGATAAATCCTATAAAGCACTGCAAGAGTGAAAGGTCCTCAGCTGATCTAGTTACCACAATAATGAGAGTGAAGATTAGTGACACCTAGCTTATGTGGACTAGTGATGGAGGGGGGGGAAGAGGCCAAACATATTCACAAACACTCCCTTTACTTGGGGTTTCAAGGATATTTGCTGCTAGAGCAACAGGGAGAGCTCATTACTATTAAATAACAACTAAGATGGAAAATGGCTTACAAATAATACTTGCACATATAAGTCCTCTATTTTCTCATTGCTACTTTGCTATTACTACCTATCAGCTACTAATCAACTTTTATTAACTTAACCATGGCCTTGAAGTCACTCTTACAGAGCCTTATAAAAATCACTGCCAGGACTTGTGACCGTGCTGGCAGTCCCAGCTGAAAACAAGGAATTAATGAACATGAACTGCCTTCCCACATCACAGCAGTGCACAACAGTGGGTGCAATTGTCTGGTGGGGAAACAGAGAGAGGCCTGTACTGCAGATACACACTCTGTACCAGGGTATAAGGAAAGAATGATTGCTTGAAATATAAATAAACCCCACATATTTTAGACCAAATTTCAGACAGTATTTACACTTTTTGCAGCTCCCAGCTTTTGTTGGCAGCAGACCTGAAACAGCTGAGACACTTCCGTTTCTGGGATGAATTAGGCTGTATCTGTATACGTTACCATGCCAGTGACTGTTGTTTGCCAGGTCTTGTACAGCCTGTAGTCGGACCTCTTTGTCTTCTGACTGAGTTCTCTTTAAGAGAAGCCATAAGGCACATTCATGATCTTCTCCATCAAATGTACTAAATTGTTCTTTTACCAGGACAGAAATGAAGCAGACGTTATTATTAATGAGCATTTTAACAGTCACATTTCTATTTGTTAAGAAAAAAAAAAAAACACACCACAACTGTTTCTTTTAATAACTGAATATTAATCATTAGCGAGTAATCTCAAATCTCTTCTTAAACATCACTTTCATTTACTATTAATATAGAAAATTGTAAGTAATATTACCACCATTTCAATAACAACAAAAAAAAAAAGGTAATTTTGTAAGAAAAATTACTTTACTTTCTAAATAACTGATGTTCCACTATTCAAAAATAGTGACCATAGATAAAAAGCCACGCTTTCAATACCTACCTTTAAAAGGTCTCCGGAAAAATTTAGCTTCTGTTTCTAGAATTTTCCTCACTGCTTTATGGATTTCTTTTCTGGCTTTGTACGTGATTCCTACAAGAGAATTTTTAGATTACTAGAAGACTGAAAGACAGTTTTCTCACATTATTTTCTATATATATATATGAAAAAATATATACACACACATACACATATGGACACACATAGCGACAAGTATCTAATATACAGAGAACTGTATGTATAGAACTATCTTAAAAACCCAGCCATCAGTTTAAAATAAATTTGGTGACATTGTGAAGAACACTATTTTTGCAACAGATCTCAGGTAATATAATTTTCTTTATATAATGGTGACTTACAGAAACATTAATATGCTATTTTTAGAATCCAACCAATTATAAATCTTACCTTGATATTCACTTTGATTTAGAGAAGCTGTATGTACATATATATAGGACTTAAGTTTTTCCTGATGTAGAGCTTGAGTATCCATTCGCAGTAACTTCTTTAAGGACAGGACTTCATACGTAATGAATACAAAGCCTCTTTAAATAAAAGAAAACTGTGTATGAACATTAATTTTAAAAATATTATGGTAAAAACATGTTAACAATCACTCTGATATTTATCATGCAGATTTTACCAAGTTAGTAATAGCTGACATATTACTTTAATTACTAAATTACTTAATTTAGCAAAGTAAAGACTCTAAAATACATTAAAATAAGTAATAACTATCAGAAAATATGCTTCAAAGCTATATTCTACTATGTCTAAAGGTCCTGTAGCATTGTTACATTTTTTGAAAGATACACATAATACAATTAAAATTTTAATTCATAAGTTACATGCATGCTTGTCAGTTACAACTTACCCAAGTATCAGTGATCCAGTTACCTTTGCAATTTTTCCTTGAAAATAAACAAAAAATACATGTCAAACAAAGTTGTGTCCATCACCTCAATATAAATATAGTTAGCATTTGATTACCAGACACTAAGAATGTCAGCCGCTAAGAGTAAGCTTTTTTAAACTTTTCCATTGCTCTCTGGCTTTCAGAGAATCGTTACATAAATTTACAAATAGGAAAAACAATAACTGATCAGAATTTCCTGCTCTCCTAAGCAAGACGATAAAACATGTACTCTGCCAGTACTATTTACTTTAAGTACTGCCACCCATCAATTAATTATATTCATTGCTGAGCTGCAGGCACAAACAGTAAACTTTCTCTGCCTGTGCAACTAGCATTCATTCAGAACATTTTAAGGAGTTACCCAATGGTGGATATTTCTTCAATTTATATGAATACATACAGGAGCATGTATGTTCTTTGAAAAGTGCTGCAGAGCCTCTTTAAGAAAATAGGTTTTGAAAAAAAATTCCACTGAATCTCTCATATAAAGCAAACAGCTGAATAAAAACATGCCACTTGCAATAATTTCCCTTTTAAATCCAGCAATTCCTGTCAGATCTGAGTATTTTGCCTGGATTATAGGATCTCAATACAGAGAAACCCCATTATTACTAGTAGCAGCAAACCCAGTGGAACTCATCTCACCTATCATGAATAATTTCTTTTCCTCAGCATGAACTGGGAGATTTGCCTCACAACCACTGCCACCAGGTTGTGAAACTGTAAAAATTTTGCATGCACAGAAGAGGCAGAAAATGTTGAAAAACAACTGGCAGAGAAAGTTGAAAAGGCAAAAAATTGCAATGCTTCCTGTAGAGCAGAAAAATAAATATTCTATCTTTTAATGCTCAAAAAAACCCCTTAGAGTCATTAGAATTGTCATCCTATACAGAAGGCACTGAAGAAAGCAGACACTAAGTAGGAAAGACTGCAGAATTAATACCATTAAATAAGGAGAAAGAAACAATAGGAACAAACTTTATTGCAACCTTATTAATAGTTTATGAATGTAATCTTTTCATGGCTCTAACAGTTATAAAAAAATAAGATATAAAATGGAGATTGCATTTAGAGAGGGGACCTTCATCTTAGTTCTAATTCCAGATAATCTTCTAGAGTCAATTTTACATATCATTACACAAAGCAAGGTCAGAGGCAGACACCCACTTCAGGCCAAAAAAAACCCTGCTCACAAAGTATTTATGGATTTAGATCTTTAGTATCAGTTAATTATGCATGGGTTCATATCAACACAGCTTTTTCCTTTTTATTAACACCTCAGATCAATACATATAGAACTGTACTTACTGATATCATGCCAGGGTAGATGTGTTTTTGTGGCTGGACCAGGAGTTCCTATAGTTCCTATTTGTCTATAGCAAAATACACAGTAAGCAGTCACTGACATTCTGTGCGTTGAAAAAAAAAACCAAAACACACAAACAAAACAAACACAAAAAAAAAACCAACAAACAAACAAAAAGAGAGAAAGCAATGATTGATTTGAGAATCACAGCAGAAAACCTGTAGCAGTTTTTTCCCTGTCCTTTTAATACAAAGGTCATGATTGCAAAGGTCATGATTTACAGCAAAGGTCACAATAAACCGTATTTGTGTCATCTAACTCTATATAAAGTGCTCTAATTAAATAAGTCTATGAACTCCTTAAATTATTAGGCTTCATTTCAATTACAATAAAAATTTAAAGCAGTGTCTGATACAGTGTCTTGATTTTAGAATGTATCTCTAATTAACTTCCCTTCTTGTCAGCTTCCTTTCTTACTTCTTCGTAACTCTCCCTTAAATACCAGATACAGTCATATGTCCATCAAGACATTCTTCATTATGATACTACTTTAATACAACTCAGTAATGAACTTTATGCTCTCAAAGCATGTAACTGATTCTGTTAGCAATAAAGTCTTTTATTTTGACTAACAAGGATCAAAGAATTACTACTACATATTTTTTCCTTTAAAAGGGCAAATCCAACTAACACTTTGAGAATGTGAAAACTCATAAATAAATATTGGTTCTAAAATTGGTTAATAAAAATAAATATTGGTTCTAAAATGTCTGACTCCATGGGCTCATGAAACTCTAAAGGGCATGCTTACAGGTAAAACATAAAGGACTCTTGTCCTAGAAAAATTCTTACACATGCAAAAGAATGGAAACCTAGCCATGGCCATGAGGAACACAACCTGTTCTAAAATTAAGACCTTAGTAATCCATCATTATGAAGACTCGGATTACTGACAGACTAATTGGACTGTATTCACTGAATGCTGAAATCAAGCTATATTTTTTTTCCAGTCATCAAAACCACCTACTGTATTGTAGAATACCCAAGTTCTGAACTGCATGCAAGCATGAATCTCCTTGACAGCAAAAATCTCCATGAAAGCAGTACCCGAGTTCTTCAGAAATGGTTTAGTCTTCTGACATACATATGATGTAAGGCATTGAATTTTCCCCATTTTACAGGTTGGAAGATGAGCTAAGAGAAGCACACTGCATCTTTCTTATACATTCTAGATATTACCTTGCCTCTTTGAAAAAGTAGGACTATTCAGGAAGCACCATAAAGACACAGTGCACTTTAGACCAATGATAAAGGCTGTATGTTAACCTCTGTACAGTGAGGTTCAAAGAAAGTACAGTTTTATTAGCCAAGCACTGAAAACCAAGGCGATTTTGGCCAGGCAAAAGCACCAATTCCTCTTTCTACCACTCAGGTGTATTTGCCATTTTACATACTAGCCAAAGTTACTGCCTTCACATTTGATTTCAATGAGAAAAACTTCCCTCAGCTAGGAAAATAAACAAATTGGCTTGGCAACCTACAACAACAATCAAGTTCTGCATATCACATCTGCTGAAGACTTAATCTCAAGTCTTAATAGATAGAATGTGTAGTATTTTTAGTACAAGAATTATGCCAAAATCCAGAAAAAAATATTAAATATTTTTAACAATCACAAAATACACAAAAATTGGTTTTGCATAGATTGCAGAAGTAATGTGAAATTCATATTTTGTAAGTAAAACTCCACTGTCTGCATTAATGCGTTTACATTGACTTGATGATCTTTAACGGCCTTTCCAACACAAACCGTTCCACGATTCCCTGACTACCCCAGCACTGCCACAATCACAGCAGAACACTTTTTTGGGTTCTGTTATTCCAGTATTGTATTTATGCATTGTCATTCACTTAAAGAGAATATGTAACACTATGAAACACTTCCAAGGCATTAATGACCAGCCCTCTGGAGACATCTCCCCCGCCTCCAATCTATGGCTTTACTATCTTTATGCACAGAACCACAGTACTAACATTTATTCTTCTACCTAACCACAACATGTAGCCGCAATAAACAGCAAGTGCCACAATCCCCTGAACTAGGCAGCCAGCAACAAACTCCTACACGGGCCTGTGCGGTAGGCGGGCGGGAGTGAGAGAGCGGCTCCCCTGAGAAGTGGTGGAATCTGCCGGTTGGGAGAAGCCCCCGGCATTCCTAGGTGCGCGTTGGGGCTTGCTTCCCTTCGCCCAGGCCGCGTTCTGCAAGGCTGCTGTGGGTGGTTGTCTCCAGCTGTTGGAGGTGCTGGCGGGGGGCAGAAGTCCCCATATTGCTTCTAGGGGTGAGGGGAAAAGGGGAAGGCCTTTAATTTTCCCAGCTCAGTGTCCTGCCTGCGCTAGGTCTGGTACTACGGCCTGTCCCTGCGCGCCACTCCAGGCCCCCGCCGCTTTTCGTGGTCACCGGGCAGCTCGGGTCCTGGAGAGGTGACTTGTCGTGAAGTATCGCTGAGTTCAACCAAGGCGTTGCTTCCTTTGCTTTCAGGTTTACTCTTGTTTACCTGTGAAGCCCAAAGCAAGAGCTGTGCTTGTCACCTCTTCCTTTCAGCGTTTGTGAGAAAACTCAGAAGATGGTGAATGTTCTGAAAGGTGTGCTGGTTGAATGGTTAGTAACAGCACTTACTGTCTCTTGTTACGTCAAAGTCTACTTATTTCTTTAGAGCTGGAAATGTTCTATGTAACTTAAGAGTCTAGACCCAAAAAAAAGGAGTTATGGTGAGAAGGGGTGATGCTGAGTGAGCACATATGAGAAAAGCGAGGCCTTTGGGGGAAGGAGAGGCAGTTGTAGGTAATGCTAATTCTAAACTCCTTTTTTCTTTTCAAGATACTGTTTTCCATTTATGCTTAACCATTAGATGTACCCTCTTGTTCATTATATTGCTTACAAATAATGTGGGGGGTTTGTGTTGCTGTTAATGAGCAGTGTGTTTCTTTACTGGCTGTAGAAGCAGGGATAATTTTTTATCCTTTCTTTTCTTTTTTTCATCAACTCCAGTCCAAATCCCAGCAAGGCTGATATGGGGCCCTGTTTGTAGTTGATTCTCAAAAAGGAACACTCTTTTAGTTTGTGAAAGTAAGCTTTCCATGTATATACAGTAAACATGACTAAGAATTGGATAACTAGTTAACCTTCAGAGTAGAAAGAAGCATCAGTCAGGATTTGTAGAATCATTGCGTAGCGTTATATAACATTTCTGCTGTACACTTGTAACTGCACTAAAGTAGAAGAACCTTGAACCGCTTGTGGTCTGCCTGCATAAAACTGTGATCTTGCAATATCTGTCTTCTGAGCTGATTGGACATTAGCCAGCTGAAGTCTGGATGTCTAATGGCTATGTGTGAGCAGTTCAGAACTCTGCTATAATGAAAAGCTTGTCTACTCAAGTTTGGCTTCATGCTAGTACATTAATAAACCTCTGAAGCACAAAAAAATGCCTGCCTGCAGCTGATTATGTAAAGATGCTCAGAGCTCAGAATTCTTGAATGACAAGGCAAGAAGCTCTAAAATCTCAAGATGCTAGCAAAATGTTTTGTTTTGTATGTGTTTATTTTACACATATTTAAAGATCTGAGTGTTTTTATTCAGCTCCATGGCCATGTACCACTTAGTATTAGCATGGAACTTAATCATTCTGATAACAAATCTGTAGCATTTGTTATGCCATCAGATGTTTTCAACAGCTCCCTGGGAAACTGACTTTTGAGGTGGTTTTGCTAGCTCTTGGTTTGGTTTTGTTTGTTTTCTCCCCACCTTTGCATAAAGGTGACCTTTGATTTGGCACAAAATTTCATTCAGGGAGAAGATGCAGAATTACTATAAATCTGTCCCCTTCTTTACAGTTCAGACACAAGTTTTTTACAACCCAGTTTTTTGAGGATGTTTACGATACCAAATGGACAGGCAGTGCAAAAAACTGAACCAACCCACTTCTGAATGTGTAAATAATGAAAATAAGATAGTGAAATGTTGTGCAGGTATTTTTCCATGTTGGTGCTTTTCTGAAAGCACCATATCAAGGATTGTAATCTTCAAGTACTGTAATGAGATAAGTGTCTCTGCTGTGACACATAAACCTATTGGTAGTGAGTACAGCTCTCTATGCTGATTGTGTGAAAACCAGTCTCTGGATACTGCCTAGCTAGGACAAAAGCCAGTACTACTGATGTCAGTCACTGAAGTACAGCAGAATGAAACAAGCAAAAATTAAACCTCCTTGCACCCATCCAAAGGGGCATGTAGCAGAATGCTGAGAATCACGTACTTCTGGTATCTGATTTTTGTCAGTTCTTTGGTTTCTCTTCTTAAATACCAGAGTACATAAATATCTCTTCTAAAGCGGATATAGCTTGCTAACTTTCCCATTCTCCTTTCCTCAAAATTACCTTCTACTTTGAAAACTCATCTTACTCTAGTCATGCTTCTACAGGTTTGAGGCTAATGTTAAAGGTTGTTTTTTGAATTACACCATATATACTTTTAGGTAAGGGAGAATTAGTCCTTATATTGTGCTTAAAAGGAAGGATTTGAAGAGGATTTCTTTACAGATTTTTATGTTCTTAAAAATGCTTTTTAAGAATTACTGTGTTGCCAAAACAACTATGTTCATAATTTTGAAGTGTCCAGAGCTACCAGATTCCAATTTCTTGTATTTCTTGCACATATTATTCACCACTTGTTGCATTCAAATACTAAGTTTTACCAAAGAACATGCTTTTCCTGGTTTGTAAAAAAGAGTATCAGAATGATATTGCCCGAACGCGTCAAAATTTCAGTGGATCAAGGAACCACTTTAACTAGCTGCTTAGTATAATGGAGCTGTTTCAGTTACCTGCAATATCCATACTTCCAAAATGTTTTCTTCTAAACTTGTAAATTTAACTTAGGAGGTAACATCATAAAAAAGACTGTTTGGTCACTATTTGATAAATGTACAATTC
The DNA here is from genome assembly GCF_028554395.1 of Pezoporus wallicus. Classification (NCBI taxonomy): domain Eukaryota; kingdom Metazoa; phylum Chordata; class Aves; order Psittaciformes; family Psittacidae; genus Pezoporus; species Pezoporus wallicus. The sequence continues at coordinate 4,058,405 of NW_026635157.1, forward strand.
ATACATACATTACTATTTTTTCTCTGTGCTGTACCACTTTGAGTGGGATCAGTGTTCACTTGGGTTTTGTTTGTTCTTAAACAAAAATATGCTTTAAGAAAACATGGTTTTATGGTTCTATTACTGAAGATAAAAATACAAGCTCAGACTTGCCTTATTTAAGTGTTGTTTTGGTTTGTTGTTGGTTGGTTGGGTTTGGGTTTGTTTTTTTTAAGCTACTTAAACATCAGCATAGGGATGCTGTCTGCTAATCAAGCAGCATGTTCTCATTTGACTTTATCTGTTTAAAGTAACCCAAGTATTTACTATTGTGAAATAAACAACTTCTTCAAAGGCTTCATGAAGTTGTAAGCAACTCTTGAAATTAATACTGATTTCCCATCAAACTTTGGCAGTGTTTTCAAATGGTGGTTTTTCTGTTGGTTTTGAGCTCTATCTTACTACCGTGAGGTGGGATCTGACTTGTGTTTGTCTCTACAGCGACCCAGCAATGAAGCAGTTTCTGCTCTACTTGGATGAGTCAAATGCATTGGGAAAGAAGTTCATCATACAGGACCTGGATGAAACTCACGTCTTTGTATTAGCTGAGTTGGTTAACTTCCTCCAGGAGAGAGTGGGCGAGTTAATGGACCAGAACTCTTTTCCTGTTACTCAGAAGTAGAAAGACTAGAGAAATGAGATTACTGCAAGTTTTGGAATAGTGAATTTCAATAGCTTGGATTGTTACTGTTTTAATAAATACACTGTGGTTACTAAGTTTCACATGGGAGTGGGTACTCTAGAAAATGGATCATTTTCATAGACATACTCTTGAATTGTATTTATAAGTTTGAAAAAATCATGATATCTTTATTAAAATCCTTAAAATCATAAACTTGAGAACTTGACTAGAGAATTTTTGATTCATGCTCTCTGTTTTTTCCATTTTTTTTTTTTTTTATTTGCAAGGTGGTATGACCCAAAAGTTAGTGTTTCTGTACTGGAATGCTATAAGAACACCCCTGACATGTTATGTTCTTGTGGAATTGATAAAATTTGATTACAGTGTGACTGAAATAATTTAAAGAATGTCTGTTAAAGTATACTCTATGCTTGATGGAACATCTCCATAAGATGGAGGCATGGTCAGATAGTGCTTTAGCTTAGTAGGGTTTATACACAAAATTAAAGTTGGTGAAAGCTGTTTGTTTTGTTGTTTTTTTGTTTTGTGTCCGTCCCCCCCCCCAACATTTTGTAAATGCCCCATGCTACTTGTCTACTTCTACTTGAGGCTACGCTTTCTGTTTTCTTCTGGGTTTGGAGAGTGGTGGTGGGACTTTAGGAGTTTAGAGGGGAATGGGGCATATGAGGAGGTAGAGACAAAAAAAAAAAACCATTAATCCAGATCATTGCATTTTAATTTTAAACCGATTACTTGCATATCAACAATAGCAAATTAAAGGGGTAAAACAAATGGGAGAATGGGAGACCAATCCTTTAGATATAATTGCTTCTAGTTTTGCACTGAAGCTGATACTTAGTCACAATAGCCTATGTGATCAGGAAGGGGAAATAAAGACTTGTTTGGTCTACCTGTGAAGAAAGCTGGGTTTGATTTTTTTATTTTTTAATTTATTTTATTTTATTTTTTCTGGTGGTGTCAGGTTTTTATTGTATGTGGGTTTTTTAATTCAGTTTAGTTCTGCATTCCCTATTGCACTTTACTGTGAGAAAGCCATATATTTTCATAGTTTTTTTGATTTGTTTGTTGTTTCTTTTTTCTTTTGTTTTATGCTGTATTTGTACCTTACTATCCCAGACCCTGGCTTATTTAGTAAGTTGGCTAGTGTATGATGATAAAACCTGTGAAGATTTCTGTCTACAAATATGGCAGATGCAGATTACAGAAACAAGCAGAATAACACATACTACCTTTTCTCAGCCTACTTCCTACTCAAAATAGTCAAATTTATTCAATCTTTAAGTAATCTTTTACAAATGCAAGACTTCTACAATATTACTTCAAATGGAAGCTTGGTTTTCAGAGCTGCTCATCTGATGCCATGTTTTTATTTTTTTGGGGAAAACAAGTGTAAATAGAAAGGCTTTTATAAGGAGCAGGGTTTTCTACCGACTCTCAGACCATTTCTTTTTTTTCCCTTGTTCAGTGGATATCAGATTAGTTTGTGGGTTTGGTTTGTTGGTTGTTCTTGTTGTTTGGGGTTTTTATTTTCTTTTCCCCAGTAATAGGAAAGTTTCAGGAGAAAGTTTCATTAGATGTTCTTCATCAAAAAGCTATCCAAAGTTCTGCTGAATTGCATATATTCAAGCTCATGGAGTTGAGCAAATAGCCCTGTAGAATTTAGCTTCTGGTACCCGTCCTCTGACTGTATAGAACAATTGAGTTTGGTCCAAGTTGTTTCACGTCTTCCTTTTACAAGCGGAAGCTTCTTTAGTCACATAGATCAAGAACCAGCTACACATCTTCATTTGATACAAAAAGTTGAAATCTTTTAGTAATGGTGTGTTGTTTCTTATCTTTTTCTTGACATTGGTCTAACATGGACCTCTTAACTTATTTTATGGAAGATTATTGGATACTTATTTAATTGACGCATAATCAGTAATCTTTACATGGCATGATAGCTTCATGCAATTTATTATTCATTATCCTTTCTTTGGGATCTTATTTTATTTTCCATCCAGATTTTGATGAAAGGTAATTGATCCTTCCCTCTCTTTTCAAATGGCAGTATTTGAAAAGTTGTGTTAGAATTATGCCTGGGCAACTTACCTCTATTTAGTATTTCTAGTGCTACACTTCTATTGTGATTTTCCTTTTAAATCTATGATAGATTTCTTGCAGTTCTTATCTTTTTCTCCTAGTTAATTGTGCTTAATTAGACTTCGATCCCTCCTGCAACCTAACCAGGCCTAACTGATTCTAAGATGGAAGGATAAACAAAAGATAAAAGAAGCAAATTGGTATCACCTTATGGGGTCTAAGGAGCTGAGTTCTTTGTAGCTTGTGTTTTAGTTTTGGTTTTTTGTTTGTTGTGGGTTTTTTTTGAAAGTATATAATCCTGGACCTTGCATGCTTTATGCTTTTTAAATTACATACATATGTGTGTGTGTGTGTGTATATATATGTGTATGTATATGTGTATTTCCCAGATGGGAGAAAAGTAGATAGTAGCTTTAAAAATGTCAAGACACTCTGAGATAGTTAACATTTACACTTACAGATTTTAAATGTTTTCTCTGGCTTTCATTTAGGTGTGAAATATTATTGATAAGGAAAGCTTAGAATGAAATATTGTGTTATGAGTATCTTTATTAAAGACTGGAAGCATTTGAGAATAAAAGATTAAGGAAATCTGTTTAAATATATACATGTATCACTAATGAAGTTGGTATGGTGAGGACATCAGCTTTCACTGTATTTGGAATATTATATGTTAACGTAACATTTCTATACATAGCTAATAAGTTCAGTTTTTTGCTGTTATCTGGCACAGGGACTGTATACTTTGCTCAGGTCCTGCCTGAGCAGCAAAAAAAGAGCTTGAATGGCAGACTCCTCCTGGCATCTTGTTGAAGCAGCAGATTTTATCTTGATGGGCTTTCACTGCTATAGGTTGAGCTGGTGCTTCGCTTTTTGCTTTCAGTCCAAATTCAGAGTATCTTAACTACAGGAGGAAGAGCATGGTAGGATAATTACCTAAAGGACGCTTATTTTAACTTTATTTCTTATTTGGTATTTAACGTACATCTGAAAAGGCTTTCAAGTTCACTTGTTTGTGATATAAACAGTTGCTCTTGGGTAGTTACTGTAATTTTGAACAGGCTCCAAAATGCCACTTTAATTAACACAAATAGAGAAGCTAAAGAGTAATATCTGACAGAAAGATGAGAGATTTACAGCAGGTAAGAATTTGAACACTGCAATCAAGGTATTTGTTAAATGGAAAGAGAGGGGTGGAAACTGAAAACACAGCTTCCTATTAAAATAATCAATAGTACCTAATTTTAACTGAAAATTTAACTTTTTTTGTGGGTTTTTTGTGTTTGGGTTTGGTTTTGCTTGTTTTGTTTTCTGTTTGTTCAAGCCTCAGATTATTAAGTTTGTTTATTAATGGTTTTCAAAGAAAGCTGTTTAATACGGCCATAGTGTATCACAAAAGCAAATAAGCCTAAATGCTGTCACATATTTAGATACTTTTAGAAATTGTATGATAAGCTAATTCAGAGAGTAATTTTAATGAGGGAGTTGGCAGCATGATGAAGATTACCCTGAGTTAGTCAATACAGAGAGGGATTATAATTAATTTCTTAGTCAGTTACAAATGCAAGTCCCCTTTCCTCCTTTGGAACAGCAGTTAGCCCAGGAAGAATAATTATCCAGTCCAATAAAGGAGGAAATAACCAGCAGTCAACAGAAACAATGGATGTGGCCTCAAGAAAAAAAACTATTGAAAGAAAATAGAGAATGCTTCAGGGAATTGCACCATTTTAGCTGAGAGAAACCAGATTGAGTGGACTTGACTTTGTAGCTAACCTACTCGTGTTTCATGAAAAGACAGGCACCTAAATCCATTAGGAATGTAGAATGATAGAATAGTTTTGTTTATTTGTTTAGAAATTTAATGTGCTTATAATGATAGTTTGGCTTTTGTTCTATAGCACAGTGCTGAGAGCTATAGGACTAGTGTGAGGTGCGATACAAAAGCTTCTTGAAGTGCTGTTGTACATTAAGAAATCCTATTTCACAGTCTTTCCATGACTGCAGGGTGTATTCAAAAGCATCTCTTCCATTCTATTTTTTTTTCTTTTTTTTTAACATGGCATAACAACAGGTTTGCCTATTTATTCTTACTCAAGTTACCTCTGCAGGGCCATCTCAAGTATTCAGTAACAAACTAGAGAACATGTATTTTATGCATTAACAGGATTGTTTACTGTGAATTTAAGATAATGGTATCTCATTGTGTTGTTAAAATTACTTATCTTAATCTTTTAACACCATAAAAGTGTCCAATTTTAGTCGCCCCCTAGGTTGAGCTTGCAAAAGTAGGGCTGTAAAAACCATATATAAAAAATGTTATATATATAATTTGTATATTTTATATATTATTTATCTATATTGTGTATATATCTCTTTCTATAAAATCAAGTCTTTAATCATATAAACCAACACAGGTTGAGGGGTATGTTTTGTCTCCCAACCAGGCAGTAGGCCACTGAAGAAACAGTAAGATTTCATAATAAATCTTTTTCAGTTCCCAGTTCCACAGCAGATTCTGATCCTTCTGCCACATTGACTTGTTGATTATCCCACAAATGATCCCATTAAAGCTGATGGTGGTTACTGTGAAATGAGGTATTACTCAATATTTCAGAATGGGGTGTCAATGTTTGTTTTGTAATTCAGGCTTTGGCAAGTCTTACATACACTTCACAAACTTAAGGGTTCAATAAATTGGTTGAGTTCATAATGATGGAAGAATAAATTCTTCCTAAACTAAGTCATTACCTTTGGTCTTGTGATTTAACAACTAATAAGAAATTTTAAAAATAGGGTATCTGAGAGAAATATGATATGAAGCTTTTTTTTTTTTAATGAAGAATTGTGCCATACAGGTATTATTTTACCCATCTTTATTTCCTATAAAAAGATTCTCAGGACCGAAGACTGAACAGTTTGGAGACAAACCAGTAAGGGGAGCTCTTAGCAATATTTTAAACTGCTTTTTTAAAAATTGCTGCAGCATGCGCAGTGATGGGTCAGAGACTTACCTTGCTTTGGAGAATTAGTATCTTGCTCTCTGGATACACTTCTTGCTGGAGATGAACATTCCGCTTCAAAGGATCCTTTGAGAAAGGTATTTGCAGAAGGAGAATTTAGAATGTAGGATCTTTAGCTCTGAAATGTCTTAGATGTTTATTTATCCAGTGTTTTCTATCTGTGCTTTAAAATGATGTGTCTGAAGCATGGTCTTCCCTTCAGACATTACTGGTAGGTCTGTGTATTTCCACACCACTAGGCTGCTTTAGGAGTTCATCTGTATTAAGTTACATCCTTTTTTTTTTTTTTTTTTTGTGTGTGTGTGAGTGTAAACCACAGGAGGACATTATTGATACATTCAGAAGTAACTTTTATGAAGTTGGGGTTTTTTTCATCTTTATTTCCCCCTCATAAAAAATGCATGTGATTGTAGGGTACCTGTTCCTCAGAGCACATGCAACATACTGTATGGGAGACACATACAACAACTATTCAATCTTACTGTATCTCAGTCTGTACTGCAGATTTCTGCATCCCTATCGTGTTGCTAGTAGTACACAGAAATGAGATATAGAAAAGGTTTTCCCTCATTACTCTCAAAAGTTAATAGTTTTTACTGGCTTACACCTACATAAAGGTAAAATTCAGTATGTTCCCTAACCAACCAAACAAAAACTCCACAACACCTACCAGTTAAGTTTTAATATGAGGGAAGAAAAATCCCCTGACGTAATACCTTGGATATAATTGATTGTATTTTTGTATAGACAAAAAGTAATTTTCTCCCCTCCGTGTAGCTGTAATAAGAAGATAAGCTGCAGAATAGAAATGGACTATAAAATTCTGTCCAGTGAATAAATTTAAAAAGTGAAAACTTTAGTGTTGTTAGCTTTTAGCTTTTTGTGCTTGAGCAATTTTAGGTGTTGGTAACAACAAGAATAAGGTTCCTGGAAGAAATCTCATTTTCAAATTAATACTTTTCTTTTACCAAAAGAAAAGCAGACTCATAATACCCATGCAGGAATGTTGTGCTCAAACACATTAAAGAAAACCCACCCAACACCAAAACTGACAGGTAATTCATTAGCCGTAAACTAGCCTCTCAGGAAAGAAATAGCATGCAAAATTTCTGAATTACTGTAGATTGAAAGAATTGGCTGTCTGAGCTGTACAGTTGCTCACTTTTCTAATACATGAAAGATGGACCCTGTTGTAAATTACAGGACATGGAGAACGATGGGTATGCTTGTAGCTCTGAAGTGACTGCTTGCAGCTAAGAAACTTTTGCACATTTCTACAATGTTGGCATATCTGGTATACTATCAGTAGTGAGAGGTAAACATACTAAGCAAACCTCTCTAATCTGTCAGCGTTTTGTGTGTTGTGTTCTGATATTTCAAAGCTAGAGGGGTGAGATAGGATGAGAGATATGAGGTAGGAAAGAAGGGGGAGAGTATTTTATGCTTCTGACTAGCATTTCCTGTTAATTCTGAAATTGAACAAGATCACAAGGAGCATAAGGACAAAAGTGAGATAAATTGCACTCCAATTAATTTTAATTCTATATCCAAAAATGTACTTGCAATTAACTAGAGCTTAATTGGTTTATAGAAGGTCCTCTATTTATCATCAGAGCCAACATGTGAGGACTGGGAGAGCAAGTTTTCTTAATGTTATGTCTTTTTATTCTGCCTTGCTTTTGTCCTGCATGGGACCACTTTTTCCATGTGTAATGATAGTGTAGTTTTGCTTCCTTTTAATAGCTGGTTTCTCCTACACTGACGACTTTATTGGGTATATAATGTGTTTTGCATGTGTGTGGTATGTACATCATTAGATACATAGGTATTGCAGAAGCTAGAGATTCAGCAGATATGAGTAACCCTGGAATAATGGTAGTCTTCTGTGTCATCAACCAGCTTGAAACTAAGATATGGAAGAAGAGAGTCTCTCTTCAGCTGTAATATGAAGTGTGCTCCCTGCATTTGACTTTCCTTTTGGTCTAAACTGAGACTAACTATATGTTTTAATTTTGGGAAGGTTATAAAGTCAGTATAAAATTGAAGAAAAAAGAGGCTTGGCTTCTTAAGGAATATTTGAAATTGATGTTGTCAAGCACAGCCATGGTGAGGTCAGTGTGATAAAGAACTGAGACAGCTTTTTGCTGCTGGCCAGGTTGCCATTTGGGCAAAGGCAGATGCAAACAGCCTTTGAGAGGAGCTGGAGAGGAGGGATGAGGAGTGGGCAAAGCTAAACACCTGAAATGAGCTGTGAGGAGGACGAGGGAACCTGAGGTCTTGGAACTAGTATATCTTTCCCCTTGTGGGTTTGAGTAGCTTTATCTGTCTATCTACCTACCTATTTATTTATTTATTTTTAAGCCATTTTGCCTGTTTAGCCTGAGCCAGAAGGAGCTGTGGGGTGTGGGAAGGAGGGATTCTGTGGCTGTGTATATTTCACAAGGTAGTTCCTGAAGTTGTTTGCCACAACTATGAAAAGAAACTAGACCAAGCTGAAACCGCCTTTTCAATGCGCAGTTATTCTTCTAGCTCCTTTTTACTTTGTTAAAGTTGCTAACTACAAGAAGCAATCCGCTATGCCTCTCAATTTGAAACAGTGAAGGAGGCTTTCAGGTAGTGCAATTTTTTGTTATCATTATAGTTGCATAAAGATCATGACCAAAACAAATCATAGAAACAAGGAAAGAAGATTGATAAAAATGGCCTAAGTTTAAGACTAGTGGTCAGGCATTGGCAATACTTCATCCTTGCTCAAGCCTGAGATTAATCACTTCTACCAATGTTTTAGTTTCTACTAGTCAGGAGGCTCGCCTTGAGAATCAGAAGTTGGATATGCTGGAAACTTGCCACTCTTGGGTCGAGGGAATGTCAAAGTCTGGATTTTTCAGTCTCAAAAACTGCTACACTCAAAACACGACTGGTACTTTTCTCCTTTATCCTGGCACCCAGTATGTAATGATGACAGTTGTACACATCTGTGACCACATGCAGTAATGCAGTATCATGTACAGTGAAAAGGGTGATGTATAGATTTCTTTTCTTTTAAAAGTAAAGGGTGATGTATAGATTCATTTTTCTTTTAAAAGTATGAAAATAAAAATAAGAGAAATGTGAGAACTTCTATGTGCACTATTAAGTATTGAATGAAATTTATTCCAAGTATAATCTCTGGTGCCAAGTGATTGATCTTTTTTAATGATGCAGGCATTTAAACATATGTAAATTCTGTAGCAAGTGTTGAGAACATAGACAAAATGCCAAGCCATTAGTTCAAATTTCCTCCAGATGTTGGTAAGAAAGTCATTAAAAAGTAATAAATATACAAAGCAAATATTAGCAAAGTTCAAGCAAACATGAACTTATTACCAAATGCAGCAAACTTACTATTCAGAGTTGTTCTGCTGCTTTCTGAGACCTGATCATATGTGATACTGAGCACTGCATTTAGCAGTACTATTCTTAACTTCTGCCTTACTGCTAGAGCTGTGAAAAGTAATTCTCTCTGAGAAGGGTAGATGTTAGCAACATTGTTGTGGTGAGACTATCTCACCACTTAAAGTATAGTTCACCTTTAAGATTATAAGAAAAAAGGGAAGAAATACTTAGTAAAGGTGACAAGTCAATGAATAATTTCCATGTTTGGCACATCAGTTATCTTACAAATGTTGAATTTCTATTCAGCTTAGTGTATCTTGTCCAATTTTCCCGTTTACCCAATTGCTTCTGTTCTTATCTGCAAGATATTTTTCAAATCCTTCTGTGCCATTTACACCAGATGGATAACTTTGAGCTTGCCCTTACTGTTCTCCTTGAATACAAGTACAGGATCTTTTTGTATATGCTAGGTTTGGCAGACTTAATTAAAAAAGAAAAAAAAAACCCACAACAAAACCAACCCAAAACTGCTGTTGCTTTTAATTTGTCAGTTTTCAGTATCCTGGGATGATATCTGTAATGTCCAGGTTACATTAAGCTCCTTGAAGGGAGGAAGGTGGGGTGGAATATATGTGGAAGGTTGGAGCTGCTTACACAACAAAAAATGAGACAGGAGGAAGCTGGATTGAACAGCCAGTTGAATGGAGGGTTTGGTTAATCTCTCAATTACTGAGGAAATCCTTGCTCTTTTGGGGAATCCACCCAGGCAAGCAGACTTGTTTCTCTTTTTCTAATGCATTCTTCTGTGGTGGAGGAAAATTGCAAGGTTAGGTACATCAAAAGGAAAATGCCTTTTGGAATCAGTTAAGCCTATAGAGCTAACAAAACTGAGTTAAGTTTGCATATGAAAAAAAGTATGAGTGAGTAGATTTGCATGTGAAAAAAGTGAGCAAGTTTGCATGCAAAACTCTCCAGTGCATTAAAAGTGGGATAGTCATTCATGCTGGAAGTCCAAATAGAGGTAAAAGAGGAAGACAGAACAATGGAGACATCTACAAGAACACACGAGACAGTTAAGTATCTATTCTAGTTTAGGTCCTTTGAGGTAGCATTCCGCAAGGTGAAGTGTTCTTTGCCTTTTCTTACAACACATAAAGACAACTTAAATTTCTTCTTTTTCTTTTATTTTAGGGTATTTTGGTATTTCTCAGCTTCGCTTTTTTTGCTGAAGGATTGAAAAAACTGGAGTGAAATAATGACATAAAGGGGACAGTCTTTGGTTCCTTAAGGAATGAATTTGGTTCCTTAAGGAATGGAATTAACCATTTATAGAAATGGACAGATATTGGAGTACAGCTGGGTAAGATGTAAAAGCATAGGCCTGGTCATGATTGAAATGAGCAGAGCTTATTTCCTTCTGAAAAGGCACCTGTCTTATTGCCTTTGACCTTAAATTCACAATATTCCAATAGTAAACATGAATTTACAGAATTTTCTGTACAGTTTCTTGACAGAACTTTTATTATCCAGTCAAGCTGACAAGGTATCTAAACTTTCCTTTACATCAGTAATACCAAGAAGTTAAAAAAATAAAGGGGGTGGGGGTGGTGTGGTGTTAGGCTTCATAATAAAATTAACAATGTTGCATGTTTGATAACACAATTTTACGTTAATGCCTCTATTCATTTGTACTGCTGAAGTTGCATTAAATGTTGCAGTTGGACTATTGAAATGTTTCTGCTGTTAGCTCCATAACATAATGAACTGGTGCTTTAGGTCAAGTTGATTACACTGGAGGAAGGGATGGAGTAGACTAGTGAAGGAAGACATTCTCCCCCCGCTTTGAGATTTCTGTGGTTTGCATGTATCTTTAAATATACTTTGGAATGTGAATTCAGTGGCTTTTAAAATGTTTGATTATCCTAGAGATGTATCTTTAAGTCACAGAAAAGTATAAAATAGTAGTAACACAAAACTGATGCAGAACAGTAGTGGTATTTTTCTAAGTGTGGTCTGCCTTTGCATTTACAGAGCACCAGTGTCCTGTAGGAAAGTTAAAAGAGCATGTGCTGTTTCTGTAAATAACAGAGGTTTTGACTTACGTTTTCACTTTGAAAAATTAGGCCTTGTCTTAACTGCAAGGATACTCCTGGGTTCCAGTCACTCAGATCATGGACTTGATCTGAGATTGTTGTTGCTTCCTTTCTGCACATGTATGTAGTCTGTCCCTGATTTGGAATTGGGTCTTGCTGATTCACAGATACAAATGAAAAATTGCTCTTCTGTTGCAAGGTTTAACATAGCTATAGGCTTTGTTTTATGTATAGCCTATTAACATAGGCTATGTTTAACATAGCCTAAAGTATCTGGTTCTAGTTCCTCAGAATCTTATGTGACTTCTATGTGAATTTGTTTTGTTTTTTTTTTTGAAAATTATGTGTGATGTTGATAGCTGAAGCAATGATAAAAGAGTCCATCTTCCTGTGTATTTTCCTTTAGTCCTCAACATGTCATAGGGTGCAGAACAGGTAGGACTCCTGCACGGTATAACTCAGAGTCAGGATCACAATTTGTAGAGGCTGGTGAACAACTACCATACAGTTTTCTCTTGTGACTAGGAAGGCAGCTATAGGCAACTTCTAACACAGCTGAGAGGAGGGACTACTAGTCAACACTGTTACACTCTTAGCTAATGCGCTGGGGTGGAGAGGACAGGATTACAAAGGGGGTTAAAGCTGCAGCTTTTTGGGAAATTTACTCTTATGTTTTTCTGTTTTACTACCTGAACTTCTTATGGCCTGTAAATTGGGAATTGATCCAAGGCACACATGGCTTAAGTTAAACACAAGAACTGAGTGATACAGTGGTTTTAGCTGGTTTAGCTCCTCAAAATTTTCTACTGAAGAAGTAATCCCCATATAATAGATGTAAGCCTGCCAGTAAGGGTGGTGGTTGTCTTTTGCAGATATTCAGGAACCCTGGTCTTCAGAGCTCACCAGTTGATAACTATTGTAATGCACCCAGAAATGGAGCCCGAACTCACTGATGACTTCTTATTGCACTTCAGCGATAGGACTATTATTCTACCTTTAAGAGATGCCTGAGGGTTTAGCGTCTATGTAATGCAACTGAAAATCCTCTATGAAAAAAGCAACTTTTTCCTAAATGAGAATTATATTAGCAGTTGAAATCCATACCTAGATCTAACACATTATCTCAGGCTTCAGTCTTCCAGATTTTCACAGATGTAGCTGATCCTCTGGCACAAAGTTTGGCCCATTCTTGCTATAGGCTGCAAGACAGTGTGAAAAATATTTACCTTTTTAGTTTCTGAAATGGTCAGTAAATTTGGATTACTAAAACCAGCATGGGATTGGGCCTTTTGACTTCCGGCTCCCCATATACTGTGCTCTAGGTAGCTTTTTTAGAGGTGATAGTTACAGTTTGTTCCTGGTTCCCTTGAACTGCTAAGTATTTCACACTTTCTGTGTTTAGGCATTTCGTTGCTCCTTTCTGAAGGAATGTGCATTGAATGCAATACAGAAATACCAGAATACAGCTTCAGAGTTTGTTTACCATTCAAATCCCTTTTAGCTGGGGCTCCCCTAGGTCTTGTAGTGTTGGCATTCTGAACTGCTAAGTTTGAGGATAGAGGCATTCTCTCCCATAAAACACCCCCTTGACGTGTTATTTGTAAGCATTATTTTCTGGGAGCAAAAGTTATGCTTCACATGGTCAACACGATGTTCACTAGCTGTAGCTTTCCATGGAAGCAGAAATGCGGGAATACCATGGTTTTGTTGGGAGGGGTGTGTGGTGGGACTTGGTGCACCAACGCTTCCTTCCTTCCATGTTAGCTCTGAAGGTAGGAGGGACAAGCCAGCTCTAAGCGCTTTGTTATCAAGTAACGCTCACTACCACGTACAGCCTTGGCTGTCTGTAACGCACCCCGCGATCTCCTCCTCAGAGGAAGGTAGGGGGGTTGAGGGGGGACAGGGACAGGGTGGCGGCAGCCTTGGTCCCGCCGGCTCTTTCCCCTTGCCAAGCGAGCCGTTATCTCGTCGCGTTACAGTGTCACGGCGCTGGCCTTGCAGGGGGCGCCGGGGCTCCGCGCGCGGAGGGTCTGGCGCTCATCAACCACCACCCAGCCCTCCGGTTCCCGGTGGCGCCCGGCGCTGCGGGAGACAGAACAGGGGCGGAGCCGGGCCGGGGAAGTGTGGTGGTCACGTGGCGGGGGTCACGTGGCGGGGGAGTCGGGCCCAGCTGCCGCCGCCGCCGCCGCCGCCGCCGCTGCTCAGGTAGCGGTGAGAGACGGGGCCGGGACAGCCGGGAGGGGGAGGCGCGCGGGAGCGGGGAGGGAGGGAAGGAGGGAGCGAGCCCGCCCGCAGTGTGTGGGGTGCGAGTGGCCGCCGCCCGCTCCGCAACCGCACCGAGGTGAGTGCGGGCAGCGGTGGAAGGGCCGCAGGGTGGGAGCGCCGCCGGGGGCGGGATGGTCCGGGACTAGTTTGGCTTTTGTTCCTTTGGGCACCTGCTAGGCCGCTGTGCGGGAGGTTCGGGGCTCCCGGCGCGCCGCCGCGACGTGCGCGTCCGGTGCGTGCTGCGTCCTCGCTGTGGCAGTTACCCCTAACGGACACCGGCCGGGATGAGCCCCGGCGCCGTTCCTGCCCCCACCCCACCGGTCGCTTCCTTCCCTTGTACCTGCGGCTCCGGGAGCCGGGCGGCGGCGGTGTGTGTGTATGTATGTATGTATGTATGGCCTTGGCTCCGGCATCACCTGTGACTCGCCGGCACTGCCTGTAGCGCTGCGATTTCTTTAGTGTTATTTTCTTCCCCTCTCCCTCCCCCCTTTTTTTATTACATCCCCCCACGGCCGCGCCTTTGTCGGGGAGACGGGATACGGGGCAGACGGTCAGGAAATGTGCCCGGCGATATGGTAAAATTTGCCCAGCAAGTGCAACTACTTCGCATTCTTTTGTGTTGTGTGTTCACGTCATGCGTTCAGTAAATGTCTGCGTGCGAGCATGTTCGAGCACCTTGGCTTCCTAAAGGTTTCCCCCAAACCGTGTAGGAATCGGTTACCAATATAGTACTTAAATTTGACTGAAGCGTTAAAGCATGCAATTAAAACAGCTGTATGGGGTCAGATCAAAGATTCGTCGAGTTTGGATTCCTGTTTCTGCAAGCAGTACATAGCAGATGCTTAGGAAACACCATAACAACAGGGTGAGCATGCTGTGAAGCTTTGGGAAAGCAGCCAGGTCTCCAGCAATTTGAGGTTAGGGGACTTCCTGAGTCAAATGTGATGGTTTAGTATTTAAGGGCCGTTTTTCTTCCATGCCTTAGATATATATGTTTTTTTTTTTTAAAAAAAAAAAAACAAGACAAAGGCATCTTAAAGGAAATGTTTTTTTCTTTGTCTCCTTAAAAAAACGTAATTGTTGTCATAGGTAATTTCATTTTGCCAGGATGAAATTTGCCTCTCCAAGAATTACTGATTCATGAGTAACATACTGTGTTTTAAGTAGGTAAAGGGTATTTGCAGTGAATATTTTCTACACGTATTGGAGCTGTAAATAGTAAAAGTGTTCTTTAAGGTCTGTTTTTACTAATCATCTGTGAAATTTAAGTCTTAAACCCTAAAATAACTGTTTAATAAAATGCAATCTAGTAAGTACGTGGTTAAAAGAGTAAATGTTTAACAGTAATATAATACTGACAGTTTGAGGATAATCATATGAATATGAACCACTAACATTTAGCTATTTCTATTTAAGCTTAAAGAGTTAATTTGTATAAAAAGGTTAAGTTTGTTAATAGAACAGGTTTCTCATTACATCAAGTTTCTGGTAAAATTATTTCAGTAATACCATCATAGATTTATTTTTTTTTCCATAATGGCAAAATCGTGGTGTTCCCTAGGGATGATAACTATCACTTGATCCTGCAATCCTAAATTCAAGAAACATCTTCATGCCAAGAGCTCCTAACCTGATTGCTCTTATAAGTAACATTTGCATGAGTGGGCCTCATTTTTCACAGGCAATGTGAATGTCAAGTGAAGTAGAGCTATTTCAAAACCAGCATATCCCCACACACTTCCAATGGAGTTTTATAAGAAGGTCATAATCAGTTTCTTGGGGGCTGAGAGGAGGTAGTGGGTTGGTGTGTGTGTATATAGATAGATATTTATAAGATTAAAAATAGCTTAGAAAGCTGACAACTATAACTTGTGAATGACTGTCATGGAAAGATGGTGGGGTATTTTTTTTTATACATCACATCACTGCTTCTAACAACGGACTGTGGAATTTGCTCTCACCTAATCAACAGATGTTTATTCTGAAACCCTCAACATATCTCATTATTCTATAAAAACCCTGCATAAGTTGAACTATACTGAGCTCATAATGGACAGTTCAGATTACTCAATCCATTTTCTTCAGTAAGGGATTAATACATTTCCATGGTTCTCTTGTAAACTTACACCAAGAAAGCTGTTGTAGTGCAACTTCCCTTAGCTCACTGAATCATTTTTATCATTAAAAAAAAAAAAAGATTGGTTCAGCTGAACTTTCAAACAAAAATAGTTTTGTTTATAACTAGACTCTAGAAGAAGTTGTTTTATGTAATGATTAAGCATATCTATAGTACATAGCTTTTAAGCAGTACTTTTCATTAGTAGGTCTCAAAGCACCTTACAAAAGAATTCATTGTAATTATTTTCTTCTTATCTAAGGGCAATTATTGTTATCTAGTGCTCATAAAGTGATGATTGTCTACCTGTGATCCCTGTAAGAAAATCTATAAGGTCTACCAATAAAATCAGACTTTTTATTTAAATATTTTACAATTTACCCCCCCCCCCACCTTTGTGTGTGTACAATTTTATGTTGTAGCATTTTTATTTCATTTGATGATGCTTGAGGTCATTTCATACCGTACCTCCCATACCAATGTTGTAATCTAAGCCAGTGCTTTAAGTAGAACTGACTTTTCTTAGTGTCAGAAGAGACCTTGCTGAAGGCTTAACCAAATTCATTCAAGAGTTAGAGAATGATTCAGGACAGTGTTTGTTAAGGTGATCAAAGTAGTAATGTGGCGCACGTCTCCAGTTCAGTTACCAGGGAGCTTGACTGCTAAGAGAGTTTGTACATAATGTCTCTTGGTACCTGTCAGGAAAAAATAGAAGTATGTGTAAGTGAATGAGTGAGTTATGTGGCCAGTATTCTCATATCTTTCTGGTTTTCATTCATTTCCATCTTGCAGAGCTGTTAGAAATGGTATGGAATATCACATTTCTTTTTTTTTTTTTCTTTGACTGGAACCACCAGTTCCAGTCACCTTCGGTGTTGCATTTTTGTAATGCATCTGGTAGCAGAACAAACCTCTGATGCTAGAGGTGCGTGAAGTACACATCCTTAAATTGTTGTTTTCGAACTACCTCTATCAGTTGAGGTGCACAGATGATTGTCGCTCATTTTAGTAGTTTAGTTTATGCCTTGAGATCTTCTAATGTGTTGATGTTTTCCAAAATAGGACAGAAAGCCATTTATTTATTTCAAGACAATACATTAAAGCATTGTCATTTAGGGGTAACATAAAAGTTAGAAAATGTATAAAAGATTGATAATGGAAGAATTACAATTTGGGAACTGTATAGTATACTATATACTAAATAGAATAGGAACTGTATTCCTAGATATTGTAATGCTGTCCTGAGACATGAGTTCATATAACTTAGATCTAAGTTGTAAACTTTATTAAAGAGGATGAAGGCTTAGCTACTGTAACAAAATGTTTGCCAGCAGTCTTACAGGTATAGTCAGTGATTTCAGTTGACTCTCTGTGTACTTCAGTTAGATTGGTGTAGATTCAGATGATTTGGAAAAATGGTCCAAGAGGAAATGTTCTGAGATGGCCAGTTTCAAGGAACAGTTGTCTTGCCTATTTCTGTGTTCATTGTTTTTGTGTGACTCATGTTTTGACGCATGCTTTTGTATTTGATCCGTTATTTCTGTGTTGTGTTATTTTAAACTAATGCTTTCCTCTGCATCATTTTACAGTACTTAAAACTTTGATATCTTTAAAATGGTCTATAATAGTTCTCACTTTGTGTAATACCCATGAAAGACCTTAGTATTATTCACCTGCACATCATATCCTTGATTATATTAAAGCTGGTCTGGAGAGCCTCCCACTGGAAAGCTGGGCTCTTTGTATAGCTTGGAGGTCCCGATTAATTTGTGTTTGTTGCCTTCTGCATAGTTTCAGAGCTGGTAGAGCCAGCCATACACTTTGCAAGTACCCTAGGTTTGAATAGTCTCCAACATCCTTGTCTGGTGCAAAGTACTCTTTGTCAGGCATGTGTTTGAAGATTAACTCTTCCATTAGAATATAAAGATCTAGCATTTCTCAGTACTAATATCAATCCATTCTGTCAGTTCTTCTGCTGCTTCGTACATGTGGTGGGATAGATTCCTCTTGTTTGAGGCAAATCTTGCAGCTAATCTGATTTCTAAATAAAATCTTCGTATTTTTCATTTCACTAGTTTGAGTAATATTTGCAAGGTAAAATTTGGAAGAAGGCCAAACCCATTCACACAGCCATTTAAAGAAAGTTACTGTAAATACTTTACCAATGGTACCTGGCACCAGACAAAACAGGCAGGACCCATAAGTGTTTGACACAATATCAAAGAAAAGACTTTCTGCATGTATGTTACGAATATGATAGAAAAGCAGTGTTTTGAAGATAAGTAGCAAAGTTATTGTGAAGCAGGTTGGCTGCCCACTGTGATTATGATGCATCACAGTCTGCAGGAGGCTCTTTAGTTTGAAGAAACACCATAGCAAACAGAATTCCTAAATTGTGAGAGGGACAGAGTGCTCTCAGTTTTGTTGTGTTTTGGGTTCAGTGTCTAGTACAGTGAAAACTCTGGTCTGTTGGGCATCCAAGCATTACTTGCAATGTTATTGCTGCCTGTGCTTGATAAAGAACAGATCTCCCTATTCTTATGAAATGCTAGAATGACTTTAGGAAATTCTTTCAGTTCTAGGGTAACTAAAAAATAAACCCTGAAAGAGCTACTTGTCTAAAATCTGGATAAAATACACAAAAAGGAGATTGACTAACACAGATCCTGTCTTGAAGATAACATAGCTGTGGATAATAGTTAATGTTGTATAAAAATACCAAAAAATGTTACTCATAAAGCTATTTAAAGTACTAAACACAACTTGAAAGGGGGAGTGAATTCAGCTACAGGAAAAGGAGGAAAAGTTATATATTTGTGGTGTCTTCCCCAGCTCTTATGAGTGATATAAGTATATTAAGAGCTGTTACTATATAAATATCTTGGCTGCCATACAAGTGCCCTACATAGTGTTTGGAAATGAGGGAATTGAAGAGTGTAGGTGTTGAACCAGCTTTAGATAGTTTACCTTCTTTTTTCCCAGGCACAAAAAAGTAGGGACTTAAGAATGGCGTGTCAGCTCAGACCAGAGCTGTTTCTACATCAATATCTTGTTTTTAACATTGAATTATATGCCTAGGGAAGAGTATCATAGGACATGCAAATAGCTGAGTGTCTGAAGGGGGGTGTTACTGGTTTCTAGCACGATGCAGTTTAGGGTTCTGAGGGCAGATGATTTGGTATTTAATCATTTGGGTTGTGATGAATTTGTGCAGTCTCTTCTTGAACCCTTAGTAGCCTTGGCATCCACAGTATCCTGTAACACAGGAAGTGCCTGTTTTTAGTTAGGCTGTTGCCAGCTTAAAAGTTACAATTCTCCGCTCCTGTAATTTTGCATGATGTACACCCCTGTTATTTTCAATTTGTAAAATTTGATATGAAACTTACTCTGGATAAAGTTGAGTACTTGATGAGTACGTATGGAATATCAGGTCTTGTGTGCAGACCCTTATTTACTGAGAAATATATAAAAAAGAACTCTTCATAAAATCTTCTCGCTTCTAATAACGTCCAGCTTGTTTATGCTTTCTATTTCTCTCAAAATGAAACCTGAGAACCACTTACAGCCAGTTTTGCTCTTAGCAGTGTATCTTTTTATAAAGACTGTGATGTTCCTGTGTATGAATTGTATCTGTAAAAACATTGTGAGTGTAAAAAGCTTGCTTTTGAAAAGTTAATTGCCAAGCTTGTGATTGTTTATTAGATTGGGGAAAGTTTTAATTGGGATTTTGGTGTGAAGTTTCTGAAGTTAAGTAGCAGAGGGCAGGTATTAGCCCCCTATTTATCATATGCTCATCCGTAAAAACCCGTAAGACATTCAGGAATGATATGGAAAGAGAACAGTGTGTCAATGAAATGGCTCTTTCCCATGGTCAATACTTGAACTTTCATTTCATCTATAAAGAAACAGTGATATTAATTAAATGTGTTTGATTTGCCTTTCCAGACTTGGATTGCTCTGGAGACTGCTAAGCATTTTTCCAATTTGATATGGAATTTTCCCTGGCTTGGATTCCTCCTTCTGTCTGTCATGTGTTAGGGTTTGATAGCAGTTCTTTAAGGATGTTTGATGCCTAAGGCAAAGGATCCTTTATGGCAGTGTGTACATGTATAATTTATTTATTTTAAATCTGTCAGATCAGAAAATGGGGCTACAGCTCCCATTGTCTGGTAACTCTTAGTGAATTTAATTAGATAAAGCAATGAACATGGTTGAATTGTAGGAGAGAGATTTAAATAAACACATTTTAATCTCATAATGACATGTCTCAAGCTGGGCATGGGGAGGTTTAGTCTGGGTATTAGGAAAAATTTCTTCACCAAAAGGTGATCAGGCATTGGAACAGGCAGCCCAGGGAAGTGGTCGAATCAGTGTTTCTGATTGAGATTGAGATGAGGCCTTTAGTGACATGGCTTAGTGGTGGTTTTGTCAGTCCTGTGGTAATGGTTGGACTTGATGATCTTAAAGGTCTTTTCCAACCTGGTTAATTCTACAATTCTGTGATTGTATGGGAAACTATGCAGTGAAAATCTGCTATCTTGCATGGATGATGAAGGGATAAAATTAAATTGGCTCATGGTGCAGGTATGCGATTTGGAACCATTTGCAGCTCTTCCAAAGTGGAGATGAAGATTTAAAAACTAGGAGAGGGACATGGTTCTTCTAAAGATACTTATAGCTAGCCCTGTTATCAATTATAATAGACGATGAGCAAGAATTAGTCTGTTTCAACAATAAAAAGTTTAGTGCAGCAACAGACTTATATTAAGAGCAAACGGAAATCATAGGATTAAGTGTTTAAGTCCTTTTCCTCTGAGTTATAGACCTTTCAGGGGTGGATTCCTTGCAGATTTTGCCAGCCTGCTGAGAAGACCTTCTCTCTTCTTTTATACCAGCAGAATAGCCCTGGGGAACAGATCTTAAATCTGAACTCCATTCACTGGACCTTTAGTAAGACTGAGGAAAGTATACTATGTAAGAAAGTACAATTTGAGCTCAATACTAGTGTGAAGAGTATGCCTGTGTAGTTTTAGAGCCTCCCTTGTATTTCTACTTAAGTACTTCTTGTTATTAGTAGAGGAATTGGAAATGTCTCTTTCTTCTAAGGATTTAAATGGGAGACCACTAGGTTAGGGAGTGATATAGCTTGGGAGATGAGGAAGATGATTATATGGAAAATTCTTATAATAGTTTCATTTTCAGTTCTGTGTTGGTGGGGTTTGCAGTCATTACTCATACAGAGAGCAGATGACCTGAATGGTGGTTTTTCTGGGCTGAATGACCTGTAATGCCGAAAGATTTCATAAAAGATAGTGTCCTATTTTCACAAGATGCGGCAGGAAGGTCTTTTGTCACTGTCATAGAGGTTATATTCCAAAGGTTGGGTACTTACTTAATTCAGTCTCTCCCTTCCCCCTTTGGAGTTTGGTTTAAATACTTCTGGTGTGAGGAAGCTTCTAGTTGGTTTGGAGAGAAAATATTTGTGTTTCAATTGTCTAGTGCTGTGGTGCCAGAATGAGCTTTTGCTGATTTTAAAATAACATTGCTTATTGAGACTCCAGAAATGCTGGGAAACTTTTTTCCCCAGTTTGGATTTGAATGTGTCCTCTGTTGTCCAAAGATGAGCACAAAAATCAACAAATGTCCAGCATTTGCTTTATGTTGGGCAGAGAATGAAAAAATCTAAGACAATCAAATGAGCTTTGCATAGCAAATGATAAAATGTTTTTTATAGTGTCTCCAGAAGTAGATCTGCTACTAGTTGCCCATTTTTGGTTAAGGAAGGTATAGTGGGACGGATGTGTCATGAGGGTTTGGATCATGATGATTCGCCTTCAGCTGCGTTGTCACAGTTTTGACAGATAACATGGCTGATGACTGAGTTTCCGTACTGATGTGCAACTGTTTGTTTTCACTTCTGTTTACTTCTGCTTTGCTTTGTTTGTGTATAGACTAAGAGCTCATTGCTTTTGAGCTTAATACTTGCTCAAGCTCTTAGCATAACTTCTCTCCCTTCGAGTATCTTAAGAAGTTCGGGTTGTTGTCTTCTTCACTGGCAGGACTAGTATGGAAGCATTGAATGAAGGATCTCTAAATGCTGACAGTGCTCAGTTCTGTTACTGTTTTGATTGCCCCAGATGGCGTTTTTGGGTGTAGCTTTCAATGTGTGGGCTGATAATACTACTGATAAGAATAGGCTTGAGGTGATGCAGGTTGAATGGAGAGAGCACTGGAGAGCATGCTAAAGAACACGTGATTTCTTTGAGTTTATGTCCTTGATTAGGCTGCTTTTTGGGGGGTGGTGGTTTATTTTTTTGTGTGTGGGGGTTTTGGGGGGGGGAGGAGGGTGTTGTTTTTACAACTTTTAGCACAGTTTCTTCTAACATTTCTGGTTAAGAGTTGTGACCGTATTTCCTGGCTGATACTGTTATTGTCTTTGCATTCATTGAAGTTTAAAATTTTGCAATTTTGTGGTATGCAAGGCAAGACTCTGTTTTGTTATTGCTCTCTTTTTGCCTTTACATCATCATAGCAAATATAGTCAAAAAAGAAATCTTGGATTTTTCTTTTGTTGTTGTTTTTGTCTTTGTTTCATTCTAAAGCACCTCATTATGATAGCTGATCTAAACTATCTGGAGAATCACCCCAAATAACAATTGCATGCAGACATACTTGGCTGCACAGCAAGGTCTACATTTAGAAAAGGGTTCTGTCCTATTTTCAGTTAATTTTAATGATCTGGAGTTTTACCTTCATTTAAGAAATCCGAATGAATTTTGGCATCTTTTCCAGGCCTCCCTAATAGATAAATGAATGAGTTCTCTGAATCAGATTTCAGAATCATTTGTGTAAAGGAAGCCCTGCTTACCTTTCAGATAACCTAAGGTATTCTAGTAATTCCTGGTGTGCTCAAAGTTCTGCCTCTGCTTGTTTGGTGTTTACTCTAGCAGGGTCTTGTGGTTAGAAAGGTGAAGTAGGTTGTGGGAGGTTGCTGCCATATAGATGCAACATCTTAAAAAGCAACTGCAGTCCCATATAGATGAGTGTTCTGTTGAAATGCTGGTTTTGATTTTTAAATCAATCTGTGTCAGTCTAAGTTAACAGTTACATTTGAATTTTTTTGTTGTTGTGCAGTACTTGATGAGTACAGCAGCAGACTAGGAGTCAGAGCTCCTGTACTTCTCTCTCAGTTCTGCCATGAGCTTCTGTATTGCTTTGAGATGCTTGTCTTTTACCCAGTGTACTGGGAATAATACTATTTTCCTACATTTCCTAGGATCACTGAGGCTACTAGAGTTCTTCTAGGACACCAGATAAAAGGTTCAAAGTTCAGGGTCATGTTAAATAATCATGCAGTTGAAAATGAGTCAAATGTTCGCTCAAGTGAAGATGACTAGGCTAGGGAAGGGTAAACTGAAAAAGCTGCAAAAGGAAGGGCTAAGCTATAAATATTGTGTGACTCGTTATTTCCTTGTTTTCTTGTTGATTCTTGAGATTCTGAACTCATGGCTTATCACTTGACATCTGTAAACCATCAGACACAGCAATGGTGCAAAGTAATGCTACTTTAACATAATAAGGTTGGCAACAGGGCATGCCTGGATGACGTACCTGTGTAGGGCACATATCCACAGAAAGCACTCTTGTAGTTGAAAGATTCTTCCACTTGTTTGTAGCAGACAGTGAATCACACACAGGGTCCACAGTGTTGCTAAATTAAAATCTGGTGTGTTGAGAGTTCTGGGAGTTAGTGGTGACAAGTCTGTATCTCATTCGTTGGTAAGGGTACATTTGTGACAGAAAGGTTGATTCAGCAGCTTGGTGCATTTCTTTCCCTCGTGTAATAGAAAATACATCTGTAGACCATTCAGCTTTGTGCATAGAGATGTTTTTAGGCCACAGATCTTTGAGTTAGCTTGTGGGATTTTTAATTTTCACAGTCTTTTAGCAATGCCTGTGTTTACTGAAGCAGTATGAATAAAACAGGGGTGCTCTTTTGTTGAAAAGTCTCATCCCACCTGTTTGGGATTGTTTCTGGAAAACAGACTCCTAATCCCCATAATAATTTTCTTAGCTACTATGCTCCAGATTTATGTTTGAACAGTGTGGCATACAATATGGAAAATACAATTTATCCATGTCATAGATTTGTTAAAGATGAGAATTAAACATTAAAGTTATGTAGCCTAAACTTCTGCACAGCACCGTCTTTGCATTGTATGTGAAGTTGGGTGCTTTCATTAAACTAAAGCGCTGTTCTTTTCAGAAGAAGTAAGACTTAATTTCATAATACAGGTATGAAGCTGGTTCTCTCATGAAGTCAACTGTTAACAGGACTGTTCTCTTCTTGCATCTAGGTATAGGTAGAGACCTTGTGAAGAGGAGAGTTATACTTCAAGGCAAAGAGGCAAATACAAAGTTCCTTAGGTCACAGAGAGGGGGAAGAAAAGTCAAGAGGGTCCTTGCTTTTTGTTTGGAGGGTTATCAGTGCTCTGGTGCAGATGTTTGTTCAGAAATCTAGCTGAACAAATGAAAAATGCCATGAAAGATGTGGTAAACAAAATTGCATTCTTTCATGAAAATTTTCTTCTCTAGGTTTCTCAGGTCATGCTGTGAGGCTTCCTGGGTGTCTCACCTTGAGCTGCTTACCACCTCTATATGTAATGTGTCTAGTTTACCTGTCTTTTTCCTTTCTATTTTTTGAGAGACTTATTCTCTGTCTTCGGAGGTTTACTTGCCTTCTTTGACTAGCTGAGTAAATACAGGGATCTCTCAGGGATTTACATTTGTCAAAAGATGATAATGCTGTCATGTTTCTGTGCAGTTTTGAGCTTTCTTTCAGGCCAAGTTCCTGTGGCTATGCGATTGATACCATGCATAGTTGCTCAAAGAGAACCTGTTTAGGCTTCTGCTCTCCAGACTCTGATGTTTGTTATGTGGTGTGTACCATCATATTCAAGCCTTCTTTTTCAGGCTTTTCTTGCAGATTATTTCAAAGTATAAATAAGTGGTAATAGGGAGGGAAAGGTTGTGGGAGGTGCTGGTTTCCATACGAAATAAAACTCACAGAAGTGCACAGCTTGTTTGGCAGCATTAGGAAATCTAGTGCACTTTACAGCATGCTTGCTGAGAGCTGAGAGCCAAAGACCTTTTGTTCACTGTTTTGGAAAATGTCAGGCCCAGAACTCTGGTCAAAAGACTATTCAGACAAAAAATGATATAAAGCCACTGCTCAGAAAGTCATAATCTCTCTTCTTATACTAGGGATTTCAGAATTGATATTAGATGACCCATACTCTCCACTGTCTGAACGATTAAAGGCTTAAGAAATGTGATACTTTGGATTGTATTTTCCTGAGCACTCATTCACATGGAGTAGTTTCTGTAGATTTTTTCTAATATTTGCCCACAAGTTTGCTCACAAAGTGGGCAAAAGCTTAGATTTTCTTTAAGTAGATTTATTTAGTCTGTGCTTTTTTGTTTCCGTTTTTTTTTTTTTTTTTTTCCTTGTCCTCTAAATTCTGAAATCCTTACTGGCGAGTCTGATTATAAACAAGACACTCCCTCATGCTGATGATAAGTTGAAATCTGCCTTGGGACAATTACCTCTTTCTTAGCATGATGTCGGTGGAAAGCCTGAAAATGCTGCCACACAGCAGCTTGCTTTCTCAGCTAGAAAAGGAATGTTTATTGTTGGTGGCTTGTTCGGTCCTTAGCATTATAGAAATTGATTGTGTCGTAATATTCATTCAAATTGCCCTGGCTCTTTGTGGTTATACCCACAGTCAGCAGGGTATCATAGTGTGTTCATAGCTTGAGCATGTCAAGACGTGTTTTGCTGAACCTAGGGCTTGATCAGATGGAGAGGTTGCTTCCTGCTTTCCACTGCTGGTTTTTGGTGCATGTTTGTGTCATGCAGAAACAAAAATGAAACAAAGGTATTGGTATTATATACAGGTTTTGGGCTGAGACAGGTGTACGGTTTGTCAAAGAGGTGATTTTGTGTGTCGTGTCCTATTGCCTCAGCCCCAGTCAGAGGATGTGATTACAGTAATAGCAGACAATGTCTGAAAAGAATCTAGCATGAGGATGGTACTTTCTCTTCTCTCAGGAGTTTGTAATCTGTATTAATTTTTTTTTTAAGGCAAACGCCTATTGTGTACGTTTATCAGTTGCGTCTTTATGGGAATAGCATGAAAAGGATCACTGCCATCCTGTCTTTGTCGTCATCATTTTGTCTCTGTTTCATGTAATTGCTGATTGTTTTTATAGCAACACACTCCTATATCCTTATGTGAATTTAGTGTCTAATTTATTGAGACAGGACTGTCTTGTATAGTGGATTTTATGAACATGTCCTTTCTCACGTCAAATATTTTAGCATTTAATTGTCATGAGAATAAAAAAAAGCTTAAATAACTTTGGGTTTGTTTTCAGGGTTGAACTTTTTTAAAGTGTGTTTCAGGAATGCTGTTGCTAGACTGAAGAACACAGATTCTCCCACCCTTCTCCCCCAAACTCTCTACCCCTACTAAGCTAATTAAACATGCCTTGTACTAGATGGCAGATGATGCTTTGCAGTATGTATGTACATGCTGTTGGCCTGTTTTACTCGGTCCAGGAAGCTGATACCATGCCTGAAGTCTGATTTGGGCCTTTTGCCCCAAAGCTTTAGCATTATGGCTTCAAAATAAAATTGTGTAAATTCCACATGTTAATCCAGTGTACTTTTTGCCCTGTGACCCACCTGCCTGTTCTCAATATGACCTTAATCTACCCCATCTTCCCAGAAGGAAACTTGCTCCTTATGTTTCTGTTTTTCTCTTAGAAGTATTCCCTCCAGCTCTGTCATTGCATGACGGGGATAATGTTTGTCATGAACTGCTGTCAGCTGGAATGGAGGAGATCAGGCACTGGTCAGGTTTAAGCAGTCTTCTAAAGATTGACCTACTGCTCTCGTATGACACTGCAGGGTTTGGCAAATAGCAATGATCATTTTTCTTCTCATGTGTGCATATGTAGATGGCTTGGAATGAGGGGAAGTAGAAATACTACTTTCTGCATAGCTTCTGTATTATGAATCTGATATGTGTATTGTTCATGCCATATTAAATCTGTCTGAAATCTTGTGTATGTTGAGGTTCAAAGTATGAAAACTCGAATCTTTTCATGAAGTTCTGAAGAAATAAAACTAATATATCTAAAGGGCTTTAGCAGACAAAATATGTTGAAGTCTGGCTGTGACTGTTTGATATGTCTTCTGTTGCTGTACCTGGTAGAGACTATCACCAGTCCCCTGCTGAAAGATTAGAAGAGAATGTGTGCCCGTAGCTCATGCAATTTATTTTAGAATTTGGCTTTTTAGATTGGTTTTATCTTCAGTGTCAGCTTTGAAACCGAGATTCGGGACCTTTTTGTGATATGATGGAAGTGCAGATACGGGTCCATAGTGGAGGAGAAGCCTTTCTGACAATACCATAGTCTAAAGTCTTTTTTTACTACAATATGTTAGCGAGCATTTACATGGTAGCTAAAAATGGATATAAAAAGATACTATTTTTAAGTGGAGCTTTTTGTCTAAGTCTATTGTAGTAAATTTAGCCTTTAAATAAGTTGTCAAATTTAAATAAAATAGCTTTGCTAATAAGTAATGTGAGTACATAGTGCTTGAATATTTTTTTGCTGAAGTTTTAAAGCACATCAGATCACTGAAATGAGGGAAATTGCTGGGTAAATAATTGGATTCAGTTTGCTGAAGGAGCAGGTCAGCTTGGAACAGATTTCCTTCAGTAGGCATAGATGGAAAATTGTGTGTTCATTTCAGTATAGTTAATGTCAATTATTTTTTTACAAGGAGAAACTGAAAAGGGTTGTTTTCCTCTTACAAAATGTAAAAAAAATGAAATGTGATGCTGAGATCAGCTCGCTGTTGATGTAGTGATGCTGAATCCAGAAAGTCAGCTCAGTTCACTAGCCAAAGGTAATGATTCTTTTTATTAAAAGCACGCCAACAAATTTAATTTTCAATGCAAACATGATTAGCAGAAGCATATGAATCCAAAATATCTAGTGTAGTTTTATCAGTAACTTTGTCTAAATCTTGCAAAACTTGGAGTTATATAAGCAGAATTCTAGGTTCCTTTGAAACTAACTTGATACACTTGTGAGTTTGGAAGATAATCCTAAAATGTAATCCTGCAAAATATTGCAGGTTTTTTTTGCTGTACCCATCAACATTGGTGACATTGGAGTTGACTATTGACAGTTGGAACTTCTGTTCTAAGCTGGCTCTTGTAACCGTTCAGGGTACCTTGTGTACTTGCAATGTTCCGTATGCATGTACTTTGTGTCACTTGTGCATATATGATAGCTTGGAGAACATTTGGTCCAGAAAAGGAGAAGGGCTGTTTATCATTCTTAACATCAAATATGAAAATCATTGATTTGAATAAATGTGTTTAAATTATGTAATTGCTTAAATGTGAATGTATTATAGCATTAAAGTTAGCAAAATGAAATACCAAATATGAGGTATAAGGTATATTGCAAATCAACATCAATTTAAGATTATCTCATAGCAAGCTTTCTTTCAGAAAAGGAGTAGAAATGCAAAATCAAATTAAAATTGTATATTAAAATCAAGTTTCCTTGCTTGATGATTTGAGATAGTAACTCTTTGTGGTTACTGTAAATCTTTTTGAATTAACCTGGCCTGTGTATCTGTCCATCTGCAGTGAACTGCTGAGGTGTTTTGACACAAGATATGTTTCACCAAATGTTGATGGATATTGTCAAATATTATCAAACAAAAAGCAGAATGTTGGTTATGGCTTTTCCTGTGGATCCAAAACAGGTTAAGTGTTGAAGCAAGATTGAAATGACAGAAAAACATCAAATGAGCCACACTCAGTGCTGAATAGGATCATGGCACAGACTGGAAGCCATTAATGGTACATTCTTCCCTCTTATTTTGGTGCATTCTTGTCTTTCATTATTAAGGAGGGTGCTCCAACTCTGTCGCATGGGGAAGTTTCATGATGCAGCTGAGCTGATCTAGCATCTTTCTGTTTCTGAGAGGTCTCCTTGCACCAAAGTCTTGTGGGTCCTGCCTGCTTCTTTGCTTCAGCTCTAACACTCATCTGACCCTCCAGTGAGTTGATCCAGCTCCCGAAGTCCACAGAACACTCCCTGCCTTTTTAATACTTGTTTTCTTATGTTTTAAGAAAGTGAGTCTGCCTAAGGAGATGTCAGAACGACATCCAGCAGTGGATAACCAGATCTAGGAAGGCAAATTGGAGTGGGCCACAAGGGCGTGAGATAAAGAAGCATGCTGTGAAGTTTGCTTGTGTTGCAGGCCTGTACCTTTAGTTTCTTCATCTGTTATGACAGAACCTGTCTTACAGGGTTGCTAAAAAGACTTCAGTGTGTGCATTCAAGGCATCGTAATTGGTGAGAAAGATTTGTAGAAGCAATCCTGCCTTACTGTATATAAGTATTGAAGGTACTGCTACTTTTGCTATAAAAAATTATTTCTCTAAAGATGTCATAAAGCCATTGGATTACCATTGATAATGGTAATTCTGCCAATCACATATGAGCTTTTCTATTGAGGAATGATGCTGCTCTCTTAGTATTAATAATTCTGTGGGAAGAACAGGGCTAGCTGTTTGAATCATTGAAAGCTGCTATGAGAAACCTGATAGTGTTTCCATAGGGCATGCTGATGTAATTATAGAAGCTTCTTTGGAAAACTGATAAAGTGTCAGTTATTTGTAGCTCTTCTTCAGAGCAAATAAAACAACATATGTTGAACAGAGTGGATGACCTGCTTGTATGCTGATTTTCTTTGCAATTGCATGTGGCCTTCCAGGAGATAGGTTTGGGTTTGCATTTACCCTGATAGAGCTCTGGCTGCTATGGGTACAGTTCTGAGAAGCAGCAATAAAGGACATTTGCTGTCGATCCACAGGAGTTGCTTT
Source organism: Pezoporus wallicus (assembly GCF_028554395.1). Classification (NCBI taxonomy): domain Eukaryota; kingdom Metazoa; phylum Chordata; class Aves; order Psittaciformes; family Psittacidae; genus Pezoporus; species Pezoporus wallicus. The sequence goes on from NW_026635157.1 coordinate 4,088,017, forward strand.
GTACTTTGGCTTTGGGCTTTTGCAAGGAGAGCAACAGATCCAGGAATCACAGAACACATTGCATGGGGCATTGTTATGAAACTGTAAGTGCCTTGCTATGCTCTGCTTAAGAATTTTGATAAGTTAAATTGTTGAAGCATTGAGAGGGAATAATCCTGCAACATTTGTAAGGCTCTATATGAGAAACAAACACTGTTTTATTGTAGAACATCCCTGTGTACGTGCTCTCCAGCCCAGTGGGAGACTGACTGCCTAGCAGCAGATATTGTCTGTAATCAGATCCCTGCAGCTCTGCGTTGCTCTAGTACATCTGTCTTAGAATCTCAGTGTCTTGCTTGATTTCACTGTTCATATTGCTCTCTGTGAGATGGATTTCTTCATCTGAAGTGAAAATTTGTAAACATGTAAGTGCAAACTAAAGCATGTGAGTTACATTTCTAAAAAGCCACATTACTGGTTTCAGTCAACTGATATATCAATGTAACTTGTTTTTTGGATGTGAGCTTTAGCTTCTCAAGCTTTAATCAACATAAGACATGAGGTGATAGTATTAGCTCACCAGCCTTTTTTGCTTACATCTGTTACAAGACTTCAGAAGGTACTTTGCTTCAGATGATAATTGTAGTTAAGCGGCTAAAAAGAAATCTGATGGATTGGAGATGGTATTACTTTATGAATATTTTTCCCTGAAGGGGGATGGGGAAATCCATGAACCTTGTTAATACTGTCTCCTACCTACTTGATATCTGGTAGAAATAACAAAAGAAAAAAAATAAATATATGCAAGATAATTAAATGGACCTGATAGGCATAGCAGACAATTCATAGCTGTCTTGCAGTACCGAGGGTAGAATGGATGGAAACAGGAAAGAAGTTTTAGAGAGCTCCTAAGACTTAGTCTATACTTTGATCATTCTTGAGAGCAAGGGGAAGAAAATAAGGTTTGTTAGCAACCCCTTTAAATACCATGTTTGCATGGGACCTTTTGGGGTTTACTTGCTTAAGGACTTCGTGTCCAGTAGGGATGGACAGGAAAGGATGGAGTATTTGTTTTATGGTTTTAGTGGTTATCTGTCAGTACGGTGCAGTCTACTCCTGTTCTAAGTGATAGATTTTTGATGGGTTACTGTAGGAGTGATGCTGTGGGGAATACTTGGAAAATACTGACACACTGCACATCTGTCAGGTGCATTAATTTGTGAAATTATTTGTTCCTGTATGATAATCATCTTTGGGGATTTGCTTTTTTTCAAGATTACTGTGGTGGAACGTTTATCCATTCACCGTCCATGTTGCAGTTATTTACAAGTATGTTTAACATGTTTGGAATGATGTATAACATTTCCTTATGCTCTGTTACGGCTTTGCAGTTTTATGCATGCACTGAAATGCTCATGCTGGGAACATTATGAGCTGGTTACTCATCTTTCTCAGAGACAATCCTAGTAGACTTTCCATATTCACTTTGACCAGTGGCACCAGCATTATAGAGCTTCTTGTATGAGAGAAATACTTAAATGTCTTTTCCAACCTGGTTAATTCTACAATTCTACAATACATTACAGTATGGACACAAGGAGAAATAGCAGAGGCAGCAATACAGCCATTGCTGTGATGGCCTACCATTACAAGCAAGACAGGATGTGTACGTATAATGTCTTGTTTTATATCTTTTTAGAAAGAGATAGGCTGAGTTCAGGCAAATGTATAATCTTTGGATTACATATGAAATATAACAGATTTTTTAGTTTGTTTGTTTGTTTTATATCTTGCATCATTTTAATCAACAGCCCAGTACAGGGTTGGTAGATTGACAATCCAGTGAAGTCAGCATCTGTATCAGGTATTATTAGCAGTTTTAGAATAACTGAGTAATTAGATTTTCCCATATTTAATTTAGGGATTTTTATTCTTTTGATAATTAGGAATAGAGTTTTTGTATTCTGATATTTGCGTTCATTGGCTTTGTTTTGTACTGTAATTCAGTAGAGCAGTAAGTGAATATAATAAATCATTTTAGTTATTGGGGTGGAATTTTCTTAAAATGTCATTGTTGAGTTACTTAATTTCAGATGCTTTGTATCAGCTTTATGAAATACTGTATGTTTTACTTTTTCATTGAAGTAATGTTTGTTTTGTGCATCCATCTAGTGCAGATCAAATGTAATGGCTGTTTCAGGCAGATGCTGCAGTGTTGATTTTGTTGCAATTAGCTAGTATAGATAACAAGAGAGCATACATTTTTCTCCTAGTGAACTCAGGGTATTCTGTGGTCTGTGCATAATAGGCAGTCAATGGAGAGGGCATTGAGGTGTCATGGCAGCATTAGATACTGAAGTAGTATACTGTCTTACGTTCTTTGAATCTAAAAAGAAACTAGAATATACTGATCCTCTTAAGCTATAGAATTGAAATCCTGAAAAAGATGTTTTCGTGTGTTTGTTTTAATAGACTTATGTAAGCTCAAGGGGACCGCTGACGCTGCAAGATTACAATGTTACCTTGCCAAGCTGCTTACCAGGAAAAGCAGCTGAATTTTCCTTGAGCAGTTTGCAAGCAGACTTTTTGAACACAGAAGAACCTTCAGTACAGATACTGAGTTTTATAAAGGGAATCATCAGGGTGGATTACAAGTTACCCGTTTTTTTCATTGTGGGTTTTTTGTAGGTATGGGTTTTTTTTTTGTTTTATTTTTTTCCCCTTCTAAATTGTTCCACTTTTTCACCCCTTCATGTAGACGTACAGAAAAATGGCACTCACTATATAAATATTGGGCTTTTATATAGATCTGGAGGTACTTTGTGAAGTACTTACTGAATAAAAAAAATGATTGTACTAAACCAAGTTTGTCTAACTGTATAGTAATTCTAGGCACAGAGGGAAAAAAGTGACTGTGTGTAACATAGCTTTAAAATTTTAGGTCAAAATTATTTATTAAATTATCTCAAACTGCTTTTATCTTTTTAATGTTACTTTTGGCTGGAATCTGCAAACATGATGGAATCCTAAGGAATTTAGAGTCATGTTCAAAAAAGAAGGCATCCTATGCATGAGCAAAGCATGAGTGCCGCAGGAGTATGACCTATATTTGTCAGATTTAGCAGAAGAAACCTGCTAAGTACCACCTCATCTACTAAATGCAGTCATATTCCTTTCCAAATACAAGTTTTCAAAATAAAGTAGAAAATACATGAAGCTGACATTCTTCAGTCAAGTCAGTCTTTCTCTGGATTTTTTGAAAAGTTTCCCATCTTCATCTGGAGATCCTTATTCTCCTTGGGAAAGGCAGTAAGGTGAAACTTGGCAATGGCAAAGAAGAAAATCCGAAGAATGATAGTGGGGATTTTTTTTTCTTGGTTAATCATGGATAACTTTAGCTTTGTGTGTATGTGAATGCATTAGCTTTATGTGAGTATTTATCTGAAAGGTATAGATTTAACTGTGATAATGTTTCTCAGATTCTGAATCTGAGCTTTACCAAAAAAAAAAAAAGAAAATCTTATAAGTACAGGTTAGGTAAAGATGCATTTAAGGAGTCATTGAGAGCTTTGTGTTGAGGAAGAGAAGTAATTTGTTCCAAGAAGTTTGAGTTACTGCATTTATACAGCTTCATGAGAGAAAAAGGTAATAAAATCAGTGACAGGGCTAGCTGGGAAGTAATGCGAATATTACTTTAAAAAACCCAATATGCAAATTTACAACATTTGTTTACTTTCTTGGTGAAATCTGGATATTCAATGGAAGAGCATTTGCATAACTTCATAGGGATTATAATAAGAAGCAAGCACTGTCTGCTAGTCATGCAGAGTTAAATGAATTACACAAAATCTGGCTGTCTTGAGAAGTTGCCATGTTAAGAAATAGATGTATTAATACAATATAAAAAGATCAAATTTTATTTTTAAAATGATGCCTTTCAAAGGCTTGCTTTTTGAAGATTGGGAAGAATTGGCATCTCAACTAATTTTTAGTTAATTATAGAAATGAATTTTATAAATAGAATTTGAGTAGTCTCTTTTTTGCGTAGACAGCACTAAAGGGAAATGTTCAGAATTCCTAGTTAAAATGACTTGCGTTGCTCCTTGAATATACTTTTCCAGAGTTTCTGAAAATCTCTTTCTGTTCATTATCATCTGTGATCATTTTAACACTTATTTTTGTATCATGTTTAAGAAAACAGAAGGCACAGTGCTTGATAGCTGTCCTTCCACTAAATACCTCTGTAATCAGCAATTTTTGCCTATTACAGAATTCTTACTAGAAAGGTGATAGCGTCATAGTTATGCAAGAGGAATGATAGAGCTGTTTGCGACTACAGCTTACTGCTGTTTCTTATCCCTGCTTCACAATTTTTTGTTTTAGCTGTGTACATCTTGCATATGTCTAGAAGAAGCATCTGGCCAGGATGAAGAGAGAATCGTGATGGTGAAGACCTCTGCAAAGTAAAGCTATTTGACAGAAGACTGCTGTGCCAATTTACTTAGGGGCAAATCTGCTTTCCTGCCTTCAGTTTACCCACTAGAACATGATTTTCCATAGAGTATGCCTGCTTCTTGCTAGCCTCCTTGCTTTGGTCTGTGCAGTTGACCAGTCAACTCTTAGCATATAATTTAGACAGAGCAGCTTGGAACCATCATTCACATAACAGGGCACATACGTCTGCCTTCTAAGTCTTGCTAGTGAAACAACTCACTTCTGTACAGAAGTCCTTACTTTGCTGCAAGCGTCCGTTTAAAGTTCCTGTTTTTTACAAAGGCCTCTTCAGTGACGCTTACTTGCCAAGGCTGCATCTAAAGCAAATCACTCTTTGAGTCTTTATTCGTGATATTATATGCCTCTTCTAACACAGAAACCTTGGCACAACCTTGGGGAAAAAACATGGAACTTGAAACAAAAGGGGGACAGGTATGGGAAGGAGATGAAGCTTTTCATTAGCTTTACATCCCTTTATTGTGAGGGCAGGAGTATCCCTCCTCTGCATCCAGACTTCTAAGCAGTGGTTGTGGGTTGGGTGCAAGTCCTCCAGCACATACTGAAATCTTTAGTTACAGCATGTAGGAGGGACGGTCAGGACTAGAGTTAAGTTCTTAATCCCAAAGCCGAAGACTGAGAAACTCAAGTTCTTTAAAAACTGCAACTCTTGTCTTTTTGCATTAAAAAAAAAAAAATCCAGCCCATTGAAGGTCTCCTGCACAGCTCTAGCCAAGCAGCCTGTGATGAGCAAAGGGCTGTGTGGTGGGAAGCTCGTACTCACAGTCCACTTCAACACCTGTAATGCAGCATCACCAGGAGCTCCCTCCCTGCAGGCTGACGCAGTGTCCTTCCCTGCTGCAACATGCCACACTCAAACTGCTTCACAGCGATTATCGGATTTCTAATTGAAATATGGCTTGCTGTCCAACAGAAATAATTCTTGTTTATGAGGCTCTTCTGAATTATAAAAGCTGGTGGCTTGTTATTTTCTCCCTTCATATTCCCTTCCTTTTTTATTTCATATTTTGTTTACAGTGTTGCAGCACATATGTCACATACAACGATGTATTGGGATTTTGGGGGAGGATATCCAAACTTCAATGTATGTTCACATGAAAAGTATTCAAAGAGCCTGTGGGTAGATATTGGAGATAATTAGGAACTAGCTGAAACTGCTGCGGGCTCAAGGGATGTTTGCAGGCTGCAGAGCGTTCCTATGGGAAAGAAATTGTTCTGTAATTACAGGCAAGGTCAGTGCAGTCAGTTCAATGGAAAAGATATGGCAAGAGCTGGGGCTCCCTCCCTTGAAGATCTTTGAATGTCATTAATGAGGCACAGTTGTTACCACTTTTTAAGCAAGTGTCCCCTGAAGCATACATTGTGGAATGCTGTGAGGATTGCAGCTGTTTCTTGAGAGAGAAGATTGGCACTTGTAAGAGAAGGGAATTTCTTGGTTGCATTTTACATTTCTTTTATTCTCTAAAGATTTTGAATATGTGTTTCCGTGGTGTAAATGTCCAATTTATTTAAGAGGCTGATATATGTAATTTGTACGTTTGTCTTTTCTGAAACAGGACTTTCAACATCTGTCTGAAGTATTTCTGCCTACTTCAGTTTATTTGAAAATGAGGCATATTTGCATGGCTGATGGGTGGCTTTGGCTCCAGGACATTGTGACAGCCATCTTAAATTCATCCTCAAAAGGCAAACTCTGCTTCCTTCCCTTCTGAGGGTTAACCCTTGAGTTCAGAAATACTCCATGCCCAAATTTTCTCATCAGAAGCCTTCATGTGCCAATCGTAGTTGCGCGTACTCATCCCTTCTGTTCCTCATTCGTGCTGTACAGCTTCACCTTCTACATTTTGCCAGCTGAATGTGGGGCTGCGCTGGGACTGTGTTGGGGATTGATTCAGCTTAAAACAAAACAAAAAAAAAGGTTTTGAGCACAGGTCAAAGTGATTGAAATCTAGGCTGCTGTGGTACCATGCCTCCTACTCGCTTTCTTACATTGACTGTAGTGATGCTACATGTGCATGCTGAGTTCACGAAGAGAAGCTCCCTTAAAACTGATTGCTGTTTTGGAGGTTAAGTTTTTGTCAAGATCAGCTTCCTAAACTGCAATGATTGGAAGATTGCTGACACTTGTGTTAGGAGAGGCTGGAGGGGTATGGCTTATCACAAGGGAAGCTGAGGGTGCACCTGAATCAGGCAAAGCAGATTTATATTGTGAATCTTCATTTTTGAAGTTTTTAATTGGCTCATTTCTCTGATGTAGTTCAGAGTGTAGCATCCTTGAGTAATCATCCTGGTTTAAATGAGGGGCATGGTGTGCTGTGCTAGGTGTTGAAGAAGCGAAGAGAGCTGTGGGAGCAGAAATACTTTTATTTGTCTTGCAGCTGAATGCTTTATATTGTGAAGTTCAGGCTTCAATTATTTTTCTGGTTTGCTTCCCTGACATACAGGCATAACAGATCCAGCAGGATTTGACTCAGAAATTTCCCATGTGTGTTTGCCCAGTAGCTGATTAACTGGACTTACAGCAGTTCTTTCACAAATGGACATGACATTTATTCACCTAAAGTATACACTTTCTAAAGAAAATGTTTAAAAACCCAAGCTAAAACAAAACCAAACCCCACACCTAAGTTAGGTTTTCTCTTTTGGTAGGTTCTGTTTAGCTCATATACCCTTAGTGTGGAAGCTGAGTCTGCTTGGCAGTGCTTCTACCTTTTTTACCTTCTTTTCCCTGTGAACAGCATAATTATTTACCTCACTTCCTACACTTCTAACAATTTACTGAATATCATGTCTTCATGCCTCCGTCTTTTGGAGAATGTGACTAAATTTGACAACTCCAATAATAGCTTCTGACAATTTTCTTAAGGATCCTTGGTGTTTTTGTTGAAAATATTTCCTGAAGGCATCTTAAAACTTGTTTCTTGCTCATTCTTCCGAAATGTATTTTTTAATTTAACTCCCATTTAATTGGGTTGTGTAGCATCAAGCATTGAAAGTGGAGTATATATAATAGTTCTAGAAATAATAGAAGTATTTCCCTTATTTTTTGTGTAGGAGCTATACAGGGGAGAAGATCTTGCACTTTAAAAAAATGTAAACAAGATACATATATTGCCTTCTTCCCCATTACAAGAACCCAGGAGGGTTTCAGCACATCAGAAATACCAATCAGCTACTACTATTTTTTATTTTCACTTCTCTGAGAGCATAATTTGGTGGAGATGGTTGTAAGCTTGTCAGAGTATTGCATTGTTATAAATTTTGTCAATATTCACAAGGAATGTCTGCTGAACAGCCATTAATACAAGCTTCACTTGTCTCAGTATGCCAACAGATACATTTTCTGTCAGTTTTATTTGCTTAACGATATATAGGTGCATATAACTAACATTACAGTGCCTGTATTAGTGGGATGGCAGTAACTATCACAGTGCTTAGCATTACACCTTTGCTACGTGTCTCTTTCTGTGCAGCTGTAATGGGGTTGCAGATTTCTTTATGTCTCTGACTGACTGTCTTGCCCAGGCCATGCAGCCATCCCTGAGTAGGGGAAAAGCCTCTAGAATTACTCAAGGACAAATGTTGTGGAGAGAAAACCATTTAAGAACAGACAGAACAAAAATCAAGCATCTTCTAAACCTTTTTTTTTCCCAGGGGTGTAGAACAAGCACTAGTTAACTTACTGGTATTTGTTTAGAATCATGTCCTCCAAATTAATTTTGTATTGTTGTGTAATATGAAAGAACAGTGTTAACCTCAGTGACTTATACCACAATGGAAGGTGAATAAAGCAAAGATAATTAGAAGATATGCGTAAAAGAAGAGGAAAACCAGTACTCAAAATTCAGGTCAAAATTACATTTTCTCCCTATGGAATTGCCCTTTTTTAAAAGGAAATAAACATCCTTTTGCTTTCAAACCAGTTATCTTTTCTTGTGTGTACTTTAGCCATTTAGGAAATGAGTAGTTAATTTTGTTAAATGGTTTTCTTTCCCTTGGATAGGATTATTTAATAATTTATGTTACTTTATAAATTGGAGCAAATAAACAACAAAATGTGTCATCTCACCAGCTTCTACTCTTTAGTATTTAGACTATAATATAATGACTGTATTGCAGAACGTGCCAGTTTTGTGGTATAGTGTTCAGTAGCAACATTGAAAACTACTCCCACAGTCACCATCTGATAGCTGATGGGATCATCTGATTGTGCAGAGCCAGTTGTGGTTCGATCCTTCAGAGCAAAATGCAAATTTGTGGCCTCTCATTTTTTAAAGTATCTTGCTGTCTTCTTGGATACTGCTTTATATTTTTTCCTTTTTAGACTATAAAGGGAGGGAAAACTACAATTTCCTTTGACCTCATGCAAGTCTGACAGGAAGGAAATCTGGTTAGGCTGAAGAATCCTGGAATCTGGTAGCCTGACTTTTCAAAGACTCTGTAGCTTACATTTCTTTCCATAAGATGTTTGGGCAGTCAGAATCTTCAAAGTGCAGGATGTGAGTCCTTTTTGACTTTTTGAAGATATAATTTAGAAATAGTGTGTGCTCACCTGAATTTTCCTTCCCTGCTTTCCTTCCCCTCTGTGTCTCCTTTTATCCTCTTCTTCAGATACTCTGCTCTGGAGCCTTGATGAGTAGGGTATTGAATAAACATAAGGTACTGAAGAGCTTGCTGCAGAATTGGTACACTTGGCTGTGCATGACTTCTTTCTGTCGACAAAAGAGGCACTTCAATGAAAGATGCATGAGAATAAGCAAATATTTTCCTGGTTGTCCAGCTGTGGTTTAGCACACTTTATATGAGGTAATGGAAACAGTTAGGAGATAAAAATATTGACATTAAAATATGGCAACCACTGTTAATAAGCTCATTCTCTTTTCTGAAAATGAATATCTAAATTTATTTCTATAATGTGGAAACTTGTTGCTGGTTTTGCATTTTAGAAGAGCTACTCTTTCAAAGCAAAATCAAATGAAATATTTGTGTTTCTTTCCTGTGTTACAGGTCTAATATGTTTTTGTCTCATTAGGTGCCTGTGCTTAAGAAATGCTTTACAACACAGGGCTTAAATTCAAAACAGTATTAGAGGGTGAGCCCAAGAAGCATCTCCTTTTCTTGAAGGGAAAATTAAGAACAAAGATATTTTCAGCTACTCTTTTAAGTGAGACTAAAAGCAGGTAACTGCAATGTGTTGATATTTAGTGTCCTAGTAGTGCTAGAAGTAATTCAACAGCAACGAAGAATATTTTTTCCAGAATCCAGTATGCTTGTATGGTTAACCCTTGCCCTGCTCTGGAAGAAAAGATGCATAAAGTTTGACTATTTATAAAAATGCCGTTAAAAATTTAGTTGGGATAAGTTTCATTTGGAAGACCAAGTTCTCTTTATGTAGGAAGCCCAAACTGAATTCAGACTAGTGGTAAGATGTGCAGATAGCTCTTCTAGAATGCTTTTTATCCTCAGCTTTTACACATGCTTTATAATGGATGTAGCAGCCATTATGTTGTTTTTTCATGGTGGGGAAAAAAAAAAGGCAAAAAGCTTGGTTTAAACATGTGAAAAAGAATAGAACTGTGGGACTGCTGTAAGGGCAGAGGAAGGAGGGGGTGGCTAAATTAGTTACTGATTTTCTTGAGGGAAGACTGGCATCTGAATCTTTTAATTATTTCTTAGGAAATACTGAGAGGGTAGAAATGAAAGAGAGGGGAATGGAAAGAATTAAATCTTAATATATAATATATGTAATTTTAATTCAGCCTGTCTTTTGAGTGTTTGACACTGCAGTCCTAAAAGTATTTTTTTAATAAGTGCAACATAAAGGAAGTGTTGACCCTTGGTGATTTAAAGGTAAAATAATCTTGTAGGGTGTACTGTGGAGAGAGAGAGAGAGGTGTTTGAATAATGACTGACTTTATTCCTTTTGTAGCTATTTTAGATTTTCATCTCTCCCTGTCCAGCATTCCTAATGCAGCTGGGATATTTTAATAAGAATATAATTATTTTTAAGGAGCTTTTGGTTCATCTAATCTTGAAAGTGATGGTAAATGGGACTGAGGTGAAAGAGGGTTATTGGCCAAGACGCAGAAGCGTTCTTTTCTCAAACCTGTTTATTTTATATGCAGTGAATAAGGACAGAAATTGCATACAGATTTTGTGCAAAACCACTGCATCTACTGTTGTCTGTATTTTAAAATCCACTTGTAAAGTCATGGTACGTGCACAGTTCAAACATTTCTGTTTAATGCTTACCTCGTGCTGCTCTAACTGATGTTTCAGAGACTTCCTCTTTTCTCTGTAGGCTTGCATCGTAATAGACATGCCACTAATATATAATGTCAACACTTAAATGTAAGTGTTTGTTATTAAGGTTCCAGTGGGTATGGAAATAATAATGCTGATCCTTGACAGGATCAAGTTTGTATATAGGAAAAGTGCAGAAATTCTTCCTCAAACCAGTGTGTTATGAAAGTTTGAAAGTTTTTCTGACATTTCCTTTATAGGAACTTTCTTAGGGCTGTAATTGAGAAACAGCATAGATCTGGAGAGTACAGGTGACATTTCTCACATGCTTATCATGCTGCGATGAAAAAAAATGGTAGCAGCCATTATTTTTAAATCTTCAGTTAGTTGTAATGCTGAAAAGTTCTGGTGGTGACTCATCAGACCTCACGGACAGTGCTCCTGATAAGTGTGCTGGCTGAACAGTGTTGTAAACTACTTTATGACTTCACCTTTGTATCTGAGTTTTTCTTATAATTTCCTCTTTTAAAAAAAATCTTATTGATAACCCTCAAAATGTGGGGTTAGTACAGTGCCATATGTAATAGCAACAAGTTGATTTTTACAGCTTTGATGAATATCATGAATGCAATTGTAAATTAAAGCGAGCTCTCTTTAGGAGTAACCATGTAGATGCAATAACTGTGCGTATGTATACATTTTAGATACAACTTCCAGGATACCCTGGACAGCCTTTTACTTGGTCTCTTCTACAATATTTACACTCTTCCGTATCTAACTGACTTTAGGGAATTTCACCTCTTCTTCAAATAGAGACTTTTGAAATCTAGAAAGACTACTTTTGAGTAGTCTTTCTAAGAGTAGTCTTTTTAAAATTCATCCATATTGATTCAAACTGCTAAAGCTTTAAGTTTGGAGTACCTTAGATCCTTTAAAGCAGTAATTTAAGCCCTGGAGGAAACTCCTGAATCTCCTTTGAGACTATTAGCACTGCACTTTCATGGTTTGGAGCATCTTTCATATGAGGAAAATCTGAGAGAGCTGGGACTGTTCAGCCTGGAGAAGAAAAGGCTCAGGGAGATACTTGCAATTTGCATAAACACATCATGGAGGGAATGTAGATGAGGTAACTAGGACCCTTGCAGTGCTGCCCAGTGGCAGAACTAGAAGCAGTGGGCACAAACTGAAACACTGGAGGTTCCCTCTGAACACCGGGAAATGCTTCTTTACTGTGAGAGTGATTAAGCACTGGCACAGGCTGCCCAGAGAGGATGTGAAGTCTCTGTCCTTGGAGAGATTCAGAAGCTGCCTGGATACAGTCCAGGGCAACTGGCTGTAGGTGACCCTGCTTGAGCAGTGTGGTTGGACCAGATAATGTCCAGAGGTCCCTTACAACCTCAACCACTCTGTGATTCTGTGTGCCTTGGGGTCTAACTCTGTGTTTGCCCTGTCACTGAGACCTCCCTTCCCTACCCTCACTCCAAAGTTGTGAAATCTTTAAGAGGTTACCCCAGTGACTGTGGCCAAAAGAAAGTTCCTTCTCTGCCACCCCCCCCATGCCCTAATGTATCCTTTATGTATGTGTTACCTTAGTTATACATGTCAATTGTGAAAATTTGGGAACATTGGAAGTGTGTGTGTCTGAATATTGCATGTGTCTATATTTAATGCAGGTATTTTATAGGAGTCCAGTCTAAAGTCTTTAATAATAATGCTTTGATTACTGTAACAACAGTCCTTGTATCTTTAAGTTGTTTTGTGGCTTATTAACTTTTTTCTTCTTTTTGTATGTGTGTGTGTGTTGTCTTGCAGAGTTGGAAGAATCCAGGAATTTCAAGCTTTGAATAACAGGCATCTTATAAAATCACCACAGCTAAACTGAAAAGGCAGATACATCTCAAGAGTACCTGGTTGAGTGAGCTGGTGTGTGCACAGCATGTACATGAAAACGCACATGTTTTTCTCATCGCATAGACTTACTCCTGCATATTCCTGAGACCTTTGCAATTGATGAAAATTAATTTGAGAACCAGATGGAACACCTTTACAACACAGCAATCAGTAACCCATGGAAAGACACCTGCTAGTAATGTTCAGCTTTCCACATGGTCTTCACGGGTGAAAACAGTTTGCAAGAAGAGGAAGAAAAAACACCCTCTGCACAGAAAAAGCCTAACAAATACCTCCACAATCTAAATTAATAGCTCTGAGGAAGACAAGAAAAATACAGAGGGTAGAAGAAACTGACTTTGTTATTGCAGAAGAATAATGTGTGGTCTTTGCCCCTTTTTGCTCTGGGCTCAATAGATTGTGAATGGACTAATAAATCGTGACCACATGTTGAGTAATGATGACTGGAAGTAAATAAGTTGAGGAACTATGGGACAACTCTGGGCATTGAACTGAGCAAACCTCATCATCCTTCTTGAGTTAACCAGTTCATCAAACTGGTGCATATTCTTTCTCCCTCTCCTTTTTCCTCTTTTCACTTAGTGTGGTATAAATACTAATTAATTGAGCTCATAAATGTTATTCAAATAAAACGATTGGAATACTTCATATGTTTCCTTCTTGTACAGCTGCAAATGTTGTGTCTGGAACTATGAATCTGTGCTGTAGACAAGCATCAAGAAGGAAAGATCCAATCAAAGAAGCAAGGAAAATACCTAGAGAAATAGCGAACCCAGGAAGTCAGATTTTTAATGCTGCTTCTCTTTCTTTTTTAGATGATTATATTTCTTCCTTCCTTGAATTTTAGAAGATTTTGAAAGAGTGCTTACTTGATGTGCTTTAACTGTGGCATTTGCTTTTTATGATAGGAGGAAAAAATCTGTGATTCCTTGTAGCAGAAAAAAGGGAAAAGTGAAGGAAAAACAGCTTGACATTTTAGCCTGTTTCAGAGGAGAGAGAACTTCATGGTTCACCTGAGGCAAACTTATCTGCTTGAAAGCTAAAAGCTTTAGAGTATTTTTGATTCTGCTATAAATGAAGAGGGGGTTTCTTTTTCATTCGTGTGTGGCAGCAAAGAGTGGGAAAGCAGGCAAGATAGCGTGATAAACAGTTCAGGCTGTGTTGGGTCTCTGGTGGAAAAAAAGTGCTGCAATGAAAAGTGGATTGGCTTTGGATTGCAAAAACTTTTGAGTCCAACGAGCGGTTCAGTACCAAGAGGGATTTCCCAACTGGCCTGGCACACCAGTGTCTGCACAAGTTCGGGTCTGTTGTTTCGCATGGTTTGTGTGCCTTTTTTTCCCTTTATGCAATCTCTTTCAGCTTTAGCAGCAGAAATACATCAGATGGAAAAGATATGCCAGAGGGCAGCTTGGAAAAGATGAATGTCATATATATACATATGTATGTATGTGCGTGTGTTTAAATTTCTGCAACTGAACTTTTGAAGAAAAATCTGTCTGGAGGAAATCTTAAAAGCCTTAAGTTACTTGAAACCTACACATTTGCAACTCTTTGTCTCTGGAATTGCATTACGCTAAACTGGAATCTCAGGCTGTATAAAGATTATATCAAGTTGAGCAAAAAGATGACTTAACCATTTCTTGAGCGCCTCTTATGAAGTAGCTGTTTCTCCAAAGGATAAGTGCACCCTCACTCTACAGACTCAAACAAAAATGAACGTGAATTTTTTTTTTAAGTGTTACTTTTTCTTAGCCAACTGCCATCATCTTTTATAGAGGAATTTTTCACTATGCATTTGGTGGATATTTATAAACACTGACCCCATCCTCCTCCCTTTCAATGATCTATCCCAGGTCAGTCTTATCAATAAAAAAGAAAAAAAAATTGATTTAAATTTTGTGCACTAGACATATTACTTTCTTATGTCAAAAAATAAAATATTTCAAAAGCATGTATGCAGCAGTGGAACATGGGCCTGTTCTCTGCAGCGATTCCAACATCCTCTGCCTCTCCTGGAAAGGGAGAGTCCCCAAAAGTGAGAAGGAGAAACCAGTGTGCAGGAGGCGGTACTATGAGGAAGGCTGGTTGGCAACAGGCAATGGCAGAGGAGTTGTAGGTGTCACTTTTACTTCCAGCCATTGCAGGAGGGACCGAAACACCCCTCAGAGAATCAACTTCAATTTGAGGGGCCACAACAGTGAGGTAAGCTAAATGTGTGTTACACTTTGAAGGAAATGATGGCAATGCTTTTTGTGTATATTTCTACTTAAAATCTGATGGAGTGGTATGAAGGAGGTTCAAGACTAATCCAAATGTGATTGGGATCTGTTGGAGTCTTTCTGATGAATTTGAGCGCATAAGGCTGATGATGGGGAGGTTCTCTGGAAATTATTCTGGTTTTGGTCTGGCCTGTTTACTCCTTCATTCCCAGGCCCTCCCACTTTCTAAACAAATTAAACAAATGTGCGTTAAGGCGGTTAAAATTTGATAGTTGATTGCTTTTACACAGTATTAAAGTTGGGCTTGGAAGACTTATGGAAAGGCAGGGGAGTAGAAGATTTGTTCAGTAAAGTCTGCCAAGTCTTTTGGAAGCTGCAAACTGGGATGGCATGTGGCAGGGGATAGCTGTCATCTCTAGAAAAACTTTTAATTTTGTCAGGAAAAGGAGTAAGAGGGACTAATCAGAAAAAAAGTTCAGATGCCCTGCAGTGAAATGCTGTAACTTCAGAGTGCAAGCATTGTCCTGATTATAGTGATGAAAAAACTTTTCATTTTTTTCTGAAAGGGATAAATGAGTTGGTAAAAGCCTGTATTTTAGCTGTGCTTTATCATCATCCCGGTACCTGTCTTTCTCTGCATAATGCTTCATGGAAAGTGCAGGTGATGCCCAGTAGCATGCAGTGTCTCGGACAGGTGTGAGGACTTTATTTCTGCTTTTTAGTTAGGCTGCATTTGGATGTACTTCTTGAAAAAAATCTGTCCAAATCAAAGCTTTATTTTTTTTTAGTGGGTGGAATGACATTGTATATACTGAAATTAAAGCCAAAGATACAATGTGTTGTTTTTTTTTATGCTACTTACTTGTTGGAGTCTCGATATATGTTGCCCTTTTGACATAAGCTGCACCAAGGATTTAGAAGTGGGTGGTTTCGTTTCTTGTGTAACATTAGTAACAATCTTCTTTTTAAGGAGAAAAGGGAGCAGAGGATAAATGTTTAGTCTAAAATAACTGCTTCCTCAGGCTTTTTTCTATATGCAGGTGTGTGGGTGTATTACAAATTATAGAAACTTTTATATTTATAGATGAGAGACAGATTCATGTATATATCTGTGTAAGGCTCATTCAGAAAATTACAGCCACCTTTTCCCAAAGGGAATGATGATGTTTGAATCCAGCATTTTGTTTTGAACTGTCTCTAGTGGTCAGCATAATTTTCAATTGCAGATTGCATTTTGTGTTTGGAATATGTAATACAGTGATCACTTTTCATTTCTCTATGTTTTGCTCTCTAACTTTTCTGGGAACCTGGGCACCCATTTTTCCCCTTTTGCATAATAAATATCTTGGAAACCCTGGAGGAAGTGGGAATCCTGGTCATGGGAATATGAAATCTTGTTGCAGGACATGGGTATATAATACTAGGTTTAAGTATGTGCCAGTTAAATGGAGAAGATGCTGATGTGCATGCTGCCCTTTGGTTTTGGCTAGTTTGCTTTGTTTATTCAGTTGGCCATTAGATTCTCTTTCTGGGTCATTGCATCATTGCTGTGTGGATTCAGCTGTGCTGTTTGTGCATCCTTTTGCTTACCAGTGATTGGTATGAGAGAGACTCTCAGATGAGAGGAAAATGTTCTATTTGATGTGGGGAGCACTTAAAATGTGTAGGGTCAAGCTTGTCATTAATAAAGAGTTGTGTTTTTGTAAAGAACTTTCCTGATAGCAGAAAATATGTGAATGACCAGAATAGAGACTGCCAATTAATTCCTCTGTATGGCACTAAAGAATCAGTATGGTGGGGTCATATGGAAGGAAGAAGAGAAGTGGTTTTAGTGCAACTAACTTTCTGTGGTGAGTGTGGCTGCTATTAGATTCTCCTGCTGGCATATTTTTTTGAGCATCAGCGTAGATGAAAGTTCAGTGTTGTAAGATGCTGTGTTGTATAACACTCTTCAACAGGCTTACTGCATGTAATACTTTTATAGGAGAATCTTACTGATTTTGGTAGAAATGAAACTGTAATACAGGATTTGTTTGTTGTTAAAGGTATATAGTCGAGTTTTTAGAGATTATTTTCTTTAGAAAACACCTTTGCTTCTAAATCTGTCTGCTGAAAGATTTTTTGAAAGAAAATGTTGAACAACACTGTTTATTGCTAATATTTGCATAAGAAGTAGTAAACATTTTGTTTTTCTATTCTCATGTTAAAAAGCAAGCCAACAAGAACCTTGTCTCTTCTGTGTACTGTTACACAGTGGAAAATGCTAATTTTTCAAACTTATCCTGCTATATGTATCTGATTAATGTTATGTTTGTTGTACAGAATGTGCCCAAAGGAATGTGATTGAATTAAAATTTTAAGATCTTGTGTGTTTCACATGTTATATTGCCTTCTTCCCAGAAATGGTCATTTATACCACTACATATTTTGCTTTGGGATAAAGCTAGGGTGACAAGTCAAGTTTATTGCTTTTCTGACAAAGATTGCTGCTTTGATATTAGTATGAATTCAATTATAAAGTGTGAAATGCTGTAATGAACAGAGTAGAAGAGTGAAAATACAGAAGCTAAATGCTTTCCACTTGGGGTATAATTAGCAATATGCTGTGGGCAGAGCAGTACATTGTATTTCAGTTTTAGGGTGAAAATCTGGAAAAGGTGATGCAGCAGTGATGTGCTTTTGGCAAGAACGTGAGACTATTTTTAAGTGAGTCATGAAGGTGGATGCTAGTGATGCATTTTTGTTATGTTTTTATGATTGCTGAAGAGAATTCAGCTTTTCCTGCTGAAACTTTTTTTGTACACAGGTCCTTTTTATTGTCATAGCACACCTGTAGCATATCAGAACAAATAAGAATGAAGAATCTCCAGGATTTAATTGCTGACATGCATATTGCAGTGGTGAACTTGAATGACTCATCTCATTGAACAATAATTGAGAATGAAATGCTTCATAGCATGAGCTTGTGTTTTTACAGTTGCTTCAAGGTTGGTTTTTAGAGTTTGAATGAGGAAGTGGCTGCCATATTATTTTAATTAGTGACCTCAATTTTTTGTAGTTTCGAGGGATAACTACAGTGATCAAAATAAGCGTATTCCATTTATTCTGTGGCAAGAGGTGAAAATACTGCATTTGGTGATAAACCCCTTTTAACTTTGGCATTACAGTTACAGTCCTGAATATCATTTATGTAAGTCTCAGCATTCTAAAAATGAAAATTTAAATGGGCATGTACCAAAGGCAGAAGCAACTATGATGCAGAAGGAAGGGGTAACCTGTGTTGCACAGCAGTGACATGTTTCACGTGTCATAGGAACATGTTGTATCTCTGACTGTGACATGGGAGGTGTCTGTGTGGGTTAGTAGTGGATGGAGCAGATGTGAATGACTGCAGAGGCTCATGGTTCAGTTTGGCTTTAGAGCATTCCGTTGGTTTGGGAGAATAAACTGACAGGGGCTGGCTGTTGGGTTTCTTTTCTCAATGTGGCAGAAAGGTTAGAAGGCAGGAAGATGTGCTGTTATACTACAAGATGTGAATTAGTGTCTACAGAGCAGAGTTGTGGTGGTCTAAAATACCTTTCCCTCCACTGCATGTGTAAACAATGCTATGCAGAAATTACAGAGTGAAATTTAGAAGTCTTTGATTTTGACCTAACTTGACTGTCCTTGGCTGCACTGGGAAATGGCGTTAGGAAAGTAATTGAGCACTTTCCTTTATGACTCTTACTAGCTCTGTAATGAATAAAGGATTAAATGAAAAATACCTGGTCACTTCAGCAGGGTCAGGGTTTAATGTGACTAGCAGGCTCTGGAGCATGCCAGGCTATTTGTAATACCACTGAGACATTGGCTATCAGCTTCTGGTCCATCCTGAGATTTCTGGGGAGAGGTTTTCAAGGGGATCTGTGAAAGGTAATGAGAAAAAAAGCCCAAACTTATCCTTAGTGGGCTTTAGTTAGCATTACAGGGATCTTCCCCTTCCAGTGAAAGATTTAGAGGATGCCTGCAAATCATATTGGTTGGACAGCGCGGCTGTAGGTGTTGCTTTTAATGGGTTCTGTTGTATCCAGTGTATTAAGATGGTAACAGTTTCTATGCCACTTAATGTTTTGTAAATTATTAGTGTTTTAAAAAAATATTTTGCAGGTGTATATTTTCACTGTGTTAAGTAAAAAGACATCTTAGAGATATTTAATAAGATTCAGTATGTTAATTGCTGGACTGAAGCATTAAAAAAAGTGCAAGAATATGCAAATTCAGATGCTGTGAATTAAGTAACATGCTGAATACGTTATTGAGTATGTATAACGTTTTTTACTGTAAACATAAAGTAAATTGCTCATTTATTTACATTTGACATTATTTAAGTTTACTAAGTGCATGACTACATCTGCAAAAACCACCCTGTTTTGTTTAGCACAGGATTTAGAAGTAGATACGGATATAAACAAATCTCAGCTGGACTGTCAAATGAATTAGTTACAGCTTTTCAAAGGAATGCTGTGATTTAAAAATACTCAATAAATGTTTCTTTTCATACTACATTAATTATGGAAGTCTGCACGGTTCTTGGTTTTGTTTTGTTTTAGAGTGGAAGGACATTACAAATCGTTTTTCCCCTTTTAAAAAGAAAGCTTTTTGTTATTCTTTCTGCCTTTTTGAGGTTGTATATGAAAGTTCTGAGCAATTCTGGCACAGCAGATTATTTCCAGAAGTGTATTGCTTCTGTAGGAAATAAATAAATAAAAAAAAAAAAACTACAAACCAAATAAACCTTTTCAGTAGTGTTTCTTGGTTTGAAGTGTCACTGGAAGGATATAGGAAAAATACAGAAAAAAACCTTTTTGTTTTTAAAAAAATCTTTGTCTCGTTTAATTGTAAGTGGCATTTGAACCTAAATGTGATTTTTATTATGATTCCTGGACAGAAAAAACAAGTCAGCATCTGAGTCTTGGCAGTTGCTTTCAGAGACAGCTGGAATAGTTGTTACTGGTGAACACTTAAAAAATCTGGAGGTAGAGTGATAGTGTAACGATGCCTTTTGGCTATAGAAGCCTCAGTGGTACAAGGCATACCCTGATGTAAACTGCAGTGGTACTGCACATCTTCTCTCCTGGTTTTTTTTCTGTCATTGCACACAGAAGACAAAACATTTGTCATTTTTTTAAAGCAAGGTTCTGAAGGCAGACTTGTATTTCTGAAAGCTTGCCTGATTTTTACAACACTGCTAGCTGATACTGCATCTGTTACAAACCATGCCCTTTCTCTGCCCTTATGGCTACAGAAAAATAGGGCTGCAGAGAGAGGCAGAATTAGTGCTTCTGTGGGAAGTGACTTGTAGGAGGATAGGTCCTGTGTCCGACTATGCTGGCTCTGTTAAAATTTGTGTTGTGACTAGTATTGTTAGCCTTTTCTGACCACTTACTTTCAGAAAGGACAAACACATTGAAATTTCATGCAGGCTCCTTATTATACCTTCTTGACCATCTACTCTGCACTTGGTCTGTGTACTTGAATGCTTTAATTTCTTAAAGCAAGTATTAATAGAGCCAAAATAAATTTAAACCTCTTTGTTAGTCTTTTTCTTACCAATCTTAAACTTTTGATGAAACTTAAATATGCTCTGGGGATGAAAGAAGTGTCTTTCATAGCCTTCTCTTAAGAGAATTAGTAACTAGACCACTAGACCACATTGCTCCAAGCTCTGTCCAGGCTGACCTTGAATACTTCCAGGGATGGAGCAACCACAGCTTCTCTGGGCATTTGTCCCTTTCTGTCTGTCTGTCCACCCATCTTTCTCAATTTCCTTGGCATCCCAGCCCCTCTGTGAGCTCTCCAATTTTGGGGAGGTGGAGGAAGGTTATCTGTTCAATGCACCGTTGTTTTACTAAGGTACAGGATTACATTTGTGCTTGCATTGTCATGCAGTTTTGAAGAAAACCATCCAGTATTGCTACAACTATTGTTGAGTAGTGAGAGTTCGTAATGCTGCACTGATGTGCTTCTTGAAGGTTGCTTTTGTAGGTCACATGTACACAGTGTGTTTCCTGCAAAGGATGATTTTAAATTACAGTTTTTCTGTTTCATTCTAATAAGCATCTAGAAAATCAAGACTGGGTAAAAGAGGAATATATTACATGAGAACAGTATTGTCAGCTTTTAAGAAAAATTAATTGCATTTGTAAGTGGGTCATCAATGCAGTTCTGCATTTTACCATCCTGTAACGTGGCTACAGTTTTGTTGTTAAATAATTCTCAAAATGTTTGAAGTGGAATCAAGATCACCTTTATCAGAAATGAGCCCTCAGCTTTTATTCACATTAAATTGTTGAAAGACAGCAACATGCATTTTACAAGATAATGATATGCCCAAGGGGCCTTCTTGCCTTTTGAATCAGGGCAAAAATGCTCTGTTGCTCTGGATAGGATCAATTGTTCAGCATGATAATTTGGTTGTTAAAGGAAAATAAATGCATTTTCTTTAACAAAAGTTTAATGATGAGGACTTAGAGATGTAGTGAATAGGTGAGATTGCTACTGACAATTGATGCCTAAGCTTGGAATATGAGCACATTCTGAATAAGGAAGGTCACAACTCAATATGCAGTTCTGAAGGCCATGTATATGCATACATGCTGAGCATTTGAATAGTGGAGAAATCAGGTTTTATGATGGCATTTCTGAGCCATAATAATCATTAAGGACACTGCCTTGGTTTAAACAGTTCCCAGAGGAATTAATTGAATTACAGATAGTCTGAACAGATAAGATACTCATTACAAACCATAAACATTTCACAATATAATTGAAAGTAGAGCACCAAGTAATTGCTTGTCAAGTACAGCTAGAATGTGGTAGGACAGACAAAAGAAATGTTACAGACACTTGTCCTTGGGCAACCATCATCTCTGCTCTGATAGTGATCTTTTATGTATGAACATGTATGAACTTCTGAGGGAGTTCTTAGTGTTCTCTTTGCATTAGAAACTTATTTAAAGAGAAAGAAACCACTTGTAAACTGAAAGTGTTACTGGAAGTAACAAAAATGAAGTGGAATTGGGGATTTTTTTTTTTTTGTGAATTTTCAAAAAGTCTGGTTTTAAGTTTTCAAACTAGAATTGTGATGTTCCAGTTCTAGAATTATTTGACAAATTAGTGCATTCGAAAATAGTATCCTTATGCATTCCTCAATTTTTGCATTTTAACAAAATGAAATATATGTGGATGACTCTGCTAATGAAGAAAATACAGCTTTGTTTAGTCTGGCCAGTAGGTAATGAAACTGCAAAGTACAGTGGATTTATTCTGGTATTTAAAAGGGACGCTCTGTCAGGAGGGAACTCGCATGCCTTGCCCTGATTAACAGCATGGTTCTCAGGTTGTTGAAAGATACGTGTTGGTGGAGCCTGATTTGGCATTTTTTGTTGTTCTCTGCAGACACAAACAACACTGTCTCCTGTAAGATTCTTATATGCAAGCTGTTGATGTACCGGATGGATAAGCAGACAGTGAGGTGTATTGAAAAGTGGTTGAATGTCTGGTCTCAGAGGATAGTGATTAGTGGCAAAAACTCTATTTGGAGGCCAGGGCCAGTGATTAATGGTGTACCCCTGGGATCAATACTGGGTCCAGTTGTGTTTGACATCTTTATTGATGATCTGGATGATGGGGCAGAGTTTACTCTCAGCAAGTTTTCAGGTGATACCGAACTGTGACAAGTGGCTGAGGGACCTTGACAGGCTGGAGAAGTGGGCTCACAGGAGCCTCATGAAGTTCAACAAGAGGTGCAGAGTCCTGCACCTGAGGCGGAAGAACTCTAGGCACCAATATATGGTGGAGACCACCCAGCTTGAAAGCATCTTTGCAGAAAAGGACCTGTAGGTCCTGGTGGACACCAAGTTGAACATGAACAAGCAGTGTGCCTGTGTGGCAAAGGTAGCAAATGGTCTTCTCAGTTGCATTAGGAGAAATATCTGGCATCAGGTTGAGGGAGGGGATCCTTTGCCTGTGTGCAGCACTGGTGAGGCCATACCCTGGGGGACTGTGTCCAGTTCTGAGGGGCTTCTCAGTACAAGAGACATGGACATACTGGAAAACGTTCAACAAAGGACCACAAGGATGAATAAGGACTAGAAGACCTCACATATGAGGAAAGGCTGAAAGAGCTGGAGCTGTTCAGCCTGAAGAGAAGGCTCAGGAGGATCTTATTAATGTATATTTCTATGATTCTCTATAAATACCTGAATGGGAGGGTACAAAGAAGATGGAACCAGGCTCTTCGAAGTGATGCTCATTGACAGAGGCAACAGGCATAAACTGAACTGCAGGAGGTTCCCTCCAAACATCAGAAAATGCTTTTTCACTGTGAGGGCAAGTGGCCCAGGTTGCGCAGAGAGGTTGTGGAGTCTCCACCCTTGGCAATATCCAAAAGCCATGTGAACACAATCCTGGGTTCCAGAAGTTCCTTCCGTTCCCCAACCATTCTGTGACTCCGTAAATCTAGCTGAAATCCATTGCACCTAAGGCAGTGGAGCAACGTCAGAAAATATGACTCTTGAAGGCAGGCAGGAAGTGCTAAATATGCAGAAGTGTGGAAAGAAGCCATTCAAGTTTGGCTAAAATGAGAGAACTGATGTACTGGAGGAGGCAGAGAGCATTTTTTTCTGCGGATGAATCCAGATGATATTCCAAGTAGTCAAGCAGTTAGAGGGCATAGTCATATTCCTCATGAGGAGTTATAGGCAGAGATAATTAAAATGCAGAAGAAAATCAGAGCTGTTGGATGTGAGGCTAACTTCAGAAGAGAAGCAGAATTTGGGAAAGTAAGTTGTCACTAAGCTGAAGAGGAGAGGAAACTGTTTAGATGGCACAAGCCATGCACCTTGCAAAGAAGTTTTAGAAGAAGCTGCAGAGTGTAAGTCTTGTAAGTGACAGAAGTCTGCAGCTCTATATAAAACAAAGTAATAAAAAATGCTAAATGTAGACAGTGAAAGATCAGACTTCTGAAATGACCTACAAGAAGTGTTGAAGTTACGAAAGAGGGAGTATTTCAATCTGTTGAAGAACAAATCCATCATCTGAGTGAGATTGAAAAAAGAAAGGCAGAGAATTCTTCCACCCAGGGAAGAGATGGCTCTAAAGCCTTTAACCTGAAAAGAGCTAGAGGTAGTTGTGTTTCACAGAAAACCAGATTCCACCAAAAGGAGTCAATCAAGGTCATTCTCCAAATAGAGACACAACAGATAATTGTGTGAATGGAAGAAGAAAGGTAGGAAGGAGACTCAAATAGGCTTGATTATTCAATTACAAAATACTAAAAATAGACATGTTTGTAATTTCTAGCTACCCTAACGAGGACCTTTCTCTAGGAATGACCTAATTTTTAAAGGATGCACATGTGAAGATGCTGTTCTGAGCATACAGTGAGACAGCTTTCTGATGTTTTGCTATTGGCAAAAGGAATGCTGATTGCATACCAGAGAGGTTAGTTTATAAAGGATACACGCAGACCTTTACATTAGGATTATTGTAAGAAAAAGGGATCCTATTTCTTACTCTTTTTTTTTTCTCTTAATTCTGATTTGGTCCTATGAAATATTTCTTTAACTTGGTAATACACACATACCTTGTTCTTCAGAAGTATTCTGAGAACATATGATGAAGCTGTGTTTTCTGCTGCTGCACAGAATTTAGAATGTTAAATGCCTGGTTAATTAATAAACAGTATTGCTGTGGAGGGAGTTGTAGAGAATGGATGCTCAAAGTGTGGTTGCTTGAAATAAGGTGTCTTAAAAATACACAGAGCACTGAGTGACTAAGAAAGGCTGCAGTTTGAGAGTACCTGCCACTTCTTGTTTTGGTATGTCTTGAGTTAGGCATATACTTTGTGACCTAACTGGGACCAATACTGAATAAAGTGTATAAAATGGAAGAACATTTGACGTTACAGTTACAGGCGCAGATTGCTTTACTGTAGAAAGTGATCCATTAGCATAAATAATGTTTATCAGTGCGTAAGATAAATGCTTTCTCATGTATGGTATCTTAGCAGTTTGGCCACAAGACACCCCACTGATCACAGATGTTAGAGTAGGAATTGCTGTTTTTCCATGGAATGCCATGAATAATCTGCATATTTCATTTAAATTTCATTGCGTTTCCAGCATTCTTACCATTTCCAGAATAATACCCTCAATGGTTTCTTTAGATTTAGTAGTCCTTTCACTAATTAGGGAACCCAGGCCCTGCGCTCCACTTGTGAGAGAAGTCTCTGTGTTATTAGCTTTCTTGAATATTAGCAATTCTTAT
Organism: Pezoporus wallicus; assembly: GCF_028554395.1. NCBI lineage: Eukaryota > Metazoa > Chordata > Aves > Psittaciformes > Psittacidae > Pezoporus > Pezoporus wallicus. Next base: position 4,113,189 of record NW_026635157.1, read on the forward strand.
GCAAGTTATAAAAATGATAAACCAGCACTTGTTTATTGAGAAATATGTATTGGAATTTATATAAGTTGTTCTTGCTTGAAGGAAATTGGAAGTCTTTTGAAGCAGTGTTTCAAGTTAAGAGTAGTTGTTAAGGATAAGATTTGTCCTGCTTTATGTACTTCTTCACAAGAAACAAATCCAGCAGGGAGGTTAACAAATTAAGATTAGACTATTTTCATTTTAATATGTACTACTTATGCAACCAATTATACATTGTTATTATGTCTTACGACTGCCATGAAGTCATTCTGTTGGTTAAACAGATTCAAATTAGGCTTTGGCACACTGTTACTAGGTATCATTAAAGGTCCTACCTGAAGCTGGAGTTTCATTGGGTTAACTGTGGTTACAGTTTCTGTGGTCACTGGGTATGTGTTAAAATTGTCCTCCCTCAGCCAGCTTCCTGCTTAGTACCCTCAGAATGAAGAAGTGAGATGTGGTTGTGATTACACTGGTCAGGAAAATGACTGTGTTTAATGGCTGGCAGCAGGTGTCAGTAATTACAGGTCTAGGTCACTTCTCCATGCTGAAGGTCCCAAGTTGCTGCTAACAACTAAAATGAGCCACCTTATGCCTGAGATGGGAGAGGAAGATGCATTCTCTAAAAATAGATGAGCCTAAACTACTATTTGAGGCAAATACATGTAATTTTATTCCTGTACTTATATAATGTTTTTATACATGCCTGATTTTTTATTTTAATTGCTCTTTCTGCATCTTTGATCTATAATTGTGACAATAATCAAAACTCATTTGTAAGACTTGAAGGACTGCACCTTGTTCATACGACTAGAAAACCTTATATAAAGAAGGTTTATTTTGTATGTGTACATATGTCTTAGGAAAGACATGGACCTGTTGGAGGGGTTCCAGACAAAGGCCACAGAAATAATCAGAGGGATGGAGGGCCTCTCTCCAAAAAATGGCTGAGACAGTTGCGGTTGTTCAGCCTGGAAAAGAGAAGACTCCAGGGAAATCTTACTGAGCCCTTTCAAATACTTAAAGGGGTCTTACAAGAAAGATGGGGAAAAACCTTTTAGCAGGGCCTGTTGCAGTAGGACAAGGGGTAGACTTTTTAAACTAGAAGAGGGTAGACTTAGCCTAGATATAAGGAAGGAATTTTTACAATGAAGGTGGCACAAGTTGCCCAGAGAGGTGGTAGGTGTCCCGTAACTGGAAGTGTTCAAGGTCAGGTTGTACTGGGCTCTAAGAAACCTAGTTTAGTTGAAGATGTCCCTGTTCATTGCAGGTGGGGTTGGACTAGGTGATCTTTAAGGGTCTTTTCCAGTCCAATTGGTTTAGTGTGAGGTGTCCCTCCCCATGGTAGGGGGGTTGGAACTAGATGATCTTGAGGTCCTTTACAACTCTAACTATTCTGTGATTCTCATACAAATTGTTCTATGCTTCTGTGATTGATATATATGTAAATATTAAAAGATTTATAGCATAGATTGCCACCTAAAATAAATTCTTGTAAGTAAAGCTGTTGAAAAAATAATAGCTGTAGAAAAGTTCTGTTCCACAGAAAAGTAAGCTAATGAAGAATTTAACCATTTGACCTGGGGACCTCCTACAGTCTCGTAATGTTTTATGCTTTCAGCAGATTTCACAAAATATAACCCAAATTTTCTATATTGAGCTAAAATTCATATCGAGCTTGATAAATGTGCAAATAGATGAGACATACCATAACATAACGTATGAAACTATTTTAAATGAAAACATAGCATTTTTTTTTATAGTAACCTTTTTTGAATAGTCTTATTTTCTAACTAACAGTTCTTCAGATCTGTTATGACTAGGCATGAATCACATACTAACCAAAGAGTAAGCTTTCTGTCCTTATATTTTGCCTGTTCAGCTGTGGTTTTTGAATGAAATAATGTCAGCTTTTACTATGGCAGTTCATGTGCTTTCAGTGTTTCATTCCTACAAGTTCCCCATTTTTAGGGCCATGAATACTCAGTGGTAGTAATAGCTGAAACTAAACTAGATACGTCTTTTTTTCATATATGTGCCCAAGATTAAATGTCTTGCTGTGCACTAGGCATTTTATTATTTTGCTTGAGATATCTTTTCAAGGTAGTTTCTGAGCATGACTTCTGTACTGAAATACACCGAGCTTTAGTCACAAGTGTTTCCCTGTGAAAATAATAAGATATAGATTTAGAAGATTTTAAACTTGATGTTTTGGGGCAGCTGTTCCTTTTTATTTTCTTGTGGCCTTGCTTGTAATCTTCAGGACAGAAATTTGAAAGCTTTTTAGTATGGAAGGCACTCCTGTTTCTTAGGTTGTGGGGTTTGGTTTTTTTTCCTAGTGTTAATAGTAGTATTAGAAATACCTTGCAATTAACATTTCCTTTTTAAATTACTGTTGCAAAGTGGTAGCACCTGAATTGTTAGCCTTATTTCTACTCACTCTCTAAAAATGATAAGCTTTCCAATACTGCTATTTTACTGTTGAAAAATACATAATTTTACATGAGAAACATCCATTATTATTTTTACTGGCATTTATTTAAGCAGAGGGGTTTACTAATTTGATGTAGGGATCTAGGATGTAATTAATTACATGTTGAGTGGTAGCAGCATCCATAAGACCAGGGGAAGAGCTCAGATTTTAGGTTGAAGTGGGAATGAGCGGGCTCTGGGGATCAGGGCAGCCTGAATGGTTGGGTGAAAGTTTTGACTGAATGCAAGACAACAGGAGTACCTGAAGGGGAATCGGAGGCAGAGAGAGGGCAAGCCTGCCTGCCTCTTTTCTAATGAAGTTTTATGCCAGGCCCTGGGGTTGGACTCATGGTTCTGAGGTCCTGAATCCCCCTTGATTCATAAACAGCTATCAGATGTGGTCAAAATATCTTCATCCTCTGTAGTGAGTGATCCAAACCAGAGATGACAACTTTAACAGCTGTAAGTTAAATGTGTAGATAGTAGATATCAGTCCTGCTTAATGTTTTGTGAATTGATGGTGGGTGTCAGGAGCAACATGCAGGTTTTCCTATTTCTTTTGTAAAGCTTGAATGATTTGACAGGCAGCCATTGTGTATCAGGAAAAAAGATTAAGCTATCAGAAGTTGTGAAATGTCAGTGTTACCTGCACTTGATTTACCATGTCAGTTCATTTATTTGAATGTGTTGGTGCATACATATTATGATTCAGTTTTCAATTACCTGAATACGTACTTTCGTTTTTTTTGACTCACTGGAATTCTCATCCCTTTGATGCCTGTGCAGTGCCTGTGGATGAGGGAAGGTTGTCTGAACAAGCTCTATATTACTTGTTTTGGAAATCATTAAGTATGCAGTGAAGGGCATGAAGAAAAGTGAAGTCCTCCGATTGGGCAGTGGAATGTTGCTGTGGAAGATTGTGTTGCTTTGAGGGGTTTTTTTACTGAGCTTTTCGCCATAACCAGGTGTATTTTCATTTTCTGAGTAACAGTAGCAGTCATTTTACTATATTTGGAACTGTGAAGATGAATTAATTAATTTTCATTAAATACTCAGATATGATAATTCTCCACAGGTAGCCAGCATTTCTTGGTCTTAAAGCATTTGCTTTTGTCAGTCTGATCTTGATGTTCTTTTGGGGATCTGATTTCACAAACCAATTTAAAAATAAATACTCATGACTCATCTTCAGAGTTTGATCATGAGTAATATTTGGCCTCACAGCATGTGGGCAACAATGCAGTCTTTTTTTGGTATGTATCTAGCTAATCTTGAGGGATTCTTTCTTCTCCAGGCGTATAGCAGTTTAGGGGATTTTTAGTTGTGTTTTACATCCAGTTTATTGTGGTTCAGCTAGTTCGTCAGCTAAGAAATCACCTCTTTGGAGTTTCAGAACAATTGTAATGATGTGGATTGTGCTCAGAGGACATATAATACAATTCCTGTTAATGGGAGGTTTTAATAATTGAGTTCAGCGTTGCTGATGATAGCAGTAGAGATGTTAGATCTGACTTGTCCTGTCGAGCTTGACTTTTAAAGTGTTCTAGAAAAATTCTATGATGTACTTAGATGCTGCAGTGATATATTAAGAGTGAGAATCACAGGCATTTAATTGAATCTGAAACATGGTTGTGTGACTCCCTTGGGTAGGCGTGAAAACTAGAAGAAAGTCAGATAATACATGGAGTGAAGTTTCTTATTGTCAATTAACTCCAGAATCACTTGAGAAATTCAGACAGTTCACCAGCAAACTTTCTGTAGCCTCACCAATACTGCAAACACCACTGCAGTCTGAAAAGGCAAGTTGGGCCTTTAATCCTCACCAGTAATCAGTTTTGTAGGTTAGCTCTCCTGTATCATCTGTCCAACATAATAGCTCCTACAAACAGTAGGTTTAAGTGGGTATAATGGAACGAACTGTTATATTTATGAGTAAAGGTATTCCTCTGGTTGTGGAAGCAACAAAAATATGTTACTGTTTCTCTTTGCTATGCTAACTTTGCAGTGTTAACTTTTCATCTTGAATTTCAGCAGTGAAGTTTGAATACACACAGTGAAAAAATTTATTGAGTAAAGTTGCCACTGTTAAACAAATAGCCCTGAAGGCTGCATTTTAAAGCCCTTAAATATTGCCAGCAAGAGGCAGAGGCCCTTAAAATGTCCTGCACAAGGTGCATAGACTGTAAAGGAGGCTTTAAAAAGGGGTTAAAATGCCCTTTGTACTTCCAGGTGGTTGCAGAGGGTGCTTTTGTAGGTTCACTGTTCAATGTGATGATGAAAAATAATATTCCAATTTTTTTTAAGTGTACTTTAATGACAGTAATTCCATCATATTGTACTGTGGTACTCAGAGGTACCTTCTCTCAGTATAGATTTAGCTACCATTGTGAAATTGATTTTTTTCTTCATAATTTTCATTATAGCAAAAGACAGGCTGTTATTTTTGAAACTATTTGTGTGGATGGCACTGGTTTTAGTAGAGCATGTTAGATTATGTTAAATGTTAATCTAGTCAGGTGATAATGACTACTCTCTATTTGTTTGCTTTGGGTTTTTGTTTTTTTCCTAAATTGAAAGTATTTGAACTTTTTCATTTAAAATACAATTTTCAAAAGCCATTTTGCTCACTCCTCTTAATCTTTGTAATTCTGTTTTAAGAAAGTAGTCTGCTGCTTTTTTCATTCGCCACTTGGGATATGTGTGTAGGGAAGGGAAACCTCAAAAATCCTTCAAATGAAACTGAAGACACAGGTTTTCCATTTTGTGAGGCAATATTAGTCTAAGTTGAAAATAAGATGCTTGTTTATCAAGGTTTTTGATCAGGTGAATTTTTTTGGAGCAACTCTAATCACGACAATCATGTAATTGTTTGTCAGAAGGCTGCTCACTGATTTGTATTCATTTTTAGGTGGTTATTAGCAAGCTAATAATTCTGGATGCTGTTTTGAAATTTCCTGTCACTTCTCGTCAATGTCACTGGAAGCAGTGGGAGTCATTCTAGGGGATCAGCCTGGCATTTTGTACCGCATCTCTCACAGGTAGTGATGAGGAATGCGGTGTATCTAGACTGGTGATGAGCAATCTTTATATCCAGGTGAACTGATACCTTATTCAAATGTTAAGAGAAAATTATGTGCTTTGGCTCCTCCTCTGCCACATGACTGGACTTTTTGTGGGGCATTATAGTCATGTACTCTCCAGATGCAATAAACGGGTAACTTGTACCAGTTGGTTGTATTTGGCCCTCAGGTGGAAGTTACCAGAGCAGCAGCTGTAGAATATGCTCATTACCATGTTTTTCTGCAGGTGGTACAAATGAGGATCCCAGCTGCTTTATCATGGTTGTGCTAAAGGAGATTTGGCTGCCCTTCTGCTTTGCTTTGTTATCACCAGCACTGATAAATTGTTTTGCCTTACACAACTGCAGGAGGCACTGCATGTTTATAGTGGTAGCACTCTGTGCAGGTAGCTGGAGCTGATGTGTCACTGGAAACGGGCTATTCCTGAAGCTGAGTTTCAACATAAGCTCTTCATCCATTTCCCCCATTTTGCAGGGTTTTCATCAGGGAAGGATCCCAGCAGCAGGAGACTTAGTCATGCTACAGAGCAGAAAAGACAGAGGCAGGATCACAGTTACAAGGATGCCAAACCATTCGACATCAAAAAGCTGTAAAAACTTAAAAGTATATGACAAACTGTAGTACAAATAGCATGCTGGATCTTCTAGAATATTTATCTATTTAACTATCTCCCTTTTATAAATAAAGTTACATAATAAAGTGCTCCAGGGTACTTTCAGATGAAAGGCATTACATAATGGCCCCTTAGATATTTACCTCTTGTCTGGCCTGTTAATTCGTTTATCACTGAAATGCTTTATATCAACAACTCTGTTCTTGCCCGTGTGTGGTATGAAACCATTTGAATGCCATCCTTATTTATTTTAGCTCATTTGTTAAGTTGCCTATTGTGAAACATCTATGGCCTGAATTAGACCGGTATGAAACACTAAGTCTTTACATAAAACCACCAGATAAAATACATAGGCAAGCAAGATTATAAATAAATAAATAAATAATCAGACACAAGGGCAAGCCCAACAGACCTCTTGCAAACCACCCACAAAGGGATTAGCTCCCAGCTACGCAAAGGAATGGGAAAAGCATGGGTAGCAAATAAAAGAGCAGAGAGAGGGGACCCAAAAATAGATAAAAACAGCTCAGTTGAAATAAACAAGTCCAGCAGTAAAGCCAGCCAGAAAAGGGCAGGAAAAGAAGTGCATGCTGAAATATTACACAAAACCATGAGTTGTTATACAGGGGTGGTATCCTGAGCCTGAATCTGATCCAGAACAGGCAGTGCCTTGCTGGCATGAGGCCTGCAGGCTTCTGGTTGGTTTTGCCTGGCTATTTCAATCTGCCCATGAATGACCAGTGGCAAGGAAGGAGACAGCAGTGCTGATGGAAGTCAGAAGGCTGCTCTTCCAAAACACAGGTTTGCTTTCTTTGGCTGGAATTACAGTATCAGGGCCTTTATCTGTTAAGCACAGAAAACCCAAGTACTAAAATGTTTTGCAGGATATGAGGTCTAGGATTTGTAAAAATATATGCATTCTTTTGAGGTTGTGGGTTTTACTGGCTTGAGTGATTTTTTTTCTCATCTTTCCCAAGAAAAGCCTGTTATAGCCAGCAGAAGGCTATAGGCAAATGGAGACCACCTACAAGGGATTATCTAAACCACCCCCTTTTAATAGTGTGTTTCTTTACAAATGGATTGTACTTGTTATAAGAGCATTTAAATGAAATCTTTGTAATCTGAACTGTAATCCTACGTGTGTGCCAAACTGTTGTCCCCAAACAGGTTAAACTATTGAGGGTGGGAGAAAAGTCTAACTTGTGACTTGGCATTTTTGGTAGGGTCCACCCATGTTTCCAGCTCTAAACTTCAAAACAAACACCTTGAACATGCTGCTGCTCTTTTATTATACCTTCTGGCAACCTGTGGTTTGTTCTGCTTTACATAGCTGCCACTTCATGGGATTCTTACTGATGGTACTTTTTCCACTTGGCCCATTTGTTTAAATGGTACAGATAATAATAATTATAAGGATGGATAACTATATCTTTAGTTCCACTGCTGTCTGTACAACCTTCTGTGAGCTTGCCTGCTTTTTGTGTCTATGTAAAATTTTGACCAATCCTGTATAGTGAATTGTGCAATTTGTCTGTGAGTAACATGGAAAAGGTACGTTCTTTTGTTATTTTATAATCCATCCTTCTGGTTTCATTCAGTGACTTTTTTTTTTCCCCTATGCTGGAAGAAGCAGTAGCATTTGTTACCTATTTATGCTACGCCACTCCTGATTCAATAGATCTATATGCTGCCCTTTTATAGTAATTTATTTTCCTGATTTAAATAGTGGTAGTCAGTTGCTCATACAGAATCTAATCTATCCATACATTTGAATAATCTTTTTTTTTTCCTGTCCTTAATGTCTTTTCAAGTTGCCTTATATGCATTTTGAGACTAGAGGAACAAGAACTACACATAACAGTAATGAAAACCCCGTAGAGTGGCATAATGCTGGTTTCTGTTTTCTCTGTCTTCCCCTACCCTTGCAGTTGCAAATGGTGACCTACATAATAATGACAATTACCACTTGTTAAGGCTGATGAGTTCCCTTGAAAGAAAGCGTAGCAGGGGACATTTTAATGGGTGATGGATGGAGGCCCTGATGTGGAGTCCCAGTACAATTCCTGCTTCTTTGTTCCATGTAGTGTTTGTCAAAACATTGACGATGAATGAGGATATTATTTATTTTTTTTTCCATGTGAAGGATGGCTGCATTCAGCGTGCACGCACGCAGATAAAAGAAGTTGAACAGCGTTAAAAGCTGTCTCAGTCAGTCTGTCAAAATCGCTTTGGCAGACCTGGAGTTCTGTAGGTACAGATGGGACTTGCAAGTGAGATCTGTTTGCTGATGGGTGGAAAGGGAGCTTGGTTTGACAAGATTCCCACAGAGAGCTGCTGGCTTCCCTGGCTGTGACCCATCTTCACACGCCTTGCAAGAGGCTTGCCCAGAATCTTTCATTTCTGCAGGCTGTGTTTCCCTCCTGGAGGTGCGCAGCCTTCATGCATCATGTCCTCCCTTGGGCACCAGCCACCTGTGCAGCCCCGGCCCTGCTTCTGAGGGGCTCCCTGGGCCGCTTGCTGCGCAGGGGGTTCACACAAGGGGTGAGCAGGCAGGAGAGCTGCTGTCACAGTTACGCCTCCGCTCGTGTTCTGAGGGGTCCGCAGGGAAGCTGTTGAAGGAGCAGAAGCTGCTTTTTCATGTCAGGGGGCTTAGGGAAGAAGGGCACAAAGCAAGCAGGGTGCAGGCTGTGAGTCCTGCTTGTTCCTTCAGAATAAAGCCTTCCCTGGGACCTGAATTCTGGCTGGATTTTGTGGTGAAGAGGTGAGTGCATGTGCTCAGGAAGCCCATCCTGAGGAGAAATGTTCTTAAATTGCACTGCGCCTTGAAGCCAGACAGAAGTTGTTTACCTGTTGAGTAGAAGGTTGGTGTTTTCTTTGTTAAAGGTTTGGCAGTTCAGAGTAGCTGTTCACCTGCTGAGTTAATGGAAGTAAGTGTGTTTGAAATGCTGGGACATTCTTCTTTCTGGCATCCGTAGTCTTTATGTATTTGAAGTTTTCATGTAATCGGTAGTCCATACCTTATTTTTTTTTTGTCATGAGAAATACAGTAATCTTTATTTGATTTAAAATGTGAGCATTTAAAAATTTGTTCATGTATGCAATATACTTAATTTGTCTCTCGTGACCATGTAATAGATATGTAGTATTTTGCTAGGCTTGCTCCACAGAAAGCTCTCAGGCATTGAGGGAAAGACTTGTGGGTCTTATTAGAGTTGTCTACCTTCCTGACTTTTACCAGGTTGCATACTGTGGCCTAAGAACTGTACTTCACAATAAGGCTACTTTACTTCAATTTCAGCTAGCAGATCGCTTAACTCAGTAACATTTGTCCACCTTGAAAATGGTGGATATTTTTTAAAGCTTCAGTGAGGAAGATACTGAGTGTCTAATATCTGTATTGTTGAATGGAGTAAAATAAATATATGGAAATGATACATGTTCCCTTAAGAATATACTAAAATTCAGAGTAAATGAAGGACACGGGCACCTACAAACTAGATCAAATGTAAAAAGGAAAAAAAATCTTGTAAGACAAATATTTGGAAAGGATAGAAAAAAGCTAGTACACAATAGGAGTTGAAGGGCTAGAACCTATGAATGAGTTGTTGTATTAGGAAGTGGAAAAAGAGAAGTTTAGCAAGGGAATGCAAATGTTTACTTAAATGGCAGTCTTGCACCCTTAACTGTTACTTAAATTTTCTTTATAAATTCTGATTAAGCCTATGTTGTTACAGATGATAACATTCAGAAACAACTTTGGTGGGATGTTGTTACAGCACTGAGTAGGTATTTGGTGTTTATGACTCAGTAATATATTCTTGGGTGAGACTTACAGACTTTTGTCCAAAAAATTATTTTCTAAAGTAGAAGCGCAAAATTAATGAGAGATTGATTGTTACTCAACTTGAATTATTTGGCAGAGCTTCATGTGTAAATCCACTGGCATCAGTGCTATATCTAAAATGATGCTAAATTGATACTAAAATGTAAAGCACTGGCATTTTAAAATGACTCACTTTGGGGAGAAATACTATTTTAAAATCAGTCCTTCACCTGAGCTGCAGGCTGGGGAGAATGGTATTTACTTTTGATAAGGGATATGAAAGAAAAACATTGATTGAAGGTTTACTGAGAGACAGAATCATTGCAGGCATGCAAAGTTAGACAAGGTAAAGCACTTCGGGGAGGACTGTAGAGGAGAAGCCTACTTTCAAAGAGACAGAATAGGCAGCATGATCCAAGACAGATACAAGCTAATTGGCTGACCTTACCATATTTTCTGTGAGGTTCAGCTTGAAAAGGATACTTCAACTTTAGTGGAAGGAAATTTTGTGTCCAATTTCAACTTCATTCTGTGACTTGCATTTGTAATTATTGATGTGGCTTAAGCTGAATTACAATTTTTGTAATAGCACAGAGTTGTGTGGTGTTTTTTTTTTATTTTGTTTGTTTTTTGTTTTTTTTTTCTGTGTTTTTTGTTGGTTTGTTTGAGTTAGTTCATGTTTTCACAATGTTTTGAATGTAAGAAATGCTATATAAGTGCAAAGTGTTGTTATATCTTTGGACTGCTTAATTTATTTACTTGCATGAATTTGTGCTCCAGTTCTGGTCTCCTTGTGGTTTCCATTTATCTTCTACAGCTTGTGTTTCTTGGGGTAGATGGTTTAGCTGAGAATAAAGCTGAATTTTTCAGTATTTTTCTCAGAATCACTTACTGAGTCTTTGTGGTGCTGGTTTCCTTAACTGATGTATTAGATTTTTTTATTAGTAGTATTTTTTCCCTTTTCTAAGAGTGTTCAAGCCTTCAAGTTGCTTCCCAATGTCTGAATCTAAATTTTAGTATTTCTTTACCTTTTTCTGAATTGCAACAGGTATCTTCTTATTACTTTAAAAATAACTCCCCAAAAAGCACACCTAATATCAAATGCTGCCTTAGTTTGCTGATATGTGATGCAGCAGTAATCAAATACATTGTGTCTCATTCTCTGTATCAGAGATTTGCATAACGCTTGAGTCTTGTGTGACTGAGAAGCTTAATAAAATTTAAACTGCATCTTTGCTTTGATGCAGATGTTACTGTTTTTCAAGATAGTGGATTTTGTTTCTTGTACTGCCTCGCCATATCACTGCAGCTGATGGACACAAATCCATCTGCAGTTCAGCTGACTGACTGTTTTGCTGCATACTGCAAGATAAATTTTATTTCTATGGAGCAACTTGAAATAATACTTCAATTAAAAAAAAAAAAAACAAAAACAGAAACCAAACAATTTATGAAAACGAGATTGCTTTTGCTGTCCAAGAAACCAGACTTTTATCTTTGCAGGTCTCTTTGAAAGAAAGAAAATACCATAGAAGCTGAAGTTCTCAATAGTTGAATAAATCAAGGGAAGAGAATTCAACTTTACATTGGATTAAGAAAGAAATTGCTTAATATTTAACAGCCTATTTGGATTTCAGCATTTATGGGAAAAGATGCTGTGTACAGTTTATAAAAGTGGAATCATCCAGTTGTGAATTCTGTACTGATTAATAAATGGAAAAAAATCAAAATTTAACTGCAAGTGAAACTAGTCAGTTGGGATTAGATTGCTTCAGTTGGTGGAGAAAAGAAACATTTCTGGGGAATCTAACAGATGTTTACTTGGATAAAAAAATTGGTGGTAATAGTAATGTCCATTAGCCAAAGCTGTTAACAGCAGGAACTTCACTTAGGAAGTCTGGTAGCCAGCCCCGTTTAGTTAAATGCAGTGACTTGATGGAGGGGTATACAGGATGCTGTCTCTGGCTGCCCTGCAATTGCAACAGTGTTTGGGTGTGGTGAAAGAAATTAGATGGAAGACCAGAGCAGAGGAAGGAAGGAAGGAGATGAAAGCTGAATCTCTCACTGTAATAATAATGAGAAATAAAATATCCAGCAAGAGCCCCTTTCTCTTTGTCCCTCCTCCCATTTGATAGCGTTGAGAACTAGTGTTTTCACTAGAGCAGGGAATGGCCTGTCTTTTCAGCAGATGTCTTCTAGGGATTTCCGGTAGTGAGTAAATAGATCTGCTTACGGCTAGGAGTGGGTGTTTCTTTTTATAGGCAGAATCTATTTTTGTTATGACCTATTTATAATGCTTTACTTTCTTTAGTTCTCTGGAGAAAGCTAGCTCGTTTTTCATCTGTGTTGTATTTTGGTAGTCACTTTTTCCATGGCTTTGGAAGCCTCTGCTCAGCTGTTTTGAAAGTTTTGGGGTTTTTTATTTTTGTTTGAAGACTTGAAGCAGCAATAACTTCTAGTTAGAAGAGTGAGCTGTTTTGTGGTTAATAGGCTTGTTTGAACATCAGGTGATTTTAATTTTCTTGAAAGATCTATGATGGCCAATGCTGTCCAATTCTCTCACTATTTGTAGAGCCTGGGTTTTGAACATTTTCTTCTAAGGGTCCAGTGGGAAATAAACTAATCGGCAACTCTGATTTTTTGCAAACATTCAACATTCTTATTTTAAAATAAAAATAAAAGTTTGAAAGCTACAGAAGAATGTAGATGTGCTTTACAGATTATTTCATTTCATCAAAACAAAATTGGTACTAGTATTTATTTCCAGCTATTTGTATGTCAGTGCATACAGTGGTAAGTTCTTCTAATCCTCATGTCAGTGTCTTCATTGTGACTTAGAAGAATGAAACTCTTCAAATCTGTAAGAGCCCAAGGAAGTAGGGGAGCAGTGCATCATCTAGTCTGGCCATCAGTAGGTCACAAACAGTAATGCCAAGCTCAGTGCAGAATTCAGTAACTTGAATATCTGTCACACAACCTGTATCAGATAAAAATCTTCTCTTACAGTTGAAAAAGTACATTCCTTTTGTCCCAGTTGTTGCTAGTTTCTGTTTATTGAGAAAATGAAAATTAGAAGCCCTTGCAGTATTTTTTCTTACCTCTAAGTAAATATCCAGTGGCAACATTATTGATAATCTGTAAATGCTTTGAAGTACTATGGAAATACTAACCTTCTCACATGTAGCTGTCAAGAGAAATGCAGAGTACTGCTTGAGAGAGATTAATTGGTAGGAATTAATGGGACCTGAAGGCAGTCTAGTCGTAGCCGTGCACAAAGATAACAGGATGCTCTTCTCCCACTATTGTCTTTCTCATTACAGTCAGAAGTCTTTTTAAGTGTCTGTCATTGCTGTAATGGAAAACCACAGAAATTTCACAAAATCACAAAAAAATTTTAGTCTCTTCCTTTGGGGAAAAGGGAGACTGAAGTAGTGTTTCATGTGATTGCTAAATTGCTACCAAAAGTGCCCCAAATCAGTCCTTTATATGAGAAAACATTTCAATGCATGCTTTAATTTTTCAGCTTGTATATGGACTGTGGAGAGATGAAAGTACAAGAACAATGCAGCTGAGTTATACCTTTTAAACATAGAGTGTGAAAATCACTGAGGTTGTTCAAAGTTCCTAGAAAATGAGTGCACTCAGGTTGGATTATGAAAAAGAAAAACCTTGTCTGCATAATGGTTGTTCTTGGAAGCACACACTAGGGTAAAATGGTTGGTTGGGTTGGGTTTTTTTACGTTGCCTATTTTCTTGAGCTCAGTACAGGTATGGAGATTGTCACCTATGATATTTTTAGGTTTTAGGGCACATTGTAAAGGAAGAAAATATATAATTAAATCTGAGCAATGAAGTAATTTGTGAGGAGCTCAGTGAAAATCTATTCAGTTTTTGCTCATCCTACTTAAACTTGATTTGTATTCTGCCTGTAGGGGAACAGTTACTACTATGCATTTTAATAGTGTAAAAGAAGTTATTAATTTTGGAGTGTTAACTTGACAGCATTTCTACGCAATTACTGTTTCTTATGGGTTGGTTGTGGTTCTTTTTAATATCTCACTCTAGCATTGGGATGGGCCTGTCATCAGCAGTTCATGTTCAGGCAGAAGAGTGGCAATTGAGTTGAGTGCTGGGCTGAGAGTGCAGTTCCATAGCCGTTCCAGCTCCCATAGTCCCAGGCAGACAGAGAAAGGGAGACAAATTTTGCTCTCAGAAAAGCTGGAGGAATATCAGTGAAGCCATTTGGATTGAAGGCTGCTTAATACCTCTGTAAGTCAGATTAACTGTCCGCATGTCTTCTTTTGGGCCATACAAAACTGGCCACTACTGCACAGTCTGTATGTTGACAATTTCCACAAAGAGAAAGAATTGGTTTTTTTTTCCACCTTTCTTGCCATACATTGCCCAAGCAAATCACAGGAATTGGCTTCAGAAGCACATGAAATTTTTCAGCTGTCCGGGAGCTTTGAGGGAGATTTGAACCTCAAATTTTTGGGTCAAATCTTGATCCCACTGAAAAGAATGAAAATTATCTTCTGGTTACAGTAGAATGAGTCATAGTTTTAGCTTTGAATTAAATAATGTATTTGTGAAAAGATACATATCCTTAAAAGTTATTATGCCTAGCAGTTGTTGTCTTTTATGTATTTTCTTCAGGAAAATGAGCTAGTAGTGAAAGAAATGTTACTATATTATTATATGGTCTTTTATTGCATACAGCTTATTAATGACAGATGGCAATTCTCACTGATTTTATTACTACTGAAGAAACAGCTCTGGAATTAGCTGCTTTTTTTTTTTTTTTTTTTTTTGTATCTTCATTACCTTTTATTCTAACTTAGAGGGAAGTCCAATACCCAAATTGTGTGGTGTATTGAAGGTGAAAGAATTTCTGCTGGTAAGCTGTCTTCTCACTCATGAAATGCTTTCATTTTATCTAAAATGGGATTGTACTGGGCTGTTGCCTGGTATGTTGCACCTGTTCTGGTGTTGAAATGAGTGGGTACAATATATTTAAAAAGTTGTGAAAGAACACTCTGACAGATGAAATACTGAGTGCACAAATGTCACAAAATCCCTGAATTACATTCGGCTGTGTGACATCAGTTCTCTACTTTATGCACAGGCATCAGGAACAAGTCTTGAATTACACAGCCACATAGTACGGTTTTGTCTCTTTCATACTACAGAATACCTGGTCTGCTTACATTTACTCTGGAGCCTCCAAAGACAGCTTGGTGTTAAAGCTTGTGATAACAGTTAGTGCTCAGAAGTAAAAAGACGACAGAAAGTCTAGACACTAGAAGTGCCAACTCGTGTTAAGTGCTAAAGTCATTACTTGTTGCCTATGATATTGTAGAATTCCTGACAAGCTGTTTAAAAATTAATGTTTGAATCCCTGATAGGCATGCGTTAAGGGGTTTATTATCAATGTTTAGAAGCTGCTAGTAGTGTTGTAGCGCATAAGCAGAAATATTTCAGACGATTTGCAGCTATAAAGAACCATGCCCTTTTCACATACCAAACTGAAAGGTGCTGAAAAATAAGAACATGATTATTTTGTACACTGTGTTATATTTAGCGAAACTGAAATTTAAAAAAATGTCAGTATATGCTAATGATGAAGAATGAACCTGAGTAGGTATTAAAGGGTTAGAATTGCACTGCTACCAGATGATAATAGGCTTTATTCCCACAGTTGACCTCATTTTGAAGATACTTGCAATGATCTGTTTTCTGGAGCCTGTTAGTGGGCTGGGGCTGTATTCCCTACGTGCTGCAATGTGGCAAGCCTTTGCACAGGCTCCAACACAAGCACATTAGGGGAGATGAAGAGTTGTGCAGCTCTCCTGTTTACGGTCATTTTCTGTGTGCGTGTTCTTAGCCTGCAGCAAGTATTAGATAATTTGTGTTATCTCATTGAGCTTCCTCATAGTGACTGAAGTTATTTACTAATGATGATCTTGGACACTAAAGCTAAGATGATCTTAAGGGGCAAGGAGGCAGTTGTGATCTCACCAGTTCCTCTGCATCAGATCTAGTGCTTAGCAGCTCCAGGGAGGGTCATCTGAGCTGGTTGAGCCCACAAAAAACTACTTTTCTTGAGGATTTAGTGCCACTTCTTCCCTTTCTGAGGTTACTGTCAATTCTACTTATTAGGATTATTGTGTATATGAGCTATTCTTTGTTTCTTTCTTTCTTTGGGTTGCGCTTAGCAGTTTGTCAGCATTTCAGTTCTGCGCACTGTAATCTGCTAAGCTCATCATATGGATTTTGTGTGGCAGTGGTTGAGTTTTAACATAGCCTGTGTTCTGAATGTTTTTTGAGAAGGAAAGGAGAAACACAAAAATCACTGTATGTTTTAGAGGGAAGTAGGAAAGGAACTGAAAGAAGGCTGTTTGTGGAAAGCAGTTTTATAGAAGCTGGGGTCTTGCTTGCTCTGGCTGTTCAGAGTAAAAATAAAAATGAACTTATGTTGCTGCAGCCTGGAAAACTGAACTTCAAGGGTATGTGGGTTAAGAATGCAAGAACAGTTAGCCAATAAACTAAATTGCCAAGGGAGATAGTAAAATTGTTAATGTAAGCCCGTGTAAGCGTATGACAGATCAGGCTCTCATCCATTAGGGCCACCTTAGGGCCAGTGGCAAAATTTCTGAGATGTGCCAGAAAAATAGGTGGCTGAGCACCTGGAGAGTTCTGAAACTGAAAAAAATAAAACATTAGATATTGATTATTTAATGGCTGTAGTAAATATAAAGTAATACAGAGTAAACTCCTGTTGATTTAGATGCTGTCAACTGAGTTGTATCTTTGGTGTCAGTTCAGCCAGGCAAGTTTGGCTTGTAGGAAATGGAGAGGCTTTGCTTTCTCCAATCTCAATTTTAATTTTCTTTTTGTGATTTGTTGAGACGTTTTCTCAGTCATTTCCTTGCAGGGAATTGTTCCTGCTATTTTAATTTGCAGATAGGATTATATATGAATAAGAGGTTTGGGTTCTTTCAGTCGCTTTGAAACCTTGTTCCTTTATGGCCAAGAAAGCTTCTCCCTGTGTAGATAGTGACTACGCGCTCTTAGCTCCTTTGGTGTTCCTCTATGAAAGCTCACGGAGGAGGAGGACAGTCTTGCAGTGAGCAATAGCTGGTGATTCAATGCCAGCACCAACTGTTCAGTCTTTTTTAAAAGGCTGTTTTGGCCAGTCATTTAATCTTTTTCTGGTTTGGTTTTCTCTTTGTAAAATGGGAGCGATACTAATTCTCTTTTAGCACCCTTTTGTTCATATGAAGATTCTAAACTTTTAGGACTCTTTGTTCTAGCATATTTGCACAAAATCTAGCACTGTTGGATCCTCGTTTTAGCTGAAGCCTCAGAGGAGTATCATAAGTAGTGGCAGGAATAATAAAGCTCCATTCCCTCTTTATCCCAAACCTTAAGACATGTAAGAGAGCTCTTGAGATTGAAACTTAGCATGAGACCCCGCAGACTGCTGAAGGTTTTAATCAGGAAATTATCATGTGAACTGAACAGAACAAATGTTAAACTTATGAGGGAGTTAATTTTTCAACCTTATATTCCTAGTGTAAACCCTCATTCAGATGGAATTCATGTTCAGAACGTATGCAGTTCATTCAGGTGAATTTACAAAACTGTTGTGAAGACTGGAAACAGTTTAGCCTGAAGCTGTACATAGTTAAAATGCATGAACTACTAGTCATCCTCCATGCTCTTTAGTGATCAGCAAGTTGTGACTGTGAATAATAGTCTTGTGTTCCAGCTCAGATCGGGCTGATTAATTAAAACACATAGAATCTGTATTTTCTTTCTGGCTTACCCTTAGTTTATAGCTAGAGAACAAAAAGAAAGCCTTGCAGGTTGAATAGCAAAGCTTTGTATGTGGCATATTTTTTCCCTCGTGGGTGGTGGTTGTTTTGAAAGAAAGGGGCCATCATCTTTCCTAAGGCCATATTGCATTACTAGTCCTTCAGGTATACCGGGATGTAGCTGTCCCATTGTGGTATGATTCTTAATGGAATTTTCTGCTACAGAGCAGAAGTCATCAGTCCCTGTTAATTTAGAAAGAGTGAGGAAAGATGACATGCCCATTAATCCTTAAACAGGTAAATAGGCAGAATTTTTGAATGATGCATGAGATTTGAGGGAGCTTTTACAGTATGTGAGAGAGTCTTGTACTAAAATCCTTTGGGACACCCAGATGATTTAAAGCAAGGCCTTCAGCATTTTGTAACCTGCTTTTAATTTAATTTATATCTAGGCTTACCCTTGAATTCTGTATTTTGTGCAAGTATTGGACCTGCTGATGCTGGTATATACAGAATTATTAATATGTAACTGTGGCTGCATGTTTGGTTTACTTAAAAAGCCTTACAACATATAAAACTAGTAGTTGGTATTTCTGCAGCACCAGGAAGATCAGAACTTGGCATTTGTACTTGAAGATAGATAGCGATATAGATACTCTCTCCCCACCCCACCCCCCCCCGTTGTGTTGTTATAGACAAATCTTGAAATACTAGCTATGGTTAGCACCTGCTGAGGCAAAACATGTTAGTGAACATTTCATTTTCTCATTATTAGCCTTTTCTTATAATCTACAATTCATAAATTTGCAATCCAGATTTTGTTTTACTTCATTACCAGCCTCATTTCTTGCTTTTTAAAGCCATCGTCTCCAGCTGAGCTAAAATATCCGTTGTCCAGTGGATAGAATTGGTTAGGCAAGCACCTGGGCAGACCTTCAGCGTATCTGCTTACTTGAAAGACAGAGACAATCTGCTGCAGAAATAAAAATAGCATCTGAATTATCCAGAGCAGACAGACAAAGAAGCTACTGGATTAAAGTACTGCTCATTTGTATGCAGATATGCTCTCTTTCTTCCTGAATTTGATCCTTCAGATCTGTTAATATGGAAGACTAAGGGATGAAAAACATTCTTGGAATGTTAGTGCTCTGTGGCTAAGCCATGATGTACATGTTGAGGATTATCTGAAAAAAATCTGTCTTTGAAAAAGCCTTGGGTGAACAAAGTGCTGCATCTATGGTTACTGAGGTTAATGGTCCTACATCACTTTAATCATATGAAGACTTTCATTTGCTAGAAAATTTCAGTGCCTAGAAAATCAAGTGGTAAATGCCTGCATTTTTGCTATTAAACATTGCTGATTACCTGTGAATAAACATTATCCAAATGAATGTAAATATTTTGGTGGAAGGAAATGCCTTTTTTTTTTTTTTTTCCCTGACTTGGATACAGGTTTTTTTTTTTCTGCAGAAAACTTAGGGAAAGAAAGGAGGGGAGGGAAGAGACTCTGCTTTAGAGGCTAAGATTACAGACAAGTCTGCAAATAACTATTTGTATATTTGAATCTTTACTGCTCTATTCAGTTACCTGAAGTGTAGGCTCTGTCAGCTAAGTTCCACACACTTTCATTCTATGGTAGAATTTGTCGTTTTGTAGATTTGGTGGCAAGGAAATGTGTGTAACTCGGTCTACACACTTAGCTGTGTGGGCTTTACATTGCATTCTGTCCATATCTAAAATTATATAGACTCAGGGTTTTTAATTTTCCATGTTTTTTGTGCTGTCATGATTACCCATCATATCAAGAAAGAGCAGCTCTGTATTTTTCTGTAGCAAGAAAAAATAAGGAAGCAAAATTGAAGGAATACAAAACTGTTCACTTGAAAAGAAAGCAAGGACATGAAATCAAGAAATTGAGAATTGATGCCATGTTGGGCATGAAGGAAGTGTAGCATTTAGTACTCATGCACAGAATAGCCAGGAGAAGGTCGCTTGCTCAGTTGTGCCATTCCAGAGGCAAGTTTCCTACAGCCAGGAAATGACATGTTCTTTCAGCTTGGAGATTTCTTTTTTCCCTGAATTTATGTAACTTTTACAAGTTTTTTTGGTAAAAATTTTTTTTTGTTAATTTTTTAAAAAAATTTTTACAAATTTTGGAGAGAGATTATTTACAGTATTTTCTGGGTGCATTGGTCAATACTGTTTTGTCTTACAGCACAGAATACTAAAAATATGTAATTAGGCAAATGACAAGGTAAGAACTTGTGAGGGCTTGCCATTTCCTAATGCCTGCATTATTATACATTAACTTAAAGTTGTAGTCTTTTTTGCTTTTACCCATGCTTAATCTGTTTAATGAATAGCATTTTTTATAACTTCCCATGCAGTACTTGCAACAGTCAATCTTTAGCCATTATGCTGCTTGCATAGCCTACATGTTTTGCAGTATGTTAAAAGTGGTTATTGATCTGTAGCACCTAGTATAAAATTGAGAAAGGTCATCTGAAAAAAATTGTCTTGGAGGAAGAAAGTGTGCTACGTATATAGTTGTGGTTTTTTGGCTGGTGCGCTTTATAGTCTATTATCTCTTCCATTTGTGTGACTTATCTCACACTTAATTTCATCTTTCCTTTTACCTCCTGGCAAATAGCAATATGCCTCAGCTTAATGATGAGCAGCAGCAGCAGCAAAGGTGAAAACAAATATATGTATATGTATCTTCTTTCCTACCTTTCAAGTTTAGAACTGAAAATAGAAGCTAGTTAATATCTCATGTTCAGAAGGAAAACAAAAAATATGGTTTGGGTAAGAAGTCTGGATATACTTCAACATTTTTCTGTATTATGCTTTTCTGTAGTAGGTAAAGATTTTGTAAAATAATTTTGGAATTATACTGTCAAGAAAAAGATAAGCGGGAAGATGATTAGCTCCTGGAAACACTTTATATATAGCTTTTATTTCAGTGAGACTTCAGAGGCTTAAAGCTAAAATATGCTGAACTATTTGCAGGATGAAATGTGTGGCACATAAAAAGCAACACAGTGCATGCAGAATATTTGGAGCCCATCAAGGCTTGGAATAACATATCCACCTACTGCTGTTTAATAACTGCTATCAGTGCAGAAGATAGCCTTCTGGATACTGCAGCACAATTTTGTGTTTCCACTGTCACTTGAGTGGGAAAACTGAAGATGTTGCCCAGAGAGGCTGTGGAGTCTCCACCCTTGAGATACTCAAAATGTGGCTGGACACAGCCCTGAGCTCCCTGCCCCAGCTGACCCTGCTTGGAGCAGGGGATTGGACTAGGTGATCTCCAGAGGTCCCTTCTGACCTCTGCCATTCTGAGGTCAAAGAGGGATAGCTTTTAGTAAAAAGTGCTGAAAGTGTTATGTGCACAGACTGCAACTAAAAGGGGAGTTTGGCTTATCTGAGGGCAGCTTAGAAAATACTGGCAGAGCATGGCCATGGATGTTTCTGCAAAACATCTCTAGAGCAACTGTAGAAGTAGTACTGCTAGTAAGTATTCACAAGGGGGAATGAGGAGCCCAAAGCTAACTAGGGGATGGATGTGACAAGTATGTTATCAATAATAAAAAGTATCTGCTCAAGAGCAATACAAACCAAATGTAATAGAAGAGCAGATTCAGTCAGTTGGGAGCTGCCTACAAGTTTTGAAAATGAGGAATTGGTTCCAGATTTTTCATGGTTGGAATTTTTCACATACCAAACAGTGGTTTTACCAAAGTGAAAGGTGAGCAAAATGGTTGTCTTAGCATTGCCTTAATGTGCAAAGATTGAAGGGTTTTCCCCTTTTGTCTTCTGGAAAGTGAGGCAGGCAGGGTGGCAGCAGAAGCAGTACCTTGCAGTTGGTTCGTTATGCTCCCCTGACAGCTACCTCTAGGGCAGCAGCGTGATGGGGAAGCCAGCTCTGCAGGGCAGCTGGTGGTAGGGGCTTGCTGGTGGCAAAGCTGATTGCATCAGTGGGCTGGGAACATGAGCTATGACAGTTCTGTATTAAACGCAACCTCCCTCATCTGTCTCAAGGGAGAAACTGTGAATTTCAGGTTGTATTTTCTCTCAGGCTGTTTCTTGGCTAGAAGTGAACGGACATTTGGGGTTAGAAAGGACCACTGTAACCACTGCCATCTTTTATACTCTAGGCATTGGGGCATCTTTCATTTATTGTATTAATGAGCTCAGACATGGATTATCTGTTCTTAGGAACTTTATAGATCAACTGTAGTTTTAGCCCATAATAGTCGTCACTATTACACATATCCTACTGATTTTCTTGCCTGAATTTAACCTGTGGTAGAAATTGGCCATTGCTTGTGGATGTTTAAATAAAAAGCTGGAGGACAAAGTATGCCAAAATAAAACATATATCCAGGATTAAGTACGTGGTTAGAAAATGCTTTCAGGAAAATTAATTTTGAGAGTTAGATACATAATTCTGTAATCCTTTAGTATTTATGTTCACAGCCATGTAATGTGAAGGCCTTATTGAAGAGATTTAGGCAACAGTGGTGATGACATCATGATTATAAGATAATTGTCTACGGTACAGTGACACCAATCTAGTGACTGGTTACTGCCACAAAAAGCAGGCTCCTCTCCCTCCCCCTGACTTTTTGTTTTGGTTTGGGTTTTTGTTTTCAAATTCTTATTAGGTTTCTTTTCTTTCTCATGGTTCCCTGCCAGCTTAGCTGCTAAAGTAGGGGTTTTATGAGTGCTAGGAGAAGAGGTTTTGCAGCAACCACTCCTTTCAGGAGTAGCCCTTGGTTAGATTGGCTCAGCAGGTCATTCAGATCTAAGGGGACGTGATGGACCCTGGCAACCAAGGGAACACTAGGAACAATATTGTTAAAAATTTTATCTTGCAACACATTTGGAAAAAAAAAATATCCGTATTTTCTGAGATTTCTGTTAAGATTTAAATGTTCTGGCTGTAAAATATTAAATTTAGAATATAGAATATGACCATATTAGGGTACTGCTGTAAGAATATGTTGCTAGTGTGGACCAAGCACAACCACTGAACTTACAGGCTTGACATTGGCATGCGAATGAGTTGTCAGCACCCTCTGAATAATACCTGTCATGGGTATAGGTGGTTGATGCACTGGTGTTAACGTGATTGACATGTACACGATTGAGAGGAGAAGAAGTTAGGGCACGAGGTCAGAAATTCCCTTTGGCCTCTTTGGCTTCACAATCTTGCGCATCAAGAATTGCAAGAAAGAGGAGAGAAAGTACTATGGTGCCCTTTGGGTGTTATGAACACCTTAATGTTGTATATGTCTGAAGCAAGCTTTGTCATCTTGTCTCAGAAAGTGTTCGGTTAAAACTATGGTGTGCTTCTACAGATGCATCTATATTAGGGAGTTTGGTGACACAGACATGTTAAAGGCAGTTCTGCATCTAGGCTTTTTGTAAGCAAGCTATTGGCCTGAGCTGGACCTTTCTTTTGAAGATCCTATAGGAGAGAAGAGAGCAGAGTATGGCTGATTTTTTTTTTTTTTTTCCTCATGAATATATTCTGAAGTACCCCATTGTGAAATATGTTTAACACTCCTCTCCTTCATTTAAGAATGTTTGTAGAGACACATAACCACATTTTTCCTTGCTTTACTTACTGATTCCATTAGAGAACCATCTAATTGGCACTCTTTCAAACTTCATGAAAAGTAGAAATTGCCTGAAAGATCAACAAAGAAGGATTTTCTCTGGAATATTGTCCAGCTTGTATTTGACTGCACCTTATCAGTAATAAATAATGAAGAGTTTTATACACTGGGGAAAAAAATAATCTTCCCTTTTCAGTGTCTGGTGCTCATATGTAGGTGTATCTTTTATGGTGTTATAGAAGGCTTGGCAGTTCTGATATAAAAATGCGTGGGATATTTTAACAATGAAACACCTTGCCCCAAATAATGCTAACCGTGTTAAAATCAAACCACTTCATATTTGTGTGCATAAGCATGACATGTATAATTATGTTTATAATCGGGCAGAGTAGCGATAGTGGTTTTCTTCATGTCCATTCATATTTCTGAACAAAGAAAAAAATAAACCCACAAAAAATACCCAAACTGAAACAACCCTTCCCCCAAGAGGTCCCTTTAACCCCTGATCACAGAATAATCGGGGGGGACCTCTGGATGTTGTCTAGTCAAACCCCTGTGCCTAAAGCAGTGTCAGCAGGAACACACCAAGACTTTCTCTAGTTGGGTTTTGAGCATCTGCAAGAATTGTGACTCCACAGCTTCTCTGAGTCTTGCTACAGTAATCAGTTTATGTTTGGGTTTAAGCGCAGTACTGAGCTAGAGTAGTTAGCAATGTTTATTTTCATGTAATGGTGCTTTTGGTATTCCTCACAGGTATTAAACCTAGTATTCAGTCACAGAAATCAAATGGACAATTGTTCTGCTGTCTTACTGCATACGCTTTTAGTTTCCTGATGTTAGTGGAAAGAGCTGCCTTTGAACCCAGGTACTACCATGTATCCCTATGAGCTTTAGTCAGGTTTATTACTAGTGAATAGGAGTGTGTTTTCATTTTTATTATTACAATAATATATAGAACTGTAGGCATTTATAATGTTTACACATGAAGAGGTGTCATGTTATTTAGAACTGTGCAGTTATATTTTTTTATGCCATAAACCGTCTACAGAAAGCCTTTGAAAGAGTGATGAGGCTGTAGCAGGCATATACAATGATCTTGTCACCCTTGAATTATTTTTCCAAAGCCTTGCTTCTCAAGCTGTCATGCGGGATACTTTAATCTCTTTTGCTGATGGCATTCAGTATGTCCTCTTTCAGGGAAAGACTTTTTAAAAAAAAAGATGAAGCAGTTTATATAATTTATTGGCTGGAGAGTATGGAACTCTGTTTGGGGAAAGGTGAACAGTCAACAGAGTTTGTAGGTCAGGGTTAAAGGAAGAACAGCAATGGGGGACATTACAGTGGGGATCTGTTACAGACCGCCTGATCAAGGAGAACCTGCGGATGAAGCACTCCATAGACAGATAGGAAAAGCCTCACGCTCGCAGGCCCTTGATCTCATGGGGGACTTCAACCACCCTGATACCTGTTGGAGGGATGGTATGCCCCAGCACAAGCAATCCAGGAGGTTCCTCGATTGTGTGGAAGACAACTTCCTTCTGCAAGTAATAGAGGAGCCGACAAGGAGAGGTGCCATGCTTGACCTCGTGCTCACCAACAGGGAAGGGCTCGTTGGAAATGTGATGCTCCAGGGCAGCCTTGGATGCAGCGATCACGAGATGCTCGAATTTGAGATCCTCAGGACAGTGAGAAGAGCGTGCAGCAAGCTCACTGCCCTGGACTTCAAAAGAGCAGACTTTGGCCTCTTCAGGAACCTGCTTCGGAAGGTTCCATGGGATACAGCCCTAGAGGGCAGGGGGGGCCAAGACTGTTGGTTGATATTCAAGGATCACCTGCTACAAGCTCAGGAGTGTTGCATCCCAACCAGAAGGAAGTGCAGCAGGAGGGCCAGGAGACCTCCTTGGATGGGTAAGGAGCTCCTGAGGAAACAGATGGAAAAAAGAGGCTTATAACAGGTGGAAGCAAGGACAGACGGCCTGGGAAGAATACAGGGATGTTGTCTGGGAAGCTAGGGACCAGGTTAGGAAAGCTAAGGCCCAGTTAGAATTAAACTTGGTTAGGGATGTTAAGGATAACAGAAAGGGACTCTATAGGTACGTAGGGAGACTAGGGACAATGTAGGCCACCTCTGGAAGCTCTCAGGAGAACTGGCTGCACAGGATTTGGAGAAGGCTGAGGTTCTTAATGACTTCTTTGACTTAGTATTCACTGGCAAATGCTCTGACAAAACCACTCAAGTCCTGGAAGGCAGAAACAAGGACTGTGAGAATGAAGACCTTAGGCCCACTGTAGGAGAGGATCTGATTCAAGACCATCTTAAAAACCACAAGTCCATGGGACCCGATGAAATCCATCCGTGGGTCCTGAAGGAGCTGGAGAATGAAGTTGCTAAGCCACTGGCCATCATATTTGAAAAATCATGGCAGTCAGGTGAAGTTCCTGACAGCTGGAAAAAGGGAAATATAACCCCCTTTTTCAAGAAGGGGAAAATGGATGACCCGGGGAATTACAGACCAGGCAGTCTCACCTCTGTGCCTGGCAAAATCTTGGAGCAGGTTCTCCTGGAAGGCATGCTAAGGCACATGAAAATCAACAAGGTGCTTGGTGAGAGCCAGCATGGCTTCACTAAGGGGAAATCCTGCCTGACCAATTTGGTGGCCTTCTATGATGGGGCTACAGATGGACAGGGATAGAGCAGTTGATGTCATCTACCTGGACTTGTGCAAAGTGTTTGACACTGTCCCACACAACATCCTTGTCTCTAAATTGGAGAGACCTCAATTTGATGGATGGACCACTCGGTGGATAAAGAACTGGCTGGATGGCTGCACACAAAGAGTTGTGGTCAGTGGCTCAGTGCCCAGCTGGAGACCAGTAACGAGTGGTGTCCCTCAGGGATTGGTGTTGGAACTGGTCTTGTTTAACATCTTTGTTGGTGACATGGACAGTGGGATTGAGTGCGCCCTCAGCAAGTTTGCCGATGACACCAAGCTGTGTGGTTCGGTTGATACCCTGGAGGGAAGGAATGCCATCCAGAGGGACCTTGACATGCTTGTGAGGTGGGCTGATGCCAACCTCATGAAGTTTAACCATGCCAAGTGCAAGGTCCTACACCTGGGTTGGAGCAATCCCAGGCACAGCTACAGGTTGGGCAGGGAAGAGATTCAGAGCAGCCCTGCGGAGAAGAACTTGGGGGTGTTGGTCAATGAGAAAATGAACATGAGCCAGCTTCAGTGTGCACCTGCAGCCCAGAAAGCCAACTGTATCCTGGGCTGCATCAAGAGGAGTGTGACCAGCAGGTCGAAGGAGGTGATCCTGCCCCTCTACTCTGCTCTTGTGAGACCTCACCTGGAGTATTGTGTGCAGTTCTGGTGTCCTCAACATAAAAAGGACATGGAACTGTTGGAACAAGTCCAGAGAAGGGCCACGAGGATGATCAGGGGACTGGAGCACCTCCCGTATGAAGATAGGCTGAGGAAGTTGGGGCTGTTCAGCCTGGAGGAGAGAAGGCTGCGTGGAGACCTCATAGCAGCCTTCCAGTATCTGAAGGGGGCCTACAGGGATGCTGGGGATGGGCTCTTCATTAGGGACTGTAGTGATAGGACAAGGGGTAACGGGTTAAAACTTAAACAGGGGAAGTTTAGGTTGGATATAAGGAAGAAGTTCTTTACTGTAACAGTGGTGAGGCACTGGAATGTGTTGCCCGAGTAAGCTGTGAATGCTCCATCCCTGGCGGTGTTCAAAGCCAAGTTGGACAGACCCTTGGGTGCCATGGTTTAGTGTGAGGTGTCCCTGCCCATGGCAGGGGGGTTGGAACTAGATGACCTTAAGGTCCTTTCCAACCCTAACTGTTCTATGATTCTATTTATAGCATTCCATTTATTCCCAATGAAATCAAACAGCCTTGTGCCCAGGACTTCAGTTAGAAAGAGCAGTTTATTGAGAACCTCTAATAGGATAAAAGGAGTAACAAGTGGTACTCAATTCCCATGCTGATTACCTTTTCAGTATTGTATGGAAAAATACCCTCTGAAACAGAAAGAATTCACCACATCCGAATAGTAAAAAAAATAGGTACAATGCTTCCGTGGCATAGAACGTCAGAACTGGGACACCTGAATAACTAACATGTAATATTCATCAGGTTTCCCAGTGTTCCTTCCTGAGCAAAACCATGTGACTGGATGTTATTTTTAATTGAGATGAAAGGACTTTTATTAATAGATACTGAAATTAAGAATGTATTTGATGTGCTGGAACGGGCATGAAGACATACTGGTCATGATTCCTCATGGACAAAGGTTTAAATTGAAAGAATAATTTACCTGTCAGTCTGGATAAGGCCTACATGTGTAAAATTAGACATGTTTACACAAGTACTGATGCAGGTATGCTGTACTTCAGTACTGTATACGCTCCTTTGCCCTGGGGAGCCTTTTAGGGTTAGGATTGCCGCTAGGTCATCAGTTGGAAGAGGTGTTGAAGGTACATTAGCATTTCTTGACAGACTGACTCAGGTGATGCATGAGATTAAAACCTATGTAATTAGTGTGTGAAAAGTCATCATCTAGGATACCTCATGAACTGTGTTTTTATCTTGAGATGGAAGTTTCTAAATCTATCTTTTGTAACTGTAATATTGGTAATCTGATTGAATTGTCTGACAAGTTTGTTCTTCTAATTGCTTCTATTATAATTTAACTCTTTAGAGTTCAGTTAGTTCTATAATATGGCTGCATGGTTTAATAATAAAAATCCCTTTCAAACTGAGCAATTTTACAGCTCTGTAAATGTTATATTCTGTATTGTGTGTTTATTTTCTGTCTTTCTTCCACTTTACACCTCCCTGTGTGCCTTTAAGCTAATTTCCCATATAGGAAGGCTTTTTCCTTGGATACATTTCATTATGGATTTTCTCAAGGCCACTAGTCGTTTTCTACGTGTTCCTGTACTCCTTTCACTCTCTCTAATTTTTAGTACTTGGCCAATTAGATAATGTTAATCTTAAAGGGCCAGTTGATCAAAATGGTTGCCTGAGACTTGTGACCAAATCTGGGAGAGCACCTCCCATAAATGTGCACCATTTATAATGAGTCTGTCAAAGAAAATTCCTGAACTTCAGAATCTTTGCTATTAACGTGGTGGTTATTATTTGAAATTTGCCTCTTTCCAATGCTGAAAATTTTTTAAAGGTGCTTGAATTTGCAAAATCTGATTGCTGGAAGTAGCTCTTCATTGACTTATTTCAGCAGTTGTTGGAAGAAGGGAGCATGTAGCCAACTGATCTTAGTTGCCATGGGCAATCAACTTTGTTAGTGACATCACATCAGAATTTACAGAAAGAATTTTTATTTGAGATGCAGAGATTTTATTTGCTTTTAATGCCAGTAAGTTTTACCTTTTAAAATTTGATGCAGTTTTACACTAAGTTAGGTTTCAACTCAAGCTTCCTACCTGTAACAACCAAAGGCAGAAGCAGCCTTGGTTTCAAGAGTGAAACAATAAAAAAAAATGAAATGAAAACCGGAGAATGGTAGAGCCCTTCTTTCAATTGCAGGGCACTGCTCTTCCTCTTGTCCTCAGCCCTCAAACCCCATCTAGTTTTCCAGTGGGATTCAAGTAGTATTTCCAGGATCTCATGTTCAGGTTTTCGTTTAAAAACTGAAGGAGGCCAGCTGCAGAGAGCAAAGCCTCACCTGTAGCTAAATGTGAGTTTACTTTGTTCATCCCTTTCCTACCCTGTAAGAGCTTTAGTTCTCTCTCATATATTGTTGTTCTTTACTTATCAACCCAGAAAGCCAGATACCAATATGAAGTACACTGTGTCACATGGAAAAGTGCACACACTGGCAACATGTAGAGATGGGGCTGGAGCCTGAGGGTCATTACTTCTGAATAACAGGGTAAAATATTTTAGTGAAAACAAAAGGACTGGGGTTTTTACTTTTATTTTGAACTTCCTGAAAGCATGTTTGTAAGCAGTTAACTCCAGAGAGCATTAAGGTTCTGAAGTTGTGCTCAGGGCCCCTGTGTCCACATCCCAACATATGATTCATGTTGCATCAGTCACTTGGCCGGAGCCTGACAGAGAGACTGCCATCCATCTGGTCCATTTGTCAGCTCTAAGTGCAACTGTTATTTTTGAGTTTTCAAATAGGCACAGATAATGAAATTATTTTCTAGTTAACAATAGGGTGCTGAAAAGCAAGTAAACCACTGAAATCAGAGTAGCCCTGCAGAGAAGGACTTGGGGGTGTTGGACAATGAGAAAATGAACATGAGCCAGCTTCAGTGTGCACTTGCAGCCCAGAAAGCCAACTGTATCCTGGGCTGCATCAAAAGGAGCGTGACCAGCAGGTCGAAGGAGGTGATCCTGCCCCTCTACTCTGCTCTTGTGAGACCTCACCTGGAGTATTGTGTGCAGTTCTGGTGTCCTCAACATAAAAAGGACATGGAACTGTTGGAACAAGTCCAGAGAAGGGCCATGAGGATAATCAGGGGACTGGAGCACCTCCCGTATGAAGACAGGCTGAGAAGGTTGGGGCTGTTCAGCCTGGAGAGGAGAAGGCTGCGTGGAGACCTCATAGCAGCCTTCCAGTATCTGAAGGGGGCCTACAGGGATGCTGGGGAGGGACTCTTCATTAGGGACTGTAGTGATAGGACAAGGGGTAATGGGTTCAAACTTAAACAGGGGAAGTTTAGGTTGAATATAAGGAAGAAGTTCTTTACTGTAACAGTGGTGAGGCACTTCAATGGGTTGCCCAGGGAAGTTGTGAATGCTCCATTCATGGCTGTTTTCAAGTCCAGGTTGAACAGAGCCTTGGGTGCCATGGTTTAGTGTGAAGTGTCCCTGCTCATGGGAGGGGGGTTGGAACTAGATGGCCTTAAGGTCCTTTCCAACCCTAACTGTTCTATGATTCTATTATTCTATTTCAGAAACAAAATATACAGCGAGAAGAGACAGAGTACGGAAGTGGGAGAGACGTACACTGATAAAAGAAATGAAGTGTCACAGTGTCTTGGGTTCAGCAGTAGCAATCCTGTTTCTCCTTCGTGGTAGCTGGTGCAGTGCTGTGTTTTGACTTCCAGCCTGGGAACAGTGCTGGTGATACCGATGTTTTTGGTTGTTGCTAAGTGATGTTTACCCTGAGCAAGGACTTTGTGAGGCTCATGCTCTGCCAGGGAGGAGGGGAAGCCGGGAGGAAGCAGAGACGGGGCGCCTGACCCAGGCTAGCTGAAGAGGTATTCCATACCACAGCACGTCATGGCCGGGGTGGGGGGTAACTGGGAGTTACCCGGAAGGACACGGGCTTCTGGGTGGGACTCGTTTCTTGGCCGGTGGTATTGTATTCTCTTCCCTTGTTATTTTCTCTTATCTTTGTTGTAGTTGATAGTAGCGGTGGTGATTTGTGTTGTACATTGGTTGCTGGACTGTTCTTGTCTCAACCAGTAGGAGTTGCACTCTTTCGATCCTCCTCCCCGTTCCTCCAGGAGCGGGGAAGGGGAGAGCTGGGGGTGGGGGGGGTGGCCCTCGATTGCTCTCAGCCCAGCACCACTCACCACCACCCAAGCTGTCTGGCTAGGGTTTAAACCACGACACACAGACATTAAGAAGAGGAACAAAGGTGGGGAAAATACACATGCTGTAGAAAGTAGAATTTTAAATTGATACCAATTTATATTGTAATGTCAGGGTTATACTTTATAACTGGAGCAAGAACTCTGTCATAAATCCAGAATAATCTGTTTCGTCTGTAAGTAATGGACTGAGGAATGACTCACTCTCCATCTGAATTTATATGCTGTTAATACAAGAATGTGTTGCCCTTTATACTCTTTGGAAATGCAGGTGTTTTCCCAAACATTTTGAATGCCATGGGACTTCCCTAGTCATGGTTTCCAGTGAGGAGGTTTGCACTGGCTCATGCTTTGAGCCCCCTTGCTGGAATACCCTAGAAAATGTGTTGAGATGCTGTCTGCTGCCTCCCTTCCCGGGCATTCCTCTAGGTTGCCTTGAAATTCTCAAGTCAGGTTAAGGTAAAAGCAACATTATACAATACAGCTCAAAAAAATGTGAGCAATGTAAAGGAAATAAAACCACACAATTATCTGCCTGCTAGGTTGAACCAAGATATTCCTCCTAGCCTGTGTGGAGTGGCTTACAAGTTTCTGGAAGCTGACGTCCCTGTGGCTGAGGAGACATTTTACAAGGAGGTCTTTGGTCTTAGGTTGTAGCAGTGGAAGAAGGTTGAGGTAAATATAAGCCGTTACACCCAAACCATTTTTTTGTTGTTTGCTTGGGTTCCATTTAAATCTCCTTTACCTTCTCTTTCATTCCTACACTCGTATGAGAATTACTGATAGAGTTTTAGATGCCTTCCGATCTGTTAAATAGTCTCACTTTCTGGAAATACCAGGATCCCTTTGGTTAGATTTCCTGTAAGGCAGCAGGCTGCCTTTTGGTAGGTGATTTCCTGCACTTGAATAAACCGTTACTAAAATGTTGATTTATTGAAGAGGAGAGCTGTCCTTATCTCGTAAGGAAACACAAAAATCTCAGATTAAAGCCTTGTCATACTCTGGATGTTGCAAGCATACAGATACATAAACCAAGATTAATGTGAACATTCCTGGCTCTTGAATGAATCTAGATGTGACTCTCTGTAGGCCACTTTGGGGTGAAAATGGGTTTGGGATGACTGTCCACATTTTATTTTTTTCTCTTTAGAGAAACTATTTACCCTTTTTTCTTTGCTCATTTTCCTCAAAGGCATAGGTCTGAGCCCATTGCCTCTCATGCGATGGCAATGAAAAGCTGCGATCCCAGTTGTAGGCTTGGTTTCTCAGTCTGTGATGTTGAAGCTTTTCTGATATAATGGTGAGTTATCTCTGACTGTATTAACATATGGCCAGAGCAGTGGGTGGTGCACTCATATACTAAGCTTTGGTAATTAAGGATACCAGGTTTTATGTGGACTGAAGATTGTTAGAATGCCACAGTTGGTTTCCAGGGGCCTTGTAGGAGATATTACCTGAAAAATGTGGTGTCTTTGCATAGCTACATGATTGAATTCAGTAGGTTTGCCCTTTGCACTTTGAAGGGAATAATTCTCGTTTTACTATTTTTAATCTTGTACAAATCTTTTGATTTGCCATTGCCTTAACTTTAGTAGAGTAGAGCTAATTATAACTCCTTCTTTGCAAGGAACCATTATAATAATTGAAGGGGGGGGGGGGGGGAAGAGACTGCAAAGTGTATTACCACACTGAGCTATAAATACACTATGTATATGTGAAGTGTCATGCATAGATCTGTAATCCTTCAGGGTAAGACTAGCCTTTGATGGGTCCATTCAGTGAAACTGCACTGTGGGCAGGTTTTTAAATTTAAGATGGTGAGATTTTAAAATAGAATTTTAAAGTAGAGTAGAATAGTGTTTGTAGTAACCATTCTGACTGAAATGCTAAATTCATCATGTCAGATTTATTTTTAACACCTATTTGCTGTCTGTAGCAAGTAAGTCCCATCTCCTGATATTTCTTAGGTGTCTTGCTGAATGCATTAGCGCATTATGTGGTTGTGTTTTGGTATGTTCCCTATCTTGTCTTTTTGTGCTGTCTTGAAAGGAAATGGCTGCATGCCTCAGTGATCCACCTTTGCCAAATGAGTCTTTGCTCTTTTGTTCACAACCAGTGTGGCGAGGGAGTGGATGTTGGTGAAGGAAAGCAGCTGTTCTTGCTGTTCCCTTGGGAGTTGTTATGTATTTCTAACAATGCTAGAAGGCAAGCAGGACTTCTTCAAGCCAACAAGTTTTCCCCTCCATGAACTTGATTGTGGGCTGTCCTATAGTAACCCCAGTGTGCTGTCTTATTAAGAGGGGAGTATTGCTGAATGTATGTTTGGTATCTGGAAAAAACCAAAAAACCATCACACTTGAATGACTGATGGATTTGTTTATTTTTAGGTACACTGCTGAATGAATGACTGCCAATGTCTCAATAACTGTCTCAGCAAAAAAGCACCCGTACAGTTATTTGCTTAGTTTTGGAAAGGGAGAATCCAGCATTGTTTTATTTATATAGTTTAAATCCAGAGCCCCTTTACC
Organism: Pezoporus wallicus; assembly: GCF_028554395.1. NCBI lineage: Eukaryota > Metazoa > Chordata > Aves > Psittaciformes > Psittacidae > Pezoporus > Pezoporus wallicus. Next base: position 4,146,745 of record NW_026635157.1, read on the forward strand.
AGCTTCATTTGGTGTGTCTTTGTTATGTACTTTTTCCTTCTGAAGGTTTCTGAGAGCAAAACACAGCCTATAATTTAACAGCAGAAATACCCTTCTGAAAAAACATTTTTAGAATTAATTCACTTGCACTGAACTGGTAAATTGAGACTTCTTTACATTATTTGGCATAGCTTTTATTTTGATCTACAACCAGTGAATGCTGGAAGTTACTTAATACTTACGCTAGCAAAAGGCAAAGAATAAATCAATAGCTTAATAATTTCCTCCCTTAATTACTTTTTGCTCTCTTTTTATACTTAATTTTACATTGAATGTAGTTTCCTTAGAGTAATTCAGATGTTGATTAGTTAAATAGATTATTCATGATGGAAAAAAGTTTTAATTGAAGTGAAAGCAAACATCTTTGCATATGTGTGTACAAATCCAAGCCCTGTTTTTTTCTTTTAAAGCTTTAACTTTTAAGCTGATTTACAGCAGGAATATGACAGTGTTTGCCAGTTGAGGAGATGCCTCTAATAGTGTTTCTCTTACTAAAGCTACACTTGCTGATTGGAGATTTCAGTTGGACTAACAGAAATAATAATTAAGTCATACATCTTCCTGAAAATCTGTGACTTCACTGTCTTCCAACTGTCTAACATAGTGGGCCAAGTGGGCTTCACACATGGTTCATGCTTAGGATTTAGTGTAGGTAAGCACAGAAAGATACTGTTTACTAAAGGTTTTCTCTCGCTTTCCAATGGCTGTCATCAGCTGAAATGCTTTCGTCTGAAAGTAAAGCATGTAGAGTAAATGGACCAGGTACTTAGATGTATGTGACAGTCCATAACTTAAAGCTAGGTCTGCTCACAAGGTAGTTTTTGTGATGTGTGTAGCTACTGAGTTATTACTTGGCAACAAATTTTCTTGAATTATTCTGGTATATAGTGGTTTTACATTAACTGCTTACTCAAGAGGAACTGCTGGGGAATAATGTGAGCAGGATTGAAAGCCTCTGATTTGTTAGCACTCAGCAGGAACACAGTCTAGGAAAAGAACTTCTTATACAGTAGATGATGTAACTGCATCAAATACTTAACCTGCCGTGGGATCTTTATGGTGATTTTTCAGAATCCTTTCTTTCTCTACACCAAATCCTCTATGCCAGCATAGAGGGGTCCTTGCCTCTTCTTTCTCTTCCTCCTCTTCTCAAGATCTGGTTGTTAACCTACCTGGAAGGTGAACTAAATAATTTTAATTTCAGAAGGGTTTACTGTTACACAGTTTTACAATTAATATGTCTAAATACAGTTGCACAGTAGAAGTGCGTGAACTAGACACTGGTACAGTTGTATTTAGCTTGGAAAATCTATATTGTGAACTTTATGTGCAGAGGATCTATTTCAGGAGCAATGCACACATGGAATTGCTAGGTAGCATGTGAATCACAGAGAGGAGAGGGTGCAGCAGACATGTTCTCTACTGCTCCTTGGAGTATGTACAGGTAGAGTTAACAGCATAGATTTTGCTGAGAGAATTATATCTTAGCATCCTGGGTAAAGCAGTAAGGTACTCTCTTAGGTAAAAGCCCTGCTTGTTACTGAGGTTGTCTGACACCTCTTGTTAAGAGGCTGTGTTTTAGAGTGCCTACAGGTTTGTCAGCTGGAACCACTTGGGCTGAAATTTTTACAAGTTGTTTATCTAGCTCAATATGATAGTTCTTTTTTTCTTCAAATGCTTCTGTTACCTCTGTATTGTGGAATAGGGATTTCTGTCTCAGTATTCCCCAGGTCTGCTTTTAGACCAATTTATAACTCCTTGAAATGACAGAGGCAATTTAAATTCTAGCAGTTAGATCTTTGAAGATTTCTTCCTTATTGAGTATCTTCCCATCTTTCCTTTTGCTGGTCAAATTGCACATGCAATTGCACAAATTGCACAAATGCAAACCACAAAGCGGCTCAGTGCGATGGTGCCTGATCCTATGGGGATGAGATTGGACTGTTTTTGCTTCGTCTGCTTCTGCACTGAGACAGCCAAGCTGAGAGTGGGAAAGCAGAGATCACAGGCGAGATGGAAGCGTTGTGGACAAAGTGAAGGCAGGAATGGGTGGAAGGGGAGAGCAGAGTTTGTCAGGAATTGCTGTGTGGGGGAAGAGAAGTGAATTTGTCTGGGAAAGGGGATTGGAAGGTGAAGCAAGGCATAGCTGAAGGGGGTCTGAAATGGAAAGCCCACCGGGGAGACCAAGAGTGGGAACTGGCGAGGAAGAAATGGTCGGGGGATGGTTCTTTGCAAAGATGTGAGAAAGGAAAGGAAGGGAGACTAGAATGATGTCAGACAAGGATCTGGTGGTGGGGAAGAAATAGGGTGGGGCTAAAGGACAATTTGGACAGGAAGGGGCTAAAGAAGTTTAAAGGTGGTGTACAAAAGCAGAAGAGTATTAAACACCATGGCCTGCCACAGCTGTGATAAGACCTACATTCATGAGTCTGTGTTGTCAGCAAATATCTGCAAAGCCCACTGGTAAAATCTCTCAGTACTGTGTAGGGGAGGGGTCTAGGGGGACAGCAGGCTGCTAATGTTACAGGTTGCTCTGACAGTTCATATGCCAGAGATGCAGGAGATCAACATACAAATGTCATAAGGTAGGAAAATCAGGTGTGCAGGGTTGTCAAAATGAGAGAGTTCAGGTGGTTCTTTTGGCCCAGTGTGACATACAAGAACCTGAAAATATCAAAGCAGAATCACCACCACTTTCTCCACTTAGTGCCATTTAAAGGTCAGCGTTTGCCCTCTGGTACTCTTAAGCAGTGTCAGATCTTCCTTATGCTCCCTGTATGGTTAATGTAGGAGCTCATTACATTTTCTTTGGATCACCTCCTCTCATCTGTTTTGATACTGATGGTTTGGGACACCAGATGAACAGGTTTTAATCCCAGTTTGGCTACTCACAGGCTGTATGGTCTTGGACTAGTTAATTCACCTTCATGTGCTCTATTTTTCTCACCAATAATTTGGGGGTATTAATGTTCTCTAACCACCCTCTGTAGAGGCCCTTGAGCTCTCTGAATGCTGCAGTTCAAACAAGAGCTGAGAGATGCTGGTCGTGTTATTAATGACGATTTCTTTCTTTCTGACTGGTGACTGTTTCTTTTTTCTCTTTGGATCATTGTGTGACTGTGGTATGACAGAAATCGAGGAGAAAGAAAGGAACTGCTGGGGATGATAGGTACAGTGTAACAGGGACAGCTTTCTGTCTGTTATCCAGACCCACTGCTTAGCCAACACTGGATGCATTTGTGTCTGCAGCCAGACTGACTCAAACTTTGTAATGAGTCATTTCAAAGACATACACACCTCCCTAATGACTCAGTTTATATGAAATAATTTGGAAGAATCTGGCTTTAGTAAGTAACTGTGAGTGACTTGAGTATGGCACTGAGTACCCGTTTTGTAGCTGGTGTGATAATGCTGCTTGTGCTGTGATCTTGTGGGCTATGGGATCGGGCAGCACCATGGGAGCATGGCAGGGTGAGAGACAGGGCTAGGGAGAGATAAACTGCAGAATAGCACATTTATTTTCATACCTTTCTACATTAATGTTTTAAGAGCTTTATACATCTGCCATTCATTTGAATGAGATGGCTTTTTATCTCATGTTTATTCTTGCTCTTACTATTCACAGCTCTCTTTGAGCATATGGAGTGCCTTAGTACTGTGCTGGAGATGGCTCAGATGCTGGTTTACAGCGTATATCTGTAACTATGAATTTGGAATTGAATTCAAATGCGAATTTGTTTTGATGTCATAGGTGTCTATCATTGACAAGCAACTGCATCTCAGTGGTTTGTGTGCTATATTTAGTACAGCTGTTATGAATATCTCTGACCCTTGTCATTCTGTCAAAATTATCATTGAGAAACAAGCTCAGGTCAGAAAGTTCCTGGTATATCTTATTGTTAGAGGAGAAGATGCTATCGTATGTGGCATAGAGATAAAGAAATGCCTCATTTACTACTAGATTTTAAGTAGAACTCAATGCATTGCCTCAACCACAGGAGTCTATGAAAGTGGTCATGTTCACAAGGCAGTTGGCTGAGGAAAGCGCAGAGTTAATTGTTTCAAGCTCTTGCTGTAATACCACCTCTCCCATTAGATTAAAATCTTTCCTGATTTTTTAATTGTTGTTTTTGTTCTTGAGGTTTAGTGTTTGTGAGACTGAGCCCAGCTGGAAGCAAGCAGGCTGTAGACTGGCTCTGCAGCCCACTATCCATGCTGCAGCTTTGCTCCCAGAAACTATTCCAAGTTTTGTCCTCAACCAAACCTCCAGACTCTGCTGGGAGGGCAATACGAGAGCAGATTAAAGTGCTTAGATGTTCTTTTCAGGAATAATCCTAATTCAGACGGGTTTGAAGAGCCAGATGCTTCTGGACTGTAGAGGCTGAAACCTTTCTCAGCTGCAGTATTCCTTTCAGCTTCTTTCTTTGGTTGTTTCTGCACTAGCTGCTCTTGTGTAACCTGTTCTTGTAAGGTTACACAAGCCAGGAGTTGGATAAAATTATTTTGACATTTCTTTTGTCTCAGATCTGGGTGAAGAGGTACAGATTTTTTTTTTAATTTTTTTTTTTCAGGGAAAAGGAAGTTCCACAAACTTTGAAGTTCCACAAAATTGGAAATATATACAGTAAATCCCATTTTATACTGCATTTCCAGGTAGTGTTGCATTACTTTGAAAGTGCTGTTGTTTATGTACAGTATGACACAGCTGTTCCTTACAAGCCTGGCTAAGTGGCTGACCACGTTTCTTACCGTATGCCTCCGGTTATGATTTCTCTGTCAAGTTAATGTGCTTGCTTTTGTCATGTTTAACTATCATTATAATACTTATCTCAATGCACTGCAGCTTGAAAATAGTCCCTAAGCCACTCCAGATTGTTCAGTCCAGTACTGTACAACAGTCAACTTTGTGCAATGACCTCTTATTACACAAATGTTTTTGTAGGATCACCTCCTCTCATCTACTTAGAGAAAAGAGAGGGTGATAATTTCTGAATATTATTAATAATTCCCAAGTTGAGAACTTCTGTCCAAGAATAAATACTCCCAGTGACACTAATGCACTGTCACAGTAGCACTGTGTTGCCCATAAGTCTGTTGTTATCAGTCATGAGATACCCTGAGTAGTGAATAAATACAGTGCTGTGAATTGTGGATATTATTACACAGTGGTGATACAAAGTGGATACCAAAGTGTAGATAGTATAAGCTTCAGGAATAGAGGATGTAATTAGAAAACGTGATTTGACTGCTATAGATTTGTTTTGGTAAGAGGAAGAAAAAATCAAGAAGAGTAATGAAGTAATCTTAGTCTGTGATCTATAGAAGCCTTTTAATCTTTGTTTTTCTTCTTAGGCGTAAGATTCCTGTCCTCTTAGTGTAGTGATATCAAATAGCAGCTCTTTAAGATGACCCCCCCCCCAAAAAAAAAATACAACAACAAAAAAATTTGTCAATTTTATATTTTTGTCAATTTTACCCTTATTTATGGAATTCTTTTTTTGTTTTACCGGAGACTGATAATTCCCTGTGAAAAAGATGAAGTTACTGATGTCCCACATCCAGAGAATCAGGTTCTGGACTCTGAGATTCACCAGAAATGGTCAAAAGTATCATGTACACTTCAAATGCTTGGGCTGTATAAGCAGGGATGAGTCTCAGATGAGAGCCTTGTTGAACAGTCAGAGTATGCACAGCTTGAGTCTTAGAGCAGTGTGTACTTAGCTCACAGAAAGCCAATTTGGAAAAAGAGTTCTTTACTGTGGATGAATTATCATATCCTCTAGATTTTGGGTACATGCTGGGTGGGTGGATAAGTTAGCTTGGAACGCTTAGCTGCCCAAAAAGAAAGTTTGGGTTTTTTTAGGACCTGCTTGTGGGATATATATTTCTGGCCTTCAAACTTTTTTAATTCACTTTACATGGGAGTTGTGCATTATTTATAGTGAGTGTAGGGTATGGAAAGAGTACTGTGGAAGAAAGAAAATAAACTTTTCAGTCATGAATTTTGTTTTTGACTGTGATGCCAATTTGGGGCAAGATTCCAATCATTTTGCACCCAAAATAGAAGTGCTAAAATCCCCCAAAATTCACCAGTCTCACTCATGATCTGAATATTTTCTCAAATTAGGAAGCAAAGCACAGAATCTTGAGGCATGTGTCAGCTTCATGATGAGAAGAGCAGCTCATCCTCTTTTACCTCATTAATGTCTTCCTGCTGCTTTGAATAGGCTTTAGTGGCCAGAGGTATGACCTCTGTGTTTTGGTGTTGTCAAGGTTGCTGGGCTGTGAAAACAAACGGCAGGCACACATCTTGGGTTTTGTATTCCCATATGCTTGGTGCTCTGAGCTGTGGGCCATGCATTGGCAGCAGGCTTCCTCTTCGCTTGGGTAAGGTGTACCAAAAGCTCCCCCAGAAGGCAACCACGTTTTGGTAGTGGTGTAGTCTTTCTTCAGCTCTGGAGTTGAAAAAGCCAAGTGAAACTTGTGTGGGAGCTGAGCTGTGTTGGCCACCAGAGGCCATCACAGTAAGATGAACATGCTCTACTGTGCTTCCAGCCTGTTTCTGTCACTGCAGTGGTACCAAAAGGGCATGAATGCAATTTCATGGACAGCCTTTTGGTGTCAGAACTTATTCAAGAAGTTTATTTTCCTGCACCATAGTTCAGCAACATTTAATCATTGCGAGAGATTGGTTCTGTGGTCTGATTTACCAAATGTGGCCACTCACACAATTGCACTGGCACAAAAGGAACAGTAAGATGGGAACCAGGCCTGGGAACAAGCAGCTGAGATGGGAGTTTTGGCTACTGAAGAAAATGTATACAGCAGCTTTCCTGGGTCTCCTACAAAGCACGGTGCTTAGCACATCTGACTCAATGGACCTGGGGGTGTTTGTGTAGGACCTAAACACTGCACTGGCACGGCTCAACAGTATTTTGTTGAAAGTATCAATGCGTACCATTTCACGCATGCCTCGTTTCACTTACAGCTGAACCATGTTCATTCGTGGTTTAGCGCCACAGTAAGAATTACTTCAAGAGTCACAGCCTTGTTGTTCAGAAAACTGGAGTATTGCACAGTGCAACTGTCAAGTCAGGTTACTTTTAAGGGAAGGCAATGCCCTGGATTGTTAAAGGAAGTCAAGTATAGTTTATTTTGAGCCTGGGAACAGAGTAGCCTAATAAATACTTGTGTCAGCTTAGGTAACATGAAATGAACTACATGATCTCTAAGGTCCCTTCTAATCCTAACCATTCTATGTGTTATACATATAGACATTATATAAATGCGATGAGCAGGGCAAAGAGTAACAGGCAATGAGTCAGCCTGAATCTGCTGTGAATGTATTAACTCGTCTTGTAGGAAAAGGTAAGAGACTAAGGGTCCACAGGCGATCATGTCATTAACTGTCTTGTGTTTCTTAGTTAAGGTCTTTAGTGTTTGTTATACAAGCATTTGAAAGTCTCAGACCCAAAATTTATTAATTTAATTTAAAAATATGGAAGATTTTCAGCTTTCTGTTTTTGAAACTCTTAGTATTTGTGGTTCTACTCTTGATGACTGCAGAAAAATAATTTTTTGTGTGTTAAACTATAAATGAGATTACTTTGTCACCTTCTGCTGTGCTTTGAGCTCTAACAAACAGGGAAAATGTTACAGTAAAAATGATCCCTTACACAAGCCCATGCACCAAGAGCAGTTTTTTTTCCTGTAATTCTGCAAGTGAGAGAAGCAGGTAAAGGAGAGGCTTGGCAGTTCCCCCATCACCAGCAGTTCTCAGGCAGTGCCTCTGCCCTGAGACCCTGTAGCTGATCCAGTAATCAGATGGTCTTCTGTGTGCACCTTGCCTGAGGAGAGCCACTGTCTTCATAAGGTGCTCAGCTGCAAGACTTAAAGGAAATTAAGCCCATACAGTAATCCTACAGCAGATGAAAATGGACCCCAAAGACTGAAATGCTGATAGAGGAGCACATGGCTGAAGGAATAGGAACAAATTACAGAGAATGCTTTCAGTGAATGAGAAACTGGAAGTTGGTGAGACAGCTGGTGGACTTGCTGGGTGGTTTACCACATGCAAAGGGAGCCACTCAGGAAAACAGAATATTGCAGAGTTGTTAAATTATTTATTAGTACCAGTCCTCACTGCAGATACGCATCCAGATTTGTTAAGAGTGCTCAAGTATGAGATGGCTAAAGTGTTAAGACAAATCTGTACAGTTTTATTAGAAATGACAGTGAAAAAGTGGAACTGCATGTGTTAGAAGCCTCTAGGAAGCATCTGGAGAATTATAGCCCAGTAAGCTTATACTGGTAGTCAGTAAATTAGCCGAAATAATAGTTACTGACAGGTCACAATTCATAGATTGCAGCCATCAAAATTGCACAGAAGAAAATTATGTCAATGTCATGCCAAACTGAAGGTGAGGAAGGTGTTTTTGACAGATGGAAAATCATTAGATTTAACTGATGAAAGCTTTTAGAAAGTTTTATTGTCCTTCACAGATGGCTATTAAGAAACATGGTACTACTAAAATGAGAGTCAGTTGGCGTGATTCAAAGCCTGTACTGGAGACAAAAGCAAAAAAGCACATTAGCTGGTTAGACCTTCTAACAGTGGTAAGCTGATAAATCCCCAGTTTAAACTGGTGAGCGCTGTTCTGTTCCTACAGGCATGAAGCGGCACCGATATGGGATTCTTCCTGCCCCACTAGCCCTGCCAAAAGGCAGAACTGGGAATTATCTAAATGGTGTTTTATCCCTGAGCATGAAGAGCTATGAGGCTGCAAGTCCTACACCCCTCCATGGAGACCTCCATTTAGCAAAGACCTGGACCTGAGAATAGCAAGCTCTTTCTTGGTATGCAGCTGACTTGAAAAATACAGTAGTAAAAGAAAAAATCCCAGTAATTTTTAAAACATACCAGTAAGAATAGGAAAAGTAATGAAGAATAGCATGGAGAATGTTACCAAAAGTAAAAGCCGATACATGAAAAACGCCCTCATCTCACCTCACAATAGCATTCAGGAGTTAGTGGGAGTTCTGGGAACACGAGATGAAGCTGAAAAAGGATCGGGGAAATCTCAGTTGTGGAGAGTGGCTGAAGAATGTGGCTGTTTACTTTAGAAAGCAGTGAGTCAGAGAAGAGATGTGCTAAAACTGTGTAAACCAGTGAATGGTAATAGAAAAGGTAGATTGGGGTAATTTCTGTTTTCCTTGTCTTAAAGCACTAAAGTAGGTGGGTATTTAAAGGAATGAGAAGGTTGCAAATTCCAAAACTGATAAAAGGAAATTCTCAATCAGATCTGTGATTAAGTTATAAAAGTCACTGAAGCAGTAAGTTGTTATGCTGATGAATTTAACAAGGTTTTAAAAAGCTTATTTTATTGGATATCAGAAATATTTACAGCTGCCATAATCCATGCTGAAAATTTTTGAAGGGGATATTAAGCCTCACGCACGTGATTTTAAGACAGTTGTGAGCTGCTAGAGGTCTTTCTGTTCTTTTGCTGGCTGTTCTTCCTTCCTAGTGTAAAGTGTAGGACTTTAGTGGTGTAATTTGTATAAAAGGTGTGAAATTAGTTCTGATTCTCAGTAACATCCTATAAAGAGCATTCTGTGTGGGTGATACCTGAATTCAGAGTCGTACAGTCTCTTTTTCAGGCACTGGCGTATCCTGGGAGGGTGGTTAAGGATGGTTCCCAGCATCTCTTGAAGTCACTAAGGTCTGTGGCTAAATAGAAGCATGCAGGTATGGGATTACAGAAAGTAATAACATCAGGAACTGATGCAATTGTAATTCAGGTAGAAGGTGTTGGGTTGCTTTTTTTTTGGTCATACATCCATTACGTATGTGAGTAAAAGATCTTCATCTCTTAAAAGTGCCCTTAAAGCAAGAGCACTTTCTGCACTTGTATTCTGGAGTTCATTTCACTTAGAGTGACTAGAAGGCATGATGTAAGCCAGTGCTGTTGTCTTCTCCTGATATCTTCAGTTGAACTGTTAAAATAAAATAGGCAAACCTAAACTAAGGAAAATTTGTTTGCCTACAAAAGCACATCTCCTTAGTGCGGTTCCAGTATGCATGGCACCCTGAGTACAGGGTGATGAGCTGTTCATCATTTTTGATAAGGTTTTTGGTGGTATTAAATTATATTTGTCCTTAAATGAATTTGACACTGAAACTTAGACAGACATCAGACAGTTCCTGCTATTTCACATGATAGTCCCCTCCTAAGGAATTGTTCTTGTGGTCTTACAAGTGCGTTCATCTTAGTGTTGGTGTACTTATTCTGAGTTGTGCCTCTTCTTAGGTGACATATTTAAAGATAATTCAGAACCCCCCAAACAATAATTAATGATGTTGTCTGCAGATCTGAGATAGATACTTGACAGGACTTTTGAAACCAAATCCTCTTGAGAAGGGATAGCTATAGATGCAAAAAAAAAAAAAAAAATTAATTTCTGTGTAATGGCCAGAAGGTAGGGTAATTCCAAAATTTTAATGGAAAATACTGATATTTGGCCTTCAAATGGCAAGCATACCACAAACCTGATGATTGGAATTGGTAAAATGGCATGGAAAAAACACATCTTACTGGAGAGTTTTAGGAAATCATGCATATGCCTATGTAGTAATAATAACAGAATTTTTTAAAAATGAGAAAGGTTAGCATGATTTCTGTTAAAATAGTGTTAACTAATTGGTTTAAAAATGCAAATGAAACTATTAACTTTAGATGGCTGGCTCATAGTTTGCATTATCTCAGCTATCATGGTTTCACTGCATAACAACAGTCTCTCCAGTGCATGAGTCTGCATCACATGGTTTTATTTTTAGTATTGATAAATCCAGTATGTCAAGATCATGTGAGACTGGGAGTCATGCTGGGCACCGGGGGCTGCTCAGTAGCTGCCTCTTCTGCATTCCCTCGCTCTCTGCTGAGAGAGTCTGTCCAGGACTCCCCAAATTGTGCTTGTTCCCCTCTACAGAGGTGTCAGCTTTGGCAAACAGCACATTAAGACCAAATCATTCTTCTGAGTTTGAGATTTGGTGATGCATGCAGTGCCAGGAGGGTTGGGAGCATGGTTGCAAGCTCAGCAGGGTGCCCTGGCCATGGCTCATACGAAGTAGTGGGCAGGTGTCAGCATCATAATGCCATGGGCATAATAAGGTACAACAATGGAAAAATGTTTTTTGTTGGTATTTTCTACAGGAGCATACTTTGAAGGAATTACCATGTAGTAATGGTAGCAAAGTGGGATATAACTGCAAGGATGTGGTAGGTGCTGACATGGAGGTTTGCTGAAAAACTTCTATCTGTACAGGTGGACCACAGAGCAGGAGGATACAGTGATGGCCACAGGCCACCTGTCCACCTTCCAGATGAGGCTCTGAAACAGGGGATGGTGCAGAGAGCTGCAGCTGTGGGATCCCTGTGCTCCACTGTTTGGTGATGCTTAGCTGGATCCTTCTCAGCTAAGCTTCATTTCCTGCCCTGTGCTTGGCTACAAGTCAGCTTAACAGGGCTCCTTCATTCCTGCATCTAAACACTAGAGTACTTAATGGTCTATGTAGTATCTTTGAGTCCTCCACAGAGTACTCTTTGATACTAGGTAGAGGGCTTTGCTTGGTGAAAGTCAGTTCTTATTGGATCTTAGGTCCCATTTCTGACTCCATGCTTTTGATCTGTTACCCTAATGCTCCATCTCCTTTTTTTTTGAGTGAGAAACTCTCACTTCTGTGTTATGATATGATCCAGAGTCAGCACCAGATGATAAAATCAAGTCAGATCACTAGCTGCTTAATAATATGAACAAGTAATTTCCAAATAGATCTGTTTGATCATCATGCTACTGATGTAACTGCTTTGTTACTAAAGGTTTATGAAAAAGTGAATGACTTCCAGGCTATCTCATCCTGTCTGTTGTTCTTTAGGGAGACGCTGTACTCTGCAAATGCTAGCAGACTAACATTTCAAAGTGTAACAAGAGCATACAGAGACCAAAACTTACTGGAATGACTGACTGCTTGCAGATCTGCATGCAGACGTGAAAATAGCTGCAGACCATCTAGGCAGCCATCACCTCTACCCTCAGCCTATATATAGACAGACACAAAAATCGTGATTTGATCATAGCTATATAAAGACACAGATATTCCCCTTTACCCTTATGCATAGAATAGGACTATATCTTTCTTTTTATCACGTATTTACCATATTGAAATAATGTGTTTATTCCATATATGCGCTACACTTCAGCACTCAAGTGAGCTTTAATGTGGTCCTGTTCTAGAAAAAAATAAGAGAATGAAAAATGGTTTGTTGTTGTATTTGTTAATAAAATACAATTCTTATTCCTTAAATCTCAGTTAATGAGTAAGAAAATACTGTTTTAATAACAGAACCACTGAACTGCAGTAACCTCATGTAGTCAGTTAACACACAGAGAAAACACGCAAGTCCCTGCAGTATTCCTTCTTATGCTATGTGCAAGTTTGTATGAAGTAGTTCCAAAGGTTGGCTTTATTCCACCTTTTCTTTTAGAAGACTGTTCAACCATTTCTTCCATTGCTGGAAGCTTTACCTGATATTTAAATGAAAACACAGCTTCCTGAATATCATCCTGTTACTTACAGTAACATTTAATAACTTTTTACGTTTTTTTTTCCATGTCATTCCAGCAGTTCCTGACTCTTTGCATGACTCCACTTTGCCAGTACGCTTTTTTTTTAATTGTTTCTCTTTAATCTAAATTCTTTTAAGAATGTTAAAAAACATTACTTTAAAATCTGCCAAGTATCTAAAGAAAAGAAACCAAAATTGTGTGTAGAGTGAAGACAAGTGTTTTCTTCAGCCCGGTGTGAAGTAATGCCATTGCTGATTGATAAGGGGATGTCCAGCAGCAGTGTTTTCTGCTTTTGAGATTGAACTTCATGGTACCAGTCAGAAAGCATGGCCTGTAGCACTTGTGGGCAGCCTCTTGCATATTGTGTATTTACAGTTTTAAATTCTTCTGTGATGTTTGTTCTGGTTTCTTGCAGAACTGTCTCATTGCCTAATTATTCTGGTTAATATAAAGGTGTGGGGCTTTTTTCCGCTCCTCAAACAAAGGCATCAGAAATGATGCAGATGAATAAATAGTAAAAAACCCCAAACAACAGGGTTTGTAAGGAAAATGCAGAATTGAGGGCAGGGAGAATCAATTTACAGTGTTACTTGTGTATGCAGTCTCAGGCCCTTCTCTGGAAATACCTAATACATAGAGATATAAGACTTAAGCATAGAGAGTGTGCTGGCCTGAAGAGTAGGAAGAAGGCTTTGTGGTGAGAGGAAAGCTGCAGTGGCTTGGTGTAGAAGGCTTGGTAGCACAGACATGGGCAGGCTCTTTAGGTAGGGTAGGGTGGCACCTGGTCACATGTAAGCTTACTGTTTGGAGCAGTTATTAAGTTGGGAACTCTAACTTTTAAGGGTGTTTGACAGAAATGTAGGAATTACGAAGTCAAAAACATTGTTTAAATACTAATGCCTTTGCTTTGAAATAAAATGGTAGAGAAGTGTCCTTTTTAATTTAGATTTTTCACTTTTGGAAGGATTTGGTAGCCATCTGCTTCTGCTTCTTTGCTCTTCCTAGCCAGAATAACTCTCATTTTACAGAAAACCTGAAAGGAGACACAGTTGCATTGAGACTTTCACATGACAGGAAAGAGGGAAATGATATCTGGATAACAGCAGCAGTGCACAGGCACACATGCTTGCCTTACAGTTCATTTTTTCATTAGGTTTTTGTCTTGGTCAAATTCCAGATGCTTGTTGACAAGAAAGTGACTTGGGATAGAAAACATCTGCTTATTTTGCCTGATGAAACTTTTTTTTAAGGATTTTACTGGAGGATTTTTTTTTTTAAGGATTTTACTAAGAACGATGTACTGCTTTTCCTCTCTCTTTTCTGAGCGAATTGAAGGATAAACTATCTAAACTATAAAAATTGCTTTCCAGTGATGCATTGCTTATAAGCTAGCTGGCTCAGGTTCTTGGATGCAGATCAGACAATCTGTCAGTCTGTGTTCATATACTGGCTGGGTTGTTAAAGGTTGAGTATTGTTGCTCTGTGGTCTCCTAGAAGCAAGTCAGTGTCAATTCAGTTCCTTGAAAACTGCTTTCTATACCACAGGTAATCAATGCCTTTGTTAATACTTGCATTAGTTGAGGCCAAGTGTTGTCCTAGACAGTCAGATAAGTGTTTCCTGTCACCCTTATGGCCTGTGAGGTAGCCTCATGGTGGTTCTTACATCCCATTAGGGTGCCTAGGCATCACATTCCCAACCTATAGTTCAGCCCTGTAGAATAAATTGAGCAAGTACAGCCATTTTACAGTTCTGTAGAGCTAATCTTCCCTTCAGTACTTCCCTAGCCTGCTTTTAGCTTTGTCCTCAAGGCTAAAAACTTCAAGGCATGTCGTTATTCATAAACTGTGCAGTTCCAGCTACATGAGGGTCTCTTCTGGTTAAGACTTCTTTATGTCACAGTGTTAAAACACAGTGGTAAAAAGGAATAGGGGGATCTGTGCTTTCCAGGGTTGTCCACTTTGCTTATTGCGATTCTTCTATCTAACTAATTGAGCCCCTTATTTATAACTTCCTTGTGCCCTGCAAGTCAAACAAGTAAAATTATTGATCACTCTGCAGACTACATCGTGAGACAGCTTTTATTTCATGAAGAACTGAGAAATTGAAATAAAAGTGCTTACAGGGGTTTGGTGTGAATACAGTCTGTGCAGAATTGCAGGCCAGCCAAATCAAGGATGGCATTTTCAAAATGTGCTGTTTAGCATTTCGTAGGGTATAGCATTTCTCTAGCTAGTATTCACTTTATCAGAAGTTTGTATTGTATCATTTGCAAATTAGGTGGGCCAGTGTGTCTCAAGCCTGAATAAGAGCCTTCATGGGTATAGTATACATATTAACAAAGTAATTCTTGGTTGGTATCTGTTTTTTTTTATTGTAATATGATAAACTGAATGTTTTGCATGTAAATATTGTGAATTTTAGTTATTTGATTGTTAATTCAGATTTTCCTTCTTGTTCCTTTCTGTCCTGAGAGGTTCAGCTGCAGAGTGGCTGCTCTTCACTTTCTACTTTCTCTGTGTTACTGCCCAATCCCTCTCTTATATTGTTCTATTTGGAAGTACACACTATTTCATTTTCCACTTTGTTTTGTGTGTTGATCTCAGCAATGATACAGTCACCCCAATAGTTGCCCCAAACACCATTAGTTGAACCTCTTATAAAAGTGAAAGCTGAACCTCTTATAAAAGGTAGAAGCAAGGACCGGCAGCCTGGGAAGAATACAGGGGTGTTGTCCAGGAAGCTAGGGAACAGGTTAGGAAAGCTAAGGCCCAGTTAGAATTAGACTTGGCTAGGGATGTGAAAGATAACTGGAAAGGATTCTATATGTAGATTGCAAATGAAAGACAGACTACGGAGAATCTAGGCCCCCTCTGGTAGCTATCAGAAGAACTGGCTACCCTGGATTTAGAGAAGGCTGAGGTTTTTAATGACTTCTTTGCCTCAGTCTTCACTGGCAAATGCTCTGACAAAACCACTCAAGTCCTGGAAGGCAGAAACAAGGACTGTGAGAATGAAGACCTTAGGCCCACTGTAGGAGAGGATCTGATTCAAGACCATCTTAAAAACCACAAGTCCATGGGACCCGATGAAATCCATCCGCGGGTCCTGAAGGAGCTGGAGAATGAAGTTGCTAAGCCACTGGCCATCATACTTGAGAAATCATGGCAGTCAGGTGAAGTTCCTGACAGCTGGAAAAAGGGAAATATAACCCCCATTTTCAAGAAGGGGAAAATGGATGACCCGGGGAATTACAGACCAGGCAGTCTCACCTCTGTGCCTGGCAAAATCTTGGAGCAGGTTCTCCTGGAAGGCATGCTAAGGCACATGAAAATCAACAAGGTGCTTGGTGAGAGCCAGCATGGCTTCACTAAGGGGAAATCCTGCCTGACCAATTTGGTGGCCTTCTATGATGGGGCTACGGAACTGATGGACATCAATGTGATAGCTGGACCACGCGGTGGATAAAGAACTAGCTTGGATGGCCGCACACAAAGAGTTGTGGTCAATGGCTCAATGTCCAGCTGGAGACCAGTAATGAGTGGTGTCCCTCAGGGGTCGGTGTTGGGACCTGTCTTGTTCAACATCATTGTCGCTGACATGGACAGTGGGATTGAGTGCGCCCTCAGCAAGTTTGCCGATGACACCAAGCTGTGTGGTTTGGTTGATACCCTGGAGGGAAGGAATGCCATCCAGACAGACCTTGACACACTTGTGAGGTGGGCTGATGCCAACCTCATGAAGTTTAACCATGCCAAGTGCAAGGTCCTGCACCTGGGTTGGAGCAGTCCCAGGCACAGCTATAGGTTGGGCAGAGAAGAGATTCAGAGCAGCCATGTGTAGAAGGACTTGGGGGTGTTGGTTGATGAGAAAATGAACATGAGCCGGCTGCAGTGTGTGCTTGCAGCCCAGAAAGCCAACCGTATCCTGGGCTGCATCAAAAGGAGCGTGACCAGCAGGTCGAAGGAAGTGAACCTGTCCCTCTACTCTGCTCTTGTAAGACCTCACCTGGAGTATTGTGTGCAGTTCTGGTGTCCTCAACATAAAAGGACATGGAACTGTTGGAACAAGTCCAGAGAAGGGCCACGAGGATGATCAGGGGACGGGAGCACCTCCCGTATGAAGATAGGCTGAGAAAGTTGGGGCTGTTCAGCTTGGAGAAGAGAAGGCTGCGTGGAGACCTCATAGCAGCCTTCCAGTATCTGAAGGGGGCCTATAGGGATGCTGGGGAGGGACTCTTCATTAGGGACTGTAGTGATAGGACAAGGGGTAACGGGTTAAAACTTAAAGAGGGGAAGTTTAGACTGGATATAAGTAAGAAGTTCTTTCCTGTTAGGGTGGTGAGGCGCTGGAATGGGTTGCCCAGGGGAGCTGTGAAAGCTCCATTCCTGGCAGTGTTCAAGATCAGGTTGGACGCAGCCTTGGGTGGCATGGTTTAGTGTGAGGTGTCCCTGGCCATTGCAGGGGGGTTGGAACTAGATGATCTTATGGTCCTTTCCAACCCTAACTATTCTATGATTCTGTGATGTAAAACAAGCCCACTCAGAGCAGCCAGGGTGTTCCGGTAGTGGCCTTGTGGTGGAAGTTAAAGAGTGCATCCTGCCTCTGCAAATTAATTTTGTGGAAATTCATAGAATCAGCCGAACCACACAGCTTGGTGTCATCGGCAAACTTGCTGAGGACGCACTCAGTCCCACTGTCCATGTCACCAGCAAAGATGTTGAACAAGACTGGTCACAATATCATTCATCATTCTCACAGGAGGATTCGCGAAACCTCTGTGAGTCATGCAAGGCCAGTCCAGGCAGTCCAATAAAGATTATGCAAATACTTTCTTTTCTCCGTTTCTGTGAGTAATTTACGGTCACCAGTGTTCCTCAGATGGCCAGCAGTGTTCTACAACTGAGTGGCAGACAGAGGCCTTACATTTGGATTTGATGATCAAGATAACAGTAGTTGAGTACTGATTTGGGAATTTGTGATAGTACAGTAATCCCACTTGAACAGTGAAATGCCTGGATCTTCCATTTGTCTGCAGTCTGCCTTATAACTCACCTTAATTAGATTAATGCACAGGTATTATCACCTGGGAAATGTTAATAGATTTGAAGGGCTGATCTGTTCTCTCACTGAAGTTTAGATTATTTTTACTTTCTTGTGTTTGAAAAGAATAATTAAGGCTGAAGTATTTACAGCCATCAGAGAAATAATAATTTTTGGACAGTACTTTTGCCACTGAATTTTAAGATCTTTACTGTTTACATTGCTGATGAAAATCAAGCTTTTACTGCAGTTCAGTAATGGGGGAAGTTCATCTCCATGGAGAGAACTTGCACAAAGCTTGTGCTGCAATCAGTTCCCACATAAGACTTGTTCGAGAGACCGTTACAGTGATTTCAGCTAAGCAGGTGCAAGCTAAGTTGTAGTCTACCCTGTAAAATCATCAAGAGAGTCATTGCTCAGTTTCTGAGTATAAAATCTGTACCACAAATGCTAATGGAGATGTTCAGTAACTGGAATAATGTTATTTAATTGCAATGCTGTATGAGTTGTGTCTGACAAGCAAAAAATTATTTGTTACATTAGTATATTTGATGCAGGCAGACATAAGTATACTCGATATGGGCAGATTCATGACCAGTATGTGGTCGTGAGACACCATTATTTTTCTGGCACTTCTCAGAATAGACACCAGAAGGTGAAGATCTTGGGTTGCCTCCTTTGTGTGCGTTAACTAGCACAGTTCTATAAAATAACATCTATGTTACATTTTATGAGTTTCTGTTAAAGCTTCCTAGTACTGCAAGTGATTTTTTTTTTCTTGACTGTTCTTGTGCATGCATATATATACATGAAAAGTTATGAAACTATATTTCACTACTACGTGAACACTTCATCAGGAATTTTTAGCCACCAAACTGGGAAGAGTGAGTACAAGGGAGGGCAGCTCTGTCATAGTCACTTCACTGACTTTTTCCAGCAATTCATTACCCTGAGGGTATTTCCAAACAAGATTTTTAGCATTTACGAGGTCAAAGATACTATAGGAATTCCTAAGTAGCTGCTGTTGAGAAAGCAGAGTAGAGCTAGTTCATTTTGGGTAGGCATGAGTTTTCATTAGTGTTTCTTGTTATCCTGCCTCCTCTGGTTTTGAGTTTTGGGGTGTTTTTGTTTGGTTTTGGTTTTGTTGGGTTTTTTTTTAATTATTTGGTTATCCATCTTTAAGGATATAATAACTGGTTCCAAACAGCATTTTGTCCTTGATTGCATATTTTTAAAAAGAAGAGGCAGAATAAAAACCATAGGCTCTGCTACAGGGTGTTTGTGTCTCTCCATCCAGTATTTTTCTGTTATTTTAGCCAGGGGAATAAAACAAACAAACAAACAAACAGAAATAATTTTAAATCTGTCTTATGTAGGGTGTTTTGGTTGTTTTCTTCCCCCCCTCTCCTTGGAGCTTCTAACAAAGATGTTCATGGTGTTTACATTCATATATGGTGATGATGCATATGTGGATGTCAGTGAGTGTTATTCTTGTTTTTAAAGTTTGATGTGATTTTACACTGAGCTTATTATATGCAGCCCAAAAGTGAAATATAAATGTGGAGGTTATAAAATGGTCCTGATTTATACCATCTGTAATATCATTTTGTCAGACCTTAGTGAAATGAGCATTAGGCTCATGTACTTTTAATTTAATATAGGCTAAATACTGGTGCTTTTTTCTCTTGCGGGACATAGATGCTCAAACCCAAGGAACTGCCACCTCTGCAGAGTTTATTGCATGCGTCTTAATTTTAACAGCAGTGGACCTTTCTAACAGTGCTCAGCAGCGATTTGAGAGGGGGAACTATTTTGCTCTGGGTATTTTGATATTAATGCAAAATGGTTGTTCATCTTTAGCTAGAATAGTCATCTCTCCTTTCTTTATTTATGGTGTTTTTATCTGTATAGAAACTAGAACAAAGCAAAATCTTTCTTCTTGTAAGGAAGGTGGTGAAAGCACTATTTTATCCTTTGCTCATCCTTATCGACATTCAGGTTTGATTTATTTTTAGTGAACTTGGGCTTGCCCCTGCACTTATAGGGAGCATGTATGGGCAATTAAACAGAAGTATCTTGCAGGGATGCTTAAAAACAAGACGGCTATCAATAGGAGATGGTGGTAGTAATGTACATGCTATAAAGGAAGTGAGCATGGCACAAGTCTAAAAAAGATTTTTCTGTGGAAAAGGTTTTCTGTGGAAGAGCTTTTGGGACTTCAGCATCCTTGTGAAGGGAAGGGATTCAAAAGCACACCATACTCCATATCACTGTCACTCTGTTGTCTGTGAGATGAGAGATGAGCAGACCTCCACCTGTTTCTCTTCTAAGAATATAGCTTGCAGATATCTTTGCATATGGGTGATTGACTTCAGGCCTTCACTCTTTTCATGCCTTAATTTTTTTCCTTCAGATTACACCCAGCTGTTTTCCTTAATAGCCCTAGAAGGGACAGTTAAGAAATACATTCAAATGAGGACTGGTAACCAGATACCAGTATCTTATCATCCAAGTAAGGTTCATATTGCCTGTCATTTCTATTTCTCATGTGCAATTTCCAGTGCTGACAAGTCACCTGTCAAAGATTGTCAGCTGCCCAAACACATTTGTCAGATACAGTTTGGATACAGCTTATTTCTGCATTTTGTTTTGGTTTATTTTGTGGTGGGTTGTTGGTTTTTGTTTTGTTGGGTATTTTTTAATGTTTGCTACAACTACAGTTCTTAGAAGCCACAATTAAATGTGTTTTTTTTCCAAAGTGAAAACAGTAATCTCTTTGGAACTGGCCCTGTGAGCCGCTTCATTTGTAGGAGCATAATGCTGCTTCTTTGGTACCTGTGAGGGGTGTTGGGGATGCTTTCCTCTAAGGTAGGTGATCAGATGGTGTGTTTTGTGTTCTGTGAACACATAAAATGGTTACATGGCAAATCTTTGGGAATGTATTTCTTAAAATGAAGTGTATGACTTGAGGAACATATGAAGATTTGTAAAGCTTTAGAGCCTTTCTGTGTCCTTGTCTTGGCAGTTTACTATCAAGGCTCCTAAATGTATTCAGTGAGATGTTGACAGTCTAGGTATTTTTAAGATGACATCTTATTCACACTAAGTACATTTCCTCTTGAAGTAGTTAGCAAAACAAATTTTCCTTGCAGTTGCCTATATGCCAAAATCATCACCTAAAGCTTTGAAAGGTCAAAATGCCTTCCCTTGAGGATTGGATATCAACCATATAAAACCTTTCAAAAATAGGTATATGTGGTGGTATACATATAGATATATGTGTGCCAGCCTCAAGACACCTTTTAAATATAGGCATGTGTGGTGTTCATTTGCAAAGCAAATAGACAAAACTTGCTGAGGAGCATCAACGCTCTTCCTAGTGGGTGAGCAAACCACACTGTTACTTGCAGAGGGTACCAGCTGCTCACGTGGAGAGTGAGCTCTGGGTGGTTACCTCCCCTGCAACAACTCAGAGGGCTATTGCTGGTCAACTGCACTGCTCCTACCTAGCATTTTCTCTTTCTGCAGCTGAGCAGATGATCCGAGTCTTTGTCAGTCTGATGTAAGCTCTTAGCACTATGAAAACAAATGCTAAGGAGAAAGGGGGGGGGGGGGGGGGAGGGAAGTAGAGCAAGCATATTGAACAAAACAGCACAGAGCTTCTAATGTATTCCTACATTGTACTTAACTTTAGACCCTTACCTGAGGTGTTCGAATTAGGGATGTAATTGCTTTGAAGTAGGTTTTCACATGAAGGCCACAGAGAAGTCTGTGATCACAAGAACGTGCAGAGTTGGACCTGGACTTTTCAGATCTGTTAAGGTCAGCACCTTATTACTGGTCCAGCCTTACCTCTGATTTCAGTTAGTGCAAGGTTAGGTCCCCAGGTGACACAGATGCCATGCTTAGCCTATTGATAATGTTTTACCATGAAATCAGATTTGGAGTTTAAAAAAAGGTGTGGGGGGAGTGCTGTTCAAATTTGGCCTTTACATGGGTCTTTTTGTATCTTTAAAACCCCGTAGTTAGTAGCTTTTATGTTCTCTCTCACAAGAATGTTGTTATGTTCGTTTAAATAGTATTTATAGAATTTATAGAAATTGAAGCTCCTTTCCAAACAGCAGAAAAAGCAAGATGACAGCTGCTGGCAGAGTAATACATGTTTTTCAAGGAAAAACTAGCATCATGGGATAAAGCAGCAGACCTCTAATGTACAAATGGCATGGAAAGGGCTGCTCGTGGCAGCAGCAGAACACCCCCCCACCCCCCCCAGGAGCTGTGAGCAGCTGCGATGCCATTGGCGCACATCACCAGTGACCGCAGCTTCTCTTGTGGCAGGGGTAAGGGTTATTAAAGGACATTCATCCCTGAGATGCCTGGAGGCTACTCCAGTCCTTCCATGAAAAGAGTTTATTTTTCTTATTATTTGGACAAAAGAAACATGAAGGATTTGCACAGTGTTTTCTGTCTCTCAGAACTCATTCACCATTCATTTACCAACTATGTAACGTGCAGCCCCTGCTGTGAATTGGCAGATTTTCCTCAAGAAATGTAGACACTAACTATTATAAATTTGCTGATCTTTAGCTGCAGCACAGTGCTTGTCATTAATAGGGGTAGTTTCTTCTTGATGATTCCTTGATGGGTATCATACCTTGGAAACTGACAGCTCTGTAAGTAAACCCATGCGTAATGTCACTGGAAACAAAAAGTCAAAGCTCTGCAGGTGTGGGAGAGACAGCAAGCATATCATTGGAGAGTGCAGTGTAAGACAAGTAGGATAGGATGATGGATGTGCAAACTAGCTGTCTGCCCTGTCTGCTGATTTTTTTGTCTAGTGTTATTAGTAGGAAAGATACTTAATATGATGCTCTTTGTCTGCGGGATTATTTTAGCTTGAATGGAGAGAATTATCATCACATTATTGTCATTCAAGAAATGAGGGTCACAAGTGAAGTTGAAAGTAAGAACAATTGCAAACAAACTGCAGCATAAGAAATTAGCAAGCATGATTAGCCTTTATTTTAAAAACATTAAAAACATTTTAAAAATAGTTAAACTTTATGTTTCATTGAACATAATGTTCAGAACCATTTAGAACCAAGCACTGGTTATAGGGGAAGTATAGTAAAAAAACAAAAGCTTCTTAACGGCAACCCTCCTTCTTATTCTGAGCACCTGTTGTTGCTTTCAAATTGCATTTTAGTTCAAGAAATAGCTTTAGTAAAGTAAATTAAGTCAGCAAATGTACAAAGTTGGCACGGTTTCCGCAGGGATTTAATAGGGATATGTGTCCATAGAATCATAGAATACTTAGGGTTGGAAAGGAACTTAAGGTCATCTAGTTCCAACCCCCCTGCAATGGCCAGGGACACCTCGCACTAAACCATGCCACCCAAGGCTGCGTCCAACCTGATCTTGAACACTGCCAGGGATGGAGCATTCACAACCTCCCTAGGCAACCTATTCCAGTGCCTCACCACCCTAACAGGAAAGAATTTCCTCCTTATATCCAATCTAAACTTCCCCTGTTTAAGTTTTAACCCGTTACCCCTTGTCTTATCACTACAGTCCCTAATGAAGAGTCCCTCCCCAGCATCCCTATAGGCCCCCTTCAGATACTGGAAGGCTGCTATGAGGTCTCCATGCAGCCTTCTCTTCTCCAGGCTGAACAGTCCAAACTTCGTCAGCCTATCTTCATACGGGAGGTGCTTCCGTCCCCTGATCATCCTTGTGGCCCTCCTCTGGACTTGTTCCAACAGTTCCATGTCCTTTTTATGTTGAGGACACCAGAACTGCACACAATACTCCAGGTGAGGTCTCACAAGAGCAGAGTAGAGGGGCAGGATCACCTCCTTCGACCTGCTGGTCATGGTCCTTTTGATGCAGCCCAGCACACAGCTGGCTTTCTGGGCTGCAAGCGCACACTGCAGCCAGCTCATGTTCATTTTCTCATCAACCAACACCCCCAAGTCCTTCTCCGCAGGGCTGCTCTGAATCTCTTCTCTGCCCAACCTGTAGCTGTGCCTGGGATTGCTCCGACCCAGATGTAGGACCTTGCACTTGGCATGGTTAAACTTCATGAGGTTGGCATCAGCCCACCTCACAAGCGTGTCGAGGTCCCTCTGGATGGCATTCCTTCCCTCCAGGGTATCAACCAAACCACACAGCTTGGTGTCATCGGCAAACTTGCTGAGGGCGCACTCAATCCCACTGTCCATGTCAGCAACAAAGATGTTAAACAAGACAGGTCCCAACACCAATCCCTGAGGGACACCACTCATTACTGGTCTCCAGCTGGACATTGAGCCACTGACCACAACTCTTTGTGTGCAGCCGGCCTCCAGCCAGTTCTTTATCCACTGAGTGGTCCATCCATCAAATTGATGTCTCTCCAATTTAGAGTCAAGGATTTTGTGTGGGACAGTGTTGAACGCTTTACACAAGTCCAGGTAGATGACATCAACTGCTCTACCCCTGTCCATCAGTTCCGTAGCCCCATCATAGAAGGCCACCAAATTGGTCAGGCAGGATTTCCCCTTAGTGAAGCCATACTGGGTGTCACCAAGCACCTTGTTCTTTTTCATGTGCCTTAGCATGCCTTCCAGGAGAATCTGCTCCAAGATTTTGCCAGGCACAGAGGTGAGACTGCCTGATCTGTAATTCCCCGGGTCATCCATTTTCCCCTTCTTGAAAATGGGGGTTATATTTCCCTTTTTCCAGCTGTCAGGAACTTCACCTGACTGCCATGATTTCTCAAGTATGATGGCCAGTGGCTTAGCAACTTCATTTGCCAGCTCCTTCAGGACCCGCGGATGGATTTCATCGGGTCCCATGGGCTTGTGCATGTTCAGATTTTTAAGATGGTCTCTAACCAGATCCTCTCCTACAGTGGGCCCAAGGTCTTCATTCTCACAGTCCCTGCATCTGCCTTCCAAGACTTGGGTGGTGTGGTCAGAGCCTTTGCCAGTGAAGACCGAGGCAAAGAAGTCATTCAGAACCTCAGCCTTCTCCAAATCCTGTGTAGCCAGTTCTCTCAAGAGCTTCCTGAGGGGGCCTACGTTCTCCCTAGTCTGTTTTTTTTTGCTGCGTACCTGTAGAATCCCTTTCTGTTATCCTTAACATCCCTAGCCAAGTTTATTTCTAACTGGGCCTTAGCTTTCCTAACCTGGTCATGCACGGACCCATTTTATATGTATATAATTTGTGTACATATTATATGTGTTTATCTCTCTAATGAGAGAGACACTGCACTGTATTAGCAAATCAAGTTGGTTAGTGGTTTCTCTGGTCCCTTTACTTTTATGTTTCATTTCTATTCCTCGCTATACACTATTTGTTTTTCTTTTATATACTTACATATCTCTTCCTCTTTGTTGCTATTAAGAAACCATAATGTGTGCTACATATGTATGTATGCACATATTTTTCTGTACTTGAAACCATGAATTAAGTTCGATCTACTTATTAGGGATTGTATAATAGGATTGTTTGATACAGCAGATAGGTGATGCTCTGTGATCTGAGGTAGATTGTCCCGTCCCCTTTTCCAACGCTTTTTTCCAACCCTTATATGTCCCATTAAAAACATAAGTACTTTCCTAAAAAAGCACGGGATTGGAACAAGCCTTCAGATAGACTGTCCAGTGCTCTGCTATTGTAGGCAATAGCCTAATCTCCTTTTTTAGTTTTTCTGTTTCTGTCCTAGGAACAGTTAGGTCTTTTGCCATCACTGCATGGAAGCTGGATTCATATCAACACTTTGCATAGCATTAGAAATATAGTACGATTTATTTTTTTTTTTTAGGGAGGAAAAAAAGGCCCACAATTCTGTAGGATGTTCAGTATTGTAAATGCTCAATGGAGTTATAATGCATCACATCCTGTGCACCCTGCAAAGATGTTACTTGTAGTTTCAGAAATGCTCATGCCAGATAAGGGAACATAACTCTCCAGATGTAACAAATTGTGTTATAATCAGATAGTTGCGATCAAGTATTCTCTATTCTCTATTGCTGTGAAAGTCTGTCTGCAAGCGCATCTCCATAGCATATTTGAAAAGGAGTGCTGGAGAAGACCTCTCTTTAGAGAATATGCCTGCTCACTCCTCAGTAAAATGGATGGAGGATCAGAAATTAAAAAAAAAAAAAGACTCACTGTGACTAGCTACAGTGTTTCAGTAATAAATCTATCTAAATTTGGCATGGAACTCCAGGAACCAGTTGTCCTAGTTATTTACCCATTCAGTTTTCCTAGATGTTTGTCCCTTGCCTCTATAGTAATTATATACTGTATGTTTTAAGAACTAGAGGTAGGATTTCAGTAATGACTGGTGGGCTGCACCTCAAATGCTGTGTTAAGTTCTGGGCCCCTTGCTACAAGGGAGACATTGAGGTGCTGGAGCAGACATACAGGGACCAGAAAAAGGCAACCAAGCTGGTGAAGGGTGTGGAGAGCAAGTCCTGAGAGGAGCAGCTGAGGAAACTGGGGTTGTTTAGCCTGGGGAAGAGAAGGCTGAGGGGGGACATTAGTGCTCTTTACAGCTACCGGACAGGAGGTTGTAGTGAGGTGGGGGTTGGTCTCTTTTCCCAAGCAGCAAGCAACAGGACAAGAGGTAACAGCTTCCCACTGCACCAGGGGAGGTTTAGACTGGATATTAGGAAAAAATTCACAGGGAGGGTGATGAGGCATTGGAACAGGCTGCCCAGGGAAATGGTGGAATCACTGACCCTGGAAGTGTTCAAAAACCATATAGATGAGGCCCTCAGAGATATGATTTTGTGGTGGTCTTGCCAGTCGTGAGGTAATGGTTGGACTTGATGATCTTATAGCTCTTTTCCAGCCTGGCTTATTCTGTGATTCTGTGGAATTACCAGACCTGTTTTGTGTTGGGAAGAGGTCACATTTACCACATATTTGCTACCCCAAAGATGGCAGTTACTCAAAATTTCTTGTCTAAGATTTTAATAAATAATATCATTGCTAGCTGCATGATGGTCTTTCTGTGGCAGTGTCTTCCAAAGAAACGTGATGATCTTCCAGGCCAGAGTCTGATTGGACTTTGTTTTGTTATTTGCATCAGTGGACAAAAAAACAATAGTGAATGAAAATGGAAATTTAAAAGCATAACAAAAATTAAATTAGTGTCTGTTGTGTACAGCTGTTTCCTTGCCACAAGACTAGGCCTCTTCCAAATGGAGCATATGTGAGGATAAGAAGCACAGGGAAGTAACCGTGGTTCAAAAACTATAATTATGTACTGAGGTTCATAAGATGTAATAACTGCACAACATTTTTGATTGGAAGGAAAATAAAAAAAATATAAAAAGGAGCTCAAAGACCCAGATGTAAAAGCTCATTGAACTTCATGGAAAGCATCCTGTTTGGGTGCAATACATTGTTGTTTACATTGTACTTAGTAGATTAGGCCAGGAGTTCCTTAAATTTTATTGACGGGAGATCATTTCCTGTATGAGATAGCAGTTCAGAAACTGATTAATGTCCAGGATGCAAACACAGTTTGTGATTTTTATAGCATTTAAAAACCAAACAAATAATAAATGAACCAAAATAATCAAGCAATATACAGAAACTTCATGGACCACAAATGGGTCACAGACAACTTTCTCTGGCACACCAACATTTTTGCTCTTTCAATACAAAACAGTTTAGTCCTTCAGCACTTGTGTGAAGATGCTAAGTAGAAAGCAGAGAACCATAAAGGCAGAAGTAAAAATGAGTCCCCTGTGAGTTGAAGCTGTTAGTGAAAGTAATGCTATCTTTGCGTTTATGGGTTAGCAATAAAATTCCTCTTTGCAGAGGGGTAATTCAAGCTTATGCATTATTTAAGTGTGCTGTCAATGGGGCATGTTTTCATATGCTTTACATTTTAGCAAACATAAAAGCCAAAAGTCATCTTAATACTTAGGGCAATTCTTCTTCCTTTCTTTCTCTGCTTCAGTATGTTGTGTCTAAAATGAAATTGGAAATAGTCGAAGTAGCTGTGGACTCAACACCTGTAGTCAGATGTTAAATGTAAATGCTGGAAGCATCTTTAAAATGACCTCATAAAATGATAACATTTGCTCTGTGTTTAAAGAAGTTGAATTTTCAGATGACAAATTTGCTTCCTTATGAGGCTGTTATCAGAAGGCATTGGTTTATTTTCATCTGTGATTTTCATTTTGGAAGTTATCAATTTGTATCTAATTGGAGGGAGGGAGGCTTTGGTTAATCTTTTTTACATTCAAATGTATGCTTGGATGTTTAATCTAAAGAAAAAACAGGTTGTACAGAATTTGAATCAAATGTTATCTTTAACTTTTAACAAGATTCTTATTTAAAATAGAAAAGAGACAAATTATATCAAGGTAACTGTTGTCACTTTGCTATAAGTCTTATCATTAAGTGTGCTGGTATGGCTAATCTGTAAATTCATATGCTGTCTCAAGTCTTCATGAGATAAGTAGGGCTATTTTATAACAGGTAGTAGCATCTTTGATGGCGATAGCTAAAAAAAAAAACCACAGTGTTACTTGAACAATTACCTTTTTTTTTTCCTAAATTTTCCATAGCAGTTTGGTCTGTGTGATCTATGAAATGTCTAACATGAGCAGTGTCTAAGCTTTAAAGGTCTGGTTTTTAGTGGTGATTAAGTACCTTCTACTCCTTAATAGTCATCATAAGTCTTAGTGGCTCCTAGCCTTTGAAGATGAAGCTATTTCAGCGTTATCCTCGGGATTTTCTTAACTTCTTTTGTAATATTGTTAGGCATGACTGGCAAGTACAGTTATGTTGTTGCATTTTGCCTCAGGGTGGATGAAATGATGGCTCTGTGCATGGGAGTTACATCAAAATGAAAACAAAATTTTGACAAATCTGTGCTATTTTTGTTTAGGTGGAAAGGACAGAGCAAAATCTCTGCCAAAGTACAGCTGCGTGTATTGCTATGATAGAATATTTTATTTACTGCTCTTCCAATAAAAAATATTTCTTTAAAAAAAAAGCAATATATGATACAATCCATCTAGTGGCATGATATAATCTACCCGACTGGGGACAGGACTAGTGACTGTAATCAAGTAGAAGCAAGTGTTTTTTTGGAAAATCTTAAATGGGATTCTTAGCTATGTAATAACAGAGAGGTGGTTTGTCATACTCACTTCTCCCCTTAATCTTTGTGCATGCATGAAGAAACAGTTTGCTTGTGGTTGTATAATGATTCGGAGGTTGATGATTCAGGATGACAAGCTCCATTCATCCAAATGTTCTGAAGTTCTGACCCTTGACTCTCTGAATAGGTGTAGCGCTCACTAAGTAAGTATAAGATCATATTCTTTAGCTGCAAGTTTAGGTTTCATGTATGCATACTTATATCCTAATTCTGAAAATGACTGCTGATTTTATTGTGAAGCATGGAGGGTCTGTCTACTCACAGCTCATCTTAGGACTGGAGTCTTTAGGACGGTCAGTCCATCTCTGTGGGAAGCAAAATATATTTCAAGAATATCTTCTCTGTCTCTTTTAGATGATCAATTATTTGTTTAGATTTATGTAAAAGCACTATTAGATCTGGATGCCCATTAAGTAATTAATTTAACACTCTACTGATTGACTAATACGTGTTTTCTCTGTATATGCTGTGTCTCAAGGCCAGGTTGGACAGAGCCTTGGGCTACATGGTCTAGTATGAGGTATCCCTGCCCATGGCAGGGGGATTGGAA
Source organism: Pezoporus wallicus (assembly GCF_028554395.1). Taxonomy (NCBI): domain Eukaryota; kingdom Metazoa; phylum Chordata; class Aves; order Psittaciformes; family Psittacidae; genus Pezoporus; species Pezoporus wallicus. The sequence goes on from NW_026635157.1 coordinate 4,176,175, forward strand.
CTTAATGATCTTAAGGTCCTTTCTAACCCAAACCATTCTATCGTGCTATGAAAGCAGCTAGGGGAAATCTCCTTGTGTATGAGTGTGAGCATCCCATATATGACTGTTTTTGAAATCAAACTAATTTGAAAAAAAAGGTTTTTAAGATAAAGTCACTAATGGTAAATGGTTTTGCTGCTAATTTCTGCTGCAGGCACTAGGATGACATGCTTTTTTCAGTTTTATACTGAGGTCTCAAGAGATACTGTATTTGTTAAACTGATATTAATTAAAAATGAGAGAGCAAATTGGTAGGTTTAGACTTGATTAGTTTCTCCAGAAAAGCCCAGATAGTTCTAATGTGGAGAGAGGAGTCTAAAACCTCTTTGTTTTCCTTCTACACTCAGTAGCAAAGCAGCCTTTCTGTGTGACTGCTACTGCTGAACCCAGGACACTGTGAAATTTCTATTTTTTAATAATTTGGGACTCTCAATTTTTGTTTTCACATCACTGTTGATATGAGTATTCAGATTCAACCTGATACCAGTGCATGCACCTTCATTTGAAGACAGCAAGAGGTGATGATTTGACGTACAGTCTGATGGTCTCTGAGATTATGGTGGGGGAAATAACTGAAGAGTGTTGGATGGTCCTGTTAGCTACTTCTGTAAAGAAGTACTGCATTCCAGTGTAGAGTGTGATTTTACTGAAAGCATGCAATGCCTTCAAAAAAGGCCTGATGGTGGGGGATGGTGCATTTCCTGACAGCCATGACAAAATGATTCCAGCTGTTCCTGAGAGGCACCTAATGCTGTGCTGAAAATTGCTGATTTGTATATCTTTAGGATTTAAATGCGGCAATGTCTGTTTTGCAGTGTTGTTTAACTAACTGGTTCTAGTTAAGTGGTTGTTAGCACAACACACAGTTTTGGTAATGCTATTTTTGTCTGTAATCTTTTAAGGTTGTGCTGGTGAGATGGAATGAACCATTCCAGAAATTAGCAACCTGTGATGCAGATGGAGGAATATTTGTTTGGATACAATACGAAGGCAGATGGTCGGTGGAACTTGTGAATGATCGTGGGGCACAGGTTGGTATGCATGTTTTCTTGCAGTCAAGAGATCTGTCCTCATCAAGTCCTGGGAGGCAAAATAAAGAGGAAGTGGTGCTTTATACATTTCAAAAACCACAGGAGAAAATGAAACATTTCTTTTTTGAAAACAATATGCAAGAATTGTTACAAAGACACTTTTCAGGGACTGTTGCTTTATCCAATAGCCATGACATCAGAGCTGCACCTGGGCTAATAGTTGCCCTGCCAAGTTCTGTGCAGTGCTACCTTTTGTTAAAACAACAAAGAAGTCCTATATGGCCCATATATCTATTTTCTTATCTTTGATATATTAAGGTAAGCGACTTTACATGGAGCCATGATGGGACTCAAGCGCTTATCTCCTATAGAGATGGATTTGTGCTGGTTGGTTCAGTCAGCGGACAGAGACACTGGTCTTCAGAAATAAACTTGGAGAGTCAGATAACCTGTGGCATATGGACTCCAGATGACCAACAGGTAATGGCGCTTTTAGAGTTATTGTGTTGCATTTATGTGCTATAGAATACATCTCTTAAAAGGTTGTTAAGTGGTCACTTTGTAAGAACAGTTTCCCTCAGAACTGGTGCTCCCACAGATAAAAATTTAATTAATTCTGTCATTCTCATTAGGCAGATATGATAATGTACCAAGTTACCTATCATCACTTTTCACCCCGATTCACATGCAGTCTTATTCAAAGTTAGTTGTTTGAGGCAGGAATCTGTATTTCTACCACTAATTTGTTGATACAGCTATCTTGAAACTGCATTTGAGCAGAGATACAGCCTGGACTAGTAAACACCTGACTGGTTGTTTCTGTATACAGCTGTCCAGTCTACACTTGCAGTAAAAGCAGTTCCAGTGACAGATACAGTTATGTTTTGCCTTCACATGAGCAAACGGATCTAACTGATTGAGTGTCAGAGGCACCTCTCAGCCTTATGCAAGCAACATAATTTCAAAAGAAGGTCATTTTTCCACTGCTGAGCCTAGAAAACTTGATGAACTTTGAAAAATATGGTTAAAAAATCTTTACTGTTTATCTAAAGAAGCATATGATACTGGTCGCATCACCATTTATAGTGGGGCTTCAACTAGCCCATTGATTTCGTGTGTAGATTTTACAATGGCCCTTCGCCATTCACCGTTGAACTTACCGGAATGGTCTTTCCTTCCAAATGCTTGCTGCCAATATGGTTAATGTATGTATAATATACTACTGAAAGAAATTATGGAGATAATAATTTGCAGAAAGGGACTGTGTTATGATCACAACTGGATTATTTTCCGTCCTTCCTTTTACACCACCATGAAAAGGTGCTGGTTCAATATCCAAGGTACCACTGACTTTAATGTAGAATACTATACCATCCAAGATAGAGTTATTTTTGGAATTGCTAGTGGAATAAATAGCACTAATAATATGCATTTTTACAGCAGCATCTCATAATTTTAGAGCTGTGCAAAGAATAATGAATTAATTATTGTAACACTACTCTTTAAAGCCAGGGAGCCTAACTGCCTCTTTTTGACTCTGGGGAAGTGTAAATAAATAATTTACTCAAGATCAAGAGGAAAAGACAAGAACCAGAAGCAGCAGGAGAAACTAAGATCTAATAGCTCTCAGTCCTATGTTTTAAACATGAGGCTACCCCATTTGTGTGATACTCAGTTGTTGCTGCAGTATTTGGAAGTATCTTCACTTGAGTGTGTAATTCGGGGTGACTGACTGCCTTTAATTCAATTTAGGCAATATGTTTGTACTTTCTAATCTGGATGCTTCATAAGCGGTTATTCCAGGGAACACTTGTTAGTGTCCAGATAAGCACATTGAAACATAATGGCCTATTCCAGAGTTACAGACTCTACTGCTGACAAACTCACTGAAATAGAGACCAAAATCAGCTAAGAGCTTGACGTTGCTCTGCACCATCTTCTAACTATGGGGTTTGCATGTTAAGTGATGAGGGATTTTGGTACTGTTCTCTGGAGTTGGTGCAAAGAAGTGGTCTTCTGAAAAGTGTTTAGATGTATTTGCCTCTGGAGGCACAAGGACATACGATTTACTGAAGCACTAGGTAAGAGACTATGCTCAGTTCAAGCTAGTCAGTCTGGGGCAGGGCGGGGGGGGGTTGGGGAAGGACATTGCATATATTACACGCAAATAAGCACATACAGAAATTAATACTCTTACTAACTTACCTCCTGATCTAATTTCTCTGGTGATTTGTAACTGTGCAAGTAAGAACAGAATATTATTCTAGTCTAAATTAGGTTCAGCATCTTCCCTATTGCCTAATGTAAGCTACTTGTCAGTATAGCAAGTGAAAGATAAATTTCAACATTTAAGTTTATATTTTCATACTATTCTTTTTGTCACCGCTTTCTGGCACTGTGAAAATTGCTAATAAAAGTATTCCTGGAAAATGTCCCAGGACCTTTTAGCACAACTTGGAAAGTTAAATTTCGAAGGGGAATGTACTGTTCAGTATCAGTTTTCTATCGTCCTGATTAAAGTTTGCTCATTGTAGTCTATTTACCTCACTCTTCAGTTCTCTTAACTTTCTCCCTCAGCCCCCTGCTGCATCCGTCCTCCTCTTCAAGTTTCACCTGCCATCTTTTCTCCTACCTGTCTCTTCAATACCAGTAGGCTATTGCCTCTGACACTCCTCACCACAACTCTGTGGCATCTCTGCCACAGGGGAGGGTAATTTACTACTACGATCTTTCTATTGAAGACAAGAAATGGTTGGAGCTACATTATTGCCAGCCAATTCTGTCTTGTTTGATAGGATGCGTGTGGCCTCTGGGTTTGTGTCCTCGTTATGCATTGGCTCAGACTTCTAAGTAAAGCACCTGAGATAGTGGCTGATGTCACCTGTGGTTGAATCTCCATAGTTAATGCTTCCCAAGGTCTTCTAAGAGCCTAGACATGAGATGAGAACTAGAGAGATGGCCAGGGTGCAGCACAGTCCTGCTGAAACTGAGCATATAGTTGTATCTTTTAACTGATTTGGTACGCACTTTGTCCTGATGAAGTTATTGGCTGATTTTATTAATACTATATGCAAGCGTTCTGCATTTTCCTGTAGGAAGAGAGTGGTATCATTCTTCTTGCAGCTCTGCTGTTTTCAGGATCTCTTGAGTTCTCCTTATCTCCTGGGCACGAACTGATCATGAGTCATAGGACAGTTGATACAACCTGGTTGACTGGAGTGCTTTCTTTCTCAACATCATATGTCATCAGATGATCTTCTTGTAAAGGTCATTGGCAGATTTTTACTGTGGTCAGAACCAGGTCCCAAATCTGGACTTGAAGCTGTGAGCTTCTTTAGCTAGTTCAAGACATAGGCCTTGTGATTGTGATTCTGCTTATTTAGGCAGAGGACTAGAAGTTAATTTTCTCACTTCAATGTGTGTCTGTAGCTTCCTCATTTAGGTGTTTCCTGCTCCTGTACAGTATAACCAAAGCACATGTCTGGCCAAGGCAGAGAACCTTGTTACACCAATGGCCTCTTGAGGATAATAAGCAAATACACACAACAGGAAGACTCTGCAGGACTGAGTATTTCCTTTCACTGTTTTGAAATGTTGCTTTTTTTAGGGCTACAAGAAGCTGTAGTAGAGCCTACTTCCTCAGGGTCATGTGAAGTATTTTTCTGGTGAGAAGACTCACATAGCGTCATGTAGGGATAAGAAGTATGTTTGAGGTGAAATGTAAATTTGAAATATAAGGGAGTGCTGTACCCTGTCTTGAGACAGTTCTGTGGTGTCATTCCACGCCTGTTTCCAAAGAGGGAGTGTACATACCAAGTAAACGGAATGTCTTCCCAAGTGAGAACTGAAGATTTGGCTTGCCAAAGGGTTTATTTATCATTATACAAGCAACATCAATAAGTAACTGAAGATTTTTCCTAAGCCCACAAGTCATATAAAATATCTTTCTAGTGCTTCGTGTCCCCTCCTGTGCGCTTGCTCAGCTCATAGTGACGTTTTTCTGTCAACCTCTGCCTTTGTGCCCTCCTCTTCTTCTCCCAGATTTTACCTATTGAAGAGGCTTATCTCCATTCACGATGGGGAAAGGCACAGAGTCACAAGAACTGGGTGAAAACTGTAGAGGGGTCTGATTATACTCTTGTTTATTAGGAATATAGTGTAACTCCCTGAACTTCACTGATGTTTCTGTTGTTGTTCCTGTGTGTGAAAAAAAAAATCAGAAGGAAATCACTCTTGAATAGCGAGAAGCCTTGATGAAAAAGAAAGAATTTAATTTGTGGATATCCCAAGAGATGCTATTAATCTATATTTGTTCCCTGTATCTTATGTAGTGTAAATTACTAGGCTTTTCTGACAGCTGTAACAACCCATATCTATATTCCCCCCTCCTCTTTCCTGTTGTAAGCTTTTTTTTATGGAAATTCAGGGACTGGCCAGGACATGACAGACTACATGTACATGTGAACTTTGCCCACACGCTTCCTTCTGTTTGCTCTGAAAATAGGCATACAAGCAGTTACCTAATTTGATTTGCATCCTGCTGGGTACAACGTGAATTCCTGTATGTGGTCCCATCACAACATTACATGCATTAGTACTAAGAATGTGTAAATACAGGCCCCCAGTTTCAGCCTGTTCTGTGTCTAATCCTACAAAACTCTGCTCATGGTGGAAGAGAAAAGCAGCACTGTGTTAGGAACAGGTACTGTGTATACTGCTGGGTCTTACAAGATGCTGGAAGAAAACTATGAGACCTGTAGCAGATGAAACCGGTGTGTGAAAACACAGGGGGTGGGAGGTCTTGATGTTGTTTGTTTGCTTGTTTCTTTAATGTTTTGTAGTTTGCAATAGCTGTGCGAGAAGGCAGTTTCTATGCTGTTACTCACTCCTGCTTCCAGCCCTTGCCATCCCTACTCCCCTGGCAACCACAGGTGCTTCAGCATCCTTTTATCTGACAGGCACAAGGCAGGTGCAGGCTTCAGCTCCTTCACCCTGCCTGCAGCACCCTGCCCGCAGTGCTTCAGGGTGGAGCCCAGGACCAAGAAAGGATTTTTCCCATGAAGAAGGGGATGCATACTACTTTCTATGTTCAACAGTGTAGTTTGATGGGATCTATGTGGTGGTACTGCATTCAGAAATAGTTGTTCTGAACAATTCTAAGATGAAAACAGGGAAGGTAGCCTCACCTAGCTTCCAGAACATGGCTTAAAAATAAGGAATTTGTAAACGTTTGGACGTATTGCATCTGTGTGGGCCATGGTGTCATCTTCTCATGTATGTCTTCTCATCACCTGTAGCTCTGAAAGGAGGAGTTAGTGCTTCCATTCACTCTACTGTCTCAATCAGGCATGATTCAGGCAGTCTTTGCTATTGTGATAGTCACACTGATCAAGTTTAATTATGCTCAGACATCTAGCTGTGTGGAAAAAAAATCTTTAACACAGCCTTCTAATGAGTTGACAGAATGATGAAAGGGAGCTACAAACAGGCAACTGGGGCAATATAGGGAAGGCAAATATTTACCTTAATTATTATGAATGGAAGGAAGGATGAAATGAAAAAGAAAATACAGCCTGTTAAATTTGAAAGTGTAAGCAATGGCATTGGTCTTTATTAGAATATTTCTTGTCCCTATGCAGGATCTTTACAGGTTCACATAAAGGAGCCTTTAAAATGCCAGGGAATGTCTGTATTTTTGTGTCTTAACATATAAAAATGCATCCTTTCCCCCCATTAGTTCTGGGTGCAGAGGCTATCAAATTACTTTACTTATGTTTACAGTGACTAGGGACACTCAGAATTGCACTGTAAGGTACAGTCTTTGAGGAAGAACTGAAAGACTTTTATTGATGGATGAATTACTCAGATTACTGGAAAAATGGCTAGAGGCTTTTTATAGCATTGAAGAAGTGTCATTAATTAACTAGGCAGCTTATTCAAGCCACAAGGGCTGCAGACAATGGTTAAATCGTTAAATCTCATGTAAGGATTTTAACATTGCATGCTGCATAATTGAGCAGCACTATTAAAAAGCAAAAAGAGGACGGGAAGGAGACTTCAGTTGTCTTTCAAGATAAATCCAGTTGTTATATAAACCAAACAGATAAACAAAACCCACCACAGTTTAACTGCCTTTAATATTTTGAACTATTTTTAGAAGCATTTCAAACCTTTGTGGCAGGCTTGCTATTAAAATTAATGATTTCTGCTTGCTTGTGCTAAGGGTTCTCTGTTTACTATCCTATGGTAGACTATCCTTTTATAGATGAAATATGTGGGGCTTTATATATACTTAAAAAGTTTAAATGTTTTTCCACAGAGTTTGTATTCTTGTTTTATATGGTTATACATGCTGTTAGCCAGTAACACTTTGATTTTGTTTTTTGCTTGATGACTTGATTTTTATGATAACACATAATACTGACAGACAGATTTTGTGTGAAAAAGTAATGTGGATTCTAAGTGCTAGTTAACCTTTCTTTTTCCCATCTCTTTTTATTATGTTGTTTTAAAGCTCCATTATGCAGCTATTTCTGAAATAATGGATTTCTCTGTTTTTTTCCCCCCCAGTGTCTATATATAGTTTTATTGGCATTGTCTTTCCTTTGCCTTTTTCCTGCATCATTCTGCTGACAGAATGTCGTCCAAGAAGAAGTCAAGAGTTAAATATCACGATGAAGTGTGCCTCTTTTTAGTTGTGCTCTCCTTTTCTCACTAGCAGTGAGCAGCTACACTGCAGATTTCCCTACTCAGAGGAGGACTTTGTAGGCTTTGCCTTGAGTTTTGGAGAGGGTAGAGAATAAGGGCATTCTCCTTGGAGCCTCAGGGGTTCACCCACAGCTTCAGGAGCTGTGGCATTTCTGCAGATTTATTCCAGACTTGATTATTCCTGCCAGAAATCCTAGCTGATACTGCGCAGTTATTGAGGCAGTAATTGGAAGGAGCAAAGCAACAAGGTGATGCTTCAATGTTCTTTCTTCTTCCCACTCGCTTCATCTGTGTCTTGCCTAATCTTTCCCTTGATGCTCTTCATCCAGCCTGTAGAGGCAAGAGACTAAGAGAGCTGATGAGATGGTGCCATTTGTTCCAGTCATGAGGGCTGTAACATAGGGGATGTTTATGGGCTGACAGCATCATAGTAGCTCCTGCAGTGTTTCATGTCAACACTGTTTCAGATGAGTCTTGCAAAGAAGTTTTTCCCTTTATGATTCTGTCTGAAAGGAGTAACAACAACAATTGCTTATCCTTGTAGACAGGGTATTTTGATGTTTGTTACTGTAAAAAACAAATGGCTGAATGGATTTCTGCATCCCCCTGGATGCGCAGTCTACTAGGACACACAGATCACCTTCAACAGTGTATAACTCTTCACTTTGATCTGATGTGACACTAAGATAGGTTGCAATATTCTTATGTTAGTGGATCAGAATATGGGGTTTGTTAAGCTCTGCACTCTACCATGTCTTCCCTTCCCTCAAGAAAGGAAGGATGTCAATGGCAGTGACAAACCAGAGGTGGAGGGAGAGCTGAAGACTTGGTGCTGATCAGTTAATGTGTCTACTTAGCATTTTTATACCCAATGCTGTTTTGCATTTTTGGGTTGTCAGTGTTTGAGTCAGCAAAGTAAAGATGAGCACAAACAGCAACACGACTAGTCTCTGTGTGTGAAGTGTCAGGAAGAAAGAAGTCGTTTGCCTCTCCTCTAACCTTGCTGGCACTCATACAGAAAGATTTGTTCACATAGCCTGAAGTCCTCAGTTCTTTGGGACAGGAAGTAGTTACTTGAAACTGTGTTTCTGAAAAGCTCTGTGTTATGCTTTGAGGCAGACAGTAAGAACGAGGTTTTGCAATGCACCTGTGGAAAGCAGCAGCACGTACCTAGACTACTTTTGAGGCAATGCAGGAAAAAAACATGGATCCTCTTGCATGAAGCAGCTCTCTTTATAAGAAGTTGTATGTAAGGTAGGAAAATTGCTTAAATTTTTTTGGTCAGATTTTGCATTGGTCAGGATAGGGCATGTGAGTGGGACTGGAATTCTTAGACCGGGCCCCCCCCCCCCCCCCCCCCGAACTGTTAAGGCTTTACAGCATTTTTCAGAAACAGTCTGTGTTATTCCATTGCCAAAGCCACTTGGCTGAGAAGGCTTTGGCCCCAGGGCCCTTTTGATTCATCCAGAGCTCTGTGGTCTGTTCAGTTCAAAAGAAATACAGCTGCCAGAGTGGCTGATTTAAACTTTATTATCACAGGGACTTGATCCATCAACTTTTTGGGAAGTGTAGTAACACCAGGAGCCAAATGAGGTCTTGAACTTGGATCAGATGTGTTCAAGCCTGAGAACAGTCTGAGACCTTGGTGTAAGGAAGGAGGATTAAAGTGACTGAATCCAGAGAAGATTTGTGAATTTCTGTGCTGGGTCTTTTCTGGGAAAACAGGGTGGCCAAGTTTCACAGTAAATTGCAGATGAGAGGTGATATTTCTGGAAAGTGATATGACATGATTTTTTGATAAAAAGCAATAGTATGCCAGTGGAATGTGGGAGCAATATCTCTTTATTCTCCAAGACCTTTCCCATCAGCATTTCATCCTGTGTGGATTCCACTTGAGCTCTCTGCTCTTTGTCCAGGAGCCAGTTTCTTGTCAGTGTTCAGACGTTGTTGGCAACTGCATTGGCTGAGAAGGGATTAAGCCTTCCCTATCTTACTTGCTTTTAGGAGGATAGTCATTCTTTAATGCCTCTTTTGGTAACAGTTTATTAGTCAACCTATCTCCATGTTGACTCAGTTAGATTTGACCTCACCCATTCTTCATATTTCCTGACCAAGCTGAGTTTTCCCTCTCTGCCTGCACCCAAGACTTAGAAGGAGATTGCAGAAGTTGAGAGGCTGGCTTCCATTAGCATATAGCTTAACCCAGGAGCTTCTCAATTTTCTATCATGAAATTCAAAACAGCAAGGACATTGCTTCTAAGCTGCTTTGTGTTGCATTTCCACTGGTCGAGAGTGCAATCCTTGTTGCTAAGGAATACCGTTTTCAATTAGGAAAAAAAACAAACCACAAAACCCAAAAAGAAGCTCTCAGACTTCTGGAACTCTGAAGGAAATTCTAGCTTTAGCAGGCAATATATCTTTCAGGAAATAACTGAAACCTGGCTTGGGAACAATGCAGAAGACTGCCAAGTGTATCAGTTGACTTCTTTGCTCGATTGAGTGGTTGTTGTTAAAACTGACTGCTTTTTCCCACCTAACAGTACCAAACAGTTGTTTTTGTTGCTATATATAATTGGATATATGTGAAGAATATATGTTTTCGTAGATAAGTGTGCACTTTCCTGGCAAAATTTAGTGAGAAAACAGTACCACTGCTTGAAGAGCATTCCAGAGTACTTCCGCTGTGGGAGCTCACTGATCCACGCTTGGAGTCCTGTCCATGTTAAAAGCCACAGATGTTCCTCCAATGTATTTACTTTGTCTTCTTATTTGACGGCTTTGTAATAGTTTTCTAGATCTTATGGACTTTGTAAGAGAGAGAGGGAACAAGCCTGAAAGTAGGTAATTAAACCAGTGCTGCTTTTGAAAGTGTTAATGGCCTCAAATGATAATTTCACTGCTGTGTACATATACAGTTAGCTGGATGATCTTGTGGTGTATCATCCATGTGTGGGGCTGGTAACTCCTCATGTCCAAAGGAAACAAAGACTTTTCTTAGTTGTTTCAGACATAAAGGCAGTCAAAGAAAACACAGTATTTCCCCCCTGAGCTTGTGTGTGAATTGTGGTGAAGTCTTTTTGTGTTAGTTCAAGAAATCATTTTACAATGGCTGAATTTTTAATGGAAATAAAAGTATTCAGCAGGAGAGCAGCTGTCTCCCTCTTTCTGGTTCTCTCTCTCTTTCTCTTTGTATTTTGAGGTAAAAAGAAGGACAGCCACAAATACCACACTGACAAAAACCAAACTTTCAATTTTTAATGTATTCTAAGAGGCAATTGCTTCAGTGTCTCCTACCTTGTGATGGAGAAACAGTAAGGAATTCAAAATGCTAATATCACAACTAATGGACTGTAAAATGTTGTAACTCAGCCTTTGGAAGACTGGCATTTTTTTTGTTAGGCTAATGAAAGAAAATGTTTAAAGGGAATAATTTTCCACGTATTTCCTATGTTACTAAGCCTATCTCATAAATAGAAGGTTGAGCCATCATTTTGTCTATGAACCAATTTATAGTTCGGTTAATTTTGAATCAGCAGTATAGATTTGTCTATATTAGTATGATGGCATTATGGTGACAACTGTGAAGGCTGTTCCTATCATGAATACTAATGTTTGTCCAGACAGCTAAATCAGGGCAGACAGAACTAATTCAGCTTCCTTGAACTGCTCAGCATCTTCTGACAATGCAAACGCAGTTGGCCTTATTAGCATTTTTGCAGAATGCGATTTCTGAGGTACTGTGATGACTTTGTCCTTTGGGGTGAGAAGGGGGAGGAGGCTGAAGGAAAAAGTGTAAGACAGGTCTAAACTTTGAAAAGGGAAATGCCAGTGAAACAGAACATCAGACGAGGTGGCTGCAAACGCAGAGGTGTGCAGAGTAAGTTGTTAGTGGTAGCATTTGCACTACCTGCTACAAGGGCAACAAGATTTCAGCAGATGTGTGTGCCAAACAGAAAATATGGAAGAATGTAAAGATATGCTGAAGGAGCAAGGACTGGAAAGTGGGTAGGTGGAAGAGGAGTCCTTCAACTTTGCAAGTGCAACTCCTGAGGATGATAAAAAATAAGGACATAAGTTTTTGTGAGATCAGTCATGCTTTACTTGGTTACAAGATGCTGGTGAGGTTTCTGCCCTGAGCTACAAATTCACTGTTATGAGACTCCTCACTTAGTCTGAGGAAATTAAAGGGGTGTCCTGGAAAAGGTTAATTTGAAATCAGCAAGCAGCTCTGTCTGACTGGTACATCCAAAGATTATGAAGGATCTTCAATATGAACTTAGCTGCCAGCCTACATAATCACATCTCTGTCCTAGAAGAACAACATTATTTTCCTGCAGTACCTTTAGAAAAGGGTTTTGGAACACTTAAGAAATGCACAAATGAAATTTACATCTGCAGATGTAAGTACTGCAGATACATCTGCAGAAGTGAACTGCTGCATAAAATAATTACTTTTGTGAGCTAGCAACATTTACATCTGCAGTTGTAAACTGGTTAAAGCAAAAACTGAACATGGAATAACAAAACACCTGTAAACTGGGTTGAAAAGACCTAGGTAGGTTGATTCTTCCAGAGGGAGATCATGACTTACTGGTCTCAGAAGTCTTTGGATGTGTCATTAAAAGTGCTGTCTAGAATAGAATAACCAAAGTGGTGTATGTAGTTCTGAAAGTTGACACATGGCAACACAAATAGGCCCCCCTTAGGATTTCCTGACAGAAATACGATTTCCTGACAGAAATACCTGCATGTGCACTTTAGCATAGTGGAGCCATATCCTCTGCATGAATGATTTGGCAGGTATAGAAACCCCAGCAAATTTAAACTATACATATTTTACTTCTGGTGTTTGGATGGATTAGGAGTGCAGGGAGAACTAGCCAGAAATCAGTCTGCGAAAAGAAAGACTAAGTAGTCAATTTGCATTATTAAGATGGGGACAGTGGATTTGCCTTTATGTTACACTCTGTTTTAAATATTTGTTTATTTATTTATTTATTAAGTTTAAAATACTGCATAAAATAATTACTGTTGTGAGATAGCAACATTTACAAGTGCCGTACAATTATTTGTATGACTCAGGGCTGTAGAAGGCTTGAGTATTTCATGTCCAGTAGAGCTCAGTTTGCTGGACTGGTCCAGTATGCATATTCTAGGAATAAGTAAGAATCACCACAAGCTTGGGTTTCATGGAGAAACAGACACTTGTGTTCCAAGACTGATCCTAACCTTCAGCTCTCGGTATGCTTATAAAACCTGTGTGGGGATTATCCCAGTGCTGTTTATCGGAGTTTTCCCTTCAAAGTATACAACGTCGGGGCACTACTGGAGACTGCTCTGCATTTGTATGACCTTTAGTCAACTATAACTTCACTGAAATTCAGGGTTCCTTATGTTTGATATGTTTTGTAAAGAAATACTGTATTCATGTTGTATAACTGACTCACACTTTGAATGTATTGAGTGATTTTAGGTATTTTTTTACCAGACTATGCATAATTCTACAAGTGGTAATGTGTGTAAAAACAGATGAAATAATGAACAGTACAAATGGAGAGGAGAGGAGAGGAGATGAGAACAAAACAAGGGGCTAAAGAATCTCTTCCAAATAAGTACTTGGGATTTTTTTAATTACCATTGTTATTATTTAGGTTTTGTATTCAGGGGATTAAAAAAACACTATAACTTGTTCACTGACTTTTTCCAACATTCCCTTAGACCTCTTAGATTTGCAAATACCCTCAAAATAATGAATTTAGGCATCTGAAATACCTTTTCATTTCTTCACTGGATCCTTCAGGCATACCGTATGGCTCAACCTTTTTTTCTGAAGGTCAGGAGAGTTTTATTCATCTGGCATAAGTACTTTGAGTGTGGCATTTATAACTTGAGTAATGTTATGGATAATAATACCATTAGACAGTTTTACAGCTTCAGCAGGAGCTCAGCCAGCAGGACTATCAGCCTGATAAATGCTTTAATCTTAAAAGGTTGTATTGCTACAATAACCCTGAAACTTAAAGCTGCTCCTTGAAACTATAGCCTGGCTAAAGAGATGAAGAGGTGCCCTCTGACATTTCTAGGTTGCTAAAGAGCTCTCAGGTTCCACATGCAGCTGTTCTGATTTGGAAATTACTATAGTACTTCATAGTTTTAAATTAATTGGGGGCAGTTCTACTTAAAAGAATTAACTTTAGATTGAGATGAGACTGGACTCTGGGTAATGAGTCCCAACATTTTGTTCCTACCCAATTATAAAGTGTTTCTACAGGATTTTAGGACTCATACTGCTATTTTTAGAAACAACAGTGAGTTTTCTCTCTTCTGTTTAGGTATTTTGCAGTTATAAAACCCCTACATGACTGCTAGAAAAACTAATCTATAGAGTAGGCTGAAAGTGGTGTAAGAAGCTAGCAATGACAACTGGTATGATTTTGGCTTTCTAGAAGAAGTTTGTTTTCTAGAGATCTGAAAGAGTAGTTATGTTCTAAAAGCAGATAGTGAAACGGATGCTTTTAGATCCTGTTCACGGATTATGCATGTTGAGTAGATAAAATAATGAACAGTGTGAAAGGAGGCAGGATGATACAAGTGGAAGAAGAGTAGAATAAAGGACCACAAGGGAAGGAAGTGTGAGATGAACACAGGTCAAGTTACAGCTCTTTTATCTAAAAATAGAAATCTGAGGGCTGTAGCGAACTTTAGTGGCTGTTTTAACCCAGCAGCTATTTAACACAAAAATATTTGTAGCATATAACAATTACAGTTAAAGCAGCCAAATACTGTTTTTCCATCTCTTTTGATGACATGAAACAATTCCATTGATTTTCTTAAGATTATAATGATTTCTCTGGAGTTCCTCTGTTAAACTGCTATTCTAGTTTACAACCTTCTGTGTTTCCTAATATCACTTTAATCATACAAAAAATTTTAGTGCTTCTCGTTTTCAGTAAGACCTTTGAAGCCATGTTCCTTACTGAAACTTTCAAATGTGCAGCCATGACAGCTGCTTCCAAGCTGAGTACTTTTGTGTAAGTGTGATACAATACAGAGTCTGAATGCTGCAAGCCTGTCATGACATCTCAGAAGGAAGATAGAAAGGAAGACATCTGACAGCAGAGGTCACCAAGTGTGATTGGAGGCTTTGAGCAACAACTGTGCAGGGAGATGCTAAATAGGCTATGATTCTTCATCTTGGAGAAGAGATGACTTAAGGGATTAGGTAATAGAGGTCTATGAAGTTGTCACCAATATTGAGAATGTAAGTAGGGAACAATTATACTGTATTTCTTTTAGTGTTAAGAGGAAAAGGTTACCAAGTGAAACTATAAATTATCAAAGAAGAGGGAATACTTTTTTTTGGAAGCTACATGAGTGTGCAGGGGAGGTGTCTGCTCAGTGCATCCTGTTCTTTTACTCTTCCTGAAACACTTGACCACTATTAGAGGTAATATACAAGGCTAGATGACTTTTTAATCCAGGCATATAATTTTTAGAATCTTAAATTTTACAAGCACTGGAAATAGGTGGTAGGCTGAAGGGCAAGTATAAAATTGGGCCTTCCTTTTAGCTTTGTTTTTAATGCTGGCTAGTTTTCAAGTTGATGAGTGCATTTAAACTTGCTTTAAAACATACTTACCTCATATAAAATCATGTGATAGCAGCAGCAGCCATGACTAATGCATTTGGTGTTTGGTGGATTTATTAATCCTTATTTCCTGATGATTTTTTTAATTCATCTGATATGCAGGATCTTAAATTGCTTAAAGCCTCAAGACTGAATATGCTTATAAAAAGAGAAATTGTAGGTTCCAGTCAGTCTGACTTCAGCCAGTGTACATTGGCTGCATAGTAGCTTGCATTATCCATTTTGTATGTGAAATGGTGGATAGAAGCTCTTCTTCATCTCTTCCTGAATGTGTAAAATATTGCCTTCCTCGGGCTGTAATAATCTACCTCCAGTTGACTGATCATACTGCTTTATGCCTCTGCTTTTGGAAGACGTTCTCCCACCTTCTCTCAGCTCATGAACTGAATAACCTGTCTTCCTCTATTCAGCCTTCTATTTCTCACAAACTATTTGAAATCTCCGCTAAGACCTCACTTTTGTCAGCTTTTCCTTTTTGATATTGTTATGACTGACACATACCTCAGTTTCTGCCACCTATTTTAGAAGTTTCTGTATAATCCAAGAATATTTCAGACTCTGTGGTAGCTCTTCTGCCAGCTTGCTTTAGTTGTAGTAATGACCAAGTTTGAATAAAGAGTAATGCGTCATATTAAAGTGAACAAAATGCACCCCACTGTGGAATGTTACTTGCTCACAGATTTTAGGAACTTAAATCTAGGCTCTTCTGCTTTAACTTTATTCTTTGTGTACATCTTTGGTTGTAGCATCCTGTTGTGGCACCATTTCACTTCCCTGACTGCTTTGCTTTCAATTAATTTCCAGCATAGCTAGTTAATTACAAGATGTGTTTGAAGGAGGAAGGGTCCATGTTTGGCTGATGTTTGGTGGGACTGAGGTCTGTTCTGGTATTTTCAGGTACTGTTTGGCACTGCTGATGGGCAAGTTATCGTCATGGACTGCCACGGCCGAATGCTGGCGCACGTGCTCCTTCATGAATCAGATGGCATCCTCAGCATGTCCTGGAACTACCCTAGCTTCCTGGTGGAGGACAGCAGTGAGAGCGACACAGACTCTGATGACTACTCCCCACCACAAGGTAGTGTTGTGTGCACATCCTTCTGCTTCATCTTTGCAAGCACTCACAAAGACAACTTGAACTCCAAGGAGTTTTCATTCTGTATTTAAACAGCAGGATGGCCAAAGTTTCAAGCAGGTAGAGTCTGAAAGATGGTGCATTGCTGTGCAGGTAGCATGGAGAATGGAGCAGAGAGCTGGTGCAGGAGAGTGGATTTGTCTCCACCTTTGCTACCAGCTTCACTGCATGGCTTGCTGCTGCTCATACCTTGTCTGTGCTGCTCTGCCTCCATTTGCACAAATGAGATAACAACACAAAGCTCAAAGCTTTTAGGGCAGGTGAGTAAAAAACACTGGATAGGGGCATAGCAGGTTTCACTGATAAGCAGATATTGTGAGGTTTTGCAGTGGTCCATATGTAAGAAGGTAGTCAGAGTGCAGCTGCAGAAGTTAATGCATTATTATTTAGATTCATGTGAAAAGACACCAGTACTAGATATAGTGGAAAGTACTACATGTTTAATTTTGTCTGTGTTGCATAGGATTTTTATATGCTCCTCATAGTAGTCCTATTCTTGATAGTCCTGACATAAAAAGCTCACTAAATTCCATAGATGGATTAGAAATGAAAGTATTTTCTGCAATTACACAGTGTAAGAAGAAAGACGACTGGTGCTGTCTGGAGTTACTAATTTCCATGCTTAAGAGCACATTGCCAATTTGAGGGTCAGGAAGAAATTCTTCCCTCCACTTAAATGTAAATATAACTCATTGGGAAATCTGTTCTTGTTTCAAACTCTTTGGAAACAATCAGTGGCAAAGACCTAGGAGACATAGGTATCCATGCACAGTCAGCCCCATCCTTCTTATTCAAGTAATGCTAATACTTCTTGTTAATGTTGTTCATTAGTCTAGAAGATCTAGGTAAGATGTTTTTGTGTTCTAGTGTATAAAGTCTGAACTAAATTAGTATCTAAATTAATAAAACAGTGATTGTACAATGAAAATTTAAATATAGAATCATAGAATACCAGGTTGGAAGGAACCTCAAGGATCATCTGGTCCAACCATTCCAGGCAAGCCACGACCTAAGCTAGATGGCCCAGCCAAATCTTTAAACTGTCCAATGCTGGGGAATCCACTACTTCCCTGGGGAGATTATTCCAATGGCTGAATGATCTCATTGTGAAAAATTTTCCTCTTTTGTCCATTTGGAATCTCCCCAAGAGTAACTTGTGCCCATTACCCCTCGTATTTTCCATGTGACTCCTTGTAAAAAGGGAGTTTCCATCTTCTCTGTAGCCACCCTTTAAATACTGGAACCTCTCCTGAGCCTTCTTTTCTGGATGCCGAACAAACCCAGTTCTCTCAGCCTTGCGTAATAGCTAGAAATAATTCTGAACTGCCATCTCAGATCTGAACTGCTGAATTGAGAACTCTTGCAGTTTTAACTGTAATTTGGATTCAGTCCAAAAATCTACCTTGTCCAGAATTGTGTATATATGTCAATAGAATAAGCATAATAAGCATATGTATTTAACAAATAATGGTAGAAGGTAATGTGATCATCTGATAAAAGAGTAGCATATTTTAAAACCGAGTTTTGTTTTGGCATTCGTGCCTCACTTTTGGTACTGTGTGAGATTTTTTACCTTAGAGGAAAAGAAAAAAACTTCAAATTTCCTAGCAAGCTTCTAAAGCAAGACAGAGAACAGCATTAATTTGATGTGTTCATTGTTTAGGTTTTTTTTTAAATGCTGAATTTCCAGTTGGAGGATGGTGAAGTTGCAGAGTACACAGATGAGAACTTAAATGATCTGAATGTGCTAGCTCTTTCTGAGTCAGTCAGGGGTGGGTGGACTCGTTACAAGCCTACAAGCCTATTTTAATAGTTACCCAAACATGATGTGTTTTCTTTAGAGCAGATTGCAGCATAAACCTCTCAAAGGTGACAAGCCTTTGACTCACACAGGTGTGTAGGAAGGACTGGAAGTTTGATGGGTTTTTCTTACTAAATTATATACACAAAGAAGTGGTAATTACTAGACTTATTTCTCCAAAGTGCTTTCTGATCAGCTTTTTTGCAAGTTCGGGAAGCTATACCACTCTTAAGTGGCTCTGCCATTTTTGTTGACTGAAAAAGATGCTGGCTGGGCCTTGAGGGGTACTTTACCAGGGCAGCAGCATCTCCTATCAGAAACTGTAAACAAAATGAGTGAAATGTCAAACGCTACAGATGATGATACTGTTGTTCATACAGTATTTGAACAAGGGAATTTCAGGGAACACTGAAAAAGAAGCCCAGAGGAGTAGAGATTTTGCAGAAATGTCCTGTCTTTAAAGCCAGCTGTTCCATTTGGGCTCACCTTTACATGTGAGCACACTGGATTCTGTTGAGCAGTATCCAATGCCTGTCTCTTAGAACACAGTAATTTGTGAAAAGTCAGTATGTTCTTTTAGAAGTTCTTATAATGTCCCTGTGTGACTCTAGGAGGAGTCTCCAGCACTTGCCCAAGCAGAAAGTGTAACTAACAAATAGCTTTTAATGTGGTTATATTGTTTATTACACTGGTTTTCAACTTGGGTTCCAAGGAAGCTTCCAAAGCACTGGTTTTCAATTTGTGGACACTTTGAAGAAATGACAGTGGAGACAGATTGAAAACCCTCACTGTGTAAGATAATAGTATATGCATAAATCACTTTGGATATACTGTGGTAAAAATTTACAAAGTAAAAACACTGGGGCTTCACAAAAACAGACAACTAACTGGCTAAACCTGCTTTGCTTTTGCCCATTGACATTGCAGCAATAAAGAGGTAGAGTTTGAGGCTTGGAAGCACTCCTGATGGTGGCAGGCTGAAGTACAGTGTACTTCAACCTGAATGTAATTCCTTCTGGTTGGTTGCCTTTTGCTCACCCTAGAGCCTTGTTTTTGCAGACGGACCAGCTGCGTATCCAGTCCCAGTACAGAACACCAAGCCACTACTTACTGTCAGCTTCACGTCGGGAGACATCAGTTTAATGAATAATTACGATGACTTATCTCCTACTATCATCCGCTCAGGGTTGAAAGGTACAAAAGGAAATCACCCCTTCCCTATGCTCTGTTTTTCTTGTATTTTTAATGGTGTGTGTTTATCTCTCCTAACCCAGAAGCACTCTGCCACCGTTATTGCCGTTTCCAGCAGTGACACCTGCTGGTGGGAGAGCAGCGCTTAACTCATGGAGTTTTTGTGTTTGAAATAATGTTTCCGGTTTGGGGATCGTGTTTTTATGGCAATTTTGTAGAGCAACTGATCCGTTTGCTGTTTCCCAGCTGAATGTGCTAATATGTCTATGCTTCTTTGTTTGAATGCCTCTGCTACATAACACTTCCTTTGCACCTTTAATTCACAAGGTCTCCCCCCATACTTTTGGTAGCCAGGTATGAATTACAGTGCTACTTTGACTTTCACAGATACTGAAAACTTGCTAGAGTTATTAATGATCAGGAAGCAAGTTATTCTGAGAGAAGGAAAATTCTACTGATTAATTACTACACATCTTGCTAAGCGATGTGCATGAAATGCATGAATGTTTGTACAATCAGTATTCCATGTGAAGCCTTTAATTCACATTGAAATTTTTACTGTTCTTACCTATCAAAAAATCTCTTACATTGCCAGTGCTCTCAGTGCAATTTACGATTCTTTGCCTGCAGAGGTGTTTTAATTCACTGCAGCACATAAGCACATACTTAAATATAGGTTCCACTGATTCTTTCTCAGCTCCATAGGTAAATTAGTTTTATATTAGATGAAAAAAAAAACCAACAAAACCAAAAAATCTTTGGAGCAGACTCTTGGCTGTTTTATAACAGTGGGATATTTTTGGTGAAAAGTTGCCCTAGCACCACCCCAGTAGTTTCTGTGTAATCCATTATGTAGGGTAGTCTTATGGCGTAAAAGAATCACCTTTGAGGTTTCTTTTCCACTCTTGCTTCCATCTGTGCCAACACAAGAAGTGCATCACTGGCAAAATATAGCATCATAAGGCAACCCCATGATCCAGAAAAGTTCTTCAGCCCGAAGGACACCTAAATTGGGAAAATTGAACAAATTTAGAGAAGCTTGTGTCACATCTACCAATGGGTCTGCCCAGCATCTTCACTGTATTAGAGTAGTTAGGGTAAGGGTAATCTTGAGTAGTCATTTAGTCTAGCTTTCAGATAGAAACAGTAAGAGAAACAAACCCCATCTTACTATCTGTTTAGAGTTGCAGGGCTCTGTCTTGCTGGGGATGTCTGTCCTGTTTCTCTTTTCCTCTGACTGTCACAAATGGAAAAAAGATTTCTTAATTGCATCACTCTCCTTTAGGAAAATATTAATGTGCAGCTAGAGTAGAAGTATTTTTATGAATTGTAAACTGGACTACGTTGTTTTCATCAGTAGACAAAGAATGTGCAACATCTTGCTGGATTGGGGGTGTGAGACCGAGGCAAGAAAGGTGATTGGGATGTCACTGTTGTTTTGAAGCATTGTACAGTGGAAAGTATTTTACATATAGTTTCATATAGTACATATTTTCTGTATCTTCTTATAAATCTATTTTTCATGAGACTGTAATTTTACTGGTTTTATCACATGCAAGAATTTGCAAAACCACCCAGCTCAGGGTTGCCATCCTTTCCAGCCACTTGGTATTCTGCTGAGGGTGTGTGGTCTTCAGTATTGTCTGCAAGTCTTAATTCATGTGGCTTTGTCTGAAATCCGGAAGTATTACTTTCTGGTCTCTTCAGCAGATGTCCTTGTCTTTATGGGGTGCTGTAGATTTCTCAATGTATTTTTGAATCAGGCAACGATAAAACTATTTTGAACAGTAACAGTATAATTTTTGGTACTCTGCTAGCTGTGCAAAGCTGTCATTTACTTGAAATATTTATATAAAATTGATACAGAAAAACTTTTGCTGTTGGTTGAGAATTTGATTACTCAAATACAAGTTCTTCTTCTCATCCAGCTTGAAAACGTCTGGATGTTTTGTCAGTTCTAGTAGAGGTCCTGAACTGTTCAGTTGTATCCTTTCTTTATTTACACCTTTTAATTCAGTGATTGACAGTGCACTGCTACCTGTGGAACTGCTGAGCTACATCTACTAGTTATACTAGTTAGCTACAACTACTGCTGCCTGCACAGCTGTTGTATAGTTAGAGAGCTCTCTTCAAGGTTTACTGAGGGATGACTGATCCACCAACTCACTTGCATATCATTACCTCACTTTTAATCTCTGTGCTTGCTCCGAGACCTAGTGATGAGTTGAGCTATTTTACGTCAAGGTTCAATAATCATTGAAGACCCTGTTGGCAGTGTAAACGTGTTGTAGAACCATGCAGGATGCTGCAGCCCACATCCACCCCATGCTGCCTTTACAGCAGCCTAATTCTATGAGTTTTGTGGGAGAGAGAGGGAGAAAACCGTTGGAAACAATAATCACTCGTCTCTGTATGGGGATTGACTGAAAGCTTTACCCGAAGTCATGTGTCCAAAGACATGTATCATTTTGGTAGCTGTGTGGTTAATCCAGTTACCAAAAGTGGAATCGATTACCTTGCCTCTTTAGCTTGCCATTAATGGAGTCATTAGCGTGCCTAGCATTATACTCTCTGAGAAAGATGAATTAAATCTCATCGTAGACTACTTAAGGGCTGAGAGCTAAGAGAAAAAAAAGGGCCATACAAAGCCTAGCTGAGGAAAAAATATCTTGAGAAGCATGTGTCTTGTCTCTGATATGTACAGAAGCATAATTCCCGTGAGAAATATCAGAAAGTTGAAATAATACAAAACCATTTTAAATTGCACATGAAAGTCCCAGAAAATGACAAGTTGACAACTTGAAACAATTTTGAGATCCTTCCTGCCAACTCTCATTTCTCTCCTGCTTCTTCATTTGAAGACAGCTTCTCGCCCACAGATGTCTTCAAAAGGTTCTTGGCAGATTGAGCATCCCAGAGCACAAAAGTTTTGTCTTTACCTTCACTTTGTCTTAGCACAAAATAGCTGCCTTTCACCTCTGGTTTAAGAGTAAAAAGGTTTAAAGACTAGCTCAGTATTCCTTGCATATGCAAATCTGCCTCTGAAACACAAACAGAAATACAAAATACTGTTTTAGTGCTTTTCTTGAAGTTTGACAAAGAGCTGGAAGATGTAAGGGTTTGAAATTAGAATCCCCAAATTAAGGTATGGGTGTTCCTCACTGTGAGGTGCCTTTAGTAGAAGTACCTGATCATATCTGACTAAGTAATCCCTGCGTGCTTCTGCCAAACTCCTGCTAGGCAGATGAGTAGATTTCCACAGGTCAGGTGTCAAAAGAAAACCTATGACATGGAGACCATATGTAATTATGGACAAAAGTCCAAAAGTATTTCTAGTTTGACATTAATATTAAACTGTAATTGAGTAATGCCAGTGAGAACACAAGACACTGACAGCTATGCTGCTTTTTTTCACTGTAGGCATTTCCAGACAAATACTCTTTGTTGCTCTCTTAGTAAGATTCTTCATATAATCACAGAGTCATAGAATAGTTAGGGTTAGAAAGGACCTTAAGATCATCCAGTTCCAACCCCCTGCCATGGGCAGGGACATCTCACACTAAACCATGTCACCCAAGGCTCTGTCCAACCTGGTCTTGAACACTGACAGGGATGGAGCATTCACAGCTTCCCTGAACAACCCATTCCAGTGCCTTACCACCCTTACAGTAAAGAACTTCTTCCTTATATCCAAATAATATATCCAAATATATATACTATTTATATATAAAATATCCAAATAATATACCCAAACTTCTTCCTTATATTCTTAATCTCTGTATTAACTTGATTCCACTTATTTATCCCCTGAAGCTGTGCATAGGATCTTCCACATAATTTTAAACATCTCTAATAAATTTTTGTCCTCATGTACTTAGGAGAAACCACTGATTACATTCTAGACTCACCACAGAGACAGAAAAATGTATGTATTTTCCACATTTTTTACAATTTACAGAATAAAAAGACTCATTCTTGGAACTGCAAATATGTGGCACATATGCTACTATGCTACATTGCTTTCAATGAAAGGATTTAGGTTTCTATGTACTTAAGTAACTTTTGAGAGCATGATTTAGTTGTCCAAGTCACTTTGCAGCATCTGGAAGTGCCATTCCTACTGATTCTAAGCAGTGATCATTGCAAACCATCTTTGTGATTTCAGATGTGGTGGTGCAGTGGTGTACACAAGGAGACTTACTGGCAGTAGCAGGCATGGAGAAGCAAAGCCAGCTGGTTGACCTAAGCAATGGTTCCCTGTTGAAAAGCGCACTTGTCAAGTTCTACAATGTGCGTGGGGAACATATCTACACTCTGGAGACACCTGTGCAGGTAGGAGGTATTTTTTAAGTCAGTTCTCAATGCTTTTCCAACATGTTTTTCCCACATTAGCTGGCTGGTATAGACCTGTAATATGAAAACAGTTGCAAAACATCCGGAACACACTCTAGTATACAGTATAGATAAAAATGCACTATGAATAATTATTGTTTGCATTAAGGTAGACATCCAAGAGTGCATCTGATTCAAAAGACAACTGTGCTAGGTCTTGTGCCAAGTATATAAAAGAAACAGTCTATTTCCCAAAATCACTGGGCCATGAACGGGCAAGATAGAAAGAGGAAATTCTGTTGTTTTGGAGTGATTAAGGATAAAAAAGCTAGATAACTTGCTTGATGTTGAAGTAGAGCCAAGAGCTAGACAAAAATATTCTAAGTCCAGTGTCACAACTACAAGATTAGTCTCCCTTTGTTATTGCTGTAATTTTCTAATGTACAACCAGTTGATCTGATACAGTATTTAAATTTTTTATGGCATCAGATGGAGAAGGTTGAATCAGAAAGTCTTGTTTCTGTTCCCACTTTCTGTACAGACTTTTACTGTAACTTAGGTCATTCTACTTGACAAGTAAATGTCAACACATGGTCTGTGTGCTGCTTAGGAGTAAAAGCTTCATAGGTCTTTGCTGATATTTCAGAACGCAGCTGAATGTATCTCTACAGTTTATTTCATTTTCTGCAAAATAGGAATGACTGTTCTGATTTCTGACTCTTACTAGTGACACTTACTGAATTTATAATAGTTTTGAAATCTAAAAGTGAAGGAAAATGCTGTAGATACATTTACTTAATTATGTTTAATGATTATACCCTTTATTACATTTTTTTTCAGTACCCTGATCTGGGATGGATACAAAAGGATGACATAGTAAACCAGCTGCTAAGCTTTTGTGTTTGCTTATATTTAGCATTAACCTGTGCTTACTAACATTAGCACTCTAATTTAGACAGAATTCTTTAGTTTTGTAATATTTAAAATTATGATCTCTAAAGCCAACCTAAATACGTACAGTGACATCTAATGTTGATTTAGGTACTTAAAGCACAGCTTTCTTGTCTTAAACATATCCCTTTGAGCAAAGTAGCGCAGCTCTTTCCTCTCTGGATTGATTTTGGAGAAAACATATTTATACTAGTGTTGCTTATTTCCAGACCAGCTAAAAAGCACACCTTGTTCTCTTTCTTTAGTACCACAATATAGTATGTCCATGTTAGCTGTTGTAGCAGTGTAACACTCTAGTGTCAAGCTGTGAAGTCAAATTGTGGTTTAAGCATCTGTTGTGGTTTAAGCCCAGCCAGTAACTCGGAACCACTCAGCCACTTGTTCTCCCCTTCCCCCTTCTTCTCCCTCCCTCTGGTTGGGATGAGGAGGAGAATTGAAAGACTATAAAAAGGTTGAGATAAGAACTGTCCAATAACTAAAGTATAATTTGAAACAACTACTACTAATAATAATAATGATAAGGGAATTAACAAGGGGAGAGAATATAAAACTAAAAAGGGAAATGAAAAGAAAAACCAACCAAACAATAAACACAAGTAATGCACAATACAACTGCTCACCACCTGCCGACCGATACCCAGCCTGACCCGAGCAGTGAATTGGCCTTCCGGGTGACTCTCCCCCAGTTTATATGCTGGGCAGGATGTGCTGTGATATGGGATACCTCTTTGGCTAGTTTGGGTCAGGTGTCCTGTCTCTGCTTCCTCCTGGCTTCTTGTGCCCCTCGTCACTGGCAGAGCATGAGACTGAAAAGTCCTTGATCAGAGTAAATGCTACTGAGCAGCACCTAAAACATCAGTGTGTTATCAGCATTGTTCTCAGACTAAAGACAAAACACAGCACTGCACCAGCTACTACCTTCATCTCCTCTCGTTTCTCCCCATATCACTTCAGCTTTTCATGTTTTCAGCTCTTCTCAGTTCTCTACGTAATCAGCTGGGAGAAAGCACATAATGTGACACATGTAAGGGCTAATTATTCTGCCATTATATGAGTACTTACAGGACAACTGACAGGTCATACAGAACAGGTAACTTCCAAGTCCATACTGCAGTATCTCTTGTAGTGGAAATATTAACATGAGCCTCTATGCTTTTTCCAGCTGCTAATTTTCACTGAAAATGCAGTGTTTTAGTATCATGAAGATTTCTTTCCCCATTGTCAACTTCAGGTGAAAAGCCAGCAGCTTCAGAAGTTGTAAGCCAGGTTGGAAGCAAAGGAGAGAGGGGCCAGGGGGTAAACAATCACCCCTTTAATAGCACAATCATGGAGTCTTGTTTCTTTGGGAAAAACTGTGTGCGTAAACCTGCCTAAAATTAGAGCCACTCCTCTTATTAACTCAGTGTTCATTCTCTCTATTTAGTGCACATAAGTTCATATTTACTTAGCTTCAGGAGGAAGTGAGGGGTCTTTCAGAAGGACGTGTGCTTCTGTTTATGTGGACTTTATGCTTCTGTGTATTTGAATGCTGGACTGGCAGTATTACCAGCTAAGCGACAGGTACGCTAGAACATTGCTAAGTATTTGATTTACTAACAAAACCAGATAAAAACTACTCTTGCTAGTAACTTTGTTATTCTCTGCCTCTACTCCAAAGATGTGTGTGCAGAGATGACAGTGAGTCAGTGGTTCCAGTAATTCATCAGAGTAAATTAATTAGTTTTCTGTACCATGATAGTCAGCCTTGTAATGGGATTTTATAAAAATCATCACTGGTTATTGAAGAAATTAATTGAAGAAAATAATTTCCTCATCTCAAATTCTTCTGCCAAAACTGTTTCTTCTGAAACAAGCAAATGTGACTGGAAAAGCAAATTTATTATAAATGAGCATTGTTCTGAATAGTCAGAAAAAGTAAAGCAGAAACAAACATAGAAAGTAGTAGGTTACAGATGCACAACTGATTTTCCATGTGGTCCTCTGTCCCAATTCTTTGATAAAGCAGATGTCTGAAAATTTTATCAGTAAAGTATACTGAACTGTTTCTTTTTCTGCTGTTTGTCTGTCCTGTCTTTGGTAGGATATTCAGGAAACAAGAGATTTTACTGTTTATAATAAAACTCAGTCTAAACTGATGTAGGATTTGTATGCAACTTGGCTGGAATGTTACCTAACATAAAGTCAGTGCAGACCCCAAGGTAGGATAGATTTGGGTACTGCAGATTAGTCATCTTGATGATGACTGTTGTCATGGTTCCCTTCAAGGTGTTTTATTCACCATCTTCCCCTCCATCTTCAAGACAGCTTTGGCATCCTTTGCCTCATTTGATTAACTCTCGTAAGCTCTTACCTTCAGTATAGGAATTTATATTTCATAAACCTAGTTTGCTGACTATAAAACCCTAGATGGGGAAATCACACTTCTTTAGAAGTATCCAAATGAACACTTTGCATGAAAAATAACATTCGTAAACAGAGTGGTAAAGTTATCACAGTATTACAGCCTCACTTCTTCCCTGATCTGAGGCATCAGCCTCCCACCCTGACATGCTGCAAGAATGTATTTGCAGAATGTAGCAGAAAGAGCTGAAAAAGCTGAAAGAGATGGAAAAAAGGTACGGGTTGGGCCAATATGGAACTTCTGCCACATGGAATCATGTTTGAACCTTGAAAGAATGGGAAGAAATTTTCAGAAGAGTCTTCAGAAAGTCACACCAGACTTTTATCTTATAGTGAGGGGTGAGGTATTGGAACCCACTGCCCAAGGAGGTGGTGAATGCTCCATCTGTGGCAGTGTTCAAAGCCAGGTTGGACAGAGCCTTGGGTGGCATGGTCTGGTGTGAGGTGTCCCTGATTGGAACTAGATGATCTTAAGGTCCTTTCCAACCCAAAACCAGCCTGTGATCCTATGATTCCATGATCTTGTTGGAAGTAGTTCTATAAAATTGGATCTATATTGTGATTCCAAAGATTCCATACTGGTTACTTATTTAATACAGAGAGCATATCTTAAAGGCTGTTGATCAGCTGATAACTATTCAAAAAATATACTATCAAATTCTGTAAAACTTAGCTCTTACTAAACTGACTCTTGTGTACATGAACACCAACATGATGTACCAAAAATATACCCATTTCTTGTAGCTGGCAGTTTTTTCATGGTCCTGCTTTTTCAACATTTAAAACTGTGATTACAACAGCAGGCTGCCTTGCTGGTCTTTTTTTCTTTTTATTATTCTTGGAGGCATGTTGGTTTCTTCCATTATTTGTTAAACCCTCACAGCCTTTCCCTGGCATCAAGCAGGGATGAGAATAATCAACTCATTCAAGAGTGTTTTACAGTCTTGCTAAAACACTGTGACCCAGTTCTGTCACTTCAGAATTTCTTGTTGGATGTGAAGGCAGGTCTTTATTATATCAACTAACTGTACCTGCTGTTGGTCCTGAGTGGATACAGCTGCTTCCTGTCTTCCCATTTAAGCTTTAAACAGAGGAGTCTTCTACAGGATCACTTCAAAATTACTTAACTACCAGCTTTAACAAACCTGGGAAATTTTTGTTGTCTAATGGTTCAAACTTGTAGTTTGTATTTTGGTTCCTTCTTCACTTTTTATAATTTCCTTTTTTATATGTCCCACAGAAGACCAGGGGAACAAGAACATGGACTTAGAAACCGTGATGCTGATCAAATCTGTACACATATAATTCTACAGTATATTCACATTAGCTTATGATTTTATACCACTATGTAACTGATGTAAGAACATACTAAACTTCAAGTGCAATGAAGGATGAGAGTGAACTAAGCCCGGCATGTTCCGGAATCAGTTGTATAAGCAACAGAATTAGATGCAGAAAAATTGTAATTGCATTTTTATCACTGTAATATTTTTAAACCCTAATTCAGAGTGGTATACCAAACACTAAATCTTTATTGGAGAGGTTTCCAGGAGTCTTTGAGAAGACCCTCTTGCTCTAAACCTGCTGTTCTCAGCAGCAGCCTTCACAGCATTTCACAGCTGCTTCTCAGCTGGAAATGTCCCAGCATCTGAATGGATAGATTTAAGATGATGTGATCCTGCAGAAATGTGGTAGTTGTGTAAAAGCTATTTTATTAAGGCTGAGAAGGAGGATGCAATTTCAGATTAAATTCAGATCAGAAAGCTTTGAGATAAGAGGCTGCCTTTTGTGTTAACCAGATGAACTGACCTTGCTTATTTTCTCTTCCTTTATTTCACACAGAGTGTTCAGGTTTTGTTGCTTCTGAATTAACATTGCCTTGTATTTGTATCACCAGAAATTAATCCTATTTAGTTGTTACTGGATGACAATAAAGCTTCAAGAAGAGTTTATTGTCTTACAGGAACAAGAGCAACTGTCTAGAACTACGTGGTGAAACATTCTTTGGGACATCAATAAGGACTGTGATATTTTCCATATAGGCCATAAGGTCATCTCTGATTGCTGCAGAAATGGATTGTGATGAGGACTGGAAAATGGAGACATTTGTCTAAGCAATGACTCATTTTGCTACAATAGAATCTCATTGTTGTATTAGAATCTTAAAAAAAAACCCAAAGCCAAATAAAAAAAAAAAACAAAACACACAAAAACACACACACAAAAAACCGCAACCAAAAAAAAAAGCCAAAACCCAATCAGACAGAGGCTATAAGAAACATCTGCATAAAAAATCAAACAAAGCCACAGAGCAGTGTCATTTCTGACCACATCACAGCCTTCATTGCTTTTAGCACCTTCAATCCCTACTAGTTAATATTATTCCCACTGTTAATGTGGGGAACAGAAGAATGAAGAAGTTACATTTCTTTTCAGCAGCCAGCCATGAATGCTGTGGCAGTACAGAGATGCGCATGCACAATTCACAAGAGCTGTGTGGGCACTGCAGCTGTTGTACCATCCAGCTTCTCTCTGGGAAAAGGAGAGGGAAGAATGTTCATCTCCACATCAGCAAAGTGAGAGTGAGCAGGCAACAGACATCAGAGTTTTATTTACACATACCATTCACTAGATACTATTTTGCAGTTGGGTTCTTTCTCCTGAGAAAAATCCCTCTTGTTGCTGGGCTTTCTGCTCTGGAATACCATTTTTCTTTCATTACCAGTGGGACTCCCAGTGTCAGAAGATAAGGGATTAGTCCAAGCAGCAGCAGGCCCTGTGGCTCAGGATTTCTGAGCTCAAAGCAGGCAGCACGAATCAGCTTGAACAGTGTTTTCATTGACTGAGCTGCATAAAAGTGATTAAAGCCATATAAATCGTGTTTTCTCCTGAAGAGAGACAGATGAGTGAATTATGAGAAGCAACTACAGAGCTTTGAGCAGGAATATCCATTCCCATGTGCTTTTCTAAAGGGAGTCAACATTCCAGCTGGGGGTAAAGATTTGAACAGATGTAGACTTTCAAGCCCACCAAGGTGAAAGAGCTGCCTGTTTGCCACTTTTTGAGATGGGTTTTCAGTCAGTATTTCTCCTGATACAGCATCTTATTTTATTGTCCTTTAGCCAATTATTTCTAATATATAATTGTAATAGATCTGAATCCTATCTCTATGTAGAATTTCAAGGATGTTTCCATGTCTTTTTCTTACGTGTTTGTATGGAAACCCAGGAATTCAGGTATCTTACAGTTTGTGCTGAGATTTTTAAAAATCTGACAAGATATTTATATGCAAAGTGAGATTAGAAATTCTCACTAGACATTATATTTGTAGCTGCATTTCCATGTTCCTAGCAGAAAAATAAAAGTGTGCAAACATGGAAAGTAATTTTTTCTGTCCTGGGATCTGCTTGTTCATTTTCTAACAGATACAGTATGGGTATCAACAACTTTTTTCCTTCCTTCTTTGTTTTGCTAAAACAGTGCAAATAAATGGATGGTTTATGTTGGATGTTGGAATTCAATTGTTTTTTCTCAGCAGAGTCTGGAAGGAAAGGTGGCCAGCTCATAACTGACTTGCTGCAGTAATTGATTCATATCCCTGACTGTCAAGGGAAAGAGTGGGAAGCATAGTCATTGAAAAGTATTATTTGAGCAGTACATTTAAAGGTCAGGTCAGATCTGGCATTTGGGTGATCTTTTCTTTCTCCAAGCTTGTAATGACAGACTAATTTTCCCTGAACCTCATCTTAAATCTTAGCCTTTCACCATAAAGAAAATGTAGCTGGATGTTAGGCTTGAGTACTGTGGGTCCCCCCATTCCATAGAAAAGGAAGGCAAGGCATCTGTGGTGAATCAGTAAACAAAGACAAATCAATATGGTACAAGTGCTCTTTGATGAGATTGAAAATATTAAAACGTGAGGTGTGTAAGAAGACTAAATAAAGAGTAGAGGTGCCATGATTTACAAACAGTACAACTCTTGTAGCTATTGTGTGTGTGTGTATTTAAACATGCAGCCACTGACATATTGTTTACATAAAAATCTGTAAACAGAACATAAGGGAATCAGATATTCAGAAGCTTAAATGATGGCTGAACTATGGTTGCCTGTGGTGAAATCATGCAGTGAGGCCATGTCTTTCAACTCGTAACTTTCTACTCTTCCTGAGCTCCACAGTGCTGTGTTGCCAGATGTCCTACCCAGTGTTTCAAAGCTTCTGAAAAACCTCTTCTTTGGGAATATGTCTAAGATTGCAAATGTTCTTGCCCTAGTAGTATCTGCATCTCTGCTGTTCTCTATATGCAGCAGTAATCTGAGGAGAGAAGTGGTTTCACTTGACTCTCTTTGGATGAAGAGAGGCCTGTCTGGGTATGATATATTGGGTTATAGCAGCTGCAGTACTAGACTTCATGGTAGGGCTCTCTGGGTGTGCTATATTGTATTATGCTAGCTGGGATATTAGACTTCTCTTCTGGCATTAAACTCTTTCCAGTAATTAAAGATTTGTGTGTGAAGTCACATCCTTTTTTGTTCCTTCACTGTATTTTTAGGTAAGCTTTACTTGATGCAAGGTGAACAGAAGGATGCAGTTTGGATCCCATGGTAATGATCAGGTAGATAGTTCTGCCCGTGCAGAATTCAGTACTTGGAGAAATCAGGGTCACTTCTACTAGTGCCTTTATCAGGCTGTCATATACTAGATATGGCAGGTACCTAACTTGTGTCAGTGCCTTTTCAATTGCATTTATTTTGCAAGCTTGAACTGTCTCATTACTGCCCAACAGTATGAGGGCTGAGCCAAACTCTCAAATCATGAAAATACCAATCAGTAAGGTATCTTTTATGTGATCTCCCATCAAATTTAAGACCCTGTCCCACAGATTATGGTTATGACAAACTGTGTAATAATTATCAATGGTACACAAAGGATTTCTCAATTCTTTTGAAGTTCTCAACTACAAAATGCCTTTAGCAATTACTGTGAAAATCACACAGTTCACATGTAGCTACTTTCTATTTGCATATCAGTCAGCCTGAAGGTTTGTGCCTCCATGGAAGTGTGTGTGTGTGGTGTTGCCTAGATGCTCTAAAAATGAAGCTTCTTCATTCCTCCCACTTTAAAACCAGTGTTTTCCTTAAAATGTAAATCTAGGATAAGATGACATAGGAGGGAAGGTTTTTCTCTGAAAAAGTTATTTTTTCCAACCCTGTATCTTGATGATATATATTGATATAGTACTGTGCAGCTACATTTTGTTTCATATCATTCACATAAAAACATTTTGTCCCAATTTCTCACCTTTAAGCATCTTGAATTTGTAACTAAAGGGAAAGCTTTCTTCTCCAGACGAGATTTATAACTTCTAGGCTGATCTAACCCAGCTATCTGGTATCATATTATTAGAGAGGAGTGGATAAAAGTTACTCTTGATGGTGCGTTGACCCTTGTCTTCTGTATAGTTAATTCTTGGTTTATGCACCTTGTGAAGAGCAAACGTATTTCAAAGAGACCTTGACCTTTCAGTAAATACAGTTCATAATTCAGATTAAAAACATGTTTGGTTAAGAGTTTGAGTGTCATGGATTGTGAAAAGGAGAGAGCCCTCCACAGGAAGAGCAAACCTTTTGTAGTTTACTGATTACAACCTGCTGCACAGTATTCTTCATGACATGAGAGTTTCTTCTTTATTCTATGTTATTTGTATAGAGATAGCAGTTATGGGATTGAAATTCCATCCACTTTGTGTGTATATATGCAAATACAGATGCTTTGTAAGAGAAAGCAAGAGATGAGAGGTGGATGCAGCTAACACTTATAAAGGGCAAAAGTAATAGTGATAGGGCTGTAGGAGGTCACAACAGACTGGTGCTTTACATGAAAAAGATGGGGTTTAGAAGAGGTTAAAGAGCTCCTTGCAAGCACAGCTCAGTATCCTCACATGAACTCTTGATGTTCATGCAGCAGGGAATAATGTTCAGAACAGCATTTGAGTTGTTTATTGTTAATTCTGCTCCATGTTCTGACACTTAGTACCAGTTGCTCCTGACTGGTTTTACTGTCATGAATTTAGACATTTCTGAGTGTAGCAAGCGAAAGACAAAAGGCCATTCTCTCTTTTGTTCCTGGTGCTTTTCCACAGTTCGCTTCCTCTGGGAATAGTTCAGAAGAGATACTGTGCAGCAGAAGTCTCAGTGTAAGACAAGAAAGCTGTCTGTATTTTGTCCAGTAGTTTACTAAATGTCTCTGGGTATACAATTTAACTTTTCAGTTGTAAAATGTGGGCCATTACCAATGGATGAGGGTTGATTAGATGACTGAAAAAGTCATCTGGATATGGCATCAAAAGATTCTGCTTTTTAACATTGTGTGACTTGAAAGTCACTTATAATAGAATCATATAGTGGTTAGGTTGAAAGGGACCTTAAAGCTCATCTGGTTCCAATCCACCTGCCATGGGCAGGGACACCTTCCACTAGACCAGGTTGCTCATAGCCCCGTCCAACCTGGCCTTGAACACTGCCAGAGGTGGGGCAGCCACAGCTTCTCTGAACAACCTGTTCCAATGAATTTGATAGACAATTCCTTGTGTAAAGGGCTTTAAGCCTTGCGAGTAAAAAGCCTTGTATAAACATCAACCACTGATATTGGTAATTTCAGGTGTTTACATCCTTCTCCCTTTTTGGGGGCAATTTTATGCATTTTTAAGTTTCTGTAAGACTTGGTGTGATGTGGCTGGTGTTGAATTCATGTGGTCACTTGCTGTGCAACTATCTCTAAGCAAGTACAGGCTCTTTTAAAGTGGTGTCCTTTTCCTTTCCACGCAGCGTCCCATCATCTCCATCTGTTGGGGTCACAGAGATTCGCGCCTGCTGATGGCTTCCGGACCTGCATTGTATGTTGTCAGAGTGGAGCACAGGGTCTCCAGCCTGCAGCTGCTGTGCCAGCAGACCATTGCTAGCTGCCTGCGGGATGACAAGGATATCAGCAAACTGACCCTGCCCCCTCGGCTCTGCTCATACCTCACCACTGCCTTTATACCAACAATCAAGGTAAAAGGAAAGAAATGTGTGTGTGTGAGGAAGAGGAAAGGGTTGCTTGATTTCCCTCCCATGGTGCTACTAAGTGGCAGTGGCTAAATGATAAGATATTACATTTACCGTAATTACCATTTTAAAAGCTTGATTAAGGGTCATTCCTGTCCTCTTCAAGAGCCCACTAATCTATTTGGTGCCTATTAAAATCTCAAGAGAAGGCTCACACATACTGATCTACTTTATTCCATGGGGATGGCCTGTTCAAGGAGATCCCAAGGGTAAAATTTGCTGGTGACAAAAAAACTTCTGAAGCAGCTCACACTGTTGATAAGTCTGTGTCACAGTCACAGGAGAGATTCAGAGCTGTAAAACTGTTGCCTTCCTACCTATTACATGAGTCCTTGTTTTGCCAGGAAAGTTACACTTTTAAGACCTGTGGCTGCCCGGACATTTCTGCTGACAGTGAGCTCTGCTAACCTTACTGTTCCAACAGTGTTGTGGAAAATGAACTGGATATTATGCCTTTTCCTGTACCACAAGCAGAGCCATCTGCTCAGCCCCTTTGTTTCATGGTTTTGCCTGCAGTCATATCTCAGGATTTCTGAACTCTTTATCACAGCCTATAAACTAGGGCATTAGATAGTAAATGCCCTACATTCAAACATGTATTTTTGTGTTAGGTATTTTCTGTATATGTGTTAATAGCATTCTCCTGAGCTAGTTTCAGATCCTTGTTAAAACAACGCAGAGCTAGAATAACTAATTTGAAATCAGTGGAGTTGGCCCAGCTAAAATGAGAATAAATTATGCTTGTAAAATAATGATGCAGCACAGTTCCATTTGGGTACTGCTAATGAGGGCAATTTGTGCAACTATGAAACATTTCATTTGCCAGAGAAGAATAAATGCCTTGCTGTAACCGTAACTCCTCGATCTTCAAATCAAATGCAGAACATTTAACACACCAGTGGTTCTCAGTTCTTTCTAGCATGCCTATTTCTCCCCAGGATGCTTTCCATGTTGTCCCAGAGCCACCCCTGAAGCTCTCTAGAATTTCAGTGATGCTTGCTTGGGTGTTGGGGAGGAGATGAGATGGGATGGGATGGGATAAGATGGGGTGGGATGGGATGGGACGGGACAGGATGGGACAGAGGCAGCTGTTGGCTGTAGCAAGGCTGGGAGCCATGACATCACTCAGAGGCAGTACAGCAGAATGTACTTGCCACTAACCCTTCTGTCAGCTCCTAGAGGGGGGCTGCATAGCTGAGAGGCTGATGCAGGGTTCCCAGAAGCCACGTGCCCCTCCTTGCTGTTTCATGGGTGTTTCTGGAGCCTCCTCAACACTGATCCATACTTTCCCTGGCTTTCCCCCAGGCACATACTCCCACCAACGTTGTCAGCTGTGCCTCCAGTGCCTGAAAGGGCACCGTCTTCCCTGAATGCATTCCTCTTCCACCTCCAGCTTGAGCACTACATCACAGATCACTCCTCAGCCTATATCCCCTCCTTTTTTCCTTTGTACTAGCATTTTGAAAGAAACTGTGTTGACTTATATACATTAATACTATTTTATACGCATTATAATTATTTATACACTATTTTATACTACATTATACAAAAGCAATCTACTGCTTTAGGACTGAGCTTTTTATGGATTAATACAGCGTGTGCGCAAGCAGGGCAAAGTAACCCACCCTGAGCTTTGTGTTCATATTTCTTCATGTTGCACACAAATAGGCCCTCAGCAAAGATGGGTGATGTGCTTGGAAGTGGTACAAGAAGTACAAGCTTCTTCCACAGCTGACATCATTGTAGCGTAGTGGCTTAGCATGTACTGGTGCTAACCAGGAATGGGAACCTGAGTGGCCAAGTTCACTTGGAGGACCACCAAGAGACAAGATATTCTGAGACTTAGGCTTGACCATATTACCCAAGTTAAAAAGGAGAAGCTGAGGCTGGAAGATACGTTTGTTGTCTAATTCAGTGATCTAATCACAGGTCCAACCTTCCTTTTTCATGTAACTAGTTCCAATTTTCTGTGTACAGCTGCTTTTGACCTAACTAAATAATACACAGCTACTCTGTCTTGCATGTGGGTCCTGCATAACTCACGCAGTAACCTGTACTAATTTTGAACTGCCAAGTTAGAGTTGGGTTCATATTCAGTTAGTTGTGTTGGGATTAAGTCACCACAGGAGAAAAAAAACACAATAACCTATAGGAAACTTTCTCTTTCTTTCCTTCATTTAACTAAGCCTCCTATCCCAGACCCAAACAACATGAGAGATTTTGTCAGCTACCCAACAGCTGGTAATGAACGGCTTCACTGCACGATGAAGCGGACAGAAGATGACCCAGAGGTTGGCGGTCCATGTTATACTCTGTACCTGGA
The DNA here is from genome assembly GCF_028554395.1 of Pezoporus wallicus. Classification (NCBI taxonomy): domain Eukaryota; kingdom Metazoa; phylum Chordata; class Aves; order Psittaciformes; family Psittacidae; genus Pezoporus; species Pezoporus wallicus. Next base: position 4,212,839 of record NW_026635157.1, read on the forward strand.
ATACCTCGGGGGACTGGTGCCTATACTGAAGGGACGTCGCATTAGCAAGTTGCGGCCGGAGTTTGTCATCATGGATCCTAAAACAGATGGAAAAGCAGGTATAGCTGAGTTGTTGCTCTGTGTAAAAAAATGATGTAGAAAGACTTAGATATTAAATCCTCAATAGTTAAAGAAAATCTTAGCATGACCTGGGCTCAAGCCTCTGAAATTATACCATTGTCTCTTCTGCTCTACAAAAGGGAACTTCTTCTATTTTGAACAGTGGGGAACAGATTGATAATGAGCAGAAAATATTCTTTAATATCAGTTTTGAGTTGCAATTCACCCCTCTGAATCATGTTCACTCAGGTTCAAATCATTGGGAATTTGGAATTTATACTAGGCAGGGTGAAGAATGGTTCATTTTTCTCTGCATGGTTTTATCTCAACTGCTGCCTGTGGATTGGATTTATGCTTCTGATGGCAGATGGTTGCAATTGATATCAGTTTTCTGAAGCACCACTTACATTTTCTGGGGCCTGTCTTGATAGATGAAATCTATGGAAACAGCTTGATTTCCACTGTGATTGACAGCTGCAACTGCTCTGACTCCAGCGATATTGAACTGAGTGATGACTGGGCAGCAAAGAAATCTCCCAAAATCAGTCGAGCTAGCAAATCACCCAAACTCCCCAGGTAATAATTTCTTGGATATTTCTTCTTCTTTTTTTCCTTTTTTTTTTTTTTTTTAACACTGTCTTGACACCTCATAAAATTAAAAGCAAACTCCTTCAAGCAGATAGAAGTCATCCTCTGAAGGAGTGAGGTTCTCTACAGAGTGCAGTTATGGGGTGATCTCAAGAAACTGGTGTTGAGGTGGTCTGTGGGGAAGGTTCTGGGGCAAAAGGTGGTGGGTCATGACTTCTCAGTCTTAAAGAAAGATTTTATAAACTCTCCCACCTCTGCCTCTGCCACATGTGAACTTTTGCCATGATGGAATGTATTTTGTCCTTCAAACAGTCTGTGTTTTTACCTCTTCAGTGCTTAGTCTAGGTAAACCCTTCATTTTCTATGGGGTATTTTGAAATTCAGATCTACGCATAGGTAGCATAGATACTGGCATAGACGGCACTGCTGCTTTGGTGACCTTGCAAGGGAGCCTCTGCAACCAGATCCTCCTGAACACTGGGTTGACAAGGTTCTGTAACAATATGCAAACCAAGCTTCTAGGCTCTTGATTCATCTGGTTCTTTTCCTGCTGGCTCTTCATTATGTGCATAGACAGAATCCTCCACCAGCACAGAGCCTCACTGATGTCTGATGCTTATCACTGACATTTATCTACCAGCTTCACGTTATGGGATTGAGGCCCTGATGCCTTCTAGCTGCAACTGACGCTTTTCCAAAGACCTTACATTATGAGCTTGCCCTAGTGTGAGGCAAAGCAAATGCATCCCTTTATATATGAACAGACCAAAGTTTAGTAGTAGTACTTGACAAAAAAAAATCAGTTCCTGAGCTAAAACTGTAATAGCTCAGGAAAAACAACTATATTGCATCCTTGATTTTTTTAAGAGTGTACTTTTGAAATCTAACTTTCGTTTGCTGTTTTTCCTACCAGTCAGTTGTTTCAGGTGCTTAATCTCTTATTCATGACCCACCTTTTGTAGTGGGAGATAGGAATAACTTTTGGCTTAGAGTTTGTCTCCAAATTTTAAAGTTTGGCTCTGAATTGGAGCGACATCAATTTGATAGGTGGACCACTCGGTGGGTAAAGAACTGGCTGGATGGCTGCATGCAGAGTTGTGGTCAATGGCTCAATGTCCAGCTGGAGACCAGTAATGAGTGGTGTCCCTCAGGGATTGGTGTCGAGACTGGTCTTGTTCAACATCTTTGTCGCTGACATGGACAGTGGGATTGAGTGCGCCCTCAGCAAGTTTGCCGATGACACCAACCTGTGTGATTCGGTTCGTACCCTGGAGGGAAGGAATGCCATCCAGAGGGACCTTGACACACTTGTGGGGTGGGCTGATATCAACCTCATGAAGTTTAACCATGCCAAGTGCAAGGTCCTACGCCTGGGTTGGAGCAATCCCAGGCACAGCTACAGGTTGGGCAGAGAAGAGATTCAGAGCAGCCCTGCGGAGAAGGACTTGGGGGTGTTGGTCAATGAGAAAATGAACATGAGCAGGCAGTGTGCGCTTGCAGCCCTGAAAGCCAACCGTATCCTGGGCTGCATCAAAAGGAGCGTAACCAGCAGGTCGAAAGAGGTGATCCTGCCCCTCTACTCTGCTCTTGTGAGACCTCACCTGGAGTATTGTGTGCAGTTCTGGTGTCCTCAACATAAAAAGGACATGGAACTGTTGGAACAAGTCCAGAGAAGGGCCACGAGGATGATCAGGGGACTGGAGCACCTCCCGTATGAAGATAGGCTGAGAAAGTTGGGGCTGTTCAGCCTGGAGAAGAGAAGGCTGCGTGGAGACCTCATAGGAGCCTTCCAGTATCTGAAGGGGGCCTATAGGGATGCTGGAGAGGGACTCTTCATTAGGGACTGCAGTGACAGGACAAGGGGTAACGGATTAAAACTTAAACAGGGGAAGTTTAGATTGGATATAAGGAGGAAATTCTTTACTGTGAGGGTGGTGAGGCAGTGGAATGGGTTGCCCAGGGAAGTTGCGAAAGGTCCACTCCTGATGGTGTTCAAGGCCAGGTTGGACAGAGCCTTGGGTGGCATGGTTTAGTGTGAGGTGTCCCTTGCAGGGGGGTTGGAACCAGATGATCTTAAGGTCCTTTCCAACTCTATTCTATGACTCTGGGATTCTAAGATCAGTGACGAAGTTTGTGGGCCCTTGCTTTGCTCTACTGATGTGAAGATCTGCCAGTTCAGGTGTCTTGTTTTCATTTCTTGAGACATTGCTCAAAGTCTTCATAGCTGAAATAACTCAGCCCTACACCTTTTATGGATTAGTAGAGGGTATATTGTATCTCACAGAACTGATGTAAGCTTTGTTAAATGAATTGGACAGTATCCAAGTCTGAGTTACTGCAAGTGTGTCAGTTCTCATGTATCTTTACATTTGACCTGTAACTGTCCATCCTGTAGACTCTAAAGACTTCATTAGTCACTTAGAGGACACCATACCAGTTGTCTTCATTACATCCTTACATTGAAAGACATGAATTTTGTGCATTTTTGCATGCCTGTTGATGATTCCAATTATTGGTTTATCTGCAGAATCAACATAGAGGCTCGCAAATCTCCAAAGATGTCACGAGCTGCGCAGGAGATATCAAGATCACCAAGGCTGCCAATAAGGAAACCTTCTATTGGTTCACCAAGCCTAACCCGAAGAGAGTTTCCTTTAGAAGATATTACTCAGGTATTGTGCACATTGTTACTAGACCTGAGCCCAAATGCATCTCCTTCCAGAGTCTGCATGTTGTGATATCGATCCAGTGATCACCAATGAAAACTTTTCATTTAATTACAGTAGCTAGATGGAGCAACTAGAGAATTGCATCTTCCAGTTCAATATTAATGTTTGAAAGAGTCAGTGGAATATCAAGTGTTGTCTGGTAATTCCTGCTACCTTTGCCTTCTGTCAGTGTGAGTCCATGTGAGAGGTTTTATTCTAGGTGATGTTGCTGGCTGTTTGAAGGTGTATGTAAAAATGCTTCATCAGTTTCTCAGAGTTATCTTAATGCTACCACAGTTCTCTGCTTTGCTAGGGATTGCAGTTATAAGCAAGTGCTTGCTTCAGAGGGCCACATGTTCTCTGTTTGATAATTAACATGTAATGGCCTTAATTGGAAGGAAGGCAAGGAATTAGTGCTTTGTGCTCTTCGTGGTGTTTGTGTCCTGTGGGTAAATGAAACTTAGCAGGTTGTAGAACTGTCAAGGTTACGTATTTTATTAATGCCAGCCAACATTCTTTTCATTTTGTTTTGTTTAATTTCAGATGTTGGTTTTTTTTTTCTGCACTATCATTTCACTTCTTCCTTTACATTGAAACAGTCTAGGTCAGTTACACAGCAGTGGTAGGTAGGACTAAAAGTCCTTTCGATAGGACAGGAGACCAGAGGCTTAGATCCTGCTCTTGGCGTGATCTAACTCCTACTGACAGTGTAACTCTTGGCCTTTGAGAAAATCTCTTGATCTTTAAGACCCATAATTTGATCACCATTGAAGCAGTGTTTTGGGAAGCTGCTTTGGAAACTCCAGTAAAAATATGTTTGTCTTTCTGTCTTATTTATTTTTCTATAAAGTGATTCGTAAGCACAGAAGCAGAGGGACGGGTATATTTACAGAATAGCCATGCTCTTGTGCAGGAGAAGCCTGACAACAGGCCTATTCTCACTAAGCTGCCATCATGTTGTTCAGTCCTTCAATAACTTTTACCAGCCAATGTGGCTGTTGTATACACAATATCTGATGGTGTACAGATAATCAAAATGAGACTTCTTAATGACTGCGTATAAGAGTTGCTACATAAGCACATTAGGATGTTTCAGTAAAATAAAAACAAGAGGAGCTGAAATTGTATTATCACTTGCAATAGCCTGATTGCTGTGCAGTTTCTTACTAGAGCTCAATACAGATTTTATTAGGTAAAATGGTCTTGTTTTGCTTTGCAGCACAACTACCTTGCTCAGGTCACATCTAATATCTGGGGAACCAAATTTAAAATCGTGGGTTTGGCTGCTTTCCTACCAACTAACCTTGGTGCAGGTAAAAGTAAACTATTGATTTTTTTGCATGTCAAACTCCTTCTAACATGCAACAAACTTAATGCCATTTGATTCTTTTCAAGTGATCGGAAGGCTTCTGTAACAAAGCATTTATTTTCTATGGACAGTAGCAGTTAGTTTTTATAAAATTCACTGTAACTAAAAGAGGTTAAAATCTATACATACAACGAGATGACCAATAAAATATTAAGTCTTAGTTGTAACAAAAATACTAATCTACAGTCAAGACCTTGATTTTTACAGTTTATTTTAAAAACCCCGAAGAACATTTTTGCAAGAAGACTATAATAAAACTCACAGGTTTTAAGCTACTGTAATAGAAATATTTTTAAAAGTCAGATTTTTATGGTCACTTGGCTACTAACTATACCAAAGTAATGCTTAAAAAGTTATTACAGCATCATGCTCAAGATTCTTCAAGTCAGTGCATAACCTTGTCGTATGGTTCTCTTTGTGGAGCATCAGTACATTGGTAGCCTTCATTAAAAGTAGTATTTGTCTGTGCTCCTTATCTTTTTCTGTGTAGGCCAGTTCTACCTAGATAGTCCTTTTGAAGGAATAAGGCTAAGTAAAGAGCAGCGTACTAGTAGAAGTGAGCTCTGAATTGAAATATTAATGCAAGTATAGGAGTCCTGTGAACTCTTCAGAAAACTTTTTTTTTTCCTGTGTTTCATTATATAGTTAGATCAGGACTACATAATGATGCCCTTGATGCAGAATTAGTTAAATAGATATCTTTTGTGGCTATATTGACTACTATCAGACAAGAGATGGACTCCAAACTGCTGGGGAGAGGACTTTCTCTGGCCCAGCCTCTGGACAGAGGTTGTCTTCTCTGGATCTTGTCATCCTGGGGACAACCAGTGCTACTATTGAAGGGCCGTGGCACCTTCCTCTTAATAAAATGTTATGGAAACCCTCAGGTTTATTCCGGCTACTTGTTGGTTTTTTTTTCCCAAGTAATATATGACTTTTTGACATCTGCATTTGCAATGATTGTCAAAAGGTAGTGTAAGAATGACCCTACTGGGTCAGACGAGAGGTCATTCTGATTTTCTCATTCAGTGACAGATAGGTAGAGAAGGATATAAGTGTAGAGTAAGTGTATAGTGACACTTCCTTCAAATATTCTCCCTGTCTCCAGTCATTAGGGTCCCAGGGAGTTCCTAACCCAGGAGGAGTTCTTTTGTATGTAGTAACCCTCAACAGATTTTGCTTCCTGAGAGCTTTCCAGTTTTCCACTAAACTCATACAATTCAGTAACATCCTTTGGTGAAGAGTTCCAAAAGTAGAATGGAAAAATTATCTTCCTTCCATAAAAAATAAATGTGAATACAAGATGACATAATTCATTATTTCTACATACTATTTAACTACAGAAATGTCACTTTTGTTTAAAGAGAAATAGCAGAAAGTAACAATATCTTTCAACTCTGTTTATGCAAAGTGTTGCATAGTGATTCAGCTATGAGTGGCCCATACTTGCATTTTTTCATTAATACAGTAAATAACAATAGTCATAGCCCTTCTTTCTGGTTTGAATTGATTCTTTATTATCTTTAGATGCTCTTTATGTAGCAGATTATTTATTTATTGTTAAATTGTCTCTCCAGTAATATATAAAACCAGTTTGCTGCATCTGCAGCCCCGGCAGATGACAATATATCTCCCAGAAGTGCGGAAGATTTCAATGGACTACATTAACCTGCCTGTCTTTAATCCAAATGTTTTCAGTGAAGACGAAGATGATTTACCAGGTAAGGAGCAGCTGGAGGTCTACCATGTTATGGGTTAAGCTAGATGGAGGGCAGATCACTTGTGTCACTAGTCCCCTCTGGTAAACACACAAATCAAAATCCCTTAGTCTGATAGGTGGTGGTGCTGTAAAACTGAATTAGAATAAGGCTAGTATGTATTATGGACACTGTTTTCTAAAACATTGGAAAATGTAATCCGTATGGAGCTGCTAAGTTTCAAGTTCATTGGAAAAATGATCATTTTCTTTTAGTTCACTAAGTATTCTCCAGAGACCATTATTCCACAGAATTCTCCTTGCATTCTGCACCTTTGGAGGGCAGAACTGTAACATGTTGGAAGCCAAAAAGGTCGTTCTCATGACCTGATGGCAGCAAAGTACAGATAGGAGCTTGGCTTGGAGGGCAGGTTCCCATAAAACTCAGCCACCCTTTGAGAAGTGATAAACACCCATTTGGATTTTTATCAATAACAAGTCTTACAGAGAGGCTAAAATAGTGACATAGTCTATAAACAAGGGGGATCGGGAAGAATTTCTCATTTCACTGGGATGTGAGGTAGCAGAAGACTCAAGCAGTGCAGGGAAGGCTTGGGTGCAGGTAATGTGAATGTGGCAGGTAAAAGAACTGGAAGTACTCAGGAGCTGCTCCAATAAAAAAAAAAAAATCATGCCAATAAAATTAGCAAATAATAATAAAGAAGATAAATTAATATATTTTCAGAATTTTCACATCAGTGAGGGATTTCTGTTGCCAGGTTACAGGTTTCAGAAAGTAATAGAAAAATAGAAAAAAAAAGAAGTTAATACCAAGTTTTCATATCCCTTCCTGAAAATTGGATTAGATCTTCAATATCAATTCCTTTTATATTATTAAAAGAGATGAAATAGTACTCAGAATTGCAGGCTGATGAACACCAGATATAGGCATATAGTTAGAGAGCTTTGTTACAGCCGTTTGAGAAGTCTGGTAAAAGAATCATCCTACTCTGTCCTCAGTAACAGCCTTCCTCTTCTTGTCCACTTTTTTCTTTCTACTTTTTTTCTGAAAATTGATTTGTGTCTTAACAAACGGAGGCTGCGTAAGTCTCCAGAAACATTTTTGTGGATATCCTTTCTTAAAGCCTGCATCTAAAGGAAAAAAGTGTCATATATTAATGGGAAAAAAATATTGCAGTGTAAATAATGATTATATGTTAGATAAAAACAAACCTTTGTACAAAGCTGCTCTTGGGAAATGGATTGTTCATAGTGAGGTACTCTTAATGTAGTCAGTAAAGATTTGGCAAGGCAAATGGAGAGTGAATTGATTTAACTTGCAGATTATGCAAACAAATAAATTAAAAAATAAAAACCAAATAACATTGGTTTTAAACACTGTGGGATATTAAGCAACACCACAATGAATGAGGTTTTGTTTGACAAGGCACTTAATACCCATGACAGCAACATTGTGGGTTGCTCAAACCAAGCTAACAATTAAACCTCAAGCTCTGGTGGATAAATTGCTAACCTGAAGGCATCAGGATGAAAGCGTTGCCTGCCAGCCAGGCACAGAGCCACGCTGCCTTAGGGTCAGTTAAGTTTAGCTGTCAGTCTTCTTCTAAAGGAATGAACAGAACTACCATAAAAATTAGCCACAGACCTAGCTGTACACCTACTACATTCAGACTGTTGCTGATAAAAGCCTAATGCCATTGAAAATGTAATTATAGGGCATAGGTAGATGACTAGAATTTTAATTAGAAATTAATCAGGAACTGGCAGCAACCGGAAGAGTCCTGAATAATGGATCTCTTGCCTGATCTGGTCTTGCAAATTTGGGGTCTGCACACAGTCTGGCACATGTAAATGATCCTAGATATGACTGTAGGATCCTGGAGCCTAATCTCTTTTCTTCTCATAAACCTGATGATGCAACTCGCTTGCCATTTTCTGTGGGTTGTATACAAAAAGAATCTGCAAGATTATTAGGGGGTTTAATATACTGTTTAGTGTTTCTCCTCATTGTATTCTGTTCCTTCTTATCTTTCCTTCTGCACCTGTACTTGGGTCCAGTGTCCTCATTTCCCTGTCCGGCTCCAGCTTTTCAGTGGTAGCCTCTGTTGCAATCACTCTCGCCACTTTTTGCAGAAGGAATTGCAAGCAGTTGAGATAGCTCCATGCTTTTGCTTAACCTCATCAGAATTGCTTCTTACCTCCCTGTCCTTTGTTCCCAGCACCACATGTGGAAAACTTTTCCTATATACATATGCTTCTTTTCACATTCCTGATTGCAGCCAGTCCAAATGTTTATGCTGAAGTTGCCCTGACTACAGCCCCCACTTCTTGAATCTTTTTGGCTTCCCATCTATTTTCTCACATCTTCCCCTTACATTTCTGTTCTGGCTTCCCATCTATTTCCTCACATACTTTCCTTACAAATCTTCTTTCAGGAACTTTTATAAATTTTGTCTGCATTTCATTCTGTTATATTCCTCTCTCTTATTTGTTTTAGCTTCCCTCTTTTTGCGTTACTGGTTGCTTTGTCACCTACTATACTCAAAAACACTTTTCCTGACTGCTCTCTGCTTTTCACGACAACAAATGTCCAAGTTGGAGCCCGTAACTGTTGTCAGATCAGGACAGGCTTGAAGACCATCACTTCACCTTCCTCCCAAAGCTGGGTTCAGCACGGCACACTGGCACCTGAATGGCTCCAGGGGGAGTCATCCTGTGCCAGTAGGGGCTTTTCTGTGCCTTACCATTAAGAAGCAGGAGCCCTAGAGGAAGTCAGAAGTCAGTGTTAGTGGTCCTAGGGCTAGGGGCAGAGAAGAAGGTACTAGGACTAGGGGCAGCCATGGGTTTCTGAGTGGATTATCTCTGCTATGTTTTGTTGATGTATTTACTATCAGAAGACTCTCCCTGAAAACTAGTGAGTCTTGATTCAGCAAAACATACTGATTTTGGCAAAAGTAGTTAAAATTAGATGATGAGTCAGTGGTAATTCAGATTCTGAAAGTCTGTGAGAATCATAATGTAGACTGAAAGCAAGGTCTGAACTTCACCTCTGAATCATCACTCCCAAGAAGTTACTTTGAAGTTGATCACCAGCTATTACAAATAGATATTGTGCAGTGGGAATCAGTGGAGACTGGCTGGCTGACTTGTTCAAACTAAGCTCTTATCCATTGACTCGGGGATCTGATAGAAGGCCATCCAAATGCAGCAGAGTTGCTTAAGCAAGTTATGTAAAGGTAGCTAGTAGTTTAAGAAGTCAAAGGTAAAGTGTAGTGACAAAGTACAAAAGAAACCTCCTGTTTCCAAATTTTATGTCAATGCTGCCATGAAATTTTCCCATTAAACATTTTTTAGGAGCCCTCATGTCTTCCACAAGTGCTGAAGAAAACCCAAAAATATATGAAACACTGCTTGAGGAGGCTTCACTGTTTTAGTGCCTGTTAGCCAACCACTTGCCCATCTGCTGCAGCCAGCACAGGCTTGCGGCCCCTAGTCGCTTCAGGCAACCCCACAGCCATCATCGCATGCGAGGGTCCCTGGGGGGTCCATGGGACGCGGTGCAGCGGGTGATGGGCTGTGTCTGTCGTTGCAGTGCCGGGCGCGCCGGGCGCCCCTGCCAGCAGCCCGCCGTGCACCGTCAACATCCCCATCGCCCCCATCCACAGCTCGGCACAGGCCATGTCGCCCACCCAGAGCATCGGCCTCGTCCAGTCGCTGCTGGCCAATCAGAACGTGCAGCTGGATGTGTTGGCCAATCCGCCGGCGGAAGCGGGGGGCGAGGGGGCGGGGCCATTCCCAGGGCCTCCGGGTCGTTTCCCCGGGCCCGGGGCAGGGGGCGATATGGGCCGCGCTGCCCCTGTGCCCCCGGCTCTCGCCCCGCCACCTCCCGCGCCCCCCGCCATCACCCTGGCCGACCTGCGGGACCATGGCGACCGTGAGCACGAGCCCCTGACCAAGGCCAAGGCCCCACGGCCGGCGCCACAGCTGGTGGAAGGGGACGCCGTCATCTTCGGCGCCACTCCGGAGCTGCAGCTGAACAAGATGAACCCGCCGCCACCCTACCCTGGCACCATCCCCACTGCACCTCCTGCTGCCCTGCCACCACCCCCTGGCCCCCCACAGCCACCCCTCGACCTCTGCCTGAAAAAGGGGGAGTTCTCCCTTTACCCGGCAGGGCACTACCAGACACCACTGGGGTATGAGCGGATAACCACGTTCGACAGCAGCGGGAACGTGGAGGAGGTGTGCCGGCCTCGCACCAGGGTGCTCTGTGCACAGAGCACATACACCCTGCCGGGGCCCGGCAGCTCTGCCACCTTGCGTATCACCGCTGCTGAGAAGAAGATGCAGCAGCCCTGCACCAGCGCCACCCTGAACCGACTCACGGTCCCCCGTTACTCCATCCCAACCGGGGACCCACCACCCTACCCTGACATCGCCAACCAGCTGGCCCAGGGCAGAAGCATCGCGCAGAGGCTGGACAGCAGTATCATTCACGCGACTCTGCGGAGGAACAGCAGAGAGGCAGCCTTGAAAATGGCTCAGCTGGTGGATGGTCAGAGAGCCACCTTGCAACTTCCCCCAAAAGCCAAGAGCAATGTCATGACTGCGCAGTACCAGCAAAGAGTACCCACCGCCTTGTACACCTGCAGCCAGTGCAGCAGCAACAACGGCAGTGGTGGCGGCAGCAACCCAAGCGCTGGTGGTGTGGGCAGCATCACTAGTGCCAACGCTAGTAGCAGCACTTCCAATATTGGTGGCATGAGATCTGATCTGAGCACTGGCAGTGCCTCCCAGCACAGCTCCGTCATGGCTCACTCTGTCAGTACTTCGCCTCTGGCCTCCCAGTCCTCCTACAGCTTGCTGAGCCCGCCTGATAATTCCCGTGACCGAGCGGATTATATCAACTCCGCCTTCACGGAGGATGAGGCTCTATCTCAGCACTGCCCAGTGGAGAAATCAATACGGCACGCACCCATGTCCCTGGCGGAGGCTGCCCTCAATGTAAAACGGCCACCGCCATACCAGTGGGACCCTATGGTGAGTGAAGAGATATGGGTTCCTCAGGAAAGGACATCTCAGAGCTCAGTGCCCAACCCTCTAAAACCGACTCCTCTTATTATTGGTCAAACTCAACATCTAGATATGTCTCGAGTACCATTTGTTTCCCCCAAATCTCCAACCAGTCCCACTGCCACTTTCCAGACGAGTTATGGGGTTGGAGTACCTTACCCAGGAAACTACAGTGCCCCTCCCCTGCAGGGAATGCAGCCTCCCTGCTCCCCCAAAGAAGCTCTGGCTCCAACACAGTTTGCACAGCAGGAGCCCTCAGTTGTGCTTCAGCCAGGTTATCCATCCAACCTCTCCTATTGCCCTTTGCCACCCATGTACCCGGGAAGTAGCGCCTGCTCTAGTTTACAGCTACCACCAATCGCCTTGCACCCATGGAGTTCCTACAGCACCTGCCCACCCGTACAGAACCCCCAGGGCACCTTGCCCCCCAAACCACTCCTTGTGGTGGAGAAGCCGGTGATGTCTCCCCCGCCGGCAGAGCTGCAGGGCCATGTGGGCACAGAGGTGATGGTGGAGACGGCAGACACCTTCCAGGAAGTGCTCTCCTTGACAGAAAGCCCCGTTCCTCAAAGGACAGATAAATTTGGCAAGAAGAGCCGGAAGCGCTTGGACAGTCGAGCTGAGGAAGGAAACGTGCAAGCTATCACTGAGGGCAAGGTCAAAAAGGAGGCAAGGACGCTAACTGACTTCAATTCGCTAATATCCAGCCCCCGGCTGGGGAGGGAGAAGAAGAAGGTTAAGAGCCAGAAAGACCAGCTGAAATCCAAGAAGCTAAATAAGACAAACGAGTTTCAGGACAGTTCAGAGAGTGAGCCAGAGCTTTTTATCAGTGGGGATGAACTGATGAACCAGAGCCAGGGCAGCAAAAAAGGTTGGAAAACCAAAAGGAGTTTGAGGACAGCCAGTGAACTGGATGAATTCAAGTGCCGGAAGGCCAGCGAGAAGGAGGATGGCAGGCTGGGGAGCCAGGGCTTTGTATATGTGATGGCCAACAAGCAGCCGCTCTGGAATGAGGCGACACAAGTCTACCAGCTGGACTTCGGAGGGCGGGTGACCCAGGAGTCAGCAAAAAACTTCCAGATTGAGCTGGAAGGACGACAGGTAGGAGGGGTGGTACACGAGGGCCAGGGTGGGGAGTGGGCAGGGGAAAGCCATGCCAGGAATGAGCTCTGCCTCTCATGCAGAGAGTGTCTCCCTCTTGTGTGAGCTGCTCTGTGAAGAACAGCTTTGTCATATGGTTGATAAAAAGCAACCATCAAAGGTCTGGATTCGGAACAGAAGGTAAAGTTCAGTTGTAAAGCAAATGTACAAAATAGGTTTGGTTTTACTGCAGTCAGACATGGGAATAAGGGCCTCCTCTGGTCCCACTGGCTCTCACTTCTGGAAGTGGGTTTTGTAATAAGCACAACATACCTCCCCTGTGGTAGCTGCGTTTGCTGTCAGTGGTTGTGGATGGCAGCTATCTGAGTGAACGCTGCAATGCTCACAAAAGTTAGCCAGTCAGAGGACAGCCAAGGCAGAGGTGATGGATGAGCAGTTAGGTTCCCTCCATGCCAAAATTTCCCCTGTGGGTTACCAGGCCTCTGGTTCTGGTTCTTAATGCTAGACCATTCCCAGAACAAAGCATTCCTGAGCTGCTTCTGACCCACCGATGGGTAGAGGGGTCTGTGGATAGTTCAGAAAACCCCACGTTTAATTTTAGGCTCTGGGCCCAAGTGGGATGTTACTACACCAAATCCAGGCTATTAAGTGGTAGTAATCATCAGGACACTGAGACTTAGGAGACACATACTTATTTCATTGTCCAGCTCTCTCATCACTGCAAGTCACTTTTGATTTATTAGAAGACATCAAGGCTGTCAAGTCCCTCTGATTTAAATGGGGCGTTAGATGTCTTAAATATCCAACATGCATGACCCCTGGTAGTCTCTTGATTTTGTTCCTCTGTAACAATAGCTCATTAGAAAGGCAGTCATCAGAGCTATTTATATTCCTTTCTTTGGTTAAATGGCTTTGGATACATGCCCATGGGCAGCTGTGCTAAATCACCTTGCTGCAGGCTTTGTTGGTGGGGGAGCAAAGCCTGACTCAGCTTCCGCAGACAGCCTCCATTCTAGCTCAGGGTTCTTCACTGTAGAGCAAATACGATCTGGGCTTCTCATGAAGCAAATAAAAAATCAATAATAATAGGCCAAACTTAAGATGTTCCCTGTGGAACAGCAACACTACCTGACTAGCCTTGCTTTACATTTCAAACATCTCCCATGGTCCCTCATTCTTGGTACAGTTATGTGCTTGTGAAGTTTATGCAAAGGAAAACAGAACTGCCAAGAACATGCAGCTTACCAGCTATGGAGTGCTAGTGTCAGGAGATTGGTTATTCCCCTTCCCTGAAAGCTTCTTTCTTTGAAAAGAAAATCTGTTTCCCTGATGGGCTGATGATTGGATCTCTCCAAGGGAGAGAATGGTATTTTACTGCATGAAGCATGTTGCTGGTGTAACTCATATCTGCTGCAGTAGTTGATGACAATTTCCTTACATCAATGCTGTATACAGTCTAGTATGTTTTAAAGCTCAATTTACTCTATAAATTTGAATATTGTAGTCAAATGCTCCATACAGCACAATAGTACGGTGTTGTTACTCTTCCTTGGCTTTGTACCCCATTCTGTGAGTAGCCCCATTCATATTAGCTCAGGAGGTGAGGTGTTTGTACAAAGGAGCAAAACCATTTTGCTTTTATTCTTCTCTGGTTCCTTTCCTGTGGATCACTTTTTTTGACCTTGTCCTCTTTTTCTTTCCCTTCTCTTCCCCTGCTTCCCAGGTGATGCAGTTTGGAAGGATTGATGGCAATGCTTATATTTTGGACTTTCAGTATCCATTTTCTGCAGTGCAAGCCTTTGCTGTTGCTCTGGCTAATGTGACTCAACGCCTCAAATGAACAAGCAGAGACTGGAGAGAGGAAAATGTTAACCTCAGAAAGTCCAACCCGGAAAATGTCAGGGCAGCCTGCTTTAGGTGTGCAGAGGTGCCTGGGAGTGAAGAAGGCAGTAAAACTGGAAAAGTCTCTTGGTGCCCAACAGAAGGGCATTAATTCTAATCAGTCATGGGGTAGAGGGTGGGGGGCTGTTTTCTGTTTCATTTGTTTGTTTGTTTGTTTTCAGGTGTTTGGTTTTTTTCCTTTGAAGCATTGTGCTGGGTCTCAGAAAGAGCAAGGGTTGAGAGCCATTCAGTGTTACTTGGAGAAGTGTGGCTTTTGGCTTGTGGTGGTTCTGCCGTGTTTGCTACAGTAGCTCATGTAAGCTCATAGGGGGATTAAAAAAGACTGCTCTTTTTGATAGATTGCCTTATATCATGTTGTTCTTTTTAAAACAGGGAACATAACTTTTTTTCTGGTCCAGTTTGTACTACTACTACATCAGTGATAGCAGCAAAAAAAAACAAAAAAGAAAAAAAAAGAAGCTATAATACTTGAAGACACAGGTTTCTTCTTTGATATCTGATAGTAACTGAGCATCACAGGTTCCAAGGAGGCATATGTAGGTCAATGTTTAATTTATAAATAATGATGTATTATTAAGAAGAGAAACAGTTGTTACCAATGGGTGGTTTAAAACCCCACTGTATTGAAGAAGTTGATGTCTGCTTGTTTTGTGTGCTGTTATTGGGGATAAACATCTTTCAGTAGGTGATGGAAGATAAAGGAGCAATTACAAGCATTGCTTCTTTTGTTATTGGGGGATAAACATCTTTCAGTGGGTAACAGAAAATAGGAGAGGAAGTAATCACAAGCACCACTTCTTTGCTCATACTGATCAGCAGTATTCTCTGATTTGGTAGCTGGGAGAGGTACAGTGTGAGCAGGTGTACCTCTGAGGCCACACCTGTACATACTCCTCATTTAAACATGTTTACACTTCATAAACAAAGCAGGTGAGAAAGCCCAGTGTATTCAGTCTTAGCAATCAGTATGAATCAAGTTCTACAACAGTGTAGAGGAAGGAGACAGAAGTGTAACAAGTCATGACAAGCAACAGTTTCATGAGGAAAGTAGTTTCAGTACAGGAAACAACATCGTGGCTGGCTGGAGAACAAATGAGTTGAAAGAGGAAAATAAAAATGGACAGAATCATCCCTCTTATCATCTTGCTACTTGACTAGTCTTTGTGACTGTTGTTTGAGAATATAATGCTCCAGCTAAGAGCAGGAAGCCAAGTTTACGTGGAGTATTACAAAGGAAGGGTTCATAACAGTAGCATGACTCTGTGGTTCTTTCTGGTGGACATGCAGACCTGTTGTGCATTTCAGAAGGGTTACTTGCACAGAAGAGTTTCTGTGTTGTCAATGTGTTGTGCACATGCTTATTTGCTTTCTTTTTCCTCCTTGCCTGCATTTTGATACGGAAGTAGTTTGCCCAGTAACACACAAACCCCCAAACTATTGATGTTATTATTTGGACATTAGATTACAAAATGTAACTGCAGATTTCCTTCAGAAATTACTCTTTCAAAGTGAAAGGCACACTGAGAAAGTTATGTTGGTTGAGGTGTCAATGGCTGCTTTGTCTTTCATCCATGGTTTAACTTCTCACTTGAAAAACTTGTTATAACTTAAGATGAATAGGTGTGCTTTTCTTTCTTTACTTAAATCCTAATGGTAGGGCAGGTGTGTGTTCCATTTGGTTCATTCTAGAGGAACATATAGCATAACATACTGCATAAGACCCTGCTGTATTAGAGGTTATCAGCATGCAGTGAGTTTACACCTGCTCTGCTGAGGCTTCTAGAAATGTACAGCACACAAGGAGTAATGCCAATCAGGAGGGAGTTTCAGAGGGTTGCCAAGGGAGATAATGGGGCAGATCATCCACAGGTTATGTGCAGCAGGGTAAGTCCAGGAAAAACGACATGCAAGATTATTTCTTTAGAGAGAGGAAGCAGAGGTAGGAAGGAAAGAGGGGGGAAGTAGATGGTACCATGCCTGTATTATCCCAAATCTCAGCAGCTTTTGCTTGCATGTAGGAGTGGTCAAGCACAACATTCCCCTTGGCATCTAGCTGATTGTTGTTTGCTTCAATTAAGATTTTTCCATCAGTTGTCTGGGCCCATTTGTTTTCTTTCTCACATGAGTGATTATTCAACAGTTTGAGTGCCTGTGTGTATACTGTGTGTGGAACAGAGGAACTGGAATGGGCTTGGTTCCGGTCCCTTTAAAATCAGTGGAGGTGTTTCCCCTGTATTTTTGTGGATGAAGCACTGTTAAGCCCTTTATATTGAGTTACATACTGTACAAACAGTAGGTTGAATTCTCAGTCCACTGAATCCAGTCAGTACACAAGGAGGAAGGTTGGCTGATGAGAATCTTCACCTGCCCTAACATCTGTGGTAACCAGTCATACCCTAATTACAGTATAACAGGTAGGCACTGAACACCATAAGAGAAGAAACATACCCTGGCTTGCTTGCTTGCTGAGGGAAGGGCCGCTCAGTTACATGCTAGAAATCTTCAGCTGAAAGAAACATCAGTAGTTTTAAGCCAAAATTGTTAATACATGGAACCAACATGAATGTTTTTTTTTTCTGAACAAAATCTAACCTAAATAGAAGGACTTCTGCATGTGGTTTCTTTAACCTTCCAGGGAACAATATTCCTCTTCACCTGGTTCATTCCAAGTTTTTCCAGTTATCAGCAGTTTTATGCAAATGAAGAACTGAGAAATGAAACCTGATACAACAAGTAGTAGAGTTAGTAATTTGGTTTCACTGGCCCAGGTCATGATTGTGTCCTTCTGATGGCACACACAAGGAGTCTTGGCATAGAAAGAGACCTCATTTCTGCCCCAGCAAAGCGCAAGGAATAATTATCAAAAATTTGGAAACTAAATACAATTCCCAACATACTTCCCATTTACTTCTCAGAAAATGCTATAGGATAAGGTAATCTTTGTATCTTTGAAATACAAAGTCCCTTTGAAATAAAGTCCCTTTAATTGAGGATTTCAATAACATAGAGAATAGCCCATATTAGGTATATACTGAGAAATATATAGAATTTTAATGACGGAATGAAATTTATGCAAATATCTGGGTGTGCAACTGGATCCTGAATTATACAAAGAACAAGTGAAAGTGACAGTTGTTTCATTTTTCATTGGGATACAATATAGGAAACAAATTTAAAAGCCTCTTCCAAAATAATCACTTAAATCCTGAAGATTGCTATTGCATTCAGCCAAAAGATAGATATTACATTTTCTGTTCTATTAGTAAATCCCTGGTTTCCTGTGGATAACTGAGTTCTTCTAGGAAGAATGTAGCAGTGTTCAGAAATATCTAGTTCTTTTATACATACAGTAATTCCCAGTAGTTAAGTATGTTTTTCCCAAAGCTTTTTTTCAGTTGTGCAATATTTGTGACAGTCTAGGGGTTTTACTTTTTTTGTTTGTTTGTTTGTTTGTTTAGGTTTTGGGGTTTTTTAGGGATTTTTGAGTGTGGTTTTTTTAAGATAATTTAATGCAGATTTCCTGTTGATGTCCAAAAGACAAATTATTTATCTTGCATAATGTAATAAGTGATTTAGGGATTATTTTATTACTATGTATCAGTGAGTTACACACACTTTCTTATTTATATTTATAAAGCATCTTTGTAAGTAATTGCTTGCTAGCAGGATGTTTTGCTGCAAGAAATTAAAAATGCATATAGGAAGACCTGTTTTTGCTGGATAGTGTGCAGAATTCCATAATGCAGGCAGGCAAAATTATCTGTTGGCAGCTGAACACAGTGAGTTTGCTGTGAAGGATTGTAGATTACAAAGACTGTAGACGACTTCTTTGGGACCTGCAAAAATTTGTCCTTCTCCACGGTTTTCCTCTTTTGTTTCTAGCTTAATTCACTTGGGAGCTTCCAGCAGAGTCTAAAAATTGGTAGTTGAAGTCTGGTATGAAGTGCACCATGCATGGAGTGGTAAATTTTAGCTTGAAACAGTGAGAATATCATGGTTCTGCAACATGGTAAAAGACTGTAAGAAGGAGGGGAGTGAAAGAGGAAAAAGATGAGTTACTACATTAATAATTTTGCACTGAGTTCCAGAGGTAGCAGCAATATGTGCCATGGGCTGCCTGAGTACCAGTAAATCTGCACAAAGCTTCTTATCAGTTAAATAAACTTTCTGTGATGCAACCACAAGTAAAACAGCTTCACATTTCTCTCCTCAGTTTTGTTCCATTGTTTTTATGAAGATGCGTGAAAGTCTACCAGCATGAAAGATCTTTGATGAGCCTTGAGCCTAGACTTTCTGTAGGTCCAGGCTTTCCATGATGTGACTTTTTAATGTCCTCTCATGAATTCCAAACAGATTTTGGAGGTTGCCTGATCATTGCCTTAGACATTTTCTGTGCATTTGCTTTTTGCAGCCTAATGTCTGTGATCCTGTTATGTTGGTGCCCTGTTACCTGTCAGTTTAAATCCACATATGAAGAATGCAGCACATGCAAAAACTGATATGATTGAGAGAAAAGGGAGAGAAGACAGAGTAAGTTTTCACTGGCTTTTCTTTAACTTTTATGAATGTTTCCCAGAGCAACATGTTCAAACTGCACATTTCTGGAGACCCCAAACCACTCCAGACCAGCAAATCTGACTCGAAGATTAGTAACACATGAGCCACTTGCATGGCATGCTGACAGAGGGCCAACTTCTAGCCTCACTACATGTTTACACCAGAATAAATAGGAGAGTAGAATCTGACCCAAAATATACTTTCCCATTACTGTGTGATTATAAGGAACAACTTATATGACCCATGTATCCTCTTAAGAAAATTATAAAGCATTAGCCAACAACAGTTGACAGTTTTGTATAACCCCCCCTTGAAGAATCGTAGATTTTTGCTTTTTATTCCTGTTTCTAGGATTCCATCAGGAGAGCAAGGTGTTTATGTTGTTTAGAGATTGATATAATAGATTTCCTGGCATGAGAGCAAATGTTCTTATACTGCTGACAAAAATGGAAAAATTCTGGTAAATTAATTTTCCCATTTTCTAGTCCCTTCACCTTCAAGGCAAGCACAATCCGCCATCCCCAAATACCAGTTTAGAGTCCTGCTACCCTCAGGAGTAGTCCACAGGTAGGCACCACAGGTCCTCTTTGCAGGACTGGAATTTACATGCACCATTCTTCAAGGAATAAGATTAATTACTACTTGTGAACCGTGGGCTATGGGAATGATTTTATCTTTGTATTTATTTAATTTTCATCTGAAAAAATATGCAGAGAAGTTCTAAGATTAAAAAGCTCAGCTTTGTATGTTGTCTGATACCTCTGAAGATGTATCAGGAGGTAATTTCTTTGGGCATTTTGATTGCTGCTGCATCTAGAAAATTAGATTTTTAAGACAAAAGCAATTAACTAAATAAAAGAATGAAACAGGATTCAGTGAAGCAGTTCTTGCTAAGAAAATTAAGAACTTCATCCTTCAACTTTTGATTTTACAAACTGATCTATAATGAGAAATGTGTACTTCAAGGCAAATTGATTGTTGTGGAGAACTATGCCAGTGCTCAGGTTTGCTGATCCAGAGCTGACTGCAGGATCAAACAAAATGATTGTGTGAGACTTAAAATTAGATAAATGAAAATACCAAATACTTACCTATCCAGAGCATTCGATAAAAAAAATAGATGGTGTAACGTTAAAGCCTGCCAGTTTATTCTTAGTGCTTGCCCTCCAGTTTACACTGTTACAAATTTAAAGATAGGGTCTGATTCAGCAATTCGGAATCCTGTCAAATGTTGTCTATATGTGGCCTGTTTATCTTAGTGGCCAAGTAAATGGTTTAAAAAATGGCTTAAGATTAATAATAAAAGAGGAATATTTTTGAACAGTGTTCAGCCACCCGAGTTTCAAGTAATTCACTGGCATAGTGCTGGGCTTGTAATTCCTACTTAGGTTGTTTTAAGCTGTTCACAACTTTCCTAATTTTCCATTTGGTTCTTTTGCTTGCTTGATACATGTTTCGCCTTTGGTTGCCGTTTGTTTCACCGTTTCTGCATTCACTGCTCTTTTTTCTTTCTGTGTGTTGCGCTTTTGGGGAAGGGTATGTCTGTTCAAGATCTCATTGTTTATTGTAGATAAAATATATGGTGTTGTGGAATAGCATGGGGATGCATTTGATTGAAAAGGCACTGTAGCGTTTCCTGAAAAAGAAGGGGAGTTGCATTTGTTTCTAAATGCGTTATTCTGGTACTATAACTTTGACTGTGATTTGGAATTTTTTTTTTTCTTTTTGTTTGTTTTTTTGTTTGTTTTTGTTTGTTTGGTTTTTGGGGTTTTGTTTTGGTTTTTTGTTTTTGTTTTTTACCATTAATTTAATGAGCATATAGACATGCAGGTGCATGTGTTCTTAAGCCAGCAAGCCCAGCATGTGTTTTCTTCCAGCTGTTGAAAATCTGGTACACGCTTTGTGTACTTCTACATACCTGTCCTAGTTTTTAAATACATTTCTTGGAATCTCAATTTTTTTGGTTTTGTTTTTTTGTTTGGGTATTTTTTTCTCCTCAGTATACCATGGTATACTTGGTTTCCATTGTATTTAAAAACGACGCTGATATGCCTCTCCTTTTATGTATTTTGTGTAATAGATTTTGCAGAAGGTGCCTAGAAAGCATTGTTGGTTTCCCTATAAAAATGTGGTTTGTCCAGATTCTTTACTGTCTACATGATTGAGAGGTGGACTGATTGCCCTATTTTTCCTTGATGGAGTTGTAAGAGTTGTCCAGCTGTTGCTTAATAAAATTTTGCAGACAATTCCTTACGTGTTTTTGTTGCATTCTGCATCTTGTCAAGCACCTTAAATAATTTTAAAGCAGATGCCAAATCTGCGCTGGAAAGACCTGAATAATTAACAGCCAGATGCCATTATGCTTTGTCTTTTTAATAACTGTGTCCACAAGTTCCACTGAACCTGATGTGTGTACCAGCCCATCATACTTTGTGTCGTTCATACGGGAGGGTGGATGGCAAAGATCTCATGGTAATAACATTTCTCTCTGGCTGGATATCAGCCAATTCTTGTGCTACTTCATCTCTGCTTTCTTGCCTTTTTGAGGAAATTACCTTTGGGTTTTGTGGTACTTCTCATTTTGTCATTCATATACTGAAAAGTTTAAAATTGCCATGAGGGATTCCTCTGTCTTGTCATCTTTAACAACAGAATAAAATGCAGTGATGGCCAGTGTTCATTTTCTGGTTTTTAACTAAAATGAGCATTCTGGGGGCTGAGAAAATAGAAAAGGTAGTGAAGTGGCTTACCTTGCATAGCAAACATACCGGTTATGGCACAAATGAGAGAATCCTGTTGTGGATCCTCATAATGGACCCAGAGTTTTGCAAGGATCTGTGCTGGATCCTCACCTGTTCACCATATTCATGGGTGGCCTTGAAAAGAGTTTGAACATGGAGCTACAAAGTTTGCTGATGATGTGAAGTTACTCAAAATACTAAAAGCAATGGACAATTGTCAGGAATCTCAGAAAGTGATTTTATGAAGGTCTTTGTGAAACTGCGTAATAATATAGCAGGCGAAAGTCAGTGCAGGTAAATGTGAAGTGATACACACGGGGAAGAAAAACAGTCCTAACTTCACATTTGCAGTAATGGTCTCATTAGAGAGACCACTCTACCACTCAGGAGAAACCTCTTGAGAGTTTGATAGGTCTCTGAAAACATCGCATTTCTTTGATGCTCAGCAGCAGTCAAAAGAGGGAAATAAAATATTGGTAATGATTAGAAGAATTGAGAGCGAAGCAAAAAATACAGGATCACCATATAAAATTGCATTCACCACACTGCACATACTGTGAGGTACTGGTCCCCTTGTCTCAGAAAAGTTAAAGATCTAGAGAAGATTCACAGAAGGGCAACATAAGGCACAAATCAACTGCTACATGAGGAATGACTGCAAAGGTTAGAACCCTTCACTCTGAAAAAGAGAGAGTTTAATGGGATTGCTGGAGAGACACCAAAAAAGGAGCAGTGTGGAAAAGTGGGAAGGGATTGTCTGTTGATTGTCTCTTCCTGCAGAAGAACTAGAAACTATAAGAAAAAAGTGAATAACAGTGGGACACGAAACCAAACAAAAAGAGGTGGTTCTTCAAAGAGGTGGGTAGCCAATGCTACTTTGACAAAGGGTGCTGCAATACAAGATGTTTACAAGATTTCAAGCAAGACTGGAAAAGTGTGTGAAAGAGAGATCCACTGGGACACTAAACAAGCTACAACAGGAGCAGAAAGCTCCCTGAGCTGAAAATAGTCAGAGGCTGGGAGAGTATTAGAGAAAATACAATATGAATTTGCTCTGTTCTCACTCTTCCTCAGGAATCCGCATATGGCTATTGTAGGAGACAAAATGCTGGGCTTAAATGGATTCTGTTTGTGAGCCAGTGTCACCAGGGCACAATCTTAAGCTTCAGCCACGGGGAATGAGGAGAAGAGGAAAGAGTCCCAGCCTGGTGTCTGAATGCTGTGCACTGCAGCCATGAAGAATCCTCTTCTAGTGCTTGGGGGTCTGCCAGTGTTCCTGAAATCTCCCTTAGCTCTAGATGAGTTTTCAGGGCTGCAATAAACAAAAATGTAAGCTTTTACAAAACTACCCTGGAAATATTCCTGTGATCATTGTGTGGCCCCGTAGAGGAACTAATAGCATTTACTTGTTCTTTTTGTATGTGACTGGTTGGTGGTGGTAATAGTGCTATCTTATTTTTATGATTTAAATGAACACAAGGGCTATTTGTTCCCAGTGCCCTCTATTTATACTGCCTGGTTTAAAGGTCAGGAAATGTGCTGACAGTGAGGGAACAATGTTTAAGCAGGGTTTTTTTAAAAAAGAAGCTGGCAATGCATCAGCTATATGTATAATTAAGCTTGTGTATATGATTTAATAAATACTGGCTGGATCATAAGCTTTTTCACCAAGACAGGTTATCGTTGTTCTCTGCCCAGTGGTATATTCCATTTTTATTGGCATTGCTACCAAAGTAACTATCAATAATATAAAAGCAGTCTGTACTTACTGCTGATTTTTTCAGCAGCAGCTCAGCTTTCATTATGCAGTCTTAATGGGACAGGCTCAGGAGCTACATAATTATCTGGTTGTGAGGGAGTTGTACAAAACTAGATAAAAACCCTGGAGCACTTCATACCAACTGAGATTCATCTTGGACCTTTCATCTCGCTCCTCATCCTTTATCACTGTCTGTTGCATATTCTCATTTTGTGTTCTTTTTAAAACAGACACATTTCAAATCTTTTTTTTGTTGTTGCCATTTGATCAAAGGGAAACTTATTCATCTAGGGGAATGTTTTGCTTTGTTATGTCTCCTGGTATTTTTATCCTTCCAGCTGTTCCATATTGTCTTCCATTTCTCACTTCCCCATGGATAAGGAGGAAAGTTAGATTTGGACTGCAGTGAGTAACATTTCTTTATTCTCCTTTCTCATTGTGCTATGTGGTGATAGTCCTCTCTCTTAAAACAAGAGTATCTTTGTTCCCTTTGTTGCACAGTTTTGGTGAAATAAATTTATTCCTTTTCCTTTCATAGCCCTTTAGGACTTTTGTACTTTTTTGTAATCTGAAAGGATGTTTATTTTAGAGAAGAGTCTATATGGGGTGGTTATAGCAAAGGGAAAATACTAAAGATCATTTAAACATCAGTGAGTCTTCTAATTGCCTCATGTGGAGGCAACCAAATGCAGTCTCATCTTCAGAAGTCACGTAACTGATCTGACTTCTACGTGACTTCTCTCTCTCATTTTATGATGCTTTCTAGTGAGGGAAGCATCCTTGTTTTGATCCGATCTATGAACATACCTGAAGATTAGCTAGTATAGTCTGAGGTAGCAAACATTAATTTTCACAAGCTTTATTTGTATAAACCAGGATTCCAGTATTGTGCATAAATCCACTGCTAGTATTCCTATTTATATGATACTAATCATATTATCTGCAGTTCAACTATTATACAGGCTTTTGCAGATCTGTATTGTGTCTGATCAACAGAACATATCAGAGAGCGTGAAACAAAGAGCGGACATCTTCCCAGAAAACGTGGCGTATGTATAATCTGCACTGGAAGTTCTGCTATGAACTTCAGAAGTTCCAGATGCTGATGAAGTGTCCCCTCAGGCCATAAATTTAGAGAGCATCATTGGGAGAGCTGCCAGAATCCACAATTAGGTTCCACTTCTGGAGATCATGGAAAACTCCAGTAGAGAGTAAAATGCCACAGACTGGGTATCATCGGAAGTACTGCAGAACATGCATGATGGAAAAGCTCTCCAAAGAGCAAGGCAGTAGCAATCAAGAAAAGGGAAGTGTCTGAGAAGTCAGTGAAGCTGCTGGGGGTTTTGGGGGGGGGGGGGTGGTGAAGGGGGAGTGGATCAGCAGCAGCATAGGAGACAGAATGTACCCTGCTTCAGAAGAAGTAAGGACAAAAAACCATACGAGCTGATCCATAATTCACTTGCATTCAGGTATATCAATGAAAATCTACAGTGATGGTCATCCGTGCCATCATTGCTACAAATACAGTGGTCTTTTTTTTTTTTATTTGGTGGAAATTTTTACTACATGAATATTAAATGTGAAGAGAATCAAAATAAAATGGTAGATGGTGAGAATGATGACCTAACATTTAAACATTCTGAAATGGAAAATGTTGCATACTAATAGCAATTTACATCCTCAGAGCAATTTACATGCATTAGGAAAACATCTTTATTTATCCAAAAGCGAACAACCTCATAGCAAGATTGCTTGCATCTCTGAAGTTATAAGCATGCCAGTGAAGAAAAGATCCAAGATGTGTCCTAAGGTGGAGGCTGGGTCTGAAAGACCAAAACATGGAATTCATGAAATTAAAGCAATATTTATCATATTCTCAAAGTTGATTGTTGTTGCATTAATCTGCTATGTGTAGATTACTGACTGCAATAGACAAAGTTCAGAACAATTTCATCAAAACAACAGATGTTCAAATGGTTTTGAGTAGAGTTTTACAGACAACTGATGACATCAAGTGCCTTTAAATTGGATTGTTATGTTCTGTTGGAAGAATCTTAGTGTAGCAGGCAATTGAGAAGTAATCAGCTGAAGAGATTGAAAGAACAGGATGTACAATGAAATTTGTTCTCAAAATAGTCGTCAGAGTGTAATTATATGAATGAGTTGGTAATCCTGCAAAACTACTGACAGCCATGATTTAAGTGATTAATTTCAAGGTAACTCATGAAGACCTGTAAGTACCTATGGCTTTAAAATGTCTGATGGCTGATGAAGCTTGCTTTGAAAGTTTGAGGGCATGAGATAAATGCAGTCAGTGCTAACAAGGCAGCTGCTGTCTGTCTGTTAACTGCTTGGCCAATTTCCTCTCTGATGATGTTGATAACCTACTGAAGTATGTAAAGTTAGGTAAGAAGCACATAATGATACCAGGAGAAATTGTTTTAGACATGATCCACCTTCACAGAAACATGACTAGATGTCCAAGTGGAAACATAAAATATTTTCAAGTACCAGCAGAAAGAATGGAGTTGGTAAATGCTTTGGAAAGGATGTTGAAGGAATTTCTTAGGAAAAACATTAACTGTTGTGCAACACAGACAAAGGAGTTCCTGTGTATTACCCAGGCACTGGTGGCATTGGATGGGTTACAAGTGTGACTCCTGCTGAAATCATCATTGTCTCTGTTACCACAGAATGAATTTAATCCAAAGAATGAGCAGTGTTAATTAGCATCAGGTCATTTGCACTATCCAAATGATTCAGAAGCTAACAAGATTTATGTAATGTTGGATATTTCCAAAAGATGGCAAAAAAGGCATAGAGGGATGCAACAGAGGATGCACATATTCATTTCAAGAACAATACTGTGTAGCAACGGGGAAGGGGTTTTTTTGTCCCATCAGCAGCTCAGGCCTCATCAGATTTGTGGCAGAAGAGAGTAAGTTTATGTGATAAATTCTCCATGTCATGAATGAGTCCCTGGGCTAATCAGTGACTTGGAAAAAACCTCAGACTTCCTAAGTTCTCTTATAAAAAGCTGATGGACTTGCTTGCATGCAGTCTGTGTCTCTAGTGATGGGTACAAATCAGCCACAATTGCCCCTGAAGACCTGACTATCCTTGTGTTTAGTCTTGGCTGCAGCAATTTTGTATCAGATGATTGGAACACAAGCCTGAACAAGATTCACAGGCACCCACGAAGTCAAATGCTTCCATAGGGCTGATGTTAGTGGAGCTGAAACAAACCTGTGTGTCTTTTGTGATGTTACCACTGCTAGGTGCGGGAAAGTTGGGAGATAGAAAACTCATGCAGATGTAGCTCCAAGTACTGGTGGTTTCATCAGATGTCACATTAGTGACATGAAATCCTGTGATGGGCAATACTCAGTGTCAGGAAGTTTCTTCTATTAGCCTTTCTTCCAGAATGAATGAAGTAAGTCCCAGCTGTCTGGGCATGTGCTGTGTTGGTTTGCACTGTGGACAGTTAGGCGGGAATTTGCAGTGCAAACCTCTTGCTCAGTCATGCAAGCTGTGGCTGAATAATTGACACCCAGAAGAATCTTTGACACCACGTGGACATTTGAATCATCACAACCACAGCTGCCTCTCATATTTATTATCATTTGTTTCCTCCACAGTCATTGTACATGTCCAAAACAGTAATGCTTTTGCTTGAACAAAGAGCTGGAAACTGCAACTCTCTGCCTACCAAAAATTAAAGATGAAGAGAAATACTGGGTAAAATCATTTCACTAAAGATTTGTAAGACATGGAGGTGAATTATTTTGTTTGAAATCTTACAGGTGTTTTATAGTAGATGAGCATGTTAAGGGACAATATTTTGTGCTTTTAAACAATGAATGTGTATTTTTTTGTATTAATAATCAAATTTTGACTGATAAATATGTAGAGCTTAAATGTTACAGTGCAAAAATGTGTCACCAACAGGCAGGGCACCACTTTTAGAAGCTTAATCATCACTTTGAAGCTACTAAAGGCTTTAGGATCTGAACAAAGTCCAGCAATGCTAGTGTTGTCAAAAAAGCATTATTAAGCTTTGCTTCTTCAAATGACACCAGCAGCTGAATTTTCTGACCTTGGTTCATTGATTCCATGAGCTGAGTGCTACTCCCAGGAGCTTTACACACAGCAAGCTCACAAAGTTAACTGGATTTTCCTCCCAGGAGGTTCCTACAATGACTTTTCTAACACAGTGACAGAGATGCTCTGTAACAAGTTATCTGTGCCTGACTCAGAGCGATTGAATAAGGTACTGTTTCAGCTCCTCAGTGTTGCATTCTAATAGCTTCCCTTTTATCACCCTGTTCTTTACTTCCCTTGATGTATTCATCAAGCCAATTAAAAGGGAAAAAAAAACAACAAAACCCCAACTTGAAGACAACTCCACACACACAGCACACCAGCAAGCCTCAAAGGATATTGATCAGTGATGATAACGGTGTGGTGGGGTTGCAAGGGCTTTTCATAACAGTGCATCAAAAATGAAGAGGGAGCATCCACAAAGCAAACACCAATTCCCGAGGTGCACCTGCCATAGGAAGAGGAAAGCAGGACAGCTCACCCTATTTCATCATGTCTGCATGAATTCACTGAGAGGGGGACATTCCTATGGAGCAGGTGATGAATGAACATACAGACTGCAGCTGTAGGGACCAAATATGGTATTTGGAAAGCCAGAGGAGATCAGGGAACCTCAAACTGCAGCAGTGTCTTTTGGTATGTCACAAAAATAAAGGAAATGTGAAACACAGATTCTTGCTGCAACAGAAATCACCCAGGATTGCAAAGCATTTGAGCAAACTAGCAGGTGGAATATTCATTGTAGTTCCCTGAGGAACCAGACAGTACACCCACAGGCAGCTAGGAGAGGTAGCTTGAATCATCGAAGAATTGAAGTCTTGAGAGCAATGCAGAGATGTGAGAAAGCAAGCTGTGTTCTGTCCAATTCTTCATAGTACAGATGCAATGAATGGTACCCAGGAGGTGGATTTAGTTTAAACTGATTGATCCCAAGAGCTGTAACTTTAATAATTCTTAGCTGTCTGTTGTGGACAGCAATAACTGGATGGAACCCTATTATAGCTTGAAACTTACTGTACAGCCTGAAAATACTTCTAAAGAAATTCATTTCTCCCACAAGAAGGCAACAGGTACAGAGAGGCATTAGGCACTGTGTCAAGAGGTGCCAAGCTCCAGAGCCAGCTCTGCAATTTTAGCTCCAAAGAAAAACATCTCTCTTCAAAGTACATGATCTAACTTCAAGAAAAAATGTGGGAGTCTACTAGCTGTTCTTTGCCACCTTAAGCAATGCAAGATGGTACCACATACTACTTACTCCCGGAGAACATATTGCTGGAGTTGAGCACACTCAACACCTTCCTTCCCTTTCTGCTAAAATAGATGGGTGAATCAAAGTGCAAAATTAAATGTACTGCCAAAGTTGTTCCTCAGACAGTGCAGTTAATGCCTTACAGTAATAACCAGAATTGACCTGTGCCAGTTCATCTTGTTTCACTCTTTTTTCAAAAGGCTGAGGCTTGGCTAGTTTATCACCAGGAGTGGCATAGAGCAGGCTGAAGGGAACGCCAGCCAACTGCTGTGTGTTTCTATAGAGTTTTATAGAGCCTGAGAAATTTCAGGAGCCTCAGAAAATGCTTAGCTAACAATATTGGAAGAAAAAGAGGAGGTAGCAGGCCAGCCATGCTGACCCCAGCAGCAGGCAAAGTGATAAAAAGGATGATATAGGAGTCAGTTAAAAACTAATATAAGGATGGAAACCATGAGAAAGTAATTTTAGGTTATACGTTATTACGAAGAAGAAAAAAGAGATCTTACCCACTGTGTCTTTTGATACCATTGTTTGACGTTATTACCTCAATTTGTAGATAAAAGTCCATTCACAGGGCATTTGATATTTTGATATATTTGATTTTGATGTATTTTGATATATTGATATTTGAAATACTGCCTGGCTTCCAATAAAGAAATTAGCAATAAGTAGTGTGAGGTAGTGCTTCAAATGGATTATGAATGAACCCAAGATCTCACAAAGTAGCCTGCAGTATGGATTTGTCACTGAGTGGAGTGTTTCTAAGAGGATTTTGCAGAGAGGGGTACTAGATCTGACAGTAAAGCAAATGCAGGACTGTGGTTGATCAAATCTGGAAATGGCACAAAGCTGCCAGAAAGGCAAATAGCAGTAAGAACAAGGCAATGACACACAACAAGGCAGTTGCAGACAAAATGCAAAGTTACACATTTAGGAGCAAGGAATGTGGACATAACCTTCAAAATTTGTAATTTGGCTCTGAAAACTGCAGGTCTGATTTGGAGGCACAGGTTGGAGCAGATAAGCAACTCAATGTACTATGTTAGAGATCTTGCAGAAAGAGCTAGTACAATCCTCAGATTGGTAAGTAGCGCAGTGGAAGTAAGTGATTTCACTTGATAAAATACCGGGTCTGCCTCTGATGTCCAAGCTTTTAAACTATCTTGGAAGAGGGGACAGTGTTGAAAAACTATGAAGTTCAAAACCTGAAGAAAATGCCTCACAGCAAGAAATTTGTCTGTTTAGCTTATTTCAGAAAGCAGCATAATTAAGTAATTCTCACTATGTTAAATTTAACTGAACTAAAATACTAATATCAAAGGGCACTTTAATTTAGCAGGGAAAGACACAACAAGCAGTAATGACTTGGGGCTGAAGAAAATTACTAAAAGAAGCAGGACACATGTAATGATGAAAACTATTAACACTGGAACAAGCTCAAAGAAGTGGATTCTCCATCTTGTGAAGAGCTCCAATCAAGACTGCTTTAGTTAAATGCATCTGGATAGATGAAGAGGTAAATGTGTGAAACATGCAATGACCAAAGGCGAATTTGCTCTGGAGGTCAGTATTTGCCAAGGTCTTGGTTCATGATTTAGCCAGACATATGCCCAAGCCCAGGAGCTTAGAAATATGCCCAAATCCTGCAAATTATCTGTAGTCCTAAATGGCTAGAGCAGGAGACACACTTGTTGGTTTGTGCAAGCAAGAGCTAATCCACTCTAGTGGGCTGCAAACACATGCTGCAAAACCTGTACAATTGATGTTTTTCTATTACTTTGAAAAAAAAAGCCACATGCTATTTGTAACTGAGTATTCAGCTTTGTGGTTCAGAACAGAAATGACAGGCTGGAGAAAGGAGATCCCCAAGCACAGAATAAGACCCTGCTGATACTGCATGTTTCTAGTTAGATCTAGCAGTACCCAAAGGTTCATACTATTAATTTATGTGTGTCTGTGCATGCAGGCAAAAAACTGCTTCTAAAAGGAGAGGTTTTCCAAAATGTCTGGTGCTTTTCACTATTTCCATGTTAGTTTTAATTGCTTCCCTTGAGATGTACAGAAAACAGTTTAGAAACAGAAGTATTATAAATGATGGGAAAGTATAATGAAGTCTTCTACCTGAATAATGACATGATGTCTGGGGTGCAGAATAATGACATGCTGTATGATGGGGTGCAGTGCCTCATGTGCAGTGACAAGCGTTTCCTCTTTGCTACCCTTGAAAACACCTCACAAGAGATTCTTCTTAAATTTTGATCAAAAGAGATTACAAATCTGATTTTATTTTCTTGTCCTCACATCTCTTCAAAGCAGGATCAATTCCGGGAAGATTCATCTCCAAGAATACAAAGAGAGAGAGATGAGGCTTTCTTGCTGCTGCTGTGAGGGTCAGGACTGCATCTGTGGCCAGCTGTGTCGAGCTTTATTCCTCCCAGCGATGACAAGAGTAGCTGTGGCTCCAAAGCGCCTGTCAGCTCAGAGATGGTTTGTTATGGATGATCTGTCAGGAGATGTCCCAGCTGATGTCTCTGTGTCACCACTTCAAATAAATCAGAAGCCTTGCTTCACAGTGAGTGCCGTGCTCCCGCTGAGCTTCCCCATCTTTCCATCCCCAACACGCTGCTGTGATCCCCTGCATGCACAGGAACCGCTACGTGACAACAGTTGTCATCACATAACTGGTTGGTTGTGACAAAACAGGTTTCTGACAGGAGGAGACAGTCAAGCCATGCTGGCCTGGGGTAAGGCAGGGGTTATTATCTTCCAAAATCAAGGCAGCGGTGATGTGAAGAGGACAGGGTGGACCAAAGGCCTGAGGTTCCTGTGGGGCTCAGCAGTTTCTACTCATGCGATTCAGAAGTAATCAGTGATAACTCCTGTATATGGTGAGACTCAGAAGCATATTTGCAGCTGTATAACAGTAGCACAGACTCTCTTGTCTTGTGAGAGTCAGTCTGGATATGTGCTGGTTTATGTGCCATCTGATATGCCAGGCTTCAACTCCATTCAGAAGGGAAAAAAAGGCAATTGCTCTTTCCAGGCAGCAGCTGCCACTACTGTCTTTCTCCAGCTCAAAACAGGTTTGAAGAAGAAAGTATTTGTCAAGCAGCTGGACTTCTGCTTGTTTGTGTGTTTTGTTCTTTTGATGAAGAAA
The DNA here is from genome assembly GCF_028554395.1 of Pezoporus wallicus. Classification (NCBI taxonomy): domain Eukaryota; kingdom Metazoa; phylum Chordata; class Aves; order Psittaciformes; family Psittacidae; genus Pezoporus; species Pezoporus wallicus. Next base: position 4,244,960 of record NW_026635157.1, read on the forward strand.
AGGGGACTTGAGTTGGCAGCATTTATTCTCTTTAACTTCTCAGCACCAGCTACAGTTGCATAGAGTGATATTCCTGGTGCTTTTAAGTGGATTGCCAAGCTTTGTATTTAGCTATGATCCCAATTTACTATGTGCGGCTAATGCTGCAAAAGGCTAATTATACACAGGGGGAGGGGGAAGAATCAGGAAGAAGAATTACATGGGGGACTTCTGTTAGGCACCACACTCAAACTCTGTCCTTGTGATGTGATACCAGTGCATTGAACAGATGTTGAGTTTGATCGTGTCTTAGTCTTAGACTCCTGGGGCCTGTCTCTCCCTTGTGAAGCCCAGAAACACTTGGGAGAATTCACTGGGGGATGAACTGAGTTCCAGATGCTTAAATTCTAACTGAGGTTTATGGGCCTGTCAATATTAGATTGGTTTGTTCATCAATGCAGTCAGATGCTGCCACTCTTTTATTGTGTTGTGGAAAACAGGAAAACAAGGTTGACACAGAAGGTGCTGGGCTTTGATAGGTGAGTGAAGGTGCCCTGAAATTAATGAAGCAAGTCGTACCCTAGTGCAGAGTCCCACTGCAGGTGAACTGTTGGTTACACTCGCACCTTGTTTGCAAAGCTGTCTATGAAGCCTTGTCTTCCCTTTGCTTCTACTAAAGCTGTGTTTCCTGTAGAACCAAATGCTTTTTTGTGCCAGCCCAATCTGTGCCTTGACTGCTCTGGACAGGAAAGAAGGACAACCAGTAAATGTGGAAGTGTGATCTGTTGGCATCTGCAGGGCTGTGGGTGAGTGAACGCTTAATTGAAATGTTCCATTCTTTAGGTTTTGACAAGAGCAAATAGATCGGCAATTTTAACAGGAATGCCTATTTAATATTAGAAGTCTATTTTACTATTTTTCTTATTTAATAAAAAAAAAAAATCCTGAAATTTCTTTAAAGAAAGTGTTTGGATGGAAGCTAATTGTTTTTAACTTTTAAAATGTTACCTAGAATTAGTACTATGTACCAAGGGCAGCACTTCTAACAACAGCAAAAAAAGCAGCAGGCCAGACTTGTAACTAAAGTGTCATTTTCTCAAAATCACTTTCTGGTGGCTGAGCTTCACAGACCACCAATATCTTTAGTCCTTGTGTTTTTCCTTGGCTGCAGGAGGCACAGCCAGGGCAGCTCTGCATGCTTTCAGTGCCTAGTCATTGCCTCTGCACTGAAAATGTTTGACTTGCATGCTGGTACATGCATACAGCTCTGTGTGTTGCTTGTTTTTAGCAACATGTTAAAGTGTTTTGGAGACTCAAAATGAATTCTTGACCTCAGAGTATCTGAGTGTTTAATCTGAACCACAACGGAAATATGCAATCAGCTTGCTTCTTCACACGAACTTCACTATTCACAAGCCTAGTAATTTTAATCCTGTAATGTCTGGTAATTGTTAGTTAAACACTGTCTATTTTGCTGAGGTTTTTTAATAGCTGAAGTTGGAGGGTTAATATATGGCCAGAGATAACACCTTCTCTGTGCGAGTAACCTGCAGGCCTGATTGTCAGCTTTCCATAGTGAGTGTGATTTCCTCCCATAGCGCTCAAAGTGTGGGGGACAAACACAGTCTGAAGCTGGTCTGGATAATGTTCAGCACAACATGGGGGAAACCAGACTGTATCTCTGGAATCGTGATGCTTTGGGCCCTCAAGCAAACCCTGGTTTGGTTTTGGGGTTTGGTTGCTTAGTTGGTTTAGTTGGTTTAGTGTTTTTTGTTGTTGTTGGTTGGTTGGGTTTTTTAATAGATGCAGCAGAGGTCACTTAGTTGTAAGTAATTAAATGGTAGTAAGTTTTTAATCACTGAGCCTATTTTTTATTATTTTGCTGTATAACTGCATAACTCCCAGCAGTGAATGCTTTTTTTACTCAGCTGAAGCCTCAGATGTTTTATTTTCTCCTTTTGGTAAATATTTAAAGATCTGATTTATAATTCCTGCCTCTGAGCCTGAGAGCTGGAAGGAGCATATTTGTCACACATAGCAAAGAATTTTAATTCTTACTTTGAGGGAAACATGGGTAAGTCTCAGTCACAAATGAAACATTTACCATGAAATAAACACTTCCGGGAAGACCCTACGTGAGTGCATGAGCCACAGGTACTGTAGCAAGTAGGGTCATAGCTGATGAGTTGTACAGTACAGTCACAGAAGTGTGAGAAGCCGAGCCTGAGCCAGGTTTCAAAGCAGCTGCTCAGAAGCTGGTTGAGCTCTGCCTTAATTCTGCCTGGGCTCTTTGCTTCTCTTTGGAGGCCGCTCCTGAACAACAGTCCCATGGTTGGTAGGAACCTTCTCGTATCCAGCCTAAATGTGCATGTGGCTTTCATCCTGCTGCTGTCTCTTCCCAGGCTTGGAAATATTCAGAACTAGGTAAGAGAGTGTCTCAGTCAGAGGTGACCCTTCCTCTGTCTCTACCCCACCAGGACCAGCCTCTTGTCACCACCTATTGGTGCCATACTGAAGGGGGATTGTAAGTGAAAGTGCATGTTCCAGCCTTGGTATGTGATAAAATTCAGACTAGGTGGCAAGGCTGGGAAGTAACCCAGCCAACTTCCTGAACACCAGTGGGGAAGATATTTACATGGTAGGGGCAGAATAGGAGACTTCTATGTTTATGTTCTCTAGAAACAATTACGACATATCAATAGTAAAATATTTTCATGTTTTATACAGACACTATCATTTCCATTAATTCACGGGAATTATTAAGGTTTGAATTGACAGAATAATTTAAAACAGGGTTTCAATGTGAATTCGTTCATGAAGAAGAGCTTAACACACAGCTGAAGCTGGCATGACACTCTGCAAATCGGCTGGAGGTCAGCGGGAGCCAGTCTGAAAATCCAGACGGCTTTATTCCTGACGTGGGAGCACTTACGGCGTTATGACCATGAGAAGCAGACTGAGCGCAGGATGCCTTTTACGCATATGTGAGGCCTTCCTTGGCGGTGCAAACTGGCCCCATTTGGTTGGGTAAAACAGGCCGTAACAACCGGGACGTCGGTATTATGCACTGCTGGAACGTTCAACCCGCCCCCGCGCCCTGCCCGCGGTGGGTGGGTTGGGGACGCCGCCCGCCCCTGTCCGTGGTGCTGAGGCGGCTCCCGCCGCCCCGGCCAGGGCCCGCCCCTAGCTGCCGCCGCGGTTTCTGCGCCGCCCGCGGCCGCGCAGCGCCGGGCGTGCTGCAGCGGGGCGCCATGGCAGCGCGCGGGGCCTGAGGCGGCGGCAGGGCCGGCATGGAGGCGGATTTCGCCGCCTTCGGGAGCCCGCTGTGCGGCGAGGTTAAGCGCTTCTGCCGGCGGGTGCGGGAGACCTACCGCGAGATCAAGGAGGACCTTACCCCCTACAAGGATGACCGTTACTACCGGTACGGGCGCGGTTCTCCCCCGGGGGCCCGGGGCCCTGCCCGCCCGCCGGGGCTCCGACAGGCTTCGTGAGGGGCGGGCTCAGCGGCGCTCGGCTGGGGCTCCGGAGGGGAGCGGGGCCGCCTCGGGGGGCGGGCGGGGACCGGCATAGGGAGATCTGTGGCCGGGCTTCATGCGAGGACCCCCGCCGTGCACTCGGGAGCAGCCGCCCCGGCCCAGGGGCCCACCCCAGGCGGGCGACGCCGCGGGCGACCCGGCACCGCAGTGTCGGGCGGGCGGCAGCGGCCCCGGCGCCGCGGGTGGTGCGCTCTGCACTGCTCTGGGGGGAACGTGGTCCGGCAGCGCCCTGGGCAGAAAGCCTCACACCTTTGGGCTGCTCCTACCCTCAGGCACCGATATCCGTGTGTAGGTGATAAAAGCAATTCTAGTCTGCATCCATCCGTGCTGCGCCTTTTCCGCTGTCATATCCAGTGAGGGAAATGTGGTCTAGGGTGGCCGTGAAGCAGTTCTGGAATAGGTACAAAACTGGCTGGGGAATCAGAGCAGCTAGCAAAGGTTGAGGTCAAAATGGACAAATGCACTGGGCAGGCTGCACCCGTCTTTCCTCCACATCTGGCCCTGTGTTTCCATGAACGACCAGTGATGGCCGAGGAGTATTAACGTGAGATGACTCAAGGCTAGAAGAGACTCCAAAGGTTTTGGGGGACTGGGATGTAAATTAAAAGAATTTTTGGATTAGAGGAAGGGTCTGGAAAAGGCAAATGAAAATCATGAGAAACAAATGCCACCAACTGCACAGAGAATGAATGCTGTTCAGCCACACACGGGTGTTTGTAAAAAAGGTGGTAGTAATTATAGTGCTTTATATACATATACATACACATATACGTATACGTAATTGTTTTAGGAGGGCCACAAAGATGATCATAAGCCTCTCCTATGAAGACAGATTGAAAGAGCTGGGCTTGTTCAGCTGGGAGAAGAGGAGGCTCTGGGAAGACCTTATAGGAGCCTTCCAGTACCTAAAAGAGGGCCTACAAGAAATGTGGAGAGGGACTTTTTACAAGGACATATAGTGACAGGAAAAAGGGTGATGGGTTTAAGATGACAGAAAGAGATCTAGAGTAGATACAAGGAAAAAATTCTTTGTCATGAGGGTGGTGAGGCACTGGAATAGGTTGCCCAGAGAAACATGGGATGAAGTTGTAGCTGCCCCATCCCTGGCAGTGTTCAAGGCCAGACTGGATGGAGCTTTGAGCAACCTCGTCTAGTGGACGGTGTCCACAACTTCCTTGGGCAACCTGTTCCAGTGCCTCACTACCTTCATAGTGAAGAATTTGTTCCTAATATCTAATCCAAATTGTCTCATTGTTCACAATAGCAAAGACCATACAGAGTTACAGTGTTTGCAGACTCTGCCTGCCAGCTGGTCAGAGTTGAACACAACCACGGCCCCTCCTGTCAAGACAGTGGCTCCTTGTTGCTGAGCCTGAGAGATGTGAGAAGCCATGGGAGGTGATAAGGAGTGATGGCAGTGTACCTGTATGCATCTGGCAACGTGATAATGAATACTGGCACTAGAACATTCAGGAGGGGAGACATAAGCCTTGAATTAACAAATCAGAGGTCCCAGGGGAGGCATTTCTTCAGCTTTATTTCCAGATGAAACTTGAGCTCTCCAAGGGAAATTGTTATTAACTCAGTTTTATGACTTAAAGTGTGTACAGAGGGACTTTCTGTATTGAAAAGAGAAGATGCTACTCCACCGAATCAAATGAGCTTGTAGAGTAGTGCTAAATTGCCCTCTCTTCAGTGAGAGTATCCTCAAGAGAGATCAGCTGCAGAATGAAACAGAGTGATATTGGGCTTTTGGCAAGAAAATGACACTCCGTGACTTAGAAGTCATGCTGGTACTTCTCTGCGTTCCAAAGATCTTAACCCAAGTGACCTGGCTTAAAGTAAGTTTACTGTTACTGTCACTGCATACCTGCTGTTCTGGTGAGTGTTTCTCATCAGCATTATGGATGGATGTAGCAATGGCACTTGCTTTTTAGATTCCTGGTAAGGAAGAGGGTTTCTCGATCCTACTGTGTATTCTTCTCATAGCCAACTCTCACTGGTGGGAAGCAGAATTAAATACTTCATCCTCTTCTCTCTATACTTCATTCAGTATGTTTGGTCAAGTTATAGATGAGCACATTTATGGATGTAATGGGGATCTTTACTGGAATTTTGGAAATTTGACCAAGGAAATGCTGTGCGGCTTGTCTTTACTTCAAGGAGGTTCTCTAAAATAATCAGGTTACTAAAAGCAAATAATATCTTATACCAGACTAACAAAATCAAGAGATGGTAAAACCATATAAAAAGTGTGTGTCCTTTCACACACTGTATTCACAAATGTGAGGCCATCAACCACTCCAGTCTTCCCTCCCGCTGGTTGAGCAAAGCCATTTGGCCATCAGCTGGTGATTTCCAATACCTCTTTGGAGCAGTCTTGTCCATTAAGTGGTAGAGAAGGAGAGGGCTGGGGTGGGAGCTTACAAATAATATTTTCTAGAAAAAAAATCAAAATTGGCTGCTGCAGTCTCACTCATGATTTCTGTATGGACGTCCTTCTCTGAGTGCCAACAGGGAAGCTCAAAACTGGAAAGCCATGGGGCACAGCTGATACAGAAATGGAAAACCAACATGCAGACTCCTTTGTGACTGGCAGGGAAATGGCTTTTCTTGACTGGGGGTGCTCGTTGTAGGTTGTGTGAGTATGTGGTCGTCCTCAGAAACAGCATTTGGTGCAAGAGGATGACCTATCTCAGAGGCGGCTGATGAAGCTGTTGCCCAAGTAACTGTCCTGTTGCTGCACGGATGGCTGAGTCATTTCTGATTCAGCTCGGAGGCTGTCCCAGTTTAGTGACATCTTTTGGCAATGGTTTCCTTTAAAGCATGGTGCTCTTGAACATGTGGTTCAGCTGCTGTCTATGAGCAGCCTGTTCTTTGGGCAGGGGCAACAACTGATGGTGGCCGGCTCCTCAGCCACCCCAGGCTACACTGTCCTCACTCCGCACAGCCCCAGGGCACTCATCCACACTAACGAAAATAAGGGATGTCCATGTCAGTGAGTTTGTTCTGCCCAACAGCCTAGAATAGTCTCTCTACATTGTGCCTTCTGGGGTATTTCCCCATGAGCAAGTGCTTATTTACCCAGCCATCTGGGAGAGATGTGAGAGCAGAGTTAGCCATGGCTCAGCACACTGATCAATGCCATCTGTCTGGGTTAATAGTTCTCTTAGGGAGACATGGCACCTCATGGTAAGCTTGTAACAGAGACTGTGTATTTACAGACTGATGAGTGCAGTATTAATAACCTCACTGGTAACCACAATACAAGATTGGTCTGGACTTAGCACACCTAATATTAGTCTGTGGTACATGAGGAGATGCTTGGTGCAGTAGATAAGCTCAGAAAAGAAAGAAGGGAAAAGTGTTACACTCTCCCATCAGTCCTAAGGGCTATCACAAAGCGTATCGTATTTATTACAGCACCTTCAGGATTGCCCCAAGTAAGCCACTTGAATGAGCAGTTTGTTGGCTTGTTCTCTCCCTCTCACTCTAATGAATTCCTCTCCCCACTAGCATGCCTCCTGGCCAAGATGGCAGGGCAGGGAATGCTGATGGAGAGCTCCCTTACTGCACTGGGCAATTTGATGTAAACTATTGGTATGAAAAGAGCTTAATATCGGTGTTTCTAAAATAGATACATTTTTATCTCTTCCATATGTTGTCAGTGAGATATACAAAGCTTACCAGAACACACCAGGCCTCCCAGTCACAGTTTCATAACCCTATCCCGTAGCTAACATCAAAGAGTTCAGCATGCTGAAAGCATTTTGGTAGGAAAGCAAGCAATTAAACCTGATAGAGAGGAGGGAACAGGAGGTTGGCCAAATTGTGGCCTGACAACAGGGTTGCGTAACTATAAGTAACAACCTGGTATTCTCGAAAAATCAGTTTCTAGGTTAATGAACACATCCCACTGCCCAATCAGCTTATATAGGGAAGCACAGTGTTGATGCTGAATTTAGTAATAATGCCCAGAGATAAAGATAAAAGACCTACAATCCGCCCTGCTTTAAATAAGGGATACATTTTAAACTCCTATCACAGAACAATATGACATTTTGTACATCAAAAAGAAAACACTATGTATTGGATATCATGGAACATATTATTTAACTCACAGTTTTAATTAATGCTTGATGTTCCTTATACGGGTAACAGAAGAGATTAAGTATGGATGATACCAATGTTCTTATTTCCTCAGCATCTTCTATTAGTGTTTCCAGTTCATTAAGACACAGCTACTTTTCAAAACATTTGGGAAAAATTAATTCACAGTGGTTCTGCTCCTTTGGCAAGAAGAGAATAGCAGATCATTTGACTCAGCAATAAAGAGAAGCTGTTTGTTTTTCCTTAGAGAAACTAGTGTTCACATGCTTCAGAGAAGAAAACTTGAAGCTTGCAGAGAGGACTGCTTCGTCCCACCTTCTTAAAATCTTTCCCAGGTGCTCAAAGTGCAAGTCGGTGAGAAGCCAAGGGGTCAGCATGACCTTGCTGGAGAACCGCAGTCAAATTTCCTGAAGGCTCATGCCACACTTCCAGCCTGGACCCAGGTGGGATCTTCAGTGGCTGCCTCAAGCCACATCTGGTATCCCTCCCTTGTTTTTCCAGGGCTCCCTGATGGGTCTGGAAACTAGGGGAGGAACCTGAATGACTCCAGTGTGAAGTACACAATGAGGGTGAGAGGCTGTGAAGCAGCAGGTGGAGGAGACTTAACACCTCAGCTCCGTGACTGCTATAAGCTGGCTCTGCAGCTAGAAGAATCCATCCCAGCCTTCTTTCCCTAGCCACACATTTCGGCTCTCTTGTCTGCCCACAAATATTTCTGTAGCTGCACAGGGACTGAGCAACCAATCCAGCAGAATGCCTTTTTTTTTTTCTCCTGAGTGACTTTTAACTCAGGTAATTTCCATTATTTAGTTCACCACTCTACTGCACAAATATTCACGCTAGCAAAACCCAAAGAGCTGCCAAGAGGCTGCATTTCACCTTTTGTCACTAAAGCTGTAGGTATGAGCCAAAAAAATGTATAAACTGGTCATGAAAGTATAGCATTGATGCTAAGGTGGCTAGTGTAAGTAGAATCCCACCTAAGCTAGCATTCAGCCTGCTTTTTCACATGTCAGTCTGCCTCTTCTTGCAAGCCTCCTTCCCTATACACCATTCAGTTTCTACACTGGATGAGGCAGACAGTAGCTTCTTGCACTATTTCACCCCTGAGCACCTTCTTGCAAGTAGGAAGGCAGAGTGAGACTGATTGACTCTGTGTTTGTGAAAGGAGTGGGGTTTCACAGTACCTTTCTTCAGAGTATTTAGTTTGTAAACTCAATGGCACTCTTTTCACAAAACTTAGAGGGTGCAGAATCTGTGTTTACAATGTACTCACAAGCCTTTGAAAGCTGGTAGAAGGCAAAGAGAGATGCATTCCCATCTGTGTGGCTAATTGAAGTGAGCTGGATTTCAAGCTTTTTCAAGCATGTTTACAGGCTGGAGAGGGTCCAGAGAAGGGCCACAAAGATGATCCAAGGACTGGGAAACCTGCTGTATGAGGAGAGGCTGAGAAAACTAGGTTTGCTCAGCCTTCAGAAAAGAACACTCAGGGAAGACTTTTTTCCAGGGAAGACCTTATCACCATATTGCAGTATTTAGAGGGTGACTACAAAGAAGATGGAGACTCCCTTTTTTACAAGGAGTCACATGGAAAATACAAGGGGTAATGGGCACAAGTTACTCCTGGGGAGATTCCTACTGGACAAAAGATGAAATTTTTTCACAATGAGAACAATTAGCCATTGGAATAATCTCCCCAGGGAAGTGGTGGATTCCCCAACACTGGACACTTGTAAGATTCAGCTGGACAGGGTGCTGGGCCATCTAGTCTAGGTCATGCTTGCCTAGAAGGGTTGGACCAGATGATTCTTGAAGTCCCTTCCCCTGGTATTCCATGATTCTGTGAGTCCATGCCACCCACGCTGTTCTCCAAATGTCTTTTGACAAGACTCGGTCTCTCTGTGCTTCAATTTCCTACCCATGCAATGAGAATGTATTTTTGTTTTGAGAAGAATAATATCATTCACCTTAGTGGGACACCTGAATGCCAGAGCCATCATCCAGATAGTTCAGACGTGTGCACAGAAATGGCAGCAGCCTGCAGCTGTACCTCCAAGAACACTGGAAATGGCCACAAATGGTGTAAGCACCATTCTGTTGTTTTCTGGCCAGGGAGAACTTGTTGGAGAAGCCTGAAGTGTGCTGAAAGCTACACAACGCGTATCACAGTAACTTGTGACTTAATGACCTCAACTTGTGACTTGCAATGCTGTCTTGTTCTGAGCAAATGCAGTTTGTTGTGTTGCCCTGACTACTCAAAGCTTCATTTTCCGCCCTACAACAGTGATTGTTTATTTAAAATTTGTAAATGACTTTCTTTCATCACTTAATACTATGCTTGTCTCAAGACAGCCTTTTTATGAGATTACTAAGTAATCATCAGTGCTACAAATCACAGATCTAACTGATGGGATAAACAGCAGTATCAATGACTGAATTAATTCCCAGCATGTTTCTTTTGGCTTCAGGGGTGTTACACAAGAGATATACTGCATCCCACCGATCACCAGGGATTATATGAATTACCCATAGGGCAACTGAATGAAATGAGTAATATTATTAATGTGAAGTACCTTTTAAAAGTAATTGCAATAAAACTGTCTTACCATCTAAGTAAGCTTTTAATGGAAGTATTCGATTGTTGAAGAGCTAAATTTTCAAATTACATGTTGACTGATCTATCTAAATATTTCTGGGGTCACACTGATATGGCTCCACCTTATGTATACAACAAACACCAAAGCCAGGAGGTTACTCTGGATTTTATCCTCAACTAGGCACCAGGCATCCCCACATGTTTAAATAAGTAAAATGCTGACTTTCTCTAAGAGCTATCAAAAATTAATACAAAATGTAACTGTGTGAGCCCCTAGAACCGCCTGGTTTTCACCATCACTCCCCAGTGGATGGGTTGACAACCTTCGTTGCTCAGTCTCGGGACATTTAATAAAAAAGCAGGATAAACTTCAATTTCATCTCAACATTTGTGCAACAGTGAAGTAGCGTGAGGTGTGATCTGGAGATGTTTATTAAATGGCGTGTTTGAAGTAGTAGCTTACTGCTAGCATCTCATGTCCAGTGCTTGCAAGCTGACCGGGTTCTCCGTGAGCATGATGCATTAGTTGCCTCTTCAACATCACTAAGCTGCATGCAGGTGACTGCAGTGATGGCATTTTCAGTTCATGAAAAGCCATTGCCTTTTCCCATCAGGCTGGTGGAAAAAATGGCTTACAGGCCAGGCAGCTGTCTCCAATGGGCACTGAACATGCATGTTGGGTGTGGGTAAGTCACATCAGTCCTTATGCCTGAAAGGGATTGAATTTTATAACCCTTTTTTTTTTTTAATCGTTTTTTGTTTGTTTAAATGGATTCAGAAGCTCTTACTCTTACGTATTTTCTAAGGGTAAATGTCCCTCTGACGAACGTGGTTGCTGGTACTACAATACAAGCTGGGAAAAGGCCCTGGTAATGTGTAAATCACAGCTGTTCCCCCCCCCCCCCAAGCAGAACGGGGTGTTCAGCGGGCAAGGACGAGACACAGCCCAAGGCCTGGTCACTGAGGTGGCGCTTCAAAGCGCCGAAGCTCAGCGCCGGGGCCAGCTACTTCCAGAGGTAGCTCGCTCTCCCTCCGGCGGCAGTCGACGGCTGCCTGGGCCCCGCGACCCCGCCCCGGCTGTGGAAAAGCTGCGGTTTGCCGCTCAGGCCGCAGGCCAGGCCCTGGCCACCGGGGCTCTTCCGTGTCCCCTCTGACTCGCCGTAGAACCGCCGCCAACAGCGCTGCCCTTCGGCCTCGCGGCGAAGGAGTGGCGGGGGCTTCTGTGACGTGTCCCGGGTCGCCTGGTAGCCAAGTGACGCACACGGAAGCCGCCGCAAGGCACCGCTCGCGATCGTACCACAGCAGCGGCGGCAGCTCACGGGCGAGGGCGGGGGTGCCGCCCCCTCCGCGCATGCGGCGCCGCGATGGAGCCGTGAGTGGCGGGCGGGGAGGAGGAGCGGGGTGGTCGCGTGTGGGGGCTCGCGCGTCCGCCCTCTCGCTGGCGGCAGGAGCGGCCGTTGAACGGCCGGAGGGGCTCGTGCCCACGCCTGAGCGGCGGGGCGGGGCGTGCACACCGAGCCGAGGCTGCCGGGGCGGGATGTGCTGCCTGGCTTGGGTCCGGGTCCGCGGCGGGAAGAAGAAATGCCTTCCGCTGTCCGGGAGCAGTGATTTGAGCTGCTTCTCTGTAAAGGGGTCAATCCCGTCCTTCGTCTTACACACGTTAATTCCTATTGAGGAAATAAGATCACCGAGGTTAAATCAGTGTGTCTGAGGCTATGATTCGGCAGTCAGAAAACCCGAGAGTGACTATCCGCTTCAGTAAGATAACGCTGTGTTTTCTTTCTCTTCTGCGCTGAATAACCCCTCCTCTTATCTCCACTCTCAGATCTATTAAGGAAAAGCAAAACTTGTTTTCCCGGGTATGTCTTCGCTTGGACAGAGCCACAGTCGTGACTAATCATTCAGACTTCAATGAGTACAACAAACAGCACACGTAAAAAAGAAAAGCCAAATCCACCCCGTGCACACAAGCTGTTTAGCATAGTCACGGTTAGCTGTCAGTTGTCCTATAAAAGTGCTATGTAGTATGTTAATTGTATGCATCTTTTTATGTAGTCATGTGCTGCCTCATTAGTTGTTAACCGCTGTGGACTACATCTGCACGAAATTCAAGGTCTCCTGAGGGCCAACAAGGCAAGCAGTGTCTTTAAACAGTAAGGTGTGGTGTGTACAGACAGACCCAGTACTATGGTTGTAGGTAGCATATGTAATAATTTAAATCAGAGTGGTTTTGATGGTTTTATTTGGGAGCGAGCCTAAAATAGAGCATTTGGAGGCAGTATGACAGAGAAGCTGCTGTGCATAAAAGTAAGTTATTTCTGATTTTAGTATGAACTCTGTGCTACCTACTGTTTAATCCCAATTTTGTCACAGCTTTCCCATCTGTAAAGTGGGAGTCTTAAGTGAAAACTGTCATATAAGAGATTATTTTTCTTGATGGTCTTTACTCTGGCTAAGACTGTGTTGTGCAACCATGACAGGTGATTTGAAGATGAGGAATAGCCTAAGAAATATTTTGCTTACCTATTTGAGCCAAAGCTGTACTCATAGAGCACAAGTTAATTTACCTCTCCATTTCATATGTGAACAGCTACTGGAAGACTGCAGATGTTATGATGGTGCATTTCCATAGTTCGTTCTAGCACAGGTTACGTTAATGCAGTTGAGCCTTTACTGACTACTATTTGAGATGTGTAAGCATAATGTTTTTCTGTTTGTAGCTCAGTGCTTTCTGCTCCTTTGCAATTAGTTTCAGACATATCCAATTTAATTATAGAATATTTAATTCCTGTCGGAGTTAGGATAAAACTCAGTGCAGGTGGAGGAAGCTGCCTGAAAAATCTGCAGGTGCTTGGATGGCCAGTCCTGAGCTTTGGACTGCCTTGGCCAGACCAAATAAGGCATCTTCTGTTGATGAAGCAAAGCACAGTTCTTTGCTCATTTGAACAGGTGCTTCCAGAGTGAGTAACCTTCTTCATTTTTCCTGTAAATGCCTTTCAAACATTATATTCCTTGTTAGGACTCTCAAGTGTCAGAAAGCTGTTAGTGGGGATCATCAACTTGCACTTAGTAGATTAATAAACTTTATATAGTCTCTTTCCAAAAAGCAGATGTTAAACAATGAATGTATAGGAAGATAATTTAATCTGCTTGCTTTGTCAGCTGGTGATAGGTTGATAAGAGACACTTAAACCACACAAGGAAATGCTATTACTGTAGCAAGGAGCAATCACCCGACGGGAATGCAGTTGTTTGCTGTCATGATAAATGCAGTTAAGATTTGGCTGAGTTCTTATGTTTGCTTTTACAGAAAGTGTCTGTGTTGTTTTACTGACCTGTAAAGTAGCACAAACCGTCAGTGGCTTAAATGAGACTCCAGGAGTTTCTCTTCAGAAAAGGGAAAACACAGTGTTTTCTGGTCTCCCGTCTTTGTTAAGTGCCAGTATGACTGTTCTTAGGTGGGTGTGCACCTACCCATTTTGACTTCTAGGTGTTGCACTGCCTGGAGAGGAGTTGGAATAAAGAATGAGGCAACGTCTGGAACGTGTTTCTTCGAAAGCTTGCAAGCACATCTGTGCTCTGGCATATGAGTAATGGAAGGTGATAATTACCAAAGGCTGTAGCACTGTGAGTGTTGGCTGGGTGGCAAACTCTGGTGACTTTTCTGTAAGGACTGCGGAGGTGAAGCTGCTTTTCATGTTCACATTGCGCATTTTGAAATGTCTGTAAAAATTTGGAATTAGGAATCTTATCAAAAGAACTAGGAATATGTGTAGCAAGTCAGAAGTGTCCTGTATGGGGCTGTAGCTGTTGATGCCCTGATATAAGCTGTTACAAACAGCACAAGCATATGTGATACTTTCCTGCATGTATACTTTCTGATGCTCTTCCAGTCGGCAGCAGTTCTCAACTCTTTCCCATCCAGACTTCCCCATCCAGACCTGGTTCTGTATATTGAAAGTGATTCTCAGTGCTCTCTCATGAAGCATTTGGTATGCACTTGGACCCTTACAGTTAATTTAGGCATATCAGAATTTTATGTACCATTTTTATGTATGATGGATTTTCTTGTTAAGATTAGTGTTTTGGTCTCTCAAGATACATCTTGATGCGTAATATCAATAGGCAGACAGGGAATACCAGATCATCTGGGGAACTGAAGGAACCCTTGGAACAAACAGGAAAATGTACCTTAGTTAGTTATTTGGTTAGTTACTTTAATACTAGTACAGATGTAATAGCTTTAAAGAAGTTTAAATGCATGAAGGCTGAGATTTTAAGATGCTGATTTAAGGAAAATACTGTAGTTACCCTGGTAAAGTTGTACAGACAAGTTCTGGTTTGAAATGCCTCTTTTAATTGGCATTTTTCAAAGTCAACTTTAAATAGTGTATTTAGTGTCGGTGAGAATTCTGGGTGATGATCTCTGTGACAGAGATCTGATCTGTCCCTGTTTATGACTGTTATAATTTAATGTACAATTTACCTTTTTTTGCCTATGTAATCAGCTGTTAGGACTTCATAGGCTGCTGTGTTTTTGCTCTGCCTAACAGCATGTGGCAAAGCAAGTTACACTCTGCAGGTGCTATGGCTGGAATCCTGTACAGCCAGTTTGTTCAAACTTGTAACATTTACAGTTACTTGCTTGTAGTTCTCATTACTTCTGTTGAGGTTTCCTCCCTTCCTAGTCTCCTTCGGGAGCTAAATTAAGCTTTGTGTCTTTCAATCTTTATAGTAAAGGAATAATGTAATTATTTTCGTAGTGCCTCCTTTGGAGAGAATGCAGTGATTCTTAGAAAACAAAAGGTATTAATAAATCTTTTACTGGTTTAAAGTGAATTGTTTGCCTTGCTTTTAAGGGCTGCCAGACATGCAGGCGTGTGGTACCTGATCCCAGAATTCAGGTTGGGCTTATGGAAAGGATTCCACCACCTTTTCTGCATTTCTTCATAATGTGGTTAATCAGGAAGAGCACTATTCAGCTAGTGAAAATAAGTTTTATTCCAAGCTGAAAGGGAGCACTGTCATTAAAGTCTTATGCTTTCATTTCTTTCCATGATGGTGCTCATACAACTCTGTCAGAAAACAGCCCCACCTCCAACCCTATAGCTTTCCCATATAAACTGTACAGCTTTCTGTGATCATGCCTACTGGAACAGCAGCACAAATCAGCTATACAGTGGCTCAGTTATGGCATAACTCAAAAAGAAATGTTGGCTGTATTTTAAAACATGGGGGTTTGTCATTTTTTGAACTCTGCATTTAACAAAAAGGGAGATAGAGAAGGAATGCGTTATGTAGGATTAAGTCTTTGATCAACTTTCCTTTAAGCTAGCAGAACTGGAAGTTACCTGTTTCAAGGAGAATGCAGTTGGTCCTTCCTGTGCTTTTTTTCCTCTCTATTTTGCCTTTAACTTAAGGATAACCACCAAACAGCTGTGGAAGAGATGTCATTGCTTTTGTGTTTAAGCACTGTATATAAATACATTGTATTTGTATTTAAGTGTCTAATAATGAACTTCAGGTTTCTATTTTCCAAGCTTTGGTAGCCTTCAGGCAGGAATGCAGGATCTGAGCATCTAACAGATTTGGGGTTCTGCTTTACTGCGTGTTAGGGGTGACCCTTCAGGGAGGAAGTGTAGTTATATATACAGAGTGCAGAAAACTCATCAAGACCCTGTGCAAGTAACTGAGTTGTTAGTGACGTCAGTCCCTTTAGGTTAAGCTGTCATTGCAGGAGACATGGTATCTTGGATGTTTAACTTATTAATGTATGAACTAAAACCACTTTTTCTTGCTCTAGAAATGCTTTTTCAAGCTCAGGTCCTAGGACAGTAGAAAATCCTGGCATCAAAAGAGTGGGCAAAATTCATACATTTTGGGGCATGACGCCCATGCATGTATATACGTATGTCTAATAATTCCTAGCGGTTACCCTTGCTCTACAGTAACAGCGTTACTTTTTTTTTTTTCCCCTCAGTGTTACCTCAGAGTTTGGTTTAATTTTCTGTGTGAGGAATGAATGGGGCCTGTTCTTTTCCTCCTTTCAAAAGTATGACTGACAACTAATTCATTGCTTTCTTTTGATTCCTGTAGGCTGGCACCTATGCGATTATATACACTGTCCAAACGACACTTTGTTCTGGTCTTTGTAGTATTCTTTGTTTGTTTTGGTCTGACAGTCTTCATAGGAATAGCAGGTAAGGATCTTGTATTTTTAAGAGATTACAGTTCTTGTATGCTTTGTCTAAACCTGTTAGTATTTACAGATGTATTTAAATGCTAATGAGCTTACTGTGCCTGGGATGTCTGAGGGAACATTATTCTTCCCAGGGAGGAGGAAGTGTTTCTTCCATCTCATTTTCTCATAGGAGTACTACCTACACAGATTTGGTGTTTGCAGCTGCCTTGCAGGGAAGAGTCAGTAAAGTAAAACAAAACCAGCCTTATCGTAATGTATTTTTTCAACAGATTGCTACGTTAATTTTCTTCTGTGTATTTCAATCTTCAAAATGGTGGTGCTAATAGATGGTTTACCATGAGGAAATTGATACCTGTTTGTAAAGCCGCCTAAATGTTTGGGTGATAAATGCCACAGAAATACAAAATACTTTAGTAATGCAAAAATACGTATTTCTGCTGTGAAACCAGAGCTTCAGTCTCTGGTTTCAGGGACCTTTGTGGGAGTCATGAGGCAGTCTGTGAGGCTAAGCACTTAGTGCCTGGATACTTGTCCTGGAAGATCAGTGCAAGTCTGGTTGATAGAGATGCAGAGTGTCATTAGACAGATGGAATGCGTGGGAGCCCTCTGTATTTCATTGCCAGAGAGCTTCTCCAGGTCTAAAACGTACTTGCAAAAGAAGTCAGCATGCTGTCCCTGCCATGTCAGTAAGCTAATACTCTGCTGTAAGGGTAGCTTTGTCAGCGCAGAAGTTAGGGAGAGGGGGAGGGATTTGTACTCAATAAGCAACTTGCCCCCCCATGTAAGAATTATAAGGATGTTACCACCTCCCCCCGCTTTACTGCTGTTTTCATGTCACCCAGCATGTTCTCCTGTGCCACTGTCTGATACCTCTTGACCTGTCTGTAAGGTTGTCTCTGCCACTGCCCTGTTCTTCATTTCCTCCTGAATGAGGCAGGCTGCCCAGGCCTGGGACTCATCTGCTCCTGCCTGCCTTGGAAAGGGAGATTAATTGGAGGCAGCTGTTTGGGCCCATCTGTGCCTTGTAGGTAGTACATTCTTCATAATAGAATTAAATAATGAAATTTGTCTGTGTTTGGTTTATTGTAGCAAACTAAGTTCCAAACAGACTTACAGTTCATAAAGGTTAAACAGTAATATTCCTGTGATTTTCCTAAGGATGCTTGCTGAAGTGCGTTATTTGGCCACTAAAATACAGTATAAACACATTCGCAAGGACGCGTTTTATATGAATGATAAAGGAAAAAAAAAATCCCTGGAATAACTTGGTTTAGTGTCATTTTGCTGTTTGGCTTAAAAAGTGAACCATATTTATACTTGTGTATTTATACTGCTCAGTTGCAAGAAATGCAAGCAAGTTGTTTTATGTAAGACTAGGCAAAAAGCAGTGCTCCTGGGAGAGAAAACTAAACATTTAATTCTTAATCAGTAGGAGAACCTGAAAGAGAGCTATGTTAGTGTGTTGCATTTTGTCTGCATGCAGCTTGATCTGATGATGTTGTTACCCTTTGGTCCAGGGGACTTGACTGCTATAAGCAGCTCATATGTATCCTGCTGCTAGGGTCCCAGGATTCACCTACAGTCCCTTTCAGGAGTGAATGTGGGATTCTTGTCCTTGTAAGACTGGTTTGCTGGGTAGTTTTGTTGACAGAGCATGAACACAGTTCATTATTATAGCTTAATTATTTTTAAAGTAATGCTGTTTACCTTGGGAGAAGACTCACTGAATACTTACAGTGATGTTTTTTGAGGCTTTCATTGACAGGTCCTTGCTGCCTGTGAATAGTAGAGTCCTCCCTCATTGAAGTGTGCAGTCTGAGCAAAACTCACCAAACCCTCTTATTTAAGTGAAAAAGTGGGATATGCATCCATATTTACTGTGCCACTTGAATATGCAATTGTCCATACTCAACATCTCTATCTGCAGTTTCATAAGCCTAGCGGAAGTCCTGCTTTTCATCTGAGAAAACAAGACAGTTTAAAGTAGCTGTTGTTTTTCCAGTTCTTGTAAGACAAGGCAGATGCAGACTTGTTGGTTTGTTGTTTTCCTTTTTTTCCTCTTTTTTTCTCCAAGTTACACTTTTCTTTCCCTTTTCCCAATGGGTCTGTGTCAGTTTTGGGGTAAGACAAGTGCAAGGAAAATCCAAGGTGCATAGCTCATTTTCTGTACCTGTGTAGTTCTTCTGTTCACCACCTCAGTGTGGTTCTTTGCTTTCAGATGTCATTCTGTTAACTGAGCAAGACTAAAAGAAAAACAATAACAGTGTAATTAAGTCACCATATTTTAATAATATGACCACAGCATTGTTTTGATGTGTTGCTTGCTAGAGGAGTAGCAATTACAGCAGTAGAACCTCATAATTTATTTTGTTATGGTTGCTGCTCTTAAAAACTGGCACTGTGATCTCTTTGCCCCAGTACTGACTCATGTCTTCTGGTTAAAACCCCCAGCTTCTAAAAAAGGCTCATTCTGTTGGGTTTGTTAAGAATTAATTACTGAAATGTGATGAGACGTCAACTATGAGCACTTACTGGATTTCAGTTGTATTTTTCAAAACAAAAATACCATGCAAAAATTTGCCCTCTTTATGTGTACTCGAGAACTGGAAAGTTCAGTGATGTGGAGCTGACTTCGTAGTGGGTGGCTGTTGGTGAAGTTGAACTGTAATTCTAATACAAGGCTTTGAGTGTGCTGGGTGAAATTCTTCAGTTTTCCATTTATAGTTTGTAAGGTTGTTAATATTGTAGTTGAGTGGTTCTAGAAGCCCAACCAATGCTGCATGTTTAGAGCTGTCATGACAGCTAACCTGAAATACTTCTTGCACAGAATGATCTCATGTTGCTCATTTGTAAACTTCTTTTCGACGGTTTCTCTGTAGAAACTTTGAAGTTCACAATTTTTGCGAAAAATTGCTTTTCTTGATATTCTTTTTTAATACTAAGTTTGTGGCTGAAACAGCCTGTTTTGAGAAGTAATAAATTACATTAAATTGTCAGACCAAATATGTAAGGGGAGAGACCATTTAGGCAGAGAAATTGTACTGTGGCTGGGAAGCCTCTAGAGTGACCCAAATGCACACGCATACATCTTGCCTGTGTCTCTCTACGTGCTATACATCTCTTCCCTGTCTGTTCACACCCCAGTATATAGATGCAGACCTTTTCCTACTCTTCCATTTAATTTTTCTGGTTTAGACCTTTCATATATATACACAGGCATGCATGAATACTCTTGTGTATGTACATACACACATGCATTCCTCTTCTCCCTAGTACCATGTGTTCTTGCATACCTAGGGCGGCTAAGGGGAAACCATACTGCTGTGGGCAACAACCTTATCAAAGGGTACTCAGAAGATATGGCTAGACTGTTCTCAGTGGTGCATGATAATAGGGTGAGAGGGAACAGACAAGCTGGAACACAAATTCCAGCTAGATATTAGGAATTTTTTTCTACCATAAGAGTGGTTAAATACTTCTTTACTGTGAGAGTGGTGAGGCAGTTGAATGGGTTGCCCAGGGAAGTTGTGAATGCTCCATCCCTGGCGGTATTCATGGCCAGGTTGGACAGAGCCTTGGGTGGCATGGTTTAGTGTGAGGTGTCCCTGCCCATGGCAGGGGGGTTGGAACTAGATGATCTTAAGGTCCTTTCCAACCCTAACTATTCTATGATTCTGTACTGGAACAGGTTACCCAGAGAGGCTGTGGGAGTCTCTGCCCTTGCAGATGTTCAAGATTTGATAGCACCCTGAGCAATATGGTCTAATTAAGCAAGATGGTGGACTAGATAGCCTCTGGAGTTCTCTTCTAACACAAATTAAAATTTTATTGCTTTCCATTTATTGCATACAGAACTAGAGGTAGGGTGTGAGTGGATGGATGCTGTTGTTGAGTACGTGTTAAGTGTGTTGTCTGTATGCAAAATGTTTGAAGGAACGGTTGCATAAAAGGTCTGGTAGCAAGCTGAACATCTCCTACTATAATTGGACATGAAACTCCATTGATTAAACAGATTGTTTTAGCAGAAATTGTTTATAGAACTTTTCTGCAATTCTGTTTATTTATGCAACTATATACATTATATATTACAGCCTCAGATTTCTATAGGAAAGGTGGGGCCCAGTCTGAGTAGACTGAGAACTGTTCCCAACCAAACGCATGGGTATATTGGCTTGTACAGACTAATGCAATGAAAACCAAACACTAGGCAGGAAATACTGTTACTGTGATTGGACCAGGTAAGTGTGGTACTCATACATAAAAAGGTATTAGCATCATGCACTCAAATGCCGTGAGAAGTGTTTGCCCTGGTACCCAGACCTTGAGTGCAATGCATTATGGATACAATGGTCTATGTAGATCAGGTAACAGCAGTAGTTTAGCTGTAGAAACTTTATAGTGCAGTTAAATATGCTGGTTTCTCAGGTGGGTTTTGCAGCCCTTGTTGAGTTTCAAGGTGCTGTAGCAACAGTGTTAGCCAGCTTAGCTAACTTAGCTAGCTTTTTCTGTAACTAAATACTTTCATGACTGCAGTATACAGCTTAGCTTGGCAAAAATACTGTGTGGATTGTTGTAGTAGTTTAAAGTTTAGAGTACACGTGCAGCGCTTCTGATATGGAGTTCTTGATTTATAATTTACTTCCTATTTAATCATGACTAGAAATCCTATGGCAGAGAGGCTTAAAGGAACATTCAGGCCAATTTTATTAACGATACTGAAATGTCTTAGGTGATTTATTTATCCTTCAGCTTAAATAGCTGAAAAGTGGGATACTATTTACCTGCTTTGCATGGAGATGTTTTTGAAATCATGTATTTACATCAATAATATGAATACTTTAGTATTGTTTTCTTCTTCTTTCTTATATGCTGTGTAGGTCCTAATGTAATCGAAACTTCTGTAGCAAGAACTGATTTAAATAACAGCCTAAAGGTAAGAGTTAATAAATATCATTGGATTACAGGAGTGGCTTTATTTGATGTCAGCAATGTTGAACATTTCCCCCATCCCCCAATTATTGTAAGTATTTAATTTTTTACTGGGAAACTTCTTGGCCACATGGTGCTTTCCAGTTTGAAATTGAACACGTAATATTGTACTACCACTGTGTCATTTCGTGAGTAGCCCAGCAGCAGTTTCTAGTCTCTTACCTTTGTTAGCTGGTAAGGTAGAGAATTCTGTGAATTTTCTACACAGTACTTTCTGATAAAGTAGCATGGGTGTTGATAGGATTCCCTGGGGAGTTCATGCTGGAGATCCTGGTAGGGGGTCCAGGAAGAGAAATTGAGAACATAAACTGAAAAATAATGCTCTCTGTGGCAACTAGTGATACTCCTCTCATGATGTTCCTTCCCATCAGCTGGGAAGGAACTTTTCTTTTTCTTGTTAATTGTCCACTGTCACTTGAGCAAGACCTGGGATCTAGCTTCCTAACACAAACCTTCCCATTTGTTTTCTTGAAAGCTCTCGTAGTTGGGTTCTCACTTCTTGCATTTTTATTTCTGTCTATCTCTTTACTGTCAACCTAGTATCTGAAGTAATTTTGGTGAAAGTGCTAAGAAGGTTTTGTTGCTTTGTTTTTGAGTAATTTTTCTTTAGATATACTGGAACCTTATTTTTTTTGTCTATTAGCCACCTGTATGTGTTTGGCTTGATATTACATTTTGGGTGGATTTTCTTTTAAGCGTATTTTTATATCAAATAAGAGAAGTCATTCCTGCTTGTGGGTTTGATCTGCTAATGATATCTTCTGTGCTTTTGAAATTCTTATGTGATTTTTAGAAAATGTAGTGGAAAACAGTTGTTGTTTTTCACAATTATAGTATAATAGGCCTAAAACTGAGGGGTCACAAATCTGACTTTTGATGTAAAGTGCTAGAAACGACTTTTTATTTTCAGGCTAAGTCTCAGGATTTTGTTTTTCATATCTGAACTCTTTTGGGCTATTGCTGCTGCTTTTATGTGCTTTCCTTACACTCATGATGTGCAAAATACATGTGCTATTTGAGCTACTGCTCTGTAAGACTTTTGAGTTGCTTATTGTACTGTCCACAGAACAACACATATTATATCTATTCCCAGACACCATGTCACAAACATAATGAACATGTCTTTGCTCATTGTAAGTACAGATCTGTGATGTAACAGAATAATGGATGATGCTAACCAGGTGGGGTTTTTTTACAGCTGAAGCCATTTAATTTAAGTTCACCACCACTGTCTACTTACAACCAGCAGCTGTGGCTAACCTGTGTAGTTGAGTTGGATCAACCTGATGGTAAGAATCTTACCCAATTCTCAGAAAACTGCTATAGTAACCTATATATTATATATTGGAGCTTCAATTTCATCTGTCACATAGGTGATCCTGTTGCTTTCTGGTATGGTTGGTGGGTTTTTCCTCTGATACATTTTCTTCCCCCTGCTTCAGTAAAGACATGGACAGCACTGATCTGGGAACTGAAAGCAACAGGTATATGGGATAAGTTGTTTGTGAAAGCAATAGTATCTAGAGAATCTGTGTCTCTCTTCTTTAATTTTGGAGGGAATTAGATGTGTAGATTGTAATGATATTATTTTTTTCTATAAAGCTTCCCTAATTGTTGGTAATTGTTAGCCTGTCAAGGTTCAGTACAGAGCATCTGTGACTTACTGCCTAAGTATATAAAGAAAAGAGTTCTGTGGGTTTTTATTAATATACTGGATCTCTACTCTAGTAAAGTATAACTTAATAACTTTGAGTAATTTTTGGATATCAATATGTGGTTTAAACTGTATTTGGAACTCTGAATTTTCATTTCTGCACATAGCAATAGCTTAATGTTTTCTCTTTTAATTACAGTATCCCTCAAAAAGAATGTTACTATGACAGTCAAAGTACTTGGAGTGGTGAAGGATGGAAGCACACCCTATGTTAATAATCAAGTTCACAATCGGACAAGATTACTCAGTTGTTCACAAGTACATGCCTTTTTAAACAAAACCTATGTAGTACATTTTCTTTAAATCTGTTTGTGTGCATGTTACGTTACATTGCAAATGAGAAAAATATATCTGTTAAGCTTGTCTCAGGAAAGACTCTAAAGTATATTTCTATTTATAATTGCAACCTAGCTAGTAATTCTGACCAAGATACCTACCCATCCATCTTCTTTTGTTTACTTCTATGACTTGTGTCTGTTACCCCTTGAACATGCCTCTTATTAAAGTAGCTCCCTAAGCAGTGAGCCCTGCTTAGTCACTTAAGCAGATTTAGCAGTGCTGAAGAAAGGGATATTGTAGAAAATTGGATAAAGGGCTCCAAAGGAAAGAAAAATTCTCCTCTAATACCTAGCATAGAGTCTGGTTTAAATCAGCTGGTGTCTGTGTTCTAAAATAGCCGTATTTCTTGCCACCTGGGAAGAAATGTTTAAGGTTTTGAATTTCTAGTTTCATTTTCACTGAAATTTTTAAGCTCAGACATCCAAAATGGCTTCTCCAGGTGCAAGTCCTTTAAGGAGGGGCATAGCTGAAGTTTTCTGTGATAAGCATATCTGGTAAATAAAATATTTTGGTTTTATGTATGTATACACATATATCCGAAAGCTGCAGAAACTGATGAATAGAGTTCCTTTAGATTTAATTACACATAGCCAAGAGAGAAATATGCTTGGGTTTTCTCCTTCCTCCTGTTAACTTCTAGAAACGAGTTACCACAAGATAGCCTCATTTCACAATCCAGTGGCTTAGAGCTTGACTGACAGAGTTATTCAGATCCTTCCCAGTACTGCAAGCAGCTGCTGTCACCAGCTTAAGTGAAAAGCTAGCCTTGTTTAACAGTTCAACCTTTGATCCTGCTGACTGACTTTATCAGTTCATTCTGCTTTGTCTGGTGTCTTTCAAGAAGTTTGTTATCTGTGTGTCTAGTTCGAGTCTTCTGATGAAGATTGTCAAGGCATATAATAAATATTATCAATATCTGACTGTTTAGAAATAAATTCTCAAGCTGTACTTATAGTGCATATTCTGGAATAAATTGAAGGTTTTTACATACTGTTCTATGTATACATTCACAGAAATGCAGTGAAATTATTGTTGCTCACCTTGGCTACCTGAACTACACTCAGTACAACATATTTGTTAGCTTTGAAAATCTAAACAAGTTAACGTACATCCAGAATATTACTTTCACAGTAAGTATAAAGCTTTATATTAGTAAAAGAAATCTCTTTAATTGCTAATGCCATGGAAGTCTGCTTTAATTATAAGGCCCTCAGTGATATGGTTTAGTGGAGGACTTGGCAGTCCTGGGGTAATGGTTAGACTTGATAAAGGTCTTTTTCCATCCTAGTTGATTTCTATGATTCTATAACTAAAAGTTATCTCATTTTTGAAGATAAACATAAAGATGCTTCACAATTAATATTCAGTGGCTGAACTGTTACAGTGTTTGCAGTTAATAAGGGTCTGGACCAATTTTTTTATAAGGGCAGATTTTTCTTCCAGAACTGTTAATGCTGTTTTCTGGAGGAGATAAATTTAGTCTGATTCCTGGGGGATATTTTTAACACTAGGCAAGCTAGACTAGAACATCCAGTTTTCTGCATTTGCTTATAAGGATGTTGGCTCTTTAAAGCACGGTATGTTTTTCAGCCTTTCCTGGAGGTGCATTTGAATTAGCAACATTTTCCAGCCTTTACAAAAGTGTGGGCTAGAAATATTTAACAAACCCAAAGATACATGAAGAGTTGTTTCGGTTTTGGTTTTGGCTGTGCTTATGAGGAAGAGAAAAATGTTTATGTAGCTAAAATAAGCAGGCTATTAAAATAATTCACTAAAATAATCCCTAGTGAAATAACTAGCTCAGTAGCGCTAAAGATTGCTTCTAAAACAGTTACCTCATCAGTGTGTGCTGGCTAGCTTCAGAAAGAAGTTTAGAAGCATTTATACTGGGAGACAATGGAATTAAACACAAGTTATAATGCAGGTTACTATGGTATAATCTACCTGTATGCAACATTTGGTATGTCAGAGCAGGTAGCAAGCAAAAAATCTTTCTGTAAAGCAAAAGTGTTTTTCATATACTAAATGAACTTCCTGAATAATAGTATCTGTAATATTTCCAGCACATAAAGCACATAATTAAAAATAAGCTCTAAGGAGAAACAAACCAAACTCACAAACCCTTTGCTTAATTGCAGATTTCAAACATGACAAAGTGTACGGTTTATTACCTTGCTTTGCAGGCCACCTCTAAGGCAGACTTGTATACAACCCCCAGAAAAACAAACCCAAAGCTCTGCTTTCCTGCAGCAACTAAAATTGTCAGTTTATTTCATTATTATAATGGTTTATGGTGAGCTCAGTTGAAATCGTAGTTCGCCTTCTGTATAATGGATTCTGTACATGTAATTTTCACTCTACATTTGTGATTTAAAAAGACCCGAGATTGACAGGTATAATACATTGAAAGGCAGAGCTTATTGTTTAGATGGGCAGAGCATATGTTGTACGCAGGAGCTTACATTTCAAAAGTGGCTTCAAAAGAGAAGTGTGCCCGGTATGAGATAAATCATCAACAGAGCAGAGTTTATGCAAACTGACATGTTATAATTAGTGTTTGTGCCCTTCTAATGATTAGAGGAGAAGGAGCTTTTCCTCCTTAGCCTGTGAAAAAAGTTTACTTCTGGTTGGGTCATTTATTTTTCCTTTACTTGATTTTTTTTTTTCCATTTCTGAATCAAGAGAATAATCTTTAAGAAAACAAACCTATTACAGAAAGCATGCCTGTACCTTATCAACCTCTTCACCATCCATTTATGCATCTGACCTTGGTAATAAAAAAGAACATACTGGATTTACTCAATTATTGGCATTCAGACTTCTAACGGAAGTGTAATTGAAATCAATGAACAATACCCTTTTTGTCCTGAAAAATGCTTTCACATGTGACAGCACACTTTGTTACGAAGTGGCAGGGTAAAAGAGAAGCAAGGATATTAGCTGGTTTGGTTATCTTTTCATCAGATAGTCCTATGTTATGAATTTATCTTTGTCTTTCCGTGGTGATGTGGTGGAACTTGGTTATACCTTTCAATTTTGAAAAGCCAGAGAACTTTTCAGTATCTGCAGAATGCTAATTATTGATGTTGTATGTACTGTCAAAACAGTGTTCATTGGGCTATTCTGTTTTCTTGTAGTGGAAGACCTACAATCCAACTTTTTCACAAGTGGAAATATGGTTCCGATTTGTCTTTGTAGTTCTTACTTTCATGGTCACGGTAAGATTTTATTTCAGTTTTTCTGGAGTATATTATGTAGGCAGCTGATAACACTGCTTTGTAGTGCTGTGTTTAGTAACTTAACCCCAGGCAGCAGACTTGAGATACCACTGAATGGGTGTAAAAATGTTTCTTCAGTATGTATGTAGTTGCTGCTCTTATGTTTTTTACAAGCGGCATTGAAAGGACATAAAGAAAATAGGATAAATGGGAAAACTTGTTTTTCTAAACTCTGATTCTGGATTTAACAGAATTTTGCTTAAACAAAGGAAACTGTGATTAGATGCTAAAAAAAATATTTTATTGCAGTGCAGGCAGGCCCAGAGCTTGGGCTCTCTGTCACTGAAAATGAGCAAAACTCAGCTGAATATAACCTTGATCCAACTTTAAAGTTGTAACTGCCTTGAGTGTGAGGATAAGCCAGATAACCTCCAGAGGTCCCTTGCAACCTGAATTATGCTATGATTTAGATTATCTCTCCCCTTCAACCTGGCTTGGCCCTGGAAAAGAAACGTTTGTGGGAAAAAAACTACAAACCCATAACGTCTAATATGCAGAATTTTCGGAGTAGGGACACTGAAGCAAAGAAAACTTACATCACATTTTCCTCACATAGATGTCCCTCAGCAGGTAACTGTGGATGTGGTGTGGAATCTGTTTCTTTTAAAAAGTGAGTTTAAGCGGAAATTGTTGGTACTGTGTGACCAGTAATCAGGCAACTTTTTTTCCACACACTGTTGCTTTGCACAGTACTAGCTGGCTTCCTTCTCAGTTTGCTTGAAAGATTAAGTAATTTGCATTGGGTAAGCCACCAGACTTGAAGCAGAAGATAAGAGATGTAACTTCTGGTTTACAGTGTTGTCAGTGGCAAAGTGAAGTAGCTTTTGCAATGTGCTGTGTTCTCTCTGATTAAACCACTAAGGCTGTATTCCTTCCTTACGTATTTGTTGCTTTGTAGTGTCTGTTTGCACATTCCCTGCGGAAATTCTCCATGAGAGACTGGGGTATTGAACAGAAATGGATGTCCATCCTCCTTCCCCTCCTGCTACTTTACAATGGTACTTGTATCCTGGATTTTTTTAGAAAAGCTCCTTTTTTTTTAACAAAGGAAAATAAAAGTAAAGAGAAAAGAGTGCATGAGAGAGAGAGAAGATAAAATGAAATTTGGCTTTGAACTTACAAGCAGCTCTTTATAATGCTTCAGAAAACTAATTAAAACCTGACCAACCAACCAAAACCCTAAGCTTTAAGTATATCAAATTCAAGGGCATAATGAGTAGGTGGATTTCATTCTTTTCAGTCCATGTGAGTGTCAACTTTACCTGTGTAAAGCTCCAGCTGAAATAGGTGGCTGCAACCATTCTGAACCTTTCATACAGCAACATATAAATGCAGTTTCTGTGTTTGCTAAGTCTTACTTCTTCATTTTTCAGATACGTGCACTATAGTTAAAAATGGAGGCTACTTTTAGTCCAGTAACTACATGAAATTCTAGCACTCTCTAGCAGTACCAAATAACATTTGCCTCTCAGTCATTCTGTGATAAGTTTTAGCTCATCACCAAAAGTGATTTAGTAGAAAGTCTAATAAAACCTGAGATGTTGTAGACATGTTGGGACCATTTCAGGTTATTTCTACGGCACAGAGGATTGCTGCTGGAGGCACCATTTTCTTTGTAAATTTCTTCAAGACACAGCAAATTTCAGTTTAATTTACTGGTATAATTTGAAAGATCTAGGGGGTTTTGTTCCTCTGAAGTACATTTTGCTTTACTTTTCACAATGGAAAGACTGTGCTTTTTCCCCTCGTTTAACTTTTTGGTTTGCCCTTATTTTGTTGCAGATCCATTTTTCCCCCTTTCTTTTCTGGTGAACAGCTGGTTTCCGGGGATGCTGGATGATCTATTCCAGTCACTGTTTCTGTGTGCATTGTCACTGTTCTGGCTTTGTGTCTACCATGGGATAAGAGTACAGGTAAGAGTACTTACTGAGAAGACAGTACTTGTTTTATCAGTTCTCTAAAAAGGTGATAAAAATGAAACCAAATTTTTAGAAAAGAGACATTTATTTGATTCTTACAGTGTGGCACATGAGGCTTTGGAGTTAAAAGGATTTGTGGTGAAGTGGCTTGTGGGGCTACCATGCCTAAATGAGATAGATGGTATGGTCCACTCTAAACATTTGCAAGACAGTCTTCAAAATTATGATGCCATTATGCTTTGTTCTTGCTGGAAGGGTTTTGTTGTTGTATATGATGGTTGATTGTTTAGTTTAAACCACTTTACTGCATAAGATAAATATGAATTTTGGAGCATATTCCCATATTGCAGTTTCAGTGAAATACATGGGACCTTATAAATAGGATGCTCCAAATTTGCAGCATCTTATTTTCACAAATGATGATACAATTTTATGTCTTCTGTAGTCACCTGTGCAGGTGAAATGAGTCTCTTAAACTAGTTCATGTTGAATGAAACAAAGATGATAGTTACTTTATTCTGTCAAGAATTAATGTAATCTCAAATGTGGGTTCACTCCTTCACCACACTGCTGTTTACTCAACAGGGGGAAAGGAAGTGCTTAACTTTCTATCTGCCCAAATTCTTTATTGTTGGACTATTGTGGCTGGCTTCTGTTACATTGGGAATATGGCAAACGTAAGTAATTTAAACTTTAGTGCAAAAGGAATGAGCTGAAAGTGTTTAAGAATGAGCAGATTGTTTGTAATTGGTATCTGTTTCTTAATGCTCCGATTATGATGTTGGAATAGTGTTCAAATTCTTACATTTTTGTTTTGCAAATTGTGACTGGTTTGAACAGTATTTCCCATTGACAATCTAGCAGTACCTGATTTTATAAATCAGCGTGAGATCTAGAAATTGCTACTTTGACGTTATGTTGTGACCCCGCTACAATACTGCCTCTAGTGCTATGTCCTAATTAGCTTTTAGCGTTCGAAGGAACAGTTTCTCTGTAGTTAACTTACAGAGTTTGACCAAACTTGCTCAACCACTAAACCTGCACAATTGCTACTGACACTGCTTAGTCAGGCTATGCTACTGCTCCTCAAAACTCAGTTCTTGTGTTTGGTTAGGTGTTTCTTTCTTTTTACCCAATTTGTTAACAATATGTTAACATACAGGTTTCCCCAGCCAGAAAACTTTCTCAGTTTTGGTACATTTGTAAGTTCTAAAGCTCTTTAGTCTCCAGTGTTTGCCTCTTATGTCTCAGAAAGAAACATACCTTCTAACCTTTTCCATGCAGCTGTATACTATTGAAAATAGTGCAGTTGTAGGCAGTGCTCATGCTAGTGACCTATCATTAGAATTGCTGTAAGGGAAGGGCTTATACCGCAGTTATTTCTTAAGTATAATTCATATCACCAGGCTAAAAATTAAACACTAAATCCTGAAGGCTTGTAGGAATTGGCAAGGTTATAAATTTTCTAAAAAGTAAGTGGGGAGATTAGACATGCTTACAACTGAAATCCTCCATATTCCTTTAAAACTGGGTTTGGGAAAGATGATGTTTTGTACTGTAAATTGTCATGACTCCATTGGAATCAATGGCATTGCACCCATTTCTACAGCAAAACCCCTTAGTTATAAACTCTGTATAGTAACTTTAAACCTTTCCTTTGTTAGTGGGTTTCTTGGTCAGTATAGCTTTTTGACCTTGTCTTTTGTAATAGTGTAAGTATCACTTTCTCATTTTGAATCTTTCTAGTGTTAATGAAGTACATGATCCTACATATCAATACAGAGTTGACACAGGTAATTTCCAGGTAAGTCAGAAATGTTTTGTTCCTATTAACTTGTCAGGTGGAGTTAAGCAGTGCAAGGAAGTATGGTTTGTCCTTCTATTAAAATCTGTAACACAATTGAGAAAATAGCAAATGCTGGTCAGATGGTGTTCTACTGACTAGGATACTTCCAGTTTTGCTTTAGATAGTACTTAGGCCATATGGAGCTCCATCCCAGTGAAAAGAGTAAATTGTCTTGCAAATCTGGAGACTCAACACCACAAGTTTAGTGCAGGCTCATGACTGTTGTGATTTAAAGAAATTTTTTAGCCTCTTATTAAGTCCATTTTGTATATCTTTGTTCCTGCCAATATCCTCTGTCCTAGTAAATTTCAGACCTTCTTCTTGTAAAGGAAGATCTGATTTATACGGGTCATTGTACTGTTCTCAGGAGCTATGCTTTTAAAAACTCATTAAGATTCAGCTCCCTGCAAACTCAGTGAACAAAATGATGACTTCTATTAAACATCCTTTCTTTACGTTCCCCGAAAACCTGCCTCAGTGTATAGCCATCCTTATTTTAATTTGTAAGCCTACTTTCCCTGAATAAACAGAGCATTGTATGTTGTGCTTTGGGAAATAATGATTACTGTTGAGGGAAGAATGGATAGATCATATCTTGTTAAATAATAAAAACTAGCACTCTTCTTACAGGGAATGAAAATCTTCTTCCTTGTGGTAGCAACCACATACGTTCTCTACCTTCTGTTCCTGATAGTGAGGGCATGCTCAGAACTTCATAACATGCCTTATGTTGGTAAGGAGTGTTTCTTTTGATCCTTCCCCAGACAGACTTGTTTGTCTTGGATGGAGGTGTAAATTCACTAATAACAACTTTTCTCAATCTTTTTCAGATCTCAGGTTAAAATTCTTGACTGCATTAACCTTTGTAGTGCTTGTCATTAGGTAAGGCTTTTCAAAGTATATTTCTCAGTACTGTAACCTTTATTACCCTTTTTTTTTTTAGGGCTTTGAATGCATTTTCTTGATAAAATTGTCAGTGAAACTGGGGAATGTCTTTTGATCTGATTGTTACGGCAAGCATTTCTCATTTTTTTAATGCTTCTTGACCCTTTTAGAGCTAACTTTATTACCACTGCAAGATTTAGCAGAGATGTTTTCTGTACTGCTGAGTGGTCTCCAGTGCACCCTTCATCTCTTTTGGAGCTCTCTTGAGTTTCACTTAGTCAAAGAAGGAGTTTAGAATCGGTTGCTTAGATTATTGTTAAGCAGTTTGTTCAAATTTCTGTTGATTCTTGGACTGTCTGTAGCAGATGAAATCTGAGGGAAATAGACCATGGGAATTTTTTTCTCCACTTTGCTCGATTGACTGCTGACTTCTAATCACAAAAGAATCATTCTTAATTTCGAACTATGAAAGCAAACATGTCCTAGAATAAACAGCATATTAACATAATTATTCTCTCATATACTCTTCCATCAAGCTACTATTTCAGCCTTGCAGTTTAAAGGCACAGTACACCTGTATGCTTTAACTTTTTTCCACAGCATTGTTATACTGTACCTGCGCTTTGGAGCACAAGTTCTACAGGACAACTTTGTTGCTGAGCTGTCAACTCATTACCAGAATTATATCCTTGTGTTGTGATACTGCTCAAGTAGGAATATTAATCTCTTTTCATGTAGAATGTACTTTAAAATGATGTACCTAAGGACTGAGATCTTTGACTTTTAGGGGAGCTTTTGAAGTTCAGTTAATTTTGATCAAGGTTTCATGTCAGCATTTTGTAATGGCTCTTTGTAAAGATTATGAGTTGAGACAGTTTCAGTCTAATTTGTTTATATCACATAAATCAGAACTGCATTTAATACTCTTGAAAGGAATGCAAGCCTAGATATGCAAGCATTCAAATAATTTTAACATTACATTACATTAACATAATATTAAAGTTACTGCCAACAAATTTGGCTGTATTTGCTGTATGAACTTAGCTTGCTCTGTACCTGTCAGTTGGCATGGGGCGTACCGAAGTATTTGAGAAATTAACAGTTTAGAAGTCACTGAAAATGCATTTGTGTATTGGTCCCAGTCTACCTGTGGAAGAGGTCATGGCAGAGAACTGTGACTTGAGAGAGACTATTTCTGATGTCTGTTGGCAGGAGGATTACAAATTGTATTTCTGGACCTGAACCATGAGGTCCCGGTTCATTCTACTCTCTAAAATTGCCTGTGTAACTGCAAGTACCCTTACTGATAAACATAGATATGTGATGGGAGCTAGTATAAAACAGTATGTAAAGCCTTTAGCATTTTCCCAAAAATGAAGGCAAGAAGCCTTCTTGCTCAGCTTTCGTAAGGCACCCAAGGCAGAATTATATGCTGCACCTCTCAAGAGTAGCCCTAACCTCAGCAAAAGTTGCTTGTGTTAAAGCTTTGTCTTCAAGCGGGAGCTTTACCTCGAAATGGCTTGAGTGCATTAGTGGGCATTGAATTTAAAACATGCAGGTTTGTTTAGCCATTCTTGCTCTCAAACTTTAGTAAGGTAAACTTCCTTTCCATTGAGGCAGCTTATGTATGGTTTGGGTGTTGTTTCTAAAGTTAATATGTATGGAGCTATATTGAGCAATATCCTTGACACTTAATACCAGCAGAATTCTTATCTTTTTATGGTTTATTGAATTTTTATCTCTACACATTAGCCTTCGTGTATTCCCCCTCAAAGAATGCACTGTATGGTAAGTGTAAGCAATTGTATGGTAAGTGTAAGCAATTGTCTGGCAAGCTTAGATGATGAGCTGGCATATTAGCAGATACTGTGTAATGCCTTCATATTTTGGCTGTCGTGTTACTATTTGAATTTGCAAAGTTTGAATACTGTTTGTATTTGAAAAGTTAACTGAAGCAGAAATTAATTTGCTCAGGAGCAGTGCAGCATTGGAAATACGATGGAACACATAAAATGTATGCAACTGATTAGCTAAACTTGAATTCTTACGTACTTAGATCAAGCTCATAGTCAATATGATGTTTGCATGTGATGCACCAACTTCTGCACTGACTCAGAGACAATCTTTAAGGAGCAACCATACTTCATTTATACTTTGTTCTAAGAAAGGTTAACATACGGTCATGCTGACAAACTGGACTCTGAAACAGGTAACATGATGTTGGAAAAGGAGGATGAAGCTGATCTCCAACATGGGAGGAATTTTGGGGAACACAGTTGGGCTGCACGGGGCCCACCAAATCAGTGGCACTTTTTTTTTTATTAGTATTCCTATGTAGAGGATGTAACATGGTGCTTATAAAACATCATCCCTTTCTAACTGAAAGATATATTCGGTAAATACTTGCACCGAGTCACTCTCCACTTTAAACATTGAGTTTAAAATACATAAACATAGAACAGCCCAGGTTGGAAGGGACCTGGGAAGATCACCTGGTCCAAACTTTCATGGGAAAGGCAGCCTAGATGAGATTATCTATCACCCTGCCCAAGAACATCCTGTGTGCTGACAGGTATGCAGGGGGAAGGCTGCAATGGAGCTGGTCCTTTCTCTGAACATTTTAGAGTTGATATAGGTAGAACTGTTATGGAAATGTTATTTTCACATTAAGAAGACAAGAAATGTCTGAGTGAGAATAAAGTTAAACTTGCTGTTGGGTCACAAGAAATACTAGTTTATAGACGGCAGAAGGTAGTGCCAGGAAAAAAAAAGATGTTTATGGCAAGTTGCTGGATTGAATTTTATTTGCATATAATTATGCACTGCAGCTAAGCAGCACAGATTATTTAAGAAATAAAGGCCTTAGAGGGAATTGTCATAAATAACCAATGGAAAGTTATGTGTTTCCTTTCATCTCACCATAAAGGTACAAGTCCTTCTTTTACCTATTACAAGGGTGAAAAATAACTAGCTAATCATTGACTTGCATACAGGGGATTCCAGCCTTGGTGTACAGTATTTGTAGCTTAGAAATAACCAAGAAGTCAAAGAAGTCTGTGCTTTTCAATAATGAGTAATAATAATGAAATCTGACTTAATTACTCGTATGTGCAGGTTGAAATAATATGACATAAGAACCTGCACAAGTGAGGAAATCCACTTATACCACATGGAGAGTATCTATCTATCTAAAAATGAGGTTGTTACATTATCTCTTAAGAATACCATGATGTTGTGGATGAAGGGTGAAGAATTTAATGGATAGAATTCCTGTTTGGGTATAGTTTTGTTGAATTGTAGTCGTGACTGCCTTAGGAATTGTCAAATCTGTTGCTACAGCACCGAGTTAGAAGTACAGCCACATTTATGTATTTAATTTATTAACTCCTATTTATATTTTCCAGAATCACAGTTGAAAGACAATCCTGCTTTTTCTATGCTGAATGATTCAGATGATGATGTGATTTATGGGTAAGATTATAAAATACCTATGGGGAGTTACTTTAGGTGTGTTATTTTCGTAATGTTCTTTTCCATGTTCATTAAATAGGTGAAGAATTTGTAGGTTGTTAGTGAAAGTATTCTGAACAGAGTAACAGTCTTATTCTGAAATAGAAATGCAACGAGAGTGCATGTTATCTTGTCTTGTCTTTTTTTGGTTTCTAAAAGGGATTGCTATGACACTGATACAAACAGGTAAGAAAGCACCTGTAGGGTGCTGGTAGGTCATGGGGTGAAAGCACCAAGAGCTGTGAAAGGAAAGGGCTTCCTCTGAAACCAAGAAGGAAGTTGGGTGGAGCTGACAAAGGAGCAGCTCGTGTGTAAATACTTCATGGAAGGAGAAAGGCTCTTCTTAAGTCCATCACTGACTGAAATAAGAATAATCAAATCTAACAAAAAGTCCCAGACTTGTGTGAGTTTCTGTAATAAGAGAATTATAGTAGTACTTAAAACCCACCCCTGTCAGGTGTGTCTGTGTTGGACACTGAACAAATGCATTAGCTGCCCTTGATACTTTCACCTTTTACCAAAGACACTGACTGTGGCCGAAACAGTGAGGATGGGATTAATACTAGGGTGAACTGAGCAAATTTGTGTTAGACTAGCTGTGTTTGTCTGAGCTAGCTTGCTTTTGTTTAGATTGATGAGTAGTGGTAGTATCAGCTTGATTCTATGTGGATCCTTATGAAAAGTGGCTTGTAATTGCTGGAATAACTTCTAATATGCATCATCCTCTAAGGAAATGTCATATATATTGTTCATACTTCCAACAGGGAAGGAAAAAAGATACCAGATTCTTAACCTAATAACAATTTAATGCTTCAATGTGGTTTATCATTTTCCTGTTTATTTTGGACTTCCCATCTAAACACTGTGTTCAGAAGTTTTCACAAGTATCTCTTTCACAGGAGTGACTATGAAGAAATGCTGCTTCAGAACGGCCAAGCTATTAGAGCCAAATATAAAGAGGAGTCAGACAGCAATTGACTGATTCTGACATAGACAGACTTGTTCAGCTAAAATTAAACCAATTTTGAAGTTTTCCTAGACAACTTCTTAGCTTCCTTGCAGTCCGCTGTCAGTCTGAACAGTGACTCCCAGGAAGGACATCCTGCTTCTGTTTCTGTTTACAAAGTTTAAACTGAAGAAAAAGAATGTTTGAAAAGGTTGTGGTGAAAACTTCAGAAATCAAGAGTTTTACCTGTCTTATAAAATGCCTGATAGCAGGATGCCTGTGGACTAGTCTTTAAGTCTATTTCCATTCACAAGTATCACTGATTATATCCTGATTTTAAAATTGCTTCCTTGCTGCTTAGTTTTTTGGGTTGGTTTGGTTTGAGGGTTATGCACAGCATACTGTCATTGCTCTGTTGCTTTTGTGTTGGCTCCTTTGTATATTGTCCACGTACGTGCCTCGTTTTGCTTCTGATTGTCTACCTTAGTCTTTTGAGCTGGAGGCGGGGAATGAAGTGTCTTTGGGCTTTCTCTCTTTTGTTTTTTTTTTGTTGTTTGGTGCAAGAAAACACAAGCTTTCCATTCTTCAAAGTGATACAGACTTAAGACCATTTTTGTAATTCATTGAAATGAGTTTACCAGACTTTTAAGTGCTAGGTATGTGCAAATAGTCAACTTCGAGTGAGCCAAATAGCCTCAGTGGTGCAAAACTATTTGCCTAATGTATGTTTTATATAATGTTTTGCTGCCACAACAGAACTGTCTGGTTTGGGTTTTGTTTTGCTTTTCTAACCAGCCTGTTCAAATGGAATTACTTAGACAGCAACAAATCCCAGAAGGAAGCCAGTGGATTTTTGTATGCTGAGGGTGATTGTTACACTTACAGAAAATACAGTATGAAAGCTTCATAGTGAATTAAAATTTGCAAATTCCAAACATTTCATTTCTAGAGGCTTTTTCTACATCAGGATTTTTCCTTAAGATGTATTAGGAGATAGTTAATCTACATCCCAGGAACAATCGTGGTTGCTCATGTATTGAATGTGCATCAAAGTTGGCTTTTGAGTACGTTCTGTGCAGTTCAACTTCTCTGTCATGCCACAGTCACCACCTATACTGGCCAGAACTAGCACATTTTGAGATTATCTGTATTGCAGTCTGTCCTGGAACAAAGTTAGATGGGAATTAAGTATTCCTAGTACAATGCTGCTTCTCTGTTTGAAAGTTGGTTTTCTTCTACACCATTGTTCGGTTCATTATTTAAGTGGATGCTGTTTGTCTCTAAATACTTTTGTTTTCAGGTACTTGAGTACAGGTATCTTTCTTTTCCATGAATTTGTAACTGTGATTTACTCTTGTAAAATTTCTCTACCCCGCTGCTGCAGAAGGCTCTAAAGCACCGTAAGGTGTTCAACAAAAAATGGTGCTGGCTTACACTAGGAAATTGTGCTCCTCACTGAAGTAGTTTAAACAGGAGATTGAAGTCCTATTAGACTTGCTGGATTAGACTGGGGAAAAATAAGGTTTGTTCTGCTTTGATGCAACAACTGTTGTAGACCATTCCCACTGCAGGAACCTCCTGGCAGCTGTTCAGAATTGTGAAGGGGAGGCTTCACAGGACAGTTCCAAGCAGTTTGCTTAGAAAGGACCAAAGGAACTGCCTCATATGGTTGCACCCTTGCTATCATAGAATAGTTCACATTAAATTGGTGCTCTGCTAAAGGTAATTGTAGTAAGATACTGCGTGTGTGTGTGAGAGAGAACTGTGTAAAATAGGTAGAGCTGTGAAATTTTTTGAGGGTATTTGAAATTTAAAACCAGGGATCACTTGCGTGTTAGAAGCCAAAGCACTATTGTATGGCTAAAGCAAGGAAACTGCTGTGGAGGAAGGGAAAGGTTTTCCCTTTGATTTCTTAATGAATTGGTGTCAGTTTAGTAGAAGAACATAGGAAAACACTAAAGAAGTATTCAAGTTAGTGGTGTTTTGTTTCTCCAGTGTTCATAGTCAGCTCTACCCTCAGTGCTTCCTCTTAGGCTTGTTTTTTAACAAGTATGGGAGATGATCTTTGTATCCTAAAATCAGAGGGCCCATTCTCACTCTTACTATTCCCCAGCCACCTCTCCTGAGACTCACAGCTGTTTGGATGTGCAGAGTCAGACTTGGAAGCCACCTCGGCACCCCTCACATACCCCAAGTCCTTTTGACTTCCATTTGGAGTGAGTACAGGAAGTGGGTCTTCAAACACTGATATTTACATGATCCTTACATATTCCATCTGTTTGGCTCTGATATTTCTTAATTCTGTTCTAAATTGTTCTGAAGTGATCAAAATGTTTGATTTGACCGATGTGCAAGTGTATTCCTATTTCTTATCACAGTCTGCACTGATGGTTACAGTTAACCCTGAAATACAGTGTCATGCTCTGGGATTTCATTAACTAAAGAAGCTATTTTTAATCTAACTTTTGAGATGATGATTTTTTCCTAAGATGTTTTCCATTTCACTTGCTGTGTTGTTTGCATTAACTTTTCTACATCACTACATTTGAAGTGGAAATAGGAAAGTTCAGAATGGGAAATGTGTACTTAAGGATCTCACTATGAAAACAGTGAGAAAATAGTTTCCTTGTTAGTTTTCAGAGATTATATTTAAGCAGTGTTTGCCATGCAAATACATCTTTGTATTTGGGAAATTGCTAGTGTGTAGCTGTAAGCTTGGTTGAATGAAGTACTGTCACATCGAATTCAATATACAGTAAAGGCAAGAGTTGCGAAGCAAGTGAGGAAGTAGTTTTGCCAGTAAGAAATCTCAGTTTCACCCTTCTTATTTTCACAGCTGGAAAGCAGAGACAGCATTTGAGGCATATTACAACAGGGACTGTAAACAGCTTGGGAATAGATGGCATAAATTCACTTCTAAGTATTGTAACTTAAGGGTGAAACAAAAGATATCTGGCTAAGAAACAAGCCTGGCTGTCCTTTCATTACTGTTGAAGTAATTATTTCCATCAGTAGTGAAGCTGTATAAAATGAGACAGCTACACAAACAGGCCCCACAGCACATGGTGTTCATCCTCTGAAGGAGGTGCCATCTCTTAAGTAATTGCAAGACTTCCATGAACACAGTGGCAAGAGGGATGTTTCAGACACCGGTAACCATTGAGTGCAAGCCATTTGTGGCAGCCATTTTCAGTAGCATTTGCTTTAAAAATTGCTGGTGTTGGAAAGGGTGGGAAACTTCCCCAGGCCTGGCAAAGAGGTGTAACCCCAGTGAGAAGCAGGGACTGCAGCATGGCCCATGGCACTCATGCTGGGGTGGCCCAGCTATGGAAAGCTTCTGTCTGTTGTCTTTCTCCCAGCCAAAAGACAACTTGGTATCTACAGCCACCCAACTCTTCCCTGTTTCCATTTGCTAATGCCAGTGATAACAACCTTTGCGTTACTGTAAGACTTTTTTGAGAAGTTTGTAAATGCGTAAAATGAAAATATGGAAAAATTGTGTACCAAAATGGTATCAAAATGTGTAAGATAAATGCTCTGTTTAATGAGAAGCTGTAATTAAATGCTGCTTTGAGACAGTGTGCATGAGGACACATGTTGAATATCCTGTGTATCTAGAAGATGTGTTAATGACAGCAAGTTATCCAGTTATGTTGGAAAACTTCATGCTAATATGGAATATGAAGGAAAAATAACATTTTACTTTAAGCAAAAGTTGGGTATTGAGTTTCTTGGACAACTTCATGTGCATAATCATTGTTAAATATGTTCATAATAAAGTTTTATATCTTTATATTGTAGCTTAGTTCTATTTTCCTTCTAGCACCATTTTCATAATTTACATCTATCTATTATTTGCAGTTTACATGTATCTTCTTATGCATATTTAAACTTGGTTAATTGCATAAGGATGAGATTCAGGAGGCTGTGGCAGTACAGATTAACCAGTATCTACCTCTGGAGTAAAACTTAACGTTACTGGGTTTTTTTCCTCCCATACAGCACTTACACTGATAAGCATCCCAAACATTTTTGTCTGCACTTTAGCACCTTCATGAACCAACAAACAGCAAAAAGAAAAAAAAAATAAAAAAAATCAAGGGTTTTGCTATTATTGGCATGAGCAAAGGACAAGGAATGTCTGAATAGCTTGACCAAGAAGTGAAGTGTTTCTAAAAGTAAACAGTGACTCAAAGTGCACAAAACTATTTCTTCTAAAAGTAAACAAGAAGCTAAAGAGGTGCTTCGCAACAGCCGCCTTCTGGAATGCTGATGGAAAGGAGATAAAGTATCTAACTATCCAGATCAAATACGAATGTCCGTAGCAATTCAGAGATTAAAGATCTGTTCTTTTTATAACAAGTTCCTCTCTCACCCTGATGACTAGTTTCAGGCACTGTATTCAATCTTTGTTTTAATATTTTCTTTTTACAGGTGTTGTATCATTTCTGACACTGAATGCTCAGCATTAAGTTTCTTGTCAAACTAGCGCTAAAGCTCTCTACTACAGAAATGCAGTACATATACACTCTATAGCTCCATCACACTCCTTAGGCCGTATGCTGGAATAAAGTGACCTGTCATAAATGAGACACGTCCACAGGTTTGTTTTGAAACTTGTACACTAACAGAAACGTGTCAGCCTTTAAACTGTATTCAAAGTCTTGATGGTACAAAGGTCAAACCTGCTGACAGCAGAAATGGGTAGGAAGAGTCAAAGCCTTGCGCAGCATGGAGCAGGGGCGGTTATGCAGTCTGTTTGGTTACACTGAGCAGTCAGCAGAGAGAAACCCCTACAGCCAGCACTATGAAAAGCAAACCCTCTGCGGCACTGGAGTTTTTGGCACTGGAGTTTTCAGCATTGCATCTTTCTAGATCATGGAAACACACTGCATCAGCAGTGATCTCATTGCAAATGGCGTCAGCGAAGAACCAGATTCTGAAAACGTGTGTCAGGGCTTCCTAAACATAAGCAAATGCAGGTCACTCACACTGCCTCCAGCCTGGAATCCTCTACCCCGCTGGCTTTGTAATTCTTTCAACTTCACCAGCACTGAGCTACTGCTTACAGCAGCAGCACAGGAGTTCATAGGGGTAGTCTGAAATTTATCCATGCACCCATTTCTTCAATTAGCTGACAAAAACTTACCCAAAGCCTATGCTGAAAACAAGTCTTACATGTTCCTCCTCTGCAGCTTTACTCTAGAATGCAGGAGACTTATTCACATGTTATTTAGTCATGTCCCCCTGAGGCTGTTTTTTCCCCTGTCGGAAAGGTTCATGTTTTACCAACTATCAGAGCTCATCACAAACCATCACCAAAACCAACACAGAGGATAACAGGGAAGTTCAAGACCTACTCAACATGCATAACTGGCTGTGGGAGTGAATGGTTACCCATGTACAGCTTGCTGAGCACTCCTAGAATGTGAAAACCTTATCTGCCCTTTTTCGCTGAAGACAGTTATTTCTATCATTCCATGCCTTCAAAACCACACAATCAGATTAGAGGTACCAGAAATGCAGACAAGTTACTTTCTAATAAACATCATCTAATTTTCTTGCAATTTTGTAGGGACTCTTCATTAGGGACCGTAGTGACAGGACAAGGGGTAACGGGGTTCAAACTTAAACAGGGGAAGATTAGATTGGATATAAGCAGGAAATTCTTTCCTATTAGGGTGGTGAGGCAGTTGAATGGGTTGCCCAGCGAGGTTGTGAATGCTCCATCCCTGGCAGTGTTCAAGACCAGGTTGGACGAGGCCGTGGGTGATATGGTTTAGTGTGAGGTGTCCCTGCCCATGGCAGGGGGGTTGGAACTTGATGATCTTAAGGTCCTCTCCAACCCTAAGTATTCTATGATTCTACAACTTGGGTAAAACTACGGAAGTGCTTTGCATTCTGGTATGTACCTCAGCTAGCTTGAAGAGAAAGATTTGGAACTTTTTAAATATCAAGAGTTAAGTTTAAATGAATCACACCAATGGTTATGAAT
This sequence comes from Pezoporus wallicus, assembly GCF_028554395.1. Lineage (NCBI taxonomy): Eukaryota > Metazoa > Chordata > Aves > Psittaciformes > Psittacidae > Pezoporus > Pezoporus wallicus. Next base: position 4,286,804 of record NW_026635157.1, read on the forward strand.
TTCAATAATTTAATGCTAACCAAAAGTACAAAGTATGAAAATCAGTGTCTCGTTTAGATTGGTCTTAAAAAAGAAATCTAGAGAAAGTGTGTGCACTGCAGCAGATTTCAGTACTAGCACCTTGAAGAGAAGTTCTTGAAGTGTTAAGACAGTGTGGCAACACTGCTACAATACTAAGAACAAACATAAACCATGTAACAGCATGTTTTTACGCTTCTACTTTTGAAAAAAAGTTACTAAAAAAGTACATTAAAACCAGAAGTTGTTCAGTGTATTCACAGTTTGAGTAGAGGTGGACTTAGGTGCTGGAGTAGAAAAGAGAAGGGTGAATAGATTCCAAGGCAATCAGATTGCAAGTCCAAAGGCACTGACAATACAGTACACAGTCTTATTCTCCCATCTCACAGTGCAGGTCCCTACAAATACAAAAAAAGGGTTTCAGAGACAGAAGAGTGTAACAGTGATTACATGCACACCCTTAGGTACAGGTTTGTAATTTACATTTAGAACCTTAAGCATGAAGCTTTCACAACAGCTAAACAGTTCATATGTAGCAGAGCTGGCACCACACCCACACAGAAAACGCACCAATGTATTTGCTATTACTCCAGAAGTACAGCACTTGGGAAAACACAAAAGTATGTTGCCTAGCTTAAGGGGATGAGCTGAAAAGTCCAACAGTTGCGTGCCTTACCATCACTGGAGTTGTCCCAGAAGCAAGAGCTTGCTGTATGTAGCCCAGCACCATTTTTTTGCATAATCACACAGGTCACTGTTAGTAGAGAAGCTTTTATTAATCTATCACTGACATCAATTAACATTTAGTTCAATTTTTGCTTAGTATAGCACATACACACATGCTTATGAGTAGTTTACAGACACGGTTCTTGCCAAGATCTTCCCCCACCCCCACCCATCAGCACACTTGTCTATATCAGCTTTAACAGCAAAGAGAAAACAGCTCACCAATATACTTGAAAGGCTTCCCCAGCTTTGTGAGTTGGCTCAGCGTTTGCTCTACCACACTGGTTGTCCACTGGTTCACCTTGCTGTGCTGGTAAGTATTGCCACCTATTGCACTTTCTATGGCCTATTGGCAACAAGTACACACAATAAGCTTCACAAGGCAGCCATTAGCCTGTTCCCCATAGCCACAGAAAAATTCCTAAATCCTGCTTGTCCATACCGATCGTTGGAAGTGTTTTCAATTACTACAAAAATTTAACCCCAGCTCATTCATACATATTCCTCTACGAAAATGATATTCAGATTTGTCAGCAGAACCATTTTTGGGAAACAAAACCCCAAACTGAAACAAAAGATTCATGTGGTTGCGGGTTACTAAGAGAGCAGTAGCCTTCAGCCAAACAGACCATTTTGCTTACGAGGATAGTTTCCCCTTTAAGATACATGTAAGTACATTAAAGCTGCATGGTTTCATTGACACATTTTTTCCTCACAGAAATTGTTTTAAAAAAATAGCCACAAAATCATTTCAGATTCAGGAGAGACAAAAGCATGCACTGAAGCATGTGCATTCAATTTACAGAGTGACCAAAATGGCTGGTTTGCAATGAGAAAAAGACTGCACTAGTTTAGTCTACAAGAGGAATTCTGGACATAAGAACCCCACCCCAAATCCCTCTGGAATTTTTCTAGACAGGAAATTCATGTTTCTTAGCAACAAGAACAGTTTAAAATCCCAAACAAGAACTCATTTTGGAGGAAAGGCAACTCACACACAGTTACATGCACATACAGACAGCCTAGAAAAAAGCCCTGTACGTTACTGAAACATAAAATCTATTTCTATGGGGTTTAACCTAAAAAAATTCCAATAAGGATACACTGCAATGAGAGAGAAGCATATGAAATTACTTTAATTATCATCTGGATTTGCAATGTATATCACAACTAAAGCCAGGTATCCCACACTGGTTAAATCAGCGATTATACTTTGATAGCAACCTAGCTAGAAATCTATCACATCTCAGTTATCAAATTTTCTTGAATGCCTTTTAGAACACAGCATATGATATACTCTACTTTCACACCAACAAAATTAAAGTGTTCATTTACCTCTTTAATGATGGCACTGACTTCATCGACAACAAAGGAAGTCTACAAAAAAAAGTAGAATTTTAAATAATCAGTGGACACATTTCTCTGATCTGAGAGTTCAAGCTTTGTTAAGAATATGCACAAGAAGCTTAATTTATGCTTGTCAATTTCTTGCAAGTCAGGAGTTTGGAGTCTTCCTTTATTTGCCAACATGTCCTTTGGCCCCCTGAACCCAGGAAACATTCTTAGCAAACTAATGAAAAGTAACAGGTGAACTAATATTGGCTGGCCCTTAGAGGCAAAGTTCTCAAACTTTAACTTGGCAGTATTTTGGAACAACATATACAGCACTTCTGTAAATGTATATTCACATATTACAACAAGCATTAATGTTCACAGTTTGCAGCAGGGTTGCAGAGGTAAGCTCAGTGTGCAGGAACAGCTTACATTTAAACTAAACCAACATCTCCAGGGCACTGATGCGGACAAAACATTAATTGACAGCTTAAGGAGAAACTGCCATGACAATCTCAGCTGGGGACACAAAGAAAAGTGCCTTGGAAACAAAAGGGGAAATCCAGTTTGATGTCCTTCCCAGCACCTCAGCCTTCTCCCAGGCTCTGGGGAGCAGAGATTAAGCACAGAGAAGGCCCCAACATTTTACTAATCTTAAAACTACACTCGTATGGTTAGTATGTTTTCCTGGTTGAGTGCCTCAGCTATTGCTGCCTCCCACGTAAGACAGTTAAAACAAGCAGGACCCCACATGGCATGGCAGCAAGCCATGCACCTTGGTTTTACTGCTGGTATCTCACCTCATAAACCAGAAGAAATGAATCAGACAAAAGAAATGCACATAACAAATTAATTAATTTCAGAAGACTGAATAAGGATTTCAAAATGAACTTCATGGAGTATATATTGTCTGAGTTTTCACTGGCAGGTCTGTCAGCTTCTCCAGCTGGCAAACACGAATAACAGCATAACTCACTTGTGCAGGCAGGACGTAGTTACACCCGCTTAGAATGTCAAGATTCTATTGATAAACCTTTGGCCAGAACACTCTGGCTGGCTTCAGTGACATTCAGAAATACGTGAACAGCTGAGTGTTCTCTGAGAGAAGAAACAGCGGGATACATGCAAGCAGTGCCTTTTCTCTATTTGGAGGCACCAACCGGCCTGCACACATCAACATTTGTAAAAGCTTTTATGTGCTGTGGCAAACTGGCTTTTATTTTCAGCTTCTTGACTTTGATTTAATTTTAATACGCCTCATTTGTTTTCATGGTACTAAATTTTACAGGTGCTTATGTTTTAAAGAGCATATTGAAACAAAAAAGAGCGCCAATTATCAAAATACTCCTTCCCTAGAGCATAAGTTAAGAATATGGATGCCAGACATGCTGGCAGACATGAAACATGCTGTCAGGCAAGATGATAAACTACATATAGCTTTTTCCTTTGTGAAGTCAGGAACTCTGCTCAGAAACGCCTTTGAGTGAGCATAAACAAGTTCACCAAAGCAAACTGAATTAAATTCAACCCAATTTCAAATTCTCCAAGGTATTTTGAGGACTAATTTGTACTGAAACAAGTGGGAAAGAGCCATACAGAGATTTAAGAATTTGATTCTAGAGTTGCTGTTACCTCTTGACTGTCTTCCTTTTTGGGGATCACAGTGAATATAGGTTTAGATGCATGACAAAACAGAACACAAAGTTCTGATATCCAACTTTGTGATTTATGTGCTATAACTGAGCTGCTAAATCACACACCACTACCAGTCCATCTTTTAACAAGATGATATAAGCACTTTCTGTATTAAATCAGCAGCTTATTCTTTACCTGCGCTACCCATCTGGCATAGGGAGATCAGATATGATGTTTCCAGTACCTTGTTTAAGCAGGGCGTTCCCAGGCAACAAATATAAACGGCAAAGCAGCCTTGTTTTTTCATCATTCTGAGGATGTTTTTGGAAACAGCTCTAAGAATGATGTTTAAGCGTGTTAAAGAAAACCCCCGAAACCTGTAACTGTATAACATAGGCCAGACCCAGCAATGAGAACAAGGCTTTCAGAACAGCACAAGTCTGACCCACCTTCACTCTGCTTTGCTATTGTCTAACCAAGTCACAGCGCAGCTGTTTAAGAACAATGCAGCAAATTGTCACAGCTCACAAAAAACTGTCCCTCTGCAAGAGCACCACTTGCGGGGCAGTCACTTACTGTGATACAGACCCTTGATTTCTCCGACTCTTTATCCCCATTAACGGGGTACAATGTCTCATTAGTGAACCTACCTGGCTGAACTCTTCTTTCCTCACAAATTTAGCTTATTTGAGTCTTTCACTGAGGTAACCCGTAAACCTTCTACCACAGCATACTGCCTCACCCCGCTGGGGGGGGACCAGAGGCCACGACACCCCCCGAGCGTTTTCTCTAAGCGATTTGCAGCGGCCGCTTTCGGGGGAGAGGCAGGCGTGTGGAGAGGCCAGGAAAGAGGAGTCAGCCAACTCCCGAAACACAGGCAACGGGCTGGCCCATCGGTTACCGGCCGTACTCCCGGGAGGAGGAACAAAGACTGGGCCTGTCGTCAGCCGTTACGCGGGATGCGCCGCTCAGAGACGCCGCCAGCGCCCGGCGCCACACCGGCGGAGGGCAACAGGGGACCGGAGCGATGAGGAGTAGAAGAGGCGGGCGGGTTCCCAGCGGCCCCGGGTTCACCCAAGCGGTGTGGTCCGGGCGGACAGGTACCACCTGAGACCCTCCGCCAGCACTGAAAGGAGAAGCCGGGGCAGTCCCGACGCTGCCCTCCCGCTGCCCCCAGCCCCGTTACCTCCTCCCCCGGCTGGAACTCGTCCATCTTCCCGATGAAGCCCCTCACGCCGCAACCGACACCACCCCCTCACCGCTGCACTCCCCGCGCCGGCCGCTACTCGCGCTGCGCCTCCCACCGACTCCGCGGCACCGGGGCGTTTGCGCAGTGCGCCTGCGCACACACTCGCCTCCCCCGCGCTCGCAGCCGCTCCATTACGTCCCGGGCGCGTAGCAAGGGGAGGTTCCGTAGGCTATGCCTGCCCAGCGCCCGCCAAGATGGCGCGGTTTCCATAGCGACAGCGCGGAGGTGTCAAACGGCGCAAAGCCTGAGAGAGGGAGAAGCTGCTTGTCAAGGGTAGATAGCTTTGCATGCAGATAGACAGCTCGCCGTTTGTGTTCCGCAGCCGTGCCTGCGAAGAGGGACATCCAAGAGGTCTTTCCCTGGAAAGGACGGTCTGCATCTTGCTTCTGGAAACAGAGCTTGAAAAGAAGACCTGAATATGTCATGTATGCGCAGGAGCTATTGAAAAACCAAAACCAAACAAAACAACCCTAAACAAAACAAACAAAACCCCACAAACAAACAAACACATGGAAAGACATGAAGAATACCTGAATTCTTACACCTGGATGTTAATGAAATTAAAGGGCATGCTTTTCACAGTTTATGGATTTTGTGTTATGCAGTGTTAACAGGTTGTCCCAGTGTCTGATGATACCGACCTCAGAGAGCTGCTGTAGGCAGTGGGAGATGCTGTTCCGGCTCAGAGTACCATACATGAACTGGAAATATAGCCTGAATGAAGGGAAAAAATAACAGGGAGCAAGTGCAAGGTGTGTACTGAGGCAGGAATACCTAGCTCTATAAATGCAGACAGGGCAGGACTGGCTCATTCAGTACCTGTTCCATAGACCAGGGAGTAAAGGGGTGTGAGAGGTACAATTTTCCTAAATTCATCCTATGATGTGGTTAAAAAAGGGAAGATGCCATACTGGGATGTGGAAATGGATGTATAGCTTGCAGGACATGGGAAGCAGGATTTCCATTGCACTCTCTGTAGTAAGGCCTTGCAAGGAATGCTGTGTCCAGGTTTAGGCTGAGGGAGTTAAAGCCTCAGGGCCTGAGTACCAACGGGCCTGAGCCTCCCTGACCAGCCCCAGCTGTGGTCTCCACCAATGAGCCCCTCTGCTTCAGGCTTGTCTCTTCAGTGAACCTCTGCTATATGTTTCGCACTTGTCTCCACTCCTGTGTCAGACCCTGCTTTTCTTGAAGCAGAAGAGCCAGTCCCCTTGCCTTGGGAGTGTGTAGGGGCACCATGCAGGCAGCACCCACTGCTGGATGTGGTGGGATTGTGGCTGGCTGCTCAGCCTGCCCAGCCTGCCCTCAACTCATCTCTGAGCCTACGCTTGCTGCTCCTGCCAGCCTGAAAGCAGAGATGAAAGGTGAGGCTATGGGAAGGTTGAACAAGTGGAGCTTGTTTAGGCATGTTCTTAGCAGGTATAAAATACTGCAGCAGTTTTCCATGCTTAGGGATGAGAGGGAAAAAAACAATGAGGTGAAAAGTGTGGTGATTAAGGTTGTGGTTAAATATTGGGGGAAAGCTGGTGGTAAGGCTGATGTCTTTCAACCTGGATTTGTGATATTACACATCTGTTGCTGTGGGTAGTTACAGTTCTCAGGTTATTTCTGAGCTTTCATTTAGTTAAAGTTTTACCTGAAATGAAGGCCCAAATCATCCAAATATTCTTTGTTGAGCATAACTGTGCTCTACTAACAGTTACTTTCTGTTTGGCAGTACAGCTGTAGAAGGTAATTAGACTTGACATACACAGGTGGAAATGTCTGAACCTATTTAACTGAGAAGGGCTGCTCCAAGGTACATACCATTTATCTGGTAGAGCCAGGAGTGAAACAGGAGATTGATTTCCAAGAGCAGCAGATTTTGAAATAACTTGGATGTAATTTTGAACTTTATCACTCCCATTTGGTTCTGTAATAGATTGAACTGGGATAACTAATCCAAATAATATTATAATTTTTAATCATTATCTGAGATCGAATTTCTAGTTATAAAGTTTAGTTTGGGTGTTTTTTTTTCACAGATGCATTAAAAAAAATTCTTTTAAACTTTTTTACATTAATTGCTTTGTCATTCAAACCTGAAAACCATTTTGTTTCCAGGAAAAGACTGTTCATGATACAAGCAGAGTTTTTTGTGCGAGTCCTGGGGCCAATGAGGTTAGTAAGATTTTCACATGCATAGTGCCAGAGAAAGAAATGATGTAGAACTCAAAGCCACTTCTCTTCCTGTGTGGCTTGAAGGCTGAGCATAGTTTGATGGTATCAGTCAGCTTTTATAGTCTTTTGTGTTCACTCTCTTTTTAATGTTAGAAAGAGGAGTAACTTTTCTTGATTGCTTGTTGCTGGTAACAAAACCAGACACCTGGGGAAAGCTGCTGTAATATTACAGATCTTTGTTGAGTGTATTTGCTTTTAGCTGTTTGAAGGATGCTCCTCTCTACATGAGTCAGTCTAATTTTGGTGTCCAAAGGAAGGAAAGGGGGTGGAGAACAGCCACCATTTTTTTTTTTTCTTTAAGCAAAGATAAGTAGAGTGCTACTCATCTCTTAAAAGCAATTTACTTCCACCCGTCTTTCTCTGGTGGCTGCTGAAAAGGTAAGGGCATTGTTTTAATCTGTTCTATATGACATTGCACAGGGGGATGAATTTTTACTTGGATGTTGGGTTTTTTTAAACTGCAAAGATTTCATAGAAAGACCACAACTGGAGCTTAAGTGTCTCTGTTGGGTTTGGGTTTTGTTTGTTTTTTGTTTTTTTTACTGTAAGTGCTGGCATGGGATGTCATTAAAATCACAAGACATAACTTTGGTAAAATATTATCAAAGAACTTTCAAGTAATTTGCATGTGTGCATGCAAGGATGTGAAAATTAAACTGCTACAGCCAGGTAGTGCAAAGTAACACTTGTAATTTTCTTAACTAAGAATAAATTTCTGTGATTGGCCTCTACAGAACAGAAAATAGACACAAATTACAGTAGTTTTGTGATAGTTTTTATCTATATTTTTAATCTGTCCTAGCTACTGATGTACTGATACATCCATCTTCTGGGTTAACGGATGTAAGTAGTCCAGTTATCGCAAGTCAATGAAGGCCACAAATTTAGAAGATCAGCTTATTTATACTTATTTAATTGTAATTATTTTGCTAATGCTTAAGGATCTGAATGGAGATCAATAATACATTACATGCAAGATCGCTTTGAGAAAAAGCTTGCTAAGTCAGGCATTTCTAAGTTCAAAAACTTAAACTACCCTTTGCAAACTTAATCTTGTCTAAGGCAGGCCTTTTGGTTGATGTTCAGTTATAGAGCTGCATACTGTTCTAGTCTAATAGAAAAAAACATGGCCTTCTGAGGTTGCACTGTGTGTGTGCATCTCTCCCTCTCTTAAGGTGTCACCACACTGGTTGTCCAGTCTCCTTTACAATGGCTTTGAGCCTTTGCATGATATTTTTAAAAAGCTACTGATCCATCTGCAAGGTGCCTGACACTGTTTTACTTTAAATACATAATTTAAAATAATGTTTGAACAAAATATTTCATCTGAGCTTTGTGGGAGAAGTGTCATTGTATTTACTACAGAGGTTGCTGCTGCTTTTGGTTTCATGTAGAAGACACTCAGCTTTGAGGTTAGCTGACTATGTAAAACGGCTAGCTAGCTGGGTTCAGTGGGTAGATGTGAACGGAGGGCACCTGAGAAGGTTTTTTAAATTATTTTTTCCGGTCGAGGAGGATCATTACTGAAAACACCACTTGTAGCAAGTGACCAACTGGTTTTAATGACGGTGCTTGCAGTACCACTGATGGGCTGCAGTAGGATGCCCTTCTGAAGAATCGTGCCCTGGCTAGGGCAGAAGCTGTATTTCCAGGGGGGAGTAGCTGTGTGCAGGGCAGAGTGGAAACAAGAGGGAGGCTCCAAGCTGTTCCTTTCCTCACACCATTTAAATTTGAGCAAGCTTGAATAGCTGAAAAAATAATAAGAAAAAAATCTGCATCTCTAAATAAGATTCTATATGCCCTCAATATTTTTCATACAGTAAGATGTTATCTGAAACCCATTTACTCAAAATAGCCATGAAATGTGGAAAACTTTGTATTCTTCTATGAAGAAGGGAGATGGTCCTTTTATAAAGCATTTGAAGGAGATATAAGAAGTATTCTGTGCTTACTTAACTGCAGAAGTTGCTCTTAGTAACTGTTTTACTGTGGCACGTTCTTAGTAGCCTTGCAAGACATTCATATATTTTCTTTAAAATCATTAGAGTGCTTTTATGGGATCCAGCTAATAATGACTATCACAAATTTGCTAGCTTGTACTGATGCTTCCTCAGGGCATTCTGATGATTGTGTAGATATGCTAGCCTTTGGAAATTGTAGGAGTTCATAGAAAATGTATCTTGCCCAGTAATGAGTGTTTTGATATCCTTCATGCGGAGGTCGCTGAGTTTGTGCTGACTGCTCTTTTAGACTGTATTGACTTGAATTGAAGACTCAAAACATGTTCATCAATCCTGGGAGGTATTTTTGAGGTAAAAGATGAAAGCGGGTAAAGGAAGCAGGGGCCTTTGAAAATTACATATACTGTATTAAAAAGTTGCTCAGGCTTTTTAGCTTTCAACTGAGTAACTTCCTGTTAAACTGCAGTTTGTAAGGAAATAAAGTATGATTCTGCCTATCTCTGCCTCTTTTGCTTCCACAGGAAGACAATCTTTGAAGACAATCTTTTTTTTTTTTTTTTTTTTTTTTTTTTCCTTTCTTGACATTGCTTCTGTGAAACACATCGTTCTTTATAAATACAAATTGTCACCTGCTTTTTTCTTTTTCTTTTTGTGGGAAATTAAGTAGCTTGATTGGGCAAGCTGTATGTAAAGTAATTCCCAGCACTGAAAAAACACATTGTCGCTATATATCTGAAGTTTTGGTGCAGGGTGGGTGTTTTCCTTTGGTTTTTTGTTTGTGGGGTTTTTTTAATTTAAAACTCACAGTATTTTAACATGCAGATAGTTGGTCAGACTCTCAGCTGAGGCCCATCACTGAAGCATCAGTAACTGCTTTGGGAAAGTTTTCCCCTTGCTGTCCTAGTCCCTAGACATTCTGCCTAGAGCTTGACTGCATGTATTTCATACAGATTAAGTTTGAAACACCCAGTTTTTATGTATAAATCTTTAATATTTGGTGTACCATGTGTGGAATGCTCTTCTATGTCTTGTAATAGACACCAGACAGTAGTATTAAAACTGAATATGTGTGTAAGCTGAATTAGTTTGAGTAATCATTTTCTTGCTCTACTTTGCTGTAAAATACATTAAAATTATTTCCTATTGTTTTTGAAGTTTTACGAAAGTGAAAATCACAGAATATATCCAAAATACAGTTGTGATTCTGTTTTAATTTTATACTTCTCATTTATCTGTGCACCAACATCATCAGTTTGGAGCCAGAATTGTTAGTGCACTGAGCTGGAAATAATATATATCTTAAGTCTTCAGTGTTTGTGTGTATTAAGAAAGATAAACATTATTGGGTATTAAACTGTTTATTTAGACTTAACAGACTGAGGTAACTGGTAGGAGAGACCCTTAAAGGGTTTATTTTGCTCTTTCCTCTTAAACTTGATGTTTTATCTTTTCAGTAAGATGAGATTAGAAAGGGGCGTTTTGTCTCGACCAGTATGGCTTTTCCACTTAAGGGACCTGTAAACCTTTGTTCAAAACTAATTTAAGCTTCTTTATTGGTTGTTTTATGTTTACTGAATAAAAAATGTGAAGGCTTATGTCTGAGTATAACGGGACAAATACGGTAAAACTGTCTGCAGAACAGGACTGTCTCAAAGCCTCTCCTGTATCCGAGTTAGTGCATAAAAGGTCTGAGGATAGCAAAGTGTGGTCTTCACATACTACCTAAAACGTCCTGAAGAGGTGAAAAGACTGATAGCATGTTCGGGTTTTTTTGGTTTGTTTGTTGGGTTTTTTTTTTTCTGTAGGTCTGGAAATGTCAAATCTGCAAGACCAAATAAAAAAATCCTTCCATTCCTTTACACCATCTCTTGGTGTCCCTCCTTCTGGTGACAGTTAAAGCCCAATCCTGAGCCTTGCTGCAAACTCTCATCTCTTTTGGAACCACTCTCAGCCACAAAAAAAAAAAAAGAAAACAAAAAGTTATTTTGTGTGAAACAGACAAGCTGCTGTGATCTTGCTAATTGTTCATGTTCCCTGGGTAGCAGAAACACTTAAATGATGACTTTTGTGAAGACAGACATGGTTGTTTTTCTCTTCTGGGGTATGATACAGTGAACCATATCACTGAAATGTTAAGAATGCAGGCACTTATAAACACTCGGACCACTCTGACTACTCTATAAAGTAGTATCCATCATTCCAGGTGCTGTAGAACCATAGGACAGGAGTCTACAAAAGAGGACGAGTTTGGGGAAAATGGCCTGTGAATTCAATCTAAACTTCCTTAAGCAACAGGAACAAGAAGCTGTTCTAGAAGTCCTGTACCGTGACCAGATGGTGAGAGAAACAGAGGAGAAAAGAATAAGGTATCTGCTGTTCCCTTATTCTTGGATTTCTGTTTTTTGGTTTGGGTTTTGGTTTTTTGTTTGTTTTTTGTTGTGTTTTTTTTTTTTTCCTAAAAGGCACTCCTTTGCTATCATTCCAAATGTATTCCTTTTTATGACTTGTTAGCTAATGCCTTTTTTATTCTTTGGGAATACTAAGGGTTATCCAGAGCCCCTTACATTTACCATAATATACACTATTCTTCAGTAAAGATGAGCAAATACTGTTCAGTGAATAATCTACTTAGAGAATTTTACTTACAGCCTTCAGAGAAAAACTAAAGGCAGCAACTAAACTTTCTATGAAGGCTAGCAGTGAAATTTTGTAAGGAGGTTATGGCTTTATGGCATTCTCATCACATTCCTATGCATGCCTATATAGTCCTAATAACACAGAACATCTTCAGCACTTTGGCTGCTTTATTTAACTTACATTGTGCCAAGACTGGAATTAAGAATCACTGGATACCTGCTCATTTTGCTGAATCCATCACTGCACTACACTGTCTTGGAGATTGATACTAGTGTCAATAGGTGTCATTGGCTATCTAGTTATTTTATGCTATGCAAATATCTTGGTTGTGAAGGCTAAGGGATAAATCCTCCAGAATTTTATTTGCTTTACTTTAGGGCTACAGCAAGGATTTCCTTGCAGCTTGTCTACTTTCTCACACCGCATCCTTGTGTAAAGCGGTATTTGTGTTGCAAAGTTTGAGATTTTTAGTCTCTTAAGTGTAGAAACTTAAACTTTGCTTACAGCAAATATTTATGTAAGTATTACTGGATATTTTAAATTATGATGAAAAGTAAGTAAAGGGTTATAAAGAAAGTTGGAATTGGTCAGAAAATATCTTTCACCTGTTGAGGATTTGCTAACTCTTTGCTAACAGTTAAAAATTTAGATCTTGGTTACTGGTATATGTAATGAAAGCAAAGTCAATGAAAGGGAAAGGCTTTGATACCTTGGTCTGATATGGTTTTAGTTAACTTACAGATGGTGTATTTGTTATGAATATTTTTACTTGATAGAAGATTTTATTCTTGGATAACAACGGTAAAAAGAATCATCTAATGACAGGGACCACTGTTTAGTCTCAGTTTTTGTATGTGAATACATAATCACTTGCATACACAATTTCAATACCCTGCCCTGAGCATGCACAACTGACATGAACAGAATCCCATTTATACCAGACTATATGCACAGTTGTGGTTGCATACAAAGTCACAATGTAGAATGCTGTGTGTAGATGCCTTCAGCAAGTGCTCAATTGAAGTCAAACTTGGAGGCATATCTCCCACTGGTAATGATATTGCACAACCAGGGCATTAGCTTGCAATTTACATGAGGGTTTTGGTCTATTTAATTTTGTAATCTTTTCATTTTGTTTGCCTTTCTTACCCGGGGGATTAGGAAACTGAAACTACAGTTGCAGCAGCTTCGGTGGAAAGGGGCAAGAAATGCCAGCCATGAATACCAGGAGAGATCTTGTGCTCGATGTCAGAAATTGCTTGGGTTACTGATGAACAGGGGTGCAGTATGCAATGGGTGCAGTCATCGAGTGTGCTCTGAATGCCGTGTCTGCCTGAATCCCTGCCTTTGGAAATGCACTGTTTGTTATGCTCATGGGTAAGAAATGTTATTGGTTTGGATAAGTGCTGGTTTACACTGTTTACTCAGTGGATACATGCTGGTTTATGTTTCTGTTGCTTTAAATAATTAATGAAACCAAGCCTCTGGTGGAATGAAAATGTTATATGGAGTCCTGGTAGCAGTGAAGTTGATGGGAATTTTATGTTATACTTCATGTAGTCAGGATTTTGAAAATGTTCTTGTATTTTGCAAAATGAATCCTCAGGGTAGGCCAGAAGTAGTATGACAAAGATGATAACAGCAAAGCACAGGAACAGTTGTTAGTTTCTGAACAGCAGGTAGATCTCCTTCCCCTGACTCAATACTGAGCCAGTAGATCATAGCAAGTTACTGAAGGGGTAACTAGTACAATATACACAGGTAGTGAATTTTTTTTTTAAATTTAATATTCCGCATTACTACTTACAAAGGTATATTTTAAATGTCTAAAATGCCTTAAAATCAAGCCACTGAAAGAGCAAACACCATCCTACCTATAGTTTGTCCATCTTAACATAGAGTAAGGTTAGGTGTAAAGTGGCAGACCCAGGGATTTTGTGGCTGGATTTTGGATATTGCTGTAGCTCTCATGTTAACAGGTTTTGCTTTCTTAAGGAAACAAGCCCTACGTAAATCTACTGTCTGCATGTTGTTGCCAATTTGAAGCAATTTTGTCAAGGAATGGTAATAAAGATGTGATTTTCATAGAAAAAATGAACTCCTGGGTAGAGAAAAAGTGTAGTGGTACCTTCACGACGAAATTTTTGCAGTGGAACTTCATCCTATAATAAGTGTCAGAAAATCCACAAGGAACAGAGATACTATATATGCCCTAAAAATTAGTAAGACATTTAGATGAAAATTTCTACCCTGTAAACTCCAGAGAATCCTTTCTTCACTTAAAATTCTTTCTGTCTCTTTAATAATGGATTAATTCAGATTGCAGACTTCATCTAAGTCTGTTGGAGACAAAATGCAAGAGTCAAATCTGCTGCAGATTGGCTTTTGACAGAGCTATTTGGTCTAATATCCTTTTATACTTGTTAGTCATAGCTTTCCTGATCCTTGTGTCTGTGTATGACATTGGCAGTACTGATGTTGGTTTCCCAAAATGGAGAGAGAGAGAACATGAAGCCGTTGCACCATCAGGGTTGTGGAGCTTAATGCTCCTTGGTAGCCATCCCAAGTTCTGCCTGGGAGCACATCCTCCGTTGTTGACTTTCCCTGCTCTTCAGACTAGCCTGCAACTGTAAGCAGTCAGCACACCAGGCAGCACAACTACCTGGGCTGTACTGTAACTTGCTTGTATAGACTTGAGTGGATCCAAGACTCCTGGCTTCAAAGTTAACACCTAGAGCAGTATGCATTGCTTTGCATGGGCAGTCCTACATAGGAAAAAGTGGGAGGAGGGGAAGGAGAGGAGGAACCCTTTGTTTGCAGACCCACAGCAAAATTGATCAACAGAGTGAGCAGTCATAAAATCTTAGCTTTGTGGTAGGATTAAAAAAGAAAAATTGTTGGATTGTTAAATAGCTACCAAACATATGAATAAATGCATTTTGGAAAATGTTGATTCAAATGCCTTTTGTTTGCTTTTCAGAGATGTGAAAGTAAAGGCTGGCGAATGGTTTTTTGAGGAACGAGCAAAGAAATATCCAGGTGAAGGTAATCACTGACCATGTCATGTGTAGTCCTCATCTTTATGAAACACTGAATGTAGTTTGCCACTGTATTTAATGTTCCTTCCACTTGGTGAGAGATTTGTCAGAAATTACCATGCAGTGCATCTGTCTATGCACTAGATAAAGCATGAACACAAATTAGCAGAATGCATTTAAAAGTATAATTTACTTGGTATGAGTAATAGGAATAAGAAAATTGTTGGCCATATCAATTTAAGTTAATGAGCATGGAAGACTTCTGAGAAATACAATGACATGAAAAAAATAGAGAAATGTTAAAATATGTGTGCAGGAAGGAAATGATCTTGCATCCATTGTCTGTCAAAGTTAAAACTCCAGTTGTTTTCACTGAGACAGTTCTAAAGCTTGAAGTGGTGACAGAATGGAATAAAGAAAAACATGCATAGCTATAAATCATAGAATCATAGAATATGGAAAGGACCTTAAGATCATCTAGTTCCAAACCCCTGCCATGGGCAGGGACACCTCACACTAAACCATGACACCCAAGGCTCTGTCCAACCTGGCCTTGAACACTGCCAGGGATGGAGCATTCACAACTTCCTTGGGCAATCTGTTCCAGTGCCTCATCACCCTTACAGTAAAGAACTTCTTCCTTATAGCCAATCTAAACTTCCCCTATTTAAGTTTTAACCCATTACCCCTTATCCTATTACTACAGTCCCTGATGAAGAGTCCTTCTCCAGCATCCTTATAGGCCCCCCTCAGATACTGGAAGGCTGCTATGAGGTCTCCACGCAGCCTTCTCTTCTCCAGGCTGAACAGCCCCAACCTTCTCAGCCTGTCTTCATACAGGTGATGCTCCAGTCCCCTGATCATCCTAATGGTCCTCCTCTGGACTTGCTCCAAGAGCTCCATGTCCTTTTTATGTTGAGGACAGCAGAACTGTACACAGTACTCCAAGTGAGGTCTCATAACTGTTCCTTTACTTTCAGCCAGCTGTGCCACTGCCTTGTGTTCAGTCTTTTCAGTGCAATTACAAATACAAAGGTCTAAAAGAAATTATAGAGGATGTGGATGGGTTGCTCTATGGGGAATGTGTTTTGCCAGCCAATGGATTGTTGGTCTTCGGTTTCACCTGCAATGACTAATGAGGTGGAGAGGATTTCCTTCCTTCTTCCCCTCAGATAGGCACATATTTCACTTTGTGCTTGACTGTAGCTAAATGTTGAAGTTTTACTTACAGTATCTGCATCACATATAGATTAAAGAGTAGCTGGTATATAGGAAGGCACTGAAACATCTCTTGGAAAACTTGAATAGGAAGAAGTTTATAAATGGAAGAATGTAGTCAGGCAAATTTTGGGCAGTAGGTATTCACAAAAGACAATAGGTAGCATATTAAGAAACTGAACTACAGTTCCTGCAACAATTCATTTAAAATTTGAAAGATTACATGGAATTCAATACTAGCTAACATAATTTCTGATTTTTAAAATATTAGTTTAACAGTCTGTTATTGGAAAATGCTGAGTTTGTCTCAGAAACTGAACCTCATACTGCAAGGTACTGACTGTCCCTCTTTCCAGTAAAATGAATGAGTTCTCACCTTGCATTATCAAAGCTTTGTGGGTGCTTTGAAGCATTTTGCTTAGTTAGTTGAATAGTAATACTGTTGAAGTCACAAAAATCTAAGGACATGCAGAAGATAAGCTTCCAGGGAGATATATGTTTTGTTTAGTTCCTTTGGTTAGACCAACTAATATAATTAAAGGGATTAAAACCGTCAAACTTTGAAACAGCAGCTATTGTAGTTATGTGTCCTTCAAGTCTGGAGAGACAGTGCCCTCTTTTGGTTTGAAAATATAACACCCTGGAAGTTTAACTGAAAAAATACATGTTACGGTAAAGTTTTTCTCATGTAAAAAGTTATATCAGTATGCTTTTTACTAATTTTGTGTAGCTTCTACCTAAAGAATAAAAATGCTTTCATCAAAGTGATTGCCTTTCCTGAATAATGAATTAAAAATCTAAGAAATCTAACTTAATTCAGCAATACATCATGATGCCAAATATTACTTATTAATAACAGAGCATTAAGTCTGGAGCTCTGATTGAAGTTTGGAACATCAGTAAGTTGATGTAAGTTGAAGTAAGCAGTATGTTATGATTAATGACATAATCACCAAAGTATGGATTGCCGAAACTCAAAACACAGCACTGCACCAGCTAACATAAAGGAAAAACATGACTGCTACTGCTGAACCCAGGACAATGCTGTTTTCTATTGTATTAAGAATGAATAGCAATTAAAGCCACCCCAGATATTTTAAGTTGGCCATTTGTTACAACATTTAGCTCTTCTTCCTGTTTTGCAATCACTCAGGAGCTACATTTTTATGAGTCTTCATTGTTTCTGCCTGATGGAGTGCTTGCTCTCGTTGTGTTCACCTGAGGAATGCCACATGGTTGCTATTTCCCCACAGGGGTTGGCCTTGGCAAAGAGTTGTGAGCTAGTCATGTGTTTTCATGATTGTACAAAGTCTCTATTGGGGAAAGTGAAAAGAATTTTTTGTAGAGATGCAGGAGGTGACCATGTGCCTACTCTTGTACACGTTTTCAAGCTTTTCATAGTGTTTGAGTGTTATGGTTCAAGTGTCTGTCAGTGCAGTAGGTACTACCTGCTTCCTGGGCCTCAGGAGGCTGAGAGCACTTCTAACCTGTAGGAATGGGCCTGTTAGCACCTGTACATCAGCTGAGGTTGTCCTCAGCATTTGTGAAGTGCTGGTCTGAACATGTCGCCTGTGAAAGGTGAGGGTGAAATTGTGATGTGGCTTGTGATACAGGAGAAACTTGCATGTTGCTTGGCATGTATGCTGGTATGTGAGGCGAAGGGTAATTTTTTTTTACTCCTGACTTGCATGTGCATGAGCTCCTGTAGATACAGGCCAGCTCCTGAAAGGCACTGATTTTATAAAGGTATCATATGGATGTTAGTAACTGCTGCTGTTGCTAAATGACCTCTGTGTGGGTTTTCAGTTTGTTTGCTTTTCTCCTTTGCAGGCAGACACGAAACAGTTGGTGCGAAGCTCTTGAAATCTTATCAGAAACTGAGGTAAGACTCATAAAAGGACAAATGGTCCTAGGACACTGAGAATTTGTATAGGTGATATATTGTATGTTACAAACTAACCAACAGTTTGTTTTTATCGTAAAAAACAGATTACAATACTTTCAGCATACAAATAAAAATCATAGAAAAATGCCACTTTTACCTGTCAGCAATACATAAGAAGGGAGTAATTATGTTTAGAGTAATATGTATCTTATTTACTTGAAGGGATATATGTTGTTTTTGCCATATCTGCTTAAATTTTTACATAGCTGCTTACACCATTATCTTTCAAATTTACACACTATGACAGAGATTAAAATTATTTATGCAACAGCATCATTTTTTACTCAACGGGAGATACTGATAATCTGATAACTTTAGAATAAATAGTAGACAAGTAGCTGTCTGTTCAGTAAGATGCATCCACTTACTAAGCTTAAAACGAGTAACAAATCCAGTTTACACTGAATAAATACTTTGACTAGAGGCCTAAGCATAACCATATGTAAGTTATTACTAGTGATATATAATGAAATAAGTCTACTTAAACAATATTGCATAAAAGAAACCCTCTTCCTTAAAAAAAGTTAAATAAGATACAAAGAGATGGCCTCAGTTTTATGGTAATTAACTGGTGAGGCATAGCTGCATGAGACAGAAACTTACAGGTAGCTAGATATGATCCTAACTAGGGCTGCATAGGACTTGCTTTTATCTAGATGTGGTAAAAGTAAAAGGCAAACAAAAAAGAAGTTCACTAGCTGCCTTTAGGGTCTGTGATTGTGCTGTGGGAGCAGAATCGGTAAGATGACAGTGAGTTTTTTTCACAGGCTGGGGCTATTTACAGCAATTGAAATGGCTGGAATGCTGTAAAGGGGCTTTAATAGCTTTGGGCCCAGGCAAGGGCCTTTTAGTATGCTAAATAAAGATGACTGTTTTCTGGAAACATCTCTGAAACAGGGATGGGGCGTGTTACACAGAAATTGTGTTTTAACACTCCGGAAATGGATTGTGATAATGTCAACCATGTAGAATTGTAGAAAGCCTGTCCTAAATCAGGTCTTCCTGATTGTTTTAAATCAATAATCCTGCCTAGAGCAGCCCAAGATTAAAAAGTCAGAAAGGTAGTCATAATTGTTACAAACAGGCAGTCAACCTGTGATGCAACTGTTAAACAGGATCTCAACTCGGATCTTTAGATTGCAGGAAAGGCAGATAGTAAAGATACTGTGCATGAATATGATTAATTTACCCATCTATTAGTATAATATATTAATTGTAGCACTGTTTATCTCTTAAATTTCTAGTAAAATTTCTGTCATACCTCCAACTCCACCTCCTTTCACAGAATCCACAGCAGGAAGTAACGTGATGGTAAATGTATGTATCTGCAAAATATACATATATATATCCACCTCTCAGGGTGCCATTCATATGAACAGGCCAGCCACAGAAATGCAGGAAATAGCAAATACTGCAGCATCATATTGCAATATAAATGCTCCCTGATGTTCCTTTGTAAGGTTTTTTACACGCTGCATTGGTAGTAGTAGAGAGAGGTCAGAGGCTGTCATGAGGGAAGTTTTCAGTTAGTTTTCAGTTTTGAGGAAAGTGATTAACCATGCCACTTGGCACTGGGATACTGCACCTGTTTTTTGGTCCCTCATTACAAGAAGGCTGTAGCTCCTGAGCTTACCTCTATCCTGAAGAATCTCATGATCCTATGATATTCAGTAGTCATTTATAAAGCTATAATTCCATGTGTTACTTTCATTACTGGTGGAACACAGTAAATTTGATGGTTGCCTTTGCATTACAATTTCTAATGGACAAACTAGTAGGGCATGGCTCAGAACTCGTTGAAATCACACTGAATTACTATTTCAGTTAATTTTGGACTGGGTCCTCAGGCCCTGGTTTGAAGCCCATTGCAATTCTGTAAACATTCTAATATGTGCTTACCTGGAGCTTGACGGAAGTTCCGATTCAGAGGCACAGGAACATCTGTAATAGATAGGACTTTCCTGCTTAGTATTAAATACATTACAACAAATTGGTGATGTAAATAGTTGTATTTAAGAAATTGCTGTGTAATCTGCCTACAGAGGAGTTCCACTTCTACATCAGAGTATGGAACTGAAAATATTATTTTCCATCTTCATACATTAGAATGACAGTCTTCAACCATGTTAACATATGTCCTCAGATGTATTTGTCTACAGAGCAAAGGGCTGCAGCCTTACCATCTGATTGTTATATGGTCTGTAGATAAGTGATCATGGAAATTTTAAAACATCAAATATTTTGTGATTTCTCACTTTTGACATCCATCTCCCATTTGCAGGAACTCGGTCAGTCTAAAAGTTTTAACAAATCTGTGGAAAACTTGTTTCTGTCTCTCACAACACATATAAAAAGTAAGTAACTTCCATTGCTTTATTGTTCTAGGGTAACATAGTGAAATGTTTTTTGGTCCAAACTGTTGGCAAAAAAATAGTTATTAAAAAAAGGTATTGAGAAGTGGCTGAAATGACTAATGCCAAGACTGAGCCAACCTGTAAAATAATACAGCAAGTATAGTTCTCCTTCAGTGTTTTGCTAATTGTTTAACAAGCTGATGATACTATCCCAGAATGCCTTATGCAGATGCGAAAAGACTGTTTAATGTCATTTTTCAGTTTACTGGGTGTTCAGATGCAGCATTTTTAATTCACATTAGTACAGTGTAATAACCGCTTTCTACTTTAGTGATATTCATGTTGTATCCTTGACTTGAACCCCAACTGACCCTGTCAAAGAATCTATCATGTAATGGAAGTAGAGTTTAATATTTTCATTCACTGGCAGTTTTCAAGAGGGCTTCCTTGCTTCCTCTTTCTCAGTCCATCTAGTTGTGTGCTTTTGTCCAGTTCATACTTTTAAGAGCCAGGCAGTCCTAACAACTCTTCTTTCATTCTCATACTTCTCATTCCTTCCATTCACTTATGCCACCTGCTGTTCTTGAGGGTACAGACTGGGTATGCACCTCTAAGGCTAACTACAGCCAGCCTCTGTGAAGAACAAATTAAAGGCATCAGTGACCAAAGGAAAACAACTTCTGAGCCTTATGAAGATTACAGGGGCTTGCACATTTGCATATATTTGAACAAACCTTAGTGTTTTTTTACTAACTTAATCTTACACAACCCCAAATGTGGGATTAGACCTGAATAAATCTGGCTTTAGCGCCTTCCAGCCTTTACCCCTAACTCTTGTCCTAGCTTTTGGTTGGTCTTTAACTTTTTCCACCCATCCTAAAGGCCTGGTCTTTAACTAAACAAATTTAATGTTGTTCATGTGAACACATATTAAAGCTATGCAGAGACTCAAGGGCTGCCTCTTCTGAACAGAAGCATAGTGTAGGGTGGCACAGGACGCTTCACTGCTGGAAGCAGATAGCTGAGGTAGCACAGAATTGGATAAAAAGTAATTAATTCTGATTTCTGTTAATCTAAAGCCAAGTCATACCCCACAGTTACTGGTGAAGACTGTCAGGACTGCAGCAAGCTAATTTAATAGTTGACTGCTACCAAAAGAAAGGTCCTACTTCCCCGTCTTCCCCCCTCATCTAGCTTCCCTGTTTCTGGTTGTATGCAGCCATCACTTAACTTGAATTAGCATCAGTGTTTCTGGAGCCTTCTGGAAACTGATTTAGTTAATTAAAACGGCAGAACATTAGCACAGACAAAGCATGTAGGTGCTTTTCCACTGGTTCATTGAGTTGAATAGGTTCAGGGTAGGTTATATATGTTGGAGCTTGCACAACAGAGTGTGCTGGGCTATATGGCCAGGGGCTGAGTAGGGAAGAGCAGTGGTTGCAGAGGGAAAAATGGCAGCAAGTTAGCTCAGTTCAGCTGTATGTGGAGCCCCACCCAGGTGCTATCATTCTCTTAAGGTAGAACCTTTTAATTTGTAAGGAAATAACTGGCTGTTGCAATCACTGAAGTCAATAATTAGAAACTATAGGAAGTCTTATGGGGGAAAGGCTTGGGCTTCTTGGCTTAAGAAAACAGCTCTTTTGAACAGTGTGGCCTCTTAATGCAACCTGGTAATGTGCTGAGAAATGCTTTTGGTCACAAGTGTATGAAGTTAGTACTCTACCTTATCTAGATAAAAAACATCCTAGTTTGAAGAGGTATTTAATACATCCAGCTCTTGTGTATTGCTGGAGAACTTCGTTATGCCTCTGATTCTGGAGCCTAAGTATGTGCATGTCTGAGAGCAGTGGGAACAAAGGACTATCACGTGCAGCACAATGCTGCCTTGTACAGTCTGCTCTCTATGCTGTTACCTCCTGTTCCAGCATGGTTTGGCAGCAACGGGAGGTTATAATCCGATGGCTGCCATTTGGAGAATATAAAACGAGGTGCTGGTTGTAGTTTTATTTGCAGTGCAAAATCACCCTTGGCACTAGAGATGGTGTCTGTGTTACTGATATTTGGGTAGAGAAGCCAAAGTAGGAATAGATATGAAAGCTGAACAATCTTCTTTATTTAATTTGTTTGTTTTTTTCCTCACAGTAACCTGTTCTTTAACTTGTTCATTCTAGCAGAGTGTGAGGCAAGCTTGTGTTTCTGCTTCTCCTGCTGGTCAAGCTACTCAGATTGTATCTACCCCATTAGATCTCTCACTCCAGTTCTTTTTATGATCTCTGATTTCAGTGTGTATTTTAAAAACCTGGTTTCATTTACAGTCAGAAATGACTTAATTGAGCCTGCCTGTATATGTCATGTGATGCCTTAATAGTGTGCATAGAGTACAGTAAACAGCTGAGGACTGATTGCTGCTAAGAACAAAACTAATTCAAAGTGGCTTTAAGAATCACACTTAAGAGTGCAGTTTGGGGTTTCTTTAATACTGTAATGACCTGTTGTCTGAGGCTCCTCCACAGAGGCTTATGTTGTGAGAGAAATATTTATTTCTTCTGTATGAATTAAACATATGATAGCTATTTAATGTACATCTTATAAGTTATTAATTTATCATGAGAGACTATCTAGGGCTTGCAATGCAAAGTGTCTGCTGCTAAGCCTGCTAGTTTTCAACTTCAGATGCAGCTGAGTGCTGCCCTCCTCTTTATGTGAAGTTCTGACTGTACCCTGAGGAATAAGAAGCAAAAAGTACTGTGCTAAATGCCTAATTGTCCTTCAGATTTATTTGACAATAAACTAGGTATTGCTGAAGTGCTAATTCAATAAGCTACTTAAGTATGGACATAAACTTATCCATATGAGTAATGTTATTGAAGTCAATGAGGGCTACTCATGTTCTTAAAATTATATGTGATTTGGTACCTGAGTGTGTAATGGCTCTCCTTTCATCTGTATTTTGGATACATTTTTAAATACTTTCCAATATGCTCTGCTTTCTAATTTCCATTGTCATGTTGCTTTATGTTATGGTGATCTTGCTTTTACTCTGAACCAAACCAAACTGCTTTACAAATGAAACTATATAAAGGGACTGTAGTAGCTACTTCTGCGTGGAAACTGTATTTGATAGCATACAACAATTCCTTGCAGTAGCTATAATGATAGGAAGTATGTAGTATAATCTCCAGTTGAAACAGCAGGAAAGATTTAGGTGGAAAAAATATTGTACAAAATGGGACGAGCACTTGCTTTCCCATCTGTTTTTTACTCTTAGGAGATCATTACTAAAACTGCAGGATGAAAGTTTGAAAGCTACAGAGTTAGCCTATAAATCTACAGGGTTGGTTGCAATGTTTGTTATAGTGACTCCTCTTTTCATTTTCACTTCAGAAATCTCGAAGTCCCAGAATGATATGGCTGACAGATGTCTCCTAACCACAGATCATGGGCAGAATTTGGAAAGAAGGAAGCAAAGAAGGAGCCAGTCTGACACAGCCATCAACATTACAAGCAGGGTATCTGTTATTATTACACAGTCTCTTAACTGTAAGGGCTGTTTCAGGAATGGAATATGTTTGTAAGAATAATGACTTACACATTGGAATTTTACATTCATTATACTAGCAGGGCTTAGCTGTTGTTCACTGACCATGGCCAGAACTCTGATTCTTCACAAGGTTTTTGACTGAGTCTGAACACTTGATCTCAGCCCACAGCTGAAATGTTAGATTGAGATTTTTACAAAGACTTTCACACAGGGAGGGAGTGGGTCATTTCACTCCCAGTTGCTCACAGTCTCTCCTGAAGCTGATTGATGTCTGCTCTGTGTGATTGTTGGGCTGCTGGGAGGTGCTCTGTCTTTTGTCCTCTTCCTGCCCCTCTTGTTGCTGCCAAGCTATGGCCATCCAAAACCCATCTTGACAATTTCTGAGCTCTTTTTAATTTGGCAAGGAGAAAATGTTGCCTGCTGTTAGTTGTTGGGCAACTTGCCTTTTCATTTTGCTTTGGTTACAGTCTCTAGCTTTCAGTGTTTTCTTGAGAAGCTTGAGAAAAGTCTGGTCATCTGTTTTTCCACAAATCATGCAGGGCTGAAGATGATGTCGCACATCTGCTTTAAAGTTACACTGAAGATTTTGTGTTGTGCACTTTTACCTCTCAAGTGACCAAATTTTGGCCATACTCAATTTTCTACATAGTGGGTACTTACTGAATTGCTTTGTTCATCTGAATGAGGTAAATGTGGTCTACTAAGTGCCTGGATTAGATGCTGAGGAAAGCTTTTGCTTTGGACCTCGTGGTAAATACTTCTCACAGCTCCCTTGATGCACACTTTTCACTTTCCTCTGAGGTGTTAGGTGTTGATAAATGGAAGAGACAGGATGTCGGACTGCGTGGACTAGTGGTTTGAATTGGCCCAGCAAGGTCTGTGAACTCTCTGAAATTAGTTCTGGTATTTTTGTATGCAATTATATTGTAAACAAAACTGGCAACAGTTGTTAAGTACTGGAGTGCTGCTTTCATTGTGGCAAACCACGTTTCAGTGTGGCTTTATTCCACTGGCAGAGCACTGTTTTTTTTAATGCAGAAAAAAACATTGCAGTTGGAGATAATATGGACTTAAACTATGTTGCGTTGCATGCTGATCACATGCAGCCTGTCATGTTGATGAATATGGATTCTTTGTCATGAATTGGATTCATAACATGAATTGGATTCATGACATGTCATGAATTGGATTTGTCATGAATTGGATTCAATATGAATTCTTTGTCATGAAGATGAATATGGATTCTTTGGCTTGAGAAATGTACTAGTAGGAGATTACAAATTATTTGTGTGGCTTTTTAATTGCTCATTTAAAGACTTGGTACTTATGTCCACCTTTGTGTTACAGAATTTGGAAGATAGATTTCAATGGGCTTTGTGCGTCAGAGCATTATTTCTCTGAGTTGTGGAGCTTTTGTCTCATTCAAACCAGTTAGACTATATTTGTGCTAGAATTTTAGTTTTACTAGAATTACTGTTGATCTTTTTTTCTTGTAAATGCCATCTTTGACATTTAGAGATTTGGGTTTTTATATTAAATTTATATAGGAAATTTTACTCAGTTGTCCCTGCACTTATCTGATGGCTTTTGTATCTGTACTGTGATTTTAAAAATGAGTTTTAATTTCTGTTAATGGCAGTATTGCATTATTCTTCCATTTATTTTTTTCTTTTCCATCTTTGTTTTCCTTCAGTAAGGGTAGATGTTTACATCATTACTAAAAACATGACTTCAGTTTAGAGACAGGACCTGGTTTAAATTATACTTGCAAAACAACAACTCATATTTATAACAAAATACGATGTAAATCTTACTTGCAATGATTTTCACAGCAGAAAGAATTCTCATTTTTAGAGAATGCATCAAAACAGAGGGGTGGTTTTACCTAGAAAGTGTGTGTTTTTCTCCAGGAATGGCTGGGAAGTAATAGCTGTAACTGTGCTATTTTGAACGTGCAGGGTATAAGACTGGGGCACCACTTCAGTCTCAAAAGCATTATCTGTTTCTTAATGAAGTTTTCCAAACATATCTGTTCAGAGCTTGATTCTTTCATTAAACTTGAAAGAGGTTATATTTAACTTCAGTAATAGTGAAGAAACAATCCCACGGCAAGAACTAGCAGCCAGTGTAAAATCTGGATTTAGAAAGTTAACTGAATAGTGTTTTCTAGGCCTCTCTCTGTCAGAATATCCAAGCTCACTAAAGGAACAGCCTCACTGGGGGAACAAGCAGATGTATGGAAGCTTTGGAAGCTGTGGTGTGTCAGTAGCTGTGGGTTATCTCTCCTGTGACAGTGAATGCATGCTGCTTCAGATGTTAGAGCTGGGCTAGGGGAGAGTCTTGCTTGTGTGATCTGCTAGTTTAGTGTTGCTAGTTATGTTGCCTTGTCAATAACTTGTGTTCTGTTTAACCCAATAGTCTTTTCTGATCCAAGTAGAAGCTAAAATTTGGTGTGTAGTAGGTTGTTTTGGTTAGCAAGTGGGATTTGTGGTGTTTCAGGTTTTATAAAGCAGAAGACAATTTCTCTACTGAGAAATATGATGGTGGTCATTGGGGATATGTGAGACTCTATTCTGAATGTGGTTTCTGTTCGTTTCCTTTTCACAAGGGAATTTAATGAATTCTTACATCTATTCTTAAAGTAGAGCAGTTACTACCCGTAACAATTTCTGTATATAATAACAGGCTAGTGGTTTGGATTTAGCACATCCTGTGGTTTAGGTTTTGGGTTTTTTTTTTTTCTTTTTTGGGGGGGGGAACTGTGTTGTTTTGTTTTGTTTGTTTTTTGTCTTCCCAGAAGTACTGTCAATATATCATCTCCTCTGTTATCCTCATTCTTTAGTGCTTTCTGCTGATTGTGTGGGAGGGGTTCCCAGGTTTCTTAAATATATGTAGTTTCTTCTATGCAAATATGTTGAAGTCCTTTTTGTTGGTTCAATTACACAATGTTTTTTCCAGTCTTTCAGGTAATCCCTGTTATACATTATTTTTAAGAAATTATTTTATTAGCTCCTAACCATGTAAAGCTTCTTACTTCACTCTTTTCCTACCCATTGAGCTATGAATGTACTTTTCATAGTTTGTTTTATCCAGGGGTGGTGGTGTGCCAGAATGAGCTAAAATCTATTTTCAGCTTATTTCTAGCCTTATGTATTAGTCTTTCAGCACTTCATTCTAGTAACTGTTGTTACTTGTAACAGAGATGGCTGAAGTTAAATCTCAAGGAGTTTAGCTGCTATATATGTTAATTTTTCACAAATTATCAGGGTATTATTCATGGGAAAATTGGAAAAGTGGATGGACATAGTCAAAGCAAAGTCAAGAACACCTCAGAAATGTAAACTTTGTCTATAATCAAAGTTAAATAAGAACTTGAGAATCTGTTTCTATTTTCAAGTCTCTTTCATCTTGCTTTCATTCTTGCATAGGCAGACATGGGCCTGTGTCATGCATATTGCAAAATACTGTTTTGAGTTTCCTGGAGGCAAGGTTTTGTTGTTTTGGTTTTTTTCTTTCACAAAATTACTGGTTTGTTAAAGACTAATAAGGCCTTTTATTAGTATATTGCTACTTTTTGGTCTGTTATTAGTAGACTGTTAATAATTGCTGCAGTACTGATTCTTAGATTAGGTTGTGTTATGTTTGGAAAATTATGAATATACTACTAGCTGGGATGGGGAGAGTTGCAAATAAAATTAATAATTCAATGGAGTTACTAAATTGTCTTTGAAAGTGTGCCAGCTGTGTGACGTTGATCAGAGTGAATTGCAGCAATTCACTGAATTTTCTTCTGATAGGATAGCATTCCTGAAGGAATCAGGGCATTTTTCTTAAAACAAACACACAAAACCACCACACCCCCCCTCCTTCTCCCCTCCCAATTACTTGCTGGATTTCTTACAGATTAAAAGTACACCCAGTCTTCAGCAGCTCATTACTGGGGCCCAAAATGACATTGAAATTCTGACCAAAAGGAATTGCAAGGAGGAAGAAGGCATAATAACGAGTCCTACAAGTGATGCAGTTTTCTGTGATGGCAAAACACATGTAAGTTAACAGGTGGAAGCACAGAAGCCCAACAGAACAGGTGTCTAATGGGAACAGATATAAAAGCTATAATATATATAATATATAATGGGAACAGATATAAAAGCTATTCTTGTGCAAAATGTTGGTGTATTTTGGGTTGCATTACAAAATGAAGGAAGACTTTTACTTGAGTTTGTATCTGATGAAAGACTAACTGCCTTTGGCACAGTCTCCAGAGTAACACTGAACTTTCTGAAGCATAAGTCCAATCAAATTCATAATGGATAGTTGATGGATATATCCATTAATAATGAATAATTGATAGATCAGCTTCCTCTGATTTTGCAAATGCAACTAACATTCTTCCCATTTTATAAGGTTGGAATTGTGAACACTATTCTTTCTAACTGAATAATAGTTTTTCTCTTAAAACTTTATTTAATGGAAGGGGTTTGTTATTCTGTAAGAGCTGTGGTAAAGGAAATGTCAGTGGAAATTCAAAAGTCAGAATGTCAATGAATGAAGAGGAAACTGACAATGATGGAAGCCAGGGGAGCAGTTCATAGGTTTAGGGGATGGCACTGAATCATCTGCTGACAGATGGCATTCTGAATACTGCAAATGAGAGAGAAGGAAGCCAGTTATAAATGAATTCAGCACATGCTTTAAAGCCTCTATAATTGACTGTGGAAAGTAATTTCTATGTATTAATGATGAGGTTAAGCAGGGTGAAGTATCCGAAGAGTCTATGACTGATATAAAGAAGGAAATTAAAATGACTTTTAGGCAATCAAAATTAAAGCAGCCTGCTCACTTTATACTCACACTTGTGAGTATAAACACTCACAAGGGCCTTGGTGCATGCTCATAGTTTACTGCACTGTGGAGTCAAGGTGTTAAGCCGACAAATGGGTAAGTTTTGAATGACAGTTGTGATTCTTATGACAACCGTTCGAACTGGGCTATAGAGAGCCCAGGCTTAAAACTGAAATATTTTCTATTCTGAAATATTATCCCCCTGGATAAGGGGAAAGGTCAAGTTCCATTAAACTTCCCTTTATGGGTGTTGGATATTGATGACTACTCCATGAAAATGTATCTTTCAAAATATCAGATGAAATTGCTTTCAGTCATGCCAGCAGAAGTGCAATACATGAAGTCATTTAATCCCTCTTTACTGAACGAAAAGGACAAATGATTTCTGCATTGAATGTATGTGACTCCTGATCAGATGGAGACATATATAGTGATATTTGGTCCAAACATCATGAGTCAGAGCACACATCCAACCTTTCTAACTAAGTAAGAGATTCTGTGGAATAAATATTGGGGATTTTGCAAACATTTTTTTAGGACATATAAGCTAAGACAAAAATCTGTTTGCATTCCTTTATCATGAAGGATTTTGGTGGAAACTAAGCATTTTCTCTTCAGAAGGATAAAAATGTCAGTGAGCGAAAGAACAGAGCTGAACAAAGCTGTAAGGGAGATTGATTACACTGATATGCATCTCGTGGAGGGAGCAAGATTACATACAAGAAGCATCAGGTCAAAACAGTCCCAACACTTAATGACTTCCTCAGTAAGCACTGAGTGCTCTGACCCTTCTTTTGTCAAGTCTGTATGTTACTTAGATCTTATAAGATAGATAAGCTATCTAGATAGGTAGCTGCTTTAAACTGATTAGGCTGTTGGCGTAAATTTTACAAAGAATATTTGGCAAGCTGCACGAAGGAGGAAGAGCTTCTGCATGGGAGAGAGATACGATCTAAACACTACTCCGCACTTTTAGCTGCTGGGTTGTGCGATGTAGAGCTTGTTGGTTAACCAGTCCTGTGCAGGCTGGTGTTTATTTTCAGAGGGAGGAGTGATCTAACACATACCTTGGAAATCTAGGGCAGTGTTGCTCTGAGATTAATCACAACAACAATTATGTCCTTGTGACATATACTATGCAAAAGGTTCCTAGGGCTAACTTTAAAGAATATCATTATAAATGAATGGAGACCAAACTATTTTGATAGATTTGATAATATGTTATGTTGAAGTCTAGGTAGCATCATGAAGTTACATGTCTGTGCTGGGCCATAGAAAGGATTAGTCTTTTCCTTCCACAGATGCAAATGCTGTTTATGGATGGACAGTGTCCAAACCTTTGCCCCAGAGGTGAAAGTAGGTAAAAGGAGAACAGAGTGACTGAGGTGAGCTAGGGAATAACTTCTTTATGCACCAACATACAACAACTGGGTATCCTTGTATTTTAATCTTTCCTGAAATGTCTGCTGCAGTATGGAGTATGTCACTTTTATATGGAATTGGGGCATATTATAGAAAATATACTGGATTTGCAAGGCCACTTTTGTTTCCATGATAGAACATAACATCTTGGCAGTGTACCATACTATGAGTTATGTATTAAAAGCAGTCTAGTTCAATGTTTTGTATGTTCTTGTATTTGAGAGGCTTTTTTTTTTTTTTTCTCCACTCTCTTCCTTTCAGACACTTATCCCATTTTTCTCCTGGTAAGCTACATAGCAGTTTTATTTGGAGACAATTTCTAGATCTAGATATTATATAAGAAAGCATTTTCTTAGCCTGGGGAGCTTACAGAGGGGAAAAGGCAGAGCAGTAAAACTGTAATTACAGTAATAATTTTCAAGGCTATTGTGGAAGCAATAGGATATCTTCTACAGATCACCTTAAATCTTCTTGATTTGCAGTAGCTCTAGAGTCATGTCTGTAAAGATACTGACCTTTGAGGAAAATGCATGTCTTGTCCTATTTGATCTGAAGCTATTTTCCCCAAACATTTGTTTTTTCTTAGGGGAGTTTGTATAGTCTTAACAGCACTTGCACTGAGTCTGGAAATTTTAGCAAAGCTAATGTCATGGGAGAAATAGAGTTTGCCATGAGATATATCTTCAAAGCTTGCATCTTAGAAATTTGTATCAAGAGGTGCAAGAACCTGGCTTATGGAGAAGAGAAGAAGAAGAAGTGTAACCCGTAAGTATTTCGTAGAGAAGCAGAAAAAAACAAGGAAAATATTCTGCGTTTAAGATATTTCTGTATGTTGTGTCTGATATAGCATGGTATGCTATATTTGCACTTTCAGAGCATTCAACATATTACCAATTTTACATATACATACTTGAAGTCACCTTCACCCAGAAGACACGTGGGTTTTGTGCACCTTACAGAAGGTGTTGATAAAGACAAGCTTGGTGATTAAAGGAGTCTTTCTGGAACAGCAGCTCGTGACAGGGCAATTTGGGAACACATCAGAAGTGGCTCAAGGTTCTTTGAGTCCTCTGGTAACTAAGCCAGGCAAACAGT
Organism: Pezoporus wallicus; assembly: GCF_028554395.1. Lineage (NCBI taxonomy): Eukaryota > Metazoa > Chordata > Aves > Psittaciformes > Psittacidae > Pezoporus > Pezoporus wallicus. The sequence goes on from NW_026635157.1 coordinate 4,318,037, forward strand.
TGCAGGAAGCCTGAAAGGCAATGTGGGAAGTGCTACGTAATGAACATTACACTCTCTTAGTATGTATTTACATACTTCTGTTGGTTTCCAAGCCAACCGGAAAAGTACAGTCAGTGTATTCACTTAAGACACTTGCCAGAAAGCAGACTTTTAGCTGATTTTTAAAACCTACTGAATTATTTAGCTTGTTGACTGGACTGGCTACTTTTCAATAACATTGGTCTGGGTTGGTAGAGCAAGAGGCTAAAACTTCTAGTATCTGGGTATTTTAAAAAGCTATTGCTATGGATAAGTTTGGAAGGAATAGGGAAGATGTGTAAGCTCTGCACTGACAGTATGAGGTACAGTTGATCTTGCTTCTGAGTAAGTTAATCAAGAGGCTGTTTAAAAATTGGTTTTAATCACAATATCTGAAAAGTATACAAGCATAGTTAAAAAAACCTTGGTATTATGTCAACAATCACTCCTTTCTTGCCAAGCTGTGAGCAAGCACTCTCTGTTGCTAATACTCTTTAGTTTTGAAGCAATAACACAACTCAAGCCCACTGAACTCTCATTAAGGCGAATATTTAATGTTCACATGACCTACACATAAGAAACTTTGGATAGGAATCATTGGAAGCTTGATTCAGCTTCCAGACATTTTTTACTGGGTTTCCTTGAATCAATGTTAAGTCAATTTTCAGCACTTCAGACAATCTCCCACTTTCACTATAGTGGCTGTTTTAACAGGTAGCATTTGTAAAAGCTATAAATTATTATGTATTCTTTGTATGATTATACCTTTTTTTTTTGCTACATGGTACTTGATGTTGTAAAAATGAGATGTTTTCTTCATGAGCAAGCAACAATGATCCAAAAGTTAATTGTGCTAATATTTTTTTCTTGAGCACATAATATACGGTTTTTATTTTTGTCACAAAACCATCACTACAGCTGACAAGGTGACTACCTTTGTGGCTATTTTATGAGAGGCCAAGAGTATGAAAGCAGAAGATTCCTATTCAGATACTGATTCTTTCACAATTAGAATTGAAACATATTAGCTGAATGGTATACAGGAATCTTTATAGTCTCTGTTTTTACTGAGAAAGGATATACATCACAATTTGCCATGTTATTGCTTGGAAAATTATAGTCAGGAAATTTGTTCAAGAATTAAGGAAAACCTAATTTTTCTTCTTCGATTGCTTCTAACCAACCATTTTCTCTGGTTACTGTCCATATATCCTTCTCTCTACAAGGTATGTTAAAGTTTATTTACTTCCTGATAAATCTCCTCGGAGTAAGCGGAAGACAACTGTCAAAAAGAGAACAGTGGATCCGGAATTCGATGAGACTTTGAAGGTACTGCTTGCAATTGTGTGCTGCTAAGTGTGCTTTTCCAGGGTAATGTTTCTTTTTGTAATGTACAATCCTGCAAGTTCAGAATTGTCCTAATGGGGCAAATCTATAAGTCACTGACAACAGTTAATAGAAAAAAATTATGGTTTTCAGTCCAAATAAGAGAAAGTGCTTTTGGAGTTACAATAGTAAGTTGCAAATCATTAAAAGAGTCTGCCTTTGTCCATGAAAACATTACTCTTGAATTCCATGTTGTTCTGAGTTACCTTGTGGGAAAGCAAATTGTCTTCCATAGATGCTTTCTTTTTTTTTGTACATTTGGGAACTGGGTGCATTGCAGAGCAGCATGTATTTTACACAAGTATCTCTTTCAATCAATACCCTTTGTCAGTGCCACTGAGAGTGTGTCTCTGCAGTTAGCTGAATGCTAACTGAATTCCACCAGCTGTAAAACACTGTCTGCTTCCTTTTCCCTGTGCAATTGATGCCAAGCCATCTCTTCAGAGTTCTAATTGCAAACATTTAAGAATCCTGCCAGATAACAGTAGTTGTGCTTATAATGCTTTAATGCCTTGCAATATTACTTCTTGCATCCTTGTAAGAGCTGTGTGTAGAAAATAGAAGCCATTATTTTTGCTTCATATACACTTAGTGAAATGTAAGCCTGAAGCTGAGTACTGCAACCTGGAAGAAGTTCATAGTATCATAGAATAGTTAGGGTTGGAAAGGACCTTAAGATCATCAAGTTCCAACCCCCCTGCAAAGGGCAGGGACACCTCACACTAAACCATGTCACCCAAGGCTCAGTGTTCATCCCTGGCCTTGAACACTGCCAGGGATGGAGCATTCACAATTTCCCTGGGCAACCCATTCTGGTGCCTCACCACCCTTACGGTAAAGAACTTCTTCCTTATAGCCAATCTAAATGTCCCCTATTTAAGTTTTAACCCATTACCCCTTGTCATATTACTACAGTCCCTAGTGAAGAATCTCTCTCCAGCATCCCTATAGGCCCCCTTCAGATACTGGAAGGCTGCTATGAGGTCTCCACACAGCTTTCTCTTCTCCAGGCTGAACAGCCCCAACTTTCTCAGCCTCTCTTCATACAGGTGGTGCTCCCATCCCCTGATCATCCTCGTGGCCCTTCTCTGGACTTGTTCCAACAGTTCCATGTCCTTTTTATGTTGAGGACACCAGAACTGTACACAGTACTCCAAGTGAGGTCTCATGAGAGCAGAGTAGAGGGGCAGGATCACCTCCTTTGACCTGCTGGTCACACTCCTCTTGATGCAGCCCAGGATACGGTTGGCTTTCTGGGCTGCAAGCACACACTGCAGCCACCAGCTCATGTTCATTTTCTCATCAACCAACACCCCCAAGTCCTTCTCTGCAGGCCTGCTCTGAATCTCTTCTCTGCCCAACCTGTAGCTGTGCCTGGGATTGCTCCAACCCAGGTGTAGGACCTTGCACTTGGCATGGTTAAACTTCATGAGGTTGGCATCAGCCCACCTCCCAAGCATGTCAAGGGCCCTCTGGATGGCATTCCTTCCCTCCAGGGTATCAACCAAACCACACAGCTTGGTGTCATCAGCAAACTCGCTGGGGGCACACTCAATCCCACTGTCCATGTCACCGACAACGATGTTGAACAAGACCGGTCCCAACACCCATCCCTGAGGAACACCGCTCGTTACTGGTCTCCAGCTGGACATTGAGCCATTGACCACAACTCTTTGTGTGCAGCCATCCAGGCAGTTCTTTATCCACGGAGTGGTCCACCTATCAAATTGTTTTCCCTCCAATTTAGAGACAAGGATGTCGTGTGGGACAGTGTCAAACGCTTTACACAAGTCCAGGTAGATGACATCAACTGCTCTACCCCTGTCTATCAGTTCTGTAGCCCCATCATAGAAGGCCACCAAATTGGTCAGGCAGGATTTCCCCTTAGTGAAGCCATGCTGGCTGTCACCAAGCACCTTGTTGATTTTCATGTGCCTTAGCATGCCTTTCAGGAGAATCTGCTCCAAGCTTTTGCCAGGCACAGAGGTGAGGCTGACTGGTCTGTAGTTCTCTGGGTCATCCATTTTCCCCCTCTTGAAAATGAGGGTTATATTTCCCTTTTTCCAGCTGTCGGGAACTTCACCTGACTGCTATGATTTTTCAAATATGATGGACAGTTGGATTAGTTTTGTTGTTCCCAGCTCCAGTTGTGTACTTAGATCACTACAAATCAATTTTTTTGTGTGTGTTAGTGCACTGCAGTAGTACATAAGATGATGACTTCTTCAGTAATGTGTTGTCTTGGAAAAGATAAGAAACAAAGTTAATGGAGGGAAAAACTTGTATTGTTGGTCCTTGAACTACACAAAAGCTTCAGTGTTACCCCCATCTTTTGGTGTGTATGAGCAAGAATTTTTAGTGAGTGAAACAGGCAATGTGTTTGAAAAGACCATTGTAAAATTCCGTAGCAACAACAAAAAATTTAAGTAATATATGTAACTCTTATATAGCCTGAAGTCTGTATATAGGGTTTAGCTGGGAGAAAAAAGATTGTGAAGTTGGAATAACTGATCCTAATTTTATAGTCCCTTTTCTATGCCAAATCATGAAGAACTGAAAAGGGGAAAGTGAGAGCCATGCCTGAGCTGGCTCTATGAACACTAAAGTTAGTTTTGTTAGAAATCTTTTTAATTAGTTTCATTATTAATTTATCCAGAGTAGTAGAAATGGTCAGAAGACCACAGTGCTAGTGCAGGTAAACTACATCATGACACCAAGATCCAGCTTGGTGAGATACAGCTGCAAATGAAGGTGCCTACATCTGGGTAGCTTCATGTGTGAGAGGTGTGTAAGTGCTCTTGAGAATTACTGGAGCCCAGGGTGATTAGTTCCACAGCTTACACCCAGCCTGTGATTCAGCAGCCTAAGTGTGGGTAGTGATGTCCTTGCCTCCAGCTTCCAGCCCAGGTGGATGTAGGTTCCTTCTAGGCTGGGTATCACATTTGCCAGTCTTATGTGCGTATGTTAGATACCCAACAATATCTCAACAGGCTCTAACTATGTTTTGGGAGCAGATCAGGGCTGTAATTAGTGATTGGCTGAATTACTTCTTTCTTCTTACTGACTGCATTGAGTAGATGTCCGCTCACCAGAATGGAAGTTGAGCACCCTTGTTAGGCATCTTAGTTTTGAACTGGCCTCCAGAGTAGCCAAATTCTGCTTGGAGTGTATAACAGAGAGAGGGAGAGAAGGGAAAAAAAATACCTCAAAAACCCCACCAGCAAAAATGGGCAAGAATTATTTCAAGTTCTGAATTAATAACCAGAATCTTTAGCAAGGCGGGTCAAGGTATTCCTGGAATGTTATTTCATATTTGGATGAGTGTTATTTAGCATTTAAATAGTGGAGCAATATGCAGATTGCAAAGCGCATTCAGACAGCATGGTTCTGTCTGTATCCAGGTATGCTGTGGCTGGCCTGGTTATGGGCATGGGTGTGCATTCACCCTCTAAATAATATTTATCTTTCCAGTACAAGATTGAATACTCCCAGCTGGGAAGTCGGCAGCTTCAGATCTCTGTGTGGCATGCAGGAGCACTCAAATACAAGGTGTTTTTGGGGGAAGTGGTGATTCCACTGGCAGCATGGGATTTTCAAGAGGACTCAATGCAGTTGTTCAGCTGGTACCAGCTCAAGCCGAAGGTGATTATTTTTTTTGTGCTTAGTTATATCTTAAAAGCAAGATGTAGTAAAAGCTATGAAAAATGTCACACTTCTAAGATCATTGGAGGGAAAAATGCTGTCAATCCAGCCCATTAAGGAGGACTTGTTGCAAACATAAATAAACTGTGAGAAGGATGTGGAATGTTTGCAGTAATGCAAATTTCTGTGTGTTCCTTTCTTCAGCTTGAAAAGCCTGGACATGATCTTATCGAGTACAGTGGTGAACTCCTTGTGTCTGCAAGACTGTCAGCACCAGCTCAGTATAAGAATTTCCAGTTTGAAGGTATAAAATGTTTCAGCATACTTCACTATGTATGCTGAATCCCTTGGCTAGAAAAGAATTGGTATCAATGAGGGACTAGCAATGTGTCCATGTAACATGCCTGTATGGGGTTTATAACAGCTGCTGCAAACAGTGGTTTGTGGTGTATTATATTTCAAATTAATTAAGATCCAAACATTTGCCAACTTCATCTTTTTTGTTCTTTTTAATGCCAACAAAAGCTGCACATTATAGTGGTAGCAGTATGATGCAACCAGCTGTTTGGGAAGCTTGTGCCAGTCATAGTGTTGCTGGTAGACCTTGTTCTGGAGGTGGTGCAGTTTTAATGCCCAAGGTGGAGTCTGCCAATTTGGGGAAAAGGTGGAAAAGAAATGGCTGCAAGGATACCAACCACCACCCTTAGCTTCCTCCAGTGGTTTCATTTAAGAGAGATTGTTTCACTTAGAAGGTGTTAGGTTCAAAATGTACAGTCAGGATTCAGTTTTTGGAAATGAAAGACTTATAAGATGATACATAAAGTATTGCTGGCGGAGTAAAAGAAATACCTTGGGAGAAGAAGGGATAGGACAACCTCATTGGAAAATTGCCTCCCTAGATCATAGTGAGATATACAGAGGTTCAGAGCTCTACTAACTCTCTCAAGTGAGAGGACCACAGCATAAGGTAGAGGCCACTAAGAAGATCTAAGTAGCTGTTAGGCTAATTTTGTTTCCTTTTCTTTTCCAAATGACCTAAAAGGTACCAACTTTCTTTCATTTTTCTTCCCTGTGCATGCCTATGTATTGGGCCTCTATAACTAGAGCTGTAACAGAGGAGCGGAATCTCACTGTATTTGGCTGTTTCTCCTGCTTCTGGCTTTGTTTCAGAGAAACACTCCTGTAGGTACTGCCCTGTATTTACTTTATACAAATACATCAGAAAGCTCGGTCTTTGGAACAGGAATCACAAAGCAACCTGCTACTCATTGCTTGCCTTTTTGGGGAGTGTGTGACTCATACCCTGTACAAACAGGTTAAAGTCTTTCAAATGATCCAAATGATCCTGTATTAGCACTGTGAGTCCTTATCTCAGTAGTACCACTTAAGCATTTTTCTACTTACTGACAGTTCAGCTGAAAGCTTAAGATGTTTCTAACTGGTTATTTCATGTGATAAATGCTCTTGTTGCAGGAAGAAAAGACCAAGGCATTCCCAGCTGCCAGCTTCAGGTTGTGATAACTGGGGCCAAGAACTTGCCTGTGCTGAGAACTTCTGGAATGCCGAACCCATTTGTTATAGGGTATGTATGAGACCTAACACTTCAAACAGAAAATGTCATACATGTGTGAATGTACGTGTTAACATGTTTTCAGTAGGAGAGTGGCCCCTGAAAGTGCATTGTCCACATTCTTAGACATTCCTTTAATGGTGGCATTTGGGTGCCTACGCAACAGCAGCATTCAGCAGTGCAGTGACAGGTCCCACTGGCTCTTTGGATCCTGAATGGAACTTCAGCAGTGACTCATGCCACTAAAATTCAGAGGTCGCTAGTTTAAGTACCTGGTTTTAGATATTGGGGGTGGGGTTGGGGTAGTGCCAATCAGAGGATATTTTAATTCTTGTTTTTCATGTGTGCCATGGCAGAATTAAATATATCTTTGGGTAAAAGGAAACCTTTATCCTCTTCATTTTAGACTTTTTAAAAGAAGAGGGACTGAATTTTTCTTCAGTGTGCTGAGTAACTTGTATGTGGGATCATTTTACTTTCTTACTGTCCAGCACCAGATGCCACTGGAAGTATGATACTGGGGTACATTTCCACCATCATGTAAAGCCATTTCATTGTTTGCGGCACCGAACTTCAGTGAAATGGGCTGGAAATTTATCTACTGAAAAGCAGGTTTGGGGCAGATTTGGGTAACAGAACAGACAGTAAAGATTTTTTCAGCAGTCAGTGACAGCAAAAGGCAAACAGACTAGAAGAGCCTACTTGCACCCACAGTGAAGGCAGACAGGAAAAGGAACAAGTCCCAGAATAAACACATTGGGACCATGTTCTACCTTGCACTTAAGCTGAACTTTTGTGCTATTTAAAGCAAACCAAAGGGCCCTGGTTGATTATTGCAAATGTTCTGTTTTCTGGTTGAGAAATCAGTAACCTTGCTGAACTCTCATTGTTTTGGGGAAGTTGTCTTATCCTTCCAGACCAACCAGAGGTAAAGCAGAAGTCTTCTGTCTGGAGGAAAGAAGCCTGTCCCCAGTGGAATCACTTCTTTGTCTTTGATGGTGTGACCCCAGCTCAGCTGCAGCAGTCATGTCTACACTTGACTGTCTGGGACAAGTCAACTTCCAGCTCAAGCAATCAGTTCCTAGGAGGAGCTACACTTGGTGCAAGTAGGTTCTTTATCATGAAAAATTGAAGGCAATTGGGGAAAAGTTCATTTACTTTACATTCTAAATAATACTTACACTGTGCTATTTATCACCCACTGCTGTGTGCCTTGGGCTTTGATCCTGTAAGAAACACTACATGTGCTTTAGTTCAGGTCTTTGCAAAAGTTCAGGGTTGTCAGTGGGAATTTTCAGGAAAGCCATTTGTTAACATGGTAAGTTACAGGACTGAAGCCTGGCCATGCTAAGGTAGGCATTAAAAAGCTGGGTGGAGTTAACTCATGTAGAGCTCTGTTAATGATTTTTTTAAGACCGGTTCTTTGAGCTGTTTCCTATGCATTGGTTAAATACTATTTAATAAAAAGGAAGCACAAGAACTAATGACCTACTAGACTCCAACCTTCCTTATGTTTGTGCTTATTAGTTTACAGCCACGAAACAATCCAGTCACTGGGAGATACAGACAGTGAAGCTTGCTCAAAAGGGGCTATTGCACATCTGAGTTTTGGGCTCTGTTCTAGTGTATGTGCGAGTGAGGAAGCTTGCTCTCAAGGCTGAGAAATTTTTGAGAGGCCCTCTGCTCACTGAATAGGCCCCATTTCACTTTTAATTGAAGGCTGCTGCTTGAAGACTGCCTCATGGAGTCTGTCTTCCCAGAGAGTTCTCAGATGAAAGGCTCAAAAAGATTGCTCAGACACTGTGTTATGGTATCAACACAGACTTTAGGGGAGTATTATCACTAATAGCTCAGTGCTGTGCAAGCTGCCTTATGAACTTGATTGTCCTACCCAGCATCTTCCTTTCTGCCAGAGCAGGAGCTACCTGCTCCTGAGTGAAGACGACTAGTCAAGCTCTAAGCCTAGTAATGCATTAGTGACTGGAGATGAACCGCAGCATGCAACCTAGTGCCATGCTGCTGTTAGTAATACGCATGCTTGCTCCTTTGCTTTTAGTCATATAACCAGAAAATTTTTCTTTGCTGCAGGCTGAATTCTTTAGTAAGTGATTCTAGTTTAACAGGATTTAAATAATGTTTCAAAATATAACTACAATTTATTGCAATTAATGCCCTAAGGCATTAGCTACAGAACAGCTAAAGAAACAGGTTCATTGTTGTCCAGTCAGTTGGGTAAGACCAAGTGAAAAGTAACTGTACCCTTCCCTTTTGCTTTGTTGCAGTGGAATGGTTTGGCTCTACAGCCCTTTCTCAGTCAGTGCTTCAATGGCAGGAAGTACTCTGCAGACCGAACACATGGATGGACTTCACACTTGTACTGCATTCAAACAAGGAATACTTTAAATCATAAGAGAACTGCACAACAGCTTTCCCCATGTGTGAAGCTTTCAATTCAAGTGGCATGTGCCTTTCAGGTCTGGTGAAAGGTACACTGCAAGCATACCTAGTCCAGCATTTGTGAAAGAGAGTTATACATTTGAAAGTGTGTGAGGTTTTATTGCTCCAAAGGTTAAGGCTTTGTTATCTGTGCATCTATCTGAAGTATAAGGTTTCTTTGAGAGCGACAAACTCAGAAATGCAGTGTGGTGACAAGGCAACAGTAGCCAGATGAGGTGCAGCTTTCTAGTTCTGGGCATAGAACTGTCATTCTTTAATCACAGATAGGAATACATCTTAAATAACTATTACTTTAAAGTTACCTGCCTTCACTCTCATTTTGATGTTTTATATGTTGAAGGAATTGTCCTGCACTCCTCAGCAGGAGTGAGGGACACCACTTAATAGAACAGTGTGGTTGCACTAAGTTCCTTGCTCTTATCAGCTGTAAGACAGTATTAACAAGATCCATATGGCACACAGAACAGGAGTTTAGCTAGGGTTATAATTTATTCATGTAAGCTTAAGGCCCAGCTGCTGTGTGAGTTCACTTTGCCTGTGAACTGTAGTGTTACAGTCAACTGTAACAAGTGCTGCTGTTAATACCTCAAGCCATTACAGATAGTACTCTCCTTTCTTCCTTCCTAGGTAATGTGGCTTTTAAGGAGACTTAAAGACACAGGGACTTATATGCTAAGCTCAGGAACTAGATGAAAATGCACACCTGATACAAAATATGCCCTACACAAGAACCACTTGACTCCAAGTCCTTTGTTACTTTGCAGATCTTTTATTTAGATGTTTGCTGCTGCAAATAAAAAACCACACACAATTTAACTCAAGTATAAAGCAGCAGAGATGGTGTAAATGGAAGAGAAGAGCTGACAACATACTGTATCTCACTTTCTAACAGATTTTCAAGGAAAGGGGGAACTTAGGAGGGGAAGGAATGGTCACAGAAATGCTCTCTACTAGAGAGAATACAACTGTGATATAAACAAGCAGTCCCTTCATCTTTGGAGTCTGAAACTTTAAATCAAACATTAAAAAAAAATTAGAAAATTTGTTAGAAAAATAGGTGCAGTAAAATTGTATCTATTGGATCATGAGTACATAGTAAGTTTTCATTAAGTATAAAAGTGATCTTTACAAATAATGCTTTGTAGCACATAATCAGTTAATGCACTGTATCAGACTAAGCATTGTTTAGGCATTTTTACAGATGCAAGTCTTATTTAATCTGAAAAGTAACAAAATATACAGAGCAAAACTATTTCCCTTTAAGCTACTGCAATCCACATACTGCATGTTTTTAATATATATATAAATACTACACTATGACTGATCAGTAATGAAGCTGGAATGCAAACACAGGAGTGTATTAGATTCCAACAGCATATTTGCCTAGGTGTTACATGAGGAGGGTATCAGTGTCCCTGTGCCATCACTGCAGAGTTTCTCCAGTTGAGAGCAGCAACCAGAAGCAGCCTAATTTCTACACAGAGCAGTTCTGAGGTGGTGTCAGTTCTTCTGTGTGCATGGGGTAGGGAACAGGTTGTGGGCATCAAGACCAAGGATAATAAACCAGGGTATATAAACACACATGCACACATACATACAGGGCTTGCAAATTCTGAGTTCTACAACCTGTCTTTGCAACTGTTGGACTTTACTACTGTAACTAATTATACAGAAACATATGGCACAAAATATGCCCACAGTCACTTAGTTTTAGACCAACCTGAATCCAGCACCTGCTTGCTTAAACAGAGATGTGACCTAAGGCCTTTTGGCACTAAGCAAAGGTGTGAGCAAGTTACCAGGATCAGTGGTATCATGAGTTTTTAACTATACCAAATTTAATAGGAGGTACAAAATAAAAGGGAGATTCAAACACCTTGGGGTTTTTAAAGAACACTTGTTATGTCTCATACAGTGACCCCTCCTCAGGGGAAAAAAAAACAACAAAAACACCCCCAAAACAAGAATACAGCATTAAGATCTGCCCTCCCCACAGTCCTTCCTTCTTGTTACAAACATCATTACATTGCCTCAAACTCATCAATTCTCTGCTTGGTGTTGCCTTGCCGGATCTGCCGCAGCGTCTTGTACTTGTCACGTCCCTGTCGCATGTTCTCTGAGTGGATAATATCATTGTGGGTCCTCTTGTTTTCATCTCTAGCCTGGGCCAGCTCATCTGTCAGCGCCTGCAATATCAAGGACAGCAGATACAGATTATACATGTGAAGCTTTCAGCTGGTGACAGCAGTGCTCTTTGGTGAGAGTTGACAGTCGTTAGATGAGTGGACAGAGTGATCTAACAATGATGGAGATACAACACATGCTTTCCATAAATGCTATGGATAATGTGCATAAGTAATCTCAAAGCCTCAGCAACGACAGTAACTGTTGTAGATCTTGTATTTAATTCCAACTGCCTACAGGAACTGTAAAGGAAGAGAAACTATTGTGCTTTGTGTGCTTAACCAAGCAGTTAAGTGGTCTATTTTCCAGGAACAACTGTTTCAATTACTCCACTGTCTTACCCTCAGCTGCCTCTGCACACGCTCATTCTTCTCTGCTTCAGTAATGCGCTTCTCCTCGTTGCGGTCATTCCGGATCCCCTCACTGGAGAACTCTGCACTGTAGGCAGAGTACTCAGATCCCTCATCTTGCAAGTTATCATGGACATGGTAGTTAACAGGCTCATAGACAGGCGGTGGGGGTGGAGGTGGAGCAGTCATCACCAGCTGTAGCTCCTCCTTTGTCTTTACCAGATCCTCCTGAGCTTCCTTGGCCTTTGGGCAGAGAGTGAAAAATAGTTTTAAATGCATTTCTTGCTTTACACCAGCTTAATGAACACTTTAACACTTGTCTCCCCACTTTTTTCAAGCTACTATGAAAAGCAAGAAGAGGGAGTTAAATCTCTGCAGTTGACACACTGTTGTGGTCTTAAGCAAAACATTTTTGCTAGTGGTACTATCATCCACTGTGTAATTGCGTAATGTGCAGGGGATCTGAACAAAGAATCTTCCAACACAACACACTTTAGGAAGAACAATTCTGCAGGCATCTACAGTTATCTTCATCCTGCACTCCATCTGAAGAGTTGTAGGCTGTAGATATGGGTTCCAGATAGCAAGAACTCTGGTTCCCTGGTTGGCATTTTAATGCAATTGCATACTGGGCAGTCAGATTCCATGCTGCTTCAGAGGTTCTGCACTCCTGTGCAGTCTGCAGCACCTGCCAAAGGGCACTAGGAGAACCAGGCATGCTTGAGCCTGGCATGGGTTGGGGTTGGTGCATCCAATTATTAACTCTCCCAACCCAGGTCCAGGAAGCCACTGACAACAGCACACAGTTCTTGGGACTGGTACCTGCAGTGTGGCATCTTCTCTTGATTGATGTGATGTTTGCATCATGGGTTAAATACCTCATTAATACAATGTACCACTCCCCCCCCCCCCCCCCCCATGTCTCCATGACTATAATTACACTTTTAGGTTTCATACAGGCTTCAATTTTGAATTTTGACTGAGGGCTTGTTGAAAGAAAGGTGTTTTACAGACATATTGCACATTCCTCACAAGTCTGCCCTTTGCTGTTGGCCTACAGATGTTTGTCTACACATTTAGAGAACTCGTATCAGGCTGAGCACTGTGGTATGCTCTGCTCAAGTGCAGAGCTCCAGAGCAACTTCGTAAAGCTGATACTCACTCTGATTTGCCATTCTTCAACCTCGCTCTCTTTACGCCTCCTTGCCTCCTCAAGAAGTGCAATCCTAGCTGTATACTCTGCAAGCTCTGTAGCCTGTTGAATAATAAAACTGGAATTACAAGGACTCTTCAAAAAAATCAAAACACAGAGCAAACAAACACTACTGACTGAGAAAAGATCCAGGTGTTACACTCCACTGTAATAAAGACTGAATAAGAATTTAAGACTTAAAAAGCAGACTGCTCATGATAGAAACCAATGCCACAATGATGTTATCACAGGGTCTACTACTTCACCATGTTTTTCTCTGGAGAAAAAGGCTTTACCTTACTTAAAGGGCATATTAACACGCCTGTATCTCTTATCCTCAAAATGACTGGGTCTTACCAGCTGTTCCTGGCTCTTTATCTGGTCCATATTCTGTCTCTCCAGCTCTTCTTTGGCCTGCAGAGCAGCCAAGCGATCAGCTTCTAAACGTTCTGCTTCTGCCTGCGCTCGTCTCCTTTCCTCCTCCAGCTGAATGGCTCTTTGGATCTGATCTGAGAGCTCTGGAACAAGATGAATCAATGTGGTTACTGCATAAGCCTGGTCAAAGCAAAGAGACTACAGGCAGTCTCCTAGGTAACTGCAGAAGTCATGACAAGCACTTCACTCCTGCTTGCAGTACCCCTTCACTGTGCACCTCAAAGTAATTATTTGTGTAACACATCAAGTAACTGAACTCGGAAGTAGTCAGCTGCACATGATTCAATTTTCTGCAAGATATTTGCACTGAAGCCTGCAGCACTGACATGATTCTGGTGCCCTTAACTGCACGGACCAGATGTTGCTGTCTCGAACTGAATTGAAACAGAAGCTTCCTTTTCACTTTCCAAAAGTACTTTTTCTGTTAGGAGTTAAGTAAAAAGTACTTGAGAGCTGAACGCTTACTGCCTGCTGGAAGAGGCCAAACTACTTAAACTCTCTTGGCAACAGGGGGAAATAGAGTTAGTGCCCTTCAGTTCCCAAATACAATTGGCAGATTTTATGCTACTTTCATACTTTGGCTGGTATCAGTATGCAAATGTATGTATTTATCCACATAGGTATCAGTAAGGCTTGCCAAGAGATCCCAGTGTCACCAAGGTTTAGGCTAGGTGTAGGTAGTGTCCCATATAACCCTCCTATGGAGCACAATACATATGGTCTGGTACAAGTACTTTACCTTTCTCTGCTTTCTGAGTCTTCACCTCATATTCCTGTAGCCTCACCAGGAGCTCCTCCTTCTCCCTCAACATTTGCTCTTTCTCCCTCTCAATTGTCTCCCTTTTCTTCTTTTCATTTTCTAGTTGTTGCCTGTTGGAAATAGATTTCATGCTTGAAACTCACTTTCAGACCTAAGGTACAGCCAGACAAGAATGCTGCCTGGGCATTTCTCCAGGCAGCTCAGTGGGAAGCAACTGCCACAAAATGAGAGCCAGAAGACAGAAACAAATATAGCTTGTTCCTTCATCACTTCAGAATTTTTGCTCAGTCCTGGATACACCACTTCATAAAAACATTTCTATTTTAGTTGCCTGCCATAGAAATTTAGAACACCAAATAACTACTACATGCAGAGAGAGAAAATCTGGACTTGGCACTGCAAGTCTGGACTGGGTATTGCAAACCTTGGTGCAGCAGAGATTTAACTTTGTTACTTCTGTTGCAAGGGAAGCTAAGAAGGCATAAGAACAAGAGCACTAAGGGAATGATAGCAAATAAGCCACAAATACAGGAGAAAAGCATCATGATTTCTTGAACCCTGAGCAACCTACAGCCAGTAGTGGAAGTCCAACAGAACCACTAATCCTTTTTCTGTGCTTGTAACAGGTCTCTCAGTCCCCTCTTTCCTTTTCACAGCGCACCCGCGTGCACCCTTGAAGGCTTCTTCCTTACTCCCAACCATCCCTTGGTCCAACACATAAACCAGACACTAACACTCAGGAGGATCCAGAAGGAGCTCTCTGTGAGCGTGCACCACCACACAAGAGTCCACTGTGCCTTTACTTGCATGTTTCCTTGCAAAAGTCAAGTTGCTGGTAGCTGCCCTGCAGGTACAGCTGCCTGCCAAGCCCTGCTGTGGGATTCATCCCTGCCACCCTATTTCTGCTGACTGTATTTAAGCTCACCTTTCCAGTTGTTTCTGGTGCTTCTCCTCCCGGGCCTGGGCTTTCATCTGTTGCACCTCAATGGTGTCGGGCTTCCTGCGCCGCATATACAGTTCATGGTTGCCCATGCAAAGCTGCAGGATCCTCTTGTTAATTCTCAGACGAGGGGCATAGAACACAAAGTCCTAGAAAAGAGACCTGACAGTCAGTTTTCCAAGCGTGCTTTCTCCCAGCATCTTGCCACTAACTTCACTGTAATCAAGACACATACGCAAGCCACTTAAATATAGCAGTAGAGACTGACAGTATCATCTGAAGCTAAAACAACTCTTATTTATATTCTTCAGTTACAGTCTACACAGAATCAACAAGTTACTGTTCTAGAAAAGGTATCCGTTATAGAAAATTAACAATCTCCATTTAAAGGAGTCTTTGCGGAGATTGTCACAGAGGATTCTGGGCTGGCAGGTAACCATCTGGGCAACTACTCATAGATCTCTAGTACTGAGTAATTAGTTTTTCAGTTTGCAAGGTTTTGTGACCAGAAGATAAAGCATTAAACTAAAAATGCATTACAGATTGTTAAAGTAACCATAGAATTCCCTGATCTGTTTAAATCAATATTCAAGGCACCATCTGTGGGGTTTTGGTTTTTTTTCAGAGAAAGAGAAGAAACACCTTTCAATGTCATTCCTTCCTCTCCAAGGCATTTCCTAGTTAAGCAGACCTATGCTGTTACTGGAATGTCAAATGGCAGCTATTTTTTTTGGAACCAGCAAACATAAGGATTATTTTGAATACTGGGTTGCAGGCAGTGACAACACACGAGACATTCCAAAATTTCTGGTTGGTTCAGCAAAAAGAACAGCCCAAATTTGTTATCTGTGTTCTAACCGGGCTTTCATAAAAACCACGCACCAGACTGATCTCCTGGAAGTCAATCTGAGAAAGGGATACAGAGGGCCAAGGTCATCACCTGCCTGATGGTTTTTCCCAAGTCCACAGCCACACGTTTACAACACAGTCTCAACGTACACAGCGAATAAACTCTGCATCTTTGTGCTTGTTCTCCAGTACTGTGAGGATAGCGATATGGGCAGTAGGCAAGCTGCCACATTACCACCAGCACCCATTCCTCAGAATCACTCTCCCATGGATTGCCTTGCTGCTAGCAAGAGGTGGAAATGAGAAAGGGCATAACAGGGTGTCAATTCTGCATGGCAGCAGCGATCATGTTTTTAAATGCCTGAGCTCAGAAGCACAAGTTGTAGCTGTGTTTTGTCCTTGCCCATGGCAGGCGAGTTGGAACTAGATGATCTTTAAGGTCCCTTTCCAATAAAACTGTAGAATCATAGAACGGTTTTATCTCTGGAAAAACTAGAAGTTATACTAGGAGCAATGAAAAGCTCATCAAGTACTATTAAGATGATCATGAATATGCTGACAATGACTTGTTTCCTTTAATGCATTTTTCCAGCACACTGATGCAGAAGAGGCAGTCAGCAGAGTGTGTTGTTTCCTACTTCCCAGAAATCCTGCCAGAGCCATTCTGAGCTGTACCAGTCTGACACTGCTGTACCTGTAAGCTAGTCATCCAACTTCCTGACAAGTAATTTTGAAAACAGTTTGTGTGCCTTGTGATGAACACGTTCTACCCTGAGGCAAGGCTCACTTCTGTGGAGGTAAATGCTGAGGGCACAGGCAGTGGCTGCATTTATCATTTAAGGCCATAACCAAGGGACAAAACATTGATATAACACAGAAGAATCCCCACCTCCTTTCCTCATCCCCAGTCTCCTCCAGTCACACATCATTTAGCTTGATATTGTAATGATAATGTGCTGAAGGCGTTGAAGTGTGGGGGCAGACAGGCCTAAAAATTAAAAAGTTTATTCTAGGCGAGATGCCACAGGACTCTACTCATTACATTAGAGTCCATTTAAACACTGGCATGTGGAATCCTCCAAATTAAAGGGAGCTTCCAACTCACACCTTGGGTGGACTGGGTATTTTGTTGTAGTTATACTACTTGCATTTTTCAAAGGAGACACAAGCATATGAAAGACCCACACAACTTCCCGAGTGCTCAGAATTACTGTCCAGAAAAATTCTTCTTTCAGGCATAGCTTTAACTCAACTCCAGAGTGAAAAGGGCAGTTGAGGCAGAGGCAGGAAACATAATTGAGGTTTTCAATATTAACACCTTTCTATATCAGCTTCTTGCAAATCTCTAATTTTAAACTGAGTTGGATTTACTGCTGGGGAGTGGATGCAAAGCTGTGATCCATAAACAGGAGGTTAGTACTTTATAATGTGTACAACATGCCCAAGAGGCTCTTCTATTGAGGAGGGCATGCCTGACAGACCAGCTTCTTATCTCTCTGGAGTTTTGTTGGCTTTCACTAACAGCATCACAGAAAGAAGCTCCTCCCCCTCAAAAGCCAGGTTATCTGCAGGAAAGCCCTGCAGCACACTGCATGAGTACCCTTTAAACTACTGGGAGGACCTTTTTCTGTTACAGAAATTCATAAGCCATCACCTTTTGACAAAGACAAACAGCTTATTATTTCTCAGGGGTGTACTCACCCACCAAGGCCAAGTGGTGGGGGAAGAGAAAAGGAGGCCTTTCTCAACTATTCCAAGTGTTTCACAAGACTGACAGAATGAGATCCACCTATACCAGTTATTCCACTTCATGTTTCTAACAGGTCAAAGTAAGTCCCAATTCTTTACTACAGTAACTCTCAAACACATCTGTAAGTACTGAAAAGCAACATTCACAGGTAGCTACATTTCAGTTCTTCCACAGAAATCATATACTGCCATTTACCCTAGTGTTCAGGGTCAATGATCACCATGGTCCTCAACTGGCTTTTACTCTTTCAGTAGTGTGGAAGTGAGCCATGAGCAGACAGCTCTAAATACTAACACTCGTTTTGCACCTAGAATATCTGCAGCTTTATCCTCTCCAAAGACTACTTTATTTTGAGATGAAACAGCATTAGCTGCTCATATGCAGTATCCAGGAATCCAGTCTAGATATACTTACTGGTGCTTTCTTGTCAATAGGCTTTATAACAAACTTCTTGTCATTGAAAGAGATGTTTCTGATTTCGCTCCAAGGGAACCCAATCTTTGGAGTCAGCCTGGAAAGAAAATAAGTATTTTTAAGGGATGCTGCAAGGAACTCTTGCATATAAAAAGTATTAAGCTACTTGCAAGGTCAAATGTTCCTAAGCCACTTCAGTCCTGCACCCTTACATATCTTCCCAGTTCTGCAGCAAGTTCTAATATTACAAGGACTTGCATCTTTGACTGTAACCAATTCCTTTAATTCCCCCCAACAAAATATTTCCATGTTTATGTTTAATATCACATTGTTATTCTTTTATTCTTCTTTTATCAAGGAAGAAATATTCTCTAAAGACAGCAGTTAACAATTAAGAATTGTGTCTCACACAAATGATAATACCAACAAGCAATCTTCTTATTATCTAACCCCTCCAATATATGTGTCAGACACACTGAAGTGCTGACAATTATTTCAAATAAATGAAGGCACAAGTATTTAATGTTTAGCACTTAGGGAAACATCTGTCACCACAGAGAGCCACTCACACCCTGTAAGAAACCTTCCTATGGAGCTCATTGGTACAGGAAAACATGACAGTTCTGGGGGAATCTGACTCATTGTCACAGAGATGGAAGGCTACTACATAGCAGGATTTCCCTGGAGCCAAGCATTTTTGTTTAAATTGGACATCAAGAATAAAATACACCCTCTTCAGAATTTACCATTACTCAGCCTTTAAATCAACTGCGAGATTACACAACAGTGTGTGTGTGTGTAACATTAAGAACTGCAAAGAAAATTATCTGATAGACTAAGATTAATTACTCCAGTCTCTGTCATATTAGCTTAAGGGTTTCAACCCTAGATAATACAGCATGATGGACAACTAAAATGATTCACTTCTATTAATGTAAGTTTTATTGCAGGTTCCCCTCTTTAATGCAGAAAAAGTTTCAAGATACCTAGAAGCAGGACACTGACATACACTGCAGTACAGAGGCTCATACACCTATAGCATGGTCTCATGGTTGAGCTTTAACAATGAAATCTTTGTGTTTACACCTTTGCCCCAGTCCCCAAATTTTGCACGTATAAACCAGAGACGAAGCACACATTGCTATTTTTCTAGTCCCCCTACCTGCCCAAAAGACTTAATTACATAGCAGCAAGAGTTACAGCAGAAACAAGCAGTTTATTCCAGCATGGTATTTGTTTTGCAAACACTCTTGATAGCTCTTTGCAGTCAATGGCTACACTCTGTCTGCTTCTGCAGCTCGAAAAACCTGTTTGTGTGACCGTGGTTACATAGCAAGACTAGTCATTCAAGACTGAAGTATTACATGAGCGAAACTACTTTTCTTTCAAGTGACACTCCTTGTTTTCTGGGTGACAGCACGTATTAGCATTGCAGGAAAGATTGCATTTCTCTCTGCAGTCTTTAACAGAAGCTCCAGAGAGTTCAATTAATATTTGGGTTGGATTCAAAGCTTTTTGGAAGCAAAGATATGGAATGGGTGAAATCCCTTCTGTATTACAATGATAGTCTGTTACAGCTTAGTGACATGAAACTAAGACTTGGAACATACAGGGCAGGGGGAAGCCACCCAGACAGCAATGCTTTGTCTAAAAAATACCTATTTTAACACCCTTTCAATCGTTCAGTTGTGGAGTATTAGAAGAGACAAGAAGGCTTAGACACAGCTATTCTCACCTTCCTTTTATGTTTATTTATACATGTAGTCTATCATTTCCCACCTACTACCCAATTAGCAATGGCTCTGCCTTTACCAGAAGGGCTGATTAAAACTACCCATACCTTGGCAAGACCTCATTTCATTCCTTGTTCACAGTAACTATAGGTTAACTCCTCCCTGGGCTCTGGGTGTTATCCAGCTTTGGTTTCGTGTCCACCCCATAATCTTTTTCAAAACCAGGCAGTTGTACACACATCTGTTATTAACTTCAGTGTAGGAATGGCCTTGAATCTCCAAACACTCTGCAGATATGTTAGCCTATCTGGGTTCTCGTACCCAGTGCTGGCATACCTGGTAACCTGACTCAAGGAAACACTTGGTAAACTCCTTGGCTCAGGGTTCAGCTCTACAACTGTGCACGATTTGCCAGATGGCATTGTACAGCTAACATCTCTGTAGCAAGTCAGGCAAGTCATGAAAACAGAAATGATGTGAAAGCTCATTTCCTAGCACAGCTTCACCTACCGATCCAAAACTGGAACATGAGCAAGTTCTAGACCTTGCCTTGATACTGTAAAAGAGAAATGTCCCTGGGCTCCCACACCAACCCTTGCTCCGGAAGATTAGAAATGAAACAAAAGCCTCACTTGTCATCCTTTTCATAGATGTTGAGACCCAAGGCATCAACTCCCAGCCAAAGCTCAGTTCCTTTTTTATTCTTTATTTCAAAGTAGTTGATTCCATACATCTCAAGGTCTTGAGCAATCTTGAGGTATTCCAGCATGGCATTCTCTCTGTTTGACACAGGAAGGAGGGCACATGTTAGCTTCTCATTTAGCTGACTATCTCAAAAAGCACAAAGCTGTCAGAAGAAGCTTTTCCTAAACCCATACATCAAACACAGGAGTTAAAAGTGAACATTCACCATTTGGGATTCCCTTCAGAAATTAATGATATTACACCTATGAACACAAACAGTGCTCCATCTACCAAGCCATTAGTATTTCCAGACAGGAAATTCACAACACCCATCTGTCTCAGCATTCATCCTTGCCTCAAGGTACAGTAAGTGGGAAAGGTACAGAATCTGAACCTTTCCCATCTGCCAAAGCAAAAGCTTCAGTGAACATTAAGTCAGACTTACACCTTATTTTCCAACTCAAAGTCATCATTGATACACTGTACCTAGGGTTCAGGATCTTCAGGAAGACATCCAAGATACTGTTCTCAGCACCAGTGCAAATATCCTACTGAGTTTTACCATGTGATTCAATGCTGGACTAGAAGATATACACCAAGAGTTCCCAGACAGGCAACTCCTAGAGTCTATTTCAAAAGCTGGTTGTAGAACTACAAGCTTAAGGTAACCAACCAGCAACAAAGTGACCAGTCTAAGGACCAACGCAAAACACTTACTTGAGCATGCCACCATGTTCAGCATGCCACACTTGGATCCGTTCTTCCCACTGCTCTCTGGAGAGCTTATGCTGGTCCATCACCCTACACAAGCAAATAGATATTAGGAAGATTACACTTTATGTTCTGCAGTATCCATTAATGCTGATCTTTGCTACAGACTTACTGAAAAAATCAGTCCCACCCATGAAGCCTTCCTGAAACCAATAGGAAGACCCTACTCAGCCCAAAGATGTACTCTGTGAAGCAGAGCAATTCAGAATGAACAAAACCCTTTCACAAAACCTTTCTAGTCACTGACAAGAGACGCAAGCAGAATGCTGCCAAAAGAATAACATATACACTGTAGACACCAGAGGGTTAAAGCAAAGCAGAAGTTGGTGCTGTTCTTAGAATTAGACACTGCTGCATCAGGAAGTGTAAACAGGAGTCTTTTGTTTGGTAGCATACATTTATCCTTGTGGGGATGGACTACATAGCCTCAAGACATGCTTCCCAGAAACAAGACTTTTAGGACTGCTCATTAGAATTAAGTCAACGCAACTTAGCCTTCTCCAGCAATGACAGGTTCTTGACTGAACGCGTCTCTTATTGAAGAGAAGAAATTCATACTGCCAGTTACCAGCATGGCAGCAATGTTTAGGAAAGAAAAGGAGAGAGCACAAAGGCCACACTCTATGACACAGAAATAAAGGAAGGTAACCCCCCAAATGCATAGAGTTCAATAAAAAAAGGCATGCTTTCAATGAAACTCTGTATTTAACTAGAGTGCAAATTCTTGACTTCAAAAATACAGAAGAAAGGGAGGCTGCATCAACCAACTCCTTCACCTCTGGGGTATCAGACGCTCTGAATTGAGGTATCCAGGCTTGTGTACATCTTTGTTGTAATCTCCAAATTTGGCCTGCACAGCATATGAGCCAAGAAGAACTGCCGTTTCAGGAGGACAGTAGATCTCATCGCTGAGAATCCCTTCCTTCACCTGCAGGAAGAAGAGCTTCTGTGTGATGTCTTGGATCAGCTCTTCAGACACATCCTCTGGGAAGAACTTGGCACGGAATTTGAACTGGAGGGGATTCTCCTTTCTGATTTCTTGAGCAGAAACCTGAGGACAGAGGTGACACCACAACTGAGCAGGGCTGCAAACAGTAGAATAAGTTCCTTTTACACAGAAAATAGCATTTGGGGCATTTGCCTAAGAGGAGAGGGACTGTCAACTCATTACTGGAATTCCTTAATTCTGGCTGCTTACTGGTAGGAGAGTACAGGGGAGATGCATTATGTTTTCCAGCTAAGCCAGTAAAATTCCATTTGCACAGCAAACCTTGGTGACTGGAGAACGAGTTACCATGCTGTGTCAGATGGGCAAACCCATTCAAGTACCGTATGCCTCTGATGGAGAACAGCTCCCTGTCACTGAACAGGAACTCCATTGACTGCCCAATTAAGAACAACAGTTCATACCCTCAGAAGAAATGCAAGCCTACAAACGAGAGCATATCAGAGGCACCAGGGCTCTCTTACAACTGCCCAGCTTTGGAGTGACCTCTCTTTCACCGTAACAACTGATCTTGAATAAGCAGAGACCAAAACCATTCACCAGCCCAGGTGTTCCTCCAGTCACAGCAAGAATAGCTGCTTCAGTCAACCAAAGTACGGTAACAAGCTGCCGCTGTGTATCTGACAAATGCTATAAAGGTTTCTGCATTTCACACAGAAAAAGGGTAAACTTCCACCATGCCACACCTCACCCAAACAGTTCCCACCACGACCTCTAAAAGCAGTCCTGGAGTTATGAGAATTAAAGAACAATTGACAACAGGTACAAGGTTTATAAAGTTAGAGCAAATAACACATCAGGAATCATAAAAGTGTTAACCTTTGTTCAGCAATTAGCCCAAAGTCTGTTACCTTTTTATCAAGCTTCAGCCAAGTCTGGAATCCTTTGTTGTCCACATACTGAAGACCAAAGTACCACACTTCTCGCAAGCCTATGGTTTTAACCACCTGCAACACAAGGGTAAAAAAAGAAAAAAATCAATTATTGTAGGCAACAGAGCACCTGAGGTGCAAGTATGCTCAACTCTTGCACTGCCTGCAGGTGCAGGCAACAGCCTAATCCTACTCATCTGGCATCTCATCTCTTAATTTCATCTCATTGACAAAGATACACAGCTGCAGTAGACGACAGCAATAGCACAGGTCAAGCTACTTGTCCCATGCAGTTCCTAGAAGATGATGATTCTGGGGAAACCGGGAGAAATGAATGGGACAAGTGAGAGGCCACCAACTGCTAGACTGGTACACCAGCAGCATTTGGAGCTTCTGCCCTGGAAAATCTACTGTATCTTCTCAAAAGTGTATTTGCTGAAGCAGACAAGT
This sequence comes from Pezoporus wallicus, assembly GCF_028554395.1. NCBI lineage: Eukaryota > Metazoa > Chordata > Aves > Psittaciformes > Psittacidae > Pezoporus > Pezoporus wallicus. Next base: position 4,341,500 of record NW_026635157.1, read on the forward strand.
TACTTCTTTCACCAAAGCTTACGGTGAGATAGTCTGTAATGGTGTTAGTGGTAACTACAACTAGGTAGCAGTACTCAAGTGATCTTGTCTGCCAGTCACCAAAGACTATTTGGCTGTAGGAAGCAACTACAGGATGGTTCACACAGCTCCTGCAGTGAGCTCCCTGTGCAGATCTGAGAATTAAAACAAGCTGCAAGTAGTCCCAGCCAAGGGAATTCTTTTTTAAAATTCACACACAGGCTGATTTTGAAGGACACAAACATAGGAATGGCTCAACACCAGGACAGATTTAATTTCACAAAGTGTTAATCCTAACAAGATGAAATCCCTGGGTACACCATCCGTTGACTGGATGGCACACTTACTAGTGAAAATAGTCCTGTTTGGAGACGTTCCTTTTCTTTAGTGGAGGAGATGGCCTAACAGGTTCCTGACTTCCTCCTGCTCTTGGACTGCTTGTTCTTACAGCCCAGTAGTTTGCTGTCAGCTCTGCCTCACTGTCCCCCTTTACAGTATTGCTGGGCACTCCATCTGGAGAGCGGACTTGAGAGAAACAATGATTTCAGGACACTTCATTACATTTCCCTTAAATTTTCAAGAAGTTTGTATCTGGAAGCCAGAAGCTTCCTGGGGTTGATAAAAGAGATGGGGAGAAATGCACCATTCTGATTAGCACTGAGACTTACTGTTTGTACAACATTGTCCAATAATAGGCAATCTATGAAGTTTAGTGACAGGAGCAGACTAAGAAAATCACACGGTAGTATGAAAAATGCCATTAAGCAAATACAGTGTTTTAAGGATACAGAAACCAGTCCCTAGCTGACGAAATAGGACAGCTTCATAGCTACACACTGTGGGCTCTATTTAGTAGGGTACAGTTCCCACATCTACTTCAGCAGGGCCAGTCATATCTAACTAGAGTTTATGTTAAGAAAATGAAAATAATCAAGCAAACCCCACAGCCACCCAAACAAAAGCTCCCAAGCCCCTCAACTTAAAGACCTAGGGTCTGAAAGCACTTCGGCCTTTACTGGACTAGAATTCCCCTCCTCTCTTCCCCCCAAGCAGCTCGTTTCCCCACAGAACAGACAAGTTTATGACAGCTACACGTATTTTTAGAAGGGACGGAGCTGGGCTTTACTAAAGCCAGCAGAAGAGCAGGGGTACTTCCTGTTGCACAAAAAAGTGTGGCAACTTTGTTAAAATAGGGCTACATGAATCAAGCAGTTATCAGGCCATTCCCTCTGAATGTCTCTTACAACAGAAAAAGTACACTTCTTCTACAAATCAAGTTAGAAAACTTGCAGAAGTTGTAAGCCCTCAAGTTCTTCCCAAACCTGAAAGGCAAGGAAGAAGAATGTATTAAGCTAAACATTACAATTTGGCCATTTTGAGTTCCAATACAAAGAATAATGTTATGAATGTTTTCACCTACATTCTGGGAAGTGGTCTGTAAACCTCTTCCATAGCAAAACAAGGATGAACTAAGAACCAAGGCACAGTCAAGATGGGAGTCAACTTCCCCATCCCCAGCCCCAAAATGCACAAAGCAGCAAATGTTATGCCTTCCCATTCCAGCCAGAAACGTATTTACTCCCAGACACCACCAGTGGCACACTCTCCTCCATGGGAATTTCTTCTCCTCTTGGCCAGCTGCAGAGCCCACCACTGTATAGGGTCTCAGGACACCTCAGATCATTGTAGCATAAACTCCACAGAGGTCTGGCTTGAGCAGAGCGGAACTCCATAATTACAGCTTTCCACTCTTTCCCCCTTTCTATAAAAGGGAGCTGTAACTCACCTTACGTGCAGGATACACTTATGACAGCAAAGCCTAAAGCTCAAGGGCACTGCCAGAGCAGCCTTGCTGGCTGACAGCTCAAGCCAAGAAATCATCTTGTGGTTTTTAAAAATAGCCTGCTTCTTCAATGCCCTTTTCCTCTCAGGGTGGGTCAAGTTGGGCCACTCCCCATACCTGTGAAAACCTGTTGCCTCCACAGGCTTTATCTGAGTGTAAACTCCATCCAAGATAAGGGCCTAGTAAAAGGCTTGCACAGCAGAAGTGAAGAGGGGATGTCAGAACAGTTGCAGCTAAACATACAGTCTTGACCTTCCCCTGTTTTGCTCTGCACTTCTACCTCAGTCTTCTCTTGATATGCAGAAGTACACCATAACAAGGTATGGACTACGGATAAGAACTTTCAATCAGAGGCTTTAAACCCAAGCCATGGGATGCAAGGAGCAGATCTTCATGAGGTGACAGTCTATCCCAATAGCAGCAGTAAGTGCTGCAACAAGCAGACCCCAGAAATGCAGAACTATCTAGACAGCAAGCTGGAAGTATCTTGGAATCAAAGCATCCCCACCTTTTTCCATGTTCTCAAGATCTTGTGCTTCATCTCTGGAGGTCAAGAAAGTAGTCTCTCTTCCGCCAGAGAGATGACCCTGACTCTTAACAGCTGTAAACATTAGTGAATATATGGGAGGGGGGAAGTCCTTGTCATAAAGGACATAGGACATACTTGTGGAGTCCTTGTCATAATGGACATAGGAGGTACTTACACTGTCTGATCTAAGGTATTGCTTTTAAAAACCTGGCTTTTAGTAATTTGGATTTTTGCACTCTCAGAGATGAAACCACAGTTGTCTGGTTTGGGTTAACATGGAAGGGGCTGGCAGAGGAACTTACACTGATACAAGGGTGATCAGCAGTGAATGGGAAGTCAAACACAAAGGCTGGCTCCGTACAAACACACCTTTCATATGCAATTCACCAAATTTCCAATGAATACTTTATCCCATATCATTAATAATCCAAAGAAATTAAAGTTAGACTTAATGCCAGACACAGTCTGTAGTACTTTATTTTATACTGTGAAGTTCTGCAGAGATTATAATTAGATTTCCTCCTTTCACTCCCTCCAAGGACCCACTAAACGTTTTGTTGTTTGTTAGGGGTTTGGGCTTTTGTGTTTGGTTTCTGTTTGTTTGTTGTCTGGTTTTGACAAGCACTTCTCAGTGCACAGTTATCATAAAGCCTGGCAAGTCGCAGCTAGCTCACTGAAACAAGAAACAGTACCAACAAAAACTCAGAAGGAATGGACCTTTTTAGCCAGTTCTGCCTACCTGAGTTAAAGTTTAGGCATCCCTTGCTACCAAGGCTAGCAGGGGATGAGAGAAGAAGCACAAATGAACTGCTGCAACATTTCATAAACAGCTCAATATGTGTAACTGAAGTCTGCACAGATCTGTTCCTGGTTTGGTTTTCAGGGTTCCAGCAGTAATAGCTATAAGCAAACTTTTTATTTTTTAAATTCCAGAACAGTAAATTTTTCTACTGAAATCTCAGCCTTGCTTCAGTTTTATAAGAGCAAGCTATCCAAGAAAAGAGTAACAGCTTTACAGAGTACTCTGTTTTAGTTGTCTTTATCTCACCTTTGTAGGTTCATCCCCAAACAGAACTGTATTTTGTTAATACAGCAGCAGGAAGAATAGCAGTATGGGAGGAGAGTCTTGGCTAATTCCTGCCCTCCACTTCCTTGCAAACCCCTGGGGGCAGGCTGGACAAGTCTTTGTTCAATCCTGCTGCACAGAGGCTTTTTACAAGGCATGCTGCTATAGCTGCTGCACAGTGATCACAAACTCTACTGGTTTTCTAGTAGTCTGGCAAACACCTGTGGCATGTGGCTACCTCCAACCCAGCTTCTGATGGGTCTGTCAGCCCTCTGAAGTCCCGATTCCAGGACGACATTTCAACTTCAGAATTCAGTAAGTTCCAAGATGTATTTCACAGCAAGAGGTGAACTTTTACATGCTACCTGTGCTGCGTAGACATTTTAGATCCCTTACAACAGTTTACCATCCAACACTGCTAGGGAGACAGGTTTCACTGGAACATAACATACCTGCAAGGATTTTTGCTTTTTTCTTTTATTGTGATGAAATTTAGAGCTCTTAGCTCATACCAGGGCCCTTGGATTAGAAGGCAGAGAGAAGAAAGAAAAGTAGGTTTGGAATTCAGTCTTAAGAAAACACTATAGTCTGAAATGTACTCTAAGCTTAAACAAGAGCCCATACCAAACCTCACTGACCTGGTCAAACAGCTGCTTTCCCGTAGTGTTTGGCTGGATGGCAAACTCCAGCTCTGCATCCATAGTAACAACTCGAACATTGATCTAAGGAGAAAAACAAAAAGCATTGTTTAAGACTTACAGAAAGCTATTTCTTGGTGTTAACACAGTACTTTGTGTACAGTACAGTCTCCACGCTTTGATGCACTACGGTAACCTCTTTAATATACACACTTAAGCCCCAATTAGATTTGTGTTACCACACCTGCACACTTACTTGGGGGACTGACTCTGCTGTGTTATCCAGATTGCTTTGCAGGTTTTCCCACTCAAAACAGAATTTGACTGAGCTTCTAGTTAAATGAGAGAGAATTTCTGACTTGACCATTTCCAGGCCTAAACTCCCTTAGAATAATGGCTCCTGCAAGCACACAACATAGTTGCCTACAGGCCATCCCTTGGATTACAAAAGGCCCTAATGACTAAATTAAATTTAAGACTTATAATTTAACTTCCATTTATATTAGAGCTGGCATTAATCTGAGGTTTTAAGGGCAAAAGGCTGCAGATTTTTCTTAGGAAGCAATCAGCATTAACCTGATACATGTTGATTCTTTCCCCTCATAAAAAAAAAAGTCTACTTAGCACATAAAACCAGCAGTTACAGGTACTGAATGATGCTACAGGGCAAGAGTTCATAAAGCTATTGCTGTTAGTGAAGCAACAACACAACCAGATTTACTGCAATGGCAGAAGTAGACTGCAAGACAGAGATTACTATTGTACGCAGAAGGCAAGAGTGTTTAATGACTAGAAAAAGTCCATTAGCAGTTAATCAGGAGGCAGGAGCAGCAACTAAACTTGCAGGGATCAGCATAAAGACCAGCAAAATGGCAAATCAGGGCAGGATTACCTCCAACTGTTCTGACTACAGGAGACTATACTGCTTGCAATGTATCTCAAAAAGCCAACCCCAAAACAAATATAAAACCCCACTCTGGGATAATCGTGTAATTGAGTTTACTAGCAAGTCAGATTGGTGGCTTGGTAGTTTGAAGGAAAGAGAAGAAAAAGTGGACAAGCAAACATAAGGCCAGGAAAGCTACAAGCACGTAAGGCTTCGTGACAATTTCTCAACATTTTAGAAATGTAATGTTACAGAACAGCCCAGGAGAGCCTGCTACAGCTGCAGCACTGATGCCCAGTGCAGGGGCATCATTTGAAGAAATGAGAGGAACAGGCAGAAAAGAAACAGAATCACTCACTGCAAAGCCCTGACACTGCAGCAGTTTCCAGCCACTTAAGTATATTTAAACTCTAGGATAAATGTCAGGTTAAATCAGTGCTACAGTTAACACAGAACTGCAAACAAAACAAGTTGCCTCTGCTAGTTTTAGTCAAACAGAAAATTTTGCATCCTTTTTCAGTGAGACATGAAGGCATCAAGTGTCTTTCAGCCTTTACTGAATTGTTTCTTTCTCCTGCTCTCTCCCAGATGATGCTCCTATAGAAAGACGACAGAAGGCAGTTTCCAAGACATGGAACCCCAGAACTGAACCAGAGAAGACGACTGTTTGGGTGTCTTGTCACTTTCAATCTGTATTTATAAAGCAGTGTCCTTTAAATTAGCATTAAAAAAAAAAAAAAGTCCTCTAAAAGCAGGAAGAACAAGCAATAAAGGCTAAGAGCTCCTTTTCCCAACTGTAGCATTTAAGATCCATGCTCCATTATTCCTCTGCCTTAAGAACCCAAGGTTTCTCAAACGGTGTTTCCAGTGTAGGAAGGGAGAAGTTCAGATACCAAATTCTCAGGAACAGCAAGGCTACAATTTGAAAATGTGACCTTAAAAAGCTCCTCTTGCTTAATCCCTCTTAACAACAAATCCCTAATCATATTCTAATCCCTTTCTACCCCCTCTGAGAAAACATGCTTGTAATCTACAGTTTTGTACAAGTTATTTGTACTCTGCGCTGAAACTCCACAGTGGATATAAAATAAGTATCACTTTACAAGCCGAAGAATTTGAGAGGATGTGCTTCCCATTCCTTACCAGAAAGCCTGCAGGATGTTGGCCAAGCACAGAATTCCAGCTGATACTAGTACATTCACCTTTTACTCTGTGTCTCCTTAGTGGATATTTATTAGTAACAAAAGGTAAACTCCCTAGTCTAGGGGAATACCTTGCATTACTCTAACCCTAAAAGACCCTTCTGGATGCAGTCTCCTTCCTAAAGGATAGGCTACTTAGTGAGCTATTTAGTGCTAAAGCCATCTACCTCCTACATCTTTTAAGAATTATTTTAGCATTAAGACCAAAAATTGAAGTAATCTGCTTTCCACTTCAATCATTTAAAGCCATAAACATGCAGGCACATGATTACTTGGTTACCAAAAAAGCTTTCAAGGACAGTTGGGGCATGTGGTATAGGTTAATTTCTGTGTTCTCAAAGGGCTGAACAACTAGCAGGATCAAGAGGAATTCCCTGGTGTGCCCTTAGACAAGCTGCTAGCCACATGACAGTCGGAGCAAGGAGAGACAGGGCCTCAAGCACTTGTCACTTCAATGGGTTGATGACTGCGTGGGAAAATCCTTTGAGTCTCCTTCTTGACATATTAGGTCCTCTTGCTTCTCATCTCCAAACCTTCACCTTGATTTACAGAAGAACAACTTCAACAGTGTTTCTGAACAGATGTCCTACAACCACCCCACATAAGCTTTTAACAAGAGAAGCTGGTAACGAAGCAGGCAACCAGAGCTTAAGCCACTTGAAACCCTGATTTAGACAGTCTGGAGAAATCCTCATATGTCTCTTAGGCTGACACACAACCAGTTTGGCATTCAGCTCAGACCACATAAAACTCCCCGTGGAGCCAAGATAATTAAATCAAAACCCAAGGTGCTAACCAATTGAAGATGCTGTTGGGGTGGAAAACAAGGAACTCTTGACTTATTTCTGTCAGCAACAAAAAGAACAAGACACAGTTAAGATGTCTTTCACAAGTGAAGCCCTGCTTACCCTGTGCAGTAGGCAGGGCAGGTCCTGGCAGTACCCCAGGACAAAACTGAAGTCATAACCAAAAAGAAAGCAGGTTTTTATTGTTTCAGAGCACAGGTGCGTGGAGAGGGAGCAAAGCACATGGCTGTTTTACATGACATAAGGGTTTTCAAATGCGCATAGCATGCTAAAAATCCTAGACAATAAGATGTAACTTCCTTCTCAATAAGCAAATCTCATGACACTTTCATTACCCTTTCATGTCCAAGAATAACATACTTGAAATGAATGACAAATAGGGCCTTAGAAGGTTATTAAGGAAACATTACAGAACACAAGCTTTTCCTCTTTCCCTGTCCTAGACTGCATAAATTTGCTAACAAATTTGATCCAGAGGGGCACAACCACTCTACTGAAAAGGCAACGCCATTTGCATTTAAAGGAAAAAAGCTTCATGAATCATAAAAGACAACAGAAACACTAGAACTTATACACCAGTTCCACACTTCAGACTGTTCAGGGTGGACTGTAACACATTCCATACATTTCCAACTAGGACAAGAAAGTGGAAGTAAGATGAAAGAACTGCAGTGAACTTCAGAATACAGTTTAAGTAATTGTAACACTATAGAAAGTTCTTGTATTAGAAGTTATAGTAGTTCGAATGGGATCGTCCTTGCTTTAGCAATGCCCTTGAGTCATGCATTTGTTCTTACTTTCTGGTTGGGTTTTTTCTCATTGTTTAAAATCACATCTATTCTAATGTTAAGTCAGTAGACCAACCTGTGGGGCACTGCAACCTTTCAGAGACCATACACCATACAGTACCTAACTTAGAAATTTAAAGTGCCATTGGAAAAATATTCAGAAAACATTCTATCTTAAGGAGGGAACACACTACCAACTAGCTGAGTGGCAACATCTTCCCTGTGTAAGATCCAACATCCAGGTAGGAACCCAAGATGACACTTCCTCTTCAACCCCTTCCTCTCATACATGCCCAGTTTCCAGGTGTGTTGGGCACTATGCATGCACAGGTAGACTTTATTTTTTCCCCTTAAGTTTGATTCCTGAGCTATATCCTGTTGGTCCAGAATTTGCCTCTAGCTGCAGGCAACACGGTATCTTTGAAGTTATCCTGATACTACATCTCCACTGCAAACACTCTATCTTACACTGTAGGGGAAAAGAAGGCAGAACAGAAAAAAAAAAAAACAAACAACACAGCCCTCACACATAGTAAGCCATCATGGATATTCTATACCCTGATGCATGAAATTCAATGTCTCTTAAGTTCACTTAATTCACTATAATAAAATGGTTCAGTGAAACCATGAAGTTGTGCAAGTCATTTAAAATACCACACAGTTTATTTCCAGTGAATACGTAAGATAAAGGGCAGTAAATACCAACTTTTACCCATACACACAAGATAAACCAGTTCTTAATGTGTTGCATATCATCATATTATGCAGCTTTAAATGCCTCAGACAATGCTCAGGAATGTTTTCTTCCTCTTTTCAAGGAAGGATAAAGACCAGAGCCTCTTTAATAGCAGGTTTACAAGTGCAAATATTAGAGAAGTATCTTTCCAAGTGGTAGCAATCAGCAGTATCATGGTGGAGAAAGCTAGACAGGAATGCCTTCTTTCTTCAGTCTCTGGATGTCTGGAAATACCAGGCAAATAGCTAGTACACATAAACAGATCAACTACATTCTGAAGTGCTGTGCCTGCACAGCATGTACTGTGAAAACCAGCATGCAGGCCTGTTAAGGTTTCTTGCACATACGTGAACTGACCATATAGAACACGGACATGCTTTCCTCCCAAAAACAAATAAGAGAAAGTGGTGCTATTTTAATATTCTTAAGAAAACAGTAGTATTAAGCTTGCATACACACTTCTGCAGGCCTACTCTTCTGCCACACAACAACTACTATTGTACTTGTAACAAACAGCAGACAAGCTTTTTTGTCCTGATTTGCAATGCACCTGCATGGACAAAATAATTTCATTTCAACCTTAGCAACCAGACCTGTTCATAGATGTGTGTAAATGAATCTGGTAATAAGAAAAGTGATTTCATGTAGCAGCTTCAGAAGGACCCTGAAAATGCTCTTTATTCTTCCACCTTCCATGCATTAATGCTCTTGGGTTCCAGACCCAACAATAAAGGAAGATATTGTCCTAACTGATGGAGTACCTGTAATCACAGCTCTTGCAAACTCTTCTGGGAAAACTTTCAATTTCAAATTAGGAAAAAAAACCAAACCAACAATGAAAAACAAAACCAAACCCCTAGGGGCTCCAGAGCTCAGAGCTGACCTGCTCACAGCTTCAGTGTCTGCATTTCTTTATCCTCCACAAGTTATTTCAGCCAACAGCCAATAGTTCAGACTGCACAGAGGGCAATTCTGGGAGGGTCAGCAGAGCGAATAACCCAAGCAACCAGAGAGGTATTAGTTCAATGTATTATGTTATTCTTTAGTACTTCTCAATGTGTCAAGAACATAGCGCTTAGAGTCAATTCTCTTTCTTCTCCAACAGAATAACCTGCCTGATGGATTGAACTTCATCTGTTATATTTGATGGGATCCCATATGACAGACTAGGCATACAACAAATCTGAGCCATGTGAAATGACAACTAAATGACAAGTTGCACAACTGAATTATCCATAGCTTCTGTCAAAGCAAGAGATAGTGTCACGAATATCAAGTAAATGATTTACTGCTGCAGGACTGCCAAAACATGACTTCCTTCCCAGTTAAGCTCAGCACTGTCACCTTGCTGAAACTACTGCAGGGACATGTATTCTGACCTTTCCATGGCAGACCAGGATCTTGAAAGGGGGATGGATGAGAGTGTGCTGGGGTGGAGTAAGAAAATGTAGTTAGGTATTGTCACAGTCCCTGGAAGATGGAGTGCATTTACAGGTTCACAAACAGCACCTAGTCAAGAACAAAACGGAAACTTTTGAAGGACAGGGATGGACCTCAAAGGTCTTGGTATAGTTGCAGGTGTTATAGTTGGAGATGTGAGAACGTACAAGACGCAGACAAAGAACAAATTACAGGCTTGCAAACAATGGGCTACACACAGCAGGACTGTAGACTGTAGTCTATTATAACGCCCAGAAAAGCACCACATTTCCTGGTGTGATGCTATTGCATAGGAGAAAAAAAAATAAAAATCACATTCTTGAGTGTATTTGTCACCGGATGCAGGACAGAAGGTGACTCTTCTGTTTTGTTTGCCTGACGACTCGCCAGTTGGAATGCTGTCACCCAAATTTGAATGTTTCTTTTGGAAGGGAGCAAGTTAATCAAGGGGAGTTTGCACTAATCTGCAGGTCAGGTGGGTTTGGGTTGGTTAAATGTTTCAGGGCTTTTTTGGCTGGTGCTTTGTTTTGGTTTTGAGTGTTCTTCCTTCTCTTCAAGCAGAGGGGCTGGTTCGCTAGCATAGTGCTGATCTTTTCCAAACAGGAGTTGTCTGTAACATGATGTGCTTATGGAGAAGACAAGAACTTTTAAACCTTACCCAAAAGCTTATTTTGCAGGTTAGATAACAGGAAAAGAATCAATAATTGCTGGAGTGGTAAAATACTGGGATACTATATAACCATTGCTGCAGCCTTCAGACAACTTAAGTTCAGATCCTCCCCAGTGCTACGTTTTTACAATTTAAAGGATCTCCAAGAATCTAAAATGAGAAGGCAAATGACAAACCTCCAAATTCCAATTGCTCTTCTGTGGGGAGAATACGATTCCCAAGGGAGTGTGAAAGAGACGTACAACCCAGCACCAAAGCAAGCTTTTAACACATTCCTCTCCTGCTCCCATGCCCGGATCCTTTCTGAACTACCTGCCCAGCACCTAGCATTTCAGAGGGCAATGACAGCACAACGAAAGAGTCCCAAGTGTTCCCTTCCACACTACAGAGCACAGTTTGCTAACAAGGATGAAAACAGCTTCATCAGTTCACAAAACACAAATAGGGGACGACCTCATTGGCATCCACTTGACTGACAAGGCAAGCTCATTTCTCCCATTTAACTGACCCAGTTTCTCAGCATACCATGTTAAATCAAGAAGACCTGACTGTGAACCAAAGGACACGCTCCATTTCAAATCTCATTGTGTTAAACATTGCTTCCTCTTTGCAAATAAATGGGAGCATTAAGTCACCTTCCACTGGAATTCCTGCAAGTCTATGAAGCAGAGTTAGGTACTGCTGTATCTGCAACAGGTACAATTGGAGCTAAGTAGGCTGGTCTTTGTTTCTTAGAACCTTGCTCACCTTCCTGGAGAGGAGGAAATACCACTGAGGGTAAATATCATTTATACAATAATCTAGAAGCTAGTAGTTACTTTAATATTGCCCAGCACAGTTGTTAGTCTTAACTGCTAATCGGTAAGTACAATGTTAGTAATGCTAATACTAACTACTAGTGCTTAAATGCTAGTACAAGCAACAGCTTGTACAACCATATTGTTGATAGTAATCCTTAGTATTTACGGAGCAGTAACTATATCAGCTATACTTAACTGAAATTTCTTAAGCTTACTAAAGGCAGTAAGAACCCAGGTATTCGCTGCTCTTATGTAAAGTGAAGGCACCTTGCAACAACTTACATAAAATAAGTTCTTCGAAGGAGAAAAAGTACTTTGAGTAGAAGCCAAAAATAATTTTGAAGTGAAATCTGAAAGCTACACTCTTTTGAATGAAAGACAGGGGGTAGGGCAGGCAGCAGGGCTCACACGGGCAGGAAAACCTTGAACACCCAGATGCGGGAGTCATCCAGAAATTCCAGTTTTAGCAGGTTGAATCTTCAGGACAAACCTCCCTCTCCCTCCCAGCATACACGAACAGATCACAAGAAAGCCAACCTACTGCGTTTGGTTTTGCAGCCAGGTCACTTGACTCTTCTTCACGAGACAACATGAAGTCCTCCTTATAATTAAACATGAAGATAATCCTAGACCGTAAATTCAAGCCTTTTTAGTTTAGATAGGCATGTAATTTAGATGGCATCTTCTTCTGCACATCTCAGTTTCCTTAACTGAAGCCTGGTATATCTTCTGTCAGCATATAATAAATGCGTAGCAGGCATCTGCATGTAAAGCTGAGAAGCACCCATGGCTGTAATTCAGTTCTTTATCTTTGGTCAAGCAATAATGTTCTGCATGCCAGAAGATCAGGAAGATTTCATGCAGGTGTGGCAAGCCCATGTGATGCTGCACCTCTGAGAGCCCTGGTTCCCAAATGCCTCTCTCAGACTTCCAACGTCCTCCACCCCTGGTCAGTTCTCTACAGTTAACATGAGTTGCTCAGTAAAACCTAGGAAGTACACTTCCCAGAGAAAAATATTTCTCCACCCACCAAAGTTCCCCCCAGCTCTCTCCTAACAAGCCAACTGCATCAGTCTGTTTCAAGTTAGAAATAACTGGGCGGAGAGGGAAGAGAGAGGCCTTTCCAAAATTTTAGAATTCCAAAAATCTTTTTAACATACAAAGTTACCTTGGGACAGGCCTATGTTCTGGCAAGACATAAACCAATGCAGTTTAAGTCTGAAAGGCCCCAGGATGTTGCCCTTAAAGCTCGGTACTCAGAGCCCAGATGTTTCTCATGCAAAACACCTGCTCTCACTTTCCAAGAGGGACGTAGGAATGGTTAACTCTGAACACAGACAACATTAGGAAGCAGCAGGAGGGTGTATGGTGTTCTATTGAAATACATTAACATTCACTTTAAAGACTCTCTGATACTGCATAAATACTCTATTAGCATTGTCAGAATATCTGCATACAAGCAGCAGTAAACTCTTTAAAGAAGGAACACAGCGCACAGTAGAAGCCAGTGACAGCAGGCTCAGCACAATACTGCTGCTTAGGTGAGCCATTTGTCCTCAACTAGATGGATGTTAGGATACATTTAGGAACACAGACTGGAAAAACAAAGGTCTTTTGCACCTGCAGGATAAACATGGAGGGAAGCTACGGGCTACTGGATCAAAGTCCTTCATACATAGACATTTATCATGACAGCTGCTGCATCTAATTGGACATAATGAAGTTGTGAAACTGAGGCTTTACACATGAAGTTTAAAGAACCCACAACTAGTTCTCAAATAAGCTTTATCTCAAGAAGTCACCAGAGCTCAGAACAAATTAGATAATCTTTTGGGGTCTACCATCAGAAACATCAGCATGGGGCCAAGTGCAGATAATACAGAATACAGAAGTTTAATATCTCAACTTTTATTATCATTTTAGTCTTTTTGACAATTTAACATCTCCAATATTTATGTAAGTCAGCTAAATATGATCCTTCTGCAATCCTCACAAGGGAAAAGAAAAAATTAGTATCTTACAGGCTTTATCCAGAACACAAACATCATTTCATACCTCTGCTTGGCTTTCTCATTTGGAAACAGACACACACCAATTCAAGTAAAAGCTGAACTCCACACTACAAAGTCACAACAAACAGGGGCAGGGCCTGAAGGCATGAATAACCTAAATAAAAGCTGTAACAGCCTCAGAGCTTCCCCTGAATCCAAGTACCAATGCTGCTGCCTTTTATTCTAATGCTTATGCAGAGGAACAGGTTCTGGAGACTAATGTGCATGGAAAACCCAGAGGCATTCTGGAGAGTCAAAAGTCTGACAAATGCTCACCTGGAGACCAGGCAACAACACAGCCTATCAGTACACAGCTCTTTACACTTTCAATAGACCCTGCATGAACCGCACTCATGCAAGGTACAATGACTGTTGTTCTGAGGTGGAAGAAAACCACATTATACTGGAGCAGGGTGAGCTGTGTGAATACAAGGAAAGTCTATGATTTACTCTTTCATAGGATTATGCCCAGAGGATTTAAGGGGACCAGGAACAACTGTTGGAGAAATGTTCTCAACAACTCTGCTCTTCCCAGATGGAGACATTACAGAATACAAAGCAGTATTTTCATAGATGTGAACAGGAAAGAGCTCAAGGATGTTCAAAAAAATTGAATAATTTCCATTCAAGGATCAAGTCCCTAAGCTAGTTAAGAACTTCTCAGTTTGGAAGAAAATTAACTAAGGCTAGGACATAAGAGCATACAGATTCATCAGTTACATGAATAGGGTGGAAAAGGGACACACGCTCATTGCTCTACCAACAGAATAACTACAGGGCATCACCACTGAACAAGAAAAAAGGTTTTCAAGTAGTGCTATAGCAAGGAGTTTTGTAGATAACTTTACAAACAACCTGAAGGTTATCTAGGACAGCCTTTGTTAAAACATACTGTGGACATTAGAGTTCACATGGTTTCAAGGGGAGACTGGACAAGTTCTCAGAAATCCACTTAGTAACTCATTATATAGGAACTTTCAATACCTCAGCAGCTCAGAGGAAAGCAATGGTGCATTATCCCTGAAATACTCTTCCACAGGCCAACACCAGAGGTGTACTATTAGGCTACAGGGGCTTTCCACCTGACCTACAAGGACAGCCATGTTCTTATACAAAGGAGTCAAAGTGCAGAAGGAACATGAACTCCATTTTCTTAAGGATAAATGGCCTTGTGTAACTTGTTATGCTACTCAGTAATGATGTATGTTCATTCTGCATTCAAGATATGAATCCATTTGTCAGAGGGATTTACTGACTTAATATCCCACCCTTGTGTTTTACCTGTCCATAATCAGTCTCTTTCATTTTACCTCATGGACTTTGGTGAAATGTATCACATGGCATTTGTGAACTTTATAAGTGTGATGATATGGTGTGATCACCTCTGATAGCTTAATAACCTGTTCTACGTCCAATACACTACAGTGCTTACACTTCCCAGTAAGGTACTTCAAATGGTATGCAACAAGCACTATTTGCTCCCAGATAAAGGTAGGTAGGTCAGTGCAAGTCCTGGAATGTCACCTAAGCACAAAGATATTGTTCTTGAGAAGTTATAGATTGTACAGGAAAAGTGACTGGAAGGATCAGGTCCTTCCTGACCCCTAAAATAGCTTGAGGGCTTCCGAGACAAAACTTTCCACAGGCCCTTCACTACAGATGTCTGATGACAAACAAATATGTACCAGTGACTCCCAAAGCATACCCAGAGCACAGTGGGGGCAGAAAACATGCCAATTTTTAACATGGAAAGCTACTCTCTCCCACACTGACATCACCGAGTATCAATTATGCAAATCCACCCACCAATTCACACCACACACTTTGTGCACCTGGAGCTTTCTGTAACCACTTACCTCTACAAAAAGTGAAGCAAGCTAAGCTTTCACAACTGAAGTGTATTCAGCTTAGGTGTTAAAGAATTACTTTAGCTCCCACAAAGATCTCTGAAGTCCAGATCCTATAGCATAAACTCTGAAGTCCTCTACAGGCTAAATTCAGGCACACCACTACAAATGTGAGATTCTTAAATTTCTACTTCTTCAGGTAGCAGGCAGCCCATGAATCTCCTCTATGCATCTGCAGAATGGTGATCTGGCAGAACCAAGCAGCTCTAGACCCATTTCACAAGCCTGCTCAAGATTCATCAGCTGGGTGTCCACGCATTTGCAAACTCAGAGGAGCCTTTCTCACACACCTCACACTGGGTCTAGAGCTACCACAGCAAACAGTGATGTTTTCATGCAAAATCAAGAGATGATAACAGTGATATCTCTGAGTTTTACACAATAGCTAGAGCACTTGCTCCTGAAAGTGGGATGGAGAAGTAAGTGCACAAATACCCTCTCTCAAAAAGGGTAATTCCATACTCCCTTCTCGAAGCTAGCAGGCAGCCACAGACCATGTGTAGGAGCGCAAGCACTTCTTACATTGAGCCTATGTAGTAGGTAGCCAAATACAAGTCCTTAGTCATCAAGCAACAGTTTCTGTTGCTTACTCAATTAGAAGATGAAAGTCCCACATGTTAATTCTTAGACTAAGGATTTTTACTTCGACAGCTGATAGTATCAGGTGCTCATCAGTCACAGCTGAGCACGTGGCTGCTACTCATGCTCTCTCAAAGGTGACAGCAGATGCGGAGAAGGCAGGTGACTTTTCCCCCATTATGAAATAGGAACTAGAAAGAAAAACAAAATATGGATTTGAATGGATGAGCAACATGGAGCTATTCAATATGGTTAGCTGTTACACTGAGCTATGCCTTGTTTCCAGCCTCACATAGTAACAATTTTCTCTCTTTCCTAAGGGAAAGGATCCCATTCACTGCTTAGTAAAACCACAGATTTCAGTTGCTTCTGCAAAAAGCTGTACTTCTCATCTCATAGGCTAAATGCTATCTAATTCTGAAAACAGGCTTCAAAGCAGTCACACAAGACAGCTAAAATATATTACTTAACACAGAATGCAGTGTGGTTCAGTGATCTTGGGCAGCACTGCCTTCCTTCAAGGTCAACCGAGTGATTATGGGATTTACAGTGCACATAAAGCTCTTTGGACACAGAGTGCCAAACAAGAACACCACCAATGCGTGAATCTTCAGTGGTCATCGAGAAGTCTTACTCTCAAAAAAGTCCTGACGTACCACAGCTGTTTTCATGCCAGAGGAAGACGTGGGCAGAGGGAGGGGGAGGAACAGGAAGGCTTATCTCCCCCCTTAAGAAGGCTAAGAAATTCTTTAAGTAGTGACTAACATAACAGTTAACACCCTTGACTTCTCTGCAGCATCTAACATCCCAGAACAAACAGTCCTCAGAAACGCTTACTCAGCTCGTATAGTAAATCAGGATTTTGCAAAATTGTGAGCTCAGTCTCTTATAACTTCAGTCATCTGTGAAATACTCTTTACACTTATTAATAGAATTCTCCACCTTCCTTTGCAGCTGAGTGGGAGTTATCACATTTGGCAAATGGAAGCTTCCTTACATTTCCGTTTTGCACCAGAGTATATTCCTCCTGGTATCAAGTAGACTGCATTGGGTACTTACTTACAAGGAAAGGGTAAGATTTTATTCCTGACTAAATCTATAGCTATCCATAAGCTAAGAGTATTTTAATTAATTATGAGCACTTAAAGAAAAAGATAAAAAGATATTAAAAAATATATTCTTAGTTCACTTACAGCAATCTGCTGTGAAGAACTTGGAAATAAAACTGCTATGTGTAGTTAGAAGATACACAGTCAAAAATAAATTAGGAAGATCTGGGCACAATTACTAGTATTAATTTCTTGTATGTAGAACAAATTCCTACCGCAACACTTGCATCTCTGGGCTGGCTTATGGAAACTTGCTGAATTTTAATAACAGAATCTGTTCACAGACAGCTAAAAGTCTGGCTGAAGGCTTGCATGCTGTCTCCAACTGTTTGTTGTTTTTTTCCCAGCATTCATGTATATTCAACATCAAACACGTATGGAGGACTTGTCTAACCATGCAATGCCTAGCACACACTAGCACAACATAGGGCGGGGAAAAACCTTTTGAGTCATCAGTTCTAGTTCCCCACTCCTACAAGCAGGAGCATTAAATTGTGTCCTTGTCAAACTTTATCTTAAGGGATGATAACTCTTGGAACAGCTCAATAAAAAACCCACAAGAACAGGGGTAAAAAAAAAAAAAAATTTAAAATCACCTACCAATAAAAAACCAACCACACACACTTAACTGCTCTAATGTTTAGAATTCTCTTACACCACAAGTTCTGCTTAAAGCAGTTCTTCCTCTTCTTTGGCACTTAAACTCCTTATGTTTCATAGAGGGGAAGGAAGAGCTAGCTTGTTTAATTCTACCAGGCTAAACTTGCCAAAAACTCTTATCGTGAGGTGGCTTTCTGCCTCTAGTCATCCAAAAACCCATCTCTAAGTTCTGCTTTGAATTTCTCTCTCCTGGACATAGATGATAAGTATGCAAGGAAAGATCTCAATAGCACCTTCTGTTAATGCTTTCCATTCAAGAAACCCTATGCATTGCAGATAACATGGACAAGAGAGTCATACTGCCACCATCCATATTCTCCTATCATATATAGTGAGGGACCTTCTTCCCCCTACCCCTCTAAGTTTAACTACTACAATAGGACCTTATTACCATCAACCCTCCAATCCCTTTATACAGTGCCCCCCCGTATCAATAATACCCCCCTCAATCAACACCATGGCATTAGCAGATTTCATGAGCATGCTTTGCTTCCCGACCACAAGCCATTAATAAAAGTATTTAAAAAAAAAAAAAAGGCGCTTCTGGATATTATTCACTTGTATGTTCTCTTTAGCACCAGACTCCATTTACTGCTGTCCTCTCTACAGAGTTTTACATACATGCGCCCAAGTATTAGAAGTTCTTGTGTGACACTACATCAAACACGCTACTGAAACGCTGAATTCATTTCTCATGAATTCTCTAGAAGCTTTTTCTTCTAGAGAAAACAAAAACCAACCCAAACCTCAAACAAAAAAGCCCTCCACCTTCACTAAAGTAACAGCGAATGCAGCTAGGTGAGATCAAATGAACAGGCCTATAGACTAGAGATCATGTTTCCTCCTCTTTCAGTAAGTACTGTTCATTAGTCCACAGCCATGCTGTTGTAGACACAATTTATAAGATTGGCTTGTTTTGCAAAAGGATATAATTCTGCTGGAACACCATCCATTCAATGAGTCAAACAGAAATAAGCTAGTAACATGCATCTATGAAAAATGCAAACAGCACAGACACTCCAGTAATGAAAAGATGCCAGGCTGAGTTTATTCACTGTTTCACTTCTTCCCAGGTAACACAGCAAGATTTGGCCAAGATGACATCTCTTGCATTTCCTTACATAGCAATTCACCAGCTGTAAAGCCCAAGGAATCTCTGCACAGACTAGATAGAAATTATGTATCTGAACTGTTGATGAGCTCCCTCCCAGCCACAACCCCTCCACTAACTGGGTACAAGTTACATACTTACAGCTTACCTCAGAGACAACTCATTATTTTGTAACTGTTACACATGGTAGAATGCCTGCATGAAATTATAGATTAACACTTGCCTATATTAACAAATGTATTTATTTCACAATTATTTTCTGGACTGTTACTAAAATTAGAGCATTGTAAACATGCATCAGATCCAACTAATTGTGATTAAATGCTGCCACAGAATCTGCAATACTGCTGACTTTCTACACTTCACTTTGGTACACAATTAAAACAAAATCACTAACTTTCCAGTGCTAATAGGCTTAGTACCTGTTTACTGTGAAAGAACGAATTACAAACACTACCTATAAGCTTTGTGCATGCAAGCACAGTTTTTGTTAAAAATTTCATATAAAGGTTTAACTTAGTAGTTTGGGGGTTGGGGGAGAGCTGCCAAAATACTGCTATCATCTTAATTTTCACTTGTAAAGAATGGATGACCAATGTGTCAAACTTAACCCACAGCAGCACGAAGACTGCCAAGCAACATCATATTTACTTATGCCATGCAGACAAGACGCATGCAAACAAGCATAGGTAATAAATATTTAGTACCCATGTCAAATACTCATCAGAAACTAAAACTACTTCACTGTGTGTCCCAAGAGTTCATGCCATCATTCCTCACACATGCCAAAGGCTGTTGTCTCACTTGTCCTGAGCACAGTTCTGCCTCTGGAGCGACAGCTTCACATCTTCTCCCCCTGTTCTCTACAAACTGACAGAAATCCTATTTAGCTGTATTAAGACTAAATGAGCTGGGTTGGGAAGGATCCAAATCCAGTCTCAGTCGGAAGCAGTGTGCTTTATTAAAATAACCTGTGCAAAACTCCTCCTTTCTGTATGAAGTAAGGTAGCAACTACCCCTATGCAACAGTAGATTTTAAAAAAAAAAAAAGCCACTTATATTGTACAAACTATTGACACAGTCTGGTCCATGAATCCCAGCTAGTAGGTCACGTCTCACAAACCATTATCCACCTTGGCTATTCAGTCAAGAAACAAACAAAAATCACCATCTAGGAGGGAATATGAACATAGTCATGTCAGGTAAAAGGATGAACGCAGCCTTATGTTTTCCACAAAGTAAAAGAGTTTTTCCACACTTATCCATGGCTTCCAGTACGATTTAGGCCTAAACCAGGATTTCAGATTATTCTGACCAGGATATTTCAAGAAAGCACTCCGCAATTAGCAAATGGATAATAAGGCAGAGAAAGATTATTCACACATGACCTTTTATATCCATGCTTTGTAAACCATTTGCTCCTCCAGCTGCAGAAGGGTTCCTTCTGTACCTATTTTTATATGCAGTAATAAATCACCTCCTACTAACGAAATACATCTTAAGACTGAACAGTTCTTAAAATGATTGAGCATCCTTTTTTTTTTTCCCTTAAATTTTCAGTAGGTTTACAGAAACTGCAATGTTAACCCAAGCACTCCTTTGGGGGGGGGGTGGGTGGGGGGTGTGTAAGTTAACCTCACTATAATGTTATGGTGGTAAAACATCAATTGCTTATTACCCTTAAGATAAGCTTGTTTACTCTTTATTTCACAAGGTGTAGCTAATACTTACCCAAGTCCTTCACTGCACTGCATTTTAAGAAATATTGCCTCTATCGAAAATAGATAGCAACAACAACCTGTTCCGATTATGCCCTTCAGAGTTCAAAAGTGGGTCTGCTCCAATGACGGCTCAGAGCTTTGCATCAGGCAGTTGGTTGCCCAAGGGAATTATCGTTTCTAACTGACAGAGGAGCAGCAGACTTTAAAACAAAACAAGTAAAAAGACCCACCAGATGATCAGGAAGGGGTGGGGGGTGCGTCAAGAAAAAGGAGAGATGAAAGACAGCCAAGTTTTTAAATTGAAAAAAAGAAAAGTAACCAAAACCCCAACCAAAACACCCTACACACAAACAGAAGAAACGGGGTTTTGATAACAGCTGGTAAAGAGCACTGTGGAGAACTGTATTAACAGTCCCTGTATTTAGCTTTTAGATCACAAAGCAAGGAAGGGGAAAAAAAGGTTTCTCCCGCGTTTACAGACAAATATGTGTTTCCTGTACATAAATACACGGTCCATGCAAATAGTAAATGGAAGTCAGATCAGTTTTGCCATCTCTCCCACAAGTGGGAGTGCGTTGGAAGCAATTCTTTCAAGAGTTGCTCGGGAGATCTGTATGCTGCCATCATGGAGTACTGCAGAAGCCGGAGCCATCCACCGTTCCCCCTCTCCAGCACTGCTCCCCAGGCTCCTTCCCGCTCTCCCAGCGGGGCGCTGGGACGGGAAGGGAAGGGGAGGCGCGGCGCCTCAGCCCACCCGAGGAGCCGCTGTCCCGCCAGCGGCCCGGCGCCCGCCCGTTACACCTCGGCGCCGAAAGCGAGCTGCTCCAACTGCTCCTCCCGCCTAAAGTTGGCTGGGTCTGGAGCTACCGGGTAAGGCGCGGGGGGTGCCCGCAGCTCCCTCCTCGTACCGCGGAGAACTTCTGCGAGCCCAAAAGCCCCGTCCCGGTACCGGGAGCTCGGGGGCTTAGACTCAGTTGTCTCAGTGGAAGCGGAAGGAGCCCGGCGAAAGCGCGATGCCGCAGCCCCAGGGGTGACAGCTCCGCCAGGCGCCCAAGCTCGGGCAGCCCCTAAACGGCCCCGCGGAGTGCGTGCCTGCCCGCCTGCCTCCCTTCCTTCCCTCACCCGTGCCCCGCTTACCGGCTTCGGCATTTTGCAGGCTGCTGGTGCTTCTACTCCTGAAACAAACGTTCATGCAGCGGCTGCCTCGCCGCAGCCGAGTGCCCCGTGAGGAGGAGAGGGGTGAGGAAGGAGCCGCTCTGGGCCACAGCACAGCCCACGAGTGCGGCGCCAGCCACCCGGCGGCGGTTAAGTACGCAGGTGGGGCCGTGGCGGTGACTCAACGCCGCCGGCCATTATCCGCCGCTCCCCCCGGCGCTTTCCGAGAGCGGCACCGGCCTCGCCCAGCCACCGAACACCCCCCGGCGGCCTCGCCTCGATGTCCCCAGAGCGCAGGGGGACCCCACGTTCCGGAGCGCTCAGTCTCTGCAGAGCGAGAGGCAGACACCCGCGAACTGTCGCCAACAGGTGTCGGAGGGCGGCGCCGCGCCGGTAACCTCCAGGCACAGCTGAACCGCGGCGGAGCTTTCCGTCTTCCGTCGTCTCCTCCCTGTGCCCTCCACAGCACGACCCTCACCCGTGGTGCTAAGCCCCGCCACCTACACACCGCAACATGGCCGCCTGGGCGAGACCCGCCGCCACGCCCGCACCTGCCGCAGCTGGGGCCCAGCGGGCCGGCCCGCTTGGGCGCGGTGGGGCCGGTGTTTTCCAGTCCTGCAGAGGGCTCAGGGACGAGAAGGGTATGAGGGAGGGCTGCGATGTGCGGGCTCACCGGCGGCCCTGCCTCCAAGAACGGGGCACCAGTTACTGCTTCATGCGATGGTGGGCACTGGTGCTTCTTGGGTTTTATTGATAGTCTGTAACAGTCGCTGTTTCCTGAGGTGCAAAGTCGGGAGATAGGGCTACTTAGCAAAACGCAGGATTGCACTGTGTATTAAAGCACGTTTTCAGCCATAGGAGCAAGAGATAAATATTTGAAAATCCATGAAAAGAGTATACTTCAGTTGGCCCTGATCCTTCATCAAGACTAAAAAAGATCACTCAGACTAACAATTTATAGGCACACAGAGATGACAAAGTCTGTGTCTTTGCCCCTTGTTCCTTCTTCCTCCTCCTCCATGTGAACGCACTCCCGCAGCTGAAGTGCCTGCCAGCTCTGCAGGAGCTGCTGGCCTCCCACATCTCCTCGCCTGGCTGGTCGCAAAAGCACATTGTATTTACATAGTCATGGGCAACGGCCTGTAGAGGACAGCCCTTCCGCTGTGCCGGCAATGGCATCCAGTCGAGCTGTGAAATTAAGTAAATCACACAGCCTGGACCCGAGCTGCTGCCTGCGACATCCCCACTTGAAGCGGTGTCTGGCTGTTTGGTCAGAAAAGGCAGAGGACAAGATGAGGGAGGCACAGGACAAAGCAAATAACAACCCACTCAATGGAAAATATATAGGGCAGGAGATAGCCTGGGAATGTTCAAGGGATGGTAACAAAAAGGACATTCCTAACAAATATAGGTCCTGTATTGGAGGAGATCAAAATGGTGTCTTCCCTTACAGAGTCTACTTGGCAGCCATTGGTAGTGCCCCATTGAAATAAAAGAATCATTATGGTGTCAGGTCTGTGAGAGAAAGAGGAGAGCAGCAGTGACGGGCTCAGAGAATTCACAGTTGTATTCCTGTTGCATGATCCTCAGGGATTACGGGAGGCTTTACCATCAAAACAGAGGCATGGGGGTGGCAGCTTGCAACAGCAGGTGAGACAAAACAGTCTGAGCTGAACAGCTACCAAGAAAAGGGCTATGGGAACAAACATCTTTGAGAAACAGATTTGGCCTCCATTTTCAGATGAAACAATTCCACTAAGATTTACGTGGGTCCAGTTAATTTAACAAAATATAATTTGTGGAAAAGACTTTCCATGCTCTTCTCTTAAGCAAAAAGTTTATGCTGGGATTCATGCCTTGTCCAGTAGGATGGTGCTCGAGGCAGACCAGACCAAATTATCATGGTGTTTTCAGTAGGCTACCAAGCACAAAGAACAACCATTCCAGGTAAGGAGTGCTGTAAGAACCCAGCTTTTGCAGCTCTCACTCAGAACCCTAGTTTGTAGGGTGTTGGTTTTTTTTTTTTTTTTGGGGGGGGGGTGTGGAAAAGGATAGAGAGATTTTCATCCTTAGTCTTAAAATCCAGATTTTGGCTGTGATTGGGGGGGGGGGGGAACAGCCAGAACAAGTATGTATGTCTGCATAACCTAGAAACAGGGTTGAACAGGAAGCCCATTTCCATCCTGGGAGATTTCCATTCCCCAAATCCTTTCCTGTCCATAGCTCGACATGGGCTCAGAGACCATCCCCCTGGGGATCCATGCTGGAGCAATTCCATGCCAAAGTGATGCCTCACTTAATCATAATTTCTTCAGTGTCTTGGATCAGTCGGGAGTTTTTTCCACGTTATTTATATATTCAAGCTTAAACCCCTGATTTTTTTTTTTTTTTTTACACTTACCATTTGCTGCTTCCTAACTATACAGACCTGGAGCCAAAAGGAATTTAGGTGACTAATAATTAAGTGTGGCAACATACAATCTTTAGGTTCCTGTTTGCCACGGCACATAACCTTAGTGTGCCATGCTCCCACAATCACCTGCAATGCATGGGGAAAGGTAGGTACCTCAGTGGTATCCAGAACTCCCAGCTTACTCAGCACCGCTCCACCCAAACCCAACCACCATGAACATACTCAGCTTACACAGGAAGAATTGTCTTCTGTGGAAGGAACGAGAACAACTGCCATCTTGGAGTACACATTAGAGAGCCTTTGCCTCCCGGCTGGGCTTTTGCCTTCTGCTAGGTGTGTTTCCAAACCCTCTTGCCTGCAGAGCATGGTGCCTTACTAAACTCTCAGCTAGGTGGGGTAGCGAGGTGTCTTTGTAACAGTATCAAACTCTCTTTTATAGCTGGGTCCCTGAGCTCCTTCTTTTATATTTCTCTCCTCATCTCCCCCCCAAAGGATGGGAAGGTATATAATGCCAGCCCATTCTTCCCTTTTATGCAGAAGCCTACTCACACTTTGCAGATGCCAACCAATCTGGCTCCCCTTTCCTCCAGAGGTGGGGTGAAACCCCTCAGTTTTCTGGTTTTCCTGGAAGTGTCCTGACAGTCAGCATATTGAATTTTTGGAGCCTGGGCACCATGTAAAATACCGATGAGCATCGCCTGAGAATGTTTACAAACTTAATCCCTTTTGGAGTCTGGGTGAGGGAATATTGGAGAAAGCATGAAATGGATGCAAAGGCCTCATCAAGACAGCCTGGGGCAGAAATACAAATATGAAAAAAAGCAGATACAAATGTAGAAGGTGGGGAAATTGAAAGACCTATGGAACTTGGTAACTTTAGGCATTAATGAAGGAAGAGAGATTTTATAGCCACCCTAACTACAGTATCTTCAGTCAGACCTTACAATTAAGCATAAGACCTAAATCAAAATGAAGCCTTTAAGTTACAGGATTAAGACCTGCTCTGATCCATCACTCATTCTTAACTTGCTTTATTAAGAGGATAACATTACTAACAATTTACAGGAATTACTAAGGCAGAGGAGGTGATGAAAGGATCTCAATTGCTCAGCAGGTCAGTAGCAGAACCCAGTTTCTGTTTTCTTCTCTCTAACAGTTCCTGTACCTTACTGACCCCTGACCAAACTCTTTCATCCTCCTCAAGCCTGCCTTTCCTGTTTCAGAGAGAAGACCCATTTAATTTTCCTGTTCTACTTTAATAACATTGCAACTTTAGGTAAAACATTTATGAATTCCAAGTCCTATAGTTATAAAGTGGTTTTTGCTTAACAGGCATGGTGCCAGCCAATTTTTAGTTAACAGAAAACTTCCTAAGACAGACTATCCTGGAACTGGGAAACATGGAATCTTGTGCCATAAAAACATCATGTAAAATCAATAGTCTCAACAAGAAACAGACCTGAACTCCCTGCTTCTCCATATAGAAAGCTTCATCTAGGTTTGACAAGACATAGCTGGAAGAGTTTTGCAGCATCTTTGCTGGTTTGTTTGCAGTTTTACTCTGGGGCTACTTTCCAGTTTACTAATTGGGAAGTAGTAGCCAACTCTGTCTTCTCGATAACTGACAGACTGTGTATTTGGTATAGCAATTAAAATAAAGGACATTCAGTATAGTAGTTAAAGGATGCCATGTTCTTAGCTGTGCTGTATAGATTTAATGAATTTGCCCTCATCTAAGACAGTCAAGAGGGGGATTTTCTTTGTCAATTGGAAGAGCTGTAGGAGAAAAAATAACCTTATGGTGTTATTGGCAATAGCTTATTTTTCATTGTGCATGACTAAATAGGCAGCTTATTCCCCATTGCAGTTTCTGAAATTTTGGCATTATAATTCCTGAAATGTCAGACTCCAGGAAGCATGGCCAAGGACCTTAGCAGTTCTAGTTCCATCTGCACTGAGAACTGCTTCCCCACTGCCCACACTGAGCTTATTGAAAACCCAATGAATTCAGGTCACAGTGGACCAGCATCTATTGACAAAGCACTGTTGACATTCTCTGGGTTTCTTTTGAAGGGAATATATGAGGTAAAAGAGTGCAAAGCTTGTGCCTCATTTTTGGTTGTTCCTAAATGAGAAGCTGCTGCCAAGTTCAGTTAATGTTTTTTTCCCAGTAAGCGTGAGTTCCCACAAGTTGTTTTGTTTTTTTTGTGTAACAGACTGTTAGGTGGGTTCAGGCCTGGAAATAAACCTCATTAAATGATCCAATGGCTACATGCTGGACAACCTTTATCTTTGCATTCGTTTTATTTTCCAGCTGCACCCCTAAGTATTCATTGAGATTACCTGACCCTCCAATTGATCATCATGGAGCCCTATGGGGACATGCTAGGTTATGAAGAAATGTGTATATATATAATGAAGTTTATGAAGGATTATTTTTAAATGTGGTAAGAAGGAAAAAGATGCAGACAAGACTCCAGGCTTTTATCTGGTTTGTTCTTACCTTCCATCAAAGGAGAGAAAAAAATAAGAAGATTATGAACATCTTCTCAGGAAAAATTCTGAACAGTCCCAAGGCCAGTTTGCTTTCAGTTTGTATGACAGCTGTCTTAGTAACAACTCCAGTAACACATTCTTCACTCTTCTTCCACAGGAGACTTCCACAGGAAGTAATGCAAAGTGTGCAATAAAATCTTCTGAAACAAAACGTAACTTGGTATTTACATTTTGAGTACACTGAGACTGAGAAATTATTCATAATAGCTGGGGAAGCCAAGACATAGCAATAGGCAAAATACAGATAAATACTACTTAAAGGCAGGTTTAAACATGCATGTAATCGGGAAAGGAAAATTGATGGTAATCATCTCTGTAACCGAAATCCACAATGAATTATTGATCTTACCAACAAAAATAAACAAATAGAAAAAGCATGGAGTTTTCTGAATCTATTGAATGAGAGCAATCATATTACAAAGCAGTGCTTAAAAATGCATAAAACAACAAATGCAGTTTGTGACATACTGAATTTGTGGAGATAATACCACATGTGTAAATCCAGCCACGTTTGTCCAAGACACAAAGCAAATGGAAAGTAGGGGCAATGCAGCTTTTACATCTCAAAATGAAATACTGATTTTAACGTGTATGAAAGGAAGGGCGTTCCCCTGGTTAAGTAATCTCTATTCCACCTTGATATCTTCCTTTGTGATTTTTTTATTTGGAATCTGATTAAAAGCAGAGCTGAGTGCCATGTACTGCAAATACCCCCTGCACATCTGAACTCTTTCTGTGGGGACCAGCTCTTTCGGTTTTGTTTTTGTTTGTTGGTTTGTTTTTTTTTTTAACATCAAACTAGAGATGTAAAGAGACATTGTTGACAGAAACAGCAGGTCAGATAATGTTAGGTAACTTAGCTTGTGCTAAATCAAGCCCAGATGTGTATTTAGAGCAGGTGTGAGTAGTAAGGAAGGTGGTGGCAAAATAAATGCTCACTGGTTGATAGAGAGAAAAATAATTCATCCGTCTATGTACAGGAGGTTTTTTACTCCAAGTTGTTTTATAATTATATATACTGCTGACATGTGTATTGTTCTCACTGTGGCTGTAAGAGTTCAAAAATATAAATAATTAGCCATTTCAACTAACTAAGAATGCCAAAATTCAGAATTTCAGGGATAAGAGTACAGAGTTCAATGCACAATTAATGGAGATAGAGTACACTTTCTTTTCCTGTGATATGATGCTGACTCACACCTTTTAAGATCAGAAGGACCATGTTGTTTGACTTTCAGCACAAACTAAGCTGTTGAGTTTCACCTGGCAATTCTCAAATTGAGCCTGTAACTTTAGAAAAGCCTTATACCCCCATTTCAAGACTGAATGACAGTGATTCTACTTCCTGCCCAGTTCTCTCCACAGCCAAGTGCTCTTTCAGGACTGGCAGTTGTACCTCCCATTTTAAAGGTCTTCTCCAACCTAGTTAATTCTGTGATTCAGTTTCAGAAGATGCATTATCTGTAATGCAATCTGCAGTTACATACTTAGTCATGATAAAACATGGCCCTTGCCTCAGCCGTGCAGTTTGGAGCTAGTTATCAAATGGCCATTTTCTCCTATTTTTCCCTAATTGACACAGGAAGAAGTTCTGGATGCAGAGGTTACCAGGTGAAGTTCAGAAGGTCCAAATATCACTTTAGACTATTTTTATGCTCAGGACTGTCTCTTTCAGATTATCTTCCCATATTTAGCCTAGCTTCATTTAAGTGCTTTATGCAACAAGGTCTCTCCCCTTTTGAACATTAGAAATCAGGTTTATTTTGTAGTGTAAGGCTAGTTATCCTTAAAAACAGCATTCAATAGCAAGAGAATCAGAAAATATGTAATATTGGGGGCTGCTGTTTATTACTGGTCTGTATATGAGCTTTCCTGATCTGCATCACTTTCTTCTGCTGTAGACAAGAACATTTCCAATCACCATTAGGAGCTGAAGTTATTTCTGCTCCGCTCAGGCTCCAACTGCCCAACAGCAGTGCACACTGCATAGGGAACTCCCAGTGCTGGATTAGGAAAGAATATACAATGGAGACTTCTCTCACAGATAAAGGAGGGTAATTTTGACCTTAGTATGTCATGAGTAAGACACTGAGCTGGAGTCTGAAGTACAAGAATCCACCTATCTCTTGGGAAATCCTCTGTTTGCCCTGTGATAACACAATTATGCTGAAAACAGGCAGGCACTGATAAAGACGTAAGACTAAGTACAAGGCAGGTATAAGCAGGGTGACATTGCTAAACAAAGCAAAACACTGCCCACTTTCACCAGACCTGAATTTTAACTCTAATATTTTGCAAGGGCTTACATGGAACTGTACCTCAATTAAAGATTCATTCATGAGAAAAAGCTATTTGGGTTTCATAGCAAACAGCTCATACACAATTTACAAATGGCTACATATATCCTTAATTAGTTTTCAACAACCCTGCTAAACACTGAGAGCAAACTAAATCCATTGTATGTCAAGGCTGCAAATACATAGTCACTTTATCTAATCAGCCCCAGCAGCCCTAAAGCCAGTAACTCAGAAACAAAGAGGCTACCAAACCAAGTAAGTTCTGTGAGGCCTCCCTGGAGAAGAAGGGGATCAAGTTGATTACTGCTCACCTGTCACACTGAGGCATACAGGCAACTTGAAACAAAGGGAGTTTTCAGTACTTCCCAGTGACACACCTAGTTTGTGAAGTAATTACCTCTGACGCATGACACAAAAGATAAACACCAAGTTTTGTAGCATGTTGTCTAGCAACTCCTCAAAACACTTTGGAAAATATCATTATGCTACCACTAAAACTGCAGGTGAATTTCACCTGTTTGCAGCAGGTAACTCATGACCTAGGTACTAATTGAGCACCACTTCAGCCTTCAAAATAGAGCTGAAGTACTGCCTCACATATAACCAGGATTTCACACAGATTTGATTTGCTCCTTAGGCAAAACAGGGCTCAGCTCACTGTTTCACTTACTTAATTTGTCTTTTGAAGATAGCATGATGAATTATTTGGTCTCTTTTAATAAAAGACAAATGTAAGATGAGGAGGAAAAATCTGTAACATGTAACCTTATGATCACTTTCTGTGCCATGGGTTCATCTGCATGACCTCTCAACAGTTGTTAGCAATGCCTTTGGAGCTGGGTTTGTTAGTCCACTGTTCTGGTTTGACCTTCAAGTGCTTATAGTGTGGGAGGAGAAGGGTGAGGTGCTGCTGGACTCCAGAAGCAGGGTGTTGTGTCCCTTCACCTGGTATCAGTTGAGGGTGAGGATCTGGGTGACTCCAGAGCTAGTGGTTCATGAGCTAATTGCTCAGTATGTTTAATTATTCTGGAGTGGTAAAAAGCATTGTTGCAGCAACCAGACATGAAGTAGAGTTTCTGTATCCAAGAAGATTGTCTGTTTTCCCCAACTACGTCATTTGGCCTTGAGGACTTCGCTTTGGTTTAGCACAAATATATATCCGTTAGAGACTTTCATAGGCTTTATCTCCAAAGCCAGACCCAGCTCAGTCCTAGATCTGAGAGAGACCAGGAGCAGGAGGGCGGGAAATACCTTGTAGACATGAGTGAACCCTATTGTCACTAAGATGTGCTACACTGTTATGTGTGGAATTTTGCTATGAGAAAGTGGGTTTCTGGTGTTGTTCTCCCTAGCTGTGGTCTGCCTGCCAGGGCAGATGTAGAATGAGGTGCCAGTATGTCAGGTATGGCCTTATTTTGCATAGTTCAGTTTTAAGGTGAAGTGCTGTAAGCACTTGGCATGTTGTTACAGTAAGGGCTTCATAGTAGGCCATACCAGGTAACATGGCCTGTTTTTGACTCAGCTTGTTGAAGCTAGTCACCCCAGGAATGGCCTCCGTTCAGAGCGTCCAAGTGCTCTGAGCCTAGGACCATGAGTAGCTTCTTGCTGACTGTCTGTGGAGAAACTGGTCATTAAGGGTGGTTTGCAAAAACCTGCAAGAAGGGCTCAGCCCACTCCAGGCCAAGCCTCTGGGAAAGTTCCCTGTCCTGCTATCCATGGCTGCTCTGCCAGGCAGGACAGCAACACCAAGTGGGAAAACAGTCCTGGCCACTGACCTAGCTTCCCTTCACCTGCCTGACACCATGAGGCAGGAAAATGCCAGAAGGCCCTTGGAGAGGACAACAAAACAGGGTGTGCATATGCAGCTAATTCATGGGGTGGAGTAACAGCTGGACATTGCAAAGAAAGACACTGGTCTCACAGGTGGGGACCACCAACAGAGCAGATGTGCCTGTAAGGGTTCGGGGGCATCCTGGAGACTTGCACCTAAGGTGCTCCCAGAAAGCAATGTGGACAGCACAAATGAAAGCCCTTCAACTGCACTATTTATCTCTGGATCTGAGAGAACCAGGAGCATAAGGGCTGGAAACAACAGGCGCAAGTGTTTCTAGCAACACAAAATTTTTTCCAGTTGTGTTCAAACCAATGGGAACTCTAGTGATCCCTTTAGGAGGCTGTCCCATAAGTGAGCAATGTCACAGGAGGGAACAGTTTTCTAATGTATTATCTCCCCTAAGATCTAAATGTGCTCCTTCCCTGCATTGCTCTCAATACCCTCCACCCCTGTCACCTGAAATAACTGCTCACTCATCACCTTAGTGGGTTTAGCCATGCTGTGCAAATCCAGGGAGATAAGAAACAATATTCTTTAGATAACAGCACAGTCTTGCACAAAGTTCTTTCTTGTCTCAGAGTTCAGTCTGCACCCTTATTTTTTTAAAAAGGGATGTAACAAACCCCCCCTCTTTACAGGAATTACCTTAAAATGCAGCATGCAGTATCATTTGTGCAGTGCTAAGGACTTTTGAAATAGTGGTGGTGTTGCAAGTAAGATTATGGCCACCATTTTCCCCAAGGTTGCCAATGTGTAATATTTGAAACAATCTCTATTTTTTCTGTGTTTCAAGCAGCAATTAAGTATTGTGTTTCAAATGCTACCACACAGCAATAGTGAGTAAATAATGGCTTAAATAAGAAGTAAGAAAAAGATTTGTTTGCTTTTGCAAGTATTAAATTTCAGCAGGACAATCTAACTCAAACAAAGCCCTAAACAAAAGTTTCTGGAATTCCTGACAACCTGAGTTTCATGTTAGACAAGCAGATAATCAAAATGATCTCTCCTGGCTCTAAAATCTCTAACCACTGATTTTTACCGTGGCTGTAAAATTCTGAGATTGCGTTTTTTAACTTGAGGTGTAACATTTTTGTTTAAATTTTTAGTGCATGCGGAAAACAATTGCAGCAACTACACATGGTTAAATGCTTATTTTGGTAATGAGTATCCTTAAAAAAAGAAAACTCAATCCAAACCCCAAAAAACGAACCAGTCAAACTTGCACTGACAACACTGCAGGATTGAAATGTGAATTTAAGTTATTTTCTTGTTCTTCTCATAACCTGGTTATGCCTCCCTTTAGAAGAAATGCAATGATATGTACCCAGATGGATTCAAACTCACATTCCGTAAGCAATCTCAGGACATTAGCAGAAAGGTAATTGAATAATTTTTGGACTCGGTAATTAATTGTGGAACACATTTACAGGAAACTGAGCTGCAGTGGAACCCTACTTGTAGAGAAGAGAATGAAAGCTGCAAATTTCAATGTGAACTTGTGAGTCCATTCCCACACGACTCAAGCTTGCAATCCTAACCCAATGTCAATGCCCTTCAGAGTCAAGACCAGTTCTATAACTGAGAGATTTAGTGGAGAAAATTCCATAACTTCACTAGGACAGGCTCCCATTGTAATTCTTAATTGGTTACTTTAGATTACTCTCTCAGCCAACCCCTGTTAATGTGAAATGATAACCTTGAACTCTGTTCATGGTTTAAGTATTATCGAAAGACCTGCACATAATGTACAGGGACAAAGTCAGAAACTCTTGCACCTGTGTGAGGTCAGAATCAGGCTGATTCTGTCAGCCTGATCACAGAATCACAGTAATCTAGCTGTTTATGGGCCTTATCAAACATCACTGTGTGTGCTAGTCTGGGAATAGAGTTTTCCGGCCTGATTCTGCTACTTTTAGCCATGGTGCTATTACCTGATTTCTTATGCAATCTTATTTAAACACCAGTAGAAGTGGAAGAGGTGAGTTCTGTGTTCTCTAGGAAACTTGAAATGACATGAATGGAGCAAATCAGCGGTTCAGCAATTATAAAAAATTGAGGTAATTCAGGGAAGTTGAAGCAGTCTTGGCCAGTACAGTTGCCCTGTTAATTTTCCACTCAAGCAAGTGCCTGTGTTCTTTGTCCTGGAAAGAAACAGATGAGAAATTCTTTAAAATAACAGATTCCTTTTAATCTAATTTTTTACGTAATGATTTTCAGCTTTCTGTTGTTGTGCTTTTTATCTCCAATATATTTTGTAGTATTATACACATTCTATATATATTGTGTTCTATGTACACATTAATTACATCTGGCTTTGATATGCACAGATTCCTCTCACTCCTTTGAGAAGACTAGTGGTGCCACTGTTTGGTGGCACTGCTCAAGTGAGGAAGGTCAGCCAGATTTGGTTCACATCACACAAGGATGGAGAGGGTAAACATGACCCTGCTCCTTGAATTATTGAAGTATCTCCTTTACTCCTCCTTCTAGGATTATTATCTACACAAGATTTCCAATTTGGATGTATGCTCCTCTGCACCCATGTGCTCCTTCCTAGAGCTCACTCAACAATTCCTTTTGCATCTTCTGACCTGAAGCTGCTTTTTCAATAGTTGTTTACCCAATGCCTGCTCTGTTTCCTTTCACAGCCTGTCAATGGTGCCCTTCAAGCCACTGCATGGTTCAGATCCTCTCAACTCTCCCCATTCCTCCTCATCCCACCTCCCTCACTCCTTACCCCAGCTGGCAGCTGGGAAGGCAGCTGCACCAAGGGTCTTGGTTCTCCCACAGGCAAGGAAGGAGAGGAAAGCACAATGGAGTGAGGAGTGGAGTGATCCCTGTTGTTCAAAGTATGGAAGTAAGGAAGGTGTGGCTCATCCTGAATTTGCCTGAAACCCTCTCTCATCAAAGGACAGCTGTCAACCAGGAAGAAGGTTTATCAGGTAAGGGTTACTTGGAATTGCTCATCCAGGCCCTACAAAAAAGGCCAGGCTTCATGGGATTAAGTTTTGTTCTGTGCAATATGGTTAATAAAAAACCTGCCCGTAGGCAGGGTGAGCTGGCTCCTGGCTCCTGGTGTTCTGGGCTGTGAACAGACTGCTGTGGGACGCACCAGGACCTTCACTGGATCACATGTACAGGGCAGTACATGTAGGACAGAGAGGGCCTGCTACAGCAGCCAGTAAATGTTAAGACTATCCTAACAGCATAACAAATGAGTTTTACTAATGACACTATTTTACTATGACACTCCATGTAATTTTATCATTAGTTATTAATATTCAGTTAATAGGGCAGTGAGCAGAATGTACCCACAGGTCTATCCACAAAGGAAGTAATTTACAGCCTGACTTACAACAGTGCTGTGTAAATACTTAGCTTGCATTAAATACTGCATTTCTATGGGAGTAGTGGCACATGCAGGTGAGCAAACACAACACTGTGGGGAAAACCAAGCACTTTGGGTCCAGCCCCAGGCCACATTTCTACCAGCCCATGACAGTGTAAAAATAAATCAATGCTGTTAAAGAAATAAATGAGGAACTAAAAATGATCCCAACATACTCTTTAAAATTCAATGTTTCTGCTATTTCCACAGGACTTTTGATTCATGCAGCTTGAATGTAGCACTGGAGAGGCCCTGGCCTTACTCCAAAACTCTCATGGATTTCAGCAGGTCAGCCCACGATGGGCGCCTGAAACCAAAAGGGTACAGAAGAAAGCCCAAGAGATGTCATTACTTTCCATCATCATAGTGATTTCTTATAAATGCCTTACAATACTCTCAAAAAATTACAATTATGTATACATATTTAATTCTACAACCCTTGTATTGTCCTGCTTAAGCTGCCTCTGTATGAGAGTCAGATTTTCCTCTATTCTTTTCCCTAAATCACAGAGCAGGTTTCAAATGTCATTATTCAGTTGCTTCTTTCCCCATAGATGTAACACTGTTTCTCACAGTGCAGTTTCACTGCTGAACAGCAAACGAACTGACCCAGAGGGACACAGGATCTGCAAGTCCCTCCTCAGATTTGCAGTGTTTCCTTGCCTTAAAGTATGTATCAGAACTCTTTGTTGGGACCCATATATCTCACTGTGAGGCTACTGACTTGGAACCAGCATCCTCCAGAATTTAGTGATATTATGGTACTTATTTAACCCTGTGCATATACTTTGGTCTTGCTGAACTGGTGCCTGAAGAAAGTCTGGGTCCAGCAGGCATTCCTGCATACATTCAAGGATAATAGGTGACTAATCAGTATGAGGAGAGCTGATGCCCAACTTCTAGTGACTGTGATCTTCAGTAAAACTAACTTTCACCAGTAACATTTCTAGAATCATTTCAGTGTGGTATATGTACACTGTAAGTCACTGTGACATACATACTCCCCTGTTTTCTTGCAGACACAGGAGCTTCAAATTTTTACTCTCCACCCTCCCACATTCCAGTGCAATTCCTTTCCTTAATGAGCATACACACAAAATGACCTCTGTGTTCCCTTCTGCAGAATTGTGCACTGTTTCCCTGAATTCTGGAGCTCACATTTTCATGCTAAAAGGTGCAATTATTTTTCTGTGCAGCAACATTTGCAAGAAGACTGGCTTTGCAAACCAATTTTCAGCCTCTCAGTAGGTTGACAAGAATTTGGTCAGACTGGTGAGAAATCTTTTGCACGTAGAAAATTCACTTTACTTAAGCAACCCTTTACATTACTTTTTTAAAAGAGCAAAGGCAGACACTAGTGCTCCATCTGCCTTTCCCTGTGCATTACAAATTATTAATGAAGCAGGTAGAACCTGATTTTATGCAATTGATCAGGAACATATCTTAACAACTGCAACCTAAAATTAGCACCTTTCATGACTGTAACATCATTCCCAATTTTCCCTCAATTACATGCTGTTTCTTAATGGTTACAGTTCATTCTTTGTCAATCTGGTGCCTCAGAAAACTGAGCCAGGCATTACACTGGAGACCAAGGCACTGGCAAGGCAGAAAGTGGATCTGTTAATTCTTAAACACTACTTACGGATCATTTTTCCCCCCACAATACATGAAATTCAGTGAGTGCAAAACTTCACTGACATTCTTTGATGATGCCTTTGATTTGTGGTGATGGCAAAACTGCTCATCCCAGTAACCTACAATTATGACATTTAAGTGATAAAACCCACACGACTCAACACCTCTGCTAACAATGCAGTTTCACTATTTTAAAGTTGGGAAATTACTTGCCTTTTACTTGTGTACACAGGTTCTGATTTAGTTCCCAGTTAAGTCAGTGAGAGCCTGGCGAATCTTTCGGTTTGCTTCAGTGATATGGGATAAGCCCAGCAGTCAAGGATTATTCTCCAAATATTAGCAGAAGTGCAGTTGATATTGTTAGCTCAAAGGCAATAAAATCTTTGCATCCAAATACAAGCTTTTGTGAGATCTTAGTTGACAGATGGATTTATAAATTGATACTACAATCTTTAATTTCTTCTTAAACTTTAATTAATGGAAGCATTTGGGAAAGTGTGGGTCTTTCCAAAACAACTCCTTGAGAAACCATACTGAAATTATGTTGCCTGTTCATGAACTTTAATGTGAGTGAACCTTGACTTTCCAATCATCATAAACTGTCTTAAATTAAGACTATTATAGAACTATTATAAGACTATTATAAAATCTATATTTGGATAAATCAACTCAAGACATACGACATGGAGCTAACAGAGTTAACCAGGTCTCAGGCAACCTATGCTAAAACTGGAAACTTTACTTTCAGCTTTCTCCTAAACTTCTTCCCCAGTGAAGACAATTTAGCAGTGGGCTTTATAAAAAAATTATGCAATGAAGGCATGCCCCCAAATACACTGAAATTCTTCAAAAGACTCTCATAGGCTTCAATGGATTCATAATCATGCTCTGAATGTAAGAGTCAGCCTTCCCAGTTTTGTTTTCTAGATAGAGTCAACAATGATGGAAGTGCCTAGCTCTGAGAAACGTGTAAAGTTTTATAGTATGATGTTGTAAATGGCTGATAGTGGTACAGGTGTGACAGACTGGGAACCCTCATAGGATAGAGTATGGTAATTCCCCAGTGAACTGCCTTCTGGAAGAAGATTTTCTTTTAATGAATTAACAGGCAGCAGATGCTGGGAGGAATGTATTTGTCTTTCAACATTGCTTCATATGTAGAGTAAATGCAAATAAAGCAAGATAAACCTCTAAATATATGTATAAAAGATGGATTGCTCTTTAGAGATTACAAAGCACTGTAGCATAATCTTTAAACAATTTGATACTTTTGAGAATAATTTTTAAGCCATAGCACAAATAGGTTCTGAAGTCCTACAACAGAAGTTGAACAGGAACAGCTTCTGCAAAGTTTATTTATTGCAGTCCACTTGCCGAAAACATGGTCTAAACCAGGAAATGGTGTGAATTAAACCAGCTGAAGTCCAACCACTTAATATTTTACTATAGCTGTTAGCAGATGAGACTGTAAAACATCCCTCTTCCCCATCTGTGTGCTTAGCATGTGATAGGCCTACCACCTAGCAGACACTGTCCAGGATTCTTTTGGCTCTGGCTCCAGATTAGCACAGATCTTACCTGCGCAGACAAATTCCTGTGGGAGACAAAGAGCTTACACAGAAGAGCATTCCAGGGCCACACTGATATGCTGTTGCATTTCCAACCTGTCCAACTGCACTGGATGCAGAACACTGGGGATTTTCCAGAATATCCACCTCCATGTGGCTTGACTTCTGCATCTTCCCAAATGCTACATCCAAGAACTCCAGGGATGATGATTCCTGCAAGACTTAAGGGAGGCAATTAGCACTGCTTTTTCAGTCTCACACTACATTTGCCAAGTTAATACTTGCACTTTTCTTGAAGTGCTTAGTTGAACAGTTTGATGAACCGAAGAAACTTCCACACCCAAGTAAGAATGCCAGATAATTTTATCTTGACACCAGTTACTGCTGAGCTCTTCAACTACATGAAATGGCAATCTAGTCTTTCACCTTTACCAGTGGAACTTTCCGACCTTAACCTCAGGTGCATACAGATGTACCAGCAGACCTAGTGAAAAAATGAGGGACTGCAGCTGCTAAAAGCATACAAACTAAGCATGATCACAAACTTCCTCTACATAGAGCATGGAAGTAACACATGGCTTGTATGGGCCAGGTGTTCTGGAGGCTGGTTTTGAGTGGCACTAAATCCTGATATTGTATTTAGCCCATTCATTGAACGTTCACAGAGTGCTTGTGCTATATGCAAAAAAATAAATCTGCAGTGACCTGATCCATCGTTAGCCATCCTGTCATGGAGGAGTGGGGATGTGAGGATGCTCCTATGTAGAGCCCAAAATCAGCGAAGCTGAATTGTCTGTACATCTAGAGATGGACACAACCTGGCTGCCTCCTGCAGCCTCATTTGACCAGTATCAGGGGTATGCAAAGGTATCATTGCACATTTTCATGTCTGGACTAACACCTAACCCTAAGGCAGCAGTGGCTACACCCCTTCCCTCAGGTTCATGCCTAAGCACAGCTGTCCCTGGGTTTTCATCCCTTCGCTTCTGCAAGGACATGGACACACAGCCGGAAACACCATCACAGGATGTTCTTGCCCTCTGCAAGCAAGTCTAAGGATGAAACCCCAGACCCCTCACAATCCCACCCCGGACTCTGCTGCCCTCTCCAGCCTGCCCCAGGAGTCCTCGGCCTGGCTCCCGGGGGGGGGGGGAAGCATCCCCTCAGCCCCGCCGCCATTTTGAGCAGGGAGCTGAACACCCCAGAGGCGGCAGTGGGCCTCGGAACAGTGACGACCTATGTCTCCCCCCCTCCAGTAGGGGCGGGAGCCACAGGCTTCCTCCCCAGCCTGGTGTGGCTGCGATGGAGAGAGCCCCACCGCCTGGAATTGCTCCAGAAGCAGCCCCGTCGCGGTGCCACCACGCTCCCCCCTCCCGCCACGCTGACAAGACTGGCTTCCCCGACGGCACCGCGCCCTCGACCGCCACCCAGCGAAGAGGAAGAGCAGAGCGGTGGGACTTTGCCCAGGAAGAGCCGATGTCGTCACACGGCCACGGCCAATGAGCGAGCGCGATTAAAATAGCGCACTATAAATACGAGCCCGCGGGCTGGGCTGGGTGCCACCTGGCGCAGGTGCGGTGGAGGAGCAGTGGGGGATGGCCCTTACCCCGCCCCCTTCCCTCCGTTCCCCGCCCCGTCCCGTCCCCCCCCACCGTGGGCTCCCTGTCACCGCTACCATCCCGGCTGGGGCGCCAGCCCGCGCCCCGCGGAGCCAGCTGGACGCCACCGGGGCGGCTGGTGGTGGACGTGGGGCGCGTCCCCCTTCCCACGTGTGAAGCCCCAGGACAAGGGTGCGACGCCCTCGGGCCTGGTCTTGTTGCTTCATCTCCCCTCCAGGACTTGGTGACTCTTTCTGCTGGTTCCAGTGCATTCTTCCTTTTAAGGGTGCTCTCCTCCTCTCTCTGAGGTAGCTGAGGGTAGCCAGTGCTATGCCATCATGAAAAAAAACCACCGTTCCTGGCAGTAATGTCTTGTACGTGCTTTGAAAACAGCATCTGTTTAAGGTCTGAGACTGACTGCTGCCAGTGAAGGAAATGGAGTGATAAAGCTTGTCATGTTGGCCTATTTCTTCTATTTCTCCTTCATTGCTCTGAACCATGCTGCAAAAGAAAATGGTTTCAGAGGTATTCTAGAGCCAGACCCTTCATGGATAAGATCCTGCTGGAAAGATACAGCCCTGCCTTGCTGGGGCTTACAGCTCAGGCCTCCTGGTCCTATACAGATGTGCACTGTGAATACATAAGCTCATACCCACAAAAGGAGAAGCATAAGGTGAGGCTTTCTTTTTGTCCACTTTCCCTCTGGAAAAGATGGGGACGCATTATATGGCGGTGAGTTAAGGAGAACTGTGTTAAAACAAACATGACTCATAACGAAAGCAAATAGTGTTCTATTTGAAGATTTTTGCTGTATTTTTCAATGTACGGTCAGGAGAATGTTAAAAATAAGCAGACTCCCTGACTATACTCAAGACTGCAAGTGCTAGGAGTGCAGTAGGTCACTTAGAAGATGTGTTCCTACTTGCTTCACCTATGCTGGGTTTGTGGAAATGCTTGTAGCATACCTGGTGTCGGTCTGCACTGTGCAGTTGCGTTACACATATTCTAACCTTACTGATTGCATTGTACTGCATTGCTACTGTCAGATAAGGTATCTGCTGTAAGATCACCAGGGTTTGTTTG
This sequence comes from Pezoporus wallicus, assembly GCF_028554395.1. NCBI lineage: Eukaryota > Metazoa > Chordata > Aves > Psittaciformes > Psittacidae > Pezoporus > Pezoporus wallicus. The sequence goes on from NW_026635157.1 coordinate 4,381,590, forward strand.
GTTGCTTTTGCTGGGTTGGTTTTTGTTAGTTTTTGTTAGGTGGTTTGGTTTTGCCCTCCCCTTTTTTTTTTGTGAAACATTGGCAAAGATAATAAAGAATACACATTTGCTATTTGGGAAGATATCATGCAGTGCATTTTACATAATTATGTGTGTATACTTTCATCCAGATGAATAAATATGATGTTTTTTATTTAGTTTTTTACAAAGTTGTCACTGGAATGCTTAACATAGCAGCTGAGGGGAAGAGGGATCATCAAATGGAATTAGGAGGTGGTAGGTTCAAAAGAAGGTACCTCAACATGGAACAATTAAATCTTGGAAGTCATTGCATTGTTGAGGATGCCAGAAGTTCAAAAAGCAATTAGGCATCATCATGGAGGAAAAATCTATGCAGGGATGTTCAACACAAACACCTCTGATTCAGGAACTCTTTGAGGTGCAAATCCGCATCCTGTGGAAGCCTTTTAGACAGCAGCCTCCCTTCTCCTCACACTATCATTAGGTGGTTCCTGTTGGCTGTTCCAGGAGATACAGTCCTGGACGAGACAAGAAATGCTGCTGTTCTGACACACCATGGTCATCCTGTGTTTGACTGTCATTTCATTCAATGTGTTTGGGTTTTTCCCCCTAATCTTTAATAAATCATAAACAGCAATTCTTGCAATGAACTTTTGTGATACATAAATGCTATTTCCTTATCTTGTGTACATCTCTGCTATTTCTTGCCTGTTACTTTGGCTGAGGGATGAGAGGTTGCTTTGCTATGTATTTGTATAATGCCACATTACCAAGCTGAGCACTGGGTTGTGCATGTATTTCCTACATAATTATTTGTTATAAATACATATTAATAACCTGTATTTCTGAAGATGGTCACAGGTCAGAAGGTTTGCTGCTCATATAAGTACCCTAAGCAAGGATCCATGGGGCTCCAGCCCTCATTTGCTGGCAGAGTTAACCAGATGAGCCATTTGAGAAAGTAATTAAAATACCAGCAATACCTGCCTAAAGAGTTACAAATTCCACGCTCCTCCAAGGGCTGGTATTTATTATCTAGGAGCACAGGACCAGACCTTGTGAACCTGCTGACACTGAAGGGTGAGACCAAGGGCAAGACACCAGCAGAGCACAAAGGCATAGGCCCCACCTCTGCCCTGAGCCATCTGCTCTGGGGAAGCTGGCACTGCCTGTGGGTCCACAGTGGGTCCATGCACACCAGAGGTGTTCTGCAGCCTTAGGTCTGTGTGTGGCAGTGCCTGCAGCAGGGAGGACAGAGTGTATCCAAAGAGGCATAAGAGGGCCTTGTGAGGCATTGAGCAGGCACCCACTGAGGGCTGTATGCTTACAGCAGGCTCAGATGTTGGAAATGGGGTCAGCTGGGCTTGGTCTTTGGATTTTTCCTTGTTAGCAGGGAGATAGGGTTGGCTCACGTGACACAGGTAGCTCCTGTTCCAGCCTTGCTGCCGGAAGGGAACAGATTGATGCATACATTTTCCATTGAAGTCAGTTGTCCATATTCATGTTTTCTTTCCAAAGACAAGCCTAATTGAGGTGCTCAGGAATGGAAGTGCCACAGGATCATAAGGGGAACAGGAGTGTGATCATCCCAAGACCATCAGCACAGGTCTTCTGAAAAAGCCCTAATCCCTTTCCTGCTACAGCTGCAGAACCACTATATACTCTAATGCTCATTTTAAACTTAATGGAAACACAATGTATAAGTCTTAGGGCAGTACCCTTTTCTTACAGGGAAGTGAAAAGAGGAAGGGCATGGGATTCTGCTGAGGAGTATCCATGGCGCATGGATAGGATTTTATCAGTGTACAGCTCTTGGCTTGGATGCACAGCCTCCCATGTATACAAGGATCCAGCTCAGAATGGATGTGGGTAACCCAGCAAAAGCCAAATGGTAAACCTATTGTTCTTCCTGTTTATCTCACCTGTGTACCTGTTGCTCTTCTAATTTTGGAGAAGTTCAGTGAGAGATTGCAATAGACACAGACTGAGAGCACATTCTTATAGAGATTGATGATGGAAGCCAGTCTTGTATGCCATTGCCATTTGTGTTGCCAATAACCACACAGCTTATGGCTTTAGCAGCTCTTCAGAGGTAACAGTTTCACAGGGACAAGTAGTTCTTCAACAGCTCCTTAAAAAGGCAACTGCACCTCGGTCTTGGATACTTTGTGTAGTGCTTTTCTCCACAAGTGAGTTAGCATATACTGTAAATAGACAAAAAAAAACTGAATTTATTCTTTAGTCTGGAGGGAAGGGGGTAGGTCACTGAGCTTAGTCCCACAGGACTGGCAGTGGGGATCGGGCTTCAGTCTAGAAAGGGCTGCAGAACAGGTATTCCACCCACCCCACATTCAACCTATGTTTATATCACGTTGGTTACACGCGCATAGCTGCCTTCTGTTCTTCCTGTTACTTGTAACAAACCTCAGACTTAGTAGATGTCCAAAAGTCACAGGTATGAGGTCCTACAGAAACAGAGTAGAGGTCAGGGGTGCTGGCACTGTGTCCCTGCTGTTGAAGTGTTTTTCAATCTCAAGTCCCACAGTGCTGTGGCACTTACTCAGCTCACGCAAAGTCCATAGAGGAACAAGGGAAAGCTCTCCCAACTACTCTGAGTTTAAGCTCTTGAACAAGGCCTGATGCAGGTACCCTTTTAGTTTTTCTTCAGCCGATCTCATCCATTCCCACAGGTGCTGCTGCAGCCCTGTGCCTCCTGTCTGTGCATCTGGGCAGCTCCTGCAGGCAAGACTAGGGTGTAGGTGTGTTCCCATGGAGCAGTTCATCAGCTCAACTTCTGTGAGAAACCCAAGTCATCAGTGGCTGGGAATGGACAGGAGATCTTGCTGCTCAATGGCATTTGGAGGGCAGTAACATATTTTTGGAGTGGGGCAGTACCTGGGAGTCTTTGGAAGAGGAAAGCTTTTGTAAATTGCTCTTCATTTAGTGTGTCAAGACACTGTTGGAGGGAAATTGCAATTTATTTCAAAATTCAGAAAACCACAATTTTTAAGTAGTTTGTTGGAAATAATCTGGGCATGCATACCAAAATAATATACTGAATCAGTGTTTATTGAACATAGTCAAAACTACTGGGTTTTGTACTAGTGTAGATTCCAGTATTTGTGAACTGATAGTTAAGAATCATAGAATCATAGAATAGTTAGGGTTGGAAAGGACCTTAAGATCATCTAGTTCCAACCCCCCTGCCGTGGGCAGGAAAACCTTACGCTAAATCATATCACCCAAGGCCTCGTCCAGCCTGGTCTTGAACACTGCCAGGGATGGAGCATTCACAACCTCCCTGGGCAACCTATTCCAGTGCCTCACCACCCTAACAGGAAAGAATTTCCTTCTTATATCCAATCTACACTTCCCCTGTTTAAGTTTTAACCCGTTACCCCTTGTCCTGTCAGTACTATCCCTAATGAAGAGTTCCTCTCCAGCATCCCTATAGGCCCCCTTCAGATACTGGAAGGCTGCTATGAGGTCTCCATGCAGCTTTCTCTTCTCCAGGCTGAACAGCTCCAACTTCCTCAGCCTGTCTTCATGGTTAAACTTCATGAGGCTAGCATCAGCCCACCTCACAAGCAGCTCCACCAGCCCCCAGTAGACCTGGCCTACAAGCTTGGGTCCCATGTTGAAGACACCCAAACCCCTGACTATGACACCACCCTTTTAACCATTTATTAACCTGTCCAATCCTCCTAGCTTTTTTTAGGTCCTCCCCTGTACCCTGGAGAATTGATGAAAAGACCACCTGAGCTCCAGAGCCCCTAACCACCTCCTCCAGGGCTCTGTAGTCCTTCTTTATGTTCCCCAGGCTACTACTATCTATATCCCTAGCACCCACATGTATCACCAGGAGTGGGTAATAGTCCGTGGGACTTACCAGAGCAGGCAGCCTCTCTGCCACATCCCTGATCCGTGCCTCTGGTAGGCAACACACCTCCCTTGAGATGGGGCCTGGCTGGCAGACAAGTGCTTCTGTCCCTTTCAGTGTAGAGTCCCCTACTACTATGACCTGCCGCTTTTTCCTAGCGGCACCAGTAGAGATCTTTACCAGGGCATCAGCCAGTTGTTTCTGGCTCAAGTGCGCTTCCTCATTAGCCCCCTGCAGGATAGCAAAGCGGTTCTGCGTGAAGACAGGGGATTTAGGGGGAAGCCCCTCGCTTTTGGTTGTCCTTTTCCTTCTTTTTTTCGTTGTTTTTTTTTTTTTTTTTTTTTTTGTCACTAATTCCCAGCTTCCCGGGTTAACGGCCTCCTTCTTTCCTTCATGAGGTAGAGGTGAAGCTTGAGGCCCCTGCACAGTTTGGGCCAGGAGCAAGCATTCCTGCTTCCTCTCAGCTTCCCTGACATCTCTCAGTCTATTAACAGCATCCCGCAGCTCAGCCCCTGCTGCAGGAGGACCTCCACCAGGGAGCACCGAGTGCAGCCCTGCCCATTGTGCACCCTCCCCTCACCAGACCAGTGCAGGCACTCTCCTCTCTACTCCCCGAGCTCTGCACTGCAGCCTCCCCTCTCACCGGCTCTGTCTGGGTGCCTACGCTGCCACCGCCGGGGCAGCCAGAGCAGAGCTCCCGGACTGGGCCCTGATCATACGGCGAGTGCTCACCATCCCGCTCGCCTGCCTGCTCGAACTGCCGCCCAAACTGCCTCGACCCGCTCTGTTCCCCGCTCTCCCTGGGCAGGTTTTTACCCATTCAGGGCTGCTTCAGGCTCCGCCCCGTGTGAGTCAGCTGCTCGCTCGCGTCAGCTGAGCTGCCGGCTCCTGGGCAGGTCCTGTCGAGGACTTGAGGCTCCCTCGGTGGCTCTTGCCGCTCTGAGCTGGGGCTCCTGGACGCTGATCTCCCCCCCGCTCCGGTGTTGAAGGCGTCCTCTCGAGCTACTAGACCCAACTTCCTCAGCCTGTCTTCATACAAGAGGTGCTCCAGTCCCCTGATCATCCTCGTGGCCCTTCTCTGGACTTGTTCCAACAGTTCCATGTCCTTTTTATGTTGAGGACACCAGAACTGCACACAATACTCCAGGTGAGGTCTCACGAGAGCAGAGTAGAGGGGCAGGATCACCTCCTTCCACCTGCTGGTCACGCTCCTTTTGATGCAGCCCAGGATACAGTTGGCTTTCTGGGCTGCAAGCACACACTGAAGCCGGCTCATGTTCATTTTCTCATCAACCAACACCCCCAAGTTCTTCTCCGCAGGGCTGCTCTGAATCTCTTCTCTTGCCCAACCTGGAGCTGTGCCTGGGATTGCTCCGACCCAGGTGTAGGACCTTGCACTTGGCATGGTTAAACTTCATGAGGCTGGCATCAGCCCACCTCACAAGCGTGTCAAGCTCCCTCTGGATGGCATTCCTTCCCTCCAGCGTATCAACCGAACCACACAGCTTGGTGTCATCGGCAAACTTGCTGAGGGTGCACTCAATCCCACAAATCTTAGCGATACGATTTTTTAAATGAGTAGATTTTTATACCTGCCTGGAGCAGAAAAATGCATTGCTCAGTTATTTCAGTCATGATCACCCAGCATCACATGTAATCTCAGTGGAAGAGACAAGCTTTGGGGAAGCCCACAACTAGTGTCACTGCCAGCCTGCTCTCTCTCTGCCTGCAACCCTCTGCCACAAACCCGCCACTGTCCCTGGCAACCCCCTGTAGTGCTGTGGTCCTCAGTGGCTCCCATGGCAAGTCCATCCTTGGTGCTGCATGGAGCAGGGACCCATGAGACTTTCCATAAGCACCTGTGCAGTGTCCATGGGCTTGAGGGCTGTTCTAGCAAATCCTAATGATTGTGGGATTGGCTTTGCCACATTGGTAAAATACTTTTCAGAATCATAGAATCATAGAATAGTTAGGGTTGGAAAGGACCTTAAGATCATCTAGTTCCAGACCCATTTTTCATTTTCTCATCAACCAACACCCCTAAGTCCTTCTCCACAGGGCTGCTCTGAATCTCTTCTCTGCTCAACCTCTAGCTGTGCCTGGGATTGCACAGTAGTAGTGTGTGCATCAGGAAGGACTGAGTTATTGAGGAGTACAGATCAGGGGTGGCCAGCAGTGGATCCTTCAACAGGGCAAGTGTGGTTCCCAAGCTGGAGCATTCTCACAGTAAGCAGTGCATTGTGCAGGCACAGATGCTGCCAGGCAACCTCTGGCACTACCTCTGTGAAGTAGTACATTAGCAGAGATGGCTGTCCAGCTCCATAGAGAGTATGGGCCCATGGGGAGTGGGTAAACCCATGCTGGAGCTCTTTTCTCTTCCCTGCCCTTGGCCATATGAGGATTTTGGCAGGCAGTTTACATGAGCATGAAGGTTGTTCACGTTGGAGTAACCTCACTTCTCCAGCCCCAAGACATTCGCTTGCTACACAGCAGAGACCCAGAGATCAGCTGTAACTCTGTCAGGTACACAACTTTTCCACCACTCATTACCAAACAGTTCCCTCTCCGTATGTCACTTTGTCCCTCCTGCACATTTCTAGTGCTGCTTTGGGCAATGGAAGGAAATGCAACAGAACCTGCCCAACAACGGGTCTGTCTAATAGCAAGATGCCCTCTCTGGGTCAGTGCAGTGCTGTTTTTATTGGCATAGGAGCAAGACAGGCTTCTAAGTAATTTCTGTTGCTCTTCAAATCTTTAAGCTAGAGCGAACTTAAACAATTCCCATTCAGCCAAAGGAATGTGAGTGCGAGGCTGACTGCAGAGGCCATGCACAGCGATGTTCTTCCACCAGCAACGGCTCACTTACAAAAGGTGGCTTGCGGAGGACCATTATAATATTTTTCTTTTAAACTTGGGTACACCTTATCCATGGGAAATATTTTTTTGTCAAATAAGCATTCCTGGAGCCCATACTGATGTTATCATTAAATACTGTATTTAGGGAGCATGGAACAAGTTTGTTATTTCTTTTAACAAACACAACCATTAGCTGTTGACAAAAGAACACAGATTGCACCATACTTTAGAGCTAAAAGAATTTGTTACCCTATTATAATACATTTTGCAAATTTATTGTAGGGTAATTTTTACAGTGTAGTATTATTTTCATGCCACATTTGTTTTCTGAAATGCAGACTACTAAGTAGGATTTTATTTGTAAATTCTAATGAAGTAAAATGGCACTCTTATATGAATGATGCTGCAGGAGTAACATCTAAACCTAAGTTCTCACATAACCTTTCATCAGTACCCTCTACCCAAATTATAGCAGGTGGAGGGTGAAATCCCAAGCAGCATTAGCTAAAACACCTTAGGCTGAGTCTCTTGACTAAACAAACAAACTCTTCACATTCTACTTAAGAAAAAAACAAAACCAAACCCAAACCCCAAAGTTGTTACAGAGTCAGGAGAAAGATGCGACCAAAAGATATGTGGTCGTATCTAGAAACCTGCTTTCTTTTCCATAGTTGTGCACTGTTCACATCACTTCAGGTAAGTGTTATGATGGGGACTTTCTGAACAGTACTTTTAATGTTATGTGAAAATCACATGTTATATGTGAGTTTTGGAATTTCTTTTAAACATATTCTTCACCTTTCAGAACCCAATATTCCTGAATTATTGCAATGGATGCAATTAGTTAATTTTTTTCTGACAGCAATTTAAGAATAAAAGTAATGTGACTGTTTAAATACAACAATTCAAGACTCTGTAACTAAATTTTCCATCTAATAAAGCACAGAGCAGAAATGGCAGAGATGAAAATCTTCCAATTGACCACTTTCCCCTTGGATAATTTCCAAAACAAATATTCAAATCAGCATTTGGTTCCTTGAGTCTTTTCACTAATATCCACAACAATCTTCTTAGCGATGCTAAATCTCTTGTAAAGATATGACAGGACATACAGTAATGAGTAATCCCTAAAACTGACATATAATATTCCACTAAAGCAGCTAAAACATTTACAGTTCTCACAAGCCACACCTTAATGTCCTTTTTATTTATTGTAATCCAGATAAAGTAAGCCATAATAAGACTCATTTATGTTAAGTCATGGTAGGAGTCTCCATCCTTGTGGAAACAAAACCATTGTGAAATCTTAGTCCCTTTGACTTCAATACCTAAACCAAATTTTCACTGCCAACCTTTGACTCCCATCTTGTATGTCACCAGAAGGAACTGAGCAAATGTTCTCAGATACTAACAGCCAGGTGTGGTGAGCATGGATAATTTTCATTTTGGACAGACAACCTATATTTGATACTTTCAGGAATGAATGATAATGAAAAAATAGCACAGTATATTGAATTAGTGTGACTTAAAAAACAGAGTTGACAGAGGAATATTCCGTCCTTAGAAAATGTCCATGGTCTTAGCCTAGTTTTGACCTGAAACCATCTTGACTACAGATCCTCAGTTTGACACACTCAAATCTGCTGATCCTCAAACCCCTGAGTGGATTTGTTGGTGGTTACATCTCATTACTTCTGGATTTCAGCTGCCTACAGAGAGATGTCGATATCTGACACCTTCCAAGGGAGCTTTTCCATATAAGCAATAGCTGCCCTTGTTATCAGTGGATATCCTAATCTAGGATGAAATGAAGGCAGGGTCTGCCTTTGAAGCCACTCATACAACTTGTCCAGTAAAAAGTGTAGATGTCCCCTTACAGAGTATGAGATGTGAAGCAGGTCCTTGTCTCTTCAGGACTGGGACTGGGATCTGGCCTGCTGGGTTAGCATTTGTGGCAGATAATGTTCTCAACCCCAAGAGCTTCAGCAGCAGCAGCCTTTGCTCCATTGCTTGCTGAGATGCCCATGTCAGACTCCATCAGGGAAGAAGAGGCAAATGGGATGATAGCTTTCCTGTTAGTCATTTCCCAGCACCCTGCCACCCTACAGGCCTACTCTGGCTGGGTCTGTCCCCTCTACCTGCCCTAGGCAAGGGGATGAGAGTGGATGCTGGTATCCCCTCTGCATCAGCCACATCAAGCCCCATGGTTGTCTCTAAAGGATGAGCCTAATCCTCTCTTTCCCACTACAACCATTTTGGTGTAAGTCAGAAGATAGACTTTTATCACCATTTCAGTTTTCAGGTTTTTGATTTTTGACCTGAAGCTGTGGAGAGCATGTTTTTTGTTACCTTGCCAGGTTGTATCAATAGGCCTTACACTGGTGTACCGTCTGGTCCCTAAGCCTATCTCAGTCCAACCTAGGGAGATCCTGGCCAGAATATTACACAACTCAAAATGCATGATAAGCAGGAACAATGCTAGGAAGGGCTTTACACTGAGTAAGCTCCGCATGACAAATGCTAAATTAATGCTTGCAACGTCAATCACTCATGGCCATGGTGCAAACAGTGGACAATAGGTGGGTGTGCAAGCCTGCCTTTGAGGGAAAACTAAAAAGCACAGGTGAATGTGCTCTGCTTTAGTGTTATCAGTGACATCTGGTGGTAATAGACAGTAAATTCAGTTTAAATCTTAAAGGCTATGTATGAGTTTTAAATGGCTAATCCAAATGGAAGTATTTTGCAAAGCTGTATTTCCCAAACTTATTTCTTTCTAACAAAACTATATAAAGACCATGCTCCATGTCAGGAGCAAGAACTAACCAGGAGACTGCCTGTACACTGCATGGTATTTTTTGATGGCGGAAAATGTTGGAACCAAGAAAGCCCCCAAAGTATATAGTGTGCCTGAAAAGCAGCTGATGAACACCTGTCCTTTATTAGCCTTAGCTACATATAGACTTTGTAAGTTTTCCAAACCTGATAGACCTTCTAAGTCAATGATCACAGCAATAATTCATCTCCCAGTTTGAAATACTTACTTCACAGCTTGTCTTTCAGTACTGGAAGTGGTTTTCTCTCTTCTGACAGGCATTCAGACAGACTCTTCAGAAGTCCTACCTTCTCCTCTCTGTACCGCCTGTCCTGCTCTTCCAGGCGCTGTACTTCAGCAAGCTCTGCGTTGCGCAGCTCTGCATAGGCACGCTGATGTGCCCACAGCTGGGCCAGCTCTTCCTCCTCCATGACTTCCAGCAAAGCTTGCTCAGCCGTTTTCCCAATCAGCACTTCCAGGATCGGCTTGACTTCAACGTCAAAGTCAAACAACTGAGGATGGGAGTCAGGGAAACAGACATAAATGTCTCTTGATCACAATCACTCTTAACAACTTTGCAAGGAGAAAAGGAGGATGAGCAAAGCCCCTGTGCTGAAGGCAGGGCTGAGAAATGGGGAGGGGGGGGGGGCGGCAGTGTCAGGTAGTCAGGTAGGGCAAGAAGCATGAATGCAGCTGGGGGCTAAGTGGGCTGGAGTGAGACACCACACACCCTACCACAGACACTGTGGGGCTGCAGGGAGAAGCAGAGCACTCACCTGGACCCTATCTCTGCTCACCTCTGTGTTCCCAACCTCTTCTCAGGCTGGACACTATTTCTATAGGGAAAAGCATTTCATACCGGAAAGCAGCAGAACCAGTGCACATGGAGAAACACTTTCCTTAATTTTGCACTTGGCGTGACAGCATGTAGTGGAGACAGTTGTGTTTTAATACCTTCTGTGAGAAAAGCTCCTTTCTGGTTTCACTCCAGTTTTGCATCAGAAACTTGTCTCATACAGAAGACATGTTTTGACAGTGCTTGGGGACTGTACATCTCTTTTCCTACTTGTACTGCCACATGTCCTCCTCTTTCTTCTTGGGTGAAGTGCAGAGAGAATTGTTGGTCCAGAAAAGCATCTTCCTGACTGTATGTGCACCTCTTCTGAATGCAGCTCCAGAAAGCAGGGCTTCATTGTGTTTTTTAAGCCTGACAGTTCAGTAAGGTAACTGTTATCCAGCAAATGAACAGTAAAATGACTTTAGTGAAGCCAGAAACAAAACTCAAACCCCAACTTCAGACTGTGCATGCTCTGATGCTATGTTCTCTGTAATGTCTGCTGCTCTTCTTGGAAATGTTTCCTGGAATGACATTTCACTAAACAGACTTCTGAAGCCAGCATCTAGACCTTTAAGTTTCAGCTCACCTTGAAGAACAAACAGTTCTTGGAGGAGTTAGCTTTGATAAGACAAGTTCAAAAAAGGACACAGATAGCATATCAGCTATGCTGAAAATGTGTCTTTGTTTTCTTAGCCTGTTCCTCCTGAAAAGCAGTGGCAAAACAGAGACCTCTGAATCTGTTAGGTTAGGGGAAAGATGCTCTGTTTTGAGCCCAATACAAACAAAACACCACCAGCCACAGCTTTGGCCTCTCTATCCAGAGAGCCCATGGGTATCAATGCCCACTGGTGCCCCTTTGCCCTCTGCGTATGCAGGAGCTGTACTATGATGTAGGGAGCTGTGGGGAAACTGCTTCTTTTGTTCTGGGAGGTGAAACAAGGGGCTGCCTTGCTCATCACACTGCAGGCACCTGAAGTGAGGGGCATTCCCAATATGCAGGGGTGCTCTTTTGTTCAGCTTTTGCAGTGGCAGTGGAATCCCTCTGGATGTTCTGAGCTGCCTGAAAGGGGGTGGCTGGGTGGTGAGTCAACACACCTTGTCATTCATCTCCTTCTGCACTTCCAGAGGGATCGTATTGTCTGTCTCTGGGCTCAGCATATTTGGGCCCACACTGGAGTCCATCCTGTTGGTCTCAGTGTTTTGGCTGATGTGGTGGAGCAGAGAGAGCAAGTGCTTGAGCAAGGCCAGGTTTGGCCTAGGAAGTTTTTCAGCCACCCTGCATGGACAGAAATAAAACATGACATTAATTCATGGTGCAGCGGCCACTGCTTCTTCATTTGAGCAAGTTTCAATTACACTCAGACAGATGACACTTCCTCCAGAAAGAGGCCTGTGTGTGCTTTTGTCACTGCTTAGCAGAAGTATCATCCAGAAATCCCCAGCAGCAGCTGAGCGTGTGGTTAATTATAAGACCTTGAATTACAAGGTCCTGAAGGAAAGGCAAGCACTACAGCAGTCCATGTCCTTGAGTAGATGGGACGACATCAGGAGATGTCACTGCAGGCTTCCCAAAGGCATGTGAAAGCCTGCAGTTGTGCTGTGCAGCTTTCAAAGCATTGCCAGCCGGCCTCCATATCTGCTCCTTCTGAAGAGCAAAACGTGGTGGTGGTCTCCATGTGCCTGACCTCAGCCCCAGCAGATGTGCAGGCTCCCTCTCAGAGCCTGTCCCACAGCACCGTGTCTGCGTTAGTGACACACTGCAGCCTCTCTCCTCTTCCTACACCAGCCGTTTCATAGGGCATGCACCAGTAGGGTCTACCCTGGACACAACGGAGTGTGAGGAGGAGGGTGGTAAAAGAAGCTCCCTGGGAGAGTAATGAAGGACTTGCAAGCATGTGACTAAAGCAAGGCTGTTGGAACTAGGGCCAGGTGATCCCAGAAAACAGGAATATACAGTGGGATGAAGTCTTCACCTCTGAAAGGGGTGCCACCACTAAGCCCCAAGTGCAAAAGTGATTCAGGCTCTGCAGATGCTTTACAAAAAGAGACTGTGATTATTTGAACCATCATCCCCAGAGCTGAGGAGACAAAGAAATGAAATGGGTGGTTGGGTGTGGGTCTGGGCCTCTGGAGGGGCTGCTGCTTCCCAGGGCATTTGGGGTGGCATGTTACAGCCATCTGCACACGGGTGTGCAGAGCCAGGGCTTGGGTGCTGCTGGATGCCTGGCTGCTGCAGGAAGTGTCAACAGTTGGGGTTTTTGAGTGGTTGAAGGAAAATGCAGCCCTGGATGTGTCACCTGGAAGGGAGCAGTTTTGACTTAGTGTTTGATAAGAAGCCATCCACGCATGTGGGTTTGATAAGAAACCTTCCACCTCCCCACAGGGCTTCTGCTGGTGCCTTCCCCCCCCCCCCCTCCCCCCCAGTTTGGCTCTGCACCCACGGGGGCGCAGGGGAGTTTTCGGGCGTTTCCAGCTCCTGGCCCCATCTCAGAGCCACAACAGCATCGCTTGAGTGCATGTGAATGCGACGGGGAGCGCGGAGGAGGCGGAGGGAGACACTAGAGGGCGAGACAGCCCATAGCAATGCGGTGCAAAAGCGCATAGAGACGCAGGTCACCTATTGCACACCCTGCGCTAGTGACACCCAGCTGGACTGCTCCCCTCTGTTAAACCACAGAGGCGTCACCCTTTTGCAATATCTACTCATGTTTGTGGGATGAGGAGCCAACACTCAAGAGTCACTCTGCACTGTCTATACTAAGATTACAGACCCGGAATGGGTTGAGTTGGAAGGGACCCTTAAAGATCACCTAGTACAATGTCCCTGACATGTACCCGCTAAGATCCTGGTGTCTGGTCTTTCTAACTGCAGTTGCTGACCATCTATCATCCCTGGGCCGGACCCTTTCAAAAAGTTCAGCAGAGGTGTTTCAGCCTGTCCTTTGGGCGAGATTTGAGGAAAAATATTTCCCTGCCTATAACCAACCACCTCTGCAGATACCTCAGTAAGTAAGCCTAGCCACCTCCTTGCCAGAAGTTGGTGGTTTAGCTTTGCAGCACCACCATGAGATGCCTCAGCTGGGAGGTGGGAGAAATGGTGCAGCACAGCTCCAGCACACTTTGTGAGAGTGAAGCAAAGGCTTTAGCACACAGACAGGCAGGATGCTGGACTTCTGCTCTGTGTTTTGTGGTTCTCATGAAAATCTTCCTGCAATTTTCAGGGGGAAAAAGGAAGTGGCAGAATCAAACTGCTGAAAACAGAAGTTACTCTCTGGAGCAGATCTTCCAAGAAGTCTGTATTCCATGCGGGCTCCAAAAAAAAAAATGGAGAAATTTTCAAAAGAGCTTAAGTTTCTGGCTGCTTTGAGAAGATGTCCAGGGACATTGTCCATGTGGAAAACTCCAGTCCCATAGCTCATGGAAATGACAGGAAGCCCCCTTTTTGTTTCTGCTTCCCATCTGAAACTGAATGCACAGAAACCCAAAGGGCAAGTAGAGCAGGCTGTATGAAACCAAATTAAATGCTCAACAGCCACCTGGAAAATGCATGCACTGCCTCGAAAATTGCAGATTACCGTGGGCTCATGACCAAACCCTGTATAGGGAGCAGCCTTGTTCTGCTTGCACACTGCATTACACTCATTTAGTCTGCGGTCCCAGAGCTGCTGCTGGTGATTCATCTCCTCCAGCACCTCTGGCTGCTTTCCCAAGAGCAGAGCTCCAGGCACAGATCCCGACACCACTCCTATCTTAGTCCATGCTAAGTAGCTCCTGCGTAAGGCACCAACATACTCTCCTCATGGAGACCTGGAGGGAGTGCTCAGCAAACATTCAGCTATGCATTATGCTATGTACTTGTAGAAATGTTTCCAGAAGGAATGCATTCCTGCTCTCTCACTGCTTGGGATTCACCAGCAATTCTTCTGGTGCTCTTTGGCCTGCAGGGACAAAGACTGCCTCATCCCATGCCACCTGATGCCTGTTTCCCTCCAGACCATGGGCTCTTTTGCAAGCAGGTCTTGCCAGTTAGGGCTGGGAACAAGAAAAGAGTGCAGACTTGACTCTTTTCCAAAGTATACAAACCCTTCAGTATTGGGCTCCTAATCAGTTGTGAAATATCATGGCATATGCAGATTCACAGCATTTGCAGTGCCTGACTACACCCAGTGTCTCAGAGTATGGTCCATAACATACCCCCATCTTCTTAGCTGACATGAACAGAAATGTCCATCTGGGGATGACGTGAGCTCCAGGCTTGGACATAAACCCCAGGAGAGTCCCTCAGGGGCAAGTGGTGGCTGAACAAACCAACCCGGGTGCAGATTTCCTCACCTGCACTGCACTCTGCCGGCCACCAGCACTGCAGGCAGCATCCCTACAGGGTGCAAGGCGTTTATGTGGCCCAATACAGTCAGCTGCTCTCTGTTGCTGAATCTCTTCCCAGGTGGAGACCCGCTGGGCTGCACAGGCACACCCTGACATGCACACACATGGAGTAGGACACTCCTTCACTGTGGGGTTCGGGCCAAGGGCTCAGTAGATCATACTTCCCAGCCCTCTGATCTGATCACAGAGTTTCACACACCAAACAGCGCATGAATGAGAGTCTGCACATCTCTTTGATGAAAGCTCAGGGGAAGAAGGATTGTGTTTTTCTTCCCAAGACACCATTACACATGCTGAGGTCCTACTTCCCACAGAGTGGCTGGACCTCTGCCTGCTGATGGGAAGCAGGGAATTAATTCCTCTTTTTGCTCTGCTTGCATCACAGCTTTTGTTTTTCTTATTAAACTGTTGCTATATGGACCCATGAGGGTTTTTTTCATCTTATTTTCTCCCTCTGTCCTGCTGAGGAAAGGGAGTGAGAAAGCATCTGGGTGGGAGTCTGGTAGCTGTCCAGGGTTAGACCGCCAGTCCTTTTTATTGCTGCCCAATGTGGGACACGAGATAACAACAGTTTTGATCTGGGCATACTATAGCTGTGGTAGCTGATAATCGGCAGGCTTCTGCGTGGGTCACAGAGCTTGCTTGATTTATAGTGTGACAGAGCCTAGGACTCATCAGTGCCTGCTTTCAGCTCCTGTCTTTGCTGCATCACTTATCTCTGTGTTTAGCTGTGCCTGGGAATGTTCTGATAAAAGCAGCAGCCATGCACTTGGCCTGGCATGGGTACCAATCCTCTGCCGGGAGGGCTGTCCTGAGGAAAGGCGAGGGATTGCACCTCCCTCTTTCCCCCTGGGACTGATATTGCCACCTTTATTGCACAGGCTTCAGAGGTCCTCACACATCCTAATCTAAGCTGCTTGATTCATGTCATCACTTCTTTGTCATGTGCATAGAAACTGGTTTTGGTCTGGTCTTAAGGGGAAACTGTTGGTGATGTGATAAGGGAAGAGGTCAGAAGCAGAAATCCTCTTGGCACCACAATTACACATGCAGTGATGGATGTTCAAAGGAAACACCTCTACACATTGAACAACCTTCACTATGTGCAGAAAGTGGGTAGCAATGATCACACAACAAGTTTGCATGGGGAGCTCAAACTACCTTGGAATCCTGGAAGAGACGATGGACTGGCCAGAAGACAGATATTGTGGATCATGGCCCAAGGGGGCGACTCTTGCCCAAGAAGCATCACCGTATGAGTTATCAGAAAGTGAAAGGCAATGTGCTCTGTTTACCAACAAATCCCTTGTGTTGCAAGAAACTATCGGAAGTGGAAAGCTGCTCTCTATATGAACACTGGGACATCTAGGGAGAGATGCAGCATACAGATAGGCTTGTGACCAAAGGGTGGACCTGAACATTGAAGCCGTCAAACAGGTCACCCATGAATGTGAAACATGCTGTAATCAAGACAGCCATATAAATAAAGTATCCTTGAAACAGGGGGAGGTAGCTGAGTTGTTGATATAGTGAGGCCTGCCAGATACAGCTACTATTCCTTCTAGGTTGGACCAGCTGCTGAGGCAAGTTCTGTGACATGCTCACCACTACCAGACAGCTGGAAATATACCCTGTAACCCTTACCACTGCCTGAAACAGCATTTGGGCCTTCAAAGGCAAGCTCTGTGGTGACATGGTACCTCAGAAAGAATTGAGTCAGATAATGGGGCCTATTTCCGATATAAGACTCACAGACTCTTGGGCCAAGAAACATGACATTGATGGGGTGTATCAAATTCCCTATCACCTACAAGCCTCTGGAAAGGCTGCTGAGAAAATTGAGTGCTGGGGCATGAAAATACTGGGATATAAATTTAGCAGAGGATCTGCTGACTTGGGCATTGCTGCCCAAGCACTGCCGCTGCATATTGTGGAAGGAGATAAGGGAAGTGGCTGGGAAGGGCCGTTGTGGGTTGCTCTTCCCTTGGGAAAAAGCAAACCCACTCAAGGAATTGTCTTCTCTCAAGGATCCAGGTGTATTTGGTGGATAATGTGGAAGGATGGGGAGATAGCTAGTGTGTATCTCAAGGGGATTTAATCCTGGGAGGAAAATAATCTGTGAATTGAATTGTATGTAAGTGATGTAGCAGGAACCACCTGAGCTGGTGGAGTAGACTGGACTGCCTACTTCACCAGGAACCACATGATTGCAGTGATGACCCAACACAAACTGATCTTGGCACCCAGAAATTCCACCTGCTGCTTCTTCTGTCCTGCATGATGATCTTGACGCATGGGGCCTCAGTCCTTCACTGTTCTTATGGACTTTTTTTGGGGAGGCCTATGGAATGGGAGAATAATACCTCTCTATATGTCAAGGAACAGGGTATAGTGGTTAATGTTGCATGTAAAGAAGGTTCAAGTATGTAGTAGAAGTGCTGGTAAGAGGAGATTTCAGGAATAACAAGAAGATAGAATGGGGTGGTCAGAGGATACTTAGATGTAGTAGCTAACCTGGGACCTGGATGTGACACAAATGGCATGGAATTAGGGATGAAGATTGGGCTGGGTCTGGCTGGGTTGAAGTTACAAAGTTAACTTTCTCCATCACAGCCTGTATGGTGCTGAGCTCTGCATTTGGGGCTAGAACAGTGTTGATAACACAGCATGGCTGAACACTGCTTGCATGGTGTCAAGACTTTCTTTCTCTCTTCCCTGCATTCCCAAAACCAAATAAACAGGGAATGCACAAGAGGTTGTGTGGGGACACAGCCAGGACAGCTGACCCCAACTGGCTGAAGGGATATTCCATACCACATGACATAGTGCTCAATATATAAAGCTCAGGGAAAGAAGCAGGAAGGGAGGCACATTTGTGCTTGTGGCATTCGTCTTCCCATGCAGATATTCTGCACCCTGAGGCCCTGCTTCCCACAGAGTGGCTGAACATCTGCCTGTGGATAGCAAGTAAGGAGTGAATTCCTTTTTTTTGCTTTGCTTGCACACACAGCTTTTATTTTTTTTAATTGAACTGTCTTTAACTTGACCCATGTCAGGTTTTTTATCTCATTTTCAACCTCTGCCTCACTGAGGAGAGGGAGTGAGAAAGCATCTGAGTGGGTGTCTGTCAGTTGGACAAGGTTAACCCATCACACTCATGTGCACATACATACTTACAGGCTCTGTGTGTATGCTGATATACCTGAACATACATATGCTCTTCTCTGAGCTAATTCACTTAGTAGCAGCAGGCAAAGAAGACCGAGTCAGCTTTTCAGATGGTGAAAATATATTTGAAATAAACTTCAGATTGGAGAATTGCTATCAATTCCTTGAACTAATAACTGTTATTAAAATTAATAAGAATTCCTTGAACTTACTCTTATTCCTATCCTTCTTATTCTTATTATCCTCATTCCTATTATCCTTATTCAATTATTACGGTATTGCATAGAGCTTCTGGAGGATGGGCGGGGGAAGAGTGAGCAGCATTGACTGGATGTCAGTAAGATGCTGTGTCTGCCCCAAGGAAAATCCAGGCGCCAGTGCAGGTCCTGCACTGTTCAGGTGGTCCAAGCAGTGCCATTAGGGACACCTGAGGGGTAACTGTCAACAGAAGTGATGGTAGCAGAGCCTGGATCTCAGTATGTACAAGACGTGGCAGATGGAGTGCAAAAGCAAACGGGCTGGCTACCAGCAGGCACTTCAGCAATGAAGCATCACAGGAGCTCGCAGGCTCCTCTCTGATTTGACTGGGCGTTGTTCCAGAGTGTGTCTTCACCGTTTTTTTTTCCCCTTAAGTATCGCAAATGAACGCCTGCTAAGCTCTTGGATAAGATAAATGTCTCTTTAACTTCTCAGTCTCTTACGAATTTCAAATTGCAACTTTCATTATCCTAATTGGTGACTGCCTGTTTTAATTAGGCATCACAGTTAATCTTACACTGCTGACACGTATTGAGGCTTTGTGCAGAGCAAAACATGGTTTGTTTTTTTTTTAGCATAAGCACCAAAAGAAATATGAATTGTGAGAAATAAGACGACCACGTTTGCAATTCTGATTTTCATCTTCCTTTCACTGTAGCCCTCAGTAACGACCTTCCAAAATCCTCCAATATTGTACATGCAGGTAGGTCCTGGCCAGGATATTGTGTGAGCTGAGGAAAAAATTCTTCCCTGATCCAGGAAACATTTCTGATTTATACAACAAAAGGCAGAGAGCAGCGGTCTGTCTCGCTTCTCTGAAGGTCTCATGCCATCATTTTATCTGCCCAACTTGAGCTAATATCAAATAACAAACAAATTCCTAAATGTAGAAATCAATCACTCCCAATGATGCCACCTGGGAACATACAATTTCCAGAAAAGCTGGCCCACGTTCATGTCCTAGAGGGCTTAACTGAGCCTTCACAACAGTTGCACTGATGATGCCAAACCTCGTATAACTTCCCTGTTGATTTTTGCAGGCTGCCAGAGGGTGTCACAGGGGGAGCCCAGCCCCTTGGAAAGAAGTTTCATTAATATTTTACACAAAGAAGTGCTCAGCAGTAAAGCTGAAAAAAACACAAGAGGAAATAAACCCAAACAAACCAAAACCCCGCAGAACTCCCTCTGGATCCCACAGAGCTGGGAAAAGGAGGGTGATACTGGCAGGCCTGAAGTCTTATTTGCAGCTGTACACAAACAAGGGCAGAGCTGCTGTGACCAGATGCAACTTCTGCAGGAGTCTGTATCTACCTGCTCTGTCAAAGGGTCTAAGTGGACTTGAATGGTGCTGTATTATGCTGGGGTTTGTTTCCTAAGGAGTGCGTAACGGTCAGTCAGGGAATGATAACTCATTCCTCCCTCTCCTCAAGGACAAACTGGAGCTCATATTAACCAGCCCACATTTGACAGAACACTTGCTGTTCTCATGTGAAAGAGCAGTTCCTATGCTTTTTTCCTAGCAAAAATACCATAATCTGGACTACAAGAGGTAATGTCTCAATTGAATGCAATTCATCATTACATAGAACAAATCCTTTATCTCTAACTGCCAAGCAGCACAGCTCAGTGAAAGCAGGTCACGTGTAAATACAATAGTTAAGTGCAGGCAAGTCTGTAGG
Organism: Pezoporus wallicus; assembly: GCF_028554395.1. Lineage (NCBI taxonomy): Eukaryota > Metazoa > Chordata > Aves > Psittaciformes > Psittacidae > Pezoporus > Pezoporus wallicus. The sequence continues at coordinate 4,401,488 of NW_026635157.1, forward strand.
AGAATGAACCTGCTTCAGACTGATGAAGCTCCCCTGCACTTGGGTCGCTTTGATATCAATAAGAACATTGAGTGTGATGGGTATTAGACAATCCCAGTTGGTTAAGAGCCCTGAGCAATTCTTACAAGAGTTAAACAGGCGAGTCCCCAAACCTGTGCTCAGGAGGATGCTGAGGATGTGTTTTCCAGACAGAACTGGACATTTGCAGGGGTGATGAATGCATTATAGAGTCATTACCTCTGGGGCAGTGCTGTCACAGACCCCTGTCCCTAATGTCCCTTGGCCTCACGCCCCTCATTCCTCAGGACATCCTCCATCCGGGATGGACTCAAATTTGGGCTGTAACTTCTCCAGCACCAGCACTCGTTATTTCTGACACCCTGTGGTGCCACATCCATACCTGCCACAGTAATAATCCTGGGGGGAGGTGGGGTGGTGGTGGTGGTGGGGGGGGAGGGTTGAGCGAGGGGGATAGGCTGCACCAGCAATAAGTAAGAAGCCGAGAAGGGGTTTCTCTTTGTAAGTCACTCTTCATTTCTCCCTACCCTATAAATCCGTGTCTCCCCTTCCGCGGCGGCTCTGCCAGCGGACAGCTCGGCATCCCGGTTCCCCACAGGGTTTTGGTGCCGGGAGGGGGAAAGACTCCTCCCTCCCTCGGCGGAGAGGAGGGGGAATTGCAGCGGGGTCTCCCTCCACTCAGTCGCTCCGGCTCCGCGCCCGAGGCGGACCCGCGCGATGCCGGGGCCGCGGGCAGGAGGCTCAGAGCGGCGGGGCAGCGGTGGCGGCAGCGGGGGGGTCCCCGCGGCCGAGACGGTGAGTGTGGAGCGGCGGAACGGGAGAGGGGCGCGGGGGTGAAGGGTGATGCTGGCGGGTGCTGGGGGGTCTGAGTCGTTGAGCCTGGCTTAGATTTGGTCCAAAGCAAAGCCCAAGGCTTCTCTTGCCTAACTCTATGCATCCTCTTCCCCGAGACACTGGACCAGTTCCCTTCTCCGGCTCGGCCGGTTCCCTCTCCGAGCGGCGGACCGCCGGGCACTAGTTATCCTAAGGAAGGGGCCGCGGGAATCGGGGGCTGCCAGGGCAGGATTGTCAGGGGTCAAGCAAACGCGTAGCCCCCACCTCTTGCCAGAGACAGGCTGCTTCATGATAGCACTGCGGGGTCAAACTGCTCAGGCACCGCTTTAGGGCAGCAGAGTCCTGGGAAACAGAGCAAACAGAACTCAGCCCTCAGCCACGAGTAAATGGGTATTGGCTGAAATGAAACCGAAGCGTTTCTTGGCTGTATCTGTCTGAGGGAGAGTTAAAGAGGGCTTTTTGTTGTCCTCATTGTTATTCTCGTTATGGAGAGATTTACCATCATTGCAAGGGACATGTTTCCCATTAGTGCACGCTGTGAACTCTGTCCCGCAGCACCTGGTTAGTCTGGTGTGAGCCCAGGACCAAAGCCTGGTCCCGGGGGGGGTGTCTCAGCTGCAGCGATCGCTCCTGTCAGCAGGGAGAGGAGCCCCGGCCACCAGCCCATCGACTGCGGGGTCAGAAGGGACCGTTACATCATTTAGTCTGACCTCAGACAGTGGCGAGGTGCTGGCTGTGGAACAAAAAGATAATTGCTGGGACTGAATCTCTGCACCGAAACGCGGCATTTCCTCATGCGCTTCAGCTCTGACAGACTCTGCCTTCCACAGAACATGAGATTATTGGCAGGTTCTCACTGCGTTAATCACCTACACAGAGAGGCATGGATTACACATAACAGCTTCAGAGCTTCCAAATATAAAGCCTGGAAGTGTATTTTACATACCAACTGATCTGGTTTTCCATTGTTCCTCCTGCTCTTTAAAACTAGGGCCGATAGCAGAAACCGAGTCTCTTTTCCAATAAGAGAGCGTACTGGGGTGGTGTGTGTGTGTGTGTAAGAAATAGTTAAGAGGAAAAAATCTCAAGTAATAGTTACATTCTGTTTGAATTTGTTAAAATAACCAAAATTACAGATAAGCATTTTTTTCCTCTATCTTCATCTCATTTCTTTCTTTTTAACCTCTCCTTGTTTCTCTATTTCTGGTGAGAAAGTAGGAAGAAACAAAAAGAAAAGAGTAGGTGACTATTTTTCAGGAAAGTCGGGATGCTGACTGCCCAGAGAGCAATTTTCACTGAACTTTTTTCAAAGGTAACCCCTCAATATACATTGAAACAATGCTATTTTCTTTGGACACGGCACAGCTGCAGCACTTGCACATAGCATGAGGCTGGATCTTTCTTTCTGCACTTTGGTGTTCAGTCTTATCTTCTCTTCCAGTTTTACAGAACTGGCCCCCCACTGTTTTACTTATGCCTAGTATGTTTTCAGACTACCAGTGGTCTCCAAAACCAGAAGACAGTACTGACTAAAGCTCCTTAACTTACATCTTGCTTTCTCTTATATTAACAATGTACATAAATCCAGTGCAATGGCACGGGAATGGAGTATCACAGGAGTGCAGTGATATACTGGGACATGATCCCAGGAGACAGGAAGGCTGTATCACCTCCCCAGCCCCATACATCATCCGCCAGGCCAGTGCACCATCTGCTGCAAACCAGTGGGTCCTCCTGGGAGCTTGAGAAATCCATGTTTACTGTGGATAGTCATGGATATCCAGCTTGCATGGTGCGGGAAGAAAAGGGATGACAGTGTTTGTGGTTAATGAAGTCCAGTGCAAAGCTGTGTGCCACAGTAATTTATTACCTTGGAGAGCAGGAGCATGGTGCCAGACAAATAACCAGCCCCTCGGGAGGGCAGGACATCGGGAAGGCAGGACCAGGAGGAGAAGAGGAAGACGAGGAGGAATCTCCCAGTGCCATAGCTGCTGGGGACAGCAGCAGTGCCCAGCAGAGTTTGTGGGGGGGATTTGTCACAGCTGGCTCTTAGAGAACCTGCAGCAGGGCCCCTGCGGGGGCTCTTAATCACACTGATTGCACAATCAACAAAGAGAATCTCACCAGTCCCCATAACCAGGCTGTTGGCTTTTAAACCTCTTCGGATAAAAATCTGTTTCTTGCTGCGCTTTAGAAGTTCAGAGCAACTGTGCTATCTCCAGCGTTGCTAGTAGAACAAAGGAGCTTTGAGAAAGGTTTTAATATAGACCAGCTCAAGGCAAATTCCATCCTGGTTTATTCCATATAGTACTGGAGCCACTCCTTGGAATGGCTAGCTTAAAGTGAAAGTCCTTATTTCTGAGGAACTGCTCTCTGCCCACACTGATTCAACCAAAACCAGACATGTTCCTCTTCCGTGTATTTATAAGTTCTTTCCCAGCCCACCTGATTGAGCCAAACCAACCCCTCACCATCCGGAAGTACCTACAGGGCAGCTCTTGTGGGTACTGCTGAGGGCCACAGAGCAGCAGGGCACAGGACAGGTCCCAGCAGGTACAGAGGTGCCCTGGTCTATGGGGGACAAAGGAGTAAGGCAAAGCTCATTTAAAGCACTAATTTCCTCCCAGGAACCCTTTTTCCTCCTGTTTTTTGGTGGTCTGATATGCCAGGCTGGTCACAACTGACCCTTCCTGAGCCTCCTCTGCAGGTGCACATGCATGATGTGGTCAGGGGCAGTCCCTGGGAATTTCGGGGTGTGCCCTGGGAAAATCTGGTCAAGGGAAGGCAGTTTTACCTGCCAGCACTCCTCCTGGAAACCCCCCCGGGCTCCCTTTTCTGCTTCTGCTTCTGGTGTCTCGTGGGATTTGGTTTAAGAGATCACTTAATGTGAGCCGTGTGAAATTTCTGTGTTCGTACGAGTGATGGATTCTCTAAGGAGGAGAAGGAAGGACATGGCTTTGCCATTTCCACAGGGGTTGGCTCCCAGTGTCATGGAGGCGGGGGGGTGGATGGGGTTGGGTGGGGGGGTGGGGGGGGGTGGTGTGAAAAGGTTTTTAGTTCACCTTTCAGGATTGTAGAAGTAGGTTTTGTAGATGTGAGTGTATTTCTGAAAGTCTCAAAGAAACAAAAGTCCAAGGTTTTAGAAATGGGTTTAATTTTCAGCTAGTGCTGGTCCTTGCATGCTGAAGTCTCTCCAGGTAGCAAATCACATCCTTTCATCTCTGAAGGAGGTGACACTTTGAAAGGCTTTCCAAATGAGCAAACCCAAGAGACATGTTTGCACCTATAAACCAGCAGCATGTGGTTAGTCTCTCTGAGGAAGAATGACTGAACTCTGGATTTTCAGGTTTTTGGTGGAGTGCTTTGAGCTTACGAAGGAGTTTTGAGTTCTCTGCCAGTTTTACAAAGCAAATCATTTGGTGCCGGGGTTGTTCAGCACTCTCAGTACCCACCATAATGTGCAGAGAAGGACAGTTTTTAGGCTCTTTCTTGTTTTCCTGGGTAAGGTTGAGTCTTCAGATAGTTCTCCTTATGGGTGCCTGGGATGGAGCCCTTATGTGGTGCATGCAGATGATTTCATTAAGCAAGTGGATCTGAGTAAAGACACCTGAAATCCTGCCATCTGCAGATGCCTTCCTTGTGTTGTCTGCTTTGTGTCTCGAAATGAGAGCAGGTTCCAGGGCAGAGTAAGAAGGGCTAGAGTTTAACTTGTGGCAGATACTGCAATATATATAGATAATAGATAATGCAATGAAACAAGAAAAGATTTCTGTTAAATGGAGGAAACCCCCTGAAGAGAGAAAGTATGATGTAATTGATAGTCAATACATAAATAGCATAAATGAGTTCAAATTCTCCAGCCCTTGGAGCACAGGGCAAAGTTAATTTGTGTTCTTTGTACCTGCTGCAGTCTTTCATTAAAAATCATATGTAGTTTTTTTCCACCAAAGTAGCAGCAACACTTAGGAATAAAGGTTTTCTTCATGATAACACGTTTGGTTCAATACATCAAATGAAAATGACCATCCTCCCCATGTCAGTTGAAGACCAAACACAAAATCTGACAGGCCTAAGTCTGTCCAGGTCCGGGTTTTGCACCACCAACCTGACACTGGCTTTGTCCACCTGTACTGGCTTTTTATGGGATTTCCGAAGAGGACAGGGAGGTTTTACAGGGAATCACACAGGAGGGTGGGGAGGGGGTGGTGTTCCCAGTAAAGATGCACAGTATCCGTGAAGAAGCACAAAGGCTTCCCAGATGTCTCAGCAGTCCCAGAGGGCCAGTGGGGTCAGTTCATGGAGCTCTTCTTGCTCTGATAAGGACTCAGGCCAGAAGGAAAAAATATACAGACTTTGTGGGAACTTTTGTGCAAACTCTTCTAACAAGGCACTAATTTAACTTTTAAAGCCATAAAAACTGACTGCACTTCCACATGGAAATGGCCAGTTCCAAGACCCTGGACCCTGGTCAAGTAATTTATTGCTTTTACCTGAAACATGTCACATGTACTGGATTCATTCTCCACAGTTCAGAACCTCCCACTTCCCAGATTCAGTCCTTTGCTACTGAATCTCGATAGGCAACCTCCCACCCCAACCAGACAGGATTTGTTTCCAATTCACCATAAGGAGAATCGCCTAGAAGCCTAAGGAAGAGAATTATTTGGAAGGACTTCTCACCAGTCTCAGCTGGCAGTCAGCATGCTCCTACAGATGACAAGCATCAGAGCTGGGTGAATTAAGGAAGATCTGCACCTCATCTCCACTGCTGGGCCTGGGGCCCTGCTTCCCACCTCTGCAGAGGCACAGAACTACCACTGACTGTCCCTCACCAGAGCTGCGTCTGCTAAAGCACATAACCCTGCTGCAAAGCATGACGGGTCCTGCAGGGCCCATCACAGCTTCTCACCCCACAGGGGTGACACTTGGGTTTGTGCCTCAGCCTCTCAGGAGACCCCCCAGCATCACAGCCCAGAGCCAGGTCTTACCCTCCCTTACATTTGCAGTGAGAGGGGGAACATCGGGTCTGGTATTTTCACTGGTCCCAAAATGTGTACTTTTGTACACACAAAACTTGAAACACATTGCTCATTTAAACTATGCTGTATATAGTTGAAATTGTGGCAGCTCTAGAATAACAGGAATAACAGTAACAGAAATAATTTGCTTTACACTGGTTCAGAGGAACAAACCTGTCCTTCCCCTCTTTCTTTGCCCTCCTGGTGACACACTGATCCAGACACCCTGAGCATCGTGCTGCCACCAGCCATAACCCACATCCCCACCCCGGGTGGCAGTCAGAAGGTTGCTTTTCCCTGAGCATCCCCCATCTCCCCTGCATACAGCATGCCTCTGGCTGGCTCTAGGTGGTTCAGAAGTGGTTCCTGGCCGACCTCTCCTTGCCGCTTGCTGGCAGACGTTGTGCCAGATTAAGAAAGTGGTGTCTGGCCTCCCACGTGCAGCTTGTTTGGGAGTCTGCTCTGAAGAGTGGGTTTAAATGGAGGCAGGATGACAGACAACACTGACAGCTCTATAAGCTGATACAGCAGAGCTCGTGATATGAGGAAGTAAGCTGGGGAGAAAGCAGACCTATGCCTGGGTCAGGATTCATCCTCACTTCCCCTGCAGTGTGCAGCTGTCACTCTATCACCAACCTGGTGATTTATCCTGGTACTGCAAACAAGCAATGGGCAGACCATGCCCCTGGAACATACCATACTTTAAATTGGAGCTGGAGGGCAACCCCCAGGCTGGAGTCCTGGTGGGATCAAGTATGAGGACAGCACCCTGCAGCATCTGAGGAGAATTATCTTTCCCCAAAACACATTTAACTCCCCATGCTCTGCAGTTCTACCAGGACAGCAACATGGGCTTTGTCACATACTGACCTTTGTTGAGCAGCTGGCTTCAGAAGAGCTTCTGGTAATAATGAGTCAATGTTTATCAAAAAAAAGTCCTGCTGCCTGATATCAGACATGTGCATAATAAGCAATGTCAATGTTAACTTCTCTGGCTTCCAGTTGTGTATTTTAAGGTATTTGTCAAAGTCAGCCAGCAAAAATGGCCATGGTAGTGCAAGCCTGGGGACAACCATTGCATTCACAAATGAGCTCCTCTGCAGGTATGAAGCAGTGTCACCTACTCCTGCCATGCAAGCTCTCAGTGCAGAGAGGCCACAGGAGTAAAAATATACCAGTGTAAAACTGGCATAAACCACTTATAAATCATCATCAAATATTCCAGTGTCACTCCTTTCACTGTTCCTAGCAGAAAGGGGGTTTCTAGTATCTCACCGCAGTGCTGCTGCAGCTGACCATGTGTACAACACCTTTCCCTGCAATGAGAGTGAGGTGGCTTCTGCTGCTGCTTTACTTTTCTCTGCTCATAACAACCAGAAGCATTGTCCATCTCCTCTGGGAAACTGCATTTGCTTTGGGTTACACAGACTGGGGCACCATGGGGATGGTCTCATCCAGCTCAACTTCCTATCACACTTCACAGGCTTGGTCCCGACATCCTCCACCACTTTCCTGGGCAATGCCTGATCACCTTCTCTGTGGAGAAATTTTTCCTAATATCCAATCTAAATCTCCCCTGGAGGGAGCTTTGTGGGAACTTTGCTGGATGATGGAAACTGATAACAAACTCATTCTCATTTTCAGCCCCTCAAGTCTGTTCCTTCCCGACGGTCTTCAGCACCATCACTCTTATTCAGCAAAGGTTTCAGCAAGCCATGGTTGCCTTCACCCAGGTAGGTACCTTGTGCGCCACATACAGGGTGTCTGCACAGATGTTTAACACCCAGGAGCAAGGTGATATACTTTAGCTTGCCTATGCATATATCCTGTGGTGCTGCCCTCCCACCAGGACTGTGTGAGCCTGCAGGAGCTCAGCCTTCTCCTCCCATCTCTCCCACCCCATAAGAAGGGCTGCCAGTGCTGGCTCTTTGTTCGTATTAGTTTCTGCCTATGCTGTTGAGAAGCCTCCACTGGCAGTTTCCTCTGCAGAGCATTTTGATTCTTTGCTTTCCAGCTGTTTTTCTTTCTTCTGGGTAGCAAAGCCTATAAAACAGGCAGAAGCTGGCTGTGATAGCATTTACGGCCTTATTTTGCTAAAGGTCACGGCTTGCCTAGCCAAGCCAATGTTAAATTTCTGATGATGTTAGTGTCAGTGCCTCCTTCCTTCATTAAACTGATTTCCAATAAGCAGAGGAATGCTATCATTTGAACTGGAGCTACTTCACTGCAGTGCCCTGCAGACTCCCCTTCTATCCTCTAATAAACTCAGTCAAATGGCACTGCCGACAGGGCACGGTGGTGTTGCAAATAGGCTGCTTATGTGTTAAAAAAAAAGCTTGCAGAATAAAGACAGGAAGGGCAGCAGTATCTTGGGTCTTCAGGTAGAAAAGTCTGAGTCCTTGAGCATTCCTTGCTTTGGGAATGGGGAAAGTTGTGCTGTACAAGCACTTGCAGTTAATTATTCTTCAGTTACATGTTTCTTCAGAGGGAGCACATATTTTGCATTCGTTTCTTGACATGAACATCAGGAACTGTCAGACTGTGAGAAAGGCTGAGTTTAACACTTTTCCTTTTGCTGGAAACATTCCTGATTGAAGTCTGTGCAGCAGCTCTGTGTGACACCTCCTGGCTTGCCATACGGCTCCATCTCAGAGCCCAGAATCATCCTGCAGCCTTTGAGGGGGAAGGGTGTGTGGCTGGTGGAACTCAAATACTGAACCGGTGCCAGGACTCACAGCTCTGTTTTCCTTGATGCCACAATCTACTGGGTGTTACAAGCCCTACAAACTCCAGGAGCCTGCAAGGAAAAGGAGCTGTTGATGTCTCTATAGGAAGGAGACAGCAGCATCCCTGTGTTGTCTGGTGATGGGTGATCAGCTGAAGGGGCAGTTGTGCCCCCTTTAACCTTGTGGCCCTGCCTCCTCCAGTCTCTGGCTTTGGCTTTTAGAACTCTATCTGTGAGAGCAGACCCAGCTGGGCAGGAAAGTGGTCCCAGTGCCTCATCCACTCTCCATGCACAATATGGGTCCTCCCTCTTGTTTCTGCAGGAGTCAGCATTTACCAAGAGCACAGAGCTGTGATCCACACTGTTGCTGGTGCCATCAGCTAATTTGCAGCTGGTGCCAACAGTTAATTTGCTGTGGCCTGTGTGTATAGGGGAGGGAGGTGTGCTCTGGCAGTCTCCCCTATTTCCTACCCATCCAGGCAAAGCCAGTTTAATATCTGGGCAGGGTAAGCAAATGTCAGGTGCGAGCACTGGGCTGCCCCTGGAAAGGGAGGGAGAGGGCAAGCAGCAGCACCAGCAGAAATAGCTCCTGGGCCGTGGGTTTGTCTGCACTCCAGGAGTGGAGCTCCTGGGGCGGGGCAGGGCAGAGCAGAGCAGGAGCTGCCACTCCTCCAAGCAGTGGTCCAGGTGTATCTGCTGCCTCCCTTTGCCCCAGATCTTGCCTCCTAGCTGCCCAAGCAGCATTGCTCTCCAGGCAGCGTGGGCAGGAGAGCTGTGATGTTTTTCACTCTCCCAGCAGCTCACCCCCTGTGTGACCACCTGCTTTGCCTATCCCTTGAGCTGGTGCTAATCCTGCTGAACAGCCTGGGCAGAGCCCCAGCTGCTCCATCAGCACCTGCCTCACCGCACTGATGGCCACAAAGGCCTTGAGTCAGCCCATCTCCCAAAAGGAAGTATCATTTCCACTGAATACATTAGAGTCAATGAACACACAACAGCTCTGAGGTGCAGAAGAGGCTCATGTGAAAGTCAGCTTCCTTTGTGCTGCACACACCGTTTCTCCCCAGGACCTCCCAGCCCTGTGGCCAAGCCACTGGTGGCTTCACTGTGATATGAAGCAATAGAGAAGGCCCACAAAGCCCTACAGGAAGAGCCTTTTTTTTTTGGTCTGTGATCAGCACAGGTTAATCAGCCTTTAAATGAAAAATGTCTTCAGTATTCTGGAAAACACTGATATCTTCTGCAGTGCTCCAGACTTGCTGCCTGCAGACATGGCTGGAGCATCTGAACCTGCAGAAGCATAAGCAGAAAAGTCTCTACTACATAGAATCACAGAAATGTTATGGTTGGAAGGGACTTTTGGAGATCATCCAGTCCAACCCCTATGCCAAGGCAGGGCCACCTACAGCAGGTTACACAGGAACATGTCCAGGCAGGTTTTGAATGTCTCCAGAGAGAGAACTCCACAACCCCCCTCAGCAGGCTGTTCCAGTGCCCTGTACCCTCAAAGATGTTCTTCCTCATGTTGAGGTGAAACTTCTTGTGTTTTAGTTTATGGCCATTGCTCCTCATCCTGCCACTGGGCACTACTGAAAAGAATCTGGCACCATCCTTTTGATACCTGCCTTTGAGATGTTTATATGCATTAATGAGATCCCCTCTCAGTCTTCTCTAGACTAACCAGGCCCAGCTCCAGCAATCTTTCCTCAAAAGATGCTCCAAATCCTTGATCGTCTTTGTGGACCTCACTTAATAGCAGGAAAATTGTCATAAATTGGAATTGTCACAAGGAACTCACCTTCATAAAGCTGTCACCTGTCAGGATTCAAAGCAGTCACAGATGCAATATACCCTGAATTTTTCTGTGCTGGTAATAAGCTATACAAATACCACAGAACATTTACTAGAACATTATCTTTCATAGTCACCGTACAGTGAGGATGAATTTCCACTGGAGGTGAAAGCCTTTGTGGTCTGACTGCCAAACCCATGAACCATGTAGTCCTGATTGTTCTCGGTGTAAATGGTGATTTTCCTTTTTCCCTACAGAGGTTCACAAACTACCTGACTGTGCTAATGCCGGTGATTGTAGTAACTGAAGTCAGCTCCAGAAAACTGATGGGTTTATTCATCTTGCAGATTCAGCTACCTAGAAACTAGTTTCCTCCAGCTCTCAAACCAATTCCTGGTTGCAGTGGCATGCAGGACATGCTTAATCAACTAGTGCAGATCCAGACTTTGACTGAAGAGTTAGCTTGTGAGATAAAGTCACTGTAGTGTCTTGTTTCTGGATCTACTGAGCAATTATGAGCAGCATTAGAAAAAGGTAACATAAGCATACTCCTATGCTTACTTTGTGGTTATGAACTGACACGCCAATCCTTTGGGTTTGTTGGAAAACTAGCAATGACAAACTTCAAGAAGTAAATAGGGCAAACCTTTTGGTTTAAAACATGTCCTCCATAGCAAACCGAGATCCTGAAGGAACATATTCCTTGGGATGTTGTCTAGAGGACATTTCCTGACAACTGATGCTTATTTTTGTACCAGGTATATTCTTTGTATCTTCTGTACCTCTGAGACTGAGTTTGCATGTTGCTCATTGGGTGCTAACTCCATTGCCCACTCCTGGCAGGGAAGACATTAAACAATATGCATCCTCTTCAAACACTGATGGGGACAGGATTCCTACCCCAAAGGTTTTCCACTGGGTTTTCCAGTGAGGTCATTTTGGAGAACTCAGTGGACCCAGACCACTTGCCATGACCGCAGAGGCAATTGCAGAAGATGAGCAGAGCAGTGTACTGAAGATGACACTCAACTGGGCTGACGAGAGTGAGGCAAATCTGATCTGCAGCTTTTATCGTGACATTGGGAAAGTAATTTAATTAACCACTGTCTTGATTTCCAGCCTGATAGTGAAGCTAGCACTGCATTTCCTTACAGAATCATTGGTTCTGGGGGCTTCTTCACACTGATAGAACAAGGAGTGGGGGAGCTTGGGCTCTGTGTTCTTTTCTGTGTTGTCCTGGCTCCTTCCCCTGCCCAGGCAGCCAGGTCCAAGCAGGGAGGCACAGTATGTACCGAACTCTCCTACAGAGATGCTGGATCCTATCCAAACACTGAAGATCTGATTCCTGTCATCATGCAACCACATTTAGTTGCCTTCTTTTTCCCCCAGTGGTGTGACAGATCTGCCTTGCCAAGCTGAGAAAGCTCAGGGAAATGTCTGCAGAGATGCAGAGGGGGTGAATCATGCAGAGTCTGGGGGCTGACAGCAGAGACCCACGTGTGGAAGGCTGTGGTTAAAGGAGGTAGGAGGGTGTCTCGCTGGCCACAGGACTGAATTGGGCAGGTGTAGATGAGTCAAGTGAAGCTTGTGGCAAAACAACCTCTCTGAGGGTGAAATCAGTGAGGTTGTGGGTAACAGTAAGGACTTTTATGGGTCAGATCAAAGCTTCGATTTCCTTTCTGTACCCTCCTGCTACTTCTTGACATTCATGCTGCTCCTGCCCTTCACTTTTCTTTCACTTCTTTTGTCTTCTTCCATTTTTCATCCTTTGTGTGCTCATGTTAGCTGAATGCTTTAGCTCTCTTGTTTAACCAGATGATCACTGTGATTTCCCTTTCACAGGCTGACTGATGGGAAAATAATGAGTAAAAATATAACATTATCATAGCACCAGCTGTGTGGAAGCAGAGTGGGCAGGGTACAGCTCTTCAGGGGAAGAGCGGGCATCCACCCCCTGCTCTGGGGTGATGACCTGGATCATCTTCAGCATGGTATTCGGCCTCTGCACCACAAGTCCCCATCTGTAACATGAGGTTAATAATGCTGCCTTTCCTCGTGGGGATGTGGCGAGGAAAGCAATAGTTAACGACTCAGCACAGTAATGTGGCTGATCCATTTGGAGGTAGATATAAGGCAATCAGGAGCTGCAGAGACCCGGGGCAAACCCACAAGATGAGGTTTTTTAGGGTAGGACTTGTCCCTTTATTAACTGTTGGCATAACAGGACTCTGATCCATGCAGGACCTCTCTTTTTTTTTATAATACAAGTAACAAGTGAAAGTACTTCATATTCATTGAGAGCACTTTACTTGAGAAAGAGTTCTGTGAAAACAGGCTATTTATAAACACACAAGTAACATATTCAGCTTTGCATGCAGATTAGTGCAAAACTGTTCATAGAAACTGTTCTTATGAGAAACTCAAGAGTTTGGCTGATATTATAGAAGGTGTCTGCTTTCTTTGTAATTGTTAGGTTTTTTTTTGAAGAAAAACCCAATACTAAAAATATCACCCAAACTAAAGAGCTTCTCAATGGGAAAACCTTGTCATAGCTGTTGATAGAGACCTTAAAGCTTTCATTCTACCTGTTTTCTAACTTTCATGTGAACTCTAGAAGCTTGGGCTGCATGACTCCCCTTCTTACTTTTAATAAATTACAGGCCCATGCAAGTTGCAATCCAACTTTATTTAATGAACACCAAACCCAGGGTTTTCACACCAGGAAAGCTAAGCACGATTTGAAACAATATTGCCCTCCCAATGACTGATGTTAACACACACGTATGTGTGGTTCCAAAACCAGTCTCTGGGGTCTGTGATTGGATTAATTTGATGGACTGAAATGGGAACTAAGGCATCTCCTGTGTAAGGGTCAGCCCACAGCAGGATGGCCTCCAGAGCCACACTGCTGGAGGCAAGAGGCGTCCAAATTGCAGTGCACTAGCGCATCAAGGTATACATGCAGGTTTAAGATGACTGGAGGGACTTCAGGTGTTATTGCCTTGTTCCTACTTATTGCTATTCCCTGTCTGGAAGTTATAGCCAGCAGCAAAGGCTAGTGGGTGGGATCTCACAGCTTGGGTACCAAGTCTGCTGCTTCTGTATTATGGTGCTGAGTGGTGGGGTTTGAAGTAAGCTGGAGATATCCCCCTGGAGAAAACCTGGGAGCACTTGCTTGCTCTGTTTTAACTGCAGATTGATGGGAGCAGGATGCTCATCAGTTGGCCAGAGACAAGCAGCATCCAGCAGCAGCTGCTGCCCTCCCAGAAACTGAACTGTACAGTTATTTCACACAGGGCAGAGTTTGTGCTTCCACCAACACACCTTGCTTAAAGCAGTAAAACTGTATTATGTGTTCAAGCCATTCAGTTGTAACCAGCTAAACAGCTGACAATTTCATTTCTAAATGAAACTCCTAGGCAAGTCAGAAAAGGTTTTTGTTGACCTTTCTGCATACACACAGCTATTCCCACCTATGTGCTGCAAGAAATGTGCAGGGGCAAGTGCAATGTTGCTATTGGACTCATCTAGGACTTAGCTGAGTCCAGCAGTACTGCAGACATCTGGACAAACTTTATCCAGACACAGCCAGCATTCCTTGGCACTTGCAGGATGCTTTTAGAATACAGGATTCTGCATGCTTTGGAAAAATGTACCTAGAAAGGAGAGCCTATAGAAGGCCTTAGAGGGATGGGGCCTTCAGCACTGTGGCCCTGTCAAAAGACCAGAGTGAGAAGAGATAGCCTCAAGCTGAGAGATGCGCTGATGAAAATCAGGAGCATTTCACTGCAGGTCTCTGTGGAGGCTAATTAACACCCATGACAGATTACATCCTGTCTGCTGGTGGAAAGGAAATACGCTGTGGGCGTCCCAGGGCTGACATTCATGCCTGGCATTTTCCCCATGCTGCCACAGTGAGGTGGGCAGCACAGCCGGCAGTGTGCTGGTGCATAAAACACTGACACCTGACTGGGATGTGGGGTAAGGAGAAGCAGCATTGCTGTGATGGGGGTTGCAGGCTGACTGGGGGTACTTGCTGCTACCTATTTGATGCCTACCCCTAGTCCCTTCTCCCTCAGCAGTTTTGTGCATGGCGTTTGCTGCTGCACTTGGCAATCTTGGAAAGGCACATACACATACAGGCCATTAATGCACAGGAGAACCTGTGCTCCTGAGCCTGCCAGGAGCTCTGGTAACCCTGACCATTGCTGGTGATGCCTTCAGAGCCTCCAGTCAGGACTTCCCCATGCGCAGCAGCATGTGGCAGCCTGCAGAGCTCTCCTGCCACTAGAGCAGGACTTGTTGGGGCATCATCTCTGCTAGCAAATGGGGTGCTCTTGGGGACCTTCCTCATCACTGGCACAGGATCAGACTTCTCAGAAGGTGTTCAGGTGTTCCCAGCACAGTTCTGCCTGGGGCCAGCCCGCTCTTGCCAGCAGCTCCTTGGCACTATCTGGAAGATGGCATGAGCTGACTGTATCCAGCAGGTGGCTTGGACAAGGTCTCCTTGCTTGGCAGGGCGATAGACTTGAATAATAAAGACATGGGCTGCCCTGCACTAGGTCATGCCAGAACCAAGCCATGCAATGTGCCAGCATTGTCACAGCCTGTGCTTGGTGTCTCCCCAGTCGTTGCACTAGGAAGGACCATACTCTGCCATAGGCCAAGGGCAGGGGCAGGACCTGGCCACACTGCCAGTGCACTCGTAGTCTCTTTAACTGCCTTCCCCACACAGCAACCCTACTTTGCCCCCATTTCTTTCATAGGTCACACCTGGGTGCAAGATTGCCTGGTGCTATCAGAGCGTTTGGGAACAGCACTGCCTACCTCCTCTAGCTGGGGCTGCCCTGTGCAGCATCTCAGCCCTTGAGAGGGTTTCACAGGATGCACAGGACAACCCAGGCTGCCCACAGTGCTCTCCCCAGTGACAAGCTCCAGCAACGGTAAGTTGCAGGGCTGAGCTAAGCCGAGCAACACTCACCCTCCCCCAACTCAGGTGGGGCTGAAGCAGTGTCTGTTCCCTGGGAAAGAGCCTTTGGCACTCACCAAAGCTGGGAATGCTGTGCAGGGTGAGATGGCTCCAGGTTTGTTTGGAAATCAGCTTCAACCCATGCCCTGGTGTCAGCCTGTCATGAATGGAGCCAGAGGGTTTCCACTCACCTGCTGGCTGTGCTGTCACATTTGTCAGGCTTTTAAGCCTAGACACACAGTTAACCAGTGCCTCTTCTCCCAGGCAATCTTCTGCTAGCCAGGCCCAGGAGCACTTAGCACCCAGGTTCAGCAGAGAAATGGTGCCTGCACCACATGGCTGTGAGTGACCCAGAAGGGCTCTGTCCTTAAGAAAACCAAGACTGAAATGTGTAAACACACTCAGACAGCTCTTACTGCTTCAGACTCCTACTGCTTCTACTCTTTGTCCCATCCACACACCACCTCCCACAAACGGCGAGTTCTACTTCAGTCTCCACAAAACCAGTTAATAACAGTTAAATGTCAACCAAAGCAGCAGAACCTTTTCAATTCTGCAGCAGCCTGGAGCTCCCTGGTACAGCACACAGGGGCTCTGGAGGAAGCAGCGCATACCGTATGTGTGGGTGCGCTCCTCTCGCTGCACAGGGCATTACTGGAGTATCACTCCTGCTTCTCATTCCACACGTGACACTGTCAGCTGCTTTGCAGGGGAAATGGCATGAGCCGAGTCGTGAGCGACTGGGAACAACCAGATGACGTAGGAGAACCTTAATTCACTTTGAAGGCTTGCTTCACACCGTATTGCTCTGACTCTGCTCGCTTTGAGGTTCCTGAAGATGTGAGTGTCATGGGAACCAGCTGTAAATGTGGTACAAAATCCATCTGCACTTCATTCCTCTCCATGAGAGAGGGCAGACTGGTAGGAGCAGGATCCCAAGCTGATCTCAGCCCAGTTCACTGGAGCCGTGGACAGACCCTCAGTTTGCCAGAAACAAATGTCCTTACTGCCCTTCTAGGGCAAGTGCAAGCATGTATAGACTACCCAAGCCAATGGAGGAGCCTGGCATACTGCAAATAGGCCTGCGTATTTGGGTTTTATATGGAAACACAACCTCCCAGCTGCTGGACCTGTTACATCCTCAAACACCAACCTTGTCTTCTCTCTTGTCCCAGGCAGCAGTCACATCCCACTGTCCGCTGCCAGGAAGCTAAGTAGATAGACCAGATAGATTACTAAAAGGAAGATTAGGATATGACTCATTTTATGTGTGTGGATTCATTCATGGAGGGTAAACAGCTGCCACAGGGGGTTCTCGAAAGTAGGAGAAATAGGCATTAGGAGAAGTTATATCTGTACAAGCTGGGAAAAATCAGATGTGCAAATAAGCCATTGTGAAAGTTAGAGCTGCACTGAAAAAAACATCAAGTTAACTAGTGGTCTCTCTGCTGAAATGTTCAGGGGAAAGGAGAAAGGAAGAGCCTTCTGAGAGGATGTATGCATTAACTAAAGCAGAAGTATTTTAGTCAGACACACATTGCTGGCTGCGCTCACTCCAAGACTAACCAGACAAAACTGCAGTGTGGACATGCAGCCAGACTAGATGATTCTGTGGATTCATGTCCACATGACTGGACATGACACCTGTTTCCCTAAGGAAAAAAAGAGAAACACCTCTCTTCTGCTTGACATTCCCTCATTGTGCAGTCCTCACCTGAGCACAGATTCCATCAGCCTCTTCAAAGTGTTGTTCACCCACTCCTTCAAAGCCAAGGCCAGATCCCACTCTTGGCCCTTCTCGTAGCTCAGACCATGACTCTGACATGCCATCATGTCGTTGCAAAAATAAGGGCCTAATTGCAAGATGTCAAAAGAATAAGCATCTAAAAGGGACCAAACACATCCAGAGGCATCTAAAGAGATAAGTCCTTGCTTTCTTGGGCAAGCAGCAATATTTAACTACAGCCAGCCACACTTTGCTCTTCCCTGCAGTTGTAAAGTTGGCCCTGTGGTGGGCCTGGATCGCAGAGTCCCAGCAATAAGCATCCATCTCCCTTTGGCTAACAGCAGCACTCCTACACAAGAAAATGTGCACACTTGTTATGTCTCACAAATATCGAGTTAAGTGGGTTTTCTTCTAATACTTCTATTATTTTTCATATAATATCTCTAAAAATAATGCCTGAAACCCCCTACCTGAAGTGGCTCTTGAAAAATAACAAAAACCCCCAAGAAACTCTCCAGTTAGTTATAAACAGATGACGGGAAAATCCTGCACTTGACTAACTGTAGCACTGTGGCCAGGCCTTGTCTTTGGGGATTTCTCAAAGTTCAACTTCTGCATGAGCGAGCGAACAGCCAAACCAAAAGTGAAAAAATCAGGCTCTGCATGGAGCCCTGCTGAGCCAACCACAGGTGAGGTGGGTAAATCTGCGACTCCCCTTTTCCTTCCAAACCAAACAGGTCATTTTGGTGCTGGCTTGAGGAAGAAATTTAAAAGGAGCTCGATTTCTTAAGAACAACTGCTCAAAATCCTATTTTTAGCAGGCTGCTGGGGACTTTCTTGCTGGAAGTTAAAGAAATACAACAAGTTGGCTTGCATTTTAAATAGTGGGTTTTCAGCTGAGGTAACTGCTGTTTACAGTGAAAGCATTTTATATTCAATTAAACTTTTCATGATGTGGAGGTAATTTCCAAAACAGTTTCAATCTTCCCTTAATTTTGCAAAGAGACAAATCTAACCTGTTTTTCCTCAGTACATGTGGCTCACCATGGACCAGTCAATTGAGTGCAGCTGCCCCATCAGCACCTGCTCACTAATTCAGACCTGCAAATGGGCATGTTCCTGTCCCCATCCTCACCGCAGGGAAATCCACCTGTATCCTACACTCAGAGAGCCTCCTCACAGCATACCTCTCCAGGCTGTTATGCTTAGGGTATAACAATATTTCCCAGGAAAGTGACAGCAGGTTCTTAGTTTGAAAAGGATTACCAGATCCCTTCAGACTGGTAACCTTTTCATTGCGCAGACCCCAGGTACCTGCTGTGTACAGGCTATGACCTGCTTAGGCAGAAACCTGGTCCCTGTTTCAGTTGTGGTGCTCTGATTTGGTTGAGCTCCAGTCACTATGCTGTAATAAAATTAGTAGTAATGATGCTAATGGCTAGATCAGCAACTTCAGAGTCAATCAAGTGTGCCCACCCTCAGACCCCAAACCCAGCCTCTCTATACGTAACATACTGACACAGGAACCTTTCCTTATCAAAACAGCTGACTGACTGTTTATCTAGCATTTAAGCATTTATCACTGGTTTTCAAATCAACCATCTGACATTTCTCAGTTTATACGTGAAAGGCACAAGCTTTCACTTCAGGAGAGTGACTTGCATACAGCCTGCTCTCACATGGAGGGTCACTGGCATCCACTGCTTTTTCACACAGGCATTCAGCCACTGGCAGCTCCTCCTCCAGCTCCCACTTTTCTAGCTGAACTCTCCATTCGGACCCTGGTAACACGGTCTGTGGTTCGGATGCTATCTAATGAGCAGATCCTTCAAAACAAATGGGGGGGAGAGAGCAAGCAGCTCTGTTTGTTTTAAAGAAACTTTGAAATGTAGTAATTCAGGAGGATACTGAAGGCAGAAAGGGAATTTCCCTGGACAGGCTCAGTCTGAGGGGTGCTCCTGGCAGAGCTACATGGAGAAGGGAACTCCATGGCACAGACAAAGTTAGGTCCAACCTTTAAATACATTTCGTCTACTCCATAGATCAAAAATGTTTCTGTAGACTCTTTGCTGGGTGAAGTGTTCATTTCAGAGTCCCAGGTCTCGCTTTTCGTAAGCTTCACAGCTAGAGGAAAATGAAGGAGGCTATGTACCCTGAGGGGAGTGATGCTTTTTGAGTCCTTTATCCTCACAAAATTGCATCAGGAATCTTGTACACTATATAGGCCATTATTCAGAAAACACTGCCACTCTGAACATGTGCCAGCTGGATGCGTTGCAGTACATGCTGTGAAAAGAGCTGGCTAGTGACTTGCAGCAAAGCTTTTGCCCGGTGGACCAGGACAGCTGTTTTGTAGCAACAGAAGGACAGGTTTTCTGAACCCTAGCAGACACAAAGTGGACTCTGAAGTATGATGTTCCCCAGCATCTGTTGTGTTTGGTTTTCAGTTGGGTTTTGAGCTTGTTTTTTTTTCCCTGCAACTGTCCTGCATGCATGCATCTAAACTCTGTGTGGCTCATACATGTAGTAAGAATGTTCGCATCCTCCTCCTGCATCCTGTCCCGGTAACTGTGCCATGTACTTGGAAATGCACCACAAATCAGACTAGTTTTCCTTTTCCTGGCAGCACTGGAGGAAGGGACTTTGATTGTGCTCCAGGGCCCGAAGGCTTTGATTTTTTTCTTAGGAAGATCTTCTCCTCAGGTAAAATTATCAGCCTAAACTCTAAATCCTTGAGGGGTTAAAAAAAATACCAGCTCTTCTGAAAGAGTCTCTGCCATAGTCTTAAACTGCAGACACCCCTGGACAGCCTTTCTCTTCGCACAAGCAAACTCTTCAGCCCGCACGCAGGTCAGTCAGCCCACTGCACTTTGTTGTCTTTTCACAATCCTCCTACATTCAGACAAGTTGGTGCTTCTTCATAAACCCCTTACTTCTTATATCACTCAGGGGGGAACTTAGTTTATCAGTCTGAAAGTCTGGGAAACAACAGAGGCTACACCTCTTGATTCAGCCTCAACTGCAATATTTGTCTTAACAATGGACGAAGTGCATCTTGTGTTTCCCATCAATGCTATTCATTTCTGCTGAGAAGTGACTGATCAGAGAGAGCTGACTGAAAAAGAACACAATGATCTACATGTATTCCTATCTAATTTCTTCTCACAGTCAGCTCAGATGTAGTTTTTAATTTCCATTGTTTGGGGTAATGAAAAAAGTTTCAGTTATTGAATTAGATCAGAAAATCCCCTAGATGATACCCATGGCAGAATTCTTAGAACCAATTTGCAAGGTCACTTTTGCGATACTGTGATACAGGTTTAGGCTTTTATTTCTGCTGAGAAACGCCAGGAAGAACAACAGTCTTTCCTGGTTCTTTGGGGTAGTTTGTTTGCTTTGGGGTTTCTTTTCCTGGTAGGCCTACTGGCAGTTGTAAATTCTTTCCTTGATTTTCTTGGCCTCTTCTTGGGTGACAGAGGAAGAAGAATGGAACTCATCTGACGCTTAAAAGAGAAGAAAGGCTGAGTCTTTAATGGGAATGTTTTCATCTACTTCCTTTAGCAGACAGTATTAAAAAGCATAATTTTCAGGAGCCTTCAAGGAAAAAATAAAGAGTAATTAAACCCAGAATTCTGAGTGTAAGCTCATTCAAGCATTTTTCACCTTGCCTATGTTGCGTGAAAAGATTAAGGCAATAATGGAATACATTAATTCACATTGTTAGTCATTCTTTAACATGACTCTGTGTTGATAAAGGTCTCTTTGGCTATGACTGAGAACAGAGTGATGCAAAAAGAATAGGCTCTGGAAGAGAGGAAGGCTCTTCTCTATTCAAGGACAGGAAGTTCATCCTGCTGCCAGGACTCAATGCAAAAGGGCACCATATGTGTCACAGCTTGCATGGATTAGACAGACATCTGCTATTGATTCTATTTTGGAGGGTAGAAGATGCCCCAGAATAATGCTGCTGGTGTCCTTACCAGCAATGTCTCCTTTGAACACTGTGCTCTTTTGCCCATGGGGACACAGGCTGATGTACTGTTAAAATTGAAATGTTACCAGTGTATTATCATTACTGCTTTTGTTGGTTTTTTTTTTTGGCAAACAGTTTCTAATGAAATAGAACCTAAATCAGCCTTCTCCTATACTCTTTTGTCAAGAATAAATACAATTAATAAACCAGGGCCTTGGAAGAAAAAGCTCCTTATAAAGATATGAGAATTGCACCTGTTTCTGAAGCAAGTAGCATAATTTGCCACCAGAGATAGAAACCTGGATTAACTGGCTTTTGAGACTGGTTCAGTCTGCCAATTCCTACATTCCTATGTTTTATGTATAATGGTTTTCCACAGTGATATGGCTTAAGATGAAAATTCAGCTGTGTTCATACTTCCATGGGCTGCTGAGTATTTGGATATGGAGGTTAGCTGTGGTCACCTATAGGGGCTTCCCACCACCACGCGTCTTCACAGAAATCAGTTTCAATTGCAACTACAAGCAGAAGTACCCAAATAGTGTAAGAAAGAATGTTCCCCAAATTGTTTCTAAACTTGGGAAGTAAAAGAAATCTGGCAAGACCTCTAGAACTAATACAAACGGTAGACTCATTCACAAGGTACACCACTCTTGTGGGCTGCTTCTGCCACCCAGATTTTTGGGCTTCCCCACCCTTGAGTATATTTTAAATATAATGTAAAGGGACTATGCTTGGCTGTTCAGAGAACCACAAATCCCCAGGATCACCCCACACACCACAAAAGTCTTCAGGCTATTTGATCATGTTACTTGGTGATCTGCTCTGTAGGCGCCTCAATGCAATCATCATAGAGAAAAAAAGGCAGGGTAGTCCCCTTAAATGAGTACTATATGGCTCAGGACTATTATGGACATGAATTACAAATGCAGATCTGTCCTGCATTTCTGTATTCTTTTTTTTTTCAACTAAAAATGGCAGAATATTGTAGGCACACAAATATTGCCTGTCTGTGTAGATGGATGTCACTAATTGTAGCTATGCATTTAGTGGGATGGATCCTGTTGGCTTTCCTTTACACAATGTGTTTTTTTATGGAGACAAAAAATAATGATGCTCAGATAGTTCAGAGCCTCTGCTGACACCCCACAATATTCAAGTTTTCTTGTTCAATTTTGAATAAAAATAGCACGTTTAGTGAAATATGGTCACCCACTCCAAAAGCAGAATCCTGCTTTATCACTATCAGCTCAGAGCAGTGGCATGGAGGTTGTCTGTTGCAGTTTCCCGGGGATCCAAGGGAAGAGATTTTGCCTCAGTTTGGGCTGGCTGCATGTTAGTTGATGAGGCATGAATGTGACAACTGTAGGCTTTTCTCTGTGTTACCAGATAATCTGAATACCCACCTCTGGCTTTTTCAAATATGCTGAGGTTTGTAATCAGTGAGTAGTCAGTCAGCTGCTGTGAGGATGACACAAGCGATGGTCATCTCAGCACTGGGAGAAAACTCAGTAGGGCAATAATAACCAACATTGTAAATGGAGCATTCTGGTCATGGGAATGAGCAACTCATCAGATTTCTCACACAGCAAAAGGCACGTAGTTGCTTTCAAAAGAGCAACACAAGCCAAGCTAAATCACTTGAGTGGCAACCAGATGAAGAGCTCATATAAGAGGAACCAAGCCTATCTGAGGTGTAGAAAACTTTCATGATTGCACAACAGGCCACTAGACACCGAGACAAGACACAAAGCAGATGCCACAGATCATATGATGCTGTTGGTCTCATGAACCAGGTTGCAAAGAAAATCTCTGATGTGCCTTTTAGACAGTTACTCAGCAGATCAGCTGGCATGGACCCTGCGGAAGGACCCTTCCACGTTTTGTAGTGTTAAGCCCTTGCTCTCAAGAGTCTTGGCACTGTTAGAGATGGGCAAAGGCCCTCAGTCTCTGTGAGGTAACAGTGGGAAAACTTTGACCTTTCCATACTGTAGTGTAGGTTGTTTCAAGTCTAAAAATGATTCCACTTGGTCAGAATCATTTAAGGGGACAGATTAGAGGGACTGGCTTTTGCCTCCTCGGTTGCTTAGTTCAGCACAAGGAAGCAGACCCCACTTCTGGTTTATCAGCCTCCCACATGCAAACAAAAACCTGAGAGTTTCTGAGGAGGAGGGTGTGAAGAAATGTCACCAGCAATTGCTTTCTGAATGCACTGGTGGGCTGGAATGTCCTCTTACTGGCACCAGTATTATACAGCTTTCACAGCAGCTTCTTGCTGACATGTGCAATCATGGCTGCAGATCTGCCTCTGCTCTCATTCCTTTTTTTTCCTTTCTCTTTCTGCTTGGTCAAACTGGAGGCATAAACCCAACTGCTCTCTGGGCCTGGGAACAGTTTGTACTCACCGTGCCCTGAGCAAAGCAGGGGAGAACCCAGCTTAGAGCATCCCCAGTGGCATGATGGAAACCTAATGCAGCTATTACAGAACCATCAGGAAAAATCAGATGTGGGAATCCCAGGCTTCTTTTGCATGAGGGTAGCACAGGCCCATGCTGCTGAAGGGAACCTAGGTGAGTATATGAGAGAAACCTCACAGCATAAAAGAGCAGAGAACAGTTTAAGAGCAGGGTGCTACTACTGTTAAGTGAGCAGTATAGTTGGAAGGAAAATGGTGGCTGTTTCCTAAGAGCTGCACAAGGAGAATGTCTGTCTTTATCAGGAACTGAAAGCACGTTTCTATAAATAAGAGCATGAAGTTTTTATTCCATCTCAGTTTAATACTTCATCAGGGAAATAGTCTCCCACCAGTTTTCCTCCTTGAAGGAAGCGTGCTACTATTCAGGTCTCAGCTTTTGACTGCATCCTCTTTGGGTGAAAGCTGTTATTTTGTGCTGTGTTTGAAAAGTACCCTGAGCAATAAGCGTTCATTCTGTGCTCTTTCAGTGAACCCTTAGTGTTGCACACACAAAACTAATTATAACCATCATCCTAAAAAATGAAGGTATGTTTGTCTCATGTTTCTGTGGTGTCAGTGTTGGGATACCAATGCTAGTGTAAATGGCAGGATGGAGGGAAAAACCAGAAAGATGCCATAGGTGAGAAACCATGGCAGTGCCAGTCAGCGTGTCTTCACAGCAGCGACTGTTGCTGATTTCTGCCATCCAGGACTCTGGGCCTCCATTCCCAAGGCTCTGCCTCAGTGAAAAGACTTTCTCAGAGATGGTTCCCATGGTTGCCGTAAGACAAACTAGAAGTGAGTCCCTGCTGCTGCTCTCTGCAGCTGGGGCACAACTTGTTCCTGAACCACAAGCTGGGTCTTGGTGAGCTGTGGGTTGTGTGGAGCAAAAAGGCAGCATTCAGGTGTGAAGAAGAACAGGAGGTGTTCATCTTCAGATGCAGTAGTTCTCTTCTCCCTGTCTTGACCACCAGCTTCTCTGTTGCCACTTTCTGGTGAATTGGTGACATTTCACACAGCTGTGCTGGGTTGTGTGGCATAACATTCATTCACCATCCTATCTGTGGTACCTCAGGCTTGTGTCAGAGAGTGGCAAGTGAAGGCACCACTTTATTTTTAGACTGTGACCACATTACTTTGAATTGATCTTCTCCCCTTTGTAAACAGGCAAAGCAGTAAGTGTGCAGCACCACAACAGTGAGGCTGGTTTGCAGGAGGGATACGGGATGAGCTGGGTGAGAAACTCTTCACCCATCCCATGAGAAGTTTCTGAGTCTTACAATTTTTCAGAATAAAATTCTATTCAGACTGCACAAAACTCCCGTTTCCAAGGGTATTTTTCTAAGAAACAGAAAGGGAAGATGAAAAGGCTGCATTGAATAAACAGAAGTGGAAAAGTCAGGCTAGACACACTTCGTGTCGGACACAGACTTACCAACACTGAGCCACTTTCCTGTCATTGGTTGAAAAATAGTAAAATGAAAGTTAAATTCAGTGGGTGAATTTTAATTGCAACATCATTCTCCGTGATGTTGGTTTATGAATATGTTGAGCCTTTAAGAAATACATCTCCGTAAACTGCAGAAGTAACTTCCCTTCCACCCCTCTTGCAAAACATATTCCAGGAAATCATGAGGGAAATAATATGTCTAGTGAGGAATCCATTTCCAGGAAGAAAACCTCAGGCTGAATGGGCCAAAGAAAAGAGAAACTGAAGAGTGTGGAGGTGAAATATAATCACAGAAAGATGTGTGGTAGCTGCATATATCAATGCAGAAATAAAAATGTATTGAAAAACATGGGTTATGATGAGATGTATTAAAAAAAAAATGAAATAAGGAAGGTAAGAATATTATTTATGTTAATCTTAAGCCAAATCCTTATGCATTCATTTCAAATCCAGAATGAGACAAGGATCTTATTAAAAACATCTACGTAGTTATATGACCAGAGACATTATGAGGGCACATAGAGTGAAGGCAGCTAACACAGATTTGTCCATCAAGCAGACACTTCTCAGTCACTTCACAGTTTGACTCAGCAATCAAGATCACTTTCTTTCTTCAATATAATTTCCAAGAGAGAAACCAGAGTCACCTGTATTGTTTTGTTGTGCAGGCACATGCATCCTTTCACTTCAAACTTTGTTGTCTATGAGCCTGAGTTTGAAAGTTGGTGCTTCCAAGCTCCTGGCAAGTAGAATCAACTATGTTTATAAATCTGAGTGGAAGAAAAGTGACAACGCAGCTTAAGCCAAGTCCAGTGAGATGGACATAACTGGACATCATTCACACTAACATCATGGATTCGTGTTCCACTTCTGTTTGGGATAAATGTCCACAAAGAGGAGGAAACAAGGAACAGTAAGAGTTAATAAAGACAGCCTACAGACATGGTTCAGGAGACCCTTTTTTTTCCCTGTCCTTGTTGTTCAGAGCAAGAATGATGCACAGCTTCTTCAGGCAGCTCTACAGAAATCCTGCAGACCTATTCCAGCCTGTCTGCCCTCTTGACAGTCTCTACTGTGACTTTGATCTCCCTCCCAGAGGAAGAGCAAATGGAACACCAGGTGTAAACAGCTGAGCAGTTGGAGGACAGGTTCTTTCTGCTTGTCACTTTTCCTGGGGTCGCTGACCTCAATGCTACCCTGGCTCACAAGTATGGACACTGCCCTAACTGGGTAACTGGGGGTGATCAGAGCCGCTTGCTCCTCACTGAACACTTTCTTTCATCTACCCAACTTCTGTATATCGTTATGTGTAACTTCCAGTAGTATCTGCTTTTCTTACTCTACCCCACCATCAGACCATGGTCTGAAAAGAGAAAATGAGAGAAAAGAGAATAATACTATACCTGCACAAGAATTAAATCATTCTTTCTCTCTGCTAATAATCACTGGGTATGTATCTTGAGGTCCTTTCCAAACCTCACTATTCTATGTTTCTATGATTCTATGATTCTCTGTTTGTCTCCTTGAAGATGTCAGCCAAATGTCCTTGCCATAAGCCCTCCCACTTGAACCCTTTGTCATTGTAAGGGTTGAGTCAAAAAACAATGTGGTGGCTTGCACCAAGTGAGGGCTGCTATCTCAAAGATAACGATGCATGTTTGCATCTGAGGAGTCAGCCAGCTCCTCACCTAGCATCTCGGTCAACTGCTGCCTCCCTGTCTTGTGGGAGCAGAAGCAGTATGTGCCAGTACAGATGGAAGCTGTTCAACTGACTAAACCATCTCTCTCCTCCCTGCACTGTTGCAGCTGATTTGACAGCTGTCAAATGTTCTCAGCACGGTGGCTGCTGTTGTTGCTGGATTTGTACTGATGGGAAATTTGTCTTAAATGTTCCTGTATTTATTTGTCATTCAGACGGGCCAACAAAGTGTTCCCAAGGCAACCCAAGGCAACCTTGGGAAAGTCTTTGACTGTGTTTGGTACTTTCTACATCCCCAAAAGGCGAGTGGGGTTTAAGAAAATAATGTGAATGTATTTGTATCACTCTGTAGCTTTCCATATGCTGAACAGCAAAGACAGTGTGGTTTGTTGGTCTCTCAGATTAAAGATTTTCAGATACATAGATCAGGGCTCACAATCAATTCCCCCTTAAAACATCTTTAGTCCCCTTCTTCAGAGAGCTACAGTCAGCATGCACATTGAAGATCTGTTACTCAATGTTCTTAAATTGAAGCACAACCAGTCCTGGAGGTGTTGAGAGAAGTGTGACCGTACATGCACTGTCCTCTAGGACAATGGGTTAGTAGGGGTCATGTTAGCCCAGTGACAACAGGGAAATCTGTAGAACAAATCAGCTATGACATGTGCAAGTGCTGTTGTCCATAACCAGCCAATACAGTAGGACGATCTCTTAGTTTTCTCTACACCTTCGTTATTGTTTCATATTTTATGGGCAGATTCAAACACCTCCTGAATTCCTGTAAGACCTTAGCAGGATTCGTATTTTACATTTTGCATTATAACACTACTTATTAAAAGAAATGGTACTTTCCTTGTTTTCTTGTGGTCATGCATATCACCTTTAATGCATTGAGTTTGTGGAGAAGAAACAGCTTCTGTCCATGCACAAGATTATTAACCTGTCAAAGGTTATACAGTTAGTCCTGTTAAAGGTTTATACAGCGTGGCAGCATGGTGAAGATGTGTTAAAGGATCTCAGTGATCCAGGGCCCAGTTACAGTAGAGAAAATTACACTAAAGGAAACATCTATCTTGCTTTGGCCCCATAAGTTAGTCCAAGGCAGAGTTCATTCAGAGCAGAGTTCCACTAGGGACACAATGAAAACTCTTCCCTTGTAAGATTTTGACTGGTAGTAGATCTTTGAATTGTAATAATTTTTTTCAGAGATGAGTCATTTGACTGAAACTTGATTTAAGCACCATTTGGATCAACTTGTCTCTGAATCCCAGTTCTGCAGCATTCCAGTATTTCTGTGACAACTCAAAAATCTAGATGCTGACCTTCATCCCTTTTCTTTCTATGTCCCAAGACATGCTATTCCAGGCAAGCACCATGACATTAAATTCACCCTCTCTAATTATCAGATGCAGTCATGTTTTTACCTTCTGTTTTCTGTAAAAGCAATTTTGGGAATACTAAATAGAGTCTATAACCTTTGTACCTCCTTTCACTGGTACTGAAAATAAAAGGGACCACAATGAAAAGCACTGCCCCAGGTTAGTTTTACCTCAGCCATGCTTCATGCACAGCTATCATGAAGAAGAGCAAACGGAAGGGAGTTACACCTCACACTGTAAAAGCCTGTCTGCCCTCTCCCTGATACTGCTCTCATCCAAAATTTGACAAGGCAGTTATGTTCCCAACTCCTGTTTAAAATGGGGGTGTGTAGGTGATTAAAAAGGAAATAGGTCCCTAAGTATCTTTGAGGATCTGATCCTTGATTCCAGTTCCTCACCAGAGCCCTCAGTGGTAAGTCCCCAGCACCATGTTGCCCACAGCCTCCAAGGCCAGCGCCAACCTCGTAACAGAGACAGCACAGAAGTCACAGCAAAGGAGATAACACCCCACAAGTGGGCAAATGTTGTTTCCATTCCCTCTTCTCTTCTAAGGAACAGAGGCCAGGGTGGTACCTTGACTGTGTAAAGTGGAGCTGTCATACATGTGTATCATTGCGAAAGAACCTGTGGTTTCTAATGGAAATCCTTCATTTCAAGGACAGAAACTTTTCACTAAAAGTGATAGAGTATTTAATGTCAGCAGGCTTTTAGAGGTATTCTCTCATAAGGGCATGATCTTGCACCAAAAGCCTGGGATTTGTTCCATGTTTTGTTGTCATTTATCCCTGTTTACTTTCAAATTCCACCTAAGTCAGAATTGTGGTGTTTTACACATGGGCCTGAGGTGCACGGAGAGCCAGGCTGCGGGGCCTTTTCAGTTATACCCGCACGGATACAGAAACCACCACACAAACCACTGTGAGGGAAGGCATTTTTGGTGGGAAAATTCATTCTCCAAAACGAATGGTATCTTACACATCAAGAAAAGAGAACCAACAGAAACTGCATCTTGAGGAAGTAAAACTGTGATCTGTTAAGCAATAATAAAGAAGAATAAAAAGAGAAGGAAGAGAAAAAAAACAACCACAGTGTCTGACCATGATTTCCTTTTAGAGGATTACCTCTGTGTAAGAAATTCAGCAACTAGTTTCAATTTGGGAAAAGTTTGGTTGGTTTGTTGTTGTTTTTTTTAAATCAGTACAACATTATCCATCATTAAGAAATGAAACTGCAAAATACAGGCATTTTTTTCTCCTTAGTTTTATTAAAATCACTTTATCTACATCGAATACTGGCCAAACCCCAACCAAAATTCTCTAAGCTAAGCAAGGCAAAAATCAGTGGTCAAAGAGTGTTGCTCCTGTTTGTTACTGGATTCTTCCCGCACTGTTAACTTCACACTCCAGCGCAGTGTGTTAGCTAAGCACTTGTCTATGCTCTCTGCTGAAAAGTGATAAACTGAATCAAGTGCTTTGGTTCACTGGACATCTCAGCGTTCACACAGATGGTGTTGCACTGGTGGAAAGGGATGCTGTCTGCCTTGTTGTTAGGATATAGAACAAGAACCACTAATTTCCCAAATGCCTCTAGGAAATTCACTGGTTTGGGGAAGAGTTGCTTGCTTGCCTGTTGTGACTGATGACTGAAACTAAGGTCGAGACTAGAAGTTACTGGGGGTGATAGAAAAGAAATACCTTGGGAGAGGGGAGGAGAAATGCAATCACATAAGCCTTGCCTGTGAGACTAGGAGCCCAAGATTAAAAGCATACAAAAGATGAAATCCAGTTAAACCTGGTAAAGATTCTGAATGGTTAAAGAATTTAGCACAGGGCAGCAAAAATTAGAGGTCAAAGAATATTGCGTGTGAGAAGTTAGACACCAGTGCCTTAGAAGGGGTAACTGTGCGTTGGGGGTTTCTGAGGAGCCGCCACTGAGGGCCCTCACCCCTCTAGAGAATTAGACCCTTTTTGTTAAGGGGTCTTTCAAACTTTCTTGCTAAGGAGGCTAAGAACCTTCTTAGGATCTTGAAGGTACACAGCAGGTGCAATGACTGCAGTGCCATGTGACCCTTCCCAAGCTCACTTTGAAAGAAGTAGTTATCCCACTTTCTGTCTGATGTTTAAAGCATAACATCTGCTGTGACTGTGCTGGAGTCCCCATGTTAGATCCATTTCTTGAGGGCAGGCAAAAGGAGGGGAATTCATGCTCAGAAACAATTTTATTACAGAATCTAGATAAAATAGATAGCTCAGTTACCATATTGAATGGTTATTTCATTGTGATAGTGTCGTATTTCCTCCTGACAATAACTTACATGCTTAAAGTGAGTATTTGATCTGGCCAGAAGGTGACTGTTGCATTTTGATATGTTAAGTAGAACTGCAAAGACCTCGAGGGACACAAGTAATGACCAGAAAATAACATATTCTCCTCACAGATGATGCACTTAAAACACATTTATTTGTCAAAGACTTACTAGAAAGATTAAAATTAAGGTCTTCTTTTTGCTATATGGCACAGGAGACAATAGAAGCTACAAACTCTTTACAGGGTTCTCCTGTATGTACCACTTTTTACCAAAAGATATCATAGCACCTTGTGCAGTGACCTTTAATTTTGGCATTTTATTCATGACAAACTAAGGCAGAGAGAAGGCAAGCTACCTTTCAGGTGTGGCATGGAAAATCAAAGAGCAAAACAAAGTATACCCTGGAGTTCACACACAAAACCCTGACACAAAGATGAAAATTCCCTAATAGGGGATTATAGTGTGCTGTAGGTTTGATGAGTAAGCCTGTTCAATTGTTAAAGTAACAACTTTTTCCATGATTATGATGTTCATAGGGATTTTTCCTTTAAGGTCAGTACAGGAATATTATCTGCATTGTTTATTCATGTCAGTCTCACAGTTGTGACAGGTTTATGTTGCAGCACACTCGTCCAAAGAAAACTGCGGGAATGCTTAGTTCTGGAAGTAAACAGAAATGATGCGGGGAGGAGGGACAATTCACTGGGACATAAGACAGGCCTCTCAAACTCCTCTTTAGCACATCTGGCTCTCCTAAAATAGCACAGAAAGAAGTCAATTACAGTGATACATTGTATTTCAGTGCCCGAGTTTAGCAAATGTTTTTGCTGAGTATAGCATAGGAGGTGATTAACTTAGAGCTATAATAGTTCCAGCGGGTTATGTTTGAAAGATACACTCTGGGGATCCGTGTATAATGCAGTTAGAACAAGCACTTTGCCTTGTTACTTACCAAATGGAAGTAGTACCAGCATCTTACATTTGGCATAACTTACGGGATAACTAGTGTTCACTTTTACTCCCTTAATACTAAATTCAATTAAGTTACACAAGGACAGGATCAGTTCACAGTGTTGCACAAGCAATACTAAGACTCTTTGTAGCAATATGGTCTTTGTTTTACACAATTGTTATAGCAGTTGCTGTACATCTTTTTGTTTAGCATTTTTATATTTTGTGGTGCCTAAAGACCACACACAGTGAGTGCTTCAGAGAGAAAAATCCCAAAGAAACACACTCATCTGATAAATGGGAGAAAAGGTAAAGCTCAAACAAAGCACAAGTAAACCTTTAAGAGGAAGGGGGAAGAGAAAACAAAATCTTCTTTTCAGGCTTCAGCCGCCACTGAGAGCGGAAATGGACATGGTAGTATGCAGGTACCTTCTCTGTGTACTCCCTACTGTCATCTCTGTGCAACGACTGCAGATCTGAAAGCAAAGACAGGGTTCAGAGCAGGCACGCAGCAGTGGAATAAGCAAATGCAGCCAGAACAGAACCTGGTCTGCATGGCAGCATCAGTAATTAACGGCCAACTTCACAGGAACACAGACTGGAACAGAACAGCCTGGCCTTCAAGCCGAGCTGTCTCCAACAATTAGCTGATATAGCTGAACTCAATCTCAAAACCATTATTTCTTCTCCCTAACCCACTCTTGCTAGCAAGTGATCCCAGCTCCTGTTTGCTCTGGAGAGTGGGAATTCCTCTTTTATTCCTGGCCTGGAAAAGTCACTGCATTTTTGCAAATGTGGAGGCAAGGATCTAGCTGTCCTGGTTCCAGGGAGCATAGCTGTTGGTGCACCCTAGTTGTGCCAGTCAGTGTTGGTGCCCGAGGCCAGCTTGTCCTGCCCCACAGCAACACCATCCACATGTCCCCACAGCAGCAGCAGCAGCAGCAGCAGCAGCAGCAGCAGCAGCAACAGCCATGCTTGCCCAGAAACCTCGTGGCTCCCTGAGGCAGGAGGCAGAGCTCATGCCATAAGAAGCATTTGCTTTCTGAACTCCTCATACGGTAGTCACGCTTTAAAACAGGACAGCAATACAAATGTGTTTATATAAAACACTAACACAGCAGCTGTTGCTAGTAGCAACAATATGGCAATCACTGGCTAATATGGAGATGTTTGTTTCAAATTTATCATCTTGATTTTGAGGGGTTGCCAGAACTACACAGAAGAACATTTTATTTTGCTGTGTTTGGATGTGCATGCACAAGGACAGGGCATGACAGCAAATAAGTCTCCCAAAAGTACAGGGTCAGATTTACGCTGGGGATTTTAACTGCAGCCAGCAGAGTTGTGCTTGGAAGGATTTGCTCTGACTGACACTGCTTTTGCCTTGAGGATGGAGTCCAGGTGTGTGGTCATAAATGGTCCAATTCATGGTTAATTTAGTGGTGATGAGGATCTGGTTACGGGTTCTACTTATTACTTAGGAAGCAGGTACAACACAGGAGTGACAAACTCACAAGGGCATCACTATGATGAAGAGTTTTAGGATATTCCCATCATGCCACTGGGGCTTGGAGGAGGCCAATTGGAGGTGAACAATGGGGAAATTCCAGCTACTCCTGGCTGTTCCTCCTGGGTGTCTGGTGACGCCGTGTTCACAGCCATGGACACTTTCTACGCCTGGAGCAGCTCCTGCTCTACCAGGGAAGTCATATGGTCTTGCCATTCCTGAACCTGGCTTTCTTTTCTAGTTTTTGTATCAATGGGGCACATACAAAACAAAACCAAAAATTACGCTTGGGCTAAGTTTTTATAGTATTATTTCAGACTGGCTCCTAAGGCATTGGCAGTCTGCAGATCACCTTTTGTATGAAAGTGAGATGACTTATGCCTTAAAAAGCAAGTTAGGATTCAGTGAAATCCAGGTTATCTCTGGTTTCCACTGACTCTCACTTTGAGATCTGAGATAATTTTGAACCTGAAATTCAAAGCAAAACAGAAGGTGCAAAATGACAAGAAATACAAGCCTAAATCAACCAAAAGCAGAAAGGAAACATTAATCCTGGAAAGCAAAGTCAAGATTCACACCTTTCTGGATTCAGTAAGAATTTCAGTAAAAAATGCATTCTGTCCCTGAGAACTTGGCAGAAAAGCACCATCTCAGTTCCTGATTTGTGAATGGAGAACATAAAGAAGCAAAATAAGTGAGAAACCTGCTAGAGTAACAAAAAAAGTGAATAGCATCTCACTTTTCAATATTATTTGAGTACCTTCAACCAGAAATCTTGCAAAGAATAGCATTCAGACTTAATTATACACATTCTCTATTATCTTGCTGTTTATTGTAAGCAAGCAAAGATTTAAATCTGCATCAGTCGGAAATGATGGGCAACTTCAATTCCCCAGTGCCTTTGACCCGGCCACCTCAGAGAACCCAAGGAAGGAGTGATTTCCAAGCCCCACCAACCTACAACATCAACCTGAATTCAAACCAGCACAGACCCTTTGGGAAAACGGTCTATATACATACACCTGCCCTCCACAGCTAAATAACTACCCATAAGAACCAGTCACTGGATGATGAGTAAAGAATTCCAGAGCTGCCAACTGAGTGTTGGGGGGGGGGCACCCGTGAAAGATTAAAGAAACCATCCTGCATATGCAACCCAAAGGCTGTTATGGAAAGGGCAGAGATTACACTTTGGGCTGCATTTATGGTATTATTTTTGATTTGTAACTTTTTCCCTATGTAACCCAGTGTGCGGAAAGTTGGTGCAGTCTAACTGGCACTGCAATCTAACCTGGATATCTATTTAAGGATAGAAATTGGCTGAATAGAGCTGTGAAAAACTACTTGGATTTCTCTTTCC
The DNA here is from genome assembly GCF_028554395.1 of Pezoporus wallicus. Lineage (NCBI taxonomy): Eukaryota > Metazoa > Chordata > Aves > Psittaciformes > Psittacidae > Pezoporus > Pezoporus wallicus. The sequence continues at coordinate 4,435,652 of NW_026635157.1, forward strand.
AAAGGCAGGGTTAGCACGACCTGACTAAAACTGCAGGAGTTCAGCACCAGCTGGGTTGATGGATCTCGCTCTAAACTGTTACAAGTAGGAGGTAGGGACTGGTCTGATGAAAATTCAGGCAACCCTCTTTTTGGTGACCATACCCTGAACTGTGCCTATGCAATCCACAACACCTCTGGGGAGTAGTAAAAAATCAGAGCCACCTTCAGTTGTCATGTAGAAATGTAATCTGTTCCCAGCAACCACCCTGTTCTTTGAATCCACGGGCAGATTGTACAGAGCTCTCCTTTCCAAAAAACAACCACAACCCACCCAAACAACACAACTATGACTTTGGCAGAACTGCTGTCCTTATTTTCATAAGCACCCCTATTGTCCCCCAGGGAGAATGCAGTTGTGCCAGTGAAGACAAAACTAGAACACAGCCCCTTTTCCACACAGAGAGGTACTGATAAAGGCTCTTTCTGTACTATATGAGCTCAAGAGTCACTGCTCCAGGCATGTCCTGCTGTCCCCTCCTCACAGCTACACTGCTGCTGTGTCCTTGCTGGTACTACAACAGGGTGAAGGAGGGTTTCAGGATTCATTCACATGCTCACTCGTTTATAAGAGCTATCGTGTCAAACACTTGTAGTAGAAATAAAAAAAGTGAGCTGTGGCTGGGATTTTCCCATTTGTGGTTTGGTAAGGAGAGAAGAAAACAGATGCTTTCCAGACACAGCAGATCTGTTCGTTTGTTCTTTTGTTTACTATCAGCTCCCAATTCCTTTCTCCTCCCAAGTCATGCTGCCCCTTCATTGGTAAGGTCTGGAGTCCTTCACTGAGCCACAGCATAAGAGGAGAGAGGAGAAAAATAGGAGAAACCACCTAGCTTGACTGTCACTCACACAAAGGGGGAAATAACCATCTGGTCTGTGTAGGCAGAAAGCACTATACAAAACCTCATTCCAAAAACTGGCTGGGTAAAGTGCTTGGGATTGGACCATGAAAGCAGCCATGGACTCAGAGGCTATGGCTCTTGGACCTCCCTGCTCCTGCCTTGCCTCCAGGGAATCAGTTCAGCAGAACTGAGGGAAACAACCTGATGTACGGGAGGGGAAGAGCTCAAATTGTTTTCCATATGGGCAGGCAGGCCTATAACATACCTTCCACACACAATGACCATTATATTTCCACAACTGTTAATAGATGGGAACTAATTAGATAGAGATACAGCAGTGTGAGTGTCAACGGATAGCCTGGTGACGTGCTATCAATACTCCACCCATTACGGTAACTTTTCCTCCAGGGAAATTGAAAGCATTATGCCCTGTGTACAGCTGTGCCCTATTTGTAATCTAAGCTTCTGGCCTGGCTAATCATCACCCATTAAACTCCCATTTTCTCCATGAGTCACATTTTCCATATCAAACCCCATGTCTTAATCATGAAACATACTGAGCTCAGAAATATGTCCATGTACATTGCTGGAAGTAAAGGCAAGGCAGAACTGAGCTGCATAGGTCTCTAAGATACTCTCTGAGGTATGTTTAGATACACATTTAACAGACCTACTGAAAAATATGCCACTTTGTCCCAGGAATCCTGCTGGAACTATCAGCAGGGGTGCTACAGCTGCCAGGGAGCCTCAGAACAAATTCTCAGGAGAATGTGATGACAATATTTCTGTGAGAATGTGCATCTGCCCATGGAATTTACTAAGGGAATTACAGATATCATGGGACTGCTAACTAACAAAAAAACAGATACAGAAGTGAGCAGAAGGTCAGTAGTAAATGTACAGGGCTGCAGAGCAATTGATTGAGATTCCTATCAGTTTCAGCCCCAAACATGTCTATAGACTTCAGAAGCATAGAAATGATAGGTCTCAGGAAGACTTCAAAGGTCTTCTACAGCATCTCTGCCCCTGCAAAGCAGGGCAGCTCTCCTTTTGCCCTTCTGGACAAAAGTGAATTTTGCACCTTGGATTTCTGCCAGAGTCAAGCTGAGACCACCCATCAGTTTTTGCGTGACAACCCAGGGTCAATACTACATGAGCCAGGCCTGATGTGGTTAAGCAAAAAAATGGCTTTCAGGGTGAATTCAGCAGCGGATGTAGACGTAATGTGCATCTACAAAGAGCTGTGCTATAACACAGCCACATCTCCTGCACCTGTGAAACGGAGGATCCACCGCGGGAAGCACCAGACAGACCACAGTTTTACAAGTCTGTTTTCCACCTAAATCCACCACTGAAGTATTCCAAACCTTTGATGCTCAGCCTTAGCTTCTTTTTTTCACTAAAGACTGGTACTCAGAATACTGGGTTGTCATTTGCCTCTGTCAGTGAATCAGGAGAACTAATATCATGCATTTAACATCAAACATTGATGAATTTTTGTAATGGACTGCTAGAGTACTGCTGCTCTTATGTTCCTGATGTGCCCAGGTTGGGGGGAAGTCAGCAACAGACCCTGAAGAGGTACAGGGAGACCAGAAGCAGAGTTTTCCTGATTTTTTGATCTCTTCATTTAAACTAAACTTTATTACTTGGACACATAATTCTTACTAAGAAATATTTTAAGCAAGACTTTTATTGCATATTGTCATACATTACTAAATAATTACATAATACTACTTCTATAGAAGTTCAATGCTTAAGATTTGCAAGAACTAGTTGGCAATGGCAAAGTGTGTGTCTGCATCTGCTTGCAGACAGTAAACTGTTCCCATTAGCTTTAAAAAAAAAAATACAGAAACATTTCCCTGAAACTTGGCTATTGCACTCCCCCTGTTTTTAACTATTCCTAGTGTAACTTCATCCTGTGATGCATCTTTAAACTGCAAAGCCTAAGATCTCTGAGCAGGCAAGGGACAGGCTGTACCCACTGCCCTTTAATGGTAAGGAGAAGCTGCCCACACTGCAGCCCCCTCTACATGTCCTACCTCATGCTGGTGATGCTAGATGGAACCTTTACCTGGCAAGTGTCTCATCTTTTCCATCCATAACAGCTAGAAGGGTGCTTTTTCTTAATTATTTTTATTCTTTTAGGAAAAAAAACCCAACTCCCCTAAAAGGAAAGAGGAAGCCAGAAATTTCATAGCTTCTCAGTCCTGCCCCATGATGCTTCTTCCTGTCTGTGAATTTCCACCTGCCTCTTCTGCATATATAAGGCAGCACACGTGGGGTAGAACTGTTTAGTTGCCTGCCTCTGTGCAAAGGATTAGTAGCAGTGGGGAGTGATGCTGTTTCTCCTTTCCTCTGCAGCTCACGGGAGGTGAAGGAGCTCTGGCTGGACTCACTCCTTGGGTAAGTACTGCCTGGGATAAAATAGTGGTGTTGCAGTTAAAGTCGGTGGGGTGCTCCAGACCCAGATGTACAGAGACATACAAAAGTACAGAGGGGAGAGGTGCGCCCACTGCTAAGTGCAGCTCGTGGGCAGTGCTGACTGACTCGGTGAGCCTTGTGTTTGCAGATTAACAACCACGTGTAGCTGTCAGCACTTGCTCATTTTTTGTATGGATCAGAAAAGGAAAGCTGCTTCTTTTCTGTTTTAATCAAGAGCCAGATAGGGCAGCTGGGCTGAGTGCACTCCACAGAAGGGCTCTGTGACTGACTTGTGTGGGATATCTTGCTGGTTCAGGATCATACTTAAATACCAGACTGCAGGGAAGAAAGACAAGATGGGTGCAGTTTTACAAAGCTCTTTCTCTGTCTGTTCCCTGTTCAATAAACAGGCAAACAAAAGGACCAAAGGAAAGCAGAGTGTCCAGAACTCCCCCGTTCAAACTCCTAATGAAAGTGTTAAGCAGCTGTAATACTGTGAGTGTCTTTATTGCTCAGCTCTGTCAACACAGCGATTTTGAAAAGCTCTGATTTCTAAACTGTAGCATTCAGTTACTCACCTGGTGTCTTTTTTTTCTTGCCTAGTCAAAGACACTAAATACTGGGAACATGGAGAATCTGATTGAGCACCAGTCAGAGGTAAGCAGCCACTACATTTCCCCCTCCCTGATCCTTCTTGGGTACACATGTGGAATATCTTAGCAAAGTGGGGGTGTCCCCTGTAGGAGCTGCTGCCTGCCTACCATTATCCAAGAGTGGGCAGAGCCCTACAAAGGCAAGCCATGCAACACTGCAGAAAGAGCTGGGAATGGCTACGAGAAGCCAGCTCATTCCCTGGGGTCCCAAGGAGCTTTGCTGAGGAATCTGGCAGGCTCCAAAGCCATCAGGGCTCCCTGGAGGAGTCCGGGAGGTATTCTCCAGTGCCAGGGGAGTACACAGAAGAGCAGGCTGTGCCCTGCTGTGGCTTCTCTGGATCTAAAGAATACCTGAAAGAGCTTGAGGTTGTGACCTGCCAGGAAGGTCTAGGATGGCTGGCTGAAGGGTTTACCACAAACCTCTCTCTTGGGGCGTGAAGCAGCATCACTCCTGGACCAAGGTACCTCTTCAGCCTCGGGATGTACATGCCCTTTACCTCAGGGTGCTGGGCATGATCTGGTTATTCCTGGAGCCTCCCGCAGGTTTCTGAGGAGCTGCAGCAGCTCACAGGTGGCTTTTGTTGCTGACGGCAGCTCTGTAACCCCAACTTGTTTCTTGCAGGCTGATACCAAGAAATGCCCCCCGCTGGTCCTAGCAGGTACTGAAGATGGACCTTCTGGTGAGTTTTAAAGACAAACAGAAGGTTCTACAAGCTTCTTCAAAACAACCCAAACCTGCCCACTTCACCTCCCCGAGAGCAATCCACAGCCCTCAGCACCATCCAACACCTTTAGCCCTGGAGTGCCAACTCACTAGCAAATGGCTTCTTTCCCTTATGCTCAGTGGCAGAGGTGACAGTGCTGAGTGCCAGAGGTCTTGTATCCCTATTCCCTGGTCCTCAGAACCCTGTTTCTTTATGTTCTCTGGCATCAGTGGGAAGTAAATATGCTCCTTTCTCACTTGAGCATCGCCACTGAGGTGTGGCTCTTAAGGAAGTACCGAGTACTGCTATCAGTGGTTGCACACCAGAGCAAATAAATCCTCTTGGCAGCAGCAACAGCACTTGTTTTTTTCTTGCCCACCAATAAACAACCCAGAGGAGAACATTGGCAGGGCAGGGTCAGATTTGGAGTAGACCATCATATCAGATCGTTTTTCAGGAGTATCAAAAGCAAACATTTTACATGACACTATAATATTAGATGACTTTCTCCCCCTCCCCATTAGATGACTTTTAACCCCTCCCTACCAAGGACTTTGCTAAGCCACAAATATTGGTCCTGAGAACTTACCTGCATAAAAGACAACTTCACTTTGGAGTAGAAAGGCAAGTACTTTATAGGAAATTTGCAGAAATTTCCTTTAAGCTTCCTAGAAAGCTTTAGAAAGCTTTCTAGCAAAAGAAGCCTCCTTTTCTCACTGTTTCTGAAAGGGAAAAAAGGCACATCCCATCTCAATACAACTGTCATCTCCAGATTCCTAGTATGCCCTCCTCTTTAAGATGCAGATGCAAAAGTGATGCTAAGAGATTTCTTCCATTGTCTGGTTGACAGGGAACAAGCACTAGCTCTAGCAGGACCATTATCATCAGAGCTGGCTCCAGAGCTGGCAAAGCTGAAGCCGTGTATTTTTATTTGAGCCTGTGAAAGAGGCTGAAAAGCAGGAGCCCCTAGTTCCACTCTTGACCTAAGGCTGAGGCACAATCAAACTGTGTAGCGAGATATGTCCTTGTGAGCTGCCCAAGTGATATATCTGCCTCAGATATTTATCACAGAAACCACTGCAATATCAGAAATCTCTGTAAAGGCTGTATTTCTGTGCCTTGTATGTTCCCACTCTCTAAGAAGAAATGGTGACTAGAATGTAAAAGAAAACACCCCAAACAGGAAAGGTGGTGTCCTTAGAGGGATGGTCACAGTTTCACAGTTTAGGCGGTTGTTTCCTTAGTAACCACTTAGTTGTCTTTCAGTTTCTCCCAGTTTAGTTTGAGTTGTAACATACATCTCTGCACTGCACACAGATGAAATAACATACACAACCGCATAGTGCTCTCTGTTTTGTTTAGGGGTTCTTTAATTGATTTTTTTGCTTTCCTTTTGCTTGCAGCAGATGGAACAAAGAAAAGAAAGAAGGTAATACCACAGTCATTTACTCTGAGACGAAGCTCTGCCAATGGGAATTCCCTAGGGCAGTTAGACTCCAATGCCAAAATCGTTTTGTTTGGCCAGCCTCTGGCAATTATCTGTGGGGAAGACGACACACTGCCCCAGCCCATCCAGGTAAGCAAGACAGGCGATAGTCATCATACCCTGGCTAACAGTGTGAGGCAGGTACTTCCACAGCAGCACCCAGGAGATGAGTGATTTTGGTGTTTCCCCTCCATGCACACTTCTGATAAATTCAGGGCCCATCCCAGATGTAGAAAGGATCAGGTCTGTAGGTTTTGTCCAGCTCACCCAACTTCCACAGGAATTAACTTTGAGTGGAGACAACCCAGGACCAGGAATACAAGTTCTGGTCCTTAGTATAAACATCTGTGAGCCTACAGAAGTCATTTCAGCAGCACAAACTTCCAAGGATTTCAGTATTCCCCTTAAAAAAGTGTTCAGCTGTAAATACCTAAACATATCTTCTGGATAAAAACACTCTTGTGATTTTACTCCCACTGATTTTGTTTTTCCAATAGATAGACCTATATCTCTTCTAAGCAATATTTTCTTGACTTTGGAGGGAAAGGATTTGAGCTAAGACTTAAGAATCCTTTATTTGCTTCTGGAAAGAAGCAGGGATGCCTCCAATAAAATTAGTGGAATTCATCAGTCAAAAAACAGGGTGGGTTGGGGGAAAATCAGGTTATTACTCATGTAATCGGAGAAAGAACTAGATAATGACCAAATCAGGGCACAGTGTATTTCTGTTTCTAAAGAAATGTTCAGATACTAAAGGACTTTTTCTCAGTAAGTGTTCTTCCACTCCTGTCTTTTTCCCTGCAGGATATTTTTGATATATTGTATAGGAAAGGACCTTCCACTGAAGGGATATTCAGAAAAGCTGCCAATGAGAAAGCACGAAAGGAGTTAAAGGAGGACCTAAACAAAGGTGTGAATGTTGATTTGAAAAGCAAATCTGTGCACCTGCTGGCAGTGGTCTTGAAGGTGAGCTCCTCTGACATTGGGAAGACATTGTTAATCTTCACAGGCCCGCTTCAGTGCCAGAGCTGACTTATGTGGGACTCCAAGCTAAAGCCAGAGCAAAGACAGACTAAATGTTTCAGGGCTGGAAAAGTTTGGCATTTGCTTTTTCCGCCTGATTTTCAGTCCCTTTTGTTGTGCTGTGGATTCCCATGACCACAGGAAACTCACTTTGTCCTCCTCAGCATCCTCCCAGGGAGGAATACTGAGATTATGTATGGGTGAACAAAAAGAAGCTAAGACCTGGGTCCTATTGTTACCCTAATGGCAAGTGCACCTGGCATGTATTTATATATTACACTGCTCTGCCAGTGATGATGGTCTGGTAGCTGAAGCCAGTGTGCCTCCTAGTTAGCTCACATCGCAGTGATGCTCCCTCTGTGCTCAGGGGTAGTGTCCACAGCCTCAGCTAAATCTCTTGGCCTTGCAGGACTTCCTCCGAAATATTCCCTCGAAACTGCTGTCAGCCGACCTCTATGAGAAGTGGATGCAAGCTCTGGAGAAGCCAAGCAAGCAGGAAAAAATTGAAGAATTGAAAGAGTAAGTTCTGCAACCAGGAAGTTTTGCAACCAGCCCCAGTGTGATGGAGAGGCTGATAGGGGCCAATGATAACTCTCAAAAACGAGAGTCTCATTTAAAAGCATGGTATTTATATCAGCCTGCTATTGCTCCACAGGGTTTGGTTTAGAGGGTTATAGCAACAGCACTTCCTGAAGTTATTTGAGATTGTCCTGTGAAAACACTACTGTAGGAAGAGGAGAGAGGCTGCAGTGTGTCACTAACACAGACACGGTGCTGTGGGACAGGCTCTGAGAGGGAGCCTGCACATCTGCTGGGGCTGAGGTCAGGCACATGGAGACCACCACGTTTTGCTCTTCAGAAGGAGCAGATATGGAGGCCGGCTGGCAATGCTTTGAAAGCTGCACAGCACAACTGCAGGCTTTCACATGCCTTTGGGAAGCCTGCAGTGACATCTCCTGATGTCGTCCCATCTACTCAAGGACATGGACTGCTGTAGTGCTTGCCTTTCGTCCAGGACCTTGTAATTCAAGGTCTTATAATTAACCACACGCTCAGCTGCTGCTGGGGATTCCTGGATGATACTTCTGCTAAGCAGTGACAAAAGCACACACAGGCCTCTTTCTGGAGGAAGTGTCATCTGTCTGAGTGTAATTGAAACTTGCTCAAATGAAGAAGCAGTGGCCGCTGCACCATGAATTAATGTCATGTTTTATTTCTGTCCATGCAGGGTGGCTGAAAAACTTCCTAGGCCAAACCTGGCCTTGCTCAAGCACTTGCTCTCTCTGCTCCACCACATCAGCCAAAACACTGAGACCAACAGGATGGACTCCAGCAATCTGGCCATTTGCATGGGTCCAAATATGCTGAGCCCAGAGACAGACAATATGATCCCTCTGGAAGTGCAGAAGGAGATGAATGACAAGGTGTGTTGACTCACCACCCAGCCACCCCCTTTCAGGCAGCTCAGAACATCCAGAGGGATTCCACTGCCACTGCAAAAGCTGAACAAAAGAGCACCCCTGCATATTGGGAATGCCCCTCACCTCAGGTGCCTGCAGTGTGATGGGCAAGGCAGCCCCTTGTTTCACCTCCCTGAACAAAAGAAGCAGTTTCCCCACAGCTTCCTACATCATAGTACAGCTCCTGCATTCTTTGCATGCAGAGGGCAAAGGGGCACCAGTGGGCATTGATACCCATGGGCCCTCTGGAAGTGAGGCCAAAGCTGTGGCTGGTGGTGTTCTGTCTGTATTGGGACAGATCAGTTTGTCTGCAGCATCAGACCTTGTCTTCCTGACAAGGACTCACTCTCTGACTTTAAGCTAGAATTTTGGCAGAAGCCACCGTGCTCTGTGCTGCCCTTCATACAAAGACAGCAGGCAAGGGCAGGAAAGGCTGTTCAATAGATTTTCAGCCCTTCTGACTGAAATAAACTTGTTTTTTGTGTGCAGGTGACAGCATTGGTGGAGTTCCTCATAAACAACTGCTCAGAAATATTTGGGAAGGACATTACCTTGCCTGTGTGTTCCTCAGTTGAGTCAGTGGAGCACACAGACAGCTCCACAGGTATGAGAATGGATGGGAGATGTCACAGACTGGGGCTGCTGGGCTAAGTTCTTTAATTTGATATGGGAATACATCTGTGGAAACACAACTGTAGAGGGCTCAAGACACTGTTCCAGTGCTCTTCTACAGGAACTCTTTCCATATAATTCCCTTTCATCCTCAGATGATCAGTGGCAACTAACAGGTGCTCTTTCCCTACAGAATACCTGTGTGCTGCTCATCAGAATGACTCTGCCTATGACAGCCCAGATCCAGAAGCTGAATGCAGCCCTAGTACCTCTCAGGTGGAACATCCCAAAGGGAGGAGCACTAGTGTGAGCAGAAGATGCCCAGCCTCTGGCTCTTCACTGACTAATTTCAGAGATGACATCAGCATGATGGACAGGAGGTACTCAGAGCCCGACCTGTCCTTCCAGAACCGCCTTGAAGGCAGGATAAGGAATCAGAAGCTAAACAAAAGTGAGGACAATTTTCCAGTTCGGCAGAAACAGCTAGGTTTGGAGGCACTGGAGAAACGGCTTGCAATCTTACCTTCACAATTATCAAATGACTCTCTACCTAAAACATCCTCCAGTTGCTCCCTGGAGAGCTCTGATGGCTCAGTCTTCACCAGCTCCCCAGTAGTTTCACCCTCTAGTCCCAAAAAAACCTTTTTAAATAGGCCCCAGTCCTTTTCCACAAAGGCCACTGACCACTGCAGTGTGCCTAGCAGAGAGATCAAAAAGCATTCCATGTCATTCTCTTTTGCAAACCGCAGGAAAACACTAATCAAAACCCAGAGTTGGGGGCCTGGAAAAAACATGTTTTTTCAGAGAGACAGTTCCACAAAGAAAGAAGAACAGTTCTCCTGCAGGGTTGTCCAGGAGAACATCCCTGATGATAACAAACCATTGCCTGTGGAGCATCATCCAAGGCCCCGTTTCAAGTCAGTTGATGAAGTGTTCAGAGAGGTAGACCAGAGGAATCCTGGAAGACCACCTTCTTATCAAGAGGCTATTAAAAACTGCCTGGCCATTAAGGTTGCCTCTCACAGTCTTACAGTTCAAACTATGAGATTAAAAATGTCAAACCAGGACACTTTGCTGCCTCATCCAAGCAGCAGCTGTGCACAAGACGCAGCATGTATGGCTTTAAGGGATCTACCTATTGGCAGAGTTTCTGCAGTGAAGAATTCTGATGTGGAAACTGAAAACCTCAGTGTCACTGTCGGAATAAACTCCCGTGTGAGTTTACCTGTGACCCCAGGAGTCTACCGATTGAGAGCCATGTCTGAATCCTATCAAAAGAACAAACTGGAGTATGTGGCTCGGAGGTGCAGCCAGCCAGTTTTTGAGGTAGAACAGATCCAGTATGCCAAGGAATCCTATGTTTAAAAAGCCTATCCCTCCTCTTTGTACTGTACAAAGTAAATACTGTTAAAATTGACATCTTGCTCATTCTTTGTAAGGTTTACTTTCAAGAGACCAAGAATAAGCTAGCTCTGCATGAACTTTTTTTTCTTTGAAGCTCTCTTGAAGTGTCTGTCAGCTTGACATGTCACATTCTTTCACCACAAGAGGTGGTGGTGGGGAAGACCTGTGTATTATGTAAAAATGTAAGTGAATATGTTGTACATAACCTGTTGTGTGGAAAAACTAGTTATTCGTTGATAGAGTGTTGTATTTGTATCCCTGAAAGGACAATTAAAAGGTTGGCAGGTCCAAGACCTGCCCCACCATCATTTTCTTTTTTGTATGGTCACAGACTCCATGCCATTTGTCATGTGTGTGTCAGGGTGATGCAATCCTTTCCTGATTATCTGCATCAAGAAGTGGGCTCCTGCATTAAGAAGTGGGCTTCTGCATTAAGAACTGGGGAAGAGCTGCTCTACCATTAAGGCCACTTCAGCACTCTTCCATAAATCCCCTGTACTTGCTGCAATTTCCACTTCCTGCTTGTTGGTGATGAGAATGGTCTGACCACTAAGCAGCATTAGCGTTGTATACCAAGCCTGGGTTTAGAGGATCATTATGAGGATGTATCAAGTAAACCTCATGCAGCCTGAGATGCGTTTAGTCTATGTAATCTGGACAAGCTAAGCAGGAAGAAAGAAGGAGTACCTTCAGGGTTGGTTTTATAAGGGGAAAAGTCCCCGAACAACAAAAACTCCTGTAAAGAAACATTCTGGATTCCAGCTTTAAATAGTTAAAAGCTACAGCTCATTAAAAAAAAAAAAAAAAAGGTAGTGTCCTTATGACCTTGTAAAATTGACTGGAAGTGCAATGTGTTTTTATATGTAGGAACTTGTTTTGGCTGGTACTTAACTGTCCTTTTATGGCTCAGCATAGCCTTGAACCAGGAGCAGGGAGACTTTTGTTTTTCTCCTGTGCAACATCACTACAATAAAACATTTTTATGCATGAATGCTAAAATGTCCATTGTCTGTCTTTAACACATTCAGGCCTTACATGTACTGTACCTGCTTTTATAGTATTCTGCAGGTACTGCAGGTCTGCTTGAATGACATGGCATATCTAAGTAGCAGGAAGGAGAGTAGTTGATCAGCACCTGCCCTGACAGGAGAAATTATGTGAGAAGGACCATACTGATAGGCTGCAACTAGAGAAAATGCCACCTCACTCAGGTCCTTAAGAAGTGGCACTCTGCTTCCAAGCATGCTGAATGAGCGGGCACTGCTGCCAGCTGCAAAAGGCATTTTTCATTTTCTAGAATCTGCAAATCCTGAGTCACAGAATCACAGAATAGGCAATGTTTGAGATCCTCCCATCCTACCCCCCTGCTCAAGCAGGTTGCCCAGGACCATATCTAGATGGCTTTTGAGTATTTCCACAGATGGAGACTCTGGAACATCTCTGGGCAAGCAGTTCCCACGTTTGACCACATGCACAGTGAAAAAGTGTCTCCTTGCATTCAGATGGAATTCCATGTGTTTTAATTTGTGCCTGTTGCCTCCTGGTCCTGTGTTGAGTGGGAATGATAGCTTTCTTTTGTAAAGAACACAAGCATCTTGCCCTCATGGGAGAACAAGGATGAAGAGAATCCACATGCAGAAGCCACAGATAAACATGAACTTCACAGATAAACACAGATAAACATGAACTTCAGAATGTACTCAAACAATAACACAGCAATTTCTTTGGTAAGTGACTCATTCTTTTTGGGGTGTGACAAGGCTATGGATCCCAAGAGGAGAAACTGCTTGTTTCCTGTCCTGTAACTACAACAGAAAACCTAGGGAGAATAAGCATGGTCACTTCACCAGAGATGAGGAAAGCCTCTAAGTCTAAGGTGTCCTAAGGTAGGCATGACAATAATACTTATATAGCTTACCTGGGCTCTAAATATTCAATATAGATGAGCCTGTATCTTCCCACTTCTGTATAAGAAAGCGTATTTGGAAATTCTTGTAAGGCATTTCAACAGATGGAGAAAAAGGAAGAGAGATGATCTCTACACATTGTTAAGAAACAAGGGGTGAGGTAAAGGGGTGAACAGAAGAGTGGACAGTCTTGCTAACCTTGCTCTTGCATTTCTTTAAGTCAGGGAAACACCAAGATTAAGCAAAATCTGAAGGTAAATAGACCCCAAAAGAGATTTACTCTCTCATTGACGGATAAATTTTGTTCTCCTCTATCTCTCAAGACTTGCCTGTTTACTCATCATTATTTTCATGTCATGTTCCTCCACAGAAGTGATTTCTTTTCTATATAAGCTCTTGCGAGATCCCAAAAGACCAGAATAACACAGAAAGCAGAGAACTTTCCTTTAGCACTTACTTATCTGCCTTCAGCCCAGGAAACAGTTTTATCATGTTACTAGCCCACCCTACTACATTGAAAGATCTAGCCCAGCTCTCCTGACCCCGCTTCTTTACTGCTATATCTAAAAAGTGAACCATCTGAGTGTCTTTGTCAAAGCTGCCTTTGACTCCTTAGCCAGAAAGATCAAATACCTGTTTACTACTGGGTCAGTTGGAGACTGATTTTGACACAAGAGTTGAATGATGACAGTAAGCCTCCCATTCTCCACAGGTTACTCCATCATCAGTATTGCATTGCTTGCTTCACACATCCAATTTTCTAAATAGATTTGATGAACACACTCCAAACATACAAGGCATATAGGACTGGAAGAGGGAAACAGAAGTATTAAAGCAGAAAATCCAAGTCATTGCCTTGTGAGGCAATGCTAGAATTCAAGTTATTGGTGCAGCCTGAACTCAACTCCTTGCGCTTACATCCTGCTGTTGTTTTCAATCACATGATGCGCTCTGTTCTTCCCCACAGGATGCACCTGTTCTGTGGAGGAACCAAGGTTGTGCAGCAAAGGAGAAAATTTTAAGTCTGGCATTCCCCAGCACGCTTGGCTAGCAGGGCACCCAAGATTGGACATGTCTCTGGCTGAGTTTCTGGGATTTGAAAGAGCCAACAGACGAACAAAGGAGTTCTTCATGAAGCAACACACTCCTCTCTTTCCTTCCCCATGTTGTGCACCAGGGATTTGCAAACTCTTGTTCTCTGCTACTTGAATTACAACAGCAATTTACAGCAAGAGTACACTGTCATGAACTCTATGGTCAAACATTAGTGAAGGCTGAGAGAAACACCATGCCTGCATGTTTCACAGACGTTCAGTCTGGCACCCAGGTGCAGACTGCAGACAGAGTTAGTTATCTATAGGTTTAGTTATTTATAGCTATATATAGATATAGATATTTAAATCTCAGATTTAGTTATCTATATGCAAGCATTTATGTGAGCTGTGTCTCATTTTGTGCACAGTCTGCACTTGAATATCTCTCTGGACTCCTGAGACTAAGTTGAGCACAGGTGGAACACAGTTGTCTGAAAGTAGGTGTCTGCAGTCATTTGGGTACCTAAGGGCACCTTTAGGAATTTTCTATGACATCAGAAGTGGATGCAGATCCAGATACTTAGGCAGCTGAATCCTTTCTTAAAATCTTCTCTGACTGTGATGGGAACTTAGTGTTTCATCTCACAGGTGAAATAAACTAAATAGATGCTACATTTAGATACCATAAATACAGGTCTCTGTAACCTAGGGCTGATACTTTTCCTGACAGTAAGACTTGGGATTTTAGGCTCCACCTAAGCCTTCAAGGGGAGCATTCTTCAGCAGGTATAGGCCCTCCTGCTTGCCTCCCTTCAGAGCTTGGGGCCTTCTGCTCCATCCCACCACAGAAATCTCTGACTCAGACCTCCCTCTTCTTTACTCCTGACTCCTCATCTCTGCCTCATTTTTACTGCCTCCCCATTCCCAGTCTGCGTTCCTCACCTCATCCAGCTATTTACCTTTCAATTGAACAAAGCCCAGTCTATCCCAGTGGATTTGTTGTCAAAGTACCAATTTAATTTCTGTCCTTTCCATCCTTAGATCCACTTTTCTCAATCAGACAGTTTGTTTTCCAATTTTTGTACATTTTCCCCTTGTACCTGCATTGGTTGTTATTCCAATAAGCCCCACCAACATCCATCTAGTTTCAGTGCCCAAAACACACCTCCCTTGTTTTAGTCTCTGCACATGCAGAGAATGAGAGAATGACACATCATTGCAAGCTAGAAGAGAAAATGTGTAATTCATAAAGTCCAGTGATGACCTCAATTCACAGCTGTAACTATGGAAAGCCTCTAGGATGAAAATTCCACGGACAGAGGTCCTTGACTTTATGGGATTTCAGCAAGGGGTCTGCATATCTCTTATGTGGAATTATGGGCTGTCAGTTACATTGAAAGGATTTTGATTTGGAGCTAGGATAAATAACAAGTCAAAATAAGCCATTTTTCCTTGTGCCTCACCAAAGCAATTCACCAGCTACGGTGTTAGGGATATTTTTGGTAAATTGCTCACCTTCTCTGGGAAAAGGCATTGTCAAGTACACAGTTTTTTTCTGCCTCTACAAGCAAGCTCTTGGGGAAGAAGCTTTCTCACCTGTCTGACCTCCTCTCCAAGCTGTTATCTGAAGGGTATCTCTTTCTAAGAACTGTGAAAATTAACGAGATTGTGAATCCTCCATGCCTCAGGAAGAACAACTGCTGACCACTTAACAATGATGCACAAGAGAACTGTTACTACCGTGGTCACTTTCTGTAACAACTGCTGCAACAGCCCAGGAAAGCTCCTCACTGGACATAGCCACAGAACAGAAACGCTTCTCTACATAACTTTTCTTCTGTATTTTCCTCCCACGATTGTTACCTGTATACCCCAGACATAAGATGCAACACTGAGATTACTGGTACAAACCTGTGGCAAAAAATATTAATGGAAGGAATACCACAATATACCACAGTATAAAGGAAACTTTATACTAACTAGTAGGTTGGAGTGTTTGTTACTGCCCGCACTTTGTACTTGGCATTTATTCTCTACAACACTGACACTTGGCTTTCTTTCAAGTGCACTTGGCTCTTCAGAGTCTCTTTTCATTTAGTTTGATGAAAGAGGATTTGCAATCTCCTTTGGACATTATTTAAATGGAGGACAAGACTGCATGCCCTGCATTGACAAACATCACTTGGAGTTCAACACAATCCTGCAATCCTACATTCCTGTTCAATGTAAATCATGCCTGTGATAATGGGTGCATAAGCCATTCCACCTGCCTACTAAGACATGATCAAGACAGCAGGCCTCCTACTCCACTGCTCTGCAGGCTCAGGGGGCACTGAGAGCTGTGTGAAGCAGGCATGCCCTCTGCATGGCAAATATGCCTGTCTCAGATGGAAAGCAGCATAGAATCTTAGTCATCACATTAAGTCAGAAACTAAGGCACAAAGGTAACTAAGTTCACTTTGAAGCTGGTTTGATTAGCTGTCCAACACAGAAAGCATTTCATGTCCATAACTGATCACATCCAGCTGCAAAATTCAGGTGATTAAAACATGCTGCTACCCTGCTAGCATTAGCCAGATAGCAGTTACTGTGGCTATTGTGTGTCTCCACAAGGACAATTTCTGATTACAGGAAAAGGAAATTCACCTCGGTTAGGTGCTCTGGTTACATTTTTCTCTGAATTTTGCAAGCAGTCAGTCCTTATCACTTGTGTCATCAGAACAGAGTGAAAACTTCAGAGGAACTTCTAAAAGCTAAAAATTCAGAAGAAGAATTAACTTTTAAAGCATAAAGTCTGACAATAATAGAGAGAAAAATCCATGGGAAAAGGGCAGCCACTGTTGGAAGCGATACAAACCTTATACAGATAGCTGACTCTCATATACATAGCCAACAGGAAGTTGCTGTGGATGTTGGATGAACAACTGTTTTTTCTGCCTTTCTGTTACTCAGAAATGCTAACTATTCATTTTTTTTTAATAGAACATATAACTCTTATTGTTTTAAATTAGTCTTTTCTATTTGCTGTGATAAATATACCAATTTAAAACTCACTTCTGAGTAAACCACTTCCAAATTCTTAGTGTTCTTCTGCAAGGGGAGAGTGCATAAGTCGGAACAAGTGGTTCACAAATCTCAAAAATGGTTGACTCCATTGAGCTCTGCTTCCTCCACTGTGTAATAATACGAAAAGGTTTCTATGACAGTTTTCACACTTTCTAAACAGAACATGCTCTTTAGCCAACCAGCTATTTACAGAACTGATCCAACGGCTGCTTTAAACTCTTCCTTCCTACAACCCACAAACCTCACACCAACTTCCTTAACAGATTCTACCATCCACATTCAAACCCTGCACCTTCAGTATTCACACAGGCCAAAACTATAAAACTGTATTTTTGAAAGATGTTAAGGCCAAACCCAAACAGATTCCCAGGCAGATGATCAGAGAAGATGCTCTTATGGAAAAGACTAGAGATTTGTCTGTTGTTCCACATGCTTACTGTGCACTCTTGGGCTATGCAGTTCAACCTCATAATATGTAGGGCATAGCCCCCCTATTTCCTCTATGCACTAAGGAAAAGGTTTCCTCATTCACCTCTTCTCCCTAGGTGTGAATTCTGTCTCTCCATCACTTTGCACAGCTTTGCTTACAACTCACCAACCAGTTTTCTTTAGCGCAACTGGTCATGAGGTGCGAAAGTAACAACAGTGTCATTCAAGAACTTCCACAGACTGCTGTACTCCAAGGAGCACACAATGTTACCTGATACGATGTGCAGATGCACACCCATTCCATGAGCTACAGACACCAAAAGACATGGCATTTGAGAAGTCTTTGGGTATGTGAAAGAGCACAGCAGTTGCTAGTTCTCCATAGGTGATCGGGGAGGATGGTCTGGAGGTAGAGACTGGAGACTTGTAGTTAGGTTATTCAGTATCTGGGTCTGCTTTTTCGCCCAGTGCAGTTCTTGGCCTGTGCAGTTTAATTCCAGTAAAACACAGATACTGCTCTGCCTCCCGGAGATGTGATAAGAAGCAATTTACTTCAGGATGGACAAACACTGAAGCTGCAGCGAAGGGGTGACAGAAGCAGATTAGTCTTCTTCCTTACTCTCCAAGTTTTGTGCAGTTGAACAACTGCCGTCAATACAAGGGAGAGCTTCTTGGTGCAAAAGGAAGGCACTGGGAGAACCCTGTTCAAGGAAGGGAGAGGTAAGAAGGGGCTGGAGAAGGATTAGCAGCACACAGTCTGTGCTTAAATAAGAAGGTCACCAAACAACTGATTTTCCAGTTAGCAGTTAAATTAATGATAGTTTAAAATTAAGTGTGCACTGCTCCACCCTCTAAGGCGCTTTCTCATCTGTACATAATTCTTTCCAGACCCTGGCTAGGGCAAGAATGCAAGCCCTGAGAGGCAGCTTGTCACACTGAATAACAGAGCTTGTGAGGGACACGGAGGGAAGAGAACATAGAGAAAATGGTGCTAGGAATCAGAGGTGAAGTGATAGAGGGAAGCAAGATTGTTAATTTTGGCTGGAAATCATCAAAAATCAGATTTTATTATTCACTAGTGTTGGACAAGTGAAGGCCCTCAGAACTGGAGTTTCCTAGTCCTGCCCAACCCCACATGCTCAGGATGGGCGTCAAGAGGAAGCTGTGCTGCTACAGAGAAAAGGAAGATTAATAATATTGGTTTGCAGACATGAGTGATAGGATCTGCTTTTTTTTTTTTTTCCTATTCACAATTATATATCAAGATTAACAACCCTTCTTAAAAAAATATTGATGCCACTATAGGGACTCAAGTTTAGCTCCGGTATTTATTTTCCTTCTATGCCTCTCATATGTCAAAACTCTCAGGCCGACACATATCTTTTAAAATCAAAGCATTGATGAGCAGCAGCATGATGCATTCTGGGATTTTCAAGGCTATCCCAAGCATCTCCATCCCTGGAGATTTTCAAACCCTGGCAGGAGGCCCTGACCAATATGATCTATCTTTGAATTTGTCCCTGCTTAGGCAAGGGGGTTGCACTAGAGACCTCCCGAGACCCTTTCAGCCTAGATTGCTCTGTGATTCTGTGTGTTTGCTTGAAGGCAAAGGCATTCTGGCCTCAAGTAGTTACTTCCAAGACTGGGAGCTCCATCCCTTTATCTGCAGGCCCAGAGGAATAAGAACAGCAGCTTAAAGTTCTCAGGACCATGGAGAACCAACTTTAACTCAAATTTTAGGTAACTACCCAGTATTAAATTAGGGAAGCAGTCCTGTAAATTTAAAAGCAGTCATAGTCCTCTCCAGACAGAAGGCAATCCTCTGGGAAGGCAATATGCTCCTTCATGTCCTTACTTGATAATTAAGCAGTCTGCCTCCAAAGGAGGCTCTATCAACCTCCTTCCTTACTGAATTATGCAATACTGCAGAAAGTTAAGAGTGGAAACTGGAGACAGCTAGCCTGCTCAGCATCACATTATGCAATGCACTGTGGTACAAGGTCTCCCGTGCTATCAACGTCCAAGTTAGAGCCCCAGGAATACACAGTCTCAGCATTGCAGAAACCTTTATATTGTATTTCAAGGTCTCATGCAGTAGTTACAGAATGCATTGCAAGCAGCAAGCCATAAGGCATGGTACAATGCCAGAAGATTCTCATGAAAACAAAACAAAAAAATAGTCAGTTTGTGGCTCCAAGGCACAAACAGATCTACAGCAAACCTGGAAGGAGACAAAGCCCTTGCTCTGCAGCTTTCAAGTCAGCTGAAGGCAGTCCAGGCCTTTCTTAGCTGCCATATGGGAGATGAGCTGATTCATTCCTCGCTTCCCAGTACATACTGTGCATCTGGGTGGGATGGGGAGGAGAATCAAAAGAATGCAAACCCCATAGGTTGAGACAAGAACAGTCCAATAACTAAAGTATAACATAAAACTACTACTACTACTAATGATAAGGGAAATAACAACGGGACAGAATATGAAACTGAAAGGGGGAAAAGGAAAAGAAAACAATAAACACAAGTGATGCACAATGCAATTGCTCACCACCTGCCAACTGATACCCAGCCTGACCTGAGCAGTGATCTTGGCCTTCTGGACTCCCCCCAGTTTATATCCTGGGCATGACATGCTGTGGTATGGAATATCCCTTTGGCTAGCTTGGGTCAGATGTCCTGTTTCTGCTTCCTCCCGGCTTCCCATGGCCCTCCTCACTGGCAAAGCATGAGACTGAAAAGTCCTTGATCAGGGTAAGCGCTACTGAGCAGCAACTAAAACATCAGTGTGTTATCAGCAGTGTTCTAAGACTAAAAACACAGCTCTGCACCAGCTACTAGGAAGCAGAAAAATAACTCCTACAGCTGAAACAGGACACCTGGGAATTATGGTTGAACCAAAGATTTCACAAAGGGCATGGATTATTCTATGTATTTGGTCTTGCCAAAGTAATCAAGGCATATCACTACCTACATAGGTTAAAAAAAGAGCTGTCACTGTATTAGTAACCTTTATTTACTTTCATGTTTCTCTTAAAAGATTTTTTTTTTCTCGGAATCTGAAAACGCATTCTCATGATTTGTCCCGACAGGGAGGGCAGCTCACGATGGAGGGGACGGTGTACTTCAGAGCCCACCTCACACTCCTGCCTCCCACCGTATGACACCTTTACAGCATCCGAAGCTGACGCTTGGATGGAAAACCAGAATTAGGAGCGCAGTTGTTGGTGGCGCTGCTTTTCTGGACACCAGCACTTATACCACTGCAACGTCATCCAAAAGGTTTTTGCGGTGCTCCCGCCAATTTTTGATCCCCAGTGGCCGTACAGATCGAGTTAAGGCACTGCCAGTTTAACCGGCAGCCTCCCAGTCCCTGGGTAGCCCATGCAGGGCGGAAGAAGGACACTGACACCTCGCGGTTACACTCCTTCATTACCTCAACGCAGGAGGAGCCCCCAGCACCACCAAGCGCAAGCCCGTTAGCAGCTAAAGCGATTGTTTTCCGCTAAGCACCCCGGTGCCTCTGGAGCAGTCATGTCCTCCTGGAGCCTCCCTCACCTTTAGCGCTCCCCTGTCAGGAAAACCTGCCTGAGGAACAACAGTACCGGCCGCTGCCACGGAAGCCTCGCGCATGCGCAGAGCCCTAGCCCCGCCCCGCCCTCTCGTTGCCGTGGGGACGGGTGCCGCGGTGCGAGCGGCTGTTGCGGGAGTGAGCAGCCAAGCGCCCTGGATGCCCCGGCCGACCCCCGCCATGCCGCGCCCCCGGGACCTGGAGGTGGCGGCGGTTCCTGGCGTCCTCTACAGCTACTGCAGCCTCCCTCGCACCCTGCCCGCCCGCCCCAAGTACCGACCGCCGCTGGACGCCGCTGAGTCGTGAGTGTCCGGCGGGTCGAGCCGCGCAGCCCCGCGGCCTCCGCTCCCCGAACGAGTTCCGCTGCACTCTCCTGCCCTCCGCGCCCTTACCCCAGTGCCCTCGCCGCCCTGCCTGCAAGTCCTTCTTCCCGTAACTTTGAAGGGGACTTGCATGGGTCTGGCCTTTCAGAGTCCTCCCGGCGCCTTGTCTGAGGTACTAGCGTACCGGTTACAGCTCTGTGAGCGCGACTGTCTGCGCTTTATGTTGCAGAGGAAAGGAGCCTGTTCGTTACACCAACCTCATGTACGACCCGAGAGTGGTGCGCGGCAACACTTACGCCCTTGAAGTCATACCTGTGGTAGGTGTTTGTCATGTTACAGCTTTGTTGAAAAGTAATACGTAGGGCAGGAGAGCTCTTCCTTATTAGTAATTTTAACTACTGAGGTCGTGATTTTACTTAAAATACTTCACACAGCCACAGGCTCTCCAGTTAAACTAGCATGTGACTGCACTCAGCTTTTCTTAAAGCACTTAGTTTCACATGAACTTCTGTAGTTCTGATATTTTTTTTCCACATTAAGTACCTGATTATTTCCTTCCCTCCCCCTTCCCCCCCCTTAGTATAATGATCCTGGGCACAGGTCATTGCTGTATAATCTGTTATCATATGTAAGGTGTCATCAATGATAATAGCAATAGTGTTTGACTTATTCTACTATAGAAGCAAATGGTCCAGCTGTATGCAAAAGCTGTTTGTATGGAGGTGAAAGTATTTTATTTCTCTTGATTCGTAGCAAATGTTTTAGTGATGCTTTATTTTCAGGGGATATTTCTACATAGATAATTTGATCATATAAGAATTGCAGTCTGCATTTTTAAAAGCTACTTTGTGGAAATAACTGTGTTTTTCAGTAGCTGTTTCTTAGAGTGAATTTCACATATGTTCTGTTGCGAAGTTTGAAACTGATGTTCATTTCAATTCATAAATCGACTACAGAATTTCGAAGTTAGTATGGGTTTCTCTTACTTCATCAGCAATGAAGAACCTATAGTTTTTGTCTAGCAAACAGAACTGTTTATAATATGATAACTGAAGTCCATTTGACCTTCTTAAAGCTTTACCTAGAAACTCTCACTTGTCAGCAAGAACTTGATATTTTAATATACTTTATCTCACAAAGCAAAGTTGTGTGTGTAATACCCACTTCCAAATAACAACTAATTGCTCTTAGTGTAAGATGCTATCGGCATGTGCTTAGGCAGCTAGCACAACTTATTAGTTTCATGCCCTACAGTCTTTAAGGTAACTGAAAATTCAGGGTCACGACCCAGAAAAGTCAATCTGAAATGCTAGATTTGTGGCATTAAAATCAAACAACCACTTTTTGTGTAGAGAGAAATTAGTATCATTTTAGAGTACAAAGTGATGTTTTTTATATTCTTCATCCCTGCTCAGATTACCCCACCCACTCCCTTTGAGATTCAAAGGCAGAAAGAAGCATGGAAAAGAGCACTGGCTAGAAAGCGTGCAAAAGAGCAAATGCAACCAAAAACACCTGAGCCTGTGGAAGGCAGAGAGCATGTTCAGGTGCAAACAGGTAAAAGGCTGACTTTATTTCTTTTTTCTAATTAATCTGAAAACAAAAACTTGCTGTTCTATATTCACTTACTAAATTCATGATACAGTTGGTAGAATCACAGAGGGTTAAGGTTAGACTTGTAGAATAATAGAATTGAAGTTTCTCTAATAATTTCTATTGTAGCCCCTTATAACACCCTTATTTGACTGATCTATGTTTTCATAGAATCACCAGTAATGCCAGTGGGGTCATGGCCCTTCAGGTGTGTGAACGCCTCTAACTCTTCTTGCATTGGCATAGAGACATTTCAGTTGGGCCCCGGATGAAGGCAGCTTATTAGCTGGAGTGGCTGGAAGTACTTTGTGCTGCTCTTCAGGTGCTCCCTTACTGACCTGTGATCCCTCTCTAAGCTCTGGGTATCTCCTACTGTCAAGAGTTTAAGTTGAGGTGTCTTTTTGTCTTCTTTTTTTTTTTTTTTAAATTCATAGAAGTCATTTTATTGCACTGTTTGGATATAAGTCACACTGTAGAGTCATCAAAAATAGTTGAGAGTTAAAATAAAAGGAATCCAACTTTCAGCATTCGTTGTACTTTTGTTTCTAGAACTGTATTTGGAAGAGATTAGTGACCGGGTAATAGAGGTTGATGTAGAGTGTCAAACAGATGCATTTTTGGACAGACCACCCAGTCCATTCTTCATACCAGCCAAAACTGGAAAAGATGTGGCCACGCAATTATCAGGAGAGGTATGGAGGAAAGTCAGGTCTGCAAGTGCTGTCAAAACACATCGTCCATACAAAACACACTTCTGCTGCAAAAATCAGGGCAGAAACAGAAAGGAACTTATCCTCACAGATCATGCCAAAACCCAACAAACCTCTCCAAAGTCTGCTGTGAGGTTAAGTGCAAAATTAAGGAAGATGTTTCTCCATGTGCACTGGTTCTGCTGCTTTCAGATAAGAGCTAGAGTTGAGAAATGCTCTTCCCTATAGAATGTGTCCAGCCCAAGAAGGGCTTAACACAGGAAACAGCTCCAGGTAAGTGCTCTGTTTCTCCCTGCAGCCCCACAGTGTCTGTGGTAGGGTGTGTGGTGTCTCACTCCAGCCCACTTAGCCCCCAGCTGCATTCATGCTTCTTGCCTCACCTGACACTGAGCACCACCTCTCCCCCCCACCATTCCTCAGCCCTGCCTTCAGCACAGGGGCTTTGCTCATCCTCCTTTTCTCCTTGCAAAGTTGTTAAGAGTGATTGTGATCAAGAGACATTTATGTCTGTTTCCCTGACTCCCATCCTCAGTTGTTTGACTTTGACGTTGAAGTCAAGCCGATCCTGGAAGTGCTGATTGGGAAAACGGTTGAGCAAGCTTTGCTGGAAGTCATGGAGGAGGAAGAGCTGGCCCAGCTGTGGGCACATCAGCGTGCCTATGCAGAGCTGCGCAACGCAGAGCTTGCTGAAGTACAGCGCCTGGAAGAGCAGGACAGGCGGTACAGAGAGGAGAAGGTAGGACTTCTGAAGAGTCTGTCTGAATGCTTGTCAGAAGAGAGAAAACCAATTCCAGTACTGAAAGACAAGCTGTGAAGTAAGCTGGCTGTGCCCCAAAGGGTACTGTCAAGTCTGATATTTCTCAAAGCATTCTGGTGCTATACCTGCACTCTGCTATTTGCTCTCATGCACCAGCACCATGCTATTGTGTTTATTTGGAGAAGCCATGCTCCAGTGACTCAGGCCTCTGATCGAGAGGCCAAACCTAACAGCATTTTTCTCTGTACCTGGTGCAGCTGTTACTCAGACTTTTTCGTTATAATAACTGCTAAATGTCAGAGTGCTTGAAAGAGAGACGCCCTCTGATCCTTCACACCCAACACATGCACTACTAAA
Organism: Pezoporus wallicus; assembly: GCF_028554395.1. Lineage (NCBI taxonomy): Eukaryota > Metazoa > Chordata > Aves > Psittaciformes > Psittacidae > Pezoporus > Pezoporus wallicus. The sequence goes on from NW_026635157.1 coordinate 4,460,042, forward strand.
TGTGCACACATACCTGTCAAGATCTCAAAGTGTTAAGCTGTATTAGTATTATCCAGTAAGTAGGAATTCAGGAATAATAATAAATAGTAGGAAATACAAAAGGCAAGTCTTCCTTACTATTTATTAGCCTTGTATAATTGCTTTTTTAATGTTTCCTGGATCATTTTGAGTTTAATCTTGTATCAAATAGGATATAATATTGGAAGATGAAAAGTTAAGGAAATCTTGATCCAATTTCATCTCCTTTCAGGGCCAATGATCAGTTTGATCTGCAATAGTAAAGCAAAGAGTCATGAGTTTAATGGATACTATGATATTGGAGAAGGGCTTAATTTGTCCAGCTGCAAGGCCCTTATTTTACAAACTTCTCAAAATCAGAAAAGATATACCAAAGGAACATGTTTCCCTCTAGTCCCTGTGGATTATAGTACTCCAGAAATTGAGTACAAGTTTGCTTTCAAGCACTCTTTCATATGAGGCTTTGTGAAAGTTAGAGGCCTCAAATACCAGGTAGAGACCATAAGTACCTGTACTTTTGATTATCTTTGCTATTTATGACTCTCACACAGTGATCATTCTTCAAAGTCTAGATCAAAGGAGTAACAGCTAAAGGCCTGAAAATTTTACACACATTATTGCCTTGACAGGAACGTCGCAGACGCCAGCACATGCAAATGCTGAAGAAACAGAAAGAGACTGCAGAGAAAATTGCAGCTCAGGCATTCGCTAAGCATTACTTGGCTGATCTTATTCCCTCGGTCTTCAACAATCTTCGTGAGGGTGGATTTTTTTATGACCCTGTAGAAAGGGGTTTGTATATTTTTTTTTTTTTCACATGTAAACTAAGTAACGTAAGGGTCAAAACCACCATGAAACATAGCTTATTGTCCTATATTTAGTATAATGTCATAAGACTTTATTTACATTTGTGGTTGAATGGATAGTTTCCAAATTCATATTTTTTAACACAAACATTATTGGTCTTCTGTACAATAGTGAATAATAAGCAGGAGCTGATAGTGTGATAATGAATGGGACTGCTCTTGAACTGGAGAGAAATAGTGGGTGGTTAAGATTGGTAGAGCAGAGAGATCCAAACTGAACTAAATGTGTTTTGATAGGACAGGCAAAGCAAGCCGTATGTCACTGAATCTTTTTTAATGCTTATCAGGGCAAGGGAGAAGTTAGTTAGAATTAGGCCCTGAAAATAATTTTGGAATTGTAAATCAGTGACTCCCAAGCTTTTAGAATCAGCAACATTTCTTGTGGGTTACCTTGCTGCACTTCACTTCCACAGGCCCTGCAGAGACCACAGCTTGGGAATGGTTACACTTTCTCCAGAATGAGTCATGGGGTAAACACAGAAACTGAGTGTATTTTGCAAACAGGGCAGGCTTAGGGACCATGGCATACAAAGAGCATGATTTCAGAAATACATGGGTAAACAAGAGCTCCTTAAGTCAGAGGGAACAAATGCTTTCAGCAGATCAGAAGCCAGACGTCTTTGGAGAGAAAGGCAGGAAATGTTATTCTCCTGACTTGTTCAGGATAGTTATTTTCATCTCACTAGAGCATTACTGTGTATCTCATCTGTGCTTGCCCTTCAAGGGTGCCAGACCTCTTTAAAAATCACTATAGCTCAGAGGACTCTGCTCTGGGTCCATAACAATGTGTAAGAGAGGCAGGAGATAAGAAACCAAACAACACCTGAGAGATTTCTTCCAGCCCTTGCAAAGCAAGTGTCTTTTGGCAAGGATGTTAATCCTTTGGTCGTAGCAAATGAAAAACAGTCCCAAGATCATGTTGCTCATCTTTGATTACAAGATGTTTTTCTTTCTTCCTGCTAAATTCTTGCAGATATTGAGACAGAATTCCTTCCATGGTTGATGACAGAAGTAGAAGAAGAACTAGAGGGGAAGGTTCTGGCAAGGATAATGCTTGACTGTAAGTTACTAAATCCTGGAATGCAATCTGGGCTACTTAATGTTCTTGATTGTTCTGACTGGGGAAAAACAAATATTATGTTTACAAGGTCATGGTGGGTTAATGTAGGAGGTGTCATTTTAGCAAGTACCCATGGCTTTTTATGTCGTGGTTGGTTGTGGGGGTTTTAATGTTGGAAACCTACTACTACATACATCTAAGTAATTGATTCTCAGATTAAACAATAGAAGTGTCAGTCATTCTGCATTGTCCTCTCTACTGTCTTTACACTGTTTGAGATGTGTTGATACTGGGAGATGCAGTACATTTGGCGGGAGTAGAATGGTTAGAGAACACCAGTTCTTCACTATAGAATTGTTATTTCTCACGTGTTACTGCTATGCTGTTCTTTGTAGCATGCCAGATTGTGCCAGTGAGAACAGAAAAGCCCATCTTGTTTACAGCCATGTGTATACCATGAAAGTCTCCTAACTTGTTTGTGTAAGCTCCCTGGGCTATGGAGTAATATGTTTATCCTGTGTGAAAGGAGAAGGATAATTGTAGGCTATGGTTGACAGAAGTCAGGTGACCAGCACTTTTCATCAAAACAAGGGCTTACTTCCTCAACAGTCAATAATTATGTCCTTGCTTTTGACATAGATTAAAATATCATCCATCTTTTGGACTTGCTCAAGCTTAGTATTCAGGTTCTTTTATTAGTCGGTCTTCAGAGGCTGCAGCTGAAACACCTGAATAATCTAAACTCGGTCTTATGCATCATTATGATGAATATGTGTTCACCATGGTGGTCCTAAATCAAACCACTTTTTATACTTGAATTGAATCATCATTCCTATAGTTTTCCTTAAGCTGTGATTTTGTTGTTGTTTTTTTTTTCCTTTGGGTCTATTTTCTGTTGTTAGGGTATAATTTGGATTAGTACAGCTGGTCTGTTAGGTATTTTATCCTATGATGTAAATGCTGGTATGTACGCTTATGGATCACTTCTTTACGTAGCTCTTCAGTGGAAAGGGAATTTTCTCTTGTTTTAAGTAAAAGTATTGTATGTAATTACCAAATAAACATCCCAAGAAGAATGTTGCTGCAGGATGCACTAATGATGAGAACATCTATCATATCCCTGTTAAATCTTTCTCTTTAATTTTTAACCAGATATCATGGTCCTGCACCAGTTCTAAGATACAAAGCACCTGGAGCAGGCTAATAAGTAATATCAGCCATCCCTGTTTTGCTATTTATCCTCTGTATTTCCTGGCTTATAGCCAGTCACCCATTGTTGAGTAAACATCACCTCTGCAAAAGGAATCATAAATTGCATTCTTCAAATTCATAAAGGCAGACACAACCTCAGCTGAGAGAGTTAATGGCTTCTTTGCCCCCTTACGCAGAAGCATAGGAAAAGTCTCTAAGGATCCATTTTTAACCCAATTGAATTAAGAAGCTACTTTGTTACTTAAAGGATTTGTCACTCTTCAGTAAAAGAGCTATGAACTACAAAGGAAGCACCCTCAGTGGAAGGCAGCTATGTTGTTTGTCATCTTAGAGGTGACCATTCCTTCTTTTACTTGCTAAAGTCAACCCATGATTCAACAATGAAGCTCTTTCATTATTTGTCCTATTTTCTATGTTAAACCTCTCTTCTTTCACTGTTGGCCTCTCTATTTTTATAATCAAAATTATAGGTATCAAAGTAAGTGCTGATTTTTTTTTTTTTTTTTGTACCCATTGAGAGAGGTATGGTGTTTAGAGAAATTTACAAAGCCTTGGCAGCAAAACCAATAAAGACTAGGTGGTTTACAGCTGCTTTTCAGAAAGAGAAAATCTTTCGATGACTCCCATAGTTCCAGTAATTCCCACTGCCAAAAACATCATGCTGTGTACAACCTGGCCAGTCCTCGTTCCTGGCAGTCTGATGCGCTTTGGAAGAGAAGAACAACTATGAGGAAATGAACAAAACAATCCAGGTGAACTCTTTTAAATCAGTAGCAGGGATGGTTGTTCTAATTCAAGTGTTCTTTCATTTTTAGCGTTATTTCATTTTTTCCCCTGTTTAAGAAGTTATAGGTCAGTAATATATAAAATAATCTCAAATTAAGTTTTTTCCCCCCCTCCATGTTTGTTGGTGTCTTTTTCTGTTTCAGCCTTGGTTCGTACAGTTGTTGAAAACCGCTTAGAGGCATTTAGCCGTAAACCTCCATCTGATCAGCCCCAGGCACCTGCTGAAGAGCCTCAGCCACCAGAAGAGCCCAAGCCAACACATGCAGAACCCCAGACATCTGGTGAGACAGTTGCTACTGACCAACCAGTCACAGAGAAAGAGGAGACTGACCAACCTGTTACTGTGTAATAGTCTTCTCAACGTATGTCTTTCCAGTTAGAATTGGAATAAGTAAGCACAGAGGATTTGGAAACTGAGTAACAAGCAGGCAAGTCATCAAGTAAAAGGAGATGAATATCTTAAAAGAAATGAATTCTTATTGACTTACAAGTATTGTGCGCTAGCCATGCTCAAGGATGAACCTAAGCAACAGTAGAGGATTAAAGAAAGTTTACCATAGGCTGATATTGCTGATTTCAGACTGTGAGAATCAACAGAGATTCCTAGGCAATAAATGTCAGTGACATTCTATCCCATTCTACACAATACAATCCATAAAAAACCTGGGACATTTACAGTTGAAAAGTAATGCTGTCCCACACGCTGTGCCAGAAGGTCATGAGAAGGACATAGAAAGCATCCTAGTTACCTTTGCAAATGCTTTGATAACATTGTCAGAAAACAGTTTCCATACTTACCCTGTTTTGAAAAGTAGTTACTACAGCACTTCTATTTCTTTTCACTCATGTTAGTATCTCTTTTCCTGACAAACTTGGATGGGAATCTCAGCAGGCAATAGAGCAAAAGCTGCTGTTTCTGAAGCTCTTTAGGTTCAGCATTGTCTACCACTGGGAGTTTCTGCCAGTGCAAAATTCTCCTCAGTTTTCTGACTCCCAGAGCATTCATGAGGGGCTGGAGCCACACATGCAGTTTTCTTTGTAATCATTCTTTCCTGCTGGTTCACTGCAATGATATCATACATGACTGACAAAATGCACCTGCACTGCCATGTGTACCTGTCCATGAGCCAGCTCCTCAAGTGGGGCATTTCCTCTCATAAAAGTACAGCTATGCTCCATTGCAGCAACACTGTTTCCTTGATAGCTGTGGCTGTGGTGAAAGTCCTGCCTTGCCCAGACTGCTTTGTGCTACCTCCTCTCTGCAGGTTAGAGATGCATGCTAACCCAGCAGGCCACATCCCAGCCTGAGAGTGGAATGTCAGGCTCCACATCTCACACTCTCAAAAGGGATGCCTAGACTTTTCACTGGATCACTTATACATGTGGTTTCAACGGCAGACCCTGCTTTCCCTTCATCCTGGGCTAGGACATCCACTGATAACAAGGGCAGCTATTGCTTATGTGAAAAGGCTCCACTGGAAGGTGTCAGGTATTGACCTCTCTCTGTAGGCAGCTGAAAAATAGAAGTAATGAAATGTAAGCACCAACAAATACTCAGGGGTTTGATGTGATATGAATATGTTAAAACTAAATGTCTGGAGTTGCACAGTACAGGTTGTAGACTAACACACCCAAGGATGCTTTTCAAAACTGGAATATTCCTGTGTAAACTCTTCCTCTGTTTGATAAGTTGATAGTATTTCAACAGGTTTTTTTTCCATTTATGATTGATTCCTCAAAGCATCCAGCAAAATGTATTATGTGTATGGCATTAAGGTAGCTGGTGCTCACTACATCTATCTGTAAGTTTGTAAGAAGAATTTATTTTTATGCACATGACCAGAACTGAAGGCTTGAAATGAAACTGGTTTAGGCGTTGCAGTCAGTGGGAAGTTTACCTCAGTTTTAAGTGGGACACAGATTTTGCATTGCTTTTTCTCCCCTCGATCATGGAGACTCCTGTCATGACTTCATATAAATCAGGTAATTGACATCAGGCTAATTTTATCTAAAGAAATAAAAAACGTTTTGTGGCATGATTATGACAGTTGTAAATGTTACAGCTCATTTTTGGAACACTACATGGCAGGTTTAAGGATTCCTCATTACTGAATGATTTTTTTGTCATGTATTAACAGGAGATTAACCTAGAGGACTGCTGTGGATCATTCCTGAAAAGATACAAACAAATGCCGACTTGAATATTTGGGTTTGGAATGTTCCAAGAGGAACCTGGAATATTTTAATTTTTGTCACTCCTGCTTTGTGCTTGATTGCTGGAAAATTTACTTTAAGTGTTGAATTATTTTATTTAAACAGGTTGTGACACTAACATGTATTCATAAATTATAATAAAAAATAATTAATTGTATGCCCTGCATTTTTACTTCAATAGAATGCATACAACTGGAGCATTGGGTATTGTGGTAGAGCTGCTGTAACAAGTTTTGTTTTTATGGGGCCATATAGCTATGAAGCTGCACTAGCGGTTTTCCATCAATGGACCTGTACTTGAAGTCAGCCCCAGTGAGGGCAGGTTAGCAGGGAAGGGGACCCCCCACATCCTGCCAGTCACTGGAGAAGTGGAAAACCGTGAGCAACAGTAAGGAGGGGAAGAGAGATTTGGGGTAATGGTGTAGCTGTTAGCTGTTTGGAGTGATGCCAGCAGACAGGCAGGCTGTGCGGCACAGGCCTCACTGCTGGCACTGCTGGCTGAGGGACTCATCCCAGTGAGCTCTAGTGTGAGCACATCTGTCACACCACTCCCCCACAGCGACCCTTCCCGACGCCTTCCCCTCCAAATACCCGTTCTCTGGTCAGTGTCCCCGGCAGCAGGTGAGGTGGACAGCTCTGCACCCACGGTGGCCCGGCGGCTCCTGCCGGTGCGTGCAACGGGGAGCGGAGAGGCGACTGAGGCAGACGGCATTGCAGGCACCAGAGGGCAGGACACCTCACTGCAGAAACGTCGAAAGACGCTGAAGTCACCTATTGCACATTGCACGCCCTGCACTAGTGACACTCGGCTGGACTGTCCTCCTCTGCTAAGCCACAAAGCCTTTTGCACAGATTAGTCGTACTTTTAACGTGAGGAACCAACACTTAGGGTCACCCAACACTGTGCACAGTAAAATCTAGAATCACAGAATGGTTTGGGTTGGAATGGACCTTAAAGATCACGTAGCTCCAACCCCCCGACATGGGCAAGGGCAGCTTCCATGCTCAAAGCTCCATTCTACCTGGCCTTGAACACTTCCAGGGATGGGACATACACAACCTCTCTAAGCATTGTGAGTTTCAGCTCTTTCTGACTGCAGTTGCTGAGTTTTTCACTCCATGTCTCATCCCTGGGCTGAACCGCTTCAAAAAGTTCAGCAGAGGTGTTTCAGCCTGTCCTTTGAATGAGACTGGAGGAAAAATGTATTTCCCTGCTATATTCAACCATCTCTGCAGATGATAACCAACTTGTAACACAGCTGTGTGCTGGACCTAGCATGTAGGCTTCTGGGTGCTTTCTCCCAGACCCATCAGAAAGCAGACACAAAGTTCATTTTGTCATTGAACTGTGTCTGAAGGGCCGCCTGTAGCAGGGAGGAGTGGAGCCTGTATCTATTCTAGTCAGGCCCAGGCTGGGTACCTGTCAGGGAAGGCCTTAAACTGCAGCAGGTGTACACGGTGAGGCTTCTTATCTTTGTGTGCTTTCTCCAAAGCAGCTGGTTATAACAAGACTGTATCCATATGATTCCATATATTGATTTATCTGCAAAAAGCCAGAGCATTACTCCAACAACCAGCTCAGCAGCTTAGCTCCATATTTACTTCAATACCCACTTGAGAAATGGGAAAGACACTGGAACTTACTGCCTGGCCTGATTCAGTTTGGGAATCCTTTTGATATTGCTGCACCAGCCTAAACTCTCTGCATTTCTCCATTGCACACTGTCAGAGTGGGAGCATTCTGGTGAGTGTAAAATTCATGGCTGGTTTGCTGCTGTCAGAAATCATGGGTTTTCAAGAGCTGTGGAGAGAATGAATAAAAAGAATACACCTATGAAAGTGCTTGTTTGTATGGACATGGTAAAAATCAACCTCATCTTACTCATCTTTAATGGCTAAGGCCTTAGGAGCCCACAGATGCTGTATTTAACAGCAGCAGTGTACAGCAACAGTCCTGTGGTGTTCATGAAGCCATGGAGATTCCTGTCCTGCCTTCCTGCAGGAGACATCTTTAGAGCAGTGTGATGGTATCTATCCTAGCAAAATACTGGAACTATTTCTATGTGGTTTCTCACTGCCATGGTGTCCTTACAGGTATAAACCAGAAGCTGGATGTGACACAGGGTGCATTTCAGCAGCATAGCAGTAACACTGTAGTTATAAACTGCCTTTGATTGCCTCAGTCCTCCTCAGCCCCACCACAGATGTTTGGTGCTCTCAAATTGCCCAAGCCTTAGCTCATAACATACAATAATGTTAGCATGCCTATACTGCCACTGGCAGTTTAGGTTAATAAATTTGACAGTGAACTGTAGCAGCCGCAGCAGTGGCATATCCCACTGCTGACTGCTGTGGGTTTCATGATTTCTGACAAAAAGTCTGGTGGAGAGATGGCTGGTGCAGTAGGGCTTGAAACTACCCCAGAAAGGTTACTCTTACCTACCAGAATCCTAGCTGGATCTGGCGGCCACTGCTGAGACCACATGTACTGTTAAAAGAGACCTAACAGTGGAACTTGACTTAATGGGTAGGCGATTTAATCACGCTTGGGCAATTTAAATAATTATACCTACTTTAAACAAAGCTTTTTTTTTTTTTTTTTTTTTTTTTAAGATGATCATGTTGAAAAGTTCTCACAGGCATGTTGCAGAGTACATCTAGATTATTTCAGGCCAACCGTCACCATTTCAATTAATGGTAATTAATCGATCAAACACACTTGTTTCAAACAGAGTCGACATAACACTCAACTTACAGACAGTTCCCAAAGCCACACAACACTGATCACTGGAAGGTCTAAGTAGGGTGGAAGAGGTCCCTAGATCCCTGGTCATCTGGTCCAACCTTCTCTAAAAGCGGGCCCTAGATTAGGTGGGTCTTTGACTGGCTGCAGTGTAGTGCTGCTGAAAGAGGAGCAGGGGGCCGGTGTCCTGCCAGCTAAACAGACACGTCCCTTGCAGCTGTGAAGGCAAACTCTGCTCCAGGCTGTGTCAGCAGGAGCAGAACCAACAGATCACAGGAGGCCATAATGCCACCCTGCCACTTGCTGGTCCACCTGGAGGACTGAGCTCAGCTGTGGTCTTTCTCAGTTCAGAAGAGGCACTGGAAAATTGGAGAGGTCCCATGGAGGTGCACGGAAATGGTTAACTGAGGAGAAAATGCCACAGGGAGCAAGACTGGACGACCTGGGTTCGTTCAACCTGGGAAGAGGAGGCTCAGCTGGACCTCATCGTGGTTTTCCAGCATTGATCTGGTGGTCACGGGGAGCATCTCCACAAGGATGACCTGCGGCAGGACAAGAGCCACATGCTCACACACCAGCTGGCCTGGGGTGTGCATGCTCTCCCTTCCTGCACCTCTTGCCCTGCCAGACTGCAAGTTGCAGTAAAGACCCACAATCAGGAAGTAAAATCGGTGCGTGTAAAGGAAATGCTTAACGCCGTGAGATGCCTTCTTGGAAGTAATTTACTACCACCAGAGCAGGTGAGGGAGCTGTGCGGATCTTTGCGAGTACGACGACAACGTACGGCCACAGCAGCAGCGGCGGTCGGAAAGCCACAGGCCGGGGTGCTCACACTTCGCTTGTAACAAGTTTCTCTATAGCGCCGTTACCGAACAAACCCTTGGTTTGGGGTGGCAGGGCCTCCGGCCTCCTCACGGCACGGCACGGTTCGGCTCTCCGCGGGGCGGGAAGCGAACACCGCCCTGCCGCCAGCCCGCCCCGCGGCCCGGCCCTATTCCGCTCCGCCCGCTGCCGCCCCGGGGCTGGGCACCGCCGCGGGGACGGGAGGAGCTGCCGCCGCCGTTGTGCTCCCTGGCCCGGCGCTGGGGGTGGGGGGGAGCGGGCGGTGCCTGAGGAGCTGGGCCATGAGGTGAGCGGGGCCGCGCCGGGGGCGGCAGGTGAGCGGGGCAGGCGTGCGGGGCCGGGCCGGGGCTTTTCGTCTCCCCACAGCCGTGTCGGGCCGCTCCGGGTCGGCCGCTCCGTGGTGGCGGGGCGCTGAGGGGCGGAGGCTGGGGAGGGGGGGCGCCCGCTGTCGCAGGGAAGCGAATTGCGCCACATGTGTCCGCCTTCAAGAGGAGACTCTTGTGTTTGTTTTTTTATTACTTTACACTTGTACCTAACAACTTTTCCCGAGCCCCAGCCGCTGCGCGGGCTCTCCGTTGTCCGGCCACTGAGCCTCGCACCACAGCCCGGGACGGGCTAACGCGCTCGGGCCCGCCCCAGCCCCTCTTTGCCTCCGGGAGCAGAAAGGCCTCAGGAGCGGGGATGAGGAGGGGGAACATCTCGGTTCGTGCCTCTCTGCAGCCTTTCGGTGCTCACGGGCCCTGGCAGCGGCCCGTGCCCTGATGCACATTATGTGGTGGCACTCCCGGTCGTGGCCCCCGGGGTTTCGTCCCAGTGTGTACCGCGGCTCATGGACGGGTCTCGATGCCTGCCTCAAAATCCATCCAACAGAGGCAGTCGCAGCACCCTGTAAATCAGTTGTTCATCCTTCTTCAGCAGGGTGACAGCTTATTGCTGTCAAGTCTGGAGTTGTTGCTGACTCCTGCAGGAGACGTCTTTTTTTTTTTTTTGGTGGGGAAGAGGGATTTACCGTATTATATGATTTATTTTTTCTTAGTATATAATGTTATTAAATTTCAACTTACAGGTGTTGTGTCCCCTCACCCCCTTAAAATTCTGTGTCTCATGGCCCAATGACAGTTATTTTTCTAGAACGGTGAATTCGGGACAGCCAGACTCTTCTCTGAGGGTTGTTCCTTTCCCTGTGTGACTTGAGCATAACAAGTATGTGCCTCCTTGCAAATGAGGGCCAATAAGGCTAACTGCTTTTGTAGAACATTTAAAGTAGTTGATGAAGAGCACAAAGTAGCAGCTGTCTTTAAAATGTGACTTTGAATGTAACCTTCCAACCTCAGCTGATATTTTTAATTTATAAAGGCAAAGGTATAGGATGGAATCCGAGCTATGGTTTTGCATACATGATATATCTACATACATATTCGTGATGAAGGTCACCTTGATGAGGGGGGTCTGCATGAAAAAATATAAATAATGTATGAATAAATATAAAAACACATTCCTTTTCCAAGAAGTGGTAGGAGAGGATGTGCTTGACATTATTGCCAGATTAGCAAATCCAGCTCTGACAGAATGAGGAAGGAAGAGATTCCCAATCTGAGCATTTGCATCTCTCAGTATTGCAGTTGTTAAATTAACATCAACACGTGCATCCTGAGCCTTGGTTGTCCCAGTGTTTAGCATAAAATCTGTCTGTTTAAGTCTGAGAGATCTAATCTCATGCAGCAGCATAAAGTGTCAAGCAGTCCCATCCTGACTTGGCAACTTCTGCAAGATGAGAGTCTCGGTGGTACTCCACTGACCCCTCATGCATAGCACCTTTGTTGTGCTCTCACCATTTTCTGAGGAGAAGCAAAGATGCTGTCATTGGGAATTTTACTTCACTGTTCCTTCCCATCCCAGTTGTTTTGGAGAAGCAGTGCGTGGAGCGCTGCTCCACCTCTGTGCAAGGAGAGCAGTCGTACTGTGCGACACAAAGTGGGGTTGTGTGGGGCAGGTGTCCCTGAGTGGATCACGGGTAGTTCTGCTGAACAGACGTATGGCAACAGTGACAGGATCAGTGACAAACTGCATGATTATTGCTTGATACTCTGTGTGTTTGCTGCTGTGGTGCCATTGGATGTGTAGTATGTTTTCCGCTATTAGTATGCACTTACTTGCCCTGCATTGTCAGTCAAAGCAGTCAAAATCTCATTTGCAAGCCTAATGGTAGCTGCTATAGATCCTGGGGTGGTATAACTGCTGATCACCAACATGTTTTGAATTGTTGAGTGCTCTCAAGGTGACATTTAAACAGGACCTGATTGTTCTGATTATGCAGGTGCTGCAAATCGATAATAGGATTATTTGTGTAAGAGGCAAAAGATGGGATGAGTGGGCATAAAAGCTAAAAATAAAATCAGAAAGATTTGTACCAGTTTCTTTGGTCCTGCCCATCAGAGTGAGAACAGTAGTGGGAGAGTTCAATACAAGAAAGCATGGAAACACAAGAAAGTAAATAATTATTTCTTAAAGGTAGAAGGGCCCATTGAATCATGTGATTAGCCCACCAGGTTTAACCAGGTTGAAGCCTTAGATTGGCATCTATCAGGTTGATTTAAAATTGCTTAGCATTTAAGATAAAAATGAAAAGTTAAAACATTTTGAGTGCATTGCTTGTAGGTAGACTTTCTTTTAACCTGGACACTTGTTTTGCAGTCGTTTTGCAGACATGTAAGCTAGCAGGTCACAAATTAATGCTGTCTAACTAAAGACAATGACTTCTATTTCCTTTCAATTCCATAATCTGCTCTGCAACAAGAATGTCCTTGTTGTGAAGCTCTGTGAGCACACGCATGTCTTCTCTCCCTGCCTGCCCTTCTGCCAGGACTCAGTGGAAAGAAAACAGCGTAAGGTAATTATCCCCATGACTGCTGAGACACATTCATTCTACAATGTGTTGCAGGGGAGGGGCTAGGACCTGAACCACTGTCCCTTTTCCCTCAAACCCCTTCTTGGTTGATAATTAAAACCCCAAAACATCAATCCCTATCCTGCTCATAAGTGAATACACACACTGTACTTAAGACAGTCTATGCTGGTGTTTGATGTAAGTTTAATATGTGGATACAAGTTTTAATTTTTTTGAGCACTTGACATTACACCCAAGTTTACAAACCTAAATAGCCCTCTTCAATCCGAGCAATGTGGCTTACAAGCTGTTTGCAGAGCGTATTTAAAGTACACATTGCCAACTACTTCCCTACTGGCTCCACTGAGTTTTTATTTTAAGATGTTCCTGCTTTCAAAGATAAGCGTGAAGCAGACGAGACTGCTCCAAACACCAAGGGAACAGCAGTCACACACTTCTACTTAAGCATGTGCCACCGTACACCCAGCCACTTTATTTCGCTGTTATTAAACCCAGAAGAACCTGTTCTTTCCTTGCGTGTATGGAAAGAAGTAGGAAATCTCTTTAAATGATGCCAAGGATACTGCTATTTTATGATAACTAGCAGGAAATAACAAGAGTTAGGACAGAAAGAAGGTCAGTCTGCTTGAATTCTGTATGGGAAAATCTTGCAAGTTGCTCATACGATTTATGAGCAGTCCAGACAGTGTCCTGAGGATAGTCAAATAAGTATTTTTTTTCCTAGCTTTGTTTTTTTAATGTCTTACCTCTTTCTTCCATGCGTTCTTCTGAATATGGGCTATTTGGAATTTGCTGTGAAAGAGTGGTTTGGGTTCCAAATGCCTCTGATGTGATGATCTAAAAGTGACAATTCTTTCCAGTGGTCTTTGTCAGTATGATTTTCGTATTTCTTTTTTTGTTTTACTGACTTTTCTGCCTGCACTGATAGATCCTCTGTAAAATGGTGAGTTGCAGTGCTAAATAAGGATCAAGAATGCCTTTGTATACTAATTCTGTCTTGGAGGACAGAGTAGATCTGCTTTTATCTCTCTCCTTCCTGCACCTAGGACGCTATTTTAGGAGAGGCTGTTTCACAAACAACTTGAGAGAGCAAATTTTAAACTTTCCAAATAGCATTAACTATTCGTAATTCCAAGTTGAAATGAGGAAACAACGGAGACTGTGTTATAAGGCATTGATTCATAGTTCTAATGAGTTGGAGATACAACTTGATCACACTGATCACCTTCCAGTGTTTGCTCCCATTTTGCTTTCATGATTTTTCAGAGGACATCCCTGAACACATTGACACTGTGTATCTGCTTGCTTAAGCCCCTGAAAAAACTGCAGTGGAAATAAAATGCAAAAAAAATTATTGTGAGTCATAAAAGGGTTTAAAGTTAGCTCTGTCATGCTGGTTTGGTAACTCAATATCCTTGTTGTCATTTTTTCCTATGGAGAGCCTCAGGTTTCAAGTATAGAAAGATTTGGCTTTTTGAGTTGCTAATAAATCCTTCAAGACACTAGACGAATATAAACGAACACTCTACTTCTTGTCTGTATCAGTGAAGAGCCTGAAAAAGTAGCTGTGCAGAAGAACTGTGTGCATTTCATCTTGTTATCCGTAACTTAGGTGCTGTCTGGTAGCTTGAGCAGACAAAAACAGGGCGCGGCACTTGTAAGTCTTGTACCATGGCACAAGTTACAAAGTTGGTGTAGATGTCCTTTACTCTTCTTCAGGGCATGTAACAGAATTGCACTCAGGAAAATAATAGAGTATCACTATTTAACCTGTGCTAGCATGTATGATAGAATGCAAATGTAGTGCAGTGAACAATGTTATAGTTTGCTCCTCCACTTGGTCTCTTGTTACCAGGTTCCTGTTGCTATGAATGTTATTGAGGGACTCTTGAGGATAAGCAGGAATATGTTCTGCAAGAGTGTCACGTATATCTGTCAGAGAGAACTGCAGCAGCAGAAGTCCCACGTGCTTTTTTGGCCATAAACTATCACAGCAATTTTGCTGGTTTACTTCAGCTAAAATATTATTTCAATCACTGCAGCTGTATAATGTGATCAGCAGCATTGGTTTGTCCTGTTAGAGAAATAAGTAACATTAGAATCAGTACGGCTTTGTTGAGATGACAATTAAAAGTGCTGCAAGGCTGAGCAATAAAGAAGTGTTTTATAACGCATTGAAGTTCTGTTTTGCCAGTGCCTTGACAAGACTGATTCCCGAAGAAGATACCAAGTTCTGTTCATTACATTGTCTGGCAATAATAAACAGTGGAAGGACCAGTAAAGCACATGTTGAATACACAGCTGAGATAGTTCAAAATTTGTTTTATCCCTAAAGAGCTGGATGCTCCTTCTTTGTCAGGTGTAATTATTTCCTGTCATAGCCACAGATATGGTGTGCAGAGAACCAAGGGGAGTATTAATGGAAGGGAAGCAGCAATGCTGAACAAACATCTGTGAAAGGCAAAGGAAAGATACTGAAAACCAGAAAGTATTAGCTAAAGGAATGAAGTTAGTAGAAACATAACTGAAGTTGGATTGAGGAAATTGAAGAAAAGAAAGTCTTAGATAGAAGAAAAGAGAAAGTCTTAAACAGAAGAACAGTACAAAAACTCCAGATATTTGTTTTTGTCAATGTAAGAAGTTCTATTTTAATTCAGTTTTCATTTTGTCTTAGCAACCAGCTCAGCCTTCTGTGTAGAGGCAACCTTTCTGATGTTTTAGACAGCAAAGAGCCTCTACATGTGTGGTGCAGCATGATTTCTGGCTTCTGATTTTTTTTCTTGTATCTTGGTGAGAGTCATTGCTCACCTGCATCACTGAGTAAGTAAAGGTGTTAAACCGTTTCCAAGTGTTTAAGACAAGCTAAGAAAAAGTAACATAATCCTTTTCTGCTTCAACTGCACTTAGATATCTCAGCAGTCACCCATTTTAATTAAATAAGGGACTTAATGCCACTCACAGCGAAACAGGAGCAGGTGATTTGCCTGCTGAAATTGGGTGATTTACCTGTTGAAACACTACCTTTTTGTATTCTCGGGGCTCATCCAAGAAAAGACGGGGACTGCTGGCCAGAATTAATCCAAGTGCGCTATGATAAATCTACTCTCTCTTTCAGTGGAAAAGAAATTAGCACATGAGGTATCCCCAAGTGGATGCATTATTTGCTTCTTGTAAACCTGGCAGCCAAATGGTCCTCCTTCATTCTGATGGTGCCAAGCACTGGAATGAGATTGCTCAGTGCTTGGTGCTCTGTGTCAACAAAAATAAGAAAAATTGTGTCAAGTGAGGATTTCCAGAGCTGAGGGGGAAGCTGTTACATCCCAAATGAAGGGGGATGAAGTCATCAATTTCAGTACAAACCAGCCTGTAGCACTGATTCGTTGCAAAGCCAGTGAAACTGATCCATTTTCTGCAAAATGATCTGGTTTCAGTTAACTCAGTGTATTCAGACAAAAATAAGTTTACTAGAAATACTTTGACTTGTTCATGACTCACGTGTTTTTACAAACCTAACACTCCTTTCCCCCCAGAACAAGTAAATAAGCAGACAAAGCAAGCACCCGTATACTCTAAAATCAACGATCTTGAAATTCTGTAATTCTGAAAAGTATTCTTGGCTTTCCCTTCTGCAAACCTGTTGGGGGCTGTTTGTGGAAAGTTTCTTATTGCTGTGAAGACATTTGCAGTGTCCTGGTTTGGAAACCTGTTGCTTTGGATTTTTACTTTTGCTTAGAACAAAAGATTGCAGAGGCATTTTAGGTCTTTTGGAGGTTGCAGATGGATCATAATGATATTCTTATCACTGGTCATGCCCAGCAAGGCTTCTGGACCTTATTACTTCTCGCATAACAGCTGCCACTGACAAGAATAATTTTCACGCTTGGAAATCATCTTTACTTGACCTGTACACATTTACATGCTGTTCTTCTCTCTAAAATACTCTTACTGTGAGTGATAGATGGAATCATGTCCCTTTTTAATGCATGAATTTGCCATACGGATTTTTCACTGAATCTGGTATGTGGAGGTTTTTTGCTTAATAAAAATGTATCCTAGTTTTCAGGCATTTATTGAATAAAAGGAATAGAGGTTGCTCTGATCAAAACAGAGATTGACAAAGAAGAAAACAAGACAAGGATAAATGGGAGAGTAAATTGGTTTTCCCTCTGTTTCTTATTCTAAAAGAAAAGACTAAGTGATTTTTTTTTTTTTTTTCCCCTATAGGTCATTCATATAGTTCCAGTGATTTGTCAACATTGAAGCCATAATCTCTGAACACTTCAGTCTCAGCACCCATATAGGCAAAAGCCAAAATCTCTGAACACTTCAGTCTCAGTACCCATATAGGCAAATACTTGCATATCTCTGTACCCCTAGCAAAGATGAAATACTGAGTTAAGAGTGTATAAGGGGATGTTAGAGGTCCTCAAAATGACTTAGTTGAGAATGAGTTGGGTCTCAGTCCTGTAAAAAAAAAATAATTCTCGCATTATTACTATGTTTTTCATACCACTTTTATCAGTATTAAAAATAATATTTTAATTTTAAAATAGTACACTGCAAAAATTAGTATAGACTTATTAAGCTAATGGAAACCAGAGTATAAAAATAAGGTTATTTTAAATATTTTGTACCAAATCAGTAAAATGGTTCACAAAACAGTTGAAGACAATGTAGAATTAATGACTTTCAATCTGTAAAAATATTAGCAGGATTTATTACTTTAAAATGTGTTCTTTTTCTTATGAACTTCACTACTTTTTTAGACTATATAAGTCTCTGAATTGTCTTTACAATCAGTGATTTGCACTGATTACTTTATTAATAATCTAATTTAGAAAAACCCATAGGTTATAATTTTAAAAATTAAATTCCAGACTGGTAGCAAAAATTAGCACATATCTACTTAGGTGCTACGGTTGCTATCATGCTTCTAATAATATATTTGGGTCCCAGAATCTTAAATTATGATTTTAATTTCATTTATTTTGACAAGATGTTCTTCAGAAATTGAATCTGTGGAGCTTACAGGACAACTTAAAACAGGAGAATGTGACCTTTGCTTTCAGTTTGTCCCAGCAGAGCTCTGGCTCTTGAACCGTACTGATTCTCCCAATGTGAACCTGGTTAGCAAGTCATCAGTGACCATTTATTAGAAATCTGTTGGGTTTCTTTATTGTTGTAGTAGATGTTGGAAGCTAGAATGTCATGGTACAAAAAGTAAAATACACTTCAGTAGTTTGTTGACTGAAACCATCTAAGTATTGGATAGTGGACGCTTCTAGATAACCTTAAGTTCTTCTACTTGAAGACATAAACATCTGAAAGACTATGTCGTGTTGGTTTTATAAATTACTAAAATGACCTTCTGGTAACTTGGGGTGCAAATGTCAAATATCTGAGTTGTTTGGGGTTATTTTTCATTAACTCATTGAATGGATGTTTCAGATGTCAAAGTTGGAGTTGAACAGGTCATGCAACTGGATAAAGGAATAAGGACAAATGGCTTCCTGGTGAACTTTTAATAAAATAGAGATCACGGGCTTTTTTTCTACATTATTGTAACAAGCTTTTCTTTATCAGGATAACTTTTAAATGATGAATTTGTGTCTTTGCCTCTGTTACTAAAGCCCTTGAAGAGGTTAGAGAGATTCCAAGGCTGTCCCTGAAAAATGGCATACATGGCATACAGACAAGTGTAATAAAAATGCCAAATCGCTGAAACATGAAGTATATTTTATATCTGCCTGCACTTTGCATTCATTAAGCCGTGGTGTGCCAGATTGCAAGTTCCTAATTTAATTTAATGGGAGTTAGTGGTCACTTATTTTTAAGTAGGGTTTTTCATTCTGTGTTTTCTCTTTTAGTGTGGCTGAACTCTTCCTTTACTGTTTTCTGTAGGGCTCTTCAGCATTGGCCTTGTTATTCCAGCTTCGTAATTACTTTCATATTCCCCTACACTGAAAAAAAAACAAGCTTGTATAGAGAAGAGCCAGTCTCCTTTAATTTATTCAAGTTTAAATTTTGCTGGGGAAAAGGTTAGAACTGCATTACTATGAGGGATGAAATTTTAAACGACGACAAACACTCTGCATGTAATGCCATGTTTTTTAGTGTCTTAATTGAGTAACATGCAAGAAATGTCACAGGATCCCAGGAGTGTTTGTATACCATACAGTTACGGAGAAGGCTTCCAGTCCAGACCTCAGAAAGGCAGGAGTCCAGGTATAATTATTGTGTTAAAAGTTGTCAGTGTGGGAGAACAAGAGGTTCAAGTGCCCTCTAGTTGACAGTGGGGAGCAACTTTTTCCTTTATCTGAGAAACAGGTTACTGTGCTGAATATGAATGGTGATTCATTGTGTTGATTGTCAGTATCTACGTGGGGCGCCAAAAGAACTGTTGTGGTTTAAACCCAGTCAGGTAATTCGTTCGCTCACTTCCCCCCCTTTCTTGCCCTCCCCCTGCTCCCGGAGGGACGGAGAGGAGAATCAAAAAGAATGCAACTCCCACGGGTTGAGATAAGAACAGTTTAGTAACTAAGGTATAACACAGATCACTACTGCTACCACCAATGATAATAATGATAAAGGAAATAACAAGGGAAGAGAATACATCACCTCAGCACCAGCAGACCGATAACTTGCCCCTCAGCCCAACCAAGCACCGACCAATACCTCCTCCAACCCTGCAGTCCCCCAGCCCTTCCGGCTAACTCCCAGTTACATCCCAGGCATGACATGCTGTGGTATGGAATACCTCTTTGGTCAGTTTGGGTCAGGTGTCCTGTCTCTGCTTCCTCCTGGCTTCCCCTCCTCCCTGGCAGAGCATGAGGCTCACAAAGTCCTTGGCCAAACCAAAACATCGCTATCAGCTCTGTTCCCAGGCCGAAAGTCAAAACACTGCACTGCACCAGCTACCAAGAAGGAGAAAAATGACTGCTACTGCTGAACCCAGGACAATAACCAATTAAGGGAACAGCTAAGTAATAATGGGGAGCATATGTAGCTTTCATTAATCAAGCCTATATGCAGTATTTGGGGGATTTGGGTATTTTTAGAGTTGTGCACTTATAGGCATTCCAAGCACTACTATGAAAACGTAACCCCTGAAAATAACATATCCTTTAAGAAAAGGCAATAAGAAATTACTCCTCAAGTTACAGTTTAATTCCAACAGAATTAGTACCTGAAGATTCAATGTGATGGCTCTGTTTTTGTAAATTAGCTTTAATAACTGCCCCTTTCATCTCTGCCATATGAAGTAATAGATTGTGTTTTTCACTCCAGCCAGTCCCATTCCCATGTGTGAATGAGAGTGAAAGGATGTGGGTGGTTTTGCTGCTGAGTTTGCTGTTGGCAAATCCAGCTGCTGTTGGCAGAAAATCTGAGCCTGCAGGTTGCAGCAAACAGATTGAGGGATGTGACAGGCAGTTGTTACCCAGTACAAGGCTTGTGGCGTTCAACTGAACAAACTGGGTACTGTTGTCTCTCTGCTTCAAGTATTAAGTTCCTAGTGAAATCTCTTTGCTTATGCTTTAGTTGAGTTTTGAGGATGTATTAGTATCATCATTGCCTTCATACGGCTCAAGCAATTCTCTGAGGCCTTTAGGAGTGGACAGAGCAGAGAAAGCACGTTTACTAGCCAAGATGCTGTTACCAAACAGTGAGGCATATTATGGAAGAGCATTATGCTTTGATACATTATTTATGCATAGAGACATCCAGCTTTTATGAAGCACCTAAACAAAGCTGCTAAACCTGTTGAAATGCCATTCAGATCATGTGTTGCTTGTAAAATGCCTGTAAAAATACCAGTATTCTCAACCTGAAATAGTCCTACAGGTAGAACTTTCTCAGTTTTACAAGTTTCTGAATGAAGTGGTCATTTCACAGCATTGAAATTTAAAGCTGCTAAAGAGCTAGAGCAAGGCTCTGAAAGTGAAATTTGACCAAATAATTTGAATATTAATATTTACATAATCTAGCAGCAACATTACACACTGCATTACATTATTGCAGTAGTGCTGTAGGACACATCTGGATGACGTAGGTAAGTGCAAAGCTTGTGATATCTGAGGTTGGGAAGTTTAGATTACTGTAAGATGAGCAAGATGTGTGAGGTAAGGTGTTGGCTTCCAGATGACAAGTCTGTTTTTATGATTTCCTGAAATTCACTGACATTGCTGAAGTGCTGGCTAAATATGTAACACCCCTCTCTGCTCTCAGGAGCAGCTGTTGCACCGTGTGGCAACTTGTCAGTCTGTCTGTCTCCGCTGTGGGTTTTGCTCACCGCGTTTGGAAAGCTGGCTGCTGCTAATGTGTTTTATTTGCAGCAAGCTTATGAAAGGAGAGAGTTTTCAAGCCAAGGTTTTCGTAAAACCTTTTCTGAAGCTGCAGGAGACTTGTTGACTCTTTGGTGAAGGCTGCCTGAGGAGGGTGCAAGGAAGCGAAAGGAAATCTCCCTGCCATCAGCCTGGCAGAGAGGAACAGCAGTGCCCTTCCTGAAATGAGTGTTGGGATGCAGTCATGAAGTGATGAAAAATGGTTAGCCAAGGTATTGAGGGAGAACAGAAAAAGTGCTTTTTCACATGACCTTGTACAAGTGGGTTTGGTGTTTGTTTTGTGCTGCGGTTCAGTCCTGCATTGCTGCAAGTAGACCAGAGTCCTCTTCACAGGCTCATTGAAATGGAAATGGTTTTGCTTCCTGCTGTGGAATGCAAATTATTTTAGGAATGTTCCTGGGTCTTGAGGCTTTCTAAAACTCACACTTTCAAGGCCTTTTTTTTTTTTTGGTTAGCTTATTTCAAATAATTCTCATAATAAAACAAGGATCCAGAAAGAGGATTGGTGCCTTGATCCTGACCCAGCAAAATATGAAGTATAGGTTTGCCTTCATGTGTACAAATAGTTCCCTGCAAGTCAGTGATGGAAAGACATGGGAAATGTAAAAATGCTTTGTTGGATCGCAGTAAAATGCTGAGTGCTTTGCAAAGTCGAACAACAAGAGCAGCCCTCAGTTAGGCAGGCTGGCATGAGATGCCATTTGGTATCATTCCCTAGGCATTTGTCTCTGTTTTGTTACTACCTCTTTTTAAAAATACTATTTAATGGCATCTCATCTGTTAACAGGGCATTGATGCGGGCAGAGTTGTACTTGATGCCTTGTCTGCTATGGGTCTTTTTCTGACTGAAGTAGATCAAGTGATACAAGGCTAAGAAAATTATGATGAGAGACAGTGCCGTATTTCAGAACAAGAAAAACTAGCTTAGAAACAAGGAGTGGGATTTATTGGTCTTTGTGTTTCTGTTATCAGGACATGGGATGTAAAATATTTAATGACTAATGGGGCTTTGCTTTAAACTGAAAATAGACTTGGATAGATTAGGTGCATGTGTGGACCATATTTGATGATGCTACATGTTGAGGTGATTGTAACCAGGTTAGAATATTGATCTTTTGACGCAGGGAATGGTAAGGCAGAACTTCTTTATGTATTCAAATTTAACACTCAGTATAGCTTTGGCAAAATGATAGCAAATTCATACAAAAATTATCAAAATCAACATGATATCTTATTGCTTGACCTCTTGAAGTCACTGGAAACTGACAGTGCTCTTGGTTGCTTGTGTAATCTGTAGAGATGTGTATATAGTTATAAAGTTTCCTCCAGGGACAGGACTAGATTATACATTTGTATAATATTTTTGTGTGTGTATACACACACAATAACATGGAGGCATACAAAATATTCTTAGTAAACACATTCCAGAAAACAATCTTGAGTGCATGACTTTTATCCACCTGCAGTCTGCCTTATGATTCTATGCACTGTTCTTTTACATCTGCATAGCCCTTCGTAAAAGAGATGTTGCATATACAACTGGAGTCTCATTATCTTTCACATTGACTAGTAGGACTTACATTTGAAGAACTTCTGCAATATCAGTGAGCCAGGGACTGGATCAGGAACACAAGTGTTTGTATTGTTCTGCTCAAGTTGTTGTACTGCTTAATGAAGGGAAACCTGCAGAATCCTGTACATGAAGAAAAACATTATGATGGCAAAACAGTTATTCTGCTGTATAATTCTAAACTAATTCCACGATTTGAAAAAAATATGTAATTTCGTAAAACTACAAGCATATTCTCTTTTCAATGATAAATTATAAAGTGATTTATAATTTCATGTTTTCTCCAGTGAGGGTTTCTACATGTGGTAGGTAGAAAATGCATGGAATTTTGCTGTTGGACATGTTTGATGACTTGTACTTAGCATGTACCAAATCCTGATTGTGAATGTACATGTGGGACTAACACAAACTTTATAAAATCCACATAGATTTCCCTGAATGGAGATTTTGTCACTGTATGTTCATTTTTCCCTGTTTGTACTCTGTTAATCATAGAATCGTTTGTGTATCATTATGGTTTTCCTTCCTGTTCATGAATTCAGGAGAAGAGAAACTATGTCAGCAGAAATGCCCTTAGCCCAGCACAAGCACTAGCAGAAGCTAAAAGAGAACAAGGAAGGACACTAGTGCAATGCTAATGCCATGTGATAGATATGTTGTCTCCTGAAGGTATGTTTTCTTCTGATAGATGCAACCTGAGGCATGAGGTATACTGAAAGTTAAACCCCAGAAACTGATTTCTGTAATGGGTGAGGAGAGTCCTTGCTGATTTAATCTCAGCGTAAGTAGGTTAAGTGTGGTTTTCCTGTCACATCTTGTGTATTTTAAAGACATCTGCAAGCATGTTACTTACCATGGATGTCTTGCAAAATTAGTTTTGTTTGCATTTTATCTTTAAAATGTGATAAAAGGTACTTGGATAACAATATCATCCATGTGGGGCTGTTGTGAATCTATAAATATGTTGTTCTGGATGTTTTCCTATCTGAAGTATAGCAGGATCCCCTTGTCAGCTGCATGAGTAAGGTGGACAGATGACTTCACAGCATCAGGAGAAGAATCTTTCAATAACTGGGTAACTGATGTGTCTCTGCATGCAGCATGAAACTGACTGCACTGTGTAATGTCAGATGATTAGAAATCTGTGCTGACAGTTATCACTGGGTTTTGACATTGTTTTTGTGAGGAAAGCAGTGTAAGGAATTTTTTAATAACCTCTGAGGGGTTGGAGAGGGGTAGATGCTGGCTGGTTCAGAACAGTTGTGTTTCCACTCACAGTGGATACATAATGTAGAAGCTATGATCCAGGTCTTTGTCTCTGTATGGCATAGGTCTCTTGCAGACAGCATGTTCTCTTGTCAGATCCAGATGGCACCATGATGTGAGGATAAGGTTATCACCCACAGTGTTAGTGTGGCAGTAGGAAAGCTTTTCCTGGTGCTGCCACTAATGCCACATCAGTGTCTGCTTTTCCCTTGGGTTTCTGGGGCATGAATGCCAAGGAAGAGTAACATACTTCTCCAGAAGAGAGTCAGGTCAGTGAAAATACTCTGTCACATGAGCCCATGTGAGAATGCTGCGGTGTTAATGCAGGAGGGCTGTCTTGAGCAGCTAGTTGTAGTCTTACATTGCAAATGTTGCAAAGTTCACTCACAGAACAGTTTCCTGACCTCCCTTGACATGAAGTTTGTCATCTCTGGTAAAGGTCAGCTTTGGGGCCAGTGAAGCAAGTGCCAATTGCTAAAACTGTTATTCTCCTAGAAATCTGTGGTGACCTGCAGTGGATACAGGACATTGGGTGATAACTGCATTCAGAAACCTTAGCCAGGTGTCATCATAGTATTTTCCAGATACAGGGAGAATAGCAAGTTGAGCCTTTGCTGCCCCTCTTGCTGCCTCTCAATGTGAACCACTGGTAAACAAGGTAGCTATGAAGGCTATTGTTAGCATCCATCCTGGATGTCTCATGTGCACCATGAACAGCCCCAGAGGCCCCATGTGCTCTGATTTCCCTTGCTAAGTATTTCCTTGTGAAGTCACCTTTCCCCAGGTGCAGCAGTGACCCGAGTCCTCATGTAGGTCTTCCTTATGGACTGTACCTGGAAACTATCTGGTTTCATTACCCCCATGTCCTCTGCATCAGAACAGAAGGGGTAACAGGCATTGCCTTTCCCATCCCAGGGCAATCGCACCACCATAATGCATACCTATCCCAAGTCTTGTGTGCCCAAAGTTTGCCCATCACAGTCACTTCTAAAATACAAAATGAGTAGTCTGTGAATATGCAGCAGTGGTGGAACAGCTGAGAAAAACAAAACCTAAAATCCTGCTCCTACACAAATGTACTCTGCAACATGTCCTTCTCTACAAGCAGTGCAGAAGCCATCCTCACTTCCTCTAACCAGCACATAACCACTTTTCGCCACCACAAGACATTAAATTTTTCATCATCCAGTGTGCTTGTAATCACTGCTTTGCTATCTGTAGTCTGTTAACTATCTGTTACGTTTGACCTGTCAAGTCCTTTTCAACCTAAATGCATAAGCTAATTTCCTGATACCTGAAAGCCTGTAAAGAACCTCACGTTTTCAGGGCTGCAATTTTAGAATCATAGAATCATAGAATAGTTAGGGTTGGAAAGGACCTTAAGATCATCTAGTTCCAACCCCCCTGCCATGGGCAGGGACACCTCACACTAAACCATCTCACCCAAGGCCTCGCCCAACCTGATCTTGAACACCGCCAGGGATGGAGCATTCACAACCTCCCTGGGCAACCTATTCCAGTGCCTCACCACCCTAACAGGAAAGAATTTCCTCCTTATATCCAATCTAAACTTCCCCTGTTTAATTTTTAACCCGTTACCCCTTGTCCTATCACTACAGTCTCTAATGAAGAGTCCCTCTCCAGCATCCCTATAGGCCTCCTTCAGATACTGGAAGTCTTCTGTGAGGTCTCCACGCAGCCTTCTCTTCTTCAGGCTGAACAGCCCAACTTTCTCAGCCTATCTTCATACGGGAGGTCCTGCATTCCCCTGATCATCCTTGTGGCCCTCCTCTGGACTTGTTCCAACAGTTCCATGTCCTTTTTATGTTGAGGACACCAGAACTGCACACAATACTCCAGGTGAGGTCTCACAAGAGCAGAGTGGAGGGGCAGGATCACCTCCTTTGAGCTGCTGGTCATGTTCCTTTTGATGCAGCCCAGGATATGGTTGGCTTTCTGGGCTGCAAGTGCACACTGCCGGCTCATGTTCATTTTCTCATCAGCCAACACCCCCAGGTCCTTCTCTGCAGGCCTGCTCTGAATCTCTTCTCTGCCCAACCTGTAGCTGTGCCTGGGATTGCTCTGCACCAAGTGTAGGACCTTGCACTTGGCATGGTTAAACTTCATGAGGTTGGCATCAGCCCACCTCACAAGTGTGTCGAGGTCCCTCTGGATGGCATTCCTTCCCTCCAGGGTATCAACTGAACCACACAGCTTGGTGTCATTGGCAAACTTGCTGAGGGCGCACTCAATCCCACTGTCCGTGTCAGCGACGAAGATGTTGAACAAGACCAGTCCCAGCACCGATCCCTGAGGGACACCACTCGTTACTGGTCTCCAGCCGGACATTGAGCCATTGACCACAACTCTTTGTGTGTGACCATCCAACCAGTTCTTTATCCAGCTAGTGGTCCATCCATTGAATTGATGTCTCTCCAATTTAGAGACAAGGATGTCGTGTGGGACATAATGTATGGAAAACATTCTCCACTTTGCTCCTTGTCTTTTTCTGCCCATTCATTAATGAGAAAGGACAGTGTTTAAGAGCAGCCACAAACAACTTCTTTTGGTTGAGTGGCAGTACAGCAAATTTGTCCAATATACCTGCAACACTTCATATAAAGGTCAGTGTGGTACATCAGTGTGGTTTACAAGGAGCAAAACCACAGAAGATTGGCCACTGGGACTGTTAAACTTAGGCCAGCGTGGCCACTGGCCAGCCATCGAAGTTTAGATTGAGAAGTGACTGATGTGGTCAGAAAGCACCAGGCACTATGCCTGGTCAGCACAGTATAAGTGACTGCCACGACTCTGCTTGTGTTGGAGCCCCCTTGGTTGGGAGGCAATACACTGTGCAGGAGGTGCCCTCACGCACCAGAGGGCTGACCTTGAAGCAGGAGAGAGGTTTATAGTGGTGGTTTTCTGCAGCAAGGAGAACAGGCAGTTCTTGGTCCATGTTGAGGGCAACTACAGGGCAAAACTGGTACAGCTTATGAGGGACCATATACTTCTGCCTACACTCCCTTGCCTCTCAAATACACCTCACTGTGCTTATCCCCACACTGTCACAGATAGCATCCTGACTGGCTGCTAGCAGAGGAGTGGTTGCTTGTGTTGGTGTACGTGCTGCTCTGCTGTTCTGCAAGTGGCTTGGGTTGCAATGACTGGGATGCACTCGCAGAGGTGTTCCCTCTTAGTATGTAATCTCTGTGTCCTCCGCAAGGGCTGGACTTGGTCACTATAGGGTTGCTGCTGCTAATGCTGCTTCCTCAGAGGCCTATGGAGAAAAGCTTTGGTGATTTATGGTCGTTCTTTTCATAGTGCCCTGATTCTCTGGGGCAAATCTTCTGCAACAGTCTTGTACCTTTGACCACGTCCTAGGGGGACTGTTAGGAGTAAAGGTCTGTACAAGGTGACCTACCAGTACTGGTAAATGCCTTTAATACTGTGAGGGGCAGCAGGCAGATGGCAATGTCACAGTCCTATTCTTCCTGGCTCCACACCATGGGAGGAGGCAGCCCTGTCAATATGGACAAAACGGATGGGAGGAAAGCTAACCTGTGCACTTTTCTGTTGTGTTTCTTATAGCTGTTTCTAAGTGATAAAGGAAAGGATAACCTCCTTATGCTTCTGATTAGTCTTTTGATTGCAGTGGAGGGTTCTCATAGGCTTCTGTGTTGCTCTGGAACATGCTGCCCTTCATCTGAGTCCCTCTGATGTCATTCTGACCTGTCACGGTCTCTGTCAAGGGGAATGGTCTTCTGCCCCAGCTAGTAAATGTGCTCTTTCTTCTTCATGCTCTCTCCTCTACCACCAACATGACGCCATGGGACAATTCATCCAGACCTTAATTGGGGTGTTCACTGATCACAGCATCACTACAGCATGGCTGGGTGGCAAATGTGTGGGGGACAGAGAGAGGATAGCCTGAGGTTGGACCTTCTCATGACAGGAGACTCCTGCAGACCATAAGTGTGAGGATGAAGGTATACTGCTGACTCAGACAATATGGAAGGGGAGATCTTGTTGTGTTGTAGTGGTTTACCAGGTAATTGCCCTGCAGATCAAATGCCAGCACGATTAAATAATTCTGCCTAGTAATTCAGTGGGGGGATAAAATCTTTATTAGCTGATGGCACAGCTTTGACAGTGACAATGTGTAGCCTGCTGTTTCTGGGGATGACAAAGGCTGGCATGTGTACAGTCACATATGGATGCCATTAAAGTTCAGTTCCCTCTGCAAGGCCGAAATTCTTAGAAATCAACACCACAGGCAAGTGCCTCACTCTCAGCCAGAATGGAGTGAAACTGCAGAGTGGTTTTTTGCAGGAAGAATTTTCTGGCTGATGGAAATCAGGCAAGACACTTGTTGCTTAGAAAGCATGCTCTCATTATGGCTGTTTTCACCTGGAAGGAGGACTCACTGATGTCCTTTTAGCATGTGGGCCCCTTTACTGCTTTCTTACATCTACACACGGTCCAAGTCAGAGAAAAAAGCCAGTTTATAAGCACTACGTTCACTGGAGGCAGCTGTTTTGGCAAAGGACAGAGGTTACAGAAGAGAAGTTGGTATGCTGGCACTTGTGTTTTGTGCCTCATCTTCAGTCCTCTTGATCTCAGACAAAAGTGATGTACTAGCAGCCTGCCTATTCTATGCTTGTAAGAACAGACAAATTGCAGTACTGTAGGGCTTGATTAATTTGCCGAAACAAAAGTGTTGAGTGCTGTTCGAGATGCCCTGGGTAGCCCTGCGTGGCTTCTAGCTCCTAGTACAGGAGGGACTCTTTTTCCTGTATAACCAATATTGCAGCTATCAACCTCATGTGAGTGCTTCAAATGTGCTAGGGCACCTCAAAAGACACAGGATGCTTGTGCATGGATAATTGACACATTTTTCTTTGTAGTGTCTTACCTGCTGAAGGTCTCTAATGAGCTGCTCCCAGTCAGTTTTATCCCTTTGATGTTAGAGAATGCGTGCAGCCCAAAAGTGGGAGGAATCTTTATGGTTTTCTGTTAAAAATATGAATTTTCTGCAATGAAGTCTACAGTATACCTCTCAACTACCCCTCACCACCCGCCACTGCAAATCACTCTTTGAAATGCAAAGTTTGTGCTTGTCTTCTGTTTGGTGAAGGCAGCATAGGCTTGAAAGACATTTTTAAGCATGTGAGAAGGAAAGATCAGGCAGCTTTTTATATTTTGACATCAGAACTCTTCCAAATTCCAGAGTGCAGAGCATCTGTAATGTATATGTTCTTTGCATACTCTCTTTTATGCTAGGATTGACAATTTAAATCCTTGGGGATTTGATTATGTTGTGATGAGACACATGGTAAGATAGAAAGTCAGATGTCTTGGTTTTGGAATTGGGTCTGTGCGTACTTAAATGAGGATATGGAAGATTATAAATTGTTAACTTGCTAATGTAATCAGCCTGCTTGTTATGTTGCCCAGTAATGATGATCTGTATGTACATCTTTGTTGACTAAATGCTGAGGGGAATGCTCAGCATGGCTGCTTTTGTATGCAGGGACAAACACAAGCTAAAATGGCAACCTAAGAGGTGCTTACGATGGATCACTAGAAGTTTTTATCTTGGTCTTCTCAAACTTGAAAATGGCACTACAGTGTGCTTTTAGATTCCAGCAGATAGCTGGATCTCAGCTTCCTCATCCTGCTTAGGGACAACCTGCCAGATTCACAGATTCTATGTGTCCATTTCCCCCCCCCCCCCCCCCCCCCCCCCCCCCGAGGCAGTGGATGGTGGAGTCAGTTCAGTCTCTCACACACCTGAAGGTCTTGCAGCGAGGGGCCCAGAACTGAACACAGTATTTGAGGTGTGGCCTCACCAGTGCTGAGTACAGGGAATGATCACTGCGCTGGCCCTGCTGGCCACACTATTGCTGATACGGGCCAGGATGCTGTTGGCCTTCTTGGCTGCCTGGGCACAAGCTGACTTATGTTCAGCAGTTGTCAGTCGGCACCCCTAGGTCCTTTTCCATGAGCAGCTTTCCAGTCACTCTTTCCCAAGCCTGTGGCATTGTATGGGATTGTTGTGGCCCAAATGCAGGACCCAGCACTGAGCCTTGTTGAGCCTCATACAATTCACCCTATATCATATATATACACCTTCAAACAGCCCAACATTTTCAAGATTTGTACAAGACACAACAAAATGACATAAGCTGGTGTGATTCATACTGTTATTTGCATGCCCCCTTGTTACTATGTGCCTTATTATTTCTCTTGCTCCAAGTAGCCTTATCCCCACACATCAGGATCCAACTCTGTTGGAGGCTGCTCAAACAGCTACAGAAAACTCACTCTGCTACTATGTGCTTATGGTAAAATTTCAGTCAAAAAACAGCAGATGAATGGGAAGGCAACAAGATGAACAGCGTTCAGCAGAAAGCTAGAAGTCATCACAAGTCTTTTCAAGACAGCAAATGTCTTGTTCTATATCTAGTTAATATTCTGTTTGACTTTGCAAGGGTGAGGACTCTTAAGTTGAATACCAGAAACAGCAGGCATAAACACAGAAGAGCATGCAATAGGGTAAAATAGATGACACCTGAAAATTCTGTTTTAATAATTAATGTTAATGAAGATGTGGGATACAGTGAACTGCTCTTAATTAAAATGGATTCATTAAAATTGCCAGTTCACATTGTTTGTGCAATGATTAGGAATAGTAAAAATAGATGGATTTACTCTTTCCCTCTACAAACAGAAATTCTTCCTTTTTAGATTTACCTAGATATGTTCCCCTCATTTCCTAAAGAACCAAGAAACTATGCATATGATAACTAGCATGAGGTTTAAGCATGAACAGTGCTAGTTCAGACCACTGATCATTCTTTTTTCATTTATTTTATGTAGGTTTCCTTTGCCTGATCTGTAAACATGTCCACAGACCTGCTATGTAAGTACATTTCCGTTATCCCACAGTGATTTTTTTGTACCATATGTTTTTATCAGATTCCCAGATGTGCTCATGATTGATGTCTTTTATCTTAAGTATAAAGTCTGCATTTTTCTGAGACATCTGTGGAACAATATTACCATTATAATCAACGGGATTATTCTTGGAGTAAACCATGACTTAATATGAGTAAAATTGTAAAAATCTGGCCTATGTATAAGAACAGACTGGTTCATTGAGACTTAAAATTACAATTCTATCTAAAGTGTTTTATCTATCTTTGGCACAAATACCATCCCAGATTACTACTGCGTGATGTACTTGGGGTTTTTTAATCACTTTATGAATTTAATGTTTCCAATGCATCTTTATCCAAGTCACATCCAAATCTCACGCCTCATCACTATTATTCATCCTTCTTTTTCTACAATAAAGAATATACAAGTGGCATATCCTGATGCTTTCTTGTCATAACTACCACAAAACACTACTGCTCAGGTCTGCCCAGTACTTGTACTCTCTTGCTCCAGCTTAGCTATCTGCAGCATTAAGCACATTTTCTATGCTTATTGACCTGATCTACATGCTTTCTTTTGGAGGCCCTCCAGTGCGTCAGCTGCCATTTTTTTATCATGGCCTCTGAGGGCTGCCCAGCATGCACGCTGCAGTGTAAGACAGGGGAATTTCAGAAACCCACTTTATCAATCTCCAGTATTTCCTCAGAGGAACAAAGAAAACGATTTTTTTGGCTCAGTAATTGTAATCATTTAATAAATATAAAACCATCAGTGGCTTGCTTGGCAGGTGGCAGCTGTCTGTGAAGGTAATATTTTCAAGATCAAGTTATTTGCAAAAGTGCAATTTTTTGAGCTTTATCTGCTAACTGGCTATTTTGGGGCATGCTTGAGTACCATTTAGATGCAGGAAGAACTCTAAAATGAGGATTGTAATATACCTGACTGTATCATATACAACAGGCAAAACTGCTATCAGAAGTGAAATGTTAAAGAAAGGAGAGAGGGCAGGTTGACTGCACAGTAGTCATGGTCAAAATTACTTAAGACTCCTTAACTTTACTCAGATGTGTAAGCTGGTTTACTGTTTAAGCTATCTTATGCCCTGTCAGTTTCATTTTTCTCTCCTCAGCTCAGCCTCAGCACCTCTCTCATTTTCCTAATGACCAGTGGGTTAGAGAAGTTGTCACCTGAGTAGAGGTTGAAGGAGATTTGTGTGTTCAGACTGGGGAAGAGGAGGTTTAAGGGGTCTTCCTGTACAGAAATAGTAGTTATGGAGATGGAGGTAGAAGCACTTTCCCCAGTCATGCCCGTCACGGGACAAGGGGTGATGTCCCTTCAGGGGACCCTTCAGGTTCCTTCAGGGGAGATGCTGCTGGCTGTAAGGGGCATTTTCACTGTGGGATTGAATAAACATTGGAATAGGCTGCCCAGGGAAGCGGTGGAATTTCACACTCTGGAAATACTCGAGAGATGGCTTGGCAGGGCCCTGGGTAACACTCATCTTAAGGGCCAGCTCTCAACAAGAGGCTGGTCTAGATGATCTCCACAGGTCTCTTGTAGCATGGAGAATTTTGTGGTTCTATGTTCCCTTGTGTCCTTGGCTATCTTCTGTGCAGTGACCTATCATTCCTATCACCTATCCTTGGTCATCTTGGTATTGTACTGCTTGTGCTGTGACAGGTCCTGTGATACTCGATCATACTAGAGGGGTAGACATTTGTCTTCTCACTTGGAGATGTGCAAATAGCATCGAGGCAGTAGCAGTGCTGGTGGAACCTTCCAGGTTCCAGCTGGTGGGAGAACACTAAAGAATAACATGGCAAATCTGTACACATGTGAAATGATTCTAGATCTTTATGTCTGTTTTTATATAAATAAATAGTACAGAGCCAGCCCATGAGCTCAGTACTGGCCTATGCAAACAACAGGGTGTGTTTTGGGGAGAACATCTACCAGACTCTGTTCCAGGTAAGGAATTTGAATGTAACCACACTGTTTGTGGGGGAAAAGGGAAGAAGATGAGGAGTGTTTAGACACATGGAAGTGATGCCAAATGGTCTCAGCACCAGGGAACAGTTTCTGGCTCTTACTATTTAGAAGTAGACATGTAGCCTAACCACGCAGTCCCTAAATCTGACCACAGCATCATCTTTCACTAATGCTTGGTTCAATACAAGGTCAAATTCTAGGATTAAAAATCTTGTTCCAGGTCACATTAATGAAGACTAGATGTATAATTAAAAAGAAAAAAATCTAATCAAACCAGAACAAACCCTTTTAGATTCCTAGGAAAAGAACACTGCAGTCTGGGGCAAACTGCACAAAGAAAATGTCATGGCTTCACAATACAAGGGCTGCTGCAGTTAGGCCTTAAACTCCAGCATCTAAGTCTTCAAGCCTGTGGAAATACAATGAAAAAACCAACATCCCAGTGAAGTTTCAGCACGATGAATTTGAGGTAGCGAGTGTTTCTCTGTTTTAGATGGAGAAGCTAAGTAAAGAGAGAGAGAAGTTTATAAATTATCTGGCAGCTACTGAGGCTCGGCTGGTCAGGGAAGCAGTGGACTTCCCTTGGAGCTTGTTTTTCTTTTTATCCTTGGATGAACTAGTGTGCAGTATATTATGCTGCCTGAATGTAGGGGTTTGTCACAGTTAGCGCCGGGGGCTGTCCCGGGAACGTAGGAAGGCGACGGGCATGAATGGAGCATGCGGTGGTCGGTGGGGTTTGAGCCTGCTTTTCGGGAGCCTGTTGCTGCTCCTCTTGGCCTGGCCTGCCAAAGCCACGCAGGAAAGGAGGTGGGTCTTTGATCTCTTTGTTGTAGCTGCTCCCTGGGAATTTGCTGAAATCAATGCCCTGTTTTCCTGAAGAAATGAATGGCTATGCCTAACTAGCTTTGTGAAGCGCTGGGGAATTCACCGCTTCTGTTTATTGACAGCTGAAAAGGAGCACATGGTGCTGAATGGGTCCTCCTGGGGAAACAAAACAGAGTGGAGTTAGACTTAGTTGAACACAGGGGCATTTGGAAAAGTCTGCTGAAGGAGGATGGCACGTCTCCTGCCACCTTGCACTAGCATAGCCTGACTTTTAACTGAAAATGCCATTTTGAATAAGGTAAGGATTGTTTTGATTTCCCATATGTAGTGTGATTGTGAAATGTTTGCATTTCTGTTCTCGAGTGCAAAACCAATGTTTGAATTGTATTCTGTCATGGGAAACACCTAAGTGACTATTGTGCAGTTTCCAGCCTCAGTTTGTGTTGATTAGTACTTTATCTAATGGTGATTTAATCAATCTGAAAATTAATAATTTGGTATTTGGGTCTTGCAGTAAGGTTTTGAACATCAGTCATTTGTGTAGGCTGTTATATTAAATTTTTTATGTCTTTGAGACTCAGCCAAATTGCATCAGATGATTTCTTGACTGATACAAATTGCTGTGTTAGGACTTACACACAAGGCAGTGACTAACAAGCAGGCCTGTCTGGCAGAAAATCAGGGAATCTAAATCCCTTGAAATGTAAGGATGTATTTCCAAACCTCTGTTTCTATAGATAGATTTAAGGCAAGAGGCAGACTTGCCGTTACGCTTGCTGGTTTTAGATGCACAGATTTTTGTAAAGACAGCAAAGAATAGCAAGAGGAGGATGATAATGAAGAAACAGTGTTTTCTGCGTGTGAGTTCAGAACAGTTTATCAGACCAAAGGAATTTGGTGTGTAATTCATATGTAAATTTTCTACTGAAAACAGGAGAACAAATCACCAGAGTTTTTATATTAGTTTCTCCGGTGACTGAAGAAAAGTATTTCTCAGCTCACGCAGCTACTATTTTCAGGTGTGGTCCACTTATGACTGCAGGAAAAATGTTAAGTAATGTCATTCCTTCCTACGTCAGTTTAAGGGCAAGTTCTGAACACAGTAATTCCCATGGTGCTGCCTTATTCTTACACGGCAGCAGGAATTGCTGAGCTTGTATTGCAAACCTGATGAAAAATGTCTTTGCGTGCATACAGTTCTTTGAAAACTCCTGAGTAGTCCCCTAATTTCAGGGCAAGGGCTTGGGAAGTTTCGTGTTTTGTCAGAGTAGTTTGTGTTCCTCAGTCTGGCATTTTTTTCTTTGAGTGACTTTGAGCTAGTAATCGTACTAGTTTTGTCTCATTTTGTGCTTCTCTGCAGCAGATAGCTTATCTGTTTTTCTTGGAAGTATTTGGGCTCTATATGCAAACATGTTTTGTTCAGAATATTTTGTGATCCTAAAAATGAAAGTATAGTGCTTAACTGTAGAGAGTCAGTATTTTTGTTTGTGCCTTCTGCCTTCAAGTTTCCAAGATTTTTAGAGGGAAAAGCAGAAAAACCAAGTGCATTTATAGTTTTGACAAAGACATAAAAACGCTGAACTCTAGCAGGCTGGTATTGGTGTTTGTGGGCTCTGTTGCAATTATTGTTATCCAAATGTGTTAGGAGTAGGTTTTGCCCTCATTTAAGTGTATTTATATGTGACAGACATTGGAAGCCACTAAAATTTAAAACTAATTTACAGTTAACATCTAAGTTAGAAAGGAGGTACATTTGTAGGTCATTAGAGCATTAACTTAGATGTCTTATGAAAATGTTGACGGGTGTGGGCTATTGAGTAGTCAAAATGGCATAAATAGAAAATTGCGGTTGTGGAAAACTCAGTTGATCAGAGTGGTTTTAGTTAGTATAATGGAGAAGAAAGTAGATGATTCATGTGTGACACAGAAGGTGGCATTTGTTCTCCCTTACTTGGGTGATAAGGCAGGGCGAAGGGTGTTATATTTAACTCATGTGGAAGGAAGTGCATGGGGGTGTTTTGGCAGGACAGTTTTCCCTTTGCCTTTTCTAACGTGAAGGATCTTTATAAAACATGAATATCAGTGTGACCTACTGGCATTGTTGAAGTGGGTGGAGAATATTATAATTGGTTTCCAGTCAATGGAGTAAGATATACCAAAGTGGGATGTGTGATCATACACAGCTCTAAGTAAATATGCATATTAAGTGACCAGGGTTATACCAATACATAACTGAGGAATGGTAGATTTCTCCTGAGGTGATGCGTTTACCATCTGTTGATCTCATTTTTCGAGCTAGGGAAATATGAAAATGGGAAAAAATTCTTTGCGGTTTTGCTTTGCAAGGTTGCTTGTTATATTCTAATGACAGAGACCACTGTTGATTTTATTTTTGTGATTTTTGGAAATAGTTTAAAGAAACTACAAATTAATCAGAAACATAAAAGAAGTGTCTTTGGATTTTGCTTAATCTCAAACTGAGATTCTCAATAGGAAAATAAATAGGGCTTTATGGGCATACATTATAATCTGTGTTTAGAGTGCTTAATCTGCAGAAAAGAGCTGCATTTTTTTCTAAACCCACAATTTTTTCTAACTTTCAGATGTAATTCTCCAGTAACAGTCTATAATCACATATTTTGTCATTCTCTGTTTTAGAGAACTAGACTCAAGGCTGTCCTTACACCTCAGAAGAACAGTTATTGTAAGGGAAATGTAGTATACTGCTGCCTAATTTATACTGCCAGTTTTATTGCCCTTTTTTAATCAGTCTGTTAAAGAAGCTCAGGTGGACATAATTTGTTATGTACAGTATCAGT
Source organism: Pezoporus wallicus (assembly GCF_028554395.1). Lineage (NCBI taxonomy): Eukaryota > Metazoa > Chordata > Aves > Psittaciformes > Psittacidae > Pezoporus > Pezoporus wallicus. Next base: position 4,496,442 of record NW_026635157.1, read on the forward strand.
CAAGACATTAGATAATTGTCTTATAGTTACCATTTAAAGTCTTTAGAGTGGAAAAAAGTACATGTTAGATCACAGGAAAAAGAGAAGAAGTAAATGGAAACACAGATGAAAGTTGCATGTATATTTTTCACAAAGACAAACTTCTGCGTCTGTTTAACAGCAGAGCTTTCCAATGCCTGTGGTTTTGATTTTAAAAAAGAAACTTTATGCCCTAAAAGAGGGGAATAATTTAACAGGATCAGAAAGGTTAGGATGGGAGTCTCCTATCCATTTTGTTTCCAGAGAAGCTGGGAATTAAGCATCCTTTTTGTGTTGGAGATCAGGAAAGTAATAACAGAAGCTGTTGGCTGTGTCCTCTGTTATGAAGGTGATGCATATTAAGAACTAAAGCTGTTCTGCTAAGCTGTTAATGACCCTTCATTTACAAAAAATCAATGCTTTAAAAAAAAGACTCCTACATTTCAGTATTTTAAATATGTGCTTTAGGTTTCATTAGTCAAAAAAAAAAAAAACCCACACCAAAAACCAACTATTTTTTCCTCTTGGGTTAACTGGAATACCAGTAGGAGGTTTGGATGGTTCACTGAGAAAGCTAACTGATTTTCCAGTTTCATTCAGATTTAGTTTCGACTGAATGTAATATGGATTGGAGTGTTCTTTCAGGATAGGCCCTCCAAAATCTCAGCCCCTGCCAGTCCTAAGTTCCATAATACTCACTTCTCCACACAGACTTATTTCTTTCATAATATGGCTACTCACACATAAGTAGAGCTGAGTATATGGACTTCTTCCTGCAGAAGCAAGTCCCACGGTTTTTACACTGTCCTTTTATTCCCAGTAGCTGTAGCTTGCTTAATTTAGTTGTAACTGCCTCTAAGTACCTCAAGTTCTTCAGCCACAGGATGAGTACAGCATCTCTTCGCTCTTGTTGTGCCAGGCTTCCTCAGTGCCATATCTGACAGTAAACTAATATTTCCTTCTCCAAAGTTTATCTACCTTCCTGGTTCTTTTCTACAAGTAAGCAGCTGGAAATATATCCCAGCCACTAGCATCTTTGCTGGGAAAGTTCTTGCACGTCCATGTTGGAAGTTGTGTCCCAAGTGGAAGAGCAAGTAACTAAGGAGGTGGCTTTGTCACTGAACCTTCCACCAGTCTCCTCCACATGACATCTGGGCTTGGTGGCCAGTAACAACCAAGTGCACTGAAAGAGAGACCCAGTCTAAGGTTCCCTTTTAAGGGAATGTTACAAGGGTTGGAAATATTTCAGTTAATACGAAGTGTTAGTCATTGCAATTGCTGCACAATCAGAATTGAAACTGTGGTGTTGACCTGTCATGAATAAAATTGTCGACTTTATTAATGCACTTGATATGGTGTGTGTGGCTGCGTGTGTATTTATAAATACATACATTTAGCAAGACATACGTGCTTGTTTTTTTTTGTGCTAGAACAAAGATGGAAGATTCTGGTGTTTGTTAAATCGCAGCAGTAACATTAAGATACCCACTAAACAAATCAACTGGCCTGCCAGAAACCTCACAAAAAAATGCATGAAGACCAGTTAAAGCTACTTTTGCTGTGGGAGGTAAAACATGTGCAGTGGGAGATGTAGATTAGGAGGTGCAACACGTGGTCCAGAATCCACAGGGTGCTTATGAACAGTTTGAATGTGACTGTTGGTGGCTGGCTGTATTTCTGTGGACAGGAGGATTTTAGTTTTGCTGTCTGCAGAATGAAAACAAGGTAGTTTGGACAGTGCTAGTGAAGACCTAAAGCAAGAAGGGGCACAGGCAAGGAGCTACAACCTTGCCCCACGACCAGCTGCTGGGAGAGATGAGCAGTGTAAACAGAAAGGCTTGGCTCGCAGTAAGCTTTTTTGCTGGGCATTTTGTAGGATCAGGCTATGCTGACTGAGGATGTTTCTCATAAAAAATAGTAGTTGTTTCTGTGAATTTGCTGTTAACCTCCTTTGCGGTTTCTGGATCTAATTGTGTATGACTTCATGCCAAGCCAGTGGAGGGAGAGAAGGAATTAAAAAAATGCTGAAAAATCAAACTGCATTTTTCAATTTTGTTGCTTGAAATGTATTCAGCTTTCAGCAATGAGAGAAGTTGCTTTGTGCACACTGATTAGAAGCTATTACATGTAAACTGTGGGAAGTGACTTCACATGAACTATGTTCATTATGCGTATGGCTTCTGATAGCAACCAAACCCCATGTGATGTACCAGAAATGTGACACGTACATTTTAGTCCCAAGAATAACCAGAAAAAGATTATTCTTGAAATTAGCTTTCAATTAAGCAGTCAGTGCTTTGATCTCAATTAATTTCTAATGAATGAACCTACCAAGAATAAACACCTACGTACTTTCCTTGCTGTTTGGTTTGTTGTTTGGTTTTGTTTTATTTTTATTTCTTTTAGTGTGCAGGAAAATCTCAGAAGTTCCTGCCTTTTCAGGTATTCGAACAGTGAAGGTAACTTTGTTTTTCCTCCTAGCTGTGAAATTTGTAAGATACATCAGAGTATCACAGGTATCCTGCTGCACAGACTTGTGGGAACCTACTGAAGCTGCTGTGTGCAGTCACACTGCTGAATTTCACAGCCTGGCTGTGCTCCTTGAGGCTTGTCTGTTTTGTTCCCAAGATTTGCTAGACACTAAGGAGCACATTAGAAAGCCTCATTGGGATTGGCAGGAGGGTGACTTTTTATGGGAAGCTGGTTAAATTCCTTCTGGCTATACCTGTTCTAGTATTTCATAGTCCAGGGAAAAAACTTACTGTTCACAGATGTGCTCTACTGTCATCAACTTCTCCATGTTAGAGACTAGTAATGAATCCTAATTGTTGCTATCTTTTATATGTTTGTATAACAAATAGTCTTAGAGTTCTGAAGATTGTGCATACTGGAACTGGGGTCTGCCAGGAAAATACATACGTGCTTTGCATTAGATTTCTTTACAGTTAGGTAAGTGCTGAGCCTCCCTTCCAGAGGCATCCTTCCATAAGAACAGACCCTGTGCTAGACAGGATCATACTGCTATGAGGCAGGAGAGGGTACCTTGGCTGGTTCTCCCACTGCTGAAGACCCAAGGATGTACCCTCTGAATCTTCTTTCCTCTTGGGAACTAAGGCAGGGGAGGATGAAGGTGAGGTGAGGGAAGGTGTCACTGCAGAGCAGCATCTGAGTCGAGGTGCCTAAGGGCTGGGCTTGCCTGCAGTGCTGGGTCCCAGTTTTAGGGAATTAGCTTGACACACACACCCTTTTTTTTTTTTTTACCCTATTTGGTTTGGGGGTGTGTGTGTTATTTTGGGCATGGAAGATACAATACATGCTTCCCAAATAATATGCTATGTGGTACATGAAAGTGCAAGTTTCGATTCATTGCTCACGTGAGCAGTTATGACTGCAAAGTCAGCCTGGAGTGTGGTTTCCTGATCTATTTATCTTTTCTTTTTTTATACACATAGCTGAGCAGTTGTAACTCTCTGCTAATACAAGGTTTTGTTGTATGAGATAACAGACATGAAAAGGAGATGTTCATTTATTTTTGTGTTGGACCAGGGTTCATTTATTACAGTTAAAAAGTGAAGATCAGTGAGTAGAAAATTGAGCATGACAAAATATCAGAAGTTAATGAGATTTGAATACAATTACTCTGAAGTCTGCTAATTATAACAAGTTCTGGTTTGCCATAATATGAATAGGATGAATTATTAATCAGTTAAGAGCTTCAGCATCTTTGTAAATGCACTTTGCACATCAAACTTGGGACACTTAAGGCTTTTAATAAACATTTTTTACAGAGGAAATGTGGCAGTGGCCCACAATAATGGGAAAATAACTTGGGATTAACTGTTTGCTAATTGAGTACTTTGAATTTTTGCCAAATAAATTATATTGTAGAACAAGGTTTTCAAGCAGAAGTGCTACAGAGCAAATCACAGGGCAGGAAAACCTCATGTATCTTTGTGTAAAAAGAACAGAGACTGGTGTAGTGCACATGCAATATATTTTAGATATAAAATATCCACAAGGTATTTTTGCAGCATTCCTCTACATGAAAGTTGAACAAAGCTAACGGAGCAGTACAGTTTTACTCTGGGATAAATTACTGTTGTTTTCTATGCAAATCTTATGATTGTAATTAGGCTGGGATTTGAAGTGCTGTGTACGCCAATCTGTGTTCCTACTGTGCATGGGATCTAATTCCAGTGCTGCAAAACAGCACAGCAAATGTTGAGTGCTGCTCAGCCAACAGTCATTTCTTGCAGAGCATCTTTCCTTGAAGTGGATGTTTTAAAAGGAATGATTGCCTTCACAGGGCACATAAATCGTACTGCAGGCATCTTGTTGGCCACTGAAGTGTTCAGGTGCTGTAAGTCTTGCTTGAAAGTAGAGGTTGGAGAAAATGCAGGACTACCTGACAGGCATCTAGTTTTTAGCACTGGGTTTTAAAAAGTGGTGTTCTGCCACGGATTGGTCGAGGAGCTGGTGGTATGTTCGAGCTATCATGACAGTGATTGCAGTTCCTAGTATGGCTATGTATAGCTCCTGTTATCTCTGCAGCTGGACTTTGTTTAACTGCAGCCTGTGGCTCCTTGCCCACGCTAACGAGCTCTCCTCAGCGCTAGTCTTGTGCCTGTGGGGTGGCACTGTGCTCTTACCGTGCTGCTGTTTTGGAAACGTGACTTTGTTAGCTGTACTCAAGTCCAGCCTGCCCGAGCAGCTTGGCTACTGCTGGCCACGGGAGCTTGTCCCCATGCAGCGTGGCTGGCTCCAGAGCGAGCTGGCGGAGGAGGCAAGCTGTAGTTTGCAGCAAAGGAGAGCTGTCACAGAGACCTAGACCTGGACTGGGGTGAAGCGCCAGCATAGTGAGAACGGTACAGGTGAGCCACACTCACAGCTCATTCTTGTCCCTGGGAATGCTGATGACTGTTTTGGTCAGCCCATGTGGTGGGAGTGCATCCTGCAGGCAGCAGGGTGTAATTTTTCCGTTGACCCAAACTGCAGGGGAAAAGCACGTCTGCCAGCCATGCCTCCCTGTGGCTGGGCAGAAGTAGGAGCAGATGCATTCAGGCACAGGGGTACCAGGCTGGGGACATACAGGACATGTATCCTTCTCTTAGCTTGTCCAGCAGGGCATGAGCAGGGGTAACAAGCTGGGATGTACAGGAGATTTACCTTTCTCTTAGCCTGTTTGCAGGGCATGAGCACCTCGTCCATGCAATAAAGTGGTGGTTGCACACCTGCAACCTGGTCAGAGTCTGGACCTGCACCTGTGCTGGGCTCTTCTGTATGTGTGCCTCCCCAGTGCTGTGATGGAATTCAGCAATTTAAGAATCTTAACCAGCTACAATATCTGCTAACTTGTGTAGTTTTATCTGCAGATAGATAAAAAAGCATTCTTTGGAACTTTTTCCGACTCATTGCAAAGACGGAGAAAGTACAAAGAAATACCCTCTGGGGACAATATATCACTGCTGCTTTAAAGATATAGTAAATGACACAGTATGTTTTTTAACAGCTTGTAACTCCTGTGAATCTCATTTATTTCTTTTTGTTGCCTGCTATCTAAATCACAGCAGAGCAGAGGAATGGGGGCAGTTTTAGTTTTTCTTTCATGCTTGCACATTATCAAGTATTCCTGTAAACATGATATTGAATCCATTAATTTTGCTTGTGTAAATGCAATTTAAGGAAGGAAGGAATCTGTAAAAGCATCCACAAAAAGCAGAAAAAAACCTTCACAGGTGATTTTTCTAACCAAGTGTATTTAATTCCTAGTGCTAATACAACCAAGTGTGTGTTGTTTCCATAGCTGGATGCTCCATTATGTCAAAACAGGTTAGAGTGTGTTCTGAGGCAGTTATTGAAAAAATGACATTTTGCTTAAGCAGCTAAGTTAAAAGTGGACATAAAATCTGTGTGAGCTTTGCAAACCAGTGCCATGGTGCAGCTATGATAATGCATACTTTCTTCACCAATGCCGTCTGTAGTTTAGCATTCAAATACATAGGATCGTGACTTGGTCTGTAGTTGCCTCTGAGGAAGAATGTGAACTTGACAGTTTTCTGTTAGCTCAGGGGGAAGAAATTACAAAGACCCCCACTCCCCAGGGTAGTCCTTGAAGTTATCCTTTAGGGTAACTATCCTGTCCTTCTGTTACACCTGGCAATTTTTAGTGTGCAGTAAATTCAGAGTCAGGGATATTAACATGCTGGTGTGGGGATAGAAATGCTGCATAGTGAATGTAATTTTGGGATGCCTGTTAAATAGCTAAATCATCTAGTTATCTTCACATCACATGTAATGAAACATAGAAGATCCCAGAACAAGCCTTTGGCAGGTCTGGATATAGTTCAAGGTGCCGCACAGTGATGCAGATCAGAATCCCAAGCTGGACTAGCAAATTGCTTAAAAAAACACTTCCAGCACTTTTCATTCAGTGCTAGCTGATGGCTTCCTGAGGCCGTTTGAGTGTGCCATCTGGAGAGTCATCTCTGTAGCCGCTAAGCTCAGTGGCATGCTCGACACCATTTAGATGTAAAGCAATCCCTAATTAATGGAGGAGCTCCTCCCAAGCATCTAAACCTCATGAATCATTTCAGACCTTACATCTTGGCTCCGGAGGTACAGGGTGGGTTAGCTGGTGGGGCTTGAGTGCCTAATTTGGAGGCCACTTCAAGGGAGACCCTTTTTCCCTGCTTTCCCTTTCCAGCCTTTCAGTGAGCTTCCCACCCCAGGGTGGCTGGAAGGTTTGCTCAGGAGCTTGGTAATGATGAATCACAGAGGCATGGCACAGATTGATAAGGTCGTGTACTTTCTGATTAGATACATCCTCTCTTGAACAGCGGTTCTTTGTCTCCATTTTGCTTTTGGTAATGTTTTTCAGCAGTTTGCATACAACAACTCTCCAAGCAGGAGCTGTTTGACTTGAGACAAAGTCGCTATTATTCTAGGTAAGCTCAGGAAGCCATCATAATTTTGTTGCCTTCAGAAGACATAGATTGATGGGAATTTATTTAAAAGTGAGTTAAGTTAGATCACCAATAAAGTTTTCTCTTTTCTTGCAGTCTCGCTGTAAAGGACTTTCAGGTACATAAACCAGTGTGTAACAAGAAGAATCTGCCTTGCAGCTGTATCATTTATTTTTTGTGCATTGTAAGTGATGGCTGTAGAGTGCTATGTTCTTTATCTGTAGCACTAGCAAAAACCCATGTATTTCAGCTGTTCATAGTGCAGGTGTGCAGTCTGGGAGCCATGGCAAAAGAAAACTATTACATGGTTCCCAAACTGGAAATTACGGAATACTGCAGTGCCTGCAGCCAGACCAACATGCAAGTCTTCCTCCTCAGTTAGAGTTGATGGAGAGCCCAGAGCACTCAGTACAAACACTTCAGGTTTATTTGGGGAGATTTTGGACTAGGTTCTCGAGGCATGTAATTTAGTTAAGTGCCTGCTTGTGTTTACAAACTGAAGCCTTTTTGAGCTACCCTGAATATGGCATTTGTGGTGCTACTGGCCTTTCTTGAAGACCATCTCCAGTGTCTCTCTAAGCAGTATCGCATGAGCCCTTACGCTTCTCTTGACCTCTCTTTAGCTACAAGCTAAAGCTACAAGCTACAAGCTAAAGCTACAAGCTACAAGCTAAAGCTACAAGCTACAAGCTAAAGTTACAAGCTACAAGCTAAAGAGAAGGCTCACCTCTCTTGCTGTGTCCCATGGCTCCCTTGGACTCTCCTGGGCTGTTCTGGCTTCCCTCCTCTGCTCTTTATTGTTGCTTACTGAATAGGCTTGCTCAGCAGAGTTTTCAGAAGTAAACCAAAATGAGGTAGTCATGGATGACCAATATCAGCTGTTCCTTTTAATTCAGTTGTGAAGTGTTGTTGGCTCACTGGCTTGGTTTCTACTGTCTATAAAAAGGTTTTGTGCAAGAAGTCCCCTTTTTCTCATCGCCTTGTGTGACACCAGTGCCAGGATGACCTTCTGCTGGAGAGTCTCATTGCTCAGTTGTGTTGCTGCTCTGTATGAGTTTCCCTGGCAACCACTTTGAGCTACAGTGAACCAAAAATACCTCACTGTGCTGAGGGAAAGTCAGTTTGCAGACATGTATTTCTCATTAATGACTTCTCTGGATGGTTTGTGTGTTCAGCCTGCAGATGTCATTACTGCAAACCAATGACTGGGAGACGCAGCGTGCCCCTTCTGCTTACTTCTACAGGCAGCGTAGTCTATGAGAAGGCTGCCCTTGTGTGATTGTCAACTGAGTTGTCACTGTAAGACTCATCGTACTCATTTTTCATGGTACAATGAGGTTCTTGTCTTCTATTGAGAATGATATGTGAAGGCTCACAAAGTTACAGTGATCTTTCTTGGACGCCTTGTATCTCTGTAAATTACCTTGGTTGTTATTATTACTTGCAAATTTACCCTTCTCATTTCTATATAAACATATGCACCTCGATTTATAGGTGTGTGTGCTGCAAGCTCCAGCTTTGCTGCCATTCTAGTCTTCAAAAGCATGGCTTGCGACACTTCCAAATAAACATTTATAAATCTTTGAAGGTCAGGACCCACCAATTTGCACAGAAGAGAATGCACAAACTGGAGGTGTTTTTTCAAAGCATTCTTGTTCAGTTTTGGATTGCAAATAGTCTTTTCTCTACCTAAGGTAGAAAAGTGGTGTGAAGAAAAGCATTGGTAATACCAGATGTGTTCTCAAGCTGACAGAATTAGAAAAGGCTATATTGGAGAGCAGTATGTCATTTTTATTAACAAGCTACCTTTTCTGGATTTGTAGGGTGTGAGGATTGTGGTAAAAGCCTTATAGGAGAATGCAAACTCCACGGACCACTCATCAGGGCTAAAGACAGGGTTATTCCTAGCCGAGCCCGTCTCACCCTACCTCATTACCTCACTTTACGAGTGTTGGAGCTGCGAGCTGGAAACCAGCAGAGTAAGTGTTTTAGCTCTTTTTCCCACATTTGAGAAAGAGGAGGCAAAAGGACTAACACTGGCTTTTTTAATGAGTAACTCAAGTCATAATCACTGGCTATTAACATTATGAAGATTACTTTATTTTCAGCTGAGCAAAACTAAAGCTCACATTCAGCTACTGTTTTTTTATGACTGACTTCTAGTAACTTCAGTGCACTGATGAAGACTGATGGTAGGACATTAGCCAGACCTGGTGTGACATTTAGCTGTGAGCAGTTAGCTCTGTCAGTCAATACAAGTTTAATGAATGTTGAATTTGTGTCTAATAATAGCATGCACTATTACATTATCTTTTTTTTTCTTTTTCCTAAGCATGCAAAACAGGAAAGAGTGTTTGATAAGATGTCAGAAACAAAATGGTAAATAGCATCCCTCATCCACCCCCTGCAAAATCAAAACAACACGGGGTTAATTTACCTTTCGCACCATCTTCAGTTCATATTCTAGAACGGCTGTTGTTTCCTTCAGAGGACAGGGCAATTTGAATGGCCACACTTGAACATGGGAACAACATCTTTAGTGTGCAAATTTTCCAAAGCTATCTTGTGTAAACTTAGACCTTCCTAGATTGCGTTTCAGAAGGAGAATGACATGATGTGTACTGTGTCACACCATTGGTATTAGGCAGCGGAATAAATAGAATGATTAACACAACTAATGTTGTGTTTTATAAATTCTCTTCACTCACAGTGGGCGAGAACAACCTCTAATTATGTCAACAAACAGAGCACTATGATAACATCAGCTTTTAGATTGAAAAGTATCAACACATTCATGTTGCATACTCAGTTTAATATCCTGTCATGATTTTAGGCACTTTCGTATTCAGTGTAATGCCCATTTTAAAAAAAGCTTTGTGCATATTTAAATCCTTTTTTATATTCTTTCCATTAGAATTACTTACCTGGGTTATTTGTCTAGAAGAAGAATCCATGTGTTCTGCCCTATTGTGTTTTATCTCCATTTTCACAACTGTCAATATACAAGAAATAATTTGTTATCTATATGTTAACATTAGACTTATATTTTTTTTTATTCATAGTCCTTGGAGTATTTGCAAAGAAAGTAATACAGAAGAGAACACAGTTTGGTCCTTATGTTGGTCAACTGTCTACAAAACTGACCTGCTCTGATGACAGCAGGCTAGTCCTGCAGGTAAAAACCCAGTGACTTACTATAAAGTGTGGATGTTTCTTTAACAGTTCATATTCATGTATTTTAACCAGTTCATATTCATGTCATTTAACCATTCAGTTTGCTGTCTGATTTTGTGAATTAATTTTACTCCTGATCTGTATGTATGAATGCAAATCACATTATTGGACAGCACAGCATAACCTGAAGTACCAAAATGTTAATTTATATTGTGTTTTCTAGAAGTTTGCATTCCTGCTTTCTAGTTTTGCCACTTTCAGAGTGATTTGTCTCTCAGTCTGACAGCTCTTCATAATTCACAGAGAATGGCTACTGAAAGTATCCAAGGATAGTACTGTCTACCCAGATAAAAAAAATAGGATTTATGCTTAACACCATACCATTGGGAGGGTTAAGCTTATTCACTGAGTTAGCAATAGTGACAGAAATATGTGCTAAGACACCTGCTTAATAGGCAGGAACAGTGCAGGGATGGGGAAACACTTTTTAATGATGTGGTTATATATAAACTTTGACACACCATGCACTAACTCAGTTTGTTTAGTTAGGTTGTTATTTGGGCTGGTACCATCCCTTGTTGCATGTGCAGATACTGATCGTCTCATCTGGACTGTGACGTTGTTGTTTGCGCTTTATCCAGTACAAACCATGGTCTCTCAGGACCAACCTAGCTTAGACACATCCACATGCACATGCTTTCCCACATGAATTCCTTGGGAGTGATATTTGATTGTAATCCTCTAGACCCATCTTTGCATTTTGCTGCATGGGATCATGCCTGGGCACCCCTCTCTGTCATACGGCAAAACTGTGGTCAAGCCACAGCCTCTATCAGGACTGCATTTTGAGTCAGGTCTTCTCACCCCCTCAGAAGAGGGGGACAAGCAGCAGCTGTCCTGTGACATGCTTTATGTTTTCATTTGGGCTGTCTCCAGAGGCTTGGGACTGGAAAACACTGTGTGTTGTGGAGGAGGGCATAGATACAGATACTTCCGTAGTTGCATTTGAGAGCAAAAGTAATTAACTTCAGTAATTGCTGTAAACTTCATTTGCTCATGGAAGTCACGTGAATGGTCTTCCAGGAAAGTAACACTAGCCTTCTGTGGAATTTTCATGGCTTGTTGACACCAGAGAAGATTTGTTCTTCTCCATAAATAAATCTCTTCTTTTTATGAGACACTTTAATTGTTATGTGGAATTAAACGTACTTCTGTAACAAGCAGAAACTAGTGCTTCTCTTTCTGCAGCAAATGTACTTCTCTAACCAGCCTGCAAGCATGGATGAGCTAAGCACGCAGTTCCTTCCTCTTCACCAAGGCATTGTAAGCCACACCCTATCCTCTATCAGTCAGCTGCATTTGCTTAAAAGCTTACCGTGGTAAGCATAGCTCTGGCTGATGAATGGACTGTTTCTTCAGAAGAGTCCAGTTTTCCTATATGACAGCAGTGGCTGCCTTGATTCTCCTGAGCAGCATTTTGAGTATGTGACCAGACTTGTCCAAAAGCAGATGTCTTCATCAGACACATGATGAAGTTTGATAAAATAGTTCCCGCAAGCAATGGAAGTACAGCGGGTTTTTTTTGCAATTAATTGCTCAGTTACATGATTGGTAGAACAGATAAGTGCTGTGCTGACATCTATTGTGCAGCTTCAGCTGTCCATGTTTAAGACTATATTGCAGAAAAGCAATGGCCTTATATGAGGGTGAGAGCATTTGTCTTGGAGATGCAATGTCTTGGAAAGGAGTCTCAAAGAATGAAGTAAAGGAAAAAAGATCTTTCTGACACAATTGTTCATTTGTATTTACTTTTACATTGTTAAGGGGAAAAAGAGAAGACTGTTAAAATACCATTATATCGTATGTTACCTCTTTGGACTTATTACACAAGTTATACAATTGTTCCACTCAAAATGTAGCATGAATACAGCATTGAAGTTTGAGATTATCAAGTACTCAGGAAGTACATTAAGGCATAAAGCTTATCTTTCTACCTGCCTGCACTTAGTTCTTATAATATTATCTTTATATAACACAAAAACGATGAAATATAAACTGGAAATACAAAAGCATACAGTTACTTTAGTAGTTGAGTGCTCAGCAGGTATTCATTCTTCACTTTCCTTTGCACTAATAACTGATAACTGTGATTCTGATTTAAAGAAAACTATGTGCCTCTGTACAGGGCTTTGTTTTATTATGTTCCTTCTCCTGTCCTCTTCCTTTGTTTCAGGTATTGAAAGATGGGGGGAAGTATTTTCTGGACACTCCCAATGAAGACTGTGGAAACTGGATGATGTTTGTCCGGCTAGCCCGGAACCAAGAAGAACAGACCCTTGTGGCTTATCAGCACTGTGGAGAAGTCTACTTCACAACTGTTAAGGTACTTAAATCCACATTGCTTCATCCGTCATCCAAATGGAAATTTATAAGCAAAGTTTCTGAAAGACTAACACTTTTACAGATGAAAGATTGATTGTATTCTGCTAAATAGATCTTTATTATATACCACCTTTTACATCACTTAATCTGTAATAAAGCAAGCAGCATATGGCATTTTCCAGTAAAAGGTGGTGTGTATTTGCTGTTGTGGGTAGTGAATAAACCAAGCAGAGGGAAACAGAAATATCATTTGTGATGGCAGTGTTTAAATATGAATGTTGGAACTTCTTCAGTTCCAGATACGTATATAAGTGAGATTATTTAGCATTGTTATATTCAACAGTACTTCATCCTGGAAAGAACAAACACATTCCTTTCCTTTATTACATTTTTGGATACAAATTCCAAGCACATTACCAGGTGCTCAGGCACCGGTGCTGAGTAGAATCTTTACATGCTATTTTCTGTGCTGATTAAAGCTCTGAAAACTTAACTGCAGAATTTACTGCAATGTTACCATGAAATGTGCAACTGTGATAGAGATTCTGAACTGTGCCTTTGAGGAGATAGAACAAAGTACTCTATATTTTTAAAAGACAGTGGAACATTGAGTCTTGTGTTTTGTTTTGGCCACTTTCTCAGGCAAGGTTTGTTTTAATCAGAACTTACTGTTTCATACCCTTAGGAAAATGAAGTCTGTATGTCGAACATTTGTTTTCCTAATTTTTAAGTTGATGCTTGTATATCACTGTGAGCAACATTTAAAAAAAAAACTGGTCAAAATAAGTTATAAATCCACCATTTCAATTTAATTTCCAAGATTGGCGTGTATCTCTGTGGCTATCCCACAGAAATGTATTTACTTTTGTTCCTCCATTTTTGTTTTCCACCTGCATGGTGAGAAAAATATTTACCACACAGTGATGATGTGAAAGTAAGTTAGTAGTGATAACATTTCACGCCTTCAAAGTCCTTTATAACAGTATGAAGCATAGTTGCTTTCGGAGTCATATTAATTACTTTTTAAAAAAGAAAATCAATGTAAACCAGTATATGCTAATCTGAAACATTGTTTAGGCTGTGCAGTCCATACCATTCATGATTTCAGTTTGATTTTAAATGCATGCTGTACTTGTAGAACTGATAGGATCAATAATACTGTATTTGGAAAGCATGAACAAATTTTTTCTAAGGAGTTGTAGTTATGAACTGGTAACTTGCAGTTTCCAGTATAATTTATATACTATTGATCCAGCTCTCTGCTGACTTAAGCAGAACTCTCCTCATTGGCATTAATGGAGAGTTGCATCCTGACATGAAGAGTATCTTAGGATGAAGAATATGTCTTGGAACCTTAACTATGCTGTGTATTATAGAGAATGACTTGTGGTTTATTTCTGCTAAGTCTCAGTGTCCTTCGGGCATCCTGCAGATTTTGTCCTGGTCAGTGAAAGTGACAGCCTTTTGTTACACGTAGGCACACCCTGCTGGTCATAGCATGAGCCTGCCTTAGGGTTTGTTATGAAGGTGTTTCCTCAAAATACTTTGAATAAAGTCTGTTAAATTGGCAGCAAAAGGATTGGCTTCTCTCCCCACTGTTCCACAAAGAGATGGGATTTCGGTGACTTGAAACTGCAGCTACAGAAGCATACATGCAAGTGGCATGCTAACAGCACCATTAGCATACTTGCTGAACTAATGACTGCAGTACCTAGAAAAAAGTACTTTTTTAAAGTATAGAATTGTGAGGAAGTAAAAATAATCTGCAATTCTTGGTCTAATCACAGGAAGGTTTCATGTGGGCACTGCCATCACTTTCTCCTATTGTCACAGGTGACAGTAAATGACAACTTGTTGTGGATTCAGATACTGGTATTTAATCTCAGTTCTACTGAGATCAGAGCTTTTACCTTACGCTGATGCACTTGCTCTCCCTCCAAGTCACACTGACTAGGTCTCAGCTTCCCACAGGGGAGATCACTGCTTGTCCAGGAGTGTCAGGCAGAAGGTCATGACAGTATCATGCTGTATAGCTGTTTGTGGATACCAGTCTCAGGGGTCACCGGCCAAGGTCCTGGGGCACCTCCAGGCATTTGTCACTCTGGAGCTTCCCCAGGCTTGGTTTCCTCCATCTGAACAGACTATATGCAGGAGTGGAATGGATGATCAGCCTCCTAGTTGGAGATGGCCCTGCCTCTTGTCTTTTATTGAGTAGAAAATTCAGCACGTACCGTTTCTGTTTAGGCCAGGTATTAATCAAAACATACAACCAACCCATAGTGGTTGTAGTTGGGAAGCAGGCTTGTGCTTGGGAGTTCAAAGCAGTTTTTGACATTATGCACGCAATTACCTGTCATTTGTCAGCATTCACAATCTAAGTTGTCTTTCACCTACCACACTTACCCAACACCAGTGGTATAAAATAAGTGCATTTTAAAATGTCCTATTTGTCATGTGGAATAAGACTCAGCTGCTCTCCTTCCATGTTAGTTTGTTCTTTTCAGTGGCACAAGTTTAGCTTAGTTAAAATAAAACTAGAAGTACAGTGCAGATTGGCTCTACCGCTGTTGCAACAATGTTGGGTTTTATTATAGATGGAGAAAATAGGGTACAGAGCTGGAGCGTCATATAAATCGTGACCCCAAAGTTCATTCTCTCTTTTAAGTAACTAATAGATCTTTAGCCAGTGAGTGTAATCATCCCTCTCTTTTTCTATTTGCTGTATTATTGACTGAAAGTATTTGTCAGAGGAGGTCATAGTCCAGTGCAAGGAAAGATTTGGGCAGGCATGACTGAATGAGAGACTGCAGATTATGGGCTCCCACAGTCCTGTGTGTGAAGGCTTCAGTGAAAAGAGGGCAGAGGTACAGTAAAGCACATGCATAGTGAGCCTGACACATTAGAGCTAGTGCATGGATACATGCAAATTTCACTTGCAGGTCACATATTGATCAGCACTGCATCCGTGCTCAGTGAGTGCAACATAACCCAAAGGCATCCAAGCTGTTGTGCATTCATGATGCATTTTTCCTTTGCCTGTACCTGTAGTTAAGCGTTGTGTCCAGTAGACTTTGAGATAAAAAGGAATAGGCATAGGATATTGTTTGGAAAGGTTGCTGGATGGCTGGACATCACAGACAAACACATTTCCAACCTAGTTGATTGTGTGATCTCACTGAGCAAAGGTCATGAGGGCTGAGACACTGCTCCTGCTACTCTCCCTCACAGTCTGTACATACACATCTCCGCTTTAGAAACTGTGAAAGTGACAAGCCCTAGGGGATAGTAATGCTCAAAAAGTGCTTAAATATTGAAACTAAGTTACCAAAAATTTAAAGAGATTCAAAGAATGCAACTTGGGTAAGGACAAAAATTCCCACACTCCCACCCCTCCAATCTTGCATATTATTTGATGTCGGAAAACTGACACAAGTAAACATGTGCCATTTTCTTCCATTCACAGCCAATTGAACCACACACGGAATTGAAAGTATGGTATGCTGCCGATTATGCCAAATTTATGGAAGTTTCTGCAGTCTTCATTAAAGAAGAATCTGATGTCTGTCCTTTGCCTCCAGTAGCAGTAAGTACCCATAATCTGCATATAAACCAACACCAGACATAGTAAATTACGATTTATTTACATGCTGTCTCTGTTTATGTAACTCATGTAATGCTAAGGTAGACCACAAAGCCAAGAGCAATTTTAACCAAACAGCTACTCAGAGAAAGGCTACTCTTCCTGTGTTTGTTATCCAATGGAGCCATTAGATGTAGCCACAAGTAAGTGGGATGTGTTGGAAAGACTCATTTATAGATAACCAAGCTGTCCAGCCTCAGACTTTTTTCATCAGGTCTCCTTTGCTGTGCTTTGTCCAGATGGTCAGCTGATGCACTGATTATTTCAGTCTTTCCTGCGCTGTAACTTTTCTAATTCTAATACCTTCCCCTCCTATGACAATAGGAATCCTTAAACTGATAGGAAAAATCGTTATGTGTTGAAAATGTGGCCATGAAGATGGATACCTAAACTAGAAGGAAATGTTAAACAGGGAATACAAATGAACCAGGAATTCAGAGGTGCTACAAGAAGGGAAGTAATCCCATTGCTGCTTTCATGTATGAGGCCCAGAAAGAAGGTTTAGGAGGGCCACAGCATCAGACGTGGGTAAGAGAGGCGGGCTCAATCTGTAATTACAGACAGGGTGGACATAGACTCACCATGCTCTCCAGAGCAAGATAGCCCAAAAGCAAGGGAAAATAAATACAGGTTATAAGAAGGTTATGTAAAACATAGAGACACCTAAGAAAGTACATGGTCGTGTATTAATTTGAAGTATATTTTGTCAGTGACTGGGTTTTTTTTGTAATTGTTTTTCTGTGGAATTTTTAGAATGTCAATATTTAAAGTGAATTCAGCTGAATCCAGTTTAACTCATTTTCCACAGAAATAGTACTTTCAAATAATGCACTGTTTCGCAAAAAACAATAATGCCTCAAAATCAGGATAGGCTTGAGATGCACAAACCAAAGGTGGTGTTGAATTTAAGGAGGTCAGATGCCAAATGCGAGGAAGTCTGGCCTGGCGACATTGCCCGTTGTTGTCTAGTAAATCATGGAGTCAGCCCAAAACATAGGGAAATCCTGTATGGCTAAACTACATTTGCATGGAGAACCCCACCTAATTCATGTATGGTTGCAATAGCAGATAAATTGTGTCAGTCTAATGATAAAGTCCAATTTGCAACTGCTTTTATGAATAATTCTATAAAAGAAACAAATGTAGAGACTGAAATTCAGTAGGCACAGAAAAAGGTAAAGGACTCGGAACTATTACAGTAAACACTAAACAAAAACATGGAAATTCTTATTTAGCCAACCATATTTTTTTTCCTTTGAGTTTTTAGACTCCTAGAGAGAAACCATTTCCAGTTGAAAAGCTGTGTGATAGTATATTGAAGTAAGTATCGCCAAGGACAACAACAAGTCTTGGCAAAGCCCAGAAGAAGATGAGAAGTGAGAATGACCTTTCCTTAGAATGGCTAATAAGAAAGATCTGTTTCTGTTCTCATTGCAGAAAGAGCCCGCAGACCCTTGGATATGTTCCAGCTGTGGAGGCACTTTCGCAACTTTTGCTTTGCTGGAATCTCACCAGTGCATCCATAAAGACCGAGTCCTTACCACCAGGATCAGACCACCAAATAAACTGGGACCCATAAAAGCAAAAAGCAAACTCAAAGGGAAACTGAGAGGAGCTGCATTAGGCAAAAGCATTGCTCAGTGCTTTGGGACCATTTCCTCTGCTGCAAAGCTTAGCTGTGCCAGCTCAGGAAGCCCTTGTGATGCCCTTGTGAGGCTTATACCTAAATGGAGAAATGGCCGGTCTTCACTCTTGAAGGGAAGAGAAGTGAAGCAGCCAGCCAGTTACCCTTGCCGACTCTGTGGGAAGATATTCGATTCCATTAACAAGCGCAGAGTCCACACTTACGTGCACAAAGCGGAGCGCCCCTACAAGTGTTCACAGTACGGATGCACAAAAGCCTTCATTTCCAGATATAAACTGCTCAGGTACAGCTCTAAAGGCACTCCTTTTCTGGTGGGGGTGTGAGGAAAAAACAAGGACATCCCTTTAATTTGGGGTGTCCTAGTGACGGTTAATCCCAAAGTTCCAGTTTTTATTATTCCTGGTTTGGTAGAATTGGAGAAAACTTAGTAGCAATTGCGGCGGCTACTCAGTAAGATTACGTTAAGCAGTTTTAACCTACTCTGTGCTTTAATGCCTTCCTTCTCCCCCCAAAAAAGTTAGGCTGTTACTAATAATCTGAGAACTTGTGAAAATGCCTTTCTTCAGGAATGACAATTTTTTCAAGTCTTATAGCTGACAGAGTAAAGGTACTAGAGTAAATGTAAATGCAGATAACTTTTGGTGTCTATTTTTTTTTGTCTTAGGCACTCAGCCATTCATTCTCCACAGAAGTCTCACCAGTGTGGCTACTGTGAAAAGACCTTTCACAGGAAAGACCATCTAAAGAATCACCTTCAGACTCATGACCCTAACAAGATGGCCTTCAAGTGTGAAGAGTGTGGCAAGAAGTACAACACCAAGCTAGGCTATAAGAGACACTTGGCTCTTCATGCAGCCACCAGTGGGGACCTTACCTGTAGGGTATGTGCCCAGGAGTTTGGTGGTACTGAAGTTTTGTTGGAACACCTTAAAAGCCATGCAGGGAGACCAACTGGCAATACAAAAGAAAAGAAACATAAGTGTGACCACTGTGAGCGTCACTTCTATACTCGTAAAGATGTGCGGCGTCACATGGTAGTTCATACAGGCTGCAAAGACTTTCTGTGCCAGTTTTGTGCCCAGAGGTTTGGGCGGAAAGACCACTTGACTCGCCATACTAGGAAGACCCATCCACAAGAACTGCTGAAGAGCAGGTTGCAGAATGGTGACTCAGTGGGTCTCCTTGACCAGCTTTTTCCACTAAGACTGAAACAAGATGCCAGCATACTGTCCCCTTTTCCTGAAAGTGTCTCTGTGCAAAATGGGATTTTGAATAGTTCACAGTCAGAGGAATACATTCTTCATTCCCAGCCAAGCTTACCAACTGCCCTTCCTCTTGACCCTTCTCCTCACTTGCAAAGGATGGGCTGTGCAGACAACCTTCCAGCTGTCCATACCACACCGTGCTCAACAGCCATTCCTACCAACCTGAACCTGCATCAGCCTAATAAATACGACCTTAGTTCTACCTCATTTGCAGCAGGATCCCTCAAAAGTCTACCGATAAAAGTGGATGTTAAAGGTTATAATGTGCATCTTCCTGAGGACCTGCCATTAACAGAACCTCAGTCTCTCCACAAAATCAGTCTGGAAGAAGCTTCCTCAGGGCCTGTAGGGGATACTAACAAGTACCCAGTGCACAAGGAGACAGAGGCAGCAGCTGAAACTACGAGCCTGCCTTTCATGGATCTCACTCATGTGATGAGTTTCTGGCAGCTCCCACCAGGTGACAACCAGAACACCACTGGGGACATCACAATGGCATTTGGTCCAGAGGAACCATTACACAGGCTGAATGGCCTTGGCCAACAGCAAGGTCTTCAGCTAGCAACTGGTGGGATGGCCATAAACCAGCTGCATCATCTTCCTCGCTCCTTTCCATCCACTACAAATTCTGTAACATTGCCTCATTTTCATCATGCCTTCAAATAACTATCACCATGGTTTGAGGGGTTTTTTTTCCTTCTTTTTTTTTAAGACTCTGCTTCTTACTTAAAGCTGTTAGGATGGGGTGGTTCTGGTTTCGTTTTGAACAAAAACTTCCCCGAGTGTTTTCAAAGCATATTACAAACATGGCTGGTAGTCAAATTCAGGATATTAATAAACAAGAAGCTCTATTTTTCATACTACTATTAGTTTTTTAGCATATTATGACAGTAGTAGAGTTAACCTATTTCCCTCAACACCCTCTATATTTTTGTTTCTTACCCTTCACACAAACAGCTGAATAAATATCTTCAGTGATAGCAAGGCATTGTTACAGGCACAATAAACCTATGGCTGCTGCGGTAGGATAAGTAGAGTTAGGGTGAATGGGAAGAAGGGGGAAATCACAGAAAAAATAACGAGCCATAAATCACAGCATATTTATACACATGGCAAATGGAACAAACGATTTATCAACATCTCATAGATTTCTGTTAAGCATTTAATTACTGAACTTGATGAATCTTTAATTCAAATCAGAATCATCCCAAGAGTAAATCTTACCTCCTTGTTCCCTTTTTTTTTAAAATGAAGGG
Organism: Pezoporus wallicus; assembly: GCF_028554395.1. NCBI lineage: Eukaryota > Metazoa > Chordata > Aves > Psittaciformes > Psittacidae > Pezoporus > Pezoporus wallicus. The sequence goes on from NW_026635157.1 coordinate 4,516,784, forward strand.
GATCACTTTTGTGATTATGCTTGACTAGATTTTGTTTTCTGAGGTGCACTTCAGCTGTGTGCATCATCTGTATTTTTTCCTAGGGTTGGAAATAACTACCACTTCTGCATGACTGAGTAACAACTAATGTTTTATGTGCAGTTGTCAGAATGGGAAGAGAATTTTCTCAAAAGTTAGAGCAAAACATTAATTTTCACTATGAGCAGAATCTGGCAAGATATCAGACACTGCTCGCTCTCTCTCTTGTAAATCACTTAAGCATTTGCTTAAATTGAAGCATTTGTTATCCCACTGGGTCAACAGTTTGATTTAACACTCAATAATAAATAATGCTTCCTACCTAAGGGGCCTGTATTCACCTTTTGTTTATAAAAATGGCCTGTGTTTAGACCAGGAAGTGACTATTACTCATAGCCATCTGAAATGTGGATTTCTTCATGGAAAGCCAGCCCTGGCCTATGGGAGCCCGTGCCCAAGCAGGATCTCTTTGGGGCCAGGGGCAGGTCCACACAGAAGGGTTGTGGTGGTGAGCTGACACTGGGTCCTGTTTGAAACCAAGTTATGAACCTGCCTCACAAGTGTCGCCTGAAATTAGTAAGCATAATAATAGTTGAGGCCAGTTTAATCCCAGGGAGTTTGCTCAGTAACACTGGGACAGCTGGAGTTGGGCTTCCAGCCTTTGTTTCTTCCAGCTTTGTTTCCTGGGGTGAATTGTCCATGTAGATTTCCAGTTGACGGTGTGTTGGTGTGACAGTCCTATCACCTGATGCATGAACTAGCAAAAGCCGAATCTGCCAGTAGATGACATTAAAAACAAACAACAACAAAACCAACACAACTCCACAAACCAGCCACGTCCTTCTCGGTTGCCTTTCTTGCTTAACCCATTATTATAAATAATATAAAAATAATCCTAGTTTTAGTGGGTAACGCAGTTACTAAATGGATTCTGTTGCAACTAAAACAGACACTTTCTGAATCAGAGTAAATTCTCAAACCCCAAGAGCTACTCCTCCATTAAACCAAGAAAGAGTTAATAGTACCTAATGATCATTACAAATACAGCGCAAATCATGGTCTCTTCTCCCCCATTAATCACAGGAATATTTCTAGACAGCTTCAAATCAAAAATGCTTTTTAAATGATTGCTGTTAATGAACTACAGTGACATTGTACGTGAACTACAATGATCTGGATATTGTTACAATGTTATCAGTACTTGGATTAAGGAAATGTATTACTGCAGTTCATGCGAGAGTGTGTTCTTTGGCGACACTGCCGAGCAGTACTTTTTGTTATGAAAACTTTTGGCATAAGACAAGCCAAAAGGAATTTTAAAAATCATTCGTGTAATGACAACAGCAGGAGGCAGAGCAGGTGCTGCACAGTCATGCCCAGTTAGCAGTGATTTAAATTACAAGGTCCAGAATAGGGGGAAAAGGTTGCAAACAAAGTTAAATGCACATTCTACAGCTAGGCTTGTATTTTCATCAGGGCTTGGAAAGTTGTGTGCATATTCCTTTAATTCATAGTTTTCCTTGTTCATGCAAATTGAATTCACTTGGCTTCATCTAAGCTTATGTACTTGTAAAAAAAAAAACAACAGATAACAAACACAACAAAAAAACCCACAAGTTCTGTAGCACTGCTCGATCATATACTGTTAATAGACATTTTGTCATTTTGGTTTGCACTTCTGTAAGAGGTGTAACTAATTACAGAAATACTTGTCTTTGAATTGAAACGTGATGTTAAAATGAAAATGTTATGCAAATACTGAGCTAGACTGGAGCCCACATTCTTTCAATTGCTTGACTGCAGGCGGGTGCCTGAGCTCTGAGCTGCTAAGGGAGGTACTGCTGCCTGATGATGTGTTGGTGAGAGATGCTTACTGTATGTAACTACAGGTTAACAAGTCTCATTCAAATAAGAAGAAAATAACCACTTTGATATTAAAATGCTTAAGAAGCACTTGATGGTGTCTACAGCTACACAGATCCAAACTTTAAATGTGTAACAACAGTACAGATTTATCCCTTCAGTCCATTCAAATCTCTTTTTCCAATTCTTGACATCGTAAATGCAGATGAAGCTGATGACGTCTCATCACAAAGGAAGGGAAGTTATTTCAGAAGGTTATGTTTGCAGAAAAATGGTTTTGTTTCAAAATTGTCACAAGTCAGGAGATCCCCTAAGTCATCTAATACTTCAGAGTAGGGCTGGAGTTTCCCATAGCTTTTGTCAGGGGGATTTCTGTGGCATTCTTGGGAGGCCAGCAGTAGCTGAGGTTCAAGAATGCTTTTTTTTCCCTGAGCAAACAAATACTTTGGGCTCGGTAGACCTTCCTGTTGTGCACCTGAACACCTCACTGGTGAAAGAGCGAGTTTGCCTTTGGTGGTGGTAAGATCATAGGCCTGCCAGTGCTAAAAGAGAGGTGAGGAGACAGCAGCAAGTCTGCCTGGACTCACCTGAGGTGTCCAAGAGGATGCGGTGGTGGCAGGCAGGCATGGCTTCAGGCAGTGACAGTGGAGAAGGTAGCAAGAGCTGCAGGACATCTGGTGGCACTGCCTTTGGCTCACGCAGGGCTGCAACAGCACCAGTGAGGGGAGAGGCAGCCAGAGGCATGGTGGAGGAAGAAGGCAGTGCGCAACCTGTGGTCGGTCCTCCCTCCTCTCTGGCACATCCCTCCTCTGAGTGGGAGAGGAGGATGCAAGGGCAGAGAGGAGCATGGGAAACGTAGGATGGACCATAGATTAGCAGCTAAGAGACGGAACAGAAAGATCTGACTCACACCCTGACAGAGATAAAAGTACTCTTGTATCTGAACTCTGCTTGAAAAATCTGTAGAAGTGGAGCAACGTGTGGTGGTTAACAACAAATTACTATAACTGATACCATAAAAGAGCAAAACTTAATAAACATTTGGTCTCATACAAAAAAACTAATCGTTTTGTATATATATAAAAAAAAAGGAGCCATGTAAACCTGCTGAAATAAGGAGCTAAAATTATACTACATAGAACAAAAGACTCTGCAGCCTCTATGTAAACAGAAGTATTGCTAATGTTCAGTTCCCATCCCCATCAGAAGCTATGCTCATTCCTTTTTCCTGCAGTTTTATTTACCAACTATTGCTGTTGGGACTCTTCCTTTTCTTAACCAGTGACTTGCTGTTAGTTCCAGAGTTTTTCACAGCCAGTCTGACACAGGAGGGCATGTTCTTTGTATTAATGATACATTTCCTCCTAACAGAATTTTTAAAGTACTGTCCTTCAACACACCATTCCTCCCTCTATTTTTTCTATCAGATACTGGAAAATGAGCTGTGAAGTCCAACACTAATACACACAGACAGAAAATAATGGGAGAACAACAAGACCTACAGTAAAACTTGCTCTAACTTTTCAGGATTCATTTAATTGGTTGTAAAAGACAGCGATTATGGTAACATTCCCCAGGAGAGTTTGTTTGGTTTTTTTTCCTCTTTTTCCTGTATTGAATAAAAGGCTAAGCACTGCTTTAATGTTTTTGGGCTAATTTTGTGCCTGCTGTTTCTAAGAAGTCTAGCTCTAGGAGTTAAACTTGCTTCAGTGTCATCCTTTCTGTATTTATCTGATCACTATTGGCTAGAGTCTGAGTAGACTTTAATGAAACTCTGTAAAGTCTGATATTTATTATTGCTGTGTCCAACTACTTCTCATCTTCATTTACTTTATAAACATTTAATAGGCAAGAAAATTCCTTATGCATTTTAATTGAAAACCTTACTGGAAATTGTTGGGCTAAAAGAAACCCGACCTGTTGTAACGCTGGGAGTTTATCAAGGTGATCCAAGACTGTTACAGGATCAGCTGGCCAAAAAATAAGAAGGGATCTGCCTCCACAACATTTCTGCCTTATCAATCAATTTCTGAAAGTAATTAAAGTTTTTAATGCAAAAACGAGATTTGGTTTTAGTGTGAACTTGATGTGCTTTGAAGCTGATGCACAGCATACATGGCCATTTATCACTTACCAATCACTATCATTGATTGTTTACTGGAAGATTCTATTAAATACATTCATGAAATTAAAAAATGTTCATTTGTTTTGTTCAATACATCAAAGTAAAGCATTTGGAGGAAAAAAATAGTCACATGATACTGGATCTCCCTACATTTTCTTAGAACCATTGGAGGGCACCACTGGCAATGTCCCTCCCCTTTGTAGCCAATCAGTTAATTACACTTCAGCAACTGATGATACAGATAATCTCACAACTTTAAAAAGGACAGCATAAGAAGCTTTGTGCCTGGGGGGAAAGAGGGAAAGAAGACGGTGAACTCAGTTTGCTGATTTTATTTAATGTGGTAGCTGTAGCACTTTGGGTGGAAGAGGTGCTGAAAGATTTGAGTTGCTTAAGGTCTTCTATAATGCATCAGAGGAAAACCTTAACACAGCCTTGCTGACCAGCCACTCTATCTTCTGTTGCGCATTTGCAGTCTGAAAGCAGCAACAAGCCACATACTTGTTACTTGTATAGAAACTGCTGTTGTATTTTACTCCACAGTATCTAAGAAGATTAAACCGTAATCCCTGGGAAGGTTTATGGATGGAGCAACTCATCCTGGAAACTACTTCCAGGCACATTAAGAATGAGAACATTTATTTGCACCACTTGAAGCCAGTTTCTCCCATCTGCTTTCTCACCTAAAAAGCACTCTTGGGTAGCACTGGAACTGATCTCTCACTAGCTCAGAGTGCTCTGTAAAGCACCTGGCAATGCTCAAGTTTTACAGAAGAGGCAGTTGCCAACAGTTCAGCACCTACAAGCCCACACAGGCCAGTTACTTCCACAGTTCCCATAAAGAACTCTGTCCTGTATTGTGGATGCTAGTGTGGGGTGTCTGTGCTGGGGACCTGCTGGAAGCACTGGTTGTCCTAAGCCTCTGGCTGCGACTACAATTCCAGCAATTCCTGGACTCACCAGTGTCCATAGGGAAAGAGGTGTCTCCTCCCCAAGCCTGTCAAGCCCCCACTTTCACAGTTCAGTGGCTAAACCTTGAGAGCAGTGATGGCATCAATAAATCCCTATTGGTCTGCAAGACCTTGCATGATAACCATAAAAGTTATTACACTGTTAACACAGTCACAGGTAATCAGGGGAGTGGGGAACACCAGATGAGACCACTGGGTACTGTCAATAGTTTTTGCTGTAGCTGGCAAAGTCAGGGAAGTCAGTAGTGTCAATGGTGGACCGTGGACTGAACGCTCCCATGCCCATTGCAATCCTCCCAACAGCCACTGACCATCTACAATCAAGGCAGAAAAACTCCACATAAAAGGACCCTGCAAAGACTCTGAGTCTCTGCAGCAGACTATTTGTGCATGTTAGTATTCATCCCACGCTCTAAGCACTTTTATAAGCTCATCTCTCAGGCTCAAGATGTGTTGCCAGCTACAGGGAACATCTTGGCTACATTCCCTGCAAGGATCTCATATTCTGCAGTCATATGCATTTCACAGGGGTGCAAGATGCTGATCATCTGAGCCATCCCCTTGCACAAAAGCACCACAAACCCCTTATGCAAGGGCTGGAAGCTTTTTTTGCTGCTCAGACATGGCTCTCCGTGGCCCAAGGTGGGAAAAACACTGTAACTGCATGGTCTGAAGAGCAGAAGCACCAAACACCATGGTCTGGGAAAGTAAACATTACAGAGAAGAAAGAACCTCCACACCATCATCCTGACATATTGAAATGGATGCTGGCATCTTCCTCACTTGGAAGCACATGGTGAGAGCATGAGATGGGCTACCGAGGTTTGCATTATCAAACAGCAAATCTTCTCAAGACGCACATTACAAAAGAACAGTCACTGCCTGCTTGAGATGGAGCTGCTCCAAACTAGAGACTGTGTAACAACAAAAGAATATTCTCAGCAGCCTACACTGGGGACATGAGGAGCTCTGCAAGTTTTCAGTGCAGTTGATTGCTTCAGTTAATACAAAGAAGTTCATACTGCAAACACAAGTATATCAACAAGCATATCAAGTACGTTATCAACAAGATGTTGTACATACACAGAAGCACAAAAGGTCCTTTTATGTTCTAAAGTTGAAATAATAAAAAGAAATAATTTCTTACCCAAATGCTCCTGAAGACTTCTGTCCAGTCGATGCACCCAAAGATTTTCTGGGTTTCTGTAGTATTCCTGAAGAGGTCTCTGCAGATCATTGTTAAAATAAAACATCATAACCCACATAAATTCAACATGAAAACCAGAAATGTAGGGATCAAAGACACTGATACAAAGAGCAGTATGTGTTATCATTTGTAGGTTATACTGCAAATAACCATTAAAATAACTTTGTAAAACATCTTCTAAACATAGACTGAGTACAGTAGCAATGGGTGCTATCAAACACATTATATGGTATCCTGCTTAGAGGGAACTGGTTTAGGGATGTAGCAATGTTAATTTTAAGGCTGAATTAACAAGGGGAAATTCATATAGAACAAACAACATAAAAGTCTGATGCTTCATCTAAATGGACATGATACAGAAGATGGAATGAATCTTAAAATTGAAGATTAAGGGTTATGAAGTCCTTTATGGGACAGAAGAAACCTCACACCCAGACTGCATATTTTAGTTCTATATAGATAATTCTGTTTGAGGACCTATAACTGAAAAGGCTAGGAAGTGCCTCCCGAGTACCTGCATGCAAACCTCTGTTTTTGCACTCAGCAGAATAGATGAGGATAATGACTGGGCAAGCCATTTAACATCAACAACATCCACTTGGAAATTTCTGACCTTTCTCATTTCTGACAAGTGTTGTACACGATTACGATTTCATATCCTGGGCTTATGAAAAAGAAAAAAAACAACAGCCAAACAAAGCCAAAACCAACCAAAATAAATAAATAAAAAATAGATCAATTTTTTTATGCTACCAGAAAACTGGATTCCAAAGCCCAGGATATGCTCTAAAAATGCCAGCCTCTACCTCAAATACATCAGAGTTTCTTATGAGAAAAACATAGACATGGCTGAATGAACTTGTATCTGGCCTAGGTTTGTCTCGTGCACCTTCTGAAGCGGTAATGCAGCAGCTGCTGGGGGTTTCCTCTGAGTCACCGGTTGCTTACCCTGGTGAAAGAAGATCCACAATCCACACTGAACTCCAGTAACAGCCTGGTGAAGACTCCAAACCGCTGCGGAAGCAGTACCAGGAAGAAATGGGGAAAAAGATGCACCCCTCCCACTTGGACACTTTTTTCCTGCCCAACATAGTAAAAAAGCAGTAAGATTTTCAAACATATTAAAGAGAATCAGTACCCTCCCAAAGGAACTGCTTACATTACTTTGGTTTTTTTTGCATAAAATAGGCGCTCACTTCAAGAAACCGCTGACGAGCTCCACTTTGCTGATCCCCAAAGTGGCTTAGCCCCTTGGCCTTGTGTCTAGCCACCAGGGAATAAATCATCTGCAGGGAACAGCAAACCTGCCAACAGCAGGGAGCCCTAAAGAACAGGAAGAATTTTCCCTATGTATTGCAAAAGCTGACAGGTTCCCGCTTCCCTACAGCTGTTACCCTGGAATCCATTCACGGAACAGACTGAAGAAACTGGTGACCAACTTTCTTGTACTACCGTATTCTGGTATAGTAGTACATACCATATAACTGGAGACAAGAGACTTCAGTTTGGTGAAACCCTTAGCTGGTATTCACCATGTATCTTAAGAGTTTACCAACTTCCCTGGAATCTGAACTTTTATAATATAGGTCTTTACTCACCCTAAGCTACAGTTTAGCGAATCTGCCTCCAAGACAATGCAAGTATGACTGTGCTTACCACTGGTCTGGTGGTCTTTGCAGCAAACGCATGGCAGATGGCTTGTTCTTCACAGAACTTTATGTGCCTCTCTGCTGCAGCTTCATTAAATCTTTGTGAGCAGTGTGGACACTGAATATAATCTGGCCATAAGAAAGGAACAACTTGTGTCAGTTTATACGCTACAGGAGAAGGATTGCCTTGCTTTACTGGAGCACTCAAGATGCAGTTGAGAACCTGGCACCACCAGCAGGTGACCATGGTGAGTTCCCATCAGCTCCAAAGTACAAACTTTAGAGAACTACAAAAACCTCCTCTTGAAAAGCACTTGGGATCCTAAAATACATGCTTACAGTATTGAACCAGCAAACAGTATTTGCTTTCAAAACTAAATCCCTGGGGATTGATACAAGCAGATTTTATTATCTTTGTCCTATTCCCACCCCCAGTCTCACAATTAACAAGTCTGCAGAAAAAGCATTATTCAGAAGTTCTGGAGTAGCCAAACCCAATGATTTTAAGACTTTTGGAGATTGGTCATCAAGATTTCTCTTTGGCAAAACACTGCTGAAGTTGTGCCCCACCAGCAGAGCCACATCCAAGAGCCAGGTTTCTGGGTGTGAAGCAGCACTGTGAAGAACACACAGCAGTGCTTTACAGAGTCAGTTTTGAGTTTTACAGTTCTTATTCTAGTAAAAGCTATTCAGTGACATTTACCACTGGTGCAGTCCTATCTGTTTCAATGAACAGTCAGTGTTCAGGGTCAACACATTCAGCCCTTTCATCCCTCTCTCCATTCTCAGACCTCTCCCCCCCGACCAATACTGACCAGTAAAAAACAGCCTGAGTGTCCTTAAGCTAATATTACAGATACAGTATCTTTACCAATTGCTTCTCTCAGTAACAGCCCAGAAAAGGTGGCCCAAGCAGCCACCGAAAGCCAGCTCCAGACCAGCAGCATGGGCAAAATGGTTCTGAATGCAGGGGAGAAGATGAGACAGAGCAGATGCTTTGGGGGGCTGTCAGGGGGACCTGGCACTTTGGGGGAGAACAGGGAGCTTTGGGCTCTATCAGGAGGAGGAGTAGAAGGAAGGAGAATGTCTCTCTCTCCTCCCCATTATCCATGGGTTTTCTCTCTAGTCCTGTAGTACAGGGTGTATATCCTGTAGTACAGGATATACATCCTCACTAGGCCCCTCAGCAACGTGTCTTTCCTAAAAAGAAGTTCTCCAGTTCCTTTCTCCACAGCCACCACTGCTCTTGCCCAACTCGGTTTCCTCCAAGAGGAAGAAGGAAAGGGATGAGTTAGACAAGAAATGACAGGAGTCATTAAAAGAGTTCACCAGTGGAAGTTCAGAGAGGAGCTTGACCCCAATCAAGGAAGGAAGAGGTGTCCAGCTGCTTATACTGCGTCGCTGTCATCTACAAGAGGAGAAAGGCTGAAATCACAGCAGCTGGCTTTGCTATCAGTCAGTAATTCCTGCTCTGGAAGTAAGCCCAGAGAACCCCCCCTTCCTCTCCTGCCCTCCACCTTCCTAATGCAGGTAGGACTCCACTAGGACCCTTTCCAAGACTGCTCCCACATTTCATAAATCACATCTCATGAGAAATATTGGCTGTATGTGCCTCTTTTTGGATCCATAACTTCTACCATGGTGAGCTCTGTGCAGAGACCACACCTGATATTAGTAGTAAACCAGACCCGCCTTTTTCTAAATGACTTCCCCTGTCTGCACAGCTGGGTGGGGAAGGGACAGTAGAAAAACCACCACGTGGGAGTGGGGAAGCCTGTGTGCACACAGTTGTTCTGGATGGTGAGGGGGTGCATTTCACCATGGTACAGTCTGTGCCAGAACACAGCCATCCTGAATCTCCTCCCAAAGCACTGTCTAATATCAGACCTCAAACTCGCTGCCTTTAAACTTAAAAGATGCAGTTAGCTTTCTCTTCCTCCCCATCACATCTGCATTGCATTCCTACTCAATTTAAGCCAAGAAATGAAACTAATGTTCACATTGTGTTGTGCCACGGGGTGCCAGCCGCAGCCCAGCAGTGGATAATAAGCGGTCACCACTTTACCAACAATCAGTACAGGAATGGCAATAAGATAAAGTAGACCACAACCCTGGGTTGATGCTTGGTGGCAGAGGAGGTGGAAGAGAGCGGCCCTCCTTCAGAGCTTTTGAGACCTGCTTGGCTGATTGAATAGCATTAACAAAATCCTCATTGTGCTGCCTCCAATTAGATTTCTTCTCTGGCTGTTTCTGTAACGGGAATAAAGGAAGGCACAAACTATATTTCTCCATTGCAAGGGAGAAAGAAATATCTTAGAGTAAGGGTTTTTCCTTTCTGAGGGAAAGGAAAATATTACAGAAAAAGAAATTTGCATTTTAAAAGCCGAATTAACCCTTTGCTGTCTACTGACAGCACCTGAAGATGGGTAAAAGAACAATGCACTCAAACAAAACACTGAGGCTGTAGCAGACCAAAAGGTGCTTAAGAGGGACGAGAATTGACACTATCACCCACACCTTCCCTTCTCCTCTGCTTGACAGATTCTTCTTCTTGCTTTAAACCTCTGTGCACTTCCGTTTCTTTCCATAACTGATTTTAAAGGATATTTTATGTCAGCCTGCATGGATACCAAATCGGCAGCAATTTGACATCTCTGGGTAAAATTACACGCATGCATGTCCATGTGTATTTCCCTCCTCCCCAGCAATGCATGAAAAGAACCTTGTTCCTGTAAGAGCTTAAGCCTTTTGCCTTCCAGCTTTGTAAATAAGTTAAATTTAAATACATTTTTAAACCCTTGAGTTCAACAGCAATGAATCTCCATAGCTCCATCTGCAGATCTGGGCTACTGGCAGCTATCAGGTACAGCCTGGGGCATTAATGCACCAACCATACAGGATCACACTCTATTTCAGATTTAAGAGCAAGCTGACACTCACATAGTCTTTAAAATACATGCACGAGCATTTCCTGGAAGTGCCCCGAGTAGTCACAACACCTACTAGTTTGGCTTCTGAATGGGGAAATATCCTCAAACACTAGCAGCACAGGGAGGGGGAGGAAAGAATTTGGCACCAAGTCAAGCACATATGTGAGACTCATCCACAACATCCAGGCTTTGTCCTCAGAGAAAACAATAGCATTACTGATGAAAGACTTCATATGAAGATAACACATGAGCTTCAATTTCAGTTGTACCTTTTGTGGGTGCTGCTTCTTAATGGTCATGATTTCTGTTCCCTGCAGTCTCTGCTTCATAGAGCTGAAGGGCTTGTGCTTCTTGTTGAAGACTTTCCTGCATACTGGATCATGTCTCAGCTGCAATGCAAAGCAAAAAAGTCATTTATAGGTTGAAGTCACTCTTTGTTAGCAATGCTTCCTTACTCAGGCTTTAAAAATCACTGCTCTTCAGCAGCAGGAGCTGAAGCAGTATTTATTTCAGGTTCAGTTTAACTCCTAAAGGAGTTCAGCAAAACTTTGAAGAGCTGTCCAAGTACAGCTGCAGTTCCACACAAATAAGAAATAGAAGCCATTTCCAGTTCTGCTCAGGGACATGCTGGAGGCCAGCACAAATACTGACTTGCAGAGAAGAACAGACTGGGGCTGTGAACAGGAACAGTCCTGTTGGGCTCCCCATGCTCCCCAACACACTTGGTTTTCTTTTCTTCTTGGTTAAAAGGGAAAACAGGCTGATCCTGCTCAAGAGGCCTATATTTACATTATTAGTTCTCTGAATTTATATAAGTATTCCAGACCAGGGGCAAACAGCAGCACTGTCCATTCCATCACCACCACTGAAACAGTGACAGCCCCAGCCTGCAGGGAAGCAGCTACTTACCAGCACACATAACCCAACAGCTCAGGAGAACTGGGGTAACACCTGCAGCTGAGAGCACAGGGGAAGGTTAGGTAGGTAGATACTGGGTGCTGAATCTGTGGAAGAGCCACACCTCATGGCAAAGAGGTTTTAAAGTTCAGAAGCGTCTCAGATTTTAGCATCAACCTCACTCTTCTGAAACAAAATGGGCAATCCCCTTTGTGAGGAACACAGCTAAAGCAAGGACCAATCTACCTCCTTCTCTTTTGTACTGTGGACCACGCCTATTTGAGACCACCTGCAGCTGCTAAATTAGACTTCTTTCTTATCTTCCTTTGCTTACTCCCCTTTCCAGTTCTCAGTTACCCTTCTCAATCTTTTCATTAATTTCTCTATGCCATCTACTCTCTTCCTCTGAGAGTTAAGCAGCTGCTTGCATTTTGGTTACAGCTCAGCTGGGCCAAAACCAGCTCATTTCATTACAGCACACACTTCTAAATTCCCATTTCCCTTTGAACCTTTCTACTCATGTGATTCAGGTCCTTATCTTCTGATTCTAGATATTTTTGATGGCAAACCTAAGGATTCCTCTGCAGGACCAAGAGGGCAGCAGACACCTGCCAAGCAGGTACTGAGGACCATGCCAGTCCTGCATCACCAAGGCACAAGAGAGGCATTACAGGACTTGTATCATGCTAGTCACAGTAACAAGAAACTTCCTGTCTCCCTCAAAACATAGACAGCTGTCTGCTCAAATGATTTTGTTAGAGTAAACCATCATGTTCTTCATGTATCTGATCACAGGTACCAAACACAGAACTACTAACACAGGGTATCTCCACCTTCATCTCAGCACTCATAATCACTCAGCTTCCAGTGTACTTTTATTGTCTGTTTTTTGGTTTTTCACTAAATCAGATTTTAGTTCTGTCGTGGGGCTGATCTGATCTACCACAGAGCCACAGGATCAGTAATGCAAACTGAGGAGGGGAGGGGTGCGTGCAGAGCCCACCCGTTGCAGAAAAACCCTGCTGTTGGGTTATGCCAGGCAAACTGTGCAGCCACCCATTTAGTTTGTAATCCAGGGATCAGGGAGGTCAGGGGGAATCTTTTCATTCATTTCAGCAGGCTTTGGAACAGAGCCTGGTGCCCACATTATGCTGTCAAAGGGACTACTTATCAGATGGTTTATTAGTCTGTTTTTCCCAGGAAGCCTGAAATAACAAGTTCTGCCTAGAAACTTGGAGACCAAAGAAAGTTTCAGGTTAGGAATTTATGTCTCACCAAGCGATAATGTAATTTTAAACACAATCTATAGTAATCACCTGGTTTTGGGCAAGCGGGTAAATGAAGATTCGTGCACACTCAGTAATTCTCTAATCAAGCTCATTTAATTCATTTAATCATTTATCAGATCATTTGCTCTTTCAACATGCATTTAACCCATTTCTCTACTAGCAGCCACCTCCTCCTTGCCCAGTGCTCACCACCCTTCAGCTGAACTCATCAACATTCCTCATTAACAGTTCCATTAAAAAAAACTAAATTACCAGGACATCTTGTGCAAAACATCTTCCACAGGTTCTGCAAGGAGCCAGATCTTGACTTCGAGCAACTGCGTGAAATGCAAACCGTGCAAGAGTCTCAGTTACACGGTACAAGATGGCTTGACTAGAGCAGAGTCAGCATTTGGCCCGAGCCCTTGCTGCAACAGTATTTCACTGTCAAAAGGGACACGTCCTGTCATCTGCCAGGGCTCCCTTTCAGAGTTACCTGATTTACTTTGCTCCTACGATGCACAAGCTCACCTTTACTACAGTGGACAGCTGTTTTCCACATGACTGCTCAGGTACGTCCTTTCACAATGACATCATGGTTGGATGAGGTGATGGAAGAGTACTCTAGCTCCTTGCTGCATGAATTCAGGGAGGAGGGCTGCTGGAAAGCTAGAGCAGGTGACTTGCACCTCTATTTATCCCAGTTCATCAGGAGCCAGCAATACCCAGAAATGGCTTGGCGTAAACTGTCGCTATTCCAGAAAGCTGTAGGTGTCACATTAAGTGTGATGCAATCCTCATTCTTAAGACTGAAGTTTCCGTAACATGCCAGACAGCATTCCAAGATTATCTTAGTTTGTAGATGTCAAATTTGTGGGGATTTTTTTTTTTAAATCTTTTTTTTTTTTTGAAAAAAAAGAATTAAAAGATTTTTAAGTTACACAGAAAGTAGATTTAAAGCCTTTCTGACTCCAATGGCAGTCACATACTCTCATTTCAGAGCAGGGACATGACTTGTATTAAACAAAACCAGCTTTCAGGAAAACTTCAACAATAACTAAGATCCCTTTTCACAAGGTGTGCAACCTACAGAGAGAAAGACTTCAAATGCAAGTGTTCCTTACCTGCTCTTGCTGAGACAAAAGAAACCTTGTCTTACTGATCAGATGTGTGACTGCTTTTGTTTCTTTCCTTTTCCTTCAGATTTTACCGTATTCCAAGGCACCGAGTTAAGGTTACTACAGTGTTTCATTGATGACAAGTGTAGAGAAACAAAGCAATTCTATAACCTTTTTGAGGCTTACTCTGTTTAAATGTCTTTTCACTTTTGTTCCCCAGCAACGTATTTCTGTGCTTAGTCTGGAATATCATCTTTCTTTCAAGTGTCTTCCTCTGCGTCCCCCACCCTTTATTCTGTTCTCATCCCCTCAAGGATTTGGCTGATACAGCTTACTCTGTTGTTCTGTTTGGTTTTTTTTTGAAAAAAGAGGGAACTTAGGCATGAACACAGTTATCAGGGAATAAGCAATGAGAAGTCAGGGAAAAGGATAATTCACCACAGATTAGTTACTTTAGACACGTAGCACAGCAGATAAGGACTAGCAAAGAACATGTGCACTGTCTTTATTAAAGGCTCTCTTTTTCTGTAAGTCACAGAACCACATGCCACCCAAAACACTGAGCAGCATCTGTTACTCGTTCCATTTCCATTTAACTACTTACCTGGTATCTGACTCATCTCAATAGAATGGTTTCTCAGATGTCCTCTTCTGTGTTGCTGTCAGGAGCCATGAGTACTAGCTGGTGTCTTCTTTACTCAAGAGCTTGCTATTCTACATTACCACACATCAGCATTACGTAATTAACAATTATGACACAGGCAGACCTTCTTTAAGCCTGTGAAGCACATGAAAACTAGCGCAGGTATTGGCTAAATGAAAACTTGTTCTAATCTTACAGGTGCTTCTTACTGATTTGGTTAACACAGTCTCTTTGACAATTTCAGAAAATGCTTAATCCAGATGTGAAAACTCCATTGACACTTCAATTTCCTGAGCAGTGACCAAGAGATTTTTAAATAGAATCATAGAATCATAAAATAGTTAGGGTTGGAAAGGACCTTAAGATCATCTAGTTCCAACCCCCCTGCCACGCCTGTTTATTCCCTTCACTAAAATCATGTTACTTTATCAATATATTATAAAAGCCTTCTCCAATAAAAACAAGTACTTTGAACTGTTTCTGTACATTAAAAGGCCTCATCAGTCCTTCTGCTGTATTTAAACATAAGGGAGAGAAGAAACACAAATATATTGCTTTGTAAACTGAGATAATTTAATAGAAGAATTTAACCAGATAGATCATTAAGATTCTGCTGATTTGTTGAATACATATACAAATATGTATATAAAACTTTGTCCAGTGATAGTTTGTAAGAAAAATACATTTCTTATAATTTTAATACCTTTCTATTTTAATGAAACTCTGCAAAAGTTGCCAGGTCACTCACGACCGAATAGACATCAGATGGTTTTATGCATAACTGCATTTCAGAAAGAATAACAAGTTACTGGTTCTTGTTACAGTAGTATGTGAATAACCCCCCTGGAGCATGACTGGCAAAGCTATGAGTTAGCAGTTCCCTTCTCAATACAAATGAAAACTTGAGGTTGTTTTCAAAGAAAGTTCCTCAGTTTCATCAAGACAGCTTCAGTCCTTGAACGTTCTGTTTCAGATTGAGCAACTCTTTCTCTTGCCTAGTTTTCTCCAACTTGAAGGCTAGCTTGTTGGCTTTCTTTTCCTTCCTGCGCTCCTGTGAGTACCAATAATTACAGATTTAGAAAATAGGCATGACATGCAAGAAGAAGCCATTCAAATTAACAGTTCTAGATCATGAAAACAGCAGCAATCTGGACAAGAATATTATTTATGGCACTCATTATTAGCAGTCAAATCATGTACCACGAAGATTACCATCTTTAATCAGCTGAAGCTTCTGATATGCTGGCAATTTCTGTTCCTAAATAAAACAGCTAGTATCTCATAGTGGCAAATCAGATTTCCCACATTTCTTTCAGAGCTTTTTTACTTTGTGTGATCTGAAACATCACAACTGTTTCCTTTGCCTCCCTAGAAAATTAAATGCAAGGGCTCCTTCCAGTGTTATTGTGGCCACAATTACATATATAACAGTCCCAAAATTAGGATGACAAAATGATGATGTTAACTTTCTTTCCAGTGGATATTTTAAAGAACCAGTAACCAGTCTTTTGAGACCAGCAGGTCTTTCCCATTGATTTCCAGGCACAAGAACAAGTGAGCTTTAAAAAAGTTTGTGAGACAGAATTCAGATAATGTAACACGTTTTTGCAGGTTCTTATTTAAAACAAAGCATACCTTTCGCTCCTCTTTTATTGCCTGTTTTCTAGCTCTGCGATCCTCTTTGCTCTCATCTTTGGAACGGGGCTGTGTTGATGCTCTTGGCAAGTCGCTGCCATTAATCATTTGCATGCGTTCAATCTGCTTAGCAGTAAGATGTTTCTGAGGCAAGATGTGTAGAGGAATTCCAGTCTTCCGGGAAATTTTTATGGGTTTGGGCTAAAATAGAGAGCAGATTATGTATGAATGGCCCCCAGCTCTGCCTGCAAGGAATGCACACCACACTGCCTTATCAGTATAAAAACATTAGATTCAGATTTAACAGTAATAAACATGGAAGTTTCCTCACACTATTTTCTTCCCTCAGAAAAACGCACATTAATCCCTAAGAAAGAAATCAACCTGTGAAGAGAATCTGGCCTCCCAGAATAAGAAAAAAAAATATATAATCTTTTATTTAAATATTACTAAAGGCACTTAACATTCCTTTAGAAACTTCCACAGAAAAGGTTTCCTTTCACAATTTCAAAGATCAAGCTATGTTCCAATGATGGGGAATGTCTAGAAGACCAAAAGAACTAGAAGAAATTGTTTCAAACTGTAGCAGGGAAATTAAAGTGTATTTTCAAGAAAAAAAAACAAGCAATGTGTGCTTGTGAGACACAGATTACACACGCGCATATCACAGGTAACAAGAAAGTCAACTCCGCACTCTGCACTTCTGCCCTGCTATTACAGAAATTTTGAACTTAAGCTATTTTCCTTTTACTAATAGAAAAAATATACCCAAACACTTCTTCAGTACAGAGGTAGTATCAAAGTTAACACCCTCCCAACCCTCTTTTCTACTCCTTCTTTTAAAAAACAGATATCCATTGAGAAAACAATCATTTTGGTCTCAAATTTTTCCAGGCCAGGATATTACTCAGAGTTAAGTTTGATGATCTTACCTTTGATGGCTCCTTAATAAGTGTTGGGTGATTATATAAGTTTGAGTATGTACCTAGGTCACAAAAAGAAATAGTAGTGAAGGCTTGCAAACAGACTTTAGGTAGATTTATTATGAATTGTGTTACTACTTAGTCCTTGAAAATTCACAAGCATTAAGTATTTTATCTAAAGCACTGTCAGAAAAGTTCTGAGATCACCTATTGTTTACTTTGAAATTCTAGGAAGACACAAGAGAACTCCAAAATACTTACTCAAAATGGATTCACAATCCCATTTTTCTTTTGGTTCCTCAACAACTACAGTTACTATTTCTTCGTCTTCACTTTCCTCATTCACAGGAGAGTCTAAATCTTCACAAGGTTCAAGAGTATCCAATTTCACGCAACTTTAAAGTCCAAAGAACAAAAAAACTAAGGTTTATCTTCTATTGAAAATGTGTAATTATGTAAACCTGGTGTTCGCTCAGTAAAACCCCAAACTAAAGAAAGCTACTTCCAATGGAACTTGCAGCAAAGTTAAGTTTCCTTAACTAAGCACCCACAAAATACACTAAAACATCAGGACAAGAGATACAGTCAAGAAAAGTATTATGGCATTTTGTATGTGACACATAATATTTGTGACTGGAGGACCGGAAGAGAAGAGGATATACTTTTTAGTCTGTAAGCAAGGCAGCTCTGGAGGAGAATATGTACTCTGCTACTAGGCAGTCATCTTTCACCGCAAGGGACACACTACTGTATCTTTCAATCAGGAAACACAAGACTAATGTGAGAACACTTAGTCATTTAACTTTGGGATATTATCACCTGCTTTAAGACAAAGTGAATACACTATGGAGATGTAGTCTTCCAGGGTCACAGGGCTGCTTTATAAGCACTAATTTTTGCAGTGCCACAACAGCAATAATAGTCACTTGTGAGTTTATTATCATGAAACTAGGTATACAATGGAATCAGCTGCACACCAGCAGGACAGAATATACTTTGCTAGAACAGCAAAAAACAAAGGTAAAGGTGTAGGGAGAAAGGTAAGTTACGCTAAAAAGGCAAAGGAAGAAAGTTTCTATTACTTGCACTATCCTCAATACAATTATACAAAAGGAGTGTAATCTCACATAAACCATCAAAACGCCTCCACTTAATTTTACCATCTCACAAGTTAAGACTGACATTCAGTGATGAGAAAAAATGGATAATATTCATACACAGCTGCTTTTACTGTGGGATGTAATCTTTGAGTACAAGAACAGGAAACAGCATACCCAAAGTTTCAATACAAACACAGGATAACTTAAATGAAACTACTTATGTGAAGCAGTACTTCGGGGGACACATACTTTTTTGCTTTCTCTTTGTAGTAATCATTCAGGACTTCCTGCAACCGAGCATTGTCTGTGTTAATATAGCCTTCTAACTCCACATTATCCAAGGCTCCAATTTCATCTTCATCAAATTGTTCAAAAAACTAAAATAAAGAAGATCACATTTGTCATGCAATTTCTTGATAGCCTAAAGAAGATCTATAAATTTCTTTCTATTTGCCCCTTTTTCCCCTCCCCTCTCATTTGCTGAACAACTGCCAAACACACCTGCAGTAGGATTTCTTCCTTCCTGCCAGTATTCTTCTGGCACAGGAGTCACAAAGTTATCTATTACAGTATATAGATCACCTTCTAGAAAATGTTTCTTATTCTGATACATTATTTCAATCTGCACATTAAAAAACCTGTCACTGCTCATGACAAAAGGTACATCATATTTCCAATTACATCATTTCATGAAGGTATAACTGGCATGGAGAAGAAAAAGGGTGAAAGAACAGTCTTTCCCAGGCATTTGCATAGGCATACAGGACACCACCTTGTGTGCATTTTGACTGTGAGATGTATCAAAAGACAAAAGAAGCATTTAGAATCCTTATGTTTAACAATTACTTTCCTGAGCTGCCTCACCTTCTCAAATCTGTCATCCAGCAGGGTTAACTGCTCATTCCTTCTCATTACTGAAGATGTCATAGAATACTCTGTGAAACGACTCCTGGTTTCTTCTTGCATAAAAAAAAATTCTTTCATCTGTCCATTAACCCCATCATCTGATAAAGGCTCTTCTGAATCACAGTTATTACTGCAACTATCCTTTTCATCACTATCATCCTCCACATCTTCCCACTCATCTTCATCCTCAGCATCTGATCCCCTGAACAGAAGTTTAAAACAGTTTTAGAGTAATACATGGACCTTGCCATAGCTCTGACCAACGATGGGTTATCTGAAACAATTTAGCAATAATAAATTTAAATCTTGAAAGGGAAAGATAAAACTTATTATCTTCAAGTCAGTAAAAGAAAAACGAGTTTAGCATAACTATGTTGCCAAAGCCAGCTTACTGATTTTGTCTGAAAGCTAAAACATTTCTGATAACTTCAAGAATCCTATTACTCCATACATTGCATCTGGAAACAAATACATATAATCCGTGAGCTCAAAGTAACAAATGAAATTGTATCTTGGATAACACATGAAAATTTGATTTTGTAAGCTACCACCCACATAAGACAAGGTAATACTTTTCCCTTCAACACACCTAAGCATTCAATTTGAAACCTTAAACCATTCATGCTTCCTACAAGAACATAAAATAACAAATAACATCATTCATATTTACATATGACAAACAGTTCTATAAAGCTGCATCTACCCCTTCTGTGGGTCATTTGCTTGTAGAACAAAATCATCTTCCAGGATATTTTCTGGATTTTCAAAGTCAAAATCATCATCAAGAGCTGCAACAATATCAGGGTCAAAATCTAGCCGTGGTCCTAGAAAGTTAAAAAACAAACAAACCACCACTTAAATATGTAAGTTTCTCTGACATTACAAAGCTACTTTCCTGGATAATAATCAATCCAGCTAGACTTTTAATTTCCACTAAGGAAAGATTCAACTTAAGTATCACAAGATTCCTCAATAACATTTGTAGATCTGATACAAGCCAGGGCAAGTCACCAGCCACTTGTCAATTTTCCTCATCCAGAAATAAAAATTCTCCAGAGATCTTGCACCTCCATAAATGTACTCTAGTACATTTTACTTAGATAATTTTGCTTCTACAGTATTCTAAGTTAAAGTACTGTACAATCAACTGCCAAGCCTAGCTCCCAGCCCTTTAAATTCCCTACATTACAAAAGATCAGAAAGTTTCTCTAATGCAATTAACAGCAGTGTCTTTAGCATTCTTCTGTTAGGACAGAAACCTACCATAATTACTTTCTGTATGAAGAATTAAGATAGATGTACAGCGAATGTTCAGTGAAAACATGGATACGTAACAAAAGCATACTTAAAGCCTGTAACACTGAAATGTTAATAATGAAGGAAAGAAAATATCACTCAGCCTATGAAAATAAGGGAATTTTTGAGAATGAAAATCCAGTTCAGACTTCCGTTCAAACAGATGGAGTAACAAATCCATAGTCTGAGCTACAGCTCTCCCTTGTTATTATTTTGTATTTGCTACACAATACTAAGAGCTCAAGAATTCTGCACCCCCTGACATCCCCAGCAAACCTAAAAAAGCTATTATTAGTGAATCACAGACAGAGGTCTCAAATTGAAACACAGGTCTCTCATAGATCATTATGTATGTCTGCTATTGAGCCTGTTCTAAACCAAAACTAATATGACACTGTAATTGAAGCCATCATTACCATCTAGTACCTAGATGGCAACTCAAGTTACAGAAAGGTAAAAGATTTGATACCTGAAACAGGAGCAGCTTTATTTAACAAGCCCACATCTTCTTCAAACTCTGTGGCAAACACTGAGGAAGGTAACTTAATAGATGGTGCCTTAGAAAAAGAAACAAAACCAATATTACAATATACTTGTTCTCAGTTTCTCCTTTGAGGTCACATTCATGAAAATATGCAGACAATCACATGACCAAAAGAAACTCTGTGAGCGTTTCTTAAGTGTTAAGACAAGCCCTACTTTATTGGTGGCAAGTTTTCAAAGTTATGCAATGAAAGCCAGGTAAAGTGTCAGCAGCATTCATTCTCATGTCAGTATTCTCCAGGCAAAGTGAAAGTATTTTTTCATCTCTCAAGCTTTTTAGAGAAGGGTTCTACAGCACAATTAAGTCTGTAAAACTTTCTAGTTTGGAGAACACTAACACATATTTGAAATTACCCTTTTGTTGAAAGTCTTCATAGAATCATAGAATGGTTTGAGTTGGAAAAGACTTTAAGATCATCTAGTTCCAACCCCCCTGCCATAGGCTGGGATGCCTCACACTAGACCACATAGCCCCAGGCTCTTCCAATCTGGCCTTGAACTCTGCCAGGAATGGAGCACTTACCACTTCTTTGGGCAACCCACTCCACTGCCTCACCAATCTCACAGAAAAGAACTTCTTCATTATATCTAACCTGAACTTCCCCTCTTCAGTCCCTGATGAAGAGTCACCAAGGAATTGAAAAGTCTGTTTTTACTCCCTCTGGGTTCTGTCACATTTCACATTAAAAACATGGTGCACTGGTAACAGAACCTGGTTTATTTGTAACTCCCAGATCATTCAAGATTTCTAAAAATCATAAAACCAAAATGCCAACCCCAGGAAAACGCATGACTTGTTCAAACAAATAAGCCATCTCTTTCAAGGAAAGCTTGATATGGGTACATGGTGTTTTAACACTGTGCTAGCAAAAACTGTGGCTCGTCAACTTTTATTTTCACTTGTAGGAAAGTCTTACTGTGGGTCAAAAGGATCCTTATATATAGAGATCACAGTCACTATATGAATATGGTTAATGTGTGTACAGAATGCTAAACTCCAACAAACAGGCTAAAATTATTATCAGCAAAAATACCGCTTACTGGAACTCGCTGAATTTCATCTTCTATGCGCCCCTCACTTGTGACAACAATTCTGCTTTGCTGCCCACGAACAGAAGGGACAAGCTCGGAGGGACCAGAGGCTTCTTTCAGATGCTGAAGATAGTCATAGTCATCATCGAAGAACACTCCATACTTCCGCTGCTCTTCCCTCCTTCGCTCCTCATGCCCCTTGGAATTGTAGGAAGAAATACATGGAGTTACTCAAGTCTATTTAAAACTCACTATCAAAACCAAAAGCAATTCATCTATTGAGTATAACTGAATTATAAAGTCCTGTAGTCTTCTCTCCACTCATTATCCTAACTCACAGCCTGCTTGAACATTGTAACTGACCTGTTCAGTGTTCAGGTGCTGCGTCAGCATGACCTTAAACTTTTTCCATAAGCAGCATAACTAACAGACCCTGCTTCTTCAGGGTAGGAGAGGCAATTTTTGTTGTTTTTTTTTAATACATTTCTATTTCAAATGCCAGTTGAGGTAAGCCAGCAGGTCATAACTCACAACTATCACATTCCCCACAACATCCCCTTCCTTTTAATAAACTGGACTAAAAACTACTTTCTCTCAGACTATGTTTTGAATTGTACAATTTCATACACACTTTTCTCTCCTGCAGCACTTCTTATTTGAATCAACCTCCGTATTAAAAGTATTTACTTTCTGTGTAGGCAGTAGAACTCTTTGGGGTGCAGTATCATCAGCAGCAAGTGGATCTCTCTGACTTCTGTGCACTAAATGAAATGTTACTGCTTTCTTCTTCTCTATGAAGGGTTTCTTCTTCTTGTGAGGCTGAAAAAGGACATTTGGTTAATCACTACAAAAAAAAAAGAAATTAAATGTACCTAAAAAGAATTTTATTCTGCCCGGAGTGTGCCACTCTATTCCTTTTAAGGAAATATCTTATCAGCATATTTAGAGACAAAAAGTAAAAAAAGACTAGTAGTAGCTTAAGTCTTCTCACCACCTTCACAACAGCCATTTCATATACTCAAATACTATTTTCAGCTGCAAAACAGCAATACATCGGTACAATAAATATTTGGTTGTAGCATATACACCTTAACATATAACCCTAGAAAGGAATTTTTAGGTAAGTACTTTCGAAACACTGGGTCAAATCGGAAACAAACTTCACCCAAGCAAGGTAGGAAACTGACCTTAGGAAATTCATCTAGACACACATAGCTTTCTGAAAATTGTTTAGACATCTATCCTACACCAGTAATTCACTACCAATCATGAAGGCTGCACCACTACACAGACATAGCTCTAATA
Source organism: Pezoporus wallicus (assembly GCF_028554395.1). Lineage (NCBI taxonomy): Eukaryota > Metazoa > Chordata > Aves > Psittaciformes > Psittacidae > Pezoporus > Pezoporus wallicus. The sequence continues at coordinate 4,540,213 of NW_026635157.1, forward strand.
ACAAAAATGCATCTACCTTTTGGACAAACACAAATCTTGAGCATTCTAACTGGGTGGAAGCCTGTTCTACAAGTCAGCACATCTCACCTGGGGAAACACTTTAATCAAAGTGTCCAGCTTTACTTACATACCAAAACGTGTTAACAGGTACATGCACCTGGCCAACTCCTTTATGGATCTAGCCTATCTTCTTTACCTGGCAACATTAAGTATAAAACACGACACACTATGTCATATCAAATCCCAGAGTATCTGAACTGCAGACATACGTTTGGAATTAAAACCCCCAAACTACACGGTAAAACCTTATGCTCACAGCAACCAAAAAGGAAACTTTTTTGGAAGCAGGGCACTTGCTACCCTTACAAACCTGCCGGTGGCTGATGGCACAAGGAAAAGTGCTTGTGACACAGGAAACCTAACCCCACTCACGGTCCCTTACATGCCCATCACCTGGGCTGCTCTCAGGGAAGCAGGCTGCCCCTTCCCTTCCCCGCCAAAAGCCCGGAGCTGCCGGCGCGGATGCCGGAGCCCGAGGAGGCTCCTGGAGAGCCCAGCAAGCACAGCGGCCAACGGGCCGTTTACCCTTCCACACTGCGCTACGGGAACGGCCCAGTTCAACCCAAACGCTGGGGGAGAACGGACGGGGACGACAGTCCGCGAGTCGCCCGCGCCCGCCCAGCTGCCTGTCCCCATCCTCCTTCTCCTCCTCACCATGGCGCCAGAGGAGGCCGGGCAGCCCGCGCTGCCCCCTGGCAAGAAGAACCGCTACCGCCCAGCACCCTGATCCTGCTCGCTACCACGCGGGCCGGCCCTCAGCACCCCCGAGTTGCGGCCTCCATCTTGGGATAAACCAGTGGCCAACGGGAAGGGGGGGAAAGGTGATAGGCTGCCAGGTCGAGCAGGGCCTTTTGTTACCCAGTAACAAAACAATGAGGATTTCCTCAAACTGAAGTAGTATTTTAATAAAAAAGAAGCTCCGTGAACTCAAGCGCGGTACTTTCTCCAATCCTCTAGAGGCATATTTTCTCACTCCCCCCAAAAACTGGTGGAGAATGGTACGACCCCCAGCGGGCCTTATTGGCAGCACGCTTTGCCGTGGAGCAACGCGTGCGCAGAGGCCGAGCTGTCACTCGCGGGGCGGGAGGCGGGGCTTAGGGAGCGGTGTCGGCTGAGCTGCGCGGGGCTGTGGCTGTGGCAGCGCGCGGAGGTGCGGTAGGTGCTGCGGCAGGAGCTGCGGCAGGACGGCGCGCCGCGGGACGGGTCCCCAGGCTTGAGCGGCGCGCCTCTGCGGTGCAGGCGAAGGAGGCGAGAGGAGGTTATGTGACAGGCGTTAGTCGTGTCACTCCACCGAGTGCTCAGCGCGGCTATAAAACGCAATAAACTTCACGTATAACGAAACCGTGTGAGACAGGAGGCGCAGCACAGCAGTGCTCGCCTCTTCAACTACCTGTGCCACAGGGCACACACACCTTTGCAGTTTGGCTCTGCACGAGCTCGTGTCCAAGCTGAGTTTGAAAGCTTATGTGTAAATAATATGTATTTGCATCAACCGTGTTTTGACATATATAAGTTCCTATTTCTTGTGCTATGACACTGTAGCTGTATAAATTACGTCTATGCCATGCAGCATGCCCGTGCACGAACACACAGGCGCACACATACACGCTCTCTGCTAAGAAAAAGGAAAGCATGCTTAATATTTTAGGAGCAGGATGTAAAACTGTTTCGTTACATTTCAAAAAGCAAGTGTAAAACACAGGGGGAGCAGCTTCTTCTATATGCATATAGGCAATTAAATCTGTGACAACTATGGAAAGGCTGTTCCTGAAAAATAAGAAAGAATTATCCACATCTGATGTGTGTATACGTAAACAGCTGTATGTATATGTATGCCATAAAATACTAGCTTTAATCATATTTGAGTGGATTTCATTGTTTTTCAGTAGATGTCACTAAAGTTCCAAAAGAGCCTAGATTTTCAGTCTTCTGTCTGAAATCTTACATCTTTACAATCCAGTTTCATCACATCACTCTTAATGGAAACGACTTCTGTACTCAGAGTAATTAAATTACCTCTGCGTAGATTTGTATAAAGGTTAGACCTTCCTTTCCTCTTGCTTCCTAACAGTACAAGGTGAGGTCTTGCTGCTGTCATCCACCTGAAGGTTGTACTGGTACTGGAAGGTTAGCAACCCTTTGACTGCATGCTGTGAATGGGGTTTTCAGGACTGCCCCTGACAGGAGCAGCAGGGACAGATGGAATAGCAGATCTAGCTTTTCATGAAGTAGCTGAGAGCAGAATCGCCCAGCTGTTAAAGATACATTTATCTGTAGGGAAACAAAGTAGATTACTCACTGCTTCCAGGTTCCTGAGGTAGCTCTGACACCCATAAAAGTGCCAAGTACTTGTACGCAGATGTGGTAACAGGATTGTAACTGGCAATCCCCTAAATGTGATGACCCCCTAACAGTGGCAGTACTGTCATTCCTTATACACTAAATCTGGTCTAGGAGCATCATATCTGTCTGGAAGTGGGAAAAAAAATGTTTACTCTCAGCTCTGTTGCTAACTGTCTGTTTCATATGTGTAAGTTGAATTTGCTTCTTTTGTTTTTTAAGTCTCAAGGTTTTCCGTCTTGCTTTAATTCATATTCCCCACCTGTATTTCCTGTTTAGATTCTAATTGTTTAGCGAGAAGGATCTATATGTTCACACTGTAATTAAAAAAACAGGCTCCCTTATCACAGAAGACTGATAGTATATGCCAACAGTAATACATGTGGAGATTAGTTTTAAGATAGAGGGATTAGCAATAATAAGCATCATATTAATGGCTGAACACAATGATCTTAAAAGCCTGCGAACCTATGACTCTATTGCCTCCTTTGTTAACAATTAAGGGATCTCATCTTTTCCCAACTCATTTACAACACATAAAAATATTGAAATTTAGTATCACATGTATGTGAAATGTGTATGAGAGAATGTCTCGGAGAATTCACTTAAGCTTTTGATTTCATCTAAGCCTTACAAGGCCATCCATGCCACAGTACTCTTCCATTGTGTTCTCTACTGAGACACTTTTCAGTTTAAACTCAGTGAAGAGCATCTACAGAGACTGAGGGGAAAAGTGTTCAGGTTTCTAACCACTTCTTTCGTGCTTATGGAAGAAGAATGGTCAATATTGGAATGGTCTCACTGTCAAGGCAGCCACTTGAAAAATAATATTCTTGGAAGCATGCTTTTGCCTTAACATAATCAACATCTTGCCTTCCATGTGAGGAAACTTATGCTAATAATTTTCTCTTAGTTCTTGCAAAGCAGAAGTTATTGCAGAGTAATTAAAAAGCAAAAGTTATCATCAGTCACTTTGCAATATGAAAAGGCTGGCAGACATACAGCAGACTAGGTTGAACACTCAGCCGTGAAACATCAGTTTTGTTCGTGTGCAGGAGATGTAATTCTTGCACAGATCTGCTGTCAATGAAACCTAAAGTAGCGAAAACCACTTCTTGCTAATAAAAAATAAAATTGGGGACTGGAAGCATGAATTAGGTCTCTGAAGCACTGAGCAGGACCACTAACTTTATATTTTTAAAATAACTATCACCTCATTGAACATACCTCTGCATGAATATACCACCCACAAGAGAGCTACCAGGTACTCTTGAAGGACTCTCAAAATTGAAAGGAGTTTCAGGAGACTTCCTTCATCTCATTTCCATGCAGAGAGACTTGTAATTTGGTCTCTGGAGGCCTTTTTCCAGTAAGTAGCAGCTGCCTGAAGTTAACTCTGTTGTACACACACATGTTTTTGCTAGAGATTCGAGAACAAAATGTTTTCTGTAAAGGTTTTCTAAACAATTTTATTGAGGTAATTTTCTTCATTTTATATTTATATGTATATCCATTCATATAGACCTATAATTCAAAGAGCCAAACACTTGTCTAAGGCACTTGGACCTGTGCACAGCAGAGTATCCTACAGTACTGTACAACTAGGCAACCCACATCTTTTTTGGTTGTTAAACAAAACCACCATAAACCAAGCATAATACATGTACTGTATAAAAAAGATAATACATATTCTATTTTTCAGATTACAATATTGGAATATATTTGAGTCTGTGTATATATATAATTATACACTACAGTACAGATAAAACACCAAGAAGCAGCTATCGATTTGTAAGAACTCCAGTTACTTATATTCACAGATATCAATACACCTGTGTAAAATGCAGTATCAGATCAGCCACTTCTTTATAGTTATCATATTCAATCACACTAAGTCAAGCCGCCAAAATACAAGTAAATGCATTCACTTTATAACTGTTACAGAAAATGCACACTGCATAAGCTGAAAAGTTATTGGCATTGATTCTCCAGAGCCTCAGATGTTTTGAAAGTCATTAAACACATGGAAAGTACATTTTAAAATGTCAGCAATTCTAAGCTGATAATGTTTCAGACACATTTTTATAGTTACCAGTAACTATACAGTATGACGGACAAGTGGGGAACCAAGTCTGGAATTTTGTTTGCCTTATTTTACTTGTAAATAGGAACATGTAGTGAAATTCAAGCAAGTTACATTGAGCATAATTTGTTTCTCTTTTCTAGCAAATTAGTAGAAACAATGAAGTCTAAGAACTGTCCCAGTGCCTATTTATAAGTGACACTCTCCATTATGTGCTGCAAAACTTTAATTGCAAGAAATTCATGTGAAAATTTAATTTCAGGGGACTGTGGCCTGCTTACAGTATATTCAGCACCTAAGAACCTTTTGGCTTTATTGGGCCCTAGAAAGACCCTGCTGGAGCCTAACCACCTGCACTGGTGTGGGTGGGTTATCAGTCCTTCCTAGAGTCATCTCTCAGTGGTGTCCTTGCAGACTTGATTGAAAGAGGCACATGTGCAAGAATTGCTACTACTGAGTAGTACCTTCCCCGGTGCATTGCAGCTCTGAAGAGACATACACATTCTTGAATGCCCAGTGTTTAAGGTACAGTTGGGTCTACAATGCATGACATACTAATACTGCTGTGATTTACTATTTGAGCAATTGCTTCATAAAATGATGGGAAAGGATGCAAACTTACTAGCTCTTGAGGTACAGCAATATAATCTGCAATGTTCTTGCACCTATCCTAGATTTTCATTTAGGTGCAAATAGAATTCTATTTCTCTTTCAGGGAGGAATAAAAAAAAAAAAAAGGAAATCTTATGAGCTATTTGAACATTTAAATGCAATTTTTTATTAGGAAGAAATTTTTTACCGTGTGCAAGGCTAGGTTAGATGGGGCTTTGAGCAACCTGGTCTAGTGGAAGGTATCCCTGCCGATGGCAGGGGGTTTGGAACAAGATGATCTTTAAGGTCACTTTCATCCCAAACCGTTATGTGATTCTATGAATTAGCATGTGCCATCTCCACACCCTTCCCACCCCTGCTCATATAGTTTGATGCCCATTCAAACAAGCCATTGATATCTTTCTGTTCCAAATCACACCAGCTAAAATAATTGTCCGAAACACAGTATTTGTTTAATTTCCAAAATTTATACAAGTTTACAAATCAATATACCACCACACAAAGTAGTGAAAGGAAAATATGTTCAGCAACATTTTACTATATTATAACAAGGTTCAAATATGGTTAAATTTGACATAGTATTGCAAGACTTTATATTTTAATATAAAGATTTAATGATTGAACAAGGAAATACAGCGAATACCATTACTTTCTTTGTTCCTACCCAATGCAATATTTAGCTTCTAGAAAATAATGAAATAGTGGTGAAATGGTGTATCTAGTTCACATGAGCTCTATTTCCATTAAAATCCTGAAACAACATGGGAGCACTGACAAAGTGAAACAAGATCTTATTAATCATTAAAGTTAATAAATGGAAACCTGTCAAAACAGTACAGTGAAATATGTTGTTTTTACTCAATTTCTCCCTTTCTCTATATAGATACGCTTTCATAATTTTTTTCCAGGTGTCTTAAACAGAAGCTTTAAGCTATTCTGGGGAATTTACTTTTCTTTTGATTCTCAAAATATTTTAACATCAAACTAATACAAACCTTCAGAATTGCTTTTTTGTTCATCAAAAGCTAGGTCCCAGCAATGAGCATTGCTCTGAGAGTGCAATTCATTGTACAGTAAGAATTAAGATAGTAACAATAATGGAGCTAAATGTGGAGCTCCTAAAGGCAGGAAGCAAGTTTATTCTGTGTTTCACCCTGAGTATGTCTTTATTTTAGTTTATAGCAGTGGCACAGGTCTTAACTCCTAGAGATATGAATAAAAATAGACAACATGAAAGCATTGAAAGACACAGTTCTGGCATACCTAACAATTTAATGCAAATGTAGTCTTTTAGCATGGTTTACTTTATCATTAAAGCATTAACAGCATTAAGATACAGGCTTATATTCTAGTCCCTACTTAAGATGCCAGCAGTGCTCAGACAGACCTGTCCTAATGATGCAGTCTGCCAGGTACCCAGATGACAGCATGGCTCTCACTACCCTGGCTCCAACCTACTGCTAGCTGCAGCTGATGAGGGGATTTCAGTTGATTCCCAGGCCGCCAGACTAGGTAAGACATTTTTAGCCCTTGCTGGCTGGATCTTCCTCCCATTTTATGATATAAAATCGTGGCTCAGACTGTATTTATACTCAGGTTAGTGGCAGCTATTTTGAAACAATTTCTCTGATGTCTGTGTCACAGACATGGATTGAAGCATCTCCACTGGAAACAATGTGCTAATCTCACCTGGAAGGAGGGGACAAATTTCTGTAATTTCAGAGATATTTTCATCCCTTCCTTTCACAGTTTTCATTTGGTTTTCAATGAAAAAGGAAGAAAAGTGTTCATCTGATATGGTTTTTACATGTCAGCACTGAGGTTGTGGTGCTTCTCAAAGCACTAGCTGTCCAGTGTGGACAAAGCAGTAGCTGGTGCTGCCCTGGCCCACACCACATCAGAAATCAGTAAAGTCCACTACAGCAAGGGACATGCACAACTGTAGGCAAATGTTAAACCCAACAAATAAATATACTCTTGTAGACCTACAAATGTCTGTGAATACTTTCAGTGATTTTGAAGAGACACTGCTGCTGGTCCTACCTTTATCCAAATCACCAGCTGAAATGGTATTTAGCTTAAATAATCATTAGCATTTAAATAATTAATTTTGGTACTTGTTGAATCAACACATATATTACAATTGGAAGGAATTCTGATAGACTATTTTTCATTTGAAACAACTAAATTCAGATATAAGAACTGATTTATATTGCCTGAAAGAAGAGAGAGATGTGAGACATTCTAGAACCATTTCAATTTATTATGTGAAGAAGAAATCAGGATTTGTAAGCATCCACTTTTCTGCACTCACAGCGACATGCTGTCATGTGTAATCCTACCAACAAAAATCTCATGTGTGAGGTCATTTCAGCACTACTACTTCAAGCTAGTAATTTTCTCTTTGTGTGGATGTAAACATCTGAGCTCATACCTGACTCTGTGGAACACAGGTCTGCATGTAAGGTTTGTCGTATGTTGTGGATGACATTTAAATGATTTGTCCAACTTGATAAAAATTGACACAGTGATCCCTTTAGACAACTGGGCTGTGCTATACATTGCATGGAAATTGTTATTTTTTAATTTGCCTTTTTTACTTCTTTTTATTTTTATCCTCAAGGATTACTTACTCAGGAGTTTCTCAGGACTTGTCCTGATTTTTCCCTTCTAACCAGCATGCAGCACCACAGACAGGTACATGACATTATTTCCAACAGGCTGTTGTAGCAGCTTGAAGACATTCAAAATCATGAATACAAAGGACTGGGAGATACAGCAGAAACCGACTTTAGGCAGCTCAGTAAGGTAAAGCAAACTCACTTTACTGCACATAGTAACATATCAAAATCTTGTTATTTTTTATTGCATGGATTACTTTCTACAGCTGTTGTTTTTCTGACAGTTGATACTTAGAATATAAAAATAGTATATACAATTTTATGTCTGTGTGTGGGTACAGTACACAATAGATATCATTCTAATTCTGCAAGTACACTATGTTTTTACATAAGTTCCAATGAAGAAAACTTTTTGTCCAGTTACATAAATTTGGCTAAGTAGTTTGCTGACTTGTGGACCAAAATCATCAAAATAATAAGAAATTACATTAGAAACTAAAGATTAGAAACTAAAACAGCATCTTTATCCAGGATAGTATTCTGCCTCTAGCAATGGCTTGTAGTGAATACTTTAATAAAAACTCAGACCCTGAAGGAGGATAGGGAAAGCCTTAGTAATAGCTCACCTATGTATATCCTCATGTCTTACGGCAAAACACAGCTTGAGGAGGTCTGAGCCAGAAGTTGTATCCTCATCTTTGCGGTTTAACTGTTAAAACACAGAGAAGGTGGCATGTCTTTCCATCCATGCTCCACGCCTACAACAGAGGAATGTCTTCTTGCAAAGTCAATTCATTCACTCCATTCTAAGAATTTAGCAAGTTTTGGTTTGCTTGTGTAACCTGTATGTACTCTGGCATGTCAGTGGAGCTACTGTATAGTTTATATAGTCTGACTTTACATTTGTCCAAGTTATTCTGCCTGTGCAATAGCTATCCTTCTGCCTTTAGCATCACGCCCGCTTTCAAATGCTCCAAAGTGATTAAGGCAACACTGAGGTCTATTTAATTCCTCCACTTGTTTCCTTTGAAGTGAAATGCTGTGGTTTATACTTCAAAGTCAATACAATAGACCTTTATAGGATTTTGGACACACATTTCTAAATTTGGCAACAACAACAAAGTTTAAGCAGGAGAAATGTTTATGATGTGCTAGTGTTAAGTTTTAAGTTTACTCTTCAAATCCTAAAAGTAAAAATTAGGATTCTACCAGAACTGCTGACAAACCTTCACTCTAGTGGCCTGATCATTCCTGTATGATTTAGTGCCAAAGAATACATTTCACTGCTTCCTTGATGTCAAAGTGGTGTTTCTATATTTATAAAATCATGGGACCCACAGAAACTAAACTGTTTTCTGCAAATGGAATCCTAATGGCTTTTATTGATTCCTTTAAAAAAGGGAAGGCGGTGCTTCCTTTTCTTTGCTACAAGCACGTAGATGGTTATTTTATTTGGTTATTGATATTTTGGGGTCTGAACATCACCAGACTTTTACTAAAATGTATGCAATCCTAGGAGTCATTTAAATACAGATTTTTAAAAAAGAAAAGTTTGTCAATCTCTAAAAATAAGAGTGACAGCTCCTGTTATTAGAAGTGCTCTTTACTAAAATAATCCACCCCATTTATACAAAGCTGGTCCTCTTGTAATATCAGTAAAGGGGGAGATCTAATTTTAGCCACCAACTTGCCTTCCTGCCTTTAAGCTGACATCTAAAACAACAATCTGCAATTTTATAAACTGAAAACATTCCACAAGAATCTACTGCAGGTTCTGAGGTAAAAATCACATCTACACAGACCTTTTATTGCCTGAAAAAGAAATACTTACACTTCAAAATTAAAAACTAGAAGGGCACATAAAAGACAAAAATAATTTGTAATATGTACACACATTAGAAAGGATAAATAGGAAATATATTGTAATACTGCATTAAATGTATGCATAAGTGAATTCCAGAGCCCCCCCAAATGTTGTGTACATTAATTCAAAGGATAAATAAGTGCTAATATAAGATAGAGAATTTCTTAGTGTAAACAATGCCACAGGCTTTTTAATAGGCCTTTGGGCCAACTTAGAGAAACCATGTATTGCCTTTCACACTTCATACCACTTCATTTTAATAGTACTGTATTCACATGTACAATTTCAAGACAGTATAAAAAATTATGAATCTAAGAAGCAATCTTCACACTCAACAAAACAGGCTGCAGACACTCTAAGAAATTTCCATTCACTTTTACAGGACCACTGGCTGAAGACAGATTTATTCATCTGGGAGTTCTTCCTCAAAGCAGTGCAAGAGTCCTTGAATGTAAAAAGTCCCATTCGTAATCACTGCTCAAGCCTACTAGTAAAGACTTCTGTGCCTAATTTAAATTCTGATTTTGAATTCACTCTAGCATGATGTCAAAGTTGTCTCCACTGCCTGCCATGGGTGAGAAAGATGATGATCCCTCTGGTTTGAATAGCAAGTGACAGACAGTAAGGAGTGTTTCTAAACATGAAGCATTTCGTTGCATTCATAGTGTCACGTTATTTGTCCTTCAAATCCTGTTTATGTATTTCTGAGTATCAGGAGTATGTCAACATTAAAACCCCCAAAATATATAACTTGTTCTGTATGAATGTTCAGTGTATTTTCTTGAAGCATGCTCACTGGGATTTTAAAAAAGACAGCTGTGTTATACTAGGACTAATTTCTGGCAACTGTGTTTACTGGCACCAGAGAAAATTACAGTTTTTCACTAAAGTACTGATGACATGAGGACTTGTGGCTTGCTGTCTTTCTAAGACAGGCTGTGGCCACTAGAAAAAATACATGCACAGTTGCTCACACTCTCAGTTTCTTTTAAAAAATAGTTTCTCCCACTGGCCAAGTGCATTGTTGAGCAGTCCCATCTGTTCCACTCTTGTCTGTGGATCAACAAGTGAAGTCTCTCTTCTCCCACGCCCTCAGTCCTTTTCACACTCAGTTACCCTCATTCACAACCCTATGAAGTCTGATGAGTTCCTGGTGACAGGCTCTCAAGCGATTGTCTTCAGCACTTCCTGACTTGTGGAGCTCGGATGAAGAAGTCCACCGACTGATCTGTGTGAGACAGCCACAGAACCATGGTCTGTCTTAACACTGACAAACACTTCATGTGGGTTCTCCTCCTAGACAAAGTGTTTGTCCATTGATAAAGATGAGGGCCACATCCTTCATTAACCTCAGGGTAAGCTGTAGCACACACTCATACTCTGTCAAATTCCAGTGCAATCTCAGGTCTTCAGGACTTCATGATTTCCCCAAAGAAAATTGTTGCATGAAATAGAGGATGTGGTCAAACAGTTATGGACGATGAAACCTGAAATGATAAATCATTAAGAAACTTAGAATTACATTACAATGACACTGATCCTCATCCTGCTCTGACAGCTGTTTACATTTGTTGCCTGAATAGAATTATTCCTGATTTTCCTGGTCTGTGTGGGATCAGTCAGCCCTATTATTCCCCACTGTCTGTCTCTACTAGAAAACCAAACAGGGCTACAGTGTATCTCAAGCACTGGTGTCCATCTGTTTGTCCATACCCTTAACCTGTTACTGTGGTCCCTGGCACAGTTTTGCTCGCATCAGCCAGTACTCTTCAGATACCACTTGGGCATGGCTGATATTAGCAGACAGATAGTTAGTGTATAGAGGGACATTGCCCTGTTTTGGGGTGGGAGGAAGAGGTTAACTGCACGAATTTAAGCTCTGCCAAGGCTGCTGGCCTCAGCGCAAGAGAACAGCTTCCTGGCTGTTTTGTTTGCCAGTACAGATTTAGCTGCAATCGCACCAACTATTTGGACACTGTCGGTAAATTTAAGCCACAAAGCTTAAATTTCTTGGTTTTAATCCTTCTGCAAAATGAGGCTAAAAAAAAGTCTGGATTTTTTTAAGAAAGCAGCAAATTTTTCAGCACTGTAGATGCTTTCATCCTATTAAGAGCAGCCAACTGTGACACAAGAAGGCCCAAAGACACCTCACTAGTTTTTATACTTTTAGGTAGGGTATGTACATCACTCCAGATTGTCTGTATGATGGACAGAGAGGTGGGTTGCTCCAAAGGGTGTTACCAACCTTTTCTATAATAAGTTAGCAACCTACAGTAATTGAAACTCTAACTCAGCATAAGTGTCATGAATCCAGGCAAAAAGGTAATAAGGACACCAATATCACATGCTCAGCACATCTATCACCAGATTTCTAAATGCCTGTTTAAAAGGCTTAAAAAAAAAAAATCTATCTATCTAATCTATCTATCTATCCATCCATCCACGAAGTAGTAAAAGATGCAGCAGCTTTAAAAAAAGCATAGGTAATGATGCACCTAATACAGTAGATTTATTTAAGTTTTTATTTGACACATTTTCTCTTCAGTTCCAGAGAAGAGAAAGGCAAACAAGCCACACATCCCCCCTGTAATGTGGCACAGTACAATACAGGGATGTCTTTCTCAAATAAAGGAGGTGTACACAAGAGCTGACATTCACAAAGATGCAGCTCATCTGCTAAGTGAGGGCACAGTGCACTGCAAAAAAGGACACCAGGTTTTTGGATTTGTGTAGAACAATGATATATTGGACTATATATATAGCATTTCCATTAGAAGCACTTTACAAACATCTGCTAATATCCTCTTCCCAAACGTTTATTTATTTCTCTATTTTTAGGAGCTCAGTTTCTTGGATTCTGTTATAAAATAACAGAAGGAATTAATCTAAATTACTACGAGTAGAAAAACAGTTCAACTGACAGTCATTACAGAAAGTGATGAACAATGAAAACCAGGGTTTTTCCTTTCCCAAGCTTAAGAGCAAAATTTAACGATACAAAGATATTGTAAATACTGACTATAACATTAAAACACCTTGCACTGAATATGTAATAATATAATAAACTATATGCTATAAGCTATTTTTATTTAATATGTAGCTCCCTTGTTGTCTCACTCTATCACAAACCTACACAAATAAGCATTTGTTAACCAGCCAGGTAACCAGCTGCCAACACAAGTGCCTTTTGGTTTGTATTCTCTCAGTGATCTTGAAAAAAAATTAAAAGATGAACAATTCATTCTCTAGCTGGAAGCTTTTGTCTATGGGTTTCTTAAAACAAATCAGTTTTATTGCATCAATGCAAATGCAGTGGTGAACTACATTAATTTTTAATGAGAGGCCCCAGAGGAAATGGAATCTCTTTTTATTTTCAAAACTGCAATTGAGTTTAAACATCTGCATCTAATTCTGCTCTTAAGTGGCTTTTCTAGTGCTATTCTGCTGACTTCTGTGCAGTGGCTCCACAACATGACCACTGAAAATCCAAGAAAAAAGGAGGGTGATGAGGGAGCAGAGAGAGAGCCTGATTTCCCTCAGGTCCCTATAGAAGCATTGCCTGTATTTATCACAATTTGGCTATTTGTTATTCCATTTTCCAAGACCCTCCTCAAAACAAATCATTTACTTCTTAATTGGTTTTTCCCTCCACTGGACCCCTGAGATTTTTGGTTCACCTTTAAGAATCCAATTGTAACCAGTCTCGATTGTTTTCAATTCTCCTGAAGAAAAACCCAATTCTTTTTTTGTATGACTCATGCCTATCTGTACTTATGCTTCTGTGTTGCAATGCAACACAAAAAACGTAACAACATAAGCAGGAGGTCACACTCCATCTCTCTCAGTGCACGGCCAGGTTTCTGTTCCTGCTCATTTTCCTTCTCTCCCTCAGGATGACCATTTTTTTAAAGTGACATTTTTATATATTCTGAAGAAGATATACTACCTACTGGCTGAAGAGAAAAAGACATCAGAAGCCAAATGAAAATATACATATCCATGTCTGAAGAAGACATTTCCTAATGGTCAGAATGCAACACTAGATTGAAACCATGCCTCCCAGTTCATCTCCTGGCTTAGGGTTGCTGTTTGTGGAACTGGTTTGATTTTTTTGAAAATTAATTTTCTTGTGTTATATCTACACTTCAGTGACTTTACAGTAGTATTAAAAACAAAAATAATCATGTTTGGTGAGAAAAAAACCAGTGAAGTTATGAAATCAAGCAATGAACTACGCGATGGCAGAAATCACCAAACACATCTCCCACTGTGAATTTTGCTTGTGACACTCTTTCACTTTCATGAGCAAGGGAGTACTACCAGAGAAGAACAGCCCTTACTTCGTGCTTGAGGACTGTTAACTTCATCTGCAAGAAATGCCTCTCAAAGGATTGTTTTTTAGATTTCCCAAACGATCTTTTTCAATGAAGTAACTGATCCATTGCAGTCACCTTCACTACTGTATCAGTTTAGATTCTGAGATGGCACCAGCAACAACAGGAATCCCAACAGAATCAGTGATGGCATTCAGGTGGGAGTCAAGGGGACTTACGGTAGGAATCTACACAAGTCATGACACAACTGCACAGGACTTGCAGAAAGGCAGAGGGTCACTGTCATCTCCTCAGTTTATGCAAGAAGAGGGATTTACCTACCTGGTAAATTGCCGACTTTCCTCATGTACTTCCATTTCTGTGCTTTTGAATTCATTCAGTTCTTTCCGTATGGCTGCCTAATAAGCAATAAGACTAATAAGACTTTTTCAATTACAGTTATATGGAGCAGTAATACACTACAAAGAAACAGTGCCAACAAAGAAACACCAAGTCTACTGCAATGGGTGAATCGACCTCCTGCTGAAATGTGGCACTTGCTACAGACAAAAATGGGCACAGGATTGGATTACCGGGACAACCAACTGCTGAGTATGCAGCCAGATGGGATCCAGGCACAGCCCTTGAGGAGCTGGTGAGTCTCACTGCCTGCACAGGCACTGTACACACAGCAGGGGCCTCCTATCTCCCTGATGAAGAAAGGACTTCAGGAATGCAAGATGAGTAGCATTTCTTTAAGTGAAATTAGTCACTTGTCTTGATTAGTTTTATGCAAAATGATGTAAAATATTTGGACATTTCAGGCTTGCATTTTCAGTTGGCAGATTCTAATGAAGCAGAAATCCAGCACACTTTATAAATGCCTTGTTTTTTATGTTAATAAAGTGATAAGCAGCTTACTTCATCAGGTGTTGAACATAATTTCTGAAATATTCTAATATATACTACAAGGGCTCTGTTTCTATGCCATAAGTTTTCTTACCTTCACTGTGGAATGGAACAACAGTTTTTCTTACTCACTCTTTTCTTTCACCATTTTAAATAAAAGCAGTATCATTTCATTAATCCCTAAAGAAATCTCATCTGGTGTGCATGCCTTTCAGCACAAAACAGGCAAGCAGCATGATAAAATTACAGCATCACCAGACTGCAGTCTCATAAATGAGAAACTTCATTTCGAGGAGGGGGTGGTTCTGTTTAGCCACAATAGGATTCTTACATGAGACTGCTGTAACAGCTAGGAAAGTAACACCTATTTCTGAGCACCAAGTGAGCAGCAAAGACACCAGAGCTCCAGCTCCCTAACATAGTTACAGTACAGTTTTCTGCTCCCACTGGAATTAGAAAAATGACCTCCCTGGGAAAAAGGGCAAGAGACTTTCCAGGCAACCTGAGGTCTGTGTTTCTGCTCAGGCCAACAAACCTGGGGCTCACAGAACCAGCCTTGGGCACTTGTTCATTACAAAATGAATTAAGATTAAAAGCTCCTACCCTGAAGTAGGCACGAAACACCCCTGCTTCTTCTAGTGCAGTTTACCCTGGTTAAACCTAGGTAAACCTGAGTGCTCCAACCTCCCACAGAGACTTCATAAGGACTTGAGAGTGCTCAGCACCTCCCAGAGCCTGCATCTACAAACACTTCTGGGTACATTTTTAAGGTCTCCACCTTGACTTCATATGAGATTCTCCTTTGATTGTCAGATGAGCTGGCATTAATACTAAAATACAAGCCGAAATAAAATCAGTGCTTCACAGTGCATAGCTAAAAGATAGTGGGTTCTTGCACTTAACCAGTTCTCATGCCAAGCACATCTCTTATGATTTCTGTAAAAGCTGGTTCAGAACCAATGCTAAAAGGTCCAGCATTTTTTGATACATATATCCTAGACCTTTCTTTTTATGAAGTGGTATAGGAGGGAAATAGAAGAGTATTTTATGATACTCTTTGACTGATCTGTTTTTTGAAAGAGAATCGCAGAATCATTTGTCTCATCCTTTGTAGTTAGGCAGAGGAACTATTAACTGCATGTTGGAGGCAGATTTCCCAAGGTATGCTGCATGCACATGGTCAGTTCCCACACTTCTAGTTGTGGCCAAGAACTCTTAGGAGGATGGAGCAGCTTCTCCCTTTTTTCACTTCAGTGAGTTGCAAAAATAACTCTCAGTGGCAGTGACACAGGATTCTGCCTGCAGAAACCTTGCCTGAATCCCACAGGTAGTGGCCATCTTTGCTAACAGTGTGTACCTGTCTTAGCAAGGTTTTAAAAATACAGGAAATACTGGCCTGAACTGCCATAATGGAGTTGGCAAATACGCTCTTACTAAGCACCTAAGTGGGTTTTCTTAGGTGCAAGCAATAGATGCATAGTAGTACCATGACAATCTCACTGCTTCTATCAGATGTCATTCATGATGCCAGCGTTGAGAGGATGTAAACCACAGGAAAGCCCCCCAAAAGTGACATATGCAAGAGTTTTCTTATAATCTAAAAGTTTGTCCCTTGCCTTGTCTGCGGGAGTTAACCTAGCCCAAGGCTTGTCGGCACGACGGTCGTAATCTGGAGAATCCGTGACCTCCACATACTCATTAAATCGAAGGATTCTTCTTGCTTGAAGTTCAGCCACTGTAGGCCTCAGGCTGAGCTGTAAGCAGGAGGCAGAAAACAGTACTTTTAATAAGAAGAAATAAAACAAAAGAAGAGGGTATGATGTAATCCCAAGAGAATTCTAGTGGTATTTCTAAATAGGGTCACTTTCAGGTAGCTATAAAAAGGCATCACCCTGGGAGTGCTGCATGGGAATGGGGAAGCAGCACAACCTAATTTCTTCCATTATAAAAATAGTCTTTGTTGGGCAGGTCACAAAGAATCATGACAGTTATCCCTGGAATATTAATTGTGACTTTGCAACTGTCACACCATTTACCCCAATAGGCAGTAGTCCGTTTGCATTAATGATTACACAGTCTGCCATGTTCAACTATAATACTGAAAATAAGCAGGATTTGGAGGTGCCTGCCTAACTAAAAAGATTGGGTTTGAATATCTGGGGTCATTTACGATGCCAAATTGTTTCATTCACCTCAAAACAATATTCACTTTAATTAACTAAAGATGATCATATTAAAGAAAGTATTTTTGCAGAGAAGAGCAGACTAGGAATACGTATGAAAACTCCCCCATCCTGTCCCAGAACAAGCTCCTGAAGTCAGGGCAGCAGATCCATTCCTAACTGCTTTATTTCCAGGACAGAGAGTGCAATCCCACCTGCAGTGGCCAAGGCAGTCAGAAGAATGGTGAAGGAATTTCTTAGGGCACACATTGTTTTGCTGCCTTCTCTGCTGCTTGAGGGAAGAGTGGATCTACAGGTACATCTGGCCTCTAACATGAGAGCAGTGGCCATTCTCACTGAGCAAATATGTGTAATTTCTCTCCCCTGCTTACACAGACAAATATTAAGCATGGCCAGACTCCATATGCTTTTCCCGCAGTTACGGAAAACTGGCCAGGATGGAGTTTCCCCCATGGTGGACTGGGCTTGTACTGCTTTTTCAACAGATTTCTAGACTGGGGCATGAAGTGATGGACATTTGCAGTAATGTATATACAACAATTCTTAGAATAATTGTACACAAATATACAATACAAAAAACGCATCATCACCTTTCTACTGAGTTTACGTTTTATTTCTCTTTTGGCTTCCTGCTCCTCTTCTTCATTTTTCTCTGTTTTCAGAAGAGATAAGAAGGAGTGAATATTTAAGTAGTAGAACTGCACATACTGTGTTTTTCTTGGTTGAAAGCTTCATGACTTAAATCCTGGCCCATGTTTCCTCATATTTCTGGGTGATCCTGCCTGCACTGTCTGCCTTTTAGGTTTTGTGTGCTCTCATTTCTTTTCCCTATCCTCGTTTCCCCTGATTCTTTAGACATCTCAAGTCACCACTGTGGGTCAGGAGCACAGCAGAGGTGGCGTCTGTCATTTTCTATGTAACAGCAAAGTAGTACCCTGAAAGAGCTGCCTGATGTTTCAGCATTAAAATCACTTGCTTTTATTTCCAACATGCCTCCTACTGACTTTAGAGTCTAATTACTCATAAGGCTCAAGAAAAAAGTTTGTTCTGAGTAGCTGAACCAGCTGAGTGTCCTCTACTGCTACAGGATGCAATGAGTCAGTGACAATTTGTTTCACCATCATTTGTTAGTGCAAATTGGTTTTGTTACTTTAATGTTTTTTTTTTTCTGGTTTTATAATGTGGGGGTGTGATTCAGCACTCAAGCCCTCTTGATCAAGGGCCACTAGCTAGACCAAATGAACAAGTACAGCAGGAAATGGTATATGCATTTTTTAATGTATTTGGGCATGAGACTGAAATACGCTTTCAACAGATTTCTGTGCTAACCCAACTTGATGTCTTGAGTGAAAAGCACACTTACAAAGGCATGCTCATATGGACTCAGCATTTTTAATGTACATTTTGAAGAATATTATTTGCCCTTTTAGCCCACCTCTGAGGGTTATATGCAATGTTAACTTTGTTGTGCCTGAAATATCCCATCTAGAGATACCTGTAAAATTCTGATCCTGTTTTATTCACGGCTGGGGGTTATGTATTCCACATTACAGTTCAAGGCTAACTATAAATGTAAAGGAATTAATTTGTCTGTTGTATAGATAAAAAGGCGGTTTTAAATCCTGTAGTCCTATTTTCCCTGTCTGCTATGGCAAGCCTGCTGTGTTAGTATGGACAGCCTGGCCACAGAGGAGTTTCTGTATCATGACTGATACACTGGAAGCAACACTACGACAGGACACCTCGTGGTATTTGAAGATTTTCTTTGCTAACTCAAAGGCTCTCATGCAGGAAAAATGCAAAGGAAAGGGGAAGAGAAACAAATGACAAAAAAAAGAAAAAGAAGAAGGTTGCAGCAGGAAAAAGTGATGGCAGCCGAAAGACCTGCTCTGTGAGGAGTGTCCAACACTATCCCCAAGTTTCCAACAGCAAGATGCAATTGCGCAGGCTTGCTGCCAGGATTGGGTTGGATTTCATGTTGATGGTGATTTTACTGAGATACTGAAATGTGGATGTAGTTTATGGTTTATTAATAGCTTTTCTCATAAATGGTGAAGATAAGGATGGTCTGTTTCCATACAGGAGCTGTAAACTGACAGAAAATGAAGAACGGAGAGTTAAAGATTAATTTACATTTTAATATTTTTTAATTAATACATCTATCAATAAAAAAGTTGGGTGTATTTAAGGACTTGTAACTTTAAATGTGAACTCTTTTTATAGCAACTTTGCCTAACAAAATCAAAAGCTCTCTAGCTGTTTTAAGACAGGTAAATCATCTGTAGGCTTTTGTTTAAACCTACTGTGTTTCCAATCAATAGACATAGTAACTGAGGTAATTAAATAAAATCTATTAATCTGGGGTTCCATTTACCTAAGAATCATTTGGCATAAAAAATTCTGTCCCCTTATGAACTGAGTAGCTTAGGTCCTACCTCAGAAATCTCCAGTAGCAGACACAGCAGAAAAAAAATGCAGCTGGATATACACATCACTGTACTGCCTTTTCTTAATTTAGTTCGTAAAATACATTCTGCATTATTCACATCTTATTGCTATCTAAACCACCGTGTCTCCTAAGATACAGTAATAAGACAGTGTAAAAAATAGTGGCTCGCACTGCTTAATTCATACCTTAAGGAAAAACTACCAACAGCACAGCCACCTGAAATAGTTGGGGGAGGATAAAATAACTCAAAAAAGTTGATGCGGACATTTAGGAAGGTTGAAGGTTAGCTGCCCATCTCAAGCTGTAAAGCTATCTCACAGCAGGTAGCAGATGACTGTATGAAAGGATGGCTGGACACAAGAAACCACCTAGAAATGGGTGATGAGCAAGGCCATCATCTTAGCTGCTGGGCAGAGGATCCAGGCAGGTCCTGGAGAAGGCTGTCGAGAACTGGAAGCCCACCTTTTGGAGGGCAACTCCAACAGGGGGCACCAAGAGCTTCCTTCACTCCCAGGTAAAGCAGGAGACAATCAAACATGTGGGAAACAGTCTTCTGTATGAGAGGTCAGGAAGCAGGAAGGGCACTACACACCCAAGTTGCTTCACTTCTAGGAATAAACTCAAGAGCTAAAGGAAAAAGACTGAAGTCTGGTGGCTGCTGCTAATATAATGAATCTGCTGGTCAGTAGGTGGCCCTCCATCTGTGGCCCCTCCTTCCCATCCCCAGCCTGCTGGGCAGTGTTGCTGCTTTAAGCTTGGTGCTATGAAAACATTGTTCATAGGATATAAATTCCTATCAACAGTAAAACCTATAGTATGTTTTTCTTCTCTTAAGATAAAAGTTTTGAAAGTTACCATAGTGAGTTAAGATGTGTGGTGCTAAAAAGAATGGGTCTAGTGCTTCTGCTTCCTTCAGGTGTTGTGGAAAATTCCAGCCGGAGGGCCAGCTTTTGGCTGCAGGTACCAACTGACTCACTTGCCCAAACAGGAACACATTAATGCATAGGAACACACTCTGGCTGCCTTCCACCTTAAAACAGATCTAATCTGTGCAATATGGGGTAAGAAAATACAAACACAATGTTCCCAGCTGCAAGTCCCCTCCTCAGATGTCCTGCTGCTGCCGTACTGGCAAAAGACCAGCACATCAAGCGCCCTTCCTTGCAGGAGTCTGCAGTTAGATCCCAGAAAAACTACGGTTTTCCTCCTCCCCTGCCTGCAGCTCCTAGGAGGTCAAACTGGGATCGAACTCCTAACTGAAGCAATTCTGTTTAGTATCATTTAGCAAGCCAAACAAGCAGCTTCCCCGACATCTATACATTAGTGCTCCTGCAATTTTTGCCATATTAAGTCTGGCCACCACCTGTTCAGTGGGATATTTGTTTTGTAGCAGAAGGGGAAAAGAGAAGAGAGAATTGTTCTGCTTGAGAACTGCTCCATTCTTGACCACAAAGTACTCCCGCAGCGTAAAACCGAACTTTCCACTGTGTTCCTATGGGATTAGCTATGTTTAGACTTCTCTGTGGGCTTGCAGGGAAAGAGAAAAAGACAAACAAAGTGCTTGCCTCTTGCAGCAGTCTGGAACACACAAAGTGTTTTCTCTTTCCTCATTTTACAAGCAATGATAACCATTAATATTCCTTAATAAGCTAACCCCTGTTTTCTACAAAGCCAGTACTGGCAGGCATGCAGGTGCACAGCACAAGAAGCTCACTGTCCCTTACAAATACAGGAAAAAATACAGTTACCTTAATCCAAAATTCCTGAAAGAATAGAAAGGTTCTTTGCCATAATGGAACACTATAAATACTACTGGCTCAAAGCCAGTACACAAGAAACTTGTCTTTATTAAAAACACAGGGCTTTATCTATTCCTTCAAGTTCACTCCTGAGTTATCGGAACTTTGTTTTAGTGTGGGAAGACTCAGAAGTAGTCTGAGTAGTTTTATCCAAATTGTTTTTATAGAAATCTGCCTGCATGTCGTATGATCGTACTCAGTCACAGGATTTTCAGTAACTGGTTTATCTGGAAACATTGTCTAAACAAAATGTCTTTCAAGACAGATTTTCTCAGTAACTGGAAATACAGAAAAAGAAAAAAAAATACTGACGTCTGAACTTCTTAAAAGATTTGGGTTGGGTTTAATCCTGAAGTAAACCTTTGCACCTTTACCATTTAATGTAATCTTAAAGTCTGATAAATATTACTCAAAATACTACTTTCAAATATTACTTTTCCTTAGCTGCAGTTTACATACGGGCAATAATATAAACCCTTCTCCTCATCTATTGCTTAAAAATAGGAGGAAGGAAGCTTTATGAAAGAAATTCCAACTTGTTCACCAAAGCCGCCTGCAACAAAGACATTTAAGAGATGTAAACATTTCCAAATGATCCACAGGAAGGGAATGTAATAATTTTGATAAATAATATGACTGCCCTGGAGCTGAGAGAGAACTTGCACCCTTAAGGGGCTCTGAGTCAGACTCAGCACAAACCCAGGCTTGCTTTAGTTTCCTTTGCTTTTACAGATCACTATCAACTCAGAATATTTTATATCTCGGTGATGAACAAAAGGCAGCTCTGGATTCACTATGTGCTTGCCAATGACTCTGTGACTGCTTGTGATTTATAACCTTTATTTTTTGCTCTCCCTTGCCTCTTTAAGATAGCCCCTGGCAGCAGCAGGGGAGGATGGTGGGAGGCATTGAGTGCAAAGCCTGGTATGCTGCCAAAAACTTAAAGTAAACAAGCTGAAATGGGAGAAGAAATCCATTAACTGCTTTCAAGTCTTAAGCTACTTATTGCAAAAGCAATGGATGGAATAAACAGTGGCAAAAGGGATATTAAATACATCGCAGGTTCACTGCTAGATCAGTTATCCTGAGATGAGCGAAATAGAGAGGGCAGTAAGGAAGCCCAGCTGGTGCTCCCAGCTCAGTGGCCATATCCTGGCCCACCAAACATGTTTTGGAATTACTTTTCTCATACAATCCAGCACAAGTGGATATAAAAAAAAAGGTTTGTACTTTATTTATCTATGCAATCTATAGGTTCAGAAATTATAGTCTTAGGAAGTCTATTTACATTATGTGCTGGACAGAAGTCCCCTGACCCTGCTCCTGTGCACCACAATGCATGAGCTGTAGTTTCCCTTTTCAGTAAGATGTGGCACTATTTGGCTTTTGAGAGCTTGGACAACAGCACTAGGATTTTATTAGATGGATGACTGTCTAAAAGCCAGTAACTGCTAT
The DNA here is from genome assembly GCF_028554395.1 of Pezoporus wallicus. Classification (NCBI taxonomy): domain Eukaryota; kingdom Metazoa; phylum Chordata; class Aves; order Psittaciformes; family Psittacidae; genus Pezoporus; species Pezoporus wallicus. Next base: position 4,562,901 of record NW_026635157.1, read on the forward strand.
GTCTCTTTGATTTGCTGGCCTAAGCCGGTGACAGAGTGATCAGTCCATGGATTTTGTCAGGTTAACAGCCCGTTTTCTTTCCTTCCATTAGCATGCTGTGCACCAGGGTTGCACGGGTGAACTCTCAACTTTTCCAAAGAATTGTTGGAAATAACGACATTATACCTGCTCTTTCATCAAGTGTGGGAAGTTCTTATACCTTAAGAATAAAAGAGGTTTTTGATTTCTTGCTATGTGTGAAAGACTTGCATGTGCATTTTCTTCATTCATTTCTTCTACTTAGGCACGAAGTGCTAGGCTACCTTTGCAGAATGAACACAAGGCTAGATGGAGCTGGGCATGGCAACTGTTACAGTATGTTGTTTAGGTAACAGCCATATTATGGAAAGATTCATAAACGAAGACAAAAAAAAACCCTCCTGTTCTGAAATGTCTGTCAGCCTAAGAACAAAACCAACATAAGTAAATGGAGAATAAGTATATGGGGTAAACATCCATCGCACTTCACTCCTCTGCCCCAGACTATTTGAATTATTCAATTCTTCACCAGGGATATTATGGAAGTATTTAATCAATGGGAAGATATTATAGAATCACAGAATCAACCAGGTTGGAAAAGACCTTTAAGATTCAGTGAGAATGTCTCATGCAGGTTTCAGTACAGAAGACACTTATGTCAGAAGTGGATATGAAGGCTAGCATGCTGATGTAGTTGTCATATACCTATTCAGTTTCCCCTGAACACTTCCCCTTTCCTCTTTCTACTCCTCCTTCCAACCTCTGCCCTTATTTCCCACCTCCCACTTCCTACTGATATTCCCTAGTCCTCCTCATAAAAAGTAGGCAGAAGTTTAACCAGCCTAGAACTACTTATAGAGAGAGGGTATCTAAGTCATTCCTGGTGTTTGGAGCAGCTTCAAGAAGTGGGACTGTGAGAAGCAAAATTTGGCATACTGAGTATACAGTTTTCACAGCTACCATTACAGGTTAGTATATAAATCTAGTATTGACACATTATTTTCTAGAACATAATTTCTCTCCAGTTACGGATCTAACACTGGAGCAACAGTGACAGGCTTCCATATGAATCCAACATATATTCACTTTGTAAGTAAATACTAGATGAAACCTGAATAAAATACTTACGCTTCAGGATATTCCTTTGCTCAAGCTCTTCAGTTGTAGGCCTCTGGCTAAGTCTCCTGTGAGAACAAAGTAAATGATTGATTTAAAACCAGATCCAAATAATACATGATGATTTGTAATACAGATTAAAAGGTGTTTCTTATGTGGCCAGGCTATTCTTTGCCAGCAGAGGTGTTCAACAAATCAGATAATTTCCAGACAGTTAAAATAACTGCGCATGTAACCACAGTACTGCATGGCCATTTGGTTTAATGTATGTACTGCTGTCACTCAAACACCTAAATAACTGATGCCTGCATAATATTAAAGAAATCATATCAGCAGATTTAAATTCCTCATTTACAATAACAATTTTATGAAAGAAATTCATAAACCTTTTTTTGTTCCCAGGCACCATCATTATAAGATATGCAATTAATTGCTAGGTTATTCTCAGATATCTTGAATTAAAATCCTATTCATTAAAAAAACCCACAAAAGCTGTGCATTACTCACTGTTTTTTATGTACAAGTGGGAGCTTTAGTCGAATCTTAATTTTATTCGGTTACCTACAAATAACAACTGCCATTTAAAAAAAAGCCCTATTTTTTCTGGTTTATACAGTGGAGAACACGTTTGATGCTGTGCCTATGTTGCCTACTAGACAAGTTCACTTGCTCACTTGAGAAAAGCAGCAGGAAAATACTCAGCAGTAAAATTTATTAAAATATTACTATGTTAAAGATAGCTGCCTCTCTGTCCAGCAAACCTCACACAGTTCACTATGAATCATCTTCAGCTTCTGATTCAAACCATGCTTGGACTTTTGGGTTTGGTGGGGAAGACTGTCAAGTTTACCATGGGTGACCAGCCCCTGCTGTAGGAAGCCCCAGGCAGGACCTGACCTGACTCTACCCAGCTGTGAGAACAAGTTTTCCATCAGACCTCAATGCTGCCAGGTGCTGACCGCCACAGCAGGAATTTTTAAGGAACTGACGTCAAACTTGGTTGTGATTTCAGGCATGAGCACAGCCCTGGCATGCATGGACACCTTCTCCTGCCACCCCAGCTTCCTGGCAGAACCACCAGTGTCCCTGCACAAGAAGTTCAGGGCAGGAATCAGAGCAGCTTCTGCAGTTCAAGCCCCTGAGGGACACTGAGAAGCAGGATGTGATCATCAGAGCTGGGATTCAGTCAGGAAAGCAGAGATAACAACCACACCACTTTATTAGCAGAAGAAAAATGACCCTTGGGCTCTACACAACAGATGTGTCACTGTCATGGTTAAGGGATGAAAGAAATGACACAGCCCATCATCATAGAGCAACTCAGCTCATCTTCTAAGTGCTGATGCAAGGCTGTGGTACTCTGTACTGGAGCAGTACTGGCTGGACTACCCAGTATCTGGAAATCTCCAATTAACACAGGACATCCTGCAAATCTATCTGGACATTTCTGAGCACATGAGAAACAAGGACAGGTCTGGGAAAATCCAGACATTTTGTGGTCTATTTTCAGAGATCATGAAAGCCAAAATTAACATTTATAAGGATTAAAAAAAAAAAAAAAAAAGCTTGTAAAAATGGAAGTGAAAATTAATCTCTTTTAATGCAATGTTCTCAAGTCCAGAAAGAGAAAGTTAAATAGCATGAGAAAGACATGCCTCAGAGGTCGGCGCAGTAAACAAGGTCTGCCTCCTTCCATTTCTTTTGCTGGAACCAGCACATGAATAATGAGAGAGTTAGAGAACAGGAGGAGGATGGGGAAGGCATGAATGAACATGCACAGGCATGCTCTGTGTGTCAGGAACTACTCCTCTGACCAAGATGGGTATATATAAGTGCAAGTCTTTGCTAACCTATTTGAGAAAAAAGTTGAACCATGGCACTTACTGCTATGGAGTCACTCTTATTCTCTTCCTCTTTATTCTTTTTATTTTTAAACCAAACAACCCAACCCCCCCTAAAGCTTTCAGATTTGTTTCTTGCAGGACAAAAATGCATTACTGACATTTTAAAGTTCTGTGAGAAATAAAAATACTGTTTTCCAGACAGTTGTACTACAAAGATCCTGCACTGCATATTGGGCTGCATTTAAACTTGAACCCAGTGTTTTCGATTCTCTTCCTCCATCTCGGCCCAATGAAACCACATTTACCCTGCAACTGATACCTCACTAGCTTCGTTCCAATCTGATGTCTGATTTCCTGCCTCTCCTCTTCAGATGTCCTCTGCAAGATGTTTTTGTCTTCTAATTCTTTCTTAGATGGTCTGTTGCCAAGCTTGATAGCAAGAGTATCCCTTCGACGAATTTTACTTGCCAAAGAGCCTGAGGAAAGGAGGAGAAGGGTAAATTCAGTTCATTCATACTTAGGTTAGAGACACAAACTCTGAGTAAGAACTTGAATACCTTCCAGAAGCAGCCATGTTCCCACATGCAGAAGAATTTTAATAAACATCAAAAGAGAAGTAGTTTTAGCTCAGTTCACAACAATAAAAAGCTGAAAGGCTTGGATGAAAGAGCTACCAGCCACATTGATAGGGGAGTTTCAGAAACATCACCTGTCATGTGTGAAGTGCCAGGATAAAAATGACAAATTTATACTTAAGTGTCTTTGAACTATGATACATTACAGGTTGGTTTATTTATCCCCTTAGTATATCTAGCAAGCTGTTGCTCTTTTTCTTCAGCCTTAAATGGTTTAGTCTCACTCTGTCATAATTTCCCTCATTCTCTCAATTGTCTTTCAATCTAATACCACTTTGTTCTTGTATAGTGCTTTTAGACTTTAACTGATTTGTAAATTAAAACAAAAATACAGTTTAGAAAAGTGCTCTGAGTGCTTGTAAAATGACCTAGACAGGAACCCCCAGGCACTGAAGCAATCTGTTTGTCCATAAAACAGATATAGTAGAGACAAGGGCCATGCAATTTTGTTAGCCATAGCCACAGCCAGATGGGGAAGGAAGGGTATTTTTCATGGCCTTTAGTCCTTCCCTTGTATCTTGATATTTTGACTGAGGGGGCTACCTATGTCCTAGGCTGGCAGATTTTCACCACATCATAACACAGTCTGGTAACACCACAAGCTCCCAGCTCACTTCTCGTAAGACACATGCTGCTGTCTGAATACATGATTTTTTGGTTGCTACCACTTTGGATGGTATTCAAACCAAATGCAGAACTGCAGAAACTTCAGCCTCTTGATCTATCTGGCACATCAGCTTCTGCTGCACCAGTGGCCAAGGAAAAAACATAAACGTTCATTTTCCCTCATCCCCCTTTGGTGCACAGTACTTCGATTTCAGGCAAAGGTGCAGCCATTGGCTGAGCATGATCAGGGAACTGATTCTATTGAAAATCAGCTCAACAACAGCCACCATTGCAAAAATAAACATTTTTGCTGGCCTAAGGGAAGAATGAACAGCTGGGAGCAGGGATTAGGCAGAAGGTGAGCAGGACAACCCCCCTCAGCAGCAGCAAGGACATCTGTCAAATTAGGGTGATAATATAGTCATGACTCCAGATGAAATTTCAAAGCTGTGAAAGTAGATGTAATCCACTGTGATCTCCTCTGCCTGTTAAGGTGCTCCAATGCTTAAAACATCCTGATCAAAGAGGAACAAATTACTTTGAGACAGTGAAGCTGCTGATTGATGGACTACCTCTACTGTCTACCAAAGACTGTTACTCCCACAAGACACTTTGTGATATCTAGAGCAGTGCTCGTGTGACTAGCTGAAAGTCACACTGGTGTTTTAACAGCAGAGGTTCATGACATGGGCAAGACAAATCAATGGCTTTCTGATGTCCTAAAGTGTGCGCTTTTTTCCACCCTCATGTTCTTCTGAGCCTGTTCCTCCTATCTCCACTCCTATCCTTGCAATGCTTGATCTGCTCTCACCATTGCATAGGTCCCAGAAGGTTTCTGATCACAGCTGTTAGGGAGAAGTGGGACACCCATTTCTCTGTAGTGGCGAAATAGTGAATCATCTAAACCCACCCCATGCAGCCATACCTCTCTTTACTTCACACTAGCATGGGTCAGGCATGCTCACGTAATGCAATGGGGAAAAGGTAATGCAACTTCTTGGTGGGATGCTTACTTTCAGCACTTGCATTATCATCATCATCATCATCATCATCTGTGTACAGTATTGGCCCATCAGAGTCTGAGTCGCTGCTGTGGCTCTCTCTGCTGCTTTCACTCTCAGGAGGAGCAGCAGTGTCAGAAGCCTCCTCCACCAGTTCAGAGTGTGCCTGGTCAGGTGCCTCCCCTTCCTGGTCTTCTTTGGTAGCTAAGCTGTCAATTCATAAGCAGACATGGTGTCACATTAACGTAGGCAGCACAAAACACAAATGGGACACAAACTGTATAAGCAAGTGTGAAAATAAAAGTTCTGTTATTCCAATTAACTTCTCTCTTTCTAAAAAAATTACATATATAAAACATACATAAAGCATATAGATATGTACATGTATGCGTATGTATGTATGAAGACGTCAGGCCCACTGTAGGAGAGGATCTGGTTCGAGACCATCTTAAAAATCTGAACATGCACAAGTCCATGGGACCCGATGAAATCCATCCGTGGGTCCTGAAGGAGCTGGAGAATGAAGTTGCTAAGCCACTGGCCATCATATTTGAGAAATCATGGCAGTCAGGTGAAGTTCCTGACAGCTGGAAAAAGGGAAATATAACCCCCATTTTCAAGAAGGGGAAAATGGATGACCCGGGGAATTACAGACCAGTCAGTCTCACCTCTGTGCCTGGCAAAATCTTGGAACAGATTCTCCTGGAAGGCATGCTAAGGCACATGAAAATCAACAAGGTGCTTGGTGACAGCCAGCATGGCTTCACTAAGGGAAAATCCTGCCTGACCAATCTGGTGGCCTTCTATGATGGGGCTACAGAACTGATGGACAGGGGTAGAGCAGTTGATGTCATCTACCTGGACTTGTGTAAAGCATTCGACACTGTCCCACACGACATCCTTGACTCTAAATTGGAGAGACATCAATTTGATGGATGGACCACTCGGTGGATAAAGAACTGGCTGGATGGCCGCACGCAAAGAGTTGTGGTCAATGGCTCAATGTCCAGCTGGAGACCAGTAACGGGTGGTGTCCCTCAGGGATCAGTGTTGGGACCGGTCTTGTTTAACATCTTCATCGGTGACATGGACAGTGGGATTGAGTGCGCCCTCAGCAAGTTTGCTGATGACACCAAGCTGTGTGGTTTGGTTGATACCCTGGAGGGAAGGAATGCCATCCAGAGGGCCCTTGACACGCTTGTGAGGTGGGCTGATGCCAACCTCATGAAGTTTAACCATGACAAGTGCAAGGTCCTACACCTGGGTTGGAGCAATCCCAGGCACAGCTACAGGTTGGGCAGAGAAGAGATTCAGAGCAGCCCTGCGGAGAAGGACTTGGGGGTTCTGGTCGATGAGAAAATGAACATGAGCAGGCAGTGTGCACTTGCAGAAGTCCAGAGAAGGGCCACGAGTAAGACCAGGGTACTGGAGCACCTCCCGTACGAAGACAGGCTGACGAAGTTGGGGCTGTTCAGCCTGGAGAAGAGAAGGCTGCGTGGAGACCTCACAGAAGACTTCCAGTATCTGAAGGGGACCTATAGGGGTGCTGGGGAGGGACTTTTCATTAGAGACTGTAGTGACAGGACAAGGGGTAATGGGTTAAAACTTAAACGGGAAGTTTAGATTGGATATAAGGAGGAAATTCTTTCCTGTTAGGGTTCTGAGGCACTGGAATAGGTTGCCCAGGGAGGTTGTGAATGTTCCATCCCTGGCAGTGTTCAAGATCAGGTTGGGCGAGGCCTTGGGTGAGATGGTTTAGTGTGAGGTGTCCCTGCCCATGGCAGGGGGGTTGGAACTAGATGATCTTAAAGTCCTTTCCAACCCTAACGATTCTATGATTCTATGTTACAAAAAAAGTTGCAAATGATCTGGAATGATGTGCTGCAAAGCCTGTACAAAATAAAATGCTAATTCTATCTTATTGCTTGTGTGATGCGACCAACAGTGCATAAAGGTTACTAAGAAGAGAAAAACAGCTCATAAAGTTGGGGGTGAGAGAAGAAAGTCATAGAGCAGATGGGAATGTAAAGCTTCCTGTTCTGTATCTCTATCTATTTTAAATACAGTTTTACTGCTGTTAAGTCCAAAATATTCATGCCTATCACTGATGAACATTGAAAACAGCAGCAGAGCACTGTTTGCCTTAGGAAAATCTTTATGGAAGAGCAGAGTAAGGGGAGAACAGTACAGTATCATAATGCTGACACAGATGTACTAGCAGGAATTTAAAGGAGTCTCTAGGCCACTGACATCTAGACTAAACCCTCTTGGGTTGTTATGAAAGTTCCTGTGGCAGGGAAAAGACAGATTAATAAGCCAGTTTAATTTGCTGCCAACTATTTCTTTTAAAAAAAAATGCAATTATGACCTTTCTCTTGACTAGATTTTGTAGTATCTGAGACCTAGACAAGCTACTAGGCAGTGACAGACCAAACACCTACTAAGCAAGGCCTGAAACTGTCATTTTCAAGTGTGCAAGTAAATTCAGCTATTGAATTGAGAGCTTTAGCAGAGAGATACTTAATGACATCTGCAAAAAACCAAACCAAAACAAAAAAACCCTTGTAACGCAGCAGTATTTCTTGTTTGCCTTTATGAGAGGGAAATAAAAGTGTTACCAGCTACTGGCTGATACTGTGCTGTGAACACAGTGGTCTCATTAAGCCACACGATGTAGGAGGCAGGTTATGAGCAATGACCTTCTTGGGAAAAATGAGGTACAGCAGGTGACTGGCTCAAAGGCACTCTCAAGGAACAAAATGTGCTGGAATGCAACACAAACCATTACCAGTCAGCAGAAGAAACAGAAGAGCTCCCCATGTGCCTGCAGCATCCCTTACTTGAAGAAACGTGGCTTCCTTGGCTGTGGGTCTTACCATTCACCCATGACAGCCATACCACCTTACCTCTTTGTGTCTCCTCCACCCGCATCTGGACCACTGTCTAGGGCATGGCTGTCATCTGTGCCATGCTCAGCCTGGAGAGGAGGCTTAGCATCTGATCCGGGGACAGCTGGCCCTGCCGCACAGCCATCTGACACTTCTTGGGCATCTGAAGAGACAGTGGGCTGACCAGATCCAGCAGGAAAAGGAGGTGGAAGCGGAGGTGGAGGAGGGGCAGAGGTGGGAGGAGGGGGGACAACAAGCTTGCTTGCTTGGTTTGCATCCTCCGTTTCTGAAATTAGTATGGAAGGTTGCTCAGGTTCGAGTTTTTTTGCCTTTACTTCCAAACTGTTGGCTGTGGCACCTGAGGGGGAAGAAGCAGCTCCATCTGGTGCTGTTCGTGGGGCTGAATGTTTCCCAGTTTTTTTCTTGCCCCTGGGAGTCCCTGATGTGCTCGATTTGCTGGAAGTCTCCTTAGAGGCCTTGGGATGAGATGATGTGGATGGAGATGGTGATGAAGAGGACTTGGAGACTAGCGTTTTTTTCACATGAGAGGAACCAGCTAAAAGAAGAAAAGAAAAAGCCTTTTACAGTCTCATAACTATGTGAATTTTGCTCCATTCCTTCTGCATGTATTGACATGCTGGTATTTAAAAAATGAAAAACATTACACTTGATACTTATACAATCCATTTATGTGCTTGAGACAAGTAAATGTTGCTGTTCAGATTTCACCTTTAAGATGGGAAAAACTGAAACCATGCTAGAATCAAAGTCTCAGGCAAGAACAGTGGAGAGGTTCAACCTTACAAATGGGTGATTCTAGCATTCTGCATTGGCCCATTAAAATGTGCCTGGGCAAAAAGAATCCACTATTTATTCCCAATGTGTTTAGTGCCCTATTTAAGAAGAAAAACCCTGCTACTAGAGGTTAGATTAAATTGTGTGACCCTTCCTATTATGTGAATTTTCATCTGAGCCCTAGGAGAACACCATGATTTTCCTTATGCTTTTCAGTGAACACCTCAGGACCATTACAGATATAAATTACTTTTCACAATGTTATTGCAAGTGGTGTACTCCTAGCTAATGGCAAGCAGCACAGGGACAGCAAACCAAGATGTACTTTCAAGTCCAGCTGGGCGTGTTCATAAAACAGAGGCAGAAACAACTGATCTCACTCAGCAGAAATGCTCTCCAGAGGCATTGAAGGCCTCTTGCATATACTGGGAGTTCTAATCTTACCAGTGACCAACACAGGTAGCCTTGAAAATGTAGTGAAACAAGGTTTTGACACTAGCTGTACAAGCTAGTCCTGAGTTGCTGCTGTTTAATCCTGTGACACACACCATATTGAAGCATTTATGCACAATGCCTAAATTTGAAAGATATTTCATCCAGCCTGCATGCCCATATGCATTCCATCCACATTTCTGATTGCTGTGTTGATGCACCCATCATCTGGACCGAGAGCTTCAAACTTCTGCCTTTCATTTAAAAAGCAATAAAAAAGACAACTATCTTATGATCCAGTCCTTTTCATCAAAATGCATCCAACTCAAACACGTCTGCTGTAGTAAAAATGCATTATCCTCCAGAGAACAAATGAAAGCATTATAAAGCTACATAGCAGCCTTGCGGCTAAGCTTATTGAGTCAAACAGAAAGCTGTAACAAAACTCTCCTGAAAGGCCTACTTTACTTATAAGCATTTAAACAAAACCAAAACCCCAGCAGATTAGGATAGGCCCAAAATACAGATACTGGCCATAACAAGCTCACGATATAAAAATAGCTTTCACAGTGAGAGTGTTCTCAGTCTCACAGATGGAAAACAATTCAAAAGACACATTATACTGTCCTCTTCTGTGGCTCAGTATTATGATTTATAAACAGAGTGCTGTGAGGCTTTCAGTACATCTGGAAAAATCCACAGAAACTTCAGGCAAATCACTGTCCCTCTTTGTGCTGCAAGGTCATTGTAAAGGGCACTGTACCGAATCCACTGATACTGCACTAAGCATCCACATCAAGTACAGATCACTAACTTAATTTACCAACAAATCAAAAGGAAGCAAAGAAATGGTGTAGGCTGGAGTTCCTAACTGCAGTGGAAACAGATAGTGGCTCCAATCTGCATATCATTTAGCAGAAACCTCACTGAGTAAGTGTATGGTAGTAAGAAAGGGCTCTGGTTCTCATCCAGCAAAGTGCTTCAACACGGGCTGGAAGTTCAGCAGAACCAGTTACATGCTTATACTTAAGAAGTCCAGCATAATACAGATATACAGCCACATTATAATTATTGCTGGGAAAATGTCAAAAGATGTTTCCACTGGAAAAAAAAAAAAAAGCCTTAAATTATTCTCAGAACCTTTCTGGACCTGCAATCAAGATACAGAAACTGGAATAATTTCTCCCAAGAAAAATCCTCCTGCATTTTTTTGTAGGTCAAAAGTGCTATTGCTAATGTTGCTTTTGACTGGGCTGGCTGACAATTTTCTGTCATGCCTCTTTGTTGGTGGAAGATTTGAATTTTGATTAAATGAAAAATTTCACGGCTGTTATTTGCCTTTTGGCACATGTCCATGCTTGTGTTTAAGTCCCCTTCTCCCAGCTCCACTACTTCAGTTTGAAAACCTGCTTTGATACCCTCAGGAGAGCTATGGCTCAGTTGTTACTCATACTCCTTTTCTCCTTCACAGGATGGATCACTGGCTATATCATGCATTCACTTTCACAGGAATCCAACAAATCTCTTCTACTAATGGTGCTCCCGGTCAGCTGTACTTACAAAGTACTGCCTCAATTCAAATGATCACAATGTACTTTAAATGTTGGAAGAAATTACCATAAGAACAGGTACTATTTTATATAAGGGATACATGGATGTATTTTACACCACTGCGGTCTCAAGCACTACATGATGTTTCACAGCAAGACTACTGGAAGACAAATCTGGAATATTAATGTATTTGAATTTAAGAACTTGGATACCCGAGTTTGTTACCAGCCACTGGTCTGAACATTTCTTAATGTAACTGGCTGTTTTATTTCTGCTGTTATAAGGTTCCTTCACCTAAGAAGAACTGAGTTTTCCAGCTGCATGTGAAATACACGCAGCAAATTCCGGGTTTTCAAAATGTTTATGCTTCTGGTCATCTGATGCAGTGGGGACAGTTAATACCAAGTTAATGGACATTTTATGGCAGAGTTATTATTGTAACTCTAGCAGTCTTGCAATGTTTTCAAACAGTCCTCTTCTGTATGCTTCAAATACAAAATGTGCCAAATTGTACAAGCTACAAAGGGGTATAATTGGGAAGAAAACTGGAGGGACTGAAGGGCTTTCAAAGACTTACAGAGGATTGAAAACGCAAGGCTTATATAAGTTTATCAGCGCATATATACAGCCCATTCATCACAATACTGCTTGTGTTCAAATTATATTTGGAGGTTTTAATTTTGGTCATTCTCTAAATTACAGCTATTCAAACTCAAAATCGGTACCTTAAAAACAGCTACTTATAATCTTTAATCTAGTATCGCTGCTGAATTTTGGTTTAAAAGTATAGGGATAAACACATCTGCTATGTGCCTGATGATTGACATTTTCCATCTCCAGTGCACATTTAGAATCACAGCAAGGCAGCAACCACCTCAGGGAAGCCTGGCTATTTCTAATGGTTACAATTCTTTCAATTGTTTTGCTTGTTTTTGTTTGGTTTGGTGTTGTTGCTTTGTTTTGTTGGGTTCTTTTTTTTCAAGTAAAACAGCTGGTCCTCAACAATCTTCAAAGATGTTTTCATAGTTCTACCTTTTATCTCTCTGAGATCTTATAATCTTGTCAAATTAACTGCAATAGTAGATAGCTCCATCAGAAAGTTACACCAATGCCATAGCAATTTTACTTTGGGACACCTCATATGTTTCATTTCAGAAGTCACCTTTTTCCCTGCTGATTCTTCAGCAGTTCTTTGGGTTATTTTGTTGCCAGCATTCACACACGAACTGGGAATTCAATATTGTCTCTGGTGTGCTTGGTGTTGTGCACACATTCTTTAAACAGCAAAGTGATCTGTCCGGGGTGTTTGCAGACAGCAGAACCAGAGCTCGACGGGAAGCTGAGCAGGAAAAACATCCATGGCATGCTCTTTACTAACGCTGCTATGTACAAAGGCAGAAGTTATTGTCAGACCAAGCCAAGCACCCCCATGCACATGCGCCCACCAGAACTGGCACTGCCTGTGCAGTACTCACCAGTGTCTCGATTTGCACCGTGACTTGTTGGCTTGGGTGGTGGGAGAGAAGGCTGCTTAGCAGGAGCCTTTCCCTTTTTTTTAGCATGAGGTGCTTCGTTACTCTTATGGCTGGTGGTGGACGAAGCAGCAATAGCGTTTTTTGGTGGTAGTGGAGCTTTTTTAGATTTAGGCTTAGGCTTGGGTAGTGGCGGAGCATGGGATGCTGGTATTTCTGGGCAGTGATCAGTAGTGCTCTCTATGGATAAGAAAGTGAACAGAAGCCAACACATATAACGCCACATACATTCAACAACAAGCTCAACAACAATGACTACTTTTTGCTGCTTGAGCTCTTGGGAATCAAGAGAGACTTCATCTTCTGCCTCTTACTGAAGTATTATCCCAGAAAAAATTACCATCCATCTCAATTCAAGTCCTCCTCATGGAAGATTTTTGCCTGGCACTTCTCTCAGTCTCATCTACTCTAGACCTGCAAGGATCATTCCTAATGTTCAGTATGCCCAACTAGACTACTGGCTGAAAACTAAAGGGAAATGACAATTACTCTTCTAACAAATTCCCTCAGCTTCTTTCCAGCCCTCTGAGAACAAAAGGCTATAAAACTCAGATTCACTTGAACCTGAATGTGAACAGTGCCATTCTCTCAGCCATGGGTTCAAATATGGCTATGCAGCTGAAACTTTCCTCTGAAGCAACCCCACACTCCTAAGCTGCAAGCTGCTTACTAACAGCAACTTTATTTTGGGTATATTCCCCAGGGTATTTCTACCCTTCACAAAGAGATGAAGCTAAATCAAATAGCATATCATTTGCCATGGGAACGCTCTCCTCTCCTGCAAGCTCTTTGGGTACTGTTACAAGACTGCACTTTCAAGAATCATCATTTCCTTAGTGAATAGGAATTTGGACTGCATATATGTCATGCAATAGAAATGGCTCTGTAGAGTGAAAGAGGCAGCACTGAGGACCCAATGTCCACAGTGTGCATTTCAGGAGACGGCTTTGGACTAGCTTCAGGCTAGTGCTATAGATTGCATGCTCAGTAGCGCTGGGAGCACAAGTTCCTGAACGCATGTTTTGGCTTAGTTTCATCTAAAAGAAACCTGGCTTGTGTGTTCTGCAAACCAAAGAAGGGCAAGTGGGAACGTGTCATGGAAATTAACTTCAAAACTGCAAGCCTAATGCCAACTGTACTGTTAATGTAGGTGAGCCATTTATAATCAACATAAAGTTTTGCAACATAATCACTATGGTTGTAAGACTAGCTGTTCCTAGATGGGAACAGCTGAAGTTCCCAGATGGGAATCTTCATCTATTCACCTACACCAACTCTGTCCATTTGGCCTCAAGACAGCCTTCCCAAACCTTCCAGAAAAAGAGTACCATAAAAGCAAGAGCATACCACCAGAATTATATTGGCTTTATTTTCATGTTACTATAAACTACAGTGGTTGGGGAAGAAAGGAGGCAAGCAAACATTGCAAGGACTTCTATCAGTCACTTATCACTCAAGAGAAAACCAATTCATTCCTTGCAGTATCTTCTTACTAGAGCCTCACAGTTACATATATTAAATGTCCATTCCTCATGCTCCTCCTTCCCATATAAAAGATTCCCAAGAGATAAGCAGCACCTTTTCATTCTAAGATTAGTAGATGAAAAACAAATAACATGTTTGACAACAGATACATTCTTCATCTCAGAAACAAAGCCTTTTCAACCTCTGGCTTAAGGCTTGTTAACATGGACCTAATGAGTCACCTGCAGTTATTAAAAGCAGCATGCACACATTATATCTCTTAATGAACTGAAGGAATTAACACCACTAGTCCAGTGGCTTTGTCCTTCATTTACAGCCCATTATAGACCAATACAGTTTTGCTAATATTTTGCAAAAACCATTGCATAGCAACGTTTTACAGCTTTCAAACAGATTCTTCTGAGCAGATTCTTGTACTGCCTTTTTGTTTTACAGAGAAAGAACTCGGAACCAGATACAGACTTTGGAAAAGAAAGAAATATACATATTTGTTACATTTTGTGCCCTCCTTTTAGAGCAAAATGCATCTCCTTGTGAAATTCTACCTACCTTCATTCATAGTTGAAAAACTCATTTAATTCTGAAAAAGCAGGACATTTAAAAATTTTAACTCCATTTATAACAAACATGGCAAAAGAAGATTTTATATTTTAAAGATCTTGAAGGCCACAATGATCAGAAAGAATTTCAAGTGTAAAAGATTTTTTATGTACCTTTTACTTATAGGTCCAACAGGCTAAAATTTTATTTACTAAAAAGAAAAAAAAATTAAAATTTGTGTACTTATACACCATTACCATGTTTTGTTTTCTGTCATATAAGCAGAGAAAATACTGAAAAGAGAATGATGACCTAGTAAAAAGAAATACATCAATCACTGTATTTTAAAGTAAAACAGTGCAATTATTTAGAATCTCAGTCAATCTACATTAAAGTATGTAACAGATTAAATAATGTATATTAGAATTTTTCTTCTGATTCAGGAATAAAAGTACAAAATACAGGGCTAAAGCTTTACTTGTTGCAAATAACTATATCTTAGTGAAAACCAACTAATAAGTTTTACATTTTCTTTAGAGAAATAACAAAAAGCTATAAATGAAAACAAAAAAAGTAGTTCATTCACATCAAAGCTCTTGCTTGTAGGCTTCAATTATGATTAAAACTGGCAATTTATATAACACTGATTTTAAATAAAATACTATGCCATCGCTGGGATCATTTTTCTCTAGGATCACTCTTTCCAAGCTGTTATGTACATCACACCAAAGACTGGCAGACCCTTTGTGCTCAGCAGCATCCTATCTGCTCAGACAGTTACAGCACTCACCGAGTCTTGACTGCCCCTTCATTATGTACATGCCCTTTCCTTGGCCTTGACCAATGAATCTGCTTTTTGCACACAGCCATGAAGGCTATAGTGAAGATGATTACCTTTGACCACATCATCCCTCTTGTCATCTTGTTAGCTTTTTTGTTTTTGTCTTTGTTAGCTTCCTCTTTTTTATCTCATCAGATACAAACTTGACTGCTCCCAGTGTTTGTCCTATCTTGCTCAAACTATTCTTTTTCATTTACTCTTGGGATATGGATTTCCAGTTCCTACCTGAACGTTATACCAAAGAAGCAAGGTTTTGAAGCAGATGTTTCTCATTACTATTCTTCTGCTGCCTCTCAGGCTTTGTGAACAGTCACTGTCCTCCCTCAAATTCCCCTCTGCTGTTATGCTAAAGCTGTCCATTTTTAGGCTGCTGGCATTGTGCTTGTTATCCTGGTCTGGTTCCCTCTTCTTTTTCAGTGCCTAGCCACAGTATCCTCTCTTTCAGTGCAAGTATGTTGAAGCTTTTTGAGGGTTTTCTGCATTTTTGTAAGACTTTACAATAAATCCCTGGTATATACACAAGTACTGTAGCAATACAAATAACTAATAATGGCAACAGTGGCTTGATCTTGAACAGGACAGGGATGTCTGATGTCTGTAAATGGCTCCAGATAGAATTATGTTGTAATTGTACCCCCCTAACATGATTCTGCTTGAATATGGACCCTTGGTCTTCATGCCTGCTCTTTCTTTTGCATCTTTTGCCAAAACAAGGAGGCATCTGAGTCAGTTCAGACCCATCTAGTTGTTCAAGCCAATCTCCCAGGTACCTCAGCACCAGCTGCAACATAGTCATATTACTGCTGTTTTTCTTAATGTAGACATCTGTACATCACAATCTGACCTTCTAACTAAAGGTCTCAAAAGACCATCACATAGGACTATTTTTTGTTCACTGCTACCTCGATCAAGACATCTGCTGTAAAAACAATCTGTCTATAAATTACTCTTTAAATAGAAAAGCAAAGCAAATATTAATATCTCATTAAGCATTTGATTCAATATGTTTATGTTTTGAATATATTTTCCAAAGGTCAGATTTTCAAGAAAGCTCATTTTGAGATGAGATTTTCTTGTTTCCAGAAACTGTGGTTGGGGCCAGACTCAAAGCTGTGTTCTCATGTAAACACCTAAATGATGGTCAGGGTTACAAAGTACTCAGTATACAACAGCTCTTGCGGGGATTCGTGAAGCCTCAAAGACTTTCAGCAAGATGCCAATGTGCCATATGCACTGGAAAATCAGATTATTTATTTTGGATGCTAACTGTGGGACTTTTTACAAACTCTGGACCAAACAGACCTATGAAAATCCTGCCCATTGTTGCAGAAGCCATACATGACTGGTTTGTATAATGCAATTTTTTTTTTCTTTACCTTTGTAAACTTCTAAGGAACCAAAGGCCAAAGCTTTTCCACCTCAGGACTTTGTCATACAGTGCTGATATTTTTGTTTCTGCAGCTAGAGCAGTGACATAAAGCTACCTCATGGAAAACCAGTAATGCTGTAGCACAAGCATATAATCTACATCAACTGCAAAGCATGCTTCTCCTGGAAAAGGAGCACAACTGAGTGGAGTAACACTGTGTAAAATGGAAGCTGCAAATAGCACATGATTTGCTGTCTTTTGCAGGGTAACTTCCTGCAAAATAAAACTCACTAAGAGTTTTGAGAATCATGAGTTTCCTTTCCGGTGTGCACAGAGAGCTGTGTTTAGATTAATCAAAATCCAGGAAGCTGCCATTCAGGAATATGGGACATAGGGCAACACAAGGTGTCATTTGTTTCTTTTTTGGACTCACTGACTATGCTGATGCAGGTGGTCAACTCATACAAATCCTTTCATAAACTTCAGATTCAGTCAGCTCTATTTTTGTTCCTGCTATGCTATAAAAATTCTGTTCAAGAAAAGACCCATTCTAATTGTTAGAAAGCTTCCTTTAATTTCCAGTCTAAATGTATTTCAAGGCACTGTTTATTCCTTTCTACTTGTGCCAGCATTGTCCTTTAGCCATGTTCTCTCCTGGCTATATACCAACTGTTACATTCATCAAACACACTCAAGCTCTCTCAGGCTCCGTTTTGCTAGGCTGAACAAGAACAGCTGTCTCATGATGCTTTTTGCAGCTTTTTTCACTTTTGAATTATTCTTTCTTAGAGATGGATGAGCAGATCTGTATGTCTGCAGACTTCTAGATCTTACTCTGTGATTTCAGCAGCACCATGTCCAAGAGGCTGTGTAACAGAGACAGTATAGAAAACAGGAGAGAGGAGCAAGGGACAGGTGTAACATCTGACCTAAAGCAACCACGTTCAGATATTTTGCATTGGTTCCAAGATAAAAAAGGAAAAAAAACAACCAACAAACCAAAACATTGACTGTAATTTTATATTGGTAACTGTCCAACTTTTGTGTAAAAAGTAAGCTGTTAAGAGAGAATACTAAAACATCTTTATTGTCAGCTGCACACTTTCACCATCTTTTGGCCTATGTAAGACTTGAAAAGTCAAAGGCATGTAGGCTTCTACATTCCCTTACACTTTCTGTATAGATATGCTCAAATAACTCAATGGTTAGTTCATTAAAATCATGTCTACCACCTTCTTTATGGAGCCATATTAAGGATACCTTTCCTATAAAAAAGAAAGAAAGTAGTAGCAGTTTTACAAATCAGTGGCTTTCCTCTGGCTCTCAACTTCTGTGGGTGAATGCCCATGCCTCTCATGTCACCCTACTGGCATGAGCCAGCCTGGCTGACTTAGTGGACAGGCTCTGCCCAACTATATCTTTATCTAGAGTAGCTTTCCTTTTAAGAAGATTTGGATTCAGCCTCATTTACATAGTTCAGGTGATGAATTGAAGATATACTATTCTTAGAACCGGTTCTAGCCAGCAAATAACTCAGCTGGCGTGAGAGATTCTTTGGGAGTCAGGCAAAAAAAAGAACAACATAACCAAAAAACCTTTTATGTATGGTGCTCATATCAATAATCTACAGAGCTCAGGAGTGTAGGAGGCCAGATAGGCATGCAAGAGGGAAGAAAGTCTGCCTTGTCTCTCACAGTGAGTGGTCTGCAACATCGGTTTTCTGAGAGAAAGCAGGCCCTTGGCTGAGATCCTGGAAGATGAGGGTTACTATCTTAAATTCAACAGGTTTTGTTCCACTTTGGGGGAATAAAACAAAGATTTCTGAGAAAATGAACCCAGAAAAATTGACTTTGAAGAACATTCCTTGGTAGAGAAACTAAAGCACTGGTCAGCAACAGTGCATGCTTGTAAGACCCGAGCCTGTCTTTTTTTGATACCCATGAGAAAAAGATTAAAGTTAATGTCAGACTTAAGGGAGAGCAAACCAAGAGGAAAGAACCTCTGAACCCAATGTACTAAGGCCTAGAACTTTTGCCAGCTCTGATATTAGATTTATCCTGTGGGGAAAAAACATTATGCAGATTTATCCCATGAATTCATTTGTAAACAGGTCTACAAACTGTTTCCTTCACAGAAGGACGAAAGAAAAGCTGAGAGGATCAGTCTGCTATCAGTGCCATAGGAATATTTCAGAAGCTTATGCTCTGTATCACCCAAAACACCCACAGCACCCGCAACAGAGCTCTGGCTTCCTGCAATGCAATTGTTTATCAAACACACCTGACTGATAGCATGCAGAAAGAAACTTCTTGCTGCTTTTTTCCTGGCAGTCTCATGCTAACGGTTACTGAGCCTTTCACTTCCTCAAGCCCAAGCTAACAATGAAATGTGAAAGTATCTACCAGTATCATGAAAACATTTACCTTGCTATGATAAAAATGAGCAAGACCTAAGTTTACAAACTGAACTCAGATACAAACTCAGGGTTCTGTGTTACATCTCTGTGCCAGAGACATTCTGGGAGGATGAAAGGAGAAAAGCAGTCCTGACACAGGACTGGGAGGTTTTACGATGTGCAGCATGCACGCTGTATGAGCATGCTCTGTCCCTATACCTAGGGAGGCAAACAGTGACAATTTTGACACCTATTCCACTGATGTGGCTTTTAGTCTTCTTCAACACTGCTGAATGGGCCAGAAAGCAGAGACTCCCTGGATCCCCTTTGCAATGCTCATACCATTCCTGGAACCTGAAGCATTGGGTTCTGCTTAGGCTACTGCAGGCAAGTGCCAGAGGTCAAGAGCCCTGACATGATGGTAAAGTTCAGTCTGCTGCCCAGGCAACCAGGGTGTACTTTGACACGTTGCCTGTCTACCTCCTGCTCTGTATCCCTTCCAGGGTGCTCACAGTTCAGCTGTTTATTTTCTGCAAAAGATGCTAGGGACCTTTCTCAGTCAAAACAAAAGAATTCAGAATTAAACTCAGTACAATCATAACGTGAATAAATGGGCCAGGAAAAGTATTTCTCCGATTCCATATCTGCAAAGCTTTATCCACCTATGACCTGGTTTATGTAAAACTGTCACCAGCTTCTTATTATCCTGCCATAAAGGAGAAATCTCCTTTTAAACACCCTGCCTGGATGACTGACATCATTACTACAAACAGTAATAGTTCCACTGTTAAATTGGCAAAAGGAATTCTTTTTCACCAAGCACAAAAGGCACCTGTGAACTGACAGGCACCAGATGGGGGTACACAGTTTATGGAGCTGCCTGGCAGCAGAGGGAACAGATTTCAGGGGTCATCTTTACCCACTTCTGCTTAACTCATTTTTACATTGTGTGGCTGAGCCCTTTCTTTGCCCTGTTGATACTGTATTTCAATGGCTCATGCTGAAACAACTTTTTTCCTATAACTTCTTCTAAGTCCCAACATATTATGCATTCTACCATGCATTGCGCTCCCATATTATTACAATATGCCTGTATCACTTATTCTTTTTAAGTTTCCAGCTCCAGTAGGCATCACCGTATTCATACGAGAAGGCCATTTTCAAGACCCACTGAACAAAGGAGCAAGTAAAGACCACCACCGTTGCATAAAAGCAATTTAAAATAACCTCAGAACTTTCAGGGGCTGAGATGCATTTTTTGGAATATTTTGATTCAGCCAGAGTTGGAACTGCAGCACTCTGTGCTACTACATGGCAGGAATTAATCCTGTATTACAAACATGGAAAGTGTACATAACATCCTTCAAGATTTACCCATAAGAATTCATGACTCTAAAAAGCCTACCATTAACCTTCCTGAAGATGAACTCCTTGCATCCATTACTCCTGGGATACTGTCCAGCTAGTATTCACTGCACCTATCTCAGTTCTCACGACAGAGGGCTGTGATCTGAAGCACCAGCATGTTTCATCGTCTGAGCAGAAGACAGTGTTTTCAGAATAGTTTCGGAAAAATTCAGAGTAACTGACATGTATTCACAGGGATTACCCAGTCAGTTGTACTGGATTTGCACTGTGTACCACTGCTGCTTATATGTGGAACTGATCCTTAACACCTTTTTTGGGGCAAATATTCCTCTGCAATAAATCTGTTTTCCTTTTCAGGGCAATTCAAGATGTTTACATGTAGAAGAACTTCATGTTTAGATATAGAAGGAAAGTATACTTAAAGTGCTTTGCATTTCTATACGGTCAGATTGGCATTATATGAAGCCTAGAACACCAA
Source organism: Pezoporus wallicus (assembly GCF_028554395.1). Lineage (NCBI taxonomy): Eukaryota > Metazoa > Chordata > Aves > Psittaciformes > Psittacidae > Pezoporus > Pezoporus wallicus. Next base: position 4,583,795 of record NW_026635157.1, read on the forward strand.
GTTTACTCCTTTTTGTTCTCCTTCCTCTATATATACTTCATTTTCTGAGATGGACTGGAGTGATAGCTGTATATTCTTCTGTACTGGGTCTACTCCTGAACAGAAATCTCTAATTTCTCCCTGTAAGGTCAACCCAACATATAGGAAGTGCAGGGTGTAATACTGTGTTTGAAATAGATATTGAACCTTTCCTGCTTCAGTGGAGTTCTACATTCTGCAAAGTCAGCCAGAGGGAATTTCAACAGAGTTAGAAATGTGTATTTCTAAAAAAAATCTGTACCTTAGGAAAACTTCCAAGATCTGACAGTTCCAAAGGCTGTATTTAGGGAGGGATGCATAAAATAGTAAGTGGTCTGATCTAACACCAAAGTTAACCTGAACCATTTTAAAGGTGTTTTCCATGGCTTTTATAATTCTTTTCCCCTGATCCAAGACACATCTGGTTCTAGTTGGCACCAAAAGATAGACATATTTAAATGACATGAAAAAGGCTGATCTTGTATTTCTATCTTGCTGAGAGACAGGAAGTACTAGAAATCTCATAAAAAAGGCTGTTCTCCTTGGAAATCCAGCCACTTTTTACATGGTCAAGTGATTTACATAGCTCAGAGAAGAATTCAAATTTTTGTGTTAGCTGAACTGACCCTCTCAACCTCCAGAGGCTCATTCATCACTAGGTAGAGGTTACTAGAAGGCATTGGAAAGGCTGCTCAGTCTTACAGCCAGCCATGGAGTTCTTGATCGCTTGTGTCCTTGCTCTTTCAGAAAATCCAATAAATGGAATAGTATTTAAGAAAACTTTTTGACAGGGAAAAGAAGTGGTGCATTACTTAAGATGCTACAGGAAGAAAACTGGTCCAAATCTTGCGATTCCGCATTAATCTTTACTTTTACCTTACTCAGTCAAACTCTTGTTTCCAAGGTAGATTTGAGTAGAGGCAATGCCAACATGAACTCTGGGACTGCTGAATATTTAGCAGTATTACTGCAGTTCATCTACAGAAAACCCTATAGTCATAAGGCGTATTTTCCATAAATGTGGTAGTGATATCGCCGCTTTCATATTTCTGCAGAACTGGATAGCAAGGGTTTAAGATCTAATGAAAACCAATAGAAATGAGTTGCTGCAGCTACTTATAAAATGATACATGGTTTTTAAGTGGCTTTAACACTTTTGAACATTCAACCCATGAGCCACTTCTACAATGATACTACAAGGTGATGGTGATGCATATGCACTTAGTGTCTTCTTTCACAAAAGGAAAACCTGAAACCAAAGCTTGCCATGGCCACGAGGAAAGGCTCACACTGAATTCAGAAATCAAACATCCTTGCACACATTTTCATGCTCAGACCATGCTTCTCTTTATGTCCTTACTACATCCACAGTAAAAGGCATGCCTACCAGTGAAGAAATAGTGATGTTTCACAAGTCTTACCTTTTCAGTAGGTTCTGCTGGCTTCTTTGCGGCAGATCAGAACTCATAGCATGTATTGGAAGACCGTGCTAATACTTTAAGTATGTAAAAAATATTTTGTGAAGAATGTGTTTGCTTACCTTTTTGATCCTCTTTTTTCCCTTCCAATGCTGATGCCTTCTCTGATGAAATACCATTATCTCCACTGGCTTTTAGCACATTTTCTTCCTGTATGGTTTCTTCACCAATGGCTATGGTGTGTCCATTTGAAGTTTCAAAATTTACTGTTACATCACCATCTGAAATGAAGATTAAAAAGCTGTTGCCTAGTTTAAGTGCTTCCTTAGCACCTATTAACAACCCACAGCATCCCTGTGCTTTCAAGTTTCCATGGAAGCAAAGCAGAAAGACTTACTCAGATGTGAAACATCCAGGCGGCAGATCTGATCTGAAAAGTAACTCTGTAAAGGAACTCTATAGGCTTCCACATCCTCTAGGTGGATACCTCTGCAGTAGTGGGCCTGGAAGTGCATGTAGGTTTTCAGGTCCAGCTTTGCATCTGTACACATTAGTGTCCCGTTCTCTTCCTCCCTGCACCTTCATTTACACAGCAAAGAAATGTGTGCATGGACCACAATGGAGCTGCAATGTCTTCCAATATGCCCCAAATATAGACAACTCGGGGGCAGAATTGCGTGACTACTGTGGTGCATCCCCGCAGGTAAATCAGTCAGGAATTCAGACAGAAGTTCTCAGAATATGTGTGCTCAGTTAATGAATTCAAGAATCAAGGTGAAGTCTTCCTGCATCCTGCATCACACACCATTATTACATTCTGCATTAAATTCTTTCCCAGCTCTGATATTTTACTCACCCAGACTACCTCAAATACAAAGTTCTTTTTAAAACCTGAAAAAAAACCTTCTTTCCCTTTTTATTTTTCTCTATATTCCTGAAAAATGCCACAGACTCTTGCCGGTTCACAGCTTGCTTTTGTCCCATATTTACTGCTTTCTGTTCTCTTTGCTATGATTTTCTTCTCTGGTCATTTCTAAGGCTTGCTATCCTTGGCTGCTCATGCCCCACCTGCAGTTAACCCAGATGACTGCTTTACTTTTGCAGGATTCTATTGATGGCCATGCAAAAATTATGCAAATTGACCGGCATCTCTTCTGGTTCCTCCTACTGATTCTGCATTAATTGTGGTAAATCCACTCTCCTCTTCTCCTCTTCCTTGCTGTGCACTATCAGACCTGGAGGTTTGGCATTTCTCTGGTTTCAGTACAACTACGCAGCCTCTCTCTTACCACCTCAGGTGCTCCACGGGTTAAGCTGATGGCTTCATTCTCACCCATACACTGACTTCAACTTGATCTGTAAAAACTAAGTTCTGCCTTCTTAACTTTGTCTCATTCACTCTAAGCTGGCAGTTGCACAAGGCTTCCTTCTTACCTTACCATAACATTCAATTTCTTTAGCTTCTCTCTTCCAAATGTTCATAAATCCATTACTTCCTCTCTGCTTCTGCGTATGGCACTTATTTCTGTCATGGTTCCGCAAACACCTCCTGCTTCCAAAGTGACACTTGCCATTTTCCGCTTGGTTGTTCTTCATCAGCATGAAACACTGTCATTTCTTACCTCTCACATTTCAAAACTCCATGTAATTTCTTCATTTAGCTAGTATCTCCAGTCGTTCCTTCTAACTGCCTTCGCACTGCTCAACAACCATCTTTCTGTATCTCCATTTTTAGCATCTTCAAACCAATTCTATATTCTTTCAAAATGATCCTTAAAAAACTGTAATTTTCATAAGACATGGAATACAGCACGATGAAGGCAACACCGACTGGATCGACAGCCTTCTTAAGATGGGAGGAAGGAGAGAAAATTGTTCATCTTTATGTCCTTTTCTCACTTTGCTCAACCTCCATAAGGGACCAAATTCCATTTTAAGAATGGAACAGAGGGTCAAGGACACTGATGACCAAAGCATACATACTTTTAGCACAAATTATATTATTTATGTTCAGATTGTAACCATCCTGAAATGTTACCACATTTCATTAATTATCCCAGCAGTCCAAATGCAATTTACAACCCTCAATGGACAAAGTGAGGCAGCTCCCCAGTAAAGCAGATAGTAAAACATCACAAATTCACAGATGGGCAAACTGAGGTATGGAGAAACTACATGTCTTGTTTTAAGACAAAGACAGTGGCAGAGACAAATTCAGAAGCCAGCTACACTGAATGTCATAGTCTGGTAATTAGCAAAACACTGCAAAGACAAGTGATGTCACATGTCAACAAACAAGCCCTTTACTTCTAACTATCAATGTGTATGATATGAACCATACACACTGATTCTTTCAGTATTCTTCTGCTCAGGAAGAGTAACACAATTTCTAGGAGAAAAATAATTCTGGAGATCATGGAATTCTTATATTCCCTCATAAAATGATAAATGGCTTAATTTCAAGCTACCGAAAGTTATTTTACTCACTTGACTTTTATTTGATCTTACAGAAGGTCATAGAATCACAGAATGGTTTGGGTTGGAAAGGACCTTAAGATCATGTAGTTCCAATCCCCCTGCCATAAGCAGGGATGCTTCACACTAGACTGTGTCTCCCAAGGCTCTGTCCAGCCTGGCCTTGAACACTGCCAGGGATGAAGCATTCACAGCTACTTTGGGCAACCCATTTTAGTGCCTCACCACCCTTACAATAAAGAACTTCTTCCTTATATCTAACCTAAACTTCCCCTGTTTAAGTCTGAATCCATTACCCCTTGTCCTATTTCTGTAGTCCCTGATGAAAAGTCCTTCACTGGCATCCTTGTAGGCCCCCTTCAGATATTGGAAGGCTGCTATGAGGTCTCCACACAAGATCAAGAATATTAGAAAGAATACCATTAGAAATATAAACAGATGTAGCACAGAGGTATTAACTATGGCTTACTTGTGTTTTTCAAAACACAAATTTTGGTTAATATCAGTTTCTCAACCTTACAGCATTTTGAAACAAATGGCATCTTCCCCACAGGTTTATGTCTGTGCCATTTGTGAATGTGGTCTGCGTGATAGTGGTAGGATCTATGCGACTCCAGCACTGGTACTTTTTGATATCTGAAATAGATGCTATTGATTTGCTTGGGGTTCCAAAGCCTCTAATTTTTCAGACAGGATTTTTGACATTATAGTCAAGTTGCTTTAGGCAGCAGACCTTGACTCAAAAAATATGTTAATCACTACCTCCAAAATATTCTGTCAAACAGTAAGTAGAAACCACAAAGGTCACATTATTTACAGGGAGCACCAAAATAGTTAAGGGCATGACCAGAAGTCTTGTGATATACCTATGGCAGGAGTTACAAAACACAAATCTCAACTCCAACTTCAGTTCTTTGTCAACTGGCCCAAAGACCCTCTCACACTCATCTTTGTCTCTGCATACCTATTTACACTACATGGAAACAATGCAATAGTGGTTTTATTATCCATGTTTAGCACTTAGTAGCTAAGTTCTAGTTAACATGTTATCACCTTGCTCTGGCATTTCCTTCAGCACTCCCCTTCTTATCAGCTCCTCTCTGCTTTGTCTTGTCGAAATCTTCCTTTCCAACACTAAAGAAAAAGCACAGTTAAGAATAGATTTATTCTCATACTGCCAATGCCTGTGAAATAGGTACAAAAAGATTTTTATTGTATAGTAACCTTGAGAAATCTCATTTCCTGTGATTCTGTAGAAGTAGTCTGGGTTTTCATGAATGCCCTTTGAAAGTATTGTTCCACACTTTCAGGCACAGAAGGTGAGGATTTATATGATCCGGTATCTTCAGCTGAGCAAGACTCTGTGAGGCTTCTTTTCCAGTCAATGGAAAAAGGTACTTCCCAGAATGAAACTGAACTCACCCTAGTGTAGGAATTTAACACGTAAAAGCATCTCTTTCCCATGGACTAGACTGACTAGCTTAGCTGGAGATACCTCCTTCTGCTTTGTAGATATTTTGAGTTGGGAGAAAGACAAATCCTGCTCAGAGGAAGCAACTCATGGAGTAGCCTTTGTGCAGCAAACTGTTTTAAAGGGAAAAAAAACCCAAACCAACCAAACCTTAAAGAGAGGCTAGAAAGTTGTGCTCTAAAAGGAAATAACATCCAGGCTGGTTGGCTTTCATGGAAAAAAATACATCATCCTGGTTTTAGTTTAAGAAAAAACTCAACATACATCAGAAAATTAAAAAAAAAAAAAAAGAAAAAAAAGTGTGTCATGAAGCATTTTAATTATTATGTTTATTTCCCATGGAAAAAATACTAAATAGTTTTATACGGAAAAGTGTTTACAGATGGCAAAACATAATAGGCGCCCACTGCACCCCACCCCTAAACCAACACCAATTTGCTCAGTGATCTGGGAAGCTACCATAATGATCCATGAAACAATGGTGCATGGACCATAAAAATGTGAGCATCACTTGTAAAATCCTGTCTTTGCTGTTAGGAAAAGTTAATCTTCTCACCCTGATCCTGTTTACACACAGACATCAAAACCCGAGTGATGCTTGGAGCTCAAACTGAGGGCATGCGGCAGAGCTTCAGCCAGCTATACTTTACCCTACTAATTCTATGCGATAGGGTTATTTATGTCATCAGATAATTCAAACAGTCTCTAGGGCCAGTCTAACTGTTGCATGCAGATTAAATACTGCAACAACTACTGTCGATCTCACTTGCACCAGCCCAGTTGGAAGGAACACCCATACAGTGAAGTGGCGGCTCCTGTGAAGGCACAGAGAGAGGCAGTTTGGCTCTTTTGAGAAAGTTACCCTCCATGCACAGCAAAACGTCTTTCCCTGCAGCAACTCAAAACCAGGCTGGCTGACCTCAGATGTTTGATGACGGCACTGCTCATGGCTTTTTACTCCCCCTCTCCACCATGGAAGGGGACAGTTGATCAGAAGGTGAAGCAGATTCTGTGCATTGAATTTATGTCTCACACTGCAAAGTGAGGGGATTCAGCAACTGCATCAATAGGATGCATTTCCCTGCCAAAATAGCACCAGCTCCAGGCAGCAGAACTGGGGGCAGTAACCATCTTGACTGGTCCAGATCAAACTACCTGTGCCTGAGAGATCAAGAGCTCATGAATGCAAACAGTACTGGCTCAAGAACATGTAAGTTGGCATTAGGTCAGTGTTTGTATACTCGAGCACTTTGTGGGATCTGTCTGTTAAAGACCAAATCTTCACGCCCTTCAAATCACATCTGACAATATAAAGGAGCCCATGACTGTAGCTGCAGCCTCTCAGTACAAGCCAGGCACCTTGGGGAGAGTGTGGCAGCCTAAACACAGATCAGGGTAGATTGGGTCCCAATTTTAAATGATGCAGGAGCTCTTCCAGTTTTTCTCCATTGTTTTTTAAGGTATATGCTTTGTAACTGTGTGTCACACATTGCCATGGCAAACAAAACACAGGAGCATGCCCTGTTCTTGCAAAGGGTTTTTAATATAGGTGAACATTCAGTCCAACAAAGACTGCTTTAAAAGAGATGAGGGGCCATGAAATCAGAGGACTATGTGGGCAGGCACAGATGGAGGGTCTTAATCTTTCTGGAAAGGTGTACTTTCCAGCAGAGTGAAATCTCCTTTGCCATAGACCCCAGCGATGAACTCTTTATGCATATACTTTATATCCCTTTTGTTGTTTGGAATACAAGTATTCTCTTATTTCAGCTTTACAAATATTATTGACTTCCTACTATTCTTCCTCTCCTCTTCCTTTCCACATCTCTCTTCCTGGGGACAGTGAACTGAGATGGTCTCTCATATATTTATTTGTAGGACTTACTCCAATACAACTTGAAAATGATGATGACCTTTACATGAAGTTCAAGAACACTGAATCAGACCCCACGTCAGTGTCTCTCTAGTTTTCAGGATGATATATTTTTTCAGTTCTACAATACTGAATGAATTATCATGGAAAATGTCAACTGGCATTAAAAGACATTAACTGCTTACATTTTTACTGGAAGAACCTTAAAGCATTTTATCAACATTGCATAGGTTTTGTAATATCCCTTAGACATAACTATTGCCATTTCACAGATTAGAAATTTATGACCAGATAAGAAGCTTAAGACCCAATCTTTCATCATCCAAAATGCTAGCCATGAGTAGAGTTTTATTTAAACTGATTAAGCTCTGTTAATTCAGCTTGAAAAGATAAGTTATTTAGAATACTATCTGGCCCATGGAAATAACATTAGAAATCATGCTAGTATCACTATGAGTGCCTTCATAATTTTATTTCCTACAAAGAAAAAGGAAGAATTTTAATTTAAATCAAAGTGTCCACAAATATGTCTCCTTCAATAGAATAATGAGTAGCCTGTCTACCTATGAACCTATACTGCATGCTATTTAGCCAGGGTGGACTCATCATTATAATTTATTGCTTATTACAGACTTTAGACTATATAAGATGTTTAAACAGACAAGTATGTTGACTATCACAGCCCAATTGCACTGAGCTCCAGAAGACTCAAAAAATCCCACGTAAAAATCCTTCCCCTACTGCAGTCAAAAGCAAAGCTTGACCTGACTTCAGGTGTAACTGTCAGAAATAAGGTGCATTTGTAACACTGTATGCAGCCCCCATTTACTTGAGTAAATCTTACTCACCCAAGGGATCCCACAAACATTTGCATTTTTAGCCCAATATAAATAACAGTTACACTAATCATAAGAACAAGTCACCTCAAAAAGCCATTTTCATCCCTCTCTCCCTACCCACATAAACCGTAGGCAGTCTTAAAACTTATTCCCTGACTCAAAGAATGTTGTGAGATTCTGGATATTCTCCAGTCTTTAGTTTTGCTCTTCCAAAAGAAGCTTGAGAAATTGGATTTTTAATTTTTCTCTGACCTAGGAAGAGCTAAAATTGCCTTCTGCTCCCTGTCTGTATATACTCTTGCTGTAGAGCTTTGAAGTGGCATCTACTTCGTGCCAAGACACAAACTGCTGCTTTCTTTTCCTTCACAGGAAAACATTGCAGAGGGGATAAACCCTTGAGATGATGCCATTTACTGTTTGTTTTTACTTAATTTTGAAAGCCCTCTAGGCAGAAAGTATACAGCCATGCCCAGAGAACAGATTTTCTGAGATACAGCATGGAAAATATGTTGCTGAAGGAAAAAATTCCAACCATCATTCCCACATTGGGAACAGATACTTCCACATTTAGTCCCCCATATTTTTTTGATGTCTGTGGTATTTGCTGTTTCTGAACATCTTTCAGTTGCTACCATAAGGGACTCACATGAGATCTTGTGAAAGCACTGCATGGTACATGCCCTGGCAAGGCTGGAGCAAGAAGCTATTTCAAAAAGCCTACTGAAAACTCAGAGAAAGCAGTAAGAGTTTTTTCCAATAGCCTGCATTCTGTGTTAGAAGAAACTCTTTCTTCAGATGCACACAGATTTATCAAGTTGTAGCCCTGTTAAGAGAATAGGCAATAAATACGCTGATCATTGTACTGTCTCCCATGGTCTCAGGCCTGGAAATGGGCTTCCTGCATGTAAGATGCACACACGCACACATACACACAGACCTCCCATTCTGTAATGCAAACAAATCTCTGATCGAGCACTCTGAGGAGGAGGATTTTCTGCAGTATTTTTATTTTCTATGGGTTTTTTCCCATTTCTTTCTCAAGTTAGATAAGCAAGTTTCTTCTTCTGTGTTAAGTATCACTCAACAAGGGTCAACTTGAGAAGTAAATGCACGCTCTCTGTCTGTTGGGTCCTGAGTCTGTTTCTTCAAGAAATATAGGGATAACTATTGTTTTTAATTCCCCTCCCCAAAACTGCTATCTGAGGCAGGATGAATGCAACCAAAACTACTTTTAATTTCAAATTCCAGCCTCACATGAAGCACATATACAAACATAAGTAATTCTATACCTTACATATGTAAAGCTTAGAAGCAGATAAGTATCTCATTACAGCTCTAGGCCTTCCTGACAGTAAAATAGTCCTCAAGCATTTAAAGATATACTTTCACTGCAAGCTAACCTGATTTGTTAGGTTAGCTGAAAAGTTACAGCTCATTCATGGTGCAGCTGAGGCCAGCACCCTGTCTGTTTCTGGGATTTCTGGGGACACAACCCTTACCTTACTGCTGTAGAACAGTACAATTTATACCTAGTATTCTCTATAAGGAAATATGTGGGGAATTAATCTGCATTTCTAGCCAAGACAGAGGAGAAACTGGAGGGCACTGGAAGTCAACACAAACTACTCTGGATCACTCCTATGAGCACTAGCAGTACTAACACTGGGTAACCAGCTTGAATGAAAGTTATGTAAAGGCCACAGCAGGCTGAAGGCAGAGGCTGGAAAGTACAACCAGGCTTGGGAGAAAACATGTGTCTTGTATGTAGATAGGAGAGTAAATATCAGTAACGCTTAAGCAAGACTATAAACTATATGTGCCTTAAAGAGGTACTCTAAATCCTTATTCTGTCAGTCAATACTTCCATACATTCTTCTTTGCTAACGTAAAAGCTCTGGGAACTGGTCTTGTGCCACTTTCATATTTCCAACTGCCTGAATTTGCAGGTCACAACTTAGAGAATCAGAAGGGGCAAAACTCTCACATGAAATTAAAACTCTTATGATACGATAATAATTTGGGAACCTTTCATTTACTTTAAAACTCATCCTGTCCAGATTTACTTTCTTTTCATCTCCCCAGCTTAGAAAGCCAGTCTTGCTGTTTCTGAGGTTAAAGTCAAGATTTGCAGGTATTACAAAAATCCTAGTTTCAATTTAAGAAAAGAAGCACTGAAAATTGTGATGGTCAATGGTTGACAAAATGCATTAAACTGGGACATACGAATACAAGCTGATATGCTGAATGCACAAGATGATACCAAAGTTTTGAAAATCTGAAATGAATTCCCCACATTGCTGTATTTCTATAATACCACCTAAATAAATAAGATTTTACAGTGTAGCAGGATAGATAAGCAGAACATTATTAAAAACAGAGATATACTCCTTTAGAAAAAGAAAAAAAATTAATCTACTGAATAATGGGAAAATATCAGAAGTTCCCAAATCTCCTATAAAATAAGTTCTGTTCACCAAGACATGCACTAAATTTTGCATATTTAGTCTTCACACACCATTTAGACACTGAAATACTGTAGTTTGTATAAGAATGGCTTTGTGTTTTATTAGCTATTTTGTATTATGTTATTAAATATAATTGCAGTCCTTAATGTATAAAAGCTCGCTATGTACTACACTGATGGCTATCTAGCAGGATGCTAGCTAAACAATGAAGTAAATAAATTAAAGCTTTTTCAGGATAATTTAAGTCTATATAGATGATAGTTTTAGATACACAAGATACATGAAGCGTTTAGGGAATCAATTACGTTAGTTGCTTTTTTGACACAAAGGACTATTAAATATAAAGTCTTGCGACTGGACTTAGAGCAGAGATTTCAGTTAGTCATCTAAGTGTTACACCCTCCTACATTGAACTTTTGCCATCAGCTTTAGCATTTACAGAGATATTTCATTGTGCAGATAATTAACTTCCACTTTTCAATACATAATTATAAATAATCATATGTTCAATTGACCAAAAGAGCTCCCACTTATATGATCTATGGACTATACTTATCTTTCAGCATTGACTCTGTTCTTCTGCTAATTTGCAGTGGAAATTCTCCTCACTCACATGTATTTCTGTTTGCACACTGTCGCTCCCCATTTTCAAGAAAACACTGATCACAGAAATAAAGCTTTGACTTTGAAAAACAGACAAGGAGGTCTATATTACTCTTTTAGTTCCCAGACTTGAAATGCACTGCTGCAAAACCACAGCTAAAACGAAAAAAACCCAGGTTGTCTAAATTTTAAGAAGTCATCCAGAAGAGTGGGTCTGTTTTTCCTCTCTGCTTTAGCATGCTTTATTTATAGTAATCACATTTGATAGTAATTACCAAGTGGTAACCTTCACAGGATAGTTAAAACTACCACTTCTTCAGTTTTGCTGGATTTGTTTTTAGCTGACCAGGTTTGTGATCTGTTCATCTGTTCACTGGTGCCAGTCCAGAGGCAGTGGAAGCAGATAGATACAGCTGAGAGAACTGGGAAGACAAATTACCACTTGAAAACTAGTTTTGAGGTAGGTAAGATGGATGCTGCTTCCCAGTAATGACCTCTTTCTTAAGAGTAATAAATACACTGGGAGCACACAGGGCAAAATCAGACTCAAAATGTAAAACATTACACATACTCTGCTGTAATGTGATTAGCACCTTAGCGCTGATGGTCTAGGCGCATAAATGCAGCAAGGTTCAGGGAGAGAAGTAACAACCTTCACTACTAACTAGTGTGGCTGTACAGCATCTGAAAAAGATAATTTGTGACTCAAAGTTTGTTTATTTGTATCTACAGCATAGTTTTAAAGCTGAATTTTAATTACAATTCTGAGATTAGTTTGTTTTCTGTCCATTACAGCTACTGCTGGGCACTTCCATTTTTCAGGTGCTCACCTTGAAATAAATTGTCCTGAGTAAGTCCATCTGAAGTCAGTGCAATGGGAACCATGGGTTCTCCACACCCCTGAAAGGACTTGAGGGACCACACCATCATAAACAAGACAATCAAATTAAGTACACATAAGTAGCTAAAGAGGCACTTTTGGAAATCTTGTCCTTATTTTCTTCATTTTGTAAAAGAAATGCAAACACATGACTTGCTTTGGTATTACAAGAACTGATGTGGCATGCTTGTAAGACTAGATTGAGTCCCTCTAAAGCCAGTACAATGGAAGAAATACTGTACTTAACATGAATTTACCAGACATTCACTTGTAAAAAAACTCTGCCAAATGACACATGCATTATTATTTAATAGCATAACAATTTAACATACGCTAATATGTTGTGACAGTTTGAGGAATCTCTCACACAGCATATGAATGGTGATTATTCTGAAGAATTCAGTGCATATAAAATCACATACCTGTCCAACAGCAGCTGCAGAACATCCAGGAGTCATTAACTAGAAATAACTTTGCTCTAGCGATATGATAAAAGTACTGAGGAAGCTGAAGGAAACCGAAAGCAATGAAGGAAATGTCAGACTGAGGGAATGTCTTTGATTGCAGCAGCGGAAGAAGTTGTGGGGGTTTTCTTGCAGGGTATGCGGGAAAATTTAAAAAAAAAACAAGAAAAAAAGAGAGAGACAGGAGGATTTGAAGATCCCAGAAAGGCTGTCCAAGACTTCAGCTGGTATCTGGAGTGATGAAGACACCAGAGAAGACGTTTTCTTTTTGCTTCTTTTGTGTAAAGAAAATATGGTTTAGAAGTTAACTTGTAAAACCAGAATGTTCCTTGTAGTAATTGCCAGAGGCTGGTACACTGTTAAAATGTCAAGCAGTGTACTCCTAAGAGTTCAGGAGACACTGATGATGAGACCTTAGGAGACTAGTATTGATTTTATTGCCTAGAGCCATGGAAGACAGTGGACAGAGGGCTTGCACTGTGGTAATGAATCTGAAGAGCTCATAGATGCTCACTGGACTCTGAGTTGACTCAAGTTTACAAAAGCACAGCATCAAGTGTCTGAATCCCAAAACAGAAATTTGGGATGTTTTAGAGAAAGCTTGGACAGAGCTGTGACACACAAAGACACACACACATATATGCAGGGTAGTGTTCAGTTTCCTAAACTTGGGTGTCTACAGCCACTTGAGATGCCCCATAGTTTTGGAAATGTCTGTACAGAAATGGCAAGTATGATACAGAGCCTTCTGGGGAGCAGCCCAGAGCATCTCAGGTGGCACCAGGCAACTGTGTTTAGCTAACTGAATCCCAGCCCTCACATATTCCTCTTTTTCAGAAGGAATATAATTCAATCGCAGTATTTTATTTCAGACCATTCTTCAAGCCTTGCCAATGGGGGACTGAAGGGGCAGAACAGCTTGTATGAAGGCAGTGGTGACAAAGCTGATCCTCATTCTTCTGCTGGGCACAGCTATGTCTGCTTCTCTACCTCCAAGACAGACCAAACTTCTGTCCCCATGAAGGCAAGGTTTGTTTCATAATGTAAGACACTGACTATTAGGAGGACACAGGGACATTTCCAACATATCTGAGAATATGTAATATACAGCCTAGTGTTTCTTGGTTAAAAAACAGAGTACTATCAACATTGAAAGAATATCACATATAATGTAGAGCAAACAAATAAACTTCATATTTTTGGTGATAAGTTCAGAAAAGAAGCTGAACAAAATGACGTTTTTAACTTGCTAAGGATCAAACTGTTTTTCTATGTCAAATACTGTGCCTAAACAATCCCTGCCATCTAAAAAGCATCAAGAGCTTTTCAAATATTACTCTGTAAAGCCATCACAATGTTTCCTATTCTTTTCCACCAGAAGGCCACAGACATACCTGCTGACGTTTCTCTGAATTTGTCACTAGTCTTCTTCTTCCGCCATTTCCAAGGTTTAAAGATTTTGCCAATGGTGGAGAGTTTGCCCTTCCTCTTGAAAGGGGGAGTTTGGGATCCTGGGGCTGGTCCATCCGAGTTAGCGACTGAAGCCTTATCCAAACCATCAACTGTATAAACAAAAAAAGTAAAGGTAACTGGAGGATGGAAAACAAAATGGTACCTGACAGCTAAACTCCTCCACTATCAGACTGCAGCAGGCTGTGTTTGGATCCATGTGATTTCTGTTCCAGTTGGCAGCCAAGGGCCATTCAATTGCAGCATGTGGTCAGAAGCCAGCCTGCACCCCACCTAGCCCTGGGCTCTGATGCTGCTCAGCACCTCAACTGCAGCAAGCCAGAATTTGCTTCTAATAATGTACATCTGGCAGGTCTGCATAGCGCTGTGGTTTTCCACTGCTACTGGAGAATTTCTTTGAACATATATTTGGGTGACTTTTTCCCTGCCTTTGGCAAAGCTGAATAGCTGTCACCGTATAGAAAACAAAACCCTTGCAATGTAAAAAAGAAATGATTCCTTTTGAATGAAACAAATCCTTTCTTGAATGAGCTCTAAAGATAATTGTTCTGGAAGTGCAATGAAAATAGGTCTCTTTGATATCCCTGGTAATCAGTCATTCACAGCACAGCCTGCCATGAGTCAGGTTTCTTATTAACAAAACATATTTAACAATAAGCTTTTGAGCTATAGCCAAAATTTAACAGAGGATTACTTTTCTGCAAAAACATACTGGGTGATATGAAAGACAATATTTATCATCAATGGCTGTAACAACTGAGTTTTGTGAACCAAATTAAGACTCATTCCACAACATGCTGTAGCGTACAGTTAAAGTAAGTTTCATAGACATTTCCCTGAGAAGTCTACTATTATTTATTTCTACTTTAGAACTGAGGTTTCTTAGAGCCTTCCATTCATGGACCTGCAAACACTTCAAATGTTCTTAATTTTATTCACATGAGCAGCTTCACTGCAGTAACTGCTGTTACTTACGTACATAAAATTAATCACACTTAAATGTTTGCGGCATACGGACTCTGTAATTGCTTTCATTCATCTAAACATTCTAATTATAACCAATTCGGAACAGAGTTGATGCCACTCTGAACAGTAATAACGATAATCATAGATCATTAAATCAAAAAGTGCTGTTCAAAGAAGGAAATATCACTGTCCCCATTTTACAGATGGAAGATATGAGGCACAGAATTGTTAAGTGCTTAATTTTATGTTTGCCAAATGGCTTCCTGAATCCTGGTCCTGTGTCCTAGTTGCTAAAAAGATACATATTCAGACACATAACATCATTGTACAATCTTATTATTCTGTTTCTCAGACAAATGGCATTTAATGAGTCCTATATTTGTCCTAGACTTTAGATTGATACAGGATGCTACGAAGAAAATATCTTTCCTGTGAGAAAGCTGATGTAATGCAAACTGAGTCCAAACTTTACTTCCAATGTTTTGAAATAAAGTACTGGGAAAAAAGATCCATTGTATACCTTCATTCAAGTCTGTGGAGTTAAAACCAGAGATAAATTTGTATGAAAATGATAGCATTTAAATCAATAAATCTCAGTTATACCATAAAATGTAAATTCTGCACTGTCAGAGAGAAGGACCAGAGATATGGAATGCTTCTCCATGACAAATTACTGTTATTCAGATGGATTGGAATTTAAAGCATTTATTTGAGTGATTGCCTTGGGTATTTTCTGATCTGTAATACGGAGATAAGATGAAAGAAAGTCATGCAAAAGGATTTGAAATGTAAAATCCAAGATTATCGCTAGGACTCAGGTATGTCTAACCCTTGAGAGAGTACTAAACCCCATCTTCCTCACTTGTGCACCCTAGAGAACAAGGCAATATTCAGGGAGGTATACTCCGAGACTCCCTTAAAACCAGCTGCCACCCTACACACCCTGAGAAGTCAGGTGAGGGGTGGGGATGAGAAGACCACCAAAGGCAGCAAGCAACTCTGCAGAAAGAGAGGGGTATGGGACAGCAGAAGGACCCTGGCAGGGGTGCCTTGCCTGGAATTAGGGATTGCTCTTTTGTTTAGGCTTACAGACACTGTTTATGGAGGGCAATTCCCTATGGAATACAGATGCCTCTGCTGAAAATAACGAATCTAAGGAAGTACATTTACTTGAAGGGTAGTTACAAAGGAAGAGAACTAAACTTCTCTTGGCAATTCCAACTTACATAAGAAGGGACAAGGACCACAACTTGTGGCTGGGAAATGTCCACTGAGTTGTAAGGAAAACGCTTCCAGGAGATGGGTGGTGCAGCACTGGAGCAGGTCTTGAGAGGTTTTGGGGGCTCAGTCAGGCAAGCCAGGGCTGACCTCACCTAATGTTGGCAATAGCCCTACTCTGAGTGAGGGACTGGACCAAGTGACCCCCAAGGTCTCAATCAAGATTTCCATGGTCCTAAGGGATGTGGAAAGACACAATTGCTCTGTGAAATCAGCGTTAGTAAATCCAAAGAATCAGAAGTGAAGTGATGAAGAAAGGACACAAGGATCTGTTGGCTGAAGAGTTTTGTCCTGGGACACGAGCCAAGCATTATCTCACTGGCAGAGGCAGTCCATCAGCTCATTAGAGCAAAACGCTACCCGCCCCTTGGACGCAGCAGGACAAAACCCATGTTCTTGTCTCCAAACAGCTTAGAAAGGCTGGGTTACTGATGTGAGGAGCCTGCACCCTGGTGACAGACAGCATGGTCTTTATGATCACTAGAACATAGATCTTTTCAAATGCACTGGGGTCATGGAGTCCAGCTTATTGCAGGCAACCACTTCCACAAAAGCCTCATCTATATTTTTTCCTCCTGCGCCCACCAGCAGGAATGGAGGAGGATTATAGCTCCAACAGCTCCCCACAAAGAAACATGGAGTTGCATCAGTCCCTGCTCTGCCCTCTGCTGAAAATACTTAACTCTGAAATAATGATATTCATCCTAGCTAAAGAAATCTGCCTGCTTCGAATGAGCTAACATATGAAAAAGGATCCATTTAGTGATGAACAATTCTGTTCAGGAAGACTGCCACTTCTGAAAACAGAATTCAAGAATAACTCCTTCCGACAGTAAAAGAGGAGGAACTGATTTATCAAATGAGTTCAATAAGTCATCATAATTGAAAATTTACTAATCCACTGACCTTATACCAGTTCCTTCATTTGAAAAAAGGACTCAAATATTGATCTGGAAAGGAGCAATAAGCACAGCCAAACATCGCAGATTGACTTTAGAAATAATCTAAGACAGAGTAACATTTCCAGGAAAAAAAGGCTTATTTATATTCAAAAGCAATCATAAGATAACACATTTTACCAATTACTAAACTGCCTAGAAAAAAAAAAACAAAAAACAAAACCCCCAAACCAAACCAAATACAAGTTCAGCAACGACATTCCCGAGCATTTATGGAAAGATCTTTTCCAAAGCTATTACTCCTCCTCTCTGAAACACTCAGCAGCAAATCGATTATTTGCTTTATATGTCAAGTATTACCTAAAAATAAAGCAGTGTATTTTTCACCTCAGAGAGCTTGTGTACCTTCTATTAATCATTATAAACATTATACGTACTCACTGAAATTAAAAGAAGCATCTTAGATTTCCAGGATTAGAGGAGCTTGGTCACTTGTGTTATTCTTTTCTTTGAATAATGTCATGAAGTTCTGCCTTCTTCTGACCATCTTCAAAAACCAGTGAATCACTTAACTGCCTTCAATAAACATCGTTTGACATTAAAACTTTAAACTATACTACCTGCATAGTTTACGATATTATATTCCAGTCCTTTGTGCTAGGTGTAGATTTTACATCTGAAGGATATAAAATGTACAAGGGTAAAAAGTATATGAGCCGTGCATGTTGATGTCACACAAAGAGGAGATTTTGCTGTAGACCAACAGCAACTCTGAGACACTGAGAAGCCAAATCATGTTGGCACAGGCCATGAGGTAGACAAAGGATACAAAAAGGACAGCCTCTCCTCAAGTCTATGGGCAGCCACTAACTTTGCAAAAGCAAATTACAACAAAAAACTTATCTAAAGTCTAATATAAATTCCTCTGAATTAAACAGCTGTGATTCTCTGGTTCCAGACCTTTTGTTATAAAATGCAGTAAGATTATTTTTAAAAGTTCTGACTTAGAGGAAGCTCATGATCAGAAAAAGACAGCTACATTTATGCCATAAGTTGTTCTGTGTTTTGACTTGTGTATCTTTTTACTCTTGGCAGTGAAACTGGAAAGCCAGTAGAAGAACCTAACCTCATGAGTGAATGCTAGGAGTAATACAAGATATATGGGAAAAAAAAACCTAACCAAACACTATACCATGATGTCCTTATGCTATTCTTCTTCTAGTAAAACTGTATTTTAATAGCTGATAGATTAAAATTCCTTGTTTTTAGTTTACTACAAGTAATTTGAGTCACTGATGAAATAATAAAGGTCAAACCTGAGTAATTAAGTAGCTAGCTACAGTAAGAGTAAATTAAAAACATATTTTTGGTAGAAGAATCCTTTACTGCATCTGAATACTTTGAAACTTCCTCATCACATTAGTCCACATGTACATTTAGTCCCAATGAGAAAGAGTTTATTAGATAGACTTTGTTGTAATCTAGCAGGGAATGTCTTATAAAATTGCTGTTTAGTAACTGTTATCTAAATGGTATTTTAAATAGACTTTTGTGCTGTGTGGCCAACAGAAACACATGATATGAACAACGTGAATCACTTTAACTTAATCTTACAGGCACTCCACACTAATAACAAATACACCAGGATCAATACTAATAAGTGAAGTTTAATTACTTTATTCTTGTCACAAATAATCTTGAGATCCTGGAGTAAAAAGCACTTAGGGCTATATCCAATAAAAGAAATAAAGCAGAATTTAGGTTTGTTTGTCAAAAGTTGTGCTATTGGGAGCCTGAAAAACTCTGATTAGATGCTCCCTGGCTCTGAAAGTAGAGATGCTATAACCCACAGCATCAAAACTGTCTGAAATCTCTGCATCTCTGTATGTAAAGCAGCATCCATACTGGAATTCCACAGCAGAATCGCTTTGGTGATGAAGGCAGCCTGGGAAATTTCTTCTCCTCACTTGCATCTGCTCATTCCTGACCCACAAAAAATATGCCATCCCTTCAGTTGCAAAAATACAACTGTTCATTGGGCTTCATCCTAAGTAGATCCCTTAATTGTCCACACCAAAAATGCTCTCCACCCTCTTTCCTTTCTAAAAGGTTATTTTTAATCTTGGACACTTCAGTGAATTAGTCTTCAGCACAATCCTACAAACACTTGAAGTGTCAAGCCTGGGTGAGGAGTGGGCTGTGGCACAGGGCAGGAGCCAGTGCCTGGGCTGGGCAGGAACCTAAATCAGCTTCACAGCTACAACCAGGATACCAGGACACTCCAGCTATGAACCTCTACATAGCCTGGCACATACCATGTGCCTGAACCTCGATGAGTCTACTAAATAAGCATGCTTTTGCCTACAGCATTCAAAGGGTAGGTGGAAGTCTTGGGTTCCTTTCCCCTCCTGAATACAGTGTTGAAGTATGTTATCCTTCACTTCCTGAAAAAAAACATCCCAATTAGGAGCAGGAGTCATTGTCCTCTGCAGAAAGCAATTCTGGGGCCATTCAGCCATGAGCAAAAGGCAAAAGCAGGGCAAATGTGATGTTGTACTATGGTAGCTAAGTTCACCCATTCACAAAGATATGGGAATTCATATACAACATGGGTGATGTAATGAGTATGGGCCTTCTGCAAGAAAAAGTCACTGTACTTCAGATGAGAATGTACAATATCACTTGAATCTTTCTGATACTAAAAAAAAAGCATTACAAGATTGCAATGCTATTAGGCCTTCTGAATGAGAAGTTGGAAGCTACTTTTTCTTTACTCTGTCTCGGTATTCCCCTCCCCAGCACTGCTCTCCACAACTGTTCAAATCTTGCTGGAGATCTGGAATGTTACGGGATTCTTTCTCGCATCAGGGCTGTTAAGACGGTACTGGCAAAGTGGCAAATTCTCTTCCTTCCCCACCCCTCTGGGTGCTGAACCTTGCATGTTGCAATTCCTTCTCCCACCCACTTCCCTAGAAGACTAGCCACCCGCAGGTCTGCTCTGGATCCTTGTTATATAGCAAGGCACAGAGTAACCAGGTGAAGGAAAGGTTTGCCTCCTTCCTCTCCTCCTCTGGGGAACATGATCAAGAGGGGAAAAGGCACAGACGCAAGCGCTCCACCAATATCCAGGTAGTAAGGTAGTACTGACACCTAATGCTGTCACTAGTATTAGATATCTAATGTAGTGGTATCACTACATCACCCTTAAAGTGTGAGGACAACCTTTTTGTTGGAATACAGGTGAGTCAGGGTCTCATCTAACCATAAATGAATTTAGAAATGCAACAGAAGATGCAATGGCCTCATTGTCACAAATGGGGATAAAAGCTACCTTATGTTTGGATTTGGGTCTGAACAATTTCTGTGCTCATTAACTACCAGTTAGCTAGCATAGATATTTTTTCCCCTTCTCACTGTAAACTGGCAGCCCTGCAAGGATGTGCTGTAAAAGTAATCTTGGTTTATTGAGACCTCGAAACCTCTTCTGACAATGTTATGATTTTCTGTACAGTCTTGCCAAAGGTCACAGAGCTGGGAGTCATGGTTTTTATGCCAGCAAAATCAACATGTTTATGCAGCTGCACATTATCCCCATTTAGTGACAGGAACAATAAGTCATTGACTTGCTGCAGAATATGGTAAGCTGCTTATTCCTGGAGTTTATGGGCAAAATTCAAGACACTGCATGGTAAAATGTTTGACAAGGCCATTAAAAATCAGAAGTAATTCTGACACTATCAGTGTCATTTTCAATACATATCTCAAATTCTGTGGTATCTATTTTTCCTGACCAGAACCAGATGGAAAGATGGGTCTTTTTCCTTTCTCCCTTTTTATTTTCTGCTTGGAAGGGGAAAAAATGTAATTAATCCCCAGCAGATAAACGGACAAACAGGAGAGCTATAATCTACCTCTGAGCTGCACAATGAATTGGCATCTGAATGCTTTTGTTCTGCCATACATCTGGAGTTTAACTTTGGGGAAACTCTTTGAAGACCTAATTGACTTGATTGTGTTTTAATTAAATGAAGGGAAAAAGCTGAAGTTCAGATGTAGGCGGCTGAATGGTAGTTTCCATATGGAACAGCCAATACTGCAAAATGTTAATTGGACCTCCTGCTGGCAATGAGCTAAACAAGATGGGTAGCGGCTACTTCAGAGAGATGCTGGCTGCTGCCCTGAAACAGCCGGAGGGGATCCTCCTGGAATAACTATGGCAGGAACGGATACAACTGCATGAATGCCTCCAGGTTTCTACAAGGATATATGCACAAATGCCTTTTCAGTTGCTGGAGTCAAGCTCACATGCATTTATTCCACATGCCTCCCACATTCCAGTTCTCACTCTCTCACCTATACACCTGGGATTAACTTGCTCACAGCCCAGAAGAGATTGTTCAGCTACCTGCCTCTTAGGTAGGAAGCCGTGCAAGACACTGGTCCCCAGAAAGTAAGGGGACCTTACATTGGCTTCTTACACTACCTTACACAAGGTGCAGTAAATAGAAGTGTTAACTTTAGGGGTTGAGACATGCTTGCTGCTTCACTGGGGTAAAGCACAAAGGGCCTCTTTGCTTTAGTTACCTTAAGTGTTGTTCTGGGGTTTTTTTCTGGTCACTATAACCACACCAACTTAAGTGCTCTTGGTTGCTTTGTCAAGTTACAGGTTATAACATTATCATATTAGTTACTGCAAAATGTCTCTTGCTAATGCAACCCAAATGGCAGATGACGCACTTGTAATGTGCAGCTTCAGAGTTACTTCACAGTATGTTTTTTACTCCCATTGGGTTAATTCTAAGAAAAAAAAAAAGCACAAAGTTTTAGGGCACTCTGTAGAGAGACTGGAAATACCACAAGCAATACAGATAGACAGGGCTACCCAGCCTAACTACATTACACTTCTCACACAGGAACCTTGTGCAGACAAGCAGAGCTCTTGTCTTCTACATCTACCCTGGCGTGTGAGCTGGAGGGATTGTGGAGTGCATTAAACACTGCAGTTACACCTCTGCAATCACACCACCTCTCTTCTGACCTGTTTTTGTGTTAAAACATACAAAGGATGTTCTTCAGGTCTGAATAAAAATAAGGACCTGGTCTTATGCTTGCAATATGCCCACAAGCATGTGTTTGCAAATTAATTATTTACATTTTGGCATCATGCAGTCCTTATTAGAACACCTGCATGATTTCCTCTTCCTCTTCAATTAAATATTTACTTCCATCCTTTTGGCTTCCTACAAAACCAGTAAGTGAACATTTAGCAACCTGTATTATACAGGTTTGAAAGCGATCTGGGCGAAACTCTTCTTGCTACCTCCTCTCTGACCTGAACACAGCTGGCTCTGACCAGAAGGATGCAGGCTGCTTGCTCTTTTTTCTCAATTCCAATACTTTAGCAGAAAGCAGCAAATGGAAAATTTCCAGACAGTTACATTTTCCAGATATATGAGACATCAGGTCAAATTCTGGATCCAAGCAATTTCTCCACAAAAACTGGGGAAAAAAAATAATCCACACATTGTAACAGAGATGTAGGAGGATAGAAAACCCAACAACAACTAAAAGCACTGTACATAAAAGAGAAACTGAACCACTTTGAGCTGAGAATTGAAAATTCATGATTCTTGTGTCAGAATATTGAGGAATAAATCTCCTTGGAATACAATGGTATAGATTTCTATTTATAGCTAAAAACCTTTCTGGATAATTCTGTAATTCCACCTAGAAGTAAGTTGCATGTACTCATCTTGTTAAACTCTGTACTGATATTTTTAAAAAGTCACATTCTGAAAACCAGAACTGCAGGACTAGAAATCTTTCCTTACTGACTGTTCTTGGCTTAGCCTTAATAGAGGGGAGAAAAAATAACTATAATAAGTTTACAACAAGTATTTTTAGCTACAGGCAAGTGGCAGAACTTCCCAGCAGATACTGGCTAAAACTGTGAAAATTAACTCAAGTGAGCACATGGACCCTCTCCTGTATTGTAATAAACATGAATTAAAAGAAAACATTTCTGTGATAACTGATAGGCATTAATACTGATGCCGAGATGAAACTGAATGAGGTGTGTTAACAGGGAAGGCTCTAGTTCTGTTCCCATTTCTCCAGCTAGCAGCAAAGTAACTCTCCATCTGCCCCAAATGGGCCAGGAACCCTGGGATGTCCTGTCCTAGCAGCAGCAGCACCCACTGAAGCACAGATAGGTGAGGGACGATCCCCAGCGTTGGCTCATCCCAACAGGAGAGGTGATAGGTATGCTATGTCAGTGCCCTACAGGAACGTCCCAACCCAGGCAGTCCCAGAAACTTGATGGGGTAAGAAACACAGTCCACAGAAATTTGGGGAAAACTGAAGGACACAAGGTGAATGCAAACCGTGGCATTTTAGGAGCCCATTTGCCTTCAGAGAGGGAACTAGCACACCCTCAGATGGCCCTACTTGCTATCTGAGTCAAAAACCTAGCAAAACAGCCAAAGCACGGCCAAAGTTACTATGGGCTCTATCTAGCTACTCTCCTCTCCATACTGTGCCATGACCATTTGTGAGGCTGCACTTGATCACTGCAGTGAGCCAGAAGAAAAATAACATTTTGTCTAGGCTTTTAAAACTGAGGTAGTTCCTACCACTGACACAGGAGATTCAGTCTCCTGTGTCAGTGGTTTGGCTGACCAGGCTGAGTTGGGTGGCATGCCATGAAGCTGAGGCAGGAAAAGAAAAAGAGGGGATGGAGGCAAAAATTGGGAAGAGATAGAGAATTTCTGCCATGAAATCAGCACCTGAGCTTACAGCCAGTGGGTGTGAGAGCTGCACCTCACAGCAGCACATCCCAACCCTCCCACCTCAACCCCATTCACCACATGTTAGCAGCATGGGAGCTAGCTAACACCGCTAGCTATTTTCCTCTTCTGCACAATGAGCAACCTGGTCTAGTGGGAGATGTCAATGACCGTAGCAGGGGGGATGGAACTAGATGATCCTAAAGGTCTCTTCCGACCCAAACCATTGTATGATTCTATGATGGAAACTGAGGAAGGACTAATCTCTCCATATCCCACCCCATCCTATCCCATTCCATCCCACCACAACTCATTCCAGACCACACAGCACACTTGCTAAATACAATTCTGCATGAACATTACACATACGCTTTCCCCTGTAGTATTACCATCTTTCACAATTAATGTGTTTATACATCTAGGAACAGGTTTGGTTTTGTGGGCTTCCATCCCAATGCTTACTTGTACTTAAGTACTATAACAAGGAGCTCTTGATCTACAAGTGTCAGAACATTTGCACAAAAGAACCTTTAGGAGCAATTTGATCAGTCGTGTAATTAAATCCCCTGTTACAGGACAGTCAGGAGCTTGTGCTGCCTTTAAAAAGTGACATTTTATTTTATACTGGCACCACTTCACACCTTTTTTCTACTACAGGAAACAGCATATTGCACTGGTTCAAATGTGTGTAAGTCAAACCTGAAGCAAATAGTTTCTGTTTGCAGCCCTGCTGGCCTCAGAACCCCACTGGGGAGGTCAAAGACACTTTTAAATCCAACCAGCAAATTTCTGAGTGTTGCTGTCATCGCAAATGTTTGTACAAGCTATTAGATCTTCAGTTTTTGTAGAGAAAACCATGTGCATTTTTAAGTTCAGCTTTTAGCTGCCTTTAAAATGTTTGTCTTTGTTGCTAGATACCAGCTTGGATAAACAATAATAAAACTCCAACATGCTCAGAAGAAACTATTAATGATTGAACACAGCTCCTCCTCTCAGTCAAAATGCCAACTTCAAAACCACAGCTTGCAAAAATTGTTCATATCACTCTGTACCTACAATATCACAACTCTGAATGCCACCTAAGTCATCTTCTCTGCTATGAGGAAATGGGGGTTGCCAAGCTGCAGCTGACTTTTATTCCGCATCATGTTTCATTACTCGCTCCATCCCCGGCCGCACAGCAAACAGTTGTTTTATTCCCTGTATCTTGTTCTTTATTAGGGCCAGGGTGGGGAAAATCAGGCACAAGCTGACATATTTGTCAGCCCAGCTGCTCTTCCTTTGCCAATTTAAACTTGGATGCTTAGAGGCATGTTTGTGTAAAAGAACAGGTCTGTGTGCAATTTGTGATGGGATTCAGTTATGCTCTGAAAACCAGTGTGTTCCCTTTCTTACACAATGAAGAAATAGTAATTCCATCAGGCAAGCTGGTGGCAATGTAAATCACTACAGCAAACCCCAGTGGAATTAAAGTACTATCTTCATGCAGATTTGAAGGCTGTATTCATACACATTTTAGATCACATTTTTTCCATCGAATCAGTGTTTACAGAAGTGAGACACAGATAATCAAAAAGCTTTGGTTGGAACAAATTGCGACTAAGAAAGCTGCTCCCCTTTGTCTCATTGCACTGGGATGACATGCTGGGAGACTGCCCTGTTTGCAACATGGAGGTGGGGCTGGAAACCAAGATCCTACTTCCCTGTGGAAGAACCAGCAGAGCTCTCCTTTTAGGGCAAGCCACTAGCCCAGGACTAACCAAAACATGAAGACCTCCTCGGAGAGAAAAGGGGTAAAGAAAAGGGTGAGGAGACATCTCATTGTAAGAGAAGACACTGAGAATACACTCTTCTTCCCTTAGGGGAAAACAACTGCTCTGCAAGAGCATCATCAACATGGCAGATACATAATTGATACCCTCCTTTCCACTTGCTTGTTTCATGCTGTAGTTGATGTCCCCACTTCTCTGTTCATTGTTAATAATGGATGACTGTATTACTGCAGTGCTTAAGTGGGCTGGTCATAGATCAGGACAAGATCTTTGTGACAAGAGCTGTACAAACAAAAACCATAAAGACTGTTCTTGCTCCAGCTCTAAGTATAAAACGAAAGAGAACAGTTTGAACAACAGATTTCTGATTTTACATTGCCACCTGCTCAGCTGTTGCGTTTTTTAGACTTTTTTTTAGTACCCAAAAGTCCATATGATTTTGTTTGTAGCATGTCCTTTTCTCATACCTCTCATTCAGACATTGCATATAAAATACATTCTTGTCACCTGCAGGCTAAAAGAAAATGCCAGCTTGAACTTCTATGTGCTACTTTAAACTGAATCGTTTCAGCTGGAGCTGGATGTGCATTCCTTGAACTGGAAAGCAACTACCCACAGAAGAATTACCAGACCCCATCTTCTACATCCCCAATGAATTTTAGTGCAATACTATCACAGAGCCTAACAATATCCATTCAGTACTTAGCTTCAGCACACATTGTTAATTACAGTTTCAAATGGTGCCAGAGGTGATGCCTGATTGCCTGACTCGAAGATCTGAGCCCAGCCAGCTATGTCAGGATGCACTACTGCAGTGTGGTGTCTGGGAACACATTTCCTTTCCTTTCCTTTTCCTACTGATCCAGGTGCAGTTGGGAGTTAGCAGTCATTGTAGCCTAATGAGAAATTTTAAGTCTTCCAACCATCACTAAGATGTACTCAACCTTGTCCTGCATCAGATAGTATACTGATTTATTTACTTTGTACAAAACCCAATAGAGATGCTGAGAATAATTTAGCCTTCTTTACCCAGACTGATGCTGACAGAGGTCACTCCTGCTGTATGGAATGACACACTTCACTGTATTTTATTTTCATAAAGTGTCTTTTAAGCCGACCAGTTTTCAGTAAGACTTTTTTTTCAATTATCCCTTATGGGCGCAGGGGTAAACTAGGCTACACGGCCCTGAGTAACCACCAGCCAGAATACAAATGAAAAACATGAAAATTGTTCACTTTAAAAATCGAATGAAATTGAAGCCATTCTCGCAACTATTAGGATTTCATTCATGCTATATTTATTTGGATTCTGTGGTATCTTTGTGAGTGCCATGACCATGCTCATACAGATGAGCTGAACACAAAAGCTTTCGGAATTAGCCATATGCTTAGAAGTGCCATAGTAAAAACTTGATGAAAAAAGGTGATGCAAAAAGCCTGAATATGACTGGCAAGCCCTGTGACTATTGCTAGCAGCTCCAAGCAGCACTGGAAATTCAAAATCCTCCAAGTAAGTATGTACAGCACCAGGGTTCCCTAAATTCATCTTTAGCTTTATTTAAGCTGAGTAAAGTTTTCTTTTTTAAACCACTACCAAATGTTTTCCTAGAGAGGGAACATTATGTGATGGAGCACTTGCCTGTTCCCAGCAGTCCCTGAGAAAGTGAGCTATCCCTTAGGAAAGCCCACAGGAGTAATTTAGAAATTCCTGCTGGTGGTTTCTGCCTGTCCCAACACTTCTCCTGCTCTTATCCTGGGCTTACTGTAAATCATTCAGCAGCTGATGTAACCAATAAGGGAGAGTAAAGGCTAATCATCTGCTCATTTAATAATAAATTGATACATGGATAGAGTCTCCCACAAAGGAATGAGCAAACACTGTTTCCACTGACCGTGTTCCCGTAAGGGCTTTCTCTGAACCTTTGCCTAGAGGCAGCCCATCCTGGCAGCCAGGGCTCACTTAGGTCCCTGCTTTTACTGCTCAGCAGCCTCCAAAACAGCATCATTGCAGGGACCAAAAGAGGTAAAAGAAAGCAGAAAGCCCATGGATAGATGTTCATGTCCCTGTTCTGGTGGGTTCTGGCTGAATGCTGTAACTCTGGCCTGTCAACTAGGAGTTGAACCTAGCTTCCAAGCACATCTGCAAGACGTAACATCGTCACAGCCAGCCCCCAATGCCCCTCCAACTGCATGATTTGAAGCCCCTTCAACTCCAACCTCAACTGAAGGCACACAGGGCTTTCCTGTGATCCCCAGCAATTTACCTCCCTCAGAAAATACCTCCTGAAAAATTCTCTTTGCCATGCTGAGCAAAGTGCTGCACAACTCCCTCTCCAGGGAAACACTCTTTGTGTAAGAGCAGGTTTTGAAACAGAAAGAGGTTAACAATTATTCATTAAAAGAGTGCTTTCAAGCAGCTTACAAACAAATGACAGCAGCTTTTCTGAGCTTAGGGGAGTGGTTGTGACATTTTGGAAATTAAAAGAAGTGATAAAGGGCTCAGTTACTTCCTTGCCTCAAAAAGGGTTTATAATTTCCCCTAAACTTCCCTCCCATTCCTGACAGCATTCAAGTATACTCAGCACACGTATTCAACATTTTAAACCCTATGCTCCCTTTTTCTCCGAGCTGAATGCTGAGCTCTGGGAGGGAGTGCCAATTTTCACCGCAGAAAGGACCCAAAAAGGTATCACAACATCACACCACACAGCTCCTGCCCTGGGCAAACATTGCCCACACGTGGCAGCCACTGGACTGATGGCAGCCCTATGTAGTGGACTTGTTATTTCCACTACACACAGAAGGTGCATAAGGACATCGCTGGCTAGTCATACTGAACCCATCACATGTGGTGCTCACACAAGGTTTTTCAGAGAAAAAGCTGAAACCATGATAAAAACATGTAGAAGTCACATAATTAAAATTGAACATTTCTGTATTTGGTAGGAGGATTTCTGTATATCAATACAGATGTATAATACAAGGAACGTAGGTAAGCACAACAGCACAGCCTGACTCCAGTTAGAAAAATTTACTAGAAAAGCATCATGAACTAGAAAAGCATCAATGAATATTTTCTTGTTCCAGAAGGAATAAAATTAAAATCAATCATTAACTGGTTTTGTTGTTTAATTCCTCTGTAAGATCAAGAATAATATACTAAACTTGAACAGCAGAGGTATGCATGATGTAACTAACTCAAAGGTCTTTTGGCAAACCTTATGACATTTCATGCATTTATGAACAGTGGTGAATGGGAACCAGTGCTATAAGAATTTTCACTTAAACCAAAACTCAGAAGGTTCAGCTTTGTCAACTGACATATCCCCATAATACCAGGGCCCATAGGAACAGGGACATTTTAAAGGCTACCGTGTAGGATTCGGACAGGCATCAGCATGAGAAGCATGTCTGAGCACCCAGGCAGTGACCCACTGTAAAACAGCCCCCACCAGAGAGGCTCAGTGACACTGGAGCAGCCCGTTGGAGGGTAGAGTGCACGGATTTCGTCAGGTCCCAGGGAAAATATGATCCTATTTCAGGTAACACCACCTCTGAAGAGGATGAGGAACCTTCATATATCATGTCAAAGCTTCCAATCCAAACAGCCTCCTTCCTACCAAGCCCCATCACCAACACTGCCTTCCCACTCCAGTCATCCCAAATGTTAACTTTAAACTTCTGTCTTCTAATCCATTTAGGAATCAAAGGTTTGAGTGGAAAAGAATAATGCATTACTACAGTACATACATTTTCTTTACTCCAGGGCTAAATGTACAGTGGCAGAATACGGTCCTTGCTGTGCTTCAGTCAAGCTGTTGAAGAGAATGCAATCAATTTTATATGGTCAAAGTACTTCTTTGGGGTGTACCTGAATGTTGTTTTTGTAAGTA
Organism: Pezoporus wallicus; assembly: GCF_028554395.1. NCBI lineage: Eukaryota > Metazoa > Chordata > Aves > Psittaciformes > Psittacidae > Pezoporus > Pezoporus wallicus. Next base: position 4,613,364 of record NW_026635157.1, read on the forward strand.
CAAAACTACTTGCCAGTAGAAACAGGTGAGTAATCGGTGGAAGGTGGTAACTAAAAATGGTGGAAGGACAGTAATGGTGGAAGGACAGTAACTAAAAATATTAGTGTAGGTTTTTATGCAAGGAAAGGTTTGAATTGTAAAGAAATACACAGAGCAAGACAAAAGAAGTCCTTTAGATTTGCAAGTTTTCCCCACATTGACATCTGGGCATGCAAGTGAGTGCCTAAACCAGAAAGAATGGTCTCCCTGCTGGTATATTTTTTTATGAGATGGAACTACCTGGTATTTATTTGTTTTTAAGAAATGGCTAATTTAATCAGCAGTGCTGCATCTGTTCTTCCTCCCTCTCCCCTCACTCTTACATAGAATTTACTTCATAGAGAGTAAAAAATTAAACTGAAAGAAACCTCTAGCCCCATATATACAGAGGGAGTATCAATACTGGGGGTGGGGTGTGGTATAAAAAACAACTGGTCTGTGCCACCAGACACCTCTGTGCTCAGTGGTGATCAGTTCTGCCCCAAAACATGCCCTCAAATTAAAAACAGGTTGTCAAATGTGCTAAAGAGTAGCATTCCTATCCAGGAACTGTCAGGGTGCAATGATGTTATCTGCTAAACCAGGGCAGGGGCTGAGGACACTTGTCTCCTCACAAAGCTAAAGGATGAATTAGGTGCAGCAGCGGGTTAGCTCACTGTCTCCAGCTGTATTCCTCCACCATGGTGAGCGTGCTTAATGAAGGACTTCACTTTTCATATATAGATTATTTTTTTTGTTCATCTCCTCTTCTGGGGATATTTCTTGCTGTGTTTTTCTTCTGTGGTTGAGAAAACCCTGAATGCACTGTAGGCTGAGCAACAGGGACAGATGTTTTCTCTACAAACAGATCCCGTAAGAACAGCTGGTTGAAAGGTACAAATACAAAAATCCATGGCCTCACGTTGTTCATTTGTGCTCAGTTATTTCCTTGGTCTGTGGCTTTTAGGTCCGTGGCAAGGTGAGGAGGTCATAATATTAAATTATCACACAAGACTGCTCTCAGGACTGACCAGTGCTCATGGAAGAGCTCAGAGTTGAGAGACACGAACCCCTCCTGATCATGTCAGGGTGATAAGCCGTTAGTCTTACATGCTGATGGATTTTGCACTGAAGCAGCTGAGAAAGGCTTGCATGTTAGCAAGGCTGAGCTGCAGGAGAGTGGTAACTTCTGTCTAAGGGAAGGAAAACATCACTGTGTGCACCTTCAGCCACTGCAGCCTTTTCCAAACTAATAATCAATCTATGCATTATACATAGTATGCAGTGCTATACACCAAATTTTGTGTCCAGCTTCTGCTAACTATAGAAACCTGCAGTCACGAACCCTTGCTTAATGGTTTAAAAATGCATTGAAAATAATGCTTAGCACTTTGTAATGGCCTAGCTCTGTATTCTCAAGGGGTTTTTCTTCATCTATCGTAGATGACAGCTAGAAAGGTACATTCTTTTTTCCTCTTCTCCTTTCAAAAAGACATGCTCCTAGAGATACAACACTGACATTAAATACTTTTCTCGTCAACATGTCTTTTACTCTGCATTTCAAACTAAGCTAGAGAGTGTCCAGGTGCGCTACATGCTTTAGAAGCAAATTGTTTGTCTTACTGGGTCTGCCTGAAATATGCCCTCCTCCTCTTCTCCTCCCCTGCCTCCAGTAATGATGGGAAAATCAAATCAGCAGGAGGAACAGTGCCAGAGTGGAGTTAAGAAAGAGGTGCTGCTGCATGTGTCCAAGATACTTGTATTTTTCAGGTCCCTGTGAATTCCCCTGAACTTTCCAACAAAAACTTTCTTCCTCTCTTCAGAACCATGTTCCCTCTATAACACAACACAGTTACATGATGGTATTATCCAACAAAAGGGTTTAAAAGCCGAGCATCACAGTCACGTAGCTTCTACAATGCTTTATAGTTAACATCTCTCTCCGTTTCCTGCTGGCTCATGTTCTGCTACTCTCTGACTTTGTCTTCCAACTACAGACCATTTTTCATTTCTGTTTGGTCCTGGTCCAGCTCCTGACAAGCTGGCTTTATCCACAGTCTTAGTTGTCCATTTTATTTTTCACTCCCTTGCACATACAGGCTCTTTCACGTCCCACCGTGAAGCCTTATGTATTTCTTCTATGCCCTAGTTCCACATGTCAAAAGCACCAATACTGAAGTAAGAAACAACAATAGCATTTTCTTCCCAAGAAATCAAATCTGGTGTCTTCTTTTAAGAGTCACACTAGCTTTCTAAAGCTTTTCATTTCAGGAATTCAAGCACAGGAACAACTCCGCAATTAGTGCAATTGTTTTGAACCACGTACAGATTTTTAATATGAATTACTACTAATAACATTTTTCTTCTTTTTATCAATCAGTTGAACATGCATCAAAAGAGGTGAACCACACATGGGGGTATAATGTGTAGGGCAGGAAAACCACTACACCCTTCTCTGTATCAACATAAAAGAGGCCAGATTAGCAGTGCACTAGAACACTGCTTCACATTTGCAGAACAAGAGTATTCCTAGCGTCCATGCCAAAACCAACACTTCCTTCCCCTCAGAAATGCAACAAATCTATAAAACTCCAAGAACAAACCAGTAATCTTCAGACACATTGAATGAATTTACAGGAAAGGAAATGTGCAGCCAGTTTCAAATTATTATCAATGAAATAAATTATAACACATTATATATGTATAATTTAAACATGTCCAATTTCTTGGCAATGAACTGTTTGGGTTTTTTTTTTTCTCTCCTCGTAACACAGCTAGTATCCAAAAATCACTTGCAACTAGCTTACAACAACTTTAAGTGGTAACGTGACTATGACTACTTGACTGTATCCCACTGAGTCTGTGTTTCATAAGAACGTAATAGAAGTGTCATTTCTTTGTTGATTCATCCAGGATCAATGAGGGGAGGGCTGGGAGAAGAGGGGAAAAAAAAGCCCAAGTTTTCAGTCTGGGTGACTTTATAATGCTTGTTATGGCATGAATGCTGAAGGTAAGTGGATCTCTGCTGGTTATAAGCAAAGAAAGCAACTGTGAGAAACCAGTCTGTCTCTCACTATTCGTGGTCACACCAGGTTTTTAACTCAAGATGCTGCTGCTTTGAACTTCACTGGTTTGGTGCCTGAGCATTAGAAATCTCTGTGCATCCCTTAGATAGTAGAAGCAGGAGATCTCCGAGCCGTGCTGAGGCTTATCAGGGCCTCATGGGCAAACGCTTATTAGGAGTATCTCCAGCAGAAACTGATGTGGGGCATGGCCAGACATAACCTGTCACGTAACAGCATTGTGACTCTTCCATCAACTGCTGTGCCTTTTGGCATCTGTGCAACAACACACACTGACTCAGACTGTATCACCAGGGGCTGCAATCTGCTGAGGATGGAGACACCAACACTAGTGCACAGTGCTGGCTTCCCAGCTCCTGGTTTGAGAGGGAAAATCACTGGTGCACCTTATTGCAGCAGGCTGAGCTGGAGTGCAAGCCCAGCTTCCATTGCTGTGTTTTGTTTCTTCAACATGCCATCCTACTCAGTACCAGGCTGCCCTTCTCTCAAGTTTCCTGGGTATTCGGGCTCAATTTCACTCATGACAAGTGCTATTTTACTTAGTTCAGTTGGCTACCAAACAGAAGCTGGGATCCAAATTGTTTTCTGTTGCCTACCATAAAGCCATGCAAGCAGAAGGCAAGGAGAAGGGTCCTGCCATCTTCAGCAGAAACGGTCAAGCAAAATGACAGTAATTTTAGAGTGCAAAGTTCTGTGTTACAAACCTCAGAAATACAGTCAGGGGTGGCAAATTCCCAGTCTGCCTCTAAATCTTGTCAGCAGTAATTTAAACTGAAAACACAGATTATATGATCGCAGTGAAAACATCAAGTTTCATGGCCTATCACAGCTATTCTGATTGTGTAAATTACCTAATTAGCTTAAATAAATAAACATTAGAGATTGTCCATATTTTTCATTAATTATTTCTAGACTGTAAACTATGTGACTTGTTCAAACACAGCAGTGATAGCGCAGGCTTAAAAGCTTAACCAGCATCTGAGGTCTCTGGACCATTCTCAGGCCTTTACTGGGCAACACATTAAAACATTCAGATCCAGAAAACACAAAAAGGCTTAAATAATACTGGAAGGAGGATGGTCCACCCACATGACCAGGCTTTGCTGATGGTTTGGGCAGCTGATCAGAGTGAAGACGTCTTGTAACACTAAAATGGAAACCCCCCCCATTCTGAGGGGTGAGGGATGCAGGCTGATCTTTGGGAACAGAACTGGTTTTACTCACACACTCAAATGTTAGGACAGCTGTATCACAGTCTAACTCCACTCAGCAAACATCACTCTAATTCATAAGAAAACAAGGCAGGAATCAGAGAAGAAGGCAGCACACCCCTTGCTGTTTACATCTTCTCATATAAAACTTCATTTTCACAAAACTGTCATTGATACGGGATTCGGTATTAATACTCCTATTCGCCAAGTAACAAAGTGCTACCACAGTTCTACAGTATTACATAGAAAAGTGTTAACCAACATATACTTAGTCAAACGTTTATCAATACAAAACTGTCAGCAAGTCATTATCTTCCCATTTTTTTCTCAGTTTACTCGCATGCAACCTGACAGCATACCCAAACATACAATGGTGGAGCAACCTAGATACTCATTTCTTCATAGCTTTCCCCCCACACACACTTACACTGATCATCACAGCTGTTCAAAGCAGTGAGATAACATAAAGGTAAATAAGACTTTAGCTTTTGATAGAGACCTTATTTCCAAGAGCCTGAAAACCATGTCAGGGAGAGAAGAAATTCATTCCTATGCAGCGATCTTGATAAAGCCTGCAAGAAACTCAAGTCTTAAATCAAATTTCCTAATAATGAGTCTCCACATAATGAGCAGAGGTAATTGCTTTGTCTGTGCAGACTGTTAGTGCAAACCACTCTGTGGACTGCAAATAGGCAAGGTTAAATTGATCCACATATTGTAATAATTAAATCCAGACCAAAATAGGGAAAAAAAAAACAAAAAGACCCCAAACAAACAAAACCAAAAGAAAGGACATCCCCATGATTCTGGTCAGAAACAGTGAGAAAACAGTCCATTTTCACACCCTACATCACCTGGATGTTCACAGTGACCTCCCTACCTAGTTCCTACTGAACCATTTCTATCTTACAGCACTGCAGAAAACAGCAGACTCTGAAGCCCCACTATAATTTTACATTTGCCCCAAAATACACTTAACAGCCTAGGGGTTGTAGAGGTCACATAAGGGAAGATATAAATTACTCAGATTTGTTCTTTGCCTTTGATTTTGTTTTGGGAACATAAAATCTGAAGAACCCTCACTGTCTGCCTACCTCCCCGGCTGATGGTTTGCACTCATATTTCCTTTCTCTTCCTTCTTCAGTTTTGCACATATTTTTAACTTCAAAATCTTTGTGTGGTTTGAAACCAGACCTGACCGAGGGCCTCTGAGCATCATGGGCAAACTGAATTCTGTCTACTCAGGGACACAGACTATACTGAACTGCCTCCTTCCTTGATGACATACGCCTATGCCCTGGCTGCTGTCTCCAGCAGTTGGCCTCGCTCTCTGGGGTCTGCCAGGGGCAAAACAGACAAGAGCCACCACTGCCTGTTAGTAGAGACATTTTACGGTCACCAGCAAGCTACCTGCTCTCCTTTTCCCTATGCCTCTGCCCTGCCCAGACCTACTTGAATGAAAATCCTTTCCTATCAGAAAAAGCAGGATCAGGAATCCCTCTTATGTCAACTAGAGAACACAATGAACGGACACTTCTTAAAGTTCTCCATATGGAGCTGAACGGCAGCTGGTTGGGGTATTTCTGTGGGTCAGAAACATTTTCCTAGCCATTGTTAAAATTTAGATACAATGGGCACAAATAAGTTCTGGAAGCAGACTGTTTGCTTAAGTATTTTTTAAAAATCCACCAGTGATTGACCCCAGGCATTAAGTGCACTCTAGATTTTTTATTCATCATCATTATGATGAATACTTTGCCCAGGGAAGCAGGGAAGCTGTGAATGCTCCATCCCTGGCACTGTTCAAGGCCAGGTTGGGCAGAGCCTTGGTTGAGATGGTTTAGCGTGAGCTGTCCCTGACCATGGCAGGGCGGTTGGAACCAGATGATCTTAAGGTCCTTTCCAACTCTAACTATTCTATGATTCCATGATTATATTTTAAGACAATAAACCAAAGTGAAAAATCCAAACACAGCACTGATTCAGAAGCATTTTTAAGCAATGTTATGGTTTCATTTTTTAAATCTCAAAAAGCATCAGTGTCCAAAATGATAAGAGAGAACTTTAAGTAGGTAAAAACATGAAGAATGACAGAAATGTTCAAGTCTCTTCCGCTTTTAAGAAGCGGGACTGTGATACAGCTCACTTATGTGGATTTGGGAGCTCTTTGGTTTCCTCCTGACTTTGTCTTAGGTGCTGTCCTGCCTCCTTGCACTTAGTTTTCCCAGTTAAATTAAGAAATACTATAAAAAAAGACTGAAAATCGTTTTGAAATCTGTATCAGAAAACACCACCTAAGGACAAGGCAGTATTACCCAGGAGCAATAAGAAAGCCAAAGAAGAGGATCTAGGAAGGAAGGACAGCTGATCCAAGAGGTGGCTGAGATCCAATGGAGAGGAATCAGTTGTCAGTGGGGCTTAGCACAGGGGGCTCAGGAAGAAACAAGGTCTCCTGTCAGCCTTTAATCTGGGGGAAGTATCGGGGTGGTCATCTGAGAAGATAACCCTACACAAACCCAGACAGCCCATGGGGCTCTGCACCCTGCCCACACTGACCTCCTGGGAGCCAGCTCTCCTCGTCCTCATGGCACATGAGGAAGCTGATGATTAGCACTGCAAACAGGTGATTAGCGACTACCAAATTTCAGTGTGTGAGGGCATCTCAGCCAGCAGGTCCGACATGAAAGGTCACATACCCTGGCAGCTAAATGAGGGGAATCCCTGCTCACTTTTGAAGCAGCCTCAGCCCGAGAAGAGGTGAGATACTGAACCGAGACCTGTTGAGTCTTTATTGTCACACACAAATGTTCCTGTGGTTCACATGCAGTTCCTGTGGTGTGGCTGGTCCTCCATATCCTCACAAGATCTCTGCTCTCTGCCATGATCCTTAGCCAAGGCTCAGATTTCAACCTCCTCTGTAGTGAGTTACTGCTGCAGCTGAGGAGCTCAGTCTGGACCAACTGGCAGCAACTGCTATGGCAGCAGGGGCACAGTTTTACTCTGGCAGATCACAAATGACACAGCAGCACCCATGACACAATGTAAGCATGTTATATTTAAAAGTGTGTACTACTTTTCCTCTATAAATAGTGATTCATCCCATATGCCCACACTTGGACCCCCATCAACAGCAAAAATCAGCATCATGGTTTTGGGTGCCAAGATCTACACTTTCAGCAGTCGCTATTCGTTTTGATATTTCAGCTCAAGATAAACAAGGACCAAGTTTTTAAAGAGCTCTTGTATTTCCCACTAGTAGAAGGTAAATTTGTGACTACCCATTCTGTCTGAAAACATAGGCTTTTTATGCCTTTGACTAGGTTTCCAAAATATCCACCCCATCAGCCAAAAGACTGAGGCAAGTTGCCTGTTTAACCAAATGATGGAGCTGCCACAATTGTAGCCCCATCTGACAACATTAGAATGGTAGAATGAGGAAAGAGTTTCCCATGTCAAAAATTCACAAAACCTGCAAAGTTTTGGATGTAAATTTAGCAGCAACTGAAACAGAACTCCCTTTGCATTGTACTTACAACTCTTCCATAACATACAAAAGCATGGGGGGGGGTGGGGGGGGTGGTGCTGTGAAATAAGATTCTCAATGCAGTATTACAAGGGTTCAACCTCAAAGGCCCCAGCCAATTTAACCCTTGGGAAAAAATCAGAAAGATGAATGTTTCTGCCCAGAATGTCCTCTGTGGCTGTGGACAACTCATTCAGCGTTTCACATCAAATAGGACTTGACATTTCATCTCAGTATCTTTGCTCTTCACTCTTTCAAGTCCACCAATAAGCTGAAATGACCAGCTAGCAGGTGTGTTGTGAATAGCTCACCACACCTATAAATGCTTTGAGATGACCTTCTGTAAAGTGCAATGATGTCAAAGTTCTTACACTTTTGAAAGGAAGAGAAGCTGGAGGAGAAACATCAAATTCATTTTTAAACTCATTAAGAATTATAACTGCAAGGGCTTGTCTGCACATTCAGATTTGTAGCGCACTGAGTCAGGATAAGAATTTAAGTCTATGGTTGAGTATCTCCGCATCCAGCTCCTCAGAACAGAAGCGCTTGCTCCAGAAGGAGCACCCTCAATGAGGCTCACATGTAGCTACTACTGGAATAACTTCTCTTCCTAGACACTCCTGAAACTGTTGTACTGACAAACAATTAGTTTGTCTACCAACACCTGGAGCTGCTCCAAACAAATACAGTTTTTTCTTTTAATTTCAGGATTACTCAAGTTGCCCAAGGTTGCCCAGTTAGGGTAATCAGAACTTCTTTGCACAGACACAGGTGACGCTGCTGTTCCCTTGTCAATGAACAGGAAATCCCATAGAGCCGAGAGAGATGAAAAAGAGCAGTCTGAGAAACATACTCACTTCTGACCTATGAGAATCATTTCACCGAGTGCCAAGGTCAACAAACAACAGGATCCTACCAGTGACTGCTTTCATCTCATGGGAGGAGCTTGGTGGGAAACGGTTTTCCTGCGCTGTCCAAGTACATTTTCACATCCTTAAAAAACTTTGAGTCTGTAATAGGATGAAACACAAGCCTGACAATTTGTGCTCTGTTTCTGTAAAATGTATATGATGAGAGGAACTCCCCCCACCCCACCCTAGTGAAAACAGGCCCATGGTGTATGTACTTGGCACTTCAGGTCAGCACAGGGCTCTGACCCCAGGCTTCAACTGCTGAGCACTCTGACCATCGGGGCAAGAGGTTCCTGAGAGACTTCTCCTTTGCAGCTTGTCCTTCCCTACCAGATACCCTCTGCTGCACTCTGCAGACTCCATGCTGAACTGCCTGACCTCTTCCTAGGAGCATTGGTCAGTCTGTTTTTACTGCAAGTTTCATTCCCGACAAGGCACCGCTATTCAAGAAACAACAAAAATCTTTTTTCACCTAACTTCTAAAAGTTATCTTTCCAATACGCTGATCACGCTTCCACTTGAGGACTTGGCTTTCCCAGTACTGTGGCTGGTACTGAACTACCCAAGAAAAATTCAAAAAGACTGAAAAAAGTGCACAGCTCTGCTGCCCTTTGATAAGCTGTATATCAGAAAGCAGAAGTGACAGCCTTTGCACACAATGGCCGATAACCCCCAAAAGCACTGAACTCCAGTCAATGAATGAGGAGAGAGCACGTTAATCAAGTCTTGCCAGGCGTGGGAAAATCACAGAAGAGGAAGGAAGATGAACAAGGGCAGCATGCACTCCTCCTTTTCCACGTATCTATACTCTCTATGCTGTTTTCCCAAGCTTCTCTTATGATCACTGTTCACATTTGCTAACCATGACAAACAACAACAAGCTTTAGAAAATTAGCTAAATGACTGAAAAGCTGGAAGAGCAAAGAAGCAAAGTATTGCCTGGTGGGTGTCCACAGCAGCTAAGATGTGCCTTGCCCCTCATGTATGGCTCATGGCTATGGGAGATGATTAAAGCTCTGATCCTCCTGTCCAAAATACTTCAACACCCCTCACCCGCAGCTGATGGCAAACTCTAACGCAACAGCATTGCTACTAAAGAAAGTTCCAATTGGGCATGAAAATCCAGTTCTTCCTCTCTTTATAGGCCCTCTAATCCACCTAGTATGAGTACGTTTGCCCAGTGGAGAAGGACTTGGAGTTTTTGTGGTTAGACCTCAGTCTTGCACTTAACCCAATGGGGAAGTGTCATTAGGACCTTGGTCTGTTTCAGTACTCCAGTACATATTTCCCTTTGCAAGAGTAAAATTTCTTAAAGCCAGCAGGACATTGGCTGGGGTTCATACTGAGTATTGTGTTATCCTTTATTTCAGGTTCCTGCATCAAACAATGCTCACCTTATCAGCCCACCCAAAGGCCCTGTGATGATTTACTACGTGATGCCATCCCCATGCACAGCCAGCAGCCTGCAGCAGCACAGCAAGGATCAGAGGGCAGGATCTGAGCCCGCACATGCTGGCATGGCTAGGGGAAAAACAAGGGAGCAAACAGGCAAGTAACTTCTCACAGCTGCTTTTGTGTGGCTCACTGGGGATCTGAATGCACTATTGATTCCTTAGCACTAAAACAGATTTGTAGCCCCTGCATGTGCAAGACAGGGATCTCCTTCAACTCTAATCTCTAGCAGCTGTCAAAGACTTAAATGGCTTGTAGTTGGCTGGCATACCAAAATCAGTGAAGATTTTAGGTCTACTCATTCTCCTGCCCTGGTAAGAGCTGGACCCTAACCCCAAACTTCATAGTGTATTAAGCCTTCAGACCATACCGGCACAGCAGACTAGAGAAAGTAAATTACTGCCCCCCCAAGGATCCATGCCACCCAAAAACCTACCTACCCTGTGGCTTCTTGTTAAGGATACACTCTCCCAACAATTTCAACAGGGCTGTATGTGTAGTGGGACTGTTCTGTGAAGCCTCCTGGAGGCACCACCAGTGTGTCATCACAAGTACAGTGCTCTTACAATGGTGATAACTACAATTTACTTTGCAATACTGAGGCAACATCACCATAATTTACATCTTCAGATAAAAGTCTCTTATTGCTCCTCATTGAAAACACTGATTTCAGTTGGGAAAGAATTCAAGGGTGACTTTTTTCTTTCAGGTGAAACTAGAAATCCTGTGCAATAATTGTCCATTAGCATTCTGATGAGGGAACACAGAGACCACAGCTATGGTTAGTAAAGATAAGTGTGTGTGTGTCTCCCCCCCTTCCCAGGCAAATCTCCTCACAATGGAGTCTGCACGTAAGAATTTAGATACATTTTTGTACAGGAAGTTTAACAAAGACTTTTAACCAGTCCATCTGTTTCCCTACATCTGTTTCCGAACGCCTACCTTGACATAATTCCAGTGCTGGTTGAAACCTTCAACGGGATGGTGAAATTTACTGGGAATGGTCAGATTTCTCTTTTATGCGATGTTTGGCAGGAGAAGAAATCACGCAAGATTTTGACCGAGGTGGATGACTGGGAAGTTGCACTGCTGGCAACATAATGGAGCTTCTCTGAAAATACTGTTACCAAAACTATTCTTTGAAACACCAGCAAAGAAAAAGAAGAGGGGAAACCAAAAGTTTGTTGTGCTGTCTCCTATTTGGCAATACATTTTCCTATTAACAGCAACAAGCAAATTAAGAACAACGTTCAGCCTTCAGAATTAAAATCTACAACAGGATTTGCTTACTTTTTTTTTAATGGATACAAAGGAAACAGGCAGTGAAGAAAAACATGCGTGCAGTGACATTTTCACAGGAAACTTCAATCCTCGCTGGAGTTAATTTAAATTCTACATCCTATTATTGTGGGAAGAGTTTTTCAGTAACTAAAACACACCGGGTTATCCTAACATGCCTCCAAACTGCATTCCAAGTAGTTCGTACTATCTTCAAAACGCTGTAAACAGCTCGGGATGCTTTACGGGGGGGGGAGTTCCACTCACACGCTATTTATTTATTTTCAATAGTGTGCTTACACACAGAACGTCCTGGAGCCAAAAGCAACCAGATGGGCGGGTTACTAGCGGCGCTGCCGGGCGAGGTGCCAGAGCTCCTTTCCTTCCCCCTCTTTTTACCCTCGATCCATACTTATTTATTTATTAAAGAGGAAAAGAAGCCCCAAGCCCCCCGGCGAGCTGGGGGCACCGCGGAGCTGCCGAGCCGGGAGGGCAGCGCAGGAACCGGCCGCGTCTCCCCCGGCACCATCCCCACGGCGGCCCGAGGGAAAAGGCGGGCGGCGACCGCAGCGCTCCTGGGAGCCCGGGCACAGTAACCCGGCCCGGGACTGCGATCTTCCCCTACGGCTGGCCCACCGCCGCCGGGAGCTCCCCGTCCTCGCCTTGCCGAGCCCCGGAGGAGCCCAGCCGCGCTGTCCCGCCCGCCGGAGCCCCCCCGGTACTCACCGCCTGCCGGCTCGGGCAGCGTGGACACCGAGGTCTGCCCCATGGCTTAGCCGGGAGGGCGATCACACCTCCCTCCGGGCGCGCAGCCTCCGCCGCGGCTGTCCCCGAGGGGCCATCGCACTTTCCGCTGGGCCAGCACTCCCGGCCGCGCAGCCCGCCGGCTGGCGGGGGCCGGCTGCGGGCCGACGGCTGCCTGTCATACCGCCGCGCTGCTGGGCCGCCGGTCGGAGCGGGGCCACGGCAGCAAAGCCGCGCCCCCCCCCCGCGCCTTCTCGCCCCGCCCTGCCCGGCGGCAGCGGTCTGTGCTGTGCTGCGCTGCGCTGCGCTGCGCTGCGAGGCGCTCCTCTCCACGCCGTTCCCTGCCAGGGTTTCTGCTGCAAGACCGCGGTGCGGGAGGGACCGTGAAAGTCCTTAATGAGCAAGAAAATAAAAACTAATAAGAAACCCCTCTCTTAATTATACGGAAATTGGAAAAGTCTGTGCTTAACCCGCGAGTCCCCGCTTAACACTGCCGCCCTCCGAAGCCCAAAACGTTAGCCCAGGTATCACATTATTTCCAGCCCTTCTCATCCCCTCGGAAGGTAGAGCGAAAACCTGTGGCAGCTGTAGGCAATGATCCCATCGAAGGCTCTTCTCCTCTGGGAGCAGTTTTCAGGGCTTTGCTACAGTCACAACTGGAAAGGGAACGCTTGGGCCAGGCAGCCCCCGGGGCCAATACCAGCCCTTCTTAGCTGTGATAGAGGTCTGAGGAAGAGTCTGACCCTCGCCTTCCTCACAGGTGCATGCTCTTGTTTCTTTTGAAAGAAAGAAGATAACCTAAGACAGTAGCACCCAGACAGCACTCTGCCATAACAAGTGACAAGAAGGGACATAATAAATTGGATAATCTGATGGGGAAGATAGGGAGAAATAGAGATTGTGCACAAGCGCAAAAGGAGCAAAGTTTTTTTTGTTTTTTTTTTTTTGCTAGGGTTTTTGAATGCATAACTGAGATCTAAGCAGTGATACAGACTCAATGTTGGAGCAGATAACTGCTACCAACGATGGAAAAAACCCAACCAAAACTAACAAATAACCAACAAATACTCAAGTGCCTAATAGCTGTTAACGTGCGGCATCTAGAAACAAGCTGGGAGATGCATATGCATCACCGGAAGACACTCAAGGCTCATCTAAAGAACATGATGCCCATCCCTGGAAGTGTTAAAGGCCAGGTTGGTTGGGCCTTTGAGCAACCTGGTCTAGTGGAAGATGTCTCTGCAGGGGGTTGGAACTATATGATCACTAAGGTCCCTTCAAACACACACCTTTCTATGATCCTATGATTTGTTAGCAAGGCATATGGTGAAATAACTATGGTTTTGACTAGTGTGTAAATCCTAGAGGGGTTAGCTGAGGAGATTTCTGACCCACTGATCTTTGTATGTGTTGGTCCTATGGTGACATCTGAAGAGATGGAGAATTGTATTAGTGTGAGGCTGACACTCAGGAAGCAAAAGGAGTGCCACAAGTAAGTGCAGTCTAAGTGGCCTGGCATCCATTATAGGCAGAAGAGATGCAGTCATCAACTAATACATGGTGAATAGAGAACACCATAACTAATGCTAATCTTCATGGGTTTTATAAAAATCAGGTCTTTGTAAACAGGACTTTTTTTTCCTTGTTTTATATGATCACACATCAAATTGCCAGAGGTACAGGCTTGAGCATAACAGACTTATGGTAGGTACTTGATTTAGTAAGAGAGCAAAAGTGAGGACAACACAAAGTTAAAAAAGCACAAGCAGATGAAGAACTAAATGAAAAGCAGATCAACTGTCCAAGTAGCACTAACATTTAATGAGGGCGTTTCTGCTGGGGAGCTGCAGGGAGGCTCTTCAGTGTTTTCATCAGCAATCTAGAGCAGTATTATTTCAAACAGCTTTAAAAGACTAAATAAATCACCACCAGCAGCAATTTTAGATGGAGTAAATATTACCAGAGTAATAATGAGGACAAGGCAGCCACAGAGTTATATGGATTATTTAATGAACTCAGCTCTTTCAAACAAGTAACTTTAATAGGGTCAAAAGAACTAAAAAAAAAGCACAGACAAGTGAATGGGGTGAATAACAGAAGCACCAGGGGGAGCTGAGGCAAAGGTAGATGGTCTACCCAAGAAAAGGCTTTCAGACAGGTGGCATGTTGAACAACTGATTTCTGTCACTTATTTCGCAGGAGAGGTTTTTTGCATCCATTTCCCACATTCATTTTTCTTAGCTTGAAACTTATTTTTGAAAGGTTTGTTTTGAGCAACTCAAGTTACCACTTTGGAATCCCTTGTAAACAGGAACATAAAAGTGTTCCTGTCTGCCTCCAGTGAATCTCATTAATTTTATCAAAGGAATTTGTGTTCCCCTGCTACATAAAAGCCAAGTTTACAATGCAAAAGTACATATCATCTGTCTGCAATGATTCCTGTGAAGTTATAAACTCCTCCAGGTCGATTTGTAAGCTGATAAAATGGGTATAGTTATCACATCCTCCAGTGTAGTTGAATTAGTTGCCAATTTCTTTTGGTTTGGTTGTTGGGTTGGTTTGGGCTTTTTAATTCCTAAGTTAACTGACTTAATGGTGACTCCCTTTCATGTTTTCTCTGCAGCCACCTCATTTTTAAGTGTCCTGTCTTCATACAGCAGCAATGCTTAGTGGTATGTTGCAGAGTTAATTAGATACGGTTTCTGCTGTAGAAAGCAGGGAATGGCAGTTTTAGTAGGGAGCATAAATGTCAATTTATAGCACTAACAGATTACAGGCATTGTGCTGTATAGAATAAGAAAATGAAGTTTCTGCTTCTAAAAGTTTACCCAAAAGAGCAGCTTGTAAACAAGTTATAATTTATTTGAATTAGAAAATTTAAAGGTCTTATTAAGGGGATTTTTATTAATGACAGACAAGATACTGGGAACATCCAACACTGTCATAACAGATTCTTTATTCAGTTTTGTAAAATGGGCAAAAATGTGAATTCCCTGAAGAGAGACTATGAATTGAATACATAAGATAGTACTGGTCAATACAACAGTTATGTCTCTTTCAGCTTTATTTCTGCCATCAAGATGCAAAGGGTCAATGTACACATCTCAGACTACTCACAGTCACTAATGATCATTAAATTAGAAAAATAAAAAGCACTTTTCTGCTTAGATCCTGCCATTTAAGCCATTTGATTAAAGAATTCAGCTTATGAATCACCAATGAGATGCAATGAACCCTGAAGGCATCTACCAAAATGTGACCTATGAGAGAAACTGGACTGTGGAAAGCAAAGGCATATTACATTTCTTGTATGTAGAGCTATATTTATGTAACTGCCTTCACACAAGGAGGGATTCTAGCATCCTACTGACATTCCAATACGAGCACTCACACAAAATACAGTTAGTATTCAGTTATGACATGAGCAAACACAAGCAAGAACCTAAGTAATTTTTTTAGTCATGGGTCACACTAAGGTTTGTGATAGTGACATTGAATTTGTACCTTCCTGTAGAGAACTTGCATTTACATAGGATAAGACTTTGGGGAGGGTGATAACAAAATCAGTTTGTTTGCTTAAGACCAGAACATCAGCTGTGGTTGCACTAATTCTGTGTTCTGGGAAATGCAGTTCTTAAACAGGCGCTGTCTAAATAAAATCACAGGCTGTATTAATGAATTATACTGGCATTGTATTGGGAATGTAGGCCATTTCCCCTTAATAATCAGGAACTTCTATAATAACCCTAGATTATTCTCTCGTTTGAAATACTTAAAAATATATGCATCCTTATTTACTTTTAATGTCTTAGTGATGCTAAGTTCTCGCCAGTGTCCTCTGCCATTTCCAATGCACTAGTACCAAAAAAAAAACCAACTAGTTTGAAATCTTCAAAAAAGAGCTGCTATCTTTGCAAGTGATCATCACAAGTCTTTCTCCCTCAAAAAAACCTACTGTACATACTGTCTACACAGTAGAATGAAAGGGATTCTATGCAGAATAACTGAGAAGAGCTTCTGTAGTTCAGTTTCTGAATTTGGAAGCTAGGGGTTTGGGCCAGAGGAGTTAGCATACATATGAGGGCTATTATGATTGAAACATGTAACAGACATTCCTTGGGTGAGTTTTGCTTCTTCAGATGAAGACTGCACTAGGAGACAGGTACTAGGATCCCTACCAATAGAAAGTCTAAGGGCCTCAGGTGATCTCAATTCCTGTTTCAATGTCTGTTCTTATTTATTCTTACCAGCTCTTTGCCATCATAGGTGGGAAAGGAGCACAGCTGGGCAAGCTCATTTCTGGTGATTTGGCACAAACAGGTTTTCTTTCTGCTCGCAAATTATCTGCAAATAGTTGTACACTTGAAAAACTTGTTTGCTGCTCTAAATTATTCACCACAACAGTTTGTAAGCTAATTTCACTTGGACAATGGGAAACAACAATTAATGGCAACAGCAGTTCAACAATCCAGGCTGGATAATATGAGTGCACTATGAGCCCTCAGCCATGGGCCTCTATTTGTGCTCTCTGACTCAGGGGTGATATCTGTACCTAGAGGAAACTTTCACAATAGCTGCATCAATATGATTTTAAATAGTTAGCAATGAATGCTTATAGATTATACTAATGTGGTTTTATCATCTGATCTGTGACTTCTGTTGTAGATTTCAAGTAAACAGTACTCTCGCCTGTACTAAGTAACTTCTTGGCGAGCTGTTCTACAGACTTGAACATTGCAAGCATGTTGAAAAATCTCCATTTCATTTTAATAACAGTTTGCAGTTTCTTGTGGTACTGCATGCCCTGAGCTTTTAAAGTAATTTAGATAATGTGTGTGGTTAAAAGGCAGAAAATAGAAGGAAAACAGTCACAACACAAACATTTTGGGAGTCATGGAGAGCAAATCCACTTGTCTCCTGCACGCACTCCTCAGATTCAAAAACTGCCCTGCTCCCCCAGTGCAATTTCTTTAATATTTCAATTTCTACATGCTTCAACTCTACCCCAGTTCTGTTCCACAATATCTTTCGGGTATTTTATTTCCCTAATCTCCCTTAAAGGCAAATTCTAAAGCTTTCTATCCCTCTGAGTTCCTTGACTTTTCTCCATCCTCTGATTGTTGCTCATGTTTGTTTACATCACTTCCAAAGATCTGGAGTCAGCTCCCTTGCTTTTCTTTAGCAAGCCTGGCCTATGCAGGAGCCTTCCTTTTCTCATAGACACTGAGTATTTCAGTAATTATTTGGGGTATTATTTTCATATCTGCTTTTTAAAAGTTACTGGCTGCCTGAAGACTTCTGATGTAATCCAGGTCTTGGAGAACTTCTTGTGCAAGATTATGAACGGTGAGCAGAAAGACTCAGACACTGAATAATCAGACCCTCCTGACACTAACAGTGTTGGGCTTTCTTAATTTGAGTTTACTGAAAATTTACATGCTGTAAGAAATGTGTGTTCTTCAGGGCAAGGATCTTCTTTAAAGAATGGCTAAGCACTGTGCAGTTGATGCTGGAAAAAGCTACCTTCTGTCCTTGTTTAAAGCACCAATGAGAACTGACATATTGGATCACATTGTTTCCCTGAACCCTAGACCAGATAGCCCTGAAAAAAGCTGAAGAAGCCCCAGTAAATGGCATGACATATTACCAGAAGTCCTCACCCTAATACTTAACAGTTTAAATGCAACAGCCCTGGTTTAAATTTTACACTTCACATTTTCAGAAACTCTCTATATGTTTATGATTGTTAATAACAAGAACTCTTAATATTAATGTTGTCCATATGTGATCATTTCCTTTGTGCTTTATAGTGACTCCTTGAACCCAGCACCTCCTTTTACGTTGTTTCCCCATGCAGTGGCAGTGTTGTGACAGTACAGGTCAGCATTTCCTTTCCAGTCAGAAAACAACCATCAGAAGTTTTTGAACCAAGTGTGTGTTTGTCACCAGATGTCAATCTTGTCCAGGGTTCCAGATTTATGATGAAAGACAAAAAGAACTACATTAAAAATTATAAATAGCATTCTGCCTGTCCTAGTTCAAGCCACTGGGGAAGAAGAAAACAATGACGTAAAAATGAGTGTAGAGTTCCTCAAGAGTCAGGTTTCTGCCAGGTTTTCAAAGGCTTTAGTCACTGCAAGTTCCCATCAGTAGCTACAACAGAGCAGATAGGCCCCTTTACTAATACAAGTTGGCATGTCCCCAGCAGAGAAAATGAGGCAATGCAGCTAAGGGCAGCTGGAGGATACCACCTTTCCTCCTCCACATCTTCTCTCAAGGCCTGTTGCACCTTTCATTGCGTTCACCGTAGCAGTGGTCGCACAACTGGAGCTCCCTAATACATTGTTTCAAGGAAAGGCTACTACCAGCTGGACCAGTTCCCCTTAGGCTTTTTTTCTGCCTCCTGTCTGGGCTTAATGGCAGCTGCGGGGTGCCTCCTGGCTGCTGCTGCTACAATAAAGCCCAGTTATCCAGGAGAACTCTGTGCTCTCCAGCCCGTCCAGCAGTGCCTTCTCACTTCAGAGAAGTCAGCCATGACACTAGTCCAGCTGTACTAACCATTTTCCTTAGGAAAACACAGCTTTCTGCTCCTCAGGGCTGTGTGGCGGTTGCTGGCTGCGGCTTTCCCTCTACAGCTCCACGTTCCTTAATGAATCACTACTTTTTGGCAGCAAAGCAAAATAAACACATCATTTTGGTTGCCTTTGCCAAATGTACGTACACTTAGAGCAGGTTTTGAATGATAGAAAGCAAAAGGTTTAATGAAATGTGCAGGCTGTGTAGCTAAAAGTTGCAAAAAATGCGAATCTGGAGGCCACAATACTGTTACCCCAACAGTCATTCACATCTTTTATATTTTCTAGAACACATGGAGGGGAACTACCAGTAGGGTATCAGCTACAGCTCTCACCAGGAAAAAGCAGTAATAGGAAGCGGCATAGGGCTACAGGATCACTTGCCAGCATGATGGTTAGATGTCTACTTCTTTCTTTCCTCTTCTGTTTGTTAATTGGTTCAGTGTAGCTACACATAGCACAGCAGAATTTTACACTGATGCTTCCTAGCCTATGTGAAGGTGAAAAAAGAGACATCAACAAAATATTTGGCAGGCGTATTAAATGAAGTTTCTCAACTGCTCGAGCCAGTCGTGTGCGCATACCCTGTCATGCACTTTAGCCCTTTTGAAGTGCCTGAGCCTGTCTGTGACTTCAGCACATCCATTTGCTCTTGCTGACTTGAGTGAGAATTGAGAAAAAGTTTTGAAAGTGTTTGGCACAATTGTTTGTCTCGTTCCTCTCCATTCAATCAGATTTTAGAATGAATTTAAATGTATTGCTGGACTATAATTAACTCTGAAGGGCAGAAGACCACAGGGGACTGCCTCATACCTCTTTCAATGTGCAACTGAAAAGACACTTCCTTAAACAGTATCCTGGATGTTGGCAAAGCTTGAAACCTAGACCTGTGCCTGATTAACTGTCAAAAATCAGAATAATCTCTGCCTCTGACAAATCAAAGTCACCCCCTATAAAGCTAGTTTATTACAGAAATCTCTAGATCATAATACAAATTTCAGCTTTCAGTTTCATTTCCCCCTATGTTTCTACTACTGTGAAAATGTGGACCTTTTTTTTTTTACCCCACTGGGAAAATGCATTTTTTCCACTCTCCCATGACTCAAAAACATCTGAAAGATTGTTCCCCCAAGCTTACGAAAAAGGGTGAGGGGCTAAGTTCACCTTTTGGCAAACACACAGGATGGAAATTTTTGACTCAAAAGAGGATTTCCAAAATAAAATAAAACATAAGAAGCATGCGAAAACAAGGGGTTATAATGGAAACTATTTTCATAGCCAGCTCTAAAGTAAGCACTGCTGCTCCAGAGACACATGGTAGTGATGCAAACATTGGTTTGAGGCCAAAACCCCTAGCATGCTAGTGGAATCCGGAAGCACTGCAATATTAAATACACCTCAAAATATATGTCAGACATCTCCCTCTGTCTGTTCCACTTACTCTGCACAGCGCGACACTATACACTATTCATCAGTGTCTGCAGAGTAACGGAATAAGGGGCCAGTGGCAGATGCGCTCTCCTTTCTTTTGGTTGGGTTCTTTCCTGCACCATGTTCCATGAATGGTCTTCTGCAAGAAGCTTATTATTCCCATTTTGCAAATATTGAGCTAATAACCACTTTTCATCTGCAGCACTTATACAGCATCTATTATTGCAGCATGTGAGCACCCTTCAGTGGTTCTAGGGAAGTGCTATTATCCACAAGGCAGGACTTCCACATTTCATCTGGGAGGGTAGGTGCTACAAAAGGCATGAGGGCATCCTGCTCAGCTGCACTCTTCATTGGCAAACTTTTCCTTCTATCTTCAGTCTGCTTCTTCCAGCTGCTCCAAGGCAGGCAGTTTTCTATCATGGAAACTTTTTTGGTATTTTTAACACCTACCATAATGACAGCTATGCCTGTGATCATGGACTGCATCTTTGCCAGTTCATTAGGAAAGCCCACAGCCAGTTAAGCGTCGTAATCAAGGGCATAAAATGAAAATTCTGCTTTTTGTACAGCTTGGCTTTTCTGTAGATTTGTAGCTTTTGCTCACTGTTCTTACCTGCAAAAAAATGCAAACACCAGCTGAAAATTTCCCCAGAAGTGGCACTGGTGCAGCATCCCCCTCTGCCACCTGAATTCTCCAGGGGTTTAACGGAGGGGCAATGTCACCTCCCTGCCGACTCTGTCAGGCTCTGTCTGTCTGCATATACACATGAACACTAACAGAACTCTGACTTAGGATGCTTCTCCTCTGCCAAGCCTGGTGCCAGCTCCCTGAAGGGCTCAGAAACTGTAGGTAGAAGCTACCATACTTGAGCATTACCACACAAGCCCATTTCCCTTGGAAAAGCAGACCAAAAAACCTGTAGCTTGGTGCTTCCAAGCTCGCGTGTGACTACACCTACCTGCTGACCCTGGAAAGGACCTGGGCTCAGTCAGGAATGAGGGAGGTTTTGAACCTTTTGAATGAGCCACTGTCTTTCATTCTCATTGTAACTTTTTTCTTAGTAGATTTTACATACCATTCATTTCTAAAGCCATCCTTGATGTTGGGAAACGTATCATCCCTGTTTAACTCCCATATGACTGAGTGCATTGCTGTGAATGAGGAGAGTTATAAAGGGTCAGGTTCTGCACCCTTGCCAGCATGCTGTAGGGGAATTCTCATCTAGTAACCTGCTAATATGTCCCCAGAGAAGGCTGCTTTTAATGAGGGAGAAAGCCTGATGAGCTTTGAGCTCCTCCCATGCACATGGCATTTGGTCTCTACATGGTAATTGTTTCAACCTTTGGGTCTCATTCTGCTATTTAAATCCTCATGCATCATTTGTTCCCTTGCTGGTGGCCAGGGGAACCAGCATCCTTTACCCATGCTAGACCTGGGGGTCTTTTGGTGCTGATCCATATCGTGTTTAGCTCAGCTTCATTCAGTTGGAAAACCCACTTAAGGAAACTAAAGCAATGATATGAACTAAAGCAGGAATTCCATATGGTTCTTGTGAAAAGACTTTTACCAAGACTAAACATCAATATTATACTTTTTTCTAACTACCTGCTTAATACAGCAGGTCATTAATGCAGCACATTTAGTTAGTTAAAATGAGCACATTTTATTCAATTAAAATTCAGCAGCATTAAGTCCAGATGTGCTACAGGGAGAAAAAATGCAGAGACTTTTAAAGCTAATGTAAATGTAATATTTTTGTTTTCAGCTACAATCCAATTAAATTGGGCTGACACAAGCTTTCACAGAAATGCCCAGGAAAATAACTCATTGCAAAGAAAATCCATTTAAAAGAAAAGTACTTCAGATATTTTCATGGTTCTGTGACTCACTGAATTACATTCCTGTATAGAAGCCACAAAGCTGATGTGGGAGAGCCAGTAATAAGACCTTTACCGGTAAGCTACTTACTGGGAGACAAAGGACTTAATTTCACAGTGGGTTTTGGTAGTATTTGAGAGTCAAAAAAAATAAGCAACCCAAGATGACCATTGCCGATGGAAGGGTATACACATTTCCAAAAACATGGCCTGCCCAGGGAGCCCTGACTGTCTCCTCACAGTCCTTGGCATCACTGAGAGCCAGGCTGAAATGCACCTGGGACAGTGCAAAGCATAGCACTGGGCCATGCAGGAGTGCCTTCATGGCACTCCAAATAGCATCTGCTGGGCTCTTTGGCTGTGAGGCAGATGCCTTTCATTATGGGGTATGATTCACAAAATCCAGCTTGGCATTATGCTTTAGTATTTTCTATAAGGTCACTTAGAATTGTGCTATCTGGTATAGGACTTTCCTGTCACTGGGGTGCAAATACAAATGCTGTCTGCCTTTGCTGATAGGTCTTAATGATGTTTAGAAGAGAAAAAAAAAGATACCCTACATAAATCTACACCCACTCCATTTCTCTTTTTAAACAGTTGCCCTTTCCTGAGGGGAAAGCTCAGGAGAGCTGAGACAGTTCCTTGCATGTTAGTTGTGTACCACAGTAAATAGTTGTTTTCTCCCAAAACAGTAAACAAAAGTCTATATAAAGTCTCGCCTACACACATGATGTACCAGGAGGGGGGGTGGTCCTAAGCATTCTCAAGCACAGATCCCACTCCAACTCCTAAAATACAGCACAAGATGTCAGAGTCTTCATTTTCCCATGAACTGCACAGTAAATATGAACTGCAGCCTTGAGTCACATATGGTGATGAAACCCAGTGCCTGTAAATTTATGAATGTAGCTGGCAGTCGTCAGTACATTATGCGGAGGTCAGGTTGCCAGTCCCTCCTTTGTTTATTCCTCTCACTTAATGATCCATTGCTGGAGACATACTGAAAACTTTCAGAATGTTTTACAATGTATTTATGCAACTGAGAAGTGTGTCCTGGCCTTTCCATTCCCATTATCCTGATACACTGAACATAAATCAGAGGTCGGTATGCAGATTTAGCATTTGGGGAAAGCACAGAGCATCTTTTTTTTTTTTTTTTCCCTAATGGATATAGATCGAATAATTGTTCCTTTCTAAAGTGCCCCTGAAGAGAGGTCACCTTTTGGCTAAGGGACAAAACAAGGCCACCTTCATTTTGCGCAGTTGAATTCCACAGCAGCCAAATGTCTCAGCATGGAATATTACACCCAGATCTAGGAAGACTTCCATGTGATTCAAGACAAAGTGTGGTTAAAATCATGTTATGTTGCCAGGTCGATCCCTGCAGCTCAATTTTTTCGAAGGTAGGGAGACCTCACCCTTGCTCAGAACTCTACTAACTCCTGGCCTCACAAGGCGGGTCATGTCCATGGAAAAGGGCTGGACCAGCTTAAGTAAAATCATTTATAAAGTGAATGTATTTAGACTCATGCATATTCTATGTTGTAAAAAGGCGCAAGTATTCTTGTGTGGCCAGCACCACTGAAAACTTTCTTGGTGCACGGATGTTTGTGTTAAAACATCCTGTTGATCCTACCAAATTTTTAGAAGTTTGAATGGAAGTTCCAGCAGAGACCTCTCATGCAGTTCAAATCCATGGACTAGAAGAGGTACGGAAAGCAGGACACACTGAAGAGATCTATTTACCAATCTAATAGAAAGAAAATTAAATATCTTAATTTTAAGGTATTCTGTTATTAAACTAGTAGGAGAAAAATTATGGGGTAGGCAGCCTGTACAAACCTGGCATTTCCAGGTATAAATATTATATATATATTATTATTATATTAATTTCCAGGTATTTCCACCATAAATATTAGGTGATTTTATAAATAATTTTCCCTATCAGGTTGAATAAGTTAATTAAGATAACTGGATCCACAATTCATGCAAGGCATATTTTGTTTCTGTAAGTTGTCTAGTAAGACTGGTTAACTAACAGACCATAGCAGCTTTAAGAAAAATTCATAGCCTTTCTGATGTAATTTTAGCTTGTCTGTTAATTTTTACATTGAATATAATTTGTCTGACTGGAAGGGCCTTTCTGATTGCAAACCCTTCCATTATGTACGTTCCAGGTTAATGCTTCCTAAAAGCTGAGCCGGTCTAAAGGACAAAAGAAAACCCAGAATATGAGGAGTGTGACGTTCTCCACAGACAGACAGAACATTTATGCGCATAGGTCGTTAGTCTACTGCTAATAGCCTGGTACTGAACTGACAGAATGAGTTGTCGTTCAGCTCCTCTCTGGTGCTGTTCCACTGAAGTCACTAAAATGTATTTCACTGACAACCAATTTTATACATAATATATTATAAACCTGCTGGTGCAGTAACCAACCATAATACTTCAGCATGTATGCAGGGATATGGCCATTGCAGGAGCTCCAGGTCTCCCTGTTCTTCATGGCAAGGTACTTCATCAGCATTTGTATTGGCTCACATACCACGCAAGGCAAAGTTCTACCACTAACATCAGACTGTGCCTTTTAAAAAAGAAACTTATAATTGCAAAACCAACAAATAGCAGAAAAGAAAGTAAGCACTACGTGTCCACAGGTATAAAATCCATTTCTTCCAAGAAGTTGCTGAGTTTTGAGGATGACAGCAAAATTCATGTCAAAATTCAAAGACGTGCACTTGGTCTTACTCAATTCACCACCTTCTATGTTTTTGACTGGCCCTTGAAAAGCTGGCACATTTCATTACATTAGAATTCAGTCTAAAAAAACCTGAACACGTGTTCATGGCTCACTGGTTATTAGGATAATCTGCAGGAAACAACATCACACTAGGGCATTGTTTGTGAATGTGAGGAAAAGGTTACAATAATAGCTTGAGCTCAGACCTGACTTCTTGACTTCCATTCCCTTTGCTATGAAGAAAGCACATGTTTTGTGTGGTAGCTATTTCCTTTATGGTCAAAGTTTTTTCTGACATTTGTTGCAGCCCAGAAAAGAACAAGGTGTAGGAAGAGAACGTTTATCCTGAAAACACTGAGTAGCTGGAACATTATGCTTGATAGGAAGTGACCAGCTACGGTGTAAAGCAAATCTCAGGTTCTTTATCATTGCAGCATTTGAGTACCTCACAGTACCCAGCAAACAGATCTGCTACAGGCATAATCTGGGAGGTAACAGGATAACTGTGTGAAAAATTATTCCTTTTTACAGAAATGTGATTGGATCCACAAATGTTGAGTTCCACAGTCCCCAGCCTACTCCTTCATTGCTGCCCAACAACACAGGCCCCAGAATCACCCATGCATTGAAGCTTTCATCTTTGGTAACTAAACACCTACCCGGGGTGCCACCACAGCTGCCTGCATCATAGAAATGCCCTGCTAGCCCTTACACTTGGATAAATGGTGTCCAGTCCCTTTTGAAGACTCTTGGAGAGCAGCCTGAAGACTGACTTTTTGAAGAGTCTGTGCCTTTTGAAGTGATACTGGGCTGTCAGAAGAATGCATGTTTGGGGAGAAAAGCTTCCTTTTTCTCCTCAAGATATCCATTTTCAAGAGATGACCTTCGACAGCACTGTGCTGGGTAGCAAGGCACCCTGACATTTGTGTTACAGGGGCTGTCTTTCCAGACCAGATCTCACACAAAACTGGCATTTAGGTGGGGGGAACCCTTTCTGTCTCCATGCAGTAGCTTGGGTAAGAGGCAGAACAATTTGGGGGTTCTTGACTCAATCCTCTTTTCTGCCTGAAGGGATTAATTCTCCCTTCTCTGACCTTCCAATGGCCAAAGCTGTTTGCTGGTATAGTAGAGGTGGTTTGGGACTTTTGTTCTGACAAGCCGGTATCAGGGGGAAACTGGTGATGCTTTTGCATAAAGCAGTGTCAGCACCTTTCTATAGCACAGTGGCATGGGGCTGAGCTCTTGTTTCTAGTCTTCCTTCAAAAAAAAAAAAAGTGCTTCAGCATTAGCAAATTCTGAGTAGGACAGGTGAGTGTCCTAATCAGTAGGCTGCATTATCCCACACTTATTCTATTAAAGGCCTAATGAACTGCTCATTATTTTAGGCACTGTGGAGCTTGCAGACCCTGGCTGTGTGTTCAGACAACATCATTAACCCTCACCATGACCCATTCTCCTTGTCTCCAGCTCTTTTGTCCCAGGGAGCCTCTCCTGGTAGTGGATGCCCTGTGGTGTTGAATTCTTAAGTGCCGCCCAAAGAAAGACATCATAAACTGAAGAAGGACAGGGCTTAAAGGTTCTTCTTGATGGCTTTTGTTTTTGTTTTTTTTTAATTAAATTTAAGAAAACTCTCACTGGAGAGCAGAAGAGAAAACTGCACCAGCTGCCTAAAGCAATGGTAATAAGTGTTGCCTTGCAGTATGAAGAGCAGCACCAGTAATTTGTCTCCCAAAAAGCTGTATTCAGCCCATGAACCCTTACAGGTTTTCTAACCACCATCTTCACTGCAGCTCTGTGTGGGGCAGTTCCAGCTGCACCATCAGGCTGACAGTGACCTGGAGGAATGAGGATGGTGCCTGATTTCAGAGACAACACTAAAATGCAAGTGGAGATAAATGACTTAATTGGCTCTGGCTCACCCCCACCAGCCCCGCTTGCTAGTACTTACCACATAAAAGAAACATGAGATACTGCATTATACAGGAGCCCTGGCCAGTGCTGACTCCGTGACGATGAGAAAGAACTGAGCATCTTTCATTTATCTACCTGTGCAGTGAATGCACAGCGTAACATGCATTATTTCAACGAGCCTTTCTCCTGCTGAGAAGGCAGGGTAGTCAAGGCTTGCATGTGTCACCGTTGCCATACCATAGTGTCCGACAGGCAGCAATTAAGGCAGATGCAGCCAGCTCCAGTGGAAACAGAGGCTTTATTAAAACTGGAAGGAGGAATTCTGAGTGTTGATTAGTAAACATCCTGCTGGAGGCTTTCTAACACCTGGGACCCCTCATTTCCAGCCTTTCTAGAAATCTTTCTGCTTTAAGTTGTGCATATTGTTTTTCCCTGGTGGTAGTCAATAGTTACCTTCATTTTTGTAATCTGAAATATATTCAGAATTACCCATTACTGATATTTTAATGTAATATATATACACACACATAGTATATGCATACATTACAGTTCCCAACAATGTGTCTCTACAGATAGATCTTGGTGATATTGAGTCATAAGTGGGAATGAAGAGATCCAAACTAGTATTTTCCAGTAAGAAACATTGAGACAGCTTTCTTTGTGGGATTATCAAAACCAGAAAGCTGCCAAGGGATTTTGGGGTGAGGTACAAAGGAGGTTCAGAATATTAAGAAATGTGCTTTCATTAGTCTTTCACAGTGACTCAGATTGCTTAGCTACAAGGCTTTTCTGAATCCTCTCCAGATTTTCATGATTCAAGGATGATGAGGGACACCAATGATTACCTCACATCCCAGGAGCAGTCATTCTAGTGCTCCAACCAGAGTAAAACAACATCATTCAGTGGTGCAAATGCATTTAAAGAGTGCATTAGCTCTCTGGGACTGAGCTCAACAGCTGAACGTGTGCTTCTAGCATAATGCTATTAGTATGCAAGTATCTTTCAAAATCACTGCTTCTCAACACTAAACCTCCTAATCTGTAACTATGACCTGATTAATTTTTCCCCTGATTATATGGCTTTTCAGCTTTTCATACTGAACACATTGATTTCCTGTCTAAAAATAGTTTTGTATTTTCTTGCTAGTCAGTGCTGGTAGCACCATGCAGCCTGCAGCAAAGAGCCAGTTCTTGCTGGGTACCTCCTGAATCACACCTGGTGGGTGACAATAACTCCCAGAATACACTTGTATTTTGAAGCCTGGCATTTAGGTGTGGAATAACCCATTTAATACATAACATATTGGGTTTGCATCAGTTTAGGTTCTACGCCACAGAACCAAGCCAAACATCTTCTAATGCAGCAAGACATATGTATGAAACAATTCCCTCAAACCTGTTTTTCCTCCAACCCATGTTAATTGGAATTATTTGTATTCAATCTCTCTATTCTTTCTGGCTCAGTCCCTGTATCATCTGTTCCCTATTTTTGCCTGGGACTGATGTCAGATTCACCAGCTAATCATTACCAGCCTACCTCATTTTCTCCCTTTAAAAACTGTTACAACACAGACTAATAATAATTTCTTACAAAGCATGCAGTTCCATCACAAGGGAGACCAAGAGAGGACATGGTGTGCCCTACCTGGCTATCCTCAGAAGAAAAATGAGTCTGAGCCTGCATAGTTCACTGCCTTCACAGCCCACAAATAGAAGGCCAGAAAGCTCTGTTCACAATGTCTCTGAGCTACAAAACAAATGACAGCTCTGTGCCTTTGTATGGCCAACTGCCTGCAGCTCTTTCATAGCACTCTCCTGGACACTATTATACACTGAGACATCTTGCAACAGGCTGGGACCTCCCTACCTCCATATCCTACTTACATCCCTCGTATACATACAGGAAAGGTCCACGTAGCCCAGCACTCCATCTCCAACAGTGTCCCTAAGCACTGCAGACTTCCCACAGGCTTCGTGCTGTGGCTGAATATCACCCGCACAGGTCAATCCCCCATGTGCCAGAGAGTGCGTTGTTTTGCTTGGGAAACATTTTTGCTCCCATGTGATTGCAATGTCTCCTGAACTGCATAAGGAATGTGATGCAGCCATCCATAAATATTATGAGAAGACAACTTGTTCTATAAACGAACACATAACAGAATTTGATTTAATGCAACATTCGCTGAAACGGGAAGAAAAAATTGGGAGCAAAGTGGAAGTGTTGTTACGCTTTCTAAGGATGGTAAAAATCTGGGACTAGTCAACTTTGACACAGGAAAATCTGAAGTAACTCATGTTGTTTCATGTGTGGGAAGTCCTTTTATGCCAGTTGTAAAGAATGTCCAGTTTCCAACATTGAGGTCTAGCCAGTGTGACCAGGATCAGCAAGGAGGGAAATCATGAGGCACATGAAAACCTCATTTACTTTTTCTCTCAGCTAAGAAGCAGCCCAGTTTGACACAGGTAACTCTTCTGTTACCATTCTGTTTGTGTTTCTAGAAACCAAAATGCTGTTAAGATTTCACCCACTCCTCCTTCCAAACAGTACGAGACAGCCAATAGAGGACCCACGGTGGAAGCAGCCTAAACCAGCAATGCATATGCTGTCTTACACTGTATTTGAGCACAGCAACCTACTTTCATGGCATCACTTGCAGAACTGGAGCTCTGGTGCACAGTACATAGCCCAACTAGGGGAAGTACAGAAAATAAGTGCTCCAAATTCCTTTAAAAAGGAAAGCTTTATGGTTGCCAAGCTACTAATGTTGTCAAAACACTTGTTTTCCTTTTTTATTCTGCCCATAATACACTGGCTGTGAGAATGGGCAGAAGGTAAAAAAACAAACAAATAAAAAAAAAACAAACAGAAAAAAACCCACATATCAAAACACGTATCAGCTGTCTTTCAAAATGGTGGCAACCCACTTCTCCTTTAGCAGGCTGATCTATTACTTGAGGTAGCACTTACCGGTCTGGGTAAAAGCCTTAATGGCAGAACAGTGGAAAAGAAGATCACAGGCAAGGGGGAGCAGTGTCACAAAATTGTGGCTAAATGCTGATCACAGGAATAATGCTAACTTCTGCTTTGAACTTGTTCACCTCGAGGGTAGTCCTCTGAAATGGCTGCACAGCCTATCTGCATCTGGAAGAGGTGCACAAACTGTAACACTTGGGAGCCATCTGCTCTACAAGACAAAAAAAGCAGCGTTTGCCCTCAAGTTTTCAGATTTGTATAAAAATACAAATAAATCTAGTTGTGATTGCAACCTTGTGATTGAGTCTTTGGTGTCCCAGAATTAGCAAGCCATTGCATCAGGTAGACAACTGTTAACAGCATGTTGCTCTGTCATAATGGGCAATGGGACTGCAGGGGAAACAGACTTTGCTGATGCATGCACAGCATTACTAATGTGGTAGAAACTACACTCAGAAAAGTGCTCTTAAGCAGTAACCAGACAAACTACCCCCTCATTCAAGCAGTATATTATTAGATTCTTCACCCGCAGTGCAGAAGAAAGAGTGAGGCAGGCTACCACCTGAGAGAGAAAGGGGACACCACCACCTTCATCCTTATTCCTCCTAGGAGAAGAGAACATTTTTTGGGTGGGAAGATAATAGAAATAAAACTGGCTGTTTTCCTCCTTCAGCATTTCAAAATAAGACTCTAAATGGTGCTGAGCAGTAAGTCTACTTTGCCAATATTATACCTTCTCACTTTACTTTGCAGACAAGTTTCCCAAACTACAGTATTAAAGAATATACACAACACTTAGGGAACTTACGAGTTTGCAAAAGTTACAGAAACTTGTGTGAAAATGAAGAGCTATGTGTACAGCTACTCTATCTCCTCTTAGTACTGGGGTTGAAGAATCAACACCCAATTCTAAAATAATGAGCATTAATAGATGTTACATTAGTTTGAACTGTAGGACAATAAAATAAGACAATGTAATGATCATCACCTCTAGATGTTGCTGATGTTGGTAAGTAAATTGTTAACTGAGGGTTCTCAAAATCTTGCTCAAGACTTCATCACAGTTAATTTGGCCACAGAACTTCCTACATGTAGGTAAGAAAGTATTTTCCCCTACTACGCAGACTATGTAACCTTGGAAATTGCCAGTATACCCTCACACGGCACTGTGCAACCTTCTTCTGCTTCTAAAAAAACCAGGCAATTCATCAGCATGGATGGCACCTCCAAAACCATGGGCATGGTTGAGCTTTGAGGCCTGTTTCCATCAATTAACACCACAGTGTTCGAAGATCTTCCAGCTAGAACTACAAAAGCTGTGTCCTGAGCTGGATGCCTTGCCAACTTAGGACACTGCAACACACCTACCTTGAGCTGCCTAACCAGTCTGGGTGCAGCCACCAGTACATATTTGACTATGCTGTTTACTGGTTGAGATTAATGTCTGCTGGGCAAAAGGTACCACACCATACAAATATACTCAGAGGTAGGTCAAGGACCTCTGCACAGCGCTGGTTAGGAGGAGCTGACATGGCCTTTGTGGGATGCTGAAGGAAAAAAACAAACAAAAAATCCATAGCTAAGTTTTGTAGGAAAAGTGGGGAAGGTGGGCTCTACCATTGCTTCCTATTCCCTTTTTTAACCCCAATGTCACCACTGTTTCTAACTCACTAAATCATATGATGCCCTATTCCTCCTGAACCCACACATGCCAAAGTAAACAGCCACTATGACCTCATGTGGGCACCACTCAAAGCCTTAAGCTGTGGTGTAGGAAATGCATGTTTATGCCTTACAGAAGACATATAATATATTACAATCACAGTGCTAAGGGATACAAACTAGGGAATTTAAGAGTTACATTTGGCAGCCTGCCTTTACTGTGCTCTAGTTATTTCTTAACATCCCAATTTAAGGGCAGCCTGTTGGCCCCAATTTTAAATTGTCTGGTATTTATAAGTTTCTGTCACAGAAGTAATGTTAAACAGTTTTCTAATTCTTTAATGAAAACTGCTGATTGTCTATTGCCTGACAAAGCAGGATGTCTCCATTAGAATAATAATTTATTGTAAATACAGTAGTATTAAGGCTGGCTATTCCGGGTATTAAAAATGCATGGAAAAAATCCATTGAAAAAAATGTT
Organism: Pezoporus wallicus; assembly: GCF_028554395.1. Lineage (NCBI taxonomy): Eukaryota > Metazoa > Chordata > Aves > Psittaciformes > Psittacidae > Pezoporus > Pezoporus wallicus. The sequence goes on from NW_026635157.1 coordinate 4,645,239, forward strand.
ATGTGAGCTGTCACAATTTGTCAGTTTAATATCTTTGTCATTTGCATTTCTTTTCAAAATGCCAAGAGCGATTAAACCTTATCCCACCACTAGAAGTTGCCAAATTTCACTTGAAATTAAAACACAATAATGCATCATGTTAGTTATTTAAATAATATTAAATAACAAAAACAGAAACAGAAAAGAGAAAAAAAAAGGAGGCTTATATAACAACAGCAGCTACAAACTAAGCAGCTAAAATATATAGGCTGTTTCTGTGATACTTGCACACACACAGATTCCATAGGCTTCGTACAGTATCAAACCATTTCTGTGTCAGTAAGGACATAGCAAAGCATTGCTGGACTATGATCTGAATGTCAATAAGCAGCTCCCAGCAACATGCATTTTCTGCTGGTTTGAGATCACCGTATTTTCAGTTCATCTCTCCACATGGTTTCCATGCAAGCTTCCATCATGAAATACTCCTCGATTTTTGGACCAGTGCAAGTCCCAGTGAGAAAGACAGAAGGGACTTGTGAGTCAGCAGGAGCGGGAGCTAGGACGAATCGATCACAACTTTGTTTCCTGTGGAAATACCAGCTGCTGTCATACTTGTGTTTGAATTGCACTGTGCAAGCCTCTCCCAGCAACGGTCAAGCCATGGATGAAAAGGTTGTGTCTGGGATTGTCTTCCACTGTGTCTGCCACTCTATAGACACAGGATTGCCTGATCGTCACAAAATATCCTGTAGCCATTCAGAAATGTATTTAATAATAATAATAATTAATTAACATGCATTGAGTTGTGAAATAAGTAGTCACAGTAACTTTTGATAGCTACATTGCAAGAAAGGTGGCAATGAGCAAACCAAGATTAAGCAAATATTTATCCCTGGCCATTTTAGCTACTCCTGGACCTTTTGTTTTATTTGAAAACTGAACGTTATTAGGGACCAAATTCTGCACTCACATTTATTATTTGAGCTATATGTTCCCAGCAACTCAATATCCCACTGCTGACAGATCTGGGTCCAGTTGCCTCTGGGAGGAAAACAGGGAACCATAGACATCCCTACTTCTGTTCCTTGCAAGAAGTCCTATCACTAGTACACTGCCCCCACGAGGTGCTAGAAAAGGGTGCTTTTGCATCAGTACCAGAAGAAACCACATTATCTTCTACCCCTCAGTATCTCCAGAAAAAGTGGCAGTTTTATTCAAACAAATGTAGCTACTACTTCATTCTGGCATCTCCAGCAGCAAATGGGACACCCCTTCTACTGCTGAGCAGTGCCCAGGGCCAAGCACACATGGCTCCTTGGGTGTGGGATAACAAACCTGGATGACCCATCTCCTCCAACACCCTGTCTCTCCACATGGCACTGGTGTGGGATGCTTGCTTTGTCCCTGGGTCCCTCATGCTCACCTGACGGCTGGGGCCCATGTGCAAGAAGGAGCAATTAGAGAACAACTCAGCTGCTTTATTCAGGATTTACTTCTGTCTGCTGGGAGAAGGTTGCTAAGTGTTCTTATAGTTCTAAATTACTTATATTTTCCAATTATACTGTAGGAAGAATTCTCATAAACATTTTATGTGAAAATATGAAAAATTATTAAACAGTGAAATATAGAGGGGAAAAAAAAAGGAACATTTGGTAAAATTCCATCCAGTCTACTTTTAGAGCCCAAAGCAATACCCCTGCAAGTCACCCCATAATTAAGCATCAAATCTCCTAAAAGACTCACAGTTAAGAGACAATGAGCGATGATTAAAGAACAGCAGACTGGATCCTTATTATCAGCCACCTGCTCTTTGGTCATACGATCTTGGTTTCCCCCTTGCAGCTCACTTCCAGCCCCCTCAGTCTGGGGTGTTTGAAGCCCCCAGAGCACAGGCTGCTTTTCTCAGAGTAATTTGTGCTGGTGCCTCTCTTAACCAACTTTTCCTCCTCCAGACTGCTCCCTCATGCTGTCAACATCGTTAGCTCTGGCAGCTATGGTCTGGCCCTTGCTAGAAGAGTACGGGGAAGTGATACCTATCAAATTTGGACTACTGCTTCTGCACACAGCTCTTGCTTCTTCACCATAGGTGGCAGTGATGATTCAGAACACAGAACAGGGGTCAGAGGGCAGTTTGCCAACCCCACCCCCCCCCCAACCAACAGATGTAAACATAAGACAAGTACTCAGCACCTGATGGTCAGCTGCTTGCTAGAAAACAGAACCACAGCTTATCAGAAAATAAGGTCTGTATTATACTGTCTCTCCAAACTAGCTGGAGTTCATGGTGCTTCTTTATAAGAAGTACTATAGCAACTGGAATTGTTGCTTAAAATACCATGTGTATGTCAATGCAGTGCAAACACAGCATTTCTAGCCAAAGAGAGTCATTTGAAGTCAGGTGGGTGGACCATCTCTACATTAGAAGATGCTCCATCATTTAGTCCTACATTATATTTGGTTACTTCTAGTGCAAGCTCCTATAGAGATATTCTGGGCTACATGTACAGAGACTTGAAAATAACATTGGAAGCAGCAGCTTTGCATGGAAGTTTACTCCTCACAGAAGTTTTTTCCAAGATCATGGCTTTATAAGCACACTGTTCCAGCTTCTGGGTAAAGGGGCATAAGCCATGAGTATTATTCTAAAATTACAACAAGAAGAAATTCAATAGTGTGGTACACTAGAGCATCTGCTTCAACTGAGTCCACAAGTGCAAATAGGAGACAAATAAAGATACACAATATAGTATAAAAAATACAAAGCAATAATCAACTCTTTATCACCAACGTGCAAACCATTTTGTTATCTTTAGAACAGGACACATGAACCCAATAAAAGTTGATGTGGCATTAATGAGAGCCCCATTTTCTGAGGACAAGGAACGAACACATACATAAGAGTGGGATGGAGTGAAAGGAGATGCTGTTATCCTTTCCAAAAGAATCTTCACACTGTTGGGGAGAACATGGGCTAAATACCACCAAATAGCAAAACAGAAGCAGCCAGCAGGACATGCCTGATTTTGCTGCTGGAGCTTGCAGTTGTCATTGCATCTCAAGGACTGACAAACCCACAGTTACACTATCACTGTCTCCATTGCAAGAGGTTTTGTTTCAATAGGTTTCCAAATTGATAGGAACAATTCAGCCAAGCTTAAGCCTTACATGGCCAAAGGGTTTCAGAGCTCTTTATGAACAACAAGTGAACCTTACAACACAGAGTTTTTTATCCAGCCTAAACCCGCACACAGATCTGCTGGGCTACATTGGATATTTGGGAACAGAGTGAGCTGATGAGAAAACCAAGACCATAATCTGAAGCCCACTTCCCAGCTTGCTCTTTTACCTACCCGAATGTTTTTCTCCCCTACATTATGAAACAAAGAACCCTGTTTGCCTTAAACTCAGGTAAGAGACCACAAAGTATCTGTAAGGTCAAATCCTTAACCAGCATTTAATCCCAACAGTCTCATATTTAAAGGATGCTAAATAAGTCCTACTGACTTAATGAAAGACAAAAATGACCAGTTACTTCAAAAGCAAGGGAATTACCATAAACAAACAGTTTCCTGTGTCTCTTACCCTTCCTGCAACACAAGAGATCACACAGAAGGCTAAATTGACACTTGCTGTTCACCCTGTCCCACAGCATTTCAGGCCTCAAGTTAAATAGTCTTGCTTCAGTGGGAAGGTCTATGTTTCACTGCTGTTCAAATACGAAGTTTGATGTGCTTCCGGATATTCCTCAGAGATAGGATATTCAATACGCGAGACCTCCAGCCGCTTTAAAACAGATTATTTACTGGAAGGCATAGCCTGCAGCCACAGCTGTAGAGCCTACATAATTCAGGGTAACAATTAACCACAGCTAGCTTCATGACTGCTAAACTAATATTCCAAGTGCAAAGAAGTCATATAAATCCCCAAGAAACACTAAACAAGGCCTCCCATTTTTGTTCAGCACTAGTACAGCATGGATTATGCAGCACATCATTATAGTGCCATTCACCCTGATGAGATCCTTTCCCCCAGCTTTTGGCACCTTGTGTTAGCATAAATGAATGTGTGAGACATGCCCACTTTAAGGTGAGATGCATGTCCAGACAGGATATGGCTGACTAGCAGATCTGGGGGAAGTGATGATACTGACCTCACTCCTTCTTACAGGAAATCCCACCCCCAAAAAGCATCACTTGGGATCACGTCCATTTCCGCAGCTTCTCTTTTCCTGCTACTGCACCTTTCTCGCTACTTTTATATTTGCCTTTTTTCCCATGAGTTATTTCCAGCCCTTCCTTGTTGTTTTTTTTTTTTTTTAAATGAGTTTTATTACCTCATTGCTATCACCAGGCTTGATGTGTCTGGCCCAGAGCAGACGTGCATCAAAGCCAGAGCCCAGGACCTGCCAGTGGGTGCAGGCAAGCGGCTGCTGGCTGCCCTCCCCTGCCCATGGCAGCAGGCAGTCTTGCAGCTGAATACCTGCAGCCAACCAGTCACAAACAGCTGATGCCAAAATAGGCAGAAAAAAATACAACTAGAACTGTCCTGATGTGCCATACACAGATAGATTAATATTTCATTGTTATTCCAGGAAAGGCTTTTAAAAGAACACACAAGACAATGATTATCTGGAGCTGTCTTGGTACACTGATTAAAAATATAAGCAATCTAACATTGAAAGGAAAGGGCTTTTTAATGAGAACATTGTTTCTTAAAACCACAAAATAGTACAGACCAAAAGAGCTAAAAGGTGCACATAGGTGACCTATTAGCCACACTGATCTTTTTAATAACAGTTTTGGCCAGTAAAGGATTTTAATGACAGCACAGAAGATGGGTGATGAATTACAGAGATATTTCTGTTATGCAGAACAGAAGATGGAGTTTTGCCCAACACTTATCCATGGTCTGACTTTGAAAATCTCTTTGGCAGCATGATGGATTTAATAACAAAGGCCTGATTCATTGACATTGATAACTAAATTTGTTATTTCTAACACTCGGTGACTGGAACTCACAGCTTTGCTAATATTCTGCAGTTCTGTACAGACAGAAATAACATCTCTTTAGGAAGAATTCAGGCAGGTATCCAGTTTATATGTATTAGCATGTTTGCATTTCAATTGGTGAACTGCTGAAGAACAAATGAATTAGGCAGTTAGTTTCATGGTTGCTAATATCCTGCTCCTGTCTGTTTGATTTTCTAAATGCCCAGGTCACACCAGGTGGGTTTTCAAAGGTGCATTTGCATCCCTGTAGAAGTCAGAGGGCACAGGCTAGATCTACAGAGGTATTCAGCTGCACAGTGCCCATGTTGGCACCTGACTCCATCTGGTTGCAATTAGGGATCAAGAGCCCTAAAAATACCTCTGGAGACTCAGCTGTGTTTACCCAGCTCCCTGTAGGCTCTTTGGAAACGGATATATTCCCTATACTGCTCAAAGTGTGGAAGTGGCTGAACTCTTAGAAGAGCTGCCTGGAGTAGGGAGCATGTCCATGCCATGTGTGGGGCGGAAGCTTGCTGGGGGCTTGGAGTAAGCTGGCCACAGGCTGCAAGAAGCTCACTGGTAATCACAGGAAAAGCTGGAGCCTGGTCTTACCCTCTGCCATGATGTCCTTCCTCACTAAGGCTTAATTCCATCTGTTGTGGAGTTGGTTGTTTTTCTTACAACTAGATTTTAATTCTCCTGCCAAAAGGATTATTTTAACTAATTCCAACTGTATAAGATCGTTTTCTAAAAAACACAAAGTATCAGTCACTGTTTTACATGAAAAAATAATTTAATATCTGGAGTTATTCAGCTAAACAGTGATAGAAGAGGCTTGAGAGTAGTTGGTAAAGTTGTGTAGAGAGCAAAGCCTTATTTTAACTTCCAAATTTTGCATATAGTAACTAAACTGAATCTTCCTAAGGAAAAGAAAAAAAAATATATATATACACACACAGAGGAAAATCTGTTTCTATGGTTTTCAGATACGAGCTTATACCCATTCACACACCATACCCCCCTGCCCCAAAACTGGCCTTTAAGATAAATGTGACTCATTCCAGAACAGATTCTTTTAGCTGGATTAAAGTGATAGCTCTGTCAAGACTTCAATAGTATTAGTTGTTGATGCTGGGAAGTGTAAAAACTTGGAGGAATTTGCAGCTCTGCCTGCCAGGGTATATTTTGCCCACAGACAGTCTGTGCTGGAGAACAGGAATCCTTCCCCTTTGACCAGAAAATTTTGCCTCGTCATGGAATATTGAACACAAGTCATTATCATTTATTATGTTAAGGCTTCTTAAAAGCTAGCCAAACCACCAAATGCAAAGAGTATTCCTAATCTTATGTATTTCACAAAAATAACCTTCTACTAGGACCGTATCAGTTTTTAAGTCCTTAGGTTCTGGCAGTGTAATTTTCCATGATGCAAACGTTTTAATTTCTGGAAAAACTTTTCTTTTTCTTTGTCTTAGGCTTACAGAAATAAAAGCATCAAGACCTTTAATCTGTCTGTCACAGAAGTCAACAGCTATACTCTTAGGATGAAACACACCTGGATAGCTTAGCAGACACAAGTAAGAGTTTTGCTATTATTATTGAAACAAAACAAAACACCCACAACTCCCCTCCTGCCCAAATAAGCCACATATATAGTATCATTGGTGAAATCTAGTGTAGAACAGAATTTTTAACACATGGTAGAGATGATCATCACTTTTAAGGTCAATGTTAGACAAATCAGATGATCTGAAGAGGTTTCAAAGGGCACTGAAGCTATTGCAGATTCTGTGTCTGAGTATGTATTGCACTAGTACCAATATATCAGTGAGACACTGACATGTTCAAGTTTTATAGCTATCAAAGGAACATGCAAAATATCTGTCCCAAAAACCTCTCTTTTTGCTCTGCTCAGTGATACAAGGTAATGCAAAAGGGAAACGTAAATAATACATTTCATCACCAATGCAATGTTGGTATTGTGTGCACCTCCTTAGAAACCATGAAGTGCTTTATTTGGCATGAAAATGCATGATGTAAAGTTGGAACATCAAAGCAAATAATAAAAAGTGCAAATATATTCAATGTTTTATGTACTAAATATAAAAGAGAGCAAGGCATTATATGGAGAAAATAGAAGCAGCTTTAAATAAGGGAGATGAGAGATATGAATTATCTACTTTTTGTTAGCTTTATTAGTTACCTATCCATACCTATTGAAATCCTTGAGAGATATTTTCCTACCAAAGTACACACATTTTCCCTTCCTATCACATTTCCTGCATAAAGCTTCTGAAATAACACTGAAAACCTTAAAAAGCCAGAACCTGCATTACAGTTTAGGTTCGCATTTCCAGTAAACACAATTAAACAAGAAAAAATCCCCAGCAGACTGCTAAAGAGTTAACAACTTAAGTGTGCCACATTTTACACATAGAAATTTGCTTTAATAAAGGCATTGAAAAGGAAGAAGCCACAAAGGCTAAAGAAACACATCTCCTGCAGCAAGTGAGACAGAATACAAACGAACCCCGTAGCTCCACTAAGAATGAAGATCTGTTTTATTTCACTTACCAGCATTATCCATTTTCCCCCCTCGGTATTCAAAAAAAGCAGAGCTCCCCAGAAAAGCAGCCGGTACAGTCACAGTCTCGGTCTCACTCTCACTAATGAAGCTGGCTTCCCTTCTCCTGGTTATTAGACCTTGCTGGCAGTCAGAGTATACTTCATGCACTGACTGCAGTAGACATCACCAGCAAATTTATATCTCCAAGGATGACAAACAGCCATTAGCTCCATTATAGGCTGATTAAGGTTGTGCAAGCCTATCAAGTAGATATTTAAATCCCCCAGGGTTTTACGTCTTTGAGGGGAAAACAAAAGAACTCTAAGCTTAGAATATTGAATATATGTTTCTGAAAAGTAAAAGTAGTGCTGATAAGAAAAGCTTTAATGGGTAGGAAGGCAAAACTTTAAATAAAAAAGGGATCTATTACAGAGCAAAGGACTGTGATTTATCAGTGACACATCAGAAGTTTGAAGGAGAAAATAAAAAGGGAGGAATCTATAGCTGAGAAAGTGTTAGGTTAGACTGCAATTTGCAACCATCAGTTTTGGCTGTGCTTTAAATCCTACAAGTTCTGCACCTGATGTTCCCTATGGTTTGTGAGAAACCAAATAGATGTGCTTATCTGCAAATGCATGACAATATATTAATTGCCTGGAGACATTCATTATTATACCATTCACAGCTGAATGTAAGAAATGGGTGAAAAGTAACTACAGGGCTTAACTTCTTTTAAAGGCAAAGTTAAAACACGGCTGCTGGAGGGATTAGACTCAACAAAATCTGAATGTCATGCTGAAATGAACAGGTATTACATCTGCGTTTTCCATACCATCTGAGTCTGTGATGAACAGGCTTTTCTGCCATAGAAATATACAAACAAACCAACCCAGTGTAGGCTCCTATACTGTATAGTATAGGCTTTCCTACAGTTTCTCTTGACAAATGAATAAAATAAAATATCTTATTTTCAAATAAGAAAATCTCTCCCATCGCAGCAATAGGTGAACAGCAGAAGAACATGGAGTACACCAGGAAATTTGGGTTCCATCCCCTGTTTTGGCACTGGTTTGATGTGCAGCCCTAAACCAGGCATTATGTGCCATAATGTTTGCCCAGTGGTGAAAGGGAGACCATTACACACACTGCATTTGGTGAAAGCAATGTCACAAAGTATGACACTACATAAATGTCACATAGTATCTTCTCAGTATTTTTTCCCTGTTTTTAAATATTAATTCAGCTACTCCAATCTTCTTCATTGCAATGGAAAAAATACAGATTTTTCTGTCTATATTATATTGACATGAACACCCCCCAGCCTCAGAGTATCATGTTAGCAACAAATTACATTTTCTATTTAATACCCCTTCACTGCCCCCTTTCATCTTATTTGCCCTTCTAAAATATTAAATAAAAAGACAGTTGCAGCACTGATCTATTTACACTGATTAAGAAGTGAGAATCAATGGCTGAGAGCTAAAGTCATCAGCAAGAATGGAGAATATCTAGGGCATACTGGATGTATCCTGTATTTCCAGAAAGGAAGCGCTTGGAGGGCTAAGGAGAGACTAAAGATTAGAAATCTGTCACACTTCATATTAAGCTTCTATTTATAAGTGGCTTATAAAGAGCTTAAAAAAAAATACAAGTTATGAGCATGTTGTATTAGTACATGTTACAGATACAGTACATGTTACAGATAGCTACAGCCACACCAATATAAGGGGTTAAAAAAGACCAATAAGTTTATTCACCTGCTAGATTCTGTATCAATTAATGACAATTGATTAATGTACCAATTTAGGTAATTGGGTAATGTGCACCAGATGAAATATAGTTGCATAGGAGCGCTAAACTGGAGACCATGACCTGGCTACCTGATAGATGTGACCATCTTAACTCCTCTGTGGAGGTAGCTGCCTGGAGAGTGCTGGGCTCCTGGAGAAAAGGAGATAAATTGAGGACTCTTAGTGGGTCTTCAAAGTCCAACAGGACCTGAAGAGAGCTAGGGGGATGTACTGCAGCACCAGCAGTATGCCTGGGAGAGAAGAGCAGAGGGCTGTGCCTTTGTGCCAGGATACTATTGCTTAACTATGGAGTTGATCAGGGGAAAAGCAAGCAGCCATCGTAAAAGGAAGATATTCCCTGGTTTGGTAATGGGGCTCTGCAGAGCTGCAAAACCTATATGCATTTGACTGAACCCAAACAGCCTTAAGGGATGGGGACAAAACCCCTGCAGGGCAGAAGGGCCTATGCATATCTTAAATTCTAGCAATTATGCAAATGTCTTGTGCTGGTTAAAGCTAAGGCAGATTGGTTTTAAATCCAATTTGTTTTGAGTTTCATGAGGGAAGCTATGCACTTGAGCAGCCACCAGGTAACAGTGCAGCTGCAGGAAAGCAGTACTGATCTTTGTGGCTGGGGATACAGGTGGACAGCCTGTGCCAAGGAACCCAAGTGAAGATACAAAGCCGCACCAATTTAGACCTCCAGGAAACGAAGAGCTTCAGAGGGTGGCTATTTCTATGTGGCAGACAGGTCCTAGTGTGTGCACCATGGCTGAACATCAACTGCAGGCATATGGGCTTCCTTGTAGACTTCAGGGTGCTGGTTCTCCAACCATGCAGATGAGAAGACCTGTGTCAGAATATCACAGCTCCCTTTCTGCTCACATGTACAAGTTTCCTTCCAAAGAAGCCCTGGAAGATGGTAATGTGTACCCAGGTCCCATCCTGACATGCAATTCTGATACAGTCACAGCCTCAAGTCGGCTGAGGATAAGGATTGTAAGCTGGTAACTAGAGTATGGGAAATCCCGATTACAACAACATGATATGCATTGAGTTTGATGTTTCATCAGGACTGTGTGACAGAGAACTGTGTATTAACGCTTGAAAGCTACCTATAAATGGAAACTTCATATGATATATGACCTAAATTTCTTCTGTTTGAACAGAAATTATCTCACCAGGAATCTTCAAAAAAAAGAAAACTTTAAAAACACATGATTTCTTTTTCTCATAGGTAATTAGATTATTGCATAAAAGTTAACAAATGTGTATGATCAGTGCCATTATTACAGGATTAAAGCAATGTCTCCCTGCACACGCACATGTGCAAAAGAAAGATACAGATATTAGATGTGGTTGATAATAGTTATTTAAAAGTTAAATATACATATATTCCAGGCATAAACCTATTTAATTTGTCGGTATTGAGAAACGCCATCACAATCCATAGTTGCATGACAACATAATGCCTCAGTCTGTTTAAGGACAATTTTGGATAAGAACTGAGAAGATTGGTCTTCACAGATCCAAAACTATCTTTTCCCTTTCCCAAAATCTCATACTCCATGAACCTGCATCCCAGTTTTCTTCAGCTGTCATGTGGTACTGGCTCACAGTTCATTTTGGTCATAGGCACGTAAGACCTGTGTTCAATTCCTTGTTCATCCACAGACTTCCTGAACAATTTTGTGCAAGCTCCTCCAACATCTGATCTCCTATGGGAACTGCTTGTGCCATGCTCACTCCCCACACCTCAGCTGTGTGAGGATAAATACACTAAAGGTTGCACGAGACCCCAGTGTTAGAGTGTAAGGAGCTGATGAAGCAGCTAACTAAAACAATCAGTGCGACCACCTAGAGAAGCTAGCATTATTGGGTACATTAGAAGCACTGCTAATGATACAGAACCCTAATGATCCTGTTCTTCAATGTACCAGATGTACGCAGCCAGTAATGACTTACCACTCCTGGGAAAATTGATGAGTATTCACAGAGGCACAGCAATTTGCTCAGGTAAGAAGCAAACGGAGAAAAAAGGTAAACAGAGACCTCCTCACCCAACCATTGAGAACACTTTGAGTTGACAAACCCCCAGAATCGATGTGCAGCTTCCGCTGTGGTGTTTCCAATCATGACAAAGACACTTAAGAACTCATTTAGAAAATGTGAAATCTGGCTCAGCTCAGTGCAGATTTGTCACTGCAAAGATCTGACTCCATAAGATGCCATTTTGGGCAAAATGCTTCTCTTCCCTTTCACTGTGTCTGTTTCTTCCCACACAGAATCCATCATGCAGGTGTCTCTGGGAGAAGCTGTATTTGTTTTTAGATGCTGTGGGTTTGTATAGCCAACGCCAACACTCTAAATATACAGCTTCATGCAATTCTCCTAAGTATCCACCATGGCAAAGACTGTGTTGAGTACATGAGATCTGTGGCCTTCCAAAAGATTTTCCTTCTGTGAAGAACACTTCTCTCCACCAGTGGTGGGAAGTTTACAGGGAGGGAGGAAAGACACTCTGAAAACATGGGAATGGCAGCAAAATATCTGGGTTCTGTGACTGACAAATCCCCATTTTTCCATTCAGTAACAAAGATTGCCACTTTCTGTAAAAGGATGCTTTATAAACCACACCAAAATGGTGAGATGTGATTAGTCACATCTCTATAAATACAAAGTTGCCAGATGCACATTCTTCAGGCTTTAGGCATATGAAAACCATCTCTTTTCTGGCACATTCTTGAAAAGTGTTAGGCAAAGGGAAAGCCTCTTGAGGAAGTGCTGAACTGTATGCATGGAAGAGGTTTCCCTGTGTTAGAGCTGAGGGTTTGGCGTGTGGCAGGATCGACCTCCAGCAGAAGCCTTCCCTAAACCTCAGCAACAACTCCAAGCATCACCAGAGGAAAGTTTTGCCAAATGTCTTTTCCCCACCTCACAGAGGCAGAAGAGTTCGAAAGCAGGACAGTAACAAGGATGCTCTTTTCCTGGGAAGAAGCTCCAGTTCAACCTCGAAATATTGTCAATACACTGCTGTTAATGCTGAGGATGCTTTATTTTGCAATAGGAGCCTTTTGTTCCCCAGGAAGAATTTATCCTTGAACAGCCTGGCCAGATGCAGTGGTTCTGACTCTTTCCCCCTTGCAAGGAGTGAAGCAACACCACTGAAGTCAGCAGATTTGAGCTGATAGAAAACAAGAAGAGAGTGGGATCTAGACAGCAACTTGCTGTCGCTGTAGGTGGGGAGTTTCACAGCACAGATGGATTTTCAGAGGGAGCAGGAAGGGGCTGAGCATGTGTTAAGTACAGTGCAGAGAGAGTGGCAGGGCTGAGGGAGAGGAGGCACAGAGGCAGTGGGAGGGGAAAGCAGGGACGTGGGGAGAGGTCAAGAAAGAGGTTTCAGTGTACCATGAAGAGGGGCACTCAGCAGGAGATAAAAGCATGGACAAGAAAAAAAACTCGAAATGCTTGATTATTTAAATAAATTCTAACTTGTTTCTGAATCCCAGCTTTCAGTGAACTCCTATCTGGAAAGTGGCATGTTACGTGTTCAGTTTGAAACATCTGGAAAAATAAACACGAGTTTTTCCCCTTTAGTTTTTCCCGCTGTGGAGTCAGGCAGCTTTGTCCATGCCTGACTGCCCACCTAGCCATGGAAATCTTTAAAGGATTTCTTGGGCTTGGATGTGCTTGAATGATTTATACCCTGCCCTGAGATGACCAAAAGTAAATATGTATTAAATATCTGCTAGTGTCACCATATACACAACTGCACAGCTGGCAATGGGAGCCTCAGAAACAAGACGTCTAATGGCTTTAAGCATTTTTACTGCTATTTATACCAGCTCAGAACTATTGACAGGCTGGCTGCCTTCAGAATACAATTAAATCTACTCAGAGTCATGTCTAATTGACATGTTGGTAAAAACGCTGTCTCAGACTCATCTGTGGTCTCTCCTCCCTCTTAGACAGCCATTGTTTCTACATCACTCCCCCTTCTCCCCTTGTCTTCCCCTCTCAGGGGCAAACATACACATACAAACTGGGCTGTGGTTAGTCCTCTGTGTTCTTCTCTTACTGGAAGCCAAACTCTCAGAGCCCATCGTGTACCAGCTTGCTCAGACCCAAGTGGGGCTGCAACAGAGGGGAGGTTTACAGATCTGAAACTGTTAGTCTTCCACTGCACTGTCAAGTATTTACTCTCAGAAACAAAATGTGCCCTTCTGTTTGCTTTTTACAGGCTCACAAAATTGGAAATAAAAAAAAAACAAAACCAAAAAACCCCAACCAATAAAAAAGAAAAAGAAAAAAAAAGAGAAAATGGCTACTAAAGGGATTAAGGCTGTGATTTGGGAAAGTGCAGAAGAGACATTTTCCTCTTTGTCACAGACAACTGGCTAAATGTTCTTCCGTGAGAAAGGCTACAAGACCTGGACAGCCATTTACAATCTCTGGTGTGGGTGTTGATGCATTAATAGAACATATTGCTCACATAAGTGAATCCTGTCAAGCAAACTGAAATAACCTCTTTCCTTTTCTCTTCAAATATCACAAACAAGTGCATTGAAATGAGTTGCTATTCCTATGGAAACAGAGATGAGCTCCAACCAAAACCTTACCTCAGAGCATGGCCTTTGTTATCCAGAGTTCCAGGCTAAATCAGGCATAGAAAATAAGGCAAATCAGTTCAAAATAAGACTTTGAGTGTAATTGTAAGGTAGCAGGGTAATATGATCCTTGTTATTATACAGTAATAAAAAGGAATAGAAAATTTGTACCTATATATACATTGTGAAATAAAATCCTAGATTTAAACCCCATTTTATGGGCTGCACGCTTCCCACACCTGAGCTAGACAATTGCAAAGCCTGTTTATAAAATGTTCTGGCTTTGAAAACCCATGAACATCTTTGAATGTTCTGAAACCATCGTGATATTTGGCTAGATGCAGTAATTGTATTTGGAAAGGTTTTCTACAAAGAGGCTAAACTGAAGCTCTGGGTACAAGGACAGCCGGTTTTGGATCTCAGTTTGTCTCTGGCCCAGGCATACTGTGGCTGGTGCAGCTACACCTCACTCTCAGTACTTGACTCAATGAGAATGGCTAATACGAACAAAGATGATTCAGCCTTCTGTTGCAATGTAAAAAGTGAACACACATTTTAAGTCATAAAGGACAAGGCACCACGAAAAACAAAAGGCCTTTTTGTCTATCAGAGAAAGTTACAAAAAGAAACAGTGGCTGAAAACGAAGAATAGGCATTTTCAAGCAAAAAAATGTACCTATTGCCACAGCAAGTGTGATTAAGCTACCAAGGCTATCAGTGGATTTTCTGTTTCTGGAGGTCATCACATCAGGACTGGATGTCTTTCTGGATGACAGCAATCGAACGTAAGTTACTGAGCTCAACAAAAGGGTGAATGAGCATAATTTAAGACTTTGTATTGCACAAGTCAGACCTAATATCTCCTCCGGCATTAGTGTTATGAATCTATGTAAAAAGGCCAGTCTTCATTGTCCTTGATGAAGTGAAGTACCAGGCTTTTATCATGCCTTAATGACTGCATATAATAGATTGACCAAAGGTTTTGCCTTGCTCCTTATCTTGTGACCTTATTTTTACCTTCTGCCCACCACTTTTCCTCGTGTGATCTGCAGCTTTCTTGTAATCTTATGTGCAGTAAATAGAGAGGGAATTTAACCTCACTGAGAGGCATAAATGTAGTTCTTTTTCTGTTTTCCCTTAAGATCTGCAAACAGATAATTCAGGGAAGGAAAACATGGAGTAACAATCTTGGTCTGAGAATCTGAGGTGATATGCCATTCATGGGTAAGCTAAGAGCAAAAATTCCACTTCAGTGGGGCCAAGACTTCATCTCTGAACATAAAATGTGGTCAGACCTGTGTGAAGGATAGAGGAGATTCTGGGTACATCAGTTCATCTAAAGTAGTATGAATAAAAATATAAAGACTTAAGCAATGGAATAAAAGAGAGTATTCAAGATATTTGTCAACATTTGTCTTAACCCTCTCTCAGTTAAAGTAAAATTCAGGCAAGTGAGAGCTGGATAATTATCACTTAAATGTCAAATGCCACCCTTAAGAAAATGATCAAATAAATACTGAGAAAGAAAAAGAAGTCTTTCCAACTCTGAAGGCTGATAAACCAGTGCTAGTGTGAAGTCATGTGCGGCACATGATGCTCTGTACATTTAACCAGACAAACTTGACTGCCTCTTCAGAAGTTAGTGTTTTGTAACTTGATTCATGAGACAGAAATCTGGGCAGACTTAAATTAGAACCAACCAGAGGAGACACTTGACAAGATCCACCAAAGAGATGCATAATTTCAGCTTGTTACCTTACTGTCTCTTCTCCTAAGGTCATTCTACTTATCACATAGATCTCACTGCTAACCTGTGTTGCTTTTGTACTGCATGGTACACATAAAAAAAAGTAATTTACATCAGCCAGAAGGGACTATTGATTAAAGAAGCACAGTTAGATGCTGCCAGATATTTAATGATATTTGAAAAGGGGAATGCTTGAGAACCTAACTAAAGTAAAGAACACTGCTTGAGTGTGTTCTCCGAAACAAGTCTTAAAAATATCTATCTATATTTATACATAAATTTACTCTCTATATTACTGTACTGATACTGCATTCTTGTTTAGTTGCAACTTCTATTCCACACAGAAGGGATTTATTTTACCCACATACAGTCCAAGTTGTAGTACCCGTATGAGCTATTAGTATTTGTATGAGGTCTGATGGAATTATGTCTCATCTCCTTAAGCTCAGGGTTACTATTACTTCAGCCCCTGAGTTTCTGTGGAATTGCAAGGATCACTTTCCTCCTTCATGGGCAGGAGCACAAGCTGAATAGGCTGTGTAACAAGGAAGCATAGCCAGCATGCCTAAACTGAGTCCATCTGTGTTGTGACAGCAAAGACCCCTAAACTAAAACACGCATCTTTTTCCCTGTGTCTACTTCACCTGCTGTTTCCTGACTCAAAGTGAGACATTTATGAATGGTAACTTCCTCTGTGTGATCAACCTGCTCAAGAGATCCAGCTAGGCTAGAATCATAGCTCCAGGTGCTGCTAGTACAAGGCGCTTTATACTTGCACCTTGCACAGAGGATATTCCTTTTTAATGACTAATAGTCAAAGATTGACTTTACTTCTCAAGGGCAGAAAAGTAAGGTGAATTGGTTGTCTGTTGGTGTATGCATAATTTAACTCTCAGTACCCCTGTCAGTTACATGGCTATGTGTTCATTTTGACTTCTTAACTCTTGTCCTTAACTGCTTTAGGTACCACACACAGGATCACGATATCCACCACACACAGGATCACGATATCCAGTACAGCTTTACGGCTTTTTAAAACCAGCAACAAAACAGGTGTTCAGATGCACCTCAAAGGTAATGGAAGGACAGGTATATGTTAATTCTTTTAAAAATACATATTTGCCCTGGGAGAGGCTAGTTAACAGCACTGGATATTTTTATTGTGATGTGATAATGAATATGTTTGCTGGAACTTACTGCAAAATATGTGTGAAAAACAGAGCTAAACTGATACCAGCAGAGCATATCAGATAAACTGGCAAGCAGGAGATGTGTCATAGGCAGGTGTTGGGAAAATATACATTAGAGAGAGGGTATTTTTTTTTGCTGAACGAACAGACAAGGTAAATATCTTCCAACTCAGGATGCATCTGTATCACCATAGGCTGCACTTTCGTTAGACCGCAGCTGGCCAGTAGAGCAGAAAGAAAATGAACCCCCAGAGTCATTTCAGGTAAGAATGCTGATAATTCAGTAGCCCAGACTTTTTATTCTGAGCCAAATTCTAACAATGCTCCACTCCAGCATGGAGCCAGAGGGTAAACTACTGCTAAAACAACATAAGAGAGTGTATTCCACTGCTGAGAGGTGTATTATGGTGAACTCATGAACAACATGTTCCAATTGCTTGGATCCTTTGCTCAGAAGCATGCATGCCTGGGGAAGAAGGGCAGAAAAAACAGAGAATTTGACTGAGAAGACAACAATGAAGCCATAGAAACACTGGAAAAACATACCAAGAAAAACCTAAGGACCAAACGCCAGCTGAAAAAGACTGAGCTACAAGCAATGAAATTATGCCCTCTTGTTTGATTCCTGCTGTCTTCAGATAAACAGAACTTGGTGTGCAGATGAAAAAATCAAAGACATTCCTGTTTCTATTATCAGTTTCTCTTCCTTAGTGAAACAGCATATAAAAATGTGTAAAAGTTCAAAAGGGGGCCAAATACACATGACAAGTTGGTTTGTGTTATTTCTTTCCTTCCTTAGCTATTATCCAAAATACCCTGCTTATTGTAATATGCCTTTCACCTGGGCATCCATTCTCAGGGTGTCATGCAAGGCAGTTTAGTTCCTTTTGTGGCAAACAAGTCAGCACTGTTTTCCTGGGGCGGTAATCAGATGTAAGAAGAACTCCAAAGCCACATTTGTACGACATTGTTCCTTTTCTTTTCCCTTTACAATAGCACCCACTTGCAGTTGCAGTGCCATTTTGGTGTGCAATCTAGGATGCTGTAATTAGCTTCTGAACACAGGTCTTTATATTAAAGCATCAACAAAGGTGTAGGAGGGGAAATGATGTATCCTGCTTCATTTATTTCTAAAAATAACAAAATTTCATCAGGAACATGCTGCTTGAATATGTCCAGAGAGCGTATTTAAAAAGGTAGGGAAAGCTGCCCTCTTGAGAGCAATATGAAAAAAACTCGTTAAAGCTGCTACAAAAGGCAGCTAGGTATTTTAGGGCTATGTTGCCTTTTTGTTTCTATTGCAGGGTGGTGACAAGTATAAGGTCCTTTGCTTCAGTGAGGAACAGAATATTCTAGAAGGACCTCAACAAAAATATATTTGAAATACTCTTTTTACCTGCTTTATTAATAGTGTTTGAATTATTAAAATGTAAAGAATTTGAAATATCTAATTATTTTACTGCTGAGCTTTTTCTCTTGTCACCGTAGTCACCCTGGAAAATGGTATCACAATGAAGATTTTTTTTTTCCTCTTTGATTTCCCATTTTCCATCTTAGTTTTGAAGCACAAGCATACTGTCTTTTGATAACTCCCTTTCTCTAATTTGCTTTCAGTTTAGCAATGTGGGTAAATGGCACAGTCATTTGCAGTCTTTATTTCCCAAACCTTCTGCTTTCTACTTGCCCTCTCATGCTGCAGCCTTCAAATCTGACAACCCCCAAACCCCCAGCATTTTGGTGAAACCATTAAATGCTAAGTTTCTCTGTGGTAACTTCAGAGTTTCTCCAAAGCATTTTTTCAAACATTTTCATTTTAAATCCTGACAAAAACCTAAGCATTGGGCATAAACTACTTGACAGTGATTAGCCTCTCAAATGCTTTGGAATTTTACCTGAATTTCCATAGCGCTTTCTTTATGTGCCATAGTTATATGAAAACCAGACCAAAGGAGGAGTATGCCAATTGACAGAAAATGTATCACCTCTTTGCTTGAATCTGAAGACTGTTTTGAGTCCCAGTGCTGTCCTCTCAAGCGCTCACAACCTTTCTGGCTTTGTAATAGTTGCAGATTTTGCAAGAGTATTCTGTAATCACACATTCAAATCAAAACTGAAGTATTGAGTAGAACTGGGCCAAGGACTGCCCCCTGCAAGATCCTGCTTGTGATGCCCTTTTAGGCTACAGAAAACTACTGATAAATATTTCTGAGAGCAATTTATCAAACTGTTGTACGCCCACTTCATGGAGATTACATCTAGGCCGTTTTTCCTCAGCTTACATCTAAAACACAGCCCCAAGGAACAGCCTTAAAACCTTTTTGATGTCAAGATATATAAAATCAAGATACATCTAGTATTTTATTTCACTCATCAGCCCTCCAAAAGTAGAAAATCAAATGGATTTGCCACACATTTTCTCCCATTTAGTTATTGACTGAGTTTTTTACTTGCCAATCATTCAACCTAACTCATTCTGGAACCTTCCTGGGATGAATTTTAGTGTAGCTGGTCTCCACCTTTTGTTATAAAACACCACGCTGAGACCAGGACGCTGCCACGCAACAGTGATTTGCAATACACCCTCCCAAAGGTTATCTACCAGTGTAGATGTCCTGGGCCCAGGCAGCAAGCTCAGCTCCTCTGCCAAGCAGCGGGGTGCTCTGCTGCAGCATGGCCATGGCTTGCTCTGGGAAGCCTGACATGGAAACAATAACACAGATCCAGGTAATTACCCTTCTCGTTTGGCTTTCAGGGATGAAGGCCCCTGAAAGAGGAGAGGAGACAGCACAGTAGACCCACTCATCAACTCTAGCCAGGCCACCTCCAGTCCTGCCAGGTGATCCTGGGAAAAGGACCTCCAAACAAAGAGTTGTGCTGCTATACCCAAAGGAAAATGCTTCTTCCACATGTGGCATGGCCAATCCAGGCCAGGGCAGCTGCTTCGCTGAGTGAAGCCTGTCAGGGATGGTGAAACCCTACAAGCTAAGCACAAGTACCCATAGGGAAGCCCAGCAAATACAGGGGAAGAAAATAACACAAGTGAAATGGTTATTATAAACACAAATGAAAATCAGTTAAGGAGGTATATGATCTCAAGCTGCTGTTATGTGGTTTACAAGATGACACGGCAGAGCTGAAGTTGATCTAAAAAGAAGATTGTGCTGGCCCCACAAGTTTCAAGGAGCCCATATAAATCAAAGGAACAATCCTATCAATGCCTATCCATGTGAGAAACTGCAGCACAGCTGTTCTCTGCAGTTATACAAGTTCCTATAACATTTTAGCAATTTAACAGTTTTAATGTCTTTATATTAATTTTGCCATGCTTCTTGTGGAAAAACAGGTAATGTTTAAAGATAAGTAAGAAAATTGCATCAATTTTTGAACTAGACCAGTCCACAAACAGACTCTTCTACTGCAGATTTAACAAACATAGTATTTCTTTTACAGAAGAGAAGCGCAATAGGCAAACTTAATGTGCTTAATCAGAACTTTCATATTCCCTGCTATACATCTCCCACAGGCTTTTATGTCCAAATCAAAGACTAAATCACTGCGGAAGCATGCTGAACAGTTAGCCTAAAAAGAAACATTCAGATACTATGTTGTACTAAGGCTTCAACAAGCCGGGGAATAGGCCACCTTATTGACAGCATCTTTAGGTCAATGTTGTACCCAAACCCAAAATTAATCAGAGAGTAATTTTCAAATTGGTAAAAGAAAACCAAACCAAAACAAGAACAGCTATGTTTTTCATCCTGATGTAAGGACATTAGCAACTACGTATTTTAAGACCTGGATGGAACTGCACCATGCCTCCTCTCCCAGAGTCCAGGATGCAAAGATTTTTTACCACCCAGCTCCAGCAACACAGCCTGCCCCAATGCTTTCAGAAAGCCCTCAGCAGTCCACTGGGGCTGGAACACACCAAGCATTCCTTGTGGGTACTGTGGAGTATGTGGACTTGGGCTCCTTATTCTTGCAGATGCTGCAATGGCTGCTTGGAAACGCTGGATAGGTATAATTGCTTGTAGTCAGGTGGGACCTATCTAATAAGGGCACTTTTCTTTCCTTTTTTAGTTTCTTTCACCTCCCTCACCTGTTAAGTTCATCTGCACATGTATGTGGAAGGTGGCCAGGACTTAGAGATGTAACTTTCTGGACTTCTGACTTTGTTCATAGTACTTTAATGCTGTAATTTAATAAGACATGGAATACATTCTATAAAACAACACAGTCATTTTTTCACTGAGTCACTTTTTATGATTGTTTCAGGCAGTATTGAATAAATAATTGAGAAATGTTTTGATGATTTAGCAAGAGTGTTCTTTTCATGCTTAATTCGGAGGATATGTCATCGGAAAATCATTTTAGCTTACTTTTAGTCATATATCTAGATATTTTATACAGAAAAAATTCTGTTGCACATATACTAGCATACATGAACACTTTGATGCTATCTTTGATACTTAGCAATTGTATACAAACCACTTAACACTATTGGGGTGTTTTTCATGAAATACAGCCTGAAAGAAAAATCCAGTCAGGTCCTCCTCCACCCAGACTGAAATTAAAAAGGAAAACAAAAGTTTTTTTCCTGCCAGAAAGCTGTTTTGAGTTTGGAAAGGATGAGTGATGTCTTTCTTTTAGGCTTCTGGGGAAAGCCATTCTAATGATTAAGTTTTCAGACTGGGAGAAGGAATTCCTGTTTTCAGGCTCTTCTAGGCCAGCCAAGAGATTGTGCATCTGCCCTTAGAGCTGCATACATCAAATCTAAATCTCTGTAGCAGGCTAGGAAAGTTGAGCACCAGGTGAGCAATACTTACTTCAATGCACAATGCCAGTGGAAGTCTAGATGTGTATTTCTGAACACATTCTATAGATCCCACCGAGTTTTGTTTTAGAAAAGGCAACTTTAGGCTCAGCACATACAAAAATTTTAGTCTGTTTATTTTAATGGTTTCTTTTTTCAGAAGACTACATTTTAAATGAACAACTCAGCCTGAGAGTCTGTCTTTAACAAACTTGCTGCGGACTGGGGTCAAAGCACTTCATACAAATACTGGAAAACCTGATTCTAATTAAAGGTAACTTCTCTCATAATGAATCAATGTTCAGGTGTGCAACAGGCTGCCAGCAAGGAATAAGGGCTTCTATTAGTTTCCAAACAACACTGACAACAGATCTTGCTCAGCTGCTCCTCAGCAATTTGTTTGACAGATCAATGGAAAACCTGCAAGCCCTGACCAAAGTACAGCAGAATCAATACTACAAGGAGATTCAATTTCACCAGCATAACCGATAATGCCAAGCTCGCAGCATCACCTTGGCTGAGGGAAGAGCAATGGCTGATAATAACATTTTGTGTTGTTTAAATATAAATTTTAAGGATTAAAAAAAGGGGAGGGGCTTCAGCAAATTTAATACCATGCCATGCCAGCCCATCCCACTCCAGCTTTGTGTTTTTAAAGACAGCTGAGTTAGCATTTAAAGACACCAGAAGTAACATAACTGTGCTGTGACTTGATCTGTGAAGAAGCAGAAATCAAGCGAAACCAGCTGAGGACAATCTACCAACTCCGCTGCAGGAGGGCTGCTCACTCCGTATAAACAAGCCTACATTTCAAGTCCTCTTGTCTGCGGGATGTGATTCAGGTAGAAATCTGGCGTCGGAGACGGTGTTTGCTGATCTGCATAACAACCGCCCCATCTAGTGTATCAGCCTCACACGGCAGCGTCTCCCTGAGACAACCCCTCACCCAACGAGTTTTTGCACTGGCACCCAGCTGGGGCGGTGAAGCACCAAAACAAAGCGACAGCGGTGATAGGTAACGGGAGGTAAACCACATGGGTCAGAAGACCAAGGGGACAGGGGGAACATATGGTATAAAGTGTATAAGGCGTACAGCTGAGTTCAGGTAAAGCTGGTTTAGTGGTGACAATGCCAGATGCTGCAGTAACTGTAAGGATGCTCTTAGCTTTGAAGTCCTACCAAAAGTAACTAAAGTAAGTGGTAACAAAACAGGAGCTACAAGGATGTTAACCCTACTTTATGGTTCGGCAAAATGTCCCATTTTGACTGCATACTGATAAACCCAAGAGTGTTCACAAAAGCCGAACAGCCTGACTTTTCCAGCTTTTTGTCATTTCCCTCCTCCTGCAGCAGGAAGGCTACCAAAGCTGTTGGGCAGGAAATATCATAGACTCATAGAATAGTTAGGGTTGGAAAGGACCTTAAGATCATCTAGTTCCAACCCCCCTGCCATGGGCAGGGACACCTCACACTAAGCCATGTCACCCAAGGTTCTGTCCAACCTGGCCTTGAACACTACCAGGGATGGAGCATTCACAACTTCCCTGGGCAACCCATTCCAGTACCTCACCACCCTAACAGGAAAGAAATAAAACAACACAAGCCCCATTATACTCATGGTATTCAAGTTCTGGGCCAGCCAGAAAATGGTGAAAAGTCTAAATATGCCATGAAAAGTCCCATAAAATTCTGCAAAATGTGAAATCCACAAGACATAGGACACAGATGCATGCAGTCAACTTAAATGACTCTCAGGAAGACAATGCTAATAGTTCCCAGGCATATAAATATACTTTCATTAGTTCGATTGCATGAGGGTTGATAAAAGTGATCTAATTTTCTCCTTAAAGAAACTTCAAGTTTCTTCAAGAAACATGAACTTCTGATTTTAACACCCACTGGAAAGCAGACTTCTAAAGGTCTGAGGGACAGATGAGTATGAGTGATACAGTGTCACACACAATGAGTCTTTAACCTGTGACTCTAAAAGAAAAGGAAGAAAAAACAATTTTTCCCCGAGTGACATCTTCTAAAATGCAGAAAGGCAAAACAAAGTTCCATGATCTTATACATTCATCATGAGACTTTCTTCAAGAAATTACCATAATGGAAATAAATGGTTTAAAGCCACCAACCTACTAATTCGCTATTTTCTGTTGTGAAATCTGTGGTTTTAGGCTCCTTCACAGACCTGCTAGAAAATCCCAACAATTCTTCTCATCTCTGTGCCAGGGCAGAACTGGAAATGGTAATGGTCCAGCATGTCAGTTCCTCTGACCACCAGAGGCAGATGGGCTCCTACAGTAAATGATACTAGACAGAGACCATCCTTACTTTTCCCGCTCTTGGTGAGCACTGCAGTGCAAAAGATCTGGAGAATAAAGATTTTCCACTGAACAGGAGTCAGGGAGCTGAGCCAGAAGGCAGTTTGCTGGAGATAAAGTGCAAGAGGCTGAGCAGAATCAGCACATTTTTCTAGCTAAAAAATTCATCTGCTCTTTTTGTGGACATAATGATGGGACTAACAAAAAAACTAAATAACAAGCAGCCCAGGCAGAGCTCTCATCTCATAAGGAGACCCCCTCCTATGGGGCTAGGAGCTAGGCTGCCTGGAGACCCCCATGTCATCAAGTACACCTTATAGGGCTTTCACAGGAAAAAGTACAAAATTGCTGTAGATGCTTTCTACTTGATCCTTGTTTAATTTCTTTTGGAAAACAATATCACATTTATTTTGATCATTGTTGAGCCTGGGCAATCACAAAACACGTTAATTCACCTCATTACTGCTTACATCAGGATTTTCTTAAGAGGGTATGTCGTGGTTTAAACCCAGTCAGGTAATTCGTTTGCTCACTTCCCCCACTTTCTTTCCCTCCCCCTACTCCCGGAGGGACAGAGAGAAGAATCAAAAAGAATGCAACTCCCACGGGTTGAGATAAGAACAGTTTAGTAACTAAGGTATAACACAAATCACTACTGCTACCACCAGTAATAATAATGATAAAGGAAATAACAAGGGAAGAGAATACAACACCTCAGCACCAGCTGACCATTAACTCGCCCCCCAGGCCCGACCAAGCTCCGACCGATACCTCCTCCAACCCTGCAGTCTCCCAGCCCTTCCGGCTCACTCCCAGTTACATCCTGGGCATGACGTGCTGTGGTATGGAATACCTCTTTGGTCAGTTTGGGTCAGGTGTCCTGTCTCTGCTTCCTCCTGGCTTCCCCTCCTCCCTGGCAGAGCATGAGGCTCACAAAGTCCTTGGCCAAACCAAAACATCCTTTTATCAGCTCTGTTCCCGAGCTGAAAGTCAAAACACTGCACTGCACCAGCTACCAAGAAGGAGAAAAAATGACTGCTACTGCTGAACCCAGGACAGGGTAGAACTCAAAAAAACCCTCAAGTCTGATCCCAAAGAGACCAGACTTGGCCTTCCAAAGTAGTGTGATACTGAACTTTAGGTCACCTCATGTTTGTGAAGTGTTGCAAAGAGGCCTTTATGGAATAAAACCTGCAGAGATGTATTTCAGCCTGAAACAAAGCCCTTTGAATTCAGTAGCACCGCTGCCAGCCACAACTGAACCAACATCATGAATGAAGCCTCCAGAAACATGAGGATGACACAGAAAGCATTTTATAACTTCATTTTCAATTAAAAAAAAAAAAATAAAAGAAGAAGAGAAAACCCCCCAAACCAATAAACCAGTAGATTTTTCTGTCTCTTTCTCCTAAATTCTGAATGCCTGGGCATGGCAGGATAGTGTTTTCAGTAGTTTTCAACACCAAAGAAACCCAGCAGCTGTTGGAAAAATAACCAACTGAGAATGTGAGTGTAAGAGCCAAACCAAAACAGTATTAAACACTGGAAAGTCACAAGCCTGGAAACACTGCAGTAGACTTCAATGGCAGGGTACTGCTGCATTTCAAAGGAGAAGGTTGCAGAGCAGCTGAAGGTGAAGCTCAGGTGGGTTGCAACCACAGATATGGCTTGGCTGGACCATGCGGTCATAGCCCAAGCTGCAAATTCCATTGAAGCATGTTTACTCTTCCTCCTTTTCTCAAAGCCAGTGCATTTGCTGACATATCAAAATGTCCATATTACCTATTAACATTACACCAAATACACTGGAATGGGAGGAAAAGTGTCAGCATGGACCAAAGGCGGAAAGGAAGAGGGTGCTCAACCTTTTCTCCTTCCATGGCAAACCCGAAGCACAGTGACTGATGCCTGGTCAGAGCGAGGGCTCACATGGCCAGCCCTCAGTCTTCAGCTTTTCTCTTGGAAATGGCTGATAGTTACCAGTTGGTTCCTTCCTTCCCTGTGACCGCCTGTATGTTCTAACAGAAAAAGCAAGGCTCCATCAGTCTGATAGCTAGATGCTTATATTTCAGTGGTTTAGAAAAACACCATTCAAATGAACTAGACTGAACTGAAGGCGATTAGTTCTTTTTTCGTATATATACACACAGCATCACACCCAAGAACAATGAATCAACAAGAATCAATGCCTATGGACAGGGCATACCTGACATGCTTTTATTCCTTGTATATCATGAATTCTCAATGGAACAGCCCATACTGCAATTTTACATATAAAAATATGCACCCTTGCTAAAAACTGCCTGTAGTTCTGTGGCAGAATATTTTGATTCCCACTATCCACATGATTCAGCTGATATTCAGTGCTGTTACAGAAATTCCCAGGCTCAGAACTATCCACTTAGGGACATAGATCCCTTAGAGCAGCACGGAGGGACCACATTCCATTAGAAGACAAGCAAGGAATTTTGGTTCCCTGAACCACACCAGCAGGAATCTTCAGCATCGAAGTGAAACCCACAGACATCTGGCATCTAAGAAATGCCATTGAAACTGGTTTCTGATTTTTCCTCATTATAACTATTACACTGGTTGAACCAGTTTCACAGTCATCCCAAATTGCCTCAAAACATGAATGCCACTCTTAAAACAGCTCTGTTTCTAAAAGATTATGCTCCCATTGACAAATGGAGATTACGACTACTGAAAAGTGCACGTATTTTGATAGCTTTTATTGACATGTAAAAGGATTAGAAGCAGAAATCATTTTCATTCTAAATCCCTGGTCCTCCTTCAAAATGTGCACAATTTGAAGCATCTAATCCTGAGCCTGAGATGAATATTGACATCTACAGAGCTCTTTCTGTATTTTTTCCCCTTTCTCCCATTGTTATGATAATCAATGTTTGTATAAAAAGATTTTGGATCAAATCCCATTTACTTCATACATGATATTCATGAAGTTTATTTTTCTGGGAAATTTCCTCTATGGAGTATATATAACTGAGACAAATTTACTGGAGTAGAAGTACGGAGTTCTAGTAAGTATTAGGATTCACTTCACTAATTAGTGCCTTAATTAAAATCTCTTTGATATATCTCTTTAAAAATAGCAATCGACTTTGGAGGCAGGCAAAACTTGTTTATAAGATGCACTTCTCACTGTCAAGACCCCATAGCCTATAATTCATTTAAGTATTCTAAATACTCACCTAAGCTCATCTAAATATATGTTTATCTTGATCCTAGGGTAAAACTGCGTGTAACACAACTCTTCCTCAAAATACCAAGGGAGAATTTCGTTCAGTTTTGCCCTTTCATTTCATTATTATCAGTTATTTCTTTGCTGCTTAGGAGACTTCCTTCCCATCTCTTTCCATTCCCTCTGCTTTTAAAGGAGGTGGAGAGTACATCCTGCCACAGCTGGGGGGACATAGATGTGGCTCTTCTGTCCGGACAGAAAACAAGATCCATCTTCATCTCCTTAGCTTAGTGTGTCTGATGCACTTGGATGGCTTGTTTGCTCAGTCCTATGTCCCCCACTGTCGTTCCTGATTTGGCCTAAACACAGAGCAATAAAAACATCACTGCAAAAGACCCTACCCATTGCCACTGCAAACAAGTTTCTTTTCACATACCTTTTAGTGAGTTTCCAGTTCTGGTTTTAAGTGTTTCCAGCAGGGTAGCTTTCACTGTTCCTCCTGGGAGACTATTCCCCAGCCCAATAAATCTCACTCCCAAGAAATCTCTTTCACTCACGCCCCTTCCTATACTCACAGCACTTTTTCAATCTTGGCCTAGAATGAGTGGAACAAATATCTTTTTCCCCACAGAGTTTACACAATAATGCAATAAAGTTGCAAAAGCTGCTTGCTCCATCAATTTACTTTCACTCACCAGGAATTTATGTGCTACCAACTTGTGTGTTGCTTGCAAAAACTAATTTCTAATTTGAAGTAATTACAACAATTCTATTTAAATGCAAAACCATTCAAAACAGACAATATTATTACAAACTTCATAGAAGACGTAAGAAAAGTATAGAAAATCTTTACTTAGCCTGCTGACAAAAAGGCTAAATCTGATGGCTCTTTCTCCACCTGAATTTAGCAAACCAGTTATAGACATCTTGCCAGCACTCACTATCAATCAGTGATGTTTCCTTTCTCTTTTTAAAAGATGGGCAACTGCATTATTTTAGACGTAAAATCAGTACTTTTGCTTGCATTTTACTTAACCCAGCTTGAATGAAGAGTCATTTCAAAGCAACGCCTGACTTACTATTGTTTAATAATTACTTTGCAATTCTGAGATAGTGTGCCACCTTCCGTCATCCAACGGTCAAACCCATGGCCAGTGCAGTCACTGAATGAAAGGCTTTGTTTGAACCCATGAAAGCTGCAAGAAACTTTCTTCCAGGATCTGGTGACGATCAGGAGAGCTCTTTGACACAGCCAAAAAAGGGCAGCAAGCAAATTGTGAAGCTCCAAGCTCTCTTCAAAGTCTTTCACCCATGTAGCTCAAAGAAAGCCATTCATTTTGCTGTTTCCCTCCAGGTCTGACAGGCCCTGCACTGCAAGGGTGCAGCTTTCAGGTGTTGTTTCTGATAGACCATGAAGTGCACAAGCTGTAGTACAATGTGCTCATGTACCATGTGCCCAGTGATAAATGGCTGTACCACAGAATGAAGCAGGTGCTGTTGGCTTGAGAGCCCAAATCACTTTTTTTTTTGGTGCTCATGAGTATAAAATCATTTATACATTCGCCATTTCACCATGTGAAGATCCCTTTAGACAAATCCCAAGTTGACTACATAAATAAGAGAAAGCTCTGCAAATAACTGCATCAATCTTTTGGAAACCTTTCCCCCAAAATGATTTTTGCTATTTTCAGATCAAAAGCCATTGTTTATCTCAACTTCCAAAGAATAAGGAAAAATTCATAGCAGATGTGTCTCCAAAGACTTAAATAGCTATATAGTAGCGTATTTTTTTGGATTTGCTATTCACAAAAATAAATATGGTGTGAAATATTGCCATTCAGCTTTGTTTGCAGCAAGGCATAACAGGAAGACACCACTATTTTGTTTAAATGTTTAGGGCTCAAAAATCAAATGGCTGGAAGAAAGATGCTGTGCTCCTGAGGAGCTGTAGCCCTCCCTCTCAGCCCCCTCCTAACTATACAGAGTCGAGAGTGTACTCTAACACAGACAGACCTGCCTATAGGCTACATAACAAAACCAGCATGCCATGCTTCATCCTTGGGGCTAGAGCAGTTCACATCATGACTTGGGGTGTCCACTGGTCCCTCATGGATTACACTTGTTCTGGCTGTGTAAGTAAAACAATTTATGTCAAATCCAAACCTTCTGAGCTTGCCAAAACAGTTTTTAATCAGGAAAAAAATAAAATCAAATCAGAACTTTGTCTTGTAGACTCTACCTTTCCATGCTGTGCTTTGGTACGACCTCTTTTCTTTTCAAATGAAAAGTTAACAGTTTCGTTGGTGGTTTAAACTGCTAACATTAACTGTCAGCCCTGGCACTGCGCAGCAGAGGAACTGAAGAAAAAAGTAGCAAGGGGATGACTGCTAATTATCCTTTCACTCATGAAGTTTAAATATATCTGCCTGTGTTTGAACACAAAGAAGGCCTGCAATTAGGACGCATTCAACTGCAAGTGCACCGCAACCCCTTCTTTACTTATGCTTGTGAATAATACAAAACAATACCTCAGCAACAATTCTACTTGATGCCTGTAATTTTCTTGAGTAATGTGTATATTAGTCACAGATGTACCCTAAAAGTTGCGATTCTCCCCCCCCCCGCAACCCCAGAAAAAGCAAACATACATGCTCTGGAGGCATGGAGCTCTTTAGAGTCTGGTTCTATGAACTACTGAACATTATTATTTCAAGAAGACATTAAAGCCTTTAAAGAATTTGGTATCTAATGATCTAGCCTTACAAAGTCAAGTATCAGTGGTTACACTTGCCCTGCATAGGTGGATGGGTTCCCGTAGAATAATCACATTTCTGTGCCAGGTTGATTCTCACACTTCGCTGCCTTCACTCCTGTTCTT
This sequence comes from Pezoporus wallicus, assembly GCF_028554395.1. Taxonomy (NCBI): domain Eukaryota; kingdom Metazoa; phylum Chordata; class Aves; order Psittaciformes; family Psittacidae; genus Pezoporus; species Pezoporus wallicus. The sequence goes on from NW_026635157.1 coordinate 4,675,326, forward strand.
GCTCCTTAAACTAGAAGAAAAAAACCCTCCTACATCAAATTTTCATGTGATGAAAAACTGTAAAAACTTCAGACTAATTTTTTGAAGTGACAGTTTATCATTTTGAAATTTTGTCATATTTCTCCTGAAAATGCAGAAATGTGCCTGAAAATGGGATTTTTTTTTCTACAAAAATGTTGATTTTCACAAAACTCTTATTTGATCAGGATACATTTGTATTCAAAGAAACCTCAGCTAACTTAACTTTAAATAACGTAAGGATCATGCCAGAGTTCAGCCCTTTCCTGATCCTTACCACCATGCCAAGCTTTATCTTAGAAAGGCTCTGAAGCATACCTCCATTCATAATAATCAGCAATCCTTTTAGGGTTTCTGGGGTTGCTGATTTTTTTTTAGAGTTTTTAGATTTCTTTTCCCTTCCCAATGAAGTCCTAAAACTGAATGAACCTCTGCTCAGCCTGCACAAGTTCTGACCTTTATCTCCCTGTGATAACCAGAAAAGTCAGGAAAAAACCTTAATGTTTCCAGGTTCCTAGTCCATTCACACCTTAGTGCATCAGACTTGAGAGAGCATGATGGAACCAAACTCACACACAGCCAGACCTAAAGAGAGGACCATCACAAGTCATATGTAGGCTACGAAAACAACATAAATTAGATTCGTTGAAAGCTGTAGAGAATACAGAAAAGAAGCTAGTAAGGAAGAGAGGACTGAAAGGGGTGGGAGAAGGTGAAAGTGGGAAAAGATGAATGCTTTGTATTTCCAGTATAGCTTGGATAGGAACAACTCAATAAAGGTGCCAAAACTGAGCTCCTGACTGATGCATCCAGTTAACAGATACAGTATGTGGTACTGGACAACTGGACAAATTAGCCAAGTGAGAGTCAACAATTTGTGTGTGAGACTGAAGTCTTGTCTGAACTTGAAGGCAAAGAAGAAGAAACTACTCCACTGTTCACTCTCCCCAGATAAGTTTTTCTTCTGGATACTGCTAATTGTGAAAATGTTAAAAAATGTAGGTGGAGCTATAAACTATCAACTTAATTAAAAATAACTATTAAATGCTACATTTTCTGGAAAAAAAATTAAGCATCTAATAAAAAATATGATAATTATTTCAAAGAGAAGCTATTTACGCACAGTATTTTTGCATGTGAAGAGTCACCATATTGCTCTCTCCAGTGGAACACTTCCTCTTCCACATTTCCCTCCTGGCCCCCCAGGCCCTGCATTTCTCTGAATAGGGCCAAGTGGTACTAACAACAACATGAGAAATGGGAAGGGCAATGAAGAAATATAAAAGAAGCATGAGAGAGACGAGAGAGGGTAGAAGAGTGTTTTACCAGTACAGCATGCAGTAGTTTAAGCTGCAGTTTAGCTCCACTTTTTTATGGAATCCTCTGCCTAAGGGCTGCGGTAGGTGTAGTGGCTTTGAGGTTTCAGGCTGTATTAAAGTAATGACAATACTTCTGAGCCCATTATACTAAATACTTTATACTGATGAAATTTACTAATATTTCACTGCTTCAGCCTTTCAAGTATCAAAAATCCTAACAACGCCAAAGGCACTTGTAGGATTTATACAACACAATACCTTAAAAGGCAGATTTTGCATCAAAACTGCGTGATGGTGAACAAGTTTTCTCAGCTCACCAGCAAGGGAAGTGTTGACTGCCTGCGAATTCTGCTTGTATTTAAAGGAAGATGCAGGGCTTTCCACATGAATGAAAAGCAACAGCATCCCTTGTTGTGGTGGGTTTTAAGACTGACAGTTTCAAAGATAAAGTGAAAAGTGACTGAACTCAGAACACTAAAGCCAGGATTTTCTATATTCTTCTAGATATTTTTCCTTTTTTACCATTTGGTTACCTGGAAAAAACTAATTTCTGCATATATTATAAATAACAACATGCGGGGGGGGGGGAGGAGGAGGGAAGCAAGAAAGTAAAACAAGAAAAGAAAAAATTAACGCTGAAGATACCTTTGCCTTATGCTAAAGTGTATTAAATGAGAAATACTGAAAACTCAGCAGCAAGATTAATACTGGTATTCCTGAAAAGTGGAATCCTACAGGATTTCTGGCACTGGAAAGATTCTGACTTCAGAAAGCAAAATAAAAAAAAAAAAAGTTAATTTTTCACCAATCTTTAAAAGAACTTGTCAGCTATCTCCGGCCCTTTGACCTTAACTAGCGCCCACTTTTGCAAGAAATAACAGTAAAAAGAGCAGGAGGATGGGCAGGAGGAGAAAGATAAATGATTTACGCTAACAATGGATTTGACTGATGAAACATTTGAGTTTGAAAACCAAACCAAATGCTTCTTTGGAACAAGTATTTGCATTCAGTTAGAGAAAGAGTAAACTCTTCTTCAGCTATTCTTTAGATCACTTCTTCAGGATTCTTATTTGACACATGGTCTGATGGTTACTTGCTAGAAGCCACACACCTGCAGGAAGTGCTAAATGCCAAAGGGCCTTGAGAAACTAAAACACACACAGAAGCAAAATATTGCACCCATCCCACAGTCAGCTACTGATTAGCTGTTGCAAAATAGGCATTAAATCCTACACTGCAAATGTTTGCAGTCCAATTTCTGCTTAGCCAACCATGAAGATTATTACCACATTTAAAAAACACTTTTTTTTCTTTAAGCCTGAGCCCAAGTCTGAATATCGGATTGTAAAGTTGGTGTCCCAGAAACTGGGTCATGTGTAAATGACACATAGCATGCATGGTTTGTATTTTTAACTCATAGTGTTCCCAGCTTTCACCCTTAAGCAGCTAATACCAAGAACCTACCCCAGTTATTCCGTGAAGATTTGGTGTAAAATAATATCTTTTAGACAAGTATAAACAGCAGATTCATATTGTGCATGCAGGGTGGTACAAGCTAATACTAGAAATGGCTTACTGTATTCGGACACACATTTCTTCCCTGCACATTTAACCTTATAAACTAATCTGATTTTCAGGACTTAGACTTTCTCAATGTAATCAGTACAAAAAGTTACAAGATACCTAGATTTTCCCTTGGTATCCTTCTGAAAACTAGAAATTACATATAAAGATGAACAGAATGGGATTTAACATTGTTGGACAATGGTCCAGATTACTACAAAGAAGTGGATACTTCAGCTCTATGAGAATATTTCAAATTGCATATGATTATACTTGCTGCCCTTTCCTGATAGTTTAAATTTTAAAATTGATGGAAAAAAATTAATGTGCACCTAGTGACAGGATGCACTCTCAATTAGAAATGACAGAATCATGTTGAGTCTGGTTTCTAAATCCCCAAAGAATCATTATATATCTTAAATCCTACTGTAGTTTTCTACCCCAATTTATCTGCCCTGGGCTTCTTGCAAAATTCTGTACTTTGATTTATGTCATAAACAAGTCTTGCTTAACACAGTGGAGAATGATGTTTTCCCATAGCTCCCATATTTTCTTATTATGTACCAAACCCAGCTAATTTAGTTACAAGAGTTCCTTTTTATCATGAAGCTGTACCCTCCTCACCCCATCTGATGAGTGAAAACACCACCTTCCTAACTGCCCTCCCAAAACACATCTGATGTCTTCTTCACAAACACTGGACTCAACTCCCATAGACCTTGGTATGACTCTTGCTTGGTGTATATGGAAATTAGATGCAAGAAGTTGGAATACAGCCATTTTGGGAAATATAGCTACAAGTGCAGAGGGAAATACAGGTAAACCTTAACAGCTACCTGCCTACGCACAGAAAATTTACCTTTTTCCCTATATTCCATGCCCCTAGATAATCATCAATATCTAGAGTAAGAGTACTCTGGGTTTCGCTCTTCCTAGCTTCTCAGATACCTTTACCTGTCAAAAACTACCTTTGCATCTACCAGAAAATTTGTCCGTTAAGAAGAGAATCTGATATTTGTTAAGTTTGCAAAGTGGAGTATTCTAATACTGAAAAGCTCAAATAAGTCCAAAAATCATAAATTTTCTTCCCATCCAGTATCAGCCACTCTGATGCTCTGATCACTATATGAAAACTTCCCCAATTCTTCACTTAACTGGAGGATATTAAGTGATCTTTTCACCCACTCTATTCTGGAGTCAGCAGCAGATGGCATTATAGCTGTAACCCATGATCATTTTGAATAAATGAATCTGCAAAGGACGAGTCTGCTAGCCAAAAATTCCTAAATAATCCTGAGATGTACAAGTTTTGAGGCAGGACTGTAGGTTACACTCCGCCTTTCATTCTCTGCTGCAACACAGCATCTGAGTTATAGCCTGAGGTATCTATGCATTGCTGCCAGAATTCTCATGTAGTTTTTTGTTGGTGGGTAGCTGGTTTTTTTTTTTTTCATCTGTCATCAGAAAGACACCAAAAAAAGCATGAAAGGAATGGAACCCTCTCTACCTACAAGGTGCACCTCCCAGCAGTGGAATGAATCTGAAACTTCTTGCTAAAGAGCAAGACTTCAAGAGGAACTGCAACAGTATGACAGTGTCAGTCCCAAAGTGGAGAAATGGGTGGGTCTTTGACTTCTGCTCTGAGCAGTGAAGTTCCCATTTCATCAAGATGTAGCTCACCACAAACCTCATCACCTTCGGAACAAAATGCAAGTCTGTATAACAAAAACCACAACACTAAAACGAGAGCAAATTGCACACTATGTGGACAAGCACATAAAGAGCAGGCAGCGCAGTAGCTGAGGTTGGTACCTGAGGGCTATCATGAAGAGAACTGCCATCATCACTTCACAACCAGAACACAAAGGTGGTTGATATGAAAGAGTAACCGCCTTTACCCTGCACCCCAGGGCTCACTGCTCACACAGAGAGCTGCCCTCAGCCCCATAGCCACTAAATCTACATTTTGGAGAAGTTCTGGAAAAGCATTTGAACAAGGTCTATGTTTCAAATGCAGTTCGGTCCCCATCTATGCTGGGCAAGTCAAGAAACTTGACTAACTTGATCCACATTCAAGGTGAATTTAAGTGTAATCACTAAACATGGAAGGCTGCTTAAAGGTATGGAATTCAATAAGCTTTCTTCAAGTGGCTCTTGTGTTGCTCTGAAATTTTAGGAGACTATGATTTTCTTCACCAGTCTCCTTGAGATGCTCCATCAAACCAGTTGTCAGGTGGGGCGTACCACAATGCTGAAGTGATGCACAGGCTATACTGCCACAGATGCTCTGAACTTCACTGACATTACACTTTTTCAGGGTCTAAATCAAATGTCTAGACTGTGCTACTCTTATTCATGGTGATGATCACTTTATCCCTCACAGGTTCTTACCAGAAATAAAAAAGAGTTGGAAGGTAGAGGCCTGATACAATGACAGGCAAGGTGAAAGCCCAGAGGGGGAAATTAAGTAATCTTCCACCACTAACCCTAAAAGAAAAGGCCAGTTTTAAGAACAAGAAAATGATTATACTGTCCTCATAAACTGGACCACAGCTGATGAAGTGAGATCCTGTGAAGTGATATCAGGAAGCTGCTTCTTTCAGCATATGATAATAGCAGAGGAAGGAGTGGGGGTAAGAAAGCATAAACATGGGAACTACCTGACCAGCTTCACTATACTATCAAAATACATACAATACCAATCTAGAATAATAAACAGATGCATTTTATGAGCCACTGCCAAAGCTGCTTTTAGAAAGGCTATTATACTTCCCTTAGCTAGAAGGGTCTCTGCAAATATCACCTCTTAACAGATCATGCATTGACAATTGTGGATCAGGAGGTGGTAAAATAAACGACGGGGCTAGTTGTCTATAGGGGTACCAACCCATCACTGGTGGAGTGAGAGGAGACAGTATTGTCTTCTCAGCACAGCTGGCATCAGGATCTAGAAGATGAAGACAAATATGCAACAGAAAGAAACTACAACTTGAGACTTCAACAGTTGTAAGTTGAATCACTCCAGGAAGAGGCAGCAAGCAAACATTTTGCAGGTCATTTAAAATGCAAATTGTTCTCTTCTAAATGGAGCAGCTGGAGCACAGGTAACATCTGATGTAAATGAGTGACCTACTTTAATCAAATGGTACAGCTAGAGAAAGAGGTAGAAGCAAAAATAACAATAAGGTTCATATTCTCTAAGTGCTTTACATTTCTGTCCCTATTATAATTGTTCTTCGGGTTAGTAGGGGAATGGAAAGCAGGTTGTTTTAATGGCAGCTCAGTATAAAAACAATTACCCAACCACCACATTAAAAATTAAACATCTTTGCATCTTTAATGCATATTTTCCTTTTTAAAGAGGGAATCAACAGTTGTGTGGCAGCATGTAAGTTTTTTTGTTGTTCCCAGTGAGCAGCTGGAAAAAAATACAGGAAGTAGCAATAGAGAAAATACAGAATGAAAAAAAAAAGATGTCAAAAAAATAAAAACCAGAGAAAGCAATTCTTGTCACTTGCTGGCAGGAAGCACATCCTCAAAATTAAAAGAAAATATCAAGTAGGGCAACAGGGAGGACTAAACTGTGTGTAAGGAGCTACAAACAACAACACATCTTTGAAAACATTATCATTTTACCTCCACTGGATTTGCCAGTCTCTTGTAATAAACCCAGCTCATTGTTAGCAGTCTTTATAGTTAAGCCAACAACAGTCTAACATGGACACAGTCTCAACATTGTCAGCTTCTGTGGTGGTCCCTGTGCATCCTGGTTAAGCCATCTTGTGTACACATCAAGTTGTAGGACATTGTTCATGCAGCACTCTTCCAGATGGTGCTGGAATACACCTTACACCTAAAAATAGTCCTTTCTGATTTGGACAAACCACTGGAACCTCCTCCCTCCTTCCTGGCCCACATGCTCTTCAACATAACTTTTAAGTAGAGACAGTGAAAGATAGAGCAGAAAATTAGGTAGAAAATGGCATGCAGAGTTGTTTTTACTTGCAGCCTCTGGCCCCACAAGTTGAATCTATTTCCTCCTATGGGAACTGAGCAAGTTTCCACTCCCTCTCTCCTCTGCCCTCATTGGGCAGTCAGCTGTGTATTTGAGCTTCCCCAAGCAAATGCTCTGCTTCCTCTTAACACTCCCTGAGGAGCAAGCAAGAGGACATCATGATCCATTATATACCTGACTGCACACTGGGCTGTCCTACTTCTGCTGGCACAGGGGAGGTCCTTCAGTGCACATTGGAGCTTCCCTGATGGTGTTTTGGGTCATGGGTACCTCTGCATAGTAGAGTGTATGAGTGCATCCAAAGTACTTGCATTGCCAGGATGTTTGCTTTAGTCAATAGAATAAAGATTATTTGCAACTGGGCAAGCACTCATTTTCAAAATGTGCTCAGTAGTATGAAGACCAGAATTTCATTTTCTTAGTACCCAAACTCAGGAAACATCCTGAGTGGCCCAACTGGCTGTGTATTTATTTGACTTTGACCACTTTCAAATATCTGCGCTGTAAACTAGGACCCTCACTTCCTCTCATGTTACACAGCAAAGCTATTCTGAATGATGCAGAAAGCCTACACTGTTCTAAAGAGTAGGCTTCCACCCCCAAATCACCCCATGTTCATTTGCAGTGGTTACCTCCTGATGGAGGATGGTGGGATACTGACTCACATGTTTTTTTGCCTCACCCGAAGGAGATGTAAGTGCATGAGGTGAAATTCTAACACGCAACTGAAGTGTAATGTGTGAAGCAGCAGGACAAGGGGTTTTGATGTCCCCACAATATACCCTGAAGCATTCCTGGGGCTTTCTGCCCTCGCAGTCAGAGATGCTTTGGGGAAAGTGTGGGTACCCACCACTGCACTGGGGTTCGTTTAAAACTGAGAACACAGGTATGAAAAACAGGAATGTCATGAATATCATCACGAGGAATAGATCAAACACCATGTAAACCAGGGAGCGACATTTTGGCCAGCGAGAGAGCCAGTCCTACGTCTGGGAGGGGAGAGGGAAGAGTGTGGAGGATGATGTCTTTTCCCAAATTCCCCGGTTCAGCTCGGCTCGGGGGGGCTCGGACACAAGGACCCTCTGTTCCCTCCCCCTTACCTGAGCCACCCACGTTGGACCGCAGCTGGCGGGTTCTCCGGGAGGAGGAGAAGGAGGAGATGTCGCTTTGGGAGCGGCCGCGGGGACCAGGCAGGGACCAGACGGGCAGCGGTGCTCCCCCGGTGCTCCCCGGCCTCTCAGCCATCGCCGTCGGGGAGCCGAGAGGGGCAGGGAAGAGAAAAGAGGAGGGAAAGAAGCGGCGAGGGAGGGGAAAGGGAAAGTTTGAAGAGGAAGAGCCGCCCCTCGTCTCCGACCGCCCCGCCGGAGCGGGGCCGCCCCGCCGGGACCATAACGGGGTTTTGGGGTCTGCAGGAGCTTAAATGTTGTGTTTGCACAGGGACAAAGCAAAGGTGTCTTCATGCTTCCCTTTCCAGTCATTTCCAACTCTCAGAAAACAAAAGCATCAGTGAAAAGAGCCGAGCAACTGACACCACCATTTCTGGTTTGTGTAACAGGGTGCCGTCCCTCCTCCTTCCCCTGCCCGTCCCCTCCAAACCGGGAGGTTGCACAAGGCATCGCACCCCTGCAGCGGAGCAGGGAGGGAGGTGAGTCAAATCTCCTGACTCCCCCTCCCTTTCGTCTTTGTAAGGTTTAGGGTGCAGGCAAGAGGCTGTTCACAACCAGGTTTACGACCGTGTGACTCAAGGTTTTGGGAGGAAAGTATTTCTCCTGGCTTTCAGATCAGAAGCAGGAGTCACACCAACTTCAGCAAAAGCAAAGTCTAGAGCCGTAGTTTCATTTTCTGGTGTTGTTTTACAGATACACTTTTACAACACGATTCGTTTTCACTGCAAAATATTTTATATTTTGCCTTGAATAAAATCCTTGCTGTCCTGAAGCCACTGGCACCATGGCATAGACAGACAAGACTCCATCCTGTATTGTAATGCCTCCAGTGCCACATTATCCAGCTATCAAATATGAAAGTCCCATTCAGGCTGTATCAAAACATTTTAGCAACTACCACTCTCCAGCTCTGAACCAAATCCTATCGAGTTTGAAACTTGTCCATGTGAAATGCAGCTGCTGATCTCTGCTTCCGCCCAAGCAGCTGAGCACCCACCTTTCATTGCCAAGCCTTGTGCAGCTCCCCAGGCACAGTGGTTTTCCATTTTCCAGTCTTTCCAGAGTGATACAGCTCCAGCACCCTATGCCTTTGCCCAAGCAATTGATCCAGTATACAAGTCTTATATGTCAGCCATTAGTCAGGTCAAAAGGCTTAGCATCTCCCATGGAATTGCCTTCCTTATTTCCATCTCCAGCCTGCTCCTTCTCCAGCTGCACAGAGCTTTCCCAGTGGGGCTGTGCAGGGAGAGTGAGAGGCAGGGGCTTCTTGCAATGCACAGCAGTGCGCTCCATGCTAACTGCCTTTTTGGCCAGGGCCTGGTGGCTCCAGCATCACGCAGGTGGGCAGTGCACCCAGGTTTCCTGCAGTTGCAGACATTGGTCTTGTGTTATTCACAAAATCCTACAGTGGTACTATTTTTATTGTTTACCCTTTGCAGCTTGCATCATTACAGATGTGGCTGTGCACTGAGGACCTTTTCCCTTGTTGAAGATTTCACTAGCTGTGCCTGTGTGGGCTGGTGACATTTTCTGAACCTGCTTATGCCTTAAGCAGGAGTGTAACTCATGACTGCTACTTACTGAGGTGGTTTCTACTTCTTTTCTTAATTGTTATTATTCATTTATTAATAATTATTTATATTTCATTAATAATTAATCACAATCTATTATTTATTAATAGAATTTATGAATATTTAGTATTTTAAATTTTAAATATGTGATCAAGTTCATTATTGAAATACACAGTTCCTGCTCTAAATCTCACCAAGGTCGATGGCAGGTCACTGATATGAGGGGTAAGACCCAAAGCCCACTGACTTTTTTTTACATCATTTTTCATTCAAAGCGTTTTGAGCCACAGAGCCAAAGTTGTAACTTTGGTGTGCTGTGCAAAACGAGCTTCAGAGTCTACTTCAAAATTCCCACACAAAGGTGCAGCTTCAGAGTCTGCTATCCTTTGGTGTGATCAAAAAGAGAAGGAGAACATGAAGAAATCCAAAGATAAACTAGAAAAGATATCATAGTGAGAGGTCAAAAAAGTTTAAGGATCCCTTTTGTGAAGCAAAGTGATATGTAAAGGGGAGAAGGTAAAAGAAGACAGAAAGAAAGTAGGTCAGCACTAAATGTAAAAGACATTTGAAGAGGCTCCTATTGTGATATCAAATTGCTTTTGTAAATCAGAGTCATGTGAACAGTCAGAAAGAATGATAACATGGAAGTCACAATGGTCTTTATCAGCCTCTAACTTAATACAGTCATCAATTAATATAAATGAAAACATTTAAAAGATACGTAGTGCCTCTTCTCAGAGCCCTTCAATATTTTTGGATGAAATGTAGCAACTGTGGTTAATAGCTCTGGAAACTGAAGTTCTGTTTCCACAGAACAGCAGTAAAGTGTATGGTTTCCCAGGTGGACAGAGATTAGTTCAGTTGCCTGCTCATTCATTTTTAACAGTTCTGATGAGATTGCCAAAGAACTTTCCATTTGTGGTGATGATTTTGGAAAGTTAGTATTTACTGATTAAGTCAAATTATTTCACATATGCCATGCCATGGCTGCATCCCAGGGTCTGATGCAAAACTATACAATTTGGGCATCAGGAAAGACTGGAGAAGCATCAGTCTGGAAAAAAAAAAAAAGCTGGAAGAGGCATCTTTTAAAATATGTGCTTGCCACCCATGGTCACAGCACAAATGTCAAGGGTCATCTACTGAATGGAGGCAGCTTCCACACAGACTTCCTTAGCAGGCTTTGGGGAACCTCTCTGCCATGGAAGCCAGTACGTACAAGTGGGCTGGAAGGAGCTACAGAGCAAGGAGTGTCACACTCTGTCCTTCCTGGGAAAGGGAAGTGCAAAGGGAAGGGAAGCTGAGCCTGTGGTTGGAAGCAGGCAGAAAGGGCAAACCCAGCAGGCCGCATAGGCCACCTCTGGAGCAGACCCTGGCTGCAGATGAGACTCAGCTCTGGATGGGGCAGCAGATCCAGCAGACCCTGGCAGGCAGCCCTGAAGGAGACAGCCAGTGCTCCCGGGACAAGCAGAACAGAAATGGGCCATGCCGGGCTGAGCCAGCAGGCCATGGGCCAGAGGAGGCTGGAGAAGCACTGTGGGGTGCTGGCCAAGGCAGAACTCAGTTACTTCATTTTCTTAAAATCCTTAAAATCCAGGTGGCAATTTGTGATCGAGCACCGAGATAACATGGCACCGACGGTGACGACGCCTCCAAAAGCTGGCGCGCTTCTCCATGTACAGGAGGCGAAGTCCGCGGCGCCGGGGATGAGCCTTAGCAAGGCCACGGCCGGAGCCAGAGCTCTTCACCTGCTAGGTGCTAGGGTGCTTGGGACAGGCTACCTTTTGGCCAGAGGGCGGCGGGCTCCGGCGTGACGGGCGGTGGGGCGGGGAGAGCCAGAGCCCGCCCCACGTCCCGGCCCGCCTTATGCCCTAGCCAGCGGGTACTGTTGTACTGTGCGTGGTCGTGCAGCTCCGGGATCCGTGCCCTGAGGAGCCGCCTCCTCCTCACCCGCCGCCGCCATGCCGGGCTCACCAGGTCGCGCCTCGCCGCTGTTGCTGCTGCTGAGCCTGCCCGGGCTGCTGCCGGCGCGGCCGCCGGGTGGTGACGGGCGGCCTCGCTACGAGCCCACCTGGGGCTCGCTGGACACCCGGGCGCTGCCCGCCTGGTTTGACGAGGCGAAGTTTGGCGTCTTCATCCACTGGGGCGTGTTCTCGGTGCCCAGCTTCGGCAGCGAGTGGTTCTGGTGAGCTCCCCGGCCCCTGGCCTGCCCAGCCCCTGGGCCTCCCCGGCGGTGGCACCCACAGGCCCCGGCATCCTTGGCGCTGCCGCCGAGGGGCGGCTGGGAGGGTCGCACCGAGGTACAGCTGCTGTGGCTGGGTCGTGCCAGCGATCTGAGGAGTTTGCTTGGAAAACTGCTCTTTGGGCAGGCAGGGTTTGACTTGGTGTGGCCCCCTTAAAGCGATGGTTAGGTTTAAGGCCCCTCTGCACGCTGACCCTGGAGCTGAGGTGTGTGGGAAGAGGTTTATTTCCACCTGAGGCCACGGACTTTATGGCGCCGTTTACGAAGGAAGCAGAGTTTGATGTGCTTCTGGTATGTCTCACCGTGTCTGCCCTGTCCTAAAACTCTTGAATATGATGGCTTGTAGAGCTGAAAGGCGGGTTTTCCACAGCGTTGTGAAAGAGGCGGTTCGTTGAGCGGCAGGAGACCTCTCCAGGGCTGTGGTGAAGGGATCGGTGAAGGGGCTCTCCCCAGGCGCTGTGAGGTCAGGCACTGGGGGTCTCCAGCTCTGGAGAAGCCTTGCACAGCTCTTGCTTGGTCGCTGGGGCACTGCGCTGTCTGGGAGGCTCAGCAGTCCATCACTCTCCCCCATCGCTGCCTTTGCTTGGCAAACTGCCTGCAGTTTGCTTGTGCACGTTTTCTGCTCTTGTGGGTTTCTTCTTTTTTCTTATTAAAGGGTAATTTCCACTTAAAAGAGCCTAAAACGCTGATCCTTCAAATAATTTGTATTCAAAGGCTGAATGAAACCTGGTTTGTGTGTGTTCACTGGTTCAGGCCCCTTGGCTGTCAGCATTCTTTTTGCTGCCTTCTTTCCATGCTCTACCAAATACTTCCTGTATGACTTGAAGTGACTCACATTACTATTTACAATATGAAGATAACACCAGCTATGTGGCAGAGCTGTAGTAAACCTTAAATACAATATTTGTAAACAAGCTAACATCAATATAAACAAAATGCTGTTCTCTGACAATGTTTTCTCTGTTTTTATCAGAGTTATGTTCAAGAGTTTCAGCAGTTTTTTAATGTGGACTCCACTTACTAATACAGTACTTTCCCCGTGGGGATGGGAAGAAGCTAACTTTGGGTTCAAGCAGCATGTGTAGTCAGATGATGAGGTCCTGTGTTAGCAGCTTCAGATGGAAAGTTATAAACACTTAACATCACCTTTCCCTTGCGCCTGTTCAGCCTTGGTCAGAATGTTTCTAGAATCTTAATGTGTCAAAGTGGAAGTGCTCATGTTAGCAAATAGTGTGACAAAGGGAAAGAAGCAAGGCTGTTACCTGTTTTTTTATGCAATTACACACTTCAAAATCAGAGTGGGGTGGGGTTTTTATCCAGATTCTTTCAATGAAGAAGGCTGTCTCAGCTCTTTCTTCTAGGTTTTTTTTTTTCCCCCTTTTGGCTATCAGAAGTTGTGCTTGTTTGTGCTGAATTCTATTTGAGAAGGTTACAGCAATATCCATAAAGTTACTGTCATCTTGCAGAACTGAGGTCAGAGTCCACCTCTGGACTCCAGGACAGGACAAGGAAACATGCTTCAAATATTCAGATTCTGGGCTGGTTTATTCATTTGCTTTCAATTTGTTTTCATTTATATCTAAATTTGCCAACAGGAATTTTGCTGTTGACTTCATTCATAGAAAGGTGGATGCTTTCAGACCCTTTTCTACATAAGCATTAGCAGTCACAGCATATGGTGTTGTTAAAAGGCCTCCAGCAATAAGGCTGATTATGCAGTAAGGACTGTTGTGTGCTGTTTCTGGAGTTCTCTTTCATTGCTAGGTAGTGGATGATGGAGCAGGTTGAAAATAAATAGTACTCTGTTGGTAACTTACGGTATCTGCACATGAGGAGGGTGAGAGGCCACTCTTGGACCACAGAGCCAAGCTCCAAGCCTTGCTGTGGACTAGACCAGTGGGAATAGTGACAACACTGATCACTGCCACAGGGAAGTACAGGATAGGAACTGTCTCTGTCTTTGCTTGGTGGAATGCAAAAATACATCATAAGTTAATTTTTCCTTGTAGTTCCTAAATCTGTGTGCACTAGTAGGCAGGTGGGTGTGTGCCTGCATGTTAAAGCCTGTGACAGATGTGCACTTTTAAGTGTGCGTGGTTATTGCAGAGGCAGGTTGCTGTGGGAAGACATGCTTTCTTGTATGGTGTCTTTGCTTCAGCCTCACATGTGCAGTGGCTGCAGCACACTGCAGGCACAGCTCTCTCTTGCTCTGGGACTGTGGGTAGCTGCTCATGCAACAGGTCACTCCACTGCACTTGGTGTAGAGCTCTGGGCTGGCAAAGAGGTTAAGCTGCTGGCCTGCATATTTGTGGGCTGCAGGAGTTGCAGTGTGTGGGGCAGAGCAGAGATGCCTGGTATGTGAGACTTGAGGAGCATGAGCGATGTTAGTCCAGAAAAAGTGCATTCTTTGTGCCACCTGAGCTGCTTACATGGACTGTCAGCCTGTGCCCTCTGGTATGGTTTTGGGATTTGGGTACTGAGCCATTTTGCCGAAGTGTAGCTGCTGTGTTGCATTGCCCATAATGAAATTCTGGGACTTTTGGAAAGTGGAGTGCTTGAAAGATGTACAGCATGGCCAAAGAGGACAGAGAAAAGGAAATCTTTGATAATTAATACTGTTCTGAAGCAGTTTTGTCTTACACTGTCATATACCAACAGTGTCATATACTGCCACTGCATGTGCCTCTAAGTGTGAACTCAAATAGGAGCTGGTGATTTCAGTTATTTTCTTTGTCTAAAAATATACCAGCAGACATGTGTTGCTCTATGTTTTGTAGGTGGTACTGGCAGAAGGAAAAGAGAGTGCCCTATGTGAAATTTATGGAGGCAAATTACCCACCTGGGTTCAGTTATGAAGATTTTGGGCCACTGTTTACAGCAGAATTCTTTGATCCCCACCAGTGGGCAGATATTTTGAAGGCTTCAGGTGCAAAATATGTTGTCTTAACTTCAAAACATCATGAAGGTAAGTGGAAGGTCTGTGAATGTTAGTAATTGGTGCATTTCTGTCAACAGTGGAAAAATCCATGTGACTTTCCTACTTTCTAAGAGAGAGAAAGCAGAGTCTTACCTGCCCCAACCCAGCCAAGGAAATGAACCACCCAAGAAATGTGCTTGTGTTTTCTTCTTACACAAAAGCTATGGCCATGAAGCTTGCATAGGAGGAAAAATAGATTGTGCCATTGTAAGACAGCCTGAAGCAGTGGGGGCAGCTGAGCTTCCTACAGTCGTTTATTTTTTATTGTGAAATTTATTGCTTGAGGAACAAAAAAAGTGAATTCTGCACCTTTAACATATGGAGAGCCACTGTGTACAGGCAGTTAATGAGCTCCATAGGTTTCTCCAAGGAATTTAGGAGTATATTCCAGGGGTCAGCTTCAGAGTTAGAAGGAAATAGCTCTTCCTGATGCAGTGCATAGAAGCCAAAACTTTGAACTAGGTCTGTAACTTCACAGGTGTGATTGATTTTTTGGCACTGCAATTGTAAGATGCTTTGCAGAGTAAAGAAAAAGAAAGTAGTTGTAAGGAAATATGATAGCAAAGAAAGTACAAAATAGTAAGATGCAATATGAAAGTGCATGGAGTGAATGTTGTTGGTCTTTGAGGAGATGTGGGTTCAAGGCTGGTAACTTGGGAATTTTCATCTCTGCTGACACACATAAAATCTTGATGATTCCCATGGTGTAATTCCCAGTGACTTCAAAAGAACTGTGTTTCATTTAGTCTGTTCTGTAGCCTGGGGCATGAATTTTGAGCTTGTTTTGTCTCATAGATACAAGTACATGTATCCAGTTCACAAAAATAGCACAAGATTTATTAGACAATGAGTATAAAGCAGTTTGAAGGTGAGCGTGGAGCTTCTCTGCCAGTGGTTGAAGTCTGCAGTGCAGTAGTACTTGCGCTTGTGTTGGATTGCTGGATGTCTGAAATGTTAAATCCCTGCTGATACTTTAAAACCTGTTTCAGGAATTTATATATATGCATTGAGGAGTTGATTGAGCTGTTGTAAGTGTCCAGACAAATAAGAAGTGAACATTCGCATAAGATATAAACAGAAGGGAGGACAAGTCTTTGAGCCAAATGGTAGCTTGTGCCTTCTGCAGCTGAGAAAGCCTTTTATATTTCAGTTGTTGAATGTGCATTCACAGTTTGTATTAGTATATTCAGTGAAAATGTAGATGCCTTGAAAATTGCTGTATTTTTGGCTAATTGGGATATATGAATGGAGTGAATAATTAAGGAGAAGGAATAATTATCCTAAGTAGTACAGAACTGGAAAATATAAATATATATGTATGTATAAAAAAAGCATAAACATATCTGGCATAGTGTTCTGGTGCTCTGGCTACTATCATGCATAAACAGATTGTAGACATACTGTATAGCATGATAACAATATTATTATATGTATGATTTTAATTATATTTATTTTTTGCAACACACTTGTAAACTACGTTTCAGAAAGAGGAACTGTAACTTCCCCTCTTCTGCTTCCCTTTCTTATCCTTCCATTTTTCTGTTTTCAGGCTTTACTTTATGGGGGTCCAAATATTCTTGGAACTGGAATGCTGTTGATGTGGGACCAAAACGAGATCTTGTGGCTGAACTAGCAACATCTGTTAGAAACAGGACTGACTTGCGTTTTGGGTTATACCATTCCCTGTTCGAATGGTTTAATCCTCTCTTCCTTGAGGATGCTGCCAATGCCTTTATGACAAGAAAGTTTCCAACTAGTAAATCATTACCAGAACTCTATGAAATTGTGACCAAGTACCAACCAGAAATAATTTGGTCTGATGGGAATGGAAATGCACCAGATACTTATTGGAACAGTACTGGTTTCTTGGCCTGGCTGTATAATGACAGGTACATAATGATGCTGGCTTAGCTCTTCAACTCAAATTCTGTTGTGTGTTGTCTCATTTTTTTCTGTATATTTTGCGAAACCTCTACTTGCAAGGCTTAACTAAATACTAATTTTCCTGAAATACAGAATCCCGGTCTTCCCTAGAGCTGTCAAAGCTTGCTTTAGAAGACAACTTTTTCATATTTGGCAAATCAGTCAGTTAAGATGGTGTTGGCTATTCTATGTACTCATGTTCTTCCCTAAGTCTGCTGCACAGACAAACAGGAGAGCAAGTTAATTTGAGAAAATGGGTACCTTGTTGTCATCACAGACTGAACATCTGGTAGTGGATGTGAAGCACAGGCTGATTTCTGGCAGACCTTTATGAAAGTCTGGAGCATATTTCCCTAAGAAATGCCAGTCTGGACCTTTTACTAGCAAAGGATGAGAATAAGATTCCTGAAATAGCACTTATTCTGACTGTAGTAAATTAGTAAGTACAGAAGTAATCCTAAATGTTAGTTTCTGTGAGGGGTGTGTGTGGAAATGGACTATACTGGCTGTGACTGCATTTTATAGTATAAAAATCATAACATTTCTCTGTTTCCAGTCCAGTCCGGGACACAGTTGTGACCAATGACCGCTGGGGGGTTGGCAGCATCTGTACACATGGTGGCTTCTACACTTGCAGTGACCGGTATAATCCTGGCCACCTCCTGCCTCACAAGTGGGAGAACTGCATGACCATTGACAGCAAGTCGTGGGGGTACAGGAGGAACGCACAGCTTGGAGATTACCTCGCAATCGAGGACTTGGTGAAGGTACAGTGGGACAAAGATGTTGCCTGCAACTTTGGATTCTGCCACCTGATTATTATGCTATGCTATATAGCATCTCTATTATATATCTATTTTATTAAAATATTATTTTACTTGAATAACGAATCAATGAAATAATAAATCTGTTCATTTCCAGCCTAGCACTGGCAGGATGGAATATCCATGTAATTCTTATTAATTTCATAGAAATGACCAAGAGAAACATGAGTTAGTAAAAATTCAGTAAGTTTCTTAGAAGCTGTTTCCCCCATGTGTAAGGACTGATCTGGATAGTTTCATAATTACCTTTTTTACTAGGTTTTTCTTGTAACTGCACCTCCAAGTTGATGAGAAGCAAACAGTTGCAGCTTCACAGCCACTATTTAAGAACTCCTGATTGAAGGTTACATCTTTTTCCCCCTTCTAGCTAGAAACAGTTTCTGACTCTTAATAGCCTTTTTACCTCGTAGCAAGAAACTTTCCATTCATCCCACTTCATTTAAAGGAAAAAAAACCCAATGCTCTTCTTACAGATACACAGGTAGACATTAGCAGATGCAGAGAACTGATGTTAATGGAGCATTGATTCCCTTTGCTAATCTAAAGTATTAAAAAAAGATTGGAAGCTTAGGAGAACCTAGTGACAGGAAGACAGATCAATCTTTCAGATAAATGCATTTAATTGCAAAATTCAGGTGGCGAGGGGAAGGTTGTTATTGTTGCTTAATCTAAATCTGTTACTAGTACTGTCTTGCAGAGGAGAATTTCAAATAGAAGTAACCTCTTTCCAGAGGCAGAAGATATAAATTCATTCATTATCTTATCTCCAGCTATCTGTGCATCTCAGTCCATGATCTCTGGAGGGCAGTGTGGATGTGAACACAAATATTCATGGACTTTAGAAGGCCTGCTCATGTTTTACAGATGTCTCTGTAAAACAGGAAGAGCATCAAACAGAGGAATAAAAAGGAAGTTGCTCCTCTTAGCTTCAGTAAAACTGAAGTGGCATCTATTAGTTTTATTCTTCTCTCATGTAGAGAAATCATCTATCCCTTCTATCGGTAAAACCCTAGAAGTCGAAATGTTAAAAAATTGTAGGCTCTGATTCTAATGTAGGTTCAGATGGACATACTGGTGCAGAAATGTATTTTGGTCTGTTTTCTGCCATAAAAATTGCCAGCAGAGCTTTGTTTCATAGGAGCTTAAATTTTATATTGGCTGTTGGGATGATCCCTAAAGTCTAAACATGCAACAGTAACAACTCATTCAGTTCATCATTCTGAAGCAGTATGGCAGACTTTGGTAAGTACTTCAGATGTATGATTTTATTAACTATGACCATATGCTCTGTGTATGTGCTTAAAAACATTTCAGCAACTTGTAGAAACAGTGTCTTGTGGAGGTAACCTCCTGATGAATATTGGGCCCACTCATGATGGTTGCATTGCCGTTGTATTTGAGGAGCGCCTGAGGCAGATGGGTGCCTGGCTGAAAGTCAATGGAGAAGCCATCTATGGAACAAAACCATGGAGAGCGCAGAATGACACATCCACCCCAGGAGTGTGGTAAGGTGACTGAATCAACATCAGCTCTTCCATTAACAGTGTATGTGACCCTTTGAAATTCTTAATGATGACTTGGTGCTACAGAAATCACCACCGTATGTATGTGTGAAGAAATTAACCCCTTTGTCAGTTTGACTGCACGTAAAAGTGTGTATAGAACTGTAGGTGGGCAATGGGTGTCAGAGACTGTAGGTTTGGGATGATGCTGAGGCTGAGGGGAAGGTTGCAGATGTTTCCTTTAGTGATCTTATGCTTCTTAGAGTAGCTGGCAACAGAAACTATATAAAAAACTGGAAATATAAAACTGCTGTGAAGTGTTTATCTGCACAAACATGATGTCACTCTTTAGAGAGAAAGAAACTAGAAACCAGTCTAGCATATCCTGCATTACTTTTTAAGGTAAAAATGCATGGGAAGAGAACTGCAATTGTTTGGTCCCTATATTCAGCCAGTCTCTGGACTCTCCTCTGCCTTTGTGCCTCACAGCTGCTGCATGTAATACCTTAACAATCCATCAGGGTTTTTGGTCTTGACTCTCTTCTCCACTTCAGTGGGTCTTTTTACTGCAGTTACTAGTAAGATCTGGCTATCTGGCTTTAGCCTCCAAGAGCAATAAAACATTGTTAACTAAAGGAAAGAAAGAGGGAGTACCTCCCTCCTCTATGACTGAGCAGCAGTGAGATATGTGCTTCAGTTACTACAGCTGTTTACCTCTGAACTCAGTTATTTAATAGTCTCTATTACATCTAGTTTGTTGGAACATGTTTTCCAGGATCAGTACTTTATCAAAGCTATAAATTGCCTGAAAAGACAGTTGTGTGTGTGCAAATGTAATTAACACTAAATCTTGAAATCCATTTTTCCAGTCCTGAAAGCACTCTATGCATCACTTCAGAAAATTTACAAGGCAAAACTGACATGCATTTCTATTCCCAATTTCCAACCAGGTACACTTTCAGCCCTAAAGAGGGGAAAGTCAATGCCATCTTCCTTGACTGGCCGGTCTCTGGGACTCTGGTACTTGGTGAGCCACGAGCCAAGCTTGGAGAAACACAGGTAAAAGACAACACACCTCACTCTTCCCCTTTAGAACAGCAAGGCTTTTAATATTGCAAGAAATGAACATGCTCTGAAGGAAAACACCTCTAGGATTTGTCATGTTCCATCATGTTTCTTTTAGTTTCTGGCCTCTTTGGGAATGCACAGCTCAGGACAGTGTACATTGGAAGGGACCCAGCAAATGTTTGTTTTCATTCTGGGACCTCTTTGTCATAGTCCTCCCAGTGGGATGTTTCTTCTCCAACAAAGTTAAACTGAATTGCTGGTGGGGTATGTTTTAGCTTGCAAACTAAGGAGGCCAAGTACTAGGGGAAAACAGCTGTGCTGCCCCTCCTGTTTCCTGTAGCCTCTAACTCAGCATGACCTTTCTTTATAGTCATCCTCTTGATTTTGGTGAGACTGTAATTGCTGTAATTGTGCAAGTCAAAGCCTTGCACAAAAGGAAAGCACACAAAGATTTTCAATGCCCAGGGAGGCTAAGTAGTAGAGCAGTGCAACCCTAGATGTGTGTTTTACAGCAAGCGGTGGTCAGAAGTTGAGGAACATGATGCCGAACCTACATTATCAGCAGTGTAACCCAATGGAAGCAAATTTATAGAGCAAAACAGATGGTGCCCAGGGCTTAGTATCAACACTGTGCATCCAAGGTAGGGATTATCTTCATCTTAGCTATTCTCATGCATTGGATGTCCACTAGCTGCTGAAATGAATGCATTATGGGTGTTTCTGGACTAGTTCCATATGACATTAAGCCAAGACAACTCTGTGCCAGGGAAGACAGTAATTTCAGAAGTGTTGTAGATGAATCTTGAATAGGCATCAAGAGTGTATGTGCACAGGAGAGTAAGGATGTTCCTCAGCAATAGATGATTGGTCTTCAGCTACTCCACTGTTTTCAGCATGTTAGCAGCTGGTGTATCTCACCCTGTTTGTGTGATTTCTGTAGAGGGGGTTCGCCAGGTCTGCTTTGTTTGCAATACCTGGCTGCACTCTATAAGGAACTGGTGCTCATTCAAGACTACAAGTTCCACTATGGGAAATAGGTGATACAAAGGTGTGTACTGTGGCACCTAGATCCCTGCTTAGACCAAAATCCCATCCCAGACTTCTGAAAATTGTTTATGTACTTTCTTTACAGCTCTGAGTACGTCTTGAGACCCACCAGCTCTACCTTTATTGCTTGTAGTAATTTATTGATTGTAATTACTTTGCAACTAATTTTCAGTTACCTTTAATAATTATCATTCATCTGGTTGGTAAGTGGCACTTAAGGATAGTGGCTAGTAAGGTAGCTATGGACCATCACTGCACCAGCTAAAAATGACTGCTACTGCTGAACCTAGGACAACCACCATTTCTGCAATGATTTGAGAATCACATGCATGGAGAAGGCACTGTTCTAATCACAGTGTGTATTTCTGTCTCAGGTGAAGCTGGTTGGCTACGAGGAACTGCTGAAATGGATTGCGCTGGGAGAAAAAGGAATCATTGTAGCTCTACCTCAGTTAACTCCCAAGCAATTGCCATGTCAGTGGGGCTGGACGTTACAGCTGACTGCCATAAGCTGAGCTGTATGCTGCTGGAGTCTTGGGCAGCAGGGAATGACACTGTTTTGCTCACTTTCTCATCACTGGTTTCTCTTGATTGACTGCAACACTCCAATGATTTCACTTCTCATGAAAGGTGGCCTGTTGTTAAAGGATGGAATGAACCTCTTGAAATCTAGAACTAGTCTGAAGCTCTGCCTACAATTTGTTTCTTTGAACTTGTGTGAAAAACTGAGCATTGACCTTGACCTCTCCACTTAGTCAGTTTCTTGCCAAGTTATGGGAAAGGGGGAAGGAAATAAGGGAAACAAGGCACTGGATTTTTAAAGCCATGAGAAAAAGCAGAGCTAGTTCAAGCCAGCATTCAAATGTCAGTTGCTCAGGCATCTACCTTCTTCAGTGCAAGAAATCTTAACTTCCACAAAACTGTACAGTAAAAACTGTCTGGTTTAGAGAAAAGAATGAACTTTTTCCAGTTGTGTGCAACCAGTGGCAGTTGCAGTGGAACAGGGTAGTGCATCTGCATTACTCTGAAGAAATTCTATCTATTACTGAGATACAAGCAATGTGGGAGGGGTTTTGGCTGTTTTATATAATATTACATGGTTAAAGCTGACTGTTTACAGCCATTGTTTTTAACCAGTTACCAAGGTGCCTCCTGTGGACAATAAGCCAAAACATGTACTCCAATGACAAGCTTTTTTATAAATGAGAAATAAGCAGGAGTTGCATTGTCCAGAGCCATCATTTTAAGCAGAGGGTAGATTGCATCTACAAAATTCCCAAGCTCATCATGGGTCAGGATTTGCAGGGACAGACCTGCAGTATGCAGTTTGCAAAGAGGGGTAGGTATAGGACAACAAAAAGCATGAATTGTTTCAGTATAGATATTCAAGGTTTATTTTTCCTGAGTAATGTTAATAAGTGCAAAATGATTACTGTATAATTTATGCTCATTCTTACAGGATTTTAAGTGAAGGGCCAACAGAGGCTAATGCCCTTCCTGGTGGTAATGTGAATACACACACAAATTTTACATTAAAATATTTTATTACAATACAGACAATTAGGCTCAAAATTAATAATACAAATTAAGATAAAATATTTACAAGTTAATGTGTATAGTGTAGCTGTTTAAACAGCATAAACAAGAGGACTTCTAGAAATCCATTCCTTTAATATTAACAGCGAGAGAAGTTTGCTCCTTGCCACCACCACCCCTCCCAGCTTGTTCAAGAAGAATGTGCATCAGTTGGCAAAGGCTTTCTGAAGAGTGACTCTCTGGAATAACATTTGTAAAGTTATGCAAAAAAACAGTTTTCCTTTATGAAAATAAATATGTGGGAGAAGAAGAAAGCAGCCTGACTTCATTTTGCTACTCTGCTCTTTGTAGGTCATTATCATTAGTTTTCTCTAAAATGTAGGCACCTCACACAACGAAATGGGGTTGTTAAAACGTGACTGGTAACACTGCCACCCAATGCCCTTCAGAGGCAATAATCAAATTAATTAAGGAAGAGTTTGAGCACTTTAAAAAGAGAAAAGTCTTTTCATATAATGATTCCTTCAACAAGAGTATTTTCAAAGGGTGCTTGAAACTGACACTATTAGAGCAAATAGGGGCTTACTCCCACTTTTTTCAGTACATTCTTTCTCCTGGTCTGCCACTCCTACACTGTTACAAAATTAACCCGAGTCTCATCAGTAGTCACAAGGGATTTATTATATATACACACACAATCTCTCCCTATGAGTGTGCAGTTCATTTCTCTAGTTGCTGCGGGGTACTAAAAGCTTCATAAACATTAGCAGCAAAATCTTTCACTTGTTCCATCATCAACAGGTCCTGGAAGAAAGTTAAAGAATAAACGTTCTCAAACACATCCAGCACTATTCTGGTTTTGCTGCAGTACATAATTCATTATGAGAAAAGCACCTGGCACTCCCACATAGGCCTAACTCAAATTTCTTCCTTAAGCAAGCTTTATGAGCAAAACTGCAAGTAGAAGCAAGAGACCTTTTTGTGCTTCTGCACAGGTTAGCAGAGGGAAGAGGTTCTAGAAAAATACCATATTTTTGGAAGATAAAAATTTACAAAAGGTTACACCAATTGTTTCTACTTTATTTTACAGCCACTGAAATGAAACAGTATGAAGCACATTGTGAAAAAGAAATATACAATGTTCAGTTCTGACTTTTGAGATTTTAAATAAGCAAGGTTCTTACCTGAACAAAGTGACTGGGTGTTTCACTGCATACTGAATGGATCTGTCCATTGATGATTGGAATTATCTTGGCTAAAGGAAGACTGACACTAGAAAGACTAGACAAGAACAAAAATATTGACCTAGATCTGACGTTAGTAAAGCCACTAAAATAGGATCATTATAATCCTAATTACTACTTCAAAAGTAACAGTAGAAGAGCTGCAAAGTAAAACGTACCGATGAAGGTTTCCTTCTCTTATTAAGCCTTTCATTTAATACAGAGAAATACCAGAGTGAATTTCAGCTGGTGGTCTTGTTACACATAGCTTTACACATGCTTCTCATGCAACAGAAGAATGGGTTAGCCAGAGTCTTTACATGTTTATGTATGTAAACAGATGTGCTGGTCTACAGTCTCATGCTGTTTCAAACTCTAAACCAGGCTTAGGATAGACAACTGAACTAAAGCCTCTGGGATACTTTAAGTGATGTAAATAGTAGATATTAAAATAAAACCATTACTCTCAGAGCCATCAGTTATTACAATAAACATAAAACCAATTATTATTCAAGGTTTTAACATTTTAGAAACCAAATTTCAATGATTTGAACTCTGCTTTTGGATTTTTGACACTCTTACTGCACTGTAACTTATCTTCAGAATAAACGCTCTTTTTAAGCGGTCTTCTAGGAAGGAGGCACAATATCCTGAATGTTAACATCCTTCTTCCAGCACACCAGCGAATAACCTAAAGCTCCATAGATGCGTTAGGCTACATGTATTTGGAGAGTCATGGTAATGCCACTGTCCTTGAAAACTGCAGTAACTAGCAGCCAGAGACTGGGGTGTAGAGCTTCTCTGCTCCAGGCAGGGGAACACCACCCTCCTCAGTGCCTCAGAGCAGAGGTACTGCAGTACAGCTTTGAGCAGTCACCACCAGCGAGGTAAATCATCCTTAGCTACAAAGGCAGTTTGCCTGCACAGTGCTCAGGAGAAAACGGAAAGGTAGAGATCTTCTGATTCCTACTTTAAGATCTGCAGGTAATGGTGGGAAAGACACCTTACATAAATTCTAGGAAGAAACACACAATACCCCTAGCTGTCGACTTGACCGAAGTGAGGAGATTGCGTTTATTCTTGACGAGCATAGAAGCAGAATTGTTTCTAACATGGGAACTTCAAGTAGAAAGGAAAAATCACTGTGAGCCTTTTTTGGAACTCACTGTGAACTCAAAGCAAGTGAACCACAACAAAAGAAAACATTTACCTATTTACAGAGCTGCTCTGAGAAAGGTCCTGTTCAGTAGGTCTAAAAAACTCTGCCATATTGTCCAGCAATCGACTGAATCCTCTGTTTAAACACGTGCTCAAAACTGTACTGAAGTCTGGACTGGAAAAAAAATAATAAAAAAATAAAATGTCTGATTCCTGGGATTTATTTTTTTTTTAAATTAAAAACCCTGGAAGTGTTCAGTGCTACAGATGTCCCTGTCCCTCCCACATGGAAAGATGTATGACCCTGACAGAAGGCCACCAGCACAGCCACCTCAAGAAAGACCAGCTCCCCAGCAGACCAATCAACACCCTAAGATCCGCCGTAAGACTGTTAAACCCTAGGTAAATCTAAAGCATTTCTCCCTCTTACTGAGTAACAGCATAAGAAGGACTTAATCGCATCCTTATATGCCCCAGACCTCTAGCAGTTAAATTGTAAGCTTGGCATTTGACACAATTCTCTCCTATTCCATGTTTCTTACAGAAGCCTCACTTCAGCAGCACTCCAGTGAAAGGATGCACACACTCACTCAAAGCCATGCATTAAACAAATTCTGTTAAGCCCAAACCGTTTTAATTTTATCAAAGCAGTAAATCCAATAAAATGACCCTCAATTTACACTGCTTTAGCAGAAGAGAAGTACTGCTCTGTTTCTGCATGACTACAGGAAAGGCAAGGAAGAGGTAAGGGGGAAGTACATCCTGGTCATCACATTAAGGCAGGATTATTTCTAATAAATTTGGAAAATCCCAGCCTACAATTAGTGAATATAAAAACAATGCAGCCAAGTGGTCACATTTCAGAAGTGAGACTTGGCAGGTTCTCGTATGAAAGTAATCTTACATAAACAATAGTGAGGAGGAGTTTAATATGAATACAGGATATTGCTCTATACCTTTCTAACATATCTCTAGTTTCATTAAGCAATTTAATTGTAGCAACGTCTCTTTCTGTGAGTCCACAGGCCTAAAAAAACAAAGACACTGTTTAGTAAGACATCCATTTGCAACTGTAAGAATAAGAGTAGAAGCAGAAGAGTTTTGTATTGGGGAATTAAGATGTGTAAGTCAAATCTACTGAAAAGATTTACTGTCACGAATCAGTTTGTGATTTATGTTCTGATTTTCATTTTAAGTGGTCACTGCAGGGTTTTTCACCTTAAAAATAGTATTAGCAGGAAATACCAGACTGATTACGCAAAGTATTTTTTTCCCCACTTCTGACCTCCAAAACTGAAATAAACCCTGCATATCAGCTTCAGTTAAAGGTATAAAAAGTTAAAGCATGGTGAGGCACTGGAATGGGTTGCCCAAGGAAGTTGTGAATGCTCCATCCCTGGCAGTGTTCAAGGCCAGGTTGGACAGAGCCTTGGGTGACATGGTTTAGTGTGAGATGTCCCTGCCCATGGCAGGGGGGTTGAAACCAGATGATCCTGAGGTCCTTTCCAGCTCTAACTATTCTATGATTCTATGATAAGTGCATGTATTCACACACTGAAGCCTAAGTTTCTTCTTTATATTAGCATAATACCATGTTGAGTTTTTCCAACTTACGGTGTGGATAGAGACAAACACCTTTAGAAAATTTAGCAAATCACTTTAACCTTACCACTGAGATTAGATACACTTTCTCTTGACTCCTGCTCATTTTCCAGCCCAAAGCACTAAAGTATTCCAGCACACCATCACCTCCCTGTACATTGGCCAAGATGCTACAGCTGTCCCTCATCTTTGCTAGTACACGAGTGCCAGCTAAAGCAATTTAGCTTAGGGCTCAGTTAAGCTGCACTGTGTTACAGAGCACATCCCAGGCTAAATGAAGTAATGGGGCTGAGTTTCTGAGCTCAAAGATGGCATTCCAAGGTTGATGCTTGTTTTCAATCACATCTGAAAAAAAGTACAACTTTGCCTCAATTAAAGAGATAACGTCACAACTTATGCAGGAAGAAGCATCGCCCGTTACTGAAGATACAGGTGCTGTGGTACAACTGGAGGGCCATTATGCACCCTTCCTCCCCAGAACAAACGAGCAATGCAGATGGAAAAAAAGGTAGCTGAAAGAAACTGAAACGGGTACCTGTGTAGCCAAGGGGGTTTCTTCATCTGGCATCAGATAATGACATAAGGGAGAGTAAGGTGCAGTGTGATCTGAATCTTTATGTTCTACTACATTCCTGATATCTTTAAGTTTCTGTTCCAGCTCCAGAAGAGATAGGGTGTGCTTAAGGGAAATACTGGAAAGGAAGAAGATGACATTAACTGCAAAATTAATAATGATGCTTTTCCTCCTCCTGATAATGTGCTCACAATTAACAGGATCCCAGTCTGTTATATTGGTTTGCCCCAGCAGATGTAGCCTGCTGTAATAAAAACATTGTTTTGGAAACAGTCAATAAACTTTCCTTTTTTTTTTTTTTTCTAATAAAACTCATTGTTTTGGTAGCAGTCATTCACAATAAAACTTATAAGCTAACCAGAGAGAAATACAAACTCTTACCTTCCAAAAACTTTGTGCACAGCTTGCTTAACAATAGTTATCAACTCAGTCAGTCCTAAAAGGAGGAAAGTGTCAAAATTATTCTAATGATCTCAAGTCCAGAAAAGCAGTGGAATTTTTTAAGTGTAGCAGCTAGCTTATAATAAGCACCATACCATCCCCTAAAAGGTGCTGAATACTTGATAAATATTGCTGCTGAACTTCAGGGGGAGCCAGTGGTGTCTGTGGAGGAAAAAAAAAAAAGTTTGTGACATGTCAACAGAAGAAAGCAATGCAAAAATAATTTCAAACTGGTTGTGACCAGTTTCCTCCCTCTTTACAGTCCCTTGCAGCAGGTGGATTCCCCCATTCTCAAGCAACTCTCTAGCATCTGACTCTCTTCCTGCCATCAACCCATGAATCTTTAAGTCGTTTTCAATCTCTTCAGTACTATACAGATCTTCCATTTTCAGTGGCACAGAAAAATCTTTCACTTTTAGTTCATACATAGGAAAGTCTCTTTAAAAACTGCATTACAGGTAAAACTAGACCCTCCGTAACCCCCCAAATTAAGCCTAGTGGAACAGGATATTTATGTCTAACCCTAACAAAGGCTTTTCTGATGTAAGTTTTCCAGAACTGAGACAGGATGATGCCAGTTTGCTCCAGAGGAATGCCTCAAGGCTTGGCCACATCAACCCATTTCTCTATTGGAAAAATAACTGAAACACGATTCTAGTCCAAACTCATCTTGCTCTTTTGAAAAAGCTTTTTCAGGTTTTGCAAAGTGAAGCACAACCCCCATCAACCCTGATGAAAGCTTTTCTCAGGCCTGCCTTGCCATGCTGTTCTTTGACTCTCAGAAGGAGCTATCATAGGGGGGCAGATGCAAATTAATCGAAGTTTGTATCCATTATTTTTAGACAGGCTGTCCAATGATTTGAAGATCTTACTCTCTACAAGGGGTATTTGCGTACTGTGGGATTCACTTATTTTTATTGAGCAGTGAGAGTTACAGAACATAAACAAAACGCAAGTCTTCTGCCTTGCTTGGCCCCACCAACAGACGTTCACATAGATGGCCTTTGGGAGTTACAAAAAAAATACCAAAATTTCAAAGACAACCTTTTTCTTCTACAGGAAAATCTGACTTGGGGAATTAATGTATGTGCTAGGAAGACCTAAGCACTTGGATACATTAGCATGAGTGATCCATGCATATGTACTTATATACATGCGCATGGATCATTCACACACTATTACTGTTTCACACAAAAATAAAACAAAGAAGTTATTTTATATTGGTGTTTAGGTATGAATTGACCTTCTTTTTTTAAGCAATACAAATGCAGACAAAAGTACTCTTCAATATTGCTAGCATTTTGTTAAGCAATAGTGTCACCAAATCATCCAAATCTAGAGGCTATTAAAATACATCAAGTAGCTTACTTTCAGTAATACTTCCATATCTCCCACTCTTACAAGAACTCTTGGTTTCATTCTAATACTCCTGTGCTATGCCCTTTTTAATCTTTCCCTTCCAAGAAAGCGGATGTTCTACTTTTGAAACAAAACAAGAAACTTACTGTGCCATTTTTGCAGAGTGCAGCATTATCTAGGTAGATGTAACCACCAATAATATTTAACTGGACTCTCAAAAGAACTACGAGCATACAGGTACTATATACAGCTACAATGCTTCTTGTGAAACCTGGAAAAGAGCCAACAAAATAACTTCAGTCAAAGGTAAGCCAAGGAGGGAGAACACTCTCCAAGTCTCAAGTAGTGCTGGTGATTTTTAAGTACAGTCACATTTCACTCACTGATTGTCACAACACATCTTTTTACAACACACACCCAAGATGACCATGAGTCTAATACTTGCTGGAGCTACATCTAAAGTGTCCCATTTAAAGTTCTATATTAAAATCATTTTTCATATTACAAGTTGTTCCAGAAGGAAAATGGGTATGCTGTGATATCATCTTTCTTTGTTAGGCCAGGAAATACATGCCATATGTTAGCCCTCATCATGGAACTGAGACACAGAAGGAATAACAGCAGCTTGGGAAGAAAGCTACCTAAAGCAGGAGCAGCTAGTACCTATAGAGAGAAAATTAAAATGAGCATCAGCTACCAGGCACTAGGCAAGAGAGGATGTGTGGAAAAAGTGACGTGAATAAATATGGATGAGTGCTGAAGAGCACAGAAAAGAAAGGAGACAGGTTAAAAGCAGGATCTGTAAAAGTGGTGTGAAAAGGGGAAACAAAACAAAGAGCAGACAAAACCAGGGAGGTGGCAGGGATAACAAATGGTACCGAGGAATCAAAACTAGTAAAAAAAGCTCAGTAGTATTTCACTGCAAAATTATTTGACCTCCCTATTTTTCATTCCCTTCCACTGCTATTTCTTCTTCCTTTCCGAGATGAACTAAGGTGTCCATAACCACTGTGATGGTGGTTCTCTTCAACAGGCCGGAAAAGAGGAAACTGCTGGCCATGTAAAGGCTGGCCAACATTCTGATCAATGCTTTCTGTTAGGTTCAACAGAACTTTCTTAAAAGCCAGGCTGATTTTTCTGTGATGGCACAGAAATACCTCACAAAGTTTCCTTGATTAAGGTAACATGAAGGCAAATAAAACTCTTCACCTTCATCTCTGGGCTTCCAAGTCCCCTCAGGGCTATGGAAAATTCCTGCATGAGGAGGTGGGTTTTTTTTGGAGGGGGAAGGTTTGCCAGGTAGTGTGTTACACTATCTTCATATCTATTGAAACAACAACCCAGTGTAAAGTCTACTTTTTAAAGGGTGTGAAAGACATTTTAGATTTATGCTAAATATTATGAAGATGGAATCTTTCATTTCCACTTACTTATTATCTTTAAATCCTCCCATATTTCTAACTTGTTTGCTGGCCTGTAGGAAAAATAAATAGGAATATTAAACATTTAAAAGTATATTTTCCTGGGAAATAAATAAGTATGTTAAATGAAATAGCAGTGCTTTAAGGCGAACTCATTTAGCTACCGTAATTATTCAGATCAGATTCATGTCTACACTGATTTGCCTCATTCAAGAAAGCAGCATATAAATCATACAATATGAAGTCACAGGAAAGAGATACAAATTTTAATCAATAAATGTAGCATTTAGTCATGACATTTATACACTTACATTACCAATTTTGAGTTAAACTATGCTAAGTGGTCAGAAAAAGCCCACTGATGGTACACACCGGTCCTTTCTGAGGCTTTCATCCCCCTGTACGTTTAGACCTCAGTTCAGCAGGGCTTCCTATATCTACCTGTGCACAAGTGCAGGGTCAGAATTTCTATTTCCTACCTTCTTGCAAGATTTACCATTGCCTGATGTAGTTTTAAAGTTCAGATTTGATCATCAAACCAAAGTGATCATGATCATCTGTGGAAGTCTTGTGCCATCCACACAAGCACAAGTTGATCTTCTTGTGTTGAGGCAGGTTTACTTCTTTTACCTGACCAATTCCGAAAATTTTATACATTCTGCAGTCAAAAGAGTAAGACTGTAGATTGCACAGATACACCTGAACTGCCTAAGGTACACTGCAGATTTAGAACTACAATCCGGAGGTAAAGTTGGCAACATAGCTGCACTAGCAGAGATAAGACTAACCATGCAAAAGGCTTCATCAGACATTCTTGCCTGTTAAGCACTGTCAGAAAAGAAAAGCTACTCTACATTTGCCATGGAAGAAACATTGCAAAAGTCACTTAGAGAAACATTTGGTAATGTCTTAGGATCAGAATTAACACTTAAATATTTAGGGCAGGTAGTTCAGATTAACCCACACTTTATAGTAACCTAGTTTATAAAAAAATAATATCCTTTTCACGAGGAATAATTTCTTTAAAGGCACAACTTGTGCACTTTGGCATTAGTTTAACCTGTAGGCAGGAGGACACAAATATAGCCCCTCCTCCACGTTATCAGTTCTTGAGAAGCAGACAGGTTAAACTGCACGTTGTTAACTGTCCAGGAGTTTGCTGCATCATTGCCTCTTTTCTTTTTCTTTTTCCTGCCACCGTGATGCTGCTTAGGTGACAGCCCATAAAGCTTGTGGTTGCACTACCCCTCTCGGTTTTTCAGTTAGCAGTTCTTATTTCAACCGATCTATCTATTCCTCCAAGCCTTGGATTCACCCCCAGGTTACCTTAAACATACTAAGCAAGGCTCCTACCATGCACCCACTGTGTTGCAGGTGCTCTTTAGGCTTTGTCTGTGGTGTCTCTACAAACTGCCTCAATACCTCAATAGATTGAGAGGTTGGGTTTTGGTTTGTGTTTTTTTTTTGTTTGTTTGTTTTGTTTTTTTTTTTTTCCCCAAAAGTCCCTCACCCTGCTTTGCACAGCTACAAACGCCGGCCTGCTCAGCAGCAGCTATAAAAGCCTGCCTGCTCCGCAGCAGCTACAGCTGCCTGCCTGCTTCAGCAGCAACCATAAATACCTGCCAGCAACCGCACTTTTGCATTAACCCTTTCTTGCCCGAAATGTTAAACTGCTACCGGTTAAAAACTTTTACATGAACCCAACAACAAAAAATACACAGAACACCGTCTGCCCTCAACTCACACACACGTACGGGATCCCACAAGCACCCTCCACACAACTACAATATCTGAAGCACAAAAATCCAGACAACCATTACTCCCGCTACAGTCCCACGTACAGAACGTGGCACAAGGACCCTGTGGAGACTAACAGGAAACCAGCTCCGAGAAGCATCATTGCAGTGGGAGGTGGCAGGCTCATTCTTAGCGGGCGTTCCCGCAGAGGCTCTGCCTCCCCCACAGCGCATGAGGCTTGGGCTTTTATACTGACCAAAATGCACACTCATTCCGACACAGGTGGCCAGCCTATGTTGGAAGAAGTGGCCAGCAATATCTATAAAGGTCTCCAAAGGTCGACAGAAACGTGGACATACTTATATTTACCAACTTCTAGTACACGAGTATCACAGAGAGACTGCATCAAATGAGTTGTATAGGGGGTCCCAAGTCCACGATCTGTCACAGTATGCCCAATAGCCCTGATAAGAGCATAAGAGAGACCTTCCCACCACCAGAAAAAAAAAAAAATAAAAAATCACACAATACGTCTGTATCCCGCGCTGATCTCGCTTCCCTGAAGGTTTGGGGGAGGGGGGCGTGGGGGTGGGGGGGTCTTTTTTTTGGGTTTTGGTTTTTTTGTTTTTTGTTTGTTTATTTTAACATAAGAAAGGTTGCTCCCTTCACTTTAAGAAGGACTGAAAACATCCATAAAACAGGTGTCCTAAGCTCAAATTTCAATTCATTCAATCACTGACAAGGGGGGTGTCCTGGAGCGGTGCTGACTCTTCACCCATCGAGCTGGCACCCACCGCAAACCGGAATCTGTAATTTACACACATATAACCTCGACCAGTTAGTTTTACTTCTGCAGGACCTTTCCAAATGCCGGTTTCCAAATCCTTGTACTGGACCAGAATACCCGGAGTTTTAGTCATATAACCTGAACCTAATGCCTGACCATGTATTATAGCAGGGGGATCATTAAAGTCTCCTGTCAATCGCAAAAAAAATCATAACATATGGGTTAAAATCCTCTTATACTCGAGCTGTATATGTGGTCACCGCTTGTCAGGCCTCCTTAACTATTTTGAGATCAAAAGCTTCCCACTCTTTACCCCCTGCTGTGTAGTAAACACAGGATATGCAGAGAGGCCCACTGCAGAAAATTCACCTGTAATAACTGCATCTTTGATTAACCCATGCCAACAATGCACAGGATTTGTGCCCCCTGATACCTCTCCCACCCCCTCCCCTGATTGCCTTCTTTAAGGAAGGGGTTCTGTGGAGGACAAGGTGGAGGCGCCGATGGAGATGTCTCAATCAACTGTTGCAGCTAAGCGTCTCCAAGGCCAGTGAGTAGTTGCTGATGAGCCAAGCAGACCGACCCGGGAGACAAAGAGTCAGAGTCTGGAAGCAGAGGATATAAATCTGGCTCGGATTCAGGGGACTTGGAGTCTGATCCTGGGTCGAACTCAGGGTCTCCGTTGTTCGCAGCTATGTCCTTCTTGTCAGGTGTCTCTTGTTCGGTATGTGCCCATCTGCGGACCTGGCTCTTGCTTTCATCGGATCGGGGCGTTGATTTTTTCGGTGCCGTTCCAGGTACCACAGGAGGTGCAAAAGTCATAGCCGCAGCACTATGATGGGGGTTAGGGGAGACAGCCCCTTCTGGAGCTGTGGCAGCAAATACAGAAGCTGTCGCCGCCCTTTCCAATTTCATCTCTGTCAAAGTCTCAAACACCAATCTCCAAAGTGTAGAGTGTTTCTGTGCATCTTTGGTCCCTTTACTAACCTCGCGATCACGGGACCACTTCAACAGCCTCTGTAAGGCAGCACTATCATATTGCAGTCCTCTCTTTAGAGAGAATGTGTTGGAGGAGCTTCACCACCGCCTGTTCCTCTTTGGATAGCAAGTGCCCTATCTCCTCCCTGGCCGCTCACCTGATCAGGGCGAGATTCCCGAAGTTTTGCAGACGTCTGACTTCCCAGCGCCGGGGCAGTGCTGAATTTCGGCTGGCTCTCCGCCCCCTCCTTTTCGTCGGACCTTCAAACTCGTCTTCGTTGAGTTACCGATCGGAGGGTCCCTGTTCGGGCACCACTTGTTGACGCGGGAGTCATGGACAACGCAGAGACGATCAATGTGATCAAGCGATTGCCAAATTTATTACAAAGCCTTAACTCCTTATATACTATTTCTTACATGCACTTACAGTTATTTGGCATATTATGATTGGATACATGTCTTGAAGACCCTTAGTGACTTAACTTATAATTGGTTAAGCACAGGTGTGAGAACTTGACCTTGAAAGCTTGCCAACAGTCCACAGTTCTCATTAACTCAGTGAATTCCAGCTTCTTCTTATCTTGCTTGCTTAAGCTTCTTCGGGCCTCTCATGGCCTTGCTGTATCTTTCAGGTTTATTCAGAGTTTACGTACTAATTATGCATTCTCCCATGAGCACTGTCTCCACAAGTTTTAAAATGTAAGGGAGCGAACAAACTTTAAGTTAGCTTACCTAAGCCATAACACGATCTGTAACATAGATCCATAACATGGTGAGGCATAACATAGATAATTTGAGAAAGAGGAATCTTCAGGGACATTGAGAAAGGTAAATCTCCACATCTACTATTTTGTGTATTCAACAGCAAGGGCTCTAAAAGGTCTTGTTGTTTGGAGTAAATACTATTCAATTACAGTTACAAATTTTCAGATAATCTATTATAAAAGCATCATTCTGGCTGTAATTCCCACTTTAAGCAGCACGTTCTGTTGCCTTGTGTTTTTGCTGAAACAAGACAATGCCTATATAGATAATCTATTAAATGCTGGACAGCTGAAGTTACAGCTACGTAAGCAAGCTAGTGGGAAGCAAACCAGAGGCAGTCTAGACTGAGTCAGAAACCCTGTGTTAACTGCCCACACAACACTTTTACTCTGTGACAAATGCCAAGTGGCTTACTCTACTTTTAAGGTATACTATGATGCACTTCACGATTTTAAAAATATGCTATTTGTTTCTGCAGCCACAAGGAAACCAGAGGTGTTTTCTGACCAGGGAGCACTCTGCTTAATGTCTGACATGTCCCTATTTGTTCTACTTCAAAAAAAGGAAAAAAATACATTACTTCTCATAGCTTATATGCATTTGCAATTTCATCCTGGATATTTTCCATTACTACTCATGTCTAACCTTGATGAGATTACATAAACATTTTTTACAAACACAACATCAACACCTTAGTCAAGATACTCTGGCCTGTTTAAGAGAGAACTACATCCTTTTACCTGCCTATCTTATAAGCACTTCAACAAAACCCATGGCTCTCAATGCAGCATCTTAAAGCAAGCATTATTTCCTGTCATGTCTGGAAGATGCCAGCCATATTTATCAAAATAGATCCAACATGACACAAAATATTTATGCAGTGATTTCAAAATACTTCAAGACCAGTGAGTCAATGGGACACAGAACCAAAATCTTGCAAGCTCCCTACATTATAAATAATTTGAGAAAACCCAAAAATATCTTGTGCTCAAAACAAGTGATCTTTAACACAATTAACAAAACAGTCTTACCTATTTTTAAGAAGAGATGTGAGATTCTCAGAATTTAATTGATGCATTAAGGCATCCCTCAGTGTTGGAAGCATTGACAGCACTGTTATTAAAAACAAAACAAAACTGTCAACATCAAAATAATCATCATAAACCTATGCCCAGCTCTCATTCAACAGATGCTCTAATGTAAATACCATTGCTCAACAGGCAAAGCTTGGAGGACAAGCAGAATATGAAACCCTGGGAATCCTCTGAAGTGCAGCCTCCTGTCTGCCTCTGATAAGCTGGGGCACAATGCTGCCCTTACGCTGCTATATGTCTCTGTTGGCTCTAGCTCAGATATGGGCTTACATCCTGCATATACAAGCCTTCAACACCCCTCAAGAAAATCTGGTGAAAATCTACACTGTCGCATTTTTCCAAATGAGAAGATCTGAGGTTTGGGTTTTTTCCAACAAGAGAAGCACAGAAAGGTATGTATTAAACAGAAGAAAGCTGGTAGGAAAAAAATCCTTATTTTCAGAATATTCAATGTCCAATCTGCTGTTAAATGATGGGAACAGGAAATGAAAAATAACCATGCACAGAACATAATAAATACTATGAGCAAAGTATGAAAAATCTTGACAAGAACGCATGCTCCCAGATGGAAGGTACTTTGTACAAAAAAGAGCAAACAAAAACTTAGCCCTTGCAGTAAAATTAAACCCAGAACTATCAAATGGAAAAGATTAACCTGAAATACCAATCACTGCACAGAAAGCATTTGCAGCCACCCAAGAAGCCATTACAAATTTCAACAGGAAAAGAAAATGCTGCCCGGATTGTATTATGGAAATAATTTTGAGTGGCCTATATTTAAAAAAATGACAAGGATTTTGTTGAACTCTGCTCCACCATCTCCTCTCCAAAAAATCCAAAGACCACTAATAGGTAATGTAAATACTGTCATATTGTAACATACGTATTGTTGTAATATAAATACTTCCACTTTTTGCTCCCCAGCTAGTCAGGTAACTTTTAACTGTTAAAATACAGGGAACTAATGGGCTGACATGCTTCTTATTTGTAAATCAAAACATACCCACCAAGCTCTCTGTGTGAAGCTTACTAACAACATACTGTAACGAATAAAATAAACCTGCTGTAAATTCAGTATTGTTTGAATCTGGGTGCTGTGTCACACCTCAATAGCACACACAGTTTAGGGAAATACGCAAAGGTCCTGAACTGACGAAAAGTTGTAACCTGCATGTGTAGCTGTATGCATTATAGAGGACTCCTAGGGTTCTATATGACCCCTACAAATCCTGTCAATCCTCTGTTCTTCAGGTTGTTTGCATTATACAAAACTGCTCTATCTATGCACTTGTCCTGGTTTAAGCCCAGCTGGTAACTCAGAACCACACAGCTGCTCAATCATTCCCCCCTGCCTTCCTCCCCCAGCTCCAGGAAAGATGGGGAGGAGAACTGAAAGAATGTAACTCCCATGGGTTGAGATAAGAACAGTCCAGTAACTAAGGTATAACACAAACCACTGCTGCTACCACTAATAATAATAATGATAAGGGAAATAACAAGGGGAGAGAATACAACCACTCACCACCTGCTGACCGATACACAGCCCAACATGAGCAGTGTACCTTCTGAGTTAAATGCCCCCAGTTTATATACTGGGCATGATGTGCCTGGTATGGAATACATCTTTGGCTAGTTTGGGTCAGGTGTCCCATCTCTGCTTCCTCCCGACTTCCCCTCCTCCCTGGCAGAGCATGAGACTCAGAAAGTCCTTGGACAGAGTAAACATTCTGACCAGCAACTAAAACCATCTGTGTTATCAGCACTGTTCCCAGGCTGAAAGTCAAAACCACAGCACTGCACCAGCTACTAAGGAGAAAAATGAGTCCTACTGCTGAACCCAGGACAGCACTAGTATTTAAGATTTTGAATTCACCTACATTTCTTATTCTTCTTCCATCCTGTCATTACGTACTATAAATCCCCAAATCAAGAACAGCAGGTATTTCCTTATCTTACCTGTCATATTGCACGTCCTCTGATTACTTTCAAAATGGTACTGCCTTCGTGCTTGGGCGATGTATTCAGCTGCCTCCCGCTCCTGGATTTCTCTGATTTTCTTCTGCCCATATTTTCCCAGTAAATAGACGCCTGCAGAGAGATTTTCATATCATAAACTGCTTTAAAACTGTAAAGTGGGCCCCTTCAGCCCCTTTGTTTAATTTCAAACAATTAGGGTGCATAGCGTTTTCTGGGGATATGTGGGTCTCGAGTATTTTAGTACCAATTAACACAGTAATACTCAGAAAGAATGTTTTCAAAATTAACTGCCACTGGTAATGACTTGAATCAGTATAAGAAACTTTTCTGAGAAGAAATATCATGCCTTTCAAAGAAGGCATTCTTTGTACTACTGCAACATGAACAAGTACTGAAGCAAATATTGGGAAGAGAAAAAAATGTAGGATAACAAAGAACAGAGAAATAAACTGTAATGGCTAGAGATCTGGAGAGGGATGAAAATTTCAATTTTTCTTTTTAGAGATCTTTCTAAAATGATCAGAAGTTGAGATAAAACTCAAGTCTTAAAAATCACAAAATAAAAATGCTAGAGACCAACATTTTCTTCATTTGGCCTTGAATCTTCTGTAGAAGAACCTTGGTTTCAGTGTCCCTCTTATTTCTTACGATGCCTGGTGCCTACTCTCCAACTCCACTATCCTACCCTTACTCCCTCACCACCCTTACTATGAATCTGCATTTTCAGAAAGACCCATGAAAAAATTCCGCTCTGTATTTCCTCCTCTCCCAACATGCCTCCCTTTCAAGTTTCCAACTGCTCTTCCCGCACCACCACAGGTTCAGAGAATTCTCCAGGCTGCCCACAGCCCTTTCCTCATCTCTGTCCTGCTTTTTTAGCCATTGCTCTAGATACCACTATATATTCTAGACCTACCCTCAGTACTTTTGCCCACTGCCAGCAGCTTTACATTAATTTCTCCTCGTCCACCTGGGGCTTCTTATAACACCTCCTGCATATCAACTTCATTTGCTGCCTCCTGTAGACACTGGTAGCAGCAGTTACCTATTTAGGTGCAAAACAAGCTCCCTCCTTGTTCTCTCATGAAAGAATTCCAGTGGTTGAGGGTCGGTGAGGAGTTACAAGGAAGGAACAAACACAAGCAGAAAATACTATTGTGCAAATTGACCATCTTCTGTCTACTGGGGAGCAATCTCCTAAGGACTGAAACTCCTGCACAGAGCGAAAGCTCTGATGCTGTCAATAATGGGGCACCGAAGAAATCTGGGTATCAAAATAAGTATTTTTTTCCACCAAACACTTTCAAAAGTTGTAAATACAGAGGCACAAAGTTTTCTTCAAAGCTCAATTTTTGAAAAGTTAATATCCGAGTGAGGCATTGAAGAGTTGCTGAATGCTAGCAGTTTTAAAACTGATTTTAAAAGCCCAAATCACCAAAACAATAACAACACCCCAAACCAAACTCCCCAATATTTTTAACTCAGTTACATTGTTAGGTCATTACAACCTTTCAGTACATTCTCCAAAACTATCATCAGGATTTCAAAAGGCTTGTCAATTTTGTGCAATATTTATTGCAAAAAAAAAAGAACCAACCTCCAACTATTCACACCACCACTATGTTTCCTAATAGGCAACTGCAAGCCAGACCAGTTTGGAACAACCACAGGCACTTATATTTATTTCCCAAAAGTTTTGTAAATGCCTTCAGGCTGACCATTTGCCATGTGGAAGACTCACCTCGTTAGATGCAAACTTTATTATCAGGGCTCCATATACAAAAAATGAAATTCAACTACTAAATTATTAACCAGAATGAGACTTAATAGGTAACAATTAGATCACTTTTACCTAAAAAAATATCAATTCCTGCCAAAAAAATCTATTTAGAAAACAACTGCCAGGTTGCTGATTTTTTTTTCCCCCAACAACAATTTTTAGTATTAGCAAATCATTTTGAACACAAGATTTTTCCAATCGTTTTATCCCACCACATTTTTCACATTACATTTACAAATAGTCATTTCTCCAAATTACTATTTTTGCTTATTCCTCCTCCAAACCACACCTCTCCTCCCACCCCTCAGTAAATAAATCCTTTAACTCCAGGTTTTGTGGCAGAAAGGTCATGAATATACACAGGACATAGGCAGACATGCAAACAATCCAAGAAGAATCATGTGCATGCCCTTGAGTGATATGCTGGAGCAGCAGCTTTAAGACTGAGACAACTAATTGCTTAATACTTGATTCTCAGTCTTGTGCAATTACTCTGTACTAAAACCTGCTGTGTCTTGTGAGGGTCAAAAGTAATAGTCATCCAGAAAAATCACCTGTCTAAAATGTTGCAATACCAGCCACCAGTAGTATTATTTCTCCCTCCCCTGAAACAAGCCATAACTTTGGACCATCACTAATAGATGTTATCTATTCCAGTTATCATCCTCATCTTTGGGAATGCAATACATTAGAAGTTAACCAAGGTCAAAGTTACATCATCCACACAGCTTCAGCAAAACCAGTGACTGGATGTCAGGAGCAGATCTCTGGTGCTGAATGGGTTGCGTGTTCCTCTGAGCTGCCTGGAGGATACAGCACCTCACTTGGGAAATTCAGGTCTCACTTGGGATAATGAACTTCTGCCCACTTATCACTCCTGCCTGAATGCAGCAGCAGACTCTTCAAGTCTGTCTTATGGGTTTTTCAAGGAGCTGCCAGCTCAGGAGTTGATCTGCATGTGTGTTCACATTTTACTTTAGAGCAACCATGTGTATCAATGTGGCATTTATTCACAAGACCTGAATATAACAGAGACACTTCAATGAGTCCAGGCTGAATGTATCACATGAAAACACCATCATTTGGAGTTGGAAGCAGGACCAGAGAAAAATCACATCTCAAGAATTGCCATAATGTCAAGTCAGATAATGTACCCATAAGAACCTAACATGACACTTTGAAAGACTCTGTTGTTACAAACAAGAAAAGTAGACACCACCTTTTTAGAACAGCTAATATAACCCTATTTTAGCTCTCAGTATAGAATAGGAGGTCTGCAAAATGTGGCAGCATCAGCATTTTATTCATAGCTACTTAAGTAAACTATTGTTTAGATGGAACTTCATACAGTACCTTGCAAATGTTCCATACAAAACCAGGAATTAAGAAAATTCAGCAATAATGAAACTGTCCCAAAGATAATTTCTATGTAAACATTTTTTTTGCCTTCATCAAAATGTGAACTATGCAAACGACTATAGCACCAGCACTTCAGATTCAGAGGGTTCAGAAACAGATGAGTGGTACAAACTAGGATTATATCACTTGATGTCATCTGCCTGATGCCTCAGGTAGAGGAACCTCAGTAAGGATCTCAAACTACAATTCATACTGTTTTAAAACTGATTTACAGAGTGGAAGTATTTACATTCACACTGGCTGGCTGTGCTGGTTTTGGCTAAATAGTAGCTAGTACAGGGCTATGTTGTGGATCTGTGCTGGAAACTCTGTGAATAACACAAGGATATTTTCATCAAGGCCTTTTCTGATTTATTTTATTTTTTAATTATTAAACTGTTTTTATCTCAACCCCTGAGTTTTCTCACTTTTACCCTCCCAATTCTCTCCCCCATCCCACTGGGGGGAGTGCAAGTGAGCAACTGTCTTGTGCTTCAGCACTGGCTGGGTTTAAGCCACAGCACTGTCCTATACCACCAGGATCTCCTGGGGTCTACAACACCTATATTCTGTGGAAGACACACTGACTCACCTATTAACAGTGAACTGAGTTAAGTATGTTCTAATTTGTCTCAGTAGCACTCTGCCTGTAGCATTGTATAGTCTCTTCCCATCATAAGAAGGACATGTACATGCTGGAATGTGTCCAGAGGAGGCCACAAAGATGCTCCGAGGGTTGGAGCACTTCTCTGGAGACAGGCTGAGGGAGTTGGGCTTGTTCAGCCTGGAGAAGAAAAGGCTCAGGGGAGGCCTTATACCAGCCTTCCCATACCTAAAGGGGCTTATAAGAAACCATAGATGGACTTCTTACAAGGGCATCTTTGAGGTTCCTACCAACCCAAACCCTTCTATGATTCTATTATCTAAATGTAAGCAACGGAAGTAGCTTAGAAAACTTGCAAGCTCTTACACATTCATGCCAGTGGCCTCAAACAGGTACGGTATTTCTCACATAATTTATGGCTTAAGCTTTCCTCAACCCTTGTCTTTCTTCACAGGTGGAATGGAGAGATGAGCAGAAGGGTGGGAAAAGTAACTAGGAGGCATCAAGTTTCCAGGAAAACTCTTTACAACCCCATGTAACCTTCAGCCTCACTGTCATACTTCCCTCACAAAATTAAGGGGAAAAAAAACAGCTTTAAGAACTTTATTATGTTGAAATTGCACTGACACAGAGAAGCCTGCATCCTTACAGAACATCAACAACTCTCTAAGTTGTGTCTTGTCCTTATGCACAAGCAAGGTGTGCATCAAGTGGCATACAACTGTCCCATTAAGAAGGCAT
This sequence comes from Pezoporus wallicus, assembly GCF_028554395.1. Taxonomy (NCBI): domain Eukaryota; kingdom Metazoa; phylum Chordata; class Aves; order Psittaciformes; family Psittacidae; genus Pezoporus; species Pezoporus wallicus. The sequence goes on from NW_026635157.1 coordinate 4,717,736, forward strand.
TGCAGCCTTAATCTCTTGGCACCACCGAGTCCCACCAAAACCTATGTAACATCCCTGCACTTGCTCACAAACCAAGACAACTTTTTCTGCTAAGTAGCCAGACTTCTGAACTGAAACATTCTTTCTGCAAGCCGAAGGTTGCAAGAGATAACACTGAGCAATCATTAATGCACCTCTGATATGAGAGGCATACATTGCAGGCACACCCTGAACTTGCTCTTCTACTGCAGCAAGAGAATTTCAATAGTGAATAATTTTGTAATGTCCACTGAAATCCACCTTGAACACTGAGACAAAAACCACTACCCAACAGAAACCACTACTCCACACAGAAACCTACCTACCCAACAAGAACAAGTGAACAGAACATTTGTCATGCAAGCTCGCCCTCTCTGCTTCACATACGTCTAGTGGGTTTGATCCCAGAGCACTAGATTTTGTTTGCTTGAAGAGATTTAAGTCTTTAAAGTATGTGATTTACTTTATATTGCTAAAAGAACAGACTTCTGAAGAAAGGGTTTGTCAGGGTCTCTGCTAAGTTGAACTCTTCTCAACCCCACTCCTTGGTTAAGGGACAATTATACCTATTTCAGTTGATTTTCCCTCAATCTGAGCTCTTATTTTATGAGGTTTGTATACGCATAAACAGAAAAATCTCTTGCAGTGCTGGGATTAACAGAAATTACACTGAGAGCCACTGCTAATGCACAAGGAATCCATCTTAGTAAACAGAGGAAAGACTACCAACCAACTCAGTTTGGTACAATTCTTCAGTGGCACAACACTGTACCAGTAATAATGTAGAGACTCCTCTGTAGCAATGCATCATTAAATATTCACATTAATCTCTGACCATGTGCCAGTTAAAGACTTAAAATCATTAAACTCTGATGTTCCATTTTCCTTGTTACATCCTCCTTCCCAGAAAATGCAGCTACAGCTATTAAAAAAAAAAAAAAAAAAACAACAAAACCAAAAAACAACCAACCAACCAAACAACAAACCACCAAACACCAGAGAGATGTAGGTTCCAGTCTCTGGTATTAAACCAGCAGATTTGGATGCTTTTCTTAAATCATTCAGTCACTTCCAATTATTCTACCTTCATATGAAAGCAGCAATGTGCAGTTGCATTCTACCTTTCAGTGTTAGGCAGCATTTTTGGAGGAGTTCTGATTTATTGGTGGCGGCATTACAATAGCTCCTGGAGTTATTTTAAGGTGCAAGCCATAACTTATATGTAGATGGCCAAAGCAGTCACGATTCAGCTGCTGAATAACTGTAATGCAATGCTCTGCAACAAACCCCTCCATCTCCCAGGGTGCCTTAAAATACCATGGTGCAAGTCACAGCTGGAGGCAGATAATGGTGTTCCTCTGCTCGTGGATACCTTGATTTACTACAGACTTTCAACTACAAAAAAGCAATTATCTACAGAGTCCTTAAATACCACATGGCTCAATGAAACACGTACTTGATCAATGATGCAGGCAGCAGCAGTACAGTTCAGTATTTTCAGCCAGAAGCTGAAATGCTTGTTAGATGAGGAGCATCTTGGGGTTCTTCTTTGGATTGGTCATATTTTGAATGACTTATCTTATTTTGTGATTACTTTTAAGTGTACTTCATCCACTCAGTAGCATTTTAGTGAAAGTGACACTGAACTATACATAAATAGCTCCAATTATAAGGTAAAAGCTGCAAATTCAGTTGTATCAGGCTGGCAGCAGGCTGTTTATACATGATGAACTTAGGATTTGAGTGTAGGACTACCAAGAGCGACAAGCTCCCCTAAATCTGCCTTCCCACCTGGATATTGATACATGTTTACTAGGTGAAACTGGGACAACTGATGCTTCCGCTACTCCCATTTGTCCTCCCACTACTCTCGTAGTTGATGGGGGAACAGCTTGCAGGTCACAGCTTGGTGTATTAAAGTAAATCTGTTGACTTAACATAGTGGGCTGTAAGCATGGTGGCTTAAAAACTGGTAATCATTAAATTCTGATGTACTTGCAGTCTCAGAAAACCTGCAGGTGAGGGGGGATGAATTGGAGAAGCAGACTGACAAGTGTTTCAGCAATCATCACCTAACATGTCATTGTGCATTAACTGGCCCTCTTTGGAAAAATGCAGAAGGAATTAATGCTGAAAGGATGCAGAGGACACAGCCACCAAGGCAAGTCAGAAATATACACAATTCACCATCACAAGAGGCCTCACCTGAATAAGAGACAAAATATACTGCAAAACCTTTGTAGCTCTTGGAATATTTAACTATGCAGGCAAGCTGCAGTAGGTATAAACAAATGCAAACTTTCCTTAGCAACTCTAATGTTTAATTCTGTGTCATTTGCATAAGATGTAAGCACACCTGATGATTGAGCTTGCAAAGACATGGCTGCACCTTCTGGGGAGTATCTAATCTCCAGCTGCATAATATGCTCTTATTATTAAACACAGAGACAGATCGGAGATGTTCCTTTAAATCTAATTCCAACTAAAAATAACCCTAAAATAACTCCAGGGAAAGGAGAAGCTTACCAGACTACAACCACCCTACAGATTAGACAAGAGTCGTAAGGAAGAAAGTACAACGTGAATAATTAATGTAAATCCTCTCCAGTAAAGTTTAGTGTCTGCAGTTGGTTTACACCTGACAATTGACCTCAATGCACAAATAACTTTCTTGAAGTACAGGCTTTTAGTCTCCACCCTAGAAATAATAACACAAGCGGCACCCACGCTTTGTGCAGTCAAACACTGCTTCAACCCAACACAAACCCCCGCCGCAGGAACACGCAGGAGGCTCGAATCCCTGCGGTTTAGGGCTTAAGGCTCGACGCGTCGATTTTCTCCCCTGCCCGTGAGAAAACCCCTCCCACCCCTGGGCTTCCCCAGAGCCGGTCGGTGGGCAGCTCGGTGTCACCAGCGAGGCGAGGGCCGCTCCACCCCGCGGCGGAGCTCCCTGCGCAACACCCCGCGGGGCCGGCCACGCGGGGACGAGGCCGGTCGGACCCGCTGCACCGCCGGATCGGTCACGCCCACGGCCGGCACCGGGCCCGTCTGGGGGCAGACCGGCTTCCTAACAGAAGGGCTCGGCGGCCGACGGCCGCCTCCGAGGGGGCCTCCCCGGCGGGAACCGGGAGCAGCTCAGCCACAGCGGAGAGGCCCCGCGGCACCAAGGCCGGTTCCGCTCCGGCCCCTGCTATGGCCCCCGCAGCCCCTCGGCTCAGCTGCCGAGCACTCACCGCCAAGGAAGGTGCCGAGGACGAGACATTTCTTCTTGTGCCGCTTGAGGAAACTCCAGAGGGACCTGAGCATCCTTCGTGCCCGGCCCGGCCGGCCCTCGCCTTCTCACGTCGGCGGAAGGGGCGGGGGCAGCGGCCCCGCCCGAGGTGCCTCGCCGCCCGGCCCCCCGGAAACACCGCCCGCGACCCGTCGGTGCCGGCATGGCGGCTGCGGAGGACGAGGCGGTGATTTTGGCCTGGATGGACCAGGCCCTCGATGTGGTCAGTGCGGCCGTGAGGGGTGCGGGGGGAAGTGTCGGGAGAGGCCTGACGGGAGCCCCGGGGCGGGCGGGCCGGGCCTACCTTCCCTCCCGGCAGCGGGTAGGGGGCGGGAGGACAGGGGCTTGCTCGTTAGAGCTTGGTACGGTAACGCTGTTGCTTGCTCCTCTCTGTGTGTGTGTGTCCCGCAGGCTAAAGAGGCGCTGGAGAAGGGGGAGGTTCCCGTCGGGTGCCTCGTGGTGCACCACGGCGAGGTCGTGGGGAGGGGCAGGAACGAGGTCAACGAGACCAAGAACGTGAGTTGGGGCGAGAGGTGTTCCCGGCACCCCAGTCGTACGCCGGGGGCAGCGCGGCCTTGCGGCTTCCCCGCCTTGTGGTCTGCACCCCGGTACTGGGCCAGCACGGGCGGGGTGGGGGGGGCGGGCAGTGTCATCCCGGTGGCGGGGCAGAGGACGAAGTTGGGAAGATCATAAAGCCCACCTCATATTGCAGGACTTCTCCTGAGCATCGTTTCTCAGATGGCTAGAAAACATCTTGGTTCCCAGTTTTGAACTCGTTATTTGTCCATTTATGTCTCCTTAGATCAGCATCATCCTTTATTTTACATAGCTTGGATGTATTTAGATTTTGAGCACATATTCCCTTTTGGCTTTTGTTTTTCCCTATTTTCCCCAAGCTGTCTGTTTAATCTCCTCTCAGAAGAAAGGTTTTCCTTCTGTGCTCCTGCTAATAATTATTGTATACATCCATTCCAGCTTTGATGCATGTTTCTTGAATTCACTTAACCAGAACTGTATACTTTATTCCAGATGGACTTTCTCTTGTGCCTTGTTTGATAATGCTTTCCATTCTTCCTGGAAGTAAGGCCACACATCTTTTCTGGAGCTTCCTTAGTCTTTTATGCTGTCTTGTTATTCTTCATTTGTTGTTTTTATTTTTTTTTATTTTAGTTTATTTTAATTTTATCCCATGTATGAGGCCATCTACCTCTTGAATGGCAGTCTGACCCTGTCTCTTGTGATGATATCTTTCATTATATGAAAGATGTGACATTATTGGTTGTTTTCTGTAGGTGTTTCTCCAGTTAATGCCAATGTCACAACTGAAAACATTTGAACAAAGTGATCTTTGAGCATCTTTGCTAGTTAGTTCCCTCTGGACAAGTATTTCCCCTTTCTTATCTTCTTTGCTTTCCCACCCTGCATGTCTCATGCTATGCTGTTTTCCCCAGACTGACACTAATTTCGTGTGTTGGCTGTGCCAGATGTGTTGTAAAAGTCCAGAGAGGTGAGACTGACAAATGTTTTTTCTAGGCAAGAGAAACACCAAGGAAAGTTACGAGGTTAATTTAGTATCAACTGTTTTATGCAAATCCACATTAATTTTCCTTTTATAGACTAGACCTTATAATACTACCTCCAAAATTTGTCATGTTGCCTGTTTCATTGTTGAGACTATCCTGGATCTGTAGATGTCAGGGTTGTATGTCCTTCCTGTTCTCATTGTGGTGACTCTATATGCTCTGCCAGGTTTCAGTCATGTGACACTCTCCCTTGATATATTAAAAGCATTGCTGTGAGACTCCTCATGCAGGAGTTCTTCAGTATTTTTCTGATGGAGGTGATCTATAAATTTGGGGTTTTGCACTTCATCCCTCTTCTGTGGCCTATACAGTTTCGTAAAGTCCTAGTTCTGTATCTCATATGCTATAATTTGTGCTTTCATGCTCTTATTTTGTCTTTTGAGCACAATCTCCATGTCATTTTTATTGAAAAGGCAAAATATTAATTTTGCTTTGGAGTAGTACTTGTATTTGAGCCTCATCTCAAGGTCACTGTAGTAGTTCTAACTCCTTTTTTTCAAGTTACATCTCAGGTTATTTTTACTTTATATGTAATTTGTTTTGCAAGGCTGATGTTTGGTTCCTTTAGCCTTTGCCTTCTGACCTCAAAAATTTAGCTTTATGATATACTGGCTTTTCTCACTCCTTGAAAACTTTTCCCCCACTTTTAAAAAATGATCATATATCCATTTAGATCTGCTGTCCTTCCCTCCAGTCCTGCTCTTGGGAATCACCTTGCCAGTAAGGCTTTGTGTCAGGTACATTCCTCCTTCTCCTTAAGTCCCTGCATCTTCTAACTGACTGGAGTTAACAGCAGGTAGTGTCTTTTTATGTGCTCTTTCATTCTATTCCTAAACTGCTTTTTTTGGCAAAAAAATTTAGTTGCTTTTTTTAAGTCTGTCTCTGGTCACCCTGCATACTTGGTTTCTGTCCTACATGTCCATAGTAGAACACATTAGTGCCAGAGATACTGCCTCTTACTCTGCAATTTATTTGCAAAATTATTGATCATCATCACGTTCTTACAGAAAAACGTTGCTGTTGGAAGGAGGGAGTTTGTACACAGCTGTGTTTGGTGTATTTTTATTTTTTTTTTGAGGAGCATGGCTGTGTCATCAGCAATTCAAAATAGGCATGCCATTACTTGTATTTATTGGGCAACAGTGCAACGAATATCTTTGTAGGACATTGGTTTTCAAAGGCCTGGCAGTACATTCACAAGCTTGTGCCAGAACTGGCAGCTCACACATTCACTTGTTCATAGCCTTTCCTTGGACCAACCTGATCATTTTCTTCCTTATAACACGTGACCCTTCCCAACTAAAACCGTTTTCCTGGGTATCTTTATTCCCATGTGTGATACAGTCGTTCACTTCCCACTAAAATGCTATCTGTCCTAGGTCCTTTGTTGATACATGCGGACTTCTCCTTTGTTATCTCATGTTGGGTCATTATAGCACATGTCTTTGTCCAGATCATCTTGCAAGTACAGAACATGATAATAAAAAATGAAGTATTGTTTGCATTCTTATATTGCCAATGAAGCCACAAGATAATACAGAACTTTGAGCTTTGGCCCCTGTTACTCTCACATGTTAAATCTGGTCTAAGAGTTAGAAGGTAAACTGTTCAGGGCAGTGATAACACCTTTATTTTTCTCCAGAACATTTGCCACAGTTTGGGGCGCTATTTCAAGTCTTTATTAAGGCTTTTTCCCCACTGACATCAGCTTCAGATGATTTTTCTTTGGACCACCATTTGCCACTCTCTCGTAATTCTCTTTTCCCTTGCTACTCTTACCTGTTTGTGTTTTCTTGGCTTTAAAATGGTGTGTAAGATTGGCGAACTAAAAAAAACCCAGGGGTTTATAGAAGCTTATGAATTGAGCCAGTGACTCAAAATGAAAATCACCTTTTTTTTTGTATGTTATTTTACACACAGCATGTCAATAAAAATACTATCTAGTGATAGTTCTACACAAAGTAAAATCTTAAGACAGACCTAGGAGGTCAGGTTTTCCCCCATATCTTGTCTTTAAGAGGGACCTTTAGCAGATGCTTAAGGAAGGACCTCAAGAAATGAGAGCAGAAGGTATCTTCCCCTTGCGTATCCTTTCCACTTGTGAAAGTGAATAGGTTAGAGACTTCCAGAACCCAAGAGTGTATCTGGATGTTTGCTTCTGATAGCTGTCTGTGCACATATCCTCCATGAATTTGTCTAAACCTTTTCTGAACTCATTTATGGTTTTGGCTTCCATAGCATCCTGTGGCAATGAGTTCCACAATTTAATTATGTGCTTTGTGAAAGAGTACTTCCTTTTGTTTGTTTTAAATCTGCTGCCTGATAATTTCATTGGGTGCCCACTTGTTATGAGAAATTATAAATCACAATTTACTGTTTGCTTTTCCACATCTTTCTTGATTTTTCTAACCCTCTACTGTAGTCATCTTAACTTGGAAAACTAATAACTGTATCTGGTGAGTTAAGAGGTGTAGTCTAGTTAGTGTTTGTACAGAGACTGTTCTGTAACTTGGATAACCCTTTCTCATGCTGTGGTGAGTTTGTCTTGGTGTTCCCATGTCTTCATGAGGTGAGATGACCAAATCAGTATGTAGTACTTAAGATGTGGATGCACTGGGATCTAGTAATACTCTGTATTAGCGTAGTCTCTTTTGTGTAGCTGTCTTCTATTGCCACAGAAGCCGGTATGACTTAGAGCAGCTGCCTGGCTTTTCTCAACTTGTACTCCTAGGATCAGCGGAGGCCTAAAAGCTGCTCAGTGTACTAGCTAAAAGCAGTGCCATAGGTTAGAGACATGTTTTACTCTGGTAATGAAGGCTTATCATATATATGCTTTCAATCCATGCTCAGGAGTCAAAAAGCCAGTACGGTATTCATGTCTCTTCTGATCTGAGGGGCACAAAAATAGACTAGCCACAACATACACTTTTGAGTTACTGTAGCTGTAGTGATTCTGAGGCATCTTTCTGCTGGAGCATGCACTGTGACTTCAGCTGGTGTGATCTCATTTATTCAACTAGGCAACCTTCATGGCAAGATTGCACTGGTAGGTCTGGAGGAATCATGCCTGCATACTGATTCAGATCCATGTTGTTATTCTGAGTGGGTTCATTACTCTATTAATTCAGATCACAAGTGCACTCATGGAATAAATTTCTTGATTGTGTCTGCTTAGCATGCCTTTTTTTCATGCCTCAGAGTTGGCAAGCTGTCTTCCTTTCAGATGAACCTATACTGAAAAGATGCACTCAGGAAGCATACCTAATGCACTCCAGCTTCTGCTGGGAATATACTGTCCATGAGACTACAGTGGAGCTAGGCAGTGTGAGCACCCCTGATTTGATGTTGAGTCCTCAGCACTGTTTTGGTTTACAGATACGCTCCCCTTGTACTACACTATCTGCTAATATAGGCATAGGCAACATAGCTCTCTGTAGGACTTTAGAAACATTATAAACAGTATTAAACTTACCACAAAGTCACTTACATGAGTCCTTTGCCATATATTGTGGAGCATCTCACAGTTATCACCCCAGATTTTCAAAGTGCTGAAACATTAACCCAAGGTCAGGTATTGAGATGAAGTTACCTAAGGTCACATAAAGACATGTAGCAGAGGTACAAGCACAATTTGTATTGATTCTTAGTCTAATGCCTGTGTCAAAAACTTTTTTTTTTTTCCCAGAACAGATTAAAAAGAAGGAAAATACTAACAACCTGAATTCACATAACCATCAGGCTTTGTAACTGGAGAGTCCTTAGCACTTTGTGGTACTTTTGCTATGACATTTGATAGGTAAAACATGCTGCCGCAAACATTTCAGAGCAATACGGAGACATTACTGGTTGTTTTTGTCTCTCTGCAATTAAAGTCAACACTTCCTGCTCCCTCTCTTTCTTTCTCCTTCCAGTACCTAAACGAGGGGTACATCAAAGCTGGAGAGGGACTTTTTACAAGGGCATGTAGTGATGGGACAAGGGGCAGTGGCTTTAAACTGAAAGAGGGTAAATCTACATTAGATATAAGGATATTAGATATACATTAGATACAAGGAAGAAATTCTTTACTATGAGGGTGGTGAGACACTGGAACAGGTTGCCCAGAGAAGCTGTGCATGTCCCATACCTGGAAGCGTTAAAGGCCAGGTTGGATGGGGCTTTGAGCAACCTGGTCTACTGGACTTGTGGCAGGTGGGTTGGAACTAGATGAGCTTTAATGTCCCTTCCAAACCAAACCATTCTATAATTCTATGATTCTGTTCAGATTTTTGTGCCATGCCTATTGCTGTGACCTCTGAGATACTTACAATTCAGTTGTCTTGGATTAAAAAAAAGATAAATCAATATTCTTATGTCTTTTTGCAATCAGGCATATGCTGCAATCCCTGCCTGTTACTTGATGGACCTATTGCACATGTATGTGTTCCCAGGCAGGATTAACTGGTGCAAACTGAAAATGCTGTGTCTACACAGTAGGCCAAGCAGTTCCAGAAACATACTGAAATTCTTGCATATTCACAGTGTGTTCATTCCCTGCAGGCACAGCAGCACTGTCAGAGGCAAGAAAAGGTACCAGCTAGGGGCAGTTTCTCAATCTTTCCAGAGAATGTATCAAGCCTGTGTTCTTGCTTTTGGAAGCACAGTGGGTTGGATCAGTTGTTCTAACAGGCTTTATGTGTCAAATAGAGCTTTCATGTCTTGTCTTGCTATGCTGGCATGACAGAGAGAGGAGAACTTCTGAGCAGACTCCTCTGCGTAGGAACAAGTAGAAATAAAAACTGGTTTGCACTTGTTCATCTTGTGTGTGTTGCATATGAGATTGAGGTTTAATATGTTCTTTCTTGGGCTGAATATTTCTTCTGCAGATGAAATTTCTTCAGTAACTTGAGCCAGCAAAGAGGTGTACTAAGAAGAGACTTCTCAAGAAAGCATTACATTATTTTCACTTAAGTGAAAATAATTGCATCATTAATAGATTAGGTGTTGGTCCATTGTGCCTTTGACTTGAAAGAATAATTTTATGACACTGCATTTTATGTCACTTGTATCTCTCTATAAGCGAGAAGCTTAAAGCTCTCAACCAATGCACGCCTTAAGAAAATGTTTATTTTTATATCCTAGGCTACTCGACATGCCGAATTGGTGGCAATTGATCAGGTCCTGGACTGGTGCAAGCAACAAAACAGAGATTATACAGAAGTGTTTGCCAACTCGGTAATGTACGTAACAGTAGAGCCTTGTATCATGTGTGCAGCTGCCCTGCGCTTGATGAGTATCCTTTCATGTTTATTCATGCTGGCAAACTGTGTGTCAAAATGTCACTGTTTTGGTCATGTGCCCACAGAGAAGGGCTTGACACTGTAAGGAAAAGCCAACAGGGATACCATCTTACTGCTTGTGAGTCTGTACCCATCTCCATTTACTGCATGGCAAATAGTGAGAGACTCAAGGATGAAAGAGGAATGGTGCAATTATGACAAACAACGGTTTCTCTTAGGGATGTAAAAATCAACTTTAGAGATACCTGTTACTACGTAAAACAAGTTAACCTCATTCAGTATTCAGCTTTAACACTCAGTAAATCACATCTTCTTATGCTTCTGCTGTGGGATTCATGCTTCTCCTTTCTGAGAAAAGCTGGATGTACATCTTCAGCAATACATCTTACATTATTCAGATGTAGCCTCTGATTTTATGAGGGAGGAATTGTAGTGCAAACTAATTTAGTTTGAAAAGTACAAGCACATGTTAGTGGAATTTAATGACTAAAATGAGGCTACTGTACTTCCTGCTTGCTTTTCACTTTAACTTAATACCTTAACTCATTCACATAAATTCCACGGGTCATATATGGCTGTCGAAATGAGCGATTTGGAGGCTGTGGCTCAGTTTTGAGCATCTCGTCTGATGATATGGTGGACTCAGGAGAACCATTTGAAGTAAGCTGTAAAATTTTTTTGCTTTTCTGCTAGTGTATTGTGCCTAGCTTTGTCACCATGCTTTGAGAATGTTATGCAGCAGTTTAAGAGGACTCGGATCAAAGTCAAGTAAACTTGACTTAACAAGAAAATAGCATAAACAAAATTAAGTCCTTAAAGAAAAGACTGCCTGACGACAGTCTTAAAATATTTGAAAGGATGCATCAAAGAGGAAAAGGAAGAATTATACTTGTGGAAAAAGGTAAGGAATAAGTATATCTAAAAGATGTGTAATACTTAAAACAGTGATTGTATGCGGCAGGAAGAGGTGAGGGAAAAATTAAACTGCAGCAACAGCAGTAACAGCACCTTACTAGATTACTGGGTTTTAGCTGAACCACTGAAAATGATTGTATCTTTGCTCCCAGTCTATCTATGTATGAGGTAATACACATTAGCTTAAACTTAATATAATGCAAATCCCCAAATAAGTACAGACTGGAGAAGTAGCAGAAGTGATTTAGTTTAGGTGTTGGGAATTTCCTGAACAGTAAGGATACTGAAGGGCTGCAACAGAGTGTTTGGGGAGAATGAGGCGTCTTTGTAATTCAAGAAAGGCTGGACAAGCATTTAGTGGAAGTATAGCGTACATAAATCTACATGCATGACAGCATTATACTAGTATACCTATACATATAGAGTATTTATAGCATTACATTGATTACATTATACACCACAGTAGATGATCCTGCCTTGTACAAGGACACTGATTAGGGTTATTAGGGTTCTTTTCCACACTTAAGCTTTCTGATTTAATGGATGTGAAAAACAAGTAATATATTTCAGCATTCTAAAAAAGTACTGAAGTGTGAAGGCTCAGAAGGAATTTTAGTCAGGAAGACAATACAGTTTGGCAGTCCAGTGTAAACATATTAAGCATCTTTCAGGATGGTTGTGAGACCAGCATCTGAATTAATTTGTACAGTCAGTACTGGAAGAGTGTTCATGTGCTAACACTGGCATGTGGTATTTAGGGTATTTATATGTTCAGAAGAAAGAAATCAGAAGATTCTTGCTATTACAAATCCTTCCTTTGTTTCTGTAGGCAGCTGCAGTGGGATATATAGGTGTAATTGTTTTCTAGTGTGGGTGGAGATTCATTTAGTGTTAGTGACATTTAAATGCTTTGTCATTAATATTCATGGTTGGAAAAATATCTTGGAAGGACTAAAAACGTCTGAGAGGTGACTGTTAGGAATAAAGGATGTGTGTGTGGACCAATGTTTTCTGAATCTTACCTATAATACCTACATGTATGTCTTACATTTCCAAGTGCTTGAAGAGTATATGAAGTATGCTGGAAATACCATCTTAATAAGAAAGAAGTTTAAGATTGCATAAAATTTTTATGTAAGTTACTAAGAAAGTTTGCTTTGCTTAACTTTAAGTTATTAGGCAAATAATTTAACATAGTGTTAAACATAGTGTTTTTCATAGGTATTAGGTGTTCAACCTGAAAAAGAGATTTTCTGACCCCTAAATAGACAGTACAGTTGTTTACAATTATTCTGTACTTAAGGCATTACTGTGAAGCATGGAATGTGTTATTCTCAGATGTGCTCATGAACATCATTCTAATTTGAACAGTGCATTTCTGGCTATCGTGCCAAAGAAGCAGTGGAATTGTTAAAAGCTTTCTACAGGCAAGAAAATCCCAATGGTAGGTTTCACATTAATGGACCTGTTCTGATCCCAACTTAATTCAAAAGAATGCTGGCACTGGTATTACTATAATTCACTTCTGATGTTTTTCCCCCCTTTCTATTTCTTCTTGGCAGCACCAAAATCCAAAGTACGGAAGAAGAACAATCGTAATTAGCCCTACACTGATGGGAGACAGAAACTTACCAAAAAATTATATGTGAAGGTTTCTTCAGTGTCCTTCTCTTTTAAAATGTCCAATTATATTATGTATAATGTTCTGTACAGAGTTTTTACTAATAGGGTATTTACTACCTGTTCCTGCAATTCTATGTATGTGATTTCTTTTATTGTGACCAGACAGATGAATAAGCGGCTGTTTCTAAACAGAGGAAAATTTATGGTTTAAGATCACATGTTTACAGCCAGATGTATTTTTTCATAGCACTGGTTGACTCTGTCATTTCCATGTACTTTGCTTGGCCATGCAGTAATTTATAATCCAGAAGAGGGCCTTACAGTTCCACTAATGAATTAAGAATACAAGTTCAGTTCAATCTTGATTGTATACCTCTTAGTGGATACTTCTCTTAAGCAACAAACTGTTAGTAGTTTTTTTGGCTGATTTCAGACATTTGAGAAATGCCCTAACTTTTTTTAAATGTGAAAAAGAGTGGCTCAAATTTTATGACTGTAAAAACTGAATACAATGAAACCTTTTAAATATTTAAATAAATACTTTCAAAAAGAGCATTAAAATCAATAATTTGTTACCATCACTCCTAATAGCTTAGAATTTGTATTTTGTGTATTTATTTATTGTTTACAAGGTCACATTACAAGAAGCATTTTTACCATACTAGCTATTTTCAGAGTTTAGACGGTTTATTTCTTTAACTTAAGCCGTTTACCTGATGTTTGTGACCTATCCTATTCTCCTGACTGTTACTTACAGTGCTCTTTGAGTCTTTTCCTTTCCATAAGCAAAAGAAGTTCTGACTTGTTGTGGGCGATTTGTAGATTTCATCAGCTTTGGAGCTACCAGAGCTCATGAACCGAACAGCTAATCTGGAAAAGCTGTTGAGGAAAAGACTATTTAATGACTGTGATGGCTTTATTGGAATGAAGTGGTCAAACCACATTAGGGTATTTGGCTGATGATACAAGACAGCTATTTATCTATACAGATACATACATTCAGTCATCAACTGGACCATAATTTTCTTATACCTTGAAGAAATCAGTGAAGTGCAAATCAAGTGAAGATGTTAGACTTCTGGCTTGTTAATGACATCAGTGGCAGTAAGAGTTGGAGCCTACATATTGTTTTGGACCAGGACCTAAATCTCCCAGCATTTATTCTTCTGCAGGTGGGTTAAGAACACTTTCCTTGCACAGTGCCTTCTGTAAAAGAAAAATGTTAGCATTTAGATAGTGTGGCAGTAGGAGCCATGTAAGTAAGCATCCAATTCTGCAACCCTCAGACATGGAACAAGTCAGTAGTAATCTGTCACTTAAAAACATCCAAGTCCCGTTCAAAGGCAAAAGAAACTGAAGACGGTCACAAAAGAAAAATTTCTCTTAAGAGTGATCCAGGGTAAAAATGTGCATCTTAGTAAAAGGGCATGAAAGAGGAATAACATAGCAAGCTAAAAACTATGGTACTACAGAAAGGTTATAAAAGATGTTTCTTTTTGATATTTAGTCCAATGTGTGAGCGAAAACACCTAGTCTAGTATTAAGAGGCACATTTGGATGTGCGTGGGGTTTAGGTTTTTTGTTGTTTTTTCCTGAAGTTTAATAATTAGCTTCGGGAACGTACTGCTAAAAGATTACACTGAAAGCAAAAATGTAACCCGTTCTTAAAATCCTGTTACTTAGGTGAGGAAGAACCCATGCAGACACACAGGTATTCTTTTAAAAGAAATTAACTTATATTTGAAGATGAGCTGCTCATCTGAGCCATGGCATAGCATGACATCTGGACAACTCACACTTGAGCAAGTCTCCTCCTCTCCCCACCTACCCAGCAGTGCTGTCCTTCCTCCCTGCAAACAGCCAGGCTCCCACCACAGCAGCAGCAGCAGCTCTGGCAGCAGGAGCCTTCATTCACCACTGCCTTCAGAAGCATGCCTGGGACAGTTGTCGCTGCCAGATGTGCTGCAGCTCTTCCTCACCATGAGGTTTGAGTTTGCCAGGGTCATTTAGAGTTGAATTCACCAAGTTGAGCTCTTACCGAGAAATTACAGAGACCCTGGGCAGAAGGCTCTAGGTTCAGGTACAGAGAAACATCATGGCTAAGCTCAACACAGGGGCTGGAAGAAAGCGGGAGGCAGATCTCAGGCTTTGGCTCTAGGCCTGAAAAAGCATCAGGAAAAACAACTTTAATTGTTACTGCTACCTGGAAAACTCAGAGCAGCAGCTTACAAATGATGCTATTCATTTTCACCGTGCCTTTACTTATTTTTATCTATTTGTGTCTAGGTTACTAGCAGGCCTTGAGAGCAGCAGTAAATACATTCAGTTGGTTTATTTAAAGAAGCTTAAACGCTTCACACCACCGTTTTCCCCTTGCTGCTTGATAAATAAATACATAGGCTTCAGCGTTACATTTACCTTGGACTGCATTTTTGCCAGTTCATCACAGGTAAACATGATTTTTATTTCAGCCTTTCGTTTGCTTGTCAATAATCCTGACATCAGAATATATTGAACCAGCTAGGAGGGCAAGGAAGCAAAACAACACAGCTTTGTCTCTGCTAAACCAATTACAATTGACAATCCAAGGCTATAATAAATATGTCTTGTGACTTGCACACTAGAGGAGAGTCTGAATTTAAATTATAGCTTTGCGTTTTGAAATGCTCACTGATCCATTCCATTCCCATTAAGAGCAGCTTCCGCTCTGCAAAATTAAGTGATATCTTTACATGACAGTTTAATTTATTTTTCGATATGCACATTTATGGTGTTCCTCCATTAAGCTTTTGAAATGCCTGTAGGTCCTATGCATTAATGTAAATGCGCCATGGCCCCTAATTACCTTTGGCAGGCTCAGGGCACTGATAAAAAGATTATACTTTTAAAAACTAAAGCCTTGAAACTTCCCCAGCGCTTGGCAAGAAATCTGTTTCTGTGTTTTATTTGGAGCCGGGCTTGGGAGCCTGCAGCCAACAGCTCCGGTGTAGGCTGTAACTGCTACATTTGAGGAGAAAATACAGTTGACACTAAACAAGTGAAGGGGAGAGGAAGACAATTAGTGCGAGAGTCCTAGAAGCAGGTTTTTGTTTGTTTTGCCTTGTGGCTGCCAATATATTCTCTTATCATTAAAGTGCATCTAGAAATTGGTTATTTTCTGTGAAATCATTTTGCAAAGCATGGATCTTTGTCTTTTTAAGGGGCTGCCCCAAAGTGAGTTTATCTTCCTTTTTCACAATAGCTCTGCGCTAGCCAAGAATGCTGGATTCTCCCTTTGCCTCCTCCTCCTCCTTCCTTTCTAAAAATGATTTTTTCAGGGAAATGTGGAATTCAGAGAAGTTTGAGGGAGAGCAGATGGCCAACAATGATCCAATAGGGTGTAAAACCTCAGTTAGGTAGTCACTTGGCAGGCAAGTACAAGTGAGCCCATGATGTTTCCATAGTGATGTTTTCACATGGTGCCTTCCTTTTGTCTTCAAAAACTGAAGTGATTACAAAAAAAAGAAAAGGGGGGGGGGGGGGGGGGGGGGGGGGGGGAGAGTCAGGGAATGAAATGTAAAATGAAGGGCTCTCTAAACCTGAACATTTAGTGTGGTATAATTAACTCTGCCCTTCCTGGGACAGAGATGTGGGCTTATTGCTGCTTTCTGGCTGAAGAGCAATGCACTGACCTCAGGTACAGTCCTGCCCACCAGCTTCAGCTGCTGTGATCCTTGTGGGAACTGCTGGATAAAGTAGGGACAGCTTCTGAAATGAAGACGTGACTCAGATGGTAGCGCTCTTGGAGGGGCAATTGCTCAGGCACCGACTTTCGTGGTGTCAGGATTTCACATTTCCATCTAGGAGGTTTGCCATGGCGCTTCTCTGACCTTCAGAGCTTTCTTTACATGCATGGAGGCAGCATGTTAAAATTGATGCTTCCCATGACTTCAATTCCTACTTTCTCTTTAGAAGTCAGAGTTAGCCATTACAGTCACGTTAATTTGTGAGGCTATAAACAACTGCTATTATCTGTACAGCCACAACGCACAAGAGAAAAGATTTGTAGGGAGAGGCCATGTTTTTTTATTAAGCCAAAGTTGGTTGGGGAAAAAGCAGGCAAGTTTTTCAAAAACCAGCCATAGGGACACCGAGTTCAAAAGCTTACCAGCTTTTCCCACACCTAATGAAAGCAAAACAGCAATAAATACTTGTTTGTAAATGTCATCTCCCTGCAACCCTTGCTTTTTGTTAAAATAAATCTGGACAAATTTGACTATTAGTTGGTCTGAGCAGGAAAAGAGGTTGTGGGAGGCTGGACTTTGTGGTTAATTCTACTCCTAACTCCCCAGCAGACCCTTCCACTGCCTCTGCAGAGAGATCTGTGAGGACCCAATGCAATTTTCCCTTCCCAAAAGCCTCCCAGCAAGGTGCTGAATGCAGCAGCTCCTTTACCGAGCCCCTCACCCTTGAGCAGGGAGACTCTCCCAAGGAAAGGCAACTCCCAAGCAGGAGTGCTGTGGGATGGGGAGGAAGAGTAGTTCACATTGCCTGTGGCTTATGAATCCCAGCATGAGCTCCCCTGATTGCCATGGTACAAGCAAATGCAGTCAGTTTAGCCTGGGAACAAAGGTTCCTAATTGCCCTTCTGTGCTCTGGCCTCACTTGTACCCTCAGAGCTCCCCGGCAAGGAAGCCCTCTGCTTGTGTAGTGGCCAGGCTGTTGCTAAATCTCCTGGTGCTGGAGACAGCAAATGCTTTCTTTTTTTAATGACTACATCTTTTTTTTTTACCCTCTGCAACTTTCCCAGCCATGCTGTGCAGCACTTGTACTGGCAGCAGCCTGAAAGAATCATTCAAAACCATACCTGTTTAGTGCACTTTTTAAATGTGTTTATCCCATCAGGGAGCTCCACTGGAATGCTCGAGCTGCCAGTGACAGTGGGGGGGGGGGCTGAAAGCTTTCAGCCATGGTTGCAACAAAACCTTAGTTACTTGCAAGACACTTCATGGCATTTCCACCACAGGGATCATCTGGCAACGTCAGTGTGGGCAGCTGCAGCTCAGGGAGGTTTAACCAGTGGATTTACCTACAGATTTACGGAGTCCTTGCAGGGCTGCTGCGCTGCAGAGGGCAGTGAGGGAATAGAATTGCAGGGGGTTGAAGCTGGGCAAAGTGGAGCGGCTCAGACTCTTTCCCATCTTTACCTTAACCCTGTGCCATGGCTGTTTCCGCAGTGCTTACTCACTGCCCGAAATCTTACTCAGTTTGTTCCTGCAAAGTATGGGAGAATCAAGGCAGGGGAGTCTTTATACTCTGCAGCAGAGCTACAGAGCACTCCCATTTGGAGTCACCTGCCTGTGCATTTCAGATTTTAGACCAGCATCAGGCGGCGCTATTCTGTAGCCATCAGCACTTGCCTGTGTGCTGAAGCTGCAGTTACAAACCTAACCCCAAAGCATCTCTGTGTCTGGTCCAGTGCTGATCTTGACATGGCTGTGCTGAGGAACACGCCTCCCTATTGATCTCACGCAGGTTTTTTTCATGTTGCACCCTCTTTTGTCTACTATTGCCCCCTAAAACCAGCCAGGAGCTGTGCTGTGTAGCTGAGGCGCTGCAGCGGAGGGGAGCCTCTGCCCTCCTACCTTTCTGCTGCTCCAGCTAGAATAACACCAGCTACCAAGAAGGAATAACCCAGAAGGAGCCTAATGAAACAGCAATCTGGCATTAAGATGTGTATATAGTTGCCATTTGTTAAACTGACAGATGACATTTGGAACATGAAGCCCCTATTCATTTTTTAAAGCTAAATACTTTCTTGAAATAAAGTGTTTGCCATTAGTGTTAAAGCTGATTTCCAGCCCAGCCAAGGCCAGCTGTGCCTTTACACTTTTCTGGGCAGAAGGTCAGATTCTTAGAAGCTGTAAGATTTATTTTGGGTGGGGTTATTTTTTGCAATGATCTGGACAATTCATGAACAATAAACAGTCACTTGCCTCCCAGCTTACCTTGGACACTACCTTTATGTATTTTTCCCTGCTCCTTTTCCATGTAAAATTCTTTATACAAGAGAAAAAACAGAGTTTTAATAATCAGGTTTTAATCAACTTGAATTTCTTCATCTGCTACCTAGTCCCACTTGTCTGCATTTTATCTACAACAAAAAAGGTGCTAAAGGGAAGCTCCAAACACCTTCAACAGTAGTTTAAAATGTGTTCATGAGCAACAAAGACTCACTTTCCTAGAAACAAATACTTCAGACGCTATATTTTAGGAACAGTTAAGAGTGTGAAGGGACTCGACTCATCCAAATCAAAAGCACAGAAATCATGGTAAAGATGCGATATTCCTTTACACCTTCAAATTGCTGTCAACACTTTCAATAGCATACTTACGATAACTTCCATTCCCAGCTCCAGGAATACTCAGAAGAAATAGGTGCCCAAACATTATCAAAGTTATGCTCTTAGACAAGTACTTGGCTGTTACCTCATATGCTTCTTTATCAGTTTTATTGATAAAGGTTCAGAGAACTCATCTGACTGCTGTTTATTGAATGTCTTTTCAAAGTAACTCCATTTTAACACTAGGATGTCATTCCACCACTGCTATGCTGCCACTTCAGCATAGTTTTTGCACACAAAAGAGCAAAAATTAAGCCTTCCAATATGCAGAAAAGATGATAATAGATGGCTACTATTGACTGAAGGGAGGGAAGCACCTTCCTTGGGTATATGCCAGGCACAAGTGTGTAAAAGCATAGTTTTCTCTCACATCCTAAACCAAGGTTGGCAAAAGGTAAAAGTCTCTTGACAGATGCTTTCACCAGCAGCTAAGGCAAGAGATGCTGAGAGCATGGCCAGCAACAACCTTGTCAATCTACATCAGATACGCCAGGAGTCACAGCCACACAGGAGCCACAGGAGGAACAAGAGCCTACAGAATCTTTGAGTCACAGCACAGGGACGCTTGCTTTCTTTAAGTAAAAAGAATCTTAAATGATTTACATATGAATTGCTTCTAATGAGGACACACGTCTCAGTTTTCCAGCAGACTTTCAACAAGGCCAAAATTAAGGATACAATTACATTGCAGAATACTAGACTGAGATCTTCATGGTTTTTATGTCAACAGTGAAGTCAGCCACTGCTGGTGGGTGGGAAGCAGCTCTTTAGGGATGTTGAGCTGGTTGATTTTCTGATTACTTCAGAGAATTTTAAAAATAGCAAATGATAATAACAGGCCTAAAGACTCTGTAACAGCTTTCTGATTAATGTGAACCTCAAGATATAGCTGAGTTCTCGTCCGTAAGGTAAGCTGTTCAGGCATTTTCTCGATGCTATTTTAACCTGTGTCTTCTGAGTCACATTAGTCAAAAGAATTGGCCTGTAATTTAATTATTGCAAATGGTGCATCAGTGAGTTATTTCCTAGGAAAGAGAGTTAAGAAAACCCAACAGTGCAATTAATGCTGAAATGGAACCCTTTTGCTTTGGCCTTTTGAAAATTTTTCCGTATGACAGGAGCCAAGTGAGACTGAAAGAGTTCAGAAAATTCTATTAGAAAGCCATCTTCACCCGGAGCTTTCCCAGAGACCAGGGGTTTTATTACTCCTTTTTATTTCTTCCTCTGCTTTTGGACTACCTAACTGTTCCCTAATTTCCTGCAGAATTGTAAGTATTTCCAATTCACTGTAGAGACCTTGAGCCTGTTCAGCTGTGCAAATGGCTCAGATTAGTTAAAACATTTTAGAATGCAAAAGAGATGTCCTTAAGGGCCACAGGGTTTCTAGCTTGTACAACATATGACCATGCACAGGAATCACATAACAACTCTGTGCTTGCTTTCTTTCCCGAGCTGTACTGCCAGCAGTTCCCAGACATTTCCTCATAGCTCCTAGTTTCTGGTTTTCCACCATTTTGCAAGCAAAGGAGTCTCTACTTTTGTTGCCCATAGAAAATGTAAGTAGGATGCACTTCTGCATCTGAGTCCCATTAAGCAAGACACCCTCATTATGTTGCTTCTTCATAACCACACAGCTTGATCATTTAGAACAGTAACATTTAGGACCTGAGCAGATTAATCAACACAATCAGCAGCATAAAGAGTTCTTGGTGGAATTCATGGACTCTCCCAAGCTGAGGCAAGGAGCCTGGGAAGGTTTTTAAGCCCTGTTATGTCTGAAAGCACTATGCTCTTCACCTCATGGTAAGTTCTGTGATCCACCCCTCCAGCCTTCCCTCTATACTGTCATCTTTCAACTCCACCACGTCTTGTGGGTACTTTGGGGCACCCACCCTCTACAGATGAAAAGCAGCCCCTGCTGCACCTGCCAGTGGGCTGAGTCTGCCCATGCCCGACTCATCCAAAACATTTTTGACACACATTAAGATGGTGAGTGTGACTGGACTTTTTCCTTCAGAGTTCTCATGAACATAGCTTGTGGCCATTCAAGGTGGGTGCCATCAGCTGTACAGATAGCACACGAAGTTTGAATTCGTGAATGAACTTAAGAGCCCTCTTACAGGCACTGAGCTATATTGTGTGCAAAGACTCTGCCACTTAGCAACTCAGCTGAACTAGGCTACCATTGCCTTATCACTTTCTAAGCAGTGCCTCCTAGGGATAGTATTTCATAAAATATCCAAGTGCTATTTTAATTTGGTCTCTCAGTGTGCTTATCTTCTGCCTGACAAAATAAAGAGATCAGAAATAGAGGGGAATAGGAAAAAAAGGGCACAGAAAGAAAAAAAAATCTAAATAAACATGAAAGATCTGGCAAGTCAGAGCAACACAAATGAAAAATGCTAATACACAACAACATTAAAGCCTCGATCCTGTGAAATGTGTAGGGCACACATGGGAGTCCATTTTACTTACAAGGAAAGAAAACAGTCCTATTTCCAATACATTTATCTTCTAATTTCCTTTTGCTAAAAACATGTTTGTTAAATTAATTTCATTGGGAAAAGGAAAGAGAAATGGGTGCAGTGGAGCTGGAGGAAAAATAAATACTAATTAAAAAAGACCTATGCACCCACAGAACATAGTGGAGACCAATTTTTCACTCTTCAGCTGTTTCTGGAGGCTGAAGGAGAACAAATGGACTGAACTGGTTCTATCCTCCGTAGCAGGTTGCACCAGAACATCTGCACCCTTTGTCCTTCAAGGTAGACAGCAAGACACAAGGAGATGTACTTATAAATGAGCCACACAGGCTACATATGTCAGGATTTTTTACTTGATTTTTACTTGATCTTTAATACACGTGATATCTGTGGAGATTCCAAATCTGGCATGCCAAAGCCTGGGATTGGACTGGATGCAATCTTTCTGCTGTGGGAGAGCTATTTCTACTGGGCTCTGCTCTCCACCACTTCTAGAAACCATGAACCAATGCTTGTGCTGGCAAGCGGCTTCACTACCCCAGGTAGACTCACAGTGTGACACCCTACCAGCTATAAAAATTCTGTCTACCCTTCCCTCATTCCCTAGAATTCATGCTGGCTCAATGTACCTATATCCCACTGGATTCAGACTGTATTTATTTGGCTGCACACCCCTGCTCCCTGCAGTGAGTGTACAGCAACCAAGCTGGGCTTTGATGATTTCACTGTGCTTGTTCTGCCCAGCGCACACAAGCTCACAGCCTTAAAGGCTGTGTCCATCACAGGATCCATATGTTAGTACATCACACATGTGTTTAGTTTTAAGACAATTCAGATGCGTGCTTGACTGATAGAGAAAACACACCTTTTGTTCCCAGGGTATGTATTTTCAGTGTATCCTAACCGGGCATAGTTTTCAGATCCTGTGTCTGTTCCCGAGATGCCAAAAGCAGATGATCCGGTTCTCAGCGTCTTTGCCTAGAGAGACATAAATCACATCATATATATTATTTCTTCACATGTTGTGTCATTTGCTAAACAATTAAGTGTGTGCTGCTGAAGGATTTATAAGTGAACCAAGGCTACACATAATGCAACTTCACAGCAAGAGATGACAATGCAATTCTTTAATACTGTAATATTACATTTGATGTAAAACCAGCTGATGCAAAATCAATTCCATATTAAATTGTGTTTTCCTTTTCAGTCCTTTTAAACTTAAAAAAAAGTGGGAAAGGTACCAACAGCTCATAAATAATCTCTAAATAATGTTTTACAGATGGATGACAAGTGGCATTCTCACAACCCCATATTTATATTAAAAAATCTCATATGTGTACATTATAGAGGCTATCAATTACAACAGCTGAAAGGAGAACAAATGTGATGAATGCACATCTACTTTACTATCCATTACATCTCGTCTTTGTGAGAAAATATTTTTATTCCAAGCTATATATCTTATAAAGTTAATACAAACAAACTATATGTTTTAGCTACATCAAAACCTAAATACCTACATCCAAGACATGCTCAATTACATATAAGTATTATAAATGATACATGAATAATAAGTCACTAGTTTTAGGCATTTGTGGAGTTCTATTTATCATACTTTGGCAGATAAATTGATTCATCCTTGCAAAACTGCACTTGTTTCAATAAATGAGATTCTGGGGTGTGATTTTGGACAGCATCTTCATAATCCAGGACAGCTCGACATTAAGACTGCTGGAATCCAGAGCAGGTCAAAAAGCAGCCAGCCAGTTCAAAGGTTTTCACTTGTGGCTCTCTCTCTGCTAATTACTCGAGGAGCAGAGGATGCTGGTCCCCTTCCACAGCAGCATCATGAAAAGCCTGTCTCTGAGGCAAGCACTGGCTCCAGCAGCCATTGCTTGAGAGGACCAAACAAACCACCCTTGCCTCCTGGCAGAGCATGTTGCTCCCCTGGTCTATGGAAAATGCTTGGCTGTTGCTAGCATGGCAATTACACCGCAGGAAAATCTGCTTCCAAATAATTTAGTCTTTATTTACTCAGAAAAAAAAAAACATTAAACAAGCTTAAACGTGAAGGCTAATGAGATACTGGCATGGGAGTTATTTTACAGTAATAAAATGCTTCACATGTTTCTAAGGACACAACATCATGCACAGGTCCACAGAGAGTCCTTCAGAGTGACATTTCCTGAGGACCTTGCACCCATACACATGATTTGGTAGCAGGAAAGCTGCAGCTACATCAGCCTGTCTCAACAGGCTAAGAAGGCAGGGTACAGACTAATTGGAAGGGCTTGGCATACCATGAGCAAGCAAGCAGAGAAACAACCAAGTGCCCTTTCTTTCTATGTTAACTTTACATGCAAAGTTTTTATAATGTTTTTTAAACCTCAAGTTGAAACTACTCCATTATCCAGCTCTACATGAGCTAGATAAGTAGTAGGACCAAGGTGCCTTCTTATATTTATGCAATGTGTCTCATTTGGTTGCTTTTTTAATTAATATATTCATATATAAATAAGATAAATTAGGATATGCCTTACTGTACAAGTGGGGAACAGATCAGACTCCTGGTAACACAGAAACTTTTCCTATTCATCATTATAACACCTAGGAAAGGAACAATGCAATACAGAGCTCAAGGTTTCACATTTTGCCTCTGCCACTAACCCGCACAGACAGGGTGAAAGCTGCTCAGTACCTCCATTTGCTCCTCTAAATGACAGTGCTTGGCAATACATCAGCTGGGGGGGTTGAGGCTAACTCTTGTAAACCAGTTTTGATTCCTTCCATCATGTCTCTCATTAAGTGTAAATTGCCTCCAGGGAAAGGCAGCTGATTAAACAGATTCCTCAGTGACATAATGAATTTATACAACCTCTCTAGTTTTGCTGGGTATGTTCAGGGAAAAATATCTTCAGCCACTGAGGGCAAAGTCCACCCAGAGGAAGAATCACTCTATTTCCTAAGCCTCAGGGCCTGACAAACCTTCCCCACCCATCTTGGGGGCCTGAAAGGAGATCCCTGCTGCGTGCTGGGAGGGAAGAGAAGGACCAGGGACACAGCTATCCATCCATCCATCCATGGCACCAACACATCAGCCCACTGCACCCATGCCAAAGCGTGCAGGTCACAGCCTCCTTGCTTTCCTTGGCAGTGCAGCCTAGCCCAGCCAGCTTCCCCACAGCAAAGCTCTCCAAGGCAAACTTGTGCACAGAGAAGTACTGCCTCTCGGCACAGGAAAGATGTAGGAGGCTTTTTCCAGCGTTCAGACCCTGTTTTTAATGTGACTCAGCTCCACAGAGTCCATAAGGATGACAAGGGTTGTGCTTTATTAGCAGTTAGGTTAATGTTTGGAAATAAAAAGACTGATGGTTTTATCTGTTTAATCATTTGGTGCTGCCAAGAGCGACCATAAGCACAGCCCAATGGTGCATGAAGAGAGTACAGCCAGACATTCATTTCCCACCACTAAAATCCAAACATTAGCATACAAGTAGTGTAGCAGGCTGGCAGGGGCAGGCAGCCAGGATTGCAACTATTGGAGTGACTCAACGATCATAATTTTCTTCATGGAGATTTTCAACCTCCCCTCAATGGAAGGAAGTAGGGATGGATGAGATGGGCTAATTTCAAAGTCTGGCAGTTCATCTGTGTTTGCCCAGCTTTCCTATGCCCTCAACTGAACTAGGCTTCAGAGTTAAGGACTAAAAGACTGTAATTTTTCCTCAATATTATTTCACTTTTTTTCTGCGAGTCCCCCCTCTCTTTTTTGCTAAGTCTCCTCTTCTCAGGTACATTCTTCAAGCAAAGAGTAGCTGCAATGCAGATTCACCGCATGTAACTAGGCGATACTCCTGACCTACCATATGCAGCTGGCAAGCAGCAATAGCAATTTATCACTGAAAAGCAATTGGATGGCTGGATCACACGGTCAGCTGGCACCTAGACAACACTGGATGTGGCAGATGCCATCAGTGCAAAGAGCAGAATACGAGACAAGGGGAGCCAACAAGGCATTGTCTTAACAGACCATAGCTATCTCAGGTAGTGCTTATCACCATTTATCACTGAGTAAATGCAGCCATTGGATTCACTGGTCCTTCGAAACATATGTAGAGCAGAGTCTGTCCAATTTTGGCCAAGTTACACAAACCACTTTTCCTTTAGTACACAAAGTCAAAGGGGAGAGAAGCCACTGAAACAATCACAGTGGAGTTGCACTCCAAGCAAAGCTTCCTTGGACATGCAAACACACACCCTACCCACTTCTGGGAAGGTGCATGCCTGGGTATGTAACAGTCCAGCTGGCTCAACAATTCCAAACTGTAAGTATCGCGCTGTCGTAAAACCACTGCAGAGCTTATAACCAGCCACATAAAGTGCTTTGTGCAAAAGCTTCTTAGCAGTCACACAAGTGGGCTATCATGTAGGGGCCTGGCTAGCAACGTTAAATGAGACAGAGCTTCTGCAGGGCTGCTAGAACCAAAACAAGGGAACTTAAGGCTCTCAAAGCTTCTGCAACTGTCCCACATCTAATTCATAAAATCATAGAATGGTTAGGTCTGGAAAGGACCTTAAGATCACCCAGTTCCAACCGCTTACCGTGGATAGGGATGCCTCACACTAGATCATGTTGCCCAAGACTCTGTCCAGCTTGGCCTTGAACACTGCCAGGGGTACAGCATCTACCACTTCCTTGGGCAACCCATTCCAGTGCCTCACCACGCTAGGTTTTTTCTAAGGAAGAAGTAAAGAACTTCTTTCTTATATCTAATCTGAACTTTGCCTGCTTAAGTTTAAACCCACTGCCTTTCTTCAATTCCTATTCTGTTGATATATGCTCTTTCCAATTAAAAGGACAACAGCAGCAGCCCATGTTCTCAATCATCTTCTCATGTCTGTGGTATTTCAGAAAGAAGATGCTGTAAGGAGCTGCCCATGGCTTTAACATGTCAGCTCAACACTTCAAATCCTTTTTCCTCTGCCAGAACTATGCTGTTTGCTAGCACAAAAATAAGCTGAGCCTGAGCTCTACCTACTCTCCCTGCCTTTCCTCATATATTTAGGAAAATAGCTAGAGCACAACTCCCACACACTGTACAAGATCCAGACTAACGCAGCCCTAAAAGAGCCTTTTTCCTGTCCCAAGTCTGTGCTAGAACTAGTCAAAATTAAACACTTGCAAGATTATAACCTCTCTGGGGGCCAGGAAATGGAGCGGGGGGAGGAAATACAAACAAACCTGACCACACCTAACACACATTGCCACTTCCATAGCTAACAACACCCCACAATGCAAAGCTAAAAGAAAGATAAAATTGAAAAAATCTTACCACCATCTCTTAACCCCCGGCTCAAGGCCACCTCTACTCCACAACTACGTAGTTTCCCTCCAGCTTCACATTTGCAGCCTTGCCATCCTAATGAGAAATCTTTGCCAGCTGGATCTATCTCTCAAAGCAATCTCTGTAATGAGGACAGGCACCTGGGGACCTACCTGCCTGGCTCAGGAGGAGAATTTCGTTTGTTTTTCCAATCCCCCGTACTGCATACCCTCCTTTGAGGCTGCGATAAGGGAATGCCAGACCACCTGGCAACAAGAGCAGATGAAGAGGGAGGGGACTGATGAAGAGCGAAGATGTGGGTGGTAGCCAGGGTGGGAGGAAAGGGTTAGAATCATAGAATCGTTTAGGCTGGAAAAGATCTTTAAGATCATCAGGTCCAACCATTGACTTAATATGATCAATTCCACTACTGAACCATGTCCTGAAGTGCCACATCTACATGGCTTTTAGATGCCTTTGGGGATGGTGACTCCACCACTTCCCTAGGCAGCCTGTTCCAGTTTTGGTGAAGAAATTTTTCCTAATATCCAGTCTAAACCTCCCCTGGTGCAGCTTAAGGCCATTTCCTCTTGTCCCATTGCTTGTTACTTGGGAGATAAGGGTGAGCCCCAACTCACTACAACCTCCTCTCAGCCAGTTATAGAGAACAATAAGGTCCCCCCTGAGCCTCCTTTTCTCCAGGCTAAATGACTCCAGTTCCCTCAGCTGCTCCTCACAGGACTTGTGCTCTAGGCCCTTTAGCAGCTTTGCTCCTTCCTTGCCTGTCCCTTCTGATCAGAACTCTTGGGTATGAGCTCCCACCTTTGACACCAAGCCCGAGAAGAAGCTGTAGGGTGCTGGTGTCTGGCAAAACTGTCTTTTGTTTTATAGCTTTGTTTCTTTATTATACATTTTTTCCCCCTATTTCGTGTTTCAGTCACAGCTAGCTAGGAAGGGGAGGCTTCACTTTCTCATGAAGTTACTGTTCAGTCAAAGCCCAACTTTAAAAATACATTTGCTAAATATGCACTATTCGCTCTTGTCCTCAGCAATTTGATTGGCAGAAATAAGAGCCACAAAAGCGGATCTTGTCAGTCATTCTCAAGCCTTCCTTTATATGGAAACAATCACCTGCCATTTCAACCATATTTTTAAAGGGGCACAGTGCACTTAATAGGATGCACACACCTGCAATCACAACCTCTTCATTTTCTAGTGAAATATTATTTGTGGGGATTGCACATGTGCACAGGCAGGATAACAGATCCTTCCAGATGGCACTTGAAACCCATCCTGGCCTATTTCCTAACATTTTCTGTAAATACACTGCATATATGTGTATATCTGCATCTACTTTCCATCACACAGACACCCACCAGTGCAGCTCTGAGCATGTGTCTCATGAAATCCAAAGGATGAGCATATGCTCACATGCAGGATTGGCACTGTACCGTAATGCACCTTGTGTCTGTGGGAAGTGGAAGGCAAGGGTATTTGCCCTGGAACAGGTCACATTGGCTCTCTTGCACAAGGTGGGCCCAGTATGGAGGAGATTCTGCTATTTTGTGTTTTTAGATTCAGCTTTTTCTTTTAGGGTCACAGCAGAGGACTGGGATGGCACATGGTCATCACTTGCATGTTGTGGGCACAGACTGTATGTCATGCACACCCACTAATTTCAGATGTATCTTTCAAATGCAGTGAGTACCCATGGCACTGGCTGTACCCTAAGAGACATGGAGACACTCAGCAACCTTAAAAGAAGCCTGATGCTGGGGTCACAAATTACGTTTGGAGAACGGTTCCACAACAAGTAAAACATTTAGTTTTCATTAAGAGCCCTCCTAAGAATTAAACAGGAATTATTCTGTGGTAAATTTTGCTACAGCATTTCTGGGACAGGATGTCCAGAGAACAAGTATTCTTCATCTTATCACCAGAATGTCTCAAATCTGACCTAAAATCCAAATTTGGTGCCAGGTGTAGTACTGTGTTCGTGGTCTGCTGCAAATGTCGGCCAGCAAGGGAATGCGTTGGGTTATGGCACACAAGTAAAAAGCACAGAGCTAAGTTCAGCTGCATTTGCCTTTGCTGGGAAAGGAAATAATTATTCTATTTGTTTTTCTTCCAAGATGGGAATAGCAAATGTTTTCTCACCTCGCTGAGGGGAAAAAATCACACCCAATATGGTTAAGGTGCATCCCTTTTTACTGAGCAGCATGACAACCTTGCAATTTGAACAGGGTTGGGTTTTTTTCTGGCTCTTACCTTCTGGGTTTTTTGCTGCCTTTTTTTCTCCTTTAAAGTGGTTTATCCTTGAGAGATGCCTCATTCATGAACATCTTGGGTTGTTTCCTACAAAATGGCAGAGCTCATAAACAAAAGGAATGGGTAGAGGCAGAAGTGAAGCTCATTTTCAAACATGCCTTTAGAGGAGCTGATTTTACTTCAATCTGGAGGCAAATACTGGACCATAGAGAAAAAAAAAAAAACCCCAAATGTTAAAACAAGCCCTGCTGTTCTGTCACCAGTAGCAGGCAGATTGGTCCTTCCTAGGGACCTGATGTGATTTGTCTCTTGAAGGATGTGCTGTGATATCACCAAGGGTGCTGCTCTTATGGCAAACATGCTGCAGCTGAGATCCCCTTTTCCAAAGTTCAGATACACCTTCTGGAAAGCCAGGGGCCAGATGAGCATTTCAATGTTTGTGTCCCATGACCAAAGGCAGGGCTTTGATAGAAGCACAGGAGCAAAGCAGATGTGTGGACTTGGAATGCCCCCAGCACTGCTCCTTTTTGATCCACTGCACCTTTTTGGGGACCCTCCTTCATTTTTCACCCACTGGATGCTATGGCACAGATTTCTTGACATGTGGTGTGGCTTTCTCTAACCGAAGGCCTTGTGAGAGGGAAGCCTTTGGGCACAGCTCATCCATGAGCTCCCCTGCCTCCCTCAGCTCCAGTGACAGCAACCTGTGTCCCTGCATTACTCCTTGGATTCAGTTCCCTCGCATAAGGTGATCCTCGAAGTGAATATCAGAAAGCATTTTCTGGGCCAAGGCTTTTTCCCCAGCAGGCTTCAGAAAGGTCTGTTTGGTTCTCTCAGGGCTGGTGCTGCCTCCATTCAGCCTCTGCAGCCAGCTGCTGTCCTCAGCATAAGCCACCAGTCACTGCCCCGGCTGCATTGCACTCTGATTGCGGTACTTTGATCAATCAAAGCAAATCAAGGGCAGGTCAAATTGAGGCACCATGTGGATTTCCTTGTCCAGCTCATGTCTTACCCTGACCACACACAGGACAAACTCCTCCTCAGCCTGCAGTTGCTTTCTTAGCAGTTACTGCTCTGCCCACGGTGATGCTGGTGACAAGGGAGGAAATCCAGCTCTGTATGAAGAGATGCACAGAAAAGAGCTGCTTTGCACTTAAGTCCCAAACCTTGTGGTGCAGCTGTGCTTTCTCCCTGGAGGTGGGGAGGGGAGCATGGCTTAGCTGGAGGCAGTAGGGGCTGCAGCCTGCAGGTTCAATGTACTGCCCAAGCTGCTGTACGAGGCACGCGGTAGGTGAGTTAAGGACATACTTGCAGCCTTAATTCTTAGTTTCCTAGGTTTTGTCAGTTTAAGCCAGATTCCTAATGTTATTTTAATGCAGTTGTTTTGTGTGTGAATAATATGCTTTCTATGCCAAACCACAAGCTCTGGAACTAGTATCTCATAAAAATGCCTAAAGTCCAAAGCTAATAGCTGTTATTCAGCTGGTCGAATAATGCCTAAAAAGTTACAAATTAACGCTATTCCCCAGGGGAAGGTAAAATTAAACTCGACTTCTGGTGGGGCTGGGTATTATTTCTCACAGTGTCTGAGCCTGGGCTGGGGGACACAGCTCACTGAACATCCTGGGGGCTCTGTGGCAAGGCTTGGCATTATGAATGCATGCAGAGAGTGCTGCGCGGGCTCTATATGGCATCCCAGCAGGCAGATGTTGGGGGGTGTGAGAGATTTCCATCAGTTTTCCCTTAAAAAAGCCCCTGCCCTCCCAGCAACACTCCATCCAGCAATCATAGGATCATAGAATAGTTTGGGTTGGAAGGGACCTTCAAAGGTTGTCAAGTCTAACCCTCCTACGATTAGCAGGGACACCTTTAGCTATATCAGGTTGCTCAGAAACTCATCCAGCCTAGCCTTGAATGTCTCCAGGGACTCATCCTCACCCAGCCCTTCTGCTATGGGCAGTAATGCAGGGGATGCTGAAAAGGCGAGGGGGCCATGGACAGGACAGACAGCACTCACTCCTCAGGCCATCAGTGTTTGAGTGAGTGGCAGCTGGGGTGAAATAAGGTCCTGTGTCCACCAGCCTGGCATGGTGAGCAGGAGCCAGTGCTGGAACCAGCAAGAAGGCAGATGCCCCTTCGCCTCCCAGAGGGTTTGGATGAGGCATCAGTGGCCTGCAGGGAGCAGAGTTAAGAGCGGAGGGGACTGGCAACAGGGGTGAAGCTGTCACTTGGTGCTTGAAATTGTGCCACAGGATGTCAGTGCAGCCTGTGTGAATGCCATGCTTACTGAAAAAAATTGCTGTTTCCTCTCAAGAGCACACAGGAAGATCTCTTTCCCAGAACACCTTCTTATTTAGGAAACTCACATCACAGCAACAAGGCAGAATGCTTATTTGGGAATAAGAAAATGAGATGTGGCCCTGAGTCAAGGTTTGCATGTAGGCACCATGGCAGAAAGTTTGACGACGCAGCAGAGGCAGCTGATGGCTCAGTAATGAACACAGAGCTGGATGGGCTGGAGGCTCAGACAGCTGGTGTTTGCTGCCTGCATCCTCCGACACCGGCTGCAGAATTGTAAGGTATCTGTTATTTTCCTCTTACAACACAAAGGGATTAGCTAGATTACATTCTGCAGAGGTGAGAAAGAAATGTGTCATGAAGACTGTTTATTTTGTCCTAATTGGATTCACACCCTCTTTCTGAATAAACCTCATTTTACTCCAGCTCTTGCGGTTTTTCACAGCCGTGAACGCTGAGCTCTTCCAGGGATAGGCAAGCGAGTCCCAGCTTCAGTGGGGAAAGTGAAGGGGTTGCGCTGCAGTTACTCGGGGCAGATAGTCTGCAAGCAGCGTGGCCCAGGAAGCTCTCATGGTCATGTCCCAGATGGTGCTTCGTGGTCACAGTTAGTTTTTGGCAGCACGAGGTAAAAGCCACTCTTTGATCAGGGAAATCTAGGCTTTTCAGTCTTTCTGGACATGACATCCACACCTGCTTTGAGTAAGCTGCAGCACAACATTGCGACCCAAAGGCATGGCGATGCTGCCCATCAGAAAGCAGCATATGCCAGTCCCCCTTCAGTAGGATGAGCTGTGCTGTATGCTAAAATTGTCAGCAAATTTTCTGCTGCAGTTCCATCATCTTTTCTAGCTGGTGTAGAGCACTGTACGAAAGTTATCTTTGTCTGCTGTTTTTCTTGGATCACTCACTCAGAAAAAAGAAAGTACCTGAAGCAGGGGTGGCCTCTTGAGTTGTCCTTCACATCTCTGGAAACAAAATGAGCTCAAGTGGAAAAGAAAGAAGAGCAAGCGTGGCTCAAGAATCCTAGGTCTGGGTGTTTGCAAAGTGATAAACATCCTCTCTGTGTTAATCCTACTAAACAAGTAAATGCTTTTCACTCCCATGTCCTTTGCACTGTGCAAACTTTTGATGTCTCTATACTGGCCACTGTGATTTGAAGCTCTGCCTCTGAGTCAGATGGGTATCAAACACCTCAGACCAGCTGGACTGAGCAATGCTCTCTTGATGAGCATAGTGGAAACCAGACACAAAATAAATGAGATTTTGGGGGGAGTCTAAATTATGCCTGCATATGCACTACAGAGTTCAGCCCTAAATTTGAAATTCTTCCATTTATTTCTTGTTCCTACAGAGAACAAATGAATGGTACATCAGGAGAGCACATTTCTCCAGAGATCATTTGCTCCTGCAGTTTCCAAAGATGTCCTGTACTTGGGGATGACTCTTCATCTACACCAACCTGTGACTTGCCTGAGAGAGTTGTGTAGGTCTCATTGGAATTTGTGCACACATATTAAACTTGACATAAAATTTCTCTTTTATTGCTCTTTTGGTTGTATTTCTCCCCACTACAGATTGTTATATTTCCTGTTGGCTTTGTTACCCTATGACTGGACACTGAAGCATCAAACAAATCCATACGCCGTGTACATTCTCTGTTTGAAGTGGGTATTGGAGTGATTTGATACATAGATTGCCATAATTTTCAGTGATATCTTTCACCTTGCTCATTTCATCTTGCAGAACTTACTTGCTTTAGTTCTGTTAAAGCTCATGGTAGGTGCTAAATAAACATTTCAAACTACAAAAAAAGTTACTAGCCAACTGTGAAGTGGTAAAATCACACATGTGAGCAGAGCATCCAGTTCTGCAGGGCAACCTTCAGATTCCCCCCTTTCTCTTCCTGTGCTTATTTGCGGCACATCAGATGAGGTTTTGACATTCTCCCTCCCTGCACAGTTTCATGGAGCAGTATCCATCCTAACACCCCAAAAAACAGCCAGAAAAAAAAAAAAGAGCCCAAAATAACAACTGTGTGATCAAACTAATTTGAAGGAACTTCTTCTCACTTAGACAATACAGTTTATTTTTCCTTATCCTAATTTCTGGAGTGCCAGAGCCATCTTAGAAAATTTCCCCTCAGTATTTAGCCTGAATCAAATGTAGAATTTTCCTAGCAGGGAATATTCCAGTATACAAAATGAAATTAAAAGGAAAATAACTGAAATCAGACCCTGCTACTAGAAAATACGACACAACCTGGACAATGGAAAACACCATAATACAGAAATCACTGCATCTACTGAAGATTGCCACCTCTGCAATGGAGCTGCCAGTTGCTCTGGTTCCACAAAGCAGCGCTAATACAGATTTTTAGAGCAGGAAGCAAACCAGAATATTATTTCTGAAGGAAATCAATGGTACAATTAGGAGAGCTCGTATTAAAAGCATCACTTTGCCATCACAGTACCCATGCAGCACAGTAAGAAAGGCTTGATAGTACAAGGAAGGACAGGACAGGCTCTAAAGGGTCACCCAGCTAAAAAATGGGTGGGGAGAACCAACAGGCTTCCAGTCCCTTTCTTGCTGTGCTTCCAGAGGGAAATGTAAGTAAATGGAACAGGCTCCTCCTCTGCAGATTGACAGTAAAGATTTATGGATTGCTTGATTCAGAACTTTCTAACTTTTGGAAATGCAGAATGACCCATCTATCAGTTGCCTTTTTAGCAAGCTGGAAATTGAAGGACACTGCATAAACTGAGGGAAAACCCCAGCAGTCTTCAGCACAAAATTCAGTTAAATCTCTGTCTTCGGCAGCTTCCAAATCACAGAAACCTTGGGAATACAGAAGGACTAGGGCATGAGGCCTTAAGAGGCCAGAGCAGAAATCAATGTTGTTTCCTTTCAAGACAAACTATAAATAGTATTTAGCATCTCCAAGTAGGCAAGTTCATAAGTGAGCCTGCCTGATTGTGGACTGGCTTCTTTGTCAACTTAGTATTCAGGAGAGGGAAGAATTGCCATAGCAACATTCCCAACTTCTGACATGTATCATGCAGATCATGTAGTCAAGGCAGCGCAGCACCCTCACACATGTGCTCTGTGAACTTTCGCATTCCTGACAATATTAAAGACAGAACTATGTCTCATGATTGACACACTTGCCTGTGTGTCTTCATGATGCCTCAAAAAAAATATGGAAATGCTTCCCTTCCCCCATCATCCTCCTTTGAACTGTTTTCTCTTCTCCATCCCACTGAAATGATGAGAACAGCTCATGCCCTAGATCTGCAGATATATGTTCCTGACAGTAGTCCTACGCTATGCAAATGTGTAAATTGAAAAATGTAGAGGGTTTAAAAAATTTAAGTATATCCAGCAGAACCCATATTCTGAGTTAAAGCACTGAAAGGAACTAGAAATCTTCCAGTCCATGCATCAGTAACGGTCTATTAAACAAAGCCTTACATCTTTTTTCTATTGTTATTGCCTTTTTTTTTTTTTTGCCTTGAGTTAGTCTGAAATCTCCGGACACACACACACACCAGCCAGACCTATGGCACATGCCAATATATGTATTGCCCTGTGAGGGAGCTTAGTTCACAAGCAAAGCAGAATACACGTTTGCAGCCAAAGCCTGGCTAACCCCTGGGATGGTTTGGGCTATGTGAACTTCCTAGTGAAGGACAAGCACCACACACTTCACAGGGCTAAGCTGTGGGCCAGTACAAACAGGATGCTGCAACAGTGTACAGTAGAATCTCCTCTGTAACCCTGACAGCAGTGGCAGCCAGGTACTTGACTTTACAAGTGCTCTCGATTTAATCACAGGTCACCCAGTGGGCCTCCTTCTAAGCTTACTGTCTATCCAGTATTGTGGCTCCCTTCCAAAACCCTGTAACACCAGAAACAGTTGGAATATAATTATACCACTCTCTATATATGCCTCTAACTATGCCTATCCTACTAGTGGTTCTGACATTAGAGGCATCACAGTATACTGTCTCATGCCTATGTTTTTTTCCTCAGACCTAGGATTTTATGTGATGCCCTTGGCAGGATGCTGATGACACCATTTCTACGCAAGGATTGGCCTCAGTAGCAACTTCTCCAAGGAATGGGCTCAAAATTCTGCGTAACTATATGGCCTCGGCAGAGGGAGACCAAAACCCACTTTGACTGAGTGCTTCTCTCTGGACTGGAGATGACTTAGCTGTGGGCTACACCTAAGTGGGGTGGTTTTTATAACAAGGTTAGTTTATTTTCCCATGGTCTTCTTTCTTACACAGCTCCCCAGAGCTGCCTCAGGAGTGCTCACTGCAAAGTGTTCCTGTTGGATGGCAGAAGCTCCCACTGTCTGTGCCAAAGGAGCTCCTTTGTATAATGGTCTACTGGAAGCAAGTCACCTTCAGATGGTACCAGCTTTTTATCTTTCCCCCTTACTCCCCATTCCTGTCCATACTGTCCAATTATGCTTCAGTCAGCATTGCTTAATGGTTCAGCTGGGATTACTTCTCCAACGAACTCCTGAGTTTCACCCAGATTTGAGAGCCCTTCCTGCTCATTCCAAGAAATAAACATTCAAGAAATTCCTTCTTTTTAACTTGTCCCATGGAGACTCTTGGAGACTACATTCAGATAGTTGAGGTCCTCCATTATCATAATTTTTGCTGCCTCTCTAAGTATTCTGTGCTTAATTGCCTCTTCCTACTATATGACTAATAACACTCCTGTTCTGTTAAGCCACCTCTAGAGAAAATGGTTTGCAGCTTAATACCAGTAGCAGAAGAGGAAGAGGGATGACTTCCCCCTCTTTTATCCCATTACATCCGTCAGGTGTAAACTTAAGAAGCCAAATTGGGAGCCATTATTACATAAGAATTATTTATTTTACATAGTACCTAAGCTAAAATGATTCTATGTATAAAGCTATCCAGGCGCTCTTCTGTTTGTAAAATCAGACATCCAGGCATACAGTACTAGAGAGCACTGCAGCCGCAGATCATCCCTATTGCTACAGTCAGGATGGCCAGCAGCTCACCAGCCTTACTCCCAGGAGAAAAGTGGGATCTGTGTGCATGTGTGTGTTTAACTTTCATGTACACAATATTCATAGTGTGGACTATTTGCATATCAAAAAAAGCATAGAGATATTATGTCCTAGTACTGACTGTACCACAGCAATCTCTATATTTAGAATGCACACTGTGGAGATACTTCTCCAGCCTAATGGTAGAT
This sequence comes from Pezoporus wallicus, assembly GCF_028554395.1. Lineage (NCBI taxonomy): Eukaryota > Metazoa > Chordata > Aves > Psittaciformes > Psittacidae > Pezoporus > Pezoporus wallicus. The sequence goes on from NW_026635157.1 coordinate 4,754,419, forward strand.
GTTTACTTTTTAATACACAAGCTATATATAAAATGCTGAACTTGGACACCATGAGTAGCTATAATACAAATTACATGAAAAATGCTATTTTACTTCTGTCTTGTTTTACACAGCTCTGAGGAGCAGCAGATACCTCCTCTGGTGGGCCATGAAGTCTGTGGCCTGCCTTTCAAATTTCCGTACTGGCATTTATTGTTCTGAGGTTCAAATCCCTTTACAGCTGCGGTCTGAACAAGAAAAGGGCACTTAAGGGATTAAGACTACAACTTGCTCTTCTGGGTTACATTAAAATCCATTGATTTCCATCTGCTACTTGAACAAAACAGAGTGCATTTTTGATAAAAATAAAATTGCTTATTTTGGAGGAAATACATTAAATATATTTGATGTTTATGGTCTGTAAATTGGACAGTTCTGTTTTTCTTAGACTTAGTAATACAAGTACAAGGAAGCCACTATACTCAAAAGACCTATTTTCACCCGAAGCACAAAAAGCTCTTTCATTTTGTCATCAGAATCACTACAGAAAGCATCCCACTTGCAAGTCCACTTGCCCCTCATTCAGCAAAGCCCCTGTCCTCAAAAGCATATATGCCTGTGCTTGGAGCTCGGCATATGCACAAGCAGTGTTCTTAAACAGATAATCTCTTTACTTTCCAGGCTAAATAGGATGGCCCAAATATATAAGAAAACACCCAGTTTTCTTTCCTTCCCTGCAACACCTGTGACCCCAGCTTAAGCAGCTGGCTACAGAAGCACATGGAGCTTTGAACCACATGAGCAGAGCAGAGCTGCTAGGATACGCTAGCAGAAATGACCTCTTTGACTACTATGCACTATGGTTCAATTAGGAGCTTTTTTTTTCTGCTGCAGATGGAAAATGCCTGTCACCAGCATTTGCCCCTGTTCACATGAAACACAGGAGCATTGAAAGACAGGATTAGTAGCATAACTTCTCCAAGGATGCATCCAGAGGTGACCTCACCTACACATCTACTGCTTGCTCCATTATTCCCAGGGCAGGAACACCAGACCTACCTCAGTGATGCTAACCTCAGGTTGATGGTCTCTTCAGAACTGTACTTTAACTCAAATTTTAGATTATAAATCCTGTCAGTGTTCAGTCCAATGGTATCTGAGTCTTCAAAGGCTACCAAAGGGTGTTTCAGAGCAGACTGACTAATCTTTACAGAAAAACTGAAGAACAAATTGTGGTTAGGATTTGGAATACACTTTGAATAGCAAATTCAATAGGAAAAATGAACTAAGAAATGTATGCCTTATATGCTGTCATTACGAACTGCCACATGAGAACCTGCAGAATAGTTACCCATTTTTCAGTCTACTCACAGTGTCCAAGCAGCTTTGACATGCACTGGTGGTAATTTAGCTAATATTACTCATGTGGGCAGAGAAGCAAAGAATCATCTTAAAATTGGGGAAAATATCTGTAATTTTTCCTTTAAAATAAGGCAACTGTTGCTACAGAGAGACAGCAAACTATGGTTTTATCACACACAAACTGAATCATAGACTAAATTAATTTTGTTTTGAAATTGTGGTAAAATTTTGCAAATTATGGCAACATTTTTATAACACAGTATGATGGGAACTGTGCATATATGTTCTAGGGTAGCTAAATGCATAAAGTCAGGATGAGCCTTTTACAGCCAAACAGGGGATACAGTTGTACTGAAATTTATGGCAACTCTGTGGCTAGACTTTCTAACTAGCCTTAAAAAAAAGCCCAAACTTTTTTGTGTTCTATAGTAAGTCAAGATTACAAAGCCAGGCATTCAAGACTGAGGTAATGTCAGAATTAAGGCTGTCTGTTCAACCTTAATTTGGCCCCTTGTAAGCATGAATTATGATATTGCCTTTAATTAGATGATCACACATTTTTTCCTATGCCTCACTCATAACTCATGATGAATGCTGCTCACTGAATGATGAAACTATATTTTGTTTTTTCCTTGTGGTTCAAGGTGTGGCAGCCTGCCTTATTTACTGCATCCTATATTCTTCTCTGACAACCAAACTAATGGCTCCTTCACAGAGTTTTCTACGTAGTTTATCATTACAGCTACAACAAACTCAAACAAACATTACTAATTCCATTTCACTGCAGTCCTCAAGGGAAAGGCTAGAGTTTTTTCATTTAGTTTATCCACCTACAACCAATTTTCATTGCTCAGTTTCATTAAAGCTTTGCTTCCTTCGTCTTTGGTTTAGGCAGCTTTATCGGCAGCAGCTTTGTGGGGGTATTGACAAAACATGGAAACCAAAGACGGGATCCCTATTCTGGTGTGTGTCTTGGGTAGTCAGGACTGGAGAAGTGGATGGGCCACAAGATGGATTATTCCCAAAGTTGATAAACAATTTTGAGAATTACCTGTGCACTCAGGGAAGTGCAGGCATATTTTTCCTAAAATTTGGACAAAACCCAAGAGATTTTCCCCATAAATTCAGAAGTGTTGCTATCTTCCATCAATGCTATCCTTCTTTCAAAGACCCATCTCTGCAGCAAGAGAAAGTAAAGTCTTCCAGACATGACTTTTGTCTCCAGACTTGCACTTGAAAATAGATGACTTGTTCTGTCAAAAAGTTTTCCACCAAAAAAATAGTTCCCCCAAGAGAAATACCTTTCAGGGACAATTTCAGCCATGGTGGTTGAAATTTGGCAAGCTTACAAGTGACTTTTACTTTAGTCATCATTCATCCATCATCTTTCTTAAGACTGATGGACTGTGTAATTCTAAAGGGAATGAACACAGTCTAGAAGAGCTCACTCTGGGTAACAGGCCCCCAAGTTATTTATATCATGGTTCATACATCATAGCCTGAATTTAATGCTCTAAAATGTTTTTTTACTTCAAACATGATGATTCAAAGCTCATAGGAGGCGGAGAGCTTTCTGAGATATGAGAAGACAAATTGAGCTCAAATCATCTTGGAATACTATAAATTTCCTCAGACCAATGAAACCCACCACATTTTGTGTCACGTATATTGTTCTGGCTAACACTGCCAACCTCAAGGGCTTAATGGAGATCTAAGCTTGGTAGGTGCTTAATATTCACAGGTTCACAGATATCAGGGATTACAATTTTAAGGGCCCCTATGGTGTACCTCTGAAAGGGAGTCTTCTTTCACTTGGACACCTACCTATGGATTCAGCTATGCAATTTTGATCACTCATGCTCCTGTTCTCTTTATATTCTTACTACATTTCCAAAATCACCTAAAATTACGTTGTACTAGAAGAAAAACTTATCTTGAGCAGGTGCAAAACTTGCTGAGAAAGAAGAATCTTTCCATTAACAGCCAGTTTTTGAGGCCTCAGACATCCAGTGGTGCAATAAATACAGCAGAGATGTTCAGAGTGTGCTCTAGCAGAATGTGTACAGCTGTGCGGCATTCTGGCATTTCTTACTTTTATTTAACACATTCTTTCCATCAGAATGAATTCCTGAATTCAGTGAAGGAAACAATCCCTGTGAAATAAAAAAAATTGCAAAAATGTCCTAGACTTAACAGCAGAGCATGAGTTATGCAAGCTCTTCATATGACAAACAAGTCAACAAGGTTTGTGCTTTGGGTTTCTCACCCTGAGCTGCAGTCGATAATCTGCCACAATGGGATGTCTGTCATTGCTGCTGCTGATGTTGGGAAGTACAGCCAGATTCTTTTACACATTCATTGTCCAGCAGTACTTTCATGTGCTATCACACCTTTCAGAAGCAGTGACTTTAAGCAGTTCCTAGATCACTAAACATAACTGATTCCACATTTTCTTTCCTTACCGAGTTTTGAAAGCCTGTTGCAAATAAAAGATATGTTACCACCTCCAATATCAACCACCTATCACAATGAAGCCCTAGTTACCTGTGGCTAAAGCAACCATGTTGCAGTATTACTGTGCATATGTGATGCACAGCTCAGGTCCAGCAGAAGGTAATATCCCTAACACAAAGCCCCATGGCTACAGCTAATTTGCTTCCAAATTCTGCTACTCTTGTGTGTCCTCTCCCTCTGTGGTACCATCAGAGGACCTCCTTCTTCTTTTCTGGCTTAATGTTATTTCCATGAACATTGTAGCAACTTGCCTAGCTTTGAAATGTTTGCAACTCTTTGATCAACAGGTTAAAAATTATAGAGAGGACACACAGTCACAAAGACAGTATCATCACAGAGGACTTATTTTTTAAAGAAATCAACCAAAAAGCACGTTGTTGAACTTGTGTATCGTATCCTATGATAGCGTATACATAAATACATTTAACAAATTACTGTGGAGGCATGTCATGAGTTGTGTAAGGCCAGTTTCCCCAAGAACTGTTCTGGAACAGAAACATGCCATTGGAGCAAACCAGCAGAATCTGGTAAAGCCATTAAAACTCTGCAGAAATCCCTTTAATAAAAATCACACACTAACATTAACCACCTTTGAAGTGCTCTGCGTGTGTTAAAATAAATACACCTAGATACACTACTGAATGAATGTGATGAGAATACCAAGACATTTGGATCTTAAAGTTACTTTTTAAAAAATAATTTCTGGATGAAAATTATTCCATTCACTTGATTTTAACTCTAGATGATCCTTCTGTCTACTAGAGCTCCTTCTTGATTGTTGGATAATTAAACAGAATTCTGTCAACTGTTAAACTATGGCTATTGTTTTGCACCTGAATTCCTCAAACAGGCATGTGTTTAAACATTTGCTTACACGCCTTCCTGAAGCAAGGCTTAAATGCTGTCTCTGGTACAACACTAATGGCTCAGCCCATCTACTGAGAACTTACGGCTTGAAAACACAGGATCAGGTCTTGTACTGGGAAAATAAGAAAAAAAAACCCTCATGTCGAAATACTATCATCTACAGTCAACACTGGAAAATCTGAAAATACATCATTCAAATGACACCAATCCACCCATAATTTCAAGAATCAGCATGAAGAAACAGAAATGCTGGGATAATCTGATCTTTATTTAGGCCTATTTAAGAAAAGCTGCATCATATTCAGATAGTCTAACACTGCAAATAAGATTTCAATGGACTCAAAAAATTAACATCACTGATTTAAGGCAGCTGTTACATAGTGTTACATTAATATTTCCATCAGATTGAATTCTTCTTTGGATACATTCATGCAATTAACTTCTACCGTATTTTTACATTGTATTTTGAAATATATATTGTTTTGTTTCCCCACATTAGAACTATCTGGTTAAGCTTTTCTCAAGAAATACAGATGGATTCATTGTTCTTCTTGCTCGAAGTGAAAAAATTTAATGATTTTATGATTTAATGACTTATTTGATGCAAGGAATGCACATGAGTGCCATGGAGATAAATATACATCTTATATGTGCATGTTACATGCAAGAATGGAGAAATAGGAATGATGTTGAAACATTATTATTCTTAGCTAAAATCATTTTCCCTCCATATAAAACCCCCAAATATCCTTGTACTGAGCAGACTGCCTATTAAACTTCCTCCTTTCCAAAAGATTCCTCTCCATGCCAACCTCTGTTGGTGATGAGAAATCTTCTGTGAAGCCATAAACAATGCTCCATGTTGCCTCTATTTTTCAGTCCAATTTTGGCTTTTCTTTTCCTTCTTCAATACCTGAAAACATATGGAGAACAGCTTTTAAAAACTCTCAATTAATAAAAAATAAGAGTTTACTTACAGAGGTTCTTCTAATGCATTAATCTTTCTTTTGCCTTTATTGCACTTGTTTCTCGCCTACTTGCTCGCATGTGTTACCACACCTGCTGTGAACGAAAAGAGCATCTGCACACCTGATGGCAGTGGTTGTCCAGTCATGAACTGCTCAATCCTCCCTCCTGCCAGACCATTTTCAAATCACCCTAACCCCCTGATGCAGGCTCAGCCTTTGACAGTTGCAGGGGCTGGGAATAGTTAGTTCCCTCACCTTCCCTGCTGACAAGCAAACTAGGTAACATTTTATTACCCGAAGCTGAGCAGCTGACTTTCTTTGAAAGCAAGTTTTCAAAACTGTGTTTCAAAATTCAGCAGCTTTAAGACCCCTCCAGTTCAACACTGGATATTTAAATATTTGCAAGTACACGTCCATTTTTGGAGAGTACAGGAACAAAGAATCAATTACTGTTGATAGGGTTCCTCTCTTCTTGCAATAGCCATGTAGAATTAGGAGGGCTAAGCTGAGTGTACAGCTCCTTAATGAACTTATCTTTGCTGCAGGACTTGCCTCTTTCCTATGCTGAGTGAAGTCTGGGCTGGGCAGCAGATGGTGTTTTTTCTGGCAATAAAAAGATTCAGCTATTTCATATGCCTGTTCCTGGACAATAAATTACTACTGGTATCTGACAGAAGCATTGTTCTTCTCACTAAGCCCTCTCTGCCAGACATCTCAAATACAAACATTTCTTTTGGAGGTTTTCAGGCCTGATACATGCTAGAAAAGAAAGAGTTATGGGTACCGAAGGCAGAAGAGCAGCAATTTTTGAGAATGCTGAGAGGAAAATCCAGCAACAACTAAGATCACCTGCTAATGCAATACATCCATAGATGGCAGATACACTGAAAGTCACTTTAAAACCAGTTAATTAATTCCCATATGGGAAACAGTAAGACCCATCTGCAGCTAGAAACCACAACTGCAAAGCTGCCTTGCTGAAAGAAGAAACATGGAAACAAACGGGTCTGACACTGCCAGCAGTCCAAGTACAATGGTCCTGGGTGCTCCTGGCAAACCAGTGTAATGGACGAGCCACAGCTTAAGGTTTAACCAAAACAAGAGGCTGGGTCTAAAAGATTACAGTGGGTTTACAAGGCTGCTCCAGAGCCAATCTCGAGTCTTCTGCTTTCTGCTGGAAGGTACTTTTCCAGTAGTTTTAAATGAGCTACTTTATTTGCCTTTTAAAAGGAGCCTCTTTCCTTTCTTCTAGCACTCTACTGCAGATGCATCAAATAGATAAGCAGGAAAGCAGATACCCTCAAAACTGTAGACAGACACTGGCTTGTACAAAGGGCAAATTTTTCCTTGCCTGCCATGTTTGTGGTTTAACTCGGGAAAACTAACTGCAAATCATCTTGTCAGTAGTGAGGTTTTATTTAATGCATCTCCTGAGGAAAAGTAAAAACTCCAAACCCCAAACAACCCACTCTCGCCCCAGAAATCTCATGGCAGGCTGCTTTGATTTGCAAGCTTACTTCTCAAAAGCCCCTTTTAAATGTCTGATTTTCAAATAATATTTTCCCAAGTCTCACACAGTGACAGTCTGGCATTATTTTACATCTCTGCTGCTTGTGGTGTGCCTGCTGTATGCTTCAGGTTAGGTTTACACAAAGCGTTTCAAGCACAGCAAAGCAGCAGGTGGCTCCTGGCATTTTCTGGTTTGCAAGTGCTTGAGCTTTGGAGGACTTTGGATCAATATACTTTAACGAAATCAAGGAAATCATGGAGAAGATAAGGTGGCCACAGAGAATCCTGGAAGAGTTTGGAAGAATGACCTGATTGACAATAGCTCCTCTAGGGCGGAGTGCCACAAGAACCAGGGATTTCGTTATGCATGGAGATCTCCCAACATTTGTTATTTGTGGACTTGGTAAGAACATGTGACTCCTTCCCACATTATTATTCTTCATACAGGACTTATGTCAAGTGAAATTATTATTCCTTGTGGCTGCCATTTTTTAGAAACTTCTTTCCTGAATTAACTGAAGTATGTTAAATGGATGTGAATGTGACATCAAACTAAGGACTGGAACCATGCTTGAATACTGTGGCCAATGGTTGCTGGTTCTAGAGAAAAAATAAAAAGATAGTTCACGAGTCTTTAAGTAAAACTGCTTAACATACTTTAAGTAAACACTCAACCACCATCTAACATTAAGTTCTACCTGGTACTGGAGGACTTGTTAAAAAAGTTACCTGCACAGTAAATTACCATATGAATTTATGGTGTATTAATCAGTGCACACTAAGTTTTCCAAAAGGGGATACAGGCTGTTCATATGGTCCCAATATGTTACAGGCCAAGCAATGTAGTGACAGAATTCCTACAGAGCATGGATTTCACTCCAGTTGTGATTTGCGACTGTGACGATGATGAATGTTGTTTGCTTATTTAAGGCAATTTGATAAATGAAAAACATCTTTCATAGATTAAAGGAACCTCCTTCTAATCCTGTGTTTGTCTTATTTTCCCTTTTCCTCTTCTCAGCAATGGGTTGCCTAAGCAGGGTAGATAATATAGTCTGCACAGTTATGTTTACCCTGCACAAAGGTGATCATTCATTCTTATTATTCTACTGACATGAACATATTCATTTTCCTTGAGTAAATTTATAAGCAGAAAACACCTTATACCTGAAAATACTAAACCGATGTATTTTTATTTCAAAGTTTAAGCTTACTGTTAACAGCATTCCCACAGAACAATACTTTATTCTAGCTGCACCTAATGGGTTCATCATCTTATAAGTGGGTTGCAAACCAAGTGGGCTGCAAACCTCTCAGATAATTGCCGTCAGCTCTTTAATTAGTATTGGAAGTTAAATAAAAGAATATATATTCATAGCTCACCAGGCTTCCCAGCAGCTATTCCATTCATCCATCTGCTTTTAAGAGCAAGCAAGCAAGCAAGCAAGCAAGACGTTTCAGTGGAACTTCTGTCACTCCCCTTTGTTTTAGCCAGCTTAAAACCTTCTTGACTTCCGGGGGAGCATACGCAAACCCTGATGGTGTATTTCGTAAGTTAATATTTCTAATACAATACTCACATTTTTGGGTATCCCAGATGTAGTTGTTCAAGACCTCTCCCACCAAGTAGAACATGTTAATTATTACAGTAACGGCTGCAAAAAATACTACTTTGACACCTGGACTGAGGTGATCAAGAAGTGGGTACACCCACACTCCTGTGACGTGGTGAATCCAGCACACCCTGAAACAAAATGAAAATAACAAGTACTGACTCTTACAGACCTGTTTTTCAGAACTAGCTTGGGCTATAGGCTTGGCTAGTGCAACCTGAAAAGCAATTATCTGAAAGAACTGCAAGTCTGAACTGAACTGGAGCACCAGGATGACATCTACCAGGAACAGACATCATGAACTATGAAACCGTAACTGACTTCCCACATTCTTACTGCCTTGTTTTAAATTTTGCACGAGCACATGGTCAACTTTCATATTCTGATGCAGGCAGGTATTTCCTTGGTGCGTTTGTATTTATGAGGAACGCACACCCCTGTTTCCTGGGGCAGCATGGAAACTGCAGCACCTCTGTTCCAAGCAGGTTCTTTATCCAAACAGCATTCAGTGCACTCTAGGCTCTCCCACACAACCCAACTCTGCTTTCTGCAGCATCCTTCTTTCATTTTGTACACATTTGTGTTTCTGTGTCTTCTCCTTGCTACACCTGGCAAGTGCATGAGAGTTTTGGGGTTTGCCAGAAACATGGTTCAGCTTCTCTTTCAGAGAATAACGTCTCCAGCACCTGTGTTTTAGGTTGCTTCTCCTTTTCTTTCAGTTACCTGGTATCATTTGTGATCTAATAATTTTTTCTCTAGGTATGATAAACATAAAAAAAAAACAAACCAAAAACAACAAAAAAAGAAATCACCTCATCAGTGAAATTCTGCTCAGCTCCAAACTCACTACACAGTAAAGGCAAAGCAATGATAGTGGTTTCCTGGTGGCATAGAGATTTTTAGCAATCAGCTACAGGGCAGACTGTTGGTACACTAACCAAAGAGACAGTGTCAGCTTTACTGTGCAGCCTGAAGAAGTGCTCCAGGTATGTGGTTTCTGCAGTGGACACCTGTATCCTCTGAAGGGATAGCTTTTGTGCTGAGACCTTTTTGTGTTTGATATGTGGCGAGTGGTAGTGAAGTAAGAGGGAGCAGAGAGAGTCCATACATTCCAGTAGGTGGAAGCTAAGAAAGGCAAATGCTGCCAAACAACTGAGCAAACATCACAGAGGATAATCGAGAAAAGTGCTTAGTGGAGACAGGCTGGGCCCATGAGCTGCTGGGCTCTCTTCAGGAATGTAAATCTCTTCCTTTCCGACCTGGCAATTTGAGAGAGAAGCTCACAGTGAAGCACAGGTAGAGAAGACTCAGCAGCTGCACAGACTATTATTGATGGGGATTTCCATGTCTGTAAGATTTGCTTCACTTGATAATAGTTCTATTTGTTTAAGGAAGACTTTTGATCTTTAGATCAACAGTCACAGGCTCCTGAGGGCAGAGACACAGAATTCCACCCAAATTGTTATCATAAATACCTGTCACACAGACAGAACAGAATCCCTGTTTAACAATTCTCCATCGCTCTGGAAATGGACATGGTTGTCATAGCTTCCCTCCCCCCTAGAAAAGCTTTTATTACAGCCAAACAGTGTCCAAAGTTGGACATTTCATGTAGGAATCTACATGTGTCAGTAAATTAATCTGCATGATCTAACTACAGATTAAAACCCTTTCTCCAAATGAGTTCACATATGGAAAATAAACTCTGTACTTTACAGTTATTTTCCACATTCTTCTATGCCAGAATTAACCTGACAAGATAAAAGTATCTGAAAAAATAAAGGATTCCTGCATAACCCATGGTAATGGGACACCATGTTCCTCTTGATCAAAGAAAAAGGTGGGACAGTTAGATAGAAGGTAACGGGATGTCCTCTACTCCCAGGCTGGCTTAGCAGGGAGAGCCTGTTATTGCCTAATGTTTTCAGTTCCGTTTCATGATCATTCTGTGAAAAACAAGCTCCAAGAAAAAAGCTTGAAGAAAAGCCAGGTCTTCTTTTTCACTTATTTTCTCTGGTGTGATGAGAAGTGTCCAGCACTATAAAACACCTCTACAGAGGGACTTTTTTTAAGGAACCTTCTAAACTGCACCTATATAGCCACCTTCATGAACCAAGCAGGAGCTGCATTGACTAGAACGCATTTATGATGGAAAGAGGAAATATTTTCTAAATCCACCCAATGAGTCACTGAGGAGCTTCTGAATGTCAGTCATCTCTGGTTAGTTCAGAGTCTCTTGAGTTCAGCTTATGCACTCTGCTCTCTGTTGCCCACCCAGCACAGGAGCTCATTCATTGCTGGGTGATACTGCTCATGCGGTCGCTGAACCTGTTGTATGCCTGTCCCCGGTGCTGCCACACCATAGGAACTCATGCTTTGAGAACAAGAGGTACTGAGTGCCACTCAGGAGACAACAGTCACAAACCCACCTGATCAGCCACCCTGATCTTTCTTAAAATGGGCTTTACCACATAGCTCGCTACATTGGGATGGAGTAATATTAGCCTTCTTTTCCACTGAGCAGTGACACACTGACTATTCCTGTATTGTCTTTACCACAAATGGGAGCAGCAAAGGGATGACTGCTGCCATGGAAACCTCACCTGATGGCCTTTCTTAGTGGGTTTGTTCCTGCTTCAATACAAGCTATCATCTTGATGCTGCACAATAAAGGGCTGATCAACCGTAGGCATAAAGCTTCCAGAAAATATTGCCAATTACTGATGTTAATGAATGCCTTCAAAGCTGCAATTCTAGTAGTCATTATTCCTGTCCAACCTCATTATTAAATAAGCACAAGAGAGCATGAATTAAGATTTACTTAGGAGTGCTAATCTAGATCCAATTTAAGACCCTGTTACTGAACAGGTATAAAAAATGGGTCTCTTAGATAAAAATAAACAGAGGAGGAAAAGTTTAAGCTAAAACTGGATCGTCTACTTTTGAGAAGGTAAAATTAATTCGAACCTCCCTGTGTTTGGGTACCACGGCAGCCCACGTAGATGATATAGCCATGTGTTTTCAAAGATTAATGTGTTAGAGGTCATTGAGCTCATTTAGCCATTTGTTAGAACTGGTAAAAAAAGTAGGAATGAAAATATTCACACATTGTATTCAGATTAAAGTGTGTGTGAAAAGAAGTGGTGATTTCAGAAGTTTTCAACCAGTTGGTGTAGAAATCAGAAAAAGCTATTTGAAAACACACAATATTGCTTCTTTTTAACAAGTCTGTCAAAAATTTGGCTTTGTAATATTTGACTTTGTTTTTCACTTCTAGAATACAGTAGATGTTGTGTATCTCTCCTATCAAATGTATCTCTCCTATCAAAAACTATGCAGAGAAGATACAAGTACATTTATTCTTTGGCTATACATCTTCTGTATTGGAGTTATTGGAACCTTGTGGTTTATGTGTGCTCTACCTGTCACTTTGAGTAATGAAGCTGTTACAACAGCATGTGTACAACTTAGTCCTCATAGAAGCAAGCTCAACATGTGTGTATAACGGTGGATAACCATGACACCCAAAAGATTTTTCAATAGGAGATGTTGCAGAAAATGGCTGCTCCTTCATGATGGCTGCTCTCAGCTGCAAGACTGAATATACTTGCACAGGCATCACAGTATGAAGTTGCGGTCTGAACTCTGAGAGTCTCCCCCCATTTCCTGCCCAAGTTGAGTCCTTCAACAAAGTCCACAGCCAAACAGCAATCAGTAGTATATGTTCTGGAAACAGAAACTATAAAATGAGGGCTGTGTAACTTTTCAAGAGCAGTGAATGACAGGACACAGAATAACAGCACATGTCATAAAATGTGAAGAGCTCCCAGTGCTCGTCCTTATAACAGAAGAGCACTTCAACAGAACTCAAACAAAAAATCGTATCTGATAATGGAAATACCTTTCTGAATGATACCTAATCAACCTCTGGAATGCTGTACCCTATCTTTCAGCAATACATCTCTGAAATCAGGATATTCAAAAAAGTTTTCAAGTATACAAGTTTGAAAGTCTACTTAGTCCACTACTCTCTGCCATATAATGCAACTCTAGCAAGCTTCTGAAGTCAGGAGGCTGTACAAGCATGTGTACAAGAATGTGTACAGTCATGCTTAAGTGCAAAGAGTACATGGTATATAAACAATCAAGACTGAAGGATCCAAACATCTACTTTTTGACATAGGTTTTTGAAGAAAATTTCCCTTGCAGGCTGGTTATTCCAAAATGGCCTGCTAAATCTTCTCCTGAAGAATCTGACATTAGCCATTAGTTAGAGCCTGGATATGACTACTCTATGGATATGACCTCGATGACAGTTCCTTTCTGGTTACTTCTTGCAGCAGCAAATCTTTTCCCGCATTTTCTGTGCTGTTTCCAGTAACTAGTGGTGAGGAAGGCTGACCCTTCAGTCCCAAACAAATCCTAAGCCATTTCACATTGTGTCTACTCTTTACCAAACAACAGAACATGGGCATTTTCTATGCACTTACAAGATCTTTCCTAGCATCTCTTCCTTTTCTGCAGAAAGTGAGAACTTTACCCAGAACTATCCAATTGTGGAATGTCTTCCAGAGGAGGTGACTGGCTTACAGTAGCTGAGTCATTCAAAACTTCAATGAACAAATCATCTGTGTTCACAGAGTAGGGATCAATCCTGTGCCTTCAGAGGCAGGAGCACAATGACCCATACTAAATCTATTCTACTTTTGGTTTCTTACACTGACTGATGTGAGGCACATTTTCATAAATCCTTCTGATTTTTTTTTTCCTTCCCTCCCCCAGGAAACCCCAGGGGACAGCTTGTTCTGCAGCCAATCAGAATTATTAATATCTCAGCCTCATTAAGATGCTGGGCTTTTTATGATACCAGCCAACCAGGCCTAAATCACCTAAACCAGGAATGTGCATCATTTAGAAATTTTAAAGACTAAAAGATTAGTTCAATAAATAGTCATCAGTTAGGAAATAACAGCAATTATCGCCTCTTGTTCCAGTTTCTTATGCTGGATACTTCACTATCTGTGTGGTCCTGAACAATACATAGGTTGTAGAACAGCGCTCCTAGTGTGGAGTGGCTTATGCAGTCAGAAGATGACTCCTGGAAAACTGCAGCTGCAAACAATGTCACATGCAAAACATACTCAGCATGATATGATGCTGCCATACTCTGGGATGAACAAAGCTTAGCAGAAATTTGTGTTTATATCCAGGTAGCTAGAATGATAGAAACTCAGAAGATTTTATACATGGTGTTGTCATCTTTGAAATTCATCTATTCTGATAAACAGTATGTCATTTTAAATATAGTAATGGTTGCTATGCCTTCTTGAGCTATATTTTAAGGAGCTGCACAAGTAAGTGAGAATATATTATCCATGCATGTCATCTGTGATTGTACTGTTGCTTTGACTGAAACATTTGTGGATGTGGAGGTGGAGGGGAGCCAGAATGTATCAGTCCATAATGCCTATGTCTGACCTAACAGGCTGAGGATCCATGCAGCCTTCTCTTGCTGAAAGCACTTCTGCACTCACATCTTCCTTCTGGGTCAGGTACAGGGGATGCTAATCTTCTCCTGGCCTATTTCTGCTGCTTCTACTTCTTCCTACTCTTTCCTGTTCTCAGTAGCTCTGGCTCCAGCTCCTTCCTCCTCCTCTGCATTGTCTCATCTGTCACTCACATCTCCCATCAGCCTGTCTGTCTCTTTCCTCCCAGCTTTTCCCACTTACATGATGTCAGCTTTTAAGCTGCACATTTCCTTACCCATTTCTCTTTTAATGCATGGTCCTATTTAATCTCTTTTGCCTGCCCCAAGGACTTCTCACTTGTTTTTTCCCCAACCACCGATCCCTGTGATCTCTATTGAACTTCTGTTCCCAATGCTTGCTTCCAAAAGCATTCATGACTTCCTCCCCACGTACATACAGACCCTCAGCACACTTAGGCACAGCCTTGATGTGTCTCTCCTGCTCCATTGGCACCAGCAACCTCAGAAATCCTTCTGGTTTCTCAGTCCTGCCCCTCTTTATTGATAAGCCTGTCAATTCCCACCAAGTTTCACACTGTAACTCTTCACCTCTCTCTTCTGAATGTCGAGGTTTGTCCTAGCAGTCTGCACCCTTATCCCTTTGCCAGTGTTTGCTCTTTCTGATCTTCCTCTCCTTCTATGGAGAATCACAAGTGGAAATCTACAGCAAGGCTGACAGCATCTATCTCAAGTTAATTCCAAATTCTCAGTGTACATTCCTTTCTTAAACTTGTGCAAAGAAGAATTCAGCAAATTACCCCATCTACACGCTCTCCTTCAGCAAATCTACAGAACTCTCCTAAAGTCATTTCAGGAGAAACTTATTTTCAAATGAAAGTTTAAAGGTACCTAAGCTCTTTAAATAGATTTATTGAAGGAATGAATGAATCAAGTCCAAGCTTGGCACATGTGAAGGCAGCTCCTTGTGGATTTGAGATAGCAACAAGAGAGCAGATCAAGTCTTTTGCTCCCAAACACGTAGCTGGGCTACGTGTTTGGGAGAAAAACATGATTAGTGCAGTGGAGTCAGGTTCTTTGGGTCTGTTTTTTTGGCATGCTCAAGCACTCAAAAGAAGAGGGAACAAGAAAACCATTTTAAATAAACGTATTTGTCTCAGTTTATTTTAGGGACATATTAGGCTCTGATATTAGTTACCATGAGGTCATTCTTATTACAAGGAGCAACACATTTCTGGTTCTCTTCTGTTCCTTGACAACGAACCCCATACACCCATTGGCAGTATTTTCTGGTAGTACTGGCAAGCTTTTGGGTTTTCTTAGCACTGCCTAGATTTAAAAATTCAATGCAAATTGTGACCTTTTCAAGCCACGCTAAATAAAGCCAATTGGCCATTCCTGTCTTATCCCATGGCCTGGATCCTGAAAGTCCATGTATGGTGTGCAACAGGCAATGCAAGTTTGGGAATGCTCTTCCTGGGCACAGTTCCTTAAACGCAAGGGAGAGCTCCCCCCTCCAGGGAGTGCATGAGCTAAGCGTGCCTACTCTAACGCTCTCTTGATAGAAGGTTTTGCTCAGATGAGGATGCTTCTCAGATAACATGCCTCTGAAAAATACTCAGGGGATACAAAGTTATTTAGCTACATTCTTCCAACTTCAGTGATTCTATTCAGAACTGTTTGACTCTTTTCACATTTATCTAATATATATAATACAAGCTTGCTATTCCACCATCTCTTTCATACATGAAAGGTTCAGTCACATATGAAATAAGATAGAAAGTCCCCTCTGCTTGGAACTGAAAAAAATGCATTAAAAGAAGCAAACTTAACAATATCTTCCTGTGTGCTCCTTCACAGTACAAAGTGTGGCATGATACATAAATCATGTAGCATGGTAACAAGGTTTCAGCTGAGGGTGGGGAGAGAGTTCAAAATTCAAGGGCAAAATAGAAAATATCTGATTAGCAGCTGCTTACAGTTTATACTTAGAGAGTTGCAGTGAAAGCACTTATGCTGAGGGAAAAAATGACGTAGGGAGAAGAACAAATCTCAAGTGGCAGATCTGTAACTTCTAGGTAAAAAAAAACATAACCCAAGGACTAAGCCCCAGCAGGGGACCCATGGACAACCAAAAGTACAAAGGGAGGAAGTTCCATCAGCCTGTATGTAACTAGGTCATTTGCAGGTGTAGTCTCATTTTAATGCAATGTGCATGGAGGGTCTAAACGCTACACCAACAAGGGCAGCAAATCTGAACTAAGTAAAAGGTCTCGACCTTCATGTTGTCACTTAGCAGTAGGATAGTGGACCTGAGCTGTGAAAAGTAGGGGATGAAAGATCTCTCACTTTTCATACTTTCTGGTAGATTTTCCTAATCTGTGAATATGAGATATATTGTATTGATACCATCGAGCCAAGATTTGGCTTGCAGCCTCAAACAAATCTTGGATAGAGGCTTCAATAACACCTGCTGGCTGAAGACATGCACATCTTACAGATGATGGCGCAGCATAGCTTGTGTCTGCCTCCAGTCTTCCCTAAACACTGCCTCCAGTCTTCCCTAAACACTTTCTTTCATAAGAGTAGAAGGAGAAATGAGCTGCAAGTGAACAATTTAGCAAGATGACCTTTAGGCTGAGTAAGCAGTTGTCTCTGACCAGTTTCAGAGAAGTCACAACTTGGAAGGCGAGTCACTTGAGTGTAGCCGTATCCATTTTGGAAATCAGGCATGTGTAGCCAAAACCAATAAACAGCAAAAGCAAAGGGAGATGATCATAGGCTGGCTATTTGCTTAGTAGTTGATTTCTTAACGCAGAATCTGTTCCCCTGCTTTACTTGTCCTACAATTTCCTTTTACCTTGTACTTGCAGCTGTGGGATGTTGGGATGTAGATGCACTGTAGTAGGCAGGATCAAGCCACATGAATGTCACACTGATACTGTAACAGATTCTTGAAAGATTTTAAGACACTTCTGTTTTATTTCACTTCCAGAACTGGATCATTTCCACCTTCTATTCCTACTGAGTACTACTGCATGTGTTTACTCACATAACTCTGAGAAAACAGGATCTGCCATAGGAGGTCAGATCACAGGTATAGTAACTCTGCCAACCCGTCTCTAAGCACCCTTCAGAGGAAGGCTAGGAAATATCTCAGGCATTTTTATGTATGGGTTAAAAAAACGTAACGACTTTCTCCTAAAGGAATCACAAAGTGCCTTTTTGCATGAGGTTGTCCTTATCCTACAATTACAAATATTTCTATTATTTAAGAAGCGTGTGTATGTTTATAAAAGCAAATGGCAGAGTATGACTGTTGTCCTGGGAGACAGCACCCTACTGCAGCTGTGTTACTAGCATTTTATGATCACTCAGTATGTATGGATGCGTGTGAAGAACGGCCTCTCTTTCGTGCGACCACTGAAACAGTATGACAGTACTGCCTTGAGTCTGTGTTCCTCTCTCTAGTTTTACCTCACTTGAGAGGCAGAAAAGCAAGTATTATCCTCGATTTTGGAAAATACCCTCTTAGCTGAGGGAAGAGAAGAGAGGGTCATAAAATGTTTGCAGGAAGGGTAAAAGATAGATGGTATTAAAGGAGTATTGTAAATAAAACAGAAGTTTAGTGAAAAATACAATGCTAGAATGACCACAGTAAATTAACTCTGTCATGCAAATCAGGTGCTTAAATAGAAACTGGCCAAAGACTTAATTTAATGTTGTGTACGAAAAGTTATTTCTGTTTTAGTTTAATTTTTCACAAACATTTGCATTTTTTAAAACAAACTTCAGAGTGTTTGAATTACTGGCTTATTCTGTAATTAATTTTACAGAAAGAATTCATGAGCTAGTAAAGAAAAAAGACGGTGTTCTACCTTTTCTGTTGCCACTTAAATACTGATGCAGGAAATCATTTGACTATTCTCAATTTTATTTGATAGAACAAAAATCCTAAGCAATAAAACTAAGGTCCAAGAAAAACATTTAGCTTGAAAAAAAGGTTGAAAAATGTACCCTTGGAAAGACTACTGCTTACATGGGATTGTTCAACAAATTCCTGTTGTGTGAGGTTTGGCATATACTTTCTAAAAATATAAGCATTTGGGGAAACCAGACAAAGCCCAGGTCTTGGACCAAACCAGGCATGCAGCGTGAATCTGTTAGCGATTATATCCATAATGAAATATGTGCCCAAATTTAGCAGTATAAAATCCCCAATACAATATGAAAACACAGCGTGTACAGCCCTTACCATAAAATATAGCCAACAGCAAAGGTGCACACTGCCGCCAGTCCACAGCTCCTGCTGGGATACTGATGATGTGTTGTTCTCATCTCGATTAATACAAAGGGCAAAACTGTTGTATGCTGAAAAAGACAAAACAACAGGGGAAAAGCAGGTGATACAAATGATTCTCACTGCATTTCCATGCTAGTTCTACAGTAAGAAACTTAATCACAAAAACCTGAAGTCAATTTCTTGATGGTTAGAAAAACAAGGTAAAATGCCTCCATAAAGTCGATCAATAACCCAAACAGTATCGTCCCTATCATGCCCAATTGTTCAAAAGAGCAGCCGAAATCAGTGAGCAGAATGTGCTTTTTCTTTTGTCCAGGAATCCAAGGTAGACAGTGAGTAAAAAGGGGATATGGCATGAGGGGACATGGGGGTGCCAATCAGCCTTGCAGTTTGCAGATCCTTGCCACATCACCTCAGTTATTTTGACCATTCAAGTTAGAAGGCATTGCATCTGATTTTCAGAGACTCTAAGCACAAACAATACCAACTGAATGAATATAAATGGAGGTATATAATGTTTCTGAGAATGAGGTTTAAACGTATCTCTGTCTGGGGACTTGAAAACGGGATGTATTTTCAAATGATAGCCTCAATACCTCTGTTCCTCCATCTGTAAGACAGGAGCAATTATCTTCCACAGAAAGGTGTTGTGAATCTTAATTTGTTAGTTGTTGTGCAAAATGGTTTTAGATTCCCAAATGAAACATATGAAAGCCAAAGCTGTAAAAACCATTTTCAGCCACTTTATTTAGCTGTGAAACTCCTTATTTTGTCATTTTCCCATACACATTTCGTATACTGCCCCTTCTGAGAAGGTCTGTTCATCCAATTAATGTCAGCAGCATGAAAAATTGCATCTAGCCTGCCCCCAACACTCCATGTCTAGATTTCAGAGTGCTGGCAGGCATGAAAATGTATATAAGCAAAGAACAAATGTGCCAGGAAATAAACCCCATCATTTCTGAATACACAGCTCATCTAGGACCAACATTACTGGTGACTGAAGAAACATATGCTGCCTTGCAACCACAGGGCCAAATTACTGCTGATGTCCAAAGGGAATTACTTCAGTTAAGAGTTTCGTTCTGGGGCTTGGTGTGCCTGTGACTGAACTCTCCTGCCCAGTCCACAGGGATGTCTGCAGGTGTACTACCAGAAGGGCAGCCTAAGCACTAAACCAGGTTCAATCCTTCCTCAAGCACTTGATCACCAAATGGAAAGTAAGGTTATGGATTATGCTGGCCATGTTTTGCCATCAGATGTGCACACGTAGTTCTGGGGGGAGCTGGAGGGCTGGATTTGTAAGTTTGCAATAATTAATGCTGTAAATCACACTGATTTTCATCAACACAAAGACAGAACAGGCATGGAGTAGAAATATTCTTGCGTGGATTATCAGGTTCAAATGAGAGGAAAGAGTGGGGTCTCAGCCTTTAACAATTGCAGAGAAGGAAGAACTGCTTGAATGGGAAATGATAAGATAATGGAAATGCCCTGTCTCAGAGATGTAACATAATTTGAATTGGATAACTGCTCTGATTTTCAAGGCATTAGTAATTAATGACTAGCATTTGGCAAATGTCAGGTGGATAATACAGCAGTTAGGGGAGCTTTCAATTTCTTCATCTTTTAACAACTTGTTCCGCCCCCATTCCTTTAAACAGTATAAATCAGCATCAAGGGAATGCAAAGATGTTTTACATGTGGTCTGTGATAGAGGTGCCCACTATTAGATGAGAGGTCTGTAAACTGTGCAGGACTTTCAGAGTCCATTAACAGGGCCTGACAGCAAAGCAAGCCCTGAAGATTCACGTGTATGACTTGCATCTGTATGGAAAAGGACTTCATACAGAGATCAGTACCTCACTCTGCACAGCCCCCAAAACAGGGTAGCTGGAGGCTGTGCAAATATCTTCTGCCCTGCCTCCATAACCTCTTCAGAGAAAAAGACAGAAGGCAACAAAGACTATTGACTCCAACCCTTACCCTTGATATTCCTTGCATGACATATTCTTGTGATCCAGTCACTTAGTCTTAACTCTGCACTATATGGATAACGGTTACAGAACTTGTGAGCTCTGTTTCTCAATTGAAATTTTTACTGCTTTAGATACTGGCTGTTGATGCACTCTTCATTGATAACAACTCAACAGCTTGCCAATTAAAAAGTAGTTAAAATAATTTCAGCAATCAAGACCGTAATCTAGGTGCTTTTCTCCTTTCCCTCCTTCCAGTTCCTGTGGTTATATAATAAAATAGGTCATTATTTCCCTAAATTCTCACTTCTACTCTTTTCTAAAGGTAAAGGGGGGGAAGAGGATAATGAACTGTATCACTAAACAGTTTGTGTACCAAATCTTGTTAAAAGTGCAGTGCAATTAAAAGTGCAGGGAGAAAATCAGAGATCTTAGATCTTTAACCTTAGTCTGTTATAGTAAATGTCCTATGTAATGTACCTGCAAACATTGCAATTTTACATATCCAGAGTATGAACTTTGGTTTAAAATGTTGTAGTGAAACTGCCACTCTAAAAAGCTGTTTCAGTGCTCTACCCAAACTACAACCAAGATAAAATTTGCCTTCCCTACATTTCAGCCCCTCCAAGCCCCGTAATTTAAAAAACATGAAATTCTGTATGCAGGGATACCTTCTGTCAAACAGTGCCAATTAAAACTCCGGAGCTATAAATACCAAATTTGAATCAGACTGGCACCTGGACTGAAGCCTAGTTAAGGTGAGCAGGGGTCAAACATGTGAGTGGGATCCATCAGGGCTAAGAAAGCTGCAAGAGGCCAGAAATTTCATACTCACTCATGTTTTTGCTACCTGATTTCTGAATAAACTTGGGCCAAAGGGAATCTGAAGCTCAGAGAGAAAATACCACTGATGCTTCCTTGACCTGTTTGTTGAAGATCACGCTGTGCTGATCAAAGATGCCTGACTGGTATCGCTGGGACTGATCTCTTCTACTTACTGGCAGGCTAAAGGACAGCACATTTCTCACCTTGTTTGTCAAAGCACTTGGCAGTGCCTCTCAAGGTCCCACAACCCACAAGTGGGGAAGAAATATGGCTTGCCAAATTTCAGCTGCTGCTAACAATGCATTAAAACAGATCAACATAAAGAGCCCAGATGGATTTGCAGAAAGGTTATCATATGGAGAATTTGATCGAGGAAACACTCCAGAGACTGACTTCAAAGGAGCAACCTCCGAGTGAAGCTGAATTAGCACACACTGCAAAAAAGCCACCCTAAGAGCTGCAGTGGATTAATTTCTTTAACAATTGCCACCGCTTCCTAAGAGAAACTTTGCTCCTTACTCACTCTTTAAAAAGATGGTATTAAAATGCACATCCCTATGGTATATATGTGTCTAATGATATTCGGGACTGCTAAATCACAATTCAAATAGGCAGCACATCTGTAGTGTTGGCCTGAGAAGTTGAGCTTTGATGGAGGACTGTGCTTCCCCATTTTATGTGTGTGCTACAACAGTTAGTTGGAAAAAAAGATTTTATGCAAATCAGGTACAGTAAGTTCTGTAATAATCTTTAGGCAAATTAAGTGTTCATTCTTGAAAGACTGATTATATATTTTATCTTCCAACAAGTAAGTGCTGTTTAACACTGTTTTTATTAATACCTCACTTTGCCTTTTCTCCTCCCTTAGTTTTAAAGGGAATGTTAAAAGCATTTCAAAAGGTGCTAAATTGACAGCTTTGTGTATTGCTATTTTCTGTCCTTAGCACAAATACAGCAGTGCTATCTTCCCAAGCCACCCAATCTTGATCTGCAGATACTGTCCAGAACTACCTTTACAACAAGGAGTTCAGTCTAAAAAAACTTTTGCTTTCTCTGATGCCCGGTCAGTAAGCAGAAGTACCACAGGGATCTTGAAACCATGTGGGGTTCATGTAAATTGTAATTATAATTCACTCCAATGAACAGAAGACTGTGACTTGCTACTCAATTTGATCAGACTAAAAACGACAAGGTAGAGGACATTTTAGTTCAATATAAATACCATGGACCTTGGCTTCAGCATGCCATTCAGCCCATGCTCTTAAGAGTCATTGAAAGCCCATAGACAAGAAAGGAAAACTTGCAGCTTTCATGTCACTTTCATGTCATGCTTTCATGCAGCTGGTGGACTGGGAGCCTCCTGGAACTGCTGCCATTCTCTGCAACAAGGAGGCTGCATATGGGTTTTGATCCACAGAACCTGTGTAGCCAGGGAGCTGGAGGCCTCATCCCTTACCCAAAGCTTTGTCCATACCAGAGACTCTGCTCTGGCATGGGCAGCTGCTCCACCATCTGCTGGGGAAACTGCCCTGCAGCACACTGCCACTGTACCTTGGATGTACGCTGATATGAATCTGATGGAGGCCCCTTCTTTGCACCCTGCTGCGTGAACTGTTGCGCAAACTGCTGTGTGTGCTGGCTGCCTCTGCTTTCTGTCTTTCTAACATTCCTCTAAAGAATCTAATTCCCATCAGAAGGATGTTACCCTTCACTGTTTTTTTCTGAGCTCATGACCAGGGTACATGTTGTTAAACAGTTGCTGCATGTCAGAATGAGCAAAGCAATCTGTCTGCATCTCCTTTGACGTTTCAGGTAAGAAGCACCTTGAGATTAAAGGCTTTACAAAAACAACCATCAAAATGACCATTCCTCTTAATTTAGAAGTACTACCAGTGTATTCACCTTGGAAACCAATACTAATAGGCCTAAAAATCCCTACAGCTGCAGTCAGGGCCATTTG
Source organism: Pezoporus wallicus (assembly GCF_028554395.1). NCBI lineage: Eukaryota > Metazoa > Chordata > Aves > Psittaciformes > Psittacidae > Pezoporus > Pezoporus wallicus. The sequence continues at coordinate 4,777,780 of NW_026635157.1, forward strand.
TAAAGTAAAAGCAGTAATACAGCTGCATTTTCTGCATGTTCCTAGAATAACACCGAGAACGATATCAGAAACTAGTAAACCAAGGAGCACCATTATGATTTACTCGTTGAGGAACTTCTGGGAAAGGAACAGCTGGCAAGAGAGTATTTATGTGTCATCTGAAGGATGATACCTTCCACCAAGGCAGCCTAATCCATAAAGAGAGCAGCAGGATATCAGAGCTGGGTGCATAATAAATTGGAATCCTTGAGTGAGTCTGAGCCCTTCTGAGACTCAAAGTGCTGGTAGCACTTTTCCTCTTACAAATGAGAAATTATGACTATTAACTGAGACATGCTGATGCACAGGATGCACTCCAAGGCAGCCACAGACGGCTCGTTAATTGTTATTGCAGGTTGGAAGGAGGAAGAAGTATTGTATGAGCTAAACAAAGACCAATACCCTGTAATGCCAGAAAACACACAAGAGCCAGAGAGAACCATTTTCAATCAAAAGAAGACTGCAATGTTCTTTGAAAAGAAAATCAACACTTCTTTAATGTCATCCCTCTTTTCTGTAGATAAATACAGTAGACATGGCATATCTGACTTAACAGGAACTCTGTCACTTTCTCCACACATACCTAATTGTTGATGGATTTGTTCTGGTTGTTTCTGATGCATGAAGTACATACTACGTATCGAAATAATAGTGTCAATCTGATCTCACCCCTGTGACTGTACTAATGTCAGAGAGGTTATATATAGGTGTTTATCTATAGAATTTCCACAGTGCCAATCACCGAAGCACTTCAGCACCTCAGGAGCATTGCTAAACATACCCTCACAGCAGCCCTGATCTGTAGCAGCAGGATATCCTATCCACATTTTGGAGGAGGGCAAGATGGAGATGGAATGCCTCACCTGAGGGCACACAGGGTACCACTATGTAGAAATGAAGAATCACATTGTATTCCTCAGTTCCATTCCTGGGTGTCAGCCTGAGATGAGCAAGCATCAAACTTGTAGTAATAACAAATTTGGGTATGAAAGCCTACCTCCTCATTGAAGTTTATAGCTCTGAGACATCTTGGCCCTTTCAACAGCATTCAGCTTTTACCTTGACTGACCCTCTGTTCTGATTCCCCTCTGCTTTCGGAGGCTTCTTCACTTGCCTCCCTCTGAGCTGTCTCTCTCCCATCTGAGCTCCTGCTGCTTCAAGCTGCTTCTTTGTAGCTCCCATCCTACCAGCCCAAGTGATGGCTCTGTGCTCTCCCGGCCCTGATACAGCAGCTCCCAGGGCGACATATCCCTGTTTCTGTGTGGGCCTCTTTCAATCACCACAGGCCTTCCTCTCACATCCGTCAGGACATTTGGCAGGCACAAATAATGCCTTGACACATCAAAATCTTGGTCACTCAGACTTGAAACAAGATGATATCAGGGATGGGCCTGGCTGGGATGGGGCATATCTGGAATAGCAGAATTGTGCAAAACCAGGGTCTCACTGCAAGTGGAACAGTATTGTTACATGTTTAATTTTCTTTAACTTTCAATTTTCTCTTAACTTCAATATAACTGCTTTTACTGCATGCCATATATCCAGATATCATTAAATACATGCCAAGTCTAATGTCACGTAAGCCACCTCCCTCCTTTTTGCTGGGATCCCTTAACTAGGCTTTCTCTTCTTTCAGTGCTGTGCCCAAAGTCCCCAGTCAGCTCCTGACAATGTGCACTGCACTATTGTTAGGAGGCTTTGAAAATATAAGAGACTCAACAAAGCTCAGGTTCTGTGTACTCAGCACAGCTGATCAAACCCTGCAGACCCCAATTTTACTTTCAACATCAAGCCCTTATTTTTGCCACAAAATCCTTAGAAAAAACTCACTGCTAACAATGTGAAACACAGACACATGTACACCCTGTCCAAGGATCATTCATTAATCACAATGTTACAGTTTTTCTACATTTTTCATTCAGCTTATTTGCTTCTTACCCGTTAGAAACCACTTGCCCTAGAATTTCTTAAGCTACTATTTGCAAAAAAAGGTTTATTTAGGCAAAGAAATACATTCTTGGATCTTATAATTATCCTTAAAATCAATGTTTATACACACGCACCTACATGTATCACCAAGATTTCATTTGCATGAATGAATGCTAACTGTTTATGCAGGTCATGCTGAAAAAGTGCTAGTAAAGTCATTGAGCCTCACGGATTCCTAGCACAAAAATCTCTAAAGAAAGCCTGCAGATGTATTTTAGCAATGTTTTAGAACAATTTTACTCATACGGAAAATAGTATTCCTCTCCTTGAAAAGCCATCTCCTTCCATATCATTAATCCATCTCTCAAAAGGAGAAAAAAATCTACACCAATATGTTTTCTAAATCTCTTTAACTGACTTGAAAAATTTATCTGTACATAATACGTGCCATGGTAAATTCTAATATCTGGCAATTTCCCAGGGCTAGCACTAAGGTTTTTGCAGAAGGATATTTTTGGCTTCATGATAGCCAAAGTATCCTCTTTCTACCCCGAAGACATTGGACTCTGAATCTGTCACTGGTCCAGGACTGAATATTGCTTGTCCTGGGCTTTGGGCCAGTATAATTTGGGGAAAGAAATTCCACATTTGGGAAAATCAAAAAAACATTATTTGGCAGTTTCCTTTTCAAATGGTGGCTCTTTGATGCTGTTTGGAAATTTAAAATCTTGGAAGTGGTTACTGAGAAGATGGATTTATTGGGTGCTGGGCAGGTGAAGTAGCCAAAGGTCAAACTTTAATCTATCACATGATGACTGCAACTATCTGCAACTTGATACAATTTATCTCACAGATGTTGTAATTATCATTATTTATTTATTTACATTATACAAGCAAAATCCTTTAATAAATAACTCTAGAGGATGTAACTCCTAAGCTTTTTTGTTCTCATATTACAAAAAGCAGTAGCAGACTAACATGGGCATGGTTGCCTTACTGCACCCAGTGATCTGTCTGTAACCAGTTTTGCCTGAGGTGCATTGCCCTGTGTCTTTTAAACAGCACGTACTTCACTGCAAGGCAGAGGTGTATGAGGGAAGAACTTCTCAATCAACAGTGCACATGCCCCTGGCCAAAGCAGAGTCTAGAGGTAATATCTACTATTACCACAATATTACTAAGACCAGCAGTGATGTGCTTTCAGTGGGTGCCTAAGGTACTGACATGTGCTGGGGTGCAGGGAAGAGAGGGTAAGTGGTGGGGGTGTAGGGAAGGCAGGAGGCATGGGCTGTGGACCTGTATTTGTGGAGGGGCAGATGGGGCAGCAGGTATGGTTGGAAACCTTGTTGAGGGGTAAAATGAGTTTGCGCAGGAAGGCAGGGGAAGAAAGACAAAGCAGCCTTGCTTGTGTGCCTCCTAGAGCTGCTCCTCCTCTGCAAAGAAGGCATGTAAGCAAACAAGCCTGGGGAACATCCTGAACTGAGGTCTTCTGTCATGAAAACGCAGACATTCCCTATTTGTTTTACCCACTGTATGACATATTTTATTTAGGAGAATCATTCTGCTTCAAATACAATCAGTTCTAAATGCCCTTGTTCATGTTAAAAAAATTGTTATTTTGATTGATAGTAAATGCCTACACACCATAGTAAAGGCAGCAATGTTGGACACAAAGACATCACAAAATCTATAACCTGACCCTTTAAAGTCTGACTTGAACCATCAGATTTGACTTATGAGACTAGTTACAACAGTGCTTCATGCAAAAAGCATTAAGTTAATGCTGGATCAGGCAAAGTTGCCAAACACACCCTATCATAATTAATCAAGAATATTTCAAAACCAGATCACCTCCAAGAGGTTATTGATTTCCTGTCACGACACGTTTTCCTCATGAGGTGCTACAATGCTATGTATCTGAGATGTGCTGGAGTGTATTTTTCAGTGACTAAGCCTTGATCTATCTTCCTGGATTCCTGCCACTGGTGCACTGACATCTGCAACTACTCATGTTTGACAGTCTCATGCACGAGATATGTGGCTTCCAACTTGGATGGTATTAGTAAAGGAGACTTTCTGAATACTTCAAATGTAATTGAAAGCAGATAAATACAAGGGTCTCAAGAGGGTGGCATACTTTTTACAAATGGAATCACATTAAATCACGCATATACATGCTTAAACTGAGAAAGATCTCAGTGTTAACCAGTATAGTATGCAAGAAAGTGTTCGCCCTTGTTCTTAAATATGTATGAATCCTGATAACGTTACATCTTCCTAAAATCTAAATATACTGAATGGCTAAAGTGCGGTTTAGACAAGTGTGAAAAGGTACACATTTGGGGAGTAGAGCTGGGGAAAAGGAACATATTCAGAGACTGTCAGGTGTTTTGCCTTTCACCCATGCTTTAACTATGACATTCATGTCTTCTGTGGACCATCTCTGCCAAGTGATGAGAGCTGAAGATAAAATATACATCATGTAACTCTAGATTATGCTGTTACAGTGTCAAATGTCAAAAAATAAGAAACTGTGTTTTCTTTTAGAGCAAAATTCAATGACATTCCTTACATAGAACACATTTCTATTTACCCGTTTTTCTTGGTAAATGTGGACATTGATCATTGACATTGTAATCCGTAAATGTATTTCTGTACTTATTTACTGAATACTGTAAAATTAGAGGATGTAAATAAAACTGACATTAACACTGCTTGCAGTGCTGTACATTTCCTTACTTTTTTAGACTATGAACTCTGCAAACATATGTAATCTTGCTTTAATGCAGATAAGGCAGAGCTTGATAAATCTTTTAATGGGAAATGGCCTGCTATTTCCTGCTGTCAAATACTTGTTTGAGGATTGCAGTGATTGATGGGCAATATATGAGCATCACAAGAGGACTGCGATACTGAACATATGCGGTATCAAAGGGCTTCAGAAAGATCAGATTGCAGTGCAGCTGTGATACCCATACTATCAAAGCTATGGGTTTCTCTGGTTTGTCTAGCAGAGCCTGGCCTGATTTTTTATGTTCAGCTTAACTTTGATTTGTCTGTCACTACTTCCCTCATTAACAGCTAGGCTGATTTCAGTACACTACCAGTGACCTACACGGTTCTTCTATTTTGGATGTGAAACAGGAAGAAGAGCTGTAGATGAGATACGATTCTTCACACCACATGGTAGCATTTTTCATAGCAAGAAGGGGAGCAGAACTGTTATATGTGTAAGGTCAGTGGTTCCTGGCAGAGCAGTAGGTGAGTGGGAGGGTTGCAATGGGATGAGGTCTGATGTCTCCTACTCTGGAGAACCCTGGGGGAAGGAGGACTTCTTACTCTGCCTGGCTTCACAGTATCTCTCATGGAATAAAGTCCTTGAGGAATTCTGCTCCAGCCTCCCAGCAACAGAAATCAGCTGAGATATTAAGTATTTAACATGAAGTACCACTTGGTCTCCTTCTCAGGACCCTGAAAAATGCGGTCTGAGAGGTTCATCAGTTTGGTGATACTTTTGTCATAATACATTTTTTTGGTACTAGAAAATACCTGTATTCCCCTATTGCCACAGGAACTCAAGACGGAACTTCCTTTGCAGCACCTGCTCACAAAGTTGTACAATCAGTCATCTGTAAAGTTTTGCCATGTATCCTTTCAGCTGGTCTGACAACTTCTGTGCTGAGGGATGTATGTCAGCATTGGGACTGAGGTCACCTACACATGCAAGTGGTTCATGACACTTTCTTGAAACACAAGAAACATCTTTTTTAACTGTGAGGTGATCGCACACAGAAAGTAGTTGCCCAGAGGGGCTGTGGGGTCTCCAGCCTTGGTGATATTCAAAATCTGACTGGACACTTTCCTAGGCCACTGGCTCTAGCTGATCCTGCTTGAACAGGGGAGTTGGACAAGACAATCTCCCTCAGCCTTCTCACCTCAGTAACTCTATGATTCGATGACCCTATGTCCTTAATTTCCTGGCTGTTATGATCATTGGCCTTTATATACAGTCTTGTCAGCCCTCAGTAACTCGTCTTCCATCTCCCCTCCCTGGCCAAAGCTGGTTCTGTAAAAAGTTGCTGCATCTTGTACTTGGTCTTTAATACTATCCCCTTGGTTCTCTGGGGTGAAAGCAGAAAAGGAAAACTGAACCACCCTGACCTGCAGTATTTCCACACTGTGCACTTCAGAAGTCTCTCTTGATATCTGAGTATTTTCTAATTAGTCCTGTAACTGTCACCATTTGTAGCTGAGGAACAGAGAGATGACAGGAAGGCCCCAGTTCTACATGTGGTTTCCTCACTGTTAATGATCACATTGTGTGTGAACATGTGTCTGAGGTGGAATGGGAATGCCTTTCAGATGAGAATGGATCAGCCAGTCACTATTTTGCACATTTCCTAATGTTAGCTGTAACATTGCTCTGTTGCAACTAAAACACTTGGAGTGACTACAAGTGCAAGAATTGCAGAGTAAACCTTTACAAACAAGCAAGATCACTACGTATGTGTCACTGAAGAGGAGTAACAGTGATCCTGAGCTGCCTGAGACTATCTGATTGACAGAGGCCTTATACTGCAGAATGGCAGCTGCTGGAAAGGGGAAAATGCACATTTAATTAAGAGCAGTCCAACTCCACAGCAGTGATATTTTCCCCTGGGAGGGAGCAGTAAGGATAACCTCACTGCTAAGGGAAAGACCAGAGAATCATCCCAAGCACACACAGCTGGAGTGCAGGTGTGGGAACCAGCATGGTGGGCACAGGAAGCTGGGCAAGAGAAGGAAATCTCTTGAGAAGAGCAGAGATTTTAGATTTGGGTCTGCACCAAGTCAGGACAATGATATGGTGGAGAAAAGCAAGGACGGCCTGGACTGATAGACAGCCTGACAGAGGACTGAGCTAAGAGCATTGCAAAGGCATGCCAGAAGGAAAAGAGACTTGCGTAACTGCTGGTTTATTCATCACAGGCTTCCCAGGGTAATTTTTTTTCCCACCAGTAGGGTTGTCTTTTCTGCAAGCCCCCGGAACCACCACTAGCAAGCAGTTAGGCACTACTGCTTAGGGGCACTCACACGTATAATTCACTTCTGCAAGTTTCTAGGTGGGATCTTGTGCCAGTGTTATTTTCAGCAAGAACAGCTAAGTGATCGAACCCGGCCCACTTGATTGGCAGCAGTGCTGGGCAGAAAGGGTACATAACGCACACCCACACCAGACTGTGTGCTCAGCACTTTTGTTTCTCTTCTGCTGCCGTTGCTGCTGTGGTACATTTTTAGTGGGTTGCTAAACCTTGCATTGGCATTTCTGCAGAAGGTACCTGTCAGTACACTGGTATTAGTGTTTTAACACTTGACCTATTAGCCCACCTTGTTGAGCAGTCTTCTTTAGTCCTATAATCAACTTCTTAATGCTCCCTGCTATAGAACAAAATTAAAACATAAAGAAAAGCCTGTTGCACTGACGAAATGTCCAAGAGCTGTGGAAATACTATAAAAAGACTTGGCACTATACTACGGTCCTTAGACAAATCCTGAACTTTAAACAGCTCTCCATTCTCCAGTGCATGATACTGCTTTCTCATCTCAGGAATATCACTTACCATTTTGCCATTTCACTGCAAAAAAAAAAAAAAGCATCAAAACAAAACCAAAACCCCAGACTTCTTAGCAATCTGGGACAAAGAGTACATGAAGAGACTCTTGGTAACCCAAAGCCACTATGGGATGAGCAGGAATTGCCACAATGTAACTCCTTGATGGTGGTATGAACATTAGTCTTATTAATAATTAAAATAACTTCCTATTGTCAGTATGCTTTATGAACACTTCAGTTGACCCTTATAACATTTCTGTGAGACAGCGGAGAAAAATTAAAAGCACTTTACCAGCAAAGAAATGCATGCAAAGAAAGAAATAGCATCTTGTCTAAACCAAGGCGATAGGCAGTCACTGATGGATTTTGTATTGGAATGTGGGTGTTGGTGATACTTTTGATGCGCAGCCCACATCACCACACCAGTCCCATCAGGAGGTCAAAGTCAGAACAGTTCTCGTAGGAAGTCCACAGCTACTTAAGGGCTTAAATGTACTGACCTCATACATTCATGGCAGCAAGAGAAGAAAATTATGTGGATAAAATCCAATCGTTTAGGCCCCTAATCAAAGCAGATTATTTCAAACCTTTATATTAAATGTGAACCCACCTCCCTCTCTGTCAATGTAGACATGCTAGAGAGAACACAAAAAGGCCAGAGGAATACTTGGACTGTTGCCTGTGAACTTTATTCTTGTTCTGACCCCTCTCTGCTAGTGAAAGCAGAGAACAACTGGGAGCTTAAAACTAATGGACTTCAGCTTCACAGCAACTTTAGACAGGGTGCATGAATTTGAGCCCAGGCTTAGCAGCCTGCATCCCAGTGACTCATACAGTTGAGATTAAAGGATTCATGACATGCCTTCAGCTAGGCATATCTTGGGAAGCAGAAAGGATGCAGGAGTAGCTTTGGGAGCCAGAACATCACAATGATATTTGGGAAGAAGTCCCTGTACAGTTTCCAATCTCCTCTTCCCAGGAAAAGTTGACAATACCTTTAGGAAAACATACAAGCCTGAAGAAGCTAACAGAAACTGCATTTTGGTGTCCTCCTCCAGTCTGCCTTCAGATGGGATCAAGGGGCTGAAATGACTCTAGCCACATTAGTGGATGACCTCATGGTGGCTATGAACATACCACAAACCTCTATGCCACAACTGCTGTCTAAACAAATACTCCATCTCTCCCACACAACAGCTGGGAACCTAGCAAACACCAACCAGCCTCTAGCACCCCTGTAAGGCAGGAAAGCACTGCCAGTGTTTTGAAAAGAAAACTGAGCTATCAAAACTGTAAATTTGCACACAGTACATAAGCAGCAGCATTTAGAACTGCGCCTGGATCCTTCGGAAACCTTCTCTACTGATCCTTCTCTGCTGGTAGCTGAGATGCAAGATTCTTCCCCGAGGCAGAAGGTTCTTTCTCCGTGTCAGGGAGAATGGGCATGAGGGCACCCACCTGAGCTCTACTTCACAGCCTGGTGCTGGTGACTGGGAGACATAACACTGCAACCACTGCCTTCACCTGAGAGGGACTGAAGGAGCTCTCCGATGTACTTGACCAGCGTACTTTACAGATGATGGACTGCTTTAGCCAAGAAGTGGAGAGGCATTCTCACTGTGCTTCTGGGAGAGGTCAACAGCTCCTCTATCCAGTAAAACCTTGTCTGAGAGTTGAGAATTGCAGACATTGTATTAAATCAATTATTTACTGCTGCTTTTGTGGGGAGAGGATTAATACAAAAATCTTTCTTTTTTCTTTTTGCAAAATTAAAGTAATATGGATTTATTTAGGCTTTCTTTTTTAATCTTTAAAGAAACCCACAATTCTAGTTTTTCACCTTAAAATAAAAAAAATAATTGAGGTATTTATTTGATTCCACCTGAAAAGCCGTTTTTCTTTAAAAAAGTAGTCTAAATTTAGTATGTGGCAAGCTCTGGAGGTAAAGTTATTGACCAGTGATGTTGAAAACATGTTTGAATGACTACTAGTATTCCTTTGTGGAGAAGAGATGCACCTAGTGAGACTGAAATATATGTGGAACAGGAGAAAATACTTGGAAGATCTTGCTAAAACTAATTTTTCATCAAGGACATTAGCACTCTGTTTATCAAAGCATTTAGAAAGCTCCTTAATTCTACTGGACTCATTGCTAATGTGCTGCCTATATTGGGGCAGTAATAATCTCCCATTTAATAGGAAGCCACATTCTTGCATTCTGTGTGAGGATTTGCAAATGGCAGTCCATTCATTTATCAATTCCAGATGTATTTAATAGTCTTTCAAACTGAAAGTGGGAAAACAAAAATTGGATTAATTGTAATACAGCAACAGTCTTCAGCACATTATGCCAATGTTTTAAGCCCTCTACGAACTCCTAAATCACTTCAACTACCATTTTGGTGCCTTGTTTGTATGTAGAGCAGGGAAACCTCCAGTCCTGACTTTATTCAGGATAAGCCACCACCGCCTGAAGGGCTCCTTCTTTTCTTATTTTTCACCTGCCTTATCTCTACAAAATCTCTCTTTTCCTTTCTGCTTCCAGCCACACACTGCCTGGATGCTACTCTGCTTCTCTATTTGGGCTGCACAGAGTGAAGATGGATGTTAACAAGGGCTTCATCAGTGCATTTCCTGTCTAGCTTTTGGTAGGGAAGAAATTCCCTGTCCTGTTCTGTCTTCCTTCTTCATGCTCTATTCCAGTACCAGACACAAGAGAAGCTACCACTTCATTCATTACCATAGGAAAAAGCGGGCTTTCCAGAGACAGTGCAGCTGTGAAGTCCTCCAAGGTGGACAGATCATGAAGGCTGGAGAAAAAGCGTTCTTGTGGAGTGGCAGAAAAGTAAATGAAGCACATAATTTGTGTTTTTAACACTGTGAAAGGCAGTATTTTCTCAGTCTTCCAAGGACAGGATAAAAAGAAAAAGGAAGCAGTGGCAAAAAACAAACCAAACAACCACACAGGGAACATAAAGGGCAAGGCAAAGAACAGAAACCACTTAGAGACAATGCACCGCACATCACAAATGCAGTGCATTGCAGTTAATATGGCAGAAATATGCAGTTAATATGGGACTGCAGTTAATACGGCAGCTCTTGCAATTAATACGGCAGAAACTATTTTTGCTCCCTGCTAGCGTCTCAGTGAGAGATGGGCACCTTACCTTGTATCTCAAGCGGGCGTATGTGAGGCAAAAGCATACAGACAGACATAACAGAACAGATGGAGAATGTATGAGTCAAAATGTGCTCTGTAAACAGAAGTTACAGAAGAGGATAGGTGGAAGAAGACTTTTTTATTAAGTGCCCTTACCATTTCCTTAGGAGCCTATTCCTTTAGCATACGAAAACAGTCCTTCTTGTAAGGAACTGAAAAATATTTGTTATACTGATTGCTTTGGGAGAGATGTTAAGTTTTAGGAACCTGGTAAGATGAAAGCTCCGCACTGCTAATGATATTTGCATAGGATGTATCTTAGCCTGGAGGCTGACACAGGCTGACTATGTAACACACAAGCTGTATATTTCAAAGAGAAGACATACAGATTTCCACCATTTTCTCATTTCTGTTTCAACTCTTCATTCTTTTAAATCTCTTTTTAAGAAAGAATGAAAGATGATGAAAGTCTATGGATCATAGAACTATAGAATCATAGACTAGTCAGGGTTGGAAAGGACCTTAAGATCATCGAGTTCCAACCCCCCTGCCACGGGCAGGGACACCTCACACTAAACTTTTCTTTTTTTTGCATTTGCAGACATGAAAAAGGAGAAATCATGGGGAGAAGGATAAAATGGGAGGAGGAAAAAAACCCATAATTGTAAGAATCCAAACCGCTGAAGTTTAAGTTTTGATGAAAAAACAGATTTAGGCAACAATTATGAAAATAAAGGTTCTAGGTAAAGACAGAAGCTCATTTTCTGTTGGAATAGCTTTTACTTATTCTATTCAGCTTTTGATACTTTCCACCTATAAAGTGCCAGTCAGTACAAAATTTAAAAACTCATCATGTTACATAATGCACTTTAATGATGCACCTTGCAAATGGACTTTAATAACTTCCATACAGAAATACATTAGTGTATCTTGCACATACGAAACTCCTACCATTTTAAACCTAAGATAGCAGCAATCTTAAAATGTCATGCACCTCCAAAATAGCAGATGCTGTTGATTTCACTATAAGCATGTATTTAAGAGAGTTACATGGATCTTCTTAAGATCCTGATGATGTAGATTGGTTTCTTGAGGTGCAACATCTCTTTGTAACATTTTCAGAAAGCGCAGTGCTTTAAGTTTTTATTAAAGCCTACGTGCAAGCACACAGTAAATATATGTGCTTCCTGGAAGGTCAATTATTCTCAAGGTCTTCACTCAAAGATGAAGTCCTCTAAGATTTACTCACCTTTCCCTCCTTTCTCTTCATCATGTGTGAATGCTGACATTTGTTTGCTGAAATGATTAGTTAACTCGAAGGCAGTGTTGCTATATTTTACCTACCTAAGGAATGTCCAGCAAGGAAAGCTTTCTTTATTTCCCTCAAAGCCATGTTGCCGCAATATTGTATTGCATTTGATACAGTCAAATAACTCTTGCAGTCCACATACAAATGGAAATGATGTTGCCTCTTCTCAAATAATCTTTTTCACAATGGCTGGCTTATCTAAAACCACTTAGATAACCTTGGTACAGTTTAGATATACAACAGAATTCAGCACAGTTGAGTGTTTTTTGCCAAATGTTATTTTTTAACACTTCCTCCTATGAATCCTAAACCATTTTTTGTTATTCATCTCACTAACCATTCATGGATGAATGGCAATTGCTGAATGTCTTAGAAACAACACCTTGAAAATGTCATTCAAATCAATTTTTCAACAGCATGAGAGGCTAGGAGGTAATTCACACTTCTTTTATAATAATATTCTATAAGAGGTACTGTAGTCATCTGCCTTCCCGCCAACCCCTCCAAAAGCAGAAGATTATAAATTCACTCTGATTTAGCACAGCCAAATGTACCAGGTGGAGAAAAACACTACAGACAGAATATGCTATCAAGACTGGTAAATTATGAGAAAAGCCACCTCCATTATTGCCCCCAAACTAACCTGTGCCTCACAGCTCAGCAAAAGCATGGGAGAAGAATTCTGCAAGCCAAATCCAGAAAATGTCTTTCCTTCTGTAAAGGGCCAGCAACTTCAGAAGCATCCAAGCCCAGCATCTTCAACACTTCTTTTTAGTATGAGGAGTTCAGAACCCTGCTTTGGCCTCCTAAATATTAGCTACTGATTAATACCAGTATAGTCACTTTTCCTGGAGTGGTGTACATACCTTAACTGTTTGCTGAACCTCTCCTGATCCTCAGATGTCAAGACAGCATTATTCCAGCATTTCCTTGTTTTCACCTCTGCTATGATTCTAAAAGTAGCAGCAACTGAAGCCCCGTAGCTGAGACAAGGAACTAGAGACCCTATGGCTAAAAGGCTGTCTCATCTTTTCAAGCAGCAAATGGTGAAAAAGGAGATACCAAGTAAGAGGTTCATACCACAAGATCCGTCCTGCATCTGACACTTTAGATCAGTTTCTGCCTGTCACCTTGTCCCCAGAGCACCCTAAAACAAAGCGACAGCAGATTTGAGCCATGGCTGAGGAATGTTCGAACCAAACCCAAACTATATCTTTTCAAAGACTGCCTGTGTGACTGAAAGCGTATGTAAAAAAGCACCAGCACTGCTATTGCTAAGCTAATATCCATGGAGTATTCAGGCTAAGATAGGCCAAAGAAATAAAAAAAAAAGAGGGGGAAATATTGCTTCTTTTCTCTAATCAGACATGCAGACCAGGCATCTTCCTGTAAGTCAGTTCCTTTCAGGCAAAACCTCTGATAAATCTTACAGCTAAGGGCAAATCCACTTTTTAGCATAACATTTGAACCTGAGCTCATTGCTTCTGGTGACTTCACATGAAGGATGCTGGCACCACACAGTCAAGGACACTGTAGCTCAAACTCCTCTCAAGGTGCATGCTGCATAATCTCTCTTATTTGACGTACAGAACTGCAGGCACTTGCTGTAAGCCTCAGCCTGACAGGGCTGATGGGAAGGGTGCAAATACTCTGCTGTACACAGGGCCTTCTCCAGCTTTCCTGGTCAGAACAGTTTAACACTGTCAGTCTGATCAGTGCCTCACGTAGGCAAAGATTTATCTTCCCTTCCATCACACCTGGAAGGAACAAAGCTGACTTGAAGGCCAAAAAAAAAACCCAGCCTCTTTCAATCTTTCTGGTTTTCAGCATGTTGAAGGAGGTGATCCTGCCCCTCTACTCTGCTCTTGTGAGACCTCACCTGGAGTATTGTGTGCAGTTCTGGTGTCCTCAACATAAAAAGGACATGGAACTGTTGGAACAAGTCCAGAGAAGGGCCACGAGGATGATCAGGGGACTGGAGCACCTCCCATATGAAGACAGGCTGAGGAAGTTGGGGCTGTTCAGCCTAGAGAAGGCTGCGTGGAGACCTCATAGCAGCCTTCCAGTATCTTAAGGGGGCCTACAGGGATGCTGGGGAGGGACTCTTCATTAGGGACTGTAGTGATAGGACAAGGGGTAATGGGTTAAAACTTAAACAGGGGAAGTGTAGATTGGATATAAGGAGGAAATTCTTTCCTGTTAGGGTGGTGAGGCACTGGAATGGGTTGCCCAGGGAGGTTGTGAATGCTCCATCCCTGGCAGTGTTCAAGGCCAGGTTGGACGAGGCCTTGGGTGATATGATTTAGTGTAAGGTGTCCCTGCCCACGGCAGGGGGGTTGGAACTAGATGATCTTAAGGTCCTTTCCAACCCTAACGATTCTATGATTCTATGTTCTAGACAATTCACACAGTCTTCATCATGGGGCTGAGGAGCTCATCTCATGCTCACCTGAAGATACCCTATTCCCCATAGCTCATGTGTGAGCACTCTGGGCTCACATGTGCTCCCATGTGCTGGAAGACATACCCTGAGAGAGAAGGGGAGCTTCTATGGTGCCTAATTTCTGGGCTGCTGCAGGGCCACATAGGTCCCTCCGGTAGTCCAGGGGAGCTTCAGAGACTGCCCAGCTGGAAAGTAAAGCTATGATGTCTCAAGAGTACTTTTTAAAGTGAATTGCTCATGTTGTTTATAGGTTTGGACCTCACGATTTTTAAAGCAGTTGAAGATTTAACCTCCCCATGGTGCTCCCTAGCAGCATTGCAGCAGCTATTGAGATGCTCACACGTTGTCTGCCTGTCCCATCAGAGAATACTTCCTGTTAAAAGAATTTTTGGCTCAGCTGCTTCATTTTGCACAGGGAGCAGAAAGTCGATGCACAGATTAGCAATGGATTTTCTAAGAAGTACCCCACAAATCAGGTCTCCTCTCTCTGCTTGCCTTCACATTTCTGCTGGAGCCTCTATAATTAATTTAAACAGCTACAAGCACTTCTCCTCCTCTCCTTTTTGATGCGAGCTGTTCCAACAGTCTGTGCAGCGAAGCTGCAGCAATTTCAAAGGCTTCCGCTCCCTGCGCAGAAGGGAGCAGCTGCAGGAATAGCTCTTTGAAGAGGAAATGGCACCCAATGGGACTGGCAGGCGGCTCTGAGCTGAGCTCAAACAGCCCCCAAAGTCCTTGGGAGCATATGAGGACATCAAAAGAGGAAAGATCGAGGCTCGGAGAAGCCTGAGGAATTAATTTAAAAGACTCCCCCCCCCCCCCCCCCCCCCCCCGAAGCTTTCTCCTATGCAAGCAGCAGGGTCTGAGAGGAAGAGTCTTCCTCACCACGTTTGGCTCAGATGACCCTACTCATATTGAAAAGCTGGAAATAAGAGCTGAACATGAGGGTGGCTGCATTCTTGGTTTATTTATTAAACTATAAGTGTATAAATATGTATACAAACACAAACATATCTATACAAATTTTGTATTCCTGTGCATTACTAAAAAGCTACTATATGCCTATTAATATAAATAACCATACTACCATATTTCAAAGTGACTATAAACCACTCATCAGGCTTCATGCATGTTTAACTGGTTAACTGATGGACTCACTGATGTGATCCATCTCAATGAAACGGTACTCTTTTATGATGATTGCAAATATATTCCTGTTACAGCGCAGGGCATGCTTTCCTACTCTATTTCCTACTTTTCCTATTCTATTTAAGTGATTTATAGCAAATCCAATAGACTAAATAAATAAATAAATGTTTATTTCATATATATGTAATCATGCACTGGTACATATGGACCCTTTCTGTCCCCAAAGTGTGTAACATCACTGACTTAGAGCTGAACTTTGTCATTGATGGGAATTTCTAGTGCTGATTTAACAGGCTTCAGATCTAATGGGAATACATCCAGTGAGGCCTGTGCTGCTCTTGCAGGACTACCCCAGCTGAGGGGCAGTTCAAACAGCAGTCAGTTTTCAGTAGCAGGACCACAACAACAGCATGAGACTAAATGCATGTTCTTTTCTGAAAGCTGCATGCTTCCCTAATTACTTACATATAAATAGATGCCATTTTACTACACTCTGCTACCGTGTGTAACCAACATGTTGTCTAGAAAAAGAACTGACAACACATCCTGCAAATGCTGCTTCTTTGTCACATTGCACTTATTTATATACCCATGGCATCAAACTTCTCCATCTCTGTCCTCTTAACTGGTAAATTCTGCCTTTCCCCATCAATTTCATACCCCTCTTCTCACTTTTAAATGTTGCTTTTGGACAAATTTAAGTTCATAGGCATAAAAGCCTGGGTTAAACTGTGCACAGACCTACTGTGCATGCCTATTTATGCCTCACTTCTGCACATCCACGGGCAGAGATGTGGAGAGCCCTTTTTTTTTGAGGCCGTGCTGAGTCTGGCAGCACAACCCTGCATCCTGGCAGGAAATGCCCTCAAACAATTTTGCTCTATTAACGGTTTTGCTTTGCTATTAACATTATGCCCCATTGCTCTGATATCACCCAAGAAATTATGATAAAGCACTGCATTGTGGCTATTTTCTTATATGTTGAACGGAATAATGAACGTTATTAAAAACACTTCACCTTTCCTAAGCATATGGGCTACTTAACTGAGTTACTAGACGATGTGGAAAATAATATAGGGAACTAAGATGAGATCAGGTGAATAATTCTCATTTGCACTTTTTTTTAAAGAGCAAGGTTTGCTGATACTGCTTGACACCTCACATCTTAATTGCATTTTTGAGTTCTGACAGGGTTAGTTGTTAAGAGACAAAAACTCCACAGCCAGTTGTTTATACTTCTGACAGCAAAATTAAAATGCAGAGCAGGAAATAAACTGAAATGGTCTCTACTTGCATAGAATATAAACATTCTGCTTAATTAGGTCACTGAGCATATGCTTGTTTACTTGGATATTTTCTCTCTGGCAGTTCATTTCTGGGTAACACAACCACCTCACTGAGATAGTGGAATTCCCATGGCAGATAACATGAAGTTGGTAATTTGGGGGTCATGATTATTAGCACTATTTCAAGTACCTCATAATGAAGAGAGGTAGAGTGCGAGAGCAATACATGACTTCCATGTCAGGTTGGTATCTACCAAAAGACAGTAGAGCCATTACATAGAAGGAGCTCGTTACAGCATTCTGAATTTCTGCCCGTCCCTGATTTACCTTAGTTGATTGCAATGCAGAGGAGGGTGTAGAAACTAGTGAGGCCTATTCCATACATATGGAAAATCTTCCCATGTTGCAAACCAAGAGGCACAAGCAATACTGACGCCTACATTCACCTCAATCACTGTATAATCTTTTTTTTTGCAGGGCTGGGGGAGAGAAGCTTGAAAGTCTTGCGTTGTTACCCGAAAGCTGAGTGAATTAGAAAATAATTATAGCTTTTAAAGAATTCAGTGCAGTTGATCTGAAAAGAAATGGCACCAGCAGCTTGGAGTGCTGGTCTGAGTTCAGTGACCCCTTCCCTAAAGCTGCCTGGAAGCAAACTGAGTTCCTGGTTTTATTTCAGCTGACTCCTATCAGTCCACTGTGCCCTGAAGGCATGAAAGCCACCTCTCAGTTTCTCACTCTTGGCACATGGGGCCTAGAAATCTCTGTATCAGTAGTGCACATGCTGTCTAAAGCAGAGCTTTTATTCTAAGAGTTGAAGAAGGCTGGTTACTAGGAAAAGCTGAAAAGGCACACTTTTTCTGCTGTGATTCACAGCTATTTGCAAATGCTGAGGCTGAGGAAGGAAATGCTGAATCCTGGGATTTACAGGAATACGCACAGTCCTAGATACCCTGGAAAGCCTAAGCCTGACCCCTTCTGCCTTTCACCGTGTTGTCAAGTCTGTCCACAGGCTTCAACCCTCACCTCCTTTTTGGCTCTCTGTCAGAGACTCCCCTCTCTGCTGCCTTTTCCTCCTTGCATGTTCCCAGATCCCCTGGTCAGCCTTTTCCTGCCCCAACAACTCACTGGGGACTCTAGATCCATCCCTTAACAATCTCTGTGCTGCATCCTTATCCACTTCCACACAGTTGTTCCTTTCTTCTGCCCCACACTCACTGGATACCACCAAGAAAAAGGTTAAGGGCACAGAACCAGGTTTGTAACAACTCAAAAACAACAGATTGTCATGTGTCCACCTCTAAAAGTTTTAGATTTTGGGTCCTATGCTTAAGTTTGGCTTTCCCAAGGAACATGGGACCAACACTTTGGCATGTCTCAGTGCCGCAAAGGCATGAAATGACTTGAGTCCTGCCTGGGAAGAGATGCCTCTTGCACAAGGTTCACAAGGAAATCATCCGAATGTTGGTATTCCACTTGTCATAGGCAACAAAGCTGATTGCCTGCACACACATCACATCAGTTTAATCTGCTGCTTGTTGAAATAAAATTGAAAATAACTTTTTAGAAAAGTATGCTGTTTTAAAATTCTGTAGATGCATTTGATCTCTGCTACTCTGAGATGCTACAAGGAAAAATGTGAAGGTAAAAAGAGAGAACAAATGGACCATTAACTCAAGAATAGCATTGGTCACCTTGCAAAGACGACAAAACCATGCTGCTTAATACAAGATCTTGAGCTAAATCACTGAAAGGCATACTTGCACAGACACATATGCTACTTGCAGTTCCTGTACAGCCACAGAAATCCCCAGCAATCTGGAGAGCAATGTCATCAAAAGTCACAGTTGCCCTTCCTTCTCAGTCCTTTTGAGGACTGGGTGCAATTCAGTCCTCACTGAGGCTGGGCTGGGGTGGCATTAACTCTGCAGGACCAATGGAACCAGTTGCCCACTTCTAAAAAGCCTGCCCAGAGTCTGGGGCAACTAAAGACTTCAGAAGCTTGCAGGTTAGCCAAAACTCTATAGCTTGAAAATAAAAGACCAGCAAAAGACATAACCCTATACAACACTATCTCTTTGCCCAAATGCAGCCTCTTGGTCTAAGGATAAAGGTGTTGGAATACTTCTGATGTCAAAAGATATGGTTTCTGAAGATTCAGTTTTTATACAGGGCTGATGCGTGGTTCCGAAGTTACCTCCTGAAAAATTCAGATAGGAAGGTAACTCCTCACATGGAAAAATGCAGGCTACAGTTTTTATCATGATTAAGTTAGAAGTAATGGAAATTGTTTGGCAAACTTAACTACAAGCATTTTTCCACACAAAATCTATCTTTATAAAAAAACAAACTGCATTTTTCTTGCTTTGATTCTGCCCATATCTCATTTTCTTCTACATCCATCTATGCTCTTTTTTTGTTTTTTGGTTTCAAGAGCACAGGCTGCTTGGAACATGTATCTGGCCTTTTTTTTGCCTTCAGAGGTCCAAGCACACTTCTGGTGGTAAATTAAAAAATCCCATGGTTTCCATTTCGATTTGCATTATAGGGCCAAGCTGCAACTGAGACTTAAAAAAGATCTTCTGAGATGGCCACAACACAGACAAGTCAGCACAGGCACTGTGGAGACAGCAACTGCTACTGTAGACCCTCCTTTTATGGGCCTCTGTAGAAAGCAGAATGGGGCTTTCAGAAAACTATCTTCGGTGTTCTCCCTGCTCCCAGTTCCAGGACATGAAGCTTTAAGGACAGGCGTGTTTTTCACAAATAGCCAGTGTATGACTCCGCTATCAGTCTCACATCATCTCCTGGGATGAGTTTTTCTGATTTCTCAATAGAGATTACTTGCACCTGGATGGGAATGATAGTGTGTTGGCAGAGACACAGAGCAGACAGAGGAGAGGGGAGAAACCTTGCCAGCCTTTGTATGTGCAACTGCTGAGTCAGTCCAACAGCCTCAGATATCCCCACCCCCATAAACACAGATGCAGATGGCCATATAAAAGTAATCTTAATTTGGCTGTTGCCCAAATTCCACATTCCTCTTGGCTCCACTGGACCCGTTTTCCCACATTACCTCATCCCCCATGCCCTCGCGGTGGACAGCCAGGCAGGCAACGTGCAGTTGATTCCCCAAACATCCAGGAGTTGTTGTGGAAGTGGGAAGGAGATGGGAGTCGGATATGGGAGAAAGGAAGAGAGAATTGACATGCCTGGGTCTGGGCCTCTGACCCCAGACTTCCCCCACACCCACTGAAGTCTGGGAGCCAGATCCTCAGAGCTACCAGGCTGCTTTTGTGTCATTCTGCTCTTGCAGTAATGCTCAGGCTGCAGGAGATCCCTCCATGTGAAGGATTCTGCCGATGTAAAGCTGCTTTGCAGAACCCAGCAGTCCCCCCTCTGTCCCCATCTAGGACAGGATTAGAGGCTGCTTGGTGGTATCAGGATGCCCTTGTGGGAGGCTCAAGTTGCTGCAAGCCAGCCTCAGCTGCTGATGGAACCGGCCAGTCCCCTGTCCCTCTCCATACTCGGCTCCAGTAGCTGAGGACTGAGATGCAGTGATGTCAACAACTTCAGTGCCAGCTGGAGGACTGAGGGCTAATTCCCGCACCCATGTTACAGTCAATTAATACCGAGTATAGCTACAGCAAATGAAGCTCACAGACATACTGAAACACAATCACTGAAGATTAAGTAAGGGAAGTTTAACCTATGCAACCCTTAAAAATGCTCTTGACTACCGTGCAAAGTTTTCCTACAGTGACTGTTTTACTCTAAGAAGAGTAAATCATAGAATCATAAAATGGTTTGGGTTGGAACAAACCTTGAAAGATCATCTGTTTCCAGCCCCACTCTCCATGGGGCAAGGACAACTTCCACTAGACCAGGTTGTTAACTTCAACAAATCAATCAGCAAGTGCACACATTGACCATTTGCCAGGGAGACTGATGAAGACAAAGTCAGTGGCAATGAAACATGGAAATGACGCCTGACCAAAGGTTGCTTCCATGCTGTGTTTCAGTTTCTAAAATGAAGACACTGCATGCACAGCTAACAAACTTTGTAACTTGCCTGATTTGCTTTTGAGAGACTCACTTTTTTCTCTCATCAGCGATTTTTCAAAGGAAAGTGGGAAAAAGAAAACTGGTTGGTTTTGATTACCAGAGACAAAGCCTGGAGTACTTCAGATAGGAGAAGTTTCAGGAGTACAAAAGCAGGTTGAAAGAGGAAAGCAGACTAGAAACCATGACACTTCACTGGAGGGACCACTGCTTCAGCTGCTACGCTTCGTAAAGGAAAATCAAAATCTGTATGTGTATCATATTTCATGACGCATATCTAAGAACCACCCATTCTCTCATGTTTAGCATATCCCATGTGTTAGGGCAAAAAATAAAAGCCTGAGCAGTAGGCACGAGAATGACAACACCATCGGGAGCCTCCTGCTGTTAAGAGGCTATATCGAGGGGAACTTTGACTGTCAGCTTGGCTGAGCTTCAAATTTGCCCTAAATATGGTGCAACTGGCTGAGAAAAGCTGGGACAACAGGGTGGGAAAGCTTGCCACTGGAGAACTATCAACATAAGTGGGTGACTACCTTCCTCTTTGCTGGCTTTCACACAGCCTGATCACAAAGGGAACGTGAATAAATACTACCAAGTGTACAGCGTATGCCAAGCTCAAGCAAGGCTGCTAATGCAGAGCAGAGGCTACGGCCTTGCAGACTGGGGTAGAGGCATGGAGGAGCACAGATGTACCTGCACAGGCACTGTGAAACTTCTGGTGTAAAGGAAGACATGAACTGCAGGAGGAATCCCATTTTTAACAAGTTGCTAAGAGGCAATCTGTGCCTGTTTAAATCTGAATTGCGTAAGCAGTGGAAGCAAAGGGAAGGGTGAGCAAGGTTAGGACTGCCCATTACATTTCCTGGATTGGCTGGAAAAGAATCTTATTTTGCATCTGAATATGCTGCAGGAAGCATTCTTGATGTTGTGGCTACACTTTAGCCTCCTTCAGGGCTATGACCATATGTCAGAGACCTTCCCATGGTTGCCATGAAGTTGCCTCACAATCTTTGCTGGATCCTAGGGAGAAGTACTGAGTGGGAAGCTTTATTCTTTCTGTCAAGTTGGATCATGGTCACTGCAACTTGCCATGATTGCAAACTGCATCCAGACATCCTACTGACGTCCTCTCGCACATGAGCTCTGGGCTAGGCTTTAGGTTGAAATCATGCTGTGAACCTGGGAGAAGGGAGGTGTGTGGGAAGGAAGAAATGAGAACAGTAGGGAAGGACACTGCAAGTGGCAACAGCAGGATGGAGAAATGGAGATTCACAGGAAACTTGTCCTCACCAGAAATGCAGAACAGAAAATCACTGGCATGATACCCTACACAAAATAGAGCTACATAAAATACTGCTAGCAGATTTGGAGGTCTGCATGATCGGAGTAGTGAGGAAAAAGAAACATCCTGAATCTGAATCACTATCTGTTCCTGAAACAGCTAATTAATTTTTGGTTGTAAAAGTTGGAAGAGATCACTGATCATCTGAGCATGTTTCAGCATGATTGGAAACAAGTAAGGAAAAACCCAGCATACACATATGAGAAAGCCATGTTTGGGATGATTTGTTTTTATCAGAATTTTTTTAGAAAGAGCATTTCTAAAAATCCAAATACAGATTTGTGGCTCCATATGCACAGTAAGTAGAACATTTGGTTGCACTGTGGTCATCTCAGTGGTATTAACCTGCAGCCTCATGATTCATTATTTATAACATCACTCTCTTTGTGAAGTAGTAGATCATAATCACATAACCCCCAGATTTCACATCAGTACTAAAATTTTTGTAAGTCTATAAGAATGAAAAAGCAGGTGAAATTAAGTTACCCAAATAGGCAGTATAATTAGATTCCTTGGAAATACACAACAGGACAAGCAGATCATGTCAACAAGAATTTCGGCTCTAGTACACTGAAGTATGAACAGATGCTCGTGCCATGCAACAGCTTGGCCACGTAAGCAATTACCATAACCTTTGGTGGACCTGTAAACAGCAAAGTAATTCAAGAAGTGAACAGCGCTACTGATCTCAGCTAGCAAAATTCAGCCCTGCTCCCACTTCTACAAATTGCAGCAGTCCAAACTCCCATTAGACTGCAAGACTGTGGGGCAAGAATCATCCTCTACTGTGTGCTTTGTACAGTGCCATGCATGAGTGGGTGGAGGACTCTAGCTGCCACACAATACAAATAATTGCAGTTCATCTTTCTGATGCCTATCAGTTTGATTACCTGGCTTGATCCACTTGAGGTCTGTAATGGCTTCTGTGGACTGTCAGCAACCTTACTTCCTCAAGCTGTTCATATTGGTGAAAAAGAAACCAAAACCAACAGCACATCTGCCTCACAAGAGGACGGGGTTTGAGGCAGAACACGAAACAGCCTTTCCTCTTCGTGCCAGTGAATGCAAGTTTGTCTGAGCTGCTCTTCAGGTGATGAGGAAGGGTGGGAATCCAGACTCTGTATTGGCAGCCAAAAGCAGCTTATCTGTAGTTCAGGTGAGAGTTATGTTTGGGGAGAAACATATGCCCCCAAAGTTGGCTAACTCATTCTCATCTCTGCAAGGTGTCCTTGCTCCACTCTAAACCAAGTCCTTGGCTCACTTGCTGGTGCAGCAGTTTTGGGGAAGCAGATATTTGCTCCACCCTGTCCACATTTTCTTCAAGATCCAGACTCTTACTGTCTGGGACCCTAAATGCCTGGGACATTTGGAAAAAAAACAACAGTGCTCTGTAACTCCAGCCATACTCATCTATCATGTTTTTACAATGACCCACGCTACCTTTTGTTTCTCTGTAGCCCTTGTCACAACTTGATCAACCCACTACCTATTTATACCTGTCCTCTCTTTATCTAGGTTTAGGCATTCTGTTGCACTGGACTAGAATTCAGCAATTTTCAGCTTGTTCAGGGCCACGGTCTTTTCAGATTTTATTTTTTTTTTGGGCTAGAGTTTAGCCATGTGGTTTTTCAGAATGTCCCCTGGCAGCTGTTATTCCCAAGAGCTGATGATTGTGCTGACAACAGCATCCTTAATCTAAGAATACTGTTCTTTTCAGTGCAAAGAACAAATTGGTGAGGAAAAAGTAAAAATACCAAAAATGCTAGCAAACTACCTACCTACCTCTGCAAGTCTAATTTTTGAAACATTTTCTTTCAATAACTCGTCTGATTTCACTGACCAACTCCTCTACACAAAAACAAGATTCCCTTCCAATTCCTATATCCTTTCAGCGCGTTCTCTTCATCCCTTCCTGGCATAGTTCTTTAAACATGCTTATGAAAAAGTATTTGTGGAAATATCACAACTCTCTTTGGCTTTCACCATTTCCCTTCTCATCCCATCACGACCCATGACCAAACCCCTCATGATGATCGAGGCGACTTCTAAAGTGTACGAATAACCAAAGAAAAAGACACCTTTTCAAGTACACCACAAAATTAAATCTTGTAACCTACGTCAGTTAGAAGCACAGCACCAACCTTAACTAATTCTACAGTTACAAGCTGTTTCAAATGCCTTCTTCCAATGCAAGTAACCTCTCACTGGTGAAGTTCGGCCAGTCACAGTACAAACTGCATCTCCAAACACCTGCTAAACATTGACAATGTGAGGTAGACAGGTTATATCATGCACTCATGGAGAGTAAACACCACAAATCTCTTTCATGTAGCCAGTGAGAAGCAATTCCCTGTCAGGAGACACAAACCAGCAGACACGAAGGAGCAGGTATGAACCTGATAAGATACAGAAGAGTGAACTCTAAGCAAGCTTTAAAGTTTAAGTTCCCATATGCTTATTTGGTCAATTGTATACTAGTTGCTGTATGCTGCAAGAATATGTATCAAACCATAATATACTAAGCCATTGTATATGTATCCAAATATAATACAGCAAGCTATTGAATATGTATCTAATTATGCTACAGCAAGCTACTGTAGGCGTATCCAAATATTATACAGCAAGCTATTGTATATGTAGCCGTAGTTGCTGTGTGCTACAAGAATATGTATCTGATTATAATGCAGCAAGCTATTGTAAGCAGATGCAGAGAACAGTATAAAAAGGACAGATGCTTTGTAATAAACGGCTTTTCTCTGATTGCATTGATCTCTGACTGAGTCCACAATTTTTCTGCGGCATGAACCTTTCTCTATCTGTGTGGCAGTAGCCTTTTAAGGCTGTAAAATCTCCAGAGTGGCCATTACAATGATGGTCATGCATGCTGTCCTTGAAGAATAGTGACATTTCATCATCTGCCTACTAGAGATGCTGAATCAGTGGAGAAGATTTTTACAGTTTTCCAGGGGCACACAAGGCCAGCAATGCATGTTTCTACAACACCTGATAAAGCTTTTCCACTGACCACTCAATTATTAGTAATTTTCCCATATGCTTATAATGGACATTTCCTGACACCTCTGTCAGATGTACCTGCAACCCACTTAGATATGCTGCAGAACCCCTGCTCAAATAACCTTAGGTTAGCAAATGCACACACTGGCTTTTTGCTTTCTTAGGTTTGCAACAATGCTGATACCACTTTTATGCTTCTCCCTGTCAGAAAAGAGAAAAAAGCCAAATGACAGCATTTTAGGTCATATGCAGCCAAGCAAAGGTCACCTTGAAACAGACCTGATCATAGCTACCACTTTGCTCTATTGTCTCCCGAAAGATCCATTTTCTAAGTTACTAAGCATAGGACAGACATTTACAAAGCACACAGAGTCCACCTACCACTTCCCCATTAGGGAAACACTTACGAGCCTAAGATTCACCCATGTTTGAAAAGGTGACTTTGAAATCAGAGGATCACTGAGGTGGGAAGGGACCTCTGAAGATCATCTAGTCCAAACTTGCTGGTCAGACAAGGTTTAACTAAAGCAGGCTGCACAAACTCCAGCTGCACTTTGAAAGTAAGGATGAAGACTCTCCAGGCAGCTTAATCCGGGTGACTGTTCAGTCACCTTTTCAGTCAAAAAGGTCTCTCTTATGTAACCTTAGCTCAGTATACCATTGGAATATTTTTTCCTCCCCTCTTTGAAGAATCTGAGAAATTGCCTACATGTTTGGGGAAACTTCCTGCAGGGAGGGTGGGCTCCCTGCCATCCATCCATCAAACTTAAGTTTTTAAGATACGAATTTACAGTGCAAGTTGTTAACATTGAAAAGGGATGCTTATTGTTGCATCTACATTCTAGCTCAAAGACAACAGAAATCACACAGACATCATGGAGTCAACCTTAAAGAGAGTCCATCTCAGAGCAGTCACAATTTTTTCCCTCTTTGCCAGTTTCCTGTTACCATTGCTGATGAAGTTTGAGGGTGGAAGAAGATTTATATAAGATACTGATGATGCCATCTGTCTCTGAGGTTCATGAGCAGGATGAAAACAATGCTGTTACTTTATTCTTGGTACCTAATGCTTGGTCTATGCTCTGCACACCAGAAGAGGAAACAGGGCTTTCAAATGGGAATTATCCACCAGAGTCAGTCAGCAATGTCACTGGGATTTTTCACCAGTTTGTCCATCACATCTCCACCCTCCTCCTCTAAGGTTATTTTTTCAGCATGCTTACTAATAGCAGGCTTGGACAAGTAATCTTCCACATCATAGCTGGCATTTTCTTCATCAACTATGTTAACTTAAGAGACTTGTTGCTCCATTTTACAATAGATAGCAATGCATTACTGGTCCCAGTTATGTTTCAAGTTAAAACCAACCCAAACAAAAAAGCTGGGAAAGAAATTCTCTTAAGTTTGAAAGCAAAACTCCCAGGTACATACAGGACCATTGCTAAAGAACCAGCCAACGTGATCTATACACTGGCAGGGTTGTTTGGTTGAAGTTGCATCACTTGTGCTCCTGTACCCTAAAAAATACCTAATTATGAAACAACCATAGAAAATGATGCGCTGGCATGACCATAACTAACTTCCAAGCAGTAATTAAGGTAATGCTACAAGATAGGCCATGGCCAGGGAGGGAATGATGGGGTTTACTTTGGACTGAGAAGTGGATGTGCCAGATCAGCTATCCAGCACAGCAAAAATAAGACAGCTTCCAAAGTTAGTACAAAGTGTAATGGATATAATAGGTTATGGGCTGCAAAGGTTGGAGACATCTGGGCTAAGATAAGATTCTCTTCTCCGAAATTCTATATTAAAATAAGCAAAAACGTCAGCTGAAGTCAGCCTTGTCTGTACCACAAAATTATTGTCTATTAATATGTATAAAATAACTTGATGTGAAAAGATTAGGGCAGACAAAACCTACTACATTTAAAGGACCTTGACGCTAACTGGAACAACTGATGATGATATGAAGTTAAGGATGTCAGCGCTACTTGCCATGTCAAATTTAGCTCATGTAAGCTAACATGATAGTTAAAGGATGTTCAAGTATAGCTTCCAGATGGAAAAGGGAAAGAAGTCAGAAAAAATCTTGCTTAAGATGATTTCTGGTAACTTTCTTACTGGAAGGACATCATCAGCCAGTTAAGGATTTGGTAAAAAGGGAATGTAGTCTCTTCCAGGAATTTTATCCCACCAAAGCAATCTATTTCCACATGTATGAAGAGAACTGATGACAGATACTGTGACAGAATAAATATAAATACAGAAAGATATCCCACATTTCTACCATTTTTAAAACTTCTGAAAAACTCAACT
This sequence comes from Pezoporus wallicus, assembly GCF_028554395.1. Taxonomy (NCBI): domain Eukaryota; kingdom Metazoa; phylum Chordata; class Aves; order Psittaciformes; family Psittacidae; genus Pezoporus; species Pezoporus wallicus. Next base: position 4,805,420 of record NW_026635157.1, read on the forward strand.
GATAAATGGGCATTACTGAAGTAAAGCACAACTTGCCAGTTTCGCAGTCCAACCAGCAGTAGTTCCTGACTTTATGTGCTCTTTCATTGTTCACTGCTGCTTTTTTGCTAAGATTATGTTCCATATTGCTTTTCAAGTAGAGATTCCAGAAAATTTCTAATTGCAAACGATACATTTATTATGTGTCTCAGTAAAACCAAAACACTATATATGAAAACAATTAGCACTAAGATATTGATGTCTGAGGTACAAAACTTCAGAATTAAAACTTGTTGATCAAAAGATAAATGCTTTCATTATGGGCAATTATACTTATGTCTGAGTCTTTAGGTGGAATTTATTAGATTGCTCCAGCAATTGACATACGATCGTATGATTGTCAAACACATTATAAGTTAAAATATGCATACCAGAAGCAGTCTCACTTCCATAAAATAGAGAACTCACTCTATAAGCAGGACAAAGTGGTTTTTAAGCACTTCAAGCACTAGAAATGGGTATTAGGTAATTTCTATCTTTGAGTATGGGTATTAATTTCTTTCAGATCACAGTTTTCCACTGATAAATGCCACTATTGTACCATCACCCTCATTACAAAGTAGGATTATAAGGGGAGGACAAGACTTATGAAGGAGAGGAAAACAGAAATACTGTATTGAAACATTATGGTGCCTGATCTTCTCTCATCAGGCTGAGAGACGTGTTTCAAGGCTGCCCATGTCATGGTCAAGTAGCTATACAGAAGGTGAGAGTAAGGTTGCTGTACTGAATTTGAAGGTGATAGTAAGGGCTCAGTTCTCACTCAAGACCTAGTCAGCATAACACAGAGCAAAAGCTGGTGTGCAAACATACAAACCCTTCCCTTTGGCACTACCTTGTCATAACTAGAGCGACTAGTGTCGGCCTCCCAAAATGTAATGTAGACTAAGAGATGTAGCTACACAGATACTCTACTAAACCCTAACTCTGCACAGACAGTTTATGTTGGCAGAAGGTTCCTTGACCAAAATACCCTGCAATGACAAAAATACTTTTGTACTATAACCACATCCACTTCAGAATAGAAAGGAAGTGACATCGGGCAACCTAAACCAACACTGCCACAGCAGCAAAAGTTTCAGAGAGACAGCTTTCACGTATGCCAGCTACCACAGATTCTGTCACATTTCTTCTAAACCAGTCTCAGACATAAACTGATGCTAGGGGCTGGCAAATGGTGGCTGTAGCGGAGAAAAGGTCTTTGTTATTGTCTGCCACAAGATACTTCCTTGCTACAGGAGGACTGCTCCAACAGCTTTGTCCATGTTCAGCTTCTCCCAGTATTTGGCCACTACAGCTGAAAATGTGAGATCAAACTAGAGAATGCACAATCTCTTCCCTCTTTTTTCTCAACAAGTATTAGCTGGGGGCAGTGGGGAGAGAACAAAGGAACTATAAAAAATGCAGTAGTAACAGTAGCATTTTCTTAAAACTCTTCAGGAAAAAAGGTAAAGAGCAGTGATTTTACACCCTTTTTCCAGTTCCTTTTCCACACATCACATTCCCAAATGCAGCATACAGCAATGCAACGAAACTTGTGAGCTACGGTTTCCCTCCCCTTGCCACACAGCCCACCTGGAAGTCCTGCACCTTGTTGAAGTGCACTGGGCCCAGGGAGGCAAGGTCAAGTCCTTAACCAGCACTAGTGGTGTAGGATACTATAAAGGCAATTGCTTGAGAGCACTGCATAGGCATGTAAGCAGTTTTATTTTTTCTTTCAGAAGATACAGAACTGGCATACTATAATCTTCCCTTGTAGAACACTAAAACCCATTTTTTGTCTTTCCTAGATTCTTACACATTTTCAAGACCCACTAATGTAGTTTGCTTGAGGAAAAACTGAAAATGTGACCTTTCTATCAATTACCAAGAGAAACTGACAGTAACACAAAGGTTTTTTGTTCTTGTTGGGTTTTGGTAATTCCTCTGGATGTTTTTGTTTTCACACATAATAGGAAGGAAATAACGTGTTTCCATAACTGGCCAGTGTTTCTCTATCAGATCAGCATACATTTTTGAAGCCTGGATAAAAGGAGAGTGACCAAATGTTTAAATAACTTTCCTGCTTCTCTTTGGAAAAATTCCAGGTATTTTTCTGGGACATCCCCTTCTCACCTCCCATTCCCACCTATCCCCCCGATTTCCTGTTCTTTTTAAAGAGTTGGCAGAGGCTTGGCCACAGATCTTCCATTAATATTAAGAAACAAGCAGACGTGGGCAAACCTTTTTGTGCAGTTCTCTGAATATCTTAAGCTTTGATAAAACAGAATGCCAAAACAAAAGCAGTAATCATGTGGTTGACACAACTGGAATGGTTCAGTTGTTTAAGCTTTATCTGATTCCATGCTTCCTGAATACGGATAGTTTGGTTTCTGGGATAATAGCAATTTGGATAGTTATTTCATTATTTCATCTCAACTGGGTTTTTGAGGAAATGTTAGTTGATTTGTGGGTATGCTGTTCCTATTTACCAATGAAATACTATATTCAGTGCAGTGAAGACTTTTCCCCATTTGTTTCATGTAAAAATAATAACAATTCAGCTGCATCTCTGGAGGACTTATAATTGACAAAATCCTTCCTAGGGTTACGTTATTTTCCTTTTTTTGTTTATGCTTCCAATTTGTCAGCAACTGAATCAATAATTAACTGGGACTCTCATGTTTTCTGTAATGTAAATAGAACACTTAAAATAACAACCCTGAAAAGCCCTATTTTCCTTATGTTACACAGCATCTCAAAAAAAGCAGGCAGCTGAAAACCACTACACAACCGACTTCAGTGTTGTGAGTTCCAAGACAGAGTCAGCTGCAGGACATCCACATCTGTTTTTCAGAGGCCCAAGAATCAAGCAATCTTCACAAGTTTTCTAAACAAGTGTATGACAGTCCTCTTGCTTTTGCACTGCCTAGGAAAGTTGCGGGTTATCCCTAGCCTTAGAAACACCTTTGATCTGGATTGGTGAGGACCAATAAAAGAATCTGCTTTCTTAGGGACTCACAAAAGGTAACAGACAAGAATGCAGACAAGTCAATCCAGAATGCAAATTCATGTGGACTGCTTTAGCAAAGACAAAGACAAAGGTATAATCTATTAATTAAAAAAAAATCCTCACTCATGTCCCCTCCCTCTAAGCCTCTGTAGCTGTAATAGCTACATTGAAAATGAATCTGACAGAAATACTGACTGTAGTGTGCTGCACTCAAGTATGTGGCGAGGTGTGATCTTGTTTTTCGAGATACGCTGTGCTATTTGGTCAAAACCCAGTGAGGTACCACTGTCAAAAAGACAATGAAATAGAATACCGAGAAGGCCCTTTTGCAAAGTATCACAGGAAGACAACATAAAAGCAGAAAAAAAAAATCTATTATTAGGCTTTCATTTTTGTCCCTATTTGCTTTTCTGTGCTGAAGACAATTTACTACATTTTTCCCCCCATCAAAAAAAGAGGGGTGAAATACTACTAAACCCATGTTTTCTATATTAAGAGATGAACAGCACAGCATACAACACTTCACCACTCCAGTGTGGTTCTAAGAGTTTAATAATCCTTTCCCCAGGGGGAAACTAATACAGAAAAAGTACCAAAATGGAAACAATGCTCTGATCCAGCTTGGGTTAGTGATTTTACTGCTCAGTTCGAACACAGGACATCAGTTTAGGGAAACCACCTTTTTATGAAGTAGCTGTTTAATAACTGGAAAAAACGTTCCCTGCTGGAACTGCCTGTGCAAATATACACTTAATACTTTAGTATCTGCAATATGTTGTCCTCACTACTGGAGACCTGGCTGCCCTCTCCCCTCCCATCTCGAAAGAAGCAGCTTTGCAGCCCAGCAATTTGATAAAGCTCTTTCTCATGACATTCTGGAAAATGATTCAACTAATGTCTTGGTGGGGAGGTCCAATTTTTTGCCTCATTGTCTGTGTTCTGACTCCAACTCTGTATAATATTTTGGAGAAAGTCTGCCTTTTCTGCACTGTGCCGAGTAAATATTTTGTCAGTTGTTAAGGATGAGCTACAGAGTAAGACCCAGCAACGTATCCAAATTCAGCAGCAAGACTTGGAACTGTGTTAGAACTTTTTCCAGATTGTGATTTGTAATGCAATTCAGAAGCCAGCAGAAAACCAGCCACTTGAACTGGTACAGAAAGGCTGAATGAACCCTTTTGAGAGCAGGGAAAATGTTTTTCCCCACAGCTGAAAAAAAAAAAAAAAAAAAAAATCATTAAGACTAGCAGAAAGGGCTAGGTTACGAAAAGTTTGCATCCTGCTCCATGGTGTGGCATGTTCCCCAGTGAAGAGCAGTTATCTGTGCTGCACCAGAGAGAAAAACCTCACCTGGATAAGGCAAAAGGGCCAATGCTAATGCAAGGCTGTGACACCGAACTGCCCATGTCAGAGACACATCCACATGACCTGCTGAGGAGGGGTGAGCAAAGAAAATGCAGAAGCTACCCTCCCCGCTGTCTCCACAGTGGAGCTATAGAGAAGGAGGCACAAATGAAGACTAAACAGCTGTTTCAGGAACATAATTATTTGATCTCTGCTGCAGCCACGCAATTACTAGAAGTGATGATCACTAAAACTGAATTCCTGTACTTAAGCTAGAAAAACATTCAGCCTATAAATCACTAAATAAAGAGAATGAAAAGAGAACACAATTACACGGTTAAGCATAGATGTACAGCAACGCCATGGTAACCACTTGTGTGTACTTCTTATGTTATGTCTAACATAGAATCTCTACTGTAATAACCTGTGGAAAAAAGAAATGGACAGACCCATATACCTGGTGCTTTTGTTTGGACCAATAAAGAAATAAAAAAATCACCTTCCTTTCCAATAAAAAGTCCTCCACATAATTTTGCTTTAAGTTGTATTAAAATAATTGGTATCTTGGGGCAGTAGGGCAGAAAGATTCTGTCTCCTTTTTAACTATTACAATTGGGGCTTAAAAATGTTTTTTTACAGTCTGCAGGCAAGGTACAGACCCCATGAATTGCTGAAAAGAATGCAAAGGATGAAAAGGGCCACAGGGAAAGCAGAAACAGAGCAGGAAGACAGAAACTGAAAAATTATATTGGTGTCCTCAGTGGAAGGTATTCCTGAGGAAATTTCTGTCACTATCCCAGCTACACAATAGTAATGAAAATGGCAAGGGGTAAAAAAATGGCAAGAAGTTTAATCCTACTCCCTTCCTTTTCCTTCCATTTTCTTCTTCATCTCTTTCTCTTCTTTTTTTCCTCCTGTCCTTCCCCTACTTCTCTTTTTTTTGATGCCTTTTTTTTGAGGTACAGAATCTACATGGGAGATAGAAGCAGGTTTTCCTAGCAGAGGAGAGAGTACCACCTTCTCAACAAGGAAAACTTTTTGGACAGCCTTTACAATCAAGCCTGGCTAATGGTTCTAGTCCCTGACTGACCTCTGCTACTCCTGGCCTGCTCAAAACAAAGAAAGACAGCCCTTGAAGGAAGGCCATACCAAAAAGATGCCAGAAGGATTTAATTTTTGTTGCAGCTACACCTTGCTATTGGCAACATCATCCAAAATGTCTCTCTGAATCATCAGGCAGTGAACTGAGGCATAAACTGATAAAATCTAAAAATGTCAATTTGTAAGAAGAGTAATTCTTGACAAAATCTACAATTTGCACTATGAAAACCACTTCCAGTTTTCTCTATTTTTCACATTCATAAGCTGACCATCTTGCTCTCCCTTTCAGCTTCAAGGACATCATATCAGACAAACATAAGCACAGGCTTCTCCACACCAATGTGTCATATGTACTGGTTTATCCCAGAAGTCCTTTATGGGCCACCCTACCATCCCATACGATTTCAGGACCTTCCTGCCACATTCTTAGGCCAATGCCTTCTCCATATGACAACTTAACTTCTCCACATCTGCAGGGTGGACACATGCCCTCTGCTCAGCTCTCCCCTTTGACACCTTGAGCTCTGGCCGCCCTATCCCTGCCATTTCACAGCTCTCTCCTCCTCCTTCTTCTTGCCTGTGTCTCCCTATGCTCTTCTCCTCTACTCTCGTTTCTCTCCCTCCAGAGAACTGCTCATCTATCAGTCTTTTCTCATTCATCAGAAGTGAAGCAGAAGTGACACAACCAGCTGAAGAAGCCACAGGCAGCATGTATGTTTATGTCCTGACTTTCTCCTGTATCCAGTGGATCAGCACGTGCCTGTGACTGGGAGTTTCCAGCATGGCCAAAGGGCAGCCTGCTGAGCAGAACACTTCAGAGACTCTGGTCAGGCATGGAGTCGCATGGCGTGCAGGTCTGCAAGCACCGGTCAAAAGAACTGCTGGAGGAATACAAAATTTCTGAGGCAAGTCTACAGAGGAACATATGGGTGCCTCATGATACATGCTGGTTTCTGAATGGCCTTTTAGTCACCTTTCAGAAGCATTCAAAACAACAGATAAAAAGAAAACTAGTAAGCTTCTGACCAGATACTCCTTTTTTTTTTCTGTCAATATTCTTTTCTGGCTCTGCTTTACAACTCTGCTGCTGACCAACCAGAGACCAGAAAGTCAATACAGACTGGAAGATCCACCCAAGCCCCATGGTGCTTCAGCCTGGGAGACTTGCTGAATCCCACTGGATTCCTGGATAGAACAACACAAAAAAGAGGAAGGGGCACATCTTGGAAAATGCTAACTCAATTAATTCCTTCATGATGAAAAAAAAAATAAATGAGGTGGAACAAGGATCTCAGGCTGCTCTTTTAAGGACTACTGAAGCAGGTGTGAAAAGAAGCTCTTTTAAGATGATGATTTCCTCATGTAATCAAACACCACAACAGAGATGGGGCAAGGCATTAAACCTGGAGACTCCTTTCAAGATATGGTCCTATTTTCAACCCATATTTACATCTACTGTCAACCTAACTTTACCCACTTAGGGAGGTCCACTCCCTCCCATGAAGCCATTTACCTTCTCTCAGCTGGTGGAAATCAGGACCATCATGCAATGGCACATGTTATTTTAAATACACAATTGACCAAATCCAGGTGGCCTTTATCAGATGCTATTTTTATTCATTGCCTTCTCAGGCAAATGTCAATGTCACTTCCTGGTTGTAAAGAGAGTTTGCCTGAGTAAAAAATGGAAAAGGATCTCATTTCCACCAATGTTGTACTCACTGGAAAACTCTACTGGTGCCTCAAACAACCACAAGAGGTGTGGCAATTTCGCAAATACTTCTTAAATGTTAATTATTTGTTAGTCTTGAGGAACCATATTAACTCACATACCATCAGAGAGGAAGGGATGTAACACAACAAACTGCCATTGCCTCTTCCTGGTATGCAGACAATAGCTTGGTGAGATGAGATTACAGGTGCGTATCTTTCAGCATTTCAACATCCAAAGTCCTTTCCTTTTGTGTCAAAATTGTCACATCAAGAAGAAACATCACTGAGCCCCTAAACCATTTATGCACGTGTTTCTAATTATTTTCTTTCAGTCTGTTATCCCAAATTAGAAATTACATTAGTATAAGAACACAAGTTTTCTCTGTCATGGTTTAGCTTTTTATCTTTCTGCTGGATCAAGGAATGAAGTCGTAAGAATGTACTTATATATGTTAAAAATTATAGCCTTACATGTTTTGGTATTTTTTTCAGATAAAGCTAGTACCTATGCTTAAAAACTAAGTACAGTCCAAATAAAAGTCATTGTTTCAACAAAAAATAAAAGGTGTTGCTTTCCTCAGTAGTCTGTCTCCAGAAGGTGTTCCATATGTTTACCAACTGTAAAACTTGACTGAGGTTAAGTGAAATGAAGGGACAGAATCAGTGACTAAGTTGAGGAGCTAGCAGTTAACAGAATCAGGAAATTAACAGGATTAACTACACAGACCCAGTCCTTCCATCTACTCTGTTTGGCACCTGGCCTAGAGGAATGCACAGTGCCTGTATGCTCCCTACCTACATCCCACTTCAACTGTGTGCATGCACTGCTTATCCTTCACTTCTGCCACATTTCTGAAAACATATCATAGACATCAATTTTTTCAGTGTTGTGGTTTAAGCCCAGCTGGTAACTCAGAACCACTCAGCTGCTCAATCACTCCCCCCTGCCTTCCTCCCCCTGCTCCAGGAAGGATGGGGAGGAGAACTGAAAGAATGCAAGGGTTGAGATAAGCACAGTCCAGGAACTAAGGTATAACACAAACCACTACTGCTACCACCAATGATAATAATGATAAGGAAAAGAACAAGGGAAGAGAATACAAGTGCTCACCACCCGCTGACCAATACCCAGCCCAACCGAGCAGTGATCTAACCTGTCTGGGTAACTGCCCCCGGTTTATATACTGGACATGATGTGCTGTGGTATGGAATACCTCTTTGGCTAGTTTGGGTCAGATGTCCTGTCTCTGCTTCCTTCTGACTTCCCCTCCTCCTTGGCAGAGCATGAGAATCAGAAAGTCCTTGATTGGAATAATCATTACTTAGCAACAACTAAAACCATCGGTGTTATCAGTGCTGCTCCCAGGCTGAAAGTCAAAATCACAGCACTGCATCAGCTACTAAGAAGGAGAAAAATGACTGCTACTGCTGAACCCAGGACATTCAGCATGTGCCATGTTCAAGTCACTTGCTTAGAATAAATACATCATTCTGGCTGCATTTGGCAATTCAGACTACAGTACTTACTTTTTTTAAGCCCAGTGACTGAAAGCAAATTTCTGCAATTTTGTTTACTGCCACAAAGAAATTCACACCGCATCTTGACAGCACAGATGACATATGATGAGAAAAGAGCTTAATAAGGCAGGCAAATATCAAAGAGCAATTCAATGCAACTTGAGAAAAACATTTTAAAATTTTGCTTAGAAAAGTTTAATTACACGTATTTTTAAATCTGTGAAAGTTCTTCTTAAAAAAAAACCACTGGATAATTCCTCACTGCACTGAAAGGAATGGCCTAACTTGATGTCAAAGGGGTAAGATTTCATTGCATATATCAAAAAAAAGAAGCTACATCAGATAATTAAATTGTAATATGTTGCCAGGGAAGTTATGAATGCTCCATCCCTGGCGGTATTCAAGGCCAGGTTGGACAAAGCCTTGGGTGGCATGGTTTAGTGGGAGATGTCCCTGCCCATGGCAGGGGGGTTGGAACTTCATGATCTTAAGGTCCCTTCCAACCCTAACTATTCTATGATTCTACACTTTGCAGGGTTGGCAGAGTTCACATGCATGAGAAGCATAAAGACACAATATAAATTCAGTATCTTTCAGAGACAAGAACCAAATTTGTGCACTTTTCTAAGCTTTTCCTTGTTATGTTCATTATGTGGCGTTTTGAAGGATGTATACTTGGCCCTGCTTAGGAAGAGAACTAACTTGAACTTTATTTCAAGAACAATCCAAGAGAACTAATGAGGCTTTCCAAATTTCACACAAAAGGAAGACAACACAGAAGTTGTCTTTATTTAATTTTTTGTGCATTTATATTATGTGAAAAGAAGTTAAGCAGTAAAAAAGGGATGCTAGAAGCAACTGGCACAAGCTCCATGAAGGCAGCTGTATGACTATTCTGAACATAATGTGTTCCAAAATAGAGGTGTATGTCACGGCACAACTGGAACTTCCCACCCCACTCAGCCCAGTTATGTAGCCCGTGTAAATCACTAATTCAGGGAACAGAAATCACTACACACATCTTTTCAGCATATGGTATGGAAAAGATGCAGGAGAGCCTCAGGAAGCACCATTTGTCTGCATGCCCCTGGATTTAGAGAAGACTGAAGTTATCAATGACTTCTTTGACTCACTCTTCACTGGCAAATACTCTGACCGCACCACCCAAGTCTTGGAAGGCAGACACAGGAACTGTGAGGATGAAGACCTTGGGCCCACTCCCTCCGTGGAGAGGATCAGGGTCGAGATCATCTTAAGAACCTGAATGTGCACAAGTTCATGGGACCTGATGAAATCCATCCGCAGGTCCTGAAGGAGCTGGAGAATGAAGTTGCTCAGCCACTGTCCATCATACTGAAAAATCACGGCAGTCACGTGAAGTTCCTGACGATGGGAAAAAGGGAAATATAACCCCCATTTTCAAGAAGGGGAAAATGGATGACCCGGGGAATTACAGACCAGGCAGTCTCACCTCTGTGCCTGGCAAAATCTTGGAGCAGATTCTCCTGGAAGGCATGCTAAGGCACATAAAAAACAAGGTGCTTGGTGACAGCCAGCATGGCTTCACTAAGGGGAAATCCTGCCTGACCAATTTGGTGGCCTTCTGTGATGGGGCTACAGAACTGGTGGACAGGGGCAAAGCAGCTGACGTTGTCTGCCTGGACTTGTGCAAAGCATTTGACACTGTCCCGCAAGACATCCTTGTCTCTAAATTGAAGAGACATCAATTTGATGGACGGACCACTCGGTGGATAAAGAACTGGCTGGATGGCTGCACACAAAGAGTTGTGGTCAATGGCTCAATGTCCACCTGGAGACCAGTAACGAGTGGCGTCCCTCAGGGATAGGTGTTGGGACCGGTCTTGTTCAACATCTTCGTCGCTGACATGGACAGTGGGATTGAGTGCGCCCTCAGCAAGTTTGCCGATGACACCAAGCTGTGTGGTTCGGTTGATACGCTGGAGGGAAGGAATGCCATCCAGAGGGACCTTGACACACTTGTGAGGTGGGCTGATGCCAGCCTCATGAAGTTTAACCATGCCAAGTGCAGGTCCTACACCTGGGTCGGAGCAATCCCAGGCATAGCTACAGACTAGGCAGAGAAGAGATTCAGAGCAGCCCTGCAGGGAAGGACTTGGGGGTGTTGGTCAATAAGAAAATGAACTTGAGCCGGCTTCAGTGTGCACTCACAGCCCAGAAAGCCAACCGTATCCTGGGCTGCATCAAAAGGAACATGACCAGCAGGTCAAAGGAGGTGATCCTGCCCCTCTACTCTGCTCTTGTGAGACCTCACCTGGAGTATTGTGTGCAGTTCCGGTGCCCTCAACATAAAAAGGACATGGAACTGTTGGAACAAGTCCACAGGAGGGCCATGAGGATGATCAGGGGACTGGAGCACCTCCCGTATGAAGATAGGCTGAGAAAGTCGGGGCTGTTCAGCTGGTATAAGAGAAGGCTGCGTGGAGACCTCACAGAAGACTTCCAGTATCTGAAGGGGGCCTACAAGGATGCTGGAGAGGGACTCTTCACTGGGGACTGTAGTGATAGGACAAGGGGTAATGGGTTCAAACTTGAACAGGGGAAGTTTAGGTTGGATATAAGGAGGAAGTTCTTTACTGTGTGGGTGGTGAGGCACTGGAATGGGTTGCACAAGGAAGTTGTGAATGCTCCATCCCTGGCAGCGTTCAAGACCAGGTTGGACGAGGCCTTGGGTGATATGATTTAGTGTGAGGTGTCCCTGCCCATGGCAGAGGGGTTGGAACTAGATGATCTCAAGGTCCTTTCCAATCCTAACTATTCTATGATTCTATGACTATTTCACCGAAAGACCTAGTCAGGTCTCTTCCTCCTCCTAATTTGGAAGGACCGGAGTGTTGTGATTTGAGCTTTGGCTACACATTTCACATGCTACTGATTTTATTAGAAGATAACATTTGGGAGGGATGAGAAAGCAAAATTTACAGTGGGGTGGACTTTTAAAAAAAAATCCATTCAATGTCTACTCTCTGCCCTTCATCTTGAGAACTGCAATGAATTACAAGTCTATAGAGGCAAACCTGACAATATTAAAATAATTTTTTTCCTTTTAGAGTATAATTCATTATCGTTTCCAAAATTATCTTCCACAGACTACTGTAACAGCTATCACAAGTCCATGTTGATCAGAATAGCATCTCAATGGTTGATCTAATCTCACTGAGACAAAGGGAGGCTCATAAAAAATGTTTAAAATCTAAACAGTACAACCAGTGCCAAGTTTTGCTTGACTCACACTGTATGGAAGCTGAGGCCCAAAGAGCCTGTGTTCTTGTCTGCCAGCGGCCCATGTTCTCAAGTTCAAACACATTTTATATTTGCCAGCAGTATTTCCAGTAATCACCAAGTTCTCCTAAAGAAGACATTTAATAACTTATATGACATCATATACTACATGTAATTTTCTCTTTAAAAATATACCAAGAAACATATTGTAAAATACAAGTTCTTTATAAACAAAACATAATCGGTATGGTTGTGTGCACCCAGATATCTATGTTTGTGAAAGATTCTGGAAACTAAAGGCTCTAATTCATGTTTTCTGAAAGGCACTAGATTCTACAAGGTCAGACCAGGAACTTTCAAGTAAAGAAAAAGCTATGAATGCACAGAAGGAACACACATCTGTTATGCTGCAGTTCATACTGCAATCCAAAAGCAACACAAGGAAAGGCATGCAAACAACGATTTTGGTGGTTCTGGCAGGATTTTAGATAATCAGGAAATTTTTTGTTAAGAGCAAACTAGAAAAAAAGACCTGTGAGAACTCAGCATATTCCAGCTCTATCCCCTCTGGCTGCATTGCTCTGAAGAGGATGCTAAAGAAAAAGGCAGAAACCTCTGACATTTCCAATTCTCCTTCTACAGGGAAGCAGAGAATCTGTCATTCTTCCTCTTCCTGTTCAGAGTCTGTGCCAGTGTACATCGGTGTTCTAAGACAGAATAGGGTTGTACCAGAGGCCAGAAAATCCCTTTCCATAGGTTGTCCTATGGAAAGCAGAACTGTGGGCTGAAGGCAAGAGGAAGCAGTCTAGGGTGGCAGCTTGTGGTTTGGGATGGAATCCAGGCTGCTGAGCGTCTGCGGTGCCTCAGAGCAAAGACCACAGTATGGGCAGGGCATGGCTTCACTCAACCTCATCTAGAAGGAATCCTGGAAAATATAATCCCATGATCTGCTGAGATTTGCACATCTCCATAGAAAGGCATAGTTGGAAGGTGTGCAAGATAGAAGCACCCTCCTTTCTAATAGCTTAGGAAAGTCTGAAAGAAACTAGAGATGATGCTAATCTCTCCTATAAGCAGGAAAAAACCCTTCTTGTTTGACTTTCAATGTCAAAGCTGAGGAGGCAGCCAGCAACTTAACCACAGCAACACCTGGGATAGTTTTAAACTCTGTGAACTGGGTTTTGTTTTAAACTTACTAGAAGTGTTTTTAGTTGCTTGTTTGTTTAGAGTTCACCACTAGAGCTCTGGGGAGAAATCTCTCTTCAGAGAGAAGCTGTATTGTTTGTTTGTAAAATTACTTGATAGGCAAAGCCTGCAGGGAAGAAAGGAAGATTGGACTGTATTGTGCCGGAAAAGCAAACAAGTGGTAATGGATATAAAGGTTAATGCAAAGTCAGTGAGGAAACTAATCAGGTTATTGAACACCCTCAGCTACCCACTCACCCCTTCATCCAACTATAACGGCATAGCTGCACCTCAGCTCAGAGTACATCCTCAAAAGGGATGGGAATCAGATAGAGCAAACCAGTGTGAGATACTATATATGAGAACACATGCAAACTCTGTGTAACCCTGGACATGTGTACCTATTCACATTAATGCTAGCCTGCAACACTAATACACTGCAGATTGACTGATTTCAGGCCAGGAGAGTCCCTGCCATTTGACATACATTGAGCAGGCCACAGAATTTTACTCTGCAATTGAAGGAAACCATTCTTTTCAAACGTGTGTCACTGAGCCTAATGTGGTAAGGTTGCTCTGCAGACCATTGTGCGGGTAGAAGACTTACCCGGTTCCCAACGTGTCTTTATAGCCGGATTTTTTCACGCTAGCTCCTGAAAAGCTTATAAGCAGCTAAATTAACTTCTCAGTGCTGCTTAAATTTAGGCAATATTTCAGACTCCTTCATTTCTGAAAGTGACTCCCCGGCCTTCTTTTCCCCAGTCTGGGATTTAACAAACTCTATCCTAAATTCCAGGTCACACCTGGTAAACGATTTACTGTGACTGGCTTATAGAACATCAGCCCTTCTGTACTTCCATGTTATCTTCAGGAACTACTTTGAAACTGTAAGATGCTGTAAGAAGAGTTTCTGTAAATAAAACGGTAAAAGGCTGCCAAGAAATTCTACAGTATGCTACCAAAATAAAACCTTGAGATACTTCATATAACCCACACAACCCCAAAGCTGAGGCTGAGAAAGTATCTCAGTTAAAATAGTCACAATTCTTTCAGAATTAATTTCTGACAGAAAACAGTTTGGGTATAATTGAAATTTTGTCATTTTTGATTTGACAAGAATTTTCCATGCTCATAAACAATCTAGAAGGACCATCAGGCTACTTTACCACAGTTGCACTGGGGGTATTCTGCCTTGTTCCAGCAGCTCTCCAGAAAACGTAGCCTTGGAGGAATTTTAGTTCTCAAGCACCAGATGGACCAGTTCACGGCTGGTGACTGAGCTTCCAGCTAGACCACACCTCTCATAACACAGGTTTTCCTCCTTTCAGACTGACCACTCTGGAGAAACACAAGTGCAACCATGAAGCACCTGATTCGGAGAAAACCATAGGAAGATGCAGTTCAGGTTTGAACTAATTCAGAATGAATTATTTTGTGACTTCCAGATTTTAAACGTTTGAAATACATGTAACAGTAAGATATATTGCTATAAAATAATGACACCCTACTCCTGTCCACCCCCCCCCCCCCCAAAAAAAAACAAAACACCAAAACACTCTAACCCCACCCCGGAAACATTACTCCTTTTTTTTTTGTTTGTTTCTGTTAATGATATAGAGATTAAATACAATCTATGGAGATACTAAAAAATGGTGAACAATGGCTATGTAGACTGCTGCATGTCTATATAGTGGTGAGTTTGGGTCTGTCAGATGCGAGACCTTGGAAAGCCCTACCTGTGCTGCGTTTCTGAGTATATCCAATAAATCTTTGATAAGCTCTATCATTCAATCCAAGTAAGAGAGAAACAGCGACTGGCCTATTTGAGGCTGAACAGGAAAAAAGGAATAATAATTAACGCAAACTTCCAGTCAGGTAAACTAAGCTGCAGAATTTGCTGCCCTTCCTGGGGGACACCTTTTTTGAATGCAAGAAAAATGAGGGGCTGGGAGAACTTTGAAATGAGTCTAAGGCCAGGGAACTATATGTAGACATAAAGTGGCATTAACAAGTGACAAACTGACATCTGTCTCTAACAGCACCTTAAGTGGTTGAAGCATTACAGCTAGTCAGCTTGGTCAACTGCGTGTGAACAGTATAAAATATATGGCATATTTTCTGTCAGGCTTTGCTCCTAAAATAAACAGCACTCTACTCCATGATAGGTAGGTAGTGACTATCTCACCTTGTGTGCTTGATGATTTGCTAGGGATGATCAAAAAGACCTTTGAGGGGATGCTGGACCCATGGATCTGTGTAGCTCACAGCATGATGACAGTCCAGGTGCCCCCCATTAAAACAACACTGGAACAGGGGCAAGAAGAGCCACTACTGCTACTGAGAGACTGCAGAGGATCACCTGAGATGAGACTTTCAAGGGTCTTAACCTGATTGGTTTATCCAAAAGGAGACACTCACAAGATCTCTGCCCATGCAGTAAAAAGTGATAAAAAGCAAGCAATAAAGGGCTCTTTAAAATAGCAGTGGAAAGCATAACAAGCTGAGGTTATTCAAATCAGAAATTTGGAAAAGAATTAGCAGTGACAATGAATGATGACAGGAGCAAGCTGCTAAAGAAAAGAGAAGATGTTTATCTCTTCAGATCATGACCAAATGCCTTTCCGGAAGATAAACTTCAGCAAAACAAAAATTGCTGGGCTCAGTACAGGTTCAAGCAAAATGTTATGGCCTTTCTTACACAGGAGGTCAGATAAAATGATCTAACATTCTTTTCAGACCTTAAATGCCATGAACGTCTGGGTTTGCCTGGATAGTGTTTTGCCAATACGTGAGAACTCACCCTGTTTCTGAGTTAGGATGAATCCATGCCAGCAGTGAACCAGGAGCTGTGTAGCTGTGCAGAATCCAACCCAATAACTTGCTCCTGGCTTGGAGCTGGCTGATGCTTGGCCAGCTCATAACACAGAATAAAGTTGCATCTGTCTGCAAAATACCGTACAGACACACCTACCCCTATCCAGAAAGCCATCCACCCTAGCACATTTTTGCAGATAAGGATACAGGAGGCATGTCTGTGCCACGTCCTGGAACACAGTGCAGGGATTTCTGACAGCACCCACAGTGCTCACAGTGGAGGCAGACAGTACAGCCACCTCAAAAGAGCCTGGCTGAGGGGTAAGGCCTGTCCCTGGGGACCCAGTGCTGGCTAACTCAGCCATGCTGCATTCAGGACCTTGAAGTCAGCATCTTGATGCAAGAGCTGTTACCACACAGTGCCAAGTGTTACTGTGTGCCAGGACTCAGCTGGGCATGGCAGCTACCCCTCCAGTATGGTAAATGGGGATAAGGTCCTCTTGCTGTATGTGGTACTTTGAGGCAAATTGTATTATGGATTCTTGACTTCTGTATCAAGAACAAGGGCTCATGATGTGCTCACTGGTCATGGCTGAAGCTTAAATGCTCCAGAAGGACAACTTTCATTCCCTTCCATCAAACCCTCAACAGCTGCTTGGGAATCCACCTCTTTTTCTCAGCATAAACTGAACCAAAGCAACTCCAACCGCAAAAAGAGAGATGTGGTCGCACTGATTTTTGTACTTGACATCTAAGAGTAGAATAATGAGCAAGGCGATAAGAATGTGCACTGCTCATGCAAAGAAGGGCAAATAAAGTGCATGGCTTGCCTTTATAGAAAGCAGAGTAACACACTAAACCCCTTAATTTCCCAACACAGAGCTCTACTCTGACAAGAAAAGTACAGCTTTAGCAACGAAGACACAATGTGGTCCTGAAGGAAGAATGTTCTCCAAAAGGACTTATTCCACAGGACTGAATTAATGCTCTGAAGAAGTACTGAAGTAAAAGCACAAACCAAAAGTGAAATTCAAATATTTACTCCACTTGTGACAATCTGACCCAAAATGGTAGGTGCTGGGGAGGAATTAATAAGGGAGAAAGGATTACCACTTCTCCAGGAGCATAAATATAAAAAACCACTTTTGAAAGTATCTTTGGATTTCTAAGAAGCAGAAGAATGTTTGCATTATAGACAGAACTCAATAAAAATAAGAAACACAAAGATCTAAAGAATAAATATAAGCTAACCCTTCAAGCAAAAAATCTTTCATAGAAGGCTGCACTTACTGAGACACAGTCTCTTCCAAGAACGGCTGACAATCTCCTTTCCCCCCTTTTTTAGGGCATCAGATCCTCAGTTACAAAACTAGTTGATAATCTCAGCTTTTATCCAATAAAAAAGGTTTTCCTTTAAGATCCAAGACCTTAAAACTGAGGCCCTATGGATTAAAGTTACAAGACAAAATTTCTGAGCCTCTGCTCTTTTTAATCCTGACTATTCATATGTTAATGCTTGTAGGCTTACCCAGTGACACCTGGTGAAGAGCTCAAAAATACTGACACCAATGCAGGACAGTCAGGGTTTATCTATATATTTCAAGGAGATTATGTAAAGAAACACTCAATAAGAAGGGCTGGTGCATGAGTAGTACTAGCACACATGACTTATTCCACAGGATAGCTCTGAAAGCATCCTGTGTAATTAGCTGCTGTGGGTGGACAGTTCCTTGAAAGAATAATGCCTGGCTGAATGAGCAGAATTAGGAAAGAGGGACTTGGGGTGGGATTTAAGCCACGTTGCAGCTACTGCATGTAAACTATACAACATGGTAAACATTTTAAAAATGCACGTTAGTTGCAAACCAGAAACGTTTCGGATGATAACAATGCTCTTAAGTTGTTCTGTAATCACAGGACCTTGAAAGTTGAAAACTCTCCTCTCTCTATTGTCCACCATTAAGATTCTCACGAGCACACCACTTCAGTTGCTGTGCTAGGAACAAAAACAGGATGGATATTAGACATTGGAAACTCTCCATCTGACTTTACCACAAGGGTATTTTTCTTTTTTTTCCCATGGATCACAAGAAGGGCAGACGGGCATTCCCTTGAGGCAAACAGAGATGTTTTCAGAACATCATGCATCAGGAATACTCCCTGACAACATGTCTATAATAATATGTTCTAAGTACAACTTTCTGTACTGCACCTTAGGCTATTTGGTGGTGGACATATTTTTATGCCCATTCATTTTCCCTGAACTTCTGCAGGGATTAGCACAACTAAAACCCAGCCTTTTAAAAGCAGGACATCCCATTTAGCCACAGATGCTCCCAACAAGTAAACAGGTCCATTAAATTTCCTGAAAAAGGATCTGTGTATCATCATTACCCAGTTTCTCAATCAGCAAGGTGGAAAAGGTTATGATGAAAGAAATGCACTTAGTCACAGAGTATCTGGCGAGCGGACAGATTCCAACCCACTTCTTGCCCCAGCATCTAGTTTCCTTACAGAGACTGTATGTGTCCAGAGCTTGATAAAGATGTGAAAAACGAGACAGGGCCAAATGTCATCCAAGGTTTCCCTGTGGGTGCACTTGCAAAAGAAAGGAAAGAAGATTCCAAGTTTGCTTCAGTCCCACGAGGCTTCGCTCAACACACAGCTAATGTAAATGCCACCCCAGGTTGCATATCCCCAAGCACCAACAACAGGTAAACATTGATCCTTGTCTCCAGGTGTGTGCTAGGCAGCTCAGCTTGGTTCTTCCTGGGTAGCTCCCCAGCTCCTTCCCTGCATGTTTAGAACGTCAGGTTTCGCAAATGCCCTGCCATGAACACAGGAAGATTGTTGACTCTCTCATGCCCTCAGAGCAGCAGCCTTCTTGCATCTCCATCAATCCCAGCTGCACTAGCTCTCCTCACTGAGAAAAGTATAATTTTTCTGTGCTGCTGATGGCCCTTTCTATTTCACATCTGGAGACTGTTAACCGTTTCCCATGTGGTCTGAGTTTTAGCAGCAAAAACACTCCAACAAATTCTAGTAAAACTGATTTATTTGTATTAACTGGACACTGGATACCCAGATAGTACTGCAAGGGGACTTTATTCTCCCTTCCTCTTCCCATTGACATTTCACCTCGACCTGTCCACTGAAATAAATACTAGGGAAACCTCATGTTTTAGTGGCTGGCAGTTCAGAACTGAAAAGGTCAAAAGCTGAAAATTACTTAAGCATGTCATCTCTTCTGTTTAGGAGAGCTTAAGTACATATGAGCTGCAGAAGTCTAGCTAAAACTCGAACTTGGTGCTGTGAGGCTGCAACTTCCCTTAGGATACCAACAGCTTATGGCAATCTCTGTTTTTGCAAAGTCGTAATTTGCTGCTATGGAAAGAACTGTATTAGCAGAAACTGAACACATCATTGCTTCAAATCTTTGAGGGACAAAACACTGCAGGAGGGAAAAGGATACATATAAGTATATATTTTTGCAACTGCATAAAAGAAGAAACCAGGGGGGAGTGCTGAGTAGAGCTGGCAAAATCGTTTTAAGTTGCTAACATGGAGGAAAAATTACTCAAGTCTTGGATAGTAAAATTTACTAACTTCCCAGAAGGCAGCCAGTTATGAATTTACTAAAGCCTTATCTGGTGCAAAAACACTTCTGTGGAAATATCTTTAACATTCAAGCTACTCTTAGGTGAAAGCAAGACAGGTAAGTTAAGTGCTCTTCAAAGGAAAACTAGAAGTAACTAAAGAAACCAATATATTAATTAAAAAATCACCACTAGCAGGGAAAAGAAACAGTTTAATAATGGCAGAATGCTTTCCACTCTATTCAAGCAGGAAAAACCTTCTCCCATGAGATCACAAAGGTGATTAAATCCTGTGGCAAAGAAATAATCTTTTGCACTGAGAATGAGAATGAGAGATGATGGTTTGCATCAGTCAAATACTTGTACTGTTATTTTACTTTCTAGTTTCATATAGTTTTGAGCCCATCACTGCAAATTTACCAGCTACCAGAACTTTTTGCTACATCACTGTGTCGCATGAGATGGCAGAAGTTACAAGGAACCCCAAAGCTGCAGCCTGAGTCTTGCTGCTACTGGTACTATGTCAGAGGAGCGTGCTCTCACTCAGACTCTGCCAGGGAGTGCATTTCATTTCTGGATTTATGTTGTGGATAGAGGTGGTGTAGTGCAGGACACAGAAAGGCTGGCTTGTATCTAATTTATGGATGGGTGTATGTAGGCATGAAGTGTTAAGAGAATGGTGCAGAACAAACGAGGCTCCAGCCATGCTGTGGTGCAGTGAACTTAAAACATTATTTCTGCCCCAAGCAAGGCCTGGCTCTTGGGGAAAGGGTTTACTGCCCAGCATTCATCATCAGGAAAATGAAAGAGAACAGGTTTTATTTTCTGCTATAAATCATGCACAGCACCAAAACTCTGCTGCAGCCAGACGGAAACTAAAAGTTTGCTGCGACCTCTGACACAGAAGGACCTTTTTTTTTGAACTAAGTTGTAGCTTTGAGATAATGGAACCAAATACTGTTTTTAAAGAGCTCTGTATATTATCCTCACTTAAGAAAATGATGAAAAGATGTGAAAATCGAAAGATGATGGATACAGTCCTGTAGGGTAAGAAATATTTTTGAAGATCTTGCAAACATCACAACTGAGCCTTCCAGCTTGTAGGCCAATGCAGGAAAGTTGATGCAAGAGCTCTGGCAGGGAGAGACCACCTGCCAAATTCCTACTAATTGGTAGTAAAGGCAGCTGAAAAAACTTGCCTCTGAAAGGAAAAATAAGCTTGAGACCTCAGACTGACTTCTTCAGGAACACAACTGCTTCTGAAGAGAGTAGCAGATCTGTGTGTATGGATAGATATAGGCTAATGCCTATAAATAGCTCCAAGTTGGCAGTGCTACAGCAGTAACAGAAGCTAGACTGTGGTAACAGCCGGCTTCACCATAGAAATTTTTATCTTAATACCATCTTCCTTCTTGCTGTGGAAGACGCACTGAAAACAGTTCTGGATAGTGTATTAAAACTCTACCATGCATACAAGAAGTTTTCATGAGGTTACATGAGTACTTTTAAAATTTCACTTTAGAAATTTGGTTAAATCTCTATGCAATACCTATAAAATTCATAGATTTCAATGTTTACATAAACATGCCCAGGAACATGATCTTTAAATATGATTTTTATATTTAGTCCAGTCAGTTTTCTCTATAGCAACAACGGCAGTAAGGGACCTTATACTAAAAGAGTTCAGATAAATTTGCCAGAGTAAAGAAGCAAATATCGTTTAATCTTTTTGCTGCTGTAATTTAAATGGAGGTAAGTGATTTTATTCCTACAGAATGAATGTCACACCTCTCAATTACAAAAAGAATATATAAGCCCAAGTAAACTTAATGACGATAACACTAGATTCCCAAGTACATCGTATCTGCATTGAGTACACTGATTTAGACAAAAGTATGGGGAAAGGAGTAAACTCATAGCACTTTTCTACCCTTCTGATACCACCGGATTGCTGAGCCTTGCATTTCCTGCAAGAGTAAATGAGAATAATTTGCTGTTCTAACATGTACTGACAGGAACTGCCTGGTCTGTGTCACCTGTGAGGAGACCAAGCATGGGCTAGTTCTATTTAAATGTTGTGTAGTTAGAACAGGGGCTTTTTAATGCCAAGGAATTTTACATATTCCTATTTTAGATTTTTAAACTGCTGTCACAAGAGTGTTCAGACTTGCCTAGCAATGTATAGGTGGTATTTCCCATGTACAAGCCAATTTGACAGAACAGGCTTTCAGGTTTACCGCAAAATGTTCTTCCTCACACTGTAAAACCTAACAAGAGGCTGTACAGTATTGTATTACAGGGGAATGATATTTCCAGGAAAAAAAAAAGGAATTACACATGAATCAGGCAATGAAAGTATGCAGGTAACCATGGCTACTGTTGTGAACTAAATAACATTTTTTATACAGCTGCGAATATTTGTGTAATTGCCAGTTAAGCTGCAGAGTTCAGATCTGAGACAAAGCTGGTAAACACTGAAATCTTGCCTGAAGAAAGGTACTTCCCAAAGTGTATGCAGGCCTCTACATTGTGCCACTGCACATGTGGTGGTTTTTGTCTAGTAAACACACAGTCAAAATAAAAGTATAACTCCTCACGGCCACTACTTATACTTTACTTTCAGCAATGCACTTTTGCATGAGCTGTTTTCTCTCTTCAGGGTATTTTTATTTCCTCTTGTCATATACCTGCAATTGTAACTTTTGACACAGCTTTTGAAATAACTTTGGCTCCATAGAAGAGAATTTTGAAAGTACTTTAAAAAATCTGCAAGTAAAACTCTCAGCTTCCCTTGATTTTCATTAGTGGTAACACCCCCCTCTTAGGTCCCAACAGCATTCCTGGACAACAAAATTAAAAACAATTCCAAATGAGAGGGACCTTTTCTCCTTTGACATCTTTTCAATTTCCAAGTTCATACCTCTTAGATCATCCTTCTGTTTACATGTCAGAGTCTCTGTTCTCAAATCAATCATCATCAGAGAAGGAATGGAAACCTAAGGGATTTTCCTCCTTACGGAGAAGAGGTACGCCCAAAACCGAATTATTTGGAGTAAGTTGACAGTAGTTGCTATACTAAAGGAAAAACATAAACACAAAAGCAGTTAGTGAGATGAACCTATGCTTCCAGTAACATAAACAAAATGAAAATAATGGAACGCCTATTGTAACTAAGTGAAGCAGGACTTAGAGCAACATCTCTCTATTAAAAAACTGAGTAGAGCATGAGTTTGAAACCCAAGTGAGTGCCTCTTCATTCACTGTGAATTTGTCTTCTTTCCTGGTTTGGAGAGAGAGGATCGTTTCTTGATAAGAGCACTAGCTAATAAAGCAAACACAGATTCATTTTGCTGTTCAGCCTTTAACAAACTGCCACTACCCTCAGGCAAACCACATATTCCATGTTTTAGTTTCTGCTCTGTAACACAGGGAAAATAACAACTCTCTTCTGCCAGTCTTTACCTGTGCAATTCATATAGGCTAAAAAGAAATTGGAGGACTAAATGTTTTGCATCTGTATCAACAGTGCTTGCCTTAAATAAAATTATAGGAGATGGTCTTTAAAACGGTACTAGGTACCAATATCATTATTAACATATAAATAGTAGCATATATTTTCATACATTACTCTCTATATATGTATTTTTGCACACACTACACATAATACAAAATATTATATATATGCACACACTACACATATTACAAAATCT
Source organism: Pezoporus wallicus (assembly GCF_028554395.1). Lineage (NCBI taxonomy): Eukaryota > Metazoa > Chordata > Aves > Psittaciformes > Psittacidae > Pezoporus > Pezoporus wallicus. Next base: position 4,828,693 of record NW_026635157.1, read on the forward strand.
ATAATATATATGCTAATCCCACCAAACTGCTGTCCTGGAGAATAAAACTGTGGGACTCACAGGAGCACAGTGCTCAGACAGACAGCTGTGAGGTCTAAAGATCCACAAATGCTGGGGATATTAGAGGTAATGAGTGTACAAAGCAGTGCATTCTTCTGACTTCTGCATAGACAAAAACATCAGAAAATCAGTCTGCAAAGGGTGATCTTGCACAGTGGTCACAAGAAACCAAGTGAAGACAAATTCCTACATGTTGGTCTAGAATAAATGAAGGGTCCCGTTTTCAATATACACCGTGTGCTTCAAACTTCCTTTTCAAGCTTTTTCTCAGTGATGTACAGTACACATAATTATCACCTCCATGTTCTATAGCTCTCTCCAGCTGACTACTATTATCACCTCTTTATTTCAGTATTTTGTTTCCTCTACTTTGCTCAGTCTTCTCCTCCTTAACAACCTCTAAGGCTATCCCTTTTTCTCTTAGCTTCTGACACATTCATTTCTTTCTCCTTCAAATTCCTTCTTTTTCATCTTTCATTCCACTGCTTCAGGAGCAAAGATCAAAATGCCATCCACCTTAGTCTCAGATCTAAGAATACATATATTCACCTCTTAAAATGATTTGCAGATATATGCATTTTTAAGCAACTTGCAGCCAACAAAATTTTGTTTCTTAATGGAAACATCATTAAATCTCTGTATTGGTAAAAAGACATCTTTGACGGATGTTTTCTTTATAGCAAATGATATCATTTCCCATTTCTTCATTTTTAAAAGTGCCTTAAAATACAAAGTTCAGTAAACTGACATACATATTTCATCTCTCCCATAAATAGTTCATAAAACAATTTCTACATTACATACTGTATTTGCAAAAGAAGCCACAAAAATGTGCATGGCAATGACTCAGCAAGTTGGAACCCTGCATACAGGGTTTAGAGAAAGCTGGTAAAGCTCGAAGTTAACAGAACAAAAAGTTAAAAACCCCATGATGTAAATAAAATTGCTTCCTGTTGGAAACAAACCTAAGGATGTAATTTGAATATCATTGCCATTTTTTTATAGAGAAGTATTTCCTTTTGAAGTATACTTGAACTTTCTATAGCATGCATCATGTCAGCCTAGAGTATTTTATGAGATACTCGGAGCACTACATTTGGTATATAACCATAAGTAACGTTACTATATTTGAGGCAGAGGTCACTTCTGCAGAAAAATGGACAGCAACATCAACTCTGCATTTGCATCCACGAACCTCAAAGTAATTTGCAAAATGCAATTCACCTCTTCATTTCAACTGAAGGAATGGGAACTGAGGCACATGAAAGGGGAATGCCTCTCAGCAGCCAGCAAGGACCCAGCATGGAGAAAAGCAGAGTGTCGGCACATGCAGTCTGGTTTGGCACAGTAGCTGCCCTGACTGTAACACTTCATAACCAGAATCTGGCACAGTGCTATAAACCCAGTAACAGCGAGCACTGTGTTTCTAACTATCATTCCAAAGCCCCACAAAATGCAGACATTAGCTAATTAAGACTTATAAAAAATTATTTCAAACACTTCATAATTTCTTTCAAGACTAGGAATAAAATGGAAATTTAAAAATAGATTTTAAACAGCACTTCAAATCTGCAGTGTTACTTGTTCTGGAGAGAAAGCTTTCTGTAAAGAGTTAAAGGGTACCAGATAATACCGCAACAAAGATGCAAGAGCATACACTGGCCACTGGTCTACCTTTTGCCGTTTTGAGACACCTTCATGCCCTGTGCTATTTCCCCATAGTTGGGAGATCTTTCCTGTTCAGGTAACTGTGGCATCAGAGGGAGGAAAATTGTCACCTTAGTCACCCTTATGGTCTCTGAGAGAAAGAGACATCTCTGAAAGGTGATGGCTTTTCCTGAGCAGGGCACCAGCCTGGGACTTTGGTATTTCTGGTAAATGTCCAAAGGTGAAAGGGCTAACTGTAGACCTGCATGACTAATGGCAATGGCTTACATATCTGTCAAAAAAATCCTTCACGCTGCATCCTGAATCTGAGTCTCTTGTGTTTGAGGAGTTACTAAAAACGTACACTGTTTTTTACTTATTTTTATCTATGTGGGAAAATAAAAATATGGGGATTGAACTGAATGGCAGGGCAGACATCAGGTTATGTTAAAGCTCACAGTCCACCATGAGCAAAAGTAGTTCCCAAGGTTGTCCCTAAATCCTTGATTTCCGCTGATCAGCATATATAAAGCATTAGTGCTGTGGCACTACTTCAACATATTAATCATCTGAATATAAAATGATTTCTGCAGAAATTATATCTGTTTCCAAATGCAAAGACACGTAAGAAGACACCAGATGACAAAGAAAAAAGTTACTTTTAAAAAGTGGTAATTTGTTACAAAAACAATGTCAAAATATTTCCCCGCATTAGTGTCCCTGTAGCAATAATGATCTCAGGATACAGGGAGGACTAATATTTTTTATGCCATCAACTTCAAGGGCTGGAAAAAGCATATAAGCTTTTGGGCTCAGACTCCCTTCACCAGGTCTGCTGATTCTTCTGGTATTGTGTCCATGTGAAATAACCCACTTTCCAGCAACGATAAATAGGTAAAAATCTGGTCACTGAGTTAGTGCATACGCCTTCAATTGAAGGAAAAGCTGTCTGCCAAGCTTCAACCAAGTAGATCATAGGTCTGTGAAAAAAAGAATCTAAAAGGATGAAATCCAGTTGCTATAGCAGCAAATTAAACAAATAAATGAGATACCATGGAATGCTACAAAATATTTGTGGTCTGATTAAGTCATATTTGCCACGTGTGAATACTAACAGCACAGTTTAGTAAATACAGTACAATCCCACTTAGTGTATGTACAGTCTAATTTTTATGAGTGCTAATGAGTGGCAACCAGCATGTCCAAAGGTACATAACACTGCATTTTACTGTAATCATAGGGCATAGTCCCTTCAATACATAAAGGTAGAAAATAAATGCTGTAACTTCAAAGACATATTTTCATCCTTCCCTGTGTTTGCATGGCCTGCTAAAGAGACAAAGGTTTTTGTAGTGATCACCTCTAGGATGACTTACATATGGGGTGCTTTAAAGTACACATCCTGTAGTTGGCACCTGACACCTTCTTCAGCATAAGCAATCCTCCCCCTAGTACATGATTTTTTTTCCAGTGAAATGTTCTTTTTTCTTCATAAAAGACACCATTTTAATATACTCATCATTAATCATGATGATGTATCACTTACTGATTGATTCTACTATCTGCCTGTGTGCTCTGGAAAAAAAAAATCAGGAAAAAAATGCAAGTCTGTTATATCAAAGGATAAAACAAATGTCTGATTTAACTGACAGGTGAGGAGGGCACATAGATTTTTATAAAAAATGTGTTATTATCAGTTATTAATGTATTTTGCACTGGTTTTAAAGTGGAACATTAATTTACATTTATAAGCTGCAAACCATGTATCTGATAAATCATGCAGTAGTACCACAGAAACGTACCAGCTTAAGTAGTACAAAAGAACTGTGCATGACCCCAGCAGTGACTACAGTGAGCAGTGTAAGCTGCACAGAAAGTTAATGTTAAAACAGGCATTCCTAATACTTTCAGTATTTCCATCCCATACTGCTCCTGGTTTAACAAACAGACGTAGCAGTCCAGGGCCAAACACTGCTTCTAGGAAAACACAGCTCAGTATGTATTACGTACCCAGAGAGGCAGATATTCTAAAGGCTCCCTTTGTATGTCCCTTTGGAGATTTCCTTTGACCATTTGTTTTGTGCCCACCATAATCACTTTACCAGACATTTGTACTTCAGCTGAAAATCTGACTTTGAGCTTTTTTTTATCAGTATTATTACTACTACCATAATTATTACTTCCCAAGTTACACTTCACTTTGCCTGTTAAAGCAGGGTGGTTTCAAATACAGACAGTACACCTCCTTACCTCTGGGGCTTCAAATACATTATCTTCCAGCACCCTTACCAAGCAGCACATCCATTCGAATATGCAATGCAACTCACACTTCAAAGCTGATACGAAAAAATAAGGTATACTCTGAACAGGCTTGTTTTAAACTGCAGGACTGGCTTTGAGGGTCAGTCAGTCAAGATAATGTACAGCACGGTCAGCTAAAAATAATGACAGAGATGCAAAGACACCAATGTCATTCTACAGATATGACACAGACGCAATTTGTATGAACACAGGCCTCATACTGTTGCATGGTTGCAGGTGGTTTTAACCCTAAACATTTTATAAGGATTTTAAGTTCCTGGCATGACATTGTGCAAATTTTACTTTATGTACCCTGTAAACCTACATCCAACAGCAAGAGAAGCGATGTTCCTCCTCTCTCAGCAGCATCAGTAAGCCATCTCCTTGCCCTCAAACCTGCTAATTAATAGATTTCAGAGATGCCTTCCCAAGGAAGTGATGGACTATATGGTAAGAAAACATACTCTTCACTTCCTCTTCCTCACTTTTCCTTACCGCCTTATTTCCCCTTTCCTCATTCTTCTCCTCCTACAGGTCCTCTTTAGCATTTTGAGTCTTTTCCAGCTTGTCTACATTATTCTGTGGTGCTTTTTTTCATTCACTTCACCTGTTTTGCTTTGTTTTGCTTTGTTTTTTTCTTTTCTTTTTTTTTTGGTAGGAGTTGGACCAGCATCAGCTGACCTTTTGGTTCCTCCCTTTCCTCCTGGCCGTCTTTTCCTTTCATCCAACTATCTTTCCCTAACCTTCCTTTTTGTGCTCTCTGCCTCTCTCCCATTCTCCCCTCCTTTGGTGGTCACTCCCGCGGTTTGGTGTTGACAGTACATGCTCTCATCCTCTGTGCTAACAGACTGAGTTACGTGACCTTGTCAACAGAAGAAGGCAAAATGTCAGAAGAAGATCTCATCTGGGGATTTCAGTTCTTGGAATTTTCACTTGCAATGCTCACATCTAGAATAGGGCTTGCCTGTTTAGCGGTTACTAAGTACTCAAAGATATTTTAGAAAAGGTCCCTCATTACTAGACATTGGGATCGCCTGTACCAGGAGAAGCTTGTGTGTGTTTTTTCTCCAGACTACTGGAAATAGCAAATAATCAGGAACATTCAGACCTGTATTAAGTTAGAAAGCTGTCTTCACCTTACCTTGATGAGTCTCCTCTGGCAGATGTGTAACATGGTTAAGGCGAGCTTCCTACTACACAAAAATTGCAGTAGTAACTGTGCTGTTACTGTATTAGGTAAAGGAGTTTTCCTAATGCTCCCAGAGGATACCATTCAGATAATTTGGTCTTTGTCTAGCAGCCTCTCTCAATTTTCAGTGCTATGCTATCACAGGTTTTGACACACTACCAATTTCCAAGCCCTTCACATAAGTAACAGAAAATCTTCTAAGCTGCTGCTGTTTTTCTCCCTAGAGTGGAGGAATAATTGTTACTACTGTATTCACGCTTCCATGGAGGAACTGGCAGATAATGAGGAGAGGTACCAGACGGAGCCATGTAACTGCAGCATGCACATGCAATAACTGTATAAATACAACGATATTTTCATATATCATGGTATCATTCATATCATTTGTTTTTGCAAATATTCTAAGTCCCCAGGCAGCCAGCTTCAATTGCCATTCTCTCCATCGAACAGATGTTTAAATAATAGTCATCTAGGAGTGGGTATTCTGTAGGAATTTTCCCTGATTTTTATCAGAAAACTTTTCAAGTTACATGACAAGTGGGAACTCCTTCCTGGAGCACTGAAGATTTTATTTACCCTTAACATACAAAAATATTATAGATAAATTAAGAAGAGCCCATTAGCTGGAATATCCTTGAAAACCTTGAATTGGATTTAGAAACAAATCTTAGAGAAGGCTACGTAGTTGTAGGCATAAGCACGAAGCATTACCAAGGTACAGTACATTGTACAAAAACAGCCCATACATGGGATGTTGCTGTATTAGGAAAGCATCCAAAAGAAATATAATGCACTGTTTCAAATGAGTCACTTCTGAAAAGGATTTTTAGGGCAATATGCTAGATGGAAACACTTTGCTGAAAGAAGGGACATCTCCTTGTTTGTACATCAGAGCAAGTACTGTGCAGTAACTGACCCAACTAATGATGGAGAGACAGGTTGGTCAAAAAACTCACAAGTTTTGGACCATCCAATCTTTATATGTCAGGTTACTAGGAATTTTGATCTTTATAGGGATTTTCTACTTTTCTGTTTGTCGAATCATCGAGGAAAAATGCTTTCCACCAGAAAAACAAAGAAATAAACAAGCCAAGGCCACTGGACCTAAGAGAAGTCTGCCCTGAAGAACAACAATTGAAGAGATAACCAGAGGGACTCCATACCACTCTTGGGTGAGCCGAGCTTTTCAGCTGACCCACCAGCAGTAAGAAAAGCGAGCCAACTTATGAAGTAAGTAGAGACGATCACTTGGACAGGCTCCTTCCTCTCCATAACTTGTCTTCGTCTCCTATTTGTCCCAGTTTTTATGCATTCTCTTGAATACAAGGAAAGAGCGTATGTCTTTCTAGGAATGATCTTGTTTCCCAAATAAAGTATAAAACTGGAAGTGTTCATATAGACTGTAGCAGCACAGAACCCTTACAATGACTAGTTTTCCAGCTTCACAGAGGCAGAGCGCATTCCCCTTCCTCTTTTCTGACCTCTCCTCTGCAGTTTTCATATGAAGACAATGCCTTGTTTCTGACCTCCAAAGCCATTAAACTCCTCAGGAAGTAATTTCTATCTCTGTATTTTACTTTCCTTGCCACAAACAAAAGATGAGCAACATTTTTAAAACAGATTTGGGACAGGGACTGTGAAAAGCAAAGGAGAACTCTTAATGAAATGGTATGCTAACTTGGACAGATACTGCATGCAGTCTTGCTATGTAACCTGGCTCAAAATAGCAATGCTCAATCTTAAATTAATTCAGTCTACAGATCTGTTTATGTGGGCATCAGTTAGCACAGGGACAACCTCTAGTTTTATAGTCTGCGCTCATATTGAAGAGAATATAACTTCTGGAAACACATGTAATCAATGCATTATCCTGTCCAGTCCCAACACAGAAAGGTACACTGAATGATCTGATAAAAATCCTGTTACCATGCCACACTAGTTTTAAACACTAAAGGGTAGCCTTTAATTAAAAATTCCTAATACTGATAGAGATCAGCCAGCCAGCCATCAGAATATGTGGAAGAGTATTTTCCATGGAAAATATGCCTGTGAAATTTAAAGAGGATATGGATTCAAAGTGCAGGCCGGTATGAAGAATATAAACAACATCTCTGATAGAAGAGTTCAGTAATTTGGCAATTAAAATTGTAGCCAGCAAAGATTAATTCATCTGCACAACTAATAAATACAGGAAGTGCACTTGACACTTCAGAAACAGACCAAGGCTGAGACACATTCCTATTCTTCAACAGCTCTCTTTAGACAGGTAGTTATTTCTACTGACAGAAGCTTAACCTCAGCTACTCAGATGTGCACCTTCGTACAATACACAGAGATGAAACCCTTGCCCTACTGAAACTGACAGCAACCCTGCCATTGATTTCCCCACATCATCTCTCAAGCCATAGCGATACTATTGGTTATGAATGAATCAACTGACTGAGATGATGAAATATGTCAATTTTATGGCACAGTACAACTTTATTAGTGATGCCTTTCACAGGTGTATGAATCTGTATGTAAGAGGTACCACCTGGTACCACAAGGCACCACAGATTTTTCTGTAGACAGAAATTATATCTTCAACTGTAATGAGGGGTGGGTGTGTGTGTATATGTAAATAAAAATACAGTTCTTGACACTATATGCAATTTTATGGCAAATAGTTTGTAGCTTTTATCTTTGTGCATAATCAGGAGCCTCTCTGTTTCTGCAAAACTTCATAAGCCACATTAAAACTGAATCGGTAACGGGATTGCGCAGCTCTGAGGTTCATTTCCCTTACATTTTCCATTTGTAGAGGGGATTTTTTTTTTATAACTAGGAATTTTTTAGGTGTTGAAAAAGTGTTGCTATGAAAGAATGGTACCTCTGAGTATTGGCAACACATTACTATGCATTCAAGAAAACAGGGTTTTTTAACTATAGACGACATCGTAACTGCAGAAAAGGGATGGAAAAGGGTGAGAAGAAAATGGGGAATGAGAACTGATTATTATAAACTAACAAAGCAGCAGACACTGCTGTCCAAACCACTTCTGCTTGGGCTAATGCACTGAACTGCACCAGCCCTTCAAACAACTTCTTCATATGGCGTTAAAGACAGTCATCTTGAAATGCTTCTAAAGTATGAATATTCTCAAATATTTTGACACATGCCCATATTACTGATGGAAATATGATTGCTATTATTACAGCTAGATTTCATGACTTTACATTCCTTTTCTACATGTGGATTTTGCAGGCTGATGTTGACAGTTGAGCAAGTTGTTACAGCTGGTCATCATACACCTGTAAGGAACTTTTTAAAATATGACTTTTCAGTTAAAGGAGGGAATCTTTTTACTGTGGAAAATGTACAGTTTAAATTTTTCACTTTTCTGTGGTTATTCTGGTGATAAATATATTTTTAGGGAAACTTGTGAAAACAACCAGACAAAGAGTTCACAGGTGAAGTAACACTTGAGCTCATATCCTTAGGAGCTGAACCAGGCACTGCAGGGGAAGCTCACAGAGAAGAAGGATTCATCAGCAATACTGTAGCAGCAAAAGGACCCACCTCTCTCTGATAGATTTCACTCTGACAAAGGTGATGAATCTCTTGTGTGAGTTTTGTTTTACCAGGTTCGGCTCCAGAACAGCCACACTTGCATTCTGAGAAATTACCACTGAATGGGCACAGCTGCTGTCAAAATGTGCAGGGAAAATGGGAATAAATGTTTATTTTGGTAGAAAACAGTAATCAGAGATCGAGTCCTTTCTAGAACTGTATTCCCAGCGGTCCCACCCTTTCACCAAGGGGACCTCTATCATATTCTCTAAGATCTGCCAAATCAAAATTGTAACTACTACTGAGATGCTAGCATTCTCAGGGTAGTTTAAGAACCCCTTCATACTATGATAGGCAATGCATCAGAATTAATAAGCATGAAAACTGGTAAGGACAAAGTGATAGCTAAAACATCAGAAAGAATTAGACTGAAAGGTGCTGAAAACCCCAACAGCCATAAATTTCCTCTGTGTGACTGAGGTAAAAGAACACTTAGATAAATGGAGACTGACACAGCAAACAGTTTCTTTTCAAGACTTTCAAAAACGCCTTCTACAATATTTCAAGTTGAAAAAAAAAAGGTCTAAGATGCTTGCAGACGATTCGCTTCAGCAAACTCTATTATGTCAAAAAATCTCAAGCAAAAGCCCTCTTCAAATATTTCAGTAAGTATGCATTTCTACAGAGCAACCTGAGCTTGAATGGCCTTTCAGTTACGGCACAGAGGAGACTTCCCAGATACATAGGGCTGTTTGTTGTCAACTGCTTCACAGTGTACATTCATGAAAGATGTTTGAGGTTAGGCACTGTCAGTATGTGGAATGTCACCTGAAGAAATGTCATCAGAGCTGGCACTGATGTGGTGTAGGGTAAAAATCAATGTATGCATGGCGTGGCAGTCTTTGCAAGTGTTCAGTTGTAACCTCAAACCTCAAGGGAGGACAGTCTGAACAAACACAGCAGGAGTCCTCAGGCCTTTTCCTCAGCTCCACACACGCATAATACCAGGCTGCTCCTTTCAAAACATCGTAAACCAGTAAAATATCTAGCAAAAGCTGATGCTCCTCTTGTCAGTAGTAACTCTCATACTGCTGCTTTAACACACAGTTGAGGGAATAAACAAATAGTAATGCCATCTGCCCCACTGCACAAAGGACCAATTTATCAAGCCCAGCAGCAGTGGACAAATCTTGATCTGCTGTGGTGATACAGTACTCACACCCTGAAGGATGAGCCCTGCTGTCATCTACTGATGAACAGCAATGCCAAATGGCTCGCCATGCCTTGATGTGGAAAACAAAGTAATAATGAAACATTCTTCACATATGCAACTACAGAAGCAAATATGATGCTTTTCAGCTCCAAATGCTACATAAACAACAGTAAGTGCTTGACGGCAAAGTGTGACCTTCTTTCCCTTAATATTTAAACATATAGTTGAAAATGGTCAGATTTCTTCTCAAGAAACTACTTTTACAATTACCAACTCAGCAATTTTGAAACTTTGTGTTGATGCACATAATACCGCATTATTAAAAATACTCAGATATAGGTTATGCTATACAAGTTTGGTGTGCTTGAGAAATGAGTAATTATTTAATTGTTCTTCTAAAAACATACAAGTCCAAAAAGCATAGTGAGATTTTCTGAATAATCATTTTAACCAAAATGTTTTCATTACAAATTCCACTTCAGTAGAACGGTAAAGAACCATTCAATTAAGTGTTTCTGCCATTTTAGAACAAGATTTTTCAAAGTAGGAACTTCTGTTTTGTGGAAGAGTCTCTTTTGATTAAATTTCCTCAGGACCAGGGTGACATTGTTCTGAGAAAAGTACTTTATCACAGAAATCAGCCAATCCCCACAGCCTGAGATGTAGGATACACCTGTTCCTAACAGGGATTCAAATATGACTCAAGGAGTCAAGGAAGAAAAGATGTTATTGCTTGCAAACAATGTTCCTTAATCACTTCTGAGGGGATTAGCTGTAACTGTATGCAGAGTCATGCACTGGGAAATCAGTGTCTTACACTTTTGTTAATGCAAGGAAGCGGTTGTATTACTTTACTCACCATCCCATGATTTAGCCATGCTGGTATAAAATTATCGAGCAGCTTTGGGTAAACCAGTTCCCTGTCATAGATATAGATGCTCCAAAACATCGTCACAACGAACTAAGAAGAAAAAACAAGGAAAGACAAAGACATTTTAAAATACATGCTTCTGAACAACTAGCATACATTTTAATAACATTTTAACAAAATTTTAGATAGCAAAATGGGGAATTTAGCAAATGATCTATGGACAGACACAAACATTATAGTTCTTTGACTAAATCCTGTTTTAATCAACAGTGTGAACCTGGATTATTCTTTGCACTGACTGGAGATTTAGTTTTTCTTCCTCTTTTTTCCTTTTTTTTTTTTGTCTTTCAGCCTGGAAAAAATCTCATTTTTGAACTTACAAGCCTATGACCAAATTACAACTGAATACTATACTTTAGCAGCAGATGTGGCACATATATAATACTTCACCACTAACAGGACAAAAAACAAATGGAAAATCAGGTAGAATATCACATGGAATTCATAGAACATATAAATATGAAACATTAATCTCTGAAGCCTATAAACTCATCTTTGCACTTTTTCATGCCTGACATCAAAATAGCACTGCTTAAAACCAGAATTTTTAACCCTTTTAACTACTCTGCACACAAGTCACAGACTGGGATCCACAGAAAAGAGGTCTAGCATCCTGCTCATTTGTCAGTATGAAATTTGGCTTGGTTCTTGTCAGAGATTATTTACCAGGAGTCCAGAGAAAGACCATTATTTCTTCTAGACTGAGGACAAGACAGAAGACCCAGATAAAGTTTGCACTAGGCTAAATTTTTGCCAAAGTGTGCACAAATTCTTCAGAGACCATGATAATCTGAAAAGCAAAGGCAACATATAACCCAAAAAATTTACAGAAATAACAGTTTTAGCTTACCTTAGCTGGGGAAAGAACAAAGTAAGCAATTTTCTAATTAAAACACAACTGCTTTCTTACCTTGAGTTTGAGTCATAGTTTTCTAGTAATAAAAGGCTTATTATTTAGAGCAGTAATACCCAATACCTGGGCCAGAAGCTTTTCAATGACCATTTTCAGGGGATTTTTACACAGTAGCAACAGAGACAAGATTAAAGATTGAGACACAACAGATACAACTTTCACTGAGATCAGCAGGGAAGTATTCAGTTACACCCAAACTGATGTGACCCATGATTTTATGGCTAATTTGGGGGGTCAGTAAAAGAAAGTGCAAGAAATACGGTGTGAGCATAGCAAGGTCAGCAAATTACTACTGTGTGTGATAGCATAGGCATAAGTTGTTTCATATGCTTCTGATTGGAAAGTTAAAACTGAGGTTGCAGTTTATCAATGGCACCTTGTTCTAACCACAGACATGCAAGCTTTGGCCAGCCAGTTATGTGAATGACCTGAACTAGTACACTGTTCCCTCAGTGTGCATACTGTACATAGTTTCTTGGTTTCCAACACACTTGTCCATCTGCTGTCATAGCTGTTGGTGCCCACTCAGAATAAGCTTGGACTATTTGAACAGAGCACAGAGGCCAGGAGGAAGAAACAAATGAGTTATGATGGACAGCCTGAAAAACATTGGAAGTGTGAAGTACCCTACAAGAAGTCTTGCTGCTGGGCCAGTCTTGGCAATGGCACAGCACAGCTCTTTATGCACCTGCTGACACATAAGTGCCAAGATATGAATAGCTGAACAGCAGGGAAAATGGAAGCAAAGTATCCTCTTCTCTATAGGCTTCCTAGAAGTCATGAATTATCACAGTGGGTCTCTGAGAACCTGCTAAGACCAACCGGGACATAAAAACACTCTCAGGCGCACGAAGAGCAAGGTTGATAGACTTCCAAGAAAGACTTATAGCAAGAAAAATCATCCAGGATTAGGTTGAACCTTATCACACTGAATACAACAGAGATGGCATGTTTTGATCTTTGATTTTTGTGGGGAGCAGAATAAAACAATAGACTTCGCCAAGAAGGTAAAGATAAGAAAAGAGGGGATATGCCATCTGTCCCTTAACCAAAGTCAGCCAATGGATGGAACGGGATCAGCCTAGCTGGTTGCAACCATCTGGAGCTACAGACGGCAAATGCTGCTTAGCAAAGCACTATCACAAGGCAGACATAAGGTAAAGGAAGTGCGCAAAACCCAAGGTGTTACAGAACTAACCTATCCCAGGGGACAGCCGACATGAGACTAATGCAACACCCTGGGGAAGATCCCTTCACATGTCTGAATGGTTCACCTTAACTTCCCTTTCAATTAGTTCATTTGCATAAAATGAACTACAAAGATTAACTATTGCACTGTGAACTAAAACGAACTACAAAAATAAACTATTTAGATAAGAAGAATTATTACAAAGACTTGCTGCTTAGCTACCTTGGCTGCTTCCAAATTTGTTTAGATTGATTAATGAGCAACTGTTGTTCTGGTACTTTTACATCACCTCTACTATGCTTACATTTGGTACAGGTAGACTTGCATTTGGGATGGGCTTTGCCAAGCCTGTACATGGTCATGAAGTGCAAGACCATGATACAACTGAGCTGCTTCTTTACACTGCCTCTGTAAGGCTTAGTCAGAATTGCAGCTCTTATGCTCACGCTGCCTTCCTTGTGGCATAATTCATCACTATTGTGGAGACAGTCATGGTACTACTGTCACATGCCAGGCTGAACAGGCTGTTCATATGCAGCAGACATATTTCAGGGAGCCACTTTTATTTTCGTTTGTTCCCAAGGCAAAATGGCACAAACGTCACCCTTCCTCCTTAGACAAACTTGAGGCCTAGAATTCAAAGAAGTAAATAGGCACCAGCAATTTCTTTCACAGGAGCCTCCTAAGATTGCCAGCTTTCCAAAGACAGTGATTACTTAGTTAAGCATAAGGTTAAGCAACATATAAAAGAACAGACATGTCCCTCACTTGCTACTTATCCTATCTATGTCATTGCAGATCAAAGGGAACCTCAAATTTGCAAGCACAACTTGGAAACCGCTTGAAAATACAGAGCAGCCCACTTGTCACAGGCCTCTAAAGTATTGCTAAACAACTATACAGCAGTAGGGAAAAAAAAATACGGCTGAAAACTCCCATTTTCCCACTAAAGGAGATATTCCTTGAAGTTTTGTCCTCTGTCTCTGAAGCTTCAGAGGATATGAGAAAAGCATATGGTGTTGCAAAGGGAAAAAATTTAAAGGACAAGATGGGAAATGGTTGGTGAATCGAAAGGGAAAACAAGTGGCTTTATTGAAACACCACAAATGGAAGCAAAGAGAAACTAATAGAGGAAGGCCAGTGAAAAGAATTGCATACTTTGCTGTTTCACATAAGCCCAACCAAGAAATGTTACACAAATGAAGAATGAACCCAGGGGAACTTTATTTTCCTGCATTATGTGTTTTTGGTTTTGGCTGAGCTGCACAGTTCAGTTCACTTATTTCCTGGATGGCCTCATGACAAAGGGAAAAAAACCCAAACAACCCACTGACCTTGACAAAATTTCTTCTATGTGCAGTTAAAGGTAGGCTTTCTGGCTAGCTCCCAAGACATTTAAGGTTAACCGCAAGTATAAATATATTGTTTGTGAGCATCTTTGAGGGTTGAAGCCATTGCATATAGAAGCAAACTGTTATTAAAGGCAGACCACAGTAGGCACAACTGGCACAGTTCTGGCTTTAGGTGGGATTTAATGCTAGCACTGCATCACACCAAACGAATCTGAATAGGGCCAATGAAGGAAATCACAAAGGGTAAGAACTGAAAATCAGGGCAACTCCCCTTGGAGAACAGAACTCAGGAGGCAATTGCACCACTGCTCACCAGCCACCACATCACCACAGATGTGTGCAAAATCTAGAACAGCGATTTTGGCATCACTGAATCAGTTATGGAAATAACCCCTTTCCTCTCTCTTCCTGATACTGGCTTTTCTCTGCATAGCTCTGGAAATTTTCTATATAGTGCCTTCCATATACCCTGATATGGTCCAGGAGCACTTTTCAAGTGAGATATGGTAGAATCATAGAATAGTTAGGGATGGAAAGGACCTTAAGATCATCAAGTTCCAACCCCCCTGCCATGGGCAAGGACACCTCACACTAAACCATGTTACCCAAGGCTCTGTCCAACCTGGCCTTGAACACTGACAGGGATGGAGCATTCACAACTTCCCTGGGCAGCCCATTCCAGTGCCTCACCACCCCCACAGTAAAGAATTTCTTCTTTATATCGAATCTGAACTTCCCCTGTTTAAATTTGAGCCCATTACCCCTTGTCCTGCCACTACAGTCCCTAATGAAGAGTCCCTCCCCAGCATCCTTACAGGCCCCCTTCAGATACTGGAAGGCTGATCATTACTATCCATTAGTAATTATAAAGAAGAAGGTACACCTATTTGGAGGCCTTGCCTGAGAAAAACAAAATGAACTTGAAAATATGCTTTTAAGCTGCCAGAGGGGAGATTCAGATTAGACATTAGGGAAAAAATCTTCACTCTGAGGGTGGTGAGGCTCTGGCACAGTTTGCCCAGAGAAGCTGTGGGTGCCCCGTCCCTGGCAGTGTTCAAGGCCAGGCTGGACGGGGCTTGGAGCAATCTAGTCTAGTAAAAGGTGTACCTGCTTGTGGCAGAGGGTAGTGGAGCCAGATGATCTTTAAGGTCCCTTTCAACCCAAACCGTTCTATGATTCTATGATTCTATAAAAGTATTTTGTAATTTGGTCAAATAATGAGGAATGTAGGAGACTGCAGCAAATGCCTATGCATCTTTTCTTTGGAATGAGATCCTCCAACAGCATTATTGATGATCTACAGAAGAGGGGTGATCAACTTTTCTTTTGACTGTACCAGTACAAAGAAACGGGAGATAAGAAAACATGCCTGGCTTTCTCTCTTTTGTATCATGGATTTTTAAAAAGATAAAAGTATAATATAAAGAATATGCGATAATTCTAGCCCGTTCAGACTCAGACCCCAACAGGGCTATTAGAGCTATATGCTAGAAAATACCAGCGGTAGAGTTTGTGATTTTTCTATGCAGCAATCCCTCTCCTAATATGTAACAATATCAATTTTCTCTCTTCTTCCCATTTCTATTAAACACAGTCTTAAACAACTAGAAATGCCTGGTTTATCTCTTCTTCCTCTTGTTTGGTACAAATTACAAGAAACATATTGCTAAAACCATACACAGTTTACACAAAACACTAATTAACCACAGAAACTTGGCAACTTCATCATCTATGTCAAAGAAAAAAGCAGGCAGAGTCTAAACCACTGGTGTAGTCTCTGACTTTTAAGTGTCTCACATTTCTCTAGCAGTGTAAATTATTCCCAGTATGTATCTCCTTTACACTGATAAATGGGAAAAGTGCAGCCCCAGTATAGATGAGAACTGGTAATGAATTTCTAAAATGTCTGTGCAAGCATTTTTCTTCAGTGATGATTCCTGATCTCTCACGCATTTGAACAGCACTCCAGGCCTTATAATAAAAAAAGGGCTAGGAAGTGTTGCCCACATTCTTTTTGTGGAATAACGCTTTACTGCACAGAAAATTGTTCTACTGATTTCTAATTTCATTCTCTTAAGAGTCATATTAAAAAAAACAACAATAGGTAAACAGTAGTCATTATGTCCTTCAAAGAGGTTCATGTTTATTTCTTTATGCCCCTAAACAGCATGGTAAGTTGGGAATTTGGCTTTATCTGAGCACCCTAAAGATACATAATGTTGACAAGATGTGATTTGCTGCAAAGATTTTGCAAGATGTGATTTGTTGCAAAGCCACCCAAGGAGACTGTTTGCACCTGGGCTGGTTCTTTACCCTCCTTTAGAAGGTGGGAAGAGGTTGGTGGTCAGACTTCCCAGGTGGCTTATATGTAGTATTTTTTTAGGAAGTACTAAAAATGAAATACTTTATTTTGTTACCTTTTTTTTTTTCACACATCATTGTTTGACTCGGGTGTGGAGGCCCCTTTTCTCACCTGCTTTTCAGAACAAATCATCTCAAGGGCTTCAGTAAGCAGGAAATACAGAAAAAATTGTGTTGAGTTGCTCCTGAAAAACTACTGTTAGTGGGCTTTAAAACGTTCCCCTAGTATTTTCATTATTCCCTAAACATGCCCTGAGCACTAAAAATAATTCAGATGTTAAGGTAACTGACAAGCACTTAAGCATGGCCACTGCTGTTACATTAGAATCCCGACAAGGATTTTATTCACATACGTCTACTTTTCTGGTGTGAAGGTTCCCTTGTGTCGCTACGGGGAACCACTCCATGGAGAGCTAGGTGAGTGAGTCTCAGAAAGAAAGTCTGCATTTGAACTTCTTCCATTCTTTCTTTTTTTCTTTGGAGCGAAGAAGCTGTTGAGACAATATGGGAAATGAGGGAACTTTAACTTTTTTTGTCTGCAGACACTCTGGTGTTTAATAACTTCCTTCTAACAAGCACCTCCAGCATACAAAAATTTCACTGGGTATTTTCTTACACATAAACAGCTCTTTAGAGAACAAAGCCAGCCTTAGACTTGCTACTTTTGGGCCATGAACTGGACAAGGCTCTGGCAAGTGGCAGCTGTGGTGAAGTGGGTGCTGCTGGAGAGGATCAGCTTTCAGGAAGGAGCTGAGACCAGTGTTAAGTTATGATGTGGTGCTGTTTGTTGCCCAGTAGCCGGGAGAAGAAACAGTGAAAACAACCTTTTCAGGCTTTCTTTGTCAGAAGTGAAGTAATACATAGCCATCAATTGCTCCCCCTCACCACCACCTGAAAGGTTACCTTTGGGAATTCAAAGCATCTGTCCAATGACTATGGCCTCTTTTTGGTTTGTTTGGGGCTTTTTTGTTTAAGGCAGAAATGTTTCTGTATGAAACCCTTAGGAAAGTAGGTAGCTCCAGGTATGTAACATGTGTCTTGGGAACTGCTAACTTCTAGAAGCTGCAACATTACATCTAGCGCAGGCAATGGCTATCTGGGATTGCTTGCTTACTGATAGCAAGGGACACATCACCTCAAAGAAATGCATAAGAGTTGCCAAGACAAAGTGAAGACAAAATTCTCAAAGATCTTGAAAAGTTTTAAGGCTGGGAACACTGCAGGGGTGAAGGAGCACAGAGCCAACAGTATGGAGCTGTAATAGTGGTAGGAGAGAATCCCTGAATCCTGAGTGGCATGAAAGAGCCAAGGAGGATGTACTCTGCTGTATGTGAACACTTACACTTCTAAATTAAAAAAAGCACTTAAAATCTTTGAATAAAGACTAATAATAATGTGACGTTGCTCTCCTTCTTTACTTCTCCTACCAACACAGTAGGAAAAGCGTCTGCTGCCAATCACAATTATTTTTAATTCCCAATATTCCTCAAAACACAAATGTAACATACAAATCTCTGGACCCATAAAATACTTATTTGCAAGCCTGTTTATGCACAGATATTTTAAAAACTATCAGTTGATCCAGTTTCTTCTATCACAGTTGGAGAACTGCAGTCTGTTACTACAACATGAACTGCTGCAACTCCAAAGAGGCAGGCCAGCCAGTATAGCTAGGGAAGGCTACCAGCTAGGGCTTTATGAAAGAAATACCTTCACATATGCTTTGCATTTTCTAACTATGCAAAAACATTCTGCATTTCTTCACGTATTGCGAAATCCCACGTAAATGGTGAAATTGCATTTTAATGAAGCATCTCTGAATATATCAAATTATAAATGGTAGATCGATGTGTTAACTGCTGTTAATTGACAGTAAGTGATTAGCTTTTGTGAAACAGTTCAACTTCAGAGACCTCACAGATTCCCAGGATTATTTTTTTTTAATGAAAAATAAAATAGCTTCTAGTGAATTTATTTTGAACTACAATTTCTGGAATTGAAGGCTGATCCTGAATTACAATAAAAGCAATACTTTAATGAAAGGTTCACACTTTTTCTAATGTAACCTAAACTTAGAACTAGACTGACACAGATCACACTTTCATGTAAAAACCCATGAAATTCTGGACTTTCAGCTGCTTTCAGAGTGTGGTATGAGACACGTAACGACACTCAGCACCTTTTGCTATTGAAAGCAATGTGCAGTGTCCCAGCAGAGAAGGATCTGAGCCAAAGAACAGCTTCCTTTTGAAACAGACATGTAAAAATTTCTATACCTCTGTGTGATCTTTTATATTACCGACAAACCTTTTTTTTTTCCTACTCCATTTCTTCTGTCGGCACTGAATGCCACATGGGATTCAGAAGGAGCAACCTGGACTTTTGCTTCCCTTCTTGCCCATGACAAAATGGCTTACAGCCCGAACTCTGGTAGGTCATTAAAGTATGAAACATGCCACAGTTAGCACACTATTCCTGATGAGGAACACATGGTGCAGAAGAAGTCAAATTCATATTCAAGATGCTGCTGATACAATCTACATTTGAAATTACTCATACAATCAAGCTCCTATTGCAAAGTACATTTTTCTTAATGAACCAAAAATTATTTCAGCAATACCAGTGCTCCCTTACACCTGTGAAAAACATAAGAGTAGTAAAATCACCTCTACCATTTTTCTCTATCTGCACAGCCTTTTGCATAGAGGTCAAAAACCCTTTCACCCAGAAAACAATCAGTAAATAACACTACCCACCCAGTTTGTAAAGACATGCCAGATTAATACTGTACTTACCACTCCAACAGGGAAAGCTAGAACAGCCATCATCCAGTCACGGAGGGAAATGAGCTTTTTCAGCTGCCTCTCTTGTTCTTGACTGTCATTTCCTTTAGTGAGAAGGCTGGACAGGTCCGTCAAGACGCATATCCCAAAGAAAACTGCCTGGATAACCTGCAAGGAAGGAGAACACACTCTTGACCAGTCCCTTGGCAGAGAGCAGACTGAACACAGGCAAGTGTAAAGAGTATTTGCCACAGAATTGACATGGGAATGGATAAACATCAGTCCCTTAAATATGGGTAGAGTTTGTTGACATAAAAGTCAGTTGTGCTTCTAGACTGAAAGCCCTGCATACACCTTGTTCCTTATTTATGGGGAGAATAAATGGAAGTTCCAGAGGTGAGACTTCCAGACATGTGCCACCCACCCGCTGGGGACTGAACTTCAGCTGTCCCTTCCTCCTTCACTCCACACAACTCAGCGCCAAAGCCATAGCATTTGCCTCTGAGGGAGAAAAAAATGATGAATGCTCCCCGTAAAAAGAAAGGAAATTAAAAAGACGAGTGGTTCTTTCCCTTGCACCAGAAGGTCTTCCCTGGAGACCCTGCCTGCCCCAAACACTCCATGTCCTTCATCAGGTGACGAAGGTGCCTGAAACTTCCTGAGTCATGGCCTGGGCTTTGCAAATCTATCACTACTTCATCTCAGGTAGCAAACGACAGAACGAGCAAGCTGCAGGAGTTATTCAAGCTTTCTTTTTGTGATGGCAGGTTGGCATTTACCTACCTTTTCCTTTTTTTGCACTTACGTATTTGTGCGCAGTATTGTAAGATTACCTGTTACATTAAGATGGTAGTTTAATCACCTGAACCCACTGATTTGGTGCCAACTTGACTTGATCTTGGTCTGATCACTGCATTTTCTTTCCTTAAGTAGCTCAGTAAAATTGCAGCACATTAGCTCAGGAATGCTCTTGCCTGAGGACCTGCACATCCTTTCTAGTACAGTTCAGAGGAAGCGCATGCAGCTTGTTTACTCCCTGAGCTGGAAGCTCAGGTCAGAAACCCACACACATCAGGTAAACTCAGGTAAAAAGTTAACAAAACATGCGCTTGGTTCCCAAATTGAACAGTGATTCATCAAAAACCATAAACATATGCTTAAAATATATACTACTTGTTTCTCAGAGTAAGCATGGAGTACTAGTTTAGAAGCCTTATTTGTACATCTAAGTGTTGCTCTGACTAGGAGTCTCTGACTAAGCAGGAGGCCATCCATAAGAAGCCAGATTTTGCAAAATGCATTTTTCTATGTGCACACAGCTTTGCACAATTTAGACTATAATAAGTAATGTAAAGAAAACCCCACCTTAGGCTAGGGGACACTGACTGGGAGGAAGGGAGAGGCAGAAGAAAAGGAAGGAAGGCAGGAAAGAAGGAAAAATCAAGCAGATGTTGGCTACCAGAAAGAAATGCAGAGATGTGTAATGGCTGGATAGATTAAACCACATTGCCTTCCTCAACAATCCTTACATGACCCAATTTTTTGTAAATTCTAGCTGTAAAACTGTGAACAACAGGCATTCAAATGGTTCCTGGATCTGCTTGCAATCCTGCTGCCGTTGCTCTCCCCTCTCCAGACTGTAACTACATATCCTTTGCTTGATAAATAGATGAAGCAACATTATAAAACATTCCCTGAAGCCATGAAATGTGGCATACTAGTGCTAGAGCTGTATATTGTGCTAGAAAAGGATATTAGAAAAAGTGCTTCAAATGACTGCCTGAAAAATTTACCATCTTCTACAAAATTTCTGAAAAACTTCTTATACGGAAGTGGTTTCTCCTTAGAGCTACATAATCATAAGAACTCTTAAAGCACTTTGTCATATGTGTTTGAAACAAGCACTTAGTAGAAAAGAATGGTCCCATACTCAGCCTTGTTTTCCACCAAACAGATGGCCTATTTGGAGAGAAGGAATAGGAAAACTAATCATGCATTAGCTTGACTTGAGAGGAGATACAATAGCATCTACTATTCACTCAAGAATGTGAATGCCAAAGAAGGAAAGTATTTAAGACAGGGCTGGAAAAAAAGTATACCTAACAGTAATGAGATCAATCTGGGTGTCAAAAAGTTTAGGCAGAGTACCAGGAAATATTTCCTAACAGTGAGCTCTGTTAGACCATAAAATAATTTCTCAGAGGAAGTGGTGGAAGCCTCATGGCTTGAGTCACTTAAACCAATATTGGACAAAACACTCAATAATGTACTGCAGGGAACAGTATTACGCTGTCAGGGCTTGGACAAGTGACTAATGGATTGTTTGCAGCTCTAACTATGATTCCCTGAAATGCTCTCTCTCCAAAGAAACACAGATTCAAAAAATTACACACCCACTTTCTAAGGGAATTGAGATTGTACATCCACTAATCAATCACAAACCGAACAGCTTCTCTCCCGATTATCCTGTTATGAACACACCACTTCAAGGGAAAATATAATGGTATCATCGGGAATAGCTGAAAACTCCTAAAGGGAAAGAAAGTACCCAAAGATTTCAGAGAGTAGGTATAAACTAAAGTATTCTACAAACAGATTAACAAATAAAAATCCATACAGGAAAGAGAAAATTACACATATATTGAGAACATTCAGAGCCAATGAAAAAAATCATACAGTATTCAGAGGGGAACATTTCCAGCTTATTCATACAAATAATGTACATAGAATCATAGAATAGTTAGGGTTGGAAAGGAATTTAAGATCAACTAGTTCCAACCCCCCTGCCATGGGCAGGGACACCTCATGCTAAATCATATCACCCAAGGCCTCGTCCAACCTGGTCTTGAACACTGCCAGGGATGGAGCATTCACAACCTCCCTGGGCAACCTATTCCAGTGCCTCACCACCCTTACAGGAAAGAATTTCCTTCTTATATCCAACCTAAACTTCCCCTGTTTAAGTTTTAACCCATTACCCCTTGTCCTATCACTACAGTCTCTAATGAAGAGTCCCTCTCCAGCATCCCTATAGGCCCCCTTCAGATACTGGAAGGCTCCTAGGAGGTCTCCACGCAGCCTTCTCTTCTCCAGGCTGAACAGCCCCAACTTTCTCAGCCTATCTTCATACGGGAGGTGCTCCAGTCCCCTGATCATCCTTGTGGCCCTGCTCTGGACTTGTTCCAACAGTTCCATGTCCATTTTATGTTGAGGACACCAGAACTGCACACAATACTCCAGGTGAGGTCTCACAAGAGCAGAGTAGAGGGGCAGGATCACCTCCTTCGACCTGCTGGTCACGCTCCTTTTGATGCAGCCCAGGATACTGTTGGCTTTCTGGGCAAACATACAATCATTCTAATACTTCCTTTTCTTCCTAGTGCAAGAAAACTCTTCTGACACCTAGCAGCATTTAGGATTAGACCGAGGACCTCCAGAGCTGCATGAGTCTCCAGCATAAACTGAAAAGCTGGAGTCATAATGAATTTACGTCCTTTGTGGATCTGGCATAGGAAAAGTGCAGCATGCAGCTACTGGTGGTTTATGGTATGAAATTAATTTCTGAAGTCTATGCTTCTCAGTGTGAATGCTGCCTAACAGATGTGAAAAGTTCACAGCAAGGGAGTAGAAACTCCCTCTAAACAATATTCTCCAAAATGCCCTGGTGTTACCTCAGATTAGGATCACATTTTTAAAACAAGGACCTTCTTTTGAAAATCTGCAGGTGGTGAATCTGTAAGTGAAACATCCCCGAGATGTTAAACGGTTAACTTAAAACAGTTTTCCCCTTGGAAATGTAAGCAATAACAGCACTTCAGAGTAAATACCTTCTAATTTTGCCTCTAAGTACGGTTTGAGGGAAAACGGTGATTTAGAAGATGACAAATACAGATTTCACAGAAAACAGCCATACTTTCCTTATAGGTATAGCAGTGATAGAGTGCGCAAAACCAAGAGAATAATGGAAACAGGTATAAAATACTAACTTACTGCTGACCCCATTTTCTCCATTGAAGCCTAGGGAGGCTGCTGCTACTATAGTTGATACTACAGTACCCATAAGCTGTGATAACGTAATTACAAGTAATGAAAATGGCCATCCACAGGTACTTTTGTAACACTAAACTCTGAGCAGAAAAAATACTTAAGTTGCTGCAGGAGAAAACAGCTATGAACAGAAGATGAATCCAAACAGCCCAGAAACCCTCTCAAACGATGAGACCTATTCAGATTACATGTCAGAAAAGATTGCTCCTTATGAACAATTAGAATAAAGTAAATTAATTGTACATGTCTGTCTCCTAGAAGAAAATAAAAACTTCCTTCAGTAGAACAGTTTTTCCACAAGGTGCAGGATAGCAGCTAATGACCTCCCATACTCCCCCTCATTTAATTTCTTAAGAGTCAGAAAATATATTTCCTTGTAAACCTTTCTTCAGGGCACGGAGACTCCCTTCTCCCCATGCCATGGGGCTCCACAACGCACACAAAATCTCTGCACAACTGAGGTCAAAGAAAATTCTGACACTGCTCTTACCAAGGCAGAAAATTCCCACTAAATTCACTGAATCTAACAATCACCTGCTTGTGGACTTCTTCTCTTTCAAGCTTCCTCTCCTAATCTTAAGTATTCCTCAAAGCTCAGGGCAGAACTGGAAAAGTCTGTGCAAGCACTAGTATTATTCAGGGGTATTTTTTTCCTCTAAAAACCTTTGAAAATGAAGAATTGACTGTCCTCAAGTGATCATTTTCAAGATTAAGAGCACTCACAAATTATTTCAAGTACCCCTCTATGAAATAAGGCATCTGAGTAGCCTGGCAAGTAGACAGCACTGCCAGAATAAAACAAGGCAGTAACACTCACGAAATTAACAAGAAATAACAAAGAACATGGAAAATTAAGTAACTTCTACACATTCCAAAATGCCATGTTTGCACATGAAGTGCTTGCACGTGGCTGTGTATGTGCAGGCGCACATGTATTAGGTACCTGTACCTCACTTACCAGGTAAACTTCCACTGTTTAAAGGCAAGACTGCACTTAAGAGAGAGACATGGGAGTCTCTTAGGAAGACTAATTCGCAGTAGGGTGTCAGGAAGGCCTGTCTGACTCCTGGGGGCTGGGAAGCGTCAGGGGGCAGCGAGGGCCCATCCCACCCCAGCCAGAAGCAGGGCAGCCAGGGGCACTGGGGCACCAGCCGGGAGACAGGCCACCAGCCCACAGGTGAGGGCCAGACATAACTTGACTCATCAAAGCAACACTCATGGTTAAGATTACCCATGGCTTTCCATAGGAAGATAAAAACTGAGCTCCCATAGCATGCAAAATCAAACTGCTGAAAGTTGTAATTTCTCATGTATTTCAGATTTTACAGTCTACCATGTACAGAAAGTGTTCTGATTTTCCTTTTCAAACAACAGGAATATGATTTATAACCTCAGAGTATCTGTTACTACTCCTTGCACCATGTGTCACTTTAGCTTTCATTCCTCCAGCCTCTAGACATTATTATTTGACATAGAAATGTACTATGCTTCAGCAATAAAGATGATTGTATTTTAAAAAACTGAGGTAATTTAAGTCAGATTTTTACCTCTTTACCCACTGTAAACACAACTGACTGGACTGTTTTGGGACCATGCCTGGTTTGGGTTGCAGTGTAGCAGGCTGTATGCAGGCACATGTGGGCAGCCTGCATCCTGTAACAACAGCTCAGTTATCTATAGTTGCAATATACAGAGCAAGTCCAAGGTTAAGTGGAGAATAAAAGGTATTTTTGATAGAAAATGCACTGTGTTTACAGAATGTAGCCATGGGCTGCAGCTGTTTATTAAATGTTACTGTTCTTGACCACATGAAGCTACTGATCCTTCTTGTCCATCACCATTCCAGCATTACTCACAGGCATGCTGCTTTATTCTTGTTGCTTCTCCTCCCCTCGCTGTATCTTAGTTATAATAGCAAGCGGAAGCTGGACAACATGTAATGAACTGATAAATCTTTGTATCAGAGAAGCCACTGAATTCAGAGAAGCTACTGACTTCAGATAAAGAAAAGGCAAATAAATATTTGTGTCTACAGACAAATGAGAGACATAAGGAAACAGAAGCAAGAAGCATTAAGTACTAAAGTACAAGCCGGTGTAACATGTCTAATCACCAAATCTACAATTAATTGAAGTGCAAACATCATGAAACAATACAGTCTGCTACACAGAATTGTTACTTCTCTGCAAGGAATAGAGAAGACTTGTATTTTAAAGCCCAGAGGTAAAAGAGCAGTATCATCCCAGCAGATTCATTGACAGACGTTCAGTTGGGCATGCAGTCAGACCTTGAATCACATATTCTTCCACAGAGGCTGCAGTGCCATGGCTGGTTTAGTTTTCTTTTGCTGAAGCAGGATTTAATAACATCATAGGCCACTTCAACACAGAAAAGGAACACAGCCTCTGCCCATCAAAAGCTAGTAGCCTGAGAAACCAAGTACAGAACATACAGTAGGAAAGTAAGGGACAAAGGAATGAAAACAGAATAAGCCAAAGGAACACTTAATGAAAATGACATCTATTTTACTTTGAGTGTTTGTTGGTTAGCAATCTTGATATATTTAGCATATTCCTCCTTTCACTTCTTAAACAAATTAGAACTTAAACTCCACTAGTAAAACATGACACTTATTTCTGTCAGAAGAACCATTAGAAATGCAGTAAGCACATGGATGGCCAGTATGAGCAGTAAGCGCATACGGCCAACTTATAAATATCTAGCACTGCCCTCATCCAAAACAATGACTCATGTCTCCCTTTACATCCTTCAGTGGGGAGAAGGCTCCTCTAACTAGGATGTTCCACCTGAAGACTAGTCCTTATGAGGAAATTTAACTCCATTTTCATGGTTTAGTCATATGACATGAATCAGTTTATAAAACATGCTTAATCCCTTACCATATGATCTAAGTTCAGGGACTCCTTTAAATACCACAGAATCACAGAACTGTTAGGATTGGAAAGGACCTCTGGAAATCATCAAGTCCTTTCAGCATCTATTACAATTCACAATTTTCAGCACATGAAATAATACCCCCCCCCCGATAAATAATATAACCATACTGCTTGTACCTTGTCCTTTCTTTATCCGTCTTTCCTCCACTTAACCCAGGAAAAACCCTACTGCTTTACAATTAATGGAGAGGTTAACTCTCAGCACATGCTGTCTTAACATGATTCTTGAATGTCTGGTAATGGCTTTCAAAAATGTGCAGCAAAGTTCTTGGAAAGGTAATGTGGTTGTGCTAACATTGTTTTAAATGCAGTTTTCTTAATATTTTTAGTACTTCCATAACAACAAATATTCCTTACTACAGCGAGCTAAGCTGAAATTTAGAAAGCTTATAAACAGTGTTGTAATGTTTTAAAGGCAAAAAAAGGTCATATTTGGTTCTTTTAACACGGGTAAATACCAACAAAAATACCGCTGTAGTGGGCAACAATTCAAAAATTCATTTTAAAGTGCTACCGTACCTCAGCTGTGTTGCATGGATAGTATTTCCAACATGATCTCAGCACGACAGAGTGCATGCCATCTGGCTCAGAAGTGCTAAAAGTGTGGAAGCTACTACCACATATTAAATGAAGAGATGGAGTGGACAAATACAGAATATATAAAGCAATATGGGCCAAAATCAGACCAGATGCTGAGAAAGTGCTAAATTTTCTCAACTCTTTCATGTTCTTTTTAGCTGTGTCTCCAACACCATGTCAATCCAGTCTTCCTTCTTCCTCTAAAAGCTACAGGTATTTTCTGGATACTTTTGAGCGATAGATGAACGGATACCTTACTCTGACCTCAGCTAATACTCTCAAAGAAGCACTAAGCTCATTGTTGAAGTATTTAAGAAATTATTATTCTATTTTTATCTTTTGGATTTGAAATTGTTTTGACTATAAACTCATTTTCTAATAATCCCATCTTCTTCCTTACTCTCTTGCATTGTGTATAAAAAAGCTACCACTTTCTGTATCCTGCTTATAAAACAGTGTAATTTCATTGAACTTATATAATCCATTCAGCAAACATGCATAATACAGTGTATTCAGAATAGATTATGATTTTGTTAGGTTGTATCTTTTATGTTTTTCTTTGCTGATGCTTAATCTTATTAGGATTATACACTATGCAGAAGGCTATGTCATTATTTGGCTTAAACGCTAACTTTACACATTTTACCGTGATTGGTACGCCTCACAGAGCAGTGGCCTTGCAGTCAACCAGGCAGGAATGGCAGCTCTCTAGACAATGTTTGAGATAGCTAGCTAAGAAGGTAAGACTTGTTCTGCAGCTGTCTGTGCTAAACTGAGATTTAGGATAGGGTTTCCAATGCTGGAAAAGTCCCTATCACTTTGGAAGTTAATTAACTCCAAAAGACATTACATTTTATTAAGTACAGAACTTTCTCCAAGAAAAGGCTTTTTTCAAACTTCAGAAACTTCTGCATTGCACCTTTTTAATTTTTAGAAATACAGTTTGAAAACCACTAGAGGGAAGCAATTCTGCCATCACATTTGGAAACAAAACTACATACAAGTTTTTCAAAGTCAGAGTGACTGGTTTTGCTTTTTGTTTCTTTCCTTTTCAATGAATAAGGTACTAGCTGTTTTCTAAACTGATGAATTTAGAAAAGGCCATGACAGATGTATCTCAGCAATATGGTGACAGAGCTGAAAATTCAAAGAAGAAAGGCACTACAATCTTCTGAGACACACAGCAGCCCTACCATGGCTGCACAAAATAAAATGTTTTAATCCATTTCCCAAGCACAGTGAAAGCAGTAATGAATGACTCCTCACACCAGTCCAGCAAGACAGGCTATTAAGTGATATTACTGCTCTCTACAACTACCTGAAAGAAGGATGGAGGAAGGAGGTGGTTGGTCTCTTTTCTCAAGTAATACGACAGGACAAGAGGTAATGGCCTCAAGCTGCACCAGGGGAGGTTTAATTGGCTATTAGGAAAAATATTTTCACTGAAAGAGTGGTCAGGCATTGGAACAGGCTGCCCACGACAGTGGTGGAATCACTGTCCCTGGAAGTGTTCAAAAACTGTGTAGATGAGGCCCTCAGTGACATGGTTTAGTGGTGATCTTGGCAGTCCTGGGGTAAAGATTGGACTTGATGATCTTAAAGGTCTTTTCTCACCCTGTTGATTCTATGATTCTCTGATTGTCTCAGTTGGGCAATTCTCCTACTCCCCAGGGAAGGTAAGAGAAGGAAACAGTGAGAGCTTTATCCCATCTCTTCAGCCATCCAACCTACCAAAAACACACAAAGCAAGTCATCTGCAAACCCACACAGTGAAAAATAGCTCAAGTCTCCAATCAGGCTTATCTTCAGCTTTTGCTTAAAACAACTTTTCTTCCTCAGCTCACTGCGGCAGCAGCTGGAGGATGATTTATGAGGGCCAGGTAAAGTATACTCATAATTACTAAGATAAGGATGTTCTGTAATTAGACCACAGCAAAGGATGCTGCTATTCAAGCCTGGAAAAAAGAGAGAGCATAATTTTGTACATTAATTATAAAGCACGTGGTTCAATGAAAGCTGATCTAACATGTTGTACTGTCCTCAAAACAAGACTACTCTACACAATATTTCAAGCAAGGCACTGTGTGTTACACTTGCAGTTCATGAGGGAAAGGAAAAAAAAAAGTTCTCATTATCTTACATCTCTTAAGAAAACATGGGAAAAACCCTGATAGAAGCTAACTGCATTTAAATTACGTAAGACAAGGGGGACTGAGAATTCACTAGGTGTGTGGCATTTCAACCCCAGATGATAACACTTCCCTGCTTTCACTGTCTTCCTCATGAATAAACGTAAAAGGAAATTAAGGATTTGTTTCCCAACTGTAGTTGGTGAAAGCAAGGCAGGGAGAAACAAGCTGTCTGAGGTAGCAAAGCAAGGCAGCGGAGGGACAAACTCAAATGCCCTGATCCGTAGACATTCTCTAGGCATAAGATCTGGCTGTTTTCCACACACATCTGCACTCACTTTAACCACGACAGCCATTTCTACTGCTTACTAGCACTCCCAGCTTTCTCAAACAAATAGCACAGATCTTTTCATTCTCTCCAGTTGCAGCTATACTACTATTAGCATAAATTGAAAGACTTCCTCTTATACAGCTCATACTGATCATAGTTGCCACAGACCTTCCTTGTTTTACTGTGCCTAAGTTTTCTAATGGCTAGATACTGTCATTCTGACTAGCTGATCTATTTGTGCCAATCAACTTCAGTTACCACAGTCTCAAATATAGCTTTGGAGAGCTTGTCTATTATGCCATTTACACCTTCACTTAGTGAAATTACACCTTAGTTCATAACAGCAAATATTGTTTTTGAGCAACACTAGCCCTGAATAAATATTTTTAGTTTTCTATCTCTTTTTTTGTCCTGTATAAGTTCAACGAACTCCAATTTCAGTATGCCACACACTTGGCTTCCCAGCATCCCTTCAGGACAGAGCACTGGGTGGACCAAGCACAATCGTCCCATCTGCTGCCTGGAGACTGTCTTTAAAGAGAGTGGCTTGAAAAAGAAATGGCATGGAGCCCTGTCTTGCATTACGCACCCATGAAGGCAGACAAAGCTCAAACCTCTGTCACTCTTTCTTACTCTAACCAACATTTAACCTTTTATTGAGTTTCCAAACTAATCTTTCAAACATTTCTGTTTACTGTATTTCTGTTTTGTTCACTACTTTTCATTTCACTTGCAAAAGGAAGAGATTAACTGTAACAAAGTTTAAATTTACATCCTCTTACATATTATGGGAAGCCACTTTACGACATCTACGTGGCATCACACCAGGTTCTAAACCCATCAGATTTAGATGCTCTCCATCAGGCCATTGCACCCTGGCTGACAAACAGTAAATATATTTATTTCATCAGTAAACATCACAAGTTCAATAATAAGCTGTCCTTTCTTCTCAAGAGACAAGAGGCTTAAACAAAATCTGTTGTAAAAGTTAACGAAGTAGCAGATGACACCTGAAAAGAGACCTCTGCCGAAGTGTGGTACTGGTGACCAGTACTGATGATGGTGAGCATGCTGTTTTGGATTCTCCATGGCAGGAAAAGCACTCTGCAAGAGTAGCTCGTAGATGTGGCAGCCTAACCACTCCTTCTTAAAATAAAAGCATCTGTGCCTATCAAGGGACACAGCCTACTGGTCAGCTGGGCAGATCACATCAGGAGATGCCCAAGTATCAACTGTCTTCTGCTAAACCTGTGGACAGGCTGGAGAGGCTCCAGAGAAGGGCCACAAAGATGATTAAAGGACTGGGAAACCTGGCATATGAGGAAAGGCTGAGAGAAATGGGTTTGTTTGGCCTAGAGAAAAGAAGGCTCGGAAGACCATGTTCCAGCATTTAAAGGGTGGCTGCAAAGAAGACAGACTCCCTTTTTACAGGGAGTCACATGGAAAAGACAAGGCAAGGGTACATGGAAAAGTCAAAGAGGCAATGGGTACAAGTTATTCCTGAGAAGATTCCAACTGGACCAAAAAAAAATAAAATTCACAATGAGATCATTCAGCCATTGGAATACTCTCCCCACGGAAGTGCTGGATTCGCCAATATTGGACACCGTTAAGATTCAGCTGGACAGTGTGCTGGGACATCGAGTGTAGGTCATGCTTGCCTAGAACAGTTGGACCAGATGATCGTTGAGGTCCCTTCCAACCTGGTGTTCTGTGATTCTATGAAACCTTAGTGCTCCAACACTACTGCCTCCATACACCGGGCGGGTGTGCACATGTGCGCTCTGAACTAACCCTGTGGCTGTACTGGTAAGGCAGCTGGGGACAAGGGCAGTGCCCCTGCACATACTCTGCATGCTGAGTCACCCCAGGAACTCCCAGGGCAGTCCCGGGAACTCCCCAGCCAGTTTCTGTGGAGATGAGATAATTGACTGATGGCTACGGGAACCAGCCCCAGGCAGTACCAGCTCTGCCACAGCAGTCCCAGAGATCAATGGAAGAACTCCCCAGGCAGTCCCAGTCCCTGTTAACAGTAATAATTGACTGTGCTACGAGGACTGGGGATGCAGAGAGCTCCCAGCAGTCCTGGGAGCAACCCAAGCATGTCCTGCTTTGCATGCAGGAAGTAAATGTGAACTGATAGACACTATTTGGATATGTTCATCATAGGACAGGTTAATTTTCTGCACATTCAGTTGAGACGATTTTAACCAGAAGCTCGTGCACGCACTAGAGTGTCGACGTGGGACTGCAGGTCAGCTGGATGTAAGAATTCACCAAACCACAGTTGGGGAAGTCTCATCCAAACCAGCTGAAAATGCTGTTACAAGGACATTTGCAATGGAGACTCCTATCACCACTTGGGCAGAGACTGGCCATACTGACAGAACAGTGACAACAGTAACAGAGGACTGTTACCTCATGCAGAACATTCAAATACATCTGTTTCTTTAGCTAACACTTGAGCCAGTGTGTGTATAACATGGACAGACCAGTCTCTTAAGAAAATAAGACTCTGCCACCATGTAAGTTGGCCACAGTGAAATCATACACAGTTTTAAAACATAAGCCCAGAGTATAAGGGCACTGGTTCAAATAAATGTGTCTGACACCACCGTCAGATTTTATGTAAGGTACTCCTAATTCTGACTTGCAGAATACATATTCTTTTCCCAAAATACTTAACAAATATATTCATTTCGGTATTCTGCCCTGTTCCTCTCAACACAAAGATGCTGGCTACACAGATACTGTTCATAAATGTTGGTGGTATCTGGGCCATGCCCATTTATTTATGATCTGGCTGTAATCCACTGCGGCTCTAGGCACAGACACCACTGAAACAAAACAAGGACCTTTCCTGTCCAGGTTATCTGTAACCATGCAACATGAAATCTCATACCAGAGTCCCAGAGCAGAGCTGGTGACCAGCTCTGTCAGCATGCCTGTCCTGAGACACTCAGTTCTGACTAACAACGAGACCAGGTCACGTTCAGCCTCTAGGGTTGTATCAGACAGGAATCCCATCTCAGAAACCTGTTAACAAATTTCACATGACACAGCCTGAGCAGGGATCTGGACTCCTCCACCCCCTTACCATGAGAGCAAGGCCCAGTACTGGATGTAGAGCTGAGTCCCACCTGGATGCTGCTCTATATTACTGGCAATTTAGTGTAGGATGTCCACCTGTTAAGTTGAGCTAGCATAGGGGAGAGCCCACAGATGTCTTTGGAGGCTTATGTCAAGGTTCCAATCTTTTGCTTAGATTTCACAGGCAAAACTATCTGCTAAAATACTTTATCTGAAGCAAGAAATAGGAACAAGAAACCAGGACTACCTCCCACTGTCCCATCCTCCTCCATACAACATGCAAGCCGGACAGCCGCTCTTCTAAGTACAGCTCTTTGTGGATGCTGTCTTCCATTCTGCTTTTAAAATAATTGTTTTTCTTGGCAGAAAACCAATATATTTTTCAGGTATCACTGCAGAGCTCAGATATATCCCATTTCTTCATGTATTACTGCAACCTCAAGGAAGGCACATGACAGAGGTGTTTTCAGGTTCCACCTGACTCAATCAGTTTACCTTGTCCTACCCACTCCACTGAAGGGAGGAAGCACGTGTGAGCTCTGGGCGTAGCCAAAGCTCTGTATTATGCTGCTGTCAAGACCTGACCATTTGACTCCTTCATTTCTATTTATAAACACAGTTAGGTATTACAAGAGCCAGACTATTTAACCATGAAGACTGTCGAAGTAGGTTATGTATTGTGTCTCACTGAATTACAAACTCCCTGACTGCTTAGCCTTTGACTGCAAAGGTCCACTCCATCATAGCTCCAGCAACATCTTCAATGTACTTCAAAATTTTTGAAAAACAGACAACTGTGAAATGTCTATACGGACCATACAAATTATATTTGCTAAATTTTCTATTGGTTAACTGCACTTAGTTACTAGATCTGATGCCAACTTAGGAAGAGTAATGCTTTACTGGGAAATGTAACTGATGACACTCATTTTAACAGCTCAGCAATGATCTCAGTGATCTCTCATGGTATCCACATGGATGTATGCTCAGAGTGGTGTCAACTTACTCTACTGGAAGTAGTTTTCTTGTAAATTGTTCTCCTTATGTATTGTTGTGGTTTAAGCCCAGCTGGTAACTCAGAACCACGCAGCCACTAACTCACCCCCCTCCTTCCCCTCTCCTCCAGGCAGGAGGGGGAGGAGAATAGAAAGAATTCATAAACCCAGGACATGTATTCAGGGTGCACATGTGCATCCACAGTATGATCAAAATTAGTATTGCATTTCAAAGAACCGAGTACATAGTGTAGTAGCAGCTACAACACAGTTACTGTTTTCATGAGGACCACAACATTTTATTTCACTCAGTGAAGGCAATGCTTGTATCTGCTTCCAAAATATCTGAGTTAGAAAACCAATAGCATTTAAATGCACTAATGCTGGTTAATAAACTGATTTAAAAAACTGTAATAAAACCTATATCAAGTATGGCAAATCTAATATGGGTACAAAAACATCCTCTTTTGAGAGGAGAACACTGAAAAACAATAACCTAGAAAATGAACATTGACTCCAAGTTAAAATACCACAGCATGCTTTCCTATGAAATTGTACTAGCTAGTCTTTTGGAGGAAAATACAAATTAAATACTGCTTTGATTTCAAAATGCTTGACATTTAATCATTAACCTGCACACATGCACTAAGTAAAAGCACATTCTGTTTCACTAGGAAAAGATTTCTTTTAAAGAGGCAGGGTTTATCCAGCTGTGGGTGTGGTCAAAACATATACTTCATTTAAAAGCAAAATATATCATCTCAATACAACAGTACTATCATTAATATAGAATTATAACTTCAGGAATTTCATGTCTGTAGTTAAAACATCTGTGTCAATGCCAGGATAAGGACAGCACATCAATGCATAGTCAATTTGAAAAGTAAATGCAAAAAATTGACAGCAGAAATGGTCATATTCTAATCAAGCTTTTATCAACCTTGTATACTAGAAGGTAAACCATCATATACCTTCTGTATTGTGTCTTTAGCTTAGAAAAATTAATCGATCTATTGATTGATTATTATAACTATCTCTACGGACATTTTCCTACCCTTATTTTGGTTTTTGCCATTCCTACTTCCTAAGTTTTCAGACAGAAGATGGAGAGAGCATTAGAAGGCCTCTTGCCCCCCTAAGCGATTACTCAAGAAATCAGAGAACAGATCTGAAAGGATCTCACATACTTCATTCTGGGTTTGCCTTCATTTTAAAGCACCTAGACAGTTTGCATTTATTTTGTTGCTAGATGCAAACACAGCCAGCTTCAGATAGGGACTTCCTCTTCG
This sequence comes from Pezoporus wallicus, assembly GCF_028554395.1. Taxonomy (NCBI): domain Eukaryota; kingdom Metazoa; phylum Chordata; class Aves; order Psittaciformes; family Psittacidae; genus Pezoporus; species Pezoporus wallicus. The sequence continues at coordinate 4,863,599 of NW_026635157.1, forward strand.
GCATTAGCAGATCTTTACCAACTTTTGGAGAAATATAAAACTAGTAAGGGATCACAGAGATGATCTTTGTTTCTTATCCATCTCTTATTTTTATGATTCTAAATGTCACACAGAAAGGGGAGTCTACATGGAACTGTCATAAGCCAGTCAATTTAATGGTATCATTGTACAAAACTTGGCAATATAAATTGATTGTATACAATAATACTTATATCAAGCTGCAATTTTTTTTAAGCCAACAGAAAATCATAAAGCAGAGACCAACTGATTGCTGGCTGTATTTAATAAAATACAGCTCTGTCCTAAAAACAATACAGTGTGCTACACAGTTTTTAATGTCTTTATTGTTCTTAATAAGAATATTTTGTAAATCGTTAATAAAACAGATTTTCCTTACAACATAGTTATTTGGATCAAAGAGAGGAGTAAGATTCACAACTGAGATGTTCCCTATCAGTGGCTATTTCATAAGAAAGCAGAAAGGTACATCTGTTAACTTCGGTGTTGCATAATAGTACGGGAAGAGCAACCAAGAGCAAAGCAGGCAAATCCACAGCAATTTGCTTCTTTGTAACTCAAACCATGGCGTTAAATTCAGATTGAAAAAAATACAGGAAATGCTACTGTAGCTGGACAAAACAAAAACAAAAGTAATTTTTTTGTGGCCAGATACACTTGTTAAGCAGACTCCTACATTCTGCAAGACTTCCCACTTTCGGATGAAGCCCCTGCTGAAGAAAACTGTAGAGAAATAAGGCCTAAGGCATTGGTGCTATGTGAGCATCACAAAAGCATCACACTGAATGCATCACAACTAGTCAACTACAGGCAGAAAAAAGGACGCGGTAGTATTCTGGAACATAAGCAGGCTTGTAAGGCCCAAACCCAAGCAACAGAATGGCAAACATTTCCCCTAAAGAAAGAAAATCATGTCTTTTTTTACTATACTTCTTATGTTTTATTACATTAGAAAATAGTGAATAAAATGGCACATTGATTTTATTTCTGATAATTATCATGACTGGTGACAGGCTGGAATATGCTAAAATTTCTCTAAGCAGAATTTTTAACAGTTTTATCTAAATAAATTAACTTATTTAAATGTGTTGCACATGTAAAGAAGAGCTTGAAAAAACACATTATGAATTTAAATCTAACATACTGAACACATGAAATGTTTTCTGTAGTACGTAAGAAAGATTTAGCATTTCTTTTCACCATGCCCTACAAGATTTTAGAGGTAGTAGGTATTATCCTCCCACACCTCATTGTTATTCGTAGGTGAGGAGGAGGAAAACCAGCTTTCCCACTTTTCAACTCCCAGTTGGCTTCTCAGTGAATTGATTTCTCTTCATTCTGTGTGAATGAAATAGTTATTGAACTAAACTAATGAATAACAGGAAGAAATACTTTCTCTGCATCTGCAGAGACTAGTGTTGTCAAAATCACCAATTAATACCGAAGCAAACTCAGACTCTGCAGCTTAACCATTCCCTTTGGTAGGTCTGTGCTGCTGCTCCTCTTAAAAACTTTGCAACACACCAGCTAGATGTAACAAGAATTACTGAAAAACCTGCATGTGTAGTCCATGCTGATAAAAGAATCCAAAACTGGGACACCTAAACTGGGATACATGACAGAATATGATACTGGGATACATGACAGATAATGACTGTGTTGTATTATCACAGATTCAGCAAACAGGATTACCACCAGTGAGATCCTTAAGAGACAATGTGATTGAGCAGTTCCACAATACAACAGAAAGAGATGGATGCATAACAGTCTAGAGTATTAATATGCCAAAGAGGTTTTCAATCTATTAGTCAGGACTCAGGTGGACAAAGTCCTAGGAAACCTGGGTCAGTGTTGAGCATGATCTGGGAAAGGGGCTGGACTAGATGATTTCCTGGCTTACTTTACAACCTGAATGATTACACCAAGTTTGGGGCTTCACATAAGGGAAAGTGTTTAGTCTTGTCAAGGACTGTGACACCTCTTCCTTGTCTGCAAAACACAGGTATCTCTGGAACGACACCAGCTGATCACAAAATCTTAAACACTTCTGAAGTGTTCTCACAATTTACTGAAGGACTTTTCTTATAGTCGTTTACATTTAAGCTTCACATGAGGGTACTGGTGCACAGACACTCCAGCAATAGTACTTTCTCTTGTACGAGTGCTTCCCTGCTGCTAAGACTTCAAACACGTTACTCAATTTCTGGGGAAAAAAAGGAGTCAGGGGATAGAAGTCTCTGATTTGAAGAATTTTTTAACTTAAATTTGCATAATAGACTAATATATACTCTGTAGCAACTGACTGCTATTTCATTTGTTCATATAGAAACAACCCTCTATCCAAATTTTGTCATCCATCTAAAACTGGAGATCATTCTGTGACTGCAGCATCTGCAAAGACTAGCTAGGTAGGCAAGGCCCACCCATTAGAATAAAGATAAGCTATTTGTGCACATTTAGGCATGTACCTGTTACTGACAGAAAGAGTGAAGAAAAGTAGCTGGCTATTTCATTGACATTTGCTGTGTAAACACGTCAGGAAGTTCTTACATGTAACTTGCACACCAACACAGCCTTTTAAAGCTGCTGTTTCATTTTTCAAATGTAATCACAGATTGATCTCTCACCTCAAAATCTATCTCCATGAAGCCAGAAGACACTGAAACCACATGTAATTTTACAGATCACTGTTTCCCAATCATATAAAGAAATCTGACTCATATCCTGTGTCCAACTTTCAGTTCACACTAAAGTGATGCTATGCATTCTTTGGTGAGGTACTCATCATGGTATTTTTTTCCTGGATCTTTCCAAGCAAACAAACCAATTCAGCTTTTAACCAAGGTGCACAATATTGATAAAAAATTGTCACTTGTAAATCTGTAAGGCAAGCTGCATGTGAAATGCAGCACTAATGTATTTTCTTGAAAAGGCTCATTAAAGTTTTGTAGGTAGCATTTCCAGTGGCTAATGGTATATCATTGATGAGCTTAACAACTGCAGGAATGTTTTAAGGACCTGAATTTCCATAGGATGCTGCTGATATCTCTCTGCTATGTACACATGACACTAACAAACTAGGATGATAATGGTTTATTTTCACTTTGTGAAGTCTTTGGTCAAAATGTAAGAGCAAGATGCGGATACCATTGCACAGTTATTTTCTCTGTTGCTGTAAAGGCTGAAAGCAAAGCTTCGGTTTTTCTTGGGATATTGGAGTCTTCCAGGTTAACACCTTCAAAAACTGGATAGCCTCAAAAACAGTCTACTATTCCTCACCATTGCTTCTTAATACTAGAGAAAGAACCCTGTATCTTAATGCCTGTGGTCTGCAGAGATATATTCAGCTAGGAGACGACTGTGATAGGAGGGATTGCTGCTACCTCCCCCCTTACAATAAATCCTGCCCTACGTATCTTGCACATACTCCACAAAAAAGATTCAGCCATTCTCATTGCATGCCATTATTTTTCCTCCTTTGTTTTCCATATTACCTTCTTGGTGGAATCTCACAAATATGCAATGCTCTTTGAGCTTTCTACTTGTGCTGGTTTTGGCTGAGGTAGAGTTAATTTTCTTCAAAGCAGCTAGTACAGGATTTGTCCTGAGAATAGTGTTGATAATACAGGGATGTTTTAGTTATTGCTGGGCGGTGCTTGCACAGAGTGAAGGCCATTTCTGCTTCTCATCCCACCCAACCAGCAAGGAGGCTGGGGAAGCAGGGAGATGACACAGCTGGGACAACTGACCCCACCTGACCAAAGGGGCATTCCACACCATACAACATCATGCTCTGTATATACAGCTGGGGGAAGAAGAAAGGGGGACATTTGGCATGATGGTGTCTGTCTTCCCATGTAACCGTCACCCTTTTGGAGCACTGCTTTCCTTGGGATGGCTGAACACCTGCCTGCCAGTGCAAAGCAGTCAATGAGTTCCTTACTTTGCACGTGCAGCTTTTTATCTGTTAAACTGTCTTTATCTCAAGCCAAGCGTTTTCTTTTATCGTTTTAATTCTCCCATCCCATCAGGGGAGAAGTGAGCAAGTGGCTGCCTGGTACTTAATTGCCAGCTGGGGTTAAAGCACACCACCACTCCACTAATGCTGAGAGCTACCTAACTATACCCACAGCAAAGATTTGGAAAAAATCTCACTTTTTCTAATCATATGTGTCATGAAATGAATATGTAAAGCCTATATGAACTACTTCCAGGTAAGTCACACTGAAGATCCATAACCAAGTCTTATATCCACTGTCAGGTAAAATTCATCTGCTGTTTTATTTTCTTTTGTTTTATTTTTTCCTTGATGTTCAGAACATTTGATAAATACATGGATGTTAGCTTCGTATCCTACATTTAAATGAAAAATATTCTCTAGTGCAAGTAAGCAAAATTGTATTACCAGTTCAGCTGAAGAAACTGAAGAAAAATTCCAGCTAGTAAGTACTACAGATAAGTCTGTACAACCTTTTAACATTTACAGCAAGGACTTCAAAATAAACTGAAAAGGAAATCTGCTAGAATTTATAGCACAAGTTACAAAGCCCTGGAAAGCCATATTTTATTATACTTCATGACATTATTGAGCGAAGCAATAACAGCTGATTTTACTGTCACATTTTATAGACAAACTGAAGCCCACAGAGTTTACTAACTCTCCTGTGATGACATGTTAAAGCTCGGAACATTCTGGAACAAGAAGACAATCCAAACTTTTCTGAACAAGACTCACTAAATAATCCTTTCACCCCTGATAGAAGACAGTTGGCAGAAATTCTTCAAGATTTGAATTCCTTCCTCCATTACAGACATCTTTGAAAGGTCACACTTATATATAGAAGTACATATTTCGAAATAAACACAACTTGCATCTTCCTCTTGCTAATAAAGCCATGCCCATATGATAACTTGCAGATCCTGGCAACGGGCAGAAAAGTTGCACTACAAATTTAAAAGTCATCTCTGTGCTTCTGCTTGTCTATCTAACAAATTAAACATGCATTTCTAATTGGCATCTGTCTCATGGAAGAAAGCTTTCATTCAGCCTTGGTCTAATTTTCTATGTGTTGAACCTTCAATCTCATCTACATCTACATACAAAATGAAGATGAGAGCAATATAAAATGATAATGACGTGCGTTCATATTACTAAGACGCAAACGGCAACACAGGATGCAAGCTAAAGGCCTTAAAACTGGATGAAGAATGCACAGAAGCTTAAGCACGATCAAAGCTAAATCCTCATTTGGAAGAGTAGGACAACAATAAAACTAGCATAATTTTCAAAGTAAAACTGTCAAAAGCAAATTTGGACTATGATTAATCAAGAATACAAACACCTAAAATTCTTTTGCTGCCATGATTGTTTACTACTAATTAAGCAGAATTTTTTTTTCACACTCCATTTGCAGCAACATTTTCTGTTTGAAGTGTTGTAAAGATGGTGTGTTTGTCCTACACAGAAACAAACACTTGTAAATTTCCCTTTTTGATGGTTCTACACTTTGATCAATTCAGTTCCTTTTATGACTTTGGGAAAACCGGCATTTAGAGATACATTCATTTTCCTGAAAACTGGCCACATGAAACATTTGATGACCATTAACTTTGGCTTTGCATTGTTGTCCTGTGCCAAAGTTGAGGCAAGATAAAAATAAAGCTGCAGAGAAGTCAGATTAAGGATGACTATCATATTGCTTCCTTTTGTTGCTGTGTCTCTTTATAAAATATTTGGACATACTTGGTGAATGGAAAAGGTCTGAAGCATGGTTTGTGCATAGACCTGCCAGAAAACAAAGAGGGAAGGAAGGCTGTTTATAATGGAGGTAGATCTGACTGCTGTAAGCTTAAAGCTCAAATGAGAAATCACTTAGGATGTAGATTTTCAAATGATAAAAAAGTTGGAAGCCATTGCTATAAAATTACAGATGAAAATGGCAGCTACTCTCAAAATTAGGTGTGTCTGGAAGCTATCTACTACATTTAACTGGCACTCTGCGGAAGCAGATACACAACCTTATCTGAGTGTAAAGAGCAAAGGTAGCCTTCTAGTGCTGGGTCCAGTGCAGGATGAACTAAGCAGCAGCACAAACAGCAGACACCAAAACTGACTCCCTGACTCTACAAGTTTGTTATTAAGGTTCACTCATGCCTTTTTGCTATTCTTCTAATAAATGACTTTGTATCTTCAGACTTTCTCTTTAGACCAGTTTTCTTTAATTAAGTCAAAGACCTTTTCAGACCAGATTGATACTAGGAAATTACTCAGAAAAGATTAATGTCATGCTCTTGGATTGGAATGCGAAAAATGTGCTCATAATAAAACATGTTTGGAAAACATTCTTGTGAGAAAAAGAGTAAGCCATAAACCCTTACTGTCCCCAAAGAAAAGTGTTAATTAATGAGATTACTGAAAACCATAAATATAAATCTAAAGAAATATAAAACCCCAAAGTGGTCCTGAAATAATCAGACACAAGTTCCACTTCACCACATGAATACAATACTTTTTTGGTCATTAGGGACTGTAGTGACAGGACAAGGGGTAAAGGGTTAAAACTTAAACAGGGGAAGTTTAGACTGGATATAAGGAAGAAATTCTTTCCTGTTAGGGCAGTGAGGCACTGGAATGGGTTGCCCAGGGAGGTTGTGAATGCTCCATCCCTGGCAGTGTTCAAGGCCAGGCTGGATGAAGCCTTGGGTGGCATGGTTTAGTGTGAGGTGTCCCTGCCCATGGCAGGGGGGTTGGAACTAGATGATCTTAAGGTCCTTTCCAACCCTAACTATTCTATGATTTTATGATTCTATATCCCATGTTGTTCTTATCTTTATATTTAGTCATAAGTACACATACACACACTCTCTCTCTCATGTACCTCACTGGGCTGGAGTTGGCAGTGACCTTTTTTCCTGAAGGAAGGTGATGCACCCTGCAGCTGTGATAGCTGGATGTCCTCATAGACTGCCCCGGCTCAGGGACTACAGCCTGCCTTTTCAAGGGAGAGAAAGACTCGTAGCCCAACCCCTGTGCAAAGGCCGGTGCCCAGGAATCCATAGGCAGAGTTTGGCTGGGAGGCCTCACTGATCTGTCCACTACTGACCCATCTCCCCTGGAAAGAAGAGGGTGAGCTGCAAATGCACCTCAGGCCAAGATGCGCCTGTGGGCCACCCCTCGAACATTGCTGCCAGCTTAGGAAAACAGGGCCTTGATCTATGAAGGTCCAGGACTGTCAAAGCATACTTCCTTGCAATCTCCTTCACAGTAACTCACTGATTCTTTATGAACTTTCAAACAAATAATGAATACTGGAGAAAAAGCTGTCCAGCAGAGTGAAGCAATAATACACAGACACGAAGTGCATTCCTCATTTCTCTCCCCATTCAACTCCGCAGCTACAAGAGTATAGCACAGTAAACAAGCCTCATCCTCCTCAACACACTTCAAGTCATTCTTCCCACACACAGCTGCCACTATCATGCATATTTCAAAGCCTCCATCTGGGCTTGACAACTGTACCTTCCTTTTTTCCAGCCAACAGAAATACACTTCCTACTCAAACAGACACGGATGATATTGCGCTGTTTATTTCAGAAAAAAACCTGTTCCACAAGTAGGTCATGTGGGTGGAAGCCCCCATGCTAACCTACATGCTCACTGTGGAGGTTAGAGCTACCCTACATTCCTTTTTCTCTCTTTTCATCTAGAATGAGGATTCATGGTACTTGTCCATACTGCTGAATGCCCCATACTGCTGAATGCCTCATACTTCTGGATAAACACCTACTCCTCACACACGGATTAACTTCACAGTATACACCCAGCAGGTTCAACATTTCCCAGATTCTTCATTTATGCTACATTTGGTACACAGCGCAGGTACACCTCCTTCTGTTCAGAAATATGGCAATAACCTCCACAGCTGTTGAAGACTGAGGTTATCCTGAACTCAGCACACACAGGAGCCAGTATGAGGCCTCCTGTTTTTCTCCTGAAGGCCAACTCTCCCTGCTGCAGTTATCACTCTTAATACTCTGCTGCAGTAACCACCCATTCTGCACCCACAACAGCAGCCTACATTCTACCATTTAAATAGCTGTGTCTCTTCCTTCCTTCCTTCCTCCCTCCCTTCCTCCCCCATCAGCAGCCTGGACTCAATTCACTCTTCCTGTATCATCAAATACACCGTCCTACATCCATCATGCTAACAAGCACTCTGTCTCCCTCCAACTATTGCTCTACAGCAGCTTGATAGGCACAGGCTGAGGACAGCATCTGCTGCAACACTGAGAAGAGCTGAGGCCAAGCTAGGCTAGGGCTCTTATCTTTGAGAGCAGAAGAAGGTGGGGCCAAAACAGGAGCCAATTGCTCCTGCTTCACCAAGGGGGGGTAGCATGTGCCTTCATTCACACGGGACAGCAATGTCCACACACTTCCCATCTCTTTGCAGATAGCAGTCACAGCAGGTGAGTCACTGGGTGAGATGGGAGAGACTGGAAGTGATGTTTGATTATCTGGGCAACTCTGCTTCAATAGCCAGTCTCAACTCTAGCCCCATGCCACACTGCAAAAAACTCCCAAAAGCTGAGTTGGAGTAATCTATGGGCAGCCTCTGTCTCACAAATAATCTCCTGGATCACCTGAGATTAACAATGTTTTAACATATGGATTACACAACCAAGAGAATTCCTTTAGGATTTTAGTGACTATATATGTCCAGCCAACTTCAGTGTCTTGCATGCTGGGCTGGCATTTGGTTTGAATCATGCCAGAGATGTTGTGAGGCTTAGTTAGTTAATATTTCCTGAGTCCTTTGAAATCTTGTAATAAAAGATCTCAAAATGTAACGGTACCAGAAAGCAATTTTACTCTTAGTATGATACTTGCTACCAGGATTTATTCATTTTGTCCTAAAGGGAAATCGGAAGATCTCCATCTACATGTGCATTGCTTCTTTCTTGGAAGATGGGAAACGAAGGAGATGGTACAAAAATAAATATCTATAAAGAGAATGAACAAGAGCGGCTATTTGTAATAGGCAGTCTTCAGCTGTTTATTCTATTTACCTAGGCCTTCATTTGGGAAGACCACCAAGGAAGAAAACTCCAAACTCCAGTCTAAAGATCTTTCTGCCTAGAGTACTCATTCATTTTAGGTTATATGGACAGAGATGTGGCCTAGATCTTCCACCACTTTGCAGCTACTACCTGTCTTCCTACTTTAACAGCATTTTCAACAAACTGAGATATGGCCTTAATTTTCCTTAAGCTGATCATACAGGTTTTAAATTTTTTCTCTGATATTTGTCATAGTGCTTTGGAGGTTACCCAGGCATTTTATGCAGTCCTCTGGTACACTTAATCATTTCAGTGGCTTCCTGCAGTAAATCAGGAGACATTATATTAACAAAAGATGGGGCTGTTCCTGGTCTGATTCATAATGCTGAATCCCCGTCTACCTGGCTTTAAAAGAGTTCTTTAAAAAGGTCAGTTTACTCTATGGAATTCTAAATATCAAGGATATGTCTTCTCTCACACAAGATATATACACTTGAGACTAGCACTCTGAAAGGTACAAAAGACACTAAAGTGATTCAGAATGAGAACTCACAGCTGTCTGTACCACAATCTAGCCAAAGAGACCTTGTCTGAAAACACACCACTGAGATACAGGCACACCACACAAATAAGCATCTCAGGCTTACCTCCATCACTGCACTTCTTTGTCTGGCAAACACTGTTTAGTAACATTCATTGAGCACAAGACCAATGGCAGGCAAAATACCAGGACTAAGAGGAAAAGACTGTCCAAAAGTAAACTTTGCTTGTACCATGTTATTAATATTTGGTTAGTCTTCAAAATACTTATTAATTCCTGCCATCAGCATGTATGTAATATAAATAAATAAATAAAAGATATATTAACCATTTGTTTTCTGGATCTGACATCACATCGCCTCCTGGCTTTCACTTTTGTATTTTGAATTCAAGTTTGCTTTCACTATCTCACACAGCACAGCTACCATTCCTATGAAATAAGTATGAGTAAGTCGTAACTTTCAGTACTATTTTGCTCTTGTGACACTGCTCTTGCCCTTGCTAAAGGAAAATAAAACAAGCTTTCAATTAATACAGCTGGCAAAACATTTCTGAATAGCAATTTTGCACTCCAACAGCTGAGTACTTTGCAATGTAATTTTGCGAAGTATCTTAACGAAGACAATCGAATGTTTTGTTTTCATTCTGTCAGTCCAACTGCACTGAAACCACGAATTTGAAATGCTTTCTCTAAATCTCTTTATTTTTTTCCACCACAAGAAATTGTGAGATTGACTTTTTTGCCCCATCTGCAACAGGTTCACAATTTCTAAATACACAATCACAGCAGAAGATGCGTTGAAAAAAAAAAGCCCCCCCCCCCAAAATAACCACAAAAAAAAAACAAACAAACCCTACAATACTTTAGGGCCTTATCTTGCAAGGTGCTGAAAACTCTCGTAATTTTACATTTCCACATTCTACTTCACATGTAGTATGTTGTGGATGCTGTGTATCCTCCAGAAAAGAAAGTCTGACCTCAACTCCTGTGCAAACTAAGCAGAATGAATATGAATAACACACAGACAATACCTTCCCACTAGCTGCCAGAAATTAATGCCAAAATACTTCTGTGGGTCAAGACCTTTGCAAGATCCACAGGCCTTATGTGACATTTTATCATAAGGCAGTTGTGAGCATTGGTTCCAACATGCCACATAGATCAAACCCCTGTAGAAAGTGGCACTGAGACTAAAGCACTGCCATCAGAACACTGCACCTAGCCTGCAGCCCTCCCCTGTGCTGGGGGAAGGCTAACAAGGCAGGCTATAGACCCTAGATGGGTTGTATGTTCAGCATTCTTTGTTCCAGTCACCACTTGATTATCTGGCTGACCTGTCTTAAAAGACATTCTTGAATAGAAATCAACCTAGGCCAGTCACAATTTTATTTGTAGTGACTTACATTTTAGCAACCTGATTTTACAATTCTGTTTCTGCGTGTGTGTACTGGGCATGTGTTCAGCCCTAATACTAGCTGGACATGGGCAAACAGAGCCATGGCAGGCTCATCTCTCTGATAACCCCTAGCAAGAATGAACATGCTTCCATGTAGTTTTGAGGAGAAAGTTAACACTGTGAAATGCATCTCTCTCTCTTCCCCTACTTCTACATTGCAACCAGTGTATCTGTATGCACTCCCAATCCACACACACAAATATGCAGTACTTATATACGTTCACATGAAAGAAAAACCAACCAGAAAGCTGGTTCTATTAATCATGGTAATAGCCAACAAGCTCAGCAATGTTTAAAAATACTTTTGTTCATCTCACTGAATGCAGTAGATTTCAAACTTCACGATGACTGCTATGAGAGGTTTTTTACCAGAAATATAAAATACATCTTTCATTTCAGCATCTCATTTAAAATACATAAATTACAAAACAAACCAACCAACAAAAGATTTTAAATGTCTGAATAAATACTGATTAATAATTCCATATATTATTTTGATTTTTCAACCTAAATATCAATTTCTATCATGGACCTGCTTCTGAGTTGGAAAAATTTATCCTAAAAATTTGAATGTCAGACTACCAACAAGTTACAAGATTTTAAGACCATAATAAACATCAGGATCATGATCCATTACGCTTAACACTTATGGGAGGGTTTTTTCATGTAACCAGGATGCTTAAAAACTTGTTCTAAAACAGAAAGCAAAGCCAAGAGTCTTATGTAACAACATTATTTCAGAGTGGTTTATTTAAGGCTATCACCACACCAGAATCAATCTCTTCTGATGGAAGATGACTGAGTCTTCATTGTTTTGGGTCTACACAAGGTGCTTTAGAAAGAGAACAACACTGAATAGGCCTGGTAATTGGGAAGGCCAGGGTGAGGAAGACAATATAAGACAATGACTGCACTGGGAAAAAAGACAGTATGAGTGAATAGTGGGAAAAGAGTATAAGGAGTAATGTGGGGATAAGAAAAGCAGCACTAGACAGGAAAACAGGCTTCTGGAAGAGGACTGGGTGTGCAACTGTGATACAGAGCTCCAAGATCAAGAAGACTATGCTGGGTAAGAAGAGATTAGAAGGAAGAGAGAAAGAGGTATCACACTTGTGGGTTCCTGTAGGGAAAAAAGGGCAGAAAATGTAGTGATAGGTAACAGCAGCCTGTAACTGAGGAGCCTGACTGGGTGCACAAATGGATCAGGACAAAGCAAGAACACTTTCACACCCAAAGCCAGTGGCAGATGCAGAGAACCATCCCTTGCACACCCTCAAATACATTAGCGTTTCGCTTACATTATGCTGCAGGTTAAAGAAGTTCAGCTCTCACTGGCTTAAATCCCCAAAGTAACAAGAGGTCACTTCACCCTCTTCTAAAAAACATGTCATAATTTTAGCACAGCCTCATAATTAATAGGGAAGAAAACAGCTTTGAATTAATTTGGCAATATTATTTTAGTAGCTTCTTCCCCAAAGGACGACAGAATGAAAACAAAACAGCCTGAAATGCCATATGACTTCATAGTATAGAATGTAATTTCTGGAAATTTAGAGGTGGTTAGCTTCTGAAATTATACTGGCATTAAGTCAAGGAAGTTTGATTCTAATTTTCTGAATCATATGTTACAATTAGAAACATCATTAGCTTCTTAATAAATAGAGGAATATCCCTTTCTAAACATGGTAGGTCATGAGACAGCTGACCCAAAAGCTGTCTACTCTCTCTTGTTGGCTTTGACACTCAAAAATTTAACAGTGTCTGGTACCTCAAACCACTGTAATATTCTATCTATCTATAGTTCATTAATTGGTCACTTCAATTGACTTCAGTAGTAAAAGGTCAATTTACTCTTAAATGTGCACAGAGTTTGGAGAGACTACAGAACAGAGTCGCTTTTATGACCAGTTTGATATTTTCAAATTATATGCAGCGTAGTAAATAACCATCACGTCAAGCATGAACACAAAGATGCATGCTTGGAGGTGCACCTCCAAACACTCCAAATCCCTTTCAGCCTCCTGAACGTCCACTTTAACAGTGCAGTGCTGTGCAACAGGTCCACAGCAGACGTTTCCTTCATGACTCATGCATTCTCAGGACCCACTTCCTAGGACCTACAGGAATGCACATAATTGTGTGTAATGCACACACAGATTCACAGTTCTCAGAATACAACAAGTAAACTCGGGTCAAGGAAGTTGTCACAGCATGGAGTTTCAATTTGTTTGCAAGCTTAAGTGAACAGCAAATGACGACCTCTGCATCTGTCAGTGCATATGGCTTCTAACTAAGGACAAAGTTTTGCAAGCACTCTCCAATGACAAGCGTGCTAAGCCAAACAAGTTCTGTGCAGGGAAGTGGTGCCATGCCACAAGTGTTTAGTGGTTCTGTGTGGGGAAATTGACTGGGAGGAAGAATGAGGGAGAGCACAAGGAAGGGAAGGAAGTCTGAGGGAGCTAACACATGCTGGTTTAGCCCAGAAGCACCAGCCACTTTGTATCTCCACCCTTCTGTTCCCTCACTTTGACCTCATTACCCAGCATTCAAATATCTTAATACCAGCTTGTCACAACAAAAGGCTGATGAGCATGGTGTACTCTCTCACCTACACACTCCATGTACAAAGTGCTGTCATCTATTGGATCTTCCTTTTCTCTTCCACCTTCTCTACCTGCTTCCTTTACAGAGCTAAGCCTGTGCAAGCACTGGCCGTGAACAACCTGTATCTTTTCTAGGGTCAGGCATACTGCTGCAGTGCCTCAGGAGCACAGAGATGCTACTCTGAACATCTCTGTATGAAATGCTTCCACCACTTAAGCCACAAGCCTGCTAAGCATCTCAGAGGAAACATCCCTTTTGCATTCATGCATTTTATTAATTTATATAGCAGCATTTAAAGTCAGCAGATCAAGAACATTAGGAACGTATGCCACCTGTGCTCTGCATGTTGAACTCCCACTCCTACTGAATTCTAATAAAATTAGCAATAATAATAAATAAAAATTTGTTATTTATGTGCTGCCAGAAGCAGAAGGCTTCAAGATAAAATGTATGCAAATAGAGGAATAATAAATAATAATAATAAAAAAATAATTACCCTCAGGTACACAAAGAACCAGGTTTAAAAAAATGAAAATACAAATACAGATAGCACTGCCAAAAACAAAAAATGAGCCAATCAATTCCTAACAGTAAAACTGAAATTCTCTAAGTCACTGCACAACCAACCTAAACAGACTGAAGTGTCTAGCAGCGTTTGTAGAGGTAAGATTCAGCTTCTGAAACTGTTTAGCTTAATTCACTGCAAAAAACTCACCACCCTTTGTGCAACTATTAGCAAAGGATTTGACATTCTGCTTCTCTGCACATTCTATTGTGGTTTATCTTTCCCAGGACACCTAATATTCCGCTACTAAAAACCCAGTGGAATTAGCTTTGTTTTAAGCTATACTGTAGGGAATCCTCAAGCACTTTATAAAAAATAACCTGAGAGACAACTGTGGCAAAAATATCTGACCCATGTCAGTTATACAGAGAACCAAGTGAAAATTAATACATAATTGCACCCTTTGGCAAGTACTTGTTTGGAAATTGTACTGTAAACAGGATGCCTGTAAGGGCAGTGGCAAGACAAGGTGTTCAGGGAATGAAACTAGAGGCATTCAAATCTTGCTTTCAAGATTGAGGGAAAAATCACATGGACTTAATTTTAAGTTGCCAGAAAGAGCATTCATACAAATAAAATCAGGCTCTGATTTTCTCCCAGCATTGCACAGGAGCTTAACGTGTTTCCAACCAACAGAATATCTAAATTTTGTAGTATACTACAAAATAACCCAACAAGCAACACCAACAATATGTCATGAGAGTATAAAATATCCTGAGATAACTGGCAAAATGCTGATGAAAAGCCTCTAAATGCTTAATCACAGTTCTAACTGGGGACGGACTTGTTTTTAAGTCTTACTAAAATGCGCTTATAAATTTACTTTAGTTTCTTCCTCTCTGAAAAGGCTAGAAGTTTTATTTCAGCTTCCAACTGATTCTGGTTTTCTTCCACACTTTAGTTAACTTCTGCATCCACTAAAGTTAACACAGCTTTTTCAGTGGTAGCAAATGTAACTATGTTGCATTGAAAACATCTTGCATCATACACAGAAAATGCAATCGGAGAAATGCCATAAGGCTTTCCACGCTAATAACAAATTCAGAGCTTTGGAAAATATGGTATGGGGAAAATGTAGTTATTCAAATAAAATCAGGCAGGTAAGGCAAAATTTGAAAAAGCTTTAATTAGAAGAAAGCTTTTCATATTCACTCATTCAAAGAGTTAACAAGGAGTTTCTCCATCACTTTGGTCTTCAAAATAAGCCAAGGCACTGCCAATTTTATTTCTGCCTCATATGTTATATATATATATATATATATATATATATGGGCCTACAAGGATGCTAGGGAGGGACTCTTCATTAGGGACTACAGTGATAGGACAAGGGCCGATGGGCTGAAACTTAAACAGGGGAAGTTTAAGTTACATATAAGGAAGAAGTTCTTTACTGTGAGGGTGGTGAGGCACTGGAATGGGTTGCCCAGGGAAGTTG
The DNA here is from genome assembly GCF_028554395.1 of Pezoporus wallicus. Lineage (NCBI taxonomy): Eukaryota > Metazoa > Chordata > Aves > Psittaciformes > Psittacidae > Pezoporus > Pezoporus wallicus. The sequence continues at coordinate 4,879,275 of NW_026635157.1, forward strand.
TGAATGCTCCATCCCTGCCAGTGTTCAAGGCCAGGATGAACAGAGTCTTGGGTGACATGGTTTAGTGTGAGGTGTCCCTGCCCATGGCAGGGGAGGTGGAACTTGATGATCTTAAGGTCCTTTCCGACCCTAACTATTCTATGATTCTATATAACCTAAACATGCAAGGTCAGAAGAGTAGGCCTTAAAAGAAAAAACCTACGTTGAGAGGAAACTGATGTTTATCAAAAATGTGTATTGTGAGCAATAACATCACTTCTGTTTCAAATACAGAAATGTCCAATGTGAACTTATTATACACTGGTATTTGTCTCACTGTTGAATTACGCAGAAAACATCCAAACCTGCCACTGGTGTTGGTCTTTTTAACATTTACTGACCAGAGCTGCATTAGCAATTAAAACTCCAAATGCCAACGAATTCCCCACCCATACTGAGCTCCTCCCAACATCAGAGTTTGCATTAAAGTAGCACAATTAGAAAAATGTGTTCTAAATACTGCATTAGGATAGGCAGGCTCTGACAATTCCAGTTGTTAGATATGGAAAGTTGCAGCACAGAAAAACCTGCACGTAATGGAAAGAATCAGATTATTTTTTTTTCTATTGTTTTGTTCAGGTAAATACACACTTGGCATAATTCCTAGTGATGAATCTGCACTACAGCATGTTTAAGACACTGCAGAATTGCCTATTTATTCAACATTGTTTTATTACATTTTATTGTGGTTTTACTTTGTTCAAATCTGCAAATTTACTTCTGTGGAATGTCAGCGTTTTTCATAAAGGGTTTTATTTTTATTTACAGCTTTAAACGACTTCATATTTTGTTGTACGGTAGCATACTGGCACATTTGAAATTTCCATCACACTGACAATAAAAGATTTTTATCATGTGAATGTTTTCCCATTTTCACATAGGAATGTTCAAGTTCCTCAGGGGAGAGGGAGTTCAGCCTAAGGACGAAACAAGCATCTATCCACATGGATTTCTACCCTACAAATCTTTGTACATCCTCAGTTTAATGTAACTGCAAAGATTCAAGTGAAATTTTATTTGTATTAAAATTTGTTTAATTTAAAACACTAAGTTTGCAATTTTCTGTATTATTTAAGAATACCATTTGATAAGTTGTATAGATCTTTATGACAAAATGGTCGATCTTGCAAGATTAATTTCTTGCATAAACTTACATGGCCTCATTAAGATAATACAATTCTACTTATATGGTCAAAAATACATTGATTTGTTATATACTTATATTCATAACAAATTAGGCAGCTTAGAACCCCAACTTTGAATTCAGCATAGAACTACATGTGTTGTCCTTGTTTAAACGGTTTAAAATAATTAACAATTTTGTCATATAGAGGCATATAAGATTACCTGAGTTATCCTTACCATTATAATAAAATTGTGAAGAAAATAATTCAACTATAATACAACATAAACGGGACTTTTTTCGAAGGGGAACAGAAAGACTACTAAACCAACTTGTTGAAGTGGCCATCATCTGAAACTGTTGGCAAAACTCTACAGACTTTACAGTGGCTTAAAATACAGCACTGTTACCTATCACTTACATACTCCAAGTCATAAAATAGTATTACCAACATCAGTTAAATCTATCATTATAGTAAGTGATCCCAATTTGTCCTCTTTTCCACTCCCCTCCTTTCCCTTGCCAACCATACTGCCAACACAAGTATTTCAAGACAGCCATAACTTTCCTGAGAATTCCCCAATTAAATGTTCAGCATATTCAAGTCCAATTATAAAATAAAAAATGCTAATGCAATGTGAAAATGGAACTCTTCAATGTAGTGCTCAAATTCCACTGAATTTGTAAGAGTGCTACCAAAAGCAAATGGAAAACATTGGGTCTATGAAAAAGAACAGTGATACTATTACATTTTTAGTACTACATTGATGGCACTACACATAATTGTTTCTCTGACTTGTTTACGGCCTAAGAGGGAAAAAGAAAGCTCTATAACACACTTATTAAAAGTCTCTCTTACATACACTGTTGCCTTTTCTCTCAAATACATTAAGCACCATTAAGAAACCTCACCTTGTTATTCCTCAAAGAGCAGTCCCTTTCTTTCTCTGTAAACTGGTAAACAGTCCATTGACTGTATTCTCTGTTATGGTATAAACACTGAGATATTTAGACATGGTGATGAATTACTACTGGAAATAATACATAATATTTTACACTTCTATAATTTGGTGGCCTTCTATGATGGGGCTACAGAACTGATGGACAGGGGTAGAGCAGTTGATGTCATCTACCTGCACTTGTGTAAAGCATTCGACACTGTCCCACACGACATCCTTGTCTCTGAATTGGAGCGACATCAATTTGATGGATGGACCACTCGGTGGATAAAGAACTGGCTGGATGGCTGCACACAAAGAGTTGTGCTCAATGGCTCAATGTCCGGCTGGAGACCAGTAACGAGTGGTGTCCCTCAGGGATTGGTGCTGGGACTGGTCTTGTTCAACATCTTCGTCGCTGACATGGACAGTGGGATTGAGTGCGCCCTCAGCAAGTTTGCCGATGACACCAAGCTGTGTGGTTCGGCTGATACGCTGGAGGGAAGGAATGCCATCCAGAGGGACCTTGACACGCTTGTGAGGTGGGCTGATGCCAGCCTCATGAAGTTTAACCATGCCAAGTGCAAGGTCCTACACCTGGGTTGAAGCAATCCCAGGCACAGCTACAGGCTGGGCAGAGAAGAGATTCAGAGCAGCCCTGCGGAGAAGGACTTGGGGGTGCTGGTCGATGAGAAAATGAACATGGGCAGGCAGTATGCGCTTGCAGCCCAGAAAGCCAACCATATCCTGGGCTGCATCAAAAGGAGCGTGACCAGCAGGTCGAAGGAGGTGATCCTGCCCCTCTACTCTGCTCTTGTGAGACCTCACCTGGAGTATTGTGTGCAGTTCTGGTGTCCTCAACATAAAAAGGACATGGAACTGTTGGAACAAGTCCAGAGGAGGGCCACGAGGATGATCAGAGGACTGGAGCACCTCCCGTATGAAGATAGGCTGAAGAAGTTGGGGCTGTTCAGCCTGGAGAAGAGAAGGCTGCGTGGAGACCTCATAGCAGCCTTCCAGTATCTGAAGGGGGCCTACAGGGATGCTGGAGAGGGACTCTTCATTAGAGACTGTAGTGATAGGACAAGGGGTAACAGGTTCAAACTTGAACAGGGGAAGTTTAGGTTGGATATAAGAAGGAAATTCTTTCCTGTTAGGGTGGTGAGGCACTGGAATAGGTTGCCCAGGGAGGTTGTGAATATTCCATCCCTGGCAGTGTTCAAGACCAGGTTGGACGAGGCCTTGGGCGATATGATTTAGCATAAGGTGTCCCTGCCCATGGCAGGGGGGTTGGAACTAGGTGATCTTAAGGTCCTTTCCAACCCTAACTATTCTATGATTCTATAATCTTTCACCCAGAAGTAATAAAACACTTGAATGCCAGGTAACTTTACAGATGATGAAAGACAACAGCAGAAGGTGAAATTCATTTTTCTAAAGGAAATCCTGGAAAAGAGTCATAGTTATATTCAACAGAGCACGGAACATGTTTTCACTTTTGTCCTGTGTTGTGGCAAGTTTAACGTATGCAGTTAACAAAACTTGCTCAACCTCAGCTACTGCACCAACAGCAGTTTACTGTTCCTTAATTTCAAATCTCCTAGCCTCTGACGTTTTTTGGTCATCTTATTTCCTATCAGCATGACTAAATCCAAATTGGGCACAAATCATCTGCAATCTTTAGCCATGTTTTGCTAAGATGCTGTCCTTTTCTGTTGTCTAGTAACTGTATCTCACATAATTTAATAACTGATTAAATACTCTAAATAAGTAAATGACAAATTAGCAATTCTAGTTTCCAAGTCCTGTTGTCAACATGCCCCTCTGAAATTTTCCAAAGACAAGAAATAAACTAAGTTCTGATGACTCATTTAAACCTAATGAAACTAAATCTAAAAGCATTTTCTGCTAAACAAATACAACATGTACTGGCAAAAAAAATGTGCTGGGAACAGCGTTTATACCTGCTTTTTGTAGAACTCAATCTGCCAGACAACATATAAAAGTACATACACAGACATCCTGCTATTTCTTTCAAGAAAATAATAAAAGTATAAGGCCAGAGAGATTTATACATGAGCAAAATCAACTCCTCTCCAGCTTTGGCTGCCCTGAGTCAAGTCATATTAATACCCACAATCACATTCTGTTATTCAAAAAAGGACCATTAAACGTAATCATAAAACATTACACTTGAGACTGCCTCCAAAAATCTATCCTTGCTTTTTGTCTCTGTAACTACCGTGTTCAGCCTACCAGAGAGACTTTAAGACTAAACAAACAAACAAACTGTTTTGTTAATGCATGTGTACGTATGTGCAATAGCATCTCGGTTTACTCTAGCTTCTTTGATGAGTAAGGTTTTCACAGAAACTGCACAATGAAAACTAGAAGCTATTTAGACCAGCACACTCCTTATTAATGAAAAACTTATTTTAACTTTTAGCTACTTTTCTGTTAATTATCACAACCAACCAACCACAGAAAGTAGAACCAGTCTTCTTAGGACACCCACAGGCTCTGCTATATTCCAGAATGCAAATTCTACATATTTTTGCCTCTTCTCAAAACAACAGAAAGAGAGCCAAAAGAAACTAAGGAACAAAACTTAACCCCCACAACAGAAAAGACCATGCCATTTTAGACAAGTTGGTGCAACAGATCCCTCAGCACAGGTGTATTTATTTATAAAGGCAGGTGTGCGATTGCAGTGATATGTAGGATGACCTAGTTATCTTTAATTCAAGTACCAGCATCTTTAATTCAGCTACTTCTACTACTTACAGAACCAAACAAAGAGTGGTTGGTATAAGTACAAAAAATTTTTGAGAGACTTACATAGCTGACAAACTTGTTGCAAAGAATCACTTTGTACTGGCACCATTTTCACCCTAATTTAACTTTCAACTCTGAGGCTCAACGATGAATTTATGGGGTGTGGTGCAGGAAAGTGCAGTCCTCCAGCAGCCCACTACTAAAGCAGGAAATAGTGAATCTGAGTCTACCAAAGGCAGCTATACACAAAATTTTAGGCATATCTCTCAAAATACCCCATCTGAATCCATGACTTTGCCATTTTCACAACAGCTAACTCTGGGGCTTGGTTTGTGCTGTGAGGATAAAGAAAATAAACATGTCATAGTTTTGAACTAGCCTGAATGTTCAGTGCAATTATATGATCTGCTGGGCTCACCGACTGACCCTGGCAGCAACTCTTCACCTCTTTTCCCCTCAAGTTTCCCACTCTAAATGACCAAAAGAATACTGCCCTCTTTTCTGGTGTTCTGGAATCCACAGGTACTAGGCAGATATTTTTACCATGTTTTGAGTAACTTTGGAAAGTATCTACCACTTCTGCATACCAGGGAGAAAGTCTGAAGTGGAGAAATGACTGTTAGTTGCAACAGTAAGGAGCATCACCAGTGTAATGGCAAAACATACTGCCAGTACTGCTTCATAAACCAGAAGAATATTCCATCAAAATGAGTATTTTAGGGAATGTTGCAATACATTCACAACTGGAAAAAAAGTCAGAGTGACTGCAGTTAAAAGAAGTCATCAGTTGTGCTTGTATTCTTTCTTAATTCAAGGACAGGAGAGATTAAGCATGAATACTGGCATCCAAGAAAGTCTTACTTAGGTATGAACATTCAAAATATTATGGATGGACAGGGCTGTTACAGTCTGCAGATCAGTATTAAACAACTTCCTCACCATGCTCAACTTCTGTAAACAGTGTGAAGGCTGTGAATCTAATGTTCAGATTAATGCATACCTTTAGAATACTTTACTGTCTTATGTTTTAGAGTCCAAACAACTGGTTTTTCATAATTCAATTTAACATTGTATCACCTGCAGGTAACTATAAATCATTTCACACAGCACCTCTGCAAAGCCAGCTACCTGAATCTCCAAGACATTTACTGATGCTGAAAAGCAATGTCCCTTCACAAATGGACAGAAGAAAAAAAAAATCCAAATAAGTTTTCAGATTCATAAACTCACTTTTCTCAAAAACTGGAAGCAGGCTTTGGAAACAGAATTTCTACGTGCTTTTGTGATGTCAAAGATGAAAATTCTGCTTATGGAGGTACAATCTGTACCAAGAACATCTGTCTGCCAAGACTCTGGCATTGACAATATTTTATCTAGACAGCCTTTGAATGTGACTGACACAGGAGCACTGCACATGGCTGAGGAAACTGAAACTTATGGAAGAGCTTTTGAAGACTTTGTCAACAAACAGTATTTTAGAAATGTGCCTATCACCCTCCAACCATGCCTCCTGGTATCATCCTCAGGAACCTAACAGCTTTTGGTTCTCCAAGTCTCCCATTTGTCCAAGGAGACAGACAGACTTACTTAGATAAGATGCTACAAGAGCCATTTGGACATAAGTAAATATTGTCAGCAAGTGGAGAGGTCTATGTGCTGACCAGTCACTGAGACAGTAAGGAATTGCTAACCTTTTCTCAATTACTGGACTTGACTATGAGAAACATGTGACAACTATTAGCTAAAGGACAGAAATGACTAGGTGCAGTTGATAACCCTTCCACATATTTTATAAAGCACTACGCATTCACCCTGACCTTTTGGACCATGATAGAGGTAGCCTGAACCATGTGTATGCTTTGCTGGGAAAGTCCACATGAACTTGCCACAGACAGCAGGCTGTAAATTTTTGGAAATGATAAATATCATGTACTGTCAAATGTTATTTTCACTGTATAACAGCCATAGTTCAGTTAATCCTCAAGCAACTGTCAGGGCTAGGATAACAGAAAAAAAGTGAAGGGAACTCAAAGACAAGATCATTGACTTTTAGCTTTAGTTGGTTCACTTCCAATTCAACTGCCACTAAAGTCAACAGCTCCCCCTGAACTCACTGGGACTTGACACTAACTTCTTTCAATTAATGTTACTAACAGTACTGCTCAGCAGCCCAAAAGGAAGAAAAAAAATTTAGATTCTAGTTTGCCTCCCACAAAGACATCAGGCCATAAGATGCCCTTTCCCAAACTGCATTAAAAACACTAGTTATGGCTGTGGATCATCAGAGATCCAGCATTTTTTTGGCACCCAACACAAAAATCATACCAGCTAAATGCAGAATATGGTAAGTTCTCCTCAAATAAAATATGGACCTCAGTGGACCTTAGCTTAACCCCAATACAAAAATTTGCACACTTGACCTGTCGGGTTAATAGTGACTGGGTTTCATCTCCAAACTCAACCTACTGACTGGATATTAAGTCCGCAAGCAACAGTAGCAAAACTTATGAATCTGCAATGAGGTTCCGAGAGAGGTTTTATCACTGAGAAGCACTGAAATACTGTCATTTTGGGACTTCTTCTGTAACCCTACACAAGCTGCAAGATTTCTCACCTATTTACACTGTCGACTAAAAGAAAACCTGGTTTGATCCAGGTCCAAGGTCAAAGCTGGCTATCATACTGCTGAATCAGAAACCAAGTTTCTCCTCCCATCTCCTGTCTTCCTCCCGCCCCCTCTCCTCCCACCTGCACTATGGGATTACTGTTGTGGAGGCAGCTAGGTGAGGAAACTCCCGGCAAAACCAGGCCCTGGCCAGCGCCTGGTGTTTTCCAGTAGGCCAGCATGCTCCTGATTGTTCCAGCTCTAGATCCTTATGAAAAGTGAACTGAAACATGTTTTGTTTCAAGGCTCGGTTATGGCTCTGCAACCAAAACTAACTGGGGCCGGCAAGTTGAATTGCCCAACGCTTTTTGTCTCACTCACACACTTGCACCTGCCAGGGATGGATTCCTCAGAAGGGCTGAGGGGAGCGAGGCATGTTTTCTGTTTTGACGGCACACGGTAGCCAAATGCTAGGACCAGCAGGTCCTGGTGTTTACTGTCAGCCACTGAAAAAGGCGAAACACAGCATGAGCACTGAGCGGACGGCGTTTGGCTCACCTTAACCACGGCCGCTCACAGGCAGCAAGCTGCCCCTCGGCTTTGTCTGTGTCTTTCTCCGTTCAAACCACCCGGCTCCGCTGCCGCGGCGTCACGGCCGGCCCTGGAGTCACAACATGTCGCCGTCCCCGCTTTAAGGTCACCTCATGGCGCTTCCGTCGAGCAGGGCCGCAGCTGAGGCCCGCGATACGCCCGGCCCGCTCCCGCGCGGCGCCGCGGTCGCTCAACGGGCAGCCTGAGGGAGGGGGCAGGGCCACGGGCGCCGGGACCGGGGGGACACTTACCAGGTCTATGAAGGTCAGAAATTTCCAGCTGCCTCCATAGGTCTGATGCGCGGGCATGTCAATGGCCTTGTAATTGCACAGGATGGAGCAATAGGACAGGAGGATGGCGGCGCGCAGCACCTGGCAGGGGACCAGCGCCATGTTGCACGCTGCGCCGGGGCGGCCTCAGCGGCTGGCTGCGAGCCAGAGTGGGGTGCACTTCGGCGTGTGCGCGCGTGTGAGCGCTGGGGTGTGCGCGACCGCGCGGGCGGGACTCCGGGCACCCCCGCGCCGCGTTTGGCCCCGGACGGGGCGGGGCGGAGGGGCCGCGCCGTGCGGCGGCGGGTGGCAGCGGAGCGGGGCAGGCGGGGTTGGCTGCGCGGCAGGCGGTGGCGGTGCCGGCAGCAGCGTGACTGCCGGGCTCGGCGCGCTCCCGAGCCGCAGCTCCGCGGCCGGGCTAGACGGGAGGAGGCCGTGCCGTTCCGCAGGGAGCGGAGGGGCATGCCTCGCACCTCCCATCGCCCTCAGCTCCTGCGGCCGTAGTGCCCCGCGGGCCAGCAGGTGCAGGGCCGGGAGCTGCGGCTGTGCCCGAGGGTCCCGCGTCCCTCAGGCGCGCTGTCTCCGGGGAACACGAGGGTGAGCGCGGGGAGTAGGTTACTCGCAGGACCTGTTTGTCCGCGTTTTCACGCAAAAACCACAACGCACCAGCAGTGACGGTTTTTAGTCGGTGTATAGTGGAAGCCTGTGAACCCGCCTCCGTCGCGGCCCCTCCGTAGCGCCAGCCCGCCAGCCCGTCCTGCGGGGGGTAATGCGGGGGTAGATGGCGGGCGAGGCACAGGGCACTCAGCTCCCCGCGCCACCAGCTGACCGCGCCAGAGGCACTGGGCTGTGCTCTGGCGGCGAGCGGCGGCTGCTGGAGCAGGTGTCACTGCCCCGCGGGGTCTTGTGGGGCATCCTTGGCGGGAGGCTGTGAGGCGCCGCCGGGGTGAACCGAGGCTATGGCCGTACCGTTACTGTGCGCTGCCCGTACGGCTACCCGGCCGCGGAGAGAGCATTTGTCCTTTCACCTGTTTCTGAGGTACAGTCACGTCCTCGGTGTTCCCTTTCGTCACACGACTGCTAGAAGTGAGCTTTGCAATACCTGCAACCTCTGTAAGAAGGGGACCACGTTATCCCTGGATTAAAGTGTTGGGTGGAGTGTCAACACTATGAGGAATGACCATTTCAGTCAGGGATCTTGAGGCTAGGAGCAGCTGGGGTGAGGGTTCGTGCTTGGACTTCCACACCCTGAAAAGGAAAGCGTCTCAAAGTGCTGGGCTGCAGGGTAAATATTAAGTTGCTCCATCATCTGGAAAAGTTAGTTTAAAGGGAAAAGAAAAACTAAACACAAGCAGTGATGGCTGGGGTTGGACAGACAAACCACTTCTATAAACACCATCTCCCATACATCTGCCTTTTGACATAAATATTTGAACTATAAGGTGCTTCATCATGGTTAAGCTACTGGAAGGCAAAAAGAATCTATGACTGTGCAACACATGCCCTGCTTTAATTCCATTACGTGGAGTCAAAACCTCTTCATCTGGTATCTACTGTGCTCAAGTTCTGCAAAAATAAAGGGCTTTTAAGAGAATATATACTAGCAGCTATCCTAGATGAAATTAGCACAGCATAAGATATCTGCTTATGCAGAGGAATAGTATGTGAGGCATGGACAAAGAATCCTCTAGAAGCATGAATTTCCTACTGGATCCTTCAGGTTATTTTATCTATCAGTTCACAGCCCCAGCAAGCACATGGGGCAGTCAGCCCCTTGTGTTGTTTGTGGCACATTTAAATTAATACTTATGTTATCTATGTGTCTATCTATTTAGATTAGATAATTAGGAAGAAATTCTTCATGTGAGGATGGTGAGGTACTGGAACAGGTTGCTCAGAGAAGTTGTGTATCCCTGTAAGTGTTCAAGGCCAGGCTGGATGGGGCTTCGAGCAACCTAGTCTAGTGGAAGGTGTCCCTCTGCCCGTGGCAGGTGGGTTGGAACTAAGTGATCATTAAGGTCCTTTCCAACCCAAAACGTTCTGTCTTATAGGTTAAAAGGGTTTGATCTCATTGAAGTGTCAAGGTGCAGTGGAAGAGGTATGTGAGTGAAATGCAATGGTCTGCAATACAGCGAGAGACCAGCCTGACAACACTGACAGTATGACCCAATGCAAGTGGATCTGTAAAGCAGCACAGTTCCTGTTGAGGACCTGATGAGTGTATGGCATGTATTGCAGGAGACTCCAAATCAGAATAGTTCTTCTTTGTACTTGCAGATTGAATATTCATTAGTAACTGTTGTGCCACTAATGAATATATGTGGTGAGACACATCTGTTTTGGTTTTATTCAAAAGGAGTGCAGCTTGCTTTCTGAAAGTGTGTCAAATTATAAAGCAGAGCACAGTATCAGTCCAGATGATCAGGAGGCTTACTTCTAAAATAACTTGTCATCTGCACCTTAGTGCTACTGTAGAGGCAGCCTTAGTGTGCAAGTCTCGCTGGACTTCAGCTTTGTAAGCTCCCAAAGGCAAGTTACTCTGTGCAGAGCTCATCAGCACAACTGGCTATGTACCCATGCACACCTTTGTGTCTTGTAATCAGCCTCTGACAGAAAGAATTTGGGGCTAAGTCTTAGGCAGTCTGTTGCCTAGTTTTTTCACTGCACCCCCTCCTATAATATACAGGAGCTCGCTCCTTGGGTCACCTGTATGTCAGTAATAAGGCACTACAGACATTAACACTGAATATAACGATAACCACCATTCTGTTTGCCTTTTAGTCACATGTATTCAAACATCTTTCAGGGTTACGGTATCCTCAAAACTTTCAAAAAAGTGAAACACTACCCAGGCTTTTTGGAGATCCATTAAACTCTTCAGTTCTACTCTCAACTCCTCCATAGAAATCTCAGCAAAGCTCACAGAAAATCTTAACCTCATACAAAAGAAATACTTTCACTCAGCCTTGTAAGCCAAGGTGAAAGTCTAAATGAAGCAGAATGTATAAACAGTCTTGTTCCCTGTTCTTTTTCTTTCAGTCAAGATAATCTCAAGGCAGGCTAACTAACATGCCAGGCTCAGCCAAGTTCCTTCCTGGTTAAAGACTCTTCTTTATTACACATTTCTAGACCTTTGAAAGGAAATGTAACTCCTTTGTGGGTGGGTACTTTGTGTCTGTGTTCTTTCTAAAGAAGTATCTGTTGAATCTCTGCACCGTATTATAATATGATCTAATTAGATTGTAGGCTGCCATTAGCCTTTATGTGCTACTGTGGACTTTGTACTCCCTGTCTATTGAGAGATAAGCAGCAAAGTTTTTTGTGACTGGTTGAAATGGGTTTGCAGAGGATTTTATTTTCCTTTGAATTGATCTTTTTTTTTTTTCAGCAAAGTAAAAATGAGATATTTACAAATCTGTCCTTTATAATGCTATATGAATGCAATTTTGGTAGCTATGAATGTTTTTTGGTACTTAGCAAAATGTTTACATTTTGGGGTTTTGATTGAATGCATAAATCATAGTAAGGTAGACAATAAATATGTAAAACATGTAAAACCAGATCCTTATGTTTAAATATTCGTATGTACATTGTGAAAAACCTCAACTCAATTTCCATTAGTCGTATACTGTAAATTTGTTTGATAGTGAGAGTTTGACGTAGGTCATACTTGTCATTCAGTAGAGATGAGCAATGGCTTTAGACAGAAGAGTCCAAAGCACTGGTGTGTCTGGGATGGGAGACATTAATAAGTGCTACTGGGGCTAGGGGGAAGCAAGATGCCTAAAAGTCTGTGAGACAACCAAGTGGAAAAAAAGAACTAAAATGTGGCCTTTCCATTCATTTGTTGATATAAAACGGTTGCATGATGGTTTTGCTACTTGGCATCTTAGCAGAATAGAGTGTAACATCTTGGAATCCAAGTTTTAGTCGTTTCTATGCAGACTAACAGATGAGAATACTTAAGAGTTTTGTGGCATTGTGTTTAATTTTTGGTTTGTTTTTCTTTTTTCTTTTTTAAAGGAATAACATTTGAATTTCTTAACAGCATTGTATCTTGTGAATATCAAAGATATTGGTGAATACTGGTGAGTGATCTTTGAGAGATGTTTCGAGACTTGTGAGGTGCCTTTTCTTAAGCAATTGCTTTAAATGCAGATGAATTGTTTACAAGGAATTATGCCACAGGCAGTTGCCTCCAAAGCAATAATAATAAGCATAATAATGTGCGCTTGAACTCATAGGAAATGGGTAATACTGCCTCATTACAATGCATTCATGGTGGTGCACCTGATACTTTAGTTTCTAGTATCTGAGGCAGAGTGTACATACTATGCCAAGGTAAGTGTACTTGTATGTGTGGGAGTATGATTCCCACATAAGCAGACGTGGAAAATGAAGCTTTCTTGCAATGAACATAAGTGAAATTATTGAAACATTGCAAGTTAAAAATCAATAGGAAATTATTGAAGAAAAGCTAGCTTGTGCCTAAGAAGAGTTTTTAGAAATGTTCTCAGTTAATATGTATTTATTTAATATATAGCTCTTCAGTTGGATGAACTATCACTAGGGTAGTAAATGGCCCCACATATCAGAAGAGGATTCAACTCAAAATCTTTGGCAAAGACTTATCTGCTTAACTGGACCCATTGTTAGTACTACTAGTAAAGTTTAGGCAAGCTTTTATTTCTCCATTTACATTGACGAGATACAAATGATAAAAATTGAAGGATTGAGAAAAATAAGGTAATAATTTACAATGAGGATTTTATATCTTAATTTCATATGCTTTCTGCTTATTACATTGGTCAGTGTTAGGCCAGGAAGGGAAGGTAGTTAACAGGACTCTGAGGTGCAGAAGAGCAGTACTGACTGGGAGTATTCTAGCTGTTCACAGATGATGTGGCCCTCTGCAAGCCAGAGCAAGCATTCTTCTGCTGTAGCATGCAATCTCTCAGAGGGATATAGCCTTTGGGAAAGGGTTTAGGTACGTGCAGTGCACAATTATACATTACCTGCTGCCCTGTTTTAAGAGCTTACCCCTTACACTGCATCTACCTATTATAAAATTCTTGAACAGGCTGGATATGCAGTATTGTTTAGGATTATCAGTGGGCAGTAAAAAAAGCAGAACTGCTTGCCATGGGGAAATCTGAGTCAGCTTCTTATTCATTAAAAATGTGCAAAAGAAGACAAACAAAATTTTCACAAATGATTATAAAGCCAGGCAATTTAACCTTGTGTCTAAGTGTGTACTGTGTCTAAGTGTGTACTGAGTGTCTGCCTTCTCTTCTAAGAGACTGAGGGTCTCCTAGACCCTCTTGATAGATGACAGTCCTGACATAACAGTTGTAACCAGGTACCTTCGAAACACATGAAGTTCCATCTAAACAAAAGAAAACACTGTTTGCTGCCAGGATAGTTAAACATGGGAACAAGTTGCCCAGAGAGTCTGTGGACTCTGCATCTGTGAACATATTCAAACCCCATCTAGCCACAGTCCTGGGCAGCCTGCTATAGCCAACCCCCCTTGAGCAGAGGAATTCAATTAGGTGATCTCAAGAGGTCCCTTCCAGCCTCAACAATTCTATGATGCTTTAGTGTAAAGGGAGGTTCATAGCTGACTAATGTATAACTGGCCAAGTCTGCCTCAGCTTTCTAGGTTATCTTATTAAAATCAGCTCTCTGGTGGCTTAAATCCTCTAAATGCATCACCATGCTACCTCCTCTGAACACCTGGGCAAAGGGGTTAGAGGTGGGATGAGAAACATGGAATAGGAATGATGTAGGTGCTCCACACCACTTTCATAGCATTGCTTACATAAAAGAGTTATGTAATCACTAGTTGGTGTTGGAGACTTAATATGTGCATTTTATGAACTGAACTTGAATAAATCTCTACCCCTAAATCACCAATCAAAAGTAGCATTATTTATCTGCACCCTATCTCTGCCAAATTCTCATCCATAAAACTGGGCTAGTATAACTTCCTGTCTTGTTTCCTGAATGAAAGTTCATCTGTATTTTAAAACTATAAGTATGTAATTATATTTCATCCAGTTACATCATGGACTTCTGAGGAAAACTGCATTACTAAAAAATAAAGTATTTTCTTAACAGATTCTTTTCTGTGACAACTAACTCTAAGAGACAGCACTGGAAAACATAGTAAACATGAAGTATCTTCTTTTGTGAATGGGTGAATAATTTTCTAGTTCAGCTGTGGTGAGATTTAACTATTCAAGGGTGAGCAGTAATACGCGTCTAATACAACAGCCAGAATACAGAGCGTGTTTCATTCAGCAGCAGAGAGACAGCATTGGCTATCAAGGACAATAGTAACTAAATACCCATCTCAAAGATTTGGCATAGCCAGGTTTTTTTAACTAGCTTGGCTTTGATGACTTTTCAGAAGCTTATATTGTGTTTGGGCTGCCAAGCAAACCTGGAGGTGCCTACCGTCATCTGCTAGCCCCCTGCAGGAGATGATTTTGCCAACTCCTCCTCTGTTGGTAGGAGTGACTCTCTGCAGAACTCCACGCTTCTGACTCTTTACTGTCTGCCAGACAATACTGCAGTAACCAGGCTCTCTCTGTCACCAGCTGGAAGCTGTTGTTCTATCTAATTTTTTATTCTAGTGTTCATCCTCAGAATGTCTTTTACATCACTTGTAGAAACTGCCATTTTCAGTATGTGTCTTTCCCTTTGATACAGTTTCTCTGGGCTAACAATGGCAGGGGGTCTCTACCATGCTGTGATGATATTGCAGTACAGATGGATGCATAGAATGGCTTTCCTGGATACTGATGCCTTCTGTATCTTTTTTTTTTTCTTTTTTTTTTTTAATTTTGATTTTGGTTTTGTTTTGTTTGCTTGTTTTGTTTTTTTCCTTCACCTATCAAAAATATTTGGTCAAAACTGATTCATGTTCTGGAAAAGTAATACATGGACAAGAAATCCTTTTTTCCCTTGCCTTCTCCCTTTTTAGTTCAGTCATGGCTATGCTGATGAATTAAATCGCTTCTTCACTCATTTACACTCTTCCTGCCTCCTTTGAAATCTTGTTCTTAGACACACAAAGCCACTGTGGATGTAGTAGATAGAAAACTATTCCTGTAATTTCCTCACTTATTAATCTGCTGTACGTCTGTATTTCCATAACTAAAAGCCTCTTTTAAATTCATCTTGGAAAAAGAAAAATCCGCAATAAGAACCTGAAAATGTAAGTGAAAAGGGAGACAAGCACACATATTGATGTGGTACAAAAACTGTATTGCAAACTTGGATTAGGGAACCAACCATGAATAACTGTCTTTATTGTTTGTTCAGCTTTGTATATTTTTATAGTCTGATGATCATTCAAGGTTAATTACAGAGAATAGAATGATGACATACTTTAAAGGAGAAAAGTAAGGGAGAAGCAGGAGGTCCAGATCAACCTTCAGAAAGAAACCAGCTGTACAGTATTGCATATTTTAGCTCTTACATAAATCAGCACAAATGCATATGTGAATAAATGAACACACTGAAATGACTTTGGAATTTCTCACAAGCACCTTTTTTTTTTGTATTAGGATTATTGCTACCCACTTTCCGAAACAAAAATTAATGTCAAAATATTTTGAGACAGCTACATCCTGGGAATTTCTCTACAGGTGACTGAAATAGCCATAATCCTCGCTTTCCTGAATGACAGCACTGTTGCACAATATACATAACCACTGCAGATGACACACTGGAATAAATCAGTGTTTGCAAAGTAAAACTAGTACTTAAGATCCTTAGGACAAGTTTGGCTGCCATGGTTCCTGCCCCTGGATCTCAAATTAACTGCATGGACTAAGAGCAAGCCACCTTGCTATTGCTTCCTTATAGAAGGAACACAGCTGTATACACTTCAGAGATACATTGTGAAGAGACAGCAGTTTAAGTAGATGTGAAGCAGCATTAGAACAATTCTTAGCAGTATGATTACTAGCTAATAAAGTGCGACCGAATAAACCAGAAGAGGAGGTTGAATTCGGATGATTTTTCTGGAAGTAAATCCCGGAGACTGTCAATGTGTTAATTAGGATACCTTTGAAAGCCTTTTGGTGCCTTTTTGGGCTGTATTAGCTGGTGAATCTGACTATTGCTAGGGATAATTGAAAATGCACAAGACTTCCTTTTTTTTGCCAAAATGTGCATGTGAACGGGGGTGGAAGAAATCCTGTTGATGAACATCTTGCAGAAAATAGAGCCTATTTTCAAGCATCTTCAAGTCTTGCATGTACTTATGCATCTACTGACCTAGCAGGTTTATAATTTATGAGCAGCCTAGATGGCACACTGGGATTCAGAACCTGATCTACATCCTTGGAAGATTCCATTTAATTTTGGCTGATTTAGATTCATCGCAAAACTGACTTCCCTCTTTATGTTTTCTGAACCTAAGCAGTCCAAGGTTTGAGAGGTTTATTTTGGTTTTATTTGTTTGTTTTTCGCATCCTAATATAATAGATGTCCAGAGTAAATGGTATCATGACTGTTTCTAGCATTCCACTGGAGAAAGGGATTTTTTAAATTTCAGGCATTCCCGATGTAAGATGAGGAAATTTGGGACTTTTTTCCCCCTTGTCACTGAAAATGAATCCAAGTGTGTATTATCCTGGTAAGGGATTCACTTTGGGACAACAACTCGGTGATGATGATAGAACTGAACAGATATAATGGGTTTAGGTGGAAGAAGCCCACAAACCTCTTTCAGGGCCAATATGCCTAGTTAAAACCTTATCAGTTGCAATATAATGATGTGTCTCTTGGAAATTACTGGTCTGTGGTGAGGATAGGGTGAATGCAGGTGCAGGCGAATGCAAACTACTAACATTCAGCACTGGTATAAATTTTAAATGGATACCTAAGTCTCTATAAACTGAATGATCTTAATGTAAAAGTCAGCTTTTAAAAATATTTAATACCCTGGGAGCATTTAAGTATTAGCTCTTTTCCACTTATTTGAAATCGTCTTTCTATCCCTCACGAATAAATTAGCATGCCTAAATAACCCTGTGCTACTTTTATTAGAATTAGTCTATAAACCATTCCCTGATTCAACTAACCGTCTAAATTTGTGTCCAGTTTTAACTGAGACCCTTCAGTGGGTCTCAGGTGAAAATTTGACCCTTCTTCTGAATTTAATGATGCAGCTGCCACTGATAATGATACGTGATCATGCCTGTGCTCATGTAATTTATTTATTCAAGGCCAGTGTTCTGGCATCGTTAAAACATTAAAAACAATGCATAGCGCATAGTTTTTGTGCCACCAGTAGAACACAATACATTTTGAGTAACATCATTCTTCTCTCAGTGCGAGCAGATATTCTTAGTTTTCACTAATGTGCCAGTAAGTTGAAAAGGAAAAGAAATAAATGAGCCGATTATTAAAGGAAAACAAAAAAGCAGCTCAGAATGAAAGTGTGCATGCAAATGAAAGTATGTGATAGTGGCAGGAAGTGATTGCATCCTAAGTCCTCTGCCTTTTTTCCAGGTTTTGCATTATGCTCTAAAGTCTAAAATTATAGAGATGGATCAAATGATTTTCATAAAACCAAAACAAACCCCAGTGTTATTAGGTTGAGCAAATGTGCCATGTGGAGTTGGTTACCATTTGCTAATTTTCAATTCATTTATTAAGATCAGCTCTCATTTTTTAATTTTCAGTAATCAGTGTTACTCTGTTATGAAAGCACCTCTGCAGTCTAGACAGTACGTACTCATTTATGTGATAAATAATGGATAAACACTGAGTGTGCCATTAGCCGTTAATGCAGTAGATTGATTCCCTGAAGCACATACTCTCCATCCTTGTTTTAGCACTTATGCCACCTGTCTCTCGCACTTACTGTATGGTGCTTCAATAATGAGAATGGGGGTTCCCTGATCATTCTTAATTTAGCTCATTTTTATAATCTCCTAAATAGGTTGGCATTGCTATGACAGATGTGCAAATCAAAAGGTGCCTCACTACTACCTTTATGATTGCTTTCACTACTCTATCCAATGGTTTTAGCACAATACAGATTACTTGTGGATAATCAGACAGAATCAGTAGAATCGTCTTTCCACAGATTCCCATTTTAACATAACACCACTGCTTTGGCCAAGTGGCTGGGACAAAGACAAGTTATTTCAAGTCTCTGTTCCCATTTCCTTCAGCTGGAGGAACAGGGATTCAAACTGAACTAAATGAAATAGACAAAGTAGATATCAGTAAGTACCCAGGGCAGGTTGGCATTCCACCAAAATTTTGAAGGAACTCAAATGTGAAATTGCAGAACTGCTGGCCAAGTTGTCTCACAAATCTATAGGAACAGGCACTATGCCAGGCTGCCAGTGAAACTTCCACCTACCGAAAGGGTTCTGAAAGAGATTTGGGTAACTACAGGACAATAAATTACTCTGTTGCTTATTAGATAGTAGAGTATATCTTGCATAGTAAGATACTTGATCATATGGATAAACATTACCTGTTTGGAAGAAGTCAGCATGGCTTCTGGAAAAAGAAAGGCCATCTCAATAACCTGCTGAAGTGCTTTGAGGAGAGACAATAAGCACATAGATAAAGGGCATACAGAAGACTTAATGGTTTTTATTTTCAAAAGATCATTGGCATTATTCCCCACAACTGGTTATTAGTAAAGGTAATTTTCCATGGGGATGGAGGAGATGTTCTTTTGTGGACTGGAAGCTGGTCGAAGATTTGGACAAATGAAAGAGTTTGATATTCACTAATAAGAGTGGGGTCAATTACCAGGGTTCAGAGTTTTAAACAGTTTTGTTCAGCACCTTCATCAGTGACATGGAGTAGGATGTATGGAGTAAATTCACCAAGATTTCTCTTGGGGCAATGAAATGCAAAGCTTATAATAATGAACACCAGAAACAACATCCGAAGTAGTTTTGAGCAGGCAAGCAGGTGTACTAGATTCAGTGCACATTCTACGGAAAAATAATTATGAATATGTTTACTGCATAACACAGTACTGTGCCTCAGTGTTGTCAATGCAGAGTAGTTGACTTATGTGAGTATTGTTATTCTAGGTGCTTTGTGTGTTTCTGACCCATGGCAATGTGTTAGATATGGCACAGTGATTGATCAGGGCAAGAATGTCCATGAGAGATGCATGATTATTCACATATATGTAGAAATTAGTGATTTTAATGCAGTTCATTATGTACTGATTGACAGTGTTTGCAAGTAAATTTGTTATGAGAACATGTATATGGTTTAGTGAAATAAAATTATTCCAGTGTGGATTATAGCAGTCTAACTGGGTGATGTACCTAAGATGCTTCTTACTTGTGATAGCCCATTGCATTTCATCTTTTTATGGGTATTACAATATTCAAGTCCGGCTGTCCTCTTTTGAATGGTTCCCCCAGTTCCTAGTGTTCAAAGCGAGAGGTCTGTGGCTGAAAGAGAATGATGAATTACCATCTAACTGTCGTACTGTGTGGGAATATGTGAATAACTTAAACGTGTAAAACCTTTTTATTTGATCTGAAATGTTATATTGTAGGAAAGATGGGTAGAGAGGAAGCAGAGGAAAGGATATGAGCAACTAAATGATGTACTCTTTTCCTCATAAATAATCCCAGGGTTAAAGCAATCACAAAGTCTATGAGAAAGTTTGGTTTAGTTTTTCCCAGTAGTGGAACAGACTAGAATTGGCAATTCCTGCTTCTTTCTCTCTCCAACATGCTAGAGGATATGTTTGGGTGGGGAAGGATTCTTTTAATTATTTTTGGTGACTGTATGTTTTGTATAAGTAATAAATTACTGTTTATTTTGATTAGTGTTCAGCTTTCATCTCTGAAGCAGGACTGAGGGCTTATTGTGGTTGCAGCAGAAAATTCAGCTACCATACAGCTTAGCCATTAAGGCTAAACTGAATCTTTTCTCTGTTTCATAGCCATTAAGGCTAAACTGAATCTTTTCTCTGTTTCATTTGTGTATACCTAGGACTTTTTAGCCTTGTAGTTAGGCTGCTCTCCCAGGCAAAGAACTGAACTTGCTTGTATCTTGGGTAAGCATTTTAACCCTTAAGTTATTAACTAAAAAAAGGAGAAAGAATGCAGGGAAAACCTCCATTATTCCAGTTTTGTGAATGCAATCCTCCCGATTTCCCCAAAGCACCTTGCATTCAGAAGTATTCCAAGCATTTGAAAAAATATTTTCAAATAATTTAAAGACCACTAAAAACACATTTTCCTGAATTCAGTATTGTTTTTTTACTCGCTTAATTCTACACAGGCACAGCTTGCTCATTTTTCCCGTGGATGAGCACATGTGATTTTCCTGATTGTAGCAGAGAAAACAGCCTTTAAAAAATAGCTCTACTGAGAACATAGTATAAACTCACTTGTGTCTTAGTATGAAACCAGGGCAGTACACTAGAGCCAAGAACAATGCAGATTGTTCAGGAAATCTCCAGCACTTAGAGCTGTAAGCAAAAGGAGCTAAGCATGTGAACCAGTTAGGTTAGTGTAAATATATAAGTGAAATACAGGGAACCAATTTGAAGCATCTCTTGAGTTCGATATACCCTAAGACAGTTCTTCCAGATTCAGTTCCTCACAGGGGAAAATTACTACTAGAAGGTATTAATTCAGAAGGAATTACTGCTCCTTCTTCCAAGCCCATTTGTATTTTCTATGGACACAACTGGAAATTAAGATTTGTGAAGGGCTTTTAGTCAGAAAACTGACTCTTCTTCTTCGCTTCTCCTCTCACCCACCCCCTAGCATTTGCATTTTGCAGAACTATCAGTGTAAGAATATTAGATTTTAAAACTGAAATTTATGAGGAAGATTTCACAGTGGCAGCACTGGAACAAAACCAAACACTGGGATGAATGTTGTTACTGAAAATTAGACCACTACTGCTGGCCAGAAGAACATAATTCACCAGCAGTACCAGCAAGTTCCCAGTGTGCATGGTTAAAACTTGACTGGCAGTGCTTAAACAAAAGTTCAGAAAGCAATGTAAAACTTTGCTAAAGCCCTGTAGGAAGCTACCTTTATCTGCTGACGTGTCACATTACATTTTTATGCAAAGTAAAGGCTGCCTTGGTTGAAGATGTAGGTCACGTTAGTCACATTGGTCACTTGCATTAAGCCATGTAAGCAAAGATTTGGGTTCCCATTAATAATAATGTTTTCCTTGGTTAAGAGGAGTCCCAAGACACGGCTGGTGGAACTGATACTTGACACTATCTCCTCCCTTGGTTACGTAAACCTCCCTGTTCAGAGGAGGTTTCCCTTCCTGTGAAAATACAGACTGAACTAATTGAATAGTATGCTCTGTGAGGACATCAAGAGCAAAATCTCTGCCTGTTCAGATGAGCCAGAAGGTTCCTGCTCTGGTTGCAGCAGAGTTCTCCTGCAAGAGATGTTTTCCCTCCAGCAGGTCAGGCCCACAACCAGCTGGGTTGTTCTGCCCCAGCTTACACTCCTGTTGCTCGACAATGGTCTTGCGTGGCTGGGTCTGCAAGCATGGCTGGAACCAGCCTTTACAGCACGTGGCGCTCTGCCTGCCCGGGGATAACAAATGGGCATAGATCACAAAGCGTATTTTTAATAATTTAATTCAGTTGATCACTGAATCTGCTTTTTGCTTTAAAAGAGGATTAAAATGTAAAACAGTAAATGAAGTAGGCATGTCTGTGTCTCTGTAGATGCACAAACTGATTTGATTGTAGTAAAAGCATAGCCAAAAAATGAGCATGTAAATCCATTCAGTTTAACCAACAAAACTATTTCCTCAAAGAACTGGCAGAAAAGGATTCACTTCTATTTAATCTACTCATTTTGTGGGAGAAAGCTACCTCTCTTATCCTCAAAGTAGATTTATTTACCCATGCATAAGGGGAAAAAGTGGGCCTGAGAGATGCCCTGAGATGTAAAATTCAGTAGATTTTGGTTCCATTAGACATATTCCTTCTTGAATTTCAAAGACTTTTAAGCAACTGAGTCGTGCTACATAGGAAAATTACACAAAACAATCTGATTTTCAGAAGAATGATTGTTACGGCTGAGCCTTGGAAAAAGCGGTGAGAAGCCAGCTGAAAGTGCTAGGCGTGTCTTCTTGTTAGACTTGTAACACTGAGCTAAGTTCAGCTGTGATAGTCTATTTTTCTTGGCAGGTTTTCAGATTGCATTCAGCAGAGCAAAGTTATTTCAGGCTGAACAACAGCAACAACTATTCATGTCCTTCAAACAGCACATCCCATGTATCTTTACTGTCAACTAATCCAATTGATGTATATAAGTTATTGCCCTGTCAGTTTATTGGAAAGGACGCAGTCAAATATCCTCTTACTTCAGGGGAAAATCACAACAGCCCTAAGAAAAAAAACTTGTGCTGAGTACCAAGATGTGGCTGATACCAGAAAAATGGGAGCACTTGGCAAATGAAAGTGGCACAGTCCCTTCCTTCCTATGCCAGCCCGCTGGTGCTGCAACTCAGTTTATCCCAGTGGACTCCCAATGTCCTGGGGCCTTGGGTATTTGTTCTGGTTCCTTGTCTCTAATGGAGTAAGATACTGGACTAAGACTGGGATCCAGTTAAACTTGATTCTCTACTTAAAAGTGAGCCAAACACTAATGCCCTAGGAAGATCACTGGAAAATAATTACATGTATCTACATCTATGTGTGAGGCAATTGCTGGCAATGACAGCAATTTTTTGACATCTAAGTTATAATAAATAGAATCAAGTTCTTGATTCTATTTGCTGTCCTACATGTAAAGCCCATCAAAACATTGGTGGTGGAAATACACCAGAAAGGTAGACACAGCATACATTCTGTAAGAAAGGTCACAGAAAGCACCAGGGAGGCCTGCTCCTCCTCATTTTCTTACCTGCCAGCACAAAGTGAAGTAATAGCCTTTTAGCATCAGCTTCCCATCTGTAGAAAAGTCCTGTTTTCTTGCTTACATGGAAGGCTTGGGAGAATAATCATTTCAGGGGCTATCGCGCTACAGTGACAGTAGCCACAGAAAAGAAACTAGAGTTTACTTTTAACTGGATCCCACATTTTACCATACATTACATATATTTATATATATACACACACAATATTTGGCATATGTAGCATTTAGAAGAAGTAGCAGGCTTTTCAAATAGTCAATTAACTGTTAAAAAAAAATTCTGTGTCCTTAGAAAGATAAAAAAGCATGTTTCTGTTAAATAGGTAATAAAACTACTTTTCTTCTTAAAATTCTCCTTAGTATATCCCTGACTTCATTCTGCCCCTTCTGAATATCTAAAGTCTGTTTTGAGCAACAGTCTGAATCCCAGTCTGTCACAACACACTATGGGCACTGTGACTAGCACACCCATGTTCAGTCAGCACTAGCAGGGCTCTGACTGTGGTAACAATGACAACATGATAGTCTTGTCATCTGGAATATCCATTTAACATCCTTTTTTTTTTCAGATATTTTGTGTTTGGTCTTAATTGCTGTTTCCTTTAACCTAAGTCCTGTAAAATCTGAAGGCAAAAATATGAGATGGTTTAGTGGTGGTCTTGGTAGTCCTGAGGTAATGGTTGGACTTGTTGATCTTAAAGATCTTTTCCAACCTAGTTGATTTGATGAGTCTATGTAGTTAAGTTTCACAGTGATCAAGGATTATCTCACTGATGGAACTGTGATATATTAGAAACTATCTTGTAGCCCCTAAAGAGAAAAGAAAAATCAACCTCAGAAACTATGAAAACATTCTAACTATTCTCCCATTAAATGTTTAGCTGTTTTGCACACTGTAAAAGTCAGTTTATCAGAGTTGTAATTAACAGTATAGCACATGAAAAGTCAGATTAATGTATAGCAATACCAAATGTGTTCCATCAAGGAGTACAGTCATTCATGTATACAGTTTTAGTCAGTTTATTACGAATGTGATTGGATACTCAATATACTTATAATGGATTTAATTTGGTAATAATAAAGTATTGCTTATACTAATAGGGCTGTCCAGATTAATAGCTTTTAAATGGTTAGTGCTGTTTTGTTGTCTCTTCCTGACTAATGAGCTAGTCCTTATATGCACTGTGTATTCAATGATGGAGACCAAGAGCTTAAGCAGCATCATTCCAGCGGTATCAATATGAAACATCTGAATGTTTTTTTTTTCTTTCTATGTTAAAAGGTGAAGTTGAAGTTTAAGAAGCCCTCTCAATGTTTAGTGTGTGCAACAGAAACTGCTAAACAGCTGCAAGAACACTAGGAAACTGATAGTGTTTGAGTGCCTCACCACTCCTCACTCAAACCATCTGTCAGGAGCTTCTTCAGGAAACAACAAAAATCCACAATTTTTAGGAATGTTTGTTCTGAAAATGCAAATTAATTTTTTTTTTACTTATTTTCAGTCACGTAGATGGATCTGTTTCTTACACCATATCTGCGCGCAGATATGGTGCTTATTTAACTACTTCAGAAAAAGTTTGGGAAGGCTCAGGCAGCCCGTCCAAGATAAGTTTGAAGGAGAAGGAGTGGAGTGGCTGAGAACACACAGAGTGTGGTTTGACAAGTGTCTTCAGCTTGCATCCAGCTCAGTTGCAGGTGCTGAAAAAGCATGTTTTGGCCTTGCCTCTCCTGCTCACTCATGTCCTCCATCCCCCATTGCAGTTCATTGCTGGTGCCGCTGACAGTGCAGCTTGCACAAGTACAAGTAATGCCAGCAGAGGAGAGGTGGTGGAACAACAGGGCTAGGGACATGGGGAAGGGGAAGCTTATCTCTCTCAGTGAATTATATAACTTTAAGCAGCTTGTGAAACTTCACTGCAAAGCTCCAGCTCAGCAAGCTGCTCAAATACATTCCTAACTTGGAGCGCAGAGACTATTGGTAAGAAAATACTGAAGCATATGTTTTTAACTTAAAGGATATTATTAAGTGCTTCCTGAATTAAGATTATTTCCTTCTCAGTATTTCTTCTCTTCCCATCCAGCATAAGTTTATTTTTTCACTCCCTACCAATATGTACTTCACTACCCTCATGGATACTGCCAGCTGTCCCCTGACTTTCTGATTGTACATTTTTCATCCCCTTAGGCTTCCTCTGTCTTGATGTGCAACACAGGTACAGGTCATGGTTTTAGCCTTTTGCTTGTTAGCCTGTTGTTTGGCAGTGAACGTGTTTTCTGGCAGGGTTTTGACTTGTGCCAAACAGCAGTCTGTCAGATGAACCTGGGCACAGCCTGGGGAATAGCATGGTCTCAGGGCTGTTCCTGCCAGGTAGTGTGTGTGCATGATGCTGCTCTGCTTTGGGAGGGCAGTAAAAATGCACGACAGGAAAGATGCAAGTCCTCAAGGACAGAGAACGGGCTCTAGCCAGTTTCATTGACTAGCATAGGTACAGCTTTGTTATCTGACATGTTGTGAGTCTGGCTGAAATGTGGTAAGAACCAAATTAAAAAGTTCAAACATATTGGATTCAGATTTCCATACACCAGCCTATTCTGGCATCAGAAACTATGGTATGATAGGAAAATCTGCTTCTGTACCATTTCTAATTGCTGCACTGTCTCCTGTGGACTTGGAGAGGCAGTAGTGTCCAGCCACATGAAAAAGCAATAATTCTCAAAAAAGAAAGCTGTGTATGTGCATGATAATAATCACTGGAGATGGGCAAGTGCTTTATTAGTGTGCTGATTTGGACCAAATCGTGCTTCTCCTCCTAGAAGTGTGTAAGAAATGTTGCTCTCTATGAGAAATGATACAGGGCACAAGATTGTAATGTCTGTGACGCTTAAGCATTTGTTTAACTTTGAGCCCAAGAGAACATCACTGAAATCACTAGGTTTATTCCTGCACTTAACTGTAAGTATACCTTTACATACCAGCTTGACCTTCAGACTTGACTGTACTATACTGACTCTATGCAATTTTATCCAGCTCCCACTGATGTAAAGAATCATTGTGCAGTAATTAGTGGGTCTTAAGTGATATTAAATATTCCATTAGAGAAATGCTGTTACCATTACAGTTTACAATTTTAACATTTAAAGACTATCATTAAAATATGTAGCTTTATAACATATTTTTTTTCATTTATGTAGCAGATTGTTGCTTCCTGGCAACTGGTCATGTATTAATTTTTCAGATATGTGTTTCCAGATTATGACTAATGACTGACATACCTTTCATATCTCTTTATTACAGACAAATGGTATATGGATTCTTCAATGCAAAACATATGCTGAACACCAGATTGCGCTGACAATGGTTCAAAAATATTAGAAGTTCAAAAAATCAGTTAATACAAAGATTGCTGTCTGGGCATTCACATTTATAAACCTGTGGTATTCAGAAAATAGAGTTTATATTGATCTTTTAGCTATTAGAATTGGTTACATCATGACAAATCAGTATCCTGCTGGAGATCTTTTAATGCATTTCTGTTTTCAAAGCAGAAAATATAACAAGCTCTGCAGTGTCTCCTTTATTATGTTTTTCAAAATGTTTTTCTTTATTATGAAGAAGAAAAACAGTTCAAGGATGAACCAAAATTTTCATTACATGATTCTTCATATAATCTTTGAAACTGAAAATTATGAAAAAGCCCAAAAGTAGTCACGCATTTGTAGAAAGAGAGGCTAATTGTGATTTAAAAACATAAATTGGTAGGAAGATAAGAGCTGTCACTACTGCAGCCAGATGAAAGCTCCGTGTAATTTATTGTCCTCACACTGTGGCCAGTTACATCACTTAGGGAAAGAATTTTCCCTTTTTGCCTCCTATATTTTTCCATGATACACCCACCTCTGCTAGTCAGTGAGTGGCTTAGGGACTGACCCCCTGAGCATCTACATGCATATGGACTGTTGTTTTAATAGCCAATAATGGACTATCTCACAGCTAATGAGGTGAATCTTATTTTGAAGACTTTCATACTCTGACATCCCATTCTTCTGTGGCAGGTTCATGCTTTAACCATGTGCTGCGTCAAGAAGTCGTTCTTTTCGCTTGTTTTGAATCTGATAAAACTGGTAGTTTTCTTGGAATAAGGGAGGTAAAGAGGGACAGCACCCTATTGTGTTTTAGATTTTGAGACCATCAAAGTGAGTGTTCACTTCTGGCTCACCCTCTCATCATCACTACTAATTTAATAGATACTACCAAAGGGTGGCCACCTTCCATAATCACAAAATCCTTCCTGCGCCTGAGAGCCCTGGCAGCTGGAATGTGTGCCTTGGGAGCTGCAGGGCAGGGAGACTGAGGAGCTGTTCACAGTTAGGCAAAGCCTGCTCCAAAAGGGCTGCCACTGTGGCAGCCGTTGCCGGCTTGTGCTCTGCCTGCCTGAGGATTTAGCCAGTTGAGTGGTCCCACTGGGAGCACAGTGCACAGAAAATGAACAGAAGTGCTTTTGGTATGTACCACCCTAGATCTCTATTGCCTGTTTATCCCTTTCATTTCTGAATAACTCCCAATATTTTCTCTGTTGTCTCAGACACTGCTGAACACGGAGCCGATAGTTTTGCAGAACTGCCCTCAATGACTTCCAGACCTGTTCATGCATGGTGATAGCCAGTATAGACCCCATGACTGTGATGGTGAATCTAGAGCTCTCTCCCCGTTTTGTGCTTGCTGTCTCCTACATATGTGAAACCTTGAATTGTACAGTTTCAGATATTACAGGGATTTTATTGTACTGTATGACTGTAACAAAACTGGCAGAAGCAATTAAAATTTGTATTATACACATTTTCAAAATGTAAATACATCAAGATTTTTTTTTTTTAAACCATAATATTTTATTTCTTTATTTTCTAGCTGAAGTTCTGCTGAAATTCTTCATGAGAAGTTTTAAGAACAGTATTTCTTGGGAAAAGAAAACCAAGTCCAATACAGAAGACTTATATCATCTGCTAATTTCAGTGAATCACAATTTTAGATGTTTTGATTATTTACTGTAATGTATGAGCATGTACATGAGCATAATTTAAATCACTGGCTCCAAAGTGAAAGGCTCTGATAAGCCTCAAAACACAAAAGTTTTTCAATTACCCAGGCTTGTTAAAACATTTATTTATGACCCACTGTTACAACACTTGAAACAGCATTGAAATCTGTTTCAACTTTTTTGATAGCAAAAATGTTGCATTACTACACATGAATAACTCAGTGGCATGAGATACAGGTAACTAAAGGACACTCTCTAGGTGTGTCAAACAAGTTAAGACAACAACTGCATAAAGTTTCCTTTGAGCTTGTTCAGCCAAATGATTTACTGATCAAAGTGCACTGTCAAAGGTAACCACTGTCTGGCAGTAAAGGAAGTTGTTCACTCATTTGGTGGCAAACCTTAGCTAATACATAAACTGCAAACACTGTCTGTGTCAGTATTGCCACCACATCCATGTGATGTACTGATTATCCCCAAATCTAGTCTTTTTTTTTACAGTTAGAGAAATAAATCTTGATATTTGTCCCACTTTTGGCAAAAGGGGTGACTAGGGTAAGTTATAGTTACCCCTACATTACCCTACCTTTGATGATGTAGGGGTGGCACTTGCTTTCAGACAGAGGATTTATTTTTATCTCAAATGACACTGCATTTGCTCATGTCTATCTTCATGACCTTCCAATTGCTGCGTTTACGAACTTTCGTAAACCAAGACTGATTTATAATTCGAATCAGTAGCTTGAACGCCTGGAAAGTTCAGGAATTGGAAAGAACTTAGGAAGTCTAAGACGTATAGAAAATGGCTGAGGTCCTTCAGTAGGTGGCACACTTCCCTCTAAATCAGCTGTGAAGGAAGGTAGTTTGCAGGATGCTCCGGGTTCTGGCCTGTGGGAAGATTCCCAAGATGCAAAACCAGGAGGGCAACCAATATGGTTAGGAAGGTTCCCATGACATGTGACAAAAGGGTGAAGGAGATAGGATAATATGCTCAAATTCTAACTTAGCTGCAACTTAGTTAATGTCGTTTTTTTTCTTATCCAAAGTGCCCTCTGCCATTTTGAGATGCCAGGACATTCTCCTTTACTCTGTTTGCAAGTGGTCACTACTCAACTATTCACTTCTAGGAGTGGTCTGCCTGTCTATCTCTCCCCAGCCCATACATGAAATTCTCTGTACGTGAAGCACTGGAGGTTTCTTTGAATTAGAAGATGATGCAAAATTGAAAGTTGTCTATTTGAGAAGAATGCTAAATGAAAGGCTATCAGGTCTAATGAGAATATAAATAGGTAAGCTTTTAGAAAATTGAGTTGCTTAATTGTTCAGGTTATATATAACTCAGAAGTTGCTAAATCACGCCATGTCTTTGGCAGGCTCTTACTTCAGCTGTTCCTAGAAAAATTGGGGCAAGGTGGGGGAGAGAACCAAGTATGGTATATAAGAATACAGAGGAGCTATTACTTTTTATTTGAAGAGAAATAACCAGTGTCTGATAACATGGCACACTTGTTAGCAAGGCAAAATAGTTTTAAAAAATGCCCCAAAGTAAGGGTCTTTCAAAAACTTAACAGGGTTGAGATAGTAAAAAGGATGATCAAAGAGAGCCTGACTATAGCACTTAGAGGGTTCATTAATCTCACATGAGAAGTGCACAGGATCACTTGGCTGAGCTTCTGGTCAGCATTGTAGATTTTTCCTATTGAGGTGGCTAACTAGCTGTGAAAAAAACCTGAAAATGAGTAAAAATAGTACCATTTTATTTAAAAATATTTTCCCAGAATTCATGGGCTTTAAAAAATGTTCCCATGAAAGGGCATAATTTCAGAAAATTCTGCCTTTTTCATTTTTCTACCCCTTCCAAGGTCAAGTGATGACATGTTATTATCAAGCTGTTGATACACGCAGCATGTCAGTTCTGTGTCTGGAAATACTTTATGTGGAGAAAATCACTTTTTTTTTTTCTTCTTCATTTTTTTTTTTTTCTCCCCTAGGAAAAGCTCAATATAGCAGAAAAAATATTTTTCCTTCAGGAAACAGAGCCATTTGTTCCTTACCAGGCAAACAGTACTCCCCTTCCTTTGGGCCCTCTGCCAGAGTTATTTACACACAGGCTTGCTCAAGCTAACCACCTTGGCTTCAGGCTCCTTTGCACCACTTGATATTGTATGAGCTCGAGTCTGTTGTGGATAAAGAAGTGCTTCACTGTAACTTCTTTGTGTTCTGTGAACGACTCATGAGCACACTCCCCTATGAGGAAAGACTACCTTTGTTTACATAGAAGAGTAGACAAACAAGATACAGCAGCCTGGATACAAGGAACACATAGGGAGAGGTGTTGGGAGGCTGAACCGGCAATGTCTTTCTCTTTTCTCATGAGGTAAGACAGCACTTGAGCAGAATGAAAGCAATGTGTACAAATGGGAAAGTGGGATGCTGTGGCTGCAAATGCATTTTATGGTATTAAATGATAAACTATATGTGAAACTCATAGCTGCTAGTTATCCCTGAGGAGAAGAGCTTGGGATTGTCAGTAGAAAGTATCTATCTGTCAAAATAAAAATCCCCTCAGTTACCCAAATTAATACTGCTCTACAAACTAATTTTGTACTGTGTTTGGCATCCAAAGCAAAGTGGAAGACAAATGCAGCCATTGTGGGGCTTTCACCAAGTCTTCTGATACAGCTTGGTCTCCCTTCTCACCCTTCTTCCCAGCCCCAGAGCTGCTGGGGGTGCCCCTCAGGCTCTCTGGGAGTCCTTGAGAAGGGGCTCGTGTCAGGGACCCTCACCCTTGCCAGCTGTTTGTTGCCCCAGCATCCAGCTAAAGGCCCTTCTCTCACTCATGTGTCGAGAAAGAGCATGTCCTTCAAAGGGGAGGAGGACAGAGGAGGAAGTATACCCTTCCTTCAGCACTGGAAACCACCTCTGTCTTGCAGCTTTACTAGTAAGTGCAAGGACCACTGACTGTAACTGGGGAGTTAGAAAAGGCAGTGGTGGGGGCAGAAGGTGCGAGGGCAGCAAGAGACGTTTATGGTCCAGGCAGTTGGAAAAAGGAGTGAAGGAAAGTGGAAGGAAGCTCCTACACAAATTAGCACAATGTGTTTTAAACAACATCGATAGGAAACTATTAGTATTTGTTTATTTATGAGGAAAGCCATTCCCAGATAGTTTCCCATAGATTTTCTCACTTAACCAAACCTTAAGAAAGAGGATACTAAACAGCACAATAACAGTGCTGATTTTGATCTGCACTGCTGCCCTCTGAGACTTTCAGAAAATTGGATACATTTAGTCTATTTTGCCTTACACTACTCACCCTGAAAGTAATAGATCATATCAATCCCTTTATATGAAGGAATTTTTTCTTTTGGTGCAGCTCTATCTGCAACAACTTTGTGAAGAAATAGTAAAGAGCTCATGGATACGGGTTTAGGGACCAAGTAATTCTTTTTCACAAGAAAGAAAAGGTGAATTCTTTAAAAATTGTTAGCTCTTTTATGAATATTTAACATTTCAACTCAACTGTACTATTATAGAAAAACTATGTAATGCTTTCTATTATCTACTTCGGGAGCAGCACAGCTTACAAAATCAATGGATTCTGTATGTTCTGAGATCAAGTTTTCAGAATAATTTATAGTGTTTAATAAACTGTGAACATAATTACTGAATATTATCATTCTGCATTGTGCTTGCTACTAGTGGCAGCTGTGATGGCTAAGGTGCTTTCCAAGCAGCAAGAATGACTTCTCTTCCAATGAATCTGCAAAATCTGTACTTATATAACAGCTGTAAATATCACACCTGAGATTTAAATCTTAGTTTAGTTAGAGTGATAGTTTTATTAAACTCTGGATGTAAATGAGTCATAGAATGGTTTAGGTTGGAAGGGACCTTAAAAAAATCCCAGCTGCAGCCCCTCTGCAGGACAGTCCTCCCGCTTCATGCTCCCCATGGGAAGGAAAGGAAGATTGGTTGGGGATGAAGATGAGTCTGCACTCAGTTACACCCATTCCCCTACAGCAGTGCACAAAGCAGGACCAGACTGAAGGAACCACGCAAAGACCTCCTCACCTCTTTGGCTGGGGGGGGGGGGGGGTTACCCCAAGTTAAGGGCACTTGTGGCTTCAAGTTGTGCAGCCTGTCAAAGCCTGCCCTGGGGTTTGAGCCAAACAAATAACATACAACAGTGAGGGTCTCTGAGCACATGTGCAGCTTCAGTCTCTGCCCTGGGAATATGAAGGTGCTCAGGAGCTGTAACGCTAGTATGTACCTTGTGGAGCCACAGTGCAGGAAATGGCCGTGGCTCAGATGCTGCAATACTAAGATAATGTGGGAAAGGACACAAAGTAAAACTTTCTGAGATAACCAACATAATTGGAAAAAAAAAAACAATCCTTATTTTGAAAAGCATTATGGAGAAAACACTTTTTACTTTGCTTTGAGAATAACTGTCAGTAAATATTTTCTTTAAAATTATTTAGAACATTGAACATTCTTGCAGTAGCTTCTGTCAGATGGTCTCTTTGAC
Source organism: Pezoporus wallicus (assembly GCF_028554395.1). NCBI lineage: Eukaryota > Metazoa > Chordata > Aves > Psittaciformes > Psittacidae > Pezoporus > Pezoporus wallicus. The sequence continues at coordinate 4,912,091 of NW_026635157.1, forward strand.
GATAAAAATGAACTTCTTAAGTCCTGTGAAAGGCAGGAGAGAAGAAGGACATACAGCAAGGAGTCAAAGGTGCTGGGCAGAATCCTGCAGCTTCCCAGAGGGAAGGTACTGGCAGCCATCATTTGGGGCAGAGGTAAACACAGTTGCTGTGGAATGTGGCAGGATGGGAAATACTCACTTCAAAACAAATCCTAAGCACTCCTGTCTCCCACTGACTTATTCTGACATAACATCAAATAAGGATCACAAGCCTAAGGTCAATATGTTTACTCAGACAGAATAATTCCAGTCAAACAATACTCAGTGTCAGCAATGACAGTATCACTTGCGCTGAAAATCAGGAAAACAAAGACAGGCATGCTTACAAACTTAACAAGGAGGAAGCAACTGTCAGCTGTGGTTCAGTCCTCTTAGCATTGAACAAGCTTGCAGGAGCAAGCCTTTTATGTGACAGGAATTATGTTGTCCTGAAATTGCAATCATGCCAGATGCTTGTGCCTGCATCACTTGAGGCACGTCCCAAGAATCCCTGAGACTCCTGCACTGCTTGGGCTGAGCGCAGTGGAGCCTGTGAGCCTGAGCCAGGGGGCTACCAAAGCCAACAGTGGCCATAGACGACAGGCTATTTATCCATAGGTTCTATGCCCTGGATTACTGACCCCAAGCACAGAATTGTTACTAGTCCCTAACAGCTGCAGGAGTTCTCAGCCACTAAAATTACGAAATACTGGTTTTATTTGCCATGGCATCTGCCGTAAGAACTACAGCTTTCAGGATTTATGTGTACACTCTTTCCCTTTCATCCATGAGGCTATTTTCATGATGTGAACCAAATAATCTCAGGTGCTGGTATGACTTCCGATGTCACAGTGAGAGCTGTCATCACATCGAATCAACTCACGGTAGCCTTCAAGCGCGATTGAGTGGCTTTCTCAAAAGGCTGTTCTGCTTTGGAAATTAAAGGCAGACCCGCTTTCGCAAACGCAGCACTCCCCTGTGCCCCGCGAGACCGGAGCCCGGGCACGTACCCCTGCGCTGCCCGGGCTTCCCCGCTGCGGAAGCACAGCAGCTGTTCCCCGCGGCTTTACGCAACTCGCAGCCGCTGCCAGCGGGGCGTGCGGGGCCGCGGGACTTGCCCCGGGTCCGGGTTCAGCCGCGGTCGGTCAGCCGATTGCCGGGCTGCCAGCCGCGAGGGCCGCCGCCTCTCCCCCGAGTGCAACACCAGCCCCTCCGCCGCTGCCAGGGCGATGGTGGTGATCCTGCCCAAAGAGAGGGAGCGGAATGACCTGCCTGCAGACAAATGCGTGAAGCGGGAGCCCCTGGGCCGCTGGAATATCGCTGTCTGTCCTTACATATAAAGAAGCACCGCGAGCAACCTCACTCCTCCAGGCAAGCCCTTAGCAAAGGAGCGACGAGAGCGCCCAGCGGGATCTGCAGCGGCAGCAAGGGCACCGGGAGGGCTTCCCTTCTTCCCCGCGGTGACTCTCCAGGTGAGCAGCAGCGGCTACTGCGGGCAGCCCCCCCCTCCCCGCCCGCCGCTCGTCCCCTGTCACCGGCACCAGCTGACAGCCGCGCCGAGCCGCCTGCGGGGGGCACGCCGGCGGCGGGCCTGGGTGCGGGCCGCCGCGGGGTCGGGGTTCGGGCCGCGGCAGAGAGGGAGGTTGCCAAGCCGGGGGGTCCGACGCCGGCGGTCCGAGTGCCGCCCGAGCACCGAGCGGGAGCAGCCGCCGCGGGCGCCCCCGGCCGCGGGGCTGAGGGGGTAAATGGAGGGCAGGCGGCGGGAGGCGCGGGGGAGGGCACCGGCAGATGAAGCCGGCGGGGCTGTAAAACCGCCGGACCGGTAAGTCACCTCTGTGGCGGCGGCTTGGGGCGCTGGCAGCCACCGGCCCCAGGGCACCACGGCCGGAGGCCCTTTTCCCGGCCCGGCGCCCCGCTGAGCTGGCGCGGGAGGGGACCGAGGTCCGGCCTTTGTCGGTGTCACGCCGTTAGGAAATGCGGGGAATACCCAGCTTGTGAGCGTATGCAGATGAGGAGCAGGCTGCCTTGCGTAATCCCCTCCTGTGGCGGGGAACAGGCATGGTCACCACCGGGGACAAGCGTCCGCTTGGGGGGGCCAGCCCGGCGGGGCTCTCTCCGCGGCCTCCAGCGCCCTCCGGGGATGTTGAAGGGGTGCCCTGCAGAGGGGAACCCGGGGCGACAGCTGCGGGTGGGGGCCGGCGGCGCGGGGGCTGCCGGGCGCACGGTCCCTTATGTAACGCGGGGTACGTGTGCGGCCGGCGGTGATTATGTAAGCGGCACGTCCGCGCTTGTCGCATAGGATACCTCACGCCGGCACCGCGGCGGGAGGCGCGCGGGGACGGGCGCCGCTGGGGGATAAGCGGCGAGGCGAGGCAGAGGGGAGGGGAAAGGAAAGCCCCTGGTGATGCCCCGCAGTCCTCTCCGACCGACCTCCCTCCCTGCCTTCCCCCTCCCTTCCTGCAGGGCGGTACGGCGTTACCCGCTGCGTGAGGGAGGGGATGCCTGCGCTCCAGGTGCTGCCCCGGGAGCCCCGACGCGCGAGGGGGGGCAGGCAGTGGGGGGCCCCGCAGCCTCAGTACGTGCGGCCCGGGGTCTCGTCCGGCCGCTGGCTAGCACGGCTTGTCTCTGTGGGCAGGCGGCCGAGACTCGCCCCGGGACAACGATAAAAGTCCTTCGAGCTTAATTTCCCAGAAGAAAAGGTTATCTGTTTTTCTTATTAGTTGGTAGTAGTGGTCAAATGTTGTTTATTTTCAGGTTGTTTTTTTTTTTTTTCTTTTCCCTTCGCCTTTATGTGATAATTGCAGAAATTAAACTTCTCATCAAATATTAAAAGGTTTTTTAATGACACGAATTAATAAATGCCCTTTTAAATTAAGCTAATAGAAATACTAATGTGTTTCAGCATAAATACTCAGACAAATAATTTCCCTTCTCTCATTTTAAAATGAAGTTAACTTCAGTGTAAATCCTGTCTGGTTTTGTACGTTATGAAATATTATAGAAACCATTTTATGCCTACTTAGTCAAGGGTGTTACTTTTGGGTTTTTTTGTACTTCGAATTAACCTGTACTGTCAATTATTACGGAAGAAGCAGATGAAGTGGTCAGGGTGGCAAAAGCAAACCATTAATGGATAGGTTTGTGTTACTGTGTGCCATGGAGCTGTGCGTACAGCCGGTGCCTTCTGTTCTGTGTCTGTGCAGCTCCCAGCGCAAGGGGGCTCCGATCATCGGCAGGAGTTCTGGGGGCACCGGGTAATTGCGGTAATTACCGAATTAAAAGAGCTACTGGGGTAACAGGGTACAAATTCAGTTGGCCCAGTTTTTAAATCCTGTTGTTGTTGTGAATTACTGCAGTCCACGAGAGGAGTTTGATCCTCCGGTTCTGAGGACGTGGTGCAGAATCCTCAGTATTTTGATAGTGAAAATGATATACAGACATGCTAAAGAAGTGCATCTGTTTTTAAAGATAGGAGGGTCTCTGCCTGTTAGGTTTGCAGCATGTGGACACATTTAGATAAATGCAAAATAACCTGTGGGTTATTTTTATTTACAGTTAAGTGTTAAATCTTTCCTTAGCTTTCCCATCGGGAGATACTTCTGAAACTTCAGGTATGGATTATCTGAAACTTTCTTCATTACTTTTTTGTTTTGCCTCATTAAAAAAAAAAAAAATGTTGCAGCTGAAGCTGTAAGGGGTTTTTCTATGTGAGTTTAATAAAGTCAATACTGTCATCTGTAAATACATTTAAGGTTATTCTGGCTTTCAGCTGTGCAGGCAGTAGTCGTATGGTAAGGGTGTCATTATTTCTGTTGATAGAACAATCCAGTTCTTTTCTGCTTTATAGGCTATAGTGTTGGCATTATTTTCCAATGGCTGTTGGGCATAGGAGTTACATACATCCTGATGTGGCATGATGAAACATCACTGCTACGGATAGCAATAAAATTGAGCAGCGCTTGTCCCGAAAAAGCACAGAGGACTTTTAATTGTGTATCTAAGTCCAATTGTGTGGCAACAGTGCAGAATGCTTCTTTACAAAGGCAGATTTTTAGATTCTCAAGTGACTAGATTTCCTCATATGCGTGATCTGTTTACAAACCTTCTTGTTACTATGAAGACAAAACAGAGAGCCATATGAATTCATGTGGTCCTTGCTGAATAATGGTACATGTGTCTGCTTGAGTGTTTGGCAGTATATCTTGTTTAGTTTATGTGGTGGCACCCTACAAGGCCATTCTTTTTTTACTTTTAACTATTTCTAATACCATTGGCTGGACTTGGTTATATGAGTAAACTTATGACGCTGGTCCACATGTTTGTAACCAAAGCTGGAAGTTTTTAAAGCAGGATATTAGTTGTTGAGCATTTTGCCAAACTTCTTTGCTTATTCATTTGTTTAGGTTGTTTTTAGAAGAATTAAGGTGAGTTGGGTTTAAATGAAAGTGAGAGTACCATTTTGTATGTTCCTCTCATCATTTTGGAGTCATCAGCAGGGAAAGTTACTGCTACTACTTTTGAAATTTAACTGTATTGGGTAAGGTAATGGGAATACAGGAGCTGTGTAGTTGACAGAAATAATTTACAATTTATGAGTGAAAGAATGCAATACTTACCCAACGCAGAAAAAAAAATGCTTGCTATTGAATAGTATTACTGTAGAGTATACAAAGTCACATTAACTGTGACTTGCATTATGAAATATGGCAAGCTGTCTCTCAAATTGGAGTATGGTGGGGCTTTGTAAAAAACTGTGGTCAGTTATACTAATAGTTGTTCATCCAGCTCTGGAAGTAAAGCTCAGCAAGTGCTGCTTCCATGTAGTTCTCACTTGATTCTGTGAAAGAATTCCAGGTAAATTGCCAGACCTAACTACTAACTTTCCCTGCCTTCTTAGATCCTGACATAAATCAGGCCCAGCAAAAGTTGGTTGTTCGTGTCAATGGACTTCATGCAGGGTGAAGAGAGGAAAATATTTACCCATCTTACCTCAGTCATTGAGAAGTAGTGAACCTGACAGTGTGCAGTTTTAAATTGTCGGTCCTCCTAGCAGTAGGAATACATAATTATCACTAGATCTGATGGGGAAAGTCTTCAGCAAGTGTTAATTACTAATACTCTTGGGAGCTCCACAAAATGTTGAAGCAGAGGCTGCATACCTTTGCTATTTGAAAAAGGTCTGATAAATTATGAGGAAACAGGTTTAAAAATTCTTTTATTTAAAGAGGCAGGTTATCTTTTTCTTCACAGATTTCTTAAACAGCATCTCTGCAGTAGTATGTTACAGATTAAAATAAGTGTCTTGGTAGTTACTTGGTTTTCTCCTCTGATTAAACTGTGCTTTTTTGTTCCTTCAGTAGAAGGAACTATCTAGCAGTTCCTGAAGAAGTGAAGAAACAGCAAGGGGAAGCGTAAGCTAGATGGAAAATGGATAACGGTATTTTTCACAGGTTTCAATCAGTAATTTTGGATGCTAAGTAACACAGAATTACCACAGAAGAATGAATGTTTCAAGCTGGCTGTGCCATTTTAATGGGAAATAGCTGCTTTGTACAGTTTTATTTCTCTTTTTGGGGCTTAAACATTTTTTTCATCACCTTGCAACAACTGTTGTGTTTCAGCAGGAAATATTAAAAAGGAATTTATCAGGGCATATTTTTCATTCTCAGGTAAAATTAGGACTTGTAAAGGGGCTGGTCTGTGATCGCCTGAGAGAAAAAATTCATTGTAAATAGAAGTATTAGAAGTTTTTCCATGATAACCGATTAGTGAGCACTTGCTTGGATCTTAAATCATCAGTGAATTTAAAAAATATGTTAATCCCTGGAAGCATCAGGCTATTTTTTTTTTTCCTTTAACTGAAACAGCAAGTGGGAGGCACCAGTATTTTAGCATTTTGAACATCTGTTCATAAACAGCTGGCTTTACCCTAACCACTCATTTTCAATAGGTTATCCCCAGTAAGATTTGTCCCCAGAAGACTCTCCCACAAAGGTATGAGCATGGAAAAGGTGTGAGAGGGTATGAGTAGAGGAAACAATCTGATGCAGTGTTTCCAAATCCCCAATATGAAACAGTCAGAAGAAATACATGTATCATGTGCAATTTTGTCTGTCAAAAGTCTCTTGACTTTTATTAATAAATCTTTCTTGTGATTGATTTCTTGCCATCATTAATGTGGTCTAAACAGAAGTGTTCCTCCTTGCTCTGAAGAAGTTTTGTGGATTCTGGGTGCTTATTTGAATTTTACAGTGCATTTTGCACATCTGCAGAATGGTCACTCAGAATCGTATGTCAGGGTAATAGCAGTGGAGTGTGGACCACAACTGTTCATGGTCACAATATTGCTTGTATTTCTGTATTTCCTTGGTCTGCCCTGGGCATGCCTCTTTTACTGTTTCTTGAAACTGAGTATTGCTTTTTATGTTTTCATAGATTTATATATGAGTAAGCAAAAACCTAGATGTGTGTTTTTTTTTTTCTCTACTTTCTCTGGTTTGGGGTCTCAGGGTGTACCTGCCAAAAATATACCACTTTGATGGTAGTATTCTTAAAGCAATGCAGTGTACCAATGTGAATGTAATTATCTGATACAAATCCCCCTGGTACATGGTTCGGCTGATAGGACAATTTTGTGTAGTGGTTATATGATTTTTTTTTTTTTTCCAAGTTTGTGTGTGGACATTCTACCTCTGTCAGTGTCGAGTTGGTCTCAATAAAAAGTTCTTTCTAAAAGTGACACAAACTGTAAGTGATGTAATAATGTAGTTTGCATTTGGGTTTATGGCCACTTCGTGTGCGCATGGGTTTGTTTAGTTACACTTCAGTTTGTGTTTAGCAGTAAGTCATTTCATTGTGTTTTTTTCTTGTGATTGACAGTTCTGTCAGAGTCTGAAAAATGCAACTCTAACGTACAAGAAAATTCATCCTGCACAAAAAACAATTGTAAAGAATCTCTGTTCCTAAGAATGGAAGTTGACTTCATTGCATCAGTTGTAATAAACTGCTACAGCTAAAATCTCTGATTTATGTAAGCTGCTAAGGGGTGGGGGAAGGATGTACAGCATTTTTTGAAAGGTATGCTTTAATTGCTGTTGTGCCATACAGGAGGAACTCAAGGTGTGATTGCTACAGACAGTTTCATTTTTAGACAGCCATTTATTGGAAATTCCATACAAAGGAAAGCAGTTAGATAATTTGCATTTATAGTTCAGTTCAATAGGAAAGTGAAAACTGGAGGAGCCAAAGGAAAAGGAAATTACAGTGTCAGGTGGCTTAAAGGTAATGCGGTAAAGTAGGGTTTGACCCTCTTCATAAGAAAAAGCTAATTAAAAAAAGCATCATACTCCCCCACCCTCCCAATTATTTTCTATAACGTATAGTGAAGTTTAGACTTTTTTGGCTATAAAGGCTAGTATTGCTGCTAGCCTGACCACCTTAACTTAATCTTCCCCACCTTCCCAAACCCTAAGAGCGTGCTCGGAATTTTACTCCACAGGGCTTGGTGGTGGACTGCTGGAGCTTGGGTGTACCCCTTACCAAGTGATTTATGAGTATGGAGTAATACTGGATGTTTTCTAATAAGCAATTTAAAAAGCTGAGAGAAATTTCTAATTATACATTGTAGAAAGTGATATTATCTCAGAGAATTTAGTAGAGCAGAATGCTTAATTTTGTTGAAATAGTATTATTTAATGAACAGTTTCCCCGTAGAGTAATATCTGTGCTTAGGCTGAATGGAGCTTTATGTTTAAGAAAGTCTAACAGGGCAGGATCAAGCCTATCAGAATTAGTTTTATTAGTCAGTGGGGTTTTCTTGCATGTTGGGGTTTCTTTTGGTTTGTTTAAATAAGATACACGGACCAATCCATTTATGTATTTTGTATTTGTGGTTTGCATTAAACCAAAACATGTGTAGGGTGTCAAGAAAGCTAATAACTGGGGTTACCTTTCATTGACAAGAAGATGTGATGCTATTTAGTTAGAATAAAACCCATTTAATTTAGACCAAAGTCAGTATTCAACAGAGGCTAAGTTGCTGGCATCTGTTAACAGTCTATTGCTCAGTGTAGTTCATTTTGAGCTAGACTGTTCACAAAAGTCCTAAAAGTATGTGGAGTTTCATGTCCCTTGGCTTTCAAAGGCAGCTAAAATAAATAGTTCAGTTAGCTTGAAAATATGTCTCTATTTGCTCTAACTGCTGTCAATTCATGTGGATTTTGAACGGATTTTCTTTATTTCTGTACAAGTGTAAGCAATGAAAAAGAGATGCTCTAGAGACTATTACAGGCCCCTGGTTAACTGACATCTGTGCATGCTGACAGTCCTCTATGTGAATACTGATTCGTATTGAGAGTCAAATTTATAAAACTATTTTGCTAATGTTGTAGAAGAGAAAATCAAGTATAGTTCATGGTCTTCTGTAACAATATAGGTAGACTAGTTTTTACTTTTTCCCATTTAAAACCAGTTATGGTTATGAACATAGTTTCTGAAGCTGCTTATGAAAGATTTTTTTTTCCCTTGCATTTGTCTGAGATAAAATGGCTCTTTAGTGGAAAAGGTATTTATTTTTGGCTAGACATTCATAAACTCATACAACCAAATTCCCTATCCTATTTAGGTCAGTAAAACTTTCTACACTTTGGTAAAGGTAGAATTTAACTGTGAACTTTGTGAAGTTGGACGTCTTGATGCCATGTAACATGATAGTCTGTTCTGGTCACCAGGAGAGGTCATGATCCTAGGTTCTTAAAGAGAGTTGGCTTTAAAATCTCTGCAAAGCTACATGAATGTAATTTCTTCCAACATTCTTGGTAAAATTGTGTCAAACAGAACTTGCAGCTTGTTCCATTATTTTGTGTTTGGTCCTACAGCAGTAGCAAAATTCCTCCACAAGTTAGTGCATATTTTCACAGTGCAGCTTTGCTAGAATCCTTGTTTTCTTAAGACTTAAATAATGGATAAGCTACATGTATCTAATTTTGTAAGCTACAGTTGACTTTCAATACAGACTTAGCAAAATGTTACTAATACACCTGAACTAAACTGTGGTAAGTGTAAGAGTAGGAGTCATTTATATAATATGGTTGAGCAGGAAATGATGTTAGTGATGTTACCATGATCTTCATGAAATACAGACTCACAGAAGGGTGTTTGTTACAGAGCTACAGTAATGCCAAGTACAGTGTTGCTATCTCTGCAGTAGGTTGGTATGGTGGCAAAATGTTGGGATGGAGAGAGCAATACAGTTGGTCTAGTAAACTGTCATGTTTAATGTATGACAGTCATATCTTTTTTAGCTTTTAATGTCTGATTTACTTAATTACTAATTAAAAGAAATACACAAATCATACTCATCTTTCACCTTATTTATCATAGAGGTAATATCAAGTATGCATGAAAGACTTTGGAATCAACCATGGATTAGTAAAACTACCACATAATTTGGAGTAATTAGTGGGGCAGTTCTGAGTTTTTGTAAAGAAGTAAGGCTGTAAGTTGGATCTGGATCTACTACGTAGATCAGTTCCAGTACGAATCAGTTCCAGAACCTAGTATGAAGGTTCCCCTAGCACCTTTATTTGTTCTGATTTGTTATTGACAGGATGGCAGGTATGTGAAATGTTGGGAGACAAAAGGATGAAATACGGTTCCTTCATTTTCTCTGCTTTGTTTTTAGTTCAGCTCACTATTAGTTTTAAATTGTTATCACATAGCTGTGCAACGATTCCATTAAATTAGTGATCTCTTTGTGGACAAAAATTCATCACTCTGTATGTTGCTTTTATGAACAGGCATAGCAGAGAGGTAAGAAAGTTATAGACAAGGAGATGGAAGCATATCAGATCCCCCAAAACTTCTTTTTTGGAGCAAGGACAAGGCACATTTATACAGCACTTTGGAAATGCTTGTTTTGCTTCATGGTTGTACAGGTGCAGAGTTGATAAACCTGAAACTTTCATGATGTCAGGTTCGCCCAAACACATTCAGTTGTAAAAGATAAGTGTACAAGAGGAAGAACCTCTGCCTTAGTTTTGGTCTGTGTCCTCTATATGATGCTTTATAGCAGTGTGCCTGGGGTCTTTTTTTGTTCTTCTGTAGTAATGGCGAAGTAGCTTTCAGTAGATATACTCTGACATTCCTTCCCTTGCTCCCCAGATCACTCCCTACATGGCAGGAAAGACACATGGGATGATGGAGTTCCTTTATGCACGCCTCTCCAAGGCTTCAGTGCAGCATATTTTTCACAAATGGATTGATTATGAGAGAAACCTTGTAAGTTTCTTTCTCTCTCACAGCCCTAGTAATGAAAGAAGAAAATGAAGATGCTAAGCACATGTTTTTGGATGTGTGCTGATTGAGAATGAGGCCCAGAGAAGAAGATAAGTAGGCTGGGGAGGGAGGGTTCTTAGAAACTGTCAGTGGATTGTAGTTGCCTACAAGCAGTTATTTTTTATCAGTTTCCCTTTAACGTTAAGACCTCAACCTAACAAATTTTAGTACTTATTTAGCCTTTCAAATCCCTGTTCACTCGCAAGTTGTACAAGCACATCTTGAGTAACTAAGATCCTAGAGAAGGCAGCATCGTGAATACACTGTAACATCCTCTAACTTCCCTTGTTTGACATCTCCACTGCTCATTTACACCCAGGATACAGCGTCGCCTTATCTTGCTCAGTGCTTGCAGGTATTTCTCTTTATGTTTTGCTTATGCACTGTTTTGATTTAATTTAGTTGCAGTATCATTTGATCCTGGTCAATAGTTCAACCCGCTTAACTAGCAAGCAAGGGAATAAATGAAACCAATTTTAACTAACTCATTCTCAGTCAAGTGGGTTGTCTGGCAAGCCAAGAGTGTAATAAATAGATTTTGTGGCTATTTACAGACTCAAACACTAGAAAACAGCCATGTTTCCCAGTGTCATTACATAATTCAGTGTTACATCCAGATGATGAGATTATACCTGTGTTTTTATCTCAGCCAAAAGTGCGTTTTTTGCCCCTGCTGTGAGGTTTCCCATAAAAATAAACATTACACCAGAAATTTGAGAGGGGTTGCTACGCTACGTGAAGAAAAACTTCAGTATGCGTGTATACGTATATGCATATATGCTGTACGTTTATGGGATCATAATTTCTGCATCCAGTCATGTTCTATCTCATTCACAGTACCATATACCTGGAATAACTTAATAAGAGGTCATGGTTGCAGATCTGGCTTTTTTGTCACTGAGAGGAAGATTTGTCCTAGATTCAATGTAGGTATAACTTTTTATTTTAAATAAATAAGTTCATTTGCATTGGTTATGTGTGAGTATTGGCATTTATTTCACAAGTGTGTATATAGATATCTATGACCACGTGGTCTTTCTAAAGCATTATTCACTGTTCCTGGTACATTGCTGATGCATTGATGCTAACAGTCAGTAATTGAGCATGGCCAATTTTATTGCCTGTGACTGATGGAGCTAAGGTCATATCTTGTTGGACCCTGAAGATGTTTGTCCTCTAAATTAAAGCACTGTGAATTCCTTTTGTATCCTTTTGTTCCTGAAGGGCATAATCATATCGCTCTTGCTCTAGTCAGTAGGCTAGAGGATCATTTCTGAGGCCCTGTCATTGGTGGTGCATGATAGTCAGCTTGTACGTGGTGCTCATGACCCCTCACTCCTCTGTTAGGACACCCATTTCAGCACCATGGCTGAACTAGTGGTGCCAGGTCTCATGGCTGTGGGAACATGACCAAAAAGTCAATCCATGAACAGATTACCTGTGTAAATAGATTATGTAAAGAAAAGATAGCATAAAAAAAAACCACCACTTGCATCATGCCAACACTTGTTATCTTGTTGCTTGGCCTTCACTTTCTCTGATGGCAAGCCCAAAACCATCTTGCCCTCATCTCACAGTTTTCTAATCAGTGCCCCACGGCTGAGAAGATGACACGAAACTGTGCTTGGCACAGCTTGTGTTACTGTGTGAACAACCTTGTCTCTTGTGAATAAAATGAAAACTCCGTCATTTTGGATCAAATCCTGACTTCAATAAAAGTGCAGAATAGGAAGTTGTTATTGATTTTATTATTTTCTTTTCCTTGAGGCCAGGATTTTGCCATCAGCTGTGAGTAGGACTTGTACTGCTGAGATAGTGTTCCTTGTGACTGTCTCAGCCTATAAATGGAAACCTTCAGCCTTCTCTGAATGTCTGCTCTTCTGTTGGATATAGTAACACTAGGTGAGAATATTGGAAGAACTGTCTACATGGAAACAGCCTCTGGATACTTCAGGGAGAGGAGACATAAAAGGCACTCTCACCAGAAATGATAGTTACATTGCCAGATGGTAGAAGGTAATTTCAAAGAAAAGATGTGTTATCTACCCCAAGGTGCTTTCATTGTGATTTGAATATAAAATGTGTGAAGTCTTACGTACAACTGTTGGAACTGACAGTGGCTTAGAGCTGTGGTTTTAGCTTATATTTTTTTGTAGTTATAACCCATTTGAGAAAGGAACTTGCTGGGCTCCTGAGGGCATCATAGTTCTAGCAGAATTTGTGAGCTTGGAGCCTTGACTGTACTTTACCTGTCCTGTATGCATGTTTCCCAGTGAAATTCCATTGTCTGGGTTTAGAACTGCTTACTAAGGTATGAGAAACTTCCATGTCATTTCAGCTTGTGCATCATGTAATTTATATATATCTATTTTTATATTTTTATATATATAGTTTTAGTGAGGTCTGATACCTTCTTGTTTAAGGTGGCATAATTTCAGTCCAGCATAAAAAGATACAAGAGAACAATATTTACGATAGGTTTGCAAGGTTCTAGTATGATGCTTCATTTTAATGTAACCTGCCTCTCCTAGGTATGTAGTCCTCCGTCTGAAGACCAGCTGCAATAACTGAATTGGCTTATCACTGATAGCTGGGTTTCTCTTTGCACTTCCCCATTTCTAAATGTAATTTTGATAGAATCTTGCACCTGATGGGTTGATTAGAGGGGAGATGAGCTAATTTCTTTTCGTAAATGCTACAAACAAAATAACAGAAGATGAAAACCCCAGATCAACCAAAGCTTATGATATAATTTTAGAATGTGTAACCTTGGGCAAAAAGGGCCATTTGTTGGAGTAGTTCTTGAGTAACCTAATCATTTGATAAGGATCCTTGCCTGTTTAAGTTGTTGGTTGTTGGAAACATTCCATTTCTAAATTTGCGCCTTACTGCGTACCCTGAGGTATGTGTACAACCCGCTGTAATTGCACAGTTTATTATTTTATTAATGAGAGCTATGATAATGTGTTGGCTCATGAATTCCCTCCAGTCCAGGTATGGTTTCCTAATTGCCTAGGGTTCTGCAGTTTCAACATTTGTTCTGGGGATGATGACCTGGAGCGAAAGCAAAGCCTTTACAAGCATGGTTGAAAGAACCTAGACCTTGCCCCAACACCTGTAGTTGGTGTGATATTGCAACCAAAGGCTGGAAGTGTAGGGTATCTTTTTAACACACACCTATTGAATAATAATGGAAGCAGCAGAAGTAAATTCTTGCTACTTAATCCTGAGTACCTGAGACTTTGCCAGCTGGAAGGAGAGGGATGTGCACCTTAATTGGCCTTCCTAACCATAGCAGAGCACCCCTTAGTACTTCTTTGATCTGGGTCTCTCCTGCTTGCCTGAGTGGCTGGAAGACTTGCACTTCATCTGCTGCAAGGCACACAACAGTGAGCAAGCATCTGGCATGCAACAGCAGCTCCTATTTTTAATGAGCCTCAGGGGTAGCAGGCATACTAGGGTGCCCGTTCCCATGTTCCAGAAACTATTTCTGTGTGCAAATACTAGATGCGTAGTACAAGAACAGGGAGCAGCATCAGGAGGTGTGGTCTGTGGAGGAGTTGGGGAAATCCAGTTTATTGCGTCTGTAACTCTGGAGACAAAACTTTCCCGTAAAAAACAATGTCAAAACACCACAACCTCAGAAAGCTAGCACTTGCGTCTCAGTGCTTCCCAGCGTTACTGGTACATGTAAACCTCTGAGCCTGGGTTTGCAAGATCCAGGCAACTCTCTGAGGACGTTGTGGATAGCTTGGGTCCCCCTAGCCCGTGGGATATGAGATGGTGAGTTCCCACTGAGCGCATTGAGGGCTGCCTCCTTACTGTGGTGGCTGGTATGGTTTTCCACGGCTGCTGAAACTGCTCATTACAGCGTTTGGCTCCTCTACAAGGGCTTTTCATAGCTGTAGCCCCTGTGGCTTGCTGCAGCATGATTTTCTGGTGGAACAGATGGGATATTACGTAGAAAGTTACTGTATTTTTGTATCACTGAATTTTATTTATTTATTTCACTGTTTGTCTTTTTTAAGTGGGTTTAGAGCGTAAGTACAAAACTTGGAATTGGTATTAGATTTGCCTTTGATATATTAAACTTTGTGCACTTGTGCAGTACTTTACACTGGTTAATGTGTGCTTTCTGAAGTCCTAGTGAACAGATTTTCATCATTTGGATTGAATTTAATTGAAAACACTGTAAGGAAAAGAAAGCCTATGAAAGATATCTGAAAGAAAAAGTAAATGTCTTCTTAAACAACTTTGTACTCACTGGATTGCAGTTTCATTTTTTAAGTCAATAGAAGTGTTTTCTGTATTCTAATCTTTGCTTTTTTTTAAATTGATATCATCTGGTCAATTTGAGTGAAAATGCTATTCCCATTAGAAAAATATTTACTCTAAATATTATTGTTGCCTAGGATCTTGTTGAATTCATAAGATACAGAAGCAGTCAAGTTGATTTAATATTTTTAACATTTTTATAGTGTTTTTTCATTGTTTCCATGAAAGCAATTTCAATAAATATTTTAGCAGTTGCTTTTGGTTTCTTGAAATTAGGTTACCTACTGTTGAAAACTGCAGGTTCTTAAGAATGGTTTTCAGATCTGGTTTGTCTTGATTAGACATTTGAAATAAAATATAAATACTCGAGCAAGCCCTAAAATAAGGGTTTGCTTTTTCTTCCACTTAGCTTCCAGGACTTTGTGTTTTTTCTAAAGAGCCTCTCTTAAGTCGTTACTTACAAAAGATAGTTACAATCACAGGGTTTTGGCACCACTTAGCCAGATGACTTTCATATGTTAACTTTCATTTTTATGTGTATGTACATTTTATAATATATGCATATATATATTATATATATGTAAACTCATGTATAAGAGCGTATGTATGTACATGTGTACACACATACACACTCTTCACATTGTACCCTTATGGACACTCACACACACCTGCAGTGTATGGGATGATCCTATTTGAAATTTAACATTTATATTATCCTAAATCCAATCCTTACGACACAGTAGTGTTTTTCTCTTTGCAACGCAGTGGTTTTCAGCAGCTTCTGAATGGGAGGTTGTGCATCCCTATGTCTGGAGAGCCCCTGAGGTACATGAGGGGAAGGACCAGTGCTGGTGGCAGGGTCCTTCTGGGGCAGGAGAGCACAGCATGGGGCACCCAAGTGCAGTAGATGAGAAGACAGATGATGGGGGATACTTCAGGGATTTCTGATTGCTGCCCCTTCACTGGTGGTTGGGTTGTGTCCTGTTTAGTGATGGGCACATACTGCCATATTTAGGCTGGGTGCCAGGTTCCCAGTGAAAACCAACCCCCCCACTTCTGTTTTCTGCCATGTATACTCTGAAGATAAACAATTATCTGCTATCAGGTGTTTGGCAGCTTGGATCTTGTCGTCTTTAGTTGCCTTGTTTTCCTCAGAACAGTGTCACAGGATGTTTTAATTATCTGTTTGTAGGATTGCTTGAGGGAATTCCTTTAGTGATGAGACAGTTCAAGAAGAAAAGATAATGGTTTTTCCACTTGCACTTCTCAAACATCTCTTCAAATGGAAGTGAAAGAACTGTAAAAACGTGGTACATAGTTTAAATTGCCAAGTGATACGATATAGTGGCTTTGTACTAAGTATAACGCAGATGGGTTGTAAAGGGTAAAAAGCTTAACTTGTTTTGTGGGAATCTGTAAAGGTGTTAAATATTTTGTAGGTAGACAGCTTTAAGATTTCGTTTCCATATGTATTTGTGCTTATGATAACCAACTTCTATTCTGGAGTGAAAAAGCACGTGTCTTCATCAGCATACCAACAGCACTGACAGGCCAGTTCACAATTTGCATCTGTTCCTTTGCTTTAAGTTTCAAACTTTAAATGAATAAAACCAACACAACAGATCCAGCTCTTAAAAATATTAAGGTCATATTTGGATGCAAAGTATACTACAGGGAATGCATGGCACCTTCTCACCTCAAACTATGGTAGAGATGGTTTAATACTGTTCTTCAACTAACGGAACAGTGAGTCGTAATTACCTGAAGATTAAGTCTCAGGACGTAGATGGTTGAGTGAAAACACTGTTGTTCCGTATTATATTCTCTGTTTTTTAACAGACACTGTATTGCAGCAGGCAGCCATATATGTGTGAAAAATGCCTATTGTGATACCATGTGCCAGTGCTGAGTGGTTACACAGCGTGGCCACGTGCTGCGGTTGTGCAGCACAGTCAAAAGTACAAATTGTGGGTGCATTTTTTTCATTGTCAGATATTGGACTAAAAATAGTTGACCATGCTTACCCTGAGTGAGTGTAGTGCTTTATGGTCAGATTTCAGGAAATTGAATAGCTGTCGTACATGTTGTTTAGGATGCTGTGCACAGTGGAAGCGTGCTTAAAGTACTTTGAAGCTTTTGTCCCCTTTCTCCTTCTCTCAGGAGAACATCACTGCTTCCACCTATTGCTGTATATGGTTCGGACTGGATTTTGATTTAAAAATGCACCTGCCTAAGTTATGCACCTGCATTTTTAAGGGTCAGATTCTGATGTTGAACTAATTCAAACTGTCTTTGCTAAAGTTAATTCTTCTTTGATTTGATGCAGAATTAAAATCAGATTTTCTTCCTAAGACTGTATATTGTGTACTGTAAGTCACTGCCATCACCAAAGACTCATTTGTCTGCTTTTTTTATATTGAAAAAAGTCCTGAAGACTAGTGCTAGACTGGCAGCCTTCAGGATTAAGTCTTCACACTAATGTCAGAACAAGCACCATTAGAGGTTTCTTCATGCTTAACTGGGCAGTGGATCTTCAAGATAAGCTGTCTTTGAAAAATTTAAGGAAAGGGTAGAAAACAACCAAACCAGCTCATATCCTTGTAGAAGAATATGTTTTGAAAAGTATCCAGAATCTACTTTATAAATAATTAAAAATACTATCTTTGCTTAATTTTTTTTTTTTTTAATAGTAAAATGAACAGTTTTGGTAAGCCAGTATCATTGCATATCTCCCACAAAAGATATGATTTATTATGACTCCAGGAGGCAGACTGGTGGTTCCCTAGTTTCAGCTCTAATACTCAAAATTACCAGGCCTGAAAGGCTGGCTTCAGTTCTTGGTGTGACCACAGGGTGGTTATTGCAGAAACACAATAAAGATACTCTTTTTCAGCTAGTGATGGTAGAGTGAGGATCCAATAGAGCATTTTCCACTCATTTTCACTGAGGTTCATAATATTAAGTGCCTCTTAAAATCAGTTTCTATCAAGTGGAGCACTGCTACCCAATCTGTCTCATTCAGCATAGAGAGGAAAAGTCTAGTGTCCTGGACACCAGAGGTTGTTGTGGGACGTGCTTATTGTGGAATGACTGTATTTATCGCTGTATTTTGCAGTGTTGTTCAGCAGCTAACAAAAATGGGTATAGAACATGTCTCATGACGAGTGGGAGTGTTCTATGAGCCTCTGCCCCAGGGGAGGATCAGCTATAACCAAATGGTTTCCTATGGGTGGTTGTTTGGACAGCTCTTTAAAGCTTCTAGTGGTGGAGACCCTGAAACCTCCCAGGTGGTACCATTTGGATTCTTAACGATGCTTTCCATTAAAAAAGTCTTTCGAATGTTTTACTTAGGCAGCTAGTAAGGGTGGGTAGGACTGCAGTCCAGGTTCTCCCTACGCTTTCCAGGTAAGTATACCAAAGGTTTACTTAGGGTCAGATGGACAGTCTGTAAGACAATCAGTTACCAGATGCTGAACTCCTGCATGCCACTAACCAATTCCTGCGCTTTCATCCCTTTGCTTAAGTTTGTGGCCCTTATCTGCTTCAGAAAGACAGAGGCGAAATTGAAAAGAAGCATCTGTATTCACTTAGCTGGGTTGTCAGCCATATCTGACAAGGGAATACTGTAGTTTTATACTCTAGTTGTGCCCCAGATGCATTCACAAAACATGTTTTACTCCATGGGATCAAAAAATATGTAAGGCTTGATTTCCAGATGTTTGCAGAAGTATGGGCTGTAGCGAGAGCTTGGTGCACCTCTGTGTTGTAGTAATACTCTTATACAAGCTGTACGAGAAAAACAAGAGCAGCACAGCTCCAGAGCAAATATTGTTTCTAGTCACATACGATACTTTGCAGCTGAGCCTGGTAACACGCTGCTTAGCTGTTTTGCTATGCAAGTGCGGAGAACGCTGTTAGCAATAAAGCCACTGCTGGTTTCTCCTCCAGAACCTCCCTCCTTGCAGTGCATTGGAAATGACTGAACTTTGGCCCTCAATCTGCTGACACCCTGAGGGAGTGTAAATGTAATGACGTCTTTGCTTGTTTCAGCTGCACAACAGGAAACGCTCATGGCCTCCCCTTCTTCCTGCTCTGAGAAAGTGCTGCCTTTTTTTTTCCTCTTCCCCTCCCTTCCCCTGCAGTCAAGCGGGCTGAGACCTAGTTTCAGGTCTGGGCTCGGCAGGCAGCCGGTGCTCGCACAAGGCCCCCATTGCTGCTGCTCCTTGCTGGGGCAGCCAGTCGCCTCCCTATTGCTCTGCTGTGGTGGTGATGCCAGAAATACGAGCAGTTTAGTTTTATGTTTTATTTTTCCCTTTCCCCCTGGAGAAGTGCCTGAGGAGAGAATACAGTTATGTGGCAATGGCTTGCTCCACGGAGCATGTCACTGGATACTGGCTCAGCTGCAAAGACCAGGATGGTCAGGTGATGATTTGCCTTGGGGAGACCACATCACTTGCATAATGTAGAGGACATGCTGTCAGGTGGGCCTTCAGGGATGCCGGCATATGGTCCCGATAGTGCTGAATAATGCTGAATATACAGGGCCTGAACAGATTTCTTTGCCTTGCTGGAATACAGAGGCTTGCTTCTGTTTAACCCTCTCCGGCTGCTGATTTTACACTTCATAACCAAAACAGAGACATGAGTAAGAATGGTTGCTTGAGAAACACAAGCATTTTGCAGCTAACTCGGGGAGGAGGATTTTGTCTCATCAAAGTCAGCCAAAACAGTAAAGCAGCACAGTGTTCTTGTGAGTGAAATTAATTAATTCAAGCTTCAACTGTTAATTCTCTAATGATTGGGGGGTGGGTGGCTCTTTAAAAACATCAAGCTCGTATGCACAAGGGAGTTTGCATATTGTGGTGTGAGAAGAGGCACTCAGTAGTCTAGAGTACAGGATCCTGAATTTGGAAGATTTAATTAATTTTGAACGTAAACAGTGCTGGTGCGGTGCTTATTCATTTGTTTAACGTTGCATGGGCATATTATTTGATGAGCAGCTTTTGTCTGTGTCAGCAATAAGCAAATTCTGGATTTACCTCATTAATCTATCACACTACCTAGCTAAATAACTGTTGTTTTTAACAAGCTGGAGTTAGTTATGTAACATGAATCATGCCTGGTGAGATGCTTGCAATCAGGGAGAGGCAAGATAGGCAAAGAAATAACAGTATCTAGGCTTTTGTGGAATAGGATATGACTGGGTTTTGAAATTAAATACTGTGTGTTGGTATTCTCAGCTGTACAGACAAGGTCCAGGTATTCATCATGAAGACGTGGTTTGAAGTAGCCTTGGGATGGGAATGTTTAACAAACAGAAGAGAGAATTTGCTCAGGCATGTGCAGTCCTTGGAAGGTTTTATATATGTGCATGCCAAATACACCTCCCACCACCTCCCCACCATTGTTTTTCCTCTGAAAAACCGCTATAGAGTAATAAATGGGGAAAGTCTCTTAATTTGAACTGCTTTCACATGTAAAAGAAAATAATCTGATGGGCTGTGATTGCCCCTATAAAATGTTGTATAAATCTCTTTTCTTCTTTTTAATACGCCCCCATAGGGTCATTAGGCATGTATACAACACAACAGTCCTCTGTCTCAAGAGATTTTATAACCAGTTTATGGAAAGGAGAAGTGAATGATTGTATGAATGCATTAGAATAAAAGCAATTGATTTTAAGTTAAATCTTCCTATAATAATATTTCCTTGACAATCTTCTCTGCTGTTATTCAGTTTTGATCTTCAAAGTCACGCTGAGCTGTTAAGCCTGGGATGACTTTCTGCTTCAGTAGCATGGATACAAATATTAAACAATAATGTTAGGAAATAAAGTCATGAAAATAATGTGTCTTTAGGAAAGGTGTGGGAGTAATGACTTTTTAGGAAAGGAATAATTTAGTGCTCCTGAATTCCCCTTCAAACTGTCCTGCTCCCTCAGATTTTCACCAAAAAAATAATCTGTATTTTTTCTTCCTTTCATCCAGAAATAGCTGTAAACTGTGGCATAGGGTTGTTGACTACTGTATTCTGAGATTTTATTGTTGCTAACAACAAATACTCAAAACCGAGTGCTGATCTTTGTGGTCTTATCTTGTAGACTACCATACATGCATACGTACACAGTGGCTGATTATGCTTCGGGACAGATAGCAGCTGAGATGCTATAATGAGAAACAGTTACATCTGTAAGCTGCTTCTGTAGCTAGCACCATTGCTGATAGCACAGAGAGGAGGAGATGAACAAGCACAGATGGAAACGTGTCCTTTCTCACACAGGAAAGTATTTTCTCACACATTCAGGTCATGGCCAAGGGATGTCGAAAAGGCACTATGAGGAAGTGGACTGTGTTGCTCTCATTACATCCTTATTTTCCAAACAAATGCAGGATTTTTCGTGTACTGTCAGTACAACATCCTTCAGAAGGAACTTACAAGAAATTTCATGAAAACTTACAAGATATGTTAGTCTTCAGGAGGATTTTCATTTATTGTGCTGAATTGACTTAGTTTTGTGTAAGTCAGTGTTGCAAGAGCAGAAGCGTAGAGCTGGGGATCTGAGTTAGTGGCACATAAGGACACCAAGATGTTGTAGGTGAAGAAAGACCTTTTCCTGAATCTGCCTGATGATAACCAAATATAAAGTTCATCAAATGCTTTCTGTTTGTACTGACTCCAGTATTCTTTACTTTTGGCCCTGTAGTGGGTTTTGGCTGACAGTCCTTTCTGCAACTTCATGATTTTCTTAATGCAGGCAAATATTATGTAGGGGCATCACTGAAATTTTTGTGCCTGCTGTCAGTAGTAGCGTGGGCACAATTTTCCTATGTGATTAATTAGGATGCTTTGAGTGTCCTTTACTTGAATTACCCTTACTCTTTTGGATGAGAGGTCCTCATAGGTTTGTTAAGCGCCAGGACTTGTAAGGCCAGGAGGCTAGCAGGGAGCACCACAGGGAGTGGAGTTTTCACCCCACATTTCAGTGGAGGATGGCTGCAGGGGGTGTTGTGGTGGCTGCATCATGTTGTCTGGTGAGAGCCTGTGCCTGAGGCCTTGGCTGAGGGGGGAGCAGGGGTGAGCTGAGGGCTGCGGGGCTGTGAGCCATGGCTGTGTGGATACAGACTGGAGCAACAGCAGACGGGTGCTGCTGGGCTCGGCGTCCATAATGAGTGAGGGCTGTTCACCATCTGCCATGGGGAGGTGTGGGCTGGCCTTGATTTCGGGTGGAATTTCTGTTGAAATCAGCGTGATTGGAGAGAGCAGTGTAGGGTGAGGATGTGGCTGCCAGATGAAAGTAATTGCTGCAAGTGGCACTGATGCATGGGCAGCGAGGGGGTGTACAGTGTGTGTGCAGGCAGTGGCTTGCTCAGGAATAAACTCTCACATCCTAAGGTCCTTGTAGAGGTCTTCAGAGGTTAATAGTCCCAGTCACAAGGCTCCGCAGAGAGGGATTTCTTGCCCTGCAAGTTGTTCTACATGCTTGTTCCATTTTTCTTGCCTTTGTTAAAAGGCCAAGTATCTTGTCCATTCAAACCCTTAAGTGGCTTCAGGTGATTGAGTTGTTCCCATATTGCAGCAAAGCTTGAAGCAGTTACCAATGCACGTTCACCACTTTTTCCTGTTAAAAAAAGGTGAAATTTAATTTACACCAATTAACTATGTGAGACACTTGGCATGAAAGTGACTAGGTGCAAATTACAATCAAATAAGTAAAGGAAAGAAAAAATGTGCTACACATCACATTTTTCATAGTCAACGTTCTATTTGTATTTCATTACCAGTCCATCTGCAAGAGCACTGTCGTAGCAGACTGAAGCATTTTTTCAAGAAGAACATCCCCCAAATGTACAGTTAGATTGATAAAAACAAAGTTTTAGTCTGAATAGATTAAGACAGGAGAGTTTTAATGAAATCTCCTCATTATCGGAGGCTTACTTTCTCTTAACTCTGATTATACTGCGTGCTTTGGTATGATTTCTGAGTGTGTGAAGGCCATGCTTTCTTCAGGCTGCATTGCTCAAACACACACATTTTGTAGCTTCCCCAAAGCTATTGTGTGTGTGGAATCATCCCCTAGAAACTACTGAAATCTGTATAACATAACCTGAGTGGGTATGTGCCCTTAGCTCCTTGTCACACAAATGGATTTGAGAATGTTGCATGGTTCCTGTAGTTGTGCTTGTTGCAGTCCTGCTACCCCGCAACCTGTCCCATGTGAACATGCTGCTGCTTAGGGAGAGACAGAACACCGGTCATGATGGCTCTGCTGTTTGTGGGGATGAGAAGCAAAAGCTTTTATGCAGTTGTAGACAAGGCTGGCCGTGGGGGTGCGTTGAATGTGCCATCAATCTTACCAAGGTGAGTTGAAGACCATAGTGGTGTTGCCACAGTGCATGTTTTTTGGGAGCATCTCCATATTGTGGAGAGCTCATTTCACCCACCAGAAATCAGTGTGCTGTCTTTCTTTACCTCAGCTGAACCTTTCCACACATGAGAGACGTTTGTAGCGAAACCTTGCTTTGTGCATGGAATTTGTTTTTCGAAGTGCAGCATGAAAGATTTGGTTTATCTGCATAGAGCATGCTTGTTTGAGCAGTTGCTTTCCACAGTGCAGTGCTTGTAGATTAAAATTCTTTCTGTTGTGGTTGTGCCAGTTCAATTCCTTCAGCAGTGAGGCTGTTCTGCTGGTGTATTGCAGTAAGGTGCCAGGGTGCACTAGTGAGAGAGAAGTTTTTTTCCATTCTGCTGATGTGTCGTTTTTGTAGATTTGAAATGGAATGATGACTTTTTGTAACCGTTTCTTAAAGATACCCTGAAGACTAGAATGACAGTCCCTGCTTCAGTGTATATTTTATTTCACCTTTAAAACTGCTTTTAATGCTTGAGTTTACACTTGGAAATCAAATGCTTTGCAATGAAACTAGAAATGACGGTGTTGTATACATGGAATATCCCTTCTATGGTGGTATGTTTTACTGTCTGTGACGTGCGATCACACAAGCTCAACAGTACACAGCTGACTGGATGTATTTACTGTAATGTTCTACCTAAGGAAATACGGTCTAGTGATGAGCAGGCTAGGCGAGGACTTAAAACCCATAGGTTCAGTTTCTGGTTCTGCTACACAGTTCTGAGTTTGGGGTAAAATTCAATACCTTACACTGAATGTTTTTCATATTATTCATTAATAATAACTCTAATTATTCATTACTATGAGTTAGACACAAAAATGCCATTGTTGTGTTGTGTTCTCTTTATGTCAGTTCTACTTCCTTATCTAATGGAGATGTATTGTAGACAGATGCTGTATTCTGCTATTGATCCATAGGGAGACAATAGATGTTTTGTGCTAAAACTGACCACAGGATTTGAACCTTGTCTTTTGTTTGTTTGTGTGTCTGTTTTTAAGTGACCATTCTCAGAGCAATCAGTAGTTGTGCTACTTACTATGAGCACCTTTGCTCATAGTATTTATGCTATTAAAGGTCATACAAATCATCACAGAGGTCAGGCTACATGCTGCTTTGGACTCCAGTTCTGTCTTCTTAAGAGAGGAAATACCCCAACTAAGGTACGGTCAGCAGCTAAGGCATTAGAGAAGAGCAGCATGCGTAGACTTGCATCCAGATGTTAAATGCTGTACTTAGAAGAAAGGGTCTTTTTTTCCTTCCAAACTTCAAGGTGGAAATTTGTGATTTAAGGCATTTTATTGTGGTGAGTGTTAGAGTGACTAGCACTCGCTCTAACTCCCACTTCTGCAGAGTGGAGAGAAGAGATGCTTCTATTGAGTGGGTGCAATGCAGAACCAGCCAGTTTTACTCTGGCTTCATTCAACTTTGTCAAATTTGCATTTGAAGTATCTGAACAATTCGAAGGGTAACTGCCTGAGCAAAATCTTGCTTAAGATAGCTATTGGGAACACTAAAAAATGTTTTGGGGTCTATGGGGCACACCAGTGCTTCCTAAAACAGCGTAGTGCCCTCAGGGACACCCTCAGACTCATCTGCACTAAACCTCTGGGAGGCATGAATCGGCTCGGTTCCATGGGCAGCTTGGATTTATGTTCAAGTCCCCTGATTTATGCCAGGTGGTGTCTGTCCCTCTGCATCTGATGACAGCACAGATGCTCTGGTTTCCCTTTTAATACAGGATATTGTGACTGAGCTCTGTAAATGTCTGGAAGAAGGGGAGGCAGTGGTGGGACTTTTGAGGAGACCTGCAAATGGGGCTTGTTTTACACTGTACCCATAACCTTCACCATGTCCACTTGTTAGTGAAACACTCTTGTCATTAATGGATGTTTCGTAGGAAATGTTAGTCTTCATTGCAATGTGCACAGAGCTCATGGTCTTTCACATCCATACTCTGGTTCCCGGATCACGATGGTCAAGGCTTGGACCTCACCAGCAACAGAAGGCAAACCAGGAGTGGCCTTGGCTTCTCTCTCCCACAGCTTTTTTTTCCTCAGTTTGCTGGTTTAAGATTTAAACAGGAAGAATTTAAGTAATTAAAGTGATTAAAGTTACGCTTTTGATACTGCTTGTATTGTTTTCCTTTGTGTTGTCAGTGATGCTTCTTGTGTACTTGGGAGGATGTCCTGTGTGTTCACAGTCCTTTCTGCTTCTCTTGTCTTTTGTTGCTTGGAAGCCTCCTACATGCAGCTAGGCTCATCTTGGGCAGTTTGGTGAGTGCATTGCTTAACATGTGAAGAAAATGCTACGGCAGGTGGAAAACTTAACATACAGGCACAGTGAGAAGTGAAGCCCATGAATATCTGCTTGGTGTGTCTGGTGCTTGATTAGCAAAACCCCCAAGTGAAACTTTATCTTCAGGCAGATTGCAAAGACATAGTGACATCACTGGGTCCTAGACATGCTCCTGAAGTTACATAAATGCTTATAGTGGGGGGTTGGAACTAAGGTGATCTTAAGGTCCTTTCCAACCCTAATCGTTTTATGTTTCTATATACTTTGTGAATAGAAATGGCTTATTGAGCTGGAGCCAGTGTGAGGAATTTTGGGGCTCCCGCTGTTCTGCTTACAGTATTTTGCAGGAGAGTTTAAGGCTGTAGAATTACACCAACTGGATCCACAGAACAATCTGCTCCTGTTCCCATGAACTCCAAATTATTTTCCTTCTCACATGCAAAGTTGTACCAAGAGCTGTGTTTAAAACCCATCTGTCGTCCATATTATATCAATTGGAAGAAAAAATTTTAGACTTCTAAAATATTCTGGTTATGTGTTCTATCCTGCTGTGATCTATCTTTCAACTACAGTCCATTTCTTGTAGTTGCACTTAACTTCTAGCTGTTCAAATCTTTTCCCTCCCACCAGCAGATGAAACTCTGAGTTGCCTAAATTGCAAAAGCGGAAGCAGAATGCTACAAACTGGTAGTGGAAAGAAATGACCACTTTTGGAAAAGGATGCTTTTGATAGTATAAAATAAATAAATTAATATAGTAGTTTTTTCATACCAGATGTGGGGAAAAAGTAATAAATCACTTTCAAAGTTGTTTAGTCGTATTTTTCATTACACAGTATGTTTGAAGTATCATTAGTATCTGCATGTTTTTAATGTAATTTGTGACACAACTATGTGATGTGTAACAAAATATAGCAATTTAAAAAAATATTTTTACAGCAAAATAAGATTATTATTCCAGTGCTGCTGGTTATAACTCACCTGATAATGATCACACTCTTCTGTGTTGCAGTGGCAGCAGCATGAGCATATTTCTTGGCAGATGCAGTGCTTTTCCACAGGGCTGTACTGAAGTTCATCCGTCTTGTTTATTTTATTGTTACATTTTAGTAAAGCAGCCAGTTGTGACAGAACCAGAGACAATACTGTATCATTTCAGGTTTACAAGGTTTTCGTTGCAATTGCAGTGAGTACTTGAGGGAGGTGTATATTTATGTCTATTACAGGTTTGTGGCTTTTCTCCCACTGTTTTCAAAGCAGTAGCTTCTCATTAAGGGCTTCAGGATTTCTGAAACACTGCACTGTGTCCTTCCTGGAAAACTCCATGGGAGACACTCAGGTGATGGGAGCTTTGTGACCTTCTCCCGGTGAGATATAGATCACAAACTCAAGCTGTCCATCTCATGATGTTAGGTAGCCAGGCCAAAGACCTCCGTTCATGAGCAACTCAGTGCTGACACCTGTTTCTGTTCCTCCTGAAACTCCAGTAAGGATCCTTGCTCAGTGTGGGAGCAGCATCTGTCAGCAGTTGGCCAGTCTTGTTCAGTTGTTCCCCAGTATGAAGATCACAAAAGCCTTCACCATGTGTGGTGCTAAATAACTCATTTCACCAGGACTTCTGTTTCCACTACCTAAACCCTAGACTTTTATCCCAATTTCTCTTCCAACAATTTAGTATTTCCAAAGATTCCTTAAAATCTTGGTGGTCCTTGGTGTGGGAGCATTTGGCAGGAGCCATTCCTTAACAGATTAGTGTGTGGCTCAAGAGAATCCCGTTGATGTCCATTCCAATTCCCAGTCTTACAGGCATCTCTGACATGGACGGTTTCTTCCCAGAGAAAGATCTTGAGGACAAGATTTGGGCTAGGGATAATCCCACAGAGGATGACTGACAGATTTCAGACTTCAGGAAGGGAATAACTAGCTCCTGAATTTAAATGCTTGGGTCAGAGGGCAGCACTGGTTTCCTCTGTTTGTCAGGATGTTAAGTAAGAGTAGTTCCATTTTAGATGAGGTGGTAAGACCCTTTTGGTGACGATGCTGGAATGTGGCATAGAGATGTCACAGACTTTTCTCTTGCAAATTTCAGTCTTGAACATTTGTGTGTGGAGAACTGTAACTCAGCGAACATCTTCACAACTCTTTCTTGGTGATACATATTTCTATTAAATGAGCTGTGTGTGCTGCTTATTAATTTGTCCACTGAAAGTAAAGGAAGTCCCCTCTAAAGTTTGGAAGTATGCACAGGTTACTGGTTTTAGATGTATAATGAGTACTGGGTGTAGGATGAGTAGGCAACAAACCAATGTCTGCAGTAGTAGATTTTTTGCGGCAATCATATGAGACTGAGAAGAAACTGCATAGCATATGTCCAGCATGGGGACATGGAAGCAGGCAGGGGCTGTGGGGAGGGCTGGGCACTTGTTCTGAAGCAGCTGTGTGCTGGGCAGCAAATCTCAGCTCCAGAAACAGCTTTAGCAGGGATATCTCACAGTCAGTGCTTTTGTATATCTAGACTTACTGTCATTCAAATTCTAGTCAAAGATGGAAGAGTGGTGGGACAGGAGGTTGGAGAGGCATTGCTGTGAGGCAGTGGTACATGTGTGTATTTGGGAACTTTCCCACTTCCCTGCTTTTCTACTTCTTCAGTGCTGCACCCAATGGAAGCACTGGAAAATGCCTCAAAGTTTTCAACATGCAGTAAAAATCATGGACGCCAGCTTCCTGCTAAGTGCCTGTCTTTTGGATGTAGTCCCTGGCTATATTTGTGCTGTTGTGTAATAGGAGGCAAAGATCCGGCCCCTGAACTGATGGGCAGGTCACACTGGCCAGGTCATATCTGTGCTGCTGAGAAAGCCCTCTTGACAGCAGGCTTGTCTGTCAAGACAAGGTGTTTGGAGTGGTTCAGGAGCATGCAGAAGACAAGCTAATTGAGCAGTGTGCTGTGGTGCTAAAACTTGCTTCCTTTTCCACTTTTATTTAGGATCTGGGTTCACCTGTAGTTGTGAATTTCAGCTTTCAGCAGTTTTGCGTCTCTGTACATCTATTTTACGTGCAGATTCTGTGCTGTCTTAGGAATCAGCATGGAAGGTTTTTCCCTTAATGTGGACACTGACCATCTCTGGTCTGTTTCAGCACAAGTTGAAATTGGAATGAGCTTCTGGCAACTGAGTGCTTTTGAGATTGCTACCTCTTTGTTAAATATCTTGAGAGAAATTATTAGGGGAAGACAGACAGACAGAGGCGTGACACTTCAAACACTCTGGACTGCAAGTTTTTTTACATAGGAAACAAGGATACAAAAGAGGTCTTGGGAGGAAGACAGAATGTGCTCCTTTGAGAATGCTTTTCAGATAGGAAGCTGCGTGAAAATAGTAAAATGCTGGTATTGTGTGACATAAGTGATTTTTTTTTTTTTATTTTGGTGACTATTATTTTCCCAGTAGTAATGTCTAAAGGCTTCGGTGAAGATGCAGGCTTCTTTATGTCTTCAGACACGTTGAATTTACAATGTATGTATGTATCTGATAGATGAAGAGAGGAAAGAAATGTTATCATGAGGATCAGGGGCAAAGGCAGATTGTGAGATGCCCTCCATGGTCCCATATGAAATCTGTGGCAGCTAAAAGCTCAATCTGTTTCTCGAGTCCTGTGAGTTGATAGCACCATACACCGCTTAGCAGCATAGAGGTCAATCCAGCAATGCTGTGTGAGCCTTTAGCTCCATGATAAACTTTCAGCAAACCCTTTTCCAGTGAGGCTTTTGACATATTTAAAGTTTATTGCATGTACCTTTGTGTTGCAGTTCAGGCCTAAATTTGTTTTATTCTGAAGTTTAAAGATCCTGTCTGACAAAAAGGACATTGATTTTTGGAAAGATTTATAGAATAATGTCAGATGCTGCTATTTAAAAAAAAATGTTGCTGCCTTGCAAAAGTGAATTTCTTGTTTCTTTGTCTAGTAACATATTCAGAGTACTTGAGAGGAAGTTTTGGAATAAGGAGATTTCAGCCCTGAGGGAGTAGTATCCTGTGCTTTCGTTAGGTCATGTCAGGCCATTGTTTTGCTTTTCTTATCATAAAGATCTCCTGTCTTTATTTGTGCTCAGCTGTGGACTTGAGTTTCCTGGAGGAGAGTGAAATAATTAAGAATTAATACTACAAAATCATATGGTCTCTGTTTGTAGCTATGTCTGTTTAGTTGAAGGCCATTCTTATCTGTAGTTCCATATAGTAATAGGTGGTGTAGATACACACCAGTAGTAAGTAGCATCTTGTACCTCTGGTTCTCAGTATAGCTGAAAAGAAATATGATTATTGTCTGTAAGTATGAGAAAACATAGACTGGGAGATTCAAGGTCACTCATCAAGTGGCTGGTAAAACTGGGGTCTTGATCGCTGCTGCTTTTCATCCCTAACTGCTAGCTGATGTTCTCAATGGCTTTGTCTCAATGGCTAGTGGTTTACACATTGGCAGGGTACGGGAAAGGGCATGTTTAATTTACAGCTCTAGATACACCCGCTGAGGAAGACAGTTAGGTGCACAGGGTGGTTTATCAGTAGAAGTTGTCATTAAAGTAGGGTGATTAATGTGGTGCCAGAGAAGGGCATGTGGTGCGTTCTTGCTCGTAAAATCTGTGAACTGCTTCAAAAGGTCATGCAGCCTGAATGCGGTCTTGGTGAGGGGAGTCATGGGAGGAAAAGGGGCATTGCTAGCCTAGATGGAGAGTTTGTATGGCTATGTGGTTGTGTCATGTGGTGGAGGAACACCTCCCTAATGACTAGCTAAATGACGGCTAAAGCATCTCTGTCTTGACTGGTAAATCTGGCTTGTTTCTGGTGTGGCAGAGCTGAGATATTTGATGCGAGCTGTAGCTTTCCTAGTCACAGCCTGGGATGCATGTGCCTGCTTTGAAAATAAGAGAATTTCTGTCTGGCACTGATGGTGAGATGCCTCTCCTCAGAACTAAATTTGCTAAATAGAAGGAGGCATGAGAAGGCGAGGCTTGTTAAGTCTCATATGCATGGGACTTTCACTTTGAAAGGGGTTACTCCATTTCCTCCAAGTCTTCCTCAGGGAAACAGTTTGGATTTCCTAAGCATGTTACCATTGATTCTTCAGTTGTCACTATCTGCCTCTAGATTGTGACTGTAGTTTCTGTCTACCTTATTTCCTGTCAGCTACTGCCACTCTGCTTGCAAGGTGGACTGTGATGCATGCCATGTAGAGAAGACAGCAGAAGTCTTGGTAGGTGCTGGTAGCAGAGGAGGGGCGTCATGGGTGAGCCCATGAAATGTGTAATGTTTGCAGCCCACCAGGTTAGCACAGAAACTGCCTCCTGCACAGAACTTGTTTCTCCAACTAAGGACCAACATGCTCCCTTACAAACAAACATAAATAGATTTCACCTAGGGTATTGCAGTCTTTCCAGGAGACAGATCTGACTGAGAGAAACTGGATTAAAAACTCCTGGCAGAGTTTATGATGAGGATCTCTTCTTCACAAACCA
Organism: Pezoporus wallicus; assembly: GCF_028554395.1. NCBI lineage: Eukaryota > Metazoa > Chordata > Aves > Psittaciformes > Psittacidae > Pezoporus > Pezoporus wallicus. The sequence goes on from NW_026635157.1 coordinate 4,942,933, forward strand.
GAAAGAGATGAAGCTGCACAGCCAATGAATAAATGTGCAGAATCTGAAACTCGCACTTCTGGCTCATCTATCGCATACCATCCTTTTATAGTGTGAGATGAAATCATAGTCATAGAATCATAGAATGGTTTGAGTTGAAAGGAGGGACCTTAAGATCATCTTAAGAGCAGCCTTCTCTTCTCTAGGCTGAACAGCCCCAACTTCCTCAGCCTGTCTTCGTACAGGAGGTGCTCCAGTCCCCTGATCATCCTCGTGGCCCTCCTCTGGACTTGCTCCAACAGCTCCATGTCCTTTTTATGTTGAGGACACCAGAACTGCACACAATACTCCAGGTAAGGTCTCACGAGAGCAGAGTAGAGGGGCAGGATCACCTCCTTTGACCTGCTGGTTGCACTCCTTTTGATGCAGCCCAGGATACGGTTGGCTTTCTGGGCTGCAAGCACACACTGCCAGCTCATGTTCTTTTTCTCATCAACCAACAGTCTCCGCAGGGCTGCTCTGAATCTCTTCTCTGCCCAGCCTGTAGCTGTGCCTGGGATTGCTCCAACCCAGTTGACATGGTTGAACTTCATGAGGTTGGCATTGGCTCACCTCCCAAGTGTGTCCAGGTCCCTCTGGGTGGCCAGCACCAACTTTAAGCTGCCCTCGTCAGATGTGCCGTTGCTGTGTGTCTCAGTGCATAGACGTAATCTCATCCTGAAAAACAGGATTTCACCTTCCACTTACCCTTCTGGAGACAGCTTGTGAGAACAACATGGTACCACAGACTAATCCTGCTTAATGTCAGTTGATTGAATTCATTTTTGAATATAGTACTAAGCCAATTTAATTCTTTCTCTCAGAGCCTGCAGGGACAGTTGTGACTCTCGGATGCGTTTCTGTCTCTGATTAGTGATCACATCTCTCTGTGCTTTTTTAGACCAACTCTCCCTCTTTCTTTTTTTGCTTGTCTCTCACCTGTACTTGGGATGTTAGGGAGCAGAATTTTTTATTTGCATGCTTTCATAGCCCCAGTGTCTATTCTTATATTTGACAACATATGCTGTTTAATGCTTTTTGTTCTCTGAAATGAAAGTTTTGTTCCTGCATCAGGAATAGCAATACATGTTACTGTGAGACACTCTTGGGTTTAGGTCTTGATTTTGGAGGTTGTTTCGCAAAAGTGTTGATCTTCAGAGGGATGGGTATTTGAGTGACCTTCTAGCTCTGAGCTCAAACACCCGCCTCTGGATGATCATTCACATCACAGTCCAAGTGCAACAGCCTCCAGTAATGTTTACTGTCTGTCACTCTCAATGTTATTTTGTGATCACTAAATCCATGAAAATGAAGGGCAGAATTAAAAAAGGGATAAAATTAGTCAGAAAAATAAAGGTCAAAGCAGGTTGTAGTGTGGAAAAGAACAATGCACTTGATTAAGTAGTACTGGTGGGGTGTGTCATGTGAGAGAGAATCCAGTGAGTAGTTTTTGATTTCAGATGCCCTCTGTGCAGGTTATCAAAGAAAATAAAAGAAAAAAATACTGTTTTCCTGGGGATTTTAGTGCATTATTTTCTCTACAGCTCTGGCACATTCCTCAGTCCTGTGCGGCTTTGTGCCAGGGAGTGCCTCTGCTCTGCTGTTTCTGTGTTCCCTGTTGCTGTCAGATGGGAGATCGGTGTGCATCGCTGTGGAACTCCCTGCTGCAGCTTACCCCCTGTTTGCGGTTGTGGGTTTTTTTTTCTCTCATTCTCTTCCTGCTTCCCCTCCCACTGTTGATGGCTTATTTGTGTTCAGACATTAGAAGAATGGAATTGCTGTTATCAGCAATGTAATTCCTGGTTACTGAGAAACTACTGCTGGTGTTCCTTCCAAAGTATTGCTGGAGTGTATGGGGAGAAGTGGTTAGAGAAGAAGCTTGTATTGTAATTGTGTTTGTTCTGTATTTTTCCTTAATTCCTTAAATTTATTGAGGGGAAAGGAGAGGAAAGTTGTACTTGATCATTAATCACATTTTTCTTTCATTTAGAATATATTTTTCTGAGAGTTTATTCACAGCTATATTTTTTCTTTTAAATTAGAAGCTATAGTTTTTTTGATAATACATAATAAAATATGTATCTAGGGAGTTTTTGAGGCTTAATACTTAGCCCTGATTTTAGTAAACAATTCAGTGCCTATATACAATCAATCTAAGTACTTGGTTTAGATACTTTGTCCATTTTGTAAGTCCTTATTAATTTTTCAAATGAGAAAAGAGTATTTATTGAAGAATTGCCAAAATCCTGGTAAGTCCTAGAGCACAGCAGTGGTTTTATAGGCACATGTTTGCAAGGCCTCTTCAGCCCTGTTGAAAATATGCTGTGTACATTAATATGGATATTTATAATGCAGAATATTGCATATTTGCATCTTCAGTGTTGTACTTTGTTGTGAGGAAGGACTTTTTTGGGGTATGAGAGTAACTTATCTGTAGATTAGTATGTATAAATGCAGTTTTAGGATTGTCTTAAGACCAGTAGACACATTTTTGAGAAGTGATAGCACACCTACGTGTAAGCAAGTTGGCAGCAAAAATTACGTTTCTGCTTCCATTAATTTTTCTAACTGTGCCTAATTTTTGCATTTCCTTATAACATGGCTTGTGAAAATGAAGGTCTTAATTGATGGCACTGGAGATTACCACTAACCACAGACAATAAACAGTTTTGGCAAGAACTGCGTGTCTTTTCTTACAGTTCTCTCTTTCTGTAGAGACGACATTGATTTGTACGGTTTAGTTCCCAGTCTTTCTCCCAGCGCTGGATCCCTAGTGTATTCCTGTCAACACTAGCTATTTCCGTAATTGCCAGAATCATGTACGTAAATACCTCCGATACTGTTTCCATTTTCAGATTTCACCACACCTTCCATGCTTCTGCTTTACCTTGAAAGACTTTGCCGTTGCCTTAAAGAGGCTCTTCTAGGACTTGCAATTTCTAAGTGTATTTTGGAGGCTTTGGTGTTTTCTTCTCCCCAAAGGAAAGGCTCTAGGAAGTCTCTGCCAGAAAGGTATCTGTGACAGACCTTGAAAATTGTCAGGCTCATGTGTAGTGCGGTTGACTCTTAATTAGTCCCTCCTGCTCCATCAGAAGTGTTTTCTTTTGAGCAGTTTTGGCTTTCTCCCACATGGTCCCTGAGATCCCTCCATCTCAACTGTGAGCAGAGAGGCAGTGAAGGCATGACTTGCGGCCTTGAAAATCTGCTTTGGACTGGTCAAGAAAGACTCAGTGAAAGAATCTGAGCAAAAGGGGTCAAATGGAGAATTAAAAACTCATTTCCAGCAGGGTACAGAGCAGCAGGAAGCCAGTGGTAGCTGGCTACCAAACTGAATTAGGTTTGAACTGATTCACAAGAGATGGAGGACTGTTTCACTTGGTTCCATGTGTCGCGATATATTTCAGTTCACAATGTAGCTACTTTGTGATCATTCTTTTTGATTTAGGACTTCCGGCATAGAGAGTTTATTTTCCAAGAGTACTGTTAGGAGGGAGCAAGAAAAATGTGAAGGAAAAATGTTTAAATAAACTATTCACCTGAAAAGTTCTGGTAGTTTTTTAGGAAGTAAATGAACTGATGCAAGGTAAATGATTAGATGTAGTCATTAGGGACACATTGAATAAATAACTCCAAAGAAATCTGCAACCAGAAAAAGAATGAGTTGCATGTCTTGCTGTATTTTCCTGTTGAAGACAGCTGGATATATTTAGCAGCATCCTTTTTTAGGGAGGTTGCTGCAAATGATTTTTCTGTGAGGGAAGATTCTCTTTAAGCCTTCAACAGGTTGAGAAAGAATTGTACTTGTAGGTAAACCAGAGTTATTAGGAAGCAAATTTAAGCAGTTCAATAGAATGAATCTAGCCAACACTCAGAAAAATGTCTGTTTTAAGGAAATTACTTTATAACATTAAGACTGGATCTGAAAAATTAGGGATATATGTTCTTTAAAAATTCTAAGTGTATTTTGCAAGTTAAAACTGTGCACCAAATCCCGATAACGCTGTCTCATTCTTTTGTACTGTCTATCTGGGAATGCAGATGCCTGGTCATCTTTTGGCATTTCTGAAAGCAAGGGCCTGGTGAGCCCTCTTCATGTGCTTTCTGGCAAAACTCCCCAGGCGGATTTGTGCTCTGAAGCCCCTGTGAGGTCAAAAGCGCTGCCAGTTTGGTGGTGTTTCAGCCACCCTGCAAGCTCCCACAGCCAGTCAATTCAGCTCGTGCTGGGTCCTCTGCCTGTCCAGGGCTGCAGCCCTGCCAGTGGCATTTGTCTGGTCCTCCTGATGTCAGCCAGCATGTGCAGTTACTTACTGGTAGCCCCAGGCTGGATTTACATACATCAGATCTCCATGAGTTTCCCGTTGAGCCTTCCATAGCTTGAGCAGTCAGAGGGGGCTGTGAGTGAAGAGGAAGGAGCCACTGCTGGGGTTACAGAGTGGAGGCAGGTGAGTGAATGAGATGGTGCCTCAGCCTCAGCCAGTCTGTTGCAGCTGGGAAGCATGGGAATCTCCTCAGCCCCAGCACAGAGCTAGAGGAGCTGCCCACCTGCCTGCCTGCTGGGGAGAATGGTGCTCTCCCCAGTGAAGGGGAATGATGCTGAAATCCTGGTGATTGAGCAGTGCCTTTACGCACTATTAGCGGTTGCTGCTCCACCGTCTTGCTTACTACTGCTGGATGCTGTGGCCCAGCAACTCACCTCAGCCTGCCATTTAACTATGGGCATACTGAAATATATATGTCCACTACTTTGTGCTGACTGTGTTTGCCAGCTTGTATTTATACTGTTTCAGAGCAGGCAAACATTAGGTATTACATATTAGCATCCTACTTACGGGAAGTGAACCCTTTACCGATAATTTTTTGGGTTGTTTTGTTTTGATCAGGGAGTATGTTCTTTACATACTTAATATAAATGTTTACATGGTTTTACACTTGTTGAAGACCAAGTAGAGAGCATAGACTTTGTCTGATGGCGACTTCTCATCACCATGGGTGTGTCTGTACATGTGTGTGTCTGGGTGTATTTATGAGTATCCTTCAAGTCATATTATTTACATTTTCAAAATAAAGAGAACTCAATTAATCTGCCTTTTGTATCAATAACTGTGTTTTGTTGCTTTATCCACACCCTCATGCATCACTGATGAGTCAATACAATTAACAAGCAAGAGTTTCTTAATTCTTGTTTCAAACACTTATTTACAGGGATATGTCATCCGAGCAAGTTTTTTTTGTTTAATGCTGTAGGCTTTTAGGTTGCGTGAACCTGTGTTTGTTCCAATCAGTTGTGATTTTACTATTTGTTTTAGAAAGAAAAATCCTCTTCAGCTCTTAAAGCGAAAAGTTTGCTTGTTTGCTACCATGTGTCTTGTCATTGGAGACAATGCTGCCAGTACAAGCTCATTTTCCATATCTGCACTGGCTGCCTACGGCATATATCAAAACTAGTTGTCATTGCTTTGATAGCATGCCTGAAATCTGGTCTGGGGCAGTGGGCCTTTTGTTTGGCTATAGCAGGACATTTTTTACTTGCCATCATGAGCAGCAAAATGTTTTCCATAAGCCTGGGAAAGGCACAGACCTGTTAATGCAGAGAAGGAATACGTGAAAACACACAAATGTATTAGCAGAGCTTGATGTAAACCTCTGAACATGATGAACTTACTATCTGGATTTGTTATGCTTGCAGGTGGGCCCCTCTTCTGATATGTGATCTACAGGGAGCTGCTCTGAATCGTACGATGACAATGTTATCACTGCCACATCTCTGGGAACCAGTTATTCATAAGTATACGGTATGTGAATGTCTGCATCTTACATTAACCATTGCTTGTTGGAACAACGCAGAAACAATAATGTGAAGGTGCTAAAAGTCACTGAAGTAAATGTTAAGCCACATGTATAATCAGTTACACCGAGCTGTTCCAGCAGATGTTTATCTACTAGGCCTGGTCTATATGCAGAATAGTGAGCTGTTTTAACTTGAAAATGTATTTATTCACAGACACTGGTAGAAACATTCCACCATTATTTCCTTTGGATGAAGTTATACTGGTACAGTGGCGATATGTAGATATTCAGACTGTTACTCTTTTACTCAAGCCGGGGGGGGGTGGTAACAGTAGCAGGAAGGTTCTGTACTTTGACTGTATTGCTGCACATAAAGCAGTACTATTTTTGCATTTAGAAAAGGTCTTTAATTGCTTTTCTCCTTCATTCCATTTTCAATTTCTGGTCAATCTAAATTAGATTAATTTCACACACCAGTGAATCCCTAAAGAAGTGTAAATTAACTCCATTTTACCAAACTCAGCCAGATGATGGCAGTTATTTCCTTGATGCTTAGCTTTACATCACCCACCATCTTTGACCAAGATTTCAATAGGAATTAAATCCATATATTGAGCCTTTTTTCCTCCTCCTGAATAAGGAATTGGAGACTGAAACCTAGATCTAGTGAAGGGAGGCTATTTAATTTCTGGGCTACAAGGCCAGAAACGTAAGGTCACTGTAGCTGGAATGTTTTTCTCTTCTACTGTTCTGGCTTGAAACTGTTAACACACTCAGGTCCTGTAAAACCATGAGCAAACTGGTTTTATGAGAGTGGTTACATCATTGTTTTATGTTCTGAAGCAGTTCATAGCACACCACATAACTGTTTGCATAGAGCATCTTCATCTGATTTATAGCCCCACTGCAGCTCCCACCGAAGCTGGTGGAAAAATGTTTCTTCTTGCTGATGGGAGTTGAATTGTACTGTATGTAACACCTGAGACTTTTGTTTAAGTAGGGTTCCCTGCATGGAATTTTTTCTTGCTAATCAACCACTTTGTAGAGATTAAGTGTTGCAGATACAAGTGTAAAACAGAATTACAAGGAAATGGATTCCTCAGATAAGCTAGAAGAGGATTCAATTATTGAAAATGCTCGTCTAGCTTCAGAAGTTATAAAGTGATGAGGAGACATGAGTGTTTGCCCCAAACATATATATCTGTTTAATGTGCTGTATTTATATATGTATTTGGAAGGCAATATTTGTTGTAAATGATTTGCTGCTACATCAGTGATGTGAGAGTTGGGAAAGGAAAATGAAAGTCTTACAGGGAGCAGAAAGGGAAAGGTCATGCTTTAGCGATCAATTCGGTGTGTTTGGGAGGGTAGTTCACAACTCAGGTAACTTGTGTGCTAAATGGTGAGGAGGTTTCCAAATCTGGCTGGTCTCTGGGCTGGTTCAAAGAGAACCTCCTGCAGGCGATAATCTCCCACTGAAGTGAGCAAGCATTCATCCTGCTTTGCTGGGCTGGCCTGTGCAGCCACCCTCAGTAACTGCTGCTGGCCAAATACCATTAACAGTACCTTTTGTAGACTTCTCTGCGTTTGTTCCGATGTCTCCTCTATCCGTGTCTAAGCACCTTTTCAGGAAGGCTGTACAAACAATGATGATCTCTGTTGCTCATGTTCTTGTGAGTGGATGAATTTTTGAACATTCAGAATTGTTTTTGATACACATTTTTGTAAATAAGTAGGTTTGGTGTGCGCGTGAGCGCTGGTAATGGAAAGCTGGTTTGAAGAGTTTTGTGTTCGGCAGGGGCAGAGGTCTGGAAAGGACCCAGCAGGCCAGCTGGTCTGCCTTCCTGCCACCACAGCTATCTCGTCACAAAAAGCATGACTGCGTCTTGGTTGACATTTTCGCTTTTTGATGGAATGTGGCTTTTCGCCGGTGGAGGGGACCTGTCAGAGAGCCAAGCGCAGGTGGCAGGGAGAGGCGGTTGTTTGAGTGGTGACCCCTTGCAGCTCTCCGTGTTCCCTGGGCACAAAGAGCAAGCTGCCATCTCGCTGCCATGCTTTTAATGAGCTGTAGAGCAAGGGATAGTGTGTCTCACACTTTGTGAGGCTTCTTCTGATACACATTAATAACCTTCATGGATTTGCCATCTACCCAAATCAAAATGAAATTTCCTTTGACTGCTGAACGCAGGAGTGAGAGGAAAGCAAAGGTTTTTGTGTTTGTTTTTCCTTTTGGGTGTTATTTTAGTTTTCCTCTTTTGCCAGTTCTCATACAGCATTGCAAACATTTCAGGAAACTAATCTGCAGGAGCACCGCTCATAAAGGCTCGTCCTGCTGGAGGAGGAGGCTCTGCTTATTACAGAAAAGCTTCAGAGGCAGTCACAGCTGAAAAGATTACACGCTTCCACAGGAAATTAAATTTGATGTAATATAGTGAAAAAATGACAAAATGGAAAGGGCATATATAATATATTTGTGTTTATGAAGTGGTAGAAAAATGAAAATTTGAGAGCCAACAAAGTGCTTGTCCTTTGGATATGGATACAAAATTCCCAACAGTTGTTTAAAAATTTGGCTCTCCACTTTCCTCTGCCCTCTCTCGGTGCTGTTATCTCAGTGGGGAAAATCATTAACATCTTGTAAGATCATGTGAACTTTTGGGCATGTGAGATTATAAAATGTTTAAAACAAGTTTCAGAGCAGTCCTATGGAGTCTAGTTAGGTTGCATTCTTCAGGAGAAGGTGCATACGTGACACCAGACTGGGAATGAGAAGCAAGAGCTTCCTTCTTTGCTTTATCCTTCCACTTGGATGTGCAGTGCTGGCAGAGGAGGAGGCCTTGCTACCCTGTCTGCCTGCGCTCCTCTCCGAGGCACGGTGTGGTGCTTGCACTGGAAGTGGTGGGTGAAGTCCCATCCCTGCCCTAGCCACCAGCCTCTGGTGGCAGGTGCGGTCAGGCTGGGGACCCACTGGGGGCCATTCAGGTGACACACGTGCAGAAGAGATCTGTTTTATTCCGAGGTCCTTGCAGCTTGTCTGAGGTGCAAGGAGATGATGCGTCCCCTCTTCTTCTCCAGCTCAGGGTCAGCGTAGGCACTATGATGAGCTGGGCTTTCTCCCAGCCAGGTGCTTCATGGCAAAATATAGGTTTTCTTTCAAAAGGGACAATAATAACTTGCAGCGTTTTAATAATTTTTCCTATAAGATCTTGTTACCTGCAGTTGGAAAGAATAAGCAGGACTCAGGCAGATTTAACTTTATTAACCATCATAAATCCTTTCCCTTTTGACTGTAATCAGTCCCTGGAGTCCTTTTAATGCTCTTGACATTGCACTGGCCTTTCATCACAGCACAATATACATTTTCCTGTAACTAGAAAACTGATGGTGGGAGCCTTACGTAAACCTGGGGTAATGGATGCAGCAATGGGGATGTTCAACTGTCAGAGGGAGGAGGAGAGGGAGCTGATTCTGCCAGCGCAGCTTTTCCCTCTGCGGAGGGCAGGAGAGGGGACTTGAAGGCACAGGCGGCTGTGGGGTCTAGCGTGCACCCCCTAGTGCCTGGGGACAGGGACTGGCTGTTTTGCTTTGGTCCAGACAGATAGAGAGACAGTGGTGCTGTTCTGTCTTCTGCTGGTGAGTGGGGGGATGCCGGGGCCAAGCCCTGTCTCAGAAAGCCCGTCTGTGAGCAGCCCTCAACCCATGTCCCCAGGACAGTGAGCTGCCAGCCCCCACTGACAACCATCAGACTGACCCAGCCATTGGGAGCTGCTGGCCAGGAGGAGGTTGCTTGTGGCGCAGGGATCCTGCAAACCTGCTCTGATGGAGGTGAATGGATCTTTTCTGTGACAGGGACAGCACTAAAAGGAAGGAGTGTTACCAGGTGGTCGAGGGGCAGGCACCTAAGCAACAAACGCCACCTTCATAAAATAACTGCCTGGGTTATTGCTTCTCTGTCCAGCCTGCACACAAAATCCTCCAGAAAGCGAGAGGGGAATTCCCTGGTTGGTAGTCTGTCTGTCTCTCTGCTGTCCAGGAATTCATGGGATGGAGAAGGCATCCCAAGAATCTGCCCCCATATGCAGGGAAGCTAAATTCCCTCTTGTTTTTCCGTATACACAAGTCAGCAAGTTTCTTCAGCAAATGCTTTAATTTTAAGCTTAATACTATGCAAATATTTAACTTTGGACAAAAAAGCCTCAAGCTGGCTTCAGACCATGGAGTGGCTTCCAGCTGTTCCTGCAGGTACAGATCCAATGTTTACATACACGAATGAGTATTTGTTTATTTATTATGGTAATCTTTTTATAATGAACCTGGATATTTGTGTACCCTGGTATTGCTTTGAACATAAAAATCTCTGTATTTGCAATGTGTGTACAGCCATTTTCAGAAGCTTTGGCAAAAAACTCAGACCTGCTGAAAATAATCACTGTAGGCTGCATTTCTAGGTGATGGAGTTGTACCGACTAATGTTTTCTGTAACTGAAGTGTCCGGAGCTGTGCTCACCATCGAAAGCCCGTCAGCCTAGGTTATGTAAAAGAGGTGTGGAAAGATCCAGTGCCTGCTGCAGGAGCTTTACACTGTAATTTGTTTGGACGAATGGGTATAAAATCATATTCAGAAGGAGTGTCAAGAGCGTTAGTAATAAAGATTGTAACTAGGTTTCAAAAATCAGCTGGAGTGCTATCTTGATATATAATACTTTGCTGTATCAACATATATTTCATATATGTATGTGTTCTCCAGCCCTCATCTCAGCTGCTGCATGCCTGCAAACAGCCACTTATTAAAAAGGAAAAGTCCATAGTCTTGTGGACCTTCTAGAATGTCCTCAGTATGTGAGCTGTTGACTTCATAAAGATGAGAATAGCTATGTCAAATGTGTTCCATTTGCATGTGGCAAGATGGAAAAAGCTAACTCTCTGTGAGGACGAGCAGACAAGAAAGACACCGAGTGCCTTAAATACTAAAGGAGTTAATGCTATGCAGTGATTTTGCTTCTGTTATAGGAAGTGTAAGAACAGTATGCTTCCTGGCGTACATCTCCATCTAAACTGCAAAGGTTTCAATTCCATGGCAACACGAAGAGCCCAATTGTGCTGAAGGTGTATGTATTAATGCATTCAGAGTGAGGGGTTGGGAGTGAGCTGGGAAAAAATAAAACATGCCAAATGTTTCCCATTTATGTATTTATATACAAAGTAAAGCCTTTGTTCATAGAAAATCAGAACTGATATGAATACACCTCTGCACCCCCCTAATTCTTCCTGATTCTTTTTTACATGTTTTCTTCTCAGGCAAAAAGCAAACGAAGAGGCTGGGTTTGGTTGTTTTTTTTTATTTTTTATTCTATTTTATATGACTGTGAGTGCAGCAGCACTTGAATGTTGCAAGAAGAATGCTATTAATTCCTGAGACTGTTGTATATATCCCTGGAGAGAATGACTGGAGGGGGAGTATTTTTTCCAAGATGTACTGCTTAACAGAGCGGGGAGAAGCAGAGTTTGAGGGGTTTTATTATTACTGTTTTCCTTAATCTTTTTGATCTGCCTTCTTTCTGCCTTTCTCAAAATCCACCTCAAGTTTCCCCCACCTCTCATGGCTGAGGAGCAGGAAACAAGACTGAGCTCTGTTTCCTGACATCCAAAGAAATACAAAAGTACAAGGAAACAGTGTATTTTGTTTTGCCAGCTGACTGGGATTCTCAGACCTGCACTGGGAAGGCACCTGCTCCCAGGCAGGGCAGGAGTCACCCCCTGGGCAATTGGCCTGGGAATAACCAAGAGCTGATCATTATATGAATTTTATTTGATCTGCTTGGTTGACTGTGTGAATGTAGGATGGGAGATTGTGACAAATGTATTTTGCTCTGGGTGAAGAACTGCCTAAGGTGAAGTTCAGTGTCAACACTGGTTCTGCCAGCTGTGCTGATGGGGAGATGAATTGCAGATTTCCAAAGTTTAAAGTCAGACTGGGCAGTGGGGGAACCTCCAGATGTTGGTATTTCTGAGGCTAACAGCAGTGCTAATCTGGTATAGTAAAGCTGACAGAAACTGGCAAGTTGAGCTGGATTTACAGCTGCTCTGCGTTGCTGAAACAGGCAAAGGAGCCAGAATATATCAGTGGATCTGGCCTATAGATTTCAGCAAGGTTTCTCTGTTTAACTGGGAGAGAATATAGCTCTGCAGTTGGAAGTTGGTCAACTGCTCTCTTGCTGTGCCAGAAGGAATAAAATTCGTCTCTCTCTCTTATCTGTATCCTTTTCTTTTTTCTTTTTTTGACTAGCAACAGGATTTTTATTTTTTTTTCCCTTGAAAACAAGACTTGCTTTCATTGAAGTGGGAATCCTAACTTTGAGATTCTAGCTGGGGGAGATTTGTCCCTGTTCAGGAGACCAGTGCAACATGGGTAAATCTTTTCTAAGGAAATAAATGGAATTGAAATGATTAAATGACCCTGTCTTGGTATTCCACAAAGGGGTGGGTTTCACCCTCAAGGCAGCAGAACTGCAAAGAAAAAAGGTGTCATTTTTAATCAGCTACTTTCTGAGGGTGAGCAGCTCTGGTAAGCCTGAGCCACTTGCTAATGCTGCATTTGACGCTCTCCCAAATTCGTTGCCATTGTGGCTTCTAGTTTCTGCATATCCCCCAGAACAAAAAAACAGACATAGCTCATTAAATACTAGCATATGCTTCCCAAATTATGTGGCATCTTCATTTTCCTGACTTTTGACAAAGGGACTGTGCATACAACCCTGAATGAAGTGTAATACGGAGAGAGGAAGAATTCCTCTGTAGGTGTTCCGACCTGGCATAACCCTCCAAACAGGAGAGTTGCTCTTTGCCAGCACCTTCCCAGTGGAGTACCTCATTCAGCTTGGCAGGAAGGATGAAGAGAAAGCACAAAGAGGAGCATCAAAGAAAGAAGGAGGAGAGAAATCAAGGACAGGAAGAGTGAGGAAACAGAGCAAAGGCAGAAGGGCGAGCAGAGAAACAACAGGGGGCTGGGAAGAGCACAACACAGGAAAGAGATGATGCTCTGGTCCCTATGAGAGAAAAGTTGTTTTTCAGATGTAGTGTAGACCAAAAAAAAAAAAAAAAGTAAGGGCAGAGAATTAAAATACATGAAGTGGGAAAGGAGGATATCACAGTGATGAGGGAGTGGGAATGCTATTGACATGAACAGAAAAATACAGAAAGCACACAGATTAATTTCATACACTGGTCCATCCGGTTTTGAACAGCAGCTGCCAAGTTTATAGCATCAAAAGCTTGTGACTTTCTCCATGTGGAGATTTTGAGGGCCAGTGGGGAGCAATTGGGGTGCATTGTGAGGCTGCTGCAGGTACCAGAGTGGGTGGTTGGAGGCAGAGATTTTCTGTGCACTTTGACTGGAAGCCTACAGCCAGTATGAATATACCTGAGGAAAACTGCTCATCCTGCATTTGAAGACTGGCAGTTAGGAAAATGTGTCTAGTTCTCTCCAAGGGTATCTGAGGAAGGGCTGTTGCAATTCCAGCTGAAATAAGGGCTCCCTCTAGATCGCTCTTCTTCCGCTTGCTCAAGCTATCTAGGCTACCAGAAATAAACAGCTGAATGGAAATTTTAGTTCTGGCTGTGAAAAGTAGCTTTTGAATGAATGCTACATCAAATAATGAAAGTCTTCTTTCCGCCTCCTCTCCACCTACCTTGCTCCTAAACGTTAACATTGCATGTCACTTGAGCTAAGTTCAGTGTCAGACTCACCAGATACTGCTGAAAAAAACACCCCTCTTTTGTGGCAAGCTGGAGATGATGAGAGGCTTGTGGTGTTTTCCTTTTCAATCTCTGCTTCGCTGGGAGCAGCTGCTGAGGCTGCGTGAAGCTGTCTCCTTCCCACTCTCCTAAACTTGACTCCTAAAAATGCTTCTTCCTCAATGGCTTTGCTACTTCTCTGAAGGAGGCATGGCTTGGCCTACTTTGGGCAGTCATTTGTTAGGGAATGTCTTCTCAGATTGTGGTGACTTCGGCACGACAGGAGGCTGAAGAAGATTGCTATGGAACAAGTCATGGGCACTGCTAGCTGATGCCATCTGTGCCATTTGGAAATCATTACTTAAGCATGAAAGAGAAGAAAAGGATCAGGAACGATGAGATCTAAACCCTGCCCAAAGCCCCAAACCTCCAAATGATTTCTGGCATTTCTGCTTCTTGTTTTCTACACATTTGAGCTATACTTGTGTTGTATTTTTAAACTTTACTCCAAAATTGAATGGGTGAGAAATACCGTTTCTCTAAAACAGGTTGTTTTGTGGGAAGTGGCACCAGTATGTGTTCTCCCTGGACTTCTCACCCACCTCCTTCATGTCACTGCCAGCACTCCCTAGGTGGCCGTGCAACACCTGAGAGCTAAGTGTGGGACATTGCTCTGGCTTTCCTCCTCAGAGCCAGCTACCAATTTTCTCTAGATTTGTGGCAATGTAAACAAGGAAATAGAGTGAAATTTGTTGTCTAAGAGGGAAGATACGAATGTGTGTAGAGGTGGAGAAATGTGCATTCCAATAGTGGAGAAGAAGAATGGTTCTCATGGTCATGTCTGGTATGTGGTAGTGGTATATGCAGTATGTGGTAGTATTTATGATAAATGTGAATGCTTTTATGGTAAAAGCATGGGGATCTGAGCTTACCTAATACTAATTTTTCCTCCCATAAAGAAAACAAGAGGCGAAGTGGCACAAGAAGGAAATGGTGAAAACAAACCTTTTGACAGTGAGCAGAGTCTCACTGCCATTGGTGGAGTAAGTAGGGATGCTCATTTATTGCACTAATGTTATGCAGAGATGTGCTGATACTTGCTTATTTTGATTAGCACTGAGAAACAGAAGCAAAAAATTGAATGTGGCTTTGGGATGCTGTAGTACAAGGCTGAATCACCTGAAATCAAAGCCCATTCGAGGTCAAAATATGATGCATGATGTTTGTCTAACCCCAGATTTCTCAACCTGTATCTGAATTTATTTCTCAGCTGTTAGAGAAAAATCACCCTTTTCACAGATCCTGTGTGAGTAGGCATTTCTGCACTACAGGAGTTTTTTTTCTCTTCCTTGCCTTGGTGTCCAGTCCAGCAATGAGGAATCAGATTTGACCCTCAGTGTTTGTTTCAGGCCCTGTGAGTTCTTTTGCAGCAGTAAAACAATTATATTTGGTAGACGCACTAGTTGTTTGCTAATTTGTTTATAATCAGTTTTCCAAGAGGTTGCTTTGATGTGGGAGGAACTGAATTCTTTGGGTGCAAATGCTCGTTGCTGACTCTCTTCTTAGTCATTAAGAGGTGTTTTTCACATTAAGGCGCCTTTACTTTTAAGGGAAAATGTCAAGCATCTTCTGATACCAGACATATGAAATGTGTGGTTGCCTAAACAGAAACCGTTTGCTAAGCAGCAGCATGTGAAGGAAGGAACAGCTAAGACCAGCCCAAGCCTTTGTTGACCTACCAGGGAGAGGCCAAACAGCCCCCTGTCTCTTCTGGCTGCGCTGCTGCTTGCAGCCCAGACGACCTGAGACCCCATGGGTGCTGGTTGCTGCTACCGACCTACATCCCTGCTGATATGCCTCTATGCTGAAGATGTCACCATTCTTTTAAAAAGAAAAAAGAAGAAAAGTAGAAAAAAAGTGTCGTCTTTTTTTTTTTTTTTAATTCCCTTGCCACCTTTTTATATTTTCCCACTGCAGCTCTTTTAAGGCTCCCTGCCTCTGCAGTTCTTGCCTTTGTATAGATTATTTTTGGAAACTGGGGAACCAGGAGGAGGGATGAAATTTAGGGGAGTTAACTGCAGTAGAAGTAGAAAGCTCTTTCCCTTGGTGTGCTCTTTCATCCCTCTCCTTTCTTCTCATGACCTCCATGGTCTGATCCCCATTTCATTGCTTGTTCCAGGGCAAACCATAGCCGTTGCTCTTTGTGCGCAGTGAGTGATCTCTTACAGCACGGAAGAATGCCAGTTTTGCAGGCTGTACTCACTGCTTCTTCCCTACAGTGGACATAGTTTCTCTTCTCTTTTCTGGGTCAGCCAGTTGGCCAAGAAGTGGTAGGTGGTCAAGTGGAGTTTTGAGAGCTGTGACATACTGGTAGCACTTCAGAGGTTAAGTGCCTTACGGTAAGTTATATGCAGAGAAGAATGCATTTCCTCTTATTTTCTCAGTGGGGCAGCCCCATCAAGGTAGTTGGCTCTTTCTTGAAACCTTGGCATGGTTTTGCATCAGAAATGTTGCATGCAAAGTTACCAAACTTTGCAAGAAAAAACAATTTTTTTTAGAAGACTGGAAGACAGTGGCTGAAGCCTGACCTAGCGGTGAGACTTGGAGCTCACCTTTTGGCTCTGGGACATGGGGTAGGTGTTGGTGAGCCTGGATCCTCGAACCATCTGAGCTCTTCTGCATGGAGATGGTCACTTTGCATCATGCATTTTGAATGCAAAAATGTAAGGCGGAATTTTCTGTGAAGGAGCACCCAAAAAGCTGCTTTTTTTCTGTGTAGGTTTTCTAAAATCACCAGTGCATAGAAAGACATTGACCATGCAGTAGGTCAGGCTGCCCTTTTGATAACTAAGGCAGTATTCGGATAATTGAGATTCCTGTCATTGCCTGTGAAAATTTGCTGATGTTTACACTTCTGTCAAGCACTGAAGTCACACCATAATATTTATTGTGGGATCTTGCAATGGATTTTAAAATAGATCAATATCATAGCACAAAGTGAGAATTTTCCTCATTTTTTCTATGGCTATGAAAATGCCTAAATTGCAGTATAGTGCAGTAAATGTTAAACATTAAAAGCTGGTTTTGTGTGTACTGATCAGAGTAGATTGGTAGAGCATGAAGTAAGTTGATTTTGGTTGGTAAAGGTGATAGGAGTATGGTGGAAATCAAAGCGGAGGAGGATTGTAGACTCAAAGCATCTTTGAAGTTTGGGTTTGGGTCAGCAACATAACAAGAAGCAATAAACCTAACTTAAAAAAAAAGCCATGAGGCAGATGATTCAGTACAAGAAACTCCACAACTGATGGAAGAAATCAGCCAAATATAGAGGGAATGAAATCAAGAGAACATGAAGTACTGTCTTGAAACTACCATGCTATGGCAGAGATCAATTAAAATGTGCAGAGTGGTTCTGCAAAATGTTCACTGTAGGGAAATCGCTGTTTCCCGTAGATTCTAGGAAGGAGTGCTGGCACACTGCCGGCAGGGATTTGTTTTCACCCAGCCCTGGTGCTTGTGGCTGGCACTCAATGAAATCTTCCAGGGTAAATTATTTATTTAATTAAGAATGGCCACAGTTGCACTGAGAGACTGGCAGCACAGCAGCAGGAAATCTGTTAGAGATTAAGTCTCACTTCTTGCAGATAGCCTGCTTACGTATACTATAAATAATCAAAATCATAAACAAGTGTACGTTGGCAGTTTCATTTAAGCTTATTCACAGCAGTTCATAATACTGAATGCAGTGGTATAGTCCTTCTAGTTTCTTAATTAACTAGCCCAGAGGCTTGTGCAGCAAGCTAAGACATCAGATTGTTGCTATCTGAACTTTCGAACTTTTCATAAGGAAAGGAGACGTCAGTAAGAGGAGAGTCAAATTTACAAGTGCGTAAGCATGAACAACCGAAAAACTTTCATTTCAGTAGGCATTCCATAGAAGTGAAGAGAGAAGTCCCCCTCTTATGCCAACTAGGCAACATAATGCTTTCTTCTTGGTTTAACATATTCCAGAGGTAACAGTTATAGCTGTGGTTTGAGGGAGTCCCAGAAAGACAGGAATTTGAGTATAACTAATGAATCTGTCACGTGAGGAGAAATCCCTGGAGTGTCTCTACCACATTCCATATTGTTCTAAGTATTGCTTTTTTGTTGTTTTTTTTTAAGGTGAGGCAATGTGATTTAGTAATTGTGCTTTTATCAATAAATCAGATTTTGAAGAATTCAGTCTGAGTTTAATCCTTGCTTTCTTTCCATGTTTGTTGAGTATTAAGAAAAACAGTCTTGCAAGAGGAAAAGGAAAGCACTCGGGGATTTAAGCTGTGCAGTTTGGTGTTAAGGAAGAACATTGGCAAAGGTTTTGAAATATACCAGAAATGCGCAGTTTTTAAACATTGGACTTTTTGGGTTTTGGAACTGCTGAATAAGCAAATCATCACAGAGCTAAATTCACCTTCCAGGGGCAAGTTCCCCTTTCTGGGGGGGCCAGCAAGCAGGCTGCCAGCAGCTAAGGTGGGGCTCTTTCCTTTGCATGGGGTGGTTTTGAACTTCCGTGCTCTTCCACCTGCACTTCCTCTCCCATCCTGCTGGCTGCCTGATGGTTCTTGCTGAAGCTGTTGACAGCAATGTCTGAAACACCCCTCCACTTTGACAGGTTGGCTTTTCTGCCTCCAGTGCTGCCAAAACTTGGAATGAGTGGATGGTTGGGATTTGAGGAAGGGTTTCCCACTCTCCTGGCTCTGGCTTCATGTGCTGGAAGGGCTGCTCTTGCTACCTGTCCTCTGCAGCCATCTGCCTGAGCCCATGCTAGGCTTGTTTGGCAGCTTGCTTGGGCTGGCTGAGGGTTTTTGTTGGGTTAGCACCTTAGACTGGTTCCTCATGGACACAGACAAACTCTAGAGCTGGCTCCTGAGTGTGATACGCCACACCTGAGCTTGGAGGAGGTGGTCCTTGAATACTGATAAGCTTTCTTGGGCGCCTCTTCCCTCCAGGTCTTTATCCCATGGTACTCTACAAAGCACATCCCTGAAGAGGCCCAAGTCTGCTCTCCTGAAGACCAGGGTAGCAAGTTTGCTGTGTGCACTCCTCACTGCCCTAAGGACCTTGAACTCCACTGTTTTGTGGTCACTGAAGCCGAGGCTGCCCTCAAGCATCACATTCTCTGCCAGCCCCTCCTTGTTGGTGAAGACAGAGTCCAGCATAGCCCCTCTCCTCATTGGTTCATCTATCATTTGGAGGTGGAAGTTACCATCAGTGCATTCCAGGAACCTCCTGGATTGCTTGTGCCCTGCTGTCTTGTCTCTCCAACAGATACCGGGGGGGTGGTTGAAGTTTCCTTTGAGGCTGCACCTATCTGTATATAGAGGGCCTCATCAACTAGCTCTTCTTGGTTCAGTGGCCTGTAGCAGACCACTGTAATGTCACCTGTTCCTGCCCTTTTTTTAATCCTGACCCATAAGCTCTCAGTTGAATCCTCATCCAACCCCAGGCAGACCTCTGCACACGCCAGCTGATAGTTGACATAGAGAGTGATACCCCTTCCTTGTCTCCCCTGCCTGTCCTTCCTGAAGGGCCTATATACTTTGATTCCAACACTCCAGTCATAGGAGCTGTCCCACCATGTCTCCATGTTGCCAATAAGACATAGCCATGCGGGTGTGCGCACGTCTCTAATTTCTCTTGTTTATTCCGCATGCTGTATGTGTTTGCATAGAGGCATTTCAGTTGAGTCCCTGATGAAGCTGGATTACTTAGGAAAGATATTGAACAGTATCAGTCCCAATATGGACCCCTGAGGGGGGTCACTGGATAATGATCTGCATTTCAACATGATCTTAAGGTCCTTTCCAACCCTAATTATTCTATGATTCTATGATTCTGTGAGCTGTTGACTGCAACTCTCGTGATATGGCCATCCAGCCAATTACTTATCTATTGAATAGTCCATCTCTCAGATCCCTATCTCTGCAGTGTAGAGAGACAGGGATGTCATGTGAGGTTGTGTTAAAGACCTTATAGAAATCAAGGTAGATGACATCATCTTATTTTCCGTTATCCACCAATGCAGTAAGTGTAGAATAATACATGTAATAAACCTGTCATGTTTTGATAGTTAACTTTATTTGATCCCTTCAAGTCAAGTGGCATACATGGGATGTAAACAGACTGCTGAGATTACTATTATTCTAAAAATATTTTTTAAAATGTTGGTAACAGATACCAAAAGTATTTTTAATATATTGGAATAGGAATATATGTTTTCTTCAACTTACACTTACTCAGCTGTAAATGAGCTAGTTATTTAACAGACTCAAACTGGGTAAAGTAAAATGAAGAACTCTCAGATCCTTTTGCTGCAGTTGTGGAAGAGGCTGTTGCTATCAAATGCTTATTTCTCATTTCAGGAAGCTTTTTTTTTTACATTAAATAACTAAAATATAACTCCCACCACTAGCACCCTTTGTTACTCACCTTAGATTCCTTTAGGGGTGTTTGCATGCAAAAGGAAGTAGCAGGTTCCTGCTTCCAAACAGAAAAAAGATCGTTATGTAGTCTTAGAAGCCTCTACTAATATTTTAATTTTGCTTTTCAGTTATAATCAATATTACCTGTTTTGCCATTGCTAGCATTGGGAGAAAAGCCCTAAGAGGCTGATGTGCAGGCAGAATGAGAATAGCATGACTATTTTTATGTTTCTGACATCAGTGTCCTGGTTTATCTAACGTTGTATGACACAGTGACTAAATGTTCCATACTGTTCCATCCTCAGCGAGCCACATACCTTTTTCTAATATATTGCCCCTTGTTTCCAAAGTTGTAGAAACTTTAAAAATATAATTTGATAATTTGGGGTGTTCTCTTACTGTCTGGAAAACCAGTAGTCTCTTTACTTTTCATAAACAATATTCCTACATTACGATAGTGTATGTTCTTGACTAGATACCTTGGGTCAGTAAGAGATAATTTATCAGCTCCCTACTTCAAATATGGCATTTTAAAAACTATCATGAAGCTTTGTTATGACAGGACATCTCTGCACTCTTTTATACTTATTTAGATGGGTATATTTAGTTACCATCAAGATTCCTCTTCTGTCCTGTTTTCATTGTATTTACTGTTTTCATTCTATTTTCTGTTTTGAAAAGCAATACATTTTCACTGGGAAGAGTAGAGGCTGCTCCTCCTACCAGATCCTCATTTTTCCACATCTCCTTTTACTCAGTATTTTACCACCTTCATGGCCCATCTGTCACATTCCCACATCTGTACCTGTTCTGTACAGGGGTTTACTGGGTTCCTTTATGTTTCAAGAAAACAGGCTTTGGAAAAGTCTGTTTCCTTCCAGAAGCAGTTGCCCAAACCAGCCTTGTGCTAGGGCTCTTGTATGAGAACTGACAGAACTGACAGCTGCTTGTAAGGAAAAAAAAAAAAAAAAAAGAAAAAGAAAGAGGAAAAAGTGAACTATGCCAAAAATTTCACTTTCCACATGGAGTAAAATGCCTGTTTTACATGAAGTATTGCTTTTAACTATTCCTTGTTCAACCAGCCCCTTGGTCTTTTAATAATGTAGAGATTTGGATTACATCCCCTTGATGAGTATTGACTGAGCCTGTTGTGTCCTTTCCCAGGCGGCATGTGTGAAAGTAGTGTTAGCTAAATGTTCTAGTAAGGTGCTAGAGAAAGGGAGCCCCGGGTCCCTTCCAAATGCCTGGCCACCGTGATTATTAACTCTTTCTCTGTTTCAACAGGCAATTGGTATATGGGAAGTTAACTTCCCGAGCGCAGCTGCATACTGCAGGAAGAGCCTGGAGCTTCCCAAGCGTTTGAGCAGTTGCTGCTTTACAGCTGCTATTCAGACACAGAAATAAGAGAGTGTTATGCTGCAGCTTTCCTTTTCCTAGTCAAGGTATAAACAGACCTTTTAAGAATTACAAATGCAGCCCTCAAATTTAATCAGTCTCACACTGTTTATGTTGAGCTTCAGATCATGGTCTCCCTTCTATGTTTATGTTGATTAATGGTTGATACTGTGCTGTGGACCTCTCTCTGGCTTTGACTAAATGCACAGAGACAGCCAGCTCCAGCCAGCCTGTGCTTCCTGCAGCTGAGCAAGGAGGAAGAGAACAGAGCCTTAACCCTGCTTCCCACACGTTCTCCCCACCTCTCAGTCCTTGGAGTGGCCGGTGCCCACCGGAGTGACTCAGAGCAGGCGCACCTACTGGTGCAGTTGCCAAAGAGCTGTCCTGGCAGCCTGCACTCGGGAGCACCTCGTTTTGCTCCTCCCTTGGTGCTGGGGTCACCGGAGGCACAGCGTCTCCTGGGGTGGCTCTTCCTCAGCTGGGATTTCCCTCTAGACGGGGGATCTTCTGCTTGGACACCAATTTGTTGGCCTCGCCTCTCGCACTAGAGGCGATGTTCAGGGTATGTGGTAGTGGTCTCTGCCTCATGGCTTTTACACATTTGAAGATGCAGCAGTGCTCCAGGCATATCTCTGGTGTGGTAATGGGGCTGTGTGCCTCAGTCATTTCCAATACAGTCTCTGTGGAGAGGGGCTGGAGGGAGAGGGGACAGGAGCACAGTGGGTGGAGCAGGAATGTCAGAGTGAAAGAAGCAAGCTCATTCCACTCAGGTCTTCCGTGATGGCAAAAGGGCGGTCCCAGGCTGCAAGTTGTGAAACCGTCTGATCCATCACTGACTAATGTTACATGAATTTCAGAATGTGTGGCAAAACATAATATATGGCTTATAAGCGGTTTAAAGGTGGTTGTGGGGTGGGGGGGATTATGATACTTCTGAATAGGTGAGGGGCTTTGTATATTGCATGTATTTTCCCATGGAATTTGCAGACTTGCCACGAAGTGTATTTAGGCACTTCCCAGGTTCTTGGTGATGTGGTATTGCTCACATTTACACCTCCCCTGTTTTTCATGGCACTTGTGTTATTCTAAGAGGTCCTACAGTTGAGAGCACATGGGGATTGGAATGTTTTGACTCCCACATCTTCTGTAGGAAGCAAATTGTTTTATTCCAGGGCGTTGCATTGAGTAGGCACCAGTGAAAGATCCAGGAATGACGGAAGAAGAAAAGAGAGGCTGGTGCCAGGTGTCTGCAGCAAATTGGTTGGGATAATCAGCTAGAGGGCACCAATGAATATTTCTTCTTCAGGCTGTTAAATTAGGCCATGTGGACTGCCAGCGTATATAGATACATGAGAGAAATGTGAGGGCTTTGCAAAACAGTTGTTCTAAAAATAATTTTGGTGTTATTTTTGATAATGTTATCACAGATGAAGAAAATGAGGTAGATATTTGTAGTCTGGGACATTTCTTTCTCCTGCTTTACAGGGTAAACACTATAAATCCTTGAGTGTTTGTTTGGCTAGGTAATGCTTTCCAAAAGTATGTCAATGAAGTAGGCATTGGAATCATAAAATACTTTCCAATATTTAGATTTTAAATATGCACTAGAAAGTCATTAACTTTTAGACTCCTAAGCACCAAAATAGCTTCTGAAAAGGGGGATTGGAGGTTAAACTCAGTTAATTAAAAAACCCTAAGATTTTAGTATTACCAAAAATGCAGAGTCAGTGTTTTGCCATCAGCAGTTTTAGTTGTCTCACTTATAGCCTACTAAGTCTGGTTGCTGGGAGGGCATGCAAAGGCTCCTGAAACTGTTGAAGGAGGCAGTATAGCGAGATTACCCGCTCACTGGTTAATTTAGGGGATTTTGGTTTAAACTTCATATTAATGCCAAAAAATAAAAATAAATGCAGTTGCACAGAATCATGGAGCAGTTTAGGCTAGAAGGTGTCTCTGTGGGCCATCTTTCTAGCCCCTGCTCAAAGCAGGTAGGTATATGGTACATAGTTTTGCATGTCATTGATAACTTGCTTTTACATAGTTTTGATTTATGTGAGAAACTATTCAGGGTTTTTTTTTAGTAGTGAAGAGGCAATTGCCAAGAGGGGTAAAAATGAAGCCAGAATTATTTTGCAAAGAAGTTTATCCAGACAGCGTTGAAGCATCACCGAAATATCCCACACCATTTCACATATATTTATAATTTTTTTTAGAACAAACATTTCTCTTGGGTGGCACCAAGGACTCAGTTTGAACATTTGTGAATCAATTTTGAATTGTTCCTTTCATTGCTGGCTAATAATCAGAAGGAATTGGTAAATAGTAAAAGCAAAGGCTATATATACAGCATTTTATAGCCAGTGGTTCTGTTTAGACTTAATCCCTATAATGCAGTATTAAAATTTACAAAACAGCTTGTAATTGCAGTAGCTTATTTAAACCAGCTATTTGTGGTTATGTCTGCTGAGGAACTTAAACTTCAACGTTCCCTAGCCGTCTAATAGCAGCAAATTGACTGCGGGTCTCTTGTAAGAATATCTAAATGTAGGCTGTTGAATAATCCCTTTGGGGGCCCTGTAACTATTTTTGTGCCTGGATATGCGTCATCAGTGGGTATTTTCTCTGGTGACTAGCTTACATCAGTAGGTCTCCTACCATACACTCTATCAGTGAGTGACTTATGATTGATGGGAGTCACGGCTGCTGTTTAGCTTTTATCTGTGACCTCAAATAATGGACAACAGGAATTTCCAGGCTGTTAAATTCCTTGAATGACTGAAGGCACGGGATGTTTCTGCTGATAAATGCAGGTAGTACAGAGATACTCAGTGTTCATCGGGGGCTGAGGCGGGGAGGAAGGAGAGGGGGGTTCCTCGGCTGCAAGGCGGTGAATCCGGCTCCGACGTGTAGCCGTACGGCACGCTTCCCGGCGTCTGGAGAAGCGGCTGCGCCGGAGCAATGCCGAGCGACCGTGATGCTCTGATGAACTCTCCCGAGCTCTCCAGCCGTACGTGTCTGCCGGTGGCAGTGAGTGGCTGATCTGTAAGGCAGTTTGTCAGTCTGTGTTGTCCCAGGGAGGCGCAGTTTGCAGCTCTTGAGGAGGGAAGTGCTGTGGAATTTTCAGCTGCAGCCTGGTTGTTTTTTTAACCCTTTTTTTTACTGCCGATAGTCAGTGAGTGGATCTGATGGGGTGCTTAACCCAGGTGCTATCTGGGCTAAATCTGAAGGTGCAGTAGGTTGCGAGGTTTCAAGGTTAAGTTGACCTGCCACAGTGACCCACTGAGCATGTGGTCATAGTTCATTGCCTGGTGTTCAGTACTTTGTAGTATGAAAATAAGTACTGCAGATACTAAGTTATCCCCTCTTTCTCCTTTAACTGTGTCTTTCTGTCAGAAGCTAACATGCGAAATGGGGCTTCAAGGCAGCTACGATATTTTTGTGAGTGCTACCTGTGATGAGCCCTACAGCGAGGCACTTTGTCATTTCTTGGTCTTCCCCCCCTGTTCTTTCTATGTCTCCTGGGCTCAGTTGCTTTGGTACAGCTGTGATAGGAAACAGATCAGCTCTCTGTGAACTCAAACTTAAAGTCTCTTAAGCCCTTCTGGCAATCAGGGAGTGAAAATGACATGGATGCTCTCAGTGTGATTTGATTGATGATCAAAAAAAGTCCTTAATGCTGTTTATTGTGCGGCATTGTTTGGCTGAGGGAGGATAGCAGCTGGATCCAAATTCCTCCTCACCACTTCTTCCTCTTGGCAGGTGGCCCTCTGCATGGGCTCGGCTTGCAAATTCTCATGCGGGTCTTACTTATATGAGTGCCTACTATTGTTTTTCACTCAGGTGACAGCAGACTGGGTTTTGTGCAAGATTTTGAGACTTGAAAACTTTCAGAGGGAGAACAGGAGCTTCGTTTTAACTTGCCTGTGTTTCTCCTCCTCCGCATGTACTAGCCCAGAGGTCGCAGTTAATGAATGAAACCAGGCTTCCTGCAGAAGGCAGTTAACCCATCTCTGTGCGTTTGTTGACCCAGTGCTTACATAAAGCTGCCTTCAGTAGCAATGCATGTGCTGTCATAGTGCGGATGCCCTCGCTCTGAGCAATGCAGGTTATGTATACCTTTACATTCCTTGCAGACAGGTGCCTGGTCCAACATGTGCACTGGGTCTGAAGCAAGTTTCCTCACCTGCTGTCTGGCTAGTTGAGTGCTGGTTAAGGATTGCATTCAATAGAAGTAGTTGGAAGAGAAGTGGCAATTAAAAATAGGCTTGGAATATCAAGGGAGAGGAGGGAATGAAAAGGGTTTTGTTGAACTGTGGTTTGCAAGTATACTCTGGCTTTGCTTCTATATTTTTATTTTAGTTTTCAGTCACTTCAGTAAGACTTTGCAATTCATCACAAACTGGTTATGTAATATAAAAATCTATAAAAAGGTAAGCACAAAAAGCTTTATGAATCTAGAATAATCTGCATCAAAATTCAGTGAGTTTCAGGCTACTGTGCTTAGAAAATGTTAAACTTGCTAACTGGCTAATGTTGCTGTATATATTACTTGCTATAGGTTTCTAGGAATCATTATGCCCAGTTTGGCTAACGTTGACCTCATTTGCCCCCAGTTTTAAGGGGATTGTATTTCAGAGTATTGATAGTATTTTAGGGTAGCTTTCATTTACTGTTTTTGTGCGAGAGCACAGCATCACCAGCCTTCCAGAAAGACTATGTCGGGCTTTCAAAACATTTCAGAAAGGGTTGTCATTTGCTAGGAAAAAGTGTTGGCAAGTTGTCTGCTATTTCCTGATGCTTGGCACTGGGGCTGTCTGCGAGGGCGAGGGATAAAGTCCAAACTGACATGTGGCTGTGTGTGTAGGTACCTCCCTGTGTGCTGTGACAGAGGTGTCATGCTGGGGACAAACTAATTTAGGTGCTGACCCTGCAGTGAAGTCACGCCAGGTGGATGCCTGGGTCCATGTGCCTGTGCTCTATTCACTTCAGTGCCTAAGTGCAGGCACCAAGTTCTGCTTGCACAGCTTGCATTGAGGAATGATGACTGCTGTGGTTAAAGCGTTGTTTTTCCGGAAGAGCCTTCGCCTGTTCGGTGGCCAGCGTTAAAATCTTGTCTGTCTCCCTGGACAATGGCTAACCAGGTATTTCATCTTGAAAGTTAAAATAATAAGATGCTGTGAGCAAGAGATGCTGCACATTCCCTGCAAGTCAAAGCATCTGCTGCTGCATCTTGTAATATCTACACCAGCAAACCTCTCCCTCCTCCAGCGAAGTGTGTTGGTGTTTCAGTGTGCTACTAGTTCCCAGTGGGCACAGGACTGTAATTACCATGCTTGGGAGGCGGAAACGGAGACTGAATCTGACATGGGAATATCAGGGGCTTCATTCTGAAATTTTTTTAAGATTAAATACAGTTTATTTCTCTCCTGCCTGTTAAAGCTATTAGTGTGTGCTCTGTACGGCAGCTGTAGTGTCAGATATTTGTTGAGGGTCATAACAATGTTACTGGTATTTAACAGTTTTGTATCATTTTGTCGAAGTACTCTCAGTGCTTGAATTCTCTTGAAAAGAACGAGGTGGCCTGGGATGGGAAGAGCAGCAAAGGTAATGCGTAGCTCACCCTGCTCATGGACATCCCTTCTGAGAGCACCATTTTGTTTGAAGAGTGACTGTATGGAGCAGCCAGTGCTGCTCAGCCATTAACAAATCTTTAACACAACTAGAGATATATTGCTACCAGGAACTGTATAAAAGTTGTAAAAGTATTCTGAAATGTGAGGCAAAGGAGTGATTTCAGTACTTCAGGCCATATGGTATCTTTTCATTGTGTTAGTTCAAAATCATCGTATTATAGTCCTAAATAGTAGACCCCTGAAGGTGATCTTTGTGTTTCCATAAAATCCCATTGAAATTATTGTGCCAGTTCCTAGATACTGGGAAACTCCAATTTTGGTCAGACTGAGTGAGGAATGGCTTGGATAGTTTAATTGGTTTGTTTTGGGTTTTGTTTGTCCAGGTATTGTGAAGGAAATACGGGTTAGCCATTGCCTCATTTAGACATTATTTTGCTGCAGGGAAGAATAAGGAGTTACTCATAAATGTTGTTGATGTTTGTAGTGAGTGGAGGAATCAAAAGCAAAGAGGAAGAAAAGCAATGCACTGAAATGGCATTTAGGGGTCTGGTTTACTGGTGCGCTTGGCAGTGTTAGGTTAACAGTTGGACGCAATGATCTTTAAGGTCTTTTCCGACTTGAATGATTTTATGGCTATATGATTGTGAAATAGTAGAAGGAAAATACAGCATGAAAAAAGTTGGAAAAGTGAAAAAAAAGATACTGGTATTTCAATTTTGTTGTATTTAATTTTTTTAAATCTAATTGATAAGATAAATGAAGAGCCTTCTACCCTTTTGATGCTAATGTGTGCAATAACATGAATGAATGGGGTCAGATAACACTTCAGCTCATCCTGCACACTCTGGGCCTGATGACCTTGGTCCTGAAACCTTTGCTCATCAGCTCAGCCGTTCCTGTAAACAGTCGGTGACTTTCATGAGACTGTTGGGGGTCCAGGACCAGGCTGTCAGTAAGTTAATAGATTTGTAAATGTTACCCTGGCATGGGGCTAGTTTGAAAGGAATCCACCCATTTGTTTGCACATGGGGAAGAAGAGAGAAAGCATATATTGCAGGTGGAGCCGCTATACTTTAGCAGATACGAAGGAACCTTCTTTATGTCAGTAGACTGGCACCAACTCCTGTGCACTGTGGCAAAGTCTTTTCTTTGTCTCCTGTTTTGTTTCCAGTGTATACACAGTGAGGTAATTCCTGTAGGGATTTTTGCTCTTGGCAGTTTTTCTCTTCAGTGCCACAAAGTGAGCATTTTTCCTGCAGGACCTCAAACAGCTCAACAAGTGGTGTGCTGCCAGTGACTCAGTGCAGACTCTCTGTCCATCTGCTCACAGCCACGAGCGCTCCCTACCAGCCTCCTATTTTCAGATGCAAAGCTGTACGTGAATCCTGAGATAGGAGAGGGTAAAGGACAGGGTTATCCTGGGTAAGGATTCCATGAAAGAGGCCTTGTACCCCAAAGAGACAGTGAGGGAAGAAGGTCACTTCCAACTGAGGTTAAAACTTTCCGGAGTCAGATTCTGGCCCTTCACGGGGTGTTCAGGTTGACTTGGAAACTTTGCGTAAAGGAGGTGAGAAAGAAATGCCACAGGCTGGTATCCCCGGGAGCCTCGATAATGTCAGGACACCTGACAGTACAGCGGTACTTTAAAAATATCACTGTCATGAAGGATTTACATGATAGTGCAATAGCTAATAACATGAGTGCAGTACAAGGCACCAACTCAAGATTGATGAGTTTGCCAGGCATCTGGAGTTTCATGTTGTGACTTTGTCCCTCTTCAGGCAGGCCTTTAGCATTGAGGAGTTTTTCAGGAGCTCATCCAGCCTTTCTTTTTCTCAAGCACAATTGCCAGTTGCTACCCTGCTGGTTAGAAATAATAACAACTAAGTTGAAAAATTTGATGTCTTACCAGGTAGTCATTTTGATTTCACAAACTTATTCCATCATTCTCAAGGATGGACTCTGCCGCTTTCCTTCTTGTACACTTTTTTATACTTGTAGGCAGTGAAGTGAATGTACTTTTGGGGATTGCTTTGCATGCTGCCTATGACCGTCTTTATTTGGGGACAGAGGAGATATAAAGTCATTCTGTGAGGTTCTGACATCTGCTGTCCCTTGCGTGAGAGCTAGCATGTCAATCTGCAGTGTGAAACTCCTTCCCTCCTACTCCAGGGAATTGCATTTACGTATAAAATGGCCAGCAGGAATCCTAATCTGAAAGTCTGTAATTTGGGAATGAGAAAGAAATGAGGTTATGACAACTAGGAGACACAAAACTCTTTAAACCCCCTTTCCCTAATTGGCAGGGAGAGGTAATAGTAACCAAATTTTCTTAGTGTAACCGAATCATTGAGCGTCACATTTAATAAAGAGAAGAGGAACCTTTGAGATTGCTTTGCTAGTACATCTCCATCCTCCATAAGGCTC
Organism: Pezoporus wallicus; assembly: GCF_028554395.1. Taxonomy (NCBI): domain Eukaryota; kingdom Metazoa; phylum Chordata; class Aves; order Psittaciformes; family Psittacidae; genus Pezoporus; species Pezoporus wallicus. Next base: position 4,972,388 of record NW_026635157.1, read on the forward strand.
AGGGCTATGTGCTGATGAAATATAGCATGTCTTTAAATGTGAATGGTGGTGATTTTTCACCCTTTGACTCTTTACCAGGAGCTCAGGTCTCATTCCACCACAAAGCTGCTGCTGGTTACAGAGGAAGCGAGGTTGCAAGTCAGAAGGTCAGTTGCTCTTTTTAGTTTAGCATTTTCTACCTTGTTTGCTATCAAATTAGATATCACAGTGTTGAAAGCATCAAAGCCAAGATCACCGAGAAGGGAATAGCAGTCTCAAAGAGGTGTAAATGAGTAAAATAGTGCAAATGAGAAAAAGGAGTATGAGGTTAACTGCCAGGAAGAAAAAGCCTTGCTCCAGTGAAGGTCTGTTCTCCTGATGGAAAACCAGAAGAGCTGCTGAGTTTGAGTGACTCAAGAGTGACCTGGGAAAAACACTGTAGAATACACTACATAGATTTTTCTTATTTGGGTATGAGATGATCTAATAGACTTTGGCCATTTCCTTTTAAATCTAATTTCTGGGATTCTGTGATCACTTTTTAAAAAGGTCATTTTTTTGCCTGAAATCTCCCTGAAATTTTTTGGCGCAGTTTACCGTAAAGGGAGGCATTTTGCAGAAATCCAACATGGTGGTATTTTGAAGACACTAAACATATTTTTCATGGCTATATCTTGCCCTTACCCCATTGTAAAATCCCCAGAATACTTGATGAGAGTTTTGCATTAAAATTGTATGGTATTTATATCCAGGTACTCTTCAGAGGCCTGAGTCATATCAGAGTAGCCAGAGAAGCCAGCTCATTAAAGCTACAGTTTGGCTTCACAGGAAATAATAGTCATGCCTACCATACTGTAACTAAAATATTCAGACACATGAATCTTTTTCTTGGCTTCCTATAAAAATGTCATTTGTAGCTTTATTTTGTTTATTCTGGTTTGACTATAATATAAACAAGAGTTTATTAAAGCATTAGCTCTAAGTTGCAGTTCTTTCTTGAGAATGCAAAGGCTTACAAAAAATATTATTGAAACTGCAGGACAAAACCACATATTAAAAGAAAAATGAATAATGGGTCTGTTTTCATACGGATTTTTTAAGAAGTACAGCTTGTAGTTGAACTAAATGTGCTATTTCTTCCACTGCAGCCAGGAAGACCTCATAGACTTTTGACAGCGCCGCCAAAAAATTAATGCTTCAGTTGTTTAAAAGATACCAAAAGCTTGTTTGACAATTGTAATCTCTTCCAGGAATTCCCTTTCCCATTTTCCCTCCCTATAAAAACTGATAACATGATGCTTATATGGCAGAAACAGAAAATCAGAGGTATGACACAAAGCGTTGTGCATTCTTTCCAGCCTCACGAGATGAGGCACGACATCTCCACAGCAGGCTAGGAAATGTGAGCACTCCACTGTGTAAGCAGCGTTTGCTTCGAGGATTAGCTGTGTGCCAAGACAGTGCAGATTTAAATGTTTTCTGAGCCAGTTATGAGTTTTTACATAACATGGCAGCCAACAGGAGAGCTTTTGGAGGTGGCTGGGTAGGAATTTGAAGCATTGACCAAGAAAGACAAAAAGAAAGAAAGCAGAGAAATACACTGCATATGCCAGCATCAGTTGACACGGCAAAGCTGAAGGCAAGGATAAGCAGGACCAGCTGGGCTTCTCTTGGAATTTCTGCCCTCACTTTTACATGCAACAAGATGTCACAAACTGAAGTGAGATGCAGCTTGAACTTTTGTTCTGAAGTGTATCAAAAAGGCACTACTGAAACGTGAACTTAAAGGTCAGAGTAGTTCCCTTTTCTGTAACAAATTCTCAGGACAGTTGTTAATACTACTCTGTCTTGTAAGGCTGATCTTTAATAGTATTCACTCATACGTAATATGAAATATATAGTATTACTGTGGTTGTGGTGAGGAGCGGTTTGTTCTTCTCTAATGATAGAAAGGAGATTTTATGTTAGGAAGAGTGAGATAATTAAAGAGGTTGCCAGTAAAAAAGCCACTATGTTTGCAGAGGGTGCCCTTGTGATCAGCAAATGCCAATTAGAGAAATGTCACTTTATGTGTACGATGGGTTATTACTGGACAAACAGTTGTACAGTTATGTGCTGGGTCAGAAGGGCAAGTTACTTTTGCCTCATAGCCATTATTTTAAAGCAAAAACAACTATCAGGCACACAAATATCAGGCATTGCAGAAGGGGAAAAGTAAAATAATGACTTTGAAAATGCAGGCTAAAGAGGAAAAAAAAAAAAAAGTCGGTGTGACAAGCCTTGATGTTCCAGGATGTAATTTTTATCCTGTCTGCACTATATGGTTTAGAGTCATCATCTTTATCTAATGGAGAAGTGAACACTTCCTTCTGCCACTAAAATAAAGTTAATATGCTGTTATGTTGTTCTGATGCTTGGAAATGGGAAGGGAAGAAATATTTCTTTCAATTACCTTTTTTGATACTCAAGTGTTTTTAATCCACGAGCCTTTGTAAATGAGTTTGTATACTTCCTTCCGTTGTACTAGCAAGACCTGGTATCACCAGTACACCCTGCTCTCAGTTCTTATGTGGTTCTGTCTGACTTCAGTACATGGATTAAAGGGAAGTTCTGCGAGTGACTTGGTGCAGGAGATGGCCTTGGGTGTTTATTACGCGCACCTGTTTGTAGGTGTTCTACTTGGTATTTTGTTTTGCATGTTTTACCTGAAGCTTTGTTAGACTCAAGTCTAAAGAGGCAGAAGGCTCTGTAGATGCTGTGGCCATCTCGTGTATGTACAGGATAGGTGTGCTATATGTGGATTTGTGAGTTTTGCTCTGAGGCTGTCAGGTTTGTCTTCCTTTATGATGTGGTTGCCATCTGTGCTTTTGCTGGCTTTGTTCCGGGTCATAAGAAAGAGCACACTTCAGCAGAGCTTATGTTATCGTCGGTGGCCTGAACCTTTGTGCTCACTTGACCTCATACCTCTAGGAAGCTCAGCTGGCAAATGTAGCACAGACCTTTGCGGCAACACGCTCTGGGGTGCGTGGGTTGCCGTGTAGGTTGGCCTGCTTCCATATATGCTGAGGTATTTTCACTGACATGCTCTTTTCACAGGTTTGAAATTGCTGCGGCTTTAAAGTACCAGCTTTCCCTAAAGAGGAAGCACTGCGCTCGCCCAAGGACCTGCGCGAACCCAGTGTCTGCTGGGGCAGGATGGGGTGGCAGAAGTTAAACGGAGAGTGTTAGTTTGAAAAATCTTGTGAGGTCACCATTCTTTTAAATTGGTTTACACAGATGGCTGTCTGGTTTGTTGCTTTGTCCTTGCTTAATAGTAACTGTTTATGGAAAAATGAATTGCTGTGCAGAAGGAGGTCCAAAAGCTCATGCTGTTGTTTCCCTCGCTGAAGATCTTCATGTTATTATGGGCATGCAAAAATTTGGCCTGAAACTGAGATTAATTATGAAGCACACAGTGAATAATTAACTGTTTGACTTGTTCCTAAGCTGTGTAGTCACCGGGTTAGAAATGATTTCCCAAACTGCAGGAGATAAGAGAAGGTTATTCCTGGTTTCACAGTGTCTGTATTGTTAGGGCTTTGTGCTGTCTGTACTCTGACATCAGCTGATACCTATGCAAGCCAGGTCCAGCTTCTCATCCAAACCACTTCCTGGGGTTTTCTTGGGTAATGGCAGTGATTCAGAAAACACCGCAGTGTCTCAGGAAGCTGTTTCTTACATGTTGCACCCAGACTGTGTGACCGGAAAGAGATGAGATTGTTAAGAAAGTTTTGATCTTAAAAATACCCACTTTTTTTTTGTTTGTTCTGCATTCATATTTAGATGTGCATTGCTTGGCTTGTGTCCTACTGACCTGTTTGTTCGTAGACTCAATGTATGTATTGTGTAAGATGTAGGAACATGATGTGAGGCCCGAGCCTGAGGCCAGCCTTCAGGTAAAGATGCTGACTTTGCATCCACAATTGTTCCTACGTGACAAAAAAAAACCCCAAGAAATCGAATTTTTTTTTTTTTTTTTTTTAAGGAAATAAAATCTAAATCATGGTACTCTGCACTTTTGCAGGACTGTCTACTTAAGAAGCTGAGAGGGAGGTAGAAACTTTGATGAAGCCTCTGTTCTGTGAGGTGGGTATGTGTTTTTATTACTATTTTGAAAAAGCATAGAAAATTGAAACCATTTGCCCCATGTCCAGATTCAGAGCTACTTAGAGCCATGAATAGAGTCCAGAAGTTTTCTGCCACAGCACGTGTTCTGATCAATATGTACAAACGCCCTCCTCAGGAAGGAAGTGATGAGTTTTTGCATTCTGTTAGCATTTGAAGTGGCTCTTTTAATTTTCAGTTTCCGACTAATGGAATAAGTAAATCTCAGATACTTTTCCTCCACTGTCCTGCTCTTGTTGCATTGTAGGAAGAGATAAAAATCCATGAAAGACAGTCAGTGGAACTCCAACGTGTCTGCTGGATCCAGGCCAAACATAATCTGGGGTGCAGAAATGTTCGGTGTGTTTCTTGTGAGACCCCGCTTGGAGTACTGTGTGCAGTTCTAGTGTTCTCAACATAAGAAGGACCAGAGAAGGGCCATGAGGATGATCAGGGGACTGGAGCACCTCCCATATGAAGACAGGCTGAGAAAGTTGGGGCTGTTCAGCCTGGAGAAGAGAAGGCTGCGTGGAGACCTCATAGCAGCCTTCCAGTATCTGAAGGGGGGCTACAGGGATGCCGGGGCGGGACTCTTCATTAGGGACTGTAGTGACAGGACAAGGGGTAACGGGTTAAAACTTAAACAGGGGAAGTTCAGGTCAGATATAAGGAAGAAGTTCTTTACTGTGATGAAGTAAAGGTGATGATGGTGGTGAAGCACTGGAGCAGGTTGCCCAAAGGAGTGGTAAAAGCTTCATCCCTGGCAATGTTCATGTTGCTCTGAGCAACCTGGTCTAGTGGAAGATGTTCCCCTCATGGTAGGGGGGTTAAAACTAGATGATCTTAAGGTCCTTTTCAACCCAAACCATTCTATGATTCTGTGATTCTATTACTTATTTATTTTAGCATTTTGTCATGGTCAGATGCACCAAAAGTCTTTAATAAATCCCTTCCACACTAAGACTTGCCCCTCAGGTTCGCAGACCCATAAGGGCTGGATAATTTGAATAAGTCTGAGAAGTGAAACTGAACATTCATAGGTGCAGTGACTACAGGCAGCAAAACTAGTGAATCCTTCTCATTTTGATAGCTTTTGTCATTATGAGATATTGTCAGCTGCACTTGCCCTCTGCATGAGCAACTCGGACGTGGACCCTCAGAGCTTCTGTGCACTGGGCTGGTGGCCCACTCCTGCTTCTGGGGCACTTGTTTTGTCAGTGACCTGGAAAAACTCACTCCTGGGTTCTTGGTTATTTGCACCAGTTTCCCTTTTAGGTTTGGGAGGTAAACTCTGTGAGTGAGCTTCTGCCTCCTGCTTCATGACGTCAGGATCGTGGACTTGTGGCAAGGAATAAGTCAGGGTTGGAAGGTGTCTCTTTAAGGATTTGGGCTTTTCTTTAAACTGGTGTTTGCCTTTAAAAGCCTTTTTTGAATAAATTACTCTGACAGTAAGTACCAGAATAGATATTGATAAAATATGAATTTATGCATGCCAGCATTTATCTCTTTTGTGTCTATTCACAAATACATACTGAAAATTGACTCTAGCTCCATATGGCTCCCAATCTCTTCCCTCCCCCGGCTGTCAGCTTCCCCTTACCTGGATGAATAAAAGGGAGCAGAATGCTGGCCCAGGTGGGTGTACCAGAAAAGTTATATTCCAAATGTTTTTCTGTGGGACATCGCTGTGGCTCTCAAGTGCCTGTCCTTTCACGTGGAAAACACATTAACAATACAATGCATTTTGGTGTCAATCTTAACTTCACACTCTGAAAAAGGAATGAAAATACTCAGAGGGTGAGTGCCGATTGCACCTATGTGCAGATTTACTTTCTGGCTGACAGAGCCTGTGCAAAAGTTTTTTGTTGCTTTAGCAGCTTTTCAGTACACATTGTAGCTATTCATTAAAATAACTTACTTTGATTTTTTTAATGTCAAGCACTGGAACAGTCTGCGCAGGAAAGTGGTTGAGTCACCACCCCGGCGGTATTTGAAAGAAGTGTAGATATGGCACTTAGGGGCATGGATTTTGAAGTGCTGGGTTAATGATTGGACTTTACAACCTTAAGGGTCTTTTCCAACCTAAAAGATTCTGTGATTAATCTGAAATTCAGACTTCGTTGGATTAGACACGACAGGCCTACTTTTAATTGGGGTGTTAGAAAGTTGAGATACCTTCACCCCAACACCTTCCATTTTCTGAACAAGAACACCATTTGTTTTGCTCAGTTCTGAAGCATTTAAGTTCAAAGCCTATGGTGAGATTGGTAATACATCATTTGATTAAAATTATGCGCATCCATTGCTGTAGAGTAAGATATGGTAAGATCTTTGGGAGGAAATCGCACATTTCTTCTGCCTTAATGCACCCAGAGGAAGGTGCAGGTTTCCCATGTCACTGCAAGGTGCGTGGTGGGACGGCACAGGTTTGCTGCCTCACTCCCTGCTCTGCACTGCTGGAAAACCCACCCCAGTCACTTCAGCGCTTTGTTGGGAACAGATTTCTCAGAGTCTCCAAAATGGGAAAGTTAATGAGCCAGTATTAGGTTGTTGCCATAAATCAGTGATTCCATTATTACACCATCACCTCTGCTTCTGGGGCCACGTGGGTGGGCAGCTGTGTGGTTATCTTCTGTTGCTGATGCTCTAGTCAGCTGGTAAGGGAGCTGAAATGGTAACAGATGATTTGGAGGTTTCTTTGGGGAACCCTTTGATTCCTTTCTGCCGTGGCTTGGGAATCATAGAATCATAGAACAGTTAGAGTTGGAAAGGACCTTAAGATCATCTAGTTCTAACCCCCCTCCCATGGGCAAGGGCACCTTCCACTAGACCAGGTTGATCAAGGTCCTGTCCACCCTGCCCTTGAACATTGTCAGGGATGTAGCATTCACAGCTTTCTTGGGCAGCCTGTGCCAGTGTCTTACCACTCTCACAGTAAACAATTTCTTCCTTATATCTAGCCTAAATCTCCTCTGTTGAAGTTTGAACCCGTTGCCTCTTGTCCTATCACTACAGTCCCTGAAGAGTTGTCCCTCTCCAGCATCCTTGTAGGCCCCCTTCATATAGTAGAAGGCTGCTATGAGAAACCAAACATGAGGCCACAGCTTTCTGCTTAATGCTGGAGCATTAAGATCTGTTGTGAAATTCAGAGCAGTTAGGTCGAGTTTTAAAGATACCTAAGGAGCTAAACAGAGAGAGCAACAGCTAAGGAGGAATAGAAGACCAAACTGGTTGGAAGAACATTTAAATGGCAGAAGGTTCCGAAATACTTTACCTCTGCTCTAAACTGGGACAAACCTTTGGCAACTGTTATAAAGTAAGATGTCTTACTTCAGAACATTTTAAATGTTACTTCAGTTTTATTTTGTATAAAGATACTTCGATGGCATGAAGGCATTTCAACTCATCATCTAGCAAGACGTGTCTTGTTAAATGATAATTTGCTGGGTAGCACAACAGTACTGTTAAGCTGTTAGTATTAACGTAGCTTGCTGTATCACAGGACCTATTACTTTTATTAAACTTCATTTAAACCAGGGACAAGATTCCCGTTTTTTTTTTTATGGCACTTTTCACTTCTATCAAGTTGAAATGGTTTTCTTTCAGGAAATTCTTTCAGTGTGAAAAGTTGGGATGAGTTACACACTTTTACAACTTTTACCAATTCTTAGTATGCAGTTTCATTTTTCAAAATGGTGAAATGTTCCTTCTTTTATTGTCTATAAACCCCATAAATCCCTATAATTGCATATTTATGACTGCATAGGATTTCAGCACAGATAGGCTGACTTTTCATTTCTGTGAGAATGTTTACAATTGAACAGTCTCAGGAATAAAACTGCAGCTTTTTTACATATATGTTCTGCGAATATAGAAGTTGCACACACTCTGAGCCATGAACCAAAAGCTTCAGATTTAGCCAGCAGAGAGGAAGGAATTTGTCTGCTCTACAGCAAAAGGAAGTATTTGCTGTGTTATTGTAGTACATGGCCTTTTGCCATCGTTGATAAAGTATTTAAGGGTTGTGCACCCAAAGTCTGCTGCCCTCTTGACCCATCATCCATCACCGGCTGTAGATGAGGTAGATGAGACGCAGCTCCATAGGACAGCCATTGTTTCAGCCCTGCACAGCTCCTCTGAGAACGGAAGCTGCAGACAAAGCAGCTCCCTATGATTCACAGTGCTGCTCAGTGTCCTGGTGTTTTCCCTTTTACCTATACCTTTTCTGGCCCAGCTCTGTGCTGTCCGAGGTGGACACAAGCATGAGGAAGCAGAAGGTTTGATTCATTCATCTGTGAATGAGACGAGCATCTGGGATTTTTTTCACCTGTGTTAAAAAGGAAAATCAGAGACAGTTACCACAGCACTGTGCCTTGGCAGTATATTTAGATTTATTTCCCTTTTGAGTATTCAACACTTGATAGATGATACTTAAAACACTGAATTGCCCTTCGTTTTTCTAGTGCACTGTGAATTGCCCACTCTTTTTATTTCTCCCCTTTCTGAAAGCAGTTGTGGTTACAGAGATGCCAGCATCCCCAGTAAGTATGCTAAGAATGTACAGTTATACTTTATACTGCAAAATTAACAGACAGGAATAGTCACACCAAACCAGATTCAGCTCCCAGATGGGAAAGCGTCTCCTCTAGCCCAAATTTTAATGACTTCTTTACAAGAGAAAGTTTCACCAATATAGCATGCAGTGTGATTTAAAACAACTGCTGTCGTCTGTCTAAGTTGGTGACAGGTAACTTGTAGAAAATAGTGTGGTTTCTTTGTTTTTAATAACCAACTATGGTTTGGAAATGTCTGGGCATGGAGGTAGGTTAAGTCTCCTCTTAGTATCTTCAACTCTTTAAATTTAAATAGATTATTTAATTTATCAATTGTACTTCCCTGAGCACTGGTTTTAAGTGAAAACCAGGGCCTGATTCTTACTTGATTTATTACATATGCTATTATCTTAGCTTTGTGAATTTAGTTATAATTTACATTCCTGTAAGTGACAGAGGAATAAGTCCTAGATGCCTTAACAAAAATATGAGAAGAGCTAACTTCGCTTGTTGCAGTGTGTGGTGCTGATGGCATGAAATACTCTTAGACAGTCATTTCTGTCTCCTAACTAGGAAGGGTCTGCTTACGAAATGATGAAATCCATGGTCTTTGATGACTTGCCTGTGCCAGCTGGAATACCATGGGAGGTTTCAGCCCCCTGCAGATTTTAACAGTGGCGGTGTTATGATGCAATGAGGCAGTTTTACAATCTGTTTAAAAGAAGGGAAATGGTCTTGCACTTCTTGTGAGCACTTTACCTAAGAGATGCTGAAATCTGACTTCTCCTCAGAACCTCTTTAGGTCTCTGTTGTGAAGCCCAGTGAGATATGCAAGTGCTAATAAGGAGCATTTGGATAGAAGTACACAATTCTCTGTAGTTGTACCAGACACTGTAAATACCCTTATGTCCCAGTCATTGCAGGTGCTCAGACACTGCAGAGATACTTTAGATGGGATTACTTTGTGCTGTTGTCCAGTTCACAGTATTTCTAGTTTTCAGTGCACTGTACTACTCTATTCCTGTTTATAAATCTTTTAAGTGTGCACATTAAAAAAGTAATTAAATTGTCATTATAATTTATAGTATGCCTGAAGTCAATCACCTAATTAAACGGAAAGAGCAGAGAGCTAGTAGGTTTGTAAGCATTTATTAAGTACTACAGTATTAATTATGCAGGACTTTTGAACCAAGCAAAAGAAGAAAGAATGGAAACAGCAATCTAAAAAGACTTTCCATTGCTGCCCTTCTCAATTTAATAATGTGACACACCCCAGCCCCTAGTTGCCAGGACAGTACTAATACTTTCTTTTTGTTAATTTTTAATGAAATTATGATGAAGGTTTTTTAATGACAATCACTTGGAACATTTTCCTGTAATGTTTTTGAAAGAATAAGAATGTCTCCATGCATGGGTCTGTAAATACACGAGTAGAATTGGAAGATCCATTTAGTTATGGTTTGAGGTGGACTGTATAGAAACAGACTCTTGGTCATCACTCCTCAGGGTCTCAGGCGGGGAGCAGAGCCTATGCTGGTCCTAGAAAAAGGGCTTGGGGGGCAGTGGAAGGGGGCGCTGTGCCTAAAAGAGTAGGCTCTGATCGGCAGTGGAAGGGTGGTGGGGATGGGTAGGGACACACCGTGGTCCTAACGTTTGCTCTTTCTTTCCAACCTTTTTCCCACCCCTAGTCTCTTGGCTGAAGGTGGAGAGTGTGAGCTGCTAGCTGCCTCTGCAGGGAGCAGGGTCAGGAGGAGGCTCTGCAAGGTGGCAGGTTGTGGTTTGGAGCCTAAGAAATGGAAATATATACTAGTGAGCTTGTGAAACAAAGCTGTCTTACTGTGTTTGGTTTATATTTTGCTGCATCAGATGAACTGCCTCAATACAAAAAGGTGATGAGGATGGAACAGAAACCTTAAATTTAGCATTTCTTCTTTTTTCTTAGATTTTAAAATATGTAGAACAGTGATAACACACTGAAATAGACTTACCTGCATTGTGTCTTGTTTCTGGGGTTTTCATCTCAGCCTCAGTGGAGTTTACATGTGGATGTTAGACACTGACACATCTCTTTTTGATAGCAGAGGAGTCTGATCCTGCAGTCCAGGCTTCAAGCTCTGGTTATACTGCAGTAGCCCAAGGGCTTTAGGGAAGAGGGCAAGTCAGCAGGCAAACAGTCAGCTGCCAGGAGCATCTCGGAGGTCTCTGGTCTTGCACTAATCCATCAGCCTGTAGCAAGCAGGGCCTTTTGGTGCTTGGGGGATGCAAATGCAGCCAGTAAGCAAACAGCTGTAATAAACCAGGATGAAGACCAGTAAGGGTTTTGAACAGAATTCAGGTTATACTTTGCAACTCAGTTAGATGTTGATGCTAAGGGCTAAATTGAAATCCTGGGAAATGAACACCTTTGGTTTTTTCCTACAAGAACTTGCAGCAACAAAAGCCTCTCTCCTAGTTCACCAGAGGGGAGGCCTTTTAAAACACCTTTAGAACAGAGGTCTTAAAAAAACAAAAGATGGCCAAAAAACCTTCTGTATGAATGGGCCGAAGGTGTTAGAGACTTACCTACTTGTACTGTCATTATCAAATTGATGTGTCATGTTTGGAACCTTACTGCACAAGTATCAGTTTATCTTGCAGTATGCTAAATAGGAATTCATTTGGCAATACGTAATTGCAACATAAGGGCAACATTTGAAAATCGGACCTGACTTATCTGGAAACTGGAGAACCAGTTCAATAGCTCTTTTTCTGTAAGAAACTGAGATTGTGTGATTGGAATATAAATCCCTGCTGAAGGCCATTTCTTTCACAGCCTTTAATAGGCTGCACTGAATTGACAGCAAAAGCAACAGAAAAGCTAGAGCGAGCAATCAAGAGAAATTACTGTGTATAGGTTTTTCATTTATACAGCAAGCATGTAATCTATTTGGCCATGAGCACTGCAGTGTTCTGTATCATCTTCTTTCGTTCAAGGATGCAGGCGATTGTACGCTAAGGCCTGATCCAGCATTTCAGATTGCAGCAGCCTGTCTCCTTGTCCTGTGCACCTGCTGAGACACAGGCTTGCATGCCTTGCTGCAGGGAGACCTGTGGTTACCATGCTTAATCTGTTTATTACTGTAATTACTGTTTCAAAAAGATATAATTGGGATCCCCTTTACAACAAAGACAGTGTTTTACCTTATATGGAGCAAATCACATTATTGACAGCTCTTCATCCCAGAACTCATAATAAGCCTATAATGAGCACAGTCATTATGCTTCAGGTTAGCACTGCAGCAGCATTATATAAGGAATGTAACTTGACATTTGTCTGGGGGAAAAAATAACATGATACATGCATATATAAAAAAGGTGGTGGCCTCACCAAGGTCTCAGATGACATAATACTGGTTGGGTTATACAATCATTTTATGGTCAGTAAGCCCGTCTTCTGGGCTGCATATTGCAGAATGTAATGCTTGTCTGTTTGTATTGGACTTTACTGCTATCTCTTTAATGTAAAAATTGCTTGTGCCGTGCTATTGTTGGCCATGTTTTCAGCTTCTCAAACTGGCCATAGGCAGGGGCAGCCCCAGCAGCAGTGTCCTCTCTTTGTTCAAACAGTGAAAAACTAGAAAACCCTAACCTTCCTTGTGTTGATTCTGAAAACAAGCTGGATGAGTACTATATTGCAGCTGTTTGAAGCAACTGTGGAGCAAGCTGTTTGGATACTCACTGCTAATTTTTTTGTCAAAAAAGAGAAAAATACATCTCCTCTTCATGTGTGAGACCCCTTTATTTACCACTTTCTTTAGGCATGTATTTTCATTGGGAAATTGACTTGTTTTATATTACAGGCAAATAATTGATTTAAAGTCCTAGATTCTACTTCAGGCAAATAATTGATTTCAAGTCTCAGATTCTACGTCAGTGCATGTGCGTTATGGTACAATGATACACTAGGTGAATATTGTACTTTAAATCCACGACTGTGTAAATATTTGTGAGTGCTCAGGTATTGAAACTGGTGCAGTTGTTCTGTCATGGATGGGGAACTTGACCACCCAAGTCTGTCCTTCTGGGTTGCTCAGAAATCACTCAGAGGGGTCTGCGTTAGGCGCTGGTAGAGTTTGCATGGGTGGGTGTTTGGTAGAACATGCCCTGCACGCTTAGTGTGTGACTCCAGGCAGCTCAGCCGAAGACTTTATAAGCATGAACAGGCCACCAGCTTCTCCTGTGCTCCTGGACCTCCTCTGTGTTGGGAGCACAGAGGTGTCACAGTCATTGATATGTATCAGGTGAAGGGTAATCAGAATATATGGTGCCCTTGCCATGACTGCATCCCAACCAGCCTATCAGAAGCAGCTTTTAAGTTCCTACTACTAGAACTTCGTGTAGCCTCGGCAGCCTTCAGGTGCTCTGTGTAATTGCTCAGGTAATCTTGGAGCTGATGTGTGGCTTTGCTCCTAGCAATGCCTAATGGAGGTGACATACATTTATATGAGGAGGTAACACTCCTTGTTCAAGTTCAGGTAGAAGCTCCCTGGAATTACAGAGCATATCCTGAAGAACAGCAGTATTAAATTACAGTTATCTCATTAATGGGCATATTGATCTTGTATGTGTGATTTCTCAAGGTGTTTCTTGGGATACCAATGTTAAATTGAAAGAACAAATGCCACTATAAGGAAGAGAGATGCACGATGACTATTTATAACTTCGAGCCTCATAAAATAAATTCCTAACTAGCCTTGCTGCAAATATGTCAAATCCTCTTCAGCCCACAGAATCAAAGAGCCAAAAGGTAACCTCAATTCACAGGACTCTTTAGGAAGATAGAAAAGCCCAAAGGCAAGATAAATGAGATTTGAGACAAGAAATCTAGGTACACTGAGTCTGGAGAAAGTGAGAGCTTTAGCTTCACATATATGCAAAAGGGCTTGAAAGAACAGGGAAAGGTATTTTCACATCTTATTAAAGAGCAAAGGGGCAAAAATACTGTGGTTAAGCTGCAGCAGGGAATACTTTGCTATACCGTTCAATATTGGGAAGGAGTTACTACTATGCAACATTTAGGTCAGTAGAGCAAACTGCCATGGGAGGGTGTGGTGTCAGTTATGGCTAGACGAGATAAGTGTCTATTAAAGATGATCTAGGATGACCCATTTAGAGGTGCCTTCCAATCCAAATGTTCCTGTGATTTTGTTCTTTACAGGTACAAAACTTGTCAGATTGACTTGTTCTTCCAGTTAGTATGTGAATTATTACAGCCCCAATGACAAAAAAGTTCTCTGTGCTAAGAACAGCATGTAAGCTAGAAATATTACCAATATTGTTTTGCATATTATAGCAGATGTAAAATGCCAAATAATTATTACATAAACTCAAGAGTGTGCATTTATGAATAATCTCTTGAAATCTATGTTAAAATGAAAATATCTTACTTAAACTAGGATTAAAACATTTTTTCTTCCTTAGAATAAAAGTTGTTTTTTTCCACAGAAATGTCTCTATTTTAAAGATGGGAAATGTATTACATTTTAGAGAATAATATTACACAATAGGTGAGATACACTCTGGTGTCCCCATGACCACATGAACTACATCTCTCCTCCTACAGATGTTCATTAGAGTGCTAGTTCCAAGGGAAGGGTTTAGAGGTCCTACAGGTCAGTAGGCCTGTGTGTGTATGTACGTCTGCGCATACGTTTAGGTAATGGTGTGATAGTCTTACTCAGCAGTTACTAGAGTCAGCAGAATTTTTAATTGTTCCCAGGGCACAGAAGATGTGTTTTCTCTATTTCAGGTTATGATTTTTTTCTTGGCACCGTATTGTTCAAAAGTATACCCTGTTGTTAAGTAATTAAAATCAGTGCTTGGGGAAAGACTCACTTTTAATAACAGAAGAAGCATAATGTATAGCTGTAATCATAGCTATGTATAGTCACTTTCCCATAGCAGGGAAAATCATTTCTCTTTGGGCTCAATCCAAGTTCCATTGTCTTTTACGATACTTGGATCAAGCTTTCTAATCATATTACTGTGATGATCTGCAAACACACTGGGGACTTTATTGCTTATTGCCAGGACTGGTCGTAATGAAATGATACAGAAACCACTGGAATGTAGGTGCTGAAACGTAGATCTGCAGTTCAAGTTAAGGATTTCTTTGACTTGTCAGAATGAAAGAAAAGGAGTAGCCCCAGCAAAAATAATTCTGACTCTGTTTACTTATGCTCTTTAAATCCCATTTGAAACTACTGTAGGATTGGTGTATTAGTAAGCAATCCTTAGAGAAGGGGTGAGAAGTGCTTTACCATGTCCTAAAGGTAGATCAGGTATAGTGAGCCCACCTGGAGCCTGTTCCTGGAGTCTCCTAATTCTGCTTGTCTCCTGAAAAGTAGTCTGATAGAAAAATAGCTTGTTTTCTTTGAGTGCTTGCTCTTTTATCATTTAAGTGGTTTCTGATGATTACAAAGGGTCTGGAACAATGTGATAACACTTTGGAATATAATTGACTGAATTTTAATATATCTGTTGTAAGTTCCTGAATCCGAATCAGTGGTATTCATCTCTGGGAACACTCAAGTGGGAATTTGAATGACTCTTTGGAGATGCAGAATTCAGTAGAAGTCTTTTGTTGTCCTTTCTTTTCTCTAACTTATCACTTAGTCTTTAATTGTGTCTGATTTTCTGAATGATCACTGTTGTTTGCTGTGCTTTTTATTCATCACAAGAAGCCGTTAACTTGATTTCTTACGTTTCTTAGCAGTGGCATTATGTTTTCCTGGCAGAAACATTTTCACTGCCTAGCATGTTGACTGTGTTATCTGAAAGTGGGTTTAGGTCCCATGCACTTTTTTGGCTCCTTTCTTAGGGCAGCTTTCCCTCAGTTGGACTTTCTACAGCCAGTGTGGCATCTCACCATTTTCCTGGTTTTATTAATTTTTGAGCAGAAGCCCTAACCCAGAATCAAACCTTGAGGTTTTAAGGGGACGAGTCTTGGGACCTTGCAGTCCTTAGTCTTTTTCTTGCAGCTGTAGTAAATCTCTGGCTGAATGTAGCTGGAAGCATGGGCAGCTTGAACCAAGTTTTTGTGTTTGTCTGGTTCCTGGGGCAACCAGGCCTTGAGCGTACTCCACTTTAATAAGAAGCACCCTCAGGAGCCAGGTTTAGCTAACCCCTGCCAGTCTCTTTAAGTCAGCCATAAGTCCTCTTTCTGTCATTTAGTGATAAGGGTATCCATGTGAGCTGGCACCTGACTTTGGACACAGGCATGAATAAATTCAGTGGAGGCTCTGCTCACCTTCATTGCCATTTGTGTTTGAAAGGTCAGTAACTTTATTCTTTAAAAATATATTGGTTTTAGTGACCTTTCTGGGGATAGTAAATAAAGGTAATTTAGAGAGGGATCACTTTAGTACACTGTAATGGAATCTATTTTATTCTGAGTTGGTTGTCTTGACCATCACAAAAGGATATCAGGGTGGTACTTGGCCCACAGCAACATTCACAAGTCCTGAAAATTTAGGATAAAACCTGTATATCTGCCCCAAAGTAACGAGTTTACTTCAAGTAGTGCATCATGGATATTTGTTACTTAAGGCCTTTAAGTTCAGTGGGGTTGCTGGTTAGCTTATTTCTTCAGCTAGTACTGTAGTGCTACAGAAACTTAAACTTCCCATTTTGCCTTTTCAATAACCATTTATACTGCAAGAGTTCAGGTATTGGACAGATGCTGCTTTTGCAAGGGGCTGCAAGGTTGGAGATGACACTTTGCCGATGGGTCACCGTTGCTTGCTAGCTAGAAATTACTACTCCGCCATTCTACTTGTGGAAGAGCTGTGGAAGTGCTCTGTTTCTTAATCTGGGTAAAGCCATCTGGGTTGGCTTTGGTTGAAGGTCAGTGGTGGGGTCACATTGACTGAGGTAGGAAACACGAGCCTCCAGCCAGCAGGAGCACCTTCAGCTTCCACAGATAGAGGAAGAAGAGAGCTTCTGTCACATGGCTTATCCAGCAGCAGTTTTCTTTTAAATGAGGCATGCTGGAGTAGAGCGAATATCTACAAGTTTTTGTATCGTGTGTTTTCCCTACATGATGCTGTGGAGAACTGGTTGAAATGCATGTGCAAAAGTCTGTCAGAACCTGTTTTTTAACTGTACTCACAGGAGCTTTCCACTGTCCTCCAAAACCTATCCTTTTATCTGAGGTTATTCTCCAGGCTGTTGATTACATTTTTCAGAGCTGCAGTGTTCTCGGTGATGATTACGTCAGGACTATCAGTTGTTATTTCCAGGTCCTCAATTTTCTTTTCAGCCTCCTGCCGTTTTAATCCCAAACCTTCAAGCTTCCTGTCCATGGAAACCTGGAGTAGGTCCAGCCTTCTAGAAATACGTACTACATGCCTTGTAAAGAAGTTAGATAATACTGGGTGGCCAAGTACCACAGCTCTAGACGCTGCCAATCCAAAGGCAGGTAAGCCCTTTTAACAGGCTGAAAGCCATATATGAATATTCTGCCAGATCCCTCACTGATCTTAATTTCCTCAAGGGCATGTTAAAGTCACTACCTGTTCTCTTGTGAAAATCACAGACAACAGTGTTAAAATTTTAAATCACTTAGGTGATTGTGACCAGTACGTCATACCATATAGCACACCTGGAAAATATCTTTTCACATAGCTCCTGAAAGCTCATCCACAAATTCCTTTTAAAATGCATCTTAAATAAGCTGTGGTTTTCATCATCTTAGTGAATTTGGTTGTTTTCTGAGAGCTGCCCACCTAGTCCCAGGCACTTGGTTTGGCATTATTTTTCCCATGTCACGGTACATCGTGGACCTTTCTGCACCAGGCCCATTGCCTGCTTCCTCCTTCCCACAGCCCTTGGAAAGGCACCCAGCCCAGGCTGAGGCTCATTGCTGTGGGTAGGGGTGGGTGGCTGAGCTTCCTCCCCCAAAACAGTGGTGGAGCAGCAGCTGGAGTCAGTGGCAGGCATGCTGAAGACTTATTTTGCTTGTGGAAATACCGTAACCTGTCCACTCAGGGCACATGTAGTGTGATTTTTTTATCTCTGCATTTCTGCAGAAGTGAATGAGAAGGTTAAGATGCCCATTTGTGGCAGAAGCCAGTACTGAAATCTGTGCAAAGGACTTCTCACTCAAGTCAAAGGGAGAAAATGCCTATTTTACAGGTTTTTTGCTGTTATACCTGTCTTGGCCAAAGGCGTAAAAAGGCTTGATCCTTGACTTGATCCCAGACTGACGCAAAAGCTCTCATGGTAGATACACTTAGGACAAACCTTTGCTTTTACTGAGACACTTTTTGCTTGCTTTGGTTGCTTTGCTTGCTGGAAGAGACACTTCAGGAAAAATCTGTGCCAGCGTATAGCACGATTTTGCTGGTATGAATGAAGGCTGTGCTGGGAACACACTGTCAGTACATTTTGCTAGGACAGCTGCACCAGCAGAGCTATCGTATTCTGGATATAGCCTTGTCTTCTGTTCCAGTTTGTCATGCATGATTTATCTTTCTGTCACCTCTTTGGGTCCCTAGGTACCTCTCAATGTAAAAAGAAATTAAAACACAATACAGATGAGTCTGCTCTGTATTGGAGTCTTGACCTTTAATATATCAGCTTTTCATACTGCAACCTTCCCAGCAGATAGGCTGTCCTACAAGAACTGAGGTTGCTTTAGTTTACAAAAGCGGTCCCACCTCAGCCATGCTTCAGTTTTATTTGCTTACACCTACAAACGCTCAAGCTGCCTGAAATGCCTTTGAGAGGAGATAAGGTTTTCAGATTGCCTGGGAGATCAAAACCATGAACTCCAGCCGTCCAATGAGGAAAAAAATGATCATCAAAAATCAGAGGAAACAGCCTGGCAACCCAAGTGTCAGAGGGATTGCTTAATGTTTTGTCCTGTTATACCAGTTTACTTTTTATCAGACTTAAGGCTTTGGGTTTTTCCCCTTGCTGCTCTCATTACATTTTCCTTCCTTTATTAAAGAAAGCATTTGCATCTTGCTCTGTGCTTTTGTGCAGCATTCTCCCTGAGCAGACCGGTATGTCACTCCGATGGCAGGTTTGCAGTCAGACTCCTTAGATCAATAAACCATCTTAGTTGTTGAGTATACCAGATTCGAATTTTAACAATACACAGTCGCACTTAAAATGCCACAGAAGCCAAAACCTGATATAAATTTTAAGAGGCATCCTAAGAATTGCTCTATGTTTCAGTCATAAAGCTTTGCCAGCATTACCTTTCGAGCAGATTGCCATTTGACTGGGTTTCATGTCATGGTTTTCGTGTTTTTTTTTCTGCAACAATTGAAGGTGTGTTGGGTTGGTTTTTTTTTCCCCGAGAGGCAGACAACTGCGTCTTTAAAGAAACAAAACAACTGTGTCAACAGATGGGAGAGAAAAGGCTGTGTCTGAAATAGGGCTAGGAATAAACTGTGTTAAAAATAGGTAGTCTTGCCACAACTGTTTCTTTGGCCAATGTGGAAATCTTTCCTTCCCATACTAGTGTGTTATACTAAAGCCCTGCTAGAAAATTGCCAAATTATTCTGTAAAAGCGTTGCTAGAACAGTAACTACCCTTTTCCTGCCTAGTTGTAGCAGTCGTGCTAGTAAAGGAGAAAGGCTAAGGAGCCCGCGCTGCTATGGGAGAGCTCTGAACAATTCCTGTGACTGACCCTGGTGAGCAGCAACTAAAACACAGCTTTCTTACACTTGTGGATATAGATTCTAGTGATGTGACTCCCCTCTTCAGCCTCAACAGTACTAGGACAGCTAGGACATCAGAGGGTCTCAGAATTTTGC
This sequence comes from Pezoporus wallicus, assembly GCF_028554395.1. Lineage (NCBI taxonomy): Eukaryota > Metazoa > Chordata > Aves > Psittaciformes > Psittacidae > Pezoporus > Pezoporus wallicus. Next base: position 4,991,869 of record NW_026635157.1, read on the forward strand.
CCTTTCTTAGAAGTGTTGTTTTACTCCCAGATACGGGGAGAAATAGTTCCCCTGTCCCACAAACCTGTCTGGGGAGAGCCGAACCCACAGCAGTTTGGATTGCAAATTAGGTTTTTTTTGAAAGGAAATTCTTGCCCTTTCCAGAATAGGAAAGCAGACCAAACTGTGCTTAAACGTGCTTGTTACTAGCAGAATTACAGCTGCAGTTTAGACATTGCATTTCTGCTTCCATCTGTTGTCTCACTTATTTTTGCTGTCTGTCTCCTTGCTTTCAATTGTCTCTTCTGTGTCTCAGTTTATCCAATTTTCAGGGCTGGCCAGCCATTTCAGCATTATTACTGTCCTAATGGCTGAAAGGAGATCAGAGAAGCTCTTTGCTAAATGATTTTTATTTTCCCCAACAAAGCTTCTGTGCTTTGTTTGGTTGGTTTTTGTTTGTGCTTGGTGCTCCATGTGTCATCGGGGAAGAGAGGAGATGTTTGCATAATGTGTATTTTGCTGGAGTTGTTTAATTTCTGCAAACATTTATACTCTTACAGCTCACGGTGGTGCCTTTGGGGCAGAGACAGATTGTTATCTCAAACAGAGAACAAATCAGAGGGTTGACCCCACTCTGGCCATCGCAGCAGTCTGGAAGAGTTGGAGAACAGGTAGAGTCTGGCACCCAGCGCTCTCCTCCCCACGTGCCCCCCCTCAGCCTTCAGCCTGGGGGGACCCATTTGGGAGGAAGAAGCCTCAGGCAGCTGAGCATAATTTAGGGCAGCCCCGTGGGGTTTGTAATTGATTCCTAATCTCTGAGATGAAATGCAAAGGTAGATAAGGCTCCTTCACCCTGGGAGAAAGGCAGAGGTAGGTGAGTGGTGCAACCTGCTGCTGAGCGTAATTCGCAGTGACTGGTTACAGCCCTGCTGTTTGCAGTGAGCTTTTCTTTTCCCACTTGTCTGCAGTCAAGGAATGCTCTGGGGATTCATGCTTGCCTGGCAGTTGTCTCTTGCTTGGTAAAAGACTAAAGAAAATTTAAAGGAAAATAAAAAGTTTCAGATGACTTTAGAGGCTGCCCGGTTACTTCAGTGCGTCAAGGAAAGAGCAACATTCCTTAATAAAGCAGTGTGTTCATTATCCCTACTCTTTCCTCATTCCCACAGGAAGGAAATGGAAACAGAGGAGTTGAAATACCCATTATTTTCCACTCTTTCCAGGGGATAAGAAATCTCCCAATTAACTCTGTGAAAAGGTTCAGAGAGACTCATCAGAAGTTTTGGATGTACGGGATTTCCTATTGTAGCTTCTTACCTCATCTTTTCTGTGTTACCTCTTTCCACTTCTGTGGTCCATACAGACACACATACATGGGTAGTATGTGTATGTCTCTGTCCACTCCAAGGATATATCCCATGCCTTTTTTTTTTTTTTTTTTTTCTTTGTGTAACCAGTCTGTGGATGAGTTAAAAGTACCAATAGTTTATGTGCGTAAGTGACGGTATTATTAACAGCTGAATTCTATCTTCTTCCAGCATGATGAGCTCTAAAGGCAATCAAGGGAAGTTTTGTGCAATATCCTCAATCTGTGAAAAACCCATATTCAGAAAGATGCGTGTTCCCTATTCGCTTCTGACTTGAGCATATGCTTTGCTTTGCTGAATTGGCTTTACTGATGAGAGATAGAATTAAGCATTTGCTTAAATGACTTGCTTAGCTGTGGCTGAGGCTGCATAATTTGTCTGCTGGAGCTTTCCCGTTGAATCCAGTGAGAGCAGACTCAGGCTGCAGAGGCAGAGGTGATGCACTTGTAATTGGCAGGATATGCCAATTAAAAATTATTCCCTTCGTAATGTCAGGTGAAGTTTTGCTTTCTCATTACCGTCAAACTATGGTTATGAATTGTGCTCAAGTCAGTATGATTTCATGGGATCAGTACAGTGAAGTATTTTTGCTTCAGCTACAGGAATATATAGCTAAAAGCTCTCCTGTAGCTGTATCCAGGCTAACCGTTTGCATTGCCTCATTTTTCAGATTGTTTCATTCTTGTGTTTGACACCAAAATCATTAGAAAACATTCACTGGCAGCATTTAATAGCATATATTTAGACCATGAAATAAACCAGACGTTTGTGATGCACCACTGATCTATTAGTAATTTGTTTAACTCCACTCCTCCACACATGCAAGAGAATAAAATAGAAGGTATTAAAATAAAAGTGATTTTTAAAATATCTTCCTATTTATGACCATTTGGGGTTATTTTCTTTAACATGCGAGCTCGTTTTGTTTTTGTGGGAGTCAGTGGTGATTGCAGAAGGTGAAAAATTGTGAACAAAACTAAGGAGAAGTTCAAGTTAGCTGCGGAGCCAAAAGTGTGATTCAGGATCTGAAAATATCTCTGCGCTTCATGCATCAAACTCAAACACTGTGTTTGGGCAACGCCCCCTGGATTAGGAGTGCAGTTTGAGGTCATTCCTCCTCCAGCCTGCCATGTATGGATAGGACCCACGCTCATGACACTGAGCACGCACCAAGAGCAGAGTGACATCAGTGCAGGGGGATCTTGCCTCGCTGAGGAGGACCAGGGACTCCACTGCTGCCTTTCTCTTGTCTGTCTTTAGATGTGGAGGACCAGTGTGGAGGTGCTGGAAAGGAAGACACTTTAAACAGTCCCTTTCTAGGTGTGGCAATAGCAAGGGATAGTGAGGTAGGACACCTCTTTGTAAAGGAGTCATACAGCACCCAGCAGAAGAGCTAACAAAGTGTGTGGCCAGAGGTGTTTTGATGGTCCATCCAGCTTTTTAAGACAAACAGCTGCCAGTGATGGCACTTCAATGTGCCTGCCGACCCGAAATGACAGTAGTGTATCCCATGCTGTACAAGCTGTCTCTTCAACCAGGAACATAGCGCCAAGAGACTGATCTCAGCTTGTCTGATGCAAATCCAGAGTGCCTTGAATAAAGTCTGTGCTTTGACTTAACACCAGTGTCACTGAGATCTTAGTTTTATTTTATAAGGAGCATTGTCTTAGATTTTGCGGGTAACGCCAACCAAAACTCTATAAACAGACCTCACGTCCTTAGATTTTTGTTCCCAGGCATCACACTTCCCTTCTGGTGTCCTGCACGTCTGACTAGTTGCCAGCTCCTCAGGAGCCAGTTAGCTTTCTTCTACCACAGAGACTGACCAGTGCTGCTGCCATGATCTGCCAGGAGCTTGGACTTGTGATGGTTTTTCCAGGGAGATGTAGATAATTCTCACAGCTCAAGTGAATATCATGGGCTTGTAGGACATCTGCCGCATTGCAGCCTGTCTGCTTGGGAGCTGTGAGTGACTCTGCCTCAGTTTCTTCACTGTGCGCCTGGCTGTTCTGGTTTTTCGCAGTGCACAGCAGGGTAGTTATTCAAAGAGGGAAGGAAAGCCAAGGCACTTGGTGTAGGAGTTTCCTCATGGTGATTTTGCTGGATCGCATAGAGCATAAGCTTTACCTGGAATCTTATCTTGGGTTTGGCAGAGACCTGATGTTTTTGCCTTCTCTGCCCACTCTCAGGGGATGGCCAGATGTTCTCTCATCTTGCTGCCAGCTGCCTGCACAATCAGCCCTCTTCTGGCAACCGGAGGCTAGGCAAATGGGTTGAGCAACGTGTGTATATGGACACTGTGTCAACTGTCAGCCTGACCATTGTCTAAAAGCACTAAACCTGGTTAGTAAGGGCTCTGAGCAAAGTTGGCAGTGTCTAAACTGTTATTTGCAGTGAGGTTATGGCCCTATACTTAAGGGGATGTACTCTTGCTTATTTAGCTCCTGGCTGAAGTGAAAATAAAGTAACCCAAAATCATAGTTCCAGTGGTGGCAGCAAAATAAGCTCTGGTGCAGAGTGGGCTCTGGGAATAGAGGCTATGATGTAGGGAGGATCCAAAGAAGAAATTATGTGCTTGATTTTAATGAATTGAATCACATATGTGTAAAGTAAACAAACAAAGATCATAGGTGATGTTCCAAAAGTCATTTGGCATGACACATCTTTTACGTAAATTTTGTTATGATTGCTAACTTTCTGCAGAGCCTGAGACAGTAAAACCAGCTCTACTGACACGCACATGTGTTAGTAAATAGGGCTATTTTTATTCATATTGTGTGTATGCATAGGCACATATGCATATATATACATATATTTATGTATATGTACACACATGCCTATATGCGTATTAATCCACAATTGTAAAATTTCAGCAAGTTAAAATTTTACAAAGATATCTTGGTGCTGTTTACTTCCAGATCTGTAATATGGTGTTAGGTTGCAGGATACCAGAATGAAAAAAAGCTGCCAATAATCAAAACTTAAATGGGCTCTCATGCTCCTATTGAGAAAAATGTGGAAAACAACAAAAGCATAAAACCTGGAAACACAAATTAGGCTTTAGATGTCTTTCTGTTCTAGTAATGAAGACAAAAATGTTTACAGCATAGAGGCATTTGATTAAAAAAATAAATTACATCCCTTTAGCTTTGGAGGTAGTTCAAGATTTAATCCATTAATTTCATCAAACTGCTTGTAGGAAAACATTTCTGCAGTATTGAGAGCTGCCAGAATTACCTGGAATTAAGAGGGCAAAGGTGGAGACACTGTAAGTATTTTAATTCCTCTATTCACAGATGATTTGTGTGAACACATTAAGAGCACCGGTAAAGTAATGGGAATAATTTTTTTCCACTTTTTCCAAATTCAAGTGCATATGGTATGATTACATTTGATCAGGATATGAATGTCATTTCTCAGATGATTGTGTTCTGCCATTGATCATATGAAGTCAATTTAAAGTATGACATTCCTTTTACCTTTCTCAAGTAGGAAGACATTCTTGCTTCTAGTCTTAGCTGCTATAGCTATCAAATTGTGTGTATAATAAATTGTGCTTTGTTTAGAAAGTGATAACTGTAAAATACTGCCCATTCAGAGAAAAAGTACTGAGATTGAGATTGATGCCTTGAGCTTAATGCATCATAGCTGCAATCAAGCAAATTTTAGACTTCTTGCTTCTCCCATTACAGGCTATAATTCACAGAGTTCTCCAGGCTTCCTGTATTTGAAAGGGAGAAAGGGGGCAAAGGGAGCATTAGAAATCCACACAGACTGGATTCACAGTCTCTAAATACTAGAGTACAGAAGCTTGCATGGGCAGTGCATTGTATTTAGTAAGAAAACATTGATAAAGGGGGATTTGAACCCATGGAGAAGTAGGAGATTTGCATGTAGCCTCACTGCTTTGAGTTACCAGTCATGAATTCAAGCCCTTGGGTGGTATGCTACAGAAGTGTGCACATTTTTTTGCTTGTATTGCCTAGCTCTTCTTTGGTACTAATTATCCTATATAATCCTGGATCCTGGCTGTAATTTGAATAGCACCTGGGTTTCTTATGGACCTGGTCAAACTGAGGCTTTAGGTAAATTCCCAAACCATGGTAAGGTTCAGTCTGTGCTGGAATGCTACCTGTTATAAGCCAGTTAACTTGTTATCAGTAAAATAAATATCCAGTTGCTTTCCTTAAACTTTAGTTTCTGATTAAAATATGCATGAGATTTCTGATGTTTTTTACCCTGTACAGAGTGCAGGAATTTCCCTGTCCCTCCCCTACTCTCAGCTGACCTTATTACAGTGTCGATATAACAGGTATATAAGAAATAACATAAAACAAAGTCCTTCTTGTTGATCCATGAAATAAATTAATCTTTATGGTCAGATGGTGCCAATGCCTATTGCTACACTTTTGTTTCACCACTGAAGGTGTAGTTTTACGGTTATGAAATGATTATGGGAGTTGCCAAGGGAGAAGCTAGCAGTCTTTCAAAAGCAGATGATGTAAGAGTCATTATCAGAGCACTTCTGCCTATGTGTTTCCAGGTCCCGTGTAATAGGCTAATCCCTGAGTGTCTGTGATACAAAGTTCAGATTGAATAAAACCTCTTCCAAGCAGTATGGCATGCCATGCTTCTCATACTCTCATTTCCCTTCTGATGTGCTTGTTTAATCTTAGACTGCATGGCTGGCAAAGAAGTGTAGCAGATGTGGAGAGTCATGACCAGATATGACCAAATACTAGCAAATGCTCAGCAGTGGTGGTGGCACTGCATTCTGTCATTGGTGGGCAGTTGCTGAAGGCACACTTGTTTCCTTTTGCTGCCAAAGAACCAGGGATTGCACAAATTTTTACTAACGCGGTGATAAAAGCAAATTAAAAGTTTCTGGTTTTAGTATCACTACAATGCCTCTGGGAGCAATAGCTGGCAGTAAAATCCTGTTTGATGACACATGCAGTATTTGGGGTTGTTAGAGACTCTGTAGCTTGGCTGTTCCCCCAGACCACGTCCTGTTTGCTAGTGCCAGTGTTCCTGTAAGATGGTAGGTTAGTAAGGAGATGCGGTAGTAGTGCCTGGACAAAATCATAGAACTGCTCTGGATAGGTTTTGCCCAAGTGTGAGTCACGATTAAGTAACTCCTTAAAGACTCAGAAATTGATCCAGTCTTCACTGAAATCAGGGAGAGTCTTTCACACTTGGATCAGATGCTAAGGAATGCTTTGAGAAACACTGGAAGACAGTGAGGCTACCAAAGTGAGAGGGAAGACGCTGGCTCCCATCAGTTAAGAGCTAAAAAAGAAAATGAGGGAAAATGGAATATAATGATCCTCATGGATTTTAGTTTAAATACTCTGTATGTAGCTGGAGCAGCAGCAGTGTGATTTTGTTTCCTAAATGACATATTTCACTTAAGGCTTTATTTTCTTTTCATGAAAGCCCCCTCTGCTCCTGCCAGAGTGCTATAGAGAGGATTTACTGTAAATGGAAATAAAGACCCTTGTCTTTGGGTTGAGGATCAGATAAACCAATTCACAATGCATGTTAATTAAAAATGACTGAGTGCAAGTGTAGCCAACATCACTAAAGTCAGTTAGGCCTGTGAAGGCACCTGCTGACTTGCTTGAGGTCTGGAAGGTGTCCATGCCACACCAGGGAGAGGATGCTACAATCCAGAGTACCTCTAGCTCCTACAGAAGGATGGGACAGTAAGGACTCCTGACTTCTCTTTTGCTATTGCTTTTGCTTTGCTCTTTGACTGGAACTTTTCTTAGGCCAGTTGTAGAAGTAGTGAGTGAAATACTGGTCCTTCTAAAAACAGAATTTTGCCCTTGAGTCCAGCCATGCCAAGGTTTCACCCACAGATGAAAACTGCATTGTGCCCTGTCTGGTCAAAGGTTCAAATGTGGTTCCTGGCTCCACACCCAGCTCATTTCCTAGAAAGCTGTATATTTGTGTGACAAAGTGTCAGGGTCTGGAGCCAGAGCATATGTTGTTTTATATACTCAGATGCCTGTATAGACCACTGTTGACATTGCCGGTCAGTAACACATTATCATTTGCTATTTGGTTTTGTTGCTGATAGCAAACATTACAGGAAAAAAAAAAAAACCAAACCTGTAAGCATATGCTTTTTACTGCTAACTGGTTCCAGGCGTACTTTATCCTTCAGCTTTTGGCACCCTGTTTCCAGCAGCTCACATCTGCAGCCTGCTAGCAGTGGAAGTGCTGTGCGTTGTCTACCCCACAGTAGACAGGCTTTGCCCTGTGCGTGGGGCAATACGGGCAGCAATTGCACTTGCTGGAAGCAGAGGGAGGTTTGCTGTTGGCTTCAGTGCCAGTATGGTCAGGCCATGAGCACGGATCTGCAAATCTGGTGTGCTACAGTTGAGATTTTCCTGTCCTCTGGCATGCTCCTCTGCCATGACACTTGTAAGCCCTTGAGATGCAGGTACCTTTTGCTGCTGCAGTGACCTAACTGCCCTGAGATGGTGGCCAGCCAGGGCTCAGCATCAGGGCCAGGGCAAAGAGCAAGAGAAGGGGCAACACGAGCTACACTTTTTTGCTGGTGCCTTGCACTCCCCTGGGATGCTGCACATCAGCCCTGGGATGCCCACACATTGCCCATCCGTGTCATGTCATCTGGGGTGGCATCTCCCATGTGGACATTCAAGTACACAGGCAAACCTGAACGAAAGCCTGGGCAAAATGTGCGCTGTGGTTTTCTATGTGTTCACACCTGTCTTCGGTGGAATCAGAATAGCTAGAGCCTTCGGGTATGTGATCACTAGAAGATCACTGAAGGTTTGTTGTCTCGGTACTAATGAGGTGGGCATTTCAGTCAGCTCTATTATGTGCAGTATAGACAGGAGTTCCAGTTCCTGGTGCATTGTCTGTATGCCCTGATTAAGGGTAGCCTCCATGTATTCCAGACCCATGCTCTTGCAGGTGCAAATGTGGCAGCCTGCAGCTGTCGAACACATCTAACAAACACATTAATGAACACATTTCCTGGTGTTCTGGGCCTCGGACCTACCTATGTGTATCTGCTCCTTCATACATGCCTACAGAAGGTCTTTTGTATGTAGAAAGTGCCTCTTTGTGGTCTTTCTCAGAGTACTGTCACATGTAAGGAGAGATTTAAGGTGTATGAGTGATTTTCACAGTGTACACTAATAACTTATTTTCTAAAACAGACTTGCATCATATGGAAAGAGAATTTTTAGAGGTGATCTCACTTTTAAAGCACAGTGCTAGACAGAAAAGCAGAATGAAAGACAATTGCACTGCTCTGATTCAGTAACGAGAAAGTATTTGCATTTAATTAAAAAAAAGAAGTGTTCTTAAGTTCTGATTTGGGTATGATGTTTTCAAAATAAGGCAGAACACCTGGAACTGCAAGCCCTAAAGGTAAATAGACTACAAAGCCACTTCCACATGCTTTGTGTGTTTACACTGCTTGTTATATACATCATGTTTGGAAATACATCATTGTATGTACCTTTTGGTCTTGTATGTCTATTGTTTTCACCGCAGAATATATTAGTTGATGTGTATTCTAGCCCACAGCAAACCACAGGAAAACATAGGACAGCTAATGATAGCTGATGCCATATTGCTCTGGGGTAAAAAGACCCGAGTAGCATGAAGGATTTCCGAGGTTCTTATACGTATGGATGTAGCCAATGCCGTAATGTCAATTAGGATATAAAATCAAACAGCAAACTGAATTGATCGCAATCCTGAAAAAATCTTTTCTATTTTTCAAATAGGTGGAGGAGAGAGTCAACAGCCATATTTGCTGGAGCAGTGAACCAGATTGCCTTGACTGGAACCATTACTCACTTGCACCTTTGACGGCAGCAGCCAGGTAGGAGAGCAAAGAAAGAGTGGGGTTGAGGGAGTGAGCCAGAGTGAATAATTATTCATTTTCAGAAGGGTTAACATGGAAGTCACTATTATTTAAATACTGATTACATGTGCTTTTGTTGCAATGGAAGTCAGCTCTTTTTGTAATCAGAAGCATTTCTTCTCTGGGACAGGGTATGTTTTTATTCACTTGAAGGTGCTGTCTTTGCTTTGGTTTGCCCCTTTCCCTTCTCTCTGCAGTTCTTACATCAAGCATGCAGGGAGCACACTTGTTGAGCCAAATAAACAGAAAAATGTACTTGTAAAAATACAAGAAGAAATGGTGGATGGGGTTTTGATATCTGAAATGTTTTATTGGGTTTTTTTTGTTTTATTTGTAGATTGTCCTGAAGTGTAAGTTGGTGATTTCTCTTGACCGTCTTGCCATTTCAAGTGCAGCATTAACAGTACTATTTTAAGTTTATTTACTCCTCTGGGCCTTAAACATTTTGGGCACATAGAAACTGCAGTTATGAAGGTGCTGACATTGTAGTATAATAACACCCAAGCTACCTTAAAGTTAGTGGATCCCCAATAGTCTTACTATGGCATCAAGTAGGTAATTCAGAAGCCAGTTTATCTTGTCAAGAGAAGGTGTGTTTTGATCTCCTCACTGCAGCTCCATGTTTATTTGGAGTGGTAATCACAGGTTGGACAGGTTTCACATTGATGTTGTCTCAAAAACTGTGCCTGCGTGCAGGACAGTTCATTTTATTGTAGTAGGAGTCCTGAAGCACTGAGAATCTCCTCTAATCTTCTCTGTACAGGAATTGTTAGCCCTCAGAATTTAATGAGACTTGATTGAAATAGTGACAAGAAAAAGTTTAATCCTTGTCATTGGCCTTCTATTTTTATTTTTTAGTTTTTTTTAATTATCCAATATTTATCTGCAACCATAGCATCTAGGCATATAAGGAAGACACCGGAGATTCCCATTTGGTACCATGATCACAGAAGGTGTTCAGAGTAAATGCAGAACATATTTTGAGGTAAACCGCCCAGATTTTTCAGGACTGTGTAAATGGTGTTGGGCCTATGTTTCATTCTATATATGAAGTAAAGAATGGAGAGGGTTAAATTGAGATGGGCTATCCCCTGAGCCTTGTCTCAGACCTGGAACTGATCCCAGATATTCTGCAGTCCAGGATGGTTGCTATATGGGGTATCTCTTCTTATGGATTCCTCTCCAAGTCCTTGCAATGGAATCTGTCTATCTGCATGGCAGCCTTTCCCTTATGTAGTGTCTAAGAGCTAACAAAGATCTTTCCACACAGCCTGGGATCAGAGGTGGGTGGGTGAGAGGGGTGCAAACTGATGGCTGTCAGCAGGGGGGGTACCAACAAACGTGTCAGCAAAAAAAGAAGGTATCATCCATCCCTGCCAGAGGTCCTGTGGAATTTATGTTGAAAGTTCAGCAGGAAAACAAACTGTCCTCATGCACCCCTGAGCTCTGTTGCCAGTTTGGGAAGCATTAACAGCGTGTGAAATTTATAAGCAGGAGTAACGGAATACTTACTCCTGTAGTACAGAAACCTAGCCACGTCCTGACTCACCAGGCAGGATTTAAGTGGAAAACTGAGAACTTTGGTACACAAGAGCATGGCAGCCGTCCTCTCGGATGGGTTTTTAGCATGAATTTTTCAGGTTTCATTAGCGTGTGACTTAATGGTACTTCTGTGCATTGGGCCCTTCTTCCTGTGGCTCTCTTGTACGCTGAGAGCTCTCCCTGGTAATGTGTCAGTCATGTAATGGCATGCTTTACTTTTTTGTTTGGAACAACTCAGTTTTAGAATAGATGCTCTCAATTAACGTAGTTCAGACCAAAGTTATTGTACCTATGATAATATGTACTGCTACCTTGCGTACTAAGGATATTAAGGCAAGCACTTAATACTGATAGGGTAGTAAATAACACTGTGTGAGCTAATAAAAGGCTCCCATTAAGAAACTGAGCCCTATTACTCCCTACTTTACAGGTGAAAGCTCTCAGTCTGATTCGACCACTAGATATGCAGTGGTAGGAAGGCACATTTTCTCTGAAGACCAGGGCATGCAATGCTGCCAAACCAGCATTCCTAGGCACCCCTGCAGGGAATGATCCTTGCAGCAGAGTGAGATTGCACAAGCTGTGGTGTGGAGGACTAGCTGCCTTATTTTGACTGAGAATCCTTTGAAGATACTGGTCCCAATTCTCTACTGCCTGAAACCTTTTGCTATTTATACCTGGGTAAAGTGACTGCTGAGCAAGCATGAAATGCCACTACCTTAAAGCTAAAGGAGCTGTTATCCACTTTGCCCAAATATAAATGACTGTGCAAAGGGTGAAGAAAGTTCAAGGTCTCTCTTTTTGTTACAACGTTGCCCGCAGATACTGCGTCTCGTTGCTGACAGTGTGAACAGGAGGCGGCTGTACTGGCGGCAGTTTAAGCTCAAGATGTGGAAACTCTGGGGGAAGCAAGAGCACTCATTTCTTGACCCGCTATTAGTCAGAGAGAGGAAAAAAACATGTTTCTTCCTTCACATCCAAGAGGTGACCGGGCAGGGTGGTGGGACAACGCATTCATTTGCTATCCTGACGGCCTGGGGGCGGGAAGAAGGACACTTGAAAACATCCGGAGGCGGTAGAAACGGGGGCTGCCACTCCGATGCTCCGAGTCTCCTTCTCACCCCCCGGCCATGAATCGCCGCCGACGCTGCGCTGCTGCCGCCCGGCCCCGCCGCTCCACTGCCCGGCGGCGGGGAGCAGTGCGCGCTTCTGCGGGTGCGCGCCAGGGGGGCTGCCGGCTGCGGAGAGCTGTGCGGTGCCCGCCGCCGCGGGTGCGCGCCTGCGGGGGGAACGGCGGAGGCACTGGTAGCCGCGGGCTGCCGTCTGCCGCAGCTGCCGGCTTGCGGCCCTTGTCCCCTCGGGCAGCAGCGGAACCCCATACCCCCAAAACCCCAATCAGGACTTGGTTAGTGAAACCTAACAACTTAGCTTCGGTTTTCCGCTGTACGCAGTCTGTGCCTGATGCGTGCCCTGCGCAGCCACAGCCACACAGGCAGTGTGATAGCTGGCAGCACGTTGACGTGCCGTGTGTTGGAAGGACACGGCCCTTGAAATCCTCTGGCACCACAAGCTGCCCCTTTCAAACTAGAACAGAGACAGATGAGGATAATGGGAAGGAGAAATTCAGCGTTGCGTGTTGTAAAATTGAATCTTAAAAACCCTGGACACTTTTGGCAGTATTTCATGTCTTGTAAATAGAACCCGTATATATTCATGCATATTTTAAGCAGAATATAGTGTACTGCAGTTTCTGCTGTCTAAGCAAGTATCTTGGTAATTTAAAAATGTGTCTTTTTCTTTTCCTTTTCGTTTGGTTTTTTTTTTTTTTTTTTTTAGCCAGCACTGCACCCGTTAAATCGCACTGTGATCCATGCTGGGTGTGCTGGCTGCATGTCTGTACACCTCCTGGAGGCCCTAAGGGCATGCAGGAGCTGCCCTGGGACAGAGTGAGGTCCTCAGCAGCTGGCTCTGAGTAGAGCTGTGTGTGGATTCTGTGTTGCAGTGCACATAATGGGACCCATTTAAAAAGCAAGAAATGCAAATCATTTTGAATTACAGAACGGTTTAGGTCAGAAGGGACTTTAAAGGTAATTTAGTTCCAACCTAGTACCATGGGCAAGGACCAGTTAACACCTATGTAAATCTCTGTTTATGTGACTGTAATTTCTTCAAGTAATTTGTCTTTTGTTAGGGGTAAGAGGTCATAACAGTATTAACACCGAATAACACTCAATGGATTAATTTTACATAACTTCCAACACATGTATGTATCTCTTCACATCTGTATTTTCCTCTGAAAATAACCTAAGCCTAGGATTCAAGGCTTGCAGCTTCAATGAAGGCAAGACATCTTCATTGAAGAAGAGTGAACAAGTGCAGTTTCAAATCCGACAGTGCCATATGTGCAGAAATATTGTAATATGCCATGCTGTAAGAAGGAAATGTGATGTTATGAGGGTGGTGAGGCACTGGCAAAGGTTGCCCAGAGAAGCTGTGGCTGCCCCATCCCTGGAAGTGTTCAAGGCCAGGCCAGACAGGGCTTTCAGCAACCTGGTCTAGTGGAAAGTGTCCCTGCCCATGGCAGGGGGGTTGGAACCAGATGACCTTTGAGGTCCCTTCCAACCCAAACCATTCTGTGATTCTATGATTCTGTGTTGGTCTTTAAAAGTAATCCTGTGAGCCTTGCTTTTTGTTGCTGTGTTCTTATCAGAAATCTGAAGAATCTACATTTTTGAAAAATTGCATAATACCCAGTAAGTACCCTGTACAGATCTGTGTGAGCAGAGCCTCGTGCTCACGCATGCTTTGCTAAACAGTTCTGAGACTGCAAAGGCTCAGCCAGCTGGGAATCTCAGATCCACACTAGCAGTTATCTCCAGATGGCTGCACTCTTACTTTGTACCAAGCCTTCTAGCATCTCAGTGTTCGCATGTTCGGAATGATGATGTATACTGTTCCACTTGTTTTTTGCCAGAAAATGTACAGGGCATTGTATGAGAAGATTTGACACACGGTATAGCTCTAAGGGGGGGGGGGGGGGGTTAGAAAAGGGGAAAGGAAAAGGACAGGAAAGGAAAGAAATAAGAAAATGCAGCAACAAAAGTGTCAGAGTAATGAATTCAGTCTGACTGGCAAATACAATTTGACTGCAAGTTGTGAATTTCATTGAATTTGATCCAAGAAAGACACAGCTGAGCAATATGCAGGAAGCAATCTTTTCCTAGAAGTATGCGGCTCCAAACCATACAAATTCTTCCACCGGTCATAAAATGTCTGTGCACCACTGAACCTGTGTAATCAGATACTTTTGAGGAGAAAGCGATGTATTGAGACAGTCAACTGAAGAATAACAAAAGCCATCACTGAATGCAGCATTTTGAAAGAAGAAAACCTATGTAATTTGAAGTTGGCCAATGAAGCCCTAGTGATAAGGACAGTTAATCATTTCTGGTGCAGCTGTTTCCTGACATTTCTGCAAAATGTTGTGGAAAATTAATGAAGGTTGGTTCAGTAATGGTTTCAGGCTTGACTAGTGGAAAATATGACAGTATTTCCATCGGCAATTAAGAACAAGCAAGGCTCCTCTTTTTTATTTTTTTTTTTTTTTCCGTAGGGGAAGTGGTATGCACTTTGTACTGCACAGGAAACTGTAGACTTGAGAGCAGCTGTGTGATAGAAACAGGTATGCAGAGAATATGGAGAAGAGCCTGGGCCTTCTTATCACGTGTGTTTCAGTGTAGTAGAACTATCTCTGTTACATACTGGAAAAAACTATAGCTTGTGGAGTATTCCTTTGAGTGTCCAACTCTGAAAATAAATGCCCTTCTTCTCAGTTCAATAGCAAAGCTTGTATAAGTGAGGGTTTCACTGTGATTGTCTTTTATTACTATGATGTCCCAAAAGAATAACTCCTTTAGGAGGGTTTTAAACTGATCTCTGAAGTTCACATTGCTTGCAGCTCGATCTCGGTGTGTATGATTTTCACAGCCGTGCAGCACACCATGGTGAGCACATGTGGTTGCTGCACTCCCTGGGCACAGAGCAGCAGTGTCTCTGCTATATAACTGGCTGGCCACCATGTGACTGGGGTTGATGGGAACTTGTTGGCCTCGTGCAGTATGGACGTGGGCTGTGCATGTGTGCAAGCTCTCTATCATATGTGTGACTGTAGTCTTGCAGATAGCCAGCAAGCATGCGGTTTAGAAACACGAGCATGGCTAGAGGGTACTTTTCCATCGCAGATCAGCATAGTTGAAGGTCACTATAGCAGCTGAGCAGTGGCCTTTGTCCACTCCTTCACCTCGAAGCCTGCAGCATCTGGCAGGCAGCCAGCTGCCGACAGCCTCCTCAATGGCACGCTGGGGTTCCCACTCCTGCCACAGCTCTGCTGTGCTTGAGCTCCTCCAGCTCAGCATGGCTTGGGGAATACTGGATCCACTATTCTGTTAGATAGGCTGTAAGGGACAGAAAGTGGGCAGGAAAGAGGTAACTAGTGCTCTTGGGAGTAAGTTGTGAAGACGAGTCCTGTACTGTCAGTAGAATTAACTTGTTTACTCACTGGCATCTACATTTTATTTTGTGTTTAAAATGCATTAGGGTGAAAATACAGGGCTGGTATAGAAATACTGTAAGTCATTGCAATGTTTAGATGAATGGTGTTCACCTTAACATTGCAATGTTTAGGTGCTCAGTACCCTTCTGTACTGTGAGGGATTGTACAAACCTGCCTAATTTAATAGCTTTTTTGTTTATCTGACTTTCTGAGATACTTTTGAGTCCTTCCATAAATACAATTTGTAACCTGTTTTACTCAGTATGATGATTCATGCTAAAGTGGTTGATAGAAGATGCATTATAATGAATGGTTTACACTTTTCTAATATCATTCTGTAAAGGAGATGTTCGCTCAGTGCTCCTCCTGCAAAATTAGAAGACCCTTAGTGAGCTCACTAAAAATGTCTTACTCTCTGTAATGTTAGCTGTGAAGTGTGTAGTTCTTATTGATGGATTTAAGCCAGTGTAAAGCAGTAGCAGTCAAGCTACATCCATGATTTGTGACCATTCACATAATCACATAAAAGTCAGCTTCATGTTCTTTCTTCCTAGTGCAGATCTTCTATGAGGAGTTTAAGACTCTCAAGCCTGCAGTCCCTAGAGCACGTAAACCTGTTGCTGATGTCAGTGACAGCGTTACCAGTATCAGAGCATTAGGGACAGCTCATATATAACAGCTGTAATTAATCTTGATTTGGGACATTAAAAGATTAATCCTTCAAGCATCCCGTCTGTAAACACGTGTGTATTGACGCTGCAGGCAATACACTGTTGTGCCTGCAGTGGGACAGCTTGTGTGCTGCAGAGTATGCATGGGAGTGAGGGAAAGATGAGGGCTCTGCTTTTGCTGTTTATCTGATGTGGGAAATCCGAGGGTTCTGGCACAGACATGAGCTGCTTTTAAACTTCTCAGCATGAGGGCTGTGCCTACAGCTGCTTAGGAATTTCCCATAAAAGCAATTTGTCAATTGAAAACGGAATTTCCACAAGAACAAGTTTTCCACTGGAAAATCTCCATATTGCTATTTTTATTTTTTTGGTTTTGTTTTCCCATGGAAATCTCTGAATGAAATACTTCCCTTTAAGTCACCTTACTCCATGAAGATCTTTGATAAGCTGAACTGAGCTAAAACGGTTTCAGTTGCCATTAAGTTGCATATGCCTGTTATGCAGATTGCATTCACCTCATAGCAAATGGCAGTACAAAAACTTCATGCTGAAGAAGTTCTTGTGAGCAGGTCACCTTGACAGTTCTCCATGTTTCACACTGTATTGCGGTCACCCGTGTGAAAAAGTCTACTTTTTCACAACGTCATAGTGAAACAGATTCTAAAACGGAGGCCCCAAGCCCAGGGAAACCAGAGGAGAGTTGGCCATTTGTGATCTTATATCTTTGCTGTTCAAACCCAGTTTCCCAAATTTTCGCTTACTTTTGACTGGTTAATTTAAAACGTCTGTGGGGGCTGTAAAACTTTTGGATTCTGTGTGAGATTAATGGGGAATAAAAAGTAAGTACATTTAAGTGATTGTAAAATTGGCTAAGGTGACATGATCGAAGTAAAGGACTCCCACACACGTCTTGCTTTATTGCCTGCCCTAACAGTCCCTATTGTAAATATATTGTAAATATAACAGACAGCTGGGACATTACTGGAGGTGCCTGGTCACTTGGTGCTGAGCATATGGGAAGGGAGAGGAATGATGCTGACACCAGCATCGTTGTGTCACTCAGTGACCTCTTATGGATGAATGTTAAAAAAGAATGAATGCACATAGCACTTTTGCTTTTTAACAATTTGAATAGTTCACCAAGTTTTGTAATAGGTGCTGTGTTCTCCTTACGGTGCCATTATCTCCAGACTTTTATGAATATTTTTCTTTGCCTTGCTGTCCCTCAGTGGTTTTTCATCCTGTTCTCATTTAGACATAAGGCTACTTAAATGAGGCAGTTCTACTTAAAGGACTAAGCCTTTGACTATATTGCATGGTGACCAGCTGGCAGATTTGGTGGTGGTGGCCGGTGGCATGCGGAGAGGGCTATTCTTTTTTTCCTGTGCAGCCTCAAATAAGCCAGTCTCTGTTTCCCTCTTACTTGGATTGAATGCTAGAGCTTACCAAAGATATATTGGATATACTCATAAATGTCCCCGAGGGAAACATCCCCCAGAAGGAAATGGACTGTACTAGAAAGCACACTGGATGACAGCCACTGCCCTGGAGGAAACTCACTATCTACATGAGGCTGATGGTGCAGATTTTTTCACCTCTTGCACACAGGAAGGAGCATGGCAGATGTCTGACTTTCCTTCAGGCAGCCTCCTCTGTGCTTCTCAGAAAGGCACGGGAGTTGTGGTTAAATATTACAGTCTAACCTTTTAGTTGCTCACAGATTGAACAGGAGCTAAGTAACTTTAAACCATTAGCTCCATTTTAAGTATCTCTTTCACGGGACGAAGGGCAGTTGACTCTCAGTCATATCTTCCAAATGAATAACTCGGTTAACATCCCAGGCTACCCTTATCTACCGCAGAGCATAGTGCTAGTGTATCTAGTGAAATAGATAAGTGCAAAGGTCCTCCTCTGTCCCTCGTTCTGCCCCTCGTGGGATTCCTTCTGTTTCCCCTCTTAATTTGTCCATCACAGCTTTCACTGGGCACTGTGAATCACATTTCTGAATGCTGACTGCTAGATCTGAACCTTCTTGCTTCTGGGAGGATGGGAGCGACAGCTTATGAAGAAGTTGCTTGATTGTGAAGTCAGGAGGGCTTTTTGAAAGCTCAGTCATTAGTCCTGCCAGCATCCCTATTCTCACCAGAGGGTGCTGGGAGCCCTCCTTTCCCTGAATCTTTCAGCTTCCCCATTGCTCAGCTGCCCCAGTGGTGCTGAGGACAAAGGTGACAGATCTGAGTTGAAAGAAGAGATGCACATAAGGACTGGTCATTTATTCTTCATATAAATATGTCAAAATTGCCCTAGGAGATGCAAACATAACTCACTTAAATTCAGCTGAACACCAAATAAGCTTTCCATGCTAAGGGCAAAGACTTAATTGTACCTGAAAAGCTGAACACAGTTTCAAAGATAAAACAATGTGACATCCCCATTTCCACCTGTGTGTACTGTCCCTTGGGGATAAAAAATAAAGCCCGCCTCACTTTTAATCCCCTATACTAAAAGCAAAGGTGTTCTTCAGTTATAATTGAAACAGGAGTGTTCATTCACCTGTTAGAATTTAAAGACTTAAGTGAAGGAGGAATCATAGCAATTATTCAGACCATTTGGCAAAAGCCACATTGGTGACAATCAGTTGCTTTGCAAAAGCTACAAGTGGCCTCAGTTCTAAATTTAAGATAGATAGGCAGAAATTGTTCTGTTTAGTGAGTCCTAAAATTTTCCAGCACAGAAATACTTGGGGAAGTATAAAAATGAATTCTCAAATTTTCAAAAGGCAGCTTAAAGGGGAAGGAATGCTTATGTGGAAGTATTAGATAAATGCCATCTTGGTAACAATTTTACCGAATGTAGGGAAGAGTCATACACTTTATGTCCTTGTTGTAAGATTCTTGGAGAAAATACTCCCACTCCGATAGAAAGGCACTGTAAACAGCTCTCCTGCTGCTAGAGTTGATGTACTTTTGAGGATGCAGTGACTCTTAGAAGGAGCGGAGCGCATTGTGCAATAACGTGACCTTATGTTGCATAGACACTTCCAGTTTTGGAATGTGAAATGTCTGAAACTGGGAGTGGGTGGACAAGAGGTGGAGCCAGCCAGGAGGCTGGGTGGCTGTGTTTCTGAGAAACTTTCTTCTGCTGGTGAGTACTGCCAATTTGCCAAACATATGGCTAAAGCCCTGAATAGAGCAGAGTGGAACTACTGAACAACATCAGGTCGCTAACGGATGTGGAGCTATAGGGTGATATTTTGGAAGTTCGACCTGTAAACCTTAGTTGAAAACAAGGCTGAATTCTTACAGACCCAAAACCACAGCCTCCCAAAATGTGTCAGAGGCTCTTGATGCTGCAGCGAGGTCAGCTTCCCTCCCCCCAACCTGTGAGTCAGGACAACTGTTAAAGGAAGCTTTTATTGGAAGTTGTCAATAGAGAGGTAGACAATATGCAGATGTGGAGGACACAGTGGGAAACAGTTTGGATCCTGTGCCTGTATAGATGGTCACCAACAAGGGGAAGACCCATTTTTCTGGAGAGCAGAGGGATACTGAGGAAAGAATAGTATTTGAGCAAGAGGTAGGTTTGCCTGATTTCACCTTCTCTCTAATTATAACTAGGATTCAGAGTCCACTCAAGCTGGTGTTGTATCCATTTCTCAGGGGGACAAAGGCTAAGTCTCTCGTGGGTTAGATGCCCTCGGTGCTTGTCCACAGTTCCTTATGTATCTACTTTTGCTGAAAATCACAGAAAAACAATCTTAGAGCAGCTCAGTTTACCATAGAGAGAAAGAAACCCAAGGAGGAAACAGAAAATACTGTATGGGTGGTAATTTCAGCAGTGTGATCTTCATTTTCAGGCAATGCAGGCACTTTTTGAAATAGAAACTTTCTGTGGGGTAGTCAGGCACTTACTCTTTCCTTTGCTATAAATCCAGACCTGCTCATGGGTGGATCAACACCACTGGGACTTAAAAATGTTAGTGAACCATTTATGTCAGTGTTCCATTTGTAATAGTGCTCCTTTAACTTTTTCCTTGTTGTTGGTTATTGCTGCTGTTACCTGGACTGCTCTAGCAGAGTGTTAGCATAGATGAAATTCCTGTAACAAGCAGCATTTTAACAAGTGGGACCTGTGGTTTTAGCTGTGCTTTTCTTCTAATGCTGGCAGATGCTCTATGCTTTTGAGTTCACTGTTACTGCTACTGGAGAAGAAATACCTTGCAGCAGCTTTGTGATTAAAAAGATACTTCTAGAACTAATTTACAGTGTCAGTACTTTTATTGTTTCGCTCTGAGATTGCTAGCAAAAGGAAAGAGATCCTAGAAACTAACTATAGTTATTTAATTCATGACCTGTTGGAAAAGAAGGTTTTGGTTTCCAATCCTCATAAGCACCTTAGGTGAAAAGCAGGACATGGTCCTGGCTATGCACAAAGCTGACCTACCCAAGCTCTCAGCTGGCTGAGGGCACAGCATTTGAGTGATTTTTCTGAGAGCACCCATGTGGAGTTTTCCACTATATTAAAAGCATAAATATCCTTTCCATTTCAGTGGTGGAATATTTCCATTAACTTTCCCACAAACTGACTCAAACTGCATAAGAAGGTGGGGAAAAAGTTACTGTTCTTTGCACCTTTAATTTTCATATCAATGTTAATATTTAAATTTGAATACGTGGGTGGTGCATTTCATAAGCACACTCAGCAGCACTGTTCATGGAGATGTAAGTATCCTTTTCTTTAAAAAATGAAAAACAACTGGATGCGCTTGTCGTGTTGCTCTGACTGCCAAGCATTCATTAGCAGTCAGGCAAATGGACCTCTTTATGCAGATATGTTTAAGCCCATATGTGGATGTATTCACATAAGGAGTCTGAGTTGGAGAAAGTAAGCTGCTCCTGATAGACTTGCTGAGGCAGGTATCTGCCTGAAATTAAATTTATGTTTTCCATCCACAAAGTGTTCGTTCTAAAGATGGTTGCGAAGGAAAAAGAAACAGAAATACATGTTCTTAAAGCATAAAGCAAGGCAATGTTTTATCCAAGCTCTGTGATAAGCGAAGGAGGGGGCGGACAGACAGTCCTGAGCACAGCAATGTGGGCTCCCAGAAGGTACAGAACTGTAGCTGAGGACTACTGCAACAGACAAAAGTAGCTCCTGGACATCTCAGCAGGGCTAGCTGCCACGTTGCCCTTTGGTGTGATTCAGCAAATCATTTCCCCATTGAACAAGATGCTTCCTCTGCCACCTGCCTGGTTGCCTGTCATCCAGACTTGCTGTAAGCAGCCAGCAGGAAGCGTGGCTGCCTTTCACCTCTGCTGGCCTTTTTTGGCCTTCCTCTGTCCTTTGCCCTTTCTGGCGAGGTCCTGTTGCAGTTAGGCTGCAGGATAGCACATAGCTGCCAGCATCTTCCAGATGTCATGTGAAACTGCAATTCAGTTCACATCAGTTCTGTTCTTGCTTTTTTTTTTTTTGCTAACGGGGTTTACATAGAATATAAAAGCCCAGATTGTATTTTAAGATTATATTTGGCATCCTTGAACAGATCAAGGAGAAAAATAAAGTGTTACCCTGAAGAAAGCTATGAAAAAACTACCAGGCTGATAACTTCTTTGCTTTGAAGCTTTGCTGATCAGAAATCAGAGGCTGAATTTTGGATCAAACGTCCGTAGTGGTTTTGCAATAATATACTTCTAGCTTGTGAAGAAGCAAACAGCAGCTCCTCCAGCTCATTCTAATGAACCAGCAGCTCTTTGTTGGAGCTCACAGGGCAATCAGGCTCTCTGCTAGAAGAGTGGTGTTTGTTACACACTTGCATCTGAGCAATTGGGGTTATTTTACTCAAGCAGACCTCACTGATCCACAATTAAAATGGCATTTTCATCTCACATGTAGAGGTTGAGAAAAAGCTTTTGAAGATCTTAGTTGCTCTGATGAGCTTGGTAGAGGAACAAAATCGAGCAAGGGTCTTCTGTTGTGGCAGTTGGGTCATGACGAAGATCGCAGGCTACTTCATTATTGCTAACATGTAGGTGGCCTTACTCATGTTTTAAAATCCAAGAGAGGAGCTGTGACTTTACTGACACCTTGGAGGGGAACAGAGTCAGTCCTTTGCAAAAGCAAGGTCACATCATCTGTGCCATGTGCAATACACACTAAGAGCCCTTTCCTCTCAGCTGCTTTGAAGTTACAGGCTCCCTCTTTCTGGCAGGATCAGATCTGAGTGATGAGGTCACCCTGGGTTCGGGCAACTTAAAATCTGTCTGTAATTTTTTGCACCCATTTGATTATGGTATTTATAGCTCATTTCCGCCTGTGCTTTCTCTTCAGATTAATAGTTACCAGCAGCCTTCCTTGCTGGTAATGGTTCAGCTCTGAGGGATACACTGGGTGTAATTTGGAGGGTGATTAGGGTGAGATCAGCTCCTGAAACCCGAGTTAGGTTAATAATGAAACCTGAGTTTTGTTAATAATACATTGTAATTATTACTGCTGGCAGGGCGGGTATCTCGTATTTCTCATCTTTTAGCTTGAGGATCCTAGTTACAGTGATCTGTTCGACTTCTCAGCCATTCCGCCCCCTTGGGACACTGCAAAAGTGCCCCAACTCCTCCACCAGATTTCCATTTGTGCTTTCCTGGGTGCAGGTGTCAGTGCATTACACAAGCTGGGAGGCAGAGAGGCCGAGGGGAGGATACATGATCAGCAGTGGAACGTTAATAATACAACGCACCTAATTGGACCTGCCCTTTCTCACAGCAGTGAGGACATATGTCAGTGCATAGCAGGCGCCAGGCCCGTGGCAGCCTGCTCCCACCTCCTACAGGTCTTCACAAGGATAAAAAATTGCTTTATGAGCTGAGCAACTTGCCCACCGTAATTGCCAATAAAGCATTAATCCTCACCTTTCGTGGTCTGCACCTATTGCTCGCACCTTGGAGATGCCAGTCCAGGCCGGAGAAGTGACATAAATCGTGGTGTGTGTTACGTGTTGGTGACTGGGAGGGGAGCGCATGCCAGTGAAAGCAACGCTGCACAGGGAAAGGAGGGAGGGAGCTGGACAGGAAAAGCGACCTGCGGCAGGATGTAGGGAGATAGGAGGTAGCGCAGCCCCTTTTTACTTAATGCCATATCTTCTTACTGCCTCACATGGCTCCTGTTGCAATCTCCCTTGCTATCATCCCTTGCTGGTGCTCCCTGCTTCCATTTGTTTGCCTGTGGTGGGGTGTCCCTACCCAGGGAACAAAGTCAGCAGTGCTGTCACCAACTGTAAACTTCCATTGTGTGAAAAGTGACACTGTGGCAGTGCTGTCCCACCTGAGGTGCAGGCCGCCTGTGTGTCTCATCTCCCACCCCACTTGAGCTGCATGCTGGTGGAGGCACAAGTTAGGGATGGACTTGCATTTGGGACAATAATTTCCCAACACCTACAGTTTTAAACACTGGCTGATGAGGTAATGGCCTTAAGCTGCTCCAGGGGAGGTTTAGACTGGATATTAGGAAAAATTTCTTCACCAAAAGGCTGGTCAGGCATTGGAGAGGCTGCCCAAGGAAATGGTGGAATCACTGTCCCTGGAAGTGTTCAAGAGCCATGTAGACAAGGCCCTTAGTGACATAGTTTAGTGGTGGACTTGGCAGTCCTGGGTTAATGGTTGGACTTGATGATCCTGAAGGTCTTTTCCAACTTAGTTGATTCTGTGGAGAAAGTCCATAGCAGGAACTTAATGAAGAGAGCTACTATCCTATTATGTTTTATTTCTGCTCGTTTTAGTTGAAGAAGTCTGCTCATTGCAGGGGGGTTGGACTAGATGACCTTTGAAGGTCCCTTCCAACACAAACTATTTATGTTTATTTTATGTTTATTAAGCAAAGGTTGTATGGTTATCTTACCTCCGTTGTGACCAAGTGTTGTATGTGACACAGAAAACAAAGGGTTTGTACTCTGGAACCCCCAGTGGCTTTGTACCAGCCCAGCAGATCCTTATCATGGCTCAGGCGGCAGAGAAGTCTACGCAAAGGCAAGCTGGCAGTGCTGGAGCCCCTGGGGAAGGAGGGAGGTGGCGCTGAACAGGGCTGGCTGGATGTGGTCATGCAGCCCCTTGCACTGCTCTGCCCTGACCTGTGACTGCCCCATCCATCTCTCTGCTGTGCCAACCCAGCACGGAGTGCATCTGACTGAAAAGTTACCATTTGTTTCCCTCGGGTTACTCTTGGGTCAGCCCGTTCCTTGGTTGAAGTTGAATTTGTGCACGGGTGGAGCTTTCTCTTGTGGGGCCGCTGAAAGCCTAAGGCCAAAGGCCCATGTAGGTGTAGGGGGCTGAGGTGGCCTCTTGGCTGTTGCAGGCCCTCTGGGGCAGTGCCCCCGCAGCCCATGGGGAGCTGGAGGGGCAGCCACCAGGCTCTGAAGTTGAATAATATACTACTGGTACTTGAACAGAATTTCTGGGTGGTGGGGATAGGCTGAGGTTCTGATCGATATGCTCTTAGCCTTATAACTCAAGAATGCCATGGTGGTTGAGGGAATATGATACTGTCTCATTAACTTTATGTAAATATGCTGCCAGAGTATGGTCTTAAGTATTTAAACCTATTAATAATTATTTTTACTTTCATATTTCCTCTAATATAATAACATTTACTCTTCATTTCAGAGGAAAATTAAATTGTCTGAAGAATAATAATCATCAGCTGATTTGTCTTGCATCACAATGTTTATCTATTCTAGTAAAAAATCAGTGACTATTAAATTTGCTGCTAAGGCATAGGATGAAAAGACAAAATTATGATGCTGAACAAAGAATGGTTGCATCAATGGGAATTAACCAGAGCATATCAAGGAAAGAGCATACTCTCAATTTCCCACTGGATTTAATGTTACAAATATAATCTTATTAAGTTACTTTTTTTTTAAATCTTAAAATGAGAAGAAAATAAAAATTGTAATGTCAGAATGATCGTTTTAATTGAATTATGCATGTGAAGTTGGCAGTTTCTTACAGTGGGCTTTTTTTCTTCTTGTAAATGAGAGTAAAAGTCTGGTATAAATCTAGGCATTTTTGTTTAACCCCCGCCCCAGGACGATTGATGTGAGGTATATGGAGCCACATAGGAGGGCTGCATAATAATGAACAAACCCTCATTTAAGCATCAGCCAAAGGAATCATGATATTAAATAGAAAAACCATAATTGTGGAAAAGACCGTTTCCTTGCACAGCTCATGGGGGGGCACTAGAAAGTTGGCATGTGTATTACTTCCAGTAGTAATAGTGCAGTTATGTACTTTAAATAGTTGCAGACATCCTTAAGAGCCCTTGGGACCTGCCTTGCCTTCTCATTTTATTTAGGGGGAGTGAAAGAGAGATCGCTGGGCATCTCTGAACATCTATGCTGAACGCAGCTGTGGCTCATCCTGTTGCAATTAGACCTGTGAAAGTTGCAGGACTACTGACATAGTTGAGGAGAGGGCTCAAAGTGTGGTCAGCACCATGAGCAAGGCTGGCAAGTGCCAGTGACACAAGCCCTCCTGTTCCTGAGTGGGAGGCAACCCTTGGCTGCAGCCAGAGAGATAGCACATGGTGTCTGAGCACTGAGCACTCACTGCGGTGACATACACAGAGTGCATTCATTAATTCTTCTAAGTACAGGTACTTGGGAATCAGAAATGCAAATGTGCGGTTGGAAGCATTTCTTAATACTGTTGATAAGATACTAAACTCTATCACTTGGCCAGACTGTCATTTATACTCGTGCTGCTTTATTAGGCAGCCTTAAATGGGACTAAATGATATTCACACCCTCCCTAAAAATCTCATTTGTGCTGGTAAAGAGATTTGAACTGGCTTCAGAGTAGGTGGCACTTGCAGAACAGGGCTGTAAAAGTGCAACTGCATCTTATGAGGTGCATTTGCACTTCTTGTCTGCTATGTGTGTGGCATACACAGTTGTGGGCACGAGTTGCAGTTGCACATGTGTCTGCCTCTGGTGGGGCGCAGTCTTCTCTTTAGGGCAGTGCTGGCTCAGGCAGCAGAGCTGGCACAGGACTTGTCCCCAGCTGTGAGGGTCTCATTTCAGGTCCCTGGAGAAATTTACTTTCTTTTTGAGAAGCAGCTCTGTTTTTAACTCTGAATCTGTTACCTAGTCTGATGGGTTGTATTAGGATGTCTTAATAGCAAATTCTCATCTATTTGTTACATGATACCAGGGTGCAAAAGCCATGTGAAAGATCTACCTGGTCTTTTGACATTTAATCTTTTCATGCTATCAGTGAAAAAGGAACAATTTCAAAATCTGAATTTTCCCCTGTTCTCAAGTTTCTCAAGTTATGTTTAGAAACAGGAAGCTGTTTTGTATAAAGGTAAGATTGTGTTTTTGACAAGAAAAGTTGGTGTTAGACCAGCTAAATATACCCACACAGCAATACTCAGCGGATAGTCCTGGCTATTTTTAGGCTTTATTTTTGCCTCTCTATTTATTTATTTTGTTTTTAGTGACACCTCCTCTGTACCTTCAGCTCATAGTGAGGCACCACTTCCTGCGCCGGTATGAAACTTGCAATTACAGGAGGAGTCAGTCTTGTCAGGTGTCATTTACCAGGCATTGCAGAGGGCTGGTTTCAGGGAAGGAAGAGCAAGGCTTAATAAAAAGAGAGAGAGGGAGAAGCATTCTCTTAATAATTTGCCCTTTGCATCAACAGAACCTTATCTGATCACCCACACTCATCTGGCTGCTGACGCTGTACTTGCTTCATTAGTATGAGCTATTTTTACACCTTTTGTGTCTTTTGAGGAACTGAGTGGGCCTGCTGGCATGTAGTGATTCACCAGCTCCAGAGGAACAGGGTGTCCTCCAATCCTGCAAGGGGGAGAGAAAGAGAGACATAGGGGGAAGAGTTCAATTGAACAAGCAAGTTGATTAATTGTCTTAGGTGATCTGAGAGCTAAAACATTGCACGTTAGTCTGAAGAAGTATAGTCTACATGCTTTTGGTTTGCCATGCAGTTTTTCAGACTGTTAGCAGCTGTCCCAAGGAACATTTAGTACTTAATTAAAGTGTAGCTCAGCAAACATAAAGCCCTATATGCTTGTGTGTGTACTCTATGTGTTCATTTCCCTGTGTGTAAAGGGGATGTGGACATTTGGGAGTTAAACTCTGTAAAGGTCATTTCCAACACAAACCATTCTATGATTATATGTTGGTGATGCTTTCTTTTGTTTGTAGTATAGAAGCGTTGTTGGTGTTATCACAAGCACCCAGAGGACTTTAAGGCCAGGTTGTTAGCTGATTTCACTTCCACTTGTAATAATGGAAAGACAACCAAATTTGGTGGAATCTGCCAAGCATGAGGAAGGGGATCCCTGCATGAAGCTGTCTGGAGTTTTCTAGAGCTGAGCATCTGTTGCTTTCACTTTCAATAGATTGTCAGCCCTGAAAATGTCCTCTTAGAGCCTGCTGAGCTCTTGTGTGTGAAATTAGGATTTTTGCTCTTCTTACTTTGACTTTTCCTGGGTAGGAGTGATTTGGCATCCAGTTGTGTCACTCAAGTATGGGATGGTGGTTGCATGTTGCAGGTTTCCTTGGAGTAGTTTCCAAAGTTGGTATGATGTGTATGAAGCTTTCATGCATATATGAAAAGGTGCTGTTTTTATTAGGAATGTCCTCTAATACTCTACTCTGGTCTAATCTTGTCTGATATAAAGTCATCGTGAAACCTGAGCAGTGTCTTTCCCAAGAAATGTTATGTGTTTTACTGTGTTGTGCCTATCGAGAATCTGTAACTGAGCTGTCAGCTTGGCCTGTAGGTCAAATATCAGCACAGGCCTGTGGAATAACAGGTTGTATGTGCAGATTCAGGCATTTTGGTAGACCTGAATCTTTTCAGAGGTGTTAGCTCAGGAGAGTGATGCTCTTGTTAATAAACACAGTTGAATTGTGTTTTGTAGAAAGAAACCTAACTGCAAAGTGTGGAATTTCATGTATACCTATAAAATGCAGCAGAAAGTATATGCATATTTTACTGACTTTTTAAAGATGTGTTCTGACTTAATTGAATATTTTGCATACTGACTTCCAATGCTTCGTGCAATAAAAACAAGGAAGTTAATGGCCAGCGTTGTTTTAAAGGGCTTTTTTTAATTCTTTTGTTTTTTTTTTTTTCCATCAGGCATCCTGAGGGTTATAAAGAAATCAGTGTCCTTAAATGTGCAGTCATAGTAATGTATCTTATATTACCACTGTAGTGGTGAGAATCACAGAATAATTGGGTCGGAAGGGACCTTAAAGATTATCTAGTTCCAACCCCCCACCATGGACAGGGACACCTTCCAGTAGACTAGGTTGCTCAAAGCCTCATCCAGCCTGGCCTGGAATACTTCCAGGGATGGGACATCTTTAGACAATACTAAATATCTTTAGGCAATACTAAGCGACTAGATGTGGTACAACAAAGTGACTGTATTGAGTAACTAGTTAAAATGGAATATTTAGGCTTTGCAGAGTTGGACTGTTGTGACATCTGTGCAAAATACAGGATTTGGGTCTTACTACCTGTCCTGGGTTCATTTTAAACCATGGCACTACCTAATCTCAGTTTAGCTTTAACAAAGTGTTCAGATTGTATTGTAAGAAAACTGATGTGAATGCCCGTTCTACTTCGGGTGCAAAAAAATCGGGAAAAAGTATGGTAAGAACATGCTACTGATGTTTAGCATACCTCTGTTTTTGTTTCGACATGTGGTGACCACAGGCCTTAGTAAACAATCACAGGTTTTAAAATAAGCTCCTAAAATAATCGGTGTCAGTGAAAAACAAACACAAGCTCAGATACTGTAAATGTCTTCCTATGTAATTCTTCCCTTGGTGAGGGCATTTGTCAGAGACAGTGCATTTGCTCATTCAAGAAAGTGTTTGAAAGACACTGATATTTTCATGTGGTGTGCAAGTGGCTTCTTCTGACATGGTGTGAAAGGAGGCATAGCTCTTCGCAAAATCTGCCATGGTTGCATAATTAGGATTGTGTAACTTCTAAACTAAAAAAAACCTTACTTCCCAGAAAATTCCGTGATATTTTCACCCTAAGATGAAAATGCTAGGCAAAGCCCTGGTATTTGTCCGAAATTTCCATTTGGCAACAGAATAATAATTACTTTGCACCTAAAAGTGATGCAGTGTTTACACATAATTTGATATCTTTTTTCCTGAGGAAACCTGGGGGAAAGCTGTATGTCTTAGCGGCTACTTACCAGCATAGGTTTGTTCTTCCCAGAGGCTGCCTAAGGTTGCAGTTCTTGTGTGAAAATGAAGAGGCATTTCAGCCTTTGCATATAATTTCAGTTAGGAAAGTTCTTATATTTGACAGCTGTAGCAGTTTGAACTCTACAGTGACACTGTTCCTACCCTTCTTACTGTAGATGATGTTTTATAAATCTAGAAATTACTACAAACTGTGTACATGGGTGTCTTGCTCTTTGCATGCACTTTATCTTTCACAAGTGATGCTTAATTCATAATTTAATTAATTGTCCTTTATAAGGTGAGAAATTTCCCTTTCTGATTAACACGTTTCTTTGTGTTGAATTGAGAAAAAATTCTTTAATCTCAGTAATTTTCACCACTTCTTGCAAATGCACAACTTTCATTGCAGTCCCAGTGGCATCATACAGCATCATTGATTAGTGTCCGAGCCTTTGCTTGTCACGTATTTTAGATATTTAGCTTTTTGGGGGCTACATAATGCCCATTTGTTTACATTACAATAGTTTGGGACCATCAGCAGGGCCAAAAGCTCCATTTCTTTTCTACGCTTAAGGTGTAAAAAAGGTAATCATAGAAATAGTGATTAGAAACTATCTCCCACTTGTATATTTTTATGGAGTTGAGTTTCTGCTGATGAAAAGAGCAGCCCAAGAATTAAGAGCTCATTTGTATCAGCACTGCTTTGGATGCTACTATACATTGTTAATGGGTATTTAGTTAATACTGTTTACTTATTACTTAACTCACCCTTGGGAGGAACTCATTCTTCTGCAGGTTAGGACAAATGGGATTAGGCATCATATAAACCTAACTTCAGCCATCAAAATAGTGTTTAAAGGGGGCCTTAATGGTGAGCATCTGTTTCTCATTGTTCTTTGCAAGGGAGATGCTCTCACCTTTTTAAGTCACTGCGTAATATGACTCAAGAGAAACTGAGGAGTGGGGTAAAATGACTGTGAAATCTTTGTTACCTTCTGAAATTTTAATAACACTGAAAGTGCTGTCTGTCAGATCTGCCAGTGCTCTGCCATCACATTTTAAGGTCCACTTGGGAAATGATATATTGGTATTTTACTCACTGATTTTCATTTTTTTAACTTGCTCCCCAGGGAAATAAATTGCAGTGTGATATTAGCAGTGTACATAATTGTCTTGTTTAGTTTCATATCTGAATAATTTCAATCTTTTACTTTTGTGTAGAGATAAATTCAGGATTTTGCACTGGAAGCGGTCTGTCAAAAGAGCTAGATCTTGTATTATCTGACATGCTTAAGCACCTCTGACAAACTCTTACGTGCAGTTCAAGGAGTAGAACTGTGATTTGTTTGCAGGCTTCTACCTTTAAAGGAGGAAGTGTTTAAGATTAATTTGGTTCCTGTGTAGCTTTTTGTCTCTTTCTTTTTTTGTCTCTCTCTTTTTTATATATATATATATATACATATATAGAGTCATCCTGTGGAAATAAGAGTGTTTAGGTGTTTAGTTGGACTTTGGCAACATGAAAGCTTTTCTTGTATATTCTTTCCGTCTGGTAGTAGTGTGTACATTGCGTATGATGCTGAGATAGGAAATAGTGATGTACTTTAAGTGAGCAATCCTTGTCATTATAGTGAAAAGGTCAGTGTTAAGGCATTTCTGCTGTAGGCTTCTTCAATAGCTTCTTAAAATACATTCAGCTTGAGTTTAAGTTTTTTGGGTGGTGCTATTTTTCTATAGAGACTGGCAGTTTAAAATTATATTTGAGATACTTAACTTAGCAAAAACTGAGTGTTTTGCTGCAGCTGTGCTCTAAGCATTCATGATGCAAACCAGGATCTTTTAAAGAAAATCACTTTTGTTTTCTTACTAATCTGTAATTGAACATATATTGCAATACGTTACAAGTTTCTCTGTAGACCTCTTAGAGGAGTTGGATTAATTTATTTTCACCTTGTAACAAATAACCTCAGATATTTAGTGTGCAGGATGCAAGAGCCTAAACCTAAGTGATGCCTGATTTTGTTGATTCCTATGAGGACTAAATCTGGAATTATGTTCTTGGATTTTCAACTCATTGCTTCAGATTCATACCAGCGAAGTGTAGAGCAGAATTTAGCTCTTACTTTTACTTGCTGTTAGAATAATTTGTCTCCTTTTAGTTGCTCTGAGTCAAGCCTCATATCAGTTCAGAGCTCCTTCAAGTCAAATGAGAGACTTTTCAAACAATTCTGATTTTTCTATAAAGGCACCACAGAAGGGATGGTGTGTGCCTGACCGCTGGTTCAGTAGGATCACATTCAGAGGAAAGGAGGGTCTTGTTCTTCACATCGTGTATCCATTGACATTTATATGAAATGTCTGAGGAAAGTAAAAGTTCCTACAGTTAAAAGTAAATGGCTGTTAGAGTACAACTGATATGATTATTTATTTATTTTTTAAGTTGGTTTCAGCATGTTTTTAAGCAAACAGGTTCCAGTTATTTTCTTCAACTTACTCAGATAATGGTCTCAGATAATAGTTTGAATTAACTGAATTAACAAGATTAAGGTGAGTTTGGTAAAGCCTTAAAATGAGTTAAATAATCAATACTACTACAGCTATCTAAAATGCACTGTTATATGCCGTCTCTCAATGGCTGAGATTCTAGAATAGTTCTCAAGGGGTAATGGGTTCAAACTTAAACAGGGAGATTTAGGTTAGATACAAGGAAGAAATTTACTGTGAGAGTGGTGCAGCATTGGAACAGGTTGCCCATAGAAGCTGTGGGTGCTCCATCCCCGTCAGTGTTCAAGGCCAGGTTGAATGGGTCTTTGAGCAACCTGGTCTAGTGGAAGGTGTCCCTGCCCATGGCAGGGGGGTGGGAAGTAGATGATCTTAAGGTCCTTTCCAACCCTAACCATTCTGTGATCCTGTAAATATGAGAATATTGAATAAATATGAGCCAGATTTGGTGCAACCTCTAAAATAATAATTACATAAATCAGGATGCCAGGTTTTATACCACTTCTAGTTTTATGTGCACAGATTCTGTCCTTTGAAACCTGCAACTACCAGGGGTACAAATGTGCATTCATAGAAACCTTAGAGTAAAGCCTGAAGTCGGTATTCGGTCACAGTAAGCTCGCAGTCTATCCTTGATGCGTCTGTAACTGGATCCTCTCAGTCAGTCCCCTCAGTTCCTGGCTTGTGGGGGAATCCTTGTGAGCACAAGTGTTTACCCAGCATAGCAGTGGAGAACACATCCTGCCCTATAGCTTCTCTTCAAGAAAGCTTATTAGAGTTTGTTTGATCATTTAATAGTAAATTCACAGTGTGCTATGTGTACTTGTGGAGCAGTATTTGGTTTTGTATTGAATAGCACTTTTAAATCACATTTAAAAAATTACATTGTAGTGATTAGTGCAGCTGCCCAAATTTAAAAAACATGTGTTACTCTAAATGTTTCAGAGTATTTTCAAAACTGTAATTCTCTGACTGGTTTTGGAGACTGTCAATATATTCAATAAAGCACTGAAACCCAGAGGGTAGGTAGAACATCTGGGGTGGGATTAAATGAACAAATTAATGTCTTCAAATGTGAAGAGTTAACAACAGCAATTGCAATATAGAAAGCAGTAAATTAAATTAAATACACCTAATGTGTTTTAAAAGGGCTGCCTTCTTGGAATTGCATGTGTAAAAGGATGTCTTACAACTCCTGCCAAACTGCACAAAATCACAGGCATCCTTGCATTCCCCAGGAATTCAAGAGTGCCAAGTGCCAGTGGTTGACATAGGAATTTACAGTCATTCCTAGAGGTGTTCAAATAGACAGGTTAGAAGTCCAGCTACAAAACCACAGTCAAATGGGACCCCTAGCCAGGGGCTGCTGGAAATGCAAAGAGAATCTCTCTGGTCAAGAACAGGAAGCCTTTTTTACAAAGCTGGTAAATTTAAGCAGTGTTTCTTCTGCCTTATCTTTTTAGTAAGTACAGTTCAAAGACCACAAGTGTGGTGTTAAGCAGTATAAAAAAGCTTTCAATTGGTTGAGTAAAATGCCAAAACTTATATACCCTAAAGACTGCATTTTTTCTGTCATGTCGGTGTATAACATTCTCAGTCCAGGAATGAATATATAACCTTGCAAAGAAGGATGAACAAATGCTTACCTACCTTCATGCCTGTTAAATCCTTCAGTTCAGAGACGCACACTGAATACTGGTTGAGTGGCCTTCATCAGGCTTAGTCCACCTATGGCTTTGCCTAAGTAGAAGAAGCTGTAAATCCATGTTTTATTAGGATTCTCAGTTTTTTGTTTGGTTTGTTTTTTGGTTTTTTTTCCACTGGGATGTCAACACCAAATAGCTCTTTGGGGAATATCATTAATGGGGCAGAGGGAAATGTGGGATAGGACAACAAGCCAGATGTGTGCTGTCTTTCTTCCCAAAAGGCCAAGGCAATTTTCTTCTCAGTGGCAGGTGGGGAAGAGCTCAGAGGTGGCCTTTTTGTTGTAAGGCTGCTTGGTTGCTGGGCTTATCCCAGATATAAACTAGACTTGCCTAATAAGGGTCTTGGCAGAGGTCTGTGCAAGAGTGTAAGGATTTCATAGGGGCCACTGCAGATTGTTTCTGCTAACGCTTGCCCTATAGAATACAAATTCTTCAGGGGCCAATTACTGTAGGTTTAGGACGGCTTTGTGCTGGCAGAGCTGGACAGAAAAGATTTAAAACAGGGCTGGAACTGACCCTTAGTCCTTACGCTAGAGTCAATATTTATTCTGTATGGTGCACTCAGGATTTAGCCTGGAAGACATACACTTCCAGTCTGTTCACTTGCAAGAGTTGTAATATGAGCTACAAACTGAGAAGTAGTAAAAGTTGTATTTTGCCAAATTTTATTTTAAAGCTGTTGAGTGTAACCATTTTAATGGTCTGAAAAAGGGGAGGAAAAAAAAAAAGAAAAAAAGGAAGGAATAATCTTGGAGCAGTCAACCAGACATACGTCCCCTGCATGCAGCTCACAACGGCACCTTAGGAAAAAGAGCAACAGGATAATGCTCCTTTCTAGAAAGTTTTAAAAGCCTTGATTTAGTAGGTGCATTTGACATAAATACAGCTCCTGGTTTCCTAGTAATCTTATGTTCAAAGTTTTCACTGAAGTAAAATGTCCTGGTTTAAAGCAGGCAGATAGTGCAGTTAGTGTGGCTGGGGGAGCTGGCTCCTGGACCACATTCCTACCGGGAAACCTGGCTTTGGCCCCCAGCCAGGCAGGACTTTGCACCTCCTGTCAAACGATGTGCTCAACGCAACTCCCATCCGGCTTCTGATCTGTGTAGGTGGGCTCCTCTTTGTCACTCCAGTGGAGCTGAACCTTGCCAAAGTTATTAAACAAAACATGCATTTTTATCATCCTTACTTCCTTAGTTTTAAATACATAGTACTTCAAATATAGGGCATTTCTGTGTGTTGAATAGTATAAGTCTGGTGGAGAACAATATGCAAAACTATATATATGGTGTTTTCTAAAGGAGAAGCATTAATTGGTGGAAAATGGAAGTCTGTTGTTGGCTTAAGCTAGGCTGTGGATGCAGGTGGATGATCTGGAGGCTTGACTGGAAAAAACAGAATGCACACTAGCTTTGCAGTGTCTTTGATTTCTCCAGGTAGGCCAAAGTACCGTTCGTGGGGGAAATGGGGTGGGAAGAGAGAAGAAACCAAGAGCTGTCTTTGACAGTATGGATGGCAGCTCAAACCAAACCAGAAATTATTATGTTGGTTCTGGAAAGGGATTTATTTTCCCCAGGGGAGTGACTCTGACCAAACCTAAGCCACCAATAATCCCTGTAATTAGTTTATACGTGTTTCATAGTGTAGGTTGAAAAATTGTATAGAATGTTCTGCAAATAGCAGGACACAGAATGGCTCGAACTCTGTAATGGACGTCTCTGTCCAGAACAGAAAACTGTTGGAAGTATATTAGCATCATCTTTTGCTCACAAAAAACGCAGTGCTGTTACATTTCCATGACTGGCAGATTTCTTCCCTAAAGATACTGTCAGTAGAGGGTGTATGGAACAGAAAGAATACTCCCATCTTCTAGAAGTTTCTTCTTCACCACTTGCAAAGTTGTCTAATAAGGAGTAAAGTATTTTTCTTTGAAGGTGGCTAATTACTTTATGCTCTCCCGATGAGGAATATTCCCTCTCTTCCTTGCTTCTGCTTCTCAAGATACACATTTTCCTTTACATCTGTGCTTGTACACTGGCATCATTATTGACATCGATGATATTGTTCTTGCTCCCTGTTTTCTGTGCCAGTCTTTTCAGTGATACTGAGATTAGCCTGTGGTCTGGTGATTGTCAGACAAGTGGCAAATCGTGGCAGTCATGGAAGTCTTTGGTCTGTAGGTTTCTTCTTCGAGAAGGCAGCCATACATTCTTGAGTAGTGTCCCACTGGTGTTAACTGATTTGGAAATCTACTTGCATTTTACTACATTTCCTTGTACCTGCGTGGTGACACCCTGACCAAGATTTTGTTCTGGTCCCTGAACCATTTAAGGAGAGGCCCAGAATTTAAAAGTATTAGCTGGAGAGAGGCATTGAAAGGGGATTTGCCAATGGGATTCACGGATAATCCAGGCTTAACAAAGGTGTAGGAATGAAGAGGGACATCAGCAGCTCTCTTTTTACTGATTCAGGAAGGTGAGCCTGCATTAGTTTAGATTTGCAGTTATTCTTCCACATGCTAGAAACCTAAGTAAGTACTTTGGAAAGACTTATGCTCATGTTCTTCAAAATGTGGTTGCTCAGAACTATTAAGACACAACATCATTTTTTTCCAGTGATGGATAAGTGGAATGTTCAGGTCTCTACTGTAAAGAATAGAAAACTTCAGCATCTATACTTAATATCAAGAATTTCTTATGACTCCTTTTTTTTTTTCCTACAGGAAATTTGAAGACAGTCATGCCTATTAGATGCTTAGAAGATGCAGGTAATTGCTTTATTCTAAAAAAAAAAAACCAACCCAAACAACATCAAAACATATATTCCCATTATCTGTATGTTTTCCTGCACTTTGCTTATGTTTCTTCAAGCCAAATTCAATTTTCCTGTTACAGGAATGAAAAGTATTCCAATATCTCTAACACTGCTCTTTTTTATCCTTTTCCTTGCTATTTTAATATCATGACAGGCTTTATAATTCTCAGTGTTTCATCCAGAAAATTTCATGTGTTTGGATAATATGAAAGCAGGAAGCCTACATTGTTCTTCAAATTCAAATGCTGTACTTTTCTATGAAAATCATCTCTTTGAGCTTTTCTTCTTTATAATAGAGCTGTGGAAACCTATTGCATTTAAACGTAGAAAGTACATGCATAGCTGGATGGAAGTGTTTCGACACTGAAATCATAAATGCTAAAGTCACATAAATACAGTCATAGCTCATTTCTGTAATGCATGTTTTACCTCTAGCAAGACATTCTCACTAAGATTTAATTAGTGATTGGAAGATGGAGGTGTGGAAAGGTACCAATGGTGCTGTATTTGGAAAGCTTATTTGATACCTTTTTTGAGTGTTTAAAAGTAGTTTAAAAGGGTGATAAACACCTTCTTGTAAAAACAGTTAGATGATCTAAGGTAAAAAGTGCCTCACTTTAGCCATCTTATGAAGTTGATATATACTCCAAGGTAGTTGTCTAGGATTTCTGCCTAGCTGACAGTGAGAAACAGGCAGCTCCATCATGGAGGTACCTGTGCATAAACATCCCCTATGTTTGAAGCAGCCATCATAATATGTAAAGATTCCTCTGGAGGTACTGATCACTCTCCTCTGACAGTACTAATCACTCTCCTCTGACTTCAGAGGAGGGCCCGGTGACTAAAGTGCATGTCTGAACTGTAGGTGGGTAATACTGAATAAGGTAATTCTCACCCATGGTGTTAGGACTCTGTTCTCAGCTGTGATTTGCTATAAGACCTGTGAAAGTAGGTGGTGGACTTTCTGAGAGTTAAGCCCTTAAACTATCATCTCCAGAAAGCCTTCCCATGCTACTGTTTAATTTGGAAAGTGTAGATCTCTGTTTTCTATTCCTAGGGCTTTTATTGAGTAGTGATTATGCTTGTGTGCAATCTCTGGAGCCAGACTTCACTGTGTCTGCTCACAAAAGGGAATTTTGTGAAATGTAGTTACCTTTGCTTAAGTCCCTCAATACTTTTCATGTAACGCTTAATAGAAGAGCAACTGACTGCATCAATGTTATTTAGCATGGCTGTATTAATTGGTGTGTGGGGTTTCTTTGTTTTTGATTTTTCCATACAGATAGCTGTGTCAAAATGGAGGAGATGAAGCGAGCTTTGCTCTAGTAGATCACAAATATTTCTGGGTCATTCTGCATCTCAGTATTTAATAACAATGGAAAATGTCCAAATGCTATAACAAGTCTTTGAAAATACATAATAAATGTTTAGGAAAGTTCCTGCCATGAACAGAACTGTATAATACTCACATTAGTGTACAGACACAAATCTAATGCCTATAGACTACTGCGTGGAAAGTTCCAAAGAGAAAGAAAAGTCTGTGAATTTGCAACAGCCCTGGAAAAATGGCAGCAACAAAACTTTAAAAAGCACAGCTTTGGACACACTCCATGTATCTGCACAGCTTTCAAGTGAACTAGCACTTAAGACCTTGTGTAACAAAATGGACTCTGGGGACACAGCTGTAGGGCAAAAAGCTACCTCAAGGTCTGGAGAAACTGCTAAAGTACCAAGTAGATGGAGGCAAGAACATTCAGCTGTTATTAAGATGAGCACTTTTGGCAATCAAGAAGTACAGAGGCAACCACAAATAGATCACGAGCAAATAGGAAACACAGCATCAGCACAACTTTTTGGTTCTGGGAAATTGGTATCATCAAATGAAGCTGCACAGCAAGTCACAGAGAAGCAATACTCACAGCATCGTCCAAGTCCTTACTCATGTCAACATTCACTTTCTTTCCCACAGCATTCATTGCCACAAGGCTTCTTGCACAACATAAAGCCACATCAGAGCTTGGAAGGCCCTCCGTGGCAGTATCCTAGCCATTTGCAGTCAGTTGCTTCAGAGGACTTGTTTCCTTTTCATATGCATAGCCATAGCGGAGGTTTCTCCAGGAAGAAGATTTCAAGTTTGAACCCTGCATACAGCCAATATTCACAGAAATCTTTAGAACAATCAGAAGATGCTCACAAAAAGGAACACAAACCCAAAAAGCCTGGCAAGTACATTTGTCCTTACTGTAATCGGGCTTGTGCCAAACCTAGTGTACTTAAAAAGCATATTAGGTCTCATACTGGGGAGCGACCATACCCTTGTGTTCCTTGTGGTTTCTCCTTCAAGACGAAGAGCAACCTTTACAAGCACAGGAAGTCACATGCCCATGCAATCAAGGCAGGATTGGTACCTTTCACAGAGTCAGCAGTCTCTAAATTGGACCTAGATGCCAGTTACATTGATGTGGAGGCTGAAATACATTCAGATGGCGAGCAGAGCACGGATACTGATGAAGAGACCCCACTCCTAATGGAAGGGTCTGACAAACTGAGCCCTGTCCCACAGCTCCCCCTGGACATCGGTAGCAGGAGCAGTTTTCACTCCTCCATGGAAGAGTCCTTGGTGGGGCCAATGAAAGTGCCCATTTTGATTATCCCTAAAAGTGGAATTCAGTTACCCAGTGAGAGTTCACCATATATTGGCTCTGATATGTTGCAAAACCCGTCCTTAAGTACCAAGTCTGATGACTCTCATACAGTTAAACAGCGACTTGCACTAAGACTGTCAGAGAAAAAAGGGCAAGATTCTGATCAGTCGTTAAACCTCCTGAGCCCACACAGCAAAGGAAGCACTGACTCTGGTTATTTTTCCCGCTCAGAAAGTGCTGAGCAGCAAATTAGCCCACCAAATACTAATGCAAAGTCTTATGAAGAGATCATCTTTGGGAAGTTCTATAGGATTAATCAAAGGACAGCACTAACAGTAGCCACAACAAATCAGGAACACAGTTTAATGGGTAGAAAGGGCAAAGCAGAGCCATTACCTCTTTTAAATAACAGATTAGATATCAAGATGCTGGAGGAACATATTACTCAGCTGACTCCAAATAAAGAAGAACTCATTGACTCCAGTAATTTGAGCACTATTAAATCTACACAAGTTTATCCAGGCGGCAGTATAGAATCTAAGCAATCCCAGACCACTACATCATCCATCAAAAATGAATCCAGTTTGTACCAAGTCAGTCTCCAGGGTGACATGCCTGTCCTTCTAGAGCCTCCAGTAGATTCCTCTCCTCTTATTAGAAGTAACTCCATGCCAACCTCTTCTGCAAACAACCTAAGTATTCCCCCATCTCTGAGAGGAAGCCATTCATTTGATGAGAAGATGACTGGCTCAGATGATGTATTTTATCCTGGGACAGTGGGAATATCCCACCAAAGGATGTTGAGAAGGCAGGCTGCCTTTGAATTGCCCTCTGTGCAGGAGGGACACTCAGATTCAGACTATCATGGAAGACCAGGGAAAAATATCATTATTGCTTCCAGTAGACAAACAATAGGTGACAAAGGACCATTCTTAAAAGAGAAAACCTTTTATGACTATGATGCCAGTGGAAAGCACTACAGAAAGTGGGAAGAATTTGAAGCTCAGAAGCAGAGCTACAGGGACTCGCCATCCTTAGGAGGTATGAGCAAGGTGGGAGAGTACTTTGTTGATCCATTCGGACAATCCCAGGCAGTGCCATCCATGCTTGGAACAACTTTTGAAAACAGAAAGCGCAGGAAAGAAGAGAGTGTTGGAGATGAGGAAGACAGCCCCATGCTTTGCAGCAGTACTACTGGAACCACTGGGGGAATTCAGCCTTTGGACTTAGATCCCAAATCCCAAATTCAGGATGTGCCAAGGAGTGGGTTTGCCCTTCAAGGTCTGGACAATGCTGCCCATTGCCATGCTGAGCGTTTTGAAATCTGCAGGCCTTACTTGCAGTCTGGAAGCCCGGCTGCTTCTCTGGAAGACTCACCCTTAACTGCAGAACAAGAAAAGACTGCAGAATCACTGGCCAGAAAGCCCCCTGGAAATGTCATTTCTGTCATTCAGCACACAAATTCATTGAGCAGGCCAAACTCATTTGAAAGGTCTGAATCTACAGAAATTATTGCATGCCAGCAGGAAAAGATCTATTCACCACCTGAAACATGTGAAAGTGAGATTTGTGAGTCCCCAATGAGCCCAGACCGAGCTCCACAAACAGAAACTGCTGAAACCAGTAAGCCATCTCCATCCCAGCAGCCTCAGCCATATCATATGCAACCTAGGCTGGTTCGCCAGCACAACATCCAGGTACCTGAAATTCGTGTCACAGAAGAGCCAGATAAGCCTGAGAAAGATAAAGAAGTGCAGAGTAAAGAGCAAGAGAGACCCACTGAAGAATTCCAGTGGCCTCAGAGAAGTGAAACCCTTTCTCAACTTCCAGCCGAAAAGCTACCACCCAAAAAGAAGCGTTTACGACTGGCTGACATGGA
Organism: Pezoporus wallicus; assembly: GCF_028554395.1. Classification (NCBI taxonomy): domain Eukaryota; kingdom Metazoa; phylum Chordata; class Aves; order Psittaciformes; family Psittacidae; genus Pezoporus; species Pezoporus wallicus. The sequence continues at coordinate 5,032,657 of NW_026635157.1, forward strand.
GCACTCCTCTGGAGAATCCAGCTTTGAGTCCACAGGTACAAGCCTCTCTCGCAGCCCTAGCCAAGAAAGTAATTTGTCCCACAGTTCAAGTTTCTCAATGTCCTTTGAAAGAGAAGAGAACATGAAGCTCATCACACCTTCCAAACAAGATGAGTTTGGAAAACAGTCTGAGTTTTTAACAGTTCCAGCCGGTGCTTACTCACTTTCCGTCCCTGGGCATCACCATCAGAGGGAAATGAGACGCTGCTCATCTGAACAGATGCCCTGTCCTCATGCTGCTGAAATCCCAGAGATCCGAAGTAAATCATTTGATTATGGGAACCTGTCCCATGCCTCTTCAGCTGGGACACCCACTACGGCACTGTCTCCATCCCGAGAAAGGAAGAAATGCTTCTTGGTTCGCCAGGCTTCCTTCAGTGGTTTTCCAGAGATCTCCCAGACTGATCAGAGTACAGAACAAAGTATAAAGCAGGAGCAGATGGAACATGCACAGGCTGGTCTTCGCTCCTCCCAGCTTGCCTGGCATCACTCTCCTTCCTCTGTACTTCACCCCATTCAGGTAGATGACTCTGGAAAACAGGCTATTGGCTCCTGTGCTCAACTTAGTAATAGCTCATCACACCTCACCCAGCAACAGGCTCTTCTTGCAGACAGCTCAGAAATGTTAAGGACTTCCTTGATCCAACAAGCACCTTATATTCCTAGCAAACATCCATCAGAGCAGCAGCAGCTATTTGCACATCAGGAAAAAGTCCCATTTGACCCTATTCATAGCACCTTGTTTCAGTTCTCCTATCCAGCTGTCTGCATGGTTCACTTACCACCATCTCAGCAGCCTGTCTTGTGGCAGTCATGCACAGAACCTCTACACTTCCAGCATCATTTTGTACAACAGCTGCAGAAATCTTATGTCAAACAGCCTTTCCAAACAGATGCTCCTCCAAGTTATCACCTGGAACATGTACCAGAGTATATTAGCAAGAAATCAGCTGATTATGTGCATGCTAAAGAGCAAGCATACCAGCATTACTCAGGAACATCTGGGCAGTATTCAAAAAATACTCTTGCTAAGTACCAGTCAGACCATAGCATTAAACCAACAGATACCTCCTCTGAGCAGCATCTTCAGACAGATTTTGACTCCCCAAGTGATGGATCTGTACAGTCTTTGCCAGGAACAGTTGTTCCTGTCAGAATTCAAACCCATGTGCCATCTTACGGTAGTGTCATGTACACAAGCATTTCCCAGATCCTTGGACAAAGTAACAGTCCTGCAATTGTAATTTGTAAAGTTGATGAGACTGTTTCTCAAAGAACATTGGCAACTAATGCAACCATGCAAGGAATTGGATTTAACATAGCTCAGATGTTGGGTCAGCATGGAGGGCTAGAAAAGTATCCTTTGTGGAAAGTGCCACAGACGTTACCGCTAGGACTGGAGCCACGAATTCCCCTGTGTTTGCCTTCCAGTTCAGACATGGCTTCTACCTTGGGAGGAGGCAAACGAATGCTTTCACCTGCCAGCAGCTTGGAGCTCTTCATGGAAACCAAGCAGCAGAAACGAGTCAAAGAAGAAAAAATGTATGGGCAGATAGTTGAGGAACTAAGCGCAGTTGAGTTAACTAACTCAGATATAAAGAAAGATTTCCCAAGAGTGCAGAAGCCTCAGCTAGTACGGCAGAGCTGTGCTACCGAGCCAAAAGAAAGTCTGCCATCCATGTCATCCTCATCACCACTGTCGTCCTCATCATCCCAAGATTTCCCACCTGTGAGCATGCCAGCACCTGATGCTTTCCCACCGAGCAGGGAGAAACTTTCCAGTTTTGATTCCACGTCACCAGGGCAGAAGTCCAGTGGCCCTTCGGAAGGAAGAGACTCGCCAGAAGAACTGGATGTGGATGAAACAGCTTCAGATATGAGCATGAGTCCACAGAGGTCTTCATTACCACCAGGAGAAATTCAGCCAGAAGACCAGCTGAAACATCAAAAATTGCCTCTTGGGATGTTAGTCCAGGTGTCATCCAATGGCAGTGGGAAAGTCACAGGCTCAACCATTCTCCTGACAGACGCAGCAGATTTTCAGCAGATCCTTCAGTTCCCAAGTCTGCGCACTACTACTACTGTGAGCTGGTGTTTCTTAAACTATACAAAGCCCAATTACATACAGCAACCAACCCTCAAATCTTCTGTTTATGCTTCATGGTGTATAAGTTCATGTAACCCAAACCCATCTGGGCTAAGTACAAAGACTACTTTAGCGCTTTTAAGGTCCAAGCAAAAAAACACCACGGAAATCTACACTCTGGCTGCTATGCATAGACCTGGAGCTGGTAAACTGACATCATCAAGTGCATGGAAGCAGTTTGCTCAGGTAAATAAGAGGTTTTAATAAAATTAAATTTGTGTATCTTTAGTTGAGAAAATATTAGTAAACTATGAAATGTAAGCTGGTGATTTTTTTAAAGAAAAAGATTCCCCATTGGGAAATGGGACATTGACATCTTCCCATGACAACTTTTGAGCTTAAATTTACTCTTCTGCAAGCTCTGCTACTTCTGCTGTCTCTCTCTCCATTTTCAACATCAGATGTAAAAAATGAGGCTTTTAAAGTCCTCCCTTCATGTGTGCCAGAGCCTGGTTAATTATCTCCTTTTATTTTGTCCTTTGTTTTTGCCATGTCCTGATTCAAACAGTATCAGGCACAAACAGTCATTTGCATTCGTAATTAAAGATTAAGTTAAAAATTAGTAGGGATCTTCAGTTCCATTTAATGTCTTTTACATACTTACTCTTCCTCACAAACTAAGCATTAGATAATGGTGCCAGGGAAAATTCTGTAATGGCAATAAATTACTTTCTAAAGTTTTTCCACCTCTATTTCCCAAGATATTTTTTTTTTTTTTTTCCTGAGGAAAGATATGGTGCTGTCTTTTCTGTCAAGACGCGTAAAAATTTGTTCATGCTGCCCTTTATCTTAGTTAAATTAAATGGGGCAAATTAATTCTTCTTATAGAGTTCCATCAAAATGAGAGTTTGGCTTTTACCTGGAATGTTACTTGAAATGAAGTGTGCGTTTATTGTGTGCTCCAGCAGTAACACCCTTCCTTGACTTTGTTCTACAGATGAAACACGAGCCATTCTTCTTGTTTGGCAGCAAGCTTGAAAAGAAAGTAGTGGGGAATATTATAAAAGAAAGAGTAAAAGGAGACATTCATGGAGATAAAGACATTACATCCAAACAAACTGAGCCGATACGAATTAAAATCTTTGAAGGAGGGTAAGAAAATACAACTGGAAATTTCAAGCTCAGCCTGTCATTTTAAAGAGATTTGAAAATTAATATGAATGAGTTCCGATGTGAACAGTCTCCTGTATTCCTGCCATGTCCTGTAGCTCCCAAATCTCTTCTTTTTTGTGTATATGTCAGTCTTAAAATAAACCACAGGGTACCTGTATACTTACTCTTGGCTCTACTTTGCTATTAGGACAGTTATATTTTCTGTCTGTGTGAGAGCACTCACTCAGAATTGTTACTTTCATTCCTTAGGTCAAAAAGAAATGGATAAACAGTTAACATTTAATGTTTGCTATACCATTTCTTTGTATTTAATGGCTTCAATGAGGTTATCTTTCCATTTTGAGATTCTGTGTACTTTCAAGCATTTGAATGGGTTAGCTAGGCATGCTTACTCTTAATTCTTGTAATTTTTTATTATTTACTGAAATTAGATTTTGGAGATAAAATGTGAGATGACAATGAAATCTATGCCTAATCCATAGATCTGTCATGTATGGTTGATAAAACTGTGTTTAATTTTACCATGGCTGTCTGTCACTCAAGTGATAACAAAACAAATAAAAGAGAGGAAAAAAGGAGACCCGAAAACCCATTAACATTGTTTGGAGGCGTGTGAAGCTCGTTATAAAAAGCAATGGAAACGGACACTTGTTTGCCTCAGCAGTATAGTCTAAAATGGAAGAAACTGTCTAGTTTCTTTTACAGAATTCTGACACGATGCAATTAATATGCCAGTTGTCAGTAGTGAATAGTCAGGTGGCTGAACAAGATGTGTTTTTCTGTCTTACCAAACTCAGATGGTCTCACAGCACTGTTTCACTGAGGTAACTAAACAGGTCAGGATGGAGAAGTGAAAAATTTGTACATACATTTCCTTTTCCTGTCAGTTTGTACCCTGTAAAAATCTCAGTTGTCTTTCATTAACATCATGTGTTTTAGTTTCATTTGAATAGTCTCCACTAAATTAACATTGGCATTTCTCTGTAGTCTGTAACACTGAAGGAGTATAGCCTACATCTCGCCTGAAAGACTGAAAATGTTATTTTGGAGATTGTTGTAGGTATGCTGACCCAGACACCCTGATCCTGGCTGTTCTCTGTAGTTGTACTTTGTCCCAATACCCAAGCCAGTAGTCTGGCTACACAAGAGTGAACCTAAGTTTGCAAGAAGTTTAAAGAGCTGCTGCTTCAACTACGCCCACTTTGGAGTATAAAATTTGCCTGCGTCCCACTGTGTATCATTTCTGAATTTGGATCACCCAGCTGAAGATAGTCTGCACTATGTAAGCTGAGTGATGAGAGGTCAAAAGAGTAAAAGTGTGCTAAGAAAAGCATCTTAAAGGAGGATTCAGGTCCATGCGAGCTGCTACAGATCACTCTATAAAATGCATTTACCATCTAATAACTTCTTTAAGAAACTTTGTATGTTACTTGCACCATCTCAGGTTTCCCTGTACACCAATAAGGTCTATGAAACTGTGTAAAGTCATATAATTTACATCTCACCTAGAAATGCCTTCTAGTAATACATAGCTATGTTTAGATACCCCTTTGAGTAAAACAAAACATAAGAAACCTTGATGTGCAGATTAATTTTGAGGGGAGTGGGACACGGACATACACATAATCTGTACAGTAGACTGGGACTTCATCAGTAGAAGCCTATGACTTGCAAAGTGAATGAAATGCTGTAGTATTAATCATAGAATCACAGAATAGTTTGGGTAGGAAGGGACCTTCAAAAGTTATCTAGTCCAACCCCTGTGCAATGAGCAGGGGCATTATGGGTCCGTTCTTTCCTTATACATCATCATTTTATTGTACATTTTATAGGAACTATTTGTGGAAGGGTAGAATCATTCTTTTCATTAGTTTGGCTATTTTTTAAATGGATTTAATATTCTTTAGATATTATAACTATGTCTTTCATTGTTTTCTGTCCTGATCTTTGCATTTGTCTTCCTCTTTAGGTTTTTGTTTATGACTTCTAACAGCTAGTTTTTTCCATGCTTGTTTGCTCTTGGCTGTTTAGAGCTGTTCTGTTCTCCTCTATTCTGCTCTAATCTCACCAAGCTCATCTTTGTATCATCTCAGCATGCACTGAAATAGTGCTCTGAACTGTGCAGCAAATGTCTGTCATCTTTGTTTCATGTTTTCTCCTCTGGACAGACAAGTGCACATGGTGATATCTTGTTTCAGCAGAGTGTTTTCATTTTGGTTTTCGTTTGACTTGGGGAGTGGATTTGCTTAAGCTTCTTGACTGCTTTCATTTTGTAAGCGTGAAGAAGGCAGTTCAGAATCCATAGTGGAGAAAGACCTGCAGTTGTCAGTTTTCAGTTGGTGGGGAAGCCTGTCCACCAGGCGGGGAAATGCAGCTGTGCAGCTGCCTTGTGCCAGAGGAGTGGAGAGCTCGTATGGCAGATGGGCGGAAAGCAAATAGATGTTGCTAGGGATGAGTGAAAGGCTGAAGGAACAAAATGAATGGGGTTGAGGCTAAAAGTGTAGATGTCACAGCACAGCACCACCTCACTGCACCAAAGCCTGTCGTGCCCATCCCAGCAAAATCAGGCTGTAAGGAGAGATGAAAAGAAGATAAAACTGCAGTCTTTCAAACAATATTGGGCATTTTGGAAGAAAGCTTGGACATAGCTGATGAAGCAGGGGATAGAGAAGTGACTAGGAATTATTAGCATGTACATATGAAGGAGAACTTGGGAAATGGAGCAGACAGAAAAGCAGAATCACAGAAATGCTAAACAAAAAAATCCTGCTAGAGAGATAGCTAGATATTAAATGACATTAGACTGTGCCAGTTTTGCCCAATGAAGGAAAAGGGAAAGGGCCATCTTTATTGGAAAGGAGATGAAAAAAAAAAATGTATTTAGGCATCCACGTTTTAAAAAGGAGCGGATGCGTTTAGATGTTTTCCAACTTGTTTGGAAATGGCCTTTAAGATCATTAAGTCCGACCTTTAACCCAGGACTGCCAAGTCCACCACTAAACAATGTCACTGAGGAATTCATCTAAACGTTTTTTGAACACTTCCAGGGATGGTGATTCTGGTCACTTCCCTGGGAAGCCTGTTCTAATACCTGATCACCCTTGTTTAATAGATAACAAGATGGACATAAGAACAGGACAGTGTTTTATGTATTTCTAAGATACTAGTTTCAGTATTTATATTGCCATCGATGTAGCTGAACATACGGAAGAAGTGTTCATCTAAGAAAAGCACACTTGAAAAAAGTTTCAGCTCTGTAACCCCAAAATTTCCACTTGCTTCTTGTAGAGTTATCATCACATTAACAGAATCTTTCACGTAGTCCCTTATTTATTTAAAGCACTGACAGTACCAACGGTATCTTGTGGGCTGCACATCCACAGGGTGACTGAAAGTACTTTGTGCTTCTTAGGTAGAGGGCAATGGAGGACAGAGGGCAGAAAAAATGTTATTTCTCAGTTCTTGCAATTTCTGGATTTTATTTAGGGTGAGTGAGGATGAAATTCTCCCCCTAGGGAATGCCCTGTGCTTTTCAAACCTCAGAACAGCTCCCCTGGGCCCTTTTAGATTTCATTGTTAACAATTTATCATGATAGTAAAGGCAATATACACCTTTAAATAGATTTCCATATCTTATTTATTATCTAACTACACACTATGTAATCAGCAAAAAATAGCATGGAATGCTTACGCCTGTGCTAAGAAAATTTCTTTTAACGGCTTTCTGCTAAGTATGCAGTTTGGAAGTTTCCCATTTTATTTCTGAAGCAGCACATACCTGAGTGAACTCAGCTTGGTGTCCCTTAGGGAGGGATCCATCTTCGGGAACTTCAGGCATCTGTAGTGAAATGCATGTCTTTGCTAGACATCTGCATTCCCTTTATGCTTAATGGGGAGAAACGGGAATTTTCAGGATGTGATTTATCTGATCCCAAGGGATAAATACACTAAAATGGTTAAATGGACCGTGACATAAAACACTGTTTTCAGTGGTGGTAGATGCCTGCATTGTACAAGACTACAGTTAACTGAAACAATCCAACCTGCAGACTTGTATTTGGAGTTGTGCTGTGTCTGTAGGAATAATAGCTAATCTGTTTTCTGACAAGGTGTTTATACTATTCTTACAATCTAACTCTTTGGTCTCATATTGTTAAAACACACTTGGGACCAGTGCATTCCCTGAAAGGCAAATACTTTGTGAGTTCCAGACTGAAAGTTCAGTAGTTCCTATGGACTTATGCAAATTTGTTTCGATTAGATGTATACAGGATCAGGATCAGATGCATAGAGGGGATGTTTATGCATGTATGTGACCTGGAGTCTCTGTGATTTAAGTGCTTGCTCCTTTCCAACAGGTATAAATCAAATGAGGATTATGTCTATGTCAGAGGTCGTGGCCGAGGAAAGTACATTTGTGAAGAATGTGGAATTCGTTGCAAAAAGCCAAGCATGCTCAAGAAACATATCCGCACTCATACTGATGTCCGGCCTTATGTATGCAAGTTGTGCAATTTTGCCTTCAAAACTAAAGGTACTTGACCCTTTTTGCTGAACTCTTGCCACTTCCCAAACAGATCTTGAGCTGTTTTGCTATCTGGGCTCCAAGCACCCTTTGCGATCAAGGAGAGAATTTTCCTCAGAACAAAATTATTTTATACAGGACTTCATCAAAGAGGTTCTTCTCTTCTGTTTAATTGATCCAGGGATTTTGCATAGCTTCATTGCGAGCTATAGGCTCTTGACTGGTCCATATGTCTGCAGAGAAAATGTAGTAGCATAAGAACCACCCTTACCAATAATACTTTCTGCCAAAAATGTTACATGGTGCAAATTTTGATTGCAGCAACACTTAAATGCTACCAGGATAATACTCTTGTTATGACATAATGTAGAAGCAGAGCATCAGCTGCTGAGGAAAACATGCCTTCACGGGCTTTACAGTGGGTCAGTTTCAAGTTTATAAATAATGTATGTCTCCCAGATGGGCCACTCCATCCACTGCGGCATTAATTATGAATAGAGATCTGATAGCTTGTGTTCACATGTATTTATCAGCCCAGAAAAAAGCTTCCATTTGTCACGCTGAGGCCACAGATAATTATATTCTTTGGAATCTGGATATGTGTTGCAACTATCTCCTTAAGAGAAAAAAAAAATCTTTTATTTTGGTAGCATTTCTTTGTAGCACAGCCCAAATGAGCCTTAAATTCTCAGTTTCTTCACTTCCTTTTGGTAGACAAGGGAAATGGATTCTGGTCCCAGTGCGATGAATTTACTTGAAGAGGGAGAGAGGAAACTGAAGGAAATTTCTCCCAAGATCCCAGCGCAGCTTCATGGCTGTTTTGAGGATTGAGAATTGTAATAGTTTCCATGACTCCAGCACTTCTTCCTCTGCCAAAGATGGGAATAGCTGATGGATGGTAGTAGACCCATCAAAATAATTTAAGATGAGAACTTTCATGGGGATGTAGAGACAAAGACAAGGAGCTGCTCGTTTGTAGTCCCAATAGACCATTTGGTGAGCTGTTCTTGGATCATTGTTTACATTTGACATCGCTGGAGGAATGGGCCTTGAGGAGGGACTTGAAGAAGGATTGTGGTTTTGCAGCTGTGTTCAGAGAGGGCATTCCAGGCAGAAGAGATGGCATGGAAAGAAATGTGAAATTGCTTGCTGAGGCTGGCATTTATGGCAGAGAAGAAGAAACAGGGAGGAGGTGGCATGCTATTGCACAAGAAGGGCATGAGTAGGAAGAGACTAAGTGACTAAGTTATTCACCTTCAAAGTACAAGAAATGTTTAACTGATGATTACTGCTTACGAGCAGTTGTCAGCCTCATAACTAGTGTTGCTATTTTGCTTGGACCTTCAGAGGTACTTAGGTTTTCAGTGTACACCTTGAGCACTTAGCCATGCAGAGGCACCAGTGGCCAAGTTAGACTTTTCATGCAGGCACAATAAAAAACTCCTTTTGGGAAGAGAAGTAATTTGAACTAGCTGAGACTGAAAGTTGCAAATGTGCCCAAAGTGGCTTATTGATTAGAGCTATATTCTTTTATCTCCAGGTTGTGCTCAATATTCTTTGCCATGAAATGTCTCTTGGGGCCAGTCTCAACCCAGTTTTCTTGTCTGTGAAAAAACAGACCAAGACAGGCACTCCAGAAAGTCAATAGTCTAGTGTTAGATTGCTCCCTCAGGGGAACAGGAGATCTGATTTCAAATCCCAGCTGTGTCTGGTTCAGATTCGTACTCCAAAGTAGGGAGCTGAACCTGGATTTCCCGCATCCCAGGTGAATGCAGTTAAGGACAGCTCCTCCAAGTCCAGAGATTGCAGGTAGATGGTAAACTTGAAAAAGTCTCCCATAAATGTCTTTTTTTGTGGGGTACTTTTCCTTCAAAGTGCTTTGAATATGCTGAACATTTGGAACCTACATATGAAGTACATGGAAGAGCACTCAGCTTGAAAGTACCACTGTGAAACTAGGAGTGTGAGCCCTGAATGGCTGGTGTGGACTGGATTTACTTTGATGCCCAGGCAGTCTGTACATACCACCAACACTGAGCGCGGGGATAGATAACATCAAAAAGAGAGTTTTTTAGCTTGCTGGGGTGCCTAAATGCCATGTGGAAAATTGGACAGATGCTTATATTCCTCTCAGGCCCTGAGTTTAAGTTTGACTTTTTTTTAATACAAAAACCCACTCTCATTAAAACAGGCTCTGAGGGCAGTGGGCTGGATGAGTCAGCCCTGTCTGTTGGGTTTTTTTCTTAAACTAAAAACCCCCATCTGCAGCATAACGAAGTTAAGATACACCAAAACCTGACTTGGAGAGTGATCTTTACTGTTGTCCATTAATTAAATTAATCTCTGACCCATAGGAAATCTGACAAAACATATGAAGTCTAAAGCACATATGAAAAAATGCCTGGAGCTCGGAGTATCAATGACATCCGTAGATGATGCTGAAACTGAAGAAGCAGGTATGTCAGAATGATTTAATTTTAGTTGGAATGGCCTCTGGAGTATGCAAATAACTCACTGCACTTTAGCACAGTGGATGGCATGGGAAAATATATTAAAAGTATTTGGGGTATTTTTTAATTAAGAGGCATATTTTTAATAAACAGGAAGTATAAAAAATAAATCCAATCCATGTGTCTGAATTCCATTTTGTATTAAGATACATGAGGAGGAGCTAGAAATAAAAGTAGGATCTGTCATCTTCTATCTCATACAAAGTTCCTAATCTTTTTGATTTAGATATGAGAGGTGGGAACTTTTAGTGAAGTTGCAAGATGGGATAGGATGAATTTACTTTTTATACTTCAAGTATAGATTGTAAAGTTATTACTATGAAAAATTATGGTTTGAGAGTATGAAGAATGTCGTTATGCAGCCATCCCAGATGAAAAGCATCTAGCGATGGCAGTAGGTGTCCTGGGTGGGGAATGAATGTGGTGGAAGGTGTAAGAGATGGGGTATGTGCTCACCATTTTGACTTGCTGTGGCTCTTTCAGAAAACATGGAGGACATGCAGCAGGAGGCAGAGAAGAGTAGCAACCTAGCAGGCCTGTCAGCAGAACACCAGTTTTCTGACGCAGAGGAGTCAGACGGCGAGGATGGTGACGACAATGATGATGATGATGAAGATGAGGATGATTTTGATGATACTCAGGGAGACTCGACACCAAAAACCAGATCAAGAAGCACCAGCCCACAGCCCCCTCGGTTCTCCTCCCTGTCAGTGAACTCAGCTGGGGCATCACAGGGGGCTTCCCCTGAGGGCTCCCTTCCTGTGGGACACTCCTCCCTCATCAGTTACTTGGTCACCTTACCTAGCATTCAGGTTACTCAGCTTATAACACCAAGCGACTCCTGTGAAGACTCACAGATGACAGAGTATCAGAGGTTTTTCCAGAGTAAGAGTACCGATTCAGAGCCCGATAAAGACAGGTTGGACATACCCAGCTGCATGGATGAGGATTATGTGGTTTCATTAGACCCTAGTTCATCTCCGAGGGACCTCTCACCTTCCAGTCAACAGTCATCACCCGGCTACGATTCTTCCCCCTATAGAGATAACTCACCAAAGAGGTATTTAATGCCAAAAGGGGATTTGTCACCCAGAAGGCATCTGTCACCCCGAAGAGATATTTCACCCATGAGGCACCTTTCCCCACGGAAGGAGGCTGTGCTGAGGAGAGAGTTATCACCAAGACGGGATGTGTCACCAAGACGTCACTTGTCACCAAGGAGACCAATGTCACCAGGGAAAGATGCATCTGTTCGAAGAGATTTATCTCCTAGGCGAGAGAGGAGATACATGGCCTCTGTTAGAGCAGCATCTCCACGGAGGGGCTTATACCATAATCCAGCATTGTCCATGGGTCAATATTTACAGTCCGAATCTTTTCCAGTGGGGCATTCAGTAAGTATGAAAGAATATTTTCACTCCTGTTATCAGAAACAGTATACTTTCCTAACTTGTGCACGGTATTTTCAGCTTTTTAGAAGAAGAAGGCATAAGCTTTGAGCCCTGACGGGATGTCCTGGAACAAATACAACAAATTTGGAATAGACAGGGACCACGTCAAGCTGTTGATTCAGTTAGTTGCAATAGAGTCTGTCTAAGTGTTAAATTTTCACTCGGTTCAAACCTGAGTAGCTCCATTACCTTCAGAGAAGTTAGGCTGGCTTACCTTAATTGCCCCATTTTTATTATATTCATTATATATATTGTATTATATTATATTATTTTTAAGTGGTCCAGGAAGTTTATATGGCATTTGGGGCTTGTTTCTTCACTGTAAAACCTTTTACTTTTCAGACCGTCAGATGGGATCGAGCCCAGATCAGGACTTAAGGCCCTGATGCTGCAGTGTAGTGCCCATCACTGAGTATTGTTTAATGGAATAAAAATCTAAAATAAATGGAACCTCTGGGAAAACAGGGTGCCCATTGAAATCAGGATCTGGAGTTTAAAGGATACTATTGAGTAAGGATACAGGAGCAGGCAGCTGTCTGCCCTGCAGAAAGTGCTATCACAAACTGTCCCTGTTTTGGCAGGGACAAAACCATCTGGGTGGAAAGGGAGATATGCAAAACCTGCACAGCTGCTGGTCTGTGCCGTTCCGTTTTGGTAAATCAGCTCTGTGAAACTGCCGTCTTTGCACTTTTAACTGGTCCTAGCATTCACAAAATACTCTCTCCACAAATAGATCTGGTCTTTAGAGTTAAGGAGTGGTCTCACTATATATTATTTAGTTACTTATTTAGTATGTTCCCCTCACCGTGCTTGATGTTTCTGCTGCTCTCTCACTGCCAGCCTCACCACCCCGTATGTGTGGGTTTAACCCAGGCAAGCTATGAGAGGCTCACACTGCCCCAGGGCTCCTGCCTCTCTGTTCTCCTCCTGGCAGGGCTCTCTCATCCCTGCTTCCCCATTGACAGTCTTCTTGGCTCTTTGTGTAGTCTTTGTGGTGCTTCTCAGGCACAAGATGCCACCAGCCTGGAATATCCGGAAGTGGCTTCCAGCTTTTCAGGAGAAAAAGGGAAAGCTGCAATGTGAGCAGCCATATGTGTAGATAGTCTCCCACATCTTGGACATGGGCCCATGACCTAGTGAGTTGTTGGAGAGAGTAGCAGAGAGGGGTGACTGACTAAATGGCCCTTGAGGAAGGGCATGCTGAAACCCTGCCGCACTCTCATAGGGATGATCACTGTGTAACAGAGAGGATAGAAATCCTGCCAGCAGTTCTACCAACAGAGTAAGGAAGTACAACAGAGGATAAAGAGCCACCAGTCATGATGTCTTAGTATCAAATGGAAGGGATTATGTGAGATGCTACAGCTGACATTGTGCAGGGACTCCCAGTCCCTAATGTCCACATGACACATTTCCACTGGTATCCTGTAGCAGAGATTTTGGATGTGTCATAATGCTGGCAAAAGGGTATGTAACAGTCACCCTTGGCCATCTGACAGTTCTTGCTGTAATGTTTGCCTTGTGTGTTATACACACCTTCCAGCAAGGCGTTTAACACATTGTATGGACTCTTTTAGCACCCTTAGCTCCTTCTGTGGAAAGTCCACCATGCCAGATGGGCTTTTAACACTTGTTTTTGAGGTTTGATCAGCCATGTGGCAGTGAAAAACTCAATGTAAAAATCATTTGTCGTACAGAAAGTGTTGGTAACTCAGTGGCATGTTGAGTATTCTGAAAGAGAATTCCAGACCTCAGTACCGCCACCTGAATACAGACATCACTGTAAGTGGAGCCCAGGCAAATTTAAATGAGGAAATGACAAGTGAGGATGATGGCCCATCTTAACAAGTGACTGCAAAGAAGGAAAGACTGATTCCTCGCCTCTTGATGCCTTTCTGGAAGACATACTTTAGCCGAACAGTAGTTGAGTTTAGGTGAAACATGAGTTATTATACACAGTGTGTGGGAAGACAAATAACACCTGAGCTTGCTATAAATGAAAGCTGTCAGAGAAGAAAAAAGGAATAAAGGCTGTTTTTCACTTTCAGAGAAGTGAAATCCAGCAAATCAGAACACGATTAGCAACTGTATCAGTGATGCATGGGCCAGCTTAAAGTCATGCTTCCTCTTTCAGAGCTGTATTGGGTTCCCAGTCCTTGCAGGAATGAAGGTGGGTTTTGTGCTTCTGGTGCCTGCAGTTCCCAGAAGAGGCCAGTTTTCTTTCTTCTCCACTGAAATCAATGTGTTTGTTCTAGTTACTTCAGCCAGTGCTGATGTAGTTCCCCTTCATGTTGTTTCCCCTTGAATGTTCATGAGTTTTGGTGGTCTTGTGCAAAGAGCTTGTAAAGTGCTCCAGCATTGAAAGTACCACATAGGAAGCAGTTGAAATAATTTCTTCAGGAAGTGGAAAAGAGCATGGGGAAAGTAGCTGTTTTTGTTGGTTGTACAAAAATACAGAAAAACATACCTCTTTTTCTTTGGCAGTTAATAACAGGACGCACTCTTGCAACAGGTTACTTTCTGCAAAGTAGCCTGAGGCTCTGGTTGATGCTGATGGACATTTGGCTTTGGCAAATCAAATTGGCATCTTTAAATGTAAAGGCAGATCCTAACTGCTCTCCAGATACATTCATGATCTTCTCGTCTGCCAATGCTAGAGGTTTTTTGCCTTTCTGAGGAGGCTGGTGCTATTATTGAAGGGCTCTGATTCTTCTCGCCAGTCATTTTCTGCCAGTCCTGAGCAAGGAAGAGATGGGAAGGCTGCTTTTGAACGCTGCACCATGAATGCCTTTCTGTTACCATTTTAGTTTAGATCACGCAATGTCTCTTGTCACATTTGTGGTGCTTTGACCCACACTGCAGACCAGTCTTGGAGTAAGTGACCTGGATTATTTTCAGCTGAAATTAAATGGAAAAATGTGCTCCAGGAATGCAGCAGGTGCACTTAAATTTAAAGTAGGTATTCAAGTGAGTGAGAAGAGACCGTGTCAGGTTAGTCCAAAGCAGCCTTCCCCTCCAACCCCACAACATGTATATTGTTAACGTGGGATCCAGCACCAACAGTTCTACTCTGTTCCTGATTGTCCCCACTCCTAGTGCACCCTGCTACTTCCCAGCATGGACCAAAGCTTTTGCCTGTTCTTCCATTCCCAGAGCTAGACAAAATGAGTCTTTGAATATATCTTGCTATGAGCAGTCCAAACTTGTCTGTAGGAGGTAGCTTCTAGGAGGTAGTGCATTTTAGCTTGTGCTGCTGTTGCACATCTCATTTGTTTTGAAGTCTGAAATATTCAGGAGAGATGAAGGCCACCTCTATATCCACTTGCAAGTCAATAGTACTTAAGATCCTTTGATCATCCCAGACATAAGGATATTAAATCCCTTCCCAAGCACTCAATAGTTTATCATCTTCAGCGTTCCTGTGCAGAGAGCCAGTGTAAAACACTTAAAGTCCAGGTGAACTGTAAATAGGTCCACTGGTGTATGTGGGCTGTGGTGGTACATTCTTAGGACTGAAGACTGAGCTGATCCTGAAGCTGAAGTCCACACGTATTTATAGTCATTACGTCAGTAATATGCTGTATTATTGAATTTAACAATAGAGTTCAACATTTTCTGGTTTTTAACCTTTAAAAGCCTCAATTACATTAGGATGTGGTAATCAAAGAGATTGTTTTCCATTCGCCATCTTTTTGTAGGCTGTGGGCTGGGACTGCCAGGAGGACATCTGTGAAGTGTGCTTGGCTTTGAAAAGCAATCTTCCTCTTAATCCCCTGTGGCCTGTTTTGGGTCATGTACCAGATACAGGGTAAACCTACCTCATCACTGGGACCTTTGAAGCTGGATATGTCTTTGCTCAGGGGTGTGATGTGGCAGTCTGGCCTTATGACCAGGTCAGAGAGTTTAGTGTAAAGCTGCTACAGAATATAGTTGCTTGGGAAATTGTATGTCACCTGGAGTTGGAAGGAAATAGGCTAAATTGCAACAAATGCGAATGCATAGGAAACAAGCTATATTCCCATCGCCTGACAGAGTAACTTGTCTCACTGCACTGCACTCAACCCCTTCTGACTGCGCTGCAAAATGATCCTGTGACTTTTTGCACTGTGCTCAGTTGTGGGATCTAATACCCTGTCAACAGAATAAAATCTTTGGATTTTCAGGATGTTCATTAAAAGTAGGCAACTCCTCTAATAGTCTTTCCCCATGAATATGTATATGTGTGTCTGTTTGTAGGTATAAAAGTGCTAGCTATTGGTAAAGGAAATAAAAACAGGGCAAGAGATACGAACAGTTATTATTGCCTGTAACCATTTATGCTGGCCATTTCCAAACTCATCTGCCAGAGCTAGAGAAAGATAATCTGATATGTGCTTAGCCAGGCTTGGAAGGCATCCAGTGGGCATGCACACACTGTCACTGTCTGCGTGAAAATTAGGCATATGAGACATATATTGGATGATACTGCTGATCTCAAAGCATGCAGCAGTTTCTATCGTATTAGCCACCTATATCCAACAAGGACAGACTGTTTTCCTGTTCCCTTTTGGAACTGTGGTAGGGTACAACATGAAGTCAGTGTCTTCCTCAGTTAGAGATTTCTGTGTGACTGAGTTTGTTCTTTGATGAGTTTTGCTCTCCTTTTTTTTGGTTGCTTTTGCTCTATTTCCCTTAGCCCAATTTCACATGAGATGCAATAGTGATAAATGTCATGGCTTA
The DNA here is from genome assembly GCF_028554395.1 of Pezoporus wallicus. Classification (NCBI taxonomy): domain Eukaryota; kingdom Metazoa; phylum Chordata; class Aves; order Psittaciformes; family Psittacidae; genus Pezoporus; species Pezoporus wallicus. The sequence continues at coordinate 5,049,160 of NW_026635157.1, forward strand.
GGAAGCAACTGAGAGGACAGTATGACAGAAACAGCTTGACAGACAAAAGACAGGGAAAAAAAGGAGGCAAGCAGCTGTGCAGAGGTGAGGTTAGTGATAGGAAGGACTGACAGGGTAGGTGAAGTATGTTTTGTGGCTTGGCAACTGCAGTTTATTCTGTAAATTTTTCCCCATTCAGCTGTATGTGCTGTCACTGTGCTTTCTTATGACAGTTTCTCTTTTATGAGACTCAAGCGTCTCACTTTCTGAATAGGACAATTCCCAACATAGATTAGCCTCTGAATAATAGCATCTCTTAAGTTTGTGTCTGATGATTATGGGTCACCCTTCCTGTCCCAGCTTTGATTTATATCAAACCAGACAAAGCATCTGAGCACAGTGAGATTGAGCCCCTGGGTAGCACAGAAACGGAATCTTTAATTGCCCCTTAAACCAGTTCCCCAGGATGGGGTCAAGAGGTTGCTTAATGCCTGGAGAGCTAGGATTTCCCAGCAGTGAAGTGCTGCCACTTAAATGAGTTGGCATTTAGCAGTGCAGTCCTCAGGCTGCCACACCAAGTCTGTGGTAGCAGTGCAGCTGTGGGGCAATTGGTAGGTGTCTGGACAATTTGCAGAGCAGAGATAAGCATGTTCATTCATTTAATTTCCTATGGGAGTCCCTGAGAGTTATGTGGCCAAATCCCACACATAATTATGAAGAAGTCATCTTGCACTTCTGTCATCGTTATTTCTCTGGTCAGCAATAAATGATACTTATTCATCAGATGGAAAACAGATTTTAAAAGTTAAGAATGAAAACAAGAGAAACCCAAAAGCCCAGGGCACATTTAACACTGGGTGGAGATGGAGCTATTTGTTCTTCCAAGCCAGGAACTAAGGGGAAGCTACTGAGAATGTCAATATTGTGAGAATGATTTTTATTAGCCATCACAAAATCCCTCATTCTTCTCAATCCCATTATGAGTGGTGAATCTCCCTGCCACAGAACCATCATTTTCACTCACAGCTTATGTCTGTGCTTTTGTTATTATTTATTGTTTACATTATAGATAGGCCAGAATGGCGCTCCATTGTCGTAATGGCATTGTCATAATTGGTCCTGAATTCCCATGGAAATGCCCATCCCCTTTCATCAAGGATTGGGTAAACCTTGTGGGGAGCAAGTGCCTTCTCTGAGGCTGCAGGGTCTTTAGCAGGCAGAAAGTACCTACCTGGAGTCAGATTTTTTCCCGTGCTGCTCATCAGCATGGGAGTGTTTGGATGTGTATTTCTCTGCAACAAGGTATTGATACCCAGTGTGGACTGCCAATACCAACACAGTTTGCACAGTCCTCTAAAAGGGCCAGATGGATCTCCTGGCCAAATTTCTCCTGGGGAATGAAACTCTATCTACCCCAAATTCTCTCTACAGTTTCAGTTGAATATAATGCTGTTCACTTCCTGACCTAAATTGCTGCATTGTATTGCTGAACACTTAACTAGCTGCTGCCTTTCACCTCAGAGGTATGAGGCCTGTGGGGCTGAGCTAAGCAAAACCACCTCTGTGTTTTGGATAAGCAATTAGTGGAGTTTTCCAAATGCTTTGGGATCTATCCGGATGAAAGGTGCCGCATGAATGGGAGGCTGTGTTAGACAGGAAGGCAGATAGGTGGTTTGGCAGCCGGACAGGAATTTTGCAAGTAGCAGTGCTGACATTTCTTTTGTTTTTTTCTGGTTACAGAGAAGGGGGTTGTCTCAGGGGCCTTACTTCAATGTGTATGGAGAAAAAGGAGGCATGGAGCACCGCAGGTCTAGCCAGTTCTCTGAAGATCCGAGTGACTACGTCTTCAGTCATCTTCCACTACACTCCCAGCAACAGATCCGAGCACCCATCCCCATGATGCCTATCGGTGGTATCCAGATGGTCCATTCAGTACCAGTGGCCCTTTCAAGTTTACATTCTCCGTCCACTCTGGCCCTGCAGAGGGAGTGCTCTGAGGATAAGCAAAGAGGAACTGCAGAAATCCTTACAAAAGAATCGTATAGTATTTCTAAGCACCACGAGAAACGTACCTCTCCACACAGCTTGCACCTCACCGCTCCCTCCAGTGCGCCCTCCTCTTCGCTGCAGTTGCTGGCGCAAAGCACGTCAGAGGACAGTGTTGTAGCTACCGAGAGGGAGCAGGAGGAGAACATACAGACTTGTACAAAAGCCATAGCCTCTCTGCGAATCGCCACAGAAGAAGCCGTTCTGCATGGGGCAGAGCAGCCTCACCAGAAACCCTTAGAAAGTGCACATTTTAGCATTAAACACTTTAGTGGATCTGAGCCGGGCCAGCCCTGTGCCTCAGCCACCCATCCTGACTTGCACGGTGGTGAACAGGACAGTTTTGGTACATCACAGACTGCATTAGCGCATCCCACCTTTTACAGCAAGAGCTTTGTGGACGTCCGGCAGCTGGGCTTTCACAGCAGGAGCGACCCCCCATCAAGCACACAGGAAAGAAAAGAGCTGTCATCTGAGAAGAGCAAGCCGCATTGATCTGAGATGCATGGTGACTTTCACCCGTACATTTACCCCACTTCCTTCTTTTTTTTTTTTTTTTCTAGAGATAGAAGTATTCAACTTTACAGCATGCCTGTTCTAAGTTACAGTAGTTTGCTATTATATATACTTTTGTTATATCAAAAGAATTAGATAAAATAACAAGTCATCATGAGCCTGACCAAAACTAAATTTGAAATTCTTATTGGGTCTGGTACTTTTAAATTGTACAGATGTTTGTGCCTTTTCTTTACTTTGCTTATATTCTTATAAGCATTTTTTTAGCAGTAATTTGTACATATTTTAGAATTTGTGTATCTGCTTTGTAATAAATGTAATTTCTTTCCTTTTTTGGACACTTGGATCTAAATGATGTAAAGCAAAACAGCATCAATATATGTGAGGTTGCACTAAAACATATTTTTATATGATTAAAACTGAACAGCTTTTATGTACAGCTCTGATTCTGTAATACTAATATTTATTTACTTTGTTTCATAAATTGTAAATTTTTTTCTTAATGTTGTGAATTGCTTTTCTATGTGAAGCATGGGATTTACTGTTGCGTAATTAGAACAAAATGTATATTGTAAAACAAGATATTTAAACTAGAGTATCTTATCTTATTCTGCACTTATGCATTAGTTAAAAAAAAAAAGATAAAGGATGTATCAGTCAGTTCTTAACTCTTGTAATTTTTTTTTGTCTCGTTTGCCGGATTGACTATAACTTAAGTGCTGATTGTGATTTTAAACTGATAGTACCGTAAAGCATTAAAGTAAAACAATGTGCTATTGTGAGTTTTTTCAAAGCTTTATAAAACAGTTATATATATATTAAAAGTATTTGGTCTTATGTGAACATGTTGATCTATATATTCCTTTAAAAAGCTATGGGAAAACATTCCACCCCATGTACATACGTGCATCACTGGTGCTGTCTGTCTAACTCACCAGGACAGGCGAGGTTTGCTGTGCTGCCAGGCACGGGGCCAGGGCACTGCTGACTGCCAGGAAGAAGAGTCCAGCAGCAGGGTGGCGAGGTCCGTATGGCCGCATGGGGCTGGGTGAGGAGCCGGCCCGCTGGCTGGACAAGCGGCATCCCGCCGAGCCCCAGCAGTCCCCTGCTCGCCAGGGCTGACTGTGGGGAGTAGCTGTCATTCAGAGCTGCCCTGAAGTGTCAGAGAGGGGTTGGAGTGGGGAGAAAAGGCGTTTTCTTGCACTTGAACACCACAGCTGGTCACTCCCTACAGCGGTGCCTGAGTCAGCTTCAAGGGAAGCTCCCATCCTATCCCACTGATGGAGGACCATGGCCCTGCTGGTGAGGCAGAGAGCTCCACCACCCTGTCTCTTGGAGGAGTGGGATTCACAGGCAAGAAAGTCGCAGTCTTCCAGAGCAGGGTGTCCATCTGGATTGGGCTTGCTCCAGGGGAAAGTCAGGTGGAGCCCAGGCTTGTGTTTGAACACATGTGGTGGGTTACCACTACCACCAGCAGCATGCGTGCGTGCACACATGCACGCACTCACACACACACACACACGGAGATGAAAGAAACCCAACGACCTGGATTATATTTTGTGCTATTTAGTGGATTATAAATCTGTGAAACCAAGTTTGTATATTGACTTACAATACATTTAAGGAGTGTTCTTTAAAAAGAAATAAATATACAGTTACATGCATGAGGTGTCTAGTCTTCATGTGTTCTTTGAGTTTTCCAAGTTTATTGGCCTTCCAGTATATTGTAAGAGCCTTTTTATTCCCAAGTGTTGCTTTCCTGCACAAGAAGAGCCCTTAAGAATGTGGGCAGCAGCAAAAAAATATGGATCCTATTTTGTCCTCCTCAGATATTATCAAACTAGACCAGTTTATTTCTTCAATAATACCATGTGGGGGGAGAACCACAGCTGGTATGTTGTCGTAATACTAGCATGATGTCTTATGACTAGTGTAATACCATAGTGGACAGTGACTGCTTCTAACCATTAAAGGTTAGTTTCTCATACCCATTGCAGTGTTCCTACCTTTATTTCAGATCAATATGGTAACCTTGCCAAGATAAGTGTATGACAGAGAACTGGCTCATCTCAGGCTGGGGAGAGGAGAAGCAGTATATGTAGTTGGAGGTCAGCTGCTTGTTGGATCATGCATCCATAAAAAAAAAAAAAGTCAATTATAAATTTTAACTAAATAAGCCTTATATGGTAAAAGCTTGTCTCTTCTCCTTGGCTGCCTGGCTGTATTGAGAACCAAATGCTCTGCACAATGATCAGCTAATCAGGTAATCACAGATATTTTATTAAAAGGGAATCAAGCAACCCCTGATGGTAAATGCTCTATTAACATTGCCTTTATAAGCAACCCCCTTACAATGGGAGTTATCTTTGGCTTGTCTGATTATTTTAATTAATTTGCAGCTGCAATTTACCATCCACCTTTTCAGCCTTAGGGCACTATTCTTTCTTTTTAATAATCATTGAGCAAGTATCACTGAAATTGCATGTGATACTTTTGGGTTACAATGGAACAACCCTAAAGAGGTTCCAGGTTCTTCACTTACAAACATAATTGTATTTTCTTAATGAGTTCATATTTATACAATGCTGTGAAAAAAGCATATCCTCATACAAGGCCTAGTCATCAGTAATGACCACTTTTCATGCTTTGGGAAGGGTGTGGAGGAGGAAGGCAAACGCATCTCGCAAAATCGTCCCAGGCATGAGCAGTTTTTGGACCCAACATAGCAGCTACAGCAACCAGGACTGGGGAGGGGAGGCGGGCAGATAATTTCCTGACTTCTCTGCCTGCTCTTCCCAGTGGAGCCTGCCCAGAGCCATCAGCTGTAGCGACGGCATGGGGTTGTGTTCGTGCTGAGCTGACACTCTGTATGTACCTCAAGCCTATGGGCTCAGGCTAAGGGCTGTGGGAATGCAGCTGCACGGCTCCTGGATGGGGGCTGTTGTTCTCTGACGGTGATGGGGTGGGGGTTCTTCCAAAATACGTGGTGCAGTGGGTGCACATAGGTCTGATGCGATCAAGAAGAGTTAACTCGGGTCTCTGATGTAAAAGTAATGCGTTTTTAAAAGGGATGAAAGGAAGAGATTTAACAGGGCGCTCTAGAAAACTGCAGCATCAAATGAGAGTTTTTATATGCAGTGTGCCATAGAATTTCTAAGTCAGGAATATAATTACCTATTATATTGTTCAAGGAGGTTGTAATTTTCTATGAAGATCCATATGTCTTTTCTGTAAAGCACAAGGGAAATACAGATGCTCTGGCAAGCTCTCTTTATTCCCTTCTCACAGAATACTGTCACCAGAGTCACTTCAGGATTTATTTGCGTCAGCAAAACAGCAAACATATTGGTCTCATATAACTGCCTGCACAATCCTCTTACGAAGTTTAGATTCTGACTCAGGGTAGTAACTCCTTCGCATGTTAAATACCTTTATGTGGACTTCCCCGCTGCAGGACGCATTGCCAGCAGTGGGTAAGAAATAGCACCAATAAAGGACATCATTAGCTAGAACAGACCCAAACGGAGTCAAGTGACTTAAATACAAAAATTTCAGCCCAAGAATTCTGCAGTGAGCGCCTGTTTAGCCCCAGTGGCACCTAGAATTACAAGATGCCTTCTTGTGCTGAGGCCGTCTCCTGCTTTCGGGCATGATCTGAACTTCTCTCCCTGTCATTGCTTCTTGCCTTTTGGCCCTCTCAACCTTGACCTGGACACCAGAAACTATGTATTTCTTAGCCTAGATCCTCAAAGGGACCTATCCTGCTGAGTGGGTCTTTGAAAATACCTGATGTGGTGAAATGTGCCTCCCTGATAAATTATAATTCTGGCAAGTGCTGTCACCACCTCTAATAGATTAGCCTGATGACTTAGTCTCCCTCCCTGGTTATCTAATGAAACCTCCTACATCTGTGTTAAAACTGGCTAGATCAACATCTCCAGTCTTCTAGGAGGGGGCCCTAAGTACACCACAAGGAGCAGAAGAGTCTTTTCTTTCCTACTGAAGTTCTACTACCGTGAAACAAAAAAACTCAAGATGCACTGGGCCATCAAGATTGTAGCCTAGTGTCCCCAAGAAGAAAAGCTGTTTGGATGTGCCCTGCTCAGTAGGGAGAGAGCCATCTGGAAGGACAGTGAGCAGAGTGGTGTGACAGAGACTTTGAGGGACAAGGACTGAGCTTAAGCACTGTCCTGCCTTTGACAGCTTGGGGAGCATGGTTTCAAACATGCTTCCTACGTAGCATCCAGCTCCATTCTGAGCTGGCTGACTCTCCCATGCTGAAGGAGGGGGGCCAGGTGACAAGATTTACAGTTACGGGTTTCAGAGTGAGGACCAAGCCCCAAAAGTTAGGTGCTGCAGTGCCTGAATACATTATTGGGTTTTGCCCTAAATAGCTCAGGGAGAACAAGCCTTATTGATTTATTCCATAGCACAGTAGAACAAGTCAATGGGAGTTATCCTTTTAAGTCATTTAGCCACCCCTGAAAATCCCAATCAATATTTTCTAAAGAATGTCCTTAAAGTAAATCCAGGATATTCAATGCAAAACCTGCACAGCATATCATATATTTCTTTTTCTTTTTGAAATTAAATTGCCTGCATGAAAAAAATCATCAGTCTGTATACTAATTGAGTTTATTCTACGATGATGTCCCTGTGCCTTTTTCTCATACAAAGGTTACATACACTAAACACAGACCTGAACATCCGCTTACTGTAGACGCAGTTTTATATGAAAGTCCTGGATAGTTTGACTTGTTCTGCAATTATTCTTGGGGACTTTGCATATGCTAAAGTGTCTGTGCTATCTTTAATATATTCCTGCTTTTAACTGGATTCGGTACTACCGATAGCACCAGGAGTGTGGGAAACAGCTTTCACTGTGAAACACTTGGCTGTTGCCCCGTGTGATGCCTACATGAGCTATAATAAGCTGACTTCTTGTTTGTACATAAGTCTTTTCCAAATGGTGGTGCTTGGTGAGGAAAACTCTTTTTAAGGGTTTCTTTAATTTGTGATTATAGAGGTAACCTGTAAATATGGTTCATATGTGTAGAGAACTTTATTGGGAATGTGACTGAATTTAAGTGAAAGAGAAATGTCTCTGTCCACAAGATAAACTTGATCTGGACCACTGTGGAGGTAGGGCTGGATTAAACTCATCCGTGGGAGCAGGCCCCTGCAAGACCATGAACCACTGGCATCTCCATAAAGGATGAACTGGCATTCAGGGACTGCTGGCTCTCCATTCTGGCAAGTGGCAGCACACGGTGCCTTGCCTGAAGCTTTAAGAAACACAAGGCCCTCCTACTGCTCTGTGCATTGCTGTATATTGTAAAATATATAAGCAAGATTTGCACCCAATGCAACCAAGCCAGCTCCAGTGGTGGCAGTGCACCTCTGCTGTAGAGCAGCCAAGGGCCTCCGGGAGCCTAACACCTCTGAGGTCTGTTCAAGCATACAAATAGCCCTCAAGGTCTTGGCTGTTCACAGGCTGGACTACAAGCTGATGGGAGCAGTGGTAGAAGAAAACAACAGGTTTTTTTGAGAACCAGTAAAAATTTCTGCTCTAGTGAGTTTCCCTGCTTTTCTGCGTTGTATGAATATTGATTCTGAAGCTGACATGACGAGGGGAGCTTGATTAGCAGCAGGCTTAATCAAAACCAAAACAATATTAGCACATAAACTGCCTTTTCGCGTTCTTTCCTCATGAGTGACATCTCTTAACTGACAGGAGTATTGCTAAGCAAAGCAGCCAGGATGAATATGCATGGTGGTGCACAGCCCCATGAATGCCCAGCAAGGTGGAGAAAAACAGTGGAGGCAGATCCGGCTCTGTACTGGAGAACAGCATTTTCTTTCCCTCTCCCCTGCCAGGATATAAGAGGCTGACACCATGCCATAGAAACTAATGGAGTTTCCACATTCACTGTAACAGCAGGAGATGCAGTCTCTGAAGGCTTGTTTCCATGAGGTGATGAGAAATCTCGCTGTTAAAGTTGCAGAGATGCCAGAGTACTTGGCATTTTGCCTTTTCAACTTCTTTCATTCCCATCTGCTCCTAGAGAAGCAAAGGTCTTTGCCTGGTTCAGCTGCAGTCTGCTGGCGCAGGGGGCAACGGTGGGGGGCAGCTCCAGGCCATAGAAGGAGCTGATCCCTGAATATTCTCAGTACTAGTGTAAATGCACTGAATCCTCTGGGCATATTAGCACTGGCCCTCTGAACAGTGTTATTGTATATTCTGCAAAGCAAATGAAGGCTTGGGAGAGGACCTGTGTGCTTATTCTCCTCAACAGACGTGCACTTGTAATCTCCAAAGGGTTACTTAGGAAGAGTGACTGTTTGAAAAGCCAGTCTTTCTGAAGAGCTGGACTCTTGGACTGAGGCACTCAGATGAAGTGGTCAGGAGTTTCTGAAAGTGCTGAGCACTTGTTCTCACTAGAAACTGCTGGATTCTGGGCGCAATGTGAAAATCTGGCCCTTAAAAACTTCTTAATGGCTAACTTAATGATGCCTGGCACTTCACTTCCGTTTGTTGTTTCTTGCAATCTTTCTTCCCTCCACAACATCCATATTTAGCCAGAAAGATAGAAGGAAAAAAAACAAATGAATGAAACAATAAGCAAACATTTATGGCTGAAATAACCTGTTCCTTTTTACTGCCAGGAAAAGTGAAAATGATAAAGCAGAGGTTTTGACCAGTTTTGTGACAAAGTTTTTCCTCTCTGTTTCATATTTCTTGATGTCATTTTAACTTGTGGGACTGGCACAGAGAGACATATTGGACTCATCTTAAATCTTTCAGGAGTTTTCTTTGGAGGTTCAGTAGAGAGGGGGGCTTTTAACTTTGGGGGAAACAAAAGGCACAGTGTACTGCAGGGAGCAGTCTTTCTCTGACAGAAGATGAGCTAAATAGTCTAATAGCTTTTTTTATCTGTATTTCCTCTGGCCCTACTGTGACCAGGAGGGATTCAGATCCAGCTGATCTCTCAGGGTGGGGGGTGATTGGGTGACATTATAATCTGAGCCCTGCTGCCTGCTGCATCAATTAACACAAGCAGCAGGAAGAAGCTGAGGGGGATAACACCCCTGTGGTGTTACCCCTGCTCTGCGGGATCCCGTGAAACATTTTTGCTGGCTCTCTGCAGAGCTGGATCTTTGCCAGGCTGTGAGAGCAAAGGATCAGCCACTGTCTAGAGCATTGCCCTGCGCTAACCCGCTGGATTTCCATGCAGAAATCCAAGTGAGAGTTAATGCTGCTTTAGCCAGCCTAAGCCTTGGCTGGGCTTGCTCTCTGCTGCTGTGCAGCCATGTGTTGCCTTGGCCATTGCCAGGAAAGACATTCATGGGGTAACACTGGCTGGGAGGCTCAGGGTCTCAGCCTGGTGAGACAGGGTAGAGGGACTGGGGTGGGCTCCATTCCTGAGGGTTGCACTGCTCAAGGTTGCTCTGGCCAGTCAGTGTCCCGCAAGCTCCCAAAAAGTACTTGGAAATTCTGTATCCTGGAGCTTGCAAAGTTTCCTGGCTCCTGCAGTCTGATTTTCCAGGAAAGGGGACAAGACAAACCCTCCAATGGTTCATTTTGCTGTTTTTCAAAATATTCAAAATAATGCCAACAGTGTCAAACATTACCCCTCCCCGGGGGAATAGGAGATAGGAGCCAAAAATGTGTTGTCACAATGCTCATTACCTGAGAATTTAATTAAATTAAAAAGGCAGTGAAGAAGAAAGTGTCTGTTTTAAATAGGAAGGATAGAGTCTCTTCTTCCCCTCCCAACTTTGGCCTGGTAGTTTCAGAAACACCAGTAGTGGCAATGATTTAGTCATCTGTATTCTGTGGGCTTTAAGGGGATGCCAGCTCCTGATTTTGTACAAAGGTTTCTTGATAAACTACCTATTTCAGCAGGGATGACTGTTGTCAGCTTGGTGTTCGAGGTGTTAAAATCACCAGTGTCATAAGGTGGGTTGACCCTGGCTAGATACCAGGTGCCACCAAAGCTGCTCTACCGCTCACCTCTTCAACTGGACAGTGGAAAGAAAATAGAAAGAGCGGCTCCTGGGTCAAGATAAGGACAGGGAGAGATCATTCACCAGCTACCATCATGAGCAAAACAGACTTGAGTTGGGGAAAATAGTTTAATTTATTACCAACAGAGTAGAATAGTGAGAAACCAAATCTTAAAAACACCTTGACCCACCCCTCTCTTCTTCCCAGGCTTCAATTACTCTTCCCAGAATTCAATTACTCTTGAATTCTCTGTCAAAGAGAATTCTCCACAAACTTCTCCAACATGGGTACTTCCCACAGGCTGCAGTTCTTCATGAACTGCTCCAGCGTGGGTCCCTTCCATGGGGTGCAGCCCTTCAGGAACAAACTGCTCCAGTGCAGATCCCCTGCAGGGTCACCAGTCTTGCAGCAAACCTCTTCCAGTGTGGGCTCATCTCTCCATGGGGTCACAGATCCTGCCAGGACCCTGCTCCAGCCTGGGCTTCCCATAGGGTCACAGCCTCCTACAGGCACCCCCTTGCTCTGGTGTGGGGTCCCCCACAGGCTGCAGTGGAGATCTGCTCCAGCATGGACCTCCATGGGCTGGAGGAGCACAGCCGGCCTCACCATGGTCTGCACTACGGGCTGCAGGGGAATCTCTGCTCTGGTGCCTGGAGCACCTTCTCCTCTACTTCCTCACTGACCTTGTCTGCAAGGCTGTTGCTCTCACATATTCTCACTCGTCTTTGACTGCAGGCTTTTTTCCCCTTTCTTAACTATGTTATCCCAGAGGTGCTACCACCATTGCTAATGGAATCGGCCTTGGCCAGCAGTGGGTCTGTCTTGGAGATGGCTTGCATTAGCTTCATTGGACACACAGGAAACTTCCAGCAGCTTCTCACAGAAGTCAGTCCTCCAGCCCCCTGCTACCAAAACTTGGCCAGGCAAGCCCAATACGTGTCACAATATTCTAAATAGGTGATGCAAAAAGTGATCCAAGGAGAAAAGCTCAGAGGGTGTAAAGTTTCCCCAAAATTTACCATCATTCAAATGCCACAGGATCTGCAGCAAAATGAAGGCTGAGGCAGGGGGACAGGAAACCTTCCTGTATTATAACAAATAAAATGCTACAATAGAGTTTGAAGGTGCAAATCAGGCTATAACAAAACATGAGTGTGCAGGCTTTCAACACCAAAATGACTTACTGGCTGCTAATTAAATCTCACTGCAAATGGGATTTCATTTTTATTTTTTGATGGAAAAAGTGGTTTTATTACATTTACTTGGCTGACAGCCAGGAATACAGCTCAGTGCGAATCAGGCAAAGTTAAAGGCCTTCTGCAGCAACATATGGCTTGTTTGGGAAGTATGAGTCATAAATGGAACCAGATGCAAAAAAATAAGAAAAGAAAAAGCTACAAAAAAAAATGGGTATAAGAAGGTAGTGACTGTCCTCAGGCTGATCCCAGTATTGGTATTTCAGATGTTTCTACCTCGTTGTGAAAAATTTACACGTGTGTATTAGTAAACATCTTTTTCAGCCATGGACTGTCTGCTTCAAAGCCCTTCAATGGCATAGGTCCACTCAGTCTGCTCATATAGCTAGCTTATACCTTACACAAGCTGCTTTCTTCTTGTTTCACAAGCAACTGGCAACAGGTTCCCACTGCTGCCTGTTTCTCTCCTGGTTTCTGTATATGTTTCTTAAAATATATATAGGGTTGGCCTTTATTTTGTTCTCCAAATCCTGTATAAACACAGGCTAGTAGAGGTATGCCCTTGCTTAAGAAGAAACCTTATGGATGCTTCATAACCGCTCCTTGCACATATCTCCAAGGAGGGTGTGCATGCGTATGCCTGTATACACACAAGCCAACCCAAATGCCAAGAAAATGGCAACTGATGTGGGAAGGTGACCCACCAGAGTCTGTCTTCTGCTAAGAGTTTCAACTGCTTGTAGCGAAGCAACCACATAAAGAGCTGCATGCTTGGCATGCTTGTGCACTCATTGCTGTGTTGTGCACACTCAGCATAGGTGTGCTTTTAGCACAGAAGCCCTTCAGTTTCTAGGAGTTGTACTTCTGAGCCCTCGATACCATTTTCTTTTTCCCAGTCTTTGTGTCCTTATTTCACACTGCTCCTGTAGCTGTTCTCCTAACTTCCCCAGCCCTTCACTCCCTGTTTATCACATAGAATGTCAAGAACTTCGTCAGAATTTAAGTAAGTTCTTCCCTCCTACTACAGGCAAGACAGATCCACTGGGGTTCCCTGCTGGGCAAAACCTAACCAGCCTTGGTCTGAAAGGAAATAATGGCTTACACACTCAAGTCCTGTAGAGGAAAATGCTCATGTACGCTTGAACAGTGACATGCCCCCCTCGGTGCAAGCAGTGCTGGCACAAACACCAGTTGATAATGTAGGCTATAAATCAATCTCCTTCACCCAGTGGTAGACACCAGATGGTGAGCAAACAGTGAACACCACATTCTAACACAGTCCCCTGCTTCACATACCCTCCCAGTCCTGGCTCTCCTGGCATCCTTTTGCAAAGGCTCCTCCAGCATGGGCCTGGGATGTCTGCAGAGTCCAAGGCTGTTATGCAGCTCAGCCCTGCCCTGTCTCTTTAGAGATGAAGCCCTGTTTGGTGGTGGTAAGGTCCTTGGTGAACATCTGCTTTATGCTGTGCCATCTTCCAGCAGCATGTACAGGAGCTGCCCAGAGCCTCATTCATGTCCTCTACTGGGAAAAATCAGTGTTTAAAACACAGCTCAAACCAGTGCCCTTTTCTTGGCAAGCTTTTTTATACTTAGTAAAAGGTTGTTGTGGGAACTAAGTGGTTACTGAACCCACAGCATCTCACCTTTTTTGGTCGGCAGAGCTTAGTAAGTCACTTTCTTCTCCTAGTGGAAGTGAATTTGGAGTCAGTGTATGCGGCTACAGCTTGCTCAAAATGTTCAGCCAGTCGTATCAGCTCCAGCCTCTCTCACTGCAGCTTAAACTACTGCCCAGCTTACTCTGACATATGAGCAGGCTGGCTGAGCTGAAGAAGGGGAACCATCTCAACTCATAACTCAGATGTATGCTTACTCCCTCACTATCTTAGTGAAAAGTTGAACTACAGGAAAACATTACCTCTCAGTGTTTGCATTGTAGCAGACGTGCAACCATTTGAACTTCAGGAATTCAGACTGCATATCTGAGTTGGAAATGCTATTTCTTTCTTTTGCACCTTGTTTCTGGTAGACAAGATTGTCAGCAATTTAGAAAGTGATAACAGGGACTGAAGCTAAGGAGAGAGTTGCTGTTAAGGCTGTTGCTTTGTACCCACAGAAATTCTCTGGGAATGTAGACAGAAGCTCGGGAGGCTGAGTGGCTTCTGGGATGAACAAGAGTTTTTCTCCTTGGTGGGGAATCCAGAACTCAGCTGGATGATGATCAGGTTGTGTGAACTGAACGAATAAGAAGTTATACCTGTGCTAAAACCAACCCTGTAACACACAATGCTACTTAAAAGCAGTTAGATCTTGCAATTCTTGCTCATGCTGATGACATCAATGGGATTACTTAAATGAGCTGGTGTTTATTAACATGAACAAGGGCTGTGCTATGTAGTGTTAAATGCACCCCCCAGTTGGGCTGGTGGCTGGGGAGTTCATGTTCATGACTAATGTTTGGTGCTTACTAAGAAAATCTGGGAGTGCCAGCAAAGGAGCTTCCAGTTGCTGGGGGGGAAGACTTTACTTTCTGTGCATTAATTGTACTTGCCTTGCTTGTTGGGAAAGAAAAACTGAGCTCTCCAGCATACCCTCCAAAGGCTGCCCTCAGGAAGAGCTGTGGGAGGCTTTCTATACAAGTGCTGCATAAGAAGAAAAGACCAAGAGGGTGGAAAAACTGTGTCTCTGTACCAAACTCCCACAGAGAGAAATTTCAGGGAGTTGGTCCTGCAAGGCTGGAGGTATGTGCTTAAATTTACACGCCCGGAGAGGCCTCATCGACTGAATATATCCAAAATCATTGTATGGTCTGTGCCTTAACTTGTACGCTCTTTTAGTCACAGATTTTGTCTGCCTCTTTGGCCAAGATTTTGTTTCAGACAGTGCATCCTTCCAAGCACAACACTTGTGGCAGTGTAATGGGTAACCCTGTTTCTATAGCACAGGAAACCCAGCAGCTGTTTCCACACTCCTGGGTTAGATAACCCTCTAGCATAGGCTGGAGGCCAAATTTCCTGGCGGAGTGTGTGTCCTGGCCCCTGAGAGAGAAGTGAACCTGTCCCAAGTATATGGGGAGGCCTTGGGAGCCCTCCACTCCTTTGCAGCCCTCTAGAGTGCCTCATCTCTGCTGGTGTAGGTCTCATAACAGAGCTATCACAATTTAATTCAACAGAGGACTTGGCTTTTAATTTTGCATGATTTTGATGAGCAGCTGTGTGAAAAAGGCTGCCTGGAGCTGAGTTTTGCTTTGACTTTCTGAGGTTTCCAGGTGTATTAAGAGCAACCAAAATCAGATCTGTACTTTTGTGGGCCAAATATGTCTGTCCTTAGACTATATATAGCTTCAACAACCCATGCACAGTTGTATTTAAAAATATATTTGTTTTCACCTCACCGAGTATAGTACTGTGATGATTGTTGCTGCCAACCCTCAGTGCTGCAAACTCATTGGATAAGCTTAAGTTTTTC
This sequence comes from Pezoporus wallicus, assembly GCF_028554395.1. Classification (NCBI taxonomy): domain Eukaryota; kingdom Metazoa; phylum Chordata; class Aves; order Psittaciformes; family Psittacidae; genus Pezoporus; species Pezoporus wallicus. The sequence goes on from NW_026635157.1 coordinate 5,064,370, forward strand.
AAATATTTCCATGTTGTCCCAGTGGTACAGTTTTTCATGGTTGCCCTGCATCAGAAGCCTAGTGACAGTTTACTGACAGTAAGGTACAAGGTACAACTGCAAGCTCTGGAGTGTTTGTACCCATCAACAAGGAAATCTGCAGGGAGGCCTTGGAGCATCCAGCCCCAGGCTACAAAACCCCCAGGCCACAAACCACCAGGCCAGAGGAAGGCTCTGAAAAAAGGGCAAAGCTCAATTTCCCAGGAGTCGGGGATAGAAGGCTGTTCTTTTTAAAGTGCAAACTGATAACCAAAAGAGGAGATGACAACAAACACAATAGCAAACCCCACCTAAAAGTAGTGGTGGTATCATCTCTTCTTGTACCAGGCTATAATTTTTTATTACGTGATCTTTTGATGATGTTCCCTTTCAGATATGAGTCCCTCACAGGAGCAAAGAAATTACAGCAGGTCTATGTGTGAGATCAATTTCAATTATCTAAACATGTGAAAAGACATTCTGACAAAGTACTATACATAAGGAGCGGGTTGCTGCTAAGAATGGGGCCAGGTGAAGTATTTAAACCTGACTTCTACCTTGTAGTGAATTGCTTTTTGGAAACTTTGGGTTTACTGAACTTTCCTGATAGACAGAAAAGTCAGCTGCTCAAAAATAAGCAAACATCCAAGCCTTTGTTTAAAATATTTCATTTAAGACTGTAACTCACAAGGGAAAGAATTCAGATTTCAAGTGTAAAATGAGATGTGTGGAACAGGAGTAAACTAGAAAATTCTGTCTTTATTTTTCTGTGTGTTGAGTGAGATGATGCATCAATTTAGAACAATATCCTGAAGCATCAGTGTCAGGGGTAACAGATACAAGTTGGTGCTCTCTTATTAAGTGCTTCTTGACATCATAGGAGCATAGGTTGCTTCCATGCTACTGCACATTTATTTTGACAGATTCTTCTCTGCATTGTACTTGTGGCACATTAATACCTATTCTCTCTAGTGACCCAAGTGAGGTACATTGGGCAGGACATACAAGAGAATAAATACTGTAGTATTTTGTTTAAGCTAGAGGCAGCTGTTGTCTGTGGCAGATGCGATGATTTGGGGAATCTGTCTAAGAAGAATTTTTGTGTTATGGATCCTCTACATTTGTGTGATATGGAAAACTGTAATACTCCATTTTATCAGAAAGCTGATCTTTGTGTTGATACTGCCTTTCATCCTCTGACTCTAACTAATGTTCCTAAGAAGACCTGGTACAGGACTCACAATGATAATTAGTGGTACCATTGCAATGTACTCATTCTGAGCAATAAGCTGTCTCCTGTCAAGTCAAACTGGTTAATCACTGCACAACTTAGTTTGGCAATGCTGACACCTGGCAAGGTACTGTCGTCATCAGATGGATGAATCAGAAACTTATCTGACAGAGAATGGAGAATGTACCCTCTTGAATCATTTTAAACCTTGATTAGCTTGTACAGCTGAGAAACAGCCTGCAGGGGGAAATCCTTAAGACAGGGAAATCCCAGCGCTGTTGTATGCACATGAATTGCCAAGGACATCCAAGGGGTAGAATGAGTCAAGGGTCTAGGGACAGCAGCTCTTCAATGAAGATTTTGTCCTTGGAATTCAATTAAAACTTAAAAAAAAAAAACAAAACCAAAAAAAAACCACAGGTAAATAAAACTTTGGACAAAATTACTCATTTTTGCACATTTAGTTACATACTGCATTTGTGTTCTTGAAGAGTTAATACATACACAAAAAGGTTTGCTTCTTCCCTAAAACTGTGGTAAAGTGAAACTCTGGGAGGTCTCATTCCTCAGGAAACAGTACTGTATGGAGGACCTGCTCCTCAGGAGCTTGTTTACTGACTCCTAAGGCAGGTAGGGTGTCTGGAATCTTGATCACCCCCAAAGGCTCAAGACACGCAAAGATTTTGTGTTGCAGATGACTCAATCTCTTGCGTGTCTGACAAAGTGAACACTGCCAGATGTTGAAACAGCTTCAGACATGGTAAGACTGATGTCCTTGCTAGATATACTCAACTTAAAACAATTATGAGAAGTTACTGATCTCCTCTGGGGAGCGAGATTCTTGTCATCCCGGGAAAACCTCTTCCAAGGGACTAGGTCTCCTATAATCCTTGCAGCCTTCAGAGAGAAAGAGGGAACACATGCATGAGCACAAGAGAGAGAAGACACCTTTGTTTTTGCATGGATTTGCAGGATAAACAGACTCTGGACAACTGTTAGGTATTGAGCTAGATTTTGCCTTTCAGAGCAAAGGTAGTGAGAAGAGGGTGAGAGGAGGTGCCAGGGATATGTGCGATACACTGATGAATCCCTGCAGTAGCCCAGTTGAAGTGGAAGGAGCCCATGGTCAGATGGAAGCCTGTCATTGCAAGCTTGGCAATGTAACTTACTGCTAAATAAACATGAGGGAATGGAGGATGTAAAACTGGGAAGTGATATTTTTAAAGACTTTAAAAAAGCATTGCATTTGCTTGGTAAACCCATGGAAATTGGCAATGATATAGAAAATTGAAGCGAGTGGATCAATTGGGTGCAGTGAGGAAAACTGTCATGGAAGGACTTCTCTAAGATTGAAGCTCTTTACAAAAGAACATCCCAAAAGGATAGTGAAAGCCACTCAGCTGCTTGAGGGAATTGTACCCCAATACAGTGGGCAAAGAAGGAAGACATGAGACCCTCTAACATGAGAATGAGAATTTGATGATTGATCTGCAGTAATATCTGGGAATTGCACAGGAATGTGGATGCTGACTCACACATGATATGACTGCAGTCAGAAGGGTCACAGTGACTCACACATGATATGACTGCAGTGAGGAGGGTCATGCAGAGCAATGCTAGAAAACAAGGGACCCAAAATAAGCTTCATATTAGTCTCTGGTGCAGAATGTCACATGGAGCTGTGCAACTGTTCAGATCTGGGGAAGTTATGGAAATTTGGAAAATGGGTTTCTGAAGTCTGAACAATAACTTCTGGATAGATGGACAATGGATTTCTTTGCTGCTGAGTTATGCTGTTAAGTGCCAGAAAAGATGACTTTTACATGAACACATCAAGCAAATAGTTTCTAGGCAAATGGTTTGGTGTGTTGAAGTGGCCCTGCCTCAGAAAGCAGAAGACATAATAAATCGTGTATTGCAATAGTGTTCCAGCAAAGAATGGAAAAAGAATAGGAAAAAAGCATCCATCAGATGAGTCTGGTTTTGAAGTCCAGGCTTACAGATGAATTTTAAATTTTAACTATCAGACTTCTCACAGGTCATGGATTCTTTTGTGCAACATTTCTGATGCACACAGACATTTTGCTTCCTTTATAGAAGAGAGCTATGACAACACCAAAGGAAAATGTGAGCCAGTAGATTTCATAAACAGTCATTTATAAGAAAACTACAATCAAAAAGATTAAAATGTCTCCCTTCAAAATAGGAAGTGGCCTAACATCACACGGTCCTTCAGGTTCCCTCAGCATCCCGATTAAAAAATCCTCAACAACAACAAAATCTATGTAGCCACTTGATGATTTCCCATCCAATAAAGAGCTGTATAAAATGCAAGCAGGATAAAGAGCACAGGAGAGGTGATGTTTGTGTTACAGAAAAGGATCCGTGTAAGACAAGAGCAGCCTTTGTGCAGCTGTATCTCGTGGGATCATCAATGGATCATGGGTTTGCTTTGGTTTGGTTTGGTTTTGATGTGTAAGCCTTTGCTTGAGGCAGAAGTAGGCAATCAATATTTGCTGTCAGCCGCCAACTACTTTACAAAATGGTTGGAAGTTTCTCCAGGAAGGAGCCAAGAGACTCTGAGAGTAATAAAATTCTTGACCATATCTGATAAAGTCATCTACAGAGATGGTCTTTAACCTACAGTTACTCAGTGTGTTCATGAGGGATTGGCAGTCCACCCACCACAGCATCCCATTGGATGGGGGAAGAGTTCATTGGGGTTTGGCAGTCCTTCACAGTAAAGCACTGTGCCTCTGGGTTTGGGCATATCCCACTTCTCATTAGTTACAAGGCTCTCCTGATTGTTTCCTCCCCATTAAGGGAATAGGTCTTTGGACCTTCTTTGTAAATAAAACAGTAAATGCCCAAGAAACCTTAGACTTACATCAGCCAGCTGTCCTGCTGGCCCAGACTGCTAACGGCTTAGGCCAAAGCAGGGCCTGGGGTGGTAGCAGGCAGGTTGACTTGCTAAAACCAGTTTAATAAGTGTGCTACTCAAAATAAAGCATTTCCTTGAGTGCACCCCCTTGAGCTGCCTTCCCTCAGAAAAGATTTTCCTTAGCCGCGTAAATACCCCTTGAAATAAAAGTACATGGTGTTCCCAGGTCGACAGTGCAGCCTACTGGCCATTTCACTCTAATTAGCTGGTTGAGTCTACATCAATGTTCAGTCATCAGCAGGAACCAAATCAGGTCTTTGCAGACATGCTTAGATTATATACATGTTTTTACCAGCAGAGTCATAATACCCACTGAGGGTGGCTTAAATACGTTTGACTTGTGGCAGATCCCATGTATCTTCACAGAGAATTTACAGTTACTATAGCAAAAGAAGTCATATAAGCTGCCTCAGTTATTTCTTGGAATTTCCTTTGATATATTCATGGTTGGAGGATTTGCAATTCAGAGTTTTGGCAGCTTGTCAACAGTTGTGTTGTTGAAGGCAGAGATGCATTCCACAACCTTTAAATAGGCTGGGATCGTCTTGTTGGATGGGTTTCTAACATCTGACCAAATTCCTTATGCCTATAGTTAACTTAAGAAAAAATTCTTGCAATTATTTCCACTTTCTAGGCTCTACTTTTACCTTTTCAGTTTTCTTACACCTTGGATTAAAAAAAGAGTTTTTTTATCTTATAATTGATTTGAATACAGGAAAATATGTGACAGGTTGTAGAAAAAATATTAATATATAAACCAAATAAAATTAATTACTCTCTGACATAATCGTTCATTATCTCTTGTTGTGTCTAAGGCTCAGCACACCTTCTCTAGGTAAAATATTGTCTTCCTTTTAGTCCATTGACAGTGTATTTACCAAATACTTGCATAACCATAAAAAATAATATAAAACACAATGTTATTTTCAATGGAAATGGTTGAATTCCTGAAATCTGGCTCAGGTTATATGTAATTGTTCATCCCCACCAGAAAATATACCCCAAAAATATTTCAGCGGTGCTTATATTTATAACTCTCCCCCTGTCCCTTAATCTAGGATTTCATTATGTTGCTTACCATTAATTGTTGTGCTGATCAGAACATAAATATGTCTCGGTTCCTTTGCTTGCTTCTTGGCGTCTAATTTCACCTTAATTTATTTTTGGAAGAAAAAAAAACTCAAACCAACAGACACTAAAAAGAATATTTAGAGAGATTCTAGCTCTGTACTTGGGAATGATGAAGAACTTGGTCAAGACAGCACCCTAAATCTCTTAAAACCCCTTGCAAAAGCATGTGTTTCTGAACTAGGAGGGCCCTGATCCAGCCAAACACTTAACTGTGTATTTAACTTTAAGCACCTGCCTTAAGGGCATTCTAAACTAGCTTCTCACTCAGCTACAGGGTGCAGGATGGAGCTGAGGGAGTAGTGGCACAACTTTTTGAGTCAAGAAGGTTTAATGCACCATGGTAGTGGAGGAAGAGAAATGTGGGAGGAATCTGAACTGATTTCAACTTATCAGCCTCAAAGTAGTGAGGAATGAAGTCTGAAAATGCACTGCTCCTTTCCCCTTCTAAAGAAAGACAGAGCAGCCAATTGCTCAAGTGTTCACCTTGCCTGCTGAGAGCATGCTCTGCTCCTGCCTTAGCTAGCTCCCATCTCCTCTCTTCCTGTGTCGACCACAGACATAGGTGGTCCTCTTTATTTATTCATAATATATTGTCTTTCCAATAATTTAGCTGTTTATTAAAGGGTATATTTTTCCCTGTGTAAACACACAGGAATTGAAAGAGGGAGACAACCTTTGGCCTTGAAAACATATGCAGGCAAAATAGGCAGTTGGTATCACTGGAAATCACCCTGTAATTACAACCTGAGACACTTGTTATGATTGGGCTTTGGCTTGCAGGAGCTAGCATAACCCCTCAGGCTGAAAGATAAAGGTCTGCTGACGTTAAATGAGGGTTGCAAATTAATGTAATGAATGAGTTTTAATAATAACCCTTTGGAGGTGGCTCAGTGTTGTTAGGAATAAATCCTGAGGAGGATTTGCTGTACAGGCCTGAAGGACTGGGGCAGGCACTGCCAGGGAAAGTAAGCGGGAGCGGGGGTGTGCTGGGTTTTTCAGAAGATCCCCATATTCTCTGTGTGGCTTCTGTCAGTCCCTTCACTACTCACAGCCTTAAAAAGGTGAGAACTTCCTAATTTTACCTCCAGAAGATGTGAACCCAGTGACTGTAGCTGGTGTGATGTTGTTAGGTCAGGCCTTATTACGACATATTTCTGAATCCTGAGGCTGATCCTACCTCATGTCTTCAACAGCCAGGGATAAAGCTGTGATGGTCAGCCACTGTGACTGTGTTTCATGGCCAAATCTTCTTTAAGGGTCTTCTTCAGAAGGGATGTCTTCTTATGCTCAAATCACAGGTAAAATGATGACAGAAACCAAAGAAAACAGAAACAGAAAACAGTAAAGAGGGAAGACCATGCAAGGCAGAAAACAGTTTTTTCCAAGTGTGCTTAGGGCCAATTTAAATTATCTGGCACCTGGCTGAAATCTAAGTATACCCAAGGCTATCCACACAAGAAATGGCTGGATGCCTTCCTCGGCAACACAAGTACAGTGTTTGTGGCTGCAGTAATGGGGGAAGGAAAAGCATAGCCCAGACTGAAGTAGTGGATGGAAAAACCCTCAGACATCCTCACTGCAATGATTAGTATCTTGAGTCATCGCCTTTGAGGGAGGTGAGAGTTTCCTCAGTATGTCATGGAGTTAGATGAGCTCCTTTAATGAGGTTAGATACCAGAGGCATTGCTCAGTACCACGGAGTTCCCTGGGGTAAAAAAAATAAATATATCTTTTCACCTCTGAGAGTTAAGGTCCAGCTGGGGATCATCAGCGTTAAAACGGTAGTCTCAGAGCTACTAAAGCCACCCTACCTACAGCGGCTGTGTGGCTGCTCCACTCCTCAGCTCTAGACCCTTTCCTGCCCCTCAGGGTCTGCCACTGCAGAGAGGTCCCTGTCCTGCCTGTGGGAGGCTGTCCCTGCACCAGCTGCCAGGCAGCCAGCGGCGGTGGCTGGGCAATGAGGTCTCAATGGCTGCGGGTCCAGCCAAGGCACAGGCGGTAACGCTAATGCAATGTGAAACCTCCTCCAGACGGCAGGGCGGGCAGGCAGAGGGGAATGAGGACACAGGCAAACAACATAGAAAAAAAAGGAAAGAAAACAGGCTGTCTCCTTTATCTGCTTTCAACAGACATTTGTTACACAACGTGTGTGTTTCTGCTGCTTTATATACCACGCATTAAGTTTTCCAGCTTCCTGTGCGCACCGGTCAGGACAGGGCATTGAGGCAAAACATTCGTCTGGTGTGCTTGAGGAGTTAAATTCGCTGAAGGAAAGGTGAAGGTCTGACCTGTGTGAACCTCACCACTGCTGATCTCTGTCCAGTGGTAACGTAAAAACCCCAAATCTGGCAGTTCAGTTTGGAAGCCATTTGTGCCTGCATTGAGTCGTAGCAGGCTTTGTGAGTTACAACATCAGAGGCATGGTGGGTTGCTCTGAATAACACAATCAGAGCTAAGAAAGCAGAGCTGTTGCCTTTGCCGTTAAACCTGCTGAGCACCCTCAGCTGCCAACGGGCAAACAGGTTGTCACCAAATTCAGGTGGCCAGAGCTGAGGGTGCAAGTTACCTCTACGTGTCATTTGTGAAGCTGCTTCACTGTAAATGTGTTATCTTTTTTAAATATTCAACAAAAGCAATGGAAGAGGGAAAGCAGAGATCTCACTCTGCATGAAGTGACCTGGCAGTTGTCCCTGAGGTTGGGTTTTGCTTTTCATTTTTGTCTTTAATTCTGTCCCAAGAATTTATAGCTCTCAATCACTTTTCCTAATAGTTTAGAGTTAATTTAGGAGTTGAGAATCTCTTCATTACCACCTTTTCCTTTTCAAAAGTGCCAGACTGGTTTTTGCAAGAAAAGGAATATTAATAGACTGAGAGCTGTTGTAGTGATAATAAAACCAAAGAGCTGAGATCCAAATTTAGGTTTGGACATTTTGGGAGCACAGGGTGAAGTGTTTAGTTTCAGGGTCCTTGCTAGCTGTAAAGCTCAGGTGAAGTTCAAAGCTACAATAAAGTTTTCGACAACACGAGGGGAAGTTGATGCTGGGATATCACACATGGAGGCAACTCAACTTCCAGTGAAAACATCCGTGAGCTATTTCAGCTTTTCTTTGGTGAAGTGAACTCTTCTCTGGTCCCTTTAATGTGTTTATCACCCCTACTACCTTTGAAGATAATAGCTATGAATGCCTCCTTTGTTATAAGATGCATACTGCCCTGTGTGTGTGGGAGGTGGGTGTTACGATAGGCATCATACAGCAGTATTCTGGTATTTTAATAAATGAGCTTCTGCTGGAGGTGACATTACTTGTGTGTTAAACCAGGCATATTTGTCTCTTTAGTAAGATACAGGGTATTTTGTGGGGGTGTGATGTAATTTTCTTTGAATAATTAAGTAATTACAAGTTCTATAAAAGTATAAGGCTCCAATTGCCCATAGTATCTGTGCGCCATTCACAGAACTCAATGCAATATTTTCTTCTGATTAAATGAACATTTTATTCTGAATATGCCAAACAACCTTCCTTTCTCCTTTTTCATAGTTCCCTGAGAACTACTTCTGTAACACCCATGAGACGTGAAGAACAACCAGAGACCTCCTACAGGGAACAATCTGCCACCAGAAGAGCTGTGCATTTAACTGATTTTTTTGGCTCAGATGCCAACTCACGCCCTCATTCCAAGAGGAAAAAAAAACAAACCAAAACTTTAAAAAATTTTAAAAAATTTGGTTTCTTGGTACTGCAAAATCTCAGAACATCTAATATCTTCAAAAGATTTTGATTTGGGTCCTTGCAGACCAAATATATAAATGCTAGATTCACAAAAGCTGCTGTGGGAGGACATATTGCCCAGTAGCCTGGAGCATGGATCAGGCCTTAGGAGAACCAGTTTAGTTTCCATCTCTGAAGAAATCTGAGAGTATGTGCCATGCAGGGCAACGTTTTTACTAACCAGATCCAAGCTGGTTGGGCCTATGCAAGGATTGTAGCATCGCTCCCTGGTCTCTATTGATGAGACATCCACTCCATGTGCAGCATTTTACATTTACTGCAACATGCTCTAGAAGCCAGACATCCACTTCCCAGACATGTGAATCATTTTCACATTTGTTTTCTGCTTCAGTGCTTGTTAAAAGTATTTTATTCCAAGTAGACTGGCTTCAAATGTATCTAAGGAGACCCAGCTAAGCTTAGAGTAATCCCGTTTGAGCCTTTAGGCACCTCTGTGCCTCAGGCAGCTCCTTGCAAGCCCTAGCCTCAAAACTGCTGAAAGCAAGATTGAGAGTGATGTCCAGGGGGCTGGAGCACTTGCCTGGGAAATGGAGGAACACAGTGGTGTGTGCATGGCTGAAGCATGACACCCTTGTACTATCCAAGGCTTCAATCACACAGAGTAACTGTGGGGTATAATTTTGACAATACAGAGAATCTAGACTAAATGGTCCATGGTGATGGACTGAGGTGGAATATGTGTCTGAGGTGGGAGCTGGGGTGCCACTACACTTTTTTCATTCCTGCTGTTTCTTCCAAAGGCTTACTCTAGATTAAGCAAAGTTGGCTACTTTTGTCTGGTGGCTGTTCAGGTGAGCTTTTGGAAACCAAACAAAACCAGTGTTCAGATTCATTAAGAAAAGTGAAAAATTGCCAGGGATTAGCAAGTTGATGATGGGAAGCCCCATGCTCCCCTGTCTTCTGCTCTGCAGATGTGTAGAATAAGTGCAGTAAGCATGAAGTACAAGTTTACAATACCAAACTGTATATCAATTAATATTTACTGCTCCCTGGACTGTAGAAGTAGTGAAAATTAAGCTTTAACTATGCCATTTTGTTTCACCCTTGAGTTCTGTTTTTGACATTCTTTTCATTTTGCTGCTCTTTGTCTAAAAGCACTGAATTCTTCCAAGATCCTCTGGAAATTTCCAAGACGTAGAGCTTTGCTTGGGCTTCGGTGATCCCACTTGTGGCAATGTTTAGATTTTTATTTCAGTTGCACCTCTGAGTCACAGAAGCACATTGCTTCCTTCATTTCCCCCCCCCTTCCCTTTTTCTTTTTTTTTTAAGAATATCATGAAAATGTTTCAATCCTCCTGCCCCTAAAAATGCTTTTGCAATCTTAATACCTGGAATCTTAAAAATTAATGGAACTGGTTCAGTGTTTCTGTTGGGAAGCTTATATTCATTGGTTTTGTTTACGATTTTAAAGTAAGAAGCTTCTGATTTGCAATGCTGTTTGCTTGTGGCTTTGTCTTTTGGCAATGTATTTTAAAATCATAATGTCCCTGGTTGTGACTGTCCAAGAACAGTGCGATTTCATCCCTTCAGATGGCTTTACTGAAACCGAATGTCACTCAGCTGCCTTATACAGTCAGTGAAATGTAGAATAAACCAGTCAGTAGCCTGGGGAAGTACCCCTTTCTGGGTGGCTTTGTGTTCCTTGGCAATTTTATATGCCTGCATACATTATCCTTGTAAGTGTGATCTGATGTGTAGGTGGTCCCTATTTCTGACACATTACATTTATCTGCATCTCTGGAGCAGCTTAAAAAGTCAAGCCGTTTTTACAGTCAGAATATTACCATGAATATGATGTATTCTGGGGACTGCATTCTGCATCTTGAGCATTCAGTTAATCAGAGCTGCAACTCCAGCTGGCCGTATTTTGCCAGTGAAATGAAATGGAGCTATATAGGGAGAACACGTGAAGGCGTGCAGTAAATTTTTATGAGCCTGAGGATGGAATGACCACATTGCTCAAGACTCACTAGCAGGGAGCTATGAAGGGCTTACCTAAATAAGCAGCAATTAAAACATTATAGTGTTTCACATTGTCATGTGCTTGTTTGTAACCTATGTGTAATTTTTAGCTCTTGTTTACACCTGCATTGGTGAAACTGAGGACAGCATGCATTGCTGTAAGGTCCAGGCATGAATTCATTTAGTTTGTTCCCAGGTCTTGAAGTTTCTTGGAGTTTTTTCATGCTGTTCTGAAACACAGGGCGGTAGGCAGCCAGGAGACAGCTCCGCGGTGGTACTGCTTTCCTCCTTTCGTACCTCACCGTGGGCTCCCATGTGCCAAGTGCTGACAGTCCTGTAGTCTATAGCTCCTCAAAAGAAGTCTTTTCCTCCAGAAGGTATTCTTCTGTAGATACCATGGAAACTGAAGTGCACTAGCTGTGCTTACAGCTATATAACAAGCAATGAAATACAGGCATTTGTAATGGCCATAGAGTATACTCACTGGACATCACTTCAAACCAACTAGGGTTAAACACACTCTTTGTGCCTGACTTCCGCCTTCCTTGGCTTCAGTCTGCTTTGAGTTTTCTTTTCATGTTTTCTTTTTCTGCTTCTGGTACAGGTGGTCTCTTTGGTTCTCCTTTTACCCTGGCAAGGGCCATGGAGGTTTGGGGCAGGTGCCAGCTCAGTACAGTAAGGAGGAATGGGAAGGAAAATCACCTCAGTAAAGATAAGAGAGCAGAAAGTGGGACAAGACAGAGTTAAATATCTGGGACTGCAGGATCAGGTTTAAAAATACAGTAAATTGTCTTAAGACATCTCTTCTCCTGAACCTCCAGCTGACAAAATCTGAATGACTCAGTCCCATTCACATGATGAGAAAATCTTCCACTTTGAAAAGTTAGGCCTCTGCCATTAATGCTAAACATCTCCCTCCCTGTTTCTGGCCTTAACATGTTCACCAGTGTAACCCTGCAGTCCTGCAAGATGTTACCTCAGAGATAAGCCTGTCCCCAGGGAATCATAGAAAACAGGGATGGAAAGCAGAGATAATCTAACCCCTGTTATAATCTAACCCCTATTGTTCCCCCCAGGCAGAGGAAGGCAGATTACATATATGGGGAGGTGGGGGTGGGTTGGGTGGGTGGGTGCATCGGCAGGGTTCATTTTCTGGAAAGCTGTTAAGTAGCATGTTGGGAGCATGGTGAGGTAATCGGAATGATTTTACATGCATTGCATACTTTTCCAAGTACTGGAAACCTCCAGGTAGAAATGAGGTGCTTTGTGGTGACAGTGAACAGGCAGTAATAAGAGGTAATGACTATGCCCTCATCCAAATGGTTTAGGGCCAGATGGGCATCCTGACTTGACTGAGATGATCTTCATTACACATGTGTATCTGCTGTGGGGTAGGGGTAAGGACTAGGAGGGCTGTAGCAGCACACTTTCTATGCTGTTAGTGCAATCGCAGTATTGAGCAATGACAGTAATGATGGATCTAGCTTGGTTGCTTTGTAGGGTTAATATCTTGCAGTAATCAGCTTAGTAGTTGAGCAAGGTAAGAAGCAAGCTTACCTCTTCAAGAAGTCTGACTATTTCAGACATCAGAAGTGATGTGATTCTGAGCAGCTAAAAGTGCTTCGAGACACAGTCTTCCAAGTTCCTGCTCTGTGAATTGAGTAAGTTCAAAGATGTCAGTGCTGTTTCTTCACATGTATGAATGCAGAACAATGGGGAAATGAGGACAGCTAATGGGAAACCTGAGATTTAATGGAGTAAGATACAGAGTTGGAGTGTATAATATCTGGCTGCTGAAAGTCAATGTTGGAAAATCAAGAGGAAAAATCACCAAGCACACTGACGAGCTCATCACTCAGCTGGAATGGAAAAGTCACAAGGGAACCCCTCGAAGAAGAACTTCAACATTTATGCTAATAAAATTCTGCCAGGTAATTAAATTAGAAAATAAATATTTCTGCAGAACACAAGCAAAGGAGATTTTAAGGCACAGAACAGCAGCATCGATTGCCATCACGCAGTAGTGGGGGCGTCAAAATTTAGTCCTTCCATGCCACCTAGTGTAGGAAGCTACGTAGCTCTCCTGCTCCTGACAGCAAAACTGGGACCTGCACATCCTGCGAGGCTGGACTCTGCAAGCAGGGGTGATTAAGCAGGAAATCAAGTGAAGGTCTGAAGCCTGCCTCTGTGTGAGCCATCTCACCAGTGCAGATAAAAACCTGCCTCCAGCACCATGGCAGTAGGTGACCCTTGCTGCTGGCTGTGTTTGCAGTGTGGCATATGAAAAGGTTTTAGAGAGAACCATGTGGCCTATGTTTTCTATATATTTTAACTTAAAAAAACTGATAAAGTTATCTAACTTGCAATTGTCAACACAGAGGGAAAAAAGATAGGCATTTAGTAACATGGTTTGAGTCTTCATTTTTGGGAACTAAAACTGAACCTTGGATAAATGGGTGTAGCGTTTGGTTGGTTGTTTGTCTGGGGTTTCTTTTGACAGGATAGAAGAAATTTCTGGTTTGTGTCCAATTTGTGTAAGGAGAAAAAAAAACAACTATGGTTCCATTATTAGTTGCTCCAGAATACATCAATGGATAGGAAGGACCCAAAGTTGGGGTATGCTAATAAACATATCCATAAGCATAAATAAGCTTCAGCTGAGTTGTTAGGAACACTTTTTGCTAGGGGCAGTTACTGCTATGACTAGCTAAACCAAGGACTCTTGACCTTACTTTGAAGCATTTGGTGCTCATTTCTCTTTGACACAGAAGACCAGATTAGGTGGGAGAGAATTCTGATAGCCTTTCATACTCCAGGAAAATCTATACCATCTCATTAGACTTGTTCAAAACTGCTTCTTAACAGATTGCAATGTCAGTCCGGGATGTTACCAACCCCAGAATAACCAGATTGCTATATATATTTCACCCAGAACATCCATGGACAAGGGCACCTGCACACTGTCAAATCGTCTTATGCATAAGATGTGAATGTGTTTATAAGCAACTTTTGAGAACCATAATTACTAGCCTTGATACATAAAGAATAAATGATCTCAGCAGAATTAAAAAGATGGTTACCCTGAATACGATGTTGAAGAGTCTGCATCAAACACAGGAAGATGTAATTCATGTTTCTTTTCTGACTTAATAAATATCCCATTTTTTTCCTTTTAATTTTCTTCTACCACTTTGTTTATTCCTTCTAGAAATCTGCTGTTTGAATCATCCAGCTGCCGTCCTGCTGGGGCTGATAAACAGCATTGCCTCCAAACTGAGACAATCTACTCTTGTCTAAAGCTTGCAAGCAGATCTGTGCCCTTCTCTCACCCTGCCTGCTGATAGATGCCTTCACCTGTGTACAGGCTTCTGTGCTCCTACATGCCTTGATTGTGGTGCAAGTAAGGTTTTATGTGGTGTGTAAACAAGGAAATCCCTAGAAGCAAAAGAGAACTTCAAAAGTTTGGCTTGCAGGATGGCGAAAGGATGACATGTAACTACAGCACTAATAAAGGCCGTATGTCTGCGTTGTGTGCTGAGAAATGGGTGAAACACAACACAGGGGAGGAAGAGATGGAATGTCATCATATGCTTTCCATTTGCACCCACGTAAAAAAATAAAGATAGTGTTTCTACTCTTTCCAAGGCAATGTGATGTATGTGTCTGGTTCCATTATTAAAAAGAGATTAAAATGATTTAAAATATGTTTCAGTATTTGAAAAAAAAATAATAAAGTGGATGTTGGCCATTTTGAGTCATCAGCAAACTCTTGGCCTTCCTGTTTTTTCCTTTGCTTGGTGCTCCCAGGTATCTCTAGTTAACTGAACCCCCAAAGATGACTGATTTTTAAACATTTAAGCTCCTCCTTTTTCAATATTTTCCTAGTCTAATTATTGATCCCACAATGTTTAGTACTCAGGAAGCAATCCCAAGTTCCTGAAATGAAAACCATCTTCCAAAACCCAGGCTTTTAAAAGATGAGTCACTGGCTGGCACTTGAGCATTTTTTGGCACTTAGCTTAAAAGAGGTTTTGAGGAGAATTTCTGCCCATGAGAAAGTGCTTCGCATGAGCCTGTCAGCTTTCAGGGAAGAGTGTAACAAAATCACAGCGTCCTGGGTGAAAGCAGGGGCACTCTTATGTTTGGTGTTTAACTCCTTCCTGAACAGTGTAATTTCTCAAAGCCCATCCTGTATTTCTGTAAGGCCAGAAAGGCATGACTGGAACAATATAGCCCAAAGGTCTATATTTCTCCTGCTCTGGGAATGTGTCTTTTTCCTCCTGGAGCTTTTGGGATCTACCAGAGCTTTGGTTTGCTTGGGGAGCTGCAGAGTCCAGAGTCTCTGCTTCCTCACTAGCTCCTGCTCCCTGTTCCTCAGTCCTTCAGGATTGTTGTTCCTGGAGAAAATACCAGATTGCTGGAAGACATTTCATAACTAATTCACCTGGGACTTGCTCTCCCTCTTTGTCCCCTTAAGCAAGACTTGAAGCAAAGAAAGAGAGGGTAACCATCTGACTGTGTCAGCTAAAGTGCTCTTAACATCTGTCTGTAGACAAAAATCTTTTCCTTACTGTTTTCAGCATCTTCCTCATGAAAACTCTAGTCCAGTTTCAGGAAGCTCTGCTAGTTCAGGTCAATAAAGATTAACATAAAATAGAGGGGGAACAGAAGAGGCAGGAGTTGGCTTATGTACGTGCCTCTCTGTACTGAACAATCCCAACAAAAACGAGTATGCTATCAACATGGTGCATAGTATCTAATAATCCTTGGAGAGGAAAGACCTATTGGTGCATAGGGTACCCATAGCAGAGAAGGCAGTGCAGCAAATTCCTGTGTCTCTTGCCAGGCCCAAGAAGAGGGCATCTGCCAAAAGAAGGCTTATGCTACATGACTCTGATTTCCACCTCATTATCCAGGGGTAAATGGGGAGTAATTCCAGTGACTCAAGATAATAAAGGTTGATAATTCAGGTGTTTTTTTAATATTCTTATACTTTTCATCATGTTACTCTGAACTTGCAACTTCCCATCTTCAGTTAATCATGCTTGTCTCTCCACAGTAGTCTGCAGTGGCTAAGTGTTACTGGGTTTGTTTCAGGCTTTATAATTAAATCTATAAAGCCTCTGTCGCACTGTTTGTGGAAGACGATGATGAACCTCCTACAATTTCCGTTCTAGGTACCTCCTTGATAAACTGCAAGCTGATGAGGACTGGGGCTACGTATGTGCCTAGATAGTCAGATACATGAAACCACATTGCAGGAGACAGGCTGGTAGAGTTCCCTTAGACTCAGGCAACGTTTTTCAAGCAGAAAGTATAACCAGAAAGTATAACTAGACAAACTGGAATGGCTGTGGGTAGTAGTATCACCTACTGTTACATGACTTTCTCTTAACTAGCTCCTAACCTGTCAAAATATGCCCATTCACAATGCCAAGTAAAATCGCAATGAAAATGAGTGAAGTTACAAGATTTGGGGGAGAAAAATTCTCTATACCTGCTCATTACAGGCTTCTGAAATTCAAGCAAGTGCTTTGAAAACTGCATATGCAGAGAGCAGGTCTGAGACTCTCAGTGCATGTGGCTGGTCACACTGTAGCTGCAGAGAGTGGGAGGAAAGGTCTCGCCTGTAGTTGAGCAAAGGAACTGCACTTTTCTTGCGAAGGCAGCATCCCACTGCACTGTGCCAAGGAGGGGGACACAAAACCCTGAGCATTGGCCCTTTGCCCCTGTATTCCCCTGCTGTGGTCAGCCTGGGCAGTAGGACAGGAGGGAGCTCTGTGATTTAAGTCAAGAGGAAAGGAGCAGATAAGGACACAGAGAGTAATGAAATCAGTAGTTGGAGTCAGGGGAAGTGGGAAGCTGACCTAAGAAGGGAGGAATGTCATCGGGGATGTCAGGGTGGGGACATGTGAACTTGGCAAAGAAACTGGGAAGGGAAGCCAGGAAGGGAGGGTGTGGAAATGCTGAGATTAGATGGGGACCAGAGAGAAAGTCTTATTCTGGGGCTGGGCTTGTCTCAGGTTTGGGAGGACGACTGTGTCCAGAAACCCAGCAAGTGGACTGTGTCACTGGTCACAGAAGGGGTCAGGAAACAGAGTACGGGAGGAAAAAAGTTGAAGGGCATTGGGCTGAAGGGGTTGTGCTGGGATAGAAAAGAGACAGAAGAGCATGCATGCGCCCAGGCACACTTCAGCCTCCAGAGCTGGAATGGGACCCGAGAGGACTGTGTGCTGATGCCACTGCTGTCTGCAAATACCTTTCAGATCTGTTCTTTATGGCAAGACAAAAGACTGTGCTTTCAGCTTCATTCATGTTTGAGAATTTGACTGGAGTAGGATAACTTTGTGAGGTAGGGTGAAAAGTGAAGTCAGGAAGGTGAGCCATGATATATACACCTAAACAAATCCTCAGGGTTGGGGGGGGGGGAGTGGGGTTTCTGCTTTGTCATGATGTATTTTTAAGTTAGAATTACATTTTAAGGCTGGATAATTTGCCATCAATTCTTTATTGCCATGTAATCAATCCATTAGTAGTCAGGTGGAAGCATATATATCTCCTCAGTTCCTAGTCAATTTGTAGGAAGAAGAGAGTTTAGGTAGAGGAATGGTCTTGCCACAATTAACATTGCTAGTAAGAAATTTGCATCTACTGGCAAATTGAAAACCATTTTGCTACAGAACTCTTTATGCACTTTTTCAAATACTCCTGATGTAGTTTCAGTGCAGTCAAAAAAATAATCCTGGGCCAATTAGATATTTCCATTCAGTTTTATTTCAGGAATGCAATTAAGTGCAGTCTTTGAGTGAGATAAGGATAGCACTTTGAGTTATTGTTAGATTTTTTTTTTTATTCATCTTGATACTAGTGTTAATTCTGCATTGGAAGTAAGTGTGACCAATGTTGCTTAGTGTTACCCTGCTGAGGTTGGACTGGTGCATTATGCCTTCCTTGCAGTTATGTGATAGATAAATGGAAAAAGGTGTCTCTTAAGATTAGACAGATGAGCACTCCACTTCTCTGACTTAAAGTGATGCCCCTGAGATGTTACATTTCCTGCAGTGTGGGAAGAGGAAGGTACATCTGTTCCATGCAATGAAATAACCTGTGGTTATTTCAGCTTGTTTCAGAACTGGAAGCAACGTAGGTGTGCCTGCACTGTGCTAACACAACTGTATTGGTTGGTAGGACTCCAATGAGACCTCTAGTACTGCGCTTTAGTACTGTACACTTCTACTGATTTACCTGGAAGTTCCTTCAGTATTTGTAACATTGCCCAGGGCAGAGAAATGGAAAATATGATGAGATCTGTTAATTGAATCTACATCAAAATGCAAGCACATGAGGGGAACCAGCATGGTCAACCCCTGGTGAGAGAATACAGGATACTGATATGCTCACTCCTTTCTGAGAGTCCATTACAGGTAGTAGTTGGAATATAACCTGATTATTTTTCTTTTTCATTTGTTTCCTGTTTTTTTTTAAATACAATGTGATATTGCTAAAAGCTATTTAACGAAAATAAAAACTTTTCCAGAACAGCATTAATAGCTCAGATTTCCTTTCTGCTCTTCATATTTTTACCACATGTATTAATAGTGCAGCTTTTGAGGTCCTTATCCAGCAAAGTACTTGAGCAGGTGCTTAATTTTAAGCATATGCTTAAATGTTTTTCTCTCTTTAACCCTTATTCTTGGCTTCCACTAAGATTGCTGAAAAGGGTGATAAATGTATGGAAGTTTCTGTGATGTAGAAAGCTGTCTATTAGTAACTCCAGAGAAACCACCAAGTGATTCCACATGGACCACCAAACCATCTTCAGAGTCTAATGATTTTCATTTGCACTGTCAGTCTGGGGTAGACTCAAGATGAAAAGTTATGTAATATTTTTCCAGCTCCCCGAGCTATTCAATCCTCCCTCCGTCATTTGTTTAATACATTCCTCATATGTTGCTCTGGTGTCCTGACACCCAGTCTGTTCCTGGGAACAGCACATTTCCATATGTTTTTAGTATTTCCATATGTTTTTAGTATTTCAAAAGTGTATTATTTAATATATTTAAAAGATTTAAGCCCCCACCCTTCCACTTTCCCCCCTATTGGCATGCTTTTAGCAGGTGCCCCAAGAGACCATAGAGAAGAAACAAGAACTACAATAGTAGAAAAAAGCACGCTTTTCAAGGTGACATGTAGTCAAGAAATACATGAGAAATAAAGTGAATTTAGTCTCCTCTCAGTTTTATTTAGACCTCTTCACCTCTCTGTCTCTTCAAAACTACTTTTACTGTTCTAGTTTTAAGAGCTAATAAAATATACAGAACCTGACTCCTCTTGCATCAATTTTAGGTTGTTAATGTCAGGATTATATTACTCCATTAGCTACAGGACTCCATTAAAATGTCAGCACCGCATGAACAAGGAGGTCCATGCTATCCGACAAATTCTGTACCACCAGTATTTTGGGACTCTTTCAACTTGCAGATTAGAGGTATCTCTTTAACACAGAACTGCTAGTCATATATGAAACTGAAATGGTAACAGGAGACAATGGAAGAAATTCTTCAATTACATGGAGAAAATTAGAAAAGAAAAGAAGGTGAACTCCTGAAGGCAGTTTGTGTTCTTAGTCATACCCATCTACCTTGCTGAAGCCTCTAAAATTGCAGAGGACAAAGATGCCAGTTACCCTATGGAGCTCTAATATAATGAAATACTGGCACAGATAAAAGCAGATGAAGTTTCCCCCTTGGCTTTTAAGTGAGAGGATTATATGCAAAGTGAAGATGCTATAGGGTGCAAAGGTCATGTCTCATCTGAAGAATAATGTTCTTGCCCATCCCAATCAGGTGAAAGTACTATAACTGGCTTGTAGATCCGTGGAAGAGCAGTGCTTGCTCAGCAGCCTCAGTGTTCCATGGCTGTGAAGCTTCGTAGTATGGGAGACAGTGAAGTAATCCAACATGCATCACAGAGAACAAAAGTATCAGAGAGCATTGAAATAAATGATCATTTCAATAGGGAAAACATTAAATCATGTGTTGTTCACTAACTTATGCTTTTTGGGATTTCAGCATTCTGCATATCCAGGGATATGCACCAGTGTGATAAACCCCAGCATCTATGGTTTCAAAAAAGAGTAGAAAACCCCACAAATTAGAGAAAACATGACAGAGCCAGAACTCTGCTTTGCATCTTTCCTCCCCTTCTTATCTATGTTACAAGCGTTTTCTGTTAACTCTTCTCCCTTATCCTACACAGTGCCAGAACCTGAATGAGTCACTGCTAGAGAAGGGCTTTTTGGATGGCAAAGGCAAAGAAGCAGTGTTACTAATGGTTTCAAAACAATAGGGAATACTTCAATGTCCTAAAAAGGAAGCACTAAACTTTTGCTGTGCTAGGCTGTCACTGGCTTACTGTCAACTCATTAGGCAGCATCCCGAGCAATGACAAAGGAATGTATTTGAAAATACATTTGGGACTGGTTTGCAAGCATCAGAATGTTTACGCTCATTTGAGATTTCCCCTTCTTTTGTATTGGGTTATTGTGCTAAGAGTATATGTAGTTAAGATTGTTGATTACCCATGGCCAGAAAACAGCAGTTTCTTTTGGTGAGTATTTCTGGGGTTTTGAAATTTGGTTTTGGTCCACATGTGGTGGAATGAAAATGGGAATTTCAGTCTTTTAGCAGTAACAAACAAAGAAGAATCAGGAGAGAGAAAACAGTCAGAAAATGAACCTGGCATTACCCTGACATATGGGAAAACAACAGCTGTCCAAGCAAGGTGAGAACCTTAGAAAGAACACTTCTGGCTCTTTTGTATTCTTCTGTGATAGGCTATAGGAAAGCTTTTTTATTAACAAAACATTTTAGGTTTGGCACAATGGCAATTCTGGAAATAATTAAAAAAAAAGGCAAAAAATATTTAGATTAGCTTCACTGAGTATCCAAAACCCAACTGTACTTGAAGAGATTAGACCTTGAGACATAGAAATTGAAGAGATCCGCAAACCCTGATCTTACTTTCCCTTGAGAGGAAGCTGCCTTGAAATTATGTCAATTTAACAAAATACAGCTTCATGGGAAAGTGTTAGTGGTACCTACATTTTACTCTTGTAAACATGAACAATATCCCAAGACTGTGCCTGTAATGACAAATGTGAAGCTGGTGTCTACATATGTCCTGGGTTCAGCAGCAGCAGTCATTTTTCTCAGTAGCTGGTGCAGTGCTGTGGTTTGACTTCCAGCTTGGTAACACTCATAACACCATGTTTGTAGTTGTCGCTCAGTAATGTTTACTCTGACCAAGGATTTTGTGAGCCTCATGCTCTGCCAGGGAGGAGGGGAAACCGGGAGGAAGCAGAGACAGGACACCTGACCCAAACTAGCCAAAGAGGTATTCCATACCACAGCATGTCATGCCCAGTATATGAACTGGGGGCAGTTACCCAGAAGGGTTAGATCACTCCTCATGTTCGGCTGAGTATCGGTCGGTGGGTGATGAGTGGTTGTATTCTCTTCCCTTGTTCTTTCTCTTATCATTATTATTATTGGTGGTAGCAGTAGTGATTTGTGTTATACTTTAGTTACTAAACTGTTCTTATCTCCACCTGTGGGAGTTACATTCTTTTAATTCACCTTCCCATCCCTCCAGGAGCTGGGGGAGGAAGGGGGGGAGTGAGAGAGCGGCTGCGTGGTTCAGGGTTTCTGGCTGGGCTTAAACCATGACAACATAACATCTCACATTACCAAATTGGTATTTTTTTTTTCTCTGAACAATCATGTGGTTTTAGGAAAAACCATAGGCTCATTGCAGCCAATAGCTGTTACAGAAAGTTTTGTATGTTGAAGAACAAAAGGGAAGCAGGTCAAATAGAAAAACATACTATGAAGGTTTGATATCAGGTCCTGCTTTCCCTTTTCAGCTGATTTCCACTACTGCGGCCACACCTAATATTTATGAATTCTGGCCAAAAGTTGAGAATGTTATAATTCAAAAATTTCAGTTGACATTTGGAATAAATTACCAAGAAAGAAAATTGAAGCAAGGAGCATAAATAAGCTTAAGATCACATAGGTTTATTTCTGAAGAAAAGATTAGATGAGGGATGTGGGAAAACATAAGAAAATTTAATAGAAATTTAATTGAAAGAAGGGTAGGAGTACCAAGATAGCTGGCCTTTTTGAGGGTTTAAAACTGTTTCATGCTTTAATCACAATCTAGAAACAATTTAGGCCTCATTCAAGAGCATAAATGCATTCCCTACGTTTAATTCTATAAAACCTGTAGTATTGCACCATATCCTCTAATTACAAGCAGATGCAGTATCAATACCAGGGCAGCAAAATATTGTATCTCTAGAGAAAAACAATCTATTCAAAAATTTTAAAAAACATTTCAGGTACAAAGATCCAAAAGTGGTCAAAACAGTGGGCTCAATCTCTCATCCTTTGCATCCTTCACATGTGTTGCACCCTCAGAATCTTTGGAATCCTTTGCAACCTGATCCTGGACTGAAGCAGTGGGGTTGGTGCTAGGTTGGAACTGGAAGCTGTTGCGGTAGCGCAGCACTGCACCATCGGGGGGGACCAGGGCTGGATGCCACAAGTACCCTGCTATATTTTTTTTGTAGACTCTCAGTTGGCATCAATTCAGGACTCAGTGAACTGCATATTATTGTACTGTGTAGACTTCAATAGTCCTATGGGACTTTGTCTGCTGGTTTAATTTAAAGCAAAAGTTGGATTGCCAATGCATCCCAGAGGTGCAACTCTTAGCGTCTTCTGGCATTCATTTCTGGTCCTGGAAGACAAAAGTATTTCTGGCCCCAGTTATAGACAACAGTATTAAAAATTGGCCGTGCTGAGTACAAGGAGACTTGGATGTTGAAACAGGCTTTTGGGAAAGCCTCTTCATGCTTATGTATATGTGTAGGGGTTTCTAGGGCAGGAAAAGACCAGAAGGGTATTCCTGCAGCTCTCATCTTCAGGCTTCTCATGCCTGAGGCATGTAAGAAGGAGGCAGTGGCTGTCACCACAGCTCTGTGGTGCTTGGGAGAGAGAGGTTGCTGCAGATGAGGATATGCCTCACTGACAGAGGTTGCCAAAGCTGCTTTCTTTCCCAAGCTGGCTGCGCATCTGGAAAGGTCTAACAACAGTGTAAAGACACTGCCTCCTTCCTTCTCCTTGGGTCTGGGTGACACTTAGAGAAGTATGTCATGTCACTGCTACATTAGATTATTTTATAAACATATATCATTTATTAATAGTTTTGTTGCTTTTTTTTCCCCTCAGAGCTTCAGAAGTCATAATAGCTGTAAGAGAGCTTTTAACTTTTATAACCTCTGTGTTGCTACCATCACAAATCACTTCTACACAAAAGCTTATTAATTTGAGCAGGATGGCATTTTTAATTCAGATTAGTGGGCTCACAAGGGAATATTAGTTGTAGTTTATTAGCTCAGCTCCCTAGCTGCTAATCCAGTATCTCTGCATGGCAAGCCATTTGTTGTGTGTAGTACAGATGTTCTTTCACAGTGTTTTCTCACTCCAGCCAGGCTAGCCCAAAGACATTAAACTACAAGGCAAGTGATTTGATTCTGCAATGAAGATATGGTCATTGCAATAGGGGCAACAGCAGGTAGTTGTAAATGAAAGGCTTATGATGTTACCTTCTGTGTAAAGGACTGAAAAAAATTATCCTTTTACATACAGGAAATGCTTAAGTGATGGCCTTCTCCAAAGGTTTGAGATACTTTGATTTAATCACTTATGAATCATCTATTTATGGGTTTTTATGTCTGTGTTTAAAAATATCTTTAACACCAGATCAAGCTACCTGTGGTTTTGTTGCCTCCCAAATGCATGTGCGCTAATAGTAGTCCCACTGGGGACAGACCCACTTGCCTTTCAGCTCTTCTGTGCAGCTAGAGAGCAGGTGTGGACTGTCCTGTCTTTAAATTACTATTTAAGGTGCAGTATAATAAATGAAACCGTTACTAAGTCCTGCATTACATTAATGTATATCCTGGACACTTAATAACCAACATATTGTAATGGGTTTCCCTGGCTTAATAAAATACCTCATTATTCCCAAAAGCCTGGATAGACAACTACAAGCAACTGAATTACTGCAGGTCTGAGCTTTTATCTCATACTGTCTAAAGACATACACTTTGCTCATTTTGGTCTCTCCCAGCTCCCTGCAATGAAGGAGAAACAAAAGCAATATGTGTAGATCTAGTTTTGATAGCAAGTTTGAAAGTAAGATGGAAATCTTGTATTAATGTAATATATTATGGCATCTGAGTTCTTTTACTCTAGCACTGACAGATGATGGGAGTGACTTATGTAACAGAGATTTCACCAGTCCCAGTTCTTAAAGACTAAGGGCCTGTGTCACAAAATTCAGAAGAGCAAGCTGATCTGTAATTTTTCTAGCATCTGGGTCTCCCTTCTTTAATCCCTTTAGAAGTAGGCAACTTCCAACTTAATGTTACTAAAGGCCACATCTGGATAGCCTTAACTCTACAAACAGGCTTGCCTGCTGCTTCCTACTGACTGGCACCCTCTTTGGTACTTGTGAAGTTTCTTTGAAACATACCCCTGTGGTTGTTGGCCTTGTCCACAGACTGGAGATATGTAATTAGGTAGTATTTAATTATCCCAGGATGAGTTTGAAAGCAGTGACACTGGGAAGGAGTACAGAGTATTTATGGCAGTGTAAATTCCCCTTAGTACGCTCTCTTGTATGTAGGTATCATTTTCTGTCCTGAACTTTAAAGGCACAGTCTTGAAAACCAGGGTAAATGACCCCAGTAGAGAGCAAAAAGAAAGTCTTGTTGACTGGTGGCTGTCTGAAGCCTGAAATAATAGGTGACATTCTGGCCTCCCTGATGCAGCATGTGTTTTTGCTTAGGTCACAGAATTGGGATTTCACCTGTCCTCTTCAAGTTGCTTCTGGTCAATGTAAGAGCTCTCAATCCAAGTTCTGTTCTGGAGAAATGCACAATATTGTGGTTTATATGTGGAAAATTAAATGAGTTCATGAACCTAATGAGTTCCCCATATTTTTCATCAAGAAAGTTTTTCCCAGTTACATGTTTTAGCTAAGCATCATAAAAATACTTGGAATGGAGCATGGTTTCAATATAGGTAGGTATGAAAAGATCAAGTTAAACTAGTTTTTCATTAAAGCATGTAATGTGGTGGAGAGAAGGCATTGCTGGGCCGGAAGGCTATCAGCTGACTAGTAAGATGTGCGCTGTTAAACTGGACAAGTCCTATGTCCACCTACTGGGGAATTTGTGTTGTCATCTTTGAAGAAAATCTGTGTTTAAATATAAAGATTTCATAACAATGCATTGGACAGAGTCCTATCACCATAAATGGATCTACAATGAGTCTTCAAAGGTGTGTCACCAGCCAATATACTTGCATCAAAGCCAATCCTGTGAACATTAGTACCAGGGTCTCAGCTGTGTGTGAGTCTCATCTCTTAGCCCAGCTCTGCTGCACATAGGTGGCAACTTGGCACTCACATTCCAGGACTGCTAAAAGACAATACTTTGACTGTTTCTTATCTCAACACCAAGGGAAACATCACTGCCTTCATAAAGTCATTCTGTCTGTGCCATTCCTGCTTCCGATTAGTTTAACCCGTTCTGCAGATGTGCCTTCTTGCAGTCATATCATACCTTGGTCACAAATTACCACTGCTGAGCAGTTACGATTTAAATTTCCCTTTCACCTCTTTTCAATAAGACCAATCACAACTCAAGAAACCTGACAGAGGACATTTACATATAACTGTTGCAAAAGTAACTTTATTTCCAAGTCTACCAACAGGTGATTCATAACCTGAAGCATGAGAGAATGTCAGCTCAATCTTTTACATGCAAGTTGCATGTGAAAAAGGAAGAAGTACACGAGCACTACAGAGTTTCAAAGAATTTAATTTTCCCTCTTATTAATTATTGAGAAATAAAGGCTATGTTATTTTCCTTGCTGTCAGATTCCTGAATACCTGAGCACTGAAGATGAGGTAGATCCAGAGTGCTGCCCAGACTGGGTTAAATGAGCCTTAAGATGGGTACCTAGAAGCTGATTCAAGGAATACAATCCCAGACAGCTTTTCAGAAACACCAAGATGTTTAACAGATGTATAATCTTTCAGAGTTAAGCTCCTCTGAGCTGAAGTTTGATGCTGATATATCAGAGGTTGATAGCTGTCTTCTGTGACTGTGAAACTCTGGCTCATATGCATTTCATTGGAAAAAGTCAGTTATGGGCACTAGAAAATCAATCTCCTGGAGTAGCCATGGGGCAAAGCATCACCTCCATGCTGATAGATAAGTACATGACAGAGCACATTTCAGAAGCATTTGGATGCCAAATGGTGTTTTCTAAAAGGTCTTTTGATTTGTAAGTGCCTAAAAGTAGCTTAAAAGTCTTATCCCCTGTGACTATATAATTATATTAGAGAATATAAATTCAGTGTTTGAATGACTCAAGTTAGATGTTTTAAACATCCCTTCTAGATGAGTTTTCCATGTTGAACTTTATTTCAGATAATTGCAGGTGTAGACAGAAATGTGGGAGATGATCCTAAGAAGAAGGAAAAGATTTGAGTATGGGAAAGTATTTTAAAGGACCTGACTATAGGATTTCAAAGGTCTTTGAAGAAAGTCCTGGATCAGGATTTTCGTTTATCTGGGTTAATTTGAAAGGACAAATGAATCTTTTTACAAGAGGATTCTGTAACAAACCAGTTTAACTAGAGAGGATTTTTGTTGAACTGCCTGCTACTTTTGACTTAATTTTCCAGATTTTGCAGCCATGCTACATAACTGTAAGCAATTATTAGAAAGGTACAGAAGATAAATCTGGCAAGTTTTCTCTGCAGATGTCAGAACTGTTCTTACGTTAATTGCCTGATTAGAGAGTGGGAGTTCTGTGTCTTTTGGAAGCACTGAGGTTCCTCCCCCCCCCAAAGTGGAAAGCAAGGTCAGAAAACAGCAACTGTCTTTTCTCCTTGCCTTGCAATCTTTTCCTGCACTGATTTGGGAATTTGAATACTGTTCCCTGGCTGCATTTGTAAATCTATCCTAAAGTAAGGCATTTACATCTGAGGTTTTTCCCAATGAATCATTTCACTAACTCTACCCAAAATTCTGAACTTAGATCTGTGTGAGAAAAGCTTTAAAGTATTTTCACTGGTGGGGGAAGAAGGAGAAGAACGGGTGAAAATGTGGTCTGTGTGTCTGCTGAAAGATATTAAAACTGGTCATTGGGTATTGAGCTCAGCTAAGCTCCCTTCTAAAATCTGCCGGATATCAGATAGCAGGACTAAGGACTTATTCTAGTAAAGCTTCACAGTGGTGGTCTTCAGCTGTTTGAATGCAACACAAATACCATTTTCTGCTTTAAGGTTTATCTCTGTGTCCCTAAGAAGCTGATTTAGGGGAATAAGAACTGAAGAAATATGGAAACTGCCTATCTGGATTTATCAAGATATGCAGGATTTCTTGTATCTAAAATGAACTATCCTGAGTGCATTACCTGTTTTCTATGAAGTGCTCCATGCTGTAACACTATAATCAAATGCTCACAACAAAGAGTAATCAGCTGCCAATGACAAACAGCATCAAAACCAAAAGGTTTCATTTCTTCATGAAACATTTTGAAATCATATGTGATCTTGTTACTAGCATGTGTAACAAAATGCTTGGAAAGAATGGCTGGTATGATTTGTGAGATCTGTCTGACTGAGATTTTTCTGCAGACAAGCTTTGACCTTGGAAAGCTGCAGAATATCTTCTTCTTTGCTGGCTGCTCACCACCGCAGAGACTGCGGAAGTATTTTTAATCTCAGGCTCACCTGCAGTCTCTGGGGGGTTGCTTAAAGCCATCGTTTGAGCTCTGATGCTTGGATGGGCTTTGGGAGCAGTGTGCTCCACAGCAAGCCACAGGATGTGATTGGTCTCCAGCCTGGTACATTCGGAAGTTTCAAGGTCTCCTCCACCCCTTCTGTTCCTTTCTGCCCCAGCGAAGTGGTGGAGAGAAGATTTCCATGCAAGGACAGGGGACCCTGACAGGGCAGAGTTAGGGGCATCCCTACTGTCTCCGCCACCCTGAGCAGAACTGCTCTGGTTTCACTGCTAGTGGTACCCCCCTGGTCCTCAAATATGCCTGTAAAACTCATTCCTCAGCACTGGAGTAGTTCTGAATCCATGTGTACTTTTTTTAAACATTTCTCCAGTCGATGAAGGCAGATCGCTCCATAGTGTCTTTGTTTCCGCTCCCTACACATATCTCCTGTAGATATAACATATGCTCATAAAACCAGCTGGAAGTGGGACACGTAAACAGCAGTCACTCAGCAGTGACTGCTCATGCCAGCTTCAGTGGAACAGTGTGTGAGGATTAAATTTGTATTCTCCTACTTCCCTACAGAAAATAACTTTTTGCTCTTGGCACAAGTTTCTTAGCTTGTGCAAGAAGTCAGAGAAGCCACACCAGTTTGCATTAGCTGAAGGTCTTTACCTGCCTCTGAATCCTTAAATATCTCTCCTTCCTGGGGAGAAGAACATGGAGGGAAAGAAAGAGCACTTGGCTGCATCAAGTGAGAGCCTGTTCTGGGCTGGTGAGAACGCCAACATAGAGTGTTAGTGGTTATGTTACTTTTCCTACCACAGGTGTTAATCTTGGCATTGGAGAGAGCTAGCAGAGCATAATGAGTCCTGGACTCCTGCAATGCAATGACGTTGAATGGTCTGTTTACTTAGGTTGACAAATGACAAACTGGCAAAAGTTTTTAGTAACAGGCTTTCATTGATCCATGAAACAGCTCTAGCAAGGAAGGAAGAAGAAAAGACCTCTCCACTAATCTTCTTTCCCCAGTTCCTTCCAGCCAGCCACTCATCTCTAGAAAGGTCTCTCCTGTGGGTTATTGAACTAGCTTTTGATCTGACAAGAGCTCTCTTGCTATGATTGCATAAGACTGTGCCCACAACAATGAATTGAGCTGATTTTAAAGCTTTCTTAAAAGCCACCGAAAGCTTGCCACTGCTCATCACTACTTACCTGGTTTGGATTGGACACTGATTTTTTTAATGAGAAATCATCTATCATCGTCCTTCTTTAGAGAAAAAAATACCATGCACATGCCTTACTATAGCACAGACACACTAGCTTCCTTCCAGGTCCAGTTACTTATAGCACAAGTGCAAGAAATCTTTTCCTCACCATCCTGAACATACCTGCTAACAAACAGAAAAGGCAAAAAATAACTTTCTTTTTGGAATGTGGATACTTCAGCAATTACAGTATGTAATTTGGATCACTTAATTGTGCAAACGGGCCCTGTGAACGAAAATAACACTTTGAATCAAGTTCACAGAGACTTTCTGCAAAAACCAATAAAATAAGCTCATGTTGGTCACCTTTGGGCAGGTTTCTGGCAATTGGCAGAAGTAATGAGGTGAATAGCACACTTTTAATGTAGGCATGTTATTTAAACACTTAGCATCAAGGACCAGGGATTCATTAAGTTTCTGTACTGCATACAGCATATTGAGGCACTGATGAATAGAGACCTTTGAATTTTAGCACACTTGTTTTATCTTTTTATATCTGAGTATGGCAATACAAGTGCCCACATAAGGCTGTGTAAAGTCAGTTATATTCATTGAGATTTAGCTTTTAGACTGGGTAGAGTTCTTGTACCCTGATCTGCCCTTTTACACAGCCTGATGCAAAAATTGCTGAAGCTTGGTTAGACATTATCTGGAAGACCTGGACTCATCTAGTGGCTGCTTTTAAGTTTCTGCAATACTTTTTAGGACACGAAAAGCATTTGAAGAAAATTAAATTTCTAATGGAAACATTCAATCCCTTTGGATATCCTAACTGTAAACAAACAGGGAAAAAACATTATCTACTTTTTAAACAAAAAATATTAATTCAAACAATAATAACAGATTTTAGCTCTGCTTGAAGTAGTATTGGTTTCAGTCAGCCAGCCAAGCTGTACCAGTTCAGGTCAGAAATATCAAAATGAAGATGACTTCAGAGCTGCAAAATATAACTACTTTAGAGTAAAGGGTTTTCCTTCTTTCAGCAAAAGCCAATCTTTAAATCTATTCTTCCTCCTTAGCTGGTTAATGTATCTAATATAAAGTGATTCTAAATTTTATTTCTTTTCCTAGGTTTTCTGCAGACTTGCTTTTAATCTTCCATTAGGTTTTCACTCTTATCAACAGAGGAGAGCAAAGAGGTTATGCAGAATTTTGTTTGCTTGTTTTTTCTTTGGAAGACAATGTGATAGTTTATGTTGGTGTTGAACAAATTCTTTACCTTCTGTCATAAAGAGTTCACTGACATCAGGACTAAGATGAGGGCTTTATGCTTTGTCATTGGCAATGTGAATATATTTGCCAGTTCTGCGGCAACCATCATGTGTCCATAAAATGCACAGCATTTGTGGATTCAGTGCAGCCAAGATTTTCTTGGTTTATTTCTTTCTTCCACTGTTTGGGCTCCTTATTCCCTTCACAAGCTATTTGTGCTTGCAGAAGCACGAGTTATTCTCCCTCACCAGTACTGAAGGTACTTCATATTTTTATTTACTGCACCTTTTCAGAGGCAGTTCTGTGGACTCTAACTATAAACCTGGATGTTACAGAGTGTATCTATCTGTGAATCTTTCAGTGAATCAGTGAATTAAAAGCTTTCAATCAGTGCAAGGAAGACTTCTTCATCTTTTTGATCAGCTTTCTACATACAGAATGGATTTTTTTTTTAATGTATCAGAAAATGAGAAGCCCAGTCTTGAGAAAAGCTACTCAGACTACTCTGCCTGGAAGAACAAGAGTGGATTAATCTCAGAGCAGACTCAACAATTTTTTGACTGTCTTGTATTGGATGATGGGGGATGGATTACATGGAAATGGGTGTCAGAATCATTTGATTTTCATGTGCTCTTACAGTTCAATGGCAGCTGTGTCTTATCTGGGGGCAAACCTGGAACCAAAGCCTTTTAAATGAATGACTGCCCCAACATGTCATAAAATGGATGCAACGTGGATTGTTCACAAATAACTCATCCTGCAGAGTTTAAACACAGACAGCAAAGTCCAGATTAGCAGCCAGGAACCCCACTCCATAGTATAACTGCATGCAGAAAATACTGAAACTATTCTTTATAAAGACATATTGTCATTTACAAGAAGACAAAATGATGACATCAAGTTTTTAGCATACATTTCTGTGGAAACCAAAGAAATGTGCTCCCCAGGCAATGGATGGCAAACTGTACTTCATGGGGTAGTGTTCCAAGGACTGGGCTAGCATAAAACCAGACAGTCCCCAGGCTTGATGGAGAAATCTGCACTTCACTTTGTGCCCCTTGCCCCTGCCTCCACCCACCCTATACCTGTAGTCTTTGCCAAAGGATATCAGTTGCTCTTTTTTAGCTCATTCACTTTCATTTATGATCTGAAAACACTCTTCCAGCCTGGAGCAGATGCAGAAACTTAGATCAACAGCTGTGGGGTTTTGTGCTTCAAAAGGAATTGGCATTGGTGCAATGAGTCTGATACTTGCTTGTCCCTTGAAAATCACCTAGCTTTTTTATCTAAATGAAACTGTATGATCCTTGGGAACTGTGACGTGAACACCTTGAAAGTGGCTTTCTATTCAACATCATATAGAAAAAGACAGGACAACTGAATGGGAGAGAACCAAAATTCAGAGTGACAAGGGGCAGACACATTCATTGCCAGTGTTTAATGAGCATACATTCAGTGAGTTGATCTTACTTAAAATACATCTTATTCTGAAGAGGTCTAAAACTCTTTGTGACTCACCTGGATGAGAGTCTCTAATATAGTTCCTGTGTTGGTTCTGGTCTACCTGTTCTCTAGAAACTTGTGTTGCTTTTACCTTACTATGTAAATTCCTTTAATGGTGCGTATGCTTCTGTAGTAATTTCTCTCACCTGGGAAAATGTCTCAGCTAATGCTAAGTGTACAATCTGATTTAACAGCTGAATTACAATACTGTCTCTTGCTTCCTTTAGATCTCTCAAATACACATCTGGATGTTTTTTAGCAGCCTTCTCACTCATCCCGCAGTTCCTTAGAAAGGAAAACACTACACAACATCTATTTTTCAAAGGGTAAGTGGAAACATAACAAGCTGCCCCCAATCACACTTTAGGATGATGTAGAAGGGAACATAGGCACCCCCCCATCCCCCCCGAAAAGAGCAGATCCCACCTCCCAGCAAAGGGGGAAGAGTAATGTTTACCTCAATCCTTAGATGAATGTGTATGAAAGCTGTCATGCCATTACTGTGCAGGATGATGCATCCAACTTTCAACTGCTGTAACTGAATTCTGAGTTTTACAGCTAATTCCACTTCTTAGTTTATCATCACTTTTGCTTTTCAGGCCTTTTCTTCATCACTTACATAAGCATCAATTACTATATTAGCTCTCTGTTCAAGCAGGTCTTTTGAATGAATGGTGCCAACTTTCCCATGGTGCCTAGTGTATTTATGAAATGTGCTAGAAGACAAGTCCAGCAGAGAGAAGGAATGAGACACTACAAATTAAATGATAAAAAGATGCTGCCAAACTTAGTTTTGAATACATCCCAAGGCACAATATGCAAAAGAATTAGTTCAGGTACCAGCAACCCAGACTGCAGTGCTTTGTGTGGGTTGGCATTTGGACTGTGTACCACTACTAGGTGAGTACTGTAACAAATTAGGGAACCATTTTCTGCCAGAAAAAGTGTGAAGTCTAAGGACATGCATGGACTTCTTCAGACATTAGATTTCTTTTTGTTATGTCTTTCCATACATTTTGTGTGTGTATGAGTACCTGTGCAGGTGCTCCATGAATTTAATGCTAGGCTTTGAGGGCAAAATATATGCTGATGTTAAAACATACAGTGGGACTGTAGAGACTGTAGGAGACCCTAAATGAAGGAAATAGAGGAAGGTAAGAAGTTTAGTGTATTGAAAGCACAAAGCTGGGAACTCAGTTAAAATGGTGGAAGAGAGGAGGAATTAAAGTGAATCAGTTGGGAACAAAATACTAAATATTATAGTTTGTGTTGTTCCTATTCATAATATGTATGGCGCAAAAACATGCAGGAAGGGCATCTGAAACTCCTTATGCCATTCAAGAAGGAAGGTGTAGCACTGAAGGAAAGCCACAGGCAGTGTCCCAGCTGTGGCTGTTGTACTGCAGTTGGGACGTACATGCTCCCCTTGCAGGGGAAGCAGCTTGTGGTCAAGGTACAGTTTCCAGGCCCTTACACCTGTCGTGGTTTAAACCCAGTCAGGTAACTTGTTAACTCACCCCCCCCCCCCCCCCTTCTTTCCCTCCCCCTGCTCCCGGAGGGACGGAGAGGAGAATCAAAAAGAATGCAACTCCCACAGGTTGAGATAAGAACAGTTTAGTAACTAAGTGTCCTGGGTTCAGCAGTAGCAGTCATTTTTCCCCTTCTTGGCAGCTGGTGCAGTGCAGTGTTTTGATTTTCAGCCTGGGAACAGAGCTGATAGCGATGATGTTTTGGTTTGGCCAAGGACTTTGTGAGCCTCATGCTCTGCCAGGGAGGAGGGGAAGCCGGGAGGAAGCAGAGACAGGACACCTGACCCAAGCTAGCCAAAGAGGTATTCCATACCACAGCACGTCATGCTCAGGATGTAACTGGGAGTTAGCTGGAAGGGATGGTATTCTGCAGGGTTGGAAGAGGTATCGGTCGGTGCTTGGTCAGGCTTGGGGGGCGAGTTATCGGTCAGCTGGTGCTGAGGTGTTGTATTCTCTTCCCTTGTTATTTCCTTTATCATTATTATCATTGGTGGTAGCAGTAGTGATCTGTGTTATACCTTAGTTACTAAACTGTTCTTATCTCAACCTGTGGGAGTTTCATTCTTTTCGATTCTCCTCTCCGTCCCTCTGGGAGCAGGGGGAGGGCAAGAAAGGGGGGGAAGTGAGCGAACGAATTACCTAACTGGGTTTAAACCACGACAACACCCACTGTTCTTGTAATGCCCAAATATGCCTAACAGGACATGGAGCAAACCGAAAAATGCTTTTTATGCACTGAGCATAAACTGC
This sequence comes from Pezoporus wallicus, assembly GCF_028554395.1. Taxonomy (NCBI): domain Eukaryota; kingdom Metazoa; phylum Chordata; class Aves; order Psittaciformes; family Psittacidae; genus Pezoporus; species Pezoporus wallicus. The sequence goes on from NW_026635157.1 coordinate 5,098,574, forward strand.
TGTATGTGCCTCTTCACCTGGCTTTCTCTGTGCTGGCATCCAGAGGCACTTAGGACCGGAGTATGTGGCTACAGGGCTGTGCTGTGGGACAGTGTTCAAGACATCTCCTGGGAAGAGGAACTGGGCCTGATTACCATCAGATGGCCTCTGAGAGAGCTGGTGTTTTAAATGAATTTATTCATAGTTAAATACTGCACATGAGTTACTCAAGAGAACTTGTTTGTTAAGAGGCAGGTGGTGACTAATCATCTCTTAGCCCACCTTTACCGCTTTCAGGAGTTGTCAGGAAGCTGACAAGTAGAAAAACCTTTTAGTAACTCTTCATTATAACAAGCTGACATAGGAGGCACCGACCCCCACTGCTGTTGGATCAAAATGGGAAAAATAGGGCTTCCAAGTTCCTTTTTCTTGTCCTTGGAGCTTCATTACTTAGGTAATGGCAAAAATATGTTCCTCACATGGTGAAACTAATACATGTATAATTCTCCTTCCCCACACAGAAATTAATCATAACTTCCAAATTCAGAACTTAACATTTTTTTTTAACTCTTCCTTGCTGTTGCAGCTGAGGTTAGAGATTTAGAGGGTCTTCCTTCATGGTCCCATGAAGTGCCTTATGCACTGCCTGTCGACCGAACATGTAAACTAAAATCCAGCATTAGAAGGTCAAACTGCAAGTAAAGAGGGCTAAGAGTCGGCATATTCTTTAGCCTGGAGCAGATGTAGAGGTACCCTATACTCCATACTGCCAGGCAGCAAGTAGAGCAACTCTGAGCTTGCTGGGATATAGTCTTGGGGGTGCAGGGGCTGGGGGAGGTGGTGGTGACACAGCCATTTTCTTCATCCTTGAGCTGAGGAGAGGACAAAAGAAGAATAAAGATGCTTTTATACATATTCTGCTGGGATTAGGACTAGTGGTAGCCTGGGTGAACAAAGAGAACCATCTTAAAATACAGCAGATGCTGCTTTTAAGCCTGAAAAAATATAATTCGCAGTACAATGAGGAAAAATATCCTGCAGCTGGAACAGAGAACACTGTAGGGTTGAAAGGAAGCTAGGTATTCTTTGAGATGGCAGATGTACTACCAAATATTTATTTCTTTTAAATATTTTCTTAAGTCTTTAAAGCAAAGTAGTGGCTTCTATTGTTTCCTTTGGCAGCTTATTCTAGCCATGAGCTTCTCTGTGTAATGAAATTCCACCTACAGTAAATCTTCTGAGTGCCTCGCTGTTCCTGAGTTTTAACTCTTCCAAGTCTCTCTCTCTGCTCATTTGCCTGCCCTGCATCAAGTTAATTCCAACACATTATGAGATTGATATACAGTTCTGTCCTAGATGTCCTGGGATGTCAGCTGGGTGAACTATGTGCTAGCTCTATTTCCTATGATTCTCTTATTTATCCACCTAATTTGATCACTGGAAATCTCACTTTTTTTCCTGCCTAAGAACTCATTATTTGGATCTGGAGAATCATTCTTTGTGAATTCAGTGTGTTTGTCACATCTAGAATCTGTATAGTTGGAGCCCTTGATGACACCAAACGCAGTTGCTGGCCTACCGTCCTGGTCAGTGATATTCAGGCTGGGCTGAGATGGCTGTGTGCTTTCATTGAATGGGAGTACAGCATTGTGATGTGCCCATGTGTATGGAAAACCTTTATCACAACTGAGAAAAGGCACAAGGGCCCAGACCAGGCTGTTGTCCTTTCCAGGGTGGCTCCTCTGACTTCCTCACTGTCAGAGGCTAGCTGATGCCTAGTGACTTATCCTGCAGGTCAGCCACAAGTTCTGAGCAGTCATGGCATATTTCATGTGAATTATATATTTGGAGCTGTAGCTACAATAACCTCAAGCTGTGCTCGAACTATTCCTCCTTGACTGCACCAAACCAGGCACTGTCAGCAAGAAGCAACTCTTTGACCTGATGTGTCTGCCCAACCAACACAGAGCAGTCAGAGCCAAACACTACTAGAGAGATATGAGTCCAGTAAAAACATGACCAACTGATGGATGCAGGAAGCCAAAAGACCTTTCCTGACAGCCTTGGACAAATAGCAACCAGGCAGCAGAAGATCAATCCCAGAGAGCTTCCTTTTAGGACTCCTGGCTGCCAGCCTCATGAGAAGTAGGGGATTTTCCTGTGCATCTTACAGTGCATCTTTCCACACTGCAGGCTTTTCTGACTTCAGAGTATTTAACATCTATTTTGGAAATTGTTGTCTTTTCTGGAGGTAAAAAATGCTAATCTATTGAGAAAGAAGGGCACACAGCCTCCTGAATAAACTCTACAGCTTCAAGACGGTGCCACTGTGCTGAAAATGCTGCCATTTTCTGTGGAACACTGGCTCCATGTCTGCTCCAGACAGAAACGGCCCCAAAGGTTAAAAATAATGACCCTGAGGTCACCAGCTGCAATCATCTGATGCTCATATGCCTGTATGCCTTGCAGGTGTTTTACCTTTGTGAAATCAAACATAATTCCAAGCAGACAAATTCAGTTATAATAGTTGGCTTGCCTGAGTAAAGCCTGCGGGAACATATCAAAGAGCTTCTAATTTTGTACATAATATGTTAGAATACTTCTGATTACCCAGTGCTGGTTTGTTTCCTCTTAAAGCGCTATGTTTTAATGATCACTTTTACATCATATTCTGGATGTGACTTCAGTAGGCCAAGCAACAGGCTGAACCTCTTCTGTTTTGCCCTGACTTCAGGGGAAAAAAAAAAAAGAATGAAGTAAAATAGTTTTTCAGGAGCGATTGTCATGTTGCAGATTTCAGAGTATTTCCTCTTCTTACATACAGAATGGCTTTCTTAATTATTTCACACTATTTGATGGTAAATACGGTCTTGATATTTAGTTAGCAGCTTGACACTTCAGCCAAGAGAGAGCTGAAATCCACATTAAATAAACTGAAAGGTGGAAGATGAAATGAGTGCAAAACTGCAGTGACTCACTCGGTGTCCATACCAAAGACAGAAACAGGAAACAAGATGGAGCTTAAGGAGAACATTTCATCATATGGACAGAGTATTTTGGGGGGCATAGTGTTTCCATCTATTCATTCGTAGCTTGCTTCTCTCAAGCTGCTGAGCTCATATTAACCAACATCCTCCTTCATTCAAACTGCTCTTCAGAATTCCTCCACTCAGTTGCCATTCACTAAAACAATTCAAAAAGAGATACTCTGTTGGACCAAAAAGGTATGTGTGGGCGCTGGCATTTATGCCAAAGCTTCAGTGTGTATCTGTAAGTAGTGGAAGGCTCTTATTTCACTGGGAGGTGGATGCTTAGATGCTTTTGTGAATTTATTGGGAAATTATGTAAGCTTACTACTTTTTTTTTCCCCTTTATGCTTTCCTTTGATGATCCATTTAATTCAGAGAGTAAACATGTTTTGGAAGGAAGCAACCTTGGTGTTTAAGCATTCTGACTGATTAATACATGAACAATTGCCATAAATAAATTATTAGTCCAGGTCACTTTATATGGTACTTCCTTGCTGACTGGCTGAAAAGGGGGAGGCTAGAAATGACAGAGAAGAGGCTGTATGCATAATTTTTCTTTCCTGCAATAGACTAGGAAACAGACAGCAACTTATTTATATTGACAGGATCTGAATATTGGCTTATTTTATGTGTACAAGAAATTCTTCTGTGTGATATCCTAGTCTTTCCCTTAGGAGCTGTGAAGATTATGCAATCATTGAACAAGTGTCTATGCACTGTGTTAAATTTTCGGAACTTGCAAGGAGGAATGTGTCACCTGTCAGAAAGATGTCACTTTGGCTGACTGCTGAGTGCTTTGAAACAGGCTCTACTCCACTTTGCACATATTCACTGTGAAATAGTTTAACAGAATGAAGGGGTTTATTTCAGTTGACAAAACTTCTCAAGTAAATGAAAAAAAGAAAAATAGAAAATTCTTTCCAGTCCATTTATTAAGCCACAAATAAATTAGGGTTATTCAAACGAGACCTGAGCTGTATCTACCTGGGATCATCTAGCACTGTGTACCCAGGTACCAAATCTGTCATAGCTGCATTAGTTATGGGATGCTATGGGTCTACCCTACTGCAGAGTAAATCAGTCCTAAAGGGCTTCTTCCTACTGAGTTTACTTTCTGTCTAATATTTCAGTTTGCATGGTATTCATGCAATTTTTTTATGCCAGAACTATGCACCCTCTGCTGTAAATATAATTGTTTTACTGCCTTCCCCCCCCTCTTCTCTTTTAATTCAAATGATGGGTTTTATTGTGGTTCTAAATAACTAGTGCTCCATAGTGCATCTTAGCTTTCCAGATCATGATCAGTTGGAAAATTCTTTATTCATTTTACAGGCAGAAAAATGAAGCACAGAAGAGGGGAACTGAGTTACACGCTCTGGATCTGTGTTTGTGTGTCTCCATCCTGTTCTTGACTTCATGCCATCACTGAGTTGAAGCCATGGGTGACAACATATTTATTTTCATGGAAGCTGGAAAAAAAGAACTATTACACCAAAGTGTTGAGCAGTTTTGGAACCCTGCTGACATGGAAACCTATCTAAGTTTGGGAAATGGATGAATTTCCTTTGGGAATCCCTGTCACCATTAACACTCAACGACACACAAACAGCAAATTCCAGACAAAAGATTAAGGGTTAAAAGTATGTAGAGCAAAAAATAACATTAATATGTAAAACTGTTTATCTTTCCCCTTACCTAACCTCAGTCTTTTCTTGTAAACATTTATAAATGCCACTCTGTCCTGCTCCTATTGGGTGCTCTGTCACTTTGCATCCCTCTGAGATGGTTTGGTAGCAGTCAGGTACAGTGCCCTGCCATAGCTTAGTACCCTCCTCTAGTCTTACAAGCAGCCTGAGAGAAGCATCAGTATGTGGAACTCTCTCTCAGGACCAGTTGCTGGTCAGATGGTAGATTATACGGAGATTATTGTGTTCAGTTCACAATTAAAAAAAAGTTGTAAATGAAAAGCCATCTGGTGCTGGGAAATCATGCCTGGATTCCTATACTAAAGTAAAGGAACTTGCCCTGCTGTACTGCTGACCTAGCTGTTACATCTAAATTTCCAAATGTGGACCCCATAGAGATAATTTACTTCATGCTTTCATCTAGAGTGATGAGCTGGGGTGCAAAGATGCGGCTAGATTCTGTGAGCTTGCACTGTTACCTCCATCAAGCACGCATGCTGTGCAGGTGCCCAAAATTGTCATTCGTTAGGCGTCTCTGCACTTTGCCCTTTTGCATGGTGCAAATATTTATTCAATACTCATCAGTGTATTGAGGAAAAGCTGAAAGATGACCTTAAAAACACATTATCACTTGCAGGAAGACTATATATGTCAACTGTAGATTCTCTCAGTGTTTTGTTAAACATACATAGCAGTGTGATGAGAGATTGTGTAAACAAGGTTTAGACCCATGAGAGGGCTCTGAAAAGAGAAACAATTAGTCTTGAAATAGGATATGTGTCTCATCAGTGGAGATAATTAGACCTTTGGATGGTTTAGCAAGGCAGGTGATAAATTACTATCTATTATAATAATCATTAAAATATTTTTTATTTTAGGAAGACAGCTCAGTCCAGCAATGGGAAAATCTTTTACAACCTGGATATGCTGGGGTCAGATGATCACCGTAACATGGGCTGTCATTTCTAGTATGAAGAAACACCCAGAAAATGAACCTTGTGCAGTTCAATTGCCTTATTGATTGCCTCCAAAGTCCATAACTCATAAAGTATATATTGCAAGTGTTGCTCTGGACTTATGGTTTGTCAATAGCTGAAACTGAGCAAGCTCAGCATATATACGTGAATGTGTATATATCATATATATTTATATATGTTTATATCCATACTTGTTTACAGCACATTATAAAAGGGAGCTTATCTCATCTGCTTATCTTATATGAAGAAGTACTGAAGTACCAGACACACAAATCTTCCTAACTGTGTTTGTCTGGCAAATTTTAAAAGCAGACATGTAAAAGTGCAAAATACATAAATCATCTCTGACAAGTCCAAAGAAAGACTGCTAAATTTTTTTTTTAATACTTTACAAGCTCAAAGGTCATGCAAAGGTTATGTTAAGCCAGTTAACATAAGAGCTCAAGCATCATGGGAGTCTCGTTCATAAATTTATGTGACCCAGAAAAAACCTTTGATCAAATAAACATGCTAGCTGAAAGAAATGCATTGTTGTTTAATACAATACGAATTAAAGAAGAAGTATTTTAGCTAACTATAGCTTTTCTGACCTAAATCAGTGAATCAGTAAACTCTACAAAGCTTGGGAAGAGTAAACCAGTTTTTACCCTATACGGAACAGGTTATGGTTCAATAAAGTTTCCTTAGTGCTCCCTCCAGCACTCCTGTTGGGTTTATTTTCCAGCCACATTCCTTTAGTAAGCTTTTTCATCTATATTTACTGCATTTTGCTCAGTAACAAAGTCCCTGATGATATTCATACCAGATAATGTGGTTAGTTCTGTTGCATTGCAGAGGTTTTGCATTTGCAGTGTATATTTATCTTTTTCCTGCACAGGGAAGATGCAGTAATGACCAAATCAGTCAATACTGACTGCTGCCTTACAGACTTTGCTGTCCTTATGCATTATGTGAGCAGTCTTTTACTGAATTGACTTCTGTATTTTATTGTTGTACCAGAATCACCAGAAAATCTTGAGGTGTATGGAACTGTACCTTGAACCCTCTACCTTTGAAGCTGTCATTCTTTCTGACCTTAATGTTTCTTATTTCCTGTATAATTGAAGGAAATGTAACTTCAAAAATTCTGTCGAAAATCAGAAAGACATTTCTGCCTTATTCTCTGCCCAGAATTCGCAATCTGACCGTCACCCAGAATATACACATTAAAAAAGTAAAAACATACTAAGTCCAGGACTGCTCCATTTGAAAAATGAGAAAAATGCCAGAAGCACAATAACGGATGCTTTAAACCTCTCTCTGGACTGTAACATCCATTTCACTGAATCACACACAGACAGTCCAATGAAAAAAAAAAGGTGTGTTTATGCTGGCAGGAATCCTGGTCATTGTCAAGGGAAACGCTGTCTTCAAAAAAGTGATGTTTTAGATGAAAGTTCCCAAAAGAATGCCTCTCAGTTTTGACATCACTATGGATTCAGAAATGAAGTCATTAAAAAAAACAGCTCAGGTATCGCAAAGACTCACACTGTAATTCCAGATATTTTAGTACTCCATAAGGATTCTTGCCTCATGCTAAATTGTGCTCAGCTTTTTGTTCTGAGACAAGAGCAGTGTATCCTGCACAAGAAAAAGGCACAAGATTTTACGAGAAGATGCAGAGTAGAGACCCACAAAAGATGAGAGATTCAAGCTCTTTCTTCACCCCATCCCCTGTTTTCCATGATTTTGCAGGAACTTTCTGGAAGGACACGTGCGTAATACCCTGTGGGGCATTACAGGGCAGCTCAGGAGAAATATTTCTTACAGATAGATAGACAGCTGAGGATCTTTTTCCTTCCAGTCCTACACATTAAAAAAGTGTATTACACAAAGAATATAAAAAATTAAATGGTTGGATATAGGTGATAGAAGGGCTGGACAGGAAGAAAGGAAATCAGTGGGATACCTGGATGTCAGCATGATGACGTCCAAAGGCCCATCTGGTATCTATACAGAGCTGAGAAAGGGGATGCTTGGTAATCAGGGATATAGTTATATATATATGTAATATATGTATAATTGAGCTATACTCAGAGAGTAGGAAGGAAGCTCTTAGTGGGGATAGGGAGCACAGAAAAATCAATTATAAGTGGGGAGAGACTTCCCTATCAGGAAAAGGTTTAGCAGAGCAGTGTTCGTGATGCAGAATCTCTTTGCTGTCAGAGAAGAGGAGGAAGAAAACAGCAAAAAGCCTGACCTTATTCTTGCTGGTTTTGCGGTTTGTTTTTTTTTTTTTTGTTTGTTTGTTTGTTTAATTTATTTTGATATGTAGTACATAAATCAGTGTAGCCATGGCCATATACCCACATGGTACTCTCAGTGGACCACTACAACTCTCAGACACAGGGGCCATTACACTTTCATCATTGCTTTTCCCAAACCTGTTTTCCCCTGTGATGGTTGCTAGGTGGGAGACCAGCCTGATTGCCCCATTTCTTTTTCTGCCATCACCAAAGGCTCGGTGCTCCAGCAAGACGAAGGAATGCCTGATCTCATAAGTATCAGACTGACCCTGTAATCATTAGTCATGCTGAAATACATCTCACTTCACTGGTAGCATCTTCTCATCAGCAGGATACAAAACAATTCAGGACAGATGCTTATGTTGTGGATTACTGCAGCATACTAGTACCACTGACAGACTCTTGTAGCCGAGTATCTCAGGATTTATTTCCAGAACTTTTAAATGTATATTTTATACCAACTTCTCTAATTCATTATTCAATTTCTCCTGTTGCACATAATGTTAGAAAAAGAGAAATACAAGTCTCCAGGATATAGTAAGAAAGCAATTTTAGGGATTCCTCCTGAAAAATGACCTTGTCTGTTATGAAACTGAACTGCAGCATGTTAGCCACTAAGCTTTAATCTCAGTAATAAATGGCTTTCATGACTTGGACTTAATCCATGATAAAGTTAATTTAATGGTGGCATACATTGGTACCTTACCATTCAAATATTTGAGTTTTTTTTTTTTAAGGCTTGATGAAGCTCCAGTTGGTCAAACAAACAGGAAAAGTATTATATTAATGGCTTAATACAATAAGAGACTAAAATTTTCTCATATGTATTTTATCTTTATATGAGGAAAGATGGAAAATATTCTCTCTGGGGAAAATGCAATCCCATAGCTGTTAGGTCTCCAAGACTTTATTCTTCCCCCTTTCTATTATTTTAAACTATTTAGCTGATGTTCTGGGAAGACTAAGATGATTCTGCATGTATAATATCCTAGTGCCCTAGCAAGGTCCCATTACAGAGCCTGGGTGTCTCTGCTTCTATTTCACAGAAAAGGCAGCTCTGTTTGAAAGCTACACAGTTGTTAAAAATAGGTGTCTTGTATTTCTTTTTGAAAGCCTTTTCCTTGCTGTATGAAAATTTCTGCCTGATTTCCATTTGTATCACCTTTGAAAATGGGCTATCTCACTATGCAATGCCTCAGCTTTGTACTTCTTGTTTCACAGACTTATTAGCACATCCTAACAAGACAGTATGTTATTTGATGGTGAAATAGGAAGAAAATGAAGTTGTTGAAGGAATTAAGTAGAGAGTTTGAAAACACTTTCTTCTTTGTTTTTCCGTTTGATCCATTTCCTCTGTATTTTATACCCAAATCACCTTTCTCCTTAATTTGGCCGTTTTCCTGATCTGTTTCATCCATTGCCACAGCACCTAGTTTTGATCCAGGTCAGAAAAAGGAAAGAAAGAAGCATTTATATATTTCTATTTTATTTGACATGGATTATTTTCCTCCAGTTTTCTATTTAAGAGTAGAGGCAAAAATCTCAAAGAAGGGTTGTCTTTGTGAAATTTCCAATGGATTTTCATCTTTTTCAAAAAACAAAAGATGCAAAAAGATTGGATAATCCTTCAGATGTTTGGATGGTTGCTTGAATCAAATCCAACCCCAAAACCTTTCAAGGCTTCTTTGCTGCAAATGCATATTGACAAGCAGACAGCCAAATGCCACAGAAATATGCTCCGGTAAGGATGTTACTGAATTATGCTACCAGAAGAGTGCTGAAACAGAGAACCAAAATAATTATAATGAGGATGAAATTTATAATCTGTTTTGTAATCAAACTTACTGTACAAGGAAAGCCTATTCCTTCATTCTAGTGTCAACCCCTGCTAGTACTAAACTTCTACTCTTCCATATTTTAGAAAAAACAACAAGGTTTAGAGCTCTTGCTTATTAATAGCTTCAAAACCCTTATTCTTGCTTCTGTAGGACTCTAATTTCTTTTCCACTGACCTATATGTATTCCTTTCTCCTCTCCAGGATTTCTCCTGAAAAAGATCAGGGTTAGGGCTGAGCAGTGTAATTCTTGGACAACTCTCTGCAGATGTGCTCTCTATTCTCCAGCCCCAGAGCACATATTGCTCTGTCTGAACACGGTACCCCTTCATTTATTCTCAGGCACAAACTTTGTAAGTCAAAGCCAGATTTGTGGACTCAGATTCTCCTTTAACCATAAAACCATGTCACAAGGTCAGACTTGTCTGGCTAGTCGAGTTTTGAAAATGGAATAATCTCAAATGGAAGAGGAGGAAAGTTTAATGTAAGAGATAATGTTAACATTCTATTAACAAACCCCACACCACTCAAATCACACCCACAGGATGCGACAAGACAACATCTTGTTACTTCTTTTCACCTGGTCTGGTCAAAACATATTTTAAGAGATACCAGCAAAGAAAATGTAGAGCTTCCAAGTTCAAGCACATTCATTCTGTCATTGGAAGGGTTCCTTAATGCCTGATGTTTCCCAAACCATCCTCTGCCATGCCAAGTGGTTAAGGAGTATTTCTTCCTGAATTCCAAAATAAACTATTCATCACCTTAAAAGAAAAATGTGGGATTTTATCTGAAAATGAATTTTGTCAAAAGAGAGGGATATTCTGCCCTTTCCTAGCCAGACCTGTGTATTTAGAGGACTCTTTGTGAACCTTTCAGTTAGTGTCTTTCATAAAACTGTTTTCGGGATACTCTTTTTACTTTGTGTGATTAGTCTGCCTGAAAGAGTATGGCAGAATGTGGAAGAAAATAAAACTGTCTGTTCATCTCACACTGCAGAACTCATGTAAAGATGCAGTGCATTTCCTGTTGCACAGAACGTCAGAAATCCAAATTGTTATGGTCATCAGAGTAACAAACCAAGATGCCATATCTTTTCTACATCCTCTGAATAAGTTGTTCTCTGAGGTTTTCTGGAGATTTATTTCTTCTTTTTTGCAAGAGTATCTTTAGGAGATTTTCTGGGGAAGGTTTAATCAGAATTAAAGGTGAGATGAACTTCTCAAAATCATAGAGAGGTAAATCTGCAAGACCAGATTCCTAACATTTTGTCCTGAATATTAGTTCATTAAAGGATTCATCCTTTATACATTCCTACAACACATATGCCCAATTTTTTTCTGCTCCCGTCTCTTTCAGGAAGGGTACTGAGAAGCCACTTTGATAACTGGCAATTATCAATACAGTGAAGTAAGCTTCCAGAATACCATGAGGTTTCTGTGCTTTGAATAATCCACAATTCTTTAAGTGAAATGAAAAAACTCTAAAATTATACACTGAGAAATCAATAATTTTTTTTCAGTTTGCTCGAAAAATCATTTTGCAAAAAGGTCTTCATTTTTCAAGTTCCATAACCACAGCTGAAACACATAAACTGAAAAGAAGTGCTATAAAGACATAAATCTTAATAGAAATCATAGGTTTGTCATGCCATTGTTGCTGCTCCTTGTCAAACCATGCAGTCATTTTCCATTCATTTAGAATTCAGTCAAGTAGGATCAATTCAGGCTTTGCTTCTCTGTATCCTGTGATGTAATGCCATCTAATGAAGCTGCAAAGTATAAAATCTGACTTCAGCCAGCAAGACCATTATAATGTTCTTTCTTCTGTTTTGACTTATAAGTAAGATTGTAGGGCAATGAGTGCTGCCTGTAACTAGCACTTGTGGCAACATGTTGAGTACAAATAAGGATGATGGGTCTGTTGCTATGAATCATCTAGATAATATTATCTAAGCAAATAATTATTTTTTCATATGAGAAAACTTCATTAAAGAAACATTAAGATGCAAAGTCAAGCATGCAACATTTAGGAAGTGGTAGAACTGAGATGGACCATTCAGCTTCAGTTCAATTCCCCTAAGATCTGCCATGCTCCGGTTACCTTAGAAGGTAGTCATAGGTTTAGATATGATTTTTCCATTAATGTGTTCAGCAATGATGACTTAGTAAGTAGCTAAGTTTGTTCTGCCTCTGTGGTAGCACGTGCATAGCTCGTGAAGGCACAATCTGAATGATACATTGCCTGGTAGATCTTCTTCTGCTAGGCTTTCTTAAGAAAATTAGTGCTCCAGAAAGACTCGTCAATTCTCTCTCTTGCCATATATGCACATAGTCACACGTACATAGGTAAGTATATTTGTAAGAGTCCTAAAAAAGGGTGTTGTGATCATCACATCTTTGTAAGGCCTATGCAAGACAGAGGAATTAATATCATTGTGCAGTTCCCATGGCATTCTCCTAGACACCTAAGTTGGGAAACCTTGGGAGAAGGGGTCTCTTGGGAGTTCAGCATGCTCAGTCCCCTTCAGACTGCCTCCCACATAGTGCAGTTAGTGAGCAAATTTGGGCAGGTTTCCAGAGGACTGTCTGATGTCTTCTTTACATATTTGGTGTTATGGCAAGAAGGTGCTCAAAAACACTAGGCTGCAGAGTGTGACTGAGGATAAGCTTTATTAAAAAAATGGAAAGCATAAATAAAAAAGTGAGTATGGCTTCGAAGTGTGATACAAGCATCAAATGTTCTTTGTGACAAGCGAGGGAATAAAATAGGTGGAATTCGTTACACGCACACACACACAGAGTACACACAGTATGCTAGAGATTGGAAGGGACCTCAAAAGATCATCTAGTCCAATCCCCCTGCCGGAGCAGGAACACCTAGATAATGTTACACAGGAATGTGTCCAGGCGAGTTTTGAATGTTACCTCTGCTTCGCAAATAAAGAAATCAAAGCCTGGACTGAAGAAATCTGCCAAAAATTATACAAAGATCCAAGGCCAAATGGGAATCGGTACTTTCCATCTCCCATCTCTGTGCTTATTCTTCTTAACCATATTGCTCTTCATTATCGACAAATATGCAATAGCATTGTATTTTTCATCACCAGTGCGCAGCTTTGATGAAGAGTTTGAGAGAGGCACTTTGCAGTCAGCTGGGTCAGTCAGGCACAAATATTTGCCTTGTGAGTATGTGGCATTTTCTTGCCCCATTCAGTTCAGCACTGTAAATCGGAGTATCTGCCCAGTGACCTGCTGTATTGTGTGACAGGTCTAAACGCTGTGTTAGCACTGTTTGTGGTTTTCTGCAGTTCTGTTTACCAGTGAACTTTAACTTGACTGACTGGATATGCAAAGAAATTGAAAAATTTATTGAAAATTAATAAAAGTGAAAGAATATTGTTACACAAGTATTTCCCTTTGACGTAAAAAAGAGGCAACAACCACCTCAGATCAACCCAAATAATCCAAATATTACTTCCAGGGGAAAATCCCAAGTGAAGGGCATAACTTCCATTGCATTTGATAGAATTCTACTACTAGCATCTACCTTTATGCAAGGAATCTGTTGGAAAGATTTTCTGGAGTATGGGAAAGGGAATGGTGGCAAGTGAACAAGACAAATTGCTTGAGAACAGTTTGTTTTGTTCCAGCTCAAAACTCATTACTCACCACAGTGACTGCTCAAGATCCACTTTAACTGCCCATTGCATAAATTCTGGTCATGTTGAGTTATTTGATGATCTAGGTTGCCAGTCTAACTTACAACAGATGATGCAGTAGAAAATACATTTCTATTTTCCTTTCCCTGATTCAACACTGCACATTTGCAAGACTGAAGAATCACCTGTTACTTACATTTCATTTGGTTTTGACAGACATTATAACCCAGACGTATTTTCTAAGCATCCTTGGGTCTGCATTATGTTTTCTCAGGGCGATTTCCACTTCCTTTTGTTTTGTTTTTTTTTTTTACAATGCTCAGTAAGAGACATCCCTCATAAATAATCTCATGGAAATGACTCAGGAGATTAGATTGCTAAACAATTTTTCATACACATTCTCCTCCTGGAATAAATAACTTACACCACAAAATTATCTTACTGAAGCACCTTGCCAGGAGACAGATGGCTTCTGCTATCATTTACATTTTTTAAAGTCTGCAGTAAATCCAGTAAAGTCAGAAAAGGTGCTTTTCAGTGAGTATAGAGAGAATCAGATTCAGTGACTGCAAGCTTTAGACCGTCACAGAACCCCAGCTACAAGATATAATCTCTTTTTAGTTCTCTTTTTTTTTTTTTTTCAGCAAGGAGCAAGTTCATCTGCAAATCTGCTGCTGGGAGGGGGAGGGGTTAAATTATATGGGCTGTTGCTGATTGAGAAGAGGCTTTCCAGAAGTATATGCTTTGCATCAAACTCTAAGGAGCCCCTTTGGTCTCCTTAAAAGGCTCACTTAGCAGGTCTTGCCTGAAAAAAAAAGCAAGCTGGCAATTTCTTAGCTGGGAATTTACACTCTGAAGTTGCACAATGAGTTCTGGTTGCCAGAGGTACTCTTTGGTAGAGTACATCCAGAGAGGTTCAGCAAGGGGAAGTTCCCAGCAGCCAGGTTTCCATTGGCAATAGCAGTTTTTTGGGGGAAACCTGTGCCCAGTTCTTTTTCTATTCTTTTCCAGTGGGCTGGCTCAAATAGAAAGTTGTTTGGAGGGAAATTGCAGTTGTTAATGGTTGCTAAACATTATTATATCACCTTATATGTCCCATATGGTTTCTGGAACTGGATCATTTGATTCCATTGTTGCTGACTAAACAATAATTTTGGTATCACTCTTTACGCCTCTTAATTTCTGAGGAGAAAAGAGAGAGATGATGATTCATTATTTTGTAAGTGTTAGAATTTTCCTAACAAAAATTCAAATCAATTCCTCCAAATCAGCTTTGATCTCTTTCCAGTGGCAATCACTGAAAAAAAAACAAGCCCCACTGAATTACATGCCATTACTTATAAATACATTTTCCTCGAGCCACATACCAGAAGTCGTATCTCAGATCATGATGTACCAGACTAAGAGTGTGGACAGGCAAAGATCTACTGTCACATTTTGTGAGTTTGAAGGGATTGACAAAGTATGTTTTTCTGTGCCTTTAGGCCTGGTTCTTTTCTTTATTTCTGCTAAATCATTCCTCTAGGAAGAAATTTACTCTAGAGACCTTTCACTTTATGGCCAACCATTTTACTTTAAATAGTTGGTCAAAAAGATAGTGTTTTTTTCTTAAATGTGGATGTTCCAGGTAGCAGAAAAGTCTGTGGGCTTCCAGGTACCTGTCTCCATAGCAGAGTGCTTGGGGGCCTTGGAATTGCTGGCTGTCATCTGCCACAGGCCCTATAACGTCACTCTTGTTTCCCATCAGGTCCAGTTGTAGAGGACCTGCATAATACAGATGACTTTCATCAGTGTCTTGCTAGAAGGAGATCTTTAAAAGTGAGGTCAAATAAATGTTCTGGGCACAAACAATACAACAACTGCTTTTCATATTGGTAAATTGATCCATGTAGTAAAGTGTCTGTTTAAAGTGGTAATAACTAAAACTGTTCCAAACAGATAAAAATCAATTTACGCTATGTGTGAGCTTGCCAAGCAGAAAAGGTCCAAAGCTTTATTATTTGGCAAGTTTTGATCCAATTTTTAAATCTATGTACAGCCTTTTTAGCAGAGTGTGCATTTTCCTTTTTTTTTTAACATACTTATGTAACCATAAAACCAAAACTGCTTGAAACTGCAGCACTGATGTCCAAAATGTGTTACGCATCAGTTCAAGAACTTAGAAAAAAATTAGTTACAACTTTCTCCCCATTTTTGCAATCAATTTGCAAATCAGCTATTTGGCTCAATTTTCAGAGAGAAATTGTGTATTGCTTATTCTATTAACTTTGACAAGTGTTTTTCAAGCAGATGGAAATTTTCAAGTGAAAAAAAAATGGAAGCATTATGATGTGAAAATATGATACAAAAGCAAATATTTATTGATAGCATTTTCCTATTTAAATAATTTGACACACCCCTTCTCCCCCCACAGAATCAAATAATTGTAGGCTTCTAATTCCTGAGTCTGCTATTTTTAACTTGAAAGTAATCTCAGCTCTGATGACCCTTACGCCAGTCTTAAAAGCTGATTCAGACTCCTTTGCAGTCAGTGGAAAGACATCAAATGCTTTCACCAACTCTGGATCAGTCACTGAAAGCTTTTAGTTGGAGAAATATTGAATGCTAAATTCCTTCTCCTGTACCTTAGACCTCTTCTGTCAGTAGGACATTGTCAGAGTAAACTTTTATTACTTTTCATCAGTTTCTGAAATCCATCATAGCATCTACTCTAAAGCAGCATTGGTGGTAGTATTGAACTAAACACAAGCCCAAAAGATTAACCAGAAAGTTTCTGTACGTTCCATGAATTTAGTTGAAGGATTAATTCAGTACAGATTTCTGAGATTTTTGCTTGAGTACTAGACCTATTGAATCAGCCATATTCTGTGTCAGACATAATTTTTAGAAACAAACCTCCCTTGTTTTTATTATCTAATTAATGTTAATTAATCAGTAGAATATGAAGGACATGGATAATGCGGCCAGAAAACCATGAGTTGCCAGATAAAATTCCATGAGTCAGTGGAAGAATTCTATGTATAGTGGTAGTGCCTATGACCACAAATAATTTAAACAGCCAATATTCTTAAAATAGAAGATTTCCTTATAAAAATGGGCATGGAGTCCAATGTTTATTGATTCTTAAGACATTTATGGTAGAGAGAAAATATTGACATAAACCAAGCCAAATTATATTTTGTGACATCGTGATTCCTCACAATCAGTTAAGACTGTGACTCAGAAACAAATGTTTCCATGAAACCTTAAGTCTGGCATCAAGGAATTCCAGAGGTAAATAAACTAATCATACATGCAAATTTAGTACATGAATGGGAGCCAAATTCCTTTGATTTGGAATTACTTTTTAATACAATGCCTGAAACTGAGAAGACCATTCTAAATCAGAGACATTTTCAGTCTTTATCAGAATTTCTAGGATTTTCTATTGAACAAAAAGGTCCTGTAACTTCATTATCAAAATACGTACCATTATTTAAAGCATGAAAACATTGAATTTTACAAAAACATCATCAAATAAACTTCAAGTTGTTTTTATAAGTAATTCTGGTTTCTCATTATGCACTGCTTAGAATGTAACTTACGGCTCTCTGAAGTGGCCCAGATTCTTTAGGCCTAACTAACATCCAAACAGTTTAAACCTCAGTTTCAGGGGAAAGGACACAGAACAAAACCTGTCTTCTTGGAGGGACAGTGACAATGCAGCCTGAGCTGTGGCTCCTGAGGTGGCAGCAGTGCAGAAGGCAAAGGGCATCAGAGGGACACTGACTTTTCCATAGTAAGACTGTGTTTAAGGACTATGCACATGGTCTAAGCAAGATGCTAAAACCACTAGGAAAATCTGAGGTGGGGATTCAATGGTCTCCCCCTTGGGGTATGCATCTCTTGGGTATCCAGCATTTCCGGCTACCCATTTCCACACCACTGGAGTAAGAACGCTGCGGGTTAAGAGCACCCCAGGTAAAGATATAAATGTACCTTCATCCTTTCATCCTTTCACATTTTCTACTTACAGCAGCACTGCAGGGCCTTGTCCCATTGATGTCACCTTTCATACTCTGGGGAGGCAAAGGACTTTTTTTCTCTGTAGCTAAGATAGCAGCATTTTTAGATATATTTTATCACTTTATTTCTGCAATCATTTCCTGTAAGAAGGAAAAATGTTACAAGAAAATGTTACAAGAAAATATTACAAGAAAAATTATACACCAACATTTCTATCAATCACCTATCATTATAAGGATGGTTAGAGTTGTAGAATGAAACATCTCCAGTACGAAGCATTTTTGTGGCTTTCAGGGATGTGCTCCTCATGCTCTGCAGTTTTTCCCATATGTTTGTGCACTGTGCTTAATGGTGTCTTGAATAATGAAGAATAGTGCAGTAGAATAATAATGCTAATTCCTCTCAGAGAGCAACCTCACATTAATTTTAAAAGAAACTTTAGTCATTTAGGGACTGCAGGGTTAGGCTAACAATATTTAATGAGCTTTGTTCCAATGTCTATTCTGATATCATTAGCAATTCTGGTTCACTGATGAAGATGCAAATAAATAGAAGAGAATTATTTTCCAGAGCCATTAAAAAATGTAGACAATGAACAAAAAATATAGCTGTGGGAAAATAATGCCATTATTTATCAAAGTATATTTTAACAGCTTCTCTCAGCTTTCGTGCTACTGCTAATGAGTATGAAGTTATACAAATTACTTACAAATGTCTCTTTGAAAGTGGTTTCATTTCATTTCAGGAGTACATTGTTTACCAAATATTTTCCTCATCTTAAGGCAGTATGTGGGGTTAATTTACTGCTCTTCATTGTAATAGTGATCACCCCGGCTAGGATTAAAAATATGCTGTAAGTAATTACAGTTCATTGGAAAACAAGCATTACAGAAGATATTCTGCAATAATGTAAGTATTGTATTAAGTGTATGAAATCACCATCCAATACCTTTGTGGACATTTTGAGGGGCGGGTAATTACCTTTCATTTATAGAAGCATGAACAATGTGCAAAGAATTCTCACTGTGTGCTCATAAAGCAGGTGACCCTGACATTTTTGTGTGGTATGCAGAAGGAATTAATCAAATTTTACAACTCAGCCAGGATATGAGAGTGATGAATAAATATCTGCTGTGGCAGTGGTGGTATAACATCATTGCCAGTGACGGCTTACGTCATGGAAACCAAAATATGAATAGGAACAGCAATTTCTCTTCTTACTTTCAGATGGCATCTAAGGTCCATGGGAAATTTGTTTTCATTAATGCATTCTTCACTGATGGCAGAAGGAAAGACTTTTTTAGTCTGGAAAAAAACAAATCAACATTTTTTTTGTCTGCAGTAGTGATTATCCGTATTTTTTTTTTTTTTTTATTTAAAACTACTTCAACATATGCTTTGCATTCTTATGTAGTAGAGACCTCAAAATCATTACATCAGATTTTCTCATGTTTTTGTTACAGTACTGCCACAGAAGCACAGATTATTGAAATGGCAGAACTGCATTGAAACGCAGGATACAGCTGAGTGCCTGCAGGTTTACTTCAGCTATCTATGATCACTGTGTCAATCTCCTCGTGGTCAAAACACATGAGAAGTGACAGTACTCCCTGTATAACAGATGCAAATGGCCTTGAAAAGACAAAAAATTTTAGATGTCTCATTGTGGGTAGGGCAGTTCAGTTGTGGTTTATGTCCTCTCTTTTCTTCAGAGGCAATAGAAATAAATAGATTTTTACTTGACTCTAGTGTTTTCCTGTACAAAGATGGAGGCATTATATTCCTGATTTGCCCTTAAGTTTTTTAAGTTAAATTTTTTATTAACTCTAAAAACACATTACAGAAGAATGCAGTAAGGTTTAGGATCCTGAGTCCCGCAGCAGGATTTGATTTTCGAATCAGCTAGATGCTATTTTACATTTTATCTTAAGCCTTTTTTCCCTCCTCCAACTGATTTTACTTATCTTTCATGCGCAATGGATAACAGGAATACAACAAACATGTCTCCTTCCTGTGCAGTTTGCTCATTTTCTGCAAGTTGTGTCCCTTGGTGTTAGAAAATTCTGTTCAGAGATGGAGTATTTTTATGGCATATGCTGAACATATAGTAAGCATAGCTATAGCCCTATTCTGAATTGTTAGGCAGTAAGGAGAAAGACCATCATGAGACTTAAAGTTATAATTACTGCCATTTTGGAGAAAGAGAAGGGCTTATGCAAGTGTTTAAATTGATCATGCAATTACTTTTAAAGTTAAAGTTTTTTTTTATTCCTATTACCCTCTTGCAAATATTTGTTGGAAACCGGTAGTTTCATTTCACTCCAATAAGCACCAGATTCCTTTGGGGAAAAGATTGGCTCTAGGCAGATGCTCTGTTTAGCCAGCTTCTTTTCTTTGGAGGGAAAAGAAAAGATGTCAACGCAAACACAAGTCTGTGATTGATGAGATGTTTTAGGGCAGCCGGGAATATTTCCAATTTTAATTTGTTATACCCTTTATGATGAAGAAACTAAGGAGATCCTGAAAGCTTATTTAACTTGCTTAAACTTACTTATTTATTGGCCTCCTAAAGCCCAGATTTTGCCAAGAATGAAATAAAATAATAATAATAAAAAAAAATTCTTCTGTTGAGTTAGGGATTTTGTTTTTTTTTTTTTAATTTTAACTTAATTTTTGAAAGGCATTATTTGCATTGGTACACAGCTGTGCCATCCTGGCATTATGAATAGTATTAATGTGTAGTAATGAGTCCTTGAATATAGTGATTTTTTTTAATTCGACCAGTCGGTCTAGCACAAAGCTGACAATTCCTGTGGGCAATGTCAGCTGTAAGACCAAGAGCACAGTGCCAGTGACCAACATCTGGTCTGTTTTCTTAGAAAATCAGTCTTGATTTTCTAAGAATAACTGAGCACTGTAAGCGATGGGTATTGATTATTTCAGGGGGTGGCTCTCTCCTATTAGACTTGTTTCCTTGCCATTAATAAGAAGACACTCATCAGGAAAAGGGATTTGAATCTTGAACTATCTCACAGGAAGTCTCTGTCACTCATGTCAGTTCAGATCTGCATACATAAATTTATAACATTAAGTCATATAAGAAACAAATTTTCTTTTAGAACTTACATGGATAAAACGGAAAAAATCCTGCTATTTTTCTTTTTATGTCATCACCATATTTTTTCTCATCTAGACAAACCAGTGAAGTCTTCCTAAGACCTTCCCAATACTGCATAAGCTGCCTCCTTTTCCAAACATTAAACTGATTTACTTGATCCTGCCTTAGGAACATATTATTTTTAGGAGTTTTGCCCATTTGGTTTGCAAAACAAATACAACTGTAAAATTAACGTGTTTTGCCTGCTTTTGTGTGTTTAAGACCTCATTCAAAATGAAATCTTTTGGAAGGATCAAAAAATATTTCTCCACTGTATTTCCTGTCTGGGTTTTATTTTTCTCAAAGTTCTCTTTTTAATGGTGTAATAATTCTTATGATACAATAGCTTTCATGTGAAAGAAGGGGAAAAAAAGCTTTGTTTGCTCTGCACATCTAGTATATGCTCTTAATTTTACCTTTCTAATTTTTAACTCATTTGTAGATCTGTAAGGTTTCTTCTGCATTATGAGACAGTGTCATAAGAGGGCACATAAAGGATAATGCCTTGGCTTATTGCAGTTATAAGAAGGAAAACTGATGAGAAGGAACCATGTTACCAGGAGCACCATTGACAGGTAGAGCTCATAGCTCTTTCAGCACTATGGCCAAATGGTGTTTCAGCTGCTAAGCCAGTGCCCCAAACACAGCTTCTCTGAAAATGAGCAACATTCAGCTTGAGCCCTAAGATACGAAAGAACATGGATTGTCTAAGTCTGAAAATCCTCCTTGCGTGAGACATGACAGGTCACGCTCTACTTCCAGTCAAGCTCTGGATCATTGCATTTGACTTCCAGCTTATTACCCATAGTCTGTCTGACTAAGAGGAGAATAATTTCCTCATCACCACATGTGGTATCAATGGCAATTTGATTTCCTGTTCCACCAGCATTGCCTTGCACTCCCAAATTAGAAAGGAATTGTTTATATTTTAGTGTCTCCTGTAATACAGAGTTCCACTCTTCTTTTACAGAGATGTGTTCAGCAAATGTGTCAGCAAATTGCAAGTGTTGTCTGAAGGTGTGGATTCTGTAAGCCCACTTGATAAATATGGAGCTCTCCCTAGACACTTCTCTGCAGCCAACTATTTAAATATTTGAATAAATATTTAATGACTTGATGGGTTTTGTCTTCACTGGTGTGAATTTTCCATTACACGCCAGAGGGATCTAACAGAAGAGCCAAATGGCTTGAATCATGATAACCATGTTGCCAGTAAATGGCAAGCTGTATGTTTTGACTGTCAAAGACATTAAGGAATATACCAGCTGTGAATTATTTCTTCTCCCTGAGTAAGGGGGTTTGCAGGACAATTAAAAATAAAGCCAGATAATCTTGGGCTAGGAATGATAAGGAAGTTGGGGAAAATACTCAAAAGAGCTGAGAAAAGTCCAGAATGAGCTACCTTATGTTTTTTAAAAATATGCATAGTTAGCATCCATAGTTAAGCTACAGACTGGTCTATACACCTTTGAAGAAGAGAGAATGGATGAACCTGAATGAGGACAAAGACTCAGGAAAACCTGCATCTATTTTCCTGGCATACCCAATATTAAATATTCTGAATGTGTGTATGTGGGGGAAAGCTGTGAATTAGCACTCTTAGCAAACTATGGAAAATCTTAGTTAAAAGATGGAGTTTAGAGATGAAAATATCTTGTTAATCCAACTAATTCAGAGTTATCACTCCAGGAGGGGTTCCTTGTGATACTTTATTTTGACTTATCTGGCTTCACTTCAATTCATATCTGCGAGGTTATTACTTTTTCTTGCTTTTTAGGAGTCATGATCATGGAAAGTGGGAATCCAGGCTTAACTGTTAAGAAGTGACAATTGCACCAGAATGCATGGTTCGACTCCAGCAGAATACTTCCTCATCCTTTCATCCATTTAAAATCAGGGTTTTTTTTCACCTTCTCCTCAAATGTTATCATGATTTCTTGCACCTTAAGTACTCCATAGAGCATGCTTAGGTTTTGTTGGTTTTTTTTTCTTTTCTAATTAGCTGTTATCGAACAAGATTCATTCAGTACAAAATAGCTGGGGGTACCTAAGGGGCAGTACCAGTTACAAACCTTCATGGACACAGACTTTATTGAAGTTACGGTTCACACTTTGGTTGGAGCTACAGCATGTATAGATTATATATGGATTTTCAGGTGTGTAATGTTAAATGACTGGCACTGTCCTGTGTACTTTGTAGACCCAAAATAAAAGTGATGAATAGAGGAGGCTATTAAACTATTACTCTCCTGATGCCAAAAGGTGCTGGACACTCAGAGAATTCTGGCCAGACACAGCGAGGGAACCATAGGTGAACTGCCCCTGTGCACCACTCATGTCCAGCTGCTGGCTGGGTGGTGCCATTTGTGGATTGAAGCACAGACTGAAGGAAGGGAGGATCCCACAAAAAAACATGATTCATTTTCCTTTTGCTGGCAAGAGAGTGTACTGACTTACACACAAACCACGAGGAAGACTTTGCTAAAACAAACAAAAAACCCCACATATATATCTCAGGTCAGGCTACCATATAAACCATAACAGAATTTCTTGCAGTATTTATATTTCAGGCTTCAAGGTGAAGTAGGGCAAATTTTACAGATTGACAGGACTATATGATGCTGGTGCCACAAGTTCTGAAGAATCCCAAACATAAAATTGCTAAACTGTGACCTGTAGCAGTAGGACATAGTTTAAACCTTTAGCACTACCAAAGAAATGAAAGTTGACAAAGGTAACTTCAGTCACTGAAAGCATGGTTTTGGATAACGTAGACCAGTAGGTCTAGTTTTTCATTCTGGAAAATCAGTAAAAAACATAATAGAGTAGAATAAACAGATACTGGATAATGCATTACAGGAAGGAACAGTCAATACGGATTTTATCAAAGGAAGTTATGTCTCACAGAGCTATTAGAATACTTTGTAAGTAATATATGTAGGTCCATGTAGTACATATGGACTTTCTACAAGTCTTCAGCAAGATCACTCACCAGAGGTCTTAACCCCCTCCCTGAAAACTCTTAAACCCCCTCCCTTGAAGAAAGAAGACCCTTTGGGGTACATAATTGATAAGAGATAAGGGATGAAAACTTTTAACAATGAAATGAGGTTACTAATATAGCCCCATGAAGGATGCATTACTGCAGGCTGTACTGTTAAATAAACCCATACATGATTTGTGAGGAAAACAGAGAGGTGATGAAGTCTGAAGGTGATTTGGGATACTCAGCTGGAAAGACAGCAATAAGAAGCTGGAGTGTGCTATCACAGTATTAGGTGGCAGGGGCGTAAAATGAAATATAATGTAAAGTACTGCACAGGGGGTAAAATGACAAATCTAGTCAATGGGCTCAAAATTAGTTACCAGAAATCACTTCAGACATGGCTTGCTTTTTATTCTTTTTCCTGAAGCGCCTGCAGATAGTGTCTATTGTCCAGAAGGAATGCTAAGCTGGACGAATTTTCAGTCATGTGACATTTCGTTGTAGTCAAATATTTTGATTGAAAAATCGGGAAGACATGCAGACTTTTCAGAACAGTAATACTGACAGAAGACAGACTTACAGGACAATATATATAAATTGTGTCATTCTCACCACGCAGTGAAAAAAGCAGAGGAAAATTGGATAACATTGCAAAGGTGAAAGGATTCGGGAATACAAATGTGTACATATTTGAATGATTCTGATTTAGGAAAGACATAAAAATGGGCGTTCATTTCTGATCCTGTGAGATACAGATAAAATGCTATGTTTTAGACAATAAATGGCGTTTAATACTAGCCTGGTTAAATATAACATGGATGATAGTATTCTATTTATGTAAGTTTTAACCCTTTTCCTTAGTTTTTTCTCCCAGTATTCCTAAGTTTCCTGTATAGGTGCTGGATCACACTTGAATTTTTTATATTCCCCTGTTTTTTAAGAAGGTCCTTTCTGTGCCATTTTCAGAAGGATCAAGGTTCTCTGGAGGAGGAAAGTGAAGATCAGCATTATCGGTGCCTTATTCAGGGCCTTTCTGTCTGATGTTGTCAAGCTGTCATACACCAAAAAAACCCTGGCAATGACTTTTTTGCACCGGCACTGATGGTGGAAGGAGCAGGGATGCAGGAGGGATTGGCTTCTTGAGGTCTATGTCCTCACTCAGGGCTGTCCCCTAGAAATGTCCTGGCTACCTCATTGCTGCAGCCCATGCACAGTGCTGGGTGGGCAGGTAGCATCAAGGAGCGGTACACACCCTCAGAGACAGAAAATGCTCAGTTTTCCCAAGAACACCCTCTGTATATGAAGAGTCACAGTGGAATGGATACTGTTTACTGTGCTCTGCCCTTTTGGCTAGGTAGTACTACCAATTGAGAGTCATCTTTTCTCCTGTTTCTTGATTTTTACTTCTCCTGCTTGCTCTATCCCTTTGTCATCAGTTCAATAGTGGAATGTGCTCTACATGTTTGAAAGGCATTATCTTGTGTAAATCAAAAGCTCAAGGGTTGCAAGTGCTTTGCAGTCTTTGTATAGCAGCGAGTGAAACCTGGTCTACTGCTGCAGCAGAACCTCTGGAAAGGGAGGAAAAATAAATCAGAAAATTGTTTCTGTCTGGTGAAGCAGAAAAAAAACCTATGGAAAGAATTTCCCTTCATAAACTGTAGATTGCAATTGTAGTTTATTGAGCCCAGAACAAAGATTTGATATCTATTTCCTTTCTATTACAGCTCATGAACTCACAACTGGAATTTGCTTTTTATAAAAGAATAAAAGGAGAATAAAAATAAAATAAAAAGTGGAGTGAGCCTGCCCATAAACCAGTATTGGGGTCTTTAAAGTTCTATTGTAATTGGAAATTTTAAACCTATGTAGAATCATTACTGTGCTGAAATAGCTGGAATAAGACATTTACAACATAAGAGTTAAACAAAAATAAACACCAGAACTATAGGGTAGGAAGTTACAAATTGAAGCATTCAGTTTAAAAAGGATTATGGCTAACATAAAATAGGCCTTTCACTTAACACTGCTCTGCTACTTTGGCAACTATGAATCGAGACAATTGTGACTATAAAATGCTATGAGCAAATTCAAGTTATAGAATAAATAAGATGAGAAAATGAACTTTGTGAGGAGTCCTTAGGCTTGCTCCTGTCCCAGCAATGATGATACAGGGAAGAAAACCAGAACAAGCTCCTTAAAACTGAGTGACAAGGACACAGACATCTGCGTCTCTTGGTTTACCTTCAGTTCTTTCACTCTGGGATCTAGGCCATTTTTTCTCAAAGAAGAAGGAATAGCTCTGGTTTCCACTGAGAAAATAGTGCACAGACCCCACAATGTTAGCTGAAGGCCAGTAGGTCCACACAGGTAAATACCAAAGGGACTGCAGCTTTCCCAGGCATTTTTCTCTCCTCTTTGCCCTCCTGAGTGACCCAGAGAAACAAAGGAGGAAGAGAAGTAAGACAACTAAAACCAAGGCAGACCTATCAAAGAGGTAGAAACGGAGACGTTGGGACTCCTATAACTGTGTTGGTTGCCCCTTGCAGGTGCATATCAGGTCACTGGAGCCCATGGGGCTAATTCTGACCTAACTTCATGTGATATGGCACTGATGTTACCTTGCAAATAGCTGTGATGTGTTGCAAGATCAGAGTGATACCCTGACTTAACTGTTTAAGCTTTGAGAAATTCACTAAAGATACTTATGAACGCTAAAAGAAAATCTGTTGCAGTGACAAACTTTATAGCCTTTATCTACATCATTTATGCTTTGAAGCACGGGGTTTCATTTGTCCCAGGGTAAAAACATTGCTTTGTAAGCATTCATATTTTAATTCTTTAGAATTTATTACAGGGCTGTGAAAGAAGCAGCATGTGAGATAAATGGAGTGACAAAAAATATATGGAAAGAACCTGTGATTATTAACTGAAAAAATTCAGTATAAATTGTAGTTCCACCACTGTGACTATGCTGATTTATGCTAACTGAAGCTGGGGTGGTTTGCTTGCTTGTCTTACTTTCATTTAAAAAGTAAAATATTAATTTCTAATCCTCATGTTTGCAGAGAAGCGCTTGAAAACATAAGTGTATCTAATTGTTTGAAGAAGCATAAGTAATGCTTTATGCTTATAAAATAAGCATAATGTAATTATAAGACAACTTTATGGTATTATTATTTAATCTTGTGGTTTTGAAAAAAACCCCTATTTTTTCCAGAGTATTTTGAGAATTTGATAGGAGCTTTGTATAATGGTAGTTTCCTCTGTGTTTTTGAGTATCATTCAAATAGTGCCAAAAGATAGCAAACATTACTTAAGGTAAGAAATTTTTAGCGTAAAAATTAGGCAAGCTTGATGGTAGCAGATACAGTGAATGTAGTAAATGAATTACTCTTTGCTCATCTGGAGAAACTGATTGATTGCATCCTGTGCAAAGACTCAGAAATTTTTGAAATTTTGAAATTGGAAATATATTTTTTCCAGAATTTCACACCCAAAATAGTTGAAAACTCCTTTGATTGACCAGAAAGAAAAGAATTGAAATCCATGATCACATTGGAATTGATTACAAACTTTTAATTCTTTTCAGGAGGATTTTTTTCTGACCAATTTAACATTGTAGAATGTGCTGGTTTGGTCATAGTAGATACTGAAGTCTCCGTTCCTCAGCCAGATACAGAACAAGAAGCAGCAAGTGCAATTTACCAAAACCTTTCTTACTTCTATGGTTTGCTTGTAGTGGTGATCTGCCAATGTTCACTGAGTTACTGGATTTGCTGCTGTATGTATGCCTTTTTACGAGGGATGTGGTTTTTTTCTGGTTTTTTATGAGCAATTATTTTCTCATAATTTTCAAAGGATGCAAACATGGGAAAAAGTGAAAATTGGAGGAATGAAGAGCTCAAATGGGATGCGGGGAGCACGAGACCTTTGTGCTGCACCTCAGCATGGCTGTACTGTGTTTGTACATGGTGTTCTTGGGGGCACTGGTCAGGAGAGGGGTAAGACTAAACCTCTTCTGATACTTCCATGCCTGTCTTCTTCACCATCTACCTGGCATGCCAGAAAGTCCCAGATACCATGTAAATACTCTGTGAAATTACAAAGATTGTTGCAAATGAGCAAAACATCTAGACTTCTCTACCTAAAATTCTTAAAGAATAGTCAAAACTCACACTGAGATAGCTGTAGGTCCCTTCTATGCACAGTCGGGTACTCTGTAGCTGGGAGAGAGCAGCTACAAGTGATCAGGCATTTCTGCTGCAGCTCTTTGTTATCCAGTCCCTCCACATAGATTTGGTTTTTCCTTCTTTTTTCTTTTTTTCTGGAGGACATCCCAGTTTTGCTGAACCCAACAGCTATCCAGCAACAGGTTGCATCCAGGGGGTTGACTTGCCTCTCTCAATGCCAAAGAGTATTTAGGCCTCAAAGAATGGCTTAAAAGCAAATGGTATTTTTGGGGTGACAAGCTTGAAGAATTGCTCACAAGTCAGGCTGCCACAGGAGGCAGGTGGCCTCCCCAGACCTCAGTGCTATGGGAAAGTGGAATGAAGGCAGAGGTTTTGCAGGTGTAATGGGTCTTAAGTTTTGCCCGGATAACAGGTAGCTTAGTCATTCTGTAGATACTAGGTGAGACAAAGTTCATGCATGGAACGAGCTATATGAAACCCTACAAAACAGATGAGATCATTTAGAATGCTGCCCGAGAGAGTGGTAGGATGTAGAGGCAGCTCTTTGAATGACTACTATAGCCGTTCTTGCCCACTCAAAGTACAGTAAAACTATCTTTAATTCAGCTATACACTGCAGCCTGCAATGTCCTCTGTTGCTGGACCTCTGCACTGGGTGAGTTCAGAAAAAACTTATGTGGGTGCCTGGAGTTATTAGATCTTCTGCTGGGAATTCTCATTTCAGTGGATTTTCCCTGTATTAAGCAGGAAAAATCCTAGAAGTTCTCACTAAATGAGAAAAATATGTTGCCTTCAGCTCTGCTTGCGGTCAGGTGGCACTGCTCAGGCAGAGGGGCTCCTCCACACTGAAGTGCGGGTCTGAATCCAATGTGGAATGAAAAGTGATTTCTGGCAAAAAATAAAACTTAATTTTGACCGCTATTTCCCATACTGGTTTTCTTTTTGAAAGCATAAATAAATAAACCATCAGTCAGTGTCTGCAGGTTTTTTGTTTACACCATTTTTGTTTTAAAAATGAAAAAAGGTGCTGAAGAATTAAAACCATCTAATTTGTAAACATATCCCAGTAACAATATTGGAAACTTTTCCAACATTTTCTCTTACTTCTCTTGAATGTCTTTGTTGCGTTATAGCTTATGCATCAATTTATCTGCATCTTTACCCGAATTTGAAGCCAGTAATACCAGACTGAAGTGTAAAATTTGGCAAGTGGCATATTTCATAGGGACACCTTCAGTCGTGAGTGTGGGGGTCTCCAGTGTCACTTGTGAATCTTAGTGACATCTGCCTTTCCCTGTTCTCCCTCTGCTGTGTTTTTTTGCGAACTGTTCTGTAAGAAGTTGGGCTGGGAATATTGAGCCAAGTTTGTGTAGCAGCACTTTTCACAGAGAGGAAACGGCTCAATGAAAGGTAAATGAAAGAAGTGTAAATGCTCCATCCCTGGCAGTGTTAAAGGCCAGGTGGGACAGAGCCTTGGGCAACATGGTGTAGTGTGAGACGTCCGTGCCCGTGGCAGGGGTTTGGAACTAGATGATGTTAAGGTCCTTTCCAACCCAAACCAGTTTGCGATTCTATGATTCTAAAACTTCTACATTTCTGACACTGCTGTGGCTACAAGAGCATAACAAGCCCAGGCACAGCTGCAGACAGCAGCATGGCTTCTGGCACCAGAGGTTTCCACGTGGCTTATCATGACTTGCTCTGAATTTGCTTAACACTGATGATTGCTCTACATTTCTAGATGGGATACTCTCTAATTGTTCAGATCTCTGGGCCTTATTTCACTTATTTTTATCCATCCCTGAGCCCTCCCTACCCACGCAAACACCCGGGGCTATGTGTTGGGATGGTATCGCTGTGGCTCTGCTGCCTTCCCACATGCAGCTCTGTGCCCACAGCTGCACCTGCCACGGGGCTGCTGGCTAAGAATAGTGCCCCATTAGCTGGAGATACCTCTAAAGTGCTGCCGGAGAAAAACAGATAGCAAGCAGCTCAGCACTGCTGAGGGTCACAGGGGAAGCTCAGGGCTGAAATAAAGAGCACGAGGCTTTAAGGGTGCCAGCGGGGCTCTTTGAAAGCACTATCTCCTTTCTGTCCATGTGTCTACTTCCCAGCGTCAGTGTGCTCCAAGTGCCAAAGGGCTCACCAGGAGATCCATGGTGAGTTTGAGGACAAGATGACAGCTGGGTTAATGAACTCAAAACCTGATCTTTGGCTAGGGTTGCTGTCAGGAGGAAGGGCTTGTTTCAGTGGCATAGTGACTGTAGGATGAAAAGGGCCAGGAAGAAGAGGGAAAGGCGAGATGGTGTCTTGCTCGGTAATGCAGTTTCCTGTTGGGGGAAATGCTTCTCATCCTGTGATGCTCTAGAAAGACTCCCACTGAGCAGAGCAAACAGAGCTTATAGGACTTGGGATTTATTAGTGCTCTATTGCCCTTTTAAAGCTTTGATGCCTGTCCTGTGTTGGGACAGGCTCTTTCAGATTCCCACTGAGGATGCATGTGGTATCCACATGTTGGGTTACAGGCTGAATGCTTGATCCTCTTCTCCTCCCTCATATTTTGCTTTCCATGGGAAGGGTGGCTCAGATGTGTACCCTTGCAGGTCCTTTCTTTGGGGGTCAGGCAAGTGTCCAAGCTGAGCAGTAAATACGAATTCTCCCACCAAGACTATGATCCAGCCTGGACCCCTCACTGTAGATCTGGTGCTCTTCCTGCAGAGTGATTCAGAGGGTTGTTCACCTGGTGCACAGTGTACAGGATACACCCACCACACATCCTGGGGCCGGTCTTGTGGACCAGACTCAGGATGGCTTTTGCCTCAGAGTTTCACGTCTGCAGGAGACAAATAACAGTTTCAGGCTGCCCTTTTCCTTGATTTATAGTTTTGGCTCATTTCCGAGTCCTAACGATAAGTCTGCTTTTGGTTTAAGCTATTTGGCAGTTTCTTACAATTGATAGATTTATCAGGCCAAGGGAAGACAATCAATTTACATTTCAATAAGTGTACTTGCAAATGTTTTTTTTGTCCTACCAGACACAGAAGTGCAAGGTGTGCTGCTATTCATTCACTCTCATGCATTAACTGACTGCAATTCCCTTTTCCTTACTCAGGACTTTGAAATCTGTTCTCATCTAAAACTCCATTGCTAAAAATTTGTAATCAGCAAAGGAGAAGGGGTAATGGTTTTAAACTACAAGGGGGGAGATTCAGGCTGGATGCAACGGAGAAATTTTTTTACAGTGAGGGTGGTAAAACACTGGGACAGGTTGCCCAGAGAGGTGGTGGATGAGCTACCCCTGGAGACATTCAAGGCCAGGCTGGATGTGGTTCTGGGCAACCTGATCTAGTTGAAGATGTACCTGCCCATGGCAGGGGTTTTGGACTAGATGAATTTTGAAGGTCCCTTCCAATTCAAACTATTCTATGTTTCTATTCCTTCTACTGACAGAAGTATGGTAAGTCCAGTATGATAGGGTATTTATTTCCCTTTTTTTGTTTTTTAAACTTAAGACTATAGATATTTTTGAACACTACCTATGTGTTATCCAATGGTCTCGTAAGTTGGTGTTCCTGCCTTTTAGAAATGGTAGTTTTATTTACATATAGAAATAATTCAGCTATAAAGGCTTCAAATCGAATTGCCCCATTCATCCACTCTGAAATAATTTATTCTTACGACTAAAATCATTGCAAAGACAAGTGATCATTTATATTTTTTACATAGCTAGTTACACTGTTTCACAGACACAACAAGATGACATCAGTAGCACGTTGCACTTGATAAATCAGTGTGTTCAGGTCTTGGGCACATGGTTTTGTTACAGCAATTCAGTGTGCATCAGCTGAGTGAGGATTGGCAGCAGCTAGCTCTATTCTTAGCTTGTGCAAGTGTAAGGTAAAACACCTTAGGGAGAAAAAGAGGTAGATGAAGAACCATCTCCTTAGTGGTTCCTGTGTCTCAAGAGGATGGGGCAAACTTTTAAAATGGCAGTAACTTGATTGTGTTTGAGCCCAAAAGTTTATGGAAAGGGAAGCTGAGTGCTTGAGAAAAGACGCCAACTCTGTGGATGTGAGAGGACAGCCAAGCAGATTAAACATGGTGAGCCATCAGCCTCATGACTTTAAGTTTCTGCTTCCTCTACAGTGAGAATATATGTCACATAGCTACTTGAATATAAAAGCTATTGCTGTGCACCTAAATGGTCCTGATAAAATGGAAAAGTGGATAATACACAGGTGTTTGTGCATTTGTGTTAGAATTTGTGAGCAATGCCTGGAGACCCACCACTTCAATGCTCCATTGAAAAGACATCCACAGTAGAAAACCAAAACACATATAGCAAGGCTACGCACAGTACTAGGCTCAGGTTGAGCCCTCTATCTGGAGAGAGAAAGAAGGGCTCTTTTCAGCCTGAGTGAAGCTGATGATCCTCATCCTCCTTCAGTAGTGTGCCTTAATGAATAAATCACAGGTGTATGGCAAAAGAGGCAAAGCAAATTGGTCCTATTTTGGCTGATACGAAGAAAACTGTTTCTGTGAGAGCTTCCTGTCTCATGTGCTGGTGTTGGGTCAGTGGACCCTACATCCCAAACTGGACAAGTGAACTCGGGTGAGACAACCAACCTTTGTTTTCTGAACCCAGGCACTTAGTCATCGGTAATTTAGAATGGGCAAGTGAGCCAAAACACTTCATAAAGCAGCGTTTTTTTTTGTTCCTCAGCTATTGCATCTGTTGCTTTTCCACAACCACCTTAATATTAAAACGCTTCTCTTGGCATTGTGCCAGCCATGGGAGAAACAAGCTGGTTGAAAGTAGCCACATGCCAATCACAGTCATAGGGCTGCTCTACACACATTGAAATATCTACCTTACTGAAATAAGCCACCGCAGCTCTATCATCCGGCAGCCAAAACCTCGTGATTTGCATGCACCAAGACAATTCAAGGTTTATGTGCACAGAAACCCTGCTAGGCAGAGATTGAGATCTGAGGAGGAAGCACTCTCTGCCAAAGGGAAGAATTTTTTTTTCCTGTGGCACGAAAAATAACAAAAATTGAGCTATTTAATTAGATACCTAAATATGGGACTGGGTTGATCCATTTATTTGCAAATATCCTGGAAAACTATCTGTTAGTTTCTGTATCCTGGACTTTGGGACAATTGCAGCTAGTGTTTTGCTTTTGGGATGGGTTGTGTACGCAGCAGTTTCGAAAAAAAGAAGAGAAGAAACACATGGCCTGTTTTTCAGACATGGCTGGGATATGTTTGTGCCTCCACATGTGGTACCAATATGTGTTGTTACTTACATCCTTCTTATCCCACTGCCTGCTGAGTACCTGCTGAAATAGCTGCTTAACCAGGGAGCACTGCAGCATGCTGCCTCTGTGCCTGCATGCCTGGGTGTTTGAGAAGTTAATTCTTGACATCCCTGGCAAATGTCAACACTTTCAGTCAAACTTCTTCATATTAACATTATCTCTGAAGCTTCTTTCTCGCACTCCTTTTTCAGCCTCACCAAAAGAAAACACTGAACTATCTTTTGCATCTTCAGGAATGGATGGGTCTCTTTTACATGGGAAATAAAGAGCCTGTCAATTTTAGATGGCAAGAGTCAAAGGACATGCAGGCTGCCACACTCAAGGCATCTCACACAAGGCAACTGCATGAATTTAGCAGAAAGATTAAGGAGTAAAACAAATACCTAAAGCTGTTGCACAAATTTGACCCAGTGCATAAAGACACCGGTCAGAAGCCCTGATTTCTACTGTAAATAGCCTGCACAAGCCTACATTGGATGTTATTCTGAGTAAAATAACAATGAAAAAGGAAAATGGAGCCAGAGAGTTTCTCAGAAGGGTGTCTAGTTCTTCCCTTTATTTAAAGCAAATTTACCTATGTCAGAAATCAACCCAGAGTTACACATGCCTAGCCCAGAGGTTTGCAATCCACCTCTAAAAGGGACCAGGGCTCAGAGACTGTGGTGGCAATGGTGTCTGCAACTGTTCCTCCAGCCCATGCCTTGCCTGCACATGGCAGGGTGCTGCTGCCTGGTTGCACCACACCGCTGTGCCAGTGCCAAGCTGCTTGAGCTCTGCGAGCCACTGCTGTTGTGGCCATCTCTTCTTTGTAAGGTTTCAGCAAGTGAAGGGATGGGGGCTGCTGCTGCAGTGGGGGGATGCTGGTGAGTAGAGTGATTAATGGTAGTATGGAAGTGTAATGGGTGTGGGGTCTTCATTTGGGTGGGTGAAGCTATTTGGTGCATGAAAGAGTTGTTATGGGCAAAAGGTTTAGAGCTGAGAAATTAGAAGGAGAAGATAAACTGTAGAGACAGGGTACTGATATGAGTTTATTGTGGGAGCACCTTCCTCCTCATGCAGTGTACTGTGTTAACAAATATAGCTGCGTGAAATTAAAGAGGCTCACAGGGAAGGAGGTTGCCTCTGTATGTCATCTGATACTGCTGTTGGTGTTGATGGTGGGGCCCATGAGTGGGTTTAGGTTCAGCATGTTCTTAGACACCTCCAGTGACAGAGGGGTTGCTTCTGTCCTGAAAGTCTTCTGGTACTTCACTAGGACATATCTTTCACCTTTGCCTTGTTCAGGAGGCAATTTATAGACTATCCTTACACTAGTCTCCAACTAATGTCCAGTCTGATTGCGGTGAGGTGGTCTTCTTTGCTTGAATGCAAAAAACATCATATATAGCATCTGGTAGGATAAAATATGGCCAGAAAATGGCTTATTTGCTGAAACAGAGCACAAATCAATTTAGGTGAAAACAGGCAAAGTGAAAAAGACCTTTCTTTGAGAGTCATTAAAAGTCAATGAGAATAAAAAAGCAGGATGCGTTAAAGTCAGCTGGCTGTTACCCAGCAACAGTATCTGACAGCCCCACTCCCAGGGACATGCTGCTTCTGCCTATGCTGATCTTTTTCAGGTTGATCTTTTGTGCAAATGAAATGTACATTCTTCTTTTCTCTCATTTCTGCCCAGCCACCTCTGAAGTACCATGACAGAGGCACTTCACTGTGCCTCTAGCTGAACCTGGTACAAAGATCTGACGGTGTGCAGTCTGAGGCTTGAACAGGTTCACCTTTTCTTTGAAAACCCATTGAAGTACTTTCTTGGTGCAATCCTCGGAGCGCAATCCTTAGAGTCATCTACTAGGAACTGGCAGGCTTGACCCCAGCTTCTCTTCCATCTAATGCAGCTAAAATGAATATATGTTTTTCATCCCTGGTAAGAGCTGTCAACCTAACCAGATCAGGGCAGGGGCTGGTTTGGATGATCTTTTTAAGGCTCAGTCTGCCTAAATACATCCTACTAACCTGCAAGAGGCAGTAGCCTGACTGCTTCAGATCTTGCTCCACAGTTACCACCGTCTCTAGACTATACCAAAGAAACAGTGAAGAAGCCATCCATAGGTCAAAGTCCAGCTAGGCTGATGGAGATGTATCACCTTGAGCTGCCCTCCCAGCAGAGATCAGTCTGGGCTCATCACACACCAAGTTGTTGCAGACATACAAAAATCCTCTGAGAGCTCTTTGAATTGCAGTCTGCATGGGAAACCACAGTATTTCAGCCCCTTTCCTCCCGTATCCCTGCAAAGCTTTGTAAGGGCTGTTTTCCCATGCTTGCCCTTCTTTCTTGAGCACCCTCACTGTCCTAAACTGTCGGTTGCAGCTCGGGGATGTATGTAGTGGTGCCAGCATCTGCATAATGCTCAGCTCAAAATGTGCCTTGGGTAATTCTAGAAAATTATCATGTCTGAGCAATGCGACATTTGCAGCTAGACTGAAAGGCATGCTGGCATGTCTGCTTTCCTGGGAAGTCAGTGTTGTTTGTAGGGAGCACAGAGAAACAGGGCGGCTCTTAACTTGTGCAGAGCCATCTTGTGTAAGTTCACTGAGAGACAAAGTGCCAGTAACATAGCTGTGCTGTGACTCTGGACTTGTGCAACACCAGCACCGCAAGTGTTTTGGACAAGTGATGGCATCATGAAGTCTGTCATACTAGTCTTGTGCCTTGCTCCAGGTCCTGACTGGTCCTGGGCCCCTCTTTCCAGTGCTCCTTCCCATAGACACAGCAGACACACCTATGGGTTCTTTCCAAAAAAAAACCAGGTGAGGCTAAAGCAGGTCATGTCCTTTGCTGCATTCCCCAACATCTGCCCCAGATCACCTGTCTCCCAGTATCTTGGTGCCAGCTTGGTGCTGGTGCAGGCGTGGGGTGAAAGGGACATGCCAATAAGACTCCTGGGGCAAGCACAGATGTTGGGGATTCAAACAGCTTCAGATTTTTTTCCCTGAAGATCTTACCAGAATTGCAGACAAGACAATTTAATTTTGACATGGTGCCATTTTCCAGTGGAGCAGCTTTCTGTTCAGTCCTGCCCTAAAACAGAGCAGCACTGGGGGCAGCTGTACAGCCAAGCGTGTAGCTGAGCCGTTCTGCACCTTGCTTGAGCTGACCTGGTAATAGGGGAAAGACTATGTGGAGCAGAGGACCCAGCTGACAGCAGATCCTGTCCCTATGCAGTGGAGGGAAAAAATGATAGGGAGGTATGGACCTATGTGCGAGTGTCAACAGAGGGCTGCTGTTTTGTTTTCCCTCCCTGGACACTTATGCATGCAGTGAATTTGTGAGTCACAGGATGGCAGCCCAGCAGATCGACTCATTTGCCCAGTACTGGAATAAGCTAGTGTGCAAGCCTGAAATGGTGAGCTGGCTCTGTTTGCTCAGCTGACAGCAGTGCAGCAGTTTTCTAAATCCACTGCATCCCTTACAGCAAAAAAGGAGGAAATGTAGCAACCACCAAGAGAAAATACAGAAACTCTGTATTGCTCTTTCCACTAAATATGCCCAAATGCAGGCAGACAGCTCTCTCCCCTTATTTCCCCAAGCACAGAGTGTTCGCTTTATCCGGTGATGTAACAGATTGCTAAATAATAGACAAACCTGATATGAACTCTCCTACTTATCTCTGTGCTGTGGAAGAATGTGGAAGAATCTTGGTGCATTTTTCACTTGATTTTAACATCTTTACCACGAGCAATATGCCACTGCCCTCTGCTGGAAAAGCAAGAGCGGTCGTGCCAGGCAAGCGGGAAAGAAAACCAGAGTAGCATTTTGTAAATGCGTAATATTATTGCATTTACTGCACTTGGAACTGCAGCACTGCAAAATGCAGGATGACAGGGACAGCGGGATCCCTGTGCCCTTTGGGCAGAGCAGGATGCACTCCCCTACTACAGCCCTCTTCCGTTGCTTCAGTGAGCTCCCAGGACAGGAAAAGCCTGGCAGTGACAGGAAAAATCATACCAGAGTTATCAGCATTTGTGCTTTCTCATACACTTCAGAGAGGAGAACGGAATACTGCTGGGATTTTTGAGAACTCTTCTATCTAAAGCTGTTTTTTGAGAACTCTTACGACAATAGTCTGGATGCAAAACACCCAGTCTTGGCTATTTTGTACATGCTAAAGTTCCAAGCTGGCATATATAAGGTAGGTCATTCAATACACCTCGAGAAAACCATGCCATTCACATAGCTGTCAGATGCCTTTTGTTACATATCACCACAATGTGCTGCCTTCGTAAGTACTAAATCTGAGCTTAATCTTAGACCAAGAGCAGCATTGGTTTCGAGCAAACAGATGTATCTGAGGCATGCCTATCTTTCCAGAAAAGGTTTCCATAAGATTTATTTAGCTATTTCTGGTTTGGTACTTGAACCTTATCAGACTGATTTCTCATCATGATGGGGCATTAGGTTCTTCCTAAACTCACAGATAGCATTGTTAGGTTAGTCTCCAAGCACGGAAATAGTGGAGTTGCTGCCTTGAAGAACCATAGCAGATCTTCAGCTTAAAGCTGGAGGGTCAAAAACATTAGTTTTAATTGATAGTGCACAAATAGCCATAGCAGTGTGTTCCACCTACTCCAATGGTCTGCCTATATCACTGGTCAGGGTAACATCCTGTGGAAGGGTTGAGAACTCATGTAGAAAGTGTAAGAAGATGCAGCACAGGCCTTGACAACTACCCTTTCCCTTTCAGTCTCTCTTTATTTCTCTTCTCCTTACCCTTCCCCTAGCACTGCAGCAAATGATTGTCCTGAGGATGGGAGTGCCAGGATGGGGTCAGGAGATCTGAAAATTAAATGGACTGAGTGACCAAAGACCAGCTAAGCAGTGAACGCAAAAGCCTCCTTAGCATAGAAGCAGCTGGAGCACTGGGCGTGAAATGGCTGTTCCACAACCTGGTTTGCATGATTGCTTTCCCTGACATTAACTTCTAAGCCCTCTGCCTAATTTGCTGACCCATATATAGTTTTAGGTCTTTATATATAGTAAGTGCATAACAACTTTTTTTATAATGGCTCCATGAATGACACACTGTTGCCCTGTAACTCAGTAGCTGTCCCTGTGGTTACATAGATGTGTCTGATTATAGATCAGGCTTTCAAAAGTAATAAAATGAAGTGGCATTTTATGTAACTTCAATGGGTTACAGTAGGAAGCTGTTAAAAGTAGAGGCTTAAAATAAAATTGTTCTTGATATTTTAAAAGTGATGAAATGAGGAGAAATATAAATCCACCCCCAAACACTGCAGATCACTCTTTACAAGTTTGGCATCTGCCAAGATCCTTCTTGGGGAAAAAAACCTGGCTCCTTCCCTCAGAGGGTCCGCCCACACTGTTCAAAGCATAAAGCTCAAGGGTAATGTTCACTGTCCACAGGCACATGGACAGATCATTCACAGGCACACTCACCATCCTCATTAACAAATGCCACTTATCACACGGGTTTTTTTGATTGCTTTCTAAAAAGTATTACTGCTGTCTTCATATTCTGTGCACTTTCTGTGATAAGACTGAAATATAGGGGAGCAGAGCTGATATAGCCAGTTCAGCCAGTTTCTGCGTTCTTTAAAGGTAAATATTTGAAGCTAGGCCATTACTGTGTTAAATTTAACGTTTATACATTAGTGTGCACTAATCAAGTGATTAGCTGACTATAATGTTTCAGCAGTGGTCAGTCAAAGTATGATTACAAGTAGAATCAAGTTACTGATAATGAGAGAATATAGTCAGCTGGAAAGAAACACATGAACAGAAATAACTCCAGAATTTTAGATTATTCATTTGTGTTACCTCTAGAAGATCATCCCAGCATATTGTCTGTTGCCTTGATTTTCCTTTCATTTCTATGACATGGCTGTTGCCATAAATAAATGAACTTGCATAACTTTCAGATCATTCACTGATGTGGCACTGAGTAAATCATGAAAGGAAAAATTATATTCTGCAAAATGCATTCCTCTGATGAGATGAAGTAAGTCTTGCACATTTATTTCCAACATTTTGGCTAGGCATATACCTGTCTCACATACTTAATAAACACAAGATTATTTTCCAGAATTCCACTGAATGATTTTTGCCATTAAACACAAAAAGGAAAATAAAAAAATTAAAAAAACCCAACCATTCACTATTAAAAGACTTTAATTACTTGGAACACTAACATCAAGAATGTTTACTTGAAAATATTTCTTTCCACTTTAGTTCATCTTCAAACCTGTTACACTATATTCCACTGACTAATATTACAAATTATACTGACATGTTTCCTCACACTTATAAAAGATAGAACTACAGTAAATTGTTTCACAAGGTGTTTGGAAAAAACATATAAGAAATTATTCTCTCCCTCTTCTTCTATGATGAAGCAGAAGCTCAGTTTTAACGTACAAGAACAGTCATTATAGAGCTAAATATATTTGACATATTTAACCTCACAAATAAATAAATATATACAGGGGAGGTTACAGCATGTCAACTACAAAGTGGAATATTACATTGTAGAACTGAGAGCATTCAAGAGCATCTAACTGACACAGTTTAAGATTACTACATGGTAGTAAAAAAAAAAAGGAGAAAAAATAATTCAGCAAAAATATAGGTAGCTATACATTAAACTAATAGGTTACAGCTCAGCTTCAGTCAGGATACGGTGTTTGCTTTTTATTTATATTTTACTAATCTGTTACATTTTATTGATTCCTCATTTTTCAGGAATGTCTGGTCATCCTTCACTTCTGAACACCTTAATCAGGTAGAAATCTCACAGTAAGCTGCATGTGAACACTATTATCTACAGTAGGTAAGCAAGTGGGATGATAAATATAAGTTCAGTAAATGCTCGTACATAATCTCTCCCTAAATCATTTCCCTTACTAAAGATGATCTGACAACACTCATCTCTGTTAATAATTAGATTTTAAGTTAATCAATCAGGTTGACTTTCATTCACACCACCATGTAAGTATTTGCAGTTATGAGACTGAGGTCATTATGGTCCATGTAGTGACTGCGGTCAGATGGACAGAATACCATCAGGGCATCCTCCTTCCACCAGGGATTTGCAGCCAAGGAAAATACACCATTTGTGCAGTCACAGCATTAAATGATCTCTGCACATGATCACAGCATTAAGTGATCTCGTGCAAAGAGCAAAGAGAGGCACAAATCCACATCCCTAATCACTGAACATCCACCTGCTTGGCAACTGAAAAATCTCAGCACAACTTTCTGGTCCCTTCTGAATACTATAAATAAATACCTGGCTAAAATAATTTTGGTTAAAAAAAAAGAAAAGCCTTTTCAAAAATGAAAATTTCCATGAGGAAACATTCTCCTCTGAAAACAGTATTTAAAAACACCTTTGCTGTTTTGGCCTATTCCTTCAGCAACATGTGCAGTTACAATTGTTATAAAACTTGTCATGGGGCAAGACATGCTTTCTGGCAGTCATGGCCACATGCTAATGTGTCACACATTTATTAGAACAAGTTCTTTTATGTTCTTGTTCTCTGCACACAAACAACTCAATGTCGCTGTGCACACAGTATAGCTATGTGAAATTCCCCAATGTTGCCTAAATGCTGTTTAAACTCTGTGCCTCAACCTCAATCAAGTCAACCAACAGAGGGGCAGGAGAGGAATACTGATACTGATAACATTATGTGCCCAGAAAGATGTTATTTATTTATTACTGGTAAATGTATTCCAGGTTATTCTAATGTTGCAATGCCATCTGATGGAGGTGTCTATACATACAGCAATCTGAAGTACAGAAACTGACAAATGAACCCATGGGTTTACAAAGTATTCATCTTGCATTTAAATACTTACGTTTTAGCACCGTTCATTTTAAGACTGTGGTACACATTGTGGTTTCCTGTCATTTTACTGTGTGCATTATAAAAACGTGTGGAGAGAGTCCTACATACATATTTATACATCTACATATAGCTGCATGTCTTCTATTTTGTTTAGTGAAAAAGAATATTAAACATAGAATTGACTGGAGATGCCCTGTTTTATACATACCGATCAATAAACGTTGAAACATGACTTTGTGTAAACTTTGGATTTACCTGTGTACTTGTTGTGCACAGATGCAAATGATACATATGACTGTGTTTCCATATATATCAATGGGTTTAAAATCTGCAAAAGTTACTAATGACCTCCATGACTTTCTCAGCCAGCACATTTATGTAATACGTGTATTTCTTTGTACATGGATATAATATAGCCTGAATTTACAGCACATACTCTTTTGGCAAGCAAGATTTGCATGATTAGGTCTATTTAGTGAAAAATGGTTTAAAATAACCCTTTAACACTGGTGGTAGGGTTTTTCACTTATGAATAAAGAACAGACAGCACTAGACAGTAAAGAAGCAAGAATCTAACAAGTGTCATAGGGAAAAATACGTATTTTTCAACAGAAAAAGACCATCAGTAAACTGCTTTTCTGTACTGCATGTCACGTCTGTTATTTTCATCAGGAGTTAAGACTCGCTTCTGTCTGGACTATATAATTTAGAGATAGGCTTGTGGCTCTTCAGTTTTAAGAAATATTTACACAGGATTACAATTAGCTGTCCAGGCATCATGTTGGCTGGCGCGCATTTAAAAACAGCTCAATACCATAGTGGAAAAATTGACTTTTTCCACAACAGTAAAAAGGTAGAGAAATCAGTCCTTGAGTGGGAGCTGTTAACAGGAGAATATTATAAACTGGGAAAAAATAACTAAACAGGTCACATTTTATGACATCCAGTACTGGCAGTTCAAAAAAGACTTTCTGTCTTCCTTCAGTTTAAAAAATTCAGAAGCCCAGTTAGAACTTTGTGCTGTGACTGAATGTGTCGGACATGATGATATTTTTATAGAAGTTGTTGGAGTGAGGATTACAGTATCCCTTGACCTTGTCAATAACCTGGTGGACAGGGATAATTGATGTCTGTTCTCCATCATCTTGGGCAAATTTTGAAGATGGCTTGTCAAGATAAACATTCTCTAGAAAGGGGAAAGAGCAACAACAAGAAGTTAGAGCTCATAGTTTAACAGGTCTAACAGTGTCATTCCCACATAGTTATGCCTTCATTTGCCACTACTGGCATTATCTAAATACATTAATTTACTGTTGATGCTTTGAATCTTACAAACTAAAAACATTTTGATGTTTTTAGCACTGGAATAGGGGTTACCTCCTTAACATCTGGTAAATCACATCTCCACACAATAAAGTAGGGGAAAATGACAATAAAAGGATTTAATTATTTCAGTAGCTGAGGTTTTAGGGTAGCACAGAAATAATGCACTCTGTGCAAAATATACCAGAAAATGACTTGCATCTTAAAGCAGACAGCCAGACTGAAACTGGCCTAAACTTTGACTTGCTGAGCATCCCTTTGTTTTTTCCATAATATAGAGGGTACTGAACAACAGTGGGGAGAAAAAGATGCAGAAAACTGGCACCCCCTCACATTTCAGGTGCTACCAGCCAAGGGTGGAGCTGAAGAGAAAGAGGAGCAAAGGCATTTCCCAGCCGGGCTGGCGAAGTGCTTCAGCGGCTAACAGTATTGCTGTTCAGAGAACGGTCAGTAGGTAGAGCTCATGTAGTGAGCAATGAGACGACAGAGCCTGTTATCTCATTTTCTCAAGTACAAAGTGCCAATGAGCTCTCTTATCTCTTCCACCGCAGTGAATAAAGCTGGAATTAATTTTCTTAACCCAGGCAAGTTTTGCACCATTGCAAGCCAACAGTAAGATGGAGTATCCTGTGAAGCAGTGTTTTCTACAAGTGACATTTTTGATGGCTGTTTACAAGACTAGTGAAATCACCCTCAAAAATTCCTTGCTAAAGGATAATTTAAGAATTTAGCCTATTACTTAAACTATGATTTCATACAAAAAAATCTTAGAGAAATAAATTAACTAAAAGTAAACGGAAAAGTAACCCACCCCTGCAGAAGTCATGATATCAAGCCATAAAAAGCGTTGCAAAGGAGAAATGGATTGCAGAGTGAGAAATCAACACAATTTTACTTGTGACAAAAGAAACAGGCATGTTCAGGCATTATCAGGATGATTTTTTTTCAAAGCACGCAATAATATCTATGAATTGCAGCAAATAACTCCATGTCCAACAGCAACCTGCAGAGTACTGTGTGCCTTTCAGATGTATGCATTTACTAGCCAATGCTACTACATTTTGAAGTTTTTCTACATATTTAATCTTATTACAAAGTTAGTTCTCAGTCTTTAGCGAAAGTTTTTGAAATTCCTTGCAAATATGTACACTTTTTCTCACAAGGCATCATTACGTTAAATACCAGCTACTTCCTCATGAAATTTGTATGCACAGGAATTACGTAAGGCCTTTGAAACCACTGCGAGGCTCTTAAATTTTTTTTTAGCTCAATGGGCTTTGCACTTAAGTACAGGGTTAAAATCCTGTATCACTGAAGTAATTGGTAGTTGTACCACGAAATTATCCACAGAAATAATCTTAACTTTTAATTCACATAAGTGTCACATATGGTACTATCTACAAGTTTGTATCAGGCCCCTAGACAGCTGTCCCACAAGATGCTGAAGTGATTTTTTCCTTTACCCAGTGGGGTCCACTCAATATTCGTGTTCCAATCGGTGCATTCTGCAGTCAACCAGCAGTTCACAGCATGGCTTTCAGGCATATATAGTTTCTCATTCCGAGTTATTTTGGGTGTGACTAGATATGAAAAGCCATAGCTAGAAGACTAATTCCATAATGGCCATAGACCAAACAGAAATACAGTATCTTGAAATCCCTGTAATAACTTTAAAAAAATATGAAAATATTTTCTAGGACTCAATCAGATTGTTTTTGCTTTTTATTGTATTTTTTGTGTATGGGTATTTCAACTCAGTCTCTTTTCCACAGATTACTGTACACAGCATTAATGTCAGGACATGGTCTAGTTTCTAAAAAGGTATCTTCCAAATGCTTTATGCCCCATGCAGAGTGCAGACACCCAGACTCCGAAGCTCACTTATCCTTTGATTCAGCATCAATGGTGCAAGATGTAATATTGAGAAACAAGCAGCGCTTCTGATTAGCAAAGTACTTTGTGTCAATGAGGTCATCATGCAAGACACGTCCCTCCACCCTGCTGTTTGACCCATGCATTCAACAAAAGC
Organism: Pezoporus wallicus; assembly: GCF_028554395.1. NCBI lineage: Eukaryota > Metazoa > Chordata > Aves > Psittaciformes > Psittacidae > Pezoporus > Pezoporus wallicus. Next base: position 5,142,903 of record NW_026635157.1, read on the forward strand.
AATTCTCATTTTACCTGTAATGCTCCACCACTGATGAGGAAAGGGCTTTAGAAGACATTATCTATACCACAAACACATGAACGCTTGTGTCAATTCCAGAGAGCACATTATAACCATATTAACAAGAGTTGCCAAGACATGTAGCTATTATATTATTTGTTTGCAATTTAGCTAAGACATCAAACAACTTTAGCTGTATTAAAAATCAGAATCTGAACGTTATTTTCTATTACTTTAACATGTGAGAAGAACGTCATCATATAAAAACCTAACCTTATCAAAAATTCCTTTGGATTATCACAAAAAATGTGTATTTTCAGAGGTCAAATGTATTAGAATCTTAAATGCAAAATGTATTAGAATCTTAAAAGCAGAGAGAAAACTGTGGTATTCCCTTAACGTCCAACAAACCATCACATTACAGACTCTGATTACATTACCAACGGCAGTCCCTTTTACTTGTCTATGGGATTAAGCTCACCACTTTTGAAGAAAGCATGAGCTTCTTCCTAAATGCAAGTTTCTTTTAACCTACTCACTTTTTATCTGGAACTGTTTTATTGTTTTGCTTTAAGAATGCATTTCAAAAGCCCCAGCATTAAGTCTCTTTAATTGTCAGACTGATAGAAAGTCGAGTCCAGCAAAACATTCAAGCATATTTTTATCATTAATCCCAATACTAAGGGTCTAGATGTTTATCTGCCACAAGTGCAAATGGGAATTCTCTGTCTGCAGAAGAGAGGTTGCTCTGCAGTGGACAATGCTCTCCTCCTCTACTATTAAATTATGAGCAGCATTGTGATCAGTGACTATTATAGATGCTGTCTGTGGAAGACTGCTGACAGAAGTGTGCCTTCATAGGAGAGAGTACTGAAGACAGCTTGCTTAGGGCAGTTGTGTGTGTGGCCCATCAAACCTGAGGTGGCAGCACGGACAGGTACCCTGGTGAGGCAAGCCCCAGATGTGTACTCCAGCATGGCTGCAAACAGCAGCCCTGAAAGCAAGCTCAGGTACACTGGGGTATTTCTAAGACACTGGTCATTTTTACTGCATTCAAAGCAAATGTTCTTCATGTACAATCTCAATAATCAGGAAAGACATACACTCTTAAAACACTTGATGCATAGCCCCTCATGCTAATGGATGCACTGAATATCGGTTACTGAGAAAATAATAGTAAGATTCTTATTAAACAGTAACATACATTTTAAAAATACCAAACCTATACAAATGGATAAATTTTCTCACATTAACCTTTGAGTAGAAATCCCTATTTTGCCTTTAACATGAAACTACATATTCAGAGAGGCAAGAACTCACCTGTATGGCTGTTCCGTTTGCAATATGTATTTGTTGTAGATTTTGATTTGGATGTTAAGTAGGTTGAATTGGAGCCAATGGAACTAGAGGATAGGGATTTCCCAAGATTATCAGAACTCTTCTTTATAATATTGGTGGCTGTTTTGCTCCAATCTAAAAATGATTGAAAATTTTTACATAAATAATTACCATAGGCACTAAATGCCTAATTTATTCAATTGTGAACATTTCAAGTATCAGGTACATTTCCTAATGTTGCTTCTTACACACAGCCTGTCCTTTTCCTATTAGGTAGCCTCTTTTATGCTTAAGAAATACAAATCAAGACAAATATTTTATCTTAAATCATTGCTTTAGGGTATCGGTTACTATTTCTCTGATCTAGCTGTGGCAGTGCTGCAAGGCTTTAACTTGTTTGTTTCTTTGCCTTATCATAGCATGCCCTGAAGTATACTTCAACTGGATAGGTATGCAAATTCACATTTGGCTATGTTTCAGTATTCTGCCGGAAAACTATGTCAGGTTCGTGCACAATAAAACCAGCCGATGGGGTTGGACTCGTTAGTGCTAGGCATAATGGCCGCACATAACTATACCACTGAAGTACTCAAATCATACCCACAACAGCAGCATAAAAATCTGGAAATAATGTGATCCGTGTCTTCCAGTTCAGGAGTTACAGCATGAACCACGTGGAAACTGAACAGATGAAACAATCTGGATGCCTGATCAGAAAGAATATGCTTTTCCTAATTTGTATTAACTCTTTAAAATCATGAATCAGATTTTCTTACTACAAAGTGAAAGCAGAAATACTTTATAGTGTACAATGACAATGCATTCCCTAACAAAACAGAGCAAGACAAAGCAGAAGTCACCATGGCAAAAAGGTTACTTAAAAACTTGAAAACAAACCTTGGATGCCAAGAGAGAAAGGACACAAGGATATTTGGAGCACTGTTATTATCCAGGATATACCAGCTCACCTTACTAGGCAATGAGCTTATGCCACTTTACATCAACTGTAGATTTCAAGGCTGGTCATTGAGCAAGAACCATATGAGCAAAAAATTATATGGTTCCATCAGACAGTAAAACAAAATCCAGTTCCTAAACATAGGAGTCTAATGCCATCTGAGACTGCCAAAGGTACAAGAGACTATAAATGCAGTGTCCCAAGTGGTGTACTTTTAAGTGTCCAAACCAACTGCTCTCCTTGCTCTCTGAGAGTTGCAGATGAAGATGAACTTCAATCCTGGAGCCTCATTAGGCTTCTCCTAAAGGAATTTTCTATGGTTTTGAGTACTCGGTGGTCTCCCTGAATTATACGGTCAAGTACAGAACAGTTTGAACAGGCAAAGATAAAAACAAAAGAAGTCAGAGTATTTCTATCTGCTTTTTAATAATTGCTCCTAGATCAACCTCACAGTCCACACAATTCATCGAACATGCTGTAATGTAGGAGACAAAGACTGGCTTTTGAATAACAGAGTTTGAATCTCTGGAACTTCTTTTTTTTTTTTTTTTTTTTCCCAGGTCCAAAAGGCTCTTTTGAAACCATGCTTATAGCACAAAATTCACCAGCTGCTTCAGTGGAAAACTGACAGAGAAGGCTTGAGCATTTTTATGAAGTGGTATATGAAAAGTCCCTTGGCAAGTGTTAGTACTGAAGTGAAATGACAGGCTGTGATTAATCTATATTTCCACATCTCTGGCTTACATTGAGTTATATTAAAAATAACATAGCAAGCTGTTCACTTTTATAGACTACTGGACTTTAATAGACTACTGCAGCACCTAAGGAGGGGAGCTATGAATTGCTTTTACCTGAATTGTCTGCCAGTCGGAATCTGCCACAGCAAAGATGTCTCCTCCATTGCTTCTGCACGTTTTCTTTCATTGCACAATGGAATACAAATATAAACAAACCTGTGACAAAAGCAAATAAACAGCAAATGAAGCATGTATTTATAAATAAACAGATTAATGAATGTCTGCTAAAACAAAGACTGAACTGTAAGTGAAGGAAAACAATTTTAAAGTTTTGTTATTGTCATCTCTGCCTCCTTTAGGAAGTATGGAAATTAATTAAAGTTTTTCCAACCTCTAACTGCCGTGTCAGTGTCTGGAGAGAAGAAGGGAAATCTAAAGAGAGAGAATAGGACCCCTTTTATTGACACTGTTGATTTAGATCCAGCTCAGTGTGGATCTTCTAATTATTTTTTTGGCTGGAAGGGAAATAATTAAAAGGTTTTGTCCTTGAACCAAATGAGTATTTTCACAGGACTGCTAGAGACAAATTGCAAAGTAAATACAGGCACTTATATTAGTAAGGAGATAATTTTATCTTCTCCTGTTCTGTATGTATAGAACTCTGGGCTGTATTCCTTTACAACCAGAAAGTCTTGTAATTGGCACTAAAGAATGCCCTGGAAAAGAGCACTTTGATTTATGTGCATCTCATGTATGTACTTGAAATGATTATGAAAATGGTAAGAATATGTTTACAAGTACTAATTAGGTGTCCAGATACTTCTTAAGAAAATTTCCTGGTTTGTGCATGCAATTGCAATAAATGTGTTTAAGAATGTTTTTGTAGTTTATTTTTTGCTTGCAATTGTATAATCTTTATTTTCAAGACAAAAGGTAAGCATCTACCATGCTATAAATGAGGTCTTAACTGGGCATATGATACAATTTCATCAGATATTTTGGAGCTAAATATAGAAGTTGGAAGTCTCATATGCTCCTGGCCCTTTCCAGGTAGGCACTAGTTGTGGAATCTTCCATCCTCTGTTTTGGCCTGTTCTTGTTTTACTCTTACTCTCTAGGAGAGAGCTAGCCTGAGGCTGAACACCTGATGGCAAAATGTCACTGCCAAATCCCTCATGATTATATCTTAAACATGGATAAATACTACTTAATGTGGGCAAATGTGGTTAAGTACCGTCCCTTAAAACAGTGCCTTTATGATCATCATGAATAGTTCTGTATACTAATGCCTACTATGTTTCAGCTGGTAGAGCACAATGGCAGGGTACAGCTTGGAAAAAAGTGCTCTGGAGTATAAAATTATCCTCTTTCCTCCAAAGCGTTAAAGTCTAATTTTGCATGAATGCATGTCATTGAACTGGACTTCTATTTGCTTACAGCCATCACGCCAGGCTCAGAGCACTGAGATCAGTTAACTTCAGGTAAAAGTTGTGACATGGAAAACTTTTTGCAGTTTTTCAAGAGCTGATAGGGAAAAAAAACCAAACCAAAACAAAGCAGCACAATTTAGGAAAGGCAAACATACCTTAACGCATCCCATACACAAGCTCTGCTGCACTACAGTTTTTCTGTTCAGTGAAACATTTCTTTGTGTGGTTTTAAGCACACAGTAATCCCAATTCAATCATTAGCAGCTCTTACAGGCTTAGAGATGAGCAGTTGTTTGTGGCCCAAATTACCTCTTCGTACTTCTGCACAGCTACAAACTTACTAAATTGATGCTTAATTAAGTTGTAGTGAATGTCTGGACCATTCTGAATGGTTAAAAAAGAAAATGTGTATGCCTATAGTAATACAAAACAAATGTACTGCATTAGTACTTTGCCTTTGCCCTGTCTGGACTTGGTCTCTAGATTTTTTTTTTTAATCTGTATTTCATTATTCATTAAGTTTACAATGTGCTTTAGTAGCACAGTTTTGGTTTTGCTTCCCAGAGCCAAATCAGACCTAGGCTTGGTTTGGACTTGAAGGTATTTGGCTTGCCCAGGCATACATATAAAATGAGCAGCCAAAAAAAGATGTTCCCATTTTTTTTTACTTTGAGCATCAAAGAGAGAAAAATCATTTCCTATGTAGATGAAATAGCAAAGTACACTAACACCAATAGTTGCGGCAATTTACTTTTTCACTGACAGTGCACAGAAAACTTGATGGAGGCTGCAGGTATAGCTTAAAATACTCATGCAGGTTTCAAAAACTTGAGAGGGAATAAACGTATTTACTGAGGTCTTCAAAAAAGCTCATTCTAATACTGATGAAAGACTTGTCAGACTTTGCCCATCTTTTTGGTGCTAAGAAATGCTTCCTGATACAAATCCTAATTTTTCCTTTGCTCCATTCCATCCCCTTACTGCTACATGTGCACTGCACCAGATATATGTGATTTTAAATATCCTCTTCCTTAGCTTTGCCTAGCTCTTTCTGACACAGCAGTAAGCATTTTGAGATAGGGATTGTTATCTTCCTGTGCTTTATATGACATTCCTGAGCATATACTGTGCCATCATTGCTACCAAAATCTGTGAAAAGCTCTTCACTCTTGCTTTTGCATTTACTCCTCAGCTTTTTCAGTTTCATCTCCTGGCTTAACTGCCTTCCAAATATTCATTTTCCATTGAACAGTGTTATTACCCCACAGAGACTTAAGCAGTGGTGGTCAACCTTGTGTACACTCTGCACATACAAGACTAATTGATTGCACTGGAAATTCTGGTTACAGAGAACTTGTTCAATTTGGTCCTTGGCATGCTTTTCAGAGTTTCAATCTTTTTTCATGTTCTTCGCATACTTCTAATCTCCTTAGGCCCTTCTAAATTTCTAACAGGGACACACTGCAGCAAATACTTTACTATGCTGCCAGGGGAGTATCAGAATCTGTTCTTTGGAAAACAAGTCTTTAGTAAGAACACCACATGCAAACAACTTTTGCCATTTTACCAAAGTATTTTTGGTTGAAACTGAACCATACCAAAACCTACAACATTATTCTCTTTCTGCAAATGCTCAATAAATCTTTTAGCACAGTAAATATACCTCAGCTGTAAGAGATATAATGTACACAGTGTCACAGTAAGTACTTTTTTTCATAAAGGGAAGATATTTTGCTGACCCTGAGAAAATGTGTTTCTTATCTCAGTTATTTGTGTGGCATAACACATGCTCCTCCAATGACATTGAAGGACAATGCAAATTTCAGCTCTGAGCTGAAATTCTTTTAAATGTCACCTATACAATTCTGTAATTTATGGCTGTTTGATTACAATTTTCAGCATTTTCAAAAAGATGAACTATGTTGGAAAGGTAAATATCCAAAACTTCACTAAAGGCAACCAAAAAAAAGCTGACAACAGTCACTGGATTTTCCTTACAGAGCTAAAAGATATCCCATATCTTTGTGCTACTTATCCACATTGGAACAGGACTGAATTTTGTCTTATGAGCTTTTCATGCCTAAATAAAATAGTTATGAGCTTTACAGATTCCCTTCAGGAATAAATTAAGTAAAGAGGCTTCCTATATGTGTTATAATCAGTGAAAGAAAATGCTGAAGGTCATACAGCGTCTATCTCAGCACTGATCGCTGAAGACTGTCAGCTAGGAATAGCATTATTTATTATTCAGTGCATTTTATGGAAAAGACCTTGAAGTGCTAATTACTTTAACTAAGACATTCAAGCCATATGTAGTTGGCATTATTCCACATAAAGGGAAACTAATGACGGTTTAGCATCAAGGGAAAAACTAGAGTGCTTGGATCTGTGTTTCCTAGTCAAATCACTAAACGTAGTATGTCCCAGGACAGCAACAGTTCAAATATTATTTGATCGGCTTACCTTGCAGTGAATTGAAAATTGAGAAGAGGTACAGGAAAGGAAGAGTTAAGGGACCCCAGGCAAAAAAGGCAAAGCCCCATGTCATGCCCAAGAGGAAGGTCAGGCTGACCACGCTACGGAGGTTCCTCAGGATCTCTTCCTTCAGGCTCCGATTAGTTCTTTTCCCATTCCTCCCACAGATCTGCACCATCACCACAATAAACATGGCAACATTCATCAGAAACATGATTCCAAAGTATCCAGCACATGTCACATAAAAGACAACTTCATTCTTGATCCAGCAGCTGTAAAAAAATACAAAAATACGATCATTTTTAGGTAATGCAAACTATACTCCAACTATTTATATGCCTACAAGGAACATCCATCTATCTCTGATATCACTGATGCTGAGCTATACTTTAACATGAAACCTTTGTCTATTTTCTGTTTGTAAAGAGGATCAAGTTTAGTGACATTTTAAATGACCATAGCCCATCTTCATTAGGGACTGTAGTGATAGGACAAAGGGTAACGGGTTAAAACTTAAACAGGGGAAGTTTAGATTGGATATAAGGAGGAAGTCCTTTACTGTGAGGGTGGTGAGGCACTGGAATGGGTTGCCCGAGGAAGTTGTGAATGCTCCATCCCTGACAGTGTTCAGGGCCAGGTTGGACAGAGCCTTGGATGACATGGTTTAGTGTGAGGTGTCCCTGCCCATGGCAGGGGGGTTGGTCTTAAGGTCCTTTCCAGCCCTAACTATTCTATGATTCTATGATTCTATGTCAGAAGTCTGAGGGTTGTACTGCATTTTTGTTGAAGCTAAACAGAAAATCTGGCCTCAGATACAAGTTGTGGGGACTGCAATGCCATCATGGAAAGCTTAGCCTCAGTATGTGTAGCTTCCACACTTTCACCTGTGTGAAGCATAGGATACTTTAGTAACAGAATGGGAAAACTTGGATTTTCAGTGTCAAAATCCCAAGTTTCTGTCACTTGAGTGAAAGGAGAACTCACATCTCTGCAGAATAAGCAGGATGGGTAGCCTTTTGAGGTAGCCGTTTGGCAGCTGGCCGTGTGAGAGACCTAGCTTGCTCCTCTAATAGCAAACTGACAGAATATTTAGCATGAAACAATAATAAAAATACAAAATGACAGCTTTGCCAGGCAAGGAACTTTTCCAAAGCATCTGACCAATGCTGTTTTTTCATACTTTTCTTTCATACATTCAGTGCAATTTCTTTCATACTTTAAATGCTAAATGGTATGAGATTAAAAGAAATACTCACAAGTTGTCTCCTCCTTGTCCATTAGCATCTTTGCCATATAACTGTTTGCCATATACATGACTTGCATTTGTATTAGCACTTGCAAAAACAATTGCTATCACCAGAGCTGGCAAACCTGTAACACAAGAAAACTAGCAGCTTGCTTTCAAATCACCTAAAACTTCAAAATCACCATGCAAAGCCAAATTACTGATGTCTCCACCCTTATTAATACAGACTATCCTGAGGTGGTTCTGTCAGAAAACTGCACAGAGAAGTAGAAGGAAACAATTTTTTAAACAATAGTTCAAATAGTAATCAAAGAAATTAATGGGTATTAACTGAATAAGCCTCATAACATCCTGTAAGTATGCAATATGGAAACTAAAGTAAAATAATCTCCCTTAGTTACCAAATTTGAAATTGCATGCAGGCTCTTATAGCGAGAAGAAGGTTAACAAACTATTACAAAAATGAGATCTAATGGAGGGATGATATTGGGAGTTTTTGGGGGGACCTTTTTTCATTGATGCTAGTGTCACTTTATTACTCTGGAGAATTGGGGAATGTGAACTTGAACCTGTAGTTTCTCCACTGCTTCTCGCAGCTGTAAATGTGTGTTAAGTGTATGCATTATTTCTTAATAATTAGGTAAAGGGAATATTTTTGTAAAATCGACAGCTATACAGAAGAGAACTCTGTGCAGAGTGGTACAGCTCACACAAAAGAAACCTACATTTCCTGACATGCCTTATTTACATGTCTTATCCTTGCTATGACAAAACAGATTCAAAGGGGAAGAGGTTAATTTGCTTTTCCGACCACTCAGTCCTTGTCCTCTGCTGAGGCTGCCAAAGAGGATGCTAGTTGCCAATGGAAAGACATCAATTATCAGCTGGACTGAGGTCAATGCTCTAGCCATGAGGTTAATGGTTTTGTATTGTGTTGTATTATTTCAAACACAATATGTGCATTCAAGCAGAGGGCACAGATTCCTGATACAGAAAAAAAAAAAAAAGAAGAATAAAAGCCTTGCTGCCTGAGCCTTGCAGTTATTTTTTAATATTATATTTTCCATTTCAGTCCTGCTGTGTACACTGCTTAGGGCAGGCAGGCTCTCTCTGTGGTTTAAACACTGTGCTGAAGCTCAGGAAGTTTTGTTTTGCTTCTGATTCTGCCATAGTCTTGTACTTGTTGGGAAGAAACTTTAAGTTGGGTTGAAAGCTTTTTGAAAGTCAATGCGAAGATCCCCATAGGCTTTGTAGTAACTGCAAAAGTTTCTGAATTCATTGTGTGCCACGGTTCTCCGTATTTGATATGACACTAATATTTCCCCTCTCCCATTCTGGCCTCCCTGGAAAGTCTGTTTGGTCTCCACACTCCTCCTTGGGCTGTGAGCTGCTCTGGACACGGGGTTCCAGTTATGGTGCATTTGCACAGAATTAATACAGAGTAATTCCGCAACAGAGTGGGTTTACTGCACTCAGGTACCACCGTGTGGAAAATGTCACACAAATTTTGATTCTGCTCTGCATTTGTGATAGACAGTTTTTATATAGCATAATTTCAAAATCTATGCTATGTAAATATTGACGCTACTGAACTCACCCCAGCCAATGATGCAAAACTTCAGTATGTATCGCCGTATATAGGTGTTAAACACTTTCACCAGAGCAATGTACATGTGAACAGCTTCCAGTCCCATCCATGTAAAGGTGGCCAGAAGAAAAAAGTGCAAAAGTGCAGCTACAGCTATGCAGAGGCCATCTATGTCAAAGGATGCAATCCAGCCATCAAGTAAGAAGATCAGGTTAAGAAAGAGCAGGGCTGTGCTCAAGTTCATCAGGATCTTGGATGGGTAATCTCTTCGCAACTTCCTAATGAGAGAAATACAGGCGCATATGATTAATTGGCTTCAATCACCCAAGCTACTTACTGGGATTTGCTGCTATCTGTAAGCTTTTATGGCAATAAAGCATAGTGATGTGTACTTCTGTGTGATATCTCTGCAGGCTTCTGCTGTATGTGATGTGGGAAAACTACTACTTCTTTGGGTGCTTAATAAGCTAATTAACTACTACAATATTTTAGCAACCTATTATTAAACCCCCTTCAAATTAAATATAACACAATGTGTTTTGTACTTTAAATGAAAACTGAATTAGAAGAACACTTTCAAAATACAGCTGATCAGAAGCTCATCTGGTAATTTTCCATGCAAATATTTGCTTAATTTTTGGAATATATAGTTCAGTGCATAATCTTTCCTGTTTGTTTGGGTTTTTTTGTTTGTTTGTTTGCTTGCTTAATAGCATTTTAGGAATATTGAAGATCAAGTCAGTTTTTGTTTTTAACTAATACACATTGAAATGTATGAACTGATGGCCAAGCCAACAACTTCTGCCATGTTGGAACAGAATGCTATACCATAGGTAATGCCATAGGAATGCAATCATTGGAGATACTCAGAACTCAGAAACTCCTTTTCTTCCCCTAGCAAACTATCATTCTTTAGGAGCTACTCTGTCCTGTTTTGTTACAGGCAGAATGGTTCCTTTGTGTTGACATGACTTCATTTTCTCTTTTTACTATTCACAGTACTGTACCACTTCACAACTTTTGTATTCCCTTGAGTCACTTTCACATTTCAGCAGGACTGCTATTGAAATTGTTGTAACATTTCACAATTTATATTAATTTTATTTCTCTTTCCACTTCTTCCTGAAGGGCTACATGTAATGTAAATGTAAATGCAGCTGGAAATTTCTCTCTTTATACTTAGGACTTGTTATACTCACACAGGTAAGATTTGTTTTATTTTTATTAAAAGCCTGGTGGAGGATTTTAAAATAATACATATCTGTTTAGACTCTAGAAGATTCTGTACTCCCAAAAGTGGAATTTTTGAGATGCACTAACGTAAAGTTAAGTCTCCTTAAAAAAAAAAAAAAAAAAAAAAATCACAACATTGTGACCATGATTTTGGAGGCTTTTTTTAAATTTTATATATATATATATATATATATATAAAAATTTCCTTTCCTAGACAAATAAACCACACTAACCATACAACTAATTTATTTTACTCATCACATTCAGATACCTCCTTTGTGATCTTTTTCACAGAACTAATACTTACTCAAATGCAATATATGTCAGAAGAGTTGCAGCTGAAAATATAGCAGATATCCCACAGCCTATGTAAGTGATAAAGGTGAGGACCTTGGTATTCTGTGGGTCTATTTGTGTAACGGTTCTCTGAAGATCCTATGTGAGAGAGAAGGAAGAGGTATCAGTCACAGCAAACACTTTTGCCATGTGCACAACACTCTTGGTAATTAGTCAAGTAAAATTCCAAAGCACTTTGGCAATATTACTGTAACCCTGACGTGAGGGTTCATGTTTACTGAGTATACTTAGTCTATAGTTGTTACACGTCTCACTTCCTTCCCATAGCTCTTCAAAACATTGTGTGTTAAGTATTATAACTGCTGGGATCAGCAGACAGAGTCTGATACTGACCCTTATAATTCAGTACCAGGAACTGAAATGTCCTTCTCTGGGAAAATTTTCAAAATTTTTAGTTCCATTGCTTTTTCAAAATTTTTAGTTCCACTGCTTACAAGCAACACTCTTTAAGAAGATGCAAGATTTAAGAGAATGTAATTTAAAAGTATTCATACTAAAATGTGCAACATTCTGGGAAGTTTCTGACATCACTTCTCATTATTAAAAGTTCCTGATCATCTATGGGTGAAACCAAGGGCAAGATACTCCTTTTTGGTTTTATGGTCTGTTTTGACATGCAAACTATAGTCATAAATAGAATTGGTCAGAAAAAAAGTGACAAAGACAACATTAAAAAAAAATTGGAAATGAAGCAGGAACATCCTGAGGATTTTTTTTTTCCAGTTTTCTGTCCAGCTGTAATTGTCACATAGTACTGTCTGAGCATAAATGGCAGTGTTATTTCCTTTTTTTAAGGACAAAAAAAATGAGAATGTTTGGATCTATATCACTGTGGAGTAAATGTAAGCAAATACTAACACATAATGGTGTCCATTTTACAGTAGCTGTCCCTAGGAAAATTATCTAGCAAAAAGAATGAAATGCTCCAAAGATTGCATTCTTTATAGGAAAAGGAAGAAGCAGGTTTCTTACACCTTGTCCCAACCTTATATGACAGTTTGTATATATAAGAAGAATGTTATTTGAAAACAATTTAATATCTAAATTAAAGTCAGAAAAGATTATTAAAATGGAAAAGCAATTAGAAGGGTCAAAACTATGTAAAAATCTACTGGAACACAGCCCAGATTCAGAGAACTTCTGCCTTATTTCAAAGTGCCACAAAAGCATTCGGAGAAGAGAAGGGACTCATTGACTATACCCTACAGAAAGCTCTTTTTTTCTGTGTTTGAGGATGAAAAGTGAAACAAGACTACAATTTAGCCTGCAAAAAGACAAAAAGCATGTGGCTTTTTCATATGTACATCTGAGCCTGACATGAAGAGAGTAGCTCTGTTAAGAAGGATCTGGAAAGCCAAAGCTGAAAAAATTGGTGCACGGGGCTCCCTTGTTCAGTTAAGTCAAGTCCTATGTGTCACTGAAACAAGTTAAATTAAACCCCAAAAACTTCCAGTAGGAGCACTGTTGTGATCAAGAGCAGATATCTTTTATGTAGGTATGCTTTAGAGGCCAAAGAATGTTCATTTTAGATGGAAAGAAATGTTCCAGCCCACTACTGAGCATAAAAAAAATCTCCACATGTTAATACAAGGTAACAGTATTCCATCTTTTAAATGTTGAGATTTTCTTCCTCTCAAAAAGACTTCATGTGCAAATTGCTGGAGACACTTGAATGAAGTGCCAGAAGAATTATGATACTGTGGTTAAAGTGCTCTGTACGTTTCCCTTTTTCATCTCCCTGATAGGCTATGCCCTACCTATCTCAGCCACCCTGTCTGGAGACTTTGCTTAAGGCTCTGAAAGAGTATGAGTTACACATATTATATGAGCTCTCAGTGAGCAGTCTTTTTCCAGGAAAAGGCTTGTACTGCAAGGCATCCCCAAAGCTGATTAAAGCCGTTTATAAGAAAACAGCAAGTAGAGGTGTACACATTTCAGGAAAGGAGGTACTGATCTATACTTTTTGGCAGTAGATAAATATAAATATTGTCAGATTTGCAACCTAAATTTGTGAGGGATGATTTAGTCTCTTGAATCTCAGGATGAAAGGGAATTATTGTGCTCCCTTGACTTTTCATCTTCCTTAGCCATTTTACTGACGCTAGGACATTTTTTCCCCGTGACTCTTTTCCCTGACAATGTGAGTCTCTCTTTTATTGTTCTGAAAACAGCACCTGAACTTTTTCTCCTACTTTTTTTCTTTTCTGCAAACAACTTTCCCACTTCCCTGATCTTGACATTTCAAATCTACCTAGACTTCGTTCACTTCCCTCTTGCTACGCCCTCTTGTTACATGTGACAGCTGCATGTCATTTTTGTCAGATTATATTGTTAAGAGAAACCCTTATGATTCATTAAGGTAATTTTTTTCTGTTTCACTAGTGGAAGTGTTAGTATTGGGCCTTGACTTTACAGTCTATGACTTTCTTTTTCACTGAGCCTTGTCCCAGCTTTGAAGGATGGTATAATATGCTCTCTGTATTTTGGTATTGCTCAGAAGTCTCAACACCAGGTCTTTTGTGGCACAGTACTTTTAAAATATAGAATACTCTTATGGGCACAATTTTTTATTTTTAAATATTTAGCCACTTGTAAAGAACTCAATAATAATCATAACAATAAAACAGCAACAACAACATACTTTCATTGCTAACTTTATTCATTACCTCATTCCTGAGTCCTTATCACTAGCTATTTTGTTATGAAAAAATAACTTTATGACAATAATGGGGAAAATGATGATAAGAAAAATATGAGTGTTCTTGACCCAAGACAAAAACTGCATTGCAGTTCCTAGAAAAGGTAACTTAGTGAACAGTGAGGTTGCCTACCATTAGGACCCCAAAGTGTGTGAGGTGATTGCATAAGCAAACCGTCTCATTTTCATTGGATTCTGTGTCCACCTGGCAGCCCTCAGGGCTCCAGCCACCACTTCCACCTGTGGAAATCAAAGAGGAGAAACTGTACTTTCCCACAAACTCATGTCATTCTCTCTTCTAATACATTTCTCATTTCATCTTGTGCAAATGCTTTCTCAAATTGTATAAGTGAACATAAAAAACAATTAGGAGAGAAGCAAGTGTCAGATTTCCTAGTTTCTGCAGAGAATCACACCAGATGAGTGTCCCAGTAACGGACCACTGAGCTGAAGCAAGAGATCAAGATCTAAAAAAGTAGGAAGCTTTTTTGAGCTGATGAATGACTTTGTGGATCACTCATTAAAACACAGTTTAGTTTTACCCAACAGGTTTTATAACTCCTTTTTAACACACTGACATAATGTCTGCACCTACCTCCCTCTACTTATATATCCCCAGGCACATGAAAGCATTTATTGCCTGGAGCAGAGGGTCCCACCCTTCCTCTCTGGAGCATGTAATGCACAAGGTCAGCGTGGATAATCCCAATGATCCTTTGTGGCCTTCAGAAAAAACATGAAGTAAACAATCCCCTACCCACCCCACCTGAAAAGGCCATTATGATAAATAAATAGAAATATTATCTTTTTAAAAATAGAAAGGTAAAAAGTAAAATTTGTATTTCTAGTTACTTCTTCTTTCATTTTTCTCCTGCTAAAACATGAACTAATTTTGTGAAATAGTTCGTATTCTCTGAACTCTTAGGACATTTTTGCACAGCTCCAGGCAAAATCAGCAAATTACCTGACTGGCCCTATAACTTTACCCCAAATTCAAGACAGAATCTCTCAAAAGACTGCGATGATGTTCCAAAACCACTTAAAAGTCTCCCCCATTCAAGCAGCTACTAGAAAAACTTTTCTCCCTGTGTGTTTCTCCTTCTTAAGTTTAGTTTCCAAAATAGATTATTCTTACCCATCCCACCCAGCCCCCCCTCATTTTTATCCTTCTGCATTCTCTTCAGTTCTTCTGTTGAATTTCACGATTTCAAGGACAAGTTTGGATGGTAAATTTTATTTCTTGCAACACTAAATCTCTCCCCTGGGAATCCTCCTGGTAAGGACAGTTATTTCTTTGCTTTATTTGTTTCACTGTAAGGAAGAGAAATATCTCAGTAGTGATCTTCTAAAGTAGAAGGATCTGGAAATTCATCCCAGAGAATGACTTTGTCTTTGCAAAGAATGAAGAACCTGAGTGTAACATCACACATGGGTTAGACAGTAGCAATGAAGAATGGGCTAAAATGCTGTCTTGTTAATGTCTCCATATGAGACCTCATCATGCTGGACTGCCATCTGTTTACAAGGTGGATGAGGTTTGTGTAATGCAGTTCCTAACCTTCTATGGAAGAAAAACGAGCTTAAGATTTGTAACAGGCACAATCTCAGAATTAAATAACACAACATATAAAAAACGATCAATTAAAAATATGGCTAAGAACCATTCATTTGTCTGTGTAGCATTACTTTTTTAATTAACAGATACAGACAGATCAGTGAGAAACTGCTATCAGATACAGAAAAGTAGAAAAAATTAATTTACAAATTTAAAATGCTAAACAAATTAACATTAAAAATTTTCTAAAAGTAAAGTATATTTAACCTCTGTTGTTGCAAGCAACTGTACTAACCAGAAGAAAAAATACAATCTAAAGATTTCATTGAATTCTGCAAGGACTGATTAAGAAGCAAAATGGCCAAGTCTGTGTCCAATTTTAAAACTTAGACACTTTTATTCCCCACATAAAAGAAAATACAGTAATTTTAAACTTACCATTTTTGTTCATATCCCAGAAGACGCAGGTAGGCTTAGGATCTTCCTAAGAACATATGCAAAATTAGGCTTTGTATACCTCTTCAGACAAGTCTTATCAACATATACATTTACAGCAGAAGTTTTACTACATATCTTTTCATTAAATGAGCAGAAGACTAAATATCATTCGGATTCTTGAAATTTTGTCTACTGGCAATTTAAAAAGTACTCTGCTAGAAAGACACAGCTGCCTAGATTATAAAATCTAGAGCACTGTTCCTTTGAACTGCTCCTTTTCCACATCCTCAGAATAATGACGTTTTATTTTCTCACTACAGTTATCCATGAATATGATGTCTTTACAGACTCTAAATACTTTTTACTGTTCACTTCCTTAGGACTTTTAAGTGAATCCTCTATGTAACTGGCCTAGAAAACGTGCAAAAGCCTGCTGAATTTAAGGGAAGGTTGTTTTGCCTGACAAAATATTAAATTATAATGAAACATAAGATTAATCCAAGTTAATCAAACTGTGAAAATTACAAAACAGGCTCTCACTATATAAACAGTTTTCTTAGGTACTGCATTTTAACATTTTAACATTCTGTCTTAACTTCTACAGTGCTGTCTCTTTTGGAGTAGCTATTGACAACATGCAGAACAGAGTCAAGCTCACATATTTTTTAACTGAAACAGCATGTAGCCAAAGGTTACATTTGGTCTGTATTTCCCTAAATTAATTGTAGTCATCTTTTAACAACATGATTCTGTCCATTCTTCCTTTGATGAAAACCACATGACAACAAAATAACATGGGGAACTATTAACAAAGCAATTCACGCTTGATCAAACAATTTAAGTCATTCTAAAGCTGAGGTGTAATAAATCATATCCCTGGTCACTGGTTGTGAATTTGGTCATGAACAGAGGTGCTGCCTACAGTTAATGGCACAGAAATTGCCTCTGAGTGGCAAAAAATCCATCCAAATGAATCAGGCTATATGCTTTGCCTATACATAATCTGCATTCTTTTCCGCTGAATGGTGAGTCTTGTTTTACCTGAATTTTGGTATGCTTAATTGTAACCTTCACGTAATCCTGAAGATCCTGAATGGTTATGTTTCCAATACTGCATGCCACCACAAAACTGGTCAAATCAGCAGGATTTTCTGCATCCTTTGAAAGATTCAGAAAAATATAATAAAAGCTTACATAGCAGGTAACATAAAAGCCAGAGTACACAATTTCATTTTTACAGAGTGATAGAGTAAGTAAGTTGTCAGCATTTCTGCACTTTTGATCATGCAATATAAGAACGTTATGTTATTCAATCAAATTATGGGTTTCCCTCACGGAAGTTTCCCTATTTTCCATATAGCCATAAACACATATAGGCACAATTATTCTGGAGAGGTTAGAAGGCTTAAATTCTCCTTTTAATCATTATGCCTGATGCCAAAAAAATTATGACTCAAACAATGCAGCAGATAACAACCCATGATATGATTAGCTCATTTCCTTAAACAATAATGAACTAGCTTTCTTATCTTATTGTCAACACTATCCTTTTTAGTAGATGCAAAGTTTTTGAAGCATAAAATATTTTCTGTGTATTGTTGCTAAATCATCCTCCATCTTAGAATGAATAAGAAGTAGTAAACAAATTCAAAACAATGTTATAGACTGTAGGAGAGAGTAATATCTAGAATGTCTTATTTGATGGGATTTTAAATAAAAGGCTGATGCTGTCAATAAGCAGTACCATTTCTAACCTGCAGTGAAAAAGTACCAGGTTCAGAATTTTCCAAAAGATAAGTTTTCCTTGAAAACTGATGTTTTACTAATATGGAAGTGCTTTGGAAATCCTATATTCTTCTGATGACCTTCCACTGAAACCTCATAATTACATGCCTGGTTGGCCTCATGGGAAGGTGAGAAGCTTGGTTACTGCCTGTGGCAGATCTTAGGTCAAATAATCTATTGCCACTCACTTTACCTCCAAAAATCTGGGCGGCCAAACTCCTAAACCCCTGATTCCTTCAGTCCAGGGGTTTTGTTAGCCTCACAAGATGTCAGATACCAGTACTGGGCTCATGATACCCCACCAGTCATGAGACACAGAATAGCTTCAGTTATTAAGTGCACACTATCCTGAGAAGAATATTTTCTTTCTTAAGAACCATATCCAAGAGTTTTTAAACACAGTATTTCAGATTATACTGAAGCTTTGAAACATAATTTCCTAAAAACTGAAAAATTGCAAAGAAATGAAAATGCAGTTTTCTGGATAGTTCTTTAGCATTTAAAAAAGAGAAAACCTCTTGGCTACCACCTAAATTTCAATATTAGTCAATTCTATGGAAGCCTTTGCACAGATTTTGATGGTTTTTTATGTATTCTATCTCCTGCAGATAAAAAGCAGAAATTAGTATCGATTGGTCTCTTTATAATATATGCTTACTTGTCCTTATAAAGGAATAGAAATAAGGTTTACATTAAAGTAGAATACAGGTAACTGATTATTTAGCTATAAGGCTGTGCTCAGCTAAATTAGGGGTAAGCTTTCAGCTAGCAAAATACATAGAGGTACAAAGTAAAGCAATGCTGAGGCTAGTTTCAATGACATAAACCTGGTCTAGTTTAAGCAATCAAAACAATTCACGTATTTATCATATTCGTACATTATTTTCATGGCCTCAGAACTCATGAGGATGATCCTTTCAAATAACTTTACACATGCAAAAAAGAAGATGTCTAGAAATGAAGTAGCCATTCCAGTGTTTCTTAACATAGTCAAAGATAGGAAATCAGTATGTCCAGAGCATAATACATCTTACCTATTCTTTCTAAATTATCTAGGTTGAATATGGGTCGCCTAAAAATATGTGTCCATTGTAAGAGGCTTTAAAGTATCCTGTCCAGTCTTTAGCTG
Organism: Pezoporus wallicus; assembly: GCF_028554395.1. Lineage (NCBI taxonomy): Eukaryota > Metazoa > Chordata > Aves > Psittaciformes > Psittacidae > Pezoporus > Pezoporus wallicus. The sequence continues at coordinate 5,161,870 of NW_026635157.1, forward strand.
CTACTGCAGAAGATCTCACATCTCTTACAGATTTATTGTCACATCTGTCAGCCAGTAAGTAGTACCTTTTACCTTGGGGTGTTGCAAATTGCACCCCTTTGTCTGATGCCTAGTCCTGCACCAGGATGAGATGCGTCACATCTCAACATTGTTAATTCTTTTCCATCAAGTGGCTTTGAAGGAAATTTACGGACAACAGTTCAGGCATAGGTATATATGCTGAACACACCTATGTTTGGTGAAATGCATCCTACCCTGAATATCTTACATCAGCTTTTCATACAGACTTACAAGTAATGTAACAATCATATTTTTATGAATCACAAGATAAAAATTACTAGTATTTTCTCAGTTGCAATAAAAAAAAACAAACAACCCTCCAGTGCTTTAAAGCATGCCGTTTCACTGTTATATTGAATGCTTGTAAGAAACACAGCCAATAGCATTGGGATTTTTACTTGCAACTGTAATAAATATTTATGAAATACTTTTATACTAATGGATAAAGTTATTGGGTTTGAGATGGCATGTACAATTCTGTGATTCTATGTGGGTCAATTTATTTTTAGGCTGTATTTTTAGCCTTTATTTACTTTTAATTTACTTAATTTTTAGACTTACCAAAATGAGATTTTTACACATTTTTAATAAATTACATTGAACATGTCAGCCATAAATAGTTTGAAAAACACACCAAAAAAAGAAGGTATTTAGATGCAAATTTTCATGGTTTCTGCTTTCCAGTGATTAAGTATCCCTTAGAAACCAGTTCAAACCATTAAAGGACAAATTCTGATTTTATATGTTTTTATGCCATTATGACGAGCCTACATCTGTAGTCTTCTGGGTTTTTTTAATTAAATATATCCATCCTGTTTTTTATCAACAGTGGCCTAAAATTAATATTATTTTAAATAGTTAATACTTAGGAGTGTATTTCAGAAGGCAACTGAGGGTCATGAGTATTTTCTTGCCTAGATTATCTTAAGAATCTGGATACACTGCCAATAAAAACGATAATATAGGGACAATACAATACTACAGAGTTCTGCGGATGCACAGGAGCCAAAGTTCATTTGAAATACTAATGGGAAAACAAACTCAAGCCTTCTGAGACTCAGTCAGCAGTTAAGTATGTAACAATGTTTCCTTCTTAATTAACTTTTTTTTTTCAAAATATGTAAGTTTTTGATTGTTTTTCCAAGCTGTGAACTCTTCCTAATTTTTTTCACATCTGCTATGCAGGAACTATTTATAATTAACATGTGTTGGGACCCAAAGGAGAAAAAAAGTCAAATGTACCTGAGTTCTCTTGGCGTTCAGGTACAAGTACTGTTATCCCATGTTAAAATACAGTGTGCTTATGAGAGCCCATATGTGGAAAGAATAATAGTATGTATAGAAACAAATGTTCTTTGGCTGATGACCACCAGCTCAGAGTTTCCAACTGAATATAAGTATTCAGGTGGATATCAGGGCCACCCAACTGTTTTAAGGAAAAGAGAAAGAAAGAGTACTTGGCAGTGTTAAATGCCAAATTCCCTTCCGATAGAAAAGAATCTGGCTCCACTGAACATCAACGACTTATATTAATACATTCTAACAGAAATTATGCTGTTTAAAAGGCCTTGCCACTTTACTCTGAGTCTAATCAGCTGGGATACAGTTTTCCACAGATTACCCTGAGAAAAAGTTTATTTCACATGTGACAGGAATGTGCAATTTGGGTGACAAGATTTAGCATAAGGTGTCCCTGCCCACGGCAGGGGGGTTGGAACTAGATGATCTTAAGGTCCTTTCCAAGCCTAATTATTCTATGATTCTATGATTCTATAATCAATTTGCAGTCAATCAAACTACAGCCAAAAGTTGGCTTTAATTCAACTTCAGCAATGTGACTACGTCACTATGAACATAACACTGTCTCTAGTGCCTACATCTGCTATCACCTTCTCATTCCTGTAACTCATGAGATGCTGTGAAATGATTAAACTACAGGAAACTTTCAGCAGCTGGCTTTGACTCACCCTAACTGAAATTCACACACAAACACATTAAAGTTTACCTGAAAAAGACCATTTTTATTGAAGAAAGTAAACTGAGCCCTGGATATAACTTCAAACTCATCTTGACTTAGATTCTTCAGTAAACTTGGTGGCAGAACAACAGAAGCGATGGCATTTGTCTGATCTTTGTCAAAATCTATCTGTTAAATAAAAAGAACAGAAGAAAATGTTCAAACAAAAAAGAAACCATCCACTGTCCACAACTGGGTTCACATCCTTACACAAAGATATGTAAACATGCAGCTAGAAGTTACCAAACTAATATGACCTGTACCTATGTAAGAACTGATGCAATAAATAAATAAAGGCCTGGGAGGTTTTCCCATTCTTTCAGCATGAGATCAGCCTTCTACAAAAATGTATTAGATAAAACCAACAAACAGAAAACCTCCCCCACTGCTATAATGATGATTTGGAAGTAATGAGATGGCAATAGTAGCAGTCAGTAATTTTCAGTAACCTTCAAGATGCTTCTCCTCATACCAAACAATATTGAGAAAAGAAAAACAAGTTCTGAATCCTACTTTCTTGAGTTGCATCATTTGATCTCCACATCTTAATTTTCTCATGAGCTTTTCTTGTTTCTCTATTACAGAAAGGAGATCTTGCAATAATGATTAGCATCATCTCTCAGTGTTTGTCATGCTATGTAGCACAAAGAAAAGACACCTTCTGGCATCAATATAAGCTTAATCTATACCTGCAAAATGTCAGACAGCTGAAAGCCCTCTATGGCATAGGGATGTAACAAGTGACCAGGAAAAGAATGAGGATGCAAACTTGCATTTCATCAGCTACCAATAAACAATTCTATGACTGCATGCTCTTCCTTCATGGCGTTCCACCTTATCCATCAAAAGGGGAGCAAGCCATCTCACAGTGGCTCTATAGAAAAAGCGATTAAGCATTTTACTGTGATATAAGGAAACTCACAATCCTGAGTTCTCCAGAGGCAACTTTATCACATATTTATGCTTCTCATGCTCAGCCACAGGATTCTTAAAGCACCATTAGCTAATAGAAAGTTAAAAGCCATACGCCAGATTTATTTAAGTTGCAAATTTTCGCAGTTTTACTGTGAATAACAGGCACCCTTGGAAATTAGTAAGAAATGGCTCACAGATATCTCCTGACATGGCTAGAAGCAGTTGAATAAATGATTTTGAAAGGATAATGGTGCCATATTAAACAGAAAGTCTGCGTGTGATAACGTTGTTCATTAGATACAGTCAGCAAATAGAATGGAAGAAGCTTCTATAAAGAAGTATGGATATATTACAGGAACAATTTAATAATATGAATCACCAAAAGCTAGCTCAGTCAAAGGTTTGGCAAGAAATGTAAAAGTACAGGGGACTGAAATAGAATCTTTCCAAATCGCCATGGACACTTTTGCTTAATATCTACTATAAAAAAAAAAAATAAAATCTGGAAACATTCTGATATACAGCTAGAAGAGTTTAATGCTCCCTGATGAGCCTGGGATAGGTCATCACATCACTGGTGAAAAACCTGGGTTTTCACAAGGGAATCTACCTCCAGCAGGGATAACAAGTATCTTTCCGACAGGCATGGAAAATCTAAACGGTGACCCAGCTGCTGCAGACTTTTCTGGGAGGAAGGATGCTAAGAATTCTCCATCAATCATCTGCTGGAAATGTGAAAGTCTTAGAATAAACTCATGTTCCAATAGGAACATTATAAATAATTTGATGGAGTTTGGATTCTATGATTATTTAGACAGTGCTGTAAGAAATGATTCCAGGGCAAGAAAATTCCTGGATGTCCTCAAGCCACAGATGGTAATTCTTATTATACATGCAAATATCCCAAACCTGGCTTCAGAATTTTTCCTTTCCTCTTTCCATAAATACAGGATAAAATCTGGATAAGAAGCATTCCTTTGATAATAATCAAAGAACAATCAGCTATTTAGCTTCATGAATAACAGACCTAAACAACAGCAAATTTACAATCATTAAAGATTTCTAATAAAATTGATTCAAAGAAATTTTACCCCAAATTTATATAAATATAAATATGTGAAAACTTGATTACATTACATCCATTTGTATCTATTCAAATCAGCATTTGAGTTTTGATCCAAGGTTTATATACATAGCATGTAAAAGGCCTGCACCTTATAATGCTACTACTACTTTTTCTGGCACCTTTATTATTTTTGATTTTTACAGTACACAGTACTTTATAAAATGATCAGACATATGTTAGGTTTGTTGTCTTACCAATTTGAAGCAGGAATTTTGTTTTGTTCTATAAGTTTATACCCCAGTGATTAGCCTGTTTTCATAATGGCATAATGGCACGTTTCGTTTGAATTCAGCTTTGGTTCCTTTTTGAATTCCTCTTTATTTCCTCTACCAAGTGATGGGTGATTTTTTTACTACTCCTGTTTAATCCTTTTTGTGTTTTTCTCCAAGTAAGACTCACCACATTCTAATAGTTAGATTCCCAGGAAACTGAGATTACATTACCTCTGTCATAGACTTCTCATATAACTGTGAAAAAAAGACACTGCACTACATTTTAAAAAGCATTTAGGTGCCATAAGATGCAAGCAGGCATATAGTGGAATTTTAAAAGTTTCAGCACCTTATTGCTACTGATTTCAAAAGAATCTTTGGAAAATTCCAATGGGTGTTCATGTGCTTCTCAAATGCTGTTTCATAGCTTTTAGATGTCTAGGCTTTTCTATTTGTGGAAAAAAAAGAAGAAAAAGTATTTTGTGATGACAAATATCTTAACTACAGCAGCCTGTCTAGATACTGTAGCACTAGAGACCATTATGCATTTTGTGTGATAAGTAGTTTTTTTCTTCATTTTTCATGTCTAGGCTGTTCAAGCTCCACATGAATGTCTTGAACCACCTCAAACATCGCCAACGGAGCAACCTATGTGTGGACAACTGGATCAGCCTTACATCCCTGTTAGCAGTAAGTTTTTAAACTCTACTGGAATATTGAAGACCTATTTTATATGTAGAAATTTACATGTAAATACCTACAGTTAGACGTCTTAGTCTAAAGCTGAAATGCATCAATGGAATTGTCTGTTAGCGTACAATGGGTGATAGAGAAGACTGTTAGAGACCATTTTCCCTTTTCATTATTAGAACGTAAATAGAACATGAAATGGATCCGTCCTGGATCTGTAAGGAAAATACTTTTTATCCATATGGAACATGTGACTTTATCTGGGTTTCCTGTCACTCAAAGAAATACTACATTAATTTGTTTGGATGGTTGCAGGAAAGAGGAAATAAAAAGTATGGGGAAAACTGGGAACTGCGGTTTTATAAAAGCACAGTAAAGACACCTGAACAACAGGCACATTTCATGTTCCAATATAACTGCTTGTTCCATACCTGGAAATCAGATGCATTATTTTGTGGACTGACACTGAAAGAACCACCTCTGAATGAAGTCGAGTTTATAGAAGACACTCCAAGTGCGAGGTTTCGCGTTGAAATACTCATGGATGGTCCAGTGAACTGGATCTTTAAAGCCAAGGCATCAATAGTTTTTAGAGCTCTAAAACCAGAAATAAAATTATTATAAAAACTGAAAACAGGAAAAAAAAAAATACTATGCTCTTTTTACTCTCCACATTTAAGATGATCCTTTTACTATGTTTCTATCACTCATCTGTGTATTCACAAGGAGACACTCAGGCTGTAAATTTAGGCATCTCTGTTGAAAATAAAAGGTTTTGATTAAGAAAAACTATCTGACTACATATCACTGGCCCTGAAATAAGTTTCCAACAATACTTAGATCTATGCTGTGTCATGTAACAGGAGAATTCCATCCAAACACTTTATCATCATCTTTGTCATGCACATTCATTTTAGTACAAGAAGAAATATTTGTATATCTAATTTGGAAAATTATTTTTGATCAAAATCACTGTGGTTGTTCATCTATAAATAGAAGGGAGAATCATAGAATCATAGAATAGTTAGGGTTGGAAAGGACCTTAAGATCATCAAGTTCCAACACCCCTGCCATGGGCAGGGACACCTCACACTAAACCATATCCTTCCAACCTTGCAGGTTGCTCTAAAAACCTTGACTTAAATGCAGAAATACTTACTCTGAAGATGATGCTGCCAGTACACTGTCTGAACTGGTTAGAATATTGGAAAAAATTGTCACCACGGTAGAACCCAGAGATTCATCAATTTCTTCATCGTTCACAATTTTTTTGAGCTTCTGCACAACATCATTCACTTTGTCTGAGGTTAGCTGTTGCCCTTCACCAGTGAGATTCAGAAGCTGATTGGCTATGTCAGCTGCATTTTCTGTAAGTGTATAGGTAAAATGAAGTAAAAAGAGAACATAATGTATATCAGTCCTGAAATATTCAGAAATACACATTTTTATCCTCATTGTTGAAAGCTACAGCATGTTCTGTGGTACTTGAACATAGGACCTTATAATTTTAACAAATCTATAATTTTCTGAAAAGCTATATAGAACTTGCTGTCCTCATTGGGGCTGTGTCTTTCTTGCCTTAATTTGATTTGAGTTTGCAAATTAGAACTATTATTGAAATGGCTGATTGAAAGGAAAAAGGGGAAGTAAGAAATAAAAAGCATATTTTCTCTCTTTTTTTTCTCCTTAGGCTATCCTTTTTTTTTTTTTTTCCACTGGGAAAAAAACAGTTTCACTTTGAAATGAAACAAATGCATCTGAAGTCACTATTACTGACAAAGTATTAACTCTTCTAAGCTTGAGGGAGAAAGTCTGACCACATTGCAAGTGTTTCAGTTCCTTCAGAAGGTCGTGCTTATACTGGGTTGGCAAGCACAACACACAAGCATATTTCTTGACAAGAATCTTCCTGGTAAGGAAAGTTTGACAGTTTATCCAATGGCAAAATATCAGAGTAAATCACGTGTTAAACCATAAATTTGATGCCATAGAAAACTAATGTAAACACTAAATTTTAAAATATAAAAGTTGAGATTTATTGGAATTTGTAAGTAAGATTTTGAAAGAAGACAGGGCTTCTTTAGTTTGCAACTGGATGTGTTTTTTTTTAATGCTGCGTTTTATAATATAGCTTTTGCTACCTTTACTGTAGAATTTTCATTTTACATGAAATAATGGTTTCCTATAGTCTGACTGTGAGTACTCAATCAAACAAGATAGGTAGCCAGGCCCCCTAGGACCCCTCTATCAGTGAGGGTGCTTCTTCAAGAAAGCAAATTAGAACAGGAGCTTAGTGTAGGTGCTCTGAATTCCTTAGGTAAGTATCATTCTCCTCACTAGCACTGGCACTAAAAATGGGGGCCATAAAATTGTTATGCATTGTTTCATTACTCCTTTAAGGCTAGAATGACACCAAGGGGTATTTTGCAAAGTGAGAAAAAATCTGAAAATTTCTGATTGTAAACCCAGTGAAGAGAGTGGGAGCCTTTCCACTGGCACTTACAGGCACTGGAAACATTTAAAATTTATCTGAATATCAAGCTACCACCTGCTTCAGTTCTTGCTGAATTACCTTTAGAGTTTGATTTATTTCATGAATTGGTACCCAGAGCTTTTCATGGATGGGCTGAATTCAACTTGATGTACTTCCCCAGAATTTAAATATTTTACATTTGCACTGACTTTTTAGACAGATTTTAAGCAACCCAGCATAAAGGAATATTTTCTTCCTTAATGTAACTTCATTACAGCAAGCGGTAACCAAGGCCTACAAAACTATTCCTTTAGCCAAAGACCAGTATCAATATACACACCTGTGCAATTTCTAAGATCAGGCTGGCCCCAGTATGATGTATAATTCTGCAGACCCAAATAGCTAAAGAGGAAAAATGACAAAATTCACATGAAATACAATAGCATGCATTATATAAATTTTTCATAATTATTCTATAGGAGTCACAGTGGTCAACTCTTCTCAATTCACAACTGTCCTAGCAACATGGCCCCTAGTAAAATGAAATATGTATGCTTGTCAGTGTAAATATGTGAACAATTAAGTGACAGTGCTGAGACAAACCCTTGCTCTTTTGGACAAATTCCCAGCTGATTGCTATACTGATTTGATAAACTGCATTAGTAGAAATTCTGGCCTTGCATTTCAGGAAAGAGCAAAATGTTGACAAAATCTACTGTGCCCTTACTATGACCTCATCAGATGCTGTTTCCATAATTTCCATCTGATACAAATGGTTTTGATCATGCCAATGGCAAACTGTAAGAAGAACAAGGACAGGAGCTATGTGGAGATATATAAATTTATGCCACCGCTGAAAACTGGGGCAAGTCACCGTCAGATCCAGGTCCCAGGTGAGGGTCACGTATAAACAGTTTTTTCAAAATGCTTTTTAAAAAAAGCCTTACCATAGCAAAATACCCAGATATGGCTCTGAAATGAACCACGCTTTGCTCCTCAGTTTTCTTTAAACACAGTCATGTTATCATAGCAAGGCAAAGGCAGAATGGAGAACAGGAAGAATGTATCCTTTCATTCAGCACATGATAGAATAAAGTTATTCCTCCATTGATTGACTTTATTATAACAGCACACTAGTTGGTAACCTTCCACTGTGGGAAGTACAGCATTAGAAGAAGGCCTTAGAAGAGCTTCCTCTTCTCTCAAAACACATCCCACCTGTACTCCACATTAGCAAAACCTAGTGGATGCAGAGTCAAGGAAAGCATAGCACAGTGCAGAACATGTACTTTTTTTTTTTCATGATAAGTGCTGTACATGGACAATCAACGTATTGTGCAGACCACACATGAACAATAAAGATAAGCAATATGGGGCAGCAAAGACCAGAAGCCTTAATTTTTAATGATTCTGAGGTTCTGACACAAAAACAATTTGACTTCTGCACTACTCACTCTACAACAAAAGTTGGTCTATTAGAATCCAGCAGTTCTTGTATAAGATTAAGAGGCTGAGGAAGTGAGTTAGTTACATATACTGCTGGTTGCTTTCCTGTTTGGCACAGATGCTCAAAGCTGATTCATATTCATGTTGCCATATTGTTTTCAAAAAGTAAAAGATCTGGTCTTCTCAGAACATGTTCCAGATGTAATGTGGGCAGATAAGACTACTGTATTACATGTAATGGTGATCATCCTAAATACTGATAAAATTAAATAACACATCATAGCCATGTTCAAGCCACTGAAAGGAGATCAAAGCCATATTGTTTTGGTAATATAGCAAAGGAAGTAATAATACTACCATTTTACAAATGTGAAATAGAGATATGGTGTCTAAATCTTTATTAAATGCTCACAAAGAAAGCCAACAGTAGGGAAAATTTATGCTAAACCATGTGTTTTTAAAAATACAAGCTTAAATCTTTAAGCATAAGATTATCCCCAACTTCAATCCTGACTAACTACTAGCAAAATGCTTGTTTCACAGAATTTCTTTTACTTTCTCTTAATGACATGAGATGATCTGGATTAAACCAGTTACACCACTCATCATCAAATTTTGTTGAAATTTCTTATACAAGTCAGATACTAGTAGTTGAGAGGTAGCAAATATGAAACTTTGGTTTCAATAACATAAACATCAAGACTAGAAGAGAGCAGTTTAATTTTGTATAAAGGTGCTATTTTTATAGTCACTTTGAACACGTATTACTTGTGGGCCTCAACTGCCCTACAGAAGCGGTAGATGAGCCTTTTTTTTCTTATCAGTGAAGTACATACTCTTACTGTACACACATAATCTCTCACAGTATAGAAATCATCTTCCTGAAATACAATACCAGCCAGTGACAACCATTATGCAGGATGCAGTTTAACAATATAACCAGAAAGTTGCATTTGAAGCTCTCAGCTTCTTAGGTATTTGAAAACCTACCAGGTTCTTGATGCAGTCTGAACAGAGCTCCCATGGCATAATGTGAAGTTGGTAACAGTTGGTCTGGTATCTGGCCAAAAATAGTTTGGAGGGTTTTCTTCTGCTAAACATTTTTCTGTAACAATAAAAGTGTATCAGTGTTAATGGTAAATTTCTTCATCTAATCATCTTCCACTTCTTCCTCATCTTATCACCCAGTCTACAGTGCAAAGCTGTCTTTACATTAAATGCTTGGTTGCTGTCTACAGAGTAGTGGCAATGGAAGGGGCCACAACAGGGGACAATATATAGTGCTGGTGCTTGAGACACAGGATTGAACCATGCATGCTGCGCATTCCACATGCACTCCACCAGCCCCCACCTCCTCCCTCTCAAAGGAAGGGCCATCTCTGCAAGAAGCTAAATGGTAAAAGATGAGAGCTAAAAGGAAGACGATTAAGGACAGCAACTGGCAGGAGCACAAACAACGGGGTGGAGGAGTGGGCATGAGGGGCCTTGGAGGTCCAAAATGTCTCACGAAAGCTCTGGCTGTAAATCATACTTCTTAGAAGAGGAGCTGTCAGGAACTGTCCCAGCCTCTTTGAACCAGACAGCAAAACTGACTAAAGCAGTCTGGACAACCGCATTTGCGTTAAAACAGGTATCTTGAGCACAGCTCTCCGAGATTAGTGGAACAATGAGGCTTACAGGAAAAATTTAAAATTTGAAACAGCCATACTGCTTGGCAATGTGAGATTAGTAGAGCACAGAAAATGCTTACTTATGGACAAGCAAACAAAATCTGTTGTAGCAAAGCCAAAAACTACCTACCCACTGGATCAACATCAACAGTATGAATCTTATATCCTCCTTCCATGGTCCCATTATTACTTATGAGCTTCTGTCGGATGTCTTCCTCTTCTAAATTGATGTTATTGGTAGAATTATAAACCAGAAGAGCCAAAACCCCAAAACTGCAAGGAAAATTATGAGTGTTTGAGTCAGAACAGCAGAGGCCAAATGTGTGGAAATAAAAATATCTGACAAACTCTGGTTTTCCCAGTATGGAACAAGTAGCACCAAGACAATGTTGCTCATTATCTGTAAATTACTTTTTTTGTATATATAAGGCCATGAAAAAAAGTACATTTAGGAAATTTCATCCTCGAGTTACCATTAAAGAAGCATCTTATCAAAGTAGCTAAGAAATGTTTTCAGAGGATTCAGATTCTTTTAAAAGATGAAAGCATAAAGCTGTGAGTTCTAAATGGGCCTTAATTAAATTTAAAAATCTGGTTGCTGATGTCTGAAGAACTTAAAAGCTGATTCATCCCACCTTACAAAACTTGGGAAAAATCATCCAAGAGGGTCTGTCTCTTCGCTGACTGCAGAAGACTGGAAGATTAACAAAGAACAGATGTCTACATTTTGATGTAGTGAAAAACACCCCGACACACTTCTGAAACTTGTAGTCCTAATTAGGGAAATCTAGTTACTCAGATGAGTAATTCAAGTTTGAGCAGCAGCAGCTGTTTTGTACTGTAGCCCACTGCTACTTTCTTGGGCATAAGATGTAGTTAAAAGTGCCCAAGACTCTTTCCTGTGAGAGAAATAAAGGTCCCCACCCTTGTCCAAAAACATAGCTTTTCTGGAAGGGAAATAATGAACAGAAAAAAGTTCTCGCAGGACACAGGAAAGAAGCCCAGAGTAGAAAGCTCAAAAATTTCCTCCTGGTACAGAGAAAACACATGTTGGAGAAGAGAATGTCGGTACCCAAGAGCACTGCTTGGATCTGGCTAGTAGAAGGTGACGCCACTGAAGCATGGAACATTGGCTCTTCGTGTTAGCCAAAATGCAGAGAAAAGGAAAAAGCAAGCCTCCTTTGGGTTGTCTTCATCATAGCCTTGCCCTTGGATACCCAGCAGTCTGAATAAAGACAGACCTTTGCAGCATGTGAGCAGTTCCTGGCAGCCTGGGAAGTGGCAGCACTGTCAGCACACATAGAGTGAGCAGGGCACACACCAAACAGAGCTGCTTTCACTGGCAGCACCCAGTGCAAGAAAGCAGCTGTGAGCTAAAGGGTCTTCAAGTCTACTTGAAGACTAGAAGAAAAAATCTGTATGGGTGCTGTATGTAGGAGGGCTGGTAGGGTTTTCAGGTACCCCTTCCTAGACAGACCAGGACTTCATTTCCAAAAATCTTTCAGAAGGACATCCCCATGATAACAGCTCAGAGTTGCACTTTCCAGAGGCGCCTAGTCTGGTACAGTATAAAGCTACAGCTTACTGTACAGATGTTGCTCTTAGATGGCAGATTGAACCCTCTTTCTCTCAGACATAATTCTAAAAACTGAGCAAATCCAGTAATTTTGAAGTGCTCTCATTAGTGGAATGACATTAAAAGAGCTGGCATTAGAGCAACCTCTCAGTCTAGGAAAAAACCTACAAATGAAAAACAAAGCCCAAACCTCATAAAGAAATCCCGACTGTTAACTAAATACTCCACACATTTCACTGTTGCAGATGTAAAGTAAATAAAATATACACAGTCCCTGGTTGGAGCCTTTTTTTTTGTCTAGGTTTGGGTTTGGTTTTTTTGTTGTTGTTTATTGCACACCAGGGCACTTTCCTATTTTTTTGCCATATCCACTGTTTTACTGGTAACATTTTGCTGGAGAAGAAGTGAAAAAGTGACAACCTGGCTTGGCGTGTTGTTTCCCAGTGGATGTATTTTAGCAGAGAAATTACAGCTATCCCTGGCTAGGTCACTCCTACCCTGCTCCCAGAGATAGTGAGTTCCTCCTAACACTCTTTTGGCCTCTGTGGAGTGTTCAGTATATGGCAATAGGCTCAGGAGGGTGGATATGCACCCTTGCAGCTTTTGCTATATACCTCGGGTATATTATGTGGCATAAGTTTATTAAGGCATTTATTTTTAGCAGAAGCATGGAAATTGCCTATGGGATTGCCAGTTCCTTCAGCCCTCCAGCACTTCAGCCCCAGAGTCTCCTGGCACTTAACCATCTTTCCTAAAAGATTCTGGCTTCACTCATCTATTCCCTTTACTTCAGAAGAGGAAAACTTAATGTACTGATGCCACTCCCTACCTCAGCACTTTGGCTGCAAAACAGAAGTCATCAGTCACTGCTACTGCTATGCTGCCTATTGCAGGACTCCCAGCTAACCAAAATGATATTTAATACTGTACCATAACTGTGCAGAGGGATAACGGCAACAAAACAGAAGGGATAATGATAGATGAAGTAGAACTGGTTACAGTTATCTTGAACAATTATAGAGAAAGGTATTGATTATGAAGCACTGATAAAAATAATCTCTAAACCACTTTGTTATTTGTGTTCTGAGAAACTCTGAGAGCACAAGACATGTATACTGTGTAATAAGAGCCTGTACCATATTATGATGAAAACAATTTCTATAAACTTTTCAGAATGACTCATGCTAGCTTCCCAAAGTAAATAAATACCTTTTAACTTGACAGCTGACGCAATATGAAGCTGAGCGCTTCCTTCCACTTTTGTCACACTCAGATCCCAGAAAGAAAACATTTTAATGGTGAAGAACAAAAATTCTTGCTTTGGGAAACAGTAGGCCTACACTCAAATAAATGGCAACACTGCTATGCTCTGCTGGTGTCACTGGATTTAACACACCCAGTCTTACATCTTTTTTTGTGTGGCATATAAAAGCAGAATGATTCTCAATGCAGTAACCAGATACAAACTGCACATCACCACAGCAACCTGTACTGCTAGTACTACTGCAGTCAGTATAAAAAGCTGGACTGTGGTGTACGTAAACACCATGGGGATAAGTATTTATGCCTCTCTTCTCTTTCACTGAAATGGTAACAGCTGCAGCAAGCAAGGAAACAGGGGAAGACTGGTGTCTATCCCACTTTTTCCTGGTCTGTTGAGCTAAGCTGGCTCACAGAGAGAAGTTTACAGAGCTGCATCCTCATCAAAAGCACAGAAGGCGGTGGTGGAGCCTATGCTGCCATGGTGCGTACCACAAAGCCGGCTTTCTTCTCTGGCAGCGTGACTCAGAGCTATTCCAGGACTGTGTGCCTACACACAGGCAGTGGTCTCACTGCTACGCAATGCAAGAAGCCTGAAGGAAGGATTAACAAACCATGTGAACCGTGCAGCACAGACTCCCTCATACCTGAAGATATGTGGTTGATAATTAGCAATGCATATTTCTCCATGCATTTCAGTTGTACTAGACAGTCTGGGCTAATACTGAGTTATTGTGGTTGCCAAACTGTTTAACAAATCACTATTTATTTCCTTTGTAGTTAATGTTACTTGATTTAAAGAATATAAAGAATCATTTTAAAAGCACCTAAGTACTCAGGGAGTCTATACTTCCACGAAAAGTCACTGGGAATTTCATTCCTAAGTACCTTGGCATATTCAAAAATGTTTCAAGATGTCAGAATTAAATTCTTTACCAATGTTGCTGTTATGCTGGCTTTGAAGAAGCAGAGATGGGTAGCTGTAACTCAAAACTGGCAGCACAGGTAGGCCATCTAGTCACCTGTGAACACTACTAACTTCTTCCCATTAAATGGACAAAGAGCGAGCTGATTATTGCTTAAGCCACTCATGAATATTTACTATAAAAAACAGAAAAAATATTAGAAAACACACAGAATGAGACAGAATGAAATGTCAAAATAGAGGGAAATTAAAAGTATTCCACACAAGCATCTGAGTTGTGGATCAGCTTTTACTTGAGTTGATTTTGACTGTGATATCATTAAAATGTTCAGAATAGAGAGAAAAAAAACAGGACTGGCCATAAAAAATACATTCAAAATAATGCCAGGGATGAAGTGGTTTCTTTATCAGCAGAAGGTTTTATTACAGAAAAAATAAAAAATCACAGACATCAGGACACAAAACTAAAATCTGCAGTTTCTTTTTAGACTACTAAAAATAAAAGAATCCTAAGCCTTTCTCTTAAGTCAGTGGCCACTGTATCAGAATAGACCTGTAAATAGCAGGGTCATACCTCTATGCCTGTCCTTCTGCCTTTGGGCCTTACTCCTCCTTACAGATCTGGTGTGGGAATACAAAAAAAAACTAAGGCTTTTAAACAGAAACCACTTACAGTACGTGAAGATTTGGTATGAAGACTATTTGTTAGTAGAGAATGTAGCAGAAAGGGCTGGAATCCTTCACATTTCAACATCTTGTTTTCACTGAAATGTTTTTGGTGGTGCTTGAACTATGTTCCAAAGATACAAAGAAAAACCCCATTCCCTAACACAGTACTTCCCTAAAAATGGCATCTAACAATGTCAGGCCAGTTAAAAGTCACTGGAAAGACAATGAAAGTCACTGGAAGTTGGAAGAAAAGCAGGCAGCTCCAGCAGGACACTAAGAAGCGTTCATCCCTCAGTCACTTGGGAGAAATTCTCAGATTTCTCCATCTGTAATGAAGGCTTTATTTATAGGTCATGGACACAAGATGCCACTGTGGAGAAACCTGTGGATTTATGCTTGGCTCTTTGTTGCTCAGTTTTTCAAGCAGAAATGTTACACATAATGTACACATTATGTGGCATTTTAAAACATTGCTCAGCACTGGTCAAGGCTGTTCTTTTCTGCCTTCAGTAACACTGAAGTTGAATTCACAGCGAGTAGAGGTGTGCCAGGTCCAAGTTGTTCCTAAAACCTCACCAGCAGAAACCAGGAAAATTTTAAAAATAGGAATAGGCATCACAGATGTGTTCGTTTAGAACAATAAAGTAACTATTATTTCATAACAAATAATCTTAAGTAACCTACAAAGAATGCAAAAGGCAGATACTTTACTCGGTAAAGATGCTTAGGACTATAAAAGTAAAATTATGCTGCTCTGATGTTGCTAGCTCCTGTCTAAAGCTATTACGCAATGTAATTAGCTTAAGTTTTATCCAAGTGCATTAAAATTTCCATTAAGCAACACAAGACCCAAGAACACAGCATGCAGGAGCCTCACTCTGCTTCACTGACACTGGTGGCACAACTCCCACGGACCTCAAAAAAGAACTAGGCATGACTATGGGCAGCTCTGATTTCCTGCTTTCTTCTCTATTTTCATTCTTAAGAGAAGGGATTTCTGTTTAACTTTAGTGGTCTTTACACAAATGCTCACCACTGTGGTTTTTAATTTGGATGAGTTGTTTAGCAGTACTAACATTAATGTTGTTTCCCACAGGAGAAGAAATTGAACATGGGAAATAGGTCAGAATTACGACAATCAAGTAGTGGATGCTGGAGCAAGCATAATCTTCTTTATATATTAAGCAGAGAAAAGGTTTTAAATTAATTGGGACCTGAATTCTCAAAATTACTTGCAAAATTAAAGAAGAAATAAGAAGCAGTGGAGCAGAATTGTTTAATAAAGACGAATTCTGGAGGCAGCCCTATAGAACCATTTGACAAGACCTAGGATCAGTAGGACCCTTCTGAGAAAAGCAGCAGCAGGAGTCACACAAAATTCTGAAAAAGCTGCAGAGTCATAAAAAGCAATGAATTAATGAAAGAAACAAACACATTTATCATTTATCTACATCAAATCCACAAATCGGCTGCACTTTCAAAGATTTGTTCAAAATAATGGGGTACCATTCTGAAACTTAATTTTGAACAGCTGCCCTCTCATTAAGAGATGGCAACAGTATGACCAGAGTCAAAAAATAAAAACAGGTATGAAGTCAGGTTAAACTGTGATAACATTCTATTAAGGTAGTTAATAATCTACTAAAGTATTAGCTTGATATATTGCTCTCATACAGATATCTCACAGTATTAAATGTGCTGATAATAATATGAATTTTGGACTTGGCACTCTATCTCTCACCACCATGTACATAAATTCGTAACAATCACAGTGTACTTTGGATTTCCGCAGCTCATAGAACACAACAATGAAAGATTAAGAATCCGCTTCCACATTTTTGTTTCGTTTTGCTCTTCTCTGGAAACAGTACAGTTTAAAATATTTATTTGGAAAACACCTATTTTTAACATGCCAAAAAAAGCCAGCTTCCTACCTCCTACTTTCAGCTTCTATTTCTTCTCTACATCATTCTAACAATTCTTCCTCTTTCACTTGCAAGAAGATTAAGTGGGGAGAACGACAGCAGAAGTGCCTTGATAAGGTAGCAGTGTGGTAAATAAGGTTGAAGGAAAATGCATAGAAAGTATTGGGAAAGTTCTGGGGGCTTTTATATTTGTTTTGTTTGTAGTTTTGGTTTGGTTTTGGCTTTTAACTGCTGTATAAAATACTAATCCAAAAGGTAAGGAAAAAAGATGCAATCTGAATAGTAAGAATATGACTTCATGTAAAGAGAGGGAAAACTTCTGAAGAGCAATTTGAAGAATTATAATAGTGCCTTAGAAATAAAAAAGGTTATGATCTTGGGGGAAATTCAGAAAAGAGAGATAAGGTTTTGTGAGTTACAGTAAGATTATTACATTCACTTCTGTAAAGATAGTTAAGGCCATGATACTTATGGGTTAGGTCTTTTAACTGTGGAGTGAAATTCTGTTCAGGTGAACACAAATGGAATAAGAAGTATTTAAAGCTAAGAGAAGTAGTAGAATGGCTCAAACTACAACAGACTTACTCTTGCCTATCCAAAATGGAGAAACAAGAAAGCTGGAGAGGGACTTTTTACAAGGGCATGTAGGGATAGAACATGGGGAAATGGTTTTAAACTGAAAAAGAGTAGATCTAGAAGATATTAGGAAAAAATTCATTATGAGGCACTGGCACAGATTGCCCAGAGAAGCTGTGGCTGCACCATCCCTGGAAGTGGTCAGTGCTAGGTTGGATGGGGCTTTGAGCAACCTGGTCTGCTGGAAGGTGTCCCTGCCCCTGTCATGGGGGTCAGAACTAGATGAATTTAAGGTCCTTTCCAACCCAAACCATTCTATAATTCCATGAAGTATGAAAATCTTCAGACAACTATTCACTGAAATAATCTATATGAATGTTTAATTAACAGAACCTGCACAAAATCCCACTGTAAGTAAGTTACATGCAAGATATCATCCTTAACATTTTAGTGGATCACCTGAGTAGTGAGAAAGTAACATTACTTCCATCAGGGATTAAAAATTTCCAACCTGTAACCTGCTAATATTTTATACCCCCAAATGTTACTCTGGCGTGCTGCAGGATTTCCTTAGAATCCTACCCAGGACAAAACCAAGAAAGTGGAAAACCTAACAAAGTATCTTGAAAACAATGATTGGAAAATAGTTTAAAAAAAGTTTGTTTTCTGGATCTTCAGAAGTTCAACAGATTTCTTCCTTGCAAAATCTAGAAATAGATGCATGAACCTCAAAGAACTGGAAACCTGGCGACTAAACCCAGGAACATTGAAGACTACTGGTAAGCTGATCCTTCTTTTTTTTCGTAAGGGAAGCAATATATAATGACAGACATATACTTAGAAGACCTGAAGCTGAGAGAACACCAGCTTTTCTCAAATGTCTCTCCTGTAAGAGGTAAATGATGCATGAAAATACATGTCAGACATGAAAAATGCACGAGAAAACAGCAAAAAATTCAGTGTATATATATTTGTATATATGCACATGTGCTTATACAACGCATGAAAAGTTTAATTTTTGTTAGTCATGTATCATGCAGCTCAATAAAATTTTTTGTTTTCCCTGTGTTACCCCAACTTAGTTGCTAGGTTGGGCAGAATTTTGATTTCTCTTTTTGCACTTTTCTAAGTAAACATGCCCAGCATAACAATCCTGATTATTTGGAGAACAGTAACATTTTGAGTGACATGCTCACATTTATACTAAATTTTTCAGAATTATAAAAAAATACCAGTTGGCCTTGACACAAAGTGCACTAGAGCCCATGAGAAGATTAGTTTTTCATTAGACCTGAAAAGCTTTATGACATACTGCAAATGTGTAATTACATTGCTTCTGAAATTACATATGATAAGCAAAGTAAATAGGAATGAGGTTACTTCCTCATAACTATCTAGAAGTAATTTAGTGCTGTATTCACTGTCTGTCACAAAAGGAGGGAAAGGGAATTACCAGAATTACTAGAATAATTTCTCCCCCTTCACCTTTTTTTTTTTTTTTTTTTAATAGACAAGGAATAATAAACAGAATCCAGAAGACAGGACGGTGGGAAGGTGAGACAAGAAGAAATCAGGTACGCAGTCTAGGGGAGAACATGCTGACAGGCTGAGCCGGTAGCCTTGTAAAAGATGCAGGAATAAAGATGGGGAAAGTTTTACATTTCTCAGCAGTCTTAGATTGTTGGTAAGACCTGAGGCATGGTCTCCACTTAAAAGGTTCTGCTGGCATAACCATATCAATTACAAGTGGGAAAAAAAGTCCAAGCCACAACACTACACCTTACTGCAAAAATGTAGGTTAAGCAGCGAAACAGCCCATTCAGAGACTGGGTTTACACTATACCAGCTAAATGGTTTTGCCAGTAAAAGCTGTCTTTCTGCTGTGGGTGTGTGGGAAGGAGATAGTAACTTTTACAAATCTTTTTGCGTGTAGCTAAACTGTAGAAAACTGGAAGCATCAATAACTACTCCCTGCTGGTAAATTGGGAATACTTGGCTACCTCTGAAATGAAAATACCCAGCTGTTACTGTGGCAGTTCTCGAGTCCTTTCCCATGAGATTTTTGCCTACTACTGCAAACAGATACATCCCATACCCACTTGTTGCCCCTTCCTCACAATACTAATAATTCTGTTTTGGTTTCCTCTCCTTACTTTGGTTCCAAGATTCACTCCCTCCCCACATATCTCTCAGAAATCAGACTGCTGCTTTCAAAGAAATCCCCCAAGGCCCAATTTTCAGAGGGTGTGACCCATCTAACTTTCTTTGGCTGCCTTTGAGGCTGTCCCAGCTCAAGTGCCTCTGGGCCCAGCAAAAGCCAGGAAATGAGAGCATATGGTAAATAGTTTCACTCACTCTCATTTGACTTTCAATTCTAGCATGATTTTTCAGTGTTTTGCATCTAGTAAGATGTCTGTTAACTCAAAAGACTGTGGTTCAAGAGAAAAAATGCAGCGACAGTGGATAGATAGCAGTGTACCAATGCTTGTTGCTAAAGCAAGCTGGGCGTGCCATACCACATATATATGATATGTCTATTCAGTTTTGTGACAGGTGAAACCTGAGCCCCGAAAAAGGATCTGTTAAGGTTTAAAGCTCAGCAGGTTCAAAACAAAACAAACACAATAACCAGTATTAGGTTTTTGAACACATCCAGAGCACACAGCTCACCAGCAGTCATACATTTACACACTGGCAGCATATGCCAAATAACAGACAATGAACCCAGCAACAGACAACAAAGCCTGTTGCAAAGCCACTTGTAATAGCAGCCATTGCCTCTATCAAGAAAATGTCTTTAAAAATGTTACCTTTTAATACTTCTTTTTTCCCTTGTTCCCTCTTTTATGGAGCCAGGGTGGATGCTATGAAAGAAATGAATATTAATTAGGGTGGGCTAGTTCTCAAAAGGAACATAGCATAAACATCTTTCCCCTATCATTTACCTGATATTGACCACATACACAGTATAATTCCAGTTCTGGAAAGTACGGTTTAGCTGAAAAACAGAAATACATTGATCAGATGAATAATGAGATGTCAATAGGATACTTTGTTGCTTAAGACAGAGTTAGAAATTCACCCTTCTCCCCCCTGAGAAATCCCCTTCTCTTTTTCAAAGCAAAGAGAACACTCTCCCATTTCAGTGAGGTGACTGTTGTATTAGATGCATAACTGGTAGTGAAAGATGTGGACTTTTTTACTGACAGAAGGAAATCTTAAGGCCACAACATGCTGAATGTGCATGGGATGCTAAACTTTTCCTTTTTTCCTGTTCTTTCGCATCTTAAATTCCCAGAAACAACCTTTTAATGATCTTTTTTTTCAGATCTTTGTACTATTTATTCTGAGTGGGCAGCGGGTGTTCAGTTTTCCCACTGGGAGAAACTTCTGTATACTCTGGTAGGGCCAACTGACACCTTTATAGATTTTCTGGCTCAGGCACCTATGTACATTTGCCTGGTTACTGCTGTCAAGAGACTTGCACCTGGCTGTATTTCTGGCTTGTAGATGACTATTGGTTTCTTTAGCTTCTGAAAGCTGAAAGTCTCCAGCTTTATTAAAAGAAACAGAAAGAATAACTGCCATATATTATGATATCATATTTTCACATTAAGTAGTTGGTATAAAGACTACCTACAGACTGAGTGCCACTATGTGAACTGTCAAAAGGGACAGAGAATATCTGTACTCAGACAGAAGGCACTTTCCGAGACAAGAACTTCAAAAATCCTCCACCCAAAGGGCCCAGAAAGCAGCTTGTTTGATAAATGGGCTGAAAAACAGGGCCCCAACAGAAACCCCAACAACTAACCTATGATAGAAGACTTTTGAAGTAGAGAATATTAGTGTAAATTGCAAAATTATATTGCCTCACACAAATGAATATTGTCTTTTTTATTATTATTTCTATTACTATAACTTCAAAACCATGTTAGTATTTTTGGAGAAAAATTTTGCTCTCTATAATGACGTTGGAACTTACACATCTGCCTCTTTCAGTAGACAATTCTGATCTCTCTGAACTTCCAAAAGTTCAACTAGCATCTACATTTCTTAAGAAGATGGCTAGTATAGTGGAGACATTTCAAAATTTTATCTATAATGCTTAATAGCCCCAGTTAGACCTGAACTCATTACTGTGTAAATCAATAATAGAAAGATTTTCAGAGAACACAAATTAATTTAAGAATTTAGTTAATAGCCTCCCCTTTTTTTTTTCTTTTTTTTTTTTTTTCGGACTGGTAACATCAATGGGGCAGATTCATGTATGTAATCACAGAGGAGAAAAAACGTAGCTTACCCATTCTGCAACCACATCATGTACTTTTAACGTAGCATCAGAGTTGGAACTAAAGACAACTATAGATATCCTGTAGAATAGCCCACCTGTTCATTAGAAAGGTATTATAATGTTAGAAATTGAGCAAATTACCCGTCATAATAATGAGACTTTAGTTTCATGATGAATAGAAAGATTGGGCTGAAACCAACATACAAGGACACGTCAAGCTCTAGATGGCATTCTAAAATTTTGGAGTGAACAAGCCCTGTGGGCTTGGGCTCATTCCCATTAGACCTGTCGAATTAGACAGGAATTTCCTGCCCCCCTCTCCCCCCATTTTTTGAGACACATGAAATGTGATATGGAAACTCACAAATGCATGTATAAATAGTATTTTGCATATGCCTTTAATGTGGTGTGTAAAAGATGATGAAAGTGTAAGGAATTTACGAAATTATAATTACAGTAGTCTGCAACACAATAAATTTTGCTCCCAGTCATATTATTATAATCCAGAATTCAACCACTGCAGATTACACTTAAAGAGAGCAGATAAAGCTCATCAACTAGAAACCACAAGACAACTGACAGCAGAATTAGGTGGGAGAAGGAATACCCCATTCTTGTTTTCACAACGCAGTCATTGCTCTCAGGCCTAGTGATGGCCAGATAGTAGAACTCACATTAGCTTTAGAAAACTGGCAACTGAACAAACCATCTTTCAGTCACAAAATGTGTAACACTTGGCTTGGGGCAATTTTATATTCAGTAAAATGGTTTTGAAATGGCACAGGGTAAATATAAATTCCCTTTAAGCTCAGGAGTTGGTAAGCAGCATTAGAAGATTACAGGTCTAATAAGTAACATCAAATATTCTCTGTTAAAAGCCTATACTTTTCACAAGTCAAATTAAGTCCTTGGAAGTAGAAAATTGGACTTTGGGCAAGTTGAAAACACTTGCAAGATTTGGATCTCATTTATATGCATATATCTCTGTATATATATATATATTCAATTTTATATGTATAATGTAATTTTCATATGTGCTATACCAATACACACATACAGAAAGTGTGCATTATATATTTCATATATAGTCATATATATAATTATAACCTTATTTATATAATGATGCATATGGAAAAAATCACCTTAATATAGGAATATGCAAAGTATGTCTAAAATCAAATACAGTAACTATAAACTAGTCAAGAGCCTCAAGATCTCCACCAGATGGTTACCCAAAGCATGTTTTAATGAGGCAAAGAAAGAACAAGAACAAAGAACTAATCTACATTTTGAAACACTCTCAGGAGACTGCAGTGGCAGATAGTGAAAACCAGAAATGATTTCTCACACTCCAAATTAAACAGTGGAAATCCCATCCCAAAATGGTGAATGAAAAAAATATTTTTATGGGCAGAAAATTGATGAAAAGTAGCCAAAGATAATTTGAAAAAAGAACCTGGAAAAACAATCTTCCCACACCCACCATTAACTTCAAAATTACAATGATCAATGAAATTCCAGGCTTGCTGTTGGTTTGGTTTTTTTTTTTGTTCTGTTAGGCAAACTAAAGTTGTTTTTTGAAAGTTAAATCCTCAAAAATATATGAATACACTTAGTTAAAAACAATCATACAATCTCAATAAAATGGCATAAAAATATTAAATATATGGCAACCTAATACATTATCCTCACAGTCTCATGACAGCTGTTTTAGAGATGCACACAAAAATTAGAAATCAAATGTTAATGACATTTACTATCACTAAGATGTTACTAATTCCCTTCTACTGTAATTAAACTACTGTTGCAAAATCATTTTATATGCTAAATGGATCTATACCTAAAGGATGAAAGCCAGCTACTTCTACCAACTGTATATATAACAGATAAGATAATCTGGATTTTTTTCTATAGCTAACTTAATGGCGTGACATACTGTAGTTGACCTCAGGTCGACACAGGCAGCCCAGCTCAGTGATGGAGTAACACAAACAAGACAAAAAGACTGCAGAAGAGCTAGTAAGTTGATTCAGTGGTGGATAAGGAGTGGTATTTTGGCTTGTCTCAGAGGGTAAATTGGCCAAGGAATGAACATGTGCTGAAACTGGAAACTGATGGTACATTACAGAAGAAACTGGCATTTGGGATGGCATGACAGAGTGATGGATTGCTGCTGCAGGTGTCATCAGAGTGCCCTGAAAGATAGTGTCTTTTTGCTGAATAACAACTCCACTGTATGAAGACGGCAAAGGTATTGCATCACCCATGACTGCAGTTCTTGATGCCTTCAAAACAGAAGAGAGATTTGCAAAACGTCCATAATCAGCATTTTCAAAATCCAAGACATGAGTACTAAAAGTATTCAGAGAAGACATTCCTTCTCTGGGCTTGCTGAAGGATATGTACACCTCCCCTTCTGAATCCCATTCAGAAAGCTTCAATATATTTGTTGATGTCAGAACAGAATTCCTTATGTCTTCATTATCACCAGTGCTTTCTTGTTCTACTGCCCATAGAGAGTATCTCAGACTGTCCCCTTGATTTTCAATGGAGTTTTGTCCTATAACAGTTAGATGATTTCTTGGTACTACAGTTGCTGGCAAGCTTAACTCTGGTATGTCCCACTGAGTAACCAGGCTTGGAGAAATTGTATCAAGACGGTTCTGAAAACTCTGTGAGACTGGAGGTGTGGAGTAAGGTTCACTGACTCTGAATTATGAGCCTGAATGAAGAAGGTGCCTTAATTCCAAAGACCAAGTCACTGGAAGGAAGTCAGAACTCATCAAAGTGATGTTTTTTAAAAGAATATCTGCATCTATTTGAACTTTACTTCTTGCTTTATCAATAGCATTTGCTACAGCATCATTTTCTGAACGACTTTGAGGCTGCAGTGATTCATGTGTTCTTGTATGGTTTACCAAACTCTTAACTCGTGTATTTATCAAGAAAGGAGCTTGGCTATACCTTGAAGACTGGGTTCCTGAATGCATTGGAAGGACAGAAACAAGCTGCTGCCTTTTGTTTAGGAAGGTCATGTTGGTTTGATCACTTACTAGGTCAGTTCTAATTTGCATGTGTAAACTATCAAATATAATTAATTTCTCTGTGGAGTTTTCAAGTATCTTATCAAAGGGACTTAAGGGACTTACCTGTACTTCTAGAGAGGGTTGTCGCAAAGGTGCTTCCAAGGAGGGCAAAGGAAAATCAAAATAAAATTCACTGTTGGAAGACATGGTTATGTTTGCAAAGTTCATTGTCGAGTACAACTGTGATATTGTCCTGCCATTACTTTCTGAAATTCTCTTTGAGAGGCCTGGAATAAATGAACTAAAGATTTGTGTTTCCAAAGCTGATGCATGACTAGAGAATTTCATTTCTTCAGCCCTGTGACCTAATAATCTAATGGCAGATGTTTGTTCAGAGATACTGCCAGATTTATCAGGTGAACTAATGGATGATAATCTTTCTGTTGGGGAAGAAAGCAGTTTATTAAATAAGAGCCACCTATTTTCTGATGGCTCCCCAGAAAACACTTGAGATTCTTCTTTCAAATAGTAGGAAACAGTCCAGAAACTTGCTGTTAAAGAAGGAGAAATATCTAGATATTCTGTTGGAAAATCCAAGTAACCTGAGCCCCCAGAGCTGCCAACTCTATTCCTGTTCTCTGCCTCTAATTTGGAAAATGCATCCAAATTGTTCTCCACTATTCCATACCTGAGGATGTCACTTGGATTTTGAAAATATACTGTATGTTTTAAATAATGAGACCAGTAATTGCTATTGGAAATAAACATGCTGTCACTTTCCATATATATGGCAGTCAACAATGGTTGATAAACAGGCAGGTTTGTTACAACATCCTTAAATGCTGAACTTGTCCAGCCTGCTCCTAGCAGAAGTGCTGAGGATGGTGGTAGTTCTCTACTGTGTCCTAGGAATGAATTTGTCAGTTGGATATCAGGCATAAATTTTGTGTATCTTGTTTTCATGTTTTGAAAAAAAATATTTGGGTTTGCATGTGGAGTCGCCATAGAAGTTAAATTTGTAATGCCTCCTAAGTGATGTTCCTTAACGTGTGTAGATTTTCTAAACTCAAATTCACTATTTGCTTCTAATGCAGAAAAAGTTTCCCTATCAGCATTGCCTTCTATCATTTCCAGGTAAAAGTTTTCAGGTGAGGAGTCTAGCAAATCTAGCTTACTTTTTTGGAATGATGGTTTCTGCTCTGCAACTGATATAGATAAGCTAGAAAAAGAATGTCGGTCTTCAATGTCAGAGGTGATATAATGATGAAATAAGGTCTCATTCCACCAACTCGCAGGATCCAAGATGTTGCTTATATGCTTGAAATCGGTTGTGCTGCTGTTGGAGGATGAAATCCACAGAGTTTCTTTTTTGTGTTCATAAGCAGTGCTGCTGCTGCTAACAGGAGAGTGGAACACTGACTCAGAGTCAGAATGATCCAGCCCATCTGCCAAAGTCTGTGCTAGCTCTGCATTAGGACTTCTGCTTTGACGAAGAGGAATTGCTGCATTCACAGAAGGCTCTGTAACAGCATCTGATGCATCAGAAGTGCCATGAAATGAACTTCTAGAATAATTCAAAATATTTTCATTTGGTGACTGATTCATCGCAGTATTATCTAGGTTGATTTTTTCTGTAAAAGCAGCCAAGGTATCATTGCCAGTGTCCTCAGAAGTGGCTGATGTGGACATAGTTAGAAGAAAAAAGTTGTAGATAGTTTTTCTCTCTGGGTTCTCATCTGCTGAGTTTTTACTGAAATGGAGAGGCCTTCGTTTCACTGGCCAAATAATCGGGGTTGAGATAATTCCTATGGTTTTGACCCCTTCTATCTTAGACTCTTGGTGCCTCTGTGGTCGTATACGGGAGGATTCAGGTGAATTTCTCTTCATTCTGAAGATAACTGTAGCAGGAAGTCTGAATTCCTGCAGGTCTGTGTGTAGTAAGCCACATAGTTAAAGGATTAAAGAAAATATATGCAACTTAACTGTCTGTTCTTGGCCTAAAAATCAACTTACCAAGACTGAAAAATTACTCCAGACAGCTGAGTGAAAGTTTAATTTGCTTCTACTGTAAACAAATTTGGGTTATTTTTCTTAGTCTTTCTACTTTCTCTTGGGAGTTTCAAAGCCAAAGAAAGGATTTAATTGTCCAGTTTTTATTCATGCTAACATTAAGAAGGCTTATCCTCTGTAGTTACAAAAATCAGTTAAATGCTTACAGCGAACATAAAGTGAATGGCTCCACAAAAGAAAAATGCAGTATTTAGAAGAAATTTTCAATATCTGCTTCTTACTTCTACAGTTTAATAGGTCTGGACAGGCTGAATGCAGATAAATTATTTCACATTGTCTACTGTACTGCCTGATTGCCAATGTACAACAAATGATCTTCCAAGAATCTCCAGGAATTTTAAAACCTACAGTAACAACTGATGCATTTGGGGATAAAACCAAAATCAAACCAGGCCAAAAAAAAAAAAACAAACCAAAAAAAACCAGCCCAAAATGGAAACAAACCACAAAACCCCCCACGTATTCTAATTTATTTCTGTGGAGCACACTGAAAAAAATAAATCTTAAAAAAAAAAATAATAATCTTTAAGCCTCAGATAAAAATTGCAGAAATCTACATCTGTGTTGTTAATGTTTAACAACTACCTTTAACAAACTAATAAATATTTTAGCTGTGCCTCATAAAATGATGCTCAGTCTCTAGGAGACAGTGATATCACAGAATTTGAGAAAACCCCAAAAGAAATCCCAGCTTTTTTTCCTGTGCTAATAATAGGTTCATTTACTACCTTATTTTTTCCCTTAATCTTTCTAAATGAAAAGTAAATGATATCTGATACTGTCAACATTTTCCCTAGTAAAGTCTAATCCAGCTCTTCTTGAAGTCAGTGGAAAGATTCCTGTTGACTCAGTGGAGGTGGCTTTGCTCCATAGGAATGATTCCACTTAGCTCCTGCAACTGACTAGTGAGGAACAGACAATCTCAGCATACTACCACCCTGGCTGCATAAGCAGGAGCTACACAATGACTCATAACCTGTAGCCTTAAAACATTTCAATAGCATGATTCTTTACAGACCCTCTTTAAAAATCCCTCTCCCTTCCCTCATTCTTTGCATGGGTAAATACAATGGGTGACACATTCATACAAGTGTCAGGTAAACATGATACAAATAAACACAAGAGTTTGGTTCTGTTGCCATTTACACCATTCTTACATGGTTCAGTGAAGTTACTCCTGATTTATTTCAGTGTAAATGAGATCAAAACTGAGGCATGACCCTTGACATTATGATACTATGAAAAACACACCTTAAAATACAATAATTTTGCTCTAGACACAGTACAAGGAAAAATGTAACACAGGATTTCTTACCATTGTTTGGCTTATCGTTTCTATTAGTATCGGGCATGTTAGTGGTGACAGTGGGTGGTGTAGGAGTAGTAGCATTTACAGTAGCTGGTAATAAAGATGAGAGAGAGGTGAACTTGAATGAAATATGAATGTTAATACGGTAAGACAAAATGGGAACAACACATGACAATGTAAAATGAAAACATCTACACACAATGCCATATTTTAAAATAAACTTTTTTTTTTTCCCTGCAGAAAGTGATAAATGGATATGATCTGAGGTCCCAGTCCTGCAATCTTCACTTTCACTGTTTTGCAAGTGTAAGATTTGCAAGATCAGTCCTGCTGCTATTATAAACTCAAAATCCTCTTAAAAGAGCTTCAGATCCAAACGGCTGCGCAAAGACCAGAAAACAGATCTAAGATGCATGAATACAGAATATTTCTTGTGAAAAGAGTAACTGTCCCTGCTCAGGGCCTGAAGACGACAAACAAATTTGAAACTAAACCACCCAAGTAAGGATCCAGTTATCACCATTGAAATCATTCACTAAAGAGAACTGAAATCACATTTGGTATAATTGAAATGGACTATATATTTTGAAAGCTTCATGTAGGATCTTGGCTGTATTATTCCCACTGACATTAACAGGAGTCACCCCACACAACCCTGGGAAATATTTCCCAGGAGAACCAGCTAGAACACTTCTCAAAATCAAACTGCAAATTTCCCCCTGGTAGTGGACTGGGAAGATAAACACGCTAAAGGAATTCAAAGATCATACCACTACATTTTCAAATAACAGTTTGGAAAATAATTTCATTTTTTCTAGAAACTCCCAAGGAATGCAAATCCACTCACTGACAGGTTTCTTTTTCCCTGAAAACTCTTTTTAAAATCTGAAGGTTAGTGCAGTATAATCTCAGCGTTACATTGCTTTTGCAGATTTGACCAAGAACCAACCTGAAAAGGTTAAAAATGTATTTTAGGCAAGAGATTCTGATTTTTTGTGTGGTTGTTTTAGCTAACCTTTTGAGTCTGAAAGTCATAAACTCAGGTCTCAGCTTAGGGAGCAGGTTCATGCTCAGGTTTCAGTGAAACAAGAAGCTTAGGGCAAGAGAAGGAAGAGTTGGACATTCCAGTAAACAGGTTCTAACTGGGAATGTGAATATATAAAGTGACACCCTATAATATAAAAAAACTCTTCTTCCATGAAACTTCAGGGCTGTATTGTCTGAGAAACAAGTTATAAGGGTTCTTCCTGACTGTATCTTCCAGCCAACACCATTAAAGGAGTTATGTTCCAATGAATGAAAATATTTGTTAAGCATAATGGAGAAAATGGCTCTTTCATCAGACTATAGCTGACACAATCTGGCATCTGCAAACTTTGTTACTGGTGCAATTGCACAACACACAACAAACAAACAAAAAAGGAATCCAAACTGGCCTCTCAGTTTAAAATAAATCTGCATTGCTGACAGAAATAGACATTTTTTTATGATTTTCGTAATTATGACAATAACAATGATGGTGATGATGATGGTAAATCTGATCTGTCACTTCCAAAGTGACAAACACAGAACACGAGTGACACTTTAGCAAATGCTTTTCAGAAGAAAAAGAAGAGTATTACCTTAGTGAAAGGACTCAGTCTTTACTGAAGATGTGATGGTCTAAGAAGTTAAGAGAGGCAAGTTTGAAAAGTAGCATCTTTTACTAGAGGCAACATCTTCTACTAAACAAGTTAATAAAGCTGAAAAAAAGGACGAGGCTTTTAGAAAAGCAGGCTTGCTTTGCTGAAAGTGTGCCCATCTCTGCAGTCATATTGGATGACCTAATGTCCTTTCACACCGTCCCATTTTGATAGAGGAAAATGCCTTGAGCTCTTCCAGGAGAATACAAGAAATTTTTTATATGGTGGCTATATTACCTTTTACATATAAAAAGACCAATATTGATAATTGTTGCTGTCACATTTACCTAAGGTATTCAGGTAGCATTATTTAGATCACACTGTGCTTTGTTAATGTGACACCTGAAAATTACTGTTTGAAATCTGATTATGGACATTACTGCATTTCACTTTCCCTGTGGAGACCAGTACAACACGCTCCAAGAACATGATAAATTAACCTCAGGAAAATATGGGAGTACACTGAAGACTGACATAGATCTCTTACTGACTTCCTAAGGAAAGTGCATCTTCCGTACTGTTAAGCTCAAACTGATTTACCTCTAAATGTCAGTTTGAAAGACTCCTGAGACTTCCTCCTCTCCTTTTATATTTTATTCTCTGCTATATCCTTCCTTCACCATTCAGCCTGAAAAGGATTACAGAGCTAGACATTATTTTTGGTGCATCTGCTGCTGTGACTGAAGTTTAACGTAGCATGACACCTCATTAGCAGGTCTGTGTTCATGAAGGTATCGTGGAAATGAGCTGACCTTGGTCATGTTGAGCGTTTTTATACAACTTTCCCCTCTAAGCAGAGCAGAAGGAATTAACTGTCTCTGCATGTTCAACGATTCAATTGGCATGGAAATCTCCAGACTTCGCCTATTCTTTGCATTCAACTGAGCTGATCTTAAAACCACGTAATATATCCTTATATGTGTAATTTTTACACTACTAAACCATCCCTAAGCACTGTATAAAGTGTTTCATTAACTAATAGCTGCTGGAATTTGCAGTTTGATGTTAGATTTTCACCTGCTAATCTCAAAAGTACTTAGCCTCAAAATAGTTTATTGGAAAAAAATGAATAGTCAGATCCTTTATTTACATCTGCTTATTTTTTTTGTTTGTTTACAGATGTACCCACTTCTTATCCTAGTTAATACTTTACTATCAAAATGTGCAGGAGGAAAAGAGATGGAGAAAGAAAAGAAAGCAGTCAATTAATTCAGTTTTGATATAATGGAGACTATCTGGAATATGTATTATCAACAGAGTGATCACATTTTTTCCACATATTGTACATACAGGACACCCACACACTTGATGAGACTAAAGAATTCCTTTCCTTGCTATTATTTATTGCAGTTCACCCTTTTAGAAATAATAATAAAAAAGGAATAAAAAAAGAACAACCAAGGAAAATAAAGATTTCACAAAGACGAAACTGTGAAAATAACCGGGGCTTCTTACCTTGGCAAAGGCTTCCCAGGTTCGCACAACTGGTTGGTTCAATTGTAGAAGAGGGAATTAGGTATGAGCCTTTAGGAAAAGGAAGCAAAATAGTTAGAAAGGTCTGGCTACTGGGCATAAAACTATCATGTCTCAAAATACATTACACTTCGCAGTGACACAGTCCTCTTCCTAATTTCTCTCAGTGGCAAAACTGATACTGCCATTTGCCTGCAAGATTTATGTGTTTGCATTTTCTGTTGCAGCTGAGGGATCCATGAAAACCCGCTGACTTGCAAGTTACAGTGACTTATGTATCCTCCACTGGTTTTCCTAGTTTTCGCTAAATAACATAACATTAAATGAATGCAGCCTGCGTGTACTCTGTGAAATGGCTTTAAGCAGAGGGGTCAGTATGGCCACAGGATTTATGCAATCCCAGTGAGTAATAATATGTGCCTCAGAGAAGCAACCACACTCTGCTGCTGTAGCACAGGTTACCCACCTCCCACCTCTGAGTAATTTGCCTGTGACAGACACCAACCAGATAAAAGGTGATTAAACTTGTTCCTCTGCCCAGGGTGTGGTTGTGATTAATATTCTGGTATGCAGGATTTATAGGCAGATAATGTTACAAGTCTGTATCTCCACTGAATTATTCATAACATGTACACACTTTCATGATCTGAAGACAAAAATAGGGCATATAAGAACAGCTACAAAGAACTGGTGAAGCCGCATTAATCACACTTTGTGTATCCCAGCATTTCAGCTGCAGATAGAGCAGCTTTTGCACACTGCACTGAAAATAATGGGGCCATAGAGGATGGCATAATATGAACCTACTGGGAGAGTTTGCCCTTTCGGCTTTTGCTTTACCACTTCAAGTTTATATGGGCTCAATGAGCTTCTCTCATGAAACATTGTATCCTTCCATAAAATTAAAGAGCCACCACCCACCAGCTCGTAAAGATAGCTAGGAAAGTATTTCCTGTGATGCAAGAGCAGATAAAGCATGCGGCCTCAACACAGAAATCATGTCAGGACACAGATACCATTACATGTAAAAACATTAAAAACACGTGATCCTCAACAAATATAAAAGCTTGGGCTTTTTTTGTGGGTTTTTGTTTTTGTTTTAATGGATTAAGAGATTCAGACAAAGTAATTTCCTTGGTACACTTTCCATGCACTCCAGGAAGGATGCTCTAAGTAGGTGCAGTACCACCTGTGTGAGAATTATTTTCTCCAAAAAGTGTATTTGCTAGTATTAAACAGTCAATATCAAAACCTCCTGTAACTTATCTCCTTTTGGTTCTGTATAATGGAAAAATCACCTGAAAGTTGGCTTGGAAAATCTGTGGACCTCTGTATTTTCTTCAGTGAGTAGTTAAAAACTATTTTACTTAGTGAAACTGAAAAAAAATACAATCCAACTTTGCAAAACACTTAAGTCAGAAGATTGTTGTATTAGTTCTGCATTGCAAGGTTTTGGTAGCTGAGGGTCTACAGAGGTGGCTTCTGTAAGAAGCTACTAGAAGCTTCCCCTGTGTCTGGTAGAGCCCATGCCATCCAGCTACAAGACATACCCATCGCTGGCCAAGGCCAAGCCCACCAGTGACAGTGGTAGCACCTCTGAGATAGCATAGTTAAGAAGGGGGGAAAAATAACTGCAGAACTGCAGCCAGAGAGAGGAGTGAGAACATGTGAGAGCAACAGCTCTGCAGACACCAAGGTTAGCGCAGAAGGAGGGGAGGAAGTGCTTCAGGCGATGGAGCAGAGATTCCCCTGCAGCCTGTGGTGCAGACCATGGTGGCTGTCCCCCATGAAGCCTATGGGGGTCCACAGTGGAGTAGATATCCACCTGCCCATGATGGTAATTGCTGAGTGATCTCTCCCTGTCCTTATCTTGACCCATGAGCCTTTTGTTGTATTTTCTCTCTCCTGTCCAGCTGAGGAGGGGAGTGACAGAGCAGCTCTGGTGGGCACCTGTCATACAAACAGCATTAACCCACCACAACCGTATAAAGAGAAATGTTTTCAGTAAATATATTTATGAATCCAAGTAGCATGGTCAGTAATGTGAACAGAAGATATGGACTTGTATTATGGAAACTTTGTCTAAAGTATCTCACTCTAAATGTCTGAAACTCAGACATCTGTATCTGCTTGTCATGCTATACTTTCTTTATAGTCAGCGGAGAGGAACTCCTACAGCAACAAACTTCTCACTTAACTGAAACATCTTCTCCAGTATGAGATGCATTGACCTTTGGAACAGTCTTTTTCTTTCCATTATTCATTAACAGCACTGAGGACAATTAGCTCAGCCAGAAACATCATTCAGCTGCCTAAGGAGGACAGATCCTACCCTGAATTAAATCTGAGAGCAAAATTAAGAATTCCTCTGGCTTTGAGGAGTGAAGGACTCATATGAAGTGCACATGAAGCAAGTGCAATTGCAGGCACGGTCAGACATGGGGCCACATTACCCTTAACTGAGTAGATCATATCCTGCGATAGATGTAGCCAGTGCAGGCTCCAAAATTAGTATCAGAAGTTGATTAAACGCTCCTCAGTTTGCCTGCACTGAGCTCTGAACTGTTGGTGGTACACTGCTATCGTTACTTAGGCTACTTGTTTTAAAAGTAGTCTGGATACCCAGGCTGTGTACATATACCTTTAAATGCAAGCTGTCTGAAGGTACTGCAATAAAAACAGAATTCCATCAAGTCTTACAGAAACACCCCACCATGATTGCACAGCTGTGAAAACATTAGTCTAAGGAATAAAGTAGGAGAAGGTAAAACTAAGAAAAGATTATCTGGAACAATTTGCCAGTGTTTTTATGCTCCGTAAATCTACTTGTAAAATCTTTGTTTAAAAAAACATGAAAATAATACCCCTTGAAAAATGTAAGCACTGTTCAGGCACAGATATGCTGAGATCATTGCTAAATGCGTGGCTTAGGTTTTTTTAAGCTACATGCCACTTCTTGCGGAAGCACTGGAGCTGTGCAGAAACCTCTTTTCTGCCTAAATCCTTCCATTGCCGGTAAATGAAGCCTAATCAGTTAGATTCATCTCCCTACTGTCAGTGGTTTATTCATGGGTGATAGCTTGACTCATCAACTCTCCTGTTGGAGGCTGGTTTTACAATGATGGCTTTTATTCAAGAAGATGAAGGGAAGAAAATTCTAACAATTCCATGTCTGAGATCAGTAACCATGTTTGAAATGGCACTGCACTCAGTATTTTCTTTTACAAAATCTCTGGGTCAGGAAAGACTGAGGGCGATATAGCATCTTCAAAAGAAAAAGACTGACTAATTAATTAGCTTTCTCATAGGCCTACAGGAAGTAACAATGATTACATATAAATATATTTGAAATGGCTTGTATAGAAACCTGAGCCCAACCTATGAATACTAATGCACATTTTCTAAACTAATAACCTGCTGTAAGGAACCACTGAACAATGACATCCCAAGGAATAAAGCTGTGGAATGAAAATAAATGTACTGTTTCTATGAGAACAGCTGTGGTATTACATTTGTGTCACAGAACTGTACAGCTTCTAACAGAAAGAAGGGCAAAGACCCATACTCCAGTCAAGACCACAACATTCACATAGGTCTTGGCAGGCTGCTTAGTGAAAGTGTTGCGGTAATCTTCATGGTACAAAGGTGTAAGAGAAGTAAGAATGTCTGGGAAGTTATTCTCAGTCAGATCTGGAAAAGCAACTTTGGTTGGTTTGTTTTTTTTTGTCCAAAAGGCCTTCACCAGTCATGGTCACTGTTTAGATCAGCCTTTTCTTTGTTCTGGTAGAGGGGTGAAGACACCTAGTTGCTTGTGTTTTCATAAAGGTGTTGCTTCAATTTTTTTAGCAGAGGCATGCTGAGAACTGTCCCAGTGAGTCTAACTGTGAAGGAGTACCTCACACTGGTTTGAGTGAACTAAAGCAAACAAGACGTTTTCTTAGCCACCTTAATCCCTCACGAGCTATTAGATACAGAAACTAGCACACCTTAACGATACCAGCTTCTGTTTCAAGCTAAGGATTCTCAGAGCGCTGACAGCTGCTCTGTCAGGAGGTGCTTACACTGACACTATCTAAACTATGTTTAAACTAACGAGGAGTAAGGTGTCAAAGGGACAAGGTGGCAGAACTGGAGAGGACATTACATATGAAGAGACCCTACATGGTTCAGAAAGAACCAATATTTGTAAATGCTTAGTTTGACTTTTCTGGGTGTTTTTTGTTTGGTTGGTTGCTTTTTTTTCACAAATGCCAGGAATGCATTTGCTATAATAGGAGGGCTCAAACTCTTTTAAGAGCTGATTTTCACAAGCATACATGTGTGTATAGGCTACTGCTGCCAGGATTTTTCCCTATGCATTTTATAATTATCTAAATATCTCTAAAGTTGTTACTAAGCAAAAAAGAAGAAAAAGCACTGGTCCAAAGTGACAAAGATTTTTCAGTTTTTGATGTTCCAATAGAAAACTGTCAATCACCTGTAATAACATATACATATGTAAGAATGACACCTGGACAATTATGAGACTCACAGAATGGTTAGGGTTGGAAAAGACCTTAAGATCATCTAGCTCCAATCCCCCTGCCATGGGCAGGAACAACTCACACTAAACCATGTCACCCAAGGCTCTGTCCAAGCTGGCCTTGATCACTGCTAATGACAGAGCATTTATCACTTCTTTGGGCAACTTGTTCCAGTGCCTCACCATCCTCACAGTAAAGAATTTCTTCCTTTTACCTAACCTAAACCTTCTGTGTTTGAGTTGGAAACACATTGCCTCTTGTCCTATCACTGTATAAGGTCCCCAGGCTGAACAGCCCCAACTCTCTCAGCCTCTCTTCATACGGGAGGTGCTCCAGCCCCCTGATCATCCCTGTGGCCCTCTGGACTTGCTCCAACAGCTCCATGTTCTCATGCTGAGGACACCAGAACTGCACACAGTACTCCAAGTGAGATCATGAGAGCAGAGTAAAGGCGCAGGATCACCCTGCTGGTCACGCTCCTTTTGATGCAGCCCAGGATACGGTTAGTGTTATCTGAGCATCTGAGGCATGAAATGAGAAGAGGCTGGACAATGTACTGAAATTTATCTTCTGGAGTAATCTACAGGAAGAAAGTCCTTCAGTAATTACCAGTTAAAAGAAGGACTGATAATATGTCACCAGGAAGATAAAACACAATGATTTTGATCTAAAACTCTTCCTGTCTGCCTCCTCTAATTTAATGTTTTCTCATACTCTTCTGTCTCATATGGATTGTTGTTTTGTCACTGTTCTTGCTGGCTCTGCACACACAGCACAAGGCTAGCAAGTGCTCCTTCTGGCTAATCAAAGGGCCAAGGGGCAGGCACAAAACCATTTCCTAAATGGTTAGTTAACACACATTTTTTTCTCCAGATATCGCTGTAATCTTACTTAAGGCTAGCACGTACTTGCCTGTTATCCCCATTTCATATGAGTAGAAGGCCAGGAAACAAATTGTTCAGAAAAAACTTTGATATGCAGATTATTTCAAGCAGCAACTCAACATACTCAGGGGCTTGTTCTTTTCCTTTAGGGAATCAAATCTACACCCTTTCAAAGCATCTGCATATGGCAAGAGTTGAGCTGAAGTCTAATAAAGGTAAGAGCTAGCAGTATTCCTTTCACAGGAACTCTTTATTTTCCATACTGGTATATGATATGTTCAGCACAATGCACATGTGTGGGGGGAAAATAAGCAAAAAAAGATTTGGCAAGGCATACTCACCACAACTCAAATTGTTTTCTGCTTTCAGTGCTGAAGTTGGAATACTCCAGAATTCATTTTCCCAGTCTACAATGTTTCCTTTCACATCACAGCTGAGGTTGGCCAGTGTTTGTGCATTCATGGTGAAATTCCAGAGGCGGAAGTTGTAAATGTCTCCATTTAGAGAGCTCACTTCATTGCTGTTAGAGCCCAGCACCAGCCTGCCGTTTCCAGGGATAACTTTGCCAAAGATACCTGGACAGTACACTATATGATAGGTGCTTTTGGCATATATACCTATGCTGCCTGAGAAGCTATCCCCTACGACACAGAGCTGTTGAAAAGTTCCCGTGAAAAACTCTGCATTTCGGGGCAATGCATTCTCAAGGATGCACTGCGTGCCTGAGATGGACAGAAAATGGCCTTTTGTGGTCTTCCCAAAGCTGAAAAATTCTTTTGACAATGCATCGGTGTATGAGAAAACCTTCCAGTCATCATTGTCATCATTGCTGCCCTTGGTTGCTTCGAAGCACAGCGTAAACTGGCTGAGCTCTGGCACTGAGACAGTCTCTGCCACATACACAGCATCAACATCAGGAACCTGAGGAATGATGACTTTCTGATTCCTCAGAGACACGGCAACTAGAACCAAGAGCAGATAAATAAATAAAAAAAAAAAATAAAAATCATCATATAAAGGCAGACTGGCAGCAGAAGCTAAAGTTACATTCATTAAAATCAAACATTCACCAGGTGTTTTTATCACTGTAATATACCAATAGCACCTACAAAGAGGAATTTGGCTTGGGAATGCACTCAAGAGAAAATGTACAATTCCTTTTCAGTAACATAGACAATGCTGTTAACAGCCTCTCAAGATGCTTTAACAGCAATATTAGGACATATTACCTACTAACTTCTAACTCTGCCTCAGCTCACTTTATAAAAATTACTACTCGTTCATCCAGTAAGTATGCAGTAGGCAATGGAATAAACAAGTTACTTGAAAAACACAGTATGACTTCCTTTAAGTTATATTATTTTAACTTGTCTGCATGACTGCATTACACCAGTGAAGTTCACATCTTGCTTCTTTTAAATACTGCAACAGAAGTAAGCCCCCATTAAATTCCTTGGCAAACTGAAGCTTTTTGTTCTTGAATCCAGCTAAAGGGTTTCTGCAATGCATTAGGCATCTTCTCAGCAGCCTTCTGGTTGAATACTGAAACCATGAATATTTATATCCAAGCTGTTCACCATTTGTTAATATTTGTGTCATCAATTTTGGATTTTGCACAAGTATCTAGAAATGGCTAGTCCTCCTGCAAATGCTCACTGCAGTAAGGGCAGACTGCAGCAGCCTTTGGTTTCACTTGTGGTTCCACAGTTTTGTGACAGACAACATCGCCAGCAAGTATCTGCTACTTCTTTTACACAATTTCACAGTCTATATGCTGGAAGTGAAACTGGTTTTTGCTATACCTGAAACAGTAAATGTCACAGCTATTAATCCCTAGTCCCTTCTGGGATTTTTAAGAGATGCCACAACACATACATTAATTACTGTTCCCTTCTCAGAATTAAATAAAAGCCTTTCAATATGGGAGAGTGAGACATGTAAAGAAAGGGTGACTGTAACGCTACGCTCAGCAAAAAAGACAGACACATAGGATATAAGGATTCTGCGTAGTCTGTGGTATTGCAATTTCCCTTTGCCAGCAGCTTGCAAAGTCTCTGAGCTCCAAACTGCCATATTTGGATACACACAAGGACATAATTTGACAAATATATAGTAAAATAACATCGTGCATTATCTGCCAACCCAGCAAATAGAGAATGGGAGGGAAGAGAGAAAAATACTGGCCTTTATAATGACTGGATTTACTTCATAATTTTTTTTTTTTCCTTCCCAAGGGCAAAAGTATGTTGTAACAATTTTATAGATAGAAAATGCATTCAACTCTCCACTGAAAACAGGGGCTTTTTTTTCATGGGTTTATTATACTGAAAGCTTCTTTACATAATATGGGAAGTGTTCCAGAAGAAGTATAAGGATTCCAGGCTTAAAAAAGAAGAAAGAAACCTCATTCATATGAATGCTGTCCTGCCTGTGTTAGGATGGTAAGCAGAGTTATGAACCACCTGGTCACATTTAAACAGTACAGAAAGAGAAATAAACAGGGAAGACATTGCTCCAGCACTGAAGAAGTCTACCCAACTTCACTGTACTCGGATCCAACAGATTTAACCACTGGCACCTTCCCTGTAGAGTGAAAGAAGAAAACTAACAACTGTTTTGTCCCTGTGGAGAAAACAGAATCGTGCCATCAACATAAAGCAGAGATTTCCTTCCTGATTACAGCCGCACAGCCAGTCATCATACTGATGAATTTCAGATGTTTGTATTGGAGAAGCTGGTTATTCTCCAAGGAAGAATATACATATATATTCTTAGAATATTTATTCAAGTGTTTAGACTACTTCCAGAATGATGTTAAACTGTTTCTGTTAGGAAGATAGCGGGATTACAATGAACAGGGGTATTTTTGGACACACTGCTACTTACTTGTGAAGAACGTACAAAAACCTTGGCAGCTCAAAAGCAGCAGAATTGACCAGCAACAGGCAGCTCACTGCTCTGAGATCCACATCTGCTTTTATGGGAGCACTGGGACAACATGAAGCCTGCCTCTGCTGCTTTTTAGTGCCCCCAGCTTACGTGCAGCTCACTGTCTCACATCTCGTATGCCCCTTTACATAAACAAGCCAGGAGTCTCTAGAAAGTATTTTATAATCCCTTGCAGGAAAAACTGCTTTCCTGACAATTGGTGGGCTTTTCACCATGGTTCAGTGCTTAAGTGGTGGCTTCTGCTGTTCCTAACTTCACCGCTTTCATCTGCCCTTTCACTGTTGCTGGAAGAAATGCACTACCTTTAATGAGATCTGCAAGTGTCTACGTATCAAATACCTGTTTGAGAATTTTTTGTTACTATTTCACTGAACTGTGTTTTTAATCTGGGCTACTGCAGTACTACTGAACTCTATGCTAATTTCACTTAACATTGTCTCAAGCATTTCTAACAGCAAGGAAGCTAACACAGGTCTGTTGGCTAGCCTTCCTCTCATTTAAGTGACTGAGTTCTACTCACCAGTTAACTTATGCAGTTAAGAATTACTAGAAAATTATTTAACATGCCAGCTATTCAGCTGCTGTAAATTGACATAGCCATCCTAAGACTAGCAAAGCTGCATTCATTTACTGCGGCTAAGGATATGGCCCGTCCATCTACTTTTGGTGTGTTGCAGAAGGTGACAACAGGAAAGGCAGCATTTGTGTGGGTGGCCAACTTGTTATGAATAACAGGACATGCTCTGTGAAACTCAGCTTGAAACTGCTCTTACATAAAACCAAGGAGCCACACAAAAGCTGTTCTATTCTCTGATAATTCCCTCCCAAAACTCACTCTCTTATTTTGTCTTTCCTTTTTTTTGCGTACATATTTTATATTAGGATGAACCATTAATCTCTTTCTAAATGCCATGTCCAGTTAGAAAATTTCTGTGTGTCTTTGAACAGTCGTTTTCATTGCATTACTTTGTTAAACTCAAAACTGAACTACTTAATTTCATTATTTACATATGACTACTTCCGAGAAATAAAGTATGAATATAACCCTGTTTTTCTTGCTCTAGGATAAATGAATGATTTTGCTCAAGCATCATGTTTGCAGTAGTAACAATGGTGTCAGCTTGACAAAGGAGTTTTGCAGCTCCATTGGGAACCTGAAGTTAGGGGGTGTGCAATTTCTCCAATGGCTTTGGGAACTCTTTGCAAGGAAAAGAGAATGTAGCACTAACATCTGCCATGCAGATGCATCATAATGTGTGTGTGTGTGGATGATGTCCTATTGTCTACATGCTTTTATAACTTAAAGGAAAGCAGTACATTATCCTCCCTTTATGAAGCCCCTTTTCTGCATCCATAGCCAGGTTAAATGCTGCAGTGATCTTTGCCTGCAAATGGTTCCCTGCTATACCTGTGGACCTTTTCTCTCCTCTTCACTGAACATATTTGAGGGTAACATTGCATCTTTCAATTCCAGTTGTGAGTCATCTCATCCCTTATAGTCATACTTAGACATGAAAAGATTAAAGAGGAAAAAGGAGATTAATAATCTTGCATAATCTCACTGCTCCTAGAATTACTACTACATTAATTTCTTCAGCATGAAAAAGGACAGTAAAAGTAAAAAGAAGTATTTTTAGCTCATATGATATGACATTACTTTTTTTTTTTTTCAGAATTACACACAAATTTTGCTGGCAAATCAGGAGTACTCTTTTCTTATGAATCCTGGGGGCTACTATCTTAATGATGTTAAAATATATAATATATGTAATAAATATTAAAAAATATTCTGAGGAAGATGTACCTGTGACTGAAGAGATAACTGCAA
The DNA here is from genome assembly GCF_028554395.1 of Pezoporus wallicus. Lineage (NCBI taxonomy): Eukaryota > Metazoa > Chordata > Aves > Psittaciformes > Psittacidae > Pezoporus > Pezoporus wallicus. The sequence goes on from NW_026635157.1 coordinate 5,203,448, forward strand.
ACCTCTTTCCTCTGTCTTTCTACAGCAGCCAGCCAACCAACAGAAGTGTGAAATAATAATATAAATGCTCAATACAATACTAGTATTTAGTCTAAGGTGTGTGACTTCAGAAAACCTACTGAGAGCAGGCAACTGTAAACTATAACCCTGAAGTGGAATGAATGGTCAGTAGCATATGGGGCCTGTAGGCGATGATCCTATGTCCTTCTGTTACCTCGCCGCCCTTTACCGCCATGTGAGAGCCACTAATTAATGCTTTAAACAACAAAACAAACATAGGCTGTTTGTACCTATATATTCTAAGAGAATAAGAGTAAGTGTCCTTTTCTTTTCTGCAGCTGTTAAGCTTTTTAAAAAGTAAGCATTGCTACATATTTAAGGGAGGGAAAGAAAGATCAAGGAACTGGAATGAAAGGTAGCCATCCTGCAATGCCAGTTCATCCCTGGGAGTTTGTTCTAGAGGCTAGAAGACTCCTGAGAAGTTCTTCAGCACAGCTCCTTCCCACTGTTGGGTATTTCACTGGGCCAAAGGTCTGTGCCAGCCGTATTTCTGGCTCAGCTAAGCTCCCTTTCATGCTCTCTTTCAGTTTTCTGTCCATGTGCAGGTATGTTGACCTGAAGGAGAAGTGTCTTGCTTCCAAACCCTCCAGCATAAATTTGCAGGGAGAGGCACAGCTAGGCCTAAAATTTTTGCATGTGAAGAAGTTTTTCTAACACAATCTGATGCTTTGTTTCAGAATAAAATAATTTATTTTCACCCAAAGAAAAATAAATTCAGTAAGAAAAAAATAAGAGAACTCTGTAGCTTTACCCTGCAGCCTCCCCATCCTTTCTCTTCTTATGAAAGACTCGATTTACTGAGGAAGTGTCATTCTAATCCTTATAAGACATTTCCTTCTAACATCTAAAAGAGGAATGAAATGCTCTCGGTTTACTTACTTCGTACATAGGTGGCATTAAAACCTTTCTTTTGGATACTGAAGTCACTTTTAAATGACACAATCATTTCATTTCCGGTAGAGTTATAGGATAATCCTTTGGCAGTGATGCCACAAAGATTCATTGGGCTTTCTCCATTGTCTAATGTTAATGAATCATAAATGCAGCCTGGAGCTTCTTCAATGTCAAAATCAATAAATGTTAGCTGTATGATGAATCCATGAGGTGCTCGGATGATCCACTTGCATGCTTGGCTGTTAGGATAATCACTGGGGAAGCATGGAGAAGTGAAAACTCCAGATGGGTCAGTTAGCACAATCCTACAGTCATAGCATCCATGTGCTGGCAAGAAAAACAGAGAAAGGTTGACGTCAGGAAGAGAGAGAACAGAAAAGTATCATCAACACAATAACTAAATGTAGATCTATATAGAAAAACATAAACAGAGATAGGAGGAAGAAAGGCAGAAAAAAGTCCTGGTTTCTAGTGGGCAAAATGCTGTAAGAATAGTACAGCAAAATATGATTTTATATCAGAAAACCTACAAAAAATAAATATAAATTATAGTGCTAAATATCCATTTGTGCACACACTATGAATCTGCTATATGTATTGACTGGACAAAGGTGAAGCAAAAGCAAGATTTTTTAATTCAGAACGGCAAACAAATCCTTAAACTGCAACTTCGAAAAAGACGACTGGTGTCCTTTACAATTTTTAGCTACTCGTCTGATGCTGACTAGTGGCCATTCCAGCAGCTCTGTGCCATGCTACTGTTTCCAGTGGAATGTCCCTGGAATGCAGCAGCACAGAGGCTGGCTGAAGAGTGGCACAAGCAACAGCTCTGCAGAGCTCACGAAGGTTAGTCATCAGCATTCACAGAAAATGCCCTCCACATCACCCAGAAGGGTAGCTGGCTTTTGAATCCACAGCAAATTACTGCACTCCAGCACTCTTCCCATGCTGACTTAGCTCCATTGACATACTTGTGGCAGTCACGCTCTAAGAAATTCTTCTCCGATTCCTCATACTCCTTTGCCAACCTGCTGTGCTTATTCACAAGATAAGCCTGGTTAGTTGCTGTGGTTGTGTCTATTGTTTGCTCATTTATCATATATTTATTTAATGTATTATATGATACAATTACTGTGAACTGCCTGCTGCTAAAACCTGCAACAGTTTGCCAAATCAGCACTGAACAAACTAGGTGGGAACAGAATATCACCAACAGATAACCAAAGAAACAACCGGCACACTCAGGCTGAATTACTTTGCAAACATTTCACTAGGCCATAGTCCTGCATCAAACACCAAAGTATGAAAAAATAGGACAATATGAGCAGGCATTATCAGTTGCAGAAGCAAAAAGCAACTAAAAAATTTGTCAAGTGTAAACTACATACACAGCAGCTATAAAATAGGAATTAATACAACAAACTTCTCCAAAGAACCCTTGATGTTTCTATCCACTGCTTGGGTCCTGATATCATTCAGTCACATTCAAATGGTGTTTGGCCTAAGCAAATGGACCCTGACTCTGTGAAGCTGCACAGCAAAACTAGAAGCAGCTTACATCTGCAGGGAGAACTGTGAGGTGTATTTTACAGAGGTTTTGTAATTTTTATTTGAAAATCAAAAATTCATATGGCCCCAAAGAGGTAAGAGCAATTCATCAGGCTCTCAGAGCTGGCTACACTAGAAAAGATCAGAGGGATTCTTACTTGTTCAGATGAGAAAAAAAAAAGACTGTCTGAAAGATTTGCAGGTAACTTGGGAAGAAGTGGGGCTCATGACACTGGAAAATGATCATGCCGTAGAAACAGGAGCCTGTCCACTCCTAATTTCTCTGCAGATCTTTACAGTCAGAGGACTATGCTCACCTGCCCTAGAACCCTGCTGTTCCATTTATTAACCAAAGAGGGAACATTTATTTATTGGTATGGTGACTGTAAATCCTACAGTTGCACAAACAGCTTCATCCAGTAGATTTTGCACAGGTAAGTATCAATTTTCAGAGAACCACCCTAGACTGAGAGGAGGAAGAACAGGAAAAGCATGCTCTATGCCACAAGCCACAGTGGTCTTCTAGTCTCAGGGCAAGTGAACCTCTACAGGGCAGAGCAGTTGTAAGACTGATCTGGCTGGAGCTGCCTCCAGCTGGAAGGCTCAGTGATTCACGCTCCTGCCTACATTTTTGTTAGGATGAGGGCTACAAGGGCTAAGGATCTGGCAGTATGCTGCACCCACTCTCCTACTTGTTCCTGCCAGAGAAATAAATGACACAGGGCTATCTAGGCAGCTGAGAGTATTTCCTGTTCAGATGGACCTGAAGCCAGGGACCAAGCCGTGAAGTGGTGTAAATACAAATACGAACATAAGTGTTAATGTGCACTCATTCAGCCTTGGACCCCTAAAGTAAATCTTAAGGGCACTATAAAACACTGCTGAACCAGAAAAGCTATGCTACTTGTCAGTAAAAGTGTATCTTTCAAACTGGCAGAATATTACATTCAACCTGAGACTGGAAAAGTAAAATTTGACCATCAGAAAGAACACAGACATTCTTAAGAGAAGCCTGCCTTTATTAATTCCATTGATCACCATCACCCAAAATAGGACTCAGCTTTTCCTTTTATCTCTCTGATGAGTATTTATAACTGATGCTAAGCTGTATAAAATCCCCGATCAGTACATGCAATAAAAAACTTTTTCCCTGCTGTCACTGTTAAGTGCTAAAACATGAAGGTTATTTAAGCTATTGGGGTTTTTTACTCATTTAGTCTTTTGCTAGTGTATTATTATTATATCCATATTGTTTTGTTGGTTTTACAGAACTAACACACACACAAAAAAACAGGCCCTAAATTTAGATAGGAAAATAAGTGCTCAAAACTTTACATACACAGAAGAAACAGATTTGGTGAGCAAAATAGTTTACTTTTTTGAAGTGCGTTGGCTTCATTTTGGCGTAGTACCTATTATGTCCATGACTGCAATTTGAAGGAGAAATAGCCTGTTTTCATGCAAATGTCCACAGTAGTAAGTAAAAAGAAAAGAAAACAAACAACAAAACTATATATAAACAGAATGGTTTTGAATGGAACTTTCTGCACAGCTTCTCGTGAGACAGTTATTTTTCTATAAACACCATCTATTATACTCATTAAAGAGAAAAAATTGCTGTGGCAACTTCAGGCTGTCAGCCAAAGCTGACAAATATTTTGCAATCCCATTGGCCCAGACCAGTTCAGAACGGTGGATACTGAATACTTATTGCAATACACACAATAAACATTTCTACAAGCAATCTAAGATATTTTCTTGATTTTAATGGAAACAAATATAGGTATGATGCTCTTGGTCAGGAACTCCACATACACAGAATCTGCCTATCAATTATTTTTTGATCACCCTAAACCACAGGAAATTCACTCTTGAAATATATTTTACCCAGAAAAGCCTTCATCTTTTCTCTCCATCTTTTCTTCATCAAACCAAAATGAACACCTTCCTCATATAGTGAAATCAAGGACTTTCAAGACTTCCTAAACTGAAAGTTTCACTAGGTAATTAATTTTTCTCCATCATGAGAATAACCTGAGTATGGTTTTCATTTCATAATCACTATTTTTTTTTTTCTGCAGGAATCATACTTCCTATAATATTATACTAAAAAGTAAAATTAATAAATTCCTCTGGAGTACATTACAGCTTTTACCAAAGTTATCTAAGCAATTCACAAATGTTAATTGACTTCAGAAGAGGAACTGACCGCAGGGGAAATGTTTTTTTCCCTCCTATCATACCCACTTTATAAGGATAACACTAGGCATGGACATAATGGGCAAAAATGGTGAAAGTTTCCATGGATTTTGGGTTCTACTCTAAGAAATGAGAGTACTGATTTTCCTTAACTACTTAGTATTTGTATGGGGTTTTATATCTGTCCAATGCACACTATCAGTGACCTTAAACTGCAGCTGGAAGAACAGTCTGCCAATCTGGCCCACTGTAGAAAATCCAAAAAGGAGTACTTAGTGGCCAGTGGAAAATTTTGGTCAAAGCAATCTGGCCATCTTTAATAGGAACTTATCACTAAAGGCGGGGACAGAATCCCATTCTCATAGTTGCTAATTTTCCTAACTATGAGACCATTCTCTTGTCTTCTAGGAGTCTTCTGCCTATTTCACATATATACCTTTGAATTTTTATGAAGAGGAAAGTACCCTGTATTGGTCTTCCCCACACCATGCTGAATCATTTGCAGACTGTCCTAAAAATAAGCGGCTAAGAGACACAGTACATGACTAATTAAAGATTGCATGAAACAAACAGACCTGTGCATACACTGTGCGTAAACCTCATATTCTATAGAACAAAACTAAGTGCTAAGCTTGTCCCATCTACTGATTTTGTCTCTTTAGAGCATCAGCACAGAATTCCACCATTTGAACTCATGAAGACACCTGTTGCTACTGAGATACAGAATTTGAAAGTGACTTTCAAGAGCCATTTGTGGGCAGCTGAAGCCGTCATCAGACCCAGAGCTACAATGCTGAGCTGCTGATTTGGGAAGGAAACATTCTGTATATAACCTCATCCCATACATTTTGTATTTCTCTTTTTCTGATTTCTTCTTATATCACTAACACATTCCAGCACTTGCCTCCAAAATCTGTGCTAATATTCATATTTTCCTCTAGCTCCTAACATTTCTCTACTTCTCTCGTTGTCATCATTTCCCCAAAAAACCTCATCTTTTGCCCTCTTATACTCTGCACTTCTTTCTCAGGCATGAGTTTTTACTTTTTCTCCACCTGCTTTCATTTCTGCACTTATCCAACCTTGGAGAAATGCTGGACAACAACTTTTGCTTGGCCAAGAATTTTTTAAAAGAGCAAAAGCAATCTATCTTTGTACAGTGCTTGTTTCAGCCCTAAAGACTTGAAATTTGTGAAGGTTAGAATCAAAACAAAACAAGATTTCTGGGGAAAAATGTCTGTGTTTGAAATCTGTGCATTATCCAGTTTGTTTTCACACTAAGTTACACCTTGAACTGCATTTTTCTTTTTACAGCTGTGGCATGCAGCTGCCCTTCCGTACAGCATTTTCCACCTTACAGAAGTGTAAATGACTACATGTGCGTAGGCAGCAGCACAGGATACCAGTGATAGTCGGTGCTGGTTCAATTAACACTGCTGGTATTTTTTTTAAATCCACTAAAAAGGCTTCTCATAAAAGTAAGACAGAATGGTGCTGGATTTCATTTTGGCATGAAAATTAATTTTATTTCCCCTGTAGAGGACATAACTTTCATATGAAAATATTCTGAAATAAATCTCTGCAGCTTTGGGATTGAATTTTCAGAAACCGAACAAAACAGTTGATATTAACTCCAGTTTTACTCAACTGAACAATCAAATTTCTTCTGCCTGACAGAATTAGGCCAATCCTAATCCACAAAAAATCTTAGCTACAATACGTGGCACTTTAGACATAAAAAAGCAGTACAGAATTAATTATAATTTGCTTTCATGTAGACATCTGCGAACCTTTAAGCACTCTACATACATTCTTAAAAGGTAGCACAAGGATGGTCATTTTGAACTAAGTAAGAGAGGAGCATGGGGAAGTGACATTACACAGGCACTTGCAAGCATGTGGCGAAGCCCAAAATAGAAGTGAAAGTTTACAATCATTTACTGTAACAGCATGAAAAAATATCTCTTTTGATGAAATTTAGGCAGAAAAAAAGTCTTGCTTTATAATAGGCAATTAATTGTTGGAAGTTTTTTCTATTTCAAGAATGTCATAACAGAGATACAGCCAAACATTAGGTTAAATGTATTTATGACTCCAAATAGATGGGTGAATGAGGTCAGCAATGGGCACACCTGCAGGCAAGGAAGAGGAAGGGCCAAACCACCAAGGTGTGGGTGGGCTGGAATGGCTACAGAACAAACAAACCCATGTTATTTCAACGAGACACAAACACTAAACCCAGAACAGCTATCACATGCCAAAGGCTTCAAGAGTAGCATATCTTCACTCTAAAAAAACATTTCAGATGTAAAGGCAATCTGTAGATCTACAAAAATACCTATAAGCAAAATGTCAATATAGTAATTGCAAAGAAGTGTCACATCACTCACTCTGGACATAAGTAATGCTCTGCTTACTCGCTTAAAAGTTAGCTGTAAGGTAAGACCTATACAAATTTTTATGCAAAATATTAAGCATAGCACTCTTCTGGAGCCCCTGCACGTCAAATCATGTTGTTCGCTCTCTGCGCAACCCACAATTTGATTGAGCTGTGTTTGAGAAAATGCAAATAAGGAGGTGTGGCAGGTTTACTTTTGCTTCTTTTCCAAATTGTAGAAGCTGTATGACCTCCCCAAAAGGTCCTCATTTTGCTACGGTATGCTGGCCCTGATAAAAATGACTGTAAACAACACATAATTTCATGTTAGCATGCATTGTAATTGTCAAATTAAACAGACAATCCTAATTCTAACTATTTAAAATATTCGTATTTAAACAAAGAGAAAAAAAAAGGAAAAAAAAAGAAAAAAAGGATTATCTCTGCAATAAATAGAAGGGAAGACTCTCATCCTGACTTGTATAAAAGTTTGTCCCTTCACATACAATGTTACAGGGCTGAGGTCTACTGTTTGGAAATATGATTGTGATTGTGTATAAATGTAAAGAACCTCTGATTTGCAGTGATAATATAGAACCATTTCTACTTCATTTCTACAGTGCATATAACCCAAAATTCACAAAAATCTTGAGCAAAATCTAAAGTCTCACAGCTATGATTTGGATTTAAGCATGGACTTGAAATTCAGCAACTGTTTAAAGTCCTTTCCCACACAATGATGCCTTTGAGTCCTGTATTTGAAGCTTTACAGTCCTGTCTTCATCCTTGCAGACCCCTCAAGGCAGAATGGGAGGGCATGACTCTACTGCCATATGAAAACAACAGCAGAGGCACTGCACAGACCCAAGCAGTGTGGAAGGCTGTGCTATCCCGTCTAGTTTTGATCATTTTCTTCCCATTTTAAGGTAAGGATTAATAACTGGACCAGCACCATAAACAAACGCCCATTCAGAGAGAGAGATCTACTCTCAGACACAGAGGCTGCATATGAAAAGATGATTACCAAATGATTAAACAATTAAAATGAACCATTTTATACCCGGCCTGATGTCCACACAGCAACCATACTCTTCCTTCCTTTGCTTGACAACCAAGTGAGCATATTCTAGATTTCCAAGCTGCTGACTGAAACTGAAGGGAATGAGAGGTTCATCTTTTATATCAAAAAAATTATCGTCCCAGAAAAAGTTCCTTTCAGCCTTTGAATTTACTTCCTAAGTTACCTTCTGCCTAAAGACCAGGAAAGGCAAGGTTTAATACTAATTAAGTTATGAACTTTCTAAAAATGTCACCAGGTAAAAGACTTTTATTCCCTGTCTTCTCACTTAAAAATAGGGGCATTGTTCCTTCGGGTATGGTTCAAAGATGTCCCATCAGCCACAGTCAGTAGGGTGTTATATTAACTTACAGCTCCGTGAAGGCATCAGTAGCATGCTTTCATGCTGGACAACTCATGTGTGGAGGAACACATTCCGGCTAACCTTCGCGGGGGTTTAAAGTTCTCAAACACTGAACAGTTAAACTGCTGGTCACTAAATGCCTGGCAGTGTAGTGTAGGTCATCCAAAATGAAACCCAGTTCAATTTAAATAATTCTAAAACATTCCTAAAATACCTACTTATATTAATACATGTAGAATATATAGAACCCCCAACAGGATAAACATTACCAGTTTTTATGTGGAACCACCTGCATACACTCATCAGTAATATAGCAGCATAATTAAAAATATAAATCTTATAAGCTTTATCTGAGAAAAACTTCACATTGTCCTACTTAAAGCTGCAACATATAATCAGTTACATTTTGCACAGCATGAATATAATAGAGATGTAATTAAGAAGAATCTTTCATCTCTGTTATTCTTAGTTTGCAAATGTGACTTTATTGATTTGTAAGAAAACGCTATTTTAAGCACTACTAAAAACTCACTCTAGACTTTTATTCTGCATCATTCCCATTGCATCATCTGCATAGTACTCCTTGTACCCAGCAAGAATTTAAAGCCTCCATATTCCTGACTGGAAATAGCACATAACCCTGGCAGGGCCTTTTATAATTCAATGAAAGACAAGATTGTGCTCTCAGAAAATAATTCAACAATTGGGTTTTGGTCACTGAAGCCAGGAGACAAAGACAGTACTATGCTTTGGCCAGTCATATCAGTTTGCCTCACATCATCATTTGCTGATGCATTATGTCCTGCAGCATACGTTTTAAATGGTGGAACCAGTTGGTGCACCTAAGAAAAGTGAAATGGTAGAAAAAAGTCTTCTCACAGGCTATTACGCAGACATATATGAAAATATAACTGTTGCCTGTGAAGTCACTTCTTGCATCCTGCTTCCTATTGCTCTAACCCTGATTGCTTATTAACGGAATTAGACCTGGTTATTTTCTCTCTTTTGGAAAACAAGAACAAGAAACTTAATGAAATTATATGTAGCAAACTGAAAACTGATAAAAGACAGTATTTTCTCATATGTTACATCAGCATGTGAAACTCTGACCCTAAAAGTATCAGAGGAAGGATCATAAAATTCAGAAAGCAAACATTTTTCCAAGTATCTAATAAGACCTCTGAATCCCTCCAGATATGTAACAGTCGATAAGAAGAGACATACCTGTAAAGAGTTGTAAACATTCTGGCTTATGCTTGAAACTTACCTCAACAACTGATCAGGAACACTATTAACACCCATACCTTGATGGCAGGCACGATCCCAGGCTCTGGGACTTGACCTTCGGGACAACTGCAGAGAGAGGCTGACCCTGGCACTGCTCAAGCCAGCCCAGCCACCTCTTCTACAAACACTTCCTGGTCATGGCTCAGCAGCCAGCACAGGTCAGTGACCATTCCCAAAATGCAACCTGAATACAGCTACCCTAGTTTTTATAACCATGTGCATTTGGGACATGGCATGAGCTGGCCTCTGAAGCAGAGCACAGCCTTGCGGAGCACAGACTCCTTGCAGAGCACATCTCATTTAGTGGAACAGAGATGGCCAGTGCATGGGTGGTAAAGGAAAAGTAGCCACGCAAGACAGAGCATGAGGCCCTATCTTATTTATCTTACGTAGAAGCCAATAGAGCAGGTCTCGCTAGTTTTGGTGGTTCAAACACTACACGTAAATCTGGGAGAAACAGGTGGTAGTACATCCTGTTTCTAACATGATAATCAAAATTATCTTTCAGGATATGCTTTAGGCCAGTAAAAGTAATAATGTACCAAAAAAAAATCAGGAAGAGCAAAGCTTAACTTTCAAATCAGGTTAAGATTAGAAAAGCAGAAGTGAGAATAGTAAATTACTGACTCAGGAAGCATTTGCAATGAAAGCAGGCAGCAGCCAGCTACTACTAAACCCAGCAGCAGACTTCACTAAAACCAAGACAGCAGAAGCTGATCTGCACTTCCTCATGATAAAAGTGTATAACATGGTCTCAACACCTTGAGAGATTTTCTTGCTTATTTTCTCACAAATAAATAGCTAAACCACAGCATGATTCTTAATCCTTTTCATAAGGGACATAGAGGGACTAGAACTTTACACTGATTTAGGGTGTACTATTCATACACAGTCTGTTGAGACTTCGGACAGGACATTTCAGGGAACTGATCTCTTGACTTCTCAAGACCAGCATCCTAATCAGACCTCTGAGTCATTCAAGTGTTGACATTATCAGCATCTGTTATATACCAGATCTCCATAATGTTATGATAGCCCTGAAAAGATCAGAATTGGTGCTCTTCACTCTCTCAGACTGGGATGCTAGCACAGTACAAAGACCGCTAGAAATTCAGTGTGTTTCCAGATACTCCATAACGCCACTAGGCCCCATTTTTATCCTGGAATTCAGCAGATATTTATTTCTGTTATCATTGCCACTAAAAGCTCTGGCCCCTCTTGATCATTCTAGCACAAATATCCTACCTCCTGACAGCAACCAACTTTATCACAGCAGTGGCTCCACAGGTTTTGATTGATCTGGGAAATTGAGGGAACCAGCTACAATAGAAGAAAATATATTCAGAGCCAGGGTGGGGGCCCTGCACTGCCTGTTTCCCCTTAGTTGTTTGGTTTTGTGCCAATGAAAATGGAAGTGGAAACAAACATACTGACTGGGTAAATCTCCCCTGACCCATATGAGTGGAGTTCACACTGTAGACAAAGTTATGGATTTCCCCCAGAGGGAGGGGGTAATGTGAAAATCCTGTGTTACACCCATTGTAACTTAAGAATATTTTCATTGGCATTCCTGTGATAATCTTATAAAAATAACAGAATTGACTCGCTAGTTTTGGCCTGAATTGGACATTTTTTTCCATAAAGTAGCAGAAGTTTGCGACAAAGAGTGGTATTGACAGTTCAGTTTAGATATGCTGAATAAAAAAGTATTAACTAGTAAGTATACAGGCTGGTACAATAAGCACATAAGCTAAAATACATGCCCATAAAGAGAAGATTGTATTAGGGAAGGGATACGGTGGGAACAGGTAAGTTTTTTGTGAGATTGCTGCATTTAACACAGTGGTTTCAAACTGAGATCTATGTATCACACTCCATCGCAAATCATGCTGAGACTTACAAGAGTTAACAGTTATAAAGAATGTTGGGGTTTTTCCACTCCAACAAGAAGTTCTGGCTACCGGCTCCTAGTTGTTCATTGTTAAAAGAGGACCACATCTTTAGCTGGAGTAAATCCATGAGCCCAGTTAGCTTCAACAGAGCTATACCAGGCTGCACAAGCCGAGGAGCTCATTGGTTAAATAATTTCCTGGGTACCATTTGTGCAAGCATTTGTCATGCCTGCCTGGGAAGCTGTTCAAAAAATGAGTGGGAAAACATCTAACACTCTTTTAGTGAAGAGTGGTTTGTAGGAACTGGAGATCCCACCAAACTGCAACGTTATTTTAACCAGTATCACAAGTCATGTTTTCAGTAAAACTCAGTCACACAGATGGATACAAGAAATAGATTTCTTCTATACACTGGACACAGACTAAAGAAATTACCAGGATTAAATTTCCGGGTAACAAATAGATCAGAAGTTATTTCTCAATAGTTTCCATTGCTGAGAATAGAATAATGCTATATGTGATATGGCAATTGTATCTCTTGTGAGGGTGGAGAAGTATACACATTTTTGACATGTAGTGTTACTCTGACATCTCGATGCTTTTTAATCAATGTTTTCAAACAAGGCATTCATTATGGCTTTAGAATAATTTCAGTGATACAGTACCTAAAACTGCTTTCTTATCCTGGTGTTTCTATCAAATGTAAAGATGGAAGGGAATGACATATCTAGCTCAAACCAGTAATTCTTTCACTGCTGTATTAACATTTCCACCCCTGGGTTGTTCGTGTATTCTTTCCTTTACGTAACGGCAGCAAAGAAAATGTTATGAACACAGACGGCAAAGTCTGTATTAAGCTGTCAAGTGTCTCCTTACTACTTCCATTAAGCTTACAATGACTGATCTTTGTTTGACTAGACCTGAACCTTTCATTTTTGTCAGTTTAGGCTATGTGATTTATTTTTCTAACCTCGATCCAGATCTCCCATCACTCTAGCCACTGAACTCCCACTGCAATCAATCAAGAAATCTCCCTACACATTCCAGTACTTTTCCCAACTCTATCAGCTTTTTCTACTAGTTTCATAGAGAAAAATATTCCATGGTGAATGGACTTCAAAGTTAGGAATTTGATTCTGATGAAACCACATGTATTTAACTCCTTGAGGACGTACAGTGTGTGCCCTACTTTCTACATCTTGCTTCTTTACTGAAAGCAAGAAAACATATTCACAATGATCAAATCAGAAATAAATAACTGACCTAACTGTGTCTGTTTTGTCAACTATGACCACTTAACACATAAAACCTGGACATACTCTCTTTTTAGCAAGGAAACTATAATAGGTTTAACTAAGCTTGGCTTGGAGACCTCTGTTAGGTTTCAACATGCCTTATGTCTTGTTTTTATTATTTGTCTTCTCTACCTCTTAATGTACAGATTTCTAGATAGTGATTTTTTTTAAGCGAAAAAAGCTAAAAAAAAAGCTAAACTGGTCTCTGTGTTCAAAACGTGTATAGCATGTAATTGTGTAATACTGGACAGCTTCAAATCTCAGACTCCAGGAGAAATCAGTTCTTCACTGAAAGACGAATTCTAATAGTAGACTTAAAGCTTCTTGTTTCCCCGAATCTAAACCAGCAAGTTACTCAGTTTATTATAAGAAAAGAATGCTTTCTTAGTGTTAAAAGAACTTGCTTCGTGTGAAGGAAGTTCATTTTTTGCCATGGTTCTGCAATCATCGGCATTATTTGGAAACAAATCTAAAGCGCTTGCCACTTAGTGGAAACTTCAGAGTTTTACAATTGACTTGCTCTGTAATTACTGAAACCAAACCAAGCCAATCAACCAAAGGAAACCTCTTTCATGAATCTGTTATTTACATATAAAGCAGACAGGAAAAAGGTATTTTGTTAGTTCTGGAGACACAGTTTAAGGGGTTTTAAAAGATTAGGAAGTATAATGACAGGTGCACAGTGTTCCTTGAAATGAGACGGGAAGTGAGTATGAGACAGAACTTTATGGCATCATCCTTCTATAAAACTAAACGGACAAACTGTTCTCTCTTAATGATGACTATACTCTAACATTTATAACCAAGTATTGTACCTTTACTTGACCTTTAACACATTGTACTGTGTTAATTGCCTGAACTATTCAATTAATGACAGCCAAGCCCTGGATTGCTCCCATATTCCTTCTGTCTGAGGCTATTTTTTTAAATATCTCCCTGAAATATGAAACTCTGCATGTCTTTTTTGTATTCTACAAAGCTTTGAAGTTCCAGCAAGCCAACATGTGTCACCATCATGGCCCAGATAGGTGTATTCTTTGCTGGGTAAAACAATGGCTAGATGGCAGAGCCCGAAGAATGTTGATAGTGTCACATCAAGCTGGTGATCAGTCACTAGTGTTGTCCCTCAGGGCTTGGTATTAGGGCCAGTGTTGTTTAATATCTTTATTGATGATCTGGATGAGGGGTTCGAGCACACCCTCAGTAAATCTGCAGATGACATCAAGTTGGCTGGGGGTGCTGATCTGTTTAAGGGTAAGAAGGCTCTACAGAGAGATCTGGGCAGGCTGGATCAATGAGCTGTGGCCAATTTCATGAGGTTCAACAAGGCAGAGTGCCAGGTCCTGCACTTGGCCCACAACAACCCCATGCAGAGCTACAGGCTTGGGGAAGAGTGGATGAAAAGCTGCTTGGTGGAAAAGGACCTGGGTGTGTTGACTGAGTCACTGAACATGAGCAGCTTGTGCCCAGGCAGCCAAGAAGGCCAACAGCATCCTGGCCTGTATCAGAAACAGCATAGCCAGCAGGACTAGGGCAGTGATTGTCCCCCTATCCTTGGCACTGGTGAGGCCACCCCTTAAATACTATGCTCAGTTCTGGGCACCTTACTACAGGAGAGACATTGATTTGCTGGAGCGGGTCCACAGAAGGGCAACAAAGCTGGTGAAGAGTGTGGAAGAACAAGTCTTAATGAGGAGTGGCTGAGGGAACTCAGGTTGTTTAGTCTGGAGAAGAGAAGGCTCAGGGGGGACCATATCGCTCTCTACAACTACTTGAAAAGAGGATGGAGCGAAGAGGTGTCTGATCTCTTCTCCAAAGCAACAAGTGATAGGACAACAGGAAACAGGCTCATTTTGCCAAAGGGGAGGTTTAGACTGAAAGCATATCACAGAATATTTATGGAGGGAAAGAAAAATATCAGTGCAAGGCCTGATGTGGGCAATACGTTACCTTCATTTCACTAGTGTCAGGAAAGGTAAGAAGTGGCCTAAAAACAGAGAGCTAACTGTTGGTGAGTCCTAGCTGTAACACAGAGTCATAACAGGAAAGCTACAGCCATGGAAAATAAGGAAAGGCATACCATTACACCACTTTGCTTCCTAAATGATCATATCATTGTACTTGCACAAAGGTGGAACAGAAAAAGGCAGACAAAGCCTGGTGAAAACACACTAAGGGCTGTATCAATGATCAGGGGGCTGGAGTACCTCTCCTATGAAGACAGGCTGAGAGAGTTGGACTTGTTCAGCCTGGAGAAGAGAAGGCTCAGGGGAGATCTTACAGCAGCCTTCCAGTACCTAAAGGAGGCCTGCAAGGAATCTGAAGAGGGACTTTTTACAAGGGTGTGTAAAGGTAGGACAAAGAGGAATGGCTTTTAACTGAAAGAGGGTAGATTTGAATTAGATACTAGGAAGAAATTCTTCCCTGTCAGGGTGGTGAGACACTGGAACAGGTTGCCCAGGGAAGTAGTGGCTGCCTCATCCCTGGGAGTGTTCAAGGCCAGGTTGGATGGGGCTTGAAGCAACTTGGTCTAATGGAAGGTGCCCCTGCAGGGGCATTGCAACTAGATGATCTTTAAGGTCCTTTCCAACCCAAACCATTCTATGATTCTATGGCATCTGACTCTCTATTTCTCCTAATAGTAGCTCCTTCTGACTCTGACATACTGCATCTTAAGAACAAGGATATTCCAAAACATCCATCAGGCTACCCTATGGGTAGGCATTAGGAGGAAGCATATTAATGTTGCAGTGTATAGGTTGGAACCCGGCACAAAGACCTGCTAAAACACAACTCAGCATACTTAACAAGTTCGTCATGCCATGCCACAGTGAGATTTTTTTTAGTGGGCATATTTCTCTCATGCAAGCAAGAGAAGAATGAGTCATGAATGAGTTCTCAACAGCTCTGCAGAAATTAGTCCAAAACCATGGCTGTGGGAGAACTAAGCTGAACAGGCTGTGAGAGCACTGAGGAACAAGAAGAAACGAGAGAGTCCAAAACCATCATTAGGGAGCACACAGTAAAGAGGATAGAGTCTATGTAAACAGGAAATAAAGGAAGTCTTGCATTTCACCCTGACCACAGTGTTTAACTGCCACAGACAAGAAAAATTAAACAATTCCCTTCACACTACCTATGTGCATAACTAAGTAGTTATTGTATTCTGTGCGCTGTCATGTTGACCTAAATCCACCTTGCTACAGTCCTGTGACAGCATTCCTTCAACACAAGTCAGTGACTAAGCTTAGAACTATGGCTTCTGTGGAAGGAATGGCAGAATTTTTAGATGTATCATCTGAGTTTTATTTTGACTTATGACAGATCCATGTGGTTAAGACTAGGGCTTTAGTTAAGAGGTCAATCAATAAAACTTTGTGACTTAATGTTTTCTTTCTTCTAGATTTTTTTATCGAGGACTCCCAGCTAGTAGCTTAACTAAGATACAGTATTTATAAAGAGCTCCTTACTGTAAGTATTCCTTCTTATTCTAACTACTCCAGTTGACCCTAGTGCCAAGCTCTACAAAACAGCTGCTGCCCAGACCTCCTATTTCTTATGAAATCAAAACAATTGAATCTATTTTATTGGCTGTATGGCTGACACAAGCACCAACCATTACAAGCTTTCCAGTGAAAGTTACTGAGCAGTTTGTGCAAACCAACAGGGCAGCTTCAGCATAGATCTCCCTCAGTGTGCACAGAAAAGTCGAGAAATCTTTTAATACCTGCAGGTATTAAATCTAATATGAACCTAATACCTGGACAGCAGATCCAGGCATGTTAATTTCATGTAGCAAAGAAATAACTGGAAGATTAAAACATAACAGCTGTCAACTGGACCCCCTTGGAAATAAGCAGCACAGGAATAACTGGACAGGAAAACGTATTCCCAAAAAAGGAAAAAATAAAAAAATCTTCAAAAAAATATTCTGCAAAATATATCAAATAAGTCACTTCAAGTGAATCAAAACATTTCATTGGTATTGCCTATAAAAGTTTAAGGAAACTTTTAAAATATTGAAGTAAATTCAAAACAATTATTTAAAACTTTGCTTTAAATTTTCAAAGCAGTATTTTTTCTTCCATCATCAAAACATTTCTGCTAGATTTTCATCCTGTCACTTTTCTTTAAAATTTAGACTTTTCAGTTTCAACAAAATTTATTTGGAGAAAAACAAGAAAGCAGTCTGATTTAATAACAACCCCATTCCTCATCCAAACAGCTTTCAAGGAATGCTAGTATTTTCTTTCTGATTTAATAACAACTCCATTCCTCATCCAAACAGCTTTCAAGGAATGCTAATATTTTCTTTCCTCTTTGTAGTTTTAAGCGCTATTGTGAAGTAAACTGCAGTGAGACAGAGCACTGGAGATCCATCTGTAGTTTGAAAAGCCTTCAGGTGTGCTAGACAGCTCTCCTGTGACTCTCATGACTGCAGGGGTTTCTCCATCCAGGCAGTTCCCATCCCCTCCTATATTCAAGTCTCAAGACTACTCAGCCAGAACAGCCAAAACAGGCTCTGACAGCATACAGCTAACAGCAATTATAGAATTTTATAGCATGTGATAACTGAGTCATTATGATCAGGCTGCAACAACTAGAAGAAGGAAACTTCTTATATAATAGCTCAGATGGTAACTGATTGCATATATTCTTCAGTCGTCTCTGGATCAGTTAGGAAACTGGCAGAGCACTGCTTCATGGTCTGTCTGGGACACCACTGGGCAAAATGCTATCCTTTCAAGATGAGAGAGGCCTACAGTGCTGAAAAGACTCACTCAAGTACCCACTTGTATCTAGGCACTGTTATAGAAACAAAATTTGATATAATCCTGATCTAAATGGCCATGAAACTGTGACCACATGTCTTGGTTTCTGCTGGGATAGAGTTAATTTTCTTCCTAGTAGCTGGTGCAGTACTGTGCTTTGTCTTTAGTCTGAGAACAATGCTGATAACACACTGTGCTTACACTAAATCAAGAACTTTTCAGTTTCCCATGCTTTACAAGTGAGGAGGTAAGCTAGAAGTCAGGAGGGAGCAGAGACAAGACAGCTCACCCAAACTAGCCAAAGGGGTATCCCACACCACAGCATGTCATGCTCAGCATACAAACTGTGGAGAGTTGTGTGAGAACTGCCATCACTGTTTGGGGATGAGCTGGGCATCAGTGAGCGGGTGGTGAGCAATTGCATTGTACATCACTTGTTTTTCTTGGGCTTTATTCTCACTCTTGCCTTTCCATTACTATTAATTACTATTACTATTACTATGTTTTACTTGATTTCTAAATTAAACTGTTCTTATCTCAACCCACAGCTTTTATCTTTTACCAATTCTCCTCCTCATCCCACCCTGGGAGTACAAGGAGTGAGGGAGTGGCTGCATGTTACTTAATTACCTGCTGGGGTTAAACCATGAGAGCACATCTTCCACTACTGAATCACACGCTGCACTACACAGTAGTAATAGTGGCAAGCTAAACGCTTTCTTAGCTCATCTTATAAATCTGCTTCCAGCCTGCAGTCTGAACTAAAACAAAGTGTCAGCAGCAACTTTAAGCACTTTTTAATTACGGAAATGGCAGGAGGCCGTTTGTAAGTAATCAAGCAATTCCTAGGTTCATCCCAGGTACGACTTGCGAACATTTGCCAGACTGCCTTCTTTCATTTATGACTAGACAGACAATTTCAGCTTTGCTTCTCAAATGTCCTGTCTGTTCACAGGTGCTGCCTCTGAGGCTGACTCTACCAACAAAACAAACGCAAAATGGTAACAAAAATCTTGGAGTACCATAGCCTAAACCAGCTGATCATATCAACTTTCCAAATAGGACAAATCAACAAAAATAAACCCGACCATGCTTAGAGTCTTCTCAGTAAAGTAAGAATGATCTGATTTAGCCTGTCCGTGGAGAAAGGGCTGTGATGAAGCAATTCCAGCAAAGTATAAGGGACAGAGCGGGTTAAGTGATACAGGTGTGAGGAAGAGTTGTCAGGAGAGGTCTGGAAAGCCAAACTTGCAGCAACTATTGCTTTTATCAGTATGAAATGTCACTGCTGCTACTTGCACGGGTGATCCCACCTCCTCCAGCATAAGCCACACATTCACATCCCTTCCTTAATGGTAGTGAGGTTACCTTGGGCTGTATGTATCAGGATTACAGCTGCTCTGCTGCCTATAGCAGACTTCCACTTAAAGCAACTACTGTGCTCAACGTCAGTGTGGGATGAGGCTTTGAGCAACCTGGTCTGCTGGAAGGTGTCCTTGACCATGGCAGGAGGGTTGGAACTAGATGATCCTTAAGGTCCCTTCCAATCCAAACCATTCTATGATTCTATGAACTCTCTGCTCTGCCTGAAGCTGGTCCTCCTCCCAGAACTGTGTCTCCAAGACCAACCAAAGGTCTGGTTTCATTTTGAAAGTCAAAGCAGGAGCTTTAATGGGAAATCACCTTGTTCTGGTTTTAATCCATGACTCTTATCACAGATACAATGTGAAATGTATCATTTCATGGCAAATGACAGTTACAATAAGAAAATAGTAGTTCCAGTGTGGAAATTTCTTAACCTCAAGAAGTCAAAGTGATGGTAAACACTGTAGTAAAATCAAGATACTATGGAAAACAGGTATATTAGAAATGTATTACAGTAATTAGGAGTACCTGATTTTCCTCCTATTTGGCACTTAAAGTGGCAAATATAACTTTAGAATAAAAACATGGGGAAAACATTCTAGACAAAGCATAAAGAGACATTCTACTAAATTCTTGCCCATGCGTCTACATTGCACACCAGCAACATCATTAATTTTAAAAGAACTCTAAGAAGTTCTAGCTGCGAATCATGCCATATATATATATACATATAATTTTGTAAAGTGGAATGTAGGAAAAGCTACTGTTCCAGTTGTAATGCTGACAGCCCGAAGGGATTTAAAAGCCTGATAGTTCAACTACATTAAGTAATTTGGGTATTCTCATTAATACTATTTTCTCTTATACTTAAATTTTCTTTAAACCAATTTGGTTATTCCCTGCAAATATAATCCTTGCTATTTCATTTACAAGTTACAAGCCTTCCTGTTCTAAGAAAACAATTACTTTCCAGGAAGTAATAGTATCAGAAGTTTCTTGGCATTTGGGATTATTAAAAAAACAAAACTAGCACAACAGTGCTTATCTTCCACTTAGAACTGACTTCTGCGTGGCCTTTCAAACAGAAAGGTATAAAAACCTCTGATGTCAACCAGATGATCTCTGAACTGCTTACCAGTAAGAATTAATCTATTGTATTTATGTGACCATATCTGAGTTGATATGAGGATATGCAGAAGTGCTCTGTCCTTTCAGGGAGAGGTAGTACTGTTAGTGCTATGACTACCACATGTGCACTGTGCAGAGTAACAGGTTTGTCTCTACACTTGTGAGACAGAACATATCCCATATATGGTGAATTGCAGACTATCTTGGCTCCTCCTGCATTTTAGTTTATTTCTGTCTCTTCTTCATTTCAGAAGAAAGCAGAAATTAATGCTTTCTTTCTCCAGTGATTGTTCTTTTCTCCCTTTCACACTCTGAAGGAGAATTGTATGAAAACCAAATGCTGGTTCCTTTCTCAAGATAGTCAAACTGTGGTCTAGCTATTTACTGCAACTGAAAAAGTTCTGCTAATGTTCAGGGTTGTGAGCCACAAGAGAGGCTCTAGGACAAAATTACAATGAGGAACCACCACTCAAGTGAGCTGCTCAAACCTTTCATTACATTTTAATAAAGTACTAGAAGTACCACTCAGTCCTTTCCACGCTTGTCAGCATGATCAAACACATCCTATTATTTTCTAGCCTATTTTTGCAAGATGAAGTCTTAGTCTAGAGATCTTGGAACAGCAGTGTAATTACAAGTCATACATCCTGATGATTTGCTAATAATGTTAGCACCTGTAAAGGTTGCCAGTAACTGGCAGTCAGGTAAAACTGGTTTACTCCAGTTTTATTTTTCTCACTGAGCAGACTACTGCCATGGCTACCACAAGGGACCTGTGGCATAAGAAATGCTAGAATTAGTGGACACCTGGATAAATAAAATCTATTTGGGAGAGTCAACATGCCTTCTGTAAAGCAACATTTTGTCTTACAAACCTCTTGAGAGTTCTCTGCAGGGTTCACTCACTCTATGTGGGTAAATGTGACCCACTTGACACAGTTCACTTGGATATCCAGAAAATTTCTGTCAAAGACTTTTGCCAAAGGCTTTAAAGGAAACTAAGCAGCCATTACTTAATGAGGAAGGTTCTGGCAGGGATAAATAACTGGCTAAGAGGCAGGGCACAGGAGTAAATGTGAAGCTGTAAAAATGCAAGAAAGTCACCAGCAGAGTTCCACAAGGGTCTTTGCTGGGATCAACATCAGGTACCATATTCAGAGAGTATCTGAAAAAGCAGTAGAAGAGTATAGACAAAGTTTGCTGATGATAGAAAGCTACTCCAGATAGTAGATACGTTGAAAGCAAATTGTACAGAACTGAGAAGTGAGTCTCTTATTGGTTAGACTGAATAAGCGAAAAAAAAAGACAAAATTCGATGTACATAACTGACAGTGCCCTGAGTGCACTGAAAGACTTTAATTGGCTTTCAGTTCTTGCTGGATGTATGTTGTAGATGTATCTGTCTCTGGCTGCTCCTGACCCCACTTCCTGGATGGTCCCTGGACCTGGTTCATTGCCTTGCCCTGTCTGCTAAACTGGCTCTGATGTGGTGGCACTGCACCTGGGCAGTGAGGGCCCTGTCTGCACTAGGGTTGCCCCAGCTCCCATATTCTTCTCCATCAGAGGCTGCCCAACTCCTGCTGCTCCCAGCTAGCTGACAGTCCAGGGCATGCAGAGGTATTGCAGCCTGGGCTTAAATGAAACCTCTGAGCCACAGGCAGAGGATGTCTGGGTGGGGGTTTTGGGTTGAGATGGTCAGGGCAAGCGAAGGAGTAATCAAGTACTCTTCAGATTGGGAAAGAGATGATGTAATAGAGACCTGAAAAAGGTCTACAAAATGTCCATGGTGACAAGAAAAACTGGGAGAGGGGCTATCTGCTCACTGTCATGGTAGCCCCTTGTTACAGAAGCCAGGTTCAAACCAAGGAGAACAAGGTGGCTCTTCATGCAGCAGGAAGTGGATATGTGGCACTCCCTGCCTGAGGACAACTGTGGATGTGGGAGTTCAAAGGGA
Source organism: Pezoporus wallicus (assembly GCF_028554395.1). Classification (NCBI taxonomy): domain Eukaryota; kingdom Metazoa; phylum Chordata; class Aves; order Psittaciformes; family Psittacidae; genus Pezoporus; species Pezoporus wallicus. The sequence goes on from NW_026635157.1 coordinate 5,225,640, forward strand.
CAGTGGGCAACTAGTTGGCAGAAATCTATTGCAGGTTACTAAACAGGCAAGCCACACCAGCCTCAGTGAGATTTTCATTCCCAAAATGGAAACAGTTGAAGTTTGGGAGAGTTTTGAGGGGAAGAATCATGTACGTAGGCTTTAACTCCTTTATTTCAGGTGCCCATCTATGAACACTGGGCTTCTTCCATCCCGGCCTAAACCAGTAACAGACCTACTTCTGTTCCAAGAGAAGATGGGCATCAGATCTTGTCCACAGTTACAGGAAAATTTAATTATTTCATGATCTGTAATCTGAAAACAGCCACAGTTATTAAACATTTCTTAATTTCTGGAAGACTCATTTGTCCAACCACTACCTACATGTCTGGAGGGTAAGAAAAACAACTTCAGCTCTAAAGGAAATCCTTTTTCAAATCTGATGTTTTAAGGATTACAATCCTTGTTCTTTTTGAGGATGTTGGCACCAGAGGCGCTAAGGAAACAGGGGGGTGCCTGGCACTGCATGCCAGCTGCAGTCTTTCATCTAGCAGAAGATCTTCACATCAAAGATATCCTACCCTTGACTAAATATATTTATTTATTTACTTATTTTATTTATTGCTGAAGAAGTGGGCATCTTTCCACAAAGCTCTGGGCACCCTGCCATTACTTCAGATACACAGAAAGATTCATGCATTTCCAAGAACCCATTTCCTAGCAAAATGCCACCTTCATTCAAACCTCAGTCTACAGAGGACCTACTCATCCAAACTCTAACATTCCCCAGATGCTCATCCAGAAACTAACACTGCAGAAGTACAAGCCTTAACATCTCCTCATTAGATGATAGGTATTTTCTTGTCTGTCTTTTGCTAAGTGAAACACTGAATCCTCTGTTGCAAACAAAAAGTGTTTTGTTTTCTTTTTGCAACAGGATGACATAAATCAATCATCAATAAGCTACAAATTACAGTGCCATAAAAAAAACAAATGAACAAAAACCCCAAACAAACAAACTGAAAACAAAAAGAAACCCAAAACTGCAACACAAAACCAAACCCAAACAAACAAAAGAAACAAACCCAAAACCCCTATGCACAGTACCTGGAAAGAATATTATAGAAGCTAAAGAAAGGAAATATTTCAAATGTATAAAACCAGATCTCCTTGAAGTTATGGATGGAATAAATAATTGAAGGGAATCTCCGTCCCCAACCCCCTTTTGATCTTACAAGTGATAGTAGCACATAGCAAGCACTACAACAGAATACCCCTCTGTTCTTTTTTTCTACTTCATTATGAAATACTCTGTTCTGGTGTTGCATGGGTCATACAGAACCAGGTTGCTACTATTCTACCTGCTTGGTCATTCAAAGGCCACGATAAATTACTAAATTCAAAGGAAAGTTCTACCCCTAAGCGAACTGCTTCACAGTGAAGTGACTTGATTACTCCATTCACTGCCAATCTCAGCTTCCTTAAATTGTCTCAAAAATATGGTGGAGAACATTCTGATAAAGTGAGAATGAGCAAAACAAGAAAAATAAGTAAACAACATTTTGTTAACAAAGATTTTCTGCTCCGCATATGGGTTAAAATTCTAGGTAAGCATCTCTAATTATACTGTTATCCGCATATACACTTACATGCCAACAATATAAAACTCTCCCAGAAACATGCAGACACCATTAGGATTGAACAATCAAGGACTACTGAAGTTAGGAAATACCAGAGTTAACCTTCCTTTGACTTTTGTGCACAGATAATTGAAAAAACCCTTCAATTACATAATCACACACTACCGCTTCTGCAGGACCTCATTCAGTGCACAGGAAGGACAAATTCCATGAAATAAGCAACTTTTTTGTATCCTCCTTTACCTCCGTTCTTCCATGTATGACCCTCAGCCTTGCAGGAATTCCAGTCCTCTCCTGAGACAGAATCAAATCACTGATTTCCTTGTGAGCTCTCCTGTGCTGAACATGAGTTCATCTGAACATTTCCCCAACAGTTATGAATTAAGAACTTATAATATGACTGTGAGAGAACAAGTATTCTTAAATTAATTTTATAGAAGAGTAGCTGGGGAATATTCTTTGGGATAGTGGGATAGTAGCTGGGAAGAACCCTTTGACATTAAGTGTCTAATCTCAGATATGCAAGAGCTAACTTGCTCATAATTTGCAGCATTATGTTGAGGTTAATATAGTAAAACACTGTTCCTATTTACTTCAACTGCTAACTCTATAGCTTTAAATTAGGCACAGAAAATGAGATACATTCAAGACAGCAACGAAATTCATTTGCTCAGCCATCCGTAGCAGACAAGAGTCAGAGACATACTGTGTCATAATTAGAAAACATAAATTACATGGACATGGCAATATCCACATACAATTGGGAGCCTGGATATTCACTCAAACCTCTCATATTACTGATGATAAACAGGTGCTCACAACAAAAAACATTATTTAGTCAAGTCTCACACGTATCTATTTTTCCGTGACTAAAGCAGCCCATATTCAGGATCAAAATTCACTTAAAGTGTGGACAAAGGTTCTGTGCTATTGGGCTAGACTTACAAATCTGTCAGCATTCACAGGCAGTACAGGAGAGCCACCTGCACAATCCAAATATACACAGTAATGTGTTTCCATATGTATATTTGCCTGTAAACTGTTGTAAAAGTTTAGCTAAACATTTTCCTGTATTAAAGTTTAACTTGTGTCATAAAAATATAATGTTTTATAGGCATTTTTATCACACAATTAATTGTACTTTTAAAGTAGAACCAAAGAACAAGTCAAGTAACTATTTATGGCAGTACACAAGCACAGGGTAATGGCTGATCCAACATCCAGACAATGTATCTCTAGTGAGATATGATGATAACTAATATTATTTTACTTATTAAAGATCAGGCTACATGGAGACTAAAATAAAATACCATCATTATTACTATTTGACATTTATATTGTAACCTTTAGTGAACAACTTTCATGGAGTTGCATTATAACTTTAAAAACATAGCAGGTGAATTGTTAGTCTTACTGAAAACTCCTTATGTGTTTTATATAACCCCAAGAAAGGCCAATACGGGAACATATGCACCAGATCAGTGTTTAGACTGAGCATATGGCCTTCAGCATTTTGCATAACCACTGACAAATATAGCCCAACAATGGGATCTAATGGAGCAGATTATCTCTTTGCATTTCAGGATACTAGTTCTTCAATGTATAGACTATCTCGGCAATACAAAGCCTACTTGCATAGCGTTTGATCATGATATATGTTACCATCGACACTTATATATATACTTTTAAGTTTACATTCCAACACTGTAGGTTTTATGAGGAAAAGGACAAATGGGGACTATTTGTGAGAACTATTGTGAGGGAGAATATAAATTATATGAACTACAAACATGAAGACTATTAAATTATGACAAATTATAAAGAACAAATTGCAAGTACCACAGAAGAGCTGCTTGGGAAGAGGGAAAAAAAGTTTCCTTTAATTTTCACTAACCACTATTAAGTAATTTATGTCTGTGACTCATAACATGCTTGTTTTGTGACCAGATTCTGGCTGAAGACATTTTGAGGTTTCTTTGGTTGGTTGTCTTTTAAAAAAAATGCAAGTTTACTTTCCATTCTACTGCCATTCCTTACAATGAATTCTGTAAAGAAAAGCTAATAGAAATCTGATGTGAAACACCACAATTTACTGAAAGGGGTGTTGGGTTTTTTGGTGGGTCTTTTGTTTTTTTTTTTTGTTTTTGTGTGGGGGTTTTTTGTTGTTCTTTTTTTTTCTTAGTTTGTTTTGATCCCTCTTAGTAGATATTTCTTCAGATTTTCACATATTTCAAGTGAATAAACACAGTAGCTGATTAAGATAAGAAGCATTGCAGACCTCATCGTAAAGATTAGACTGCCGGCCAGGCTGAGCTATCTTCTCACTAGAAACACACACACTACAGTAAAATATGAGGAAAGCTCAAAAAATCTTTCATGCCACTATAATTAAAAGCAAGCCATTTAAAGAATTAAAAAAAAAATCTTTGCTCTCTATGTTAGGATAAAAGACCAGGCAGATTATGAATTATGGGTAGGTAGGTAGAAGCAAAAGTGGATGTCTGGATTCTTATGATGTTTCAACTGGCTCTGCCAGTTATTGAACAGTCCCCAACCAGATGCAGTAAACCTAGCTGAAAAAGGGAGATATAGCAAAAATGCTGTCTTCTCCTCAGCTTAGCTTTTGGGAGTGCTGAGAATGCTCATTTCCCACTGAATCTCTGGGAATATGAGGTGCTTTGAACTCCTCAAAACGTATCGCGTCCCACATAAAGCATGAAGAGTGCTGGAAGAAAAAGTCTTTCAATATCTGTTGTTCCAGGAGAGTTTGTGCATTTGAGGTTATTTTTGCTAGAGCTTAAGTCTGTTCTTAAGTACCAAGTCAGAATTCCCATGACATGGGGATTACAAAGACAGAAAGCAGAATACAAAACCCTCTTCCATTTCAAGAATTACTGGGTGAGATTACGGTAATCTGCAGACAAAACCCACAAGTTACAACATACAATTGCTACCAAGCGTACACAGCAACTCTTCTTTCATTCTTTAAATCCTTTTCCTCTCCGAACACTGAACAGCACTGCTGCAGCACTATGCAAGTTAAATCTCTTGAAGGCATGGGGCAGAACTTTGGCTTCTTCTGACATCAGAACATTGTTTGGCCAAGCCATCAACTTCCAAAGAGTTTCTATATGGGGAGGGATTTTCTGAAGTGTTCAACAGTTACGTCTCTAAACTGTTATTCAAAGGGGTGTTAACACTTGCATTGCCTTTGCTGGGACTCAGCAAAATCAACGTTATGCAATAGAGCTGAAATGAAGGAACCACCAGATTGAATACATCTGAACATTTACTCAAGAGTTTCCTTATGTTTTATTCCAAAAGGTGTGCAAAACTATTTCAAGGTTAAAGCAGCTCAGTCTTAATTTCACAATTGCTAGGCATAAAAAAAGGAAATGGCATGCTTGCTACGAATTAATTTTATTATTTTTTCAATCATGTTATTAGTAACAGTTATTCTTCTTTACTTTCTTGAAAAAATATATTTTATTTCAGAAAATTAATTCTTTCTAGAAATAAGAAAATGTGAAATTTTAAAATCAACATTGTCATTTTCTCTTTCAGATTCAGAGTATTTATTATTTTAGAAAACTGATTAAGATGATAAAGCAAGATAAATGTTTTGAAAACAATAGCTTTAAGGACTGGACTCTTCTCAGCTACATTTCTGGCATCTGATACATTCCATTGCTATAATGTGCTATTCAGAAAAGATTTATGTAGCCAAGCACAAGAAAATAGGCGATTATTTTTCCTAAAATCTTGAGTTCAGTTGTTGATTATATAATTAAGTTGCCAGTCACTAAATTCTGATATGCTATAAACAATACAGAACAATTTCAGATAGTTTCATTGAGGGTAACAGTCAAAAGGATCAGTAACTATAGCAGTTGCCTAAAAGTGAATACTTGTATCGTGTAAATCAATGCTGCTGACAGCAGGGGGGAGAAAATCACCCAAAACTAAAGACAACTGACTAAGCCAGACATCTATTATTTGTAGATAACTTCCAAGTTACTAGCATTTGGCAAGGGGTTTAGAACCCACTCATTTGGTATTACCCACAGGTGAAAAATATGCACAGATTTTATTAGAGGGAGGGAGTGTATATACAGATGTTTGCTTTTTTAATCCTCAGCACTATCTCCTGATTGCCATGTGCCAGCAGAAGGAGAAATCTAACATCATACCAGTGCTACTTCTATCATTTTGACTTTCACTGAGACCATTCTGAGAACACAGAAGGTTAAATGCAATTCACTTGTAAAATAATCACTTAACAGAAGAATAATTTTCCATATGCAGAGACAGACAGAGGGAAGGCCTGACTGACGGCATTGCTGGTATACAACATCTTTTGCCAGTTCCAACAGTAAGTTTTTAGCAGAAGCACACCCAATTAGAAAGAAGATCAAAATACTGGACATCAGGGAAACAATATACAGCCAAAATTTGACAGTTCCAAGAAAAAAAGCCTACATTTTATAAACTAGTCACATAATACACAGTAACCAGAACAGCTGTTGCACACAGCACATTGGACGTACCAGGCTTACCCATGCAGGGGAAGTGGCTCATTGCTTTTACTGCTACGCTTCCTTTCAACAGTTTCATCAGTCAAACATTTATTTTTTTACAAAACGCACAACTTCTAACTCATTGTATGAATGATGCCTCTGTTCAACACCACCATTTCACCCTTTTATTTTTGTGTGGACATTATAGATACGACTTCTTGAAATTTAAAAATCTTTAAACCAAAGTTAAAATCCAAGAGCAATTGGACACCATTTGGGCAGGGTTTTTTTGTTCAAAACATTGGATAGGTGGACACCCACATCCATCACAATATCTCTCATTTTACATTTCAGCACAAAAGACATATAATTGATGTTCTGCTGTGTATTCTTAATGACTCGGCAGAGAGGATGATTTCAGGATTCTCTGTATGCTTCTAGTTTCTGAAAAGTGCACTATGATACATGACTAACATACTCTGGAACTGGAAAATACTTAGACACATAATTACAATAAAAAATAGTAAAAGATTTAAAATTTAAACCTTGTAAATTCAAGACAATGAGAAACATTTTTCTTCACTCCTCACACCAAAAGAACAAAAATCAGGGGATGGAGTCACTTGTACAAATGCCTCTGTCATAACTGCAACCATGAGGCCTTTTTCTCCACCTAAAAAGCAAGTGCTGAACAAAAAAATGCCTTCAGCTTCATAGTATGGATTTGTCACCGCACAGCTCATAATTAAAAGAGCTATGAGAAACCAGAGCACGCATCTGAACAAAACAAACTCTGTTCAAGATAGCGAGTTGCAGTTTTCTGTCTGACACCCATTAAGAAGCATAATCATGAGGGGAAAAAACCCGGAACTGGGAAAACTCTGACTGCATTGTATCCTTTCAAAAATTAGGCTAGCTGTGTGACGATCTTTTCATGGATATCCCCTGTGTTCTTCAACAGCTAACTCTCACAGTTATTTAGCTGTGAAAAAAAAGCAGCTGTTTTACAGTGTATTGGAAGACAATTGGACTACTTCAGGTATATCCAGAGGAAAATTGGTTTCAAGAATGGGAACAAACTTTCTGTCACTCTTTAAATTGAGAAAAATACTTTCCAACACACAATGTTTCAGTCCATAAAAACTTTCAAAAAATAAGCTGTTTGAAAATAGGACATGTTTACACTTCTATAGGATATAAGTACTTGATATAGCTGCAGTTTTGCTGTATTAAGCAATCTGAGTTCCCACTGTGGTGGCATCTCTTGTCAAAAGTGACTATTTGCTGCACTGGAATTTGGATAAACCAGTAAATAACTGAAAATACCTTCAGAAATTACTGAAGGGGAAATTCCCAGAATGGGAATTGGCGAGTGTGCTTGGGGGCTGAAATCTTGAGGACAATTAGCAAAAATATTTCCAACTAACAAATTGAAAACAGTCAACATACTGCTCCAACTGCTGTTGTCCCGGACAATAGGGTAAAAACTACAACATGAAAGATGAGAAAAAAGGAGTTCAAATTCATAGTGCTACCAAAAAATTATGACTGGAGCTGGGCTCAGAGAGAAAAGTGGTTTCATCCTTCAAGATAAGGTCAATAAATGAATTAGCATGAATGATACCTGGAGGCCAGACTACATAAACAAAACTCTAACTATGAATTATGCACTTAACTTTCCGATACTGCAGTAAAAGTTAGAGCTTAGATTGTCATTTACAGGAACTGAGCAGACCATCAAGCAATGAACCCAGACAAAACACGAGGTGCTTCTTGAAGCCCTCCCCTCCCTTTCCCTGCGTGTATTACGGCAGGAAAAGTAGTTTTGGGTCAATGTACCACAGTAAGGGATGTACTTCTGTGATGTAGCTTAACACTGTTACACTAATATTTTAGTTAACTCTGTAGAAAATCTTTATGGTCTACAGTTGAAGTACTTTACTTTCCTATCATGGGAAGGCAATTTTTCTTTTCCGTGATGGGAAGAAGAAATTCTGAATCTGTATGGGTGAATTATTTAATCAGAGGTATTGGTATACACAATCTTAACAAGGAATGTAATTTTCCATGTGGGTCTTCCTATTTCTTAGTTTCTTTCCAAATTGCACCTAAATTCATTCACCTTTTTTTTTTTTTCTAGATTCTTGAAAAATGTCTTGTCCATACATAGATATACTTGCCCATACATTATCTGAGGTATCTCTGTGCTGTGGTTGTAATGTAAGTTCTAACATTTCATTTATCAGTGATAACAGAAGCCTTGATCTAGTGAACCTTACATGTTGCACCTTGTGCAAATCACTTAAGCAATCCCATTAAGTACACAAATCCAATATTTTAGCAAACCAATCATGGACATAATAATATGCATCTAAAACCTGCAAGACCAGCCCTTTTGATTGAGAAATTCTGACTTGACATTGGTAGTAACTCACCTCTAAAAGGTTCACTTGTATATGAAATAAATAATTTTATTACTCTATATTAATTGTAGTACTTACTAAAGTGCATGTCACATGATTGCTAAACTTATATGTAAAGAACTCCCATCTGGAAAACTTCTGTTAAGACCTGCACTTTATGATGCAACATTTCTTGCATTATTAATCCACAAAACAGAAAAAGTTACATTTTCAAAGAAAGACTTGTCTTTTAATGAGACAAAACTCATTTTGTTTCAAAATGTCCATTCACTTTATTGATCCAACTGACAAATACCATAAAGAATAATTTCTTTTACATAATAACCTCTATCAGAGGCAGCCTTTTGTAAAGCACAGTCCAGCTGGCCACAAGTCATTCTATTGCTGGATCTGTCACTTAGCTAGATACTTTTACTGTCTGTTGTCATAGACAATACTGACAAACTCAAAAATTGTCATTTGACAACGTTTTTAATTTTTAACAGTGAACAGAAAAAAAATAGGTAAGAATAAGTTATAAACAGATTCTAAAGCCTAAAGGTCATTAAGATAGAGCCTTCAGTGAAAGGTAAATTCTTTCTTTAAAGGTGTATTATTTGGAGAGAAGTATATTATTTAGCCTATCTTCTAATAAAGGAGTGCAGAGAACCTGTAAAATGAGGTCCTAGTCAGTCTGAATTTCTGTGATGTTTGACTGACCTCCATTTGGGTTTGGCTACAAGTACATATCAGAGGAGGGAAAAAAATCACTGTGCTTTTAAGGCAGTATTGTTATGGTTAATGCAATAAGGTCGAAACACTTTAGGGAAAAGAATTATCAGCAGCATCAAAAAATTACAGCTAAAAAGTAAACAGAGGTAATGAGAGGCACCTTCCTGTGAAATTCATTCCAACAGTGATTTACTTTTACATTAACAAACTGTCAACTAAGGGAAATACAAGAAAGCCAACTAGTAACTTTTCCTTCGCAAGATTTATATGAACAGAAATTCTAAACACATGCCCCAACCCCACAGAAATTTAGATGTTCAACAGAACATAAAGTATTGATGATTTGCTTTTCTTAAGCTACATTAAAATATAAAATCAGACTGACAGAGAAAGGGGAAAGAATAAAAGTACCTTTCCACTATTGATTAAATATCCAGACTCCTTCTGACTAATCTCTCAATTACGCCTGTGTAAGGAAAGAGACTGCCAGACTGAGTACGTTTAAGGTTTTTTGAGCTTTTTCGTAACTTCCTGAAACATGAATTTCCATGCCCCAGTCAGGGACAGCACTGTCAGTCAGTTTTATCCTGCTCAGCAATATATGCGTGCCTGTTCCCACCACGGCAATACCATAGGTGAAGTTTCATAAAGCATCAGTAATAAGGTTACAAAATCATCCCCTGACTTCCCACCATATGTGAGGATTGTGCTGACTGACTGGATGAATGTCTTGGCACTTTGGCTCCTAATATGCACATGTTAAGAGAAAGGAAGATAAGGGAATGTGCTGACAGCCATTTCATCATTTGCTCAGTGATAGGATCTTTGGCCCTTGTCTGGGGTAGGCAGTTTCAGATCTGTGGTGAAAATACACATTTCCTGACATGGGCCGTTTCAGATAAAACCGGATCCATTTTCACAGAGGGCAACGTGACTAACTCTTGCGGCTAGTGCTGGTGGCATGAGCAATACTTCCCACCATACTCCCTTCCCATTTCTTATTAGGCTCCTGAGCCTGCAGAGTCACTCTGAAACTCTCCCATAAACAAAGGAGGACTTTAATCCCTCCTTTATCTACACAGGCCCAATTAAAGAGGATGACAGACAGAGAAGATCCTGTATTGTGGACCAGTATCAGCCATGTGGGTAAAGGACCTGTTTTCAGATTTATTCTTTTTTCTCACCTCATTTTTTCTTGACAAAATAAAAACAGCACAAATTTTGAATCACCACTAAATTAAATGAAATTAACGTTTCAGTGACTGTTATAGAATTGACACTTACTCTTAAGTGAGCTCTTGGGGATTGATTAAAGCCTTTTGAGGATATGGAAACATGACTACAGACACCAATGCACTTTACTGATTGATGAACAAAAGGACAAATGCTCACTCTGACATAAGCTAGTTGCCGTAATTCCATGATAACAACTGCATGGGAAGCAATGCAGAAGTAGTGTAAGAAAAATTGTAGGTGCACCCATGGCTTTATTAAAATTAGTATTTTCCACATCCTGAATAAAACTAAATATAGTTGCATGGTAGCCAAAATTTAAAGCAGCTACTGACTCTTACACAATCATGTACCTACTGAGGACAGAACAAGGTAAAACTCTTATGAGGATATTGCAGTCTCCTCTAAATGTGCAATGTTCAAAACACTGGAAGACCAGTACTGACAAGACCTTTTAAAACTAGATTGGAAAGTAACTTTGTAAACTGGAATCTGCATTTAAGGTCACTGAATATACTCCAGTTCTGCTCCTGGGTTACCATAGAGAGCACAGACCTAAATCATCCTACCTCCTTCTGTCTGTCCTCATTAGTTATGTTTTCCAGAACTCTGTTCACTCTTTTCGTTCTCTTTTTGACTCTCTGGAACCAACAACATGTACATACAAATTGAAAGTTAGGAATGCCTGAATCTCAGATAAAAGTGGATTTAACTAATTCTGTTTAAAATGCCACCATTCTAACATCTCAGCAGCCTCTATACAGTCCTTTCACTGGAAGGTAGGCAAGCTGTTTACAAGGGAAGCAAGACATGCACTCATCATTATTGGCAGGGAAACTGAGGCACAGCCAAATGACTAACTCAAGACCTTCAGGGATGTCTATCCTAGACAGGAATGGAAACATGTCAAGTTGCTTACAGGGCTGCTCTGTAACTTCACCTCATGATACAACACATGATCTGAAGCCAGTATGCAAAAACAGTTACGACTGCTGAGATTCATAATTTATTTACTTTTATATTTTTTTCCTGCCCTTCTTAGTGTCAGAGTCCATCTGTTGATTCTTCTGAGGTACCACACCTGTATTTTGGGATTATGCTCCACTGCTGCACCTGTTTGTCAGTGCCTTACTCATAATTTTGTGGCTAAACATCCTTTTCACAGACCATCCTGCTTCTGTTCTAAGTTTTTTTTTCTGTGTAATCCTTCTCCTAAGCTTTGTTTCTGAAAGGAGGCCAAGTCCTGTAATTCTTCTCAGGTTAAACTATAAAATTATTATTTTTGCATTTTTTCAGTGTCACAGCATGACTGATATTTTTATCCGTATGAGTTGCCCCTTAAATAATCCGTAACACTTGTACCTGATAATCTAAATCCCTCACTTGTATCTAACCTCCTCTAGGCAAAGATTAATAGCCCCCAATAGCTTTCTAAGTTTACAGATTCCTAAATTTATAGCTGGATGAATATCAGGTTTTATGATATTTCTACAGTAATTTCAGTAAAACTTAAGATGCCAGAGAGATTATGGATACTGCATGAATCCACAACCAAAGTGACCAATATCTTTTAAGAACACAAAATAATGCAGGAGCAGCAGTGCTTCCCACCTTGTCTGCCTTGTTCTATTTTAAAAATAATTAAAAAAAAACCAACAAAAAGAAAACCCACTGAAGCAACAAAAGTCCCAACAGATGAAAAGACTCCATTTTGCAGCATAACCTATACATATAAAGAAAAGACTCCATTTTGCAGCATAACCAACATAAAAAGAAACATGAGCCCTGAGGGTCTACAGGCAAGTACTACCAAATGACAGGTTGCTGTAAAGGTTAATGTCTCATTTTCATTTCAGCCAAGTATTAACAGGAGACTATCTATGATCTCTCTCACTGTCGAACAGCAAACATTTGTCTACTGAACCTGGGTGTTTGCAGTTTACCTTATTTATCTACTCATCATTCACACAGATAGGGAAATGTCTTTTCCATTTATTGAAAGTTTTGAAGATTTCAAATCTTTCCCAGCCAAAGCAACAAAGAAAAAGCCCCCAGGGGCACATACTTGAGATGCAGAAGACTCACGTTCAGGTCTCTGCCCTGATTTCCACCAGAGACCTGTTTCCGAGTCTCCTACATACCAAGCCAGCACCTTAAGAAAGGGCACGGACAATAACTGTAATAGAGCAGACCAAATTAACAACATCACTTTGCCTGCTTTACCAACCCAACAGCATCAACCTCTTTACTGTTGAAGTAGTTAACCCAGGGGCATATATGATTTTGTAGAAATGCATATTGGAGTTTGGCAAAGGGCTTTTGACCCATCTACTTGTTTAGTACCAGCACAGGCAGCAACGGTATGCTGTGGTTAGCTGAATTCATTTGTAGTTGGCTTTCTCTGTACTCACAGCATACTGACTAGGACCTTCTGGCTCATGAAACTTACTCTTGCTGTGTCACCTGCACTTTTGATAACTAAACTTTTATCAAAAGGAATCAGCAAAGACTAATAGTCTTTGGGTCTTAATGTTCTAGTTTAATGCTCTAGTCACCCAATAACAGCCCCCAGCAGCTGAAATTAGAGCAGATTTTGCTGATTTTTTACTTTGTGTTGAGGATGGCAGCTGCATCACCAAGGATCACTTATTGCCCAGGAACACAAAGGCCATCAGCCAACAGAGCAACGGGTGGGAGTTAGGCCCTAAGTACATTTCTGGCTACACAATTTAATGGAAATGGAAAACACCTATTAAAGTGACATGAAGCTGGAAACTGCTACTGTACAGCTACTGCATTTTCTCTAAATAACAAGTTCAAGTTAAAAAAAACACAACACTGCACTTTTTATTTAAAGCAAAAACAACATCAAAGAAGCTAGAAACTCTATATATAAACCATCCTTTTTTCCAATGGCAAGTCTGTAACAGCAAAACTACCCATCTGATATGGAATTAGCTGAGCACTAAAAGCTGCTCCAAAATTTTCATATGCTCCAGAATAAACTCCAGATCTTTTTCATTTTTTTTTTCCAGTAAAGCAGCTGGAGCTCTTAAAATATTTTGCACTCTTAGTGGTTAGGAAAAGACATTTAGTAAATGAAATCTCTCATTCATATGTTTAAAGAAAACAGTTGGAATGTGTTACATTACTCTGTACTCAAGTATCACTACAGACCAAGATGATGCTAAGTTTAAAATGACTGTTCTTTACAGCGCAGGATTACCTTATGTACTACAGTTTGCTGAGGAATGTTTCTATTATTTGAATCATAAAAGCATTTAAAAATAATAAGCACACTACAGTTATTTTACAGCTCAGAATTAGAGTGAAGGGGTACTGAATGCATCATCTATAAGCACAAACAGTACTGTGGAAAATGAAAGAACTTGCAATATTCCAACAACTGAAAGAAATTCAAAAGAAAAGTAGGTATTAACAAGGTAAATGCAAATGGACGGGCAAAATGAAGGAATTCAAAGTCAAAGAAAACAAAACCAAAGCCAATTAACAACAGTAAATTTAAAAAAAGAAGAAAATTCAGCAGTATCAGAAAATATGACCCAACTTATCAAATCATGATTAATAATTATAATGCATCACTTTGATCAAAATGTTATGTTGTACATAATTCAGTCATAGGTAAGCATAATCCTTAGACATCAAACTCTGGTCCTAGGCCATTTATTAAAACAAAAAGATAATTTGATGACTTACCTGCTTGCTGCATATATAAGATATACATAGTAAACAAGCAGAGACAGTGCTGCAGCTTCCATTTCCAATGATAGCACCACATTTCACTTACATGAGACATCCTGTGGAAAAAAAAAGTGAGCAAGACTTTAGAAGCTTTACAACAAGCCAAGAAAATGAGAAAAGACTGTTGTTAGTCAAATTAGAGTAACTAGCAGAAATAAAGTAGCACTTGAAAATTATGGATGGCCCTAGTGTTGCTGAATCAGAGACAAAAGTCTCTACGCCTGCTAAAAAGGGTCAGAAATGATGCTGTCTGGTTCTTAGCAGACAGCAAAGTGGAAGACTGGTCAGCACTAGGCTTCTAAGCAGGTTGGTGTGCGAGTTATTTCAGTAAAAGAAACAAGTAGCTCATCTGATGAGAGCCTGAAAGAGTTAAGGTGTAGGTTTCTTTCGGGGAGATTGCAAAGTTTTACTCTATCTACTTATATAACTTGCATACACATTTATGTGGTTTAAACAGATATATAATACAGATGCATTTGTTATTAACTATATCAAGAAGGCAGGTGAAAATCTGCCTCTGCCCTTTACTCACCTTTCCATATTTTTCAGTGCTAATATTCTGATAGCTACATTTTCTTCTGACATCTTAAATGAAAATTCTGAAACTTCCCTTGAAAAAAATCTATGGGCTTATGTGTGCTGCAAGTGAAGTCAGGGACATCTTTATTATTTAATAAAACAAATGCAATTATATAAAAAATATTATCAGTTCTAGCTTGAACTTAAAGGTTCCTTTGCGTTGAAGCATACAGGACATTTAATGGCAAAACCAAAATATTTCCTCCATACTGGGTAGAAGAGGAAGCAAGAAAGACTTCATAAATTTGGTCAGACTTTTAACCGTGTATCCAAAATGAATCGTGATCCATTACATTACTGTCTCCTTTTACTTAACATGTTAACAACAAGCAAAAGTAAGCAACAAGTAATAAAACACAACATGCATTATTTTGACCAACTCAATCCCCTCTTATTTGATGATAACTGGCTTTTGTTCAGTAGGATACTATCTACTTATGCTGGGAGAAAATTTCTAACAGAATGAATTCCCAAAATATTTAATAAGTCTATTCCCAGCAACAGTATATAAGGAAGAATGACGAACAGTCACGAAGAAACACCGGTGAACACAAATGTGTTCCAAGCTAGTGCATTTAAATAGGGAAAAAAACAGTATTTGGAATGGCCACCAGTATGATTTATTGGGACAGAAATATGAAAGAGACAAGGAAGTACAGAGTTCATACTCAGTGGCAAGAAAAATCATCTTTTTGAAGTTGGTAAAGTAGTCTTTCTCTGCTCCACAGACATTCATTGCTGCAAACCCGTCAGTGAAACCGGGGGGCAAATGTAAATCCTTTCCCAGTATCAGCCTCTCTTACTCCCCAAAGTGGAGTTCTGCAATGTAGACAAGCCAAACTCAATGCAGCAAGATAAACCATTGTAAAGGAACAACTAATATTTCACTTCTGAAAGTAGTAGTTCATGAAACCACTCCTGTGGCTAGAGGCCAATTGGGCCCAGGTAAATGGCACTTCAACAGACTGCTGCGATCAGATTTCCCTTCAGTGCAGTGTTACATGGCACAAGTATCTGACTACAAAAGAAGTCCAGTTCTTTATGGGTAGTTGTATCAAGTTAGGAATCTGAAGCTGATTTATTTTTCTGAGATACTGTAAAGTCAAACTTAACAAGTGTTGAAGACAAGCACAGAAAACACTTGGGTCTGAAATACAAGAATCTCTTTGATGAAGCCAGACACATAAAATAACCAGATTATCAAACAACAGAACTATTGTCCTTCAACTTAATGACCAAAAAAATCCCTGTTAAAATCTCAAACAGCAGAATGCTGAGTTTTGGGAACAGTTGCTAATCAACATATATAACTCATAAATCCACAATACCATAGAAGTTATTTAGAAAATAGACTTTAAACAGGGGTCTGTATGAAAACACATACAGCATGCATGTAGACTCAAAGAGTGACGAAATGGAAATGCTGAGGATAGCAGCATGACAGCTGAGATAGATACAGAGGAATATTGCTGTTTCTACAGAAGAAAGAGTTTGCAGCTACTGATGAGATACATGCCAGACTGGTGCATGATCTACCAAAGTAAATCTGTAGAAGTGGTTGCATTACTGTTTTCTGTTTGTTGTTTACTTTTGAGCAGGCACAGTTAAAGTCACCAGACTAGGAAACAGTCACAAACAGTTATTTATTAATTCAGATGAAATCTGTGTTGGGTTTCATCATATAGATGCATTTTCTGTGTGCTACAGCAGTCAGAAATTTTGATGTCTGTGAACTCAGCTGAAATTTTTCTCATTGAATAGCTGGAGAATCCAAGATAACTTCTGAGATACTCAAGAAAAAAATAACATGACAAGTACCTGTTGCCTAGGTCTGGAGTGAGTTTGCCCAGTCACATTGCCTTTAGCGCCTTTCTTAAAGAATCGGAGATTCTGCATTACTCTGAGTGTGCTATTTAATTTTGCCAATTTCTATTTACTAATGTTTACTTGAATTGTGGCAACGCTTACAAGCCAGTACGTCATGGTGTTAGCTGACATTCTGTTTCCTCTTCTTCACAAAAGGAAGCACAAGAAAAAAAACAGTACAAGAACAGAAATATTTCAAGAACATGGATAATCAGCAACAGCACAGAGCATAAATAAGTGTGTATCACAAGGCAGAAAGGAATAACTTGAAAGATTTTTAAACCTAGGCAAAGGCTAGATCATTATACAATTACTGTAAAAAACACATAATTCTTTACCAAATAAATAAATACATAAAAAATAGCAAGCCTGCCTTCTCCACCCACATTCTCCACGTATAGAACGATTTTCTGTACACCACATCAACTGAGCTCACAAGACAGAGATGTTTATCAAACTCCAACAAGAATGCCCACAGAAGCAGCACACTACCAAAACATTCCAGGCACCATGACTTAGACCTGTTTCTTTTGGAGAGAACTTTTGAAGATCTGTGTCACAAATCATAACCGCTAGCTGAATGCTAAAAACGAGAGACAAAATCAGTTATTTCCATGTACTTGAGATCTTGCATTGGCAAAAAGCCAAGATTCAGAAACCTAACTGCTCAGAGCCTTACACTGTGATGTATGCAACACTCCTGTTCACACAAGACATTGTCAGCAATGGAAGTCAGCTAACACATTGCCAACAAAAAGGCTTCTTCCATAACAAAATCCATCCCTGGTATTTTTCTAATGGCAATCCAATCAGCAGCCATTTGTGAAAATAAGCCAGAGCAACTGGTAAATACTTCCCAGGTATTAAAAAAACCCACAACTTAGTTGCAGATATTATTCACCTGCTAATACCCATTATATTTATTTTAAGGTTCATTTTCTTGATCATTATTGTTAACTGACATCTAGAACAGAATCCAAACAGCATATGAATAATTCAACAGAAAAACTGGCAAACAGTCCTGAGCTAATTTATAACTTATCAAGGGATGATATGGTCCCCTGCTATAACAGTACTGACTTGATGGCTCAAGAGACCCTTTTGGTCCTGTGTTCCTATTTTAAATAGTATTAAAAGGATGTGTTCTGTGTTTTAATATTCATCAGTAGCACAGAGAATAAGTATCAGCACAGCAATGTACTAAACCACATCAAGAGTAAACAAACCAGTCCCTATCAAAGATCTCAGAACATACAAGGTTTATTTCAGTCTTTAACTCTGGATACATTAAACTTGCTGAATGCTATTCCTACTGGGTTTTCTTCTCTATTTTATTACAATTTAAATGAGAAAGCCCTGTTCTGTTCCCAGCTGGTAAGATGCTAGTGGCTCTGAACACATCATTGTAGACTGTCAAACAAAGAACCAAAACAACATTTTATCCAACATATCTGGGAACTATTATGACACCTACAATAGGAGTACATCCATTTCACTTGGATATAGTCTCACAACAGCAGTGTCACTTAACACTTTTTTTTTTTAAGTGGAAAAATTAGAATGGGACCTTCTGTGGAGTCTCATAGAAGAGCTACTAATTTTTCTATGGAGTTGCATTATTCTATGCACTCTAGTTACCAATTCAACACAGTCCACTTCACTGCTACTTTAATTTCCTATAACATAGGGGGACAATGAGCTTATTCACAATTCATTCCAGAAGAGCAAAACAGACATGTAATTTATCTAAACCATAAATGGATGGTAACTTGACATAGCTCAAAATTAAAATTAGTTAAGAGTCCTGCTATGTCTAACTACTAAGCCTTTTACTCTACATGCCAGCAGCCAGTTAACACCATCACCTCTTACGGAGCATACAGTTCTGCAAGAACATATACGCAAAATGTGAATAATCCTGGAGCATTTCATTTGTATACTGTATGGTCTCAAAACATCCAACACATATTTGAAAACACCATCTTCCTTGTTCAAAGCTTCAGCAAAGTTCCCTGGAGCAGGATGTGAATTCTGCCTCAGGCAGGCTGACATGGCTTTCTTTGGTCTTCAACATGTCTAAAACTATTAAGGAAAAACGTTGCTAACACTTTAAAATTAAAAGAAAGATAACATCAATTTATTTTTTTTTCCTCACATTAGTTATAAACAAAAGTATTTTAAGCTTAAATCACTCTAAAGGGAACTACAACAAGATGATTACAACTCACAGTTTAGTTCCTGCAGGTTAACAGAGGAGTCGGTTTTAACTTTGAAAACCTTGCTTGAAATTGTAGCACACGAATGTCTTGAAAGATTAATTACACAATTCCACTTAAAACTTTCATTTTGTTAAGCATTACTTGTTCCTAAGTATCCTTACATTCAACCGTTAAAACACCCTCATGCTTACGGAAACTGATGAAAAAAATAAACCACTGCCTTTTTAATTTAAACAGTGCCAGCTGTATCAGATCCATCTTAGCCTCTTGGCTTTCCTTTCAAAATGAACTTTTTCCCAGTTGCAGACAACTAATCCGCTGGATGCCTGCAACTCCGTAGCACTGCAGCAGTAGGTCTTTAGGAACTCCTCATTTCTGCCTCTGCTGCACCGTGCGCTGCCAGAAAACCCTGCCCTCTTCCCCTTGCAGTGATTCCCTCGGATCGAGCCACAGGTCGCTTTCTCTCACCTGGCTGTGAACGCATCGGCCAAAACGCCTAATCCCAAACTTTAGTGCCTTGCCTTCGACAAGAACCTGCCAGTAAGGGCGAAACATACCGCGGAAAGCGCCTAGAGACCACAGGAGTGGCCTGCCCGGGACCAGGCGGCGGGCGGACGGGCCCACAGACAGACGAGCCACCGACCCGCCCCTCGCACCCCGACGGCGGCTGAGCTCCGCGCTGCCTCCTCCTCTTCGCAGTGCTCTCGAAGGAGAGCGGCGGGGCTGGGGAGATTTCATGGAGGTCGCCCGTCCCTCCCGCTCTCTTTCTCCCTGCTCCTGCTGGCACCGCACCTGGGGGGCTGGGAACGCCGCCTGTGCTGGACGGGGCTCCTCGACGTGAGCACCCACGGTCCCCAGCCGGGACGCAGGGGCTGGGCGAGCGCCGGGGCACCAGCGGTCACAGGGGGCGGCGAGCGGGGACAAGGGTTTCCCTACTTGCCTTCAAGCACGGGGAAGCTCATAAGAGCGGTGCTAAAAACGGGACTACAGCGGTCTGAGAAAGGCAGCGGCCATCCGGGACCCCGTGGGGCAGTCGCTGGCGGACCCGGAGCCCGGACGGAGCAGAGCCGTGCCTGCCGTGCCCTCAAGAGCTTCCGACGTGAAACTCTTCGTTTCCCCATTCCTTCAGCCCTACCTATCTGCACAGCTCAAACCTGACATTACTCATCAGCTACTACTGCGGGAGAAGGAGGGTGAAAGGGGAAGCCCTGCATATCCAGCTGAAGTTTCCCACTCCACGAAGGAGCCCGCTCGCCGAGGGGGTGACCGGCGCTCCCGGAGCGCAGGGAAGAGCTGAAACTTACATGGTGACATTACGGGGCTGCTCCTACCGGCCTCAGCAACCATCCTCCTCCTCCTCCTCCTCCTTCTTCTTCTTCTCCCGCGCCGCCGCTTGCGGGCTCCTCGCGAATGTCATCGCCAGTCGCCCACCGCGCCCGCCCCCCGCACGGCACTGCTCCGCTCCTCCTCCTCCTCCCGCCGCCGCGGTGCCCGCCCCGGGACGTGCCTCTCTTGGCACAAGCCGGAGGAACTTCGGTGCCTCCCGCGGAGGGCTGGGACCGCCCCGTCCGCGCCCGCCGGTCCCCGCGCCCGCCGCGCCTGGGGCTCAGGTGGCGGCGGCTCCGGAGCGGCCCCGCGGTTGGCCCGGCCACACCCGCCGCACTGGGGGCAGGACGGGACCCGCCGAGCCGCCGCCGCCACCGGAGGGCCTCGGGCTCTCCTCCCAGGACCAGCTCCACCAGAGCAGCGCGCAGCTCTGGGAGGAAGGTGGCTACCGGGACCGCACGCCAGTCGCAACGCCCCGGCCCACTGGTAAGGGGCTAACCCAGGGGTGCACGGTCCCCAAGCAGATTTATACCCACCAGGAGAGCCCGGCCCAAAGCACACAGGCCACCTCTGAGGAGATCCCATGGCAGGGATCCCATGACCCTCGGTGGTCACAGGCTCCTGGGCACGAAGCTCCTCGCAACACCCCAGGGGCAGCAGGTCCCTGGGTCACGCACCCTGTCCACCCGCCACACTGCAGGCAGCAGAGGTGAGTGCCCACAGCCCTGTGTGCCTCCGAGAGACAAACCACCCGTATTCCACAGTTGCTGACACGGACCCCAAGGCACTTGAAGGTACCAGTTTTCCCTGATGCACACAAGGCACACTTGGAATAGAAGACAGGTGGAGGTGGTGCACCTCTGACCCATTTTCTGAAGCGCACAGGGCTGTACAGTGCTCACACACACAGTGCCAGCCCACACTTACTTCTTGCCTGCATAGCAATTTGGAGGGTGGTAGTTTGCACCATTTGCTAATGATCCTGAGTTGCTTTGTTCAATTAAAATCTGTAGAGTGTGGTACTGGAATGATAGAAAGGGAGATACAGCACAACACAAGGTCACAAAAGAAGTCCAAAAGTTTCATGGTGCTCCTTGGATCTGAGCTGGAATGATTGGAAGAATGGGGGAAGAGAAGACAGCACAGGGAATTATTCAATGACTTTATCAGCATGCAATGGCAGTTAAAAGCAAACAGAGTTCCTATTAAAAACAAAAAGAAACAAACCACTACATCTTTCATGAACTTTATACTGGACATTAATATTCACTCATTCTGGTCAATTTTCATTTTTAGTCTTTAAGAACAGGGGAGCTGTAGTTTCTCTTTCACTGTAACTTCCTGGCACTGAACACAGGTGCAAGAACCACTGGGACTGTGTTCACCAAAGCTTTGAGTGGCCAGCTTCAAGATGCAACCCAAAGGCAGGAAGGATGACTTTGTACACAGGTTGGCTTTTCCTCCATGTTAATAGCTCTGTATCCTGAGAAGGTATTGCACCCCTTTCCACCCTGCTTCTGTGTCTGGGGTCACACAGGGAAACCCCGGGGACTGTGAGAGGCATGGGGAAGGGTAAAACACCAGGTTTGCCCCAGGACTTGTAGTCAACTGCCCCAATGCTTTCTGCAGCAGTCTGTTGGATGAAGTCTGTGTAGATCAACTTTATACAGCATTTCCAGTGAGTCCGATGTATCAATGCATGTCAGACTTACTCTACTAGGTACAGTCAGTTTGTGCCTGAGCAATAAGTTATCACCACCTGGGTTTATTGTACACACACAGATTGCATTTATCCCACATGCACAGCAAGTTTGTGCATCTAGAATGCATTGGCTCACTGTATATGTGCAGATGAATTGAAGATAAAGCTCAGTATCTCCTGGGCATATTGGGCCCACTGCGTATGTGTGTGATGTACACAGAAAGTCAAGAGCATCTGAAAGAAGTCAATCTGCTGTTCATGCAGACATTCTTGATTGATATGTGTGTAATGCATCTGCTGACTATGTTGGAAAATTGCATCTTCCTTCCCTACTTGGAAGGTAGAAGAAAGGAAAGGAAAAAAAGAAGTCATGGGAGTTTTTTTGTTTCTTGATTAATTCTCCTGTTCTGAATTTGCTGTCATTTACTTCAGTCTGCTTTCCCCTTCACAACAGGAGCACTGCTGCTCCTGGATCCTCAAGACAAACACTCCCTGTGCTGTCCAGTAGGAATAATGTGCAGTGCAGATTTTCTGGATGATGAAGTAGCATGTTGCTGGAGGCTGTCTCAGAGCTGCAGAGTAGGGAAGAGCAGCCTAACTGCTCATGAGAAAATGCCCATCATTATCTGGCAGCAGCTCGCTGTGCCACATCTGCCTTTAATAAACATTGAAACAACTTCGTATGGGGTTGTTGAGGGGGACTACTTTTCTGGCTGCTGCTTAGCAAAAGTGAGAGTTTGTGTAAATTACAGTGATTTTAAGGTCTCTGTCCAGAGAGACTGCAGGCTACCTTACAAAACCTCACTCAGGTTAACATTGCAGGCCATGATTTGGAGGAAAAAAGTTCCCAAAGTCTGGGAAACAGAGCTATAATCAACCAGTGAGAGGTTCTTTATATGGACATCTAGTGAGTGATACCAACAGAAGGATGAGAGGGTCTTTTCTTTTTTTTTCTTACTGTGGCTGTAGTGCCAATGTTGCTTTGCACTTCTTTTTATTATACTACAAGCAATGGTGTCTGAATATTGTTAGGTAGAGGGGTAGCATATTCTAGGAATATTCCAGAGTGTTTCATGAATATTCTGAGATGATTAGTGAAATATTTTTTATGAGTTTTGTAGGCCCTGATTTTTATGGCTTTGTTTATATAATGTTTTAAACTTATGGGTTAAGTTGGTTTCTTCATGTTTTGTGCAACATTGCACAACCTCCTGAAATATTTTATAAGAATGCTTAAGAATGTTTCATTAAATGATAATATGAACTATCATATTTTATGTCTGGATAATTCCTACATGATTTTTCTTGAAACTTTTGTTCTGAAAGTTTCCTCCTTATTATAACAATTTCATTTAGGAAAACCTGTGTTTATTTTCCAAAGCACCGCAAATGATGAAACTGTATTGCCTGTAACAGTGCAAAAGAGAAAACGCTTGATGCACAACAATAAAAAGGAAGCTTAAAATAAATAGTGCAGTGCTATAAACTTGTGAAGAAAATTCAATATCAGATGCATTCTCAAAAAGTCCAAGGAAAAAAAAAAGTTGGCTTTGTGCTCTACCACCATTCTTGGCTTTCTGCCTGGTCATTTTCCTATCTTGCAGAAAACTTGATAGATACCCCCAGCTGAGTCTGCAAGTTCAAAGGTGAGCTCCCAGAAGCTGGTTTTGAGGATCAAAGTCTGGGCGTTGAGCTAAAAGGTGAAGTAGCAGCACTGATATGAACTGCTGCTCTCAAGTCTTGTAATTCAAGGTTACTTTAAACTGTTGAGATAGAGCAGGCAAGGACTCTGTTTCACTATGCTTTTTCTTATAGTAATCTTTAGAGTTCTGCAGCTCTTCCTTTTTGAGGGTCTTCTATCTGCCTAAAGACTACTTAGCCAGCACCCAGACTTCAGCCCCAATCAGCCTTGTTTGCCCCATCCTGGATCACAGCAGAAGTCATTTTTCACACTCCAGAGGACAACCTGCCTGAACGTCCTGGCTTTTCAACTAACTCTGCCAGAAAGTCCCTAAACAACTCCTCTTTCCTTACTTTTTCCTTATTTGAGAGATTCAAAGCCTTACCTTTCTGTTTTTAGGTGTAGATGAGGTGAGAACCGGATCAGGAAAGTCTTTTTCTTTGTTCAGTCCTTTTTTTTTCTGGAGAGGTGTTTTCCCTTCAGGTTTGAGATGCCATCCAGACAGTACTGGTTCCCATTAGTAATAGACTGAAGAGGCAGCAAGTCAGTTTTCACTGTGGTTCTTAATGCAGTGTTTTCATGTACAAGCTTGGCAGGGATGGCTGAATGCTGGGTGAGTGAATGTTTCTTAGAGGCTGCTGATCCACTAGATAGAGGGAAATGGCGCACAGTTTCTATGCCTGATCAAATATCAAGCAAGCATGGGCTTCCAGAGACTTGGGAGGCAAGGGCATTGGAAGGACCGTATTGACTAAAGTTGATAATTGGTGATACACCTATGAACGACTGCACTGACTTCTTATATGTTCTTGAATTTATTGTTTTGTCTCCAGAAAACAAGCATGAAGTGAGTTGTAACTCTAATACATTTCTACAACTTATGTGCAGAAGTTCAGGGGCTAACCCACCTTGATGTTTGCCTCATTGGTACTTTCTCTGTGTGCTTTCATGTGCATAAATCTTAGGTTATGAAATATTTCCTGTCAGAGAGGTTACCAACAGCTAAAATGCTGTGCTTTGAGCCAGATGAAATGTCTTTAATGAAGTGCTGACAGCATTGCATATACAGTGTCTGCACACACTGCTCTTCATAAGCAAAGCACAGACTGGGAAGAAAACTAATTTGGATGGTTCTCACAAAACATTTCAAGTTTTTAATCACTGTAATTTTTTTGAGCCCATTCCAACTCCTTACTCTCTTGATCAAGCACTCCAGGGGTCCTAAATCTTAGCCTGCTGGAGCACACTGCCACTCAGTGTTCTTGCACACCTTTCTGATCTCTGGGGTTGGGAGGATGCTGGAGGTCCTTGCTTACCATCTCTAAAGGCTTCCTGAACTTTGATTTCTCTCAAGGGGAAGAGGAACCTCAGAACTTTTTCCCAGCTTCAGATGAATGGAGTTAGGAGCAGTGCTCATATTACATGGTGATGCATTCTATTGCCATAAAGAACCTGCAGGATGATGTTAATAAGAGCAGCGAGCAATTATCAGCAGGCTGATCTGAGCTGGTGTCTGGTATTTGAACAGGAAGATAAACCTGGTAAGCAAGAGCTTGTAAAATCAGAGGATATGCAGTGAGAGCTAATCATTCTTGGTGTGATATGAAGAATGGGGGAAGAAGCACAGTATACAGAAAGTCACAGGTGGTGAAAATAGAGACTTCATCAAAGAGATCATTTCTGCAAAGTATACTTTAAACTCATTAGATACCAACCAACAGGGTAGAACACATTGAACTATCCAATTGTCTTGTCTAAAAATGTGTCTTTGCGACTGGAAGTCATTTCAATGAGAAGTTCAACACCAGCTAAACTCCCCCACCTTCTCAAAACACTGACTTTGAAATCAAAGTTATTTAAAGAAGGTACACTGATATGGCCTTCCCAAGGTTTCAGTTGAGTAGGCTGTAGCTTCGGGTACCAGTTACCTGATTCATCTCTCATTCTGGATTCTTGATTGTTTTCAGTCATGGACTAACCAGTTTGAAGGAGTCAAAAAATCAGTCATACTTCACCTATTTTTAGAATCAAATTTTTCCTATAATACAATTTCTGGGCAGGATTTCTCACTTCCGTTTTCAGTCCAGATGTTAAAGATTTGGAACAACTGGAAGAAAAGCTGACCTCATGGTATTTCCATCAGGTTCCACTAGTGGAACAACTGGAAACCTCATGAGGAAAGCCCTTCTCTAAGTGTTCAGACTAGTTTCGCAGACTCAAGAGCTTAGGAAACTTCGGATAAGTTTTGAGTAAGCATCAAAATATTTGGATGCTTATCAGAACTGGAACCAAAGTGAACATTATGAATTTCATTCATCATTCTTTGTAAAAACCACACAAGTGGTAACAAAATCACAGGATTACATAGAAGTGGAAACCATTGCACATTAATCATAATCAATTAGCTTTTTCACATGTAATAAAAAATAATACCCTTCTTCAGCAGAATGGAAACTAGATGCTAAAAACAAGTGCAACATTCAATCAAAGAAGTGTTGAAGGACCAGAGCTGCAGTTGTAGGGTGAAAGCAGTAAATGTAGTGATGTATAAACCCTTTCTGGCTTTAAAGAGACTGAAAGAAAAAAGATGAGAGAGTGCCATGCTTCAGATTAACTAAGTATCAGCTGCTTTTCTAAGACTTTTCACTGTATTCAGGCTGAAACCACAGGAGTTACACACTGTGTTTTAAGCCAGCACTGTAAAGTATTCTTTTGAAGGTATGAGGAAAAGTTCTTGCGATTCTACTGTCCAATAAAACATGCAAAAAAGAATATTGGTTCAAAGCTATGTGAAGAGTTGACCTGTTTTTTTAGCTTAAATTCCATTTCCTATGCATATGCATTATTGTAAATTATACAGGCCTATACTCCCTGTTCCACAAGACAAGCAAGAAATACAACAGGTTCTTGAGCCTGAAGCACATAATGGAGGGATACAGGTAACACCTAGTCTGGCAGCCTTCAGCTCCCCAAACCAAATGATTAGGAATGCTGTGAAATCTGGACTAAATAGGACAGACTGTGGTGTGAATTCACAGTAACTGTTAAACTTATGCTTCAGACTATAAGGCCCCAGCCAGTACAAGAACAGTTAATTAAAAATGTGCTTTCCATTAAAAAGTGATCTGAGAAAAAAAAATCCAAAACCTGAACTTTTCAAAGTACATTTTAAATTACCCTTACCATAATATCTAAATGCTTCATAACGTAGCACCCTTCAGTGAATATGTGGACTTACCCTTATTTTCCAAGTAGGGAACTTACAGACAGAGACATTATGGACAAAATTACAAGAAGAGTCCACATGCTCAGTGTCCAGCCCGGAATTATTAGGATATTATTTTCCTTTGTGATTTTTGAGTTATATTTATAACATTTCGCTATTTTTAAGATGTATTCCTGTTGAGCTCAGGCTTCCTTATTGTAAAAACCAATAAGGAAGTTGAAATACAGGAGTTAGTGATGATTTCTTTTAATATAAAAAGATCTGTGGCAGCGGTAGGAACCAGTTCTTTACAGCTTCCTTAAAGTATTTTTTGTCTGCCTTCAACTCCTTGCCCATGTGTTTTTCCCCCTTTATCACTGGTTGCAGGCATTGTTCACAGAAGCAGCATCTCAAATCGTACAACTAATCCTGATTCTTGCAGGAATATGTATAGACTTCCAGCAGTGAATAGGGTTAGGACCTTGAGGAGGGTGTGGTGAGAAATGAAAGCTTATGTCACAATACATATTGTTATATGGCTACTTTCTACCTGTGTCCAGCTCACTGAGCTCCTCTTGCAACTGGATCATCTAACTGCAGAAACTCCAGTTAAGCTGCCATATTTTACTCTAGCTTGACCAGGGACTGATACAACATCCTTGTTAGGATCTGCAACTGAAAAAAGGAACACCTTATACTTCTTTTTAACTCAAAGAAGTACCACCAGGTGAGCCAAAATGAGCTTGGAATCACTAGATTAATGTGTATTTGCCTCACCTAAACCTGGACTTTTCCAAACGATGACTTAGGAATACACACCTCTGCAGACCTCCTGGCTGATTCTTCTTTGTATCTTCTCTTCTGCTTTCATCGGCAGAATATAATAAATAAATAAATAAATAAATGAAGCCATGAAAACTCAAAAGCAGAGGTACAGCCCCATTAAGAGAATGATACTGGAACAGGAATAACTTTTTGTGATTGTGGAGGATTAGGAGAGGTGGTGACTTTCCACAAACCAGCTGCAGAACAAGGTAAAGCAGTCAGCAGTGAAGAAACAGATACCAAAGCTTTATAGACAGCTTTAATTCAGAATTGTAATAGAAGACCTAGTTCACCATCTGAACATGCTTAATTTAGTGTGAAAGCTGAGCTAGATGCATATGCTTTCAATTTTTTTTATTTCTTTATTTCTTTTTAAACACTGCTGTGACTTTCATCATAGAAGCAAGACTGCATCTACTTGTACTGCAACATGAATGTGCAGCTGCATGCATTTCCTAAGAGAGAGCGCTAATTGAGACTATGTAGGATGCGCTCATAACTTGTCATAGCCCAAGTCACACATAATTTTTTTTTAATCTTTTAGGTTCTTTGTGAAAGTTTATGCGTTTTCTGCATAAGCCATCCTAAAACATAGCCTCAGGAACTGAAATCACTTAATTCTTTGGTGTTACTTCTATAAGGCATGTGTTGGATGGTTTTATCTATGTTTATTCCTTAATTTGAGAGAAAGTGCATTAGAAAAACAGTTGAGATCATGTATCTTCATGATGACTAAATACGACCTGGAAAATTTTGTGGAGAAGGGGAAAGAAACAGGGAATGTCTACTTACCTAACTTGAAATCGGGGCTTGACAAGTCACAGAAAACTATGCAAGGAGAGGAGAAAATATTTTCCATTTAACCCTATGTGAAACTTTGGTGTTTCGTTCTTAGTATTATAAAATTTTTCCTACCCTCCTTTCCTCCCTGCCCTGCTTCCCCTCCCTTCCCTGTCACTTCTTCCCTCACCTCCCCCCTTCCAAATATTTGATGGTAAAGTTATTTTAATTAGAGTTTCTAAATTCAATGTTATTCAACTTAACTCTATATTAATACCTACTTAGATGAGAAAGCATTAAATAGCTTTTAAAGTATTAAAAAAATCTGTATTTTGCATTTATTTTGAAAAATAGTGAGATTAATGTATGTTTGCAGAAAAATAAACCCAAACCAGGAACTCCAAGCTTTATTACCTAGATATACTGTCATTTCCCTGAACTGTATTAAAATTTTCAAAACATCATAAAAAGAACAACCCGTATTACAGAACAAAGTCAGTCAAAACCTCTATGTTAAACACGAAAAAAAAAAAAAAAAATTAAAAAAAAAAAGAAAGAAACCACCCAAACCTACCTCTATTTTTTTTTTTTTCATTAGTTTTAAACATTATTTTCCATTTATGTTTGGGAAATATGGACCAGTCCTACCTTCAGTAGAGGTATCTCCTGTACTCTTTTGTTAGGACATGGAGACTGTTTATTTTAGTTCCCTAAGCATTACATTCTAAGTGGATATAGAGAAAAATCCTGCCCACTGTAGCCCTGACTGCCAGGAGGAATTCAAGTGCATATATAGCCGGCAGCATAATCCCCCCCTTAACACAGCCCTCTCCCCAGCACTGTGGTTAAAAAGGCACAGGACAGCATTTCCCAGTGAAATGGCTGCAGCAAGACCCTGTAGCTTACCCACAGCAAATTCCAGCTGGTGAGAAAAAATTCACCCACGACTTACTGAGGCAAGGAGCAAGCTTTGCCGGTGAACCAGGATACAGGAGGAGAGGACAGATCCCACAGCACCGGAATTGTAGCCGTGCCTGTGTTCCTATGGCTAGCTTCATATTTCAGCCTTAAAGTCTAGCTAATCACAAGAGCTTCTACTACTTAGATGCTTGAAGTGTTATAGTATAGCATATATTAGGGATACAGTGCTCTTAAGGTAAAAAAAATAAGCAAAATCTACTCTCATTATTAGCCATGTTAATTACTGACCATTTATATACGCTCTTAATCTGTGAAATCTATTACAACAAACAGTGACAGAAAGAAACCATTTCAAATAATGTAAATACAAATACAAGTATAAATGCTTAAGATTCCCAAAGTTTAACAATGTCTGGATATCATTCCCATTTAACTTTCATATTTTGCTGTTTTAAATTAATTTAATCAGAAATGAGCAATTATGAAATGCAGAGGGTTAAAGAACAATGTCCAAATAAATCCCTTGTAAGAAAACATCTGAACTTAGTTTAATGATTATTTTTGATAATCCACAAAGATTAATTAAAAATATACAGTAATTCCTTTGAAGTTCACCATTTTCATTATGATGTTGAAATGTCTTCCTGCAGCTAAACTTTGTCTAATCTATCCTGAACATACTTATTTATTTTTTCAAATAGAAAAGGAAATTTAGACAGTTGAATGTTAGTGCTGCTTATTCCACCACGTTAATATTGTCAGTAATTTATTAAACTGGAAGTATTTGGCGGGCCAGTTCGAGTTACTGACTCAGCAGCTCAAATATGTCCCTAAAGCAATGATCTAACACACAGGTTCTTTCATGTCCTAAGTTACTGGAGTCCAGGTCTCAATGACATGGTTTTACCATCATCACACCATAACTCTAAACATATGCTTGGGAATCTTTATTTGAAGTCTCAGTGGAGAAATCAATGGAGCTGTCACTTATCGTAGGTATATCCCATTCAAGTTATGGACAAGACATATTAGCTGACTGACCTGGGAAGGCACAATGTCTACCCCAAACTCTTCCTATGAGAAAGTAGTCTGCAGCACTGGAGTCCCATTTAAAGTATATTGCAAGAAATATTAACCTATCAGCAGAGGTATTTTCTGTATCATCATTAAATGATCCTCCTATAAAAGGCTGCATTTATATATTCAGAGTGGGTGTTCCTATGGGTACTGCCCTTTCTTCTTGCAAAACATGCTTCCTCCCCATCTTGTCTCTGCCCTTATTGCCTCATGTTTTTTTTGAAGGACGATGAAATAAGAAACAGCACTGTGTCCAAAGACCACAACAATGGCTTCCTAGTCATCTTTCTGCCCCACAGGCATGCAGCACTCCTCCTCCACCTTCTCCTTGCTCAATAATAGGCAACTGGAATTTCACACATCATCTTAGCGTGTAAGGGACAGGTAAACAATGGAGTGCAAAACCCTAACAACTACTGATTAAGAAGGATGAGTGTATGAGGCAGAAGACAGACATTGGTGGGGTGATTAAGGAGACAGAAAATCTCAGGAGTTGGGAATTTTAGAAGGAAGATGCTGGGAAAATGGTAGAAGTGGTGGAAAAAGGCTGGATAGATGAGCCAAAGAGGTGTTGAAGAGGTAGAGACAGGACCATGTAATAAAGAGAAATATAAATACTGCTACAGAGTGAAAAATGGCAAGAGACGTCATTGTAGTGAGAAGAGGAAGGAATGGAAGAAGGTAAAAGGAGATACACAAGGAAAACAAATTAAATTGGAAAATTTTGAAAATATTAAATGAGCATTAAATTTATTAAAATTAAAATTATTGGCTCAAAAGAAATGGGCGTGGAAAAGATGATGCTAAATCGGACTTGGAGTTCATACACTGCAAGCATTTTTGTAAACATTTTAACAATTTAACTGGAAACGCACTTTTCAGAGCACTGTTTTGAGGTGACACACCTATGTGAGAATGTGTGTGTAGAGATAATATTCACTATACTGAATATTATAAGGATGAACAATCTAAATTATTAAAAACCATGAAGTTACAATCATTGCATTCTTCTTCCATTTCCATCCCTTTTTTTATGAACTTGAATGCAGACATTCATTAAGCTAATGAGGAAAATGGAACTGAATTTGCTCTAGTCTGCCTGGAATGGCTCCCAATACTGCTCGGTTCAATAGTCAGTAAGATTTAAATTTGAATTTTCCAGATTTAAATCTGAAGTTTCTTAGCTTCAGAAACGTTCAAATTCCTACTGAAGTCAGTAAGAACAGTGTCTATTAAGTTGCTCTCCAACTTTTGTCCCTTTATCTTATATCAGAAGAACTTCCTCTACATTAAAAACAATCTCTGGACAAAAACTAACTTTTTTTCCTGAGTTATAATGCTTAAATACATTGTATTATTGACATGAACATTTCAAAAGACAAGAAGAATCATTATGCTGTCTCTAGTGATGGTTATTAATGACATAGTCTTTAGAAACAGTTGTACAGTTCTTAATTACTCTCAACAGAGAAGAAAAAAGTAATTTATCTGTTGTTTTTCTGGCAGGTGTTACTAACTAAGTTTCTTTAAACCCAACTAAAAGAGTATAATAGTAATTTAAGACATCATCAACTTAGCTGTAGTGCTGGATCTCAGGACAGGTTTCTGATTTCAACTAGTACTTAAACTGCAATCAGCAGTGGAAATAATTTGAAACTGCTCTGCTTACACAAGAAGAGCCGATTCCCCCTGAGGTCAAGGGAAAGGTTCCCACTGACTTCAACAGGCTTTGGATTAAGCTGTGAGTAGGGACCTGCTCGGACTAAATACTGGTGACAGAATCTGGGGCTCTGCCAGATAAACACAAAAACGGAATTTCAGAATGCTTCGTTCCTGGAAGAGATGCGACTTTCTAGCCTTTGTTTTCTAGCTCTAATTATTCCCCATCCAAAAAAGGGAGGAAAGAAACAGGAGGAAAGACTGAATTTTTCTTTTGCTGTCAAATCTTCAACAGAATGTGAGTCCATTCATGAGAAACCAATGTGTTTTAAAATGTCTTTACTAACAGTGATAGCAAACAAAATGCAGGAAGGTATGATCTAGGAAAACAGTCAATGGTGTTGGAACCCATGGGCAATTCAAGGTTTCAAGTTAAATGTCAGAATGTACACTAGAGAATTCCATTCCCTGTTAGCATGTATTTCATACTTGTTTGAAAATAGCCTGGTGATTGATTCTCGGATAACTTCTTTGATACAACACATACATTACCCCTTCCTTTTAACAAATTTGGGACTATTAAGAGCCAAGGAATATCCCTTTTATTTATCTCTTTCTACTGAGATTATAGTAAGACATCCTTCTAAAAGCTGATTTTTGTGTGGGGACATAGCATAAATTCCCATATATATTAAGTAGCATTTCTCTTAATATTCCATTGGCTTTCATATTTGTAAATTAGTTGCTAATGCCTTCTGAATTACATTAGATTTAAAAATTATTACAAAGGAAAACGCCTTGACAATAAATAATTTATATACTAGACTAGAATTAAATACATTGATTTATTTTCATGAGACGGACATATATTAAAAGATGGACATATATTAAAGGCACTGCAAGTGCTTAAACATTGTATACCTTAGAACATCAATGGATTAATCATTGTTCCTGGCTTCAAGCACTTTCTGCTCAAGCAGACATGCAGACAAAAGCAACAAATGGGAGCACTGTACGAAGTTCATTGTGGCACACTGGTGTTTTTAAGATATAACAAATGGATGTTTTACCAGAAAACCAGGTTTGAACAAAGGCCGGTGTAGGGAAACCAGTTCATAAAGACTGTGAACTTCCAGCACAGAGGAAAGCATTTGTCCTAGTCTGAGCAAGAAAGCACATTTATCTTTCCCAGTGTCAGCAGTGCAAATACATGCAATTTACACATTATTGTTTAAACTTCTGAAAAAAAAAAATGTGGCCCTTGAGGCTTTCTTCTTCAGAAAATACAAAGTTAAACCAAGCTTCCCACTAACTTTTTTTTTGTGTGTGTGTGTGAATTGCATAAAAGCAGTTGGGAAGCACAATTAAAAAAATCCCTTGACTGTAACTCATTCACCACACCCTGAAGCCCAAATTTAGCAGGAAAATAGCTAGGGTTGCCTCACCATGGCATGCCTAAAAAAGTCGCCTTGATAACTAGATCATAGAGCCAAATTCAGTGTAATTTTAGTTAATGATGCAAATGTTGTTTCAGGCAAGTTGGATGCAATATTTTATATCCTACTTTTGTTAGCTGATGAAACAGGTATAAGAATAAGCCTTGTTGAGATTGTAGGTCCTCTTATTTGGGTCTCTTTTAGCATGGAATAGGTTTTTCCTGTAAAGGCACAGTAGTTCAAAATGCCTGAGGTTTTATTTTGCCTTGAGTTAATAGTTTCTTGGCAACCCACCATGTGTTTTTTACTTGCTTTGCAAAAGAAACAGCAGGACAGTGTGAGCAGTTAGTCTAAAGACTACCTCTTTAGAGAAAACGTTGTGTGCCATCATCAAAATATATTCATATATATCCTATATACTTACACACAGATATATAGATGTTGACCAATAACTAATTAATTTATTATCTGCATGGGGACTGAAAGAAGCTGAGAACTTGTAGATGCATGCTGAAAAAGAACGCCCTCTTCAGAAAATAACAGGGAAAACCAATTAGCTTGCTAATATGTGTATTGCTCAAGTAAAATATTACATTAATAAAGGGAGCTAAGAACCCACTTGTGTCTCTACATATGAAAATATATTCTAATTTATTATTTTTGCCCTATCTTATGCTAGAATTATTCATTTAAATTACTGATGCAAGAAAAACAAGTCTTGCAGGGCCCACTGACTACAGTCACCAAGACAAAAGTTAAGATCCAGAATCCAAGTGAGGGTAACACTGTAACCAAAAATTGATGTTCCCTTATCTGAAGGTTTATCCATGTATTTCTGCTCGTATTTCAAGCTGCTTAAACCATGGCAAATGCAGTCTTTTAGTCATTCCTCTCACAGCCATGATGCACTAAACTTTCAAAATTGCCATCTACTTTTAAGGATGCTGAACTGGCTCCCCATGGTGTTGATACGCTAACACTGGAAAATAGCCACCTGAGAAAATTTTTGGTACCTACAGTATAGTCTTCCCTCCAACCCACATACTGCCCTCCCCTTCACAAAAGTCTCTTCCTCTCCTGACCCTCACTGTGCTGTGAAGACCCCAGCCCTACAGCCTCCACCACACCCCAGCTAACAGCACTGTTCCCTAAGAACAATATGAGAGCATACCAACCTTGAATACTCTTTCCAGTCTGCTTTCCTCCCTGTTGTACTCATAAAGCAAATAAGGTCCTGTGCTGTTATTTTTTCAGACCACAGCTTTTTACCTACATCTCTTTTTCTTCACACTCCCTCAATCCCAGCCTGCCTCACTGCATCTTCAGACTCTGGAATTAGACCTGTTAACAGACAGACAAGCTGGAACCAGAAAGATGAAAGAAAGGTAACTAAGCAGAATTTAACTAATCTGTGGGCTGTTCTTAGAGAAGACTGAATTAACCTCTGTAGAAGTGGGGAAGATGTCTGAGCCATTATGGGAATATTCATGTATGTAAAACTGAAAATAGCTCTGGGGCTATTCTCAACAGAAACACAGAAGAAAACCAAATAAGCTAACACCAAGAGAAAAGTTTTGTGCCATTAAAATACAAATTTTCTCATAATGCTAATGGATATTTGGTCTGTGGAAGCAGTGTCGATTTTGTAATTCATTTTATAACTGATAATGAACATGAGCTGGCTGCAGTGTGCGCTTGCAGCCCAGAAAGCCAACCGTATCCTGGGCTGCATCAAAAGGAGCATGACCAGCAGGTCACAGGAGGTGATCCTGCCCCTCTACTCTGCTCTTGTGAGACCTCACCTGGAGTATTGTGTGCAGTTCTGGTGTCCTCAACATAAAAAGGACATGGAACTGTTGGAACAAGTCCAGAGGAGGGCCACGAGGATGATCAGGGGACTGGAGCACCTCCTGTATGAAGACAGGCTGAGGAAGTTGGGGCTGTTCAGCCTGGAGAGGAGAAGGCTGCGTGGAGACCTCATAGCAGCCTTCCAGTATCTGAAGGGGGCCTATAGGGATGCTTGGGATGGACTCTTCATTAGGGACTGTAGTGACAGAACAAGGGGTAACGGGTTCAAACTTAAACAGGGGAAGTTTAGATTGGATATAAGGAAGAAATTCTTTACTGTGAGGGTGGTGAGGCACTGGAATGGGTTGCTCAGGGAGGTTGTGAATGCTCCATCCCTGGCGGTGTTCAAGGCCAGGCTGGACAGAGCCTTGGGTGACATGGTTTAGTGTGAGGTGTCCCTGCCCATGGCAGGGGGTTTGGAACTTGATGGTCTTAAGGTCCTTTCCATCCGTAACTATTCTATGATTCTATGATTCTATGACTGATATTTGATTGAAGCTGTGCCTAGGAAAAGGGGAGAAAAGGTGTTTGTTCTATTGTTTATGTTTTCTTTTTCTAAATCAATTATTGCAAGTTTGTTAATTGGCAACAAATAAAATCATATTGACACAGTTTTCTCTGCAACAGTTTTGGAGTCCCTTTCTGGTATTTATAAGCTATTGTAAATAATTTCTTCTCTGTTACTGTAGCTCTCCCTTTACTATTACTGTGTCATGTCAGGCTGTAGCTACTTCTCACATGCAAGAATGTTCCTCCTTATTTCAAAGTAAGTCTAAGTGTTTTTCAAAAAGCTTTGGGTACTACTGTGACTTTAACTAACACTATTAGATAGAAATTCCAGGTGGGGCTAACTCACTGCTGATTTTGTTAACTGTGTGATTGTCATTGATAAATATGTTCAGTTTCCCTGCAAACTGAGACTTATTTTCATGAAAAGCCAATTACATTTATATTTACATATATTTATATATAAATAAACAGATTCCTATTATGCAGCAGGCAATATCATGTTTATTGGTTATTTCTCAAAATAACAAGAAGCCTTTTTAACTGCTATGGCATTTTAAATAAAATATGGTGAGATGTGAAAGGAATAAAGTCTTTACTACAGAACTTGATATAACTCTTTGCATACCCAGTTATAAGCTTTAAGTAGTTTTTTGCAAGCACTTATTTTAGATTTAATCTAATCAGAGTGCTGTAAACCAATGATTCACAAGTTTTACATGTACACCCTTATTACATAATGCACAACCATACTGAGAAAAATGCAGAGCACAATGTTGTCCATCTACAAGGGGAGATTGAGGTAAACTCCAACAGTTTGTTCTTGAAGTCACAGCGTTCCTTTAACTCCACAAGAAGATATTATAAAATAATCTCCCATTTTGCATGTCAGTTTTGTTGATAGTCAAAAGACTGTCAGTATTTCTTCAGATGACCCTTTCAGTAGTTGAGGGTGGTTTATGCTGTATGCACAGAAATAAAGTGACTACACTTCCCTCAAATGGCCATCAAATGAGTGAAAGGAAACCTTTCTGTAATGGCTGCGATGAACATTAATAATATTTGTTAGTTTGTCATCCACTTCTACTCTTTCCAGAATTACTAAAAAAGAGAATAGACCACAATTAATTCAATCACAGCAAGCAGTGGATGGAAACAGACCACACACAGCTGCTGTATTTCCTTTCTCTGAAAGTGATACCGGCATCAAATAAAGAAAATTTGAAGAAGAGAAGGACTCCAGCTTTCATTTTTGGAAAGTGTAATAATAAGCCAACAATATGTTTATGAAGACAATTAATAACGCATCCATCTCAGTGGCTTTGGCAGTCATCCTTTGGTCTCCATTCCCTACTACACAGTGTCAGAACTCAAGGTACAAATGCTCTTTCCATCTGGACAATCTCCCTTTTTGTCTGCCCTCCTAATGCTTATTGCTTACGGCGAACAAAGTCTCAGCCTTCAGTAAAGTTATTCCTTAAAAAAAGTAATGCGCAGACCAGACTGGGCTCTTCTGACTTCTTCCCCCCACCCTCCCCATACTGCTCCCAAGAATCTGAATGGTTTTCTGAATTGTCCTCTCATGATCATACCCGATTGTTTTAGCCTTAGCACAGC
Organism: Pezoporus wallicus; assembly: GCF_028554395.1. Taxonomy (NCBI): domain Eukaryota; kingdom Metazoa; phylum Chordata; class Aves; order Psittaciformes; family Psittacidae; genus Pezoporus; species Pezoporus wallicus. Next base: position 5,263,153 of record NW_026635157.1, read on the forward strand.
ACCAGCTCATTAGTTTCCAAGCAAGATCCTATCCCATCCTCCATGGTATTTCATCCATCTCCCTGGCTAACATCTGCTGCTGTGCTGTCATCAGGCAAGGGCTGTGACAGGGCTTACATCTTAAGCATACCTCTCCTTCTGATACTGAATCTGAGTACCTCCTTCAGCTGGAAGTCATATCCCTTAATCTTTCTCTCTAAAAAGTGCCTTTGTAACACATTAGTTGTGGGTTTTTAACTGCATGTGGTAATCCTGCCACTTCTACTGAAAGTTCTGTAAGGCCTTTAATATTTTGGCTGTTGGACTCTAAGATGGGATCTCAAGACAGACAGAACTTTTGCGGTGGATCTGTGTGCACCTATTCCTGTGAGCATACTGAACACCCCAACAAGACCTTCTACCTATACTGGCATACTCAAAACACAAACTAGAAGCAAATGACTCTAAAGAGGTCTTTATATCTGCTAGATAAATCAGACAAAACTCAAAGCATTTCAAAAGAGGGTAATTCCAGAGGTAAAGAACACTCACTAAAAATAAAAAATATATATATATATATATATATATATATATATATATATATATATATAAGGATATAGGTCTTTTCTGCACAGAGAGATTGTTGCATTTCATCAACTGAGACAACTGGTGCAATCATACCCTAGCAGTGACCCGATAATAAGAAGTAATTTACATCCATCTGCAGGGAAGACTAAACTATGGTAGGAAAAAAGCATATTGTTGCTCCCAAAATGCATTGTATTGATGTAACTCCTTATATAGTTCTGCCAAAACAGAAATCATACAGATCCAGCCCTAAGGTGTCACTGAAAGCTATTACAAATACTATCTAAAATACCCAAATCACTTACAGAATTACCAGGTGTGATGTAGCACATATTCAATAGAAAACGGAGCCAGGACAACAGAGACACACTATTACAGTCTGGGAAACGACATAAAATGAGGATAATGAAAGAGAAAGCTTTGCTATTGTCTGTCATTAACAAGGCTATAATTGTTACAGACCTCAGCACCAAGATTTTATTAAACAGATACAAACAGGCAGTCCCACAACAGGAAAAGACTTAAGGAGCAGCCTAGAGTCAGTTTTAGGGAAGGACTTATTTTTCATGCTTGGTTTACTAATTCCAGTTATTGTTTATAAATCTTTCATGTCAGAGTACTGCCGTTAATGAAAGCATTTATGTTTACTGCCTTTATTAATATCCCCTGAAAACTGACATATTTATCTTCTCTAGCACTAATAATTATAATACTAATATATTAGTTACAAAGAGCAGGCTGCAGTCCAGAAAAGCCAGTTAAATTCAACTTTAGTTCAAAGGACAGCAAATAAAGGCTTAGTTGCAAAACTGTGCAACTAAGAAAACCAGGCTCCACTGGAAAGTAAAGCACGTCTTTAAACAGCCTTAACGTAAGTACAGCTGAGAACTACCACACCGAGCAGAAATGTAGGCACTTCCTTCAATTTTTTTTATCTACTATCTTCCTTACTTCTTAAGGCAACAGTGAAATTAAAATTACAAGTCATGTTTTCTCCCTTAAAAACACCTTTAAATTCTTTTGCACTAGAATCAACTACATTCTACACCTAAAAGGTATTTGGGTACATGCTGCAGACTGGAAACAGCTTCAGCAAAGTTTCCAGAATCTTAACTGCTTGACAGCAAACATACTATTACCTGGAACTGAAAATTAGAAATGTACTTTAGGAAAGTTCATCTCCCTAGGATAAAGTTAGCTTTGGTGGATAACCTTTTCTACCTGCATATAGAGATGCAAACCATAAGTTAGTGAGGAAAACATACTACAGTTTGTCATGGGACTATGTTGCATCAATTTTGCTACAATGGCTCACTTGGCTTCAGTGAATTTGTGTGAAATTTTGACTGCATTGTGCTTAAAAACTGCATTTAGCTGCAGTATATCTATAAAATAATTACATTTATTATGATTACTGCTTTAGCACAAGTTTTGCACTGGTATTGAAGTATGAAAGTCTCTTCTTTCCTCAAGACACAGTTCTTTTAAAAGTACGTTATCTGACGTGTAGGCAATTAATGTGAAAACTTTAATAGTAACTAAATATAAAAAGGAAACACTTTTTCCATTTCTGTTACAGGGATATTCTACTTAAGTATAGCTGATGCCAAATCTTTCCCTATGTCTGATCTGTTAGTAGCAGCTTTCATGTTCCCTTTGAGAGACTGAAAACATATGAGCAAATAAAACTGGATTTAGTACGGCTTCAAAGATGTTTCAGTGCACATCAGCTTCAAAATTGAACAGTTATTGTATAGCAGCAAAAAGATCTTCAAAGGCATTTTGAGCTGAGGGTAAAAATTAGAGCATGATCAGAGACTAAAGTTTCTGCACTAGTGTAAAATGCAGATTTAATGCATTAGAAATACTAGTCCTAAAGTAAGCTTGTTCCCAGTAAAGGACATCACCAAAATGCTTAATAGGAGTAATTGAAGACACTGTTACTTCACCATTCAGGGGAACCTAACAGTCCAATTTAATGATTTAAGCATAATCTGACCACTTCAACAGTAAAATACTGATACCAGTATTTTAATAAACCCAGGTCCAGAAAGCACCATAAACCACTTGTTGCAACCATCCACAACACTGATGGCAGCAAAGCAGCCCAACCCAGGCTTCGGTTGCTATACTAGCACTCCTAACCTTAGTCGAGGAAGGTTAACCAACAACACTGAAATTCAAGCTGCCACGATTTTACTGTTTGCAGTATTTAAGACAACTTAGATACAGCTACTTTTGCTGCAATAATGCTCCACACTTGAACAGTCTTTAAAAATGTGTCCTTGCTTTGCACATGGAAATAAAGAGCTCCCTCTTGTCTTTATCAGTTGGTCTAAATATTCAGGATTTCAACAGTGTGGGGAGTGGGAAATTGATATTTACACTACCCAACTTTAAGCACTTAACGTACTTCCTTCCCCCTCGTCTCCAGTGTCTGCCAGGTTTACATTTGCTGCAGCTATAGCACCTTTGTCCCCTCTGGGAACAAAACACCAGAAATGGCGTATGGCCTCAAGCTTTCTGATAAGCAGCAAGGAAACAGGATTTAAATTCACATGACAGGTACTCAGCTAATCATTTTTCATAAATGATAGTGCTATTATATTAGACATTAAGCAGGGAAAATGTGTGTGTAGAAACAGAACCATTCATCTACTTCAAGTCATCTACAGAGAAATACTTTAAGGATCAGATTCACATGTACTTAGTTGATTTATTTTTTTTCTTCTCCACACAATCATGCGAGTTTTTGATGTCAGACATCATCATCATCAGTTCTAGTCAAATAACTGAAGACAGATGCCAGAGAATACTACTTGGTTTTCAACTACGCAAATAATTTATCTACAGAAATCTATCCATGTCTTCAAAACTATCACCGAGATGAGGAATTATTAATATCAAACTAAGAGGCTGCCTTTGGAATAGACAATGTTGGATTAGTAACTATGAAGACACTAGAGTCTAAAAATACATTACTTTCCCCAAACTTCCTACAGTTACAACTGTACTTCTTGTAGACCACACATACCTGAAGCTTCTTTACCTGGTTCTGAGAACAGCAGGGAAATTGCTGCTTGAAGCAACTCTCCACCTGGGCTGATAAGTAATTTAAACTGAACTGGAATCTGTCTGGTATTTTGAAAACAAAGAAGCCTTCAATAGTACACATCAATGAAATGTAAAGGTTATGGGCATTTTAGAACAGGATATGATGATGCTAAAGTTTTATTCTATACTATATCATATTGTCATACACAAAATTATTAACTCTGTCCACCTGAGTATACGAAGAGATGGAAACAGGAACAGTGTCAAACCCAAAACTTTAATTCTTGATTAGTGACAGTGTGCCATAAATTCCATTCAACCCCATACTAAATTATTGCATTAGCTCACTCAGGATCAAAGGTCCTGCATTTACACAAAATATATATTAGAACATAAATGTTTCTTGAAGTTTAGCAGAACTACAGGAAAAAAAGCAGAAAAACACTGGAGGATGGAATTGAAACGGAGAAGGCAGATTAGATCATTTACTGGAGTAATTTATCACAGTGCTGGATGCCACCAGCTCCAACCAGACAACTAAAATGGGCACAGTCACTGCTCCATTAAAGCCATAAGTCTGGTTAAACACAAGAGAGAACGGTCTGAGTAGTATGTGACAGTCTCTGCTCCAGCCATAGCCCCTCTCATACCTGCACCAGCGCTCCTCCAGCAAGCATGGAATTCCAAGGAATTCTAAGGAAACATAGCTCTAAAAACCAGAATTTGTGCTGAAACACTGCCTGCAACAGCACATTCGCATTGTGTGTTTCAGGATTGTTTTTTAAAAACTTACAAATAGCTTTTACCCTGCCGGCTGCCTTTGCAGAAAAGCAGAGACAGCGGTTGGGGCTGTCAGAACCTCTCCAACACCTACATTCCTTATGGATGACCAGGGAACAGCCACAGTGGTGGTATCTCTTCTCTGGAGATGGATTCATTTAATTTCTTGTATACCAGTGGCAAGTTTGGGAAGACAGTAAAATATATTAGAATATATATCTAGCGATATATATTCTAGTACATATTAGATATATTTCTAAGATATATTAGAAATAGTTATCATGAATACGTTTTATGATTAATAAATTGTATCAGCTGAAATAAGAAGCACTTGACTGCTGAGCCTTTTATGATTTTGGTTCCCTCAATAGTAACTTTTCCTAGACTTTTATTGCTTCTATTGCTTGTGCTATAGAAAACAGACAACATGCTTAATAGATGAAGGGCCACTAGTTCAATGGGACTCATAAGAATTTACTAGTAAAACTAAATAAAAATTAAAATTCTAAATGGAGTTAAGAAATATAAATCCATCACTGAAAGTAAAGTCTAGGTTTGGTTTTGGTACATTTTTCTTTGTTATTTTTTCCCCTTTGGTGCTACTCCCATGTTAGGATTATTCATAAAGTAATCAAAGATAAATATAAAAATGCATAGCTCTTCCTTTAGAAGTTCATATCCAGTCAAAGCTCTGTCTGATCATCTTTGCATGGTTCCTAGTTTTGCCAAGGATGCAGTAGACAATAATTATTGACTCCAAATAGGCAACAGTAGGAAGTCTAACCAGTCTGTAAAGAGCTGGTTATTGCTTTGTTGTCTAATTAACACTGGATATACTTCAACACGTAAATACACTTCCATTTTAAAAAGAAGAATGGTGCTTTGTAAAACATTGGCATGCTTGCATCCTGCTTATTTCACAATGCATGGTACTGTGGTCAGAAGTACTGCTCTAGAATACCCATCAGGGCAGCATCCGACACAAAATTAATACATACTCAAATCTTATTTTGTTTTCAAAATGGCACTCCTATTTGAAAGAAATTAGTCAGAACTAAAGGGAAAATAAAACAGCACACCTGTTGAATAGATGAAACCCCATGTAGAAAACTGGCAGCAATTATGCAGGGTAATGACAGGTAGTCATGAAAGGGATTCTGTTTGACATGGTGGCCTGCTTTGAACTCTCCCTCCTTGGTTCATCTGGGTTTGTACCCTAAGGTTTTGTAATCCAAGAATCTTCCAAAGGACAAAGAAAACTTGATCAAAATGGAGTGTGCACTGCAAAATACTGACTCGTGCCTTTTTCCTCTAAACTAGTCTTGGTTCACTGGATTGTTATTTTGGCAGATTTTTACTTGGCAAAAGTCAAGTCTCACATCCAATACTGTAATTAGAGAAAATAAACAAAGATGTATCCTGTTAAGATATAATACACTATTATAATGGAAATAACAACTGAAAAAGCACTATTTGGAGTAAGACTATATAAAAAAAAAAATCATACAAAGTGATGCAATTTTCTCCTTCCATTTTAACAAATTGCTTATCTGGTATAAGATGCACAAGTAAAATACTGTAAGGAGAGAAAAAGAAAAAAAATCCCCTTTGGTTAGTGTGCTGACCTCTAGGAGCTGGCAAGACACAGAAATAAGTGAGTCCCCGCCATCCAGAGCTAAGCTGCTTTTTACATGAAAGCAGATCTAGAACAAAAACAAGTTGCGGAAACCTGTATGCTGGGAAAAAAAAGCATAAGGCAATTCTATAGCATGCCAACAAGGTCATGGCACAGACAGAAAACTGCACTCTCCAGGTGTGCTCAGACTGTAGGTAGCCAGACAGTAATTACAAATTCCATTCCCAAGCAAATATCAGAAGTGGCAAAGACTGTGCAGGTAGAAAGCAACATATCTGAATAAATGTGACAGAGAAAAATCTCCATAATGTATACATCTTTTTATACCATAGATACCAGACCCGAATAACACAAAGCAAATGGACAAAATCACAATAGCCATTGGTGATATTTAGGCTGTATAAACTTTGAACTGGTGTTAAAAAACTTCAGAAGCACAGTTTAGCAGCTAAAATCTTCAGAACAAATTAAGCCCTAAAGATCTGAACTGATTATTTGGAGTATTTTTCTTCTTTAATTATCTTTGTTTCCACTTAGGGCAACCTAGATGTAAGTTTTCTTGCATCCTCAATTTATTACTTTCCTTCCTTCTCTGGAAGTTTCCCTCACTTCTTTACACACTCTACAATCACATGTCGCCAAAGAGTATCTGTCCCTTCTCCAAGAACCTACTGTTCCTGTAACAATTATATGGATCCATGAGAATCATGCTTGCATCAATGTGTAAAACAGCATGCATATGTATAAGCATGCTCCATCTCATCCCCATAAACAAAGCAAGCCATTCACTTCGCAGAATCATAGAACAGTTAGGGTTGGTTGGAAAGGACCTTAAGATCATCTAGTTCCAACCCCCCTGCCATGGGCAGGGACACCTCACACTAAACTTCAGCAACATTCACCTTGTCAGCAAGTCACGTAATTTTTACAACATAACTTTGAGGAAAAAAAAAGCTACTGACAGGTCTGAGGTACCTGCCATTATTGTTGCCACACTGCAGAGGTGCAACTCGTGTTTCTTTGAAACTGTTTATGTGATTTGTTCATGACTCACAGCAACTCCAAGAACCAGCAAGCTGGCTAAACGCATGAAACGGTAATTGAAAGCGGTCAGAAAGAGGCAAACAGCATAAAAAGAGCACTTTTTCTTGCACACATTCATATTGCATAATCTCCTCTGCAGAGAATTTGACATACTTATTGAAGGTTCTGATTCTGTCCCCAGGAAAGTGCTAATTTCATCTTTTTAGTGAAAGATCTCTATGACTCTAGATTTCTCCTCCTAGAAAACTTGCTATCCAGACACTAAATTACATATTACAGAATCAGACATTACTAAGATGGAAACCAATGTTCACACACTAAATTTTATTCGCTCTATTTTCATGTAGAATCTGACCAGGTAATCTTCTTCTCTCCCTGACTATTTTGATGACACTGATCAAAATTTGTGTTGCCAGGGAAAGGAACTACTGAAGAAATCTATCTGCATTCAACAAAGCTGAATGCTTACAACAGATGCCAGCGTTTAGTGTGATCATGAAGCATTATGGCTTGTTTGTGAATGCAGTAACACAAGTTACGAAGCTCCATTTGGTGTCAAGTGTAGCATTAAATGAAATATCAGCTAAAAAAAGATATGCTATGCAATCTTTTAAAGCTACCCTTCCCAAGTTTGGAGTATGTTTAAATGTCTACGAGGCAAAATACAAATTAGTATCAATGCTTCCCAAACATTTACTTTGTCTCTAATTTTAAGTACAACAGCAGTTAGTTGAGAACTTTACTTAGTAAAATCTCTGGATAGAAGATGTCTGTACAAATCTCTCACACTCCAGACAATCAAATGAATCTAGAGTAATCCACTAACAAAAATTACTTGAAGGATGAGTGAATTTTGCTGGGGAAGTTTCCTCTTCCACATCTAGACTGACATTTTATTTTGAGACTGCAAATAGATAAAACGTCTGGATTCAATTATATTTTTCCAGAGACTAATACTAATTGCCATTAAAAACTTTGATTTCTTTTACACTCACAAGAATGTATTAATCTTGTTATGGTGTCCCCATAGAATAAAAATAGATATTTACAGTACTGGATGAAGAAATTAGCATACATGTCCCCCAGACCTCCCAATGCAGTAAAGATGTAGACAGTTCATCTTCAACATTTTATTTTGGAGTCTGGGTTGTTTTTTCCTATCTTCCATCAACTTCCATGTGGAAATTTTTGTGTGAGATGTGCTTTCCAAATAAAGTCTTTTTACTGGGCATTGACCAGAGCATATCTGGAAAGAAGGATAAATACGAATTTCTATTATTTTGTATTTTGCATGTGCATTAACTTTGTAAGTTACATTGTAACTTCATCAACAGTATCTGCTATGGTCATTTTAGCGATGAAAAGGTATCTTAACAATTTGTATGAAAAAGGTTAGTTAAATAAAACTAACTCCCTCTAAGATGTATTTTGTCGGAGTTCCTAGGCATTTCAGTGTAATGTCAAGCATTTTGAACTTAATCACCTAGTAAGTGCCAGTCAGCAAGATCTTTGTTTTGGAGGGATGATGGATAAACCTAGTAAGATGTAGACTGATTCAATATCCGCCACTTGCTTGCCAAAACCTCAAGAAATTACCTTAAATCAAAGTCTTAATGGACAAAGAATTTCAGAAAAATGGGTGGTAATCTCACGTCCTCTCTAGAGTGTCCTACAAAGAGAAAGCCTCTTCAGTCTCTAAAAACATTGCCTGGAAAAAAGGTTCCCACCCTGTGTTTTCCATTTCCTTTTTCTAAAGGCTTGAATGTGAAAGAGCTTTTAAGTTGGGAGGCCTAAACAGATGTTTTCTCTTGGGAGCTCTCAAGTCCTTACATTTTGCATAGCTGCGGACTAAAAAATACAAGGAAGTTGACTGAAGATCAAGAAATTTCTAGATAGAAGACTAATAGAGCATTAGGCATTGACAGAAAATGTTTGTAGCCAGTAATCTTATTTTTCATCTAACACTGGAGCTGTGTGAACCAAGGCAAAAAAGAAGTGATGATGAACTGTGACAGAAGAACTAGAAGAACTGATAGAAGAACTGTGGAACTAGGGCTTAGATTTCAGTAATCTTGACAGGCATTTCCACCTTCAGAAACTGAAGAAACCGCAGGTGCTAGAATGCAGTAGCAGCGTGTTCAGCATACTTCAACATGCTTAGGTTCAGAGAGCTTAGTGATTTGAGCAGATACACATGGGTCTGTAAACCAGACATATTTGGGCAGAAACATCCACAGATTACTTCACAGAAAACTGAGTGAACAGTACCAACAAACATTACACAGTTACTATGAGAAGTGGCCGTATGAAGAAACCTTCACATTTTATGCTGTTTGTATCTCACTTGAGCTTCAACAGGGTCGACCACTAAGTACTCCAAGGAGTCTGTGGGAGAAATATGTCATCTAAAGCTGTGTGGTTAAAGGAAGAAAGCTCAGCAGGGCTCACAATGCTCTCTTCGAAGGATAGCTGAATGTTCTAATTTAGGTAGGTGGCGGAGAGTGAACAAAAGCCCTTTTTCAGGATCACCTTCAGTATACATGGCAGAGCCTGTACTGTGGCACCTGATCATGTTCCTGCATGTGTTGCTGAGAATAAAAAATTCTTAGCTGTGTTTAGATGTATTTGCACCATAAAAGACACTGACAGAGCCTTCAAAGGTGTACTGTCCTTTTCTGCATGTCTAGTGCAATTACATTAGGTAAGATTTATCATTATTATTTTGTATAAAGTGCAAATAAAAACTTCAGCATTTCCCAACAGAAAACATAAATGGAAAAAAGACTTCCATCTAAAAATCTGTCAGTATAAGTATTATGAGATTAGACCCTCCACAATGGAGAACTAGCAGCATACCACACTTGGATCCATTAAACCACTGCCATTGTTCTAGCTGTATTTTACTGAACAACAAGGAAAGCTTTCTACCCAAACACAGCAAGCACTTACGTACATGAGCACTCTTACTCCCTCAATAGGACCATTCACATGGATGAAGTTACTCAGGCAATTAAGTGTAGGATAAAGGCCAGATGTGTGTAAAGTTTCTATTATCAGAGGGCTGCTGAGCCTAAGTGCATGCAGAGTACCTGCATGCCTGTTTTACAAATACAGATTTAATGTCTACACTGAATAAAGTATTTTTCCCAAGACTTCGCCGATACGCTTTACTACCTTCAGCACAAAAGAAATATTTGCTGTTTTTTACAACATCTTACAAGGGGTTCAGTATGGCTAGTTCCTGCAAAGCTGCAATCACACCATGAGATAACAGCTTCTACTTTGAGCAGTGCCATATCTTGGTAGTATGCTATACATCTAGAACTTTGATAAGCTTTTCATATTGCAAGTTTAAAATGTGTCTGTATTCAGAAACATGCAAACTATATTTAGATATTCCTCCACAGTCACAAGTAGACACACGCTAGGTACTGATTTCATACAGTGCATAAAAATCTTGGTTCTGCCCCGCACTCACTATTATTCACAGAATACTTACTATGCATCATAACAAACATTAGACCTAATAAAGACAAAATGCTGCGTCATTAGGAAAAATCTAGTCATCACAATGTCTCAGGTCCTGCCATACCTTTATTTACAAGTAACATTTCCAGGTATTTTGGGATATCGACCATTACTCAAAAGCTGGCAGAAGCCAGAAAAACCTTCCCAAAAGCTCACTGACAAACTGAAAATTTAACTCTAGAATCACTTCAATCTTGCAATCCAATCCATAAAATTTATCAAGAGGTCTTAAAACAACATTTTTTCCCCTAATGCTTCAAGAAAGCCATCTGTAACTAGACCTTTTTTCAATAGGCAAGATTTTCATCACCTCAGTAGCCCTTCTTTGCATCTCTTACAAGTACGTATCTTTGATCAACAATGAGAATCAAACCCAGTACTGACAGTGTACTTACCCTCTGTACTGAAACAATCTCACCCAATGCATCCTAATTTCACATTAGCCCACTGAACTAGGTGAGGCTGATGAGAATTATTTCACCTTCCAGAATCCTAATTTTCATTAAAAAACATTCTCCTGATAGAACCCAAGTGAATGACTTTGTGCTTTTAAGTTTCACTCTAGTCCTTCAGTCAAAGTCACGGAATTTTTCCCAGTTCTCTGCAGTATTTGCAATACCTTCATCTGATGCACAAATCACATGTGACCTAGATGGTGACTGTCACCTAAATCTCTGATACATGAAACACGATTTATTTGTAGGCTGATCTCACTCCACTTCCATCCCAAAAATAATTTAGAACTTACTGCGATCTCCTTCTCCTCCAGCTTTAATCCATCATTAAATTCTCATGTTAATCTATTTCCACCAAAGTATTTTAGAGCCTTATGTCAAGCATTACTTTTTTCTAGGTAAATTAAATTCACTGCATTCACTTTCTAAAACTGAAGTCTCACAAACCACCCAGGGTGAGGGGCATAACAAAAGGGCTTAGAGAAAACATACTATATGGTATTATGTCTGTCTCTGAACTTCAAGTCTTTTGTTCAAAATCTTAAGTAAGCTTTTGCTTAATCTTGTTGTTAAACTAACAGGTTTGAAGTTGATGACAGCTTTCTTCCTCTCCTCCCCCCCCCCCCAATTGCTTTATTTGTTGCTCTGCTGTAAACCACTAACTCAACATTTTAAGATCTGCATTAGATACTACTGTGTACAAACTGCTTTTCATGATTTAAATCTACAGCGTCTCTGTATTGCAGATGTTCTCATCCCTGACCATTATCTGCTAAATTTTCCTATCATTTTTTTTTTTAATTCTTCTTATTATACATCTTCTCATCACATATTAATGCCTTCTCTACCTCTCTAAAAACTATTTATTTGGGACCAAAAATCAACCCTTGCCTTGATTACAAAAATCCTGACTATTTAAGGTGTGTTAAACCTAAGCTCATTTTAGAGATGGGTTAACTGAGGCAAGGAAAATATGAGTTTCACCAACTGCTTAGCTGGAGGTCTCCAAACTTCTAGATATGTTTGTTGGTTTCCAACTGGGCTCCGAGTTTATTCCCACAAATTCTTCTTTAAATATTGTAGTCATACTGCTGCCAAAGAGCCTCTGAACCTAGTAGGGAAGTACAATCACTACATTTTTCTCCATAGCACACACACCAGGTAAAACGCAGACCTGTTAATCTACCCAAATTACCCGAGAATGCCTAAGTATGTGTGCTATCACTCATACTTAGCATTGTATTCCACAACAACAACCTTCTCTCCAGCTATAGGAACAGCAGAGATTAAATACAGACAATGAAAAAGGGGAGGTAAATCAGAACAAGCAAAGCACAAAATCAGGAGAAAGCATTTTAAGGACAAACATGAAATCTCTCTAGTTCTCTGCAAATATCATGCAATTACCTATGCAGTCTCCCAAGTCTTCGAAAACCGTAACATTTTTAATGAATACAAAGGTTCCAAGGATGACAGGATCCAATCCTCTCCATTTTCAGATGCTATCTACTTGTTATTTTTTTTCTTTCCTTTAAAGCTAGACTCTCCCAACTTTCTTCTGCGCTGTAACTCACATTTCCCCCAGTTTGCAGTAAAGAAGTGTTTGAGGTTTTTTGTTGTCTTCCTGCAATCTTGTGCCTTAAGGTTAAGCTTCTTTCTCATCTCTTTCAAAGTTCTGGAGAAATCGGCCAACAACTCTAACCTGAGTTAACCAGTCACTGCCCTGCTCCCATTCCATGTGGGCATTCTACTTTTTCTGCAATCATTTCGTACCTCCTTACCATTCTGTGGAGAATGTGATTTCTCTCCTGGCACATGTTTCCACTCTTTGTTTGTTTTCAATGTTCTTATTTACCATGTTCCTATTCTGAGATCATTGAGGGCATTACATTCTGTAGGCATATATTACGTAGAGAAGAATCTCTAAGATCTGACTGTTCCAATACTCCCGTAAGCCAAAAAGAGCTCTGCTGGCAACATAATAGTCTTTTCTTGCTGACAGTGAAATATCTAAGGTAAATTCATGTTTTCTCTCGTTCTCTTGTTGCTACAGCTGTACACTAAAAGTTGGTGAAGCAGTAAGAAAAAAGAACTGCTTCTTTTCCCAACAAACTTCGTTAAAATTCCAGCACCAAAAAACAGGTACTCTGAGGTGACTGTGAGGAAGTTCCTGTCAGTATCAGGATGCACAAGTGGTTTACAAACTTGGAATCAACATTTTGGTTCTCCTAATCCAGATATCCAGGCTCAGGCTCTAATTCTATAAACCACACACAACACAGGACATTTTAAAAGAAAGCAGTAATTATAAGCAAGGGCACTTTCCAATCTCAATCATGACATTATCATGAAGACTTTACAGTAACAGAAACTATCTCTGATCTTTCGTACAACTAACTTCCTCTCAGTCTGTGTTCTTATTCTTTTTGTAACTAGCTCCTATTTTAATGTTGACAAGAAAAAGGAGAAAATCAAAGATCATTCATTTCAATACTGCACAAATAAAAGCTAACTTTTGGCACTATACTAGTACTTTAAAAATTTAGCATTAGGAACAACATTTGTCAACAGTAGCTATTTATCTGTATCTGACATTTTACCAATACTTGTAAACAAGGCACTACTTACGTTTTTTGGAAGGCATTGTTACAGCCCACCATTGAATTTACATGCATTATATTAAAAATGCACAGACATGTGTCTCCCCACACACCACCCCCTACTTCTACTTCCTTCAGATAGTTTCTCTGTTGTTCATTTCTCATGTAGCTGCAAATACTAAAATTACAATCACATTCTGTAATATGATCATATTTAAAGTCTATACTTCTGAAAATTCATTTACAAAGGACATCATTAAAAGTTCCATAAAATGACTGCAACAATTTGAAAAGGACACCTCTAGTATTAGTAAATCCAATTAGTGCACATTTGAAAAATATCTCCACCAGTTCATAAACTACGACCAGCTTCTGCAACACACTTTTCAAAGACTTTTGCAGGAATTCTAAAGTACAAAATGGAACTTTCCCTGCAGAGAGGTGAAAATACAAAGAACTGCCAAATATTAAGTAATACCAAAAGCCTTTTAAGTATCAAACATTGAACAGAATTTTAGCTTAACTAAAATTTTAGCTCACATAAGTAGCAAACCAGAATGTAGAATATCTGACAGAAAACACTTCTTTCTCCTTTCTTAAGCAAGACTGAGAAGATTGAAAACTCACAATCCAAAGGAGAAAAACCAACAAGGATGTAGGTGGCAATCATAGTGAAGAAGAGAGCTGTTGACTGTAGCACACAACAAAAACTGCACTCTCACTTATTTAATACTGTACTTGTGCGTGTTGGGAATTGGTTTAAGAGGAGCTATGGCTTGATACTTCATCACTCAGAGCGGCTGTAAAATGAATCAGTCAACACTTAAAAGCTCACACAATATTTAACAATGGGGCCATAAATTCCTGTGCCTACCACAAACTCTAATTTGGAATAATTACAGGCTATCTACATATATTTTCCTGACATTCTCAAATGTGTACACTTTTTTAACTGTTCCGCAACACTGGTTTGTACTTTGGGGCTACTTGCCACACTGAAAGCTGTTCCAGAGGCTATATTTATTGGAATGGAAGCATTTTGCTATAACTTACTTAAGACATCAGCTTTATCAGGATGATAAATACTCAGTCTGTTGCATCAAACGTTAGCAGCTTAGAAATATGGCTTCAAGCATGGTTTGATGGGCTGTTACAAAAATTCTTAATTAAAAAGTAAATGCTCAGAGCAAAATAATTTAATGCAAAATTAAACTCAGTATGCTAATTCAGGTACTGTGGTCTGAAGATCAGTATTAGAATATGTTTTATATGTTTAATATTCCAGAATTCATGAGAATTTTATATGCTAGATCTTCAAAACATTAATTTATGTGTAGAAAAAATGTCCTGATAGCTTTTCTGACAAATTCTAACCTTCTGTGCTAGCATTTTCACTTATTATTACACTTATTTTAGTTTTTTCCAGGCAAGACGAGGTTATACATTTGTAAATGATGACTCAAAAAACTGCTTTACGCTTTTTCATTCTTACTGCTTTTTCGCTGATGATACCCTCGTTTCCCAGAGGAATCTAGAGGTTCAACACAGTGATGGCAACAGACTATCTTTTAGACACTTTAAGAAATATGTAAACATTTGTTTGCAACTTAGTTACGTACTTCCATTTCATATCATTTGACCACCAGTAAAATATTAATTTTAATTGAAAAGCCTCAAATAATACAGTATTATACCATAGCTTGCTTATTTTTCCATGTAATACAAAAGCTTCAAGGTTCTTTTAATTAATAGAATTCTTTTATAAATAGAAACAGAAAAACTGACTTTCCTCTTCAAGTGGTGGGGACTGAAGCTGCTATTAGCAAATACTGGTATGATCCCCAAATGAAAGCAACTTCTGACTTTTTCTTAAAGCAATGATATATATATATATATAATTCTACATGGATCAATGTTCTGTATGCTTATTTCAACTGAAAAGCAGCTCTTCCAATCACAGTGTAACACCACTATACATGGAATAATTTACAGTAATTCAGCTTGATACTGAACTGACTGATCTATCTTGCATGAAGCACCATACAAAACACAGGCTTATTGCCCACGTCTGTACAGTATTATTGTCAAAAAAGTTTCAGACTGCTCTAAATTTCCCCAAACAATTAAAATCCAACCCAAATCCCTGTCCAGATTAGCATGCTGTCCCATGTCAGAAACCAACACAAACAATACCAGACATTTTCTATTAAAGCTCAGTCAACGAAAAAGCTTAAGCATACATTTACAAATTTCATACTACTTTTTTCAAACCTGCTGTCAAAACCTCTACACTCTTAAGAGTATGTATGCTTATGTTTGATTTTTTCCTCATCTTTTTAATTTGACTATCAGACTTTAGTCACTGCAAAATAGTGCAGTTACAAATACATGGATTTGATCCAGCAGCTTTGAAAGAAAGATCAGATAATATGTCATTATTACATAAATCAGACATGCACTATGGTGTACCCAATTATTATGTCACACCATTTAAAAGACTACTTATTCTTTCTTTTAAACAGCATAGATAGATTTTTAACAATCAAGAGCTCTATAATTGCAAGTGCAGACCTCAGAAAGACTCCAAATTTGGTTTCCAAGATGTTTTAATTAAATCCCAAGTCCAAAAGGTCTCCAGAACAAAGCAGACAGGAAGAATATTAGCCAGAAATAAGAAGCTCTATGACACTAATACCAGAGATGAACTTACACTGCTTTAATGGCTGAAGAACATGCCTTTATTTTAGCTTCTTAAAAGATGGAACAGCTACAAAGTAAATCTCCCTAAAAGTTCAGGTGGTTTAGAATCTCTGCCTCCAGTTTCAAGATCATCTCTGATAAATATTAGTACTTTTTCTTAATTACCCATACATGTATAAAATTTTAAGTATTCACACAAAAGGAGCAAGAACCAATAACAAGAATACATTTAGCAGTCCCAACAGTTGTGGGGATTCGGTTTGGAACACCATGATAATAACTCTCTCTGAAGTATCAAAAGATGTTTTTACCATCATGTTTTAAAATTAAATACAAATGTTCTCAAGTCTCCCTCAGCTTTGACTTATGTCTTAGATAATACCCAAATAACATATGTATAGCAAAAAGTCCTTCCCACATGCTCTCATTTCCAGAGGAAAACACTAATCTAACCTACCATTTTAAAGCTATTATTAAATAACTGTTTGAAATAATAAAATCAGAGCACGAATTTTAATAGAACATTCTCATCCTCAAGTTTTTTTACATTTTCAGCTTTTTCCCATTCCAATAATCTAGATATTGCAAGATTAATTCTAACTCTTGAGCAGTGTTCACAGTACTTTCTTTAGCATTTTGCTTATTATCAAGCCACTGCATTCATATATTTCTAGCTCCACAGTTTGTAAAATGAAAAGAGAGTTACCTACTGCACCATTAATTGCTAACCTGACACTGAAACAGTAATTTCACTGTCATGGTGATGGGACTGATAACTTCTGTATAACTCCACTCCCCTAACAGGTACAGTAATAAGCTGTTAGTTCTTTAGGCAAAAGCCATAAATCTGTTGGATAAAGGCTTCATTCTTTGCCAGTAATCAGTAACTTCAGGGCCTTCTGTAGATTCTGTACAGCAGTGCTCACATCTTCATATTGCAAAGCACTGCCAGCGTATTTGCAATATTTTTGAGCTCTGGCAAAGTCCTCTGGAGTCAAATGGACTTCCCCTGCAAAAACATAAGTATTACAAAGTTACTATAAAGGAAATCTGATTGAGGCTTCCTTTCTGTAATTTCTGTGGTTTACTTATATGTGCGGTAATATTATGAAAAGCAGTAATATTTGTGGTAATATTACAAAGACCAAGCTACGATGTTTCTTCTGTTCACTTTTCTTTCCATTCATGTAATGCTTAACTTCTTTGCTGCTGGCATTCTGAAAAATGTAAGAGGATCTTTCTACACACTGGTATTTATATAACTCAGTGTCTTTCAAAAGTAAGTCAATACCTTTGAGAAAGATCTGCTCTTCATCTAAGACAGCAAAGGAGAGCTTTATAACAACAAGTTAGCTGTAATCAATCTTGTACCTGCAAGAAACAAGGACAGTGGGTTTTGTGCTTACAGTATAATTACTTTGCTCTCTTCTTCAGGAATAATACAGTTAGAAACTGTTCCTTCTGAAATGGAGTAACTATTCGAACTGCCGAAACATTTCTCACTGTTTCTGGTTTTGTACATTTTATATTTCTGTTTATCAAGTAATATTTATGTTTTCAATTTCATTACGTAAGATGAACGAAAACAAAATTGATCTCATTAAATGTGCACATTTTTGTAATACCAGAGAACACTAGCAAAAAAACTCTCATAGTACAAAACAATTAACTGTTATTTATTACTCAGAATATTTTCTTGACCTACGTTAAAACATTGAGAATTCTGTGCTGCTCAGACACATGCACTCAGGCTTCTAGAAAACACAGTGGGGACTTATGCCTTAACTGGCAGAAGACTTAATATGCGAACAGCATCACTGATGTGTGCATAAAGTAAAGCACAGTTATGTTACTGTCCCTCCTTCCACCCACAAATTCACTGAGAGTTTCAAGGCTAATCCCATGGCACTCCAATAACCTACGGATAGATTATAAAACCTTTACTTATGTTCTTTGGGAACAACTTATCTTATAAAAGACTGGGTTTTATGGACATAGATAAATAATTAATGCAATACTAGAGAAATATGTACTTATTTAATACTTTTCCCACATAGCATTTATAAGCAATGAACAGATTTCACAGATTAAGAGAAAATGCATTTAAAAAGCACCACAGATTTATATGAAAATTGGCTGAACAAACATTTAGCTAAGTACAGCTTCCTAATTTTAAGCAAGGTCATGAATATCCATGGTTTTTATGTCACAATTTCAGTTAGCTGGATCCCTTTCTTCCAAAATAAAACTGTTGTCGGCAATACTGTGAGAATGTTTACTAAAAAAACTCAGTTCTTATCAGAAAAGTCTATTATATTTGCTTTTCCTTTTTCCAATCTTATTATTTAAGAAAAGCTTTTGAACAAACAAAACAGAAAACCTACACTAGTTTGCTGGTTTTCAAAACAACCCTACCTTGGTAAATAGCAGAAGGGTTAGTGCTCTTAAGATTAACAGTATCAATTTTTAAAAGATACTCTACAATTCTACTTAATCCCCTTCAATAAATAAACATGAGCACAAAATTACTGTTGAGTATTGAGGCACATGACAACTTTGTGGTCTCATTAGCATTGCAATGTATATTAATTTACTGCTGAATAAGTGAAGCCACATTAAATCTCTTAAAATACATATACATATGAGCAAATAGATGTGAAGGAGTGCATAAACACAAGCACACACTTAGGTTATTTTTGACATAAATAAAGTCACAGACTAAAAGCAGCTGGGGTCAATCTGCAACCACGTTACTGAACATCTTTAAGAAATTAAAACGACCAAGTTCCCCTCAAAGTGGCTTTATGCTACGATGCCAAAAGAAACTACAAAATCATTCTTTAAAAACTGGCCAAGGCATCAGCTCAGTATTCAACTAATTTATTGGAAGGAAGCCTAAATTCACCAGTCTAATCTTATTTTTGCAGTGTGAGCTCTATTAATGTTTTCCTGGCATAAAGCCTTATTTATTAGGAAATCCACTTCAGATGCTATTATGACATAACTCGAGGGGAAAAAAGTTTACAAGTTAACAATTTTAAATTTATAAACCAAAATTTACACAATAAGGGTGTTGATCTTTTGATGTGCTCTGCAGTGGCCTCAGCTCCTACTGAAGTCAGCGCCTCACAATGGACAAGCAGAATAGAAATAGCTCTGTGTTCTTTTCAAAATAATGTGAAACTTAATTATATTGCCTATACTTACATCAAAGTTATAACCACATTAAATTAGCAACTGGCTTCAATTTACATATTCTATATTCTAAGGGTTAAGCAGCTTTGGAGAAAAGCAAAGCAGCTTTGCAGAAAAGGACCTGGGGGGGGGGGGGTCCTGGTAGACGCTGATTTGTCCATGAGCCAATCATCTGCCCTTGCAGCAAAGAGGCGTAAAGGGCATTAAGAAAAGTGTTGCCAGTAGGTGGAGGGAGGTGATCAGCGCTGGTGACACCAAACCTGGAAAACTGTGTCCAATTCTGGGTTCCTCAGTACAAGAGAGACTGACATCCTGGATAGAGTCCCATGAAGGCCACAAAGATGATTAAGGGACTGGAGCACCTCTCATGAGAGGCTGAGAGAGCTGGGACTGTTCAGCCTGAAGAAAAGGCTTAGGGAGATCTCTCCAATGTAAAGAAATACCTGAAGGGAGGGTGCATAAAGGACAGAGCCATGCTCTTTTCAGTGGTGCCCAGTGACAAGACCAGAGGTGGTAGGAACAAACTGAAACACAGCAGGGTCCTGTCTGAACACCAGGAATGAACTTTTTTACCGTAACCGAGCTTTGGCACAGAGGGGTTGTGGAGTCTCCACACTTGGAGAGATTCAGAAGACAGCTTTTGTTATTAACAGTGACATACCTCCTTCCATGCTGAAAATTAAACCATGGGGAGAGCACAGGCGCAGGGGGAGACACAAAGGACATGGCCCTGAGCAACCCATTTTACAGGACCCCTGGTTGAGCAGAAGGATTGGACCAGGTGACCTCTAGAGCTCCTTTCCAAACTCAACCATCCTGTGATTCTGAACTCTAAAAAAGCCCAACACAGGTGGAAAAAGTACACTGTATTTACCCTGAAACAAATCTGCTTTTGTGTTAATCAGAAATTACTAGCACTGTAGTTATATTTATTACTGAAATGTGACAGACATATATAATCTATAAACAACAAGCATCATTCTTTAAGAGGAAAAGAAAGTGAAAAAAAGGCAATTTCACTAGAGATGGTGAAAATCATGCAGGGGGAAAAAAAGTAGGTTTGGAATGCAAATAGTGTGTATTTTACATGAAGTATCTGCTTCACCCTCATATCCTTTTCTATCTACAAGATGTTTTTCCTTTTTATGAAGTTGCCCAAATACAAAGGAGTAGATTTAGCAAAATTTTAATAATGCAACCAGGTGCATAAAGACAGTGATGGCAAAGGTAACGGAAATTACTTTTGAAACAAGATGCTCTTTGTTCCCATTACAGCACTTAAGATATTTGAAATAGAAATCCTCAAAGACTTTTTTCTTAAGATCATGAAAACACATAAAATGTCAAATTATTATTTCTCCATGTGTAGAAAAATCAAGCATTATTATATATATACCTAGAATGGACAAACGGTTTGTTTCTCTATGCTATGCCATCTGTGGAAGGGAGCATACAGTAATGTAAGACGATTTTATAAAAACTATGTGTAGCACAACCATGAATGCATTTAGTGTTAGTAAAATCCAGAGGTAATAATTTTTTAAAGCAAACTACACCACAGAAGTGCACACACACATTGTACAAAGTCACTGTGTAGCTCTACCTTCTGTTGACAGAGATGTTAACCAGTGCATAAGCTTTGACACTTTCAAAAGTCAATGTTAAAGTTCAAAACCTGTTCCACAGGACAGGACAATTATTGAAGGACTCATGCTGACTAAAATCAAAGGAATACTGTTACTTTAGCTTAATTTTCTTTGGATAAAATATTCCACTCTTCTCCACCAAGAGCTTCTCTCCCATAATATCATTAATCAAATTGCTTTTCCTATGTTATGGGATGGAAATAAAATATGTAATTTATTTTAAAAATATATATTTGATAGTACTACCAGAAACAGCCTTGCAGGAATATGCAGAATATCCTTTTTGGCTATGCCTACGCTAGTACATTCAACAGTGCCAGGGAACGTGTCTCAGCACTCAAAGTTGACTGCCTACACCTTCAAACTGCTGGAACAGCTACCAGTATGGTTTTGGCCCGTGCAAACTAGCACTTTCCCAAACAATTCCTGGGCATGACTTGTGGTCAGAGCAGGCTAGAGACCATTCAATACTGGCAGCCTTAACAAACTACCTTGTTTAGAAGGTTTAAAAGTTTAATAGTATGCATGTGAGTGGCTTTGTGCCAGCTGTTCTCAAGTGTTTTTACAGTCATGTGTAATTTATTAGTATAGACACATACTGTCCAAACTGTGGAGCAATTCTACTTTGCACTGTGCTAGCTTTAGCTATTGTAGCTATCGGAGAGAAAAAACATCCCTTCTTCCTACCCAAAGGAAACTTCAGTTCCATGGGAATGGTGCATACCAAAGTTTACCCTCAATATGCAGCAGCCAGGATCTAGCCTGAACATATCTATTGCAACTCAGGAACTGGGAAGGGCTTCTCATCCCACAGTTTAATACATCTGCTGTGAGATACAGGCCTTTCCAAATCTACTTACAGGTCAGGGAACAGTTACTATCAACAGAATACTGTTGGCATTTAAAGGACTCCTCGGCAGCACAAGAAGTATGACAACTGCTGTTACTCTTACATGTACAGCTGAAAGGTGGATGCTTTGGGTGATGACAGGACAGTGACAGGCAAGGACAAACACTTTCCATTGATCTCAAGCTTCTTAATTCTATGCATCCAAAGAAAACTGTTAGTGTATCTCTGCTGACATATCCCTTATGTCTTCTCAAACTCCTCCATAACTGACAGTATATTTTCTAAGCTTTCAAAACTGAGGATCTGTATGAGTTGTATCACCTCTTCAGGTGCACTTTTGCAAAACTTCCTTGTAAGAATCACAGAATTGCAGAATGGTTTGGGTCAGAAGGGACCTTAAAGATCATCTAGCTCCAAACCTCCTGCCATAGACAGGGACACCTTTCACTAGACCAGGCTGCTCAAAGCCCCATCCAGTCTGGCCTTGAGCACTGCCACAGATGGGGCACTTTAAGCTGTTACAAGATCCAAACTTGTAGTGATGCAACAGATGTGCAGAAGAAGGCAGTCATGCAAATTCTCAGATCAAATTTAGAGGTTCATCACTGTGCTTAGCAATGGTCTTAACCTCTTATTTTCATGACGGTAGTTACTACAAATTCACAAACACAGGGTATCTTAATTCACTCAATTCCTTTTTATTTATATTTATGTACTTATTAAAGCAGGTAAGTGGACAGAAGGAGCAATACACTGATACTATCCAGCTACTGAATGATGAACTTCTAACACTTAAAGAAGAATTAAAGTTTAAATCAAAATTATAATTTTTGACAACTAGAATTAGACACTGAAAACAAGGAACACTGACAACTACAATTTTCAGAGTAGTTACCCAAAACCCTATTAAAATTACTGTCTATCAGATCATGACAAGATGGTTAAATATGAAAGCTTTGTTGACAAACAACATAAAACTTGCTTTCCAACTAGCAGTTACTATGTTAAAGCTTAAGTAAAGCCTTCAGCTGTTTTCATTGAGGAGCTACCAAAACCCTCACAACTTCCCTCAAAACTAAAAAAACTATCACCAAATTTAAATGGTTCAGCTACAGGTCTGAGGTACTGTTTTCAATACAATGAGCTAATTGTCACATGAGACATTACAGTAATATGCCAGACAAACAGTAGGATGTGCTTTAGTTCTTCAAGAGAATACTAATGATTAATGTGTCTCTATTAAAGGTAATTTTATGGCTTTTATTTTTAAGACATGTTCTACAAAAACGGCTTCTTAATATATTAAAACAGACACATCCTTAAGCATTCTTATGATGGCACTCTGAAAACAAGCTAAATACTGAATTCCTGTTATAATATTCCAGTGTATCAAAAAGCTTGTATTTTTCACAGACTCTTCATCAACATAACAAACTGAATGACATAACAAACAACTATGACATACAAGAACATAAGGATCTAAACTCAGTAGTCATAACAGTCAATATTTGACTGTATTTAGTTCTGGAACTTAAAACCTCTACACATATATTATCAGCTTTCCTCAGTGAGGAAAAACTATAGGGTAGAATGTGAACAGATCAGTATCCAGGATGATTTCAACTTTATTTTCAGTCACCAGTCTTTTACAGGCCATGGTTTCTCTAAGGTTAGCATTTATGTGTGTACTTCAAAGCATGATATATATAAGCAGACATAAT
This sequence comes from Pezoporus wallicus, assembly GCF_028554395.1. NCBI lineage: Eukaryota > Metazoa > Chordata > Aves > Psittaciformes > Psittacidae > Pezoporus > Pezoporus wallicus. The sequence continues at coordinate 5,286,929 of NW_026635157.1, forward strand.
ATACACGTAATATAGCTTATTAGTGATTTTAACATCAAAGACAGTTGTCATTTTAGAAGATCAAAGGCTTGATTAAATGGTATGTCAAAATGGCATCATTAGTAGCACCTTCTTAATTATTTAATTTAATACAGGTATTACTTATAATCAACACGTGCACGTATTGATTATATTGATTAATTATGCTGCAATAAAAAACCTCACTGCAATGGTGTGATTATTTAATGCACTGAAAAAATAACTTACTGACCCTGAAGAAGAAATTTTAAGTAAAGGGAACATGTATTAATTACCAAAAATATAATTTAGCAATGCCATCAGGAATATAGGCTTTGTTAAGTATATGAGAACCTCCCCTAACAAGCAACAATATAAATAAAGCCTAATACAGTGCTAGCTCATTGGTCTGATAAAGTCAGACAGGCAACACTAATCATACACTGCAGCAAAGCTTTCATAAACTATTAAACTCTGAGTAACATGGTATTTAGATGAGGTTGATTCTCTTTAAAATTGCTGAACTAGTAGCGCTCAGGTAACGATGACATTATTTCTCAAACTTTTTCCTTTAGCACATGGGAGACACACAGGACACAGCACACTGCTTGTACAGACAATACAAGTGTCACCACCTTACCTGCAGACTGAGCACTGTAAAGGGAAGGATCGCCTAGTGGAATATTCTGAGGAGAAGGCTGAATGGTGTTACTTGTCACTCCTGCAAATCAATATAAAAAATTGGTCTTGGTTTATTTTTATTTATAGACTTTAAAAGTAAGCAGGCATAATATGAAAACAGAAAACGTAAAGCTAATTACTCAATGGTTTTTAAATTAAGCAACTGATAGCTTCCCAATCCTGAAAATTCATAGAATCACACAATGGTTTGGGTTAGAAGGGACCTTAAAGATCATCTAGTTCCAACTCCCTGCCATGGGCACGGATACCTTCCACTCTTAAAGCTGCTTAGAGCTCCATCCAACCTGGCCTTGAACTCTTCCAGGGATGGGGCAGCCACAACTTCTCTGGGCAAACTGTGACAGTGCCTCACCAACCTCCCAAGAAAGATTTTTCTACCCTAATTCTACCCTTTTCAGCTTAAAATCATTTCTCCTTTCCTGTCACTACATACTCTTCTAAAACATAATTTTAAAACCTCATTTCAGACTGTTTTATAAATTAATACAGAAGTATTTATAAGCTGTCACTGATTCTATCAGTACAGTTTCTCACAGAATTTTAATTAAAAAAACAGGAAAAGCCTAGTCCAAAAGATACTTGTTATCCTAGAGTAGTAAGGAAGACCTGCTAGATAAGAGTAGGAGTAAGCTTTTATATTTGAACTTTAAATTCTGCCTTTTAATATCAGATCCTCCATTATTTTAAAGTATCATGCCTGCCATCTCACACTTAAAACTGTCTCCTTCCTAATTCCTTCAAAAACAATTGGTAAGAGTCAAAAAGCCAGCCATACGTAAAAGAGAAATGGTGATGCTAGAATAAGAAACAGCACTTTATGTTGGGAAGCATTCCTGTATTTGCATCCACATTTCAGATACTCTCATTTGCGCTGATCCAAACGTACATTTTTGCAGTATGTTCAGAACAAACAAGACTAATATAATTTCTTTCTACAATATATGCTTTGTAGGAAGATGGTTTAGCCACACTATCTGTTATTTCATGGAATGACTGATAGAGTTAAAACTATGCAATGTAAAGAATTCATATATTCCAACACGGTATCTATTCCATAATTTTCAGATGTGGTAAAAACGAAGAGCTAAACATTTACCTAGGCTGACTGTAAAAAACAACACTCTCCCAATCCCAGACCCAAACAACCCCAGCTATCTGAAGGATTTCCCTTTGATAAAGCTGAAAAGAGTGAGCATGCTGAACTTTTTGAAGGGGGAAGCATTTTTAAAATGAGAAAGTAAAAGAAAAGAAAGGGCTGTGTTACAAAAACATCTCATATTTTCTATAATATAAAAATGTATCTGAAAAATTAAATGATCATCAAGACTGAAATCAAGAGCTTTTAATGTTTTTAGTCTTATGAAACATCATTATAAAAAAGGTAACATGAGGTGAAAAAATTATATTCACAAACAATTTAATACAACTTTTTCCTGTTTTTTTGTTTTTGTTTTTTTTTTAAACAGCAACTTGTGAGGAACCTTGGATTTTTAAGGACTTTGTTTTGGTCCAAAAAATGACACAGAATAGGAAGGACATAGGAGCCAGTATGTTTAACAACAGGGATAAAATTTCCATTAATTATATTTTTTGAAGTCAATCACACTGAAACAGTTGCATGGGAAAAAGAGCATTAACCAAATAGAAAAAAGCATGAATGGTGCATCAGGCATGTACCATTAGAGCATTGCTGTAACAGTTTCAACATTATGTTGGATACATTCCCACAAAGAACAGCAGTTTATCTGCACAGGGAAAGCTAAATATGAAACATGAAATTTCATCTATCAAGTGAAAGACTCAAATACTGCTTTACAGTATAGATGTTGCAATGCATTATTCTATAGAAGAAAAAACCATTCTGTCTGCAAGAACACTCATTCGTTCAGTTCATACACCTCTTCTGGCAAAGTGCTCCAAAATACGAATTAAATATTTTAAAAAACAGAAAAACATAAAAAATATTCCCAATGGCATTTTCACAATGTTAATTTATAAAGTTGCCTCTGCTATAGAACAACTGTATTATTTTACTTAATATGTAATGAAAAGAGGGCTAGAATTTGGCTCTCAATAACGGCATGGATTTTTGGGTGTGATTTAGACATACCTGTGTTATGAGGTACTTCAGCTGGAGTGTTGGCTGGTGCATGGGCACCTGGTGGTATATGTACGCCAGTGTAATTACTAGTTGCTTTGTTGTTGCCTTCATATGTAGATGACGATGTTGGTTGAGTTGTTCCACTATGGAGAGAAGATGACTCTGCTTCTTCCTTTTCAACATCTGCCAAGATGACACAAAACAGGAATTACTATATACAAACACTTGTAAATTTAGGCTTCTTTTTAAAGCCTCCTTTCAAATTTTTTTTAGTAGAAAAATTGCTACCGCAATGTTATATAAAACATTTATCAACCCAAACCACCTACAGTTGATTTGAGAAAGTAAAAAAGCAACATACCATAGGATAGAGATCTAGGAACTCACATACTTTCAAAGCTCTCTTCTGTTTAAATTGAAGGATCATCTCATTACTGGTCTGAGTAAGCAATCTGTCTCTTTAGGACAATCCCTTATACTTCCATGTACTGCATCCACAGTAGTTGAACAAGATACTACAAATATGCAGTAACCTATACTTTAATATATACATGAACCAGAATATGGAAAACTGTATTTGCCTTACAAACTCTTTGTAAAAAGAAAGACAGTGCCAATCCTTCTAGTCCATATCAATTAAACAAACCACAAAGAAATAACAAAAAAAGGAACTTTGGGAAAGTAATACTGAACAAGAAAACTAAATGCAGCTTAGCCAAGTCATAACTGTAGCTGAACAGTTAGAGTACATAATGCACTATAAAAATAATGAGGTTCACAATATCCCATAGAGTGTGCAAAGAACATAGGTGTTATTTTTCTATCTAGTTACATTCTTAAGGTTCTGCTCTAGATAATTCAATGCAGTTTTGAAGACTAATTGTCCAATTTTAGTATGCTAACAATCACGTTAATTTAGAATACGGCTGATTTCTGCTCCTTAATTTGAATTTATCTCTGTTTTTAAAAGTTACTTTTCTTTGACTATGTAAGTACCCATCTATGCCAATAATATCAGGTGAAACAAACAGTTTCAGGAATGGCGTTGTTAACATCCAGTTCTTGAAAGGGAGCAAAATGAATATAGGAGCACAAAACTTGTATTCTGTCTAGATCTGACAAAAGATGTTGTTTATGAAATCCACACTGATCTTCAACTATACAAGATGATGTGCTATGCAAACACCTCTACTACTTAATAACAAAACAGCTTACTATCAACAATATTACTAATACAAATGTATTGATTTTTTTTTAAATTGATATTAATTTTTTTCTTTGTAAGGTCCTATTCCTCCCAGAAGTAGTTAAGGTACTAGCTTTACAAAATACTACTAATTCGTAGTATTATTTACTACAATTAAAGGCTATAATGCAGAGTAAAATCAACAGTATTGTCATTAGGACATATTTACTGGACTTTAGAAAATGCACAGTTAAAGATTATATTTTTATTTTATATTGCAAAGCTGTATTAATTTACTTTAATTCAGAATATCTACATACTAATACACAAATCCCTCAAATCCACAGTTTAATACCAAGAATCTTTATTTAAAAGTATTAAAAAGCAAAGAAACCTAGAAGTGAAATTCCGCCAGGCATGTCAAGCACTGCTAGCAAAATTTAATATAAAAACACAAAACATAGTTGGTTTTGTATGTTACTGTTGTGAATACTACTCTGACTTGCTGCAACCAATAATTCAGGCTGTAGTTTTATATGAAGCTACCTCTGACATATGCAAACAAACATATGGCAGATTTCTGGAAGGCAAAGGATAGTTTAAAGTGCCAGGTTTTTTCCTTTGCTGTATTTTTTGCTAGTGAGTCATACTGCAATATCATGTGGCTAACATGCATGGAAGTAAAACCGAATGTGTTAAAACTGGCAAGAAAAGAGTGAGATTCAAAAGCAAACACAGGATACATGTCCTTCTAAATAACAGCATAATGATAGTAATAAGCACTGGTTAAAGGCTGTATTTTTAAGTGGGTTTGGTGCTAACAAAAAAAAAAAATTTTCAGAAAATCAAATTTAGTTTAACAAAAATCCAGACCACATTTGTGCTGTCTGAAAGCTGCCCAAGCTTACTTGTAACACTGTTATCAATTACTTATATCTTGGTCAAACCGTAGGCAAAAAAATTGGATTTTCCATGTTGGGCATCTGCCTGAAGCTACTATGTGGAAAAAGCTGTTGTAACAATTATTAAACTGTTTTTGAGAATGAAGGAGTGGGAGAAACCATGCTTTCATTGTACTAATGACCTCAACTAAGAGAAATTACCTATAAATTCATGCCCAGACTGAAACCATTAATGCATTTACTTATTTATATTGCCTCCTGCAGCTTCCTGTTGCCCTTATCTGGCTCTTCAGTCCCATTCTGATTTCCCTCTCTCTGCACCAGGACTTCATATCCTGTATCTGAAAACTCTTCCCCCATACTTCTGTCTTTCACTACCTCCCAATCTCGTCTTTCAAGACATTTCCAGTTTCAGCTCCAAATGTTCTCACTGCATAGAGTTCATGGTCTCAAGTCACTCCTGCATAAGCGCAATGCTGTACGCAACACTGGCCATGGAAGATATGAACTCAAATGGTTAAAGCCTGGCAATGTCATAAAAAAAAAAAAAACCCAACCAAAAAAAAAGCGTTGTAAGTGCTGACCACCCTTAATAACAGTGCTTGTAAGAGGCAAATTCACAGAAGGGTGATATACTTTTTAATCAGACATATGCATCAAAAGACCAAGCTCAACTGTTTGATTTGCTCATTATGCAATTGGTAAATGTTAGGTCGTATTAAACTTAAAAGTAGCTTTGTTTAAATTAACTTTTCTTGGGTGTTTAAAGTGCTCAAATGTCATCAAAGCATTGTAAGTATTCTTTCTGCAAAGTAAATATTTAAAATATTCTTTATCAAAGATTAAAGTATCAGAATAATTTTGAGATACGTGCTTGCAGTATTTGTGAAGAGTTTTTTAACAGTCGTGCTAAATAGAAGTATTTCAGACTGCTAGAAAAGAACGCATGTCAACAGACCGGTTTTAAGTTCTGTGGTTAGAACATCCATTACGTTCTTGAAAAACAGATTTTTTTTTTACAGGGAATGGGAACGAACACCAGAAAAATTAGGAGAACTAATTTCTCATAAAGCAGCAATAACCTAGAATTTACAGTTCCTTGCAATTTTCCTAAGGATGCTGAATACCAGGCTGTGAAACAGTGACATAATTGTTTCACATTCAGTTTCAGCTCCAGCTGAGTTTCTTGTCTTGGAACCTCATCAGCCTTTGTGCTTGCATTCCAGCATAATGAATCCATGCACTCTTCAGATTTTTCCTCAGAGCTGCAGTATACCCAGACTATCTGTTTCTTTGGGTTTCAAATTTTTTTAATTTATTTATTGAAGGCAAGACTTCATGGAATAAAGCCAACACCCCTGTCCCCATAACCAACTGCCCAAATATACTTTCATATAAATAAGAGGATTCTCAAAGCTTAATGGCATTTTCTTGTCTAGTTTAAGGAAGCACTGATTATGCCTTAAATTCAGCAGGGCAGAGCACTAAATTTAAAACCAGAGCCCTCCAGTTCTCTGGACACCTATTTTTAAGGAGTCCAGAGACTTATAAAAGTAATCAACTAATTTTAATTTAAAAATATTCTTTCGCATTCTTCTGAACTGCTTCACTTTAGCTTGAGATGTTCCTAAAAGATTTACAACTTAAGGTTTTATTGAAACACTGCTTTATAAAAAAAAAAATAAAATATATATATATGTGTATCTTTTTCCACAACATGGAGTAATGGACTAAAAAAATCCACCAATCTTTCATACACTGTTCTTTCTACTAGTTGGGACAAAAGAGGTTTCCTAGAATTCTGTAATATAAATTTAAAATATGTATTATATATTGCAACGTAAGTGGTGACATTTAACATATTTTACTGCGGCTATACCGTAACCATTTAGGAACTTATTAATATTTGAAATTGTCTTTTTTCTTTTCCATTAGTAAAAAGTCTTGTTGAATGACCCAGGGCTAATGCTAAGTGAACTTTATGTGTACTCTAGAACTTGTATTCCAACTGCATTAATAAATCAAGCATGTAATTTTAAGGTTTCCATCCTGACAAAAGCTTCCATAAATTCAACAGCAGAGCTGCATAAAGCATGCCTATGTTACTGTAAAAACATCTCCAAGAGTTACAGTATGGTTTTCAAGAATCACAAAGAAAATAACACTTTGGAAAAAAACGGTAATTTGTCAAGCTACAGTGACCAAATTTCACACTGTTTAAACAGACTTTTTCCACTTGGAAGGGGAGGAAGAAAATGAGCAAGCAGAAAGGAATGGGGAAGGTCCAGTCATATATTTGAACAATGCTGCTTTTCTTCTCATGATGCACAAAGACAGAACTGACACATTTTTTTACTGATTCTTCTATTAGAAATAATTTGCATAAAATTTTTGTCTTGGTTGTGTAAAGCATTATGGAAACCTACCCTAAAGAGTTAATTTCCAAAAATAAGTGTGGAAACCACTCATTTAATTCTTTGGAAAACAGAAGTGTTGTTTCTTACTACATGAAATACAATTAAAAAAAAAAAAAAGATATTGCCAAATTACAGATATTGCAGGCTCCCTATCAACAAGGATGATTAAATTTTGGATCACTCAGCATTTGTGTCCCTTTCAAACTGCATGAAGGCACAACTTGGTAATGAAAACAAGGTCTTCACCAATTCATGCTACTGCTTGTAATGACCTGCAATGAATAGTAAGGATTTGAGTGAAGTCTGAAATCCACTTTTCCTCCTATAACAGTTTCTTTTGCAGCCTTGAACAAGTCAGTTACCTTTACCTCCACTTAAAGAAAATGAAGAAAGCTTACTTTCACATGATCAGGTGAGCTTTGTAAATAACCACACTATGACAGAGACCACTAAAGAGGACTCACTTAAAGCTAGAAATATTTAATTGGGTTATTCATTACATTCACTATAACAATAGATTTTTTCCTGCATGTTGTCTTTTCCGTTAAATCATTAGACTAGTGTTAATTAGATTTATAAAGATGTGACAATGTTTGCAAGTGGAGTTGCACTGTAAATCTCTCTTGCTACAGGTGCACCAGCAGTTAAGAAAATTGCCTTGAAAGAGATTGTATGTTGAAGAAGAAACTAGTTTGCCAATGCTTCACTTCATAAAACTCTACAAGGTGTCTCTGTTAGATACAAGCCAAACTCTACAAGTTAGATTTCTCTCTTCTGCACTGCAGATTCTTTTTATTTGAAGAAACTGTATTATTATTAAAAAAAAAAGTATTATTAAATTCAAGCCTGAGTAAAGATATAAGCAAGCATCAACTTAAGGGATACTTAAGTGATGGCTTGACAATTCAAGCCATTCAAGCCATACTAGCTCAGAGGAAAATTTCAAATCATTTAATGTTCTTAGTTGTTTCATTAGGTATGTGAAGAATTACATGTAAAGGTTATTGTCTTTGTGCTGAATTGGTCAGTTTCAATTCGAGTAAGGAAAGCATCCATTCCAAAGACATCTTATTTCCGTAAAAGATTCACATGTAAATTTTTATTTTAAGCTTCTGCACTGACTGGGGAGGAAAATGAAGAGACACCTTATTTATGAAACTGATTACAATGAAAAGGAACTGTGAAATGCAAAATAAATGAAACATAAAGCATTAAGAACAGAAAAACTTCATACAACAGAAAAGTAAATGGGTGAAAATATTCTGAAAGTTAATTTAACAATTACATACCATTATGATTTTGATATATTTCAGAAATTAGTATTTTTTGCTTACATTTTGTTTTTATCAATAACTGAAAAGCATGATCAGTTTATACAAAAAAAAAATCATATTGTTACCTGTTTTAGTCAGCAGTTTAACAGAAAAAGTTTTGTATGTGATTTCATTTGACTATACAAAAATTTGACATATATGAAGTCTGTGATTCTATACTTTGGAAGGAGAGTAAAATTTGTAAGGATTAGAAATAATATGGTAGATCTGGATTGATTATTTTTAGTAAAACGACACATAATCAAAGAAGAGAACAGAGCTGTCTTTCTCAAAATAGGTTAGGATGTGATCTATGTGCTCTTGTAGGAGAGAGTCTACTTAGTATGTGTTCTGTTAATTCATGGAGAGGGTAGCTTGCGTCTGCTCACAGTGGTGGTGTCTTTTTTTTTAAAAGCACTAAATGTGAAAGGTTTGGATGCCCCTAAAGTTTTTTACTGAAGAGCTAAGACTTTTATAGTAGCAGCAAAATTTAGACAGGTCTGAGCACACTAAATAGAAGACAGTAAAAGTCACAATTTGGAAGGCTTAAAAATAATTGTTATTGGCAAGTGGCTGTCCTTGGAAATTACCATGTTTTATTTAACAGTTAAGGATGTAACTTCAAGGAATCCTGCATAGGAAAGTCAGGTAGCCAGACAAGCAATAACTAAAAACATGAGGAAAAGGGGGATGAGTGAGAAAGTGGTAAGACATCCAATCTAAACAGAGTAGGCCATAAACCTACTGAAAACCACATTTTATATAGTGAGGAAGGGGTTGTCTCACTATGAGGTGTTTGCTTTGAATTGAATTCATCTACAATCGATCAATTTTCAACTCCTATTTAACTTCTGAGAAAGGATAAACTGGTAAAGGCATTGTAACTATGCAAGAACATTTAAAAGAAGGACTGTGGGTAGCATTAAAGAAATGTATGGTTCTGGCCCAAAGGTGGCAATGCCTTCTTAGAGTAGCTATATTCAAAATAATAATCTCCACTACAGAGGTACAAAAAAAAAAAAAAGTAAATCAAACAGTAATGTCCAATAAAAATAACAGCAAGAGGAGCATAAAGAAAAAGCAGAATGCTTCCTGTAGAGTGCTCCCTAAAGAACTGTCCATACCAGCGCTTCAAGTCTTGGCCCAGCTATCCACTCTTTTAAAAATAAAAGTGAAACACATACCAAAGCTCTCCCCTTCCATTCCAATAGGCCCAGGCTGAGGAGTCTCTCCGTTCTTCAAGCAGTTATGAATGTATGCTGCCTTCCACCTAGCATACTTCCTGTGCTGGGCGTTCTGGGGAAAGAAAAAAGGCCAGCCATTTTAATCACTCACTTCTGAAAATTAATGCATTCATAACAGAAATACAAGTAGGCTTTCCACCCTGAGAAGAGATTATAAAACTAAACTGCTTTCTCTGCTATCACTTGACACCCCTTTAAAAATAAACATGTGCGAAATTAATTGGTGAATTAAAAAGAAAAAATATAAAAAGAACAGCTCTCTCAGCATGCAACTAAAATGCGGAGATATTTAATGAGTGCAGCACGTCAGAAAAAGGAAATAAATTACACCAGGACCATCTAGTGTGAAAGGTGGAGCACTGTGTTGCAATTACTGATATAAAATAATAAGGAAAACTTCCTATCTCCATAAACTTACATGATTATTACCTTTAGATTTAAATATTTGAAACTTAAAATGCTACTCCTGCTGACCAGTAATACAGTCTAATTACATTATCTTAGATTTTAAAAATGTATTTAAAAGCATGAATACAGAAAAGCTGCTGCAGTTGCAGATTAATGTGGTGTGTGTGGTATTATAGGACATGCAATATTTTGATTTAGTATCTTCAAAACATGGCTAAAAATCAGATGAAGGACTTTAGCAATACATAAACTACTACACAGAGCAAGGGGTATGATAATAACAGCTTTAATAAACTGTTAATGTCACATTTAATAGTTCAGTTATTAGAAAAAATATTCATACCTATAAAAATTGATTATATACTGTTGGTCAATACAATTTTTTGCCAACTCATCTTCTGAAATAGCACTGCATTTGTTTCATACTGACACTTTAAAATTGGAAAAAAAGTGGTAGTAACTTCAGTACTTGAAGAAAATCAACATGATTTTTCACTATTTTCAGTTTATGGGAAAAATTATGAAGGAAAAGCATTTTTCACCTGGGTTTTCATAAATTCTTCTTTTCACAAAACATGAGTGATTGAAATAAATGCCAAGAGTCTCAACTATTTTGAGATTTTCCATTTTTTTTTTAAATATACTTTACTGTTCTCGGGTACAACCTTAATATGTCAAAACATCAAATGATTGTTCACTTTTTATCTCCTGGTACTGTTAGAATAGTATCCAGGAAGAGTTCTCAACTGTTACAAGAAATCTTAAACTGATTATGCAAATAAAATACTTTGTCAAAAGTTGTAACAGACATAACCAGCTCTGCCAGTTACAAGCTAATACATTTCAAGGAACAAGGCTGAATATAAACACAGATGAGACACGTGGAAGGATGAGTAATTTGGCCAAGTGAACAGCGCAGGTTGGTAGCAAGTTTCACATCAACTTCATCACCTGTAAGGTACTGGTGAACTGAAATTTCCACATAACACCCAAGCACGTAAGAAGAAAAATATCTGTAGATTACCTGCGTGGATTCAGACACTGTAAGACATAATCAGCACTTACACGATCAGCACTTGCCGATTTTGTCTTAGATTGTTTACTGTCATTGCTGTATCTCATTTATTTTTCCAGGTATTTCAACCTTCTTTTAACAAGAAGCAGTAGCTTTCTCTATTTTTTTTTAATTTGCTGTAAGTTACTGACTATATTATGATATTTTCAAATTGAGCTTCTCAGTTAATTTAGCATTTTCAATTTTCAAAACAAGGAGTACTTTATTAAAAGTATGTGCTCCTCTCTATTGGAGATTAATTCTTCTATTGGGCATGAATAACAGAGAGCAGTTAACTACACATCTAACAGAAAATTTTGGTTTAAAATAGGCCAAGAGATTATTCTGGTGAACTTAATAAAAGTGTTCCAATTCTGGAATATTTGTTTGAGTGAAAGACTACCTACCATGAAGAGCACTGGGTTAGTTACTTTAGTAGATTTTTTTTTCAACTAAAACATTCATGTGTTAATGGCCAGATAGCAAGACATTATTTTATGAAATAAATCTACATTCTTCAAACTTAACATATCACCTTTTAAAAGCAGTGTTTGTTTCAATGGCAAAATATCTATTCTAACTAAAACTGTACATGATTCTACCTCAGTTATTAGCACTAAAGTTCTTGCTTGAGGGAGAAAAAAGGTCGAAAAAGCCAGGAACCTTTCATCTTTTTCCCTATAATAATTTTTACTTGCTCAATGTAATATATGCATCCCACCGTAATCATCACAATTTGAATTTCTAACTGGCACCTAAGTCATGAAGCATCTTCCAACAGATAATGGTGTCTAATATTTCATATGTAATTTCTTCAAAATACTTAGCACAATTACAATGACTAACACATATCTGACAATATAATTAGAAGTTATATTCTTTGAAGTTTATATTCACAAATTATAAAAACAACTGTAAGGAACGAACCAAGTAATTTGCACCTGTTAGGAAAGGCAATCAGATAATACATTGACATCCCCACCACTTACCTCTTCAGAGAGCTCCCCAAATACTGTTAGAACATCTATCAGGAGACTTGCAGTATAAAAGGACTTTATCATGTTTCTGGAAAAATTAAAACATTTCACTAACTTGGTAATGTCAGTCTCTCAGGATCACATTTTTAGAAGCTGTATTTTAGACCAAACTGGCTTATTTCAAACCAGACATCACTAATTTTACTCTTTTTTTATTCTGATGTTACAGAACTTACTTCACAATGTTTAAATTTAGCAATGCATTGACTAGTCTCCTGGCTGCTGTAGTAACTGCTGTAAATCAAACCACATAATGTATCATCAAAACTATTCTAATATCAGAGGACAGAAGAAACATTCTATGATTCTGTAACATGCTTGATGTTAAGCTCCCAGTTAGCCTGGGGTTTTTAAAGGCTTGCCAGTAGGTGAGCAACCACTTACAGAAGACAAGAATGAGGATGCTAGTTAATGTATGAAGTTAGAGACATACCAGTAGTAACAAATTTAGTTTTCTGAAAGATATAAATTAATGCATTAAAGCCCAATTCTTGTTTCGAGTGAAATTAAAGAGTGTGGATATTCAAATTTCCTGACCGGTATCTTAATTCAGACAACAAAACCAAAGATTTTCACCTACTTATGAAATTGCCCAGCTCTGTCTTCATTGTCTGCATACAAAAACATTTTCAAGGCATAATTCTCCACATGAGCAGAACCAACAATGTCCTGAGTAATTGCTTCATTATCACCAAATTGCTTTTTCATCTTAAGAACATTGAAAAAAAGACAGTTACGTTATTAGATCCTAGCAATTCTGCAACAGAATTCAAGTACAAGAAGCTGCTGATTTAAACAAAGCGAAGTACAGTTTAAAAAAGAAAAAGCATACACTTCAATTATTTATTTTAGCTCTGAATACTTAAAAAAATTCCAAACACCAAAAAAAAACCCACCAAAAAAACCAAAACAACACAAAATACTTCAAACCAAAACTCAAACCTTTAAAATAAACACAACTACAATACTGTGAAGGAATAGCTACAGATATTTTTGCCTTTATTATTAAAAAAAACACAAAAAACAAGCACTCTGAAGCCTGTATCAGGATTCCACACAGTTCAACTGATACAGTAAGGCATGCTTTATAAACATACTGTAGGTCAGAGCGACCATCTGTCTTCCCTCTTGTAAGGCATTTCACTGCAGTTCATTACATTTTTCTAAGTCTAAGCCCTACCTTGAGCAGACTAGTGACCTACAGATTTACCAGAATTTTCAGTGTAAGCAGTGCACTGTAGTGCAAAGACCTCTTTTCAAAGACGTTACAAGGATACTCAGGTTTCCCAATAAAAATCAGTAAAGCAAATAACCCTGTAACACAACAGGTGGATTTACAGCTTCTGAATAGGCCTACTGTTTCTGTATAAGGAAATCTCAGGTTATCCTTACAGAACAAAAACAGGAACACTGCATGATACTAACCTGCAGCCTTTATTTTGCTGAGATATTTAAACACAATCCCTGAATGGCAGTTCTTTCTCACTGTGCATGTGAAGAATATTTAATCATGCAAGCTGCATTTCCATATTTTTCAGATTGCTGCCAACTTTTTAAAACACAGAATGTTGCCAGAAAAGTTATTTGATTTCAGTAGTGAAATAGAAACTTTCCAAATACAACTTCAAATTTGAAGAGTTTTGTCAAACTCATGCTCCACGTATTTTTCAAAATATATTTGTTTTACAAAGTGTAATTGTTTTTCTTGTGAGTGTACCACAATTTGTAAGTTGCAAGATATATAACTGAAATGAAGCACTACATTAAATTGAGTAAGAAGATTATTTTTGTGCGTGTATATATACATTTCACCAGCCTATATATACACCTTACACTTAGAAAATAACCTCATACTGTTCTTGATCTGATGTTCAATGGACATGATTTCAAATGCTCAAATGAGTGTTACATATACTTCTAAAAATATTGATGTTAACAAAGTTGTTTACTTTTGAAATTACCCTTCACACAATCTATGCATCAGTACAGCAATGCTGAGTTTTTAAATGATGGTTGATAATTTGAACCTAAAAATCAAGCACATTTGCTTTAGTTTTACCACAAACATTTAAGTGAAATAGTTATCTACTGGAAAAGCAAAACAACACAATTATACATACAAGTATTTCTGACAGAAACATACATTTGGGACACAAAATCACTCTCATCTATTTGGAATATTATTAAGCTTCTTGCTAAGAACACATCTGGTTATCTTCCAGATATATCTGCACTGTTTTATTCTTGGCAACAATGATGTTTAGTATTGTTTGTAAACTTCTCTCTTAACATCTAAATCAACTGCAGCAACACACAGAAAGCTGTGAGACACATTTTGGGCAGAACTACAGCACACCTTTGTGCCCCTGCTGGTTAAGGGCAGACTGAAAATGGCTGCTTTTCCTGCAGGTGTCCAACCTGTCAGTATACCCAAGCTTCCTAGCTCCCAAAATTCTGTATTATATCTGCTTAGAAGTGCTCTCTCCATCCTTCAACCACTTGGGTACATAGAAGGAACTTCAGTACCTAAGCATCAGTTGTCACACAGCCAATTTTACCAGCAACTGAAAGGTGAAACCATATGGTTTTGCTGCTTTTCTAGTCTTTCAAAAATTGAAGCAAAGAGAACATTGCAGACAGACCAGTTGCTGAAGTACCACAATGGATCAAATAGATTTTAACAATCCTAAGGAAATGAAGAGCAAAATCTTCTGGAGTTTTAATCTCACCTCTCTTCCCCTTTGAACATGAAAATCAGATTCATTAAAGATGTCAAAAATTGATGAAATAACACAATGCGGAGTCACTGTACACTGGATTTTCCACTACTCCGATTTTCAAATCATAGTTAAAACATAGCAAGAGGTACAAGGTATGAAAAAAGACAAATGGGTCACTCTGATTTTCAAATCATAGTTAAAACATAGCAAGAAGTACAAGGTACGAAAAAAAGACAAATGGTTCACATTTTGGGGTGTTTTCACGAAGAATTGAAGGCTATTGCACCAGTTTCACACAAACTCTTCAGGCATGCTCTAACTAGATTTTGGATGGAATCTTAATACTGAATACAAAAAGAACTGCTGCTTCATTTTTCAACATTACTTTCTGCTTGCAAATGAGCACTTAAACCTTCAAGGCTACTGAAAACTACAGTATGTGAACATAAACAGCTCCTGGAACTTCCACTGACCATCTGTACAATGCCTTTACCTTTCTTTAACTCTGTTCTGTTTCAGGTTGTTTGCTTTTAATACTATCAAGTCCACTCAAAAGAGCATGACATCGCTATCTCTTACCCACACAGATAAGACTGTGCTTACAAAAAAGCATAGTATAAGGTCCCCAATCTCTAACAAGAGAACTTTATGTAACTTCAAAAGTATCTTTATCTTTTAGAAAATGTTAAAAAAAAACCCAAAACCAACAACAAACAAAAAACCCAAACAAAACCTAAAACTCAAACCCCAGTCCTTGTGTACAACAGTTCAGGTCAAAAAATTTTAATAGCACCCAAAGACTAGGCTAGCCTGAAGTCTTCTAGAATACTGGTATTTATTTTGTAATGAATTATTATTTCCCAGGAGAATATGTATGAATAAAGTATCATGGCAAATGTCTGCTATATAAAAATCTGTTATGTTTGTGCATGCATATGTACATATAAACATGCGTATAGTTTTATCTCCTTTCAATCCTTCTGCCAATTTATTATACACAGAATGCCTGCATAGAGAATAGCTGCATAAATGACTGATGAAAGAGAAAAGATGGTATTTGCAGAAGCTTACATAAAAATGAAAGTAACACTGTGAACCATTTTAGAGGAAAGCAATAAATTGTACTTACAGCTTCCAACTGGTCCATAAGTTTGGATAAAAATTTACGGCATTCTGGGGTTTTACTATCAATCTTCATCCCTGTTTGCATTGCATACAAACGACCTTTAAAGGAGAGAAAATACACAAAAATCCAGAAGTGATTATCTAAGGCAAAACCCACAGGCAAACAAAGCAATGCTTCCCACAACAAATCTGAAAGACAAAATCATCTTGTGTTTTAACACAAGTACTATTGCACTACTAGTGAGCAATGACAGTGAAATCTAGATATATTCAGTCTTGCAGAGATACTGAGAGATATTTTTCTAAGATTCATGCTTTATTTTTCTTGATGAGTACTCCTGATTTCAAATTGATGCTTGTATCACTATTATGCAATATTAAGTGCTTTTGTAAATAATCACCACCCTTGTTTGCAACTCTCAAATGGGAACTTCAAGTCAATTTTTATCCCTAATTATACATGAGTAATTTTTTTATTACTTACATACATGCGTAGAGTGTATGAATATATCTCAAAAATGGAACTCCATGTAGCAAGAACCAGTCAGCAGTAACTCCATTTATTAAATGGAGTTAAGCATCTATTATTTCATTTATATGTATATATAGCATCAAAAGACACAAGACACAAACCGGATCTTTAAATCAGACAAGACAGATTTTACTAAACTTTCCTAGCAAATAAAGTCGCCATTTTTTTACATGATCCTGAAAATTAATGATTAACAATGATTAGTAACTTCTAATTAAAGTTACCTTTTTACTACCAAAAATCTATGAATTTTAGATAGGCTCATGGCAGAATTTTATATGCTTCAGAAAACAGTGGATAAAATCAAATAATTATATACTAGGATTAACATACAGAGAAAGGAAAACGGAACAAAAGCATTCAGTAACCAAATACAGGACATTTTTCACAAGAAAGTCATTTTACTAACTGTCACTTCTGACCCTTGAGGGAGTCCTACAAAACACTTCCAAATGCAGAGCTTAAGAACTGTAAGATGCAACTCTACCAAATATTATCATGGGGTGGTTATCATGGCATATCACAGTGTCCTTCTCCCTGGAGGATGCAGAGGTCTGCAAGTGATTCTTACTTGCTTTGCAGCTTTAGCATTTCTTTCCTTACAAGCCTCAATTCATACACTAGAGATAGTCTTTTCCCTTCAAATTATCTCAGTAAACAAGAATATATAACACAGTTGCTTTCAAACTGCTCTTATGCTGATGTCTGCTGCAGAAGGCAGCATTATATGCCCACAAGCTGCCCTTTCCATCTATTATCAGTTTGTCTAATAAAATTAGATCGCTTGATACAAAACTTAACCCAGGTTCTGCTGGTGAGTGTGATAACTCATTTCTCTGGATTTTAAAATTAGTATTTCATGTCCCATATACACTGATTATTCAAAACAGACAAAAGTGTACATTCCTTATTTGAGAGTGCAAAGCTGACAAATTTTTGAATGTTAAAACTGTTGGGTTGCCCAATCATTTAAATACTCCCTAAAATAATAAAAAATGTACTTGTGCCCTTCAACACTTCTCTACTTCCACGTTTACAATTTACTAAACAACCTAGCACCTTTATATTCAAGTTTTCAGTAAAGAACAACCAAGTAAAAGTCAACTCTGAGTGAAACTTCAGGAATGATAAAAGATAGGGCCAACTATAAGTGACCATGACAGGTGAAAGACAATAATTTTATCAAGAAAATGCTATGTAGATTCCATGCTATGTAGGTTTCATGAAGTGACAGCACTAATATTAAGCTAACTACTGGTAGGTACTCTTAAACCCACACCTTATTTATCTTCAGGATGCTGACACGTTAATATTAAAAATTATGAAACCAGCACATGCGAAGTTTAAAATACATTTCAAAGAAGTCCAAACACAGAAAGATAAAGATTTGTGTCTAAGGCACTATAATTTAAGTCTACTGTCAATTAAAATATCATCATCATATGATGAGGTGTCAATGCTTATAATCTTAAGCTGATTTTTAAGTACATACTTGACTGTAACATCCCTGAACACATTTCATGGTATGATTTAATAAAGTAAAATTTATGAATTAACATAATGGATGCTAGGCCTATGGGCCATCTAAATCAGTTTGTTAGACAGATGCAAATATCACATATTTTTTAGAGGAAAGTAAATCAATTTTAGACTGTTATGAGTTAGAATGACAAATTCAGAATACCCTTGGTCGTTACTGGATATAGATTTACCTTACTTGCTGAAGTATGCATCTTCATATCTCTTCCACAATTAATTTAAATAAAGAGAACCCTGTTTCCATATAAACAGGAATCTTTCAAATGTTTAATCATTAAAAAATCTGCTTATTTATAACTTATTCTTGTGTTATTCTGGTTCTGGGGTTATTTTGGTGTTTTGTTTTTTTTTTTTTACATTCATTTCAAATATATTCATTTAAATAGTGAAAGCAAAATAAGTTTTTTCCACAATAATATCCAAAGGGGTGTATTTACAGAACTGTTACATCTCTATGCTTTGTAGGCAGCCCCACAATGCCAGTCCTTTCCCTTCTGAGGATTTCAGAGACTGAGAAACTCAGGTTTAGTGGTGGACTTAGCAGTCCTGGGGTAAAGGTTGGACTTGATGATCTTAAAGGTCTTTTCCAACCTGGTTGCTTCTATGAGTCTATGACCCCTTCAAACACTCCAAAGGTAAGGCATAAGCTCTTCTTTCATTCTCAAATAGGTGGTGATTAAGAAAGAATACAATATTTGTGAAAATTACCACTGACAAAGCATCAACACCTAGTAGCTTTCAGTAATGAAAGAGCATCTGTCTCAAATACCATTGATAAAATAAACTGATTATAATGAAATACATGGAAACCCACAGTCATAAAATGCAAACCATATCCTACCAGTCAAAATCTCTTGCAATGTCAGTTTCAATTGATGAACTGACAATAGTGAAGTAAAGTATACTTCCCAGAGTTTGAAACTCACCAGTGATAAACAAGGTTTTATGTATGTTTAAGTAAACTTATTTACTCAGTGCTGCTGTAGACAAAAAAGGGGCTTGGGGGTTGAAACCCTCTATCAACAATCATTAAACTTATCAAGTAGACAGCAAGTGAAATGGTTGATCTGAAATAACTAGGCATTTATTTGGCAAAAATAGTATAGGATGAGGCAGAAATAATTTGGTATTTGACTCTACAGACACTACTGAAATAAAAATAGTATTTTTTTAATGTTTTGAAATTTTGCTTTTGAAATTATCTGAAGAGAAATATGTGAGTCTAAAAGCAGTAAGTAATCCCTTGCCTTATTACAGACAAAAGGAAAAAGTGTCTACTAACTAGTTCTACTCTTTGCATATTTGTGTATTATCATTACATCTTATTCCTAAGGCAAAGAATCTTCATTCCAAACACAAGTCTTTCCATGACTGCGTATTTTGTCATCCTTCTCTTTGATTCTGAAATGTCCTAAGCATTCTACATGAAAGCTATCTGTAAAACCATGTTCGCTTGTGTTGGTTTTCGTACTACTAACTTTGCTAATTAAGGTGCCAGAAGTCTCTTACATATCTTCGGTCTTTGTGTGTAGTTTATCCCACAAATACTACTGTCATGTATCCTTACTGTAAGATATGCTTTGATCCAATGAAGAAAATCTATTATATCCTTTTCCTGTCTAACCTACAGTAGATGCAAATACTCACTTCATTCCTGAATTTTCAGTAGCATTGAGCAAAACATAGTTTTCCTGCATTATTAGCACCAGTGAAATTTTAAACCGGCAACTAATGGTCAAAGAACTGTTCTCCATGTTTACGTTCACAGGCAATCTCAGCAGCAAAGAACACATAAGCAAGAGGCTAAAAGTTTGCCACCTACAACCAACAATTTTGCTGAGAAAGCTGAATATGAGTCCAATTTTCCCCCTCCCCCATATCTGAAAGAAAACAGAGTAATTATTTTCATTCCTTCAAATACAGCTGTTCTGGTTTCTGTAATATTGCAAAAGCAGTGGAATGTATTATTATTGTGCTTGTTAAGCCACAAAAACTGCTTTAATGTGAGTTTCTATTAACTCACATTAACTCAATTTCTAATAACTAGGAGTTAATCTCCTGAATGGTATGGACACCACAGAAAGAAATCCTCTTAGCATTCTGTATTACAATTGTGTTATTTCACCTTTTGTAAATATTGTGCTTGAGACGCCATTTTACATGAAAATTATTTCAGAGTTTTCTCTTCTGAAATTCTCTCTATACACTGAAAAATGTTTAAAGTGCATGTCTATAATGACCACAGTAATACACTGCAAACAACTAGACCTACAGGACCTATTTGCCTGGTAACTTCTAATAAAACATTTCCTCTGTGAAAAGCCAAGCTGCTGAAAATTCTGATATAAAGAGACAAATAAAACTATAGACTGCAGCTGCAAACATTAACAAGTTTTTAAAGCCTAAATGAAGTACTAAAAGAATGCAGACAATCTTGGAAATAAGTGACCTGTAATTCTCATCTGTTTTCACTATTTGTGATGAAGATCTGGAATACCTGGAAAAAAACAAATGTAAGTAATTATTATTTCTTTTTCAGCTTGTTCTATGCACTTGGCTTCCTAACAGACACAAATTGCATATTCCCCCCTTTATCCAAGTCAAGTAGCAAAACATTTTTGTAGCTGACAACAGCAGTATATGCATAAAGTAAAGCACTAAGGAGGTAAAGGAGGCTGCAAGAGTTAATGTCAAAATATTAATTATTAAGTAGATCTAAAGTCACTTGTAATCTTTTATACACAAAGGCAGAACTGTTTTGCCAATTATTAACTACAAGAGGGTTTGTGCTCAGTTTGGAGGCAGGACATTTATATTCAAATTCATAAAGGCTTGGCAAGTAGTCATTCTCAGAAAAATGTTTTGTCAAGATAACTACAAAATTTACGCCTTGATTTTTTACCCTTAATCACTCTTCAGCAAATACTAAGTGTGGGTGTGCTGGATGGAATTATACAGTGAGCTTTACAGAAACTTCTCTGCTTTGTCACGTAGTACCATGTTATTTTTCCTTTTCTAATACACAGCACAATTTCAGAGTGAGAATTTTGTCTTTAGTATGTGCCAGGCATTCATTCCTAATACACAGTAAGTTATTCCAGATTTATGTTTGGATAACAACTGAAACTCCCCTCACTCCCATTTTAAACTAACTCTCTGCCAAGTAAAAATACTGGAGAACAGAAGTTCCAGCCAGCAAGCTTGCACAATAGCCTGATTCTATCTTCTAAATTCTGCCCTACTATCCATTTTAACTTTTCCTCATCTAACAGGATCAAAAGATTACAGTTCTTTTTCCCCACACATATTTAGTTCTCTAGTATACAGAAAAAAATTAGGAAATGGAAGATTTTTGGCATTGATAGTAATAGATTACACTAAACAGTAACAAAAACCATTGCCACAAGCCTCAGCCATATTTTGATTCTGATTAAGGGATGAAAGCTTTTTCAGGCCATAATTTATTACTCATTCATATTCTACACCTTCCTCTTCCCTTTGTCAAACCACTGACAGAAAAATGTTTGTTAACTGCTTGGCATAGGAAGACAGTACAAATACGGGAAGCAAGGGACAAGAAAACATTAAATTGGATTGCACTCAACTACTGCAATCATTTTCATATAAAATGAAATATTCTTGTTTTTGTTAACATTAATGTATCAGAAATTAATGTAATTTCTGCATGCAGATCATAAATATATGTTATTTCTACATGGCTAAATCCAAATAGTCTGAATTCAAAGACCTTAAAAAATAGATTTAACAGCATTGTCAAACCAACTCTGAAGGGCCTTATACATCCTCTTCATAATATGATGATGGAAGCTGGCAAAAGGCAAGGTATTAGGCTGGCAGAATCAAGTAAAAATCTGAAACATTCCAGAGAAAACAAATTATTTTTAAATATTTATTTTCAAGTAGCATTAGCTTACAGAAAAACTGTAGGAAAAAAAAAAAAGTCTGAGGCAAAATTGGGGGGGGAGGGAAGAAGACGACACAAAAAATTAAGAAACTCATAACAACAACAACAAAAAAAAAAAGGTAGTATCATGACTCTCTCTTCAACTCTATTTTATATTATTCTAAATCCTACAGAGGAAAATGGATTGATAGCAATATATTTCAGGGTTACCTTACATGCTAGCAAACTTGTCAAGTCAAAACTGTCTCAAGTAAAATGTCACTTACTTAAAAATGACTGGAAGTTATAGTACATTACATTAGCATTTGCTCTTATTTGAAGAACAGCAACTTGTAAACAAATAGGTGAAACAGAATTTGCAGTTACAAAGAAGACTGGCAATTATTAAGGTTAGATGGCAAAACAAGTAATCTAATAGTATCTATATGAATTCTAGGAAATGATGCCATATTCTATGCAGCCATTCTTCACTGTGCATTCTGGCCTTGTGAAATTTGATTAAAAGATCTGTATGTGGAATTCACAGGTTTCCATGCTTTTGCACAATATTTAAACTTATTTATTTAGTTTAAGTTTATTTAAAATAAAGTTTTCAAGGCTTATCTCTATAGTCTAATAAAGAAAATGAAATATTTCTAACTGAACCAGAAAAAAAACCACCTTAGCTGTATGATTCTATAATAATTGAGATCTCAAGAAGGCAAAAGGGGAGAAGGAAGCTACTCTAGATTAGTTATGGTCAAGTCCTGCGGATAAACCAGCTTGCAGTGATTAGAGCACAAATCTGAAGTACGCCTGTGGAACACTCTCCAGTTTAAGCTGGAAGAAACCTATTTCATACTCTTAAAGTCCTCTGAGAGTTGAACCAAAGCACTCTAGATGGGCATAACCATGAGATCAGTTTCCCAAGTGCACTCCTGACCTTAACTGCTAACAGCATCCACGGCTGTATTAGGAGAATCACTGCCAGCACGTTGAGGGAAGTGATCTTTCCCTTCTACTCAGCACTGGCGTGACACATGTGAAGTACTGGCTCCAGTTCTGGGCATCCAGTATGAGCGACACTGGAAGGGCCGCAAAGCTGATGAAGGGCTAGCAACATCTGTCATACCAGGGCAGGCAGAGAACTGGGACTGCTTAGTCTTGAAAAGGCTCAGAGTGTCTTATCAATGTGAATAAACACCTGATGTGGGGAGGGTATCAAAGGGGTGCAAAACCAAAGCCAGACCCTTCTTGGTGTTGCCCAGTGACTGGACAAGAGGAAATAGGCACAAAATTAAATACAGGAAACTGCATTTAAACATAATTAAAATCTACTGTGAGGATAATCACACACTGGAAAAGGCTGGAGAAGCTGGAGTCTCTGTCTTTTGGGGATATTAAAAAACTGCCTGGACACAGTCCTAACCAACCTGCGCTAGTGATCATGCTTAGAGTAGGGGATGGGATTAGGTGATGTACCAAGTTCCCTTCAACCTCCACAATTTTGTGATTCGGCAAATTAGAATGCTGATATTGATGCATTCCTTCTTTAGAAACAACAGCAAACCTGAGGCAGGAAAAGGACAATTCTGAATTCTACTTCAGAAATTCAAGCTGAATAAAGATCCACCCAAAAAAAAGTGAATTCTATGGTAGAAAAATGCATATAATTGTATTAACTGCGTACAATTAAACTTTAGGAGTTTCATACATACCTCAGAAATTATATTTATACAAATATACATATGTCAGAAATTAAGTTTCAGTCTCGGAGCACACTTGTTCTATTTTATGTTCTCATTCCTCCCTCTGTCAGATTTTTTTTTACATATTACCTATGTAATCAAAGCAAGTGCCAAAAGTACTAAACAATAGTTAACATAATTTTTAATTTTTGCTTCTACTCACGATTTGCTTTGAGGACTGTGCGGTTTATATATTTATCACTGTTATTCCAATCATCTCTCACTGTTTTACTGGCTCTGCAAGCAAACCAGTTTTCCCACTTATAAACCTTTGACACAAATCAGAGCAGACAAGCTAAGACTGAAGACAGAAAAAAAAAATAAAATAAAAGGCAAAGGGGGAAAAAAAGAAATTGAGAAATATTTTTAGTTTATACTCATACCACAACCTAAACAGGTCTTACAGTACACTATGAAATGGACGTCTACTTCTTAAATATTTAACCAATTAACTTATCCTGAATAAAGAATAGATTAAATCTATTCTTCAGTATGTAATCTCTAATAATAGGCTTTAAATCATTTGTAGTATTAGAAGCTCACGGAACAGTCTTCTACCACCAGCAATATTAGAAGATGGAAAACATTTCTAGAAATGGATATAAAAGTAGTACAGAAAAAAAATAAACTGGAGAGCTCAGGAATCTGATCTTATTAGATAAGAAATAAGAACATTATTTCATGCATTTCAATTCTACAATGTCCCAGTTAAATGAAGTAAGTATGTGCAAAATCTCTTAAGTAAAATACAGCAAACACCAGTTACTGCTATTTCCATCAATACTTCTGAATTGCATACAACTTCTAAATTACTCACCCAAAAATGTAACAAGATACAACCAAAAGTTCAATGAATTAAAAGCTCAATAAAAATATCTGTCTGTTATTAGTCCTCTCCTTTGAGGAAGGATCAATACAAAATTAACAGTATTGCAGTTGTAAAACTACACAGTAATGGTTTTCCCTCCAGAGTTCCAAGTTAGGCCACGAATTTTATTTTTCATCTCTTTTTTCCCTAATAAATTAAAAAAATAAAAAAGTCTTATAATTGGCATGCAAGTGAGCAGCTTATTTCATAGATGTCTGACTAAAGTTGAAAGTAAACAGTCAGTCACATTTAACAGATGGGTTTTTCCAAAAGCTGAATGGCTTCTGATTCATGAGGATGTCAACTAGTTGTGGGGGAAAAAAAAAAAATTCTTTCACTTTTATTTTCTGCTTAATCCCACAAAACCAGGAATGTCCACACCACAGTAAGATTCTTCAGAAGGATTTCTCTGGTCATTTTCTATATATTGAGAATTGTACATTTTACATTGTAATATACATTGTAATGTACATTGTACATTTTCCACACTTTTTCTAAACAGATCAAGCCTACTGTTCTCATATGAATGTTTTCTGATGTTTAGCTGACTATAAAGCAAAAACCATCACAGCAGCGCTTTTCAGAAGATTCCTTACTGGAATCACAGTTTTTCATGATGCATTCACTGAATATCCAAACATTGTTGTATGTTAGGATGTTAGGTATGACTGAATACGAATGCTTTTTTGGCAACTCTGGCATTCTTGCAATACTTCTGAATTAGAACATCAATGGCCACTAAGTATAGATAAACTACTAATCATCTTTGAAAAGAGTTTAACAACACTACTGAAAGACTGAAGCAACAGCTATTAAGAAAAATCTTGCTTTAAACGCTAAACCAGAAATTTCTGGAAGACAGAACTACCTCTCAAACCCTGCAATTTTTTGAAAAAATAACTTCTGAGTCAAACTGCCTTAGAGCAGAGCTAGAGATATAATTTCTTTAGTTATTACACAGGCCATACATTTTTTTTTTATCAAAGCCTGCCTCCTTGTGTTTGCTGAATAGCATCTCAAAACAGTCAGACTCATGTAAACTTTTAAACATAATAAAGTTACTTTATTGACCATGAATTGCTTATTTTCATTTTGCTAGGCCATCAACATAGCAGCCTTTATTGGTATTCCCTTATATCTATTGAATGACCTGATCTGTACTGAACCTGAAATGGTTACATACTGACAATGACTAACAAAATAACATGAAATGTGAGAAAAAGAAGCATATGGGGAGGTATGTATTTCAAAAGAAGGTGGTAGGTTACCAGAGTGCTGAACACTTAATAAAGTATTTAATCTCTTTAAAAAGAGAATTATTTTGTGAGATCAAGTCTTGTACAACTTAAAAAAAATAAACTTGGTTTCTTCAGTTCTCTACAGCTTATATTCTAAGTAGAACAAATTTTACAACCAAGTAAATTTATGGTACTTACTGTTAGGAAGTAAATATATATTTTATTGCTTCAATTAATTATGTCCATCTACTAACAGCAGTTAGAGCAAACAAAATATTAAGCTACTGAACATATGCCACTTTGAATTTGAAAGCTAAAAATGGAGTTCAGCCTAAAGGCTTTGTAAGGAATACACAGAGCTACCTGTAATAAAACCATTTTTTATTTTTTGCAGTATTTCTAGCAAGCACCACAACTACAAGTGTCTGTGATGTGTTATGGTGCACAAGAGCGCCACTGTTCTTCTTTATCTTTCACCTGGAAAATTATGTGGCAGTTGAAAAAATACAAACCATCCATGCTGTAGCTATCCATACTGTATAAAACAGAAATTAATGTTCACCAAATTACAGTTTCTTTAAATCAACATATGCCAGCAATATCAAAAAAGCAGGAGTCCTGTCTTTGCCCCAGGCCACTGCGTCTTGCTCCTTGTCTTTTTGTGTGTGGGGCACAGCTATGTATGTGGTAATGAATTGACCTGGTTGAAAAATAGCTTACTGTTGGTTTTCATCATACAGTTAGATTGATGCTTGCTTCTGAAGCACATGAGGGTTGGAAATGAGAGACCAGAGAAGGACTATAGTATCTTCTATAGGTGGCAGTGCTCGTTTATACTAATTAAATGCTTCAAACGAAGTACACAAAAAAAAAAGAAAAAAAAAGATTTAATATTGTGTACGCAAATAAAATGTGTAACTGCTATTCAAATTCCCATCCTTGAGAGCACGCTTCTAGCACAAATGGATGCTGAGGAGAGACAAAAATATTAATATATTTTAATATAGCATCAAGTAGCTCCTCCTAAGAATTGTGTCATTAAGCTATAGAACGTAGTGTTTTACACTGCAAACACATCTTACCAGAGTTCACTTGTTGCTGATACTCAAATTAGTTTGCATCACAGCTCTTATTATTAGAAATATACAGATGAATTTGAACTACAATGAACAATGAACTACAATCAAAACTTAGCAAACATATACCCATACTGAAACTACTGTGCCATGGAAACATTAATATTATGACCAAAGCTGCTTTTCTTTAGGAATGGACCACTTCTGGCAATATTCCATTGCTATAAACACCTTCCTCTTCTCTGTGCAAACAGCCTTGTGATGGAACATGCACTGTCCTGTCACATGACCTTTCACCGCAGGGTCCCCTCAGCTGGCTTCTGTGTCACACCACCCCTGCCGGTCCCAAGACATGGAGGCTGGTGGAGCAGCCCCAGCACAGAACATCACACTTGGTGTGTTCCAGTACACATGAGGCTTTCTTCACACTACTTTTTCCACACAAGAAAACTTTTTCCACATGTTACTTTTTCCACACAGAGCAAATTTATAGAGCTCCTCTGAAACATGTTTCAAAGGTTCAGCAAAGAGATATTCACCTTTTTTCAGCAAAGCATCTGATGAGAAATGTTTTATCGCCACATGAAATCTGTGTTGCTTTCAAAACAGTCTGAAAAGTATTCTTCTCCTTTGTGTATTTAAAAGAACAAAGGATTCAAGCAAGACCTGCCTTGAAAAAGAGGTGTCACTGCTTTTTCCTTTATCTATGATGTATTGAGAAAGGTCTCTAGAATATAGTCTTCACTAAACTCAGTAATGAATCAAATGCGAACTACTCAAACTAAAAAGATATGCAAATTTTCAGGCTCCTTAGGAGAGACTATGCACAGAACTTTACACAAAATAGTAATTATTCAACACAGTTTATTTTTCTGTATAATAAGACTAACATTAAGTTTCAGAATGGAAAAGACATTAAGAAAAATAGATATCAGCCACAAAAACATTTGTTTTAAAATTAAAATAGACTTCTATTTTGTTGCCTACACTAAATACTAGTAGTTTTCTTGTATACCCAGGCAGGGTGTTACATCTGATTAAAAACACCCAAAAAAAATAAAATGAAAAACCCCTAGGGCAACTTGATTAGCTGGTGCTTCCTGCCACACAAAGCATGATTTGTCCCATGTTTCTTCTGTAAAAAAAGAGCGAGTACTATTGAGAACATCCAGTGTTCTAGTGTGTGTCTGTCTCGCTTCTATGGTGGCACTTCTCCACATTAGGACAGTATTCCTGCCTAACGCATC
The DNA here is from genome assembly GCF_028554395.1 of Pezoporus wallicus. Lineage (NCBI taxonomy): Eukaryota > Metazoa > Chordata > Aves > Psittaciformes > Psittacidae > Pezoporus > Pezoporus wallicus. The sequence goes on from NW_026635157.1 coordinate 5,315,287, forward strand.
AAAATTAAAATTATCCTTCTGACACTGAGCTGACAGGTTTTTTTTTTCAGAGTTTTCTGAAGCCTGAATTCCATGAATTCATGCTTCTAAAGTTAAGACCACCTTACAGATTGAACTAGCACTTCTACCTCTATTCTTTATCCAACTCTTTTTGAAGACAATCTACTGCCAAGTAAGCCCACCAAATGACCTCCTTAGATCTCAATACAGAGAAAATAACAAACATTTCTGGTGAGCTCCTAGTCTTACGATTTTTTCCAAGTGTTGTGATTAACTGTTACAGAAATTTAAGACTACTAAGAAAACACTTGCATTTCTTAATCTGCTGGGGAAAGCCTTTTACAAAGGCTTACAAAACCACACTAACGACCGTTAGCTTAGAAGCCATGTTAGCCTGAAACATCTACATACTGATTTTGAAGCGTTACTGTAAGATTCTGCTGTGTTCCTTTCCATGAAACAAACAACAACAAAAAAGCACCACCTACTCTCTGAAAAGAATGTTCTTAAGACTGTCCTAACAGAGACAGAGAACTTGCGCGTACAACTATGTACTCAGGCTTCTGGCATAACCTCAAAGACTGCCAAGAGGCTTAACTATAAAAATAGAGCAGAATACATGAAAAGCGAGCTAGGGCTCGCGGCTGAAGCGGCAGACGGTGATCGCCCCGCACCGCCCAGAGAGGTGGGGCTTCTCCCCCCTACCCTCTTCTGCGTACATCCCACGGGCTCTCTGCGTAACCCAGCGAGACAGAGGAAACGACGGAGAAGGACGTGGGGCAGAGGGGTGCGGGTAGCGGTGGACTGCACCCAACCTCGGCACAGGCCGGGATGCTGGGGGCCGGGCCGGGCCCAGTTCAGCTCGGGGGCGGGGGGGGCGGAGGGGCGGAGGGGCGGCGCTGCGGCCGCCTCACTCACAGTAATACGCCACCACCGGCTCGCGCTTGTCCAGCTCCTGCGCGGTTCGCAAATGGTGCTGGATGCTCTTGAACTGCGGCGGCAGCGGGGGAAGCGCCGTGGCCGCCATCACACGGATGGGCGGGCGACGCGCAGCGGCAACAACGGAGAGACAGACAGCAGTCAGCGGCTCCCGCTACCGGGGCTGGCGCCGACCGCTTCCGTTTCCGGCACGGGACGACGGGGCGCGTGCGCGGGGCGGGAGGGCTGCCGCCTGTGACGGTGCGGCCGGCAAGAGCGCCCCCTGTTGGTTGGAAGTGCGCAGGCGGCGGATCACCGCCGCTAGGCAGTGCCGGGCGGGCAGGCGTGTGTCAGTGCGGGCGGATGTACTGCCTCAAGAGCGGCTCTTCAGGGTTGGAAACGTGGCCCGCTGCCGCCGCGTCTAGGGGCCTGGAGAGCTCGCGGAGGCCTCGGCTTCACAGCCGGGGGAATAACAGCCCGGCTCAGCTCTCCAGGGCCGAGCGTGATGCCCTCCCCAGCCCTTTTTTCTTCCTTCCTTTTACCATGTCAGCCCAAACATCTGTGCAGGCCTTATCCACGGAGGTAGACCTGCAAGTAAGATCCCATTTCACGCTGAAAAACCTTCCCCTTGGACTACCCCACTGGTCCAGGAAGGCCTCGGTGCTGAGCCGCAGCTCTTTTCCTGGGCTTCTGGCCGTCATCTGGCAGCTGCTTGCTGGAGAAGCCTTATGCTACCATGGCTTGGCTAACAGCACTTCGCTGGACTGTGTTGCGTCCCAGCAGCTGTCAGAAAGGCCACCAACCCTGGAAAGTGTATCTCACAGGATCACCATTTCCCAGATAACTTTTTCTTGGAGGAACCTCCAAGGATTTCCCAGGTTTTTTTGTTTGATTGTTTTTTTTTTTTTGCTAAGAGCAGATAAGAATAGCAGAAGAAATGGAAAAATGGTTTCAAATCTCAAAAATTGTAATATAAATTATTTTAGTGCCTGCCATTTTCTCAATCTGACAACATAGTTAAATGTTTTTTTAAATGTGTTTCAAATGGCCTTGTTGCCAAACTTCTGGTCTCAAAATGGCTGTCTGCAAGGGAACATTAATGCTCCAGGGCATAAAGAAATATACATGTTGGAGGGAGGCGCTGTGTAGAAGAGATGCCTATATTGTCTCAGTAATATCATGGGAGAGTGCTGAAAAGAGAATTGGGGAGGGAAATGACGGCTGAACAGAAGAAAGGAAGCCAAGAAGGGAATAGAGCAAGGAGTGGTTATAGCACTGGGAGGTTGTGGTGATATAGGAGAAGTTGGCTGTCCCAGAGTAACTATACATTTGATGCGAAGGCAATTGCGTCACTGACTGGGTGTATTTAGCTTGTATCATTGAAGATGGTGGAGGGAACAATTACCTCTTCTTTAAGTGGGAGCTGAAATGGGCATGATATCCGGCTAGAGACAAAACTGATTACAAATGCATGAGCTGGGAATTCCTTTGAGTGCTGTCTGTGAAAATGAGGTGGCTAGAATATGGTGGAAAACAATGAAGAAGTCAGAGAAGCACTTATAATGTGACCCTGATGTAAGTAACAAAAGGACTTCCTACTGTGTTGTGGGAGACAGGACTTTGTGTTCACTGTGTAAAGAAATAGAATGAAATCAAAGACTCCCCAGGTGTACTGTATAATTCCTTTCATGATAGTAAAAAGAAGCCTTCAGGATCATCCCAAAGATTTGCTAAGCATTTGAGCTAAAATCAGTGCAATACTGAGGAACACATGCAGACGTGTTATAAATCTCAGAGGGAGTAAGAGTGGAAGGAAGCTGATAGTAAATGAGGATAAAAGTGGTGGAAGTTTGGAAGACTGGGGGAAAGAAAAGTTTAGAGGCTCTTGAGATTTCAGTGAGTGCTAGGAAAACAAATGGCAAATACAGGAAAGGGAAGTTTTGACAGCCATGGGGAAATGGTTTCTTTATGTGGACATAAATTTCCATTAACGTGTTCCTGAAACTACTGACAGAATCAGTCACAGAAAAGCATTTGCACATAAAAGGCAATAATGCACATTCCAGTTTTAAATGGAAAACTGAAACTGAGGAATTTGAGTTTTAATTTCACAGGATATTCAAGAAAAAAATCTCCATTGTACCTCACTTGGAAGAAAAATGTACCTCATGTTTTAATATATTCCAGATTTTGACCACCGACAGAGAGGGAATTGTGGTGGGTCATCCAGCTCCTAGAGCCTCCCCAGGTAGTCCCGTGCCAGTCATGGCTCTGCAAGGCTCTTGATGCTGACAGGGAAGTCCCCTGAGGTGCTAAGGGTTCTGAACTCCTCTGACCTTTCCAAAGTATTTTGGAATCTACAGAACAAGTACAACAAGCAATGGAAATATTAAGCACCAGGGAAAATACTGAGAAGGTTGTAATGAAGTTATTATTTTACAAACATCTGATGAAGTGTGATTTGAATACAGTTGGTCATGACTGTACCTAGCACATGGAAAGAAATTCTTCTTTCTAGCAGTTGTATATATTTTGTATTTTATTTATAAATAAAAATGTGGTTTAGGTGAGTTTACAAGTTTAAATTGCAAAGAATAATTCCAGATGGATACCGGTGTACAGAACAAAGAATTAAACATGTATTGACCAAAGAACACAGCATGTTATGTAAACAAGAAGTTCCTACAGTGATTCTTACTCCATTTGGAGTGCTTGCAAGTATCATAACTAGTTTAGTATTGCACAAATCTAACAGTGTTGACTTGACATGCATTTGAAACAACATCTAATTTATTTCCATAGGGGAAAAATAACATTAATGCTTTAGTATAATGAATGTATTGAAATTTATCATTTTGTTCTCGATCAGCATATTAAAAAAATCACACATCTAGTTGTGATGCACTTTGAATCAGATGGCCCACAATCAATAAAATCCAAGACACCTAAATCATGCAATTGTGTAACAAGGACTACTTCTGTGGGTTTATGAGGATTACATGGCTATTGCTGTGAGGATTACACGGCTATTGTAACCCAGCCTTGTTTGGGGCTGTTTAACTAACAATAGTGCTGACAGATTTTGTAGCAATTTTTTTCCAGAATTTCACAAATGTTCCTGAAAGAACACTGTCACCAGGCTGTCAACTTCTTCTGCTTTCATACTGAATGTTTTTTTTCACATAAATTAAGCTTAATTCAAGAAGCAAAGATGTTCTTCCCTTCAGTGTTACAGATGTCACACTGTGTCCAATTCCTTTTGGACAATTCCTTTTTACTTTGCTGGTTCCTGGATCACTGCTAAATAGTGATGAGCCTGAGTCTCCTGTTTCAACTGAGATTAAGAACAGAAGTTGTTCAGTTTAGTAGCCATATAAAACATTTAAGCCACACCACCATAGAAAATTATGAAAAAGCAAGAGGAAGAAACCACCAATTTATTTTTTTTTCCAGAAATTGAAGGTCTTTGGAGATGGAAAATAGCTAGTTATGATTGCTATTTGTGCATATTTTATACAGGAAACTACCTCCTCCTTTCTTTCCACTTCTGAAATACTTTTTTTTTTTTTTGCCATTACCTCACATCAGCACAGGGAATGAAATCACTTCCAAGTTTAATATGTCTGCTAGTCCTTAAGAAGAAACTGTTGCACACAAAAACATCTGATACATATATAAGGTTCAAGACCTAACCTATCCAGATACACTTATTGCATGGAATAATTCTAGTATGCAGGCTTATTTTTAACTGCTATTCTACCAGCTTTAGTCAGAGCAATAGGAAGTTAGATGTGATACACAGAGCAAAAAATTCTGTTGGCCCAATTCTGCAGTCACACACAAGCAAAACTTACTGATGTTGAGGCTTGACTGTACCCAAAAAAGGCTTTTCTCTAAGATTTTCATTTGATGCTTCCAAGCCTCTTATGCAAAACTAAGTCATAAAGCCCTTTTACTCCTTCAGAATGTGATCATACAAAACTGACAGAAGTCTTCTGCATCAGAAGCTAAAACATAAGGCAGGTAAGGCATTCCAGTCAGCACAAAGAATACCATGCTAGTCTTTCATTTTTAATAGGAGATTCACATCTAGGAGGTGACACTAGCTAGACTGCCACAGAGTAAACTGGTCTGGATGAATATGTTGTCACCACAGCCTGAGCAGGAGTCTCTGCCTTGGGGTCTGAGGTGCAGGTTGCAGCCGTGGCACTGCTTGGGAAAATGTTTGGATGCTTTCTCGTACCAGGTTTATCCACAATTACTGCTTAGTTCTCAAGCCATAAGAACATGTGAGAAATTGGGAATAGTTTTACTTGGAGGGTCAATAACATGATTCACTCCAATTGCACGTGTTTGGGAAAACTGTGACTAGAAATACGTTTATAAATAACCTCCTGTTCACACACAGATACTCCTCTGGGGTCAAACTATTAAATGTGGCAGGTCATGAAAACATGTTACTCTCGTCTTTTTGACTTTGGTTTGACATGGAAACAAAGTTTATTTACACAATGTGGAAGTTTTTAGATGAGGATAAGTGTCAGATAACTACTCAAGCAGTAATAATGACTGTGGTTCTCTTCTGCAACACTGCATAGAAGACAGGAGATGTTTTTTGTTATAAAACTGCAGGTGAACAAGTTAGTAAATGACTGGGAGTGACAGACAGTTCTTGACAAACCTAGCCTTTTACATGAGATCTCAAAAATTTTGCCAACAAAAACCACTGTAATCACAGTAAATGTGTACATTGCAATAAGAAAAATGGTCTTTGCAAAGTGCTTTGGTCCCACATACTGAGTAATGTTGAACTTTTTTTCAAGTGCTCCCACATCATGCAGGTAGATTGCGTTCTCTTTGAAACCAGAGAGCTGAATTTGAAGCCAAAGCCACAGACAGCTTCAAGGATAATCCTTGAGAAAGCAGAGAAGATACAAAAATCAGCGTAGAATGACTTTTGGTAGATATCTTCCTGTTTGATGCTCTTACATGCAGCATGAAGGTGAAAAGGGTACTCCAGGTACCAGTACAATCACCAGTTCTTATGCCCTGAATACCTAAAATATGGCAGAAAAGTAGTTGTCAGATCATTTGCAACTGCATCAGGACAGCTAAAATGTGCACATATTAGAACATTTTGCAACTCTGTTTTTAATATATGTCATAAGTATAAATGGATGACAATAAATGTAAAAATCAGTTCTATGTTTTAATTTGAAAATTTCAGTTGTTTTCTGAAACATGAGGGTTGTTGCTATGAAGGGTAGACAGCACAGATCCCTATTTAGTCACAGATGAAAGGTTATTAGAACAAAAATGTAAATGAAAAAGCTAAGTGATAATTAATTAACCCAGTCAGTTACTACTTCCTTAATGGAACAATTATGTTTAATTTTTGTGGTTTATTTTCTTAACATTGGATGTCTAGAATAATTTTTTTTTTTAAAAAAAAGGATTGTCTCAAGAGTTGTAGGCCTGAGCTAGTAACAGAAAAGATTAACCTGTCTTGTCTGGGTCATAGCTGAAATGCAAGGCCTCATTTCCATGAACAGCAAAGCCCCAAATGCCAAGGAGTAACATATAAACTGAACCAAAGAAAAGAGTGTGGAATTGGCCAATTACCATTGATGGCCTGAGCTGAAAATCACAAGGTTATTCAACATGAAAAGAAAACTGAACAGTGTTATTGTTGGAGGCCTACTTGCTCTTTTTCATTATCCAAAACATTTATTTTATTCTACTTGTTTTCATAGGAGAGAGTTTACCTCTGAAGGCTGCAGTAGTTTTCTAACAAAATAATGGCTTAGAACACTATCATTGCTACTAATTTTTGATAAATATTTATTTGACTGGCACCTACAGTTGATTTGTTTCACTGCCTCTGTATTCTGCTGTTGCAGAATGCACCAGACACAGCTGGATGCCCTGACCAAAAGTCCATTTGTTTTGCTGTTGTATTCATTTACTTTGCTGTTGTATTCGTTTATTGATTTATTTATTGTCAGACAATGGCAGTGCCATTATCAAAGCTAATGATATTTATTCTTGCAAATTAACTTTTGACTTCCCTGAAGAAGCATTTCTAGCACCCAGGAAGGGTGCTTTTTCTTTCTTTCAGTGGGCCTTGTATCCCACTCAGAGACACTGCAGGAAGGCATCAGCCTACTCACAACCCCCTCCAGCCTGTGCTTGGGGTCATGTCACCTGGCCCTCAGGCAGGGAGCGGACACAACAGAAGTGCAGCCTGCCAGTGCTGGATGCTTGTATAGAATCATAGAATCAACCAGATTGGAAAAGACCTTTAAGATCATCAAGTCCAACCATTACCCCAGAACTGCCAAGACCACCACCAAACCAAGCCACTGAGGGCCCCATCCACAAGGGTAATCCCTAGCCAGCATCTCCATCAGTGCTGGCCACCACTGCCATGCCATTGCTGGGTTCTTTTTTGCCCCTGATCTGCTGCCTTACACCAGCCTTTCACCCCACTTTGGGGTACCCACTGTACAGCCCATCACCCCAGCCTGGTTCCCTGCTGTCTCTTTCCCGGTCCTGGTCCCGGTCCTGGAGAGCTGGGACTCCACCAACCAGGGCATAGCGCCAGCTTCCTGGGCTGCTGACAGGTTCAATTTACACCATCTACAGTTTAATAACTTATTTTAACTAAGTCACATAAAGAGTAAGTATGCAACCAAACTTGGAAGCTGTTAGTCCAAGATTCTGAATTCAAAGAAATAGCAGCAATAGAATAAAATAATATTAACCACTCTGGTATTGCTACAAATAACTTAATGGCAATGATTGCTATTAATAACTTGCCAGAATACTCCATATGCACAGTTGAAAGAGCAGCTACATACGCAAGCTCATGCATGTGCCTGATGATCCGGCTGGTAAACACCCACAGGAAAGTTGTGCTTCAACATGTTGGTTGGAACCTAACGGCTGGAACTCACGAGACACTCTTCCTTGTAACTGCAGTGTGGCTTCAAGCTGGTGTAACAAGAAGTATTGCCCCCTCTGTGATGTATGCTCATAGGCATGGTGTCCTGGGTTTAGCAGTAGCAGTCAAACATGGGAAGAAGTAGAGAAGAGATGGGAATTGGGGTTCATTTTATGTGTTGATTTAGCTGCTGTGGCTCTAAAAGGTACCGCAGTGATTGTATTGCTGGCACGGTTAGAATAACTGTTGTTACGCATCAGAACACCCTTTGTAAGGGAACTTTACATCTAAGGGGATCCTGCATCTGCTGAAGCAGATAGATAATAAAGAATGCGAAAAGTGCTTCAATGTCTGTTATTTAGTACAGCTCACTTTTCAGGTAGTTAATTAATGTCTGTTTATTTCCTGGAGTACTGTGAAAGGTGCTGTGTTAGTAACACTGAGACTGGGTTTCTAAACTTTTCTTGATGCATTTTCTCCTCTGCTTAGAGAAAGTGCTGAGGTTTGTATGTATTGAATGAACTAAAAGCAACAATATCTCAGTCATATGTGTTCTGCAATAAAATGCTGTCATTCTCAGGATGTGTGACTAACCTTCACAAAAATGCAGTAATTGTGATCACAGTGAATTGTTTTCATTCTTGTCATAATACATATGGAGCTTAGGTATCATCCAAAAGCAATTTTTAATGCTCCTACAATACTATGAAATTACTAAATTATCTCAGTATGCTTGACAGATGTTTAGTAGCAGTAATATTTTAATAATTTAATTCTTCTAAAATGTGAATTGCTATTGAAAACCTACCATTGAATGTACTTCAAATAATACTTGCATTTGTATTTCCTGTGATCTCTTTAAGCAGAAGTGTTTAAAAAGGCAATATGGTGAAAACTGAATAACTCCTAGTTTCTAAACTGAGATAGGTATTTTAGTGCTATTTATTATGCTTGGTATAGTATAGATTATTTTCACATTAATTGATGAGCATGTACCTACAAGAAACAGCAAATTTGATCAGGAAGTTTGATTTTACTATAGATAGAAACAGCATTTATGAACATATTCTAGAGAAAAAAGCTGCACTATACAAATGCTACTTTATATGTTTTTATTGTTAGGTGGGGATAATGTAATTACTTAGCTGACAGGATTATCTAATCTAAGACAATCAAATAATTCACTGTATGACCTCAGTAACATTATGGAAACTTAAATTTCTGTCCTGTGGTAAAAATGCTAAAATAAGAGTTAGCGGGCAATGCTCTGCTTTAGTTCTGGGAATTCATGAGGAATACAGCTGCATTGAAATAAGAAATGAATTCTGGTGACGTTGTCAGATAAACCCAGTACGAACCCCATGGACGTCTGCACTCAAATCCCACTGAATGTGATGAATGGGCCCACAATAAAACTGTTGGTTTCTTTGAAGTGGCTCAATATAGGTCATGTGAGCTGAAGCACAGGAAGCCCATTATCTTCGCACTAGATGGAACAAATAGCACTGGTTTTCTTTTGTCATATGTGTTCGATAATGTGCTTCATGACACCACATTAAGAGGATAACTTGAGATGGGAACAGAGTAAGCTGGCATTGTGCAGTCCTTTTGAATGCAGCCTGTTGAGGCAACTCAGGCTGTTCTTGGGAATTTCTTGACAGAAAATCATTATTTGCTTTGAATCTGCAGAAGCAGCTGTCTGATAGTTGTCTGACATGGACAAGTGAGAGGAACTGTTGATATCACACTTATTTTGAAGTGAGTCCTAAGCCTGGCTTTCAGCTCAAGATTGCAAGTCAGCAGTGTGCTCATTAAACTTTTAGTGAGTTGAAGCCCTACTGTATAATCAGAGCTAAACAAATTTAAACTAAATGCATGCATAAGGATGCACTTGTGCTTAGAGGGATGAACTGAATGTCTAATGTTACGCACCCAGTTCATTGCTTTCTTAATGTGGTTAAATATAATGGCACCAGTTATTCTTGGGTCATGAAAAAATGGCACCATGAAAATGGCACAAAATGAAATGGCAGGAAAAATAAACTGGTATCAGCAAGATAAGTTTTTGTCTGCCAAAAGAGACTTTGCAGAGAGCAGACTCTTCTGCAGGCTTTCCAGATTTGCCTGGAAGCACCTGAATTTCCATTTTGGCTTGCAGAATTCCCCATGTTGAAACTTAGGCCCATTGGAGGCCACCACACAGGAGTCTCCAGTGCAATTTGGACCTGAAGTGCGGGTTGTCTCACCTTCAGCTAAGGTAGGAGCCTTAGGAGGCAGATAAATTCCTCAGGTCCTTCTGCCTGCCTTCTGGCTTAGGTTTAGCATGAAGAGTAGTGAGCAGGATGCAAAGCCTGGAAGTTGAGAACCTGGGCTTGTTGCACAAGGATATGTGCTCATCCATGGCACTCAGTCTGGGGAGATGTGTATCATACATAAAGCTTCTTCCTGACTTTTTATTTCTTTATTAATGCAAAATCTGTTTAATCTAAAAAGCATGTTTTGAAAAATTATGAAATAGGCATGATTAGTCACTCTAGCATTCTTTTGTACAGTCACCATGTCCAGTCACTCAGACTTAACAAAGAGGAATTTCCATACAGGTGTTTGTTGCAGATTTTCCAGGCCCGGGAAATCATAAACTACTGCTTGCAGCCCAGCGCTCCAAAGACAGAGTACTGCTGTCAGACAGAGCTCAGATCTGACCACAGAGTGTAGCTACCTCTTCTGTTCCCTTGAGTCTTGAGGTGGAAAGGGCTGCAAGGCAAACATCTGACATATTTTTTATTGTTAGCTGCTTCTTAGAGCTCATCCAGGTGCAGCCATAATTAACTTTCAGTGTTATTTTACTAGAAAAGAGTCAGAGTTTTGATGTTGAGGTATCTAACCTGGGAGCTTAAGGTCTGGCCTTAGAGATATGTCATTAGAAGCTGAACACTTTCCTCCTTGTAGGCTCCACAATATGGAGTGGTTTATACCCAGGTAGAGAGCCCTTATCTCCATCCCCTCCTTTCTCCAACTCTGCCTACTTTTCTCAGCTGCTTCTTGGACCCACTTTCAGCCACCCACATACTAGCAGCAGCAAACCTTGTTACCTGTTCTGAAACCTGATGATGGGGCAGTGATATGTTTCTGTACTTTGTCCTTTTAATTGAGCCCCTGACACAAGAAGCTGAAAGGTAATGGAAGTCTCTGCCACAAAAAAACAAACAAACAAACAAACAAAAACCAACAAAACAACTCTCTACAAAATTAAGGAAGTTTGGATTCAAGTAACAAGAAGGAAGACGTGACTTACTTTAGATTATTGTACATTTGTCTGGGAAACGTCGCTTTCTGCTGCAATGTATATCCACTTTTTCCAGCTGTATCTGCTGGTTTAATGCATGATACTACAAAAATTTCTCTAAGGTTTGGTTCCTGATGCTCAAATACTATTTCCTCCTTGTCTGTTGCTTTATTTCTTTTTAATTCATGACTGATGAACAGGCCTTTAAAGATGACCACTACCAAGGCTGCATTTGAGCACAGTTCTCATTTAGTTTGCAAGCACTCATATATAGTTAAAGGCTACTTATTACAGGTAGTATTTGTGGCAGATATGGTTGGATTTTCATGGGACTACACCAAGTTTGTTGTGATGTGCAAATCTGGAAGTAGCCCTGGAGTTACCAAGCACCTTGAGCTGAACACACACGGAAGAAGCCTTTTTCCCTTTTCAGAAGCAGTTCTCGGTAGAGGGCGTTTGTGAGATGCATAGAGTTCCTCACTTCTGCACGTACTGATTTTTGCATCCCTGCGTCTGGGAATTACTGATAAAGCAGGTTTGCTTCCCACGTTTCCCTGTTGTTGCAGTGCCTGGACTGTGGTGTTGCACTCCCAGATATGCTCTGTCTGTGTGGGCCGATTTCAGCCTGTGCACAGTTTCTTTCCCACTGCCCACAGTTACCCGTGACATTCGTCATTGCTCATGTGCCAAGTACTATGTCACATCTGCAGGTGAGGTTGTGTCTAGACTGTAATCTGAAATAACATCCAAAGAAATGGGTGGATTCTTTTGTTTGAAAAGAGAATGATGAACAGTTTGTACATGGGAATCTGAATTCCAGCTGGTTTATCTCGGGTTCTATGGATCTTTCCCTCTCCTTTTTGCCTCTGCAGGAAATTATATTCATGCTGTTTAAGTATGTTCCCTTGTCTTTACACAGACATCTGTTGAATGGCATTAGAAGCATAATCTAACTTTCTGTTTCCTTTGAGTTGGAGACACTCACAGTCTCCAAAGCTTATTTCCTTGCTGATCAGAGTTTTGAAAATAGAAAGTAGATAAAATCAAGTGCTGGTAAAAATCAGAAACATAAACTCCCACTGAATATGTTCCTAATTCCTCAACCTTAGGAATTCCATCTTGTGGACTAAAGGACAAGTGAAACTGACTAGTATAGAAGAAATTCTCCTGCAGGGCAGCAGTAGGAGAGTGGTGATGTGCAACAAAAAGCCAGGGGTCTTACCTATCTCCATGCAAACTGCAAGAAGTTTATGTCAGTGGAAGCTTTTAAAGTGTTCTTTTGTTGATATTCATGCAAAAAGACTCAGCTTCCTTTTGTCCCAGATAAATCAATATTAAAGGCATTTTGACTTTATTCTCCCAATGGAAATCATATCGATTGTTCACATATAAACCCATTTTCAAATAAATTCGTGAAAGGACCATACCCTGGAGCCACAGTGTTGGATCCAAACAATGGGAACCAAAAAGACTGGCTTGGACTGTTTGCAGAAAGATGAATATTGATGGTCTTGGAAAGGTACTCAGCAAAGTAGAGAGTCCCATCAGTTTAGATAAATATCCAAGACAGCAGTAAGGCTGCCTCGGAGGGAGTGTAGTTGGATTTAACACTGTGGAAACTTGATCAGTAACAAGAACCACTTCCAGAGGAGCTCTGTGGCAATTCCCATCAGCCACCTTGTGGCAAATCTCTAGCCTCATTGTTTCTGAGGACTAGCACTGGCTGGGGTTTCTGATAAACTCACCAGCATTATATGAATCAATATTACACAACTTTAACACACTTATATATTCAGAGAAGTAAGAAAAGTCACAAAGATCGATCAATAGATACAGAGAGGTGTAACTTTTAAGAAGCTATAAATATTTCCTGTTTGATAGTAAAAGGTTATTTAAGATAAATTGCTGATGTCTTAAATTTAATTCCTACACTGGACAGCATGTCATGGGCAGGCTACTTCTCACTGCACATGTGATATGCTTTATTTCTGGCATTTCAGTGGTCAGGTTCTTTCTCCCACTTCAGCAAGACCTTGGCATTCATTTGCTTTCTCCATACATTTGTCATAAGTCTGTAGGGCCTCAAGAGAGCTGTTTTAATAATAAGAACAAGCAAATTCACTGCAAGCTCATATATCTTCCCTCTGAAGAAGAGGGAGGAAAAGAACTTCAATCTGGTAGGTCTGCTTCTCTTTCAGAATAATTGCAGTGCTTCCTACATTCATGGCTTCTGCTGGAAACGGAGGGAGCTGTTGGAAAGCCTATACATGTGCAGACGCTAGAAAGTAAGAGATACTACCTCAGTGAAAAGCAAGAAACACTAGGGACAAATGCTGCATTTCATAGAGGCAGACTGTTTATTTTCCACTGTATTACACTGTTTGCGAAATAAGTTGTAGATAAACCACATCAGCTGTCCCCATTTCTGTAGTCAAGACTCATGTGAAATGCAGCTTACCAAATCAATCCGTCAAAATTTAAAGGCAGCCAATGTCTTTGAGTAGGATCTATTCAGAGCCCACAGCTGGATGAGAGGAGTAAAATCTCTTCATCTCACTCCCTGTCACTCTTCACTTCAAACCGCGGTGGTTTCACCTGGGTCAGATGCTGGAAGACAGGTATCCCGGAGGCGATCCCACGTGGCGGACAGCTCTCCCGCGTGCCAAACAGCGCCTCTCGGGGGACTGCGTGCGGAGGGCAGCGGCGAGGGGAGAGCTCCCTCCCGACCCCACCGCGCTCAGGGCTGGGACCCTGCGGGGTGCCGGCAGCGGCGCCGAGATCCGCGTCCCGCCTCCGCGTGTCGCCCCCGCGCAAGATCCGCCTCGGCGCTGGGGGCGAGGGCACAAGCGGTTGCCGGAGGAGAGGCGGGGCGGCTCCTCCCAGCGCCAGGTATAAATCCGAGCTGCGGAGTAAACAGCAGGCTGGGTCTGCGCCTCGCCCCCTGCTCCGACTCCGCAGCCAGCAGCCGCGGGGCGAGCAGCACCGGCGCCGCTGGACAGCGCCGGGCCCGCCCTCTTTCCGCCTGGGTCGTCTGCTCTCCTGTCCGCTCCTGTCCGCCCCTGTCCGCGCAGGCTCCTGTCCGCATGGCGGTGACTGCCTCCGAGGCGCAGGATCGCTCCCTCCTGCTCACCCGGGAGAGGGATCCTCCAAAGAGCTGAAGGGGAGCGGTGCGGGAATTTTAACCCTCGCACTTCGCCGGCGGACAGTGCTGCCTTCCTATGCATTTGTGAGGGGAGAAAACTCGGCAGAGGAAGAGGGGGAGGAAGAAAGGCAGGAGGGAAGGGGGAGAAAGTTGACTGACTTGCAGAGAGGTGAAGGTTTCCCGTGGCTCCCACAGCACTTTGCACTGGAGACCTCTCAGTCTGCCTGAAGCTTGGAGAATGGAGACAGAGCTGCTGCCTGAGCTCCCAGCGATGCCCCTCGGGGGCAATGGGAGCACGCAGATGGTGCCAGACACAGCCCTGCAGTCCCAAGGCAGGGGCACAGCCATGTTTATTGTCCGCTGTGTGATCCCTTCACTTTACCTGCTCATCATCACCATGGGCTTGCTGGGCAACATCACCCTCATGAAGATCTTCATCTCCAACAGCGCCATGAGGAGTGTGCCCAACATTTTTATCTCCAGCCTTGCTGCTGGTGATCTGCTGCTGCTAGTGACCTGTGTGCCTGTGGATGCCTCTCGGTATTTTTCCGAGGAGTGGCTCTTTGGGGAGGTGGGCTGCAAGCTCATCCCTGCCATCCAGCTCACCTCTGTTGGTGTCTCTGTCTTCACCCTCACCGCGCTCAGTGCTGACAGGTAGGAAAGCTGTACTGCCGCTTGGCTCTCTGCAGCTTGGGCTAAAGCTAGCTGCAGCTGGCATGAGAGGTAAAGAACCCCTCTGGTAAAGTATCCCTGGTTTGCAGTTCCCTCATTCCAACTTGTGAGGTGCCCGTGCTTCTCCTTCCGTCACTGACTGATGGCAGGTCTGGTACTAACTTAACTTTAAGGGTTTCTGAAAACGGATGATGCAGGTGGGCCTCCATCTTTCAGGGTGCAAGCGGCAAGAGCTGGGCTAGTCCTGTCTTCTGCATCTCTAGGACAGCCTTGTAATAGACCATGCATTGAAATCTTATTCATTAGAGGAAGGTTTTAGATGCTAAATATGACCCAGGCCAAGCAACAGTGGTATGTCAACAGGCAGTAAGCAGCTTAAACCAAGTTAAGCACAGAGGTATTTTTAATCTATTTTTTTTCTTTTTCTGACAAGTGTGTGTGTGTGTGTGAGTGCATGTTTGTGCCCTAGTAGAAGAACAGGTTACCAGAAGTCATTGCCAGAACTAGTTCAGCCTCTGGGAATTCAGAAACACCAAATTGTTGTATTGTAATTGTCAGTCTTAAACTTTTGATCAAGCTGTTCTTATTGGTGTCTTCTGAACTTCTAGAAAAGAAAAGGGAAAAAAAAAAAAGCAGAAAACCACTGAAAACAAATTAGAAAGTAACACTTCCATTTCCACTGCTTGTCAGAATAGGAAGAAACAGAGTTGGACCCCAAGTTTTTCCTCCCAGTTTTTATAAATGTGTGCTTAAGGGATTTATAGCAAGTGGGTGGCTGTTGGACTGTGCTTCAGGCTCTAAAAGACAAAATCTTGCAGTGTAATTGGCAGCCTTAAATTAAATGAAATTGTCTTTCTTCCTTTATCCGAGCATGTTATTTTTTTTTAGCCATAAATGAAAATGTTTGAGTCCTTCTCCACAGCAATTAACCCTTTTTTTTTTTTGTTGGATTTTAAGCCAAAAAATGGATTACATTGGTGCATGATGTAAAGGACTGAATTTATTAATGGATCTTCACACAGTAACTTTTCTTTAAAATTTCTAATTGTTTTATAAATAGAGAATTACTTTTTTTATTAATCTTTTTTAAGCTAATTCAGTAAAATTGTTTGCTTCCATCTGAGGGTAGTGTTCAACAGCCATCAGTCTCAGTGGTATTTGAGTCAGGACCTAAAAGACTTGCGTATAAGGACCTGGTAACTTCTGAAAGAGGATTATATTTTTGAAAAAGGGCTTGCAAAACGTACCTTAAAGTGAATACCCGTGACTCTTTGATTGCCTCAGTTTAAAAGTATGTCAATACCTGTCCTTGGAGAGCAGAGCAAACCTTGCTGTTTTCTTTCTGCTCTCTTGCACTGTTTAAAAATATGATTGTGGTATCTTATTTGAAGAGGACATTGTCTCTCTACTGAAATATAATGTGAGAGAATGCTGGTGGTTTAATGTTTAAAGATTCATGCATTTATATTGTATATAGCTTTGGAGCATTCATTGTTTGCTTTTTCCATATGATTTTATATACTTCTTTTAATATCAGTAAAGATCCAAGAAGTAATAATGCTAAATCTGTTTAAACTGAATGCTTTTAGAATTACACATCCTAGAAAACAGCTACAGATTGTGTACTGTGACTATATAAGCTCATAATGAACACATTCCTTCAGGATTTTGGAGTTCACAGTATAAAAAAATATCAGAAATTGTTATACTAAGAATTTAACAACTTTGTTTCTTTAATCTCTGCAGTTACTTTTTCAGTTACTGAGAATAAAACAAATTTTCTTTTTAGTCAGAACCACTGACTTCAGAGACTAATGTCTAGACTTCTGGAGGTTCAAGTCACCTCTGAGTGAAGCTGGCTGAACTCTCAATGAAGTTTGGGTTGGACTTAGGTCTACTTTTTTGTACAACACTTGTGTTGAACTAAAGGGGCGGCACTGGTGTGGAGGGTTTTTTTGCCACACTGATTTGTAGTCAGGTCCAAACGTGTCATCTTGACTAGTTTTGTCAAGTGAAAACTGGTAGATTGGGACTGGTGGTGGTATTCTGCACCTAAGAGGTGCTGGTGTAAGTGAGGTCTGTCTGGGGGGCAGTGTTTTCTCCAGGTAAGTAAATCTAGCATAGGATGTTTGCAGTTTGGAAGCAGTGATACTATTAAAAAGGCTCCATTGTATATATTTGGTCTGGTACACAGTGTCTTCCCAGTGACCCCTTCTTTCTATGATAATGCTCAAAGTGCATATTAATGTATAATCATTACAGCTTTTCCTGTTTTTTGCTCCCTATTACCACAGGACTGTATAGAACTCCAGACATTGATTACATTAAGGAAAAGATTTATTTAGAATTCTTTACCTGTGTGAATTAGGATAAGGGAAGTTGTCTTGTTTTCCTCTTATTCTTTATGTGGGAATTCTGCATGGCAAATTACATGTATGTGATACATTTAACAGCAGTGACTACAGAAGCAATAAACTGAACAATAGTTAACTACAAACTGAAGCTGTAAGGAAGAAAAAGTAGTATTCATTGCATGCATGTCTTTTCTAAAGTTGCCTTATTTCATATGGCTTTTTGTTACAGAAGTCCCTCTCGGCATCAATAGTGATTTCAGTGTGACAAATGTGCCACTTCTATCTGGAAGCTTCATTATATATTACTGACCTATTTGGGGTTTGGTTTGTTGGGGCTTTTTTTTGTGTGCACAAACTTGATATGTAATTTGTAACAGTACTTCGCAGACTTCCCTAGAGCATACTTGCAGATTGAAATTGGCAACAGACAGCAGATCTGCCCAAGGTTGCTCATCCTTATCCCAGGAATAGCAGCTGGTGCCATCAAACAGCCCTTCCCACCCTTCCCCTCCTGTGGGTCTGGCTGCCAGGTGTGGGCAGTGGTGCCCTGCTGCAGCTCCACACATTCTGGGGCAGAGGGGACTGGGATAGCAGCAGCAGTGGTGGGAATGATGGCAGCAGAGATGATGCAGTGGTGGCACTGGTGGTACAGTGTGCTGTACACATCTCCCCTGGGGCATAGAAGGCAGCACAGGAGCAGTACTGCAGGATCAGATGTCCTGTCTCATTGCGCCACAGATGTGCAGGGGCAGCAACCCTGTCCCTCATGGCCACTGCTTCTATTGATTTTTATTTATTGCAGAGAAACCAGAACATTCTAGAAGCCTTAATATGTCTCTGGTTTAAAAAAAAAATTGAAGAATAAAACAGAGGGTAAGGTACAGAAAGACAAAACCTAATAATTACAGTGGATGACAAATGAGAGAAGGAAGGGGGCTGAGGGACAAAAATGCACAAAACAAGAAAATAATAGGGAAGTAGGAACTAGTGCAGAACATCTCCAATAGCACTCAGCACATCCTGAAAGTGCCTGCAGAGCTGGTGTATGATGGCCAGGGTGTGCTTCCTAGAGGTGTGGTGGGACAAGGAATTAAAAATGGGTCACCTGTCAAGCTTGCATCTCCAAGGGCCATGGACTGCAGTTTTGGCCAGGGCTTATGGATGTTGATGGGTAAGTCTCAGGACTTGGTGTGGTCTTGAATAAGAAAGGGTAAAAATAGGTGAGAGAAATGTTGCCACAGGGGCTGCAGCATGGCACGCATGAAGAAAAGGTGTGCCAGTGTCTCCCTGCAAAAATGACACATCAGGGGTGAACCTGCCTTGAGCCATCCCATGAACTTGTTTGTTGCTCCAGGGAGTGCTTTTCCACTTTACGTTATGCAGTTAGCTCAGAGTGCAAACTAGGCCCACGTGGCTCTTTGCCGTCAAGGTGAGATCTTGCCATTCAATGCCTGGGGAGGAACCTAGGGTAAAGAAGTGGAGCGCAAGTACAGAAAGGTGAATCCAAAAGCTTTTCGGAGCCAGAGGTCTGGATGATGCGTAAACCTTGGGGTGGAGAGGTGGCTGGAAAAGCGCAGAGGGCAGTGGATTAAGAGTGAGTGCTACAGTGTGCACCTCTGGGCATCACTGCGTGTGTATGATGATGAAAAGTGTTTGTTCCCAAAAAATGCCAGAAGACCTGGGGTGAATACATTTTGAAGGAATAAATGGCAGCCTTTTAAAACAGCTTTAGTTTTGTCTTATGTAGTCTTGCTCCTTGGCTGTCATTTATGCCTATTTTTTTCTGTGATCTGTAAAAAGAAATATAATTTAATTCTGCTAATTTTTCTACATTGAATTTTCTTTCTAATGAAGGGTTTAAATGTCTTACCTCAAATACAGTCCTGCTACATGCTAATGCAGACAGTTAAGCTGAACTTGTCCTACTGCAATTCAAATAGCATCTTCTTTCTAGTCTTTCTAAAAAAGTGTGAGAGAGTCACCTTTGATGAGACAAATACTTGAATACCCAGATAACAGAGGTATTCATAAGTGCCATGACTCCTTTCCTATATCTTAGCAACAAAGGAGTTGGAAAATTTAAATTAATACTCAAATAACTAAAGACAGTGCCTAAGATGCTTAAAATGTGTTATATAGAAGTGTGTAGCTAAACGATCTAATACTTTGTTTTATTTGCTTTAAATTTGGAAGGTTGCAATCTGTTGAAAAGTGAAAAAAGTCTCAAAAACATTTTGTGCAGGTTTAATATCTATGTGCTGACTTCTGACTACAACTGGTAGCAGAAGAAACCTACTTTGGTGTGCTCATTGAAGAGAAGTGTGGTTTGGAATTAACTTCACACAGCTTGTCAGGTGTCAGAGAAAATAACCAAGATATAAACAATCCATAAATACCTTAGTGCAATTGCATCTGCTGCATATAGATTTAATTGTGTATTTCCAGCTTTGTAAAAGCATATGTACATAAAAAATTGTGGTATGTGTATGAATATCAGAGAAATGGATTATTCTGATATGTAGTCATTCTATCTTTTATGATTCTGTTTTGTCCTTCATATGACAATCCCAAATATTTTTTCATTTTTTTTCCAACTATGTTTCACAGTATTTTTTTTTTTTAATATAATGTCATGTTTGGCTTTGGCTACAAATTTGTTTGATTGTTTGTATTTTAAGGATTACTATATTAACCTTTTCCTCTGTGATTTTTTAATGTTACTTTTTTTTTCCCATCTTTGGCGATTTCAAACTAAAGAACAGAAAAGTTGAAAATGAAATTGAACTGGAAACAAGTTTAAAAATGCCAGACTGGAGCCTTCTAGATTATGATACTGGAGGAAATAAATGAAGTTGCAGCTTTTCTGAATTTTGAAATTAGAGATTAGGTGTCTAGATTCTCAAATAGTGAAATCTAAGCCTTTTCCAGATGCATTAATAGAAGTTTGCTTATTTCATTCTTCCTTGCTTGTAACATTTCTAAATATCATTTAATGTTCTCCTAAATAGTTATGCTATCTGCCATGGCATGGACTATTACTCAATTCATCAAGGAAATGGAAAGAGCTGTTTTGTAACAGCAACAATTTTGTAAAGGTAAATGCACTGAACATATTTTACAATCAGAATTTCTGCTTGCAGACTCTTTAGTTTCTGTAAATGATTTTTTTATTGACCTTATGCTCCAGCAGTGATGGTTTTATGAGGTCTTCTCCAGTCAAGTATGTATGGATATCATTCCTGGGAGACGTGCAGTAAGCACATGGTGGATATGCAGACAAGCAGATATTGAATTATCAAACTTAAATATAAATCTACTGGGAGTACTGTCTTATATGAACTTCTCTGAATAAAAGCCAGTGAAACAATTTACTATTACTTCTCTCAGGAGAAGAATTAAACATTAATTACTGATGGTACTTTTAACTAGTGTAATTATATGCAATGGCTTTAGAGAAGTAGAACTAAAAAGCCAGACTGCAGGCAGTGAGCTACTGTTGCAAGATCTGCATGACCTTGTAAGGAATGTAGTCAGCTAGTGTGAAGTGAATGGCTACAGACAGAAGTAGCAAGAGAAATAAAAATTAAAAGAAAAGAGAAAATTCTCTTCTGAAACACTGGGTGGACAGGACAGGTAACCCAACCTACCCTGGGAAACTTGTTTTGATTCTTTTTGGGGTGGGGAAATCATCATGCAAAAGACTAAATCAGACTTTTTTGTTGAAGCATTATTGATAGTTTTTGGCTCAACAGAGCGTGTTTCTACAAAGTGGAAAACTTTTTCCACTTAGAAAAATCTTAGGATTTTCCCCTTGAGAAATACAGAACATATGCAATTGACATTAATTTAAATTGTGTTTAGACATGGTCTGTTAGTCTTAATTTCAAATCTGTTAATTATATTCAGCTATCAGACCTCTGAGATGCTTATTTTTGGAGAATGTAATTTTCTGTCCTGAAGAGGTAAGCACAGAACAAAAATGTTTGGACTAGCTGTAAAATAAATAAGAAATCTACTTTAAAGAGTAAGAATTTATAAGAAAAAATAGAATAAATGTGAATCTCAGACTGTGTGTTCTGAAAAAAGTAAAAAAGGTCCCACAATGAAATGATTCCATGTTGTTTTCAGCTAGATGTATTGTTCTCCTCTTCATGGTTCAGCTGGAGTAGAGTCAACACAAGTGCCCAGACAATTCCAGGAAAAGCGATTGGTCCCATCCAAAATTTCATTCTACTCCAGAGGAGTAGGCTATAACTGGACACGATATTAGTATTTTTAACAAATACTGACCGTACAGTCATGTTTCCTATTCAGATTTATTTATATTCTTTTATATAGTGAAGCTAAATGCTGTCTTTTTGTGTTTAGAATCATCATGCAATGGCACGATAAAATGCTAACATATAAATAGGGATGATAAATGAGTCTAGTTTTCAGGAAATGCATCACTATGGCACAGCAATGTCATTTGCAACAGAAGCTTTATAATAAGACAAAAGGATACCACCCCCCCCCCCCCCCCCCGTTGCAGGATTAAAATGCAAATTAATTTGAAGTAGTATGGATCTTCCCTTCTTGGATTAGATCTCTGATTAATTTATGACACTTCATTACTGTGTTTATTTATTTATTTATTTGCATTGTGGTGACAAAAAAAAAAGGTGACAAATTAAGGTCTTGTTTGTGGTAGGTGTTATATGAACTAGAGCAAGAAGAAGGTCTTTGACATGAAGGATTTTAAAGTAGAGACAGCAGAAGATGCAGGAACAAAAGAGCAAGGAGATATTGAGGCAATTCTGATTAGAATGGTAGGCTGTATTCATAGTCCGGTGTCTGCCTAAGTATTGTCTACTTGGTTTGGGTTTTCTTTTTAATTTGTTTCTGAAGGTCATCACAACAGAGTACTCTAGAAAAAGAGATAGCACTGCAATGGAGGGACAGTTTAGGATCAGTCATGGAGCAATGTCTTTTGAAGTCAAATGTGTGGGAGGGAAATAGCATTGTGGAGGCAGCAGAGACGTAATTCTATGTAGGTAAACTATACTGGAGTTTAGAAGGTGGCAACATAATTCTGGAGGAGGAGGATATTCTTTTTTTTCATCAGGTATTTTTGGGGTTGTGGATAAGGGAGAAGATAGCTTTATAATTAAAACATGCTATACAGACAAAAATAATCTGCAAAATAGACAAGTTTATGCTTATGTTTGTTGGCAGAAACCACATTTTCAGAGAAAAGAAACTTATAAAAGTATTTCCTGAGTTGGAGTGCCTTTGTCAGAAGTGATAATGATAGAGGATGTAGGAAGACAGAATTTACATGAAGGCTTTTAATTAAAACCAAATGCTTATTTATAATTAATTCCTGAACTTCTTGGCAAGCTTTAATTTCCTTTTCTCATCACTGAACAAAAAGATGGATTTTTCTTGCTAATTTGACTAAATAATTTGCACCCTTATTCTAATTTATAGGGTTGCTTTATTGATAGAAAATAAGCAGCTTGTAATTTGAATGATTGGTGGTATGTTTTAGCCTTACACTGGTTTTATACAAAGGAAAAGGCTGGGTGGTCATTTTGGGAACACTCCTAATTTCACTCATTTTACATTTGATTTTATCTGTAACCTGTCTCTTTCTACCTGCATCTTTTCAGAGATGTAAACAAGATGACAGACTTGTAAAGCGCTTAGTACCTTTTCCTTTCTGTTGACACTGAGCGCTGTGGAGGGCTGAGCCCTAGGAAGAAGAGTGCCACTTTGTAGTCATATGAAGTAGAAGAAGAAAGTAGAATTTTTATAGGATTAAAGAAGTTTTTTTGAGCTGAACCCAGCTGTTTATGAAAAAGGACACTCTGCTCCAATGCCTTTTAACTTGGAGTCAGTTGCAGCTCAGGAGAAAGCATGCTATTTGCTGAAACAGCAGTATTTGCCAATGCACAAATATATCCCACATCTTCTGCTAATGTAAAGGCTTCTGAAAATGTCTCCCAGTTAGATATTAATGAGACCAAGTACTGCTAAAACAATTAATTGTGACATGGTCATTGTCTTGGGGTATAGGGCTGTTGTCAAAATGGTTTGAAGCACTGAAATGGGAAAACAGGAAAAAAGTCTGTAGTACAAAACATTATTTTATCCAATGTCCTCCACCCCTGAAGTCCCCAAACCTGCTCTCCCCAATAATGTAAAGTTTTGAAGAAATGAGCAGATGTAAGGACTTGACGTCACCTCAGTTGAATGAAATGAAATAGAAGGTCTGTCCTTATGTAATGAAATCAAGGCAGATAGCAATAGGAAGCAAATTATTGAATAATAAGGTCACAGATTGTGCTGGGGAGCATTCATGCTTTTTGCAGAAACTTCTATCCTTCCTATGGCAGCATAAAGGATTTCCTTACACCTTGGTGTCCAGGGAGTTTCTCATTGTGTCTTAGAAGAAATGGTAAATGTAAATTAACAGAGACAATTTACTGAGTTTTTTCACTTCATGATATGGGTGAAGACACAGTAAAAATCCTCTCGCTGAATTCAGAGAGGATATGGACATAATTATTAATTATTTAGTGGTAAGACAATTCATCACAGTCCTGAGAAAGAGGGCTCCAAGGCACATTTTGACTCAAATGTTCTCTGAAGAAAAAGTGTCCTAGGGTAACAAGACAGTGCTCTGTTCCAGACATTTTCATGGCATCTGCTCAAGGTGTTGAGGGACTATGAAGTAACTGTCAGGACATGCAAATCAGCCATGAGGAGTATTTGGGATCACAAATCCATTTCTCAGCATTCTCTACAGAAACTAAGTTATATTTAGCCATAACCTAAACCTTGGTATTTAGACATCTGTTCATACACATATTTATATTTGTGTATGCATTTATATGTATTTACATGCATGGATAAGGAGTCTTATCACCAAAGACATCTACGCTACAGTTCTTCTCACTCTAAGCTCACTGTATAAGAAAAATAAACACCTAAGAGCATGATTTAATACAGCTAAAATGTGAATCACTCTTTGAAAGTACATATGCACTGACTAGAAAGACCTTGAAAATAAAGTTGCATACCTAGAGTATAAAACTGTACTGAGTCTCTTCTTCCTGTTAAACTTTTCTTTAGATATTAAAGAAAAATGATTTTCCCATTATCCAAAACATTTTCAATTTCAGGAAAAAAAAAACAGCCATCTCAAATCAAATCAAAACTAAAATCACTTTGTATCACTTTATGCAACAATTTCTTTCTTTTTTTTTTTTTTTTTAATGGAAGAATTCCTGACCAGAGTCTATTTCTATTCGTTTGTTTTAGTTTGCTGGAGTGTGATGTTTCCATTCTCTGCAATTTTTCCTGTTTTCATTTTAATGGTTATGAAATTATCAGTTCTGCAAAGGTTTATATGTAATCATATGAGATAGTTTCCCAAAATGTGGTGTAAAGCAGTAGCTTCCAGCTACTGATGGGGAAATGTTTGCCTTATTTAAGAGTTTAATAATTCTGCATAGGCTGTTGGGAGTCATTCCTGCCTGACTTTATGAAGATGCGTATATTCCAGATGTTACAGTCCGGACAGTCTATCTGTATGCAGAAAGGCGCTGGGGTGGTAAAGCAAGAACCACCACAGCAGCAGTTGTTGCTGATCTGGCAGGGGGTGGTGAATGCTGATTGTTGCCCTGTGCTCCCAGAGGGACTGGTGCATTTTGCAAGTGGGAAAGCCATTCTGGTAGGCACGGGGAGTCCTTGGTTGTAGCACCTGAAGGAGGAAGCAAACTCTAGTTTTCATGTGCTGGTATGAGTGTGAAGTATGGAGGTAGGGGGGGAAATGGAGAAAGAAAGAATTGAGTCATGGCCACTTCGGTACTTTCACGAGGCTGGCACAGAATGGACACCGACAGCTACAGGTGGTATACAGGGCTCCATTTGCTCCCTCTGATGTGTACATATATAGTTGAAGCTAGAGAGTTAGAGAATGCAAATTTAATAAAGGATACAGAGCGCTTGACATTTCAAATAAGAACAAAATATGGCATTATTTTAATCACAGGTATGCAGTGGCCTTATGTATCACGTGTTGAATTTAAAAAGATACCTTTTAATTTGGATTTGCATTTTGATGAATTTCAGGTACAAAGCAATTGTAAATCCCATGGACATCCAGACCTCCAGTGCAGTGCTATGGACCTGTCTTAAAGCCATTGCCATCTGGGTAATTTCCATGCTTCTAGCAGTTCCTGAAGCAGTGTTCTCTGAACTGGCCCACATCAATGACACGGATAATGTCACTTTCACAGCATGCATACCATACCCCATGACGAACGACGTGCACCCGAAGATCCATTCTGTGCTGATTTTCCTTGTGTATTTCCTTATCCCTCTTGCTGTTATTAGTATCTACTACTGTCATATTGCAAAGAGTTTAATAAAAAGTGCTCACAACATCCCTGGAGAATACAGTGAGCATTGCAAAAGGCAGGTAAGCAATTTGCTTTCTACATCCAAATGAAAGACGTGTGTGCTGTATACACTTACAAATGAAAGTACAATGAAAGGGTCTATAACATCCAAATTGTTGGATTTCATAGAGGATCAGTTCAGTTTCCATGTGCATGAACTAAGCCAAGGATTACCTGAAAAATCTCCTTTTTTGCAATTGCTCAGTATTAAGCCCAGTATGTAAATAAATGTAAAAAAGGGAAAGTATAAATTCACTGCCATCAATGTGTATTCCTAACAAGCAATGGGATTGCTATATGTGCTTATATGTGTTGTTATTGTAACCATTACTTATGTTGTTACTGAGAAACAATGTTTTTGTAGTTAATCCTAGTGGCTTCACCTGTCTCTGCAGGCAGCCATTTTGGGAAGAAATCCTGCATGAACTTTTGGAGAATTATCCCTTCTTGCTTGAAAATGAAAAAACTGACATAGGTTAAACTTTTTTTAGGAGATCTAAGGCTCATCTCAGACCAAGGAGTGCTGGAAATATGAACACAGGGCATGAACTGATTCTTTCTGGGCTTTCTATCTTTATTGGATACAATCCTAAACTTGCACTTTTCTAATACCCTTTCTATTCTAGATGCTGTAAAACTTTCAGTATAGGTTCTGTATACCTTTGAGACAAAGCATTTTAAAATGCTGGACAAAGCCAGCTTCCTTGTAAGGCACAGGAGGCAATAAGATAGGCTGTTCATTGGAAGGAGCATTTATACATATACAAACAACAGCTTTTGCAGTGAAAGCGCCTTTAAAAAAGCTTTAGTATTGGTAGAGAAAGATGCTTATGCCCATTAAAACATTTTGGAAGGGTTTTCTCTGCCAATATTTTAGAAAATACTTTTATACTTACTGAAATCTCCTTGCATATATAGCATGTACATATTCTTTTAAAACCAAAGACCACATTCCCTCATGTCCTTTTTGCTTGACATTTCATTTCTACTCTAAATCTGTTTCTCGTCAAAAAGGCATATATATTAGCACTTCATGTATTATTTTATTTTCCTGTGAAATATAGAGAACCTTTTGGCTGAACCCTCAGGATGAAAACAATATATAATTCATATCACATTTCTGAACCCACATGTATTTTCAAAGCAAGAACATAGTTTTTCATTCTACTTAGGTTTTTTCTTTTTGTTAATCTATGAGGCTCAGAACGATAGAAAGTTCTGGTGTACTTGCATATTTCCCAGCAAGAAGAAATAAATTTAGACTATTGTTATCAACTCAATTTTCTTTAGGCCATACCACAAAAGCATAATATTCACACAATACCTCTGCATCTTTTAGTCTGCCTTTGCAATCTGTCTGAGTGCAAATCCTATCAAATTTGAATGTTAGAGTTTTCCCATCTTTTGTGAATTCCCCAATTGTTTTGTTTTAGGTAGAGCCAAGAAAACTACTTACATATTTATTTCACAGATTTTGAAACCCTGTTAGAATAAATTAACTTCATTTTGTGGTTGTAGTTTTTTTTTAGGTTTGGGTTTTTTTTTTTTTCCTCAGAAATTGGGAAAGCCATAAACCTTGCCTGCCTTTGCAAAACTTTGGTACCTGACATACATAAGTAATCTTTTGGGAGGAATATACAGAAAGTTTCCGTCTCCCTCTGATGCCTTCTACCTGTCCAGTTTCTCACCCTCTCTCAGTTTGGAACCACTGTGTAGGCTCATTTCCTGTCAGCTTTTCAGCCATTCTCGATGTCTACATTGTTATCCATTATAGCTTAGGTACAGTTTAAGGTACATTTTTTTTGTGTCACTATTGAAGATTAACTGAATCTTTCACCTTACCCTGGAATTAAGATGCTTCAGACTGTGCAATGCAGTTTTTGTGGTTTGTCTAGGAGAGGTGTGAAAGGTGAGGAATTTCAGACTAAATAAAGGGATGTAAGTACCATTGTATAGCTAACATCTGAGCAATGTCTCCACATTTCAGTCATAATGTCCCTAGTTTTCAAAGGCAATGGTTTCTAAATAACTGTCTAAGTAAAGCTGAGTTTCAAGCCAAGCACTGAGATCTCATCTGAAGAGGTTATGTTTCATGACATCCTTTGCTGTGTGCTTTCAGGCTAAAAGCCAGTGTTTACTTGGGTCATAAATCATACGTGCTGTGTATATCATATAGGAAGAGCAAACTTCTGTTACTGCAAACAGCCAGGATTTTTCACTGAAAGTAAACTGAGAGTGAGAAAAGTAAGTAAATGAGAAAAAAAGTAATTCAGCCTCTGAAGGAAGCATTTTTACTGGCCTTACTTGGAATACTTGTTAAAGCTAATGTAAAGAAAAATGCTACATGTTTTAATTCTGTTATGTGGAGTAGTTCTATTTGTTGTTGTTCATTTAGGTTCTCTTCATCTTTTCAGATGGAAACTCGGAAACGTCTGGCAAAAATTGTTCTAGTTTTTGTTGGCTTCTTTGCTCTCTGCTGGTTTCCTAACCATGTTCTATACATGTACCGATCTTTTAATTACAATGAAATTGATCCATCGACAGGACATATGGTTGTTACCTTAGTGGCCCGAGTACTAAGCTTCTGCAACTCTTGTGTCAACCCATTTGCACTGTATTTTCTCAGTGAGAGTTTTAGAAGACATTTCAACAACCAGCTTTGCTGCAGGAGGAAAGCTCAGCAAGAGAGATCCGCCAGCTACTTGCACAACTCTTCTGCTATTCAAATGACTTCCCTGAAAAGCAATATCAGGAACACAGTGACTAGCATGACACAACTGAATGGGCACAACTTGAAACAAGAAATGGCATTATGATTTAATAGGTGTGATTTTTGGCTGTGGAAGATTTGCACTTTTTCTTTGCAGTTTGCATCTCATTTTTGGCTCTTATGCTTAGACTGAGATGTCACAACAAAGGATCTGCTAAATCTGGTGAATTGGAGGTTATTCACTTCTAGTGTTACTTTTAGATAGAAGTGAAGAGTTTGTTTTATTGAGAAAACAAAACTGACTGGCTGCATATTGTACTTTAAAGGAGATGCTGATGTATATTTAACATATAAAAAATACATCGATGGTGTGAGTATTAGTGTAGCTGATCTAACATTTCTTTAAAAAGTGTAGATTTTTTTGATCTAAAAAATATGTATTTTTAACTGAATATTGATCCAG
Organism: Pezoporus wallicus; assembly: GCF_028554395.1. Classification (NCBI taxonomy): domain Eukaryota; kingdom Metazoa; phylum Chordata; class Aves; order Psittaciformes; family Psittacidae; genus Pezoporus; species Pezoporus wallicus. The sequence continues at coordinate 5,344,222 of NW_026635157.1, forward strand.
ACTTATGTGTTACTTAGGTTTTGCATGATTCTAGCTGTGTGGTGTGTACAAGCATTGTTCATTAAGACTGGTAGGCATTTTGGACCCAATTAAAGAGCCATTGCAATGCATAGATTCTAGTTTCAGGAAAAAAAAAAAAAAGTCAAGTATCATGTTCCACATTTTTACCTTATCTGAATCTCCCTGTTTTTTTTCACTTTGGCAGACATACATGATGAGAATTTACGTTTAAGGGGTTCTGTTTGCTGTTGAGGTCAGAAGTTTATCTACTAAAATTAACTGCTTTTCATAATTAACATCTCAAAATAAAAATGTTGTGTTCAATATGCAGGTTTTCTAGAACTCAGTGTCTGAAAATTCATTTCTCTGATGCGTAACTCTGTGACATAATTGGTTCAGAGTGTCTACATGCTTTATATTTGCTACTACTAACTGATCTTGCTGATATCATTACACAGCTAAGAAGGAGTAAGCGTAAAGGGATGGCTGAACATTTAAAGAGGTAAGATTCAGAGTGGCTTTTTCAGAGAGGGTCTGTGGCAAGGCTTGCTGCAGCTCAGAGCAGTCTTAGAGCACAGAATGCAGATTATGTGCCAGACAAAACCAAACTGAAGGATGTCCTGCAGGAACAAACCTAACATGCTCTGATTATTAACGATCATCCAGCCCATGCGATCAGACAAATTCTAGTCTGAAATAACTCCCAAGCGATGAAACATGGGGAGCTAGCATTGTTTGCTAAGTACCAGCTGTTTGCTGTCTAGGTCTATTCTTCTTGCACACAGTTTACGAGCCTAAACAAAGCGTAAGTACTGTTGAAAATCTCAGTTTTAAAAGACACTTTTTCTTTTCCTTGAAGGTCTTTGTGCATAAATACTCAATGCACTTCTGAAAATCCTAGTTAGGTTGCCTAAACAGATTTTCAAATGTTTTTTGTGGGTCATCCCAGTGGCATGGCCCATGCATAGGTCTTTGTCAGTATTCCCAGGAAGTCATTTCTAGGGTACATGGTCAGTGCAGAGCTGGGATTAAAACATCAGGGAATGGTGGGTGAGGCTCTAGTTGCCAATGACTATCCTGTCCAGAATTAATTTACTGTGAGGGATTATGGTTCTGTCTTTTCATTCACACTCCTCTGCTGGAGGTACCCTATGCAAGGCTTCCAGAGCTGCCCTTCAGACCACAAGAAAGCAAGCAGTTCAAATGTAAAACATCTCATCTTTTCTTTTTTTTTTTTTTAATCAGTTTTTGTGTCCACACAGAGAGTTAAATAGACAAAATGACTGAAGCTTGTTGCTGCAAAAACTCATGTAAGGCTACCCGTATTAAAGTTTCTAATCTGTCTCAGGGCTGCACCAGTTTTTGCTGAAATAACTAATGGGGACAGAGCAAATCCCCCCATATACAGCTGCATGCTGTCAGACTAATATCTATTCCCCAAGCCAGGTGAGGAGTTAGGTGGGGCAAGGATCTGTTTTGGGTGTGAGCTCCAGAGAGGAGAAGCTCACAATATCTTTCTTAGAAGAAGGGGAAGTAATGGCAGACAATGACACCTTGTAGAAGCAGGGTTCTTTTATGGCCAGTTCATGAGCCAAATGTCATTTTAAATAGCTTTTTCTTTCAAATTGGGTGGAAGAGCTTCAGCACAGATCTGTCTCTGTCACAACACTGTAGCCTGTACTTCTGCAGTGACTTCTCCAAGGTGAATAGTAGAAAGTACAATAGAAATATAGATTGGATTTTGAAAAAAGTCCTGTAATTTCAAAAGCTGATGTGCTAATACTGCAGCAGGTTACAGTATTAGTGTATTTGTCCTTATTAATGCACTTGCTGTTACTTAGTTCTATTTGTAACCTTTGAACCAGCTAAGTTCAACATTTCTTTTGCAATTCCCCTACCATCAAGGTTATTTATACCCCTACCCCAGTTTTTAAGGCTACAAAAAGGTATATTGATATAATCTGGAAATTATTTTAACTAGTTACCTAAGAAAATCCCTGTTACCACTCAACAGGGAAAGTAGCAGATTGAAGTTCTGCATGTCAACTAGCATGGTCCGGTTGGTGAGACCTACATTATGTAATGTAGTTAAAGTTGTGTGCAGCATTCAAATGAGAAAACTTGTGAAAACCAGTGTAGACCAGCTCCAAACCACATGCCCTAGATGACTGCAGCGGCCCTACGGCTTCAGTGGCTCCTTGGAAAACTTTATGCAAAGCAGCAGATTGGCACGAACTTGTAAATCTATCTGTAACAGTTTAGGAAATTGTTATCTATTACTGCCTAACACTGCTTCGTCCTCCTTTTTTCTCCATTTCACCTTTTCTCTTTCTCCATGCCTCAGTTCCATATGAGCCCACATGTTCTCAGAACTCCTCTTTAATTTTATGCCACTAATTCTTCCTGGATGCCAGCCAGAGTTTTGGATTCCTCCCTTCTGATGAGTCTTGAATCATTTTTACTCATGGATATTTTACACCCACAAAACACAAAAGCTTATCCTTCTTTCTGAACTCTTGATGGTGATCATTGACTGTGATCAAATTTCCCTTTTATTTCTGCTTTTTTTTTCCTGGTTCACTGCTTCTCATTTTGTTTTCCAATTTCTCTACACAACATAACATTTCATAGGACTTCTAAATCCATTGTGCATTTTATTTCCTGAAGGCATTTGTCTGATGTAGAAATTACCAGATGATACAGGTACCCTACTGGAAAAATAATAATCTAATGTATAGTAGATTTGATGCTTGTGTTTGATTCAGACTCTTCACTCAGGGCCTTAAGTTGCTATGCGATATGGACAGCATGAGTCTGCCTTCTGGCAGAACTGCAGGATACAGCCTGTTGTTTTTGTTGTGTGGGAAAGGTATTCCCAGATAGACTAGAACTCCTTATTATTAGGAAATCAGCACAATTTTTGTCCATTGTTTCCCAGGCCTTGTACTCAAAGCCTGTTTTGAGTAAGTATTGTATACGCTTTCTCAAATTCTTGTAGTGTGGTGTGAGGGAATTAGTTAATCTGTCTGGACCTAGTTAACCTGGAGCATTACTAGATATATTGCTAACCCAATAAGCACATTTTACTGTGCTTTTGTGCACACTGTGTATAAGTGCAATGGTATATATGATGCTATTTCCAGACAACACTTCTTGCTAACAATTAAAAAAAAATATTGTAGAATGCAGTATTTTCTTCTAGCAGTAGTCAAAGCAACAAAGGAAATCTGTAAATGAGATCATGTCAGCTTTTCAGGTACTACATTGAGGTTTATGCCAGAATAAAGTTGTTAAAATACCATTTTATTATTTTTTGGTAAGAAAACATTATTTCAGAAGCACCAGATCTTTTCTGTCCTCCTCTCCTGAGTTTTGAGTTGGTTTCTTTAAAAAATATTTTCACAATGATTGAGAAGTCTTTAAAAAATGAGAGAACAGAGTTTCCCTGTTTCCTCTATGTGAGACTTTTTTCTCCTAGACTAGAGCTAGTACAAAATAAGTCTGATAGCATCTTGTCACCTCACCCTGCCTGTAATAGAAACATTGCAATTCTGAATTCTAAAAGTATGGTTGAATTCTCAAAAGAAGGGTACTTCATTTAGTATTATATTGTGAAGTGATGTCTTCCACAAAGCCACTTTGGTTACAATAGATAACAACGTCTTTACTTTTCACAACACACCTGTCCCATAGATTTTTTTTGACTTAGTCAAAACAGATTCATGGAAATAGAAGCAAAGAAGAGTCAGTTTGGGAGTAGAAAAGAAAAATGCTTTCTCATAATTTAAATGGACTGATACTAAGTTGAAGATTCGCAGTGTTGATTTCCAGTACCTTTTCTTTCTTCACTTGTTTCTAAAATGATATTCTGACAATAGTCAGCCTTTCACTAACACCACAACTCAGTGTCACAGAATCACTGGAAGCCTTTGAAAATCCATCCGTATATTTATACTGCTAGTAATGAACAGGGCTTTACATGGATGCTACTAGCTTCTTCCATCTTTCTGGTCCCATGATGAGTCTTCTTTATTCTCCTGCCTAGAGAGAGGCCCCATCTACTGTGCCAAAAGTGGACACAGGAGGAGGAAGAATAAAACCAAGGATAGACCAAAAAACCATGTCTTCAAATGGTCTTTGCTGCCTCAAAGAGTGCCAGTATGACTGCATTTTGGCAAACACAGTCTGAAACCACAAAAATTTTAATAGGTTAGAGATCTCTTGTGATGTGGATGAGAGACAGACATTTGGAAACGTACAGCTCAAGAGCTGTATATTCCCAAATACTTAGAAAGTTTTATATTTCAAGAAATATACAACAAAAGTAGAACTAAGTACAATTCACAAGTACATTCAGACGCTTCTGGGATTGGTCCTGATCCAGTGGAGTGAAAAGGGAAGTCTGTCTGAAGAATTTGACTCATGCTTTACATAACAGCACATCTTGCAGCCGCTAAGTTGGCAGGTCAGTGCCAAAAGTATATTGCTTAGCCAGAACTGCTTTTGATTTCTGTTTTGATTTAGGCAATTGTCTAATTCAGTTTTGACAAGGTGCCTTCATTTCTAATTGTTTCTGACTTGTTTCTGTCTCCCTGTTGTACTGCTGTCTTGGTGACTAGCAAGAATACAAAAGAATTCTGTTTGATTTCAATGAATATCTGTTAATGACTTTTAAGCCAGCAGGAAGATGGCAATATAGTGGAGCCAATTTTTTTTTTCTTTCCTTTTTCTCTTGGGGCTATATGTGAGGTTTTTTGGTGTATGAGGTAAATTCAAGAATTTTGGATTTTGTATTACAAGATGATACACTTGGTAAATTTCTATACCATTGACTTGGAACAGAAAAGGTGCAATATGGAACTAATCTGGTGAGCTGGTTTTGATCTGTCAGGAGGGGGATTTTGTTCATTTTTTAAACAAGGGAGATAATTTGTGTATCAGAAGCTCTCTGTCATTACTAGCTCAATGCACCTTGTAGTGCAAGTTTGATTCAGAAAAGACACTTCTGTTGAGTAGACACAAGAAGGTATTAGTGCTGTATCTCTCCCAAGAGGCATGGCACTGTAGCTTAGCTGCTTTAAACACTGTAGTTCTGAGCTGCTCCATGAACCAGTCTATATTACTGCTGCCCCATGCTGTAGCATATCTTTGCTGATATTTGTGATTTTCAAGACCTTGCACTATAATGTCTATAGCAGACAGCCCCTCCAGCATTTGCACCATGTAGTACTTACCTGCTTGACACATAAAACCCTTCTCTTTTCATTCATCTCAGCCTCTTCTCATTTCATGCCCAAGGCATGTAGCAGCCACAGTAAAGGACTTCTCACAGTAAAGGACGGGAAAAGGAAAGTCAGGACAGGAAAAACATGAATGGGAGATGTTTCAGCTGTATCCTATGCCTGCTTGTCCCCTCCCTACATGCATAATGGGAAACTAGCTCCACCACAGCTTTGGAAAGCTAGTTGTGCTTGATGTTGTTGAATGTGGTCCATCTGAACTACTAACGGAAATACCATATATTTTAGGTATAAAAGGTGGGTGCCTGAGAGCCCCTTGTGTTTTCTCTTTGTGCATGCTGACTCACTCTTCTCACTGCAAATCCCAGGCCTACATGAAACCTATAAGCATGCCTCAAGATTTGTCTCTTGTTGCTGAAACTCTTTGCAACACCTGGCCTGGATAGCTAGCCATTGCTTGAGTGCTGTGACTGGTTTTCGGAGCACCCCTATTTCCAGCGGCACATACTATGTCTTGGCCTCTGCAGCACTCTGCAGAGCTGTGCACAGCCATTTGCTGAGGCTGAGCTGGGGAGTACATTCCAGCCTGCATTTTAAGAGGTGTGAGAGTCTGCAGTTATACTTAGAGCTAAGGGTAGATGATCTCAAGACAATGAAATAAAATCAATATTATCTAAAAGCACTGCCAGTTCTAAAATGACAAAGTGCCCTTACCTTCGAGCATCCCAGTGTCTGAAAGTAAATGTCTGAAAGTAAATGCTGCCAAGCCCCATTACCCCCAATCCAAGAGCAGAGTTACCTAATTTCAGTAACAGTGAACACATTTCAGAAAAGCACAGCATGTCTTTGGGTGGGCTTGTGAGTCTACAGCAGCTTCTCTGATCTGATACTGTAGCTGTGGAGAGTGGAGCTGTGAACAGCAGGGGAAATATCCATAGGAGAGAATGCAGTAATGGCAAATGTCATAGCCTTTACTGTGCACTAGCCTCAGTTAAATGCTTCTTCAATGTCTAGACATTATTTGCTTCCATTTTTTTCTCTAGGCAAAGACAGATGTGTTTGTCATGTTTCATCATTACCACTTTCCTACAGATTCAGCAAAGAAAACCCAGGGACGGTAGCAGTACTCCACTCAGTGATGGAAGGACATTGTTCTAAACCACCTTTGTGTACGTATACAGGAGCTATATGGGCTCCTGTGCCTCAGTTTAACATTTTATCTGTCGTTGTTCTAATAGCCTGGCTCAGCTGCTGGGCCTGAGCACTGATAAAGAAGGAAAATCTAAAATCACTGGTGTCTCTCACTTGTCTTTTGAGTGAGACATCATCGAGGTGGAGGTGGTTGTTACTTCTAGAACCACGAACTGTTCCACTCCCAAGGAACTTCTTTTTATGCATGGGGAAGGAGCTAAAGATAGCAAGGGTCACTGTAAATCCAGCATTTCCTAATTTGGAGATATTTTCTTTATTAGGTAAACAATGACCTTTTACTATGATTTTCTTGAATGTTCTGTGTGATGTTTAAGTATGATTAAGTGTGATGTTTAAGATGTTTAAGCAAATGTATTTTAGTGGGTTTAGCTTTTATTGAGACAAAGTGGCTGGGTCACTGTGACAGCTTGTATCACAAGAAGTCAGTCTGCATTTTCCAGCATACTGGCTGATGATAACAGGCCCAAGAACAAATTTCAATTAAACATTAAAGTTTCAAATCATCTTATACCTGGACACGATTTAGCAGTGCTGACCAGAAAAGCAACTAATCATAGAATGGTTTAAGTTGGAAGGGACCTTAAATATCATCTAGTTCCAACCCTCCTGCCATGGGCAGGGACACCTTCCACTAGACCAAGTTGCTGAAAGCCCTGTCCAGCCTGGCCTTGAACAATTCCAGGGGTAGGGCATCCACAACTACCCTGGGCAACCAATGCCAGTGCTTCACCACCTTCACAGTAAAGAACTTCTTTTTTATGTCTAATCTAAATCTATTCTCTTTCAGTTTAAATTCATCCCCCCTTATCCTATCACTACATGCCCTTATTAAAAGTCCCTCTCCAATAAAGACATATTTCCAAATAGTATTATTAAAAACTGAGCAGATGCAAATTCATTTTTCATCTTTTTTTGCCCACAAATGCAATAGAGAACAGAGACAGTGCAGAGGAGATGAGAGGAAAGGGTCCTTTCACACACTATGTATGGGAGAGCCAGCATGCCGATGATCACACCCTGCAAGATTCCCAAATGGCCAAGTACCTGCTCAGAAGTTAACTAACTCCTTTTCAAAGACATAAATATTTTTATGATGATTGTATAATGACAGCAGCAGCCTGAATTGCGTAAAAAAAAAAAAAAAAAGGCACATTGCTATAGAGTTTTCTACCTTTCAACAGTGTGTAATCAAGCACTGAATACTGCAGAGTAATGATCATTTGTGTGGGAGGTCGTAGAGTCCCACATCCTCTGTAGGAACCCCTGTTAGCTTTCTTTGACAGCGCTTGGGTTATGGATGCAAGTGTGATCTGAGAAGTTACACGGTGATGTAGAGTATCAGCATTTAGTGACTTTTAGCTGCCAACAAGCAGAACTGCTGGCAATTCCCATGGCATTGTCAGATCTGCAATTAGACTGTGTAATTGAAGAAAATAGATACAATAAAAGAATCTTTAAGCCTCTTGTATGTAAGAAAATGAAAGTAAGTAGAAGAAGCTTTCCATTACAAAAAAGTATTCTACTTCTTAACAAAACACTTGTTTCATGCATTAACTTAATATCTTACTGTCATTTAGCTAGCCCGCAAAAGTTGATCATCATGCTGATCATACAGAAAATTGTTTTTTAAAATGCAGGTTGCAATTTAACAGAAACCATTTTTTTAAAATACAAAATGATCTCTGGAGAAGGTAGCTTAAGCTTAACAAGATAGCTTAAGTCCACATCAAATTTATCTTGTAGAAAATGCTAATCATGTAAATAACTAATTACCATTTAATCATTAACATTTCCTGTTTGGCATTAAAACATATCCAATTGCAGCTATTTCTGACTTGAAATTTGACTAGAAATTATTTAGAGCTTGAGTCAAGAAGGGCTATTTCTTCAGACCGTTTCTTCACTGCTTTTTATCCCGCTGATTCTCCATTGTCTTGTACCTTATGTTGTCCCTTACATAGAGAGAGCATGAAGATGCTTTCTGCTCTAAGTTCTGGTCATATAATTAACTAGTAATCTCAGACACAAACCCTCTAAAAGTGTCAGGAATTCCCTCAGGAAAAAGAAAAAGGGTAAGAAAACAGTCTGGCAGAGTATCTCTGGGTGTTTGTTTAAACAAAAAATCTTTCATGCTATGGTTGAACATATAGCTTGGAGATGTTTGCTAGACTTCTGGAATAACTAGAAATAATGAGTTCAGAAACATTATTTTGGGCTCACATTGTTGTAATAGGGTACAAAATAGGAAACTGTTTTCTAGGAAGTGTTTTCTGTACTAAAGAATTAAGGTGATACTTACGTGTCTATAAGATTCACTTAATTTCTTCTTTACCTTTCCAATAGAAACTTTAAAGTAATGAAATCTAATGTGAATTTATGCATGTTTACTCTTGGCTTTGTAAAGCCATAGTAAGTACATAGTAAAATAGAGATTCTTATATGACTTTAAGTTTTTTCTCAAGTATATGCAAAGAAGTCACACAATTCTTATTGATATTAATAGGAAATGCATATGAATATAGAGATGACAACAAGGTAGTTCTTCAAACTGCTTGTGGATTATAAATCACACCGTATGGGACCATTATAAATCACACCATATGGGATTCAATGTATTCATTGCACTACCTCAGCAGTTACATCAATTTTAGTATAATTGGGTTCTAATTAAATTTTTCTTTTGGAGAAAGGTTGCCAATCCTAAATCTTAGGAGCTTTATTTTTCAAGCCGAGAACATGTTGGCAAGTGTTCATTGCAATAAACCTGTTAAAAATCCATTTATTCATCTCATTTAGCCTCTATAATTCCCACAAAAAAAATAAAAAGAACAACTGAAAACCAAACTTAGGTGTCCTGAGTGATAATTTTCACTAGGATTGTCTGGAAAAATGGAAGCTATTTCCGAAAAATGAAATGATACAAAATAAATGAACAATCTTTTCTTGAAAATGTCACATTTTATGTGAAAAAAGTAATTTAAATCTATTAAGAAAAATAACTGTCCTCTTTGAACTTAAACAAAAAGCAGTCAAAAAAATCAGATTTTATACTTAATGGTAGGATTTTTTTTTTGGTTTTGAGAAGCAAAATACCCCAAACTGTTCAATTCAAACTCTCTGTAATTAGTTTTAAGCCTAGGGAAATGTTTGACAGTCCCCACGTGAATTAATAAGTGCAGAGGGTTAGGTATTAAAGAATCTGCTCTGTGTACAGAGAATTTTTACTAGAGAGTCCCCTTTATAGTTGACTAAAATACATATGAATCTTATTTCAAATGAAAGGTTCATGATATGAACAATCACGACATAGTAATTTGACTGAAAGGCAGAAAGTAAAAATGGTTATTCCATCAGACTGTCAGGTGAAAATAAAGATATTTTCTGACAAAGTCTTAGACACTGCTCATGTGAAGCCATGGCACATCAGAAACCTTCAGTGTGTTCCCAGAACTTGCACAAGAGCACAACCAAGGGAATTTTTTAATAAAAGCAGTTTTTCTTCTCACTGAAGCAAAAATGTACACAGCAGATAGTCCTTGAATACACTCTTGAGTCATATCAAATAGCTTAAAATATTTCCTTTTTTGTAAATGGTCTTGCATTGATCCTGTTGGAATAATGTCTGTGCACAATGCTCATAAAGAATAAGAGAAAATATCAAGTCTATGACTTAAATTCTCCTATGCTTTCAAACATATGGCAAATAAAGTGTGACAAATGAGCAAAATATATTATTGATGACGTAAACAGTGGGAGAATGATGATTTTGCAGTGAATCTGTTTTGCGCTTTCTTTGCTAAAAGGCAAATAAGTTTACAAAGATATAAAACCCTTAGAAGCTGTAAATACATAGCAGAGAACCAGAACTCACATAGCTGATAATACTCAGTAAATACTCCTGTAGGTTTTCTGCCGGACAGTTACAAATTAGCATACCCTAGCTTCTGTACATAGTCATCTGGTCAGGTTTCTTTCAACGCAGCTCAGGAGACATTTGATTTTCTAGACTGTGTGTGCTCACAGCTGGCTCATATTAAGCTTCTCATCGACCAGCACCTCTCAGTGCTGCTCCTCATGGCTGTTCTTAACCCATTCTCCACCCAGCCTGTATTTGTGCTTGCATTGCTCTGACCAACATACAGGACCTTGCATTTGGCCTTATTGAACTTCACAAGGTTTGCATTGGCCCACCTCTCAAGTGTGTCAAGGTCCCTTCCCTCCAGTGTGCAGACCACACCACGCAGTTTGATGTCATTAGCAAACTTGCTGAGGGCGCACTCAGTCTCACTGTCCATGTGCCTGAAAAAGACGTTAAACACGGCCAGACTAGTGTAGTCTTTTCCTGGCTGTGATCTGTTTTAAGATAAGTGGTCCTCTGTTTCGTTTCCTCTTCTTTCACTGGCATATCTATTTATCCTGTAAATAGGTGTATATGCAGTACCTTTGAAGGTGTCCGCTCTTTATTGGTGTTTGAGGCATTAGCATAATGAAACCAATATTAATGAAAGTGTATTGTTATCTATTTCCCAAGTCTGGGTGCAATGTTAGACAAATATTTTTACTACATCCTACTCAAAACATCTAGTTTATAACTCAGTCTTCTCTGTAAATGCTGTTACATAAACTGCTTGCTTTTTGTATACCCTGTGACTATCAGTGATTTACTATTCAGGACAACTACACAGGTTTGAGAGCCTGAATTTTCCTGGTCTTATGGTTTATTTCTTAAAGAACATTTAATAAACTCAGACTTACTGTCTCCTGTATTGAGCAGACAAATGTATCATTAATTTATATAGACATTACTTTTATTTTCTTGTATAAATATTTGCCTCTTTTTCCTTTTCCCTATCTCAGCATAATAAATACAGTCTCGCTTAGAACAAAAACGTTGGTCTGAACAGTGCCTCTTTGTTCTCGTTTGAAACTATTTTTGATAAAACTGACAAAATTGTGTTGCCTGAATCCTCATTCTCTCTCTCTCTGAAATGGTTTAATCCAGTTGTTAAAAAGGGTGAGGAACAATATGCACAAAGGTGGTTACTGTGTGAAAATGAAGGGGAAAAATCAGAAGCCTGATGACAAATTTGCATATATTAGCCTTAGTCTAATAATATGCCTCTCCTTAATGACAATATTCATAACCTAGGACATAACAATAAATAATTTGTCCCAGGTGGACCCTGCATTTCCAAAAACTGCCAGCAGTTGTTTGGTTCCCAGACCTCATGTTCACTCGGCTGTTGGCATATCTGTAATGACTGCCAAGAAGAGAGTTGATTAGTACATACTGAGGTAGCTTTCCTAATTAAGGCTTTTGTCTCCAAGGGTGTGAATTTCACATTTTGGTAGTAAGCAAGAGTGGATTAAACTCTTTGTTGACACAGCTGAATGGAATTTGAAGTTACTTAATCCACTAATGGCTGGCCCCTCAGACACTTGACAGTTCGTTTCCCCAGAGTACTATTTCCTAATATGCAACCTCATACCTTTTTTTTCTTCAGAAATTTACTACATAATACTTTTAAGTAGAGATGTTAGTTTGTAATAGTTCTTGCAGGTATTCTGGCTCTGAAGAAAATGCCATCTGGTTTGGTACACAATTTCCAAAGGATTCATATACATGGAACTGACCAAATAGGTATCCAAATATGTATTTCTCTCAAATGATATATCCTCTAGCTATTTGCTTCAAGTCAACTTTTTTGTTATTCTGATGGTGTTTCATTTGAGTCAATAATGAGAACAAACTGGAGGGGAAAGAGAGGGATAAAGTGATTAATTTGGTCGACAGCATTACCTAAAGTAGAGCAGGTGCTAGACTAGCTGTGGAGAGTAGGAAGATGCCAAGAAGCTGTCATTCAGTACCAGGGATGTGAGAGGACACAGAGGAAAGGCTGTGGTAGGAAGATGAGACCAAGCAGTGACTCAAGATCAGTTAGCTTGGAGATAAGGTACAATGGGGTGAAGAGGCAGCAGGGAACTGGGACGCAGGGAGCTCGGTCAGGGGAAGCTGAAGCTACTCAGTGTGTGTGTCAGTAGGCTGCTGTCACATGTCTTTTGGCCATGCCAAAAGCTCTCATAACTTCAGGCCAGATGATGGCCCAGTGACAAAACTGCAGCACCTGTGGGATTTTTCTGGCAGCTGCTGTTAACAGCTTGATTTGTTTTCAATTTACTCTATATTGTTTTTCATGAAAAGGTCTAGCTGTGAAGTGAGGAGGAAGATTGCTTATTTTTAGGTGGTGTTGCCTGGTTCCTGCAACACTCTCTGGAGGCTTCCTCTCCCAAAAGCAACTGAGTAATGCCATGGAATAGAATCTTCTGTATGCCTGGATGGATAAGGCAAGCAGCCTGCAGTTAGAAAGTAACCCCTGGAAAGAGTGAGGGGAACTTTTATGTTAGAAAGCAGAAACATAAAAGTCAAAGAGAAATAAAGAGACCAGAGGGAAACAACTGAGTTGCTGAAGAAAAGATCTTGTCCTTTAAGGAAACAGTAGGATGGGAGGAAACCTGCAGATAGTGCTCAAATCCCATGATACCTTAATTAACTTAAGGTAATTAAGAGTGTTGATTCTAGCATGGGGGATATTGACTTCTCTCAATCTCAAAAAAATAATGTGGATAAAAAATGATCCAAGAAGTTACTTCAGTTGCCAGTGCTTTGGTGCTGATATCTCAGACTTTGTTATTTCAGTTTTGAAATTTTAATCCGAGAAGTCTATTAATGATTTTGCAAAGAAATCTTTCTGCCTTCATGGGAGATGGACTTTATCTTCCACTAAAATATATTTTCTTGCTTTTTTTCACACTAGCTATTTTATTTATTTATTTATTTGTCCACTGTGGTGGACACTTATTTGGGGCCTAAGGCAAAACGTCCAGTTGTTGATGATGGCCACTGAAAAGCACTGAACAACATAGGTGTAATGTGAATAGTTCTTACCAGGATATCAGCTCAGGGTATGTGCTTTGTTTCTTATCATTCTCTACTGCAATCTGCTAACTCATTTGAGAGCTGTAAGACTGCTTTTCCTTCATTAGGATTAGTTGCTCTATTTCAGCTGCCGCACTGTAAAAATAACCTTTTTCAGGGCCCAAGGAAGCAGGAACTCAAACAGGAGAATTTGGGCAGTTTTTCCTCAGTGAATTGCTTGCAAATGATAACAGAAAGATGGGGAAACTCATTTTCAGTAATGTGGTAAGAAAGAGCCAAATTAATGGATATGCAATTAGAGAAAAGAGGGGATGATTATAAATGGAATATATTTAATTTAGATTTGAATATGTAGATCCACTTCGATGAGTTAACAGAATGTATTGTCTTTTCAGTGCAATATTAGTCCTTAATAATATTAAAGGCATTTGACTGGGAAGAAAGCCAATCCTAATCACACTGTAAATACTAATCTAATCCCTTTCTTTGTTTTATCTTCCACATACTAGTGCAACATTATGTCTAGTCATTTATATGCATTACTAGCAGCACAGTCTTCTAGAAGGTATGCTTTTATTCAATAAATGCTCAAAAGTGGGTGCTGCAATCACTTTCTGAATCACCTTATTCACATGGCCACCATGTGTCTTTTGAAAGTGTGAATTTCTATTACTACAATTATTGTAGCCATGAGTGAGAAGAAAAAAGAAAAAGAGGTAAGAAAAGCAGGAAAATTATCGATAGAGAATAAAATACTGAAAGGAAAATAAAATCTGTTTTAAAAATATCTGTTTTATCTATTCATCAGAACTCCTTCACAAGTGATGGACATAAATCATTTTATGGGAATTCAGGCTTAAGTTTAAATCACAACAAAAAATGGTTTCCTTAAATACATTTAATGAACTTTCCTAACTTCTGGAATTATTTGTGTTGTCAAGAAATCTCAAATGCAGAGTTTTTCCCAGGCTGAATTAATACTGTTGATCTCTTGGGGTGAAAGGAGAGATGTACAGGAGAAGCCTGAAATAACATGAATTGAAAAGAACTTTAAAGGCCTGCTCAGTCAGTTCTCTGTAACATCAAGTTTAACCATTGATATTTGGTCTCTGATAAAGAGAGATGAAGTCTAGCTTGAAATAAAAGGATAATTCCAGTCATTGTAATTCCATAATCTGCCTTGTCAATGAATACCCTTTACCTGATGTTCAATACACTGGCATTACTGAACTTTCCTTCTGATGTTTATTCTATTTCTTCTGTATATTAAGAGGGCAGTAACTTGTTTTCTCCTCTGAAGTAACTAGAATAGCTGGTTCCTGTTCTAAAGTGCTGATTTCCATGACCTTTTTCAGAATTGTCTCTCATTCCTTTTTTTCTCCAATAAAGCATTGTCAGAAAAGTGTCACAAAACCCACCCTCTGATCCCTTTGTCATCCCTTAGGAAATTACTATTAGCCTTCTGAGTTATATTCATTAAAGTCTTGCCTTAGACTCATCTTCTATCTTGTTGAATTTAATTGAGAAAAAGAAGGCTGTTCAGAGGAAATAAAAAAAAAAAATAATCTTGTCATGATATAGTTTGATTTTCATACGGGAAGATCCCAAAGTGGTTTTCATATTGATTTCTGAGAAGTCACTCTTACGAGTAGCTGAAGTACTGCTAAACACAGTCTAAGCCATTTAACATTTTAGATGCCATGGGAAGTGTCACCCTGTGCTGCTGCTTCATGCAGGTCTCTCAGAGGAGATATACCTTTGCAAACTAAAAAAATTTTTAACCTGGAAACACCTTACTGCTCTGACAAAGGGATGTCCTGTTACATGTCTTTCCATTCCCCATGTCTTCTTTCACTGTGGTTGCAGATACATCCTGTAAAACCTTATATCCCCTTGTACAGATCTGCTGCTGGCTATTTGCACAATGAATACAAGATCATGATATATGATTCTAAGGAGCTACATGTTCAGGAGAAAGGAATATTGAGGCACAGGAAGTTATCTGAATTAATCATTATTTCCCATCTCTTGGACAGGAAAAGGGAAGACATCATGGATTTAATATGCATTTGTCTTCTCACACTAAACTTAAACACCATCTGTGAGAATCCAAACTAACTGCACAGAGAAACGCTGCATCCCATGATGCTCATAACCCGGGCTACACAGTTTTCAGTTGCTTCCATGATAGCACACATCTCATGCCCCTTAGATGAGGTGGCAGAGGAAGGTCTCTGTGTTTGTACTTAAATTATATTAAAACAAATTAGAAATATTCCTGCCTGCTTACCATTGAAAAGAGTGAAAATGATTTGCCATGTTTTTAAAGATTAATGGGTTATCTATCTTCTCTTGTTCTCATGTTTTGTTATCTTTTAAAAAGCAAGCTTTGCTCAAATGACCATGGTCTATGAAGACAGAACAAATAATTTGGATCTTTCTTCTCTGCTCTTACATCCTATGACTTCCTGAGACACTTATACTAGAATATGGCAGGGACACCAAAGAAAATAGAACTACCCATAACTTTCCTTACTCAAATAGATTAATTATTTGAATTGTCTCTATAATGAAAACAACTATGTTTTTTATCTCGCTAGGAATCAGTACCTCCAGCAGCAAAATCCATTCTAATATTTTTTAGAGAATATGTTTCTGTGGGATTTGAGGAACTGATCAAGTGGAGTTTCTTACAAAATAATACCATGAATAATACCTAATGCCAACTCTGACTGCAAATCTGAATGCTGGATTACACTTAATTACATTAATTAATGCTGTTCTATTACTGTCTCCACTAAAGACAAAATCTTGACTTATCTACTTGAATAATTGCTGGCTGTGATCAGGCACCTGACTGAGCTTTTGAAGAAGAATGCCTTTTACATGAAACTAAAGTGGGTATTTGATCTTTATGCTTCTGTAAAGTTCAGCTCATGAGCATGTGCTCTCTGATTTGCTGTCTGAGCAGAGGATTGATCTTAGGTACAAACACTCTAACAATGCTTTCTAATATTGTAGGCCTTGCAGGTTTATGAGCCTAAGTCTTGCATCGAAAATTAATTTAAATGCCTTACATGGCTGATTTAGTTATTGGTTTTTCTCATTTTGAATTTGAATATATTCTGATGGTTACACCTGGAATAAAAAGCAGCTTCACTAACTACAAGGCAGATAGTATAATGAATGGTTTTAAACATTCTTAACATTTTAGAATGCACTATGTCCCAAGTTATGTTCAGATTTGTTTCTTTTTTCCCTGTTGTTAAAAAGTACCATTTCATAATACAGCTTTCCTTTTTTGGAGATCTGTGTGGCATTCTGCCTACTCTCTTCTGCAACTTTTCTTTCCCCATCTGACAAAAACTGCAGCTCTGCATGCTAGCATTATGGCACGTTAGCACCAGTAACAGTGCTAACATTTTACCTTGTGACTACCTGGTCCTTGCTTCACAAGTCCCAGGACAGGAAGGAGCTGGGAAGAGGGATATCCTGGAAGTGTGCTCCTGTAATCTCAAAGACCATGTTTCATTAAGGCGGGGAATTTAATCTCTTCCTTTCTGCTTTGAAAAGCAAAATAAATTGATTATTTCATGTTTTCCTCCTCCTGCTGTTAAGCCTCACGCTTTTAGATGCAACTGCAGTATGTGCTAGTGCATTTGAGGGATTAAAGTGAGAATGCAAAAGGTATGTCTTGAAATCTGTAGCTGCATAAATGTGCCTCATTTATGGGGCCAGTATTCTTGGCTAACACAGGAGTGAAGCTGCGTATGCAACAAACATACTAACAGGTTTTTTTCCCTGCAGTATTTTTGACAAATACAATTCTTCCTCTGAAAGTAACTTATTGCAAACTAAGCCTAGTATTTGCTAGAGTGCAGGTGTATTGATTTGCACAGTCAAAATATGATTAAACATTAAAAAGTGAATGCAACTCCTTAGAGTGTCAGTCAATTCTTATACTTCCATGTTTGAGTATCTACACATCTATAGCTGCCTCCTGTCTTAGATGGCATAAAAAGGAGAAGCTGTCCTTTTATTCAATATGTACACATAGCCACAGTTATTTATCACTAGGTTCCCATATGCTGTAAAAGAAGTGAAAAAAAGAACCACAGGATCATTACTACAAGTAAATAATGGTACATCCATTGATTAACTGGAATGAAGCCATAACACTGTGAGGCTCAACCATGGTCCAGCTCAAAGACAGAGGTTTAGTCCCATTTGCAGCTCTACCATTACTGGAATTATTAGCATGTCACACTGACATTTGCCATAGTTTTGTGTCTGTATATTATATTGCCTTAAATTATGCTAGCAACAGCACTCCAGTCTGTGTGGCTGTATGTACTGGTTTTGGCTGGGATAGAGTTAACTTTATTCACAGTAGCCTGTATGGGACTATGTTTTAGATTTGTGCTGGAAGCAGTGTTGATAACACAGAGATGTTTCTGTTACTGCTAAGCAGTGCTTAAACAAAGTCAAAGCCTTTTCTGGGAGTGTGCGAGAAGCTGGGAGGGGACACAGCCAAGACAGTTGACCCCAACCGACCAAATGACTATTCCATATCATCTGGTATCATGCTCAGCTAGGGGAAGAAGAAGGAAAACATTTGGAGTGATGGCATTTGTTTTTCCAAGTAACCGTTACACATGATAGAGGCCTGCTGTCCTGGGGATGGCTGAACACCTGCCTGCTGAAGGGAAGTGGGGAATTCCTTGTTCTGCTTTGCTTCTGCACACAGCTTTTGCTTTACCTATTAAACTGTCTTTATCTCAACCCATGAATTTTCTCACTTTTACTCTTCTAATTCTCTCCCCTATCCCACTGGGGAGGTGTGAGCATGTGGCTGTGCCAGGTTTAGCTGCTGCCTGGGGTTAAACTATGACACCATATAAACAGAAAACCCAGAGTGTCCCATGGGCCTCAGTTCCAAATTTGGTCATCTCTGTGTCTGCTGAGAGGAGGAAAAAATGATATGTCCTGTCGTGGTTTAAACCCAGTCAGGTAACTCGTTCACTCACTCCCCCCCTTCTTTCCATCCCCCTACTCCCTGAGGCACGGAGAGGAGAATCGAAAAGAATGCAACTCCCACGGGTTTAGATAAGTACAGTTTAGTAACTAAGGTATAACACAAATCACTACTGCTACCACCAATGATAATAATGATAAAGGAAATAACAAGGGAAGAGAATACATCACCTCAGCACCAGCCGACCGATAACTTGTCCCCCAGCCCGACCAAGCACTGACCCATACCTCTTCCAACCCTGCAGAATACCATCCCTTCCAGCTAACTCCCAGTTACATCCTGGGCATGACGTGCTGTAGTATGGAATACCTCTTTGGCTAGCTTGGGTCAGGTGTCCTGTCTCTGCTTCCTCCTGGCTTCCCCTCCTCCCTGGCAGAGCATGAGGCTCACAAAGTCCTTGGCCAAATCAAAACATCATTGTTATCAGCTCTGTTCCCGAGCTGAAAGTCAAAACACTGCACTGCACCAGCTACCAAGAAGGAGAAAAATGACTGCTACTGCTGAACCCAGGACATTATCCACCCCTTATTCCATACCATTCACGTCATGGTCAGATCCCACATTTTCAATATACCATCACTCTTAGTGCATGGACCAGTCCCTATAAAGCTGCTAAATCCATCTGGTCCATGATGTCAGGCTCCACCTCTTGTAACAGTCTTCCAGAGCAGGAGAGACTGTGTGCAGTGTTCACACTCATGAATAACCTGGGCAATAGTGTCCATTGCTAAGTCCACCCCTCCATCATGAGTCCATCTCCATGTTGCATCTCTGCTCTGATGGCCTGAAGTGCTAGGGCCCACCAGGCTCAAAATAATTCACTGTCCCCTTAAGCAGTTTCTGCAGCTTGTTGCTGGGGACTCCATACAGCTGCCTTCCATCTCCGATACTTCCAAAGCACTGGAGGGGCTCAGTGGACTAGATGCTTGCCCATACTGTCCCACACACCCTGCCACTCATGACTGTCCAGCTTTGGGGAAAATCTCCTGGTCCTCCTATATCGTCGTCTAACTCCAGGCAAGACCCAAACCTGACTCGGCTTAACTTTTGAGATCAGACAAAATGGTTGCGGGTAAAACACAGTCTGTGTGTGTGCCAACATACTGATCCCCGTCACAGTCAGCAGGCAGGTCCCAAGGATACCCAAAGGCCATTCAGAGCCTTCAGCACTCTCAAACGATGCTGCTGTACTTGTCACTGGGGCTGGTGCAGCTGCTGTGCTTGCCGGCTCTCCCACCGCCAGCTTCTCTTTTCCTGAGTCCAGCTCTTCCTCCTCTGCCTTGCTGGGAAATGCTGCGTGGTCTCCTGCGTCCTCCTGGGGCTCGGCGGGCGGCTTCCGGGGGATGCTCTCGGCCGTCGCAGAGCTGAGCTCGGCTGCGGGGCTCGGCTCGGCCGCGGGGCTCGGCTCCTCCGCGGGGCTCAGCTTCTCCGCCGCCTTCTCCCTCTGCTTGGCAGCCGCCTCCTTCCTCTCCTCGACTGCCCCGACCTCCTCCACCGGCAGCCTCCTCGACCGCCCCGACCTCCTCCACCCTACCGGCCTCCGGCCCCTCTCCCGCCGCCGCTTGGTCCCCGGGGCCGCTCTCCCGGGCCGCTTCAGCAGCCGCCGGCTCCCGGGGCCGCTCCCCCTCGGCTCCCCGCGGCCTCACGAAGACGGAGGCGAGGGCGAGGGCCAGGACGGTGAAGAGCAGCCGGACGGCCAGGTACAAGTCCACGGCCACGTCCGTCCCGCCCTGCTGCTGGAGCCCGCCCGTATTACAAGTCATTGCCACGAAACACAGTGAGACAAGAACCTTAGCCCAGGCCCCACACTTGATAAACACTAACACAGCAAATACCGGCTCTAAGTAATGTACTTGTCGTGGTTTAAACCCAGTCAGGTAACTTGTTCACTCACTCCCAGTGAGTGGTGCCGAGCTGACAACAATCAAGGTCCGTGTCCGTCTCCCCCCCCTCCCTGCACCGGGGCTCTCCCCTTCCCCGCTTCCGGAGGAACGGGGAGGAGGATCGAGAGAGTGCAACTCCTACGGGTTGAGACAAGAACAGTCCAGCAACAAATCACCACCGCTACTATCAGCTAAAACAATGATAAGGGAAAATAACAAGGGAAGAGAATACGATACCACCGGCCAAGAAAACAAGTTCCACCCGGAAGCTCCTGTCCTTCCGGGTAACTCCCAGTTACCCCCCACCCCGGGCACGACGTGCTGTGGTACGGAATACCTCCCCGGCTAGCCCGGGTCAGGCGCCCAGTCTCCGCTTCCTCACAGCCTCCCCTCCTCCCTGGCAAAGCATGAGCCTCACAGAGTCCTTGGTCAGGGTAAACATCACTTAGCAACAACCGACAACATCGACTTCACCAACACTGTTCTCAAACTAGAAGTCAAAACACAGCACTGCACCAGTTAACACAAAGGAAAAAACATGACTGCTACTGCTGAACCCAGGACAGTACTACATTCTGAAACTGTGAGATCAAGAGGAACAACTCTGAGAGCCAATAAATCTGCATTGTGACGAGTGACTATGAATCCGGTCAGATCTGTCGTTATCTCAACCCTTCGTGCCCCACGTTGGGCACCAAAAAGAACTGTCGTGGTTTAAACCCACTCAGGCAACTCGTTCACTCACTCCCCCCCCCCCCCCCCCCTTCTTTCCCTCCCCCTACTCCCAGAGGGACGGAGAGGAGAATCGAAAAGAATGCAACTCCAACAGGTTGAGATAAGAACAGTTTAGTAACTAAGGTATAACACAAATCACTACTGCTACCACCAATGATAATAATGATAAAGGAAATAACAAGGGAAGAGAATAAAACACCTCACCACCAGCCGACCGATAACTTGTCCCCCAGCCCGACCAAGCTCCGACCGATACCTCCTCCAACCCTGCAGTCTCCCAGCCCTTCCGGCTAACTCCCAGTTACATCCTGGGCATGACGTGCTGTGGTATGGAATACGTCTTTGGTCAGTTTGGGTCAGGTGTCCTGTCTCTGCTTCCTCCTGGCTTCCCCTCCTCCCTAGCAGAGCATGAGGCTCACAAAATCCTTGGCCAAACCAAAACGTCACTATCAGCTCTGTTCCCAGGCTGAAAGTCAAAACACTGCACTACACCAGCTGCCAAGAAGGAGAAAAATGACTGCTACTGCTGAACCCAGGACAGTCCTCAGCGTATATGGATAACTTTGCATCCTCACCTGAATCCTGGAAGTGAGCATCATTTAAACACTTGGTGTGCAACCTTTTCATTATAGGCTGATGCATTTCTCTGTAACAAAGTCATATCCCTGTATTTTCAATAGTGCTGTATTTTAAATTGCTTTCTGAAATTACAGGATCAGTTCTATTTTTATTTTTTTTTTCCTGTAAATGCAATCAATTCAGGAATTCTAGGCATTTTGCAAGTGTTATTCCCTGACTATGAAATAAGCACTTTAGTTAGATTACTTCAGTATTAAGTACATCAGACAGTAACACAAAATGTTGACTTACAAAATCAGTATTGAAACAATAGTCTAGTTTTGTTTTTTTTTCCTCAATTTTGGGGTGACAACCTAAACTATTTGAAGGTTTTGATGTTTGTCTGATCTTTTTCTAATAGTGGACTCTGAAATAAAATCAGTCATAAAATTTCTGTATTTCATTGCATACAGTCCAATACTTCAGGTCTTCTTGGTTTTGTCTGTAAAGAAAAAAAAAAAAGAGGGAAAATTAAGTTTCAGTTGTTATTTTTAATGAGCCTTCATTATAAACTAGTAAGTACAGTGTCCTGAGTTTTGTTTTATTTTTCTTGTTGTTGTTAACTTGATGAAATAACCACTGTTGCATTTCAACACAGCATTTTGATAAAGAATGGTGTTTGTTTTAAGAATAACTGCATGTATTTTCTGTTATTATCACTTCATATAAGGCCATAATTCTCTGCTATTTTAAGGCAATTTTCTCAGCAAGATACTGAAATGTCACAAAGAATAATCTCCTGGTGAGCAGAAGGAAATGACAGATTTCTCTCAGCAAAATGCAAATTATTTTCATGGGGTTTTGCTCAGCATAACAAAGGTAAGCATAGTAAGCATATACATTTGAAAGCTGTAATTGACTGAGAGGGCTGGGACAAAATTAAACAGCAAAATCACCAATATTCAGAGTTTGTAAGCAAAGATGTGATGATTCTTCAGGTTTTATGTTTGGATTCAGAGTTCCTACAAGTTTAGGGATAAAGGTCACAGATAAGTACATTTGAAATCTCTGGATTGCATTTCTGCTGATATACCAAATTCTAGTAACTAGAATGTTGCCTTGTGAAACGCAATGCTTTGTGCGGTGCGTAGGATGCTTGGTGATAATGTTGCCAGTTCCTGGAGGTTCAATGGATTAGAAAGATCGTCTACTGTGCTGGCTGTTATTGCTTATGTCACACTGACCAACAATCTTTTGATCTTCTGTAGACAGCCTGTCATGACACCAGCGTCAAATGCTGTTTTAATCCTGAAGGCCAGACATTATTTTGCTTGGTGAGTCACAGCATTATTGGGAATAATAACAGGAAAAATCAGGGTGGATTCAATTGATAAAGAAGTGGAAATCTATTTCTGTATCTCTCCTACAATATTTTTCTATCTCCTTTCCTTTCGTTCTCTGAAACTCTCAGTGTGGTTTTCTAACAGTGAGCTTGCATAGAGAAGGATTTCTCTTAGAAGGATAAGGAAGATCTAGGGAGATAATACTTAGAAAAAAGCTTTTATATCTGAACTGCCAATAGCACTTTACTGCTCAACTGATAAATTCATAAAGCATGGAGGAGATTGGGTAAGGTTGTTTCACATATCCATTCAAAAACTACTGCAGTATCTGAAACTATCTGGAGAGTGGTAATAAACTCCACTGTTCCTAAATTCTGCTTCAAAATGTAGTAAAACGTAATTTTTAGAACTAAAAACTAAACAGATGGACAGTCAGAAAAACACTGTAGCTGACACCAGGACCTTGCTTATAACACTGGAATTCTGTGACTGTGGCTTGCTAATCAAAATACTTGCAACGCAGAGTTAGCCTTTATACCCTCAGACAATGCTTTTAGCCTTGGTAACTCTGTTTCTAACATTTGAGGTGCGTTTTACAAGCAAAAGTGCAATACTGTAAGATTATTATTTTCAAAACAACAGCCTAGGATTAGAAAACAATCCTAGACAAAAAAATGTTACTTCGTGTAGAAGATTACCAAATTCTTTTAGTTACTGAAGGTTTTGTACAAGGAGAATGGCAGTCATTTTGTAACGGGTAAGTCTCAGCAGATTGGAGCAGCCAGGGATAGCCGGCATGTTTGCGTAGTGGTGATGAAGCCTCCTGATTAATTTAACATCTTTGGAAGCAGCAGATACCATGGAATGCTAATGCTCAGCATGCATGAGAGCATTCTCGCAGCGCAAATGGAGACCAAGACAGAGAGCCCCTAATAACATTGGGTGCATGTTCACGCGGTGCTGCAGAAATGCCTTGCAAATGTAGCAGGACAGATCCTTCCATGGTCAGGAAGTGCTGTTTCTAGGCAGGGCACGTTAGCTTTTAAGGCTAAGTCTTTGGTAAGCACAGCTTCCAGGATTAGCTTTGGTGGATTGAATTATGGTCGCAACAGTCTTAGTGGTCAGTTGGCATGAAAGCCTTCTGGAAAATTTTACCTCAGTAGAGTGCTGTACTGAAGCATTATTTTCAGTAATATACCACCTACAATCTTGATAATTACACTGAAATTTCCCTCATAAATGCCCACATTAAATGTATTGTTTATGATGCAGCTTTTACACAAGAACACCTTGTCTTTCTCAAATGCAGTGTAATATATATGTTTTTCCTTTTTAGATCAATACCAATACTATTTTGTAAGCTAATTTTCCTTGCTGGCCTAATTTTTCCTCCCTGTTTATGCATGACAGAGCCAATTCCAAGCTGTTTGAAGTCAGCAGAAGGACTGCTATGGACTTCAAAGAGACCTGAATGGGTTTTCAAGAATGTTTCAGAATGACTCTTCTGCTGTTCTGAAGGATTGGTTAACAAAGGGGAGGTGAAATGTAAGCAGAGACAATACCAGACTCTGTCATACCCCATAGGAAAGCATAGATTTTTCAAGAAGAGAAGCTCATTTGTGCAGATTACTTTTCATGTTTTGGGAGAGTAGTTTAAGAAGACATAAACTTTTTTTGTTTCTCCTTGTGCCTGCTGATGAGGCAAGAATAGTTTATAAAATTAAAACCCCATTGGTAGAAAAGACTAAACATCGTGTTCGTAACACATCTTTGCACTGAACATGTATCCTAAATTAAATCTGCATTGATCTGAGTTCAGCAAATCTGCTAATGTTAATTTGACTATTCCAGAGTCCCACACTTCTCTCCATTCAGCCTGACTGATTTTAAAGCAGACAGAATACTTTCACTGTACTCCTGACCCATTTGATAAGCCAAGCCGGTTTAGTCACAATGTCTTAAACAATGTGAAATTTTTACTAAGCAGAGGTTCTTATTTCAACATCTGGAATGGAAGGAATCATTACCAAATCAAATTCACTTAAAAAGAAAAAATAAATAAAAAATACCACAGAATATGTCTACTTATGTCTGTTTGCTTTATGTTTTGCTAGAGTATCCAGATATACCAGCTGGTTTGTTTTTTTTTTTCTGTGAAAAGGAAAACATTCTATCAGTCTGCTCTGCAAAACACATCTAGATTAATCCTCCCTGCAAGGCTAAAATTCACGAACTTAGTGGCTTTTATTGTCAAACAAACCAGCTAATTGTATCCACATTTTTCTCTGCTTGTTGTTTTATAAATTATGGCTGATATAAATAGCTTTGCACTTTTTGCATTGCAACTGGCTAGTCACTTCCAATTTATCCTGTTTTATGCAGCAGAATGCGTTACTGCTTAAATTTACAAATGGTTCATAAAGCAAGATCCCATTAAATCTGTGTGCATACTGGTTTCCTGTTTCATTCTTGTCATGCTTCCATCTCATGATAAAGACACAGGCACTGCTGTGGGAATGGGAGTTGCAATGCAATTGCAGATACCGAAGATAAGTAAAACCTTTATCCACTCAGGAGAAACTTCCCTCTTTTAAGCATGCACAGGAACTTGGATAGTTTAGGCCAAGTTGGTCATTATTTATGTTGTGAACAGAATTAGAATCTAAATGATGCATACAGAAGCACAACAATTTGCTTGAACGATTAGCCTGAGGCTAATGTGCTTCTCTGGCTGGCGATGTGACTGTGAGCTCTGTGTTTTAAATAATATTATCCATATAATTAATATAGATTGAGGAGATGTTCAGAATTATAATGAATATGGTAACTCTTGAGCTAAACAGATAATTGTATCAGGAGGAAAGAATTAACGAAATTGTGTTGGGTTTTGGCAGGCACTAACATTGGATAACTATATTCAGCTTCATTTGTTCCCAGCTGATGCAGGCAATCCAGTCTCCAGAGATAAACAGATGTATATAGTTCACTCTGTCACCTGGTTCACCATCTTTTCATATCTTGCGTTCTCTCTATGGCAACAAGATGCTACTGGTAGAAATTTGGCGTAGAGACTTGGGGTTGAAGCATATATTCATCTATCTGAACACACAGAAAGCTTTTGAATTATTGAAATATCTTAAAAAATCTTTTTTATTTTTTCCCTTGCTTTATGTGAATTTTACAAAATCAAAGGATCTGAAGCCAAAGCATGAAGGCCAAAGCAGAAGCTCATTATTCTGGATTCAGCTATCATAATTTTAGCCTCTTGGAAACAGTTAAAATGGCTGTGATTTTAATTTGAAATCTTTTGATGCCGATAGTCTGCCTCTTATTCTGGTCTTGGCATTTTCAAAGTGCACATCAGTTTAGTCCTTGCTTATGTGCCAAGTAAAGATTATCACCAGTGATAATGTTAATTAAAATTATTTTTTAAAATTAAAATTATTCTTTAAAACTGTGCCAAATGTTCCTCATTTGTCAAAGAGAATGTTTATCCATGTTATGAAAATATAAAGGTCTCTCCCAAAATTATAAAATTCCCCCAAAACAGGGATTCTATACAGAGGCAAGTCTTTTACAAAGTCTTTGATCAACATTTCATAGATGCTCAAACCAAAATGAAAACCAAGACGGCAAATGTTATAAATGCAGGACATATATATATATATATGTCTGTATGTATATGATGTTTCTTGAGCCTCTTGCCCCTGTCCTGTAGTACTTGTCCCTTGTAATGACTCACGTCTTTGCTCTTAGTGTGAGATGAAGTGTCCTACAACTTCTTAATTCTAGGGAATTACTTTTTTTTTTTTTTTGTGGATTCATAGCAGCAGTAGTGCTTAACCAAAAAGTATAGTGAAAATGACTGAAAAAAAAAAAAAATTAAAAGAATTTTTCATTTCGTGTATGCAAAGAGTCATTCATCCTTGGAAGTTTTTAATAGTGACTATATTATAGACCTTAAACATGAGCCACCATTGTGGCACCCTGTTTTTATCAGGATTCTATCAGACTGATGCATATTTACTTTTTGTAAGAGAAACAATATGAACTCTACTTTTCCTTGAAGAATCTTCATCTTATTAAAGTTACACAATAAGAAAAGATAGTTTTGATTTTTTCCTACTCAAGAGATATTAGGAGAACACTCAGAACACGAAGTACAACTTTATTAAGCTTTATTAAGCTCTTTTCCCAATTAAAATTACTTCAACAAGTTATCAAACCTTTCTGTTCTGACATCTCTCACTTTTATTTTCCGACTGTAGCATTGCAGATAAGGAAAAGATGTGATTTAAACAACTGTGTAGACAAAGGACTACTCTCAGGAAAGTAATACAGGACTTTTATTGAGTGTTAATGCTACTGTACAAATTGTGTCTGAGATTTGAATTATGTGCTTTCAGACAATCTATGTGATCCACATAGTAACTGGTTCAGTTTTGCTTTTTAAACATAAAGCACCTGTGTATAAATTAATGATCACAAGTTACAATTCAGTAGTTAGGAATTTTCTGCAAGATGAATGTGAAGATATAGATTGATAATTTAATTTTTATATTCCATTTTATTACATAGATAAGATATTATACAAACTAACCAAATAAAACAGTTTTATCAGAATAATTTTTCAAATTTATAGAACAAAATACTTTTATTTGTTCCATACTGATCATGAGAATCTCTTTTACATCACAAACTTGGAAGTCATGCAAATTATACTTACCTTTCTTATATGAATAACATTGGTTGAAAAATGGTATCACTTTTCTGCTTACAGTAACCGTATAGTCAATGTAAAGAAGTAGATGTAAGTCCGGACAGAATATACATTTACGAAATTTTGTAAGGCAGCTGTATATATCTTCAAATTTTACCTGTGTGCTCAGATGACATAAAAGGTTGAGTTTTCTTCATACAGAACAATATTTAATAAGTTACGGTTATAGTTTTTTATGAGCTGTCGTGCATAGCATGTTCAAGTGCACATCTGAAACTTCATGTCTGATATTCAGCTAAAATTTTACAGGACACAAGTGATTAAAAGGAAATTCTTGGATTGACCACAGCTCTTCAGCAATTCCAGGCATCATGAGCACAGCTTAACTACATAGCTAAAGTGAGTTTGCATGATCAAAAGATCATAATGAAGCATTTGTAGATAGAATGTAATATTTAGGGAGTCTGTGTCTATTAAAAAATACATGAACCTTAATAAAAATGTTGGAGTATTGAGTTCAGACACACTCACCAAGATACTGTTTTTTGCAGTCTTTATAAACCTACTTAGTAATAAAAGAGGGAGAAAAAAAAAGTTCCTAAAAAAATCAGTTGTGTAATATACATCATACCTGCACAGGACTGAAAACTACTTTGTTTCCAAAATGTACTTTTTCAGATTTAAGAATGAAAAGCCTAAAAGTTATGCATTTAAAACAAAAGGCAGGAATGGGGTTGAGCATTGTAATTCGAGTTCTCAATCCTAGAAAAATATTTTATTGAAAACACCAGAGAGATCAGAAGATTTGTAACACTCATATTTCTATTTACGCACTTTATGACCCTAAACCTGAACAAATTTGGATCAAAACCTAGCTCTGGTCCCTTTCAGCAGCTTGCGGCAGGTGTGGTCCATGACGCTAACTCCTCTTTGACTTCTCTTCCGGGTGGCACTGACTCTCTCATTGAACAAGAAAGCTGGGGAATTAAAACCATTGCGTATATTTGGTGAGTTATCAGAACCATAGAACAATCTGTGTTGGAAGGGACCTTAAAAATCATCTAGTTCCAAACCTTCATATTGTTACTTGGTCTTAAACCATGACAGCCATGAAAACTTTCTACTTATTTTAGTGACCTTTGAATCAAACCCCAAGAGTTCTGGCTTTGAATTTGATTAACTACCACTGTTTCAGAGATTTTTCAACAAACAAAGCCAAACCCCCAAACATAGTGGAAAATCCCAGTAAGGTTCTCCTTCAGGAAATGAAATTTATGTGTAGTCTATCAGTTTAACTAACTGCTCTATGTATGACTCATGGAATGACATGCATTATAAGTTTATAAAATTAAACTTGTAGCAAAGAAGCCAAACGGGGAATTTAATTAGTAAACCTAACAGTTTGGTAATGTGTAATCCCTACACATTGCTCTGTTTGTGCAAAGGATTTGTTTCCATGTTAGTATTATGCCAAATAGAATTATTAACTTAATGAACCCCCAAAGTATCTCATTGACTTTCAATGGTTTTCACAACTGATAATGTTCAAATGTCCTCAGAGTTAGTAGTTATAAAAAAATTGCAAAAACCTAGAAACTTTTTGCGCTTGCATAAGTAAAAACCTCTAGTGGCTCAAGTATTCTACAGGAAAGCACTAATGCATTATCTTTATGAAGATAACCAGGCAGCTGCCTGGACTGATTGGTGGTCTAGCTTAAAATCCACAATGTTCTTTAGGAAAGATTATTTGGTCCTATTATAAACTTCTTGTAGTATTACATCCACATTAGGATAAAGTATTCCAGACAGGGTGAATTTAGGGGCAACATGTACTTTGAAGATGAGGGCTCAGTGTAATTACAGTATAAGGGATAGAAGTTATCGCTTACATGCCAGCCAAGCAGAAAATTATCATCTATATGTTCTTTATTTCTATGTCCTTGGTTCCTTTTAACCAGGAATGTTTTCAATTTTTTTTTTTTTTTAAAGAAAATCTTCAGAAAAATTCAGTATTAAGTCAGTCTATGGTTTGCAGTTAAGGAGAAAAACTTCAACCCCTCCACTTCTTTTCTTGCATACACATTGCAATCACATCAGATCCTTACTTCATGCCAAAATAGTAGGGGAAATGGAGCAGAAGAGAGTCGTCATGTCTTGCTTGTCAAGCAGGAAGAGTAAGAGGTTCTACAATCTATATGGATTAACTTTCATTTTGCTCTGACCAGGAAATTAATTTGCAACACTTTTTAAAATTTTTAGTGTCCATCAAAATAATTTAACATTCAGAAGTACCGAAGTACAATGAAATAGAAAAAGCAACCCTACTTGTCCTATCCTCTTATGCACTAGCTGCAGTCCTTTCTCTGACAGTCCTAGCAAAAAGGAAAAATACTGATTTTAGCTGATGCTGAGTGCTTAGTTCTTGATTATCAGTCTTGGAAGATCTTTTGTCAGTTTTCCAGTGCTGCTAGGCAATTAAAATCTGAAACCTGAACAAATTGTCTGCCTTGAACCTCTGTCCCACTGACCTTAGTCTCTGTCCATTATACTGTGTCGTCCATTTGTCATGACTGTAAAATCAAAGCTGCAAATTGTAGGACATGTTTTTCATGGGTTCTGCAGAGCATTCTTGGAGGTCCCTTTGGGCATTAAAGCAGTCACTGATAATCAGACTCATTAGCCTGTGCTTGGCTCAACTGCTTCCAGTGTTGAGATTTTGTATTGCTTGGCAACGGTTAGACATGAAAATCTCATTACTAATTGTGTGACTTTGCCCTGGAGTGGGAGCTGCTTGCAGGCTGCAGGAGATTAAAGGGCCACATATAGCTGTCTTGCACGATATCACACCGCTACCCTAAATCAAATCTGCTTTACTGAGTGACTGTTAATGGGAAAAGGGAGTGCTTCCTTCAAAACTATCACTCGATGTGTTACTAATGTGAATACAGCTCTAGCAGTCTATGCTGGCCCATGCTCCTCAGAGTGTGTTTTTCTCTACATGAAATTTTGACTTTCACCCCCCAAAAATATTGCTTTACTCTAAATTACCACAAGCATGTTTTATTCATGGTTAATAATGTCCCAGATAATTTAATATAGTGTATCCTTAACTTGCTACTTAATGCAAATAACAAAACTATCATAAAGAAGTACTCATAATTTTATGCAAAAAGCATGTTAGTTGTTTATTCTTAGTATCTACATGAGAAGCTGCTACTATGATGTATCTTTTAGGCTAAATATTTCTATACATTTCAGAGCCACTTAGCTGTATAAAAAAAGAACAAGAATATATATTTGCTAAATTTACCTCAGCCGCAAAGTTTTTTCTTAAAATGGTTTCTTTCAGACCATAGAGAGAATTTGTACTGTTTGGTACTTCAAGAAGGGAATGTTGTCTAGAAATTTTTTGTCCCTTTGTGGTTTTCATTTGTAAACCTATTGTGTATCTTGAAAACATTGCTCTGGTTCTGCAGGAAATTATTAATTTCCTCTGTTTCCATTTTTCATATACTTGGTCTGTGATTTTCAGGCTCTGTTGCTTCCTTTTAGTTGCTCTACCATTTACAGGGGAGAGAGGGAAAAAGCTGACTCTTTTTACAATATTCTTTCTTCCATTATCTCTGCTGTATTACATTCATACAACTCCCATATCACTTGTTTCAGGGTATTTTTCTCAGAATTTGATTGCTAAGAATTTTAAGAGGGTCTTTTCAATTTTTTCTTAAACCAGTTTTTTTGTTGGGGTTTTTTTTTTTTTTTAATAGCATAATAATTTTACTAGTGAAGTAACAGATTTAAAACCCAGGAAGTAATCTTCAAATGCATTTTCTAACGAAAGGATTAGACTGAGGACAATATCCTCTGGGGAAAGCTGCAACATTGACCCACAATTGCATCTCACTACTGGTATTGTTTCAAAAGAATGGAAGGGGGAGGGATAGTTTAATGTATTTCCACTTACCATTCCCAGTTACTCTTTCAAAGATGCCCTGGAGTGGATATTCAAAAATGTGATGGGATGGGGAATAAATTAAATCAGGAATCCTGATGGAAGGTACCAATATGCAGAGTGCTGAGTGACACCAAGCAGACATGGGCAGGCTTTATGCCAGGCTTCTGCTTGCATTTTAAATGCCTACACATGGGAAAATGTGTCAAGCCGTCAAGGTGGAGGTTGGAGTATATGGTTTCAGTTCAAACATGTCAACAGTATTTGACAATAATGACAATCGTATGTAACTGTATGTATATTGTTCTGTATATCTGTTAGTTATGTGAACTAGAATTCTTTATGGAGAAAACTTCTTAAGCAGAAGAAAGAAATTACCTTTACTAAATATGACTGATATGGTGAATGTTTCACTTTGTATCTATTAGCAGAGAAAAAATTTTGAGTACAGATGGAAAGTTTGCTTTGCTGGGGTTGCAAGGTAGGAGGCATATAAGGGATACTGACTCAAAGGAGCTGCCTCTGGAAGATCCACATCCCAAAGAAAACTGATAATCAGTTGTAGTTTCAGAGAAATTTGAAAGGACATTTCAATATAGATATTTAGAGAAAGTGTGTTAACACTGACCTCATGTAGAGGAGTAGAGAAAGAGTAAATGTGTAACATTTGCAAACATTACACTCTAAAATTTTCAGGGACCCCCCCCCCCAAACAAACAAACAAAAAAACTCAACCCCAAAGCCGTTCTAACTCTACTTTCAAGGGTCAGAAATCAGAAATGAAAAGCAGTTTCTGAAAGTCTTCTTACTGCATTGAGTGATATGTGACTTTGAGGCATGGATAATATCGGAGATGTGGATCCTGATAAGGTTACATATTGAGGTCCACCCCCACAAAGAGCTTGTCACATCTTTCCGAATGTTTCTCTTGTGGTCCTGTCAGCATGCAGCCAGCCAACTATATATTTAAAGATGTCCAGTGCTGAGATTGTTTCTTATCATGCCTGGATGGTCTGGCCAGTGACATTTATATCCACCAAAGACATCATAAAATTTACTGGGAATGATGAAAAATGGGTAGCTACAGGAAATAATAAGTATTGTATTGTCAACTATCATCAGAACATAGTGCATAGGGTCCAAGATAGCCAAAAAATAATCCTTCAGGATGTCCTGGGTTCAGCAGTAGCAGTCATTTTTCTCCTTCTTAGTAGCTGGTGCAGTGCTGTGGTTTTGACTTTTGGCCTGGGAACAGCGCTGATAACACTGATGGTTTTAGTTACCGCTCAGATATTTAGTCTGACCAAGGACGTTGTGAGTTTCATGCTCTGCCAGGGAGGAGGGGAAGCCAGGAGGAAGCAGAGGCAGGACACCTGACCCAAACTAGCCAAAGATCCCAGGACACAGGAAAAGCAGATGTTTACTTCACGTAATGCCTCTTTGAAACATTTCTTAATCTTGGGGTGGGGACAGACGCGAGACAGGTAGGGAGGTGAAAGAAGGAAGGTGCATGTTTGGTAGATTGATTTTAATATTTCCTTTACCATTCTCTCTTTATAATGGGGCTGAGGGAATGTCTGCATATTACAGGTTTGGCTTTTTTTCTTTTCCAGCAGGACATGTTGCTCAGGCATGAGATGAGGACAAAGGTCCTCATCTGTAGCGATAATAACTTATCTTGTAAAGAAAGGTCAAGGCTGGTGCGTAATAAAAGGTTTAAATTATTGCAGTTACCCATACCATCCCAGCTATGTCTCTTTCCCTTAAGACAATCTCTTGAGGAAAAAGTAAAGGGGGGGCTTGGATGGAAGTAAGATGACAAAGTGAAAAAAACAAGTCAGGAGGTTTCAGTTTGCAACTAATTAAAGTCTTAAAAAGAACAAAGCTGAGTTGTCTTGGTATTTCCTAAAGCATTTCCAGAACTGTCTTCAGACTCATCAAACCTATTTGTGCAATTGCTTTTTTTCTAATGGGTCCCCTGTGAGCTCTTGTCACACTGGCACCAGAGAAACGAGAGTATCAGGAGTGAGTACTTCCATCTTCTTGTACTAAGAATGAAAATTTCTTACCCTGTCCTGTATATGTGGAGCTGGAAGATGTAGTAAGATTACAGATCTCCCTGTCTTCTTATCAATATTCACTTTTCTATTGTACAACTTGTACTAATAGTAATAAGTGTTTGTTAGGAACAGTCAAGATTTGTAGTATGTATAAGTAGTCATTAAACACATTATGCTTTCTAAATCTCTTTGCAACACACATTTATCTTGTCTACCTTGCAATTGCTATGAAATAAGTTTCAGATTATTATTTACCTGCTGTGTTACAATTAGCATGTTCCTAATAGCTTCAAAATGGAAATCTAAAGCTGCACATCTGAGCCTAATTAACAGTTCATGTTGATACTTGTTACTTTTGGCAGAGTTAAGAGCCAATAGAATAGCATGCGTAATGGTCATATTAGGGTGCCAAGCTTAAAAATTTAATCAGTAAAAAATGGATGTAATTTGATTTCTGGATACTGCTATCTGAGGAAGAGGGAGAATGTTATGTTATGTTTGGAAGACTGATGCAAATGAGAGAAAATGAGCTTGTATTCCTCACAGTGCAAATTCAAAACCAGTAGAAATCTGATTCATTTTTGTCAGCATTATTTAGGGTAAAGATCACACAGAAGGTATATCAAGGGAGCCTGAAAAATCTATCATTTGGATATCTGCAGCTGTAATCTCTCCTAGTCTCTCATCATTTGCTTAGGGAATGATGGTACGGATGTTCTCCGCATAGAGTCATTTGGCAAGTGACTTCCAGTCAGCATTGTCAGTCAGGCATGAAAATACTGATTCTTACTTCTCTCAGGACTTTCTTGAATGGTTAATTAATATCGCTTAAGATAATCTGAATCTCTGTCTGGGCACAGTCAGCCTTGTTCTAATTAAATAGGAGCTTTGGAAGAGCATTTGTCTTGAAATTTATTATGAAAAGTGAATTCTTCATTTCTTTTAAAAAATGGGTGTTCTTGCCACTGGCAGAAATACTTCCTTCCTGGACTTCCTCTGGTTCTATGGTTCTCCACATAAATCTGCCTGTTCCTGATGTTGGTATTAACCTTCAGAACTGCTCTTTCCATTCTTCCTCTTGCATGTATTTTTCAAAATCTTTTTCTTTCATTTCGTACAGTCCATCCTTGAGTTCTGGTCTCTGCCTGATCCACTGACTTATGTGTGTGGGGGCAGTGGGCTAGCTAGCATTTTCTTTTTTACCTTACCACACATTTTTTTCCTGTCATTCTTACAAGAAATGTTTCAAGGTTCTTATTTGACTAGATGTAGGCTGACTGTTCGTAGGGAGAGGTTCTGGTGAACTTCAGTGATGTTCTCTTGTTCCTAAAGATAGACGACGAAAATGCTAAAGAATGACTGATTAGATGGTTATGGAATATGAAGGAATATGAAGGAGTTTTTAGTGTTTATAACTGGAGTATGTTCATGGTAGGAACTACCCCAGGCACTGTGTGAGTGCTGGAACAAGAGCCTTTAGAACTGAAATTATTATAAGGGAGTTCTACTAAAGCAAGAATGTGGTAACTTACGTTGATACTTGAGAAGAGGAAAATCAAGTATACAAGAAGCTGTAAAGCATGAAAGAGTAACAAACAGCAGGAAAATAAACTGGAAAAAGTGCTAAACTTTATGAGAGTAATAAAAGAGTAGATAATAGAATTAGTTACATGATTTGTTCCATGAGGATTAAAAAAAGGGATAATGATCAATAAAATACAGCTGCAATGCTTCTAATTTTATTTTATAAAACAAGACATTTATAAAACAAGTGATCCAAAATATTGCTGCAAAATATGGTAACTGGATATTGTGGTACTTGCAAAATAACAAATGTGTATATCACTGAAGGCAACAGATGATTTGTATGTATTAACCAATGAGTTTATATTGTATAACAACAATAGAAGGATTCTAATTGCCAATGCAGTCAACCTTCATTTTGGAATAGAGAAGCCACCAGATTTTTCAGTTATGTGCCCAGAACACTCCAGGTTTATCACTTAGCACATATTTTGATCTTGGTCTCAAGTCTAGACTCCCTAGTCATTCACACATTTACAGATAAGCACAAACATAAGTGAGATTTTTTTCTGCAGATATAAGTGAGCTCGGTTTGCCACAAACCAGCTATCTGGCACTCATGCCTTCATGAGCTCAGTGTGAACATTTTAATTGTTACCTACAGACATGTCATGAAAACGGGACGCTTGAGGAAGGAGGTCCACTCCTGCCCTGATAGCTCTAGACAACCTCTTTCCCTCTAGCATTGTTTTGACCTTCAGCTGTTGTTCCAGACTCTCTGTCTTGTACACTTGCCCCTCTCAATCTATCTATCCTTCCATTTTTGCATCTCAACAAATCCATGACATACCATGCAGATTACCGCACTGACCTGACCATTCATCATGCTTACTGTTTAGAGCCCTAAGAGCTCCATCCCCTGAGCCAAAAGCACAGTTCTGATGTTTTTATTGGGTTGAGTCTCCAATCCTCATAGATCCAAGCGATTCGTGGATTGTAGTTGTTAGCAGCTTTCAGTACAGTGCTATTTGTAGAAAAGTTTCCTTTCTCCCACTTTTTTTTCCCAAAAGCCAGCTAGTTAGGATTTCTACCAAAAAAAAACCAACCCAACAACCCAACAACAAACAAACAAGCCAAAAAAACAACAAAACAAACAACCAAACCCAAACCAAAACAGCCGTAGAACTCCTTTACCAAAAAATAGAGATTTAGTATCAGTGGCAATTTCTTTCTATAATCAACAGGTTTTATCCTCTACCAAAACAACCATGGTACCCTTGAAAACAGTTTAAACACCCATTGTTTCTTAATTTGTAAACCTAGCAATAGAGAGAATGGAGGGAATGCCTTGTAGTTCAGTTGTAAATGGCACAGACATGGGATCTGATCCAGTCATTGCAGAGATATACCAAGGAGCTGGAGAAGTACACCTCCAGCCATCTCCAGTGTGAATGTCCTAGTGGGAGACTACAGAGGCACTGCTCTGCCTTTCTATCCCTGCATAGATTCAGACCAGCACAGTAAGGAGTTTTATTACTGCCATTTATTGCCATTTACTGCCTATGTACTTAGTGTGGTCTGTTTGCAAGGCTTTTGTGGTTTCTCCCCTTACATTAATTCACTTCTCAGCAGTGTTTTCTATCTGGGCAACTGATCTCACAATCCCTTCAGGTCTGCTCCTTTCTTGTAATGTTATGTTGCACAAGAAGTATGCAGCAATATTTTTGAAGTGTGAGAA
This sequence comes from Pezoporus wallicus, assembly GCF_028554395.1. Lineage (NCBI taxonomy): Eukaryota > Metazoa > Chordata > Aves > Psittaciformes > Psittacidae > Pezoporus > Pezoporus wallicus. The sequence continues at coordinate 5,381,159 of NW_026635157.1, forward strand.
GTAAAATCTGCTATTTCTGCTTTTTCAGGAGTAAAGGCCTCCTGTTTTCAGGGTGTTTTTTCTAACTGTCCCAAACTGGTTTTAAGAAATCCATGACATGAGACATTCCCACAGTGTATGAATCACACTGTCATAACATACAGCTGCTTCACAGAGAAAGACAAGTTATTTTCTGTGTGAAAGAAAGGGCATACTGTAGCACTGTCAGAGAATAGCCTGAGGAGCCAGACTATTCCAGTGCTATGCTAAGGTGACCCGGACTTCTCTTCATACCTTTCCAAAGTTAAAGGCACACTTCCACTGCTAGTGAAAGGGGAGGATATGGGAGACAATCTGTATTTATGAAAAGGTAAAAAAAGGCCTCTGTTTTTCTTATTTTTACCCAATTTCTTTATCATTACATTGCTAAATTTCCCCCCTGAGTTCTTTCTCTGGGTGAACCCTTTCAGTTTCAGACGCCTCTTAATAGTATATGTTGTGCCTGTTATCCAGATATAGGAATATACTGCTTGCTCCTTCTCACCTCAGGATTTAAAAGCAGCTGGAAGATCACTATAAAACTCATTATTCTTTGCCTTTCGGTATGTAGATTAAATTATCAGTGTATTTTTTTTTCCACAATGGAATTAACTGAGGAGATCTCTTTTACTAGATGACTATTTATGGCTGCAAAATTATCCGTATTCTGTCACTTTTATAATGACAGAAAGTATCCCTTTCTGACCATCTTTTGAGGGGTTTTTGGCAATGCAGTATGCCTAAGTTAGTTCCATAACTTGCAACAATATACATTGTGACTTCACAGGTAAAACTGCCTTTTAGAAAAATGAATCCTTGTACAATGGACAGCAGATCCATGAACTTTGCTAAGATCCACCTTATATGTGTGTATGCTTTGTCTGGCTTTGCCTCCAGAAAGAAGCCAAATTGTATGTTGTCATTCCTAATTCTGAATGACAGTAATGTGCGTATAATATGGGTCCCTGTTCTGACTGACTGAATACAATTTTCATAATAATTGCTGTAGATGGCAAAGATCATACTCAATGCATTTTCTGACTTTATAATTCTTTTTCAGACCTTATAATGCTACTGAATTCTTTAGTAGCTGAGAGTCCTGAAGAAACAAAGAAATTAAGTGTGATGATAAAATTACAGACTGTGCCCTAATACACGCAAGGGATAAATTAAGATTGCATAGATCATCTTAAAGTTTTGTGAGATATTGTTAGGTAAGATTAAATTTCTGTGCTAATTCTAGGAAAAGATGGTTTGAAAACTGTCTTTGGAATGTGATTTCAGAGAGAGCTAAAGTTGACCAACATCTTTAGAAACTGAGCTGTTCGGTCTCTAAATACATACGATAGAATTAGAAAATTTGGGCCCATATATCTGTTTAAGAATCAGGATTCTTGATTCCTGGTTCGCTACTTCAATTTAAATATCTTTATGCTTCCTGCCTCTCTCTTGCTTCCTCCCTTACAACATATTTTTAGGACAGAAGTACATGGTGTACCCCTATGTCATAAAGCAGTCCCACACCAAAGGATGGAACAGGCGCTGAGATATGTAACTTTCAGAGCTGCAGACACCTCAAGAATCTGGAAAAGCGAAAAGGTCTTCCTGGAAGTGAGAAGAACAGTAATTATGAACATGGTGTGGCATGAAATGCATCATGGTGAACATCATAGAATCACAGAATCATATAATCACAGAATGCCACTTTGGAAGAGACCTCAATATTTCTTGGTAACGCATGACCTAGACTAGATGTTCCAGCACCCTGCCCAGCTGAATCTTACAAATGCCCAGTGTTGGGGAATCCACCACTTCCCTGAGGAGATTATTCCAATGGCTGATTGTTCTAATTGTGAAAAATTTTCTTCTTGTGTCCATCTGGAATCCCTGAGAGTAAATTGTACCAGGAAGATAGATGTATTGGGTAGAAAACATCTAAGGCAGTATATTTGTATCTCTTCCCTTCTTGTGTACCATGCTTCAGCACTATGCAGACTTAGATATTTCAGCCTAGAGGCTATGTATTTGCAGATTCATGATAACAGGATAGCAGATACTACACAAATATATTTAAACTGATTCCAGACCACAGATAGTTTAGTTATTACCAAGGCAGATATCTGCACACCAGCATCCCCATTTATTTGGTGTGTGGAAAGAATCAGATTGGTTGCCCATGTCTGTGCTATTTTAAGCAGAGCCAAAGTTTTTGCTGTTTTTCTAATTGATTATTTAAATCTCTGAAAGAATGACTGTATTTAATAATTCTACATGAATGAATAATAATCCTAAGTGAATATTACGGAACTCTTTATTTTCATTTTGACTGCCTTCCATAAAATGGACTTGGCTAGATTTTAGGCAGCTAGAATGATTTCATTGCACATGTGTCATCATGATTCACAATCTTCCTCTAATCTTTTCATTAACACAGATACAATTGCTGATAGTGCATTTATTTTTATTTTATTGCAAGTGATGCACATAAGTGACCCAGACAATTTAATGAAACAGTTAACTTTTGTAGTTTTAAATGAATAGGATTGTTCTGTAGCTAGCTGGCTGGGTTCATTTTAAATAGATTTTAAGACAACTTCACTTTCATATAACAATTTACTTCAAATAGCAACTTCAAATAAATACATAGTACATCATCCCATTCCCAACAAGTTTTCTGTTTGACTGTAAGCGGCGAGGAGAAGCAGACAGGCCAACCCAACATGGGTGATAAGCAACTTCTAGTTTATTTGTGACGCAGTTCACACATATATAGGAGTGGTATTCAGCCACTCCTTCTTGGCACAACAGTATTGGTTAGCCCCCCACAGCTTCCTCCACATTCTCCTCCCAGGTCCGGTCTCCGGCCACCTGTGGGGGCCACCCCCTGCCTTGCTTGCACAGTCCTCCAGAACTCTATGGTCCTGCTCTTAGAGTCATTCTGCAACATTTGACCACTATCTAAATAAGAAGTTTCAGTTCCATTTCTGCTTAAAAATTGTTAACTACCTCTGATAAGTGTCTGCCTCATACCTGAGAATATAATCCTTTGTCCTAGTACAGAAAGCGACATCTGATTTGGTTTTGACTAATGCAAGCACAGCCAGAATATTTGCTGATGTCAAGCAGGAGACTTTAAAATTTTAAAAGGCACAATAATGCAAATCTTACTGCGATTTTTCACAGTGCTGAAACTAGTGAGCTCTGAGCTCCTCCACTTCAGCATTGCAGGTTTTTAAGGCACAGCTCCGCAGCAACGCAGCTCTATGGTTTTCTAGATTTGTGCTCGTGCTTCCATGTCTTCTGTGCTGCTTTCCTAATTGCTCTGGGTCCGTGCCCCTGGGCTCAGCAGTAGCAGTCATTTTTGTCTTTCTTAGCAGCTAGCGCAGTGCTGTGCTTTTGACTTTCAGCTTGGGAACAACACTAATAACAACGATGGTTTTACTTGCTGCTAAGTCATGTTTACTCTGACCAAGGACTTTGTGAGTCTCATGCTCTGCCAGGGAGGAGGGGAAGCCGGGAGGAAGCAGAGACAGGACACCTGACCCAAACTAGCCAAAGAGGTATTCGATACCACAGCACGTCATGCCCAGTAATTAAACTGGGGGCAGTAACCCGGATGGGCTAGATCGCTGCTCGGGTCAGGCTGGATATTGGTCAGCGGGTGGAGAGCGATTGTATTCTCTTCCCTTGTTATTTCCCTTATCATTATTGTTATTGGTGGTAGCAGTAGTGATTTGTGTTATACCTTAGTTACTGGACTGTTTGTATCGCAGTCCATGGGGGTTACCTTCTTTTGATTCTCCTTGCAATCCCTCCTGGAGAAGGTGAAGAAGAAGGGGGGGAGTAAGCACACAGCTGCATGGTTCTGGGTTGTCGGGTGGGCTTGAACCACGACAGTCAGTTGTGCCAGAGTATGTATATTCCTATGATTGTGGAGTGCATATTTCAAAGCTGCTAAAACCATGTGGAAATATTTTATGATGGGATGGAGGGGAGTCTGTATAACCGTACATCTCATCTGGGAACATTTAGAAAGATAAAATAAACACCACATTTTTGGTGCTACCTGATGGACTTGAAAGGCTATTTTCTATTTGCAGATCTTTTGATTGCCATGAGAAATCATTTCACTGCACCTATGTGCAAGAAGGCAAAAAGTCTATTTAAGCTAAAAAACAACAACTAACAAACCAACACTGCAGTGCTGTGGCCAAGTGTGTGAATGGTCCCTAGTACTTCATTCATTCTCGGGCTCTAGGAGGCAACAGTTCCACATCAAGATGGGCTTGCACACTTTTGAAGGAGAGAACTCGCAGACCTCTTCAAAACACTAGAACTGATAAAAATGAGTGCTGGAGCTTTTAACTACGGGTTGACAGCTTAATAATGGTCAGGCTAAAAAAGACCACTGGTAAGAAAAGCACAAATACATTTGTAGGTTGCATCAGGTGCTCAACAGCTTTCAACACACAGTAACATAAACAGGTTGTCCTGACAGGGACAAATGTTTCAGTGCAGGCATTTTCAATGACCAGTTCTACTTTCAATAGTAAACTAAATGGAGTCATGGATGGAAGCTTCAGCACCAGACCAGGCACTAAAAACTAAACTAAACAATACCGAAGAGAAGGCTGCACTATATGCCTTGTGCACTGGATAGCAGCTGAGCTGAGATTTACTGCAAAGGAAGGGTAAAATTCCATACTGAAAGGCAAAAAGAGCCAGTGTGCAGAATGACCTTAATTAAGATCTAACATGTTCTTAATTCTTTTGTGGAAGGGACAACAGATTGTCTTAAATGCATTTTTTTTTTTGAATGCATCTGACTCATTCAGGAAGTTACCCCCATGCTGAGTTCATCCCACTCCATTCAGATATAACTTTTCTTCTTAAAAGGATGTGCTGTCTTGTCTAAGGACAACAAGAGACAGAAATGGCAGTATTACCCTTGGTGTCCTGGGTTCAGCAGTAGCAGTCATGTTTTTTCCTTTGTGTTAACTGGTGCAGTGCTGTGTTTTGACCCCTGGGGCAGTCGGTTCCAAGTGAACTGGACACCCCTCCAAGTAAAAGCAAACTGTGGCCTGCACTCTACCGGGTGGTGAATTCATTGGTTCTTCATCTCGCTTCACCATTTTGGCCTCCTTTTTGCTTGTTCTCTTGCGTACAGGGGCAACTGATATTGGTACGAATTGGTCCTCTGGTTTGGCTGCAGTGATTATCACTGTGGTTTGAGTAGCGACTGTACTTGTTGCTGGGGGTGGTGTAGCTACCGTGCTTGGAGCTGGGGTAACCGCGCTGTCTGTTGCAGTTGAAGTTTGAGCAGCTGCTGTACTTGCCACTGGGGTAGCTGCGCAGTTCATTGCAGCCAAAGTTTGAGTAGCGACTGTCACTTTGCCCTCAAATCCGCCGACATTCTTTTCCTTTTGAAGGTGCTGGATAGTGTTGAACAAGGCCCTGTAAGCATAGGCCAAGCCCCAGCACGTTGCCGTGATTTGTCCATCTCTGGTATGGCCAGAATGACCACACACCTCATTTAAGTGTTTTACTAATTCTTCTGGATTTTGCAGTTGTTTGGTAGTGAAATTCCAAAATACTGGAGGGGCCCACTGACCTAGATACTTGCCCATACTATCCCACACACCCTGCCACTCATGGCTGTCCAGCCTCTGGGAAAATCTCTCGGTCCTCCTACATCGTCGTTTGACCCCAGACAAGACCCAAACCTGAATCTGCTTAACTCTTGAAATCAGTAGTGGGCAAAACACACTCTGTATGCGTGTTAGCATGGTGATTCCCATCACCATCAGCAAACAAGTCTCAACAGCATTAAAAGGCCATTCAAAAAATTCAAAACTCTCAAATGTAAATGGTCTGGGGGGACGACTAGGAGGGTAAAAGGATGTCTCCTTCACAGGTTGAGCACCTGAGAAGGAGAAAAAAGACGTGTAATTGCTAAGCACCTCCATCATATACCTCCCAAAGTATAAAGGTGGTGACCACACTGGGAACATAAGCCAGATCAGTTTCATGATCAATGATTCTATTGTATTACAAGTCATTACCATAAAGTACAATGGGATAAAAACCTTAGCCCAAGCCCCACACTTGAAAAACACTAATACAGCCAATACCGGATGGACATAAGATATGATATACTGAAACTGTGAGATCAAGAGGAAAAACCTTGAGAGCCAATAAATCAGCATTGTGACGAGTGACTATCAATCCAGTCAGATCTGTTCTTATCTCAACCCCTCGTGCCCCACGTTGGGCGCCAAAAAGAACTGTCGTGGTTTAAACCCAGTCAGGTAACTTGTTCACTCACTCCCAGTGAGTGGTGCCGAGCTGACAACAATCAAGGTCCGTGTCCGTCTCCCTCCCCCCCTGCACCGGGGCTCTCCCCTTCCCCGCTCCCGGAGGAACGGGGAGGAGGATTGAGAGAGTGCAACTCCTACGGGTTGAGACAAGAACAGTCCAGCAACAAATCACCACCGCTACTATCAGCTAAAACAATGATAAGGGAAAATAACAAGAGAAGAGAATACAATACCACCGGCCAAGAAAGCGAGTTCCACCCGGAAGCCCCTGTCCTTCCGGGTAACTCCCAGTTACCCCCCACCCCGGGCATGACGTGCTGTGGTATGGAATACCTCCCCGGCTAGCCCGGGTCAGGCGCCCCGTCTCTGCTTCCTCACAGCCTCCCCTCCTCCCTGGCAGAGCATGAGCCTCACAGAGTCCTTGGTCAGGGTAAACATCACTTAGCAACAACCGAAAACATCGGCTTCACCAACACTGTTCTCAAACTAGAAGTCAAAACACAGCACTGCACCAGTTAACACAAAGGAAAAAACATGACTGCTACTGCTGAACCCAGGACACTTGGTAACTGATTTTCATGGTTTAATCAGCGACAAATGAAATGGCGCTTAATTTTATAGTTTGAATTTATTTTTTCAGTCATTGATTTTATTATGCCTTTCTTCACTAGATTAAAGAGCTGTTTTGTGTCTGGTAGTTTCTCCCTGTAAGGTAACACACCTAGCAAACAAATACCTTCATCATCCTTTTAAGTTTTAAAGATCTAAGTACTTTCTCCAGTCCTTCATTAGTTTTCCTGTGCTGCTCTCAGCATTTTCTTATTTCTACCACCCTTTGAAACTTACAGAAACCAGAAGTAGATGTATTACTCTACTGTCATGTCATTAAAGTTCTGATTTTGCAGAAGTAATGCTACTTGCGAACAGTATGCTGATTTCTAAGACGCAAAATACTGATCCTATTATTGATCTATTACTTTGTATTTGCTATACTGAAATGTGCTTAAGCAAGTTTCATTTGCCAAGCAATTCAAAGCAGTCTCTTTGACTGCTCTCTCCTAATCAGTATTTACCACTTTGTCAGCTTTATGTCATCTGCAAATATTATTGGATTGCCTTCATGTGCTTATCATCACTGAGGTACTTAGAGCTTTCAGTCTATAACCAGGCTCTGTAAATGCTAGAAATACATTTATTTTATGGTGATTCCACCTTTAAAATGACATTTTTGTCAACACTTAATCGTATAAATTTTAATCCATTTAATTTATGCTTCCTGGATACTGTGTCTACTAATTTTTTATCAGACTGTTGCTCAGCATTCAGATGTATGTCTTGATTGAGCCTATATTGTGCCTCTATTAGGTCTTTATCCACTGTAAGTGAAATCCCATCCAAGGATATTGTGTTTGACAAGATCTTTGTTCCATGATCTGAGTGACTGATATTTGTTATATGCTTTCTCTGTAATTCTTTATGAGATAATTTAATCTCTTCATACTTTTACAGGCTAAATGTTTAGACCAATAGGTCTACAGACTAACTAACCAATGCATGAATGGATCTAACAAAGAATTGGCTGTTCTAGCTTCAGCTGATGCAAGATCTGGATCTGGGTTTTCTCAGTAGAGCATCCCGTAGTAGCCATTGTCACACCCTTACACCCCCCCCAGACCAAGCCCCCTTTGGGCTGCAGCAGCACACGGTGTTGCTGTCACAGTTTGGCACGTGGTTGGTTGGGGAGTGCTGGCTGCCTGGGAGCTGGTCAGATGCTCAGGAGCCTGATGGGTGCTTGGCAGCCTGGAATCCTTCTTTTCCTGAGAAAAGCACTGGCCCAGCCAGAAGCAATTCATGGCTTGGCCTGGATCAAAACCACTGAATAAGCTGGTAGTTTTGGTCTGGAAGTTGCACAATATTGCAGACTTTACTGAAAATACGTATCAGCAAACTAGCTGTCTCCTCAGCCAACACTTTTGCTGCTCTATGTAAACTGTCTGCAGTTCCTTGGCTTGCATGATTTCTCTACTATCCACATAGGCAATTAAAGCCTTCCTTAATTATTAATATAATGAAAAGTGCTTCAACATTTATATGTAATATAATAACTTCTTTCCAAGTATAAATCAGAAATATTTATTAAACACTTCACATATTTATATTTAATTATGTTTTGGCTATTCTTTCCCAATTCAGGTATCCTGGCTTTTTTTCTCCTTTCAAGCAATAAATCTGCAGTGTACTCTTGGTGTCTAAAAATTAAGTTCTTGCCTATATATTCATGGCACTGGTCTGAAACAGCTGCTTTTTTTTTTTTTTTTTTTGTGGTGCTCTACAGAAAAGGAATCTTCAGATTTGAAATGTTTGTCTATTGTTGTATCAGTCTGGTTTTAATTGTTACCTTATTTTCCAAATCTGTAATAAAAATATAATTAATAATAAATATAATTTTAATTCTACATGGATGTGAACACTTTTATCCAGAAACATTAGGAATATTAATTTTTATAGAGTTCCTTCCTCAAAACAGAACAAGCCTGATTTTCATCTGGCTCACATATTGCAAGAAAAGAAGAATCAGGTGTGTTATTCCTGTTCTATGTCCTTCCTTCACAGCATGTATCCAGACATGGTAAACTTCATTCCCTGGAAATTTTATACATTTCTCTTTCAGGTGGGAGATAAAAGATGCATTCATGGATACTTTTTGGATCTTATTTATAAGCTGGATCTAAAAACTTGCACAGAAACCAGTTCTGGTGCCAAACTGATGTCTCTTTTGAGCAAATCTTCCTGTGGTAACTACTCTGCATGGTCATCCTATGTCTGCCATTGGGTCGAGAATGGACCCAGAGCAGCCTGTGCAAAAGCAGTGTTTATTTGTGCAGCTGTATCTCAGTAGCTAGCAAGATGCTGTTTCTGCATTATGTGTTACTCTTGACTCAGATAAAGGGCATGATTTTATTTCTTTTAACATTTATTTACATAGAAATGTAACAAATGAGGAAAGTGTCCTTGGCAGGGAGGAAACCACGGTGCTTAAGGCATCTTGGTTTGAATTAATTGGGTCAAAGGAGTTAAACCACAGAGAATTTAAGTTTTTGCAGCACTGAGTCCACTGTTATTACAAAAGGATATTACATTTTGTTTCCTCTTTTTAGATATATTACTTTTGGAAAAGTTGACCAAAAGTTTTAAAAAGTAATGAAACAGTGGGGTTTATCCATAGAAATAATGCACATCCAGCACTTCCAGCACATCATTCTATGTTCTAATCTATTTAGGAAACTTGTTCCACAGCCATAGCTGCTTTATTTCCAGCACTTTCCGTTTCCTGAGCTTTGTAAGCTACATTGCCAAAAACATTAAAGTCTAATCTGAAATAAAATGCAATGAGTAAATGACAAAAAATGGGAAAAGGAAGTTAACACAAATGGCTTTGTTGAGCTTTGACTAAACTGAGGTGTTTCAGTCTCCTTGAAAGCCTGTTGTCACATTTAGAATTATGTGGATGAGAACACTAATAATGTAAAAATACTTAAAATTTTATTTTGATTTTTTGGTATCTGTAAAGGAATGGAAACATGTATTATCTAAAAATAACTTGAATGTCAGTTTATATTGCATTGCTTATGTTACATGGCTAATGAACTTCTGCTACTTTATACTTACAGCACTTCTATATCATCTCAAAATGAACAGAGATGCTGAGACTAAAAAGCTGGAGAGAAACAATCTTCAAAGTTTTTGATGTTAAAGAACATACCAGTACAGGAGTTCTGAAGAAGTTCAGTGTAAAGTAAATCCTGTTTTCTTATTTGTAAGAATCTGAATACCTGAAAGTGAGCCAATGTATTCCTGTTGCTTATTTTGAGGAAGTTTGTGAATGGATGTTGCATATTGTATTCTACTTCTCATTAACTTTCTGAAGCACTAGGGGAGTGTAGATTTTGATTAAGAGTATCTGTAAAAATATGTTAGCATATCCCTTGTATTATTCTTTTTTTGGGAGGATGAATTATTTCTCAGTTTCACTCATAGAACATAATAAAAGGACATTGGATTGTTGGTGCTCCAAAACACAGAAAATTGCTGTGATTTCAAGTATGTTGAACTGCATCTTGCTTAGCTTAACTGGTAATAATAGTAATTTGTTTGTCCTGAAGTATATTTCATAATACTATACGATCAGCAATAATATCTATCTGATGTTTTATCCTATGTGAAGATACCATTGATCTAACTTACTCCCAGCTAATGTTAATTCATCAGCATTTTTCACCTGCGAACTGCTAGAATTCAAGTCATAACACTGCAACAGTTACTACCTAAAAATAAAGAGCTTTGTTTCCATGTTGCATGTAGTAGAAGAATACTGATTATTAACTGAAGTACCCTGAAAAAAAAACACCCCTTAATACCAGATTAGAAACAAGAGTGCAAGCACTAAAAATTATCATCACTGTAAAGCTGTGGAAAGAAGAAAAAGAAGTTAAAGAATTTGGCACTGAGATCCTATTGAAATTCAATGGGAATTGGGCTTCTCAGACTCAACTAGAGTTTGGGGCCAGATTTCAAACAGATGTTACTTATTGAAGGCAGATGTGCATATAAGCATGCTCAGACACATGCTGGATGCCTAGCACAGTGACATCTCCACATCAGTGAATACTTTGATATAAAAATACTAAATATCTTGACGTAGTCACATGCTTCTATTGCTGGAGCCAAGAAATACCAAAAGTAGATAAAGTATTTGAAACTCTCTACTACATTTTCTTTGTTGACTGTCGATTACTTATATTTCTGGTCTTTTAATTGAACTTTATAGTACATTTATTCTTAGGAGATAAAATACTTGATAGTATATTGTGGTCCTGAAACTAGTGTAGTAATCATGAACAATCTTACCTATCCCAATTGTTCTCAAGAACATTTCACACGAATTAAAGTGAAAATCTTTTTTCACAACAGTTCCATGAATTTAATTAATCTTTCTTTATTAATAGTAACAATAAAAAATGTATTTCCAATCCATTACTGATTAAGTAAAAGACTGTCTTTTAAAGCTTTTATGCTGCTTATTTTTTTTTTATCTTCACAAAAGTAATTTCAGAGAACATTAATAGCAGAAACGTTTTTCAATTAAAGTTTCTCCAGGGGAGGTTTAGATTGGATATTAATAAAAATTTCTTAACTGAAAGGGCTGTCAAGCATTGGAACAGGCTGGCCAGGGAAATGGTTGAGGCACCATCCCTAGAGGTATTTAAAAGATGTGTAGCTGTGTCACATAGGGACATGGTTTACTGGTGGACTTTACAGTGCTGGGTTTACTGTTGGACTTTATGATTTTAAAGGTCTTTTCCAACCTAAACAACTCTATGATTCTATAATTCCAAACCAGTTCTTGTAGAGACCAGAAGACTCAGTGATTTTTATAATCCAGTAATGTTAGCTGCACTTGAAAGTTATCATTTTTCTATGGCTTGAAATAAAGCAATAGGCGCAGTTGTAGATTTTATGTATACAAACAATATACAGCAGTATAAGTCGTATGAAGACCTTAAGAGAAAAAGAAAATACAACCCCGAAACAGGAACTCTGTATAGTAAAGCGAAGATTAATTTACCAACTTCTCCTATTCCCAGCTGAAAAGGGTGCAGAGAGATAGTGAATTAAAAATCCTATCAATCAGTTACATGGAGGGAAAATGGGCATCAGGGACTGCTTGGAAGAACAGGCTTAGAGCTGACCCCTCTCAGGTTCAAGCCATCCTCAGACCAACCGACCTGATGTTAGGATTCTACTGAAAAGGAAGGAAGGAACTTGAAAAAAATGAAGTGTTTTCTGCTACTTGAAACAGAAGAGAGAAAAAGAGATGCAAAATCCCAAAGAACTGCAGTAATCCCAGTATGAAGACCCCCAGTTAAAGCAGTTTGCATAATGTACTTTCCAGACCCCACAGTTCTCAGTAATAATTTCACAATCTTTTTGACTCATAAATTCATTGACTTCTTTTCTGTATTAGTAAAAAATTTCACTTGGCTCCCAATAGATGCAGTAAAAAACAGTGATCATGGTAAAAAAATTACTTAATAACACCCCTGCCTCTTCCCAGAGACTGTCAACTGGCTCCTTACCACATGAATCCCACTGTGGCAGTAGCTGCCTAATTAAAATTCTGTGCAGCTCTTTCATTGAAAGTGGAGCATATTTATTTTAAGATGATGTATACTCTACTTAAATGGATTGTCTCATTATGCTATTTACTAAATGCTGCATCTGTTTGATACCTACAGTGTTACATATAATTGCTAACAGTCTCATGATGCCTAACAGGCACATTCAGTTACTCCTGACCTATACATTTTTCTTGGAAAATACTAGAAGTATATTTCATTCTTGTAGCTACATCTAGCAATTGTGTTCTGGTACATAACTTCTCATTTTGAGAGAGCAGTGCGGAGGCAACCTTGGCAGATGGAGTTTTGCACAAAGTATCCTGAGCAATTGTTCAGATCTCAGGAAAAAGTTTATGATGCTGCTATTACAAGAGCTTCTTGCTGCATAAAAATGAGACAAGTGTAGAAAACAAATCTATGCTAGTATTAACGGAAAATATTTGAAAAACCATACACTGTGATTTGCCCATAAGTATGAGAGGGATCTGTGGGGAATTGTGCCTCTGTTTAACATATCATGCCTTCCAGTGATGGAACTATTGATTATTATCACCCTCTGCACTCAATCTGTCCAGTTATGAATGAATGAAGCATCTGGGAGTGGAACTTACTTAAACAATTTATTGTTTTGAAGTCTACTCTCATAGAGTAAGACCACTAACATCATTCAAGACGTCTAAGACAGGGCTCTTTAATCACCAGCTCCCCATAAACTGTAACAACCCCAAAACTTCAGTGCTCCATAGAGCTTTTTCTTCCAAAATACGTATTTAAACTAAGCATGCTTCGTTGTTTCTCTACATACCATGCAGCATATTGTTAAATTTCCTTTAGTTTATCCATTATGTTGTAAAGATAGACATTATTTGTGTACTGTTCCCTTTCCTCACCCCTTGTGCCATTAATTATGGCTGTAAAGCAGTCAACTAGTTTAGATTAAAAGATTTGTTTACAGTCCAGGCCCCTGGCAGTATGATTTCACTCAGCTTTAAGTTTATCATCTCTCTGCTATCTTTTTTAAAGCTAAGGCCATTACTAGACTTGGTCATGACATCATTGTAACTAAATCCAAAAGCATTTCAAAGAAGAGGTAAAAATAGAGTTCCTGACTACGGTAGCTTAAAGAGTAAATGCTTCACAGATATTGTCTACTAGATTAAATTAAAAAAAAAAAACAAAAACGGAAAATGTTAACTGAAAGAAAAGAAGAAATAACATCTATTTGGGAATGATGTAAATCAACAGCAGTTAATCTGTTACAGTAGATAATCAAAAGCTAGTTTCTTCCAGTATTGTGGCTTTCTAGGAATAACCACATAATATTGAACTATTCAGTCTATTTAGACTGTAGTCTGTTTTACACAGAAACTGCTCTGTGCTTGCAGAGTGCTTGATCTACTCTATTACTCCCTATTATTGTCTGTTACAGAGTAATAAGCAGACTCTTCCCCAGTTCTGGGACACATTTAGCTCTATAAACTTGGTTCTTGTAGCAGAAATCAGGAATGACTAAAAAGCCCTAAAAAAGATTCTTTCTTCCAAATGTCCACTGCTAGGATGCAATTAGAATGTATCATTTAAAGAATAAGAACTTCATATAAAATACAAATGTTATATAAATATATAAATTTATACATGACTATATTAATGTATTACAAATATAATTTTGCCTTTATATATATAAACCTAATTTAGGAAGTCAATGATCTGATTGCACATTGTGACTCACTGTCATTTTTTAATGTTTTTATATGATTAGGTGGCTTAGCACACAAGGTATTGCATAGTAGTGAATGACTGGCTAAAGGATGTTGGAAATCTGAGATACTGTTCATGAGTGTTAATGATAGTTCAGTGCTATTTGTTTATACAATTATCTGGCCAGAAATTAAAACCCAATCACCTAAAGCGCTTTTTTTTCTACTCACAGTTTTAGTAATTTTAAAATGCAATCCATGTTACATTTACCAGGCTCGTGGGGAGCCTTGAGAGTTTACGTTTAGCTCTATTAGTGTTCAAGGAGAAATAAAGTATATTTGGACCATACTACCATGATGCAGCTTGGATGTGGAAGGGAAGTCAGCAAACTACCTATGTTCTGTGCAGGTTCCAGGTTTAGACATTACTCAGGTGTTGTTCATAGTCCCCAGTGGTCAAAATGGTGACTACAGGGCCTGGCACACAACACTTAAGGATGCTGTTGCATTTTTGGTTCAGTATTTTTTCTTGCCAGCAGAGAACCTCACTCATGAGCTCTTGTTCTTACAGCTGTTTAGTGAGAAAAACTTAGGAGAAAAAGACAACATGAAAGGGTGTTAGAGGTCACAGCATAACTTCATCTCTCTGGGACTAAAATCTTGTGTGACATTTTAAAGTGGTTTTCAGAGAATATAAAAAATGCCCACTGGAATTCTGGCAATACCTTAAAATCTGTCAGTTCATTGTGAGGATATTATGTGCAACATCATAGCCTCAGTGGATATTTCTAGTCCTTGTTTTGTCTTAAACTTTCTGTTAGTGGCAATAGCCTTTTATTAACTTTCAGACAAGTAATCGCTTGAAAATAGCAGCATTAGCAGCATCTCTTCTTAATAAAGAGATTGCATGCATACAATTTACAGCGTCATTATTGATTGTGACTATGCATAAATTATGGTCAGAGCCTTCTGTCTTCAGAAGACAGATTTAATACAGTTAAAGACATTAAAAACGAGCATGAAAGAGGGTGACGGTGTTCCATATAAGCTAGTCTCTGAGGCTTTGCTCTGAGATGATGTCTAACTGTGATGTGAGGAATGAGCTTTACAGCAAATTTTGGCGTGTTGAATTTGGTCATTCCTGAACCTTTATTGACATTGTTGGCTATTGTTCAGCTACAGAGCATTCTTGTTCAAGAAGAGCTAAACTTGGTGTAACTAGCAGTCAGTGTGCATGACTACATCCGTATCTAACCTGACTAGAGGCAAAGCGCAAAGTATTTCTGGTTGTCCCCTTTTAGATAGTCATCCCTAAGGTAAATTCTTCATGTGAGAAGCAGGGTTCACAATATTAGTGGTGCATAAGTCCAGATTCCCAGGTTAATTCTGCTTAATTGATAATTTGTTCATAATGCTCGTGGCCTCAGGACAGCTCCGTATCAGGAACATTATAATACAACTTAGGTGAATATAGGCAAGGTTACATTTACAAGAAACACTTTCAGTTTCTGATCAGATAATATGACACTTTCACAGATTCACAGGGTGGTGTGAAGGGCTGGAAGGGACCATGAGAGGCCATCTAGCCTATCCTGCTCAACACAGGTCCAATAAGAGCAGGCCATCCAGTGCTTTGTGTGAAGGATAGCTACAGTTTCTCCTTTAAACTTCTCTTCCAGTTAATGCATACAATAAGTGGAATTAAAATAAACAAACAGATAAACATTTTTTTTTTTCTATACAGACCTTCTCCTCAAGTGAAATTCATCACTGTGATCTGAACCAGCCCAGTCTGAACAGCAGGACAAACCTCAATCTCACAGTCCTATACCATACTCTGAATGTTCAAATATTGCTTTACCTACCAATGCTTTTTTTCTTCTTTCATTTTTATCAGCGCTTTCTCTTAATCCTTTGAGATATTTAGTGAAAGGATTGTACTGTGCTACGCAAGTAGAATGAGCCTAGCACATGGGGTTCCTCCTCACCTTGGCTTCCTGGATCCAAGTTTAGTATAATAAGACTGCATAGGATTCACAGAGGAACAGTGAAAAGCTGACTGTAATGAGGCATCTTATCACTGCATAGAAGAAAGCACAGGTTTATTCTAAAATACCGTGTCCCCATTCACATCAATTAAAATGACAGACAAATATATATTTTTTAACATAAATACTTCTACACTAATTAAGTGCATGTCAAAAGCTGAAAAATGAAACATGACAGATATCTTCACAATTTCTTTTAAGAGTGGAATTACGGTAATATAGATTAAAGCAGCACAAATGTTTTTCTGTAGCATATGTTTTGAGATAACAAAGCTGTTAGGGAAATGTGTGACCTTTAGTCTTTGATATGGCTGACAGATTTTTACCTTATATTTGCAACTTTCTGATTAAGAAAGGATAACTAGAGGTTGGAGAAGGTAGGGAATAAGATGGGTGATCTTAGGCTTTCTTTAGAAAGAAAACAAAGTACAAGTAGGCAGTAAAAGTAATCTAATTGAAAGAGGGAATATGTATTAAAATGTTGTTTTCAGAATCAAAAGGGTAAGAAATTAAATATTCAAGAACTTGTCTGCTATTCCTCTCGATTTATATCACACTGGTAGCTAAGAATCACCTCTGCCTTTTCTGAGCCCAGGTCCAGCAAGACTTCTGTAAGCTGGCTGAGCTTTGTCTTCGGATAAAATCAATCACTTGCAAATGTTTACATCGCTGCACTTAAGTAAGCTGTAGGATGGGAAAACTCTTCAAAGAACTCTGCAGGTAAGTATTCACAGGCATAGCAGTGTAAACAATTTGTTCAGAGAGGTTTCAGTTTCAGGGACTGCTGACCTTGAGCCTTTTCTCATCCAGAATTCTGTATTGGAGATTGCACTCCAATAAATAGTATTAACTATGTATATCTGAACATAACATAGTTATTTGTATAATGCATCCATTCTCAATCCTCCCTTCTAGGGCAAAGTCTTGAAGTCTCTAGTTAGCTGCTACTTTGGGTATTTGTGATCTGAATAAAGTTTTGAAAGTTGTTATAGGTTTAACTCTAGATAAAATCTATGTGTCAGGGATTTCAGTGTAGTATTCCCTCCCTTCCCAGGAAGGAGGGAAGTGAGTGGATCGTTATTTAGTACATTCAGAATGATTTCCGTTCTCATATTCAGGGCTCTGACACCCTACCTTGCTTATTAGACAAATTTGCATGAATATTCCTAAAGACAGTTAAAATATTGCCATTTGAAGAAGAAAGGTCTTATATAAATATATTATGCTATTAATGATTTTAGGCTGTGGTGCCTTCAGCACCTTCTCCATTCCTTCTGCACTGACTTTGGTGTCTGCAGAGCTGTTGCTCTCACATATTCTCACTCCTCCCTCCAGCTGCAGTTGTGCAGTCCATCCTTCCCCTCCTTCTTAAACGTGTTATCCCAGAAGTGCGACCACTGTCACTGATGGGCTCAGCCTTGGCCAGCAGTGGGTCTGTCTTGGAGCCAGCTGGCATTGGCTCCCTTGGACACAGGGGAAGCTTCTAGCAGCTTCTCACAGAAGCCACCTCTGTAAAGTGGTCTGCCCTCCCACCACCTTCCCTCCAAACATTGCTACTGATAATTATAACCTTGAATAAGGCCAGTGCAAATTTTGTCATTGTTTCTTTTTCACCTTCTGTTTTTCACCTTCAAAGTATTAATGTGGAAGTGAAAAATGCAAAACAAAAATTATTTCAGATGGGTAGGGGACTACCCTGGGAGACTTAAGGCTGAGGTTATTTTGTACTGCTTCTGAAAAAAGTGAGATTGAACTGAGAATAACTGAGAAGATGGATATTATTCCAGTGGTAATAACTGTTGGGATAACGCAAAATGAGAAGGCTGACAAAAGAAGGGCAGTGAAAAACCATAAGAGGTCAACTCAGCAGTACAGGTAACTTATCATCAGTGCTATGGTACCTGTACCAGAAGTAAACATCATGTTGTATTTACAGCTTCAAATCTGAAACAGATCTTAAAGTGCCTTGGGATGGTAGCTTCATGGCTAAAATAGTGTCATAGTTAAATGCATGAACATTATAGATTGATATTGCAGGCATCCATTCAGATATATGTCTTATATTAAAGAAAGTGATTTAGACTTTCAGAGCTACCTCCAATTTAACAAATACTCAAACTGAGCTGACTGGCTTTTAACTCTGAGTGAGTTACCTTTTAGTAGATTTCTGAAACCTTTTCAACAAGCTTCAAGGGCTAGTGGTAGCTGCATATAAAAAATGTAACTTTAGATCCACTGATGCTGAATCTTGTTTAAAACAAATTATCAAGAAATCTGTTTTATATACGAAGCTTTGAAATCTGTTTTTCTTCTTCTCTGGAACTGACATAGCTATCCCCCAGGCCTAGATCCAGCATGTGTTGCTTTATTAATTCCATTAATTGTTGAAGTTATGTGAAGGGTCTCACCTCTGTTCATTTCCTGCTATTCTTTTTCTTCTCACACCTCCATGAGAAATGTAGACCCAAAGGATTTCACCAGAGACTGTTCATGTCAAAAAAAACAGAGATCAAGTAAAAAGAAAAAGATACCAGTCCTTGTGACTTAGGAGGTCAAGCATGCTGAAAGTAAACATAGACATGGAAAAATCAGAGAAGAATGTCCATTGTCAGCACATGGTCCACAATACTTCTGTAGGACACGCAGAGAGTGTCATAGAAAGATCCAAAATTAATTGCTGACTGAAGAGTTTTGTTGACTCCCTCCCCAGTATTGCATACAAACATACCTACCTGCAGTGTGTTCTGAAAGATTTACACTAATTATTCAGCTTGTGCAAGTCCAGTGACTTATTACTAAGTGTTAGTTGAGTAATTCGCAAAACAGCAATCAATAAAACCTGCTGGTTAGAAGACAGCCAGCTTTGTCTGGTTTCTGAGATGGTTTGAACATTTTTCCCAACAATTTTACTTTTGAATCTGTAAGTTGGCGTATCATATTAGAAATGGTTGATTACAACAGTAAGAAATGTAATCCATACTTCTGTAGAATTCCACCTTTGTAGAAGTTTAAAAGAAGTATAGCAATTAAAATTGAGTTTCTTGTTCCTGTTTTCTGGGTTATGAAGTGACACATTAAAACCAAAGTTTAGTTAGTTATTGAAAAGGCATGTAATTAGTCTGTTCTTAAATAAAACATTCACTAAATTACTATGGAATTAAAGAAATAATACACCGCACACAGAGATTGCTACCATAATTGCAAAGTAAGCAGACGTTTGATTATATTGCTTTAGAAGTGAAGGGAAGTGAAATTGCTGGCATTTCTCAACCATTAGAGGTCCTGCAGGTATTTTCTTCTCCCTAAAAAAGAGGAGTAAACAAATACTGTGACTCATTACATTTCCGAAATGACTTGCAAAGGCTAGCACTAGGAAACTCAAAAAACTGTTTGTTAAATGAGCATGAGTGATCAAATAAACTGCATGTTTAATGAAAATCCATTCTAGAATGTAATTAGGAAATGAAATGATTTATTGAGATTACCTTTTTACCTTTTGGTTCTAAATCCAGAAAATCTAATTATTTTGTTTTCTGTTTGTTCATTCCCCATTGATTTGAATGAAGAGCTCTAACTCAACAGTGTTTTGGGTCCATCCTACGTAGTTGCAGGGCTATGACAGAGAATCTGGGACACCAAACTTAGGCAAACAGCTGAAGTTGGTCGCAGTGCTAGGTTTTAACACATAAAAAATACCATGGATGAAAAGGAAATCTGTTTGCAGCCTTAGGATAACATTATGAGGAGTCCATTTATAAGGACTTAATTTACTAAACAAAATTAAAGTCAAGAGATAACTTACAATATAGTTTATGTGAAAATATGAGAAGAGTATGTAATATTCAAAATTCAGTTACATGGACAACTATTTAACTTAGCATCTTCTCCAGCAGACTTAGCAATCTTGTGAGGATGACTTTAACTAAAAGGCATTGAGAGATGGAATTCAAATACCAAAGTGGAGAAGAGAGGGAAGAAGGACAATGGGCTACAGTGTGATGACAGGCTGCCCAGAGAAGTGATTGAGTGACCATCCCTAGAGCTATTTAAAAGACTTAAAGATGTGGTGCTTAGGGACACGGTTTTGTGGTGGACTTGGCAGTGCTTGGTTAACAATTTACCTTGAAGATCTTAAAGGTCTTTTCCAACTTAAATGATTCTATTTCTTATAAGAATAATGAAAGCATCACATTAAACATCTAATAAGCAATACTTATAGAATCATAGAATCATAGAATCGTTAGGGTTGGAAAGGACCTTAAGATCATCTAGTTCCAACCCCCCTGCCGTGGGCAGGGACACCTTGCACTAAATCATATCACCCAAGGCCTCGTCCAACCTGGCCTGGAACACTTTTTATAAAGTACTGAAGATCTAGGACAAAATATTTAAAGACTTTGAGACCACAAGTGTGTATTACATAACTGAATGAACTTGAATTTTTGTAGCTAAAGGAAATGTTAAAGAAAAAATTGATTACTATTTTCAGTTTGATAGATATTCTCTACTAGAGTTTTCTAACTTGCAGACAAAACTCAATTCCAAAGATTAAAGAAGCATACTATGTAATACAACATGCAACATGGGAAGCCATCAGTAGTGCGATTGCAAGATTTAGCAGACTTTTCAGGGATGTTCAAGCCAGCACACATTAACCAACCAAGAAAGACAGAAGTCTCCAGGTACACTTTATAGCAGCTTTCCAAAGAAGGAAGCCTAGAAGAAAGCTGAAGAGGGACTTTTAACAAGGGCATGTAGTGACAGGAGAAGGGGGGAAGGCTTTAAACTGAAAGAGGGGAAAAGAATATTTTTCTTCTTGATTATTTGGTATTACGACTATTTTAGAAGAGCTAAACCTTTACAGAGAATATGGAGAAGTATATCCAGCCCAACCTAACCAGGAAGCATAACCTGTTTTTCTTTTTCTTTTCTCAGTGTAAATCACAAAATATTTTTACTTTGTTTTACATCCTGTGGGTGTTGAAAGAAGAATTAAATGTGATGGTAAGTTGAAGCTCAAGAAAGTAGCTTGGGAGACATCAAATCACTCAATTTTCCAGGACAAAATAACTCATAATTTTTGAAGTGAAGACTGAAAAAGACAGAGAACTTCAAGCCGTGCAGTTTCTTTCTCTTCTCAGATGTAAGAAAGAGCTCAGTATGCCTTCATTTATGTTTCAGAACCAGGCCCATCTCCAGTTCTTGCACAGAACATAAATGATTTCTGGAATCCATTGTCAGCAGATATTTCTGAGGTCAGCTTCTTAGTCTGAATGAAAATGAATCTAACACTTCTACATACAATTAAATGCCCAGTCTTATATAAAGAATATCAACTATAAAGTAATAATACTTCTTTAGTTTGAGGCGTAAGATTATGGCAGAAATAGAGAAGGGAAAACAAATTTTCCCTTTGGGCAGGCTGTTCCATGTTGAGGTTTCCTGTATCTTTCACTTAAACATCTGCTATACTAAATAGTGATTCTTACAGCTACCAGTGTGAAACTTGCATGACACACCATAGCAGACATAATTTATAAAACGCAATTGCATAATCACACTTTACATATCATTTGTTGAAGGACATACATATTCACATCAGGCCCAGTGCTAGTGAATGAGCACCTCAAAAGTCATTTCCCACGGTTAAAACCACCCGAGGCACACACATCAGTGACATATATTTGCCAGAAAAGTGACAAGAGCAGAAGGCCTCTCTGCACCAGTCTCAGCTATTTACAGGGACTAGAGAAATGCTTTCTCCCATAGTATATGACATGGCCACCAACTTGCAGCTCCTGTACTCAAAGAGGGGTTAAGTCGTCTCCTGCTTTTGAAGTGTGGTGGCAGCACACATTTCTATTAATCCACCCAGCTTTATGTTACGGCTTATACAGCAAAAAAAAAGACTACCGATGTTTTCTGAAGGAATTTCTCCTCAACCAGTTATTTATGAGCAAGTAATTGGGCACACAGGGAACAGATCAGTATCTCAAAGCAGTCAGTGTTTGGGCCCTTATACCAGTGCAGCACATTTTTTGGCAAGTTTTGCTTCTGAGTAGGTTTAGTGCGGTCCCTTGGACCAAACATTCTCATAGGGTTTCTAGTTTGAAGCCAGTCAGACCTTCATTAACCTTCAGGAGCTGGAGGCAAAGCTTCTGGTATCTTACAATGCATTTGAGCTATATTCTAATGCTGTTCTTAGTTTTGTGTTTCTTAGATGTTTTTCAGTGTATGTTTGGGGACTTACTCCATTTCCAAATCACAGTTCTACTAAACAGGAAAAAAAACCTCTGCTAAATCATTGGCAAATCAAACAAGACCAGAAATAAGGTTGCCACCTTCTATTAAACTGAAGCTTAACTCTGTGTTATTTGCCTCTGAGGCAGAGAATTAACCTAGTGCATACATATGTGAGCACTGTATGAAACTGTTTTCTCTGGAGTTTCTTACACCTCCTGCAGCAGCGGGATATCAGGCTGTCTAGCAGGAACAAAATCAGGATGTATGAACAATCCTAGATCTGACTTCCAGGAGTCTGTAAGAGTCTTTTACTTGCCAATAAAATATTTCCCAAGCTAATGTATTCCAAACAATGATTATCTTTCAGACCATAAAGTGTCTGATGAAACTGTTAACACAACTTCAGAGACCATATGTATGTTTTTATGCGGTTTATCATTCAGTATGCATAAAAAAGACTGTTAAATCCAACATGCCTTTGTTATCTGTACATAACTGCTAGAACACATACACTACTAGTATGTTTGTCAGAACACACTACAGCTGGGCCTGCAGCTGGGCCTGTTGGACCACTCACATCTGGGAGTGAATTTGATAGCATCTGCATTTTGGAATCAACTGGTAATATTCATAACAAGTTTAGCATGAAAATCTTATCCTTTCCATGCTTTTAGATAAAGCAACGGTCTGGCCCTGAATTCTGGCTGAGAAAGAGCATCCTTGGTGCAGGAAGTGTGGAGACAAATACAGCTCTTCTCCCAAAGGAACCTTGCAAGTCCAAATATGTGGGTATATTGAGGACAGTTTCTGGTAGTTCTGCCTTATCTTGGGCTTTACCATGGAGAGGATTCAGTGCACCCAGATCTCTTGATCTCTTATTACCACCAACCTTCATGTATTTCCCAAAATGACCAAATCCTGCAGTGATTTAAGAATGTATAGTGACATTGACTTACCTCATCAGAATTACAGTACTGCCTGTTTGTGTCTTGTAGTGCTGAGCAAACCTAGATTTACCATATGTAAATCCCCAGAAATAAGCAGCATTATAATCCTTGAATACCAGGAATACAGTTAGACATGAATTAGCCTTTACTTGTTGTATGGCATACTATGCTATATCCAGAGAGGATATTCATAGAGACCAATGCCTTCACATCTGCCCCATAATCTTTATTCCATTCTGAGAAAGAAGGGAGGGATCCAAGTCTCGCTAGAAATGATAGGAAGGAAAGGACAGTTTTTCTCCCTAAATATCCTACTAAACTGGAGAAGCTATAAAGAAGGGACTCTGACCATCACTCTACAAGGCATGATGGGGCTCCTAAAGATTTGTCTCTCCCTAATGTCTGTGAGATGTTTTCAAATGAGTGAGAATATCTACTGAGTACCCCAAAGTACCTGAAACAATGTCCATAAGAAATCTGACTGGGTCCCTTCATGGCAGTGAATTTCTGCTATCTTTTCAGTGCTTGAGTAATAGGTCACCTACTACTGCCTCAAGTCTGGCTTATCAAACATAATTTGTTCAGAATCTTTGTGCTTCCTTACAGGACTTTAGGACAGCACTGGCAGATACCCACATGCTGGCTTCTTCAGGATGGGGTTTTCAAGAAGACAATTTGAATATCAGCCCAGCTCCACCCTAGGTTTTCTGTGATTAGAGCAAATTAAAATAATATAATAACCTGCAGTCTATTAGTCAAATTGTTATTTTTTTAGTAAAAAAAACATATTCTTGCAATTATTATAAATGGAAATATGTAGCATTTATTAGTAATTTATTTTCTCAAAATCTGTATGTGTGTACATATATATTTTTACATGTATAGGCACAGGCAATAGGACTTTTTTTAATCACTTGTAAATCCCTCACATTTGAAAATTCAAAGGCATTGTATATTGTTCTGTTTCTGTATGTCTAAAAAACCTACGTAGCTGTTAGCTTACTAAGTGCATTTGATAGCTCTTGTGGTATGGGGTGACTCTCAACATCACAAAATTTGTTGTATCATCATCCATCACTACTCCAGTCAAATCATTCCAGAGGCAAAAGAACATAAGAAAGAGGAAATGAGGCTGTGGATTTCTATTCAATCTTTGTCAAGAGTCTATGGGAAATACTCATTTTCCAGGCAAAATAAAACAAAAATTATTTTTCTGATGTCATTTTTCTCTTTACTGTTAATGAAATGGAACAGTGAGCTAAGTTGAAAATGAATCATCATAGAAATCTGAGAAACTGAAGCACAAACAAATATTGCTTTAGATTTTTTATGCAAATAATTTCCAATGCAGTTGTTACAATAATACATTTTTTATCAGTCAAAACTCTCTCATTTGGTATATAACTTAGAGTAATAAATACATTGTCAAAAATACTTTTTACAAAAATAAATGCCAGTAATCAAGCATGTAATTTATTATTGCTGCTTTCACATTTTTCATATAAAATGTCATCTCTAAATTCTGCTCTAGATTCCTTTTCAAATGCAGTAATTTTTCTACCAGATATATTGTATCTGTCATTCATAAAACCAATTAAACCTTTTTAAAAAATATTTGGTTGTAAATTTTGTCATGCATCTCTTGTAGGTGAGGTACTTGTATTCTATTTTTACTTTGTGTGTTAAGATTTTCATTAAGGGTAATGTGAGAAGGCTTTTGCTAGCAAAGTGGGCTGGTACTGCACATTTTTGAGCACATGATCTCATTTTAGCTCAGCCTCAATTTAGGTGACACGACATTAAACAGAGATGATCTTTCGACCAGTACCATACTGCTACAAACATTTGTGAGCTTTGAGATGGAGGTTTGATAACTAGACAGAATATGAGGGGGGTGGAATGGTGAAGGGAAAAAAATGGTCTTAATTCTCATTTGGAAACTGGTCACAGTCAATCACCATCTTAGGGACAACCAAAGAAGACATGCAGCAGGATGTTTCCATTGCAGATGAATAGTAGTTGTCAGACTTTCCATCTGCAGACAATTACTAAATAACCAATTGAAATATGCCAAATATCACAAATAGCTTCATCATCCCCTACTTGGGGTAAGAGGAAACCAACATTTTTACCAAGATAATTCTTATTTGATCAGAACTTCTGTTAGAAAAAGCTGTCTAATAACAACTTTTTCAGAAAGGTTTAAAATTTCTTATTTAAAAATTTCAAAAGTGAACTTGTTCTTACCTGCTTTAGATATTTATGTAATTAAATTTATTTCAAATATTCCTTCTTGTGACTTCTTAGCTGTGCATGCCAGACTATATAACTTGGTATTCTGTTTCTCATTTCCAAATTGACCTTTCACAGAAAAGGCTGGAATATATTTCCTTTGAGTTCCCTTGTATGCTCCATTTCCAAGGAACAGAGACACAACACAATATCCATATTCACATCTGTATAAGTCTAGAATGCTAAAATTGATTTTAGTTGTCGCTCAGATTTCTTTTCAAAGAAATTATTTACTCCCAACTTGGGTCCTTTTTCAGCTTTGCAGAATGTTGTCCTCATGCATACACGTCTCTCATAAACATTATCTTCTGGACTCATGATTATAGCTAGCATTTATTGGCACCCCACAAATGGTTTTGGTGGGTGTTTGCTGAGTCAGTCCAACAGATTTAGTGGGTAGCAATTTGACTCAGTCAGATCTTGAGAGAAAACGCTCAAGCCTTTTTGATGGATATGAGCACAGCAGCCTGTTGCAGATCACCACTAACTTAGGCCAACACTAACACAAGTGTATAGTATTTTTGCATTCACTTTCTCCAGATGTCCTGTTGTTTAATGCACCTATAGAGTCCGATGGTTGCTTTAGTGAAGTATCATGGGACCCGATTACTAAATTCTTAACAAATTTTAATTACTTGATGCTCATTTTCCAGGTAAAGGGATTTTTCAGTCTGCTGTATTTTAAATAACTTATGATTAAAATTTTCACTGATGCTTGCACTCTAGTGTTACTTCAGTGGATAAGTGGAAAGTCCTGCACTGTGGCAACAAATACAAATTTTGTTGTTTTGTTTCTAGGAAACAGAAGAAAACATTTTCCCGCTTTCAATTTTCTTCTGCATTCGGACAAATCCACAGGTCAACTTATTCTTGATATGATAAGCCATTATTTTTTCTTTATGCATTAAGCTGCTGAGAGGCTGCTGCTAAACACAGTATTTGTTCACAAATCCACATCTCCTGTGTTGTAGTTTAATGTTAACTTTTTGAAATAGTAAGCCCAAGAGGTGAAAAGACAATTCCAGTCCAGTTCAGATAAAAATCATGTTAAAGCAAAAGCAGAACTTTTACAGATCAGTAATTTTGCATTTTGACAGCCTCCTGCAATGTTTGGAAGATCAGTGAAGAAGTCAAAGGAAAGATCGTGCTAAAGGGTAGACAGACTTTATAGGAGGGCAGGGTAAGAAGAATAGGTGATGCATGCTTGGTTTAGCAAGGGCTTACGCATGCTGTCAAAGTTCCTAACACAGCACGACTTGGTATCAGTCAATTAAATTAGAGGCATCTACTTAAGTTTAATTACTTTATATTTAGAAACCTGGCCTAAAGAAGGGGAGACATAACAGATAAGAAACACAGTTTTTTGCTTTGAGGAAAAAGAAAAGCATATCTAGCCACTGTATGGTCTAAATAATGTATTTTTCCCACACATTGAATTTTTACAGTAACAATATTTGGTAGTTTCTTCTTGCCCGCAAAAGCAAACCCAATTTTACTCATGTTAGGAATTTCAATTTTATCTGAAGTAATACATGATTAATTACGTTTAAGTACTGTATGTAGTTTGATCATTTTTTACTTGAATTATAAAGAGAAAATACAGTGAGTTTTCTTACATAATGTATGATCTTTTTGTCTTGGTAGCTTTGCAGTTACACACACCTGTAAAGCAGTATAATCTAACCCTTTACTCAGATACATTATTTATAACTGCAAAAGTGCACTTCATTTCTTTTACAATAAATTCATACACAGTTACTAAAGATGGATATATATTATTGACATTTCTAACCAGTTCTTATGTTGGAGGTGAACACTCGGATGCTCTTTATCTCTGGAAGCAGTGTCTGGAAGGCCTGGTTTAAACTTCACCTGATTTTGTGCAACCTACCGACTAAGAAAATATAAGAGGACAGGAATCATGCTCAAACCAAAGTGTATTGATGGACTGATGATCAGTAACAGATCTTGAAGGAGATGATCATAAAATCATAGAATAGTTAGGGTTGGAAAGGATCTTAAGATCATCAAGTTCCAACACCCCTGCCATGGGCAGGAACACTTCACACTAAATCATGCCACCCAAGGCTCTGTCCAACCTGGCCTTGAACAACACCAGGGATGGAGCATTCACAACATCCTTGGGCAACCCATTCCAGTGCCTCACCACCCTTACAGTAAAGAAATCCTTCCTTATATCTAACCTAAACTTCCCCTGTTTATGTTTTAACCCATTACCCCTTGTCCTATCACTACAGCCCCTAATGAAGAGTCTTTCCCCAGAATCCTTATAGGCCCCCTTCAGATACTGGATATACAAGACTAATCCCTTTGGTTTATTAATACTGATGAAAGAGAAACTGTTTTGCTGTGCAAAATTCAGACCAAAGCTGTTTTGAAGTTTTATAGTTATATGTAGTCTACCTATCACATGACTCATCACTTAATGACTATTGAATGTCTTCAGAATCATTGAAGAAACCTTTTTATTTAATTAATGAGTTGTACACTATGCACAGCTGAGCCTTGCCAATGAATTTTTAATTTGCTCCATTTGTTAGTTATGTCATCTCACTGTAAAACATGAGA
Source organism: Pezoporus wallicus (assembly GCF_028554395.1). Lineage (NCBI taxonomy): Eukaryota > Metazoa > Chordata > Aves > Psittaciformes > Psittacidae > Pezoporus > Pezoporus wallicus. The sequence continues at coordinate 5,409,489 of NW_026635157.1, forward strand.
CATGATTGGTACAAAGAATTCACTACTCTGGTCCTGAACAAGAGCTAGAATGGGAACATGAAATTCTCCAGCAGTTAGCCTGACACAAGCTTCATATCTGTGTAGAACTTGAAGACCTACTGAACTGGACTATCTTTTACACATTTCAGTAACATACACCCTCAGGTATGAGTCCTTCCTCATGCTTTCTCTTATGGTCTGCCTCTCCAGCTGCATCCCTGGAAGTAGCTGGTCTGAGACCCATTCCTCAACTTGTCCTTCTCATCAGGTTATAGCATGGTAGGTGGTTTCCACACCCAAAGGAGCACCATAAGCTTACGCATTCTTCAACAAAACTTGGAGTTTAACCTAGCTCCTGAAGCAGAACCAATGTGTCAAACATCCCCTCGCTGATATGAAGCATTTCTTCATCTTGGAGACTAGGTTAAAAAGATTCTTAAAAATTACTTCTTACTGCTGAGTGGCTCCAAACATTTATCATTTCATACATGAGACAACACAGCTTTACTGGAGCTTACATAACTTTCACTAGGTTCTAAAACTCATTAAAAGGTGGTACTTCTGACACGTGGGAAAGAAGTGCATGAGGAATAAGATCAACCAAGCACAACAATAAATAGTTAAAGAAATAGTTAATACATTACTTTTGCACTTCCATAAAGAAGTGGGAAAATGATGTTTTACATCAGACACATCTCTGCACTGAATTATGAATTATTATCCAGAAAGAATATAAAATCAGATTAACACCACCATGATTAATTAAATCCTGGGACCTCAGGAAAAAGCAACAAAACAAGCCCCTCCTCCCAAAACAAAACAACTGCCCCCCCCAAACAAACCAAAAAACAAACCAAAGAAATCCAAACCCACAAAATAGCCCTCAACAAATCAGTGCCATCTCTTTTATAAGAAAAAGCCTGATGCCTCACTATACGTTGATTTTTTTGAACTATATCGTGTACAAACTACTTCTACAGATACTGTTAATATCCTTGAGGAGGTGTTTATAGATTTCCCTTCATAGGAAATGGTTCAAAGGGTTTGTACTCTCATTGCTCTGGTGATTTTTTTGCTTAAGGTTGTATTCCTTCACCTTTGAATAGTGCTGAGGGAAAACTTTTGCAAGGTGTGGTGGAAATAACTCTTTCAAACACAGAAATGATCAGGTCTCTGAACAACTTTGGACCTAATGGGCTGAAGACTTTCACAACACGTGGACCTCCAGAGTCCTTTCATACCACCTCCAAAGATGGGATACTGCTCTCTGAAGTGAAACACATCTCCTTTAGAAACTGTAAGAAGGCATGAGAGCTCTATGCTAGGAATATTAACAATGATCACTTCAACAAAACACTTTGCTCAAGTGATCATATGTAGAGATATGCTGAGCAACTGAGGATTGAAACAGCTCTTAGTTGTGCTAGAGGAAATGTCAATTAACCTCAAAATACAGATTGAGAATTTTGAACTTTGACAAGGATGGAGTAGATTGTAAAATGATCAGTGGATTAATAGATAGATTTAAACTTGCAAAATATATTCATTTTAGCAGCTATTTCATATCATCTGACTATACTGGAATGTGCTTTAGCAGAATCTTGTCAGATTGTTTTCTAAAACAGGAGTGCTTATGAAGTTTTAAGTAGAACACCTAGTCCTACATTTTGAATTGTAGGGGTCCAAGATACAAGCAGCATAGATTATTTCCATTTAGAAAGAAAGAAGGTCTTTATGTTCCAGCTACAGGTCTTCTGGTATCATAGTTTATGAAGGAAACTTGGGGTTTTGGTAGTCTTTCTTTCATAAGCCTGTTACACTCAGTACTGCTTTGATTTATAGCTGTACTAAAATTGTGATGAAAGAAATCACAGGAGACTATATCTGTTAGTATGTAAGAGATTATTAGAATAATTATTAAGAGTAAAACATTCTAGCCTTATCACAGTATCACAGTATGCTAGAGATTGGAAGGGACCTCAAAAGATCATCTAGTCCAATCGCCCTGCTGGAGCAGGAACACCTAGATAAGGTTACACAGGAATGTGTCCAGGCGGGTTTTGAATGTCTCCAGGGAAGGAGACTCCACAACCTCCCTGGGCAGCCTGTTCCAGTGTTCCGTCACCCTCACTGAGAAGAAGTTTCTTCTCAAGTTTAAGTGGAACCTCTTGTGTTCCAGTTTGTACCCATTACCCCTTGTCCTATCATTGTTTGCCACTGAGCAGAGCCTGGCTCCATCCTCGTGACACTCCCCCTTTATATATTTATAGGCACTAATAAGGTCACCTCTCAGTCTCCTCTTCTCTAAACTATAGAGACCCAAATATATGAATAACTGCTATCAGTTTCAAGATGGTCTTAAAACATTACAATTCAGCTCACTTGCATAAACAGAAACAAGCTCGGAGAGGATAAATCACAAACTATTTAAAATTTATAACAAAACTTTATACTCTTGCATTCTAAATATATTGAGATTGATAGCCTTCATGGAGTACTGCAAAGGAAACATTATCTCACGAGCTATTTTATTTGTGTGATGACAAGAGTACACAATGTGTTTAAGTATTCAGTGATTAAAGTACTCAAATCTTAGTAAGATATCATTGCATTCCATGCAGTTTATATATTTCTGCAAAAGTAAGTAAAACCATTCTCATTTGTGAACATGTTTATTACTGAAAGCTAAAAAAAGGAAAACTAAATATTTATTGGGGGCCATATGACCCTTAAAAGAGATCTCTTCTACACTGTAGAAAGAAAATCTTAATCAAAGATAGTAATTGTTGTCTCTAGGTCTTGGTTTGATCTCATTCATGTGATCAGAGTGGGAAGACTTCTGCAGGGCTTTTTTAATAGCTTCTTGTAACAGTTTCTTTTTTTTTCTAAATACACTTCCTCCTTTTTTGCCTCTTTTGCCTCTCTAGTTTACTCCTCAGAAATGGGTACTGCCTTGTTAACCATGAAATATCTTACCCTTTAGGCTGTGTTATTATCTGTTTTTCTTTTGTCACAGTGTAGAAAAGCAATGTGGTAACAATATATCATAACCAGCATTCATCTTCAAAACCTAGCTGCTGTTTATTCAAAGTCAGGGTCACTGGTATACAAGCAAACCTTACTTTAAACATAGAGCATATGTTTTCTGATTTCATAATACAACTTCCTAGGATAATGCAACTCAACTGTTCTCTTTTCTCTGCAGCTTCTCATTAAGGTACCAATCAGTAACATAATAAAATAATTAAGTAATGTAAAGCTGAAATAGATTAATAAATAAATCACTATATCTAAACAGAGTTCTCCACTACTTTTACAGACCCAAAAATACAATTTATAAATTCCTTTTGATTTCACATATTTTGCATTTTGCACCTGCTACTAAAATAAAGTGTTTGCTTTCAAATAAAAAAAAAAACCAAACAATCAACCTCCCCCCCCACCAAAAAAAAAAAAAAATTAAAAAACATACACAAAAAAGTCACTTTCTGGATTATATTTTCTTTAAGATCACACATTATTTGGCAAAGTTTTTGACATACATACAGTTATTATGTATGCTATTTTTTCAGGGTTGTGATATTATCTTAGATTTGAAATAAAATATTGTATAATACATGGGGTTTTTTTATTGCTCTCTCTGCACAGGGTGACACTGAATAATCTGTTTCTGGTCACAAAAGACCTGGCTAGAATTCTGTATTGCTAAAACATGAGAGATGACTGTCTTTCAAATGAGTTTGAAGAGGATTGGAACTATATTGAATGACATTTGAGTATCACTGACTTTATTATTCCCATTGTGCTGGTTAGTTAAGTGATCCCTTGCTCTGGACCTTATTTTAACAATGAGAAGTTTTGACATTAATTAGAAAACATTTGGATAATAGTTATTGCTTTGTGAAGGGACCAAATTATGTGATTTACCAAAGGCAATTACACTAACAATGACAGGTAGAACACAATCCTCCAGCCACTTCCTCACTTTCATGTGAAATGAGGTCTGCAAATAAGCTTGCTGTGGAATATCACTATGTATAAAGCTACTTACAAACTTGTGAGAACTGGTTTTCCTAGGTATTTCTACACACCCAACAGTGTAAATTTACTTTTGTATTAGAAGGGAGATTTTTGCCCTGTGAAAATCACCTGCAAATTAGTCTTATAAAACCTATTTATTTATGTAGATGCTTTACTTTAAATTACAAAAAGATCCTATTGCATATTAAGAAAATAAAAAATTGATAAATTTATACACATCTACAGATGATCAAATGGAAAAATATGGATGGCTGAGAAAAAAAAAAAAGTCACAACTGTTACCACCAGAGAAACCCAAACAACTTGAAAGCATATCTGATTTTGTGTGTAAAACTGAAATCCAGTACACCTTTTTTAACAGGTCCATTGAGCTATATGACCAATTTATTAAGCTTCTTTTCCTGCACTGAAAATTAAAACATTTAAGCAGAAATATTTTGCCCAAACCTGGGCTGATTTGTTTAAACAGGTTGTGAAAACTCCAGTGTTATTTTCTAATATCCAGTTATAATCAAGGAAGTCATGGTAAATTTGCTTTGCTGTGAATTTTGATGAATCACTTTCATGACTATAACAGCCAAGTTGAAAGCTAATAACAGTAAGTCACTATATTTTGATAAGAGTTGATTTGTCAAATACTGGGAAACTGGCACAATCAACATATTTTCAAGAAAAAAGGAGTAGGTAACCTTGTTCCCATATAAATACTATGTTGCAGTTGAGAGAAGTAACATGAGAGGTAAGACAATTTAAAAATATTTTAAAACTCACCAAACCAAAACAGTACTGTACCCATAAATAGCAATAACAGTTTCAGCTGTAAACTGAAAACCGCTTTGCAGTGAACAAAAATGATAATGTCCAGGTAGTATTGATCACTGGTATGATTAAGGGCTACCACTCTGATGGTGCTGGAAACCTTGTGATCTTAACAAATAACAGCCAAAATATTTCCATAAGAGCATCATTCATGTGATTGAACATGATAATTATAAGATTGTACTGGAAATATCCTGTGAAATGCTCAAGGAAGCAAGGATACTTTTTGTACCTATTGTCCTCCAGTTCTGTATTTCTGCCTAATGGGCTTAAACTTAAGCAGATAGTCTTCTTACTATGGCCGTGCTGATTGACAGTTTCCTTAAAGAGGCATATTAAATTCTATATACCTTTAACTAGTGATGAAAAAAATACACAGTTCTTTGATCTATACAACAAAGAACCTCTTACACTATATAAAATGTTTTGATTTATGTCACTTACATAGCCTTACTCAGTAATGTTACCAAGTTCCATTTCTAGGTATTACTGACCAGGCTGTAGGCTTTAATTTGGAGTCTATGAGGACCAGGGTGAAATATGCCATCAACAATAGTATCATTATGTGACATATTCACTTCCCAGATATGGTTTGATAAATAAACATAAATAGTAGTGCTAATGCCTGGTAATTCTCAAGTGCTTTAGCAAGAAGTTTTCTGTATCGAGCAGTAGTCACTAAATCAGCCATAACAGATGATAGTATTTGTACTCTAACTTTGGAAAGAAATTAGAAAATTACATATGATTGATGGTACAATATAATCTTGAAAAAAAAAAAAGATCACAAGCAGGTTTATTTGAAGATGAACAGCAAGCAAAACTAGTTGTGTAACTCGAGGTAAAATTTTTGGAAAAGTAAACCTGAATAAATTTAAATAACAAGCTAGCAAAATCAGTTGAACTGAAGCACTTAGATACTTGAGTAAATAATACATTTGGAATGTCACTAAAACAAAGGTGGTAAATCAGTCTGGAATAAGGGGCAAAATCTGTCTGAAATCTAAATTATAAAAAGGTAAATTGTAAGAAACAGTGCACCTGTAATGTCTCAGCAATTATATTGAGAATAAATAAAAGAATTTTAAAGACTACAGTAAAAGGGGTGTCATTTGCAAGAAAACCTATCACAGAGAAACTTTTGAAGAGAGTTAGACTAAGATTCCAGAAGTTACTCAGCCAAATATGTTAGAAATAAACAACAAAATGAAGTATTCTAATGTTAAGGTAGAGGAGAGAACCAACCTTAACATTGTCTTCAAACTTGGTAATTTTGTAGAACATGAAGATTTTAGCTGACTGGCTCCCCATCTTTTCTGCAGCTAATTCTGTGGAAACTGGTCATTGCTTAGTCCTTACAAGGAGCTGGGGTATCACCACCTCCCTCTCAGTGAATGCTTATTGAAGTAGTGTCTTCACATTTCATTTCACAACGCCTCTTCAACTGCTACCCCATCCTTCTGCTTTACTATCAACTGCAATTGCTAATTGCTATTAGTCCTTTTCATGCCTTTACTCAGAATGGTTGCTACTAGAATCACTGAAAAACTGATGGGCTGCTCCGACTAGCATTTATTCATCTATTAATTAACTAATTGGTAACAGGAAAGGAAGATTTAATCACAGACACAAACAAGAAGTGTGGCCTAATGACTTCTCTTACTGTTTTCTAAAAGAGATACAGGTCATTGGTCTGTCTTGTTACAAGGAAACACAGCATGAGTACTGAAAACAGTGTGGGAGCATAGATGGCCATGCAGAGGGTTGTAGTAGCACTATGAGGCATGAAGTTACAGGTAAGGCTGGTGGCCTTACCTGTCACCAGCAGTGAAGACATTTTTATTTTCTGTAACGTCAAGGCAGTGCTGTGCAATCCTCCAGGACATGTCACAGAACAATGGGAAAGTGAGTCCTTGCTGGTCAGCAGCATATATTGCACAGCCCCTTTCGTAGCATGGATGGAGAAAATCGATGCAAATACAGGCTTCTAAATATATGTTTCTTTTCGTATTCAGAAATTAAATGTAATTTTAGTTGTAATTAGTTACTTAGGAAGAAAATTGGAATTAAGTTATTTATAGTATGGATAAAGTTTAATATTTTCAAGTCCATAGCTTGGCACTGGAGGTGGACTGTGGAACTGGTTGAAAAAAACCTGTATATACCATTTCAGTTTATATAAGAGGTGACTTCTCATGTGTGACTGAAATGATAGGATCTTGAATCACCTTAGGATCTGCACTCTTTTTCTCGGGAGTCTATTTCTGTCTTGTCTGTGACATCAAAAATATCCCTTCTTTGTACGTCTGAGTTAGGGTCTGTGTAGGGGTATACTAGAAGAATTCCATAATTTGTCCTTTCGTCTTTTAAAGTTGTTGAAAGGTCCTAGAAACAGAGGCCTCTCAAATTAATTTCTATGTGCAATGAGACCACATCTTTCCAGTAGGGGTAGAAGTCTTAGAAAAACCAGATGTAAATATTTTTTCATTTATTTACCCTCATTCTTTTATAATGGCTATTATTTGAGTTCATTTTAAAATATATAACTTCTGTATCTCCAGAGGTCCCTCCCAACCCTATTTTTTTCTGCGATATCCATGGTTGCGGTTACAGTATGTCAATTATTGTCATGCTAATACAGATGTTTGTAATAGGAACTAGCCCACCCATAATGTTGCTAGCTAAGAACTGGTCTAAATTGAGCTTCTATTTGTAAAATATTGTATGTGTACTTTCTGCTCCTTGTTTCGGAGTGTGTCGTGGTTTAAACCCAGTCAGGTAATTCGTTCACTCACTTCCCCCCCTTCTTGGCCTCCCCTTACTCCCAGAGGGACGGAGAGGAGAATCGAAAAGAATGCAACTCCCACGGGTTGAGATAAGAACAGTTTAGTAACTAAAGTATAGCACAAATCACTACTGCTACCACCAATAATAATAATAATGATAAAGGAAATAACAAGGGAAGAGAATACAACACCTCAGCACCAGCCGACCGATAACTTGCCCCCCCCCAGCCTGACCAAGCACTGACCGATACTTCCTCCAACCCTGCATTCTACCAGCCCTTCTGGGTAACTCTCAGTTACATCCCGGGCATGACGTGCTGTGGTATGGAATACCTCTTTGGTCAGTTTGGGTCAGGTGTCCTTTCTCTGCTTCCTCCCAGCTTCCCCTCCTTCCTGGCAGAGCATGAGGCTCACAAAGTCCTTGGCCAAACCAAAACATCATTGTTATCAGCTCTGTTCCCAAGCCGCAAGTCAAAACACTGCACTGCACCAGCTACCAAGAAGGAGAAAAATGACTGCTACTGCTGAACCCAGGACAGAGTGCAAGTGATAATTAACTGAGAAAAAAATTGCTGCTTGCTGACAAAACCAAAATAATTACACTAACTTCTAAAGTTAGAACAGAAAGCCAATCAAGATTACTAAGTGATGGCATGACAATTAACTCTGAAACCCATAAATCCAGGCACGGATCAGAGGGCAATAAATAACTAAATGCATCCTTATTCTGATACCGTGCTTGAAGTAAACAAGCAGATTTATTTTGTCAAGCTCTTGAATTGTAAGCTAGTGACAACAATACTTTTCAACATCATCTTCCTCCCCCCCCTCATCCCCCCAGTCCTATTATTACAAAGGAGCATATCTACACCTGAAGTACAGGTAACTGGGTAATTTTTTATATGACTTCTTTCATGAGCTGTGGGTTTTATTTCTACAATGTCTTTTGTGATAAGATATTGTGTTATTTCATTGCTGGAGAAAAACTTGCAGAGAAACATGGAGAGCATTAGACAGATCAAGTGTGTCTTCTCTACCCAGTAAATATTTAAAGAAAAATATTTCAGTTGCTGATATTGTGAAAAAGAGTGAAAATATCTATTCCTTTCTAGCTGTGAAAACTGTGTGGAAAACATTCATTTTATTCTAGAGTCTAGGAATTTTAACTAACAATTGAGATTTTAAAATAAATAGTAGTGTACTACAAAAAAAACATATACCGAAGCAGACCCAGATCACTGAGATTTTTCATCTTTCAAAAAGAGACACTACCACTCAATACTACTTTTAGCTAACATTTTTCACAGGCTTTCAAGTATATTTTTTTATGTTTTTTTTAGTTCGGGCTATATTTTCATAGAATGACTCAAACCTTCCTTTCTACTGGTGCCTTAATCAATCAGCGTGTATGAGTTCAGAATGAATGTATATGTATACATGGGTCAGAGGGCAAACATTTCAGATAGAATTTCAAATTAGCATAATTTTTGATGGCTAGATGGTCATGAATGCAGGATGTAATTTTTGCCTAGCATCTTCTCTTTTCAAAAGAGAAAATACCATCCTGGTATTTTAGACGATAGGGCAAAGCAAATATCAATTCTCCACCCTGCCCACCTCCCAGGACGTCAGATGCTGCTGAACTTTGCAATGATAAGTGCTTACCTTCCACAATGAAAGGTTTTAAGCTGCCAGAAGTAAAATTGCATGTAAGAATAACTGCTTTCACAGCCATTTTTTAGGTGCAACAGCGGAGAAGATAGCTTATCAAACTTATATTCATTAAAAAGTTATGAACCCATTCCAGTGTTTCTTTTAACTCAGAGAGGGTGTTCCTGAGCCTAAGTGTACTTGTTCTACTCCTGCTTGAGAGTTTTACTTGGAATATATTTCTGGGTATATAACATGGGTTAAAAGCAGATCCCACTTGATGTAACCCAGCTTTCACTTCATATAAACATCTCCATATGCTGCCTCCTACCTACCAGCCTGAGTTCTACTCATGTCAAGGTAATTGTATTTTGAGAATTGCCTTTCAAAGTAACTGTCTTGATCATGGTGTAGAAAAATGTTACTCTGCAAAAATGGTTTTATCATATAGAGCTGAGGATACAATTCCAGCAAGGAAATTATTTGGCTGGAGCAATCCCAACTTGGAAAGAAATTAAATGGAGTGGCTGTCTAGGTGAATGGCTGAGTCTTGGGAAATGTGTATAAGGGTACATACGTATATGCATTTTATTTCTTTTAACCTTCTTTAGTTTAAAACAAGTTATTTCATGGGGAGTTTGTGAAAGAATAAAGTCCAGTTTCAGTGACATAAATGTGTGGCAAAAATCCTTAAATTAAACACGTTTTATCCTCTTATTGAGCTAAGTATAACTGTAACATTCATTTTAACTCTAATAATCTAATGCAATTTAGTGTTATATGAAACCAAACTGATGCTGCTTTTGATAAATGTTCATTAAAAACAGATAAGGATCTGTGCTGAAGCTGTTTTCTTGTAAAGTAGCCAAGAATTGTCTCATTCATAATAAATGTCTGTCTTTAGCTATGTTTTGAAATACTGGTTTATAATGGTTTAATCTATTTCTAAAGGGTGGAAAAAAATTACTCTTGACCTAATGATATAATGGCTTAAAGATAACCTGGTCAGAGAAAATGAAGCATTATTTTAATCTTAATTTATACCCTCTTAAATAAATACAAATCCCTCCTTTGAGATAAAGTAGCAAATGAAGTAATCATGCTTGGAACCTTTCCTGAATTTAAGTACAGAACATTGATTTACATTGTGTTGCTTTGCAATCAATCTTTAGCTATCTTTTTCTTAATCTTTTCAAGAAACTCCTAAAATAAATTATTTCCTTTAATCTCCATGTAAAGGTATTAAATTATATGTGATATGCCATATAAATTGCAAAGATACATAAAATTCCATAAATAATCCACTTAGAAATATTACTAGGCATTTGACCTATATACTTCCTTGCAAATCCACAGAATGGTATTTAAAAGAATTTGATAGGTTTTGAAACCTATTATTCCCAATGATTCAGTGGAGCCATAATCTTCTGGTGTAACAGAAGTGGCAAGTTTTTCAATAATTCTACTGGATCTGATGAAATTCTGCAGAAAATATGGTAGTGTGCAGAGTTTTCTATATGAAAGTAATGCATGCTATCTTCTAATTAAGAAGAAGCTCATATGAAGTTAGCCCTACTACAGCTGCTGCTGCTCTTTTGGGGTGGTTTTGTGTATATGGTTTTGGGGGGATATCTTTCAAAACCTTCATTCCTAAAAAAACAGTTGAATTTCATGTTTTATGAAAATCACACAGGTGCTTTGTTCTTAATTTCTGCTGGTTCAGCATTGACAGCTACACAGAAACAAAACACTGCTGTACATGACTTGGATGCAATCATGCATTTTTATTTGTTACCTGGTTTGGAACTATGATTTCAAACACAAAGTCATTGTGGAAACACACACTGACTAGAGAGATAAAATGACTAGAAGCTAAAAGTAAACTCCGTTTGTGGACAAAAATAAATGAAATACAAAAAGACATTTTACACTGTAAAAATTAGTTTTAAAAAAGTATTACTGTAAATATTAATACAAAGCAGGGTTTCTAATTTTGATAGCTAAAGACTCTGCAGTCTGCAAAAATTCACAGTATTGAGTTCATAAGCCTTTTAATTCTGTCTCTACCAGGATTCCTTGCCACTTCTCCTCTCAAAACGGATTTTCTCAGCTCTCCATGTTGATGGGGACATGATACCCTTGCAAGATGTAGCTCTGTGACAGAATGGGGAGTTATATACATCTCTAGAAAATGCATACTGATTTTATGCTCAAGAATAAGTATATTTTCTTTGATGTCTTGCCTTGAGACTGGAAAAGAATCTGAGTCCCGATGGAAAGTGATACAGTATCTTCACATGCTAAGTGATGATGGAGGTTTGTGACAGTTCAGGGAATGAAGTGATTTCATCCTGGGAAGATCAATTCCATTACTGCTCCCTCTGGTGAGCTCCACTACGTAACAACAAAATGCATTGAATGGACTGAATTTATGAATGGACTAATTCGTACAGCACAAATTATATCTGTGGCAAATGGGACCTCTTATCAAGCCAAAGATAGCTCTGGAGTAGGAATAGTATCATATCTGTTCTTTATATAATTACAAAGTTTCTGGCATTTATGTGTAGGAATTTCAGAATCGCCCCTCAATGCCACTAAAATGTGCAGTAAAACTGTTGATGGATTAATTCTGAGTAGTTAGTTCGGAGTTTGTAAACTGTAATGGATCTCCAAATAAACTCTTCCGCAAAACTAGGCAAGTTTCTCAGGAAAAGCTGGAAGGCACTTTGTGAAGTTATTTATATCTAGTCTGACTTTCAGGTGCAATTAGACAAAAGAACAAAACCTTATCAGGCAGTGCAAAACTATTTCTTTTATTTTTAGACAGAGGTGAATGTGACCTGCAAAATCCAAACTGAACTTGGATAAAGAATAAAGATCTTCAAATTTTGCAGTAGAAAGAAGTATTTATGATTTAATAGATTGTAAAAAAGTCCTGTTCAAAACCTCCATTTTCATGATGGGTATTTCCAAAGCTTTAGCTCTACTTTTATTTATGATTGTAAACCCTATTCTTTCAAACTACTCAAACTCAGAGCTCTACTCAGAGCATTGCTTTTCGTTAGTTTGGTTTATTAGTATTACTACATGAAGACTGGAATAAACAGACATTTTAACTACTGTGAACCAGGTGAGAGGTTCTGTATTGAGTTCATTTAACCTCTCCTACCCCCATCTTCTTTGAAACAGGACATGATGGTTGATACAGCTTATCTCTTTCAACTTTTGTCTAGTTTTTGTCAGAAACTCTCCTGCTGCTCCTCTTTTCTGCATGTCTGGTTACCTGTTAATCCTGTTTCATGCTACAGGAAATAATGGAAGGCAGGTAAACCTGAATAGAGTTTATTTTAAATGTCAGAATCTAGCAGAACTCTCACAACTATTTCAGACCTTTGTTACAGTCCCTCTTATGGGTCAATTTGTTCAGAAACATTTAACAGGGCATCATCATGAAATGGGACAGCAGATGGAAGGCTCCCAATGTGTCCTTCCTGGGTCACCCTTGTACCATCTCCCAGGGCCCTCCATTTTATCTGTTCCCAATTTTACCTTTCTCTTATAAATAAATACTTTTTTTTTTTCACTTTTTTTTTACTGAGGCATCTGATGCCTCAAATGGTAAAATATGGCTGAGCTGCTTTTCAAGACTTCATTATTCAGAATGACATCTGAATATAACTGCAAAATTAATTTTAATATATCCTAACCTATGCTACAAAAAATATTCTTGCTGGAGAAGAAAGGACAATACAATGAATTTTTTCTCCTATGTGTATGATTTGCTCAATTTTTTTTTTAATACTCCCTTTTTTCCCCAGTAGCATGAACACAGGATTCCTTCTCCTGCATTCTTCTTCTGTTACTGAGGGAGCTTATTCCCTTCTGCTTATTATGAAGGGTTAGAGGAAAAGGATAGAACCAAAGTTTCAACAGCTGCTCTTCCACTTACAAGGTTGCTTTTTTTTTCTATTATGAAAGAACTGGGGTTTCTTTACTGACTTTTCCACATGACACACCTAAGGCTGTGAGGAAGAAGTTATTCTTTAAATTCTTTAAAAAGATATATTTCCGAGTCTTTCTTCACTCTTTTCTTCCACTGGACTTTGGTTTGACTTATATAGCAGTCAAATTAACTTTCTCTTGAATTTCTCAGATGTTAATACATTTTACTATCTTTGTCAAACAGACTTTTCTGAGTAACTTTATTCTGGCTCACGCAAAGGTTGGGGTTGCATATATTTATGTCAACTGGATGCATAGTGGATATGAAACAGCTGCTGTGATTTCTGGTTATCAAACTTGCAAGTACAAGTCACATGATTTCTGCCCAGCTGTACAGAAAAAGACAACAGTCATTTAAGGAGTTCTTTGTCCTTTTCTGTGTCATCCAGGAAAATGTGCAAGCTGCTTTGCAGATTGCTGGATTAATGCAGACTATCCCCAGAGATCTTCTGCGGTAAAGAGTCCCTTCAATTTATTACTCTGTAACCTCTCCAGGGACTCGCTATATCCTTGGTGAGATTTTCAAGTAGATGTGTAAACAATCCTTTCATGAAGTAAGTCAAGAGCCAGTTCGATAATACTGTGATAATACAGCTATAACAACAAATTTGTATCTACAAAAAATCACATCAGAATTTTGAAACATTTTTGTCCTGCTGTCTCCTTTTCAGAGGCAAGGAGAAAAAAGTGGGCAACACTGTGAACAAAATCAGAATCACAGAACTGCAGAATGGTTGAGGCTGCAAGGGATCTAAAGAAGTCATCTGGTTCAACTCCTCTGCTCAAGAAGGGTCACTAAGAGCCAGTTGTTCAAGACCATTGTCCAGATGGCTTTTGAATACCTTCAGGGAAGGCAACTCCACTACCCGTCTGGGCAACCTGTGCCACGGCCTGGTCAACCTCACACTGAAAAAGTGTTTCAGTGTTCAGAGGGAACCTCCTGTATTTCAGTTGGTGTGCAATGCTCCTGGTTCTGTCATTGGGAACCACTGCAAAGAGCCTAGCTCCCTCTTCTTACACCCTCTCTTCAGGTATTTATACACAGTGATAAAATCCCTCCTGAATCTTTTCTTCTTTAGGTTAAACAGTAACAGTTCTCTCAGCCTTCCTACATATCTGAGCCCAGATGACTTGAACTTATTTATGTTATGTGCTTCAGGTTATGTGCTAGCAACTTTATCTGGTCTACTTCTCACTGAAGAAGGCTGACTTCTATTGGCTTTTGGCATAATGCGTCTGTGAGAGGAGAGTCCAAGTCACTACATGAAATGAGCCCTTCCGCAAACAACTACTGTGCTTGCAGACAGTATCCTTCCAACATGGCATTCAAATATGACATCAAAGAAGAGAATTCACACACTCCATCGTGGTCCTTTTTGCAGCTGGGAACACTAATGCACAGAGGAAGTAGCTCTTCCATTGCAAGGAAAAAGGTTCCTAAATACACAAACATCTTTTCTACTCTTACAACACTGTAAAATGTCTTACAAAACTGGTAAGAAATGGGTAGGAAAAAAATTAAAGGTATAATTTCATTCCACTATTTTTTATTTTTATTTTTATTGTTATTTCATGTAATAGGTGAAGCATTGACACAGATGGAATGAATCAGAAACAATTTAAGGCTTGTACTGTATTTTCCCAGCCAAGTGAAGTTTTCCCAAGACAAAGTATCTTAGAAATAACAATAAGGCATGGCTACCTAATCCCAGCTGGGTTTGAACCACCTTGTATTTGAAGCCACTGAAGGACCATTATTTTTCCTTTATGGAAAAAATATGAGGATAGGGGAGATGAAAAGAAAGATTATCCTGACTTCATAGGGAGAACAAGGTCACTGATGTGTATATTAAACCTGCCACACATCCATGACCTTTGTTCGTACCCTAGCCTGTACAGCAGTATAATTTGAAACTTCACCGTTCTGCAGGGGGTACAGAAACATTTCCACTCTAGGATTCCTAGCCACTGACCCTAAAGAATGACCCTTGCTTATAGTGAAGTGCCACAGACAACACAGGATGAGCTGCTGATTCCTTTGCACAGCAAACACTAATACATTGTCATGCTCACTCTCCTGTTTTCCTGTAGCTCCTTTCACACTAGGATTTTAAACCTGCTTACACATGAATTCTCATAGCCTTGGATTTACATATAATTAATTTTATTTTAAAAGCAAATCAGCAATAAACCAAAAAGAGATTTCAGGTTTTCCAGCCCTTGCTGTGCTGATTTCCAGCCTCTGGACTAACTTCCACGATGCAGGTGGCAGGTTGTGAAATAAAGATGAAGAGTAGAAGAGATGTTACAAGGCTGCAGGGTATGGAGTGTTTACATTTTTCAAAGGCTTTGTACAATAACCTGTGGGGCTTGCCATTTACCTGTCATTGCTGTTGCCAGATTGAAAGACCACATGAGGAATAAAGCTGACAACATCTTGTTGTCAGTCTTCGCTGCCTCCAAAATCACAAATTCAAAAGAAACAACTGTCTATAGACATTTGTCTGTTTGTGCAGAAGTAGCAGATGGCCATGAAGCATCATATGGTGCCCTCCCTCTTTCCATGCATTAGTAAATTGCAAAATCTGCAGCCAGGGGGCTTGCTATTGATTGCTTGCTCTCTGTCGTGATTTCAGAGTGCTGACAGTTTAACAGAATTACCTACATTGCCTTAGCCTTCCCTTCTGTCAGAAACAGACAACTCTGAAGGGTTAAGCTGTCTCCAGCCACAACTCATGGATTGGCCATATCAAAATAGTACAGTATTCAAAACATCATGTAGATATAGCATTTCTTGAAAAGAGATCTCAGAGTATATACTTCTGAAACACAGCAGTAGAAACTTTTCTAATTTTCAATGGCATCACTTTTACGATCTTGTATTCCAGTGCTAAGCTATCCCTCTGCTTACAAAACCTTGCTTTCCACTTTGCTGCCCTGTAATCCCAATGCTTCTTGCTGTATCTAGAACTGATATAGAGAAAGTGTGCTCCTTTCCTTTTCTTGTTACTTTTAATGTACTTGTCATTTGCAACTCACACTAACCCACAGGAGCTAGAGAGCAGGAGGAAAGCAGGACCACCAAATAGGGATGCAAGAATGCAGCAGTAATATGCTCTTGTGAGAGTGGGAGCACAGCCAGGGTGTGATACATGGATACAGGCTGCAATGACAGTCCAGCAGGTATTTGAAAGCATTTTGCTGCCACCTAGTACTTTGTATTAGTAGAAACACCACTGAAAAGAAGAATAATATACAGAGAGGGACCTCAACCCTAAGTGTGTAATATCTAACATGAGCTTCACATTTCAGAAATGGGAGAACAAATCATGTAAACCAATGGCTCTGTGTGTGATATGACTGTTCATACATCTAACTTCCCTTATCAAAATGAGATCAATGCTGTAGCAGTGGTTTTGTGAATGGTAATTTCTAACTTGCTCTAGAGCTGCAAGCATAGGGGACTAGATAATTGCTTACTGCAGTTATCTTTGAAATACCCTCACACATAATTGAAGGGCATGGTGAGAGAATGTAAGAGTACTGTAAGCTGTACAAATTTCTTCTCTGAAACATGACATTTATGAGACATACATTAACACAGCAGTTACATATAGATGTGGAAAAAATCCTAGCTTGTTGCTCTTTCAAATATAGATAGTTCTTTTTGTTACTCTATGCACAGTTTTCTATATCTATTATGGCTACATGACCAAACATATATTTCTGGGATACTACAAATCCTTCATCCTGACAAGTTTTACAAATGCTTATTGTTGTCCTATTAACCTTGGTTACCCACCTACAGCCGCAAGATTTGTGGATGCACAAATACACATCTTAGTAAGAGCTGTTCTTTTAATTTCTCCTAACGGGGTCTAAGTTGCAGTTTTTTTGCAGGGCTCTACACATCTATGAAGAGTGATGAAAATTCTGTGATTAATACACAGTGTATATTTCTTTAGAAGATACAAGCACATTTTATGCATGGAGAGATTTTGACCTTTCAGATAACTTGCCTTCAGCACAGTTATATCAAATAAGGGCATTCAATTTAGTTCCACACTGTGATTCCATTCCTGAAAGCTGATGTGCTCGGAAAAGGCTGTGTAACCTACAAGCAGCAGAATATAAAGGGACTTTGTTTAGTGTGCATGACCACGAGCCTTGGCATTGGTTTTTATATACAATTTGAATCCTCTGAAGTGCTTTGTTTTGTTCTGTTTTGCCTTTATATTCAGTTCTCATTTTGAAGTTTAAAATCTTGCCACAGGGATTTAAAACATCTGTTGTTTTTTTAGCACAAGGAATGATGGGTATTTTCTGGTTGGTGTAAGAGAGTTACTGGATAAAAGGATATATTAAAGTTGCCTGGCCTACAGATTAGAACTAGGTTTAGAATTCAAATACCGCTATATATTTCACTTAAGCTTTTAAAGGAAAACAGGTATAACATTTATCTTAGATATAAATGACACAGGAAAAAAATTATATTCAACACTGGTAGTGTTTTGACTCAAAGTATGTGTGAAATTCCTCACTTTTCAAAAAATAGGTTTTGGAAATTGTTTGCAGATACAGAATGTAATTTGGAAAGAAATGACTGGTTAGAAATTCAGCTGCTTTCTATTTTCCCTTTCTTCATAATATCTCATTGGTTGTTGAGCTTATTGGGATACGATATGCACTTTTAAGCAAGTACAACATTATGAGCTAACAAGCATGCACTAAACCTATATGCAGTATATGATGACACATTATACTCTGGCATCAGAATATTTTTGCTGTCTTTATGTTGTTTATTTTTCAGTTTACCTTAGAGAAAAACATTAAAGGTAGAACCTATTTAGGACAGACTGAAATGTCTTATTAAAAATATTTCCTATTTATATTTTTAAGTGAAAGAGTATGGCACTGCACGGAAGCACAGACCTGTTGAATTATCATCTATTACACTGGACTTATTGTCAGTTACCAAAAGCCTGTAGGCTTTTCCCAAGTGCAAAAGAGTGATACTGTCAGGTCTAACAGAGTAAAGTGATAGCAGCTCCTATGGACAACACTGAATCTATAACATAACTGCTCTTGTTGGCCGACAAAAATACCCCATAAAGGTAAAAACAGTTCCAACCATACAGAACTAGGAAGCATCAGCACATAATTTCCCAGGGCTGTGTAATAGTTTGCTACTTCAGATAAAAATGGCAGTGCTGGGGAAGTAGGAACAAAAGAGTAGGTCACTTTTGCACTGATTACTTGCCACGTTTTGTGTTTCACAGTAGGTAGAAGGAAAGTTGCATAATCAATGTGTTCTGCCTCTCACCTTAAGAATTGCCCCTCAGGTGCTGCTCGTGGCTTTTTTTCACTGATACTGCAGGACTTTTGTTGGATTCATCCAATACAAAGTGTTGACAGTTTTGCTGTCTTGAACTTCTGGTGCAGCTAGCATTTGGCATTCTGCAATGGGAAGAAGCACTTCAGGGAATTTATATAAACAGAAATACCTACCTGAATTTTCACCATTTTCTCTGCATGTACTTGTGAGCTGAGGACAATCTTTAAGTACACACTAATAATGAATGCACTGTCTGTTATTCTTGCATTTTTAAAAGAGATTCCCATGAAATCATTTGAGTTAACATCTGCAGGAAATTCCCATGGATGATGAATTCTGTCAGATCTTGCAAGAAAGAATTTCATTAGGTAAATGGAGATGTCCCAGAGAAACTCCAGGTGAATCCAGGGAAGAACTGGAGAATACAGCTAGCCTAGAAATATCGTAACCCATTTAAATCTAAAGTAGTAAAGCCTTCATAGATGTTGACAAAATATGTTATAATTTATGCATAGAGACAGTAAATTTGCATTTCACTCTGAAAAATGTGATACTTATCTGTTCATACTCCAAACAACGCTGACAAGAAAAAGCAATAACCCATATTTTGTTCCCTTTAAGGACAGTTAATTTGAAAGAAAAAAAAACACCCTACCTCATGTCTCATTAGAAATCATGTAACATTTTCACTGGAACTTAACTCAGTGTGCTACTTTATAGGAGAAAGTTGCACATTATTTAAGTGAATGTAAGACTAGTAATGGCCAAAAATATTAGGATGTAGCATTTACCTCAGTTTATTATCTCTTGTCTTTTCTGCATTGTTTTGGACAAATGTTTATAGTAAAATTTGGAGCCTGTATAATTTTTATTTTTTTTCCTAGTTCATCTCATACACTGAAAATCTTTTGAAATCCCTAGGTAGTTCAGGAGAGGAGCTAATTCTGAACTGGTTATTTAGTAGTATAAGCCCCTAACCTTAGTCTGAAGTGATTGAGCTCTACTTATGTAGCAACTGAAAGAAGAGGTGGAAATTAAACAGAAGAACTAATATTAGTAGTGTTACTAATAAAGTGTAATGCTAAAAGCTGCACATTTTCTGTCAAAATTAATCACTTAACAATAGATAAGTTTGCTACATAAACTACTAAAGGTAACAGGTGTTAATCACAAATTGGACAGAGTAGGGTACAGTTGCAGGAATGAATTCTTTTTGTTACAGTGTTGGCAATACCGAGTTACAGCTAGGTGCCTTGCGAGAAATCAGAGCCAGGTTAATCCATACCTTGGATAACCCACTTACAGATAATGGAGAATTAATCTTATTACACTCTGTATGCACATTATCACTTTAATATTTGAGGACCAGACCTATAAACGCATACTGGTGATTACCTGCTTGTTTGCTTCTAATACGCAGGCAGTGGTAAAATCTTAAAGTTGCTACTCAGTTGCTTCTTAACCACATAAATGACTAAATTTCAACCTAAGAAAGCTTTTATAATCAGCTCCCGTCTGCTACTATTACAGGTCTGAATTGCAGAATCATAGAATGCCAGGTTAGAAAGGACCTCAAGGATCATCTAGTCCAACTTTTCTAGGCAAAGCATGACCTAGACTAGATGTCCCAGCACCCATAATTTTAAGTATAAAATTTATGGGTTTACTGAGATTTATTCTTGTTTATATTAAATATTTTTTTTACACCAAATATGTTGTTTTTTATTTACACTTGACCAGGAAAGCCACATTAAAAATGCTTAAAATAAATTTATATTATTTTTAATTTCTGCTCTGACATACCTCACTTCTCATCTTTCGAAGAATCCTCTAAATTTCTGAGACCATAAGCCATATTTATGATTATTACAAAAATAATACAAATACCACTTTGACAAGCAAAACTGTACAGAAAGTATAACCTAGGTTTTGTTTTTAAGACACACTGTTGATAAAAACGTGTAAATTTCAGGATTTTACAGAATTAATAATAATGGAAACACTGTGCCCTGGGTGTCAACATCTAGTCCAAAAGAAAAAAAAAAATGTTAGTTTATTGATGCTGTGTTTTGCACTATGACTGTTTCACTTTTAATATTAAAATACAAGCTGTTAAATGCTTATTTCTTCTCTCAGTTCTTCCATAACAAAAAATGAGCTTTATACATTACTAGGCTAAGAACATACCACTACAAAGTAGGAGAAAAAAGACTATTCATTTAATCTTTATTCAATAAATTACATTTTTTACAACCCATCTGTTCCTAAGACCGTGATTGTACACAGAAAGTAACATATTTTATTCTTTACATAATATAAAATGCATTTTCATTAACACCTAGTATGATTTTATAATAAGAAGTACATGTCTTCTGTTCTCACTATCATATATAAAGAATTAATTTAACCAGAAAGTAATTTTTAGGGGAAAAAATTAAGTAAAGCAAAAAAATCTAATTAACCAACTAAATTAATATCTTTCCTTCGCTTCCTGGGTCTTGAATGTCGTACTACAATGCACTATTAATGTTCTCAGTTATTAATATTATTAGTAATAGAGCAGTGAAACTTTAAAGCAGGATTATTAACCTATATTTTCATAGCTAGCTATGCACTATCCTAAATATGTTTTTGTTGTAGAAATAAAAAATAAAAAAATAAAAAAAAGAAATCAATTTTCCTAACTGTAGTGAGTTCTTTTCACCATCCTCCATTTGCCAGAACAGGATATCTCTCTCATAACATAATACACTGTGAGCTGTAATGCGACATGGAAAATAACACAATGAATGGATTCACTAATATATTCTAGCACAGAAAACTTACTGGTATGGAAAAAGATCTAACCACAGTCTGCTAAAAATTAACTACAGCTTGTAAAAGCATTCAGTTTCAACTTCAGTCACCCTGGCTCAGCCAAAGCCAATCTGATAGCCTAGGTGACGATGTTTGGATGGTGAATTTAAGAAGCTGCAATTTATCACTTTGAGCTGCAAGTATGGTTATACAATAGTTCCAGCTTGGAAACTCCAGATTACATAATTAATACCTGGAATTTAATAATTTCTATAATCTATATAAAATTTAGGCCTGTGGCCAGTAGGACATTTGTGCTTCTCAACATCAGGAATCTGAACTATGCAAATACAGTTTCAGATAACTCTGAGGGTTCCTGTTTGAATTTCAGTGTTTTCTCTTCTGAAATGATTACTTACAGTGGATTGGCAGTGTCAGCAACCTGCACTGTCACCCAAACTGACACCTGGCATTCCTGTTGCTCTGAATTGGAATAGATGCAGTCTGCAGGCCATCACTGTGCTTTATTCCCTTCTATAGTATGTTCATTGACTAGCTGAAGGGTGTGTAACTTTGTGAGGTTGATCCAAGCTCCAAGCAGTTGAATTTGCCACGAAGTGTTAAGAGGTATTATAGAAAGACAATTACAAGTTCTGAATTCAAATTAAAGAAGCTACCCATGCACAAGTTGAAGTAGCATCTTTAATGTTTTCAGGGATTAGTAAGAACTTTAGTGGTTACAATTTACTTTTCCCAACAGCATGCGCTAAGAAGTAATACTTCTTGCTGCACTTGTACCTGTAAGTCTGACTGGATCTGACAATACCACTGCTACTGCTACTACTACTCCTCTTAGTACTACATATTCACATTAGAGAGCTACACAACAGCACTGCTGGATATGCCTGTACTACAGATACATAGCCACATCATGGCACTATTTATATCATCCTTTACATCTGACACAGAAAGAAAAAATGCTGCTGCAGGCAGCATGGCAAAACTCTTCTTACCTCCTGTACTGGTCAGCTTTGCCATGCAAGTCCTGTACTTCAGACCAGACCATCTTTGTTGGCAGAGGTAAGACCTTTAATTATACCAAGATATGTCATGCTAAAAAGTAGGCAAGCTTTTGGTCTTACAGATCTGAAATAGAAGCAGTACAGTTCAAAGTTATATTCAAGGCAAGAAAAGTTACACAGGGTTTAATTAGTTACATATGAGAACAGGAAGTGGGAGATAGATACAATAAAACTTTCCCCAGAGGAAAATGAGAAATAAGAGCTATTTACTGCTTTTGGAATAGGAGAAGATAAGTTAGAGTCAGAGGAGTTGTAGTATAACAACCAGTTTTATTATCAATTAGTATTTCAATAGAAATACTAAAATTTGGTATCCAGAAGTCATGAATTTTGGTTCTCAGTCTCATTTTTGGAAGATGTTCCTTCATTCTTTGATGATACAAATTAGAATAGGTATTGAGTAAATGTTTTGTAAAAGATATCCTTCCACTTATAATCATAGACTTTGAAGTCTCTATTAAAAGAATGGAGACAAAGATCCAGGAAAAAAAAAGTGATGCAAAAAACTGTTCAGATAGAGACTGGAGTCATGATAGCAAAGAGCAGAGAAAAAACAAGCACTCAGCTGGGGTCAAAATAGTGTCTACACACATAGGTAATTCAGAAAAGAGAAAAAAAGGAAGAGTTTATGGGTTTACCAACACTGAATATAATATATTGTAAAATTCTGTTACATATTTTTCTAGCCTGTAAAATAAATATACTTTTGTGTCATATTAAGTGGAAACCTTTTCTTACATACGACATTACTGAGAAAAATCAGAACATGCTTAAAATGCACTCCACAATAATTCTTCCTTTTTCACTACGAGCTCTGTTGCTCCATTGTGATAAAACCAAAGCCTCAAAAAGGAATGTTTTGGAGCATGGGGTGCAAACAGGAATGAAAAGGTAGGCTTATGTGTATAAAAAAATGCTTCAGCTAGAAAACAGTACAAAAATTGAAAGAGTAAAGATGTCAGTTGCCTCTGGACCACAGAAATCAGGAAGACAATGATTTATTTTATAAGGCAGAATTGCAAAGTGTTATAATAGTACATAATATTTTCCATTCTTTCCTTAATACTTACTTCAAGCTATTTATAAGTTCTGATTCCTTGATGTATGTGTTGCTTTTTAAAAAAAATGTATTTCGTTTTTGTTCTTCCTGAAGAAATCAAAAATTAGATTAAAATCAAAGGTTCTCTGTTTTGGAGAAAAAGATTAGCAAAAATTGAATTTTCCACTGGGAAATTATTGTAATGGGAAGTTGTCATCTCTATGTATAGTGGGATGCTTATCTTACAAGATTATACTACCAGAAAAAGAGATGAAATTGGTAAGCTCTCCTAGGAGACATATGCAGAAGCCAAGGCAGAGGCAGAATAAAACAAATCTTTTGTTTTTTTAAAAGTGTTATTCCAGCCTTAAAATCTGATAGGATTGTATAGCTTAGTGTCTGTATAGGTTTGAGCCATCTCAGAGGTCAGCCGTTTTCCATCTGTTACATATCTGTGCAATGTTTTATAGTTTGGAATCATTTGTCAGTGTGAAAAGTAGAGGCTCATCAACCCATTAGTTCTTCAGCCTTTGGTATTCTTCAGACCATGATGGATGATTGTCCATGTAACTACTGCACTGTGTTCACTTTCAACTGCATTACTGTCTCTAGACATCTTGATAATATGCAGGAAGCAATTGTGACTTTTCAGTGTTTAAAAAATGAGCTGGAAAAACAATCAGCAGAAATTTTCCTGCTGTCATTTTCAACTCTGCTTTAATATTGTCTCAAAGCAGAAAGGATTCAGAAAAGGCTAACACTCATAAGGATGAAAGTATGATAAAAGAATGTAGCATAACATCGCCCATGCCATGTTTACTGACTGTCCAGCATAATTTCTTATAGGAATCTCTGAGCTAGCTAATAAGGCTAATCTCTAACAAGGTAGCTAGTGTCACAACACAGCAGCATACAATTTTAGATTGTAGTGAAAACATTATGTTTAAAAATAGCATTTTTGTCTGTTCAGTTTCTTAAAATACATCTCAAACATGAAAAAGAGGCAAAAAAACCTCCCCTTTATAATGAACATTAGAAATATGCAAGCTTTATGTCTGAGGGTGCAGCTGCTGGGTAAAACCAGGCAGAGAGCTATGCCCATGTTGACTCAGTTTCTCCTTCCCTCCAGGATGCAGTGTGGCTCAGGCACTGGACTAAAATAACTGTCAGGCTAAGTGTGAAAAAGACCTTGCTTCCTCCAAGGGATATCTCAGCAAATTGGTATCTAAGCTCATGGCAATCCTAAGAAGTCTGGACATCTGCCCTGCAGACTTGGTGAGCTGATACAGTAAGTAAACACTGAACTACTTCATGTCAGGTATAAATTGGCATGTTCTTTAGGACTTGTATTATTCAAGATTTTTCTCTCCCTCTTTCCTGCTAGGCAGTTGACACCATCAGTGACCTGATTTGGAAGTTTCCAAGGAGAATAGAAAATTTTCCTGCCTGAAACCAGCAGAGAGATCTGATGATCATTTATAGGGAAGTAAGTTATCAACTGCTGTCAAGTCCTTATGGAAAAGAGATTGAAGTAAAAAAGATCAGGGAAACAAAACAAAACAAAACAAGCCACATTGACATTAGCAGCTAAGTGTTGTTTCATTTTTTCTATTTTATTTCACTTTATTCAGTTAGCCATTCCATATGGGTTAAGAGAGAAGGAAGCCAACTGCTTCACAAGAGTGCTTGCAGAAATCTCTCAAGAAAAACAGAGGCGCTGAAGAAATCTGACCAGTAACAATTACAGAAAGCTTAGAATGTGGTTGGAAGTGTGATGCACCTTGGCAAAACCATAGAATTAGCAAGACTTCAAAAGGCTTTAGTGGTTTCCGTCAATATATGACAGTCTCAGTAAACAACTCTGATGACATTTTGATGAATCCTATGGACAGTGTGAACAGTGCTCATTACAAATGCACTAAAAATGACAGATTTCAAGGTAATCAGGAAAATAAGATACTTGTTGGAAAAGATTCTGGAAATAAAAAATATAGCTCAATAAAACCTGTTCTTAGATACATGTCCCAGTAGGTAGAATGCAGAAATAAATTAAAAAGAACCTGATTGTTTTAATTCAGAGAGTGGAAAATCCATGAAAAATGTCATGTGTATAAATGCCTACAGTTTTAAAACTCACTGTTAAGACTCAAGCTGCTGCTACATTAGTATAATTAAACATATCTGGAGAAGTCTTGATGAAATAGTAGAGGAAGCTTTATCATTCTCCAAGGAATACTTATGTGGAGAAAAGAAAGCAAGCAAAAACTTTGTTAAGAAAGAGCAAAAAAAAAAAAAAAAGAGGCAAAAAAGAAAGAAAACCAGAAAGCAAGAAAGATGGGTGGGAAAGAAATGAAGAAAATTCTTTCTTCCTTTCAAGCCTACTTTGTCTCTTTCATTTGTTATTTTTTTTATTCAGTCTTAAGAAAGAATGAAAAATAAAAAAGAAGAAAGCAAGCCAGAAAGAAAGAAAAATAGACCGGAAAGAAAGGAAGAAAGATTCTTTCTTCTCTTCTGGCCTGCTTTCACTCTTTCCTTATTTCATTCATTCTTTTCATAAGAATTAACAAAAAAAAAAAAAAAAAGCAATCTAGAAAGCAAGATAGATGGACTGGAAAGAAAAGAAGACAGATTCTTTCTTACCTTGTGGCCTGCTTTCTCTCTTTCCTTCTGAAAATATTCTGAAAATAATCAGACATTAGGGTGATTAGTAACAATGTAGAACTCTAATAGGGATTCATGGTTTTAACCAAAATTTGTATTAAAAGCATTTGCACAAATGTTGAAAATATGTCAGACTGTTCTGGTAATCGAAAACAAAGGGTTGTAGAATAAAGAAAGACAATACCTATTTGAAGATTAATTACTGTGAATGAGGTCCCACATGAATGGTACACCTGGGAAATCTGGATGGGTTTTGTTAATTAAGAGAAATGGACAGCTGCTACCATAACAAAAGACTTTGGGAATACATTGAGTTAATTTTACTGAGCTGAAAATAGATTTTCATGGAGTATCCTTTACTCCGACTTGCTACCTGGCTGCTAGAAACGTTCTTCTCTTTCAGTTAGAAAAATTAGTAAGGCAGAGTTATAGTCTTCTACAAAATAACATTGATTTTCAAGCCGAGTGCAATACAATGAAACCTGTATGCCTAAGCTATACCTGATCTTCAAATTGAGTATTCGATTTAGAGTATGTTGACATTAATGCTTCTGGATGCTTACCAGCCTAAAATTAAGTGTCTTGCAATGGTGAACTTTTCTTTACCTGAGGGGACAGCTTTCTCTAACATTAAGAAAAACGTTTTTTCTTCAGGTATCTCAAAAAAGAGAGGTAAAGTAATGTCCATGAAGATTTATGAATCTTTAAGCAGCTGTTCTTGCGATTAACTTGCTTTAGAACCAGAACAGCTTTTTGAAGAAAAAAAAAAAAGTAGAGCCAAACCCCATCATTTCTTGTTGAGGCTGCTTGTATCCTCTGCTGAAAGTAGCCATGGCATGGCTTTAAGAAACCTTACTGAAACGGCTAAATAGAAGCTATCAATACTTATTGGCCAATGATTTCATCTTCATAATGTGTTCGTAGGAGAATAAATGTTGGCTGCAATTTCATAGCATTTGGAAATAAATTAAATGATGAATTGTGGTTTTGAACTCATCTGAATGTACTAGAATGGTTGCCTGAAAGGCATTTTATTTACTTGGTTGAACTTGTATTATGATTCATTTTCTGCTGATTATTTCAGTTCAAATACTTTCAACTGAAGGATAGCTCAGAGAAAAAAAACATGCTGGTATGTTTAGAACAAAACCTGTAAGCTAATAAAATGCATCCAGAAGATTTTATGCATCCACATCATTTATCTCAGATTGCAGTATCAGAGATTAATTTAGTTATGCTTACATTTCTGGAGAAACTAAATGGCTGTTTATTGGTTTTGTGAAGGGAATTTCGACAGTGCACTGTGCACTCACAGTGTTTGAAACCAAAGGGACTGCTGTGATGCCTACTTTGTAACACAAGAATTTGCAAAGAAATATGTGCTTTTCTTAGGTTCATCCATTTCCTATAATTTCAAATAAATTCTGCTGGTTTAGTTATACAATATAGAAAGGACTAAATTTTGTTTAATTACTCAACACAATATTTCCTGAAGTTTGGAGCTGAACTTCAGTGGTGTCCTGCCCTTGGCATCAGCAAAAATACTGAAGAGGAGAAAATATCATTTTTAGCTCACTATTTGAGATGCTTTTAAGTGCAGCTGAAACGGACTGATGTGTTAGAGGTCACATGAGATGAAAAAACAAGAATGAATATTTTGGAAAATACAACTCTGAAGTGGTTGATACATCTGGAAATGTACTGAGGTGTTAACTCCAGAGGGGCCAAAATAAGCTGCATACATTTATCAAAGGATTTATGGTGTGTTTTTTTTTAGTTAGCTCATGGCATATAGTGATCTGCTAGCAGGTGCCTGGGGACTGCTGTCAGCACCCCCAGACTGTCTCAGCCCTGGGTTGAGCCAGCCACTGTCCCTCACTCCCTCCTCATAGTCTCTGTCCAAAGGAATTGCTGTTTTATTCCATGTGGAGACAGCTGAAGGATAAATCAAATTCCTTCATACTCAGGGCCCAATTAAAGGTTCTAGTTAATACAACACATTAGACAGTATCATAGGAAATACAGGTTATACAGGTGTATTAATACAATACAATTCAGTACTATGCATTGCATTAAAAAATCTTCCTTAGATTTTAATTGTTTTAAGCCCTCTGACATCCATATACAGGCGATAAAGACTTGCCAGTAGCCCCTAATCATATAACATGGGACTTGCATTCAGTTGCATTGACTTCACTGTTACAAGGATAATTTTTCTTTTTCCTGAGAGACCATCTCTGTGATTCCAAGGCTAATGAGGTGCTCAGTAGTTTTAGCATGGACCACAAAATTCACAGTGGGAAATCTGTGGGGCTTAGTTTCCGCTGGCAGGTCTCTGCTCTGAATGTCCCACTGTTTTTGCAAGATCAGCAAGGCTGAAACAGATCAGATTTTTTTCAAAAAGATACTTACAGTGAGATATCTAAGCAGTATCTCTGGAAGATTATGGTAGTAAATGTAAGCCTAAACCCTACAGTCATTTCCTTCTTCAACTCCACTCCTTCACTCCTCAGTCCTCTCCCCCCTGCCCCAAATGCTGGAGGAGTGGATGGGGCAGCTTATGTTCAGCACACAGAGGTTTCTCTCTCCTGCTCCTTCTCTCTCACATTTTCTCCCTTCTCCGGTACAGCTTCTCAATGGGCTGCAGTTCCTCCAGGAATATCCATCTGGTTCAACAGGAGGTTCTCCACATGGAAACCACTGGTTTCTCTTCAGAGAGGGAGCATGGGCACTCAATACACTGATAGAAATGTCAAATAATCCAATCAATGCATTTTCATCTAGCATGCACTGATTTGTCACTTGTACAAGAGCTACGGATAAAAATCATGAAAGTTTTAAAAAATCAGAAAGATTTAACTCCAATCTAAATAAGTAAATTTTTCTCAGGCCTATCAATATTGGACTCCATGGTCCTCATGAAATATTCCCTGTTATTACCAAATTCTGTCTCAGCCTATTAAAAAAAAAGCCTATTTAAAAAATAGCAAGTGTAGTGTCCTAAAATTTGGGATCACGTTCATCTTCTGTTTTTCACAGATAGAAGAAATTGTTTAGTAAGAAAGGTGCAAGGAAAATCATAGAACCATAGAATGCTTAGAGTTGGAAGTGATCTTAAGATCTTCTAGTTCCAACCCCCCTGCCATAGGCAGGGACACCTCACATTAGACCAAGTTACCCTGGCATTGAACCCTGCCAGGGTTAGGGCAGCCACAGCATCCTCAGGCAACCTGTTCCAGTGCCTCACCACTCTCACAGTGATAAATATTTTCCTTATGTCTAACCTAAATCATCCCTATTTAAGTTTGAAGCCATTACCCCTTGTCCTATCATAACAGTCCCTGAATGAAAATGCCAGCAGCATATCTCATTAAGTAAAAAGGAGGCAAATAGAAACTCTGATCTGAATGAAAATAGATCCTCAGACAGTTAGGTTCCAATGGAATATAGCAATACCACATGCAGATAAAGTAATGGATAAATATGTCTCATCTGAGTGTTTCTTTTTATGTATCCTCTTGTTTGTTAATTCCCATAGGCCTGTTTTTATAGCATAGCCACAGTAATGTGCTCTCACAGAAGGGAGGGAATATTGTCTTTCTAAAACTCTCCTTGGAACAAAACTGATTTTGTGTGTGCGCGTGCGTTCGCACGTTTAGAGGCAAAGCAGAATGCAATAGTGTTTATTCTATCATTATGCTGAATAGAAAAATGCTCATCTAATATTTCAAGTTAATTTAAAAATGAATATGCCAATATCTGGGGAAAGCTTGTGCATGCTACTTTTTCAGGGCCAAAGAAAAAAAAAGACTGGATGCCTTTCTGCCATAAGGGCATAAATAGTTTTCTGTTGGACAGGTGTAAGTCCAAAGAGACAAAACTGACTCTTAGAGTTACTTCAAATTAACAGCATGTGACTCAAAGCAGTTGATTCTTTGGATTTAGAAGAAAAAAACCTTACTGATTCTGGGAGATCACAGATATTTATAGAGTATTGTTATTTACAGAAAGCATACAGCATAATTAACAAGCAACTGGAAAATTAGAGAGTATGAGTTTGTTCCTCAGCACTGCTGTTTCATCAGAAAAACCCCTTCTGCTCTTATTTACACCTTTTAGCATTGTAACTCCACTAAAAGCAATGCTTTTACCACAATGATTACCGGTATGAGATGAATGAATCAATGATTCTAGAGGAGCCAATGCCATGACTGACAGATATAAAATTATATCTGGCTGCAGGAAGGTTAGATCTGAAGGTTTTGGAGCACTGCAGGTGCAGTGAAGCTGTGCATCACCACAGTCACCATCATACATAATGTGGAGTCATGTCTCACTGTACCTTGATGTAGAGTCCCTGAAATTAAAGAGGTAGATCCAATTCACCCAGCAGTTAACCCATCAACTGCAGGACTTAAAATGCCAATGAGCCCTAAGTATTTGATGTTCTGTAAAGCTCACTTTTTAATGTACTTATTTGTTTTTTTATTTCCCAGCTCTTTTCAGCCCTGATTTAGATATTCACTAACCTTCTACAAAGGAATGCTAGTCTACTTCCTGTAATGCATATTTTTGAATGTTAAATGCAGCAATAAGCAGATGCTTCCATAGTATGTGTAGTCCATTCTTCATGGTTATATAAAAAACAAGAACAGTTTGAATTTATTTCACTCAAGTAGGAAACATTCTAGTGACATTCTAGGAAACATCTTTTTTGATGAGTACAGTGCAGATAATGTTCAGATAAAATAGGAGTACTTTTTACAATGAAGTGCAGATGTTTATAAATCACTGTGGGTATACCTGTAAGACAACATGTTGTCATGATGAATTCATCTCACGTTTCTTTTTTTTTTTTAATGGTAAACATAAAAAAACAACTATACGCCCCTCTCTTCAGTTTTACTTTCCTGAGATTAGACATTCTATACAAACTCTAAGCCACACTGGGGGACTGAATTTGCAAAAAGACAGGTAGCTTCATTTTCGTGTAGTAGAGAAGACCAAACCAAGTAGCGCTAACTCCAAATCACCTTGCTAAGCAAAGAACTCCCAAGTTAAGCTGTAATTAGGATTTAATGCAGGGCTAATTGTAAATAAAAATTACAATGAATCCATTATATGTCATTCGGGATTTTTTTGTGAAATTCAAATGATTTTTTTCTGTAGTTCAGCATTAATTAAACATTAGTTATGAACGCTTAGATACATGACTGCCAATTTGCCAGGTTTTAGACAACAGACACTATGTTTTATAGTGCATTGAAATGACATGATAGTCAGAACAAATGCCACAAAGATAAAATGAAGAAGAATGTAGAGCTTTATTTCTGTAATGCACATTTCATTTTGTACATACTTTGTTTCAAGAATTAACATCTATTCTGCAATTCAGAACACTTACTTCCAGATACATTATACTCTTCCCATGTTAAGCAATTGCCGTTTGCTGAAATATAAAAATGGGTAACCTGGTTTGTGGTGAACTATTTTGTTAGGAAGGTCAAATGAACACTAATGTGTAAGTCCTGATTCTGTAATTGTTCAACATATAATGACCGCCTGAAATCAGGGAGAGGAATCTCTGATTAGTCTAAAAATTGTTTCCTGGTATCATTCTGGACGGTTCTCTCTAGAGTTTTTAGGGTAAGCACAAGATACTGTTTTAGAAACTGTTTTACTTTCACCACATGTAACTGTCTTAGAAAGAAGTACAATCATTTTTTTCCCCCTTTAGCTATTTAAGTCTAAAAATGCCAGCAAAGATGAATCTATCATTGTCAATGAGTACCAAACAGGTCCATACTTCAGCGGATGCCTCATTATTTATGTGCCTAAGATCTATAAATAGGTATAGATCACAGGATTTTGACTTATCTATAACTTTATGTGCTACCCTTGTTTGCAGTAATATCAGTATTATTTAACAGGAAGTTAAGAACACAGCACATTCATTTCCTTGTTTGGCAGTAATGCAACCGTAAGATTATTAGATAAACACAAACAAAGAAAGTCTGTTAGAAGCCTTGGCTTTCTTCTGAAGATGTGGTAGTTCAGATGACTGTTCAAAGTGATTATTTTAAATAAAAGTTTTCTTTGACCTACTTGATCTTGGCATATGGCATTAACATGACCCATGGAGAAAGCATGAACAAAAAGGCACTTGTGCAGAAAGAAGAAGAAATTGTATAAAGATGATCTGATAATGGTCTTATGAGGCATTAATAGATATTGCTTGGTCTTCTAAAATACCTAAATTTCAGTAATGGAATGAAAATTCAGCTGAGGTGCAAAAATAATTATCTGATGCTAGAGACTAAAGTACAACTACAGTTCGTATGAGAGACTGTGGCATCTTCTGCACTGTGTCTCTTCATGAAGAAAATTAAAAACGCTTTTAATATTTGTATACTTGACTAATTCTGCCTTGGGCAGACTGATAGAACTAGTGGGTCTGTCAGTGATCTAACAGTAAGAAAGCCTTCAATTTATCATATCCAGAATTTTTATTTTGGGTACTCTATCTTCCTGATTTTTGAGCACTGTAACAATGTGCTAAACACAAGACCTTACAGGCCTTCTTCATGTAAACTTTGTAGTTAACAGTTTGCTGCTAGTATCATGAATCAAAATTGTAAAATGTAATGTTTTTCCAGCTGGGAGTTTGGTTAAGAAATTGCACAAAGGAGTATGCGAAGATGAAAACGAGTAATCAGTACTGAAATTCTATAGATCAGTTAGCTTAACACATGGATTATTGCAAGCAAAAGACATCTGTTTTAGATCCACTTTAATTTGATTTGATACCCTGGAGGAAAGAAGCTCAACTATACAAATGGATTAACAAATACATTCTTTCACTTTAATCCTTTGATATAATGACAAAAATGTCTGATAAGAACCATGGCTGCCAGCCATGATAAAACACTGCAAATGCAGTGGTGAAGAGCAGTAATGCTAAAACTGTTTCATGACAATTCTGACTGAGTAAAAAGATATGAATCCAGCAACAAAGCCTCACAAGGACCATACAATGTACAAATCCCAGTTAAGATGACTAAATTTCAAGTCAAAGTTCTAAGACAACAGAAAAATACAAAAATAAAACCAAAATAGGTCTCATTTCTGAGTGTGAAGCTGTGGAATTATGTTTTCTTCTTTGACAACAGCTGCATAGCTGCATGCTTTCTTCTCAGTGTTGTCATTGTCATTGCAGTTAATAGAACCAGAGCATCAACATTTACAGCTCTGAAAGGAGAATGTGTGGAAGCATGTTTCCCTGGAGTACCTGCTTCCTGTAGGTTCTTTGTCTTGCCACTCAGGTCTATTGGACTGAAAAGGACTTTTCAATATCCATGCCACCCCTAAACAACACAGTTTTATTGGTAAAAATAAAAAGGTATTATGAGTTTCTTTTCTAAAACACAACAATCACAAAAAGGGACAAGTACATTAGAATCATGTTCAGAATAGTAGCAGCCATCAGCTATTTTGATATCATTGTCCTGGAATGGAGTGGTAGTTGTGGAGAATTAACGTAAAACACAACATTGTGTGTTGGCTGCTATCATGGAAAGAAAATACTACAGAAATGCACAAAGGCTTCCATAAGCACTAACAGTTTATGAGAGACTCATGTGAAATCAGACTCCTGTCCATTATCTCAAGATTGGTCTGAGGAATTGAAATGGGACTCCACTGACCATTGTTTCAGAGATGGGTGAGAGGAGTTGAAATCCATTGCCTGGGAGAAGGGAGTGAGGAATGAATTGGGAATCCACCATTCATTGCATGAGGGATAAATGAGAAAGCTTAGAAGATTCTTCCGTCCATTACCTCGAGGATTGGTAAGAGGAATTGCTGTCAATTATCCCAAGAATTGCTGCAGACACTTGTGTTTATGCAGAAACGTGCAGTTCACTGCAAGACCAGGGAAACTGGTCCACCAGGACCAGGAATACATGACATGAAGAACACAGGTACTCCCCACAACTCACAATAAAAGGGGGAGTAGAAATATTGCCAGGGAGCCATGGCCATGAGGATGACTACAGAAGGACACCTCCACGAAGACACTCTCCACCAATAACTACTACGGACCCTGAGGGACACCCTCCATGAGGTATTGCCATGAGGCTAACTCCATGAGACACACTCCACAGGGTACATTCAAGGGGACTCCAGAAGGATGCCTCCACGAGGGCACCCACCACCGACTGACTCTGGGGGGACATTCTGCTCCGATACTATGAGACTATGAACCCTGAAGAACTCCCACCACCAACGACAATGACAACGGTTCCCTGCAATATTGCTGGATCCATGGCAGTGATTATCTCTCTCTCTCTCTGCACCCCAAATTCTTGCTTAATTTTCTACTTTTTTCCCCATCTGTCCTATCACTACCCCATTTATTACAAGAACTTCCCTTTTTTATAATAACTTTTTGTAATTCGTAACAAACAAACTGTCTGATTACGGTACTTGACCTCGTGTCTTAATTTCACTCTTGGGATCACGAACTGAAACAGGGTCTGGCACTGGGGTTTTTCTCCAATTGGACCCTGACAGAGTTTATTTAAAAACTCACTACTACTGCCACTGCATTTTCCAAACATAGTTATATATGGGGGGTTTCTGGTTCCTAAACCACAGAAAGAAAAATAGTTCTCTCTAATCACAACCAGCATTTTGATAACAAGGAGAAAGAAACAAACAAAACTCATAATACTAGAAACAAGACCTCTGCTACTGAAAGGAAAATGTAGGACTAGTTGAGACTATTTCAGTAGGTTAGATGTGTTTAAATTATCCAGACTATGTAAGTCTCATGTAGAAATATTGGAGGAAATCCTCAGACTTGTGCCTAGTGGTTATCCTTAACCCACAGAACATCAATCAAGTACTAGAAGACTGGGAAAAGAAGTAAACAGCCACTTGTATTCAGATAGGGAAATGAAAGCATTAGAAGAATTATAATTAGTCAGATGTTTATGCTTCAGAATGCCTTATCATAGGTTGTAGAGCCACTAATAGGAAATATATTTCCATGTGCTGAGAGATTTAATTTATGTAGTGACTTGCTAGTCCTGTAATCCTAGAAAAATTTTTACAGTAGTAGGTGGTAAATAATGCCCCATAGAACTAGTTGGTACTGTTAGACTCCTTATTGCTTTACATTTGAAGAATCCATTTTCAGCCTTGAAATGAAAGAGCAGCACTATCCTGCATCTATTAAAAGGTGCTAAGCAGTAGAAAGTTGTCTTGTCATTCATGACTTTCGTTTTCATTTTTATGTTAAGATGGTGAGGACTGGAGTGGATGTTTCTCAATTGACAGCAGTGGTAGCTGAAACAGAGAGAGAATATTCACACAAAACTGAACCATCAGTCTTAGTGTTGGTGATCCATGGATAAAACCTAACCACTTTCCTTTTCTGCCGGTAGCCATCAATCAGATCAGATTCCAAATGATTTTCAAGGATTCTGAGTGCATATTGCAGAGTAGCAATACAGACAGAGGTGTTGATGATTCTTCATTTCTGGCCTCTTAGGCATCTACGGCACCTTTTGCAGCTGATGTTAAGAGGATGATAAAGTTTAGGGAAAAAGACTGGAAACATCTGCTTTGGTTTTACCAGCTGCAGAAAAGAACCTTTAATTATGTTTGCACATTTCTCTTTTAGCTATACCATACAAGCACAGAATGTGTGTGTATTTAGCAGGTAGGAAGGCTAGCAGGGACCTTTCATTACACCTCATACATATGAAAAGCCTTATGGTCTCCTCTATGCAGCAAAGCACCAGTTCCTGCTTTTCTATGTCATTCTTGCAGATTTTCAGCTGCTAAATGAGACAAGAGCCAGGAAGCAATTATATAAGCATGAGGATGAACTTCTGTACATAAGATTCAGAAATGGCAATCTTTTATTTTCTGTCTCATTTCACTTGACAAATTGAGGTAAATGCTAGCTGTCTTCAGTAACTGAAATATTACACAGAATACAAATCTATAAAAAAAAGGAATGTGCATTTCTGGTCTAAATTAAAATGCTTCATTCTCTGTGCTTCACCATTTTTTTTTTCCTGTCTGATTCTTCTTTCTAATGCCTAATAATTCTACATAGTTAATTATATACTGGTAAGTACGTGGCCCCAGTGTTTGATCAATTAGCGCAATGGTCTGCAGTCTAATTTCGAAATCTGTGCAAGAAAAAAAGGAAGAACATTAACATTATTTAGGAAAATGCATACTTTCTATCAGCAGTTTATTTTTATTTTCACCATCTCTACCACTTAATGGTATTTCTTGTCAGTTAAAATCAATGTTTTGTAACATACCACTATGATGTGAGCATCAAATAGTAATTGATAAAATATTTTTAGAACATGAGAAAGTAATATCTAAATAAATGAGTAAAAATCTCATATAACCGCTCACTGAGATACAAATTGGACTATTGTGAAGCATTTAAGTAGCATGAGAGAGCTATCTCAGAGTAGCAGGGGCTATTACAGCACTCAGATTTTTCTTTTCTAGTTAGACGAAGCTTACTTTTAGCCTAGAAACTTCTATTTTTACCCCTCTCTCCCTCCCTCCTTCCCTTCTTTCCTACAAACTATGCAACTATTTTGTCAGTGGTGGAGAAACAGATCCTTCAAACTCATCCTAGTAGGTAAAATAACATGATTTTACTGCACTTTGTCTAAACGAAACCTAATGTTATCTAGGAAAAACACATGGAGTTTTTCATCTTTGTTGTATTACAGAAAAAAAATACCAAAATTCTACTAGGAGCACGACTGGAAGAAATTGACATTTAAAGCATGTCCCAGTCTGCTTCCGTTGTATTCATATAGATACAAAATCTTTTCAGTGGCTCCAAAGTAGACCTCAGTGTAAGAACTTGAGGTGATTATCTGAATAGTACATAAGCACAAAATGGTTTCTAAATAATTCAAAATAATTTTTGAATAAAACAAAGTATTTTCCTCAGTGATACTGTGAACTAAAAAATTTTCCCATAGAAACAGATTTTTGTGGTTTAAGAATTATGTTCGTATGAACGGGTGATTGTTATTCCTCATTTACACTCATAAAAATTTATGTAGAACTAGATAAATCTTTTAGAAAATCTAAAAGCCAAGATTTAGTTTTTTCTTTAGAGATTCCAGATCACTTTTTTCCTCCCTTTTTCTGCCTGTAGCTTTGTCTGCCCTATATGGCATCTCAGTAGGCATGGAAATCAGGAAGCTCTAGCAGTTTCTACCAATAATGTGAGTATCCCTTGAGCCAGGGAACCTGAGGGCTTTGCTGCAGCTGCCCTCCTAATTAGGAAGGGTGAAGCATCCTTTCAGCTGGTGCTGTCCAGAGCAAATCTATATAAGAGCCAGGCCCAGAGTACAGGTAGCACAAATAGCAAGGTATGGAGAAGGGGTCATGTCTTTATTCAAATCAGTCTGAGCAGTCTCAGGCATACTGTTGTGTCACAGGGCAACTTCCTAAGCAGGTGATGGAGCAGCTGCCCTGCCAAGGCAAAGGCTTTGCCCCAGACAGAGCTTCTGATGGTGAATACAGCCCTCAATGTTCTAGGTTGCAAGGAGTGCCTGGAGCCTATTGCTGAGGCTGGGAGAGGTGGCCTTCAAATTCACTGCCCTCAAAACTGAAGAGGAGCTTTGTTCTTTTGATCAAAGCAATGAAAAATCATTAGGAAGATCTGGGAAGTGACAATAATGAAAGACTACCTACTGCTCCCCCTCTACTGACCTGACCTGTCTTCCAGAAAAGTCATGCTTGCTGGCAGACTGGATCCAACATGCAGTTGAGATACCAGCCTTTTGGCTATTACCCTTGGCTGCTCTTCCATGTGGGCACTAAGGATACAACCAGGGGCAACCTAGAGAGTATCAAAAGTGACTACAGAGACAGCTTTCAACAAGGAATGATGGAGGAGGGAGTTACCAGCAGCCCTGAAATGGAGCAAGAGAAGGTTGATGAACAAAGGGCCTGGAATAATGTCAGTGAAAAGGAATAGAAAATCAATAAAACAGGACTTAAGCACATCAGGAAGGGGATGTGCAAATTCCTGGCCCTGTGAAGAAACAACCCCATGCACCATTATGTTTTGGGAGCTGCCCAGCCGTAAAGCGGTCTTGTGGGAAAAGGAGGTAGGGACCCTATGGGTAACAAATTGAACATGAGTCAGTAATGTGCCTTTATGGCAAAGTCAGCTAATGGTATCTTGGGCTGCATTAGAAGTATTGCCAGCAGGTTAAGAGAAGTGATCCTTCCCCTCTGTGCAGCACGCATGGGGTCACATCTGGGGTACCGTGTCCAGTTCTAGGCTCCTCAGAGCTACAAGAGCAATATGGACATACTAGAGAGTCTAAAGAAAGACCATGAAGATGTTTAAGGGACTTGAGCACCTCAAATATGTGGGAAGGCTGAAAGAGCTATGACTGTTTAGCCTAGAGAAAAAAGGCTTAGGAGGGATTTTATCACTTTATACAAATACCTGAAGAGAGGGTGTAAGAGGAAGGAACCACACTCTTCAGTGGTTCCCAACAGCAGGACCAGAGGCAATGAGTACAAATCAAAACACAGGAGGGTCCTGTCTGAACACCAAGAAACAGTTCTTCACTGTGTGACCAGGCACTGGTACAGGTTGCCCAAAGAAGTTATGGAGGCTCTGTTCTTGGATATATTCAGAAGCTGTCTGAACATGATCCTGAGCAACTAGCTTAGAGGTGATGTTGGACCATATTATCTCTCAACATCCCTTCCAAAACTCTACTATTCTGGCAACAGAACTTGTTTCATTAGATGAAACAAGTTTTGCTTTTCTACTAGATCTTGTTGACTTGACTCAATTTGATTAGTGTAAAATTTCAAGAAAAGTTGATAAACGGTAGGCAACTATCATTAGATTTCAAAAAGAATCTGGGGGATGGCAGGAAACATTTTAGGAACAAGTCTGTAGAAGCAAAACTCTGTACACTAGAGAAAGACTTTCACTGATGGAACATCTGGAAAATGGATTTGGAGACTGGACTAATAAAATAAAAAAAAAAAAAAGCTTCTTTAACAGAACTCACTGGGGCTCTATACAGAAGTTTTCTTTATCCGAAAGTTTAAACATTGCAATTAAACAAGTATAATAATTTTTAGAGTGATACCTCTACATTGTAGATATTTGTCAGTTGTTGAGTGCTATATAGCTGGCTACTGTCAATGTATTATTTTTCTTGCTGTTATGTTAAACATTCTTGTGAGACAGATGCTCATTCATGTTTTACTTCCAGGACGCTTCAGTTCTAAATAGTTAAGCGTGGGAGGTAAAGATTATGAAGAGCATTCTAGTGATTTTGGAGAATGCAACTGCTCCTAGGCAGATTCAAAAGGATTCATAAGGAGGCATCTGTGAAGAGAGTGTTTTGGGTGTTGTTTTTTTTTTTTTTATTATTGCTTTTGTGGTGTGTTTTCCTTTTTCTCTCATCACTTTACCAAAGGTGAAGATAATGTTTGGTTTTATTCCCCCATAAACCCAGGTTAATCTCTAGACTTTAACCAGTCTTTAATATGCTACTAGAAAATAACCTTAGCCTCAGAAGCTTAAACAGAAATTAAGAGTGTCTATACATAAACTAATTTTCCAAAATACGTGTAAGCATTTTTAATTATTATTTAGACAGTTGTTTTGCATTAATCATCTTTTTCAGAATAACCCCTGCGTACTTAGATTCTTTGCAATGCATAACTATTTTTTTTTTAAAGCAACATTTCAGATTATGCCCAGGACGGCAAAGTCTATTTTCATTTTTTATCCATTGTCACTATTTTTCAAACATAAATTAAAATTACATCTTTAAATTTATATAAGGCCTGATACTATGAGAGGAATATAATTCAAAGTAATCTTGTTCAATATTTTAGACTCTAAAAACTGCAAAGGCTGATAATAGTTGGCCTCATGGTGCAGCACACAAAGCAGATCATTTTCTGCAGTCTGTCTCACTTTGTAGGTGGCCAGTATATTTGCATTTGTTTTGCCACCCAGGAAGTCCAGTTATTGTTGTGTTAATACACTGACCTGGAATGGGCATCTTTGCACAGCTGGACTGAAGCTTAAATTCCAACTTGGACTCTAGAATCTACAGAGAGACACATAAAAATCCACCCCTTCAGTCCTGCAGCAACCAATTGATTGAAACACCCTTAGTTACTGCTTGAAACACCCTCAGTGATAAGGGCTGGTAAAAATTGTACAACTGGGTACCAGGAATGACTGTCTTCATGGGTGGAATCAGAAGATGCATGCTGCCCTGTGGTAGGAAGGATGTATCATGTTATGACACAGACAGGAGCATAAAAAGTGTACAAAACTGTCTAACTTTTAAAGAAGACATCTCTAAAGAGACCCAGAAAAATGACTACTGGTTTTTGTTACAGTAGGGTCTTCAGTGCTAACTCCTGCAGTTCTTTGTAATACAGCTTCTCAGGTGCTGAAAAACCTTTATGAGGCCACATGCTGCGAGGGACATGGTGGATCTTGGGCAATGTATTCAAAGTTTTTCTTCTACAGCTTCCCTTGTTGCTATGAGTCCACATGAGGAAAGTCAATCCAAATCTCTTGTATGTTATTGTAAAATACTGTCTTAAAGTAGTTGCCTGATATGAAATAGTTATCAAGAACACTATGCAAAATTCCTTGTTGGTTCATTTCCCACAGCAATGTGAGAAATTGCAAAGTAGTAGGAATATGTTTGTTTATTATATTGTCTATATAAACACAGAATTTTACAGTATCCCTCACAATAAAGCAGGCTATTGTGCCTTTGGGATTGCTGACTGCTTCTTGGAGAAGGTGCCGCAAATGGGGAATACTGAATATGATGGTGCTTTGCAAGCACATTTTTTTAATTTCAATTTTCTAGAAATAGATTTGATGCAGTTAAGCATAGTGAAACGTTAAAATATTTTTAAACAGGAATTACAAAATTAGTTTAATGTAGTTGCATCACAATCTTCAATAATGCTTCAATATTCTAATGTCTTCCTTTTACCAGGGAATCTAAGCTTGGACAACTAGAGCCCTCTCTTTCGCAGACCTCTAATATTTTTGCATCTCTAATGTCTAAACAAAATTATTACAAATTTCAGTTTGAAATCAAAATTTTTTAAGTTTTAAAAAAATTAGTTAAAAAAAACCCCAGAACTTAAAAAAAACCCCAGAACTTCAGTATCACCTGATTCATTATTCTTTCTCCCCAAGTCTGATATTGTCAAGGGGAGATGCAGATTTTCCTTCACTTTGCTTCAGAATGTCCTAACAGGAAATCCTTTAGCAATTCCTTTTAGGAATCACATAGTCCAGAACAGTGTGTGCTTAAGTTTCTAAAAGCAATAACTCTTTTCCTGTGCACTAGATTTTCATTACTGTTTGCTTTTAGCTTCAATGAAGCAGCCTTCTTAATGACAATCAGCCATCCATCTGTCAGACAAATTATGTTGGATCTGACCTTTATCCTCATAAGGAAAGACAGGTAATATTGACAAACCTAGACAAATTAAGCCGAACAGTAATGATGAGGATATGGCTGGTTTTATTATCTCTTATGAATCTCTTGTGATTTCTTCTGAATCCTTGATCTTTCAGTAAGAACAGGGGCAGAGGAAATGCATTAATTCTGACAGCAAGGGCATAAGATATTTTGCTGTCAAACAGCTGGAGCAGTCAGGGTCCAGACTTGTTTTGTGTATTGTATTCGTTATTTCTTCTTCTGCATTGTAGGCAGTAGGTCCAGCTGAGATTCTGGCATGTTGTTTAAAGGTGTCTATTTTGCTGGTCCTCCAGGCATTCTGTAAACATAGTAGATGCAGAATCGCATATATGTGATTGGGAGGCTAATTTTCAAAATTGAGCAGATTCTTGCCAAAGAAGGGGTATGAATCTCTTTCTGCCTGACAGAAAATGTTGAAATAGATGTGAGATTATATAGTGAAAAGAAACAAATTTTGTAGAACAGCAGTTTGAGTTTCCGAATGATTAAGCAATGGAGCAGAAGAATCTCTTGTGTCTAGAGGGGCTGTGCCAACATGTGTGAGCCAGAAAAGACTTGGAACCAATATAATGATAGGTAGAAAAACAGATTTACTGTTTTTTTGTTTTTTTGTTTTTTTTACACCTAGAAAAGCTTCTTCTATGAATTTATTAATAAGACATTCTATAGCCTCACATCCTTGTTATGTGTATTTGATTTATACAGATACTTCAAACACTTTTTCATGCAGCACTGGGGAGTCAGGCACACTGTTTGTGATAGTTGTATCTCCTGTGATTATACAGCATATTCTTACAGATTCAAAAGGGCATGTACCCCTTCCTATCTATGTTACCATGTTCAAGCACACTTTACCAATTGCAAAGAGACTTTGTAAACTGGATATACAGAGTTTAAATGTACAAATTAATTATTTATTAGCTAATGTACAGAATAGTTATTAATAAGGTACAAAGTTCAGCATTAATACGCTCACTCCCACCAATGAAATAGCAGTGATATTTTACCTGCCATGCAGTTTCTGCCACGTGGACAGAAATTGCCTTTCTGTGTGCTTAGTGCTGATGAGCTGCCATCTAAATCCATGATTTTCCCCTCAGTCCGTTCATTGCTAACTCTCACCATATCAACAATCTTACCTCTGCCTTTCTTATTGTGCATGGCTCTTGTCTATGTACTTTCCCAGCTTTTACTCAATTTAGAAGTAATAAGAAATCAATTTCAGGTTTATGCAGATATACTGCATCAAAACCAGACCTTGGATCATGCTGAACAAGATGTGTATATACGGGTTTCATGTAAGCCTCATGATGACCAGTGGGGTTTTTGGCTTTCTAGTTCAAAATACTGTATTTCTCATTTTTTCTTATTTGTACTTTTTGTCACAAAAATACTCTTTGAGTTTCTGCAATGCAATATTGAGGCCAGTTCTGACAAACTGTTACCAGGAAGCATTTTCCAACATGACAGAAAAATGTAAACTGCCTTTGTGTTGTAACCTTTGACAGCTTTTACCTGTTCTCAGGGAGAACGAACATATCATGTAAGAGAAAAACCTTTCAGATGACAGAAGACCACCTCATTAGTCTGTCTGGGCAACTTGGGCAAATGAGCCTGGCAGCTTGGTTATGGACTGCAGTTACAGAAGCACTGGCATGTGAAGGCAGCTCAGACCCTTTTTACATCTTTCCAAGTCAGATACTACACAAAGGTCTGGGGTAAAAAGATCAAACAATCTCAGAAA
The DNA here is from genome assembly GCF_028554395.1 of Pezoporus wallicus. NCBI lineage: Eukaryota > Metazoa > Chordata > Aves > Psittaciformes > Psittacidae > Pezoporus > Pezoporus wallicus. The sequence goes on from NW_026635157.1 coordinate 5,453,007, forward strand.
AAAAGAAACAGCCTTAATATTTTTCAGGTATAAATTCATTGTATCCCAGCATGAAAGCAGAATTACCACATCAATGAAAGGAAAAAAAAATAATCCTGTATCAATTTGCATAACTTCTCCTAATGTTATAATAGAACTGGATAATTTTATTTCTTTACTGTTTCTAGGTAAGACAGGGGGAACACAGACATGGCTACTCTGACAACAGTAGTGGGAAAAGTAAAATATGTAGCATTTTGGGCATGTGTGTACTGGAAATATGGTGCAGTCACTGCAAAAACAGCTTTTAGAGGGAGAAAATATAAATATCAGTGGGTTTAAGCACAGAGTGATGCATCTGTAAAAGCCAAAAGATCGGAATGGGTGGAAATAGAGTGGTGATAGAAAGAAAAATAAATGAGCATCTCACTAAAAAGTAAAGAAAAATAAAACTTATTGGTTTTTATTTAGGGAAAACAAATCTGTGAATATAAATATATTTTCACAGAAATTGTTTTAATTGTGTAAGATGAACTACATGAAACAGTAATAAGGCATGCTAAGTTAAATGCTAACATGATTGCAGTCAGAGACCATTTCAGTGGTCCCTATTGTTGATACAGTTAACTTAGAATTCAGAGTAAATAACATCCTCCATAAACCCATGAATCCCATGATCTAACAGTGAAATTGTGTATCTGCTGCTGGCACTGCTGTCACAAGACAGTAACCCTTACTACTGAAGATATCTCCATTAAGCAAAAATGAGAAAATGGTGTAATTTTAATGGTATAAAAGATATTTTAAAAACTGCATATAGAAAATTTGTTTGTAAAATAAATTTGGATTATAATTTTTTATTCAGCCATTGACTAAACCAATCAGAACTATTTTGAAGTTAGCAATCCTAGGGGGCGACAGTAAATATCACTAAATTTTTAATCTATCTCATGGAGTGAATTGGTTCCACAATTCTGTCATTATCTGAAAAGACACAAAACATTCAAATGAGGAATAGGCTTTTCATTTGTGTGAATGAAATAAGTATAGTATCTGAACAAACTTGATGACATTTCACATGTGTGGATGAAGGAGCTCACCATTTAAGAAAATTACTCCATTACCTGTCCAGTTCATGAAAAAACATTTCTCACTGTCTTTTGTGGTGATACTTTAATGCAGAAATGAATGCTTTTATATCGATTTTTTTTAATTACTATGTACTTTGCATTTAAATTAAAGTGTATGCATTTGCTGTATTTTATTAATGCATGAAGTAGTTGAGCTTTGAAAGTTTTTTTTGTTTTTTTTTTGCTGGTTTTCTTTAATCTCAGTGAGTTTACCATTCAGAGGCTATGTCTACACTCTGGATTAGGCACATACGACGTGTGATGTAGTGGATCATAGATATGGTCAAATCATCCCAACAGTGGTAACAAGAAGTTGAGATTGGTTCTCTAAATCAAAGTCTCAGTTTCTAGTCTCACACTCATATCACAAAGGGCTTCTTCACAATTGTTACTAGTCTCACAGTGTAAGTAAGTGAAATGACAATCACTGTACTGGTAAATTTGTAACTTGCAAATTTGGAGCAGAAATTTTAAGTAAAACTGTCTGAACACTTATGCTTTGCCACTAGTTCAGCATTCCCCCAGCTCTAAACACAGTTATTGGTACTACAACATTGTGCTTTGCAATGTATCTATCTGTCATATCACACTCTTCTCTGTGACACTACGGATCACACTCCTTCAGCTGAGCTCTAATCCCTTCTCAGAAATGACACAAAACCACTGTGCATTCAGCAGACCAGTAGCTTTTACCAACACCTAATCTCCCTGGAACACACCTGTTGTAGAAGCACTAAATAGTTATGTTACAGCTTAAAAATGCTGCCTTTGGGCATACAGAAGCTTTCCATGGGCAAAACCAAAAGCTATGATTTGTATAGGACACTGATGAGGAATGGTTTAATGATATATTATTTGATCAAATGAATTACAAAGCCCAATACAAACGTGTTAACTGAGCTCTAAGCAACATTTGCAGTGAAATCAGATGTTCAAGAACATCCGATTTCAGGAACAGGAAAGAATAGGAAAATAAGTATGACCAAATAGAAAGTTGCTTGATTATGAAGTCAAGGCAGTTTTTGGCCTGGTATAGGAGCAAATGTCTGCAGTGACAGAATCAGAATGTGGATCATGACTGGATGATGAGTAACCTTGTGTAATGAGATTTTGTCTCGCAACTCTCAGGATTTTTACTTAATGATTTTTTTTTACATCTATAAAGATAGAAAAGAACAGAAGAGTGACTATTGTGTCCCCCAATATCTTATTACATCAATTTGTTTCTTCAAGCAACAGGTATAAGCCTATGGAGACACCAAACACAGGCAATGGAGTGACAAGTTAGTGATCCTCAGGAGAAGAATCTGATCAGAAGTTATTGCTGTTAGGGAGTCTATAATGCTGGGGGCATAACCAGTGGAAATTGAAAGAAGATGCTTGCTGCTATCACAAAGCATCTCAAATGTTATTTATGTCAGTGCTTTATAAGAGAGCACGTCAAAAATACTCTGTGCTGACTGCAAACAAAACCACTTGACACACAGGAATGGCAGCTTGAGATGTCTAATTGTGCTTTTAAAATGTTCCAAAGCTATATTATATTCTAAGTTACGCTTAAGTGACTCTGTTTCCATAAAATGATCTTCAACATCATAAAATTCTGTATGCAAACATACAGCAACTAAACAATCAAAATGGAATTTTGGAAATTTTGTGGAAAATACACCTTAGGTTTTTGAGGGATGCTAATGGAGGCAGTCATGTAACTGAGAAAAGTTTGCAACTTCCTGCAGCATTCTAGGACTAGGAGAGTCGTAACTCCTGTAGTTTGAAAATTTAGGTGAGTATTCATTTTTTGTGGAAAGCAAATATTTCCAGATTTATTTGTTTACTCCATTGAAAAGCAAACAGTGAATAGCTTTCCAACAGAGGAGTCATTAGACCATCTGCTTGTTTTAATGCTGTGCTGCCTAATGTTACATCTACTGTTATCAGGCTGTTATCAGTGAAAAATGAGATTGATTTATTGTTGGTAAAAGCTGAATATTCCACCTCCATAAGCAGAGAAGACTACTGCATAATCACCCTTCATTTACAAGAATTCATAACAAGGAAGTGTCTTATGCTTTGCTTTTGAAAATACTTCTGAGGATTCTCAGAATTTCATTGTAAATGTGGTTTTTCATCAATGTCATTCAAGCTTGGATTCACAGAGGTTTACAATGAAAATACAAAACATCTAAATTAGATCTCTGGAAAATTTACTATATATTTTCTTGGTTAAAGTTACACAGTAAGACCTGAAAAGTATTAATTTTGTTCCAGTTCAGTGTCTTATATAATATGGAGGGAATTCATTTAATACAAAAGAAGAATAGTGTTTTAATGCTAACTAGCATATCATATTAATATTTTGTCTTTGTATCAGTGTACTTGATGTTAGTGCATTCTGTGTTTGGCTCACATGTTGTTGGAAATTTCATAATCAACATTGTCTCTGTTTCAGTGGAAACCTAGAATAAAGCTGAGACATTTAATCTAGAAGCAGATGCAGGTTCTAAATATTTTAATAAAAGATAATGCAAAAAATAAAATGGAAAGTGTCAGACTAAATAATACTCAGTACCAGTACAAAAACTGTGTGTGTGAAGAATATCTATTCTCCCACAATTCCATAATGAAGATAATATATATGCATACAAGAATACTCACACCCAGACTCCACTATTCTTTCTACCATCATTACTTAGGACATCAATGCACATGTTACAACAATAACAGGAGAATTTTACATCCTTTTATTAATTTTCTTGAAGCAACAGGAATGCAGCCATTAATCCAAGCATTCTGAGGGTAAAGGGGTGCAGTGATCTTAGCATTTCATAGTGATTCAGATGATTTAGGATATTACATTAACCTCTTGAAAATAAGATCACTCAAAAGCATTTTTCACTATTATTATGATCACATCTAGATGTAACTAGCATTCACCACCACTATTCAAATTAATCATCTTAAGGGAGCATACCGTTAAAGCAGTAATGTCAATTAATAGAATTAAACGCAGTATATTCTTGGGGACATTTCATAAAATTACAAAGACAGTTAGTTCAGCCTGGAGAAGAGAAGGCTGTGTGGAGATCTCATAGCAGCCTTCCAGTATCTGAAGGGGGCCTGTAAGGATGCTGGGGAGGGACTCTTCTTCAGGGACTGTAATGATAGAACAAGCGGTAATAGGTTTAAACTAAAACAGAAGTTTAGGTTAGATATAAGGAAGAAGTTCATTACTGTGAAGGTGGTGGCACTGGAACATGTTGCCCAAAGAAGTGGTAAATGCTCCATCCCTGGCAGCGTTCAAGGCCAGGTTGGACGGGTCTCTGGGTGACCTGGTCTACTGTGAGGCATCCCTGCCCATGGCAGGGGGGTTGGAAATAGATGATCTGAATGTCCTTTCCAACCCTAATCATTCTATGAATTAAGCACTGAGTTACAGTTGTGATGTAAAAAGCAGTCTGCTTCCTCTTCAGAATAATAATCACCTGAAATCCTTACTCATCCATAAAGTCAGTAATGTCATAAATCATAAGGATATAAGAGGGAGGAAATCTCAGAAAAAAAATAGCAAGATGACTGGGGAAGCTGAAGGGCTGACTTCCAAGAGAATATTTGCAAAGGTTAGCATACATACATACGGTATTAGAGAAAGAGTTATATTTGTGAAGAAACTCAGACATTATAAACAAACCTGATAAAAAAGAGATTAGGAAAAGGAATATAACCAGGTATTGATTCTTTCTCCTGCTGAGACATGTACTTAATTTCAGGCAATACTCCCCTGCTCTTTGCTGCAAGTTTATGTGCAGTAAATTAATTTCTATCTCCTTTAAGGAAATTAGCTATACACTTGTAGCACTCTACAAATAATAAATCAATAGTAATTACTTTGTACATCCAAAGAATTAGATTAACAGCTGTTGAAATTTTTCATTTGCCAGGATAATATTGCAAAATGAATACATTTATAGTCAAAGAAATGATTGCAGCATTGAATATAATAGATCAATTTTCAATGCTTGAATCTGAAGGGCCATATACTAACCTTGTTATCATTTACCCATTACTCTTGTAATTGGGATGAAAAAAATGTAACTACGAACATCTGTGTTAAATGACTTTCAAAATATCAGGAGAAACTCTTGATACCAGTAGCTTGCTGCAAAAACTGGAAAGGAGCTTCTGGCATGCCTTCAACAGACTCCTAATTTCAGTCATGTTTGTTATTGTCTTCAGACAGAAGAACTTATCTATGATATTTTATAACATCTCCCAAATTGCCTGTATTCATCCTTCCAGCAGAGGAAATTGTTAGCCTAAATTATTCCCTTGTGAGAAAAAACAGGATGAAGAATATGAGAAAGTCTCACAGCAGTGATTTTAAGAAAAGAGGGGCATACCAGCTCCCAGCATGTAGGAGGAATGAATGCAGGGAAAGGCAGAGTGCAACTTAGGGAAGAAAGTAAAACGAAACACATCCTATTCCCTCATGCATACCAAGTTTTGTTATGGGAGCAAAGATAATATTTAACTCAATTTTGTTATGTGAGCATATAATAATTATGAGGAAAAGGATTATTTGGAAAGACAGAATGGCACACACACACAAAACCGCTGGTACATGGAGTGAGAAGAGAGTAAGGGTAGGAGAAGGTAGACAAAGACCCTCACATGGTCAAAGTACATGAAACAGTGACAAAAAAAAAGGGTTGGTTCTGGAATGTGCACAAAAACCATGTCAGGGAACAGAAAGGACAGTGGGGGAAAAGAGAGCAGGATACCACTCAAGGCAGGGTGAATGAGAAAGAGAAGATACAGGAGTCAGAGTTGCAGCCCATCCCTAGGGAACAAGGATGTGCATTCATGAAGTGTGTAATTAATTAATTTATTTTTAGTCTCTGACATGAGCTGTGTGCTCAGCCTATCACAGAAGTAACATGAGCTTGTCTTCTGTGCTGTGCTTGCCAACACAGACTAACTTTTTATCAGAACTCTTTACTCTTTCTAAATCTCTGACTCTGCTCTCCTTTGGGGCTGCTGGACTGTATAATTTTTCCAGCTTGAATCTTCTGTTATGCTAACTGAAAAAAATATGTTTAGCTACATGTTCCTGAGAGCAAAGTTTTTTTTTGTGGTTTCTTTTTTTGTTTGTTTTCAGATGAAGATTGATAGCAATAAATATCATACCTTGTTTATATCACTGGTTCTAAAAGGGGATTACAATTTTATAGGACTAAGGGATGACCACCATCTGCCAGTCAAGAAGGAACATAAGGAAGTCAGCTGTGCTGAAAGCACCCTGAACAAAAATAGAGGTCACTTAGCAGTTTTAAACATAAGATAAATACTGTGATCTTGAAAGCAAATAAAGTTTGGAAGTGTTACTAAATTGGATGTGAGATAACTTGTTTTCTAGATTTGAACACCACCTGTAAATTACAGATGATTTAAGGAAAGTGAACTTTGGTCATTTCCATCTTTTTGGAAATATTTTTTATTCCAGCACAAGGCAGTAGTAAAAATGAACAGAATGTTCCTATTCCCATTAACTTTGCTGCTGATTTTTTTAATTTTTTTTTTTTTTTAATCCTTTAGTGGCAGCATGAGAATTGTCTTTAAAGTGGAAGAATCAGTCCACAAGTGATGAGGGTGAGACTTATTACACTACCAGTTTTAAGACTGCACTTCTTTCAAGGGTGGTGTTTGCTTAAAATCAATGAACAAATGGTAAAGAATAGTTTAATATAAGGCCCTTGGGATCTGGATTGGAGTTTTGTGCAGAGAGGTCATTTAAACTCCGGTCCACACAGGAAAATTTTCCTGTTGCTTTTAGTGAATATCAGCAATGTGTGATGCTGAACTGCAGGTGAAGAGGCTATTCAGTCATATTCAGCGCTACTTCACAGACTGTGGCTGAACATTATACTGACTCTGCCTAACAGCTTTACACAGCTTTTGTACCTTTGTGGAACTGTTAACACTCGGGAAATCATTGTTAATAAAAGAGAATCTGTTTGGGGAACTACACACAGTCATCTTTAACTTCTTATTTATAAATGAATTTTAAATGGCTATTGGTTAAAAGGAGTTTCTATAACATGCAAAATGAAGACCAGCAGCTTGGATCTGTGTTTTTCCCATACCTGCTGCATGGTTAGGTATTTAATGTTTGGTTTGCATGCTCTTTTCTCCTGGAGAATAGAAGGCTGCTGTTGTTCAGACAGGACACGGTTCATCAGCAGTGAGTAAATTTTTTTCATCTCATTGCAGAATGGGAACCACTGGACAGGTTTCAAAAAGAATTAGAGGTGGGGGGAGAGGGTGGAGGGGTACTACGGGAAAAGAGTAAGCTAGAGACTTTTGAAAACCACACACATATATACACACACATCACATAATTTACATAGGTTGTAACTTACCTGTCTTAAAATATTTATAATACTATTTTTCATATGCCACATTATTCTAAATACAGTTTGCATACTGTGTTTCTTGGAACATACATACTTCCTTTCTTCCAGTCTTGCTCTGAATGTGGTTTGGAGCTGCTCAGGAGGAAGGGTAAGGGTAAGAGAAAGAAAATATGTCTCTACATCTTAATTCACTTGAGCAGTTCTAGAGAGAGAGAGAAGAGATGGGAAATGTGACAATTTAATGCTAAAAGCCTGCAAACCATAACGTCAGAGACTATAACTGGAAACAGGTTGATGACTACAAAACACAAATTCTAGAAAATCTGATTTCCCAAATGAAATATATACTTATAGAATATTTGGAAAATTAGTGCTATAAATTATTACATATTTATTTTCCTAATACTGTGGAAGACATGAATAAATGTTTTATCATCAATAATAGTACTGATCTTTTAAGTGATGGTCTCAAAGCTTTAAAGTAAGGAAAATTTTCACTTTTATAGTTTGAAATTAACTGAATTGCCAGTGGTTAAAATAAGACCCAATCTCTTAACTGCATAATGTTTCCTCAGAAATCACCCTAGTCCCCAGAAATAATTGCCAAAGGTTAATCTTCAGTCACAGTTATCTTTAGTCTGTTTTGAATTTGTGGTTGATATTGATAAAGCATTTTAGAGATTAAAAGAAAACAACAACACAGAACACAGTGTATAAAAGTTAAATATAATTAATATTATGCAGTGAACTTGAAGAATATCCTTAGTATTTCAGAGAAGGCACTTGACTGTGTGAATAACTTAATTTACTGACATAAGAAGGCAGTGATGGAGGAGATACAGTGCTCTAAGGCAATGATAAGATAAATATTACCGTCATATCATTACCAATACAATGCTGTATTTAGTGTGTTTAGCAGTTGGACATATCCACAAGATGGATGATTATTGATTGGATAATTTTAATGAAATTCTCTGTGGAATTTTCTTGTGGTTTTTTTTGCATCCTCACTGTTATATTTATTTCATTTTTTTCAGCTATGTCTATATCGTGTTCTTGGGACATCAATAAGCAACTTATGCAGAAGTACATAGGCTGCATCAATCAATACCTTGGGATGATTCCCCTATTTAGCTCTCCAGTATGAATTTCCTGTCACTCTTCCCACTCCCTAGGTCTTAAAAAAAAACCCAACAAAACAACAACAACAAAATCCCACCATCTAGTAGATCCTGTAAGTTGAGCAAAATACATTGTGTGCATTTCTTTCAATGACATTACCTCATAAGGTAGGCTGCTCCTCTTGAATGCTGGGTATGATGGTGCATAAATCATGATTTCTTTCACTGTCTTTGTATGTAATATTGTCCAAGATCCTGTTGACAGGAGAATGGAAGGTTGTTTTCATGGTACTGGAAGCATCTTCCAAGATCAGAATAACATTCTACTGGATGCTTCTGCAAACAGAAGTGTTAGCGTAGAGACAAACACATAACCACCGGGATGGTTATATGAGGTACTTTATTGAGGTGCCGGGAACCAGGGGTACGCACCCAAATCTGGTTCCGATTCCCGTCACATCGCGTTCACAATTTATACACTAAAAATCTCGTAACTAATACATATTCAACACAGATTACATCATTGACTAATACATATGCATCTAGGATTGCTACATCAGCCTATTACATCAGCCTCTTCTGCGCTTGCGCAGCCCCCTCTGGTGGTCGCCCTGATGAAGTAAGGAGTCTTCCTCAGATGAAGTAAGAAGTCTTCCTCAGGTTGTCCTCTTCACCTTTTCTCTACTTGGCTAGGTCCCAGTCGTCTTGTGGACGTTAGCATTCTCTTATCTTCACCAGGATGCTTCTGGTATGCCCTTTTTGGCTATCTTAAACTTAGGTTCTGCTTGGGTAGAGTTTTACAATACATACACCCATACTCCCCTCACCGTATACAGTTATGTTAGCTCTTGCTACCAAGACTACCATTGTAACATTTAGTTACAGAGTAACTATGATACAAAACAGCAAAGTTACAACGTCTTCTAATATACAAAGCCTCACTATTGATTTATAAATTTCTCAAATATAATCATTTTACTATTTTATATGATTATTTTATTGTAAAAACTTCACCCTCTCTAACAGAAGCAGATTATCTGATGAAAAGAACGTACAAAGATTTACTCCTTTTCTAGATAGTAAATAATCTCAATGGGAAGATTATGCTCATTATTGAAGTACTTTTTTTTTATAATCAACAAGATTTTGTTAGTAGAAACAGATTAAGGCCAGTTCTGAGCAGTCTCTTTGATAATGTCACACCAACATTATTTAAATGAGAATTAATATCAGTTTCTTTCAAGGAAAGAATACTTCTATGAATGGTGGTAGGTAAAAACTAGGGCATGATCATCCACAAAGGAATCTGAACAGAAGATTTTATTGCCTTATTAACTCTTTGAAGGTCCTGGAAAAACAGAACTAGTATTATCTTGCTGCTGACCAGGAACAAGACTCGTTTTCCTTGACTTATTGCTTAATGGTTTATGTGTGATTTAGAAATGACGCTGCCAATTGAAATATTTCTTAGTGTTACAGTGATATCATTCACAGTTGCTAGTAATATAGTAGTGATGGTAACAAAAGGAATTGTAAACATTCATTTTTTACTTCTATGCTTATCCACCAGTGAAAAGCATACATTCCAATACCAAATACTCAGACCTAAATGCCTGAACTCACAAACATTCTAGCTGTTAAAAATCTAAAAGCTTTCAGCCCTTGCTGTTTACTGAAAAGACACCTGATTTCAGAAAAAGAAATCCACAAAATTATCTCAGCTGCAGTTGGCTGTTTGAAAGCATCATCAGCAAGCAATACCTTTAGAAATTGGGCCACAAATTTATTTTCTTCTGAATAGAAAACAAGTACATATGGATATCACCCTTGTTTCACCTCAACTCCATTATTTCAGTTTCCAAAATTATAGCCAGAAAGCCATTAAAATAAGTACTTTAAGCTCAATAAAAAAATAGAGATATCTTTAGCTGCTTGGTAAAAATCAGCATTTCTAAAGGAAGTTTAGAAATGGGTTTCAACATAGAGGTATTATATGATGTATTACGTCTTCCTCACCACAATGGTATCATCATAAATTGTTAATGATGACATTTAAAGTTATTCTAATTAATGACATAATCTGAAGTAATTCAGTCCTTAAATCATTTTCATGTGCCAGCTGGTAAATCTAAGCAAGGGTTATAGTTCTTATTGTGAGGAAACTTTGTTTCTCTTTGTGTTCTTTAGCTTAAAGATTTTCCTTGGGCATCTTGATAGTTCAAGAAACAATGGCTGTATGTTAATTTAGAAAGTAAATGTCAATCAATTTGCAAGAAAGATGTGCTAAAAAGTGCCCAAGGTTTCTGCATTGTTTATGAACCAATAAACAAACAAACAAACAAATCTAGTTAGTGTGAGAGGAGCTTGCTACAATTTATTTGATCTTTGAAGCAACAGACACAGGAGTCATTAATGTAGACCTAAGAATTTATTGTTGATCTTTCTGCTGTGCAATGTGGAATGCATTCATCAGCCATTCTTATTCAAAAACATACATGTATTTTTCTAAAGACCATAAATAACCTAAGAAATCCCTATCCAGTCTGTTTGTATTTTTTTTTTCTGAATGCGTTTTAATACAGTCTGATAGCAAACCAATAATATTTTTGTTGAATAATTAACATCATAAAAGAAAACTGCAATTTAGGAAAGATTCTTTTTACTGACTGTACTGTAGAACAAGTTTCATAATGGTCCTAGAAAATCTTATCAAATATTACTGTGTAATTCTTTTCCAGACACAGGGGAGGTTTTTTAATAGTTCTTAAAGGATCGATTGAAAGTCATATTCCTCCCATTACATAGATCAGCAATTCATATATCAGCGTTGATTCCTCTGGAAAATCCTTTTGTAATGAAAAATTCTAATTTGTATCTGTAGAGAAGCTTAGATTATTGCAGAAAAAAAGGGCATTCTCAGATATGGACATAGAGTTCTACCATGAAAGTAGTTCCCTCCATGAATAAAATCGCATACAAGGAACTTACAGAATACTTGCACAATTACATCCTTTTAGCCTTTAATCTCTACTTGCAGAAGAAGTTCATTTGGTTTTTGTTGTTTTGGTTTTTTTTTCAATCTGAGGTAGCAAAATATTGGAATAGGTGCCTAACGACATTGTGGAATCCCCATCCTTAGGTATCTTCTGAGCAACATCTTAGGCCCTGAGCAACATGAACTAGTGCTCCATTGAATCTAACTCCATGGCTGGGACCTTAGAACTTGGACTTTCGAGGACAGACCAGCTAACTTCTAGAAATCCCATCCAATCTAAATTATTATATGATTTGGTTGCAAATTTTAGGTAGAATCTCAGCTTCCTTCTGGGTGTGTTTCAGAAAACATAGTTCTGTAAAACTTGTATCTCTTTTTTGATGCTGCTACTAGGGACTGTAGTTGCTGGTCAAAAAACTCTATGGGAACCTTGCACAATCTCAGTCTCTATCTATAGGTTTAGCTGACAGCAGGGATGAATCTTGATGAAGTAGAATTTGAGACAGTATCTTGTATCTTGAAATAACCTTCTGACATATTGTCATAGAATATTTTGTGTAGGAAAGGACCTTTAAAGATCATCAGATATTAAACACATATTAATCAAGAGCTATCTAGTACTAGCATGCACGTACTCAATACAAATTTCACTTTTAAGGGACATTTTATACATAACTTTCTTAATACACAATAATTTCCTTATTAAGTTTTATAGCAAGCAAGCTCACTGTAATGGAGCTTATGAGCCCTGTGAGGATCTAAGAAAATAATTGGATTTGCTCTGTGGGTAAAAGCACGCAAGTGCTTAGAATCAGCTCAGGATTACATTACCAGCTGAAAGATGTAAACAGGGATTCAGCCAGTAGCAGTGGGTAGTTGCAGATTCCTCGTGAATGCAACATTAGAGAAATGGAATCCTTCTGGGTTCAATAGCTATAAAATTGAAAGATGACAGCACCCACACTCATTGGGGCTGTAGTCATTAGCTGGGGACTTTCCATGGTATAAAATGGATAACAAAAATCTATAAAAGACAGTTGAAGCAGTTCTAAGTCTTGATTATTCTCTGTTTCTGAGAAGTTTAAATCACTTTGAGAAATCAGAATGTACAGGAATTTTTCTTAAAACAGAAGTTCTTTTGTTCTCAGACCAGATGTGTCTCCAGGAATCACCTTTCCTAAACTAAATCTGATTCTTTGTGTTCCACTTAATCATTCTGTTTTTTTAGAGATTCAGTTTCTACTTATATACATTGTACTTCAAAGACTTACGCATACTTGGGCTGATACAGCAGACCTGCCTGGCACATGTTGTCTGTCCCTTGTATATAACTGAGATTAAGAGATGCACAATATCATGGAAAGTTTGGTTTAATTATTGGGAAGAAACCAATGGCATCACACAGATCTTTGCTATTAATTTTACTATGTGTTTTGCGTATCATGGTGGTTCTAAAATTGTCATATGTTGAAGTGCTACTTCCCTAAATTATCCAGAATAAGATTTGCTGGAATTCCTACTGCAAGATATGGGGAGACATTCAATTTAAAGTACATTTTCTAAAATCTGAGATATTTTCAGAATTAGTTTGGATCTACAATTGCCTTTTAAAAATTTAGAACGGAGAGAAGAGGCAATGTTGTGTCATCAGTGGAGTCATCACATTATTTGATACATTTTCAGTAAAAAGCAAACACTTCAGGAATCACTAGTTATAAGAACCAAATAACTTTATTATCTCATTGATAACCACAGTTGTATTTAGCAGGTATCTTTCTCTAATCCAAAATAAACATTAAATTAAACTCTTTAGAAAAGATTTTAAACCATTCTGCAGATATTTTGTATTGATGTAGCCTAACTGTTGAAAGTTTTACTTAAACACTTCAGTTATGTAGGCTTAGAGGTCTAAAAGGAAATCTAATGTCAATCAAAGATTTTTGCAGCTTTTCAAGTATAACTAGATGTTAAACATCCAGGATTACTTCAACCAAAGAATTTTTGAGGACATTTTTGTTATTTTTAATCCTCTCATATCAAGTCACTCCTGCACCAAGAAAAGCTTCATTTCTTTCAGATATGTGTCCAATGTGCTGCCATTTTCCAAGCTTCTCTTTTGCACAAATCTTCTAAGATGCCCAAACTGGAAAACAGGGAGCTCAATTTTGATGTCCTAGAGCTCTGTCACCTGCTTGTTAGCAGCATCTCTCTGGCCAACTGCAATCAGGTTTGACATGTCATGACAGACCTCTGCCAGCCTTACCTCAGTTAACATTTTTCCTCCACCAGCTGGTTTGCTGATAGGTAACATGACACCACAAACATATTTCCCTTATGAAACCAGGCCAAAACCAGATTAAAATTCTATTTCCTTTGTCAGGGATTTTTATCTTATTTTGCTGTCACTGGTGTCAGCACTGTGTCATTTGAATCATCACGATTCAATAACTTTGAATTACAGAACATCAACACAGGGTATACCTCCTTGCAGAGCATGGTTTTTTACATTTATCTGCAGGTGACTTCTGGAAAAAAAGAATGACCCACTCAAGTAATAATTTCTCAGCCTGAAAAGCATATGAATGGCTTAAAAAAAGAAAATGATTTTTGAATGTATTCAGCTAAGAGTGTACACAACGTTAAATACAAAGTTCATCAGTGATTAAAAGTAGAAAGTACAGATTTTTTACATATATGCATTGCCTATTCTGTGTTTGGATGTTCATTTTTTGCATGTAATTAGTTGGTCATATGAACAAGAAGCATCTGGGATTTGATCCAGTGATATTATGCAAAATAGTTGGACTAAAATAGCATTTAAATGATGTTGAGTTATTCGGCATTAAAAAAATGCAGAGGACAGCTTGTTACTGAAAGTAACCTTCGGTTGCCTACTAGCTCCTGGGACAAAGTTTATCCAGGCTCATCAAAATATGCTGGATATCCTTTATTTTTCCCCACACATGGGAGAGAAGATGAGGGAAACATATAAATAAGGTAATATATAGAGAGCACCTGTGCAAGTAACACTCTCAAAAGGACCTATTCTTTCCTAAGCAATGCAAAGAAGCAAAAGCATTGTGGGTTAAGGGAATATCTGCACTCAGGTTAAGCCTTTCCAAATGGGAGTTTGGAATCTCAGACAGAAAGTTAGGTTCACAAATTTATAATAAACTATACTATTTTGGCACTAAAACTCAGGGGTTTTAAGAGATTTTATGTACATACACAATATCATGAAATTAAGGAGCATATTAAATTGTCTGAATAGGCTTGCAGTAAAAGCCAAGAGCTGAGTGGATTTACACCTTTCTATCCATATTCTCAGTTTCAGAGGCATATTTAAATTGGTATGAAGTATGAACGTACCATACAAATATATCTTAAGTGGATTGTAATTATCAGACTACTGAAAAGGAGGACAATAAAATAGAAAGGTGATGCTAAAATTCTTTCTGGTGCTACAGTTAGATATAGTGGTTGTTTTGTTTTAAAATCACATTTAAATTATAGTAGTCTTTATTTGTAATACTGCAGCAAATAAAGCATAGATCTATGATTAAGTGAGTGGTTCTGGCAACAGCATTCTGAATTTGGATAACTATTATTTTGCATTTCAATTATGACTGAATTACAGACAATGTGTACTGACAAATCTCCAAAGCTACTTTTGTTTTGGCATGTTTTTACAGCAGTTGTAATAAAGTTGTTAGGGAAGATTGTGAGGCTATTGTACTTCAATCAAAGAACTACTATTAAATAACAGCACTGAAGAAAGGAAGATACTAAAAAAAAAAGAAGAAAATGTTTCTCTTAACCTTATGTATTGTACACAGCAGGATGAGTTGCAAAGGGAGGTATAGAAGGATTTCTTAGCATATCTGAAGGAAAACACAATGTAATTCTTTCCTGTTAGGGTGGTGAGGCACTGGAATGGGTTGCCCAGGGAGGTTGTGAATGCTCCATCCCTGGCAGTGTTCAAGACCAGGTTGGACGAGGCCTTGGGTGATATGATTTAGCGTAAGGTGTCCCTGCCCACAGCAGGGGGGTTGGAACTAGATGATCTTAAGGTCCTTTCCAACCCTAACTATTCTATGATTCTATGATCTGGATGGAGGCAAATTCAGACTATGTATACACTTTTCCTGCCTACATGGCCAAACAGCTCATTCTTCTTATGGACAGGCTAGTGAGAGAAAAAAAAAAACAAATTTTTTTTCATGGGCTACTCATATGTCATATAAGCTTACTTTATTAAAGAGAACACATGTTGTAGGGGAAGAAACTTTTGACTCCTAGGTTAAGTGAACTATCCATAATTAATCTGTTACTGAGGGTAAAATGATGGTATACTCCTCACTGTCATTTTTCTTATAAGTTTCTTGAGGAACTTGAATAGAGTAAATCTGCATCGGAGATATTGACATTCACAGCTTTTGTTTTTTTTTAAATTCATTTCTGCTACATAAGAACAGTTTGAGTGAAGAAATATGGGAGTATTTTATTTTTTTAAGTTTTAGAAATGATTACAATGCTCTCCAGATATACCACTTTTATTGCTGTGAAGCCCAAATTCCTCATTTTATACACTTTACAGTCCCAGTATTCGAAATATCAAGAGATGCCTCCACATTATTTTTCCTTGAAGTGACCTAGAGGAACAAGTTTAATGAAAAAAAAATGAATAGATCAATCTTGGTGTTTATGCAATCTCTTGTGTTTGTGCTGAAGCTGTAAATGTGTCTGTTATTGCTTTGGTGTTTTTTCGACACTGTTGCTATAGAAAATCCTTTGGCATTCCCTTCACACAGTCAGAAAAGCTTTGAAAGGTTGTGTATACTCAGAGTAACATATTTCTAGCTAGGGAAATATAAAATATTTACTATAAGTAATCCTGAGTTATTTTCAATCTCCAGAAGTAAGAAGAACTGCAAATAAATACAGAGTAGATCATTCTAAGAAAGTTTCCATGCAGGAAATGCAGTATAGTGTAAAATATCCTAGAGATGATTGTTTAGTATTCTGAACTTCAGAGTTAAAAAAGTCTTATTGCTACTTCAAAAATTTAATCTATTTGAATCTGTGGAGATATTTTTTTTTTTATTTGGTTTCAGTTTGGTTCTCTGGTTCTGTAAAGGGAAGACAAAGACATTACTGGATAGGGGAGTCATGGGTAAGGCACTTCCCTTGACATACTTAGTTCACCTTATATAATTCTAAGCAAACATTTGTCATCTGTGTTTGCCTGACTGACAGTCAACATACTGAGCCCAAGTAATAGTCAACAGCATCCAAAGGTATACAGCTGATACCATGGATCGCCAAAAGGATGATTCATCTATCTGGTCTACTTATCAAAGGTTGATCATCGTTCTCCTTTTGAGAATTGTGGTGTTTCAAAGCAGATGACTATAACTGTTTGACTGGATTTCTTTGCCATAAATTACTTCAAATGTGTTTGAAGAAAATAATATGTGCAATATTGAGGTAGAATGGAAATAAAGAGAATCTACATGAAAAAATAGCTTCACTTATCACTGAAATGTTACCTTGGAAATGTGACATAGGTAGGAGAAGTTGCTCTCCATCAGAGTTTACCTCTGGTAAAGCTAAACCAATGTGTAAATTTAGAACAGTGTCAATAAAGAAAAATAACCATATGATTATTTGAGAGTTTTAAGGATTAATTTCCTAAAATGTGAGCTGGATAGAAAATAGGTGTTTTATAAAAGGTCATGAAAATCCATACTCAACCTTTATTCAGTCCTAAAGAAATCTTAGCTCTACGCTTATATGGATTCTTATAAATGTGTACCTTGCTGTTCAGCATGAACAGAAACACCCTGATTTAAGGCTTAATAATCTCACCTTTTATCTTATTATTGGTAAAAATGGAATTTCTTCTTTAGCTACTTGTTATAAGAGGTTTGACCATAAAAGTCAGATCTGCAAAAGTCTAATAGGTCTGTCTCCACACAAAAGATGTGTATTTCTCCTTCTCTTAAAAAAAAACCCATATACCTCAAAATGAATCAGCTTTCAAAAGGTGAGATACTGAAAACTGGAAATAAAATACAGATCAAGAATTTCCTCAGAGGGATGAATCACCAGATTATTCAAAACTGGGCTGAATCTGAGACAGGAAAAACAGTGATGTTGAAAACTTTGTATAGTGAGTTATTCACCAGGGCTAGGAGAAAAAAATGTCTCACTCATGATAGTATTAGAATGATAATATTTCCAGTGTATCTCAAAGTCAGTTTACAAGGATCTGATTTTAATGTCTTCCATATTAATCTTAAAGAATAAATGAATTAATTTTGTTAACTAGTTTGGACATGTGGGTAAGCTTGCACAGAAGTCCTTGCCTTTTCTGGCCTAGCAGCACCTGTAGCAAACCAGTATGACCCTTGTATATCATGCTTTGTGCTTCCCAACACGCCAAAGAAAGAAGTGAAAAAGGAAGAGAAATATAAGACTGTGAATAATATCAAAGAGTCTTGAAAGCAGCATATTTGGATTTCAGCCATAGACTGAGGACCACAGGCTTGAACTTTACAGGGATGAAAAGGAGTGTTTAGCTACTTTTATATCAGGTGCTAAATAAATCCTGACAGAGATAATTTCATTTTTGAGGAATCAGACAACTGAATTAAAACTTTGAATTTATTAAGACTTTGTCTGTACTTCTCCACCATTTTGAATGGGTTTCCTTTTATTCCATTTAAATCCCTTGCCCTGTCTTTTCATTTTACTGTTGTCAGTTCCTATTTAGAAGATAAAGTAAGCTGATAAATCTTCTATACATGTTTTCTAATTGCTTCTATATTTGTTTTCACTCCAATCTTGAAAGTGAAGTTTGGGCAAAATGTGACAACAACCCTCGTTCTGTGTGCCATCACCTGATGGATTCCTCCATTCCCACCAGTTCTCGGCTGCACTTGGGCTATTCTTTTTCAAAGGCAGAATGAAACAAATGTCTTATTGGCTTGTATTCAGTGAGCCAGCATTGCCTTTGGGTGTCCTCTCTAGCAAAACAATCATTTATGCCATTTTATAGTTAGCTGCTCTTTCCTTCATAGAGTCATGCATTTATTTATTTTTTCTTACCAGATATGACCTTACTGGGTGCCAAACTGAAAAGTATTTTGCATGGATTTTCTGCACTGATTTAAACTGCTGAGTTTGATTGATTGTGCTCCACATAAAGACAGGAAATGTGTTCAAGAATCAGCTCTCTCTAATATAATAGTATTACTTATCTCAACAATCTGTACTGAGAAAAAGATTTATTAAAAGTCCTCAATCTCATAGTTGATTTTCACTAATAACTATATCTTCCAACTGTCTTCTTATGAGAATTTTATTTCCTCTGCTGAATACATCGGGCATTTAATAAATGAAAAGACTGCAAATATCAAACACTCATGTTCTTCAGGAGACCACAGAGACTTACATATGTTGAAGTAACATTCAGTTTATATATGGGTTAAGAGTTATGATCCATCAACTTACAGTACAAATTATTTAATTTCACTGTTAGTAACTTTGTATTACTACCAGTTGGTGAATATGTCTTATGTTCAGAGATTTAAAAAATGGATCACATGTCGAGTTGCTTTCTAAAAAAAAGGAGGCAACCAAAAAGAAGTTTCTATGGCATAAGGTGTAGGTGGAAAAGTTCATAATGCATGCAACAGGTTAGACAGATAGACTAATACATTTTTAAAATCTTTTGATTTACTGGTTTTCAAAGGTGTTAGCCAGTTCCAAAGGGAGGACTTCAGATATTCCTTACCATCAAGCTCATTTGGTCCTTGCCCGATACAAATGTCCAAGTCTTGCTCTTTAAAGAATTTTTATCTAAATACTGATCTGGCTCTACTTGCTTAGCTAAGCAGCTGCCATCTTCTCAAAGCTGGATCTGACATAACTTCAGTTAGTTTTCTGCTCCTGCTATGCAAATGGTTATTCCATTTCACTATCATTTGTTCTTCCTCTCCAGAATAAACATAACTCGAATAGTAAAAGACCTTAACAAACTACCATAGCAAATAGACTGTGCGTAAAAAAAAAAAAAACAACAGAAAAAAACCCAGAACTCGCTCATATTCCAAACTTAGAAGAAAAAAGAAACAATGCCCATCTCTCAATCAATATCACAGAACTGCTTTTGTCTTAACGTCCCCCTTATGTCTATTATTTTCTAGGTAGAAAAATTAGTCTGGTAGTCATTTGCATCACTCAATACTTATCTAATTTTAGATAGTCTACAATTTTTTTTTTTCCCAATGGATTTTTTTAAACGAGGGATTTAGCATATTTAATAGTAATAATAAAGCTTATTTACATAAAGTGTACTTTTGTTCAGCAAGAAGGTACAGAAAATCTTATAATGAAAAAAACCCTTACAAGTTCAGCTGCATCAGATGTTTTTCCTTGAGGAAATCATTTCTTTAGCAAAGATAACAAGCAAACTGAAAGGTGAAGTAAACCCTGAAAATTAATAGACATTAATTTTGCCACCATTAAATTCTACAGCAAGTTTCCTTTGGGCTTTGCAGGAAACAGAATTTGCCATATGAGGATAAAAGGATTTTGAAGAAATTAATTAGGTTTTAAATATAATTTTAAGACTGCTTCAGTTTTTGTTTGTTTGCTTTCCCATCTTAATTTTTCTGCTATTTTTGGAAAAAAACCCCAAATCTTAATAAAATTCTGAAAGGAAAACTTTACTTTAAATACCCCTCATTTCACTCTCTAATTCTTGCTGCTGTTATCCATGTTGCCTTTTAGGCAGTCAGTATGGCTAAAGGTTTAAGGAGTACGAAATAGTTGTGATATCAATGCTTGACCACACAATAGAAAACAGTTTCCTTCTTTTGTCAGGGAAATTATTTCACGTAAATAGAATAGTAAGCAGGCACTTTTTTTAAAAGAAAAAAATGAGGTTTTTCCAACATTTCTCCGTTGCACTTTCACCATATCAATATATTCTTAAATTAATGTTCAACTTAAATGAAAAAAAAAAAATAAATTCTCGTCTTCCTAAGGAAAACCTGAAAGAGGGAATGAACAAAATGAAAAAAAAAAATGTACAGGAATTTCCATGCTGTCTGAAACCATTTTCTTTTATAAAACCAGATTAAAAGGTGGTTATTTACTGCCATCCATCTCCAGTACTTTGATATTTCTCTGTATTCTCCTCTTATTCTAAGGAATAATTTTAAAAGCTACAGTGAAATAGCCATGAGGTGCAGCAAAATGAAGAAAATAGCAGTATAAAAGGTGCAGTTACTACTTTGTAGTTTGGTTTCCATCAATACATTGAGAATTGTTTATAAGCACTGGAGACTTTTTAGAGAAAGTGAAACAAAGGAATGTGAAAGACTTTGGTGGGTCCTCAGTGTTCACAGAGATAAAGTAAAGGTAACGATACCTAAACCTGAATATCTTGAATTTGCAGTGTCTGTTAACTTTTCTGCTTTTCTTTCTTGTCTGTTGCCTTCTTGCTCAGAAAAGAAATGACGTAAGAATTAAAATGGGAAATGCGATAGTCTAAGTGTTGTGACAATCAAATTAACATTAAAGCTTGTCAGTATTGCCCCTCATATTCTGAAAAGGAAGCAGTCCATCCAAAAGGGAAAGATATACTGCTAGAAAACCTGTACTGTTCTCTGTCTCAAGGTAGGTTTAGAAGCTCATGTAGTTTTTAACTTGTTTCCTACAGTTTGGTATCTACAGGTTTTGCCAGCATTTCCATGGGTACTTTTCAATTCATTGTACAATTTCAATCTAATTTGACAGATCAGAATCTTTAAAAAAAAAAATAAATCTCAAATTCTTAAGAAAATTAGAAGAAATGGAAGAGAAGTCAGCAAATGAATGAGCAGAGCTACAGAGTAATCATAGGTGCTGTCTATTCTGCCTGGCCCACAGGCTGCTCCAAGGATTGAGTGACCAAAGAGTTAGTACGGCACTTCTCTCTGCTAAATACAAATACAAACAAAAGTATTAGAAATTTGAAAGAAAAGAATTTTACATATGTGGACATAATGGCAGCTGGGCACTGAGTGCAAGAAGTCTTAGGGTCATGTGCATAGCAGAAGAATAGCTGAAGATATGCTAAAGCATATGTCAATGATTGCTTCTTTCAGAGCCAATGACAGATGTTAAGGAGTTTTTCTACTATGGCCAAAATACAATGTGAAGACAGTTACTTTCAGTAACCAGAAATTAAGCTGGAGATATTAAATAATGAAAAAAACTATAGCAACAGCAATTAAACATGACAACTCCTGTGAGAAGGCTCACATACAATAAGTTGGAAACAATGTCGAAGAGTCTTCTTTCAAAAAGTGAGTAAATTCAGCTCCTAGCCAGAGTAACTTTTTGTAATTTCAGATGCTCTACAGGACACAGGACAATTTGCAGAACATCTTGTGGGCAGCCTGCAGACCTTTTTGTTTTCCTGTCATCTTTCCCTATACCCTGCAATTTTGTCTTTGACATGTAATGTTAAAATACAATATTGATTTCTAGAAAAACTTTCCTGTTTCCTAAGAGAAGAGTTTCTGAACAAGGGAAATAGATAATACATTTCAGAAAGGTAATTTTACTAATTTTCTAGATCCAACACAGCGTAGAAGGAAATAAGGAAAATAACAAAAGATGCAGTTCAAAAACCAGTTCTTTTCAGGAATGAGTAGAAACAATGTGCATGTATTGGGTCTCCCTGGGGTGGAGTTAACTTTCCCCATATCGGTAGCTAGAATGACGTTGATAACACACCAGTGTTATGGCTACTGTTGAGCAGTGCTTGCACAACATCAAGGCTGTGTCTCCAACTCCACTCCTAACAATAAAAGTTAATATAAAGGAGAACAGGTGGGTGAATTCATTATTAAGTCATTTATCTTCTGAGGCAACCACTATGCATATTGAGCTACTTCCCAAGAAGTGACTGGACTACTTGTTGATGGAAAGGAAATAATCTTTCTTTTAATCTTTTCTGTCTTTTGTATGCAGGCTTGGCTTTTCTTTATTAAACTGTCTTTATCTCAACCTATGAGTTTTTCATCTTATTTTCTCCCCTCATCCCACCAAAGAGCAGGAGTGAAAGAGTGGCTTGGTGGTTACCTTTCAGTCAGCCAAGATCAATCCACCACAGTGCACTTAACTATGACACAGTTTTTTGATTAAGAATGTAACACTAAAATTTATAGACTGTGATTAGCGTAAGGATGTCCTGAACAGCACTTCCAATGTGCATGAATTATTGTACAGTTACCTCTTCCATCATATTTAAACCTGGATTGGAATATTCTTAACTTTTATGGTGTCTCAGCATACTGCTGATGCAGAAAAGAGCACTTGCACAGAAGAACTTCCTCTTTAAAACTGCTCCTCATGCAGTCTTGCTGAATAAGTGAAAGAAGATATTGTGAGTATGACAATGATCCCGTTCTTACAAAACTATTAATGAGTATTTACTTTGCATAAACTTGCTTACCTTGAAGACAACCTGTGCTTCTATCACAGAGATATTATCCTGGATTGTGTTATTTTGGATTGTATTTTCCACTTAAGCCAGTTAATTTACCATAAATACTACCTGGGTTAAGAGTACACATGCTTAATAAAGAAATAAAACTTAGGTAAACTGGAAAGACGCAGAAATGGCTTAGTGCTAATCTGTGGTAAGATTCCACCTACTTAACGCCCATCAGCAGTTGGACATCTTAGCATGTCCTGGCCCAGAAGCCAGTATTTCCAAGAAACATTGCTTTTTCCCCTTTATTAACCAGAATCAGTAGAGTCATTCATTAAGTGTAAATTAAAGAACTGACATGGGCAGAGGGTTTATGCTGGGTTCTTTTCTTACTTATATTTCAAAACATTTCCTCCAGATTTAATCTCACTGAAACAATTTATAGTTCCTCTCAGAACACCCACTCTTAAGAGAGTAATTCAGCTTCATGGAGTTTCTAAGGTTTTATTTAGTCTCTTCCTATCTTAACATTCCCAGAGTAACCACTTATATTCAAATACTTGGGGCAGATTCTTTACCAGAAACCTGGTTTTCACAGCCAATTCACTATTTACTGTGTTAATTTTATTTTGGCTTTCTGCTCTGAACTGTAATCAACCCCAAATCTTATGAAAATCAAATATCAAAGCAGAATATTTATACCAAAAAATCCTGGGTTTCTTCATAGTGACATTGCATGATGCTAAAAGCTTTCCAGCTAAGAGAAATCTTAATTTCCCCATCCAGAATTCAGAAATAACTTTCCAAGCCACAGGACCATTTTTCACTCATCTGTTGCTATGTATCTTTCATATCTTGGACCTGAAATTAGCTTTCCAATATAACAGGTTCTGCTGTTGAAAGGCTCTGACTGGCTGCGTGTTTCTACTGCTCCTAAAATGCTTTTTCTCTTACTTGTGATGACATCAATCTGGCTGATGACCCATCTGATCAGCTGTTGGGCAGGGAGTCAAGTATCTCTCAGAAAAAATTTCAGACCTGTGGCATGAAGACAGCCAAAAATTAACACTGGCTGAAAGATCTTGTTAAAAGCTTGTTCTTAAGCTCAGTTAAACACCACTCAGGCTTTAGTCAAGCTAAAGCAATTAAGAATTCATGGATGAATACTTCAAATGAATTTCATTTATTGCTCATGCTTTACAATATTTTAATGAGTGGGAGATTAGCTCATAGTCCTTGAAAACTGGTAACTTTGAAAAACTAGGCTGGACTATATAGCTCAATTCACTTCTGGCTGATAACTGTATTTCAATGGGAGTATACTAATAATGTTGCTAGTGTTATGGCAATTATTGTAATAGAAAACCAAAATTAGTTTCTATGGAATCATAGAAAAGTTGTTGTTTACATCATTGGAATTCACTTAGCTTTAAGCTTTACAAATAAATATTAATCATACAATATACTCAGTATGACATAGATTGGAATTTTTGTAATTTCAGGATACCAGGAATAAAACTGAATGACTGAAGTATTTAACCAAAAAAACCCCAACAAAAACCACCAAAAACAAACAAACAAAAAAAAACAAACCCAAAACACCCAACCAAAACCAAAAAAAAAAAAACCCACAACAAAACCCACCACCAAAAAACAAACAAACAAAAAAGGATTGTGAATGTTCCATCCCTGGCAGTGTTCAAGACCAGGTTGGACGAGGCCTTGGGTGATATGATTTAGCGTAAGGTGTCCCTGCCCACGGCAGGGGGGTTGGAACTAGATGATCTTAAGGTCTTTTCCAACAGTAACTACTCTATGATTCTATGATTCTATGAAAAACCACTGACGGCTAAACACCTGTGAGGCACTGAATTTTCTACTTAAATGTGCTTCTGAACATTTACAATTGGTAACCGTTCAAACACTAGAGAATTGAGGGGGAATATATACAAAATAAACATGACAGTTTGTTTTGTTTTGTTTTTTTTTTCTGAATAAGAAATAATAGCTTTCCTGGATGAAATTAATAAACTAATCTTTTTCTCTTGGTCTGACATATGTGGTTAAAAACAGAAAACAATGATTTATTAAAGACCTTCTGAAATTATTGATATATCAAATAGATTTATGTTAAATATTCTTATATAAATTTAAATTACTATCATTAATATTACCAAGTGATGAAGCTGTAATTTCAAGTATCTGGACATAAACTTGTATAAAACAATCTCCTCTCATTTTTTTCTGAATACATGACCTCTTTCAATGAAGCTTCAAGAGATAACATCATATCAAATACATATACTGCATTTAGTGAGATAAATCTGGATTTTAAACATACCTCTGTTACTCCTGCTCCTTTCTAAGTCATAGCATTTGAGAACATGCAGGTCAAAACCTGCTGTACTGGAAGTGCTCACGAAAAATCAATACCCAAGTAACGACTGCAAGAAAACATATTTAAATAGGATTGACTTATTTTTCTTTTCATTGTCTTCTTGGAGTTTGGAAGATATTTTTACTTAGCTAGAAAAACTAATATCCAAGCTAATAAAATACGTATGGAGCCATCCTCAGATGATAAAGGTAAGGAGGTTTGAAACTCACTGAGAAAGTCTCACTCAGGGTGCTGATATGAGTCACTGCTGACAGAAGGAATATATGCAGCTTCTTGCCCTTACACACTTTTATTTATTCAGGTGGGTTTTTTCAGTTGATGTGGTGATTCTTTAAGGTTGACACACTCTGGCCCCACTTCTCGTAGAGGAAAAGAATAAACAGCATCAGGTTGTGCCTACATTAGCAATCTGGTTCAGAGCAGGAGCTTGGTTTTGAAGCCCTGACAATTTGTGTTTACTGACCATGGGGCTGAATTGTCAGGCTGGTTTTGATGCAGAACTAGGGTCTCTCATGGGAAACTAAATTGGGAGTTCTGCTTCAAAAGTACTCTTCACTTTACTGCTTCAGCACTCAATAGCTCTTTGGTCTCTGAACCAGGGTGGGTCATACTCTCCCAAGACCCTCTGAGGTATGTAGCAGAAGGTTCCTGGTCTATCTAGAGGTCTCACAATAACCTGGAAGTTTTCTAAAGCAACTTAAAGGGACAATTCCTGTAAAAGTATTCCTGCTTGTCTGCTGCCAAACTTCATCTTTCTTTTGATTCAGTTATTCCTGTCTCATTCATCTGCTCTCTCCCTTTTTCAGGACCCTTTTTCTTGCTGCCATCTGAACTACTTTATTTTGCTGTCTCTTCTCTAATCTCACTGAACATCATAGTATCCAGATGAACTTTCAATAACATTTAAAATTATTAATTTTCTACTTTTTCCATGTTCCTGTCATGTTGACACTGTTCATTTCACTTCTCAAAAAACTCAGGGAGAAGGAACCTTTGGCATTATTAGGGGTTTTAACCTCAGTGCTGCCTCTGTGTGTGAAAGATGACTGTTTCAAGGTACACAGCACAGAATTCAGCATAATCATGGTGATGTCCTTGAAATCATGTTTTGGAGGTACACACCTGTTCCTTGAAGAGCACTTGAGAGGTCTTTGGCTGTAAGAATAACTCAGAGAGAGCAGCTCATTCATGCTCCTGCACTGGGATGCCAGGGCTATGAAATAGGAGAAACGAGAGGTACACAGTCCTTTTTCTGCAAAAGACACCTGCAAAACCATGTCTTACACCCCTTCCCTGCTATGGCCTGCATCAGCAGCAGGAGCCTGTTTCAGTGCTCACAGCTTCAACACTATCTCAGTGTCCTGTTTGCTATAGTCTTCCATGCATAGGCATGATCAACCATTTAAACACAGACAGGAGTATAGTTCTTGTATAGGCATCGTATATACACAAATAGCACTTATATAAGAATGATCATTTCAAATAGCCTGATCATGCTCTGTCTTGCAGGCTGATCAGACTCAGTGCTCACTAGCAGATTTTACTCATGGGTCCCTCAGGTAGCTTATGGTCCTTTCAGTGCCCAGCTCCTAAACCTATTGAGCTACTCTCCAGCTAGTTTGACTTGAAGTTTGTTAGTGTTCTACACAAAAATGCCTCCAGCAGGTAGTCCAGAAATCACGTTCTACTTTCCCGCTAGTCTAATTTGAAGCATCACAAATGGGTATACAGTCATGCACAGAGTGATGAGGGCAACGACACTAACAGAAAAGTGGTTAGAGTTTAAGAAGAAAAATAGAACAGGATGTGATAATCAGATACAGGGCTTGGTCAAACAAGAGTGCTGACCAGTGTCTGCACAAAGATGTCCCTGTTAAAATAAAAAACAGACCTCACAACAGAGAGAGAAGCAGTCTATAGAGACTGCAGTAGGACACTGAGCAACTTGCAGGACTGTTAGGAGCTTGGGTGTCTGGAAAGCAGAATGATAAAGGCACAGGATACTGTGGGGAGGTGGTAGGAGCTGTTAAAGTGCTTGCTGGAGGCTTTCTGCCTCTGTCGTGCTGCAGAACTGTGCTCCCAGGCAGCAGCTGTTGAGCCAGATGTGGGTGGAAGAAGAAACCAGCCAGATGATGGAGAGATTGATTTCCATAACTCCAGGGTCTAATCAGCCAACTCTGCCTCTGCTTACTGCCTTCCTACCCGTTATCAGTTTTATTCCCTCTTGAGCTGCAGCTGCTGCTCACGTAGTTCCTATGAAGCTTCCTTCCCTTTGCCACCCCCCCGACAGCTCTTCAATGAGCAACAAGCAAATGCATTCTACTCACATCATCCTCTCTATTTCCCATGAGCTGAGTGCAACATCCTATCACCTGACTTCTCCCAGGCTAACTACCCTCACCAAGGCAGGATAACAGTATGCACACTACAGAAGAGAGGCTGTTTCCCAAGGTGTGCGGGTAGCAGCCAAAACCATCATGTAGCATACAGAAAAGGTCAAAAAGAGCTTTGAAAGTCTGAGGACACATGACGAGAGTAATCACACCTGCCTTGAAAAGACTTTGCAGTAAGAGTGAGGGGAGCAAAGCAGGCAAACTTTAATGAGAGGAGGAAGAGAACATGACATCAACCCTTCAGTCTCACTCTTTTTTCTTTTATCCTTGGGAAGCTGACTGATAGGAATTGGGGTTTGCAAGGGTTCACTTGGACAGCCACTGTTTTAAACAAAGGAATGGGCTCCAAGTCAAGTAAAGGAGCAGCATCATCTGGTGGCAGAGGTCCTCTGATGTTTACTTCTGTACCCAGCACAGGATGTTGACCATCCCATGTCCCAGGTAAAATGCTTTCCTGCTAATATGACATAGTATTCTGCCCAGAATCTCCAGCAGACTGGGGCATAACACATGCAGTGGTATGCACTCTCAGTGATAGCTATTTAGGCTGTGTATTTTGTTCTTTTTCTTTATTTGCTTGACAGATGTACTTATTACAGTAGCTTAGCTGAAACATGAAATATAACCTATACTTTTACTTAGAAAGAGGGAAATTCCTGACACACAGATTTAGTTTATATGAATTAATGGCTATAAAGATTTGAATGAGAATCCTACTATAAAGCAAAAATGCAGGTGCTTTTATTTATGAATCCCTCAGTTTTAAAGGAGTGTGTTGCTTCAGACAGGGTGAGTCTATTTTCTTTGTGATGGTTTTGCTTCAACCATTAAGAAATGTGCAGAAACCTCCCCAGCAATATGAAAAAAGCTTGAACAAGGCCCTTTTCTGACAAAACAAGAGTTTCTGAGCGTCTGTTCTATAAATGAAGGATTCTTGTATTGTAGCTTGATATTAGTAGTTGGTGATTCTACATGCAACTGCATCTGCAGTAAAATCATAGATAACTGGCAATTTAATAGTAATCAAAAAAGAAAGAGGGAGATAAGCATTGTTTACTTCTTAATGTTGGGAACTAAATTATCTGTACTGTGCGTATTATCAGCAATTTATATTCCATCTGTAATGTATATGCCTGATTCCCATAGCATAATTAAAAATATTTCATTAATGATAACTGAGGATTTTTTTTTTTAGTCTGTGAAGCATGCAGCAGTTTTTCAGTGAAGTTTTGCATGTAAAAATTTCATTCTTTTCATCATCCTTGTTCTGTATTTCCACAGATCTGAAAAAATCCCCAAGCTTTTTAAGTTTATGGTCAAGGAAGCTAAAACTCATGATAGCTTTTTATCTAAATTGGGCTAGCAATACAGTGTTTCTATGTTTTAAATATAGATTGAACTGGATGCATTTAATCCTAGTGTGTGAGGAGCCAAGATACCAGTTCAGTTGTAAAATGCAAAAACACGGCTTCATTTTCCTTTCCTATTGAGCCATCTTGTGGTTTATAACTGAAATGTACTCTCGAATATGCATTTAACATGGGAAAGTTACTATTTTATATCCTTGGATCTTAACTCAATAGGCTTCCTGCAGCATAAAAAAGACATTGTATGATTCGTATAAATATAAAATAAGGTATAAATTGGAGAGGAAATCATTCTTTAATTTACAGTAAGTGGCTCTCGGTGCTTCAGTATCAGTAAAGAAACTGTGGTAATACATTGCAAATGAGGCCACATATTTTTTACATAAAGAAAATACATGTTAAAAAGTCTGTATTTTTCCAGACATAAGAACTAAAGCTGTATTGTCTTAAATGTATATGGGCTGTCATGAGCAGAGTTTGGAAAACAGGTTATAATGCCAATGTTAAATTCTGTGTGCTTTAGTTATTATAGCCATAGCAATTATAAATTCTACAATGTTCTAAGTAGAATTTCCTATTACTTAGAGTGAGAAAATGTTCAGCTCTGTGATGTGGAGCATTTAAGACATAAACAAAGAAAGAAAAAAGAGATTTCTTTCCTGCACAACAAATATGTTATATGCAAAACACACAAAAGGGAAAGTCACAAGTGAGCACAGACCTATTATATTACTTATAAGGGTTCAGTAAAGGACTGAACTTTTTTCTGGCAAAAAGTAAAAACACTGAAAGTTTTCCAGTAAAAGAGAGGGAGGTCATGCTGTTGCACATTGTAGAGCAAAAGTAATTAATTCAGTCATAAGCCAGCACTGAACAAGTCTCTTTCCTTGTACTAGTGACTCTGTTTAATGGCTAAGCTTTTGAAGTATCAGTTTCTCCATCTGCACAGTGAACCTTCACGCATTATGAAGCAGTATTTTTACAGATTTGGTAAGCCTTTAACAATAGTTGAAACCCGTGTGATATCTGGCATATAATGGCTCAGTAGCAATCCTCTGAAGGGAAGAACAGAGCAGAGAATAGATTTTTTTTAGGAGCTCTCTGGAAGAGCTGAAATTAAAAAGAGAAGTTTGAAACATTTCACCCCATCTTCTTATCTAGGGGACCAGGCTGAAAGACATATCACCATGAATTAATGCTAGTATTGACAGCAGCTTGTTCAGAGTCTTTGCTGAACTGTGATTTCTTGCTTAATTTTGTCAAAGGATGCTGACCAGGCAGCTATCAAAGACATTCAACATCCAACATAAGAATTTAATATGTAAGATTTATGCTGTTAGGCAGAAAGTAGGGAGGAAAAAAAAAAAAGAAGTAAGATGAAACAGGAAGATTTGTACCTTATAGAAGAACAAATCTTGCTGGTTAAGTGAGTCCCTGCTCAGGGACTAGTATTCCAGGAAGAGTGATTCAAAAGAGTATTACTGGTACATCGAGTGTTCATAGAATCATAGGGGCCTACAAGGATGCTAGAGGGGGACTCTTCATTAGGGACTGTACTGACAGGACAAGGGTCAATGGGTTCAAACTTGAACAGGGGAAGTTCAGGTTAGATATAAGGAAGAAGTTCTTTACTGTGAAGGTGGTGAGGCATTGGAATAGGTTGCCCAAAGAAGTGGTAAATGCTCCATCCCTGGCAGTGCTCAAGGCCAGGTTGGACAGGTCTTTGAGTGACCTGGTCTAGTGTGCAGAGTCCCTGCCTATGGCAGGGGAGTTGGAACTGAATGATCTTAAAATCCTTTCCAACTGAAACCATTCTTGATTCTATGATTCTATAAGGTAAGGAATCTACTAGAAAAGAGGCTTAATTCAATATTCAGAATTTAAATACCAGCAAATCAGCAGAAGCCAAGTCACTGTGATGTGCGTGTACATTCATGTACATGTTTATGTGTGTGTGTTAGGCTTTACCAGCACTAGCAGAATGACATGGACCAAAAAATACAGCAGCACAATTGCAGCAGAGAAAATCTTTGCAGAAGAGGCATTAAATTTTCACAGTGATGACTGGACTAAGTCAATCTGAAAAGCAAAAAGGTTTATTAATGCGTGCTAATGAATGTGGCAGAACATTTCTACTGGTAAGAAATAATGTGGGAATAGGAAAGTAATCTGGAAGAGCTCAGACTTTTACATGGCTCAAAAATCTCTTGTAAAAGAGTTTATGGATGAAACTTAGGGCAACTAAATGCATTCCTTAAGAAGACAACTTATATTATCCTTGGAAACAGAGCAGCAATGATTGGATTAAAAAGCATCAGGGCTTTAGCCTCCTAAGAAGAGAGCAACATTGGGTAAACAGAGAACCAATGTTACTGAAGAGGTGTCAGGTGACATCTTCCAAGAAATTCACGTTGAGATATTTGCTTGGCTCAGGATAAACAGTGCTAATGAAACAGAAATAATTTAATTCCTCAAGGTACAAATGAGTAGTTCAGAATGTACTAGATTACAGCAAGGAACAGTAACAACTGAAGATTTAAATAAAGCAGATAATTGTGTAAAAGTGAAAAGTTTTGGATAGACAGAAGACATTACTATATCTGAAGGCTAGAAAGAACATAGCAGTTAAGCAGATTCCTATATTTTAAAGAGAAATCAGTGAAGAAGCATGTAAACTATGGAAAAATGAGCAGAAAGGAACTTTCAGTTTTGCTATGTCAGTATCACAGTCCTTACAGTGTGCTGAGGAACTGTAAGCTCAGCCCTTATTTAATAGGAGCATTGCCATCTGTTTTACAATCATGTATTCCTTCTTGAGTTTCCCTTGTGTTCTAGTATCCCAGTCCTGAATAAAAGCACTTCTGTTCAAGGTGCTGTAGCTCAGGAGATGATAGTAGTTGAGAGTACAAGGTGGAACACATATACTTTGTCCTGTGCTCAGCATTAGCAGTCATTTTTCTCCTTCTTAGTAGCTTAGTGCTTTTGACTTTCAGCCTGGGAAGAGAGCTGATAACACCGATGTTTTTAGCTGTTGCTAAATAATGATTACTGTGATCATGGAGTTTTTGAGTCTTATATTGTGCCAGGGAGGAGGGGAAGCTGGGAGGAAGCAGAGACAGGACACTGGACCCAAACTAACCAAAGGGGTATTCCATACCACAGCACATCATGCCCAGTATATAAACTGGGCAGTTACCCGGAAGGGCTAGATCACTGCTTGGGTAGGACTGGATATCGGTCAGTGGGTGGTGAGCAGTTGTATTCTCTTCCCTTGTTATTTTCCTTATCATTATTATCACTGGTGGTAGCAGCAGTGATTTGTGTTATACCTTAGTTACTGGACTGCTCTTATCTCAACCCATGAGAGTTACATTCTTTTGATTCTCCTCCCCATCCCTTCGGGAGACGGGGAAAGAAAGGGAGGAAAGGGAGTAAGCAAGCAGCTGCATGGTTCTGGGTTGCCGGCTGGGCTTAAACCATGACAACTTAGATACTGAACAACTATTTTGTACAATGAATGCTGATTTCAATATTTAGAAGGGCTATTTCTGAGAGAATATCAGCTTAAAAGTCACCATTCCACATTCACAAAGGTACTGGTATACTAATGTAAACTCACTACTGGGCTCCCATCTAATTTCCCATTTAAAAAAAAAAAAACAAACAACCACCAAAAAAAGCAAAAAGCCTGAACTCTTGGGTAACTCTAGAACAGACCTAAATGCAGAACAGATAGGAAGATAGTTATGAGAAGGCACGAAGGAATGGCTTGATGTATGTTGCCAGCATTTGCTATCTCATACAAATATGTGTGTTTGTGCAGCTCCATTTCTTTGGAGGGCTTCATCAGAAAACCTGAAGTCCATTCATGCAGTTAAGCAAATTACTCATGACTGCTTCAAGGGACCCAATGGTTTAATCCTTTAGAGTTATTTGTGTTTCTGTAGTGTACTTTATATATGTAGATAGCAAGTGTAGTAATTAACTTCAGAAAAAAAAAAAGTTGGAAATGGGAATGACTTACAGATTTCTTTTGCAATTACAAAAACTGTTAGAATACAGAATCTAAGAACATGTTCAAATGTGACATTACATGACTAGTTTTGATAGATATGCATTTTCATACAGCTGGAATAGGTCATGTGCTAATGGGAAATTAGTTGCTTTCTCCTGTTTTAGGAGAATACATGTTCTGACACTACTTCATAGTTATCTTAGCTTAAAATAATATGTTAAAAGATTCAGAAAGGAGGAAAAACCCCAAAATCTTTCAACAAGTCCACCGTTCTCCAGATCGTATTTGACAAGAGGCATGAGAAGACACTTACGACTCCAGTGAAATGACCAGAGAGCAATTAAAGACACAGATGGTGCAGAACATATTTTCTTAAAATTACCTAATAAAACATATGAAGAAAATCCTCACTTCATGAAAATTTATGGAACATTTTACTAGTATTTTACTGCAGATATAAAACTAATTCAGTACAAACTAAATTGACTAGAAAAAAGGAACAGTAAAATCTAAGGAAGTTTAAGATCAATACAATAATAAAAAGCCAGGGTTAGACAAAGAATGATTGTTTTCTATATGAATATTTTTGCATCTGAGCAGAAAATGCTTTTGTTTTATTATTACCTAAATTATGAAGTGTAATAATCAATTTGATAATGGATAGGGTAACCTTACTGCTTTTAGAAATGAAGATGCTCCGGTAGCCGCGACGAATGGGCAGCGGCGGGTGGATGCTTCCTGCAGGGGGCAAACTTGGGCCGTCTCACCGCCTGCGAGCCCGGGCTGAGCTGCTCTGATTTATGGCGGTGTTACACTTCTAGTTCATTTTACTCCATTTTCTCCCATTGTTATTACGACTTCGCTAAGCAGTTGCTTATCTCAGTGGTCTTGAACCAATTCTAAATTATTGGTAACAGACAAAAGGAATGCAAAATGTAAATCTCACTAAAACTGACCCCCAAAAAGACGTAGTGAATCACAACTAAACAGAAAAGCAGAAACCATACAAACCCTCTTTACCCCAACCATGTCATATAGTTTTCCGTATTTTTTTTCTTAGAATGGCAAAGTGCCCATGTTCTCTTTTAGACAGACAAGACCAAAAATGCCACAAGAAAGCTTTTAAGACACTCTATTCCAAGTAAGCTAAAGAAATTTGCAGGTTGATTTGCAGCACTATGAAAACAATAAACCATCCTGAGTTCCCAAACTAGTTTTGGATAGAAGCTCAGTAAATTCCTCTGCACTTTTTACCTCTTAATGCATTGTGCAATATCTACCATTTGGTTCATTGATACAGCACACACATTTTACAGCTGAAATAATAATGAACTAAACTGTGAAGTGTGTTCAATGGGATAACTTAAGTAAAACAATTTTCATTCCAGAGTTTCTCATGATGTCTCAGCATAACCACATGGTATAGTTATGAGCCTTCCTCAAGATTCATCCAATCTGAAGCCTAAAAATAATTGAATTGAAAATATTACTGTTGATATTGGTACTCCATATTTGTCACTAAGCAGTGTTTAAGAGGACATCTTAATATTCACCAGTCATGCTGGGTAACAAGAAATTTCCCTCTGGACTGAGTCCAAAGTGAGTAAGCATTCCTGTGTTACCATGTAAGCCTCCCTGCAAAAGTATGAACTGTGAGTACCAGAGATTTATTCTATTTTAGAGAATGCACACAGGATTTTATATTTACACTGTACAAACCTGAGTTTTATGTAAGTGAGACAGGTTTTTTATAAGAATACACTCTTTTACCAGATTTGTGGCACACCTGGCTTTTCTAGTAAAAACCCAATCAATATTAAAAAAAAACAACCAACAACCAAACAAGCCAACACCCCCACCCTGCTCCCCCAAACAAACCCAAAACACAAACCTCAAGCATTTCTGTGGAACTTGACTAAAGCTAGAATTAAAGAGTCCCAGAAACCAAAACACTGCTAAAGGGTTTAATCTAGGTTTAAGAGAGATATAACTATAGAAACACAACCTGGGATGTGCACAATCCCTAACTCCAAGAAATGTACATGAAGATTCATAGCGTCTGCCTGTTAGTTACCATTAGTCATCCTCTTAGTCACCCTTTCTTTTATTATTAATATAGAAAATGATGTGTCTGGGAATAATTTGAGTATTGTATGTGTTTTGTCATTCTTTTGGTCTCTGGTAAGATAAGCAGAACCTCTCACATCTTTTTTTGGGTGAAAGAAAAGGGACCAGATACCACAGCGTAGATTCAGCATGTTCCACAATGTTGAGCTTTAAGGTTCTGTAGTATTTGACTGGGCTAGCAGAACTGAAGCCACTCTAACAACACCTCAGAGTTTCATGCTGCGAGGGGGTTGATAGAAATGCAGCACTATATTTCTTTCCTGAAGCATAAACTGTGAATTTCCACGTAGGATGCCACTACTCAAGGGGAAAAATGCACAAAACTAAGTCTTCCTTATAACGCAAATGGAACTGACGCGCATGTCACCAAATGGGTAAATATTGAAATGCATACAGAGTATTCTGAAATGTCTAATTCTGACAGAGAATTTTTCTGGAAGAGGTGAGAGAAATGTTTTCAAAAGTGCCTGTTTTTGAGTGAGAGCTGAAAATCTTCACCACCACCACCACCCCACCCCCTCCCATCTTTTATAGAAGAGAAAAATGTCCCAGAAAACCTGCCATGAAGAATTCCATTGTGTTGCTATTTCCTCCCGCCAAACCCCTTGCACTTCATTTCATAGAGCAAGATGTTCATCAGGGAGAAAGTGACTGTAACATCCCCAGAAACAACTGAAGCATTTGGAAGTTAAGAAGACCAGTTTTAATCAAGCATCAAGAGATTTAGAAGCAAATGCCACCCCTTCTGTAAGTGAGCCATACATGGGTCTCCTATATAAAACATATATATAAACCACCCAGCCCTGAAAAATTTCACCTTGGCTTTGATTGCTGCAACATGAAATCCAAATGGAAACAACAAGTGTGAGATACCTGTCAGGGCTCAGGTGCCAATTAGCTTGGTCTTAGAAGCTCACTTTAGAAACGTCAGCAGCAGAAACACAGGAAGCTTTAAGTTTAGGATCAGGAAGTGTAGATTTTAAGATTTGTGTTTAAGCAGTGGTGACTGAAGTAATCCAGTGTAGTATTTAAATTAGAAGTCCCTTGGTGGTTCTAACCATAATGGAGCTGCTGAAACTGGAAAATTTGTGCTAAGAAGACTTTTATGCCTCCAAACATACACAATACAGCTTGTTACAGTAATTACTGAAATTACTCCTTGAAATGACAGTAGCACCCTAACTCACAGTGTTGCTAAAATGCAGTCAACTCCCCATGTTACCGGCATGCATGTCACAGCACAATATGCAGACTGAGACACCCCGTTTTGCTCTTCTATCCATACCTTTACTCTTTCCATTTCCTTCTGTCTTCTACCTCCACAACCAAATAGCAAGCAACCAACAATATGATGGCAGCCTTCCTCCCTACTTGAAAATTTCCAAAAAGTAATATAAGATCCATAACCTCAAATCTGAACATTTACATTCAAAAGCTTAAATTCAGCACCTTCTTTTGATTAGGCCAAGCTGGTTGTAAGGGTTGTCTAAGGATATTGCACTGCTTGGGACTCCTACATCTTGCCATTAAACCAGGTTTATTAAATCAAACTGCATTTACTCATTTATAATTCTATTCCTATAATCTTCAAAAAACATTTCTCTGAGGCTTTCCTTTGATATCTATCAAAAGGTGTGGTCTATTCCACTTAAAAAATGGAACAGTAAAACGGATGGCAAGAGCAGGAAGACATAATCATTGTCACTCTATTTTAAAATGAGGGCAGACCTTTCTGGTTATTAAGTCAGAGCAAAAGAATAGCTGTTAGAGAGTTTAAATTTAAAAAAAAACTAAAAACCTACTTGAATGAATTCCAGTGAAGATAAGAGAAGTACAAATGATAGATTCCATTATAAATCTTGTAATAACTTAAAATTGATTAGTTTTTGAAGACTGATGGATAACTACAAAGCATTACTATTATAAAGCAAAGTGCAATTTTTTGATACCATGCAACTGGTATCAAAACTGGTAATTTCTTCCTTTTTTACAATATTCACAGCAGAAATAGAGATATCTGTCATTCATGAGAAATGTGTCTAATTCTGAAAGTGATATTGTTAGTCATGTCAAGTTTTAATAGAAACAGTGAAATAATGATTTGGAAATAGGGGGAACCAGGATCAGAAGGAATGACTCAGACATGCAAGGTCTTCATCTACGAAGAATCTCAATTGCAGTAGGTCAAGCAAAGGAAATTCAGCTGCAAATATGAAGCTTAATATGAATATATCCAATGACATATAGGAGAAAAAGCCCATATAGGTAAACCACAATTCAGTCATGAGCTCCTAAGCAGACTGTTTAGTCTCCTCCTTGCGATTGTTCACAACCTGGCGACTGAGAAGAATTTATGGCTCAGTAGTTAGAAACTAGACCATGGAAAATGTATACTGGCTTTAAAGGGTAAGACAGAGCCTCAGAAAACATGTGTGATCTCAAGTTATCTTTTACCAAACAATGAATAAAATATTACATTAGAATAATACTATTTAAAATCCAATTTTGAACTCAAAGCAATTCCATTTAGGAGAACATTCTTTCTCTGATTATGATATTTTAACAAAGCCAGCACAATTTAGGTAGTTGAACGATTTTATTAAAGTCCAATATCACAAAACAGTTAACTTCTTTCTACTTTTTATTTTCTCAAAGAAATAAATTTCAGAAGAATTAAATTATCTTTTATGTGTTGAATTTTTAGATTGTAGCAAATCCTAGCTTTTTTTCTAGCCATCTATCAGGCTTCAGATAGGTACAAAGATAGTCAGATACATAGATGAATATGGAAGGTCTCTGGCACACTATATGATGAAAGTGATTATGGCAAGTCCTCATGAGAACCAAAATGTAACAGGGTAATGCACTGTACCAGTTGTAATTATGTAAAGATGTGTGGTGACAACACAGATGCTAAGTTCACTGCCTCATAAGAACATCACCCCCATCCAGACTTCAGATGGAGTTTTCCCTTCTCTGACAATGCAGTTAAGAATGAATGCTAGGAAAATCATTGATTAAATTTAAATTTCCTGACAGGAAATGAATGAATTCATTTAAGAAGGAAAGTAAATTACCAATGATTTCTGACTGATTTTTTTGTAAATCAGTAACAAATGTGAATTTGACAGATTTCCAGTGGAGCTGCAATAATGTGGAGAAGGAAACAGAAGAATGTGACTGAGCTGCACATAGTTAGCATTGATAAATCCTTTTAGGTAGAATATGGCACATCTGGGAGAGTTTACATTTTCCAGATGAGGCAATGAAAGGTGGAAGGGTAGAAAAAGACCTTAGACCATATCAAATGGGGTGGACAGAGTGAAGAGGTGTCTCTTGAATCCTTTTATTATATATTTTGTTCAGGCAACATAATAAAATAGGTTAAAAAACAGAAAATAATCTGCTAATGGAGAGATTGAAATCTTGTTCTGTCAAACTGCTACTGTTAGGTGAAGAAAATGGTTAAGTTTTACAGCAAGGTTTCCTCTGCAACATTCATTAGCGATTTTCCTTTTTGATTCCTTATTTATTTAGTCTCCAGATTTACTACCTCAGCAGTCTGATTCTGAAGATATAGCAGAATTTTCCATATGGGTTATAGAGCTATTATCAATTCCAAACATTATACTCATAGTTAAACTAATTTTGAAAACATGATGGAATAACATATGAGCCTAGCTAATGAAACAATCTTGGGGAACGAGAGTTATGAACGTAGAAATTAAGGCTCTATTACAGATGGGTAATACTTAGCTATAGACCAGTTGGAAAAAAAACATCAACAAATTCTTTAGGATCTTTTGCAGATGAAGAAAGCAATTAATTCTCAGCAGAAAGTGATTTTGACAGATGCCATAATATGCAGGTAGCATTAAAGGTTAGTGAATAATTTAAATGTCAATCTAGACAACTGATAAATACATTTGAAAATAGAAAATTTGTATCAAAAAATGTACAGTTTGTTTCATTTTTCATCCTGAATCTTTGGAAATAACAGTAATAGTCCTAACATGACCTTAGCAGGAATAAAAAATTGCTTATGGGGAAAAATGTAATTCATTCATTAATTCTGAAGCCTTGCTGTGATAAATTAAATTACATAACAGACCTCAGCGCAGTCTTGCATGGTTTTAGTTTCTTGAAGTGTGATGTAATCTATCTTTTTAAGTGTTTTTGAACATGAAAGAGGGAGTTCTTAGGAGTGTAAGGATTTTACCAGAACAGGGCAAGAATATCTGTACTCAGGAGTATACTTTGAACAGATGCCACCCAGAAACTTCAATAGGAACATTAACCTTAACATAATGCACAGAATCGTCCAATTCTGGATGATGAAAATAAATTTCTTCTTGATTCTAAATGATGATCACTTTATTTCTCAAGGTATTAGGGTTGATTGGTTTGTATTGTTTGCCATTAGCTGAAGTTTAATTGAAGAGAGAAGACCCATTTTGCCTATTAATGATGTTTATATTCTCATTTTAATTACTCCAGCTTCATTCTAAAGTAACTCTTTCATGATGAATGCATTGCTCAGCCTTTCAATTTATATAAATGGGTATGAAGTCAAGGGTCAACTTGCAAGATTTAATCTGCCTTCAGAGTGAAGGCAAAATTATATTGAAGTTAATTCCAGCACCAGTGGATTTTACATTTTATATTTTATTTAGACAACACCTTCACTCTAAAACACCAGGATATGATAAATGGGGAGCATACAGAGAAATAGAAGAAGTAATCAACTAAAGAAATAGCAACAAGCTATCAGGTGCTTGCATAGAAAAGAAATGAAAAACCATCAGGAAAACTTGTGCTAAACATTTCTAAACCAGTAAGAGAGAAAAATTTTAAATAAAAATGAAGGATAAAGTTTGGGGAATCACCTGGAAAAAGTCCTCCTTGAAAAAAGTTCCATTTGTGGAAAGCAACACTACACAGAGCATAACAAATAAAAACATTCATTGAAAAAATTCATATATTCTTCACTGTCTGTGATTAGTAAAATCTCACCTTGCCAGGGAGAAATAATTGCGTTGGTCAAGAGGAATATTTGCAAACTGAATGTTTGCATCTTAAACACTGTTTGCATGAAGACACGAGTATTAAATACTGACAAGGCAAGAAAAATACTGAATTTCTTAGAATACTAGAGCAAGAGAATCTGCCATTCTCCATTACCATACCTGCAAGTTATCAGCTGCAACTATCAGGGAGAAGTTGTCAATCAACTCTATTGCAAGGATGAAAGAGTAGATGGTACAGTTTAATTTTATTATGGAAATTGATTTGCATCTTTTATATGTCTTGATTGAAAACTTTCCAGGTAATGGCATTGAAGAATACTCATAAAACTGCCATGACTGTGGTAATAACTATTATTATGATCGAATTTAATAATAAAAAAACCTGCCTGCAAGATGGGCAATATGAATAATTCATGTACAGTGTTGCTTAAAATATGATAGAGAGCAAAAGACTTGTAGGAAAATTCTTAATGTATCCAGACAGGGATGATAATTGGTTTTTGCAACTAAATGAGTACTTCATGTACAAGACAGCACTAACAAGGCAGGAGAAGAAATTTACACATTGGGGAGACAATTTCATTTATCTGGTTACAGCAGGAGAAGCGGAATAAATGGTTTTCTTTAAAGGAATTGACAGAAAACGCACATCCTGATAGTAATTAATTTTGTTTACAACTAGAGAACAGCATAATATGAGACACAATAGCAACTTTTCAATATGTAATAACATATGTACCGGGTGCTTATGTAGACTTTACTTGTGCTACTAATTAAATACATGCAAACACTGACCAGATCTCTTCCAGTGCTTTTAGTTTCAAGAATAAGCATGAGTCCAGCATAATGAGAACTGTTTCACAATTACACTTTATTTAATTTTGTTTGATATCTTTCAAGTATACAGTATGAGATAAGCTGTGTTTCCTGCTTTTATTGCCTGCCGTCTGGTGGAAAAAAACATGC
Source organism: Pezoporus wallicus (assembly GCF_028554395.1). Taxonomy (NCBI): domain Eukaryota; kingdom Metazoa; phylum Chordata; class Aves; order Psittaciformes; family Psittacidae; genus Pezoporus; species Pezoporus wallicus. Next base: position 5,494,426 of record NW_026635157.1, read on the forward strand.
AATAGCATGGTGTTCAAAGCCAGGTTAGACGAAACCTTGGATGAGGTGGTTTAATATGAGGTGCCCCTGCCCATGGCAGGGGGGTTGGAACTAGATGATCTTAAGGTCCTTTCCAACCCTAACTATTCTATGATTCTATGAAAAAGAGACAAATAACTAAGACTATTTTAGTGGTAAGGTCTGAAGTCACAGTGAATAAAAGTTCATCAAGGATGTTACCTTCAGGAACAGAAAGCCACGCAAGAGCTTATCTCTCTACCTTTTCCCAAAGGCATTGATTAGTTTTCAGAGTGGCTACCTCACTCATCAATATGACAAGTAGAATTTCTATATGCAAATGTCTGTGATGTCTCTCCAGAGCAAGAGAAGCTTGAGAGTAAGCTAAACTCACAAGCAGCAGTTTACACCCTCTAGATTGAGCAGCTAAAGGTGGGTTGTTATCTCTTGTTTGCCCAGATTTCTTCAGTACTGAACACACATCAGAAAGACCTAAACACAAGAAACCAAACCAAACCAACCAACCAACCAACCAACCAAAAAAAAATCAAAACAAAGCACCCAAAATTTATTATAAAAATTGTCAGAAAATATGTATGTTTGAGAAAATACTTCTGTGACAAGAATGTTTCTACTGAGGTTAGTATAGCCTTTTTTGTAATACTTTGATTTTTTCCTTTCTGATGTTAAGGTGTAGAAGCTTCAGTGTTTGACTGCCAAACAACTATCCCATTTCTTGTTCTGGTGTCTATTTATAATCAGGGCTAGGCATACATAAGAAAACATAGAAAGTTATATGTACTTGTATGTAGCTGTGTGGAAGGGAACATATTTTGTTCAGAGTACACCACACTCTCAAATTATTAAAAACAAACGAAAAAAAATTTCCCTCCTCTTCCAATGCATAAACCTCCCCATTTGCAGTAATATACCAAAATCAGTTACGTAGCCTACGCAAGCCACTTGGGAGATGGATTTAGTCAAAATCCCTGTTAATACATTCTGCTTTACCTATTTCTAATTCTCTCTTACTTGAACGTGAGATCAACCCTCTTTGCTCTGGCTTGCCACCAGGGTCTCCGATCGATGTTGGTAAAACAAGATGACAATAAAGAAGGCCTTGAAAGCTACTGCGGAGAACTGTGGGAAAATAAAAACAAAACAAAGCAAAACAAAACAAAACAAAAATGAAACTATATTCTTTTGTTACGACTATGGCCTTTGCCTCTGTGTGTTTGTTTATGATGGATTACTTGCTATAGAGATTAGATCTAAAGGGAGTTATACTTTGAGAAGCTACGCAAAAATCTAGTTAAGAGACATCTCAACAAGTGCTAAAATACAGTAGCCTGGTTAACATTCTTTTGGTTGTTTTGCTAAGATCCAGATCTGGAAATGATAAAACCCCTAGAACCTCTTTATCAGTTAAAAAAATGTGCCCTATGAGGTAGCTCACTGATGACTCAGAAAAAAGATCAGAGCTTGAAAACTGCAGATCGATTTCTAAGAAATCCAGGGGCCTGAAGAGAGTGTTGACCAGAGTCCAGGGGAGAGATCAAAACACATAACTGATAGCTGCAGACACTTACTGATGTTTGCCTGGCTGTCAAGAGTGGGCTGTGGGCTGGATAGGTGCAAGGAGAGGTGGCACCGCAGGTCTGGTTAGGAGTCACAGCTGATGCAGCTGCCAAGCTCACAGCAGCCTGTTATCTCTGATAACAATAGAGGCCAGTATCCCAAAAAGCATCTAGGTTCTAGATCACTGTCTTAGTGAAAAATCCCTATATACCTGATCTCAAATCAACAAGTTACTGTAGAGGTGACCAGAGCAAACAGTAGCAGACTGCAGAGCTCCATGTGTGATCAACACCTCCACATGAGCAACTTACAATTTACACTTTCAGGAGCCTCTCAAAAGTCACTTCACCATGGGAAGTGTCCAAGTACAGTTGAGCACCTTAGGTTTTGTGTGTGCATGCTGGAGATTACTTATGCACAGCTATAAATGAACATGTTTCATGTTGAATAATCAGTAATAAATCTTAGCTGACTGAGTTATCAAATTGAACAATTTTTTTAAGTGACTCGTGGGCCAAACACAAGTATTTTAAGTGGATAGATTGCATTAACCAGAGTCAACATCATTGCCAAAAGATATTGCTGATATTTGTTGCACTTTTCTCCAGGTTTAAAGTCCAGAAGGAACTCCAAACCTGCTTTCAGAATGCAAATCTTTGCTATCAAAACTATAAACTTTTTCAGAATCTGGTTTTATCAGAAAGAATTCGACATTCTTTAAGCAAAAGGGAAATCTGAACAACATCAGGTATCACATGTTCTGTTATTCAAATGCAAAAGTGGTAGGCAATTTTCATGAGTCAGGTGGACTTTCAAGAAAGCTTTAGGGATGTGCTCAGACTGTTTGAACAGGCTCTTGCAGGGCTAGAAGCGTAAGCAATTTGTCTGAGCCAAAGCAATTCTAACTTTTCTCTAGCTGAGTGACTACAGTTTACTTAAAACACATTCTTGTAAATAGTGTTTCTGTTCCTAAAACACTTACAGAACTTTAGTTTGAAGTCTGACTTCATAATCTTGTTTCCCTTGGCTATTTCTAAACCTAACTATGGTGAAGACAATCCTATTTTTTGGGGTCAAAAATAGAATCAGGACATTATGCGGATTATGTAGTAAAACTCTTTCCATCTTTGTTAATTACATTAGAAAAATTAATATCAGAAAAAGCGAAAATTACATATCAAAAGATTATACGAAAACCTATTCTACTTCATCAACACAGTATCCAGAATTGCTGCTTCTGCATTTTATTGAGTTGTAAGGATGTACTGGAAGTTTTAGCAATACAGGTTAAAAATCTTATTTATTGTTGTGGTCTAAACCCAGCCAATAACTCAGAACCATGCAGCTGTTGCTCATTAACCCCCTTTCTCCCTCCCTCCATGAGTGGAGGGATGGGGAGGAGAATCCAAAGAATGTAACTCTCACGGGTTGAGATAAGAGCAGTCCAGTAACTAACGTATAACACAAACCATTACTGCTACCACCAGTAATAATAATGATAAGGGAAATAACAAGAGGAGAGAATACAACTGCTCACCACCTGCCGACCGATACACAGCTCAACCTTATCAGCGATCTAGCCCTTCTGGGTAACTGCCTCCAGTTTATATACTGGGCATGACGTGCTGTGGTATGGAATACCTCTTTGTCTAGTTTGGGTCAGGTGTCCTGTCTCTGCTTCCTCCCAGCTTCCCCTCCTCCCTGGCAGAGCATGAGACTCAAAAACTCTGTGATCGAAGTAATCACAATTTAGCAACAACTAAAACCATTGGTGTTATCAGCTCTCTTCCCAGGCTGAAAGTCAAAAACACAGCACTGCACCAGCTACTAAGAAGGTGAAAAATGACTGCTACTGCTGAACCTAGGACATTTATATAAGCCTTAATACTTAGAATGAATGTTCCCTTGTGCTTACAAGTTGGACATTCATGTTGCATTTTGGGAGACAGAGTGACCAACCATTTATCTCCCGATTTACACTTCAGAGTAGGTTTCCCTTACATATCAAATCTGAATGCCATGAAAAATGGGAAGGACAATTCTTATTGCGAAGCCAAACTGGGTGGTGAGCATTATGAGAAAAAGCTTCCAGGTCATGAGTTTGCTATGCCAAGGGTTTACAGAAAGGAAAAAGTGATGGGCTGTCACCCTGTCTCATTTCAAAGGTCTGCAGATGAAATTCAGTATTTTTTTCAATCCTTTATTCTCTACTTTCAAACTTTTTCATGTTTCAGAGAAGGGCAAGATGTTCTTTCAAAAGAAAGAAACATGGATGTCAACTGAGATTATATGATGTATGACAGTTGCTCTGTGGCAATGCGTTAATGGTCTTATTTCATGCCCCTGGATATTTCCTGCATTGAAAGTTACTACACACACCGCTTCATGTGTGTGTTACTACACACACAGCTTCATATTATATGTAATAAAAAAAAGGTGAACATTTTGGCATTCAGAAATGCCATTTCTTTGCAACCAGTATGTACTGCATGAAAATACAGGACAGATGAAGGAAGCCAACATGAAAAGAGAGACCATGGCTTAGTAATTTTGGAATTCAGCAAGACGAAAAAGAGACTAATGCACTGGTCCCTGAGTTTAAAAGAGGAAGTTTGACACCTGACTGTTTGGGAAACAGGTTGGGGGAGAAACAAAGTGATGGACAGGAATGAAAATTGTTTGCTTTCTCTCAAAGGATCCAGGACATCTTATGCTTATTTCAGCTGGGATCAAATTAAAACAAACAATATATAAACTTTCAGCGTATCTCACAAAGTTGATTTTACATCTAACAAATTTTAGCTGTAAGATGATTGACAGTACAGACACTAAAAACGAAATAAATGAGCATTGTAATACAGCACACTTGGATGAGTCATTAGCTAAAAGGGATAGAGTCTGAAATTTCTTCAGCTCAGAAACACAGGTCTGTACTGTTCAATCTAAAAAAATCCTTCCTCGGTCAAAGTCAGCAACTATTGAACTCTCTCCTGAATGCCAGTAGGAATGAGTTTAAGTTACTCATAAACACATATAAAACACATGGGTGGTCTGCTTTGAAGTGTCAGTGCCTTAGATTTAATATGCTAATAATTTATGCATAAAACACAGGTTGCATTGAAGGAAAAATCCAATATTGTCAGTTACCATGACAACCAGTGTGCTAGCAGATTACATTGTCTCACATCAGATGGTTGCCAAGGTTGTGACCTATTTCTTAGTTCTAATCATTTCATTTGAAGAATTTGGAAACGCTACCTGGAACATAAAGGATAAAATATTGCACATGATTAGGATAGTCCTTATGTATGAAAGACTAGACTTATAAACTGAAAAGGAGATATAAAGTAATAATGCCAAGAGTGAAGGAATGGCTGAGGTGAGTAGCTCGAGAGAGGACGCCTTCAACACCGGATCGGGGGTAGATCAGCGTCCAGGAGCCTCAACTCAGAGCCACAAGAGCCACCGACGGAGCCTCAAGTCCTCGACAGGACCTGCCCAGGAGCCGGCAGCTCAGCTGACGAGAGCGAGCAGCTGACTCACACGGGGCGGAGCCTGGAGCAGCGGCACCAGCCCTGACTGGGTAAAAACCTGCCCAGGGAGAGCGGGGAACAAAGCGGGTCGAGGCGGTTTGCGCGGCAGTTCGAGCAGGCAGGGGAGCGGGATGGTGAGCACTCGCCGTATGACCAGGGCAGCGTAGGCACCCAGACAGAGCCGGTGAGAGGGGAGGCTGCAGTGCAGAGCTCGGGGTGTAGAGAGGAGAGTGCCTGCACTGGTCTGGTGAGGGGAGGGTGCACAATGGGCAGGGCTGCACTCGGTGCTCCCTGGTGGAGGTCCTCCTGCAGCAGGGGCTGAGCTGCGGGATGCTGTTAATAGGCTGCGAGATGTCAGGGAAGCTGAGGGGAAGCAGGAGTGCGTGCTCCTGGCCCAAACTGTGCAGGGGCCTCGAGCTTCACCTCTACCTCATGAAGGAAAGAAGGAGGCCGTTAACCCGGGAAGCTGGGAATTAGTGACCAAAAAAAAAAAAAAAACAAACAACAAAAACCCACAACAAAAAAAAAAGGAGGAAAAGGACAATAAAAAGTAAGGGGCTTCCCCCTAAATCTGTTGTCCCCACCCAGAACCGCTTTGCTGTCCTGCAGGGGGCTGATGAAGAAATGCACTTGAGCCAGAAACAGCCGGCTGATGCCCTGGTAAAGAAGATCTCTACTGGTGCTGCTAGGAAAAAGCAGCGGGTCGTAGCAGTAGGGGACTCTACACTGAAAGGGATAGAAGCATTCATCTGCTGGCCAGACCCCGTCTCAAGGGAGGTGTGTTGCCTACCAGGGGCACAGATCAGGGATGTGGCAGAGAGGCTGCCTGCTTTAGTAAGTCCCACGGACTATTACCCACTCCTGGTGATACATGTGGGTGCTAGGGATATAGATAGTAGTAGCCTGGGGAACATAGAGAAGGACTACAGAGCCCTGGGAGAGGTGGTTAGGGGCTGTGGAGCTCAGGTGGTCTTTCCATCAATTCTCCAGGGTACAGGGGAGGACATAAAAAAAAGCTACGAGGATTAGCCAGGTTAATAAATGGTTAAAAGGGTGGTGTCATAATCAGGGGTTTGGGGTGTCTTGAACAGGGGACCCAAGCTTGTAGGTCAGGTCTAGTGGGGACTGGTAGAGCTGGTCTGATAAGGAAGGGAAAGAGCAGTTTTGGTAGGAGGCTTGCCAGACTGGTCAAGGAGGCTTTAAACTAGTTGTGCTTGGGGAGGGGGGGCATCATTCCATCCCAACAACCCCGGTCAGTTGCCAGCACCTATAATAAATGCTCGGAGCAATGTAGAGATATCCCAGCCGCTCCAGCCAATGAGCCGGCTTCATTTGGAGCTGGGCTCAGATGCCTCTATACAAATGCCTGTAGCATGGGGAACAAACAGGAGGAATTAGAGATGTGTGCACGTCTATGGGGGTATGATATAATAGGCATCACAGAAACATGGAGGGATGGCTTCTATGACTGGAGTGTTAGAATGGAAGGTTACAGGCTTTTTAGAAAAGACAGGCCTGGCAGGCAGGGAGGGGGAGTTGCCCTTTATGTTAGGGATAGGCTGGAGAGTATGGAACTGTGTCTGGGGACAGGTGAGCAGTCCACAGAGAGTTTGTGGGTCAGGGTTAAAGGGAATATAGCTATGGGAGACATTACAGTGGGGATCTGTTACAGACCGCCTGATCAAGGAGAACCTGTGGATGAAGCACTCTATAGACAGATAGGAAAAGCCTCATGCTCACAGGCCCTTGTTCTCACTGGTGACTTCAACCACCCTGACACCTGTTGGAAGGATGGTAGGGCCCGGCACAAGCAATCCAGGAGGTTCCTCGATTGTGTGGAAGACAACTTCCTTCTGCAAGTAATAGAGGAGCTGACAAGGAGAGGCGCCATGCTTGACCTTGAGCTCACCAACAGGGAAGGGCTCATTGGAAATGTGACGCTCCAGGGCAGCCTTGGATGCAGTGATCATGAGATGGTTGAATTTGAGATCCTCAGGACAGTGAGAAGAGCGTGCAGCAAGCTCACTGCCCTGGACTTCAAAAGAGCAGACTTTGGCCTCTTCAGGAACCTGCTTAGGAAGGTTCCATGGGATATAGCCCTAGAGGGCAGGGGGGCCCAAGACTGTTGGTTGCTATTCAAGGATCACCTGCTACAAGCTCAGGAGTGTTGCATCCCAACTAGAAGGAAGTGCAGCAGGAGGGCCAGGAGATCTCCTTGGATAGAAAAGGAGCTCCTGAGGGAAATTCAAATGAAAAAAAGAGGCTTATAAAAAGTGGAAGCAAGGACAGGTGGCCTGAGAAGAGTACAGGGATGTTGTCTGGGAAGCTAGGGACCAGGTTAGGAAAGCTAAGGCCGAGTTAGAATTAAACTTGGCTAGGGGTATTAAGAATAACAGGAAGGGATTCTATAGATACATTGCAAATAAAAAACTGCCTAGGGAGAACGTGAGCCCCCTCAGGAAGCTCTCAGGAGAACTGGCTACACAGGATTTGGAGAAGGCTGAGGTTCTGAATAACTTCTTTGCCTCAGTTTTCACTGCCAAAGGCTCTGACCAAACCACCCAAGTCTTGGAAGGCAGACGCAAGGACTGTGAGAATGAAGACCTTGCGCCCACTGTAGGAGAGGAACTGGTTCGAGACCATCTTAAAAATCTGAACGTGCACAAGTCCATGGGTCCTGATGAGATCCATCCACGGGTCCTGAAGGAGCTGGCAAATGAAGTTACTAAGTCACTGTCCATCATATTTGAGAAATCATGGCAGTCAGGTGAAGTTCCCGACAGCTGGAAAAAAGGATATATAACTCCCATTTTCAAGAAGGGGAAAATGAATGACCCGGGGTATTACAGACCAGTCAGCCTCACCTCTGTGCCTGGCAAAATCTTGGAGCAGATTCTCCTGGAAGGCATGCTAAGGCACATGAAAAACAGCAAGGTGCTTGGTGACAGCCAGCATGGCTTCACTAAGGGGAAATCCTGCCTGTCCAATCTGGTGGCCTTCTATGATGGGGCTACAGAACTGATGGACAGGGGTAGAGCAGTTGATGTCATCTACCTGGACTTGTGTAAAGCGTTTGACACTGTCCCACACGACATCCTTGTCTCTAAATTGGAGAGACATGAATTTGATAGGTGGACCACTCCGTGGATAAAGAACTGGCTGGATGGCCACACACAGAGAGTTATGGTCAATGGCTCAATGTCCAGCTATAACAAGTGGTGTCCCTCAGGGATCGGTGTTGAGACTGTTCTTGTATAACATCTTTGTTGCTGACACGGACAGTGGGATTGAGTGCGCCCTCAGCAAGTTTGCCGATGACACCAAGCTGTATGATTCGGTTGATACCCTGGAGGGAAGGAATGCCATCCAGTGGAACCTTGACACACCTGTAAGGTGGGCTGATGCCAACCTCATGAAGTTTAACCATACCAAGTGCAAGGTCCTACACCTGGGTTGGAGCAATCCCAGGCACAGCTACAGGTTGGGCAGAGAAGAGATTCAGAGCAGTCCTGTGGAGAAGGACTTGGGGCTGTTGGTTGATGAGAAAATGAACATGAGCCAGCTGCAGTGTGCACTCGCAGCCCAGAAAGCCAACCGTATCCTGGGCTGCATCAAAAGGAGCGTGACCAGCAGGTCAAAGGAGGTGATCCTGCCCCTCTACTCTGCTCTTGTGAGACCTCACCTGGTGTGTTGTGTGCAGTTCTGGTGCCCTCAACATCAAAAGGACATGGAACTGTTGGAACAAGTCCAGAGAAGGGCCATGAGGTTGATCAGGGGACTGGAGCACCTCCCTTATGAAGACAGGCTGAGGATGTTGGGGCTGTTCAGCCTGGAGAAGAGAAGGCTGCGTGGAGACCTCATAGCAGCCTTCCAGTACCTGAAAGGGGCCTATAAGGATGCTGGGGAGGGACTCTTCATTAGGGACTGTAGTGATAGGACAAGGGTTAATGGGTTAAAACTTAAACAGGGGAAGTTTAGGTTGAATATAAGAAGGAAATTCTTTGCTATTAGGGTGGTGAGGCACTGGAAAGTGTTGCCCAGAGAGGTTGTGAATGCTCCATCCCTGGCAGTGTTCAAGACCAGGTTGGACAAGGCCTTGGGTGCTATGATTTAGCTTGAGGTGTCCCTGCCTATGGCAGGCGGGTTGGAACTAGATGTTCTTGAGGTCCCTTCCAGCCCTAGCTATTTGTCGTGGTTTAAACCCTAGCCAGGCAGCTTGTTCACTCACTCCCTGTGAGTTGTGCCGGTCTTGAGAGCAATCGAGGCACCCCCCCACCCCCCACCCCCCCCCGGGGCTCTCCCCTTCCCCGCTCCTGGAGGAATGGGGAGGAGAATCAAAAGAGTGCAACTCTTACGGGTTGAGACAAGAACAGTCCAGCAACCAATGTACAACACAAATCATCACCGCTACTATCAACTACAACAATGATAAGAGAAAATAACAAGGGAAGATAATACAATACCACTGGCCAAGAAACGAGTCGGACCCAGAAGCCCCAGTGTCCTTCCGGGTAATTCCCAGTTCCCCCCCACCCCGGGCATGACGTGCTGTGGTATGGAATACCTCTTTGGCTAGTTTGGGTCAGGTGTCCTGTCTCTGCTTTCTCCCGGCTTCCCCTCCTCCCTGGCAGAGCATGAGCCTCACAAAGTCCTTGCTCAAGGTAAACATCACTTAGCAACAACCGAAAACATCGGTATCACCAGCACTGTTCCCAGGCTGGATGTCAAAACACAGCACTGCACCAGCTACCAAGAAGGAGAAAAATGACTGCTTCTGCTGAACCCAGGACACTATTCTATGATTCTATGATTCTAAGGAAGGCTTAGACAATGAACAGACAGTGGGTTCATGTATGACGTTTCACATGAAGTCAGTGGTTAGCTACAGATTACGCCATTAGAAGGTACCTGAAGGTCATTACCACTTGTTTAGTAGTTGATGAGAAATACACGTTATGCTTGTGCCTCAGAGGTAGTTGGTTTTAGCGTGCAACCTAGCAGTGATATTTCCATGAAGTGAAATTGGCAGTGTAATCTGCACTAATTGGTGCTCTTACTATCAGCAAAGAAACCAAAGAGGGAAAGGACCAAGGCACTGAATAATCCCCACAAGCACTATGATAGTCCTCCCCAGGCACACAAAGGAAGGCTGCCAGAGCTGATGCCCATGTTGTTTGCTTGTGTGCAGAGACATATTTGTTGCCAAGTGCTATCATTCTGAGATTCTTCCCATGCCTGACATCAGTTATTAAGAACAAACAAAATCAGTGATAGTTGCCATCAACCTTTTCCTGTCATTAACTGAAATATTCTCTAGATAGTGGAGGAAAATGATCAAAGCTTCTGAAGATTTTTCATTTTGGTTTTTGGTTTGGTTTTTTTTTAATGAGTGAGCAAGAGATCAAGTATTTTATAAGTTGTGTGCCAGAATACAAAATAAGTAAACTGCTGTTTAAGTTAAATTAAAAAAGAGCACTTTCAAACACAAACGTGTAAGTGTAGTGGGTAACGCCACATCTTCTGAGTTCTTCACTGGCCAAAGTTCACTACAATTTGAAAAATGTTCTAACTCACTCGAGTTTGTCACATCCTTTCCCCTCCCCCCTTCCCCCCCCCCCCCCCCATACTTCAGAAAGGTATCAGGTTGCCATTCTTAAATAAATACATTGCAATAGTACCTGCAGGGACTGACTGTGGTTTTAGGTAGCAAACAAATGATCCTCCAGTACTTACTCATTTTATACTGTCTCATTGTAAAACAATCCAGGTAGGTAATTGATTTTTCGCCAGGACTTTTAACTGACATTTTCTAATTCAGCAAAGAATTTGTCCTTTATTTTATTCTCCCATCCAGCTACCAGTTTGGAAAGCAATCACTGTCAATCATGATGATGAGATCAATACCATAAACCCAAGTCCATACTACTGAAACCCTGCCTCCTATAGCCCATAAGCAAATAGTCCCACTGCTTGTTTAATCAAGTTGGTCTGACCAGATCAGTTGAGGTAAAATGGAAAACAGCTCAAGCCATTCTTATTTTTCTGGGATTGCTGAAGTGCAATCCAGTGGTTAAAAGTGTTAAGGTTACAGTAACTGCAGCAGACCTGTACAACCTAAATAATCCACTGGAATTTGACTTCAGTTATCACGATATAATTAGAGGAATGCAAATAGTTGTATATTTCAAAGATTATCTTTTTTTTACCCCAGTATTTGTAGACTTTTTTCTTCACTCGCTTCTTAGAAGTTGTCCCATCACTATAGAGGATTCTCTTTGAATTCCAGGCTATTATTTTCAGGTGTGTTATACTAATTTTTTTGTAAGAGATGCAAATAATATGCAAAATGAAATACTGCAAAATCTGTTTTATGATGTTCTGTTTTTCCTTCCAGCTGTTATTCTTTAACCTATTTTGTTCATGACACACACATTTATAATTGCCCTTTATTGGGAGGTGAATTAACTCTAATGAATAAATACGATAACGGATGTTCCTGCTTCCTTCTGCCCCAGGCTGGTCAGCTAGTCCAAACAGAAAGATTTGCACAAAACAGCTGTTGGCATTGATTTATTTCTTAGCTGCCTGATTTATACAGCAATGTATTTAATGTAAATACTTATTGTTCAACTTCTTCAGAAAAGTTATTCCTGTAGATCACTCTAGTTGATTCATATCAGAATATTCCTTCACTTGGGTTTGTTGTTTGTTGTTTTTTTTTTAGAAATCAAACGAAGGATTGTCCTGCTAAAGAATCAGTAAAATTCTCATCACGAGTACAGACCCTTTTTATTGATATTGTACCTTCTTTAGTGTATTCATTGCCACTAAAGACTTAAAAGAAGTTCAAGTATGATATTAATGAATGAGAAAGGAAATAAAAAATGGTAGAGGAGTGTATGTAGCAACATAGAAGTAGCACAGGTATTTTATTTCTACCTATCACTTTCTATTTAGTAACATGATGGGTAAAATAAAAATTGTCCCTAGGGAGGTATAGCTGGTCCTAGAAACTGGTATCTATGACTTTCTGTCATTCTGTAGTATCATTTCAGTTGCTCACTCTAACTCAGCCCACATACACTAGAAAGAGGGGCTCAGCAGGAGATACGAAGGAGCAGACAAGCATAAAAAAGACAAATGTAATACCTAGATCTTTTAACAGCTGAACACTTGGGATAGTACTTTGGTGACACATGAACACTTACTTGGTGTGTGGAACAGAAAAGGTGGAATAGCACATTTTTTACTGCTTCTCATGGGTAAATGGGAGTTGAAGACAAGATGCTGCTTTTTTCCCTCCTGCTGTTACAAGTAGGGACATCTACTTGGCTCTTCATGAGAGCATCAGATTTCAGTGGCCTGGTCCTAAGAAGCAGAGCTTTAAAAATCCCTCCTTTGATTGCTAACCTGGCTATGAGATGTTAGGAGCCAAGTGGAACTGGGAGGATACTCTGGACATAAAGTCTACACATTTGTTTTTCTCCTTTGTTTAGTTTCCTGAATGGTGGCAGAGAAACCTAATCTGAGCCCAGGCTTAGTGAAGCCAGTAGTGGGCTCCTATTTCTTTAAAACTGTCTTCTCTAACATACTTTGGTGGATCATTAGTACCCTGGTGATTCTTCATTCTATCCATGCGTATTTTCTGTGGTAAGCCTATCCTCAAAAATTGCTAGTGGCAAGGGTCTATGTTACCTTTCTTTAGCGTCTAAAATTATCATAACAAAACAAAAAACAAACAAAAAAACCCCACCAACAACAAAAACCCACAGAACCAAGCAATCAAACCTATCTTGAAATTTTACTTGTGCCATCCATTCTTTTATTTTGCCCCATGGTCTTCCAGCAGTAGCTGGGAGTGACAGTGATGTGTTAATTTAAACTCCTTGTGTCTATTCTGTTCTTCAGCAAATCATGCCACAAGTTATTAATTTGTGGTGAGGTGAAAAGCAAAGGCAGGCTGGGGAGGGAGAGGCACATTCTGTGTGCATGCTACTTCTGCTCTACCATGTTTTGCCCACACAGCTGTGTCAGTGAAGAGTGTGAAAAATCACATATTCTTTGCCAAAATAGCTACACCAGCCAAAAAACCCCACGTGGACACAGCTATGCTGACAAAAAAGAGCTTTATAGGCTGACCTCTGGGTGTTTGAGGAAGTTACACAACTATGTAGGCAAAAAACCTCCTTCTGTCCACATACTCTACCTCTATGGAAAAGGTTCCTGCTGCCACAACATGGATATAATAGCATAGTTATCTGCAGAATCCTTCTGCATCTTGTGCAGTGGCTGAGGGAATTTAATTGTTGTAGAAAATAAGAGTTGTGGATATCTTAAGCCACTGTGAATATTTGTTTAGCACTATTAGAAATTTTCCTATCATAACCACAACATCGTATTTCTGTTGTGTTAAAATGTAAAATAAATTCTTGTTTATGGTGCTAGGTTTTGTGTTGTTTTTTTTTTTTTCTTACTTTCTCTCTGGAGAATCTGTACTACTCCAATATCTATCATAAGGAGCTATTTTTCTAGGTCAGTGGTTTAATTTCTTGATTATAATTTAGAATATGTCACATTCACTAATTACATTCTAAAGTTTAAAGTTTTCATCACAGTTCCTTGTATTTATGAAATATTTAGAATATTTTCAGTCACACCATTCTAGCACCAAGTTACATTATGAATAAATATTTGTATATGCATTTTAAAAACGGTTTAAAAATTAGCAGCAGGTAGAAGGGAAGTCCTAGGGAACCTGGCACTGTGCTTAACATAAGTAATTTACAAAGTATTAACAGAGGAGGACCTGAATATTATTCTGTTGCTGTAAGGACAGAGCTAAGTGAAAACCTAGCAATCAGTAGGGAAAGAGTAAGCAAATTACACTTTTCCCATAACTGTATACAAATCACTTCACATTACTCTACCTTTTCCATGTTTGTTTTGTTATTAAGTTGTTGGGTTGTTTGTTTTTTTTTTTTAATTATTCAAAATGATTTGTTAAATTATCCCACAGAAACCTAGTGAATGTAGATTTATTTTTCTAGGCAGGAAAATATTCCAAACACTTCTACCTTTATTGGCTGTTCTTAATAGGATGGTAATAGAAAATTTACTGCATTTCAAACACTCTTAGCAAGCATGATATCTGTCCTAGTGAAGGCAACGTGTTAGGAAATCTGTGTGCAATTGACTTTGTCTCTCATGTTTATATACAAATCAATAAATGAAAATGTAGAAGAGAGTCAACATGCCTCCAGATAAAATTGAGACTTGGACTGTGATTAGGACCAAACTTTTTCACTTTCAGGATAGTGACAGTTTATCTTTGATTTTGCATATTTTGTGTACTTACAGTCAGGATTTAAGAAGAAAGAACCAACCATTTGCCTCCAAGACAGTGTGAGATCCAGTATAAAGAACTGTCTAAATAATTTTCTGGTCAGACCATATGAGAAAATAAGAGACCTTCCACCTAGGATAGACCCATTCCAAGAAGGAGAGAACTGAGGAATAAGAATGACTGAACCCGTGGAAGAACTAGAGGACAATTCATTTTTAAGGAGTAAGGATCAGGAAAGGGACATGATTTTGTGAAGGTACTAGATCAGGCCCTATGGATTGTTGAGAGGTTAGTAAAAGTGTTGTACGCATGTTCAGCTTTTCTGCAGAAATTCGTGTGCGCTGTTTTCTCTTTGGAGGAAGAATGACCTCAGTGCAATTCTGCCTCTCTTTTGTTTCAATTGTCATATATCTATGGAAGGTGTGATTGCAACGTAGTTGAGCTCTGGGGAGGGAGATCTGAGCAACTGAAGGTCAGCTGAAAACATGAAATTACAATGTTTGAAAACTATGCCAAATGTTTATGCCCTGAGGAGACCTTAGCACTCAGAGGTGAGCTCATGAGTACATCTTACTGTGATATACATACATACTGCATTAGTGAGAATAAAAAATAAGATATAATAATTTCTGTTTGTTAACACAGTGCATGTAATATTTTAAGCACTAGTAAAATAGAACAGAAGCCCTAATAGAAGCCATTGGTTTGCCCAAAATATCTAATACATTTTAAGCAGCTATAAGGTAGAACATAGTTTCTAGGTAGTTATGAGTGATGTTATACATAAAATGCTAAAATCTCATTTATTATTTGGAAGCAGACATGTAATTTCCTGATAATAATATCTCTGTTTTTCCTTTTGAATTTTTAGATTGTACTGCAAAATTTTTTTGCAGGTCAGTGTAAACGAGAGATCATGTTGAACAACTCACTAGAGAAGTGCCAAGTACTTCATGCTGACCAATTCTCACTAAACAATATAGATGTTATTTAGCTATGTGGGCAAGAACTACAATGTCTGCAACAAAGCTGATCACTAGATTGTGCTAAAAAGCACTTTTTAAGCAAACATAAGCATTTGACCAAACCATGAACAATATACATGCTGTTGTGAGGGGAAGATGTTAGGTAGAGCAGAACCAGAAGGACTGAACCATGAAAGAATAACAGAAAAAGAGAAGAAATTGTGAAGGGCGGAGAAAATAATTTGATTGTGATAAGCTAATTTTGAGGTAATCCTAACTTTTAAATTTTTATAATATAAGTTTCATTGACAATTATCATTAAGAGCAAGTAAAGCATGTAAAATGTTAGGAGAAAAACGTATTTGTCTTTTGCAATGGAGAGCATTCAGCATGGAACAAAAGCAGAAGATTGTGGTACATAGCCACTATAGAGAGGTACACATTGTGATAACACTTTATTTTATTATTTATTTGTTTACATATGTATTTGGACAGAGCTTTAAATGGCACATTTATTGACAGAAAAAAGGTTTGACAAACCCCCTCAGGTGATCATGCCTCTTTTCGTAGCCCATAGCTGACTGTCTAAAGTGTGACAATGCAGACATTTAATTTCCAACATAAATTCCTCTAGAAATATTCACTCAGTAACTATCAGGGAGAAGAGGTTACCTTGCAAAAGGGATCAAGATGGCAAAATAAGGTGGATTCTGAGGGAAAAGGGTAACATTGTTTGCACCAATGGTTTTGAAGGTGTAATTCTGATTCACACTACAAAGGAGAAAGAGCTTGTGTAACATGGACAAACAATCTACGTCTAGCTGTTTTAAGTATCTATGGTGTATGGTTTTCAGTAAGAAAAGGCGCTTACACGGGAGACTCCTGTCTTATCTTTACATTATGGGCTTCATTTTGTCCAAGAGTCTTATCAGAAAAAAAGGATAGCAATATCTAGCTGAAAAAGTTGACTGAAGATTGCAAAGCACTACTTTCACAAGGGCTGGATAAGCTTGGAAGACAGGTGAAATGACAATAACAGATTTCTTTTGCTAATATTGGTCAAAGAAAAGCCAGAGAGAGGTCAAAGAAATAAGTAAAGGTTTTTCCAAGAATTCCCACACATCCATTTAATTCCTTAAATCCAGCTTCACTCTTAATTTATGAGATCTGAGAAAATCCTGTTCTCTTGCCTCTGCCTTGGGGTATATGCAAGTAGATCTGGCTGTACTAAGACTCTTGCACTTAGAGGTGTAGTGCGCTTTCCCTTAATAATGATGATGACAAAACCAGGTATAACTGTTAGAACAAATTAAGTGACTTTTATTAAAACAAACAAAGCAGTTCAGATCCTTTGATATATCCATAGTGCCTACATCCTGCAGATGTCTCACTTCAGTCAGTTAATCAGCCATTTCCCAGAGCATGGTAATTGTTTATGCAATCCACTTTGATATGTTTTATAGCATTTTGTTTAATCCTCCCCAACTTTTCATCACTGTCAAGAGCTTTATGGTAACATAAACCGTAATTGTGTAGTAAAGAAAACCACCTTATGTTACAGTCTACAACTGCTTTATCACTCTCATCCTAATATACGTAACCTACACTCAAACAGCTAAATATGGTGACTGAGACTGGGCAGCAGGCTGCTTTAATAGCGTGTAAACCAATGACTTCTTGACAAAGAACTTAACCTCTATCAGGAGAAAGAGTCAGAACTGTCTTGAGGATTTTTATATTTCTCAGTCAATGACAGAAAAGGGAATATATTGCCATTATGGCTGGTAGACATTTTTCTGCATAAAAAAAAAAGCTTTCCTAAAAACAGAAAGATACGGACCTTCTCCAATCTCCCTTCTTCTCCCTAAGAAGACTTATTTTTTTTTTAAATTGTCAGCATTCTAAAGAAAAAATTTTATGTATAAATTAAAAATACTTTTTCAATTGATTCTCATATTTTTATTGAATGAAAACCAGAAACTAAGATTAAAATGAAAACTTGCAGAATATAAACAGATTATAAGAAATAGCTCAAAATCTTTTGCTAACATATTTTATTGGAAAAATAAAGTAAAAAACAGTTAATCAGGAGCTGAAACTTATTTCAACTTTTCTTCAGGTCAGAAATGCATCAGGATCAGCCAGCTCCTCTGATCCTTTGTCTTATTCTGAATCCTAATTTCAGAAAATAAAACCAAAAATATCTAATAGAAATCTTCTGGCAACCACAACCAGAACAAACACATCCTTCTGTGTCCTTAACAGTTGCCCCAGTGGTGAGGTGGAGAATCAAAGGAATCAAAGCAGGAAGGATCTTTCTGGAAAGAAGAAATGGTAAAACACACGTTGACACTACTGCTACTCGTTGCCTGCCACGCATTGAGCATGCTTGTCCTCTTTCCTTTATAGGAGAGAGGGTTAGGGTAAGTTGTTTTCTGCCACAGCCTGAGTGTCTAGAGACAGTGCCTGCAGCCCTTACTGACAGCAGAAGGGTAAATGCACCTCAGACTTTGAGACTAGAAAAGCAACTGCAGTGACAAATAAATTCCATTTCGTCAGAGAGAAAGAAACCACAGTCATGAACCTGGCAAAATAAAATGTCAAGATTAAGATATATATACAGGAGACAAACCAAGTCCCTCATCCAATTCCACTCCCCGATGACGTCAGTGCCTTGTAAATTCATTTGTCTCTTGAAATCTCTTACCTTACCACAACTATTTTCTGATCTGTTCAGAGGTGCTGCCACTAATCCCTGTGCCACCCCACAACGACTCTGGTAAAGAAGGTATTCAGCATGTGAGAGGTGTTGATAGGCATCCAGGCATGCTCTCAAGTGTCTGCAGTCATCCTCTGCATTGTATCTTATAGCATAAGCCCCCCGCATCATTTCATGTCACAGCAAACCCACACTCCTCCAAGTCATAAGCATTGGAAACCATTGCACTGAAACCCAACTGTCGAGAAATAAACTTTCATCATAAAACTCAATAACTTTCCTCACTCCCTTTCCTCCTTTAACACTTGCTGGTTACCACTCACATAATCTAAGCCTGTGGAGGGATTTTCTAGGATTTATGAAAAGGATTTTCATGGAAATTAATCCATGTCAGCAGGTTTTGTTTTGTTTAGACTTCTCCTCCTCCTCCTGAAGAACAGATGAGCTATTTCCTCCTCAGCACATAGCCATAAAGCTTAGTGATATATAGTATCAGTTATTCTATTCTTTAACCTAATGCTGCATATTTCTTTACTACAGGTTTTGGTTGGTTTTGTGTTTGTTTTTTGTTTTTTTTTTTTTGTGTTTGGGTTTTTTCCCTCCTTTCTTTCTCTTTAGGTTACAGAAGTTTTCTATATTACATTTGGATCATTTCCAGTCTTACTGTTGTGTGCCGTAGTAAGTACCACAATGATCCTTAATTGGCAGTAAATAGAGAAAAAAGAGTCCTCCTTGGAAAGCAGCTGTTCTATGAATATGTGGTGTAACAGTAGTGTGAAGACTGTGGTAGGAAGGTTGAAGGTCACAGCTAGCTTAAATGGAGGACTTTGACATGCTGCAGTAATAATAACTCCACTCTAAATTTCAGGGAGCAGGATGGACAGGAATGTCTCACCCTTGGACAGAAATGAGACCACTCTGTTACATGAATTGTACTTTGTTCCCTTTTGTCCTTCACTGTGTTGATTGGATAAACATTTCAGTGCGGACCAGTATGATGACTTCTTGCATTTCATACTGGATATGTTTGATAAAGTTTTAGACACCACCAAGAATGGAACAATGGGACTTGGATGTCAAATATGTTTTGTAGTGTTTTGTGTACGAAGAGATTGACCTGCTTTTCCATAAGGGATGCTCCGACTTCATTGTTAACATGATATGAAAGGATTACCATTTTTCAAAGACAGGAAATAAATGTCATTTACTTGGTAATTTCTTCTTATCACCAGACAGAACAGAAGTTATCTAAAAACTCAATTTGTTTGAATAATACTCTTAAAAGAGATGGAGAGAAAGGTATTCACCTTTTGTATATGGTTGCAAATAGGCTGTACGCTCCTTTAATTCTCACTTAGAAAAGCTGGAGAGCTTTTCTGAGTGAGCAATTGCAACCAGGTGGCTGCAAACCATTGCCCAACAACAAATTAATTTACTTAGGTATGATACATCTTCTTGCTCTTCCCGTTATGGTAATTGAATATTCATCACATAACAAGTGCAGTTAATTAGTGGATTACTCATTTACTGGACAAATAATGCACATCTTATTCTGAACAAAGAAGGGGGATAGGAAAGCTATAGGGAGAGGAAAAAAAAATTTTTTTTATAAGGCTATTATTTAAATTGGTCTTATTTTAAATAAGAAGACCAAAATGAATGACCAAAAATATTCGATTAACTTTTTTGTATTATTATTTAATGATAGCTATGCTGTATCCAGAGGTAGTGTAGTTCAGGCTTCATACAGAATAGGGAAGTTGCTTGCCACTATGCTCCTCCAGATACCAGTGGTAAGCTTCCTACAGTATCAGTGGGGCTGGATTTTACTTCTGGTATTTCAAAAAGAACAGAATATTACCATCACTTTAAAACAAACAGTAAACCTTTGAGATGTCAAAGTTGATAGATTCACACTTTCTTTAATTTTTTATGCTGTTTTTTCCTGAAGCTTTTTTCCTTTACTTGCCCATCAGCATCATTCTTTTGTCTTCTATCTAATGTTTAAAACTCTTTCCAAAAGACCATTTTTTATTTTTCCATTTGTGTAGAGTGCAGTCCTTGCCCATACTTCAGGCACTTGCATAGTACATTCTTGCTCTCACTCGCCAGAAAGAAAGGTTTTATTGGTATGAATAGACATGGATCCATTAAG
This sequence comes from Pezoporus wallicus, assembly GCF_028554395.1. Lineage (NCBI taxonomy): Eukaryota > Metazoa > Chordata > Aves > Psittaciformes > Psittacidae > Pezoporus > Pezoporus wallicus. Next base: position 5,514,716 of record NW_026635157.1, read on the forward strand.
CGGGATAGATCCAACCAAATTATCTTGATGGAGAATGATTCTGAATATTCAAGTTTGCTTACTGATATTGAACTTTCCCCCCCTTTTCTTTTCTTTTTTCTTTTCTTTTCTTTTCTTTTCTTTTCTTTTCTTTTCTTTTCTTTTCTTTTCTTTTCTTTTCTTTTCTTTTCTTTTCTTTTCTTTTCTTTTCTTTTCTTTTCTTTTCTTTTTTTTCTTTTCTTTTTTTTCTTTTCTTTTCTCTTCTTTCTCTTTTCTTCCTCTTTTTTTCCTTTTCTTTTCTTTCTTTTTCTCTTCTATTTTTTTCTTGGTTTTTTTTTCTGGTTTCTTGCTGAGGTACCTATCCATTTCCCAAAATTTGCCAGACTCTTTGCAGAAGAGGCAAAATGAATCTCTGAGATAAGTCTGCTAATGTCAGTGGTCTCATGACAGATTTAATTGCATCCAGCATGTTTAATCTGTGCCAAGCATAAATTCTTATTCAAAATTCAGTGATGAGAGGAAACAATTCAGTTGTTCTGGATGAGGCTAGAGCAGTATTGTGTAGCTTTGGCAGCAGCTACATGGCATGCACTCTTTGTGGGAGGTTTTCTCACATTGTGATAGTTTATCATTAAAATACAACCTGTCAGCACCTGTCAGAATTGTTTTGATACTGGCTAAATTTTACATGCTCATGACTGTGCTAAAGCAAAGATATTGGACCAAAAAAATCATATAATTGGAAGGAAATTTTGACAAATTGAGGGATTGAAGAAGAGAGCAAGGAAGGATGACGGTGAATAGAGTAAAAGAGGAGTTAAGAAAAGGCAAGAAATAATGCTTTCAGCTGGGTGGATTCAGGGCAGGCAGAGGAAGCAGGAGGTGGCAGCTACTTTATCTTAACAAATGCCCATTTCCAATTAATGTTCAGTTATTTATCTGTTGCATGTTTAGTTCAACTGGAAGGAATTGAAATTTACCCTGGCAAGTCACAGAGAACTGGAGCAGAAAGATGCTTTGGAAAGAAATTATACTGCTGGACTTTTGTGCCATACAAGAAGAAGTCTAGATTAGTTTTAGCATTTTACTTAAAACACTATTTTAACTTCAAGGACAGATGCTGGGTATAGCGTGTCAGAGCATGCTTAACCTAAGGGTGATATGTGGAAGAACAGGTTGAAAACTGTCCTTAGGACATTCCTCTTTGAGATAATAGTGGTGAGCTTCATCATGCTAGATTTGCACTCTTCATCTCTAGCAGTGCTTTTGGCTAGATTAAGGCATTACTAGCTATGTCTTGGCATGCCACATACTGGAGTTAGAATAGGCAAATTACAAATGGCTTATAAAGGGGAACAGGCAGGTGAATGGGTTCATTAGCAATATAAACACAGCACATATACCTGACCCTCAGTGAAGGAGTCCCTGAGCTGATGAATGCTGCTAGCTGGCATAGTGCATCAGGGAATGAACCATTTTGCACTGGCATTGTTTCCAAAAGCAGCTCCTCTGAGCCTTAGCCAGAGACGGACTAGACAGGCATTTGCTTGTTCCTGCCTACATCAGCAGAGGTTCACTACTAGTACTGTATTATAATAATTCAGTGAATCACTCAGTGGAAACTATTAACAACTTACTTCAAACTTTTATCAAATGGGTATGACAAGCCCAAACCTTCATTTAACATGCTGTTTCACACCACCAAAATGGTCCCTACTGAGAGCAAAGAAGGATTGCAGAGAGTTAAAAAAGAAGCTTTTTTTTTTTTTTCCAGAAACATAAGGAGGGGCCATGTTACAGCTAGAAACTAAATACATGATACAGAAATATTTCTCGGACTACTGATTTACTTTCAGTTATAATCCACCATCCAGTTCGGCAAACTGCATGGGCTTCAGAATGCAGTCACTTCAATCCTACAAATCAGTCTGCATCCAGAAGATGCAGGACACTGTCCCAACAGGATGCAAGTCTTGCTGCACATTTTCATATGCAGTTCCTTTACATTCTAAGCTTAATCCTTTAAGGGATTAAGTTTAAAACGTTACTTTTGTGTCAGAAAACAAAAATTTCTGGATTTTTTGGAAATTAAACAATAAAGCACCAGATAAGTGGGCAAATTATTGGACCTACCACCCTAACAGCTGTATATTCAACATCACTGGGAGATTGGAAGTCATCCAAAATATGAAATACACAGGTCTGAGTCTCAGCTGCAGAACAGGAACTTGAGTCCAGTTTACATTAGATAAGCACTGGTTTGTTCTCCACAGGGCTGTGGCTATTCCACAAGATCAGTCCAGAAATGCTACTCTGCAGTTAAAAAACTTTTCCAACAGAAAGTACAATTTTGTTTGGAAATTATATATGCAATTAAAACATTCCTGATTGCTCCTTTAGTTAATATCCAATCTCTTCCAGTTTGTGACCATGACTTGATAGTGCCTTCTTCTGCTAATTTTCCACGTGTATTTTGAAAGCAGCAGAAAGCATAGTAAGGGCTCAAGACAGCTGCAGATGGGAAAGGTGGAGTCAGCTCAGGGAGATAAGGGTTAAAAATGTTGTGGAATATTTTTCCCACAATGGTAAGGGCTACTGTGAGCAGGTGAATGGAATTAGTGATCTTACCAGGTGCCTGTCTGAGGGGGGAAAAAGACACCAGAAGTGGAGCCTGAGGGAGAGATTTAATGATAAGGGGTTAGCCTGAAAATATGTGATTCATCTCTCGTCTGTTGAAACTCATACACATGTTGGTTAAAGTTTACATGAAATCCTGCCATTTTCTCAAAGCCTCAATTATTGCAGAGTCATTTCAGAGGCTGCTACACTGGTTAATTGCTATCAGATGTGCTACATGAAACTCTTGCCAGTTCAGTTAGGTGAAAATCTGGGATGTTGCACATCCTCTAGATGAAAAGAAAATTCTGGCACACAGTGAAGTATGTGAGCAATGCACCAGCTTGAGTATCTAGAGCAGAGTGCAATACGAGAAATCCAAAGTGAAATGTTCGGTACCTCATAATTCAGTATCTGGCCTGTATGAACAGTTCAGAGAAACTCAGCTGTTAGACTGGAACTCTGACCCAGGAGAGAGGCAGCAGAATTATATAATGCAGGAGGAGCAGCAGCAGATATCCTAAGAAAGCTGATTAGTTAAAGGCCCTCAGTTTAAAGACCGTTTTCATTATCTACATAAAAAAAAAAAAAGCAATCCAAACAAAGAACTCCTTCCCTTCTAATATTTCAATTATTTCACTGAAGCATGTTTCTGTCTGAAATATTAGTAGCAGGATGTGAAACGTTCAAGGTCATTGCCTGTGCTAGGGATTGTTCTTCTTTTCTAAACAGTAAACTAAGTTAAGAAACAGACATGACTTGAAAAGAAGATATTGTTTCAAATGCAATCCATGTAGCACAGATGATCAGCCTGTCCTCTATTAATCTTGCTACACTTCACATATCTGAATCTATTATTTGTATAGTGTTTATTCTTTAATAAGATAAAATCAAAACCTGTATTCCCAAGAGCTCAGGGAGGTCACTGTTGTGAATTAATCACTAAGTAAAAAAAACTGTACTCCTAGGAAATTGTGATCAGTTCTGATCTGCATATTAATTGGTGGCTCCTTCAGGAAAGTGTTAAAAAGCAATTTTCAGTCAGACAAAATGAATTAATGCAATGGAAATGTCGCTATGTTAGATACATAGCTATCCAGCTTGGAAAGTCTCTGCAAAGGAAGACTGATCTGAGAAAATGCACATGCATTTCCACCATCATATTGAAGAAGTCTGTTCCAAAGAAGGGAGGACTTGGAATAAGGATGGATGAGTCCTTCAGAATACTATTTTGAAGGAATGAATATACAGCAGAAAACTCACAGAATCAAAATCTGCTAGATAACACTTTAGCCAAGCAAGATCCTGCGCTTTTATCTGCACAAAAGGACTGTATTTTGAGTTGGACAGTTTAATTCCTTAGAGTAATGTTATTTTACCTTAAATAAACAGACCCACAAACCCCCAACATTTTTCTGTCCTGGACTGTATCAAACAAAATGAAATTCAGAATTAAATTGTTGGTACTTCTCAGTCTACTGAAGGTTCCAGGTCAATGACTTGACTGCTCCATCAGCCTTCCATATTCCAGCGTGCCTGGGGACTGGAGGAATCACACTGCTTCAGATCAAGAGGGGTGTGTGTGTGTATGTGTGTGTGTCTAGTAAGATGGAACCCTTTGCTAATGAACGCCTTGGAGAGCACTGTGTGTGCTCTACTTCATGCTGAGTCATGCATGAGCTAGACACCACTACAGTGGACAGTATAAAATATTTTTTAAGCCTTAATTCTCATGTGTCATTTTATCACTCATTTCTGAGATATATATTATATATATCTTATTTTATTACTAATACATAATAATGAGATATGTCTGAACTTTTCACAGCCAGCTTTAACTTGAGCAACTGCAAATAATTATATATTGGCTTCAAACTTTGTCTCTTCTGTCTTTCATGTTGGTTTTTTTTCAAGCTTGTTTATGATAAGCTGCAATAGCCCAGGTTCTCACATAGATATTTTTAAGACTTCCCTTAATTGTGAAGTTGACTGTGATTCCTGATTTTCTATAGCCTGTTTTTATTCCTTGTAAATTCACCAAACAATGTGAAAGACTTCAAAATCTTTTGAAAGCTGCGTGTACTAAAGCAACAGGATCACCAAAACCCACAGGCTCATTGATGCCTCTAAAGAAATCTAACAGGCTTTTTGGAGACAAGAAATACCATATTTTGGAAGGATGGCTTCAATTTACAGAAAATATTATGGCTCTTCCCTGACGTATTATGCTTAGATATGAATAGCTTGCAATACCAGTTTTATCACGTTAAACAAAATTAAGTAATAGCTCACATTTCCCAGTAACTCTGGAATCCCTTTGTAAACATCAGCATGACATTTTCTCTCTTTCATTCTTCTCCTGATCTGATCTTGATGTCATATTGAAACATACATTGTGCTGAAAAGTTCATTATCTATTAGATATTCAGTAGTTCACTCATGTAACACACAAGTCATAGGAACAGAGCCATAGGAGCAGCAAGCCATAGGAACAGAGCAGGGTTTGAGACAATAAGGTGACTGGAATGTCTGAAGGAAGCAGGGCAGAAATAAGTAAATGCAGATTTTTGCAGCAAGAACCTGAGCAAGGTGGCAAGATCTGAAAGAGACACCTGCATGTGATGCTGTCCTGGTTTAAGCCCAGCCAGCAACCCAGAACCATGCAGCTACTCACTCACTCGCCCCCTTCCTCCCCCCTACTCCCGGAGGGGAGGAGAATCGAAAGAATGTAACTCCCACAGGCTGAGATAAGAACAGTCCAGTAACTAAGGTATAACACAAACCACTACTGCTACCACCAATAATAATAATGATAAGGGAAATAACAAGGGAAGAGAATACAACTGCTCACCCCCTGCCCACTGATATCCAGCCTGACCCAAGCAGTGATCTATCTAGCCCTTCTGAGTTACTGCCCCCAGTTCTACATCCTGGGCATGACATGCTGTGGTACAGAATACCTCTTTGGTTAGTTTGAGTCAGGTGTCCTGCCTCTGCTTCCTCCCAGCTTCCCCTTCTCCCTGGCAGAACATGAGACTCAGAAAAATAAACATTACTGAGCAGCAACTGAAAACATCGGTGTTATCAGCACTGTACCCAGGCTGAAAGTCAAAACCACAGCACTGCATCAGCTACTAAGAAGGAGAAAAATGACTGCTACTGCTGAACCTAGGACAGATGCAAATATCAAGATGAAGGATTTGGTGTGAAAATACAGTTAATAGTAACTATGTTAGAAAGATCAAATGCTCACCATATCCCAAAGAAAAGATTACAGTCACTTAAATGCAGTATCAGAAAGGTTTCTTTGAGAATACTAACAGTACTTCCAAAATATGAGTGTAGGATAGACATCCATTTATCTCCATAAATATTTATTTTATAGTTTAAACAGCTAGCTCACAATCATTTCTCAGTTTCATCCAAACATTGTCAGATGACCAGGTATTTAATGGCTAAGCAAGGAAAAAATAGGTGTGGAATAAGGAAGAATAAATTCAGCCTACCAAAAGCAGAAATAGTCTTGTGACTTTGAACAGAGGATGAGACCACTGGTGGTACAAGGGACTCCATGGGCAGCTAAATGAAGGCTGCCCAGCAATTGCCAAACTTCAGTATTCTGGATGCTTGACTTGGATGGAAAACAGACATTCAAAATACTATCTTCAACCCTTCCTGTGTCAACAGCATTAGAAACATTTATTCCTTTCCTTCAGAAGAAGAATGATGGTTTTTCAGGTATGGAAATAAATGAGGCTAAGTATGTTTCTTTGAACAGCCTGCTTTCTAGCTGAAACTTTGTTTTGGGTTACAACGTAATTTTTTGTTTTAATTTTTAAAATAAATATTATTGTAGAGAATCATTGAAATTTATAGAGAATTAATGTCTCTAGTGCCTGGAGGAGTTTATCTGTGAGTGCTTTAACAGTGTTTATTGCATTGAAACTCTACCCTACCGACAAAAGCACAGTTCAGATCAACTCTTTCATTTGCAAAGAAATCAGAACTACCTGCAGAAAAAGGGGGATGTTCAGTCACCGACACATGACTATACAAGCTCTTTAGCACTTGAAAGAAATCCACTGATCAAAACTTTGTAGATTCTTCAAAGATAGAGAACCTGCTGTTAGCTTTTGGTTTTGATATGTTAGTTCAGTTTATGCAGCTATAGCAGAAAATAATGTTATCATTAACAATGTATTACTTCACTCGAAAGAATGACATGGTCCAATGTACTGTATTAAGGATGAGTAACTTTCTTCAAGTACATCTGCTCAAACAGCTCTAATTAGAAAGCATCAGATTGTAAATCTTTATTTAGGCTGAAGCTGTCTTGTGGGCGCAAAGCAATATAGAAGCAGCACCAAGTTATAAATGCTTATTTGGGCTAGGATGTGATAATTGTGAGTCAGTTTTCCAGCACTGGACTTTGCAAATCTGGTTTGGAAATGAGAAGGCATTTCAAATGATTACCTATCCCACAAGAAAGCCCTTTACACAGGGCCTCAGTTCTGCAGATTTCTTCTCACCATTCTGTAGAAGAGTGTTGCATGTACAAATTGTCAACTCAAGATTCAAGATGCTTCCCTGTTCATCTGTGATGCCTGCTGGATATCTGTTACTGCTGTTTGATGCTCAACAAATAGAATATTAATCCTTATGCAATATAGCTCTAGGATCAATCAGGTAGGCTGCTGGAGATTAAAAGAGAGGAATTGCAGTCTCAGATCAGAGTTGCTATCCATCTAGTCTGGTAATCTGTCGCTGATCAGGTGTTTCAGAGGAATGACAGAGAGAGAGAGACCCTGTGGTACTTGCACACTGGAAAGTAATAAAAATCAGACCAAAAGTTTAAAATAATCCGTTTTTGTGAAGCTGTTAGAAAAGATTTGTAATCCCCTCTTAAACCATGACCAAAATTCAGGATTTCCCTTCCTTCTTGTTGCACAGGAAGGAGAAAAAGGAGATTTATCTGCTTTAATTTGTCTTTCAATTTTCATTAGTTTGTAACAAATAAGTGTCATTATTTAAAACTGTTTATTTCAAATTATATTTTAAAGTGCTCTGTCTCCCTTCAGCAATTATAGATACTTGAAAAATATTGAGGCTCATTGTAATGGTTTAGATCAAATGAGAAAATTGCACTGATAGCACCATATGATTTAGAGATGGGAAGTTCAAACTCAGTGGGAAGTGTCTTTCAATTCAAAAAGCTCTTTCTCTCAATAGCAAAGAATGAATAAATGTTCAATATATAATTGTAGGCGGCGAGGAGAAGTAAGACACGCCAACCCAATATGGGTGATAAGCAAACTTCTACTTTATTTGTGGCGCACTTCGCTTATATCCACGTGGTGTTTAGCCACGCCTACTAGTCAGAACAGTATTGGTTAGTTCTACACAGCTTCCTTCACATTCTCCTCCCACATCCGGTTTCCGGTTACCTGTGAGGCCTACACCTTGCTTTCCTCTCACCAGGCCTCTAAGGATCCATGGCCTTGCTCTTAGAGCCATTCTGCGACACATGATTATATTTATCACACTGAAGATATTAAAATATTGTTTTGTTCAAGAAGCAAAACAAAATATGCAGAATTCGCCAAATTTGTATAAAACTGTCTTGGCTATATATCTTAAATGCTGATAGAGAAATATTTTATTTCCATTTCCTTATGCTCATGTTCAAGTTGATAAATAGTGTCTTGAGATTTATTAAATGTCTCACAAATAAAAATATGATTAATAAATTCAGCATATAGGTACTGTAAATCTTAATTGTATTTAGAGTTTATTCTTAAATCTGAATAAGTGGGCTATAATGAACATAAATTATTCATAGAATCATGGAATCGTAGAATGGTTTGAGTTGGATGAGACCTTAAAGATCATCTAGTTCCAACACCCCTGCCACAGGCAGTGGCACCTTCCACTAGACCAGGTTGCTCAAATCCCCGTCCAAACTGGCTTTCAACAATTTCAGAATGGGGCATCCACAGCTTCTCTGGGCAACCTGTTCCAGTGTCTCACCTCTCTCATAGTGGAGAATGTTTTCCTTATATCTAATCTAAATCTACCCTTTTTCAGTTTAAAACCATTCTCCCTTATCCTATCACTACATGTCTTTGTAAAAAGTTCCTCTGCACACTTCTTGTAGGCCCTCTTTAGGTACTGGAATACTGTTGTAAGATTTCCTCTGAGCCTTTTCTTCTCCAGGCTGAAGAAGCCCAACTCTCTCAGTCTGTTTTCATAGGATAGGTACTCCAGCCATCTGATCATATTCATGGCCCTTCTCTGGACTCGCTCAAGCAGGTCCACATCCCTCTTGTGCTGGGGGCCCCAGAGCTGATCGCAGTACTCTGGATGGGATCTCATAATAGCAGAGTAGAGGTGGAGAATAGCCCCCTCGACCTGCTGGCCATGCTGTTTTTGATTCAGCCCAGTATACAGTTGGCTTTCTTGGGTTCAAGCACACGTTGCTGGCTCATGTTGAGCTTCTCATCAACTAACACCTCAAGTCCTCCTTAGGGCCACTGTTAATCCATTCTCCACCTGTGTTGTGCTTGGGATTGCCCCATCCCAGGTGCAGGGCCTTACACTTGATTTTGTTGAACGTCATGAGGCCTGCATTGGCCCACCTCTCAAGCCTGTCAAGGTCCTTCTGGATGGCATCCCTTCCCTCCAGCATGTTGGCTGCACCACACAGCCTGGTGTTGTCAGCAAACTTGATGAGTGTGCACTCAATTCTACTGTCCACGTTGCAACAGAGATGTTGAACAGCGCCGGTTCTAATACCAACACATGAGGACTCATCACTGGTTTCCACTTGGACATTGAGCTGTTGACCACAACAATCTGAGTGTGACCATCCAGCCAAGTCCTTACCCATCAAGTGATCCACCTGTTGAGTCCATGTATCTTCAGTTTAGAGACCAGGATGCCATGCAGGACAGTGTCAAATGCCTTTAACAAGTCCAGGTAGGTGACATCAGTTGCTCTTCCCTTATCCATCAAAACCATGGCCCCATTGTAGAAGGCCACCAGATTTGTCAGGCATGATTTGCCCTTAGTGAAGACATGCTAGTTGTCACCAATCACCTCCTATTGTTGATATGCCTCAGCATAGTTTCTAGGAGGATCTGCTCCACGATCTTGCTGAGCACCGAGCATATTACTTTAATATGCAATAAGTCTGAAAAATGCATTTAGTTTACATATAGTGTACACATTAATAATGTACTTTATTAAAGGTGGAAAGAGAGCAATGCTGTGACTCCCTTGTTGTGCAGTGCTTATAATTTTGCTTATTTGTGTGTAATAAAAGTCATAGCCAAAAACCATCATGAGTCAGGCAGAGTACATCTTAGATCTAAAATCATTCAGTCTTTGCAGTCTCAGGCCCCGGGTGGTACTATGGTTTTATTTTCATTGCAAGCTTTTGTAATGATATCAAATCTTTATCCCTTAAAGCCACAGCTCCCACACTGCATAAACACCTAATGTTTCTGGTGAAGTAAAGACATAAATAAGTATTTATGGAATTAAGATAAGGTCAATGAACTGTGAGGCTAAAAGAGTTCATCAATAAAAATTAATGTTGAAAACTCATTATAAGGGAGGCCAACTCACAAAATGTTTAGAGTTCTTAGGAATGCTATGTTCCTGTTATATAAAGAAGGATACATGGATTGTATTTCCAACTATTGCAGTACCCTGTCTTCTATAACACCACCAGAACAATAACAACAACAATACAATGGTAAAGGTATGATGAGAGCAGAGAAGAAAAATAAATATTAATCTTCTCAGATAATGCCTGGGTATTTACAAGTGAAAGATTTTGAAAGCTAGAAATAATATCTTTGTTCGGAATGCTTTTTATGGGTATTTTCTTGTTCAAGCCTTTGTTTTATTGAACGATTTGTCCAATCACATTTGAACCACTGTTAAACTTTAGCATTCACAACATCCTGTAGCAAGGTGCTCAACCACCTCAATATGTTTTGCAAGTAACAGTACATCCTTTCCTTTTTTTTTGAAACATGCTGCCTGATAGTTGTATTTAGTGGTCCTGTGTTATTTATTGAGAGAGGAAAAAAGAATAATTCCATGGTCATGTTCTACATGTAATTCATGGTCTTATATGGGTTTCAGTAACATTCCTCCACAGGTATTTTGCCTTCAGTAAGAGTCCCAGGCTATATTCCTTGTTGAGGAAACCTTTCAGATTGCAGAATGGCTTTGTTTGCTTTATCTATTCCTTTCAAGTCACAAGTTATATGTTACAGTAGTTCAAGTATTTGATTCCAGTTTCCCCAAGAAGTCTTACATAAATGCTATCTAGTCCCACAGCATTCATTTTGTTGATTTTTAAAGTGGTTTCAGTCACTGCTACTTCACTTCAAACTGCTTCTTCTTCATAATTTCTCAAAAAAAAAACCAAACCAAAAAACAGTTCCCAAGTGGGTGAACATGAGTCTGATATATTTTAAGTTTTCTACTGGAGCTCTGTTTTCCAAGTCCTTCTTTACTTTGATTGTCTACTGTCATTATTAACTATCTTTCAGGCTTCCTGCTCCAGAGATATTTCTGTGATGTTGGCATCAGCCTTCTTGTGTTGCTGCAGTCATCACTGGAGCTTTTTTTTCTTCCATATTTTGCATATTCTGATTTTTGTTGCTTTGGTTGGAATGATAAATATAAATACGCTATAATAATGGACACACTGAAAATAAAATTTTGAATCAAGTTCTGCACATGGCTCATTTCTTTCTTTCCTTGTAAATTCACCTGTGAGATTATAATACTGTTCTGTTTCAGCTGTCTAAAAATGTGTTTTTCTTATTCTGTCTTAATAAATCCATGCTAATTTAACTGTGTCTCTCTGTGCAACTGAATGCTCCTTTTATTACTTCTTTCTGCCCTGACGTGATTTCCCTTAGTATGTTTCAGCTACTCTTATTCTCCTGCCTGGCTCATTTATTGTACTGATTTTGTACTATGTTTTCATTTTTCTGTTTGGGATTTGAACCCTTAGGGATTCTTTGTTTCCTGGTAAGACAAAAGATTTATTTGTCTGCTTGATTCTAGGCTTCAGTAGAGTGCCACCTCTTTCAAGAAGAGGGACCTTCTTGATCTGAAACTTCTCCTCCATATCCCGTATCTGTTAAAAATATCTGATTTCCTGGCGATAGCTATCTTCGCTTCTCATTGGCAAATGGCAATCAAAATGATGAAGATCTAAGAAAAAGAAACAGTGTACTTGTGCTGGCACATATTTATTCCCCACAATCCCCAATGGATTGTCTTTGCAATGGAAAAGTTTGAAACTAAATGAAGCCCTGAGCTACTATCAATACGAACAGTAGACAATGTTTAAGACAGCCATTTTTTTTTTTTTTTTTTTTTAAGTCTAAATAAACAAGGGAACATTTCTTTTAAAGTAGAAAACATTCTAAAATCATTATTTTGTCTTCTAATAAAAAATTGTCTTTCTAATAAAACTGTTTGGTATACGAAGAGGTATTCTCCATCTTAGCAGCTTTCCCTCATGACCAAATAAAACCCTTTAAAAAGTAAGAACGCTTAAGTGTTTAGTTTTGGAACATCTCAATAGCAATGCTGTATGCCATAGCACAAGGTGAAAATGTTAGTATAAATTATAAATATAGGAAATTATACGAAACTATACTCAAACCCTCAAGAATCATTTTTTATACTCAATCATTTCCAAAGATTAAAATGTTATGATACAAAATAAACAATCATTTTTAGTACAGAACATTTTTCCAGGCAGACTTCTATGATAGGAAAATATTTTAGATAATATGTCTTGACTACTTTACCAATGACTCACTAAGTGAAATTCGTCCTGACCAAGGAGTCTTAGTTCTGTTTTTGCTGTCCTATCAGGCTGCTGTAAGATCATGGCAATCTGCAGAACAGCTGGAAAATTGTTCTCACTTTGACCAGGTTAATAGATTGAGACAACTGCCATTCATGAGGATACATACCACTTGGAATGGTTCAGAGACTAAGGTGAACCACAGTACAATGTTCTTCAGCCTGCAGAATGAAGTATAACAAAATGTGTGTGTTGTATGTAGATGCAATGATATTGTGACTTACTGGGATGCTGGAAAGATGAATTAAATGGATGATGCTTGGGCAAGGAGTGGTTTAGATAGCCCATTATCCCTACTGTGTGACATGGGTCAATATACACCAACTCAGAAATTATACACTTGCAAGGACATTTTGAAAGCCTCAAGACAACTGGAATTGAAGTATATGAGTTAAGATAACCCCAGAACACTGGGAACAAATACAATTCTCTCCAGTTTTTCACTGGAGAATCAGCATTTTTTTTTTGTTGATGTTAAGAAACCTTTCAAAATAGGAAGTGTGTGAGAAGTATTAGAATTGGCCTGTAGTTCAGATCTCTGTATGTTTTTCATCCTACATCTGCAAAAGGAAAAAAAAAAAAAAAAAGCAGCACATTTTTGTAAATTGTAATTGTGGTGTGATTTGAATGCCAGAAAGCTAGTGCCTAAGTGAGATGTTTGTTTCAGTTGTCCCAGCTGTATGTTGCCAATGTAGACTTCAGTTTAATTGCAGGCTTTCTTTAAAGTAAATCATTATCTGTCATTGTCATTCTAAAATGATAAAACATTAAAATAGATGCACTATTCAGCACTATTTAGACAGATCTGAAAACATTTTAAAAGTATGTATTCTGTAGTCTTTAGATCACAGAATTTTATGCATTTGCTAGAAAGACCTTTCAGATCAAAATATAAGCCAAATTGCCCATAAAATATTGTAAGTTGGTAGAGGATAAGCTTTCTCATTTCCACATTTGTCTGAAATTGGAAACATTAAAGAGATGTTCAATTATCATCATTTCATCAGGCTGTCTCTTCAGCCAATGAACGGAACAGGGATGTTAATATATCATAGAATTCAATGGGAGGAAATCCAAAGGTCCCCAGAAAGATGTGGTAACAGAAAAGTGGATGTGACATGCAACCTGACATTTTAGGAGAGTCATATAAATATAACAAAAATAGTCTTGAATGGTCAAGAATGACCATTCAAAATTAAGGGACCTATATTTTGGCACCCTAGAAATATTTTAAAGTTCTTTCATGAAGCACGTAATACAAGTGTAACATGCCTCAGAATTTTTTTAATTTGATGATGCGTCAGCCAAATTTAAAACTATATGATACTCCCCAACTTCTTTCCCTTTCTTCTGAATCAGCAGTATAGTTTCTGTATCAGAAACTGTATTCTGCCCAAATATTCTTTCCCACAGCTTCTTTGCTACATACACACTTGCTATCCAGTGGGGAAGTGGCTAAAGGACACAGTGTGTGCAGGAGCACAATCCAAGACAGCAGAGTCACTTTGTAGCTGAGACAGTCATGGAGCAACAGGTCTCAGATGCTGTGAGCAGTAAGTGGATTCATTCAGTGGTCATGGGATTTACATTGAATCTGTGTGTCACCCTGGCTTAGTGGTTCTGACATATTGCTCCTTACAGCACCTTATTATTGATTTAAGCAAGTATCCGCTGTTGTTGGAACTTTGCCTCAAACCATTTTCCCTCTTAAAAATCGGAAGGAAAAAAAAAAATCTGCTTCCCTAGAGGGGATAATTTTTCATCTAACCCACCTGCAGATTAAAATATAATGCAGCTCTGCGTAATATTTTAGAACCAAGGTATAGTAAAATAAATTTTGTGATAAAGGAGCGCCACTGCCACATCTACCATCAACCCTCTTTGGAAAAGTGTGCAGCAAAGGAAAGAGAAGGCAAGAGAAATGTATTGCCTTTTCCCATGTAAACACAATCACTTTCATATAGTCACAAGCAAGCCAATATCCATTATCACTTGGCAACATAATTATAGCAACTGCACTTGGGTAAAAATGTTTATGCTTTGCTCCAGAAATATATTGAATATCTTCATAGCACATCGTAGTTTTCAAATCATGTTATTTAGAAGATGTTTGTGTGGTAGGATTCTAAGGATGACCTAATTAAGACTTTCTAACTGTATCTAGGGGGACGTTCCATTGGGATTGCTTTTCCTTTAGATATCTGATACTGGATGCAATCTATTTCATTGCAAACAGTGTTTACTCTGTTTGTACAGTACCAGTCAAGTCGTGTTAGACCTGATCTGGTTGGAGATAAGAGGTGCTCTCATCATACAAATAGTAATTTAGTTTATGAGCCTCAAGAAGTGATTTAAAAGGCAGGAGTGATTTTTCTACAACTAGGATGGGCATAAAATCTGCCAGTTAAAGCTGGGAAATTAGGTCTACCTAAGTATTCAGTGTGTCAGGACAATTTGCCAAGAGTCTTCTTCAACCCCTACTCCTACTCCATGGAACAGTGTCTCAAAATGCTCCTCCTTTTGGACTAAATCCAACTGCCATTTAGATTGATATGCCAAGCCCATCTGGTTTCAATAAGATCCTCTAGGTTTAACAAGGCTCCAGCTACATTCTTTGGCTCTAGCTTGCAGAATGTGCTTCCAGGGTGGAGGATCTCTGTCTGCTATCAGTTTTTGGAAATGGATCTCTAGCTATAAAAATAGCACTGAGTCCCCAAGGGCACCTCCACATTCTTAAAAAACTTAGCTCCCCAGTTCATTCCCAGGTCCTAACATCCTGGTATTGAGGTCATAGTAGATAGTTTTAGCACTGCAGACATAACCTAAAACTCTATGGGAAGGACTGTATGCTCTTTTTCCTCCCATAGCTTGGACTCTGAATTGTGTGAGTGCATGCTATCTGGAGAAAGGAGATGCAAACTTTTCAAGAGATTTCTAAAACAAAACTCTTCAATTTGGATAGCACAAAAAACAGTGGGAGAATAACCAATAAGCATATACTGACCTTTCTTTCATTGTTCTTATTCTCTGAGACATGAACTATTTTTAAAAAAAAGTACATACAATTTTTTGATGCTGGTTTTTTTTCGGGATTTTTGAGGGGATTGGGAGGGTGTTTTCTTTTGAGAGTGCTTTTGGTTTGTTTGTTTTTTTTCTGTTTTTTGTTTTTTTTTTTTTGTGGTTTGTTTGTTTGTTTGTTTGTTTGTTGTGGTTTTTTTTTGTCTTTTACCTGCCACATCACCACCTTTGCTTTAAAAAACAGTTTCTTCTCTTGTGCCTGAAGCAACATCCCTCTTCACATCTGGGCAAACAATCAACAGACCTCTTCTTACAGAAGACAGACCCATTCTCCAATGAATTCACCTACAAGTTCCCCTTAGCTGTTGTGTTTTCAAACACTTGACTTGGCATAGTTAATCTGCTTTTTTTCCTTTTTTTTTTTTTTTTGGTCTGTCTAGGGACTTTTTACTCCCAAAAGAGAGAGTTCCCTGCAGTGGAACTACAGAAAATTGCTTTTGCTGAGGATGCTTTTTTTGGGTAAGATATATTCAAGTACCTGTGGCCACCAGCAAGTGTTCTGAAAGACTCTGCTGTTCCTAATTTATAAGCAGTTAAGTATTTTACTGATTATACTCTTGACACATTTGGGACAACAAAAATTGCTTTTCCCAAATAACTTTAATATTTGTGCAAAGTAATGACCTCAATAAAAGGTCATTAAAATAAGAAATTTTAGGTAATCTCCCAGTTACCTATACTTTACAAAATAATCACTTGTAAGATGGGAATACTACAGGTACTAATGTTTGAGTCATTGTGGCTCAAATTACAGGTAAATTTGAATTTCTGTGACAGACAGGTTTAAATTTTTCTTTCAAGTATTTATTTTCCTTACCCCATTACAAAACCTATCTTTTTCCCCTTCATTTTGTTCCTTGCTTTTTTTTTTTATATGTTGAATATCATATTGGGTTTGAAGCCTTCCCCAATATCCCAAATAGATCTCTGTGTACTTATAAAATTATACATATTTTTTTCTTCTAAAGCAATAATATAAGGAACAATACGATCAATATGGACAGGTAGTTGGAATGTCTGTCTAGAATTGCAAGTGTAGTAAAACACTTATGCTGAGGATGCAATGTCCAACCTAGATCAATTTCACAAGTTTGTGTTTAGGAATTGCTTGTCTAGTCCCATTTACTGAGTTTCCATTTGAGATTGAAGTGCACCACCTGCACCCCTAGAGTGCTCTCTCTAGCTGATAGAAACCTGGAAGGAATTCAGTGCATGCATAATGAAATGTCTCCAAGACCACTGCACAAGACCCTTAAGAGTCAGAACACAGACCCAGACCGCAGGAAATGGCGACGACACTGCTTAACTTCAGAAGCATGCTTCTAATCTGAACTAAACAGACATATAGATGAAATTCTGGACAGCCCCTTCCTAGCAACAGATTAAGAGACATGATTGGATCATAAAACATTTTATAGTATCTTTCTCCCTGATTTCTGCCAGAATAGAAAACATCACCCTTTTCACCTTTTATCACACTATCTTTCCTTACAAAAAGTGTACCCAAAAAGCAAGTGAAAACATTCTTGATCTAACTTCTATAGTGAGAGGGGATATTTTATTTACTTTCTGATATGTTTATCATGTCTGACATCATAGACAGATCAGATGATAGATAGCTCCTAACCCTGTCTCAACAGATACCTCAAATTACGTGTATTATCTACTTTATGATTGAAAAAGGACCAAGATTCCACTGAAATCAGCAGTGTCAAAATTTTGCATATTATTGCATCAAAAAAATGTATCAAAACAACATTGTTGGACTGCAGTACTGCAGTATCAAATAATCTCTGTCCACTGACTCCTATGGAAAGTGCAAGAAAGGCCTGGTTCTCCTGGACTGCAGTATCACAGCAGTGTTTGTGTCATGAGGAACAACACAGAAAACAGCTACAAACATGTTTATGGTTCTGAAATTTTGCTAAGAGCTGTAACAACTACGTGGGACAGAAATGGTTTTTTGGTATGAACTTTATGTAATATACAGGTGTGTTCTTTACATTATGTCTCTACAGGATAACTGTTCCAGTCAATGTACAGAACGTATAATGCTCTCTTAGCCAAAGTTTTTTAGCATTTTTCTATTCACTGTTCAGTGTATACTTTTGCAAGTTATCTACTGCACACTATTTTGATCTGTTCCTCATATGAGTTTTTCTAGCGTTTACCTGCTGATATATATGAGTGCTTCATAAACAATTCCTCCATCTTCACAACACCTCTCTAAGAGGACTACTTCTCTTTTATGCACAAAGAACTGAGACAAAGGTAGATAAAGGAGAAAAGTGTAAACTAATTCTGAGTGGCTAATTTGACATGTTTTAAACCTGATTATTTGCATTTTAAAGTATGAAATAGGGGTCTATTATATTGTAGAATTGTATCATGCAATGGTTTGGGTTGGATGAGACCTTAAAGATCATATAGTTCCAACACTCCTGCCACAGGCAGAGGCACCTTCCACTAGACCAGGCTGCTCAAAGCCCTATCCAACCTGGCCTTGAGCAATTCCAGGGATGGGGCAGCCACAACTTCTCTGGGCAATCTGTTCCAGGGCCTCAGCACCCTCAGAGTGAAGAATTTTTTCCTAATATCTAATCTAAGTCTACCCTTTATCAGCTTAAAACCATTCTCCCTTATCCTATGTCCTTGTAAAAAGTCCCTCTGCACATTTCTTATAGGCTCCCTTTAGGTACTGGAAGATTGTTATAAGGTTTCCTCTGAGCCTTCTCTTCTCCAGGCTGAGCAAGCCCAACTCTCTCAGCCTGTCTTCATACGAGAGGTGTTTCAGCCCTCTGATCATCAAAATGCATACTTAGTTACAAACAAAAGTGCTAAGGATTTCTGTAAAGCAGATCCCAAGGGGAGATGAACATCAAGAAGACAAACTAAAGGATTGTCTAAGCCTCTGGTGTCTAAGCCTTTAGCCCTTGCCTATACTTTGGTGCTGTGGCAAGAACTTTCTTTCCCTCCTTACCTCAGTGCCCTTCCCACCGTGGGGAGGCAAACAGGGGAACATGGTCTGGAAGGAAGCTATGTCACAGTCAAACAGGGCAGTGATAATATTGTTAATGAGAAGGGAAATTTGCAGAATAGATTTTTCAATTTTAACAAGTCCTTGGACATACTACCCTAGATATATTAAAAAAAAAATGTCTGAAAAACAATGAAAATTTTGGAGGCAATTGTCAGAGTAATTCCTGATTGTTTAATGCTATATCCTGAAACCTTAATTTTCATTCACTATAATATATTTATATGAAAATATAAGAATAAACATTGGTTGTACTGCACCACTTCACTGGAACACTTAAAAAAGAATGGAAATTGAAAGGTTTTTACACAGAATGTAAAATAATGGCTGGTTTCCCTCAGTATGCACATGTTGTGGAAGAATGTTCAGATTTGTTTGCAGGAATCCTTAAGAATCTACATCCTCTCACTTATGCACGGCAAGTGGTTCCAATGCTGTACATTTAGCAACAACATGCCAATTAAAAAAAATGACCTTCAGAGGAGTTGTGAAAAAACTACTGAATACCGTTGAAAAGGAAAGACTGAAAAAAGACCTTAATTTTCAAACAGTCAATGCTCTGTAATGTTTTTATGTCTATGGCAATAGGAAAACATTTCTATTTTTCATGTTCAGTCCAAGAAGCTCAAGCTGAAAATGGTATCATAGAGAAATAGGCTAATTAGTGCATACTCACCTGTCAGTTCACAGGAACAAGATTACCTAAATTATAATTGCAGGAAAGGGAAAAGCAAAATGTTGTAGAAGTGCTTGAGACCCTAATAATTTGTACATCCGATTTGTGACAGCCACAGAGGCACCCAGCTCTCCATGCTTCCTTTGAAAACCACAGTCTATATCTGTGCATACAACATACTTTCTGGTTTCAGACACATACTAGGACTGCTTGAACACTGGTGGGTTTTTGTTTGTTGATTTTTTTTTTTTTGGTTTGGTTTGGTTTTTTTGTGTGTTTAGTTTTTCTGGGTTTTGTTTTTTTGTTTTTTTTGTGTGTTTTTTTTCTTTTTTTTTTTTTTGTTGGTTTTGTTTTTTTTTTTTCTTTGGTTTTTTGGTTTGTGTTTTTTTGTTGTTTTTTTTTCCCTGTACTTTACAGCATTTCAAGTGATTTTTTAAAATCCCACGTTCCTTACTGCGGGTTGCCAGTTCTAGCGCAGAATTCACCCATGAAAGCTGTTCTGAATCAGTGAAAGAGGAGAAAAAATCAGGACGCAGGTAAGCCCGGCATCCATGCAGGCAGGCTGTGGAAGGTCATTTGCTCTCAAGCTCTGGCGAAACGAAAACGCAAAACTCACAAAGGAATGCTGCTGGTTACCGCAGGAGGACAGGAGTCACTAGGTGGCAGAAGCGCTCCTTCTGCTACTCCTCCTACCCCTTGTGGCGTGGGCTGTAATTAGGTCAGTGTAGGGTAAAGTAGGACTGGGTGATAAATAAAGTAGGTTTTCTCTCCGTAGCACACACTGGAGTTTAATTTTGCTTCTTTTTAGGTAGTGTTGCAAGGTGTATTAAAACTTTTAAAGAAAAAAAAAAAACAACCCATAAAAATCCTCTTGCCAAAATAAATGAAATTTAAGCTCACTGAGGAGTAACAGCAGCAAAGGAGGAGAGGAGAAAAGGAAAGATGACTCCTCTCTGGTGACATTGATATTCTGTTCAGAAGAACACTGAGGAGGGGGAGGGCTGTACAGAGATATGTGTTAAGTCTCAAATCCAAACAGGCAAAATGTGCAGTTTTGTCAGTTCTGGTGCAAAGCAATAACATGTACTCCTTCCTTGAGGTATTTTTGTAATTTTGCTATAAAAAAAAGGCAGTTTTAGTCAGCAAAACAAGACTGATTTCCCCTTACAAAGATCAGAGTAATGTGTCTCACTATGGAGGTGGTACTCAAGGTCAAAGATGAGATAACATCTCCTGCATCACTTAATCTCCATCTAACTGGGAGTCACATTACCCCAGAGCTCAGTGTGAGCTTGTGGAAAGGAAGGTACAAGTTGTCAGAACAATTATTACAGAATGTCCTTAATCAGATTCACAAAGCTGTTCTTTCTGGGTTAAATCATGTTAAGGACTTGATACTATTTCCCGTGAAGTCAATGCAAACCTCCCTTTGATTTCCATAACAACAGATTTTGCCCTCAGCGCAGCGCTTGACTTCCCAAAAGACAAGATAAAGAAGGAGTTTTCAGGAAAAGGAAGACAGAGGACAAGAATAATCCTCTTCACCTCTTTAGGCTTTCCAACCCTAGAGATGCAGGGAGAAAATTAGACTTACTTAAACAGAAGATGACATGGCTGAAAGGAACAGATGCAAAAATATAAACAAAATAAACAGTGATGTAGGTGCTAAAATACAATTTAGGTAGAATCTGAAATTCTGTCTAGATTTAAAGTGGTGATCCTTAAATATGATGTTGCAGAGGTATGCTAATATCAGAAACACTGAAAGCTCAGATCACTCCTCTGTTCAGGTCTCCATGTGCTTACCAGCATTGTTTTGGCCTGGGGGCACAGCTAACTCACTACTGCCTAAAACCCACCGGAAATTTAAGATAGGTAGAGTGTTGTATTAAATTCCCAGAAACTCCCAATTTGTTCAATTTATTTACGTAAGGACAACTTACATTGACAGGATCAGACCTTAACATTGCACTTTTACTTATTTTAGTTTTTAAGCATGGCAAAAGGTAGTGGCTTTATCCACTGTTAATATAAAATCCTAAAGACGGGTAACCATAATGGGAGGACAATTTTAGTGACATCAGATTTTGTGTGTATTGGTATTTCTGGGCAAAGAGTTCTGGCCAGTGGGAACTGCTGGAACCACATCTATTCTGCAGGGGAGACTTTACTGTCTCCCCTAAAGTCCTTGTCATCTGTTTACAGCCACTCCTGGACTGACTTCCCCTTGTCTCTCTGAGGTATTGTATGGCTGTTGTCCAAATGAAGATTTTTTTGTGTATGCAGAAAAGTATTTTGGTAATTCCTGGCTTAGCGGTTTTCAGACTCAAAAAGGAGGAGCCCTAAATCCCACCCTGAAGTGACTGTGATACCTACTTTTATACAGAGCTATGCTTTTAATCCCATTTCTACACAGCTTAGGACATTAGGTGAGGAAAACCTTAGCCTTTTTTCCACCTTTTGATACCCAAGCCTGAACAGGTCTCTGAGTTTACAGTTGAATTCTTTAACAACTAAGCTGTTCTGTAAAGGGTGGGCATAGGTTCTATAAATCACCTGGCTTCTAAAAGCAATATGGTGAACTCTGCTCTTTGGAAGGGTACATGAAAGTAAACATTTCATGGACTCAGGTTTCCCTCGTTCAAGTGAAATATGGGAGCTGAGTTTTCCCTTGCTTAGTGTTTTTCAATAACTGGAAATTTTGGGAGAGATCGCATTGCATGGTATACTGCACAAATCCTTGTGTGCACCAAATTGGATGGCAGTGCCTAAGAGACACTTGTGTCTCTTTATAGCCACTGAAATCCTATACTTGACCTAGGGCTATAACTTTGTTGTTTATTACAGCTAATGAATTTAATCAGGACACCAACTACATTCGTGTATAGATTCTGATGTGAATTACAAAGATTTGAATAAGTTTCAGGGAAGAAGCAAGAAGAGGGAAAAGCCCAACATAGACCTAGTATCCATAACACCATTCTCTCCTAGATGTGTGTGTTCTATAGTGAGAATAATAGCTATCACAGCACAAAGATGCTGTGAACCTGAAATGTGTTAATATTAGATGCATCATTCAGATCCTCAGATGGAGACAGCTATGAAAGAGCAGAGTGTTAAAACAGTATCTTCCTTCAGTCCTATTATCTTTATTTCCCATCTACTTCTGTCCTGGTTTCAAGACAACTCCCTATTATACAAGTATAAAATATAACTACCCATCTCAGATTTTGTTACCTAAAGATTTTGTCAGACAAAGGAGAGATCAATTTCACTGTCACTACAGGTTCCCATCTCCAGCAACAGCTGGATGGTGAATTCATCTACATGTTGCTGTCCTTGTATTTGATCTGGAAATCATAAAAAGCTAGTTGCCTATTTTGACTCGTTTAGTCAAACCCTATTCTTGCTTGAAAATGAGCTATGTTGAAGACTAGATTCCTTTCAACAAGTCTGCTTTTACCACCACTTGAAGAAGCATAAGAAAAGGTCAAAGATCGTGGTGGTAATAGTTGGGGCTAGTGGACTTTTGAGAGACATGTGATTTCTAAGTGATGACAAGACCAGAACAAGAGAATCATCAAGATTTCTTTCTTAGAAATCCTTAGTGTATACAAGACCTGGCTGTGGATTTAGAGTGCTAAACTTACTCTTTGACAAGTTAGATCCCGAAAGGATTACTTTTGTTACTACTAAGCTTGAATCTGATGTAGAACTAGGGTTGAATGTTTTCTTTTTTCATGGCATTTTTAACAGCTCTTGAAAACATTTTGTTGAAAAGTAGTAGTGGTTGGTACTTTTGGAACTGCTTAACTCATGAGCACATAAAATAGCTTCTACAACTGAAAAGTATTGCAGCAGCACAGAAAAAAGAAAAGACTTATAAACACATTATTTTCTCTTTCTAATTGAGGTCCAGATGTTGAAAAGGAAACACATGGACAGAAGAGAATTTTGGTTTTATTTTTAAACAAAACCAATAAATTTTGCTTCCTTCACTTGAAGAATTTTATACAGCTTAGAGTTTCTATTTAATAGTTCTGTTATGTGATGCACACTAAGAGCTAGTGCTATGTTTGAGGTTACAAAATCAGCGGCACAAAATAAGATGCATTTAGCTTCATCATCTCAACTATTTTCCCAGAAGAATAAAATCATTGTGGCAAGGGAAGAATTTGTGTATTGTCTATTCAGTGCTCTGCTTCCTTGTAAGAATCAACTCAAACCAGAGATGCTTAATCTTTTAGACAGTGCAGCCACAAAGTCCATGACGGCACCATGTCAGTGCCTCATGCTCTTTTTCTCAGCAATATGTCATGCCTTTGTCTCATGATGTGGTGTAAGCATGTGCATGCCAAGCATATCACGAGCAGACACACAACACCTTCTCTCTCATGATATTTTCCAAATCCATGAATGCCCAAATTATCATATGACCAGCTGCGCATATACCCACCACTTCCAGTGTCATTGTTGGATGTGCAGGCTTATGGCAGAGGAGCACTCCTAAAGCTATATACAACAGGGAGCAGGCACCAGTTTACACCTAAAGCTGCACAGCTTCTGACTCTAGATGCATAGACATCTATTTCTATCCTGAGAAAACTGTTCAGTTCATAAACATTTTGGAATGGCATGTTCTGACTGTCACAACACTTCAAGCAGATGTATTAGTCTCCATTTGTTCTACAAATGCACTTTGCTGATAAAAGATACAGTTACTTGATTTCAAAATCAATTTTATTGTGTGTTGAATAGCTGAATATCGGTCCACTCATTCATGAATTTCTGCATGGGAAAGATGGTTTGTTCAGCAGAGATATCAAACTGCGGTGAACAGGTTGCTGCAGTTCTGGTGATGAACTTAATTGGCTTCCAGTGACAATAAAATAACAGAGGGTACTACAGGTCAAACTTCAACTCCATCAGCAGAGCTCTGTAGGGAAGCTTCCATGGTACCTGCTGCACTATTGTTCCCTCTATTCAGTACTACCAGCATCTTTCATTCTGATGAACACTAGGCCTTTTATTTAAAACAAAAAAAACAAACCAAAACAAAACAAAAAAGCTCACAAGGGGTTCTATATGCCAGGATGGTGTAATATATAATTTGCATAAGAAAGGGTGAATAGACTCAAAATACCTCCTTGAAAAGCAAAGAGTTGAGTTTTCCTTTTTAATGATAAAGTCTCATGTCACACTATTTCATTGTGAGTCTCCCACAAAATCATTTGATTAGAAAAGCAGAGGATAATTGGCATGAAATAAACAAGGACACAAGAAGTGAGGCATTATGTGCTGTTTCCACAAATATTACTGCTAATTGTGTCAATTAAATTATCTAATTAGTCTACAGTAAATCACTTGAACACACACTAGCACAAATTCAAAGCATATGTCTCTACAGAGAAACTAATAGCTCCTAAAGGGTCAGAGTTTAGGAAAAAACATCAGACATGGCATAAGCAAAGAGTAACTCTGATCTGAATTTTGTTAATAATCAAGCATACCTAAGTAGTGTGCAGGTCATCTGCTGCCTGGGAAATGATCTCTAATAAGGTTTACATGTGGCATGCCAAAATCAGACCTTGACAAATCCTGACCATTCTAGGAAATAGCCCAAAGCCATGGCTGTATCACAGCAGGGCTGAGCCCACACTAAAAAACTCTTGTGAAAGGCAGGATATGTATGCTGGCCTGTACTCTGCAAGCTTGGAGCAGGGCATGTCTATCTGGAATGTACTGCATAGGCAGACCAGTAGAAGCAAAACCTACACTAGTCAATTAAATGCTTCCGGGATCATTATCTCATCCACTGAGACCACCTTGCAGGGAACAGCCTGTGCCCATACATACAGTTAAATTTTCTTATAGTCCCAAGCAGCATGCCTGCAAGTTAGAGTGCCTGTTGGGAATGGTCCCTGGGCCATGCTGACACACAAATATGTCCAGATGTTGTTCAGGTGAGTGCTAGTTCAAACAGGCTAAAATTGGCTTGGGCTGTTCTCTTGCTTGGACAGTTCAGGCAGTGCTGGGGCTCTTTAGGGCTTTTAATTTGCTTGTGCGTAAGTAGTCACAATGTCTGTTTTACCTGCTGCATGATGCACACTTACAGTGTCAATGTAATTTTTATTTAGAGAGCATAAGTAGATTGATGGTGCTGGGATCATAGGTTTGACTAATCTAAAAACCAAGTTCTTCTCCAAACTAAAACCTTTATCTAAAAATTATTTTTATCTTTAGCTATAAATAGAAGGCTTTATCTAATGCCACTCTCATACTCCTACACACATACATGCCCCAAACTCTCAGGCCAATAACCAACTTCGTCATCAAGATCTTACCTTAATCTTTGACAGCATCCCTAGTAAGATACGTTGTCATGTGTGAAAAATAAGAATGGCCTTAAAAGACTAAAGGCTGTGAAAACCTCACATTCTGATATTTAATACTTTCTGGGAATAGTTATTTCCCATTGTCAGTACAACATATAAAAGAAGCAAGGAGTGTCCAAAGAGTAGTCAGCTACAGAATCTTTTGGGAAAACAGTGTTTGGAGGAAGCTTCTGCAAAATAATGAACAGGAGGCTGTAATTTTCTATTTGGCACCATTTAATGTCATTGTTCAGTGATGTTTTCATTTGTCACATTTCATGCATTTAATAAGAAATAAACTAAATTTTTATTTAGTTGTGGTGTGAGAAAGCTGACTAAATTAACCCTTTCATCTGTCAAGCTGAGTATCATGTGCCCTACTTTTTAAAAATATAGTTAATCTTTTATATGAACATATCTGAATATAAACTCAAAAGCTGAATCTCCATAGAAGAATATTTAGATTGTATCAAATGGCAGTTGAGAGGATTTTTAAGCATAAAAGTGGAATATGAATACCAAAATAATTTAGATTTCTCAGCAGCAAATTAAAGTTTTTAATCAACTCCTCAAGTTGCCAAAATGTTCCCAGTAGATGTAAACCTAAGCGTCAAAGAAGAATGTTAAAACCTTGAAGAGCAGCAGATTTGGATGAAAAGAACTTTTGTCTTCCACCCAGTAATTAGCCACTTCTCACCAAGAATGTTTACATACCAACTGTAGAACTTACTGCCTTCATAACTGAAATTACTTCCTTGTTTACCATACTCAGGGATGCACCAAAATTCTGGAATCTCTTTTTTTTTTTCCCCTCTGAGACAATATTTCTCTTTCCCTTTCCCTTCACCAGAAAGGGATGTTTACAGTCTATAGAGATTCACAGCAATGCTGTGACTTGTGTATTTCTGTCATTTTTCCAGAAAGCTATAATAATTGTGTGTGTGTAAGTGCTTCTGTCTATAAGTGCAGGAGGCAAGTTCACAAAAGTATCTCTGTGCTTATCTAAATTCTCATTTTACAGATACTATAAAATCCTAAAAACTAAACAATGATCAGGTTTTAGTTTGTGTTACCTTTTTCTTTCTTACTAAAGAGTTTATATTATTTAATGACACAGTCATTCAGGAACAAGGCATTTATTAAAACGTTTGCAGATATGCTTCCAAGGATCGGGTGTATCTTGTACAAACAATAAAACTTTCAGATATAAAATATAAGTATATTCACACTTGATATTCAGTATTGCCAAGGAAACACCCTACACCTTCATCATGACTAGATCTCTCTAAATAGTAACTATGATACTTTCTTCCCCTCTCAGTTATGTCATTGTTGCAAAGCTTAAATCTTTATTATTTTATTATTTTTATCTTGTTTCATGAATCTGTAATTGCAGAAATGAAAAAACTGCATAAGTCTTGATTGTCTAGAACAAATAAGAAAGTAGATATTTCATGGATGAGTCGATACTGGGCATATCAGTTTTAGAAAGTAAGCCAAACCTTTATAAGCTTGATTAGTTTAGCTTCCTGCTGGTCAGTCAAAAGTAGGGATGGCCATGGAACAGAGCTTAAAAGCACAGCCTGGCAACTGTTTTCTGATACATCCCCCTCTACTTAGCACTTTTTAAACCCCGTCTAAAAGATTGGTCCAGTTTTAGGTGTCCCAGTACATGAAAGTCGAAGCAAGGTCCACCAACATAGTTGAGCACTAGAGCACTCATCTGGGGAGCAAAGACAGGGCTGGCTCAGCCTGGAGTGGGGACAGATACAGAAGACCTAAGAGCAGCCCCCAGCATCTGGGTACAGGACAAGGGGAGGAGGTTCAATAAAATGGCAGTGTTGAGCTCTTCACAGCAGAGCTTGGTGGGAAGATGAGAGACAACATACAGAAGTTGAAAAAGGGGGCTGGGCTGGATATCAGGAAACACTTTTTCACCATGAGGGCAGTCAAGCAGTGGAACAGGTTGTGCAGAACCTGTCCCCAGGGGCATTCAAAACCCTCCTGGACAAAACCTTGAGCTACCTGAGCAGCCGATCCTGCCTCAAGCAGGAGATTGGCACAGAGATCACTCAAGGTCACTTTGAGCCTGAATGATTCTGTGGCCGTGTGATTCTATAATCATAAATAAAAATTATTTACATATATTTATCTGCCAAAAATTGATGAGGAGAGACATTTAACAACTACCAGCTGACTGTTCACTCTTAGCAACTTTGGAGTTTTGCAAAATATACTGCAGTATGGACCACTGTTCATAAGAAATAACTATCTCTTGGAAAAGAAATGACATCACTGTACCTTCCTAATCACTGCTGAGAGGGTATGCATTTTATACTGTGATATCTTCATGGAACATGTGCTACAAACAAAACAAAGATAATTTTTGCTTTGATGTAGCTGATTACCTTTGATGCCGCAATTAATTTGGGCTGGGCCTGCTGCCTTACAAGTCTTTGCTTTGCCAGGCCTCAAATTTTATGCTATTGTAAACGTCCTTCCTGTGCCAATAAACATAGTTAGTGTTTCAGGTTAACTTTCCACTGAGGTATAGGAAGACATTTCCTTCTCTCCTAGGTTCCCTAATGCATAGGTTAATAGGTTTTCACTGTGCATTGAGCTTTTCAGCAAAGGCAGCATTTCTGTTATGCTGTGAGAAATAGGTGTCGTATCTCCAGGGCATGGGTCATCCAAGCAAAACAATCGAGGATGTTACACCTAGGTTTTGGGATTACTCTATCTCTCCCCATCCAATACTGCTCTCTCCCTTCTCTCACAGCAGCAGCTGCCAAAAGCATTGGTTTCTGGATCTCCCAGAGGGAGCTCTGGTGGGCAATGAAGCAATGCTTCACTGTTTCTGCTGCATCTGCTGATCCAGAAGTTGTTCTCATTTGCTTCTTGAAGAAAAAAGCAGTGGGCTGTGTTCATCTTACAGGCCATGACTGGATCATGGTACTTTCCTTTTGTGAAAAAAATCCTTTGTACAAATGTCCTGGGTTCAGCAGTAGCAGTCATGTTTCTCCTTCGTGGTAGCTGGTGCAGTGCTGTGTTTTGACTTCCAGCCTGGGAACAGTGCTGGTGATACCGATGTTTTCGGTTGTTGCTAAGTGATGTTTACCCTGACCAAGGACTTTGTGAGGCTCATGCTCTGCCAGGGAGGAGGAGAAGCCGTGAGGAAGCAGAGATGGGGCGCCTGACCCAGGCTAGCCAAAGAGGTATTCCATACCACAGCACGTCATGCCCGGGGTGAGGGGTAACTGGGAGTTACCCGGAAGGACACGGGGGCTTCCGGGTGGGACTCGTTTCTTGGCTGGTGGTATTGTATTCTCTTTCCCTTGTTATTTTCTCGTATCATAGTTGTCATTGGTGGTAGCGGTGGTGGTTTGTGTTGTACATTGGTTGCTGGACTGTTCTTGTCTCAACCCGTAGGAGTTGCACCCTTTCGATCCTCCTCCCTGTTCCTCTGGGAGCGGGGAAGGGGAGAGCCCTGGGGGGAGGGCCTCGATTGCTGTCAGCCCAGCACCACTCACTGGGAGTGAGTGAACAAGCTGTCTGGCTAGGGTTTAAACCACGACAGTTCTTTTGGCACCAAACGTGGGGCTCGAGGGGTTGAGATAATGACAGACCTGTTCGGATTAATAGTCACTTGTCACAATGCTGATTTATTGGCTCTCAAGGTTGTTCCTCTTGACCTCACAGTTTCAGTATATCGTATCTTACTTCCATCCGGTACTTGCGGTGTTAGTGTTTTTCAAGTGTGGGGCTCGGGCTAAGGTTTTTGTCTCATTGTACTTTATGGTAATGGCTTGTAATACAAAAGAATCATTGATCATGAAGCTGATCTGGCTTATGTTCCCAGTGTGGTCACCACCTTTATACTTTGGGAGGTATATAATAGAAGTGCTTACCAATTACACATCTTTTTTCTCCTTCTCAGGTGCTCAACCTGTGAAGGAGACATCCTTTACCCTCCCAGTCCTCCCCCCAGACCATTTACATGTGAAAGTTTTGAAGTTTTTGAATGGCCTTTTAATGCTGTTGAGACTTGTTTGCTGATGGTGATGGGAATCATCATGCTGGCATGTGTGTTTTTCCCACTACTGATTTCAAGAGCTAAGCAGAGTCAGGTTTGGGTCTTGTCTGGGGTCAAACGACGATGTAGGAGGACCAAGAGATTTTCCCTGAGGCTGGACAGCCATGAGTGGCAGGGTG
This sequence comes from Pezoporus wallicus, assembly GCF_028554395.1. Lineage (NCBI taxonomy): Eukaryota > Metazoa > Chordata > Aves > Psittaciformes > Psittacidae > Pezoporus > Pezoporus wallicus. Next base: position 5,544,589 of record NW_026635157.1, read on the forward strand.
TGTGGGATAGTATGGGCAAGTATCTAGGTCAGTGGGCTCCTCCAGTACTTTGGAATTTCACTACCGAACAACTGCAAAATCCAGAAGAATTAGTAAAACACTTAAATGAGGTGTGCGGTCATTCTGGCCATACCAGAGATGGACAAATCATGGCAACGTGCTGGGGCTTGGCCTATGCTTACAGGGCCTTGTTCAACACTATCCAGCACCTTCGAAAGGAAAAGAATGTCGGCGGATCTGAGGGCAAAGCAACAGTCAGTGCAGCTACTCCAGCTCCAGGCACAGCAGCTTCACCACCCCCAGCGACAAGTACAGTCGCTACTCAAACTTTGGCCTCAATGAACAGTGCAGCTACCCCAGTGGCAAGTACAGCAGCTGCTCAAACTTCGATTGCAACAGACAGCGCAGTTACCCCAGCTCCAAGCACAGCAGCTACACCACCCCCAGCAACAAGTACAGTCGCTACTCAAACCACAGTGATAATCACTGCAGCCAAACCAGAGGACCAATTCGTACCAATATCGGTTGCCCCTGTACGCAAGAGAAAAAGCAAAAAAGAGGCAAGAAGGGTGAAGCAAGATGAACAATGAATTCACCACGCGGTCTAGCATCTGATGAGGAGTCATCATCACATGACGAAGAAGAAGAAGAAGAAGAAGAAGAGGTAACTTCCCGACCTCAGACCTCAACCGAGCTATGGAATATGCGAAAAGGTTTTACCCGTCAACCAGGGGAGCACATCATCACCTGGTTACTCCAATGCTGGGACAATGGGGCCGATGGTCACGAACTAGAAGGTACAGAAGCCAAGCAGCTGGGATCACTTGCTAGAGAAGGGGGAATTGACAAAGCAATTGCAAGAGAGAAAAAGTCCCTCAGTCTTTGGAGGTGGCTCTTGGCAGCTGTGAAAGAAAGGTTTCCATACAAGGATGATGTTATGAGTCTTTTGGCCAAGTGGACTACTATAGACAAAGGCATCCAGTCTCCGAGGGAATCGGCCATCGTAGAGATATCTATCGCATCAAGCCGAATAACGGGGATACACCCATAGATCCAGATGAAGTTGAATGTGCATGACCCATGTGGCGAAAACTTACACAGAATGCACCATCATCATATGCCCATTCATTGGCAACAGTAACCTGGAATGACATAGTACCACTAACAGTGGATGAAATGGTTCATAAACTCTGAGAGTTCGAAGACAATCTCACCCCTTCCATCATCTCAGCTGTGGAAAAACTGTCCCAGGACCTCAAACAATTGAGGGACGAACTATCTGATTTATCCAGCTCCTCACGTGCACCAACACACATCTCAGCTATTAACAAAAGGCATCCTATTGTTCAAGAGAGGAGATACAGGAGGTATACGCCACTGGGTACCCTATGGTTTTACCTGCTGGATCACAGAGAAGACATGACAAAGTGGGATGGAAAACCTACTTCAGCTTTGGAGGAACGGGTGAGTGAACTGAAGAGGTGAGCAAGGGCCAAGACCGATCGTCCCATGAGAGCTACGGCTTCAGTCTCTGGTGAGCAGTTTCCCAGATGGAGTGGAAGAGCTGATTTTACTCCAGCTCCTGTGATAACGAAGAATAATCCCTTTCACCACGACTTAAGTGTCCAACACTGTGATGACCATTAGAGGGGCCCTGCCTCCAGCCAGGTGGAGGTAGGGGACAATCGGATTTACTGGACTGTGTGGATCAGATGGCCTGGCACATCAGTCCCACAGAAGTATAAGGCTCTAGTAGATACCGGTGCACAGTGTACCCTGATGCCATCAAGCTGTCAAGGGGTGGAACCCATCTATATTTCTGGAGTGACAGGAGGATCCCAAGAGTTGACTGTGTTGGAGGCTGAAATCAGCCTAACTGGGAGGGAGTGGCAAAGGCACCCTATTGTGAGTGGTCCAGAGGCTCCATGCATCCTCGGCATAGACTACCTCAAGAGAGGGTACTTCAAAGACCCAAAAGGGTACCGATGGGCTTTTGGTATTGCTGCTTTGGAGACTGAGGAAATTGAGCAGCTGTCCACCTTGCCTGGTCTCTCAGAGGATCCTTCTGCTGTGGGGTTGCTGAAAGTTGAAGAACAACAAGTGCCAATTGCGACCACAACAGTGCACCGGCGGCAATATCGCACCAACCGAGACTCCCTGATTCCCATCCATCAGCTGATCCGTAGACTGGAGAGTCAGGGGGTGATCAGCAGGACCCGCTTGCCCTTTAATAGCCCCATACGGCCAGTGCGAAAGTCTAATGGAGAATGGGGACTAACAGTAGACTATCGTGGCCTGAATGAAGTCACACCACCATTGAGTGCTGCCGTACCGGACATGCTAGAACTTCAGTATGAACTAGAGTCAAAGGCAGCCAAGTGGTATGCCACGATTGATATTGCCAATGCATTTTTCTCAATTCCTTTGGCAGCAGAGTGCAGGACACAGTTTGCTTTTACTTGGAGGAGTGTTCAGTTCACTTGGAACCAACTGCCCCAGGGGTGGAAACACACCCCCTACCACGCACCAGCCTCTGGGAAAAACAAACGGTACAATGGACTGTTAGAAACTACACTGAGAGCAATGGGTGGGGGAACTTTCAAGCATTGGGATACACACTTACCAAAGGCCACCTGGTTGGTCAACACCAGAGGATCTGCCAACAGGGCTGGCCCAGCCCAGTCAGAACTTTTACATGTTGTAGAGGGGGACAAAGTTCCCGTGGTGCATATGAAGAATTTGCTGGGGAAGACAGTCTGGGTTATTCCTGCTTCAGGTAAAGGCAAACCCACTCATGGGATTGCTTTTGCTCAGGGACCTGGATATACTTGGTGGGTAATGCTGGAAGATGGGGAAGTCCGATGTATACCTCAAGGGGATTTGATTTTAGGGGAAAACAGCCAATGAACTTAATTGTATGCTGCTGCCTGCTGTGTAATACTTTTATAGCCCATCAACCAGATGTCTCCAGGTCACCAGCGACTAGCCCTGACTTCCCTCCAGCCATCATCCCAACAGAGAATGAGCTTTGATAGAACTGGATGAGTTCCACAGTAAAGGAACGACCAGCATCAGCAGGCAACGATCCAATACTGCACACAGACTTTCCTGCCCTAAAAGATTGTTACAAGAGATGGAACCTGACATCATGGACCAAATGGACTCTGCAGCATTATAGGGATTGGTCTATGCACTAAGAAAATGATCTCTTTCTCTTGTTCTGTGTGTATATGGATGTGTATATGTGGGAGAGCGATAGTGTATTGAAAATGTGGGATCTGAGCATGACGTGAATGGTATGGAATAAGGGGTGGATAATGTCCAGGGTTCAGCAGTAGCAGTCATGTTTCTCCTTCGTGGTAGCTGGTGCAGGGCTGTGTTTTGACTTCCAGCCTCGGAAAAGTGCTGGTGATACCGATGTTTTTGGTTGTTGCTAAGTGATGTTTACCCTGACCAAGGACTTTGTGAGGCTCATGCTCTGCCAGGGAGGAGGGGAAGCTGGGAGGAAGCAGAGACAGGGCGCCTGACCCAGGCTAGCCAAAGAGGTATTCCATACCACAGCACGTCATGCCCGGGGTGAGGGGTAACTGGGAGTTACCCAGAAGGACATGGGTTCCGGGTGGGACTCGTTTCTTGGCTGGTGATATTGTATTCTCTTTCCTTGTTATTTTCTCTTATCATTGTTGTCGGTGGTGGTAGTGGTGGTGATTTGTGTTGTACATTGGTTGCTGGACTGTTCTTGTCTCAACCCGTAGGAGTTACACCCTTTCGATCCTCCTCCCCGTTCCTCCGGGAGTGGGGAAGGGGAGAGCCCGGGGGCAGGGGGCCTCGATTGCTGTCAGCCCGGCACCACTCACTGGGAGTGAGTGAACAAGCTGTCTGGCTAGGGTTTAAACCACAACAACAAATGAAGAAAAAAAATTTGGACAAAAATTATATATGCTAGTACAGGTTTTCTCTTTCATTCTCAATTCTGCCTCATACTAACTCAGCTAATAGATTCCCAAGTAATTCTGGCATTCAGTTACTGAAAAGAGGTAAGTCTCAGTATCACAAGCAAATGTGCATGACTTTAAAAGAGACAGATAAAACCACACCTATAGATCTTGCATAGTTGTGATGCTGTGAAGAAACTTCCTCAAACACAGCTGAGCTGAACATAAAGGAAAAGAACCTCAAGGTCACTAAAGACTGAGAAAGGAAGCAAGGGTATAAAAGAAGAAACAGACCTTGATTTTTTTCTTCAGAGTCTTCTTCTGACTTTTCCCTTTTTTCTATACCTTTTAAGATACTGAATGCCCCTGGTACATGACCTTTATCAGCTACATCGTGAATCCATTTTGACTATTTAAAGGTAGATGTCATTGATTTTATTGACTGTTCCACTTCACAGACAGTGCAGGTGTTCTAATGAAACTTAGCATAAGTGTTACAGTCTTTAAAATTTGCTTTCTTTTCTACCTACAGGCCAGCATAATTCAGAAATAATTAAGCATTTATGTAAAGGCATTTCACAAAGCACGCTCAAATATAGTTGTCAATATATATATACAAGATTTTTTTTTCCTCTTGGAAGGAAGCAGTCTTGTAGTGACGGATTTAATTTATTTATAATAATAATCAGAAATTTGCATACAATGAGTAAATTTTCCAAATGCAACATGTTTCAAGAATTGCGCCATTTTAAAAATGAAATTGCTGGAGCTTTTAAACAAACGATTACAGCGAAATTACAACTAAGAAGTATTTACTAAAAAAATATATTCTTTATATAAAGATCAGGAAAAAAATGCTTGTACACCATAAACTACAGAAATATGTCAATATTCTGAGAAGAACTGGCTTTGTTTGCTGGAAACACTTGTTTAATATGGATCAAGGGATTATGTTGTCTTTATTTGCCATTTAGCAAAATTTCATTTGGATGACCCAAGTTTTTCTATTTCATGTGCTAAAATTTCTCCTTTATATGTGAAAGAAGTCCTGCTGATGAAGAAAATGCATGCTTCAGAAAATGCCTGAAAAGCTGCAGGAAAATTTTGTATCTCTATGCCACATAAAATTATTCTAGACAAAAGTTAATTGTGTTCCTGAATGTCACTTGGTACTGGATTTGCTCAGGGAAGATCCATCCAAAAGATTGCCTAACAATGGTGAGTAGCCATTGATCACAAGAGGTGCAAAAGCAGCTGCTTGCATGCATATGTGTGTTCTTACCGGTGTGCATGTGCCACAGTTCACAGTTCGCTTTCCCCTCATTCAGGACAACCTCTCTCTTTCACTGAATTTTGCAGAAGGTTTAGAGGTCCCTGGCAGCTTTCTTCTGGCTGCATGCTTCAATTAAGCTATGTCCATATTTGAGTGTCTCATATGTGTCTGACCTCAGAGATCTGTGTGTGAGACAGTGTAAGATTTGGAAGAAGATGACTGGAAAGGTAGTGATAGGACAACAACTTTGATGTAACTCTTTAGATACAGTATGCATGTGCTAAGTGTACCTTAAAATTTAAAAACAAACAAACAAAACAAAACCAAACCAAACCCCCAAAACCTCCCAAAACTCCTTCCCCAAATGGCTTATAGTCCAACTATAGGACAGAAATAAGAAAGGTGGATCTAATTTCATGGGGCTCTAAATTCACTTCCTTTTTCAGCAATAGCTAAATATTTCAAATATAAAGAGGAACTATAATACCACCATTGCCTACTCAAGTCTAGGAAAAAAGAGTTTATTGTTAAGAACTTTTCAATTCTGTCTTCTGAAAATATTTGTTGTAAAGTTGGATTATTACGAGGTTGGGTGACACATGAAGTAAAATTAAGAAATAAGAGAGAAAAGGTTTATTAAATGAGTACAGAGAATGATGAAATTATTAAGAGGGAAAGGAAAAAGGAGAGCTGAAGGACAGTTATGGAGAGAATGCACGTAGAAATAGGAGGGAATAAAATACCACCTGTGGCTGGAGCCTACTGAACCATGTCTCTCTTCTATCCTCTTTACTAAGAATTGTTTCTGGAGCAGGATTTGCAGTGTTATCCAGTACACAAGCTCCAAAACCTGCTGTCTTCCTGTATCAGGGAACTTGCAGGAATCTAATGGTTACACTCAGGCCAAGCTGGTAAGATAGTATACTATACACTAATAACAGAATCATAGAATGGTTTGTGCTGGAAGGGACCTTAAAGATCATCTAGTTTCAATAACCTGCCACAGGCAGGGACCCTTTCCACTAGATTAGGTTGCTATAATAATAACAACAACACTAACAATAAATATGATAAGGGTATGTCATTATTCCTGGCTATATTACACATTTGAGGTGACACGCTTGTTTTCAAGTCCTATTGCATTCTGCTAAGGTAACTTCTGCCCACAGCACATTCAGCCAGTAGTGAAAAGCTGCATGTTGGAAAGCAAATACAGTGCTTGTCATTGGTAGAAGACACAGATTTAACTTCCCACTTACTAGGCTGAAAAATGTATCCTGTACTGTATTGCTTCAGGCTTTGGCAGCATACACAGTGTGCATTTTTGATACAACACTGGCTGATCTAACCAGACACAATGTGACCCATGTAACAAATGGAGCTAAAAAGTTATTTGCTTCTTTAATGGATTAAAACTAAGCAATTCCTTTAACAAAAGCATTTGCAGCTGCCTTTTCATATTAAATATTACTGTGCTTATTAGTAAGTATTTGACATTATATTCATATTGCATTTCTGCTTGTTTGTTCATTCCAAAAGCAGAAACATCACCAAGATGATATTTTGGAGACATTTGCAAACTTCATAGAATGCCACATGTAGATCAGACTCTGCAAACTAGGACCTACTGAAACCTCACAGCAGTTTTCAGACATTTATACCTTGTCAATTTGTTCTCAATAACAGCAGCACACTGTAGACGCAATGCAGACATTAAAACCAGGAATTGCTTTCTGCATATGCTTTCTGCATACTGGAAAAAAAATGTTTAGGTAGTTCTTATTGTGAGAAGGGGAAGAATACCCTGACCTAATCAGTACAGTTCTCTAGTGTTCTAGTTACAGACCTGGCACTGCAAAATGCAGTGATGTACTGTGCTGTTTGGAAAACTGTGGCAAATCCAACCACCTAGAGAGTCAGCATTTCTGCTTTTGTATGGTCACTACTGGAAATGAGAAGGACTTGTTCTGCTATCTGTTCCCAGTTGAGATAGTTGGGAAAACATTCTGCAGTGGCTCAGAGGCAAATTAATATCCTTGACAACACCTCATCTAAAGCAAGCTACTTTTAGATTTGCTTAGTCACAGACAAAACTGCCTGCAAGAGTTGACAGAAACAGGGGTCTAAAGTTTCCATGAGCTATCTATGAGCCATGTAGCCACTGCTGTTAGACAGAGCCAAGAGCTTAAGGAATGCTTATTATGCATAGAAACATGATAGGAAACAACAAGAGAAGAAAATGAGATAAAAACAATAGCAATGACAGTTGACTCATGTACTGTTCCAGCTCCCAGGAGTTTGCTGCTGGCACAATGTACTCTGCTGAAGGAACACTGAGTACAGCTTGCACCTTGCAGTAAGCACTCTACCCAACTCTCTGGTGAGCCATTCTCCTGCTCAGCCTACACATTGTCTATTTTACCTATATTGTCCAGGGCTGCTTAAATCAAGGACAATTTTGTTAATCTGATAAATTACACTAGAAACAGAAGTTAGAATTCATTTTTATTCTTGTCCAGGAAAAATTATTGACTGTTTTGTTTTTCACCTCCTGTCTCGCAAATCAGAGAAACTTATGAATTTTAGCAGGGTCTTGGGTGTCTGACTCTGAAAAGAAAGATCGCCCTAGCACATAGAAAATATCAAAAGGCAATCCTTCATTTTAGAATCAGGTATTGTCATGGGTGGCTTATATTTCCATTTTATGAAAATTCATCGTCTATAAAAGTGGGCTTAATAAGTCAACACAGAACATATGCAAACTGTTTGTGGGCATCCTTTTCTTAGTACAGAGTTGAAAAAAAACCACCAAACCAAAACAACCAACAGCCCAGGCAGGCAGTGAGGTACAAATAACATTTCACTATGAGTTTCAGTGCTTCTTCCTCCATCTCTTGACATTAGCTCTGGCGCCATGCTGTAAGCCACCTTCCACAGTTCTTCAGATACTACAGATATAACCTGGTATTTAACATACATTAGAACTGATATATTCACAGTCAGTCTTGTTATTTTTATTTTCCTATTACTGATACTAGAACAAGAAAAAATATCCATGGTCAAAACACAAAGTGATAATATTCCTATAAGCAATTACTGAGAGAAAAATGCTGTGTTTCAGATCTGGGTCTTGAGTCCTGTGTGGTCAAACAGCTTCTTGAAACAGTCACAGTAACATTAGTCAGTAAGGAACAGTTTAATATTTTCCGAGTTAAAGGGACACACTGGGAGAAAAAACACTGTTTTGGGTAGCACATGGGCTGCTTCCATACAGTTTGCTCCTGAGGACAAACCCATGCATTAACTGTATGATAAAACTAAAACAGAACATGTAAAGGTCATATTTAATTGACTGAAAAAAAAAGAGTGCAAATGACTGTGACTAGAGAAATGGACATGTCTGCATATAGCCTTGCAGGGATCTGCAGGCAAGAGAATGCACTACATGTTGGGCCTTCAGTAAAGTTTAGTCATTCCGAGCTTTGCCAGCACTAAAGGTATGGAGTAAGTGTTGGAGAACATGTATGTAACGTAATATTCATGCAGAGAAAATAACTATGTTCCCAAATGTTTTGCATCTTAAGTTTTTTAACCCTCTGTAGTTCCTATGAACCAAAACATTCTTATTCATTGAACTTCTATCTGTAAGACAGTAACATTTTGTTGCCCAGTTGCAAGCCACATTACCTTGTCCACAGAGTTCAGTTTGGAAGGCAGTTTGGAAGCCATTTAGCTATCATCGTTTATGCTGTTCCCACTATCTGGTTACAGAGCTCTTGAGCCCTTTTAGAACTTTTTTATTTTATTTGCAGTTTAAAACTTTCTACCATAGTTTATGCTTCCCAGTTTTAGACGTTTCTTCATTAAGAAGATTATGATTTTAGTTGCATTCTCACCTAAGGGTAAGTATACAAGCCTGTGTTTGGAGAAAAACTAACTTTGCCAAAAGGAGTATCTATTTGATGGTTCAGGCACAGTAAGTTCCCATTTGCTTAAAATATACTGTCTGGACCTCTCTTCTGTAACACATGCATTTATTCAGCCACAAGTTAAGCTTCTGGCTAGAAGATGCATGTGCACAAATTATACAGTATTTCAGAATATACAGTATTTCAGACATGACAAAATCACTAAGCATAATAAACCACAGAAAAGTTACAGTAACAGGATAATACAGTTATTTGAAATATAGCATATGTTTTCAGCTAACATTTGTAGTTACATTAGGTTTCATTGATGAGGTTAAAATAACTTTTGTGCACTGGATGGCAACCTGGTGCACGAGTTTAGAAGGAAATTCTACAAACAATTCAGTGATGAGGCTAGAAGAAAGAGATGGCAGTGTCTGGCTTGATTTATTTGGGAAAAAGAAAGAAAAGAAGTGGTAAGAGACAAGCAGGTGACAGGCCTAGTCCTCTTTCTTCTCATTACTATGGAATTACTTGATGATATTCTGCATCTCAAACAGGTGAAAAGCATATAATTAAAATTATATGTATTTATATACATATACAGACATATATACTTATGTAAGCATATAGTTGAAATCTACTGACATTTCTTTTTAGAGAAGAGTCGTGGTATTAGACCAGCAGATTGAACTATAAAATTGTGTAAATGTAGCACTGCTCAGGATTCAAGAATGAAATTGAAATATATGAGAAACAACCATGATTTTTTAGCCATTCATGCTTTTCCACACATACTTGTGCAGCAGAATGAGTATACTGCTCAGGCTAGTTTTCCCTCTCTCAGCTACTTGTACCACAGCAACGATAGTATCTAGGTGCCAGTTTTGACAAAGTTTCAATGGGAAAGAAACAGTTATTGTAGGTTTCATTGTGAAATAGCTGGTTATGTGTCAGCAGCTGCTGCAGGGAACTGCAAATATATCAGTGGCTGTACGGAATGAGAGAGAGATTTGGATACACATCACTGAGTGCTGCAGAGACTGCAGCCTGTACTGTATTTCTAGAAGACTGTACTGTATTCCTGTTCCATAGATGTGTTTTCCTGGGAACGCCTTTAGAAGGATCCTCAAAGGGGTAAGTCCAGCGCAAAGAGAACCTGAAAACCAGAATTAAATATATCTCCTTCAATCATTTAGAGGGGTGTTATGGGTATTATAATGGATTCCCTAATTCTAAGACTCAAATTGAGATAGCAGTATTGACTTGGCAGCGAAAACTAACGATAGTGATAGGTTGATGCAGCGATTAACACTTAAGTAAATTTATATACAATAGTTGAATTATAGTGTAGCTACCACTAGTGTAATCTGTAAGTTTGATGCTGTGTTTACTTTATGTACTTTATAGTAGGTAGTCATCTGATGCTTGTTTTAGATCTCATGAAAATGGATCAATAAATCAATTACCAGGTAGTGCATGCCTCAATGCTTACAAGTACAAGCTATACGGGTGTATATATATTTTAAGTGGGACCTCTGTACTTTAATACATGCTTCTAGAATTTCACTGCTTTTAGATATGTTAGAAAAGTAAGATCTACATTTCTCATTCTTGTGACATATGAAGAATATTATCCACTCTAATTACAAGTTATAAAGTTATGTACATCTTTAACATCCAAGCCTCTTTCTACTGATGGACTCAGAGAGGAAATAGTTTGTTATCTCACATATTTCTTCAAAATGCAGTATTTAATTCTTCTAATAAAAGAAGTACACGTTCTGATATGAAATGTATAGAAGGCAAAAGAAAAAGTTTATATTCTTATCTGAGCCATGAGCTTGTGCCATAGGTACATAGCCACAATGCTGTTGTCTCTGTGGCTATTATCCTAAAGAGTATTTTAAATAGCTATTTTCTGTTATGGGCTGTTTTTTGGAATTAGGAAAAAAAAAAGAAAAAGTGACCCATTAAAGTTTAAAGCAAAACTTCCACAGGTAATTTGAAGGGTCTGAAGAACAACAGCAGTGGAGATATTAATGATCTAGATACCCTTGCAGCCAGGCCATATTTTACGAGCTCAATAATCAAGAAGTCAGATCGCTGAAGTCCTGGTGGTATTAGTGTGTCATCCATCTCTTCCTATAAATACTGTGTTTTTTCAATACAATTTTGCTTGTATTTTGAGTAGTTTTGAGTAGCTTATTGACTACCATGTGTTGCTTTTCACCTTCCTAATTATTTAGTTTTTTAAAACACAAATGGCTGGATAACAATGTGATGTATCTTGTTTTTTTTAGTTTTTGTTTGTTTGGTTGGGTTGGTTTGGCTGCTTAATATAAATGTATGTACCTATATATTCAGGTCAGTCAAGGGAACATTTTTATTGTTGGTCTGGCATGATTTTCATACTCTGAAGAGCATTCAGAAAATCCCTTGTAGCTTCTAAGCCATGTCTAGTAATGACAGATTTTGTGGATGTTCATTATACTAGACACAAAGTGAAAATCAAGAAGAAATTTTCAGCATGCAACTTCAGCTGTATGTTCTAAGCGCAATTTTGAATAAAATGTTCATTCAAAACATTCAAAAAATTGAGAAAATGTTCTTTCATTCTTTATCTACAATAAACATCTCCATGTCCTTGTAAATTGTTAACATTTGTACCTGAAAAAAAGACGTAGTGAAGCTTGGGTTTTCCCCCCCCCCCCCCCCCCCCCCCCCCCCCAAAAAAAAAAAAAAAAAAAAAGGAGGTGGGAAGAAAGAAAAAAGGAAAGGGAAAAAATAATAAAACCAGCATAGAGCTAAAGTTAACCTTAGCAATCATTTTTATTCTTCAAATGTAGTTTCGTTTCAAGTTTGGGGCACATGTTGGGGTCATTTCTTATTTTATCAAAGCAGTTTTCCCATCTTAATTAAAATCAGTGGACTATGCAATTCTGTTAGATTGGAGGAAAGGAGAGTTTCTTAATTTACATTTAAATAAAACTGATTTTCTGAACTTCTGATGTAGTTGCATTTTTAATATCTTGTGCTTCGTATTATATTTATAAGTGGTACCACTGGAATTTTGGAGTCTTGGCTCACATTTCTGGCTGTTATCCTTCAGTAGTGCTTTTATAGCCATCGTAATCTAAGAACAGAATCAAGGCAAAACTTCAAGGTAGAAATATCTTTTTTTTTTTATTACATCTGTTGGTGTAACTGAAAGACGAGGTAATCTGAAGAACTTTTCTGAAAACAGTGTCCTTTTTTTCCCAGATGCTCTATTTGGTTTAATTGAAAGTATTACTCATTACAGCTTGGAATGTATTAATTCCATTGTGATGTCTTGAGCAGCAATTTTCCTGCCTTGAAATTTCATGACCATCAGAGTTTGAAATTCAAATTCCTATTGACAAATTCCAAAGTTTTCAATAACTAAAAAGACCATCTCCCTCCCCCCCCCCCCCCCCCCCCCCCGACCCATTTACTCTTTCAGGGGGGTTTTCCTTCTTTTTTTTTTATTTTATTTTTCTTTAATCTTAGCTCTAGTATTTTAGTTCTCATTGAAGACTTCTTGTAGTTTAGTAGTCAGGGCATTAAAAACCCTTTATAGTACAAATGAAGCACTAAAGAACTTCATTTAACACCTGAACTATGTGCAATTAATAGGAATTCTCTGCAGTAAAAAAAAAGATATAGTATTTACTTGCAAGACAAGATTGGTACATTACGAGTTGCGTATAGATGCATACTGAACCCAGCACAATGCCCAAGAAAGCTGACAGTTTAAATTTGCTCCTTTCAGTGTTCATTAGGTGAAGAAACTTCCTTAATGATTTTCTATTTAATAATTCTTTCTGTATGGAAACCTGAAGAGGCTTCCTCATATGTAATTTTGTGCTCTGATATGTCCAAACAACTTCATTCTTGCAGTCCTTTTGGACTTTACACAGTTTCAAATTGAATAATGCTAAAGTTATTTTGCAGCTGATAATGTATATTTATGGGTTCAGCGCTAATAGTGACTGGAAATGATTCACTGATGTGAAGAGTTAGTGTAACATTTTTGAGAATGCTTTTAGTTTGGATTCAGTTGTTGTCACTGAATATAGAATTATAAAGAAACAGTTTCCATCTGGTGAGAACAGAATACTTTTGGAACATATTTGAATTGAAGTAGAAAATAAAAAAAAAAAGTTTTCTGACAAAATATTAAAAAATTCTGAAATATTTTATTCAGTACCCACTATTATCAGTGACTATACTACAGTGTCTAAGCTAAACAAAACAAAACAAAACAAAACCCCTAAAAAAGTGTTTTAAAGAATGAAAATCAGATTCCCTCTTTAAAAGCTCTCAAAAAGAACTTTTTGAAAATTTCAGAATATTTTGAATCATAGACATTAATTCAAACTGTCTTTGCATTAGGGCTATCAGTCATTCTATTTTACCTGATGTTTTGGAATATTTATTGAACAAAGAAAAATGTAGGTGTTTGGTTTTCACAGAAATTCAAAAATGCACACTAATTTTGTCATGGTAAAACCCTATCAGACTTACTGCAGAATTATTGACTATGTTTGCCATGCATGCACAATGGACTCAGTATTTTGGGACTGTTTCTCTGAATGAATATATGAGAATTTTTGCTGTTCCAGTGAAAAGCTTTTCATCTTGTCAGACTGCTATTTCTGGTTGGTGACAACACGTACTATATTTGCTAATGTTACTGGAAGTGCCTTTTCCATTCACATCCTCCTTTGAAGCAATTAACTAATCTAGGGGTGTTAGCTACTTGCTTTTCTCATTGTTTGCAGTCAGTGTGACTCTGGAGTCAGGCAGTTAAAAAAGAGATGAGTGCTTCATTTAACTCTATCAACGTCAATTATACATGAGTTCCTTTACCTAGGAAAGCTGAACGCTCCGACTTGATCTTAAACTCTGGTCTGAAGAGAGCGGGCAGTCATTCTGCCTGGGATGATGGTGTTCTATATAAAGCAACAAAATGTTACCTGGATTTTTCTAATGTTACATTGTATAAATTTAAATATCACTCAGGTTCAGGGAAACTTTTCCACCGTATGGAAATGTCTGAAGACATGCTTACACACTTAGGCTGTCAATGTTACTCCTTAGATTCAATTGACAACTCCCACTATCTTAATGGCAGTTCTGCATCTACATCTTCTTATATAATACCCAAGCAATGCGTCATGAAAGATGATATGCATTAAAAAAAAAACAACAAAACACCCCATCCCACCCCCCCCCACCCCTTGCAAAACCTGAACTCTATTTCTTTCTCTAGGAAAAAAAGAAAGACAGATATAAACTTAATTATTTTGATGCAAAGAAGGGAATGGCTCTGTTTCAAACATCTGTTGCCAGAAATCTAAAGGATTTTTTAGGATCTTTTTTTGAAGCTGCTAAAACATTGCAGACCATCCATACAAATGTTACAGCCATCCATACCCAAGATAAACTCAGTGATATCTTTTGAGAGTGTGAGAGTTATGTCCTTAGGATAGGTTGATTTTTTCTTTTTTTTCTGCAAAATAGCTTGCAGTAAATTTAAATTTCCTCAGCTTGTAACTTACCAGAACATTGTGTCATGACCAGTTACTGATTGATTTAATTATGCTCTGCAACAGAACTTGCCAATAAACCAAGGTGTGAGGTACGGTTATGTCTAATGCAAAGGTAATGTTCATCAACTAAAATGGTTGTACTGCCTTAAAATTGGTTCACATTTTGGTGTTGCAACTATATAGGTACCTAATATCTTGCTGAACCTATCTGTGCATTCATGTGTACAATACAAACGTTTTTGCTCCTATAAGTAGGATTCTTACAGATACTGTGAACATTTTTTTAGGTTAAAATCATTTTCTTCCTTTTTCATAAAATGCCAAATATTTCAGAGTTTTAAAAATACCTTCTATTTTTCTTAAAAAAAATTCAATTTCTCATTGTAGGAGGAAAAAAAAGGGGGGTTATTAAATTCTGAGTGTTACTGAATGTATATTTCAAAAAGGGCAGTACAGAGCATAGTGTGGCAGCAAAGGTAAAATCAGAGCAAGGTGAGGTGAAGCAAAAAGAAACATTTGATATAAATGAATAAGGTTGAAAATAGATAAATTATCTGCCCAGCTACACAGAAAAGTATTGACAGTGCAGTATAGGCACTTTATGTCAAGTATACTCCATTTTCCTCTGTCAAATGTAATCAATCATTTGTCAGTATCTGTGAAAATGCATTTCAGAAATGTAAACTGAATGCAGATAAATTCAGTATATACAAGAATAACATATATCAAAAGGTGCACCTACCTAGCATGTTTAGCAAATCATCAAAGCAGCGTCCTTCAACTGGAAGGACAGTGACACATACTAAAAATATAGCAAGACAGAAATAAAAATACTTGAGCTTGTAACTGAAAAAATATTATCCAAAAAATGGCTTGTGTCATCAGTATAAGAAGTTCACTCATATCCTGAATGAACTGAATGTGAGTCCTGATCTTGCAGAGAGTTAAGTGCATCCTCAGAGAAGTCCCCCTGGGTAGTCAGAGCTGACTGTAGGTGAATAAATATTTTTTTTAAGAAGTTACAGATAAATATGGCTGAACACTATCCATCACTGGTTTATTTTGATATGGCTACTCAGTACAAATGAGGTCTACTTAGGATGAAGTTATCTAACTTGAAGTAGGATCTGAGACCCTTGTGAAGGCTTATATACTCCCTGAATAACGTACAAAAGAAATTACATGCCTTGAAATGGGAACGGGAAGATCAGGCTGTGGGGCAAAAGGCAAGCTAGGACTCTCCTAGGAGAAACAGGTCTAAGAAGAAGCCACTGTGCACTGCTTTTTTTTGAAATGTTTATTAAATTTTATTGTAATAGAAAATACTCACAAGTACTGTATCAGGAAAATAATTTAAAATATGTACTAATTGAAACTTAAACCAGCAAAGATTTGTTGCAATAATTCTGTTGAGGATGTGCAAAGTGAATCATTGTGCCATAGTACTTTTTTTATTTTCCAAAAGAATGTAATAACATCGCAAGAAAAATATCTATATTAAAATGTAATACTTTGTTAAAAGGAACAGAAAAAGGACCAAATATTGATGGTTACATTTTGTATTGAGGACAAAAGCAATGTTTTTCTTAAAGAGGCACTCTTTCAAATCACTCTGATATTTTTTTTTTAAATTCATAAACAGGAAAATGCTCAGGAAAATTCTTCCACACCAGGAAATACTGAATTCTACTTTTTTACTGTCATTCTAATTAGATTTACCCCATGATTCTAATTAGAAGATGCCCCCTGATTCAAGTCAATCATAGAAATTTTTCATGTATCTATCTTTAATGCTTTCTTCTTAATATTAAATTAATAACAATTTATCATAAATACTGAATTAACATGGCACTCTTTTTACTGACAGTTTAATTCAGTCTTATAGAAAAAAAAATTAGGAACTGAAAGTCTGGAATAGAAGTGATGGGGTTTGGGGTTTTGGTTGTTTTGGGTTTGTGTTTTTTTTTCTTCAAAAACTTATTTTAAGCTTAATTAAATAAATTCAGTCAAGATGCACTGTTCCATATATTGTTCTGCAGTACAGTACTGTAACATGTGATGTTTTCACAGGGAAGAAATTCCTTGCTTTGTATTTCATGAAGACTGTTGTCCATCAGCTCTTTTTCAGCTGAAGTGTGATTTTTACTCTCAGTAAAGAAAACAGGAAGGTTAAAATAAACAAATAGATCAAGATGAATAGATTGTATAGCAGAGTGTCAAGAGAAAACAAAGGATTGCAGTTTTTGTGCTTTTGAAAGTTACTAGATTATAGGGACTGGCAAAGAGAATAATCATTTGCATAGGTATCTGACATATGATTATACCTCAGATGATTTATGTAAAGCCTTGACAGGCTACAGTGATGAGCATGCTAGAAATACGATAGATAGATGAATGGAAGGTACTCAGTGAGGGCAATGTGAATTGGAAAGTCAATATCAATTTGAAAATCAATTGGCAAGAACAAGACTGCTCAGTTTGTGTGCACAAAATACTGGGCTAACGGCTGTCTATAAATACAAGGTAGGGATTTTCAAATCCTACAGAAAATATTTTCTCCAGCAGTGTTCAAATGTCTTCAATAAAACATGTATGATTCAATTGTTTGCAGCTCAGGAAGTCACAGTCTTTACTATACCAGAACCTTCTTTCCGTTTCCAGAAGCCTGCCCTTTCTATCTAGGATTTAGAGGAGACTCATTTCCTTTCCAGCAGCATGAGAAGGGCAGGGTGGCAGTAACTCCCTGACCTCTGGCGAACAACCCCACTTTAGATAGCTCTGTTGGTGGAGACACTTGGTTGCCCTTATCTCCCTGCCACTTTGAAAGAGTTAGCAGGATTAAAAACCTCATTGTTCTTATTCTAGAAAACACCAAACATGTAAAGGACTCTCAAAACCCTGCACCTATTTATACATAAAACTACTTAAGGGCAGTCATCGTCCCTTAGTGGTCTCTTAGGACCACACTAACTAAAACTTTTAAAATTACCTTTAATAGCATGGATCCAAAAATATATTAAAGGGTATTATGGTTAAAAGCCAACAGTTCTAAATGTAGAAAATACCAGAATTAATGATGATTAGACTTAATTTAGGATATATGTCATTCATTCCTTAAACACTAGACTAATTTTGATTGACTCCTAGATTTTTTATCGTTTGGAAAAGCTTATGCTCAGCATATGAGAAACAGCTCAGTATTCATTCCACTCCCTTTGTTCAGTGTTCAACATCATGCTTTGTTTACTGAATACCATTTAATTCAGCATCTGAATACAGAGTTATTAATATTCTCAGGAGTTTTTCTATGACAGTGCTACAGTATTTGAATGTGCCAAAGGAATAATTTTTTTTGGTATTTTTGTGACATGAAATGTTATTATTCCAATTTAATAGACAGGGATGTAAGATCCACGTACAATTTTTTCAGAAGATTACAATAATTTTGGATGCCCAACCGAAGATGGCCTGATTTATTAGACAACTTATGGAATCACAACATTATTTATCCAAAGAACAACTTGCGCACAGTTCAGTAGCAGACATAGGAACAGAGTATTTCTGAGAAGCAGATATGAAATCTTTGTGAACACTAAATATTCATTTGAAAATCAAGTTCTAGATGGCTTATCTAACACTCCACTAGGACATTCTTGTAGGGAGGGGGATCCATCCATTTCTCCTAGGCAGTTCTGGCTCTTTAAGCCATAAATCATGCTTTCTTTTCCTAGAATTCTTTAATTCGTGTTTACACAATAAGCAGGGGAAGAGTTCCTATGACAAAGGCCTACACAGGGCAACTCTGGCATACTGCAGACAACAAAAGTAGAGCTGTTAGCCTGAGGACAAGAGGATGAGAAAAGGATAAAAGTGCAAATATTGTACTTTTAAGAGGATCTCCATGAACTTCAGGATGCCCTCAAAAGAATGATAAAAAAAGAAATTATAAGCTTACAAGGTCCATTATGTTTGTTGTCATAAACAACAAGTAAACAGAACTAGAATGAGAAGCATGCAGAATGAAGCTGCCTTCACAGACACTCACAAAAGTAGGCTTCCTTCTCTTGCTACAAAACCACAAAGAATGCATTCTTCACATTCTTAGTATGGAAAACATGCCACTCCTTATCTCCTGACCATTCATCTAGAGGTGTTTGTATACTAAACCAGAATCTCCTTCCCAGGGACTTGGCAGTATTAAACACTTTTCCAGCTACAATTGTCACTAATTTACTGTCTACACTCTGTTGCTGACATTGTTTGAATGCTAAGGAGTAGATGCACAAAGTTCTGCTTCACCTCTTTATTACAGTGGTAAAAAACATACAAACAGTTCTTTGTGGATCACAGTCTTGTTTTACTTTCTGTTGAGAGAACCAGATACAACCCTCAGTTTGGGCAGGTGGAGAAAGTAAGGAGTAGGCCAGCCAGCTCACTTGATAGCATTGACTATAAAGCTAACAAGGCATCAACAGGGATACTTTTAAGGGTTTCTTAGGACCTCTCTCCTCGGCAGACAGAAATTCTTAACTAGCTCTCCAATTTTAGGATACTTTTGTGATCTTTAATTCATCTTCTGTTTGTACTTTAGACTTTTTCTTAAATCAAAATATTCCGAAAACATGAAGGCTTCCAAATGGAAATACCATACGTCTCTAAATGTCAGCTTATTTTCATCTATCCTGCCAGTCTCCAAGTTTTGGAGTTTGATTTGAGTTATATGAATATTATACAATTCAGAATTCAGAGAGCATGTGTATTACTGTTTCACCAAAACCATTGTAATTTGTACTGAGGGACTCTTTAATGAGACTCACTTCTGTCTTACAATTTCAAATTGAGTTGCTAACATTTACAGTTTCCTGCGCCTGAAATTTTTAATGTAAGTGCTAAAACTTAAAAAGTGATTTCTTGAAGACTGCAAAGGGTCTTAACGTACTTGGTAATATAAATTACAAGTGAACTATGCTAAGGCTGTTGGCATAGGTAATCAATCCACATCCTGTAAGATGGAATCTTGATGGTTGGAGTATTAGTGACTTTTTCTAAAAATTCAGTGTAACCTAAAGACATAATGCTACCTGCTATGCTGGACGTTCTTCAAAGCTGCCTAGGGGCATCAATTTTCATGTCCTTAGACATTTTTGGAAAGTCTAAACCAATTTTTACTCCTACGGTGTGCATAATCATTATTGCATTAAAGTATTATGAAGGTTCTGCTTTCTTAAATTTGCAAAGCATCTAACTTGAGCAGTGATGTTCACTAGTTGATAGTACTAAAATTCCTGTGTCAAATAATAGATAGATAAGACCCAGAATATAGGCCTGTCAGCTTCTCTCTAGGTTATGCTGCTCCAGACCATCTAAAAGTGCTTTTTCTAATGCAGTCCCTGAAAGGCATTTTAACAGCTATAATGAAAAAAAGATGCTTTCTTGCTTTAATTAATACATATTATTTAAAAAAATTACTTAGTTGTTGCTTTCATTAGCCTGATTTTTTCTGGTCTTAGTGAACACTGCCTATGCAATTTTCCAATTAAAATTACAATTCTGTGACTGTAATTGCAGCTTTATCTACTGATCCATCAGTTCAGTACAGAAAATGATCTGAATCGTTAAGCTTGATTACTTTTTCCAAATAGCCATCAAGGTTATATATTCTATTCTAAATGTATCTGCACAAACCTATGTAAAGGAGATTTCTTTATTATTTAAACAAAATGTAAACCAAATACTCAACAGCGCATGTACAGCCTCTCAAACCAAACCCTTTTTCCATCTTTTGAACGTTTACTTCTGATCAGACTCTCAAATACACCTTAGAGGGCAGTTGTTTTTTTTTTCCTTAGTTGACAGTAGATCGACCAGGAGGGTAAAGTTACTCAGTTTTCCTAAACTAAAAATTGTATTCATAAATCCAGCTAGTCTAATCAGTGCCACTTTTAAGTTGTGTTTTTTGTTTTTTTTTCTCCTTAAATTTGCTAACACTTGGAAAACTATTTAAGCATTCAGATTTTTCACAAAACTGGGAGTTGCTGAGCCCTTGCACTTAGGTCTTTATCATTTGATACACTATGTAATAGAGAAACCAGAGTGCAGACAGTTCATCAGGGCCTGAGTCATGTCATAAAGCTGAAATAAGCATTTTGTTGCTTGAGGTTCTCAGTCCAAAATAATTGTCTTTATTGATTTATTACTGTGCACATAAACTTACAAAAGCTGGAAAACATCCTTCCCACACTGAAGCAGCTAAAATGCCTTTTGAGGGTTTTTATTAGAGGGAACACTTTTAGGTGATCTGGGGAACTGTACCTCAGTGAAAAGGAGCTAGATATAATTGCATTTCAGCATACAAGATCCTCTGAGAGGTACTGCAAATAGATTAAGTTTTAAAGAAAATTAAAAGTATGGTAGGTATTGCCTGTAACGAATTAGAAGATGGTAGATTGTGAGAGAAATACAAATGAAAATAGGGAGTTTTAAAAAAGAATGAGGTAGAATCAAAAAAAGTAATGGTTCCACAGTCATGAAAGCACTGTTTCATAACATAAAACTTCAATAGTGAAAAAGGGTGAGACAGGAAACTGAAATAGAAACAAAAAAAAACTATATGATAATATTTTATTTTAATATTTATTTCTTTATTTGTTTTCATTTATATCATATCTAAAATATTACATGTACATAAATATGATTTTGTATATACAGATATTTCTCATATACATGAGAAACATAAAGGCGAACAGATAATGGCCAGTATAACAATAATGAAAAAGGATGAAGTTCTGAAAACTGATAAGGCAACATAAGGATACTAGAATAATTTTGCTGCTGAGAGAATCCTAAGAGCAATATTAATTGCAAGCTAGATATGACAAAATTATTAATAACAGTTATTCAGTAAATGAAAAAAGAGAGAAATCATTAAGTACCCCTGCTTAGTATATCCTCCAAGAAAGAAGTGAAATAAGAAAAATAAA
Organism: Pezoporus wallicus; assembly: GCF_028554395.1. Lineage (NCBI taxonomy): Eukaryota > Metazoa > Chordata > Aves > Psittaciformes > Psittacidae > Pezoporus > Pezoporus wallicus. The sequence continues at coordinate 5,566,261 of NW_026635157.1, forward strand.
GTATAAACTAGCTCTGTACTGACTGAGAAAAATGTCAGGCACTGCTTATTGTGAATTCACAAAGAGCAAAGTGGAGAGAGTGAAATTATAGTTCCAAACTCAGCAAAATGGCAATACTGAAACAAGATACTGTCAAAAAGCTGAGACTCCCTGTTGTTTCCAGAGATTCTTCCAGAGTAACTTAAAAACTGCTGTCTTACATAAGTCCAAGTTAAATTCTCATCTTTATGGAGGCAACAGAGCCTGGCTCCTGCTGAGAGGACCTGATGCTTGTCTCTTGTCTCCTTGTGAGGTAGTGACTTCATTTCTCAGAAAAAAAAATCTGAGAGTGTATTTTACATTTTAGGACATAAAACTGGCAGAAAATCACAGCACTGCATACTGCTAAACTTCAAGCATCATCTACCATGAATAAATATATTCAATTACGATAATATTCAAGAGTCCTTAAAAATTGGCTGAGGAAATGTCTCTTCCTCTGATGTTCATTTTAATAAATTTCCAAGCAAGAAAATTCCAGCAGCTTGAAAAAAATATAATCTGCCATATTCAGTAGCTGGTAAGCTTGTATCAGTCCTAAGCAATAATCAAAATCCTGGTATAAAAATTCACCTATAAAAAGTTCAGTGATAGAACACAATTAATGCCAGCTTTTACATAAATTAGATCTAGTCAAATAAACCTGATTCTAATGCTTGTTTAGATAGAGAATTCGGCTGGCAAGGTAAATGTGCAGATGTCATATACTCAGACCATTACAGGCATACCTGGCTGAGAGGTTTGCACTATCTACCACAACAGTGGCTGATGCCTCCACCCAGACTGAGCTGCTCAAGTCAGAGGCTGCAGTGCAAACAAGAGGAAGCGCCTCAACCTTTCTTCTGAGCCCAGGACAGGGAGCAGAGCTGCCTGCAGACAGTGTGCCCAGCAGAGAATGTCCTGCAGTAGGTGTGTAACATCAAGAAGGCTAAGAACACCTGGCTGCAAGCAGAGTTGCAGTGGAACCACAGCCAAACAGCCAAACCTCCCCTACTGGCTCACAAAGAAGGGAGGGGGGCAATAATGCAGAAGAATTGAAGCTTGCAGTGATAAGGACCTGCAGGAGGTAGACACTTCCTCCAAAGCCTGAGGTGCCCTTGCAGAACTGCTTCAGTGGTCTGCAGACTGAAGAGGAAAGACCTGTCACATCAGCAGGGAGACTGAAGCTGAATACAGCAGCCCAAGCTGTTCCCTGTGTAACAACTAGCGCAACTAAGAAAAGGTGATGGGTGATAGCAGTTCTGGGAGGTACAGAAGCACCCGTTTGCCAGCCTCTCTAAAGAGGTATGCTACTTATTGGGGTCTTGTGAGGGGGATGTCACTGAGAGACTACCAAGCCTTGTACAGTCCACTGACTATTATCTGCTGCTGTTGTTTCACATGGGCACCAGTGATACAGCCAGAAGTAGTCTAGATGACTCTTAAGATTCCTTCCACCCCAAACCATTCTATGGCTCTATGACTCTATGATACGATGAAGTATGGCCCAGAACTCTGATTAAAGTTACACAATAGCAGTAGATCACATAAGAAATTGATCCAACAGATGAATCTCAAGGGAGAACGTTTCAACTGGGAATGACCTCTGAGTAGCATTTCCAGTGGAACTCCATAGGGATTAGATAATTTGACAATCAAATTTTATGCAGCGTTCTTAGCAATGGTCCAGAAATAAACAAAAAACATAGATAAATCTAACGGATGATGCACTCGGAACTATGGGTAATAAAAATGAAGACATGGTGTCCTGGGTTCAGCAGTAGCAGTCATGTTTCTCCTTTGTGGTAGCTTGTGCAGTGCTGTGTTTTGACTTCCAGCCTGGGAACAGTGCTGGTGATACCGATGTTTTTGGTTGTTGCTGAGTGATGTTTACCCTGACCGAGGACTTTGTGAGGCTCATGCTCTGCCAGGGAGGAGGGGAAGCCGTGAGGAAGCAGAGACAGGGCGCCTGACCCAGGCTAGCCAAAGAGGTATTCCATACCACAGCACGTCATGCCTGGGGTGAGGGGTAACTGGGAGTTACCCAGAAGGACATGGGTTCCGGGTGGGACTCGTTTCTTGGCTGGTGGTATTGTATTCTCTTCCCTTGTTATTTTCTCTTATCATTGTTGTCGTTGGTGGTAGCGGTGGTGATTTGTGTTGTACATTGGTTGCTGGACTGTTCTTGTCTCAACCCGTAGGAGTTACACCCTTTCGATCCTCCTCCCCGTTCCTCCGGGAGCGGCGAAGGGGAGAGCCCCGGGGGAGGGGGGCCCTCGATTGCTGTCAGCCCAGCACCACTCACTGGGAGTGAGTGAACAAGCTGTCTGGCTAGGGTTTAAACCACGACACATGGAAATAGGTTTGATGCATGATTTCTGAGTAACATAGGCCCACTTACACACAGATAGATTCAGCAGAAAAAAATAAGTCAAACATCTTGTAGCAAACAGTGCAGGAACTTTATGTGGAAGACAGGGCTGTATAATGAAAAATCAAGATTCCAGAGAGGATATAAGAGCTATAGCGGACAAACAACTTAATGTTTCTTGTCAGTGAGTTACTGTATCAAAAAGACTAGTAGGAAAAACAGAAGTGAGACATTCAGTTTCTCTATTATAAATTTTAGAGAGGTTCAATATTGGAATGCCATTCACAACTCTTATGCTCCCACTTTTTAAAACAATGGCACAAAATTTGACCATTTGCACAGAATTCAGCAAAGCGCCACAAAAAGCTGTGTGAATGATGGAATTTTGAAAAACAGGCGTAAGTGCTTATAAGAACAAGATGGAGATGCGAGCTGGTTACAGTGTAACTTTATTTCCATGAGAAGGAGATTAGGTTCCTTAATTTAGCAGTTGAAGGCATTTCATTTTGTTATACGCAGAAACAGTGCCGAGAAGCTGAAAACAAATTCAAATGAGAAACAAGTCAAAATATTTAACAGCTGGAATGGTAGTTATAGATATATTCTAAGCAGGAATCTTCTTACTATGAATATACTTACTCTTTCTTCGCCCAGTTAAATTTATTTTTCTTCCTTTTCTTTATTTCCATCATTTGCATGAAATGCTGAAATGATCTATCTGGGTAGTTATTAATGTATTTCTATCCCTATTAAAATAATAGAAAACAAATTTACCTAGAAAGCCAGATCAAACTAATCTTTAAGGTAAATTGCTGCAGCTCAGATGTAAATGTTAGAGGGAATGGTGGCCAACTTTTAAACCAACAAGCACTTTTAAACATATTGAAAACCATCAACATGAATTCTGAACAGAATTAAGCAAGGAGATGCATAGTTGATTGATGTTTTGGGATAACGAGGGTAAAAATATCAACTTTTTCTTAATTTACTTTAAAAAGGTTGGACGAAACTGTACTTCCATGGCAATATCAATTATTTTGAAAGCGTAGGAAATTTTCCTTTTCCAGCTCCACTGTTGCTGCATTTCCTGGTTTCCTCTTTCTGTCAAACATTGTCCTAAACCTAATCTCATCCTTATTGTAAAGATTAACACTAAACATAGACTGGGCCTTGGGCAAAGTTCCCAGGCAAAGTGTCTCACAGCAAGGTTCTCCAGACTTTACGCTTTCTTTTCATAACTCCTTTTTCAGTGTAACTGCAGCTGCACCTCAGGCTTTAGTCTCTCTCTTAATCCCTATCTCAATCTTAATCCTTATCCAGATGTGCACAAGTCCATGGGGCCTGATGAGATCTGTCCTGAAGGAGCTGGCAAATGAAGTTGCTAAGCCGCTGGCCATCATATTTGAGAAATCATGGCAGTCAGGTGAAGTTCCTGATGACTGGAAAAAGGGAAATATAACCCCCATTTTCAAGAAGGGGAAAATGGATGACCCAGGGAATTACAGACCAGTCAGTCTCACCTCTGTGCCTGGCAAAATCTTGGAGCAGATTCTCCTGGAAGGCAAGCTAAGGCACATGAAAACCAACAAGGTGCTTGGTGACAGCCAGCATGGCTTCACTAAGGGAAAATCCTGCCTGACCAATTTGGTGGCCTTCTATGATGGGGCTACAGAACTGATGGACAGGGGTAGAGCAGTTGATGTCATCTACCTGGACTTGTGCAAAGCGTTCGACACTGACCCACATGACATCCTTGTCTCTAAATTGGAGAGACATCAATTTGATGGATGGACCACTCTGTGGATAAAGAACTGGCTGTATGGCTGCACACAAAGAGTTGTGCTCAATGGCTCAATGTCCGGCTGGAGACCAGTAACGAGCAGTGTCCCTCAGGGATCGGTGTTGGGACCGGTCTTGTTTAACATCTTCATCGCTGACATTGACAGTGGGATTGAGTGCGCCCTCAGCAAGTTTGCCAATGACACCAAGCTGTGTGGTTCGGTTGATCCGCTGGAGGGAAGGAATGCCATCCAGAGGGACCTTGACACACTTGTGAGGTGGGCTGATGCCAACCTCATGAAGTTTAACCATGCCAAGTGCAAGGTCCTACACCTGGGGCAGAGCAATCCCAGGCACAGCTACAGGTTGGGCAGAGAAGAGATTCAGAGCAGCCCTGCAGAGAAGGACTTGGGGGTGTTGGTCGATGAGAAAATGAACATGAGCAGGCAGTGTGCGCTTGCAGCCCAGAAAGCCAACCGTATCCTGGACTGCATGAAAAGGAGTGTGACCAGCAGCTCGAAGGAGGTGATCTTGCCCCTCTACTCTGCTCTTGTGAGACCTCACTTGGAGTATTGTGTGCAGTTCTGGTGTCCTCAACATAAAAAGGACATGGAATTGTTGGAACAAGTCCAGAGAAGGGCCACAAGGATGATGAGGGGACTGGAGCACCTCCCGTATGAAGACAGGCTGAGGAAGTTGGGGCTGTTCAGCCTGGAGAAGAGAAGGCTGTGTGGAGACCTCATAGCAGCCTTCCAGTATCTGAAGGGGCCTACAAGGATGCTGGAGAGGGACTCTTCATTAGAGACTGTAGTGACAGGACAAGGGGTAATGGGTTAAAACTTAAACAGGGGAAGTTTAGATTGAATATAAGAAGGAAATTCTTTCCTGTTAGGGTGGTGAGGCACTGGAATGGGTTGCCCAGGGAGGCTGTGAATGCTGCATCCCTGGCAGTGTTCAAGGCCAGGTTGGAACTAGATGATCTTAAGGTCCTTTCCAACCCTAATGATTATATGATTCTATGTCGACTAGTGAAAATATAGAAATCTTTCTTAGGTCCAAAGAAATTCTCTCTTGGAAAACTTTTATTCTTTTGTATTTTCTGGGCTTATTTTACCTTTAAACATTGACCTCTCAGAAATTCATGGCAACAGTAAAGGAACCAGTGCTTTTTATGAGAGCAAAGTCAGACTAGTGTTGGTAAAAAAGGTTGGAGGATCTTTATAGAATCATAGAATGGTTTTCAAGTTTTCCAACAAGAACTTTCCAATTAAAATTTTCCAACAAAATTTGTTCACACTGAATCTTCTCACCAAAGTCCTCCTTTCAGTCTTAGCTGAAAAAGTTATGACCATATGTAACTTCTGCTCAGAGTGAGTGATTTCTAAAAAATTGTGATGAGAGAAATATGGCTTGTGAGAAACGGAAGCTGCATGTCTCAGATCATCATCTAATTCATGAAAAGGAGGCACTTGTGTTTATTTCGTATGTATTAATAAAACCTAATGGCTAATATGTGGTCCAGTGTGCCTTTTCTGGGTGTTTTGGGTTGTTTATTTTATTTGAAGCCTGTGACATGTATGATTTCTGACAGCTTTAGAATAGGATGCACCTTGAAATCAACCCTAATTTTATTGGCACTAAAGAAGCATCTTCCTGTCTCATTTTCATTCTGAATTGCATTTGAACTTTTGAATTTGAATTCCATGAAACTTTTACAAAATGAAAAATCATCATTTATAAAGCCACATTTTTTTTTTTCATCTGCAAGGGAGTGTTTTCTGTTTTTTTTTTTTCTTCCTTTGCATACAGTTGAATCTATTCTTCCTAGAAGATATAAGCTGACTCCTTCCCATTTAGTGTCTGTTATCCCACATTTTTTGGCCTATGTTTGACATGATGAACGGCAATTGAATGAAACATAAAGGATTCTATGCCTGTTGTTTAAAATAGAATTATTTGCATGACAATGTAACTGGCAGAAATAGAAACCAAGAGTGAGGGTAAGCATGAATTTAAACTGGCTGCTGCTTGGTCTCTGCTTTAGGGTGAACTGAGGCACTTTTCATGGTCTGACACGTAAAGACCAGAGGCACCATTCAACTCCCAGCTGAAAATCCTTACAGTGTTTGGTATGGGGATAACACAGGATTTCAGAGAGTTTCATAGCTCTGTGGCTGTAGGATTTGGATGCTTGTTGGGATAACCTCAACTGCCTCTACTGGGATTAGATGACTACATTTGAGCAAGTGAGCTTAGCCCTAGATGCCCATTGATTCCATTAACTCCATTAACTGAAGGTTGATCACTTATTGTACATGCAGATACTTACCAAAAGACACCTATTTTTAAGAGTCTTAATTTGGAAACTAATGCCAATTCAAATTGCTATTGCCATGAAATCATCAGTCTGTTTAGATTAAATGTGCAAAATGTGAAACATTATTGATGCATATGTCATGGTTTAAGTCCAGTCAATAATTCAGAACCACCCAGTCGCTCGCTCACTCCCTCCCTTCCTTCCCCCTGCCCCTGGAGGGATGGGGAGGAGAATCGAAAGAATGTAACCCCCATGGACTGAGATAAGAACAGTCCAGTAACTAAGGTATAACACAAACCACTGCTGCTACCACCAATAATAATAATGATAAGGAAAATAAGAAGGGAAGAGAATAAAACCGCACACCTCCCGCCAACCGAAACCCAGCCCAACCGAGCAGTGAATCTAGCGCGTCTGAGTAACTGCCCTCAGTTTATATACTGGGCATGACATGCTGTGGTATGGAATACCCCTTTGGTTAGTTTGGGTCAGATGTCCTGTCTCTGCTTCCTCCCAACTTCCCCTCCTCCCTGTCAGAGCATAAGACTCACAAAGTCCTTGGTCAGAGTAAACATGACTTAGCAGCAACTAAAACCATCGGTGTTATCAGTGCTGTTCCCAGGCTGAAAGTCAAAAGCACAGCGCTGCACTAGCTACCAAGAAGGAGAAAAATGACTGCTACTGCTGAACCCAGGACATACATATAAATTCTTTCATGAGTCCCAAAATCTATTATGCATAGATTCAGGGCCTGATGAAGTCAGTATCCGTAAGATTCACTGACTGAGCTACATCTGTAGGTAAAGTCTTGACCAGGTCTTGCAGTCCTGAGACTGAGCTCCTGATGAAAATGGAAACCTCACTGAATAAGCCTGCCTATGTGTGTCAAGGTCCTAGTGATCATTCACAAGTGGATATTTCATTGGGAAAAACCTCTCAATTTTTGAGGAGAAATCAGACATGATAAGGTCCTCAGAAGGTATGACTTGGTGTTAATATTCCCACCAATATGAGTCTTTGTTTCTAGAACTGTGCTAGGATGTTTTTGTGAAATTCTTGCACAAAAACAGCTAAAAAAAATATTGTTTACTCCAGATTATTCCGAGAAATTATTGACCCTTTTATTTATTTTTTTTTTCCAGGTAGAAATCAATGTAAGCCATGGAAAAATTCTCCTGGTCCAAAATGAATACTTACAGTTTGTCAAAACAGTAAGTGAAAACAGAGTTTTACATCGGATAGGCCTTAAAGAAATGTAGCTAGATAGCCATCAGTACATATGTATACTTCATAAAAAAAGTGAACTTCATTAAAAACTATTGGGAAAGGCAATGTAACCATTCTGTGATTCTGTGATTCTATATTGGGTTATAATTCCAGTTTTATAAGTCTCTTTCATTCTGAAGTTACTGCATAAAAGAGAAACCGATTCACATGGGTTCTTACTTGCTGTTCTGGTGTTAGCACATTCACAGAATTATATTTAAAACTCATTATTTTCTGTTCCACACAGATAATGCTACTGCGTAACTGCTTTTCTAAGCACTGCAGCTATAGACAAGCTTCAGTTCTTTTACACAATTCTCTATTTCATGTTTCTTCTTGAATTATCAACTCATGGAGTCATGAATTTGTAAAAATTGCCACTGGCTTTGAATCAGCATCTTATTCTTTACAAAAACAGAAGAATGGACAGAACTGTCCACTAACTAAACTATCATTGCTGAAGAGAATGGTTTGAAAAGCCTTCTAGCAATTGCAACAGTGCAATAGCTAAAAAATAAGACTGTGATTGTTTAAGGCTGAGACGTGAACTGGGAGACACATAAGACATCTATATATGGCAGAAATTGTGTTTGAGACTTGCAATATTGAGTTTTTAATAGTGTTTTCTGTAGGCTTAATAATTCTAAATTAATTAATAACATGTATCACAGATCAATTAGTAAAAGTCAAATTTAAAATCAAGCAGATTCTCTATAGATCTATACTGGGAAAATGTACATGCATATTTAAAAGCAATTTTCAAATAAAATCTCTTGTGCATGCTAACTTCAGAATAATTGGCCACTGATACTGAATACTTTTCTGAATACTTTATGCATTAGAACACTGTAGTGAATGTGTGAATAGCTTCATTTTAATTTTTTTTTGTCCTACTAGGAAAGAAGCAAGACTGACAGTACAAAACAGATTTTAAATTGAGATATAGGAATATGAGAAAATACATTTTAGTAGTAATGATGACAGCATTAGAATTTTAGATTACTTTTCTCCTTATTTAAAATTCATTGGAAATAAATATAAACTTTGAGTTACTTGTTGGTTTGGTTTTTGGGGTTATTCTTCTTAGCAAGCTCATCATGAGAAGAAGCAAACACATTTTATAGCATTAAAAATAGAAGAGGCAGAAGTTCTGAGGTTTATATTCAGAGTAAAGAGAAACAAAGAACCCAACACAGGAATTTTTCAGGAAAATGCTGCTACCGTAATTACCAATCACAGTATGCACACAAAAGCAAAAGGACTTGGGATGGCACAACTGTGGAAGTAGCACTTCTGAGAAATCATTACTCATGTTAGCTGTATTTTTATTAAAATATTATCTTGAATGCATTTTTGAAAACTATGAAATAAAGTTAATAGTCTCTCAGCTGTAGAAAAAAACACCTAAAGTCTAGTTTCTAGTAATTTAAGAATGCCAGCATAAGAAACAGATGGCAAGAAGCTCACTATCCTTTGGAAAAATCTTCTGTTAGTGTTAAAAGCTACACCTGCTGAAATGTGTGATCTTACTTTAAATGTGGAAAAGCATTAATAGGAATGTACAGCAGTGTGGTTATATCTCTTAATTGGTATACCCTAGTGGAAACAAACATGCTAATTAAGCGATCATCCCAATTATAACAGCCTGATAGGAATACACAGTGCTAGGAGACATTCATTTCTATTTCAGCAATCGCTGTAAAAATAATCACGGTAAAACGCCTGAAATATTTAAATTACATAAAGGTAAGTGACTCATTACAGAGTACAGAATGAGCATGAAGGAAAAAGGATTTCAGTAGACAAATTTATGACATAGAACAAAGTTACAGTTTCAGTCTTCTTTATGGACTATTGTGGCCAATACCAAATACTCATTTTGATTTAGACAAATTTATGACATAGAACAAAGTTACAGTTTCAGTCTTCTTTATGGACTATTGTGGCCAATACCAAATACTCATTTTGATTTAACTAGGTTTTCATTTTTCTACTTATTGGACAGGGAAATTCATTACATTCAATGTATTTTCTGAACTAATTTAGGTTAAGGCTTTAATTCTGGTGCCAATGTAGAGATTGATTTCAAAGTTCTTGTTCAGAGCTCCTACTGGAACATTAATCTGGAACTCTTGTTTCAAATTCTTCTTGTGCTCCTTTGGGGTCTTGCAATAACTTTCAATGAAATTTGCCTCCACACTCAAACATGTTTCAGTCACATGAAGACCTTTCTTCAGTTTTAGAAGGCTGGTACTGACAGATTCAAGGTAGCCGGTGAGTATAGCCAAATGAGAGAGGTGTTACAGCTTCCAGACACAGCCTATTTAGACAACAAAATAAGTGAATGCCTGACACCTTTTGGTCTGTTTGTGACTCCAAAGAGATAGGGGTAGAACTAAAGAAAATTCAAATGTAAGTAGAGAATGGAGATAGCAGCCAAAATGCTCAGTGTCTTCTGAAGGAAAGTCTTTTTCATGGAACTATGGCCCATTTTCTGTAGTCAGATGCAATGAGGGCTAACAACATATTTTTCCCTTGACTGAAGTGCATAGCTTGATTTGAACCATTTGGTTGAGGACAAGATCAACATTTATCTGATTCTTACAATGTCATCTTTAGGTGTACTGAACAGATGACAGAAGTTTACAGGAAATTACAAACAGTGTTACAGGATCATATAATATATTGAATGAGGTCTGGAACAGAAGATTACTTCAAGTGATACATTAGGAACTCCATTTGGAGATATGCTTGTTCCTAGAAGACAAAGAGTCAAATAAAATATACAGCTATTACTAATATGTAAATAAGAGCCTATTGAATCCAGCATTTTGCAGGAGGTTGCACATACTGCCACAAATTCTGTCTTAAATTCTCACAGAACTAAAAGAGAGAGTTTCTGCACTAATGTTGTGGTTTAAGCCCAACAGGTGGCTCAGAAATGCGCAGCCGCTTGCACACTCCCCCCTCACCCCCCTTTCTCCCCCAGGTCCCGGGTTTAAACCATGACAACTAACAATATTGTCCTGGGTTCAGCAGTAGCAGTCATTTTTCTCCTTCTTGGTAGCTGGTGCAGTGCAGTGTTTTGACTTTCTGCCTGGGAACAGAGCTGATAACAATGATGTTTTGGTATGGCCAAGGACTTTGTGAGCCTCATGCTCTGCCAGGGAGGAGGGGAAGCCGGGAGGAAGCAGAGACAGGACACCTGACCCAAACTGACCAAAGAGGTATTCCATACCACAGCACGTCATGCCCACGATGTAACTGGGAGTTAGCCGGAAGGGCTGGGGGACTGCAGGGTTGGAGGAGGTATCAGTCGGTGCTTGGTTGGGCTGGGGGGGGTGAGTTACCAGTCAGCTGGTGCTGAGGTGTTTTATTCTCTTCCCTTGTTATTTCCTTTATCATTATTATCATTGGTGGTAGCAGTAGTGATTTGTGTTATACCTTAGTTACTAAACTGTTCTTATCTCAACCTGTTGGAGTTGCATTCCTTTCAATTCTCCTCTCCGTCCCTCTGGGAGTAGGGGGAGGGAAATAAGGGGGGGAGTGAGTGAACGAATTACCTGACTGGGTTTAAACCACGACAAATATTAATCGCTTGCTAATAAAAAACTTTCCAGCATGTAGCACAAAATAACATGTCTGATAACAGTTTTACTCCTTACTGTAAGCAGATGTAAATAAGTACAACTTTGACTAGTCTTTTCCCTGTTCTGTGTCAACAAATAATAAAAGGCATTGTATTTATATCCAGTACCTCACAAAACACTTAACACATACCTTTGTGGTCATGAGCAATAGCATTTCTTATTATCAAAATGGCATAAAATGTGCCCTTTTCGTTGTTTTTTTTTTTCCAAGTTGAACATATACAGTAAGACTCTAAGAATACCAGCACTTTTCTTTGGTAGTTCCTTTCCAGTCCCATTCCAGCTGCACCCTGGGCTCTATGACTGTGTCTCAGACCTCACCCCAATGCTTTCCGGAACTGTAGGAAATTCACTCAGCAGAGCCTGAGCTTTTAAGAATCTGCTTGAAGCTGCTTCTTTAAGATTTCAGGTATAATTTGCTATAAAATGAAGTCTTAGCCTTTATATTTCTACTTATTTTGTCAGGTATTTCTATTTAATTAAAGGAAGAGGCAGTAAATGAAAGCACAAGTAGAATTTCACTGTTCGGTTACCAGGCTTGGTATGAAAAATATAAGATACAATATGTATTAGACTTCAGAGATACGGGATTACCCTCTACTTGGGTAAAGGGTGAAAGACCTCTGAGCACAAAATAGTTGCTGAATCACCAGAACTAAAGGAAGTTAGGTAGTAAAAATGCCAAATGGAAAAGAACCAAACAACCCTGTGTTACCCTTGTTTTGTAATTAAATATAAGACCGGAAAAAGTCCATACTAGCTTTGAGGTTCCTTTTCTGAACCTCAGATTTGGAAATTTCCCTGTCAAATTTGTGCATGTTTTCCTTAAAAAGTATTCAGAACACTGAGTGATCAAATTCTATCAGTCATTCATAATGTGATTTGTGACCCCTTGAATTTGGAGCATATATAGAGGTATAAATCCACGTGTTTCTCTCTCAAAATATGCATATACTATACATATACACATATGTATAGGCATATGTAGTAAAGTTAAAGCTCTCAGAACCTAATGAATGTACCACACCTACTGTTTAGGAGCACTAAGAATTGTGCAGGGAAGAAAAAGTCCTACAAGTGCATCTGTGCTAACAGTTTGCGTTTCATTCCAGTCAGTTGCAATGAAAAATGTCTGACTCTTTCAGCATTACCTAAAATATAGGGTTTACAATGAAAGCATCATAGACCCTTGGTACATGTGTTGATAGCAGAACAACAAGGCATTTGCTGTAATAAGAAAACCAATTGAAGAGACTCCTTGTACAGCTGAGTGGCGGCACTAGAATTTCCAGGGTTCAGATGTAATTAGAAAACGGCTGTGAAGGAAAATCAATTGTTCCTGATGGTCACAGGCTTATTTTCCACAATCAGAATAAAGAATGCAATGTGACATCTTTGAAATGAGCAAGTAGTTGTTTCTTCTTTGTTTATTGTTTTACCATTTTCCTGTTTATTTGTGCTATTCTTTATTTGCTTCAGGACTACTCTTAAAATTCTTAGATTCTTCAACTTATATTTAAACCCTGTTTAGCTGTAAAAACCTCTTTTACAGAATTTTTTAAGGTGATGATTTGTGAGTCATGAAGGAAATGTTGAACAAATGCTTATAAATTACTCTGTGATGGTTTCATAATGGAAGACTTGCTAAATGAAAAGGTTGACTCTTATAAATAAAATTGCATACTTATTAATAAGTATTTGACCCGTCAGAGGACTATGGTCTTCAGATTCTTTGTCCTGATCTTCGAAGGGCCTTCGAGATGCACCTGTATTTTAATATGCTAATTTTCTTTTTGCTAACATCACCATGAAAAAGGCAGGAGGTGAAGAGGATTGTGTCCATCACATAGTGTGAGTAACAGATTACAGGAGGAACCCCTACAATCCGAATCATAACATCAAGTTACAACGATTTTGAATTCTTGCAGGAAAATATGATTTTTAAGTTGCTATATGTTATATTAAACCAGTGCTGTTAATATTGATTTAATCTTGCATAATGACAGAAATTGAAATGCCAGGAGTGATAAGTGTGCTGAGCTGTTTTGAGCATGTAAAATAGTGTGGCATTCTATTAAATCACCCTCAGGTCATTTGTTTATCTTACACTGCACTGTAAATTTAATCCCTCATTACATTATTTGGATCTTAATTTGCATGGTGTTTGAGATGGAAAAGCAGAATACATGTATTTACAGCAGTATGGGTCCTTGTTAGTTTGAGGGTATTTTCACTCAGAGAGAAATGCTCCTGTGAATGTGCATTACAGGAGCCCATACAGCTCTTCAGGACAAACCCTGACCCTGCTCTTGTGTGTTTGTACAACGCTTAGCCTAGTGAGGACCTGATCAATAATTTGAACCCTGAGGAACTACTTCTGTGCAGCCGACTACTGAGACAACCATGTTAACAGCTCTTTGGGAGCAGCCCAGGAGCAATGCCCATTCACAGTTGCAAAGGCTTCCTGCTCTGGCAGGGGTAGCAGCTGCTGCTGCCTGAGCATTGGCTTTTGGCATTAACACCCAGCTGCATGCTCTAAAACTTGCTTGCCTCTAGAGGGTAAGCTGAGGCACAGGGTCTTGCAGCAAGTATGTCTTAATCACATTTTTTTACCTTTATTCCTCAGTCATCAGGACTAGCGTGCAGACAGTGGGCTGTGGCTCTGCCTTCAGCCCTTAAGTTAGATACCAGAGCCCAAGACTTGTACCTATTTTATGTCACTGTTCTTAAATTAGCTTGTTCATTTAATGGCTGTAGAAAAGGCACTGCTAAACCCAGATATTACGAAAAATATGTTTAACTACAGAGGTGCAAAAAACACCTTGCATATTAATAATAAGGCGCTGCATCTCCCATATTTCTTTAGCAAAACAGCAGATTTCACAACCTCTAAACTAGTCTGTCAGAAAATTTTCATTTGCAGCTTTGTGCTTCATATAGGAAATATTATTATAACAGCATTCATTTAAACAGAATACATTTCTTCAGATTTTTGGGGTCGCAAAATCTAGAGAGATACATAGGATCCAGACAAAACCATGAAATATTTTCAGAGCATTTGTAAGGACAGATATACTGCCATATGTAAGTTTCTACCTAGGAGTTTTAAGATACTATCTTTCCTTGGCAAGATGCATAGAAATCAATGAGATACATCTGAGATATGATCTATTTATTTACTCAGAATAGTGGGACTGACTTTAGAGAGCACATTGAACACTGGCAATGGAGTTACTTTTTGGATAAAACTCTAAATGTCCACTCTCCTACTTAACAGCAATCTTACATTGCCAGTCATTCTGTAACTGTGATGAAATTTTTCCTAGTTTACACAAACATAGATGAAATTAAAATAAAGGTCAAATGGTTTCCCAGACTGAGTAATTTGTTTCCCTGTGGCAGCTTCAGAGTCAGACCAGGCAGATAGAGATCAAAGGCTGCATCATCCAGCAGTTCAGTAACCTCCCTTAAATGAATTCGGTGATCTCAGTCCTGTTCCTAGGGGATAAATGTTTCCTGACAATAGGCAAGTAAACAAACAAATAAATTAATAAAGAAGTGCCATCACAACTGGCACTCTTGCTGAGAAATCTCTATGAAGGGGTCAAACAGGAAGGAGGAGGGCTGAAGGAAGACAGAGAACAGACTATTACATCTTCTAGACAGTTTCTCAAGTTGAAGATAGTTAATGAGGCAGCAGTGTGGCAGGGAGGGTGGTGGAGCTGCCCACATTGTCTCTGACCAGCAACCTTTTATGGGCACTGAATTTGCATGGAAATTCTTTTCAAGATGAAAACTCAGCAGAAAGAATTTTTCTAAATGACTGAAAAAAAAGCTATTTGAAATGCTCAGTGTGAGATGAGTGAGTTGCTTACCTCATTGGCTCATATGGTTAAAAATCCAGAAAAAGCATAATTTGCAGGAGCAGCAGTCGCTTTGGGAATGCGAAGAGACGATGAGCAGCAGCATAAAGTATTTCACATTGCAGAATTTGAAAGATAGTTTATTAATACAGTGTTTTGCAATTAAAAAAAAAACAAAACCCAAAAACTTCTGTAGAATAAATTTGCAACATAAGAGGGTAAGAAAAATGAAATGTCCTGACGGCTTGTGATGAGAGGTGCAAAGAAGGGAAAGGGTTCAAGAAGGCATGATATGGGAGGAAGCATTTTAGAATTGAAAGAAAGAGCAGAAAAGGGACAATCTAAAAGGCAATAGAAAAAATAACCACCTGGAGACACAGAATTTTGGATGAGTTAAATAGAAAGAAGGCGATTGAGCTAAGTAAAGATTTTAAATGAAATGCAGGATCTCTTAACATTTTCCTTGATCCTTACCTTCTGCAAAAGTGTTTTATTTTCCACATTAGCACAGCTAATTGTATCTACTTAAAAATACATTTGCTGCTTGTCATTCAGTTAGTTGTGCAGGGGGAGGAATTCTAATGGTTGAGCAACAAAGTTTAAAAAACAATATTCTGGAACAGAGAGTCAACCCCAAATTTCCACAGATTCACCCACTCTTAAGTCTCCCTACTTGCTGTTGTGCTTTCGACCTCTGAGCTTTTTGCAGGTGACAGCATTAAGATTCCAGAAGGCACAGGGGAGCATTGAAATTCCCTGCAAGCTCTGAATTTCTCTCCATTGATCGGTGTATCAGTCCATGATGCAGCCATGCACAGATGTTACACAATAACAGCAGCAGGTTACAGAGCTCTAAACATATTTGGATTTAATGAAAAAAAAAAAAAAGTAAACGTTTAAAACCCTTTCTTTAATGCCACATCTTCCTTTTTGTCATAAAGCAATGGCTGTTGTAGCTAGAAGGTGGCTCATTCTTTTTGTAGATTACAGTTGATTCACAGAATTTGAAAGGGGAAAAAAAGAACAGAAAACATGGCATCTGAAAAATAACAGAGAGAGAAGAAGAGGGAAAGCAGACACTTGAGAAATTTTTCAAGCATGATTCTTTGTCTTCTTGAACTCTGATTTAAAGGTTGCTTAGCAACAGTGGCAGTAACAGCTGGGACACCCTTGATCTTGTTGTGTAAACTATTAAAAATAGGTGATGGAAAGTGGCACCATGGAAACAATGATAATTCTGAAGGTGTCTGCAGTGCCGCTTTTCAACTTAATGTCAGAGGTGTAAATTACAGAATTACTTTCTCCCTTTAATCTGAAATTTTAGGAAGGAAAGAAGGAATCTTTATATTCCCAAAATTAGATAAGACTGAAGATAGCATTATCTCATTCTGTGGCACTGACTTCTGATTACTGCTTTACATAGTTGCGCTCCAGAACCTTTAGAGGATCTTCATTTCCAGAGACTGAGGTAATTTCACTCCAGTGAATTACTGAAGCAGTCCTTCAGCAAGGGGCATAACTGGTATTTACGGTATTAACCTCAGCTATGAAAGGATCATAACCTTGATTTCAGCTGGACAGTTTAGCTAAAGACTCACCCTGAATTACTATTATTAAACTAATAATCTGAAAATGCTTACATTTTACAAGGCAAATAATCATAGCTAGGATTAATAAACATAGACAATAGAATCCGCAATATTCATTCTGAAAACATTGAGTAACCCAGGGTCAAGATTTTTTTAATATGACTAGTAAATCAGGGGCATGCAGAAGACGACCAATTCTCAGAAACAGTAATTGTCTGCCCTTTGAAACAGGCTCCTTTTAAAGCTCTTATATTCAATGTTCAAGATAAACAAGCAAAATATCCTTAAAAACATGAGGCAATATCTTTTACTAGGCTAAGAATATTGATTGTGAATAAAACATTCTGTATTATTAGTGACATTTTTATGCATTATTAAGATATTACAAAAGAGAAAAAAAAAACTATCCCTGACCAATGTCAAAGTTGCATTTATATATCTTTATCTATTTATTTTCTTATTCTTTGCATTGAAAAGTTAACAAAGTCAAATGTTCAAAAAGACTCAGAGGTCTCTGCCATTTTGACATCTCTGTCCTTACTCTGTCATGGGGTGTACTTGCTTTCTGATTGACTAATAATCACCAAGGGCATGCTTTAAACATATAACTATCTGGAAAAGAAGAGTATGAGGAATTGTTTATCTGGCCAATAAATCCGTAGCTATGAATTTAAATAATAACTACTTAGGATATTCTGACTGACTGAAGCAACTCCATCTTTTTACTGTTATAACTTTGAGGAATTCAGCTGAATTTTTTAACATGAAGTTGAAAACTATTGTCTCTTCTGAGCATCATTCCTGCTGCTGAGATTGGTACATTCCTAAAGCAGTATCTTACATCAGTCCTTCTTTTGCTTATCTTGGAAGAGAGAAATGGACTGGAATGCATAATTCTGGTATTATGTTGTAGTGCACTGTACTTATTAGAAGTACACGTATTATTAGAAGATATTCTGAATCTCATGCTGAAACAAGCTACAGCTGACATGTAATGGCATTGCTTCCCAAGGAATTAACTTCTACAGCAGCCTGTCTGTAAACTAAATTATGGGTATAAACCTGTTACATTTTAGTTTACAGCAAATTTTATAGAAACATTTACTACACTCCTTGTTGGGTAGGCAAACCAAGAGTATAGGGTAGCATGAAAGCCACAGACTGTTTCTTTGAATCTAATTTAGTCTTACATATTTTCGTACATTGTTAGACAGAACAATTACACACACAGACACATTTAAGTAGTCAAACTGACACCGGGTTGTATTTGAAAGAACATAATAGTATTAAACCTTTGTGTTCATCACACATTTCTTCAAAGACCTTTCTGTAGTGTGCAAGAATGATGTACTAGCCAAACAGATAGACTTGTCTTCTTGACCTCCATGTATTAAGCTAAGTGCTAAAACTGACTTCACAGAAGTGAGTTCTGGCCAATAGTTTCATAGGAGCCATTCTGCAATAAAGCAGTAACATTGAATTATTTATTTTACTCAAACTATTTTGTGAAATAACGTATTTGATTTAATTTATCCTACTCTGTATGAAAATCAGCCTGTCCTACTCTGCAACATAGATGAATGAGGAGTTGTCCAGAAATGTAGGATTTATTCAGAATTTTTCATCTTTTGGTTCTTATTGGTAGTGGCTGATTCACTTTAAGCCACTTTAAAATGTTTTATTGGGGAATTTACGTAATGGGGCTGTTTTTAACTTATGGCATATTCAAAGGCTGGTCTGGCAGCTACCAGAAAGGAATAGAGTGGAATAGAGACTTCTCACTTTTAACCTGCGTATGACTCTACTTTAAAAAATCATCTGAAGTCAATGGAATTACCTAAGGAATAAAATAGTATATTGGCTATAATATCCCTTATAGATTAAGAAAATATTTCAAAACCTATATCTGATACTGAGGAAGTGTCATGGGACTTATTAAATATGTTCTTCAAGGATTTTGAGAAAAATAAAATTTACCACAGGTATGACTAATCTATGTCTTCATATATCTATTACACCAAAGCATTCCTTGAGTTCTGTCAAGAAGAACTATGCTGGCTTAAAAGCTTTACAATACCAAGGTGTTAACAAGTTACCTTCACTATTTCCTAGTATATTTTTTGAGAGTCCTGAATTTCTGTATAAATAGATATATTTTACTCCAACTTAAACAGGGGAAGTTTAGGTTAGCTATAAGGAAGAAGGTAAGGCACTGGAATCGGTTGCCCAAGGAAGTTGTGAACGCTCCATCCCCAGTGGTGTTCAAGGCCAGGTTGGATGGAGCCTTGGGTGACATGGTTTAGCGGGACGTGTCGCTGTCCATGGCAGAGGGATTGGAACTAGATGATCTTAAGGTCCTTTCCAACCCTAACTATTCTATGATTCTAACAACAACCAGAGCCATCAAAGTAGGATATCACAGGCAATGAACTTTATTTTACAGAAGGATTATCAGTTAGGAAAATATTGTAGAACTACACCATTAGCATACCAAAGCACTAGACAGTAACTAAGTTATGTTCTTAAGTAAAGAAAATTTTGTCATAAATGTGTCTTCTCCATTGGAGGACTTTGAAGCATAAATCCAGGGGAGAGGTAATCCCAGTGTTTTATTGTGAACTAAATCTTTCTTTACATTCTTTTGCATGGTTTGTTAATGTGTTTTTCTGGGAATTGGTACTTTAGACAGTTTTTTTTGGCCATAGCTTTTTATAGGCCTCTAAAACCTTGTTTTCTTCATTTTTTTCCTTATTTGCCACCTGCATAGAAAGCTTGTGTATTTAGGAGATACAAATTTTCTCAGATCAGTCCAAAATCAGTAATGAAACCTCACAGGAATTTAGGGCTATCATGGGTCTACTGGTAGGTTCTGTCAATCCATTCTAAGCACAAGGTATACCTGGTTTCTCCTATAACACATATATTCCAAAGCCCTACCACAACACACTTCACTAAACAAGGTTTTCTTTATTTGAAGGAGCTGGTGAGAATAAGTAAAGCTACAGAAGTCTATCATGTTGCTCAATGTACTGCTGCAATGGACTATGATATTCAGTAAGGAAACAATACAAGCAGTGTGATTCTGGACTATGTGGTGGGGCTGAAACTTACTCTAATTGGTCACTTTGTCTGGCAGAAGAGCTTCCTGGAGGCTTTTCATGTGGATTCTGAGACTACAAATTTTAGCGTAGCTGCTCTCTTCTGTGTTTGTATAAAATCAAACATTAAGTCCCTGATTTAACAAGGAGAAACCCCTGAAGCTGCCCTTTACAAATGAAATAATCTCAGAATAGTCACAGTATGCATAGTATTACAAATTTTTCCATATACCTCTTCCACATTGGCAGCTGTCACCAACCATCTTTTTCTCTCTCTTGTACTGATAGAAATGGTGACTGAGGTGAAAAAGAAAGGGAGTGAGGAGTCATCAAAAAAATCCTATACCTTAACCTGATTCCACTGAGCAGTTTGGGAAGGGGGAGGAGTAGGGGCTGCTCTGAGTGCTGGGGTGTTAGAGAAAGCTGCAGGGATGACATGCCTCTGCACACTGCTGTCTCTGGTATCTGCAGGGTTTGGAGGTCAGCCTGGAGCTGTGGGACACACTGGGGGCCAAATCCCAGATGGTCTTGAATAGCATACCTATGTCACAGGGAGAGGATAACTGGGGGGAAGGGCTCTCAGGTAGGGCTGGTCCAGTAATGCCTATGGGTGCACTCAGGCCCCTGATGCCTTTCTCCTTTGTCAGGAGAGAAATTTCTCATCTACGCTTCAGTCTTCTCTCCACATCCTCCACTCTCTCTTTTCCAGCCCCTCTGTCTATATTTGCTTGTTTCAGCATTTTAAGGATCTGTGTGTGAGGCTGTTTTCTGTACATGCTAGCAAATAAACATATGGAGCAGCCCAACAAGCCTATGCTCTTGCTGTTCACTGCCTGCTGGGCAGTATAATGAACTACCAAATAAGCCTTTGCCAGCAGTATCTTGAGATTAATGCTTAAAAAAACAAACCCCCTAAAACCTAGGTACGGAAATACAAGAGTTGAAAACTAGACTAACAATATTCCATACTTCTCAGAAGAGATGTGTTTTATTCTTGCTATGCTTTGACAGGTATCTTCCCACTAGGACTGCAGTTTGCAATGTAGAAATTAATTTGATGTTCAAGATAATTAAAAACACATTTCTAAGTGCTTTTGGGAAAAAGAGATGCGGAATGAAGGGCCAAGTTCTTAAACGGACTTACAGATAATGATTTTAGAGTTCAGGTTCCCTCAGCATCCCTATTAAAATAAATCTTAAAGTTACTTTCAATACTTTTTCAGATTAAAAGTATCAGCAAAACAATTATGGACAATTTTGTCAAATAAATTTCACATTAAAAGGTTGTTTTGTTTGGCATTTTTCTTTTTTGCTTGTCTGTGGATTCCCCCCTGCTCCTGCCCTCCCCTGTCATCCCCCCTGTTCCCCTGTCCCCTGTCCCCATCCCCTTCTCCCCCCCCCCCAGTAGCAGCATTTAAATAGGGGTCAGTGAAAACAGGAATATTTTATTCACAAGGAAGAGCATAGAGAAAAATGAGGGGTTTTGTGAGGATGTATTGAACATCTGGATACAAACGTGTGCATTGGAGATTTCTTTTCAAGAGGGATACTGCAACTGCTAGCAGTCTCAGAAAGCCTAACTCAGTAGGCCTCCAGCAATAGGTCTGTGGCCTGGAGCCCATGACCCAGCAACATGTCCCAGAGACCTTTGACAAAATAGAGCTGGCTTTGCCTTCGTATTTGCACAATCTGTGGAAATGATGAATAGATGATGAGGTTTGCCTTGAGAACTTCATCCAATCCTCTCAAAAGATAAGAGGCATTTCCTTTGCTGTTTTGTTTTTCTTTTTTTTTTCCCTAAAATCCTTCCAAAGTTTCATGTGACTACTTGAGGAAAAAAAATCCATCCCTTGATATTTTTTTCACTGAGATTACGCCTTTTTAGTGTGCTCCTATATGAAATCAATATATATGCCTTCTGATTAGCCCAAGAAGGGAAAAAGAAGTGGGACCTTTCAAACTCAGTGGAGCAAATTATATTTTCTGTAATATAATGCAATTTTGGTCACATGTTCCATATTTATTGAAAAAAAATTCTTCTTTGTCTGCTTGGGTATTCTGTTTTAACATTTATTTATTTCTTTATTTATTTATTTATTTTTATAATATCTTGTTCTTTTCAAGTCTCACTGTCCCTTCTGGCACTGGAACTACATATGAATATGCGTGACACCACATTAATTTCCATAGCAGGGGATTAGGATATTACAAAGATGGGATTAGGTCCACTTGAAGGATCAAAGCAAAAAAAGAAGTGAGATGTGAAGAATATATTTATTTATTTATTCATGTTTTTGTTTTGTTTTGTTGTTTTTTTTTTTTCAAGCAAGCAAATATTAAGGACAATAGGGTGAAAATAAAGAAAGCAACTGGCCAAGCAAATATTTGTAATTTAACCCAAACTCCTGATCCATGAGAATATTGGATTTTACCTAATATATTTTTTTACCAATAGAAAAATTTTGAGTTGTTTTCTTTTGCTTTTCACTGCAGCATTGTTATTTATATAGAATCTAAACCAATATCCTGGGGCCATTTTCATACAATTTAGCATCTTGTATTCATGTGCATCAGAGAACAGCTACACTTCCCATTCACATTGCTAAGTTATTGCAGTACTTTTGTGGTTGATTTTTCCATTGATGCTAAAGCAGTGTATAATTAGCTGTGAATAACTTATTCCATAAATTCAGCCTCATTTTCCTCTTTGTGTAATGTCCAAGGATAAAAAAGCCATATCCCTTATTCCATTTCACTGTAAAATGAAGAAAGCTTTCTGGTTTAAACTCTGTAGGTTTGTAAATATTGTGCTGCAATTACTCATTACTGAATTTGAATATTAAACAAGTGGTTGATAATATGATTTTTCACCCACTTGCTATAAATTTTTATCATTTAATTTAAAAATTGTTACAATTTCAGGATGAGACAGGCATCTGATAAAAACTGGCATGAATTTGTTGAATGCAAGAGTTGCTTTTTGAGACTGAAGGAAGAAAACTGAAGCAGCATATTGGATATTTTATTTATATTTCATTCTGGATAAAACAGAAAACTGTAAAAATGCAAATTCTACTCTGTCCAAAAAATCCACTTTATTCCTCTGCAGGAAAATGAAATATCCCAAACTTCCTTAAAAGAGATTATGATTTCTTCTTAAGAGAATAACTGATTCATTAATCTGAGGAATCTGAGCTCTAATTCATTGAGAAAAGATAGGAAAAAATACATGATTTTCAAATTTCTTTTTCACATTGCTTTCCTTTGTTAAACTACAACAAATCTTATCTTCTTTGTTGTTCAAGCAATTATCAGTTTTGCTTTCATATTTGAACATGATAAAATTAAACTACATGGAACAATGTCTTATTTCATTGGAAATTTCCGTTGCGGGTCTGAAAATGTGTGTATTTAAATTTTAGTGTATACCTTATAATCTACCTCCGTATTTAGATACTGCTTTCCCTGAAGATGAAGGATGTCCATCTATCACATAGAGGAAGCAAACTTAATGATCAATCCATTTTAATTACCTTTTAATTTTCTGTCCAGCTGTAGGCATTGCCAAGAATACTCAGGTATTCTGTGTTTGGTTGTGGATGTTATGATGAGGGAGTCTTCTCTCAGGGAGAGTGGGGTGAACAACAGAAGTGTTTATCCTGACTTTGGTAGGTTTGCATCAGTTCCTTGAAAGTGACCATGCATATGTGGAAAATTATTTTTGAAAATAGTAATGATGTGATATGCACCACAAAGTATTCATTTAAGAGTTTTGAGTACTTATTACACTCAAGCAATCAGCTGAGATAAAACCAAAGTGAATGAATAGCAAATGGAGTTCCCTATTTGACAAGACTGAACCTTGATCCCTAAATCAACCAAAATATCTTCCACATTTCCCTGCAAACTTGATGAATTAAAGCTTGCCTTTGAACGAACTTTGTAAATTAGACTCACATACCATGAGTAAATTAAACGTAGGCATACAGTGCCAATGCATGACTGAAAGAACCGTCAGTAAATCTAATTGCATATGGAACTGGAAGATCTCACTGGAGAGTTCTTCATTGAAAATAATTATGAGCATTCTAGGCTGTGCAGTCTAGGCTATAGAGTCTGAAGAGCTTAAATTTTACAAAAAGAAAAAAAAAAGAAAAAGCAAGCAAGAGTGAGAGAGAGCATTTTCTTGCCAGGAATATTTATCCAAGCTCACAGCTCAAGATTAATCCACAAGGGCATGGAGGCAGAAGATTAAGGAACTAAAGACAGTCTTCATTCCTTGCTGAATTTTATTTTTACTTTGAAGCTATTTTAAAGAATATGTCCAAAATATTACAAGACATTGTTCATGAAACAGATGTCCAATACATTTGTATCATCTGTGTAGTGTCACATACATACATTTGCTCAAGGGAAGCTATAGTCTCACAGAAGCTGCAGAGAAATATATCATATGGGAATAAGACATAATAAAAAAAAAAAAAATCCCATTTGCCTCGTTTTCAAACAGTGCTAGAATTAAGGCTATATTTACACTGAGGAGGTTATGAAAATTTCATAGAACATACATAGTATTTTCAAGGGGTTATGAAGCAACAAGCTAAAATCCTCATCTAAATTTGAAAAATTCAGGAATCATGCAAAGCATGGGCACTCTAAGTACACCCTACAGAATAAGAACAAAAAATTTAAAATTTAATGAATGTTAAAGTTTAGCTTTAAAATATGATAGTCAGTCAATCATATAGCAGAAATATGCTCCAAAGATATTCATACAGTCTTACACCTCACACCAAAAATTTAGCTGAATAAAATCTTGATGTGTACATACAGACAACTAAAAAATTCAAAGTAGAATGTAATGTGTCAAAGTATGTGTTGCAAGCCAGAAATTGTTTAATTCTAACACGGCACTGATAGGCTTTCAGTTGCCAAAGTTCATTTTTGCCGTAATAGTGTAGTTAACTGTACTAAAAAAAAAAAAAGGCTTTTAAAATTTGAAACAAAAGTAAAATTGTAGTATACATCAAACATCTCATGTACATTGCCAAAAAAGATATGAAATAAGCTCTGAAGTGAACTAAGACTTAGAAAAGCAATGGGAAAGAAAAATTGCCGTAAATAATGCAATAACTTGGACAGGTGAGAGAAGAAATAATTTTCGGTTCATTCATGAAATCAAAAATACTGAAAGGAAGGCATTGATTCAGGTAATGGAAAACACACAAGAAAGAAAAGACACAGATGAATTAAAGGACTATATAGATTAAAGTAACTTGCAGTTATTTGATCACAGAAAAGTTACAGAAAAAGATTTCTGGAAGTTGAACATGTACAGAACTATCAGAAGGTGTCATGAGTATATGCAGGATCAGACTTCTACCCTGCACTGCTTTTTAAAATTCATCACAGCAAGACTACTTCTGTGCACAATGTATTATTCTTGTCCTCATGTAGTTATTCTGGGGCAGTTATTCTTAGTTCTACAGTGTCCTAGAAAATCAAGAGATTTTGAAAATGACACAGCTTAGCACAGACCTTCTCAACATGACATATAAGTGATCCCTTCCTTGAATACTTTCTCCTTTAAACTATACAAAAGCAAGAAATTGTGGCTTTAGTTTTGAAAGGAGATTCAGGGGTGAATGAAACACCTAGATGATTGTGTATGTTAATTTCTTCAACCAAAATACAGAACTTATCTAGCCAAGGTGCAAGACACATATGTGAAGTTATGATTGACTTTAAGAAGTGATAAAAGCTTCTGCTAACTATATGGAAACAATTTTACCCCATACAGTATGTGTCCCTCTCTCACAGGACAGTGATAAGCAGTTGCTTGAAAACACCAAATACCCAGATATTAACTGATGTGAAAGTAAACCGCATATGTACAACACATAAATCAGGGATAAGAAGCACAACACCACTTCTGTTGTAAAATACTTATGGGCAATTTTGTAAGAAAAGCGATACTGTTTTCAAGACAATTTGCAATTGCTTTTGGAGGAGGAAACGTATAAGAAGGCTATGCTATTTTTCTACCCCAGATTTTGTAGGTCAAGAACCAAGGGAATCTTGGTTTTGGTTTTGACTGGGATAGTTAAGTTTCTTCATAGTAGCTCATATGGTACTGTGGTTTGAATTTGTGCTGAGAAGAGTGCTGATAAAACAGGGAAATTTTTGTATTGCTGAGCAGCACTCACAGAAAGTCAAGGCCATTTCTGTTTCTAACCCCACCCCACCAGTGAATAGGCTGGGGTGCATAGGAAGGTGGGAGAGGACACAGCTGGGACAGCTGACCTCCAACTGACCAAAGGGGTGTTCTACATTGTACAACGTCATGCTCAGCACATAAACTTGTGAGGAAGAAGGAGGAAGGCGGTGGGGGGGACATTCAGAGTGCTGGTGTTTGTCTTCCTAAGTAACCATTATGCATGGTGGAGCCCTGCCGTCCTAGGGATGGCTGAACACCTGCTTGCCCATGGGAAGTGGCGAATGAATTTCTTGTTTTGCTTTGCTTGTGCACACAGCTTTTACTTTACCTGTTAAACTGTCTTTATCTCAACCCATGAGTTTTCTCACATTTACTCTTCCAATTTTCTCCCCATCCCACTGGAAGGATATGAATCAGCAGCTTTGTGGTGTTTAGCTGCTGGCGGCGGTTAAGCCACAACAACAACTTAGGTAAAAAGCATTTAGTGCTATTATCCGCAGTCAGACCCTGCAAACCGCTAAAATTATTTGCATTCCAAGCATTGCAAAACTGTCGAATTCAGTGGAAGCAGAAGCTGAAGTATGGTGTTGTATTTGGAGTGATATATATTGGTCCCAGCATAGAATCATAGAATCATAGAATAGTTAGGGTTGGAAAGTACCTTAAGATCATCTAGTTCCAACCCCCCTGCCATGGGCAGGGATGCCTCACTCTAGACCATGTCACCCAAGGCTCTGTCCAGCCTGATCTTGAAAACTTCTAGGGATGGAGCATTCACAACTTCCTTGGGCAACCCATTCCAGTGCCTCACCACCCTCACAGTAAAGAACTTCTTCCTTATATCTAACCTGAACTTCCCGCATTCAAGTTTAAACCCATTACTGTTGTCCTATCACTACAATCCCTGATGAAGAATCCCCCCTCCAGCATCCTTGTAGGCCCATTTCAGATATTGGAAAGCTGCTATGAGTTCTGCACTCAGCCTTCTCTTCCAGGCTGAACAGCTCCCACTTTCACATTCTTTTCTCAGCCCTTGGAACTGCATTGTCATAGCACACACTACTTATGATTGCCCCTGATTCAGAAGCAGGCAGCCAAGCAACGTTTGTCTAGATGCTGATGAGAATTTAGTATCTAAGGTAAAAGTAAGAGCATAAAATTATTTCATTGCCTCCCATGAACTAGGTACATAGTACTGAATTACCAGTATTTTTGTGTTGCCAGTATCTCTTCTTTGAACCATATACACATATAAATGGCCTTTGCAATTCAGAAGATTGATATTTAGGACTTGAATGTCTCTACAAGTACATCTGGCTTGTGCAGCAGCATCTCATTTTGTCTTCTTTACAACTTTGGGATCTCATGCAGTGTTTCTTAATAGCTGTAATAAAGTGGCTCCATGCAAGAAAGTGACAAAAGTGCATTCTACCAGTAAACAGAATGCAACTTTTGCCTGTGTTACCTTTGACATACTCTGTACACTGAGGAACTGATAATTTTCTTGGGCATGTGCTTTATGGTCTTCTGATAATTTCTGATTTTCATGTCAGACCACAGCAAAAAGTCTATTATTATGGCTTACAACCAGTGTAGGAAGTACTGTAATAAGAAAATATATGTGAGAAACAAAGTGGTCTGCAGTGCATATAAAAAAATGGTGCAGTGAGTTAAACAAGACAGACTGATACACCAGCAGTCAAAGCGATCCTTAAATATGTAAGTCACAAGATCTGCATTAAGCAGTAGATGTTTACTCTCTTATTTCAGGTTTTGCATAACCTGCACTATGATTGTGCTGTAGTGCTCTTTTGCTTGTTTCCTAATTTTTTTTCTCCTGAAAGTAATGACTACATCGGCATTTAGTTCTAAGGTTGTGCAAATTCTACCCAGATAACTACAAGTAAATAGTTTGTGTGGTACTTTTATAGAAGCCTGAACATATGCAAATCCCTTGGGCATTTCCAAAACAAGAAAGATTCTATCTCACTTTTCAAAAAGTTCTGTATATATTATAGGAACAACCACAGAGCTAACTTTGATGTCAAAACTTCTGCAGATAGCATTGCCTTTTCTTCTGCAGGGCTCAAAGACACCTGCTCTGCAAGTTACTTCTTCATTAGAGAAGAAACTTTTTTGGAAGATTGTTCCATACATGGCCAACATATTTGATAATATGTAGGTATCACCATCTATGTGGTTACCCGATCAATTCACTCAAAGTTTTTTAGAAAAGACCACCACCAACAACTACAACCAAAAGCAACTCAAATTAGAAAGAAATATTTCACCACCAGACAACAAATCATAGAATCATAGAATAGTTAGGGTTGGAAAGGACATTTAGATCATCAAGTTCCAACCCCCCTGCCATTGGCAGGGACACCTCACACTAAACCGTATCACCCAAGGTCTTGTCCAACCTGGTCTTGAACACCACCAGGGATGGAGCATTCACAACCTCCCTGGGCAACCCATTCCAGTGCCTCACCACCACTACCTTATTCTTATTACAAGTAACTTATTCCTTAGATCAAATCTAAACTTCCCCTGTTAAGGTTTTAACCCCTTACCCCATGTCCTGTCACTACAGTCTCTAATGAAGAGTCCCTCTCCAGCATCCTTGTAGGCCCCTTCAGATACTGGAAGGCTGCTATGAGGTCTCCATGCAGCCTTCTCTTCTCCAGGCTGAACAGCCCCAACTTCCTCAGCCTGTCTTCATATGGGAGGTGCTCCAGTCTCCTGATCATTCTTGTGGCCCTTCTCTGGACTTGTTCCAACAATTCCATGTCCTTTTTATGTTGAGGACACCAGAACTGCATACAATACTCCAAGTGAGGTCTCACAAGAGCAGAGTAGAGGGGCAGGATCACCTCCTTCAACCTGCTGGTCACGCTCCTTTTGATGCGGCCCAGGGCATGGTTGGCTTCCTGGGCTGCGAGCGCACACTGCAGGCGGCTCATGTTCATTTTCTCATCGACCAACACCCCCAAGTCCTTCTCTGCAGGGCTGCTCTGAATCTCTTCTCTGCCCAGCCTGTAGCTGTGCCTGGGATTGCTCCGACCCAGGTGCAGGACCTTGCATTTGGCATGGTTAAACTTCATGAAGTTGGCATCAGCCCGCCTCCCACGCGTGTCAAGGTCCCTCTGGATGGCATTCCTTCCTACCAGCATATCAATCAAACCACACAGCTTGGTGTCATCGGCAAACTTACTGAAAGCGCACTCAATCCCACCCTCCATGTCAGCGACGAAGATGTTGAACAAGACTGGTCCCAACACCGGTCCCTGAGGGACACTACTCGTTATTGGTCTCCAGCTGGACGTTGAGCCATTGACCACAACTCTTTGTGTGCAGCCATACAGCCAGTTCTTTATCAAACGAGTGGTCCATCCGTAAAATTGATGTCTCCAATTTAAAGACAAGGATGTCGTGTGGGACAGTGTTGAATGCTTTACACAAGCCCAGGTAGATAACAACTGCTCTACCCCTGTCCATCAGTTCTGTAGCCCCATCATAGAAGGCCACCAAATTGGTCAGGCAGGATTTCCCCTTAGTGAAGCCATGCTGGCTGTCACCAGCCACCTTGTTGTTTTTCATGTGCCTTAGCTTGCCTTCCAGGAGAATCTGCTCCAAGGTTTTGCCAGGCACAGAAGTGAGACTGACTGGTCTGCAATACCCCAAGTAATCCGTTTTCCCCTTCTTGAAAATGGGGTTTATTTTTCCCTTTTTCCAGTCATCGGGAACTTCACCTGACTGCCATTATTTTTCAAGTATGATGGCCAGCGGCTTAGCAACTTCATTCTCCAGCTCCTTCAAGACCCGCGGATGGATCTCATCAGGACCCATAGACTTTTGCATGTTCAGAACTTTAAGATGGTCTCGAACCAGATCCTCTCCTACAATGGGCACAAGGTCTTCATTCTCACAGTCCCTGCGTCTGCTTTCCAAGTCTTGGGTGGTGTGGTCAAAGCTTTTGCCAGTGAAGACCGAGGCAAAGAAGTCATTGAGAACCTCAGCCTTCTCCAAATCCTGTGTAGCTAGTTCTTCCAAGAGCTTCCTGAGGGGCCCTACGTTCTCCCTTGTCTGTTTTGTATTTGCTATGTACCTGCAGAATCCCTTCCTGTTATCCTTAATACCCCTAGCCAAGTTTAATTCTAACTGGGCCTTAGCTTTCCTAACCTGGTCCCTAGCTTCCCAGACAACATCCCTGTACTCTTCCCAGGCTGCCTGTCCTTGCTTCCACTTTTTATAAGCTTGTTTTTTCATTTGAATTTTCCTCAGGAGCACCTTATCCAACCAAGGAGGTTTCCTGGCCCTCCTGCTGCACTTCCTTCTAGTTGGGATGCAACACTCCTGAGCTTGTAGCAGGTGATCCTTGAATATCACCCATGAGAACAAGGGCCTGTGAGCATGAGGCTTTTCCTATCTGTCTATGGAATGCTTCATCCACAGGTTCTCCTTGATCAGGCAGTCTGTAACAGATCCCCACTGTAATGTCTCCCATAGCTATATTCCCTTTAAATCTGACCCACAAACTCTCTGTTAACTGCTCACCTGTCCCGAGACAGAGTTCCATACTCTCCAGCCTATCCCTAACATAAAGGGCAACTCCCCCTCCCCGCCTGCCAGGCCTGTCTTTTCTAAAAAGCCTGTAACCTTCCATTCCAACACTCCAGTTATAGGAGCCATCCCACCATGTTTCTGTGATGTCTATTATATCATACCCCCATAGACGTGCACACATCTCTAATTCCTTGTTTGTTCCCCATTCTATGGGCATTTGTATAGAGGCATCTGAGCTGAGCTCCAAATGAAGCTGGCTCATTGGCTGGAGCCGCTGGGATATCTCTACATTGCTCCGAGCATTTATTATAGGTGCTGGCAACTGACTGGGTGTGTTGGGATGGAATGATGCCCCCCTCCCCAAGCACAACTAGTTTAAAGCCTCCTTGACCAGTCTGGCAAGCCTCCCACCAAAACTGCTCTTTCCCATCAGCTCCACCAGCCCCCACTAGACCTGGCCTACTAACTTGGGTCCTGTGTCCAAGACACCCAAACCCCTGACTATGACACCACCCTTTTAACCAGTTATTAACCTGTCCAATCCTCCTAGCTTTTTTTATGTCCTCCCCTGTATCCTGGAGAATTGATGGAAAGACCACCTGAGCTCCACAGCCCCTAACCACCTCTCCCAGGGCTCTGTAGTTCTTCTTTATGTTCCCCAGGCTACTACTATCTATATCCCTAGCACCCACATGTATCACCAGGAGTGGGTAATAGTCCATGGGACTTACTAAAGCAGGCAGCCTCTCTGCCACATCCCTGACCCGTGCCCCTGGTAGGCAACACACCTCCCTTGAGACGGGGTCTGGCTGGCAGACAAGTGCTTCTGTCCCTTTCAGTGTAGAGTCCCCTACTGCTACGACCCGCCGCTTTTTCCTAGCAGCACCAGTAGAGATCTTTAGCAGGGCATCAGCCGGCTGTTTCTGGCTTGGGTGTGTTTCCTCATTAGCCCCCTGCAGGACAGCAAAGCTGTTCTGCATGCGGACAACAGATTTAGGAGGAAGCCCTTTGCTTTTTATTGTCCTTTCCCTCCTTTTTTTGTTGTTTTTTTTTTTTTTTTTTGTCACTAATTCCCAGCTTCCCGGGTTAACGGCCTCCTTCTTTCCTTCATGAGCTAGAGGTGAAGCTCGAGGCCCCTACACAGTTTGGGCCAGGAGCAAGCATTCCTGCTTCCTCTCAGCTTCCCTGACATCTCTCAGTCTATTAACAGCATCCCGCAGCTCAGCCCCTGCTGCAGGGGGACCTCCACCAGGGAGCACCGAGTGCAGCCCTGCCCATTGTGCACCCTCCCCTCACCAGACCAGTGCAGGCACTCTCCTCTCTACTCCCCGAGCTCTGCACTGCAGCCTCCCCTCTCACCGGCTCTGTCTGGGTGCCTACGCTGCCACCGCCGGGGCAGCCAGAGCAGAGCTCCCGGACTGGGCCCTGATCATAAGCCGAGTGCTCACCATCCCGCTCGCCTGCCTGCGCAAACTGCCTCGACCCACTCTGTCCGCTCTGTTCGCCTCGCTCCTGGTCGCTCGCTCTCCCTGGGCAGGTTTTTACCCAGTCAGGGCTGCTTCAGGCTCCGCCCCGTGTGAGTCAGCTGCTTGCTCTCGTCAGCTGAGCTGCCGGCTCCTGGGCAGATCCTGTCGAGGACTTGAGGCTCCCTTGGTGGCTCTTGTGGCTCTGAGCTGAGGCTCCTGGACGCTGATCTACCCCCGATCCAGTGTTGAAGGCGTCCTCTCTCGAGCTACTCACCTCAGCAATTCGGTGATCTCCTTTGTGTTGGCATCTTCCTATATGTCTGAGCAGCTGTATGCCCAAAAGTGAGACTGGGGTTCACTGCCTGTACATGAATTTGTGTAAATATGCTAGTTGACATATTTCTCTTTCATGGACACTCCCTTGTCATGGGGAAAGAGCTTGCATGTCCTTGTGAGGTTGGGAGCTACGCTTGTGGTGGCATATGCCTCCGGTAGGGTCTCCCATGCCAGACAGGTCTCAACTGAAGGGTCAGACAAAGTGTGTCCATGGGCAGGATGTGCTCATGGTTGCCTTTGGGCAACCATCCTAGGAGAAGGAGAACTCTAACTTCAAACCCAGGCAGATGGAGTCTGTTTAGCCCTGTAAGGCCATCCATCTAAGAGAAGGATACCAAACCTACGACCTGAGGACTTTGCTGTCACCATCCAAGCTCGCTAGGCCCTGGCAGATAAATATTAGCTGTAAAGGGTGAGGCCAGTTCCGCACACACTGTGCTCACCTAAAAAATCCACTGCGCAGGCCCGAAGGGTTTACTCACACTTGCAAAGCCCTGTAGTGACAGGTGAGGGACGAAACAGCAGATGATAAAGTGCACTGGAAGTCACAGACCCAACCCTGCATGCAGGCAGTTCAGGACATTTGTCACTCAAGATTGACCCAGGAGACGACAGTCTTGTTCAACAACACCCTGAATGACCAAGCAGCTTTTTTTCAAGGAGGGCACTGCTTGCTCCAGATGGAGAGAGGCCTAGAAAAGGTGGCCTAACCACAGCTCATTTCCCCCTCCACCTGGTTGGCTAGCCGCGGGCGACGGGCTTCTTCTGTTGCGGTTGATTAAAATCAAAGAGACAAAGGCATACACCTGCCTCCAAAGGTGTGTCCAGATTGACACTCGCATGTTGGAACATCAGAACCATGCTCGATACAGCGGACAGTGGGTGTCCTGAGTGCCGTTCTGCACTAAGTGCCCACGACTCGACATCAACATTGCTGCTCCCAGTGAAGTTCACCTTCATGAGGAAGGTAGCCTTAAAGAACGTGGTGCCAGCTATACACTCTAGTGGTCAGGCAAATCCAAAACTGAAAGTCATCTTTCTTGAGCTGGCTTCATGATTAAAAACTCCATCGTCTCAAAACTTGAAAATTTGTTGATAGGTCATTCCAATTGTATTATCTTCTTATGTCTTCCACTACACAATAAACAACATGTCGTTCTTTTCAGCATATGTGCTCCAACTCTGCAAGCTGACCCTGCAGAAAAAAAACAAATTCTACTCCAACCTGTATCGCCTTCCTCAAAAGGTTCCTATAGACAAGATCATAGTCCTTGGTGACTTCAGTGCCAGAGTAAATAAGAACTTTGAAGCCTGGAAAGGAGTATTAGGCAAGCATGGTGTTGCTAGCTGCAATGATAACGGACACCTGTTGCTAGAGTTTTGTGCAGAGCAGCAGCTTACTACCACCAACACTACTTTCCAGCGGAAAGACAGCCAGAAGACAACCTGGATGCATACTCGATCTAAACATTGGCACCTTTTTGATTATGTCTTAGTGAGCCAGAGACATGTTTGTGATGTCTGTCACACCCGAGTGATGCCTAATGCGGAATGTCAAACAGACCACCGCCTTGTGCATTGCAAACTTAATCTCCACTTTAAGCCCAAACCTAAGAGGAGTGTCATTCCGAGGTGCAGGCTCAATATTAATAAACTTCAAATAGCTGCAGTGAGGGACAGCTTTCAGGCTAACCTTCAAATTAGGCTTGAAGACCATCTCATAGATTCTTCTCCTATAGCACTTTGGCAACATATTAAAAATAGCATATTACAGTCCTTTGAAGAATCCTTTGGGTTCTCCTTAAAGAAAAACAAAGACTAGTTTGACAATAACAACCAGGAGGTCCAGGAATTGCTGACAAAGAAGAGATCTGCCCATCAAGCACACCTTGCTCAGCCACTTTGCCATGTAAGAAAAGCAGCCTTTTGTCTTGCATGCAGTAAACTCCAAAAGAAACTTCAACACATCCAGAACAAGTGGTGGCTCAACCTAGCAGAAAAGACTCAATTATGTGCCTATTTGGGTGACCACAGAGGATTCTATGAGGCTCTGAAAACAGTGTATGGACCCACATTTCAGGTTCTAAGCCCCTTCCTTAGTGCAGATGGTCAAACGCTTCTTACAGATAAAATCTCCATCCTGAATCATTGGTCTGAACATTTTCAAACACTCTTTAGTGCTAACTGTGTAGTCCAAGGCTCAGGAATCCATCACATTTTACAACATCCGGTGAAAAATGAATTGGATATAGCCCCTACCATGGGAGAGACTCTTAAGGCTATACAGCAGGTGAAAACTGGCAAGGCACCTGGGGTCGATGGAATCTCACTCGAAATCTGGAAGCATGGAGGCCAAGCAATTCATGCTAAATTTCACAAGCCAGTTGTGCGCTGTTGGGAGCAAGGTAAACTACCATCTGATTTTCGTGATGCAATCATCATAACTCTGTATAAGAAAAAAGGTGCAGTCAGACGGCTCAAGCTACCAAGATATAACTCTGCTCTCCATTGCTGGAAAAGTTCTTGCAAGAATATTATTGAACAGATTAGTACCCGCTATTGCAGAACAACTTCTACCTGAAAGTCAGTGTGGTTTCAGAGCTAATAGAAGTACCATAGGCATGGTATTTATTCTCAGACAACTGCAAGAGAAGCGTAGAGAACAGAATAAGGGGCTCTATGTAACTTTCATTGACCTCACCAAAGCTTTTGACACTGTGTGTAGAAAAGGCCTGTGGCTTAACTTGGAACTATTACATTGTCCCCCCAAGTTCCTCAAAATGTTTATTCTGTTACATGAGGATCAGAGCGGCCAAGTCAGATATGGCGATGCAATCTCTGAGCCCTTCCCAATAACCAATGGTGTGAAACAAGGTTGCGTTCTTGCACCAACTTTTTTTCACAATCTTCTTCAGCGTGATGCTCCAAAGGGCTATGGTAGACATCAAGGAACAAAATGGCATTTATATTCGATATTGTACTGATGGGAGCCTATTCAACCTAAGGCGACTGAAGGCTCACACTAAGACCCTAATCACCTTGTCCGTGAACTGCTTTTTGCTGACGATGCTGCCCTTGTTGCCCACACAGAAGCAGCTCTGCAGTGCTTAACATCTTGCTTTGTGGAAGTGGCTGAGGTTTTTGGGCTGGAAGCCAGCTTGAAGAAGACAGTAGCTCTCTACCAACCTGCACCTCAAGAAGATTATCATCATCCCCACATTACCACTGGTGAGTCAGAGCTTAAGTCAGTTCAGCAGTTCAGCAATCTGGGAAGCGTTATTTCCTTGGATGCCACGATTGACGAAGAGATAGACAACAGGATAGCAAAGGCATATAGAGACTTCAGAAAACTCCATAAAAGAGTCTGGTGCAATAAACACCTGAAGAAAAGTACAAAGATTAGTGTCTACAGAGCTGTTGTACTGTCTACTCTTTTAGATAGGTCTGAATCATGGGTTATCTACCGCCATCATCTGCGACTCCTCAAACACTTCCATCAGAGCTGCCTCCGTACAACTCTAAACATTCATTGGACTGACTGTGTCAAATGTTACTGTCCTTGAACAGGCAGGGGTCACCAGTATCAAGGCCATATTGCTGAAATCGCAGCTGCATTGGGCCCGGCTCATCTCTAGGATGAAGAATCACTGACTCTCTAAGATTATATTTTACGGTGAAATTGCCACTGGTTGTCGCAAAAGAAGTGCCCCAAAGAAGAGATATAAGGACTTCCTGAAACAATACCTTAGCCTTGGCCATATTCACTACCATCAGTGGTCCACCTTGGCCTCCAATCTG
Organism: Pezoporus wallicus; assembly: GCF_028554395.1. Lineage (NCBI taxonomy): Eukaryota > Metazoa > Chordata > Aves > Psittaciformes > Psittacidae > Pezoporus > Pezoporus wallicus. The sequence continues at coordinate 5,602,595 of NW_026635157.1, forward strand.
GAGACTGGAGACACACCTTACATAAAACCGTTGTCTCGCTTGAGAACACACGCAGAACTAGTCTCGAGGAGAAAAGACAACATAGAAAGAATCGCATCCTGCCTATACCACCCAAGGAGACCTTTCGCTGTGCTTTTTTGCTACCAGATTTGCCTATCCCACATTGGCCTTTTCAGTCATCAGTGCGCTTGTAGTAAGCGTGGGTAAAGTCTTTCCCAAATCTTTGTTCGCAAAGTCAAGCCATGAGTGTTTCCTTAGGCAGTGTTTTGAGGTTTCCCCACTTGCATTTTGTCTGTATATAAACCACTTTAATTCAGAAACTGGGTAGCTGTGTGTTCTTTTACTTTAAAAGGGTTTAAAAGGAAAAGGCTGCATTTATTTCAGGGGTAATGGTGTTAGGATTCCAAGAAAGACTTGAAGGAAACTGACCACAATCTCGCTGTCCATTGAAAATAAAGTTAATATATTCTTATAGTTTTCTTGTCATTGCACACAAGGACAGCCTAAAGATATCTGAGGAGTTCTAGAAAAACAATTCTCCTGGATACTGTGACTCCCTGAATCCCAAAACCAGACCGTAATCACTAGTTTAGCTCAAGCCCTTGATGCCTGTTATTTGTTAATAGATCACATTATGGATATAAAAAGGGAAACAAAGATTGTGAATTTGAGAAGATACAAATATATTTAGTTTTTATCGTAACAGAACATCAATAATGGAGCCAGTGTAGACCAAGAATGATAACGCTGTCAAAGGTGTTCCATCTCCTCAAGGACTTCACACCCTGGACCTCTGTAACACCACCATAGCATGTGGATCATTACAGCAATGTTCAGAAATGGCAAGCGACACTTTTCATAACAGCGGCAACTGATGAAGAACATCCCAAGTGGAATTGTTGTGTCAATTTTTCTAGACCTTTGGCTTGTCAAAAACAAGTTTTCAGGCTTGTATGCCCAGGTATTGAGTACTATGGAAAAAGAGTGGATGGAGAATGTCTGGGTTTCGGCTTCCCCCACCCTGATAACCCATCAAGCTCTTCTTGATAAATCCTGGTGTGATTGACAATTCAACATAAAATGAACAAACAGAAAGAATCTTAAGGCTGTGTAACTTTCTGCTGCAGAATGAGATGCCAGAGGTAGTTTTCAGTCTAATGATTAGCCTAAATCATCATTTTCTCAAAGAGGAAAAGGACTAGACGCATATTCTGTAACACTCATATAAGAGGAAGATTTCTCTTACAATGGTAGCCATAATTGGGTAGTGCTGTTCCTCCCCAAACCACTGTGACTCATAAGTAATGGCAGGAAAAAACAACAGTAAAGTTAATTATATAAACAAAGACATAATGTACACAGTAAAGGAAAGAAGAAATTGAAAAACTAAAGAAAAAAAAAAGAACTCTGCTTAGTAAGGAACTTGACATGGCTCTGGCACAAAGTACTTAATTTTCTAATTCTGTATTGTATGCAAATTTTCCAAAGCAAGAAACTAGTCAAGAAAAAAAAAAACCAATGCATTGCAAAAGTTATCTTTTTTTTTTTCAGAGGAGTAGCTTGAATATGTGACAGCACCATGCAGGTTGTAAAATACTGACCAATTTAAGTTACTGTAGATACTCTGTCTTAAAATCTTCCATGTTTTCACTAAGGCTGAATTTCAGGAAAACGGGTAACTTAAAATGGCATTATCATATGTAATTATCATATTCTTACTTTTTAAAAAAATGGTTGTCAACCAACAATGATACAAAATTCCTTTTCACATAAGAGCATCATTTACTTTTAAAATAAAAGGTAGGTGTCAAGGTTTCAGAGATGTTTATGTATTTAATATGGCTAAGAAGAAATTTTCAAAAATAATCAGACAACAGACATAAAGAAAAAGTTGTGTTTAAAAAATAAAAAATATCTGGAGAACATATATTTGAAAGCTATTCATTAGCTGTCATTGAAAACATCCTAGAATTGATTTTAAATTTATCAGTCCAATAAGATTTATTTCAAAATAGAATTGCTTATTTAATAGGGATTAAAAGTCTTGATAAACTAAAACTAGGGCAAATTCTTCAAAGCCAATTAAATAATCTTTACTGTCATACACAAACACACCACTAAACATTTACATATGCCAGAATGCTTCACTTTGAATAGCTTGCTGACTCTTAAAATCTCGAGTATACCTGTAATGCCATACTTATTAAGCAGAATGTGGATCCTGAAAAGCTAACCAGATAAAGCATCAGTGATACTTTGGAATCTGTCATCTGTTTAGTGTTCTGGAAATTTCTAATGAGATTTGAGTTTATTGCCACAAGAAACAGAGGAGATGTGCTTTAGTGTTAAGAGACAAAACCCGTCTGATCTTATGACTGAGCTCCATATTCAAATTACATTCTCTTTAGTATCAACGAAAATGTTAGTTGTCCCTTTCATTTTATAAGTCAGGGGATAATCTTGCAAGATTCTGAACAGCACTGAGTGCTACTAAGAACCCTGAATTTTCAGGAATTTAAGGAAAACCTCAACTTTCAGTATCTATTCCTAAACCTGCATTAAGCATTTAGATTTCTGTGCGCACAGTCAGAAACTGGTATGCACAGTGTATACACCACACTTGTGCTCACTCAGCTTAGAGGAAACCTGCAGCTGAGTGGCTTGATTTCCTTCATCTAACAATAACTGCTAAATACAGCTGGAGCATAGCATCATCTTGCACCTACCTGAATAGTCACGGCATTTCCATTCACTCCCCATGCTTTGTCTAGCAACCTTTTGAGTGCTCAATATACATCCTGGTCCATGAAATACAATAACATTTTGAGAGTAAACCTGACAACTGAGCAACTTTTTTCAAGGAAAAGATATCTGTAGACAAAAGTTGTCTTAGGAAAATTATCATGACGTTAGTTGCAACTATCTTCTCCATAAATAACAAAAAAACCCACCTTCACTGTGAATTTCCTAATAGTTGTAGCAAATTACATATTAGGTATTTGTACTCTAATAGTGCTGTATGGAATAGCACTAATTACCCTGCTACTCCTTCAGACTGCCAGAGCAGAATGCAGTATTTCTTCCTTAAATTATTTTTAAAGTATTTTCTATTGCACACAGTTTTAAAGAATTGCCAAGAGCTATAGTGAAAATAAGCATTCAGTGACTCATACTAGGATATTTTTATGAGTTTATATAAAATACACAAAGTGCCTCTCCAAAGACAGAGATATGAAAAATCTCTGACCTGCAATTGATCTGCACAGATTTATTCTTTTTTAATTTGGAGCTACGATGCTAAAAGATCCTGTAATGCAAAACCATCTCATGACATCATCTATCACTTATTTTTGTTATGTTTTATATAGTGGATGTTTTCAAGTTAGACTAATCAGTCTCATTCTAACAGTAAGAAGCTTCAAAACTAAAACACACAAGTAATAACTGACTTGAAACTTTACAGGAAACTAGTGAAAGCAATGGAGTTTAAGCTGCGGAAAGCAGAAATTTGTTTTCCTGTACAAAAATAGAAACCAGTGGTTACTGATAGGAAGCATAGGAAAGTTGATTAGCACCTAGTAATTAATAATCTATGCTTTATAAAATTTCATTTAAAGAAACAGAAGGATTCTACAATCAGTTGCAAAATTTAAAGAGACAATAAAAAAATGCTTTCACTATATTTTTGAAAAATCGAACTAAAAAAGAATATAAACTATAGAAACTTTATAAAGGTTTTAGATATAGCCTTGAAAGATGTATGCAGTAAAAGAAAAAAATGCTCTTTGATGCATATTCTATGAACCTAAGATTTAAAAGTCCCTCTCCCAGAGCACGTAGTGACAGGAAAATGGCTTTAAAAGGAAAGAGGATAAATTTAGATTGGACGTAAGGAAGACATTTTTTTATGACAAGCATGGTGAGACATTAGAGCAAGTTGCCCAGACAAACTGTGGATGCCCCATCAAATGGAACTGTACGAGGCTTGGATGGAGCTTTGAGCAGCCTGTTCTAATCAAAGATGTTCTTGCATATGACAAGGGGCTTGAACTGGATGATCTTTAAAGGTTCTTTCTGATCCAAACCATTATGTAGTTCTATGATTCTATGAAACATTTTTGCTGCAATTGATTATTTTTGTAATTTCTTCTCTAATGTGCTCCTGAAGACCAGCATTTACCTAGAATACACATTGTAGGGCTAAACATGTTAAAGATCATGAAGAACTTCAAGGAGAGTGGGACCATTTTGTGTACATTATACAGTATTTCTATCATAATGGCACTTCATGAACTTTTATAGATCAAAGGATGCAACCAATGTAAACAGATAAAAATTATCTGCTTTTAGATATATGATTGTTTTAGCAGGACTGTCTAATATGCTCACCCCTTATCTGAAAAGGGCTTTGGCTAAATTGGTTTTAAATTAAAACAAATTAAAATTTGTTAAAATTTTATTTTAAATTTAAAATAAAAATTTTAAAATTAAATTAAATTAAACCCGTTAAAAACAAACAAACTAAAACAAAACAGAAAAGGATGAAAGTTCAAGGGCAAGGCATAGCTGTGTTGCTATCTGGAATTGTTTAATGATGGCTAGCAGGCTTGCTACAATAGATAGAGTTTTCCAACTTCAGTCTGGGACTTTCAACACTCTCCGATCTCCCACATTCAATTGCTTGCTATGAGATAAGGAGGGAGGGTGTTTCTGACAGCACTTCTTGATTTAATTTTGTACAGTTGGGCAACAACATATCAGCCATAGTGCACCCCTGGTGGATTTGTATAAGCTGGGGGATACAGCAATATCATATTGGATTTTTTGCTATCATAGGCAGAATGCCAGACACAACAGAGAGAATTAATTATTAACAGCACTGCTATCTTTCCAATGTAGCTTCAAGGCACTATTGTGTTTGCTCTCACTGATGGTGATCATTTCTCAACTGTTCCATGTATAATGAACTACATATGCCTCTCAGATTTCAGCCCTTAATCTAACAGGTTATCTGCTGTAACCACAAATCCTAGTTTGTGATTTAAACTGCAGACCTCTCTGGTGTGGCAGTAACATGTATAGGATTTCACTGAAGAGCATGCTCTGGCAGATACATGTGATACTGGACAAATCTGTGGAAGCTATCTGTTGGCCAACTTTATGCTCATATATTCAGATGTAACCAGATAAATTCTGTACTGTAACTAATGTAAAGAAGTATTAATATGATGGATGTAGTCATTTGCAGGTGGCAATTTTCATTGCATCAAGAAGGAGGTGACAATTCTCTTTCGAGTGCACAAATGCCTTAAATTATTGTGAAGCTCAAGTGCATACCTTTTTTTTTTTTTACCATCTGAAAATTGACATTTCAAATGTCCTCAAAATTCAGCACTAAAGCATTTTCTCACAATAAAGAACATCTGCTTAATGTCCGATACAAATACTTAAAAACTACCAAATCTTTGTCAATATGTGATAGTATTTGTTTGTTGAGGAGTGTATATACTATCTATATTACACTCCTGTTTGCTGAGGCAAAATATGTGTGAAAAATGACAGATTCGGAGGAGATTTTCAAAATTCCCATAAAATTATCAAGCACTAGTATTTTTTTCAGTAGAACAAATGTGTACCAAACCAAAGGCAAAGGTGGTTACAACTATTTGTTTCCTTAATATTTATATAACACCAAAATTATTAATGTGGTCAAATAGGCAAGAAAAGGGCAAGTAGTTGCCTTTAAGTGTCTGAGGTAAGTACCAAGAGATGGTTTTTCACTGTTCCTAATATGAAAAGTTTCTAGTTTAAGATGATGTTTGCATTTCTTCCCTCGAGAAGATAAAACTTTCAAAATGCGAGTCAGCAAGTCATCTTCAGAAGAAAAAAAATTGCTTAACATAAAACGAAATCTTTTCATTTGAGAATTGCAGTAGGGTTGATTTTGTGTTTACTCTTAAAAATTTGTTTATTCTTTTATTGGTTTATTTTGTATGTATCCTTAATATATAACTATTTAGATAATATTAAAATAATTATTTAAAAATTAACTTTTTTTTTAAAGCATGAGATGAAACTCTTGCGATACTTCAGCACTGTCATGACTGCTTTTTAAAACTAAATTCAACTAAAATGTCACAAAAACTTCCCACAGATAGTGAGACAATAAAACATCAATGAATTGGTATTTTCAAGGGGAAAGCCACCATAGGGCACAAAGCTTTTCATCTTCTCTTGAAACTCTTCTGAGACTATCTCAAAGACTAACCTGTTTCATTAGATTAATGCTAATATTCAAGCATCTGCAAAGAAAGACTGGGGAACACCTTTGCAGAACAAATGCAAATTAATTTCTCTCTCTTTTTCTTTTTTTTTGCATTTGCCATTTCTCAGTTCTTTCTTCTTGTTCATAATTAGGTAGCTAGATACATATTTAGGATCTTAGATTAAAAGCCTGTTTGAAAAAATATTGTAATGGGTTTTATCATTTAAGTTAATCAAAGAAGTTTGTATGTTTTACTTAGTATGAACTAGATGAAATTTTTACCAATATTGAATGAAATTCTTGTCCTTATTTACCAAAAATTTTAATCACCACTTTTGCTTACTTATTTAGAATTCAACTGCAAATGGTTCTAGACTGTTATTTATGAATTGGATATTTTAAATCATGTCAGATATGTTCTTATGCATATTGGCATATACAGTATAATTTTGAAGTAATTGAAAGAATACTGATAAATACAAGGAAAATTAAACTGATTCAAATATAATTGGTCCCTCTGCAACAATATTCTGTGTGTTGCCAAATATAAACAATACTTACCAAATATATTTTACAAGAGTAGTGCAAAGACTGATGGCATTTTTCAAGCACATTTTTCATAGAATCATAGAATAGTTAGGGTTGGAAAAGACCTTAAGATCATCTAGTTCCAACCCCCCTGGCATGGGCAGGGACACCTCACACTAAACCGTATCACCCAAGGCCTCGTCCAACCTGGTCTTGAACACCGCCAGGGATGGAGCGTTCACAACCTCCCTGGGCAACCTATTCCAGTGCCTCACCACCCTAACAGGAAAGAATTTCCTCCTTATATCCAATCTAAACTTCCCCTGTTTAAGTTTGAACCCATTACCCCTTGTCCTATCACTACAGTTCCTAATGAAGAGTCCCTCCCCAGCATCCTTGTAGGCCCCCTTCAGATACTGGAAGGCTGCTATGAGGTCTCCATGCAGGTGCTGTCTAAAGCCTTGATATTGGCTGAGTAAAAGCTATGGATAGCCTTCTTTTCATTTCCATGTTTGCTGGACAGGCTTTGAGCATTATCATGTGGTTTTGTACTTCACTCACTTGTCTATTAATTTGTTTTCATGGAACAATCACTACAGAGCAATACAGGAAAAAGTGAAATGTATGAGCAATGCTATCTCTTCTCAAATATCCATACAGAAAGAAATGGAAATTGTAATTATTCACTGTGTTAAATAATATCCTTTTAATGTCTAACATTTATTTTGAATGTTAGAATCCAATTACCATGTAATAATAAAGACCCTTACAATACAATATCTTTCAGCACAGGGGGCTTATGTAGCTAGCTTCCATCCATTATTTGTACATTTCTGATTTGTTTAGCACAGGAGTATAATTAGGGAGAAATATAGGAGAGTAGAAAACAGTTCAATTTTATCAGAAATATATAAAAATAAATACAGCATGATGCAAGAAAGCAAGTTAGATAGTATTAAAAAAAGAAAGGGCAAAACATTTAACCAGAAGAAAACTTTATCTGCAAGAGAATGCAATTGAAACAGGAGGAAGATGGTTGAATAATTCAGTTATATATGACCCTGTTAAAGGCAATCAGAATGAGCACCTGAAATAAAAGTCAATATGATCCAACATATCCCCAAGGGATACCAGAACTAAGACAAGTGACACCAGAACTAAGACAAGTGACAAGCTAGTGTGTGTCTGTCCTACAAAACTGATTTTGCTGTCGCTACTGCTAGAGATAGTGTCACCCAGGACATGTAAACTCTTTTCAAACAGCGGAAAAACATATACTCACACAGACAAAACTGTATAATCACATCGGTTTTTTGAACTTCAAAATGGAAAATAATCATACACATAAGGTCAAACACAAAAGAACAAACTTGATTTATACCTACAGAAAGGAGAGAAGGGCAAACAGAGAAGTTTAAAAGAAAAAGACTGAAATAATGTACTACATTCTATAGCTGAGGGTATAAGACAACAAGAATTACATATGGTATGGATCCAAATGGATAGAAACTTCTGAGAGCTACAAGAAAATAGATGTCTATATATGAGCAAGAATAAATTCAATTAGCTATAGATCAAGCAACAAAGAATTATAAACTCATCTCCATTTTAGCCTCTACATCCCAAATTAAAAAACACATGAGCTATTGAAAGAAATATTGTTGGCTTTCTGACTTTTTTTTCACTAGTATTATTAAAATAGTATAATTTTGTGGTTCAGTATCATAGGAATATCTCAAAACCAAACAACAAAAACTGCATTCATCTTAGTGTACAAAAAATACCATATTTGATTGAAATCTTGGTTTATTACAACCAGCTGTCAAATAAAGGGCTTCAGCCTGTATATATTTGCATACCTACAGTTCAGAATGTCTACTAGACTGCAGCACATATGATTCTAGAAAATACAAAACTATATTTTTAAACTGGGGTAAGTTATTTTTGTCAAAATCCATTTGCACAAGTAAAAAGTCATCTGGGACAAGGGCTTAAATAAAGGTTTGGATAACTAAGTATCCCCCACCCCCAAGAGAAAATTTATTGTTAAAAATAATAAAAATATATAGACACCACGTAGTATGATACAGTTTAAAAGCTCAGAAGGTGACAAATTAGTGTCTATATGCATAGTACCCAAGCGCACAGATTTTCTGATCTTCTAGTGTTTGTGTCTAGCCCCAGAATCTTTGGAAAATGATGAAGTCTTTAGCAGATAAACTAGTATAAAATAGTACAAGCCTTCAAATCCTTAGAAGTCTTATCACCACTGCAAATTCTTGGCACAGGTTTACAAACTAGGACATAACTATAAAGTAAAATGCTAATACTAATACTTTTTGCTTTTTACTACTCTGCTGTTTATTGATTAGCTTTACAGGCAAATATAGATACCTGCAAATCCTTAAAGTCGAATTCACTTATCTTAAATGTTTTACCTTTAAAAATTCTGTCTACACAGCTTGTGAGAGATTAGAAAGTCAGTAAACTAGTCACACTGTTTTTTCTCAAGTGAGAAAAATACAACATACTCAAGTGAGTGCTGTGCTATGAAAAAGGAAAGGATGCTTCTATATTGTCTTGGACCCTTTGTGTCTGAAGCAACTAAGCATGTTACTAGGAGCAGGAAGTTAAGGAGGCAGTAGATTATTAAATAGCAGCTGTATAATATATAACTTTTTAATACTTTTTGTTATATTTTAGTTGACATTAACATTCTGTTAACACAGTGTTTCTACAGAAAAACATCATCAGTGTTAATGAACTGATAAATCTGCACTCACCCAATATACCCTTTCATCATTTTATCATTTTATTTCTTTCTTCATGCTATGTTCTTCTCTTGAATTAAAACAAAATAAAATAAAAAATAAAAACAGAAGCAAAAGAAAAAATCTATAGGGACAAAATAGAAAAGGTGAAAGCTATGGTGACTTTTGTCCCTAGAAATGTGGGGTTACAAATGTGCAAGGACATCCCCCAGCTGGACTTATTATGTTGGTTACTTGCACTCCCAGAGGCACATTTCAGTCATACGGAGAACTTCCCAGAGGCTGTTTTTCTCCTCTAACCTCTTGTAGAAATTCTGACTTAGGGAAGATATTACTTACATTTAAATTTTACAAATTAAATCAGATATCCAAAAACTATTAAATGGGGCCAAACATACCCCTGTAACAACTCTAGGTATTTCTAGGTGCTATTTTGCCTGTGTTCTGCTTTGTATTCACAAACTCTAAAGGAGTAAAGTTGATACGTGATGCAACAAGACCACAGAGGTATCAATATTTCTTTCTTTAAAAAAATAATTAAAGGTGTAAGAGGAAACAATCCCAGCCTAGTCCTAATGTGGTACAATTTAAGACAAACAGATCTTAACTGCAATGTTTTCTGTGGGTAGTGAAATCAGTTTGAAACAGGGAATGCGCAATACATATGTGGTCCTGTTTATGTTAGAATTGAAAACACTGGGGCATACTTTCACCCATGATCATGTGTTCAGTGTTTATATTCTGTGCTGAATGTGTTCAATATACCCCACGACAAAATTTAAAACATAAATTTTTTGTGTACTGTAGTTTGAAATATTATTAGTTTTCACGAGGCGGGGTGCAAGAATATGCAGACAGATGGCATACATATACTTATTCCCAACAGATATTCCGCTCGTTTAGTTAGCATCAAGATTGGGCAAAACAGTTTTGAATAAAGGAAGAAACGACTCAAACATTTTCTGTTGAGATTTACTGAGTAAAAACATTGAAATGATTTTACATTTCATGTTTCTCTACCCTTTCTAGATTAAACGGAGTTGAAGACTGAAACAGACTATAATAGTGTTTAAGAGGTAATATAATTTTCAGTATACCGTATGTTACTTCAACATCTTTCTTTCTTCCACCAATGGACTTAAAATTAAGCTTGCTTGTATCCCTAAAGAACTCTTCGAGTTATGACATCCATTAACCTTCAGAAAACCTACTATCATCTTTTAATGCACAACATAAAAAGTACACAAATATGTGAAGTATGCCTCTTCATAGCCTAGAGAGCCTCTTCATTGTCTGTGCAAATGTTGCAAACTGTGCTGTAGTTACTGATGTTTTTGAATGTTCAACTCTGGTAATCCTAGTCTAAAGCACACTTCCAAAAGCATATAGAGGGCAAAATGTATCTCCTGCAGACCAGAACATCAAATCTCCCAACCCAGCCAAACTGAAAAAACAATTATAATTCAACAGCACATTATCATAATGACAGGTTTTTTTCCCCCTTGATAAGTTTCAGGCTTTTGCCACCAGCTAGGTCAATCCCCATATTGTGAAATAATAAGTTGAAAAGGTGATTTTCATAATCATTGTATACCCCTGCCCTTGATAGCAAATCCAAGAAACTGTTCCTTCACAAGATTTCTAATAAGAGTCTCTCTGTGGACAGAGGCTAATCTTGAGATTTTTAAGACAGCAGAAAAAACAGTGGATTTAGAATATCAACCTGTATTCAGACTAGAAACACTTAAAAGTGCAAGCTTAGACCCATCCTTAGTTTTCTGACTACAATTTTTATTTTATTTGAATAAAGAAATACACTCTCTGTTTGCAATGCATAGGCAAAATGTGAGTCAAACATCATGCAAGTTACAGGAATATGAGTCATTTACACTATGATATTAGTAGTTTAGGAAATAGTAGATATAGTGATTTTATTTAAAGAAAAACACCTTAAATGAAACACTGAGTTGTTGAACTTAAAAGCACCATGACAACTGAAATGCCTATTCTATTCTAGTTTAGTCTAGTCATTTAGTCTCTTCCATTCCATTCCATCCTATCCTATTCTATCCTGTACTCTCCTGTCCTATTCTTTTCCATTCCATTCTGTTCTGGTCATGTGTTAGACAAAGATCAGAAGTTTCTTAAACAGTGCACACCAAAAGACTTTATAAATAGTTTGCATTTTCTTTTTTTGATCTGATAAAACTTGAAAAGTGACACCAGAATTTTAACACCTCCTATTTCAAGGAGAAAGTCTTTATAACTATAGGTATTTCCTAGATTGTAAAGGATTTAAGCAACAAGTGTTTTGAGTCAAGAAAATCACTGTGGCTTAATTTATTATGGTATCTGGACAAAGAATAATGTGACTTTATTCAATGCACTAAGTATTATTTACTGTAGAAGGAACTACAGCTGAAAAGAGGGAATCAAAGACTTTAAGAGAGTGATCATCTTATTCTTCCTTTAGCTAAAACAGAATACTAATCTTATAAGAATGTGTGTGGGAAATATGCATTAAGAAGTCACTTTGTAGAGAGGTTAAAGCAATTGCAAAATATCAGTTCCAGGAATTGCTCAGAAAATTGTGCAAGCAATCCTCTATGCTGGTAAATCCAGTGGTGGAAGGATGACAGCTCAGGGATTTTTTTTTTTTTTTTTTAAACAGAAAGCAGTTTTCTCTGCTAGGAAACTGCCCTAACCACAAAGAGAGTTTCACTCCGAAAATATGAACTTCATTCTGTTACATGACTAATTTCATGATGGAGGGAGTATCTCTTAAAGACCCTGGCTGCTGAAATAAAGAGATTAAATGAACACCCCAGCTTTCAATTTAAAAATGAGTATGCATTGATCTCTCCTGCTTGCAAGAGAAGCCAGAACATTGCTCAAATTAAAAAATAACAGAAGTTTAGCATTTACTATTTCAAACCTCCTTAATTTAAAAATCAATCTCCTGGCTTCAAGAGGTCCAGGGTCAGGGTTTGGCAGTGTTAGGAACTGATAACACAATAAGCTTCCACCTGTGATAAACTCAGGGGCAGTCAGGAAGGTGTTTCAGCATGTGAAAATGTAGATCTGATTGGAATAGTGAAACAGGAAAAATTTTGTTGGGAAAAGGAAATGTTGGTCTGTTTCAAAGCAAGTTGTCTAATCTCGAGGGGAGCTATGACAGAGATGATATTAATATTGGATTATTTCAATATCGGATGATTTCACTGATTTGGATTAGTTTATGGTCAGTATGTGTACAAGTATATGAGGAAGATAGTGATAGTACACTAGATAGATAGAAAGTTAGAAGGCCATGGTTTGTGAGTAGTTTATTTAATACATGTAATCTGTATGTTTTTTTCTGTATTTAAGGACCACCCACAAACACAGCTAATAACAAACACAGCTACTACTATCTTCATGTGTACACTGACAACTTGGCTAAATATACACTTGGATTCACTTTTTACCTGTACATGAACATACAGTAGTACACCTGTGGTCTGCTTAACAGCTACAATTGAAAATGTTTGTCTTATCATTTACAGGTTTTATTTTAATGTGGTCTATTTGTTCAACAGCATATTTAAAATTCAAACTACTCATCTAGGAATGATTCTTAAGAATTTAATTATTGCATATTGGTGCAATTAAGGTAATTGATTCATTGACTGTTCAGATAAGCAAAGTACCTTAACAAAAAAGGAAACAGTAGTTTGAGACATTGAGTATAAGATAATATAGCTGGATTATGAGAATACTATGAAATATATTTATTTATATGATTAAATTCTGTATCTTGATAATGAACTTTTCAAATTTTTTCTTCTTAATGAAATATTCATAAAACCCTGCTTGCATTTGTGTCTCTCTGTACATGAATATAGAAAAAAAAATGGATAGAAATGAGAAAAACATACATATATATATATATATATATACCAAAATAATGTAAGGGAAAACAGATGTCTCTCACAGGAACCCAGACAGTCACTGTGGTGCTTCCTAACAGAGTAAAGCAGCAGGAGACAGCTAATGAGGCAAGTCATCCGTTATCATTGCAGTGCTTAGCCTGATTTAGTTATCTGAATCAAAATGACAGATTCAGGAGGAAGGCTCCTGGGAACTTGACTGAAAATGTTATGTTGATGTTACCATGCATTGATCAATCCAGTGGAGTGCCTCTTTGTCTCCATGCCAACAACGAATAGAAACAAAAAAACAGGGGTTAAGGGCCATGCTTTTGGAAAACCGATATTGGAGAAGATATTTTCTCTATAAACAAGCTTTGTTAAACACTGAAATAAGCTTCATGCCTAGGACGAATCGTGGCTCTTCAAAATATGGGAGGTTTTATAATGTAATTTTAGCTTGTCAGGAACAATTTTCCTCCTTCCTTTTAGGATTACTTAGAAGTTTGGTTTTAGCAGCTACAGTCCATATCACTGGTTGCTTATTAACTTTATTCTAACATGAGGAGGAGGAAACAGACTTTAACTATTTCAATACCAACAAAATGCCACTCAATAATTACAAAAATATTTGGTTATATTTTTATTAAATATTCATTTGATTGGATAGCAAAGAATCTTCATAATGCTAAACATTTTAGGAAAGATGAGGTCTAGAAAAGAAGGTAGTTAATGTCTGAAAAATGCAGAAACAAACGATGACTAATTTTGACCAGGAGCTGAATATACACCCAGAGTTTTTTTTTAATGAGAGGTCTAGACTGGGTTTTCTTGAAAAATGAGTAAATGATCATTAAAAAAAGAAAACAAAGAAGAAAATAAGCAGTGCTTGAGAATAAAATTGAGTTGTTCAAAAATGCAGCGATTCATTGTTGAAGCTTTCAATATTCTTTGATACAAGTCTGGACAACTTGAGGAAAAAAACCACCCAACTTTAGAAAAACTTTATTATTTTTTTAAGCCAATTTTAGCTCATGTAACTGTGAGGAATACTTGCATTGAGTCGCGAAGGGTGGATGCCTCTTCAGTGTAAGTAAATCTCTTCTTAAACTGGTGAAGAGTTCTGTGTTCAATACCTTAAAGATCTCTCTCAGAGGAAATTTTACTGGCTTGCAATGTTCAGCTGCAACCTGCCAGCTGTTTTAGAAATAGATGTTAAGACTTTGTTTTTTCCTACGAACTGAACCCACTCACTCATCTATGAGGCCACAAATGTTCCATGCTAAAATAATTTTCCCTGAGACAAAATGAAAAGTCAGCATGCTCTGAAAAGAGGAGTTTGACCATGTGAAAAAGAAAAAAAATACCAAACTTATGATCAAGGCTTATGTATTGGAAAAGACTTATTTCCATGAAAGAAGGAGCTTATCTTAACTTGCTTAAATCCTGCTTATTCAAGAGAACAGGATGTTGGGTTGTTTTTTTAAAGAAAAAAGTTACAATAAGGAAATACCTGCTTCCACTATTAACTACTCCACCTAATTAAATCATTCTACATGACTAAATTTTGGCTAGCTGGCTGGATCAAATGACGTGATTGATGTATATTCCATTCTGTGATAAGAAAATAGGTTTCCAGAGATAGCTGCCTGAGGATGGCAGAGCAAAAGATAGATCTGTGTGTCTGAGCTCTGATACAGTGCTATTTCCACTGGATCATGCTTTTGTATATAGTAGGACACTATTTTTATAGAAAAATTTCTGTTAAAAGGTTACAGTTAAGAAAAAGAAAACATTATTCAAGAATTATTTTATCCACTTGCCACGTAAAATAATAAAATAAGACATTTGTGTTTTTATAAAAGAGAAGTGCTGGTTTTGAAGAGCAAAAGAAGATTTAACTACTTTTATCCTGCTAGCTGTGTTATTGCTGGAATTAGTAACACAGTCTACAAACACAGATAATTCAGTCTTGGGTGTGCTGATTAACCTATTGTTTTCATAGCTGTAAACATCATGGATGGGATGGAGACCTATCAAACGAACAGTTTATTATCAGAAGGAACATAAGTGAAAATACAATACATAATGATACAGGGCTGTAGATATTATCATAATTTAGGGTTTTTTTAGTAAACAGCAAATGAGATAGAGAGCAAATTATTTTTGTCCATCAGCATTCCTTGCAGATACACTAAGCAGAATGAAGGTGATAACAGGCTTTACTTTGTGTCTAGATAAGACATTTTGCTCTATTTTATGCAATGCTAATACCAGTCTATCAAATCCTTATACTTTCTTATATATCATTAAGTATATTCAGTAATGATATGAGTTTTGCATTATGTGGGCTGAGTTCATAACAAGCAGAGTGAGAAAAATGGTGCATAAAGGAAGCAAAGCTGACATAACAGACAGTCTGATGAAACACAAGATTCAAGATTGCACATGTTAAAACTACTTTTTGCCCTAGTTTTTACACTCTTCAATTTTCTTTTGTTATTAGTTTTCTTGCTATATTGATGTTTGGGTTCTTTTTTCTTCTGAGATCTCACATAAATTATACAAATGGAGTGACCTAAAGTTCCTTAAGAAACAAGTCTTATCCCTTTTACAGAAATATTGCTAAGGAAAATGGTATCTTCAGTGGTGAACTTGAAATCTGAATGTAGTCCTTAAAACCACTTACATTTTTTGTTCCCATGTAAAAGCTGAAGAATAACCTTTAAAACTTTTATTCAAATTAGGACTCACATGCACACACTAAGCTTCCTGCTGCATTCAGAAAAAAAAGACAGAGCAATATGAATATTATCAAAGGAGACAGCTTCTGCTGTAAGCCAGCGCTGGAGTAAAGCTAAATCTAAAATGAACTGTATCAGAGCCAACGCTCCATTTTATGTCCTGAAAGTGCATAACCACTTATTTCTTATCTCTTCATTGGTGGAAAAACAGTTAACTATAACCCTTTCTCATTTAAACATATTTCCAGGTTGCCTGCTAAATTGATTAATACTGCATTCCACTTCCCTCTGTTGCTGAGTCAGCAGTTTGTTGACTATTCCAGCCAGCTGCAATGCTAAGAGAGTTTGGTTCATATTGCTTAGTACACCGTAGTCAAATTTGGCTTAGAAAATCTTCTTTTCAGATTAGCGGGAGTGTATATTAAAAATTATCTGAAATCAATCAGTTTCTTCTAGGAATTTCCATGTAATATGGCTTAAATATAACATTTATTCAGAAAAACACACTGGATTGATGACAATTGAAAAGTGAAAAAATTTCTTCTTCGGGTCTCTTGGTACAAGAAATTGAATACAGTCTTCTGTGTGCATTACATACTCTCCTTGAAACTCAGGAGTATTTGAGAGACTCCAGAAACACTCTTTAATGGTCTTACAGAGGAAATCACAGGAACATTTTTGTGTTTCTTTGTGATTTGATGCAGTTTCGGTGTGTCTAAAGCAGTGCAATAGAGGGCAGACTTTCAAATTGCTCTCATTGATATCTAGTACAAGTAACAGGATAGAGGACCAGATTCCAGAAGTAAAAAGCTTTTCAGAGCCTTCTGTGTGTACAACAAAAGCATAATTTCCTTCTTCTTATCTTTGTTAAAAGAAAACCTACAACAAAACAAAGAAAACCCAAACCAACCAACCAACCAAACAAAACCCCCCAAAACAAAAACCAAACAACAAACAACCAGGTATTCTTCTTCTTCCTAGCTTTGTTCATATTCTAATGTTCATTTACAGACTTCACTCATTCCCTGATAATTAATGAAATATAAATGAAGCCCTAGAAGCAAAAAACTACATTGGGACTTGGAATGGTCAAGCAGTAGCCGTTTAGAAAATATATAGGTTTGTGATAAAGGCCTCAAAAGGTAAGTGTCCCATCTATAAGAACAGTAAATTTTTGTCAAGATACAAGAAGTCAAAGTTGGCTGTGCTTCCAAATGCACAGAGTATTATATATATGGGATCACCTCTGTATCAAAGTGAGTTCAACTTTCTGGCATTGCTTCAGCATGTGACCAGGACTTCAGTCGAAGCTGTGGATGATAAGCTGGTAAGTACTGGAAATTCTTTTGCCTATTTTATTTTCCTAAAAAATCTACAACAGCTTCAAGAATACCTAAATAATTTGTGAATTTAATGAAACTTCAGCCAATACTTTAAACAAAAGGAAGCTGGGAAAACTAAAAAAAAGTTATAATTTTTTTGCTGTATGCTTTCTATGTAACCAATGTTTCTCATTTCTGACTCAGAAGTGTCATCATTTATTTTGTACAGATTCTATGCCCTTAAATTTTAATCTTTGGCTAAAAAAAAAGGATATGACAACCAAAACTGTGCATATTTTTTTCTCCCTGAGGATACAGCTTGTGTTTTGTCAAGGGTTTTGGGGTTTTGTTTGTTTGTTTGTTTTCCCTAGGCCCATCAACAAACTGAGAATCCATCTATTGTTTGCACAGTTTTGGCTTTGTGTTCACCTGTCATTCTTCAAAATTGTTTTTTCCTTTGTTTACATTAATACAGTGATTAAAAATTCAGCAGTACACAAATATTCACTGATTAGAATTTATGACCTCAGAGTTTTCAAATTCAGTTGGCATTTATGCACATCTATAATTGAGGGTAGTGGTTGTCCTGCAGATCTTTATTACCATTGTGAGAGAAGGCAAGAACATAGTTTGTCTCAGAAAACAGTCAGCAGAAGTACAAATAACAATTGCAAAAATAAATCTTTTTTGTTTGCAAACTAAAAAGGTAAAGGCTGAAATAATGAGAACTTAAACTATTTTCAGTCATTTTGCACACTGTCCTTTCTACATATCTTCAAATTTTCCTTTTAGCCAAAGGCAAAAATCAAAAGAGAATGAGTAAATAGCCTGAATCTGTTTTGTAAGAGATCATGCCAGTTGCTATTAACTGTTATATTATGTCTCACTGAACTGGTTGAAGCCAAACAGAAGGTCAAAATATTCGTTTTCCTTATTTGGCTTTATCTTTGAAAGAAGATTAAGTTAAAATATTTCATCTGATGTCAGCAATTTCAAATGCATTTTATTAGAATCCCTCACTATTTCATACAGTATTTTTAGAGAGTGGAAAGCTTCTGAGATGAACACATGGACACAATACCTTTGGGGTGGGCGAAAACTGCCTATACAGTGGTATAAAAATTTTATTTTCAACTGTAATGGCAAATGCAGATTATCTCCTGTAACTTTTCAGTTACAGTCACAGACTTCTGCATTTTTTCCCATGCTGAAGACCAGTCTGAGACATATACATGTTACCACACATAATAATGGTGAAAACTGTTTACAATAGTTTCAGGAGTAAGCTCTATTTAACTTTAAATTAGCAAGTTCCTCACATAGAAGGACTTTTTTCCCCACTGAATTTCTTTGATCAGCAATGTTATCACATTAAGTAAATGCTTGTCTTTGTCTATTCAGTGATGTAAAATATAGGCTATGGCAACAGACATAGAATCATAGAATTATAGAATACTTAGGGTTGGAAAGGACCTTAAGATAATCTAGTTACAACCCCCCTGCCATGGGCAGGGACACCTCACACTAAACCATGTCATCCAAGGTTCTTGTCCAACCTGGTCTTGAATGATGCCAGGGATGGAGCATTCACAGCTTCCCTGGACAACCCATTCCAGTTCCTCACCACCCTGACAGTAAAGAACTTTCTCCTTATATCCAATCTAAACTTCCCGTTAAAGTTTTAACCCATTACCCCTTGTCCTATCACTAAAGTCCCTAATGAAGTCCCTCTCCAGCATCCTTGTAGGCCCCCTTCAGACACTGGAAGGCTGCTATGAGGTCTCCACACAGCCTTCTCCTCTCCAGGCTGAACAGCCCCAACTTTCTCAGCCTATCTTCGTACAGGAGGTGCTCCAGTCCCCTGATCAACCTCATGGCCCTCCTCTGGACTTGTTCCAACAGTTCCATGTCTTTTTATGTTGAGGACACCAGAACTGCACACAATACTCCAAGTGAGGTCTCACAAGAGCAGAGTAGAGGGGCAGGATCATCTCCTTTGACCTGCTGGTCATGCTCCTTTTGATGCAGCCCAGGTATACGGTTGGCTTTCTGGGCTGCGAGTGCAAATTGCAGCCGGCTCATGTTCATTTTCTCATCAACCAGCACCCCCAAGTCCTTCTCTGCAGGGCTGCTCTGAATCTCTTCTCTCCCCAACCTGTAGCTGTGCCTGGGATTGCTCCGACCCAGGTGTAGAACCTTGCACTTGGCATGATTAAACTTCATGAGGTTGGCATCAGCCCACCTCACAAGCGTGTCAAGGTTCCTCTGGATGGCATTCCTTCCCTCCAGCGTATCAACCGAACCACACAGCTTGGTGTCATCAGCAAACTTGCTGAGGGCGCACTCAATCCCACTGTCCATGTCACTGACAAAGATGTTGAACAAGACTGGTCCCAACACCGATCCCCGAGGGACACCACTCGTTACTGGTCTCCAGCTGGACACTGAGTCATTGGCCACAACTCTTTGCATGCAACCATCCGGCCATCATGATCTACAGAAGTAATGGCGCAAATAAGGAAGCTCAGCACTACACTGATGGCTTGGCTTCGCGAGCAATGATTTGGGAAGGGCTTTAACCACGCTTACTACAAGCACGATGAACAAGGGCAATGCGGGACAGGCAAATCTGTTTGGAAAAAAGGCTGTTTAGGCAATCAGGAAGTGTCTGACCAGGACTGTCATCTCCTGGGGCAATCTCGAGCAACCAGTGCCCTGATCCACCTGCATGCAAAGTTGGATCTGCAGCTTCCTATGCACCTTGTCACCTACCGTTTCGACCCTTGCCTGTCCATGCAGACAAGGGAGAGTGAGCCTTTCCAGTCTGCGCAGTGGATTTTTTAGGTGAGGGCAGCTTGGGCAGAACTGGCCCCACCCTTTACACTTGAGGTTTAACTGCCACGGCCTAGCTAGCTAGGATGGTGACAGCAAAGTCCTCAGGTTGTAGGTTTTTTACGAGTGTCCTCTTAGATGGAAGATCTTACTTGGCTAGACGAGCTCCATCTGCCTGGGTTTGAAGATATGAGGAAGGCTTGTCTTCTCTAATGAAGATTCAGGAAGGGCTTTAACCATGCATTCTGAGCAAGACTGTCATCTCCTGGGTCGATCTCGAGCAACTGATGATGCAACAGCACATCATCAAACGTCTAGGTGGGATTCTGACTTAGAGGCTGTCAGTCTTAAGCCCGCATATGGTAGCCTCGTGCCAGTGGCTCCTCAGCCAAGCGCACACACCAGGGATCTGAACTTGCGGTTTCTCTCGTACTGAGCAGGATTACTATTGCAACAACACATCATCAGTAGGGTAAAACTAACCTGTCTCATGATAGTCTAAGAAACTTATCCTTCCCCACTGTCGAATGGAAAGATGCTTGAAAGTAGCTTGATGTTGTAGAGTATTCAATAAAATACAAGCTTTCACAGTATGGCATGATAGACAATCAAAAGACCCTGTCAAAAGTGAGGGATCTGAAATTCCATGTTGCAAAAGAAACTGGATTTCCTAGCACACAGATAAGACCCTTTCATCCCACCTTGCTTTGAGGAAGAAGAGATCAGTGCCTTGCTCTTACCCATGTGTAAGAAGGTTCTTGTTTGAAAATGCTGTTTGGTGAAGTTGCTGACTGGGTAAATCTATTATATTTTTTAGAACTCAGAACTTGTTTGTGGATATTTTTCTCAGTTTCAGTAAAAAAACCCACCAAAAAAAAAAAATCGTAGCAATTTTTGACAGGATTCCTGTCAAATAAAGTGTGAAATATTTCATCAAGAAAGCCATGTTCACTTGGAAGATCCTGCACAGAGATCTCTGAGTTATCACATTATAAGTGCCTCTAATAGCTGAACTGCTAAAAGAAAGCTCTCGGGTAATTGTTCTTGGAAAATCAGCAATTGCTTGTAGTTCCCGCATGGCAATATTTTAGATTAAAATTGTGACAGGTGGATAAAGTGGGGCAGCCCATTACTAAATAATGCATGAGTCATATTTAGTACACAGCAGATTGAGAATTAAGTTAATCTTGAAAGCCATTCAACAATAGAAAGTCTGTGCCACATTTACAAATGCTGTACAACTTCCCTTGGGATTCCAAATTTCTGTCTAGAATTTTAAAAATAGATCTTTTAAGATGTCATTAATTAATCTCCAAGGCCTGCAAATGCAGGGAAAGAAATCTTCTAATTTTTCAAATCAATCTATGTTTATTGAGTACTACCAGTCATAACTATGTGCTAGATACTTTCACCCAGTACAAATAGTTGTTAGAAGCCAAAGGAGGACATATGAGTCGATAAATTGTTCATAATCATAGCAGTTTTTTATTGGAATTATCCACCTGTACAATTATTGTATGGATGGCCTTTCAAATGGTTACGAGCTGAATAGGTATTCCAGTGAGTTAACCTGACAGCAAAGAGGCAAAGCACACTAGTGATGAAAATGCAGATAGCAGAGTCTCTAGAAAGCACCGCTTGGGTCATAAAACTCTTCTGATATGCTAGTAATGAGACAAAGAAGCTAGACATATGGAAACAAACTCTCAGGTTGGTAAGGAGGAAAAGGTATGAAATACAATAACTAGTAGTGAGGAATGCCTCTGGTGAGGTAGGGCCTATTTAACAAAGCAATGTTTAAGTTAGGAAGAATCTGCAGGTTTTATTCTACAGGAAATTTTAAAAAAATTCAGACCTGTTTTCTTCCAACCTGGACAAAAAAAAAAAAATCTGGTTTACTGAAGAGAATTTTCAAAAATGATGAGTTGATGACATGGAAACCATTTGTTGGATAGAAGATAAAACAGTTTCACTGCAATATTGTGATGGAATGTCTAAAATATCTAGTTTATTGTAGTACAACTATGATGAAAATGAACTATATTTCTGAAAATAAGCCATATTAAGTGTTGACAGATGCATTATATTAGGTATTCTATAATTTAGTACTTAACATTTTAGTATCTCATGACAGTCTGTGATAGAGTCAATTTTCTTCGCATTAGCTCCTATAGGGCTGTGTTTTGGATTTTTGATGAAAACAGTGTTGATAAAACAATGGACAATAGTTTTGTGTAGTGGAGGAAGTTTACGCTCTTTTAAGATGCTTTGCAGAGAATGCAAATCGTGTTCATCATGCAAGATGGATCAGATGGTTTAAGAGAAATCTTGCTTTGCATATAGCTTGTCTTATTCGGTGGATAAGACAAGATTGCGATGGAGTATTGGATGAGGAAAGGGAATAAAAGGAGTGGCTCCATGGTTAAAGGTATTGAATATCATACTGCAAAATTCTTCATAGCTTTGATAAAGAATTCCTGCATGAATTTAAGTGACCTCTCATGAGTAGTCATTAACTGCATTCATCATATTCTGGGCTTGACCTGAGATCATGGGGCCTGATCTGCAGAAGTGGTTGGCTTTCATGGTTCTGACACAAAAGTGCTTTGAACCTTTAAAATGCTCTTTGGTGCATGCTGGAAAATCAGATTCTATGCCCTCAACTTGGACTCTAAAAATCCACGAGTGCACTTGACCTCTTTGTCTCTTTGTAGTACCTATAAAATATGGAATTACACCATCTCTTCATATAACTAGAGTGTTTTGAAGATTAAATAATTTTTTTGAAGCACTCTGATATTATTTTTTGGGCATCATAGAGAAGCCCATGAGAAAATTAATCATCCTGTCTTCAAAATAAGTGTGCTGTATATAAATCCTAAGGCTACAGATCTGACAATGAGAATAAAATTTACTGAATAGCTAGTTTTCTAGTTTGTCTGTTCTTGTTCTTTCTTCAATTATTCTGATTTTTTTCTTTCCCACAAAAGTTTCGCTCTTATACTTACCTGAGACTCCTGGTGATAATTACCTTCCTCTAGCTCTCCAAAATCCATCGCTTTATTCGTTTCTTGGTGTCACATTCTCTTCTTCCCTTACTGCCCTTATAAAGCACTCTCCCAAATGTAAACAACAAAAAAATCTGAATATTTACTCATTGATGTATTATTGTACTTTTACATTTAATTTCTTTTATATAGGCTGACATTTCTTTAACTGGCTGCAGAGGAGAATAAATTATAATTTTTCATCTGTCTGTAGTCTGATGCAATAAATTCTGATCCTCATCATAGCCTTTTGGTGATGCCATAAAATGAATATAAAATTACTGACATGGCTGGCTTATACTTTAGTATTGGAATTTACACTGCATTCAGCTTAATGTAACTTTGGCCTCCTCAATTTCCTGGCATATGAAAATTAAGAGAAAAAAAAAAAGTAAGAACTGGGAATGCTGCTGTGTGTTTTCTTATTTTCCAGTAAGTTTAATAGACTTGGGTTTTAGCAGATGTCTAGAAGACCAGTTTGTAGATTTTCTTTTTAATTCACATAATTTGTTTACAAATATAAAACATACTAAATATTTCAAGAACCATCTGCCTGTATTGTTCCTCCTTAGAAATTCTGTGCAAGTACTTTTTTTGCCATTTTTACTGAGAAACAGTCCTGCAGCCCAAAATGCATACTGAAATATCAATCTGACATATTACCTTTTGTTAATGACTTCTCTTAGATAGCAAATATTAGCTACACCTTACTAAAATGGATATTTAAGACTGTAGGGTCAGAAATAGAGATTACATAGCTCTCTGAATTTGAGTTAGCAAATTACATGAACTGAGAATCAAGTTCATAAAAAAGGTTTAGAATAGTTTTCATAAGTGTTTTGTGGGTTGGTTTTTTTTATTTCCCAAGGAAATAACTTTTTTTTTTTTTAACAGCTGCAGCTGTCTTTCATCAATGTAGATTTGAATATTTCTGAAAACTTCTGAAAACAGAAATAAAATTAACAGGAAGATAAAACAGGGAGGAAAGACCACCAAAAATGGGACTGATTATTAATGCATGTTTAACCTCCAGCAATTCAATTTGCTCTGATTTTAAAAGTGAAACAAACTCTTTAATGGAAGTAACTTTATTAGATTACCTGGTTGCAAATGTTTTAATACAAAATCTGATACAAATGTTCAAAGCAAAAAAGCTTTTTACCTGTGCTGCAAATAACTATAAGGAGAAATATAATTGGATTTTACTATGACAGGTGTGCTTAAAAGACTGACAAATCAGATGAGTTTCAAATTTCAAGACAACTGTTTACTGGGTTGATACTAGTTAACAGCGCACATAATCACTATCAAACCAACATATGCAAAACAATGAGTCTTTAACAAGCCTGACCTAAACCAGCTGTGAGTGTGCAGTACCTAGGAACTGTTTTGGTTATCACCGATGGCTGTGCTCCATTACCAAGGTCAAGGTCAGTCAAGGCCATTCCCAAGGGAAGACAGATGCAGGGTGGCCTCTCTTGTTTCTTACCCATCTCACTGCTGGTATTTTATGCTCCTGTGTTTCCTTCCCCAAAGGAGGTGATTTCATCTGCTCTTGACACCTTATTTTGGAGATTGGGGCTCAGGCTGGCTTAGCTTATTCTGCAGAATTCTGGTTTTAACAGACACCGTTCCTGCCTGGTTTACATCTTTACCTCTCCTCTGGCAGATTTTGCTGCTTGCATGTTTTCCTCCTTCATGTTTGTGCAGCTATACTTCTGGCAGATTTTGCTGCTTGCATGTTTTCCTCCTTCATGATTGTGCAGCTATACCTCTGTTTGCCCCTTGGGATCTATGACTATTATTTTAATATTCAAGTTTACTTTGTCTTGCAAAATGTTATTTGTTGTGATACAATTTTACAAAATGCTTGTACATTTTGCCAGTCATCTTATTTTAAGCTTGCTTTCGTTTGGATTCAAAGCAAGCAAATATTAGTCACATCTTCCTTAGTGTTCTTGGACCTTTATGTGTTCAGTTGACCTCTGCTTTATGTAAAATTGTTGGTTACTTTTCATGCTTTGTCCACTAACTTTATTCTTCCTTCATATTTTCATGGTCAAAAGGTAGTATATTCAGGCAAATATCACCATGTGTGCACCTTAAATACTTCTTAATCTTCCTGGATTCCCACCCATTTGGCTTCTGACCATAATACTTCCACTGAAACCATGCGCCTCAAGGCTGCCAGGAAATTCCTGAGCCAGTGCTTGTTCCCTTACCATGATAAAGAATTGTGTTCATAAATCTGTAGTACTTGATCTTTAACATAATTAGATTTCTGGAAGGTCCTGCAGGAAGATTGTTCCAAAACATCAGTCCTCTGAAAGCCTCTGATGCTCAAACTAAATATATCCATTGACGATCTACATACGTATGTTCTTGAGTAATAATATTGTGCAGCTTTTCTAGCTTTGCGTCATTTACCTTAATTTCCAAGTTCTTCTAACCCCCTGTAATAGAAGTTTTCCTCTTTTCTGACCACACCCATATAATATATTCGGTGGGAAATAAATCTTGCAGTGTTCTCAGGAGAGCCATGCAGTTGTCCTGCTGTACAGGACCTGACGTCAACAGCCCTGCTGGTGAGGCACTGTACGTAGCGTAGCAACCTCAGACCTGTTGGGCCTGAATAATTTCAGAACAGTGGCACTGGCCATCTCCAATCTTTGCTAGAATGTCTTGCCTACTTTAACCTAGAGGTAGCACTGTCACAGGAAATTGATGTTAGAATGGTTTTCTGATGGAACATGCTTTTTTTCTGAAAATCAAAATTTTCCATGGAAAAAATTATATTTTTACTGTGATGATTACAAAAAAATCTGCAACTGTTCACTTCTCAGTCTGTCTTGCACAGTAATCAGGAGGCACTCTGATTGTCTAAGGATGCCAAGAAGATTGCTCTGCCAATCCCTCTACTGAGTTTGTTCGGATAAAGATTTTCTTTTCCAGTAGATGACTACTGAAATCTCTCTTAATCCTGACATGTCTAGAAGGACTTGTTAGCAGTGACATTCTCCTAACTATACATTTTCATTGAAGTCAAGCCCACATGCCTTTTAAGCCAAGAGGGCTGGAATATAGTTGCTGCTTTACTCCCCCTTTCTCCTCATAGAGTGAAAATGTTAAAAATCAAATCACTATCACTGATTTCAATGATGGTTATGTGAGTTTAGTTATAATGTGAATTTGTGTCCGAAAATAAGATTGTAGATTCATAATAGGATGAATGATTGAGCCTACTATCTGAGTCACCAATTTTATGTTAAAAAAAATAATCTTTTAGGATGCTTTTTCCTGCTTCCACATGCACTAAAAATACTTTTAGGGAAGAACTTGTCACTGTATTTTAGTTCCTCCATTCTCCATTTTGATGCCTGCCAGAACCTATGCAGTATTTTTATTAATGAAAACTAAAAAGGAAAAAAAAAAGTAGGAATTATTAAAAGCAGAATAAAAAGCTTAGTTTAGATACAGTGATTTTTAAACAAATAGATTTTTTTTTTTTGTTAAATGATTTAACCAGTCGCAGCAGCAGATTTGAGGACTTCTACATTTGTTGTATCTAAATTAAACTGGTGAATAAATCCCTCAGCTCTTGTTCCTAACCAAAAGGAGACTATAGACATCAGAAAATCTGAAGCTAGATATTACATAATTTATGACTGAAATGGAGTTCCATTACAATAGCTAGGAAATATTTATTTGAATCTCAATCTTTAAAGCATTTTGCTGTAAATTAGCCTAATTTCCAAACAACATCATCCAAGCAATACCACCAAAAAAAAAATAATAATTACCTTAGGAAAAATATCAAATGGGCATTTCAACTGCAAGAAATCATGATTTCTTTATGCAAAATACACTTGTCAGAAATTACCTTTTCTCAGTTACAGTCTCAGTTTTAACAAATCACACTTCCCCACTATGAAAGTTTGTATTATGCTAAAAATCTGTTGGCCTTCTTTGTGCTACAGTGATATTTGGAAGATAGATAGCTACCACTTCCTACTTCTGTGATTCTGGGCAACTCTCAACAAACATCCCTTGGAGAACTATTTTTAAAGTATTGTTTCAATGTATTTCTTCTGCTATATGCCTTGGCTAGTCTGTGCAAACTCATGAACATTATCATCTGTGACTCAGTTCTCTGGTAGAAGTGGCTCAATTACAGTTCCTTGAGTCCATATTTTTCTGTTTACCTAGGCAGGAGGTAAACACACAGGTGTGGCCCCTACTTTGTGTTTCTACTTTCTCATATGATAGTAGCCTGCTTACTACTAAACAATATTATGACTATTATTGCAAGGACAGAAAAACAGAAAAAATATTACATAAAGTGTTGCAATGTTGCTATTTGAAAAGCAGTTATGAAAAGCATAGATATACCTTTATTAAAATAAATAGTAGCTGGACCTCAACTCAGCTGTCATTACTGTTTTTTCCTAAAAAACAATCCAGCCCTCAAACCCAACCCATAAGGTATAGGGACATTTTCATCCTCCATGGAGATATCATTACTTTTCCTGGCTATAAACAGGCTGCCACAGCAAACAGTGCACATTTGTCTAACATTCAAGAGGATAACTTTGTGTTGTATTGTGAAATAAATCATTTTGCTCAGCAACTTTGAGTCAAACAAATTTTTCAATTGATCCAAAATCTTTGATTTTCTGTCTCTCTGAACAAAATAACCTAAAAGCAGGAACACAGAAAAAACATTCTTCTTCATTTTAAGGGATTCATTTTTTTGATCCTGTGTAATAGTCAAGGACATTATACCTACACTTAGATATGGTTAATTTCCAGTGCTCTTAAATGCAGAGTAATAACTAAAGAGCACAAACACTGTCAATTACATTTTTTTTTTCATGATCTCTGAGCTGCGGTATGAAACACAGATTAATAAACACAGCAGCTTTCCAGTAAACACTATTTCTCAGCTTTCTGCAATGTGCAGCATGGTAAACTGGAACATCAGTATGTCTTCAAAATCACTTAAGCACTCGTCATTGAATGAAGGATTAATTGCTTCACAGTAATCTTGCACACAATGTATAGGTTCCAATTCTCTGAAAAATGTAATGATCCTAGAGCTTAGAAAGGTACCAAGCCTGACATCTCAGGAGACTGAGAAACTGTACTTAGCCATAAGACATAGAGATCCCAGAGAGAGCTAGCTCGAGCATGACTCGTATCCTTCCACCAAGTCTCCTCTCCTCCAAATGGCATGTACCACTTCTAAAGTTGAGGGGTCCTTTTCCCTGCCTTAGATATGTACTCTATCCCTGGCTGCAGGAAACTCTAGCAACTAAAACCTGTGTGGTGACAGTGTTCTGGAAAAAAATGTCGATGCCTGATAAGTAGTGGCAATTGCTTAATGGATTTAAAAGCAATTTGTGTTTGTTTGGAGTTTTTGTTTGTTTTCAATTACTTTGATAAAGCTCTTCGATAGACAGACAATAAAGATTACTTCTTTTGCTTTGACCACTACCAAGTCCACACCTCTCTGACCAAAGGTGATATTTCTCTCCAGAATCAGTATACTGATATCTTCTTTTTCACAGCTGTTCTCCTTCTCACAGTTCTCTTAGAATCATAGAATCATAGAATAGTTAGGGTTGGAAAGGACCTTAAGATCATCAAGTTCCAACCCCCCTGCCATGGACAGGGACACCTCACACTAAACCATGTCATCCAAGGCCTTGTCCAACCTGGTCTTGAATGCTGCCAGGGATGGAGCATTCACAGCCTCCCTGGGCAACCTATTCCAGTGCCTCACCACCCTAACAGGAAAGAATTTCCTCCTTATATCCAATCTAAACTTCCCCTGTTTAAGTTTTAACCCGTTACCCCTTGTCCTATCACTACAGTCCCTAATGAAGAGTCCCTCCTCACCAGCCCTATAGGCCCCCTCTTCTGCCATTTCATAACTTCCAACTGTCCATTGCAATTTCAGTGTGGGTCTTTTTCTTCATTTCCTTTCCAGATAAAATAAGAAGATGAACTTGTGTAAGCAACACAAGAAAAGGAGTAAGATGACTATTCTGATTCACACCAGAAAAGAATAAGTTGTTGCTTTTGCTTTACAACTCCTTTTTCAGATACAGGCCCAGCTTCAGCAATCGAAGATGACTTGCTGAAGTGATACTTATATCTTTACTAGTCTAAAATATGACTATGTATCTTATCTATATATCTGCTATGACAAGTTAATTAAGCATGCAAACATGTTTATCCCACAAAGGATTGTCATGAAAATTTCATGAGTTTTTAATTCCATTTTAAAATTCTTAGACATAACGATGGTGGGCTGATGAGAAACTGATCTCTTTTGTTGCACTTTCCTTGTGTCTTTACCACCTGCAGGTAAATGAAGTAAACCAGGTTTTGCAAATTGGTAAAAAATACTTGAAAAGTATTCTACCACCTCAGGACTGGAATATGACAGGCAATAGTTCAGATTCCCAAGTCATATCTTGTCCTATATGAGTGATAAATATAAGGACTTTTTTGAGCTTGTCTAGATTTACTATTATGACGCTTGACATATGTATACAATCTGCACATGATCTTTCAGGTAAAAAAAAATCCCGCAAATCCCCCTCCAACTCATTTTAGTAAGTATTTATAACCTTTAAATATCAGAGTTTCTCTAGACGGTTTGTTTTCCCCATCCTGCAGGAGCCGCTTGTACTACTGAACCTCCAACTGCCTTGTCACCCCACCAGACAACTGAGCCCTGCATGTGGCTGATGAAGTATTTCAATCTGCTTTAGGATTAACCTGCCCTTCTTATGGCATAACACCTACTGTATGTGAACTGGAAAAGGTGATTATCTAATTTTCAATTTGTTTGTGGACAGACTCACACTTACAAAACAAACAGGCAAATCACTTTAGAGAGAACACTCAAAGCTAAGTGGTATATTCCTTCAGCCGATACCCAGTGACCTTTCAAGATGAAAGGATAATAGTCAACACAGAAAAGGAAGAAAAAAGCCCTGTGTGCTGTTTTCAAGGTTTAGAGGTCACTTGGCTGCAGAGAGAGAAGGATACAATAGAGGCTGCAGAAAACACTGCAGAAGCAAACATGGCCGTTCATTTAGATTTTTTTCTTCTGAGCCTCACCATTCACCACTGGCCCTCTTCAGTTAACAAGAGCCTCTGTTCCCCTAACTAAGGATATGTTCTGTTTATTGTGTGGCAGAGGCTCCATTTGTGTGTTAGCGGTCTATCTGTGCTCCTCTTTGGAGAGCAAGTAATTGGTCAAACCCCAAAGAAAAATGGCATGCTTATCCCATTCAGCTGTCTGGTGATCATATGACAGGGCTGAGAGAATATGATGGGGGTCTCACAGGACAAAGTAAGATATTATTCCCAGTGAAATCCTGTGGCTACATGCACCTCTGTCTACAATCAGGGCCTTTGTTCTGGTGTAGATCCAGGGAGTCAGCTTGCTTCTCCCATTGAGAAAACTCAAAGCAATTTCCCACACTTGTAGCAAGGCCATAAAGATTGTTCTGTCCTCTGAACACACAACGTTTAGACAGAAATAGAAAATTACAAACTCCCTTTTCATTTTATTGACATTCAGAAGCTATACTCTAAAAGTGGACACAGCAAAATGCATTTGCACCAGCAGAACCTGAGTCTTAGCTACACTAATATGCGTTCAGAAAAACTTTTTCCCATGCCCAGTTCTGATTAAAAATTTCTATACTGCTTCTTTTGAAAGAAGACTTTTTGAAAGTGTTTGTCCGCAAAAGTGCCAGAGATGCCACTTACCTCCTACACATTTTGCTTCCTCGCACATTTACTCTTTCCTATACGCACATCTACCCTCACACAACCACCAAACTACTCTTCTCCCACATGCAGGCTGAGAGACAGCCCTGATAACTGCTGAGATATATTAACCTTTTAAAAAAGTAGTCACTATAGAGCTAAATGCTAAACTGACCACCATTTTTAAAAAGCATTCAAAAGTCACTTTGAACATTATCATCAGAAATTATCTTTTACACCTAAGATATTCTGTCTCCATTAAAAATTAAAAAAAACCCAACCAAACCAAAAAATAAAACCCAAACTTTGTAAAAGCAAAAAGCTGATGAAGCAGGTGTCAGTCTTAACATTAGTTTTTAAGCAGGACCAGCATGTTTCCTTCTACTTCTTACTACTCACCAGAAATATTACTTTATATTGTAACTACTTTTTTAATTTTTATTGTACTATTTCCAAAAACCTAGGAGATTAATTAAATTTCTTCTTTCTAAAAGTTGTCTCCAGATTTGGACTTTGTTTTGCTATGAAGCTAAAGATTTTAGTTAAAGAAGCAATACTGGGATGATATGAATGCTAGGTTGCCTATTTAACAGGAGATTAGAAACAGTGTTTGTTTAGTCTAGTGAAACACAGGTTGAGAAGGAATAAAAGCTAGTCTGAAAATACATCAACTGGGTAAACATCAGGAGAGAAAAAGACTGCTTAAGTAAAATGCCAGTGTTGTCACAGGAAGAAATGGGTGTGCACAGCTGGAAAAAAATTTAGCAGGAAATTAGAAGAAATGCCCCATCTCTTAGAGCAGTCAAGCTCTGGAACAGAGAATTCCAAGGAAAATATAAGACAACACCCCTCTGCACCCTCCCCACAAATAACAGCTTTGAAGATAGATGTTATTAATGAATGAGTTTTCTGAAAGGTGAGAAAATATGCTAAAGAATTTTAAAGACTTTCTCCAACCTTGGGTTCCTGGGATCTTTTAAATGGTTTTAGTTATGATTTTGATTTACCATAGCTGAAAAAATTAAATGGAATTTCAAAATCAGTTTAAAGGAACTAGGTGTGGAAAAGAAGTTAATTAGGTCTCTAATTTCTGCCTGGTCTCCTTTGGAAAAGTCCCAGTGTTGAAATGGATCTCCCTAGATACAAGTGGGGATTACATTACCTTACTCTTGAAAAACTCAGTGCTTCCCTGGGGAACCGAAGCTCTCAAATGGTTCTAGTAGATACTGGCTTAGTGACTAAAAGGCGAGGAAATTGTGTTTGAGCATCCCCTACTCCCCATGATGAGCTCTCAGGCACCCTCAGTTATAAATGTCTACCTTCTGCAACCCACAGCCCAGGGCCCAGCTCTTTGAAACACAGCTGTATGACCTTGGCTCAGTTTTACTGTAAAAATTATTGTTGAGCTGCGAGAGAATTTCAACGCTGAAGATGTGCATGATGAGAAAAGTAAAACAAAGACAGAGGACAAATTTTGACACAATACTAGTTACCAGCTCAGGGAATAGAGGGAAAAATAGCAATGTGAAGGAATATAAAATGCTAAGAAAAAGACATAAAGAACTGAAAGGCAGAACTCAGCAACAGCCTTGTTTGAAGACTGACACTCCTCCCCTTGCCTGAAGGGTTTCTGGCCAGCAGAAACTCATCAAGCACCTCATGCTAATGATTGTTCTAGTAACACATTAGTCTCAGGTATTAGCCAACATAGCTATCTAATAAGCATAATAACCTACAAATAATTGCTGTACGCTTGTAAGCTCTGCATGAGAGAATACCTAAAGGTAATTCAGCAAAGGAAGGGTTACATTATATGAACAGGAATTCAGAATACTGTCTTAGAATTCAGAGGGCCAAGACATCCGTTGACAAATGCAGTTTGATCTTCTTAGCCACAATAACTTTTTAAAATGCTATCCTCCAGACCATTTTGAACCCAAATTCTTACCACTGTGAAGGAGCTGGCAAGGTATATGAAAAAGATTTAAAGCTTTCTATCCACTGTCTCCTTGACTGTGGGCTGGATGTGTTCTGTGAATTGTGACAGAAGAGAAGGCTTAAAGGATTTCTGATTCCACCACAGGCCATGCCATGGCCTTCCACCATACCCGTACATTTCATAACTCTTTTCTGTCAGATCCAATTGGCTCCTTACTTCTTAATATCATCCACACTGATGAGATAGATGAGCACATTTATATCTAACTGGCGTTAGAGCTGCATTGTAAACCTTGCTTTTTTCATGGTAATGCTTTAAGCATCTGTAATAACTAACAGGATGGTACAACAGAGCAATTTGCCTGGAGACTGTAACTTATGCAGTTGCTAAGAGAAGTATCTAATAAATATGATTTGAATAGAAATGCTAATGAAATAGAGCTGGATGCTTGTTATGTGATTTAACACTACTGCATATACAGCACTTAATCCTTTTCAGGATTCTCTTTATTGTCACAGAGGTTTATACCTGGTTTTACTGCAGATCAGATAAATTCTGTCACATGGCAGGAAACAGTGAACAAGTGTAGCAGTGTAAGGTTACATTCAGCTGGACACCATCTACCTGAATGATTAATTGAAGGTGTATGTAAAAAGCCACTGAAACTCAGAAATTCTGTCAGACAGCAAAAAATCAATAAGAACACCACTGTCTTGGTCTGTTGTACTTTTGTGAGAAACACAAAGACAAATGAAGGATGTATTTTCAAACCTGCCAGGAAGTCATTGTGAGATGAAAGCCTTTTTTTTTTTCCCATTGAATTATAGCTTCTATTAATACAATGACATCTGCAGTAAGGACAGAATCTAATATGCAACACTCTCCTCATGCCTTTCATCATCCCTGATTTTTTTCAATGTAGTCTTGTTCAACCTTTAGTTAAAGATCATTGCTACTATGCAATCAATTTTTTTCTGGTCTTCTGGGTAAATGCTTAAGAAAGATTTAACTGCAGTTCCAAAAAAGGGGTCATTTTGGCACCAAGTATTCACATGTATGTGACATGTGCCATGTTGAGTTAGCTTAGCCCATTGGGATATCTTGATGAAGTAACACTGATTTCTGTAGGCAATTGACTACATGCAAGATCAGCTTGTTTATGGTTCTTTTCCAGCCATGTGAGACTTCTTTGCTGGGATACTAGTAGGGAAGCAGCTTTTGCCTGAAGTCTCTAAATCAAAACCAATTGACACTTCAGGAAATGTAGAGAAGTGTCTAAATTACCCAGCCACTATGCCCAATCTATTTTCAGCAAACACATCAAGCCAAGGAGCTCAAACCATACTGGGAAGTACCAAAGACAGTTAGCTTCTAATCCTGAGAGTAAATGTCAACAGTCTCAGTACTGTCTTTATCAGAGAAGGAAGAAAACCCTATTTATGTGTGTGGGTTTTTTTTTTCCCTAAATAAAAGCTTCCAGTCCGATACGTTGTGAGACTTGTAAGATCATATGAATGTTCTCTGAGAACTTGAAAACATTCACAAAGTATGAAGCTTCCTGAGTGCCATATGAACTCATTCTGAGGCCAATGTATTTACCAGAAAAACATAATGGATTTGTTCTTTAACCTTCTCTTTGAAATATTGCAGTCATAAAATTAAGGGAAAGAGTATAATGTGTCTTTGCTGAGTAGCAGTATTCAAATAAGAAAAGCTTACAATCTGAATTCATGTTCATCAGTTTTTAATGTTATTCAGAAGTAAATAAGGGTCAAATCCAAAATGATTCACTAATTCACAGACATAATGAATGCCTGAATACTTTAATGAACTCTAATGAATGCAGTTTCCAGTGATATCTATTACTAAGATAATGTGCTCAACCTAAAATAAATGATATTGAGAGTAATATGTCAGTATAAATACCGTAAGACTTTGCATCCATATTCTGAAGCTACATTTGAAATACTGATTTCTACTTCTGAACACATTCAGATGTACAGCGTAACTCCTGGAAACTGAAGAGGATAAAAGTTCTTTGAAGAACTCTGTAGGGATGTTTGTGACCTAGAAACAAAGAAGAGGTGAGGAGAAAGAAGCTTCTGGAGTGTCATGATTTGATTCAAGAAGTAGAAATTAGATGTAAATTGTGCTTACTGCACTTGAAACAGGCTATACCTGCACTGGCCTGTCACCCTTGTTAGCTGACTGCTAATGACTTTTACAGAAGCCTTGTTGATAAAGGTGGCAACAGGGTAGAATTATAAATAGAAGTATATGGTAAGCCCAGTGGCTTCTGTGTATGAAATTCTTACTCCCTGAGATATTGTTGTCATTTCAGTGTAATACAGAGCTCACATTAGTTCATAGAATTTGTCTAATAAGATTAGATAATTTTTCTAAGCTGATATAATCATTAAAGAGAATATAGTCTTAATTGCAAGTGGAGAGAGATAGAATTCTCCAAGGGGTGATATATCCTATCCTAAAATAATAATTCTTACGTGGAATAAATTGCTATCTGGAGATACCCACTTCTCCCTGTCTTTCAGTCTCAGCTAAGGTAATGTCTCTGGGAGATCTCTTCCACATCTCATATGTTTAATTACATGCAAAAGACCTCCAAATGAAGGCAGTGGATCATTGCATTGCAATGATGCAATTACTATATATTATTGAAGATTTTGCTAACCCTGTTTTGCTTTAATTTCTAGGAGAATGTTTAAGATGGCTCACAGATGAGACGGAAATACTGTGTTACTAGTAAATAATGAAGTAGTTAATAACTTTGATAACCTTTATACTATTCAGGAAAATGGATATGTTTTTTGATCCAACATAAGATGCTAGCAACCTAGTTTATGGCTTACCCGTGCTTACAAAAAAGCAAGGGGAAATTAAAATTATGGAAACCTGTATGTTTGGCTAAATATGAAAAGAAGGAAAAAAGACCTTTTGTTAGTCAAACTCTTCATCAAAAAAGAGCATTATATTTCGCCTTAGGAATGATTTTTCTTTTCTTTTAATCACCTATGTTAGCAGAATATTTGCATACCAATTCATGAAGCAGTGATCAGATCACAGAATCACAGAGTTTCTGATTTTGAAATACCCCATTGAGTATTTTTACACACTGATAAGATCCCTCTGAGCCCTCTCTTCTCCAGGCTGAACAGTCCCAGCTCTCAGCATCTCGTTGTATGACAGATGCTCCAAGCCCTTGACAATGTTTGTGGCTCAGCAGCGGATGTGCTCCAGTATATCCAGCTCACTCTGATACTGGGAAGGCTAGAATTAGACTCAGCCCTCCAGGTGTGTCTCACCAGGAATGAGTAGAGGGGAAGGATCACCTTTCTTGACCTGCTTTACTCTGACAATGTCAATTTGTCCTTATACATACATGGAAGAAATTATATTTTGAAAAATATAAAATATTGTAAATTATAACAAGATAAAAAGGTATTTTTCTGACAGACTATATTTATAAAATATTGTTAGTAAACAATCTCTGACAGTGTTAATTATATAACAGAAACCACTTGGCTACTCAGAAAACATATATTGTGTACCCACAGGTAGATCATCAGGACAAATGAGTATGCTAAAAGAAACCATAACCAGGGGACCTCTGCTAGTCTTGCAAAGGCACAAAACCTCAGAATCTCTCTGCAGCCAAAGCCAATGAACTAAGTATGCTCGTTTTGAACTTAGCTTTCCATCCAGATTCATGTATGATTAAGCTCTTTGAGTCTGTACTGTTTGCTGGAGATTGTTTATTGACCTAATGCAGAAGGCTGCTCTGTCTGATGTTAAAAGGTTATCATGAAAAAAAAAAAGCCCCAAGAAATACTTATTCTTCACTATTATATAAAAAAAGAAAGGCAGCAAAATATTACATCTCTCAATCCATACAATAAGGAAAATACCAGCTAAATTCACACAACAGTCTGGTCTTCAAAAAATGTTGATTTACAAATAGATTGTCAGTTTGGTACTTTTTCACTACAAAACATTTAAGATTTATATAATGGTCCATAAGTTCAAACACTGTTGTCTAATTTTTTAATTATTTTAAGTAAATCCTACTCTTAAGAGAGGTTATTTTATTCAGTAAGTGAAATCTCTGATCTACAATAAAACTCTGAAATGGCAATAAAAATATTATTTCAAAGCTCTGGCATTGTGGTATAATAAAGGGAGAAGAATTTGCCATTTCGTATATCCACTGTATTGCCTAGCATTGGACAACAACTGAACTGATTTACTTTTTTCAGAGAGATTGTTCAATAGTTCTGAAGTCAACCCATTGAAAACGTTGTCAACAACATGATTTTATGAAACAACTTGCATTGCATGCTAGCATTCTCCCAGGTGCTGTGTATTCAGGAAAATCATGACCTATTCACAAACTTTTCGGAATTATTTTCCCATCTGTTCATTCCTTTTGTACTTTATCAAAACTGGTTTTACTATTATATACCTTGAGGGTTGTCATGTCTTTCATAACGAACCTGCCATTTTTTTTACACCCCTAGAGAGTTTACTGCAATGGCTGAATAGATTCTTACATATTAGAGGATATTATTTTCCAACTTCCATTGGACTCTTTGGACTTCGACTAAACATTTCTGACATTAACTGGATTCAGTGAGAGTCTTTTTCTTAGCAAAGTATAGGGTAATCATTGATGAAATGCTAGTGACCTCCCAAATAGGAAGGATTTGAGTTTTGGTACAAGTAAACCTGTACTGAAAACAGAAGTCTTTCTGAAGGTCTGCTGTAGTCCTGGGAGTAAGACTCATTTATTTTTCTTGTTATTACACTTCCAACTGCTAGCTCATTTCTTAAATAAGAAGACTTAATAGATGTCAGTGTCGGGGATTTAAAATTCATTGTAAGACTTATGAATGTCACTTACAGGTTGAAAGATGGCCACAAAAGACAAAACGACAGACACCCCCCAACCCCCATTCAGGGAAGAAGCCAAATCTGACAGAGTGCAAATGTTATCTTCCTTTTAACCCTAATACTACAGAAAAGTTCAAGATGTTAATAACAGATATATATCTCATGTCGTCTAAAGTTTGCTTATGTCATTGAAATTACTATATAAATACATGGATTTCTTTTGTTGCTTTGGTTATTGCTTTACATACTGCAGTCAACATTTTATTCAGTGCACTATTTTCCACATAGTTCTTAAGAACATGAAAGTAGTGGAGTTCTTTTTGGTACATACAATGAGCATTAGATTTGGGGAAGGAAGAAAGTCTCCTATAATTTATTTCAACATTTCCAAATGAGTACAGCAATCCACTTAAACAGCACTCAAGGAGATGTGAAAATGTTCACTCCCTTAAGGAGAATTTCTTCATATGACTGGCTCTGAAGATGCCTGAGACTGCTACTGAAGTGTGTGCTATTGCAAGGTAGGTTGCAAAGAATGAAAAAGGAAACAAAAGATGGAGCCATCAGCTCTGACCTCATTGAAACAAAGCTGCTAAATGGAGAGTGCACTCCATGTCTCTAGTCATAGAAAAATTCTGTTTTAAATTAAGACAAGCATATTATGCAGGCTTCAGGGTTTGGGTCTTTATTTATTTATTTATTTAAAATTTAAATCTGTGCATAGCATGCAAATACATTTTCTGTGTTGGAACACAGAAAGCTTTCTTTCCCCAAATTACTTTGATTTTACAGATATTTGTGGAGGGAGTACAATGGGCTCCTTAATGGGGCAGCAAATCAGAGACCTGCTGGCCAGGACCCATCCCATTGCCTTTGGATACCAGCTCCCATACAGGGAGCAGGACAAGCTGAGGGGCAGCTAAGAAACTCCTATATCTTGCATACTGTAGTTAAAGAAACATCGTTATTTGAAGAACACTTGAACTGAGTCACATTAAAGAATGCCTTAAACAAGGATTTGAACACAGATTCTCTTCTTGTGCACTTAGTTGCTGACTAAGGGATTATACAGTAAAAGTGGATATTTGCATATTTAAAATAGAATATATAAATTAACAACAGCAATTTTTATATACTATAAGCAAAGGAAAGGCAAAAGAGAAATCAAAAATACAGAGCACTTGTTATTTTAAGGTTCATCATATAAAAAAACTGTCTGATTGATGCCTACTTAAAAGGTGACTCTGTATAGAACATATGGATAAGAAACTGCCAGTAACAGTAATTGCAGACATAGCAACTAAGTCATCTGAATTAGAGATCATTGATTTATTTCCAGGGCCCAAAGATACCTCTATTGAAAGATAATGTACTGGTAAAGGTACTATTCTATGTCCTCTTTTTTCACCTGAGTTATGTTTTGGCCATGATTATAATATTGAACCCACCATTATTAGCAGTCTATTGACATTGGAGCAGCTAGCCTTTCCTGAGAAAAGTCTGGGAGAGCAACAGGGAGGAAAAAGTGACTGCCAGCAGCTGGACAAGAGACAAACAAGAAGGGCACTTGCACTTGCACAGACATTATTCTGAGGAGGTATAAATCCCGTAGCAACTCAACTCCCAGGGCATTTAAGATGGAACTTTGTTATTAATTTATTTAGATTCCTGACAGGAACAGAGAGAACCGTGCATGTTCTAAAGGAATGGGTAAAGATTGGAGTACCTAAATTGTGGGACTACACTGATTAATGAAGGGATTATTGCTTTAACATTTGCTAAGTGGTACTTTGCGAGCACATGGTCATTCCCAAGTAGATGTGAGAGGTTAACTTTTTGCTGTATTGTTAAATCTCAGGAGAGGCAAACAGCTATCTGGAAGCAGACCTTTGCCAATGATAATCACAAATCAAGCTGCTTAATCAGCAAGAAATGGGCCCAGCTCCAGTCTATGAGGCCAGAGTGAGGCTCTGAATTCTCACCAAACTGCAGATGAGACAGTTCCTGAACTAATGGCTCTCAGGAGAAGGTCATGTAAAGCAGAAAGACTGTCAGCAGTCCACTTGAACTTGGTCTCTGGGGATTGGTTGGGCTCTGATGCCCGCAACATAAGGACATGAACCTGTTGAGGCAAGTCCAGAGGAGGGCCACAAAGGTGATCAGAGGGCTGGAGCACCTGTCCTGTGAATACAGGCTGGGATAGCTGGGCTTGTAGTGCAGCTTCCAGTACCTACAGAGGGACTAGAGGAAAGCTGAAGAGGGTTGTTTGATTTGGTTTATTTTGCAAGGGTAGGTAGGGATAGGACAAGTGGTAATGACTTTAAACTGAAGTGGGTAGATTTAGATACAAGAAATTCTTCACTACTAGTGTGGTGAGGGAGTGGAACAGGTTGCCCAGAGAAGTTGTGTATGCCCCATTCCTGGCAGTGTTAAGTCCAGATTGGAGTAACCTGGTCTAGTGGAAGGTGACACTGCCCATGGCAGGGGGTTGGAAGTAGATGATTCCTTCCAACCCAAACCATTCTACATTTTCTATGATTCCTTTCATTTAAGCTTGCCACTTCCATGTTGTCCCAACTAGCTCCCCGTTAATGCATAAAACTTCTAAGACATCAAGTTCTTAACTTACCTTGAAATTTTCTTGAAGTACTTTATATTGATAGTAGTAAATACCACCACCACAACATCCCACCCCCCCATTTTCCTCCCCCACCAAATGTTTTAGGCTGTAATTGCATACAGAACTCAACAAAAAAACCTCCTGAAGTGTCTTCTTTATCAGAATGCAATACACCAACTCTGCAACTGTACAAATAATTTCTGAACTGGTGCAGAGATCTTTAAACATAACAGATATCAGAGAGATGCTTGATTCATTCCTCCTTTTTACAAGGTTTAACTCTGGAATTGGTAATTCCCTAAGAGAACCATGTATTTTTCCACTTTCAGTGAAGTTAAAAATAGAATTGCTAATGCGAATTTCTTCTTTGAAAATAGGGAAAAATATGGAAAATACTATTAGAAGCTTAGGGGTTTAGTTACAGGATAAGACACCTGCTTAACATTTACTGCATAGCATTTTATATCACATTAGTCGTATACAGGAGGCTTAGAGTGCACTTAACATCCTATAGGAATGGAATCACAATTTTTCTGTAAGAGTGTGTAGTTTACTTAGATTGTTATTTATGCTTTATGTAACCACATTTTTTAAAGTTATGCTGCCCTTATTCTTACCCACACAGTTTCACATCTGATGTATTTTTCCTCATTTGGTTATCTTTCATAGATTCACAGAATCAGCTAGGTTGGACCTTTAAGATCATCAAGTCCAACTGTTAACTCAGCACTGTCAAGTTCACCACTAAACCATGTCACTAAGGGCCTCATCTACACATTTTTTGAACTCTTCAGGGATGGTGATTCCACCACTTCCCTGGACAGCCTGTTCCAATGCCTGATAACCCTCTTGGGGAAGAAATTTTTGCTAACATCTGGTCTAACTTTCCACTGGCACAGATTGAGGCTGTTACCTTTTGTCCTATTACTTGTTACCTGGGAGAAGAGACCAGCCACCTCTTCACTCCATTCTCCTTTCAGGTACTTGTAGAGAGCAATAAGGTCTCCCCTTCTCTTCTCCAGACTAAACAACGCCAGCTTCCTCAGCTGTTCCTCATAAGACTTATTCTCCAGACCCTTCACCAGCTTCATTGGCCATTTCTGGACCTGCTGCAGCATCTCAGTCTTTTTTGTAGTGAGCGGCCCAGAGCTGACTCCAGCATTCAAGGTGCAGCCTCACCAGTGCCAAGTACAGGGCGATGATCTCTGCCCGGGCCCTGCTGGCCATGCTATTGCTGATACAGGCCAGGATAATGCTGGCCTTCTTGGCTGCCTTTATTTTATATAGGGTATTCATCATTATTTTAAAGTGCAGTTTTCCATGGATGTATTAAATCCACATTTCCCCAAATGTGTCCTAATTTGACGAGGAAGAAAATAATTTACAAGCAAAGTCAGCAACAGGATAATGTTCTGGTTTCTTATAAAGACTAACGTATTGTCATGAGAGTTGAATAGAATATGACTTTTCCATGCTATCAGATTTCTCAGAATAAGAAAAAAAAAACCTCACACACACTCAGTAAAATCAAAAGTCTTGCTCTCATAAGCAACAAAACTGTCCATAGCTTGAAAGCACAATGACCTGTGAGAGTTAGATTTAGTATCAATCTGGCTGTAATAATTAGCTACATATACAAAATATTCCAATGGAAAATATTCAGAATAGTTTACCTCTCTACAACCAAATAATGAACGAGTGATCAGTACTACAATTTAGATTACTAGGTAGAACCAGAGACTTGAGTTTTTACCTTTCCATATCCTAGGACAGATCCCTAGGCTTTTAACAGTTCTGTGCTGAATGAGTCTTCCAGTTTAGTGAGCAATTTAATTCACGGTTAGCCTACCTCCTGCATTTTTTCATGTTAAACAGAACTTTTGACAAAAAGTGAAAATAAAATACATTGTAAACTCTCCAGCTTTAGCTGTCATATAATTTTCCATATACAATTTATAAATGTACATGTATCAAAGATGTCAGAATATGTAAACTTAGAGATTTCTGAATTTCCACAAACAGGAAACATCCACATTTTTTTTTTTCCAAGATGTTTCAAATTAGTATTCCAAATTCAGCCAGTTGAAGAAGGGTAATTTTCATAAACTTATCCAAACAATTCATTGAACCAGAAATCTGGGGTTTTATGTTTGCTTTTTATTTCCTAGAATCAAAACATATTTTAGGATTAAAGTGGGGAAAGGAAACAAAATTTATATTGAAAACATATATACATTGAAATAAATTGAAATATTTACAAACAATCTGGACACAGTAAAAGACTCCAAGATTTCCAGCAGGCTTAATTAATAAGACTATTGCAACAGAGTCAATTTACCCCCTCAAGCATACCATAATGCTCCCAAGCCACTTAATCAGAGGCATAAAATGCTTACAGAGAAGATCAGACAATTTTAATCATCTTCTTCACTACCTCCAAAAAGCTGATCTAAGGCAGATATCTGTATAAATCAAATGATACCATCAGTTTCCAAATTTACTCTCTTATAGTGGCTGAGACCTTGGAATGGTTGTTTATATTGCACTAAAAAAATTAGTTTTACAGTATATATTCACTGATGATTTCAAATATAATCTAAGCTCAATTCCACTTTAGAATGTGAGAGTACAAAAAAGTTGCATGGCTTCCTCAATAAATTAATTCCATATCTGCACTCAGGATCATGGTCATAACTTTTTATGATAGTCACAAATATATACTCAAATATTTTTTGTCCTGTTTACACTTTAAAGAGAATATAACTAAGACCTAAGAATTTTGTTTTCTTTCTTCTGTATTGTTTAGGAAATTGAGCTGAATTATAGAATATAATAACTCTAACGATTAAATACCTTCTAAAAGAAGTTTGTTGCTAACTCAGTTACTGACACAGCAATTCCAAATCATAGGGTTTTATTTTTCTTTCTCATAGAATATTTTTTTTCTTTTTTTTTTCTAGATTTTGGAAGGTTTGCAACAAGAGCTGCACATGGGTATCTAAAGCAGTGAGGTTCAAAAAGTGAGCTGAGATCGGGAATGGCAGGCAGACAGGCAAGAAAGAAGGAAGGAAGAAAGGAGGGATGAAGGGAGGAAGGGAGGGTGGGATGGAGGGAGGGAGGAAAGAAGGAAGGAAGGAGGGGGGGAGGGAGAGAAGGGGGGGAAGGGAGGGCAGGGCGGGAGGGAGGGGGAAGGGAAGGGAGGAAGGAAGGAAGGAAGGAAGGAGGGAGGGAGGGAGGGAGGGAGGAAGGGAGGGAGGGAGGGAGGGAGGGAGGGAGGGAAGGAAGGAAGGAAGGAAGGAAGGAAGGAAGGAAGGAAGGAAGGAAGGAAGGAAGGAAGGAAGGAAGGAGGGAGGGAGGGAGGGAGGAAGGGAGGGAGGGAGGGAAGGAAGGAAGGAAGGAAGGAAGGAAGGAAGGAAGGAAGGAAGGGGGAGGGAGGGAGGGAGGGAGGGAGGGAGGGAGGGAGGGAGGAAGGAAGGAAGGAAGGAAGGAAGGAAGGAAGGAAGGAAGGAAGGAAGGAAGGAAGGAAGGAAGGAAGGAAGGAGGGAGGGAGGGAGGGAGGGAGGGAGGGAGGGAAGGACGGAAGGAAGGAAGGAAGGAAGGAAGGAAGGAAGGAAGGAGGGAGGGAGGGAGGGAAGGGAGGGAGGGAGGGAGGGAGGGAGGAAGGAAGGAAGGAAGGAAGGAAGGAAGGAAGGAAGGAAGGAAGGAAGGAAGGAAGGAAGGAAGGAAGGAAGGAAGGAAGGAAGGAAGGAAGGAAGGAAGGAAGGAAGGAAATTTTTTTGCTAATATTATTGTGTTGTTGGGTGGAAAGAAAATTTGGTGTCTTTCAAAATGATACATCACTGTGT
This sequence comes from Pezoporus wallicus, assembly GCF_028554395.1. Taxonomy (NCBI): domain Eukaryota; kingdom Metazoa; phylum Chordata; class Aves; order Psittaciformes; family Psittacidae; genus Pezoporus; species Pezoporus wallicus. The sequence continues at coordinate 5,647,112 of NW_026635157.1, forward strand.
CTGACAGATTATCCTAATATTTATCAGGTATTGCTGTCATGCAGACTAAGAAAGAGAGAAATTACTTTTTCTGACCATGATGCCATGCTATTCATACGTCTGAAACAGGAAGATAATTTTTCCCATTTTGTATTTACATATGTATTTACAAAATTAAAGGGTAGGTGCTAGACATAGCAATCATAGAACTAAAGTTTTTGTATACAGCACAATCTAGTACTCATTGAAATAACATTAGAACACAAATTCAGTGTGCAGTAGGTTAAACAGCATAACACAAATCTTCAGTGGTAGAACTGCACCTAGGTGGTGTGTGTCCAAAACAGATTAAATACAAAAAAATACTCTGTTCAATGCATCAAGTCAGTTTGCAATGCAAAGCAGATATATACTTACTTTGGCTTCTGCAATCAGTATTTTAAATAGAAACTGGGAGCTGATGCAGAGAAATAACACTTTCACATTCAATCTCATTTTACTGCTTTGTTCCTATTTAAGCCTTAATTTCAACACTAATGAATGCACATAGTTGGTGGGATTTTTAGTATTTCCTTTCTTTCTTTAGCATAGAATTAGAATGTTCTCCTGCTGGAGTAGAGCAAATATAAATTAAAAAATTAGGAAACAGAGAGTTCTGTTGCATCTCACATCTCTAAATTCATAACACTTTATTAAAAGCCTCATTTACTTTAATAAAAGGAATCTGTAGAATTTAGATCTGCCAATCTTATAAGTCTCAAGGATCTTGAAAAAAAGTCAGTATTATAATACTGTACATAATGGTTATAGTCTAACTGGAGTATTTTGGCAAGATTCATAAAACAAATGAAATGAACAAATATTTTAAAGATTCATTATAAAATCACTTCCAATTTACAACTTCTGTCCCTCAGTATTTCAAATCCCACTTTAACATGCAAAAAAGTTATTGAGCCACACAAATGGGCAAATTTTAAAAATAACCAATCTCAGCAAAACTTCTTATACTCAAGATGGCACATTTTTACTTTTATGAGTTCTCTGGCATGATCAGATCTCAACCCTGTTTCTACTAAATTCCATGGTAAAAAAAAAACCTCCTCTTGACCTCAGTGGATTTTAGTTTTCTAACATGTAATATTGTTGAATATGGGCCAGAAACTTTCTGCGAAACATCTGCAAAAACACCAGTTGCCATTCCTACCAGTCATATTATAACAGGAATCAGGAATTTATTTCCTCCTCATCCCCACTCCCCATCCCCTTCCTGCATTTGTACTGTGGGTGAAGGGATACCTCTGACTGCATTATGAAACAAGATCTTAAAAATATTAGAAATATTTTGATCAAAAGCAACTCAATGCTAATTTACCAAACTAGGAACCACTCGAAGATAAGACTGTTGCAGTAGAAGTACCTGAAAATACATTTACAGAAAATAGTAATTCTATGTTGTTTGTTCAAATAAGATCAGCTTGTGTCTTGAATATTATTTCTTGTACATCATACAAGTAACAATACTAAAGTCAGTTCTTCCTAGACTCTAGATAGGACATTTTAGAATCTCTGTGTTGAAAATGATAGTTTTAAGTATTGGGGGAAAAATAAATAAATAAAATTTCCAATTCTATTTCTGACTATTCAGTAAGAGATCTGGAAGTTACACTTCTTCTGTGTGATTTGTTAATGGTCACAAAGAACAAATGTTATTTCGAGTCAAATTTTATCTCCTAGCATTGTGTTGGTTGTAAGAAGCAAACCTAAGCAGTTTTTTCTCATGTGATCTTAGGAATCTCAACATTAACTTCAATATCCACTCCATCAGAAAGTCTCAATCAGCATTTTCTGTGTCTTATAGCTATATTGCTCACATACACTTGTCTGTGTAACAGATTTTCTCCAAATTATTTTGAAGTCCTCTGTAGAAGTAAAATGCTCTTTGGGTGAAAGTTGGATCTTTTCTTTTGACTCTATTATTTTGCTGTATTATTTTACCCTTTTTATAGGTGTTTGGTTGGTTGGTTTTTTGTTTTTTTGTTTTTGTTTTTGTTTATTGGTTTTATTTTGTTTGTTTGTGGGATTTTTTGTTTGGGTGGGGGTTTTGTTTTTTTTTTTTTTTGTTTGTTGTTTTTTTTTTCCTGGACTGTAAAAGGTATTTGAAAAGCTGCCCCAAAGCTTACCATCTATGACTGTACTTTCATATTCAATATAGACTTAAAAGATCCCTTGTAATGTTGTTCAAGTGTTGCTAGGCTTCCTTAGAAAAGGTGCTGTACATAGGTGAACTCAGATAACTACTAATAAGCTTTAAATAACCTACAGTGGAATAGGAACTTGAGGTTTCCAGGACTAGTCCAAAACTTCAGAACTTAAGTCAACTTAAGCAACCATTAAATAAAAAGCAATCAGTGGAAGACAACAGGTTATAACTGCTGTGCTTCATGCAGGTAATACTAGAATGATACAGTAACAACTGAACAAGGAATACTAGACTGCAAAAGATGGAAAGAAGTCCTTGAGAGGTAAAGAAAAGTAATATGCAAAAGAATAACCAAATTAATTACATTTGCAGGTATGCTGAGTAGAACTAAGTAACTAGCATGAAATGGTCTAAGTGGTCTAAGTCCACAGCTAGTTCAGGTTAAGTTTAAACTGACCACACTATTATTATCGCTTTATTCTTTACACAAAAAGGAATTTGTGATTTTTGCATTATGCTTTACTGTTGATGTAGCCAAAGTGGTGCTGTATTAAAAAGGAGGTGCTATGCCAAACTGTGAATTCATATCATTGTGTAGGATGAAACATTATTCACCAAGGACCGCTTATGACTGAAAATTAGGAGTTTTCTAGAAAAGCTCTAGGAGTACAACACACATTTTTCATTAAATATTAATGGATTTAGGTACCTAACTGCATTAGTGACCTTTGAAAATCCCTATCAAAGTGACTGAATTGCAAACAAAAAATACAGAATTTTTCATTGATCTTCACTATTGTGCTAATAGACTGAAAGGTAGCCAGTATTGTAGCCAACTTTAAGTGGTAGGTTAGGGATAAGCCTGAAAATTATAGACCAGTGAACATGACTTTAGTATTAGGTAAATTAGCTGAGAATGCATTTAAAGAGACATATAAAACACACAAATTGACATAGTACAATAGAAATCAGCAGATCTTCTGTAAAAGGAAATTGTACTGCTTAAGCCACATTTTATTCAAAAGAATTGAAATGATAATAGATATAGAAATGTTAAATGCAATTCGGTTGGACTTCTGGAAGGTCCTTTTGAAAAAGTCTGCCCCAAAGATATTAGGAGGAGGAGAAGGTAGCCTTGGGGAAAAGTGTAATGTATAATAAGCATGCTGACATGAAACCACAAATTTGAAAGTCATAGAGGCTATTTAAAGTGAATATTTTAAAAAATAACAAAGAAAGCAATACTGGAAATATTATTATGCTGTGGGTCCCTATCTTGGCAATTATGGTTTGTTTTGGTCAATCAACTTTTAAATCACATGGAAAAGATACGCAAACACAGAAACATGAAAAAAAAATAACAGGCCTCATGACTGCCACTGTTTTCATCAACCTGTAGGATAAATTTAAAAGACAATTACTTTAAAATGGACAAAAAATAAATAATGATCAGCAGCAAAATAGCAATTACACTGTATTTTTAGCTATTTTTACAAGAAAAGCTAAAAAGCACAATATTGTACTATTTTTTTTTTGCTTGTACAAAAATGTACAAGCCAATTGCTTGATCCTATTTGCTGTCATTGAGGCCAGGAAATTTCTAACAATGTGATAGTCTAAATATCCAAATTCCAGTGCCCAGAACGTTCCTTGACACTTCTTAGAATCATAGAATGGCTTCAGATCATCAAGTTCCAATCCCCCTGCCATGGGCAGGGACACCTCACACTAAACCATGTCACCCAAGGCTCTGTCCAGCCTGGCCTTGAACACTGCTGGGGATGGAGCATTCAGAACTTCCCTTGGCAAGTGATTCCAGTGCGTCACTACCCTAATTTCCTCCTTATAGCCAATCTAAGCTTCCCCTGTTTAAGTTTTAACCCATTACCCCTTCTCCTGTCACTAAAGTCCCTAATGAAGAGTTCCTCCCCAGCATCCTTGTAGGCCCCCTTCAGATACTGGAAGGCTGCTATGAGGTCTCCACGCAGCCTTCTCTTCTCCAGGCTCTGAGAATGCCCCAACTTCCTCAGCCTATCTTCATACGGGAGGTCCTGCATTCCCCTGATCATCCTCGTGGCCCTTCTCTGGACTTGTTCCAACAGTTCCATGTCCTTTTTATGTTGAGGACACCAGAACTGCACACAATACTCCAGATGAGGTCTCACAAGAGCAGAGTAGAGGGGCAGGATCATCTCCTTCAACCTGCTGGTCACGCTCCTTTTGATGCAGCCCAGGATATGGTTGGCTTTCTGGGCTGCAAGCGCGCACTGCAGCCGGCTCATGTTCATTTTCTCATTGACCAACACCCCCAAGTCCTTCTCTGCAGGGCTGCTCTGAATTTCTTCTTTGCCCAACCTGTAGCTGTGCCTGGGATTGCTCCGACCCAGGTGTAGGAAGCAGGCAAAAGTAGCCATTATGTATGACAGAAGTCCAGGTTCATTATTAGGAAAAAAAATTAAATTACTAACTAAAAAAGAAAAAACAAACAAACAAAAAATTTAAAATTCCACCTGAATGAATGACTTGATTTGCTACTTCTTTGTGTCATTTGTGATGATTCAAGGAAGCATCAAGTTGCTACCAAGTCAGAATGAATGCCCAGCTTGCATTCTCCTAGAACTGGTGTAAATAAGTATAACATGTCCAAGACAAGACAAAATTTACACTTATAAGTAAAAACTCATTTAGCCCTATGCCAGTCAGAATATAATTATAAGGCTACCAGTCACCTATCATTAGATAACAACTGATCATTCATTGCGTGTATTTAGAAGCAAGTTTGTCCATTTACAAATTATATAAACCCCAACTTGTATATACAAGGATTGCAGCTCTCTCTAGCCAAGATGATTCAGAAATGGCAGAGTCACTTTGAAAACTCCATTTATTGAGACCTAATTCTGAGGCCAGGATGGCTCCTGTGAAGTGCAATGTAAACATGCATTTTAGCTGAAATCCATGAAGCTTGTGAGTTTTGTAATGAGGCACAGTTTTCAACCAGAAATGCCGGTTAAGACAGATCATAACTGTTTTCCTGTATAGAAAGAGAATAATTTATATGCATCTTGAGTACCACCTACATCTGTATCTGAGGGTCTACGGGCAGTGTAAGCTTAAGAAAGGTCCATTACACAGGACTGAATCTCAGCCCCTGGAAGAGCTGTAGAGACATAGAGCTTAATTCAGTTGCCTAAAGATTGCTTTCCAGAGGCTTTAGTGTGACTCAGACATTTAGCAATGAAAGCAGATATGACACTGAAGTGAGCAGAGGCCTGAATTTTCTGAAGCAAGTAGTGTACTCTATCAAATTTTATCAGGCACTAGATGGAATAAACAACAAAGCATGTCTACCCATTTGAACAGAGCCCTAGAAATCAGTGCATAAGTAGGAACAAGACTGTGGTCACAATCACTTTCAGCACACTTTCTCAGCAGACTAAGAACACTTGCACAAATCATATAAAAGCCTTTTGTGAATTGGACCCTTCATTGTCAAAGCTAAGCACTTTTTTCTATTTACAAATTCCATTCATTTATTGCCAAGAGAAAGACACACATGCTCTTACATAATTTAGTATCTTCATTTGCTTGAGTGAATTATTCAAAAAACAGATTTAATTTACCATTTTATTTTACCCTGAAATAAATTTTTGAGCACAGTATATCATGCAAAGCTAAGTTCCTTTTGTCAGTGAAAAAACACATCATCATATTAAATGCCAGAATCTTTCAAAGCATATCTTTCTTCCAACAGAGGTACTTTTAATTAACTTAGACATAATGATACATCACCTACAGATGTAAAATATCCCATCTGTCAGCCTCTTTTTTTAATTCCCCTAATGTTGAAACTATGAGACCAAGAGCCCCTACATTGATGGCTGACAGACTGCTGAAGTTTCAGCAGAGTGCTTTCTGCGAAGGTGCCATTCTACCTTTGTTCAAACCCCACATTTGTATGTCCTATGCGGTAGCTTTTCTACTGTTCTCTAAAATTTCTGACTTTCTGTGCATCTAATGAGTACATCTTGTAATTAGGTTGGAAAAAAGACGCTTTATTTTTAAATTGTTTGTCAACACACTGCAGTCCTACAGACTTTCTGTTCTTCACTGACACAAAATATTCCCACTTGCTTTCGTGAGAAAATATGCAGCTCCCTACTCCTTTTTGCCTAGAAATTTGTAATTTCTATTTGCCATATGCCAGCAAGAAAATGTAGAGATACTAGCTTATGAAATGAAGTAATATTAACATCCCTATTAATTTATCACTAATTATTAAACACAGACATTCAGACATTCATATCTTTCCAACAAACTCTCTTATTGCATAGAGTAGGCTCCCATGACATATGTACTCACAATGTTCATTTGCATGCTTTTATTATAAAATTTTCCTCCAAACACTGTAGAACGTTAAATTCAGTTGGATATTGAAATTTATTTTAAATTGGGTGAAAAAAAAAACAAACCCACTGTTTTTTCAGTGAAGAATTCATGCTTACATTTCAGCAGCATAGTTTCAGTAAGCCAGACTGTGAGCAGTTTACCCATGCTAACTTCCAGTCAGTAATCCTTGCAGTGTTTGTAAGGAAGACAGACACACTTGTTCAGTCTTTAATGTAATTTCACATATCCAGAAATTACCTTACAGAAAAAGATGATACGAAAATTTGAGGTTTGTTGGTTTTACTAAGCTAGAAGAGCTTATCTGTGTTAAATGCTTGACAGCCCACTGTTACTCATTCCTGCTGAGGTACATAGCAGTTACAGATAAATAAGGGGTCCATTTCCAAGTAAGTCTGGACTTCTTCAGCGCAAGCTTAGCATTTTGTCAAGTAGAAGATTTAAACAACATGACTTATGCCATTCCTGTTGACCAATTCCATCATTGTTCTTCACAGCTTCTTAATTGGGAAGTATTCCCCATTCCCCATCTTTGTGGTTTCCCACAGCTTTCATAAATAGTTGCTTGTGTTCTTGGAAGCTGGAGGACAGATGAAGTTACTGCAGTTATAGCACTAGTGAAAGCACGTAAGATTCAGCTAACCCAAGACATCTATTCACTCATTTATTTTCCTTTTATCTTCGGTGAATAGATAAAGCCACTGTTGGTGTGTGTGATTGACTGAATGATGTGGCTTAGTTGTACACATTGGTGAGATATGTTATGTAGTGATTCCTTAAATATATTGGCTATTTCTCCATGGAAGACAAGGATGACTAGTTTGAATTAAAATTTTCCTTTAGTCAGATGACTCCTATGCAATTTTCTTTTTTCGGTTTAGAGAAGTATCAAAATATGAACTGTGATTGTGCAGAGAAGTAATATAGGTGGAATATCAGCAGATATCAGGTATACCCTTCAAATACTGCTTTGTGTGTGGCATATTGTACTGAATTTATAATTCTTTATGAAATACAGTCTTTGTATTTGTTAAAAACACTATGGACTTTTCCACAGGAGGAGGTAAATTATTCCTAATGTCCTCTCTGTATAAAGGAATTATACTTTACAGTTTTCCTCCTTAAGCATTGAAAGCCCTTCTTTCCTTTATTAGAAAACTGCAGGAAAAAGAAAGTAAAAATAATAAATACATGTTCCACTAAATTTCTGAACTTTTACTTAAACTGTCCATACAAAAGCAAATGTCATTTATGGACATAATCTAGCCTAAATTTCACGTTATTGTTCAACTGGTATTGTTACTTTTCCAGACAGTTGTCATCATTTGCAAGTTGATCTGGAATTTGCTTAAGAAAATGTAAAAGAAAGTACATATTCTGGAGAAAATATCAAAAATTCATCTATTATGAATTATCACTACATGCTTAACTTCTAGCAGAGGCCATAACCACCTTCTCAGAATAAAAAGTAAATTATTTTAGTCCATAATGTCAAATAATTGGAAGCAAAATATGCTCAGAGCCTTCTGTTTGCATTTTGTCTGACATTTGGGAATTAAAAGTATCTCTAAAGCATCATGAAAAGGGATATATACAAGCTTAATGATGCTAAAAGAATGATACTCAGGCACTGGAAAAATATAAAAGATTTATCTGTAACAAGAAATTCTGGCAGACCTTGGAAGAACAGCTTCATGTGAAAAAAGGCTACTCTGTGGTTAGAAGATATACTGTGTGATTGTTAAACAGTTTGGAAATAGTCTACAGTGTCTATAGAGTTGTTTTACAAAGGTGACGACATAAAACATATTAGTATAAAATCAACATTATCTACATTAATAAAAATACAAAAGGACAAGGAACAAGATATTTTTGCTCTTCCATAGATATAATTTTATCAGCAACTGTTAGTGTGCTGTTTCTCAAGAGAACTCGCATACTCAAAATAGATACTTAAAAAGGAAATACATTGTTTGAAGAGGGCTGAGGTGGTATGCTTTATCTAATGTATGAATAGAACTTTAGAGAGTAGTGAAAAAAGATTTTTCTGCAGCAGCATAAAAAGAAATGTCTGTTTAGTTTGTCAATGTATCTGAAGGAGAAAAAGTACATTATGTAGAAAATACAACATGCAGCATTTCCTAGAAAGCAGCCTGACAACATGAAGAATAGATACACATGAAATAGAAAATTACTTTACTTCGGTTTGGAGTTGAAAATTCTTGAACATAATCTGTGAAAGTTTATGGCTGCCATATGGCTTTCATGTGATAAATTGCTAGAGTGTGTAAGTAAATAATAATACACAAAACAAATCATACAAATTAAATCATGCAGTTCCTAACAGAATGTTTAAGATCTAGGCTACTGTTGGCAGATCAATGGTCAAGCATATTTAATTTTCAAACTAACAGAAGATGTTTATATGGATCATTCTGATAGTTAATCAATTTATAAATGTTTAGTATGCAGCCATCCTAGCATTAGAATGAGGTACCCTTCAAGCAAACCTATTCCACTTCTATTTAGTACCCCTTTTTTGTACAAAAGGGAGGCTTTAAAACCTACTACAGATGAAAAATTTTTTATTTCCAACAATAGGATAAGCAATTAAGAGATCCAAGTCTCACTGATTTTTTGAAGGGAAAAGAAGAAAAATGTGGTATCTACCTTTTGTCACCTCTTTGGAAACCCTTTCTTGGGTGACCCATAGCAAAGAATTCAACTTAGTTGTCTTTCCCAACTTAGAATCATAGAATCATAGAATAGTTAGGGATGGAAAGGACCTTAAGGTCACCTAGTTCTAACCCCCCTGACATGGGCTGGGACACCTCACATTAAATCATGTCACCCAAGGCTCTGTCCAGCCTGGCCTTGAACACCACCAGGGTTGGAGCATTCACAACATACTTGGGCAAGCGATTCCAGTGCCTCACCACCCTCACAGTAAAGAACTTCCTCCTTATATTCAATCTAAACTTCCCTGTTTTAACCCATTACCCCTTGTCCTGTCACTAAAGTCCCTAATGAAGAGACCCTCTCCAGCATCCTTGTAGGCCCCTTCAGATACTGGAAGGCTGCTATGAGGTCTCCACGCAGACTTCTCTTCTCCAGGCTCTGAGAATGCCCCAACTTCCTCAGCCTGTCTTCATACAGGAGGTGCTCCAGTCCCTGATCACCCTCTTGTCCCTCCTCTGGACTTGTTCCAACAGTTCCATGTCCTTTTTATGTTGAGGACACCAGAACTGCACACAATACTCCAAGTGAGGTCTCACAAGAGCAGAGTAGAGGGGCAGGATCATCTCCTTCAACCTGCTGGTCACGCTCCTTTTGATGCAGCCCAGGATATGGTTGGCTTTCTGGGCTGCAAGCGCACACTGCAGCTGCCTCATGTTCATTTTCTCATTGACCAACACCCCCAAGTCCTTCTCTGCAGGGCTGCTCTGAATTTCTTCTTTGCCCAACCTGTAGCTGTGCCTGGGATTGCTCCGACCCAGGTGTAGGACCTTGCACTTGTCATAGTTAAACTTCATGAGGTTGGCATCAGCCCACCTCACAAGTGTGTCAAGGTCCCTCTGGATGGCATTCCTTCCCTCCAGCGTATCAACCGAACCACACAGCTTGGTGTCATTGGCAAACCTGCTGAGGGCACACTCAATCCCACTGTCCATGTCAGTGACAAAGATGTTAAACAAGATCAGTCCCAACACCAATCCCTGAGGGACACCACTTTCTATTGGTCTCCAGCCGGACATTGAGCCATTGACCACAAATCCTTGCGTCTGGACATCCAGCCAGTTCTTTATCCACTGAGTAGTCCACCTACTGATGTCTCTCCAATTTAGAGACAAGGATGTCATGTGGGACAGCGTCGGACGCTTTGCACAAGTCCAGGTAGGTGACGTTAACTGCTCTACCCCTGTCCATCATTTCCATAGCCCCATCATAGAAGGCCACCAAATTAGTCAGGTAGGATTTTTGCCTTAGTGAAGCCATGCTGGCTGTCACCAAACACCTTGCTGCTTTTTATGTGCCTTAACATGCCTTCCAGGAGAATCTGCTCCAAGATTCTGCTAGGCAGAGAGGTGAGACTGACTGGACTGCAATTCTCTGGATCTTCCGTTTTTCCCTTCTTGAAAATGGGGGGTTATAGTTCCCTTTTTCCAGTCTTATTCTTTCGTTGTGAAAGACTTCTGGAGAAAAGTGAGACTGAGACCAGGGCTGACATGGAGCGGGAATGAAGAAACAGGCAGATCTTAAAAACATTGCCCAACTCTACAAGAACAGGCATGATCAGGAGGTAATCGCAGCAATCTCTACATGTTTTGATGAATGACAGATCCTGTGCTAGAGTCATTTAGCAGAATTTTGGAGGATGATGCCTAGAAAGAGTATCATCTGCAGTGTGTGGTGAGGAAACTGAGTGGAGGGAATAAGTTTTTTTCTCTAAAAATATACTTGATTGATGCAGAAATGTGTAGCTCTGGTGCCAATATAAAGGAATAAGACAGAAAGGAGAAAAGACATAAATATTCTTGTTCATTTTGTTACAATTATGCATCTTTTCTGGTAACCCTGTTAGGAACAGTTGGATTCCTGCTTTTGGTAGACTTTTTAAATAGTTCCTGTTAAGAAGACTCAGATGTTTCTGAAAAATAGATTAGGGTAAGAATCATGCTGTCAATATAGAAGAAATTATATTTCTAAGTAAAACCTTGTGCTTATACTTTGGAAAATGAACATGAAATTTGGAGATGATGTCAGATGAAAATCAGGGAAGTTCCTCTGTTTCTGTGAATGCTGGTTTGAATTTCTACTTACTTAGTGGATTTATTACATTTTTTAAAGCCATTTATATTCCAAAACTCATCTAAAATGAGATAGTCCTATGTAACAAGATCACTGTATCTGTATTATCAGAGTGCTAAAGGATTTAAGGAAGTGTCCAAATTTACGGGCCTCCATAAATTTAATTTAACTGGGTGTATTCAAATTACAAAATTATCTTCAACAGTATGGCAATGTACTAATTTGTTCCCATGAAAGTCTTGCCAGAGAGCGGTGTAATCTCAAAGCCCTATGAGAAGTGTTGTTATTTTCCTGTCCTTTTTCATTCAATAATTTATTTACTGCTCAACAGAAAACAAAGCTCCTTCCAAATTAGAATTAACATATACATTTCAAAATGCCTATTTAATAGGAGATATAATTAAAATCCAAAGATTTAACATTAGACTGTAAGGAAGAATTGACATTCTGAAACAAAAACAATCATCTAAGAACTACAGAATACATTGTTTAATAATGGTCAGTCTAGCATTCATCGATACAGACAAGTCTTTACTCAATACTGAACACAAACAATAATTTATATTAGACTAAGCAAAGTCAATATAACGTGAAGCAAAATCAAAGTCAAATGAGATGTTTCAATAAGAAACCACAGAAACAAGCAAAGAAATCCAGATTGGAACTTGTTTAGCAGGAAAAAACTACACCTCTCTATCACAGTACATTCACCACTGCCATGGTACACCATCCAAATGTACATCAAATACATAATTACTAATTTTCTCACTGACTTTTCAATAGTATCTCAAATTAAATTGCCATTGTATGTTTATGCTTATCTATGTACTTTTTGTTTTCAGTTATTTCGGATGTTTATTTATTATTGGGGGCACTTTAGAAGTATCGTGATATCTTCCAATTTCTCTTTTGTGTTTATATTTTACTTTTATCATATCATAAAAATTACTTATATAAAGCTGAAGGCTCAACATTATTAAAATTTTATCAATGAAATGCACATTATAAACAGCGCTATAAAAGTAATAAAAAAAGAAAGTATAAAATCTGGGCTAAAATAGAAATACAGGTCACTTTCTGACATTACATCTAGAAAGTGCTTGAAAATGGAGTAATATTAACTCAGAGACACAACTTAGAATACATCCTATTTGAAGAATAACAGTAGAACAATAAATTTGCTTCCCTTTCTAAACTTTGATACAGTACATCCTCCAACTAGGCCTGAGATAATCAAAATAATATTTAAAAATTATTAACTTTTATTTACCTGTAGTATCCCTGTCTTTACTTTAAAGACAACAGAAATGCTGTCATTTGGATCAATTAAACTTAGAAATAAGGCATAGTTTAGCAGTGGCAGCAATTAACTTAATCTTAGTGGAGCATCTAAGCAAAAGAAAAGCATAATTTTCTCATTTCCTTCTTTAGGAGAAGGCCTGGATACATGAGGTTGTTCTCCTATGTTGGGTTTGTTTGCTTATTTGTTTTGGTATAGAAGAAACCTTTCTTCATCTCCTCTATTACTCTTATATTTCATCTATCAAAATTTTTCACCATTCTTGTGCTGCAGCTTACTACCATCTCCAACATAAGCAGCTACTGGACCACTAAAGAATCACTAAAATTATACAGGGTAGAAAAAAAGAGAAAAAAATAACATTGATTGTCCAAGGTCAACAAGAGCTGTCTACTGTGGGATCACCCAAAGACAAAATTAACCTGTTCTCAACAGGTATACTGTAGTCAAACACAAGTTATCAGCAACAGTGTCAGCTGAGAGGTCAGACAAAAAGACACAGTACACAAGCTGACGTTAAAGCTTATCAATCCATGAAAGTCTTATGGGAACAGAGTGCTTGACTGGCAATGCAAGGAGAGAAGGAGTTTGTTACCCACTTATCAAAGTTAAAATAGTTAAATATTGTTAACTGTATTTCAGCACGTCCCATCAGAATTAAAACTAATATTTTATCTTTGACAAAGAAAATCTATACTCCCTATATTGAATATTCAGGTCACTGGTGCTATACATATCTCTTTCCAGTAAAATATCCATCACCAGTATCATTTAGCCTTGGCAGTGAAATCCTAGTTCATTTTATCATTAATATTATGCTCCCTGGGCAGATATAGAATATACAGTCTTTCAGAGTTAAACATATAAACCCAAAGCATTTTCTTTGTTAATTTTCAAAACTGGCAGATATCAGAGGGAGATAAATTCAAATAAACACAGAGATATTGGATCTCACAATTCTCCGGTACTATACAAGCCCTGCTCTCTGCAGTGAGAGCTGAATACAAACTCGATGGTTTCTGTTTATAGCAATTAGCACCTTAACTGCATCAGTATCTCCTGTGAGTTTTCACTGATAAGAGCTACTCTGCGTAGGTGCAGCTTGACATCAATATAGCTGATGTCATTGCAATGAACACGAGTCAGCTGTGTCAGTCTGAGGATTTTTATAGCAATACCTCTGTGATTACATTAAGGAGGGCAGGGAGAGTGTTCATTTTACCAACAGCACTGCTGACTGTAAAGACAGCCCTAATTTCTCAGTGAGACCAGTTTGATCAGAATGCAGCTTACTGCTGATTTCATGTGCCATAAAAATCAAACTTCTGGTAAAAAAAACTATTCAAAGTTAGAAAAAAGGAAAAAGCACAGAAATAAAAGAAAAAAAAATGCTGTAAACGGCCAAGCAAAATGTAGCAGATGCTCAGGAAGGGCAACAATGCTTATTTGAAATAGTTTTTCATCAATAGTAACTTTCAAATCGAAGATGTTGGCTAATAAAGATATTTAAGCAGCTAATGGGGAGTCTTAAAGCCCAAGTCTGAGGAGGTGTTAGTGTGATAAGACCTCTTCTCCCAGAAAAATCCTTGCTCAGAGCTACCCAGTTTCTGTTGTAGGTGTTTGTCACAGCTGAAGTACATACCCATTTCCAGAATGGCCTTGAACTTGACAGGACAATGCTACTCAGAGATACAGCCATCTCCTCTTTTGAAGTCAGCACATGCAAGTTCTGATGCCTGAGCTCTCAGGAGGCATCATCCAGTGGGAGGTAGGGTCAGCCAGCCTACGCAAACCTCTGGTTATCCTTTAACTTTAAAATAATGGGTTTAACAGCTAAAGGAGAATGTTTAACTTCCGCAGTAATCAAACAAGGAACAACCATGTGCACAGGACGTAACAGGTGTAGTAGCTGGAATGTAATGCTTTCCTGTAATATGGGGAGAGATGGATTTATGTTTTCCATGACACAAAAAAGAGAGCATAAATAGGTCTTCTGTATGCTGGGAGATTGCTGTAATGTCTGAACAATTACCTTATGACAACCTTGTCCCTAATCCCTGAATGAAGTACCAAGGTTGTGGCTTTGGGTGGGATTTCAGCCAGAGGCACTGCATTGCTGAGCTCTAGGCTGAGTCTGAAATCAGTATTGCATCTCCTTACATTTCACCCTGAGGCACCTGACTCTTCCTATATAGCTACAAATCTTACAGAATGTTCTACAGCCCTTGCCTGAGGTTAGGTCTCTGCAGCTTTTAGGAATTAAGTCCTTTACTGACTCAGCCCTACTTTACCCTAGACAACAGAATTATCTGAAATGTGGCAGTTGTAAAATATTCTGTAATGTAAAATGCTCCTTTTATGATTTGCTTCACATCTTCTAAACACATGCCTTTGAGCAGGACTTCTTCAGCATTCAGAGAGCATAACGAGGTAATGATAAATTACTGGTTTTGATGTCTGTTTGGCCAGCAGCCACTAGCAGCGGTTAGGATCAAGAGAATGACAGATGTCCTTTATAATATATCAGTTACTGACGGGAAGATCCCAGATCTGAAGCACCATAAGTCCCTTCAAGAGAAGGACATAAGGGTGGAAAATATCACAGAGTTAGAATTAGATTATACAAAACATATATTTCAGATGACTACCTTAGGCATCTCTTTGATTTTTTTTGGGTTGGTCTGCTAAGTTTAGTTATAAAAGATGAATTCAAGTAGTTAGATTGCTGAAATAGACTAGAATAGAATAAGTAGTCTGTTCAAGACAATAAGTAAAGAATATTTATCAGTTTTATAGTGTGTCTAAATTTACAAACACTTTGTTAGAAAGTGTTGCTACACTTCCCAGAGATAACCTTTCCCTCTCCTGCTTTTTCTGAGTGATACTGATGCTTCCAGCTGGGAGATATTAAACCAGAAACAGCTGTATCCTCTCCACAAAATATTTTATTACTAACAACCCATATGTGTGTTGAATGTCCTTCTTTCTGAAACAGACAGCTGCATGCCACACAGCATGCAGGGGCTTGGGGCACACCATAGAAGCCAAAAAAAAAAAAAGAAAAAACAGCAGTCAGGACCGATGTGAATTATATTGTTTTGCTCTGTACCATAACTAGTTGTTCACACAGGCAGGCACAGAAAGAAAAGACATATAGCATTTAACTTTGTAAAGGTAGGATGCTTCTCACATAGTGTTTGCTTGTGCCCTGCCACACTGCAGCTCTGGCCTCCAGAAGGGACTGCACCTTGTCCTTCCTGTCCATTTCAGAGACCTGGGTTTTCCTCCCTTAGAAATTTTCCATAAGCCTTTGCTTTCTCACACTCAAGAGTTTAAATTTATAACAAATTTCATGTTGCTTTTTCCAAAGGTTGATTTGGGCTGTTCTCTTTTGGCAGCAGGAGTATGTGCAAATCTCAGAATTTCTCATGGAGATGAAAAATTGATATATTTTTTCTTTTTTCCCAAGCAGATGATTATTTATATAAAGCATGTGAATGGTAAAAAAAGGCAAGAGAAAAAAAAAACAGCCAAATTCTAATTTGTCACAACTGACACTCTCACAATTTTACTCTGGGCTTAGACTAAACTTGCATTCAACAAGTGAAAACTTTTCTTTTGAAACACTTTAAACTCACTAGGCAGAATGCCAAAGCCCACATAACACTATGTAAGAGATATCTGTGGATACTAATACTCATTTCCATGTGGAACATTCTGCAGCATAGTGCAAAATTACTAACTTGGCTCCTCAGCCTCATACAGATATGTTTGCTTATTTTCAATGTTCTGTTATTCTTTCAGCAAGACTAACTCTCTGTGCATAAATGGCAAATTTTATATTCAGTATAATGGCCAAGTTATGTCACCAGTAATTTAACCCAATGTAAAGTAACACATTAATCTTGGAGAATTGCCCATAATTCAAGAGGCAATACAGTTTACATATATGTATATATATGTACAGCATGTATATGTATACACACACACACAAAAACTTGACCAATCATTGGATTCAAGTCCTGAGTAGAAAAGTACAACAGGCCGCCATTTTCTTAGAGGTGATTTCTCTTGTACACTGCCAGATTTCTTTTCATGTTTTCTAAGGCACATGAAAAACAGCAAGATGCTTGTTGAGAGCCAGCATGGCTTCACTAAGGGGAAATCCTGCCTGACCAATTTGGTGGCCTTCTATGATGGGGCTACGGGACTGATGGACAGGGGTAGAGCAGTTAACGTCACCTACCTGGACTTGTGCAAAGCGTCTGACGCTGTCCCACATGACATCCTTGTCTCTAAATTGGAGAGACATCAATTTGATAGGTGGACTACTCAGTGGATAAAGAACTGGCTGGATGGCCCCATGCGAAGAGTTGTGGTCAATGGCTCAATGTCTGGCTGGAGACCAATAGCAAGTGGTGTCCCTCAGGGATCGGTGTTGGGACCGGTCTTGTTTAACATCTTTGTCACTGACATGGACAGTGGGATTGAGCATGCCCTCAGCAAGTTTGCCGATGACACCAAGCTGTGTGGTTCGGTTGATACGCTGGAGGGAAGGAATGCCATCCAGAGGGACCTTGACACTCTTGTGAGGTGGGCTGATGCCAACCTCATGAAGTTTAACCATGCCAAGTGCAAGGTCCTACACCTGGGTCGGAGCAATCCCAGGCACAGCTACAGGCTGGGCAGAGAAGAGATTCAGAGCAGCCCTGCAGAGAAGGACTTGGGAGTGTTGGTCGAGAAAATGAACATGAGCCGGCTTCACTGTGCGCTCGCAGCCCAGAAAGCCAACCGTATCCTGGGCTGCATTAAAAGGAGCGTGACCAGCAGGTCAAAGGAGGTGATCCTGCCCCTCTACTCTGCTCTTGTGAGACCTCACTTGGAGTATTGTGTGCAGTTCTGGTGTCCTCAACATAAAAAGGACATGGAACTGTTGGAACAAGTCCAGAGGAGGGCCACGAGGATGATCAGGGGAATGGAGCACCTCCTGTGTAAAGACAGGCTGAGGAAGCTGGGACACTCAGAGCCTGGAGAAGAGAAGGCTGCGTGGAGACCTCATAGCAGCCTTCCAGTATCTGAAGGGGGCCTACAAGGATGCTGGAGAGGGACTCTTCATTAGGGACTTTAGTGACAGGACAAGGGGTAACGGGTTAAAACTTAAACAGGGGAAGTTTAGATTCTTTACTGTGAGGGTGGTGAGGCACTGGAGTGAGTTGCCCAGGGAGGTTGTGAATGCTCCATCCCTGACAGTGTTCAAGACCAGGTTGGACAGAGCATTGCATGACATGGTTTAGTGTGAGGTGTCCCTGCCCATGTCAGGGGGGTTGGAACTAGATGACCTTAAGGTCCTTTCCTACCCTAACTATTCTATGATTCTATGATTTTATGTAGCAAATGACTAGGGAGGGAAATTTCTATTGGTGAAAAACACAATGATTGCAAGCTACACTCAACTGAAGTCCATTTAAACAGTTCAGGGAAGTCTTCATGTTTCTTCATGTTTCTTTTTTGTAATTTCTGTGAAGACTAAATTTAACATTCTTTAGTAGTCTGGTCAATTTACTGGAAGGATAGATTTTGCCATTGTTTTCCTCAGCGGCCTGTAGAGAGACTGAAAATTGAACACATTTTGGCTCCTAAGTTCCAAACAATTCCCACTCTAACAAATTATAGATGCAATTCACCTTGCCTAATTTTCAGTTCTCCAAAAGTTAGATATCTTAGTATTAGCCACCTGACACAGTCCTTATATTCAGTGTGCAGAAATATGTGAACTTCAGGAAAATGATTAATCTCATCCTAAAATAAGTATAAAAAAATTGAACAGATGATTCAGCAGAAAAAGTTCCTGTTCCTTTCCATTAACTGCGGATTAGCTGAGATTTAAGCATCTAAGAACATTTAAATGTTTGAGTTCACCTGTATGAATTCAAGCTATCATGTTCATTGTGTTTTTTGGTGGTGTTTTCTTTTTTCTCACACCATCCTCAAAAGTAAGAATGAGTTTTTCAGCTTAAACAAGAACATTAAATTCTGGATATCACTTTGAACACTGAGAAACAGAAACACAGAAAAACAAGAGGTATATAATGAGAGATTTCACTGGAAAAATCTGAAAACTGGAAATTGCCAATAGAGGTTTGTAAATTGAATTTCAAAATTATTTTCTCCTTTTTTATTAAAGGGGTGCAGGCTTGTCTTATTTGTAAATGGAGAAGTTAAATGGCCATTTTTCAAACAGACTGACAGAAACGCTGACAAGAAGAAATCTATGGACTTTTGTAGTGTTATATCTGAGAATTCATATGAATACTAATAATCATACAAGAAAAAAAGAGTTATTTACAGTCTTACTATATTATGAAAGCAAATGCATTGGAAACACTTAATGAAGACTTGACTATTTCACAGTGTTTCCTCCATTATATTATAGCATTTAACAAAAACAGGTTTGCCAAAAATATCAAGACTCAAATGCTAAAGTACATGCAGTATCTTGATCCATGATTGTTCAGTTTGCCAATTCCTCCAACATCTTTGCAAAAATAATGTTCTCCACATTTTTTTGCCTGTCCTCCTCACTAAACAAGTTTGTTGCACAAAATACAGGACCTATTGACAGAGCCCAGAGACAAAGCTGTCATTGAGGATCTCACTTAAGCTTCAGAGAAAGGTGATCCCCTACTTGAGTCAAAATTATAAAAGGATCTTTATGTTTTTATAATGTGAGCAGACAAACAGACAAAAGGAAATGGGAATTCAATGAATTCCCACACTGCACTGATGAGACTGAAGCAATAAAATTATTTCTTTCCTCTTGCCTTTCTACTTTGTTCCACTAAGTCGCAGAATGGAAACTGAAATCACCAGTGGCAAATAAAAATGTCTTCTTTGCAAACAAGAATAAAGAAGAGATTATTAATGGAAATAGTAGGGAGTTTAGTTTTGTTTTTCCGAACATCTGTGTATATTGACAAAATTACAAGATATCGTAGTTAGAATTACAGATTTAGACATTTGCTTGCAATTCTCATGTTCTAAGACTTTCTACCATAGGTAGCTTAAGACACCAATACAGAGTCAGGGGATTTTATTTATACAAGTTTCATCAACTTCTTTTCAAAATTAGCAAGGTCAATTGTTTCAAGACAGTAATTTAAATGGCTGAAAAGTGGAAAGCAAGAGTTCTGAGAGCTTTTTCTCTCTGAAACATCAGAGAGAGATTTTTCCGTATTTTTTTACTTTTCCTTTGTTGTTTTTTTCTTCCTTCTTTTTCTTTTCTTTTTTTTTTTTTCTTCTGGTTAGGAACTGGAGCTAAATGTCATTGATGGGTGTCTGATAACAACTGGAACAAGTACTTCCTGCCTCTGATTTCCAGTCTACCTAATTTGCCTTAATAGAAAATGAAAGAATTTTCATGAAAAATAGAAAGAGGCCACAGTCACAGGCAGAAAGAAAGATACAACAATGCAAGACAAATTTATGGACTATGTTCATATAACAAGAATTTATTCACATATCTAGATGAGCTCCATCTGCCCGGGTTTGAAGACAGGAGTTTTCCTTCTCCTAGTAAATGTGGTTACAGCCTTTCCCAAATCTTCGCTCGTGAAGCCAAGCCATCATTTGTATATCATTCCCAGTGTCTATCATTCTGTATATCATAGTGTTCAGCTCTGGAGTCTTCAGCACAAGAGGGATGTGGACCTGCTCAAGCTAGTCCAGAGGAGGACCACAGAGATGCTGCGAGGGCTGGAGCACTTCTGTAAAGAGAAGGTTGCGAGAGATGGGGTTGTTCAGCTGGGAGAAGAGACGGCTCTGGGAAGACATTATAGCAGCCTTCCCATACCTAAATGGGGCTTGCCAGAAGCTAGAGAGGGACTTTTTACAAAGGCTTGAAGTGACAGGACAAGCTTTAAGAAGAAAGAGGAGAGATTTATATTAGATATTAGGAAGAAATTCTTCACTGTTACACACTACTTGTGAAGTTACATAAATTTATTTGATGCAAATGTCAGTATAGTTAGACCCAGGAAAAAAGTTTTAAGGATCTCTCTCTGATTTGTTTTAAGTCAAAAGAGTTTAGTTTTTCTTAAAACAGAACTACTTGCTCTCAACCAAAACATGAGTGTCTTTATGATGTTTTAATTGTGTATGAAAAAAAGTTATAATCCAAATAAACAGTAGTTTATATGTGCCTTTTGGACTAGGATACATTTTTCCTTTATACAAGGACCAGGATCCTTCTTTGCTTTCAAGAAACTGTTCACAACAGAGACCATATCGCACATACACAACTGTAATGAAAATAGGGATTAATGGGTTGAAAAACTGTAAGACTGGTCATAAACATAAGTAGATCTGGTGTTGGAAAATATGGAGGATTTACTGTGATTGAGTTACAAAAAGATACTGCTACAGAGCTATCTAATCCTTAAAACTATGTGAAGATCAGCAGGCACTGGAAATAAATGGACAAAAGTAGTTGTATCAGTAAGTCAGTTTGATCTGTAATATCTATTTCTGTGTAACTCTCCTGCAAAAATGTTTGCTCCTTTGAAGTTGGCATGCTTTTCAAAGGACAATTAGCAAAGTTGCTATGCAACCTTCATCATTCTCTGGAGAACAAAACAGCTCATCTAGTTTCACAGATGTGCCACCCTATTCCTGGACTGAAATGTCAGATCTTCTGGGATAGCACACCCAATGGTTTGAGAAACACAGTAATTTAAATTTAGATCAAGTCAACAGGAAAACCTTCCTGTCACAGAGCATTCCGTTAGTTGACGGGAAGTGACAGAAGACATTGTTAAATAGATAAAAATTCAACTTCAAAACATTTTCTAAGTGTAAACAGCTTAGTAGGAATAAAAGACTTGTAATTAATAAATTCTCTCTTTCCATCTCTAGATATTCTGAAGTCCTTCCTTGAATATGTTTGTAATAATTGATTACAGAAGAGATTCAAGAAAGATTAGAAGGAAAATTCAAAACCAAGCCTCTTGGCAATCTGCATCACATCAGTTAAGACATTACAGTTCATGAGCTGGAAAGGCCTATAGAAATTTAATTTAGTGCAGTTTCTTAAATGCACAATGCTAAAATTTAGTCAAAATCATTTTTCTGTGCCTGAGGTTGTAAGAAAGTAAGCAAGATATATTCTCCTACTTTACTACTGTGAAGACAAGCAGCCTAAAGTTCAGAAAGTAGTTTCAAAAAATGGTTGGAAGAGGCACTGAAGGATCATTTACTCTGCCTACATACAAACTTTTGCTTTTACCTTAACTTCTTTACTATGAGAGTGGTGAGGCACTGGCACAGGTTTCCCAGAAAAATTGTGGTTGCCCCATCCCTGGAAGTGTTCAAGGCCAGGCTGGATGGGGCTTGGAGCAACCTGGTCTAGTCGAAGGTGTCCCTGCCCATGGAGGGGGTTGGAAGTAGATGATCTTTAAGGTCCCTTCCAAACCGTTCTATGATTCTATGATTCTAACATTTAAATCAAGATGTCTACAAAGTACTATGTTTGGATAAGGACCAGAACTTCTCCTGTATTTAAGAGGAGAATTTTGAATATTGTCCTCGCTGTTTAATCCATTTGTTTTAGCTGATACTTAGGCAAAAATGCAAGACTATTCCTTCTACTAAATGAATATGTTATGGTCCTTTTAAAGAATACCAAACATAAAAATCACTCTGGATACCAAATAAAATTGACAAGAAGCTGACTTTTAAGAAATAGTAATGTGCAAACTAAATTGTTTTCCAGTGGGACTGCAATATCTTTAATGTTTTTTGTCGGTGTTCTCCCCCTCTCCTCTGTCCCTTCCCAACCCCCTCCCCGGTAAGTCTTCATGTTTCTCCTGGAAAAAAGGGGACTTTTCTATTACTATGAATATAACTAGTTCCTTGACCATATGAAATATTAGTGTCATAGCAAAACTATAGATAATATTTGTAGCTTTCCATAAACTTTTATTCCCCAGGAACTAAATTTGTGTTTTAAAATTGACTTCATTTTTAAACCAGACAAAGAAGTTGAGACATGAAACCAATTGTTCCAACAAGAAAACACCCTACTTTAATTTTTAAGATCTGAAATTAGCGTGTCTTTTTATTACAGGAAAAGTGATCGCTTTCCTGCTCCACAAGATTTTTTAAACAGGTGAAAATAAGAACACTAGAATGAAACTCTTTCAGGTAAGGTATTATGTAGGAAATCTCCATTAAAAAAAAAAAATAAAAAATGAAGCCATCAAAGGTAGCTTAATTTTATATAATAAGAACTGTGGACACTCACAGCCAGGTTATTGCTTTCCTCAAACACAGATTCATTCCTCAGCACTTCTGCTTCATGTCATAATCATTCCAATCTGCAGGCCTCCGGCTGCAGCCACACACACACAGGCACCCACTCTGGTGGAGAGGAGCTGATTGTATAGCCTGGAGTGTATGAATAAAGGCTTATTACAAAGCAAATGCGTAAAGGTCTCCTACAGTGTCACTACCCTCAAGCAGTCAAGGCGGGAAATTGATCATGATTCTGAAAAGTAATTAAGTTTGAAAGGAAAAGTAAATCCTATTTATCTAAAGCAAGCTGTGGTTTAACTAAAGACAGCGTCTCAAGCCCTAAAAATGCCTTTTTGAAGAAAAATTATAAAATAAAGCAGTTATGAAGGGTGAGACAAAATAGATGTAAATAGAAGACATGTAAATTCATGTTATGCAAACAAGGCTTTGAGTTAAAGGCACCAGACATCCACACTTTCATACAATAAGAATATGAAAAGTCTACAGCACTGACAGAAATACTTTATGACATGTATTTGATGACTATGAAAGATCAGCATCTCACTTACCATAGTGAAATCTGGGAACGCAGCCAGTAATCTTTAGGAAACACAATTAAAATACTTTAGTTAGCTGTTTTATAGCTTTAAAGGATATCATGCTCTACATATTGGACTTTCCAGTTGTAGATGATTTAGTAGTAGACACTCAGAACATTTGACTTCTGCTTTTGGGAGTATCACTGCAGTTTTATTCTGTTGTTAAAAAGTACCACATAAAGGATATCTAATAGGGTAAATAGTGTTCAAGAGAGGACTTGAGTCCACCTACCCTAGCAGGTCTAAAAATTTGCACTAATTTTATATCATGTAGCTGAAATTTGATCTTCACCTGATTCAATGGCTGCAATTCCTTACAGCCAGTTTTTTATTTGTAGCATGGCTCAGTTTGTGAGTTGTCTCATAATTAGATCCTCTGATACCTTTTTTACAAATAATATTTTCAAATATTAAAATATAAGCTTATCAGGTTGTGAAATACAAAACTCTAAGACACTTTTAGAAGACATTCAAATGAAAAATAAAATTAACCCAGTGCCTGTGGGCAGTTACCTCTTTATGAGTTCATACAATATGTAAAATGATAACCAGAGTGAGTGTTTTACCAAACTGAAATTCATCCAGCAAGTTTGCTATTTAATCTAGAAGAGAGCAATACTTGAACTAGCCAATAGGAACCACTGGAGAAAGCAGAAGTAAGAACAGCTCTAAACAGGGCATCCAGCCAATGTCATGGGCAGCAGATCTCCCACCCTGCAGTGACTGTCTTGCTTTATGACTCATCCAGCTCTGAAGTAATCTAACAATTATATGATTCATGGCAGTGTGATAGGAATCATGATTGATTTTGCATGTGCAGGTTTCTGACATGTACAAATAGAGAGGCCTATTTCATAGATAATTATTTGATGCCTACAGAAAGCCAAAGACATAATTCATAACACAAGCCACTTCTCTTTGTACAAAAGAATACTTTACACTATGTAAAAGCTGTGTAGAAAACCATATTTAACTTGCAATAAACTTTAAGTAAATAAAATGTTAACTCTGAACTAGAGAAATAACAAACTTATGTTTTCTGTAAGTTGTTCTCCTGACTACTGGAGTGAATTATTTTCAGCCATATCGTTTATGACTATTCACTTGCTTGGATTTAATTAGCAGTTTTACCAAGAAAATCACGAATTTTCAGGTTATGATGTGAAATAGTCCAGTACTGAATTATCAAATAGGTTTCATGAGTTTCAGCAGTCTATTTGAAAAAGGTCCATCAAATCACAATAAAGAAATCATATAACTTTACCTCACAGAATTCTTGAAAATTAAGTAATGTAATTCAACAGCCATATTGCAAAAAAAAAAAAGATTTGAAATTTTTTCTTTGTTTCTTCATTTGTTGGTTTTGTTGTGTTTTTTTTTAACTGTCTGTTCAGAAATTACTGATATGCCCAAGAAAGTCATGAACTTTTGATACGCAATTCACAACCATAAAAATCAATTGACATATTTGACCGACATTAGAAAATGCATGTTCAACACTACTACAGGACAAAGGAAAACACAACTTTATCTTTTTCCATGCTTACGAATGAACAGTCTCATTAGCAGTCAATACTAGAAATCAGAAAGCTTTTTCATGTGGAATCTCTTCCATTCTTCCCAGACTTGCTCTTCTCTGTGCTCCATAGACAATCATAACAAAACATCTTAAAACTTCAGATAAACAAGTTTTCGAAAATGTTCATGAATTTATGTCAACTTTATTAAACTATTTCAAGAACAATTCATATGATTGAACATTTACTATTTTTGTCAGACTATTATGATATATTATTTTGAAAGTCACTTTAATTAAGTATTGAGTCAAATGAAGGTTTAATTCAGTCTCAAATACAATTTTGCTTCTTCTTACTCTATAAGTATATAGTATACATATGACAGCTATATTTGTGTGTGCATATTAGCTCATGAAGCCAAGCCATAAATCAATTGTGTATAAATCACAACACATAAATACTTCACTGCTTTTTTTTTTGATTTTTTTCAGAAAAGCTGAAAAAGCAAAGGAACCCAAAACAAAGTTTGTCCTCTCCCATCAATGATATAGCTCACTATGGCAATCTCCACCCCATTCCTGTGGAACTCTAGGTATGTGTACATTTCAAACTAAAAAGATCAGTACTGGAAACAGCTCCAAATCCTTCCTGAAGAATTTCTAGTTCTCTCTTCTTTTACCCAGCAGCTTAATTTTTGTCTTAATAGCTAGTGTTAGTCAAACAGCATAAATAAAATAGGTAGATTAACTTCAGAGAAGCAAAAAAAGAAAAAGATGCAATAAGAATAAATTTTTCAAGTATCAAAAGTCACACAGGCACTGGCATAAAATCCACAGAATGTGAAATCATAGCTTAGTTACTGCACATAGCCACCTTTCTAGCTTTTATTCTAAACTGTCAGTACCCATTACAGCTTCAATTCATTTATTACCACACCTTACTTTCTTTCTGCCTGTAATCATATATAAAGAAAAACAAACTTCTGTTGCATTTACCACTGCTGCTGAGAACTTGAACGAAACTGTTTTTCATAGATATCAGACAAGCTTATTCCCTTACCATGTAGAGTTACACCGTGAACCACTTTTACATTTAGACCACTGGCCAACACATACTCTCATATATCTTGCTCTAAATTAATTAAACTGTTGTAAAACTACATAGACTAGCTGTGTTCTCATACACTTTAACCCAATTTTAGACTTACTCCTCTCTGAAACTGTAAGGTCAGATTAAGTTAAACCACCTTACATTCTAAGTAAATGTTTTGTAACCTACAGGGTAGTTTAAGAAATTGTGTTCCATGCTATTCATTTTCATTTATCTGCACAACTACTCTACATAAGTGATTTTATTTCCATGATTTCTCTTTAAATCCAATTTCATTTAATGATTTCCAGAGGTTTGTTTTTTTTTGTGTTTTTTTTTTCTTTCTCTCTTTTTGCTCAGAAAATCCAGTTGGTTCTTGTTAGTTTGCCACTGGCTAAATTATAAGACCTATCCACATCTGTCTTTATCACCAGCATCCATGTCCATAATACTGGCAGTTATACATGCACAGAATTTTGCAATGCCCTGCAGAAGGAACTTGTCCACTCTGATATCTTGAGGTTTCTTGATGGAAGAGTAGAGACATTCAGGAATGCATTGCTGCCTGTGCCAGCAAATGGTCAATGTCAATGAACTCTGAACCATACCAAGGAAAGAATGACCATCAGCAAAACTTAGTAAAGTGAAAGCCACAGACTGTACCATTTCTGCATCTAAAACTGGCTACGGTAAAGGAAGTCTAATAACTGCTAGATGTCATATCCATCATTTTATTCATCACCTTTCT
Source organism: Pezoporus wallicus (assembly GCF_028554395.1). Lineage (NCBI taxonomy): Eukaryota > Metazoa > Chordata > Aves > Psittaciformes > Psittacidae > Pezoporus > Pezoporus wallicus. Next base: position 5,674,047 of record NW_026635157.1, read on the forward strand.
CAGAACTTTTGGGAAAGCTGAAGAGTTGATGTCAGATGTTAGTGAAGGCACTGACATAGTTACAGCCTTAAAAGAAGGCAAGGCAAACGGTGAAGAGAGGAATAGTTATGCAACACAGCGAAAACTTTCCAGATTCTTTTCTGTCTGTAACCACTGAAACCTTCACTTCTTGGCCACTAATATTTTTTTCTTTTCCTTTCCCCTGAACTTCCACATATTTTAAAGGAGCTTTGGAGACGGAGACCGACAGCCCCTAAGCTCATCGAGGGAATTTGCAAACTCCAGGGTGCTCCACAGTTTTGAATACCTTGATGCATATTTTGTTAGTGAGGATTTTAATTAAACTCAGTAGCAGATAGTCTGAAGCAGCTGAGCCCCATAGCTGTTGTGTATAAGGGAAAAGCACTGAAAGAGTAGATGGATAATTATATTGAAATCAGGATTCATTTCAGGCTCCCATGTAATTATCCAGATCATCAAAACAGTCCCTCAAAAACAGGAAATCATTGTAATTCAGATGCATCTATATATTTTTTAAATTATAATATCAAGCTAAGACAATATTATATGTGCACAGTATAATTTTAAACCGCATACTTATCCCACAAACTTTTTCTTAAAATACAAACTCCTGAACAAAATAACCTCATCTTCCTCTGCGTCCAGAAGTATCTGAAAGCCTACCCAACCTCACAACTGCATAACAAGTGCTGGGTTTTTTTTAAAGCTGATCTTCCAGTTTCTGGAAAATTAAACAGAAAACAAAGGTGAGAAGACAAGAGATGAACGTATAACTCCACACTGCTGTCAAAGAAGGAAATAATATTAGAAGAGACTTTGTCAGCATTCTGTCATGATCTCATAAAAAATCCAGGGCAGGAGTAAAGAACCAGCTATGACACTGGATAGGTGTCATAGAAATCTGTAAAAGAATTGCAGAAGCTGGTATGTTCTTCAATAGAAGTAAATACTGATTATTTGGGGAGTATTCGGCTTCGGATGAGTGCAATGCGATAGCTTCAGAACTTCAATTAGGACTGAAACCTAAAAAAAAATCCCTTCTGTAAAATTCAGATTGGAATTTCTGTCAGGAATTACTATTTTATCACCTGCAACAACTTGTTTTTAAAATTAAAAAATAAAAAAAAAAAACAATTAAAGTCTTCAAAATGATTTGACTTTTTCTCTTCCTTACGCAAAAGTGCCTTTGAACTTATGAAAATACCTGTTCGCTCATCAATTCTAGCTCACTTTATGATGAGGTTAAGGTAGACAGGTATAATATTCATTTTATATCAGATCACCACAGTCAGCATCGTTTGGGTGGTGACCATGGTGGTAATCACCACAATAGACAGAACCTGCCTGTGTCATCAGAACTATGTCCCTGGCTACATGTCTGCTTGTCCCGCTGCAAAACATCTATACACCCTTGCCACCACTGTGAACACAACCATTATCTACTGCATCCAGACTATACTCATGCAGCTGGAGCCAAAGACTGTGTGGACTGCAGCTTTTTCTCTAGAAAGTTGGATTCTGCTGCCCTTTATACAATACAAAGCTTTCACAGAATGGAGGATTCAGAGCAGGGTTCCATACATCCAGTCACACTGCTCTACTCTTCCCTGCTTCACATTTCTTTTCCTCTTCTACAGCTTAGTGATTGCAAACAAAATCAATAATATTATTTTTCAAAAGTGCCTCAATTTTCTTGTGCTTATTCTCCTTCCACATTCCCAGTCTTTCTGCTCTTTGCTGGCACCTTCCTTTTTTTGTTCCCTTTACATCTGCTGTTCACCTCCTGGAGAGCTAGAGCACTTTCTTTCCCAGCCCCAGCTCTTCAATATGCCTTGAAAGGTTATGTTGTCATTCCCTTTTTATTAACTCACTCCCTATCCAAGGACCCTGCCTTCCCTGTGACCTCATCAGTCTGCTGGCCCTGGCTAGGTTGCCTATTCTCAGCACCTGGCAGTGAAGGCCTGACAAGGAGGATGTTAGTGGTCCTGGCATTTTTCCATTCCCTTGTTTTCATGCATCTCTGGGCAGAACTTTGCTAGGCAATGTCTGCTGGCTCCTTGGATGCTTTCGGGAAACAGTGAAATTGCTTGCTGGTGACCCTCCACTCACACTTGCCTATTTTTTAATATTTTTGCTCCTTTGAATCTCACACTCCTTCCCTGTTTTCATTTCTTGGCACATGTATTCATCTGAATCCCCAGTCTTTCTCCACAAACTTCCCCCATCCTTTCCTGGAGAGGAAGATTTTGTTGGACTGTTGTCTAAGTTGAATCCAATAAAGATTGTGGCTGTAAGAGAGGATATTTAAGGAAAGCATGCAAGCCTGGCTACTTCCTACTCTATTTTCTATATCTACTCCCCTATCATCCATAATTGTTTCATTAAGGATGCTGGAGGGTACATCCTTGCCTCTTTTTTTTTCAGTATGCTTTCACGTACCTGCTGTCCAGTAATTTATCTACTTCCTTTTTGCAGTTGTCTATACTATCTGCAACCACGTTCTCCTATTGCAAAATATTCCAGAACCTTACTACCAGCAAGCAGAGGCATGGTCTTTTATGTATTTTAAATTAAACTCCTATAATTTTCTTGAAGCACCACCTAGTTTTAGCAAGCTCTTGTACCAATGTTTCCTATTCCATGCTACCTTAATGATTTTGTAAACTTTACTCATACCTTAGCTCAGGCAGGAGAATCTCGGGCATTTTATTCTGTTCTCATAAGCCAGATATTCTGTCACTGACGTAATTTTAATTGTCCCTTTGCCTTCTCCACTTTGTCCTTCTTGAGATGCTAGAGACCAAAACAGCCCACCATGCTCAAGTTGTAAGAACATCAGTCATGTGTGGCAAACTGTCTCTCTGTCCTTTTTCCAGTAGCCTTACTGATGATGATAAGCACTGCTGAGTTTTCTTTTGTTACTATTTTTTTTTCACTATCACTGCATGCTAAGAAAGTTATCTCAGACAACTGGCAGTCCAAGATCTTGTTTTTGAGTTAAATACAATTTCCAAGTTCAGTTACAGAGAAAAGCAGCACACAATGGAAAGTTAAATTACTCTCTCTCTCTGTCACAGTAGTTGAACCAGACTAATATTTCAAAGTGTTTCTCTTCTTGGTTTTGTTGCTGTTATCAGACAACTTTAGTATCTTGTGTGTTAAATATCAGCTCTCCTAAAGGAAGCTCTCCTACTTATCCTGTAATCTGTTTACTGACTTAACTCTCTTGATATATTTTAAAGGATAAGTGAGCAGTTCTAGAAAGCTATAGCTTCATGGTCATGCTCATAAACTCAATTTACCAAAACATGACTCACTGCCTCCACAGCTGAGACCCTGGCTTAGAACCAGCTATGCTCATGGTTTGTAGATGCAAAGGGCAAAGCATCGCAAATCTAAAACAAATAGGTAACATAGTATCACAGTGACACAAAAGTATATTTAAAGAGAACATGTAATTTAAAATATCCTTTGAAATCCCACTCCTAACATAGCAAACTTGAGAACACTGTTTACACGCATTCTTTCAGAAAACCCTGCTGAACATACTGTAAGTGAAAGGATTTTTAAGATCTCATCCACGTCCAAAGCTGAGTAAAAAATTTAAATGCTTGAGCTTTTTCCTTGTGTCATGAGAACTGTCCTCCCTGACTAATAGCTCCTCTGGTATCATAATGAAGCCTTTCCTCATTGGGCCTATTTTAAACTATTTTTATTGCTTTCTGCTATGCACATTATGTTGGCTAGGTAACTCCCTAGCCAGTTTGTGTTCTCATTCAAAGCGACAGCCTACCAGTAAATAAAAATGTTCAATTACCAAATGAGATCTGAAACTGCAGCCCTATCACTTCAGACACCATTTAAAAAAAAACCTGTGGTGGGAAAACAGGAAGTAACACTGATTTGAGTTTCATTTTTGAGTAGCATTTGTTAATTAACTATTCCAAGCACATTAAGAGCCTGAGGGAACCTTCCATGTCTCAGTGGTAGAGAGGCAGTTAGTCAAAACTTTTTATTTATAACAGTCACAAGTTTATTCAAACCAGGAGCTCTGTGCCTGCTAGCAAGGGATTTGAGTAGCACCTGAAGTCACACTTCTATATCATGTCTTATAATAGTATCCTACATGATATACATAATAAAAAAGTTATTTAAAAAAAAAAACAAACCACAAACCAAACCCACAGTTTAACGAATTTTCCTTTAGTATAATAAACCAAGCTCCCTATGGGCTTTCCATACATACGTAAACAAAGCTCACAAGATTTAGTCTCTTAGATTCTCTCAACTGCTCAAATTAAGAAGATCTGTAGTAAACGTAACATAATAATCACAATGTTAGGTGGGGGAGGTTCAGATGAATAACATATATACTCTCATATTTTTAATGCTTCTTTCACATTCCTCCTACACCTTTTCTATTCTTCTGAAGTTGAAGTTCAGAGGTGTTTCTGCCTTAACTGCATTGCTTTCCTTGTATTACCAGCCTACTAGCTTGCATATAAATACAATGGTCCAAGCTCTTCCTGTCTCCTCAGCTGTCATTTGTTCCCTCTAGTCCTCACATGATTGCACCCCTAGATTCTGACCTTTGCATTACTTTTATTGGGACCTATTATTTTTTTTTTTACGTAATATTTTCAGTATTACCCCACATTTCCCTTAACAGTCTCTAAAATTTGTGTTCTGAACATCTGTAGGTTAGTAGACCATGGAATGGCTAGGAAAGTTAATTCAAATCATTGAAACTCCAAGTCCAGCATCTTGTTTGGTTTCAAATGCATTTTGAATGATAAAACAAGTAAGTAACCAGAAAATGTGTTGTGGTTTTCTCTCTACAGTAGCTGGAGCTGAAGTTACTTTGATATGCAAGTTGGGTTTGGAGATTGCTATCAGATACCCACCCTTTATAAAACTGTCAGTCACACAGTTAAGATCATGTCTGCTTAATACAACAGTAATACTGGAGTAATTTTACCTACTGATTTTTGAATAATTTTTTATTCAAAAGTAGACAAGAAAACTTGGGCTGTACACTGCCTCAGTTACTCAGCACTCAGCTCAGCACTAGCACAGCTGCAAGCAAAACCAGCATCAGTATTGACAGACAGTAAGAGTCTGAAAAGCAAATACAAGAACAATTTGCACACAGTGTAGCGGTCACTCTCTTTATCTGTGTCCTGGGTTCAGCAGTAGCAGTCATGTTTCTCCTTCTTGGTAGCTGGTGCAGTGCAGTGTTTTGACTTTCGGCCTGGGAACAGAACTGATAGCGATGTTTTGGTTTGGCCAAGGACTTTGTGAGCCTCATGCTCTGCCAGGGAGGAGGGGAAGCCAGGAGGAAGCAGAGACAGGACACCTGACCCAAACTGACCAAAGAGGTATTCCATACCACAGCACGTCATGCCCAGGATGTAACTGGGAGTTAGCTGGAAGGGCTGGGGGACTGCAGGGTTGGAGGAGGTATGGGTCAGTGCTTGGTCGGGCCTGGGGGGTGAGTTATTGGTTGGCTGGTGGTGAGGTGTTGTATTTTCTTCCCTTGTTTTTTCCTTTATCATTATTATCATTGGTGGTAGCAGTAGTGATTTGTGTTATACCTTAGTTACTAAACTGTTCTTATCTCAACCTGTGGGAGTTGCATTCTTTTTGACTTTCCGTCCCTCCGGGAGCAGGGGGAGGGCAAGAAGTGGGGGGAAGTGAGTGAACGAATTGCCTGACCGGGTTTAAACCACGACAAGCTGCCATCTTTAAAATAAAATTTAGAAAAATTACTTTTTAGCTAGAAAGGTGACAGCTCACATACTGCTTTTCTGCTTCATGGCTTTATATACATTTTAAAACTATCTGCTTCCTCTTCGTGACAACTAACAAGAATTGACCGTTTTTATGTTTTGTGGTAAGGTTTTTAAGTATTCCAACTTCCATTGCTTTCCCTCTCAAACAAATCCTATGAATTTTAAGCAGCAAATATGTAGCTACAGCTTGATACCACTGTGGCTGTTAAATCTTGTTTTGATAAGAAAAAAATTCGGAACCAAGTGAAATTCCTGCCTTCTTGGTGTTCAGATGTCCTTGCTGTGGACTGAGGCAAACATTCTTTTATTTTTGTTCCAACCTCTGTTGACTCTCCCTTGCATTCCTTTCCCCTATTTTTCCCAGTTCTGAGAATAATTAGCAACACCCATTGGTGATAGCAGGGCTGCAGCAACCTAACAGTGATATCTTGCCAACACCAGCTGTGCTTCAGTATTTATTTATTAAGATCACACTATTTACACAGGACAAACTTGCTGAGATGGCAAAGAGATGAATACAGTTGCAGCAGCTGAATTTCAGCTTGACTTTTGAAAGGAAATAAAACCCACACTGGGTAATATTTATCTCTAAGAAGAGGAAATCCAAGCCACTTTCAAATTAAGTTTTGCTGGCTCTTGAGTTTAGTCTATAGGTGATGGAAAGGAATCTTGTAATACAGGGTGTAGCAGGATGAAACTTCTCTGTGTACCCCATTTAAACAGTTGACTGTAAACACACTGGACATGTAGGAAAAGGATGCAGCATTGAGGCAGACATTCTGTTCGCACTGCTAGGGCCAAGTTGTGATTGGGCAAGCCAGAGGCTGGCTTTGTAAATCATGATACACTTGAATTTTCACATCTGCTTGTCAGATCTGTTGAGCTACATGAAAACTAATGCCAGCAAGACTGCTGCTTTCTAGTTCATCTTAGGTGGAAAAAAAACATTAGGGAGGCTTATGACTTAATGTGTGTATGCTTTACATTTGAGTGAATGCGAATCTAATTTAAAGGGCTAGGCTCTTCTTTAAGAGGTCTTTGTGAGGAGGGCTGCTAAAGTGCAACATAAATTAACACTAGAAGACACTGTATACTTGGAAGATTCCTGGATGTTTTATCCATTTTATTTCATTATCACTGATTTGATTATTATTTTATATGATCCAGAAGTGATCACAGCTCCCTTAGATCTAAGAATAAAGGAGCTACCACTGAAATATAAGCCCAAAATGAAGTATTCAGGAAAGGTTTTGTTAAACCCTTCATAGTATACATCGGAGGAGTCCCTTAGTCATTTCAAAAATAATGCATTTCAAGGAAAAAGGTGAACCCAGGAAGTATTTTTCTAGGAAGTGCATAAGCCAAAGAAGAGGTGTCTTTGGAGAAGTCTTAAAATTTTAAGTTGAAAAAAATAATGTACTTCTTAATTCAAATTTGTAGCAATTGTTTTGTAGCCTTTAATTGATTAAAGCAGGAAAATCTTCTGTATAATTTTGCGAATACTTTAAAAAGCGATAAATACCACTAGGAGAATCAAGAGTAAGAAGCTAAGGAAAACTCTTCAGCTGTGAAAACGGGAGAGCATTTACACGATACTGTCCCACACTGGGATTGCAGACTTTTCACCACCTCACTGAAACAAAATATAAAGTGACCTCCTTGCATATGAAGACAAAGCTTTACCTAAAAGGCTTTACCTAAAAAAGTAATGCATCATTGGGTCATAAGCACCTCAATAGAAGAATGGTTTGAATCTTTTGCTTTGGCCCTTTCTAATTTTTTGAGTGCTGAGTCATATAACCTGAACGACTTATAAATATATTCACGTGAGACTTGTATGAGAGGCATGCCATAAAGTCAAAACTGTATAGACCTCACCTCCAGCTAACAATGGTTTATCTTCATGCAACTATTTTGCATGCATTTTTAAATCTTCTCAGGATATATATACATATATATATATTATTTTTTTTTCCCAAAGTAGGCAGCTTCTCTGATTTTAATCAGTATTGAGTGATTAGCAGTTGTGAAGATACATGCAAGAAACATTCTTAAGTATGGTTCATTTGACCTCTCCAGCTATGTTAAGGATGATGTTATTTTTTATGAGCCGTGAATACAGAATCATTGACTGCTAGGAGGTAGCTATAAAACCTGAAGTACATGATCAAAAGTAGTTACCCTTAGTAACTGTTTTCTGGTCTGCATAAAATAAATTGACCTTATATCCCTTTTTCATTAGCTAGCATCAATACCACAATAGCATCATTAGGGAATGTCAGGCACTTTTCAGTTTAACAACAGCCTCAATATTGAAGAAAAATGATGGCATGAAATGCTGACTTGTCTCTTCTCCCACAGGTACCAAAGATTCTGACTTGGTGGTCAGGTAAAACGCCAATGTTTTCTGCGGTGGGAATGAACACATACCTGTTTTTTGGACTAAGCTTTCTTTCTGAACAGTTATAAAAGTCATAATTGTGTAAGAAAACCTCTCTACTCATTTCATCTCCCCCTTCACCCAACCTGATCGCCTGTACAAAACAACATGCCCACGGCAGGAGGGTTGGAACTGCATGATCTTAAGGTCCTTTCCAGCCCTAACTATTCAATGATTCTATGAGTCTATGATTCTATCTTGTTTCCAAACCGTTTTACAGAGATTGTTCCCTGTCTTGGGATTCAACAACCTGTGAGCAATCTATATATTTATATATAGATAGATACAATGTAGCTATATTAAAATACAAATAATACATATAATTGGTGGTTTCCACATAAAAAAATATTGTTATTTATGGACATCTAATCCAATCTTTCCTAACCAAGGCTGGACTGTTAAAAGCCTTTTACCCCGTGGTAGTTCCTTGAGGGTTACATACAAGAATTTAGGACATTTATCTAATGCTTTTCCTGACTAGATCTTGATATTATAAATGTCTTTTTGCAGACACCAGAGTTAAAGGACTTGCTAAAACTACCCAGCAGGTCAGTTGACAGTCTGGGGATGAGCAGGGCCTCCTTGCTCCTGCCTGAGATCTAGCATCATCTGAAAACTTTATGGCGTGTCTACACAGACCTAGAGGGCATGGCACACGTCTTGTGGAGGATCCACACCTTCTGAAGGTGGAGGCTTCATGGCCTGACCTAGGGCTTCTAAAATGACACTGATCACTAAGCTTAAGCAACTTAATACTTGGGTTTGAGATCAGGACATCTCAATGTAGAAGTCTTCATGCAAGTGAGGCATTCTGGCTATTCATTTAGTTCAGGACTGACTGGATCACTCTCTGTGCTCTGAAATGATCAGCTCTCACTTTGCTACAAAAAAGGTTAAAAGACTGTTAAGACAGTGTCAAGGTCCAACTGGAGAAAAACCCAGTGTCAGAAATAATTCATTCGTGATCACCAAAGTGAAATTAAGATGCAAAAAGGTCAAGTACCATAATCAATCAGTTTATTATAAAAAGACAATTATTATATATAAAAAAAAGTGGTAGGACAGACCAGAAAAAATAAATTAAGCAAGATTTTGAAGTGCAGGGAGATAGTCACCACTGTGAACCCAGTGGCATCCCAAAGGTCTGTAATTGTAGCCTTTAATGTTGGGTGTCCTCCAGGGTTGTAGTTGTCATTAGAGGTGGGTGGTCACACTGGTAATTGCCTATTTTCCCCTTTTATTATGTGTTGGGGGAGTACCTCTATTCTTAATGCCAGTACTGCACATTCCTGGTGGATCACCTGAATCCAGTTTCACTGGTCTTGCAGCCAGCGCTTCCTGTAGCCATCCTTGAGATAATGAGCAGCAGTTCCTCACACTAATTCTTGCGATAGTGGACGGAGGAGTATTAGCTCAGCTCCTCAGACCCATCTTTGAGTTGGTGGACCTCAGGGTCTTACAGCAATCTGTGAGGCAATGGATGGTGGAGTCTGATTTCAGTTCAGTCTCTCACAGACAGACACCTCCTTGTAGATGCATACATGAGAAGATATGTAGTCACTTTCCTTTTGTGTGAATCCCAAATTAGATATAGTGATATCTGTGGTTCTTCCTTTACATGAACACATACGCAAATGATCTTGATGCAATATCTGTGTAAAGAATAGGAAAGAAAGGGGATTTTAAATAGAAGACAAGCTATGAAATGTTTATGTTACAGTATGTTATAAAACGTTAAAGTAAGTAAGACACCATATTTGAGTGTGTTTTTACACGTATATTATTTAGTGTTGAATGAACAATGTGCATATTTAAGAGGCATGACATTCAAAAAAAACCAAGTAGCTATGGGAACATTGTACCAAATTGTGCTTGTCCTTTTATTAAATATGGCCAGTTACCCATCACTCAAGAGAAAATAAATGAAAAACAAAAAGCAAAAACCTGTCTGGATTATTTTAAACAGCTTTTAAACTATTTATTACAAATAAAAATATACATTCAAACAATTTCACTGGCACTATTGCTATCTCAGAATGCATATATTTTTCTTCTCTTGCATGCATACAGCTTGTTACTATTCATCCATTTATAATTTTTTCTTAATGATACAAATTTTTTCCCTGGCATAGGCATAATAGCACACTGGTTTAGAAAATGTTACTTGAGGAATAATACATAAACATACAACCAAGATTACCAGAACAAACAATTTCTTAACTTTAAGTGTAAAAGAACATGTGTACACTGACCCTAAGTTTTTACTTTTGCATAAAAACAAAAGATTTTCTGACTATTATGAATTAAGAAAGCATAGAGTGAAAGTCATCATGTAACCCTAATTTTAGTGTATTTTTGTGCTTTCCATGACAGTGTGTGCATTAGCTGAGTAAGTGATAATGCATGAGATTTTTTTTTAATAAAAATTTGAATATAAACCAAAATAGCTCTTACTGTTAGCAAGAATCCAACAATGTAAAATAAACAGTCATAATGTCATAAAGGCGCTAGGATGTTAATTAACCCTCGGGCAAATTTTTCCCTTTTGACATTGAGGAGATCATAAAATTGCTTAAATATATTCTTAATTAGAAGTCATATGCAAAACATCTGTCTTGGTACATGTTTACTTCTGCAATATTGCGCTCACATTAGATGATGTTCTTGAAGACCTTGTAGAGCTTAATAAGGACAAAACAGAGGAACAGAGCTGTTATAAAGGCTAAAGGACTCATTTAGAAATTGCAATAAAAGTTAACACAACTTTAAGATAGAAGACGTGTAATGAAAATTATATAGAAAAATCTAAAACATTAATTCTTAGAACACTTACTTTTTTTTTATCTAATCAGTGAAATAGCTTTAAGCCCAGTTATTCAACATTTATTAACATGTACCCCACACTCCTAAGTACACAGGACTGTGACTTTGGAGACATAAGATGAAAGTTTTTTGGAAGAGTAGAGATGTAGCATAACTATAGGGTCTGGAAGGACAACTGCAAATGCTCAGTGACATAATTTCTAAGAGATGTTCTTCTTTTTGCCATGAGGTAGTGAAATGATATGTCATTATTACGAGAACAGGATTAAGCACACTCTATTTCAAAGTCACACATCAGTTTTCACAGTGTTTTAACCTATGGGATTATAAATGAATGACAATTAATAGTGAAAGAAATAAATGCTACCTACAAGGAAGTTTTCTGTTTCAGTGAAACCTATGTACAGGAAATTGACTTGAAAACCAGAAGTGGAGGTTTAAGGACTGAAGGGAATGAATTGTGTATTTTCTTCTTCCCTCCTTCCTAAGAATGATGAATAGTTATAGTTCCATCTATGTCTATACACATGCAAAAGCAATAATAGAAGACAACTACATGCAACAATGAATGGGAAGTGTTTGTCTTAAAATAATGATCAATAGAGATGATCTCCTGTCAGTGTGTTGGAAAGACCATTAGATAAAGGAAAAAACACACATACACACAAAAAAAAAACAAACAAAGACAAAACACAACAGACATAGGAAGAAATAAAAGCAAGGATCATTCTATGCAATAGTTCAATTATTTTCAGCCACATCAGAAACTAAGCTTCAAGTTTAGTGAATATAGAAGATTTTCTGTTTAAATCAGTGAGCATGAAACCACTTTGAAACTACAGTGCTTTTATTGTTCTTTGACTACATTAAATTAATGTACTTTCACATTGCTTTTCACATTTTAATGTGCTTTTCACATACATCAACTATGATTAGAGAATAGATAAACACTGTTTCACATAGCCGCAGAGTAAGATTTCTTAACTTAAAAGTATATACAATTTAGACAACAGAAAATAGATTGGATAGCTATTAAACTAATTATGCATTTCACTGATGCAGTTAATTTAATCTTAATAAAACAATAACAGTAAGATATGTATTAATCAACAGATCACTTTATGTGTTTCTGTAAGTGTATACAGAATTAGAAAAATTCACACAATAGGCATTAACATAACACAAATAATAAATATACCTTTATGAGATTGAAATACAAAGTCTAACAAGCACTAAGCAGACACTAGATGAAATAGTGACCTTCGGAAATTAATTTGGGATTTTTCATGGCCACTGGTGAGGTCAAGGCAAATCATTATTTAACAAACTGGTTTTATATTAATATTTAAAAATATGTCTACAAATAATTTTAAATTCCATTATTTCCAACAGCATCTCTCAAAAAAACTCTTAATAAGCAATATAATAAGCTTAAAAGCTTATTTTTTGTATACGATAATAACTTACTTTACAGATGTGAAATCAAATAAGAAAAGCTAAACTTGCTACCATAATTCCCACAGCGTGCCTATTGCAAGCTTTCACACACTTCTACAGTACTGTGGGATTTAGAATCAGCAATATTACGAAACAATCACTCTCACAGGATGTTTCAATATCAAATGTCTATGTTTAGCCATTTTCTCTTTTATACGATATTTTAGAGATTAAAATCACTTATAAGATATTCACCTATAAATAGTTATTTTTCATTGTTGCCATAGTGCTGAATGCAACCAACTCATTAAACAACAAATAAGAATAAATACAAAAATTTGTTTTTTAACTCTGGGATCTACATCACATTACAGGTAAAATTCAACCTTGGTAGGCCAGACCTTTGATTGGATGTATGTCTGGCATATATCCACATTTGACGGTTGCTTTACCAATTAAATATAAAAATCAACTAAAACCAATCAAGTCTGAGACTGAATAACTAGACCTAGGTGACCTTAAATGAAATAAATCCATGTTAAGTGCTGCATCAGCATTTAAATGCTGTCTCAGCTGCTGATGTACTCACCTGTGGTGTGGGATCTAGGTTTCAGTCCATTTAGATCTGGTGAGTGCTCTAGATGGACACAATTAATGTTAGCTGTTGCACTGTCAATGTATCCTATTGTAAGTACCCTTTGAAAAGCAGGGAATGAGTGAATGCTCTTCAGAGCATAATAATTTTTTTCTTTAAGTATCTGCTAATGGGTACCAACAAATGTACAAACAAAAAACAAATTAAAGTTCAATAGAAAAGCTCAGTGGTATCTTTACTAACAGCAAGGTATTAAAGATTAAAATACCCAGTATTTCTATTATTTCGACATTTTCCGCAACATTTTACATTTTAGTTACATGAAAACTTAGTTGGTTAAAAGGAGATTCACAGAGAATTAAAGAACAATTGGCTATTAACCATGGCTCTTCATTTTATTCTACCATCTATGACATAAAAATCTAATTTACAGAAATCTTAAAACTAGACAACTGGGGCATGACTATAAGACAAAAGATAAATGTAAAACTAAGGTCTTTTCAACTTGTAAGTGTAAAGACACTGTAAGTATTATTTAGTAGTTTCTCTACTATTAATAGAAAAAAAATAAGATCTTATGAAGCACACAAGGAGAAAGTTGGTATTGCATTATATTGAGCTGAAAGGCTGCATTTAGTTAACGTAAACCAAATTTATTATATTTTAAACAGCCTATTAAGATTAAAGGGGATTTAATTGGATCTTTGCTACCTGGTAGCTACCTCTTAGGCAGTGGTTTATCAGGTTTATCCGCTTAAGGTACCTCTATGTGGTGATTAGCTGCTTCAGAAGAGTTGCTTGGTGGAAGTAAAAATCTTGTTGCAAATTCCTCTGTGAACCCAAATATTGATCAAAACAATGAAAGCACATGGCATGGGTCAAGAGCTGTGTTGTCTGATCTGTCTGGATTTCCCACGTGAGAGGGCAAGCCTTTCTTTAAGCAGAGAAAAAACAAAACAGTTTTATGAAACAAAACCAAAACAGACAATGCTGCCACAAGATTTTATTTTATAAACAAATGGAAAAGAACTAAAAATAGAGGAAGGATGGTTTTGTGAGTGGTGAGAAAGGCCTGAAAAGCTGCATTCTGCATCTCCTTCTGATTCCCCCTGTGGTGACAAGTAAACTACTTCCATTGTTTTTTCCAGGTACTCACTTGTGCACTTCTTTCCTTTCCTAGTCCCTGTTTGCAGAACAACATAGATACTGTCTACCAATAGATGGTCCCCCTACTGACAGAGTGTAGATATTTCTATATGAGCTGATTATCTACACTCCCTTTGGAGTCAATTACAAGGAAAAGTCTCCCAGGTTTGTCTGAACCCGAGCTATATCTCTAAAAAGCAATGGATGAATTGGCTGAACCAGCTCCATTTTACGAAATAAGGACAAAATTACTACACTTCTCAGGAGTGTTATGAAGACATCAAGTGATACATAAAGTATATAATGTCACCTAATTCCTGTGTAAAATACTTAATCAGTTGATTTCAACCTCTTAAAAAACAAAGCCTGTGTTTTTCCTTTCTGTTTTCTCTGGGAAAACTGAACTTGGACAAGAGAAAATGTATACCGAAGACAGGGACCCAGCCAGGCTCAGCAGCTTGGACTGTCCTTTTGACCAGCTAACACTGACAGTTTCTGAGAAGATGCCAGATGAGGGTTTGCAGAGAAAATATTTCTGGCAAGTGTGCCCCTAGTTTTACTTTGAACAGCACATTCTGGGGAAAACTCCTCTTCTAAACTCCGTGTGAGATTGCCAGTACTTTTTTTTTTCTTAAAGAATAACTGATCCCCTCTCTGATTATTCAGACTTCACAGAGGTAAGATGTACTAGAAAGTACTTTGCAAGAAAATTTTGATCTTCCCGTAATCTTGATACTCTCAATCAGAGAAAGATGAACTTTAGCTGTTGCTAAAAATAAAGTATATGAAAAAATCTGTTTCAGCTGACAATACTCAAGATTCCCTGTATTCCTAGAAAAAAGAGTATGAGTGCACTGGGAAAAACTTAAAGGTCATTTTTTCTGTATCAGATAATGTTAGAACTAAGAAAATAAACGGAATGTTCTTGGCTGAAATGAGTCAGATCATTTTCAAGCATGCAGTATAAGCCATTAAGATTTGGTTCTGGCACATGGTCACTCAGTAGAATAATGAGTTTTACCAAAAAGAATATTTAACTGCCTAACCTGCATTATGCTACATAATAACATTGTAAGCCTTCTTAGTGCACTCTTTCCCTAAAGTGTTTCATCCATTGTGTCAAATTCTGCTATTCTTTTCGCCCATACTATAATGGTTTAGGCAACATGGCTTCACTAACCCCACTAAAAGTGCAGTCTAACCCAATTCTGTGCCCTGATATAATAGGCTTAGAGACTGATTCTGAACAGACTAGTTCCTATCTCAACGTTCTGTGCTGCAACCAGCTGTATTGGCATCAGTGAAACTCTTCAGAGTGTACAAACAGTGTACACATGCATTAATCTTTGCAGAACTAGAGGCCTAAACTCTGTATGAATGAAAAAGGCCAGGACTGTATGCTATAAAGCAATATTTTACAAAGGACAACATTATGACACGGCAAATAGAGATGTGTGATTCTTACAAATATTTTTATAAATTTTTTTGAAGTTGAGTTTTTATTCTTTTTTACAGCAGAATGTATCTGTGAAAGCTGTATTTTTCTTTTTATATTGTAAGGAAAGGTGTAATTTCATACATTTTTCTCTAAAAAATAATTCTGTTTTTTTTTTTGTTAGGAATGTAATGGAAGATTGCAACAAATTAAAATATACCTTCAGCATTTTTTTTTAGTTGCTTCAGATTGAAGTATGACTATTTTATACATAAATAAATATTCTGGTTTACAGCAAAATTTCTAAAGGTAGAAGCAGAGTTCATTGGATAGTTTTTCATTGTCTGTTATTTCCAACTCGGGCTATAGACAAATCAAGATGAAACATTGATCCTAAAAAGTTACTGTACATATCTTAAGTTCAGAAATCAACAGAGATGTAGGTACCTTAGCCTGACCTTTAATTCTAAGGAAGTGAAGACTGAACAAGTCTTATGACTTTTTCCACTGAAATCTTGTCACTAATAAAGATTTGGAAGGTGTGGTGAATCTCTCATTTATAACACACGTTTTGCTCTGAGTACCAATATCACAGAATTTTATTTTAGCAGAAAGACACATAGTTGGTTCCAGGCTATTCCAGACTGAGACTAATATGTTTCACCTGCCTTCAGCTGGGGTTTCAAGACCTATTGTTTGCATGTAACTGTCCTACACAAGTCCTTTTCCCCTAGATGCCATTAAAGCAGCTTGTTGAGCTGACTAAAGGCTGTTGTATTGAGAGGCTGTCTTTCTCATTCTTGACACAATAGAGCATATATGGATTGTAGCAGAAAGCAAAGTTAATTATATCAGATGAGTACAAATCAAAGGTTGTTTCAACATTCTGTTATAAGGCAGATGACTAGTGGTCTTTGGTTGATACATACCAAAATAGAACAAGTGAATATTTCATATTACCTGAATTTTATTTAAAGAAAACTATTAAGAGAATGAATTGATGAATTTAAGATAGCTGATTAACAGGCAATACTAAAACCATATATGCTTGTCCTTGATTTTGCTGCTTGTAGCTTTCACGAGGCTGATGAACTTCTCTAACTTGGTTGAAAATGTACATGGAAGAAGCAAAGTTACACATCAATATCTGAAACTCGCAAGAGGAGGAGTGTGGGGTACTCAGGGAGCTGAAAGAAACAAGCTAAACAAGCAGAAAATTGCATGTGGTTTTTGGTTTCCTGAAGAAGTACTTTTATAGGGCTGGGTTCAACAGAAGTATGAGAAAGAATATTGTTATGAGCAGCCCTGCCTAGACAGGAGTGGTGAATGCCTGGCTTACGCTATAAACAAGTGGCCATTTCAGGAGTATCTTCCATCCTTGCTTTTCCCAAGGAAAGGACCCAGAACAGAAAGATTCAGTTGCTGAGCAGAATTCTTAATGCAGGATTCTCTGTAGGGTCCTTCTTTGCTTTGAGTTGTCTGTGCTATAAGGAAAAGAGCAACTGTCATTTTTATTACCTGATTCTGAGTGCTGATGCATATTTTCAGCTTGTTTCAGCACATTTTTGCCTGCATAAAGTGGAGTTCTAATAAAAAGTCCAGAAGACCACAGATGTGGAAAGTAAATTAGAGAAATAATGTAGCTGCACTTAAGTATTTATTAAAAAAATTATCCTTGCGTTTCGTGACATAGAATATTCAGGCTGAACTGAAGAGTATTTTTAATAACAACTGAGAAGTCTAGCTGAATGTCTTGCACTCAGATTAAGTTAACTGTTAGATACCTAACATTAGATACCTAATACTGGATACTTGTTCTTAGTACCTACAGGTGCAAGATACATACAAGATATTCCAGAGGGGTGTGTTTTGACTTCATTTTCTTTCCTCAGTTCTCATTGTTCACACTGGATTTAGATATTGGATATATTAAAAAATAAAGTAAAACTTTTGCCCTCAGAATATTGCAATGTTCATAAAATTATTAAAAAAAGTCTTGCATGAAGTAATTGCCATGTGAAATATTACTGATTTTGATAATATTTCTTACAAATGGGTACTTGATAACTCATACAGTTAGATGCCTAAGAGAACGCTTCCGGTCTAAAAATTGTGAAAGCCCTGGAAAGGAACTCATGATGGTCTTGGTGTTTAAATTTTCAGACTACTGTTCAAGAACCAGTATTTCTTTAGCTGCCCTCTTTTAAAAAAATTTTATAAATCAGCTCCACAAATGCCACCTTTAATGGCTCTGCTAAAATTTCAAGTTAGCCCTCCATCATATCCAATAAAAATGGTGCCTGTAACACACAAGTTTTCTGATAACTGTGACATATAAATTGCCTGCAGAAGGAAGTCAGAAGAGTATATCTTGAACTCAACTCATTTGTCAAAAGCTTAAAGATAAATTCTGGCCACAGTGTTATAGGAATGTTTTTGAAAAACCTGTTTTGGACTGTTAGTAAAGGACAGCTATTGAAGAGATAAAAGCACCAGCTTGGAAAATGAGAACTCCTTTAAATTTCACTTAATGGAGCCTATTTCTGAGTAGTTACACACCATGAAGTTTTGATTTTGCTATTTAAAAACTTTAAGATGAAAAGAACAGCAAGAAAAGAAAGGTTAGAATTGATACAGCAAGTTTATCTTTTCAGATAATACAGGAAAATGACAGTAATAATAACCCCATAGATTATTTGCATAGTGTTCCATGAAATGACAAACCAGGTGGGGAACCTCAACAAAATATTTTGAGGGCAGAATATAGAACAGGGACGAATTTAATATATTTATAAATATTTAAGGAATTCTTAATAAATGTTGTAGTTGTCGTTTTATTAGGAGGAAAAAGAAGGAAATATCTAGATCACTAAACCACAAACATACACATCTACTTAAGACTTCCTAAAGATTAATTAGTTTCTGTGAGGAAGAGGCTGATTTTCCCAAATAGAGAACGCACTTGCACACAGGCCTACTCAATAACCATGAGTAAGACTTGATGTGATTGTTACGTATAACAGTATGGAATGAATCATAAAATCACAGAATCACAGAAAAGACCTTTAAGATAATCAAGTTCTTTACCCCGGGCCTGCCAAGTGCACCACTAAATCATGTCGCTAAAGGCCTGCTCTATATGGTTTTTAAATAATTCCAGGGAGAGTGATTCCACCACTTCCCTGGGAAGCCTGTTCCAAGAAAATAAACATTTTCAGTGATGGGGATAATCTGTCTCAGGCCATGACAAGTAGTTCTAGTGGTCAATTATTTCTGCTGCAGAAAATGTCCTCCTTGCTTCTTGTTACTGAACACATCTAGTGTCTTTTTCCAGCTCATTGGCTCTTGGTATGTTGTTTAGGTTTTTTTTTCTGTATAGATACATATAAACTAGCATTATTCTTAGTTATTTTGGTAAAATTATCCTTTGGTTGTTTTTTTTTCTTTTTCAATAAGATAATTTTTTTTTTTTTAAGAAAAAGGTCTTTTGCCTTTCTTAAATACATTTCATGGTGCTTTTCTAAATTCTATTCAATATTTCAATGCATTCCTCATAGCAATAGAAGGCAGGAACAAAGAATTCCAGAAGTATTTATGTCATTATCAAGATTACAAGAAATACAGTCTCTCTTTTCCTACTCTCATCGTCATATGCATCAGGATTATATTATTCCTTTTGATGCCATTTTGGTATCATTACTTTTTCTGTTAATATTTTACTAAATAAACTTCTTGAAGAATCGTGAACTTCGTCTTTTGTTGCTACATATAGGGCCTTATAAATTAATAATATATATAGCTTTTACCAGGGTAACAAACTGATCTAGATCACAACTACTGACAGCTTCTCCCGTGCTTGTATTGGTTGCACCTGTATTGGCAGCAATTCAGTACCATTTTACTTTACTTTATCCATATAAAAGTCAGAGCACAATTTCATGAATTATTCCCTTTGGGAGCTATTGAAGTGCAATCACTTGATTATGGCTCTCTGTTTATACTTATACTTTAAAAAGAGGTAGCTTTTAATCAATTTGTTCACTGAAATTCCCATTTTAATTTTATTTTCTAAAATCTAATTTTTAATAAATGCTCATGCTATATTGAAAAAAATAAAACATAAAGAAGATACAGCTAAAAATTATCTAGAAAGAAATTAGGATGTGTTAGTTTCTCAGTGTCTTCTAATTTTCATACCAAACAAATTATGTGTACATGGCAGGGGGAGGGAAGAGTAACAAGAGGCTAACTTTCAGTTGGACAATAATGGCAATGGCATCTTTGCAGTATTTGTCCATTAACCAGAAATGAGCTGTATATTTTTGGTTTTTAAATGAAGAATGCAAAGTAGATGCAAAAATGGAAATAAAACATGATTCACAGTTTCAGGCTGTATGACCTTTTTTTTTTACTTTTTTGAAGCGTTCTAAAAGAGATTTTTAAAATTGCTCAAAAAATTTCTTCTAGAAATTCTGAAAAAGGGAGTAATTTCCCATTAGGAATCCTTCTGGTTTTTTCTTCTTTTTTTTTTTTTTGTTTAGAGAAGAAATATAAAGCCATGATTAAGAAATTCTTCTTTGTTTAAATTGTCCTCGTTTACAGCATTTTGAGTAACCATTATGTTATTTTGGTTTCGTTCAATCATAGCTATCAGTTTAGCACTGGTTTATCATCCTAATGCTTTTAATATTAGCTTTCAGATATTATGAATGTCTAAAAGCAAAGACTAGAAATCCAAAACTCCTTGGAAGCAGAGATGTCAACTACACTTCTGCAGAGCAACTAAACACTATGCAGACAATGCAACTGAAAAATACTCATCGGGGGTTTGATGAATCATGGACATGAATTTTGGGGTCATTAACTGCTGGCAGGTGTAAATACAGCAAATACATATTTGAAGATTCCGTGTGTTAGGTAATCTTGAGGGAGATAATAGATGTTTTAATAAAATCTAACTTGGATTTTGAGTATCCAGGTCATTAGATGACTTCTGATTATTGTTCAGAATACACTTCTACATAGAAGCCTCATAGAGCAAACCAAGTTTTCCACATAGTCACAGAGAATTTATGCTACTGCCTTTTATGAAATGCTGGGACACTACTGTCCCCCAATTTACAACTATAACAATAGAACACACTGTTTCCATGGAAACCAAAGAATTTCAAATAAGGGTGAAAAGTAGGCTGCAACATAATTCTGCCCCTTCTTATGATCAGAATAAAAAAAGAAAAAAAGTAAGTAGACATGCAGGATGACCAAAATACTTTATCCCCTCTTCCCATTTCTGGGAAGTGTCATAGAGTGCATGAATGGCAGTTGTAAGAGCAACCCACACAAAGAGAAAATAAAACCTGATAGGGTCATGCTCTGTCATAAACTTCCTATATATATGGGTTTGCAGTATGTTAACAATCATCAAAAAAGCAATTAAAATAAATAAATCAATACCTTTACTTATAAACTACTGAGAAGGCTTCCTTGCAGTGCCTATTGCAGTTTGCGCTACATTTGATATGACATATCCTTGGCAATATTCCTGAAGTCTGAAACATTTCAACGTTCTTCCTGACTGCCAGTGTAAAATGCTGTTGGAGGCGTAACATTTGTATGCTCAAACTCCAAAGAAACTTTGAAATTATTAGCTTCAAATTAGTATCCTATGTGGGGAACAAAAATTAAGAACAAGTATCTAACCACTTTTAGTTCCAGTACATCTTTTTCACTCAGCAAAAATTCATACATAGCAACTCTAAAAAATGAAACAGGATAAATTAATTTCCAGAAAGAACATTTTTTTATGACCGTGAAAAAAAAAACAAGGTAAAAAAAATAAGTAAGCATTGCATTCTGTTGCTGTTTTAAAAAGCCACGTTTCTAACCATCTTCTGCTAATTAGGATAACAAAACCATTGTCAATCTGCAGCTGCCATTTCTGAATTTCCAGAGTTCTCAAAGAGTTTTTACTAATGTATGGAACACTGCAGGTTCCTGTAACATAGGACCTCTTTGGTGAGAAGCCAAACACATTTGTTTGTGTGTCTTTAAATTGGTCCTGTTAGAATTTCAATGTTTTATACTTTAAATACAGAATTTTAATTGGACAACTGAATATGTACTCCCAAATATTTTGGACCTTCAAAGCATACAGATCAGAAGTCAGGAAAAAAAATGTTCAGTGCCCTTTGCTACTGCTGTGGAACCCCAATTCAGCATTATCCTCCGTAAAGAATTCATATTTATCTGTACGTACAAAGCAGTACTGCTTAAACAGTTTCATGGAACTAATGCCATGCTGTAAAACCTTAGCAGCATCTCAAGCTGCTAACACAGACTGGTCTGATCACTGACCTGTGATTACTAGTATTATTTGACTGGGTACCTGTGTCTTCAGTCAACAGAAAGGAAGTTTAATAAAACAGAAATGCACATACAAATTATCTGTAGTTCATCTGAACTGACAGGAAAAGCTCCAGAAAGTATTATTTCTTGTGTAGAGTAGGAAAAAGAACTGATAATTTTCCCTTATGTTCATGTTTTTAAGATATATTTCAGTAGAGGGATTCTTTATTTCCCTAATTGACCATGCAAGTAAAGAATTTGTCCGTGTTAAGTTCCTAAGGACAGTTGCCTTGTAGTGTCCTAAGGATATAAGGCTTACATCCCCACAATATAGAGGTGCTTGTGTATGTGAAGGTCTCCAACCATCTGACTAAAAAGCAAAAGCAAAAAAGCCCCCAGCTATGTAGGGTTCTCAAAGCTTTTCTGTTGCTAAGATACCAAGGAAAATAAATACATTATTAATTCACAAGCAGAGAGAGGGGATCAACAATTATAAGCACAGCCACTCAGAGATTCCACAAAGGTAAGAAATGATGTGAAAATCAAACTGCACAGGAGCTTCAGATGGAGATTGTACCTCAGATTCAACAGGATGCAACTAAAGATGTAAATGGATCTTCCCTTTTTTGTTATAGTGCTCATGCTTTATC
Organism: Pezoporus wallicus; assembly: GCF_028554395.1. NCBI lineage: Eukaryota > Metazoa > Chordata > Aves > Psittaciformes > Psittacidae > Pezoporus > Pezoporus wallicus. The sequence continues at coordinate 5,696,731 of NW_026635157.1, forward strand.
TGTTCAGACAAGATTAGTGAGTGCCTTGAGGGCAATCTAGGCCAATTTTTTTGTTTTAGATATTGCTGTCCCACTGACAGAACTAACCAACCCACCAAAACTTTATGTGAAACACTGTATTCATCTGGGGCATTTTTATTATTTTTTTTAATGCAAGTTTTCCCATAAAATAGGGTAAATACCATTAAAAATGTTTAAAGTGTGCAATGATTTCAGGAGAGAAATATTGTTTTAAAGACAGAAAAGCCTACTAAGTTTTGAGTGTGCCTACAAGTGTCCCTCAGGGATAGGTGTTGGGACCAGTCTTGCTCAACATCTTTGTCAGTGACATGGACAGTGGGATTGAGTGCGCCCTCAGCAGGTTTGCCAATAACACCAAGCTGTGTGGTTCGGTTGATACGCTGGAGGGAAGAAATGCCATCCAGAGGGACCTTGACACACTTGTGAGGTGGGCTGATGCCAACATTATGAAGTTTAACCATGCCAAGTGCAAGGTCCTACACATTGGGTGGAGCAATCCCAGGCACAGCTACAGGCTGGGCAGAGAAGAGATTCAGAGCAGCCCTGCAGAGAAGGACTTGGGGGTGTTGGTCAATGAGAAAATGAACATGAGCCGGCCGCAGTGTGCGCTCACAGCCCAGAAAGCCAACCGTATCCTGGGCTGCATCAAAAGGAGCATGACCAGCAGGTCGAAGGAGGTGATCCTGTCCCTCTACTCTGCTCTCGTGTGACCTCACCTGGAGTATTGTGTGCAGTTCTGGTGTCCTCAACATAAAAAGGACATGGAACTGTTGGAACAAGTCCAGAGGAGGGCCACGAGGATGATCAGGGGAATGGAGCACCTCCCATATGAAGACAGGCTGAGGAAGTTGGGGCTGAGGAAGTTGGGGCTGGGAAAGTTGGGGCAGGGGAAGTTTAGATTGGATATAAGGAGGAAATTCTTTCCTGTTAGGGTGGTGAGGCACTGGAAAGTGTTGCCCAGGGAGGCTGTGAATGCTCCATCCCTGGCAGTGTTCAAGACCAGGTTGGACGAGGCCTTGGGTGATATGGTTTAGTGTGAGGTGTCCCTGCCCATGGAAGGGGGGTTGGAATTAGATGATCTTAAGGTCCTTTCCAACCCTAACTATTCTATGAATCTATGATTCTAAGCTGAGCTGGAGAAATAAGTATTTTATATGGAAGTGTTAGGAGAAGATTGTCAGGTTTCACGTGTGAATAAGTGTTTCCAGCTGAAAATGTTTTTGTTTTTGTTTTTTTTCTGTTGCATATCTTCAGTCATGGTTCAATTTATACTTAAGCACAAAGAGGACTTGAAAATGAAGGAAAGCTAGATATCATCGAATCATAGAATGTTTAGGGTTAGAAGGGACTTTAGAGATCATCTGCTTTTAGCCCTTCTGCCATGGGGACACCTTCCACTAGACCAGTTTCTTAAAGCTGCATGTAAAATACTCATACACTTGTATCAGCAGAGTCAAGGTCAGGATTTTTCGGCTGATTTCTGGATTCAAAACCATCAAAGAAGCAAGCGTCCTGACTGTCTTAAAGGTGCGAAAACCCCTGCCTGGGGTGGCAAGAGAGCTAATTCCTTTGCTTTCCAAGGTGCAGCCTTTCCCTTTCAGTGCTAATGAGGGTAGTTTTCCTCTAGTTTTTTACATTTTGTGCTTGGCTGTTGGCTGCCTTGTTTATAGTTGTTCTTATCATCATTTAACTTGGGAAAAATTCAGGCAGAATTCCTCTGAAAGCTCGTGGTAGGAAGCAAGGAAAGAATACCACCATAGCCTGATGGAGACAAAACTGTTTCAGGGCATGTCAGCACCAGGAAACAGACCATTATGTTGAAACTGTACTGTAAGGGCTGTTCTCTTCTACTAATTGTGCCTGGCATTCAGGCAGAGTGCATATAGGATTGGAAACAGCCATGACAAGATACTTGATCCACAAGGCAGGATGTCATGTTGTTTTGTCACTGAGTCTAATGAGCATATGTATTGCCACATTAACATGCTTCTACTGCTTCCAGGTTCAACACCAGTGAAGGTCAGCTGCTTCTGCAATTTTCTTGAAGTGAGCATATATGATGCTAGGTAGTCCCTTAATCATGTATTTCTAGGCTAATGTGACTTTGTATTCTGCAAGAAAATATGTACAATCCCTGAGGTGTATACAGATTCTGAGATGCTGACGCAGTGGAAAGATTATTTTTATACTGATATTAAGCAGTAAATAAGGATATACTGTTTAAGCTGACAATCTGGTTAATGACAACTGAAACCAAGAAATTTTATATGAAAAAATATTTATAGACACTCTACATTTGCAATATACATTCCCTTCTTATAACTGAATCGTCTATCTCTATTAAGAAAAATCCTGTAAATCGCTCTAATATCTGCTCTGAAAGTATTGCAGATGGAAAATCTGCTTCCTTGAATGCAGCTTCCAGATGCTCAAGTTACATCGGAGGTATCCAACCAGTGCCAGACCCTTCATGCCCTACCCTGAGGTCCAGATTAGACTTATTGCCTACAGAAGTAAGAGAAAACCTCAGCAAACATGTGTGTCTTGCCTCGAGAACAACGTTCCTTACCAAGTAATGCAAACAATATAAAACCTGACACAATTACAAATTATTAAATCTACATTTGCTGTCCTCATATAGGTAGATCAAAGAGACCATCTCTCTGTGGCTGTGCCAGAGCAATCAGTCAGACTAAGGTGACTCAGAGGGTATCTGTAGATCCCAGGTAGGTATATAGGTAAAATTGATAAATAGTGTAGCTCAGTACCATAGGTTTCTAAAATGCAGTTTTGGTGAAGAGAGATGGTTGTCTTCTGGGGATTCAGTTAAAGCAACTTCATAAGATCTTTAGGAGATGCTGAGCTTTAACCTGGTGAGAATCAGGCTCCTCCATCTACATTCTTAAACCACTAGTCACTTCTCAAAATCTTAGTTGATCTTCTTTTCCTTTCTACACATGTTGACACGTTAGTTGTCATTAATGAGATATTTGAACATAAATAGTCACCGAATTTATAAGACACCTTTTGAACAGAACAATGTAACGGACAGAGTAACCACCTGCCATGTCATATGAAAACTTGGAAATACAAGCCAGTGCTCAAAATATCTTTGATATATACATGCATTGTGTAATTTTGTTGTACACTTAACAGAATAATCATTGCATAAATACTAATAGATCACACTGTGGGACAGGCACATTAAGGCTAGAGCTGATCCCAGAAATGGGAATTATAAACATCTAAGTTTTGTTTTCTTTTGCTGATCCTGACGAAAGGTGCCCCAGTTCAGCTTTTCCAACTGAGTCTTACCCATCACTTCTGAGTCACAGAATACAGAAGACTTTGTGTGTATGTAGATCTTTCATTTGGGGATAAATAAGTCATCTGACACTCCATAAAGACACCCAGGTTTTATGAAACAAGCTCCAAACTGAGGCAGCCAAAATTAAAAACTTAGCCTGAAGATTTCTTTCTATTCTTACCCCAAAGGTAAGGATAATGATTGAGCCACCTGGCAAAGTTGTTTTTTATGGAGTAATTAGTATTTGAAAGGACTACTGAATATGAAAAAAAAAACCAATGTAAAATGATATGTGTCATTATTAAAAGAAAATCAGTTGCAACTCTAGAGCTCTCCGAAAGCTTAATAGTTATTGTTGAACTCAAGTACATATCCACAGTCAGTCATTCTTTAAGAGAATGTCAACTTTAAAGGGAAAAGTATAGGTTTTAAAACACCACTTTACACATTAATTTTTCAATAAGAGTTAAGAGGCCTCACTACGTAATAAATCCCAGACACAAGGAAGAATAACAATTCTAATATTAATGCTACTAATGATTGCTGGTGACAAATGGTACGCAGGCTTATTATTTCAAGTAATTGTCCATGACTACTTAACCAAATTTTCAAACAAAAGTGTTTGGTTCTACTTGTGTCTCTTTCCACTCCTGCTGATCTGGCATAAACATTTATGGAGAGTAAATATTAAACTCTGTACAAAGAGTCACAGGAACTGAATGCAAAAGGCCTAATTCTCTGGTGGTGCAATTGTGGAATTTTGCCAGCACAGAAATTTGGCTGCACACATGCACACACAAGCAGTTGGCTGCCAGTTTTTGTGTGTACAGCCAAATGCAAAACAGAAACAATAACATGTAACTTAGCCAGGCTCTCCCAAGTAACCAATATGTTCTAACTACAACTATCAAACAGTCACATAGGTGCATGATTAATACAGAGTAAAATTCAGTCACATTCCAAAAATACTTTTGTGAAACAAAGGCATTAACGGAAATCTATTTGAAGAGGCTAAATTTGACAGATTAATTATTCATTGTGCAGTACTCCTTTATATGTAGTGCTGGGGTTAGCAATAAAGCAAGGAAGAGTTACAGTGTACTACAGGAATGCAGAGCAGTTCTTCAGAAAAACAAGCAAATATAACAGTAAGGTAAACAAAGAGAACAATGAAAACGCAGGGCGCTGCTGAAGATGTAAGCAGTGTTTAGTCCAAATTCAGCAGGACTTAAAAAGCAAAGGCATCTTCTGTAAGCAAAATGTAGCTGAGAATATGATGCAGCTGTGGAGCTCTGTATTCATGGAGAACTTTATCTTTTTTTGAAAGCAGGAATAAAAGCTATTTCAAGCATACTCTGGACCTGTGCAAAATTCAGTTAGTAGTCTGTCACAGCTGAGGAACTGCTGGGAAACAAAGCACTAAAAATCCCACAGGCAACAATGCTTAACATCCTTCTTGCTTCCAACTAGTGTGCTGGTGTTGGATGAGCCATTGAGCCTACATTGATGGTATTAATACATCAGAGATACAAAGCTGAAACTCTCTGCAGCAATTTGGGGTTCAGATGTGGCTTTGCTACTCTTCAGTCACCTAAATTTGTCTCTTTCTAGTGACCTCTGTTTCCACAGGCAACCACCTCACAATACTATCATTAGCAAGATGAATTAGCACATCCGTTTGGAATTTACATGCATAAAGAGATCCCATTTTTTCTTTAAAGGTACAGAAAAAAGAATATTTTAAAACTATTTTATTTGTGGAAAACCACTTACTTGGCCCTTGTTTTCCATGAGCACTCCTCTTTCACATACATTTTGCAGACCTTTTAAGATGCAACAGATTCAGGAAGGACTTCCAGGATGAGGTCTCTGAGATCATAGGATAGAATAACTTGGCCAACTCTGCAGACAAAACTTTCTATTCCTAACTTTTAGAAATTATTTGTCATCTTCTTTCTTCCTCCTTTGTATTTTCTGGAACAGGATGCTCTCCTGCTGTTACACATGTTGTTTCGTCAATATAAAAGAGCAGAATGCCTCAGCTGAGATTAGGATGGTTTACTATATTTTACAGTTTAGTCAATTCTGAAAACGAAAGCTAATAATTAGCAAGGTTACACTGTACCAGCTAGAGCTGTCTGAGACAGAGAAACATTTCCTGGAGCAACTTGGTCATACGGAGCTGAGTAGCCTTTGTTCACTGCAGAATATTCTGTTTTTCCTAAAGACATTTATTAATACATAATGCAATGGAGCCAAAGCTCACTGTCTTTGTTTACTACATGATGCCTCTGTTCCTCCAGGAGCAAAGAGAACAATCTTTTATGAGCTTCTTGCATTGTACTTATTAAAGAAGAAATACAATCCATCTTTCCCTATTTAATCTACACTTTCTGATAACCTGATCATCCGATGATCTATCAACGATATTTACATTCTACAAGATCAGTAGGGAGGTTTTGGAAATATTGCTTTCTGAACTGAGTTTTCTGCTATCCTTTTCGTGTCAAATTGCACATTACTCTCCAGTGATGAATAATAGTCTATATTGTTGCTCAACATGTAAGACAGGAGCAGGGAGTGATAAGTAATGAAGAATTTGGATCATTCTGATAGACCAAACTGAATTCCTTAGGCTTTATGAACAATAGGCTCTTGTGCAGCCAGTGACAGATATCTGAAAGCAGAAAACGAAATCCTGCTTTAAAGGGAACCTGTTGCCTATAGACAAGGGACTTCCAAACAAAAGCTTTTGCTACAGAGCAAAAGTGGGCTTCCATAGTTAGGCAGTGAACTTGCTTCCTTCATTTACTTTTGTAAGCAAAATTAGTGAGACTATTATTAGGAATATTTAGGCAGCTGCTGTAGGTTTGAACAGATTTATTTCAAAACAGACAACTTTGAACAAAAAGCATAAATTATTAATAAATTTAGAACAAATGTAACATAAGACTCAGCAGAACTTAGCAAAAAAAAAATTATAGAACTCAAAACATGACTTCAGGGGTAAAAATTTAACAAATCTATCTATTTTATTTGCCCCCAAATAAAAGATTCCCCTCAAAAGAGGTTTTATGATAAGATAATTTTATGATAATTAAAAAGACACAATGCAATCAGATTTTCATACCTGCACACAATCAGACTGAGTGGAACAAAATTTTTTCCACCTGAAAGATAATTAAATTCTGGCACAACCTTTTAAAAGATGTGATGGAGTCCCTATCATTTTAAATCAGGACTGAATAAAAATATTGTGTTCTCAATTTATAGACACGTCTCACAATTTATTCAGTAAAGCTCTCCACCTGATGTTGTATTAAAAATGAGACTAATTTCTCTAATGGACTTCTTAGGCCTTTATACCTATAAAGGTAAGTCTAAATTACTATGTATTTTATTCTATACCAAATCATAAGCTATACCAACTTCTGACAACATCCATGTAGCAAAGTATTCATTGATAGATTTTGTAATATTATTATTTTTAGAAATTCAGAAGCAGTCCCATAAACTTTTCATATGTGGTAACACAATTCTTTACTTTCTGTAAAAGCTAGAGGTCATACTGTTTTGAAGATCGGCTATTTGAAATTCCTTATACATGAACACCTACCTTGCGTTCTTTAAAATGCATCGTTCTTATGGAAAACATTTGATATCTGGGCATCTGTTATCACTTTAAGACTGAAATAAATGAAATTTAAAAGAAAATTAAATGTTGCATTCCAGCTCTTTTTTCTGGAAAAAAAAGTTTAATTCATGAGGAAAACCACACACTTTTTATGCACATGAACAGTCCCACCTCCTGATTATGGCTGAGGAGTTGCTTGTTGTTTTTCTAATCTTTGACACAACACCACAGTATTTAAAGAGTAAGCTTATTTTGGATAATTAACCATAATTTCCAAAATCTTAGGTAGCTGTTAAAAATCCAAGCAACCATACAAAAAAAAAAAAAAAAAAAAATCCACCAGAAACATTTGACTTCAAAATTCATCAAGGTTTTAGTGCAATTCCTGTAGGATGCATTGAGCTCATATGTTTTCCTACTGAAGAAACACAGTCCCTCTACAGAAACAATGAACTTTTTCGCAGGACTAAACAAATAAAGGTTTATATCTGAAATGCAGATCAGAAGCTTAGAGTGAAATTAACAGCACTGTAATAAAATAGTGAAATGATGCTCTCAATTTTATTCATATGAAACCTGTCATATGACAAATCTACAAAACATGGCAGTGTTATCTTGAAATTTGTCAACATGTGATGAAATTCATAGACTCATAGAGTCACAGAATATTTTGTGTTGGAAAGAAACTTTAGATCATCAAGTTCCAACCCCCCTGCCATGGGCAAGGACACCTCACACTAAACCATGTCACCCAAGGCTCTGTCCAACCTGGTCTTGCACACTGTCAGGGATGGAGCATTCACAACTTACTTGGGCAACCCATTCCAGTGCCTCACTATCCTAACAGTAAAGAACTTCCTCCTTATATCCAATCTAAACTTCCTCTGTTTAAGTTTTAACCCATTACCCCTTGTCCTGTCACTGAAGTCCTTAATGAAGAGTTCCTCCCCAGCATTCTCACAGGCCCCCTTCAGATACTGGAAGGCTGCTATGAGGTCTCCACGCAGCCTTCTCTTCTCCAGGCTCTGAGAGTGTCCCTGTCTTTACACAGGAGGTGCTCCAGTCCCCTGATCATCCTCATGGCCCTCCTCTGGACTTGTTCCAACAGTTCCATGTCCCTTTTATGTTGAGGACACCAGAACTGCACACAATACTCCAAGTGAGGTCTCACAAGAGCAGAGTAGAGGGGCAGGATCACCTCCTTCGACCTTCTGGTCACGCTCCTTTTGATGCAGCCCAGGATATGGTTGGCTTTCTGGGCTGCAAGCACACACTGCTGGCTCATGTTCATTTTCTCATCAACCAACACCCCCAAGTCCTTCTCCGCAGGGCTGCTCTGAATCTCTTCTCTGCCCAACCTGTAGCTGTGCCTGGGATTGCTCCGACCCAGGTGCAGGACCTTGCACGTGGCATGGTTAAACTTCATGAGGTTGGCATCAGCCCACCTCACAAGAGTGTCAAGGTCCCTCTGGATGGCATTCCTTCCCTCCAGCGGATCAACCGAACCACACAGCTTGGTGTCATTGGCAAACTTGCTGAGGGCGCACTCAATCCCACTGTCCATGTCAGCGACAAAGATGTTGAACAAGACTGGTCCTAACACCGATCCCTGAGGGATGCCACTCATTACTGGCCTCCAATTGTCTTTCTCTATGCTCAGATCTGCTAGGAGTTCAACAGGATTTGGTTGTACGGCCTTAGATTTCAGTGTGAGAAATGAATGCACATGTGACTAAATCTGAAGTTTTATTTTCATAGAGGAGAAGATGATGTATTGCACAGCAGTCAGTATCCTCTAAAAGCCTCTCTAGTCTAAGGTACAGCAGTGGAGAAATGTGAAACTTTAACAGAGTCCCTTTTGCCATTTGCTTCGTAGCCAAACTGGCATTTGACAGTAGATAAGTCAGGTATGGGGGCACTTGGAGCTGGCTGGCCTTGCCAAGAGTGGCACTCAGTCTCAAGATGTTGCTACGGATAGGCAGATGCATATGTTGGGGACCGTGAACCTACAGAGAGCGTGGTGGCACAGGATGTCACTTACAGAGGGAGCCTGGCTGGTGGAGCAATATTGATGGGCTGCTGTGGAGCCGCTCCTCAGCAGGAGGGAGGGATTTTCCAGGCCAGAACAATGCCCTGGTTGGGGAACTGAGATGATGCCAGGGCAACATAGCCCTGATGGGCTGAGACAAGCTGCCAAGGCCACATTCTCATGCAGATTTGGGCCCATCAGTGTGCAGTGAACCTGAAATTTGTACACGGAGAGTAAATGTGGGCTCCTTTCATAACAACTAGCCTTTCCCATTCAACTGTTTGGAGAAATTAACTCTGATCTTTGATCATATTTCTTAGGGAAGAAAAACTGATTAACAGTCCCCTCCTGCTGGGGTTAAAAAAAAAAAAACAAATATCCAATATAGCTTCAGAGAGTAGCACAATCTATCCCTTGGTCTTGCATGTGTTACCTGTGCAAAGGCTTTCTGTAAAAGGACCCCTGCGTGTTTCAAAACTGTTTTATCTACTTTGTAGGGAAGGGAAGCTTTAACATGTGCCTATGGTAGAAACAAGAGTACTGCAAAGAGGTAGTTCTATGTCATTGCAGCAAAAGGCGATCTAGGGACTAACCAGTGGCTGCTGCATTCCTGCTGTGGTTTTGATAAATTGGAGATGCCATTCCCTGGGGAGGAGTGGGAAGCAGAAACACATTGTTTCAGATAAAGACCTCCACAAGAGTAGCAGTGTGTGTGTCATCGTGTATCCCCACACTCAGAGCTGGCAATCTTTACACAGTTTGTTGAAGTAATTCAACAAGGTTAGAGCTTGTGAGAATTCCAGAAATAAAGAGAAATAATACTGGGAGAAAAATCCCATCTTGAACATATCTCTGTGGCAGACTCTTCTGCACAGTATTTTCAAAACCCACACAATTGGACATGGTTCATGGACCTGGACATGGTTCATTAGACAAGTGTTCATAATAGCCTCCTGTTACATCTGCTGAAAGTAAAATGCTTTGATCTTGCATCCAGGAGCAGATTTTGAGACTGCCTACAATATCATGCTTGCTGGTGGTAATTTACCCTTAATTTTCCCATTCAGTTTGCATTGCAAAGCAGCAGGGAGGTTGGCTTAACTCTAAATGCTGTAGTGTCAAAAGAATCAGCAGGAGCCACTGCCAGCATTCATGTGAATTTCTTCTCTTCAGATTTGAAACAGAAAGATCCTATGTTTGTTTATTAACATGCCATAGCCAAGCAGGTAGTCAAAGACTCTACCATAGTTTCCTGAAATTTTGTGAAACTCCTGGACCTCTATTAAAATCAATTAATCGGTTTACTGGTCCTCAGCACTCATCTATATATGCCTCCATCTGCTAACTCGAATTCCATATTAATGACTGTATTAATTCACTATCACTCCCATCAGTATATTGCTAATAGTTATTGACAAGCCTCTTCAGGTTTTGATTCTTAATGAAGTTTCTGATATACAGCCAATATTCATTGTTTAGGAGGGTTTTGATCTTTTTTTCCCCTTATTTTTTAAGGATATCAATTCAGTTTGTTGGGAAAAAAAAACCCTGCATTTTTTCCTTTTATATGTTTCCAAATTGCCACATTAGTCTGGAATCAGAAAACCCAAAAGGGCTTTTGTTGTTGCTGCTATAAAAAAGATTGTTGCACGCACCTGGTGTATTTGATGTTCCAAATGGGAAAGCGTTGGCCTGAAAGGTTTCAAGACACAGTGAATCTGATTCAATAAATTCCTTTGGTAAAAAAACAAAAAGCAGTCAGAGATATTAATTGAGCCAGAAGACTTCTCCGCTTAGGAACAGACTGTCCCAAGGAGTAATTTTATCCCCAAATAAATCGAACCTTTATTGTTGTTTTTCCTCAGAAATGAGATTTAACTTTCTTACTGTGACAGCCAAATGCTCTGCATCATATAGACCATCATCTCTGCCACAGACTGCTGGTTCAACTCCACAGCAACAAGTTATCTCAGCAGTGGGAGAGACAGAGCAGTGGTGGGCTGACCTTGGCTGAACACCAGGTGCCCACCAAAGCTGCTCTAAGACTCCTCTCCTCAGCTGGATAGGGGACAGAAATATAATGAAGGGCTTATGGGCTGACCTAAGGACACGGAGAGATCACTCACAAATCACCATTGTGGGCAAAACAGACTTGACTTAGAGAAATTAGCTAATTTATTATCAATAAATCAGAGTAGGGTGATGAAAAATAAAACCAAATATTAGAACGACGTTCTCCCAAGCCTTCCCTTTTTCCTAGGTTTAACTTCTCTCTCGAATTCTCTTCTTCCTTTCCTCACAGCAGGTCAGGGGGATGGGGAACAGGGGGGGTTAGTTCATCACATGTTATTTCTGCCACTCCTTCCTCTTCAGGGGAGGACTCTTCACACTTTTCCCCTGCTCCAATGCAGGGCTTAGCCCACAGGAGACAGTCCTCCACGAACTTCTTCAGTGTGAGTCCTTCCCATGAGCTGCAGTTCTTTATGAACTGCTGCAGTGTAGGTTTCTTCCGCAGATGCAGCCCTTCAGGAACGGACTGCTCCAGCGTGGGTCCCCCACAGGGGCACAAATCAAGTGCTGCAGCAAACCTGCTCCAGCATGGGCTCGTTTCTCCAAGGGGCCACAGGTCCTACCAGAAGCCTGCTCCAGTGCAGGCTTCCAAAAAAGTCACAGCCTCCTTCAGGCATCCCCCTGCTCTGGTGTGGGATCCTCCAGGGGCTCCACCACAGACCTCCATGTGCTGTAGAACAGCCTGCCTCACCATGGTCTGCACCATGAGCTGCAGGGGAATCTCTTCTTCATTCCCTGGCATCTCCTCCGCTCCTTCTGCACTGAACTGGGTGTCTGCAGAGCTGTTGCTTTTACATATCTTTGCTCTGCTCTCTGGCTGCCGTTCCAGAGTTTTGCTTTTTCCTCCATTCTTAAGCATGTTATCCCAGAGGTGCTAGCATTCTTGCTGATGGGCTCAGCCTTGGCCAGCAGTGGGTCTGCCTTGGAGCCATCTGGCATTGGCTCTGTCTGACACATTTCTCACAGAAGCCACCCCTGCACCTCCTTCCACTACCAAAACCTTGCCGTGCAAACTCAATACACACCCTCAGCAGTTTGTAGAGGGAATTCATCTGTACTTTCCCTCCTCTCTTCTCTCTAGGATGAGATGTAAATGATTTAAGTATACAGAAATGTGACAAAAAAATACAAAGAAAATCCACCTCAACATTAAATTATTATCTAGAACCCTCTTTGCAATGAAGGGTAGGTGGCAGAGTTAGTTTTAATAAATGAGCAAGGTCTATTTTGTAGAATATGCATTTGAAGTGCAAGTACAGAAAAATAGACTATAAATTTTAAGTATTCTTTTGAATTTTTCATGGTGGTCTGATGAAAAATAAATAGAAATAAAAAAAAATCTTTTAAAAAAAATCCCATCTGGTATTTTTTTCACTTAATTTCCTATCTAAACCCTTGATAAAAATCTGAACACTCTAAGACTTGTATTTTGAGTACAGTGCTGCTTTTCATAAATTGATTATAAGATTCTCTATTATATCTTACAATTTTATGTCTATGTATATTATGCCTTCTTATTCACCTGCAAAAAAAAGGGCTACTGACATTAATGTATTAAATTTTAATGGGGTAAAAAAGTCTACCTAATGGCAAACTGAAATGTACTATACAAACAGAAAAGCTGAAAGTTTAATAATATTTAAAAATAGAATCCAGGACCTGAAATAATCAATCAGCACATGAGCAATGAGATTCATTTCATAACTGCTAGAAGGTATTCAAAAACTACAATGATGAATAGAAGCTATGAACTTATGGGAATAAGTTATCAAGAGCCCAAATCTTACTTCTAAATGTTTTTAAATCACCCTGGAGCTTATGGCCTCTTACAAACAGCTATTGTTGGACGCATCTCACTTAATATAGACATCTGAAAGTTGGTAGCCTGCATCTAAGCTAGTTGTCCATATCTTTTCAACAAATTCTTCCTTTCCTGGGATGAAAGTTGCATTTCCAAAAGGCAACTGGTCTCATGCAATGACAGATGTTTAAGACTGGTGAGATGCCTTGTCATCTCTAAATATCTCCCCATAGTCTGTGAAGAGTGAATACCTTAAACTTTGAGTATTTATTTTTCAAAAGGTGAGATGAATTTCCTTGTCACTGAACATGCTCTGCTACTTCACAAGTCCTTAGGCATGAGCTTAGGCAACATCGCTGCAAATATATAATTACAGTGGAAAGGAATATATTGACCTTAAGGGAATTCTTGCTAAAATATTATTATTTTCCAACTCAAAATGCTTTGCAGAACTGTATCATGTTTCTACTTCTGACTAATTATGTAGTTGTTATTATATTCTGTTTAAGTATATAGCTCAACAGTGGCTCATTTTCAAAGGACCACCTCTCCTGCAGCTTAATTAATAAGGTCTGATCCCAGCCAAGCTCAAGGTAACAAAATAATACCCCCTGGAGACTTGACTTACTGTCTAGAAAGGTCATACCTTTTCATGGGTTGCTGCAGAAGGTGGATAAATCAGAAAGCTGGGGGGTATCTAGGTTCCTAATTGTGTTTAGCAAAATGTTGCAATTCAGATGGAGTGGGTCCAGGCCAAGTGTCCACCTCAGGAATCAAACATCCAAATGCTGCTCTCTTGGATTTTGTTTATAAAAGCTGCGGCTGTCTCCGTTTGCCTGAGTCTGTGGACATGTTATGGAACTCTGAGTCTGCTCCACAGAGGATATGAATCTATGACAGTTCTCAGTCTGGGACTTAACCTCTAATAAAAAATTTTAACTGTGAGGCTAACAGTTTGAAGTCAGGAAAACTTCCTGAATCCATGGGATGTGTGACCCTGCACACATGATTTGTTGATCAGTGCTGATGAGGTCAATGTTAAGACCTATCTGCTTGAGGATAAGGCTGATATACCTTTACACCTGTTATACCTGTACCTGTATTTGGCAGCTGTGAAAGTCAGATTGCCAGTCTTACAGAGAAATGAGAGGTTGTATTTAATCAGAAGCATTTCAGACACACTGAGGTTAGAGAAAATGCGATTGTAAGACTATAAAGCAATGAAAAGAGCAATAGGCTTCAGGTATAATTCTTGAAAATACTTTCAACCCATCTATTAAAACTGAATATCGTGTTTTCCACTAAATTTTGCCTACTAATAAAGCTAGAGTATTGTTGTGGTTTTTTTTGTCAGAAACATAACTCAAAGTTTCTGTGACTTCTGATAGAAAAAAATAATACAGTTCTGCAATTTTGCAAATCAAATGCTATATCATCGTGATGTAAAACTCATTGACACCGACTGCAAAGTGAATATTATGAATCTAGTTTTACTGAATAACACAGCAGTCAGTATAAGTGCTAATGATTAATCTATTTTTCAAATAACTGTTTCAATTTTAATGAGTTCCCACAAATGTCCCAGTTCCACTCTGCTCCGTAATTTTGGCTGGATCAAGTAATGTTTGAGGTTTCTGAAAGGTTATAGTCCTGAAGAAGTTATAACTATCATTTTAACAAGCTAAATTAGATGGAAGAAGCTTATTGCTTCATTCGTATACACCTCCAGAATTTCTCTGCAGAAAACTAGATATTGATCAAGGTATTTTTTTATCAAACTTAAAACCACACATGTCTTTAAACCAGTACTAACTATATTTCAAAAGACCTGAAGATGTTAAATTCATCGTTACCACTGCTGTTTACTGGTCACTATAACAGCAACAGAAATATGTTTTGAGTTTTTAAAGACTAGCTTGAAGAACATAGCTATACTTATGAGCAGTGTCATATTATTATCAAGGGTTAGTCATTTGGATGATTAGACAAGACAAAAGAAGCTCAGCATGTAATTTACACTCCTGGGTACCAGTTTGGACAGTGAGCTCAGTGGACAGTGAACTAGATTATTGTGATTTTTCTTTGAGAATTTTTCAAGCTACTTTCTGAGAGGAGGAGGCAAACAAGGCTTTTCTTCAAACTAATAAATTGTAAGATTAGCTTTTTCTAGTGTCTGAATTTAAAAAAAAAAAAGGAAAAATGGAGTAAGTAATTGTTTTGTATGCCCAGGAAAATCTTTACTTATTAGTAGTGACACTGTCAGATCAGCTTTGGTTCTTTGACCTGTGAGGATTCTAATCCATATTCAAATTACAGTGGAATTAACTTGGTGAAATTGCATCATTTTTAATGCTATAATGAGATCAAATTCAAATCCATCTTTCCAAACTGCTCCATATGTAATTTTTGATGTCATTTGTTTTCCAGCAAGGACAAAGTACATACTCCATACGCATTTCCATATATGAAATAAGCTTTGTACATTAAAATGCAGTATTTGCATGTTCAGTTTATTTTCTATAACCAGGGCTCGTCTCAAATTTGCATCTTTTACAGTATTGTAAAAACAAGAACACAAGTCAATAAAAACCTGGAAGCATGCCTCTTTAGAAATTTTTTTTTTTTTTTTTGATTGGTAGGACCCTGTCCCACTTGCCAAGTTTCTGAAATGAACCTTGTCCTGCTGATTCATTGCATGTTCCCAAATGAATAGAGTTTCAGGATAAAAATGGAATTCTTGATTATGCCACAATGCAAAAGAATGCATCCCCTTTTATGTTCTTGCAATGGATTTTCTA
This sequence comes from Pezoporus wallicus, assembly GCF_028554395.1. Lineage (NCBI taxonomy): Eukaryota > Metazoa > Chordata > Aves > Psittaciformes > Psittacidae > Pezoporus > Pezoporus wallicus. Next base: position 5,712,391 of record NW_026635157.1, read on the forward strand.
AAAATAAAAGACAATGAACACAATTTTCTGAACAGTGAGAGATTTGTATCAGAACTACAATTTGAGCTATTGTAGGTTTTCGTCACATTTTTCTGAGGTTTGTTAATTTTTAAACTGATTTGCATGTAGCATGAAAGTTACCCAGCTGTTCAGATGAATACATTACTTTTGGCTTCTAAACACACACACACAAAAGGAAAGAAGTCTATGCTCTGTGCGTGTGGAGAGAAGGAAAGGGGGAATAGACTAGATTATATGTAATTATATATAAAGGAAATATACTCATACAGGGAAACAACAACAAAAAAAGAAGTGGGGGAATACATATGGTATATAAAAGTAAAAGCCTTTCTATATCGTGGAACTTTGGTCAAGACTAATGGGGAAGGACACTTGAGGAAATGAAGAAAGACTCCCAGCTCCAACAAACAGCTGATATTGTTGGCTAAAAGAAGACAGACAATGAAGATGAAGGTTTCCTAACATGTCTTGAACAGTTCTTAGGCAGCATCTAACACCAAATTAGGAAGCAAAAGCACCACAGAGCACTATCTGTTGCATTCTTTCTCCGAAATTCCTACATAAATTTTCTAATCTGCTGCCAGAATTTGCATACTAATCACAGTGCATTGTAAAAACCTCCTGAAAAAGACCTTATTTTTAAAATACAGACTGAATAAGGTTTAAATTGAAACTAATTGTTTAGCTGGAATCAAATCCTCATATAAGTGCCTATGCAAGTCCTGACCTGATGAACAGTCAGGGTCCTGTTTAAAATTATCATCTTTGTTGTATCACAGAATCACAGAATTTTTGAGGTAGGAAGGAACCTCTGGAGATTATCTAGTCCAACCCCCTTTCCAAAGGTTCCTCAGGACCATGACTGGGGAGGTCTTTAATATCTCTAAGAATGAAGACTAAAACCATCTTCTCAGTAAACATTTTCTAATTGCAATAAATATTTATTTCTAATGTTTAAAGGGAAATTTCTTTAGTTCTCTTTGTGCCTTTTGCCCCTTGTCTTGTGCACCACTGAGAAGAGTCTGTCTCCATCTTCTTTACTTCCACTGGTCAGGTATCTATACACACTGACATGATCTCCCCAAGTCTTTTCTTCTTGAGGCTGAACAATGCCAGCTCTCTTATTTGCTTTCTGTAACAGATGTGCCAGTACCTGAATTTTTATGGCCCTTTGCTGGACTCACTCCAGTATAGCAATATCTGTCTTGCACTGGGGAGCTCAGAACTGGATCCAGCACTCCAGATAAGCCTCACCAAGGCTAAGCAGAGGGGAATTATCATTTCTCTTGACCTGATGGCAATACTCCTCTTAATGAAGCCCAGGAGGCTGTTGACCTTCTCTGCTGCAAGTGCTCATTCCTGGCTCTTGGTCAGCTCAGTGTCCATTCAGATCCCTGGTCTTCCTCTGCAAAGCTGATACACAGAGGGATGGTCCCAAGCCTGTAGTGTAGCATCAGATTATTCTTCTTCAGGTGCAGGACTTTGCATTTTCTTTTGCAGACTTCATGAACTTCCTTTCTGTCCATTTTTCCAAAGAGTTCTGGTCCCTCTGAATGGCAGTACACCACTTTGATATATCAGGCACTCCTCACATATTTATATCATCTGCAAACTTGCTGGCTCAGATCAGTTATGAAGATGTTAAATAACATTTCCCCACTTTGGACCCCTGGAGTACCTCACTAATGACTGGCTTCCAGCTGGACTTTGTGCCACTGATTGAAAAACTTTGAGCCTTACATCTTAGTGATAGCTCCTTTGTTTAAACCCTAGTTTTATGGATGTCTCATTTAACCACTTTACCATCTTATATACTTTGGTACCTGGGTTTGGTTTTCTTGTTTCATTCAAGTAACTTCCAGTCTGTCTGTCTGCTTATCTAGTCTGTACTTCATCAGTTTGTTTGTGAGAATGTTATGGGAGACAATGCTGAGAGCCTTGTTGAAATCAAGATAAACAAAGTCTGCTACTCTCTCCTAATCCACAGAGGTAGTCACTTCATCATAGAAGACTATTGAGCTGGTCAAGTATATAAATCCGTAAATTCGTGTTGAATACTCCCAATTTCCTTTTATCCTTCATATGTGTGGAAGTGGTTTCTAGGGACATTTCCTCTACAACCTTCCCAGGGACTGAAATGATCCTAACCAGCCTGTAGTTCCTCAGACCTTTCAAAGATAATCAAGTATGATCTTGTAATGACACTGGTCAACTTCCTTAGTTCTCATTAGTGCATCCATTAGGTCCTATGGATTCATGTATGCCCAGTTTATATAAGTGTTCCCTGATGTGGTCATCCTTCACTAAAGGTAAATCTTGCAACAGACTTCCTCACTAATCTCAGGTACCTGGAACTGCTGAAGGCAAGTTTTACCAATAAAGGTTAATGTTAGTGAAGGAACTCACACTTCCCCATGTATTTTAGTATAAATATGAAATACCTATATGGAACTTAGACATTTCTAGATTTCTACTGTTAATTTCAATCTAACCCTCCCTTCTTCACCCCCAAGGGCTCTTTTTCTTCCCTGAAATTATGGGTAAGTTAATTCTGAAGTGAATTCATACCTCCGCAGTCTAGATACGGCTTTTATATTACTGACAATCTGTGCTGGTTTTGGCTGGGCTAGAGTTAATTTTCTTTAGAGTAGCTTGTATGGGGCTATGTTTTAGATTTTTGCTGAGAACAGTTTTGATAATACAGGGATGTTTTAGTTATTGCTGAGCAGTGCTTGCACAGAGTCAAGGCCTTTTCTGGCTCTTACACAACCCCACCAGCATGTAGGGTGGGGATGCACAAGAAACTGGGAGGGGGGACAACCAGGACAGCTGACCCCAGCTGACCAGAGGGATATTCCATAACATATGGCGTCATGCTCAATAGATAAAAGTTGAGGGAAAAAAGAAGGGGAAGACATTTGGAATTATGGTGTTTGCCCTCCCAAGTAATTGTCAAGTGTAACGGGCACACACGTGCTTTCCTGTGGATGGCTGAACACCTGCCTGCTAATGGGAAGTGGTGAATGAACATCTTGTTCTGCTTTGCTTGAGCACACTGCTTTTGCTTTGCTTATTAAACTCTCTTTATCTCAGCCCATGATTTTTCTCACTTTTACTCTCCTGATTCCCTCCCCCATCCCACCAGGGAAGTGTGAGTGAGTGGCTGTGTGGGGCTTAGTTGCCAGCTGGGGTTAAACTATGACACTATCTTTGCTTTTCTTGGTCAGCAATACCTTGGTCAGTATACCTTGGTATGGCACTTACTATAACATAATATAAGATAGACATTAGAGATAGAATAAGTAGTGAATAAGAACAGCAATTTAATGCAATGTATGAGTCACTATTATAAGCAGCTTTGATATATTAGCTTCAGTTAACCTAAGCCGAAATTAGAGGAGTCGGGGTCTTCCAAGGGTGAAAGACGGGAAGAGATAGTCCAAGTAGCCAATATAGTTTTTGTCTTATTCAGATGCTGGCAAAATCTTAAAATCAGTCATACCTGGGTTAAGATGAGAGAGAGGTTCCCACCTAAATATGTATGAATTGTTCTTAAAGCTTCGGTGCTGAACTCCAATTTAAAAAGTGCAGTTCCTGCCCCAATATAAATGCCCTTGTCAGTGCTTTTTTTGAATTTAGTTTTGCTATTACAAATATACATTTCACAGGCAATAAAAGTCATTTATTTCATTCTGTATCTACATAATCTACATTAAATCATAATGATTTTGTTTTAAATATATTGCCATAGCAAGGAATTTTTCATGTACAGCTGTTATGCACTGTAATTTATTTATTGTGTCAGCTGTTTTAGTACATTTTTCATCTGTGATCATGAAAGAATTTGGGCTTTTCCAGTCATTGTGGTGGGCTCCTCAAATTATTGCGATTACTCACCTCTAAGGAAGAAATTAAGGTGAACAGTGCCTAATCCAGATTTGTCAACAGGACTTTTTGTTTCACTTAGGGTCTAAAGCTTTTTCTGTTTCAGTTTTACTGTTTCACCTGCACATTTGGTAGGCTTAGCAGAAGAGACAACTAGAAATAGTTGTGTCAGTGTGTTATTTGAGCCTTTGACGTCAGATTAGTTTCTTCCAAAACCTTAAGAGATCAAAAAAAAATTATGTAAAAATAGAAATGGGCAAGGAAAAGTTTTTCCAGACTGTTATTTCAAAAGTTTCCCTATTTCTCACTGGGACAAAGCTGACCTTTTGAAGTTTTCAGTGCAGAAACAACCATGAATCCAAAAGAAAATACTACAATAGCAATATACTTAACAGTAGAGTTATGCCTGGTTGGCAGCTAAAAACTCATGTCCTACAAACTGCTTTAGTGATTTTATTGTCAAAAAGCAGATTATTTTAGAGAACTTAGAAGGAGAAAGGATAGTGGGAATGAGAAAGGATAGTGGGAATGGGAAAGAGCTGGACTAGAATGACCATTTTTGCATAGATCTCCAAAAGTGAAAATAAGGTTAGGAATTCCAGAAAAAGAACACAAAGTAGTAACAGTGTCATCTTTGTTATGAATAAATAAAGCATGATTTCTCAGGTTATGCCCAAATGCTCACAATCTCCAGTCCTCCAGCCAGGGGGATGCATAGAGAATGCATACCAAGATAGTGCAGCTTTTATGAAAACAGATGGGATGTTAGAACACTCCCCAGTTCAAATGAATCTTAAACTGTACTTATGCAGGGAGAAACAGAACTTGAATGAACTCACTAAGTCTAACCTATACTTGAAAAAGAAGAAGGGACAGACCTTATAGGTGATCTCCCATGGAAGCATTATCTAAGACTGGGGGGGGGGGGGAGGGGTAAAATTAGTTCTGAGGTTTTTAAGATTAACTATGGGGATTTTTCAAACTAAGTGTACGACTTCGTAATAAAAAATTTAACAATTTATTTTTCTAGAATAACTGAGCACCATTTTCATAATTACATGTACCTGGTAATGATATTTTAATGGGGATCTGACAGGAACTGAATATTCTGTTCCTAAATGAGAGGCAAATGCACAGAGCTATGTTCAGGCATAGTCTTCCCACTAGGTCCTCCACCCAAACCGTCATTTGATAGTCTCAGGATTTAGGCCTTGTTTTCTTAACGTGTGTCACAACAAGTGAGTTTGAGGATCAGCAGTGCTTCAGGTAATGACTAGCACCTGTAATGCTAGGCTGCTGGAGAAAAATTCTTCTGACAAACTTAACTGGTACCTTTACTGCAAACTGCAGCTAGCAGGCAAATAGGTTTTGCATTCAGGAATGTCTAAAAGCATCTCTGTAGTGAAAAAGGTGACAGGAAATAAAAAAGTAAAAAGCATACTAAGAAGTGAAGCAGCAGGACAGAAAGAATGAAAACTATAACATGGGGCAGCAGAAAAATATCCATACTCAAATGTTTGGAACCAAATAAGTTACTATGAATAAAATACTGGAAAGGCAAAGGAGCTGAGGGGATCTTGACTTTCCCCATTTACTCTTGATTGCCTTTTTAGGAAAAAGGAAAGAGCTGAGATGGTCTGGGGTTTATTAAAATCCTCATTCAATTTTCCTTTGTTAATTAAGAAAAATCAAGGAGGAGATACACAGACTCTATTTGATTGGAAGTATTTATGCAACTTTGTGTCCAAACAGATTGCATTTCAAAGTCATCCACAAAGTCATGAGTGCTTTAAAGTAGCTGTCTTTTGATCTTTTAGATTCAATTATTCAGGCTTTTTTTCTAGAGATGCTAACATCACATCACATGCAGAGTCCGTCTCATATTTGTCCAACACAGTTTATAAGAGAAGGCTTTAACCCAGGACATTTATGCAGTTGTGCTCTGCTTTTATGCAGCAGCCAGACACCCAATCTGTCATCTTCATTAGCATTGATTCTCTTGTGTTCCTTGAATCCCAATATTTCTTTCCAGCAGTACCTGTACCTCCCTGTGCGCCCCACAAATGAGCAACTTTTCACTAAACAGGTAGATGAGTGCTTTCAGGACTGGATTCCAGCCAATATCAATATCCTCTGTTCCCTTTAGTTCCTTCTTCATATTAAAATCTATGTAGGTAACTTTTGTTCTACATATAGTAAGTAACCAAAGTATCATAGAGAGCGACATACATGTCCTGTCAGTAGAGTATGTGAGCCTGCATAAAAGGTAAATTATCTACTTTTTACAGCCTAAATTTTAAAACTGTGCCCAGCCCTTACTCCTGCTCCCTCACCCTCTTGCAAGACCTTCTGTGTCAGTACTATTTTCCCATAACATCAATTTATCTGTATTACATTACTGATTTATGTCGTATTCTTCTGTGCCATTTATACCACTGCTGTGATTTTTGGAGATCCACTAAATTAGGCTTTGGTAGATACTTTTTTCTCTCTAATAGAATCATAAAATCATAGAATCAGTCATACAAATTGGCAACAAACTTCATTAACATGCACTCATTTATTTCTATTTTTGTACAATATTAAATTCAAAGCAGTAGATTCAAAACTTGACTTATGTACAGCTGAAGGCAGAATTTATCCAACAGGTTTTATTGGTTTTAACATTAACATTATCTATTGGTTTTAACATTCAAGTTCCTGTTATAGCTATGACACATTTTTTTTCTGCGTGAGGCACCTGTTTTAGGTATGCGTGGGATTATTAGTACTGACTAATTTCTTTAGAATTGCAGAAGCCACAGTGTCTTTCTCTGTTTCACTTTTGCTCTCTGAGTACCAGCCACAGGCTAACTTGGGTATTATTAACATTATTCCTTTGGTGTATAAAATCAAAACAAGAGGTAACAAAACTTTGCAACACTTTCTTAAGCCTGGCAACAGACACTGTGCTAGGCTCTTTCTAGTGTAAATTAACATAACTCTCTCTTTGTTTTCTTAAACTTGCTGACACTTATACCTCCAGCTTTTTAATGTTCTGGAGGTGATTTTTCAAAGCTGCAGTGCATCTCAGCTTTTACCAGTGCACCTGGGTTAAATTCAATTAGAGAGCAGCTCTTCAAATAAGACGTATGCATTGGAGCCATTCAAGGGATGTATCCTTTTATCTGAAGGCTGTATTGAAATATAAATATTTAATTTGGGGTCATTTTTTTCATTCTGGCAGGTATAGTTCTCTTTCCTTTTTGTTGAAAAGAAAGCCAAGTCACTTGGGGTTCATGCAAAATATTTTGTTCAGTCTGAAAAAAGAATATTTTAGTGTGGCATACTTGAAATGAAAGGTAAGAGAAGCCACATTTTAGATAAGCAAATTGTATCCTGATTTTACATTTTTATCTAATAACCTAGTACTTAGGGGATTCATGTAAAGTTATGAAATGCACAGGGTCAAGACCTTTCCTGGTGTAGGGATCTGACCATTTACGGCACATTGAGATTACTGCAGCAGTCTCAAATACTTTCATAGAGGTAGCTCTCCCTCAGTATTTTCTGTCAGACCCATGATATTCTGCACAGACTATTTAAATATTCATTGGGCAGGAGAAAAGCATAAAAATGACTATGTGAACTGATTTTTCAGGTGTTCTTCTGGGCAGGATATATTAATTCAAATCCCTGTTCTAAGTCAGCCAAAAAATAGAACTGTGTTTTCACAGGATTTCAGGACCTCACTTGTGGGGAAAAGTGACTTTGACTAACTGGACTTTATAGCAAGTGCTTATAAGCTATCTTCACATTTCAGAATGCTTTATCACTATTATATGGGACAATAAAAATTTGGTAGGTTTGTGTCTAAGCTATGTTTCCAGTGAATGACTGATTTTTTGACAATGCAATACCCAGCTATACCAGATATCTAATATAAAACACACATATTGAAAGGAGATTACCCAATGAAGAAGTTACCTCCACTTACCAGACAACGTCAAAACCTGAGAACACCAAAATATTTGTCACTCTAGTCAATTAGTAATCTAGTTTTCTTTTACTTTTTTCTCCTTACATGATATTTTAAAGAAATGTCAGGAAGAAAAATTTCTCATGATCACATCCAACATTGATTCCATTTCAAAGGAAGAGATTACTCCAAAACTATCTGCAGAAAAGCTATGAAGTAGTGTTTCAAGAACACAGCTTTAAGTAAACTTCCAAGGCATGTATTTTTTGGCAGTTTGATTAATGTTTCTGTACATTTCAAGGAAATTGTCTGCATCTGTGTTCATGCTGCACCTAGCGTAACAGAGATATGGTGCTGTAGTGGATCTCATTATGTAATCTCTGGGACAACGAAAATGTGCTATGAGAGCCAATGGGAAAAAAGCAACTTTGAAACAGCTGTATTAAAAGTATCAGAAAGTGAGGACAACCAGCAATAGCTGGAAGATATTCTTCTTTATCACACATTAGTGTTCATCATCAGTCAGATTGTTACAGATTCTATTTCCAAGCAATTGTCTTTGGCTGAGCAGTTGTAAGGAAGGCCAAAGACTCTGACAAGAAATGATTTCACTATTTCAGTAAGAATGGCAAAAGGCTGTTGCACAGATCCTTACGTAGCCCACTTTCTTAGTGATCACCACCTGTTGTGTGGGAGACAACACTCAGATGAGGATGTTCATCACCACTGTACCAGAGTATTTATATATTGGATCTTCTGTTTGAAAATGCTTATAGGTGATCTCCCTTTTTTTACCTAAATTTCATTTATTTTGCCATCCATCTGAATGATTATATATAAAGAAGAAATAAAACAAGCTTGATATTTTATGTTTCATTTTCTATTTGCAGGTTTCAGATTTGAAACCAAGGCTCAAGGTCTGAAAGAATGATAGCACAGATTTTCTATTTTCCTATTCATAAGCAGAATTGGGTATTTCTGAAGCACATGAAGCAAATAAGAGTCTCTTTTATTATTATTCATAACCAAAATTCTGGTCTATTTTTATTCTTACTGTAGCTTTTATGGAAAGCTATGCATCTGAGTCAGCACCTCAAAGCAAAACTAATTTCCAATTCATGACATCTCTTTTTCCTCCAATTACTTAGCTTCATTTCCTTCTCGTTTCATTTTTTCGCTTTTGGCTCTCACTCACTCAGATGAAATTGCTGCACAGTACAATTCTCCATTTGAGAGAGATATATCATATACTTGAGTAGGCTTTAGTTTAACTATGCTTTCTTCTTTGTTTTTTTTTTTAAACTACCATAATTACATGGCCTTGACATATAGAGCTAGAGTGTAGGAAGGAGAAAGACTGTATGGGAAGAATGCCCATTTGTGCATTTTATTATGGCTGTTGCAGTCATGTCTTTGAAGTGTCATTTTTCACTCTTCCTTTCCATACTGTTGTGCTAATGGCCTGTCAGGTTTCTAAATTTATCTTTTTCACATTTTCTGCCCTCTTTGGCTTTCCTCAAAGCTTGATTCTATTTATTCTAGCTCCTCGACTTCTCTTTCTTTTCCATACTGCATAAAAATTTTTCTGCTATGCTGTATCATCTCTGTGATTGCTAAAACTTGAGCTATTTTCAGTAATATTAGAGTTAAAAGAGATGTCAGACATACGATTTTCTGTACACTTGCTCTTCAAAACTCAAGGTATTCAGTGTTCTTAAATAGTATTTCCAGAGAGGATCTTATAAAGCATCTGACAGAAGTGCTAAGATATTAATTAAAAATTCATCCCAATCTGTAAATATATTTCTAATCACTGCCTTTGCTGTGGATTTTCTTGGCACATAACCTGCACTTGCCTAGAAACACGCTGGCACTTTTAAAGGTTCCAGTGCAGCAAGGTTTTCAGTATATGCTTTGAGAGGCAGTTCTGTGAATCATCCACACACAGCAGTATAGAGCAAAATAATCCTCAATCGGGTCTCTAGGGAAGGAGATATTTTTTCATAATTTTCACAAACAATAGTCTTTGTTTCAAGGATGGCAGAGTCTTGCTTACATGTACAGGAAAATACTGACATTTATTGTAGTAATAATATTTTCTGTAATAATAATTTTCCATATACAATATAGGCATAATAATAGAATAATAATATCATTTTCAATAATAATTTTGTTTGGGGTGGGGGTTTTTGTGGTTTTGGATGTTTTCCATTTTTGTGTTTTTATCTAGTTTTTTTTTCTGTAATTATGGCAGCTCCTGGTCAACTCTCTCCCAGTTTACATACTACGCAGGACATGCTGTGGTATGGAATAACCCATTAGTTAGTTTGTGTCCTGCCTGTGCTCCCTCGTGGCTTCTTGTGTCTCTCTTCTCTATCAGAACATGGGAAATTGAAAAGTCCTTGACTTAGGTTACACACTACTTAGCAACAACTAAAACATCAATGTGTTATCAGCATACTCATACTAAATCCAAACCCACAATGTTGTACCAGGTAATATGAAGAAAATTACCCCAGCTGAAATGAGAGCAAGTGTTAATAAAAGCTCAAAACCAGAAAAATACATCCTCTGTAGCATTGCCAAGGTCAGCATTAAGATGTCCTGAACACATGTGGATTCTGCAACTGAAAGCTTAATGTTAAACATCAAATACTTCTGAAGTTTCCTTTGAATTTGAGACAGTCAGATCATCGCAACTTACATATCTTATCAGGTTTCTTCTTTCTAGGGACATCCAGATATTATTTATCTCACTGAGTGACATATCTAAGTGTACTGTGTATCTGGGTCAGTCAAATCAAGACAGAATTCTCAGTTTACCTTAACTGATGACATGACCAAGGATCCCAGAGTTCAATTTTTTACTGCAGAAATGGATATGCCAAACGAGAGTGTTCAGATGCAAACAGGAGAAAACCTTCCAAATAGAGGGTGTCCAAAATACTGACAAGGGTTCTCAGTTGTAAGTCAGGCAGGATTTGGAAAACTTTTTTGTGGGTCTTTTGATTTGCAGACAGCAAAAGCAAGATCCTGACCCCAATGAATAATATACCAGATGATAAACCCAAAGGTAATAAAAAATTATCTAAGCCATAAAGCTGTAAGTGTTCATGCAGTAGGAAACAAGGAGAAGCTAAGTGCAATTTTAACATTGGTACAGTATATTAATGTATGCTTATTCACAGTAGCTTCGTACTCCATTCTTGACCAAAGTAGACTGACTTTGTTTTCTGTTGTAATGGAATGCCTTTTAAGTTAAGAAAATATCTATTTTTTTTTTCCTATGGATCTATGGAATAAATAGATTCTCTCACACCACAGTCATACCTGTGTTGATTCTACAGGAGTAAAATTAAAAATACCTTTATGTTAGTCAGCAGTTCCAAATACCTACAGGTAGCAGAGCTGAGTCAGGCGGTGTGAGTTTTACATAGGCACTTTTCACAGAAGTACACCAGTTCAAATATAAATATAATGCAGTCATAACAACATGAAGAGTGAACAATTAAAATCATCAGAACTCTCTGAATGGGGCATTGCTAGTGTAAGATGTGAGCACATATCCAGAAACAAGTTGAGAATCTGTATCCAAAAGAATGGTGCTTCCAGCAGGAGCAGAAGATGGCCAAAGACACTGGCACTGATGGCAGTGAACTGGCACTCTCCCTGCACTCTACATGCAGGACTCCCATTAATAGTTAATGGCAACAATACACAGGAAACAAGGTGAGAACAAGTCTTTTTGCAAGAGTTCAAGAAAGCAATTAAATCTGAATTCCCAAAGAACATCTTTGGCAAGCTTACAATTAGTTCAGATGTGAATATCCTCCTTCCCCAGTGTGTTTACACTTACAAACAGACACACAACAGAGGCAATAACTGTGCCCCTAGTTCCGTAACAGTTCATCTATCAAGACTGAGATATTTATATCTGCCTTGCACACCTGTACATAGTGTTCTGTAAATGGTTCTGCAAATATCATATTCCATATGTTTTATTATACATATGTTACTGTATTTGATACAGAAATCCATTACCCTGAGGATAAAGTGGCTTCTGTCATCTGGATATGTTTATTTTTGAAAGCTTTTAGCACTTTCATGGCTGCATGTCAAGTTTAGATTATTACACTATATCCTAAGTGTAAACAGAGATTTGGAATCAAAGTACAGCTTCACTTATTCAGTATTTGCTGATCATTAATCTTTCTTTCTTTTTTTCTTGAAAATGCCCACCAACTATTTAACAACCACAGTGCATTGTAATGTCATATATAAACTTGTCTTGTGGTTATAGTAAACAACATTTCTCAAGATCACATGGAGTCTCTCAGTATTCTTCAATTGTGTGCTCAAAATGGAGCTGTAAAAGTTTCAGTAGTCCATGTCTAACAAAGTGCTGGTATTATTTATCGCATTTTGCGGGTCAGCTCAGTGATTACTAGACATATATATATGCATGCATGTATGTATAAACGTTTGTATGTATGTTTATATATGAGCACATACACATAAATAAAGTCAGGCAAAGAAAACATATTGATATGTGCTGAAAACCCCACAAAGAACCATCCATGAAACAGAGTATAATTTAAGTGCCTGACTTCAAATCAGATTTCTAGTTCTCGTAATACTATTTGCATGAGTTTGTAACCTCTGTTACTTGAAAAGCCTCAGAACAAGTCACATCTCACTGATAATTCAGTATCTTCCTTGTACGGGGAACATCAAGAAAAGATATTTGCATTAAATGATTTTGCCAACAGTAACACAAAAGTATTTCATCCTATTTTCCACTCAAATTGTTGACCTTCCTTACTGAGAGATTTTGGTCAAAATTTGTCCTGCTTTCAAAACTAAATGAGTCCTCTAGTTGTGTGATCTGGAGAGACAGCAGGCAATTAGATATGTTTTTAGAGTAGCATCATGACTGGAAAGTCCACATCTGCACAGAATAAATGTCTTTTCTATAGAGCCATAGGATCTGCATGCAGTAATGACAAGTGGATTGCAGAATTACATTAGAAATTGTGATAACATCAATGCTTCATAGCTATCAAGAAGAAGACTACTATAACTTCATGACTTGATATAGAGCACAAAAAAACAAATACCAGAAGATTATGTTCATGCATAAAATGAAAATGATGCTGTCATTAATTCATTCTCTACATGCTTACATTAGGTTATAAAAACTGTTTTAAATTCAAAATTGCCTTTTCTTACAATGCACGCTGGGGAAGAAAAAGGCAGATTACACCTGATTTAGGTATATACTACAATTAGGAATGTGTGGATATAATTTTTGCTACTGCTAAAAAAAGTGCAAATATATTAAAATGTAGTACATCTATTATGCATTTTGTTGGTTTTATGTCATACAAAAACAATTTACTGTAAAATAACATAATATGCTTCAATTTTAAAAAGTACAGTGTTTTGGGGTTTGATTGAACAACAAGGGTGTTCTGGGAAAAGCCAATAGCAGCTCTTTCTGACATTTTACTGTCTCAAAAAAAGAAATAAAAATTTCAGAACAAAAATTTATATCCAGAAATAAAACCTATGAAACATGCGTTCTGTGAGCTTAAAGATCTTAAAAAGCTTCAAAATAAATACTCATTTTTTTTCCAATGCTTTACTGAGTTTTGTCCAGGTTCAGCTGCTAGTGAAATACAGCATGACAGAGAAGCAAAAGGGAATATAATTATGAAGAACTTGGTAAATATGAGTGGAAAAAACTCAACAGACTCCATGATTACTGATATATTTGTCTTTTCTTTTAATATCCCATTGTCTTCTCAGCATTTTTGTTTGTTTTCCTTGAATATTCAACAGTAATGTTTGTTGATGGTCCCTTTCATTTAAGAAAATGTTTATAGATAACTATGCCATATGGAAACTGAATGGTGAGATACAGCTGGAATGCAATGCTGGAAACTTAATTCTACAAATCACAAGGAGCTGATTATTTTATACCACCTTATAACTTTCCAAAACTGAAAATCTGTTTTCTTGTGAAATTTTAACTTTCCATCTGCCCATTATATGCCCAATTACCTTACCTTTTCCACTCCAGCTTTAACTCTTAGTAGGTTGTTCTGACTGAGATGTGTCAGGCTGTAGTTGTAACTTTGTTATGAGCAATGCAAATAGCACAGATGTGAAGAATCACTGGAAATCAAAAGCTTTGCTTGCTGTCTCTTTCACTGTTCTGCAGGTCATCTTTATCCAGAAGCACCAAAGGAAGGAGGAGAAGGCAAGTGTAGGGAGCCCTGTCAACCCTGCTGTCCAATGTGCAATGGGAAGAAGGCCAGCAGCTCTTGAAGGCTGCTTTGCTCTTGCTGCAGATGGAATGCAAATGCAGTCTAATTCCAGGCAAGCAGCAATGTCACTCACTAAGAGCAATATCTTCTAAAAGAACAGTTATGTACATTTTTTGCTCTGATTTGCTATTTGAAATCGGAGGGCTCTCTAGTGAACAAGAAAAGGAGGAGTGGGGCTGAAGCAGATTATCCTAAACTTCAACAGGCCTCTGAACCAGGAATTAAGAGTAAGCTACATGCACTTTGCAGACTGTGGAGATTTGCATAAATACTGAGAGCCGTTAATGTTTTGGAATGTTTCCTGTAGTTAAAGAAACATGCTTCCTTGTGTTAAAGACATGTGATACAAGCTCTTATTATTCTTGCATCAGTGTTTAATTCCATTCTCTTCACCAGAAAATACCAATGGAGTTCACTAGGTTTTGTACGATCACTAAGGAAGGGAAAATACGTTTACATTACATAGTCTTGTAAAATGCAAATATGACATCAAGATCAAGAAGACATGGATGTTATTTATAACTAAAAAGAGAACTTCCAAGAACAAGAGAAGTATTAAAACCATTGAGCCTGGAGCATTTGTAGGGTACCCTAAAACTGTGTGAAAGGTATGATTTTGCCTTAAATAGAAGAGAAAGTATTGTAAAACTGTGAATAGTGTCCATATGGTACAAAGATCACTGCTTTTTAAAGGGTAACCTCAGACAAACCTTAATTTCTTAAGTCTTTCCTCTGGACCCGAACCTAAGATATTAACAAAGAGTATTCCTACATATCCTTGTGGTGTGTTTATGTCATTACATGTCCCAGGGCTATTAAAGTGACAAACAGTGGCATACATAGCCTAGGATCAGTCAATGGTGAACATTCACATGACTTGTTGCACATATAATAAGATACTTGAACATTCAATTGTCTGTTAACCTGTGCAAAGTTCAGTTTTACATGGAGAGAGAAAATACTCTTTGTTTCCATTTGATCACGCATTTTATTGCTGTCCGTTTAAATGCTTATAGTTGAACATGTTAGCTTTTTATGGTCAGAAAAGCAAAGTGTGTTTTTAAAGCATTTATCATGTTGGACCTGCTTCTGAGATGGAAGGAGGAAAATCAATTCTCTTGGTACTTACGAGCAATTAATATTCAGGTCTTGCCTGATCTGGCATTGAATTTGTCTTGGATTACTTGGAAAATTGTCTTCTTCATAATCTTTTTGTTATGGGCCTGTAAAGCAATCCTAATGATCTGGACAAGCCCTGAAGCATCTCTAAGGCTTTATGGAAAAATTAATTGAGGATTCACTGCCCTTGGAATTTACTATAAGTGGAACTTAATAGCTCAGGCAAATTCTCTCCCATATGTTAATAGACTACTGTGGCAGTGTGGTGCTTCTGTCTTGGCTTCTCATCAGTTATTATTCCTGTGTCATCCCAATTATTTGCTACAGGATCTTATTAATTTTATTCCCACCCAATCCCCTTTCCCTTTCTCTGTTTCCTGTATCAGCAGCACTTTGATATGCATCTTTCACTGTGTACACTTGTTTGTTCCATGTATTTCAGCACACTTTCTAATGGCTACTTCCCATTCTATTCTACTCTGCACGACATGTTAGCACTAAATCCACAATTTTCTAGAGTTCCTTTCCAGAGCTGCTATGGTTGGCATGCTCTCTCTTGCTCTCTTGCTCCCTTCCATCTGTCTCATACATTAAAAAAAAATCTAGTATTTCCAGTTATAAATAATATAGAAATATATATTTGGAGTCAGGAAGCTTTGGTACGATATTGCTTCTGCCACTGCCTTGCTGTGTGATCTCTTCATTGGCCTTGTATTCCAGGTCTGTAGCTTGGGAGAAGAAAGGATAGAGCATGAAAGCTCATGCAAGCATGATCTGTCTTCATGGTCCTGTGCAAGAACCAAGTACAAATGCACACATAATTATCTTTATACAGGCAATATTCCTCATTCCACCTACTTGCAACTGTAGCTAAAGGTACTGTTTGCTCCTTCTGTTACAGCTTAATCAGTAGTTTGGATATAATATGAGAATACATATTCACCCACATTGTTCTCACTGCGCTTCCAGCCCACTTCTAATTCCTGAGTGCAAGCAGTCACAGCATCTTTCAGGCTGGGACACTTGGAGGAGCTCACCTTGCAAGAGGCAGTCATTATTTGCACTTACGTTCTGAAGGACAAACAACACTGCAAGGGGGAACTGGGTAATTTTCTCCTCTCCTCTCCCCTTCCTGCTCAGTATGCCATCTAACTTACGTAGACCTCAAACCAGTGCAAAAAAAAATTCCACTTTATTACCAGAAGCAGTGATGAATTATGGTTAACATTTTTGTTAAATAGACAATCTTTTGTACAACTACTGAAGTCTAAAGTGCCTGAAGGCCAGTTCAAATAGTGTTAATATAGTCTAAAATGAAACGTTTTCTATAGAAAGCAGTTGCTTCTCTGAAAAAGAAAAGCCTCTACATTTTCTTAAAAGAAACAAGCTTATATTGCTGTTCCTAATGCAACATGTCTTTAAGAAACTTCTCAGTACTGAGGCTATAACATTTTATTTCCACGGGGAAGATAAAGTGCTTCGTAAAGTCAGTATTTTGAGAGAGACAGAAACAAGACCATTATTTTTCCACTTGATCCTGCATTTACTACCAAACAAAGCTTTTACTCTTGTGAATAGTCCTACAAATTTTAGATTTCTACCACTTCCATATGAATTGCTCTTCACTTTTTATTTTTCATAAGAATTAATTTCAGTGGGACCACTGACACAACTAAACAGTACATTTACTATCAAACCTTTTCAAGGTAGTCAATAAGCACAAGTTTTATACTTGGTACAATTAAAATAACAAATAAATGCTATTTAAAAACTATAAAGATTGGTTACCTGTTAAATTTGTATTAGATTTTGACTGTAGCACAATAATAACAAAATGACGGTATGTTTTGCTTTCCTGGAGTAAAAATATTTACCCTAGGGAAAGGATTCTGGTATTTAAGTTCCTACTGTTCAACTTGGAATTTGGTTCAGCAAGCCTCTTCATCAATATTTTTTTTATTTCTTGATGTTGTCATGATGATCCATATTTGGATTTTAAGCCTATTCTCTCAAGTCCTCCACCTTGTTCTGACCTTCGCATTGATCTATCTGCTCTTCTTTTTTTTTTTTTTAGTTTTGTATTTACATTTTTCTTCACAAGAAAGCACAAAAGCAATAGCAATTATTCTCTGAAATTACTGCCTAAAAAGGCAACAGCAATTATAAAAAAAGGTAGTGTCTTGAAAAATGACAACTGTAGGCCCTTAAAATTTGGCTCATGATTTCTGCCTGAATACAGACCATGAGATTTGTTCCAGTTAAAGCTTTATTTTAGTATCTTCAGCTACACCACGTAGCAAAGATGTTACTGCACATTTCTTCATAGACATGAAGAGAGAAGCTTCTGGTAAATTTTTGCTCTGCCTTTGTATTTTCTTGAATGACTAAAGGGCAACGACCACAATCTCATCTTTAAAAACAAGCAGTGTATAAAAACCAATAGACAATAACCTTTTTGAGTTTAAAGATAAATCTTGGGAGGTAAACTAACACCTATGAACATGACTTTGGTATCTAAGTCTGGGAAGCTAATAATTTCAAGATACAATCAAGATTCTGAAATTAATTAACTATGCCTTCCTCTTTCCTAGAAGAAATCTTGGATTCCACCTTTAATGTAATTACAAATAACATTTAAATATTTATTTAAAATGTCCTAAACTTTCCAGAAAAATATGCTTAGTTTTAAGGAAAAAATTCCGAAGTTCTTATTAAATTTAACTCTGGAACACTGATACTATCAACAAATAGCAGTAAGTTCAATAGTGTTGTTGAACACCAAGAAATTAAGTAGCTTAAGAAATAACCTGTCAGGATGTTTTATGGGTTAGTTGTTTTTGAGAGCAGTGATTATAGAAGCAATCTTCAAATGAAAACATTTTTTATGAGAAAGATTCGTAGTTTTCTGTAATGAGAAAAAGTGCTCCAAGTTTTAGTCTGCTGAGTCAGAAAAAAAAAAGACAAGAAAGAAGACTTCAATATTAAATAACAGAGAAATAATAGTGACCAGTGAGTCAGAGCACATATACTCATTAAGCAGAAACTAGTCATCAGATTTCCTTCCAAAAATAACTTTGAATTAACTTACAGATTTCCCTTCCCTTCTGCTGCACAAAAAGACCCCCAAAAGAGAAGAATCCTTCCTTTCTCACAATAAAGTCAAAATACTCTACATTTTAGATGACAACATTTGAAATCCTCAAATTCTGTAAGTATTGCCTACCATAGGATTTTAAACAAAATGCCATAGGCATTCTGTCTTATTCTGTCATACTTGGGTCTTTTGTGATTTGGCAAAGTTTAATACTGCTGTATTTGAGCAGCGGCAAATTCTGTGAGACTGTATATGGCTAAGAGGCTGCCACACATGTGATTACTTGCACTTAAAAACAAAATTGAAAAAAAAAAAAAGAAAGAAGAAAAAAACCCCGAAACAACAACCACCAAAAAAACCCCACCCCAACCATAACACAATTCACAAAATATTTTGGTCCCATGCTTGAACTGAATAAGAAATACATATGTCCTGACTTTTTATGAAGACCTCAGGAAACATTTGAAAGGATAGCTCTCCAGTTGTAAACATCCATTCTGAATTTAAACACAGGTAAGTCCACTTTCATATGTTCTGTCAATACATGTATTATTGATTGCATTCATCACTGAGCAGTAGCTCATACTGTCAGTACAAAACACCCCTTAAAATTTTCATGAAACACAAATATTTTAGCTGATGCTTTGGAGAAAAATCTGACTAGACTATTTTAACCATCTCTATCTCTAATTTAGCAACTTTATTTGGAAGTTTGGTGTTTGGTTGATTTGGGGTTTGTATATTTTTAAATAAGAGAAAGGAGAATGATGAAGGCTCTCTAATAGGGGCTTCCAGGAGAATTGTCTCTCCTGCTCCTCTAAGTATGAATGTTAAATTCCTCTTTAACTCTCTGTCCTTCAATTTACTTCTGCGTATATCTGGCTCTGAGCAGCTGGAGAAGGCATCTGATACCTGCAGGGCTAATAATAATGTTGCCAGAGCAGTGTTGTTCTTGAGAACGGGTTGTCACAGACCAACAGGGTGTAACAACAGGCTGAGGCTATTATGGTGAATAACAGCGAAATAGTGAATTACTTCCTGACTGAGACAGATTGTTACTCTGCCTAAAGGATTTTCCCCGTGATACTAACCATGACCATTAGATGCCCAATTACAGCAGGTAACAGGGAACTGAAACATGTCTGTCTTCAATTGAGATTGTGAAGTAAAATAAAATAAAGGAGCCTCTGCTCATAGCACATGAAATTCCTGGAGGCCTGGTTACGAGTGCCAACAGTAAGAGGGAATGGGCTTACGAATAGGTCAGATATTAGGGATGAGCTGAACTTCAGAGGCACTTGTAAAGGAGGTTCAGCCAAGACTCCTGTAGCTCTCAGCCAATGGGGCTTGAAGAAAAAAGGCAACAAAGATGTATTTTGCCTTCTCATGCATAGCTGAAGCTGCAGATGGAAGTTGGCTATTGTCAAGTAACAACTTAGGCTGTCAAGTCTCAGTAGCACAACGAGCTGCTGAAAATTGGTTCTTAGCTACTGTCAGTTAGAATTAGCATATTTCTAGTGTAAAGACTGTTGGCCCTTATCACAGGAATCATGATTAATTTAGCCCTAGTTTCAGCTGGGATAGAGTTGATTTTCTTCCTACTACCTGGTATAGAACTGATGTTTTGGATTTAGTCTGAGAATAATGTTGATTACACACTGATATTTTAGTTGTTGCTGTGCAGTTCCTACACTAAGTAAAGGACTTTTCATCTTCTCATGCTGCCCTGCTAGAAAGGAGTCTGGGGTGCACAAGAAGTTGTGAGGGGACACAGACAGGACAGCTGACCCCAAACGACCAAAGAGATATTCCATATCATATGGCATCATGCTCAGCATATAAACTAGGGGGAAAGATGACCAGGGGCAGCCACTCAGGAACAGGAAGGGCACTGGTTGGTTGGTGGTGAACAATTATGTTTCATTTGCATCACCTGCCTTCTTGGGTTTTATTTCACTTTCTTTTTGTTGTTTGCCTTTTCATCACAACTTATTATTGTTATTATTATATTTTATTTTATTGCAACTATTAAACTGTTCTTATCTCAACCCAGATGTTTTCTTACTTTTACTCTTCTGATTCTCTCTCCCATCCCAGCAGGGAGAGGGAAGTGAGAGAGTGGCTGTGTGGGGCTTAGTTGCCAGCTGAGATTAAGCTGCGATTACCTTTAGCAACCCAGATGGAAAGTGCTCTATCTTAGAAAGACTCTTCCACACTGCAGCACTCAAAAACTTCAGGTGATTGTCTTGTGACAACTCTTTAGAGATTACTACTTTTTACACCATTCTATTATATATTTCAAATTTAGAGAAGGTGAATACTCCAGGCATTTTTCCCAGATACTCTATAAAATGGGAAAAGCTGAACAGCAGAACATCCAGGAAACGATATATGCTAGATAAAAATAAATGGGGGGGAGGGTGGGGAGGGTGACAGGGGCATAGTATTTAAGACACCTTATGTTGTTCCATAGGTATATGCAGGATTTTGTTACAAAGAAAGAGAAGTGAAAAATCAAGATGTAATTATTGGCTTTATCAATGCTTCATTTACACACCAGAGATTCAATGAGGTTCAATGGAACTGATACTGACTACTCATTTCCATCTGCTTTATCTATCAAGAGTCCTCAGCAGTTACTTATGGGGCCATCTCTGAAGCCACGTTTTTCACAAGAACATAACAGTCCTGCTCCGCAGAAACTATTCTGATGTTCATTTTCAAAATCTGAGAAACATAAGAAGAAACATTCATTCTAAAGATTTTAGTATAATAATAGGAAATTAATATGCATCACCAGAACAGATTTATTTTTAGCCAGTGTTGTACCCAGGAAATAACATTCAGCATAATGCTATTTCCTGAATATATTATTTTCTTGGGAATATTCTTTCTTACATTCTCTTGCTTTGAATAGTCTTCCCATTGCTCATGTATGAAAGATAATGTAGTTATGGGATAACCTCTGCCTTCTCTAACAAATAGCTTCATTTCTTTATTTTCTCAATTCTTCACATATTTTTCCTAGTCTGACCCTAAATCTGGAACATCACATTACATCTGGCATGTACTTCTATTTCTTCTTTTGGATTCTACCTTTAAACAAAGACTCCTCACTTTTCTGAAAGCACTTAAAAAGTTGATCCACCCCAGTAGATATACTGGGTCCAGCCAGCAGTGCTTTCTATTAAAATGATTATATTTAAATTAGAACCATCATTTTGCTGCTATCTGTAACACCCAAATTCCACATCATGGAATTAAGTTGAGAAGAAAAGTCTATGTGTTTTCATCTTTTATACTGCTGTGTCTTTCTGGTATGAAAATAAGTGATGTCAGTAAGTTTAAACTAAATTAATTCTATTCAAATAGATCGGTGCAGGGCTGGAAGTGGATTGACTTAGCAGGAAAAGTGGAAGACTACAGGGTAGATAACAGAGGAAGAATCTGTTTTTAATCTGATTTTGAAGTAAACAATAAGTGAAGAGGACACACAGCCTCTAGTAGCACTTTCCCTTTTTGCACAAATAGAACAATGACCCTGACAGCTTCATTCTGCCAAGCACCTTGACATCTATTCCAACAAACAAAGCCCCTCAGGACACACTAAGCTCTGTTTTGAAAATTATCCTGGGGGAGGAGGGTGAGGGGGACTGGCAGGGTGGTAACTGAAAGCTATATCCATCTCCTGGAGTTTTCTGGATCAGAACTGGAATATCCAGTGTCTTCAGAAAATTCCTGAAACATTAAGTCTATTTTGGAAAATGTTTGAAAGGGATCTAAGAAAGCTTGGTGAATTAGTAAAGCAGTAAACAGTTACATATTTCATTAAATTTCTTGGTACAGGATCACAAAAGCCAACTTAAAGTCACTTATAGCTTTAATGTATCTATATCTGGAGCTGCATACTAAGACCATCTTCATTGATACATGTCCATGCTAAACCTATCTAAACGAAAACAGGAGAGCATCAACAGAAGCACGCAACTGAAAAAAAATAAGTACAAATGCACATACACTTCTGCAAAGTATTCTGCATGCTTGACTCCAGTTTTAAGCAAAGGTGTCAGTTCGAATTTTTTATAAATTAGTTCACCAATTCCTACATGGGAGGTAACTGCTAAGTGTTCTCACATGATTGCTCTTCTACAGGAATCTAATTTTTCAGCTTCAACATGCCCAAAGCATCTGCTTTCTTTACTGACAAGACACAATCTTTTTGTCACTGACATCAGAGGAATTATCAATACATTTGACAACAGTGATCTTCAGCACTGAATATAGCTATCATATCATCAAAAATAACATGGCAGCTTACTAGAAAAGCTGGGAAAAGAAGGACTTGGAAAGCTTTAATTTATGTAAAAATAAAATATAAGTAAAAATCAATATTATTTTAATTTGACTGTTAACATTTCAAGTGGTGTTTTGAGATAGAAAAAGGCCTCTTCTTGGTTAGAGCAAAACCCTGCCTTCTCTACCAGGAAGACACGGAAGAAATGATTGTTTGGCAGTGTTTTGTATCAATTAGGATAGACTAGTTATAATTTGAAACTGTTGCTCAGAGAAAAGTTGATTTTGTAGCAAGAAATGACATTTGGAATATTATTCTTTTTCTATTCAGAGGAAACTTTCTGATACTTCTGTACTCGGCTTCTTTTTAATGATATTTCACTCTTTGATCACTGTGCTATGAGCTGAAACAAGCCTTAGGAACTAGACTATAGATCATTTTAAGCTATATAAAAAGTGACATAAACAAATTAAAATATTAACAAATATCTGCACATAAGGGTTTTAGTGTTAGGTCTCTTGACTCTTTATTAGAAACACAAATAACCTTGTCAATATTACAGAACACAAACCACATGTTGTATATACATAAAAGTATGTACATATACATAAATCAGTCAATAAAATAACTGGTTAGATTAGTGGAGGTCAGTTTGTATTAAAGAATATTTGTTAAAGGGTATCTAAGCCCACATCTTGGCTCTGCAGTAGATTTCCAGTTTACACTGATATAATAAACCACTTACTTTCTTCATCTTGAGTGCATCTAATACACAATTAGCAGTATGGTTATGTTCAACAGTTTAAGAACAGGAATAAAGTTTTCAAATTTACTTTTTTTTCTTTAGAAGTCCAAATTCCACTTTCAAATGTCTGAAAATGGTATTCAGACTTTAGCAAAATGACTCCTGACATTTTTTGTGAGTGAATCTGGTGCCATTGAGCTATCTTCATGCTCAGGAAATAGTGAAGGCCTGATCAAAGTCTGCCAAACTCAACACGTCTTCTCATTTTTTTATAGTCAGCACCAGTTCTTTGTTCCCCTAAAGGCTGATTTGGACATTTCTTGGTAAGCTGATATAGGAGACTTTCTTCTGTCATATATCATTGACACTCAAAAAACCATATAGCATTATATAATTCATAATATTATAGTTCTAAGCATGAGGCAATCAGATGATTGATATCTGGTAAGTCATCAGAATTCATGAAATTGACAAAACTTCCAGTTTGGAAATTTAAATTAACTTGGAGGAGCCAGACATCCATTTCAATTTTTGTGGGCTAAAACTGCATTTAAAAAAAAAAAAATCCCCAGCAATGGCACTAAAGATATTTTCTTCTTCTTTAAAATCAGAAAAATGGTAATTGCAGCAGCATAAGATACTGCGACTGTTTACATTACAATGGCAGATTGAAAGGCTGCCAACAAAAGATGATAATCTCACAGTGTTAGGTGCTTACAGGCTAAGTGCCAGTGCTTACAGTTTAGACAGATAGGTATGGCAGAAGGAGGCTGGATTTACAGAATCATTTCCACTGAGTCTCAGAGGAAGCAAGAAAAAATCCTTTGGTTGGTTAAGTGCCTGCCTTACTCTGCCTTAGCTACTTGATTCTTTCTACTTACTATTCCTTAATTTGAAACTGGTCATTAAATTTCAGCTGAAGTACTCTCTTCCTTGCACATCTTTTCAGCACAGTATCAGTACATTCAGCTCAGTGGGACACGGGATGAGATACTGTATGCAAAGCAGACTGAAAAAAGAAGTCTGTTTGACATCAGCCAGACTACAAAATCAGAGAACAATTGAATAATTTAACATTTCTCTTCTAACTTATAGACTTCATATAGTATTTATTAAAAACAAACAAACAAAACCAACCAACCAACCAAACAAACAAAACAAAACAAACAACCCCCCCCCAAACAGTAAAGCAAAATAAAAGAAAGTGTAAGATTTAGGGTACATCAAATGACTTTTTAAGTTTCCTTACTGGGCTGAATGCAGGCATAAGCATACTGTCTCTTAAAATACTGTGCCTTGAAAACAACCTCAGTGAAAAATATGATAAAATAAATACCTTTTTGGGTTTATTGTCTTTTCTTCAAACAGAAGTCAGTGTACAGTCTATCTGCTTTATAAGAAAGTTTTATCGTTTGTTTACTGTACAAGACTTGCACAAAATTTCAGCACTATGCAGGCTAGTAGTACGAAAGTGATGTGTATATATACACATTTGTAAGAATGGCACCATACTTTGTTTGTCTCCAGAATCATAATTATGGTACTGAAGGAATGAAAGATTAAATTCACAATCTAATCACAATTGTCTCACAATTCTATCATCAAAGTTGCTGAGGGTAATTTTTGGTATGGACATTTAAAAATTAAGAACATTAATATTCATACAAACAAGTAAAAAATATTATTTGCCACTAGTTATTTGTCTTCTGTGCTCACTGGAAGTATAAATAGTCATGATTTTACTGTTTGCAAATATGATGTTAAAATTTCTGTGGCTTTGATCAGTCAACGTAGTCTAATACAAACGTACACCAGAAGAATATGATAAGTTTCCCTAAGATCCTTTCCATGGCTATATTTATCCTTGCTTTTTATTCATCTGATAGAACTTACAGGCAGCTACAGAACTGAAGGTTGGAATGACAAAGTTTTGACTGCAATGTTTTTATACTACCCATAAAATTTTAGATATAACAGCATGGAGACTGCAGAGGCAGCTGAAGACTAAATGAATTCTTAAAGTGCCTGTGACATATTTTCTTCTTCTGTTTAAAAATATTTGCTAGTGATAGCAGTGATATAGTGATAGCAGTGGTATAGTGATAGCAGAATATAACTTATTTTGTTTGCTGGCCAAGGGAAAAACCCACTGAACCCCTAACACTCCTGCAAAAAGAATAAAAAATTCTGTCAAGGGGATGAATGGCCTGTCACTCCTCAATAGGATTAAAGTTTTTAAGCACTGTGATAAAAAGAAAGTGAGCACAAAGGAGTGAAATCAATCCAGTTTTTACCTTTGGGCCACATGGAAATTCCCGAATAACACACCTGCTATCTTTGAACACAGATGTTTGAAAACTTGCCAGCATGTACTTTTTCTCCTGCATTCCTTCAAATTTCTATCATCTTCTCCAGCCACTCTTTCTTCCTGCCACACACATACTCAAGAGAATCAGAAATCCCATCTCACGCCTTGCTTCAACAAGCCAGAGAGTTCTACGAACTTTTGATTATATTTAGATGTTGGTGTGACTCAGAGGTCTACCTACGAGGAATAGTAGGATGCTTTGATAGAATAGCCAGCTTAAACCCAAACAGTTTCATTTTTCAGCTGATTTGCAAGAGCAAAGAAAGAATTATGAGTTACTGGTACTAAACTTGTTGTGTTCTACAAGTAGTTCAGTTGAAATCAACAGGAAGATTGAAGGAATGAAAAGAAGGCTGAAGGAGAATGACTTGGGGCATTAGTTGACAAGAAGTTCAACATGACCTGTCAATGTGTGCTTGCAGCCTACAAAGACAACTGTATCCTGGGCTGCATCAAAAGGAGTGTGGCCAGCAGGCTGAGGGAGGTGATTCTCCCCATCTACTACACTCTTGTGAGGCCCTAACTGGAGTACTGCATTCAGTTTTGGGGTCCCAAACATAAGAAGGACATGACCTGCTCAGGCAAGTCCAGAGGGCCAGGAAGATGCTCTGAGGGCTGGAGAACCCCTGCTGTGAAGACACACTGAGAGAGCTGGGGTTGTTCAGCCTGGAAAAGGCTCCGGGAAGACCATAGAGCAGCCTTCCAGTGCCTAGAGGGGGCCTACAAGAAATCCAGAGAGAGACTTTTTATAAGAGCATGTAGGCAGAGGACAACAGGTGATGGCTTTAAACTGAAATAGGGCAGATTTAGATTGCACATTAGGATGAAATTTTTTACTGTGATGGTGGTAAGACTGGTTGCTTGGAGTTTTGAGCAACCTGGTCTAGTGAAAGGTGTCCCTGGCTATGGCAGGGGTCGTGGAACTAGATGATCTTTAAGATACCTTCCAACCTAAATAATTCTATGACTCTATAATTCTATAAAATATTCCTCAGTTGGTAAAGTAAGTCAAATACTGAAAGCAATTATCAACCCATCTGGTGTCATATTGACATGAATGTCAAGTGAGTTTCTGTATGGAATCCAGTGTAGACCATTCAATATTTGATTAGTCCCTGTGTTGGATATGGCAGAACACAGACTAAACAAATTCACAGTTGATTTGAAGGTGGAAGACAATAAGTTCTTTGGAGGGTACTTATAGAGGCATATTAATAGGTTGTAACTAGTATAAAACATTAATTACTTAATAACTAGAATTACCAAAAAATCCTCTCTTAGAGGTACAATGTGTGACAGAGGTATAAAGGTGAATGAATAATCGTGTTCAAACACAGAAGGCAAGGAAAGTAATGAGATAGATGCACCAGAGGGCAGGAGTTTGCTCTGGGTCCAAAAGTACTTATGAGACAAACAGAACTTCCACAACAACAAAAAATGAAAAAGTGGAAGGGAAGCACATGCTACAGTGTTTTAAGCTGTATGAAGAGTAACAAATCTAAAATCAAATTAATTAATTGCCCTGTTCTACTTGGTGGTTATTAAGCATTAGATGGAATCCAATATTCACTTTTAAGCATCATATTTGAAAAATTACAGGCAAATTAGGGAATTGAGAGAAAAACAAAAAATGGTTTAGCATTTAGAAACCAGGCCCCACAAGACACCATCTAGGAAAGTAAAAAGCTGAGGAAAGACATAAAAACTGACAAAATATTCTAGGAGATGTAGCAAAATGGACTGAGCACCTATTCTTGCTTAGTCTTCTGTAACTGACAAACTAGTAGGTTTACTGGGAAGCTGCAGCAAGTAAAGAATACTTTAAATAAAAACAAAATCTTTAAAAAAACCCCTAGGTTTTAACAAATAAGTCACAGAGGGAGGTTGTTTGAACACATTCACCTGAGGTCTTCAAGGTTAAATAGATAAAATCAGTCAGCAAGGTTTAGGTATAGTGTAAATTCTTGCTACATTGTAAGGAATGAACTTGTTGGCTTGAGAAGTCCCTTGTGGACCAAGACTTTCATTTGTCTTTACATGGATGTGAATATGCAAATACATACCTAAATACTTCACAGCTATATATGGAGAAGTATATGTGATGGATAATCCTTCTGTTATGACATACATGCACTATCCAATATCTTCTCATAAGTGAAGACACGATAAATATCGTAGCAGGGACTGGTCATTTATTATACAGAATGGATTTTCTCCTTTCACTGTTCTGCAGGCTGAAATACTTTTTGCTTGACAGCTGCACAGTCAGCTTTCAGGATTAGTGCTGAAACTGCTTAAATGGTGGAGAGCAAAGTACAGAAGTCTATTTAACTTTCAGTAACTTCCAAGCTTTGTTAACAAATGGTGTAACCAGTTATTGGCTCTGAACTAGAATTTTGAATTTGAACAACCTTTGCAGATCTCAGTCTTTATTTTATAGGCTGCGTCTGCATTAAAATTCATTGCAGAGATGCACTTAAAAGCCATTAACTCTTAAACAGTTGGAGCTAGCGCAGAGCTGGGTGAGGCTTCCAGCACAGGCTTGGCTGATGCGTTGCTGAAAGTGTAGAAATGCCACCGCCACTTCCTTTATGGCTGCTTTGATCTAGTAACTTTATCTTTCTTTTTCCATAATCTGGGCAATGCCCCCTCTACAGCTAAATTCTTTGTTTTGAGATCATCACTGCCAACTGAAGTGGCTAGCTGCCTTACTCTTAGTGTAGCAAGTGGTATCTTGATGTATGCAATTGCACTGCTAAGGACTCTTGCTAGCAGGAAGAACGGTAAAATTCAGAGGTAACTCTGAAACACAGTTGTATTTTTACCCCAAAACATGTATTTAGAAGCCAAGAACTACTAATAAATACTAGGACAACACAAGAAGTGAAGGATCATCCTGTAAATACCAGATATCCTATTATTTTTCACAAATGTCTGCTATTAGTTGAAGTCTGAGACAGACTGTATTTAAGGTGACCGAGTACGGTAGTTTTGTACACCAATTAGACACACACAAGTCTATGGGTCTGTATAGGATCTACCCAAGGCCACTGAAGGAGCTGATGGAAGTGCTCACCAAGCCACTTTCAATCATCTATCAGCAGTCCTGGCTAATCAGGAAGTCCCAGCGACTGGAAGTTAGCAAATGTGATGCCCATCTACAAGAAGGGCCAGAAGGAGGATCTGGGGAACAAGCATGCCAGACTGAACTGAGTGCTGGGGAAGGTTATGGAGCAGCTCATCCTGAATGCCATCACACAGCACATACAGGAGAACCAGGCAATTCAGCACAGTCAGCATGGGTTTATGAAAGGCAGGTCCTGCTGGCTAACCCGGACTCCTTCTATGACAAGGTGACTCAATAGTTGAGGGAAAGGTTGTGGATGTTATCTACCCAGATTTTAGTGAAGCTTTTGACACCTTTGCCTCACAGCATTCCTTGAGAAACTGACTGCTCATGGCTTGGAAAATGTAGTCTTTTCTGGGTAAAAAAACGGGGTGGGTGGGCAGGCCCAAAAAAGTGGTTGTGAATAGAGTTAAATCCAATTGGTGTCCAGTTGCAAGTGGTGTTCCCCAGGGCTCAGTATTGAGGCCAGTTCTGTTTATCTATATCAGTGATCTGGATGAGAATGAGAAGTGTTGATGTGCTTGAGCATAGTAAGGCTTTTCAGAGCAATCTGGAGAAGCTGGCTCCATGAGCTGAGGTCAATTGTATGTGGTTTAACAACGCGAAGTACTGGGTCCTGCACTTCCTGCATGGGGTCCTGCAACAACTCCATGCGATGCTACAGGCTTAGGGAAGAGTGGCTGAAAAGCTGCTCGGCAGAAAAGGACCTGGGAGTGTTGATAGACGGCTGGTGAACATGAGCTAGTTTGTGCTCAGGCAGCCAAGAAGGCCAACATCAGAAATGTTGGCCTGTATCAAAAATAGTGTGGCCAGCAGGACTAGGGAAGTCGAGGCCACACCTTAAGCTCCTTACTGCAAGAAAAACATTGAGGTGCTGGACCATATCCAGAGAAAGGAACCAAAGGCAGTGAAGGGCCTAGAAGACAAGTACTGTGAGGAGCAGCTGACGGAACCGGCGTTGTTTAGCCTGCAGAAAAGGAAGCTGATGGAGACCTTATCACTCTGTGCAACTGAGAGGAGGCTGTAGAGAGTGTCAGTTTTTTCTCCCAAGTAACAAGTGATAGAAGAAGAGAAAACATCCTCAAGTTGCACCAGGGGAGTTTTAGACTGGATATGAAGAAAAAAATTTTCAAGCACTGGAACAGGCTGCCCAGGAAAGTGATAATGTTAGCATCCCTGGAGGAATTTAAAAGATGTGTAGATGAAACATCTTAGGAACATGGTTTAGTAGTGGACTTAGCAATGTTAGGTTTATGGCTGGACTTGACCTTAAGTGTCTTTTCCAAACTAAATGATTCTATGATTCCTGTTGATCAGACTAAAAAAATTGGCTGGTTTCAGCTATTTATACTGCTTGTTAAGTAGATCAATATTATAAAAAGGATCTGTTTAAACAAGTAAATAGGTGTTGAAAAACTGAGAATTACAGCAGTGTCATATTTATTCATGAAAATGAACTGGGAAAAATAAAAGGGCAAGAAATGGAATTAATAGGATTTTTCAGTGTTTCCCTATTCTCTATCCAATATCTGCTTTTGCAGATGTGGCTTTTTTCCATTCCATAAGAATCTCAGCTTCAGAAGAGGGTACAGAGAAAAATGTTGTAATGCTGCAGATGTATTAGGTGTCTATATTTAGATACTCAGTTGTCTTTTTTTGTTTTGATACCAACAAAACTGTCTCTCTCTTTCACTAATAGTGAACACTGCATATGCTTTCTGGTCTGAATCGTTTCATCACCTCCATCCTATAGTCACCTTGGCAAATCCAACAGATATGTATTTCCTCATTTTACATAAGACAGTATAACAGAAAGCTACTCCATTTGTAAGTATAGAGAGATGTGAGAAACTATCTCATATACGGTAAAATAGTGCCTTCAGAAATTTTCATTTTACTGGTAACCCTCAGTACCATTTCATGTGTGAAACACTGTCTTTTAATTCAATAAGATGATAAAGAACTCTCATTTGATAAAGATCTTAAGATAAA
This sequence comes from Pezoporus wallicus, assembly GCF_028554395.1. Lineage (NCBI taxonomy): Eukaryota > Metazoa > Chordata > Aves > Psittaciformes > Psittacidae > Pezoporus > Pezoporus wallicus. Next base: position 5,743,323 of record NW_026635157.1, read on the forward strand.
GATGTCAGCAAAACACTGCAAAAGAGCTGGAAGAGTTATTCTAGTGTTCAACACTTGCTGGTATGATCTCACTAAGCGGGGAGCAGAGGGAGGCAAGCTATAAGTAAATTCCCCTCTTGCAACCGAAATAATGTTAGAAGCTTTCTTGTCAAAAGACCCAAAGCTGCCTCTAGCAGGGCTATGACCCCTTTGTTCTATACGCTACAAAGGCAAGTGCATGGGCCAGAAAGCATAAAAGTGAAATAGTATCCTAATCCAAAAGATGAGTTAATAAAATGGTTGGGTTTATTTTTCAGTTTACCAATTTTAAAACAAACTTCTTGTTTCTTAGATTTCTCTCATTTCAAATTATCCAGTATGAATCCTAAAATCTGGTTTTGTTTTCAGTGTCTGCAGTGATGTTGGGTGTACTGAGCTCTGTTAACTCTAACTTTCCATAGATATGAAGGGTAGCCTCTACAACTAATCTTACCTACAAGAAAAATTGCCTTCCTACCATCAAGAACCCTCCTAGTATCTCACCTTCATGTACAAAAGTAGCAAACAGATCCCTGTAGGGCTGTCAGTGCTGCTGCACCACCTGAAAGGCCCTTCTGTCCTGTGATTCAGTCAGTTTCCTTCTCTTCTTTCCTTCTGGATATTGTGTCACCTTGTGGTACAGTCAGGCCTTCCATCAGTCCATGGGAAGGTTCCCGAATCCATTGGTATGAAATAAGAGTCTGACAGGACTTGCTGTAGATACAGTTGCCTTTGAGTCCCAACCATGTTGTTAAATATTTCTGTATGCTATTTTATAGTGTGGATGTTTAGAAAATGCTCTGTTCATAGAGAGATGTAATGCCCACAGAAGGAAGAAAATATCCCCTCCTTTAATGCCTGTGCCACTATGAGAAAGATACCTTTAAATTTTCTCTTTCCCTGCAGAATTTACATGGATTTAAAGATAATAAAGGTGTAGCCTTTAAATGAAGTGTGCAAAGTCTAAATACATTGTTGAGAATTAAGTCACAGTAAATTAATCACTGATTATACAAATGAAGATAAAAAGTGGAGCTCGTGCATGGCATTCACAATGCAGTGTAAACAGAACAGGGCAGGGACTGCCTCTTGCCATGGCAACCTCATCTGAGGATTTCTCTTCAGCTTCCTACATGAAAGAGCTGCACTGCTGCCATAGTGCATTTTGTCACTGATCTGAGGAAAAGAATGGCTCCCGCCCCAGCTGGAGAGGAAACCAGAACGAGGGATGCAAGAAGACAGATTATACTTATGCCAGAAACAGGAAAACTGTCCATGCTTACATGCCTTGGCCACAGACTTCCTGCAGAGCTTGGAAGGAACTTCTTTTTCACACAATCCATTCACAGCTTCAAGAAGTGAGCTAGTGATCTATGGTGAAGAGATGATGCAGAAAGTTAGGTCCAGATCTGTCTCAAATTTTACTTAATATACAGTATTTTTCAATGCTGAAAAGTAACTAAATGCTTAATGATTTGGTCTACTACACTACAATATACTGGCTACTGGCAATGAATATAAGTTATCAACAAAGATTAAAAAGATGTAATTTAATAAAAAGCAGACCTAAAATATGCATATGTTTATACGTATATAAACATATACACTAAATATATATAAAGTGTACAAATATGTGTATATGCTTGATGCGTATATATATAGTGTGTATAAAGTGTGTATATGCATTTAATGTATAAATATATATAAATAGGCAGCTTAAACCTAAATAGTAGCAAACTTGGCCATACAGAAAAGCAAACATTGAATTCATACGAGTTTACATTTCCAAGGATATTAATTCTGTTTAAGTCATGTGTTATGACCACACTATAAAACATGCATTCTCATTCTCTTTTAACTGGCCTACCACGAAAATATGTAGAATAGCAAAGAGTTTGCTGCAGAATTCATAACTGGGGCAAATAATCCTTTATTCTCCAGTTGCATTAGATAAGTTAAAGCACTGTATTCTTAAAATCACAGCATTCCAACTTCAAAAACAATGAGTAACTTCATTGTGCCTACAGAGAAATAAAAGTTTAGTGGCACTGGACTAGTTGGAAAAATGGGAAGACTACATATTGTGATGGTTATGAAGTTCTGCAACATGTAATGGAATATCTAGCTTCTGAGCTGACAAGTGGATTTTTTAGAGCAACAGGGTAATAAAGATCCTGAGTGAGCAAATCAGTAGAATGAAACTACTCTGGAGATTAAACCATGCATGTACTTATTGTTTTGCCTAACTGAGGTCATAGAACAAAAATTACTTATTATCGCATATCCCAAGATGGTTACAGTTTCTTTAATTAAAAAAAAAGTACAAGAAATATATTACTAGAAGTGCAGATGAAGAAGTTAATAATTTTATATAAGATTATCTGGAGTACTTTTTTATTTAGAGTCCCACATTCATTTGGCTGTATACAAGCTGCAGCTGATAATTGTGCTTCTGTATGCTCTAGAAAGGTAGGATCACAGAACCAAAGCTATGGTCATTTTAAAAAAAAGGAGAAGACCAAGATTTATTTATATGTTAAGAGGCCAGCTTTTTTTTTTCATAAATAGTCCAATATATGTGGCTTACAAAGGAAATATGAGAAGTTTTTGTCATGATCTTGAATGCTTACTCTTTGGAGTACATTTTTTGAGACACTAATTTCCACCATGTTTCAGCAGATATCACATCTCCAGAATTCTTCTTAGTCTAGTGATAAATCCATTGCTCTGTTGACCAGCCAAAGGCAACACAACACAAGTTTCTTGGTTTCTCTGGAAAGTATATCTCTCCTTGAAAACTAAAGTTCCTTTTCTTGCTATTTAATCAAGATAGATTCTTTCCATTCACTGAGGACTAGTCTTTTCAAAATTCAATTTCATTTTTTAAAATTAGCAAAACATATTAATGCATCTGGTAAATACATGCAGGCTTGATTGCTGTTTCATCTCTCCAGCACTGTGTGAAATGTAAGAACAGAGCTCCTGCAGGAGATGGCCACTTTAAAAAAGTAAACAATGCATACCAAAGGGAAGTTCTTTCAGGGTATCAATAGCACTATCCGGAGAAAAATTATTATATTAGGATTCTTTTCTTCACTCAAGTTTATTCAAATGCACTATATTTATAACAGAACAAAAGACCAGCAGTGTGGAATCTACTAGCTTTGTATACATACATGACTGGACTGTGTACCATTTCTTTTTGCAAACAGTGCTATTTGGAAGAGAAATCAACAACAAAAAGGTGGTTCTAAAAATAAGTCACATAAAAGTCAACCTATGTCCTCATCTGTTACACTGTTTGGTAGATAATCTGATATAACTCGGAAACAAATGCATCATGAAGTGTTTGTTTATGTTGCTATGACTAGTAATCTCCTGCTTCAGGATGCAAGTTTTTTCCTCTTGTCTATTAGTATCTGAATTAATTCTTTCATTGTACAGCTCCATTTCATCTCTGATTGACTGTTCTGGTTACATGAGTGTCTCAAATGGTAAGCTTAATGGATGTATTTTCCATGTAAAAATAGCTAACCAGTGTTATGCATCTGTGTTTTTTGCCAGCTAACAAAAGATGAAGCCAAATAGTTTGAAATATTAACACTATGTGCTATGTTTTTTTCTATCACTTCTACTTTCCTACAATCCACTAACAATAAATGAAACTGTATTGTACAGTACATGGTGCAAAAGGTGTTGTTTTAAAGGCTTTGTAATTAATCTTTCTTCTTTAACACTAGCTCATTTCTATGATTTCACAACACTGCAGTTAGTTACTTAAGTTGCAAGGAAAGATTAGTAGCATTTCAAGCTGGATGTGTACAAAACTGAGTCCAGCTGATTTGAAATCTCAAAGGAAGGAAAACAGTTCATAATTTGCTCACTTAAGAACACGTTACATTAGGATACAAATGGATACTGAGCTCACAAATATCTCTGTACTGCTGCCTCTCGGACAAGCTTTCTCCTTTGAGTAGGCTCCAGCTAATCAGTGTTTGAATGATGACCTTAATACTCAATATTTTTATTTACCTAACTCTTCTTGGAGTTAATAAATGTATGAAATAATGATTCTATTGGAAAAAGTAATGAAATCATACAGTATGTGCTGACAAGAAAACCTATTATCATACAAGAAAAGAGATATCTGACCTTTTCTCAGATCTGAAATTTTCTGCCTTGCAGTGTTTTCTTATGAAGAAATACTGAGGCCCAAATGTGGAATACTACACTTGGACAGGAATAATGAGCTGCAAATACTATGCGTTTAACAAGTGGCTGGCTGGACATCCTGTAAAAGACACCGGGCCTTAGGGTCAATTATGGGCTGACTATGAGTCAATAATGGCACCCCAAGCAATCACACCAAGGATCTATATGAGAAGATAGGCAGCAAGACTGTACATGAAATAATCTTATTGCTTTAACTCATATAACAAAACCTCTACTAAAATCACCTCCAATTTTGGAGACTTCAAGAAAGGTGCTGAGCAATTGGGTAGACTACAATTGAGAGCAATCAAAAAAATTAGAAGTCTCGAGTAGATGGCTCACAGGGAAAAATGGGAAGAACAACGACTGGATAGCCTAGAAGAAGGTTGAAAAAGAGGAAGGAAGAAGAAAACACTTTTTTGCAGCAATAAATATTCAGATATTAAGATTCTATTGGTAAGGCTAGATAATCACTGTAGTAGATTTGCTGGAGAGATTGTAGTATCTATAACAATAAACTGAGCGAACATTTGTCTTGGATATGGAAAAAGCAGATTGTTTCATCACCTAGAGAGGTAAGCTATGTGACTTCTTGTCATCCAGCTCTATTTTTTCTGTCATGAATAAGACACCATTTCAAGGAGGAAGGGGAAAACTGAATCCTTATGTATGTCAATGCTGAAAAATAAATAATATGACCAGGTACTTGCATACTTGTTTAATTAAAGAATGTCACAACTTTTTTACAAATATTAATAAAAAGACCATAACAATATTATGTGGTAGATATAGATTCACCCATTGCAATATGAATGAACTTAATGCAAAGTGATTACATGATTTTTTACTAGGGACCTTTATCCTTATTTTCATTTGTGTTTGCCCTTCTCATACATTAACTTGAGGTTTATTTTGTTGATATTATTTAAATGGAAAGCCCTGTTAGCATGGATGTTGTATAAATACATACGATTTTAAATACACTGTATACAGTACATGATCCTTATGTACAGTATCAGTGATCAGATGATACCCAGACTAAACAAAAGGTTCTTTAGCCAGTTCCTCCTAAGAGAAAAAAACAACAGATGTTAATGAGATTTCTTGTGCATTCCCAAAACTTCTTCCCATAATCCATACGAGTTTAAATATTTATGAACACATTAAGCTAAACATATCTCTTCTGTATATGTTGATCTATCTTTCCAAATACTCTATTTGTCTCACTTAAATTGCGATTCTATGATCTACAGCTTGATTTACACTTAGATTTCTGGAGTTAGACACTAAGATAAACCTTTACTGTTATTTTTCCATGGTTGTCACAGCAGGCCTCCATGACCCATATGAGATTTCTGGCTGTAAAGTTTTTATTGACTTTATTTTGGCTAACATACATTTTACTTAGAAAAAATAAAACCAAACAAGGCATTTTATACCCCAAATGAATATGTATCCTAAAACTCAAAAACTGTTAACTTTGCGAAGTCAGCAAAAATCTTTCAACACATATCTTCAAGGTACATAGTAGAGTTCAGTGCATTACATCTTTTATCATTCCAGTGATGCTCAATTGGAAAGAATTTATCTGTGACCTTTTTTCACTTTGAAATTTACAGCATTTGATATTCAGTACTGTAGATTAAATCTCAGTTGTTCTCTTGCAGTAATAAAAATCCTCTTAGAACTACTTTCCTGTTATTAAAATGTCCATTGTTTACAAACATACAGCATGATTACCTCTTACTTGGCTCCTGAATGGTAAAATCATTTTGTAACATTGTTATAAATTATCTATTTTATTAGAATAATTGCCAGGAAACAAGGACTTCATCAACACAGAAAAGTAATACAATTTACAGCAATAGTGGGGGGAGAGGGGGAGAACAGTATTTTTCCACTACAAGTTATGTATCAAGAAAAATTGTGCAACTATCAGCTTCTTATTGTGGCATGACTCTGTGAAAGATTCCTAGTTCCATTTACATGTGTACAATGCCATCCTAGGGAAAACAAGCTTCTGAACTCTCCTAACCTGTCACTTGAAACTATTCACCTTCATAAGAGCTGGAAGTAGAAGTCAGTTCCCAATCTCAGGTTTTCTAATGAACTGGTTTTCACAAAACTTCATTTTTTAACAAGGCATCTCAGAATTCTGCCAGGTTTTCCACACTGTGCTATTTTCCATGTTGCATTTGGAAGGCATGCCTTCCAAAACACAGCAGACTGTTGGAGGAGCAATTTCTTCTCACAGTGGCAGGGTGCAGCCCATCAGCACTATTTTCTTTCTCTGGAAGGCTTGGTTTCTCAGTCTAAGTTCCCACTAAATACTGAGCTGAGAAACACTGTGAATCAAGCAGTGAAATCTTTTGGTGGGACAGAGCATCCTTGATCAATGCTCCTCTGAATGTTGAGCTCAGGGTAGACCAACCACAGGACTCTCCTGGCATGAGATAGCCCACACAATGCTCAGGGAGCAGGACCAACTGCCAGGCTCTGCAGTGAGATGCTGTCCCTTAGAGGGTTTCTGCCTCCAGCTCCTGCTGATCTCAGTATCTCCTTGGTATCTGAGCCTGCCTTCTTCAGGAAGAGGACTGCAACTTCCCTCACTGCCTGCTGTGGGCATTTGTGTGTGTGTGCCATTGCAGAGGATGTGGGAATGGGGATAAGGTATTGCAGCTGACTAACACAGTTAACTGGCTGTAACCCCAGCTGGGCCAATGCAGAGTTTATCCTCAATCCCTTTGATCCTTTATTTTGTCCTCAGCAATGGCTGAACATATTCTTCAGCTATTCTGAAAAACTTCCCTTTGATCTGCTTTCTCTTCATTGTGTTAATTCTAACGGCAGAAATAAGCTTGTGCTACCAGCCTGCAGAATCATCCTTCCTGCTTCCTGCAAATCTCACTTTAATGACACAAGGCATTTCACTGATGTTTGAAGGACAGTAGCCCTGATTCTATTTCCACCTACATTCATTGTAAAACAATCCACCCACTTCTCCTCTTACACCAAGAAAAGAAAGTTTTCCAAGAAGGAAAACATTTGTGGAACTTTCATCATGATTATCTTTATCATCAAAGGCATTGCAGACTTCTTTGCTGCAGGTCTCTGGTCCATACAGAGTTTGCTAGACATACAAATAATGTTGCAAACAAAACAGGTTCAATCCATGTGATTCACGTGAGAGCATCACACTCGGAAAAAGAGAAAATACTACTCAGATTATCTAGGAATGAGAAGAGTACTGAGAAACCAAAATAAATGGACAGAAAACATTCACTTACTCAGTGAATCAGAAGTGCAGTTGTGCAAGAAATATACAGCCATACAGTTTGGCCCAGAAAGACTGTATTTTTATATGTACTTAGTTTTCTAAGCACCAATTTTATTGTTCAGGAGAAAAAGGAGCTCACATCTTACTGTAAATTTCAGGGTCACAGGATAAAGACATATCTTAATTTGCAAGACCCTTGGAATGCAAGTAGCAGAAAGCAATTCATACCATCTGCAAATATATTAAGCATTTTCAGTAACTTGGAGAAGAAGCGGTTATCAGAAATTTATAAAATAAATTCTGTTACTGAATAATACTGTGGTAACACAGGAGATGGAAAACTATGACTGCATCCTCAAGAACAATCTGCAGTCAGCATTAATTGCAAAAATGATCATAATGCTGCCATCTGTTTCAGTAGAAACCATTAACAGTTTGTGGTACTTTGAATACGTAAGCCTCTTTGGGCTCCTGGAAAGTTACAGCACAAACATCAATGGTTTCACAGGAAAGAGTCCAACATTATCAGCTACAACTCAAGGGTTATTTCTCTCCCACCACTACCCCACCTGCCCCATTTTTTTTTCTTTTTAAGCCTTTTAAAATTCATTGCAGTTGTATAATGTATTATGACGTTAACTTTTCAAATTGTTTTTCACTATTAAAGAGTCATTTACAGTCTCCTTTATGACATAACATACCTTTTTATTTCTTCCTTATGAAGTCACTGATTGTGTTTAGCTTTAAGATGTCTAACTCAAATGCTCTGAAATACTCTGGAAGATTGACTTGCCTTCTTGCTGTAAGAGGGAATAATCTGTAGAGATCAACTTTCTTACTTAGATGCCTCATATAAGTGATTAAAATTAGGCCAAGTCATTAACCAACTACACAATAACAGTATAAGATTAAAAGATGACATAAATAGGAGATTTACATATTAGCGCTACCATGTCAATTGTGGGAAATTTAGAAATCCAATTATATACTTTACAATTCTGACAAGCAATAATGCAGAGAAACAAGAATCTGCTGTCTGAATGTCCAAAGCTAATATTTTCTCTTCAAAATTGCATTATGCTGTTATCACACATTGGACTATAAGTACACTTCATCCAAATTGCTTACCTGAAAGATGACCATGCCTTTCCAAGATAAAGAAACAATGGAAAACGGGATGATAGAACTGTTGACATCTTCCTGCTCAACATTATTCCTAAATATGGGGCAAAAGAGATCTATAATTAGACACTTACCATCATTCTTTTCATGTTATGTTGATGTTGAGATAATATTGAAAGTGGCTACAGAATGCATTTCTATCAGTTTAGTTCTGTGAAATGTAAAATTCATAACATGAGCATAAACCTTTGATGGGTTTCATTTTTCTTGTGCTTACTAGAAATGCTATTTAATCTTTTCCAAATCAGTTGCTTCCTACTCGTTCCTCCAGACATGGCTAACCTGAGGTATGAATCACACTACTGTGAGTTATTCAAACTTAAACAGGGGAAGTTTAGGTTAGATATGAGGAAGAAGTTCTTTACTGTGAAGGTGGTGAGGCACTGGAACAGGTTACCCAAGGAAGTTGTGAATGTTTCATCCCTGGCAATGTTCAAGGTCAGGTTGGACGAAGTCTTGGGTGACACAGTTTAGTGTATAGTGTCCCTGCCCCTGACCACTGGACAGGAGGGCAGTAGGAACTTAGGAAAGAAGAAAATGACATTTAAGGATACAGGCTAACATAGATTTCTAGTTCTCTTCAGCTGTGTATTTAAATATTATTGTTTCCATTTAGAAAGAAAACCCTTTTGTTCTTTTGCTTCCTTAGAACTTGCCTGACTAGGCAGGAACTAGTTAAACATCTCGAAAAGAATTTAAAATTCAAAGATGTGTAATAATTAGTCTTGAAGAGAAAAAAAAAAAAACACCAACAACAAAACAACAAACAACCTAACACAAAACACTATACCAAACCCTAAGAATGATAATTAAGAGTCTGAAGTACAAAAGGGTAATGCACTGTCCTCTTCCCCAGTAGGGAAGTTCATTAGCAGTGGAATCGTGTCATTTGCCCATCTGTTCATAATTGCATTCACTGCAGGAACTAAGTGACGGAAGTGACATCACCCAGGCTAGGCACAGGCAGCTCCATAAATCACAAGCATTTCAGCTCCACATGGGCTCTTGCTCAAGCTCTTCTCCATGACCCGCGTAGCCCATCCAATATATGCCCATTGCCTGAGCAGGCCTGGCCTGCATCAGCTCACTGAGACAGGGACTGAAATTATAAATAATAAAAACCAAAAAGTGACACAGCTTCTGGGTAACAGAAAAGCCTTATTGAGGGGGTAATTACCCTTCAATTGGTTGGAGGCATACCTCTTGTTTGTATGCCCTAAACATCGGGTGCTTAGCAGCTGCTGTAATATCAATGGGTGATTTAAACAGGCCCTCATTAGATTAGTGCTGAGCTTATTGCTTGTGCCAGTCTCATTATTATTGGTGACTAAACTGGCAGATTGTCAGGATGCCTCATGGTGAGATGAGCTTTTGCAGCTCTTTGTTTGTAGTTATTATAAACAATGAAGTGAAAGCAATCCCCTGGGCATAGTCATGTCTCAGATGTTTTTTGCAAGCAGCAATCAGCTTGCAGAAGCAGCAATGGTAAACAACTTCTTATTTTAAGAAGCGATATTAATTAAAGCATGAGGCATGGTTCTGAAAGAGAACTTGTTAATTATTTAATGTCACCTGCACTATCAAGCCCACCAGTTGGAAATTGTTTCATTTTGCTTCAGACGGGCTCTGCCTGTCATCTGAACCAGTGGAAAATAATGCGTGGTGCCAAGTGCCAAAAAATTAGGCAGTGTACAGCTGGGAGTCATATCACATTTTAATGTACAATCCAGGTTTATTACTTCTGAAGAATTCTGGATGTGAATAGTAGGGCATATTACACTGTGTATAAATGCTAAACTTAATTGGGAACATTACATTCCTCATAAGAATACAGAGAATATTAAGTAGGCTGCAATTGTAGATATTTAAGGTTATTGAAATTCCTGGCTATATCTACTGATATCACAGCATACCAGTAGATGGTTTGGAAACTGCCCAGCTGCTAAGTTAAATATTGTGAATCAAGGGTTTGACATCTGCTGAAACACACGCACCTTAAGAAGAGACAAGTTTTTCAAGCTTTTAGCAAAGTTGTGGGTTTTTTTCCTGTGTAGCACAAGAAAATGGCTCCTACTTTTTGAAAGACCTATAGATATGTTCAGGAAAATCAGAGTATGAAGTGTAATTGCTGAAAGAGTGCTCAGAGGTGGGAATGGACCATCTGACTTTGCTTCAGTGGAAAGCAAAGCCCCACTGAGAACCATTGAGACTCATTTGGTCACAAAGGTCACTGGTACCACCTGAAGCTCTTTCTAGTTTCAATTGAGCTAGAAAATTCCAACACATGAGTTTTTGTCATAGGATGAATTTTTTCTTGTTGAAAGTTGAGAAAGTGAACACAAGCTAAACCATTTTTTGACTGCAAATTTGCAAATAAGGAAAAAGTAAAAAAAAAAAAACCCACCTTTTTTACATCAATAAAAATCTAGGTGTTTTTCAAGAGAGTAGCAATTGGTGACTTATTTTTCCAAATTGCTAGACACTGTGGTTTTGCTTCTTAGAGAATAGCATCTAATATTTATGTCTATTCCTACTGCTATATAAACAGAAATTCAGGTGAAAAAGGACCTGGCAGAACAGGTTTGCAAGACTAAGAATCATCCTCAAACTGACTTTAAGCCATTAAACTGCAATGGCAAAGATAGTACTTTAAGGGTCATTAATCCCTGCTGGAAAATTTGTCTGAATTGTCACCTCAGTATTCTCAGTACACATACCTAAATTCCAGCTTGCAATAAACATCAATCCAAAACACCACAGCAGTTCAGGCTTTCAACTCTGATACAGAGGATACAAAACCGATCAAGTTAACAAAATTATATGAAAATAACCCATGTTCTGAGAAGATTTATCTACAGAAGCATCAAACTAAACAGGACAGTAGTTAAAAATAGGCAAGCATAACAAAGTTACAGGCATCAATAACTTCAGTAAAGAGAAAACGAAATTAGGGAGTAAGCATGCAAGAAAGGACAAGAACATTGATTTACTACTTGCTGATTTGAAAAGAAGGATCATATTTCTTTTCCAGCATACACTGTGCAAGAAAAAAACCTTGAAACTCTGAGAGGGCAGTCTTAACCAAGGGGTCTGCAATATTAATGAATTGCAATTCTGATAAACTATAAAAGCCGTCAAAGATTGAGAAGAATGCAAAGCTTACCAGAGAGGTTAATTAATTATTTGATAGGTAGAGATAAGACAACAGAGATCCATATCCCATGTTGATCTAACCCAAATTTTGACAGGGCGTATCAGGAAGGATGTTAGCCCCAGAAAGGAGTATATACCGAGGACAAGCAATAAACATAGTGAGATCTGGCAGTCACTCAGAGGTAACAGTGACACATGGTTAAAATGAAGCACCAAGGAATTTAAAGGTAGGATTTGAAATCATTAAACTGTCTATGGGCTGCTTGTTCCTTAAAGAAACATTTATGATTTGTGAGAACAAAATGCTGCTGTAAGTTATAATTCTATTATCACCTTGCAACATACTAAATTGATTACACAATAATGTTTCTATTTTTTCCCCACTCTCTCAACCATACTCAAAGGTGTTTTAACAGTCAATAAAGCAGCAACAGAAGTGGCCACAGCTTGTTGCTGCTAGACAACATTTTTGAATAGGATTAATTTCACCTTCAGTGGAAAAGAACAGGGTGATGCATCCACTACCGCAAGCATTTTCCTGCCAGGGTTAAGGGTATGGAAAGGCTGGCAACCTTAGTTTGGTTACATTTTCTTTTTCTCAAGGGAAAAGAGCTGGGATCAGTTGCAAGTGGGTTGCACAAGAAGTTTTTCCTATGTGTCCACTTCAATATTAACATGAATTACATTACATTTAAGCATTGACCAGCATGAGCTAAAAAAAAAAGTACCACAAAATTTATTCTTATATGAGACAGACAACTGATAGCTCCTTACATTTCTAATTAATCATTAACCAACCCATACTCTGTCATAAAACCTAAGTTTGCTCAAAGACAATCAGAATGGGTCATGAAACTAATTTTTACTTCAGAATTGGAAGTTACTTTCCCAACAGTTTAAAACCAAAGTTGATTCAACCACTAAAATGTCTATCAAAAGGAAAGCCCTTTCTTTATTTTCATAAAGAACTTACATCTCAAACTCCATTTGGTAAAATCATGTATATTAACAGTTTAAGGTTTTATTTAAGAAATCATTTTTTTACCATTCATAGACAGTAGAAAAGAGGCCTAGAATAAAAAATAAAAAAAAAAAACCTAACCTGATTGGAACAATAAACTGAGCATCGTATATTCAGCAACTGAGAAAAATGGATTATATTTTTTCCACTTCAATAGCCATAACTTTAGCAAATAGGGATTAACAAGGTGATTAATGGGATGTGCAATGCAGGCAGAATAACCCATCCCTAGAAAAAAGTAGGGTTGAGAGGTGCTTGATTTTAAGCCGGGGGTAAGCAGAGCGGAAAGAAAGATTCCAACATGAAGATTTTGATTTTAAATGAAAATCTTTTATTGTTTTACCTAAAAAAAAAAAAAAATATTCTTAGAGACTCTTGTGTGTGGAATGTTTTCTACCAGTGAAACATACCATACGTCTGCCTGAAGCTTTACTTGAGAAATATGTGAATTGCACTAATAATCTAAGGACACCTCAAGATTTTGACTTCTGCCGGCTTCTGCCCTCTGAACTTATGCTGACATCTACTCAAAATGGACCTACCTTTGCACTGCAAAGACAGACAACCAGCATGCACTACCCATCCATGCACACACATGCCAGCTGCTGAAGTATTTCTGAGATAAACTGATGGCTCCCTTAGGTGGAAAAAAAATAAATATAAATATAAAATATAAAAGGCAGCTTTCAGCTCTCCAGACATGCAACCAGTAGGGATACTTACATAATATTCTGTTAAAGATCCAAGTTGCCTTAACACAGCCCTAAAATGTTGAACAGCTTTTTTATTAACTTGCTGTTTCCACAATATTCAAGAGACTAAGCACTCCTACTATAGGAAAGCATAGACTTTCTTCTTTCATATTATTGGTTAATGGCAATAACACTACAAATGTTTCCCATTTTGAAAGAAAAGAAGTTCTGACATTTTGTTATTGCAATTGGTCAATTAGTCATCAGCATAGGAGTGCATCTGTTACTTTGCTACATACACATCTTTAAAGTGGAAAACAATTTAATGAAAAAATACTTGGCAACTCAGGCAACAATCACATCAACTTTGCTTTTTCAGTGAGAAAAAAATAATCTATAAATACCATTGATCTGAACAGGAAAAAAAAGTAATAAAACCAGAAATGTTGTAAAAGGCTCATAAGATTGCTAAAGAAAGTATGAAATATAACAGCAACCATCCACTGCCTATATTGTCATATATTTTTCCACAATCCTGAATTCAGCACCTTCATTGTTCCTCCAAAGGACTTCACATTTTCAAAAGAACAATAATTATTAACTGTATTTAAGACCAATAATTTAAAAGGTGATAAAAAATATCCAAAGTTTCACCACCAAGATTCCACAGAATAGGCTTTCTACTCTATTTTTTTTTGCAATGAAAGCTTTCTGAAAAAAAAAGAAGGAAAAAAAAATCATTTAGCAGTGAATCTATGCTTTTCTGTGTCCTTTCAGGAGTCTAACATGTCTGCCATCTCACCACAGAGACAGACCTGAAGTTGGAAGCAAGGGCACCAAGGTGAGAAGTACAGGCCAGTCAGTCTCACCTCGATGACCAGAAGGTCATGGAGCAGATCCTCCTGGAAACCGTGCTAAGGCACATCAACAATAGGGGGTTATTGGTGACAGCCAACATGGCTTCACTAAGGGCAAATTGTGCCTAGCAAATCTGGTGGCCTTCTACAGTGGTGTCATGGCATTGGTGGATATGGGAAGAGTGACCGATGTCATCTACCTGGACTTGTACATGGCATTTGACATGGCCTGGTATAGCATCCTTGCGTCAAAATTGGAGTGGCATGGATTTGAAGGATGGGCCACCTAGTGGACAAGGAATTGGCTGGGTGGTCACATGCAAAGAGTCGTGGTCAATGCCTGGATATCCAAATGGAAGTCAGTGATGGGTGGTGTTCCTTAGGGGGCAGCATTGGAACCACCTCTGTTTGACATCCTTGTCAGTGACATGGACAGTGAGATTGAATCTAACCTCAGTAAGTTTGCCAGCGAGCGACACCAAGCTGTGTGGTGCAGTCAACATGCTGGAGGGAAGGGATGACATCCAGAGGGACCTTGACACACTTGTAAGGTGGGCCAGTGCCAACCTCATGAAGTTCAATAACCATGACAAGTGCAAGGTCTTACACCTGAGTCAGGGCAATCCCAAATACAAATACAGGCTGGGCAGACACTTGGTTGAGAGCAGCCCTGAAGAGAGGACTTGGGGGTGTTAGCTGATGAAAATCTCATCATAAGCCCAGAAAATAACCATATGTTGGAGCATGGCCAGCAGGTCAAGTCAGGTGATTCTCCCCCTCTGCTCTCATGAGATCCCACCTGGAGTACTGTGGCCCCCAATACAAGAGGGATGTGGACCTGTTGAAAAACAG
Organism: Pezoporus wallicus; assembly: GCF_028554395.1. Taxonomy (NCBI): domain Eukaryota; kingdom Metazoa; phylum Chordata; class Aves; order Psittaciformes; family Psittacidae; genus Pezoporus; species Pezoporus wallicus. The sequence continues at coordinate 5,758,587 of NW_026635157.1, forward strand.
ATTGTTACTATCCTGTTAATAAAAAGAACAGGTGTGACTCACTTTCTGCTGTAAATTCACTGTATTTTTTGCACACTTAACATTTGTGCATAGAGTTCACAATCCTCTAATAGTATTTTCAGTGCTTGCTTCTTGCAATCTGACTTAGCTCAGAGCATCAGCTGCTTCTTGGAAGACAGCCACCAAGTCCTGCCTCATACATTACCAGACTGTATTAGACCTCTTTTTCAGAAAAAGAAAGGAAATGTGACATACTACTGGGCTCTTTTCCCAATTCTTAGAAAATACCAGTATTGCACTCTGAAAGGTGTGCTCTGTTAAGTGTGTCTGCTTTCAGCAGTGGCTTATCAGAAAATTTGTTCTCTTTTCTACATCATAGCACTAGAGTGCCAGTATATTTTTGGGTCTTGGAGATGAACACAAGAGTGACTTCTTTCAACAAGTTCTTCATACTTGCTGACTTCACATACATCTTGTACCCAAAGATGCAGGTTGCATTGTCACACTGTTCCACTCTCAGATCAAACCCAACACATTTTTTAGCTAAGCTTATACAATTTCCTTTTCTGTTAAAGCTGTATACCCAATGAGATGACAGATTTACAGCATTACTCTTTCTGGGTTTCCTTCTGAAACACTGGAGCTTGGTTGAAGCTCCTCTATTGCCTGAAGGTACTCCTTAGTCTTTACTCCATCAAATGGCAGCTCCTGAATTGATGACACATCTTGTATGTTGACTGTTCAGTTTAAACTGAGTAGAAGACAGTATTTACTTTTTCATTACAGAGTTGTATGCCCCTCAAAAGGCCTTTTATTTTATCACAGTGTCGCAGATGTTCATGAAGTTTTTAATAAATAGGTAGACTGATGCCACAATCATCAAAAGCCTAGTGATTAGGGGACTTTTCTAAGAAAATATATGTTCAAACCTGTGTTATACTTAAAATTGTGCCTTCTGCAATCCAGCTGGACATGTACTTGAGCCCTGTGCACCAGAGTACATGTCACCCCAATCTGCTTCTGCAGGTTTGGCTGCAGATCCTGGGCCACCTCAAAGAGAGTGCAGTGAGTGATGCTGGATACAGCTGTGGGCCTAGGGGACAGTTGCTGTGAAGAATCCTAGAACAAGCGTTGGCAATGCCTGACCTACTGTCTTAGGAGCTGCTTTTAAGATAAGGCTTTTCCCCTTGGCCCCCACCGGAGCTCTCTATCAGGGGTCAGTGCAAGATGCCTTCTTTTTAAGGCTGGGGTGCTGGGAGTCTCACATGACAGCAAGGCAGGTAAAGGCTGGGTCCTCATCAGCAAGAGCCCCATCTCATCATATGAGAGCCAGGAGAGCCTGGCAAACCTGGTTAAAGCCCATGTTTCAAAGGAAAGCATAGATGGCAATGAACTGGCATTTTCCAAAAAAAATAAAAAATAAAAAATTATTAAAGTCTCTTGAACAATTCCTGACCACTCCTATTCATAGACTTTTGATAGATCTGAATCTGGTATGACAACTAGCTATCATCAGACATTAATAGACTCCCACAACATCCATTGATGTGGGCATATTTTTATATGAAAGAAAAAGAACAGCTTTAGTCAGTAAACATCTGACATAAGGGACTTCCATTTTTCACAGCTTCAGTTTGTTTGTATTCCACCCCATGATTTCTCCCCACTCATCTAGAGGTTTTCACAAACTAGTATCTTTTCATTCTTGGTCCTGGACTAACTCTTCCTTAGCTTCAGTCAGATGATACTATAGAAGAAATAGTTTTCCACTCTGAAAAGTTGTACCCTGTTAACGCTTAACTTTTGCAGCTTGTATTTCAGTCCTGGTCTTCTCAATGGCTAGTTGTTTGAATCTTCATTCAAATTTACACAAACTCTCATGTCAGCTGAAATATTTTTATGTCCTTTCCAAGGTGTGCTGACTTCAAAAGGTGAGCTTTTGTGTGTGTTACTAGAGGATTTTTTTTGCATAAACTCCTCCAGGACAAGTGACTGGGAATGCTAATTTGACATCAGACTGTCTCACTATTGTAAATCCAATCCTTACTGATGACAATACAGTATGGGACCTGCAGCTCATATTCTCTTCTTTCTTTCATATGTTATTGCTAACAGTTTATATTTTGCTCCTAATTGTTTTAATAAAAACTCCAAAGACAATATATCGTTTTTGAAATCTCTTGACTGTCTGTACCCTACCTACCCCCCCCCCCCAGTTCTCAGATTTTTATTGCAAAATGTCAGCATTTGTTAAATATTTTTTTAATCTAAAAGGGTTATTATCATTGCTAGGATTGCATTACAGCTTTCTCTGCAATCCAGCTCAAATGAAATATTTCAATTACATATATCTGAAACTATTGCAGAGTTGTAAATATGGCCAGTGTAAAGCTTCCAGCCTCTTAAATGTGTTCAGTGTAACTGTTCAGCTTATAGAATATTTTTTTCTTCAGTGTAGACATAAAACCTTAATGTGCAAATGCAAGGCAGCAATGTCATCAGAGAAGATTATGTTATTTTCTAGTTCATGTATGCTACTGTTAGTAGCTTCCATTCTAAGTTCTTAGGGTGGATTTTTGTGCTCTGAGTCTGAACAGGTTTTCTGTTCTTGCTAACTAAAAGCAAGATGTTAGCCTCACCAGACTGCCCATCACCACATTTTATTTAATATGCAAAATAAATAGTATGAATAGACTCCAGGAAGTAGAATAATGGTAGAGAGTGTAAACTCACCAACATAAGCATAGCAGCTGTCACTGCCTTTCCAGTTTTGAGTATACAGACTGATTCCTTGGGAAGCTAATTAAAAAGAAAGAAAAAGGAGGATTGGGGATGTGGGAAGAGAGGCACGGTCAGGGAAAGAACTAGAAAAAACACTACAAGAAAAATGCATTTTGGATGATATCTCATAATGTCCTGCATAAACACATACCAGTTCCCTTAAGAGGAAGTGTACAGTACATGGTAATGAGGAGAAAGTAGAAGAAAAAGGAGGATTCTTGAGATAAATGTTTCAGTAAAATGCATACCTGATATTACTTCCAGGAGACAGTACTAGTCTTAAAGTGTCCGAATTTCTGGTATTATTTGGTTCATCTGTTGTTTAATGGATCATTCTGTGAATCAACACTTTTTTTGTTGTTGTTATTTAGGGAGCAATTAAAGGTAGGTTATAGTGAAATAAAGTGCTAGGTCATGAGACTAATGAAAACAATGGTGACATAACTTACTGAGATGTCATGGCATACTACACTGCTAATACATAACAATAATGCTTTCATTAGGAAACATCAGTTCTATACAGCATTTCACAATATTAATGTTTCTGTTCTGTGAGAGGATAAGAAATAATCTGCATTATATTGTAAATACAGGTCTATGAACTGTAATTCACAGCATTTTGTCTTCCCTCCTTCACAGTATTATATCCGATGGATCCCATCTCTGGCTGAGGATCATGATTAAGATACAGAAGAAGCAAACAAAAAGTTATACTTGCTCTTTCCAGTGCTGACTTTGACTTTAGGTGTTTCATAAAATAGCATTTAAGTTGTGAAAATTCTACACCAGTGGCATCTGTAATAATATTTAAAAAAAAAAAAATCCAAGATGAGCTGTGTAGTGTTTCAGAGGTGCTTTTCATGAAACTCGGTGTGTTTGCTTTCTAATAATCAAATGCTGTCAAGAAGAAAAAAAAGGTAAGTGAAGTCACAGACAATTTCAGGACATAAACAGATGACCAGCTGGAATGAGAAAGAAATTTGTCCCTATAGTGTATTATTGCAAAATTAGGTACATAATGTGGGGTTTATTAACTTCTCCAAAGCTTTTGGCATTGACCTCTGGCCAGCCAGATGGACCTACTGGCCTCTTCTGCTGTAGCAGTTGTTGTGTGCATCTACATGTAGAATGAGTTATAGGATGCAAAAACGTCATGTGTAGCCAAATGGCCATCATCCTGCCCTCTAATGCAGGTGCAGGACCCGTTGACCATATTTCCCTCTTGTGCATTCCCAGTATTAATTCCACCAGCTCAGACAAAATACAATATTAATCTGGTCTCACATCATGCTTCTAGACCTATAATTGCTAGCAGATAAGTTAGAGACATTCTGAAATCTGCCTGTGTTCACATTCACAAAGGACTATCTAACACTTAAGTTGTACTTCAGAGTCTCTGTTTACCCACTAACTGAATTTATAATATAGAAGATTCAGAAACAGTTTTCAAAGCTTGGCAACTTCTATATGAGGTCAAAACCCAATAATGTTTAGATCAGTATGGAACTCACAGAAACTTTCCTATGTAATATGTAACTAGCATCTATATGTTAGGGGCATATCTGAATGGTGGAATACACTGCTGTGTAAAAACTTCTGAGCCAGATAAGGTTCCAGGAGAAATACAGAACTATTATGGTGCAGCTTTGCAAGGACTAATTAACGTAGGCTATGCTTACTGAAATACAAAATAATGTATTAGTATCTTGCCCGTCATCTAGAAGCAAGAGGAATATGGCCTAGAAGTGTAATAAAATCGTGTTTTGACACAACCTAAGGTGGCATTCCTTACATCAGAAGATAGGCAACTACCATTTAGAAGATAACTTCATCCTGTTTTTATATTTCAAAGTTTTTTCTATCTACAAGTTTTAAAAGTTTTAAATATTTTTTGAGGAAGCTTTGCTATCATTGTTTTGTTGTTTTGTTTTTTGTTTTTGTCTTCTGTCTTTCTTACGTGGAGTAGGTTATAAAGCAATGTGAGAAAAGGTTATTGCTCTGCTTTAAGGGTTTTAGAAATTCTATTCTGATATGCTCTATGTGGGAGAAGTTTTAATTACCTCTGGTCTTGAAGGTCCCATGTATTGTCTTATTCAGACTTCCCCTGAAACTGTAGCACTTACTGCCCCAGGTAGTTTATACTTCAGAATAAGGAATACTTTTTTTTTTTACTGCTGCAGAAGAGCGCAATGTTAATTTCTAATGGGACCCACTCTCTGTCTTTCCTTTTTTTTTGACTTGAACATAGCTCTGGTTTCAGGGAAAGAAGAGAAGGTGACAGGAGTAAAAACAAATTCAGAAGGAAAATAGTGTAGCCATCAATCAAGTAATATCTGCAGCTATCTCCTAAGGGTAAAACTGGTGTGGTTCAGTTATATCTCATTTCAGTAACGGCTGGCATAAAAAGGGGCTAAAAAGAGCCTAGAAGACATGAGAGAGAGAGGGGGAGAGAGAGGGGAAGAGAGATATTTAATCAGACTGACTGACAAAGTTAATATATATTCTCTATGAAAGAGGAGTCTCTAGGGTCATGGTTTCAGTGTTGAACAAGAACTCCAGAAAGTTTAGAGAGCTGGATTGAGTCAGAATTGATTTTTCTCTGTTTACTACATTCCCCAGGTGAAAAGTTAATGAACCAAGGCTAAAGCATAAAAAAGGAATAGGTTACTTGCAGGGCTGTGATAAAAATATCATCCAGGTAGATCAGAGATGAACGTTCATGCTCCAGAGAAGGCATATCATGAACCACAGAAAGGAGAAAGGAAAAACCTATTGACAAAACAAAGCACTCTCTGTGACGGTATGCTGTTCTAACCAGAAAATACATGGCAATCTTAACAGCGTAAGTACTTAAGGTTAGCTCTTTACCTGTAATAAGCAGGTATTTGCAGCCTTTTGACTGGTCCATGAAGCCTGAGGTAAAGGATTCAATATCAGAACTACAATTTCTAGAGAGAAATGCCAGGAGTCAGAAGCCTGGGCAGTTAATTAGGAGCGAAAACGAAAGACTCAGGACTCCGAACTCACTAGCTCCGTGAAATCTATTTCCCTAGTATAATATAATGCTTTCCTCCCACCACTGCCTCTTCTTACTTGTCCCCAACAGAGACACCACACAAAAAGACATGTGTTTGTCAGTCCCAGTATTTCATATTTAGCCTTCTCCGTACCAAGCAGCGAGTAAGGCTTGGTTGGACCCTGCATTGCATCCTGTTTATGGAGCCCTTTTTTTTTCTTTTCCAGCAAAGAACCTGGAACAAAACCAGCTGACTCCTTTTACTATCTCACCCTTGCATTACAAAAACTCCAGAGCAATATTTTATCTCAAACTTTTATGGATCGAGGAAGACTGAAGAAATTGGTGCTGTCAGATCAAACTCGAAAAGGTAATTTTGGGTGCTGGAAATAAGCACTGAAAAAGTTGCTGACCATATATGGCAAAGACTTTTCCAAGTTTCATTTTAGTTCTGCAGAATTGCACAAGGTATTGATGAACACTTTATTAGAAGATTTTTTCATTATCAGTGTCAAAACTAGAGAACATGAACAGAACAAGCTCTGCCCCAGCTCGTGTTGAATTATACTAGTGGGCTAAGTGATTAAAAAGAGGCACAGGCTCCAAAGCCTCATAATTACAACATTCATGCATTATACTCAATACACCTTATTCTCTGAGTACTGAGATGTTAGCACAGAGTACTGAGATGTTAGAGTGATTTTGAGCATGGCCTGTCAGTTTGTCTGTCTCACATGTTCAAAAATACTTCAGCAGATTCACTTCCATACTTGGGCTAAACTGAAAACTATTTATTTTCCTCAAAAATCTCAAAATCATTTGTTGGATTAAAAAGTTATTTCCCTTTGAATTTTAGGTCCCCTTTGAATTGCTGAGGTGAGTAGCTCGAGAGAGGACGCCTTCAACACCGGATCGGGGGTAGATCAGCGTCCAGGAGCCTCAACTCAGAGCCACAAGAGCCACCGAGGGAGCCTCAAGTCCTCGACAGGACCTGCCCAGGAGCCGGCAGCTCAGCTGACGGCAGCAGCTGACTCACACGGCGCGGAGCCAGGAGGGGCGGCACCAGCCCTGAGTGGGTAAAAACCTGCCCAGGGAGAGCAGGCAAACAGAGTGGGTCGAGGCGGTTTGCGCGGGCAGGCGAGCGGGATGGTGAGCACTCGTCCTATGAGCAGGGCCCGTCTGGGAGCTCTGCTCTGGCTGCCCCGGCGGTGGCCAGCGTAGGCACCCAGACAGAGCCGGTGAGAGGGGAGGCTGCAGTGCAGAGCTCGGGGTGTAGAGAGGAGAGTGCCTGCACTGGTCTGGTGAGGGGAGGGTGCACAATGGGCAGGGCTGCACTCGGTGCTCCCTGGTGGAGGTGCTCCTGCAGCAGGGGCTGAGCTGCGGGATGCTGTTAATAGGCTGCGAGATGTCAGGGAAGATGAGATGAAGCAGGAATGCTTGCTCCTGGCCCAAACTGTGCAGGGGCTTCGAGCTTCACCTCTACCTCATGGAGGAATTAGTGATAAAAAAAAAAAAAAAACCCACAACAAAAAAAAGGAGGAAAAGGACGATAAAAAGTACGGGGCTTCCCCCTAAATCTGTTGTCCCCACCCAGAACCGCTTTGCTGTCCTGCAGGGGGCTAATGAGGAAATGCACTTGAGTCAGAAACAGCCGGCTGATGCCTTGGTAAAGAAGATCTCTACTGGTACTGCTAGGAAAAAGCAGCGGGGCGTAGCAGTAGGGGACTCTACACTGAAAGGGACAGAAGCACTTGTCTGCCGGCGAGACCCCTTCTCAAGGGAGGTGTGTTGCCTACCAGGGGCACGGGTCAGGGATGTGGCAGAGAGGCTGCCTGCTTTAGTAAGTCCCATGGACTATTACCCACTCCTGGTGATACATGTGGGTGCTAGGGATATAGATAGTAGTAGCCTGGGGAACATAAAGAAGGACTACAGAGCCCTGGGAGAGGTGGTTAGGGGCTGTGGAGCTCAGGTGGTCTTTCCATCAATTCTCCAGGATACAGGGGAGGACATAAAAAAAGCTAGGAGGATTGGACAGGTTAATAAATGGTTCAAAGGGTGGTGTCATGGTCAGGGGTTTGGGTGTCTTGAACAGGGGACCCAAGCTTGTAGGTCAGGTCTAGTGGGGACTGGTAGAGCTGGTCTGATAAGGAAGGGAAAGAGCAGTTTTGGTAGGAGGCTTGCCAGACTGGTCAAGGAGGCTTTAAACTAGTTGTGCTTGGGGAGGGGGGCATCATTCCCTTCCAACAGACCCAGTCAGTTGCCAGCACCTATAATAAATGCCTGGAGCAATGTAGAGATATCCCAGCCGCTCCAGCCAATGAGCCGGCTTCATTTGGAGCTGGGCTCAGATGCCTCTATACAAATGCCCGTAGCATGGGGAACAAACAAGAGGAATTAGAGATGTGGGCACGTCTATGGGGGTATGATATAATAGGCATCACAGAAACATGGTGGGGTGGCTCCTATGACTGGAGTGTTGGAATGGAAGGTTACAGGCTCTTTAGAAAAGACAGGCCTGGCAGCGGAGAGGGGGAGTTGCCCTTTATGTTAGGGATAGGCTGGAGAGTATGGAACTGTGTCTGGGGACAGGTGAGCAGCCCACAGAGAGTTTGTGGGTCAGGGTTAAAGGGAATATAGCTATGGGAGACATTACAGTGGGGATCTGTTACAGACCGCCTGATCAAGGAGAACCTGTGGATGAAGCACTCCATAGACAGATAGGAAAAGCCTCACTCTCACAGGCCCTTGTTCTCATGGGTGACTTCAACCACCCTGACACCTGTTGGAAGGATGGTACAGCCCGGCACAAGCAATCCAGGAGGTTCCTCAATTGTGTGGAAGACAACTTCCTTCTGCAAGTAATAGAGGAGCCACCAAGGAGAGGTGCCATGCTTGACCTCGTGCTCACCAACAGGGAAGGGCTCATTGGAAATGTGACGCTCCAGGGCAGCCTTGGATGCAGTGATCAGGAGATGGTCGAATTTGAGATCCTCAGGACAGTGAGAAGAGCGTGCAGCAAGCTCACTGCCCTGGACTTCAAAAGAGCAGACTTTGGCCTCTTCAGGAGCCTGCTTAGGAAGTTTCCATGGGATACATGAGGGCATACATAGAGGGCAGGGGGGCCCAAGGCTCTTGGTTGATATTCAAGGATCACCTGCTACAAGCTCATCCAACTAGATGGAAGTGCAGCAGGACGGCCAGGAGACCTCCTTGGATGGATAAAGAGCTCCTGAGGAAAATTCAAATGAAAAAAGAGGCTTATAATAAGTGGAAGCAAGGACAGGTGGCCTGGGAAGAGTACAGGGATGTTGTCTGGGAAGCTAGGGACCAGGTTAGGAAAGCTAAGGCCCAGTTAGAATTAAACTTGGTTAGAGGTATTAAGGATAACAGGAAGGGATTCTACAGGTACATAGCAAATAAGAAACAGACAAGGGATAATGTAGGCCCCCTCAGGAAGCTCTCGGGAGAACTGGCTACACTGGATTTGAAGAAGGCTGAGGTTCTCAATGACTTCTTTACCTCAGTCTTCACTGGCAAAGGCTCTGACCACACCACCCAAGTCTTGGAAGGCAGATGCAGGGACTGTGAGAATGAAGACCTTGGGCCCACTGTAGGAGAGGATCTGGTTCGAGACCATCTTAAAAATCTTAACGTGCACAAGTCCATGGGTCCTGATGAGATCCATCCGCAGGTCCTGAAGGAGCTGGTGAATGAAGTTGCAAAGCCCCTGGCCATCATATTTTAGAAATAATGGCAGTCAGGTGAAGTTCCCGATGACTGGAAAAAGGGAAATATAACCCCCATTTTCAAGAAGGGGAAAATGGATGACCCGGGGAATTACAGACCAGTCAGTCTCACCTCTGTGCCTGGCAAAATCTTGGAGCAGATTCTCCTGGAAGGCATGCTAAGGCACATGAAAAACAACAAGGTGCTTGGTGACAGCCAGCATGGCTTCACTAAGGGGAAATCCTGCCTGACCAATTTGGTGGCCTTCTATGATGGGGCTACGGGACTGATGGACAGGGGTAGAGCAGTTGATGTCATCTACCTGGACTTGTGTAAAGCGTTTGACGCTGTCCCACATGACATCCTTGTCTCTAAGTTGGAGGGACATCAATTTGATGGGTGGACCACTCTGTGGATAAGGAACTGGCTGGATGGCTGCACGCAAAGAGTTGTAGTTAATGGCTCCATGTCTGGCTGGAGACCAGTAACAAGTGGTGTCCCTCAGGGATCGGTGTTGGGACCGGTCTTGTTTAACATCTTCATCGCTGACATGGACAGTGGGATTGAATGCACCCTCAGCAAGTTTGCCGATGACACCAAGCTGTGTGATTCGGTTGATACCCTGGAGGGAAGGAATGCCATCAAGAGGAACCTCGACACGCTTGTGAGGTGGGCTGATGCCAACCTCATGAAGTTTAACCTTATGAAGTGCAAGGTCCTACACCTGGGTTGGAGCAATCCCAGGCACAGCTACAGGCTGGGCAGAAAAGAGACTCAGAGCAGCCCTGCGGAGAAGGACTTGGGGGTGTTGGTTGATGAGAAAATGAACATGAGCCGGCAGTATGTGCTTGCAGCTCAGAAAGCCAACCATATCCTGGGCTGCATCAAAAGGAGCGTGACCAGCAGGTCGAAAGAGGTGATCCTGCCCCTCTACTCTGCTCTCGTGAGACCTCACCTGGAGTATTGTGTGCAGTTCTGGTGTCCTCAACATAAAAAGGACATGGAACTGTTGGAACAAGTCCAGAGAAGGGCCACGAGGATGATCAGGGGACTGTAGCACCTCCTGTATGAAGACAGGCTGAGAAAGTTGGGGCCGTTCAGCCTGGAGAGGAGAAGGCTGCATGGAGATCTCATAGCAGCCTTCCAGTATCTGAAGGGGGCCTGTAGGGATGCTGGGGAGGAACTCTTAGAGACTGTAGTGACAGGACAAGGGGTAACGGGTTAAATCTTAAACAGGGGAAGTTTAGATTGGATATAAGGAGGAAATTCTTTCCTGTTAGGGTAGTGAGGCACTGGAATAGGTTGCCCAGAGAGGTTGTGAATGCTCCATCCTTGGCAGTGTTCAAGACCAGGTTGGACGAGGCCTTGTGTAATATGATTTAGCGTGAGGTGTCCCTGCCCATGGCAGGGCGGTTGGAACTAGATGATCTAAAGGTCCTTTCCAATCCTAACCATTCTATGATTCTATGAATTTAGAAAAAAAGTGCAGTGCTAACATTTTTACCTTGAACAGGTTAATGACAGGAGAGAGAGGGCAACAAAAGTAAATCCTAAGTATTTTTTCTGTTGTCTCTGGTATTCATATTCCTTTGATTTGTCACTGGCTGGTGCAGTCCACTTAAAATGCTTTTAGGATACCCATAAAAATTTCAGGGATTGACTACAGGAAAAAATTATGAAGCTTCTCAGAACAGAAGAACAAGAAGCAATAACAGGAGTTTTTACATTTATGAAAAAAAAAACAAACAAACCAAACAAATCTTCTATGTAATGTCATAGAACATATGCAGGGAACAGTTAAACACCTGAGAAGTGGTGATGCTAGTGGTGGAGCAGCTAATGCTATTTGACACCTTCAGATTTAGTCAGGAGGGTAGTGGTAGCGACGAGGGTAGGAATTCTGAGCACTACGGTTTGGGAATTGGAAGCCCAGTGTAGGAATTCGAAAGTACATTGGAAGACATCATCAAATATTAAATCTGCCAGTGCTCTGAGCTCTCATATTACAGAGCAATGGTAAAAGCAGTCAGCTAGAATCAGCCTACATGATCTTTGATGAAAAGCAGATAAAAGCTAGACCTACAGAAAATATTCTGCCCTCAAAAAAGACCACACAGGTCTAACATACATTGATTTTATTTATTTATCTCATTTTAGTTTAGTTTTTCACTTCAGAAAAATGACCCGCAAAGGCTTACAATAGGAACCTCACTGGCCATATGTCTAACCATACAAAAAACTTGTGAGACACAGGATGCTCACAGAATACCACCCTTTTCTAAATGAACCAACCTTATTTTTTTAAATAATTTTTAGGTCTCTATTCTGACAGTTTGCTTTATGATGTCATGCCTGGGCAATTACAGAGCCATAATTGCATAGCTATGACTCATTGCAAACCAATCAGTGCAGTCAGTTTTTTAATGCTATTTTCTACTGTAACATTGTTATTGTAAAGGCAGGAATTCTTTAATCATCAAATTGAATGACTGCCAAGAGCTCATTTTATTGACCATTAAACATGCTTCTGTTTAACAGAAATGCTACAACATCAGGTTTCCAATAGTGGATTTTTTTCTGCAGTGTTTTTTCACAGGACAATCTGCAACCATACAATAGTTGAAAAAATGTTTATCATCTGCAAATGTACAGATCACAAATGAAGATCCTAATTCAAACAGTATTAAAGTCTCTAGAAAAACTTTTTTTTAAAAAGTATTGTATCAGATCCCACACAAGCAAACAACAAAACACATATTTTCATTGACAAACACTAAAATTTCTCAAAGATGACTGTTCCAAAAAATAAAATTAATATCTGCACCTGAACACCACCAGTGCCTGGTTTGTTTTTTTTTTTTGGCACCTCTTGATAATTCAAGTGTAATTTTCAGTAAGGCCACGGTTTTAGAAAAGTGAAAGGAAACTGGTAAATCCACTGCTGAATTGTGGGAACATTTTTTAATGACAATATTACAGTTTCCTCTCACTGTCAAAGGATTCAACACAGCATGATGTTGCTTTATTCAGAGTATAATTTTCCACCTGCTGGAAAGAGGTGTCTTGTTGGCAGATACTTCAATGATCTGAAAATTGAGACGAAGTAAAAATATATAGATAGTCATACTCACTTTAGCGGCAGAACGATGGGATGGTTCCCAATTTTTAAAAAACCTCTACAAAACCTTATGCCAGTAATTATATATTTCTACAGCTTCAATTTCTGAGAATACTTACAACCCCATTCAGAAAAAAAAATACCCTATTTACAAAAATACATTCTCTTTGGACAGTTAGACCATGAAAATAAAAACATGCAATTATATTACCTTTTCTCTTTAAACACACAGCGAATCTAAAGTCTACAGGAATAATCTCACTGCATTGATCTGCCAGTACAAACTAATGATTTCCTACTGTTTGCCCTTTTTTTTTTGTTCTGTTTACCAAGATAAATGTGCAGAGAGCAAAACCAAAATAAAGCCTTTTTCTAAGGCAGTAAAAAAATTGAATACTTTTACAGCTCCATAAACATCAGTAGCATCATTATAATATTTGTCACTAAATAACCAATTCAATCAATGATAAAGGGGAAACAGTGCAGTCTTGTAATGTACTTAAAAAAAAAAGGATGTGCTTTCACAACAAAAGAAATCTGATTATGTGAGCAGAGGTTTTGTTCTTTACCAATTAGCAAGCTGAAATACCCTTTTAACTGTCATGAAAAGTAAAATAAGTATTATTAGCAATAAAGAAACACAAGAGAAAGCAGCAAGAAAACCAAGAAAAGACCATTTACATGCTGGAAAAGAAGAGAAAGAAGAGAGTAAGATATAGCAAAAGAGGGGTATGTCTGTGGCATATATGTTCTGAGAAATGCATCCACGTTTTAGTGCAGGCATGTTGCATGATGACAAACCAAGTCTGATATTTTTCAGTGAGTAAGGCAGTATTTTGGAATGAAAGTATCAAAAGGCAAACCATTTGGCCAGTTCATGCTGCAGGTTAGGTTTTACCTGGTAAAAGAACCTGTATTCATGGACCAACAATTCACTGCTGAAATCATTAAATGATGCTGAAGGCAGGGTTTTTGTTTGCTTGCTCTTCAGTGAAGGCAGCAGGAAACAGGTGTCTCCATGGAACAGTCCCTGGTGCTTTATACCATTTCTCTTTCTTATTTCCCCTCTCCAGGAAAGCATAAAGGGGATAATGCTTTTGATCACGGCGATAAGCCAGTACTGTCTCCTAAACCATCTTGATGTTGTCCTTAGAGCCAGAATCAATATCTGGCAGATATCAATATTTAGAATCCCAAAAGGATACAGCTCTCCTATCTAAGCATACCCAGTGCCTTAGTATCCCACTGCTTTTTTATCCTAGCAGACAACCATCAGCTGAGTGCCAGAATGCAGATGAAGAGCTTGGTGTTTGCTATTAGTCATAGGCCATGCTAGGTTACCCAGAGCATTTAAAGAATCCATTTGTGCCAGTTCAGTTGGCTTTTGCTATATGACATACAATTTTCTGTAATTTCACCCATGTGAATTTGGGAAAACACACTTTGATATAAAGATGTATCTAAAAGCAATTGTGTCACATCAGAGTCTCTGCTACAGGAATGCAGGGTACCTCACTGAGTTAGGACTAGTAAAACTCTATCCTTTTTGCAATGTTGAAGTTCTCTCCTTGCCTTTCAAGCCCACAGACAGCTCTCATTTGGACACAAAGAAAACTGCCGATATTAAGTTAAACATTTGAAGCAAAATTTTCTCAAATGCAGAAATAATATTGTCACACTAGTGACTGGAGCAGAAGCTGAATGAGCAGCATGGACAATTATATAGCTCTGCTTCTTGCAGCAATTTTCAATGATAATCTTTCATGAAAGACACCAATAAAGGAACTGGACATTGCCAATATTCTTCAGAAAAAAAGTTTATTTATTAGCACACAAAAAACCTGACAAATAAAATATAAGAGACAAGAGTTTGTGAGAGAGTTCTTTTAAAGAAGGAATCAATCCTCACTCTGATGGAAGAATTGAATAAGGATGCTGTTTAGTGCTTTATTAGCTGCTGTTGTATTTGTTTAATTATAAGTGATAACTGAGCAGAAGGAAAGAGTGACAGCTTACTGATGGACAGTCAGCTACTGAAGCAAAATTAAATGGATAAATCATAGAATCATAGAACAGTTTGGGTTGGAAAGGACCTTAAAGATGATCTAGTTCCAACCCCACTGCTATGAGTAGAGACAAAAGCTCTATAACACCTAGAACTTAATCTGAAATTTTTAAAGAAGTTTGTGACAACATTACCAGAAAATAAAAAATTCCTCATTAAAATTTTTTATAATCTTAGCTATAAAATATTAAAAATGAGCAAAAATTTGCATTGTAGGAGACCCACAATTACTAAGTTTTTAACTTAGTTTCCCCAATTTCAGGCAAACACTTAAAGAGATACTTTATGATTTTTAATAAAAACCTGTAGGTTTTCTAAAAAAAATACTGCAAACCTTCATAAAGCCACAGTTGCATAGTTGTGTAAACATCTAAAGCTGTGCAAAAGCTGGAAGAGTCTGTATCTAGCCATTAAATTTTAACAGGAAAATACTGCTAAACACGGATGAGGCCTTGGGTGATATGGTTTAGTGTGAGGTGTCCCTGCCCATGGCAGGGGGGTTGGAACTAGATGATCTTAATGTCCTTTCCAACCCTAACTATACTATGATTCTATGGTTTTAGGATAGGCTACAGTCAAACCACAAATGCAGGCTTTTTGAATGCCTGCAAAGCAATGTTTAGAAAGCTGGTGAGTCCCGCTCTTTCATATCTACAAAGTGAAGCTGGACTTCCTCTTTGTTAGCAACACCAACTGTTGCTATTTCATTCCTCCTTTGTAGCTTCCCCACAGATTCTGTGGTGAGATTTGGGAAAAGTTTTTCTTCTGTGTTACCTCATTATAAAGTTTCAGACTTCACCAATCACCCAAAGGATATCTTCTTCCTAGTCTGCCATTATGCAGCCAGGACAGTCCTTTGGGATGTTTTTCAGTAGAGTAAGCAGTACCTGGGCCTGCCAGAAAAGTGACCATGAAAAAATGGGCATTGTGCTTGTGCCTGGTAATCAGAAGTCACTAGTAATGGTTCTGTTATAAAGCTGAAGAAAGAACTGTTTGGTTTGATGAATGCAAACTGATTTGATGATCATTTCTATTTGATGTCTCAAAAGTCTGTACTGGTCTTTGCTCATATGAATTAAAATACATTTTATTGCTTAAAAAGTGTATTTAACACCAAACACATCCCAAGAGCTAAAATGGCATTTATTAAAAATACTAAGCTGTCTTTGAGAAAATAAATAAACCATTAGAAGCCTTGCAACCAACAACCTTCTTCTAGCCTTCTTCCTACTTATACCCTGTCTGTGCTCAGCCTGACACACAATTTCATGGAAATTAAAAAACAGTGGGGAAAGATAGGCTCACCTATCCACTGTTACCAAAAGGCCAATAAGGAAGCCAAGAATTAGTAAGGAAGGTGTTGACAGAGATTTCTTTTCCTATACCGAACTTCATCAGCTCCTACTTCCTTCCTCAAAAGTCCTTTGTAACTCATTGTCAGATTTCAAGGGAGAGCTCAAACTAACTGTAAAGTTTTTAATTATGTTCATTATTTACGCAGTGAATCTCTGTTCAGTACAACCAGCTGAATTCAGGAAGATTCCTTTTGTCTTTTCCCTCTTTCTCAATGCTCTGCTTTTCCAAGCAACCAAGCTTGGTCCATTTTTCTAAACCTTTTCAGGCTGCTGAGGAGCTTGAACCTTCTTATTGCCATCCTGAAGAAGTGTCTAATGACCTCTGGGTTAGACAAATGAGAAGGGGAAAATATGAAAAACCTCTGTGTGACAACTAAGGTCTGAAGCCTTAAGTCTAAAAAGCAATTCACCAAAAATAATTGTCCAGTCCTACTGTACAAAAATACTCTGTCAACCTGAGTGTCTTTTAAAGTTTTGGGTAACCACACATTTCTCCATTGTAGAAACGAAGATACAAAATTTGATTTAATCATTTCTTTTCTGCTTACTGTGAAAAACTAGGAAAAACCTCCAAAGTTCCCTTGCATTTCAATTACCTCTATCTATTAGGTAAAACTCAGACAATTTGCCTTTTAAACCATTATTATATGTAACAGAGTTTTTGACTCATATTTTTATTATATTTCTGTTGCTTACAGAGTAGTAATATATTTACAGATCTCCTACCCATCACCATTTTCTTTTTAAAAAGCTTAGTAAACAGGCACATCATCTTCAAAGTTGCAAGAAAAATGAAGTAACTCAAATCATATTAAAAACATCTTAGAAAACAGAATATGTATAAATACAAATTAGGAAAAAATCACTGTGAAACATAGCAGCGGAAGATAAATACGACCCTGAGAACAGAGGCCCCTATTATGTTCTTTGCAGAATAGATCATGTTTGATGCAAACACAATGCTTAGTTACAAAAGCATAAGTCCTGCAGTTGACTTCCATAGACAAATTCAGCTGCCCTCTTGATGCATCATTGACTTCAACTGACTCCCACACGGAGTCAGTTGCAGAATCAGAGACTCTGGTAATGACCATGCTATAAGGGCCTGAGTCCTTGTCCATTAAACTCAGTGTGAGATTTTTCAGTTGGCTTAGTGGATTTCAAATCTGAGTATAAATGCAGATAGATAAGAAAGTGTAAGTAGTTTGAATGCATTTCTGAATTAAAAGACTTTCTTTCAGCCACTGCATGTAAACGTTAAACTCAGCAGCATACATCCTTTAAAAATTCATTCATCTCTGTTATGAGAAAGTAAATAAAAAGGAATGCAAGGAAAGCTTACATCCTGACTGCTTGAATTAACCTGAAAAAGGGTCAAGGTCTTACTTTTTTCCTCAATTTTCACAGCATTCAAACTCTTCTCTTCTACTACCATGGTTATGTGCAGTGCGTTTCACCTTAAAAAGATCCAATAATTTTCATTGATAGCTTTGTACATTTACAGTATAACTCAATGTTAATTAAAGTTAGTCAGTGCAAGTGAAACAATTATAGGCTCTCTTTTGATTTTAATGTTCCACCACTCAACAATTACAATTAAATGCAAGTAAATTTTCTGTTTACATGGGCTACAATTTTTGACATTATCATTTTAATGGCTTTACAGTGGGAGAGGAAAAACCACCATAGTCCCCAAATTTCTTCACATATTTTTATCCTATGTTACTTTCACAATAAGAAACACTGATAAAATGCTTCCCTTAGTAAAAGCTAAGAGTCTTTCTCTGTATTTCTTACCTTACAGACGCTGAAATCTGCTGTCAGTGAACCTGGGTCCCGTCAGAAGAATTACCTATTTCAAAAGCTTATTGACACTAATTCTTTCCTTTAAGTAAGCAAAACAGGTAGATTTTTAAAAGCTAAGAACAAAAAAGGAAACATAAAAGAATATGATAGGTATTTGTGTTTCTTGTGTTACTCCAAATAAATTTTTCATTTTTGTGTTTGTAAATTTCCAATTTTTCAGACACTTGAGGCAAGATCATTACTTTTTCCTACACTCGCTTCATACAATAAATACAAAATATAAATTTATAAATAAAAGATAATACAGTAAATGTGCAATATTCATGCTGACTATTTTTAGATTACTACATTCCAGAAGTCTTACTGTCTCTTACAACTCACACTAGTATAAAACAGAAGTAAGGACATCTATCTTCAGTAGATAGACCATAATATAAAATTAATGCATCTATATACTAGCAAGCATCTTTAAAATAGTACTTGAAAGCATCATCTATAATATTCAGTTGCTGGAGATGAAGGACTGTCATTCATATAAGCAATGTAACTGGCCCTGCCTGATGGAGAAATTGACCAAAACCTCTAATGCCACAACTTTGTTTCTTTTAATTTTGCTAATCTACTTGTAGGCAAATTTCTCATGCTATCCAGGCTAGCCATTCTGGGAGGTGGTCCAGAACCATGTGAGCCATTTTATTTGAATATTAAGGTGCGTGTTGAGTTACTTTTAGTTAAATCTACATAACTTCTTTTTTCAGCTCTGGAATGATGTGGAGAATTTTCAAAAATGTGGTTTTATTAAAATTTTGGGATGAGTCCTGCTGTTATAATAATGCTATGAACAAATAAGCCTTGTCTCCTTGCAAACTGCATGGGAGTTACTAACCAATCCAGACAGTGGAGGACCACATTAATGATGCTTAGGCTCCCTGGATTCCAGCAGTTCCTAATATCTAAATGTTTGACTTTGCAACTTGAATCATGCTTAATGCAGCAGTTTGCTATGCTGCATTTGTAATGCACCATCGTTGTGAAGTTTGAATGCATTACGGAGATTAAAATTATCAGTTATTGTCAGTGGCACGAATCAAACTTCTCCAACTACTAATCTCAAATGGAACTGACACAGCCCGGGCTTCCTAAGCCCTCCCTCATGTTTTGTGGTGGAAGGTTTTATTTGTTTGCTGCCTCTATTACATACAATATACTCTTGGAAATTCAGGTTGCAAATGTGTGTTCTATATCAACAACATGAAAATCTTTGTCATGTATTTTCACTTGCAACTGAACTCTCTGGACAATATGAAATCAAAATAAATTGAAGGAAATCACAAAAATGCTGTTACACATCAACACCCTGGTAATACATGGAAGTTGTCAAAGCTGAATGCAACTTCAGTGTCAATGGGAAGAAGGGAAGATGAGGGGTGGCACAGCTGGTACACACAGTTCAAACTGTGCTCCATAGAGTCAAGACTAGTGAAGGTTATTTCTGAATGTCCCTTTCATTTAAATCTGCCTTGTTCATGTCCTTGTCTCTCAGGTTAGGACAAACAAACTGAGTGGGCACCCCTAGACAAGGGTAAAAAGGGACTGCTTAAAAACACATTAAGGAAAAGTAAAAAGGGTTTTGCCAATAACTCTAAAATTCTAAGCTGGGCTCAGAAAAATAAAAATGCATTATCTGGAAAAGGAGAGACATCTGACTGAGCACTGGAGTAAGTTGCCGAGGCAGGCTGAGGGGTTTCCTTCCTTAAAGTTATTCAAGAGCTGTCTGAAAACAACCCTGAGTAATGTATTCTATGTGACCCTGTGTAAGCAGGGAGGTTGGACTAGATGACCTCCAGTGGTCCCTTCCAACCCCAACCATTCTGTGATCTTGTATTTTAGCAAAATAAAGATATATTCTTGTCTGGGGGCGGTAAAAATAGGTTAGTTATGATGCTTTTGCTAACCATTTGAAATTTTGTTTTTAAAAGGTGCATACAAAGGCGTAGAAAAAGACATAAATATATAGATAGACAAACGTAAGCTGTTCTAGATGAAGTGGGAGTGGAAGAAAACTTCAGCATGGCTGTGAAAGATTTATAGGCACTTTTCATAAAATATTTGTTCTGTGTACTAATGGATGTCTGTAGTCCACCTCTAATGCTATCAGTTTTGGCCATTTATCAGCATATAGAGTACACAATCAATTAAAATAATAAAAGATAATTGCCATTATTATCAAGGCATTATAACCAGGGTCAGAGGGAATGCTGATTCATTTTTTTAAGGATTTTGCATTCATATTTTGAGGGCAGCTCTGTTTATTTAACTCAACATAAGAATTCTATCCAGCGAGCTATGTGATTTTTTGGAAAATAAGCGAAAGATACAAATATAATTGTAACTTTGAAGAACTCTGTGGGTTGTAAAAGGTATACACATTTTCTGAATCTGATATCTCATACTTGTTTTTTTCCAACCACACAATTACTTCAAGACAATAGTGTTAGTGTTTCTACTGAAAAAATAAACTTACTGCTATACTAAAAATATGAAAGAAGGATACTTTCTGCATTATATAACTTCCACTTTTATTCCCTCTTCAAAAACAGCCAAAAAGTGTCAAGTATCAACTAAGGTATTCTCATGCATTAGCTCTTGGTGTTCAGAGCAGAATGGACTTCAAGAAAGAACAGTTAGGAAATAGGTATCATCGACAAAGTACAATTTTAGCCTAGTATAGCTAATCTCCTTAGGCTCTGTCTATAGTCAGTGGAGTAAGATAATCCCCTATAGAGGATGACTCAGACAAGAAACCTAATTTAGCTTCTCTGACTCACCATCCTCAGAATGAATCAGCAGGTGCTTTTGACCAACATTATGCCTGAAAATTGAAAATGCCTTTCCTCTAGCTGAACACATATGACGCACTATTCCCAACCAGAAAGAAATTTATATCTCTACAGTACCTACTGTAACCCATTTAAAATCATGCTTTCCTCTGGAAAACACTAGAAAGAAAAAAATCAAGAAATGAACAGATGAACAAAACAGTTAAATAGTTGGTCAACGCAGCCTACGTCCTTATAGCCACAGCTGATACAGCAAAAATATAATCATGGAATCATAGAATAGTTAGGGTTGGAAAGGACCTTAAGATCATCTAGGTCCAACCCCCTGACATGGGCAGGGACACCTCATACTAAACCATGTCACCCAAGGCTTTGTCCAGCCTAGCCTTAAACACTGCCAGGGATGGAGCATTCACCACTTCTTTAGACAACCTGTTCCAGTGCCTCATCACTCCTGAAGTAAAGAACTTCTTCCTTATATCTAACCTGAACTTCCCCTGTTTAAATTTAAACCCATCACCTCTTGTCCTATCTCTACAGTCCCTGATGAAGAGACCGTTTCCAGCATCTTTGTAGGCCCCCTTCAGATACTGGAAGGCTGCTATGAGGTCTCCACACAGCCTTCTCTTCACCAGGCTGAACAGCCCCAATTTTCTCAGCCTATCTTCATACAGGAGGTGCTCCAGCCCCCTATCATCCTCGTGGGCCTCCTCTGGACTTCCTCCAACAGCTCCATGTCCTTTTTATGTTAGGGACACCAGAACTGCACACTATTCCCAGTGAGGTCTCATGAGAGCAGAATAGAGGGGCACACCTCCTCATCAAGTATAATTTTATTTCAAGTTATAGGTTCTATTAGATATGAAGCAGTAACATCCCTAGCCAACAGTATCCTTTGGGGGGTAAATCTGTGATTTCCTTTGTAAACTTGGGCAATGCTTGATACTGTATACGCTTGATTGGAAGATGACGCTAGTTCAGGATGTTAATTTCAAGTGAAAAAAGTCAGCCAGATACAACAGATTGGCAGAATCAAAGGTGACAGAGAAAAAAATACCAACAGGTATCCACTTTCCTTACCTTCATGTTCATAAGTATTTTTTTCCCAGCAGAAGGAACGGAAAGAGATATTCTTGAAGTGTATGAAAAGGCAAGAGTTACCAAGGATATTACACATTTTTAGGCTTTAATGATTCATAGTTATATCAACCAACTATGAAAACTGCATGTTAATTAGAACTTATAACCTTGGGAAAACTCAACTGAGTAGGCAGATTTCTCTGAAAGAAAGAAAATATTCTTCAAGTTGACTAGAGTTGTAATACCAGAAAGCACGATTCTTTGATAATTCACTTTTGCAGTTTTTCAAATATATTCCAGTATATATTCAAAAGAACAATCTTCTTTAAAGATTTTGTTTTATCGATATTAACATTCATAAAATGTATAAATATTCTTATCTAATCTGTGAAGAGTGTCACAGGTCCGTTCACACACCAGCATTACAAAGACTGATCTTAGGGAACATTTTACAATAGTGTTTTACCAGCTAACTGTTGCCATATTTGTCCAAGTGACTATGATTATGAGCAAGTCTACATACTTTACACCTACAGAGTAGCAGTAATATTCTGTTATGCTCACTATAGCTGGACTAGATTTAAACCAGCTTGGCTTC
Source organism: Pezoporus wallicus (assembly GCF_028554395.1). Classification (NCBI taxonomy): domain Eukaryota; kingdom Metazoa; phylum Chordata; class Aves; order Psittaciformes; family Psittacidae; genus Pezoporus; species Pezoporus wallicus. The sequence goes on from NW_026635157.1 coordinate 5,780,975, forward strand.
TGCTCTCCAGCTAGCAAAAGCCTGAAGGCTGTACATAGACAATACTTCCAAATATCTGCTTTGCACATCAGCAGCGTAAGTATAATTCACTGGCAGCAGAAACTGTAATCAAGATGTTCTTGGATAAAGCTCTTGTTGGAAAGGGGGCATAGCTATTTAAGCATCTTTAATATGCTATGTTGTCTATTTCAATTATATTCTTTAGCATCCAGCAGTCATTGAGAGTCATTTCAACACATATTTATACACATGCCAGCCACCTGTTAAGGGTCCTCTGTTTTTTTCTTCTCTCTGTTCTCTGTCACTGTCACATCACTCTCCAGGCAATGTGCTCAGCATGAAACATGAGTGATACCTTTTGGATTTATCTTATACGGAGATGGGAAGGACTGTAGCTGTACATTGCTGCATCATAATATTTGTATATATGCCTCATACCATATCATCAGGTGATGACAATGCATTTTCGCATCATGCAGTCACATTCAGGTGCACATCATCACACCACAGTGCTGCATTTCAATGCAAATCCACCTCAGGAGGCCTGAAATAAAACAATGGTGTTTCTAGATGTCCTGAAGCCTGGGAAATCAAAAAACTTGATATAGAGGTTTAAAAATTGGGAGCACACTGCAAGTATTAAGAAGTTCATTGATCTTGTAACCATTGTTGTTTTATACAGTGAACAAATCAGCCAACAGCAGTGTATGAAAGTTCCCTGTTAGTTTAGGGAATAACATTTTGTTTGCTTGCTTGCTTTTGGCTCACTAGCTGTCATGAACCTAACAAAATAAACTAAACTGTTGAGCGAACAGCAGTCAGCTTAAACACTTTGAATGACTTGTTTACCACAAATCCATTATCTAGCTAATGGTTAAAGGTTTGTTTCTACTTTAATGTCAGACTAGGCATAAAATAATGGTAGAGTCTTATTCCAAGTGTTTTGTGTTGTTGAATTGAATCCTTAACAGTTTATGTTTGTTTCCACCAGATTAGCCTCACAGAGATGTTACAGATTGTGTCCAGTGGTGACATAGATGAGGCATCTTTGTGTTGTAAGACAGACAAGATTCCAAACACCTTCAAAATGCATTATCAAAACCCAATATAGGATATAGCCATGTATTTAAAGAAGCTGAAGAAAAGATACCTCCATGCTCACTATATAGGATTTCCTTAAATAACATTATACTTTTTTTCACGCCAGATTTACAAATGGAGGTGGGACAGGGAGACCTTTCAGGGACCTTGGACAGTTCATGGAAGACTGTATGGAACCAAATGCCCTTGAAACTTCACTAAGATTGTTTTAGACATTTAAATAGCTTTAATCATGTCATTTAAACAGCCCCATTGTAATGGGGCTATGCACACTGTGACTTCCTGACAAATGTTCCTGGTTTGGTCATAGAAATCCTCTATATCTTAACTCCTCTCTGTGCCTCATAGTACTACCGTAAACCAGGGCAAGAAAAAGGGCAGCAAAAGGCATGTTCTCCTTCTATATTAGTGTCTTTTCTGTTCTGTAAAAAAAAGGAGTTACAGTACTTTCTTCCAAATAAAATCATTTTAACACCAGGAAAGTAATCACAGCTCTGTGCTAAATGGTTCTGTAACCTGGGACTATGTGATAGAAGTGACCTATAAGCATGGATACTAACCAGTCCTGCAGATGGTTCACTTTTAATGTCTTTGCTACTAAGCACATCTAAGACATTGAAGATTAAGCACAACCAGACATTCAAGTTTAGCAGGTGTTTTAGTTTTTCCTGTAAACAGAAACTGAAAAGGATTTGTTTTCCTACAGTTTCAAAGACTGCAAAAGCAGGCAGTCCCACATATACCAGCAGAAATAGCCAATGCTTAGAAACAGACACCAAAGGGAGCTGAAAGTGTAGAAAGGTTTGTGTATGCACAGAAGCTGAAAAGACTAACAGACTTATGTTCTTACTCATCATAGGATCAAAAAAGATGTTTGTCTCATTCTTCTCTTTTTTGTTGTTGTTTTTGGTTTGGTTTTCTTTTTGGTAAAAATTCTGGAAACAACTGGGGTCAGAGACAGGTTATTGGAAAAGAAGTCTGCTTTGCAATGACCAGTCCTGCTCTGCAATATTATCAGTAAGTGAGACAAAGAGCAAGCAGAGGTAGAAGCGTTTTACTTTAAAGTTAGACCCAACTTGTTTATGGCTGTGGAACACAAAGCTGTATAACTTACAATGTCTTCACACTTACTTTTTGGATTACACAGCTTTCAACATATGTTAAGGTCTATCTCTTCTCTATGAGATGTCGCATGAAAGTGTCAGAAGCAGGTATTCAGGCACTGAAATTTTCATTAAGAAGCTGTTATGCTCATATGTGTTTAAAATTAGAGCACAAAAGAGAGTTTAAGTTATTCAGTTGAGAAAAAGTATAGAAGGGAGAAAGGACAGAAAAAAAAATCTTCCCACTGGTTTGCTCACTTTTCCTTTTGGGTGATACAATTACCAAAGTAACCTAGGCAGTGATGAGCAACCTCTGGGGACACTATGTGGCAGCACAGAGATGGTCATCATTTCAACCAAATTATGTACACAGAGATGACACCACTCCAGGAATATGCCAAGTGCAAGGTCCTACACCTGAGTTGGAGCAATCCCAGACACAGCTACAGGTTGGGCAGAGAAGAGATTCAGAGCAGCCCTGAGGAGAAGGACTTGGGGGTGTTGGTTGATGAGAAAATGAACATGAGCCAGCTGCAGTGTGCACTTGCAGCCCAGAAAGCCAACCGTATCCTGGGCTGCATCAAAAGGAGCATGACCAGCAGGTTGAAGGAGGTGATCCTGCCCATCTTCTCTGCTCTTGTGAGACCTCACTTGGAGTATTGTGTGCAGTTCTGGTGTCCTCAACATAAAAAGGACATGGAGCTGTTGGAACAAGTCCAGAGAAGGGCCACGAGGATGATCAGGGGAATGCAGGACCTCCCGTATGAAGATAGGCTGAGGAAGTTGGGGCATTCTCAGAGCCTGGAGAAGAGAAGGCTGCGTGGAGACCTCATAGCAGCCTTCCAGTATCTGAAGGGGGCCTATACAAATGCTGGGGAGGAGATCTTCATTAAGGACTGTAGTGATAGGACAAGGGGTAACAGGTTAAAACTTAAACAGGGGAAGTTTAGATTGGATATAAGGAAATGAACATCCCTGGCAGTGTTCAAGGCCAAGCTGGACAAATCATAGAATCATAGAATAGTTAGGGTTGCAAAGGACCTTAAGATCATCTAGTTCCAACCTCCCAGCTATGGCCACCTCACACTAAACCATATCACCCAAGGCCTCGTCCAACCTGACCTTGAACACCACCAGGGATGGAGCATTCACAACCTCCCTGGGCAACCTATTCCAGTGCCTCACCACCCTAACAGGAAAGAATTTCCTCCTTATAAAAGCCTTGGGTGACATGGTTTAGTGTAAGGTGTAAGGTGTCCGTGCCCATATCAGGGGGGTTGGACCTAGATGATCTTTAGGTCCTTTCCAACCCTAACTGTTCTATGATTCCAAGATTCTATAAGTGTGAATGAAGAAAGAAGGTAAAAGCCAGACCAGAGTGCATTACAGCAGCTGCTGCCCTCAGTGCAAACTCTGGTTTGCACAGCTTAAGTAATATGAACTGCTGGAGAAGCCATATATAATCTTCTTGGAAGCCATAATTTTCAATTTTTTATTTGTTTAGAAACAGGACTAGAAGGAGATGGGATTCAGTAAGGATTTCTTGCTTTTACAGCACCATCAATTCAATGCAATCATTCTAGACCCATTCCTTTTCGCATTTGTCTTTTCTCAGCAGCAACCCCTCTTCCAAAGCTCCCAAAAGGACTGCTTCTCTGGTTCATAAATTGTTTTCTGGAATGGCAGCTATTTCGCTACTGCTTGCAAAAAGGTCAGGGATTATTTTTTCCCCACCACCACTATTATAATTGGCAGCTGCTGTTCTCATCATACTCTGAACAGAGATTATATATGCTGCATAAAATCAAACATGCATTTAAAGAGTGCAATTGGCTTTATACGTAACTCAAAAAAAAACCAAAACAAAACAACACCCCAAAAAACCCCTCATGATGTTTGGTATAAATGTGTTCTCCTGACGGTGCTAGTAGCTCCAAGTTGTGCCCAATTGTCACTGACCAGTAGATCAGACCATCTCCCTAATATTCTGGATCATTAAAGCAAGTGCAGTGAGCTTGCAGCACTTACATGGCATGCTGATGAAGTACTCTGACTCATGCTAAGCAAGTGGGTCAAAAGAAAGGATTCTTCTATGCTTACATGAGGTTATGGTCACTGCCAGTCAGATGGGCATCTCCCATTACAGCTCTGGACCTAATGAAGTCACAGCACTCTATGGACTTCTGCAGTTATTAAAATGCTCACAGCCCAGGAGGAATACATAAATCTGCTATTAATGTAGGTCATTCCCATTCCCAATTACATTTGAATGGGATAAGAATGGGTATAATTAGCTGACCTAGTAGGCTGACAAATACTTTCTCCTCACTTCCCTAAATGCTGCCCTGCCCCCCCCAAAATGTTCAAGCTCACATTTTTATTTCATGAGACTATTTGCAAGATCACTACCCTTCATCCTGAGATTGTTAGTACATGTGGCTTCATTTTAATTGGTTCACATGTGCACATTAGAATCCCCATCACCCTCCAACTCTGCTGCAAATATGCCTCATCTATTTTCAGGATTTTTATTTGCTATACTAGTCATCATCCATTATGCTTCCGAAATCTGTGCGCATGTTGCAAATAATGTAATGCCTCTATTATGGCAAAACAGCAGAGACATTTTGGATCACATGTCCAGTAGTTCTAATTTCTTGAGACAGTGGAGAGAGAATACAATGATGAGTGTCGTATTCAGCATTGTACTCTTTTTCACTGCAGCTTTCTTTTTTTAGACTTTGCTGCAGTTCCTGTAAGGAGCTGTGTGACTTTCCCACCTCATGTTCATTTGAACTCATTCAAAAAAGCAGTCATTAATAGTCTTGTATCCAAATTGTGCAGGTTTAAAAATAAATAAGCAAATAAACAAAAAAAAAAAAGTGAAAGAAATCATGAAAGAAAAAAAATCAGTATTTTTATCTTTTTACCACATGCAAAAGAAACAATGGGAAGACATACATTTTGTACTACATTCAGCACAAAAGAAGACTGATTTTTTCTACACTAAGCCATATTTTTCAATGACAAGCAATGACTGGACAGTGGCTGAGATTTGAACATTGCAGCAGTATCAATCATGCATCAGATAAACACATTTCAAAGTGTGTATTAAACACAGGCTTGAGCTCATGCAGACTGACATACAGTATTTCATTCTCAATGTGTTCTTTTCCTACCAGCAGAGACTTCTTTGTTCTTCAGCTCTGTTGCTTAAACTGTTTTCTTTCTGCAAAGCAGTTTTTGAATTTCAGAATAATTTCTCTTAAACCTGTTTTTCAAAGTTGAAGTTTAGGTCAAATGCAAATATGTATATGGCTTTATCTTGCATGCATGATTTGTAGTGTGTATGAAACTGACTCATCTGTCTTCTGTATCTGGCACTCATATGATGAGCTCTCCTGCTAAGAATGACCTATTCATCCTTCAAATAAACATCCCCAGAGGAAGAAAAACAATATGTACAGTTCCAAATAAGGAACGACATACTGAGCTTCATGTGATCTACTCATGTCAGTTTTGTCTACAGTCTTTTGAATTAAGTATCTCTTATTCAGAAAACATTTAGAGGCACTGGGTAGTATCTTCTGCACTTGAGCAAATCAAAACTCAGATATATCTGAATTTAACTGTTGGTAATGCATGGGCACTTAAGACAACCTCTTAGTGATCTTAAGCAGAATACTTTGAATAATTAAGGTTTGCAGAAATTTTGCAATCTGAGGAGTTATGGGCTATTGCTGCCTTGAATGAGTGAACTATTTGCAACTTAACAAATATTTTCAAAAATTATTTTACGTATGTAACTAACACAATGTAGCAAAACTGTCAGCTAACATTTTATATACAAGACTTAACTGTTTGGCTAATATGCCTCCTTCTGTCAGTATTCAAGATTTGTTTAACTTGATTAGCAACAAGAATCTTGTTGCACCCAGTGAAAGACTAATATTAGGAGTATTCACATATTATGTGAACATAACACAGGATTAGAACTTCATCTGTTTTAAGTAATCATCTAGAGACCAGACCTCTAGAAATGTGACAGCCACAAACAAATGGAAGTTGTTAGCTTGTATGGAAGTTGACTGTACTTTTTCAAAAATCGTTAACCTATTGAGACTTTCTAATCAGAAAATTAGAAAATATTAAGAAAACTTGTAGTCTGTAGATGATTCTAAGAAAACTTTTAAGTTAACATTAGCAAAAAAGATGTCTTTACAAACTGCACTTTTACCTGATAAATATAGGTGATAAAAATGAAGACAAATTTTCTTTAATTTTTTGGCTCTGATGAGTTACTATTTCAAGGTAAGTAGATTTGCATTTCTTTTTCCTTTACAAATGAACCCTGAAACAAGTGGTCAGGAATGGTTTGTTTTATCATATATTTTACAACACCTGAACACAGTTGTCTGCATGAAATCACTGTCTGCATTCACACAAACCAGCAGACTTCTGACTATACCCTTCTTACATGGTAAACCCACAAGGGTTTGTGTTTTCACAAAGGTGTTACTAAGAGCATAATAAAAATACAAGAGACTGTAGAGGTGTCCCTATAGACCTATTCTGGCCAGCAGCACCTGCATTGCTAATAATGCTGAATGCAATATCTAAACCAAAACCAAAACAAAATCTTGGCTTAACTCCCAGATCCAGGGGGTGCTCACAGGGCTAGCTACTGGTGGGGCGGAAATAACAGCATTTTCTTTCCTCAGCTGACAAACGGAACAAATTTTAGCTGGAAATCAGTAGGAAAAAGGATATAGAACCCTGTAATGTAGTTTTTATTTAATCATTTTAAAGGCTGGAACTGGCAGGCTCAGGTTTTGACAGGTTGTTTTTTGTCACTTAGCACATTGTGAAAAATTGTTTTTACGGACAGGCACAGTCACCAAAACATTTACTAGACTGGAAATTCAACAAAGCAGACTTAACACTGCAATTAATTAGATCTTAAAATTTGTCTTTTTTTTCTGACTTTCCTTTGCAGACAACCTCCAGTAGTTGTTTTGGCATTGCTGGAGTTCTCATGTTTTTCCCTTTGTTTTAGGAATTGTAACATCACATCCCACCTCCCAGTCTCACCGAAACATCTTCCTCTGAAATTGCTTCTACTTCCTCACCCATTTGATTTAATTTAAAACAAAAAAAAACAAACACAACCAAACAACAGAAATATATAGTGTGATTTAGATGACTGATGAGAAGGGTCAAGGAAAAGGGCTGATGATATCTCTTTTTATTTTTTTTTTAATAAGGTTGTCAAAGGAGAAAGACAATAGAATAATGAGTAGTAAAACTTCACCTCTGTGGTTTGTTTGGAAATGAAGTATTTTCTCTCATCAGAAATCAAAAGTGGCTATTAATACAAATATGAAATGCTTTACAAGAATAACTCCTAAATTGCTGTTTCTAATGCTGTGTTTGATGTGCAGTTATATCACTGCCTGTGTAGTCTATAGTAGAGAAAACTCTCTTGAAACATGTGAAGGTAGGTCAGATGGAAGCCAAAAAGCGCATTCTCTTATTGTTCCTGGAACATATTGAGGAGGCTGTTTAATGGGGCATTGACTGCACAGCCCAGACTAGAAAGTAGTTCAGACAAAATAATGTGTGCTGCATTGACCATGATACTACCAACACAAAAAGTGTTGTGTTATGAAGGAATCCAGTGTGAAAATTTTAAAGGCCCAGGGACACTGACTTTTTAAGCAAACTAACACCAAGTTATAAATCTAAACCAGAAATTGTTCTTAAAAGACACTAGTTGTTAACTGTTGTTGTCAGCATCAAGATAACTACAGTATGACAGCTGTAGCTAATGATTTGGAGGAGTCTAGGAGCAAACTACTCTCAGTAGTTTTTTGGGCAAGGGGAAAAAATTTTTGTTGTTAATGAGCTCCTATAGCAAATGACACAAACATTACACAGAGAGAAAGTCTAACTTAATGAATTAGTCAAACCCAGAAGAGTCACATAAAGAGCACAATAATTTGTTGATGTAACACTGGGACAATCAGCCTGTATTGTACTGTGACTTATGGGGAGAAATGCCCCACTTCTGCTGAGGTGTTCCTGTGTTATTGGTTCAGCAGGAGCTCAGATCTTTTCTCTCTTTCAGGTTATTCACAATGTCTTGCCTCACTGATCAGGATGGACCATGCATGAACTGGACGTTAGATGTCCCAGCCCTTGATCCTCCTAAGCAGTGCTTGCAGCTGAACTGGAGGCAACAGCTTCCAACTGTATGCAGCTGCATGCCAGCCATAGAGGTTGCTAAACTTAAGTACATGCATGATGTATACATAATTTTGATATCCGGAAGCCTCAACAGTTAGTTACCTATCAGATTCAGACTCTGACAGCCAACGATGAACCAAACACAGGATTTTAAAGCTCTAATTTTAGACTTGCATGCCTGGTATTTTTGTGAATCAATTTAGAAAGATAGTTAAGTGTCTCTTTTCCAAGTCCCTCTCATATGTCAGGTCTTCTCGATATGTCTGATCACTCTTGCACTCCCTCTGCAGGGCTTGTAGCAGTGGCAGGCCCCAGAGCTGTGTGTGCTTACCAGTACAGCTAAGGAAGACAGGAGGATCCATGCGCTTGAAGGTACTCTTTGTCTGGAAATAATTCCTTTATTGTCCCCTCTTCCTATATAGCAGCTTTTTCTTCTCTTTTCTGTTTACTGAAGTGAGGTAACTAGAGTCTGCTCTGAATTTGTAATCCACGTGGCAGCTACAGCAGCTAGGAGTCTTTGTCTTTTCAGGAATGGGGGCAAAGAGATATCTGGAAATATTGTTGGAAATTTTCTTCATCTTACCAAGTAGTCTTTTATATTTCCAGCTTTACTACTCCTTCATTTTTTCTGCTTTTCTAAAACATTCTTGGACAGTGCTTGCTGCACTGAGGTTCATTATTATGTGTTTATTGCTATGGTGCTGTAAATAGCTCCTCCTCCGTATTCAGCTTATGCTCTCAGCCTACATCTTTCAGTCATTTGGTTACAAGCAGTATTTAAAGTACATCTAAGATTGTTTTTCTGTTGTTTATGCAGACATTAGAAGCTCATGGTGTTTCAGCTACTGGAGCATTGTGAACCTTTTCCACCTGTTGCAAGCAGATCCTTAGTGTCAACTTTACCTAACCCTGCTGATTGTTCCCTGCTTATAGGATATGAGGCAAATCCTGAAAGCGGTAGAACAGAGCATGAGACTGCATGAGACCCTTACTGAACTCTGCAAACAGCAATCAGAAATGTAACCTAAGGACCAGTAAGTGAAGGTGACAAGCAGATGCTGGAAAAGGAAGTGAAAGAGATGAACCATGTGAATGATCGCAACGTTAAAAAGAATGTCCTCTTTTCCACAAACTCTTAAAGTACGTGTTAGTCTGAATGAGTAACTTGGTAAAGAAATAGACAGAATTTAGATGTAATAAATATTTATAAATGCCACACTATTGTTATTTCTTTATCTAGCCTCCAAACGATGTAGTAGGCATCTGACACATACAGTTGTAACACTGTGGTTCTCAGAAGTAACTGGCAAAATGATATATACATTTTTACTTCTGTCTTTTACAAATAAATGTAAACCAGCTGCAAGGGCATTTAATAACTGAGTTTATAGGTGTTTATGCTTAACAAAACAATACACTTCCTCTGTGTGACTATTAACTTTATTCATTATGCCTGACAGTGAATCATGCCGTACAGCAAAGGGTTAGGTTATGCCAGTCTTCTATGTTTACATAAAGTTCTGGCAGCTATTTTAGAAGACTGCCTGCTCTGAACTTTTTTACCCTGGAGTTATAGATTGACAGCAGGGTAAAAAGAGACTCCTATGGTGAAAATATCCACATAGATAGACCTGTTTCCTGAACCTCATTCTGTCTGCTCATTTTTTATTCTAATTAATTCATCAATTAATTCCCAGCAGTGTCTCAGCATTTCATGCATAAGACTCAGCTAGTGCATCAGTGGTCTGAAGCTAAACACCTGAAGATGGCAGCTTGAGGAAAATAGTGATTTTCAATGTCAGGAATTTGTTTAATTCACCATTAACTTCATAACCATTCCTTCCTTATCAGCATGGGACCACAAGATGCTTGTCTGTTCTAGGCAGTCAGAAAAAGCAAGTGAGTAAATTCATAGGAGCAGCTTGCTCCCTAAGTAGGCAGGAGGAAAGAAGATCAGAGGACTCCACATGTGGGTAACAGTACAGCCCCTTTCTTCCACAGACCTTTCTCATGAGTGCAAAGCAGAAAGAATGGGGTATACCAGCTGCATGATGCACCCAAGCATGGGAATTCTGCAAAGGATGACCTCTACTTCTAGCACTTCACAGCACCCTTCCTTGACATAATGTAGCTCACCTACACCTATAGTGATAACAATCATCAGGGACAACATGCTAACATTTATTTTTCTGGGTGTTTTCATAATATCTGTAGGGATATTATACAAGGAGAACTTGCTGTACAGAAAAAAGAAAACAGAAAAAAATCCTCATGGGCAAAGAAGCAAAGGAACTGCTGCACACATTAAATAAGAAATAAGATGGAGATGCATTTGTCAAAGAATAAAAGTACAGCTGGGAACTCTGACTTCTCTTAGACAATGTCTGTGCCATTAAATAAAGAAATGATAACAATCATTTGATTGTGCACCTAACTGCATGAAGGACAGCAACAAATCGTATGACCTATAGAGAAAACCCTGTCAATAAAAAAAAAAAAAAAGATTTTTTTACAGAGACCTTTCCTTATGAAGTCATTCATTGTGTATGCATTACTGTGTTTCATAAAGTTCAACCATCCACATTATTTTTTGCAAATAATCTTTTACAGAGTTTGAATAACAAGAGTTCAAGTGTGATTCCTCACCACCCACATGTAAATCCTCATCTATACAAACTAAGTGGAAGGAAAAATCAAATCCAAAGAAGTGGGAAATCTTGAATTTTACCACTGGATCTGCACACTGAGTTCTAGAAAAGATTTTCCTCTGATGCCATGGTGTATATAGACCCTGATTCTGTTCATGAAGCACTATAAAATAGCCTGTAAAGAACCTTTGTGAATGATTCAACTCTAAAAGTACGCATAGTCTGGGTTAATGACTTTGAAGTTACAGGATGGCAGTGACATAATTAAGATTCAGTGCAAGCCACTATAAAATCTTGTCCTAAATAGCACCACCAGGAGCAAACACAAAAAAAAAAAAAAAAAATCCAAATTGATCTCCAGAAAAGAGTATGCACAGTAATGTGACAGTGATAGCAGAATTTTCATAGCCCTATCACACTGGTGGTATAATAAATCCAGTATTTAATCTGTGGTTTTTCAAAGAAAAATGTGAGAAATCCAGAGAAGGATTATTCTTCCCCTAGGAAAAAATATCTTCACAATGCAAACCAGATCTCTCTTCTGAAGTTTAGGGGTCATGCTTCATCTTTTAAGGCAAAGAAAGTTTGATCATACAATCTTTCTAATGAGCTAGGGAAACTACAGAAGTTCTCATTATCTATTAAAATGGATAATTATTCTTTGAATTCCACTGAGCCTGGTAGCGTCTTGTGGCAGTGAATTCTACAGATTCATTTTATATTGGCTTACTCTACTTTTTAATAAAATCAGACAATAAATAAGGAAATAATACTCCTCATGTAAGAGTGTTAAGAAAAATCTAAGGGTTAACCCTGAAAACTCATTAACTTGGCTGCTATTCAGAAGAGAACAATTAAAGACAGGACAGATTAAAGAGAGGAAAAAAACATTCCTGAATGTTGATTATGATCTTTAGCTATCAGTTCCCTTTAAATAATTGTCAACATATTTATAAATATTTAGATACTTTTCTGTGTTTTCTAGATTGAAAGGGATTTCTGCTTCTAGTTTGTGTCTTTATTGCCATTAGGTCTTCCTTTTCTAATAAATTCTCATTCACAAAATGCTTAATGTATCAAATTGACCATATGCATTTCCAAGTAAATATGCCTTGTTACTTCCACTGAGTAGAGCATCTCAGACTTTCTCAGTGGGTGTTTTAACTTCTTTAAGCAACCCTGCCTGTGACAACCTCCCTCACCTCTGCATTTTTTTGTTCCTTGTCCTACTAAATAATCAATCTCTGCATAAAGGTTTAGCACCAAACCACTAAGTTCAAAATAGAATGAACAACAGATCAATAAAACATGAAGTTTTCTCCCACTTTCAGATTTAAAAAAACAGTTATTTCAATAACTAACCTTGCAGCCAATATTATTACATTGCTGTTTCTAAGGTCAGAAAGGTTTCTAGATTGTGAAAGATACAACAGTTCAGTCTTGGTAATAAATGAGAAGATTTAAGTCCCACAAGATTGACACTTCTACTGAGTAGCAAACTTCTCCCACAGAGTCTGATTTCCTCTCACACTGCACAAGGGAAAAAATGAGAAGCACTGACTAAATTGGCACACTCCCTAATTTAAACTACAGGAACAAACGTCATGTATGAAGCAGCTTTTCCACAGCATTAATTTCCCACAACAGATACATATGTCTCAGCAGATAATCCTGCATCTTCTCCCTTCAAACTGGGGATATTCATCATTGGCAGCAGTGCCTCAAACCTTGGCATAGACAAAATTCACAGAGAAAACGTGTCCCCATTGAGATGATCTACACTTCTTCCAAAAGCATCAGAAAGGTCATCAATTTGTATAATAAAGGCTAACTACTGGTACTTCGGAAATAGGGAGATTTAAGAATCAGTCCCATACTACAAGGCTGCTTTTTCATTAAGAAACAGTGGGATCAAGCACGTACCTGAGCATGGTGAACTTAGGATCCCTGTTCTTATACCTTGTATTGCTGGGCTGTCTGGAGCCAAGAAAAAAAATCCTGAGAAGAAAAACAAAACATTGTGCTTAGGAAGAGCTGACCTAAGGATACCTTCAAGTAGACAAGGGAAACTGTTCCTAACTCCAAAATTTAAGTCTCCACATGTTCTAAAAACATGTTAAAGCTCTACATCTCCAGGGTGCTGTTGACCACACGGAAAATCAATACTGACCAGCCTGCACAAGCAGATGCAGTGGTCAGCAATGTGAATAGTTACCAGATTCGATCTTCAGAACAAGCTTATGTTAACATAAGCCCATCCATATCTGTAGTTCATGTAATTACAGATCCCACAAACGCAAGTATTAACATCTGTAAGCTGTTCAGTAACTGTCCAAGAGTAGGCTTGCGCAGAAGCTAAGCACCTTCACCAGTTACTGTAGGATCACGGATGGTAAAATTTGCCCAGTTTCCCTAGTAGTAAAAGTCCAATTGCAATGCTTATCATCTGCTTCACAGGGGGTCATGAAGATAAATCTATGAATATTCGATAGCTGCAAATGGAAATAGCTGTATCTATCTCTGCATGGTATCATTACTATATTCCCTCAGTGGTGTGAGAAGCATCACTATAACAATTTGCATCCAAAGGAAAAATCCCTTTTTGAAGATTTACTTGCATTCCAGAAGATGAATTCCCTCTCAGAAAAATCAACAAAAAACAACAGAGCTGCTGAGCACACCTTTGCACAAGGCTGAACTTCTTCTCTTCTGAGGCTTTTTTATTTTTTTTTTTTTTTACTTTATTTTTGGCTGTACAGAGGGCTCAATCTGTGGGATGGGTCCTCTTTTCATTCTCATTTATAAAGTCTTACTGACAACAATAGATTTGAAAATTCATGAAAACAGTCCTCTTACCATGAATAACTTTGTCCTTTGAACTACTTTTTCTCTTCATATTTTTCCCCATTCCAACTAATTTTGAAGCCCACCTTCTCATCATGTGGTATTGTAAGGTTATTCTCAGTTCTTTTCAGTCAAACATAGTGGCAATTTCTTCTTTTTTAAAAATAATTTTTGTAAACAGTGAAACAAATGATTTCCTGCTACTTCAGCCCAGGCAATACCCAGTGTAAACTAGATACATATACAGGCTTTGGACCAGTGACTGAATGAGAGCTGTATGCACAAATTGCCAAGGTCCTTATGCCAGTTTACCTGGTTGCATTAAGTAGAGTTCCTATATAACCCACTGGAGCAAGAGTTTTGGCCATCCCAGTATCCCACACACTCTGGAGACATTCCCTGGCCATGTTTCACGGTTCATACCACCTGCAAATGGGGACTGGGGTAGCTTTAAACGACAGTACATACCTACACTCTTCCCTGGCCCAACCCAGACTAAGCTGCTGTTCTTTACTTCAGAATAAAAGCTGGACTCAGCGAAACCTCTCCTTTATACCACCATTAATTGCTTCTACATTTTTCAGCATCTGCTAAAAAAATTCTCACCCAGCTGTACTGTTACTTCTCTGCTGAAATCATCTGAACTATTTCAGCAGAGGCTGACAACTGAACAGGGATTTCCCTTACAAAGATAGGCCACAGCTGTAGGTATAGCATCACAGCATCAGAGAATTGACATGGGAATAATTTAAGCACTGAGACTAACACGCATCATCCACTAAAGATGAGTAAATGAGGGTTTGTCTGATTTCTTTCTTACGTGTATGGTTCTTCTGTGAATGAGAGACTGGTAATCTCATAGCCTAGGCAAAAGATTTGACCCTGCTCAAGGAGAGGTACTAGGTGAAGATAAGAAGTGAAATACATACATTGCTCCAACCACTAGTGATACAGACTACTTAGATGATCACTCTCAAAGATTATGATTCCCCCAGAGTTCCCACTCATAGTCCTGGAGGCTTTCTACACTCAGCATAGCTCCCAGGGAGTTAGCTCCACAGAAACTGGCCTTGCACAGGTTACCTCTGTCTCTGAATCTTCTAAGCTTTTTACTGTGTGACTTTAATGCTATTTTAAAAGGAGTATTTTACAGCTTGTATATTTGTCTCAATAGATAAGCCCATCTGCCTCGCACCTTTCAGCCTTGGCCTCCTGTTCTTCAGGACTCCCTCCTTTCTCTCCCATTTTCCAGTCTCAGTCTCCCAAGGTCAAAACTTGTCCAGCAAGTGCAATCAGGTGCCAGCTGTTCTCCAAGCTTCATCACCTTTTTCTCTCTCCTTATCTAACAGTATTGTACCCAAATACAATATTTACCATTGCTTATTTTTGTTCTCCTGCTAAATCCTGCCTTCTCCCCTGTCACATTTCATAGCTTTGGTTTTGAAGAATTTGATTCCTACTACAACAGAAACGCATGTACTAATTAATTACTTAGCCTTAAATGCATTACATCTTCTAAAGATGAATGAGATATTTTTTCCAGTTCAAAAATATACACTGTAAAAGACTGACAAAACTTCTCAAAATTCTTGGCTAATAATCTCAGTTCATCTTTTGGGAGAAACTAGCTGTTAATTTCCCTTCTGTGTGCATCTCTTTCTATCTTTCTATATACTGTAGATGCTTATATCATGTTCATCAGTATGCTTACATTGCTATGCAATTTTGTAATTATAGTTGGCATAGATATCACCATCTTCCCACTATATGACATTTTCTTCAATAGCTTAAAAAATTGTGAAATTTTAGCAATCCTAGGTGCTTTCAAGAGGTTACTTTTTTTTTCTCAGATTATTATTTAAACCACACACACATGCACACATGCATACTCATAAGCGCTAAAAAATATGGGATTTGGAGCAGGGAAGTGAAAACTTCTGACAAGTGATCTTTCCATTGGTGATGTTTCCTTTTCCATACTTTAACTCTTTATCTCAAATCTCCCAAATAGTGTACTTAAATCTTAGTAACTCAATCAACAGAGATTGCTTAAATTAAGGCCAATGCATTATTTGACAATTCCACCAAAACCAGGTATTGTGCAATCTAGCAGGGATTCCCTTCCAATTCTGGCTGCTCAAAAGTCAAGACCTGCCATTTTCTCAAAGAGAAGGTTTGAGAACATCTCTCTTGTGCTGGTAGTGTAACACTGTACCTGCCATTCCTGGGCAGAAGGAAGAAAGTGGTAAGTTCTCTACTATAATTTGGAAACATAGGAATCTGAGTAAGGCAGAAAGATGTGTGAACTGTAAGAAGAGAATGAGGGTGATTGTGGAAAATTTGAGAAAAAAAACAAAACCTGGGGATAAGAGAAAGCACTGGGGTCCCTGGTATCAGTTTGAGACAGAGAGGTGAAGGATGCAGGAAAGAGGATCATCACTGGTATCACCTCTGAACATTGCTAAGTCATTCTTGCACCATCACACTTTGGTCTGTGTAGAGCAGACATCAGTTACTGGAGGAAGACTGAAGAGCAGGATGGAGAGTTCACGACTGAAAAACCACAGCTTTTTAAGGCTGAATATTCCCACATATATTTCATATTAAATGGTTTGTCTAGTTAGGTCTGTTTCCCCTTTCCATTTTCTGCATTTCATCACACCAGTTCCCAAGCCCTAACCTGCCTGTACAACCATTTTACACTTCAATACGTTATTTTCAGAGACTGAACTTAGTGAAAGAACTAAGGAGGCTAGAGCCTCTGTTATCACCACCTGATACAAAGCATGTCTACTTGATGAGTGAAAAGTTGCATTGCATATCTTTCCCCACTTGAGGTGCATCCAGAATCACTGTTGATCTTCATGTTTCCTAAAGCATTTAAAAAAGATTTGACAACATCTTTGTATAGTAAAGACAGATCATATTTACTGAATGGATACCTATTCAATATTCATGCCTGCCCTCTTCTGCTGATGTGTGACGTTAGGTGTCATGTTGTTGCACTCTGAGGTATATCAAAACCCAGATCTCAGTATTGATCCCTGAATTCCCCTGGCCTGTGAATTTCAGAACAGCCTGGGATTAAAATGCTTTTCATTCACTAACAAGCCAAGGTCTTTACCCCATAACTCTTACATCACAGAGAGTGTATTCTGAGAAAAAATACACAGGGTTTAGTCTGAAATTCTCATTACTGACACTGTCAGGATTATGTTCAAATGGTGTTGGTTTATTTCAGTCAAGAACAGATTCGGTAGGTCAGGAACAGCTTTCCATCCAGTCCTACTCCCAGGAACAGTGGCTCTCCCTTCAGCCCCATGCCACATGGCAGCTGTCTCCTCCACTGCACAGCTCTGAGTCCTCCCCGGGACATGATCTGTCCCAGGGTAAAAAATAGCACGAGATTATGTAACAAAAAGACAGACTCACAATGTGCATGCACAAGAGGGCAAAATTAAGGTCATGCAGGCAGTTCTGTAATGATTTCTGATTGCTTAATTTCTCCTCAGCACCTACGCTGCTCCCATCAAAAGGCCCTATTCCCCCTCCCCCCAGCCTTCACTATTTTGTTTCCTCAGCTTCCTCCTTCTTACGTATCCCCTCCCATTTACAGAATCATGTTTCTGTCTCTGTTTCTATCTCTTGCCCCTATTTTGATACTTTCTTAAATATGGCTCTCACTCTCCCATTTCTCACTGCTGTTCGAACAAGCAGTTCACTGCCTGAGGCTGCTGTCTCCTGACAAATACAACTCCTTCCTCTCCACCCTGTCCTCATGTCTGACTCTACGTTCTCTCAAACTCTAAGACAAAATACTTTCAGATGTACAGAAGACTTTCTGATTTAATTTCCTCTCCAGACACAGAGGGGAATTATTTGAAAAATCCTGATTAGACATGATCTGAATCAACTGAGCCAATATAATGTACACATAGCAGTAACCATACTAACATTTATACAGAATATTTAGACATAAAAGTGCTTTACAAACACTAAGGGAATGATTTTTCAGAGGTCCTGTGCATTTATTGCTCAGTAGTTTTAGCACATTTTTGTAATTGCGCAATGGCTCTGAAAATGAGAACCCGTCTTATCAATGTTTTAGTATTGCTAAAAAAATCTTTCTACCTATCATTTCCAGTAGAAATATAAGGAGCACCACATGCATCAAGCCGGGGTATAGGACTGCTTTTTATGTTTGGACAGCAAAGACCTGGGTCTGTATACAGAGAAGTGCTCAGTTCTCAAGCTGATGCACTAGGTGTCTACATCCATAAAGTTTCATGAAATCTAGGTTTCTGGGGATGTAGTTTCTTAGATTTCTTCAACTTCTGTTTTTACAAGAGTCAAAAAAAGTCAAAACTGGTTGCTAGTTTTGAGCCTTACAGAGAGGAGAAGTAAGACAAACATGAAAACGAGTGTCTGCTTTTAGTCAATAATTCAATGGTTGGGATTGTGAAAGATCTCATTTATTCTATTTCATTTTGAGGTTTGACATCTAGCAGAGAGTATAATGACAACACTAAGATATTTAGTTTCAAAGGTGAAGAAACCAATTCCAAAGAAGTATCTAAACCTGGGTCTTTTAACATCATACAAGAGTGCTCCTAACTAGGTTAGACATTTTTGTATGTTGCTTTACATGAACAAAAAAGGCTGTTCCAGTTTACTTATATCAGGAAAGTAAACTGGAACAGGGAAGGGTTTCACACACTCATTTACAGAGGGAGACTCCCTTTTCCCTTTGCAATCTTGTGTAGAACTTTTTGCAATGCCCCAAGTTCTTCTCATAATTTCCCACTGATTGGCTTCAGCAGTGCTCAACTTATTTAATTGCCTTCCTGTTCTCCCCTTTTAAACATTAAGCTCTTCCTATACGTTGTGAAGAGCCTGCAGAGCCACCCCATTTTAGGCACTCATCCTTGTAATGCCTACAGCCCACATGGGTTTAGCCCTTGATGTCTAAGCAACGCCATAAACAGAAAATATCAAGGACTCAAAGTTCCTGTCTCCAAAAGTCACTTAAATGAAGTTAAGTGGCTACAACTCCAAAGTTCACTCAAGAGTTGGTGCAGTTCAGTCCACATAATATAGATTTATTTTATTCAACACCCATTCTCTGAAAAAAGGGCATATTCTCTTTAGTATTTAGAGGGAAAGGTTTTCAGATGAATGAGTCAGCGATTTATAAAGATTAATAACATCTGATAAAACATTCCAATCTAATCCTGGTCAGTTGATATGGGTAGCCCTGAGGCGGCTAACAGTAATTTTATACTTGCAGCTCTTGACTGTGATGATTTGGAAGTCCACTATCAGGAAACCTTGAGTGAAGTCACCTAAACTGTAGTTTTCACATCATTGATTTCCTACATCAAAAACCTTGGGAAGTAGTACAATTTCAAGTAATTACACAATTGCAGTTTCTGACATTTTGAGCCCAATGTAAAGCCTTATGTAGCATGAACATGTAGTGGTGCTGTGCATTCTCATAGGATATGTTAGAGATAATCACTCGATCCTCTCCTTTAAGTATGCCTGACTGGCTTTATGATTCAGCCCAGTGACCTTACTTTTTCTGAACGGTACATCAGGTTGAACGTGATATATAGAACTTGGTTGATATCTCCAAGGAACTTTGAATTTTTCCTTGATACAAGTATTTATAAGGGTGTTCAATAGCTTAAAAAATGAGTCTTTCCTTCCCCCCCCCCCCGCTGTCTCTTAGTTCAATTACTTTGTTTTTCAGACTTGCAAGAGATCCTAAGCCACAGCAACTTCCTTTGCAATTCCAGTAACTCCTGCTCAGAGAAGCAGATCTCACTGATGGGGCTCAAGCACCTTGTAAAAAAGAAAGAAAATTATCATAAAGCCCAGGTTGAAAGCTCTGATGGACAGCTTGTCACAGGAAGGACAGAATACTGCCAGTTTTGAGAAATGAGCCTAGACTACAAAAAGACTGATCAGTGCAGTAGTTCTTTATTTTGCTGGATGGTGCTAGGAATCCTGTTTGTTAAAAAAATCTTGGAAAAAGAAGGCAAAGCTGAAGACAGAGTATATGCATATATGACAGTTCATTCCTTTAATTTTGACAACAATTAACATCTTTGCATTGTTGTTTCTTATGTAGTCCTGTGTTTTTATGGGTGTGCATGCATATGCATGGATATGTATATTTTTAATATATATATACATGTTTAAGAAGGATTTTCAAAAATGAAAAACAGCTCTGAAGTTCTTATATAAATTCCCATTCTTTGAGGATCTTATGGGAAATTTTCATGCTTGGCAAATCCTTGGAAGAAGGTCTTTTTTTTGGTTTTCATAAGTAACTTAAAATTATTTTGCAAGTAGAGCTAACACCAGAACTCAATTTGCCCAAATTCACCTTTCCTAGAATTAACAACCTACATGATCTAACACTGCACTCTACTCATGAAAATTTTCAGAATGAATATATGGTACTTTTACATAAATATAGTTTGCTTTACGTTCATGACAGTTTTATGGCTCCCTCTCTTATCTGAAATTGCCTCACCTCAGATTCATTTTGAAGCTGCTTTATTATGGCATTATGGCAATTTTCACCAACCATTTCAGTTTATCAAGATACTTTTAAATCTCCAGGAAGCTGATTAAAACCCCATCACCCTTTTGCTTTCTGGAAGTAGTCTGCACTTGTATCCCAACAATTTCCACGAGCAAGATGTCCATTTCAATGTAATGAAACTTTGGGATAAACAACAACATTACATTCCCCAGCATAACTGTCTCCAGCCTCAAAAGTTTGGGCTTTATTCTGGTTATAGCAAGAAGTTTGTCCTTTAATAGAAAGCAACACTGACAAAGAAATTAATTCTGACATTATGGTGCAAACCCAATACAACAATATATTTACCAAATTCAACAATGATTTCCCAGCACTGGACACTTTCAAGATTTGGCTGGAGAGCTTGCTGGGACATCTAGTCTAGGTCATGCTTGCCTGGTAATGTTGGACCAGATGATCCATGAGGTCCCTTACAACCTGGTATTCTATGATTCTGCGAATATACATGTATAATATGTGTACTATATATATACGTAAAAGAGTGCATATTTTTCTTCCTCAATGGTAGAAAATCAATTATTTCCTTGAAACACCTGACATTTCCAGTAACATCTTATGTAAAAGCTACTGTCTTTAAAAATACATTATTTCCTATCATACGCTATCAAATGTAATATAATAGTGGGGAAAATCCCCAGCAAAACAATCGTTGCCATAATTCACCACCAGTTTGTTAGCGACTTAACTGCTTTCAGCTTTGCCTTGGGCTATTAACTAACAAACCAACCATTAACTGCTAGTAATGACCATTTTTTCCCAGAGATTATTGCTTAATTGAGCTCCTGTGCTGCGTTGGTTATTTTCATGCCATCTCACAATGACTATGCATTACTGCATCTTCCTAGTATACCAAGCACCCACTGAAATAAACAAGATAAGTGTTGGAGAATTGGATCTTTCACTGTGTACACTATTTAAAATACATTACTTTAATGAACAGCTTTGATGTAGCAGACGTGCTTTTTCATTTTTCCTGTTCTCCAGAGCATATGCATCAAGTAGCTTAGATGCAGAATTAATGCATGCTGCTGTTCAGTAATGTATACATTGTCAAGGCGCTGTACTAGTAAGATGTGTTATATATTCATTTGGGTAAGACATATTTGATTATTAGCATTCTGTTCTTCAGTAACAAGCCACATGTTCTGTCTGTTGCCATGGCAATAAATTAGGAAGGATAACCTGACTACTTATCAATTTTTATTAGTGCACTCATCCTACCTGCTTAACCCCTCAGTAACAGTAGCGTATTTAAACACCACTGATAAAATAAATGCAACTCTGGGGGTGGGTGTGAGATAAGATAACAGGGTGGGGAGGAAGCCAAGGTACTGTGGAGATGGGGGGAGAAATACTGACTTATAATGTGATGCTGATGTGATTCATTAATATTACAGGATCAAAAATGCAAATGTTTCTGAGGACCTTAGCACAGTGAGATGAGATGAAAATAAATGCAAAAACTTAAGATAGATAAAATGAAAAGTGCTTCCAAACTGCTGTGTTTCAAGCAGTATGCGTAAAAGTATATATTAAACTGTAATAAATGGAATCAAAACAGGTACTTGCCCAATGTTAAGAGCATCATATGCTACTAAAGATATCCTTTAAAGTAGAAGGCAATGAACTTATAAGAACATCAGCATGATTTTCTGTAAAATATTAAAATTATAATATTATTGGTCTGTGACCTTCATGACTACTGCTAACACCCTTTCAATTATTACCCATAGAAAAATCTATTCTGTAGTACTCAGAAATAAGAATAAGCTTCCCATTCTTCCAAGATCTTCCTGGGATCAAAAGAAAAGTTACAACAGATCTCATTTTGATCTAAAGATCTAACTCTTCCTACTGAGCTAAGCATCTTTAATCTGTGCTTCACTGTTGTAAGGCTGACTATTTAAATTCCAATATTAGCATTAATGTTATTGCTGGGTTTACACACACACATACACACACACAGAAAAAAAAAAAGGAAAGAAAGCTTTGCAAATCTTGTTTGCTTTAATGAAACACTGGATCTCACTGGTGTGAATGCAGCGTGTATATAGACAACAGAGCAGTGAAGCCTTGCCAGGGATCTCTTTGGGTGTGCTTTCTGTATGCATATCTGTCCTGGGTTCAGAAGTAACAGTCATTTTTCTCCTTTCTAGTAGCTGGTCCAGTGCTGTGTATTTGACTTTCAGCCTGGAAACAGTGCTGATAACACCGATGGTTTTAGTTGTTGCTAAGTCATGTTTACTCCGACCAAGGACTTTGTGAGTCTTATGCTCTGTCAGGGAGGAGGAGAAGCCAGGAGGAAGCAGAGACAGGACACCTGACCCAAACTAGCCAAAGAGGTATTTCATACCACAGCACATCATGCCCACTGTATAAACTGGGGACAGTTACCCTGAAGGTCTAGATCACTGCTTGGGTCAGGCTGGGTATCAGTTGGCAGGTGGTGAGTGGTTGTATTCTCTCCCCTTGTTATTTCCCTTACCATTATTATTATTAGTGGTAGCAGTAGTGGTTTGTGTTATACCTTAGTTACTGGACTGTTCTTATCTCAACCCGTGGGAGTTACATTCTTTTGATTCTCCTCCCCATCCCTCCAGTAGCAGGGGGAGGAAGCAGGGGGCGTGAGTGAGCGACTGCGTGGTTCTGGTTTGCAGGCTGGGCTTAAACCACAACAATATCCTTGCTGGGACAGCAAGCTCTGCTTTTGACTTCCAGGATGACCCCACCCATCTCCTCAGTCTTACTGTCATCCTTTCATTGTCCACAGTATCTGAGTTGTCAAATTCAACTGTACATCTGTGTACACTAACCATTATTAGGTTAGTGAAAGGTTGACAATTCAAACATTTTCCAAAGCCTTAGAAGAAAAGGAAATATTCAACACAAATAACTCCATACTTCAGCTGGGAAGTGTTAACGTTTTCCAAAGCACCTAAGTCCTTAACTTAAAAGGGTGTCAGCTCTCATCTTTTTAAGAGCCATGGGGGAATATGAAGAGAGTCTGATGGGTGCTAAATCTTGTCGCCTGGAGGAAGGAGCAGCTCTGGCATGCTAGAGGAGAAGCCCCATCTCCTAGGATTAAGAGGTTTCTCCAAGGGAGAGGAAGACCTTTTTCCTCATCCCTTCACTGGCAGCTGCTGTTCTTGTTGGGACAGATGAGGGGATGCCATGGGCAGGCTACATTTTTCTTTCCACCATGAGCTTGCTTCACTTACCTCAGTGAATAAAAAATACCTCCCAGGAGTGGCAATACTGCTGATGGGACAGGCATGATGTGGAAATCACACTGACAGGAAGGGTCTGCGACAGGGGCTAAAGAGGAGCCAGGACAGGGAGCAAGGGAGAGCCCAGGAGTTTGATGCAGGAATCACTGCTGGGAGAGGAGCAAGCAGATGTGGCATTTGAAGCAGCCTGAGCTTTAACAAAATAGGACATCTGGAAAGACTAACACCTCTTTTTTTATAACTCACCCCTACATAAACAGTCAAAGAAAGTTAAAGTAAATCACAGTTAAAATCAGTGCACATTTCAAAAGCATCTGAAGTCTTTTAATCTGGGGGCAAGTTGGACAAACTGGGGTTTAAGTTTCTTCCTAAAATGATGCAGTCTTCCACACCATTTAGGTACTTAAAAATACCGATTTATATAACCATAAGAATTGTGCACTTTCAATGATAGCAAGACAAAGTGTGTTTGACAAGTAGCCTCAGGGTCAGAATATTTTTCCCCACAACATTTTAAACGTTAAAAGAAGCTTGCGCCTTGTGAAGTAATTTGTTTTAGAAGGAATAGTTAAAGTTCTCTTTACAATCTACAGCAAGCTTCTAATCAGATATGCCAGATTTTTTCTCCACAATGCCAAACTACCAGCCAGACACCAGGTCAAGGCCAGCTGATAGCTCAGAAGTCTAAATATATAAAAGAAAAGTGTATCCACTGGTCATAAGCTCTGTGCATGTGAGTGTTTATGCATTCGGTAATAACAGGATTTGGTAAATCTAGCAGTGTTCTCACTGTGCCTCCTATTCTTTGCAAGATTCTCATCTTTCTGAAGGACAAACTTCAGATTGTCACTATGCTTTTCATACCTGAGATGTTAAGATGATCCATTTCATTTCCATAGCTGGAGATGTGTTTTCAGTGAAACCTGGCAGTGGCGCCCAATGTCAAAGTTCAGAATGAATGGATGGTTTACTTACCCTGTTCCACTCCAATCATGGTTTGTAAAGGAAACAAGGCTTTGCTATAAATGCCTTCTTATTGACAGATTTCCAGGGATGCTGTTTGTGCAGACCTCTTTGGAATGAATCCTGTGTGCAAACAGACCTTCTCCATTTGGAAGCTGAACAAATCCCAAGACTTGTTATCTCTCAAAAAGCTCAACCTTCCCTGTTGGTGCATCACTAGGAAGAAGAGTTCTAAAACTCTGTATCCACCCAGATTGTTTCCAATAAAATGTAACATTAGCGTGCATCTAAATAATATACCCAGGGGCATTCATGAATGTTAGGTTTTGAGCACAAATCTATTGTGAATAGCAGGTACCACTTTAACAACTCAAATTTTCACAATCTACACATTAAGTTATACTGATTGGACTAAAATGGGATTAGAACAGCAACAGAAGTTTATTCAAGCTACTGAGTCTTGGCATCACACTGGTGTCCAGTATGATGTTCTCATGGGTTTGTCACAGCCTGTGAGAAGGCACATAGCTCATCACAAGCTGGGATTCACATGCAAATCAAAGACATCACAAAAATAGATACCAGAATACCATTAGGTGTTGTAGAAGAGTTCTGTATCTATGTTCAATCAGGCAACAAATGCTTTTGATATCAGAATCTCAGACAAAGGACACAATACTGTAATCCTGAATATTGCAGGTAAGACTGTTTTGAAGACAAGTTCTTCAAAACTGGGAGAGGAAAGAACAATTTCTCTAAAAAAAAAAACAAACAATTTTCTGTCATCTTAAACTGACATCTGAGGATATAATTCATAAACCAAAATAACATTGATGCAGAGAAAAGTGAAGAAGCAATCACATAAAGGTATGACTGCAAAATAAATAAATATGGGCCATGCAGTGGCTCACCTATGCATGAATGAAAGAAGCAAAGCTTTATTTTGCTTCCCAGTCCCTGTTATTTTCAGACTGGGCAGTGCATTATAGTGGCTCTCTTTTTCGTATGAGTACAAGACCATGCAAAATGCGGACCTTCTCTCCCTGCTTCATTCCTACAGCTAGGAAAACAGTTCCTGTTGAAGGTATTGCTCTGGCACCATAGCAGATGACTCCTGCCTCAACAGTAAAAAATAAATCAGGCAAGCAGCTGTGAGTGACATTCTGTTCCAATCTCCTTCTGGGACCAACAAGCATTCCTAAGAAGGTAATAAAAGGACAATTTCTCTTTATATAAAAAAATAAAAAAAAAAATGCTGTGAAAAGTTTCAAAAGTGTATCATGTTTCTTGGTTTTCATCTTCTGTTTCCAGAATAATTCCACATTTGCTGAAGAGCTTAACTGAGCAAAATATATCCCTCTAATAGGAGCTGAACAGTCAGGAGAGAGAGGGATATTGTACAGAATAAAATATTTTGAAAGGAAGACTTCTATAGGAGAATGGATAAAAGTACTAGAAACATATATATGTATAGATATAAATATCCCATAACATTTCTGAAGTAGTTTCTCCAGCATTAAAAGTTCAGTCCTCAGTTCATTATATACAACTCACCCGTAAGAGGCAGTTCAACTTTCCTAGTGTCTGGTTTCCAGTAAAAAATAGAAGGCTTAATAAGAGAAATAAGAAAAGCAAAAACACACGAGACACTGAGAGTTACAACTGGTGAGCAAAAACCCAAATCCCTGCCCAGTTAACACCAGTGCAACTAAAATACCACAGATAAAAATGCTTGTTTATTTGAACTTTGTTTCCCTTCTCTAACAAAAGCACACAATGTGGTGGGAGAAGTCAGAGATACAGAAATTCTCTGACAGGTAAAATTTTTCAGTAATGACAGTTTAGACATTTTTTAAAAAAATTACTAGCACACAGAGCAACGTGCACACTTTCTAGCTGATCTAAATGTCTTACTTGCTTTGCTCAGTGCCTTGTACTTTACCATAGCCAGTCTATATCCTTTAACTGTTTTCCCAAGTAAAAGCTTTGCTAATGACCAAGCCTGGGGAAAGGGGTATAGCAACAGAATTCTCCAGAGGCACAAAACCTCATGAGTTTGACAGATGTTTTTCTTCATTTTTACTTCTCTGTTTGTACTGTACAATTGTGATTCTTTTTTACTGTTCCTTTTGCACTATTGTCAGCCCTCTTCTGGCACCTTAAACAAATCCTCAGCTAAACCCCAAGTGTAAAGACCATACATTTTTTCCCTCTGAACTGTAAGTATTTTATCTGTGATGCTTCTACTTCTACAGGTGCACAGGCAAGCAGCCAGATGTGGAAGTTGTGATTTTGTATAAGTATTAGATACAATGCAATTGATTATTTAGACTAAAAAATAGCAAGAACTCAAGAGAAACATACCTCCTTGATGTGCGAGCAGAATACTTAGTCAAACATTTAAGACATACAGTTTTGCTTAGTTCTAACACAGTTTACAAAGTGGCTCCCCAAGCTCCAAGAATATGGAAACTAAGTTTCTTATGGATATCAAGAGTCTTAAGTAAATATACCCTAGTCATGAAACTTTTCCAAGGTTGAACATTCATAAAGTATTTCTCCTGAGCATGAAGTCTTTTGTGTCTCATAAAGGCTGAATTCACAGTGCATTTTTTCCCACAGTTTTACCCTTGTACTTCCTGTCGAGGTTTAAGCCCAGCCGGCAAACCAGAACCACGCAGTCGCTCGCTCACTCCTTCCCTTCGTCCCCCCTGCCCCCGGAGGAATGGGGAGGAGAACTGAAATTATGTAACTCCCACGGGCTGAGATAAGAATAGTCCAGTACCTAAGGTATAACACAAACCACTACTGCTACCACCAATGATAATAATGATAAGGGAAAGAACAAGGGAAGAGAATACAACCGCTCACCACCTGCCGACTGATACCCAGCCTGACCTATCCCTTCAGGGTAACTGCCCCCAGTTTATATAGTGGGCATGACGTGCTGTGGTATGGAATACCTCTTTGGCTAGTTTGGGTCAGGTGTCCTGTCTCTTCTTCCTCCTGGCTTCCCCTCCTCGCTGGCAGAGCATGAGACTCAGAAAGTCCTTGGTCAGAGTAAACATGACTTTGCAACAATTAAAACCATCTGTGTTATCAGCGCTGTTTCCAGGCTGAAAGTCAAATACACAGCAATGGACCAGCTACTAGGAAGGAGAAAAATGACTGCTCCTGCTGAACCCAGGACAGCTCCTTTCACAAAATCCTATAGGAGCCTGATAATCTGTGTAAACTTTACCTTTCAGTCAACTAACTCAGAAATTGTTTTGTAGGTGTTGGGCACAAATGGACAGACAGCTTTGATATGTGCATGCAGTTGCATGTAACCACACACAGCATAACCATACAAGCCCTATATTCTTATGAAACTGGATTATAAAATAAATGAATACTTGACAAACTGGGCTTAACAGTTTCTGTACCTGTCAACAAGTGTTTTTTTCCTTGAGACTAGTCAAATAAGAAGTATAAACTTTGCGGTGGGCAATGCTAATAAACTGTGAGGGGTGAAAGACAATCCAGGAAGGGAATAAACTTCAAGGTTCAAGACTCCTTTGCTTACACAAGGGCACCACTAACGTCTCATTTTTACTGAGGAAACATCAGTCTAGATCCCTCAGTTCTGCAAAGCTGTGGAAGTGTCAAGTTGGCCAAGGGTTACATTTCAAACAGTACCTAAGTGCTGAAGGTTTTATAATGTAAGAACAAAACCTGGAGATGTGCTTTCTGAAACCAATAATCCTGTATTCTCACTTTCAAATGAGAACATTTAAATTCAGTAACATGAATGCCATATTCAACATTGTCAGTATCCAAGGGACCTGAGAAATCACTGAATGTTGTGTGAGAGACAGTGCAAAGATATCAGGTGAGTTGCATGCATCTCAGAAGAAACAGGAAGTACGACTAACTCTTCAGAAGGAAGATTAAACAAATAAGATCAAAAAGCTTGAGCTTTTTAGCTTAATGAGGCAAACACTGAGCAGGGCCATGGCTACAATACATAACTGTATCAAGATGGACAGATATTTAAACTGAAGGGCAGTGTCAACGACAGGATATCAGTCCATGAATAAAATTAAGTTTGCTGTTTTCCAGCTTTAAGAACACTGAGATTCTCTTTGGCTTCCCTGTATAGAGAGTGTTTTTTTAAAGGTCAGCTTTTATTTGGCAATTGATCTGTTTATGAGATTATGTGACATCCTTGCCTGAAAAGAGACTGAATGTGAAGATGTGGGTGATGTTCACCAGTCTTATCTTCCTGTGAAATCATATGGACTTTTGCATTATCAGTACCTAAATGCAGCAGTCTGAAGAAATGCCAAGGGATATTTACAGAAAGATAAATTATCTGAGTATTGCAGTATTTCAGTGAACAAAATATTATTTTCTACTTTGAGCTCAAGAGGAAGGATAAAAGTCCTCTCCTCACTCTGCCTGTAACTCTCTGTTGCAAACAGTCAACATCTCTGTTAAAGAGATACAAATATGACCTCATCTAACTCTTCAGAGAGGTTCTCTGTTTCACCCCTATAATTTCCCTTTCACCTGATTTGATCTTTTAGAAAATATCTGCAGCTGTGGTTGGTTTTTATTATTATTCCAAAGAATGCTGTTAACTATCAACACTTCATAGACTCATAGAATTATAGAGTCGTAGGATGGTTTGGGTTGGAAGGGACCTGAAATGCCACCTACTTGCAACCCCTCTGCCATGGACCGGGACACCTTCCACTGGACCTGGTTGCTCAAGGCTTCATCCACCTGGCCTTGAATACTGCCAGGGATGAGGCAACCAGAACTTCTCTAAGCAACCTGTTCAGTGTCTCACCATCATTTTAGCGAAGAACTAATATCCAGTTTAAATCTACCTTCTTTCAGTTTAAAGCCATTCCCCTTGTCCTGTCACTAAATGCCCTTGTAAAAAGTCCTCTCCAGATTTCTAGTCTGTCTGTATGCTCACTTTTGTTATTTTACCAAGCAAGTTTGCTCCAGTTACTGTCCTAAAAACCTCAATAAATTCATAATAGATTCACTGTGAAAATTAAAATCCTACTGCCTGCAAAAATGTTATGTTTGGTGTTTGTGAGTCTGATCTTTGCAGAGCAGTACAAGGAACTCTGTGAAGTCAAGAAGGCTATTTCCCAGCTCAAAGGCAGAATCAATTATACTCCATTTTTGCTATGACTGATGAGCTTTACATTCTCAATTCCCAAATTTTGATCACATCCAGCTAGTAAGTTGCAGTCATCATGCTGACATGAATTTCTACAAGTTAAACATGTATTTAAGCAAATTATTTCATTTGTAAGCATTAAAGCTCTTCTGATGATTGCTAAATCAATATTTAAAAAGCTGGAAACATTTAAGTTCTAACCACCAGATCTGAAAGTTAAAGTATTCTGTTATAGTAGTCATAGATCTAAATTTATCCATTGTAATTAATAACTTTAAGACGTAGAACATTGTTTAGCCCAGGTATACAGTTTTATTATCCATTCAGACTCCTCAATAGTGCAGAGATACACAGTTGTCTATTTTTAAATAAAAGGTTAACTCTTGGCCTTTTAGCTGTGTGTATCCATGGCTGTTTGAAGAAGTGTGAACTAAATAGCCTGCTGAAATATTGTATTTCAAAAGCCCAGGAATGGGCAGAATTGGTAAGAGTCCTTATTATACATGAACTAGGTGAGCACTCCAGCTGCATTCTGCTTTCAATTACTTTTGAATAATCCCTAATCCCTGGACCTAAAATGTGATTTAAGGAGGAAAACACAGTTTGAATTCTGCATTTAGGTAAGATAGAGAAAAGTCAACAGATAGAAAAACAATGTTAAAAACGCATTTTTAGACTAAGTATTACTCTTAGACTGAAGCAAGTGCATCTTTCCTGTCACAGGCTAACATTATGAGATGTCTGCCTGAGTTTTTTCTTAATAACAATGTTGTGAACCCGGACTTTCTTAAAAATAGAAGTTTGTTCTTTTTTCAAGAAAACAATGAACTGTTTTGGAACAGATGTACAGGATTCAGGGAGATGACTCATCAGCTGTGCTCAGTTACAGTGGCTTTATCTGTAAACGTGTATAGACGAAAAGCTACTCAAGAGAGTTAGTAAAAGAACAGCAGATCTACTGAGAGCTAATCACACTGAGCTATTCTTGGAGGAACACAGTGTTTGTATGTAATGCCAACAGTTACCAATTACTACCTCTTCTTGGAAGACTTAATAGATCTGTGCAGTTATTTAATGGTACTCTCTGTGAAGACCCTATTTAAAGTATCGGAACCTGTAATTGTCTAACACTGACCTGATCCAGCAGCTGAGCACTCTGCAGTGTGAAGGCATATCTGCTTAGTTTAGGCTCTATTTCTCCAGAGGAGACATCCAGTGCCTGGCATGCTAAGATGCATATTATAATATGTTATTTGCATAAGGTTGCATTAAAGTCAGGAAAATGGATTAAAATCTGCATTTTAATGCCAAATATTTGCATGATATGTCTACCTTATGAAGAAATTATAGATTTCGACTGATGTTAATAAATGACACCAACCCTAAATGTAAGGAATGTAGGGGTGAGTCATATCTTTATAACCAAAATAAGCATTACATTCTTATTCCATCTCATGTACAAATTAAAAGCAATTTAGTGTAGAAAGTTTTGTTTCACAAGTGAATACTGGCAACATAAAAAAGACAGAACAAAATGGAATATCTTTTGTAGCAAATCCATAACTTCATTTTCAAATCCAGAAATTCTGCTGTTAGCTAAAATAACTCTTTCATGATAATTATTGAAAAGTTGGGGCATCACCTTTAAAGTCTTTCAAAGTCAGCTGCTGTACTCATGCATTATGTGGCTTTTTTAACAGATGTAAAACAAATTATATGGATTTAAAGGAGGACATATGGTAAAAGACAGGCAAAGAAATTTGTATGATTTATTCATATAATTTTGAAGTAGCATATTTAAAATCTCGTCCCATTAACATCCATTGCCCACCTAATTACTGTAAGTAATTGACAGCTCTCATTAGGAAAAGACAAAACTAAAGGGAATTAAGGTCTTGATCTTGCAATTGGATTTCCATGAGCTGATGCCTTCATTGTGTGGAGCCTCTTTGGCATATGTGGGTTAGGTCTGCATACAGGAGTCCATCTGTGCAAATGTGATTGCAAGATCAGGCCCTAAGTGATATCATGGGAATTAAGCAGATTCTGTTATTTGGAACAGATCTGCTCCAAATTACATAGTCAGTTAAAAGTTATGAATTGGTCACGAAACAGAATAAATGTATGATAGTTCATTACCTGAATTTGGAAAGTACATCTAAGGACACACTTTGTTAATCCAAATCTGAAAACAGAGGAGAAAATAATTTTATAAACTTTTTCTTTACACTTTCTATGCCATTACTGGGCTTTTAAAAAAATATTACTGTTATTGAGAGCTTTTAAATGCTATTTGGGGAGATAAATACCAATTTCATGTTGGCAATAATAAGATTTATTCATTGAATTGCCCACATAATTCTTTGAAAATTTACACCTCAAGCTTTAATCAAGCATTTGGGGAATAATTATTTTTTTTTTTATTCATAGACAGTTTTAAGATCCAATGCACTGTATTATACCAATACAAAATAAGTTAACTCCTAATTTACCTATGTCCAGCTGGGCAGATGTTGTGGGCCAAATTTACCTACAGACCCAGCAAGTGTAAATGCCATTGGAGTGCTGTGACTAAGCAATAGTGCATGTTACACGTGGCAATAAGTTGCTAGAGAAAGAAATGAAAGTGCTGTGCCAGAGGAAATACATAGGAGAAAGTAGTATGAAGAATGTATGCAAGGAGAAGCTATAAAACGATCAAAGATAAAAGTATGTTTAATCTGGTTCCTGGCAAAGTAACTGACCCCACACACACCTGCAAGTACTCCTGTCTTGCCATGTTCCCTTTTAGAATCATCCCCTTTACACTTTCTCCCTTACTTTCATAGTATGTACAATCTATACACTAAATAGATGTGCAAATAGATGCAAAATTAATTTTGATAGATTTGTTTTTATACTTAATAATTTACTGATGGTGATACCAGTATTTAACTGAAGATTCTAACATCTGGAATAGCAGAGTTTTGTTAGTTTGATCAGGGAGGCAGCTGAACTAGTGAAGTTTGTGGTTTTGTACCTTACTACAGCAATATTAGGTAAGGACAGTCTGCCCTTTCCCCTGCCTCCCCAGCTGCAGGTTTTGCACCGTTCCACTAGACTTTTACTTCTTCATCTGCATATCAGACATAACACAGCCTCCCCATTTGCTCACAGCTTCATCTAATGAGCCCTACCTGTTTGATATTCAGCTGGAGATGTGCAAGAATTGATTGGCAGGTGACAATCACCATGATGCACATAACAACTGGGAAAGTGGTTCTTCTCCTCTGGAGCACTTAGATGTTATGTTCAGCTTGCATTTTCCTCTCGTGGGGCTTTGCTTCAGGCCTGTCTTCTCTACTCAGCCCTTGTAGCACAGACAGGGGACACAACCTCACAGGCATTGTTTCCTTTCCAAAAAGATCAACATGTTCCCTGAAACAGTGCAAAACTGGGGGGAACATGGTCTCTGAAACTGCTTTAAAAAGAAAAAAATAAGCCCCATAAAGGTCATATTTTACTCTTTATAAGTTTCCCAGTCTCGTGTTTGAAAAAGGAGAACGGAACTCCTAGAAAATAAATAGTGTGGAATTTCTATTGTCTATTCTGTAAAGCCACTGTGGACTGGGTAGCTGGCTAAAAAAGAAAAAAAAAAGAAAGGGCAAAACCCACTTTTCCAACATTATATGTGTAGGCCATGAACAACAATAGGCTGAATCATGAATACCTTCTTTGCAGCTGGGAGTGGAGAAGAGAGCTTACTGACTGAGAAGAATGGAGTTTATTATATTGCAAGAAATATGCAAGAAAATCAGATTTTGAAGCAAGACGATGATACTGCAAAAGCTCTATGAATAACTGCTTTGGAGTTTGCTGGCAGAACTGAAAAATAAAATACTCAACTCTCATGAAAAGAGATGCTTAATTCTTGCTGAAATTAATGACTATTTCACATTAATTTTTTATAAATCAAGCACTAAAACTCAATCATAGCATTTAGCTTAAATCATTTTAGTTCAGCTAGCCCTCACTTTTTATCCTGAGTATTAATTTTGTTGTAAATAAGAGTTAACTGTTATGTACACTGACATGCATAAAAAAATCCCGTAGGCAGATAGTATTGCTATTGAATGTATACTAATAAAAATAATAAATATATATATTACTAAAAGAGTTTGCTTGCTGGGGAGAAGATGGAAAGAAATTTTTACATGCCAAATGGAAAAAAAAAAATCATAAACAATGTTTTTCAAATTTTGGCTAGTAATTGCCACTTATTCCAAGACAAATTGCTAGCAGGTTAAAGAAAAGAGGTCTTGATCCCTTGTTGAATGGCACTGCTATTGTGAATTTGACTGAGAGGGTTACTATTATCTCTTCTAAATCAGAAGCCAAAAGTGCAAAACAGAACTTCTGACTTCCCTAGCCCTGTTTTAACATTCAATTTAGCAGGTCAAACATAGCAGTCAGAATTGTAACAAAAATATTTGAGTCTGGCATCAGGTTTTTCTCTTCCTTACTTCTTTAATATTCTTTTAAATCTTTGATAATAGAGGGAGTCCAGAAAACATGTTTAGATTATAAGAGAAATCCACAGCAACATGAAAATCCATAGCTTCCAGAAGTTAAGTGTTCTTGGATGAGACTCCTCAGTCTTCCCAAAGGGGAGAAAGATGCAGCAAAGTAAACAACTGGGAGGCCTTCTTCAATAAAGCCTTTTTGTATTCTGTACCTCGAAGTAACTGCCTTATCTCCCTCTGTGTTTCTCTCTTTTTTCAGTTGAAGCACCTGAGCCGACCAGGCACCAGTGGGGGGGCTGGGGAACAAGTGTGGGGCTGCCAGGCTGCACATGGGGGTAGGAGGGAAAAGCCTACTCCAGTGTGTTGGCAGGGACCAGCAGAGAATGCAGGGATGCAATGTGTAGCCAGATTAATTATGTGTTCCCATCTCTTCCTTGGCTGGGAAGTCTGTATCATACCACTTTCAACATAGCCCAGAAAACAGCATCACTGGAGTGTGGGAGGGAGAAGTGTTCTTCAGTAATTCTTATGATTTTTTAAGACTAAACATGACTAAATAAAACCTGTCTTTTGTAACACACTGATTTCAGAATTCACACACAGAGTAAAAATGTCATTTACTGTACACAAAATTGAATATAGTGCATATGTTCCATTATACCCACACATATATGTTTACCTCTCTGTAGCATGCTCTCTCCCACTCTCTCTATGTATACCTTACAAAACCAGTATATATTTAAAATAAGTTCTTACTGCGCAGTTCTGACATTCTCCATAAGCTGCCAATGCGAGCAAGTAACAGGTTCCAGTTCAGGTCTCAACCCTGTCCTAACACCCACATTTCATTTTCAAGTGCGCAATATCATTACTTTAATATACTTCAGGGATTAGGATAACGTAGAAGGTTACTGCAGGAATGCTAACTATATCCCATGCAGAAGTTTAGGAATCTGGGATACCATGGCATTATAATTTCAAAGGGTTTACACCAACATAAATCAAGAGTCATCATTCTGTGACTATATAAATATATATTCATTCCTATGAATGCAAAATGGGTTCAATCTGTAGGCATATGCACATCTGTTAAATGAAATAGCAATCCTGTTCTCTCCAAAAGTACAAAATGAGGGAAAACCACAGATAAATATGTATAAGAAAACTTAATAGCTAACTGTGTTCTCTCTACTGTCTACATAAATCCATCTACATTTTCTAATGAATATGGCATATTTACCTTTCACACAAGAATGAAACAAGACATAGCTTTAATAGTGTTTGCAAAGTGATATATAAGTGCAAATGATTGATAAAGGCAGAGAATGACAAAGAGCCAAAGAATATTTAGACTGAGAAGGGATTAATCCAGGGACCTTTAGGGATAATGCTTCACTTCAAGCTTTTTGATAATTCACAAATGAGGAATTGTTGAGCAAAAGTAGCTTTTTCATATTCTTAGATATAGAGAAAATGGAATAATTTAAGAGCAAGTAGTTTATGTGTTTCCCTATCGTTTGAGGTATAATAAGGAGATAGACACATGATCAGTAACTATTACACAGCAAATTCACTAAATTTTTCCCTCTTACTATTAATTTATGATCTCTTTTCTTTGACTACATTCTGTGGGCTTGTACTATTTAGTGGCATTTAATATTGCAACATTTCCCTCACTTCTCAAATGTCTCAAATCAAGAAATTCCTGGTTAATAAAATAATTTTATATAGCATGAATAAGTCAAAGAGGTTTTTCTTTAAAGAAGATAACACAGAAAAATTGGTAATTCCAGAATTAAATATAACTTTCTTTGATCCAGTAACATCTTTAGATTTCAAGGGCTTTAAAAATTGCTTAATGTAATTTATAGTCACAGCAGCAAATTCTCTCAAAGGGTTTGTTTTCAGAAAGCTCTAACTGTAAACTTTATCACCCACACAAAATCACACTGGCTTTCAGGAAGCTGCTGTTTCAGTGTGGAAGATACTTTTTGCCTTTTGTGTTTCACACAATTTTGTATATTTTGAGTACATGCAGCTTTCACTGCAAGGATCGCTAAATAAAGATTCTTTTCAGAAGCTTGATTAGGACTTAATCCACTAATTTTGTCTCGGTGGTACAGCTTGCCACCTAGTTTGAAACTGCACTTAAAAGGTAATTACGGAATAGAATCACCTATACCTGATTAAGAAGTTTTCCACAAAACCCCAAGGAAGTTTTCCACAAGGCAAACTTACAAGTTTGAGAAGTGGCGGGAGGCAAGGAGGAGGAACAAAGAAGAGGGGCTAAGTCATTCTTGATGTGATAGAAAATACATATTAACACATCCACATTTCCATCTATCATGGTGAAAACTCTGCTGCCTGCCATTGTATAGATACTTTGCAGCCATCATTAAAAGAATGATTGTTACTAGTAGTTAAACCAAGACTGCAGTTCTTCCATAGTAAGGATTTTGGTGAGAGGCAAAGATGACATGAGAAGAACACTCACTTAGAATGCAAAAGAATAAAAGATTAAATCACTTCCCCACTGGCTCTGCAGGAA
Organism: Pezoporus wallicus; assembly: GCF_028554395.1. Classification (NCBI taxonomy): domain Eukaryota; kingdom Metazoa; phylum Chordata; class Aves; order Psittaciformes; family Psittacidae; genus Pezoporus; species Pezoporus wallicus. The sequence goes on from NW_026635157.1 coordinate 5,817,949, forward strand.
AAAAAATTGAAGCAGGAGGTTTCTTTCCACAAGTAAATGCTTTGGAGTGTAGTGACATCTCTCTTCCCAGGACAACATAATGACCAGTCGATCCTTAAATGAGATGGGATAGTGCTAACCTAATATTTTAGAAGGCTGCCTTTACAGGCTGGTGCTCACAGAACAGGGATGTAGGAATCCAGTGTGGGACAAAACTGAGCGCAGAAATCTTCAGATGATTTGGTAAAACTGAATTTTTGGTTTCTGGCCAGCCTAAATACCACACACAGTAATGTCTCATGTCGTATTTATTCTAACTCACCCATTTGAAACATTTTCATGTGTCTTATATACATTTAAGAAGTGCTGTCTTAAGAGCTAATCATTTGTTTATGACAACCACCATGAAAGAACTTTTAAAGCCTAGGAAAAAAACCTTTTTTGCTTTTGGTCTGAGATTCAGATTTTATCTAAAAGGTGAAAATCACAACAAAATTTTTTATGTTATAATAATATGCCACCATTATTAATTACTATCATCAGCTACCATTGCTAACTTAGAGATGATAAGAATAAAAAAAGGAAACGTAAATCTTAATGTTTTAGGGAATAGATAAACTCAATATAAAGTAAGAGTAGAATATGAAAGAACTCAAGACGTGAGTAGCATCTTCAAATGAAGAGTCATTACAACAGAAAACACTATTAAGATTACACGTGAAGATTAGAGGAGTATGGAGATTACAGGGGCTAGGTTGCATTTTTGCCAGGATTATTTTATGTACATATGTGAGCTGTATATGTACAAGGATCCTTAAAAGAAGGAAAGAAGTTTCTACAAAGCTCTGAGTGTACGGATGCTTGGCCTCAATGACTTCAGATCAAATGTCTGTAGGACATTAATCGAACTTTTCCATGGCTTTCAAGATGACAGTTTAATACACGCAATGCTCCTGTTCAAACAGAAATTTTGGCATAGGTTAAGCCTATTAGCAATGATTGTCAATCACATTGCAAACTTCTTTCAGCTAAACACGTTCCAGAGACTTTAAGTACACTTAAGACTCATGTTATGACCAAGGTTATTTTAATCAAGCATCTAAATAGGACCTTTAGTATTATAGATCTCGGTGCCAGGAACGTGTCCTTCTGTTGTGGGCTTAGGACAGGGCAAGAGCACAGTAGCCTACATCCGTCAAGCCCTTTCCGAAGTGTGCAGTGGAAGCATGCCATCCCACACAAATTAGTGGTTACCTTCATCAAAAAACAGAAACAATTTTAGAAGTAGACAGGGTTGGGTTTTTCCTCTCCCTCCTGAATTCCAGTCTTGCTGGAAATGTCTCTCTGTGCAAAGTGAGTATTATTCACCAAAGTACACAGCTAGCAGAACAGCTCAGAAGTGATTGCACAACATACTCTATATTTCCAAAGTGGGCACAGGCACTCCTTAGATAAATCACAGTTGCAGCAGTGACAGGAAAAATATACGGAAGCATAAGCTGTATTGTTAAAGATTTTAGTAATTCACGAGAGTCTTAAACTTGTTTGGGGACTTTTGCTCAGTGCTGTTAATGGCTGCTGACTCTTCTGTAATCAAATAGAAAGCACAGGGCAAATTCAGTAACTGGATGCTTGTGGGCAGGTTCTATTCTGGCCAATTACATATTTATGCTTTCAAGGGAAGGTTTTGTCTCCAAAGGAGCTGCCAAAATCAGCGTGATTCTTCAGCTGGATCACTAGAAATTCAAAGGTCTCCTTGTGTGACCAACAACAGAAATTATAATTGTGGGAAAGTAATTTAAAATTCAGTTCTAAGATAATTTTTTGAGAGCAAAACCCCTAACTACACTTCCAACTCCATGGCACTCAGACAAAAAAAGAGAACAATCATTCCTAAACAATTCCCATCTTACTCCACCACGCTTAGATGGATCAGCTAATAATATGGGAAATATGGTGATGTTTTCCTTTTTTTTTGTACTCACATACATGAAAAAACCCCACAAACAAACAAACAAACAAAACAAATCCAGATTTAAAAAAAATGCAGCAGGGTTCAGAAAAATACTTAAAGAATATGCAGTAAGAACACACATTTTGAGAATTACAAATTTAAATAACATGACGATAAGTGAAGAGTTTATTTTTTGAGACCCCTGTTTCATTTGTGTATTAGACATAGCCACAAAAATGGGATTGCTGCCCATTCATAGCCCTGTCTGTCAGAGTGTAAGTAGTGGAAGTCAATTTTGGTTGCTTTGGAAATGCTGAGGGTTCTGGATGAGACTTGGCTATTGTTGACAACCTTGCATATGATCAGGTTGGACTTACTGAGACACTTCCTACAACTTTCTAAGGTGTAATGAAGCAGACCATTCCCTATTTTCTCACAAGAGGTACTGTACATCCAAAACATATGCTGACTTATGTCATCACTAGTCTTTGCCCATGAAAGTGAGGCAGCTTGACATCCTAGAAAGCTGTATGCAAAAGATTAAATTCTTCAAAATCATTAATGTACAGTATATACAAAATTATCTAGTGTACTATACTGCTGAAGTTCACCAATGTGACTGTGGGTTAGAGGTTTCACATGAACTGTATTAGCAAGACAGAATTGTTTTTGATGCAATCTTCAGGGAATCCTTCAGGAAAGTAGAAACAATGACTCTGAAGATTCATTTCAGTGCCATCTAGCAGGAATCTTAACGATTATTCTATGTTACACATACTGCATTGCACAGCTGATTTGAAAGCTAAAAATGTGCCCATGAGTAATACCCTCCAAAACAGTTTTATTTATAAAAAGTAGAAATGCATTTCAAATGGGCTGATAAATTGAATAAAAAATACGGCTGTGTATATTGAAATAGGGAAAACCTATGTACTAAAAACAGACTAACAAGTTTTGATTAGGCTATTTGATAAGCTCATCTTCAGTAACTGTGTAACTGCTTTAAGACAACAAATGGAAGTGCACTGCTGTTGTTTAACCATGAGAGTAACTATCTGGTCACAGCTTTAAGAAAAAGTCTTCAAGAATTTATCTAGGTTACTAACAAATAGAACTCTATTCCCAAATACTGTTATAATTTAACATAAAATAATTTCTAACATTGATTAAAAAATCTTTCCTTAAAAACGTGCAAAAATGCTACAATTTTCAAAACATGGTTACACAAAAGGACTACTGAACACTTTCTACTTGGCTATTGAATAGGGAAGTTATTTTCTTCTGGATAAATACTACCAGTTTCTTTCACACATGCCGGCCTATGGACATGATCCCCACAACTCTAATCACAGATCACAGTGTTCGCGGACAACATCCAGCTATTAAGCCCATTCACTGCATAAAACACAGAACAAAACAAAACTATGGTAAAGGAAAAACCTTCATGGGCTGTATTAGTTGCAAGTGTATCTTTGAATCCATATGGCACTTGTAACCTGCAGATCTGTAACATTTGCAAACACATTAACTAGGCATCTCTCTCTTTCTGCCTCTTTCCTCTATTACCAATCTGCTTTAAATCTCCCTGAGACAATTCTCTGGAGAGCCCTATCATGGACCTCAGGTTTACATCATAAAGTAAATTCTTTTTCCCAGTGTGCACCTGCCTGCCTGAATTGACTCAGGGCCATCACAGCTTGGCCCTCCTGCCACCACAGATGGACCTTCTGGATTCAATCCTCAGAGCTGAAGCCAAAAGAGGAATGACACACATTTGATTTTATGTCTTTTTACATGTAAAATGGTATATTTCTTTTTGATGGAGAATTAGCACTCTATTCCAAGACTGTATATATGTGTGAAGTCTGCTTGATCTAGATCACATTCAAGGTTTAATGATAATTTTGAATTATAGATACATTTCTATGCTGTGTTCCTCCTGTCACCTTTACACCTATAAGGGTACCTTAGAGAAGAGAAATGATGCTTAGCACACACTGCATAATATATTTTCTACAAGAAAAGCATATAAGCATTTTGGTTTTCTTCTTTTTCTTCTGTCACACAAACTTACAATTGCCTTGTATTTCTGGCTGATATGTTGAAACAAAGTTAGATAATAAAGATTTTCTTAAGTGTGTCATCAGTCTCAGGGTCACTAGCACTGTTATGTGGGGCTGTTTGAAAGAGGTTTATGAGCTGAGGGGGGAAATACAGCCTTTGCAGAAAGTGCATGTGGATCTATCCTTCTCCTGTAGGATTTTACCTATTCTGATGAGCTGGGTAAGCTGAATGACTCCTATAAATAGACAGCTTGCCAAAAACTGTGCTTCTATTATTAGCTGTTAGATAGATGACAACTAATCAGCATTCACTTATCTAATTGCACTGCATCTGGGTTCTTGAGTCCTCTGTAATTGTGTCTTTTAGGAGAGGAAAAATGGGAAATGAAAGCTCTGGCAGTCTTATTTGCACGTCTTTGCCAAAATCATGATTTAATAGCAATAAAATTTTCAACAGCAAGGCAATTTTTCCCTGTTTTTGTCCCAAAGTCATATCAAGTGAACCTGAATCAATGATAAATGTCTACATTAAAACCATCATTGCTAATAGTATTCTATATCATTCGTCTTTTGTTCAGTGTGACCAAATTACAATCAGCACATGACTATAGCTACTTGTGATTAATGATGGTTTTACTTAGTAACTGACAGTGAAGCTTCTAGGAGGAAAATTGTAATATATTTCAAAATTTCAAGCTATAATTTTTTTTTTTGAAAAAACTCTATTTTCAAAGCTGTTAACATATCTGTTGCTGTTTTTACCACTGTCAAACAGAAGGGTTCAATGTTGCTTAAATTTTGAAGGGATTATTCCCCTTTTCTCATTGTAGGAGTTTTTGCTTAGGGGTTCTTAAATCCTTTACTGACTATACACAATGTTTCAGAAGAACTAGAGAGTATGCAGGGAAGAGTGCTGCAACAACTCAGAAAAGAAAAAAAAATAAAATTAATGAGCTGGAATAAAGTCTCTCTGAGAGCATGGCAAATTAAAAAATTATAGATAACCTTTATGAATGAATTAAAGAGTAGACTTTGTGAAACACTGGAGGAAAGCTGTAAAAAGCTTTCACTTGGGAAAGGCTGATCTTGATAAAGTCAGAAGAGGCTAAAAGCCATTTCTACCATCTGATGGCCACTCAGCAGCTTTAGGCTGCTGTTTCTTAGTCTTGCACAGATGTTCACATGAAAACAAGCACTCCTACTGACAATCTCAAGAGTCTGAACAAGCAAGGAGACTTCCCAAGCCTCTTGCCTGCAATTATTCTAATACAGAGCAGCTGGGCAATGTATGAAAGACCTGTGTTGCCATTGCCAAAACTATTAAAAGATTGAGAAACCTCTGTTTGTTGAAACATTATTCTGTTGAATTGTGCCAAGGCTGTAATTTTTCAAAATTGTGAATGAAGTGAAAAAAAAAGGTATATGTTTTAGGTGGGACATTCTACAGCATTTACCAAAGACTGACGGTTACTTTCTACCCCTTGAAGGAAACAGCAAAATCCACCTCTGCCCCATTGGGAGCAAAGTTCTGACTCAGAGAAACTTTTTGAAAAGCCTTTATGACGAACTTTATGAAAAGCCTACTTTGAAGGCAAAACCATGGTGCTAAATGAAGTCACCAGCAAAACTCCAATGGGCTTCAGCCAGTCTATCATTGTACCCTAAATCTCCCTATGCAAGAAAAGAAAGCTTGTTTTTCTCCATCTTATTCACAAACTTCAGAATACATGCAGAGCAAGGAGAAGAGCATATTAACTGCCTCTGTGGTCTTCTCCTCAAATAATTTTTCTGTCTCCATTTTCTGATAAGTTAATTTGGGATAATTGCATTTACCCTGATTCATGTAACTGCATTAACAATTTTATGTTCACAACATCAGCATGTAACCTAAATATGTGACTGCTCATACTGGGTTTTCTTTTCCTATGGATCAGCTATATAAATCTGTAAAAAATGTGTATTCTTCTCTCTCCCCTTCCCTCCCTTTCTCTTTCTTTCTTTCTCTCCCTTTCTCTTTACCTCCACACATATTTTTAAGAAGTAGAACTGGAAAGCATAAATACTTTTTCCATTTCTGAGCAAATGAAGAAAATATCATTATCCACTGGACTTGACAGTTCTTAACAGCCAATACAAAAACCAATCAATGAGCTAAAGAAGTATTACTTTCCATTTGTGGCATTTTGCTTACATTTAAGGGAGGATAATTGATATCAGCTTTTACATGAATGCTATGAGTAACGTGTAACTAAAGAAATATAATTTCTGAAATCAATCAGCTGATCTTTTAAAATGAAATCAGAATGTGCCTGGAAAATGACATACAGGAGTTATGGGAAGCCGCTGAATACTACAGAAGAAATTTTGGACCTCTTTTCCTTTTGTTTCAATTAATAAAGAGTAATTTTAAATGTTTTTCTAATGGTAAAGTCACCTGGGATGACTTGATCAATCCAGCAATTTTTTGCATGTGGATGATCACTGTTATTCTAACTCCACTAAGTCACGTTACTAGGCATGTACAAAAGAAGCTGGGTTCTCTGTTTAATACACTTGAGTCACCACTAATCCTAATGCAGATCACAGCACACCTTATATTTTCAAATCTCAGGAAGAGTTTAAAGCTACAGAAATGCAGTCATACAAATTAGTAAGCCATTCCTGTAAACTGAGCAGATTTGATATGCAGATTATTGAAACATTTTTGTATTACAAAACTCCTCAGAGTAAAATTGCTTCAGTTAATCCTGTTTGCTTTAAAAATTAAAAGCATCTTTACCCTACGTTGCTAAGATCCAAAACTGTCACATAGTAATACAAATACGACATTGTTAAAAATAGATATTTTGCTATTAGAACTATTTACATAATGTTTATTTTTAATTTATAAATTCATTTCTTTTTACTATAATTTTGATGAGATAAAAATCAACAATGTAAGCTAGTGCATAAAAAACTATAGATGTTGCCTGCAACTATTTTTATGAACATAATAAATACTTCATGACATTCAGACCCCAATGCAAATCCATAGAAAGTGACCTTTGCAATGATTCACAGAAATTTAACTCTTCAAACGAAATAATTTAAGTTTACACCTATTTACTTGTTCTGATTCTCCCATTAAAAGTTTTATATGCGATACAATATGTGAAAAGCACAGTCTTCTCCTTCTGATGCAGCTATTCATGATGATTTTGTTTCACCTTTTGTAGCAATGACATATTAGAGCACCTTAGGAGGCAAAGCTTTTTCTCTGGGATTAGTTAGAGAGTAAACTCCATGGTGATTAGGTCAGAATCTCAATTTAGCACATCTGAAAAATTCTACCAGCTTCATTTTCACACCTTCAGACATCTAATACATTTCAATTCTGCAAGCATTTTTCTTCTCGCAATTAACCTACTGGGATCTTAATCATGTAGTTTGTCAAGATAAGTTTCACTTTTCAGTTTACTGCTATATTAATTCTCTGACTTTTAATACTTTATATTAGTACATAAGAATAAAAAATATATTATAATAATAGTGTGAACTTATTTGGTAAATATTAAATGACCGTTATTAGCTTATATAATATAATGTCAGCTAAACAGTCTATCACAAGATAGCGTACTAAAACATGGTAAGATTTGGCTTCCAGATTAGCTATCAAGCACATAATCAAAACAACAGTTTTTAGACTGATAAGAAAAAGAAAGGGAATATAATCAGCTTGTGTCTGCATTGCTTCAATAGTTAAGTTGTGGAAAAACCTTAAAAATATCATAAAACATTAGGAATTATCCAGTGTTTGAGGAGTTTTCTTAAAAAATGCTGTTTTCTTCATGATTTCTTTTATTTTGTGTTTTTCTTGCCAAAACTGAGGTAGAAACATTACCTTAATTACGACATTTGGAATTACTCTGCTACTAGAGATTAAACATTAAGATCATGAATTGAAATCAATGCTAATGAATTGCTGTTTCTTTGCTATGCTATTTTTTTTATAACTTCCATTTTCATCAGATCTACATCTGTTCGCAGTTTCAGAGCTTTCGTCTTCAAAACACCCATTACTTATAACTGTAGTTGGAGTATAAAATTTTTTACTGTGAGGTGAGTTGATTTAACCTGAGGTCTTACTTTATCAGGCTTTTTGGTCTCAGCTTCCTGATACCAATGCCGTCAGCTTCTTTACTGCTTTCAATTGAGAAAACACATATTCTTGTGACTAATTATAATCACCTTGTACAGATATAATAAACTACAAAGGGGTGCCACATGTATGCAAAAAAATGACAGCTGATCTCAATTTACTAGTCCTCATTCATGGAAGAAGATGCACAAAATGTGTAACCTGTAAGTGCCAGTCTTGTAAAGCATTAAAGAAAATTAACTTTAAGTGTGTAAGTATCCTCACTGAAGGCAATGGAGGTCGCTTATGTCAACAGCACTACTGAGTGCTTAAAAGGCAGATAAACGAGTTTGTCAGTTTGGGGAAAATGGAAAAAAAAAAGTGGCATCTATTTAAGCACCATGCATCTGAGGCCTACTTAATAAAAATGAGTCACAGAGCAGCTTAACCATCTTCCTCCACTGGGACAGAGGCAGTGATAGACAAACTAAAATGTAGAACATTTATGCTTAGAAGCTGTCACCTCAGCAGCAGTAGGACACTGTTCCTCTGAAATAGGAAAATCCGTAGATAAAAAATTGTAGTTATCACAACAATCTAAAAGACCAAGAATTAGTTTTTTTCTTCTCTATGTATGTGTGGATGAAGACTGTGTTTTCATCCCTAAATAATTTCTAATTTCTTCACGTTCCCTTTCAGAATGTTCCTATTTTGGTCTCTCAATAATAATTATATTCTTGACAGCTTCTGAATGTGTACTTTCACTAGGATAAAAGACTTAATCCAGATAAAAATTTTGGCTTAGGGCTCCTCACCTATCTGGCACCAATTTTACTTCGCTTCTCTTTCTTTCCTGTTCTAAGTTTCTGTATTCCCAGAAAGCTGCCCATGGCACAGAAAATTTACAGTTTGGATTTTGTATAGTTTTGTACTTGTTAATATTTTATCCATTGGTTTTCAAAAAAAAAAAAATATTGCCTCCTCTTAGCACTTTCATGTGTAAACTTCTCTAGAAGGTAACATTTGAGACCATGATGAGATATGGAGCAAGATGAGTCTCTGAAATGTTATAAAAAGCTCCAGAAATTTGCAGAGGCATTCTACCTTGCACCTGGAGTGCTGTGTACCCTGGCATCACATTATTTCAGATGAATAGATTTAAACACCTTTTTATCCTGGGCTGCATCAAAAGAAGCGTGACCAGCAGGTCGAAGGAGGTGATCCTGCCCCTCTACTCTGCTCTCGTGAGACCTCACCTGGAGTATTGTGTGCAGTTCTGGTGTCCTCAACATAAAAAGGACATGGAACTGTTGGAATCAGTCCAGAGAAGGGCCACGAGGATTATCAGGGGACTGGAGCACCTCCCGTATGAAGACAGGATGAGGAAGTTGGGGCTGTTCGGCCTGGAGAAGAGAAGGCTGCGTGGAGACCTCATAGCAGCCTTCCAGTATCTGAAGGGGGCCTATAGGGATGCTGGAGAGGGACTCTTCATTAGGGACTGTAGTGATAGGACAAGGGGTAACGGGTTAAAACTTAAACAGGGGAAGTTTAGATTGGATATAAGGAGGAAATTCTTTCCTGTTAGGGTGGTGAGGCACTGGAATGGGTTGCCCAGGGAGGTTGTGAATGCTCCATCCCTGGCGGTGTTCAAGGTCAGGTTGGACAGAGCCTTGAGTGACATGGTTTAGTGTGAGGTGCCCTTGCCCATAGCAGGGGGGTTGGAACTAGATGATTTTAAGGTCCCTTCCAACCCTAACTGTTCTGTGATTCTATGATTTTAATTAAAAATTATAACAGTGAGGATTGAGATCCAGAATTTAATCTTAAGGAGTTCCATTAGATTTTTTTCTTCTTTAGTTAGAGAAATTTGGACCTTACCTCCCAGTGGTACATCCGGTAGAGCTACAAAGTATAAGGAAATTTAAGAAAATATTAAGGAAATTTTAGATTTTCTCTATTTCTTTGGGGTATTTACGTATCATGTTGGTGATGAAGAGATAAGAGAATGTACTAAAAAGAGCATAAACTATATATAAAAAGATTGAATAATCTGAAATTGCTACAAGACACAGAAAAAAAAATATGAAGAAACTATTCCAGAACAGCAATTTGTTCTCTTTGTTGTGGTTATTACACTTGCACCTTGTTTATATACAATTGCCAATATTTACATGGAAAATGCCATCTATATGTCATATATCTTTGCTAAATGAATTGAAAATCTAAACAAACCTGATACTTCAATGTAGAGCTTTACTCATGGGTAACTGAAGACAGAATTAAATCTTAATAGCTCATTAGAAGTGAAGCCATTCATCAAACCCAATGAAATTAATAACTTCAACTGTCCAGTTAACACTATAACTTCCCAATTCATTTGCAGGTCACCAGGCAATATATTTAATGTCCCAAACATCAATGTGTGCAAGAAAAAGCAATACAATTACTCTAATACTTTCTAAATGCTTAAGTTTTTGTTCCATACCTTTTTACTTTTTCCTTTCCTTATTTTTTTAGTTTCAGTTTTTTTCTGTGTTAGCCTGGACTATGCACAATTCTTTAATTGCATGGATTTTGGCTATTTTAGCTTCAGATGGATGTTGAAAACAAAAAATGTTACCCACACAAGGAAAATATTGTTTCTTTGAATTCCCCTTTGTTAGCAACATTTCAGTTTAATATTGGAAGTTAGCCTGCTCAAATTATTCAAATCAGAATGGAATGGGTGTTGCACACTCACAAGTGTACTTGACTTTTTCATGGAGTAATGCTCAAATGGGGAATGAAATCTCTCATGCAGGTTGGCCAGTCACTGTTACAATGTTGACCTGAGTCTCCATTGAAAGGGTGCTTGCACAAGTATCTCCAGCAAGACTGGGCGCTGTAGCCCAGCTGGTCCATGGTGCCGCATGACCACTGCAGTGCATGCATGATCCATTTTATGTTTATTATCTTAGAGCATGTACAAATCACCTCTTGGTTGTTTTAACTATATAGAAAATATTGCCTGATGTGATCATTACCGCATCTGTGAGAACAATCTGTGCTATTTCAAATTACTTATAGGCAGTTCAGCCAATTCTATAGCAGGAACTGACAGGGGAGTACCTGCCATAGCCAGATTATTCACTCAAAGAGTTAATCCACACATCCAAATCATAAAGTTTGTGCCTACCACTTGATCCGCGGTCAGCAGGAGCTGCCTGTGAGAATCTCCAGGGTTGTCTGAGTTCCTGTGACAGTAACTCAAATACTTTACTGTGAAGCTGGCTAACAATGCAGTTCATCACCTTATTTCAAGTCAGTCCGTTGTCTCAACCTACAAAGCAGTCACTAGAGCGTTCCTGGACTAACAGAGAATTGCTAAGTGTCCTGCACATGCACATGCACACACATATGATACTGGATGTTCATCTACACTGCAGCTGTAACAAGACAAGTTTTAATTTCGTCCTTACGTCACCATTATAATTTACAATCCCCGTATCTTGTGTCACAGGTCAAACACTGCAAAACTAGCTTTGCAGTATCACCAAGTTGAAAAAGTAGTACCACATGCTGTCAATGCTTCAAGGAACTGATATCTTGTTTTCCAAAAATACAGTTTACAAAAAAAATATATAGAAAGTTTTACCCAGAAAATATCTGCGTAGCAAGCTTGATTGGACTAAGCTTATATACAGTCTGGACTGAAAATAAGAAATATGAGAATGTGAGGCAGTGACTAAAGAAGTAAATACACAAAATTGTAAAGAAACCACAGTAATCTATTTACTGAAATAAGAAGCTATTTATTTGCTATCTTTAACAGCAGGAAGTGAGTAAATATCTAAGCACACTAAGTATAATTTATAAATAGAAAGTGAGACTTCAGATGTTCAGGCACTGTCATGTATGTAGCTAATTCTGCATGTGTCATGGGAAGGTTTTCTCATTCAGACCAGTTGAGGAAGAAAGGAAATAAGTGACAAACTCCAGTCAGTCGTAGGGTCGCTTCTAACAAGAATCCTCAGTCTGTGCTTCTTTCCCATCTCAGGAGCAGTTGACCAATCTACAGAGCTACTGCAATCAGCTTAGTTCCTTCTCTTACTCAATCATTTGCCACCATCCAAGCTAAAAATGACAATGTTCTTTTCACAAGTTCCCATATTTCAGTTCTCATTCCTAGGCAGATTTGATATAATAGGCTCAGACTAATGATTTTATTCCTAACAATGTTATGTTCTTGAAGCTGCTCCAATGTCTGCCACTTTGTTCCCCACTCCTAGCTAGTTTGTGATGCACCAGACCTAGGGTCTTCCCACCAGCGATCTTGAAAGATGATACAGTGCTACTACACCCTCTCAGCCTTCTAAGACTATTTTCTGCAAAATTTCTTTTTTTTTTTTCCTATAAGACCAGCTGGAGAAATCTTTTTTTCTGAAGCTATGTACCATCTATCCAAAGTCTTTCAGCCACTAGCTCATCATTTCTGCCCAGCACCACAGCATAATTAATTTTTCTGATTATGGTACCATTTTATTTTTTTTTCCATCATGCTATGTGTGGTAATGGTAATGTAAGGGACAGGAAGAGAGGAGAAAGGTAAATATTCATCTAATTCAGCTAGCTATGCCTGTCTTCATCTTAAACAGAGGTTCAGTACCATTATTTAGACTAAGTGAAAGCCCCTTCTTGTCTACAATAGTCCAGCTAGACACTGAAAAAAACCCTACAGTCTTTCAAACCCATCATCATTGTTACTGCTCTTACAACAAATCAAAAATCTCCTCTTTCTACTCCCATGGTTTCTCAGAAATGCATACATATAACCGTATATGGCATGACCTGAAAAACCCAGCCACATATTAGACTGGATCTAAAAATAGACCACATCTTATGTAATGTGTCCTTTTAAGAGTAAAGATCTTGAACAGCCTGTTCAAATATTTGTGACCTGGTCTAGTTTAAAAGCTAAAGAAATACTGAAAAGCCTGTGGTACATAGTTAATGTATGTTAATTATTGATCATTCTTAGACACATAAGAAAAAGATAATCATTAGATAACCTTGCCAGACTACTTTAGTGACCTCTGCCTGACAGCGCTGTGTTTTTTTCTCACAGTTCTACACCCACCACTGCATAGTATGCATCATTGGTCTCAGTGTTGATTTAAAAGTGACGAGTAAGAAGTTAATATTATTGTATACATCCACTGGGGAAATTCCCTGACTTTTTACTATTTAATACCTTCAACATCCACCCATGAGAAAACCTACTTTTTTGACAAGGAGGAATGTAAACTGTCAGTATGGTAAGAACAATTTTCCTTATGATGTTAAAATAATTCTAATCTGCTTTGCTCTTATGTTTACTTCAAAAGATCTAAGCTATCTTCTCTGCTTTGTGCAAAACTTCCAATTGAAATGATCTTATAACAAAATCCCAGATTTGAAAATTTTAAAATAAAGATAAATTCAGATCTAGAGACATTCAGTATTCTGAGATTCCTAGGAACCTTAGTCTTATTTGTCTGGATCTCTTAATGACTGAAACCTACCTTTCTCTCACTATGGATCTGCAGATCCTCTAAGCCAAGAGTTAAGTCTTTATTGACTGATTTACATACCCAAAAAGGAACCTCAAAAAGTCCAGCCATGATGTAGATAAAATTTGTCATCTTGCTGCTCCTGCTCTATATTTTATCTTCATTCTGACAAGGTGGAGACTGATGGCTGCAGATGAAGAGCTAGCAAACAAGAGATGTAGACATTTAAGACCTGAATGACTCTATCCAATAGGACACAGAAATTAATATAATACGTAACATTACTATTATAAGTAGTAGAGAAAAAAAAACAGGAAAAATGAGTAGAACATTTTCCTCTTGTAACACAATGTTTAGGAGGATTTGAAATTTTCTCATAGAAAATTAAGAAGTGAAAAGTGCGAGTGACTGGATTTGTGCATTGTAACACAACATAATATAACTTGGGAAACTCCTATAAAAATAATAACATTTCTATTTTAAAAAATACAGTATGTGTATTTCTGTCCTTCACAGAATCAGTATCAAAAGTGATCTTTGTGTGATGCTGATGTTCAATACTGTGCCTTTTAATTACTTTACATTTGTCCTACCCATGACTACCAATTTGTCACAAATATCCATGCCTAATGTTGGATTTTATTTTTTTTTTTTTAACAAACACCATTGAAATATTCTCCTGATATTAACATGATTCTGACTTTCTTCTTACATTATATTCAATATTAATCCCAGGATAACTTCTAGAAAAACTCCAGTACATAAAGATTACTATTTCACTATGATTTTTACCTTACAGAAGAATACCTTTGTTTGGTTGGTTGGTTTTGGGTTTGTGTGAGTGTTTGGTTTGGTTTGTTGGTTTTGGGGTTTTTGTTGTACAGCAAAGGGCCTGTTCTCTCAGAATGAACGGCAATATGAGAATTCTCAGCTATATCACATTTCCCACAATGCTTTCGATATCATGAAATTCTACAGAGCTTATTCAGTGCAGTATGTTTTATGACAAGGCTTTGCTCAATTACAGTCATAAGACAAAGTGCTAAAAATTATTGTACAGATTGCTGCTGGGATTAGTGGTTGTTTTGCCTTTTTTAATTACGAAATATATTGTGACTGGCCAATAAAAAAAAGGTTGCTGCAATTCAGGTAGCTAACCTTCTTTTGTTGCTTACAATTAAAAAAAATAACCAAACACTTTCAAAGGGAAAAAAAATCTTTTTTTTCCAAGGAAATTATACTTATAAAATTAACTGGAAGCTTTTTCTATAAAAATTACAAAATGTTTAGAAGCTGCACTTTTCTTACAAATTAATTCCATGGAAAATTCCAGAATGAATCTCATTTTTCTTGGCATCATTATTCTTCAACTTTACTTTCCATTTTCTATGCCTTCAGTTTCCACTTATCACTATTTTCAGTAGAGTACATTCAATCTTATTATTCCCTTTTCACCTAGCTCTTACTACTTGTCTACTACAAAACCCCTTTTGATAAATAATCTCCCACAGGTGGTCCAATCTTTTCTGTTTGCTGCCTATAAAGCGCCAGGTAGAACTGAAGAAAAGCAAAATTTTTTGTGCAAGAACACTTCTTTTACACCTGGGAATATCATCCACATCATCTCTGTGATAATGGGTGCTTTGAAAATTCCCTGAAAATTAGCTAATTTATTTTTCTGAACACTTCCCTGAAAAAATAATCTTGCTATATCAGTTATTTAAGTTCTTTTTGCACCTCTACATGAAAATGTCATACTTTTTATGGCTCTTTTTTCAACTTACTGATACAAAGTTGATTTTTCATTGAAACGTCTTTAGCAGATTAATTCTGGTGTTTTACAGAAAATTCTTACACCAAGGTGCTTTCTATACCCTATGACTTGTTCTACTTTGTAGAATTACTACCCTACAAGAAACAGTGGGGATCTTTTTCTTATTTGCTTTCTGATCCATCCCTTGTAATATTTACTTACTGTGACACACACAGTTCCTGCTAAGATAAAATTTAGACAAAGAATTAAAATGTCTTTATGGGTCTTCTACAGGAGGAAAATATTTTGTCTGAAATACTGAGTACATTAACATTGCATCACATTTCCTGTCTCTTCCACACCATCCTTTTCATTTAGCCTTCAATATTGGGTCATACCATGTATCATTTTTACTCTCTATGGCTGAATTTTTCCATCTCACTCTAGCTTCCTTACCTTCAGTATGATTCTCATGTTTCTTTCTCCTCTTACCATTGCATAGTCCTCCTATAACCTTGACTTCTGCACTGTACATCATTCTTAATGTCTTTCTACTTAACAATTGTGTCTACTGCTCTACGTTTCTCTCTTGGTACCACTAAATCTTCCAACAAACTACAAGGTTAGATACATGAGCAACATCCATTATTTTAAGCTCAGTCTTATCTTACTAAATATGATCTTTTTATCTCATATGCCTAGTCATCTTCCTTGTTAATCTGTTATCTTGAACCAACACTGTTGTTTTAATTATCTGATTACTGGGGGGGGGGGGGGGGGGGGGTGGGGGGCGCGGGAGGGAGGAAGGGGAGGAGGAGGGAGAAAGGGGCAGGGTCAAGGCAGGAATCACAGACACAAAGAAGAATGTCGTGGAAATATTTTTTAAAATTTGATTTTCAGTCAAATGCAATGTTCTCATCTGAACCTGAATTATTCCTTGCTACAAATATTGGCCCAGAGATGTTTTGCTCATCATGGTTTACCCTAGTGATCTCTTTCTATTTTTCTAATGTTAAATATCCCTTCCCTCACTTCTGTTTTATGGGAAGATTCTTCTCTCTGTCCCTTTTACATGTTTCTGCTCTTGCTGAGTTGCATGTCAACCAAGGCAGATGTTCTAGTTTCATTTGACAAACCCCTGATATTTCCATTTTCTTGTCTGGATATCTTTGGAGATAAGGAATTGTTAAAATACCTGATGAATTTTGATATTTGTTATAACTTCATTCCATTTAACTTCTAGAATTTTGCTTAGGCATTTGCTTTCAAAGACACTTAGATACCTGTCTAAAACATTTCTGGATTTCAAGCTTTCACATTCATATATTAAAGTGAAAATAATGTTTCAATGGAAAAATTGTATATAAACAATATATATTCAACAAATGAGACAATATATAATTTGTATAATATGAAGATGGCAAAGTGTTGTATTTAGAACTCTGATCACAAACATTTTTACAGAAAGAAAACCAATTTAATTTACACAGCTCTACAGATGACTTCATAATGTAAACAAAGTCTCTCCTTACAGGCAAAAAAAAAAAAGTTGGCAAGTGACTTCTAATAAAGATGGGTGACAAATTTGACAATGTACTTAAGTCATTTTTAAATATTTTTATGAGTTTGTCAGTACTTTAGTAAGTTTTTTCCCAGTTTTCTCAATAGAAAATTAGTTAATGCAGTTACATAAACCTGAGGAGACCTAGGTTCAGTTCCCTTTTCTAAGGGAATTTGCACCAACACCTTGCCTAGAAGGCATTATGAGAAGCAAGTTCCTCCTCAAAAAGCTCTTCCATTTTTCATTAAATATCAAAATATTCCCTTCATCTTTGTTAAAGGATATTTTGTTGGTTGATTAATTTTTTTAAAGTAGAACAGCATGAACACTGAAAAAAAAGAGATCTTTCTTTCCCAGCGTACTTGATAATTTGATGATTTAGCTCTTTTATAGCGAGTACTCCTTTGATTTAGGTGCAGTTGGTCCTGCTTTAGGTTGAGAATATTGAAAAGAAGATCTCACATCTTTCTACCCTTTTTTGATGAGTATTCATTTCCCCTGAAGGCAAAGGTACAAATTGAACCAAATCCCCTGTAACCTTGGTGAATGACTCACTGGGCTGTGGTGAAATACCATGACTCATTTATGAACAAAATCCCATAATTTCCATTGTTTTTTTTGTAACTTTCCAGAAAGGAAGCACTTTGTTTTTATGTGAAGTGTTTCTTAAAACAGTAAATAAATTTTTACCTGACAGCATTTCCAATCTTTATTTTTTTTTCATTTTCAGCATCAACTGTCACTTACTGAAAAATTGACTATCTACTGCCCTGTCCCTAAGGATAACAGAGGGAGATTATTTATTTAAAAAAAAAGAAAGAAATTCTAACACCTGGAACTTAATCTTGACAGATTCAAATCTAAATGTGTCATAAATTGTTACCAGTGAACATAATTAACTATGAACATGAACTGCCAAAGGGTTGTTTATCTGTTGATACCTATCTATTAAGATTGGATGCCACTGTGCAAGACGTACCAGTTAAATGTAACATTTTATGGTCTAAGTAATACGGGAGGTTAGAATACCTGATCTAATAATCTCTTTGGTCTTATTGTATGTAATTTTATGTAACTGAGAAGATTTATTAGTCAGAACTGAGACTTTTTTCCTTAAACAACCATCCAAAATATTTCCAAAGATAAGAGTTGTGAGGATATTTGTGTTGTTTTCATCCAGGTACAATCTCACTGAAACTCAGACTGATCCCAGTGTGATTCCTGTCCATTGAAACCAAAGAGCTAAACTGAGAACTCTCTTTTATCAGAGGCTACTTCTGAGCAGTCTCAGATTCAGTACATCAGTCCCAGAATATCTACACGTCTTCTTCATATCATCTCAGTGTCAAACGATATCTGTTTTGCTGCTTTGTAACATAGAAGTAACTGATACCCAGGTGACATAAAAGGACAATATATGATGTATTTTTATAATAAATTACCTTTTCTTATTATAATCAAATTAAAAAGTCATTTATCCAGCTATTTACTCCAAATATAACTTGATTTTCTGAAGGACTTTGATCACGTGGGAAAATGTCAGAAATTGAGTGTTTTGAAAATGGAAATCTGAAATAAAATAGCAGCTCTTAGGTATTTCTATCTGTAGTGCTATGATTTACCGTTTCCTGTATAACAGTTTAATCCACGAATGCAGCAAGTCTAATGCAAGAATGTTCATATATAGAAAAGAGAACTATCATTTATCACTATTTTCACTGTTCATTTTGCCATTTTCAATTTTGCATACTTCTAGTTGTTATATTTTTAATCCCCAAAAATTTCAGATTTATTTATATATGAAGACATTTGTATTTATTTCATTGCTAGCAATGTTAACTTTTAGGTTCCCAATAATTTCTATGTTCTAGTTTCAATGTTCTAATCTTGAATATTTACTCCTAATCTTAATCTTGTGAGCACCTTCCATGTATTTAATAGAATCATAGGATCATCGAATCATAGAATACTTAGGGTTGGAAAGGACCTTAAGATCATCTAGTTCCAACCCCCCTGCTATGGCCAGGGACACCTCACACTAAACCATATCACCCAAGGCCTCGTCCAACCTGACCTTGAACACCACCAGGGATGGAGCATTCACAACCTCCCTGGGCAACCCATTCCAGTGCCTCACCACCCTAACAGGAAAGAATTTCCTCCTTATATCCAATCTAAACTTCCCCTGTTTAAGTTTTTACCCGTTACCCCTTGTCCTATCACTACAGTCCCTAATGAAGAGTCCCTCTCCAGCATCCCTATAGGCCCCCTTCAGATACTGGAAGGCTGCTATGAGGTCTCCACGCAGCCTTCTCTTCTCCAGGCCGAACAGCCCCAACTTCCTCATCCTGTCTTCATACGGGAGGTGCTCCAGCCCCCTGATCATCCTCGTGGCCCTCCTCTGGACTTGTTCCAACAGTTCCATGTCCTTTTTATGTTGAGGACACCAGAACTGCACACAATACTCCAGGTGAGGTCTCACAAGAGCAGAGTAGAGGGGCAGGATCACCTCCTTCGACCTGCTGGTCACGCTCCTTTTGATGCAGCCCAGGATACGGTTGGCTTTCTGGGCTGCAAGCGCACACTGCCTGCTCATGTTCATTTTCTCATCAACCAACACCCCCAAATCTTTCTCCACAGGGCTGCTCTGAATCTCTTCTCTGCCCAGCCTGTAGCTGTGCCTGGGATTGCTCCAACCCAGGTGTAGGACCTTGCACTTCATAAGGTTAAACTTCATAAGGCTGGCATCAGCCCACCTCACAAGCGTGTCAAGGTCCCTCTGGATGGCATTCCTTCCCTCCAGCGGATCAACCGAACCACACAGCTTGGTGTCATTGGCAAACTTGCTGAGGGTGCATTCAATCCCACTGTCCATGTCAGCGACAAAGATGTTGAATAAAACCGGTCCCAACACCGATCCCTGAGGGACACCACTCGTTGCTGGTCTCCAGCCAGATATTGAGCCATTGAATACAACTCTTCGCATGGGGCCATCCAGCCAGTTCCTTATCCACAGAGTGGTCCATCCATCAAATTGGTACCCCTCCAATTTAGAGACAAGGATGTCATGTGGGACAGTGTTGAATGCTTTGCACATGTCCAGGTAGATGACATCAATTGCTCTACCCCTGTCCATCAGTCCCGTAGCCCCATCATAGAAGGCAACCAAATTGGTCAGGCAGGATTTCCCCTTAGTGAAGCCATGCTGGCTGTCCCCAAGCACCTTGTTGATTTTCATGTGCCTTAGCATGCCTTCCAGGAGAAACTGCTCCAAGATTTTGCCAGGCACAGAGGTGAGACTGACTGGTCTGTAATTCCCCGGGTCATCCATTTTCCCCTTCTTGAAAATGGGGGTTATATTTCCCTTTTTCCAGTCATCGGGAACTTCACCTGACTGCCTTGATTATATGGTGGACTGTGGCTTAGCAACTTCACTCGCCAGCTCCTTCAGGACCCGCGGATGGATCTCATCAGGACCCATGGACTTGTGCATGTTCAGATTTTTAAGATGGTCTCGAACCAGATCCTCTCCTACAGTGGGCCCAAGGTCTTCATTCTCACAGTCCCTGCATCTGCCTTCCAAGACTTGGGTGGTGCAGTCAGAGCCTTTGCCAGTGAAGACCGAGGCAAAGAAGTCATTGAGAACCTCAGCCTTCTTCAAATCCAGTGTAGCCAGTTCTCCCGAGAGCTTCCTGAGGGGGCCTACGTTATCCCTTGTCTGTTTCTTGTAGCAGGTGTTCCTTGAATATCAACCAAGAGTCTTGGGCCCCCCTTCCCTCTAGGTCTGTATCCCATGGAACCTTCCTAAGCAGGTTCCTGAAGAATCCAAAGTCTGCTCCTCTGAAGTCCAGGGCAGTGAGCTTGCTGTACGCTCTTCTCACTGTCCTGAGGATCTCAAATTCGACCATCTCGTGATCGCTGCATCCAAGGCTGCCCTGGAGCATCACATTTCCAACGAGCCCTTCCCTGTTGGTGAGCACGAGGTCAAGCACGGCACCTCTCCTTGTCGGCTCCTCTATTACTTGCAGAAGGAAGTTGTCTTCCACACAATCGAGGAACCTCCTGGATTGCTTGGGCCGGGCCGTACCGTCCTTCCAACAGACATCAGGGTGGTTGAAGTCATCCATGAGAACAAGGGCCTGTGAGCCTGAGGCTTTTCCTATCTGTCTATAGAGTGCTTCATCCACAGGTTCTCCTTGATCAGGCGGTCTGTAACAGATCCCCACACTAATGTCTCTCATCACTGATTTCCCTTTAACCCTGACCCACAAACTCTCTGTGGGCTGCTCAGCTGTCCCCAGACAGAGTTCCATACTCTCCAGCCTATCCCTAACGTAAAGGGCAACTCCCCCTCCCCGCCTGCCAGGCCTGTCCTTCCTAAAGAGTCTGTAACCTTCCATTCCGACACTCCAGTCATAGGAGCCATCCCACCATGTTTCTGTGATGCCTATTATATCATACCCCTGTAGACGTGCACACATCTCTAATTCCTCTTGTTTGTTCCCCATGCTACGGGCATTTGTATAGAGGCATCTGAGCTGAGCTCCAACTGAAGCCAGCTCATTGGCTGGAGCGGTTGGGATATCCCTACATTGCTCCGAGCATTTATTATAGGTGCTGGCAACTGACTGGGTGTGTTGGAAGGGAATGATGCCCCCCTCCCCCAACACATCTAGTTTAAAGCCTCCTTGACCAGTCTGGCAAGCCTCCTACCAAAACTGCTCTTTCCCTTCTTTATCATCAGACCAGCTCCACCAGGCCCCATTAGACCTGGCCTACAAACTTGGGTCCCATGTTGAAGACACCCAAACCCCTGACTATGACACCACCCTTTTAACCATTTATTAACCTGGCTAATCCTCTTAGCTTTTCTTAGGTCCTCCCCTGTACCCTGGAGAATTGACCAAAAGACTATCTGAGCTATCTACATTAGGGGCAGTCTAACACTAGTACTCACAGGAGGTGGGAATTTCACACACACTTATTTGGGATTTTTTCTTTTTATTAGCATTAAAATGTTAATGGATCATATTTATACTACATTGAAATAGGATATTAATTTCTTCTCATTTTTTTTGTACTTCAAAATTAAAGGTATTGATGAGCCAAATGTTTTAGCTCTTGACTATTGGCCTCAATAATTATAATTAGGAATTTATGATAAGAATATACAGAATTTTGCAAAAAGGAAAACTTCTTCCAAACCATGTAACAGTTTTCTTCTGTGTAGTTAGCATATGCATGCCTGCACAAAGATGGTTAGTTTAATATAACCACAGTTTATCTTCCTATGAAATTCAGCCACTCTCAGCTGCTACGATCATTGGAAACATCCCTGAAACTGCAATGAAAACAACAAGTTTATTTTCTTTTCCAGGACATTCTTATGCTGTACAGCCAGGCATTTACTTGTTCTGTTTTTTTAAAGAACTGAAGTGGAAGTGAACTTCTTCTTAAAATGAAATGTGTATGCACACAAATGGAACAGAATTTGTATGTGGAAATAATTTTCACTGCTGTAAGCTTAAATGCTCAGTCAAGAAATATACATTGGGAGTACTAAGTGATCTGCCATGCTACTGTCACCAAAATGCCAGCACTGTCAAGGCAGGTGATTTTCCATGTGGCCTGTCTTCTCAATATGTTTCTTCTGTTGTTCTAAACTTCTTGTTGTCATCCCACCAGCTGTCAGTTACAGGTCTGAGTTTTCACTGGAGACATTGTTCCCTTCTTCCCTGGCAGTTCGCATATCTCTGCCACTCTAAGTAATCTGAAAGAAGTGCCAGGCACCATCCCCAAGGACTGAAAGCTGAAATCTGACGATCTTGCTGGAGAGCCTCTACAGCACTGCCATTTCCTCTGGGACAATGGCTTAGTGCTGGGCCAGTCTCCCTTTCGCTCTCCCCCTTCATCAGAGCATTGCAGCACCAGCACAGAGACAGAAGGGAGAGGCGATTAGGATTCACTGTATCTTACCTCTTTTGCCATGCCCATCCTGATGACACTTTCTGTCTCCTATATGCAGTCACTTGTATGAAGGGCTGAGAAAGAAGTGTAAAGCATAAAACTACTCAAGCAAGGTTACAGACATATGCATGTTGCCAGCAGAAAAAACTGTGTGTAACCTTCCAGGTCCTATGACAATACTCAAATAATCAATGAGACTATCCTGTGATTTACATTGTTTTATAAGACATATTCCGTTCTCTTAAATAACCAAGGAATATGAAAACCTTAAGTAGCAGTACTGTAATCTGCGCAGAGCAATTCTTAAGAAAATCCTTTAGCTCAAGTTTAGAAAAATCATTTAAGTGTATCAGAGTTTGTTTCAACATTTCTGCAGTTAATCAGCCTTTGGCTTCTCCATCTAATGTGGTAGCAAGGATATCTGATATTGCCAGTGGGGCAATGATGTTTGCAGTGATGATATTTGTCCAGGGGGATCTGGATAGACCCCAGCTGCTTACTCAATATAGCTTTCTCCACTGCCACCAAGTACTAACTTTCATTCCCTGAAGATTTCAAAATACTAACATAACAGTGGATTTTACACATGCTTAATAGCCTTATGCTCAGTTCAGCCTACAATACAGCAACTTCCTTAAATAATATCTGATTTGCTGGGTTTTAATAAATAACAGGTATAAATGGTTACTATAAATAATAACACTGATTAGCCTGTGTAATCAAACTCTTCACCTGCTGTGAGACACACCACATTTATGCAGATCAGCTGTAGGCTTTTCATCCATGAAATTATAGAATGTATAATGTGATGGGCCATGATATATTTAGTGTACTATAATTGGTTATTTATAAAAGAGCTATCAACAGCCCACTTTAAATAAATTCAGAAATCACCGCAGGGCATTTCAAAATGAATATTTTATATGACAATTCTAAAAGATTATGAGCATTTCTTTGAACAGTAAAATTAATGGCTGTTTTGCTGTTTAAAGTCATCCTGTATAGATTCAGGATAATGGCATATAAACTGTAATTACTGTATTTGTGTTTTAATTAGGAATATAATCATCTACCTCTCATGCTGCAGTTTTCTGAAATTAATATTGGGGGGGCAATTTTAAATGGTCTGTTTACTAATAGAATGGGTATAAGAAAGAATGAATTAAGCAGTAGATGCATAATTTGCAGCTCAGTTCTAACAAGAGAAATTCTGCAGGGTCATCTTGCCTATCGCATTTTGAGAAACAGTAGCTGATCTTCACCCTTTCCTGTAAATAAGGTCTAATGACAACCAAAGGGGTCAGCTTTGCCTACCTCCTTACATTTATCACCAGCCTGCAGCGTGTCTCCACAAAGATAACAAGTTCTGTCCTGTAGGCAGCAATGCTACACTTGGAAGAGGAAGGTATGAAAGGGGAGAAAACAGAGAAATCTAAAGCTTACAAAACCCTTACTGATGTGAAGGCTAGTTAGGCTTCTATTCACTTTGACAGACTGAGAGATTAATAGATAGATGGAAAAGCAATTACATACTTCTAGTGACTGTCAACGCCTATTTCATATCTTACAGAGTACTGCTATTAATAAACATGTTGATCTATGGAACAACATATCAAAATCACCCTTCAGGGCCATGGTTTTGGTTTTACCTGCACCTGTGTTTATGTGATTTACAAATAAAGCTTGAAGGAAAGAAATGCCCAGAGCCTAAAGCTGTTGTGCTTTCTTTACCTGCAATAGAAAGTGAAACTGATTATGTGTTCAGCAAACATGTCACAATACAGAATTCCAAGTTTGGAAAAAAATATATCTGATATTTTATTACTTTCATGGCTTGATATTCTAGTAGCCAATTGGTGTTCCGTTAAGATTTTCTACAGATGAGGCATTTATTGAGTCTCATGCAGTCGTGGATTCTCTGGTACCTAAGAAGGAATTAGTTCACATGGCAGCATTTCTCTTGAAAGGAACATTAGTAGGGCCTCTCCTGTCTACCAAGTCACATATTTCAATGGAAGTGAGAGATACCACTGACAGTAAGATCATACACCCTATCTATCAAATGTGGTTGAAACTGGCAGATTTGGCTGAAACTGCGGATATAAATGTTTAAAGGGGTGGAGAGACACAAGTAGAAATAAAATTTAAAAAAAAGGAAAAATAAAATAAAAATAAAGTGATTTTTGTTTTACCAAAACTGGCTCACGTGTCCAGCCTATTTTTATTCAAGTGACCTTTTCAGATGCATTTCCTGCCTATGCTTACATGCTGTCCATGTGATTTCATTAATGCATGTAAAATGTATTTGTTTCCTTTTTAATATTAAATAGAGTTATACCCTTACAGTATACAGGAACAACAGCTAAGATATACAGGTGACAGAAGAAAAACTCTTCACTGGTGTGTCTTGAACCAATTTCCCATTGTTTCTAGCTTTACAGTGCAGGGAAATCTGCAGTCACTAGACCATCATGAATGATGCAAATTTTCACAGTGAACTGTATCAAAGCTGTTTTGCACAGATGTTTCTATAATTGTGATGCATTGGGGAAATTTACTCTTCAGTGTCCCACAAATACATATTTCCACCTGTGCAGTGGTCTAGTAGGGCAGCTGTGTCTATAACATAAAAAATGTAGTTAAGATGACTGGCACAAAACCAGCTAAAGATGATTTCTTAGAATTGTCTGTGTACGTATTCCTGTAACCATATTCCTTTGTTTTTGCAGCTGGATTTCTGGCTTTTCTTCCAGGGAGAAAGAAAAACAATTCGCAGGCTAATGGGAAGTTTTAATTAGTTACATAAAAGGGGAAAACATGCATTTTAACCCATTATTTTATGGGTTTATTTATTATTTCTTTTATATTAAGAATAGAAAGGAAGTCAGCATAGACCTCACTACGGACGACACCCTCACCCTAACACACATATTCTAAGTTTGCTAAACAGTCTTAAATTAAATATGTGTGTGGTGTAAGCAGTGTCTTCATGAGATGTCTTCTAAAAGGCACCTGAAATAAGAGCACTCAGGAAAGTGCTTTTAATCCTGGTTGGCATCATTAACTCTTGAGTCTCTGATTCCTCACAAAATAATCATCTTTCAGTACTTGTAGTCATGAAAAAAAAAAAAAATTCTAGCTATTTCTCTGTTCCAAAGCATTTTTTTCCAGTTCAAAACATGGGCACCTTTGAATACTAAAGCAGGGAGAGTTCAGCAACCACTGTACTAAACAAGAGACGTTTTTAAGTGGGCTGAAGAAAATAATGTGGGAGAGTCAGGATTTAATCCTCTCTTTGATCAAGAAGAAATGTGCTGTTCTTCACACAATCCTAATTGCAATCTACTTGAGGGCATATTTGTGGTTTTAAACATAAAAGAGAAAAGCACAAAACAATAAAACCACTCTTACAGTTCATACTAAACCATATCGTTTAAACCAATGGCAAGCTGCAAAGGGGAGTTGGAAAATACACAGAGCTACAGCTATCCTAGCAACATCAGAGCAGTGATACCTTACATCTGAAAGTATTTGCCCTTCCTCTAGCAATTAGTATTAGAAAACCATACTAAGATTAGAAAAATGAGGATTTGTAGCATATCAATAATTGATAAAATAATTTTCGATTGTTTTTGGTGTTTTTTAATTGTCTGTTCAACTCTTTAAAATGAATTATTTTACTATCATGCTGACAACCCTACTATCTTAATCTCGTAAATTTTACTAATCTCTCTGAATCAGTATTCAAAGGCCACATTTTTATCATAGGTCCACTGTAAATATTAGGATCTCTGATTCTCCCAGATGAATCTGTTTTACAGTAGTGTCACTCCACTGCTTGCCAAGCAATGAGTTATGATTTACAGCGATGTAGGTGTTGAAAAAACTCATGCCTTAATAAAGTAGTAAAGATTAATCAGAATGTGTGGAAATTTATAGACTAAGAGACCATGGAAACAACTGACTGATAGAGAAGTAAAAAAAGTTAATAAATATATAATAGTGAGAAGGACAGGATAAAGAAGAATTTAGTTTTAAGAGCTGTCTCTTCATTACTTCCATCTTGGGGATTACTTTTATTCTGTTTTCATGGTCCTTGTAAATCAGCACTAATGTTGCTCAGGCACTACTATACTGGCTGCCAAGAAGACATACAATCAATAACTCCCAGGTTAAAGTCCTGACCAGCAAACAGAGGAATTTTTCTGGGATGGATTATCCAGGCACTCTTTGCCATCCCACAACTGCCTTTGGCTGGCATTGCCCAGGTGCCTGATCACTCTCAGCTTGGTGAAAAGAGGTATGTTACTGCACAGCTCCTCTCCATCAATGGCACAGATGAATCCTCACCTGTTAAGCTCCTACTAATCAAAGTCACCCCTCCCAGGATGCAGCTGAATCATCTACCTTGTAGTTCAGCAAGGGTTTTGACATTATCACTGTAAAATCTTTACAGAGACGCTGCAGGGGCTGGAGGAGAATGTGAGGGGGATTGAAAACTGGCTGAGATCTCTGGGCCCACAAAGTGGTAATTGGTGGCATGAAGTCTAGTTGGAGGCCAGTGGTGTACCACAGGGCTCGATGCTGGGTGCAATCCTATTTTATACCTTCATTAATGATGGGGCAGAGAGAATCCTCAGTCAGTTTGCCAATTACGCCAAACTGTGAGGAGTGGCTGCTACACCAAAGGGTTGCCATCCAGAGAGACCTTGACCGGCTGGAGAAGTGGACTTGCACGAGCCTCATGAAGTTCAACAAGGGAAAGTGCAAAAATCTGCACCTGAGAAAAATGCACCAGCTGGCTGGGGCCAATCAGCTGAAAGCAGATTGGCTGAAAAGGACTTGAGGGTCCTGATGTACACCAACTTGAACATGAGACAGTAGTGAGCCCTTGCTGCAAAGAAGTCTAATGGTGTCCTGGGCTGCATCAGGAGGAGTGCTGCCCGATGGTTGAAGGAGGTGATCCTTCCCCTCTAATCAGCATTGGTAAGGCCACATCTGAAGTACTGTCTCCAGTTCTGGACTCCTCAGAACAAGAGAGACATAGACATACCGGGCAGAGTACACCAAAAAGCCACCAATATTATTATGGGACTGTAAGCTCTCATACAAGGAGAGGCTGAGGCAGCTAGGACTGTTCAACCTGGAGAAGAGAAGACTCAGGGAGGATCTCACCAATATATATAAGTATCTGAAGGATTTAAAATCATGACAAAGGTGTAAAGAAGTTTCTTTTCAGTGATGCTGAGTGACATGACAAGAGGCAATGAGTACAGACTGAAACACAGGAGGTTCCCTCTGAGCATCAGAAAATGTTTTTTTCACTGTGATGGTGACTTAGCACTGGCACAGATGACCCAGAGAGCTTGTGGAGTCACCCTTCTTGGAGATATTCAAAAGCCATCTGGACATGGTGCTGAGCAGCCCACCCTAGGTGACTCTACTTGAGCAGAGGGGTTGGACCTGATGACTTTCAGACATCCCTTTCAGCCTCAACCATTCTGTGACTCTGTGATCCCAGAGACAATCTCAATAGTGTCTCACTAACATATTTTTGCAACCTGGAAGGGAAACATATTCACTAAGTTGACACATTTAAAAAAATTTCCTTGAAAGACCCTATCTTTTGGCCCTGAATTCCTAGTCACCCACCTCAAAAAGGATTAATGTAACATTTGCTATGAAATATATACATTTCTTTCTTCAAAACATATTCCTTTGCCAAGTAGTACAGCATTATTATGTCTGAGAAAATAATCTATCCCATACTTACTCTGTCCTTAAAATTCTCCTTTCTGTCAAGGAAATTTAACCCTGTGTCAAAGAAAACACAAAAACCATGTACCTTTTTTCTTTTTCCAATTCACTTACAATTTCAAGACTGTAAATTAGTTGTGATGGTGCACTGCTGTTTGTATAGTCCTCTGCCATATATCAGCCTGTATGAATGTCTGTACTGTCTGGAGCTGATCAGACACAGGAAGTATAGGCAAGCTCCTTTTTATTGTATTGACAGAAAATCAGTTTGTTGTTGGCAACTTCAGCAACATCTTTGCAACTCCCAGAATGCTTAAAAACTGAGGAAGTGCTCTATCACAAACATTAATATACCCAGTTAATTATGTCACACTTGTTATGAAGCAATTATTTTGCTTTCTGGCAATAATACAATGATTCTAAAATTAAAAATGAAAATCAAACAATTTGTTTGTGAAAATGATGATGAATAAAATCAACTGAATACTGTGAGCAGCATTTTTTGAGTGCCGTAAGTTTTTCTCTATCCTCTTTTTCTTCTTCATATGCATACAGCATACTTGTAAGGAAAAGCAGGCAGTGTTCTTAGACTGTTAAAGACACCATCAATCATTGTCTTGCTTGTTAATGCTTCAATTACTCTGGAAAAATACTGTCGTTTTCATGGCTACAGTCTGATGCATGGAAAATCCCACCCACTCTCTCCCCAGACAGTAATGTTTGCATATAAGAATCGTAGGCAGTGTTGGCAGGATGATGAACCATTAATAAACCTTTCTTTGTGCCTCTCAAGTATTTGCAAAGTGTACTGTATGACAGTCAAGATCTTTATCAGATTAACTTCATGCTTTGTCTCTTTATACTTTCTTCATTGCTTTTTCCTCTTCCACCTTTTCTACATTGCATATTATACTTGATGCTACAGTAGGTATCCTTGTAGCTTTTCCACTGTAAGTTGTATAAGACATGAGTAGTAGAGCCATTTGGTAAGACGTGGGACTGATACTGATCACTTGGCTACGTGCAAATTATATCCAGTATGCTACTGTCCAGGACTGTCAGAACCTACAACACTACTGAGGGTTTCAGGTAGTATGAAGACACCTACATGCATGAGAGGAGAAAAGAAAACATTTTGATGTAAAGGAAAAAGTCAACATACTTATTCCAAAGAAAAATTGAGCCAAAAGGTTTTCAAAGTGGAGAAGTGGAAATGGAAGGGCAATGGCTGAGGGGAAAAAGAAAGAGAGAAGAATAAGAAGAAAGGAAAAGGAGAAAGGAAAAGGAGAAAGGGAAAGGAAATGGAAATGGAAAGGAGAAGGGAAAGGGAAGGGGAAGGGGAAGGGAAGAAGGGAAGGGAAGGGAAGGGGGAAGGGAAGGGAAGGGGGAAGGGAAGGGAAGGGAAGGGAAGGGAAGGGAAGGGAGGGGAAGGGAGGGAAGGGAAGGGAAGGGAGAGGGAAAGGGAGAGGGAGGGAAGGGAGGGAGAGGGAAAGGGGAGGGAGGGAAAGGGAAAGGGAAAGGGAAAGGGAAAGGGAAAGGGAATGGGATGGAAGGGTGGGAAAGGGTAGGAAAGGGAAGGGGAAAGGGAAGGGGAAAGGGAAGGGGAAAGGTAAATGGAAAGGGAAAGGAAAGGGAAAGGGAAAGGGAAAGGAAAGGAAAGCTGGAGAGTAATGGAGGGAGGGAGAAGGATGGCTGGATGGAAAGGGAGCAGGAAAGGGATTGGGGTGAGGGGGAGGGAAGGGAAAAAGCCAGACTAAAATTTAACAATAGTAACAACTTGGTGAGAAATGTAAATAGAACACAATCAATTGCAGATTATGTTATAGAGCTACATTCTCTATGCTCTGTCTTTATGTACTTTTTTTGTAGGTTGTGCAGTTTTGTAGGTTGTGCAGTATCTTCCTTCTTTATGTTCAGTAATTCATTCCATTAGATCTTGATTTTAGGCAGGTCTTAAGCCCTTTGCAGCAATAACCGTTGCACATTAGCACAGTATGCGATCGAATGAAGATTTGATTCTCAGCAAGAAACTGAGATGACACTTTCTTTCAATAAATAATCATTAAATGTTATTTACACTAGTGGGTTCCTGCACCATTCACTCGGTTGTTCATTTCCTGTAATATATGGCTTCCTTATCTGTCCATGTGTTTACTACTGCAGTTGTCAGATTTTTGACCATTTATTTGTTCATTCTAGATACCTGTGTACCAGACTTGTATTCCTAGCTGAAATTCACATCTTTGGTGGTTATGTTATTTACAATACAGAAGAAAATATTTTTGCTGCCAACTGTCCAAACTGGCCTATTCATCTGTGGTGGGTTGACCCTGGTTTTATGCCAGGTGCCCACCAAAACTGTTCTATCACTCCCTTCCTCAAATGGACAGGGCACAGAGATAACAAAAGGCTTGTGGGTTAAGGGACAGGGAAAGATCACTCACCAATTACCATCATGGACGAAATAAACTCACCTTGGGGAAAGTAGTTTAATTTATTACCAATCAAATCAGAAAATCAGAGGAGGATAATGAGAAATAAAATAAAATCTTAAAAACACCTTCTCCCACCACTCCTTCTTCCCTGGTTTAACTTTACTCACAAACCTCTACCTTCTCCTGGCCAGTGGTGCAGGAGGACAGGGAAGGGGGGGGGGAGCTCAGTTCCTCACATGTTATTTCTGCAGCTCCTTCCTCCTCAAGGGAAGACTCCTCGCACTTTTCCCCTGATCCAGTGTGGATCCCATCCTTCAGGAGCAGACTGCTCCATTGTGGGTCCCTCCATGGGTGCAGTCCTTCAGGAACAGATTGTTCCAATGTGGGTCCCTTCCATGGATGCAGCCCTTCAGGTACAGACTGTTCCAGTGTGGGTCTCTTCCATTGGGTTCATCCTTCAGGACCAAACTGCTCCAGTGTGGATACCCTTCAAGGTCACCAGTTCTGCAGCAAACCTCCTCCACTGTGGGCTTCTCTTTCCATGGGTCCAGACATCCTGCTAGGAGCCTGCTCCAGCCCGGGCTTTCGCAGGGTCACAGATTTCTTCAGGCATCCTCCTGCTCAGGCATGGTCCTCCATGGGCTGCAGATGAGTATCTGCTCCAGCATGGACTTCCATAGGCTACAGGGGGACAGCCTGCCTCACCATGGTCTGCACAGCAGGGAATCTCTGCTCAGGGGCCTGGAGCACCTCCTTCTCCTTCGTCTTCACAGACCACGGTGTCTGCAGAGCTGTTGATCTCACATTTTCCCACTCTTCCTTTCAGCTGCAATTCCTCCTGCTCAGTAACATTTCCTCCTTCTTAAGCATGTTATCCCAGAGATGTTACCACCACCACTAATGGGCTTGGATTTGGCCAGCGATGGGTCTGTCTTGTAGCCGTCTGGCATTGGCCCTTTTGGACACAGGAGAAGCTTCTAGCAGCTTCTCACAGAAGCCACCCCTGTAGCCTCCCCACCACCAAAACCTGGCCATGAAAACCCAGTACATTACCTGATATTTTCAGCTGTTATTCTGTGCCATCAGTGTTTTGATGTGTCCCCATGTGACCCTGGAGCAGACAAATTGCTATATTTTGTTGTGACTAACAAATACCATGGTTTCTATCAGCAAGTCTATACGATTAACTTAGTGCAGCCCCTTTTCCTACAGAGTCCTGGAACTATAGAACCTCTTCTCCCACTTCCCCACAACATGAACAGAGTAGCCCTTTACAACAACATGACTCCATACAGCACAATTATTTTAACTGTGCTGCTTTGTATGCTTTACATGCAGCAAAAGGGGACAGAGGAAATATCATATGTAAGCCAGATAAAAGTACGGTGTTAAGAATTGTACTCCCCACTTATCAGAAAATAAATAATAAGCCCAAAAGTCAGATGTTATGGTGTAATTTCTTCTGATATATTTTAGAAGAGCAACCAATTGGGAAGAAGTGCAAAAACCAACCTCAAAATCTCTCTTATTTTCTCCCTTTGCTCTCTTTGTCTTCTTATAACATGCTTACCTCTATTCTGCCGCTTTCACACTGGTACAGACACAGTCTGGGTCTATTTTACACATTCCATTTGAATTCAGGTGTAATAACACCTTGATTACTTTATGCATGCTGGTGTTCATCTCCGCTAGACTTTAAAAAAAAAAAAAGAAGACGGAGCATACTTGTTGCTTCATGGAAAGCATGAGGTTTCATCCTCATGATTATTTGGACAGACACCTTAGAGTCACACTGTGAACATCTCAACAAAAGCAATAGAAGAAATTATTACTGTAAATGTGATAGACTACTTCCTATAAGATTTCTCAGTTACTTTTATAGAGAGCTTATTTGTATATTTATATGCAAAATTCAGTGCTAGTCTTCTATTTAAAGCACAGTGTATCATATGTAAATATTATCATGGAAAACAGAAAACAACACCCATTTATTAATAGAAGCAATTCATCAATACACATGGCTTATATGCTACTGAATGCTGTGCAAGTCATATTTGGCTCCTCTCTAAATCAGTTTTAGTAAATCTAAACAGCTTAAGTAAATCTGTACTCAAATTCAATTTCTAAGTGAGCTTTTTGTCTGAGTCATATAGTCTCACTTGACCAGTGTCTTGGCACAAAACATTAGCTTGCTAGTTCCCACATATTCTCTGTTGAAAATAACAGGAATATTCAAAGAGAAGAGTCTTGTTTATTTGTGAGGCTGGCCAACGGTCACCCCACAGAGCTGTTTTTTGTCCTGTATGGGTGTGAGCTGGGTTTTATAACACCATTTCTTTTAGGAAGTATCTTCAGTCATACACATTATACATTTTTATTACCAGTACTGCCAGAAGAGCATTGCCATTACTGCTTTACCTTTCCAGATTTTCCTTCACCAATAAGACCACTCATCTACCCATGGGATTGTCCTGCTTTCCTATATCTTTAGCTGTAACAAGGATATGCAAAACAGCCAAACAGGGAGGGAGCACAGAAGTATTTATGATCTCTTTTTTTTTTCTTCTGGAGATGCACATACTGTACAAGATTAAAAAGAACACAGATAAGGAACTTGACAGATTGTTCATTTCTGCTGATTTATAGTAAGATGAGGCTGTGATGGTGCCAATGCTCTGTCATTTTGTTTAAATGATGGAAATACAGGGAATTTGTTTCAGTATTTAAGTCACTGCAAATCGAGTTAGCCTATGTAAAGGCATTTTACAGAAAAGGTTTCATGGTTGTTATTGTCATTTGGGCATGACAAAACAGTGTAATGATTTCACGTTCAAGTTTTTATAGGCTTCCCCTAGGGTGTAGACAATATATTTAAGAGCCACAGCTAGTCTTGCTGACAAAACTCGTATGGCTCTTTATCCCAATTTGCCTCTTCCACACTACAGAGGGAGTGACAGGAGTGGAAGCTAAAAGTTAAGTTGCAGTTACTCATTGCACTCTAATAACATTTCAGTTAATTAAATATTTACTAAACATTCTGGTCCCAAACCCCTTTTATACACAAGCTTTAGCAGGGGCAGGCAGCTCCAAGGAGCTGAACAGCTCATTAATTCAAACTCTTTTAGCCCAAGCACACAGTCTCTGGAGTCAGTGGCAAACCTGTATTCTGGGCAGGTTAATACCCACCTCATCATGTCCAGTTCCTAAAATTCGTACTGTGCCCTGGTGTACCAATATGGAGCAGACACCTCCAACAGGTCTACCCTCCCCCTCTCGAGGAAGTCAAAGCAAACTTCTGCATATATACATATGCCAGCTCGAAATGCCTGGATTTATGCGTTACAAGTCCAATAGTATGTAATGCTGTGAAAACAATGGCTGTATTAGTCACACACAGGGAGTCACAAATGAGTTAAACAGGTTCTCTAACCCAACACCAGGTTTATCAACTTGAGCACATTATTGTGCTTACATTGCCACCTTGCCTGTAGCATGGGGACTAGGCTGATGTCTCGTAGCCTTGCTAGCAGTTAGCTAGTTCAGTCGTATGGCATGGACATGCACAAAGTGTAGAAACTCCCTTGTAAAGAAACTGCAGATAATGTTTCACATACAAAACAGATGCAATTTTACACCCAAACACTTCAGCTCAGCCAGACACATCATCTTGCAGTGGCACATGACTACCTTTTCGATAGCAGAATGAACTGAGAACATACAGTGTTAAACACATTAGTTACAAAAGACTGGAATAAATGACCATGAATTTTAGTTGTTTTAACCATACCTCACATAGACTGTTCACAGGAAAAAAATCTCACACTTATTTTCTGGTGAAATACAACGACTTAGAAAGCAGACAAAAGAACAGCCTGAATAGCAGTTCTTTGATGGTGACCAGAGATTTGGACTACTAAATATATGAGTGGTGCCTAAAAAATTATATTTATTACATAGTCCACAAGCTTACCAGATAACAATAGTAATTACGTAGGAGCACATCTAGCATATAAATTATACTTACAAATAATAAATGTAACTGAAAACATATAATTTTCATAACATTTCTTTCACCCTCTCTAAGACATTTTTTAATCTTTGCCTATGCTTAAATATTTGTTCTCCTACTCAGCTGAAAGGAATATACGCTCTTCCTATTCTAAGTGAAATTTTGGTGATGGCTTGACTTCTTGAATGCAGATTTGGGAAGGGCTTTACCCACGCTTCCCACAAGCCCACTGATGACTGAAAAGGCCAATGTGGGATAGGCAAATCCGGTAGCAAAAAGCACAGTGAAAGGTCTCCTTGGGTGGTATAGATGAGGCATGATTCTTTCTATGTTGTCTTTTCTCCCCAAGACTAATTCTGCATATGTTCTCAAAGGAGGTAACAGCATTATGTATGGTGTGTCTCCAAGTCTCCTGATTAGAGGCCAAGGTGGACCACTGATGGTAGTCAATATGGCCAAGGCTAAGGTATTGTTTCAGGAAGTCCTTATATCTCCTCTTTGGGGTATTTCTCTTATTCAGCCAGTGGCGACTTCACCCTAAAACACAATCTTAGAGAGTAAGTGATCCTCCATCAGGGAGACTTGCCCTGCCCAGGGCAGCTGCAATTTCAGCAATACGGCCTTGATACTGGTGACCCCTGCCTGTTCAAGGACAGTAACATTTGACACATAGTCAGTCCAATGAATGTTTAGAGTTGTACAGAGGTAGCTCTGATGGAAGTGTTTGAGGAGTCGCAGATGATGGCGGTAGATAACCCATGATTCAGACCTATCTAAAAGAGTAGACAGTACAACAGCTCTGTAGACACTAACGTTTGTACTTTTCTTCAGGTGCTTATTGCACCAGACTCTTTTATGGAGTTTTCTGAAGCCTCTATATGCCTTTCCTGTTGTTCATCTCTTTGTTGATCATGGCATCTGAGGAAATAATGCTTCCCAGATAGCTGAACTGCTGAACTGACTTAAGCTCTGATTCACCAATGGTAATGTGGGGATGATGGCAATCTTCTTGTGGTGCAGGTTGGTAGAGAGCTACTGTCTTCTTCAACCTGACTTCCAGCCCAAAAACCTCAGCCACTTCCACAAAGCAAGATGTTAAGCACTGCAGAGCTGCTTCTGTGTGGGCAACAAGGGCAGCATCGTCAACAAAAAGCAGTTCACGGACAAGATGATTAGGGTCTTAGTGTGAGCCTTCAGTTGCCTTAGATTGAATAGGCTCCCATCAGTACAACATCAAATATAAATGCCATTTTGTTCCTTGATGTCTACCATAGTCCTTTGGAGCATCACGCTGAAGAAGATTGTGGAAAAAGTTGGTGGGAGAACGCAACCTTGTTTCACACCATTGGTTATTGGGAAGGGCTCAGAGATTGCATCGCCATATCTGACTTGGCCGCGCTGATCCTCATGTAACAGAATAAACATTTTGAGGAACTTGGGGGGACAATGTAATAGTTCCAAGATAAGCCACAGGCCTTTTCTACACACAGTGTCAAAAGCTTTGGTGAGGTCAATGAAAGTTACATAGAGCCCCTTATTCTGTTCTCTACACTTCTCTTGCAGTTGTCTGAGAACAAATACCATGTCTGTGGTACTTCTATTAGCTCTGAAACCACACTGACTTTCAGGTAGAAGTTGTTCTGCAATAGCGGGTACTAATCTGTTCAATAGTATTCTTGCAAGAATTTTTCCAGCAATGGAGAGCAGAGTTATATCTTGGTAGCTTGAGCCGTCTGACTGCACCTTTTTTCTTATACAGAGTTATGATTGCATCACGAAAATCAGATGGTAGTTTACCTTGTTCCCAACAGCGCACAACTGGCTTGTGAAATTTAGCATGAATTGCTTGGCCTCCATGCTTCCAGATTTCGAGTGAGATTCCATCGACCACAGCTGCCTTGCCAGTTTTCACCTGCTGTATAGCCTTAAGAGTCTGTCCCATGGTAGGGGCTATATCCAATTCATTTTTCACCAGATGTTGTAAAACGTGCTGGATTCCTGCGCCTTGGACTACACAGTTAGCACTAAAGAGTGTTTGAAAATGTTCAGACCAATGATTCAGGATGGAGATTTTATCTGTAAGAAGTGTTTGGCCATCTGCACTAAGTAAGGGGATTAGAACCTGAAATGTAGGTCCATACACTGTTTTCAGAGCCTCATAGAATCCTCTGTGGTCACCCAAATCTGTGCATAGTTGAATCTTTTCTGCTAGGTTGAGCCATCACTTGTTCTGGATGTGTTGAAGTTTCTTTTGGAGTTTACTGCATGCAAGACAAAAGGCTGCTTTTCTTACATGGCAAAGTGGCTGAGCGAGGTGTGCTTGATGGGCAGATCTCTTCTTTGTCAGCAATTCCTGGACCTCCTGGTTGTTATTGTCAAACTAGTCTTTGCTTTTCTTTAAGGAGATCCCAAAGAATTCTTCAAAGGACGGCAGGATGTTATTTTTAATATGTTGCCAAAGCGCTTCAGGAGAAGAGTCTGTAAGATGGTCTTCAAGCCTAGTTTGAAGGTTAGCCTGAAAGCTGTCCCACACTGCGGTTATTTGAAGATTATTAACATTAAGCTTCCTCCTTGGAATGCTGCCTTTCTTACATTTGTGCTTAAAGTGAAGGTTAAGTTTGCAAGATGGTGGTCTGTTTGACATTCTGCACTAGGCATCACTCGGGTGTGACAGATATCACGAAGGTTTCTCTGGCACACTAAGGCATAGTCATTAAGGTGCCAATGTTTAGATCATGGATGTATCCAGGTTGTCTTCAGGCTGTCTTTCTGCTGGAAAATAGTATTGGTGATGGTAAGCTGCTGCTCTGCACAAAACTCTAGCAACAGGTGTCCGTTATCATTGCAGCTACCAACACCATGCTTGCCTACAACTTCTTTCCAGGCTTCAGAGTTCTTACCTCCTTGGGCACTGAAGTCACCAAGGATTATGATCTTGTCTATAGGAACCTTTTGAGTGAGGAGACACAGATTGGTGTAGAATTTGTCTTTTTCTTCAGGGTCAGCTTGCAGAGTTGGAGCATATATGCTGAAAAGAACGACATGTTGCTTATCGTGTAGTGGAAGACGTAAGGAGATAATATGATTGGAATGACCTATCAGCAAATTTTCAAGTTTAGAGACGATGGAGTTTTTAATCATGAAGCCAGCTCAAGAAAGATGACTTTCAGTTTTGGATTTGCCTGACCACTAGAGCGTATAGCTGGCACCACGTTCTTTAAGGCTACCTTCCTCATAAAGGTGAACTTCACTGGGAGCAGCAATGTTGATGTCGAGTCGTGGGCACTTAGTGCAGAACGGCACTCAGGACACCCACTGTCCGCTGTATCGAGCATGGTTCTGATGTTCCAACATGCGAGTGTCAATCTGGACACACCTTTGGAGGCAGGTGTATGCCTTTGTCTCTTTGATTTTAATCGACCGCAACAGAAGAAGCCCGTCGCCCGCGGCTAGCCAACCAGGTGGAGGGGGAAATGAGCTGTGGTTAGGCCACCTTTTCTAGGCCTCTCTCCATCTGGAGCAAGCAGTGCCCTCCTTGAAAAAAAGCTGCTTGGTCATTCAGGGTGTTGTTGAACAAGACTGTCGTCTCCTGGGTCAATCTTGAGTGACAAATGTCCTGAACTGCCTGCATG
Source organism: Pezoporus wallicus (assembly GCF_028554395.1). Classification (NCBI taxonomy): domain Eukaryota; kingdom Metazoa; phylum Chordata; class Aves; order Psittaciformes; family Psittacidae; genus Pezoporus; species Pezoporus wallicus. Next base: position 5,856,704 of record NW_026635157.1, read on the forward strand.
CAGGGTTGGGTCTGTGACTTCCAGTGCACTTTATCATCTGCTGTTTCGTCCCTCACCTGTCACTACAGGGCTTTGCAAGTGTGAGTAAACCCTTCGGGCCTGCGCAGTGGATTTTTTAGGTGAGGCACAGTGTGCGCGGAACTGGCCTCACCCTTTACAGCTAATATTTATCTGCCAGGGCCTAGCGAGCTTGGACGGTGACAGCAAAGTCCTCAGGTCGTAGGTTTGGTATCCTTCTCTTAGATGGATGGCCTTACAGGGCTAAACAGACTCCATCTGCCCGGGTTTGAAGTTAGAGTTCTCCTTCTCCTAGGATGGTTGCCCAAAGGCAACCATGAGCACATCCTGCCCATGGACACACTTTGTCTGACCCTTCAGTTGAGACCTGTCTGGCATGGGAGACCCTACCGGAGGCATATGCCACCACAAGCGTAGCTCCCAACCTCACAAGGACATGCAAGCTCTTTCCCCATGACATGGGGGTGTCCGTGAAAGAAGAAAGAGGAAATTTTGGTAATAAAAAATAAAAATTAAAAATTAACAACAAAATAGATCTCCACCATTCCTTCATTTTTTTCTTATTCTCCTGGAATAAATTGCTTTAAAATTTTTAGTGTTCCTACAATACTTCTTGGATTAAAACTATTAAGTATGAAAATTTTAAAATGCTATGAAGCCCTACCATTTTTTCCTCAAACAAATAAAATGTCACATACTAGTTTCACATCGCCCAGTGGGCAGGCTTTACTTGTGGCTGGGTGTGGTTCAGTTGATACCCTGGAGGGAAGGAATGCCATCCAGAGGGACCTTGACACATTTGAGGGGTGGGCTAGTGCCAGCCTCATGAAGTTCAACTATGCAAAGTGCAAGGTCTTACACCTGGGTCGTGGCAATCCCAGGCACAGCTACAGGCTGGGCAGAGAAGTGATTCAGAGCGGCCCTGCAGAAAAGGACTTCAGGGAGCTGGTCAATGAGAAACTGAACATGAGCCAGCTTCAGCGTGCACTCGCAGCCCAGAAAGCCAACCGTATCCCGGGCTGCATCAAAAGGAGCATGATCAGCAGGTTGAAGGAGGTGATCCTGCCCTTCTACTCTGCTCTTGTGAGACCTCACTTGGAGTATTGTGTGCAGTTCTGGTGTCTTCAACATAAAAAGGACATGGAACTGTTGGAACAAGTCCAGAGGAGGGCCACAAGGATGATCAGGGGACTGGAGCACCTCCTGTGTAAAGACAGGCTGAGAGAGTTGGGACATTCTCAGAGCCTGGAGAAGAGAAGGCTGCGTGGAGACCTCATAGAAGCCATCTGAAAGGGGCCTGTAAGGATGCTTTGGGAGAGATTCTTCATTAAAGCAATAGGACAAGGGGTAATGATTTCAAACTTAAACAGGAGAAGCTAAGGTTAGATATAAGGAAGAAGTTCTTCACTGCGAGGGTGGAGAGGCACTAGAACAGGTTGCCCCAAAAAAATGGTAACTGCTTCATCCCTGGCAGTGTTCAAGGCCAGGTTGGACAGAGTGTGAGGTGTCCCTGCCCAAGGCAGGGTTTTGGAACTAGATCTTAAAGTCCTTTCCAACCCTAACTGTTCTGTGATTCTGTGATAATATGATGGTCAGTATGACCTGTAAAATTAAGTGGGGTATAGTCCAGTGGCTGATGGAAAGGCATTTTCTTCCAAATCTTGTCATTATTATTACCAGAGGTTGACACTGTTTCAGGTATCATGAGAATAAATGTCCAAGTTCTAAGTAGGAACAGACAATATTGTGCCACCTGAGAGATGCTCTACATAATCTTTGGTTTGCTGGTGGAAAGGAGCAGCAAAGAATATAAAATAAGGGCTTTTTCTGCAAAGAAATGGGACACCAGAGTCCTTGGGTACAATCTCACCATTGTTACAGGAAAAAAAAACTGAGTGATTTATAAGAAATTACACTTAAATCAAAGCTTTTCAACCATCCCCTACTTAGTTTTAGGTATGCATGCAGTATGGAAGCATATTGTTCATAAAATGCACGGTTTGCATTTTAATACCCAATAGCCACAATAATGCATTGAAACATGCACATTCAAGCTGTAACTTTCTCCAGATTTAAAACCACTTCTCACCTTAGTTCATTCTTGTATCATACTGTTCACTCAAACCTCCTTCCTACAGCAGCATATAAAGCAGTCTGGGACAGAAAATGTGGAAATCACTGACCATAAGCTCTGATAAACCAACCTCAAGTAAAGCATGTATCATCCACTGTTAACAGCAATTGCCCTCCATTTTCATCTCAAAACGTCTGTGTGTAATTAAATAAGATTGCCCTTTGAAGACAGAGCACCTTTAATACTACCTAAGAATCGGTTAACTGAAAACCCTCCTTTCATTGCCACATCACACACCTATCTGTGACCATTGCCGAGGTGTACATCTCCTTCTATGCTAGGTGAAAATGATTCTTTTCTTTGTTTGCTTAAAGTTGTCACAGAGTCTAAAGCTTTCTAAAGTACTTCAACCCTCAAATGATTTAGACTTCAGTAATGTTAAAAGGAAAGATCACAGGTTTCTTATTGGGGAAAGCTTGTCAGAATTGTTCAAGAGCACTTCTGCTCAGTCAGCACATCTGGACACTCAGTAATATTCCCAGACTACCAACAAAGTTAATGAATGGTATGTTTTGGCATTGAATTACAGTTGTATACCATTGTTATCCAAGCTAGGCCTCACAATGTGTACTTTCTTTATCCAAAGCATCTGTGTAAGTCTGAACAGCAGAACTGAGCTTGAAGTTTGGCCACACAGCACACAGTTCTTGCTTACATAGAACAGTCTCCTTAGACACGTCAGGAGTCCACACTCATGGTATGTTATGTAGGCTAACCTGAACTGCAACTCAAAGGAGCAGCAAATACACACTCTACCTGGCACAGTCAGCATCAGCTATTGTACATCAGCTGGAGGAGTCTTTTCAAGTAGAGGGCTGCTGCCTTACTCTTTTGCCTTTCACTAGTCACCCATCTGTCAATGGGGGCTGTGCCTTTAAACACCTTTAATCATTCCTATCATTCCTGCCTGGCAGCACTAAAGAAAAGCTGTTTTGCTGTGATCTTGTCAACAATGGTATAGGAATAAGAATTCTGAATTGGGTGCAAACTACTGATTAATCAAGAACACTTTCAGGAAGGGTCATCCTTTTATGGATGTTATGATGGACATGAAGAAACCCTTCTGCGCTCTAGACTAACAGGAAATTTCATCTACTGCTTTGTCTGATTTCAGATGAAAATATTATTCTTTGAGTCATCTCCTCTCCTAAGTCCTCTGAACATATAGGTGGACTGAAAGCAAAGCTGAATAAAGTGGTCCATGATAAGTATTAAAAAGACAATACCTTGTAAAACTGTAGAAATTCGGTTAAGTATTGGCATGTTGGTATGTCAGTATTTTTCCACACAACCTACTGTTTTCCAGCAGCTTCTGTACATAATTTTGAAATACTTGTCTTTAACATGGCAGCTGTAAATAACTACATCATATTCCATGGAGACTTTATACCTTAAATATATCACCAAATATTTATATGTTTGATTAACAATAGAGAAGTCTCACTACTGCCTGATGATTCATTTTTAAATGCACTCCTTAGGAAACCATATTTGCAAAAGTATGATTTCTTAAAGGTAGTTCAGTGGAAATGCAGCTTATATAATCAGGACATTAAATAGTAGAAAAATAAGTCATTTAATATGATCCATTGTGTTATGAAATATGATTTACTTTAATATGCAAAAGTCATATTCATTGAATGGAGTTTTAAATAGGCTACATTCTATTGTATTTTACCTTCAGGGACCCTGGGAGTTTATTCTTTCTAATGAGCTGTGTACTATTCACTTAGAAGCTTCATTTTTATTATTGTGTATAAGGCTTTTTTTTCTGCTTTAGCAAACAAATTCATTCTTTTCCTAGGCATTTTGTTAACTGCATGGGATTATATCTGAAATGCTCACAGTGTTTCTAATAGTTTGAAAAAGATATATAATGTTTTCAAGCAGACTATTTACATTAGTGATATCCTCCACTAGAACAGGATTGCCACTTCTGGCTCCATTTTTTGTTGCTGTTGTGATCCAAGTAGAGTTTATTTAGTGATACTAAAGAAAAAGAAAATCCCATTAACAATAATGAATCCTTGTTTAGGTAAATTCCAATGAAAAAGAAAAAAAAAATAGGGGGGGGGGTGTGTAATTCATCTTGGGTATTTTTTCCTCTAATGGAAAGTATTTTCAAAGGTAGAATTGCATTTATGCTGTCATTTAACCCTTGCAAGACACTCACAGAATGAAACTAAGGTATCTTAAACAACTGTTCTATATTAAGCTTATTTACAATTCAATGGATGGAAAAGGGTTTGGTAAACTTCAGTAGCCTTTAATTCTCGTTTTATCTATTCAGAACTATGTGTGCTGATATTTGTCAGGTTGCAAGATAAGGTCTTTTCATCTTCTGAAAGATGGAGTTTATATTTATTTGGAGCCACCTTCAAGGTTATCTTGTAATGGCAAAGTCCGTCACAGTTTGGATATATACAGTTCAGATACACACAGAGATACACAGTATACACACAGTTAAGATACAGACAAGTACCAAATCCTCTTCCACCACACAAAATCCTCAGTTCATTATCTTTTGCTTACTCTTTGCTATAGAGTTCACCACAGACATGACTTTCATCATGACATTTTGATCTCTTCTGCCACAAAAATTAAGAGGAATCAAATAAATGCCTTCCTGCAGTAATAGGGCTCAGACAAACTGGAGGCAGTATTTAGCAGTTGAACTTGATAATCTTAAAGGTCTTTTCCAACCTAATTGGTTTTCTGATTATATGATTTTGTCCCATAGCACATATTGAAGCCTTGGACCTGCTTGCAGTATTGTGATTCATACATGTAGGTGGATTTGGAAATCATCTGGAGAACATCATGGAAGAATACTCAATCTGGGGCTACTCAATACAAAACCATCGTCTCTTGCTTAAAAATTTCCTGGGCTACATGGCTTGAGGCTAGGAGAACATATAACAGAATGATTGCTGTCTGCTTACTCTGAGCTTCCACTGAGGCTGTTGCTCTGGATGGGTTTTTATTCAGGCTCAGTATTCACAATATCTTCACTCTCACATTATGAAAAAAGAAAAAAAAAAGAAAGAGGAAAAGAAAAAAAAAAGGCATGAAATTCAGAGTGACACTAATGCCTCACTGTTTGAAACTAATGAAGAACAAATACACAGCATTTTGGATGCTCTCAAACATTATAGTTAAATTCGAAATTAGGAACAGACTCTAATCTGTGGAAGTGTGAATTCCTCAGTATTGCTAAATGCTCATTGCTTTCTCCTGCTGTGTGCAAGGCCCTAAAACTGGTCATGCACACAGACTGCTCTCAGGTTGGGGCTCCTCCTCAGCTATACAGGAGAGAAGGCAGGAAAAATCCCTCAGATCTGGATAGAAGGAGATAAAGAGTCCTCACTGCCCTCTCTTGCTCACATCCTATGGAAAGAAAAGAAGTGAAAGTAATGCTGTACAAGGGTCCTGCTTAGGCTAGTAGGCTGGGAGAAGCTCTGCCCTGGAGATGAGCCAGGGAGATGGAGCAGAGAGGCAGCTGGCTGGATGCAGAAGTGCAGAAGAAAGTCACAGCCAGGAATTAAAGACCATAATAAAATTTTGGGGAAGGAAAGCACCTTGCTGCTTCACATGTATTTGAAAAGCAGAGAGTGGCTTCCTGGGACTGTTTCTTGGAATTGGAAGAGTAGTCACAGGATCTCATCTGCTTCTTTAGAGTACTGTTCCCACCCCTCATTGCCGACATGCAAATACCCCTCTCTTGAAGAGAAGCATTTAAAGCACTTGAACACTGATTTCTCCCACATGAGAGACATAATTTTTGAGGCAGTCATGGCACAGGACTGCAAACTAAAGAGTGATTTCTTTCTGTGTGAGCTTTTATATATATGCAGATCCATCAAATGTCCTTTATGACTTAAGGCAGCTCTTCTTACTATTATAGCGGTTTCTTTCTTCCATTTTTCCTTCACAGCCCTACCACTCCAGTTCCTATTCTAGCTGTTTGACTTTCATCATTTTCAGAATTATTGGGCAGCTATTTGTAAGCAGTTCTGAGGAAATCCAAAATTTTAGGAATATTACCCTGTCGTTATTTTGCAAATTCAGCTAATTTGCTCCACCTGTGATGAGTTCAGACCAAATTTGTAAATCCAAAAATAATAAATCAAAATGAATAAGACTTTTCTCTCCTCTCCTCTCCTTTTTCTTTTCCTTCCCTTCTTTTCCCTTCCCCTTTCTGTTTCCTTCCCTTCCCTTCCTTTTTTTTCTTGTTTTCCCAATGCAATGAGAAGTAATAGGATATAAAATGCAAACTCTCATTTCCAAACCCATAAGATAACCATGTACCTTCTGCTGTTGCTGATGTTCCTGCTGCCAGCACTGTCAGTAGCTCCAGTGCTTCTATAGCAACAACTGCTTCCCACTGTGCAATACTTGCAAGTAATGTAGGTGCATAAAACAGAAATATTTTAGTGAAGACTGCATGTTATACTTGAAACACAGCATTTGTCAGTAAAACCTCTTCTAATTATAATTCACTTGTATCTTTCCCAGACCATTCACCACACTTTGCTGGGCAATATCAGTTTGCAAGGAAATTTTAGGAGCAAAAAACCTCACCACCATAACACTAAATATAAGCAGCTCAAATACACAGAAATTGAGCATCCAGAAAAATCATCTCAAGTCGTTACTGCCACATAAGCATATGTATCAAAGCAGGGTGACCATTTTAAGCAAACACAAAGCAGCTGGAGCATTTCTAATTTGTTCAGGAATCTGCCTTTTTCCTTGGGTTATGCAGGGGGCATATTTCATCACTTTGGAGTCCTCAAGCTGCCAGAACAATAATCTATATCCCAAAACTCTCTTGGCCAATGTTTGGCTAATGTCTGTCATCTAGAAAAGAAGTCTAGGCAGGTATAGACAGAAACATACTCGACAGACCTTTTCCCGCTGTTAAAGATTACCTCAAATCATGAGAGAAACATGGGGCATAACAGGGTAACATAGGTTCATTATGCGTTTGGACACAGTAGCATGAATCATTTAGTCACGTCACTACCTGGGTTTTCCATCAGTATAACAACATCAAGAAAGGAGTGCATTTTATAGGAACATAAAGTTGAATCAAATAGTAATATTTACTGGGCTTGGACCACATCACGAACACAAACACTTGAGTCTAGCTGTTTTGCTTACTTTGCAAGGCTCTGTAAACTCCTGTAAATTGTAGCTTCCCCTACAAAGATCAATAAATGTGAAGATTTCACACAGCACTTCCAGAGCTACCAGCTGCTGCAGTATTCAGTGGGGATGTCACCAAGTGCTGCTAACAGGGAGGTAATTTAAAGCAACAAGTACAGTAAATTACTGAAATACAGTTCATAGCATGAAAAGGTCCCAGTTCCTGATGTTCTCAGATTTGTTTTGTGCTCAGGTTTACCCTGATACTGTATGTAATCACTGCCAGCAGCACTCATACACTTGTATACATTTAGTGGTCCAGCATAGTGTTCACTCTCTAAGTTTTGCTTATGTTCCTGGATTCCTATCCACATATACAAAATTAATACAAAAGTGCATGTAATAGAAAATCCTTCTAATTGAAAATTGAAATTCTTATGTTTATCACTTTTGAAAAAAAGGCTGAAAACTCAGATAAATATTTTAAACAGTGTGAAAGTGGCATCTTCCTGTTTATCTTTAGACAAATTTCATGCCACTTCTCAGTGTAGCAGCCTATTGAAAACCACATATCTGTTTTTTCTGATAGAGAGACAGTGTCAGACTCAAAACACTCAATCCCTCACGTACAATGAGCGAGAGGAAAAGGGCCAAATTTCTCCCTCTGGCCAATAGAGGGCAGCTTGCATCCTCCGAAAAAGGATCCATTCAGGGTAAGGGTACCCATTTGGCAAGGCACCTGCGAAAGCTCTTTTTATCACCAGTTCAGATTTTACCACCCCCTCTCATTGTCCTGAATCACTTCGCAAGAGAGAAGACACAGCCTACTCACCACTGCCTAGACCATACGCCTAACAAGAAGAAATGATGCATTCCTATGGTGAGAAGATTACCAAAGCACAGACTGGCTCATGAAGCAAAAGACAGAGACCTGGTTGTCATCAGGCTGTAGGAGGTCTTTGTTGCAGTATGTGGACTTTGTTGCTGTGACCAATCCTGGGCTTAGCCCTGGAGAACTGAGTAAAATCATAGATTTCCTATATAACCTGCAAGAATTTCAAAAGTGAATGAAACGCATATCTGCCTCAGAAGTAGTCATGGGGACTCAATTAAGATTCTTAAATTCTGGTTTGCAACCTACAGATTATATTGGCAGGTTGTGCAGAACATCCAGGCAAAGTGGAGGAAGCAGATCTTGTTAACCCAGACATTAAGCAAGATAGGGTGTTAACTGAGGCTTACATTTGACAGAAGTTATAAATCCTGTAGACAACTCACAACAAATGCAAGAAAGGGTAACACAAACTGTCTGCAACCATCAGTCTTCTAAGAAAATCTAATGAAAAGGACTGTTAGCTAAACTTCTCTGTCTTGGCACTGTTAACCCTTTTTGGCCCAAATCACTCTGCAGAGTGATTAAATACTGTAGATCCCAACTTTTGTTGGAGTCACCTGTCACCATGTGTGAAGAGACCACAGTTTATTAGCAGACAGGTCCACATATATTAAAGTTTGAGGGTTTAGTTCAGCTCTCAATTTTTCACCTTCTGTCCTGACACAGTTAAGTTTGCTTGAAATTTGTTTTCCAGCACAGTACTTCCAGGCTTTTCCTCCCACTGCTGCTCACAGTCCTTGGATTCTTATCCCCTTAGACACTTCTCTTTCTTGTTTAGAAGCCTCTACTGGCTAAATGCTCAGATTCATCTGTCTTCCCACCCTAAAACTGAAGGAAAATATGAAATGTACTTCCTTCATCTGGGGGGCTCACCACTACATTGTATCCTGCTAAATCATTCATGTCAGGAACTATTTATCTGTGTGCCTGAGAAAAGAGCTTCTCTAGATCAAATGCTATGTCTTTTTGGACTTGTACCCTCTAAACAGACATGAAAGCATATAGATGTGATCTTCACATCCTCCCAGTTTGTTCTGTTAACTTGCTCCCTCACTTGTTTCCAAGTATGCAAGTAAAACATTGTTCTACTCCATCAACAAATTCAGCATTATACTTTCCGGAACAAAGTTAAACCATTTCTCGCAAAGATCTCTCAATCCTTCTTCTTTTTCTTTTTTTTTTTTTGTCCAAGTGCCCTTCTCTGGCTTCTTGACTCTCAGGTAATATTTTTCTTGAAGGAAAAAATAAATATATATGTCATGTCTCAGTACTGTTCTTTGTGTGTATACACACACACACTAAAGCCTAGTTTAGGAAGAGAATATATAACATTGTCATTTTCAATAGTGATTTGAAGACATAAAGACTCCCCAGACTATTTCAAACTACATGCAGAATATCAACATGATAGACAAAGGAACAAATCTGGAAATGTCAAGAAATCATACTTAATACATTTTTGAAAAAAAAAAAAAAAATTACTTTAGTCTCTCACTGAATGATTTGGACCTGAAAGTATTCCACAGACTGTTAGAGAAACACCAAGGAGATTCAAAAGGCTGTAACAAAGAATGGAAACAACAAGTGTCATGTTTCATAAAAAACAGACATTTGATTCAAATAGAAATTATTATAGAATCAGCTAAGGCAATCCCAAATGTTCAGAAATCAGAGAGCCAGTTACAAAAGAAAATGATATTTCAACTAGTCATGGAAGTCTTTTTAATGATAATGTATTGTATTTCTTTTTCATTTGTGTGTGGCTTTTGTATCTTTAGGGTACACTCTGCTCACAAACATACTTCTCTGCAGACTGAAATGAAAACCATTGATGATGCAGTCACAGTTATACTTGCAGACTTGAAAAAACAGAAGAAAAATTGTCAGAATAAAGTTGCTTATTTAATCACAGGATCCCATCAGCTGACACTTTAATCAAAATACCAAAATAAAACTGTAGAAAGCAGGGAGCACTTACTAGACGTAGCTGGCTGCCTTATAAAGAATTTGGCAAATATGATACCATATGTGGAATTGCCTGCCTGAAGGAGGGATGGCTGCAGAGCTGGCCCATTGGTGGAGGCTTTGTCTCTAGGGAACAGCACCCTTCCAGAACCATACTGGTGCCAGTTCCAGGCAAACACTGTGGCTTCAGCCTGCATCATGCTCTCTAACTTAGGGGATGAGAAGTTGTCCCACCATGGACACCGAAAACCACACACAGGTCACTCACTACCTCATTTAATGCAGATAATAAAAATAGGATGATATTTGCATCCTTTCCAAACTTCTCATTTGAGACAGAAAATTTGTTCTTTATCATTAGTCACCACAATCTAAAGCTCATTATTGACCCTAATTCTGGTTTGAATTTGATCTTAGTAATAAACCAGAGTGTGTTTGCACTCTCCTACTAAAGCTTGTAAGGCAGTCAGCCAAAAAGCAAGCTGACATCCTCACCACAGTTTGATACTGTAATCCTGCCCAGCATTTTGCTTCACACCATTGCCACATATGCAGGCAGAATAAAGTTGTGTGGACTGTACCCACACAGGTCTTGTTCTGCACTAAGTGGAACTGCACTGAAGCAGTCCAGTTGTTCAAAAGTTTCTGCTTTCCATTATTAATGGCAACCTTATCACAGGCAAGCCTGACATACCAAGTGTGGTGAGGAACTGACATTACTAAAAGTGAATGTGAAGACATTTCATTCTGATTCTGTCCATTTCTTCCCCTGCTTCAGGTGTTGTCAGGTTTGACAATGCTGACAATGAAGAGGTCGGTGCTGACAGATGACAACAATGGACTAGAGTGAAAAGAGAAATCTTCCACATAGGAGTCCAGTAACATTATGGTTTTTGGCTCTGTGAGCGCAAGTGATTAGAACAAGGGAATAAATAAACCCCAATGTGAATAGCTGTTCCCATATCAGAGACTCTGCACAAATATATTCAACACAGAGGAGAGAACCAAGCAGCGTACACAGGTTCAAGACTGACTTTCTGTATTTCCTCAAGATGCTAATCATAAAGACTTTGCCAGATTGACGATAAGTGAGTTAGTTTTTATTTTAAGGTAGTCACAAAGCCAAAACTTAGGGAAATAATCTCTCACTCTTGCTTTCAGATCACAAACAAAATAAATTCCTCTAGGATTTGCCCATGATCAAGGGTAACTTAAGGGTAGTTTGCTAATTACTGTAGAAATAAAATCAGGCCCAGCACCTTTATACTGAAGCAGTGAAACATAGTATATTTGTTTCTGTATGGCCTTGGATGTTTTGCCACCAAACTTTTTGAAGAGGTGCAGAAACATGAAAAGCTGAACAATTTGTCAATCTTGAATATCAACAGTTAGTCAAGCTTGCATGGAAACTGAGAGGAGGTGATTTCAAGGAGGTGTTTGATACCCACAATTTCTACCTAGTAATTATGCCATCAGTTTGGTCTTATCAGAAAGCAGCATTAAAAAAATCAAGACGAAGAAATGCTAGGGAGAGATACAAGCAATTAAATCAAAAAAAGGAGTAATGATACTGTAGAGCTCCTAATTCTCATTTTTTTCACTAAATACCCTTCCCTTATATAGCCCACTTTAAAATGAAGAAGTGGCAGCTGCTGTCTCTATGAGTATATGTGTAATTATAGATAACCAGCTTACAGGCATTTCAGTCTGTATGATGAAACTCATCAGCTGAGAGTTGTTTGTAAGACTCACTCACAAAGAATTGTCCATTTATAATGACAATAATTAGTATTGACCACAACAGACTTGAACACTTGAGCTAGTAGCAGCACTCAACCCTTGCTGTAAGTGACTGAAAGAGCTCAATCTATGTAGCTTATCAAAAAGATTGAAAGGTGACTTGATTAAAGAATGTAAGTACCTTCACAGGGAGAAAATACAAGGGCTCTCTAATCTAACAGAGGCATAACAAAAACTGGGAGCTGAAAACTGAAGTCAAGTAAATTAAGCAGTTTCTTAAGCATAAGGAAGGCAAACCACTGGAACTAACTCCAAAGGAATTAAGAGATTCTTGAGCTCATACGGTCTCAAGAACACTATCGGGCGCCTTTCAGGAAGTTACGCTTTAGCCATACATAGTGTGCTTCAGCTGAAATACAGATTACTGTGCTCAGCTACAGGGTATCTGAGGGAAATTAATGACCTGTGATAGGCAATAGGTCAAACTTCAAAATCTATTACTGTGGGAGAGGTAGTATTTTTTTTTTACTATGCCAGATGATGCTGCTGCAAAACAAGCAGACTTTCAAGCACACAAGTCTTCCTTTAGGTCTGGCATAAACTGGAGTAGCAAATTCCTAGGCTAAAAACAAGCTGAAAACAATTGCTCTAAGTTTGACTTTTGTTACTTGTGTTTCACATTCTGGGTTAAAATTACAGGGAGTAAAAGTGAGGGATACCAACGCGGAGCAGGGTTCTTCTTCCTGTACCTTTTTAAATGAATGCTAGTGATAAGGCAATAGGCTAGAACTGGCTTTTTAACAACAAAACATGAACAGAACAACTGCTGTCTCTTCTATTGCTGGTCCCAGGTGCTTTGTTAGCTTTGTTAGAACCTGTGAGAAGAATAGGGAAGTGTCTAAGCCTATTCAGTCCTTTCTTTGTATTTTGAGAGTAAGGAAACACACTGAAAGCTTTCTGATGAGATCTGCAGTACTAAGCTCAACAGCTCTTTCCTACTGTTCAATTAGATCTTGTCATGGCAGAAGGAGGCCATATTTAAAGCATTATCAAAGGCTCCATTACCCATTATTAGTCTCCCAAACTGTTTAGTTGTCATCTCACACGAAACTTCATTGGTTATAGACTAGTGGTCAGAGAAATCCTCAGCAGGAGGTTTGTAAGCATTGTTCCATTGTATCAGTAAAACTATGTTGATGTATGAAGGCTGAGAAAATCCGAAGTTTTGCACTACTCATTGTCAAACACGATTTTCCCATGGTCCCATCTGCTAGGTTTTCACTTTCAAGGTTAAGCTATGTGTGTAGTATGAGAACAATAAGGAAAAAGTATTTCAGTCATTTTTGCTATGATGCTAACAATAAATTTTACAGCTGGCAAAGTAGTTAAGCCACTTACAGGCAAATCAAACTTTCAAACTCTCTTTATTTAGTGGGGGAATTGAGACTAACTATGCTGTGGTAAATGCCAAAAAAGGGACTACCTCACCTGCAGATTTTCAGCAGCAAAATTTCACTGACTTCAACATACCTATACCATCAATGAGGTACTACATAGGCCTGCCTCATGGTTTATCATAGTTTATAACCAGCCTGCCATTTAACTTGGTATTTATTGATTGCCAGGTGAAGCAAACTCTTTGCTGATGCAACATCAATGACTTTGCTGTACTTGCCTAAATGGGAGAACTAACTGATCTCTCTTAAGCTGTGTAACTTAAGTAACCTCCTCAGAAAAGTGTTCTTAAAGCTCCTTAAGTGGAGCATGAAGGTTTTTAGCCTGTCTTCTCTAAATAAACCTTCTACAGAACTCCACTGATAAATAACAAACAAAATTTGGTAAAAGCGAATAAAATGATCTAACATAGAATGACAGAACAGAGTTATAAACTTTCACTGCTGAAATCTTCATGGTACAGACAAGCCTTCCCCTGTCCATCACTTATTCACATTTTTTTCTTTACTGTTATCTTGTGCCCTAATTTATGGGCAGGAGAAAAGGGCAACTTTACAGTCTATTTCTACAAATAAAGGACTATCAGAAGTATAGCGAACTTCAGCTCTCCTTGATCCCAACACATACTGTCCAGTTAATATCATCAGTGCAATTAAACCACATTTTATGAAGTGAAACCAATCCATAGCTGTTCTTCAGCCAGTAACGGGTACAGCTACTGACAGCACAGAATTGAATGGACCAGGATAACAACGTAACTGGGTAACAAGAAGTTACTGTGCAAGAAACTGTGACTTACTGTAATAGCAGCTCATAACAGTAGGTGCTTACAGACAGTGGCTTTCATTTAGCAAAGATGTTTAATTAGAACTTGAAACACTTGCTTAACAGAGTGCTACAGCATAATGTAGCAGGGATGATTTATGAAAAAGGCCTCTGTTAAATGTATTTTAACCAGTAAACAAAGGTAGGAGAAAACTCCATCGGCCTGCAAAATTCTTCTGTGCTCTCTTCATAAGCTCTTTGTATGTAGACCAGAATGTCAGCTTCTGCCCTTCTGGTGCTCTCCCATCCTACTGAGGAGAGAGAGAGTAAGAGGCTGGGGTTACTTAGCTGGCAGCTGGGTTCAACACACCGCAAGGAAAGAAGTTCAAACACAGAAATCATAGGCATAGAGAAGGAAGATGGTGAGAATGACTGACAGAAGACACAAAGCGTCCAGTTCTTGCATTCACTAAATCCCATCCTACCTGAGTCATAGAGGACCTGGCTCTAGAGTAGTAGCTGAAAAACACTCTGTACATTTCCTTTCAGATGACAGGAACAGAAGAGGGAAAACAAGCCTTTCAGGTGATGCTAAAGACATTTCAGTTAGTGGATGGGGTTTTAAAATCCAAATTCAAAATGTCATCAAAAGCCAAATGATTCGATTGTATCTAAACTGAAGTGTAGAGAATGTGACTAAAGAAGAAAGAAACTTGCTGAGCTGAATGGAAGGGTCAGTTAACTGTGCACCTTAACACCCCCACCCCCTTATTCCTGCAAAGTTAGAAACATGGACACCAACTTCATAACTTTTTTTTTTTCTTAAAACACCTTGAAGCAAATCTTACTGTATGAATGGAAAGAGTTTAAATCAGTTCCTTAGCACTTAAAGCTCTTGGGACTTTGCTGAGCAGTCAATACTGCATTCCCAAGTCTCCATCTGCCAGGCTCACTAGCTAGGGCAGAGATGGCATCCCTTGGCTCTGAACCACTTCTCCAGAGATACAAAAATTTGGGAATGGCACCAGTAAGAATAATTTAAAAAAAAAAAAAAAAACAAAAATCCAACAATCTAATAAGCTATGTATGAAAATACTATTCACTATTCACCAGCTCACAGGAGCTGTGTTGGATATTGTAAGAGACATGCTACAATTTCCCAAGTCTTTCACTACTTTGGGACACACTAGGTATGGCTACGGGAAGTCATCCCCCTCCGCATTCAAAGCAAGGTGGCAATTAGAGAGGTACAGCACCATTCCTGATGTCATCCCTTTATTCCTCCTGGAATGTAAAGCCTCTAGGGCTCTGCAGTACAGTGATTTTAGAAAGAAAAATGAGCTGCAGATCTTTCTTTGGGACCACTCAAAGCAGAGTTAAGAATAATTTCCGTAGCATAAATCACATCTTTATTCTGGTACCCACTGTTCTCCGGAGAAAATTAGAAACTAGGTTACACAGAAGAAACTGTTTGCTGTTCTTTCTTATCTTCTCTAAAAATAATATATGTGCTCACCTTCAACCTTGTATTACTTCCTGAACTTAAAATATACTCCATATCTCAGCACCACATGTGAGAGAAACTAAGAAAGTTTTGCTGAAGGCTTAGTTGTCCACTTTATGCCTATTCACAGAGAAAATGTTGGCATTTTTTCCTCCTAAAGTACCCAAGATCTAATCACAAACTTGCCTTGTTTTTATTAATCAGTGCTTCACCTCTTTGTACTTTAATGCCCAGACTAGCTTGGTTTTATAACTATCTGTCTGATCAATTCAGAGAATCCCTTGTGACAACAGAACCACAAAATAAAGTCTTCAGGAAGTAATAGAGTATTTGTAAACAAGCTGTGAGAGGCTTTATACTAAAGAGATGAGGGTTAACAATGGGCAAATTGATCCAAAATTTATGAATACAATCCTCTAAAAATGCCATTTAGAAAAGATAAATTTTGTAGAAATACACATCAATGAAACTTATGTCCAGAATGAAATTTCTGCTTAAGATGACATAGTGTAGAGTGTTCACCTGTGTGTGAGAGCCCTTGCTTCAAATCCAACTAAATTAATGCAGGAATATATTTCTAGGTTTTGCAGCTGCCAAGCAAGTGTCAAGCTGATAAGATACAGACCCTATATTTTACAAGCACTACAGCTAAAGGTGATGCATCTGGATAAAGAAATTATCAGACTATGGATGAAAGGCGAAGTATACATAGCTACCAGACAAGTATGGAAAAAGGAGCACAGTTCATCCCACTTTAAATCAGACATTGAAAAGAGACTAGGTTCTTATTTTTCCCCAGTGACTGTAAAGAAAGCCTTAGGTCACTAGTTCAAATACAGTATATACTACAGAAAAGTAAATGCAGGTGACATCTTCCTGCTCTCTAGCTTTACAGTCTATCTAGATGAATCTAACCAGATCATTAGAATCCAAAATGGGTCCTGCAGGTGTATTTTTTTTTTATTTTATTTTTTTCGGGGGGGGGGGAGGGGGAAGAGGGGAGTTGGAAAAATTAATGTCTCAAAATTGCTTAGCATAGGAACGGAAAAAAATATCAGATCTTGATAATTTGGGGAGGAAGAATGATTGTTATATTTCAGCCAGCCTTACTAAAGCTGAGTAAAGACTACTGAAGAAATCCGCAAGATTTGAATTAATATTCATTATACAACAGCAGTAAAAGTGTAGATGTGCCAAAGACCAGATGACTTAGGAGACAAACCAGCGATGCCTAAAAAATATTCAGGTGGCAGAATTACTCAAAATCAGGTCTAGCTGCAGGCAGGAAAGATGGGGAACCTGTTCCATTTTTCTCAGCTACAGAGAAGGAAATGCAGATTTTGCAACCTCATATATGTGTGTCATCCAGATCCTTAGACAATCCAGACTACCAGACTGATAATAAACTCCTGGTGAAGCCAAGGAGAATATTTTCAGACAAGATAATAAAAATATTTTAACTTCTGTTAAACTTCCAGAAAGACAAAAATAGCTCATATTCTTACCTGCATTATGTCTTTAGGAACCTGATGCAGCTCAAACTTCAGCCACTTGCTGAAGAAAAAAAAAAAAAATCTATTACTTCATCTCATATTTATTTCTATGAGAATGTATTTGCTCATGAAAACCAGAGAAGTTTGGATCAGGACTAGAATTCTTACTAGAAACATTCAGTTCTATCATTAGAATAAATATTTTCTAAATAGCAGACTTTTATTATTAGTCTTTCTCTAATTTTCCAAGTTTAATTCTTTGCCTCATGTAAGAAGGCTGATTTACTCTCAAATAGATCTATAAATTCCTAGAACTGATTGACAAAGGACTTTCACTTTTAAGAAAATAAATATGGACGCTGGTGGACTTTAAACTGTGTAAAATAAATTTGTAACCGTGGCGTTGCTGCAGATCATCAATGAGAGTAGTAACACAATACCTTACAACTCTGAAAATAATCTTTCATTTTCCGGACATATGGAAACCTCAGTCAGTATTGCACATTTAAAAATCAGTATTGCTTGTCCCTCTGGGACAATAGTGGATCTACTTTTTCAGCTGCAAAGGCTGGAAGATCTGAATGCCATGCCTGCAAGTAAGCTACCAGCAGAAAAAATCAAACATAAAAATTTCTGTGTGGTTTTGAGCTTTTATAATTTAAAAGGGAGCACGTGTATTGCCTAGTTGCCGACCCAGGAGGAAGACACACCACCAACCTGAGTGGAAGCACAGGTTGCGCTTACAGAAGGGTAAGCTTACACGCAGCTTATAGAATTTTCATTCTTTTTTATTCAAATAGATACAAATATTGGGTATATGAAGATATTTAAATTTAAAGCAAAATATAAATAGGCATATATAAGTAATAGAGTATGTTCCAAGGTGGTTACAAGAAATAATACACATCTCCAGTAAACAGCAGATTGCAGGGCTCACTCTACTAGTTAGGGAGGCTGAGTCCAGAATACATGCATTGCAAGCAACTGCATTTCAGTTATGATGCATATGTGTGGGTTGTGTTGGATATGCAGCCTTAGACCTTAAAGAACTGTGAAACCATTGGTGGTGGACTTTTCTAAGGTGGAAAAAATACACATCTGAGAATGCATAGAAATAAGAAAGAACCTAAAGCAGAAGCGTGAAGCCTAGAAACACAAACACAGAGAATCTTGGAAAGAAGATTTCAGTGGGGACTGTATCACTTTCTACAACTAACTGGAAGGAGGTTGTATTGAGGTGGGCATCAGTCTCTTCTCCCAAGTAACAAGTGATAGGACAAGAGGTAATGGCCTCAAGGTGCGCCAGGGGAGGTTTAGGTTTGATATGAGCAAAAAATTTTTCACATACGGGTGGTCAGGCATTGGAACAGGCTGCCCAGGAAAGTGGTGGAACTACTGTTACTGGAAGTGTTCAAAAACCATATAGATGAGGTTTAGTGGTGGCCTTGGCAGTCCTAGGGTAGTATGGATCTTAAAGGTCTATTCCAACCTCATTGATTCTATGATTCTAAGAGAGGGAGGGAAGACAGTGGAGTACTTTAATGATCCCAAAGAATCTTGTCATGAAAGGAGCAATGTGCTACTATTAGTAAATTCTGCTGGCCTTCATGGAATGGGTTTGAACTCTTTGGCCTATGCATCCTGATGATTTGCTGAAGAATCATTTGCTGCAGCATAAGTTATGCATATTATTGTGTTGGTGCTACACAATGTGAGATACACCTGTATTATGCCATAGCTTACTCACAAGCTAATTTGAAAAGTCAATAAAGTTAACAAACAAACAGCATATTTTCAGCTGGACAGGATTAAAATCCTGACTATTCTGAGACATAACTAACAACCAGGTAGAAATGTACTTATGGATTTTATTAGCTCTTTTTCTAGAGACAAGGAATCCCCACAAGACAAGTCATCCTGTCTACGGAATAAACAGACAGCAGATGCCAGAAAAGATGGGCACCATACCAACATATATTCCATTATGTGCCCTTATCCTAACAGGGAAACAATAAACGTCATCTTTGTTCAGAAGTGGGCCTTCCAGAGCCCACTTCCACTAACATGCAGAGCAGTCTGATCCCAGGCAATTCAGAGTAATTCAGAACAAAAATAAACGATATAACTTGCCCCTCACCTTTACCACATTAATTTCTCCTAGCCCTTTTATGGCAGAGAGTCTGAGGTGGGGTTTTTCAGTTTATTTGCAGCATACGTGTATATTTTTTCATAAACAATATAGGATAGGATATTTTCTTGCTTAGTGATCAGATATGATGGTTCCTGTCATTCCTTTTTCCTCACTGCATTTGTCTGCCTTCTTATGCCTCCACCTCACAGATGTAGCCAAGCTGAAATCAAGACAGCTTTCATACATGTTCCCAAAGGGTTCAGTCTTCTTCAGTTTGCCCAAATTCAGATTAGCCGATACTTTCTTTTTGCCCTTCCCAGAACCATCTCTATAGTGCACAGAATGGTTGAAAAGAGGTGGGATTTAAGAAATACTATCTATAGCCTGTCCCTCTTCTCCACCACCGATTAGTTATTTTCATAGTTTGTCAGAATAATGAGGGAATGTAATGATACAATTCCTATTAAACCAAATTGCATTAAAACAACCCTCTTTGAAAGTTATGAATTTAAACTAGACAACATTAAATCCAAATTCCTGGCAGAGCTGATTGTTTTGTGCTAGATCATGCTGTCATAGTCTGTCTTTTCTCTGTGCCTTCTAATAAAGAGATAGCTATTCCTTGTGCGGAAGATAAAGTGTTTCAATAAAAGGTGAATCAGTTAAAAATACAATCCTTTAAACAAAGCAATAAATAAAATTTGCACTCTTGTTCTCTGAGTTGTTTATTTTTTACACATTTTTGGTTGAAGAATAGTGGGACACGTAAATATTGCCTGCTGTGTTCTTTCTTCAGATAAAGATACCCACAAAATCAGATACTGGAAGAAATGTCATGTGGCCATCTCAGCTCATGTCATTATACTATAAATAGATATCCACAGGCATAGGAAGGAACCTTTTTGTGCTGCTGTTCACAATGATGACTGACTGTATTAATGTTTTCCCTTTTGGTAATATAATCTTAGATAATGACTGCTTCCCTCAGTACTCTATTTTTGGAAAGATTATTTAATTATATGTCTGGTTTATCATTTCTTATATTAATTACATCTAGAGGTCATGTGATAGCACTTTTAATATTTCATGTTTTGAAAATAAATTAGAATACATCATTTCAGAATAACTAATTTCCAGATATTACAAAAGGATTACAGAAACAATGATGCTCTACGTTGTAAGTCTAGAGGACTCAAATGATGGCTAAATGGAGGCTGAGTCTTTCCTCTTTAGGATACCAGTTCAAAACTACCTGGTTTGCCAGAGACAGAAAGCCAGTATTGAGTATGGGTGGTTGAGCCATTTGCTGGAACAATGAAACAGATTTAGGATGGGATCTTCAAGGCATGCCAGAAGTACCTAATCCCCTCAGGTACCTTGGGAAATTCTAGTTTTGGCTTTTTTTCACTTCACAAAGTCTTTCACAAAGTGTAAAATCCTCACTCTATTAAATCAACTTCAGCAAGGCCAGAATTTAAACTGTTCAGGCCAAGTATTTCTTTGCTCATTTCTGGTTTATAGCAGACAGTTTCCAAGGAGGGGACTGACTGTGTCTGAAGTGCTGTTTCCAGACTCTTCAGGAATTTTTTCTTTCATCCCAGCTTATGTATTATTACTTACTTACTTTGTGAGTAGGGTAATGATGGGAGTCAACCCCAGCAAGAAAAGGCTGAAAACAAGAAAATGATCTGAGTATGAATAACACTGAATACATCCATTTGTCGAAAGACATTCTCCAAACTATTACTCATGCTGTAATAGGTTTTAGAAATCCCAGTGTTGTTCCTGGTCCTAAATTCTGGCAATGCCCTTAGTAAAAGTCACAGTCTAATATGATTTGCAATTAAGCTAGTTAGAAAAGTCAGGTGAAAGATGAACATTGTTACTCCTTTTTACAGATGGAGAGCTAAGGCACAAAAATCTGAAACACCTTTTCAGACATCATATATGATGAAAGCAAACAACCCAAGAGCTTCATTAAGTCTTAAAAACCTCTAAATATAGCCATTTAACCTGTCTGTCTACAGTCACATTTTCATAAAAATACTTGCATGCTAAAATATTATAATTTTAAAATAATGCATCAGTGCATAAGAAGAACATCAAAACAAGTCATTCTCAGAGTTTAAAGAAATGGGGCTTTTTTAATTCTGTTGTTATACATTTCTCCTGAGCATGAAGGGCTCAGCAGGATAGTGCTGGTGACACCAAACTGGGTGGTGAGCTGAACACATCAGAAGGGAGAATCACCTTTGTAAGAGAACTGGCTACCAAGAACAGTATGAAGCTTAACAAAGTGTGCAGTCCTGTACCTGGGTCAGAATAACCAAAAAGCCCAGGACAGCCTAGGATCTATGTGGCTGGGGAACAGCCTTGCTGAAAGGGATCTGAAGGTACTGGTGGACAGCAAGCCGAACAGGAGTAAGCAGTGTGCTGCTACCAACAACAAAGACAAATAGAATCCTGGTCTGCATCCACAGGGATATTACAAACAGAATTAGAGATGTGATCATCCCACTTTACTTAGCACCTGTCAGGCAGCATCTGAAGCACTGTGCTCATTTCTTGTCCCCACAATTAAAGAAAGACATGGATGGACTGGAGAGAGTCCAAAGGAGGATGACGAAGATGTTCAAAGGGCTAGAGAACCTGTGCTGTGAGGAAGGACTGAAGGAATTAGGTCTTTTCTCCCTGGAGAAGAGAAGGCTTAGGGGGAACTCATCACAGTATTCCAATACTTAAAGGGCAGCTTCAGAGGACAGGAACTCTCTCTTCACAAGGAGCCACAAAAATAAAACAAGATCATTGGCAGTGTTTTCACCTTGATGTAAGAAATAAATATTTTACAGTGAGAAAAACCATTCACTGAAACAGCCTCTCCAGGGATGTGGTGGAGTCCCCATTGTTGAAAGTTTCAAGATGTAATTGTACAGGGTAGTAGTTAATCTCATCTAGGCTGCATTTCCTGTGAAAGCTTAAACAAGATAATATTTTGAGGTCCGTTCCAACCTGTGCTATTCTGTGATTGTATGATAAGTTAGAAAATCACAGTTATCAGGAATTGGTTGTGCTGAGATAATTGTCATGGATTCTAGTATTTGTATGTCTAAATATAATTCAATATTTAAAGATTATAACACTAAAATCAAATTCTTCAGTATGTCCCAGCTCTTCTGATTTTCACTAAGATAATTTGAAAGTCTTATTTATCATCACCTCAGCCTCTTCATGCTTATTCACCCATTCGTAATGCTTTTAGGAGGTGCCCTGGCAAACTGTTACTCTTCTGGCCTTGCAGGAGATAATCATGTCCCCAAGCCCCCATATTTTCTTCTGTTCTTGGCAATGGCAAGCAATTTCACTGCAGCCACTTGCAACCCACTCACTTCTCTGCAGGGCATGATTATATTTTCTGCTCATCCCTGCTGGAACATGGAAACAAGAGGAAATCTGTAAGCCAAAGTAAAAAAGGTGATTTGATTCAGGCAAAAGAAACTCCCCAGAAACATCTGACCAGAGCTCCTTCCCCCATCCTGGTATATCTCTATCCAAGCCTATTATACAAGCAATGTTTTCCAGTACTTGAACTTTTTGGGGACCATATTGGACTGCTATGGACTGAATGCCCAGATGCTGAAGCAACAAGCTGGGCAAATGCTTTGAAGTATAAAAAGGTTGTGTGTGAGGGAATAAGATGAAATAGAGTAAAAGCATAAGTGTGAACATAATTGCAGTTTCTCCGCTGAGGCCTCTAAGGGGAAGATGGAGATTTTTGCAAAGACAAATCGTGTCTTGAGGGAATTTGAGATACTTCATTTTGCTTTCTGGGACAGAAAGTGGTTCAGTTATCAGAATAGATCTCAGACAGTGGGAACTATTTTGCTGGAATTATTTGCAACCCAGAAAGATTACCAGATTCAGACTTGTACATTCATCTCCAGCAACAAAGCCTGATGAATTAGGACTGTTGAGAGGGAAAACATTTATTGATACAAACACACTAGAACCATAATATGTGAGGAGAGACGATCATGTAATTTTTCCTTCTAGCCTGACAACTTCACACACTTTTTAGGTTGAAATGCTGTTTTGAAAACACCTGCCTCCAAAAAATTGACCACAGCAGTGATTTATCAGAAGTAGTCAATACAGGATTAGGAGAAATCCACTCTGACTGCTTGCGTCTCATTAAGACTGTTAAATTTCCAGTGGGTAGTGAATCATCCAGTTTCTGGTTAAAATCAAACCAGATTTCAACAGACTGTAAAGAACTTTGACCTGCTTGCAGATAATGATTTTTATTTCACAGTCAAAACAGTTAAGAGCTAGTTCTTTGGGACCACTGGGCTTGTTCTGCAGGTCTCTACAGTGAAAACCGTTTCCTGGAATATTTTTTTTGCCTTTAGGAGTACCTTATATAAGGATCCCTGAATGGAAAGAAGGCTCTGAACTCTGTCTAGCCATTAATGGTTCACCAGGAAGGTGTGAATATCTACTTCATTTAGCATGCTATGTTGTCCAAGTCCCTAACATGACGGTCACTTGACTATGTTGATCTTTGGTATACTGAGCACCAGATATTTTTGTGGCTTGTGAACTAATTACTCATCATGTACTGTAGAGAAACAAAGGGAAAAATTAACCCAGAAAAGTGCTACCTGGCGTAGTCAGTGAGATGGGTGCTGAAAACTTTAAGATAATACAGAAATCTGTTTTAATTCTGGATGCAGAGTCAGAGGGAAATACTGCTGACACCATCTGGCCTTCAACACTCAAATTCTATGAATAAAGCATTCTGTTAAATTCCTACCTCATTAAATCAGCTGTTTAGCTCTACTGTGTTCTGCTACTGCAACTCTGATCTGCATTTATAGCCTTGAATGTAATACCTTGTAAAGCAGACAAGATGCCTAAACTGTGAGGTATAATGTAATGCAAAAGTTGAGCCAGCTACATTCTTGTCTAGTTAAATTCATTTTTATATTTTTTATATAATACTTGTTGAGCAGTATATTTTTTTAATGCAGTGTTGGGGTTGCAAGGAGCAATCAGCTTTCCCAAAAATTCAGAACAACAGTCAAAATTACACTGGAGTTTCATAAGAAAGAGTTCCTTGTCAGCACCCTTCAGGAGCCATTAACCATAGGAACACGGAAAAAAGTCTAAAAATAAGGCCATATCTATCTTTGAAACAGAAAGTTACTGTTAAAAAGGCCTTAGATTGGCATCACTGGAGATTTTGACGGATGATTAAGACAAATACCATCTGGACAAGCAACAGTAAAGTGCCCCCAGTATGCTATTGTCTATCAGTCCTGGCCCTTAAACACCAGCTGTGACTGTCAAGATAGGATGGGTTCTGTCACAGGCCCATTTATTCCCCTTTAAAAGGAAAGAAGACTTGGCAGTGACTAGGTTCTCCAGAAAAAAAAAAAAATATTAAAGAACTGTTCTTTTCTCAAACTTTTCTTTTAAATGTGTCTCCTGGTGCCTGCAGTGAACTTGGTTAACTAAGCAGCTGGGATATTGTGTGCATTGCTTATTATACTGATCACTAACATTTTGGCCCTCATTGTGGAAATCCAAGTTTCGTATCTCATCTTATACTTTGAAATTAAATATAGCAGGGTATTTTTGTTCTGTTCTTGCAGTGTATGGCAAAGTAGTGGGGTGTCAGTGTGCATAAAGAAATGAACAAGAGCACATGAATAACATCATTTTATGCAAACTAACAAAACACTAAATCCATAGCACTGTTCATATAAAATAGTCCAAAAAGTGATGAGACAAGAACAGTTCTGTTCTCTCTTAAATATTGATCTTTCTGTGTTTGCAGAATTTTGCCTAAAGCCTTTGGTTTGTGCTAGAGTGTTAGGAGATAAAAGACAGTTTGAGGAGTGTGACTCAGAGAGGAAAAAGGATGAACTTTCCAGAATGTCCCTCTAAAACATTCTTTATATCTCCTTCTATAACTGGAGAAAGAAAACTGTATTTAGTGACTCAGCTGATCCTGCAAGTACTTTGTCACTGCTTCCAGAATTTCAAGTCTTTACACAGATCTGAAGGATTCTGGGCACTCAGGAATGCCCCTTGAACATCAATGACAAATTATAAGTAGAGCAGGGATTACTTTTTCCACCTTTTTGTATTTCACTGCCCTTATAATTAGTACTAAATCATAATTGCCAGGCTGATTTTTATTCATGAAGCTCATATAGATCATCTTTTTGGCTCTAAAATGCAGTAGATTTAATTAGTAGTAGTTTCCTAAAATATTTTCAACCTCTTTCTCAATCAAGTCATACAAATAGAATACAATGCTAAACAGAAGCACACTTACTAGAAGTTTTTCAAGAGGTGTTGCCTCTTTCTTTGGTTATTAAAGAGTATTTCTGTTTGCTTGCAAAAACAAAGGAATACATTTGCCAGTCCCTTGTCACATCTCTGCAAGTGTATGCGCCTGATATGAATTCTGTCACAAGCCAGTGAGAAAAATTGTTGTTGGTGCCCATTGTGAAAAAATTGGCAGCACATCACTGTTTCTATCCCATTATGGGTCTCTTGAGCTGCTTATCTTTCTCTAGTGTTAACACTCATCTTAGGCAAATCCTACATCCTGCCACAATCGTACTGCCCAGCTTGGGTCAAGTCACCTGGGGCCAGACAGAGGCACAGCGTGACAATGTTGAGTACAATGGTCATGCTATGTGATTATATTTAATCCAGTATGTTCTCTCTGACCACTGCTACTAAGAGAGTGAGGTGCAAAATCTTATGGTGTAAAAGGGATTTGCTTTTCTCTGCCACCTCCCCATGGTAATAGGAATGGTGTCAAAAAACAAGATAAAGGAAAGTGAGAAGAACAGAAAAATAAGTAAATAAATAAATAGACTTTTAGAGACACACAAATTAGACAATACATTTCAGTAGAAGTGAGAATGAAGAAAGACAACAGAAAAGAAAGAAAAAATAGAGAAGCAAGTAACAGAGAAGAAGCATTAAAGAATTATAACGCTTACAGCAATCTTTGTTGTGGATTTCTATTAGAAATTAATCTGATTGAATAAAAGTGTCTCAAAAATGCATAGCTGGATATAGTCAAGGTAACTACTCTACATCTGTAATCTTATGCCTCAGCCTGGCCATTGTCTGAGCCATATCCAAATCCATTATATCCAAATTAAGACAGAGGATACAGATCTCCATGACTAGCAATCACGGGTGCTGTAAGTATGAAGAGTCTTTGTATATTTACCTGAAGACAAACAAATTGAATCCTCGATGATCTTGCCTCCTTTGTTTGAACCGAAACAGATCAACAGAACTGCTCACAAGAGATCACGAGTTTTAGGGGTAGGTCAACAACTAACAGTTCTGTAAACTCATCATTCATAGTCTGTTCACGCAATGTGAGGATCTGAGCTCCCTCACACTTTGTCCCCTAGGCCATTTTGGCAGGTGACTGAGGTGGGGATAATGACAGATCCACAAATATTAGCCAGGGTTTGTGTTTAAATTCAGTAAATAGCGACTTCAGGGGCACACACCACACTTTGCCTCATACCTGGACTAAATACTCAGCAAAGCTACAACTAATACCAAGAATCATGTTTTGTGAACCTCCAACAACCATTTACGGATCCTCAGCATTAAAGATGCACAAAGAGATTTAAGGTGGTAACTTAGTACTGATTTCCTCATTGTGAAAATGTCCTTGCTCTCACAGAAGTTTGTCAGATCTTGGACTGCCATTTAGCACATTTTTATAGTATTAATAAAATTATGATTTCTACAGTAAAATAAGATTTTATAATTCCCACACAGAAGAATAAACAGAGCAATCATGTTAAAAGTGTTATAATTTGCATTCATATAGTGCCTTTTATCAAAGAATTTCAAAATATTTTTAAATGGCTATTATTCAGTTTTTCAGAGGAGAAAGCAAAAAGAGACACATCATGAAGATTAACACTTTTCAGCTTGGATACTTTGGGGAGGAGTGGGGGAGGGGAAGATGGGACTGCACAACTTCAGTCAGAAGAGAAGAAAAAGCGTATGTGAAAGCAAGCACTGCAGACACCAAGGTCAGTGAGGAAGGAGAGGAGGAGGTGCTCCAGGCACCAGAGCAGAGATTCCCCTGCAGCCCGTGGTGCAGACCATGGTGAGGCAGGCTGTGCTCCTCCAGCCCATGGAGGTCTATGCTGGAGCAGATCTCCACCTGCAGCCTGTGGGGGACCCCACACCAGAGCAAGGGGGTGCCTGTAGGAGGCTGTGACCCTATGGGAAGCCCAGGCTGGAGCAGGGTCCTGGCAGGATCTGTGACCCCATGGAGAGATGAGCCCACACTGGAAGAGGTTTGCTGCAAGACTGGTGACCCTGCGGGGGATCTGCACTGGAGCAGTTTGTTCCTGAAGGGCTGCGCCCCATGGAAGGGACCCACGCTGGAGCAGTTCATGAAGAACTGCAGCCTGTGGGAAGTACCCATGTTGGAGAAGTTTGTGGAGGACTGTCTCCTTTGGGAGGGACCCCGCGCTGAGAAAGGAGTTAGAGAAACAAGTTGTAATGAATTTACTGAAACCCCATTTCTCATCCTCCTGCACCACTGAGGGGGAAAAGGTATTGAAAATAGGAGGTAGAGAAAATAGGGAGTAAAGTTAATCCCAGGAGGAAAGGAAGGGTGGGGGAGGGTATTTTTAAGATGTGATTTTATTTCTCATTATCCTATTCTAATTTGACTGGTAATAAATTAAACTAGGAAGGAACCCACCTCTGTATTTGCCTTCTAGGGATTTTTGGTCCATCCTTTGTGAAGCTCTATGCTACTTTCTCTGTGCTACTTTCTCTGTCTCTAGCTGCAGAAAAAATAGGTTACATTTCAAGTAAATCTTCACCCAAGTTAATGTGATTATCCCAGCAAAACCTTCAGTATCTTTTAACATTTGTTTACTCACCATCAATTTCTGTTTCTTTATCATAGTCTACTTGGCAAACTGCAGCTATTAAACTGTCAGTTTGAGGTGAGGCAGTTCAAGGAGGAGGGAAATAGTCTTCCAACTGAGAGTGCAGACTGTAGAAAAGATGGCAAAGATGTTAAAAAGTAGCTTGTCATTAAAAGTGGCAGCAAGGTACTGAAGTCTATCCAGACTATCTGTTAGTAAAACTCATGCTCAGGGAAAAAGTGGGAACAGCATCTGTCATCCATCCCGTTTCAAAGGACCTTTGCAATTTGCAGCATTTGGAGAAACTATCAATTTTCAAGAAAGCTACCTTGATTCGTGCCAAATTTTGCTGTACCTGACCATGTCCCATGCACAGAGCCCAACAAAAAATAAAAACCAAGTCAAAAAGAGGAAAAACAAAACAAATTATTTACTTCCCTTAACACTTACATTAGCATTAATATATTAGTTTGGAAACACAGAGTTTACACCCAGCCAAATCCCATCTGTTTCCTCAAGAAGTTTTTTTTCAAGCAGTAAATCCATTATTATAGGAAACCCAAATGGGTTTTTGTTGTTTGGGGTTTGGTTTGTTTGGTTTTTTTTTTCTATTGTCAATCATTTCTACTATTCTTAAGTGAAATGTTCCAGCTCAGAAACAACTCCCAGTAGGCAATTTCTGCCCAGGCATGACCTCAGAACTGAGTGCTGTCATCAGTGAGGAGGTGCAAACACTGGAGCTTTCTGGCACCAGTGTTTCAGAAGGAAACATGTCTTGTATATGGGACTGTGGCAAAGATCATATATAAGTCAGTGCAACAGCAAGTCCTTAAAAAGCTAGTAACAGTTTCATTTCTGACTGAAGGTTCTCAGTCATTCTCAGATGCCAGAAATGGAATCTTCTGCTTCAGTCATACATTGTTCTTCTGGAATGCAAATATTTCAGCCATGGCCAGCGCAAACTCAATGGCAATATCAAGCTATTTTAGTAAAAATACTAATATACATTTAAAGCCAAGGAATGCCTCCTATTTCAGTTTGATCCTCGCAGAAATATAAGCAGGGGAACGTGCTTATATTTCAGCTTTTCTGCTGAAAACAGTTCAGTTTTCCCCTTGCTGAGCCAAGACTGATAAAGACATTAAGGCGTCACCAGTGCTATCTGTCTGAAAAAAAAAATTGTTCATAAGAAATGCTGAACATTTGCTACCCAGATATTAAATCGTTTTTAAAGCATAGGAAAGTCTCGCAAAGATCTTTACTTGCTGCTCAGTCAGTTCAGTTTTTTCCTCCTCCAGCTGTTCATCAGAAATTGAAACTGTGGCTATCAGATCCTGAAAGATATCTCAAGGCAAACTGTCCAGGTTTATGATCAATGCTAATGAAAAGGTTAGCAATCTATGCCGAGGACAGCTGGAAAGTTCACCCTGGAGACAAAACTGCGACCAGCTTGAATGCGCAAGCTATCTTTTTGCTAATGTTGAATATTAAAAATGTAAGATGAAGAAATCTGCAAAGGTAGAAAGAAATGTTTGTGTCCAGATTTCACTGCATTCAATTCTCCTTCTCATACATACTGATCAACCTCTGCCAGCCCTTCAGTAATAATAGCATGAGTGTTTCTTATGCGCTGAAATGAAGGGTAAGGACAGTATAAGGAATCTGTAATAAGTAGAAAAGCATTTACTAACTGCTGTACAAAGTTAGTTTCACTGATTTAAAATTATACTTTAACATTTTGTTAAAACCTAAAAGCTGCTGTGACCTGCTTACTACATGTATACTGTACAAACACCAGACAACTGTACTCATATGATCCCCACCCTTAACAGACAACTTCTGCTGGTTTTGTTCTTTAGCACTGGTTTGGCCCAGCTCAATTCTCACTGTTTTCTCCCAGAATTTTTTCAACCACAGACACCTTTCTTTGTTGCGCTATTTCCTATCTGCAGAAGAGTGGCATTCCTCCTCCCTGAGAGCAGTGACGAGGAGACTACACTGGGTGCAGTCTTGGCAGATTTACACTCTCTCACAGCTTTTTTCTTTCAACTTCTCTGTGCATTAGCAGCAGTGCCACAGTGCTAGAGCTGTAGCTGAATGCCATCTTAGATTCAACTTTCAGATTCTCATAACAGTCAACATCTTTATGGAAATCTTACACCAATTAGCATTTGTCAGTTACTGATGATCAAATCCCTTAATGGAGAAGGCTGGTTCTTAACAGTAATGCCAAAAAAAAAAAAAACAACAACAAAAAAACTGTTACCATGCTTAATTTTATTTTATTCAATACAAGGGCTAAATCCAAGCTAACAATTATGTTGCTGTGGTAAAATAACCGTGATGTTACTATGGTAAAAAAAGACTCTCCAGAAGCAGAAGAGTAATGAAAAATGCATAGAGTAAATTTTAGAAGAAAATTAAAAGCATAAAAATGAAACTATAGAAAGAGTTCAAAGAGTGCTAAAAGAAACTTAAATTTTCGTGTAGAATGAGACACTTGAGGGAAAGGGAAAAAAATCTAAACTAAACTATGAAAAAAACAAGGGAACAAGGAGGAAGTAGGTAATCAAATGTTAAGAAAAACATTTGTGAAGCCTTCCTATCATTTAGTGCACTAGAAAAACAACAATGAACTTTAGCCATCTTTGGAACCCCTTATTTACATCAAAGAGAAAAGAGCAGTGCCATTTGTTTAAGAGATATGACATAAATAAGTGTTTGTCTCTGTATATAGTGTATCTTTCAAAGTTTTCACTTAATAGTTGCACATTGTTGTAAAGGGTAAAGAAAAATCACTGTTACGAGGCTTACAATACTTAGAATGACAATAAAACCAACAAATTCCTAATATACCATATAATGGCTTTGTGCTGGTAAACTTTCTTTCCTGTTAAGATATAACTACTTATAAAAAAAGGGTAGAGAAATTTATTTGCCTGATGCTTTTTAACATATGAATGCATCACTTTTAATATTTCTAGCACAACTTCTGAAAAGAATTCTTTTTGTGTGTATCACATGCTTGTCCTTCTGCAGCACTGCAGTTTTACTTCAATACTAACTATGTTTCATTCATAATCTTTGTCAAATTAATCAGAGAACATAGCATGGAGTTAGATTTATACCAGGGCTGCAAGAGTCCACAACACATGTTCCACACATCCTTCCATGGAGTTAAACTGTTGTATATTTCAAATAAATTTGGACCAATAGAACAAGTTTTTAACAGACAAATACCTTCTTGTCATGGTACTGGCATTTCTTGTTCATTACTACAAGGTTCAAAGCCAGATTTATAGTATTGTCTATTGACAACAAAATTCAGGTGAGGCAGTGCGACATGCACTCCACCAACATGACGCATTTTCACATTTGCAGTTTTTGTGCTCCTCCACATATTCTGGATTTCTCTATCCCTGTTGAACAACATTTTAGTAAGCTTTGCATTTCCAAACAGGTTATTATAAGGTCAAGTAGCAGAGTAGCCATCCAGTAGGTAAGGTTGTCTTTGGATTAGGTTATAAGTGGCTGAGTTCCATTCACCAAACTCTTGGATAGTGTGACTTTTGTTATGCTTTAGAAGCCCTCTAGCTTAATGTAATTGCTGTAGATTCTGAGGTGGAAAGAAACTTGCATAAACATTTTAACTAGCTTCCAAAAGTTGGCATGCTTCCTCAGCTGATGTCTTGCACAGCTACATGTGTTATACACTTGTCTGGTGAGCAAGCTTCATTAAGTTCCACATCCCATACTTCATCTACTGTATTACATGCGTTAACAGTTCCATAACGCTCTGCATATTTTATCTGGCAATACTTTAAGTTACACATTAAGAATTCTGCAAGTCAGGATAAGACTTTATAAAACTCTCTCAAGATTTTTGTAATGTCCAAGTGTCTCTCAAAGGCAGGACATCAACTGCTCAAATTACATGGACATCTTTGAAAATTCTCATTTTTTAATATGCTTACTTACTGCTCAGAAGGACATTTATACTGATTTGTGCTTTCAGCACTGTCTGGAATAGGATGTTACATTTTTTTAGGAGTGATACCAAAGTGTTTGTCACTTCCTACAGAACTGTGAGATACAGGGACATAGACTAGGGAGTCATTTGTCTTGATTATTATGGGAACAGAAAAAGGAGAATAAACTCACACTTTCTTGAAATGCCACTGAATACGACACAATCTTTGCTGAGTTGTTGAAAGTGGTACTCCCCGTATAAAAAACAATCAGTGGCTCACCTGAACAAGTTGTCTGGCCCCTTCCCTATCCCTGTTCTTTCAAGGAATCCTCTCAGAAATGAGGAATTCTGATGAGGTGCTCTGAATTACTCTCTTTCTTTGACACATTTCCACAGCCACTTTATAATAAGGAGATATCTGATGTCACATAGCAATATATAATGTGTCAAGCCACTGCTTATAAATTGGGATGCCTCCTGTACCATGCTGCACAGGTCCTGAAGCATGCTTGCCTGCTCTTTTGCATGACCAGATGTGTGCCCAGTTGTGTGGTTAAAGTATGAGTGCATGTGTTTGCACCCGTGCCAGCCTGCATGTATCATACCTGCACAGCAACTTTAGATCACATAGGAGTTATACCAGGAATGCCTCCACTGTAGTAGTATATGCTTCTTAAGCTCACAAGATGTGTATCACTGATTAAGGGGATGGTTTGATTTCCTCAGAGTTTATGACTGGAACTCTGCATATGTAGTGCAGCTTTTGGATCTGGACACACACAGACTAATTTAATCTACATATAAATCAAATATGCAACTACAGTTTTTTACGAATTAAACCACTGGCTTGTTGAAACCAGAAGTTTTGTCTTTGTCTTTAATGAATACATGGAATGAAATCTTGGCCCAAAGTGCTCTCTTGCAGGCTTAAACACATGCTTAAGTATTTTGTTGAGCCAAAGCCACATGTTAGGTACACAGAGAAGGTTTTAGACCACAGTTAATATGATTTTACTGATTGGCTTCTACACATATGAAATAAAATAAAGTGCTATCAATTTTAAGTGTCAATTGGCTAAATCTTTATGGAAGGTATAAAGAAATTAACAGGAGAGTTCCACAACAATATGAGATTTAAATTTCAACAAGTCAGACATTAATCAACCAGTTTATGCTGTGAACCTGTACATACTTACAATTGTCCTGGGTCTTTTTTTAAGAAAATTTATGGGTTGAGTTTTAGTAATGTTACGATATCAGTTCTAAAAGCAAAACATTTGGAACAAGATGTAAAAAAAAATATCTAATTATTGGCATATTAAGTTGCTTCCTAGCTAAAATGTAAGTTAGAGAAAACAAAGTGAGTTGACATTTAAATGAACATTAAGAGAACACACAGATGAGCTCAGGTGAAGAAAAAATACTGTTTAATGCAGGTATTCGGTTTCCAAACAAACTTCATCTTACTTTGAATGGATTTTCTCCTGGTATTTGTAAAGAGCAGCAAATCAGACATACCAGTTCCTAGCCCCAGAAACTTTGCCTTACAAATTGTAAAATTATTAAAATCTTCTGGCAAACTCATGATGTATTTAACCATTAACTTATCCAGATGGCAAATAGCTGACCTCCAGTTTGTTAACTAATTAGAAGGTCAAATCAACTGCCGGAATTAAGAATATTTAATACTCAAGAGTGCAAATCAGCATTGTCCAACTAGTGATAATAATCCCTTATGTAACACCTACCTCGGTATTTCACCAGTAATGGTTGAACAGCTTCATTTATGTATCGACTGCTTTAGAAAATGTGCTGTAACATGTCCCAAGGCACACATACAGAATGCAATAACTTGCACAGAAATAATGCCCTACAGTATAATAACATACATGCATAGGGAAAAATGTATGGTATGTAAAAATCATTCAGATGGTAAAATGGATACTGAGGCAAAAATTTTTTCAGCTACAGCTTTATACACTAGAGGCTGACTCACCTAATCCTACTAAGAATTCAGAACACACCCTCTAGGGAACACTTAAACACAGCAGATCCTAACCAGATAGATTAACTGGAAAAAAAAATGTTCTCTCCCACTTCTGTTTTCCATGAATCCTTGCCAGGAATTGATACACTAGCAGTGAATACTCCATAGGGCCTAATGTTTTGCCTATGCAGACACATGATATATGTGGAATTACCAGTGGAATAACTTTTCCACACAGAAATGTCTTGCTTGTTGCCAATTTTTATTTCTTATAACATTCCTTATCTTCACTTTTTTCTTCATGTAATGGCTTAGAAATTTTTTGTTGTTCTCTTCAGTGATAAGCATCTCACTACAATGAGATCCAACAGAATTATTTTGTTTTCTTAATAAAAGAGCCCTAAATACCTTGACATCACTCACTACAAATGGTGTTGCAGTTTTACATCACAACTATATTTTCCCTAATACTTCTAGGGCAAGGAATGTTTCCCATTTTTTTACAGTTACATTTTCAAGTAATGCAAAAGGAAAAAAAATTGCTTAATGGCCTAAGCATCAAGAAAAAAATGGAAATATTTGCACTTTTTGGAAAAAAAAAAAAACAAATAGGATGACTACAGGAGGAAAATTGAAACTGCAGCACTTTGTTTTTCATTCACAGTAGCCTTTGAGGCTCAGATATCCTAACAATAGTGACCCAGCAGTCAAAATTAAAAACAACACTTTCCTCTATCTTTGGTTTTGTTGCCATTCTCGCAGTAGAAGCAAAACAGGTTACACTACCATTGCCGCAAGAGTACAAAGTTTCATTTCTGACATATAACAATCATGCAATAATATATATGAAATTAAAACCACACTCAGTCCCAGCTAGAAGCCTTTGTGGACTTTCTATCATATCTATCTTATGATTATATTTCCATTTTACTGATCAATAGTGAGTTATAACCCATGACCTCTCCTCTCAACACTGTAGACATTATGTCAGAAAATTTAGTCCTGTTTCTTGGTGTCTCAGGAGTTTTTTAAACAATTCTCACTAAATTCTGTATACTTTGAAATATCAGGTGAAGCTCTTATTTAGATGCTCTTTAGACAAGAGTACCAGGTAATGATCCATGTTACAGAAAAGACTTCAATTCTCTTTCAATTTTGAAAGGCATTTTCACAAAATCAGCTGCAAGACTAGAGAGATCAAAAGTGGTCAGAGCTTTTAGTGCAACTGTTAACCCAACAGATGTAAACATCTATGGATTTCCAGAATATATAGTACCTAGGGGCATTAAGGAGTGTCTGAAAATACACAGAGTTGCAAACTATCTCCAAACTGTGCTAGTATGCCACTCTGAGTGAACAGTATCAACTCTGACCTTTCTAGGGTGATAGTAATGTTTTGGAGATCTTTCTTATAATAAATGAGAATAAAGTCAATACTTGGATAACTCCATTTGAGACCTGTTTAGGATGCTAGCCATGAGAAACCAACAGAGCAGTTCTCTGAACTGTCCTGTCTGAATTTTCAACACTATTTTAATAAACCAGATGCCCTTGTGAAAGAGAGAA
Organism: Pezoporus wallicus; assembly: GCF_028554395.1. NCBI lineage: Eukaryota > Metazoa > Chordata > Aves > Psittaciformes > Psittacidae > Pezoporus > Pezoporus wallicus. The sequence continues at coordinate 5,892,414 of NW_026635157.1, forward strand.
AGAGAGAAAGAGAGAAAGAGAGAAAGAGAGAAAGAGAGAAAGGAAGGAAGGAAGGAAGGAAGGAAGGGAAAGAAAAAAAGAAAGAAAGAGAAAGAAAGAAGAGAGAAAGAAAGAAAAGAGGGAAAATGTTGGTTTCAAAAGCATTGATTTCCTGCCAGTTCCTCATTTTAAGTATTAAGTGAAAACAAATGAACCCAAAGAGACCGAAATTCTTCACTAGAAATTCCTTCCATACCAATTACAAAGTTCTTGCCATATTTTCCTTTATATTTCCTTCTTATATTTTTTTCTCACCACAAACAGCATCTTACATCTCAATGTAAAAATAGATACTCACACAGGAAAGTTGCATCCTTATATTGAAAATAATGATAATTATCCAACAACTTTTTCACATATACTTTCAGATACATATTGCGAAAAAGAAACTTCAAAAGGGGGAAGAACAAGCCCAAATCCTCCCGTTTTCTGGTCACCTTTGAAAGGTATCTTTCTCCATACAGGTGGCTAGATGCCCTTAACATATTGCATCTGTTATCTTTGATATGCTTAGCACAGACTCCTGCGGAGACATTTTCTTAATTGTGAGCCAGAGAAGCTCTTGGAATCCCAACTGTCTCTTTTACTTTATTTAATGTGAAAGGCTCATTTGTCCTTAATACTTCACTTTGCAACCCTCAGAGTCATCCTCTAGCAGTATCCTATAACATGTGTCACTCTTTCCCTACTAATATCCAATTAGGCAGTCATCCATCTTTTGCTATTACTTTCTTTAATCAGAAAGTCATATGCAGAGATGGAAAAGATATATTTTATCCATCTCCCTGTCAATGTAGATTTATTCTCTAGAGTATATTTTCTAGAATTATGTTTATTTAACTTAGATTACTACAGATTTTCAAAATAAAGTTTGAGCCAAATAATGCGAACAGCTTGGATTACACCATTTGGGAGTTATATGATCAGTAACCAATGCCAAGAGAATCAATAGACAGGAAATGATATTTAAAATATGAGCAGGGAAATAAATGTGCCTGTTACTCTACAACCAAATACCTTTCAAAGAACTAAGTATTAGTTAAATACATTTTAGTGGAACTCTACTAGTTCTTTAGAAAATTGTATCTATCATCTACTCTTGGCAACCAAGTGGGAGTCAAAACAGAGACAGTCATCAAGGACCAGAGGTTTTACATAATCTACATTACCTACAAATTTATCCCACTAAATATTTGTCTTTTTTTTACTTTTAAGAGCCAGTGACAGTGTGAAATAGCTGAACTTTTGAACAGAAGGACCCAGCTTTGTCCAGGGACAGAACATAGGCTCGACCACTGAGTGCTCAGTAGGTGAGATCAAATCCAGAAACTTGTTCAGTGCATGAGAGGACAGTTGAGACTCCCAGTAATGCCAGCTAGTGCCAGTTACAACAGCAGTTATTGTGATGTAGTCACCTGCCCACAAGGATTTGGGCTAAGAACGCCAAACTTCATGTAGTCACTGAGCAGCTGTCAGATAACAACTTTAGGTCATCACTTGCTTACAGCAACAGCTCTTCATGCTCTCCTCATGACACTGGGCCTGTCTTCCCATGTTATTCCTTCTGTATCTTCTCTCACTTCGTGTGTACAAGGCACGTATCACTGCAGGCAAGCAAACGCAAGATGGAAAAGAAGTTGCAGGAAACCATGTCAAACCATCTCATACTGGGGACACAAACTGCCCTGCCTATATTTCTACTGGTGCAAAGGAGGCCACAGCTCATTAGAACTGAGAAGAATTGCTGTTCAGATAACTGAAAAAGAATAGTGGGAGAAACAAATAAGTAAATAGAGGGTGATGGCACAGAGAGCTCTTCAGCTTACTAAGTACCCTAACACAAAGATGTGAATACACCAATGCATAGAAATTCACTAGATGAAATCTAGACATGACATAGCTGGATTTAGTGTTAATTTGTCCTGTAAATTAATATGCAAGTTGATGACATTTCTACTTAGTTTTGCCTATAGAAATAAAAGCCCTAATTAAATAATAAAAATTGATATACAAGTTTAATTAAAAAATCATAGTCACTCCAACACTTTGTACTTAGCCTTTTATAGAAGCAGTGAAATAAATATGACATAAACCCCTTAAAGGGAAACATCATTTTCTGCTGATGAATATCAGCAGCTTCATACACTGTCTTAATTTATAATAAGGTCAAGTTGCAATAAACTGATGAAAAGGACTTCTTACAAAAGGGAATAGGCAAAGGCAACAATACACATATAATGAATGGGCACACTCATAATCTTCAATCTAAGTGAGCACATCTACACTAGTAAATTAAATAACTCTAGAGAAAGTTCCCAAGCACTGGGATACTGTCTGCTGAATTGTTAACACTGACACTGCTTTGGTTTTTGCAGGCCAATGATCCTGTCTCTTGATCAGCTTTCAGGCACAGCTCAGATGCTATTAGGGACTTTGAACAGGTAGGCATCCTCTTTGGGGAACCAGGAGAGCAGGTTAGTGTGTGCTAAGGACGTGGGCCAAGGCTGTGGGCTGCTCCTTTCAGGTTGGCTTCAGGGAACAGATATCTTTAATTTTCTGTCACAGATTTGGCATCTGGAAGCACAATTCAACCCAGAAAAGAAGAAAGGAAATGAAAGTCCCTAGTCTTTGTTTTCTGAGTGTCTACATTAAGAAGTGGTATGGTTGTCAGATATAGTGCCATACAGGTAGTAGTATCACAGTTTTCCCATGTAGATTGACCTCCAAGTGAGGAAGAAAAGACGCATTGTGTGGAGAACAGGCATCACTGTTCCTACCCCACTGTGCTGCTTGCTGCCAGTGGGAACCATTTTTTCTGTGAACTGTGAGTACTGTTTCAATAAATAATTCAGTCTTTCTCCACCCTGTCTTCAGGGTATCTTCTTCCTTCCACCTTGAGGCTCCTGGTGTGATTTGTATCTGGTGAAAAGATAGCATATTTAGTTGTCAGGAATTTGAATACCATGATGTCGTGGTTTAAACCCTAGCCAGACAGCTTGTTCACTCACTCCCAGTGAGTGGTGCCGGGCTGACAGCAATCGAGGCCCACCCCGCCCGGGCTCTCCCCTTCCCCGCTCCCGGAGGAACGGGGAGGAGGATCGAAAGAGTGCAACTCCCATGGGTTGAGACAAGAACAGTCCAGCAACCAATGTACAACACAAATCAACACCGCTACTGTCGTGGTTTAAACCCAGTCAGGTAACTTGTTCACTCACTCCCAGTGAGTGGTGCCGAGCTGACAACAATCGAGGTCCGTGTCCGTCTCCCCCCCCCCCCGCACCGGGGCTCTCCCCTTCCCCGCTCCCGGAGGAACGGGGAGGAAGATCGAGAGAGTGCAACTCCCACGGGTTGAGACAAGAACAGTCCAGCAACAAATCACCACCGCTACTATCAGCTAAAACAATGATAAGGGAAAATAACAAGGGAAGAGAATACGATACCACCGATACCACCAGCCAAGAAAGCGAGTTCCACCCGGAAGCCCCTGTCCTTCCGGGTAACTCCCAGTTACCCCCACCCCGGGCATGACGTGCTGTGGTATGGAATACCTCCCCGGCTAGCCCGGGTCAGGCGCCCCGTCTCTGCTTCCTCACAGCTTCCCCTCCTCCCTGGCAGAGCATGAGCCTCACAGAGTCCTTGGTCAGGGTAAACATCACTTAGCAACAACCGAAAACATCGGCTTCACCAACACTGTTCTCAAGCTAGAAGTCACAGCACTGCACCAGTTAACACAAAGGAAAAACATGACTGCTACTGCTGAACCCAGGACAGCTACCACCAACGACAACAATGATAAGAGAAAATAACAAGGGAAGAGAATACAATACCACCACCCAAGAAGCGAGTCTGACCCAGAAGCCCATGTCCTTCCAGGTAACTCCCAGTTACCCCCCACCCCGGGCATGACGTGCTGTGGTATGGAATACCTCTTTGGCTTGCCTGGGTCAGGCGCCCCGTCTCTGCTTCCTCCCGGCTTCCCCTCCTCCCTGGCAGAGCATGAGCCTCACAGAGTCCTCGGTCAGGGTAAACATCACTTAGCAACAACCGAAAACACCGGTATCACCAGCACTGTTCCCAGGCTGGAAGTCAAAACACAGCACTGCACCAGCTACCACGAAGGAGAAACATGACTGCTACTGCTGAACCCAGGACACATGAGAGCAGAGAAAACTTAGTGTTAGGATGGCAGGCAATAAAGAGAAAATGATGGGTGTTGAGGGCATTCACTGACCATCTGTACATGGCAGAATGGTCATTCTGGGCTGGGGAAAAAATAAATCTGAATTATGATGCAAAGCTGGGGTGACTTCAGACTGGGGGGCTGCATTTTTGGTATTGCATGAGAAGCTTGCCACATCCCTCTAGCAGTGCCACATTAAAATCAGAACTATTTCCAAGCAGAAAAGCTCAGGGAGTTTTATCTGTGGTGTCCATAAAAGTAAGAGTTGTCCTGGTTAATTTTTAAGCTGCACATGCTATTTCCTCTCTTACGTAAAGCCATTAACTGAGTCCTGCAAAACAGTACCCTTTTAATCCTCTTCTAAATGGAGAGTTATGTAACAGGCAGCCATTATTCTAATACTGTTACTTAGTCCTCAGATTTGCCTTTGCCTCTCAGTACCTTCATCATCAAGGAATTCTCACAGAAATTACTGTAGGTGGTCAAAAGACAGCGATGGTGTCTGCAGTAGAAGGAATGCAAGCAGGGTTGGAGTACAGTTACGATGCCACCAGTGAATATCAGCATCCTTTGGCCTACCCTTGCCTACAAAGCTCTAAAATAAGCTCTAGAACTGCAGTATGAAGAAAGCCTGCAATCTTGGAACAGATACAGCCTGTTTTCAAAATACAGTTTGGTAAACTAAAGGCATTCAGAAAATGCACTGCAAGGCTGAATCTCAGCATTTCAAGTGTCCCTGTCATTATTACTGAAGTCTGTGACCACCCGTGAAAAAAAAGGGGAAGAAAAACATTAGGAGTGAATGAGGTACAAATGGCATGGTCTAAGTTCATTGAGGACAGCCTTAAGAGTATATTGACTGTCCTGTTTTGCAGGGGTTTAGTTTCTATTTTAAATGGTTGGTAAGATATTGTATGACTTCATGAGACAAATGTCTTTCTAGGAAGAATAAATAAGTATTTTGTGAAGCAAAGCAATATATTAACTTCTGAAAAGGCAACAAAAATGCCTCAAAAGAAAACCATTTGAATTGGTACATTCCAATATCTCCTGCTGACTTGCACATCTGTAAGTGCTACACCTGTAGATTTTTTATTTTTTTTTTACTCTGAGGCTGAATGTAAGAGCTTTCTTGTTGTGTTACACCTGAAACTTAGGTGGAGATAGCAAAGGAGCTTTTTGCTGTTATTCATATTGCACATTGGCTTCTGGGATACAAATCTTTGCATTTTTCTACACCATCCTTTTTGCCACCTGCTTTTCCTGGCACAGGAGCTACATGCTTGAAGTATCTTGAAGTAATTTCTTACATTTCTTTTGGTCCCTTTCATTCATCTCCCCTCATGTATCAAGGGTCACAGGCTCATAACACCTTGGAGCATTTGACAGACATTTCCCTCCTTCTTCTTTTTTTCTTCTTTTGACATAAAATTGGTATTTCATTCATTGTGGATAGGATGCCTCTTTACAGATACCCCAAATGAGGCCAATGGTGAAAATAGATTGAAAAAGATATTTTTAGAGATTTGACAAATACAAGAAGATTGGTGAGAAAATTTCTTAACATTTTCTGTAAAAATCTTCCCAGAAATAACAAACTGAAACAAGTATCATGTTGGCTTTTCTAATAGCAATTTAGAGTCAGCAGGGTGAGTGCAAGCGTAATTTTCTCAGCTACAGATGATGATGGGAGTTCGTGGGGCATCCCAAGAATTAAGTTTAAGTAAATAGAATGCAAAAAAGAATCAATATTTCCAAGACTAAGTCTGTTAAAGACTGATCTCAGCTGATGTGTCTTTCAGGAAGATATTAAAGGCTCAAAGCTGCTGACTGACACTGCTAAAGACCTAGAAATGATAGTCTCTGAATAGACTGGAGAAGGTCACAGAAAGCTGGTTTACCAATCTACAGAGAAAGGTATTCTTACAGAGAGAGCACATCTACATGGATGTGGATGGTCCATGGCAGTCTCTGCCCATATTCCCAGAGAGCCAAGCATACTCCACTTGTGTTTCAGAAGCCCTGTTACCAGGATTGAGGGGCTCTTGGCTCAACACCTGCTGCCTCTAATTGACATTAATGCAGATATACACCAGGACAGGTTTCCATCCCCACCTTTCAGAGCAGATATCTGCCTTTGCATGTCCCAAAGAGATGTGTCCCCAGGAATGTACAAGCATGGTTTGAACTGCTTGAAAATATTTTCGAGGTTTTGCTGGGAAACAAAAGGATTCCTGTGCCAAGAAAAATCTGAGGCTTTGCAAATAGGGAAGGATCACCAGGCTGGTCTCATTTTGCAAGCCAATTCAAAGCTTCGCCCTCTGACCCAGCAGCAACTAGCTCTGTGTCCGCCTCAGAATTCAGACACAGAATGCAAATAATTTGTTTTGGACTCTACGGCTGGAAAGCTAAGGTATTTGGGATTGGATATTTACATTATAGGTTTGCTTTACGATTTTATTCATAAAAACCCTGCAGTCCAAATAACTGGTTACTGCATAGCTTGCAAGGATAATTTTAAATTGCCCATGTATTTTATTTGAATGTTTAGCATGATTTTCAGTAATGTATTGGTTTATGCTGCTAGAAATTCTAACTCTTTGCACAGCCAAAAGCATACATTTGGGAATAATTGCAGATTGCTAATAATATTATCTTCCTTTTTTTCTTCTTTTTTTTGCTTTTGATTGCCCATGCAAGTTGTACTTGTAAATTGGCAAGATCCAAAGGAGCTTTCATTTACTCCCTGCTGTCAGGCACTGAGAAAGGGAAGCAGGGAGGATACAGTCATGCAAATAAAAACTTTATTTCAAGAACCACCATGGTTTAATCTGATACCTTAAATGAGTTATTGCTTTATCCAGGCTTACTTTATCTGAATCCTGAAGGGCACCTAGGATGTGCAGTATCTTTGATGCTTGTCCAACACTGTTCTGCTGCCTATGTGCATTTCAGAGCCTCTCTGCCTCAGGCCATGCAAGATGCCCATTGTCACAAGGTTCTCATGCACATCCTAGCACAGATGGCACACCGTCCTCCACAGCACCAACAAATATGAGGTGATCTCAGATATTTCATTGGTTTCCTTTGCAGTCTGCTGGTACTGCCTCTCTCTGACCTTGCTCCATGTTCTGTCATTTGCCAAGTCTTGCACTTTTTTTTTCATTTCAGTACCCTAAAATGTTTATAATCCCTGGCTGAAGTACATAGTTCTTTTCATATCTTCAACAGCAATAGGTTTGGAGCCATATTCACACATGCAAAACTAAACTGATGAGATATCTTAGAATTACATCAAAGATTAGGTCAGTGAGATGGAACAAGAGAGGAACTCTTTATTCATAACAATAATTTCTACTATTTATGAAAAATCAAAGGTAATGGGACATGTTGGGCAACTCTACATAAACTCAGTAGCTATATGGAAAGGGCTGTAAAACACATATAAAATATTCCTCTGTGCCCAGGAAGAGTTGGATAATTGAGGGAATTCATCTTTTTTCCAAGCAATATTTCCCCATTACAGATCTCACCCCTCAATGATTGTCTGCTTCAGTTCTTTCAGATCCTGCTGCTCCCATGTGCTTACACTTTCCATGCTGAGTTATCTGTCAGTAAGTGTAAAGGCAGCCTGCAGCTTACAAGAAATTACTGGAATGGGAAGGACATTTTTGTTTATCCAAAGGCCTATAATGGCTTTTAGCTATCACTAGTGCTATGGGGTTTGCAGCACTGGTTAAGTCTGGCAATGGCTTTCCTGAACAAATCTCAAAGCTGGGAATGAAAGCAAATGAGATGGCAAAATTTAGTGGTAGATCAAGTTGTAACCAGTTAGATTTTTACAGAATTTGAATGCTCAGATGGGGAGATTTCTTCTGCAAAAGAACAAACTAGTTCCAGAAACAATTGCTTCAAATTCAGAAAAATTAAGCCAGGAGTAAGTAACTTGATGAGGTGTCTCCACTATGTCAGCAGGTAATACAGAACTCAACTTTACTCTGTTTAAATGGGCAGCTGTCATAATGGTGTCTATAGTGATAGAGAAAAGATTTAACCAATGTTAAACTATGTTTTAAAAGAGAAATGAAAAATCAGTTTAAAACTTGGAATTAAGGAAGATTTGTTTAAAAACTTATGTTTTAGGGAATGAGGAATGCTTTCTGGGTATTCGAGCTCTGCAACAATAAAAGCAGGTATGTCCTCTGCATACCTGAATTGCTGGCAATAAGCTGGTTGATATAAACACATGTTTATACATTGCTTTTTGATTTTATAGTTATCAAAGTATTATGGGTCTGTGTTACATTAGTGACCAGTACTCTTCCAGGGAACTTAACTTATCCTACCAGAGTCTTCTTCATAATAGGTCAATAAAAGAAACCTTATAGATTTCGTGGTAATGCTGTAATTCAAATATTAGTTAGTTTAGTAAAGATGTTCTAAAAGAATTTAATTACTCAACAAGAGTGTTTACACAGGAGAACCATTATCTCTGGACTCACAGTGGCAAATTTTAAACCTTGTGAGGGAATGCATCTCACAGATTATATAAGTACTGTTTGTCTTATAGTACTTACAGCTACCTTTCTCTGTAGGTTGCATAGTTGTCCATCATTTCCCCTGGAGTGTCACAAAACTCTAGTAAACATTCTACAGACAGAAACTTACAGCTCTCTGTTTTACTGAATTTATCAGATGCTGTTTCGCGTACATCTAGCATGTCTGATCTTCACAGATTTGTCTCAGAAGTGTAGAAAAAAAGCACAGATGCTTTCATGGCTGTGTGACTATTCACAGATCTTGCAATTGTGTCTAGTCCAGCTGATCCCAGATACAACAAGGGCTGCTTCAATGTCCAGGACTAAAGTCTTAATACATGTAAACCATGTATTTTAATACGGTTCAGTATCCCTAAGTTAATCAGGATATTCTGGCAGAGAAACTGCCAAACTGATTAACACAGGGATTCAGCTCCATTCTTTTGTCTGGGACGAGGTTTTTGCAGTCTTTTTGCAATGCAGCAACAAGCTCATTCCCTCAATTCTCAGCATGAAAATGAAAACATCAGCTCATTTTTAATTCTCTTTTTTATCCGTTTTATTTTTGGCATAATATTATATCTGGGTCATCAAGGATGGGATTTTACTTTTGAGCTAGTTATCATAGCTCTTCTTAGTCAGGAGAAAGAAACAAACCTTCTAGCAAGCAATTCATCTTGTCTTAAATGAGACACCTAAACTAGGTTATACCACTAATACCCAAAAGCACCCATTTTTCTAATTCCATCAAAGTAGTCTAAGGTGACTAGCATGACAGTAGAAAACTGTACAGTATTTATTACAGTATATATATGGTTTTGATCACATTAATCCCAGTCCCCCTGTATTTTTCTGTGGCTATGGTGAATGAACTAGAAAACAGACCACAAAACTTGATGCCAGATTGTTCCCTAACAGAAATTTAGAAACAGGAGTAAACAGTCTCTCCTGAGCTTTTCAAATGTCTGACTACATCTTCTATGCTTCATAAGAGCAAAATTGTATGAAGTTGGGCTTTTGTTCAGACAGTAGTATCTCCCAAGAGGTCTACACACTGTTCTGCTTCTATAGAAATGCTGAATGGTGGGATCATAGCATAATTCCGGTCTCTAGTTAAACCTCCTGCTCAAAACAAGTTCAACTATGAGGTCAGACCATGCTGCTGAATCATGAATCACAAAGACCAAGATCATTTAATTGAATCCCCACATCCTTCTTCCTTCTTCATAGAAAATAGTCTATTAACTTAAAAACAGACTTACATGTCTGGAGTTCACTACCTTCATTTTATGAATCTTGAAAAACGTGAGATTAAGTTTTTCTTCTACAGTATTCAAAAAAAAAAGATTTTTTTTTTTTTTCCATTTTAATTCTTCTTGGAGTCGTAGGATTCCAATATCTGAAATTTTCAGAGAATCCCCTTGCAGTGTAAGAAATATTGAGGTAACAGTACTGGAAATGCTAATTCATTAAGTATACCACTACAGTTATGTCTGAACAGGTAGATGCATTTCAAGAAAATGATTTCTAATTGGTCAAGGTTTTCCTTAGGCATTTTTATGTATCTTATATGTGCTTCACACTCACTTATATTTACAGCAAGCATTATTAACCACACAAATAAAACTATAATGGAAAAATGCAAAGTAATTTATCCACTGGCACAGATAGGAAAAATACTCTGTGCAAATCCTCTATGCATTTCCATTAACAGTCTCAGCTGAAACTCCACTACTCTCTCTGTGCCCACAGTTTGGGCCTCTCTGAAAGGAATAAACAGGAGCCAACACTGATATGTATACACCCCTGTGGGAGGACCCCATATGATCTCTTCAGGGCTTGATTGCTGGCAATTGGATAGTGCTGTGGCATGGGTCACTAAAGGCTATAAGGGACAAAGACACCATACCTGACTTCAACTTCCTGAGTCACAAACGATGGTATGGCAGAGGCAATCTGGGGGCAAATGTCAATGTGTGCTTACCCTTGTTGAAATTTTCTCCTATTAGCTGCCAAGAGACAGGAGCCTGGGCCCAGCTGACCTTTGATCTGAGCTGATATCACTTTTCTGCCTCTCACTCCTTGCGTACGCTTCAGACACATCCTAACATCCTTCCTTCTGCACTATTTTTGGAAGCTTGGCTTCACGCTGCATAAGAAAAGAGATCTACAAAATTCTTCACTCACCATTGCACAGCTGCTTTATGTCCAGTTCCCAGTGACTCAAAATGGGAGAAAATGTGTGCTAAAAAATTCTCCCTGAGAATTCAAGTGGAGTTTAATGTCAATATAATAATTCATCTTAAAACTGAAGACTCTTTAACCTGAATGTGACAGATCATCCTCTTCACAGCTCCCCTTCATAGAGAGATTAGTTTAATGGCTTTGAGATTGATATATATATAGTGGCACTGTTCTTAAGAAAAACCTGTCATCTACTGCTCCATCTAATAAAGACAAGAGATTCTGCAGCTCTCCACATCAAAAGATACAGCCTGATGTTTCTTATGAGTCATGAGTCAATGAATTATGTAGCTTGCTTTCTCTTGAGCATGTAATTTGATCTCCAAGCATGAGCAACAGTTTTTGTATTTCGATCAGTAAACAATTGCTCTTTAAAAACATTCCAACTGATGTTTATTTGTACAATCTGTCCTTCAGCAGAGTCTTAGTTTGATGAAGTAAAAGATGTAACTCTAATAGCAAAGTGTCTAAAAACTGACAAAACACTACATTTGATCATGTGTGATGAGTGCACTAAGGAAGTATGTAGTTTGGAAAGCTGATACAGCATCTCATTGAAATGACTGTGTCTTAAACATTCCTTCTTCCTGAACTAACCAATTGCTATCACTGCAGTGAGAATTCTCTTTTTCAAATTACAGGGATCAGATTTCCAGAAAAAAAAAAAAAAAGAAAAAAAGAAGTATGAGTAATGCATAGCCTGAATGAAAGAAAAATGAAAAATATTGCTTCAGTCATAAGTTAAAAGTTGTTACTGTGGGTACCTCTTTTCCTTGGGAAGAATGCAATGGGGTCCTTTATTTCATTAGGGATGTCAAACATTTAATCAATATCAGTGCTGAGACCTTGACTGGTGAACAGACTGGGTGGGCACTTCTAGAATAAGCAAACAAGACGTTCTTTCTTGATTGGAGCTACTTTGATTTAGTTAAGCTGGCTATAAAATAAAACAAAAAATACCCTGGAAGATCAAACTGTAATTGAAAACTTGACTGCTGTTGTATAACCTTAAAATAACAATAGTGCCAAGCTTTGGACATTTATTTTTTAGACAAGAAAAATCAACAGGTTCCCACTTACCCTTCCAGTGGACTAACACCATCCATTACACAGCACTCAAGAATGTCATTATAATACAGGTATTTAAATACACAATAGAATTTTCTTATAATTTGTGCACTAAATGATGCAGATGCGCATCACTTTTCAGAATTCATCCAAACCAAAGAAATATGCTATTGGCAGTATAACATTTTAGACACTTTGCAGGAAACAGCACCTAAGAATTGCACTGGTCAGCAAGGTTTCTCAAAGCAAACTATTTTAAACAAACAACCATGCCCTTCTGCAGGTTTAGTTACATAAGTATAAATCATTGTAAATCCATGTTTTTTTAAAAAAAGGTTAAGAAAATAATAGCATCCTCATCTCCATCTTCCATGACGAGAAAATACATTTTTGTCAACACTGCTATTTTCTTCTCCCAGTTCATGTTTATTTTCTTTTACTGACTAAAACTGGAAGGAGTGTGCTGGTTTTGTGCAAATACGGCAGGAATGCTCATTTTGGTAGCTTCTTAATTTTCCCTCCTTGCTTATGGCTTTGTATATTATTATGACAGCTATTCCCAATGAAGGGACAGTGGTAGATTTAGTACATCTATATCTAGTTCTAGATGTCTAGAGCACAGTACATTACCAATACCCCCATATATCATAGCTCCTTTAGTGCCACAGTCTTACAGACAAATCACCGCTATGACCATAGACCTTATGGATACAGCTGTGCAATTTTGACAAGTCCCTAAATCACCAACTAGATTCTGATACAGAGTGACAAATATTTCATCCCCTAAAAAGTTCCTTTATAGTCAACTGGACAACTTGTGAAAAAAGAGATACCCAGACTCCATATTTACTGGTCAGCTACCTATTCATTTTGTTTTCATGCTCTGCCACAACTCTAAATTTGTTGTATCTCTAATAATACTGATCTCTTTTGCTTTTCATGTGAACTTTTTCCCACAGTCATGACACTTCAGTAAAATAATCACAGAATCATAGAATCCTAGAATAGATAGGGTTGGAAAGGACCTTAAGATAATTTATTTCAAACTCCCCTGCCATGGGCAGGGACACCTCACACTAAACCATGCCACCCAACGCTCTGTTCAACATGGCCTTGAACACTGCCAGGGATGGAGCATTCACAGCTTCCCCAGGCAACCCATTCCAGTGCCTCACCACCCTTACAGTAAAGAATTTCTTCCTTATATCCAATCTAAACTTCCCCTGTTTAAGTTTTTACCCGTTACCCCTTGTCCTGTCACTACAGTCCCTAATGAAGAGTCCTTCTCCAGCATCCCTACAGGCCCCCTTCAGATACTGGAAGGCTGCTATGAGGTCTCCACGCAGCCTTCTCTTCTCCAGGCTGAACAGCCCCAACTTCCTCATCCTGTCTTCATACGGGAGGTGCTCCAGCCCCCTGATCATCCTCGTGGCCCTTCTCTGGACTTGTTCCAACAGTTCCATGTCCTTTTTATGTTGAGGACACCAGAACTGCACACAATACTCCAGGTGAGGTCTCACGAGAGCAGAGTAGAGGGGCAGGATCACCTCCTTCAACCTGCTGGTCACTCTCCTTTTGATGCAGCCCAGGATACAGTTGGCTTTCTGGGCTGCAAGCGCACACTCTCAGCTCATTTTCTCATTGGTTGCTAAGGATGGGTTTTCAGGGATTTTTAATTCTTTGGGTCAGGCTGTGCTTTGAGACTTCTATGGTGCAATAGACCCTTAAGCCAGACATAGGACTCAGAGTCAAATCTCTTCCATCAGCTGAGGAAGACAAACCAAATTTTGTACAGCCCTTAGCAAAAGGGGTCCTAATCTGCCTCAAACCTTCAGTGATTCTTTAAAAGCAAAAATAATAATTGAGTAGAGAAAGTTTACAATAGACAGAGACTAGTCAACCAGATGTGCATGCAGCTCAAATACACAGTAAGTCCATAAATAAATAATCAAGGAAGAAGCGTTACATCGCCTTTCATCTCTAAATTGTTGTTTCAAATCCAGACCCGGTGTCTAAAACGATAATTTGAGCCTATAACTTCTATTCTGCGGTCAATGTGAAGTGAATTCCTGGTCTCTGGCCAGTTTCTAATGGACAGGTGGCAACTACCCAAGAAAAGACGACAACCACAATTGGCACCCTGCTGGGGAGTCATCGCAGTGGGACAAAGACTGAATCGGTTGAAAGAAAAAGTGATCTCTTCACCCCCTCCAGACAGTTCAGCTAAAGCAAGCCTGAAACAAATGGGCAAAGCACTATGGGAGAAGATTGTATTATGATTGTCCTGCCATCCTTTTTCTCTGTGAATAAAACAGGAGACTTGTTTTTCCAAGGCTGTCAATCTCACACCTTTCACAATTTGAGAAATAAAGAGAGAAATGTTGCTCTGTCCCCCCTTACCAGGTCTCCCTGCTGTGACAGTGAGTGTTGCCAGTCACACGCTTGAGCTTTAGATCAAAACCAGGTGGCACAGCAAACTGTATTTAAACTTTGACCCTCAGTTCCACTCTGTTGCACAGCTTTTACTTAGAAAAAGAAAAAACGAATAAAAAAAAAAAGGTTTTGCTAGCAACAAATGCTTTTCACTTGCCAAAGAACTCATTAAATAGATATTCTACCCCAACCTCAAATATTTCTGTAGTGTGACCCTCCTCCCAGAGCACCAATTGTAAAAGGAATTTGATAATGAATTTGTCTTCCAGATTCCAATATTGTATTTTCTTTCTTCCCTTTTAGAACAACAACAGAAAAAAAAACATAAAGAACAAGGGAAAAGATCTGTCTAGCTAGTATAAAGAAACAGAATAACTGCTTTGCAATGTCACAGCCAGTAATAGCTCAGATTCAACTGAAACAGCATTGAAAAACAGCCAAACAGGAATCTTTCATGTCTGACTTCATAGGTCATCCACCCCATACTATGTGTTCTTTCTGAAATATCTCAGCTAAGTACTTCCAGCTAAAGTAGTTCAAATACACAGAATGAGAAAAATCAAGAAAGAACAAGACACAATGAGCAATATAGAAAAACCACTTAGCTACTGCATTGTAACAGGCAGCACTGGATTAGTAGCAACATGGCAAACAACTCATTGAAATTTGAGTGTTTGTCTTACAACTGAAGTACATTTCAGATTCATCATTCTAGTTTTAGATATGCACATGATCAGAGCGCAGTTGATATTCATTTAAGCTAAGAAAATCCCCAGACTCCGCACTTCCAGCAAAATGTTTCTTTGAAGTAGCTTAATAGCAACTAGAGGCCATGAACAATCTCAAGACATTGGAAAATATACTCAATGAACAGATCTGTCTTCAGAATTTATTCTAAAATATAGAAAACAGGGGCTTGAAAACTGGAAAGGCTGCCTACATTCCTCCCCTAAAATAGCAAGAGCTGTTCAACTGACACTATTTTGGATACTACATTTTCATTAAAATAACATAAATAGATATACACTAAGGGTATCTACCACACATAGAATTACCACTAGTGAAACGGAATTTAGAAGAATATTTTCTGGCAATCTGCATGGGTGTTTGCATGCTTGTATTACGGTTACACCTCAAAATAGTGGAAAAGCTACACTGCAGAAATCATAGAATCATAGAATAGTTAGGGGTGAAAAGGACCTTGAGATCATCTAGTTCCAACCCCCCTGCCATGGGCAGGGACATAACCAATCCTACAAAAGATTTTCAATAGTTCTGATTTACAGGTGCTCTGCATTGTATTGAGATTAATTCTTTTTAAAACACATGACAACAGAAAACTATTTCAAGTTGCCTAAGAGATTCAGAAGAAAAGCAAAGGCTCTGATTTCATATTATTTCTGCACTGTTTAATCAGTTACATTGTTGGTAAACTTCTAATGTTTTGTATTTACCTGATTTCTGTCATCTTTCTGGTTTAAGAAAGCACAGTAAAATGCCAGCCTATAACTTTACAACGAGGATCAAGCAGAGATTAGTGTAAGAGGTCCCCGGACTGGATTCTTGTTTCAACTTCAAATCCAAATAATTCCATGACTTCAGGGAACTTACTTATCCGTGGCAGTAGTGTAAAAATGATCAGAAATTAGGCCAACAATTCTATTTGTTACAGTTGAGAGGCTAACCCAGATACATGGGATTTAGAAAACACTATTACTTCATGAAAAGAATGAAGAGCTCAGAACAATTCCTTTAGATCAGTGGTTTTATTGAATGTTTTTATATATACCTGCATTGCATCTGGTCATGTCCTTCTCATATTAGTTTAGCTCACAAAGGTTAGTCAATGCTGGTTTACCTTGGCCTGGTTTACCCTGGCCTGGTTTACCCTACTTGTTTTTCCATATTCAATTATTTGACATTCATTCTCTGGCTCATTTGTACATGGTTAGTACTATAGTCCTAGGTAATAATATGTCATAATAATTTTTTGCTCAGTAGTGTATATAGAAATCAATCATTCTCTGCTTTACTTCTCACTAGTTACATTTTCATTTTTTAACCTAGTTTTCTAAGGAAATAAAGCTTGCTTTATCATGTTCATCTGTCTGTTGACTCCCTTCTAAAAACTTTTTAATCTATTGTCTCTGAAAAAAGAGGTTGGAATCTGAAGGATAAGTTATTATGAGTATTGTGAGGAAAAGTAAGAAATCAGGCAGAGGGAAGTCTAGAATTATTGGCCCCTCCAAAGGACAGCCAGGCCCACAAAAGAGCAGGGAGCAAGCTGGCCCAGGGCACACCTGCAGCACTAGGTTACCCACTACAAATACTGTTACTTGCTCAGGGAAGGGTACCACGAGGAAAAAAAAGAGTAATTGTAAGCTTGGCAGTGTTTATTATAAAGAATTAGGGCAGAAATCCATAGGAAACCAGGTTTCATTATTTATTCTCTTCAGGAACTGCACATTTTACAGTTTTAAAATCTTTATAAACATATGTTGCCCAGAAACATAATATTCTGTCCCACTTGAGAAATCAAAACCCTGTTCTCCCTGCTTTTATGAGCAATCTCCTCTTTACAGCACAAGCACTTCAACTCCAATCCTGTACAATTTCTGTAAATAACCTAATTATAAAAGAACTTTTATTCATTAAAAAGTGAGTATTTCAGGTTTTTCTTATTCATGCTGTTGGCCTATTTTACAAATACAGCTCTAGTAATCCCAGTTTTCAGTTTCCACATCAACAGTGATTTCCAACCGAGAACATTATTTTTCAAAAGAGAAGATTGCATATTCTCAGACATTCCAGACTGTATTTGTGAGTTCTTATCTCCAAAGATCTAAGTGAAGTTGACCTGCATTATGAAGTATTTGTATTACTAAGAGAAAGATATCAGGCCTTTTTATTGAGACATCTCTAGAGTTCATTTTTTCTCCTTTAAGTATCTGGTGATACACAGCAAGACACAGCACTGGTTGTGTGTCACAGCTCCAGGTATGAGCCTCTTCACCTCCTCTTGAAGTTCTTGCTTGCTTTTAATTTTTTTCAAGCAATTTTCCAGTCCTTCTTAGTCCAGAAACTTTAATAAACCCAGGATAGCAATTGATTATCTTGGGTGAGGCTATTGATTTGTGGTTAAACAGCCCCCTAAAAAACTTTTCCTTCTATTACTGCTAACCTTAGCCATGTTGATATTATTATATTTGGTGTATATAACTCTCTAGACAAAAAATTAAAATTCACATATACCTCAACCACTTTAAGTTAATGCAAATATAAAATATAAATTAAATTGTTGCCAAACATTTCAATTTTAGTAAACCAAATCAGGAATTACATGATGTCAAATATGCAATTTCTGATACATGAATTGGCCTCACATTATCAGAAGAGATCCATTTTACCCATCCTTATCTCCAATATGATATACACAAGCAAAACCATTTTAATGGCTTAATTTAGTTATTTTCTCCAATAGTCTATACGACTTAAAAAACAAACATGGGTTTATAAGGAGCAATGTTAGTTTTCTTGTGCAGAAACATGAAAATTCTGCCAGTTATCTAGGGCTAGAACTTTGCATTTCAGAATATAGATGATGTAGGAATTAGTATTATCCTTATGGCTGACCATATGTGAGTTTTCTGTTTTATCTATCTGTATCTATATATATCTTATCAGCAATATACTGTTTTTGTTTTGAGTTACAACTACACAGAAGAACATCTGTCATATTGACAATGTTGTTACAAAGTCTCTAAAGACTATAAGGATCCAGACCCAAACAGAATTATTTTCAGGATAGCTAGAGAGAGAGAATATGAAGAAATACAACCTTAATTATAAAGATTAGCATGCTCTGTGGTTTTCTTGTTTTCTTTTGGGAAAGGGATCAGGAAGCTGACATTAGTACCATGATATTCCTGACAGTGCAACATAACTGTGGCAGGTGGGCAATCTCTTTTTTGAAACTCTTTGAACTTTTTAATAAAACACTGATGGAAGCCCTGCCCATTCATTAGAGAGCAGCTAATAACCCACTAGTTTGGAAATCAAGCTTGCACTGAAAAGATTTTATTCTCCATGTCCACAAGTATTTCTACATCACCTACATCAGGATTACCCTGTCCAACGAAGGTGCCTCATCAAGAGTATTACTAATAAGCTCTCTTTGAAAGAACACACGTGACCTAGCAACCCCCAAACTGTGAATCTCTGGTTTAGATTTCAAACTGTGGGCATAAGTTTATATTACTTCTTGAATGACTCATCAGCCCGGAGGCAAGCAGTCTGCATGATCACTTTAAAGTAGGATTTGGAACTGTTTATTACCAGAAATATTTACCTGTTTAATTATTTATGGAAACTTGTACTTTTGACAAATGAGAAAATTTGACACACTCTTGCAGGAAAAAAATACCAAATCAACCTTTAAATTTCCTCATTTAAGAAAATATTTATATTCTGGAAATACTCCTTATTTTGCCTTAGTAGAGACTTTCCATCATCTCTTTTAGCAATTTCATCATTAATATGCTCAGTAATACATTAATGGAAGACTATTGTTCACTGCATTTCATCTTTTCATATTAATTCTGTATTGTATCATTTGTATTCACTTTGGTGAACACTCCTTTTGATCTGCATCTTACCACATTAATGATTTTGTTACAAACAATGCTGTATTGTGAGACTTCAATATTCTGTTAGAATATTTAAATGCTAATAGTTCAAAGTTGATGAAACTACATAGCAAAAAGGTCAATAAATGAGCAGTTGTAATACAGAGTTGGCAAATCTATTAGAAAAATATGCAACTCACTAATGACCATCATATCAGATACTTTTAAGATTAATAATAACATGAGAATCTAGAAATAGATAATTAACTGTTACAGCATAATTTGTGACTAACAAATTTTCAACAACAAATTATTAAATAGGTAGGGAAACTGACACTGCTTTTTTCCCTTGTATTATTTATTTTTATCTATATCTCCTGTACCATCTCTGCTCTTTTTATTCACAATGTGCCTCTGTTTGTTTTGTTCTCTGAGGATATGTTGTCCATATTTTGCAGGCTGTTCCCCACATCAAATATTTCCCCTCTGCTACATCTTTTCTTTTCAAACACAGACTCAATTCTGTAGGTGTCTGTGATAAATGTGCAAACTCGAGAAAGCTAAGATGAATTTGAAGTTAGACGAAAAGAGCTTCCTTTCATCCCTACTGTATGCAGTACTGGGATTATTATTATTAGAAATGGTCACCTTATAATACCTCCATGATAATCTACCTTTCTTTTTTCTTAGTATCAGATAACTGCAAGCCAAAGAGATAGTGCTTCAGTTGGAACTGTTTAAATGTGGGCAGGTGAGCATTCTGAAAGTCTGCTTTATCCTGAGGCTGAGCTTTCAAATTCTGATTTACTTCATTTATTTAAATGTAGTGTCATAACAGATTCGGAGGTAAAGTTTTTATAGGAAAATAAAGAGTGCAGCATTAGCCATTGTTTGAATTACACAGCACACAAACATGCTCTGGAGTTTTGGTAAGTAAATAATTGAAGAAATAGAAATAATATTGTTTCTTAAGAGTTAAAAGAGAGCTACAATCTTTCCAGGATTCAAACACAAATGAATGTTTCTATTTGGAAGACAAAGTGGTCTTTTTGGTTGTTAGATTCATATCTGCCCAGTTCAGAATTGTCTTCTCAAAGAGATGGGGCAGTGTTTAATGATAAACACAGTGTGGTCCTTTCAACTTTAAAGCTTCTCTTGCTTACATCATAGGCCAGAATTTTAAGAAGTTAGAGCTACCCTGACTAATCACTCAAGCCTCAAGCTAGCTGATATTAGACTGCCCATACAGAACCTTTAGCAGTTTTTGCTGGACCTCATTTTAAATGGCTTTTGCACTTACAAGACAATTTGGATTTGTTCTAAGGTAAGAATGTTTGCAACCATTCTGAACCTGCAAGCTACTTTGTGAAACTTCACCTTTCCATTTGCACATAGCCCTTCTGACTCCAGCAGCAACCACCTCTGGTATCAGAGGCTGCCTACACACAGCAGCTTGCGAGATTGCAACCATTGTCATGCAGTAGATCCAAAAGTACATAAAAAGCACAAAAGCTCCACAGGTGTAAAATCACCACTGGTTAGATGTATTCTCAGAAACCGAGACACTGTCTGCTCGGTACATACCTTCCTATAACTGCAACTGAGGTTTCAGCCTTATAATTTGGCATGATAAATGGTCACAGGAGTTTGTTTTCTGCAAGGAAAGAAATGACTTTTCCTAAAAAATGAAAAAAATAAAAAAGGTAAAAATCTGGAAGCATTTCTGAATATGTTCAAAATGCTGCAGAATTTTTCCATACTTTGTTTCACACATTCCATGGTATGATATTCTTCCTGAGCCTGTTCCTGAACTGTTGCCTTTTGTCCAACACAATATTATGAATGAGTACAGTTGATTCACAAGTAGAAACAAATCTTCCACTTTGCAGCCACTATCTCTATGCAAGTCAATAGACTTGTAATACAAACGTACTGGAAGGCAGTATTTCAAGGTTCCATAGTTTCACTCTTGTCACCCTTATATCTGCATCCATACAAAGGTATCTGTCAGATAAAAGGTTCTTGACTTCACAGTCAAGCACATTCATCATGAGCCTCCATATGTCTTTCATTTCTTATTTGGTCTCAGAACATCAATTTAACATCTGTCCACCCTGTGATATTATGTAATCATTATATTTTCCAGCAAGCATATTTGCATTTTGTTGGTGCTAGCCGAGGTGTTTTGGAGAGAACTTCATCATCATCATCCATGAACCGTCTCATCATTCTTTAAGTGCTGTTTAACATTCTTCTGACATAATGGCTTTAACACAAACAAACCAACCAACCCTTTCACAGCAGGTAGACAGGGGTTGTGCTTCTGGACTGCTAACGTGTCCAATTTTGTCCAACCAGATATGTCCAGAAGGGTGATTTGAGCTTGTGTAAACATATTAAGGTTTGCTTTAAACTGCTTTTAGACATACCATTGACTTCTTGGACACCCATTCCTGCTGCATCTCAGCTTTATCCTTTCTCATCTTTATTAGAAGTGTGTGAAGACACAAACTATGTTTCTGGTTTTGAAGTTGCAGGTCCTAAGTACTTTGGACAGGATGGGGTCCTTGTTCCTGACAGGTTTCTAGGTAGTGTTATCATTTAAAGGAAGGAAGGAAGGGAGCCAGGGAGGGAGGGAGGGAGGGAGGGGGGAAGGAAGGATGGGAGGGAGGAAGGAAGGAAGGGAGGGAGGAAGGAAGGAGGGAAAGGAAGGAAGGAAAGGAGGGAGGGAGGTAGGAGGGAGAGGGAGAAAGAAGATGGAAGAAAAAAATTAAAATAAAAAAATTGTAGAAACAAAATGAAACAAACAAACAAAAGAAAACCAAGCCAAATTAATAAATTGATTCTGAAGTTTTCCCTGAGCTGTCAGGAATCCTGATCAATCCAGCCTATTGAGACTGATGAATTGCTGCATACAAACAGGACCTGCCAGGCTAGTCCACTGCTCTCACTCCAGCAAAAAGTCCTGCAAATGTAATGGCCTTCTAGTAAAATGAATACATAATCTAGCCTCAGTGCAATGTTGTAACTCGCTACAGGGCTGGGTTTTTTTTTCCTTCCATGGAATAATGATGCCCAGAAGTGTTTAATTATTATCCTGAATTGTCCCATGTCTTCCTCGGCAGTGTTGGGAAATAAATTACTTCAATAACAATGTAAACCTTACTAGGACATGCAAACACAGCTTTGCATCCTGCTTTCCAGTAAACTTCATGGAAAGTCTGGAGGCTGAATCATCAGCACTTTTTCTTTTCTTTGCCTTACCTTTTGGTCAAATGTCATAATGTGTTTGCTACTGGGAACAAATGTACAGACATGCAAGCAAATAAAATCAAGGATTAAAATTTCACTCAGGCCTTTCCCAAACATGTATTATTTTGACAACTCACTTCCTTTATTCCTATTGCTTATTCAGTCGCCTCAGTTCTCATTTCAGTTAGAATGCATTTTCAGTTTAGCAGGATACTAAATGTTTCTGCTTGCATTTTTTTTTTTGTGCCTTTCCCAAGATTTAATTGAACTCCCATTTTTGGTACCACACACATGCCAGATTTCTTGCTTAGCACAAACATTTAAAAATGTCCAATCATGCTTACTTGTGACTTGAACCTAATTACTACTGCTGGACCTGGCCCTGCTTTGGTTCTTATTTGGTTTTTCAAGTTACTCATTTCAAAGCATTTAAAATTCATACAATTAACTTGTTCAAGGAAGGTAGATGCTTTGTTATCACTAGGCTTTTTTTTTTCCAGCAAACCCATGCAAGTAGTCCAGCCCCATCTATTTGTATAATCTATTGAGCTGAGCGATCTATTTATGACATAATGGAAAAGCAGGCAGGAGTGATGGGAGCTGTGTTCTTGGCAGTAGCTGTTTCAATCAATATTCCAGTCATGAACAAACTGTCAAAAATTAAGGATGCACAGAACTGTATTATTTTATCATGGACTGGGTTATTTTCAAAGGAATCTGGGGGACTTACAGGCCCAGCTCTCATTAAATTCTAATGGGAACTGGGAGTCAAACTCTATTGAGCTGCCTTCAAAAAAATCACAGCAGTGGTGAATAATTTTATGAGGTCACCCAATCAAAATAAATTCCACCATGATCTCTATACACTGTTAAATGACTTCTTGGGTTTAATTCTTTTCTTTTAAAAGGATTAGGAAAACCAAAATAAATTGTATTTACATTTTTGTGGGATTTCAGATTATGTTTTCCTAGCAACAGCCTGGTTTCTTTTTTCCTTTTAAAGGCAAATTATTTTTCATGTCATGCTTTGTCTTCATTATGCCATCATCTCATGAGAAAGTGATGAAAAATCTAACTGCTTATAGAGGCCCTGACACTTGTGGTGGGAAGAAGACATGCAGTATATTCTGAGACTTTCACATTCTACAGGTAATCCTAGTAAAACGAAGAAGTGTGATCAAATTTAGTGTTGGATTAAGCAGCAGTGATAAATAGTTCTCCAGCATTAATAAACTTTCATCTCTTCATATCACCCCCCAAGTTTTTCTTCAATAATTGTTAACATATTTAATTTTGTGCAGTTTTTTATCAGAGCTCTGACTACATGCTGGGCTTCTGTATAATTTAAATGCTGAAATAAAGAAATCATAAGCAGTAAATTGTGATGAAATTAAGCACTTCCCCTGCCCTTGCAGCTGTCCTGTGAGAGCAGTAGTCAAGTTGACCTGCCATCCTCCATCTAAGTCAGTGTTAATGTATTTCCTCACATAGGCAGGATCAATTCTTCCCTGTTTCTTCCCCATTTCTTCCTCTTACCTCATGACTCTACAAGAAAATACTACAAAAATCTGAATCTTAAGTCTTGCCAAATGGTCATCTTCATGGTGACCGTGGGCAAATTTATAAATTACATACATAAATTGGGGGGAAGGGATTCCATCTTTCTGTGGCAGACTTTTTATGATGTAGGCAAGCTACTTATTCATCCTAACCCAAAGGGCTCTGTTCTTGTCTCATCCTTGCAAATATAGAATTTAACAAATGCACAAGAAAGGACTACAAATCCAAGTTCACTGAAGAGTTCAGTGATGCGGTTCTTGATGAAGTTACATGTCACTGGAGTTGATCCATCTTGTATTATCATAGAACCCCTTTGGAAAAAAACAGGTGTGTTTGAGGGTCCGCAGACCTGCAACTTTTTTCATGAAATGTCATAAAATGTTCACATTTTTAAAATAAGTGACTTGCCTGTGGACCACACTGTGCAGATGAGATTTTTTCCATGTCATTTTCTTTATTTGACATCAAGGTATGTAAAACTGAAAAGAAAAAAAGAAAAAGGAACAATGAGAAGCTGAGGACCTTAATTACCAGTAAGAGTTGATTAATAACAATCTCTATTTCCTCTCTTTTTCCCTTCTCCAAATCTTCAATGGTGGTACCAGATACAGTAATTAGAAAACCCAGTGCAAGTGAGGCAATTTTCTTTTACAATGAAACCTTTGCTTTTACTGCTCCATGAAAGAAAGACAAGGTCTATTAAAATGATATTAAAAGATGAGCTGCCAGACTGAATTAGAAATAGGTTTTAGACAACCCAAAGAAGAAAGTAGGGAATGAGATATGATTACGATACAGGTATAAATGAATAAGGAGATGGAAAAATGGAATGAGCAGGTTTTAAGTCAAACTAAGTTTTCCTCCAGTCCTTTCAATTTTCCATCTCTTCAAAAGTTTTTAGTAAATATATGAATATATTTATACACTTATAGCTATGCATATATGCATACATGCACAGACACAGGCACACATATATGTCCTCAGCTAATGTGAAACAGTTTTCTCTAGCATCTTTTTCCTGTGAGAACATAATGGCTGCTTTTTAGCTAAAAACTTGCATATACTCCTTTACTCAGAACCCAGATTTCTCAGAACACAGTTTTATATGATGTTAATAAAGCCAGCAGTTCTGAGAAAAATAACTGGTATTGCCTGTGTGACTACTCTATCGTCGTTAGATTTCACTTTTATTATCAATAATCGTTCCACAATTTTCTTAATTTTATCATAAGGTGTTTGTTTTGTTACATGAACATTTATGAAGCTTATGTTAGCATTATAATCAATAGCAATAACTTGGAGCAATAAAGGCAACTGAAATCCAGAAAAAAATCCACAGTAAAAAATATGTATTTTTAACCACTTTAAAAATCTTTTTTCCTTTTTTTTTTTTTTCCCCATCCACTTAGAACATTTTTAAAGGTTACTGGAGCTACTGTTTTTCACACGGTGTTTGAAACTCCAGAGTACCTTCCATCAGCACCTACGAGGAGCGGCATACATTTTCAATCTGTTGAAAATAATTATGTGGAAAAACCCATTCTGTTTCTTCCAGACACAATCCAATCAGTGTAATGGTTTTTGAGAAAGAAGGAACAATATTCACATTTCATTCATGTAAAGAATGAGAGAATAGAAGACTTTCATGGTAGATGAGCACCCTGCAGGTACTGCAGTTTGCTGCAGCACACATAAGGCCTTGTTGGGTTCATTGCATAAGGAAAAAAAATCTCTCTTAAATTGTCCTCTTCCCCCAGGCTTCAAATACATATTTTTTTAAATGGTCTGAAGCAGGAACTGGAGGGATTTTGCACCCCAGTATGGCTTTCACTTTTGAATGGAAGCTCTGATGTTCTGGGAGAGCTTGCAATAATTCTTGTTTTCCTTTAATGAAGTAAATTGATCCAAACAACAGAAACCAGGGCCTTCACCATCAAGCTTATTTCCAAATTAGCAAAAGAAAAGCCTTAAAACAAAAACAACCAAGGAAATTAATACCTTGTTTCTTTTGGTATTCTCTGTGCCTGCCACATTTGTGCAGTTTTCAGTTTTAATTGAAATCCAGTAACAGCAGAGTTCAAACGCGGAGTGGATGTCAGCCAGTGTACTGCAGCAGCAGCACTGCCAGAGAGGTGCGGTTGTTTGACAAAGAAGAACGTTCCTTTGCTTTTTACAGCACACCACTGTCCCTGGTTTCCATTTTATCATAGTGGGAAAAATAGCTGCCACTTTCGTATTCACTGTGCCCACAACAATCCCTCCTCAGCTGCTCACACTTCTCCACATCACATTCCTCCTGAGCTGAGACTGCTCACCTTCACTCTTGCACACAGATGCAACTGATTTGAGAAAGCATGTGTTAACAAAGATGTACCATTAGATTAAAAACTGGGGGGAAAATGTATAGCTGGAGACATTCAGACATGTCAGAGAAGTGAGTTTTGAATAGTGGTGACTAGAATTTGCTCTAATTTGACTTGTTTGACCTTACAAGTATTAACCAATTGATTTTAATTCAAGAGATGCTAATGCTTAACTAATATATAATCTATATACATATATAAATGAGCAATAGAAAAAGTATGCAAGAGAAAATGAATTCTTAAGGAAAAGGCTGGTATGGTTCAACACTACTAAGAAGCATGAAAGACCTCTTCTTAGCAAAGTTTATTAGCTTTTCCATGCAATTCTTGTACTTAATTTTAAACTGTCTAGTTTCACATTTTGGATTTGTTCTAAACAGCACTCACATTATAGATTTGTATTTGAAAAATCACCACTCTTATTACAGAAATAAAGGCTTTATTTTTACAGAAATAAAGACTTGCATAATTTATTTGCTTTATTAATGTAACATTGGCACCAGCTGAATTTACATTAGTCTTCATCAATCCTTTCTAGAAAAATGGTAAAACTGCATCTGTAATATGGGTTTTGTAGTTCTAGTATTGGCAGTCAGAAACCATGCCTGTTCACATACCTGTGTGATATGGTAAAGGTTAACACAAATATGCAAGTTCATGCGGCCTAAGTGAGCTGACTTAGAGATTTCTTGTGAAAAGGAAAATTCCTGCACGATATAACAAGTTCACTCACTCCTCCTCAAATCTACAAGATATTGAAAGAAACCAAAGAAATATTTATGTTGGACATAACTCTCATAAATTTATGTGACATGTTACTAGTTTATGAAAGCTCTTTAATTTATAGAATGCTTATAATTTTTGATAATGCTAGTCTTGCAATTTGAACTAGGTTTGGTTTATTGCATTGGATATATTTCTGTGGAGGCGATGTGCTAACTATGCAGCTGAATTTAGAATGGAAAACACCAAATTTCACACTGAGGATGAATAATTCAATTTTTAAGTTGCTAGCACGAAAAAAGTAACTAAGTGGATTGCTGTCAAATGATCTTTATCTTATTTGTCAAGATAAAGCACAGTCCCAAAGCCATAAACAGATTGTAAAGGAGAAGATTCCTTCTTACCCTTTCTTTCACACTTTCAAAGGTCTTTACAAATCTGCCCAACTAAACTAGAGCACTTTTTTCTCTTTATAAGCTGCTACTTTTTAAACAAGTTCATGCATTAATATTAAGAAAGGCTTACATGCCCTTCCTTTTAAAACTGTACATATATTTAATCAATGTGTGCATATATCTGCATGTCCCAACAGAAATTTTACAACATATTAAGAAAAGTTACAAAGCCGAAGCAGCTGCACATTTTTGCATTTCTGACATATAAAGCTTCAGCCAATATATTCTACCCCGTAGATTTATAAGCTCTTTAATGATGAAATATAGTATAAGCCCATCAGCCTCTTCTTCCTCTCTACATACCTTTTTGAGCATTGCCCCAGAGGACAAAAAAAAAAATAAAAAGGAAAGGAAAAGTATTCTGACCAAAATTGGGGACCCATTTCCAAGCTTAATAGTAGGTCCTACCAGGAAAAACCAACTGTAAAAAACTTGGCAGGTTCTAATTGTTTTCTGCTAAAGCTGTACTGGGAGTGTATGATTCCTCAGGGGAAAAATAAAGCCAGCTAAAATCAAGCAAAACCAGCCTAGACAATATTTAGACTTAAGACCCCTCACTTCTTTTTTCATTTTACCTTAAATCTATTCTTTTAATCATTCACTTAAAATTATCTGCATTTTAAGGAACCTTTGGTACCTTGAGATACCCCTTCAGATATGTTGCCCCTGAGTAATTACTGAACCACTCTCTCAACGTTCAAATGAAAAGGCAAAATGATAACTAAAAACTTCCATTACTTACTTAGCCCCTCAGGGCCTACCATTGGAGTTTACTTCAGGAAAAAAAAAAACCATGCTACATTGTCCAAATACAAGATGAAGCTTTTACATTTCACAGGGAACTCCATCACAGTCCTTTTCTTTTTATAGAACTACTGCACGTAGCAAAACAGCTGTGACTGAGGAGCAAAATCAAAATGCCTCATTGTTTTTCAATATTTTCCATGTTTCTATCTGAATAACAAAATGGCTGAATCAGTACACCTTTTAGTGAGTTTTAAGAATTATCATGTGCATTAAGGAGTGGCTCATACCTTTATACTTTCTATTTTTGAGAGATAATTTATCACTGGATTACAAGTTTCTTTGGGATTTGTGAAAGGGAGGTGTATTAATTTTCTTGGTATTCAGCAACATAAAGAGCATATGAAATTACATTAGTTCTCCCCATTGCAGTATAGTACCTGAAGAAGGGGTATGCTTAAGAAAAAGTCACCCTGACTTTGTTGCCTCACCCATCTGATAGACCCTAGATGTACTGAATTCCCAAGTATTGCCTGCCTACATAGTGCGAAACATGTCCCTGTCCCAGGAGAATACTTATAGTAACACAACAGTGAGTGGCTGGAGCCAGAAACAAGAATCTGTGCAGACAGCTGTATGGGACCCAACAGCCTGCTCTACAGACCACACGGGAACAAAGACAAGCAGCACAAAGTCCTAACTTCAGCACCTCCTGTAAGAATATCCACATGCACCTGATGCTGACATTGCACTGATTTGTGTTTCTGCAAGGGTGAAATTCAAATGATTGATTGTCTGGAAAAGTTCTGAACTTTGTGTCAATTAATACTTAGGAGAGTTTATTGTGCCTAATTAATGTGTTAATTAATATTTTGCCTGTGCTTAGAAAC
The DNA here is from genome assembly GCF_028554395.1 of Pezoporus wallicus. Taxonomy (NCBI): domain Eukaryota; kingdom Metazoa; phylum Chordata; class Aves; order Psittaciformes; family Psittacidae; genus Pezoporus; species Pezoporus wallicus. Next base: position 5,921,528 of record NW_026635157.1, read on the forward strand.
ATGTACCTAGAGTGGAAAACAGCAAAATTTAAGAGATGAGGAAAGTATTCTTCTGGAAGATGGGAGGCTCTGAAATGTACATGTTTCGAAGAGCTATTGTTGGCTAAAAGAAAACAGTAAAAAACATTGGTTTAGATGTGTTCCACTTACTCATTTCTTTCCCTTACTTTGTACTAGTCGGGCTATTTACATGAAAACATCATCTTTGTTCCTTAAGAGTTTATCTGCTGCTTGTTCCCTGCCTGAAGTCAAACTAATGTTATGTTTGTGAGATTTTAATCACCTCTACTGCAAACAATTATGAAATTATAAACAGAAGATTATGTCTTCAAGTGGGAACTAAGTGGCAGGAGCTGATGAACTCTTAAAAGCAAAGATCCTGTTATCATGTAAATGCTTGCCGTAATGAAGAAAATTAAGCAAAAATCATGTAAGAGAACTAAATATGAGTATCTAAACTGTAGATAGCAATGGGTCTTTCAGACAGGATAATGGTAGTTGAAATGATTTCATAATAAACTTATAAAGTTATGCTACCAATTATTTTTTCATTATATATCCATTTTTTGAATCTGTAATATTTCTCCTTCATCACTTGGATTTTGCATTGAAAAACAGAATCCTACCATTTTTTAACAGATTCTCATAATTTTCTGTAGCTAGCACACCTCTTATTTATTAGATCCATTTGCAATTGAGTCCAAGAAAATCTCAATGCATGAATGGTTTATACTACAGCTTCCCTCTCCTCCAGGCTGAACAGTGCTGAGGAAGTCAGAAACAAGCCTGAAATGTTCAACTTCAAGGATACCAACAGAAGAAGCTAGCAAGCCTAGATGTGTGCTAACACCTGCACAGCAGCAACAAAGATGTTCTCCAAACAACCCCTTTGCATCAGCCGTGTGCATTGCTAGAAAAGAGAAGGGCTTTCCCCCAGGCTTGTTATCTCCAAGGCAGGATATATGGAGAAAAGCATTGGACACCAACCTACTTTCCCAAAGAGTTGCAGCGATGCACCATCAAATATGCAACCACATGTCTGTATTTCACTGCTTTTCCTTACAGGGAATGATTTCAGGTGGTCTGCTTAGAATATCTGTGCAGGTTTCACTGATATCATTTTCTCCTGATTGATGACAGCTTAGCAATGCTGGTCAGCTACTTAGAGGGACCTGCTGTTCTCATGCAGATGGTGTATTTAAATGCCCTGAGAATTCCTGGAAAATCCTAACACATCACTCAAAACACTGTTTGGTCCCTGTGTGTTCTTGAACTACACTCATCCTTTTTAATAGGTAGCTGGATATTTCTGGCTATCACTGAATTCTATGCACTGTTTAGGGACCTCTGCTCTAGATTCCTCTAAACTTTATATATTTTTGGAATGTGTTTTATTTCTGGCAGTCAGGCTGGTCACCTTAAAGGACATTTCAGAGGTTACAGTCACTGCTGGTACAAGAATGTGAGGACACTGACAGCTAGAGACACCTCCAAGACCACTGAATCTGATAGAGGTGACCTTGTCCAGCAAAGGTGATTCACCTGAGGACTGAAGTGTAGCAAGGAGCAGAACTGATGAGAGCAAAGGTGAAGTCACTGAGAGGAACCTATGTTAATATCAACTTTGTTTAAGCAGACAGTGTTTTGACCACTGACTTCTTGTTACATGTATAATTGCCTAAATGTTAAAGTGCCGGTAAAGCAGGATAGAGATGAGATTAAGGATATGGCAGACATGAATCACACCATGACTTTTTATGACGGCATGGTAATTAGGTTAAAATGGAGGTTTCTCTAGAGTTGCACATGGAGAAAACGGTTGATATTTGTTAGATGATAGGGTTTCAATACATTTGCTTTGCTAACTGAAGCTTCGGTTATTCTAACCATAGAATTGCATGACATGATGAGAGCAACCCAAACTACAACAACTGCTTCCAAATGCTAAAAGAAGACATTGAGTGAAATTTGACACCTCAAAGGACTAGCATAACATTCAATAGGGTTTGCTTTGATAATACTTGTACCTTGCTTGAAGTCTCATCCTCCATGAAGAAAAGACACATTAAAAAATCAGGTTGTATTTTTAAAAGTAAATTTCTAGCTTTGTGTTGCAGAGAAAAATCTTGAATATATTACTCAGGAGCACTTCTAAAGTGCCTAAATCAGAAATTTAATACAATTAAATTACTTTTTAAAATATCTTGGAGAGGAAGAAAGACATTTACCTCCAAAGTTTATTTCAGTGTTAGGTTGCTAAGACTGAAAGCTGTAGAGCTTCTGTCACATTCACACAATAATTTGAAGATTTTTGTGGAATTTCACCATACTATTTCCTACATAAAGTTTGTCTTCAATTTGATATATTTAATGGATCTCAGCTAATAAAAACCAAGATCTTCAAAAGGCATGCATTTGAAAGCACATACGGGTACATCATGTAAACCCTTAGTTCAGCTTTGAAGCATTTAGATGCCTACATTTTGTTATGCTTTCTACGAAGACTATAAGCCAACAACAAATTTCACACTGTCGTTTACATCTTATATATTCTTTCTGTAAAGCATCATTGTGAAACTCACAGAGCTGAATGAAGAAACACTTTTTGTCACAGTCAAAACAATGCTTTAATATAATTGTTGCTCAGCCTTGTAGTTTAATGGCAAGTCTCACAGGTTTAGATTCTTTAAATCAATAGCTCATCTTAGAAAAACTTCTTTAAAAGAAAAAAAAATCTTTCCTGACCACCACTACTCAATACAAAAAATTGTCCTCTGAAGGTACGGAAATCAGGAAATTAAATAGAATGTATTATTTTTTAATAGCTTAACCATTTCTAAGTCATCAGTCTTAATTAGAAGTCTTTTAATTAAAACTCAATGTGCATTAACTCTTTTTACAGCTAAAAATGCATTAGATGCATGTTTTTTTCTCTTTAGATACAGTGGGTTTTTAAAGATCATTGAAATTCCTCCTATTCTTCCTGGGATATACAAGCAAAAAAACCCACACGTTTTACCTAATGTCAAAGTTCTTTTCCTTGTGCTCTTAGTATAAATAATTGAAAGGAGAATGCATATGCCTTTTATACAGAAAGATATTAATACTATCGCTCAGTTTCCTATTTAAGGTTCTAAAAGAAATAACAAATGGACAACTACCTTTAAATACAGTGATTGTGGCACATTTGGAATGCTAGCATTTGCTAACTATTCTCAGTCTTTTTTACCATTACTGCTTCATTTACTCTTCTAAGGCCATACAGTATGCAAACTGTGTTTTTAATAATTTTGCTAGTATAGCAATACCAGTGTGATGTTTTAATGAAGATTCAAGGAGTAAAGAGGTAGAAGGCACCTATTTTCAATGATACACTTAGCAAAGTGACATATACAACAATGGAATTTACATTTTTTTATTCCAGTCTTTGTTAGATGCTGTTGCAACCTGCAAATGCTACACTGTAATTGTACAGCAATAAAGACTTCTCTCATTCTCCGTTGTAGGAAACAACCAGTACACTGCAACAGACATACTTCTCTATTATCCCTGTTTAGTGTCTCCAGCCAAAAAGTAACAACAGCGGTTTATCCTTGGTCAGGTCCCACTTGGGACTGTGTAATTAGCATTGCGATGGATCAGAAGCAATTAATTTTGTTCCTCTTGCTTTAAAAAGCAGCAATTAAAAGAGGAGGTGGTGAGGCTTTTAATGCCAAGATACAGTCCAACACAGAGGTTACACAATTAAAATAAGAAAATGTCAAGCAACAGAAAAGTTAAAATAGCACTACCTCAGCTGCCTTGTGGTGGCAGAGGACTATGGGGAACAATGCCAGTTTATACTCTGAAAAGACCTATTGCAGGTTTCCAGCAATTCAAGCCTTGCTGTATACCATATTTTTTATTAAAGTCTTCACAAATTTCAGTTTTTTCTGCTACATGTTTCGTTGCTTGATTGTTCTCATTCAAATTTCAGATTAAAAAATTATGATGTAGCATGTGAGTCACCTTGTCTATTGTTCATCTAGATACTTTATTTATACAGATCCCCAATAGCAATCATTCCACTCTAAGAAAAAAGACTTCTGAGTAGCAAGATCAATGTGGAGAGGTTTGTACAACTTGTGTCCAGGCTTATATTGGATTTTGTTTTCAAAATAAAAAATCAATCACAGTAATAAAACCTTATCTCACACCACAGCCCTTATTTGCCATGTGTATTAGTTCTAAAATAATTTGGACATTATGAAAGCCATATCCTTTCAAGCCACTGAACTTTATACAGCAAAAACATACTGCTCATGAAGAGGTTATACACATAGAGGGCATCTGTTGCTTGTGATGCACGTTAGGATGGCTGAGTAAGCTGTCGGTGGAAACCATCATCTGTCCTCAAAGAATTCCCAGCAGGTTCTTTGAAAACCAGCCTATAAGTTGCCTTGTCCTCTTTAGAATCATGGAATCATAGAATAGAATCATAGAATAGCTATGGCTGAAAAGGACCTTAAGATCATCTAGTTCCAACCCCCATGCCGTGGGCAGGGACACCCTACGCTAAACCGTATCACCCAAGGCTTCATCCAACCTGGTCTTGAACACCACCAGGGATGAAGCATTCACAACCTCCCTGGGCAACCCATTCCAGTGCCTCACCACCCTAACAGGAAAGAATTTCCTCCTTATATCCAATCTAAACTTCCCCTGTTTAAGTTTTAACCCGTTACCCCTTGTCCTGTCACTACAGTCCCTAATGAAGAGTCCTTCTCCAGCATCCCTATAGGCCCCCTTCAGATACTGGAAGGCTGCTATGAGGTCTCTACACAGCCTTCTCTTCTCCAGGCTGAACAGCCCCAACTTTCTCAGCCTGTCTTCATACGGGAGGTGCTCCAGCCCCCTGATCATCCTCGTGGCCCTTCTCTGGACTTGTTCCAACGGTTCCATGTCCTTTTTATGTTGAGGACACCAGAACTGCACACAATACTCCAGGTGAGGTCTCACAAGAGCAGAGTAGAGGGGCAGGATCACCTCCTTCGACCTGATGGTCACGCTCCTTTTGATGCAGCCCAGGATACGGTTGGCTTTCTGGGCTGCAAGTGCACACTGACGGCTCATGTTCATTTTCTCATCAACCAACACCCCCAAGTCCTTCTCTGCAGGGCTGCTCTGAATCTCTTCTTTGCCCATCCTGTAGCTGTGCCTGGGATTGCTCCAACCCAGGTGTAGGACCTTGCACTTGTCATAGTTAAACTTCATGAGGTTGGCATCCGCCCACCTCACAAGTGTGTCAAGGTCCCTCTGGATGGCATTCCTTCCCTCCAGGGTATCAACCGAACCACACAGCTTGGTGTCATCGGCAAACTTGCTGAGGGCACGCTCAATCCCACTGTCCATGTCAGCGATGAAGATGTTAAACAAGACCGGTCCCAACACCGATCCCTGAGGGACACCACTCCTTACTGGTCTCCAGCCAGACATTGAGCCATTGACAGCAACTCTTTGTGTGCAGCCATACAGCCAGTTCCTTACCCACAGAGTGGTCCATCCATCAAATTGATGTCCCTCCAATTTAGAGACAAGGATGTTGTGTGGGACAGCGTCAAACGTTTTACACAAGTCCAGGTAGATGACATCAACTGCTCTACCCCTGTCCATCAGTCCCGTAGCCCCATCATAGAAGGCCACCAAATTGGTCAGGCAGGATTTTCCCTTAGTGAAGCCATGCTGGCTGTCACCAGCCACCTTGTTGATTTTCAAGTGCCTTAGCATGCCATCCTGGAGAATCTGCTCCAAGATTTTGCCAGGCACAGAGGTGAGACTGACTGGTCTGTAATTCCCCGGGTCATCCATTTTCCCCTTCTTGAAAATGGGGGTTATATTTCCCTTTTTCCAGTTGTCAGGAACTTCACCTGACTGCCATGATTTCTCAAATATGATGGCCAGTGGCTTAGCAACTTCATTTGCCAGCTCCTTCAGGACCTGCGGATGGATCTCATCAGGACCCATGGACTTGTGCACGTTCAGATTTTTAAGATGGTCTCAAACCAGATCCTCTCCTACAGTGGGCCCAAGGTCTTCATTCTCACAGTCCCTGCATCTGCCTTCCAAGACTTGGGTGGTGCGGTCAGAGCCTTTGCCAGTGAAGACCGAAGCAAAGAAGTCATTCAGAACCTCAGCCTTCTCCAAATCCCGTGTAGCCAGTTCTCCTGAGAGCTTCCTGAGGGGGCCTACGTTATCCCTTGTCTGTTTTTTATTTGCTATGTACCTGTAGAATCCCTTCCTGTTATCTTTAATACCTCTAGCTAAGTTTAATTCTAACTGGGCCTTAGCTTTCCTAACCTGGTCCCTAGCTTCCTGGGCAACATCCCTGTACTCTTCCCAGGCCACCTGTCCTTGCTTCCACTTATTATAAGCCTCTTTTTTGATTTGAATTTTCCTCAGGAGCTCCTTTTCCATCCAAGGAGGTCTCCTGGCCCTCCTGCTGCACTTCCTTCTAGTTGGGATGCAACACTCCTGAGCTTGTAGCAGGTGATCCTTGAATAGCAACCAAGAGTCTTGGCCCCCCCTGCCCTCTAGGGCTATATCCCATGGAACCTTCCTAAGCAGGCTCCTGAAGAGGCCAAAGTCTGCTCTTTTGAAGTCCAGGGCAGTGAGCTTGCTGCCCGCTCTTCTCACTGTCCTGAGGATCTCAAATTCGACCATCTCGTGATCGCTGCATCCAAGGCTGCCCTGAAGCGTCACATTTCCAACGAGCCCTTCCCTGTTGGTGAGCACGAGGTCAAGCATGGCACCTCTCCTTGTCGGCTCCTCTATTACTTGCAGAAGGAAGTTGTCTTCCACACAATCGAGGAACCTCCTGGATTGCTTGTGCCGGGCCGTACCGTCCTTCCGACAGATGTCAGGGTGGTTGAAGTCACCCATGAGAACAAGGGCCTGTGAGCGGGAGTCTGTTCCTATCTGTCTATGGAGTGCTTCATCCACAGGTTCTCCTTGATCAGGCGGTCTGTAAGAGATCCTCACAGCAATGTCTCCCATAGCTATATTCCCTTTAACCCTGACCCACAAACTCTCTGTGGACTACTCACCTGTCCCGAGACAGAGTTCCATACTCTCCAGCCTATCCCTGTGTCGTGGTTTAAAACCAGTCAGGCAAATTGTTCACTCACTCCCTCCCTCCTTCCTTCCCTCCCCCTACTCCTGGAGGGATGGAGAGGAGAATCAAAAGAATGCAACTCCCACAGGTTGAGATAAGAACAGTAACTAAGGTATAACACAAATCACTACTGCTACCACCAATGATAATAATGATAAAGGAAATAACAAGGGAAGAGAATATATCACCTCACAACCAGCGACCGATAACTGGCCCCCCCAGCCCTACCAAGCACCAACCAACACCTCCTCCAGCCCTGCAGTCTACTAGCCCTTCCGGGTAACACTCCATTACATCCTGGGCATGACATGCTGTGGTATGGAATACCTCTTTGGTCAGTTTGGGTCAGGTGTCCTGTCTCTGCTTCCTCCTGGCTTCCCCTCTTCCCTGGCAGAGCATGAGGCTCACAAAGTCCTTGGCCAAACCAAAACATCATTGTTATCAGCTCTGTTCCCGAGCTGAAAGTCAAAACACTGCACTGCACCAGCTACCAAGAAGGAGAAAAATGACTGCTACTGCTGAACCCAGGACACCCTAACATAAAGGGCAACTCCCCCTCCCCGCCTGCCAGGCCTGCCTTTTCTAAAAAGCCTGTAACCTTCCATTCCAACACTCCAGTCATAGGAGCCATCCCACCATGTTTCTGTGATGCCTATTATATCATACCCCCGTAGACGTGCACACATCTCTAATTCCTCTTGTTTGTTCCCCATGCTACAGGCATTTGTACAGAGGCATCTGAGCCGAGCTCCAAATGAAGCCGGCTGGAGCAGCTGGGATATCTCTACATTGCTCCGAGCATTTATTATAGGTGCTGGCAACTGACTGGGTGTGTTGGGATGGAATGATGCCCCCCTCCCCCAGCACATCTAGTTTAAAGCCTCCTTGACCAGTCTGGCAAGCTTCCTACCAAAACTGCTCTTTCCCATCAGCTCCACCAGCCCCCACTAGACCTGACCTACAAGCTTGGGTCCTGTGTTCAAGACACCCAAACCCCTTTCAAAAACAATGTCCAGAAAAGAATGGTCTATGTGGGTAAGAGAATGGTAGGTTAGACATGTTTCAAAGCAAGAGATACTCTAAAAAATTCACAGAAATTATCTTAGATCTAATAAACTATCTTCCAACATCCTTTGAAACAATTAACTCCTTAATCTGACAGCAGAAGTGTATGTTAGTTCTGACCCACTACAGTGTTCTTGAAAAAGAGACTGCAATAAAATGAGGTATGTGCTTTCCTAAATGACCCATTTCTATTCAGATAACATATGAATAGAAATATCTTAACATCTAAAACTTTATCTCATCTTATCTCATTTTGAAACTGAATAGGATTGTCAATAGACTATTGCACTGGTGAATTAACTCAGGCTGTTTCAGAGTTTTATGCGGGGACTCCAGATATATTCTGTTCTGTCTGCTATATCACTTAGCTAATTTTTTTTTTTCCTCCTAATTGTTATTTTAAGGTTTTACTTTTTTGGTTTTATTAGATGTGCTTTATTATGTTATTGGAAAGCATGCCAGGTGAAAACATAGACACTTTAATACTTCAGGCTTCCAGGTTTTTTAACCTCTAGTGTTTGTAGTCATGCATTTGCCTTTCTACCTGACACCATCTAGACAAGACAAATAGCTAAATGCATACTGGTCATCTATCCTGTAGTGATTCATTTGAAGGTTCTTACTTCATGTTCTCCCCTGTTATGGAGGCCATATCAAACCATGTCTGTAGGGGTAGCATGGAATTGTCTGTCTTTCACTTTGGGAAACTGAGTGCCACACTGGCAGCAGGAGGCTGGAATAAGAAAGTTGTTACATGCCCCTGTTGTGGTCAGGGAATGTGTCCCGCATCCAGGGCTAGCACAAGGAATGAGACTCCCTCCCCACCCATGATCCTGTGCCTGTCTGCTGCGCAATCCATGCTGCGCAATCCACTGCTCACCTGTCATACGGTCATGGAGCTGGGCTACCCCAGTAGACGACATTGCACATGGGGAAGTCCTTTTCTTAAACTGCAGCAGGCAGTCTTATCACACAAGGTAGTACACCAACTTAAACACTGAGACTTTACAAAATCAGGGGGACTGTAAGAACAATTGTGCTCGCAACCTTAGGTTTAAGTTATGAGGTGTGATATTATACATGCAATGTAAGTGGAAAGGTTAAGTTGCATAGAAAATCAAGGCCTTAAATTCATTAGCGGTACTCCAGTCACTACATCTGGTTTACACTGGCTTAACTCCACTAGGCTTTTTCGTTACAGCATTTTCCTATACATAGGAACAGAGAGGAATGTATTCTAAGTACACATTCAGACCCAGGGCCAAAGGCATTGGGAAGGGTTTGTGAGCCACTCAGCATGCACGAACAACCATCAGAAAGTTCTTCCTGGTGTAACTGTTAACTTTTCAATGCTTTTGTAAGGAAAGGCTAATATATGTTTAAAACAAACATACTGGTTTAGAGAAAACAGAAGTTATGTACATAGCTGTTAGAGACACACAAAAATCCATTATCGAAACACACAATAACCTGAGCAATCATTTGCATAATAAACAGGAGTGATACAGAGGTGGATTGAGGTAGAATTTTGCCCTGCATTACTCATGCATTTCTGGGTAAACAGCTTTATATCTCAGGAATATCCTCAGCTCAGATTCTGTTTTATGTGGTACACCAGGAGTTTGCACTCTAACTTGTTTGTGTCATTTGTGCAGTACACCTGTAAGGATCTTGGTGGAAATATCAGGGAACCAAAGGCAAAATTGCATTTATAATAATATGTAACCTTAATTCCTAGCTTTTGGGGGATGTTTTTTGTTGGATTTTTTTTGTTGTTTTTTTTTTTTCTCAAGAAATTGCCTCAGGTGTTCTGTCTATCACAGTCTGCCTTTCTGTTTCTAGAGCAGAACATTCAGTGCTGACAGTCTGGCTAAATACCAGCCTACCAGGAGGGGAACCTGCTTAATTGCCTGGATTCTGGCTTCATAAAACAGCTTTCACACCTTAAGCTGGACTAGTTCACATCTGTGGCTGTCAGGTTTCTGGTTTGCAAATGAAGAAATCATCTGCTCCTGTTCCTTAAAGAATACCCAGGGGTACCAAACCTCATGCATAAAGTCAAAACATACAATCTGATTTCCATACAGAATAACATATTTTGTTAATAAGAACTTCTCTAAATTACTCTGCCTAGTTTATATATATTTTTTTTTTATATACACAGAAGATACCACAACATAGTGCTGAGGAGGGATTAAATCAGACTTCTAGTTAAAATTGAGATCACACCACTTTTGTATCCAATCTAACCATAATCTCAATTATGTCATCTGGGCCCATTCAGACGTTCTTCTAACTCCATTTTGAGTGACATGTTTGAGTAATTTTATTTTTTTAATAAACAGAAGGTATTATTAAAAGCCTGCCTCATGGCAACTTATACCCTAAAGACTGCTAAGTAAAAATCCTGCTTTTTAAACTCACGCATCAGCTCAGTTGGGAGGTGTGGGAAAGAAGAACCTTGTTGCTGTATAAGGAACAGATTATTTTAACCCCAGACAATTTTGCTCTTCAGACTTCAGTCAAAGTAAATCAATTTCTTTACAGTAAACATGACTGTTAAATAACTACAAACCCCAGTTTTTTTTGAAAAAAAAAAAAAGTGAATGCTCTTATAAATCATAAAATGAAATATTCTTAAACAAAACAAACAAAAAAAAAACAAAAAAAAAACAAAAAAAAACAAAACCAAACAAGCTGCATGGCCTACCTTACCTTGTCCCATATAAATTATTTTTCAAATAAAAGACTCTGTACACGCTTCTGCATTTAAAAAATATTATTTTATTCAAAGAATATGAAGGATTGAAAATTAATCCCTTAAATAATAAAAAGTACTGGACAAATTCTTTCTACTTTAGAGTGTAAATCAAAGCCTGTCACTGTGAAGGCTGAGTATGTTCCATACAAAATCAATATCAAGAGCAAAATCCTCACAGATTTTATAGCATTTTCATACTGATCTGCTTTGACCTCAACAATTTGCCTGTACATTATTCATTCAACCGTTTATGTGTATTGGTGATGCAATCTTTAATTAGGTAATTACCCAGTATTTTTCAACATGATCCACAAAATTACTGGCTCTCTTTTCACGAGCAGCTAATCGATATTTTTTTCTATCCTCCCATATATCGTGTAGTTCTTACCTTATTTACTCCAGTATGTACATTAGGCAGAATAATATTTATTTCTCAGTAGGCTTCTTTGTGATACTGTTGTCACTAGATTAGGGCTCAGAGGTAAATAATTCATCTTTGTGGTATCCTCAGTAGTTAAAACCTTTGGATAATTAAGACCAGGGGAACGATATCTGTTTAGTAGAATCTGAAAGCCTTTTGCTCCTGACCATCCTTCTGGCCTATGCTTTTGGACTTTTATCAAAACCACGGAATGGGAAAAAAGTGGAGGATTGGCCCATGTCTAGGTCCCATTCAGTGTTGAAGCCATGCCTCTGGAACTGAGAGCTGGAAAGATCTTTTGTGTTCCACAGTTCAAATCTGACCAGAGACAAAAGGTATGACCTTTGCCTTGATTTTATGTGTAACAAATGTAGTAAGAGATTTCTGCAGCTCTTCCAAATTTTGCAGCATTTCACCAAAGCAGCTCACCTGGACAATAGTTCACATTAAAACAGAATGATAAAAAGTGTAAAGGGCTTCACTGTCTTGGAAGATGGGAAATGCAACTTGAGGATGCCCAGACCTTCCTCTTGTACACAGCTCGAGCCCCTAGATTTTCACATCAAAAAAATATGACATAACCATCATCACTTTTTGAAGAGAAAAAGTTCTGTCCTCTGAAACCAAAGGCAACTTCAGACAGCCACAGTAAAATAAATAGTAGATAAGTACATGCCGAACTGAGGTTCAGAATAACAGAAGTAGAAGCTATGAGGAAAATCATGATGCTGTATAACTTTAAGTTGTTGTCTTTTAAGATGTTCAACTGTGTATGAAATTTCAGGACAGAAATTAATAAAATTATTAAAAAGACATTCTAAGTGTTTTTCCATTCAGCAGAGCCCACTGTGAAACAGATGAGACACAAATATGTACCTATGTGTGCCCTTCTTATTACTGTTGCCATGAAGAGCAGAATGCCTTGAGATATGAGTAACAAATAGTGTGAATATACACTTTTCCTCATCTGCCTCTACGAAGTTCCAAACTGCTTTCACATCCCCTTACACAGCTTCAGGAAGATAGAGTTCATGAGCTAATGCTCTGAATACTAGGTATTTCTTAGTCACACAGAGCAACTGGAAAAATAAAGGTTATTAATTAGACCTTCACAGAGAATTTAAATACCTTCCTAACATTGAGTTTCCAATTCTGAAATGTACATAGAAAGAAGTTTGAAATGTTTTCTAAAATTTTTACTGTCTCCTACTACCTATGTTTCATGTTGCTTTTTTAATTTGGAAGTTTAATCATGGAATTTCAGAAGGTAAAGGTGGGGAGTTTATGTATGTGCTTCATTTACTTTGCAGTGTTAGTTCTAAATGGTCAGCCACAATTTTTATCTCATGACTGACAACTAAAAACCTAGGGCAAGTAAAAATACCCACCAAAGTTCACAGAGGTATTTAGACCTTAGTTTAGCAGCTCTAGCCACTGTGACATTCTTTCAGTGTGAAAAACTTATTTCCCCACTTACACACCAAGAAGTACATCTTATTGATTTTCCACAGAAGTAGAAGGAAACGAAGGTCTAGAAGGAAAATAAATTCTTATAATACCATGCATGCTGCACATGGTACTGCCAGATTTTCAGACAATTGTTTATACAGATCATCATCTCCACAGAATGTTAAACACAAAGCTTTCTGCTATAGGGATAGAGAGGGTAGAAGCAATGAAGCTACAGTTCATGCACAGGTTATCTTTAGTTTAGCAAGAAATCAAATAATTGTACATTTAAATTCTTCTACTCTGAATCTCTGAATGTCTGAAAACATTAGAAGTCAGTTTTCTTTCTCCTTATTCTCACAACTTGACAGACTGAAGAAAATGAAAGACTGAAAATGTGTCCTTTTTCCCTTCCTATTTTTCTTTTTCAATTTCTTCTATAAAAGGAAAAAATGAAAGCCCAATAAATATAGCTGAGAGAATGATGCCTGAGTTGTTGCTACACTGCACATATTCTTATAACCTTCTAAATCGTAAAATGTTAACAGCAAAACTAAATCTTGACATGTTGATAGCTAAAACCATACTGCAATATGGCACATCAATTGCCTGTTATGTTTCTGAGGACCAAAAAATATTCTCTTCTGTACTATTAACATAAATCAAACTGGTTAAATCACTTTAATACTCCAGGTGCCTTTTTTTTTCCCTCAGATGGCACAATGGTTGATGTCAGTGCTAGTGGCAGAGGGGGGAGCAAAGAAGGCAGGAAAGGGAAATCAGATAGACTGTAGATTTGCAGAAGGGTTCTGTACACAAATCAAGCTCAATAAGCTTGTCAGATGAATATTTCACATTAAACAAAATAATAACCTGTCACATGATTTTAAAAGGCTTCTTTTATTTTTTATTTTTTTCCTTTTTTCCCTACCCCAGTTTTCCGAAGAGCAATGAAGGGCTGTAAGTACAGTACCACAACTGCATTTCTCAAACTCAGAGCAAATATTTGAAAGCCTCCATACCCCTGGCTCCTGCCAGATGTTGATTTTGACAGGAGAGAAAGTACCAGTTTTTTCCAAAATTTCAGCAAACAAACAAACAAAATAATAGATAAAATGTCTAGTTCTGCGGGTCTGGAAAATTACTGTACACAGATAACGTTTCCTGACCCAGCAGAAATATATGAATTAAAATAAAATAAATAGAAAAAACACGACACACACAGTTGACATTTGACTGCTTTGTATGTTTGGAGGGCCTTAAGTAATCAAGTTAGGACCTCAGCATCCTCTCTGCTAACCACCAGTAACTGATTTCTCTAAAGCAGCTCTATCCAATCTCTAATAAATATTTAAGTCTCTGGCGACAAAAGCTCATACTGGAATTCCTTCACTCAGAGAAGGAATGAAGCTCATAAAATCTGAGGGTTTATTCAAGGTAATCTGTCTATGAACTTGTTTTGTCATAAGAAGTTCTGTTTCATGAACTGACTCAATTTCAGATCACTAAAATTATAATTAATGGTAATTTACTGACTAGACCTCATTTGCCTGGTGAATGCACAGTCCACCTGATGCCCGTTCTTATACCAAGGTTTGCTGCTGTGTTCAAACATGATTATACAGGTTAGCAGCTGAGAGATCTAGGTTCATTTTTGCCATTGTTTATATATAATCACGATTTTGCTTTAGCATCTGTTCCTCAGTTACTCCTGACTGTAACGAAAAGGCAAACAAAACGCGAAGTATGCAAATCCCTTCAAGTTTTGTGCATAGGGAAGTCCTAGCTGTATGTACAGAGCATTAGCTGATTTATTCTCCGGTATGTCGCTTGTAGCTAATTCTCTTTGTATCATGATGTATTACAAAACTGTTATTAAAGACTATATTTCTGAATTCCTTTAAGAAATTAGGTTCTGGTTCTGTTCATACTGAATTTGATGGCAAATTTCCTATTAAATTCATTGGTTCAGGATCACAGCTTAATAAGTATAATTCTTGGAGTCTGCTCTTGGTATAACAAAGAGTTTTCATTATCCTGCAGTATTTGTTCATTGCAATACTCAGGATATAGTCAATATATCGTTAAAGGAAATTCATTAAATGTGTAACTACATTCAGAGTGACTCGAAATAAGATTTTAGTATGAGAGATAATGTAACAGAAACAGTGTAGATTTGTACATGAAGAACTCAGATACAGAACTATTTGTTGAAAGGGTACCTAAAGTCCTCAATCTTGTCTAGAAATTGCATTCATAATCGACAGCTCATTAACAGTTCATTATGGGTACTGTATATTGCACAAACAGATGTAGTGCAGCAAAGGAGATAAAACCTGAATTCATGAAAGGGAAAACAGGGAGATATTTTTCACTTGAAGAGTATGGCTTCATTAATGGCATTTGAATTCTTTTTTCTGCATTTGAATTTCTACAAACAGATCTAGTGATAGCTACCACTTCTCAGTACCTGAGGAAAAATGTGTGTGGTATATGTGGGTAATAGACCGCCTGTATAACCATGCAGTGCCTGCTTTCCACAGACTACAGAATTTAGGAATTACAAATTAGTCAAACTCTTTAAGATACTGAGTAACCCTTTCAGTATCATCTCTGGAATGAGCTTGGTAGCCTTCATAGTGCAGCCCCAGAAATACTACTGCTTCTTTATAGCAACAGTCCTCAGGAAGTTACGGTGACACTCAACATATTGCCATTTGACCTGCATCTTTATTCAACCACCTATCAATCAACTGCATTTTCATTATTCTGTTTCATGGGAAAGTGAGTACCAAAGGAAAACTGCTATTTTTCAAGTTCAAGAGATCACACACAGACTGATAGCTCCAGGGAAGAAGGCTAACACATCTTTCCCATGTTCTAGTATCATTTCAAAGGAGGTATTGGTACTGCACATACACTGAAAGCTTTGAATTACACAGTGCCACAATCATTTATCAGTACAATAAAATCAATGACTCCTGCCAGACAGTAACACTGATACTTCAGATTATTAAAGTTAGGAAACATATTGATCACCTGCAGTAATATAAGTAACAGGAAAGTATGAAATAGTCAAAGCAGATCCGTTAAAAAAAATAGGAATTAGTACCAAAAAAATACTATGAAGAGAAAAAGTTATATTCCTATTTACAAGCAAAAGAATTAGGAATTTATAAGAATTATCCATGTTCAGTGTCTTAGATTATATTTTTATTTCATTACACTTTATGGCAAGGTCTGTTTTGTACAAGAATTGATGCTTTCCTATTTTCTCTTCCTCAAGGGAAAGCCCAGTGCTTGATTGTGCTATACTCTGCAGATGGGGCTTCAGTCAACACAGAGCTCTGCAAGAAGTACTTGCATGAAGACATTTGGGCATGCAGAAATTACAATCTTGAGTGCGTATCTTTTTCTCTCTGTGAATTTCTGAATGGATTTATCCTCCTAGATTTGAAGAACTTCCTTGATTTTTCCTCTGCCAGATCCAGCTTTATACTGACCTCAGCAAAGAGCAAAAATTCATAACTGAGCATCGTCATGCCAAAACTAGAAAAATTAATACCAGTTCACAGGCTTCTAAAAGGCTCTTTTGCCTCCTATTTAAAAGATGTAACATGCAGTCTCTAAAGCATGTGCCAAGACAGGTGAAAGGATCCCAAGAAAGCTAGACAAACCTAAATTAATCAGGAAAATATTTAAATCATTACTTTTAGCACTGAAGTGTAGAAAGAAAAGTGAAACTGAAGATCTCTCTGCTTGACTCTCTGCTGAAATGTACTTAATCTCAAGAATGAATATACAAATGTATAAATACTGTTTCACATGGAGAATTTGAGATCTTTCAGACAAGGAGGAAGATTCCACTTTGTATTTTTAAAAAGCTTATATCCATGGATTGTGCATGTACTGACAAATGTAACTTCAAGATTAATGTAGTAGAAGTCAGAGAGACTCAAAATGACAAGAGTGGAAAATGAGCTAAAGGTGATGGCATCTACATTTATTTAAGATTCTCTAATGGCATTACTTATAACATCAGTTTTTGAAAGCGTGACTGGCACTCAGACAATGGGAGTTAGACAGCCAGCATCACTGAGAATGCCCTCTGGTGATGACTCAAGTACCTTTTTGAGGGCTCCAGAACAATTTATGGCCATGTCTATTGCAACAAAACTCACATTACATTGCAGTCCCATGTCATAGCATTAACAGATAATGAATCCCAGGTGGAAAACTGTGGAAGACCATATAGAGTATGATTTAATTGGTGGCAGGATGTACATGTTTGTTTTTTGTTTTTTTTTTTAAATGCAGGGGAAAGAAAAAAAAACACAAGTAACTTTATGTACAGTGCTTAAACTTCATTTATTTTAATGAATCATGGGCGTCACATTGTAATTGGTGTGAAAATGGAGAATGACACTCAGTAGGAGCTAAGGCTTTGATGAATGTCTCAGTCTGGCCATACAATGAATTGGAAAAGTTTTGATTTTTCCCTGCCAAGGTTCTCAACAGTAGATATTTATGAAAAATGTGAATACGTTTTTTGAACTATCAACTAAAAATTGTTAATACTTTGGATCATCCCAAAAAACCATGAGAATATATGCACTTTCTGCTGGAAATGCTTATTGGTGAAATTCCCTGAAAAGCACAACAGCAAAAAGGGGTGTTGATAATTTTTAATTATCCTGAGATAAAATTACCTCATGATAATTTTAATTGAGAAAGGAGAGCATTAATTTCCTTTACCTTAATACCCAAAATTCCTCTGCTTACTCTAAAAAATCTTTGCAAGCAGATGTCTGTGCACACATTCATATGTTTTCCAGCTAAGATTAGGTCAGCATTTCTTTTCTAAATTGCTATCTTCAGTGATAACCAAAGCTAATAAGTCATTCTTATATATGTATTCCAGGCTGAAGTTTAGAAAATCAATTTGAATCTAAAATTAGCACTGGTCTTTTATCAAATTTGTCTAAGTATTTTGTATTTTCAGTGAGTAATTTTTTTGCTGATACCTGCTGTAATGTACATGAAATCAACAGGGGAAGAGAAGGAAACCCAGGTACTCTGTATTCTGAATAGAAATTACCTACTTTTCTCTACCTTTCCAAAGCTTTGCTAGTCAGGAATACCCAAAGACAATTCTTTTTGACCAGTGGT
The DNA here is from genome assembly GCF_028554395.1 of Pezoporus wallicus. Taxonomy (NCBI): domain Eukaryota; kingdom Metazoa; phylum Chordata; class Aves; order Psittaciformes; family Psittacidae; genus Pezoporus; species Pezoporus wallicus. The sequence goes on from NW_026635157.1 coordinate 5,939,543, forward strand.
AAAATAAGTAGCTCTTCAAACTCTTTACATCTAGTATACTGGCTTTTTTGAAAGACAGGTTATTGAAAATTGCATAGTCATTACCAGGTGACATTAAATGGCCTTGTTGTATACTAGGTCAGATTAATTATTCCTTCTGGCTTTCAAAATCTAATCAATATAGGAATGAGGGGCAAATGTTAAATATATATTTTGGTTTACAAATTTATGTTTATAGAGTGTTAATCATCCTATATTACAATAGAAACTGAAATTGCTTCATATTTTGCAGAAGTTGTGGATCTTGAGAGACCAAAATATCACAAGTTCTACATTTATCTCTAACCGTCACACAGTGTTATACTGCTTAATTTGTAATAATTAAAACACACTATAGTGGAAATAAGAAAACATTATCCAAAAACTTGTTCTAGGTTTTGTTTTAAATACTTTCTTTTTAACAGAAAGTTGATTTCTGATTCAGTTGGGTTCAGTTTAATAGTTGTCTTTAAGTTTAAGAATTCTGAACTCTTTTAAATCAGTGGAACCCTTTTATGTCAGTAGTTGTAAAAAAAATTTCAGATTTTACATGCTGTTTCAAAAAGTAAAATGTAACACATTATTTCAAGAGACACTTGAACAGGACAGTGTCCAAGCACAGGCAGTGTCTCCAAAACACCCTGTGTCCAACCAGTGATCTTGTAAATTAGCAGAGTGCAGCTCAGTCATCATAACTGCATCAAGACACACACATAACATCACATTGTAGCTTATAATATGTCAGAATAAATTTTTTAAAGATGCTCTTCTTCAGCCCAAGAAATAGTCAATTAGTCTACAAACTGCAGAAACGAGATATGAAACTAAGTCAATGATGTATCAAAACCTGTAAGGAAATATGACACTATGCATCAAAATGTGAAGCTGTGATTAATTTCTGTAGCTATGCCCTTTGATAAAACTGCAGATGAGTAATTCACTGTTGACTGTAAAAATACCTTATCATATTTACTAGCACAGCAGGGCAGATATATTTAGCAGGCATGTGAGTATGGAAAACAAAGACAAAAATGTACTGCTCAAAATATCTTAAATGTTCAAGTCATTTATGGAAAAAATAGTAGTTTCGAAATTCAGAAAAAGAAACAACCTTGTCTTTCCCCACCCCTGAAGTGGGAAGAGGCTTGGCCTCACTCACTTTTGTGTCATTACGGAAGTGACATGTTCATTCAGCTGAGTGTAAGCCACAAGCCCTACACCCTGACAATATCTGTCCTCAGAGGCAGATTTTCCTGCTCTGAGCAAGCTGTCACTTCAAAGTCCACCTCTCCTACAATCCCCTGTCAACAGTCAACATACACTTTTTACCAGCCTGCAGAAAGATGCATTATTTTAATTAACCACCCTGCAACAACCAGAAAACTACCTTCCTTCAGGGACTAAATTGATCTAGCGAATGTCCCCTTCTCTACCTTGTGGTACCACAAATAGACAGACCAGTGAAATTGCCAAAGGTATCCAATTGAAAATACAATTGAAACAGACAGGGGGAAAAAAGGCAGAAAACTCAACATTTGCCCTTCTTTCTGAACTCATCAGTGGAAGTAACTCCACAGAAAACAGTTCATATTTCATTTACTTCATATGTCTCCTCATTCCCACCACTGCACACACAAGCACACCACAAACAGATGTTATAATTTAAAAAAATCCTGATTTTTTTTTTTACCAGATGTTATAACTTTAAAAATATCCTGATTTTTTTTAATCTACAATTTCTTTATTTGCCCTTAATCATTTGACTGGACGCCACTTAACTGGCAAATAAAAATGGAAAATTATATTCCCTCCAAAACACAGAAACTCTACTAGATGTCTTTAAGGAAATTACTTTTGATCATTAGCTTATATGGGTGCTGAAAAGCTTAATACAATTATATTTATAAATTTATAAAATCTATTCTCAAATAACTGATTTGTTTTGCTTGTATTACTATATTGCAATGACACAGTGCTCTTTATAGGAATATATTAGCAAAGAAGAAGTTGATGAAATTTTTTAAAATGCACTCAGAATAGAGGATTTCCTCTGAATCGGTTTGACTTATCTTGAAGAAACCAACTCCTCAGGATACAAGTAAGTACCTGTGTGAGAAGTCTTGCAGAAAACAATGTATTCAGGAAGTTAGAGATCTTGAACAAGCCATGTCTACTCTACTGGGCCTTCTATGTAAGGCTTGAGAAACCTGTGTGTGAGCATGAGTGACCACAGCGTAAGCGCATACATATAACAGTGTAAGGGACTGTGCTAGAATATCCTGGGTATGATCTGTTCCTGAATACATTTCTTAGGTTTGTGTAGGTAAATATGCTCTGGTAGGCATTAAGAAAGAAATAACATTCCTACCTGTCAAGATCCTTCAAGGATCTTAGCTTGAGAGTCCAAAAGGGAAGCTACATCTATTTGAGGGGATAATAGACACGCTTACTTCTGAAAGCAGTCCCAGTTTCTTTGACTTAGCCAAGACCCAGACACATGCATCGAAACAATGATTCAGCTTCTCAAATCAGGACTAAAGCAGCAATTTTCATGCTGTAGGAGTGTGTGTTGCTTTATAGATACAGATATACCGGTTCATTTATACTAGATATACTGGTACATTCTAGCTATGATAGATGTTCATCAGGTCTTACACCTTCTTTTGTGTCCTGTGTTTGTCTGGGATAGAGTTAATTTTCTTCCTAGCAGCTGGTGAAGTGCTGTGTCTTGACTTCAGTCTGAAAATAATGCTGATAACAATTGATATTTTCATTGTTGCTAAGTAGCACTTATCCTGATCAAGGACCTTTTAGTCTCTGCCATTGAGGAGGGGCACAAGAAGCCAGGGGGGAGCAGAGATAGGACAGCTGACCCAAACTAGCCAAAGAGGTATTCTGTAACGCAGCACATCATGGCCAGTATATAAATTTTGGGGAGTTAGCCAAAAGGGACCAATAGTTCCTCAGCCCAGGCTGGGTATTTGTCAGTGAGTGGAGAGCAGTTGTTTTGTACGTAATTTTTGTTTATTGGATTTTGTTTCTCTTTTATTCTTTTAGTTCTCTCTCTCTTTTTGTTGTCTCCCTTTTCATTACAGTTATTATTATATTATTATTATATGGTTTTTTTTAATTTCAATTATTAAACTGTTTTTATCTCAACCCACAGGTTTCATGGTACTTGTTTGACAGCTGGGGTTAAACCACGACACTTTGAGATAAACATGGGCCAATATTTTTGCAGTGAGTTGAGGCCTAACTTTCCTAATGTGCTTCTTTTCTAACATACATTATTATATGTTAAAAAAAAAAAGTCTAATGAGGGATTTTGTGATTAGTTGCAAACTTTCCAAGTATTAAGGCTCAAGACCCTTGTTCTAAAATCACACGTTTACAAAAATGTCTTCTACTGTCTGACAGAAAGCTATGAGTCTCAGGGAGTCAGAGACTGATGATGGATAGTACTTCTGCACAGTCTTCAGGAAAGGATGTTCAAACAGCTAGCTTTGTCTGGGCTGTGGCATCTAGTCAGAACTTTGACCTGCCCCAGGTGCCACAGTCGGTTTCCAGAGAAACCTCCATGTATCCTTTTGTCTGAAGAAACACTGAACACCAGTTGAGATGGCTGGAAGAGGGTCTTCAGGTCCTATTCCATAGCTGGGTGCATAATATCAGACATCATTAGAGCTCTTTCTTTTAGTAAAGGATCACCTTAGAAATACATAGGTTCACGTGCAAGTGAGTTTTTCTTGAATTTCTTCCCTCTCCAGTGACTCTTGGATTTAGTAGCTGATGATTCAGCAAAACTTGACTGAGGAGTGGAGAAAGACATATATTCCAATAAATTAGGTGGGCTTGAAGGATGTGTTGCATTATCACATCAGGCCATAATACAGATTCTGGATACACATATACAAGAAACTCTGAAATGAGCTTCAACATCAAGAACCCCTCTGTTAGAGCTCCCACCATCTGACACACAAAACAAGAAAAAAGAACAAAAAACAAATCTGCAGAAAGAGTTTTACAGATTTGTTACTACAAGAACTATTTGCTTCTTTTAGCATTCCATGCCATTTTTTGTATTGCAAGGTCTGTGGCTTCCCCCTTCTATTAAAGTGGTAAGACATTCTAGACAGACCACAGATCGTTTCCTTTCTGAAGTTGTTAAATATCTTTTCAGATTAAACATTAATCATGAACTCTAAAAATTATTTCAAGGGAAAAATATTTTTTCTGGTTTTTACACCTCACTTCCTCCTTCAAAGGAAAGAAAAATTTGCTCTCTGAAATATCAGTCCTGGAATAAGAGATACACTGATGAATCTGCAACAACATTAACTATGAATTTCTATCCCTGTATATTCCAGTTTAAACATTTACTCACAGTTGCTTTATCAAGAAAAGGAAAACAGTTCATTTCTATATTCAGTGAAACAAACTGTATAACCCAAAGTTAATAAAATAAGATCAAATTTTCATTCTAAAATAGTAAAAAAAAATGAGATCCCTTTGAACTACAAATACGAAAGTAAGACTGGGGCAAAGCAGTTTGCCTTTTCTTTTCCGTATCTCCTGTCTGTGACCTTCCAGCAGACAACTAATAATAAACTGACACAATTTTGCTGCTAGATTTTCTAATGTCTCATACAGATTAATACAGATTCAACATACCTTCACATTCTTCCTGTTTAATGACACACAAGAAAAGATTCCCCTACTTGTCATTTAAAAAGATGGCATCTATTTTGCTCAGTTAAAAAAAAGGTGATTTGAAACCTTTCTGGGCCACACAGCCACCCCTGCCTGCAGGGATGGTGTCTGATTTCAGGAGCATTACATTAATTGGGAACATGTAATCAGTACTGGCCACTAGGTGTTTACAGGTCATGCTTCAAAGAAAATTGCATAGAACATCCGTAAACAAATATTAAGATTTCATCTTTTAAAGCCATTGCAAATTTCATTTGTTCAAATATTTTTAAAACAAGAGCAGAAATCCAGCTATTCAGAAGAGCACTTAACCCCATACAGTAACATATCTACAAAATCTCGGTTTTAAGCCTGAGCTGAGATGTGCTAGATCTGGATCATTTGCTGCGCCCATCAACTGTTGACAGGAAGCCAAAGATGCTAGCATTTTATCCATTTTTAAATAGGTGTTTGTTCTTTTTTAGATTGTGCAAATTAGAGGAAAGGTTTTCCAGTAGAGAACATTATGCTTTATTAAATTGAAAGAATTGTAAGATTAGTTGCAACTACATATAAGCTATACTGAAGTGCCTTTTCATACCTCTCAAGCCCACTTTCCTGAGAAGACGTTCATTACCTTCAACTTTCTGTGGATAGAGCCATATGGTCCCACCACTTTCAGATTGGAAATCCTGGTGACCATATCTCATTTACTTCTTGTGTTCAACTGACAGACCCACCTGTGTTTGTCATCAATATGCCTTTTCTTCCAAGAGACTATGACAGCAGATGAATTGAAGTGACCTCAAGCCAGCTTCTCCAAAACAAAGCATTATTCACTCAAACACAGAGAAAAGGGTTTAAACAAACAAAAGACCTTTACCTCAGCTTTCATCTTTCCATCTGAGCCTTAGTAAATTCAGCTTTATCCTGCTACTTCCATATCTAGGTTAGATGGAAGTAGGTGAAACAGTTGTTTTGTTTCAGCATGTTTATGTGCCCCTCAGAGTCAGTCATCACCTCCCCCCTGTGCAGCTGCTGACAGCCCACTTAACCTCTCCTTTTCAATTGAATTAGCATCTGAAAAGTTTTTGTGTCCTGTTTGGGCCTGGAAAGGGTAAACTTGTCTACCAGTCTGGTACCTGGCAGAGGCAATTTCCTATTCAGAGCTTTCTTATTGGTTCCTGCAAGGACCTTGGACATTTTCCTGTGATTCTGTCATTATTCCCTTTCATGTGGTTTTCTCTTTGCATTCAGAGGCAACAACAATTGGGGAAAGTGAGGTGCATATGGCATTTGTTAAAAATATGCACAGCTCCCACACCATCCAAAGCAATAGAAAGCAAACTGTAGTGGAGGTGACAGCCTCATTCCCTGGCATTGTTTCAGGGTTTAATTAGTCAAAAGAAAACTATATTTCTTGTTCTTTAATGTCTTAAAATATATCTATTAATAAGATGTTTGATATATTGACACTTTTGATTCACCCTACAATACAGGTATGTCTTCTGTGAAATCTGTAGTAATAGCTGCAACAAACAGATTTTAAGTAGGAAGCTTTTTCATAAAATCAAACAGAAAAGATGTTTCTGAAACTGTGGAGCTGGACTACTGGTACCCTGACTCTGTCTAGGACAAACACAGGTGGAAATCACCCTTACCTATCCACATCCCAGCTTCAGCTGCTCAGAGAACCTCGAGAACCTCTTCACTCTCCTTCATACTGTGCTATAGACAAAAAGGCTTTGCCTGTTGAACGTGCAGTTTCCCAAGAGAGGTACCAAGATCCTCATGTGAGCACTATTTTACAATGTGCTGGAAAAGGCACCTGGAATTCAGTATGGAGAATGAAGTCTCTTTAGTGGATGATGAACAAGACTATCAATTATAGTATGATCCATTTTGCATCCAGCATTTCTCACTCTGCTCAAAAAATAAGGGTAAGAGGCTTAACATGGTGAGCTCTGGTGTTACTTGTATTATAGGTTTTTGCTATTCAGACATGAAGGGGGAACCTTGCTATTTTCCCTAATTTAAAATACCAATATTTTATATTTTTTTATATTTCCCTAATTTAAAATACCAAAAACAACTTTCTTACACTGGCCTGTAAGTGGTAAATCAAAGTGGGTCACAGCCAGCAGAGGACTGGAACTATCTAGTTGTGCAAGCTTTCCATCTCCTTTCTTTTGTGAGGTTAGATCAGATATGCAGTGAGTTTGGCTGCCATAACTACAAGCTGGACATGTAGCAAACTGTTTAGAAAATAAACATTATTCAAATAATTTGAAAAACAACTAATTGCTTAATGCACAGCAAGCTGCAATTGCTTTTATCATGTATACATAGCTACTAAATTCATTGAACGTATTTGAAGGCAATTCGAAGCAAACCTTTCTCACTGCACTTTATTGTTAGATTACCACATGCCACTCCATAAGCTTTCTACCATCCTAGAACCACTACAAAAGAGACCACAGCTCCTTGGAGCACACTCATTTAGTGGCCTTCCTGAGAGAAGCCTTAGTGACACCTTGAGATCCCCTCCATATTTTCTGTGAGAGAAGGTGGCAGAGCAGCAAGAGCCACCACTGCTATCTAGGAGTCTTGTTTGCAGGTATTCAGTTAGGAATGTGGTTGCCCCAAAAAGATATATTCTGTCCAAAACTCCCATGAGAGACCAACGCACTGAAAGCTGCTCAGGAATACGACTACATTATAGCTGCCCTTGTTTGGAATACTTTGGTAAAATCTGCAGATGTGACTGGTACCGACATGCAGTGCATCACCCTCATCTGAGCAGCCTACTCTGTTGAATATGAAACACTGCTTGGCAACATCAGTCTCCCCTGATAATATTTCTGAATGAAAGTGACCACAGGGCATATTATTACATTATTTGAGAGGCTTTGGTGTTGTGCTTTGGTCATTTTGCTCTATCTCCACTTATTAAACAGAATGGTCCCTGAAGTTTGGTGCTCAGCGAGAGGAAGGAAAAGCATAATACAAGCTTACATTTGCAAATTCTACCTGCACTGAGACAGTAGGTTGAAGTAATTTCTGCCATTTGATGTAAGGTTTTTCAAAACCCATACGTAGTATTTGTTTACTTTTCCAACTAGACAGTTTTGCCAGGAGAAACAGACAATCTGGTAACTGGAAGCAGATCTGACAGTGACTCAATGCCTAAACTGTGAAAGCAAAAATACTTCCTGTGGTTAAACAAAATATTATTGCTGTTAATATACAATGCACATCAGTTATTAACAGGTGTTATCCCAATGCATTAAGAACTACAATGGTCATTGCACCTATGTTAAAATCTGAGTTCTAGAGTTCTAATATAGAAAACAAAACCCACTAAATTTCTATTAGAATCTGCATGTATACTTTTCAAGTATTTGGAAACAGTGTGGTGTTATAAGCATTACGAGTGTGAAAAAGGTGAGGTGGAATAGACCTGTTAAAAACTGAGGAGTGACAGAGTCCATTCAATTCAGAATCAGAGCAAGACTTATTATTACAATTTGTAAACGGTTGCTACCCCTTCCATTTAAGGACAGACAATTTTCAAGTGGTTTCTACCCCTTCCATTTAAGGACAGACAGTTCGCAAATGGTTGCTATCCTTCCCATTTAAGGCCAAACATTCCCAACAAGCTATCCAGATGTATTTTTCTGCATAAATTCCAGGAGATAAAACAACAAAATACCAAAAAAAAAACCAAACCCCTCAACCAAACCAAAGCCCACTCCAAAAAACAACCAACCAAACAAAAAACAACAAACCCATATCCTATTTATACTGTATTTTCATGTTGTCAGACCTGAAAGATTGAGAAAGTTCACAACAGTCTGTTTAAACCTGTCCATAAGATAATGTTTATTCCTTAAACATACTTGAGTATCCTTGAGGATCTTGGCTTATAGATTGTTACATCAAGGCTATAGCTATACCATTAAACTAAACAGTGCCAAGGCCCATTCCCTGGCCCTGAGGTCAATAGCATAGTCTGAACCCTTTTGTTCTGTAGCTTCTTATAAGGAACGGTCCATGATCAGTGCTAATTCCCAGCACTGTCGGCAGAAGTTTCTTGAAAGAGTAGAAGTTGGCTGAACCCTCCAAAAATATTTTTTCTAGCAACATCTCCACTCAGAATATTTTCTTCCAGTGCCTATACCCAAATCCTAATACCTTTCAGTGTAATACAATAAGCCTAGCTTGAAAGTCCAGTACGTGTTTTGTTTTGCTAGTGGTTGCACATTTAACTCAATATCTTGTTCAAATAGGGAAAAATATCATTAACCCTGTTAGATGTATTCCTTTCTGAAGATTATGAGCTTGATGTAGCAACTGGGTCTGAGCTGATCTGTAAGAGGACACTTCGGTACATCATGAGCATTAAATTCCTCAGCTATCCACATTGATTAGCTTGAAGGCACACTGTTCCCTTCCCTAAAGAGTGACTGGAAAAATTTAAAATACAGTCCCACTGCTGGGGAATTTTCCAGTGCTTGTGCTGTGCTTAAAGCATATACCACACCGACATCATCACAACCACGTTATTGCTTGGCAGCAGTAGCTATCTAATCTGATGTTTGGAAATCTGCAGCCACCTGTAACCCCATTTCCTGGGCTGCTCTTCTGCCATGATAACCTGCACACATCAAAGAGATGCTGACCACAGCAAAGAGGAACGCCTCACTAACAAAGTGTGCCTCTATGATCACTCACAGTCTTGGGTAGAGATCAGCCCCAACAGATCCGCATAGCTGGCTAATCCATCTCCCACTTTTACGGATGGGATGCTGGGTCCCAACTCTGTCACTGCCAGGTGAACACCAAGGGGCTTTGTCAAAGTCTGCTTCGGCCTGAGAAGATGTCAAACAATGACAGAAAATTTCTGACCAGGTATACCTGCCTACCTGTCTTGGCAGTAACCAGCTTTTTTAAGCTCATCCTGTGTCGTGGTTTAAACCCAGTCAGGTAACTTGTTCACTCACTCCCAGTGAGTGGTGCCGAGCTGACAACAATCAAGGTCCGTGTTCGTCTCCGCCCCCCTCCCTGCACCGGGGCTCTCCCCTTCCCCGCTCCCGGAGGAACGGGGAGGAGGATCGAGAGAGTGCAACTCCTACGGGTTGAGACAAGAACAGTCCAGCAACAAATCACCACCGCTACTATCAGCTAAAACAATGATAAGGGAAAATAACAAGGGAAGAGAATACGATACCACCGGCCAAGAAAACGAGTTCCACCCGGAAGCTCCTATCCTTCCGGGTAACTCCCAGTTACCCCCCACCCCGGGCATGACGTGCTGTGGTATGGAATACCTCCCCGGCTAGCCCGGGTCAGGCGCCCCGCCTCTGCTTCCTCACAGCCTCCCCTCTTCCCTGGCAGAGCATGAGCCTCACAGAGTCCTTGGTCAGGGTAAACATCACTTAGCAACAACCGACAACATCGGCTTCACCAACGTTGTTCTCAAAACTAGAAGTCAAAACACAGCACTGCACCAGTTAACACAAAGGAAAAAACATGATTGCTACTGCTGAACCCAGGACATCCTGTTTCACCTAACCCATCACAAATATGGGACTAATGAGTCTCAAGTTCAAATAGTTGCCACTTCTATTCCGCCAGTCTGCAGAAGTACCTGAAAGATTTTTAGTGAGGATACAAAACACCTCCAGTGCAGCATGAAACAGACTGTTCTCACACTTCTGTAACCTCCAGTTTCCTCTACAGTTCAGTTATTGTCTACAAATTCCCAGGCCAGCTTAAACCAACCCACCTCTCTTCTACAAGCCTTCCAAAACTCATTTATTAGCTTCTGTGAGGTTTTGCACTTGAAATCTGCTTCCTAGAAAGGACCAGCAGCAAAAATCAGGTACCAGACTCTTAGATACCTTAGACTTGTGCTGGAGGCAGACGGAAGAAATATCTGGCACAGGCCACAGAAAAAAAAAGAATTCCTCTCCTTATACTCTCCTTATACATAATTACCTTTGTGTGCTAAGGTTTGGTGAAGCCCTTGCTTTGGCTTCCTGAAAAGCCTATTAAGCATCACAGTCCTGCAAGAGCATCTATTGCTTCTGGGCTTGTGTATCAAAGAGCTCATGAAGTGGTCTCAATCACCTGTTGCTGATGCTTCATCATACCATGTCCAGCTTCATCAGAGATGGACTTGCTTGGGGATGGCATCTTCCAAAAAAATGCAACAACTTTGCTTTCTCAGTTTCTGCCCACCACATAGCAATATAACTGAAGAGAAATGGACTATACCATTTTAATCATACTCATAAACTGGAGTGTCAATCTTAACATCTCAGTCATAAGGTATGAAGATAAAATCAGACAGTAACCCAAATTTTAGCAGTGCTACTGGGAGATCAAGTAGATGATACAACAGTCTGTTTTGGATTTTAAATCCATGACTATTAATGACAACAAACATATCTGCCATTTCATCATCTATTTTCCAAACTATATAAACAGCATGTCAGTAACTAATGGCCAAGATCATTCTGGAATGAGTTTATGCAGCTCACATGCAAACAGAAAGGCCATCCGTTCAAAAGCAGAACTTGCATTTGTTTGCAAATATCAGCATTTACTTTTGAAAAAAATAAAAAGTTAAAGAAGCCTAAAAGTGACAAAATAATTTTGAGAGATTACCTTAGTAGGCATGGAAAAAAGCACAGCTAAGACAGGATTGTCAGGGAGCATCAGGGCCTGCTCAAGGAGCACAGTCCCATGGCAGTGAAGCAGGACAAGCAGGGCAAGGTGATGGTAGCAGCAGCACCTATTGACTGGCCAGTGATCTCCTGGCAAAAGAAAAGCAACTCCTTGAGTCTAAGGTTAAACCATAAAATGCAAACAACAGGGCTGAGGACAGTTTATTAGGATTAAGGAACTGTAATTTCCACATTGTTTGTTCCTCACATGGACCTATTTGGCGCCTGTGTTTTGCAGCTAACAGCTGACGGAGACTGATATATTGTAAAGTTTCCTCAAGATAGCACTGAGACCAAACTGAATCTCATTTTGCATTCAGTTGTAGTGTTACTGCCCATGTCAAAAAAAGATACTTTGAAACACACTTGATAAAGTATGTTGCAATGCATTACTTGTTATCGCTGATTAAATGCTCCCTGTGCTGTCTAATATGGCCCTTACATGGCTCATTCAGTTATTTATCCAGGGTACAAGCAAGGTGGAATCATAACTATTTGCCAAATGAAACGTGAAGAAGATAATTTGGATGGTTTTAAAGGTGAACAGATATCTTCATATCAATAATAATAATAATACTTTTACAAAAAAGACTACGCATGGTGAATAAAAAAGAGGGGTCATATTTATTGCTGAGCTGAACTGTCACCAGACAACTGTAAACTTTCATCATTACTGGCCTAAATATGGTACCTTTTTGAAACACATCACAAGCTTTGTTCCAGATATTTCTAGTCTATTTCTAGTTTATTTCCCTTTTTAACTGTCAGTCTGCAGCAAAAGCTGAAAGAAGCATCCCCTAAAGTCTTTTCCTTTTACTACCAAATACATAAAGTACAAGTAGCCTGAGGCTTAATATTTTTCAAGCTTTTAATATTTTTTTCTCAGTTTAGAAATACTACCTGTCATTTCTGCGGCAATTCAGAAGCAAATGGTCCCTAGCTCAAACTGTGACTTTTCAGATTAGATCTACCAGTTAAAAATTTGTTGGGATAAAACGCAATTCACTTGCAGTAGAAGACAGCCCAAACTGACAGAAGTAAGGATTCATTGACAAAGGAAAAGCAAATTCCACAGTTAAAAAAAAATCCCAAACATGGCAATGTGTCAAAAGAAATGTCTTTATTTACAGCCCATACACCCTACTTTTTTCTTTAGTGACAACGTATCAAAGGGATTATCCAAAAAGCAATCAGATAGCTGGACTGTTCAATTTCTAAATGTTAGTTTCTCTTTTTAAAAAAACACCATTGGTCAGCAGACAGAGAACAGAAACACAGGGCCAAGAAAAAAACAAACCATAAGGGCCAGCTGTAATACATGGGCGATTTCTTTGATTCATGGCTTTATTTCTGTGGTCAGCATTGAGCACCAGCCATGACTTAATAAACATTAATGGCTCCAGGTTCCTTGCAGCATGGATTTTCCTGGAGTATTTCACCAAGTGAGCAGGCATGGTAGGGAACACATAATGGGTTCCTATAACTGGAAATAAGTAAGGACAACTGTGTTCATTTGTTAATTAAATGTTAGAGCAAACTGAATAATCAAATGTGAGGTATTTGTTTGACAGGTCTATTATTTCAGTAATTGTCATTCTTAAGAACAGTTACATCCTCTTCAAATTCATTTTGTTTCAAAGGGTGGAATGACCATGAATAATTCAGTCCATTCATACATTATTTTGCTACTAAATAAGGATTATCTTTCTTTCAGGTTTATTTGTTGGGTCAAGATGAATGGAATAAGTATGCAAACTCTTGCCATATAAAGGTTTTTATGCCTGAAAGTTTTAGACACTAATGTCATGAGACACATCAAGCACAGGAATTTAAGATCATCTCTACCATTAAATATATCATTCTCAAAGTGGAAATTTGGAAAACAGGAAGGCTACTAAAAATTTACTATCAACTTAGAAAAATCATCAACCTATCACAAAAAATACATCTTACAGTGTATAAAATTCTGAAAATTGCCAAGAAAATTTAGTAATTTTTTTTCTTTTCTTTTTTTAATAGCCTGTGTACCTACTCTTTTGACATTCCCTGATGGATACCCAGTTTTCCAGTGTTGCTTTGATGGGATTGACACCATGCAGATGCTGCAGGAAGAAAATAAATAGCATGTTTTAAAAACAATGGTTTATGAATGTAATACAAAAAAAAAATAAAAATTGGTCAGGACAGGTCAAGTACTTTTTAATTTGCTCAGTTAACCACAGTGCTGTGAGGATAGCTATTCTAGTAATATCATAGCCACTGTTGTAACCCAGGCCACTTCAGGCTAAATTACATAGCTGGACCTCAGGAAAATATCATTCAGCTGAAAGTTGTCAGTGGCTTATCATGCTGATCCTACTAGATGAAAGCCTACTGAGATATGTGTTCATGAAATCTTAAAGCAAAATGTTATTTATATATCCATAGTGACCAGTGCAATCCTCACTGAAACACGCTCATTTCACTGCTGAAGGTTAAAAACTATGTATAACTATGTATAAACATGCTGCTTCTGTCAGTGCTGATCTTAAACTGTAAGGTTCATAAAAGTCCAAGATCATTAAATCAAATGCAGGATAATGAAGGAGGGGACGACAGTCTATTTTGCAGTGACAAATCATGAGAGAATATTTGAATAAGAGTGCATCCAATGGCCTCAAGAAAAGGTATAATTAGAAGTGGTGAGGTGAATGTAAATATTTTAGCCTAGCTAAAAACTGCAGGAGCCAGCAGGAAGCATCTTAATCCAATAGACCCCTACCCCCTCTGTTTGAAAAGCAGATGGAGGTTAACACAAAGGATTTCTCAAAACTTCAACATTAACTGCTATTACACATTTCAAAGTATTTATTACAGCACCACCTGCTACTGCTACCAAATATACAGGGAATGTCAGCCTTTCCTAGCTTAAGTCCCTGCTCACAAGGCTTTTTTCATTACGTAAAACCAGGTTGAAGGATCAAAGTTGACAACCAAGGATCTCAGAGGGAGATTTTCTATAGCATAAAGGACATTCAGACACTGGTAGATGTTTGGTAAGAATTGAGCACATAACTGCACTTTTTACGTTTGCAAACCTCTGTTTCATCTGCTTTTCCCTTATGCATTTTCAGGATAATTTGGTTCCCTGAAAGCACAAAATTAATAAAACAAACAAAACAACAACAGCAAAACAAAACAAAGCAAAACAAAAAAAAAAAAAAAAGAAAAACAACAACTGAGCAATAAATAATTTTTAAAATGTTGTTATTATTTTCATAAGCTCACACTGTATTTTTAATAGTCTCAGTATTCTCTCCACTTTCCTGTTTCTAGAGCAAGAATTGAACAAAGATATGAACAAAGGTCAGTTTGGAAAATGGGGAAAAGATGTTGGCTAAAAAGCATTCTGATGACTTAGAAGTAAGTCAGTATATGGGCAGTGACTCATATTGAGTAAATAGTACTTGCATTAATTGCATGAGCACACACAGCATAGCAATGAAAGTACTGCAAAGACTGATGTTGAAACAGAATAAAAAATCTGCAAGGAAACAAGCATGTGATCTGTGAAGGCAAAAGCTAGGAGCTGCTGCAAACTGGACTGCTCTGTGACTTTTTTGGCTTTATTTCCTTTTCATGGAAGTGTGCAAAATAACACAGATGAAGTATGAAACCCGAGGATTGGAAAACACTGTCTTGTCCCACAACACAAACTTAATTTTAATTTTCTGTTGATATATATAAGCAAGAACCTAAAAAGATATATAAGTATATACCAAAAGGATCTCACCTTCTTTTCTGGCATGGATTTACAGCTTCAAATAAAACAGAATGAAGCTCAATAAAGAGGAGTTACTTCAACTGCTTTCTATGCAAAACTAGTTCTTGGCATGTGTTCTATGTTTTAAGAGACAGTTTTAGTCTTACAATTTGTGAAATACTAATATCTACATATAACAATGATATTTTTCATATAGGACCAGTGATCGCTTCAACAGAACCCAAATAAAATTTGAAAACCTTGTTGGGAACTGGTTTGTGGCCAGCACCTACTCTGGTCTTCCACAAAAGCATTTAGAGAAAAGAAAGGGACATGGTTGGAGATGGTGCTTCAAGGCAATATACCAGGCACTTACATGCAATATATATGGCAGTAAAGTTCAGTAACAACAATGTGAGACTACTCAGATATTTCTTTCTTGCTATAAGAACCATACTCATATATTCACTACTGGCAAAACATGAATTCTTAGAGGCCCTTGCATGACACTGGGCTTACTGGTGTGGGGTCTGAGATACACAGCAGAGTAAGATTTTACTACCTAAAAGAAGTAGACAGATAATGGGTGAAAAAGACTAAAGAAAGGCAGAAAGGTGTCTCTTGTCAAAAGGATTTGTTCAGCTCATGATAAGCAAGTATGTATCTTCCCCTAGGTTGACTGTCAAAGGCTAGAGCAGCTGCTCAGCCCATGGCCTGATGTCTCAGAGAAGTGCCTAGGCGTGAGCCTCCCTGCTTCTTCGGTGCAATCCGGAAGAGGGACACCTGGGAGAAAGATTTGACAGGCAGTAGCCTTCCTGCGAAATTACACAAGAGGATGACAGTAGAGACAGTCCAATCGGCTGAACTGTCTCCTGTCCTCCTGTCTAAAAGCAGCTAGAAGAAAAAAGCATCTTGCAGCTGAAGAAGACCTTAGTATAATAAGTATTTTTGAAATGGAGCTGTCTGTCGCAAGTTGGAAGAAATAAAGGTAGCTTACTTCTACTATGTGCAAATGAGAAATTATATTTGAGACAGGCTGAGAATGGGGTGGAATCTGGATGTAAAAGTAGCTTGGAGTCAGGAGTGGGGAGCAGGCAATGCTCAAACAGATAAGGAGTGGAATGGTGGGACAGAATAACTCATATTGAGAAAGCACTGGCAAGCTAGTCCATTCTTCCTGGAGCAGCTCTCGTCTCAGCCTGTATGAGCAGAAGGAGCCCAAGTCTCCTCATTCCCCTACTGGCAGACGTCAGTAGAAACCCACCAGGAAAAAAGAAAAAAAAAGCACAACTTATCTTTTCATTCTGATGGTGAACTGGAACTATATATTGGACAGACCCTCTCCTTGTTCATTGACAGTGTCAAAGACAAAGATGTCAAATGCCAGTACAAAAGCTAATAGGATTATAAAACCTTTCTTCTATATCAGGAGAAAAGAAACAGAAGTTGAGATAAAAGAGAATAAACCCTTTAAAACTATAACAGTGTGTGACCATAACTGCTTTTATATAAACCACCTATACACCATGTCAAAAATGAGGTGTGGAAAAGCGATTTTTTGGTTTTATACAAGATGAATAGTTCTGGCAGCTTTATCAAATGCAAGAAGAAAACCTCATCCTGAGTAACACCTCAGGAAATTGATTAAAATTTGGATTGAACATTAAATACAGTGACCAAACTGTAACAATTGCAACACTGTAGTACAGAGTGAGTGCTACCAATTCAGGAAATCTGTATACACTTTCCCCCTTTATATCTTCATTAAATAAGTTTTTTAAGTCCTGAAATTAATTTCTGGGTCTCTCTAAATAATTCAGCCTGTATGTATGCCCATATTTCTTCTTCACAAGTAGGATTACATTTTGTAGGTCCCATGTTAATTCATCCCAAAGAGAGATTTGAAGTTTCCAGACGAGTTTACCAAATATTTTCTAAAAATGACAGCATGAAAGAGACTTTGAAAACTATCTTGCTCTACAAAACAGCTAACAGACAACCCCTGAATGGCAACAGGGCAAACTTGAAGGACATTTAAGAGGCAAGAGCAGGGAAGAAGAGGGAACTGATTTCTGATGAAGATGGTGGAAGAGGTTTCAGAGTCATGTATTTTTTTTTTTTGATAAAATGAAAATGAAAATCCAGCACTGAACTTCTCCAGAGATCTGAGCAGAAGTAAATTACAGAAGCACAGAAGTACAGCAGAACAATACAAAATGCTGTTTCTTTCACCTCCACTAGCAATTTGTTTTTCTGCAACCGTGTGTCTTCAGCCACAGACAATTCCTGCTGGAGATGAGACCTTTGATAACTCACGTCTGTTCTAATTCAGATGGGAGGACATAACTGTGGTGTACTGTTAGCTCAGAGACCTGGAGAAAAATCTTTGTTCTCCATGGCTGCATCCTGCTTAAGCTCTTGAAGGCTATTAAGAGTACTTTAAAACAATGATTTATGTGAGTCATACAGATATAACCAACTACAGAATGAAGTTCAAAAATCTCTCTCTTAGCTCAGAAACTAAAATTGTCTTCTCAGTCTGGTTGTTGTCTTTTTTTTCTTTTTGTAAACTTGAATAGGAATGTTGTATCATGTCACAGCTGCTAAGAGGAAAAAAAATCTTCAAGGAGGCTAACTGATACCTAAATTATATTCAATACAGTGAGACTTAAATGAAAAATGCCTTCAACCCTTAACAAAGGCCAGTAGAAAATGAAAATGCTTGGATGAAACAATAGAGTTATCCATTCTTAATGCAGCAAACGTTGGTGATTCAACTGCTGGAATAGCACAAAGCAAACTAGAAAGCATTTGTAGATAAGAGAACAGAACCTAATGGATATTTTCAGTAAGCCTAAAAGCTGTTACCACTATAGTGCAAAGATAATGGTTTCTACCTCTATAGTTCCTTGCAATGATTATTTTGCCAATACATAGTATAAAAGAAATAAAGACTAATAATTGCTTGTCAGCACGGACGATGCATGACAGGCATCAAGCATGGGAAAGGGGAATGTCACTTCACTGCTGTATCTGATAGTAACAGACTTCACGCAGTTCATATTGTTCATTTATGAAATTGGCTCTGGACTGTAAAGGAAAGGACATCTGAAAGTCACCTTAAACAAGCTGTTTGTGCCTACCTAGTTAAAATAAATTCAGGGACTCTCAATCACCAAGATAATTTAAAATTGCACAAAATGATGTTGCAAATCTTGTAATAGTAGATCTAGACTCTGCTCATAGATCAGGTCCAAATGAAGTTCAGAAAGGCTGCAACAGAAACATTTTTTCCAGGGAAAGCATACGTCTCAGAACCTTCCATCACAGAGAGGTGTCTAAATATAGGCTAATTACATAAAATCATATGCAGCACACAGATTCAAATTGTGGAGTTGACGCATAAAGGGAAGGAGTCACCAGATGAAACCTCATTATAAAAAAGCATGCACAGTGAAAGATAAATCATAGTTTATGAAGATCCTTTGTTAACTAAATGAAATCATAGCAAAGTGGAAAAAGAAATGCTGATAATGCTCTTATTACCCATTTTCCTAGATATCATTTGAATCAAGCTTCTCAAGTGTAGTTTCTTAAGGACTGATTTCTTTTGGAATCCACAAAAGCCTATTTTCGGAGGTTTTTTCAGTATGTTTGTATTTCCATGGTAATAAGGCTCCTAACCTTTTCAAATCTGTTTGTTTCCAAAAGGCACCAATGATCTTAGGAGCTCCACCTAGAGTATGTTATGAAAGTCAGACTGCCACAGCGTGGGACTTTTTAAATTCTGAATTTCAGGAGCCAATTAGTACTATAGTCGTCACAATCCTCTCTCATTGAATAATGGTCTGCCCTGCAAGAGCCAAAGCAACCTCTTATACATTAAACCATATAGAAGACCAGTAATCCAAGTTCTACCTAGGTACTTAAACTGTAATGTTAATTGCTAGTTTGATTTATGTATGAAAAACAATTGCATATTAAATTAAAAAACTGGTTGAAAAAATACACAAAAAAGTTATTTTGGGGAGAATTAAAATAATTCTTGGTTTTGTTTGGTTTGGTTTTTTTTTTAAGGCTAATTGTTTTCTCACTCATTTGGCTCTGCAGGCTCATTTTACAGTAAAAATTATGAGGGGGGTAGGGGTTCCTGCAATAAGAGCAAATATTTCCCTAGGGAAATACAACTCAAGTTCAATAAGTTTATCAGAGGCAGGACTCTTACACTTTATTAAAAAAAAAAAATAGCAGAAAGTACTACTGAATAAAATTAATACTAAGATTACAGAAAATAAACAGAGGTTTCACATAGCAGTGTTTCTGGAAAGAAAGAAAAAAAAGCCCCACTATTTTTTATTTAAATTCCAGAGCAAGGAAGTCTACAGCTAATCAGATTTATTCCTCTGGTATGTATTTTGCTACAGACCATGGCATTGCTCTAGAGAGGTTCGCAGATGCAGAGACTAGATGTCTCAGGGGAACAATACTACACTACCAAGACTTTCACCTCTAAATCAATAGCTGAACACAACACAAGGAATAACTACATGATATTCTGAAAGCAGTGTATTGTTTTCTTTAATTCATCACTAGACTCTATAAAAATATTCTGAAAGGAATCTTTTAATTTGATGGATGTTCAGGGTCAGTGTTAGTGATGCTTGAATCATCACTTTTTTTCATGTATCATAAGTCCCGTCATCACCAGAACTTTATGACAGCTTTGGACTCGCAGATGTAAGGGACCTAAAGGGTGAGATATCACCCAAGAAAATTTCTCTTCCAGCAAGATTTGTGAAAAAATAATGGATTAGTGGGGAGAAATTTACATCACGGCTTCTTAACACAGCATCAATAGATTTTTTCAGTCCCTAAGGCTATCAAGTCAACAGCTTTCATCATTTTAATACCTTCCAAAAAACCTCCTAAGACAGAGTACATTCTCAGGAAATCTGGACTCATACAAATCAATGAAAAATAAATCAATGAGCTAAATAACATCATAAGTGACCAAGAGAACAGCACTATCTGAACACATGAAAGAATAAACCTTCAGTACTTTATGCCATACAAACCTTTTGGTGAGTAGAGCTTTTCAACTGCTATCTAACTAGAAAGGTTTCTTTCAAGATGTGCATATATTTGTTTTCTGACACGAAGTAGTCTATTTGTAATCAATTTTTAACTTCTCTGGGATTTTCCTTTTAGCATAATACTTTGAAAATATGTCTTTTTCACTACAAGGTGCTGTATCCAACAAGCAGTAGTTAGAATCATTTAATTAGATGATTCTGCCAAACAGAGATGTAGGTACGCCTTTCATTTTTTTCTTACTGATTCATGTGTACCTCAATTTGTGGATAAAGATGAGTTGATGTTAACATAAAAGGAAAAGAAAATAGCAACACTATATTCCCACTCCTACTGCCGGTCACAACGTCCTTCTAAAATGCAGATTATTATCTTTGTCGACATAATCTCCATAAAAGATATAATGCAGACAGAATAATTACAGTGTGAAATGAGGAAAGTGTGTCCTTGTTGGTTAACATCTTGAGGGGGCACATTTTCTTCCTCTTATTTTTGAGCAATAAATGTAGCTCTATCACATTCACTGCAGGTAGTTCCTGGAGAATCTTCAGGAGGACTCCTCCTCCTGTAAACAGGCCAATTCTCTTGCGAGTATGTATTCTAGAGAAGAGTAAATATACAAAACTTGAAGGTAGCTGTTACCATGCTCTGTCTGCAAATTGCACTTCACACCTTGTCTACACTAAGGATGTTTTAGGGGAAATTTCACACCTAGACTGGAGAACCTATTTTGACTTCTGTCAGCATTTTAACACCATATTGATTAGTCCTGAATACATAGTTCTTGAAATGCTGACAGAATATGGTGGTACAGGAACCTTCTATGTCCAAATAGTGAAATCAAATTAACATTAGGAAGAAGAAATTCCTATTTCTAAACTTTGTAACTGAAAAAAAAAAACCCAAAAATATTACAACAGCTCCTACAGTATTGTGGACTATGTACCTATACACTCATTTGTGCAATTCAATACTTCTGAAGGATGTAAATGCAGCGCATAATAAAGCAATTCAATGAGCACTAACCCCGCATTTTCTTTCTAAAGATAGGATCAGTCTGTGGGATTTTGCAGTGCAATGAGAAAGGAGACTGCAAGGGGAAATTAAAAAAGAGGATGACAAGTAATGTTTCTGATGGCATATTTTAGTGAACAATCCACAACTTTTTACATTCCTGCATGCGTTTATTTATATGATTCCAGATAATTCTGTTTATATCTCCACCTTCTAAAGTACTTCCAGGAATGAAAATATTACAGTAACACGCTACACTCATATGGAACAGACTTACATCCTTAATTTTTCAGGAGGCTCAGATGCTGATCTGAAGCACTCTTGATGTGGTCCACAGGCTTCACTGTCTTCTGTGGTCATGGCTCAAATTATCCACTGATTCTGCAGGTCTCTGTCAGGGTGAATCAGCACTGTTAACAAGAAAGAATGTTGCTATCCATAAGTCTTGAAATGCTGAATTTGTTATATCAAACGTTAGTACCATTAAAGTTATTGCAACACAAATCCCAAGGCATGTTTGTCCAGCACTGTGGGAAACTACTGAAGCAGAGATGCGTTGCTATGATTAAATCCCTATCAACCAGGTATACCTGTGTATAGTTTACTCATACCTTGTGTTGGAGTTTCAACATTAGTTTTTGAGGGTACCCTCATGTTTTACCTCTAAATACATCCTCTCAAATGCTTTGGCATTCTGAGACACACTTTCTGACACCTTCTCACAAACAGATAGAAAATATTAGTAATATGACATGTACTTATGTCCCGGGTTCAGCAGTAGCAGTCATTTTTCTCCTTCTTAGTAGCTGGTCCAGTGCTGTGTTTTTGACTTTCAGCCTGGGAACAGTGCTGATAACACCAATGTTTTTAGTTGCTGATCAGTAATATTTACTCTGACCAAGGATTTTGTGAGTCTTATGCTCTGCCAGGGAGGAGGGGAAGTTGGGAGGAAGCAGAGACAGGACACCTGACCCAAACTAGCCAGAGAGGTATTCCATACCACAGCACGTCATGCCCAGGATGTAGAACTGGGGGCAGTTACCCAGAAGGGCTAGGTTACTGATCGGTCAGGCTGGGTATCGGTCGGTGGGTGGTGAGCGGTTGTATTCTCTTCCCTTGCTATTTCCTTTATCATTATTATTATTGGTGGTAGCAGTAGTGGTTTGTGTTATAGCTTAGTTACTGGACTGCTCTTATCTCAACCTGTGGGAGTTACATTCTTTTAATTCTCCTCCCCATCCCTCGGGGGGTTGGGGGAGGAAAGGGAAGGGGGAGTGAGTGAGTGCCTGCATGGTTCTCGGTTGCCAGATGGGCTTAAACCAGGACAATTTACTAAATCTGCCCGTTAGAGGATAATGACCAATATTTCAAGCTGCATCAGAAAATGCTGCAGCAGCTTTGAACTCTAGAGGGGTAAATGTCCTCCTATCCCAAGCATTCTCATTCTCCTGGGGTAACCTGGAAGCACAAGGAGACTCTCAAGGGTAACTCTTCTGAACAGCTCACAAGAAGCCTGGAGGCAGCCACAGCAACACCCTCCTACCCATGGGAGTCCAGAGTAGAAGCTTTGCATGCTCTTCTTTTTGGGGTTTTATACCTGCATAATGAACGATGCTTTTGAACATGGATGACCCCAGAGACTGAATTCAGTCAGTGTGTAAAAGGACACTTTAATGAAGCTTTTGTAGCAAAGCACAGATCAAGCCCTATGATACTGAAAATTTGTGGGACATAATTGTAGCAATACTCTTGATAGGTTTTAGGAGAGCACACTGAGCATTCGAGGTCAGATTTCCACCAAGCAAATTGTCACGAATATAAATTGCATTCAAGTCAGATTTTGTAGTTACCAGTGTTAATATCTGACATTCCTCATCTGAAAAAGCTATTCACTAGCTATATCTTTACATCACATGCTGCACATCAATGGGAGCTTCTTGTAGGCACAAGTGAACTGATTCTACCTGTGTCTAGAACTGAGAAAAAAAAAAAGAAAACAACCCCAACCCTTAAGTGACCTGTGTCAATGCATTACCCATCATGTGCTAATAATCTCAGCCTCTCAACAGCTTTCATTAGCTCAGCACTTCACTAATACCTTCATATATCCTTTTTCCTTTCAACTCAGGGCACAGATAGGCCCACAATATATAGTGTAAACACAGTGTAGGACTCCTTAGGAAGGATTACTGCCAGCCCCCACATGAGGCAGATTGCGCTCATGGAAAAACAAAGTGCTTGCAGACATGAGCATCCTCTAACTTAAATGGTGGAAAAGAAATAAGAATGTGCTAGAAGGAATGGAGGACAACAGCTGTAGAGTCACTGATTGATTGGGGTGGGAAGGACTACCATACAAAACTGACATTGATCTATCTTTTAATCTAACAGCACAACAACAAATCTTAAGGCAATCAATTTTAATGGTATTAATAGTCCTATTCAAATTATTCACTTTCTACCTTAATTTAGGGGGCTGGCTTCGTATTTCCTTGGCAGATTTGTCAAATAAGCATTGCAGTTTCTTTGAGAGCAGTTTTCCTTACTGCTCCATTTCTTTAGTACGCTTGCTTCTGTAAAGAGTGCTATTTTTTCCTCCCAGGACTGAATAATTAATAATTCATTCATTTGCCGCTTGTTGTGATAATCTTTCTTCCTTGTATAAATCATTTCCATGTTGGCTTGTTTTTCCTTTTGGCAAATAACAGCCAACCTCAACATATCTTAATCCCACACAAGCTCTGATCAGTTTAGATAATCTTTGTCCCTCCTGAGTCTAAACTGAGCACAGGTCAGAACTCTTCATTCTAGTAATCGCCCTTTCTTCATCTGTAATTTGCTCTCTTGAATAAACCATCAGCTCAGCATTTTCATTTCTTTTTTCATTCATTTCAAGCCTCATCCAGTAGCCACAAGAATCAATGGGAAATTTTACTCTGGGAACAATAAGCACTGAGTAAAATTTTTATCACTTTCCAGTGTATTGAACTGGGTGAGAGGAGCAAATGGAGCAGGGCTAGGATGAACCGCTTCGAGACAGAAAACAATAACTTGAGCAGCAAGCTCACAGAGCTCATAGCCCTGAAAGCATATTATCATCTTCCATGGCTGCTTAAGTCTCTGGAATAAGCAAATAAATAATAAATACATGAACAGAAGCCAAATTGCAGTATTCCTGTAACCAATAGCCACAGAGTGATACAGGAATATTATTTTCAATTTTAATTTGATTCTAAGTAAAATATGAGCATAAATACATGTAAACACCATATGTAAAAACCGCACATCCCTACTATTAAGGGACTGCATTTTCATTTAACGGAATACAGTTAAGGAAATGCAATTAAGTAAATATATCTTCAGTTTTGAAAAACTTCCTAACTTCAGAAAATTCAAACACTTTGAGAATAGACATCTCTGCTGGAAGCTGGAAGACAGGATTTTTTTCTCACTTTCATATAGTTTTCCATAAGGATTTGCTACTAACCACTTTCAGAGGCAAGTTTGGTGTATTTTTCAGCTGACACTGTAAATCAGTCCTTTCAGTCTTACAACCTTACACCCTCACAGTGGGAGGCCCTGCACTAGAGGTCATGCTGGTCTCATACATCTAAGTGGCTCATTATCAGGTAAGCTTGGGGATGTTAACAACATATCTGTCTGTCAGGCATCCATAGCTGATCTGTAAGTTTGGGATTTATCTCACCTAACTTAAAACTTCTACAAAAACTGGATCAAAGATCCCCACCTTAAAACTGTCAAATCCTTTACAGAAAGGGTTGTCATCTCTGTCTATTGCCAAAAGACTGTCAGTCACTTAAAACTAAACTTTAGCCAGCTGGCAAAGCTGTGTAAAGCTCTGCTGTGTACCTATGACCCAGACAACTTTGAGCTGTAGCTGTTAGCATTAATCTTTGAACAAGAGAATATGTTGACTATGAAGATGTATAGATATGATGTATAGATATAGATGTATAGACTATGAAGAGCAGATTGGAAGAGTGAGGCTGTGCTCATAAGAAGCTAAGGACTCAGTTTCAGAAAAGAAACATTGGGGTGAAAGCTATAAAACTGAGGAAATAAGTGGAGAGTAAAAAGAAAATGATTTAGCAAGAGTCAAGATGAACCCATTTCATAGAGCAACAGAGACCAATGCTTTCACCTGACTGGTGGCAAAAATAAAAATTCTTATCTTACTAGTATCTTTGTTTCTGCTTTTGATAACCATATTAGCTAATAAGTAATTGCTGTGTATGCAGAACTTGCGCATATGATTCTGATCGTAAGTCTACACAGAGTAAAAAAATGTTCAAATAAAAACGTCTAAAAATTCAAAGAAATGAAGTGATTCAGATCACTCATCCTCCAATAAGAAAGAACAGCAGAAATCATTTTGTAATGAAGCTGTCTCAGAAGAAAACAGAAGAGAATATTTTCCTTCAGAATGACAGAAAAAAAATAAAAATCTTTCTCTCTTTAAGATTTTGTAGTGAGAGAAATGCCTCTGCCATAATTTAGTTTATGTATGAGAATGGAGATAACCTTATCAGTAAATCAGCAGTAGCAAAGAGTTCTTATGGAAAATCATTGCAGAACTTACTCTGAAAGTAGATGCACTTCATGGTAGAGCATAATTACGTGACAGTTTCACTGAAATTATATGACAGTTGCCATTAATAAAAATGGAACACAGTGTAAAATATCTTAGCACTTATCCCACAGATTTTGAAATGCAGGTGCAGTACTGTACACTATAACATTATGGTAAAAGATCTAAATACTAAAAATTTTACTGTACCAGTAATGAATTAGCCATGCATAATCACTGTGCTAAGTAGTTAATGCATTTTTTTAGAGCTCAGATTACAGTCTACAAATACATATCACACAAATGTGAGATTCAAATCACAGTGTAATTGCAGTGTATCTATAGGATATTGAATGTGACCATAAAGTAAATGTGACCAGCCAGTAAAAGGAATGTACATGTAGTGACCCCCCCAACACTGTTAAAAGTTACCTCATTAGTCCCAAGCGACTGAGATATAGGTGCATAAAGAGCTTCTCTGGAAGAAGAAATTAGGATATTTAGAGGAACAAAACTCAGTCCATTGAGTCATGGGGAAGAATCAAAGAAGTCAAGGAGTCTGTGAAGTAGTGACTATCAACCTCTTATGCAGTACATTGAAGGTAGCATTTGACTTTGGAGACGATAGTTGCTAATGCTCCATCCCTGGCAGTGTTCAAGGCCTGGTTGGACGGAGCCCTGGGTGACATGGTTTAATGAAAGGTGTCCCTGCCCAAGGCAGGGGGGTTGGAAATAGATGATCTTAAGGTCTTTTCCAACTATTCTATGATTCTATGGTGAAGAGGAAAATAAAAATTGTTTGTCTTGCTGTTGGCTTGTGGAGGGATATATTGGAAAAAGTCAAACAATGGCAGACAACCCAAAAGAGTGGCTGTGGTTTGCACCTCTGCGTCTAGAAAGAGACCTCAGCCGTGTGTGAACAGGAATGGGTGGCAGTACCACCCATATATGTGGGGCATTGTGCTCTCACTCTTTGTTAGCCTTTTCACCTTTTTTTTCTCTTACTTAATGTTTGGAAGCCAAATTGTTTGGGATATTAATGTATTAATCTTTCTTCTGTGGGAATCTCTTCGGTGTCTAATAACATTGCCAAAATTTCAGAAATGTTAAAAAAATCAACAAATGCCAACAATCCTAGCAGAAGTCCTTATAAACCCAAACTACATATCTTTCAACTTTATAATCTTCAAATTCTCATATCCATTTAGTCAGACAAAATACAGAACATGGCTTCACGTGCTCTCCATGCTTAGTCCCATCTGGCCAGAGATTGAGATCACCTGGAGTCAGGAACACTACAGAAGCAAATTGTGGAGAAGGGTTGTGACTACCACAACCTGTGGTAGCTCAGTATTTATATTCTGTCAATCATTGTTTTCCCAACATAAGGATTTCTCATCGATTTGTCTTGAAAAGTATAGGCTGAGACGTCATCATGTTATTTTCCTGACTACATCAGAAAACAAATCTCAGCAGCCAAAAAGCTGTATGATAAGAGTCCTACAGTGACATTATATGGAGGGAAAGAGAGAGAGAGACTTGGTCATCAAGTGGAAAGGCTGTGCTTTATTGAATATGTATAAATAGGTCACATGAACCATGTAAAGATTCATAACTTCACAATTTCTCCCTCTTCTACTTCTCATCCAGCCTCAGAATATATGGTAAATGTTTCTTCCATTCATTTTAATCAAAATCTGATTATTATGCCTTCTTATTCATGTGTTATTAATGCTTATGAGTCCTACACATGAACTAAGAGCTTGTGGTCAGAGACATTGTGCACATAGATCAGAAAGGTATTCCTACTTCATTCTACACAACTTTGGCAAGCAATTTACCAGACAATGAACTGAAATCATCTTTCCTGTGAGTGCAGAGATAGGTATATTTTGACTGAGAACCTGAAATTGTTGAAGGCTGAGCCTGAAAACAATTTCTATAATATTGATTTGAGTGGACAGTTAAGTCCATCAAGGCAAGACAGAAGAATGCTTTATGACCATTTTCTTAATCTGGGGAGAAAGATAGCTACACATTTACAAAATATTTCAGCTGTCATCTCCTACATCTCCATTATAACACCCCCTCCCACAGCTGCCTTGTGCTGCAGATGCCATCCTGGAAGCAATGAGTTGCTCACAGGAGCCATCTTTTCCCATATGAGCAAACAAATGGCTCGAGGAACAGGAAGGACTACGCAAGTAGTGGGGTCTGCAGCCTAAATTAGATCTTGCCGGCAGAGCTCCAGACTTTTCAGATGCAAGACAAAAATTCCAAGTTTTCATGCGCAACAGGATCTTTTCCTTTGAAATTCCATATAAGTTAACAAGCAGGGCATTATATGAAAAAAAAGGATTGTTAATTTACTCCCTTAGAAGTCTGTTAATGCTGAGAAAACATATCCATTTAACAAAGCCTCTGGAATTATGAGCACTATAATGATGATGAACACTCTAAAATGAGATATGACCCTTATCCCTCCTCACTTTCTGCCTGCATCAAAGACAGCCATCACTCTCAGACCACTCTGCTTCTGCATTTCTCTTGCAGCCTTTGACGTTTTATTTGGACATTGAGATAAGGCTGTAACAGGAGAACAATGGAAGCAGCAGCACCACAAAGCAGTTTCCCTCCCTCCATCTCCAGTTTTTCACCCTCCCTCAGCAGCACACAAACAAATAACAGGGCTGCTGCCTTTTAATAGCTTGGGATCAGGTTCACACTTTCATTCAGGACACTGCACTAGGTTTGTGTTTATCTGAGCCACTGAAGCAGTCATATCTGAGACCAAAGTTTTCTTGGTATAACTGAAGTTAATTGGATCATTTCAGGCTTTTTATGGGACTGTCTTTAGACTGATCTTCTATAGGATGGAGTCAAGTGAAAAATATAAATGTTAAAATAGAACAAGCAGTACTTATGCCCGTCCAGTGCTGCAAACCCTCCATTACTGGTATTTAAGAGCTAACCAGTCTTAGATTTCAGAAGGTGGAAACCTCCTCAGAAGTATCAAAGCTGCTATTTTCCAAGAGTAGAACAAAAATTGTAAACCACAGCAAAAGACATGGAAAAGTAGAGGTATCTCTTTTTTGCAAGTTTACAATAGATTTTTCCTAACAACAGGCATTCTGAGTTTCTTCATTATTTGAAAATGAATATTTGGTCATTTTCCTTAAAAACAAAACAAAACAAAACAACCAAAAAATATCCCACAAAAATGTCAAACAAATATAAGTTCAAATATTTTCAGGCACATCGCCTGCTTTCTTTTACCTGGACCCCAGGTTTCTTTTCAAGCATTTAACAAACCATGTCTGTAGACAACTTTTTCATATGATTTTAAACATTAATTTGTCTTTCTTACTATTTGTCTTTTGGTTGACTTTGAGACATACTGAGTCACTTCTGCAGTTTGCTCTCCAGCCAAAAGTTTGGAAGCTTATGGTTTTTTTTAAGGTTTTGTTTTGAAACTGGATTTCTGACATAATTTCATAACTCCAGGAGTCCATCTTCTATACTAATGCATAAAATATATTATGCAGTTGCAATATTGTCTATCTTTCCTTAATCTGAATATAACAGCTGGTGAAAGAAAATATAGACAACTCTAAAGAAAACAATATTTCACAGGTGAAAGATTCTGCTTGCATCAAAAATCATACATGTGTTTCTAGACAAAAATTTGCTTTTGAAAATTTGTTTCATCTGACAATGCTACAGAAACCTTTAATTGATAAGAAAGTTGAAAATTCTTGTGATATGCCTTTTTCCTACTGCTTAATCGCCTTCTGTGTATAAAGAGGCTTACTGTATTTCTCATTTGCAGTTGACTGACTTCAGCTTCCAGCTACTATGCTTTGTAATGCCTTTGTCTTCTAGATTAAAGAACACTTCAGTAGCCAGTGTTTTCTCTCTGTGAAATTACTCTATCTATGGTGTAATCAAGTCACCTCTCAATCTTCTTTAAAGGAGTGTGAGGGATGAAAGACCTAACAGACTATGAACTCTGGAGCGGTACTAGAATGGGAAACCCAGTGTTCATTATGGGACCCATCATTCACCCTCAGGCAAAGCATTTGGTCTGTGCTTATCTACCACCATGTTTTCCTTCTCAGGGATTTTTCTTGGTGGTTTAAATTGCAAAGTCTTTGGACATGTCTGCAGCACAACAGATGAACAACTTTTTTCAGATCTTTAGTAGTGTAGTAAAAAGTAGCTAAACCATAGTACAAAGGAGTCTGTCCGTTGTAGTTCAGTTACATTTGGTTGGTTGGTAAGTGTTCTTATACTGTTCTCCAAAGTTTTTCTTTGTTTGCTTGTTTGTTTTCTAGTTGAAACATTGATTGACTTAGACATGAGGATCCCTCTTTAGGTCACTGCTGACATGATTTTAGAAAAGTTAATATCTAATTAACATAAGAATATTAAGTTTTTCCAATCTATCAATTCCAAATCGCAAGAGAAAATCAATGGAAAAACAGTTTCAAATATATCTTTGCATGGGTTTTGTGAACAGACAGACTGTTAATGCAGAAAGTTCTGTTCTTTTGGAAAATTATTACTCCATTTTAATTAAGCATAGGCAAGAGATCCCTACCTTATTAAAAATTATTATAAAAATATTATAACTAATAATATTAGCAAAAATGTCTACTTTATACATTTCTCATGTACATATTTCTGCAGTAATGAAAGGCCTTAAATGACTGAGGCAAAAAAAGGCATAATTTAATATCTGAACTCTGCTTCATAATACTGATTGGTTTTGATGTAGGTTGAGTTAATTAAACTTGGAGTAAAGGGTAAAGAGTTAATCAAAACCAGGGCAAAATGAAAGATTTTTGAAGGTAAGAGTGTTCAGAGGCATAACTGCAGTCAAGACAGGACAATTCTGAGAATACTTCAGAAAACACAAAATAGCATGGTAGGCTGAAATAAGTAACTCTTGATAGATACTTTGTAACAGATAGCATCTCCCTCTGGCTGTGCAATCCTGCCAAATATTATGTACATCATCATTGCCAGCTAAAATATACATAATTCTTTAGTAAAGAGGTCAAAACAATGGAACAAGAACATAGTATATTACTTTCTTAAGGTGTTTATTTCTTGTTGGGTTCTGCTAACGTGACTGAAAGGAGTACTAAAATGTCCCTGCTTGTGTATAACAAAGAAAGATTGATGAGCCATAATAAATAATTAATTAATTTTGTTATCTTCTTGACTGATTTCACTTAGAAAAATTGAAAAAAAAAAAAAAAGATGTTTTGAACATCAAGTCAGGGACCTTTGGAATCACAGAGTCTCTTTATCTACATGCCAAAACACCTTAGATATGACAGGAATTAATTTGAGTATAAGCTATAATCTTGGAAAGTATCTTTTTTTAGCAGATGCCATTTATGAAAATTGTGGAAGCAAAATGAAATAAACATTTTGAGAATTGTGTGAATGTACTAAGCTATATACTTTCATGAGCTTCAGTAAATTACATTTTATGCACCCCAAAATAAAATAGAACTACGTGTTGTTCTATGGCACAGTCCATTCTGGGACTCCCCTGAAATTAATTAAACCTTACTCTAGTGAAACAGCAAGTTAAAGAACTGTAGAGGAGAAAAACTGATCAGAACATTGTGAGGAAGTTTGCTTTCAGTAGGGAGCAAGTTTGCTTTCAGTAGTTGCATAATCTGAGTTTAATTCATACCTTTGTATATAAATTTCATTCCAATCAAATAAATATAGAGAAAGACAAGGAAAGAAGATCTGAGATGAAGGTGGCAACATGTTCATTAAAGCGACATTCCACCTCATTTCAAGTAAGGATTAGGGTCGTCATGGGTCACCTTAATCCTAGCAATTTATTTACACCGTCTGTTTGACCCCACTGGGCAGAAGCCTGAAAGTACAGCAGGTGGGATGAGCTTTCCTCACAAAACCCATCCCAAGGCTGAATTCCTGTAACTGTGTTAGACAAGAACTGATTCCTTAATGCAGATCAAAGACTGCCAGGTCTTATGATAGAACTAAAAAGGTGGTCCATGTTGGTACCTGCTGGTAGGCCTGTTGACCTTCCCAGGGAAAACCCTTGGTGGAATAAGCCCAACGTCCCAACATCCTTGTTAGTCTCTGCACTAAACCTAGCCATCTGTCCTTATATTTTATGCTGGCTCTTTCCAATTCTGAGATTTACCCTTTGGTTCTCATGGCTTGAACCTTAACTTTAGGGATGGCCCAAATACTAAGGTTGAGGAGAACCAAATACCTAAACGGAAGCAGTTTTGGACTAAAAAAGTGCACAGTGCCTTTTGGACACCCCTGCCTATACAAGTCTCAACCCACTCCGGCCTTAATTTCAGCTCAGCTGCCATTTCAATAGTGGCCACAGGTCATGCTGGCTGATCCTGTTGTTGATCCTGCTCTAGCCCTGCTTCCAATTTGGCCTAGCACGCTCTTGCACCACCTATTTTGCATGTATATGTCATATATATATATAGGTATAGGTATAGGAATAGGTATATAAATTCATACCCACACTATATATGTCTGTATACACATTTTATACATGTATACAAATACATAACAGTACACACACAAAATATATATAAATACATATATCTTCAGTTAAGTGGATAACAAATATCACTGTTAAACTGTGATTTATAAAAATACATGTGATATCAGCCTATGTCAATGCTAATTTCTAACATATTCATAGCTCAAACACATAAATGTCAAAAGTAGTCTCATAGTAGTCCTTCCTGGTACAGTAATCTGTGCAGGTTTTTCTGGCACACTAGAATTCTGACAAGAGATAAAAACTATGTGTGCAAGGGCTTCTGGGAGTTCATTTGAGTTTTGTTTTTACAACCATCAAATCTGATGTGATTCTGAGAGTAACTAAAATGTTCATTATATATCAAGGACATAGAAAGGCTCTTTAACTGGTGCCCTGAATGGCTTAAAATTGTACTGGCGCCTTCCTGCCTGCTTCAGTATCTTAAACTGGGCATGAATCACGAGTAAATTGCCCAGTCTAATCAAATTCTACCTGAATATATGTTACATAGAGTTGCATAAGTTGTGCTATATCTTGAAAAATGGAAATATTTCAAGGTCTAATCAGATCACTTCAAGTGGAAAAGCAGTGATCACTAACGCCAAATGAAATTAGACTGTGGAAAGTACAGTGGATTATTAGATAAGAGCTGAGTGATCACTAGTATAAATTATTGATCACTACTTCCAAATTCCACTGTATGACTGACATCTCCTCTGGTGTTTCTAAGCATGTGTCAATTGTTATGTGACTAACATCCCCTAACCCCTAACTTTCAAAGAATATGCCAAGTTTCAAAAGAATCAACGTGATAGATAAAGCCTGAGTCATCGCTTCTGAATTCCAGTTTTGGCAACTTACAGAATCTCATTGAGCTCAATGGCAAATAAGTAGTGTTAGTGTATAAAGCTAAAATGACCACTGATACAAATGACAGATAACTGTCTTCCAGCATAACCATTCCCACTCTGCAGGATCAAGCTGAAGGAGATAGCTGTAGAAGAAGCAGATAGAGAAGAGCAACGTGATCTCAAAAAGCATCTGTAGTTAGGAACTAAATCTTCTTTCACTGTCACAGATACCTAGAGAGCTAAAACAGGAGGGTAAAGGGTGTGCATATCTGTGTTGTTGTGTAGGGAAAACAAGAACAAGAAACAAGGATATTAGTGACAGTGGGCTGAGAAATCCCCTTGTTATGAAGGGTAACATCCTCCTTTATTTCTTGGAAGGCTTTCAGAGACAACCAAGAAAGATATACCTTACCCACAGAAGAGAAAACACCAAAGCACCCAGTTCTCAGATATTTGGAAATACAGAATCCAAGCCCAGCAGCCGGTGGAGGTTTACCAGTGCCACAGAAATAAGTACTGATAGCTTTAAGCATATATGTAAAAGGAAGAGAGAGAAAAAACACAGACTGACTCACAAAATATGGAATACTGGACTGATTTGCCTTTGGAGTATCACTGAAAATCTGTATCTTCCACTTACACTGCATTTTATACTTCATGCTGCCTACTCTTCTGATCCAGGTGCACACATTAGGTTTTTGGCACACTTAACACTACCTCCCTGTGATTTTGGAGACTCTCCTTGTTGTGATTTAAACCCAGTCAGACAACTAGCTCACTCACTCCCCCCCTTCTTGCCCTCCCCTTACTTCCGAAGGAGAATCGAAAAAAGAATGCAACTCCCACGGGTTGAGGTAAGAACAGTTCAGTAACCAAGGCATAACACAGATCACTACTGCTACCACCAATAATAATAATAATAAATAACAAGGGAAGAGGATACAACAACTCAGCACCAGCCAATCGATAACTCACCCCACCCCACCAGACTGACCTCCTCCAGTCCCGCAGTCTACCAGCCCTTCTGGGTAACTCCCAGTTACATCCTGGGCATGACGTGCTGTGGTATGGAATACCTCTTTGGCTAGCTTGGGTCAGGTGTCCTGTCTCTGCTTCCTCCTGGCTTCCCCTCTTCCCTGGCAGAGCATGAGGCTCACAAAGTCCTTGGCCAAACCAAAACATCATTGTTATCAGCTCTGTTCCCAGGCCGAAAGTCAAAACACAGCACTGTACCAGCTGCCAAGAAGGAGAAAAATGACTGCTACTGCTGAACCCAGGACACTCCTCCTGACTAATCTATCATATTTTAGATATGAGTGGAGACCTCATAGCAGCCTTCCAGTATCTGAAGGGGGCCTATAAGGATGCTGGGGAGGGACCCTTCATTAAGGACTGTAGTGACAGGACAAGGGGTAACAGGTTAAAACTTAAACAGGAGAAGTTTAGATTGGCTATAGGGAAAAAGTTCTTTACTGTGAAGGTGGTGAGGCACTGGAATGGGTTGCCTGGGGAAGTTGTGAATGCTCCATCCTTGGCGGTGTTCTAGGCCAGGTTGGACAGAGCCTTGGATGACATGGTTTAGTGTGAGGTGTCCCTGCCCATGGCAGGGGGGGTGGAACTAGATGATCTTAAGGTCCTTTCCAACCCTAACTTTTCTATGATTCTGTGATATTTCTATGAAACATTAAAAAAAAAAAAATAACAGTCCAGATTTCTCATGCAGCAGTTTTAATGTCTCTCTGAATGTATGGGCTTGACCATTTTTTTATGGAAAGCAGAAAGGGAGTGAAAAGGAGTATTGTCAAAAGGAAAGTAAAAGCCTGTTGCTCTGAACTGTTTAGTTGCAGTTGAAACTATGAAGTCCAAGTACCATGAACAACATAAAGGATGTCTTTTGGTTTGCATACAGAAGTGTACTGCTCAAAGATTTCCAACTCAATTTTGAAACAAAAAAAAAAACCTGTCAATAGAGCTGTAATATTTGGAGTTCATCTTCTGCTGAACATCATGGAGTGTATGTCACATATTATTTAGGTCAAAACTATAATTTGTACTCAAGCCTATGTTCATATCTGTAACATTTTATTTGGGAGGTTTTAAGTGAAACAATAAAATTGTCATTGAAACAAGAAGTTATTGCACATTAACAGTACATATTTTTTCACAATATTTTTACCAAAACAAGTTGCTGAATCCATTTAAACCAACAATACTGCT
The DNA here is from genome assembly GCF_028554395.1 of Pezoporus wallicus. Taxonomy (NCBI): domain Eukaryota; kingdom Metazoa; phylum Chordata; class Aves; order Psittaciformes; family Psittacidae; genus Pezoporus; species Pezoporus wallicus. The sequence goes on from NW_026635157.1 coordinate 5,975,046, forward strand.
CTTGCTATCAATCCATATTTGATAGGAAGGAAATCAATAGAGCGGTTGAAATTAACAATACCATTCTAAAGAATATGACCTGCTAACTAACCAACATTTAAATAATCACTCCTGGGCTCAATATAAAATTTTCATGTCCTTCAACAGCAGTTTGAGCAAATCCTGATTCATTAGCAGGTCAGATTTTTTAGGTATGTTTTATTGATTTCCAAATCAATGAAGGATGGTTTTGAAAATGCAACAGGGACTACATAATAAAAGCTCAAGTTTAAACTCACAGAAAAGATAACCAAAACAGCTAAAAGTAAAACCTCTCTTACATAAAACATTCAGATCAGTAAGGAAGGGCACCATTTTTGCATGTTTTTCTGCAGCTGGCTGATATTTCTACTACAGGAGCAAAAGTCAGAAGAAGTAAGAACATATGAGAATATATCTACAAATGCAAACAAGAATGTTTTCAAATTTTTTTAAAATCAAGAGCAAATAATTAAACCTGTAAAAATCTAATTGGTCCCATGAAAAGAAGTAATATGGTCAAGAAAAGTACATTATGACATGTATACTTCAGAACAGCTGGTCACCACTCAAAAGTAAACGGATATATTTATTATTCTTCTCTTAAAATTAATTTTGCAGAGTCAGTTCTAGATCAAGGCAAAAAACTTCACTCCATTTTTAAATGTATTTCCCATTCTTCTCAGAATCCCATTTTTTTGCACACATGGAAGTGAATTTCAAGTAAGTATACACAGAAATAAGATTTTCAATTCACCCATGCAAATATTCATCCTGGCAGAGCATGCATGGTCATTTAGTCCAGAAATAAAAATTATATCATGTGAGTTTCTGATTAGCTACAACTAAAAAACACAATATAAAATCTGGCTGTTTTCACATCAACAACTCACAAAAAAATGATTTATGATTAATGCCTTCAGGCAATAAATATTGAAACCTGGCAAACAGGTTCCACTCAAGGAAACAAAGATTCCTGACCTAGAGAAAGCTATTCTAGAGAACATGAAAAAAAAAAAAAGCAGTTATATAAATATCAACTTCAAATTATTTCTGTGAGGGCGACAATTTGTTTCTATTTCAGATATGGTGATTCGAAGTGAAAAATTAATTCTTTCCAGTCATCTAAACAAAGACAAAAAGTTAGCTTTGTCATTATTGACTGTTCATTTACTTATTAAACCATACATGGGAATGCTTTCTAGTAGTTAGCCTCAGCATAACAAAATATAGAGAAGTAACAGAGCATGAATTTCTGAACATAAATAAATTCTAAGTTCTATTTTGTCTTTAAGACATATTTTGACTGTTCTTTTACATTTGATCTTCACTTCAAAATATCTTTTGTTTTGCAAGTACATATACTCTACTGCAGCGCAATAACATTATGCATTTTTTTTCATGTGTTTCTTTAAATTTTACAGTAAGAAGAAAACTACAGTCCATATTGACTCTAAGACTGACTGCATTGCCTTTCAGGAAGCCAGACCATACAGATGTATTATCAGCAAGTTATTTTCTGTTGTTTGACAGTAGCAGCTGGATTGTGGGATTTTTTTATTTTAATTTTTTATTTTTGTTCTTAGTCGGACATTTGGAATTGTTTGTTTCTGTTGGTAATGAGTCAGTGTTTCTAACTCATAAGTGCTTGAAATTTTCTTATTTCAGAAAAATGACAGAATAACATGAAAGATGCTGTCATTTGCTGTATTTCCCTGCAACCTTTGTGGCATATCTCAAGTAAAATAACAGAACATTTATTTTTCCCCCATCACTGGGAAGAGAGACTGAGGTGGATTCAGATAGTTTTAACTCTTTAGTATCTGGCAGCAGAAGAAAAGCAAACAAGAAGTGCTAAAAAAAATAAGCATGGGAAAAAGAGGCAGGCAGGCAAGAAGAAGAAATCAGAGATCCACCACCCTCTCTACAACTATGAGAGAGGGACTAACTACCTCAGGGACTTGGTAAAGATGTCTGGAGTTTTGAGAAAGAAGGAAGGAATGCTGGACCCAGCCCACACCATCATGGTCTGTATGAACACAGAGAACAGCTCTAAGCTGATTAAATTGGAATATATTTTTTAATAAACTCCAGGAAAAAATGCCCTCCTCTCTCAGCACTAAGCTGAAGAGATGTGGTTTAGCTCCTTTATGAGCCCTAGCTACAGGATCACAGGGCTTCTGCTTAGTTGTTTGTTACCACAAGCACTCCTTCAGTGAGTATAAAACCAGCTTAACAAGCTTCAGATCAACAGAACTGGGATCCCAATGGCTAATACCTACTGTCTCCTGTCAGGAGTGACACAATAGCAATGATCTTTTGTGATTGACTGAGCATGAATGTTATTTTCCCCAATGAGGCCTAATCTACCCTGTCAGACTTGCAGGGGGTAAACCAACATCAGTGGGAATCCTTCAGTTAAATCCCTGTGAACCATTCTTTAAATATCCCTCAACCTGTCACCTTTTAGAAAGGCAATTGTGCTGCATAACAACATCCTTTGAGGGTCTGTCATCTCATTGCCAGAGGAGGAATGCAGTTTCAAGACATCAGGACATGCGGGAGTAATGCAGCCTATCTCTGTTAAGGAAATCCCTTCTAAGCGGAATAAGGTGCAGGTAGGAATTTCCAATGACAAACAGAACACAGTAGCAACAAGACATTCTACCTTGTCACTGGTATCTTAGCTGAAATTACTAATACTGACCCTCATACTCAGAAAACGTTCCCAGAATCATCCACAGTGTCCCGATTTGGCCCACAGACTGAGGAAGAAAACATATGAGTATTCAGGCCCAGGTTTATTCAATCAGACAGGCCTAGTGAACTTTCTAGCTGTTCTACTTTCACTGTTAGGATTTCTATTAGAAAGGAAAGGAAGCCTCAGCTAGCAAAAATAGGTTAAGATACTTGTGGGCTGGGGTATACCTGGTTTACTTTCAACTTTTTAAAATTTTACCTTTGAATTTTTATGCCCTTTTTTCTTGCATGACCACCCTACTGCTCTAATTTAGAGTTAGTGAAGTCATAACCACATCCAGCTCTCATCCTTTCCCACAATTCACCTTGTGATATGAATTAATGAATTAATCCAGATTTCATTCCCCTTCTTCACCCGTAGCATGTGTAGCTAACTAGGTGCCTGCAGCAACATCTTGCATTATTTTCTGTCCACTGTTTTATTCTCTACCCTCCAAAGGAAGTCCAGGCTGTCCAAACTCAGCTGCAGATCTCTTCCACTTCCTGAGTTTTGCTAACCTGTATTGCTCTCCTACAACTCTTTTTGCCATGGAGAAAACTTTAAGCTCAGGATGCTGGTAAGTCATTTCTTCTTTCCAAAGCCTTATTACTCCCACAGCAACAATTCACCACCACTTTCCTGTAAGTAGGTTTGTGTTCAAGGATACTTAATACCTCAATTTAAAGGGGATGCAATGGAAATAAATTCTTCTTTCCCCATTACAACTGTTCTTCCCACACAATAATTTTCCCTCTCTGTTTCTATACAGTAAAGGAAATAATATTTTTAAACTCTATTTTTCAAGCAGGATTAAGAATATATGAGGTAAATTAAGATTATACAATTTTGCCATTTTTCTCTACTCATTTGCAGCTTTTTTTTCATCAGCTTTTCCTGAAATTCCCATCAGCTTCTTCCATTCCAAGCTCTACACACTTTCTTTCTTTGTAAACATCCTGTGAATACAGACTTTAATTAGTAGACAGTATTCCCTGAGGGTGGATTTTATCAAGAGCCCTCCCAGGCCCTCTGGAGCTCTTCAACTTTAAGTGAAGCTGTGCAATACTGGTAGAATGAAAACAATTTCTTAAAGTTTCACTAATCCCTTTATATACTGCAGAGGAGTATACTGAGGTTAGAACCAAGTAGAGTGTCATGGAGATTATCTCCCCTTTTTTATGGCACTAAATCACTGGTGAGGGGTTCACCAAGTTCAGCCTCTCTGTTAAGCTTTGATGTGGAAGTAATAGAAATATTTTTACTTGAAAATGTGAAACACAGGATGTTGAAATTTGGATACATGCATGCTCATTGTCATAAATAGAAAACATGCAAAAAGGAAAGGAGTTAAGAGTCCTGTAGGGGGCCATTTGCCCCTGAAACTTTAGCTCACCATGCAGTGTTTACTCATGGTATAAACAACTATTCCCTAATAAGCAATTTGGAGTTTCACTTCATTTGCTTTAGTATTCAATGCTGCTTTGTACTTTGTGTTTCACATCTTATCTTTGCGTTATACAGACCAAGTACAACCCTCTTCAGACTGAAAGAGAAAACATGACACTCATAAGTAAAGGGCTGAGGCGCTTCTCCGCAGAAAAACTGCTTTTTTGGTGCTCTAGTCTGAGCACAGCACATAGAAAGATCACTTCTGTTTCCCTCTCTCAACTGAGAATCCCCTGCTTGAAGACTGATAACACTGCAACTCTTTTCTGCACTGTCTTGCCATGATTATTGCAAGCATGCCATCAGAGGAGCAGGGGTGAACAGCAGCTAAGTAATAAAGCAAAGAACTCTCTCGAAGTAACACAGGTAGTCAAACAGTTGCACTTTCTATTCATCAGCACTGCAAACCTTTTTTTTATTTTTTTATTTTTTATTTCTGTAACATTGCAGATTGTAAGAAGGGAAACATCACTTTTAGGTGGGGATAGCCTGCTTTCTTCATGCTTTCAAGGAAGTGTAAGGAAGGTTGAAAGCCACCATTCCTTTTACTACCCCAACACTTTCTAAGATCCCAAATGAGATATTTCTTCAGTGCAAACAACTTCTGCCCTCCAAGCTAGTACAGGATTTCTTAGATAAACAGCTGTACATATGCTAATGCAGATGTCTACCTGGAAATAGGGTTATGAAACTCTCAACCTCCCCTGGCCACTTTCATCCACCATTCAGAACAAAACAAAACAAGATGAAAAAAAAACCAAAAAAATTCAAACAGGTAAAAACATGCCCCCTGGGCTTCAAGAAAATCTTGTGTTAAAAAGGAAAAAACCCATGATAGCATAAAACCCCTCCATGTTATTGTGCAGGGAAAGTTGAGTTTAATGTGATGGGTGCAAACAAAAGTCTAAAAGAGTGCTGAATCCATTTTGGCATGCACAGATGCAATTGCTCTCAGGTGCAGCACAGTGTAATTCCTCTTACTAATTGACTAATTTATGCATGGCAGAAAACAGTCGATTATACCTTGCAGGAACTTTTGCCAGGCCCTGCTCCTGCTTTTCTCTCTCTCACCCTCAGATGAGATTTTTTTCAGTGTGGCTGGACACTTGTCAAAAAAAAAGGGAAGGACACCACCATGGTGGCTTAGACTAACAGAGGATGGGTTTAGCTCTGTGAATACTTCCAGGATTCCAGAGTATCTAAAGTTACACTTGTGTGCTTGAGGGTCCTATCTCAATGTTCTCACATGTGTTCATCCTAATTGCCACCATCAGAAGGCAAGACAGAGAGTGTAAAGATTTACACTTTACCTGAGGTAGCCTTCTCTCTTTGTAAAACCCTTTTTTTTCCTCCTGAAGCAGAACAAAATGGTGCTGCTGTGCGGAGGGATACAAGGATCTAAGCCCCGTCCCTTTATAGGTATGCTCTATTAAAGTTACAGTCTGCATGGAAAGTCTATTTATAAATGCTTGTATATTAAGGTTGTTAGCACCCTGTACAGTGTTTTTTTAAAACAAAAAAGAGCATCATTTCCCTGCTACTACTCATGGCTGAGTAGTATAGCAAACTAAATAGCAGATCTTCCAGTACTATACTCTTAGTGGAGATAGCAGACACTCCCACTGAAAACATGCAACAGCAAAGTATGTCAAAAAACACGGAGGAAGGTGGGGGTGGGGCTGTTTATGAGACATATGTGAACCAAATGCCCAGACAAGCCTAGCCCACACAAAAAAAGCCTAGCTGTTCAGGTTTTCTCCTAGAGTGTAAGACATGAAGCGAACCAGGAAAAATTCTCATCAGATTTTTCTCAGGACAGATGGATGTAGCACTATTAAAAATAATATATTTTTTTTAAAGGAATAGCTGGCTCATTATATGCCAGTTGGGATGTCTGGTTATATTACCCCACACTTAGTCTGTTATATACTTTTACAGTTCTTACAATGAAAATGAAAATGAAAACTCTGTTGTTTTGTTGTTTTTTCTTTCTTTTCAGCATTTAAGAATGACTTTGCAAAGGCCTGAAGGAAATCTCATTCCAAATACAAACCCTCTGCAAATTCACTACTTTGATGGTTGTTTGCAAGTTTCCCTTTGAGAGGAAAAGATCCTCAGTAACCAGATCAGAACCCTCCCACCCAGTCAGCTTAGTTCTATTTAGGTGTACCCAAGGAATCTGGCTGGCAGGATGTCCTGAAGAGGTGGTACTGCTTAGCACCAAGGTTTTAAAAGTAGTTTTGTGAACAGAGGATGAATCAGAGTCACTGTCACAGAACAGCAGGAGAGTAACATCAGGAAAGTCCTTGCATTGCACGCATTTAGCCCTCAAAGGACAGCTAGGCAATGTACAAAAGAAGAGCTCATGTGATCAAACATTTCGGGTTTTCAATGGATGAGTTGTTCATAGAAAATAGTGTCTTTTTCCACAAACCTGGTTGATGAACATGAGAAGTCTTCTTCAACTAAGCCAGCAAAAAGAAAGAAAGCAAAAAGAAAGAAAAACAGAACTGAACCAAAACTCAGCAACCATGCCGCAAAGACTTTTGTTAATTTAGCAGATTGCCTATTTTAGTTTTGGTTTCAATGTGCACAGATAATTTTCTGGTTCCTATTAAGAAGTAGGAAACCAGTTTCATTGTCAACAAACAGCAACCTCCAACCAGGACGTGACAGCATCTTGAAATTAGACTCATTCTTGGTCCAAAAGAAGTTTAGCAGAAGGAAGCAATTTTCTTGCATTTTTATCATTATAGAGGTGGGTTTTTTGCAGTATATTGACAACAAAGTGAACATTTGTACTTATTCTACCGGTCTGGAATTTAGATGATGCTTAAATGGTTATTTTTGCTTACACAAGCTCTTGAAATATTGTCTTTGGTGTTTATGGGCCTGATTATCAAAAGAGCCAAGCAGATTTCGAAAATCTGGTCACCACATTTTACTTGGAGACAGAAAGAGATTGATTGTGTGACTGAAAACATTTGCCTTTTTTTTTTTTTAATTGATACCAAACATTCATAATCACTAGGCACTGTACCTCAGAACTTTGGCATCAAACTGCTGGCCTCTCCACCTTTTGAAATAAGGAACGAATCTGTTGGCTTCTAACTTTATGTCAAGAGTCTTTAGAAGGAGAAGAATTTGTATGTGTTGTTCACCTATATGGTATTTATGTCAATTGAAACCCCTAAAATTTGGACACATGCCCTTAGGTCAACCAAAACTGAGAACCATGTGCATAGACAAATGGATCACAGCCAACCCCCCCCCCCCTGTAAAAAGCCCTGGATACCAAAATCCCATTGAGTCCTCAGATAGGACTGCCTATAGGTAGCTGCATGTGCTTTAAAAAATACTCAGTGACCAAAGAATGCTCCATAGCCACTCCACTTTTCTTCAGCTTTCACACACATGCATGAAAATATAGTGTCACTAAGCCCTACATGTTTTCATTTTGTAGCACAGAGCACTCTTTCTCCATTTCACCAGAACAGGTAGAAGAAATCTGTTTTAACATCAACAAACAAATTTCCCACCCCAACAATAAGCTACTCTCCTCAGGTACTGGTGAGGTCATTGGACTGCATCATCAGGAAATAACACATGACAGGACTGTTGAATTGTCTGGATCGACCTTGAAGTGGACCTGGAGGCAACAGGGATAATAAAAAAGAGAGCACAACAGTACCTGGAGACTATAGCATCATGTTGCAGTAACAAATTCTTCTGGCAAGCCATCAGCTTCCAATGGAGACTAGTGCTAGGGCTGTGAGACAATAACTAAAATAGAGAATAAATATACTTTACTTACATGTTCCCATGTGGTAAGAAGAAAACAGTTTTCCCAAGAGCACAGAATATCATTCAGCTCCATTCTCCAATGACTCCTGAGAGTTCAAAGTTCTTCTGGTATGAAACATTTGTGATTTAAAGCAGGATGAGCTGAGATCATCTTCAGGTACAAAGACTGCTAAGCTAGAAAATATGGTTACACAGGGAAGCTATCCTTTATTGATTATACAAGGCAGCCTAGGGATTGATTCTAGGTAAAATAACATGGAATTTAGACCTCATACACATTTCACAAACAGAAAGAAAAAAAAAAGTGCTTTCTTAGTGGAATGTCTTTATTACAATAGACATATTGATTGTACCTGTGCTAAAGTAACTGTGGCATTAGAGAAATGAGTAGGTAAGGGCAATATTGATTACAGCACAAGTGAGTCTGCTGATAGCATAGATCATTAGGGCCTAAAACTAAAGTAGATTAACAATAGACTGTCTTCCATTTCATAGCCTTCACTATGATTGCAGCAGGAGACAGACACAAGTTGGCCAACCACAACACTAAAATTTGCCCTTGTTTTGTAAGAAAATATGCCACAACCAGGCTTCACAAAAATGAACTTAATTCACTGCACTTTTGTACAGGACAGGGTCAATAGGTTTTACCAGTCACAGAGAAATGGTTGGATGATAAAGAACTGTTATTATACTGATGTACCGCTTGTTTGTCCCTGCAATAGCAAAGATGATTTTCACCATAAAGGCTGCTAACAATACTTTGTGTTAGCTGCTGGGATCCTTGGGATTCTCATCCTAATATAAACACCACTAACTAGCAGCTCTTCTGGAGAAAGGTTTGCTGCTTAAGAACTATTTTTATTGAAAAAATATGGCAAATGACACACACATTCATGGGAATACAATACATCCCCATCATAATTCATCAGGGTCAATTACCATTCTTGACATAAAACATGCATGTTATCATCACTATGATCTTGAAATGTATGCTAACTCATGGGAACACAGTAAATCATTTCTTAAAGAAATAATACAGCATATTGTTTGTATGGTACAAACCTTTTAATAGAATTATAATCTAGTCCGTCTGTATTTTAGCTCAGTGTTTGTGTTACTCCATAATCCTGGAGTGTGACATTCTGTGTCATGTATCAAATATTTACTTTTGACTTATTGGGCTCTCAATCTAATATAAAACACCTTTTGGGTCCACTTATCCTCTAATATAGAACTATATTATTTGGTAGGGAAAAGCATTCCATATTCCCAGGAGGATCTTAACAGCTGCCTGGCTTAAATCCAAAATCAAAATGAACAAGAAATAAAAAGATCTTTTTTTTCAGTGACCATTTTATTTCTGAGGGGGCTAATACCACAGAGGGCATTATCTAGTGTGGCACACAATCTTCTTGTATTGAGTTACACACAAAATCTAAGCTGCATGACTCACTGTTCTTTACGTTATGCAAGAAAGTGACAACTTTCTTTGACACCTAAATCACAAATTTTTCATTTGCCATCTAAATCACTAATTTTCCTGGACCATCTCAGCATCAAGAAACCTTCATTCCAAACTATTTCAAAGCTGTCAAGGAATAATCTGACTCAAAAAAAAATATTTGAAAAACATTTCAGCAAATAATGGAGAAGCCTTTATTGATTAAGACAAACTTTTCCTCATAATTTTTCCCACCTCTCAGGCATAGCAGATAGGCTGGCATTGCACCTGCAAATGCAGGGGAATCAGAGCATGTTTCTATGAATATTAGAGTGCTTGCTTCAGTAGGACTGTGGAACCAGCTGAACACACTGTACACGCACATTGGTAAATGACTAGCAGAATTGATTACTTAGTCCTGCCAAGCACTTAAAAAAGTCATAACTAATGATTTTGAACCAGGTATTTGAATGAACCTGCAACTTCAACAAAAACTGAACAGATGACAAAGAAAAGTTGTGGGCTGTCTTTTCCAAGCTTTTTCTTCCCTGTCTTGCTCTGTCTTTTCAGCACAATGTAACAGTCAAACAAAATTTATGAAAAGCACACAAAATAATTCTAACTTACAAGACCACTGACATTATACGCATTCATCTCTTGGCCACAAGAAAGAGGATAACCTCTTCTATACTTCATGAGAATTTAAGAGCAGCATGCTAGGTGAAAGGTCAATCCAGCTCAGTGTCTCATGTTTGTGAATGGTCAAGAGATACATCTGCTATCTGGAACTTCCCATTCCTTCCTGGTACCCTTACAAGCGCACTCCAGTGATCTCCTTTCCCCCAGTAAGGAGTCCTCAGCGATTTTCCAAGAGTTCTTTCACGCCTTTGATCACCTTGGTTTGAAACTTTCATAACTCTTTACTTATTATCTTTCTTGAGGTGATGGGACCAGAATCATACAACCTATGTGAGATGCTGTCACACCTTGAATTTTTATGTAGGAGTGACTTTGATTATGTTTTCCATTCATTCCTTTATAATTGTTAACCTTTTATTTTTCTGTTACTGAACAATGAATTGAAGTTTCTGAGGAGCTAACAGCCAAATGTTTTTTGGAGTGATAAAAGCTATTTTGATGTCTTTAATTCCATTTACATAATTTGATATTTATTTAGATATAAGTTTTTTGTTTATGGAATTTTTTTTAATATTTCAATTTGTTGTTTTGCACATTTGCATTTTTCTTCTTTCTGTGGCTTTCTGCCACATCTTTGCAGGACTAAATATTGCCAAATACCTGTCATCACAGTGTATGATCAGTTTTCCTAGATCTTTCATCAACCTTTATCTGTGCATAATTCTTCACACAGATCCCTGTGGCACACACAGTATCACACAGTATCACAGTATGCTAGAGATTGGAAGGGACCTCAAAAGATCATCTAGTCCAATCCCCCTGCCGGAGCAGGAACACCTAGATAATGTTACACAGGAAGTGACCTGCAATGAGAAAACTGTTATTTTGTAGTATATTTCTTTGTTTCCAGACCAGATGCTGATCTTTTTAAGGACACTTCCTCTTTTACTATATCAGCTTGCTTCTTTACAAGCCTTTGGTCAGAAGGTTCCATCTTTTGGAAACCGAAACACACTATATCAACTGGATATTCCTTCACCTTCCCGCTTGACAGTTCCTGGATTTTATCAGCTAGGACAATCTTTTGTTGTCATGTTTATTAATTTCTTTAAAGAACTCTATGGGTTTTGTGAGGAATGGTCTCTGTTTACTCTAGCACTGTCAAGTGTCCCTTGATCAAACAACATTATCAATTTTCTAACAATTCTGCTACTTAGTATAGTCAGCCTGCCTGGTATGAACATTAAGCTCAGACAATTTCCACCAACATGTTAGACAGCATGCTAATTGTTCATTCATTTCATTCTTCAGCTGGTTTAGAACCCTGGGGTGAATACCACCAGGTCCTAATGACATCTGACGTTTTATTTTGTCCAACTTGTTCTATAATGTGTTCTGCTGACCCTTCTTTTTCAGACAGATCACCCAGTGCTTCTCCAATAAAGATTATGGAATGAAAACTTTCCAAAGTTTACCCATGGTGCATACAGAGATAAAATAAAAAGTAAATAAATGTATATAGTCTCATCTCTGTGTGTTTCTTTATTCCAATAGATGAGGCCCTACAGATTCTCTGGCTGGTTTTCTGCTACTGATGTGTTTGAAAAAAGATTTATTGCTAGCTTGTGTGCATTTTCCAAGTGTTTTCTAAAAATATTATCTATTTTGAACTGCCTCTTTTTTTTATATTTTACATAGCAGAGTATGTAGAGGTTTTTATTTTCTTTTTCTGTTTTGTGTTGTTGGTTGTTGGTTTGGGTTTTTTTTATTTGATCACAGCTTGATCCTCTCAAGGTCATTCTCTTACTTCTGGTAGCCTGCTATATAGGTTTCTTTACCTTCTACCAAAGGTCTTTTAACAGGCAGCACCTTCTTCAAGCCACTAGTGTTATATATTGAACATTTCTCTATCATATGGAAATAATTCTCCTAGTAAGTGTTCTTTTTAATTTACTTGAAGCAAGATTCCTCATTTACAAGCTTTTCCCTTTTTCTAACTAAGCATTATAGTAATTAATTTCTTGTTCTCATGTGTGCTATATCTATAAGCATACCATGTTATGTCATAGCTCTGCCACATGCCATGCAGCATGTAGTCACTACATAACCCTTTAGCCATATTTTATCATGTCCTATTGGGCTTACTGTTTAGCGGAAAAAAGACAAGAAACAGCCCGTAGAAATAAAAACCTGTCTAAATGAAAATGTATATCAGTGTATTACTCACAAGGAACACGAGCAGCTATGACCAGATCCTGACACAAAAAAAAAGTCTTCATTAAAGATCAAGCAGTCTTTACGTATTTCCTCAGTTGCCTAGTTATTAAGAGAAGAGATTTTGAAAACTTGTGAATGGAAGGTGGCACTGAGCTCCCTTGCTATCATAACTGAGAAATGAGATCTGGGAAACAGCAGTTTTTGGAGAAGAGAAGGCAGGGAGTTGCAGAGCTAGTGGAGCTCCCTGAAATGTGGAAAAGAAAGGACGGTATAGAGAATGATCCATCAACAAGATCTGAAAAGGGTATTCTGTAAATCAAGTTATCAAAAAACATCTCTGGTAAAAAAAAACAAGATTCCTATCAGTGGGGGGCAAGAAAGGCAGCATAATGGCAAAGTTGAGAAATGGGTACCCATGTCAACAGGAAGCCCCCAGGACTTGGAATACTGAGGAAGAAAAGCAAAAGTATGCTTTGGGAGATCAGGGTAGCTCCAGAGCCTGCCCATGCGGAAAAGGCATGGTTGCTTCATACACACAGATAGTCTGACACATGCTTTTTATATATAACATATGGTATGTGTGTGGACTGTAATTAAAGGGAACCACTCTTATGAGTCAATATATGATCTCACATAAGTTCGATATGTAAAACATATGCTATTTAGGTATATATAGCACTTGCATATAGCTTGCATACATTTTTGTAATCCACCATGGCCAAGCATAATAAGAGACATTTGGATTACTGTGGATGCAAAGAGAAGGGATTTTTAAGCCAGGAGAAGACAATATCCTGATGGAGCATGCAATAGAGGAAATAAGGGAAATGGAAAAAAAGAGAAATTAGTGAAATGGCTTAAAGACAATAAAAACACAGCATGAGAGGAGGAGGAAGAAAAGGGGTACTCCTGCTTCCTAGCTCTGAATGCAAAAAGCCCACTGTGAGAAAAAAGCAGTTTATAGGAGAATTTGCTATGACAGATGAAAAAGAAGCATAAAGCAAATACAAAAAAATATGGGCACAGGAAAATACATATATAAAAAAACCCAAAACAGTAGCAGGGAAAAAAAAAAAATAAAATACTGTGGGAATGAAAGAGAAAGAAATGTTAAAAACAGGAAAGCAAAAGAAAATTAAAGGCTAAAAGAAAAAAGCCACAATAAGAAACAAGGAGTACTGAAAAAGAAACAAAAAACACTTGATTATTTTATTGATAGCAATTAAATATATTAATACAGCTTGAAAAATAAAGTATCATTTTCTGTGTATTAACAAAGTAATATTAGACATTTTTTCTTAGCCTTTGTCACATCATGCCTCCTCCGGATGTTGGGATTATACATCATTAGGATCCATTCGGATGAAAGGCACTATGTAAATTTAAACTTATTAGCATAGTAATTGTGACATTTTCACAAAAGCATCATGATTCACTCTAATTTATTTGTTATTTGAAATGATTTGCCAACTAATTTCTATAATTCTTGGTCTGCAGCTCATCCATAGTTCATTGTGAAGAACTGAAATTCATAATCCAAGCTATTTTACTTGAAGAAATAATCACATGGTGATTTTTTGTTTGCTTATTGGAGGGCTGTGACTCTTAGAATATGCATTTTTATCCATATATGTTCCTGATTACCAATTTAAAATCTGTTTGCAGCTAACAGTCTGTATTTTTCATATAAACCCCTGTGCTCTAGAAAACACTTGCCAGGAAACTTGTTTGCAAGAGTGGATATTGATGGAAAGTGAATATAATAGTTATATCTACAAAGTCAATGAAATTCATTTAAAATTGTAAATTAATGTTCACGTTATGTTTCTCCTAGCATTTGCCGACTCTGGAAATAATCATGACCTAGGTTACACCCAGAAACATGTGTGTACACCATATTTAAGCCAGATTTAAAATTCTCACTAATTAATGTGTGGAAAATTGAGCTGCTAACACTTTTAATGAGCTTGTTTTACAAAAGAGCAACACATTATTATTCTTCTAAAGAGAATAAATCGATAGGCCTTTGATCAGATGTAGCTGGATCTGCGATTGTATTTTTCTAAAATGTTGGTTTGTTTGGATAAATTCAAGGTTTGATACAAGAAGTGACTCATTAAATCTGAATTCTCAGTATTCCCCAAGCAATTTCTTTATTCTTACAGAAAGTTTCTGTCAAATGCTGGGATGAAAATACTGCCTGTGATTTCATCTTAATCAGAAATATCGTGTGCATTTAAATTTGTATTGAAGAACTGTCCTTCCATCATACAGATCTAAATTTGAGCCTATAATCCAACTCTAGTTTCTTTAATGGCCAATCTCTAGTTCATATGACATTCTGTCACACCAATTTATGTTTCACCTAGAGGGAGATGAATCACAGCATTGATACAATAAACTGCATCCAGATGCAAACTTAGCTGAGATTTCTTAATTGCACGCATGTAATGAACTATTGGTGCTGTACATCACATGTCTAATTTTCTGGTCCCCAAATATTCATTTGAACGTACAGGTTCTTTTCCTACATTTTCTTAATACTTTCTGTCAATGAGTGCAATATTTATTAGGCTGAATTTTTCTCTATAGTGAAAGATCTGAGATACTCAGATTTTTGCTGAGAATTTGAAACTAAATAAATCTGTCAGCAACCATCAACAATTGTTTATTTAAGCAAAATATTGACACTACTTATATGTTTGCTGTTGCTCTCTGTCCCCCCAGAAAAATATAAGATAAAGTGGAAGAATTTACTGAAAGCAGAATCCTGTGCTTTCCAAAGGTGGGGTATAATAGGTTTAAGTTTGCTCCAAGAATCCTGAAGATGAGACAATTTCTAATTCCATTATTTCATTTCATGTTAACTTGATGCTTGTAAAAAGAGATAGAATAATTGCCTATGGGAATTAGCTACTGTCTCCATCAATGATGAAGTTAGAGCAGCAGCAAGAGGAGTTTATAATATTTTCCCTGAAAATGCCTCAATCGTCATTTTGAAGATCAACAAGAAAAATCATTCGTCCACTCTTCTGTTTCTCTGTTAGATCCCTAACAAGAGGTAACTGTCTAATAATACAGTAATAATACAGTAATACACTGTGGTCAATACAGATGTGTAATATAATGTTTAGATTAGTGAGCAGATGTTCTAGACAGGCTACTATAAAAGTGCAGGGTATTTCTGTATTGCCTCTCTATTCTGTAGCACATAGAACATTTTTCTACTGTTCGCTGCAGATTAGGGAATTACAATTTACTGGAATGATAATCAAATAACTAAGCTAGTAAACTCATGCAAAATACATTGTATACTGGACACTCAATAATAAACTGATTAAAATAAGAAAAGACTAAAGCTGTGAATGTAACTATAGTGTCTAAACCGGAGTTATTAATTCTCACTGAAAGATGGAAGGTATAATGAGACCTTTTAAATAACAGCTACTTAATTTGTGATTAAGTATAGGAAAAAATATTTTTTTATGCTAAAAATGTTTTTAAGCTTTTAGCTTTAATTATATTCTTCTAGGAGTATAAATTGAGTACTTTGAAATACTTAGAGGTTCTCCATAGGTCAATAAACTTCAATAACCATTAAGAAAATCAAGCTGTGATTTGAGCAAACTTGATTCAGGTTATGGAAACCATTCAAACTCTATAGTTTAAAATTATTTTAGTCACTAAACATTACAAAACCACTGTTGTCAGTTTGATTCTATTTTAAGAAACTGATACTCTTCAAATTTACAATGAAGCAAAACTCTGTGAGTGAAACAAAACCAGAAACAAAATTATTGACATGAAGGCAATCTGTTGAATCTCATAGAGTCCTATCAGCATCTCTGAAATCAAACATGATATTCAGAAAGAAGAGGAAGAAACAGTGCCCTTGTAGTTTACTACCATCAGAGTTTTTCTTATTGTTTTCTTTTCAAAGCTACCACTTGTTCTAAGATTTAATTGGATAGGTCCTGGGTTCAGCAGTAGCAGTAATTTTTCTCCTTCTTGGTAGCTGGTGCAGTGCAGTGTTTTGACTTTCAGCCTGGGAACAGAGCTGAGAACAATGATGTTTTGGTTTGGCCAAGGACTTTGTGAGCCTCATGCTCTGCCAGGGAGGAGGGGAAGCCAGGAGGAAGCAGAGACAGGACACCTGACCCAAGCTAGCCAAACAGGTATTCCATACCACAGCACGTCATGCCCAGGATGTAACTGAGAGTTAGCCAGAAGGCCTGGTAGACTGAAGGGTTGGAGGAGGTATGGGTCAGTGCTTGGTCGGGCTGGGGGGGGCGAGTTATCGGTCGGCTGGTGCTGAGGTGTTGTCTTCTCTTCCCTTGTTATTTCCTTTATCATTGTTATTATTGGTGGTAGCAGTAGTGATTTGTGTTATACCTTAGTTACTAAACTGTTCTTATCTCAGCCTGTTGGAGTTGCATTCTTTTCGATTCTCCTTTCCATCCCTCAGGGAGTAGGGGGAGGGAAAGAAGGGGGGGGGGGGAGTGAGTGAACAAGTTACCTGACTGGGTTTAAACCACGACAATATAAAATATGTCAAACATCTATTATAGTACTCAACATGGTACTTAAGCATATATATTTAGTTTTGCATCTGTTCCTAAGCACCCACACACTCCTAGATGCAAAGAGAATTTAAAATCCGGTGGAAAACCTTGAGTGTCAGCTGACATGACTAGTTCAAAACACATTCAAAATAAACAAAGAGTGGGCATAGATTCTGAATACATCCCAAAAAGGGCAAAGAAAATACATGTGTAGCTTCCGTGGACAACATTATTTTCAAAGACTATGCTTACTATGCATTAAATTATTTATTAAATTATAAATAAAACTAATCAAGTTTTGTGTAGAAGAAACTATCAAATACAACATCAAAAGGTACCATCTTACAAAGGGAGCACTGAAGTACAGAACAGGGTTATTACTCCTGTCTGAACCACTAGTATACTTCTGTGTGTGCAATGTACATTTTATTAAATGGCAGTGTGAAATATTATAATGTATTTATTAAAGAAATAGTTTATAATGTTTCTTACTATAAGTGACATCACATCACTGACTATATTTTTGAACTGAGGGAATTATGCAATTTACATAATTCTCTATACAAGTGAGTAGTGAACTATGAATTTATTTTTTTTTCATCACCTGAAATATTTTTCTTTGCTACTATGGAAAAGACTTTTGAAAGATCAGTGTAGCAGCATGTTCCTGTCCTTTTTTGAACCACAGTGTCCCTGAGACTCTCTGACTAAATTTGTTTAGAGATCAGAGATCAATTATGAGATTTGGTAGCAATTTAGGCAGGGGATAGTTTGTATTATGAGATTTGGTAGCAATTTAGGCGAGTATCATCTCAGCCACACAATAATGGACAGTTCAACAAATAGTTTAGTATTTTTGCAAAGCACTCTAGGCACCAAATTACAGGATTGAGAGTATTAGCCACTTGAATGAGCCGTTTGGCTGAATATTGCTAAGTGCTCTTTAATAAGTGCTCTCTTTACTCTTCTCCTGTAAAAGTCTGGACTACAAAGCTGATGGGCTTTGTAGGTGGGAGTAGGCAATTAAGGTCTTTTCACATATGCAAGCTCCTGTAAACCGAGCATACTCTTCAGCGAGAATTTTGTTTACTGTTTTTTTTCAGTTGCTTTGAACTTTAACTTTGGTGTTAAATAATTTTCTTCTGTTCATATTGGTGTGATTTCCCTGCTGACCTCCCACACATATCTAATACAATGTACTTCATATTGCACTGTGTTTTTCTCTTCTTTTAGGCAAATTTTTCATTCAGGCTTGTGGCTTTTTCTAAGTTCCATGCAATTCCAGGTCTCCTGAAAGGTCAGCTAACTGCACTAAGGGGAAGCATGCTTCCACTTGGAGGCAGTAGGCATGTGCCATCCTCTCACGGGCTCACTGCTGCATCTCTCACACTAGCTTGTAACATTTCCAGGTGGGACCTATTTCTTTGCAGAGTTTTCCAAACAAGGGCAATTTGATTGCAGTCTTTGATCCCAGCAAATATCTACAAGGATTGAGAAAAGTTTGCAGATGTATTTGAGCTGGCCAGTACTCAGCCCAGGTGCAAAATTCATCTACTCGAATTTAGATAGCTGCTGTGAAGATACCTGGACTAGTCATCCTGGATTTTCTGTATAATTAGTAGAGAGGCTAAGGTCAGTTTGAGATTCATTAAATCTACCTGGAGTGTGCACATTAAGTTAAACCTAATCTTGGAAATGCTGAAGAGGTATAAAAGAAAAAGAAGTCTGAGCATGGTGGAAGAACTATTGTAAACGTTTTTTTCTGGTAGATAGAGACTTTTCAATTGTCAGCATGTCAGAAAGTGGGAAACAGGAAACAAAGGAAGGAAATGTAAAAGGAAAGAGGAAATCTACCATTCAGAAGAGGATAGTCAAAATATATGAAGGTATGTACTACATTGAAATGCCTGGACTCCTGAATGACCAAAAATATTCAAGTATGTTAAGAAAACTGATATATTCTCCTGTTTTGTCTAGTTCTTTTTCTTTCTGGATTTTTCACTAACTAAAATGCAGGAGGCTCCACAAAGTTAGTAGGTCTGACTATTTTCACCATCAGATATCACAGAAGCAATGAACTATAAGCCAGAGCTGTGATAGGGTGAATTTTCAGGGAAGTTTTCCTGGGAACTTTAAGATGCCAGCTGCTCTTGGAAAGCTGAAGCTCTGAATTCCCATTTCTACAACTTGGAAAACAGTTTTTGCCTAGTGTCGTGGTTTAAACCCAGTCAGGTAACTCGTTCGCTCACTTCCAGTGAGTGGTGCCGAGCTGACAACAATCGAGGTCTGCACCAGTTAACACAAAGGAAAAAACATGACTGCTACTGCTGAACCCAGGACATTATCCACCCCTTATTCCATACCATTCACGTCATGCTCAGATCCCACATTTTCAATACACCATCGCTCTCCCACATATATACATCCATATACATACAGACCAAGACGAAAAAATCATTTTCTTAGTGCATGGACCAATCCCTATAATGCTGCCGAGTCCATTCGGTCCATGATGTTCCAAGTTCATTCTCTGTTGGGATGATGGCTGGAGGGAAGTCAGGGCCAGTCGCTGGTGACCTGGAGACATCTAGTTGATGGGCTATAAAAGCATTACACAGCAGGCAACGGCATACAATTGAGTTCACTGGCTGTTTTCCCCTAAAATCAAATCCCCTTGAGGTATACATCGGGCTTCCCCATCTTCCCGCATTACCCACCAAGTATATCCAGGTCCCTGAGCAAAAGCAATCCCACGAGTGGGTTTGCCTTTACCTGAAGCAGGAATAACCCAGACTGTCTTCCCCAGCAAATTCTTCATATGCACCACGGGAACTTTGTCCCCCTCTACAATATGTAAAAGTTCTGACTGGGCTGGGCCAGCCCTGTTGGCAGATCCTCTGGTGTTGACCAACCAGGTGGCCCTGGACATTGCTGAACGAGAAAAGTGGCCAGTACTTTATCTCTATACTGACTCATGGATGGTGGCAAATGCCCTGTGGGGGTGGTTGAAGCAATGGAAGCAGAGCAACTGGCAACGCAGAGGTAAACCCATCTGGGCTGCTGCACTGTGGAAAGATATTGCTGCCCGGGTGCAGAACCTGGTGGTGAAGGTACGTCATGTAGATGCCCATGTACCCAAAAGTCGGGCCACTGAGGAACACCAGAACAACCAACAAGTGGATAAAGCGGCTAAGATTGAAGTGGCTCAGATGGACTTCGATTGGCAACATAAAGGTGAATTATTTTTGGCCCGGTGGGCCCATGACACTTCAGGCCATCAGGGCAGAGATGCAACATATAGATGGGCCCGTGACCGAGGGGTGGACTTAACAATGGACACTATTGCCCAGGTTATTCATGAGTGTGAAACATGTGATGCAATTAAACAAGCCAAGTGGTTAAAGCCTCTTTGGTATGGAGGACGATGGTTGAAGTATAAATATGGGGAGGCCTGGCAGATTGACTATATCACACTGCCACCAACCCGCCAAGGTAAGCGCCATGTGCTTACCATGGTGGAAGCAACCACCGGGTGGCTGGAAACATACGCTGTGCCCCATGCCACTGCCCGGAACACCATCCTGGGCCTTGAGAAACAGATTTTGTGGCAACACGGCACCCCAGAGAGAATTGAGTCAGACAATGGGACTCATTTCCAGAATAACCTTATAGATATTTGGGCCAAAGAGCATGGCATTGAGTGGGTATATCACATCCCCTACCATGCACCAGCCTCTGGGAAAATCGAACGGTACAATGGGCTGTTAAAAACTACACTGAGAGCGATGGGTGGGGGAACTTTCAAGCATTGGGATACACATTGTGGGGGTGGTGTAGCTACCGTGCTTGGAGCTGGGGCAACTGCGCTGTCTGTTGCAGTTGAAGTTTGAGCAGCTGCTGTACTTGCCACTGGGGTAGCTGCGCAGTTCATTGCAGCCAAAGTTTGAGTAGCGACTGTCACTTTGCCCTCAAATCCGCCGACATTCTTTTCCTTTTGAAGGTGCTGGATAGTGTTGAACAAGGCCCTGTAAGCATAGGCCAAGCCCCAGCACGTTGCCGTGATTTGTCCATCTCTGGTATGGCCAGAATGACCACACACCTCATTTAAGTGTTTTACTAATTCTTCTGGATTTTGCAGTTGTTCGGTAGTGAAATTCCAAAATACTGGAGGGGCCCACTGACCTAGATACTTGCCCATACTATCCCACACACCCTGCCACTCATGGCTGTCCAGCCTCTGGGAAAATCTCTCGGTCCTCCTACATCGTCGTTTGACCCCAGACAAGACCCAAACCTAAATCTGCTTAACTCTTGAAATCAGTAGTGGGCAAAACACACTCTGTATGCGTGTTAGCATGGTGATTCCCATCACCATCAGCAAACAAGTCTCAACAGCATTAAAAGGCCATTCAAAAAATTCAAAACTCTCAAATGTAAATGGTCTGGGGGGACGACTGGGAGGGTAAAAGGATGTCTCCTTCACAGGTTGAGCACCTGAGAAGGAGAAAAAAGATGTGTAATTGCTAAGCACCTCCATCATATACCTCCCAAAGTATAAAGGTGGTGACCACACTGGGAACATAAGCCAGATCAGTTTCATGATCAATGATTCTATTGTATTACAAGTCATTACCATAAAGTACAATGGGATAAAAACCTTAGCCCAAGCCCCACACTTAATAAACACTAATACAGCCAATACCGGATGGACGTAAGATATGATATACTGAAACTGTGAGATCAAGAGGAAAAACCTTGAGAGCCAATAAATCAGCATTGTGACGAGTGACTATCAATCCAGTCAGATCTGTTCTTATCTCAACCCCTCGTGCCCCACGTTGGGCGCCAAAAGGAACTGTCGTGGTTTAAACCCAGTCAGGTAACTCGTTCGCTCACTTCCAGTGAGTGGTGCCGAGCTGACAACAATCGAGGTCCGTGTCCGTCCCCCCCCCCTGCACCGGGGCTCTCCCCTTCCCCGCTCCCGGAGGAACGGGGAGGAGGATCGAGAGAGTGCAACTCCTACGGGTTGAGACAAGAACAGTCCAGCAACAAATCACCACCGCTACTATCAGCTAAAACAATGATAAGGGAAAATAACAAGGGAAGAGAATACGATACCACCGGCCAAGAAAGCGAGTTCCACCCAGAAGCCCCTGTCCTTCCGGGTAACTCCCAGTTACCCCCCACCCCGGGCGTGACGTGCTGTGGTATGGAATACCTCCCCGGCTAGCTCGGGTCAGGCGCCCCGTCTCTGCTTCCTCACAGCTTCCCCTCCTCCCTGGCAGAGCATGAGCCTCACAGAGTCCTTGGTCAGGGTAAACATCACTTAGCAACAACCGAAAACATCGGCTTCACCAACACTGTTCTCAAACTAGAAGTCAAAACACAGCACTGCACCAGTTAACACAAAGGAAAAAACATGACTGCTACTGCTGAACCCAGGACACCTAGAAAGTGTGCAAAAGAGGCCATATAAAGCATTGATACTGGAATGTCCTCAGAATGTCCTATGAACCCAGAAAAGAATGTTTGAACCCAGGAAAGAATATTCAAACCCAGTGCCTAAAATTTTCAAGTATTTAACTAAAGTGCTTAGCTAGAATTTTTCTTGTAGAGTTTGATCTTGTGCCAAAGTAACCCTCATTCCTCTACAAGTGCTCCTTCACAAAGTTAAGTTTGTAGAAGAGGATTTAGATTATGGCAGTAGAGCATTTGAAAAATAAAACAACATGATCTGATAAGCAAAAATTCCCATATCACTAGCAGCATCATTGCATTTCTCTATCTTGAAACATTCGTTTTAATAGGCCAGAGCTCAAACATAGTGACCTGCCCAGCCAATAAGAGAGAATTTTGTTGAGTGGAACAAAATGTTTAGCAGTCTATGGAGAAGAGAGAGGTAGAAACAGGTAAAGCGAAGGAAACTAAGAAATACTTTTGCACTGCAAGGAAATAGTCTGCAGTTGAGAGCATAATCAGTCTGGAATTAACAGTTCTCCTTAGGAAGTAAGAGAAATCTCATTATTTTAGTAATCCAAATTGGGCAATATGCTGTAGGTAATAATTTCACCATGGCACAAAAATGGGCAAAATGGCCTTATGCTGCTATTAGTACCTAATTTACATGACACTAATAGCCAGATGCTTGGTTAAGGTGAATTTGCATAGCTCCACTGAACAAAATGGCCCATTACAGATGTGCAGGCAAAGAAGTGCCCTCATACTACAGCAACTGAAGATTTATTAGTTTTGGAAGAAGTGTTTATGTCCCCACTTGAATGGAATACCATCCTATTTCTTTTGCAGACCTTGAGCTCTTTGGTGTAAAGAAAGATATTTGAAGTTAACCTTAATTCAATTCTGAAGTTTTAACAATTTTTTCCAGAAATACTAATTCAGTAATTGAATTCTCAGTCTATAATGAATTTGAATATGTGCTTTTGACACACCATAACTACATGATTACATATGAAAATTAGTATTCAGGATTTTAATTCTTGTGTCAAATTATAAAAAAAAGCAAGTGCTAGATTAAGAGCATATGTGAATACCATCACAGAAGCAGACCAAACATTTTCCTTTCAGCCCTTCTTTTTATCTGTATTTAACATCTAGCAATAGTAACAGATATTAAATGATTCTAAGCCTTTGCAGGTGCAATTAAATGAATAAACACAAAATGAACAGAAAACATTTACCTCTCTAGCAGCAACATAGGTATTTACCTTTTGGATGTTGAGCAAATGTATATTTATGCTGATCAGTATACTTGATTGATTGTTTTTTCTAAAGTTGCAAAGTTAGCAAGCAACCACAAAAGCAATCTTAGTCAAAATCTAAAAGTGTAATTTTCATAAACTAAGCCGAAAACTCTTTAAGGGAACAGCTTCAGAGGAATTCAGCAAAAAGGTTTATTAAATAAATAAATAAATATATTTTAGACATGGGAAAAGAAAATATGTGTGGGAAGAGACATCACTGTTCTGGGCAGATTCCTATAGAAAATTTAAGGGCTTAAATTAACCATGATTATATAAAAAGAGGATAGGGGTGGAATTGAAAGTCCAGAGCTGCATATAGCACCAAAGAATTGCCTTTAAGGCTAGGAAGTAACCCTCATGCAATTCAACAAACTTTAATATTTGATTTTAAAACCAAAAAGCTATTAGTTATTAGCGCTCCTTTATCTGAAGATATTAATTGCAACTGTAAGTAGTTATCAGCTGACCATTAAGGTTTAAAGTTCTTAATGATTTCTCCAGAGAATCAAAGATTAGTCACATTCCCCTCACCTCTGGAAGTACTATCCTTCACTGGAAAAGAGCTTTCAGCTAGCAACAGCTATTCCCAAGCCTCTGGCCTCAGTGTGTTCCCTGGCTTTGAGCTATCTGATCTTCCAAAACTTGTCCTGCTGAAAAGCTGTACTACCCTCCAAACCTTTAAAACAAGCACATACTAGCACACTGCAAAGGCTGAATTGATTAATGCCTGTAAGGGCTTGCAAACATTTTATGTTTAGATTCAGTAAAATACATACAGTCCTATCCCGGCCTTGGAAACCAAAAGACCCTCTGACCCCCAGCTTGCTTGTGTGGTTGTTATAACAATCTCCAAGGCCCAGTTTTGCAAGGCTGCCGCTGCAAACTGGTGACACTTGTGAGCAGAGTTAGCATGGAAAAGTATTGCTCATCTTGGAAACAAATAATATATGGTTCCAGGAAAAAAGATGAAAAGAGAGAAGCAGTATTTAAGTTGTGATTCCTTTACTCTTATTTCTTTAACTCTGCAATGTATTTTCCTACATTACTTTTTTGACTGATTTAAGGTATTTTATTTCAGATTTATTTGATATAACTATTTTTGACCTGGGTTATCCTTGACTTTTAGCCACTTCAAAGCAAAAGTTTTTTCCAACAATTTTGTGTGTGTGTGACTTTGCCTAGAACATCATTACCGTTATGGGAGATGGACTATGACTTTCTGTCCTTAAATGCATCTCCATATGATCATGACTTATGTCAAAAGCATCTTAAAATGAAAAGTATTAAAATTTGCTTTAATTTGACACAGAAAAAATCTCAATAGTTTTCTTTCTAAAGAAAGAATGCATATTTCTTGGCCTTGTTTTCAGAAAAAAAGGACATAAACTCATAGATTTAAAATAATTATGAATGCGTATATTTAAAATCTTGCATTGATCTTTCATAGCAATAAATACTGCAGACTATATCGCCATCTCAAAGCAAATCTTGACAGTGCTTGCATAACCTGATGGCAGCAGCAGAAGTTGGTTAAGGCAATGTCTATGGGTGTGATTAATTAGACCCAGGCATCAAATTGATTCCACAATGATTGCCTGCCTATGTGGCATTTATCACATGGCTAGTAGGGGAAATGGGGAGTTTTGCACTGGGGTTGGAACAGCACATGGTTCAGATGCTGATTGTCCAGAAACTAGTTCCTTCTTTTTATTCCTTTGCACAAGTCAACCACAAGAAGAAGGCAGTTCTAAAAATACATAAGGCTAAAAGGGGAGTCAGACCCAGAGACTGACAGATTCATCTTTCAGTAACTGAACATCATTGCTGCTTGCAGAATTTGAACCCATTTTTGTTTGAAGCAATTGCTCCTCATTGCTTCTCTGTATAGACAGTCCTGCTGAAAATGAAGGTCAGACTTATACTGCTGACATTGGGAGTGCTCTATTGTAGGTGCAAGGGGGTGAATATTAGCCCCTTTCTTTTTCTTATCACATTCCCAGGTTACCACACAAGGGCACCTGAGCCTAAGCAGGAAGGAGCTGTATGTAGTACTGTAGTGTATCCATGCTGAGGGGGAACCAGAATTTCAGCACTGCGTAGCATACGTATTATACAATATAAATACACCTGACCTGTGACTTTGCAAATGGATGAAATTAATATACTAAGCAGAATAAAAGAGTTTTAAAGGAGGATGGTGTGTAACCAGTATTATGCTCTAAAGTCTAAAAATCCCACTTTGTTCCCACCAGACACTTGCACTCTTCATCCGTTAAAAACACAGCTTCATTAGTCATACTGGACAGGCATACACCATTTAATTCTTGGAGATGCATGCAATTTAAGTTGTGCTGAAATGGAATGCTTGTGGCTGATCAAGGTGAAAAAAGTGGGCTATCTTCTCTCCCTATCACACAATACTTCTTGCTCAAACACATTAAAAAACCTGAAAGCTGATGCTTTAAGCAAAGCATACATGCTTTCCTATTTTAAACATTAGTGGAATACCATGACTGAAAATAGGAGATGATCTGAAAAGTTCATAATATTTCTCAGTCCTTTAAAGTAAAGATATCACATTTCAAGAACTTGATACAATCCACTTAAAGAGCAGAAGTCAACAAACTTGAAAGTGGCTTCCCCCGCCCTAAACACCTACTTTCCAACTGAAGAAGTCTTTTTCTAGAAGCTTTTTGAGTTGGAGTACTATATATAGTGATCACATCACACCACAATATTTGGAATCACATGTGGAAACCAGCTGAAACAGCTGTCTCATATTTTCAAGCGAGGCTATTAATATTTGTCAAGTTCCCATCATCATACAGGCATTCATCCCTTTCACAAATCTGTATCTTCAGAGCTTAATAATACAAGCAAAAATAAATATTCTATGAAACATCTTGGCATGGAGCATTATTTCCAAAACCCATGTTCTGCACAACCTTAAGCATATCTGCACATGGAAATTGCCCATTACAGCTACAGTAGAATAACCCTGTAAGATCTACCAGAAAGGCTATTAAGTGAATACTACACCCTAGAATAAAAGTGATTTAATAAAATAATAATTTTGCAGAGACTTATTGTCCCATTGGTAAGCCGGACAATTTCTTGTTTACAATTTTTGTCTGTCAACAGGAATAACTACATGGAGGTTTTAATCATGTACTAAAAACAGGAAAAAAAAGTCAATTATTGTTTGTGATGTCATTATACTTCAGTTAAAGTGAACATTATTTATTTGTTCAAATGTAGTCCAATTCATGTGATATTATTAATTCTTTTACAGTGACAGATCTTTCAATTTAGCAGTTACTGCATATCTATAGCAAATATTGTAGATTCATTTGTTGGAAGGATTTTGTTTGCAATATTCCCACACTTTCTAATAAAGCAGAACTACCTTTTAGTCTCTGGCTTCAATAAAATGACTTTCTATGCATATATAAATAAGAGATTTTATTTGGAAAGCTGGAAAGTCTTTAAGCTGCTCCAGTCAGATATGATAATGTTTGTTTTGCTTTAAAGACATTTTCTGGAATTCATTAGCTAACACTCTTACATTTAAAAAACCTTTTGTGTGAAATATTTTTAAAGACTAAACAAATGTGACTAAATATTTCTTTTGCACACTTATGCTTGAAGTGCTAAAATTCAAAGGGGAGTTCGAGGTTTGGGTCACATCATGCTTTTGCTCCTGCTTTTCTCTTTCCTCATACCGGCTTTCTCGCCCCACTTTAGGATAACAAGTTAAATGAGGACTGTTGACTTTCCATTGTATTTCTTGCCCTTTTTGCAGCTTTGTATCATTGTAATTCCAACATTTAATATGGAACTTATTAATTCAAGTCATGTAAATATCCAGGATTGAGATTTTTCATACTCTTATAATCTGAAGTAGTTTATGAAGCATAAATTTAAACAACTGAAGAGCTTTTCTGTTCCACCACTTCCTTTATAGTGTCTGTCAGACATGCTCCCACAATGGACTAATTCTGGACTAATAATGGACCCATTCTGGACTAATATTGGCCAAGCAACTTGAGGCCAAATAGATGAAAGGAGGAGAAGAGGAAGAAAAAATTCTCAGGAAAACCCAGTCTCCATAAAGCTCATTTCTGGGCTCTTTTTTTGAAAAGTAAAACAAAGATAGAGAGTTTGATTAGATGATGTATGTACAGATCTTTCATATGTAACACTGAAATTATCTTAACAAGTACTGTCATATCCTTTTACCTGAACACCCCCGAAAATATTGGTTGCATTTAATCAGCCTGAAGACTTTTTTTTATTCACACTTAAAAGAGGGGAAAAACCCAACCCTAGAAAAGGGGCAGAATATTAGATAAAAGAGAGATTGAGCAATCATCACCTCACTTCAGAGAAAATATATAAAAAGGTAGTATAAATTCAAAATTTCATATAAAGAAGTGTTTCTAAATTTGTGGGCTTGAACAGCACCCGAAAAGAGAGACAGAATATCAGTGCTGAGCTACTATGAAGTCCCAGTCTCCTTTTTCAACCCATAACCATTAACCTTCTTTTAAACCTGGGAGCTTGAGACTTCTCTTCAGTAACTGAGGATGTCAAGTCACTTTGAAAACACAGCTGCCAGAAGATTACTATTCACCCTGGGGAAGAAACATGGGGTCCCAGCCCACTTGTTTCTACTGGAGGTTGAAACACATCTAAAAGAATGTAGTGGGAATCACTAATCAACATGCTATTAGCCAGCACTCCTACAAACCAAAAGAAGGTACCAAGATCAGAGTTAAAGCTCAAAAAAGTGATTGTGTTATCATCATGAGTCATAAAATCATCACAAAGTCCTAAACCAAACATTTTTGGTATTGATGTTATAGACATTCTAGAAAGCTCTAATTAATTTCTCTTCTTGAAGCTCAGTTTGTGAAGCTTGTGTCTGTGTAGGATCTAAATATTTATCAAACCACTGACACTGGAGATGGACTCTGCATCTTATGTTAGTAGTCAGGTAGCAGTACAGAAAGTCAGTTTCCAGGCTTTAGGCTAATGCCACAATATTTTAGTGAAACAGTTTCATAATGTATACTTTGTAAGATGAAAATTCAGATATCAGAATTGTGATAAGAAAGAATTATCCTGGGAACTTTGACACAGAAAAGCGATAAACCTAGGTATATGCCAACTCCCCACTGTGAAAATTTTGGAAGTTATTCTGATGCTTTTCAACAGAAACTTGAGTATGTATGCAGTTTTAAACACCTATGAAAAGGTGGGAGGGGAAATGGGGGGGTGTTGAATACCGCTAGCATTTAAATGTCAACCCTGACTGCCTGAAGAGGTATTTATGTGCCTAAATTCTCCTTGTGAATCTAGGTCTTTAATGTTTAATGTGGATGTTACTGATTGCTAGAGTGAGATGAATAATTCACAATTAGCAATGTGTTCATCCAGCCTAGCTTTTTCTGCTTGCAGAATGTGCAAGAGTAAACCTAGATTTCCCTGAATTTATTTGCTTTATTCCTTTAGATGGATTGCAAACAGCTTCTGTCAGAGATTTGTCCATCACAATAGAATTCTGAGTTTCATGAATTAAAGTGTAAGAGTTCAGATTATTCAGAGCATTTTTCTGATCTGTGATCATGGTTTCTAATAGGTTTTGAACCTCTTGGGGAGTTGCAGTAGATAAAGAAGATTAAGGAATTTTAGAACCCTTTAATTCTTGTCTTCTTTAGACATATAGCTATTCAGGGATACATAGCCACCAAAATTAGCTTGCTATTGAATATATTTCCTGAAAACTGAGCTGAAGTTAATTTTTCTTTCACTGTTATGTAAAGTCTTTGCATATAAGAGTGCCATGAACTTGATGGGGGGAGCGGGAGGAGGAAACCACCACAGAAACCTGTTATATTATTTAAACTTGCCTGTGTTTTGTTATATAGATCTTCATTCTCTTGAACAGCAAATTTTCCATGGCTACTACAACACTGAAAAAGCATGTGAAGCCACCGTTAATGGTTAATGCTTGACATTGCTACCTCCTTGTCTGGAGAGTCACTCATTCTCAGTGGGAAGGCTGGGCGCAGCTGTTGTCCATCTCTGGAAGTGATGCACATCCCTGAAGCTGCTTTTATATCTTGAGACATCAAACTTGCATTGCAGCAGGAAGAGTTAATCCAGTTGGGGAAGAGACTGCAGTCTCTCAAGAGCTTACAGTAAATCCCTTATAATGCAAAAGCTATATTTTGAGTCAGTTTTGTACTCAGGTGTGCTTCTGTATTTCCTCCATACAGGAATAAATGTCATCTGTTGTGTAAAATGGTGCAAATAAAGCCTGTTTGTTAAACCTTTGTGGAAAGCAAGTGTAAAAGGGATAGGAAATTAATTTAGAACTCAATCAAAAATGCACAAAAGATATTTTACAGTATTTCTCTAGCTCTTAATGATTAAACAGCCAACATGTCAACTAGTTGCCATGCAGAATACATTCACCTAATGTACTTCAGTGCAAAATGTTGATGTTTTAGTAACATATCAAGCTTTTTAAATGTCTTTAATTAAACATTAAAAAAAAATCTCCACGATGAACGTTTTGATAAAACTCCAGTATTTGTTACTGTTTTCCAACCATGTGCTCTCCACAAAACCTCTACAGTACCAACTACACTGTAGCAGTGGGAATACTCTAAATGTCCATCTTGGTTTTATAATAATTATTTTGTTTAATTTTTTCTTTGGACAGCCTCATTTAAATTAATAACTGTCTCCTTTGGAAGCAGAGAAATTCAGACTGCCTGGGGTTTCAAACAAGAAGCCTATTTACAGTCAGAAATCAGGTGACTGCTTCTTTTAACACATCATCTTGGCCTAACCTTCTATGTTGATTTAATGTGAACACAGCATGGGAGAGAGAGCAGAGTCTCCTCTATAAATGTCTGTGCAAGGACCCTCTTCACTCCATGAATGCATAGAAACCCTGAAAATATGAGAATGTTTCTTATATACATATTTTGAACTTATTATAGCAGTACATTTTGATGTTAAGCCCTTGGGAAATAAGGTAGAGGTCAGTATCATGTAGCGAGTAACCCAGGAAATATAGTGAATAAATTGCTTCCACAGCAAACTGGAACTGAACGAATGTTAAAAACTCTTCTGATATTCAGTTTTTAATAACACTTACATTTCACATATTATTCAGTTTGGATAATAACAATAATGTCAGACCTAAATTTCAGTTTCTTGTTAGCATTAATTTCTTAAGTTTTCAAGCTTTTATATAATTCCTTGTGTTCTTAGTAATTTTTCCTACAACCTGAGTGTTTAAAATCCTAAAAAATACAGTAAATAAAAGTTTAATTGATAGGGTTCTTTAACTTGGATCTTCTCATAAGTTAAGCATAAAAGTAATACTCACAAGACACAGGTGACACATAAATATTCTGTGTGGATTTAGATTCAGAAAGACAACTTAACTTATGCTCTTTCTAGAAACATCTTTACACTGATAATGTGTCTCAAGAGGGCATGCACAAGGGAATTCCAAATTCTTTTAATTTCTGTTTATAGAAATACTCTTATTCAGTGCTTATGCAAGAACGGCTATGTTTTTAATCCACTTCATAGTGTAATATAAATATGAATGTCTCTGAGCACATAACATTTGGAAAACTATGGTTGCTACAACAGGTAACTAATCAAACACAAGAAAAAATAATCTCACCACAAAAATCTCAGATGAGTGAAATTTTCCCACAAAATGTTGCAAAATATTACATAAAAAGGATGATTAAAGGAATGTTCTTGCCACAAAAAAAAAAAAAAATTCTTAAATCTAGACTGGTCCACATGGGAAAATAAAAAAATAGAGTCCTATAGCTACAGTAAACCTCTCTCTACTGTAGCTAGAACTACAGTAACCCTCTGATAACAAACTCAACTGGCCTTTCTTTCATTGTCAAAAGCTTCTTGAAATCCACATGCTCTTGAAAGTTTATGCAAATCTTGTCATTAAAGAAGATCTACTGCACCTCCATAAAACTTAACATGAGAAACCATTTTATTTCTATAAGATTCAGAACCTTATTGTCCTCATGTCTTCCTAAAAGACAGGCTTTCATTTGTGATGTTCAGTGCTGCTAGGTAATATGTGCTGAAGTTTTCAGTTTTTTGCCAATAATACATCAAAGGATAGGTCAGAGTTATATAACTCTTAATTTTAAAACAGTTTTGTTTTTTTATAAAAATTAATTAAACCCTAATAAATGAAGATGTTAATTCTACCTTGTTCAATTTACTCAACATTCCATGGGTGAATCTGGTGACCTCGGAATTTTAGATTCGTAGAATCATAGAATAGTTAGGGTTGGAAAGGACCTTTAGATCGTCAAGTTCCAACTCCCCTGCCATGGGCAGGGACACCTCACACGATACCGTGTCACCCAAGGCTCTGTCCAACCTGGCCTTGAACACTGCCAGGGATGGAGCATTCACAACTTCCTTGAGCAGCCTGTTACAGTGCCTCACCAGCCTAAGAAGTTCTTCCTTATATCTAACCTGAACTTCCCCTGTTTGCTATTCCTTTTCAATGATTTAAACGCTTTTGTTTTTTTTCTTTTCCCTTTAGAAAGCATAATTTATTCCAGCAGATTTTCTGTTATAAAGAATCACCTTCCCTCCTTCTGCTGGCCAGACACCAGGATGGAAGCCTGAAGGTGACAAACACCGTGTGCCTTCCCCTGCCAACTTGGCAGGAGTGCAGCTGTGGGTTTATGACTATATTATAGTCTCCATGCAGCCTTCCTTCTCTTCTCCAGGCTGAACAGCCCCAGCTTTCTCAGCCTGTCTTCATATGGGAGGTGCTCCAGCCCGCTGATCATCCTCGTGGCCCTCCTCTGGACTTGCTCCAACAGCTCCATGTCCTTCTTATGCTGAGGACACCAGAACTGTACAGAACAATTTTCTCTCCTTTGGATAGTTGAGATCAGGTGTGACGCTGTGATGATGAGATTGTTTCAGAGAAAAAGGGTCAAGAATCACTCTCAGAATTCTTCTCTAATCTTGGTCTGGAGATGTCATTAATGAGAATCATATTAGTGTGCGTTCCACCGTTTGCTTTCCCATCAGATTTCCTGATTTATTGAAGGACACTAAAACTGCAAGAGACCCTTGTAGTCTCTCATGAAACTTAAAGTCAGTAAACTTAGATATCTAAGTATGTACTAGTTTGCTTACTTTTAATGTAAGAGTTCTGGGGCAGGGGTAGCCCTGTATTCCAGGACTGGATAGACAGATACGTAACAGACAAGGAGGTGCATGGCCTCAGCACTATGCATCTACACTGCAGATTTACATTCCTGTGCTCAGCACTGGAAAATAATCAAGTAGCCCCGTCTCTCTCACTATGAAGACATTTCCCATCTAGCTGAACCCATTTTAATAGTATTTATGTAAAGCTGGCACTGGTGAACAAACCTAGGAGAGAAATCTGGCCAAGCACTGCATTGAAAAGTTTCTAGGGGGCTGATGTGCCTAGGAACTGGGTCTCCAAGGTACTAGATGAGGCAAACAAAATGGATGGCAATTAAGAACCCTAGATACCCAAGATTTTTTCTGAAATTGTACACCCCTAAAGGAAGGCCATGTGGGTACTTGAAAGTCTTCAACATACTGATTACGTTTAGTATCTTGCCTTTCTATTGAGCATCCTGGAGCCAGTCCTGTGAATATGTACTCTGACAAAAATAATTCATTCTAGCATACCCCCTGGCTCTAGTGGCATCATTTATTTGATCAGTCATTCAGCCCAAGAGGAAGAAATTGCCTGATCAGTCCAAAATGGTGGCAGGAATAAGAAATGCTTGTAAAAAGCAGATACAAGTAACAAGAGATAATTAGAACAGGACACATATAAACAGAATCTCTTCTTCATGCTTCATACGTAGAAACTTATGCTTTTAGGCCATTTGAATATCTTCTAGGAAGATTGATCTATAACTTCTGATCATTTTCTGTTGTTTTCTGCATAAGAAAAATACGCAGTTTCAAGCATCAGTTAGATTTTCTCAGCTATTTTAAAGGCTGTATACATCTGCAAAATAATATTTGTTATAAAAGGAGAATAGTACATAGCATACATGTTAATTGCAATTCAGAGTCTATATATTATTATTAAAGTTATTTCTTTTATGTAAATAAAAACAGACAACTCAAAACAAAATTAGGAGAACTTGTTGATTGTATTAAGTAGATTTATGGGGATTTTATATGCATTGTTCATTATTATCCAGAAACTGATTAAATTAAACTTGTATTCAAGATCCGCTGTATACAGAAATTATAGAATAAAAAATGTTCCAGTGTTTTCTGCATAAATAAGATATCATCACATATTTTTCAGAATACGTTCTCACAGAAGATAAAGGTGACTTTTCTGTTAATTTCCAAAGTTGTCTTATGCATAAATTAACATTGGATGGAATTAATTTGTCATTGTCTTTCAGGGAAAAACATCTTCAAAGTACCATGTAGAGCACGTAGAGTTTGTTTAGGCTAAAATGTAGAATTATTCCAGCATTCCTCCTAGGAAATTAGTCTGTGGCCAGTCCAGACTGTAGAAACATATGGAAGACCCTGAGGAAGGTGGAGATGGTGAATGAAGTGTAGGTGAGTACAGAGCTAATGCACAGACTGGGGGGCTTCTCTTTTTTCCCCCTCAACCTCCTTTTAGGACAAAATTAATTAATTAATTAATTAATAGATAGATAGATAAATAAATAAATGACAGGTTATGTGGCAGTAATGGAAGGAAATTAATGTCAACAGCCTCTCAGTGGAATGCACTGAAGGCTCAGAGACGTGAAGGAGAGAATGCTTTGAAGAGACAGCTCCTCAGCAGTTGGGCCTTTTGAAAGGCATTTATAGGATTAAGCCCAAAAGGATCTGTATACCTGAAAAATATTGCTGTGAATACAGTGTATTGAGCGGGCCATAAACTTTTCTCACATTCATCTGAGGTTCCTATCACTACCATGAGCTGGCAGCCTCCCAGGTGTAATTGTTTAGACATTCAAAAGACACGGAGTTATGCAGATGTTGAGCAATTGCCGATAAAGATCAGATTAGCTTTAGAGGGAAAAATCCCAGTAGCCTAGCACACTATCTCCATAACACAAGACTAATTTTAACCTAGGAAGTTAAACATTTCCAGAGAAGACAAACAGTACAGAAACACAAAATGGGGTCTGGAGATTAAAATAACAATGCCAAACACAAGTGCATGAAAGCCAGGACTTCAGTAAATGGTTTGTTTCTGATTTTTTTATAGTACAATCTTCAGAGTAGCTACAAGTACCTTTAGTTTATCCTTTGGCCAACTGTATCCTGTTTATGTTTATGATCAGCTAAAATACAGGAAGTAATATACATCATTTACCTCTCACTGTACTTGTGGGAGACTAGCTGCTGTGGGCACAAACCACTACGCTCTTACATGACCCTACTTGCTATAGGGCAAGCAGGCAAGCAGATACACTGTCCTCATCTCTGATACATCTCTAGTATCTTGTGTCCACAGAAGAAAATCATGGACATCATGTAGAAACACAGTGCAAATAGAGAACCAGACTACTAGTTTGCCTGCGTTGCTTCAAGTCAGGAGTCATGTTGTTCTGCATTATTCAGGTGGAAAAGGCTAATAAAGAAGGACCCTGTGCTGCGTAAATACGCAGGATGAAAAGCAGAGGGATAGAGAGAAAGGAGGCACCAACTCAGCACTGACAGAGTACCGTCACTTAGGCATATACAGGGTGGAGAATGAGGTGTCTAGCTGTGGATAGAAGATGTTGCTGAAGGGGCTACAGGTAACTAATAACAGGAGTTGAAAGGTAAATCTTGTGTTTCATTCAGCAAAGTAAAACGGTTTCTGATGACCTACTTCACACATCTTCAGTCTGTCCTGCACAGAACGTAAAGTGCTGCAAGGGATTCCCTGCAATATTTCCTAGACGCTCTGAAAAAATGCCATTTACTCTTCATTCTTTGTCCACACAGGAAACACAGAAAATCTAGAAACCATTATTAGTGTTGTGTTTTTAATATACTAATGCAGCAAGTACTGTTAATACTCACAGGCATTTGGAAAGGGACTATCATTACTCAGAAGGGATTACAACCTAGCAATATAATTTCTACAGTATGGTTGCTTAGACCAGAACACTATTCCTTCACTCAGACACTTTCAATTTCCCTCCAACAAACATCCATTTGTCCAAATCTACTTTCAAAATAGCTGGTTGTTATTCAGTTGCCAATTAATTGTCATGTTGCTACCAATTGTAACTAATTGGTCAGGTCTAAAAAAGAACATCATATCACTGGTACCAAGGCCGATGCACAGGCTCCTGCCTTTAATAAATGAATGATTACTTTACCTAGTCTGCTTTTCTTGAAATCAAGATTTGTTTTACTGAAATTTATTTTAATTGTATTTCATTACTGAATATCATAAAAAGAAGTAATAAAAAGATATGACATGTTAGTTTCCCCTGCAGTGATGTGAAAACACATCTTATTGCATTTATAATCTTTTTAAGCTATAACTTTATGATCAAACAGCTGTTGCAGCAACAAATTTTATCTTCATAATCTCAGCTGGTGATTTCTCTTAAAAATTGATAATATCTTTTGTAATGCAAAATGATTTATTATACAAATAGGTACAAAATATAGATGTACTACTAAAACAAAAGGACAGTGCTGGCACAAGGACAAATGAATATAAACTGATTATGAATAAATTTAGGCTGGAAATCAGAAGAAGGTTTCTAACCATCTGGGGACTGAGGTTCAAAAATAACCTTCCAAAGGGTAAAAAAATAAATAAATCAAACCTGTAGTGGGGGCTAAGGAGCATTTAATTTCTGGAAGAATTTGACTCCTGCTGTCTCAGCAAATGTTGCTTTTGAAGGCATATGCTCTTCTGTGTTCTTGCTCAGTTTAGGAGGATCTTTGAATCAACTGCCTTTTGAATTTTCCTTCCTTCAAGTTACTCTGTCCTCGACACTGCAAATCTGTAAATGAGAACAGCATCCTTTAATGTCTATTTTAACACTTTCAGAAGACTTTTGAGTTTTTAATATTTTGCCATGAAGAATTGGGGATCTCTTCCAAAAACCCCATGACGTTTTTGAGAACTCCACATGAGGGAAATGACATTTCACACCTGAGATAGGTTCGTTCTTAAAACTCTTGCTCTTCACTGCCTATTCTAGCATTTTACACATCTTTTTATCTCAGTGAAAGCTCCTATATTTATGAAAGGCAATTTTGTCCCTGAATAGAAGATTTAATTCATGTTGTTGACTTTTCTCATGGTCTCCTTTGTGTAGACTACTCTAGCCAGAAACTAAAATTCTGAGATGGAACAGTGTAGATAATTCAGTGTAATTTGTTAGATAACTTTTTAAATGAGCAACTTCTTTCTACATGTAAGCGAGCCTTCCCTTCAGCCCATTGTTTCCTTATTTCAGCCTATACTCACAAAGCATTTGAATTTCTTACAGCACCTTCCTGTTCATCCTAATAACAGAAAAAGACTGTACTCTTTCGACCTGTCACATCATTGCCATTCCCCTTCACTTCACTTGTTTTTTTTTAATTTTAAATTTTATCTTTTTTTTTTTTTGTATTTTTCCTCATTTCATTGTGCTATACGTCTCCTTCAAGGACCACAGCATGTTTTCGTGGTTGCTATTGTCAGCGTGTCAGGTCTCTGAATGCATTTCCTATTTACCTTCTCTTCCTGCACCAAAAGATAGTTAATTTTTAATGAGAAAGTCTTTGAACAGGACTCTTTATCATTATGAAAAATGACTGTACTGTTTTCTCTTCTTTGTCTGTACTCCTTGGAATATATATTCCTAGAAAATTTATTAAGCTTTTCTGATCATAAACCTGCCTGTTGCCTCTGATGCAGAGTCAGAAAATCAAAGAGCTCACACATTCACAAGACATCTGTTTAGGAGAGGCTATAACTTCCACAGGCTACAGACCTGCTGAAGATGTACTAATGCTGTTGCTGGCCAAGTGTTATGCTAAAGTCCTTTTGAAGCCACTCAGCGCAGTCTTCTCTGTGAAGACCTGAAAATATTGTAAGCACTCCGAGTTTGTACTTTCCCTTCACCTCTCCCTTTATTCAAAGCTTACCACAACCTCCTCCTGTACAGACACACATGCATGCATACATAAAAGTTCCCATACAAAATCTATAGCCATATATCCGTTGCTGTAGTTTAGTCACCTTGCTCACTTTGGACACGTTATCTCAGAAATAATGAGATACTGTGAACAAGAGTTTCATACATAGGATTGTAGATTACTGGTAATGATATCAAAATGTCAGCAAAGCCCACATCTCCCTGTTCTGCCACAGACTTTATTGCAACCCTCATCAAGCCAGCACTTCAGTTCTTCCAATAAAAGGTCCTCCATAAGGGTATATGAAAAATAAATTCACCATTGATTGGTTAATGCTCAGGTGTTATGCAGACAAGGAAGCACAAACCTTCTCATATAGTCTTCCCCTGAAACAGAAAATTCTGGTTATTTTCCTAGATTGGGGTTAGACAACCAGCAGAGTTTTTTGAATGCTTACTTCAAATTATTTGGACGTTTCTTTTTTCCTGACTCAATTAACTTTATGGGGAAACCAGTATAATTTTTTTTTTCTGAAATTCAACTTTTTGAAGAGACAAAAAGCATATTAGAACTTGTTCCTGTCTTTGCAGCCATTCTGAATGCAAACTTCCTATAGTCCATGGTCTCTAAGGCCAGTTATTTGATTGTATCTTTTTGCATAAATTTGGCTATTATTTCAAAATAGGCAAGTTTTACCCTTCCTTCAAAAACTAACTTCACCTGTAAATAGAAATATTTGCAGATTTTTTATACATAAAGATACCAAAGAGAACATCCTTAGGGGGTTTCTGAAACAGAAGAAAGTTTAGGTTATTTATTTTACAAAATAAATTGCTGTTCACACATGGTAGAGAAGATATTCAACTTCAAAATAATCTTGTTGAATTCATTAAACATTGCAACATCATGGTTTGAAGGCTTTGTAGACTCTATGATAGTGTAGCTCCTTCAGAATTATTAGAGCATCACCAGATGTAATGCATAGTAATCTTATTACGCATTGACAGCTTACACCCTAACGGCTCTGATGGAGCTCTTATGATGTATTACGTCATACCCTAACAGGGATATAGTACCAAAACCAGCTGTATCTTGACAAACTCCACACAAACTAGATCTGAAGGATCTATGGCTCTGCATGTCGATAGTGCATATAAGCTAAAAAAGTTTACATAAAATGAAGAATTAAGTGCCCAGGAGAGGTCCACTTTAGTAATGATAATATTTTGCTCTTATCTAGACTCTTCTGTATAAAGATCTTGAAAGACTTTGATTAATTGAACCTTACCAATACCTCTGCAAGCTTAGAAATGTTTTAATATCCCCCATTTCACACTGAATCATGGGTATGTTCTGTAACTTGCCAAGGTCACCCTGCAAGCCTGTGACTGGGAACTTGGTGCATCTTGCTTCAGCCCCAAGCCTCAGGCAGAGAGTTCATCTTTTGCTATTGTTTAGAAATATCAACAAACCTGAATTGCACACAGTTATCATGTCATTCAAAGACCATTTAGTAATGCAAATTCATACTAATTCTAGTGCTAATTCTTAAGCACTAGTAGAGGATAAAACTGGCCTTTGCCCTTGCCTTTCTTTGATACCATTCATTAAATTTAGACTGGTGATATTATTTGCACATAACTTTTGGAATTTAATTTTGGGTGAGGGTGAGAACAAAAGAGAGATTTTGTATTCTCTTGCAGGTTGGCTCGGAGGTGTCACAAACTGTGCTTTTACATAATTTAATGAAGTCAGCGTGACTGTACAAAGGACTGCAGGACCATAAAATATAAAAAAGAGAGAGACAGTTGAGGTGCAGAGTAAAATGAGATTCTTGTACTAGTACAGTCTTTATGCTTTTCCCATGGGGAGCTGAGGTTTTGAGCCTTTAAGCTTAAAACGAGTGCAAAATTTTAGTACAAATGAATATTAAAGCTGGGTGGAAGCTTCTGGTCAAATAGAAAAGTGAGTAAGAGGCACATTGTACTTGCTCTTTGCTAGTGTTGTTATACAGATGCAGGGTACAAACAGGCAAATATTTTCACTGTAGTTGGTGGAGAATGCAACCAAGAGATCTGTGCAAAACCCTAATTTCCTTCTCACTGTGCTACCTTTCAGCATAAAATTTGATGCAGTAACTCAAATAATCTGTGTGCCAACGTTCTTCAGAAACATGCCTGGACATGAAGTATGCTCTTAATTTTCCCATTCAAAGCACTAGCCACCAAATACTGCCTTCCACCAAGACAAGTCAGAGGAAAAAGATTCCACTTGGCTTCCTCCAAGACTCTTGGTAGGCAATCTTACTTTGTCTTTATTCACACATAGTTATGACAGAAAGAAGAGTGAAAGACAGATACCTGAGAGATGACTGCTAATATTTTAAAAGACATTGGCAAGTGTTTAGAGCAAAGACCCAATAGCTTGTCTTTTTCACATCATTATACTAAACTGTAATTGATACTGTAACTTATGAAAGGCTTACAAAGTCAAATAATATCAAAACCTAATGAGCAGTTTAATACAGGTGTTCTAGAAGGTATAAATACAACGCTTGTCAGATCACATCCACAAGAGCTGCTTAATGGTCAGTACAGGAGCAGCAAAAAAGACACAGCCTAAGGGGATGAGAGACTAAATGACAGTTAATAACATTTCTTGCAGCATATACATGTATACTTTCCCAAGAGAACTGCAAAAGGATAAAAGGATGAAGAGATAACAGATATCCCAGTGGCTGTTTTATACTGGGTTCTCAATTTAGTCTGCTTATTAGAGGAGAGGAAATAATTCAGAAAATATAATTTATTCAACAATTTTTTTCTCTAATCCAAAGGAAAATTTTCTCTGATTTTTTTAGTATTCCAAATTATTACAAAATATTTTCTGCACACAATGCTTGGTCTGAAATGACTTCTGAGATTTGCTGTGTAAGTATTCAAATAATATTGGGAAGGCAAAGGGAGGA
Organism: Pezoporus wallicus; assembly: GCF_028554395.1. Lineage (NCBI taxonomy): Eukaryota > Metazoa > Chordata > Aves > Psittaciformes > Psittacidae > Pezoporus > Pezoporus wallicus. Next base: position 6,015,829 of record NW_026635157.1, read on the forward strand.
AAAAGAGAGGGAGAGAAAGAGATCTGTGCTTCAGTGAATGTCAAATGAAAATCCAAGTACCTGATTTAAATTTAGCAATCCATTGAGTCATACTGAAATTTAATATTACTACCTACTGATTATTCAAGAGTGCAAGATAACAAAGCAAATTTACCTGCATATTACTATTAATACAGTGAGTGCTTTGTCTCTATAAGCCTAATTATTGCTATGCGGTTTATGTGAGCATTATTTTCTATCAAATCTAAATATGTATATAATAGGGTTTTTTAAACTATTCATTTATTTTATAGGAATGTTTTCCAGTGTTCCCTTAGGAGACTGCAGGACAGAGCTTTAACATGTTCCTAATTTTATTTCTATTCCAAACAGCACAGAAGCACTTGCTCATCTTTAAGACCATATAGAAGAACCATTGATTTAATTGCATTATGTGTTGTAAATAAAAGTTACTTTTTCAGGAAAGAGAAAATGGTATTTAGTCTTTTTTTTCCACAGTTGCACTGTAAATTGGAATATTTGACTATTTTTAACTCTCCATGTAGAATCTTTTTCACAGGCTATTCAGCTAAGCATAACCATAGCCACTGAGTAATTTAGATGTTATCATTATCAAAAATGTTTAAAGGTATTATTATAATAGTACAACTGTCTCTAACTAAACAACCTGACAGCATATCCACACCGATCTGGTTTAAAGAACACATTAGGCATTCACTAAAAGAAACCACATACAAAATTCTTTGGCCAAATAAAAGCAAGGATAAGTAAGAAATGCCCTTTAGGAACAGGCTAGTGCTCATCCAACCTAATATACTGCCTCCAGTAAGAGAGGCAAAAAGAGAGCACACAAACTTGGCCGCTTTCTGCAGTTCATTCTCTTCATACATGTCCTTGGTGTCCAGAATGCTTTCATTAATATTGTCAGTGAGTACATGCCTGCCCAGTATTAAAAGGACTAAAGGGTACCTTTGTGAGAATGTTAGCCATGACTTTGTTTAACCACTTTCTGAATCTCTCAGTAGTAGCTTCCTCCACACTCTCCAGTGACCCTTGATTCCAGAAGTTCACTATGTTAAGAAGTACTCTCACCAGCTTTCAACAAAACCCTTAATGGTTCCAAGTTGCTATAGGTCTAATGTTTTAGAAGTTTGTGAACAACCATTCTGTACCTGGTTTAGCTATGCCCTACATAATTGCATGAAACTCAGTCATATCTTCTTTTCAAACCAGAAGAGTCCCAACCTTTTATAGACTCTGCCCAATTATCTTGAACATTTTACTTGGTTTTCTCCATACTTCTTTGGATATTGCTACACCTTTCCTGAGATAGGGAGACAAAAGGGCATGTGAAACTCAGGATACTGGCAAGCTAATTTACGGAGTCATGTCTTGTCCTCTCATCTCAGGTGTTCTCTGTTACTAAAGATAATCTAACAAATTTTGCTAAAAATGCCAAATATTTTGGTGGCCTTTTGTCTGCCATTTAACACTGAGCCATTGACTTCAGAGAAATGTTGGAGGACCCTTTCTGAATTTTAAATGCCATTTCTGAGTTCAGTATCATGTCAATGTTGTTTATATTATTTTATCCTAAATGTGTTAACTCACACTGAACTTGACCTGCTGACTTTTGGTCTGCTTGATTTTATGGTGTACTTTTGGAGATCTTTGCCATTGAAGGCATTGGCATTGAAAAAATGGCATTGATAAGAACGGAAGATTTGTTATTATCCACAGACTTGCAGATTTCACTGTCCATTGCCCTCTCCAGACCGCAGATGAAGAAGCTGATTAAAACTGGTCCCAGCAGCAATCTCCATTCTGAAAGACTGACATTATTAGGTCCTATCCATTGATTTCTCTCCTTTAAAAAGCTCTCATCTAATCCCATGGCAGCATAATTTCTTTAATAACCTTTTGGTGGGGAACCTGACAAAAGACAAGTTAGAAAACAAAATCTGTTATATCCATTTAATCCCATTTATCCACATTATTACTGAAAACGTCACTAAACTCAAGAATACACATGACCTTCTAAACAGGTTGTTTTTATTCATATACATTGAGACAAGGGGATCAATGTACACACCATCTTAATGGAAATGGAAATCAGACTTACTAATTTGTCATCCCCAAGATCATCTTAAAGCCCTTCTGACAGATGGTAGATACAACAGCTGTCCTGGTCCTCTAGCTCTGTGTCCATTTGTAAAGACATTTTACATCCCTTAGCCAGAAGTTTGGAAATTGCACATTCAGAACGCTTGGTTTTATGCCATCTGGTCCTGGTGACCTTCCTAACCTGCCTGGCTGGTCTAATACTTCCTGTGTATTTACTTCAAATTGATCCATATCATCTAGACAATCTGCCTCAGCAATGTGTCAGGTACAGGAGTCACAGGACTAAATGCCAATGCAAAGATTTCACTGAGTTTCTCTGCTGTGTCTTCAGCAACCCTGCATGTCCCTTCTATGTCCTTGCCATGAAGCAGTAAAGACATTGACAATCCTCACATGAATTATCCATCTTTGTCAAGCTTAGGTATGAGAATTATTTGTCCATAAGCGAATGGAGTAAGTTTTAGATTTTGTGAACATAACCCTAATACATAAGCATGATGTGGCATTAGTCCTAAACACAAGTGTAATGTTCCAGGGTATGTCCATCTCTTGCTGTTAGGTACTATTTTCACAAACTGCATAACTTGCAAATATTTAGACATTGACATCCTTCAGAAAAGCATGGAGCACAGACTGAGATCACACACTGCAAAACATGCAAAGTTCACTTACATAAAAAGTTTACCTAAATCAAAGGACAAATGTGTAATAGAATAACATCATACCACTTAAACCAAGCTTACAGCAACTTCTCCCCATTCTTGAGGGCCTTGGAAAAATTAAGTCCTTACTTTTGGATAGTAAGTTTTCCAAAATATCAACAACAGCCACACTTACATCAAAGTTTGTGTGCTGCTGCACATGTGCTCTTCCTACAAAGCAAATGTTTTTAGTTTCTTTCTTTCATGCAGGCTAAATTCTAGGAAAATGATGAGATAAACAGATGTGAAAATCAAAAGCATTCACTACCCAAAGGAGAGAGAGATTATCAACTGCCTTTGTAATTGAAGTGATAAGAGAAAAATCTACGTTATTGTACTAGAACTACTTAAGTGATAAAAAGAAGATTTTACTCTTACACAATGCTTTTCAGTTTTAAAACATTTACAAATACAAGGCTATAACAACTCCAGATGATATCTACCTTTGCACAGGGAATAGTATAAGGCTTATATGTCCCTTATTCTCTACTTCAATCTGTATTTTAAAGACATAAGAGTGTTTGGGGCGTGTCACTGCCCACCAGGCGCAGGGAGGAACAAGCAGGTCGTGTTGCTGACCCTGTTGCTGGTGTCCCAGACTGCTGACCAATATGGTCGCCTCCAGAAGGAGAGCTTGCAGTAAGATGACTGCAGCAACTCAGACAGAGACCCCGTCCCAAACCGTGGCTGTTCAGGTCTCTGGATGCAGGGAATGCCAGAGCCTGCTGCTGCCGGGGGAGGGAGGACAGCATTCCACCTGCGTGAGGTGTGAGCAGGTAGAAGATCTGCTTAGCCTGGTGGCAAGACTTAAGGAGGAGGTTGAGACGCTGAGGACCATCAGGGAGTGTGAAAGGGAGATCGACTGGTGGAGTAACTCCCTGGCGGGCCAGTCGAAACGGTTCCAGGGAGATACCTCCCAAAAGGAGAAGGACCCTCTGCCCTCTCAGACAGAGGGGGATGGCCCGAGACACCCCCTGCCCTGTAGCTGTTGCACAGAGGTAGGGGACCAAAAAGACGACGAGGGTTGGAAGCGAGTTCCAGTTCGGCGTCGTGGGAAACCCTCCCCCCTTCCTGCCCTGCTTCCCCAGGTGTCCCTCCGTAATAGGTTCGAGGCCCTGGATCTTGAAGGAGAGGTAGGTGAGAATGTGGGACAAGGCCTGCCTACAAGGCCACATAGGAAAAGGCGGCCGACTTTGCACCTCAAGACTGCCTCTGATAAGAAAGAAGGAAGGGTCATTGTAGTAGGTGATTCCCTTCTGAGAGGAACAGAGGGCCCGATATGCAGAGTTGACCCTCATCATAGGGAAGTGTGTAGTCTGCCTGGAGCCCGGATCAGGGATATCACTAGGGCGCTCCCCAACCTGGTGCACCCGACAGACTACTACCCACTGCTGGTCTTCCAGACAGGTGGGGGGGAAGTTGCTTCCCACAGTCTGAGGGGGATGAAGAAAGACTACAGGGCCTTGGGGCGGATGGTGAAAGAGTCTGGGGCTCAAGTGATCTTCTCCTCACTCCTTCCATCTTCCACTGATGATGTGGGAAGGAATGGGAAGATTCAGTCCATAAACAATTGGCTTCAAGACTGGTGCTACAGGCAGGGCTTTGGATTCTTTGATATCAGCTGGTTTTATAGGGCACCAGTCTGGACAATGACAAGTGGAAAGGTTTATCTCACAGAGGCAAAAGGATGCTGGGGCACGAATTAGCAGGGCTCATTTGGAGAGCTTTAAACTAGATTCGAAGGGGGATGGGGTTGTAGCTGGGCTTGCCCCGGTGGGGCAGCACTCCAGAATTGATGAAGACTGGGAGGCCTCCTATAATCCTAGGGTGAAATCGGTGTGCTCAGCTCGCTCCCTGGAATGTCTGTACAGCAATGCGCGCAGCATGGGAAATAAGCAGGAGGAGTTGGAAACCTGTGTTAAGTCAGGAGACTATGATCTGGTGGCAATTACAGAGACGTGGTGGGACAGCTCACATGACTGGAATATAGTCATGGAGGGCTATGTCCTTTTCAGGAAAGACAGGCCAGCCAGGAGGGGTGGTGGGGTTGCTCTTTATGTGTGGGAGCAACTACAATGCACCGAGTTCTGTCCAGGGACAGATGACGAGCGAGTTGAGAGTCTGTGGGTGAGAATTAAGGGGCAGGCTGGCAGGGGCGATACTGTTGTGGGTGTGTTACAGACCACCAGATCAGGGTGAGGAAGTTGACGAGGCCTTCTACAGGCAGCTGAGAGCGGCCTCACAGTCACAGGCCGTGGTCGTCGTGGGGGATTTTAACTTCCCTGATGTTTGCTGGAAGGACCAGCCACAGTCCAGGAGGTTCCTCCAGTGTATGGATGATAACTTCCTCCTGCAAATGGTGGATGAGCCAACCAGGAGAGGAGCGCTGCTGGATCTCATCCTCACTAACAAGGAGGATCTGGTCAAAGCAGTAAGGGTTGAGGGCTGCCTTGGTTGCAGCGACCATGAGATGGTGGAGTTCAGAATCTTGTGTGGTAGGAGCAGTAGAATAGCAAGTAGAATTGCAACCCTGGACTTTAGCAGGCAAACTTTGGCCTTTTCAAGCAATTGATAGGGGAAATCCCATGGGCAAGGCTGTTTGAAGGTAAAGGGGCCCAAGATAGTTGGTTGACATTCAAGGATTGCTTTTTCCGAGCTCAAGATCGGAGCATCCCGACACGTAGGAAGTCAAGGAAGAGGGCCAGGAGACCTGCGTGGCTAAATAGGGAATTGCTGGCTATGCTCAAGTGGAAGAGGAGAGTTTACAGGTCATGGAAGGAGGGGCTGGCCACTTGGGAGGAATATAAGGCTGCTGCTAGAGGATGTAGGAAGGCAGCTAGGATGACTAAGGCCTCCTTAGAATTAAACCTGGCGAGAAGGGTCAAGGACAGCAAAAAGAGCTTTTTCAAATACATGGCAGATAAAACTAACACCAGAGGCAATGTAGGCCCACTGATGAACGGGATGGGTGCCCTGGTGACAGAAGATACAGAGATGGCAGAGTTACTGAATGCCTTCTTTGTCTCTGTCTACTCTGCTGCAGGCAGTCCTGAAGAGCCCTGTACCCCTGAGACCTTAGATGAAGTCAGGTCAATGGAGCGGTTTGCCTTAGTCAATGAGGAATGAGTTAGAGACCAGTTGAGCAATCTGGACATCCATAAATCCATGGGTCCAGATGGAATGCACCCGCGGGTGCTGAGGGAACTGGCGGAAGTCATTGCTAGACCGCTCTCCATCATCTTTACCAAGTCTTGGGAAACGGGAGAGGTGCCTGAGGACTGGAGGAAAGCAAATGTCACTCCAGTCTTCAAAAAAGGGCAAGAAGGAGGACCCAGGTAACTATAGACCGGTCAGCCTCACCTCCATCCCTGGGAAAGTGATGGAACACCTTATCCTTGGTGCCATCTTAAGGCATATCAAGGATAAGAGGGTTATGAGGGGCAGTCAACATGGCTTCACCAAGGGGAAATCATGCTTGACCAATCTCATAGCCTTTTATGAGGAAATAACACGGTGGATGGATGATGGCAGAGCGGTGGATGTGGTCTACCTTGACTTCAGCAAAGCATTTGACACAGTCTCCCACAGCATCCTCACAGCTAAATTGAGGAAGTGTGATCTGGATGATCAGGTAGCGAGGTGGACTGTGAACTGGCTGAAGGAGAGAAGCCAGAGAGTTGTAGTCTATGGGGTGGAGTCTAGTTGGAGGCCTGTAACTAGTGGAGTGGCTCAAGGGTCAGTACTGGGACCAGTATTATTTAATATATTCATCAATGATTTAGATGAGGGAATTGAGTGTACTATCAGCAAGTTTGCTGATGACACTAAGCTGGGAGGAGTGGCTGACACGCCAGAAGGCTGTGCTGCCATCCAGCGAGACCTGGACAGGCTGGAGAGTTGGGCAGGGAATAACTTGATGAAATATAACAAGGGAAAGTGTAGAGTCCTGCATCTGGGCAGGAACAACCCCAGGTTCCAGTATAAGTTGGGGAACGACCTGTTAGAGAGCAGTGTAGGGGAGAGGGACCTGGGGGTCCTAGTGGACGACAGGATGACCATGAGCCAACACTGTGCCCTTGTGGCCAAGAAGGCCAATGGCATCCTGGGATGTATTAGAAGGGCGGTGGTTAGTAGGTCGAGAGAGGTCCTCCTTCCCCTCTACTCTGCCCTGGTGAGACCGCATCTGGAATATTGTGTCCGGTTCTGGGCCCTTCAGTTCAAGAAGGACAGGGACCTGCTGGAGAGAGTCCAGCGCAGGGCAACGAAGATGATTAGGGGAGTGGAGCATCTCCCTTATGAGGAAAGACTGAGGGAGCTGGGTCTCTATAGTTTAGAGAAGAGGAGACTGAGGGGTGACCTTGTTAGTGTATATAAATATATAAAGGGGGAGTGTCACGAGGATGGAGCCAGGCTCTGCTCAGTGGCAAACAATGATAGGACAAGGGGTAATGGGTACAAACTGGAACACAAGAGGTTCCACTTAAACTTGAGAAGAAACTTCCTCTCAGTGAGGGTGACAGAACACTGAAACAGGCTGCCCAGGGAGGTTGTGGAGTCTCCTTCTCTGGAGACATTCAAAACCTGCCTGGACACATTCCTGTGTAACCTTATCTAGGTGTTCCTGCTCCGGCAGGGGGATTGGACTAGATGATCTTTTGAGGTCCCTTCCAATCTCTAGCATACTGTGATACTATGTGTGTGAGGGGAAGAGTCAGAAATTCTTTACTTCAAAGGGTGTTTGAATTAGAATTTGTGAGCCTTATTTCCCTTAGCTGCACTCTGATCATAACAATCTCTTATAAGTCTGGCTCAAAATTTTGCAGATCTGAGTTATTTTGTTCAGGGAAGAAAAGGTTTCTCTCCAAGAATAACTGCTTTTTTATATACCAAAAAGAAGTTATTATTGATTTATTTATTATGAAGGCTCATCAGTCTCAGTACATGGTAACCCAGTTAATTTTTAAAGCAGAATTGCCAGTTAAATGCTCAAACCTGGGACATATACCAAGGAAGAAATATCTGTGGTCTCATGGCTCACAGTGAGAGTGAGAACAACCTTCAGAATTATGTCAGAGAAAGAAAACAGATGACTAGTTGCGGTCAAAAATCTTTACTTCTGCAAAATATTTTTATATAACTTCAGTACAGCAGCAAGCACTAGAAAATGCTTATAAGAAAACAATTAGATTTTTCTGACTTGATGTATGGTATGACTTCTAATATCCTCAACATTTCCAGCCATTAGCCTTTCAGATATAAGCAGTTCTAACTGATTCAGGTGATGTCTGAAGGACAGCCCTGCTTCTCAAAGGGTGCAAAGTTCCACCCTTCCTAATATTTCTTAAGTTTGTTCTTAAAGGATATGCAGAGTTGGTTTTTTTTATTAATATACTGGTATTACTTAAAGGTAGCACACTAAAAGTAACCTTGGCCATCATCACTCCTTAACTGAAAAGACAGAAATCACACTATATATTTTATAACAGTCCATTAATTCACATCTGCACAAATAACTGGCTGGAGTGAAAAAACTGAGGTAATATTTTGCATAGCTCTATTAAACTCCCTTCTCTAAGTTCAGCTTAACTCTTTGCTGGAGCAGAGAATGCTTTTGTCTTTTCTGAGACATTAAACATAATTAAGCTATATACAACAACTTAAAACCTGAAACTACATTTCACACACCAAAGTGCAATTTCTATACTAATCTAAAGGGTGCCGGGATTACAGACAGAAAGCTTGAACAAAGATATTAAATACTAAATCTAGTGATAATTCTTCCTCAGTTTTCACATTGTTATGCATCTATATCTTTGTGAGGCTTTTACATAACACCTTCACATTTAGTCTTTAGCAAACATATCAATACATTTGCCTTTGAGTTCTATTCAAAGACAATTTCACATTTTTAGTAGTTCACCTAGACTCTTTAACAATTTGAGAAAATTGCAGCATCAGTTCTTTCTGAAAGTTAGTTATGAACTCCTCAAACAAAACAAAATTGAGACCTTTGCCCTTAACAGTCTTTGAATACACAGGTCCTATCCCAGTAGAGTATAGATGGTGTTTTTAACCAAATATAAATACCATTGCTTTTATCCAAGATGGTGTAGACATAGTTTGAGCATATAAAATAATCATAGAATCATAGAATACTTAGGGTTGGAAAGGACCTTAAGATCATCTAGTTCCAACCCCCCTCACATGGGCAGGGACACCTCACACTAAACCATATCACCCAAGACCTCATCCAACCTGGCCTTGAACACTGCCAGGGATGGAGCATTCACAACCTCCCTGGGCAACCCATTCCAGTGCCTCACCACCCTTACAGTACTTCTTCCTTATATCCAATCTAAACTTCCCCTGTTTAAGTTTTAACCCGTTACCCCTTGTTCTATCACTACAGTCTCTAATGAAGAGTCCCTCTCCAGCATCCCTATAGGCCCCTTTCAGACACTGGAAGGCTGCTATGAGGTCTCCACGCAGCCTTCTCTTCTCCAGGCTGAACAGCCCCAACTTTCTCAGCCTGTCTTCATACGGGAGGTGCTCCAGCCCCCTGATCATCCTCGTGGCCCTTCTCTGGACTTGCTTCAACAGTTCCATGTCCTTTTTATGTTGAGGACACCAGAACTGCACACAATACTCCAAGTGAGGTCTCATGAGAGCAGAGTAGAGGGGCAGGATCACCTCCTTCGACCTGCTGGTCACACTCCTTTTGATGCAGCCCAGGATATGGTTGGCTTTCTGGTCTGCAAGTGCACACTGCCTGCTCATGTTCATTTTCTCATCAACCAACACCCCCAAGTCCTTCTCTGCAGGGCTGCTCTGAATCTCTCCTCTGCCCAACCTGTAGCTGTGCCTGGGATTGCTCTGCCCCAGGTGTAGGACCTTGCACTTGGCATGGTTAAACTTCATGAGGTTGGCATCAGCCCACCTCACAAGTGTGTCAAGGTCCCTCTGGATGGCATTCCTGGAATTCTCTAAGACTATCACTGTGAATGTAATTTTTCCCCACTAACCTATTTAAAATATATATATCATCTTATCTCAGTGACTTGTCAGTCTTTCCACTCCCAAAATTTGAGATAAAATATTAGCTAGTAGGTCTGTTAAGCTCTTTAACCTCTTGAAATAGTGGACCCTGACCTGTTAATTAAGGTCATAAAATGTAGTGAGAAAAGTTTCCCTGACAAACAAATTTGAAATAATATACAAAGCTGGAACAAGTGCAGGAGAACTCTTTAATAGGGGATACTTAGCTCTTGCTCATGTCTTTCAAGCATCTTTAACCTCAACTCCAACATTTGGAATAGTCCCAGATTGAACCCTTACCGTCTGATTTCTCAGATTTTGAGAAGTGAGTAATTTGTCAATATACTGCACATGAATTGCAACAATGAAAATGTAGTTGTACCCAGAGTGAATTATATCATGTAATACACAGACCACAAATGGTGGAGGTATGTTAAACAAACACAAATCCCACATGAATGGGAGGATTCTAGTACAATGTGTTGACGTTACTCAAGTGAAATCAGTTTTGTTTAACTTGACTTTGTGAATGAGAAGGAAAGAGATCACATTTGGAGAATGGGAAATAGAGTAAAATAAAATCAGTTAATCCTAGATCTAGAACAGAGTTATAGCAATTTAAGCAGAATTTAAAGGAATTTCCATAAAATAGAGAACAGAGAAGGAAAACGGAACAGAAAGAAATGGAACTTGTTTTCTGACTGAGAATAATGAAAAAAAGGAAAAAAGAAACTGATTTTACCTTGTAAAACAATAGTATTTGTGGTTCAGAGGAGAAACAAGTGGGACATGGAAGATCCTCAAACATATATTGGGCATTTGGTGCAAACAAAGCACTTATCCAAACCAGAACCTTGTCAGCAGCAATGACCATAGACAGATGCAAAGGGTATCACAAAATCATAAAATGGTTAGGGTTGGAAAGGACCTTAAGATCATGTAGTTCCAACCCCTCTGCCATAGGCAGGGATGCCTCACACTAGACCATGTTGCCCAAGGCTCATCCAGCCTGGCCCTGAGCACTGCCAGGGATGGAGCGTTCACCTCTGCTTTGGGCAAGCTGTTTCAGTGCCTCACCACCTTCACAGTAAAAAGCTGTGAAGCACAGCAACATGATGCATTATACTTTTCCAGCTATTTTCAGCTCAGGGGATTTCCTGATTCTGATGTAGTTTGTCTATTTAATGACACTCAACACATCTCTCTTTCAACTACTTGTCCAGTCTCTCCTGTGACACATGCAAGATTTCTGTATTCCTAACACCTTTTGGAAAGGAATTCTATAGGGCTGTTTGCTTTTGATGGTTGTGATCCTGTCTCCTACCAACTTCATTTTACAGTCTTTTTTTCTTAAATTGGAAGAAATGGAGGTGCAGAAGGTTAGGAACCTCAAAATTTGTTTCTTTTCTATCCTTCTTTTTTCACCAACCTTAAAAAAATAGAATGCTGCGATATAAAAAGTACAAGTTTATCACAAAACAGTACAGTTTTCACAGCATTAGTATCTCACTTATGGATGGGAAAAGCACAACACCATATTTGGACCTCAATGTGCTATAAGTAGCATATGTCCTGTACAACTCTAACAATGCGGCTATAAACCTAAGTCCTAGGATGTTTGCACCAGCTGCCAAAAAGGCAAGCTAGAAAGTGGCCAGTACTTTTCACCACTACAACCACTAGTTAGTGGTCAACAAATAGTGATATGGAAAGGGGTGTCAGGTGGTCCCTCTTCAACATTTTCAGCGACAGTGTAAAATTAATTTATAAATTAATACCATTTTATAGTTAAAAGATAGGCAGAAATTATCTGGGCCTGAAAGATAATGGTATTTGCTCAGAATACATAGGGCAGGCAGAGAAGGGAGAAATGATACTCACTATTATCATCATTGTTATTATTATACCAGCCCACTCACAAGTCAGTCTGAAAATGTCCTTGATAAAGCAGCTGTGGCCTGAAGGATAAACAACAGTACAAGTAGTCACCATCAGGGAAAGAAGGAACTCAACAAAGTCTCAGGATTTGCTATCAAGGTTGTCTTGTTTTCAGATGACCTCCTTTTTTCTGAATTCCCCTTAGTAAAGGTTATTTGCTAATGCTTCTTAAATGCAGCTTCTTAACATTCTCTCTGTGCCTTGTCAATGTAACTTGAAACAAATAAATAAACCTTTGAGCTAATTGTTTTATTTCATCTTTTTCCAGATTTCATAGTGATATCAGAAAAACTTGACACTTTTCTTGAACTCTTCACCTCAGAATCTGATATGTGCTGTATTTCATATACTCCCTTGGGATTCGTGTCTTCTAGTTAATCTTCAGCATACAAGAAAGCTAAATGGAAGGAACCTTTTCAGCTAAGAAACCTTTCTGAAGACAAAATTTTGTGTTTTCTACATTTTTTTCAGCTTATATACATTAACTTTTTTGTAGATCATTCCAGTTATGATATTCATCACACTATTGGTCAGACCACTAATTTAGCATGCCTTATACAGTGGCCTACCTGATGGTGTTTTACAAAAAAATCAGTCCAATTACAAATAGTTGAAATCCAGCCATAAAAACCATGAGCAATATTGCTGAGAAACATGGTATAAATGACATGCAACAAAAAACAGTCAACAGGTGAGTAAACCTGAAAAGCATTATAGGATGAAGTAACTGCTGGATAGTCAAGACTGACCCTAAGAAAGCAGGGGGAAAAGCATGTGGTGCTTCTGGACAGGAAACTCCAGGTGGAATCAGCACAAGAATTCAACAAAGAATATCTCTAAAAATGGAAATAAATGGAAATTTCAAAAACCTGTTTAACCAGCAAATAATTTTGAGATGTATGTTGTGCTTCCGCTATATTCATCCTGCTTTCATTTTGCTATTCTTGCTAAAATAAAGGAAAATGGAGGGGAAGAAATATTTCTTCATCTTAGACGTTCTATATGGACTATTGCATTCACTGGACATTTTTCAAAAAGATTTAAAGAAAGTTTAGTCCTTATAATTAACTCCATTTCCATTGTAAGGTAAGATTTCTGCTGTATAAAACTTTCTTCCTGTTATGAATGGAATGCTGTGCTTGCATTACACCCTTTGCATATTTGATCAATGAATGTACAACTTTATTAAATCTTAAAGAACTTAAGATAATACAGAAGGAGTTTATTTTTCTAGGCATGGTTTGCATTACAACTACTTGCAGTTCATTTTAGACCTGGAGAGTTTTATTTGCCAGGAAAAGAAAGGAATACGCTTATCTTTAATATATGATCATTAAATAAACATCTTTCATGCAAGAGATTTGTTATATTAAAGAGTATTAAAATTATATCAGCGAGCTCTTTTATTTTGAAAGGCTGCATACAAGTGAGGAAATACAGTAATACTTATGTAGAAAGGTGTAGATAATAAGAAAACCTTCTCACTCGCTCTCCAAAGAAAAACTCCATTATTTTACTTGCTCTCTTGCCAGTCCTCCCTGTCAGATAAAATTATTCCAATTCATAGCTGACTTCTGGTAATATTTTTTAAGTTTCTACCATGGGTATGCAACTCCATCTAGTTTTCTGTGAGACCTGGGTATCAATCTCTCTTTTCAATCCTAGATCAAACAGGGACCCCCAGATGTCCAATTTTCCCAGTGATACATTGTTAATGAAGAGAGGAAACCTAACTGAGCCCCTCTCACTGATAGTAACAACCAGATACATGAACTAGATTTGTTAGCCAGCAAGCGTCACGGAAGACCACAGAAGCTTGCCTCAGGTTCAACAATGCTTAAATATTACAAAGTATTTCTCCTGGACTTTCAGAAGAAATCTTCCAGAAAAGTGTGTCAAATGGGTGATGGAGGTTTACGGCTATTAAATCAAAGCAGTCTGAACACACTAATTTACTGTATTCTCCATTTACCCTACCACATACCCTGCCCTGCCCATCTTTGGCAAGTCTAACTCTTTACATTCAGAAATGGGAAAGCAATAATGTCCTAGGATGTTCTGTTATGTCAATGAAGACAGGCAGGGAGGGAATTCTATATAAAACTTCCCACCAAATAGAAAGAAACTAAGGCAAAGCAACCACACAAAGAAACAACCTCACAAAATTAAGTAGCATGTTAATGGCTCCAGAGTCCAAGTCCCCTGTACTAGATCTGGCAATAGAATTGTGTGTGCTAGGGTTTTTAATCTTAGAATCATAGAATAGTTAGGGTTGGAAAGGACATTAAGATCATCTAGTTCCAACCCCCCTCACATGGGCAAGGACACCTCACACTAAAATATCTTCTTCCAAAGGCTCTTGATAGTATTAATGGAGCATTTGTCCCATATCAATATCATCTGCAATTATTATTGAATAAGTGTTACCCTTGGTCCAATGCTGAGAAATATCTGAAGAACCAGGGTTCATTTGTGTTGAAAAGAATGTGTTAAGGACCATATGCTTTTCTGAAGCTCAGATAAGGTACTGCTTCTTATGTTGCTTGTTTGCTGGGGAAGAGAGATGGGGAGAGGGATGTTTGGTTTATTGCGTTTTTTAAAGATTTCAGAAAAAGTGAGATCATGTGAGTTGTATGAAATCTGTTGTACATAATTCTTATAGTTTTGTTAAATGAGAACAAGCAAGTTTCAGTTTATATCCCGTTCCTGCGTAAAATTCATTTTCACGCACAGTTTCTCCCTTTGCACTGGTGTTGTTTTGTGGAAGCCCAGGGCTCTACTGGTTTCAGTCGAGCTACTCTGGATTACCCAGACAGAGAAACAGGTTTTCCAACAGCTCTATAAATCTCAGATGCTCCCTTGAAACTGCTGCCAACAGGTGGTAAACTGCTACCATTCACTGCAAACAATTTTGCAGCATGGACATCAAGATGCTACAGTAATGGATGGTACAAAACAAATGGACTTGCGAAGTTCCTGGGACCACACACCAGGTTCATTCAGGCCATGAAGCAGCCATCAAACAGCAGCAATTTTGTCACCACTAGTACAGAACATAATGGAATATGTGTCCTGGAGCTGAAAAGCTCCATATCTCATTAACTATCCCCTGAGTCATGCTTGTCACCACTAGCTTTAAGTTTTAATTTCCTTGCTTTCACTGGTTGTCAAGGCTATGCGACTACATCTCTTTTGTGTTTAATCAGCAGTACCAGTGCTTTTGATGAGATTATGTTGCTAACCTGGTGCTCCAGGAAGTCACAAACATAGAATTGTTTATACAGGAGCAAATTAAGTACAGCTCTTTACTTTGAGATAGAAAAATAACTAGTCCTATGAAATATAACATCTTTAGCAAAAATGCTTTGGAGAGCTAGATTATCAAATGTAACAGTTCAGTGGTTCAATTTATACCTGACAGGCTTCAAAGAATGTATATGCAAATTTATCTCCCAGCTGCAAGGGTAATTAACATGGCCTGCTGCAGGGGGCTGTTCTTCCACCCATTCCGTTTCATTATTATTTTAGTGACTTTACATTTTTCTCAACCCACTGTCTTTTGGTATGGAAATAAATTTAACTTCCTGCTTTATGTAAACTTCATTACACTACAACCAGCAGGGAATCTAGCCTGCTGGAAGTGCTAACATCTGAAAACCAATACAGCCTGACATAAAGCTTAGCACTGTACAAACACTTTTGCTGTTGATACTGTTATGTGTATTTTCTGGGTTTGTCCAATACACTTCTTGTGTATTAAGGGACTACAGTAAGCCTAATTCTTCCTTTGTACTTAAACCTGTTTAATATCAAGACAGAGCTAGCAAAGGACCAAATACAAGGAATCTTGGAACATGCTGTTTAATCCATTTTTTTTTCTTAGGGTATTCAAATCATATTTCCACTCAAGCTGGTGGAGTGGGTTTTTTTTTTTAAGGAAAAAAAAAAGCAGGAAGGATGCAGCTCTAAGTGTATAGCGTTTCAATTAGTATTGGACTCACCAGCAGTAAACGAGGTCATGAACTAAAGTATGTGGTTGTGTTTCCAAAGAGAGATGTGCCCTCTGTATTGCATATCCTAAAATATTCCACATATGGTTATGAGGGAACACCAAAACTATTCTCCCATTATATAATGAGTGCAACTTACAAGGAAGCAATCACCTTACACATGCCTGGAAAAACTATAGACATAAAAATATTACTGTGTTTGGATACCTTTCATAACCAGAAACTTCTGTATGTCTACAAATTGTAAAGCAAAATCATATGTTAAATCATTTTAAGCAAATGTTTATGAGTAAATATAAAGTAACAGGTATACCTATAATTCATAAGTGGTTAAACGCCCATTAACAGAGGGTCATTGAAGTCAATTGATTTACTACAAGTATAAATGTAATCCAGCCTACTGCATGTTTCCCTGTTGTACATTTTTATATCAAAGTCTGATATTGCTTTTTTTCACAAAAGCCTTTACAAGTTTCAAACAACATATAATACAGCACATATGCCAATGCCAGCATGTGCAGAACCATGCATTCATGTTAAATAATGTTGGGAAAATCCTATCTATCTGTTGTTGCACTATTTTGTTAAGCATTCAGGCAGCTTTCTCATCAAATCAGTGTCAGCTACAAACACAAAAAAACCTCCAGTCTCTACGTTACTGGATTTAGGCCAGTGCCCTGGAGGGTCAGGTCATGCTCTGTATTTATTCTTATCTGATGCTGGAGTCATAAACAACTAGAGGAACTCTTCTGCTGCCTACATGTTATTGCATAGCCAATGCTTAACTGAGGTTAATTGAATGTATACTAAAAAGACTCTAGTGGGAGTGGGAACAGAATCTCTACTGCATGGATGGCTAAGCCAGTCCTGACCTTGTGTATCAACCCCGTATCTTTCCAGAAAGTAAGTAAAAGGACTGTGAGAGGCAAAATGAAAAATATGGCACAGACAGAACTAGCTGTTTGAATGCATTTTTCTTTTATGAAGATATATCGTTTTAAGCATTAACAGATGGGATTTTTCAGTGTTGTCTTATAGAATTGGGTGCTTATTTCCCTTCGAGTTTTATTATTGATTGAGAGTTTATCTTTCTTAGCCTTCTTAGAATAAGCCAACCTGCATTTTGGTCTGAAAAGGAGACTTCATAAATTACATGTTGCCTGTATGGCAAATTGCACCTTTATGAGTCAATTTCTGGCAGATTAGCTGATGTGCATCACCACAGTTTCACATTCAAGTGATTTGGATGTGGCCCATAATGAGTAAGACATTCCCAGGAACAGAACACCAATTTTGCATTATTATAAACCAGGGGTTGACAGCAGAATACTGATTTTGTATTATTATAAACTGGGGACTGAAAGTTACTGCTGTCTGGCAAGGGTTCAGCAATCATTTGCTGGCAGTTTTAGCTGAAAGATCATGGACTGGGAGAGCAGGGAGCCTGAACATATCTTCCTGTGAGAAAGTCTCTCAAGCCAGTGTTGAGAAATACTTCAGTGCCCAGGGAAGGGGCTGAGAGTTAAGCTTGCCACCGCCACTCATGCACCATGAAAGAACACAGTTCAGACTTTCAGAGTGAACAAATCTCCACATTCCACATAACTCAGGCTTTAAAATAATTACAGAGAAAATGGCAGACCTGTAACATGAGCCAAAAATGCTGACAGGACAGAACAGCCGTAAGAAGGGACTGATTTTTTCACCTCTTTCCAGTTTTGCTGTAGAGCTGAAAAGGATGAAGTGGCCAACAAAAATTCTGCTTCTGTAATTTTCCACTGTGTCTGCAAAATGGCTCTTTAAATGCCACTTGACCTTGAACGTAAAAATAATCTGTCCTTTATCAGTCATGTCTTTTCATGGTCTGGCTTACAGCACCAAATTTACATCCTGCCTTACTGTGAAGCTTCTCATGATAATGAATTCAAGCAAGTACCTGTGCTCCAGAAATGCATTACTCTTCACAGTATAAAAAAAAAAGTGTAGATGCCTTTTTTCTGTCACTTGCCATTTGACTCTGACCTCTGGGAACCATGGTCACACATTAACTATGGCTCAGAACCTCCCCTTACCTTTCTACTCAAGGCCTATTTGTTTTACAGGAATGCAGTGCTCAAGCTTTTGAAAACTAAAGACCTCAAGTCATTCTTATGTAATAACATTTTTCCTTTGTTACTCTGCATGGTTTTTTCTCCATACCCTCTTTCTATTATTCCATCTTACTAAACTTAGTGAAATTGTCCATGTTTACAAAAATACCCACCCGAATAAGAGATGGGCAAAGCCAAGTGTTTAGATTATACAGCTGTGGATTCATCCGAGTCCTTCCCTTTATACTGCATAGTGCTCTGCGCTAGTTCAGGTAATGGATGACAGCAAGGCTGAGATATGTGTCAGGGGTGGCCTTCTTGTGCAAGACTGCAAGGCAGACAAGGGAGCAGGATATAGCACATAGGCACAGCCTTGACCTCTTCTTAGCACATAGGTGCAAGAGGCAAACGAATAAAAGTAAAATTTAACTACGGAGAAGCATAGCTCCCACCCACTCTATTCACATGAGAGTATGTGTTTTCCTGGTCAGGGACAGTAGCTGTGTGCTTGAGAGCAGCTGATATCTGCTGTTCCCAATTCTGCTTGTTTTGGAGTATGCACTAATGCAAACTGTAACAAGAGGTAAATCCACAAAAAAATAGGATAGCATGGATAAAATGACAGCTCTTCACAGGCTAACTAATGTACAGCTAAATTATGATGCATTCAGTTAAAAGTGCAAGTACAAGAACTATACCCCCCATGTCTTTTCACTGAATTCAACACACTGATTATACAGCTTGGAGTAAAAAAACATGTTTCTGGAAATAAAACTAAATCAGGGATCTGGAAGGCTTCTGATAGAATCTTTTAACAAATAGGAGACATTACGGGGCTACAGAAAGAACATTGCCCCTCTACATCCCCACCAGTAGTAGTTTAAATGAAAATGTCCAAAGAAGGTTGAGGGCCTCTGTAATTCTTTTGCTCCTATTCAAAAGGCCTTCCAAGCACCATGCAGGGTGTGCTGCTTCTCCTGCTGAACAGTGAGTGTGCAAAACTGAGAGCAGGTGTCCTATGCCCTCTCTGCAGCAGATATTCTACAAAAAAAAACACTGCTGCAGAAGATTCTGGTCTTTTTCTGTGGGAGAATTGCTAATCTAAGATTCTTTTTTCTCTGCCCATGAAGGCAGGAGGAACAAATGACATCTATGAGGGACCATCTAACCACAGACCTCTAGAAAAGCCTCGGATTATATACCCTCCAGCTCATGTTGGATCAGTGTCAGCAGCAGGAGCATATAGCTACACTGTGCCCAGCATGTGCAGAATAGAGACAAATTTATCAGAGAAATTGCAAGTTACCAAAGGAGGAAAAACTGATGAACTCCACTCTCATATTTTGATTCACAGTCTTAGGGGTTGTTAAAGATATCAAGCTGTTAAAGCCACATCTATTGTACCTCTGAACTTACTTCTGGAAGGAATCCTTCTGTCATGAGAGGGCCACTGCTAGGGTTCTCCCAACTGTTATGGTCCATAACCATTTCACTGCAGGCCAGTCATTAGACTGCATGTATCCTTCTATAAAAGTTTCTGGTAGAGAGAAATAGATCTCTTCATCAGGACTGAAAACATCATTCTGCCTCCTCTCTGTCCTCAGTTTGGCTTCCTCTTCAAGCAGAAGGCTTATTTATCCCTTATCAAATCTACATTTTAAAACAGATATATATCTTCACCTGCTGTGTCATGAATTAATTATGTCTAAACATGCTTGAGTGTCCCAATGAACTGGCACCCTTATGACCAAAATAAAGCTCAAGGGAATTTCTAGTAAAGTCCTCTCTGACTTGGAAGGTATCAGGTGCAGGCCATTACAGGTCAGTATTTCACTGAGTCATTTCACATATTTTGAATGAAGAAGTCCTCAGCAATAGCCAGCACCTTGATGCTTACAAGTTAGTCTGTTTTATGCAAGGTAGGAAGGATGTGTCTTAAATAACACTACCAAGTTGTCTGGAGGGGGAGGCCGGGGCAGTAAAAGCACAAGCATTTGAACTGCACACACTATCATGGTATTCAATTCTTTTTATATTAGAAAGGAAGGAACATCTGTCTAACTCAGAAATATGTTGGGCATTTAATTAGTTCCATCAAATAAAAAAGAATCTTCCCCTGCAAAGTGATATAGGAAGATGCTTCTGACACTGGTGTGTCTAAACATGGAACAAAGGGCCAGGGAAACCTATTATTTATCTTGTGGATCAGTACTTCCTCCAGACACCTCAAAAAATCCTGCAGCATTAGCAAAATGCTGCTGATTTTTCCCACCAGGCCAGTGCCAGCAAAGGAGCAAGGCAGGTATGTCACAGACCCAGTGTCTTCCTACACAGATCTGGCAAGCTTCAAAAGTCCAGCAGACCTTTCACCTAAAGGTTTGCAAGGGCTGATATAAAACATGAAAGGATCTTGGTATCATTAAATAAGTTTTAGACCTTATAGCACACAGTGACATATGTTAGGGAAAATAAGTGAAGGAATTTGCAGTTACCCATAGTGTGATGTCTGCAGGTTCAAAAACCTGGCAACACTCTCATTAGAGTTCTCTCCCATATCCAGTGAAGGTTCTCTTCACTGTCAAGCCTACACACACAGCACAGAGTGGTAGTATGGATATGTGTGGATTAGACAGACTTGTAACAGCCTTCTTAATCCCTGACATGTAGAGCAGCCTGTACAACACTATAAAAAGTACATACCTTTGTCCCATCTCAAATGACATATCTCCAGCTGCCAGCATGAGAATACCTGAGTATCACCAGGTGGTAGGCATGAGAGCTGTTGCTGCAACCCTGCAGTAGGTAAACTGGTTCAGTGTTTTTTGGGCTTCCATCAACATGGTCACAGATTTCAAGGTAACTACTGCAAGTTGTGTCACCTGCCTAGGAGCAAAGTCTTGAAGATTCTCCACTTTTCCAAAACCACAAAGTTAGGATTTCTTTGGGTGTTATCCCTCTCCCTGCAAAGTTTAGTTGGAAAGCTGAGTTATGAAACTGCAGAAACAAGAACCAAGAAAAACAACTAGGTGATAACAAGAGTTCTGGATATCCCACAAAAAAAAAAAAAGACAGACATTTGCAGAGCTGGATCCAGGAAAATAGCTTGGAAAAGCTCTGGGGAGAGGGGAGAGGAAAGGGAGGAAAAGATGAAGACCAAATGTGCTACTAATCATAGTGTGACAATAAATCTATTAAACTATAATTTATTTGCTTTACTTAGTAAATAGATAAAGTCAGGAAGTCTGAGTTAGGTTAACAGCATTACTGGCAACCCCCCACTTTCCAAGTTAACCACCTCTAGTCTCCTGCTGGAGCTCATGCTTTTTTCTGCTTCAGACAAAATGACGTGTTACTTTAGACACTACAAATACTGGTTCTTCAGTAACCTTGCTTCTTTTGACTGACACACATGAATTCAGCTGTCAGATCAATGGGTAGTCCCTCTGGAGAGAGTAAAAGGACGGGAGGTGATCACTTCTTGATCCAACACAACTAGATGAGGACATGGGAGATGAAATTATCACTGATAACTTTGATGACAATCCAAAATTCAAATAAACAAAAAATTTCCCCTTTCCAGAAAACATATATTTTATCTAAGTGCTTAAACAGTAGCTAAGTGCACATAGATCAATGCATATTTGCATTGAATAAAATGCATATTTTTTGAATAAAAATATTATGAAAAGCAAAAGCAAAAGTGTTGTTATATGCATCTATGTTTTCGTAATAACTCAACTATTCAGTTTCAATTAACATTTGACAGCATCTGGCTTTTGGGGGTTTCACACTACATGTAGGCACATTCATACACATTTAAAGACAATTTAATGTTCTTGTTAATACGGGGATTCTTTTCTCTTTCTGAAGCGGAAAACTTTTAAACACTTTCAGGATTTTATCTTTTTAAAATTTTGGAAGAATTTAATTAGAAGTCTATTTTTCTCCAAAATTTTCTGCTAGATTTTTCAAACTAGTTTCACTAGAGAGGCAGAATAATAGCCCTACCATACTGGTTTTATTACTTATAGAAAATTGGAGGTACTTCTAGAAATCAGACATAAGCATTAATAGCTTCTATCATAGCTAAATTTTGTCACCAGCCCATGTCATTTTGTAGAAGCAGGAAGTAGTGGGTTTAATGTAAAAATCCTCGGGTTTTCAAAAACAGATATTTGTCCTCAAAAGCTTTAAAAAAATGCTATATGAAATAGTGCCTTACTATGTAGTGACAGAATGTCCCTCCAAACCCACAAGTCTCCAGGAGATTCTTCCCACAGTAAATTTACTCCCGTGTTTCTGTGCTGGGAGGATCTTGCACACATTTCTGAGGTTCCTGTGCTAGTAAATGGTATCAGCTGTAGAACTACTAGATGCAGAGAGTGTTTGTAGACATGAAGCTTAGATACTAAACCCCAAAATCTTTGTTTAACCGGGAGACCTATGTTTAGATAGGGCACATACTTACAATGGAGGCCCAGCATCTATGTGCATAAAATTATATCTGACAGCATAAGAAACACATAGGTGAGAAGAAGAGTACTTTCAGGATCTGAAATTTGACCAATTCCTACTGTTTCCCAATTAGCCAAAAGAGGGGGCTAATTCATTCCTTTTTTTCATGTTTTTCAAAAACATGTTTCTATTTCCTGACCTTGGGTTACTGGAATGTTCCTGATGGAAAATGAGGTGGAATGTTCTCCGGTGGCACCTTTATTACTAGCAGATTGACTCACAATGAGGATCTTTGCTTTCCATTTTGTTCACAACACTTCTATCTGCATGACAGTACTTCATACTAAAAGGCCTCCACCTAAGCCACAGCACCCTGCAATTTTGTTGGACTATTTCACGGCGTCAAATTTTAACTACAGCAAGAAAAGAAGACCTGTCAGACAGTGTGTTTTCAGCAATCGGAACATTAAGCTGTTCTTTGCCTACAACTCAGCAAAGAACCAGGAAAAGAAAAGTTGTTACGCAAGTATCAGCATTAAGTATCTTTGAGTTATTGCTGTGATTATACTAATTGCTCATCTTCCTAGTGGGAGGTTGCAGGAAGCTGTTTTGAAGTAATCAAGCTGAGATGCGGCCTTCTATTTATAAGAGGCCTAGAAATCTTGGTCTCCCAAAAAGAATATCTAATTGAATCTCTAAAGAACAGCAGATACAGTTTCTCTTCCCTGCTTGGAATCTCACACAAGAGTTTATGATTCAGTTCTTCACTGTGAATGTCTGTGAACTTCAGACAATGCTGCCCAAGAGTACTGCAGAAAGCACTTGTTCTCCTGTTTGCCCAGGCTTTGAATGCACCACAGAACATCTGCAGCTCTGTATTAATTCTAGGATCATCTCATTAGGCAGCTTAAATGCAAAAATAATGTTTCATATTTACATGAAGGATTTTGGTCCAAAGCAGTTTAATATTACGATACATGCATACATCACTTTAAAAGAGTAAGACCTGGCTTCCATAGAATTGTAGACCCAAGGAAACTCTCATGAGTTGTACTTCACCTGATAAGAAGGGGTAATTTGGGTAAAGAACACTTTGATCTATGCTGATCACAATAAGGACCGCTGAAATTTTTTTCTCTATGTAAGACCTTTTAAAGTAAACAAAGGCCAAAATCAATGTCTTTACCTCAGGCAAACAAAGGAGGATTCCAGCACCAGCCGGATTTGAACCACTATCTCTAACTGAACTATTGAGAGCCTTTCTGTGACAAAGCCAGGGTAGCCTTCCTCAGAGTAAGAAGAGCATTTTGCTGAGATGAGGTTAAATTTCATCATTGACCACTGGTAGGATTTTGCTGCTGTAGATGTTGCTGTGGTTTTTTTCCTTGTTTATGACTACAGTTTCTTGGTAAAACCGGGAATGTATTCTTAATAAGTTGTTCCAAGGACAAAATGACTTGATAGCAAAGGTTATGTTTTGCCCAGTACTTTCAACCAAAGAAAAAGAAAGTGGAAAGTCTAAGTGAACTGTTCTGACATTTCTGAAACACTTCATTTACAGGCACATGCAATAAACACAAATAAAATAAAGGGCTAAATGCACACTAGTACTGAAGGAAGCAGCAGAACTTTTTTTTTCACAGTAGACTGGCTACTAGGGATTTTATGGAGTCTGAACAAAACTCAGATTAAAATTCCTCCTCAGCACAAGCGGATTTGAACACATATGTTTCATCTCCCAAGGAAATATCTTACCCACTGACTGTTCTGTAAGGTATCCTGGGGTAGAAGAGATGTTAGAAAGACAAGATGGTCCTTCAGGCTATATTTGCCTTGAATATGAATATGGATTTATAGGAGTGGCTTTAAATATGAATTAAGCTGTCTTAAGTACTTGGTCCTTTAAATTCTACCTAAGAGCCTTCTTATCTAGACACTGATATTTCTGAATGTAGCCCCAGTTCAACATATGTCTCCAAAAATTGTACAGTGCTGTCAACAGGACTATAGAACAAAACACATCACAGGCTAACATGCATTCAAGGCACTTTCCTGGCAGATGAGATAGCATTTCAAACCACCTTTGACAAAAGTATGTCAGCTGAGGTCTCCTACACCATGTATGAATGCCCCACAGCTGAACTTTCCAGGGAAGGGGGTTTATGGCTGCGTAAGGTCTATTTTTAACCATCCACAGGTGCTGAGACACAAGAAAAGAGCATTTTAGAAAGAAGAACTTACCATAGGAAACTGGAAGGATTAGGGAGTACCATTTGATTGTTTTATTATACAGACTTATAGAAGTCAGAGGCCACAGAGAAAAGATAGCTCTTGAAACAGGATTTGAAGACAGTCAAGAGGTCACCAAGGCAAACAGCAGGGTATCTGTTACAGAAGCTAAGAATTATGGGACTCAGACTAGGAGAAAAAGGTCCAAAATTAAAAGTCCTCATCTCTCTCTATACATCATCACAAGTCAATACAAACCAAGTAATTCACAGAAATGAGAGAGAGGCAATGTTGTGTGTTTGTTTGCAAGCCCTGATGGATCTATTGGCTGGCATGCCCATTGTTCCCTGACATGCCCATGTCCATTGTTCCCTGACATGACATACACAGCATAGGTATCATGATGTATATAAGCCATGAAAAACTCTGGTGTGTTTCATTACCATGAGAAATGCAAGGTCTGGCTGCTTTTGACAGCTGGCGATGCTATTAGCTAGCCTTTTACATTGGTAGCTGAAGAAAATTCAGTCAACATATTTTAACCTTCTAAGCAATTCCAGCACATTGTGATCTTACCAAAGCAGCTGATAACAACTGAAGTACAAGCTCTGCGTCAGACAAACAGCAGCTGGGGGAAGGGAGCTCTGCTCTCCTTCCTCCCCCATGCCAGCCCAGCTTGTAGATCAAGCTTGTCATCCCTTTCAAGGGAAAAGACAATGACAACATCTTTCTTCCGCCAATAACAGAGAAAGAGGGGAGCTTACCACTGCACCAGAGTTTTACAGAGTGGTGAAAATACACGAAAGCACTCTACAGCTCTTAAGACAGCACAGGGAGAACAGCTCAAACCTACCTGGTGCTGGAACTGCAGCATAGGCTTTGCATTATAAACTGAATTAGGCTCTTATCCAAGACAAATTGTGAACTCTGATGACTTAATTTCAGCTCCTCTCTGCAGCCTTTCATCAGGACTTGCAAAGGTTCTTTCTGAGCTTTTTCAAAGTAAGGAAACCCAAGTGGTCTCCAATTTCAATTGTGCACTGTGATGAAAGTAGGCTGTCTGGGAGGAAAAGGGGGGTAAACTGGCCAGCTCTGTGAGTTCAGTCTGGGTCTCACATATGTAGGAGTGCAGGAATTCCTCAGCTTTGCATTTGGAAATGGGCCCAGGTCAGAAAGTAAAAATAGAAAAATGTGTATGCGATTCTAAGAAGCTCAGCTGCAAGGAAGGGGGAAAAAGTTTCCTGTAGACCTTGATTCAAGCTTTTTGGAAGTTTCAAGGACAAAGACGAAGCAGCTCGAGGGCTCCATTTCATTTTGGAAGTCATAACTCATTATTCTGCATGGCAGAAAACTATTCACAACAATTTTTTTTTTTTATCTCATTTTACAGTTTACTTAAAAAACCCACATAGACAAAATATACATATATAGTCTCCATGGTTATTTTATAGCAGGACCACACTTTAACCATTATTCTTTTAACACTAGAAAAGAAGAAAATATCTTGTAAATGGAATAAATGAATGGTATATAACACTGTTCCTTTAAGCTCCAGCCTTAGTGGTGAACAGCTGTATCATTTCTCTCAGGGAATACAGTTCTGCTTCTTTGCTCAAATATCCCCAGAATGGGCAAAACAGGTTTGCATGAGTACACGTATCAAAGAGAACTGAGCTTACAGTGGGATGCCCAAGTTATCTGCACACGTAAAGCTCATACAAATTCCCCGTATAGACCAGAGTACAAGCTAGATCCACCTCGAGAAAGTAAGTACAGAGGAAACCAAGGAATACTTAACATGGGATTAAAACATCCTGTCTGCTGGGTGGTGGGTTGTACAGGATTCAGCCAGCAATACCTAGCTGCACAGTGTTCTGTCTGTGTGTATGCAGCTATAGCTACACACAAAGGAGGCAGCTGTAGGTGGAGACACAAAGGCCAGGGCACAACTGTCCTTCTTTTTCTCCCCACAAAAATAGTCTGGCTGTTGCTGCTGCTGCCAAAGTAAGAAGCAGGGAGCAGGAGGAAGTGGCAGATGCCCCAGATGCAGCACTGCTGCTCCTTCCCTTTCCATTTCCCCACAAAGCATGACTGTCTAAAGCTTTCCCTGACATTCCTTTTCCCTTGGCTGTGTCCTTACTCCTCCCAAGACAGAGAGGGCATGTACCCTGCACACCACACTTGGTGGAGTAACTAAATTTTGCCTAACAAAAGCAGCCTCGAGGTACCCCTGCAGTGAGGCCCCAGTGGTTTCCCATGCCAGACTCCTGAGAAGGTAGGCAGATAAGGGAAGAAATTAGATGCACGTTTTCCAAAACCATCATTTCCAACCTGTGATCACCACAAGCCCACAGGCTAAATGACCTACATAGAGTATGAAGAATAAGCTATTAGTGAATACCCTTGGTTTGGGAAAGAATTCACAGGTTGGAAGGGGTGAAACTCTTCTCTTATAATATAGCAAGATTAATTCTGCAGTTAAAATCTTCCAGCATTCAATAAGCAGACAACTGAAGCAAAGTGGTCCTTTCTCCTCACTTTCAGAATGGTCCACATAGCCAAGTCCCTCGATTTGAGGGTATGGATGCGTAATAAATCTGTCAGGCACTGTTACCTTGAAAATGTCTCTATTTCAAGCACTGCTGAGGGTTGTGCTGCTAAAGTAATGCAGCTGCTGGAGGCATCCCTGAATGTCCGCATGACCATGTCTGTGTCACAGGACAGCAGCACATCAGTAAGGTCATGTCCTTGGCTGTCACATTGCTTATCAACTCCAAATAGAAACCCAAACCTAGATCTCCTAAAATCTAGTGGAGAAATTGCTAGCCATGTAGCCAAAGTTTTCTAATCACTCTGTCTTAAAACTCTGAGGCTGGCACTAGTCATTCACTTCATTCACCTGTGCTGCAACCAAAAAGATGGGGTTTAAATTTGCACCAGAATTTGGTGCTGCTGAGTCACAGTTACTGAGCTCCACTTTGGTTTTGCTGCTTTCAAACTTCTTTTCCTGCTTTTTATGAAATCAATATTGTTTAAATGGTGTAAGTTTAAATGGGGCATAGCAGCCTAAGTTTTGCTGAGGAGTAACTAGTGTTTGAGGGTAAGGAAGAATTAATTACTTGAGCTACAAAAAAATGAATAAACATACTGTAAAAAGAAGCTACTCAAGTATGGGCAGGTGACAGTCAAAGTCACAAGTATCATTGCAAAACAGCTGCTAAAGTGGAATAATATTTATGCACTGCAAACAGATTTGTGCTGCTGAACAAACCTGACTCCTCTTGGGAGTATACCTTAGAAATATGTTCCTTTGCAGGCAACACAAGTAGGCAAACACTTTAGTGTGAAATAAAATGAAATATAAAACAATATAGAAGTCCTCAAATGGAAAAGCAAGAGGTAGATATTCTCTATTATCACTACTCAGGCCTCTTCTTTGAGGAAGGGTGACTGGGAAGGATATTTTCTACTATTGTTGCTATTTTTTATAGCCTCAGTGCCCCAGAAAATGAAAAGTGGGGATACCAAACATAATGAAGCTGGTAAGAGGAGAGCTTACAGTCACACTCATGTCCTCCTCTGTCTGCTAGTCATTAGTACCCACTTCCAAAACCATATCACTTTACTGTTTCCAGTACCAAACCTGCATTAATGGAAGTCTAACTGTGACAAGGCGTTGGTGTTCTGTGTACATTGATGTGACAGCTCTCAATAGCAACACATTCAAGTGTGGATCAAAAATGAGGAACCGTTCAAAAAATGGTTCAGCCAACCTGTTCTAGGGAGGATGAGGCATTTAGACACACAGGAAGACAGATATCACATAAAATACACTAAAACCTACATGCATCTGGCTATTTGTTGAGTTCCAATAGTATGTTCAACAACTTGCATGGGAATCTTCCAATGAAATTATTCAGGTCATTCCAAATTATAGCATCTCATTTTTCCACCCCAGTATTTACACATTTAGATTCCTTATGCAGCTCTTAAACCCTGTTGGGAAATTTTACCAGCAGGATGTATGGGATCTCTCATCTTTAGTATCTATAGCCAAGTGTCCATGACCTGCCCCATGGATATATAGATTGACCAGTTCTTTTGAGTATCCAAGGCCAAATTGTTCTGCTTCAGCATAGCTCAGGACTTCTTTGCCTCCACTGCTGTTATTCCCAAGATCACTAGGAGGTGAAGGGGAAGAACAAACAGGACAAATGTATTCCTGATGTGAGCAGATGAAACCTTATAACCTCATTTTCCCTCACACACATTTTAGGACTTGTCAGTTGAGTAACAGCTATTTACACCAATTATGAATTTGGCCGAAGATATAGAAATTAAGCAGCAGATTATATTCCATGGAGAGTACATTAAAAATAAACGCTGTGTGTGTGTGTGTGTGTGTGGCAGAACTGAGTCTTGAGTCCTTAATTATAGGAAACAGGAAATACTTTGGTTGCCCTCCTTCCCAAGACCAAAATTAGTTAATAATTACACCACTTCTTAAAGGTTCCTTCTCCCTTTGGCTTTACTGCCACTGGGGAGGGGGAGGGAAAAACTTAGGAGGGGGAGGAAACCAGGGATCACCATAACAATATGTAGGTGGAAAAAAGAGACATTAAATGTTCTAAGATAAGAGCAAGGAAAGCAGCACATGATAAAATCAGCTAGTCCTTCCCTTGTGCAGCACAGTAGGTCATTCAGGAGCATTCAAGAGAATTCTTTTGCTTCTGCTTTGTGAGGGGTTTTTGGGTTGGTTTTTTTTTTTTCATAGGCATATTTAGGAAGCTGCAGAGCATTATCAAAAGACATTCAGGAGCTGGGGTGAAGGGCAGTCTTAGCAAAGGTTTCCCCTTTAGTGTCTTTAAAGGGCCTGGCAATTTTCTCACAGAGATCCAGCTGGGGGTAGATATGAAGGGACAAAAGTTTTTCTTAAATGAGAACAACCTGGCACTCTTCTCTACTTTAAGGCATTGTCTCCTCTGTGTTTGCATTTCTTTCTTTTTAAACTAAACAAATTCAAAATTAACAACTCTTCTGGTAATCTGAGCCAGATTCCAAAAAATGTTGCATAAAAAAACCCGGTGGCAGCATTTAGTCTATTACAAGCAGTCTGCACACTCTCAAAACCCATTAAAACTCCTTTATTGACATTTTTTAGACCAGTATAATGACATAATTTGTACAACAGTATAGATAAACAGTGAGAATCCAGGCCTGCAGCTTCATGGTGGAAAGAAGATTCACATCTTGTCAATACTGGGCAAAACAGGCTGCAAATGAAGATGTAAAATCAGGTTCATGTTTAAAACATCTAAACTAATATTGCTCTGGGAAAGAAACAACACATTAAGAACAATGTGTGAATATCCTCTGACAGCGCTAAGTGCAGAATATTGTTTCAATAGTGTAGTTTGCTCATATATGTAAAATAAGTAGGATTCAACTGGCTAATAATTTATCTGGTGACTTCTCAATCTTGAACCAAAAATATCCTAGAATGTTTCCAGAGAAGCTGATATCAGGCATCTACAGCAACTGTAAAATCTGCCCTTTTTCTGCTTTATACTGGCTGACAGCTCATCATAGTCTTGGCTCTGCAAAAGACATACATAAGTGATTAATTTAAAGCACAGCAAGTAATGCCATTAACATCATGTGCCTATGCTTTCCCATATTCAAGGGCTTACATTTGCCCAGTGCCCTTTCAACACAGACATACCTCTTGGGAGGGGCTTTGAGCAAATCTTATTTCAAAGAACGAAGGAGAGGAAAGAAAAGGATTTTTCTTCATAAAGGAAATTTCCCTGCCAGCAGCATAAAGCAGGGCTGTCCTCAGAGGCTTGCAGGATCCCCTCTCTTGTCTGGCAGCGTCAGGGCACTGCCCAGCTACAATAGCCACCACTGACTCTCCAGTTGTTAGCCTTGAACACTCAGCAGTATGATCAAGAGGGTTGGAACTGCAACTGAATAAAAGTTCCCTGAACAATGTAAATGAATATACAGTTGTTTTTTGCCACGCTGCAAAAGAAACCTCTGTGTTTGAACCTTTTATCTTCCCTCGAAGAGTCCTGGCCTTGTTTTCCCGAAAACCCTCAGAGAAAGGCCCCAGGGCTGAGGCAGTGAGCATTCAATTGCTGCAGTCTTCCAGCAAGTACCATTAACCCTTTGGCTGCTAATTCCCCTCCGCTGAAAAAAAAATAGATGTCTGCTCAGCATTTATCTGCTATCCTGATGTCCTTGAAAGTTCAAGGTTCAACAGCAGCCGAGCACTTAAGCAAGCACTTACTGCAGTTTGGTGGTCAAAAGGATAAGAGCTATTACCTCCGAGGGCTCCTTGAGTGTTTTCAGCCCTGCTGCTGACTCACTGGCTATCCCCAGGCAGCTCCCTCCAACTTTGCTTCACAAGGTGCACTAATGTTGAATCTGTGAGGCTTACTTAACCAACTAGTGTGAAAAGCTTTGTATCTCTGAATAAGAGGAATCAATGTGAGGAAAAACACCTGATGTTACTGGATTTTCAACTGTAAACCCAACCAGCAAATTCTGGAGTGCAGCTATGCTGAACACACACATTCATCAGCAGGAAGCATTGATACTCTGGTCAGACAACAAGAGTGAAAATTTCTTATATCAATCTTGCAAAGAGTGTGCTCTGTTGCTGCAACAAAACAAAGCAAAACATGTTCACACAGCCTGATAAAGCTCCCCTTTATCCATGTGCTTACAAAGACAGTGGGCATAGGTATTTGGAAGTTAAATAGATTCGCAACACAGTGGTATAAAAAATGATATCACTCTTGGTGTTAAGTGGTAATTTCAGAATGTTGAAGAGAGGCTTTTAATGAGTTTACTGTTGGCTACCATAGAGAAGATGATAGGACTGGGATCCTGGATCATTAAATGCTTGGAATTATTATTCCTTTTAATATTGCAGCAGCCATAAGGGCCAACTCAGTCTCTGCTACAAAGGATCTTACAACTGAGTCTGTTTTTCCCAAAATTTGTTGCTCTTGTTTTTCTACTTTTGAGAACATCCAGCTATATTTCTGTTCTCTCAGACTCCATAAAAAGTTTTCAAGACTATATCTGGTGAGAAGATAATGTGGATGTTCAAGACACAGAATAGCCACCCACTGCATTGTATTATCTTCTGCAGCAAACCACCACAAAAGTAATTACTGTGGTAAAAATCCATCTCAGTGTTACTGAATGGTTATCAGATTCATCTAGCATAATTGTTAGAGACAGAAATCCCTTATGGTAAAAAAATAAATTGCCAGTGTACTCTGAAATATGCCTTCCCCCCATTCCCATTACTCTGGAAGAACTCTAAAGTATTAAACATGGGCACTAGACAAGCTGTACAAAGCAAAATGAAGTCTGAATTTCTGTTTAATGAGTCATCACATGCTCTCTTAGTAATTCTTTTATGCAAGAACTTCCTTAAAATGGGATCATTAATAACATGCTATTCAAATGCCTCAGATGAGTCTCAGGTTTCCACTATAAACACACTTGCTTGTGATTACCGTTTGAGTAACAGGATTTGAGTGTTAGTGCCCTGCTTATCCATTAACAGGTAACACTTAGGATTCAACCCCTGGCAAGCTGTCTTACAGCCTGACTTGCTTTGAACTAAGACTGCTAATGCAAGCAGTTTCACTCACACACATACAACAGTAACTCCCTAGCAAGCTGCCTCTGAAGTCTGACACTGGTCTGAAATTTTTAAGCCCAATACGTTGGTTTCTCTAAGATTGTTTTCACTGCTCAGGAGGTAAAAACAGACATGGTTTTGTAAGAAATTACACTCAGTGCAAGTGGTCTAGAGGTCTGGGACATGGAACAGGGCTACATAGAGGATTCTGTGTTCCTTAGGTCCAAAAACCAGTATTCATATTCTAAGAAATTACATTTTTAGACTATGGAGCCTTCAACATTATTGCGGCAGTTCTTCATAGTGCCTTAAACTGAAATAAAATTCTTTGCCTCTTAACATATCAGGAGTGAAAGAAATATATATCAGCTTCGGTGGCCAAGCCATAAACTGGTAAGGGGAAACATCAGAAGAAGAGTATGTTATGTTGCTTAGGAATACAGTGGATTGTTTCAGAGATAACAAACCAGCTTGATTCCACTTAGTATACAATATATTGGTTATTTCATGTTTTGCTAAAATAAACAATGCAAATTCTTCTGTATTAGTTGGCTATTTTTGATGCATTGTTGCCTAGCGTCTCATGAATTGTTGAATCAAAACGCTGTAGCATAAAAATCTCCAGGCAGATAGATCATCACTACAGAGCTTTAATCAGTTTACATCTCCTGTGGTCACATCAGGTGTTGGCTAAGACTTCAATTTCTGTTTTTTCCAACAATGACAAAACTGCTAACTCCTGCATGAAATATAGGTCATTTGGAGAGACAAATAACAGGTATAGAGATATATACTTACCTACATATATATTCAGGGAGGAAAAAAAAAAGGAAGAGGATCATAACGTATATATTCTTGTCTGGAAAATAAATGATGTTTGGATTTGCATGTACTGCTCTTGATTCCCATGAGGCAGTTATTAGAAGTTTTCTTCTCATATTTAGTCATGTTTGGAATTGTTTTCAGGATGTTTAGACTCTTTTCTTCAAGTTGTCACCAGCTCATTACCACAGAATTACATTTTACAAACAAGAGCTGGCTAGAGCCAACTTGGCTTGGCTACTGCTGCCTCAGGGAATTTCTAAAAAATTATAATTTCCCTGCCTTTGGAAATAGACAGGCATGGACCCAACTGCAGGCAATCTCACCTCTTTACTGCCTTTCAGAGCTGAAGCAAGCAGGTTTTGTTTTCTTGGAGGAATTCTGTTATTTGAAGAAAGAACATACATACAGAATATTTTTGCCCCCGAAACACAGTACATCTGAGCAGACATGAAATTTCATCTTAATCACTCTCAAAACACAGTGCTGTACAATGAGGTCCTCGCTGCATTCCCCTTGAAAGAATTATTGAAGCTGGGTGGAAGAAAAATTTCTTTCAATGCAGTGGTGAATCACACCATTGCAAGCAGTACTCAGTAGGACCCTGAGAATGTTCAAAGCAGCCCAAGTCCTTATCTTTTCCAAAAGAAGCGAAGGTGATCATGGCACCTACTGCAACTACATCCTTTTTCCTTAAGGGTCCCTGAGACTTTAACCTTGTTACATTCATGATTGGCCCATCTGCACCTTGCTTGACTACAATTTACCCACCACTAATCCTTACACACACACATAAATACACACACACATGCCTGCACTGTGATAATGTCATAATTAGCAATTGATCTTTTTGTCTAACAAAAATTATCTTGCTGCTGCCTTTGATCTTTCTGAAAGTGTCCCATCTCAGCTTCAGCTTCATAAACTGCCTTCAAAACTGCAGCCTCCACTTCCCTATGATTCTCCTTTTTGCAAAGGACTTGCAAAGATCTCCCCAGAGAAGAAAGTCCTAGCTTTATAGAAAATTAGAGGCAAACTTTAAGGGGTGGTCTGACCACATGATCGCTCAAAGGTCCAAATGATGTGCTTTTTCTTATAATTACGGTTAGACAGTAAGTGCTGTTTAGTGATAAATTAAGTCAGCACATCTGAAGTTGACTTGGCATGATAACAGGATATTAATCACTAAATAGCCATCATTTACCTTCAGTTAAAGCATAAATTTCAATTGTGAATAGATCAAGCCAAATATAAGCTTATTCCTAAAGCAACCTACAGGACAGACAGATTCTCAGGCAGTGAGAGCTTCCAAAGTTTAATTAAATTCAGAGCTACATCAATTAACGCTAGCTGAGATCTGAGTCCAAAGGATCATCTGTGGAGTAAATCAACACAAGTTACCTTAATATCAGTAAGAATATCCACATTGTTTGGTCTGAGTGAACAGGGCCATATTCTGATGCTTCTCCAAGGTGGAAATGTACAAGCAGCTTCTCTGAAGTCTGCAGAATAATTCCCTCACAATCATGCTCTAAGTGTAATTGGCTACCTACAGTTATAGGTAATATCAAGTTAATTCCAAGTTAGTAAGACCTCCTGCAAGAGAAAGTCAAAGAAGGTAAGCCTTCACTCAGATTACACAAACAAAACCAATGCACCCAGCAACATCGAGTGTTCAGTCTTCAAATGGACCTCTAGGCCAAGCTTGTGAAAACCAGAAAAGAACAACTGTCCTCTTGAATAATCTTCAAAGCTCAATGCAAAATTCCATGCTTGGTGGAAAATTCTTGAAAAATATAGTAACTATTACGAATAAAAAATGAAAATGTTTTAGAAGCTTTCTAGTGAGGTATATTTGCTATTTCCTTGCTCATGCTCATCCTCATTCTTTTGGGAATGATTTCAGACAGCATAGTGCCTGTGAAAGCAAGAAATCCTACTTTTCAATCTTTGCTGTCATTTTCTCATAAGATTTTGGTCAGAAAATGAGACTAAGATTTCACAAAAATGCTTGCAACATTTTTGTCATGGTCTCATAACAGATAAAAGTGTGTCAGAAACTTTGAAAAACATTAAGAATGTGCCTCTATGCTGTCAAGAGCATCCCCCTTCTTGATGAGCCAAGACATGTACTACTCCCACATTCACACTTCTGCCAAAAGCTCTGCAACCTTTTCCCGTGGGAAGTCTTAAACCTTGAGCTGGGAGATTTTCCCTCTGCATTAGGTAGAGCACATCCTTTTACCACGATAACAGAAGTGCTACTTATCTTGGAAACAGGCTGATCATTTGAGCACTACATCATCTGAGTACTTTTAGATGTTCAGCAGCTGAAGTGTCCTATTGTGGATCATTCCCTTGCAGAACAAATGTTGCTGTCTGAGACTGTTCCAAACATTTGTTTGGCACACAAGCATTCCCTCTCCTTTTGAATCAGTATTAAAAGCACTGTCAGCTCATTAATGGATTTTTTTTTTACTTTTCTTTTGGCAGAAATGAAACTATCACTGAAGGAAATATCTTGTAAACATTGAAACAACCACAACAGCATTCCATGCGCACACGCTGGAAAACAAAACCAAAATAAAAGCAGCTTTTTGCAATGAAACATGTCTTTCCTGAATCAGCAAAGACTCCTGTGACCTTGCAGCCGTTCTTTGGAATAGCCACTGAAAGCTGCGTGAATCAATTAACAAAATAAAAGAACTGTAGTGCAGAGGACATATCTTCCAATGTTAAAGGAGAGCCACTGCTCTGAAAACACCAAGAACTGAAATCTTATCCATAGATTGACTTGTATATAAATGTCACCATGCCTGCTTCAAAGGCCACATTTCCGAGAGGACTCAGCTTCCCTTAGAGAAATTCAGTAAAGATCAGAGTTTTAAAGGCCTGAGGAAACTGGATTTTCAGTAGAGCTTATTCCAGAAGGCGACCATTGATACTTAGATAAGACACGGGTAACACAAAAAGTTTATACATAAAAAAAGTCCTTCTGATAGATAGCATGATGAGCATTCTATGTAGAAACATAAGAATGTGCTTGTCTTTAGTCTCCTCCTCATCTTTTCCCCATTTAAATTGTTTTATTCTGAGAAACTAAAAGCATTTAAATTCAGCTTGATGTACTCTAGGTATGAAAGGAAATAGACTTTATCTGAACTCCATAGGCTCTAAATAGGCACTCTCTGTAAATAATTCTGTACCTTTCCTTCCATTACTGGTTATCTTTGACTGTTATTTTTTTCTTTCCTAGGTATTTTGATGAAAGATGTGCTATAAATATACGTGTGTTTTTCCAGAACATGTCTGATTTGGATGAAACATTAAAAAATCATTTAAAATCCTAGCCACTGAAATAAACTACCAGGAAAAGGCCTTTCTCAAGTACATTTCACTTTAAAGCACCTAGTCCTCACACAACAAGGCAGGGGAAATAAGAAGTTGAAACTGGTCCAGCCTTCAAAAGATCAATATGACTTGCTACCTCATATCTGTGTCTTTTGGGTATGGCTAAAAACTGAATTGCCTTATTTAGATGATATTTACATGTATGTACAAGAACAGGGAATGGAACATGCTTTTCAAATTTAGACTCTGTGCTTTGGAAAATAATGTGTTAAGATTAGTGTTTTGTTAACACCAGAAAATCAAATAATTTTTTAGATCCATGCAAAATCAGACATTTGACTGCAAAAGTATAAAACTTGAATAAAATACAGTTTGTGTTCTTTTGATTCACTGTCTAAGGTTGGTTTGTACTTCCAGGCTTGTAAGAAAGGCTAGATAAAAATTCTTTTAACAAGAAGTCAGGTGCTTGTTTAAAAGTAACAATAGTTTGGGGAGATAAGGTAGGTAGATAGATAGACAGGTAGATAGATACACAAATATAGAGAGGTGCTGTGACTTAGAATGAAAATCTCTGAAATGCCTTAGCCTCAGGTGCTCTCAGTCTCATGACAGATTTGTGATATGGACTTTGCCATCAATCAAGAAGAAAACTGGATCTAGAACTGCCATGCAATGTATGGGATAGTTTCTCCTAAGGTGCAAGGTTTATGTAAGATAACCATCTGTCTCACTCATGCTTATAACAGTTTGGGCAAAATAACTGTGCCCCTCTTTCTGTCTCATAGCTGTCAATATCCGCTGAGCAGCCAATGATTCAGACACGCTGAGTAATTATCTAGACCAGACCAAATTCTATGCATCTTACTTATCAAAGATCACAGGAAATCTGGAGCTTGTTCTGATGTCCTCACAAGAGTGCCTGCAACAACAAATGAGCCTGCAATGCATTTGCAAGAAATTAAATCACTGAAAGGAACAAGTCTTCCTGGTTTCATATACACATTTTGTGAAGCTTTGACTCTCTTTTTGGACCATATTACCTTGTGACTTCAATATTGTATAAGAATATTCATTAACTCCTGGTGCAATTAGTCCAGAAAGAGGCTAAAGGGAATATGTCCCCTCCCCTCTATATTTAATGTACCCATTTAGCAATTCAGTTGCCAAAATTTTGTAGAGATGCTTGAAGGCATTGTTAAGCTTTTAGTTTTACACTGGGAATTGGACAGGCAATAAACACCCCAATACAGGCATAAAATATTATTTGGGAAAAGCATGGCATCCCTGATGTAGGTCAATTATTAATGAGCTTGGTTATGAATTAGTGCGTTTCAGTTGCAGAAAACAGTGACACAGTCTAGAATACCCTGGAACACTTGAATAACTAGTCCCATTTCCAGCAGAACAGGGAAAGTTTTGGTTACAGCCCACATTACTTCCTAGACCTTAACATGACAAGGAAAATATTACTTTTATTGAAGTCTTTCAACTAAGGGAAGGGATAAGACTTCATATTACAAAGTCTTAGAGAGCTGTGTCTCACAGCAGACCTCAGTATAAGTCTGGAGAACTGATGGTCTCTATTCTTGCTAGTTTCCCAAGATCTCTGTTGTTCCATAGTGTGATATCTGTCTTAATTTTTTTGCCAGTGTCAGCAGGTTTCAGTCTCCCAGTTCTGAGGGAAGCAGTTCAGGATGTATATTTGTTCAGGTTTGCTTCATTTCACAATATTGCTGTCTCTCTCTGATCTAATACATTTAGGAATTTGTAGAATCATAGAATCAAAGAATCATGGAATAGTATGTGTTGAAAGGGACCTTCAAAGGTCTTCTAGTCCAACCCCCTGCAATGAGCAGGGGCGTCTTCAACTAGACGTTATGTCATATCCACTGTCGTATTTATCTGAGTACTTTTCTGCTGTACTGGAAAAGTTTTAATTTCCACAGAAACCAGCCCTGGAAGGAAATTTTCCAGAATTTTACTGGGGAAGGAAACCTTGAAAGCATTTTTCCATACAAAACAGATTTCAAAGAACTGTCAGTATCTAATCTAGTGAACACTACAACTATTGCTTCATCCCTCCTTATTTCAGAATGACCTCCTAAACCATTATTATCAGTACAGGTTATGTCCAGTCACAAAGCCTACATTTTTCCATTTGAAATACTATGAGAAATAATCATGTCATGACATTAGAAAATATGTTTTCCCTGAAGAAAAGATGACCGAAATTCCATGAAGTCAAAAGAAAACTAAAATTTCCTCTCTAACTTCACCTATGTTTTCAATGTGCCTTAGAAAAGTAAGTGTTAGCAAACTTGAATACCCGAGTTTGAAAAAGGGGATATTTGAGCCACTGGAAAATGAGCAACACAAGAAAAAAGCATCTCTCATTTGAGTCTGAAATGGTACATGTCAAATTATAATGGAGTAGGAATAGGAGCAGACCTTTCCAGCTTTAACAATATTTAGTTAATTTATACTTTTCTCGGGTGGTTTACATAAATAAATACACAGTGACTTGCACACAAAAAGGTTGTATGGTCACATGTCAGCAACTTTGGAGGCTGATGAAGGTCTCACATATCACTTGGATATCATCATAGAGCTGGTAAAAGGAACAAGGAAATATCCACATTCATCTGTTCCTTTTCTTTTCCAGGCCAAATCATAATGAATCATCGCCATCTCTTTATCAACCTTGTATCTGTCACTGTCTTGAAAGGGCAGGGGGAGAACTGCAGCAGAAGAGACATAGCAGTCAGCTGCATCCTCATACAGGTAACTCAGGAGAACTGCTGACATCCCCCAGATTGACAGCTGCCTACACAGGGCATTACATCACTGCACTACGCGCTCATTAACCAGGTGCTGTCAGGAGCGAGAAGCTAAGAGAAAGGAAGGTATAAATCATGTTTACAAACCACATGTGTGATGTCTTTCAGTCCATTTGTGGTCTTTCAGTGGCTCTATTTAATATTCTGTACATCTGCTTGGGGTTATGTTATTTTTTTTTGGTTTGGGCTTGTCTTTTTTTTTTTTTTTTTATCTTCCATGGTGTTTCCAATCATATCAGCTACAGAATTGCTTACATTGAGGTATCCATAAATTATACTGCAGCCTAGGAGTTTCTAGTGTGTGAACAAAAGGCACAAATGCAAATGCAAGATGTTTAATTCACTGTTTATGTGTGATGTTACCCAGGTGCCAGTGACATCCTTCTGACCAGCGGAGAGGCACAAGGGACCAACCCAACATACATTTTTAATGTGATCAGCTGTGACAGCACATACACAGAGCAGACCTTGCGGCCTTAAAGCCATCCTTTTGGAACACTTCTAGGGGCCCAGAAGAAATGGTTTAATTAATCTTCTTTTTTTCAGGATTGCGGCTTTTTTTTTTTTTTAATATAAATTATGTACACTGAAAACCTGCCAATTATAGCAAATTAAGGGACTTGGCAAGTGCATCCCTTGGAGACAGATGGTAAATAACATTCAGATTCTGAGTTGAAATAGGGCTAGTGATTAACTGGTACAGGATAGAAAAGCAGTCCAAATAAATGAAATAAAAGGGTTTGATATGAATGCAAGTACCTTAGGTTCCTTTTTTGTGTGTGTGATAATAATGGCACCAAAAATATTGATGATTCATAATTAATATGCTGCAACCTCTGAGTGGCAGCAGGATTCCAGATCTTTAGCGCTATTTTAAAAAACAGTGCCAGTTGTTTATTTTGCTTTCACGAGACTGCAAACAACTGTCATTTCATCCTCTCTGGAGGATCTGCCAGTTAAAAAGACAAGAGTGCAGCCTCACAACAAAGAGGAAGTGCCCCTGTGAGTTGCAGAGGACCACAGGCAAAATTTCAGAGGAAATGGGTCCTCCTGAGGTGTAGGCTTATATGATATAAGAGTAGAGGTACCTGAGGAGAGTGCATTTGTTTCCAACTTGAGCTGCAAATGAAACAGGAGTTACGACCTCAACCTCATCACCCACTGACCATTTCTCCGTTTCAAAAATTCACTGCACCTACTGTTCAGAATAAACCTGCAGTCCCTGGCACAGCAGATGTGGTGCTGATCAGAAACACACTGGCAGAGCTGCAAGGGGCTGGGAAGATCTCACAGTACCTGTGTGAGCTCTGTCTGGGAACAATGATTATTGCTAACCTGTCAGTTTCAGCAGCACTAAAATACACCAAATCTAATTTGGCTTAAAAATGCAAAAGCACAGAGAGATATTTTTAAGAATCCAGCCAGAGATAAAAAAAAAATGACAAAGTCAAGAGTGTGTTAGTCATTTAATTCGTACTCTGCTTAGGATACTAAATTCAGGAAATGACTCAATCATGCACACAATTACAGCTATTTTCAGACCATAAATGATGCAGTACGCCAATGCTGATGCAAAAACATACCACAATTAGTTTCTGCAAATGCTCTTGCAATAAGGCATCATTTCCAAGGGAGCATTCAACCTAATTATGGCAACAGCATGCCTCAGGGCACGCCTTTCTGTATGATTTCATTATTATTTGTAGGGTGACCTGACAATGACGCCACCAGAGTGCTGCTTCACCTTGCATGCTCCCAAGCACATGATAAGAAGGTTAATTGCTTTGATATGTGTTTAAAGGGTCCATTTTTCTTTAGATGTTAGAAGTACACAAAGCAATCTAGTTACCGCACTTTTCAAAGTAATACTTACACTCAGGATGAATTAACATGGAACAATGTTTACATATGACTGAGAAATTGGAGACAACAGTAGATGATGGAATTTTTTCTAAGAATTGGATTATCTATTCAAGAAAATTTGACATGTCAGTTAGCGACTTTTCTTACAAACAAGTGGCCAGAGCTTTAAAGAAAACACATAAACAATAAAGCCACAAGAAAAATATCTATTCAACTTGTTCAGATTTATAAAAAAATCAAAATCCAGAAAAATTCACAGTAAACTTTAAGATTAAAATCTTGGCTCTGAGGAAGTGCCAGAGCTCCTGTTAGATGCATTAAGACTAGGATGACAGGAAGAATCTGCATCTTTATCTCAGCTGCCATGCTGAAATTAAGTGTAACCCACTGCTAACAAGAGGAATCTCAGACTCTTCATAAATCCCTCCAATACTCACTCAAATGCAATAAGCCAGAGCTATAGGAGCCAGATTTTTAAATGAGGGACTCCAGTTTTCCCTTAAGAATTATTTCATTCATAGCCTTGAATACTTTTTCCTTCTTAGTTCTCAATCCAGGCTGCAATA
Organism: Pezoporus wallicus; assembly: GCF_028554395.1. Lineage (NCBI taxonomy): Eukaryota > Metazoa > Chordata > Aves > Psittaciformes > Psittacidae > Pezoporus > Pezoporus wallicus. Next base: position 6,057,510 of record NW_026635157.1, read on the forward strand.
TGTCAGTGATATCAGATTTTCCTTATGCTGGAAAATAAATTGAGCTCAGGCAGATTATCACATTACATAGCAACATCAGACTGATTAATATTTTTCATGTATTTACAAAAATTCTGAAAGTTTAAATTATATTTTTTAGACTTTATTTTTAAAGTTCTGCATTTCTGATTGCATACACTCAAGGTCTTTCCAATTACAAAAGATACCTTGCTAGCAAAGTATAAGTCACAGAAACTTGAAAGCACTGACTCAACTAAGAATTACATTTGAGTCAGATCTGTGAATATTGCCATGAAATTTCAAGGAACACACGGGAAATCTCAAATTTCTCTGATACGTCTCAATTACATGAAAAACTTGGCAATTGCAAATTTCTGATTCTAGCATGCCATTATATCAACACATCTTATATATTCAGACTAGTTTCACTTAGTACTTCCCACATGTGACAAAAGGAAAGGCCTAAATATTTGTGCAGTGTGAACAAGTCTATCCCGCAGAAATTTCCAGTCTCTAACATGCAATATTATATCCCTTCAAATTCTACTCTCTTTTTACCCTTTTGATCAAATGATGTTTAAGGGAAAAGTAGGCTTTGAGATGTAGTTCAAAGAGATCAGCAGAATGAGGAAAGCTAAAGATAATCTGAACAATAATAATATTCCTAAAATTTCCACAGGGCAACATTAAGGTAATTTTAAATATTGTATAGCCTTTTCTTTATGCATGGGTAAGATCGCTAAGAAATCCTGTTAACTGATTTTTTTTTTTTTTTTTTGGTTGGTTGGGATCTTTTTGCTTCTTAAAGGAAAATATTTTATGAGATCAGAAAAATAAGACATGGGACCATTAAAGGCAGGGTGGAGGTGGAGGGTGTTCTTCCGAGGGAGAAAACAAGATTATATTTGCTGGTTAAAGGCCAGAACAAGAATTCTGGAATAATAAGAACAGCTTTGTTTATTCTGTTGTGTTTGGTGTGGTTTTATATATATATATATATATATCTTTGGTTGTTTGGTCAAGAACTGAGCAAACACTGCAAAGCAACAGTTCACAAACTTTTTTTAGTTCTGAACAGCTGTTTGTTTTAACTATGTTCATGTGCCTTTTTCATTATTTTACAGGAATTTTTTTTTTTTCCATGTGTATGACTGCCTGGAGAATGGCTGCTCTCCACATGAATGCCAGTGCTCTGTTGAACAAAAGGCTAAAAGGCATGACTTTTCCAGGCTAAAAGGTAGGGCTTATCTGGTAAAGGGCAGGAAGTCTATTGTGTGACTTAAGCAACCAGTCACAAATTAGAGAGAAATAAGTAAATCAGGTAAAATACATTTGTATTTGTTGCATGGCAAACATTTTTTATTAAAACTTGCAGTATTAGACATTTGACATTGGCTAAGAACATTTTTTGAATTCCAGGAAGGGTAAAACTCAACAATTTAATCTTCCCAACACATTCTTGGTCCCTTCCTAATTAATATTTAAAGACATATAAGCTGGAAAACATAATACTGCTAAAGCTGTATTTTACTAGCTTTTTAATTTGATTATTTGAGTAATAACACTGCTATCATCATATCAGAGTTTCACTGTGCTTGCTTCTCTCCTTGATCACCAGCTAAAGATGGCCACTGCCCTGAATAACTGGTAGTTCAACAGGAAGATAAAGGAAAACAGCTGGCTTCGAACAGCAGATGGGTGGATCACATGGTAATAGTGAGAGCATAATTAACACAAGCATCATCAGTCACAGCACACCAGCTGCCAGCAAACCTGCACACACCGCTTTTGTGTTGTTTTGGCTTCTTCTTCAGAAAAAAATCCCTCTTTAAACAAAGTTGAGATCTCAAGGCGGCTTTTTCTGCTTAACTCGGGACTCTTGCCGAGTAGCTCTCCAGCTGTGTGAACCCTGGCCCTGCCACAGCATTATGTAAACTATTGATGAGCTCTCTGAAAAGATACAAATCTCAGCCAGGTCTGATGATTCCCCTGAGCTGTGAGAATTAGATTAAAGCAGGAAGCCAAACACACCAAAGGGGAAAAAATATGAGACTATGATTCCTTTGAGAGAATAATGGAAGGAACTGTATCACAGCAGTGCAGAAAACAATTTCACAAGGCGTAAATGAATGCAGGAAAGAAATCCTATAGCACTGCTTTTGTGTTTGGACATACGTGTTGCCTCTTGACTCAGATTTTAAGTGGTTCCTTTAAAAGTAATTTAAGAGTTTCATTAAGGATCTAGATGGTCCTTTTATGCACATTGTCATCTAAAGGTCAGGGACCTGGAATGTTCCTCAGACGTACAAGTCAAGTGAGTTCTCCAGTCATATCTTGATCCCTGCTGGAATGAAACCTAATTACACTCTATTCGGCTTCTCCACTGTATCACTGCTATCCTTGAGAAAGAAACCTGAGCATTGTGGCCTTAAGAGCTTAACATGGTATGGTCCTGGCCATATGCCTGGATGATGAGAGGAACAGGATTCAGCAGGGCACACTGCAGCACATGCTTAACACACAATTCCGCTATACCCATAAGGTTCCCTGTGACATATGTGGCTGGACTTCTACCAGGAACAGATGATAACAACCTATTTTGATGCAATGTGTTAGCATGTTGGTTTCTTACTATTGCATTAATTCTCCTCCTCCCTCTCTGTCTCACCCAACTGCATGTGTGTGCATACATTGTATACCTACCGCAACCAGATCAAGAAGTACTGTGGTAGTACCAAGCCAACACTTGTGGAGTATGACATAATGTAATTGAAGCAATTCCACTCTACTGAAGAATTAACCATATTGCTGAAAATAATAAACAAATTCAAAGCTTCTCAGATCTTAAAAAAAAATATATTCTTCTGCTTCTGTTTTCACACATTTATTTGTCTTCCCTATTTACCAGAGTATTTTAAAGAGATGTGTCAAAATATCATAAGATGGGCTATTTTAGTATCAGTCAAAATGGAAATGAGAACTTTCAGTTGCTTATCAAACATACTATAATTAACACTCACATGTTTGTGAAGTTCACTTCTCGCTTATCTAACAAACAGAACAACTGTGAAATAAATATTAATAAAATACTACTGAAACTAAAAAAATGATTGAGAGTTTTTCTACAACTTGTTTCTGTGTTAAAAACTATTTGGCTAAAGTAACAGTTGTTACTTTAGTAACAGGAACAAGTCAAGTGCTGTAAATTTTTTACATGGAAAAATGTTGAAAGTACTCTGAAGATGTTAATTATTTATTATTTCTTTTTTTAATTACCACAAAAAGAAAATAACTCTTCAGTTACAATCTACTTCTTACTTTGGAATGCTTGATTTTTATTTGTAACAGTGATCAAAAATCAAACACTTCATGATTAACTAAATGATATGTTTCAAGTTTTTTAATGGTTTATTAGAACATGACAAATGTTTCCTTCTTAGCTTTAACTAAGATTTTCCAATACTGGTAGAAGGCTGTTGATAGTCATTGCTAAAGGTGTGTTAAAGTGAAGAAAAATAAATAGATTATAAATTTATAAACCAAATGAGCAAGGATATATTCTGGAACAAAAATAAATTTTCACTTACTGGATTAATTTTCACTAGGAAGTGATCTGTCCTATTCACTTCATTTCCAGTATGAATGGTTTAAGCCATGATATTTCAAGAGCTAGCCAAAATTACAGTCTACAAAGTTTTAAATTAGGTTCCCAACATTTCTGTAAAGCAGGTTTTCAATTGCTAGCATACAAGGAACAGAATAATTTATAAATTAGTGCCCAAAAGCATGTGACACTGTGTTCTTGATTAATATGTTCTTTGTAGTTTTAGAGGGGATATTCTGACTGAAGATGTTGATACAGTTACTCATTAATTAGTCACTTATCCATGCTTTTATGATTTAACATTTGAATGAATCAACACTTAGGCAAGAGCTATTACTCATTTTTTCTAATAGATGTAGTGAAATATAAAAAATTAAGGGAAGTGATCATGGTCACACACAGAAAGACCAATAAAAGGAGTCCATCTTGAACAATCAGTGGATCAAATATGCTGAACAGTTGTACACCCCAGTGAAAGAAATCAGTCATAACTGCACAGAAGCTTTGAAATCATATTTCCGGTCTTAAGCATAAATGCCAGTTTTCTAACTATGCTTTAAATCAGGATTTTTTTCACTATTTGTCTCTACCAAAGAACTTCAAGGAAGGTCGGAACAATCAGTCTCAAGGAACAAACTTTTATTGACAGAAAAAGAACAAAATTTTCCTTTAGGAGTATTTTCCTATTTCCCCTTCCCCAGCCCAACTGACTACAAACACCGCAAAAATAGTTTTGTTTTTAAAGTAAACTGGCATTTACTTTTTCAAATATGTTCATTTACAAGTGTCAAATTTAATCTCCTGGTATTATACACATACTTTTGGGTGATAGTCTCTATCGTCCTTTTTGTAAATGAAATTCAGTTTGCATACTTTAAATTTTCTTTCTAAAACACTTGGTTTGTGTTAGTTTTGAGCTGACTGAAAGACTACTTCTTACAACAAATTAAGACAGCAGCTTTTCAGAAATACCTCTATCTATCACAGAGAAAAGATCTTCCTGGGCTACAAGGATAACCAGACTATGTTGGATACAATGTTTAATGGTATATTAGCTGAGCTGTGTACTTTACTACATCACCTTGCAAAAACATCGTGGTACACAGTTCAGGTTGTGACAAATATCTGAAGTGTATCTAAAAACCAGTTAATATACCACACCATTTTTGTACAGATTACGATGTCCTATGGAAACACATACTCTGTTGCATCATTTGGGAAATAGAAGACAGTACTAGAACACTAATTTTCTTCCATTAATATAGCTAATACTGCAACAGTATGAAATCATGCTTAGAACCAGCTGTGGGGCAAACAGTCACATTTCTGATTTCCTGCCTAAGGAGGAGACTTCAGACTAAGTTAAGTAGCATTAAAAGCCTTATGTTGTTGTGTAAAAGGAAACAGGAGCCTGCAATACAGCCTTTCCCAGGCATCCAATCTTAATTTTAATGCTTATTGTACTTGTGACTAGTATGTCACTTGCAAATGCAGATGTTTGTTTCTTCATTACTACATGTGAATATCACATATATTCTGTAATACCATGTTATGAAAAGACTTGCATTAAGTTCACTTGAAATATTTCACCTTTATTCAAACTGATTATATTATGAATACCGGTTATATAGTAGCTTGTCACCATTGTGTAATTTCAAAGGGCTGGGTGCAAATCTGTCAAGAGGGAGTAAACATGTTCTTTCCCAGGATTTTTTTTTTCAATTGTCCATACTCTGTGAAGTATAGATCATGTAACAACCACAAATTACTTCTCTGAAACATTTTTAATAAGACATAATGATAAATTCTGTTTCTGGTATAGAAGAGGAAACATAAATTTGTCAAAGTAAGAAATTGCAACCTCCTTTTACCATAGGCAGACTTTCAAAGAGCACTCCTAAGGCTTTGTAGATATTGCAGAGTTAAAAAGCACTGTAGGTATTGATATACAGTACTGCCCAATAAGGCAGTCCAATACTCATATAGGAAGCTTGGTACTCCAGAAGCCTATTTGACTGCTTTTTCAATGACATTAAATAATAGCAAAGAAAACATCATTCTAACCCTGACTGGGATCTAAAACCACTCAGCAATCTGCAGAGCTGTATGAACTTGCATTTCGCAATGTTTTCAGTAGCACATTCTGAAAGTAAGAGCCATATATTCGGGGGGGGGGGGGGGGGGGGCAAAGTAGCTGATTTTTTTTCTTCAAGTTCACAGCAAGCTAAGAGGAAGCCTTTTACTTTGGTTGATGCTTCAACTCAGTCCCAGTCGTTTCCTCATTGTCTTTCACTGTTTCCCCACATTAACATTCAGTATGACACTAGCCTATTAATAGATTGTATAAGCATGCACTGCAGACATATTCACCAGCACAGTTGCACATATGGCTGTCACTCCATGTTCTGCACTGAAGGATGGGTCCTTGCAGAAAACATTTCTGCCCTCAGACTTCCACTAGCCAGTTTGACATCTTCCCCAAACCACAGACCCTTGCTGGCACCTCCAGGGGCATGCTTGGTCCTATGTGCATGCTGGCTCCATGAATATTTAACAGAGAAATTGAGAAAAGACTTGCTAGTGATCCATCTGCTAAGCTGCTGGAGCTATACCAGGGACCCATGAATTGGCTGCAGACTTCTTCCATAATAATGCCAAGGTTCAACACAGAATTTAAGGCATTCAGTTGATCCACTGCCCAAAGCTGACTACTGGCAAGAAGGGTGGCCACAGTGCATAGCTGGTGACAGCAGATTTACTGCAAAATGGAGCCAAAACTATCATCTCTGAAATAATCAGCTGTGACTAATAATAAATAGTAATCTAACACTATCATTTTTTTTAGGATAAATTTGGGATGTTTCTACCCTATTTAAAGCAGCTAAGGCATACTTTTTCCTACCTGATTTAGGAAACATTGGTCTTATGTTAGCATGCTAAATAATGTCCCTTGGACTTTTTGGCTTCCAGAACTCACTTCCTCACCTAATACTGCATAATAATAAATGTATTTTGGAAAGAGAGAATGGGATATGAGAGAGAATAGCTCAGCAGATCAGTTCCTTATGCCATCCCTTGCCACCTAATGAAATATGTTTGTTTCTTTGGGAACAACATGGTGATTTCTAATAAATCATTGATGGCTCATAAAAAAATTGAGTCAGTCTCCTGCAGTGTGTACCACTCCTGTGTTAACATGAAAACTGTAGGACAAAACATAAGTTTTCTCCCTCTATTCTTTCTTTCAGAAATTTTAGGGTTTGGTTTTGTCCTTTAAAATTTAAATTATCTTGTGTTTTAAAAGTCAAGTAAGTCACATTATGACTTTTCAAACAAGTTCAACTATTTTGAAAGAAAGTTTAGAAGAGAACATTTGGTTGTTTTTCTCAGCATGAAGCAACAGTTTTGATTTTAGGTTGGATCTGCCTGCATTTTACTTTTTCTCCTTGTCTCCTTTCAACTATCTCGCTCCATGGGAGTCATTCAAGGCTGGAAAAAGCCTCTAAAGTTTTGCTCCTTTAGAAATTCTTTAGCTTGCTTAAACACAATTCTTAACAAACGAAGTCAGTTGACACCATCTGAACTGGACGTCAGCAAATACAGGGGGAAGCTGTGTTCAAAATAATGGCCTCTAGTTATTCTTAATCTCTGCAAGACCAAAATATAACCCTGTCTACTAGGTTACAGAGCCGAAAAGACTTCTATGTCTCCACACTGACTGCAATTGACAGCATCATGAGAGCTATCTCAGTTGTTAAAACCATGTCTAAACACAGCAAAATGCCCAACTGCAATAAAGCTCCTAAGCACCATTAAAAAGACAGAGTAGTTAGTAAAACTAAGACTGTGGTTTGATGGCACCATAAATCTGTCTTGAGGCCTCCAATTTAATAGTGTAGCAATGTGAAGCACAGCCCTGCTCTGGCTGAAACTCATGATTTTGCATTAAATTCACCCAGTTTTTTTCTAACAGGCTGTTTCCATGCAGGTATGTTTGCTCATCAACTCCATGCAAGAGTTTCTCTGGACTTCCCTCATTTAGTCTGGTCCTGCCTTTCCTGCTCTGTATCATCAAAGGACTCTGGATGTCACCAGCCTTCTCTAAACATGATCCCAGAGCTTCTATTTTGGCTGTATTTCCATTTTTGTTTGTCAGTGTGATTGAACCTTTCCTGACCATGGACTCCTGCACCAGCTCCAAGTAGTCAGAATTTTGGTACCCAGCAGCTGGCACAAACAATGCCTGAGTTTTTCCATTTCATGCCTTTACTTTTTTCTGTTTGGTGGCTTTGCCTTTCCTGAAGTTTTGACTTTTGGGATCTGAACAGGAGCTGTTGGCCTTACCAGAACTCTGGCAATGCACATTAGGATATGAACTGCCATTTGCTTCTGCACAGATGCTTCGTTATAGGCTCCAAAGTGACCTGGAACAAAACAGGTGAAGGATGGGCTCCACAAAAGATTACCAAAAAAAACTAAGGCAGGCACTGCATACAGCAGTCTTAACCATACCAGCTATGTGTTGATTGTTCTGCAACAATAATCAAACAAGGCCACTCTGCTTGTCATGTTTTGGTTAGTCTAGATTGCCAGTGGCCTACAAACATGGTTGGACAGGGATTTCTAATGCTTATTCCTCTGGGATGAGGCTTGTGAGGTGAACCAATACTCAGAGATCTTCCTGCTCAGAGGCACTGTGCTCTGCCAGCATCATTTGCTCCTTACACAGGGCCTGAGATCCTCATAACAGCTGGTAGTCCTTTCAACCACTTCCCGAATAGCCCCCTTAATGCCTAAAACAGTGCCCACAGAAATTTTATCTTCAGAGCCCTTAGTCAGCTACAGACATACCACCTGGGATTTCAGAAGGAGGTTTTAAGAAATTATTACCATGATCAACTCACTTTCTGAGCTACTTGTAAAGGAAGAAAACACAGTAAATCTCTGATATTGCCGGATGGTCAAAACCTGCAATGAGGTTTGTCCTAACAACCTGTTGAGCAAAGCTAATTACCAGGCAGATTCTGTAGAGTCTTATAAGTTTCTCCATCTGAGGAGCCAACATATAAACAGGATTTGCAAACCACATAAGACATTTAATGGTAAGAGGAACTGGAAATCAAGGTTGGAGTTAATATTGACAGTACACAGCTATTCCAATTACCGTTATGTAATGCTGTATAGCTTTGATCCCATGAAAAAATTTGGTGCTTGTAGCACTGAATTAGAGGACAATTAGGTATTTTTGGTTTTTGGGGTTTTTTTAATAAAATAAAAAAAGAATAAAATAAACATTTTAATAAAATAAAACAACTCTTGGGAAGAGATATTGTTGTTTATATCCTTATTTGAAAAGGAAGAGTTTATGCATCCACGTACAAAATGTTTAACATTTCTGCTGAAAATGAAAACAAGCAGCACAGTTTTGACCTGTACTGTAGAGCAGTGTGGAGGAATTTGATCGCTGTAATCTAAATATACCCTGCAAGCAGTCATTCCTGTGGGAGGGCTGCTTGCAACAGCAGCAACGATAAACAGGATGATGCACAACACATAACTTTTTGCTTCTTTAAAAACATTTTGTTCCTTTCATAGTGAAACCTGAAGTCTGTGTGTCCGTAATTCTCTCTTTTAGCACTTCCAGTTCCTTCCTTTTCCCCAAAATAGCATCTTTCACATACTGCTCTCTTCATTTCTCCTGCCGCACACAAAGCACATTATGCAGCTTATCTGGCTCAGAGCTATGCTGCACTGATCAGCTAGCCAGTACACATACTTCGACCACTTAGATGCCTCCTCTCAGAATACATAATAGACTAAGTTTTAGCAGAGTTTCTTCCCAGAAAAACATTCATCCTGGTTTCTACCTAAGCATTGGATGCCATATATCCTGGCTGAATTTTTTTCATCTTTCTTCTACGAGCGTTTTCTAAGTTGATGAACGGGTTTCACACCTTCTGGGCATGAAAGGTGCAGGCTGTTGGGAGGAAGAAGCTAAGGGGAAAGTGACAGAAGAAACAGACAACATGATTTGATAAGCTATGTCCTTTTCAGGAAAGACAGGCCAGCCAGGCGGGGTGGTGGGGTTGCTCTTTATGTGCGGGAGGAACTACAGTGCACCGAGTTCTGTCCAGGGACAGATGATGAGCGAGTTGAGAGTCTGTGGGTGAGAATTAAGGGGCAGGCTGGCAGGGGGGATACTGTTGTAGGTGTCTGTTACAGACCACCGGATCAGGGTGAGGAAGTTGACGAGGCCTTCTACAGGCAGCTGAGAGCGGCCTCACAGTCACAGGCCGTGGTCGTCGTGGGGGATTTTAACTTCCCTGATGTTTGCTGGAAGGACCACTCGGCAACCCAGCCGCAGTCCAGGAGGTTCCTCCAGTGTATGGATGATAACTTCCTCCTGCAAATGGTGGATGAGCCGACCAGGAGAGGAGCGCTGCTGGATCTCATCCTCACTAACAAGGAGGATCTGGTTGAAGCAGTAAGGGTTGAGGGCTGCCTTGGTTGCAGCGACCACGAGATGGTGGAGTTCAGGATCTTGTGTGGCAGGACTAGTAGAATACCAAGTAGAATTGCAACCCTGGACTTTAGCAGGGCAAACTTTGGCCTTTTCAAGCAATTGCTAGGGGAAATCCCATGGGCAGGGCTGCTTGAAGGTAAAGGGGCCCAAGCTAGGTGGTTGACATTCAAGGACTGCTTTTTCCGTGCTCAAGATCGGAGCATCCCGACACGTAGGAAGTCAAGGAAGAGGGCCAAGAGACCTGCGTGGCTAAATAGGGAATTGCTGGGTATGCTCAAGTGGAAGAGGAGAGTTTACAGGTCATGGAAGGAGGGGCTGGCCACTTGGGAGGAATATAAGGCTGCTGCTAGAGGATGTAGGAAGGCAGCTAGGAGGACTAAGGCATCCTTAGAATTAAACCTGGCAAGAAGGGTCAAGGACAGCAAAAAGAGCTTTTTTAAATACATGGCAGACAAAACTAACACCAGAGGCAATGTAGGCCCACTGATGAACGGGATGGGTGCCCTGGTGACAGAAGATACAGAGATGGCAGAGTTACTGAATGCCTTCTTTGTCTCTGTCTACTCTGCTGCGGGCAGTCCTGAAGAGCCCTGTACCCCTGAGACCTTAGATGAAGTCAGGTCGACGGAGCGGTTTGCCTTAGTCGATGAGGAATGGGTTAGAGACCAGTTGAGCAATCTGGACATCCATAAATCCATGGGTCCAGATGGGATGCACCCGCGGGTGCTGAGGGAACTGGCGGAAGTCATTGCTAGACCACTCTCCATCATCTTTACCAAGTCTTGGGAAACGGGAGAGGTGCCTGAGGACTGGAGGAAAGCAAATGTCACTCCAGTCTTCAAAAAGGGCAAGAAGGAGGACCCGGGTAACTACAGACCGGTCAGCCTCACCTCCATCCCTGGGAAAGTGATGGAACACCTTATCCTTGGTACCATCTTAAGGCATATCAAGGATAAGAAGGTTATGAGGGGCAGTCAACATGGCTTCACCAGGGGGAAATCATGTTTGACCAATCTCTTAGCCTTTTATGAGGAAATAACACGGTGGATGGATGATGGCAGAGCGGTGGATGTGGTCTACCTTGACTTCAGCAAAGCATTTGACACGGTCTCCCACAGCATCCTCACGGCTAAAATGAGGAAGTGTGGACTGGATGATCAGGTAGTGAGGTGGACTGCGAACTGGCTGAAGGAGAGAAGCCAGAGAGTTGTAGTCAATGGGGCTGAGTCTAGTTGGAGGCCTGTAACTAGTGGAGTGCCTCAAGGGTCAGTACTGGGACCGGTATTATTTAATATATTCATCAATGATTTAGATGAGGGAATTGAGTGTACTATCAGCAAGTTTGCTGATGACACTAAGCTGGGAGGAGTGGCTGATACGCCAGAAGGCTGTGCTGCCATCCAGCGAGACCTGGATAGGCTGGAGAGTTGGGCAGGGAGTAACTTGATGAAATATAACAAGGGAAAGTGTAGAGTCCTGCATCTGGGCAGGAACAACCCCAGGTTCCAGTATAGGTTGGGGAATGACCTGTTAGAGAGCAGTGTAGGGGAGAGGGACCTGGGGGTCCTAGTGGACGACAGGATGACCATGAGCCAACACTGTGCCCTTGTGGCTAAGAAGGCCAATGGCATCCTGGGGTGTATTAGAAGGGCGGTGGTTAGTAGGTCGAGAGAGGTCCTCCTTCCCCTCTACTCTGCCCTGGTGAGACCGCATCTGGAATATTGTGTCCAGTTCTGGGCCCCTCAGTTCAAGAAGGACAGGGACCTGCTGGAGAGAGTCCAGCGCAGGGCAACTGATGTAAGATGATTAAGGGAGTGGAGCATCTCCCTTATGAGGAAAGACTGAGGGAGCTGGGTCTCTATAGTTTGGAGAAGAGGAGACTGAGGGGTGACCTTATCAGTGTCTATAAATATATAAAGGGGGAGTGTCACGAGGACGGAGCCAGGCTCTACTCAGTGGCAAACAATGATAGGACAAGGGGTAATGGGTACAAACTGGAACACAAGAGGTTCCACTTAAACTTGAGAAGAAACTTCTTCTCAGTGAGGGTGACGGAACACTGGAACAGGCTGCCCAGGGAGGTTGTGGAGTCTCCTTCCCTGGAGACATTCAAAACCCGCCTGGACGCATTCCTGTGTAACATTATCTAGGTGTTCCTGCTCCGGCAGGGGGATTGGACTAGATGATCTTTCGAGGTCCCTTCCAATCTCTAACATACTGTGATACTGTGATACTGTGATACTCTACTCTTGTGACACCTCACTTGGAGTATTGTGTGCAGTTCTGGTGTCCTCAACACAAAAAGGACATGGAACTGTTGGAACAAGTCCACAGGAGGGCTACAAGGATGCTCAGGGGACTGGAGCACCTCCCGTATGAAGACAGGCTGAGGAAGTTGGGGCTGTTCAGCCTGGAGAAGAGAAGGCTGTGTGGAGACCTCATAGCAGCCTTCCAGTATCTGAAGGGGGCCTATAGGGATGCTGGGGAGGGACTCTTCATTAGGGACTGTAGTGACAGGACAAGTGGTAAAGGGTTAAAACTTAAACAGGGGAAGTTTAGATTGGATATAAGGAGGAAGTTCTTTCCTGTTAGGATAGTGAGGCACTGGAATGGGTTGCCCAAGGAAGTTGTGAATGCTCCATCCTTGGTGGTGTTCGAGGCCAGGCTGGACAGAGCCTTGGGTGGCATGGTTTAGTGTGAGGTGTGCCTGCCCATGGCAGAGGGGTTGGACCTAGATGATCTTAAGGTCCTTTCCAACCCTAACTATGCTATGATTCTATATTAGTTCTCATCAGCTTTCCATGGTGGCCATATAGACTTTGCAGCACCAGAAAGAAATATTTCCTTCCTGTTGCTGGTCTTCATTTGACATGGTCAAGGAAAAGGGCATGAAGAGAGTGAATACCCATGAGTGTAGGAAGGTGGGAAGTGGGTGATGGAAACTGAAATGCCAGTGTAATGTTCCATAAACTTTTAGAGCAGAAGATATGTCATTATTTATTTTGGCTTGTATTTTGCCACTACACCATCCCATCACTCCATTTCCCTCTCCATCCTTATTTCATTTTAATGACCAGTGCTAATTTTGGGCAGCCCTAAAGAAAATGTGCTGTATAAAAGCAGTAGGTGCTAACATGTGAAAATAAAACCAAACTAGAAACTATTTCAATAGCTGCCACTGCCTAATGATCAGAAGTCTTGCATTGATTTCTAAACCAGAAATTCTATGCTGTTTATTTACTTACTTGTATTTAAACAGAATCACATACTGCGAACATATTTGCAGATAGAGCTGAACCCTTTTCTACTCAAATTACTGCAGAGAAACAAGATTTATACGGTTTGATTGCAGATGTACACTAGCACTTCAGATTTCCTGCTTCTGTCAGAACTGCACTTCTGTGCATAAATGACTCAGTTTAGCTTTACTGTATACTATCACTACAAAGTGATATACTGTTGCCAGAGAGGCATACAAAGAGAATAGGCATCCTATGCAGCTTGGCATTCACTGGGGATTGCACTTGAGTATTTCTTATGTATGACTGCCTTTCTCCCTGCCTAAACTTTATAACCATTGCAGGAGGTCAGCTGAAGAAGCCAGATCAGAAAAGAACTACTGATGCTAATTGAGCTTGGGAAGAGCATTCTACACAAAACTCCTGCTATAAAAGACAGCATCAAACAAAAGAAACATCTGATTGGATGTAATTAAGGGAATATGAGCAAAAGAAGTGCCTAGCTGGAGATACTTTGATGATTTGGTTGAATCTGGAAGCAGGTTCCCCTAGCTTGAGCAGTATGCCTAATTTGACCAGAATGAGTGGAAATTCAACATGGGCTATACTGCGAACTGCAAAGCAAAGTAAGATTTCAGTCCTCAGTGTAGGCTATCCTCTTTTTTCACATTTTGTGTGCTTTCCTCATTCTTTTCTCTTTTCTCCAGTTCTGGAATTAAACTTCCCATAGCTTAGTAGGAACACATGAGCAACATCTGTAAAGTGGGAAAAACCCAGGACAACTCATCCCAGAGCTGGTGCCCTTCCTAGCTCAGTCAGCCTGCAGCCCTCCACAGTAAGATGTACATAGCAAGGGCACTGAAATGGCTATCTCCCATTCAGACCTGTATCTGAACACCCACATAACCTCTGTCTTCCTGAAACCCTGGCTCCACCATACCTTCCTGTTGTCACAGGTTGTGCCACAGGAGGTGTAGGCTCCATCAGATATCATTTGCAAGCGGGGAAGAAAGCAGAGCTGGCAGTCTGCGAGTCTGTGTGCTTGTGCTCTGCAAGAAACTTCTGGCTCTTATTTCTCTTATTAGGCTTCCCACTCAGAAGTGCAGCTAATGCGCACACCTGCCCTGTGATATAATTTTTACATGAGAAGAAAAATATCAAAAAAAAAAATTGAGATGAAAAAAAGTTATAAACCAGATTCACTGTAGGTGATTATGTAGTAAAATGAATATGCAATGGGAGACAGATTATATACAGATATTGATACAGATTTATTTTAATATTTTTTGTAGATAAAAAACAGAAATCACCTTCATGCTCCACTTCAGTCACTTAGGAAAATGTCCAAAGAAAGAGACATCTAATACAGTAAAGAAAATTACCAGAACTTTTCTGATAGATAGATTAAAATATCTGATATATGCCCTGCATTCTCTAAGGCTTCTGTGTAAATGCTGTGACATTCAGATCATGGACTGGATTCCACTATTCATGTATTTGTGTTCTGTTTCTTATTTTTACTGAGCTTGAATTAATCCTTTATCAGAAAAAATTATGACATACCTTGACACTGAAAGCAGAGTAGATGAAAGAAAGAGAAAAAAAAATATGAATATTGGGAAATAAGACCAAGCAAAAAGCATGTATTTTTGAAGTCTGCAATCGTGACCAAAATTTTTACTGGAAATGAAGGCATTCTATTAATACGATTCCCCATGACACTACAAAAAGAATCTTGCAATAGGACAATTCAGGTAAAGAAACTAACTTCAGATCCCTTCGGGAGCAAGTAAAGCTGTGAAAACACAACTGCAGTATAAAATCTGTTTATAAGCATTGAATTTTTTACAGGCTTCAGAATGATTCAAACTAGGAAAAAGAAAAAGTAAAATAATAAGTCCACAAAACTATGGACATTAGAAACCTTGAATATGATCAAATTAAAAGGTATCTGGGGTTTAATGCTAAATATATATCAAAATACTCATGAGAAACTATTGGCATTATCAATACTTTTCCATTTCAATAAATGTAATACATTTTAATCATTATGTGGGTTGTCTTGTTTATCAATACATTGGAAATCAAAATACTGTAACTAGTACATCTTACGATAGAATGCTAATTAAGAATATCATAAGCGTGTGTCACCAAGAAAATTTTGAAAGAAAAGTTGAGCTCTTTTCAATGGGTTCATGGGAACAACTTTGAATTTTTTAAAGATTTTGATGAATTAATTTGTTGCTCTGTTAATAACACCACAATTACAGGGAAAAAAAGTAGTAAGAATGAGTGATTCACTGGACTCATTCTATTGCAATGAACCATCCAATTCTAAGTATTTTTTGCTGTGTAGCATAGCAGTCTGCATTCTCAGTGTTTTAAAATAAGTATTTGGATACTATGTGTCATGGTTTAAGCCCAGCTGCCATGCAGCCCACTTGCTCACTCCCCCCCCCTTACTTCCCCCCCACCCTGCCACCCTCCCCCCGGCTCCCAGAGGGATGGGGAGGAGAATCAAAAGAATGTAACTCCCACGGGTTGAGAGAAGAACAGTCCAGTAACTAAGGTATAACACAAATCACTGCTGCTACCACCAATAATAACAATGATAAGAGAAATAACAAGGGAAGAGAATACAACCACTCACCACCCGCCGACCGATACCCAGCCTGACCGAGCTGTGATCAAGCCCTTCAGGGTAACTGCCCCCAATTCTACATCCTGGGCATGACATGCTGTGGTATGGAATACCTCTTTGGTTAGCTTGGGTCAGGTGTCCTGCCTCTGCTTCCTCCTGGCTTCCCCTCCTCCCCAGCAGAGCATGAGACTCACAAAGTCCTTGGTCAGAGTAAACATTACTAAGCAGCAACTGAAAACATAGGCGTTATCAGTGTTGTTCCCAGGCTGAAAGCACTGGACCAGCTACTAAGAAGGAGAAAAATGACTGCTACTGCTGAACCCAGGACACTGTGTAAGGTACCTCTTAACAAATATATTATTTTATTACCTTGCATTGGAGCATTACCACAAACTGAGCAGTCTTAGAAAGAATCTAATCATTACTCACCAAGCCTCAGAGGAGTCAGCAGAACTTTTATATTTCTTAACGTACACCCTGTTTGCAGCTTGCCCAGCACATGGCAAGAAAGAGGCTATGATCACCCCAGGTTGGTCACCATTATTGTTTCCACAGTGGTGGTCTGATCATGAAATCTGCTCAATAAAACACTGGCTGGCAAATGATGTTGCTGAGCTCCAGTTTCATTGCAATGCCCATTACCTTGAGAGCAAAGAAAAATCCCCTTTCTCTTGCGCAGAACAAGAACACCTAACTTGTCATAATTTAAGGACAGTCTCAGTGCTTGGTTTGTTGTTTTGTATAATCAAGGAGGAAGTAACTCCTGATCATTTGCCCTTTCATACCAGCAAGCCCTCATGAGTCTGTCTACTCTTTGCAAGTTTGTACTCACTGATCCTGGACCAGCCCTCCACAGAACATAGCTTTCAGAGCACTGTGTGCTTTGGGTGACATTTTCAGAAGCACAAGAGAAGCTTTTGTGTTGGGCTGTGTACATATCTGGAGGTCAAAACCAAACATAGCAAAGCAGTATGCCTCCCTGAATAGGTAAGTCCCAAACCCCATTATCAGATAAAGAGATCTTGGCTCTAAAGTGCTTAAGTCGCCTTTGAAAAAATATAATCAGGTGCTTTTGTAAAATGTAACTTGTTTGACCGCTTGGCTCCTGAAAGAGATCAGCTGCCTCATGCACACAGAATCTTCGACAGGCACAGTAGCATGCGGAAATTGCACGTTTAGCCAGCTGCCTCCTTCCTTCTGTATTTAAAGTACAATTTTCTTCAGGAAAGGGAAAAGATTAGGAGTCTGTATCTCACTTCATTTACCCTCAGACACAGAAATACAAGGCAGTATTTTGAGGAGCAGCATGAAAAAATCTATCACAAAAGATAAAAGATTATAATTTGAAAATCTGCCTCTTTCCTCAGAGAGGAGCTTTGTGAGGGAAGCTCTCTGCTGTTGAGAGAAAGCACACATGTATATGTAAATGTTGTATGTGACGCACTGCTTCCCTTCTAAACATAGAGCACGTTATCAGCACCACTGTACGTATCAGCAGCTGGGTGCCTGCTCAACACCATGTTTATCTAATGGACCATAATAGAGAGAGCCTGAGCACAACAGATAGTGAGATGTGTATGTTCTGAGCTAGTACAAGTCCTTTTTTTCTGTTCTCCAAATGGGAAAAGGAAGGGGTGAGGGCATTACACGAGACAGATCACACGGCTGTCCAGCAGCCACTGAACCATAGCATAAAGGCCTTGTTTAGATAAATAATGACTCCTTTACTTTATTCTTAGATGTGGAAGTCTCTAGAGCTGAAACATAATGTCCTACAACTGCTTTTGGCATCTGTTTGTCAGAGAGAGGATTGGGCCATTTATAAGGAGACCCATTTTCACAAAGGTCTGCTCTGTTGTAGAGAGAATTCATCTCTTCCCATCAATAGATACCATCCACTTACAAAGGGCAACAAGGCAATGAGCTAAAGGTTTCAACAGAGCGTTTTGGAAATGAACTAGGAAATCAAATCATGTGCCTTACTCAGGCCTCTTCTGAGCATCCTACAAAGTGTCCCAGGAAGAGTGCATTAAGCAAAAGAAAAACTCTCCTCAGCTGAAAAATTTGGATTGCAAGACTTTTTTCTGTTTTTGTTTTTTTTAACTTTATAATTGAGAACTCTTTTAGAATTTAACCTCGCAGTTTCCTGAGTTCTGGAAATTAGAATAATGAAGCTGACATACTTCCCATATACATCATGCAAAGGTTTAAGATCTCCTTATACACTCAGTATCTGAAGGCATATGATTCACAGAAGACCTCGCTAGTCATAAGACAACCACAGCAGTCTGAGAGGAGATATTTTCTCTCATTTCAGGAAGTGAACACAAGAAGGAAAGAGGAAAGTAAATAATGATGGTTTACTTCTGAATCCTATGTGAGTTTCTGCTGAGAAACTGCTTTGGAGGAGCACCTGCACTGTGAATAGTTTATTCATCAAATTATTCCTTTTTCCCTAGTTGTGAATTACCAGAAAATGGATCATGAACTCTATTAATCTATTATATATTTGACATTCACTGCTGTGCAAAAAGCACCTTAGTCTGTGCTTAGTTCATGACCTGATCATGACACATTTTACTAGTTATTCTGGAGAGCATGTAAGTGTTGAGTCCATCCAGGAAACACCAAACTCGAGCTTCACAACCAAGTGAAGCTCACTTCATCGTTTGACAAACACAAGTTCTCTCCATGGGCAAGGAAGGAGTGGGTCCTACTCATACACACCTTCAGATGATGTCAGGCAGGAAGAAAGAATGAGAGGGGACAGAGAGGCAGAGAGCGCCTCCTTCTGAAGTTAAAGCCAGGTGAAAACTTGCTGCCTGGAGGAGTCCTCTGGGAGACGGGAAAAAGCCCAGGGAGCATGAAAGCCCGGATATGTGGGGACATGTCCAAAGAGACAAGGGTCAGGTATGGTGACCTATTTTGAGCGTCTGGCTTTATTGCACTTCTGGGAACTCTATTACTGCAGAAAGGATGGAGGCAGAGTGCTTTAATTGACAGGCTAACACCGACAGGCTGCGATATTCAGGCGAGGCCTCTGCCTGGGCAGGAGAGGGAATGAATCTTTAAAGTGACTGCACGAGTGCTTCTGAATTTTTTGCCTTGCTTTTCATCTTTATAATGCTGTAAATTTTAGAATGAACTTTAAAGGGTAACAAGAAAGGAATTATTTGATATACCTGCTTCATGGATAGTTTAACTAAAGCTCAGGAAAGTGAAGAGGTTTACTCCCTGTGTGAGAGGAAAGAATGGCAAGAGCATAACAAAGTGAAGGGCATTCGGGAATGCTATTTCAAGTATTCTAGAAACAAAACCACATAGTGACACTAAGCCATTCAGGAAGCTATAATTATCTACTCTGTTTTGGAGAATACTTGTGACAAACCAGCCAGTGTTGCAAGTGGTGGCCTCAGATAAGAAAAGGAGTCTGTAAAATTCAAGCTTCAGCAGAAAACTTAGGATGAGTCACAACCAGGGTTAAAACTGAAACAAAAGCCCACATTGCATTAAGATCCTTCATTAAGATAAAAATACGCACACACATACACATACATACATACACACACACTCCTTATTGCCTCCTACCAAGAAGAGTTCAACCTTTTCCTGATGATTTTATATATATGCACCCTCTGGGGATACAGCTGACTGCTAGCAATCACCCTTGATACACCACCAGGTATTTCCTGAGGGGAAATGACAGCACTAATAGCTAGTGGCTGGTAAGCCTCCAGCTGACTGAGCCAGAAAAAAAAATCCTAGAAAAGAATTTAGAGGGGTTTTATAGGTGCAAAACTTTGCATCTCCCACTTCCATCTGCTTCTGGTTGCCAGGCTATAGAGCAGAAGTCTGTAACACATCACAGTGTGGCTCAGGTTCCACAGATAATCTCCACTATGGAGTGAACATGAGGGTGTGAAGGGCTCTGAGGATGCATTTCACAGCTGGTGAGGGGGAAGATTTTCGTTGAGAGAGAGCAAGCAACAGAATCCACAAACCTTCCCAGGGCTGCTTTCAAAAGCAGGTAAAGCTGTGCCTGTGCCACGTTCAGGTGCTGCCAACTTTGTCATGTCCTCATGGCACAGCATCCTCAGCACACGCTGTACACCTCGACACCCTGCTACACCCAGGAACCACCAGATAAGCTATGGCTGGCCATCCTGGTTAACTTCACTCCCTAGACTTGGCAGCAAGGGGCTAGTCCCATCTGAATTGGGATTCTCAGTGAAATCCAAGTTCAGCCAGGAATTTAAATTACACTGTTGATGGTCGGTGAGCTAACTATGCCAACTTGCAAATCTGAATCAATGGCAAGAAGAAAATTTTACCAACAGGAGAAGGGAAAATTCCTAACCAAGTAAAACAACAGGCTAATATGCACCACCTAAGCCATAAAGTATAATGTCTTGCAGCCTTTTTTGGCAAAGCTGCACCAGCCAGTTGCTTCCTCCTTCCCACTTTGAAATTGTCAAGTTTTCCCATATAAAAAGGTCCGTTCAAGCTGTTTCTACTCTTCTGTCTTCCCCTTTCCCACTAACCTCTCTGCTAGCTGTGTCAGTTAACTGCTGCAGTTTCTGTTACTTCACCTCTTAATAAAGATATGCACAGTAGCAAGAGAACTTTCTGTCTTTTTACATTTGTGGGACTCTTTAATGAGTTCTCCTATTACACAACTTAGTGGGAGCTGCTTTAATAGTCTTTCCACTTCTAACTTTCATATACTTGCACAAAAAGCCATTGCCTTACTTTAGCACCGTTATTCACGCCAGTAACATTAAACTGTAACTTTCTGACAGTATTCCTAGAACAAACTCTCCCAATTCATGACATGCCTTTCTTTTACTCAGAAGTGGCTCTCAGGCACAGAAATGACATATATAAAGCAGCCATTTCTCAGGCCAGCTTGTTGAATGCTGTCCGTTTTCCTTGGCAGGTGTTGACACGAAGCCCCGCTTTTGAGGTGGATTCCTGATGAGAAAGAGTGTGTTACTGGAATGCATTGCTTTAAGTTTAGACTTTTGCTTCCAATTTTTCACAGAGTTTGTCCGTGAAACAGTGGACTATAAGAGACCCACTGCCATCTAGAAGAATACATGGATAAATACCAGTCCCATTAAGTTCAAGAAAGCTTTCACTTCTCAGGAATTTTGGCACTTCCAGAAATTCCACTGCTAAACCTCTCAGGGTGAACATGGATCTAAAAAGGAACTTCTCATCACTTCAAACCCTGGATGCCTTTGGCACTGGTCTGTATCAGCTTTGGGATATGGAAATTTAAATCCAACTAATGAAGAATTAAGAAAAAATAAAATAAAAAATTGATGAGATAAAACCATAAGTCTCCTGCTTAAATATTTTCTCAATAATATACATACATGCATATATACATGTATATGGTGCGCATATATACATGCATACATAATATGTATAGAAAGCATGAATAAAATAAACCAAATCCATATATTCTAAAGATTTTGAAAAATCATACCCAGATAGGTATAGTATGCAAACCTAAGGCACTCTATATATGGCTTTTGGCATCCATTATTAGTTAGCAATAGTAGAATTAAATATTTAACAATAACAAGAAATTAACAACATTTTGTTGGCTTTTGCTTTTTGCTGTAAATCAACTTTAGTCTGCTGCTAGCTGGCTTTGTTTACTTAAAAATGTTTCTGAATGCTTTGTTAGAGACAAGTGTTCTAATGTTATTGCCAAATTTTTGCCAGATTGAAAATGTGCATAGCTTATTTTCCTTTCAAGACTGCACAAGAACACTATGTTTCTGGCCTCAATTTGTAACTCCTGCAAGTTCTTACTGATTACATTTTTAAGACTATAGTGCCTACATGAACAAAGCATAGATCATGCCCCTCCTGGGCAAATTTTCACTAGTTTGCACAAATTCCTCAGTATGTGGTTCTGAATAAACTGTACTATATCACTGCCTCCAACACACAGCTTAGAACTGTAGCTCTAATAAAGACATAGGCACATACCAGTTTCCAAATATTTGCTCAAAAGGGAGCCAGAGAAGCAAAGTCTGCAGTTAAAAAGTGCAATGCATTATACAATTATGCATCTTTTTTTGAGAAAAGACTACCAGCTGCTAAAAAAAAAAATCTTTAATGGACTTCCTGACTTGAATTCACTACAGGTTTTCTACACAACTCGAACTGTCAGTGTTTGTGTGCCAGTGTTAGTACAGTCCACCTCTCAAAATCTCACAAGCTGGAGCACAGAGATGACCTAAGAGAGTGCATGAACAGAGAAGTGGCTGGGGCCAGTAGGCAGAGCTGTGGTACCTTTTTTTTGCTTATTTTTGAAGTGGGTGGATCTCGATAGGGAAAAACATTTGACCTGGAGTACTGTGTTCAGCTCTGGAGCCCCCAGAGTAAGAACGACATGAACCTGTTGGAGTGAGTCCAGGGGAGGGCCACAAAGATTAACAGAGGGCTGGAGCACCACTTCTATGAAGACAGGCTGAGAGAGCTGGGGTTGCTCAGCCTGGAGAACAGAAGGCTCAGGGAAGACCTTACAGCAGCCTGAAGAGGGCCTACAAGAAATCTGGAGAGGGGCATTTTACAAGGGCATGCAGTGATAGGGCTAGGGATAATGGCTTTAAACTGAAATAGAGTAGAGTTAGATTAGATATTAGGAAGAAATTCTTTACTCTGAGGGTACTCTGAGGGAACAGCTTGCCCATAGAAGCTGTGGCTGCGCCGTCCCTGGAAGCGTTCAAGGTCACATTGGATGCAGCTTTGAGCCACCTGATCTAGTGGAAGGTGTCCCTGCTCAGGGCAGAAGGGCTGTAACTAGAGGATTTTTAAGGTCTCTTTCAGCCCTAGCTATCTTATGATTCTAAGATGACTTTGCAAAGAGTGGGATAAAAACCAAAGTACACTACCTGTCAGACAACAAAAAAGGAGAGACATTATTTCTGTGCCCTGAGTAAAATCTGAGCTGTCGCCCTTCCCCCGCTACTCCTTTCCATGTTCTTCCTTCCCAGATCAGCAACTCACACTTGTGACCCTCTTTGGGCCATTTTTTGCTGAAGACAAAATTTCTTTGTGCAGGCAGGATTTTGCAGAGGATTTCACTTTCCAGATGGCATCTCCATCCTCCAAGACCTGGCTTGATAGCAGTGCAGGCGGTTCCCTAGCCACCCAGGGAGAATCTGCCTCCATGCTTCTGAGCAATCATTTTGCTCCCTTCTTACAGACTCAACCCAGTATGGCAAGCATGGAGCCAGTCTAACATTTTATGTAAAGAACTGTGCAAAGGTTGTGGGATGCACACCAGGCTTAACAGATTGATTTAACATGAAATATTTACAAGATATTTAGCTTAATGTCTGGAAGTAGAACCCAGATGTTTTTTTCTGCAAGTGCCAGTAATCATTTCTCATTGGTCTCAAAGAGTAATCTGGAGAGAAAAAAAAGAAAAAAGAAAAAGGAAGGAAAATAAAAGAAAGAGCAAGGCATTTATTGCATTTATTATAAGATCTGTAATGAAAACGATTAAAGTCTTCCTGTTCTTAACTCCGTACTGGATTCGTGTCCTGTCCAAACACCTGCATTGAGGAAAACCTCTCTGGACTATCATAACAGCATTATCCACTTTCTGAAAAATGATTCCTTATAGATGTCAATCTGTAGTACCCATGTGGTATGTGTTACTCGGCCTTTTACATGAAGCTGAGAAGAAATAAGGGGATACTTTTACAAAGAGAAGTAATTGCACTCTCGGGAAAAAGCAGCTGATGTCTGACCATGGTAATTTAAACATTGTTCTGGTGTTTTGGACAACCGTCTATCAAAACGCAGCTAACATATACCATAATTAGAAAAAAGACAATGAGATAGAGAAGGTAATCCTTAATGGGATAAAAAAAAAAACAACAACAAAAAAAACCCTGATATAATGAAGATTGGTCTCTGGAGAGAGAAGCAAGGGGGGTTTCTAAATAACCTGTGTTTGTTTACAGTGAAAACAAAAGAATCAAAAATACAATTACTGGGTGCAGAAAGGACAGTGGAAAGAGTAAATACCAGAATGTCTGTAGCAGACAGGCATGGTCAGAAGCAGGAGAGTGGCTAATGTCCACATGTAGTTGACTTTTATCAGTGAGTGTCAAAGTGTCAACAATACGTATCGATTATAATGGGCAGGCAACCAAATGAGTATAACTCATAGAGGAAGAGAGAATATAAAAGGGAAAAGAAGAAATGTGTTCTGCTTTTGTTGTAAATCATGACATAAGGTAAATTATGGGAGGGGAGGAGAAATTCTTAAGAGAGTGAGAGCAAAGATTTGAAAGAAAGCTCAGTAACATGAATTTAAAGTAAAAAGAGACGTAAATGTAAAAGGAAGTCTGCACAGTTATTCCTTGAAGAAAAAGGGATTGCCATCACCAGAATTCCACAACTACTTTCAACTTTATCCCTCTCTGTGGGGTTAGAGTTATTAAGCTGCAGTGCATTTCTTAATGACTGGATCATATTGTGAAGTTCAGAATTACAGCATAGCACAGGAAATATTTATTTCTCCAACAGTCTGAGATTTATTGCCTCTTAGTGAAGACTTTCTATATCAAATGACACTTTTCAAATCACTTTCTTAATGACATTTAAAAAGAGCAAAAGGGAAACAAAAGAGAATGTACTTTTTTGTCTGTCGTGTTGAGAAATTGCTCATCTTTTGTTTTCAAGATTTAAATAATTTTCTCACAAATAGTACTGGGACAGAAACTACACCAGTAGAATGCAAGGCAAGTAATTTCAGAAAGTTAGTAACATCTTATAATAGTGGGGAGTCAATAATAGCAAGAACTATAATTTTAACTATTTGTTACGGAGTGATCTGCCTGAAATAATGAAAAATATTTAAATTTCTTAAATTTGAACTGAAATGCATGCAGAAGTAGTAGCTGCTTCTGTGCATGGCAAAAGACAATAACCTCCTGATACATGTTGGAAAACAAAGATGAAGAGAAGCTATGCTGAATTTAACCTTGATTTGAACAGAGCCTGGCTCTGACATGGGTGACTTTTAAGACAAAAGCTCTGCTACTACCTGCCTCCCAAAGCCGGTAATCTCATTTCTTTTCTGCCCAAGCATAAGTCAGCACAAGGATTCCCAACCAGTTCACAGTTAAAGGCTTTAGGCTGACTCTGAGAACTGGTTTTAGATTGATTCCTTCCCCCATGACCACCCTGAGGATGCTCATGTTAAATTCATCCTTCACTTGTTTTCTTCATTGCAGGGAAAATATCAGTTGCTCAGACAGAAAATGTTACCCCCCTCCTTTATATTTCTTTCTGGGTTTTCTTCCCCCCCCCCCTTTTTTTTTACTCTTTTTTGGTTGTTTTTGTTGCTTTTTGTTGACTGATATTAAACAAACTTCTAATTCCCCATGAATCATCACAAATTCAAAACTGCAGGGAATATCCAAATCATTTCCACAATATAAAAATACTTTCTTTTCATAGGATCTACCATCAAGGAAAAAAGACTAAAAAATTTAGAAATGGTAATGGTGACTTATAGGAGAGGCAGAGCTGTTGGCTAAATGAGAAGAGACTGGTCCATACTTATAGCCAGGCTTTGTCCCTTCAGTGCTGGCATTGTAACTACAGTCATCCAAGAATTTCAAGGGCCCATTCCACAGCACCCTGCTTCACAAAGCCTCTAGAGCCCAAAACACATTCAGAAATGAAGATGTGGAATAATCAAAAGTAAAAACTGTTACTCTTCCCCAGTACCAGAACAGAAGAAGTGATTTGTTATGGAGGAGAGGTTTACAAAGTGACAAAGTCATATCCAGCAACTCCATCTCCCCTTGTAAGAAGTAATGGGATGATCTTTTAAACATTTTTCAGATCACCACATTCTTTTTTCACTCATTCTCTTCTACTAATATCTTCATCTTTGAGTTCCTTGTTCTTTTCCCATTCGTTTTCAAATGTGCTTTCCCTTCCTGCAACAGCTATGAGTGATTTTCATCCTTTACCAAGTTGAAGCTCTGATGGCATAGCTTAAATGATATTTCCTTTTCCAGAAGTAAAAGGTTGAGAACACAATTGAGAACAAATAATTTCAAATTAAAATAACAGTACAGTACACTCAGTGCTTTTTGTAATGCTTACCTGAACCAGAACCAAGCTTTCACTGCTGAAACTGTACAGAGAGTAAATTCTCTTTTATATGTGTTCATGTTTCTTCTTAACATACTTAGTGAAACAAGTCAAATGTTCCAGAATAGGAACATCTAGAGTCAGAGGCTGGGCCTTTCCAAGAAACAATTGTAAAATATAACAGTTCTCATTAAAGACTCTTGAATTCTCAGTATATTAGTAGATTTATATCTGAAGATCCAATATTTGGGTACACTTCAGTTGTAAACCCAGACCTTTGATTAGATAATTTTGTACACCAAATTGGTTTAATTCCACCCCCAACCAAACCGGAATTTCCTTATTCTTCTCAAATTGTAAATCTCAGCTGTTAAGGCTGACACATTGACATGGTGCTTCATAAAGCATATCAGAAACTTTATACCTGAGATGTCAGAGCAGAGAGAATCACAATGAAATGTTATCACAGGCATGCTTGAGAAGTAAGACACACACAGAAGTTGTTTAAAAAAATAAAGATCTATGGGATAAAAGCAATGATAGATCTTATCCATGAAATCATACACAATCTTTTATCCCATTTATTTAAGGATGTTTGAACTAAGTAAATTTGATACATCAAGAAAATAAATTAGTCACAGTGCCCACTGTTTTTTAATCTACTTAATTGATATGCAATATAAAAGGAAAATTGCAAGTGCATTTATGGACACAGATAGTATACATGGCATAAGGTGTATTATCTCATGATATATTAATATAGTAAAAAAGCCAGAACATAATGAATAAACAACATTGAGGCAGTTGCAATAAGTGCCCTGATCCATCATATTTCCAGTTGCCTCTGCTAAATAAATGTATGTTTTCATTGCTGAAATTTAAAATAGTCTTGAAAAACAATGGAAGCGCATGCTCTTATTTCAGTTGCAAGGGTGAATCTTAGAACAAGGAATTCATAGAAATGGAAATAATCACCATTTGAATATCAATAATGATCTGAGCAATTCAGATTTTTGGCATGACTACAATGATATTGGAATGCCGTTAATTTTTTTTTTTCTGGGGAAGCCATTTCACTTAATCATGCAGTGCTTGGACAGCTTTCCTACATTTAAAAAGGAGTACTCAATCTTGGTATTTTCTATAGTTTAGAAAACCACCCTGCTTTGAATACAGTGCAGGCATTTCCACATGGAATCTCCCAGATTCCTGGGTCAAACCAAAAACCAGAGCAATTGCATTTTAAAGCTATCAAAGGAAGCAGAAGGCATAGTTTCTCCAGTTATGTATTACAGTGCACAGAGCTAGATGGGGAGTGTGTGCCTACGTATGTGTATCTGTCAGTGAAACTTTTCAATCAAGGAAGCAGTAAACTTGTCCCATGTGTTTTCTCTGTTAATTGGGTTCTTCTATTGTTCAGATTCCAGAGGATGCTGGAAGCCCCCAGTAAAGACATGGTATGTCGGAAAACTTACAAAACAAGTCCTTTTTTTTTAATGTTTCTTTCAGCAACTTGTGAAATTCCTCACCTTCATCTTTCATTCCCCAGGGAGCAGTCTCTGAGGAAGTGGACAGCACCAACAAATCATCCGCTTTGAAATTACAGACCACTTAACTGAGAAAACATGAAAGACCTAGTCTATTTTTCTATTGGCCTTGTGGTTCCCTCATATGATCCTACCACCATCGTATCTGCAGTTACTGATTTTGGCTGCCAATTCTTCCTGTATTTTTAACAACAATTTCATCCACTAGTACTCTTTTTCCCATGCCTGTACTTAATTTTCCTCTCCCCTCCATCCTCAAAGCACCAACTCCAGATGCAATGTTTTCTCTCTCAGAGACTTGTCACCCTCCCCAGCCCCACAGAGACTGAGGAGCCTGAGACCTCGCTCCATCACCATAAGGAACACACCACATGTCTGCTGCTCCGCACCAGGAAAGAGCTTTCTGTGAAATGCAGAAAAACCTTTCCAGGGGACAGTGGCAAGAAAAACTCAAGATTTGGGGTTTGTATTCACAAAAGTATCAGTTGTTTTTTAATATTTAAATTTCCTGTCAATTGATTGACAAATTAAATGCACCTCCCTGAATAGGCGGTCCACCTTAATATTCAAAGTACAGGATTTTACTTTCAAATGAAGAAAAACAAATATTTAGGGTAATAAAACCTTCATTAACTAAAGACTTTCAGGAGAGTCACAGAAGTAAAACTTGGGCAGCTATTAGCAATCTGATATGATGCTGTTTATTTAGGTCAAGTCTTCAGAGTGTCTCTTAGCCCTGTAATGATTTGTTAATAACTGTAATTTTCCTTAAGGCTAACCAAATAAGGAAGCCATCTTGTTTTCCACATCATTGGACCTAGCGTGCTCCAGCAGATTACCATGACAACCAGAGCAAGTGTGCCTGGTGTGAAGAAAGTGTGTAGGTCTTATTTCATAAAAGCATGTTCCTACTCAGGTTGACTTGCCAATTAAAAGACTTTTCTGTCCTCCAGTGTTTCAGAGATGCAAATAAAGAGATGTGAAGCCTAGCTGGTCAGCTGCTTTACCTCAGCTAGTCATTCTTATTGATTGTCTAAATATAGAAACAAATCCAGCAAACAAGGAAAGAAGTGTTATGGAATTTCATCAAAGACTGGATTAATCTTCAAAAAGAAAACAATGGTGCTTTGAAGAGTGGACTGAGACAGTGCCGTTGTGATTTGTGATGACTAAGTAAACAGCTTGAACCAGGGGGTGTTCTCCAAACCTTGGAAGATGATGACAGTGCATCTACATGATCTTCTGCATCATCAACAATAATATGTTTTGTCATCAGCCCTCTGTCGGTGTTTCTGATTCACACACATTTGGTATAAGTGAGGATTAATTATAGATCCAATAATAAAAAAAGAGATGTGAGACTGTGGGATGACTGTTGCAACATAGCTTGTAGGCATCATTCATCTTATTATAAATGATTTATTGTGGCATATTTCTATCAAATAAAAAGAAAAAAAGAAAAGAAAAAAAGATCAGCTTCTCACAAGTTGCTTTTATTAAATCAGAATTAAATTTTATAAATAAAGGTAAGCTTTATAGTACCATCAATTAATGGATTGTCTCACCAAGATAGCGGCTTTCTCAGCACAAGATTATGACTACAAAAAGAAACTGTCCGTAATAACTTTTGTTGTTTTTTTTAATATTGAAACTCTTTTAGAGAAGATGTTAGAGAAAATTAAGAAATATGATAGGGCTGCAAATATTAACAATAAAGTAATTTTTTGCTCAAAGTAAAATAATTGTTTTAGTAGGTGGTCATTGTCACAATAAAGATCAAGCACTGAATGAAACAAATAGAGATGTTACAAGCTGGAGTCAGTGTAAGATCTGTCTTAAGTCATTTATAGTTGACCACATTCATGTAAATGTCTTTTATTGGAAGGCACTCATCACAAAATCACAAAAAGCCTTCAAACACTTCAGAGATGTGGTTACAATAGCCATTAGTGCCAGAATATCCTGTCTGGAAAATTACTGACCACATAGTCTTTTTCAGTCATGAGTTCCTGAACACCAGTATATCCTAAAGTGCTCTGTTCTGTTCCCACTGAGCAAAGCAGAATCTGGCCTTAAATTTATTTAGTTCATGCAGGGAATGCCCTTATATGTGAAATCAGTATAAAACACATATAATGAATTAAGCCCCCAGATCCAGGGACATTTTTTGCCTTTTGAAGGTGCTGAATAGTGTTGAACAAGGCCCTGTAAGCATAGGCCAAGCCCCAGCACGTTGCCATGATTTGTCCATCTCTGGTATGGCCAGAATGACCACACACCTCATTTAAGTGTTTTACTAATTCTTCTGGATTTTGCAGTTGTTTGGTGGTGAAATTCCAAAGTACTGGAGGGGCCCACTGACCTAGATACTTGCCCATACTATCCCACACACCCTGCCACTCATGGCTGTCCAGCCTCAGGGAAAATCTCTTGGTCCTCCTACATCGTTGTTTGACTCCAGACAAGACGCAAACCTGACTCTGCTTAACTCTTGAAATAAGACAAGATGGTCGTGGGCAAAATACCCTCTGTATGCATGCCAACAAGGTGATCCCCATCAGAATCAGCAAACAGGACTCAACCGTATTAAAAGGCCATTCAAAAACTTCAAAACTCTCAAATGATGCTGTAAACGGTCTGGGGGGTGGACTGGGAGGGTGAAAGAATGTCTCCTTCACAGGTTGACCACCCGAGAAGGAGAAAAAAGATGTGTAATTGCTAAGCACTTCTATTATATACCTCCCAAAGTATAAAGGTCGTGACCACACTGGGAACATAAGCCAGATCAGTTTCATGATCAATGATTCTATTGTATTACAAGTCATTACCATAAAGTACAATGAGAAAAGAACCTTAGCCCAAGCCCCACACTTGAAAAACACTAATACAGCAAATACCGGATGGAAGTAAGATACGATATACTGAAACTGTGAGATCAAGAGGAACAACCTTGAGAACCAATAAATCAGCATTGTGACAAGTGACTATTAATCTAAAACAATGAATGCTTATCACAAATACGATTAGACACACTCTGGTGAGATCCGTCGTTATCTCAACCCCTCATGCCCCACGTTGGGCACCAGAGAACTGTCGTGGTTTAAACCCAGCCATGCAGCTCGTTCACTCACTCCCCCTCCTTCTTCCCTCTTTCTTTCCTTCCCCCCCCCACCTCTCTGCTCCTGGAGGGATGGGAGGAGAATCAAAATAATGATTTTGATCATTTTTGGCTGAGATAAGAACAATCCAGTAACTAAGGTATAACACAAATCACTACTGCTACCACCAATTATAATAATGATAAGAGAAAATAACAAGGGAACAGAATATGATACCACCTACCGAAACGAGCCCAACCCCAAAAGAGAGCCCATGCCCTTCCTGGTAACTCCCAGTTACCTCTCCGTGCATGACATGTTGTGGTATGGAATATCTCTTTGGCTAGCTTGGGTCAGGTGTCCCGTCTCTGCTTCCTCCCAGCCTCCCCTCCTCCCTGGCAGAGCATGAGACTCACAAAGTCCTTGGTCAGAGTAAGCATCACTTAGCAACAATTAAAAACATCAGTGTTATCAGCTCTATTCCCAGGCTGAAAGTCAAAACACAACGCTGCACCAGCTACTGAGAAGGAATAAAAAGGACTGCTATTGCTAAACCCAGGACATATGCAGACCTGCATTTTGTACTATACTCCAAATGACGGATACACAGGAGAAAGGTTCAGCATGAATGTCTATTACTTTAGATTCCTGTTAAAATTTTCCAAACTTCTATTGATTTCCAAGAGAATTTCAGGTGGGTTTGAGTCCTAATTAAATGCCTAAATACTTTACTAACTTCCTTCCATATCATGGTAAGTATACTCAAAACCCTAATTCAGAAAAATAACTGCTTCAAACTAAAGACATTAACACCCACTCTATTACTCTCCCTAGACCATCACTCAGAATATAATTCTGTCCTTTCCACTGAATGAATGTGATTCCCTGTTATTGAATCTAACCAGCTAAATACATTCTGTTTAAGAATTATCTTGTAGATAAACTCAATAACCGCTTGCCTTGAACAATCAACAGCAAATTGTGGCTATGGTCTTAGCTCACTAACTAATCAGCATTTTGTCTAACAGTTTCCTAGACACCGTGCTGTCCAATTTGACAGAGCTCATTAGTTTTCAACTCTCAAGGAAAACAAAGTGTTGTTATAAAGCATTTGTTGAAAAGGCCAAATAAAAATTCAATTTGCATGTACATTTGCATGCTAGAACTGCTAAGAAGGCTTTTTGTCTTAAAGAAAAATGCCAGATTTTAACAATTACTTTAAAAGACTACATTTTTAGCTGCATAGAAACAATATAGGAAGTATACAGCACAATATAAAAATTAACAATTTTGACTTACAATACTGAGCAGAGTTGTGGTGGACTCACTCTCACTGTCCCACACAACATCCTTGTCTCTAAATTGGAGGGACATCAATTTGATGGATGGACCACTCGGTGGATAAAGAACTGGCTGGATGGCTGCACACAAAGAGTTGTGGTCAGTGGCTCAATGTCCGGCTGGAGACCAGTAATGAGTGGTGTCCCTCAGGGATCGGTGTTGGGACTGGTCTTGTTCAACATCTTTGTCGGTGACATGGACAGTGGGATTGAGTGTGCCCTCAGCAAGTTTGCCGATGACACCAAGCTGTATGGTTCGGTTGATACGCTGGAGGGAAGGAATGCCATCCAGAGGGACCTTGACACGCTTGTGAGGTGGGCTGATGCCAACCTCATGAAGTTTAACCATGCCAAGTGCAAGGTCCTACACCTGGGTCGGAGCAATCCCAGGCACAGCTACAGGTTGGGCAGAGAAGAGATTCAGAGCAGCCCTGCAGAGAAGGTCTTGGGGGTGTTGGTCAATGAAAAAATGAACATGAGCCAGCTGCAGTGTGCGCTTGCAGCCCAGAAAGCCAACCGTATCCTGGGCTGCATCAAAAGGAGCGTGACCAGCAGGTCGAAGGAGGTGATCCTGCCCCTCTACTCTGCTCTCGTGACACCTCACTTGGAGTATTGTGTGCAGTTCTGATGTCCTCAACATAAAAAGGACATGGAATTGCTGGAACAAGTCCAGAGAAGGGCCACGAGGATGATGAGGGGACTGGAGCACCTCCCGTATGAAGACAGGATGAGGAAGTTGGGGCTGTTCAGCCTGGAGAAGAGAAGGCTGCATGGAGACCTCATAGCAGCCTTCCAGTATCTGGAGAGGGACTCTTCATTAGAGACTGTAGTGATAGGACAAGGGGTAACGGGTTAAAACTTAAACAGGGGAAGTTTAGGTTGGATATAAGAAGGAAATTCTTTCCTGTTAGGGTGGTGAGGCACTGGAATGGTTTGCCCAGGGAGGTTGTGAATGCTCCATCCCTGGCAGTGTTCAAGACCAGGTTGGATGAGGCCTTGGGTGATATGGTTTAGTGTGAGGTGTCCCTGCCCATGGCAGGGGGGTTGGAACTGGATGATCTTGAGGTCCTTTCCAACCCTAACTATTCTATGATTCTATAAAGATAAAGCAGAGATTGATGAAGTTCAGAGTAACAGTAGAGGTAAACTGGGATTTATATTGGAGAGATTAACTCAGACAGAACAAGAGAAACAGGATACTTGATGGAGATGTACAAAATTGCTACTGGTATAGTAATAAACTGATCAATCTCTCCTTTTATTAAACTTGTCCCATCATATAACAACACAGAACTGAAAATTAAAAGGCAATAAATTTCAATTAGAAAGAGAAGTATTTACTTACAAGAGATGTAGTACTGCACAAGGTTATTAAGTGAAATACTATAAACACAGTTTAAAAAAAATCTAATGTTACAACTATTAATACTGTCTGTAGACATGAAAGTCATCATAAATGAATATTAAATCTTATGTTGTGGGGAATATAGAAAAAGCAATTTTTCCTTATATAGTTCTACTAGCCTACTGGCTTGGTTCACTGACAAGGATTTCACCTCCCTCTGTAGCATCTACTGTCAGCTGCTGCCAGCTTATTCTTTATAGGTTTTAATTTTGTTTCACTGCCTAGTGGTTGTAATTATCTCAGATGCATGAAAATAACATTTTATCAACTGATTTTTATCCTTTTCCATTTGGCAAACATTGGCGTCTTGTGTGTGTTTTGAGCCAAGCTGAAATCAACACATCTGTTTCAGTTTAATATCTTCAGTTTATATAATAAGACCTATGCAATAATATGATATCTTTACAGTGGTGTTTCCTAACCAGTGAAATCAGGCCAAAACACCTATGGCACTTTAGAATATTACTGATTATAGGTAATCAAGGCCCTAATTATGTATTTCCCTTAAAATACACCTTTGGTCATGCCAAACCACCTTTTCTTTTTCTCCAGCATTATCAATTGTTCAGGAAATAGTGTGCTTAGTTAATTATTACTTTGAAGTCCACAGATGGGGGACAAATAATCTCAGTTGAAGAGTTGCAGAAGTAATGGGCATTGTTATGTTTCAAAAATTCCCAGCGATGCAGTACGTAACTTAAGTAACAATGATTGTTTAGTACTTTTGGCATCCTGTAGCACCGTGAATAGATGCTACTGAAACCAAGAATCCTTCAAGTGACATCCATGTGCAAACTTGCCTGAGGACACAGGGGCTGAATTTGCTTTGAAGAGATGCAACAAAGCACAAAATTCCAGTCTGCTTCCAAATAAGCAGCCCTCAGTGATAAGGGTGTTTGGATGCAAATACAAAATTGTCATGAGTTTTCAGACGTTTGATCTGTGGCTTGAAGTTGAATCCACACTACAGTAAATAATCAAAAAGCAAAACTAGTAAGATTTAGACTCATGACAACTTTCACTGAGATGATAGTTTTCTTATGTAAGGATCCCAAGGGCATCCATAGGCCTTGCCCTGATGGAGCATGCCACCATATCACCAGCCTGGTCTTGTTCAGACCTTGTGAGACAGTGCCTAGCTGAAGAGCATCCTGCTTATGTGAAGGTCACCCTTGGCTCCTTGTCCTCCCTCACGGAACAAACCCGCTAATGCTGTTCCCTGACATCTTAGCCATGTGTTTCTAAAAATTCCAACATTTTGTTTATTATAACACTGATTTTCACCTCAGTAGATGATTTCTCTAACCTTCAGCTCTGTGTATTTATTCTGACCCATCTTGGGTCTTCTAGTGTGCTTTTTTCCCTGTCACCAGTTTGTGCTATTCTGAGTAGTTGCACCCACCAATGGAAAGCATTTCTAACAACGCTAAGGAATTCAAAAGTAGTCCCACAGTGAATTTCCAAATAGAATCCAAAAGTACAGCAGTTTTTCAAAACCATCCCCAAGTAACTCTTTCTGAAGTTCATTTTCAGTTGACTCATGGGACTGTGAAGGGCAGGACACACAATGAAGTGAGAGCCCCTTTACTTACAATAGGTTCTTTCCAAAACTCTGGATTTCTTCTTTCCTGCAGCTCCAGAGGAGTTTAAATTTCTTGGTCAGAGAGCCATTGACTGGTTAAAAATATCACTTCTACTCTTTCTGCTGAACCTGTCTCACAGTCAAGAAAAAGCCTTTAAAACTCACTGGCCAAAGAGAAAATACAGAAAGAAAGCATTTACTCCACTGTTTAACAACAGGAGATTTCAATAAAGTCCTGGCTTTTGGACTGTTCTTCAAGAATAGTTTATAAATTCTATCATGTTACTGTTTAATTTAAAATGTACAAATAAATAGAACCATTTTTTTTCCTTCTAGCTCTTACAACTCACACTGGAAAAACTCTTTTATATGCTGTGATCACAAACCAGGTAATTTTTTTAGCTGCTTTGGCTTTCCTGCATTTCTCTGTCAGAAATACATTAACTGTGGTCACACCACAACAATAGTTCAGCTATGACTTCAGGGGACTCATAGCAATGTTAAGTTATCTATATTTATTTCATGATAATTATATTCTCAGAGCCTGCTCAGAGGTAAAACCTTACTATAACTAACGGTCCTAAATTCATCAGCCTCAGGTCAACCTCTCAGCTGTCCACAGAGGTGATCAAGTCTGATCGTAGGTGTGCAATGACTAAAGATAAAACTTAAGACTACTATGTTTCTAAATCCATTGAGTTGGCTAGACTTAGCTGCAATTCAGAGGATGCTCTTCACTCAAATATTAAGTGCTGTGCTCAGTCTGCATAATTCAGCTGTACCTTTTCCAGTCCTATATTCGGAGCTTCAAGTTCAAAGGATCCTTGAGTCAACAAGATGTAGCCTCCTATTTCACCAGGACATTTTGGAAAACCTTATCATTTCATGTTCAATACAAAGATGAATTTTTTCCATAACCCTCTTCCAAAATAATGGATTTCCAGAGCTAACTCTTTGAACCATAGCAAATTTGGGAGTTATTCAATACTTTCTCTTTAGAGAAAACTACATTTCCCTCTTTTACCATGTTTCTCATTCTGTACCAAAAGAGCAAGTACTGTTTTAGAATTGTGAGAGGTAAAATTGGGCAATAAATCCTTACATGCTGATAGCTTATGTTTTAGCAGAGGAACAATTTATATTGAGTAATAAGCAAAACAATTTTCAGTTGGATGACTGACAAAAGAGATCATTGTTCATTCTTGCACAATGAACCATGAAAACCAAGTCATGGTAAGAATGAAAAGAGTTGGTAATGTCATGCTTCAGGCAAAGGACTGGAACTTAGAAACTAGCTGAGCTCATTGTCACTAGATCTCATTGAAACTCAAGAGGTTGTACTCATGGAAAGGTTATCTGTACATTTTTTCTTTATTTCAGTCCACATGGCTTCAACTTTAGCCTTTTCAGTTTCACTGGGAGCTTCAGATCTAAATGTTTTGAAAACCTCAGATTAAACTTCACTTAAAGTCATTCTTATGTATCTCACCAAGAATTAAAGCTTTTTCAACCCAAAATCATGAAGTAGTCCTAGTTAGCAAGAAAACCTATCTTTATGATACAATACATTCAAAAATGAGGCCTGTCTTAAAAATCAAATATTAGTCAAGTTTTGTTTCTATAGAAGATAAATGTGGGAACTGGACAACCAAGAAGATGTCTCGTGTATTTCATATACTTAGTACTGACAAAGAAATTCTCATTTAACATAGGGTATGATTCAGAAGCTCTTAAGCACCTTCATGACGCCACCCAAGTCCTTCGGGTTACTCATGGGAAGGGTGAATGTGAGGTCAGTTCTGTCTGAGGTTCCACGTACATTGCTGATACCTGAGATCATAGATATAACTAGTCAAATAATGACAGAGAAAAAATGTCAATTTGCTGATCAGGAGGACTTATAAAAGTACATTACATGATGAGTCTATTTAAAAAAAAAAAAAAGAACATTATTCTCTCTCTTTATCATCATTATTCCATATTCTGTATAAACACACGGCGACAGACATCATTAATGCAGCGTGCCATGTTGGGCCCCCACCTTAAAATACAAGAACTGGAAAACTTTAAAGAAGGGAAATGTGGGAGATCAAACATGCGGAATAATTTTCATACAAGGAACAGACAACTACACCAGGGCTTTTCAGCCTGAAAAAAAAAGGATGCCCAAGGGGGGACATGACAGAAGTCTATAAAATCAGTAGCATAAAAAGGGTGAATAGGAACTTACTGTACTTTGTTTTTTCCTCAGTACAAGAAGACTTGCTAGAATAAACCAGCCATATAAACAGCACAAACAATTCCGAGAAACCCTAGCTCAACTACCTAGTTTAATATTCCACAGTAGCAGTATTTGTTTTTAAATGTACACAATTGTCTTTCTGAAAATCTATCCAGTAAGTTCAGCTACATGAATATCCCCAGATCCTTTCTGAACACTAAGACAGCTCGAATTAGATGAATACTCACCTACAGCCATAACTGAGTACTGGAACTGAACCCCTTCTGGATTAATTGTATACATTTCCTACTTCCATGATGTTTCTTCAGTGTGAAAATATAAACAGCCACCCAGTAACCCATAGAAAAACATATTTTTCCTGACATTTCTTTTGACGGAGCTCAGACTTATCATGACCTTCTGGTAAAATTGGCTACCAAAATAAAAATGAGGGTTTTGGGAAGCATTTTGGGTCCACTTCGGGATCTGAAATTGACTCCTTGGAAATCTGCCCTTCTTCTGTACTGTACATCTGTGGAATGCTGTCCTGCTGATACTGTGTGATGGCAATTAATATGCATCCCTGTATATTGGACCAAGGGCTTTGGAGTATCCCCTGCTACCACTACTGTGAAAAATATTATTCTCACAAACTTTCATAGTGAAGCCATGTTAATCAAGTAACAGCATAGTTAAAAGCACATAGTAAAGATACAATTGGAGGTGATATGACTGGAACAGCTATGCCTGTTTAGAATTAAAATCTATGGTGGCATGCTGAAAATAAATGAAATGAGATACTCTTCTCCAAAAGCACAATTAAACTGTGGCATTTATTGACACAGTATATCATGGATGCCAAAAGGCTTTATGGTTTCCCAAATGATTAAATAGAGTAATAGAAAAACAAGACATTAATACCTGTTCAAGACATTAATACCTGTTAAGCACAGAGATAATATACATGGTTAGGGAAACACATGAACTGTATATTGATGGAATTTCATTAACTATGACTATAGGATTGTCCACCACCTATCCAAAAGTGGTTATCCACTTTTGACTGCTTTCAGGTAGCAGTTTAGGTGGATCTTTGTTCCAACCCACTGTGGCTGTTCCAACGTTCTGCCTTGATAACTTCAACATTCCTCCAGGTTGTCACAGTAGACATCTCCTCTGATCCCATCTTTCCCCATCAGTAATTTGCTGTCAGAAAGACTGATCAGTAGGTAGCTACTTGCTTGTTGAAAACCCTAATGGGTTATGTCATGTCCTACTATTATTAGAATACTTCCAGAACGCAATTGGATTTCTGTGTTTTGCAAGAGCTCTGCAATCTCTTTGCACATCTGATCAGGCAATTGGTTCATTAGAGACAACTAGAGCCCCAGTTATATTGGCTTGTCCATCTAAGTTTATGGAATTGTGTCATGCTGCGGTTTGCCTTGGCCAATCTGCTAACAAGAATACTAATAATAAATCTGACTGTTATTACTATTGTATAAAGTTTGTGTGATCCTCTGACCTTCACAAATATTCTCTGTCATCTGCTATTTTATACATCCCATGCCACTTTTGCAAGTGATCAGGCTTCCTGCCTGCAATCTTATACCCAAAATTTACTGTATTAGCCAATAAGCTTCATTTTATTTCACTGTCTCCTGAGGGTTCATGACCTAGTACAATGACAGCCATTACCTATCTCAGTTTCCTTGTGGGCAAGGGAATGCTACTGGAGCTTCACTATTATGTGTCACACAGGAATCACTGGTACCATCTCTTGCCTCAAGCCCATGTCAAGTTGAACAGCTGAGGTACATGGGACCTCATGTTTCAAGATGTAGAGGTTTTGAAAGTTACTTTGAGAACAATTTAAAGCTTTTGGTTACATACACAATATTATTTGAAATATATATATGCCAGGCATGTTGCTGGGCTACAGAGAGAAAAATACAGAGCATATGCGGATAAGCAAACCAACAATATAAACACAAAGAAACATTACCCCAAGCACATTCAGAAATTCTTGTGAAAATTGTAGCACCCCACTTCCATCATAAGCTTAAAGGCTGGCCTCCATATTGATTTGACAACCTTCTCTGGTATCTGCCCTTCATTAATTCCTGCCAGGTAGAAGCTTAGTAGAATGAACTGTTGTTTCAGCACATTATATTTATCTCCTAAAATTCAGCTGTTTTATTTTATTCTACTCAGTTTGTCAAATGTGATGATTCATCACAGTAGGTCTATATGTCAATATCTGTATCTGAATAATACAAAGATAAACTTTCAGGCCAGTACAGCTGGCTTACTATTATATGCATTTATTATTTGCATTAGTCCAGCTCGTCAGATTTATGGACCAAAATAGGTGCAAGCTATCATGCAAATACAGAATAAAATTAAGATCCTGCCAAGAACAGATTCAAAATACAAGAATTACTAGAACTGGTAGTTAGCAAAAAGGTCAAAATTTATTAGTGGCCTATCGATAGATATTTAGAATGGGAGTGAAGAAGGACTTTAAAAAGCACTTTGAAGAGAAACATTAAAGTATTTTGAGGGATAAGGTGTCAAATGCTTGCCAAACCAGTTGACTCTTACTGTTAGTGACTGCAGTGGGGAAAACCATTTATGTTCTCTGTGGCAATGAGTTAACAATGACTTGATAATGCTCCACCACCTGATGCAATCAGCCTGCTCTCCACACATGGCAAACCAAGCCTGAATTGTGAAATTGCATCCTATAAAATTGTAGATGTCCCTGCAGAATAACACTTCATTGAGAGCTTGCAAGTATTTTTTGCTGACTTGAAGAATATTTGTATATTTCCCTCTCTAGAATAGATTTCATACAGCTATTTTTTATCCCTGAAAGGCCACTTTAGCAAATATAAATGGTAATTATGTAAAACATGTAAGGCTGGTGCTGAACCTCTCATTTTGGTAACTCTCTGTAGAAAGGCACTCTAGCAGAAATCCAAGTGGATCTTGAAAATAAAACAGAGCACATCTTTCTAAGATTAGTTTCACTATAAACATCCCACATGAAACGTATACAAATTGATTGAGTTCATGCGACATTTCAACAGTTATGAATTTATCTTAGTATTTTCACTTGCTAGAAGGAGTAAGTTATAAAAGATAAGTAAATCTAACAGTGCCTTGTGACTGTAAGGGAAAGGTCCTGACACTTCCTCCATACATTCCTACTCCGTCACCTAATCTGTGTACCAGCTCTGGTGTTTGTCATACTCCTTTGTAAACCAGCTCACTAACATGGCAAAAAAAAAAAGATATCAAAAAGATAAATTATTATTTTCTTCTGGGTTAATAAACTGATTTGGCTCAAAAAGAGAGTCTAGTGAGTGTCAGAGCCAAAAGAGAAGCAAATCAGAATCCTGGGAGTTGAGAGGATGACCTTGAAGCTTTTGTTTGGAATTACTTCATAGAACAATCATGATTCTGCAGTTATTCTATATTGTCTATTCAGCTTTTAGCAACCCTGAATCAAAATAGAATATGATTATCTCATCCTACTCTTCCCATCCTTTACAGAAGTACTGAGTATTCCAACATTGAAGCGTGTGGTTTTGAAAGCATGGTGCAAAGCACAAACAACAGCAGCAGAAGTAATGACGGTCAAAGGTGTTGAAAAACCCTCTAAAAGTATGCCAATTTCTTTATTTTTGAGACATAATTTGAGGCTTGGCTTAGTCTTCAGAGAAGCTTCAATTTCTGTTAGCTGGAGTGATGTTGAGAAATATAGTGAAGAAAGACACTCATCCAGTGGTTTGATTTACAAAAGTAATCACACATGTGAAAACGGTACTGAAGCTAATGAAGCTGCTATAGTTTTCAACACAAGGTTACGGCTTGGGGGTCTCAGCCTGCAAGATCATGACATGCCACTCTGGCACTTTCCGTATAGATATTGTCTGCAGATGCTGCAGTTCTGATTGTAGCATTGGATCTGATTCATGGAACTGAGGCAAAAGGGAAATGCTTTTTTCCTCTTTTGAATGTACCCTGATACCACCTATACAGCATTTTGTCCATATGTTTGCAGAGGATGGGGAGCTGCTATTTCAAATATCACCTGATTTGTTACCCCAGTTTTTATTCTGTCATTCTCCAAAGTAATTCAGTCACAAGAGAGACATGAAATCAAAATACTTACAAATGGCAGTTCTTCTCATATTTGGAACAGATTCTACCTGTGTTAAAATGGAGATGAAATCTGATGAGCTGCCTAAAAGGGATGTTTAAAATCCTGCTCCTAATTCCGATTTTTATTTCTGATGCAAGCTGTCAGAGTACATTTCTGGGATATGATTTGAAGACTCTTTTCTGAGGACTTGCTTATATTGTCTTGTTTATTAGCTCCCTTGGGGTAAGCTGACTATAATTTCTGTGCAACTTTGTACTAACTTTATTTAAATCCAAGTATTTCACAGTAGTGACAGTGGAGTGAAGAATGAACACAGAGCCCCAGAAATCTTTGCCCTACATAAATTTTGGAACTTACTTAAAATGTCAGTAAACACCCAGGCATGAGGAAATACTCAGTCCCTGCGATGTTTGCCTTAACCTAATTCATTGAGATATAAGGGAGTAAGCAGAGAACTTCCAGGATTTTCTGGACTTAAAGACATAAATAATACAGACTGAATGTATTTGTCAGGAAACCTCCTTTTTGAGGGTAAAATTAATCTCTGTACAGAGCATCAACATCAGCCTGAGCAGCACTAATGTACCAGTTAAATCCTATTTTGAGAGTTTTGTAAGGACTTCAGAGGGCTTTGCTTTGGCCTCTTTGAGTTGGAGAGATTTTCATTCTTTCTCAGTGATTTCTTTTCTTGCCAAGGTTAATTAGACCCAAGCTTTGGTTTGGTTTGTTTTTCTGAGTTTAAAGGTAATTTTCACTTCTTTTCATCTCATTGTAATATTAAGGTATTCATCCGAATTTTGAATTGTAAAGAAAGCCATGAATAATCATGGGACTTGAAACAGTTTTATGTATTTTGGCAATACTGAGAACAGATTGCTGCCAATAAACTGTTTGAGATAGATAGGAACTAATTGGAGTCATGTGTTTTTGGACTGATGTTGAAGGAAAAAAAAGGGATATTAAACATAGTTCAGATATTCTTCATACAAAGGTGCTTGAAATGTTGAATTTGCCATATGGTCCATGCATGTAAACATGTTTCATCATGATCTACAGCACAAACAGCTAGTGATGTGGACTGATAAAAGAAAGAGATTCTTCATGCCTGAGGAGATCAGTGACATTACAGTGAGCAAATCTGCTTAGAATAAAACAGAAATTATTTTTACATACTGTCACTACTCAAACGGGCTGATTCTTATACTGCAACACTATACTAACACAGTTAAGTGACAATCCCTACCATGAAGTTTACAGTCTAGCTCAGATTATTGAGGACTGAAAGCATTACTTCCTGGTAGCTGAGGGTTAGCTAAATGAAGTATCTTGGTGCTTCCAGTCTTTCTGTCCACATAGGCCTATAAAATCCTACATAACTTCCAGCTGCTAGACCTAGCTCTTATTGATACCAGCATTTCTAAGACTCATGGAAGATATGAGCTGATAATTGAGGCATAGATATACAATGAAGTTATGGCTGCAGAACAAGTTACCTCCAATCAGCTGAGCAATGGTATGCATGTTTAGTTCAAACTCTTTCATCAGGATCGAGCTAAGGAACATATTACTTTACTTTACTTTACATCTGAGCATACTCAGAGCATGTGCCTAAATTTTACCAACAGTTAGCATAGTTAAGCTGACATCTGACAAGGAAGTAAACTACCATAGCTAATTCATGTGTGTAACCTTTAATTTCTATTAATGCCAGTGTTGAGAACTATGATTTCATCAAAATACACTGCATATGGTGATACGAATGGGACCTAGCCTTAAAGAGAAAGATTTTCTTTCTGCAAGACTTTCATCAAATGGATGCACACTTAGGTCAGAGTAAAATTTCAGACTGAGACAAATGTCAAACAAAGCTGGTAAGGCTCCCCTAGGAGGGCAGGAGATCACTGCTGCATAAAATTATGTCTTATTTTATCAAGG
The DNA here is from genome assembly GCF_028554395.1 of Pezoporus wallicus. Taxonomy (NCBI): domain Eukaryota; kingdom Metazoa; phylum Chordata; class Aves; order Psittaciformes; family Psittacidae; genus Pezoporus; species Pezoporus wallicus. The sequence goes on from NW_026635157.1 coordinate 6,100,956, forward strand.
TCAGGATTACAATCAGTTTGCAACTATGTCTTTTCACCAAATAAATACCAGATTGCATTTGCAGGGCTTTATAAACAATGATTAGTTCACATGCTGAAAGGCATGCATTACTAACTCACCCACTGAAGCAGAGTTCATTCCCTAGGACAGTCAAATGAACAGCTTACATCAACACAGTATTCACTTTTAAGAGATAGATGACATCATAAGCATAAATATTATTTGGAGATCAAGAACAGCAAATGTAATAGGTATGGTACTGTCTATTTCTTCATTGTGCTACTGAATATTTATTTTTAAATGTGATTGGTGTTGAATTTTCATGGAATATTTTAACTAAATAAAGCTGCCTAGTCTCAGAATTTCTTTGAGACAAAGACAACAATAATTAACAATTAGAACATGAGATTTGACTTGACGACTTCTTTCCTGCAGCAAAATCTATTACTAGTAATGTTAGGCCGCAATACTTTAAAATCTTTTTTCATACCATATTGCCATAATGTCCCAGCACATAGGACATTTTTTCCAATATACGCACCTTTTAGGTACTGGAAAACGTAATTTAAGGAAGTATTCCAAACTATCTGAATTCTACCTGAGATTTGAATTTAATTTTATATTTTCCAGGAGAACAAAGTGGTTTCATTTTTAGAACCAGTTCTCCTGGGGGGTAGGGAGGAGGGCATGCATGTAAAAGACTGACAATCCAACCTTGCCTTTGAAAGAAGCAAATTTAGCAGAAGCTGTAAATTCACTCTTTTTTTTTGTAAGTACAGAGACAGCAGCAACATAAAAGGTGCTGAGCTAGTTGAGCTATACTGTTTAGAGAAGCTTATAGTTACAACTGCCTATCCTGTTTAAAGACCCATTTTCCTTTGTTGAAATTCTGGAAGGTGTGTGCTAGGTTGAATTAATTAGCATTCTTTTTAACTCTGCCTAATGACAAAGCCGTAGTGTCTTTAAAAGCCAGTATAATTGTAAATGTAATAATGGCTCAGAAAAAGGAGAATTCTGCACCACAGGCTAGCAATTGGTGGACCCACACACTAGTGATGGAGCTGGAATTACAGACAAGACAAACAGTTTTAAGGGAAGAAAGGGATAAATTTGTAAAACTGTCTTTCTACACAAAGATGATTCTAAATTCCTCTCATCTGCTGCTTAATCTGAGAGATGCCTCATTCTGGACATGTGCTTTGCAGAGAGACCTAAGCTAGTTTCTAATACCCAGGTGATTAAGGAACTGTACTGGGAGGAGAGCAGTGGAGCTATAAGCCTCATCAGACATCTTCTGCAAGTGCCTAGTGCTGATGACATTATTCTAAGAGGGGAAAGAGATAGACTCAGGTCTCCTTAAGGAAGAAACAAAGACAAAACTGGCTTTCCTGCATCCTAGGGGAGTATTGTGCTCACTGTAGAACTAGACAAAGGCAAAACCTTTCCCATTACTTTAATTCCATCTGTTTGGGCACACAGTTCTCAGCAAACCCCATGCAGAAGAGCTAAGTAGTGTGATCTCCAAAGGTGCAGCAGGGAGTGTGACACTCTCCTGAGATTTTCCCCAGAGTTACATTCAACAGATCAGCCCACTAGCCTTTTGGAACCTCATTCACAGCCAGCTCTCCAGGGGCTGTTCATGGTATGAAGGTACAACCTGGGTATGTGGGATCACACTGACGCCGCAGTGTTTCCCAGATGAAGCCTAAGTCATTTTGTGAATCTAACCTAAAGTTCCCAGACTGGGAGAGGAAGAATGTGACAAAAATATGTCAGAAAATTGGAAACAGAAACTAAGAAAGAGAAAGGTTGTATGAAAGTCATTCACCCATTTTGAAGATGGGAATTTGGACACAAGTTTTGTGGCAAGGAAGAGTTTACAGACGGATAAGTTACATTATTTTTGTTGTGCTTTCTTACTTTAAAATTAGCACAATTGAAAGAAGGAAACACAGTGACAAGCTGAAGACAAAAAGAGTCATTATTTTGGATGCAGAAAACTGAGTAAGAATTACTTGTCACTTTAAAGAAAGGACCAAGGAACAAGCAATCAAGTTTGCAAAATTCTATGTATTAACAAAAAACAGCAAAATGTTTAGCCACGGAAAAACACAGTTCTGGAATAATCTGTCTATCTTACCCATCCCACAGTCAGATGCCTTTTAAAATTCTTTATTTCACTTAAACTATATATTTCCAACCTCCTCTTTCAGCAGTGAAAGTGACTTCTCCTTTCATGCAACTGCACAGGTTCCTAAGGTATTTAAAATATATGTCATTACAAACATGTCCTTGGATCATGGCCTCTCAGCAGTAGCTATCCAAGAATTTAGCACATCAGTTTACTTCTTCCAGCAGGGAAGTGGCATGGGACTTCGGGTAAGCCACTTCTCTTTGCCTGTCTTCTATAGAATGAAGATTATGACATCATCTTCCTGTTGAAATGACTGTAAAAAATGCTAGGCAAGAGTAGTTATGTTATTATTCAAACTAATTATAACAGCAATTCCTTGTCATACTGTTTGCTTTCTGGACTTTGTCGTGGCTTAAGTGCAGTCAGTAACCCACACAGCCCGCTTGCTCACTCCCCCCCCACCTTTCTCCCCCCCCCCCAACCACCCCCCCAGCTCCCGGAGGAATGGGGAGGAGAATCAAAAGAATGTAACTCCCACAGGAGTTGAGAGAAGAACAGTCCAGTAACTAAGCTATAACACAAATCACTCCTGCTACCACCAATAATAATAATGATAAAGGAAACAACAAGGGAAGAGAATACAACTGCTCACCACCTGCTGACCGATACCCAGCCTGACAGAGCTGTGACCAAGCCCTTTGGGGTAACTGCCCCCAGTTTATGTGCTGGGCATGACGTGCTGTGGTATGGAATACCTCTTTGGCTAGTTTGGGTCAGGTGTCCTGTCTCTGCTTCCTCCCCGCTTCCCCTCCACACTGGCAGAGCATGAGACTCACAAAGTCCTTGGTCAGACTAAACACTTGAGCAGTAACTAAAAACATCGGTGTTATCAGCGCTGTTCCCAGGCCAAAAGTCAAAAACACAGAGCTGCACCAGCTACTAAGAAGGAGAAAAACGACTGCTACTGCTGAACCCAGGACAACCTTCCTTCAAATATTTAAACTGCTCTGGATAGCTCAGTTTGAAATCTTAAACAGATTATAACAATAAATCTCCTTGTAAATACACTGTAAGAAGGACATTCGGATTATCCTGAAGCCTCAATATTCCTCCTCAAGCAGTTGCACCATTGCTTGTCTAGGGTCATGGAACTGATAGATTTTGTTCACTGACAGCATACTCATTTAACCTTGTATTCTAGTCCAGTGAGATGGCCAAAGAGAACAAAGCCGTGCAAATGGTTTATAAATGTGGTTGTATATGAGCATCCATAACTGAGGGGAATATACCACTTTGGCTCTTCTGGTACCATTAATGCAGAACAACATTTTGCAGACAGGTTTAGGCATATAATATAGCTTCCCAGAGGAAGCTTAAAGCTTGTTAACTAAAATCTAGAGAAGTATGAAAAAACAAACCCTATTAGATACAAACACACCAGCAATAGGCTGGAGTAAATCACCTTCAGGACAAGTGCCTTATAGCTGTGGATGTCAGTGCCATAGAGGCAGAGAGTGAGCTATTGTCATGCAAACTATTTAGTTGAGCTAAACTACAGAGCAGGACACAGTCCCAGGCGAATCAGGAGACTGAAAAGTGCAAAGACTCTTCATATAAAATAGGAATAAGTGTCACACAAGCCGGTGTTTGTAGGAGGTCTCTCTCTGGGGACATGGCTTGAACTAGATAGATTCAATCAACTAAAAGCTATGCCTGTAATTTACATTCTCTGTTTTGTATTGCACTGTGGTACTAGTAACAGTAGCTGCACAGAGGCTTTATACAAAAACAATCCTTTCTTTTGCTGAGGCTTGTCTACACAGGGAAATTCAGTAGTATCTTTATATCAGCATAACTCCCCTTGTGGACACTCTTCCTTCAGAATAATTCCAGGATAATTACAATTATGCTGTATAATTATGCTGCATAATTATAAAAGTGAATTTATTGGTGTAAACAATCTCTTACTCTTTAGCTGAATCTACTTGAACATTTGGAATTGTCATTGAGTTTGCTGTTGTTTACAGCCTTCTCCAAACTTGTCAGTTATATGCATTCCCAATCCATTAGCTGTTATTTATCCAAGCTAAACATATTTTATTGCTCTAATTTGTTCTCAGATCAGTCCCTCCAGCCTCATATCTCTATCTGCCATTGAAAGCACCATAGTTTTCTTAGGTCAGTCTCAACTTCAAAAGCAGGACTTGGAAACATGGCACATGTGCCCAGATGCTTTTAAGTGGCTACAAATTTGATTTGCTCATTATCAGGACCTATAAAAGAAATGTCCTTCTATTGTTTGCTCAACAACTGGGAGATAAATTCTTCTTACAATTTTACATGGTCTTACCACCATCCTCACTTTTACTCAGCCCTGTTGCAGTTAGCTGAGGAGTCAGAGGCCACATCAAGTGAGGTGTTCTAAGCCTGTGGGCTGCATCAGAGGATAAAAGAATCCATCACTGCTCCACATTAGCATTGTTGTCCTCATCAGCAACCATCAGTTTCAGGAGCAGAGCAAGATGTGTGGTGCAAGGCCACCAGCATTTTCAGTCTTGTTTCCCTAGAGGTCTGAGAAGCAGTTAATCATCACAGGGTATACTGTTAGACAGATCAGCATTTCAGTATTTAGAGAATGTTTCTATATTACCTTGTTTGGCAGCTATTTTATTCAGTAGGGTGCAGCAGCCTAGTATTCTTCATTTCATTATTTAACAATATCATTCTTCTAGCTTTTCCCAGTGGTGGAAATAAAATGTAGAAGTTTCTTGAAACTCCTATTCTTCCTTTGTTCAAGTGTGAGCACAACTCATACAGACATTTTACAGTCTCAAACATCTGAAAGAATTACACTTTAAAAAAATTAGGATCCTTTTGTATTCAAATGCCTACTCTTGGAGTTGATATGGATGGAGAGACCATCTATATTACTATTGCTTAATTAAGCTATCACTGTGGTTGGAGATGTATCGCAGAAAAAGAGCAACACTGGATCAAAGGCTGAATGGGTGGATGATACTGTGATTCACACCGGGCACACAGTGCTGGGGCTGGTTCTGTACCACAGCCTCTTGGACAGGATTGCAGAGCAGTGATGCACCAGGGCTGACGCAAGGCAGCACAGTCAGGGCACAGACAGCATTCGCACAAGGGAACAAAAGAAAGGTAGATTTTTTAGAAACTGAAAAACAGAACAGTAAGAAAGAAACAGAAGAAAAAGAAAAAAAAAGAGCAGAAAGGGTAATTTCCACTGAACATAGAATCACAGAATCATAGAATCATAGAATCATAATAGTTAGGGTTTGAAAGGACCTTAAGATCACCAAGGTCCAATCCCCCTGCCATGGGCAGGGACACCTCACACTAAACCATATCACCCAAGGCCTCATCCAACCTTATCTTGAACACTGCCAGGGACATGCTTGTACATTTCCATTGGTGAGAAAACAGTTCAGGAAATAACATACATATCTTTTATGTTAAAAAAAAAAAAAAAAGATCTTTTTCAAGGTTTGGTTTAGGATAATACAAGGAAGGTAGACAGCAACCTATTTTTGCCTTAATAAGTATCTATATATCATGTTCAGAAAAGTTCATTAGTAACTTCAATTTCAATTGGACTTGGTAAAAGAGCTTTGTTCAACTAGCTTCAAAGATCCTGCTAATACAAAAATTCCAGCAATAATAGAAAAACTATATATATGAAAAGCTAGTTGTGATCATGTCTCTAACTTCTTCATGGACTGGATTGTGTTGCAGAAATCAAAGTAATAAAAATCTTGCCAAATAGGACTGAATAATTAAATTTTAAATAAACTGTAATTTTCAATTGTATTATAATTCTAATAAATGAGTGAAAACATTGGTAGGCAGGAAAGTAAATGTTAATATAGAAATTTAAGGACAATAAGAGAAAGCACTAATACTGATTAGGATGATTATGATGATTATAACTTCCAGTACGTAAAATCACAATGAAAATTATCCAGCCTAGTATGCTCTCACAAGTTATACATTCACTTAGGCACTGGGAAAAATGTTTTCATGCCATAAACTATCTTAGATGGTTCATGAAGTTATGGTAGAACGTATAAAGAAATAAGGAAAGGAGTAAAACAACCGGATTGGAAGGACAACGCTCTATGCAGAGAAAAAGTTTCCTGATGCAAAAAGATCTTCCAAGATCACCAAACAGGAACACAGGAAAGTAAAAGATATATCGAGGGGACAGGAAAATATATTGATATAAATCATTCAGCAGTAACACTGGGCAGAATGGTGACTTCAGTTGCAGTCAATATTAAGATTTATTGATCTGAGAGATAAATATTGACCAAGGTGATGCCAAAGTCAATATTTAACTTCAGGGACCATAAATCTTAATAGTAACTGTAAAGAGCAGTCAGTACCATCTATGTTTGATATATATTTTATTGCCTTTTACAAGGGTATAAAAGGTTTTTTAAAAGAGAAGCTGTTTCCTCATTTCAAAAAGCTCCTTGCCTTGCCAAAGCAATCCAGATGTATATGCTTGCCTTTTCAAAGATCTTCTAATTATTGGGGTGCTTTCAAAATTGCACAAATAATTTGACTCATAAAGAAGCTTCCTATTTAATGAAACAAAAGCAAAACAGAAAAAAAAACAACAGTTAACACCATCTTTTGTAGATTTATGTTAGCTATGAAACGCTGACGTACTTGCAACATGTTGCTAGATAAAGCTAGTTAACAACTTAGGATAAAATCAACAATAAATTACGTAAGGTATTGGCAGTTCTCTAGGGTTTTCTTAATTTTTCACTGCTACACCTCAACGCATCAACTGGGTTCATAAAATGTTCATGTACATAAGAGTATATAAGAGTATATGAGTTATATTTACAAATTATTACAGTGTATGTACTACTGTACTGTACCAGTATCTTGCTGGATTTAGTATTAATATTTCTATTGCATCTGCTTCTAATACATGTGAGCCATTTCCTAACCAAGGGTTAACAAAATAGATCTTTTTATCACTTGCTACTTCCTTCCTCTTTGTTTATATTAAAAAGATGGCACTGACAACCACAGCTAAGGTAAAGTTAATAAATACAAATGGTTAAGCAAAAACCCCCATGCGGTAGCAAAATATAATTATTTAACAGTCTTGGAGCCTTCCTAACCATACCAATGTTCTCCCTAATGTTCACACAGATCTTTGTTATTACACTAGATGACATTTGTTTTCAAAAGCCACTGCATACTTGACATCAACATTTCTGACACATGAAAAACTCATTTATAATAAAGATTACTCGGACACTACTACAGTGAATGCACCCAACTCTTCCCCCAAAAAAACCAACATTTCTAGACCATTTTATAGGAACTAACCCAGCACAAGGGAATGATTTGACACAATTTTAATAGGGCTTTAATTCTATGAAGAGGAGGCTTTATGACGTTAAGAAGCATGACAGTTAACCTTAAATGGTTTATTCGTGTCAGCACAGTCCAAAGACGTAATTAGTTGTAATGTACTTACCCTCAGAGTCAGGGGTTTAGAGAGGGAAGAGCCACTGGTGGCATCGCCCAGCTCCTGCTACTCACTCCCCAGGGGGCTGCAGTGTCTAGTTTTATGTCTCAGGGTCCTGACAGACCATGGCCTTCCTTTCCAAAAGTCTCTGTACATTACCAAAACGATTTACGGGGAGATTTTTCATGCCTGAGAAACAGTGAACACACATAGTTATATCTAAATCAATGCTGAGTTCAGTGCTTAGGCTTCAGCAGTGCCTCAGGTTTAACACTTGTTAACAGGCACTTGTTAAAAGGTAGTAGACACTTGACAGATTTAGTCTGATCACTTCCATGACCCAGTGAGTTTTTGACTGTCAAAAGAAAACAATCAGAGTTGTCTGGAAAGGAATTCCTTTCTCAGGCTCTCTTTCATGAATTCCCCAGTCTTCAGAACTGGGCAATTAAGTGGCTGAGTTTGATTGATACTACTTCTCTTGTTTTAGGATGTGGCAAGGCTAGAAACTGTGGTAATTAGTGAACACAGTAAAAAATCATGTCCATTTCCCCTTTACCAGAGCAAACACTGATACAGGGAGCACTCACGTTCAAAGTTTACATGTAGCTGACAGAGTGCTATCCAAACTTTATTATAAGGGGAAGTCAAGTATTTAGCTCATTTTAAGTATCTCCAATTGTAAACAGCAGCGATAATACTGGGAAAGAATGTACTTCACAGGAGAGATTACTCTAGACAGGATAAGACTCTGAGATAACATTTTAAGAGAAGCAAACTAAGGGGTGGTGTCCTTTATCTATTACATCTCAGTAATCTGGCTTTTGAAATGTTCAGTAGGTAGCGGTATTTACAAACTGTAACTTGCAATGCTACATGATAAAGAAAGAGACAGTCACCTCAGTTTGGGGGGGGGGGTGGAACCTACTGCGTACTTTGTGTTTCCACTACATGTAATCATCATCCAGCATTTGGCTGGGTGTAATAACTTGGTGTCTCTTTGTTCTCCTGTTACAGGATGAAGACTTTAATCAGTTTTGTCAGAACGTTTGCTCAGTTAATCTCCTAGCAATGTGTGATGAATAATATGCCTATTGACTGTCTCAGCAGTTGGTGGGTTCTCCACCCTCACCCCATAGTGAGAAGCATCTAGTTTCTGCTGGCTGCTCATTTTCCTGTAGAAGAGGAGCACCGGCTCTCTCTGCAGCCCCCAGCAGTCGCATCCCACCCAGCCCACCCCCTTTAGCCTCACACCCCTCTTCTCCTCTTCCCCTCTGGAATCTGGAAAATGCTGCCTGCCCATCCGCCCACACCAGGGTTTGTCCTTGGATAATTACTCTGTCCCAGTCACCTTGAGCTCTCATACCACAGAGGGCTCTCTCTCTGCTGAGCTTTGTATCTTTATTTTCATACCAAGAAAAACAGATTTAGAGTGAACAGGAAAGTTTTGGCAACAACTGTCATCACATTATCAACACAGTGCTAGTGATGAATAGTTCTGGAGCAAAGAAAATGCCATAGGAAGCTCTATTTCATTGGGACAAAAATATAAGGGCAGATCTGAGAGCTTCCTTCATCACTGACTCTGAAGGAGAAAAAGAAGGAAAAGCCCTAATGAAAATAGATCTCAATTGCCAGCAGTTGTGAACTGACTTCACAGAAAAAAATTCTAGGCCTCTATCCTGCATGTGACTGCACACAACTGTGGGGCCTGCCTGTGCCAGCTCTTTGTACAGCAGAGAACAGTGGTGAAGTTTCTTACAAGCAGCCCTGATTTTCACATGCCTGGTAACAAAAGCCTAACAGAACACCTCTGTAAAGTAGATGGTTTCAGCTCCCAACCCATGACAACATTTCTGAAAGTTCCTAAAGTAGGACAGAAATAAAATCCATTGCACAAAAAGCAGTGTAGGTATTTAGGACAGTGATATACTTTCAGTTATAAAGGCTGACAGAGATACATTGTGCATTAGGAAAGACACAGAAAATGCTACATAAAATCTGGATTTGAGGAAATATAAATGAAAAGCTTCATGACTTCCAGCAGCAGGGTCTTTTCAGACCTATCTGAAATGCACAACTGTGCTACCTGTGAATAAGTGGAGATGCACTGGTAATGTAATATTGTACTTGTTATAGAACTTCTTTCATGCACAGGTAAATCTGCCTTAGATTAAGCTCCAGCTCTGACAGCCCCATTTCACCAGAGTGACATATGTGAAGGTAGGGTTCTTTTATTTATTATGCAATTTGGATTCAGCATCTCCCTCACTTTTTAAGGGTGTTTATTTTTCAAACTAATGTTTCCCACCTAAATAAAAGTAGCTACAGCCTCTGCTTGTATGCTTCTGGTTTATTCTCTGCCTTGTCCCACAAAGACACAGCAATTGTATCTGCTCCTCTGAGCTAAGTGATACCAAAAGCCAGCTGCTTTCTGTGTGCTGAACCCCACCCAGCTCCTGCAGGCAACCTAAACTCAGCCAGAATTTGTATTTGTCTATTTGTTCACTCCCTCGCTGTAAGATGGCTCTGCTCTTCCAGTTTTGGTAATGGATCTCTTAGACATCTTGACTGCCCAACCAGGAGGACTGATGGGATAGACAGAGCCAGGCATAGCATGTCAGGTCCCAGCACATAGGAGTTAGTGTATCCCCAAATGTGTCCTTGCACATTTACATGCAGGTCTTACCCAGTGCTTTCCCCAAAGGCATAGCAACTGAATCATCTCAGAGCTCACAGTAAGCAAACAGATGGTCAGCAAGAATATGATACATGGTGATATCTGTGCATAAAAGTATGCATATTTGTGTGTGTGAATGCCTCCTTGGAGTGAGTATATAGAGTTTCACTACCTTTTCTAGGATTCTGGGAAGTTGTTTTCAGCTTGAATTTAGTGTCAAATAAATCTGGTTTATAGGTCACTTGTGATAGCTTGTGACCAAGTTGCATAGCACTGTGAAGCAGATACCATCATATATCTTAAAAAAAATCCTGATGCAAAATAAGGAAAAATTTCAGTTCCTTTGATATCCTGTTTTGAAGCTCTTGAAACTGAGAAACTTGCTAAAATAAATGAAATGCTGCATAAAGCACCTGACAAAAGTGAATTATGCTAATAGAATGGGTATGTGTAGCTTACCATAGATGCATGTCTCGTGGTCTCTGTTTACACCTCGGCATCTCATTCACACATTCTTGAGAGAAGGATCAATCAAAAGTGGGGTGCTAAATATCATGCCTTTAGTTAACTAGATTTCAGAAGTTTCTATGAGTAAAAATAAAAAACAACAGGGAAGATGTGCATTGTATGGATTTTCCTTTTCAAATTAAAAAGATTCTGCCCTCCAAGTATCTGTGCTTTCTTCTCAGTCCTTTCCTCTCTTTTCTGAATATCTCTTTCTCATTGTTTCTTTCCAATAAGCACCATGCATGCAAGTTTCTTAACCACCAGGTAATTTGCCATTTCATCAGCTCCGTCTAAATCAGCTAAACATTTTCTCAGAGATGTTTTAAAGCACTCTGCAGAACTGTCTTGTTGAATTTTCTTATCAAAAAGCATCACATTGCCACCTAAGTGTTAACAGGAAAGTTTTGGTGTGGGAAAGTCATGTGAGAGGACAGGCACAAGGGAAGAAGCAAGCATGCACCTTTTCAGCAGGACACATGAGGCGAACTAACAGTTCCTTATTTCCAGCAGTGCCTTCACAATCTAAGTCTTTCCCCTGTATTTGCAGATCAGGTACCACACTTGGGCTCACAGACCCCTCTCAGAGTTCCCTCCACTAGGCTGAGTCTGGCAAATAGATGAAGAGAAAGGGAAATTCAGAGGGGCTGCAAAGGGTATGCCTAAGGCGCTTGTTTTTGCCTCAAGTTCCTTATGCCTAAATCTGCCCTTAGTACCTTTTCTCTCTGAAGCTTGCTCACTAAAGCTAAAAGAACCAGAGCTTTTGGTAAAGACTTTATCTCTCTGAAGCTCTGTAGTCAGGAGTCATTTTCAGGCACACGTGACAATCTTTTCCAAACAGATCAGAATTTAGCATTTTAGAATCTGACACCTGGATTGAAAAAGCAAGGCTTTTGTATTTTCTTTTCAGACCCAACTGCCGCGATTCCAGTATACTTTGCAGCAGAGACCTTATTGATGGTTCTGCAGTTATGATATTTGGATAGACGCCACTTCTTTTCTTGTAAGTCAACAATGTTTACGACTAGTCATTGTTTTTGATATATCTCAGGGTGATACCCTTTTAAACCAACAGTTTCAGATCAGTCCTCTATGCTAATTCCAGTGTGTCAATGTCAGTAACTGATCCCATCCCCCTCTCTAAGGAGAAAACTTACTCCTTCAGTCTTAGAAGATCACAGCAATACGGTGTATAAGCAAACTGTCATATATGGGAAAAAAGGGGAAAAAAAGCACAGATGCTGTCTGTATTTTCCACAGACTCTCATGAGGTTTCCCTTCTTCCTTTTCTGCCTTGATTCTACAGGCTTCTCCAGACTCTTTATCTGAGGTAAGCGATTGTCAGTTTATTCAAGGCACTTATCATATTTGCAAGAACTAGCACAGACCTCTCACATATTTGGTCTAGGTTTGATAAGAACATTTGCTCTTTATACATTAGCCCCACTTAAAGCCTGTCAAAACCACCAAGTGGTCCTGCAATCTATCATCTATTCTGCAGTGCAAGTGAATCTGGGTTGTTAGTTTCATCAGCCCTTTAAGACTATTGCTGCCCCAAAACAGACACAGCTGGGAGAGGTCAGAAAATACATACATCATGTGACATGATCTGGCCTGTAGAAAGCAGCTTTGTGCTCCTCCATCACTGGAAGGTGCCCTGAAGACAGCAGAGGTAAATAATCAAGGCAGATGCTATAGCCCCATAGGCTATATCTGTACCAGTAAAACGATGCTGGGCAGGCTTAGGCACTGAGCCTCCATCATCTCCACTATTAAATTTCTAGCATGGTTTTGACCCTGGCCAACTTGCACGCACCCAGGCAATCTTCAGGAAGACTTCCCAAGCAAGCACAGGCCAAGGACTCTTCCCAACAGAGTGCCTTAATGCAACCACCTCATTCTCACAGGGTAAAAACGTTTAACCGTGCAGATGAGGGCAGTTCAGTGCCAGGTGACTTCAGTGGCAGAGAGCTGGACATGTTTGATTTACTAATATAGATGTAGCCTCACTGTCTAACAACTTCCTGTGAAGTTGAAAGCGGAAACATCTGAAGGAGCCCAGCAGGCTCCTATGCCCTGGATCGCCTCTCTGCTGGCTCTGAAAAGCCAGAATCTGAATTCTCTACTAAAGTCTTCAGTAGTGTGGAATAAAAAAAGGGACAAGAAGCTACAAAGCAGACAAAATACTCCAACCTTCAGATTATCATCCCCAGATCCATATGCAGAGGGAAAATGGGAAAAATATGCCTGGGTTTCCTTTAATAGATTATGTAGTCTACTTGCTCACATTTGTCACATGGGTTAATGTAAAATTTACTGTCCACAATTAATCAACCTCAGGCAAGAATACTTAGCACTTTTACTCCATTTTTCATTTTCAAAGTGCTTTTCAAACACCACCTAATTAAACATCAGGAGCAATTATTTCCAAGCTACTTTACGGGCACTTTTAAAAAATGAAATAAACACATTTTAGCATGTATATGAGGAATCTTTTAAAACCAAAACAGCTCTATTTGCAGCCTGCTGAAGGAATAAAAGCAGTAACAGGACAGTGATTTCCAAACAGACCAATGCAGCAGTCAGTTCTGTCCCTATGCACATGAAAGCCAGTAATGCAGCTTCGTTTTTAAAATTCTGTCTGTCTCACATTTTCAGTTTGTCTCTGAGAGGAAACCTTAATAATAAAGAACTGCAGAACTGGGGTGAGGAAGGAATGCTTATTTGCAACAGACAAATGCCACCAGTGGTCTTGGGGCTTTAATCCACGTGTTCAGCAGTAATCCATGAGCTCTGTACTTAACACCTGTAAGTCTCACCTCATCTCTTTCACAGAGGTAGCAGAATGAGCTGTGTTCATGCACTGGTAGTGTCTTCACCATCAAGGTCAATCCAAGGCCTTGCTGTATTTGCTCACTGAAAACCGATCCAACAGCCTTCCTTCAAGACTAGAAATAGAGTCAACACTAGTACTTTTTGGCCACCTCTAAGGAGAAAGCTGGCTGTGGTAGCCCATGCCTGTCATCTCAGCTTCTCAGGAGGTGGGTGGATGCCCAAAAGCCTGGGGCTTCAGTGTGCTTGGCCAACCAGGTTTCCGCATCGTGTTTGGTATCAGTCTGATCATCCCAGAGAGGCTCAGCGGGTTGCCTAAGGAGGGGTGAACCCACCTGGGATAGAAACAGAGCAGCTCAGTTTATGGCAGTACAGTCAGGTTTACCTAGGCGCATGTGATGAAAATGTTGACGATTTAAACCAATACGCCAGTTTACCACAGATTTTGATTGAGAGTGGACACACAGCCCCTCCTGTCCTCTTCTACAGAGACAATACAGAGGTAAGGTGTAGACTGCAAAGGTGATATGTTAAGTCTGGCAGGTGTTGAGACAGGGTTGTCAGAGCTTAACAGCAAGTGCCAGAATCCTTCTCAATTTACTAGTGCAAATAAGATTAACACTGCATAAATAAGCAAACAAGGAAGCACGAGTTTCCTTAGGACAGAAAGTGTGACATTTTTTCTGATGAATTAAATAAAATGAAGAAACAAAATATGCTTTATTAAACTCTAAGAGTTTATGGATCTGCCAACATGGCCCAGTGCAGTTCTGAGCAGATACCTAAGTGAGCTCTAAACAAGCCAGCTCCACTACTGGAAGCAGCATAGCCAGGCAAATATGGCATTCTGCAGAGCTCGTTAGCCCTGCTGCAAAGTCAGCTATATTAACTCAGACAGTGCATCACACTAATGTTTCTTCACTTCTTCTGAGGCCCAGGCAGGTTCATTCAGCATGGGTAACTCAGTGCAGCACTTACATGAGCTCTCCAGGTACTCATCAAGGCAGGGGACAGCAACCTTTCAAGGATGGTGTGTACCAGATGGTATTTTTCTTTCCCAGATTAGAGGTTAAACATGCTGGTAAGAACACTGTGGGATCCATGAGAGACTGCCTCTTACAGAAACAATATGCTACCATTTTCTATCATCATTAAATTGCATCTGTACGAGGCAGAAGCTCCTGCTGCTCTCAGAACGAGCCAGAAGGTGGGAGCCACCAATGTCTCTCTCCAGATGGCACAGCCCCAAAACCATCTCTGTGCTAACCCTACTGGTGTTTTTAGAAATTGACCTCCACACTGCTGCTGGTTTCAGCACCCTAAACCAAATTGGCTGTAAGAGTCAAAGTGATGTAAAGAAAGTTCTGTGAGACTGACACTTAAGGCTAAAGCTTTACTGTACATCCATCCCCTTGAGTGCCGTGCTTGGGCACAGCTGCTTTACAGACAAATTAAGGAACGTGTTCCGGCTTAGAAGTAAGCAAACCTATCTTCAGTTCACAATGAGGTAATTCAAGTGTCTTTCATAAGAGAGCTAAAAATTGGGCTTTGGATTAGGTTGTTGACCTACATGCCTCAGCTCCCTGGCTGTGAAATGGGAAGTCTTTCCAGCAGGGACATTGCTGAAAGAATTTCATTCCTGCTTATAAAATATTACCACTGTGAAGTGACAATAAGAGATATAGACATGTTAGTTTTACTAAACTATTTAGAATATTCAGGGCAGCGAAAATAGACCCAGCCTTCCTTTTCCTTGTACTAGTACAAATGGAAGCAATTGTATTGAACACAAGTCACTGTATATAAAGCTTAATTTAAATCAGTTAGTGTCTTTCTATGCACTTAAAATGGATAACGGGAATTTTTCCGATTCCACTCACAGCTAGGCTACAGTGACCTTATATCAGAGGACCTGTTTATGGAGCTTTTTTGTCTTAATTTTTAGCTGGTTGCAAGGTTTTACACAAAGACCTTGGATGTTTTGATTTTTTTTATCTCCATATCCCCCCTTGGGTAGAGCAACTTTCAGGGTGCACAAGTCTGAGCTTGAAAATAATGCCTTCAAATAATTCCTGAAACTGTTTCAGAAGCCGAAGAAGCAGATATTTTAACACTTAGCCATATGCAGGAAAAAAAAAGAAACAAAATGAATTTCATCTACCTGGATGCAGAGAAGGTTTCTGGTTCAAGTTTGCCACGTAATCCCATATGTATTTTTACCCTCCTTACAAATGTAACTATTTCAGGAACACTCTGCAGTGTAGACACAGCTAAAGGCTATACTTCATTGATCACGGCTGATTCTGTTACAGTGCCTTTCCCTCTAAGGTGGAAGCTGCTCAGCTCAGCACCACTCAGAAGGGACATGATGACTGACAGGGTGTGTTCTCAGTCCACTGCAAATGTCAAGTGTAATGTGTTAGTTAAGTCACCAGACTACACCAGGCTGCAGAGATGACTGAGTCCTAGCTTTGAAAGCTATATTATTTCAAACAGAAATAAAACATTGAAAGGATTGAAAGGATAGGCAATTCTAACTTTTCCATTTCTAGCACCTTATGTTTTCTGAAAACTGTGACAATAAAATAATTTCCCTGGATTTTTTTGTGAACAAGCCTGGTGGAGGGGTCTTATTTCATACCACCACGTGAAAGAGGATCCAAGCAAGAGCACTTCAGCATCAGGCCAGTAGGTATGCCTTTAATCACTTCAGAAATCTGTTTTCCCATAAGTAAACCTGTCAACATTCCTCCACCTATGGGTCTATAATGTCAGAAAACAGACAATAGGACAGGGGGACCTCAGGTTGGATCCTTATGGCAGCCATAATGTCCTCCTTCCAAGTGGACAGAAAAGTCAAACTTCTTTTTAATTTTGATTTAACAAGTTAGATGGTGCTTGAGATCCAAAAAGACACTGAACTGATTATTTGTTCTACATTCACTTGTACTCCAGCATGGGTTTTGCAGGCAATATTCTTGCAGAAAAGACAGTCAGATATTAACACTTTGTACAGTTTGACTTCTGAAACAACAAGCTTAAGATAGAGTACTGTGAAATCCTGATTCTAGGCCTCGTATCTGCCACTCGTAGCGGTGACTGAAAAAGTGAATATGAATGCAAACAGCAAAATGGCAACTGTGATGGTACCAGTCCTGATGAAACACTGAAGGTAGTAGACCAAGCAATGCTGTGTATTACTAAGTAACATCCTGGGCTTTTCCAGAGAGTAGCACTAGTTTGTATTTATGGTAATTTATAAGATATCATACTATCAATGGCCTCTAGTTAAATATACAATGAAATACACAATTCCCCACACCAAAGAGGCTAGGATCCTTTTCATCTGCTGTGAATTCTTGACTAGTCAGTATTAACTTTGGAGCTATTTAATAGCTGTCCATTACTGCATGTCACATTTTGTTATGCTGCACCTAAAGAATCATACTCTGATTAAGAAGAATAGAAAAATAAGTTGCTATGAAAGACCAAAAGGATCCTGTTCACATCATGAAGCAATGGGTTTAAACTTTCCAAAGCAGTTGACATAAAACTTCCAACAGCTATGGGAATTCCATTAAACAAGAGCAACAGGAAGGCAAGCAACACATAAGCATCCAAAAAGACAGAAACTCGTTACACTGTCTTTTCAAGCAGCCAGCTGTTGTTGGGTTTGTGTTGGTTTTGTTGTTTTGTTGTTTGTTTGGTTTGTTTGGTTTTTTTTTTGGGGGGGGTGTATTTTTATGACTATTTCTTTTCCAAATTCCAAGTCAAAATCTCAAGAAATAAAGGAAAATGATGAATATTAAACTATTAACACTCACAGAAACGCAGCCAACTTTCCAAATTCCCACAAGTTTCTCAAGCTTCAGCTTTGAGTGGATTCCTGTAGGTCAATTATTGACTGGGGCAGGGGGATGGGGAGCAGGGGGGATGGAGAAAGGAGAGAGAGAAAGGAAAGAACAAAGAGAGAAACATAAAGTGAAAAAAAAAAACCTCCTTCTCTTGCAGAGGCTGCTAGAGAAGTATCGCACAGAGAGACTAATAGAGACAGCTGAACTAGTACATGAGGTTGTTTTGAAATAAAAAATAATGTGTATTTTGTTTAAGAATTTCAATTAAAAAAATTACAAAACTAGGAAGAAGAATTCCTGCTGGGATGGAACCTACAGAACTCCTTGAGCAATTTGAATAATTATAGACTTGGATAAATTGTAGTTAAACCATTTGTTTCAAATGTGCTACAATCAATAACTAAACCAGCAACAGCCTTTCAGCATAAGAGAACTGTTGCTAGCTTCAGGATAAAGTACAATAAACTGCAGCTTGTCATTGGCCAGCCACACACTATGTAATGAAAAAGACTTTCCTCCACAAAGACTGTGATTTTCACTTTTCAGATACCAGCAAAAATAATTGTATGCATTTGCTTGCCATATGTATGCAGAAAATGGTAAAGGTATTTTCCTTAAATAGCAAAAGCAGACTTGGGTTTTGTCTATTATATTCTTTAATTTCCAGAATAAGGTTTGTCTTAGTAATAAACTAATCCTCATTCTTAGGAGACTGTAAAAGCAGAGGCAGAAAGAAATCTCATTTTTGTGTTAACAATGGCAGGGACGTCCTTCACATTCTTGTTTAAAATTTTGCTTCCTGCCCTGATCTTACTGAATTTGCACCAGTGGGTGATGGCAGGTACCAGCTACCATGCCAAAAGTTTGAGCCTTTGTGTTTTTCACAGATGTAAGTGGTGACATAAAGCAAAGATTGATGTTGAGGGTACCATGGGAATTAATGTGGTGTTTGTTTTATCATATGGAGAAGACTCCTGTAAAAATCCATGATTTTGCAGTGAGCTCAGCACCATGACATTTCCCTGTCCAGCTACATCCTACAAGGCTCAATGCAGCTCAGTTTTGCCATGGTGTCTGCCAAACACACTCCTTAGAGAAGGACAGGGAAAGAAGTAAAGACACCAGAATTTGATCCACTCAAGAGCTGGGAAGAGGCTGCATATGACAAATGTGCTAAGGACACCAAATTGCTTAATTTGATTAAGCTTAAGAAGACTGGGGGAAAACAATGGTATACTTCAGTCAAGATTGTACACTATGTAATAGTTCCATGTGCTACAAACAAACTGCCGGGATGTTACAGAAATCACATTGTCACAGTTACAAGATGAGCCACAAGTGATCTTCCACCAGTAGTCCCATTTACCCTTGCCATTCACAAAGACAGTCATTTATTTTCTTTCTGTAACTCCTTTGCATACACAAACATAAGTGTGCACACAGCTAATGCATCTAACCAGCATGTTCAACCCTTTCTCACTGCACATGCAGTCAATTCAGTATTTGCCTGTGGCTGCCAGATCATCATTGAAGTTTGGCTGCCCTCCCTGAAGTCCTGCTGCTTTGGATGTCTCCACTGTAGTATGTAAGACAGTTGGGGCAAGGGAACAGATGCTTGCAAGGTCCTTTTATCTAGTGAAACAGAAGTGCTGAACTAGTAAATAGGTACCTGTGAGAACACACTGAAACTAGGACAAAGCTAAAATGCATTTATTTTGCATTTCATCGTGAAATGTCTTCTTACAGGGAAAAAAAAATGGGTAAAACTAAAAAGGAATTAAATTAAGGAATTAAAATAAAATTAAGAAATTAAGAAATATAATGGAGGATGTAGTTCAACAGAAGTAGAATTCATCAGTGCAGGCAAAATTCAAACTCCATGCACAAGCTGATGCCTTCTACTGACATTCAGACTGGGCATTTTTATGACCAACTTGGTGAGTTTTTATTAGTGATCAGAAACACCAAAATTAACTGCTTGAACTGCTTGACTTTAAGAGTTGGGTGCTGGAGAAGTCTTGTGAGACTAGAGAAAAGCAATATAGCTCCAGTTCCAGCTTTGGGGAGAAGGAAGATGAACCAGATGGTCATAGCACTTTGGGTCTTTATTCCTCTCTTAGAAAGATGGAAGAAACCCTTACATTCAAAACTGGCGGTGGAGCCACAACCTCTAAGTAATGAGGCATTCTGTGACTTTTTGTCAGAAACCTGAAATGAAACTTTGGAGAATTGGGCTTGGGCAGAATTGCAAAATTTGTAAAAAACAAAACAAAACAAACAAACCCAAACCAATCAAACAAAAAAAACCAACAAAACAAATCGTATCATAAAGAAGTTGTGATGTATTTGAGTTTAAACAGGCTCAGACTTCCTATGCAGTAGAAGAAGGCTGAGAAGTTTATTGACATCTCAGTATTAATATTCAAGCCTGTAATATGCTAGGAAAAACTGAGCTGCTAACAGCAACACTAACCAGATGGCAGCTTTGAGTGGGAGCTAGACTGGCACCTGGGGCTTGCCTCCCCTCACCTGAGAGACTGCCCTGTCTCCACAGTACCTCAGCAACTCAAAACTCATGCTAAAGGCAGTAGACACCATTTGTACATACTTGGTGTGGCTAATGAAAATAACTTCTAGAATTAATTTTCTTCATGGATTTCCCTTGCTCACACTGCACAGCCTTTTAGTTGTGTGCTTTTTTTGCAGGATATACCTCAGGATAATGAGGAAAAATGCAGTTTATATTATCAGCTTAGAGCTCTAGTCTAATACGGCAACTCCTTACCTGTTTAAAAGCATGTATTTTTGGACTCAGGCCCAATTCATTATGTTCAGATTTATATCCTATTTATTACCAATAAGATCTATATGGCACTGCATATATGATACTGACATAATGGAAGAGCCAAGGAGAGAGAGCCAAGGAGAGGCTGGACTTTTTGAGACATATTTTTGACTCTGCTAAACAGGATCATTTAAGATGGAGAGTGTGTAGTATGGTTGAGAGGAGTAAGGAAAGATTGGAGCAGCAAATATTGAAGTGTCTTTAATTTTAGAATATAGGATACAATAGAAGTTAGAAGAGATGAACAGAAGATTTCTGGAAAGAAATAGCATGCCTGCTGATGAAATGCATTTAAATTACAGGCTAATCTCACAATGCTTAGACAAAAGTATGTAAACTTCTGAATAAGAATCTGAAACAGAGTAAGAATCAATAGCAGCAGCTAAAATAGATGATTAAACAGACCACTTCTTTTATCCCCAGTTTCTATGACTGGTCCTTCAAGGCCAGGCTGGATGGAGCTTTGAGAAACCTGGTCAAGTGGAAGGTGTCCCTGCCCATGGCAGGCAGGTTGGAACTTGATGACATTTAAGGTCCCATTAAGGTCTATGATTCTATGATTCTGTGACAGCTTACAATGTTGCTGACAGCACTGTCTCATCATCAGTCCTGAGCATTCCTATCACGTACACCAGACAGGATGAAGCAGAATAATACTGACAAAAGTCCTGTACCATAGGTACCTCAGAACTCTCTGTGGGAAGGGAGGAAACAGTAACAGCTGAGACATCACTGATTATGAACCGAATCTTAGACATCAGACCGATATACATTTCTCAGCAAAAAATAGACAATAGAGGCAGAAAAGAAAATAGAAATTAGTGAAAAATGAAAAGATGGACCACTATCACAGTCCTGTGTAAGTGAAATTTTCTTTTCTAGAGGGATATCATCACAGTGATGACTGAGGTATTAAAATATAATTTTGATAGTTTTCCAATGTTTTGTTCTATTCAGTTTTAATTATTTGAGCTACTTCTTTTGTGAACCTGTTCTGTACCACTATAGAATATTTCTATTCATAACCAGCAAGTATCTCTTGCTGCTTACTTTCATCCTGATATTTCCAGAGATAATTCTCTGGAAACCTTTAATGTGTCTCTTTGCTCTTCACAGTCTTAAAGTGTTTACTCATCATGATTTGAGATTTAAGTTGGACAAGCTAGATAAATTTGATTCTTTTAAACTTCTGTCATAAATTAATTCTTCTTGTCTTTTCATGATGTTCCTCCTTTGATTTATTTGCATTTTCACTGACATTATGAGGTTTCCAGAAAACAATGCATGATTCTATGTATGCCCTTATCCATGCCAAAAGTTGTCTGGGGGGCTGTCAATAAAGCTGAACACTACAAAAGAAAACTGCTGCTTTTCAACAGGGGGCTATGACAGGGCCCACTCCTCCTCCAAAAGTCAAATTTTCTACCACTTCCCATGTTTGCAAAGCATAAAAAATATTTCACTCTACTGTAAAAATTTAGGAGACTTTGGATCTTCACTTATGGCACTGACTTGTTTCCCAGGTGCTGGATTTGATACTTGTCATCCTTATATCCTGCAGCTTGTTGCCCCTTAAGGACAACTTTCTAATTAGGGGTAAATCGTCACAAAATCTTCACAGTCTTGCTAGAAATTGGGCCCCTTCCTCACTGGGAATGTTGAATTCTTTTGGGCAGAGCAGTCAGAATTTCTAATGTTCAGTAAGTGGAGGAAGCCTGGGGCAGATTCTCCTGTTTCCTCTGTAGGCAGCTCTGACTCATTTTTGAAGACCTTCGTCTGCATCAGTTACCTAGAAAAAAAAATCTCTAACACCTGCTTGGCTTTAAATATGTGAATAGAATAGTGACTTTGATGGGAAAATCCAGATGCTTACATTTGAGTATGCTTTAAAATGTTTTGCTAAATCAGAGCCTAAGGACAAAGAAAACAGTTCCGAAAGTGCATCATCAGTAGAGAGCCATTGCCTACAACCTAAAATGAACTCAGAACATTTTAGCTCAGCTATTTATTTACTTTAATATTCACATATAACTGTAAATCCTGCAGTGAGAATTACTGCAATGATGATACACAAGAACAGTCTCATGATACTTTCTGCATGAGACTATGATCTTGAAAGATTTTTAGCCTAATTTCTAAATGAAAATGCTTTGTTGTGCCTTTGGATTAGCTTCAGAAATTTTGGAAATCTCCTTCTGAGGTTCACCAACCAGTGCTAATGCAATGATCAGAGTTTCATTTTCAAGTGTTTACTAAAAAGACAGAAGACTCTCCTTGGGGCAAGTTGGGGGGAACAAATCCACCGATTCACCAGCATCAAGTAGTTTGCATCAAGGAAAACCAAATATTTTTCATGTTGCACTCAATTTCTCAGTCACCACTGACATTTCCCCATCAGTTTCACACTGAGGATGTGCTATGAGGCTGAGTGGGGACATGCAAATCATGCATACATCCCTGGGAAAATGCTTGGCAAATCTGGCTCTTCAGTTTTGCATTCACCTGCCAAAAAATATTCCCTCATCACCCAAGCCCTCCCTCTGCCATGCCTAATTTAATTTCAAAAGTCAGAAGCTTAACAGGGACATAAGCTTCCTAAACATGCTGTCATCTAACAAGGAATGTGAATTCAAACCTTATAATTATGATTTTCCTTAGGTACAGAAAAGACTATGCAATCTTCTAGATATTCTTGTCCGCACGTGCTTAATACAATGACAGGCTTCACATGCCTGGTGGGGACTTTTTCCCCCAAAAAAGGACGCATCTAGAGTTTTTTCACAGCCCTGCCTTGCCAACAAGACATGAGGCTTTTGTCTCTGATGCCAGTGGTTCTGAGTTGTATAAGTATTCCACATTTCAGGGCAACAAGAAGCTGAATGATTCTGTAGAGAGCTTAGGGCAAATGAGAGTTACTGACCTGATATTTCTATAACTCAGTTATTTCATCTCTCAAAGGGGACCTGCATGAACTGAATTTTGTTTTTTTAAGTAAAAATAAATCACTCCCTTTCAAAGGCATCCCCTCTGCACCGTCCTTCTCTTCAACTCCTTAAGACCTTAGGGACATGCATTTTATGTGTGTGAATATATATGTGCATGTCTGGGAAATACAAAAAAGGAAATGATAGAGAGAACATTAATTTTCAGTAATTTTGAAGCAGCTTTTGAGACTGGACCATCTTCTTTAAGAGCAACCATTTTGTGCCTTTTTTTAGCTCTGGTGAGGAATTCTTGCCTAAAGTGAGACTTAAGTATTTGCCAATAGCTCACAGTAAATACTTTTTTTGGTCTTTTTGTACTCCTATGATGACTGGCCTTCTTTCCCCTTCAGTAATCACTGTCTAAAAAAAGAAAACCTCCAGGCGCACTTCACTTCTGTCCCTTCCCCCTGGCAGAATGCCCAGCCTCAGTGTGATGCTTTTAAACCCTTCCCCCCACAGACACAAGGTTTCCACCACATTATTATCCTGCACAGCAGAGGAGGGGAGGCAGGGCTGTGGGATATGATACGGTTCAAGGAGAGCTAGATGGAGACTGCTCTTAAGGGTACTTAACGCTTTTCATTCTGTATGTGTGCACATACCCTTATGCATGTGCACATATGGACACATACCCGCACAAGAGATCTTTCGGCACAGCGTATTTCGTAGTTGCCTTGGTTAAGAGGATTCTGCCATAAGGAAAACGTAATGAATATACAATGAGCTCAGATTGCCAGGCAGCCTAAAGTGCATGTGTGTGTGTCATGTGTACATGCAAGTGTGCTGGTTTAATGAAAATTCAGCAGTAGTTCCACCAAGCTGAGAATAGCAGCCAAAAAAAGAAACAATAAAGAGCCTTTCTATTGTTGTGCAGTGGGCAAGTTCTCAGATAATCGTTCTAGATGTGATTCTCCGCACAGGGAAGCTATTGGGAATTAGCATGATGCCAGACAATTTGGGATCCTATCATGGCTAAACAGGGCTATCATCATCTTAAACAGTGCCACAGATGATAGGTGACCAGCAGACGAAGGCTGCATTATTCAAGGCATTCGGATGGATAAATTAAACTCGGATTTACTTTTACTGTGAGGAATCCTTTCAGTGCTGTAGCTTTATCAGTCACCCAGAGAATCAATATGGTTTTGCTATATCACTTTTACCACTGCAGTAAGGCAAAGATCTTTTGTGATAAACTGTAGTTTATTTTTTTCATTCTTGTTCCCAAGTGAGCAGTCCACACAAGTCATTCAAAGCTAAGTGTCTTGCTTGCTTCCTTGCAGCCTAGTTCTAGTTTTCTGGGTATTAATTCAAAGAAATTGCCCAGAAAAGCTAAATAAGATTGTGTTCTCCTTGAGCTGATGGTAATAGCATAAAACAATTGAGCCTGATATTTTTATTTTAACTTGCTCATAGCACAGTTTCAATGGAGAACAAAATAAACACAGAGACAAGTGTATCTAACTAGAATTAAGATAACCTGTGAAATGTCAACTAGATGAGAAGATATTGTTCTACTGCTTATCCAGGGAAATGCTGAGGCTGTGGTCAATGACACCAAATGTTCAGTAGCAGTACTGGTTTAAACTGTCCCTCCCGCCTGCTCCCAGCTGCTTGTTCCTGTTTCCATCACCACAGCCATTTGCAGGCCTGCACCATGAACCAAATTGGAAAACTGATCCAATTAAAAAAAAAAAAAAAAGGCAAAATCAAACAATAAAACAATAAAGATGGGAGCAGAGGGACAAAATCAACTGCTAAGGCCAGAAATGACACTAATTATTTTTTATCATCAAATCACAGTCTCAGGCTACATTTCCATGTGGCTTTTAGATGCTGTGTAAGATAATGTCATACTGCACAAGATGACTCCTTACACAAACAGCTATGATCCCCTAATTTGTGCCACCTTCGCTTTTTTGCAGTTGTGCTGTGAGCTGCATCAGAGAAAGGATCTTCCTTGAAAGGCTGTTTTTTATATTTTTTTACGGTTTCGGTTGGGTTTTGTTTGTTTGCTTGTTTGCTTGTTTTTTCCTGGAAACAAGGCAGTGGGTTAGTTGGTTTAAGTAGATGGTTTGGGAGGCCTGGTTAGTGTGCAACCACACAAGTGAAAGGAGTTATGTGCTGACAGGGGGGAAGAAAAGCAACTAGGGTGGAGGAAGGAGGTCCTCCTTCCGAGGTAGAGAAGGGAGTTGGGAGAAAAGGGAGGATGAAGAGCTGCCACCAGTGGAAGCTTCCCAAGCAACCTCAGCCCCAACATGTGTTTTCTTCATGCATAAATACAGCTGCAGCCACAGTGCTCTTCTGAAGCCATTTCACTGCTCAGGCAAGCCAAGCCCTTATGAAACCTTTTGACACAGGCAAATCTACCACTGAATTCAATTCCTCCCTATATTAAGACAAGATCAATAACAAAACTAAGACTCGGGAGAGCTGAGATACTGCTTGTTACTGCTTCATGTGGTGTAAGGATAGTGTTTCCGAAATCATCCAGCACAGCCTTGGGACTGAGCCAATTATCAGCAAACCAGGGGAAAAACCTGACCACACCTTTTACATTTGGAGCTGCCTGCATTCAGATAACTAGCTTGTGTAAAGCGAGGGTAGAAAGTAATGTTGACACTGCGCACAGTCAATCAAATCTTGCAGCTAAACAAGGATGCCTTGGGCAAGACCTAGTCGACCCAGATTTCAGGACTGTGTAAATACTCTAATCCCGTTTATCTGCTACTTCTCTCAGGGAAAAGCAAATCCTCCATGGACTCTCAAAGATGCTCTCCTCTTTGCTAGTTACATTTGGTCAGCTGAGGAACAGAGACAGAGCCATTTCTGTGGCTAGTTGCCAACAGCTTGAATTCCAAATACGAACTGCAGCAAGCTGGTTGCAAAAGGGTATGAGAGAGGTGACTGTGGCAGGTAATTTTAAGAATGAGTGCATTTGGGATTAAAAGAAAAAAAAAAAGAAAAACCAAACAAACAAAAAACACACCAAAATCTGCTCTCACACATCCTGAGCACAAAGCAAAAACTAAATTCCCTGTGTCAGTGACCTCAGGGCCCAAAGAGCATCTCAAAAAGCATTTAACTTTAGCTGAAGATCCCATTCCCTCTAAAACAGATCTAAAACAAAGACAGATTACAATTACAGGGACTCAGATGTCCACAGAAGTGCCTAGTCACAAGCAGCACCCGTGATCCTCACTGCAAATCTATTATTTATTTAAACATTCTTTTTTCATTATATCTACTGTTGCTATCACAGATCCTAAGCAGCTATGTGGAACAGCACTGACTTAGCATAGAAAGGAGGGCCTGTGAAATTAAGACCAGCAACAAAATGACCCATGTACTACTAAAACGCAAAAGGTTGAACCCTTCTGCAAGAGACATACACTTAGAATGTTAAATAAAGATTGTCCCTCATCTGCAGTAAAATTCCCCTCCTGCAGCCTGCCTGCCATGAGGGTCCTGCTCGGGCCGGGGGAGCGAGCTGCCTGCTCTCCTCTGGTGGGAAGCAGTGCAGGTTTAGCAGCCCTTCAGGCAAGGAAGGGGGGAGGCAGGAGGCCCAGAAATTCAAGCCAGCTCCTTTCAGTTCAAACTCCCTAGCATTGTCCCCCTTTTCCATAACAAACAGTGCTTGTAGCTGCTCCACTAAAATGCAGATGTTAAATATCCTTTTTTTCCTTTTTTTTTTCCCTAATTTTCTTCCAGAACTCAAAAGGGTCTGGCAAACCAGTGTAACACTACCCTGGTTTAGATTGTGCGAAGTATGTTTACCAAGGCTGAAAGGAATTTAGTACATACTCCCTCCCCCAGGATCTGCAGGGCTTGAGAAGGACTGAACCAGGCAGGGAAAGAACTAGGGAGTTAAGAAAAAGAGCTACAAAGCAGGCAATTCTGTTTAACACACGTCCTTTTATTTTATTCTTTAATGCCTGTACTAAAGCATGCAAGACATAGCAAAAGAACAGGGTTTTTTTTTTGTTTAAATCAGTTCCCTGAATAGATATTGCCATTGCTGTTTAAAAAATACTTGATTTGTTCAAATTCTACATCCGCACCCCAAAAAAGTATAGGCAGGGAATAGATTTTACTTTTAAATAGGGGAGTGCTTTTCTTATTTTTTTAAGCCCAAACAATTGAAACTGCTTGATTAATGCTGTAGCCACAAACAGCCCTATCAGTGCAATAGAAAGGTGCCACAAAGTGAGTCAGGGATGCCAACAAATAGCCGTGGGACAAGAGACAGGAAGCCTGTGATTCAGAGTCTCCATAGACCAGATGAATTCTCCCTCAGAAGTACTTGTCTCCATCAATTATAGATGGAGCTTGGCCAATCACCCAAGCTTAGACACCTGACTCTTTGCTGTCTGGCAGCTGGAAGCAGTAGTGGAGGGTAAATGATAGTTTTAGGAGGCATTTCGAAGTTTTACACATCTATGGAAGATAGCTATTCAGACATTCTGCATGATGCAAGGCCTTGATCTCACTGGGCAAAATATGGCTTTCTCTTCAAAGTAGTCATGGAATTAAGTGTCCAGAAAATGCTCTGCATCTTTGCATAATAAAATCCTAAATCTCAATAGTGAAAATAAAAATAAATGAATTTACAGCCATGCTGGAATTTTTCTTGATACAGACTTCACAGATGCAAACTGAGACTTTTTTTTGCATGGTAGGGGCACATTCCTGACAGACTGGAATATTATGTTCTGTGTTGGAGAAATCTGACTTCACACTTGAGCACAATTATCATTGATTCGTCAGAAGAGCTACTTGTGCTGCAGCTGAAAGAACTGGTTATAGAGTTGGGCACTTTGACTATACTGGTGGCAGGGTGCTAAGACATGAACTGTGTTTGTTTGCAGGTGGTCATGCTGTTTTAACTACTGGGCCTGCTTGTTACAGTGAAATTCAATCTACAAGTTCTTCTGTGGAGAGAAATAGGCTGTTCCATCTGCCTTATTTTAGACATCTAAAACTGAGATGAATCACTTCCTGAAAGTGTCTCTATCTCTCCATGAAGTGCACAGAGTGTCTTAGACAAGGGTTACGAACAGAAGTACATAAGAAAAAAATCCTTCCTCTACCATTGCTTTTTCCTGCTGTGGAAAACTATTGTGAATACTCCATTGCATTTATGCAATAGCTATAACATTTGCTATAACTCATGTTACTAACACACCACGGTCGCCCCAAGTGAATCATCATCATCACAAGACTAACTTTTGCACCCAAATCTAGTGGTAATTTGTGCTTCAGCCAAGCAAGACCTTTATCATATTCTCACCAGATTCCCTTCTGCAGGTGCACATTTACCAGCCTTAGCTAGTGAGCAGTGAGCAACATGTATTTAACTATAGAGGAATAAATAATGCATATAAATCCTTTTTGTGACCACTCAAGCCACATTTTCAACAGATGTGTAGGAAGTTACATTCACCCTGTCCTTCCTTCTTCACTTTCAATGTAGCATGCATGAAATACAGGAAGCAGAATTACAGATTATACACTGAAATTCCCTCAGATCTTAATTTTGCTACCTGCTGCAGTTACAGGAATAATGCTGTTGTCAGTTATCTTCCTCCAACCTAGAAAACAGAAACAATACCATATATGTGAAGAATTACAGTTAGCAGACCCAAATAAAACATGACACAAGTCACAGACCTTTAAATATGATCAGGTTGAATCATTTCAGGCCAGCAGGCCAATGAATTAGGTGTCCAAAAGGTACTTAGGCAAGCAGGACAGTAATGTTGCTTGGGATCCCAAGATTCTCCCACCATCTATAAAATAAATGCAAACAACAGCAATAGCCAGAAAGATGGAAAATTTTGCTCGCAGGTATTCTGTTAATAGTAGGATAAAGAATTAATAATAATTAATAACCAAGGCATAGTATCTGTACAAATGATTTGCTCAGTGATATTTATAGAGTAACACTTTCAGAACTTTCAAAGCACCCCCATTTTTGAAAATAGAAGCATTTTGTTACCTTTCAAGTCAATGAATGTTTTCTGGCTCACTATCTTTAATCCGAAAACTTCTACTCCAGACATCACAGCCCAAATGTGCAAAGACAGAAAATACATGACTCTTTTGCATTGCATCTAGAACAACAAACAAAAAAAATGATTCAGGGGAGGTTGCCACCTCAGTAATAACCATGTGCAACCTTTTGTTGTGTTAATAATAGCCAAACATGGAAAAACACGTCAAAAAAAAGCTAAAGGTCTCAGAGACACTCTGAGGTCTTGGAGATTTTTACTCTTTCTGTTTCAGCATGACATGCATTGTCTTTTTAGCCCTGTGATTATCTTTGCCTCGTTGTCTACCTCAGGAAAAGATATCATTTACATTGCCACCTTTGTGACTCTTTAGATATCAGATAACCTACTTAGTGCTGGCTCTCCAGATGTTGAGAAATTTGGACTTCACTGTCCTGTGAGCCTTTTGTGGCAATGCACCTACTGTCAGAAAGGATTTTTTCCCCCTTCACCTCTCATAGTAGATAAGATTTACTGAAAAACATGCCAGTAAGACATAAGGCAGGCAAAAGTAGCACAACTGCTACTGCACTGTACTGTTCTTTTTCCCTCTCCCTCTCTCCAGAGATCCCCTGCCTTAGTTTTTCTCCATCATTGCACTAGATTTATTGCTCCAGTAAATTTCTGCAAAAGGTAAAAAGGAAGATACTTTAAGACCCTGGGGACTACCAGCATGGATCCCCAGACCAGCCAGCCCTCCACTGAAACAAGCATTCCAGAGGTTTCAGTTGTTTCACCAGCACTAAGCCAGAGCAACTGGAATGAACAATAGAGGGGTTGGAGGACAGATGAGAAGGAAGAAGATTGCATTGTTGGAAGAGTAAGATGGAAGAAAACTCTGGAAAGGGATGGGAAGCAGGGCTGGGGATATTCATGGCCCCAAGGGACATGTGAATAACAGCAGGAGGAGCAAAGAAGGAGTGAGGCAAAGGTTCAGAGCTCTGCTAGTGAACAGTGTGCCTATAAGGGGCCTGCTCACCTTTGGGGAACAAAATAGTGTTGCCCTGTCTATTATATCTTTTGTCTGACTTTGAATTAAAGTGAAACATTATATCTCTCTTTTCAGATATTATTTAGCTTGGCTATGTGCTGTAGTGGAATGCAGTGCATGACTGCTTTACCCCTTTCACTACAGTAATTTGCACACTGAAAGAAAGAGAGGTGTAGAGATCCTGTGAGATGGGCCATGGAAATGTCATACCATGTTCAAAACTTTACTTAGCACCACTGTGTGCTTCGTTTAAAATCTGATAAACCCCATTCTCACATTGCACTTTATTTAAATCTGACACTCCAGTTACCTGGAGCAAGTGCTTTGATGAAGAGAAACTTGGAGGGTAATCCACCAGGACACATTAAGCTGTTACAAGTCATAAAACATCTGCACCCAATGGCAAGCTATAAAGCTGAATGGATAAAGCTATTAAACGCATAGCATTGCTGGGCTGAATTCTTCCCCCTGTGAGCACACTCAGCTGGTTCACACACAAAAGGTTTTCTCATGGTGGTATCATGAGCAGCTCATATGATTATAATTTCCAGTAGGGAAGACTGCTAGCAAGAGCTGATTTAGGACAAATTCGCATGCTTCTGATGAGCACAAAACAGAGTATATAAGATTCCTCCAGTATTTACTGAGCATATGATATGTCTTTTCCCATTCCCATGATATGTCTTCTCACATCATATCTGCTATATAACTTTATAAAATTATGAAAACACCAAGAATAAGCTAAATTTAAAAAATACTCAAGTGGAACAGAAGAAGCCAGTAATGCAATAAAATGGTATATTTCAGAAGCCATGGTGCTTCTGAGCCCTTTTTATTCCATTCCTACTTCTGTGCACAGAAATGAACGGAGGAGAAGTGATGACAC
This sequence comes from Pezoporus wallicus, assembly GCF_028554395.1. Classification (NCBI taxonomy): domain Eukaryota; kingdom Metazoa; phylum Chordata; class Aves; order Psittaciformes; family Psittacidae; genus Pezoporus; species Pezoporus wallicus. The sequence goes on from NW_026635157.1 coordinate 6,132,231, forward strand.
TCAGTTCAGCTCTGCTCTGAAGTCCAGCAGAGCCACCAGCAACCTGCCTGGGCTCAAGGAAAGCACACCCTGGTTAGCAATGACTAGGTAGAGCACAGTATGAAAGGGTCCTGCTCTCTTTATATCCAAACACTTTTACCATCTTTGCTGGCTGAGACTAGAGGTTGACACAGGTTTCTTTCCAACAGCCTTGCACAGACATGAAGTCGCCCACTCAAGTATAATTCCAAGAGGCCCTATTTAGTTTTTTAAGGGGGAGCTCAAAGCATGCTCAAAGTGGAAGGAGCAGAGTCATTGTCTGTATGGTCTCACAGAGTCCTACTGATTTTGTCCAAGAGAGATGACCTTGTATTCAATCCACTCATCTTTTTCTAGCACTGTCATCCAACATAGAATCCACTCAGTGGGAACCACACTCATTAAAATCTGTAATAATCTTTTCCTGGTCCAACAACCACCAATTTTTCCTATTTTCTGTGTGTGGACTGCCATTCTCCACACAGGAAACAAGTTCTTGTTGCCACAGGGTTCATAGAGTACAACCAACCAGTATCTTCACCATTTTTTTCCACTCGGATCAAATACATTACTTGCCAGACAGATTCTCCAAGCAAAATCTTGGTGAGTCAACTGAAATTCCGTTTCCATAAATCAAAATTCCTTTAATCTTTACCAGTGACAAATTTTTGACACTGAAGATTAATTTCCTCTACAAAACTTCACACTTTGTAAAAAGTAGCATTTTCCAAAAGCAAAATGTTAAACTGAGAAATTACTGTCCTTCTATACCTACCATATTTATGGGTAATCTTGACTGCAAACATTAACTTAGCTACCACCTCTAGCCAGGGTAATCGCTTAAGCAAACATTCATCCAGTCACTATCTCTGAACAGACAACTCACTAAGCTGTCTTTTTGCTATATGTCTATCTTCTTTAGATCAAACAGAAATCCCAGGCTGATTCTCTATTCACTCAAGCACAGTTCCCTTCATGCATACCAGACCACCATTTTGACTGTATAAGATACCTGCGCTATGGATTGTCATCTACCAGTCAGACCACTCCTTAGGTCTTCATTTGGAGGGTATATGTAAATTTTGAAGATTCTAGCTGCGTAGTATCTCCAGGGAAAGTCTTATACTGTAGATATCTGCTTACATAGGTAAAGCAAGTACTTGAAATTGTATGACAGCATTCCTATACTGAAAGCAGTACAGAAATTTAGACAGTATATCACTGTCTAAAGACTGTATCCCTATATTCCTACATTTTATTCCTTGCCATACCACAAATGCTGCTCTTATTCACCCACTAGAATTTCAAATAGGCATCTACATGTTTTCTCCCATGTTTTTCTTTCTGTCTGGGAGACGTTTCTAGTTAACAAATAGATTTCATTAAACTACTATAAATTGTTTCTTAATAATCTCTCTTACCAATCAGTTTGCAAGAAGAATTGGCAATGGTTTAGCTACTGGTGTGGTGAAGCCGCTGCCTATTATGTAGACCTACCTTACTGGATCTTTATATTTCTCTGTTGGTCTCTAGCAATTTGTTTTCACTTATTTATACTGTAGGCTCTTTGCAGCAGGTCTTCCCTTGGAGTCTTAGGCATGCTGTCAGGCAACTGGTACTGATCCTGAAAAAATAAGTGCAATTTGAATAGAGAAGAGAATCAGAATCATTGCATCTGTATATTCCAACGCAACACCACTCTTTTCACAAAGGTCTGTGATCCTAAGCAATATTTCTCACAGTTCTGTAGTTTCATGCAAGCATTTGTCCTTTGAGCATGGCACAAACTAACCATTTATGAAAGCTCACTCTTTTGGAATGAACATATTTTGGAGAGTCACAGATAATGTTATTTGCTGTTAACTCTCCAAGAAAGGAATGCATATTATGTGTTGCAATGAAGGCATGAGTTTCAGTTACTCTGTGAGCCACAGCAAGAAAGTTCTTCAAATAAAAATAACTTGAACATGTACACCATAAATTTAAGCAAGACTTTACGCCATATCTATGAAAAACACCTGCATTTTTTCTAAAAGAAAAAATAAAATATTATTAAACAATAAAAACATTTGCTGTTGTCATGTCCATCCAATGATACCTCTGTAGTAATTCTAGACTAGCTAGATATTAGTATATTTTGGTAGTTTTCACACAATTATCCAGATCTAAAGAAGAATATTACACATGAATCACTCATCCAAAATCAAAAACTAAGGAACTTGAAGCAAAACAATGTTGGCATTTGAATACTTCCTTAACAGGATCATTGTTTTCAGAAGATTTCCTTGTTCTATCTACAGTTGCCAGACATTTGGCATTTTGCATAAGGATTATTCTTTTGTGCATCAATTTAGGGTTGCATCTCTGCAACAGATATCTCACTGGAACCCCTATAGCTTAATTTTTTTCAGAAGGTTGGAATAATATATCCTTGATCCATGAACCTCGATAACATATTGCTTACAAATTGTCTATGTATACCATATCATTTTAGGGAATAGGATGATTTTAGCAGTCTGGAAATAACTTAAAATATTTCTATTTGAATGTCTGCCAGCCAGGGCTAATTTTGTTATACAGTAATCTGGAAAGATACATCAGACTCTATTTTACCTGTCTCCCAACCCACTGTGTAGTTTAATGTTACAGTATAAGAGGCATTCCTGTACTTTTTCTATTTTCTTTTTCTGTAAAACAGTAACCTTCCCTGTAAAGTCACCCATTAAAATTATTTTAATGAAATCATGTATCCAGACAGAAATATGGCTTTACTGGCAAAACTTGACAAAGAAGCATGATCTACTGTTCTATTAAAGGAAATGGGGTCCATTTTCATGTTCTAGGGCCAACGTGATTTTTGCTTCAGCAGACTATTGCTTCAGTTTACTGAAATGTAAAAGGAGATGAGGTAAACCATCTATTCTACTGGCTGTGGATGAATTAAATTTAGCAGCATGTAAAATTTCAGTTTGGTTGGTGTCACAGAGCTTTTAGTAGACATGTCCTAATAAACAAGGTCTGGAAGAGATGACTCAGACCACCTCTAACTGTTTTGAGACCTTGATATCAGCTGAAAAATTCAGTCTCTTTTTCAGTGTCTAACAGTAACTTTTGAATTGATAGCTTGCATTTTGTCTTGGACTAACATTGGCCAGATAATTAAGAAAACTAATTACTAGTATGGAGTCTAACATGACTTAACTTTCTTTTCTGACTTTAGAAGCAAACATATTCCAGCAGAAGTTTCTAAACAAAAGGCCTTATTTTTAGGGGTTCTGAACATAAGCAGCTTCTCTGAGTCACTGTCACTGAGCTGGGAAGGGACCTCTGGATATCAGTCTACTGCCCCTGCTCAGAGAGGGATCAACAAGGACAGGTTGCCCAAGACCATGTCCACATGGATTTTGACTATCCCAGATTTTGAATGGAGAACATCTACAGCCTCTGGGTTTGTTCCAGTGTTAGATCACCCTCACAGTAAAAATATGTTTTTAAGTTTATAAATGGAATTTCCTGTATAATTTCAGTTATACCCCTGTCACTGGGAACAACTGAAAAGAGTCTGGCTTCCCCTTCATCATTCCCCTTCCCTTTCAGTCTGAAGAGTCCCAGAATTCTCAGCCTTTCCTCATATGAATGATGCTCCAGCCCTTTTAAACACCTTTGTGGGCCTGCACTGGACTCTCTCCAGTATGCCTATGTATCTTTCATACTGCTGTCCTGCGTTCAGCTGTAGCAGTCATTTTTCTCGTTCTTAGTAGCTGGTGCAGTGCTGTGTTTTTGACTTTCAGCCTGGGAACAGCGCTGATAACACAGATATTTTTAGTTGTTGCTAAGTAATGTTTACTCCGATCAAGGACTTCTAGTCTCATGCTCTGCCAGGGAGGAGGGGCACAAGAAGCTGGGAGGAAGCAGAGACAGGACACCTGACCCAAACTAACCAAAGGGGTATTCCATACCACAGCACGTCATGCCCAGTATATAAACCGGGGGCAGTGACCCAGAAGGGCTAGATCGCTGCTTGGGTCGGGCTGGGTACCAGTTGGAGGGAGGTGAGCGGTTGTATTCTCTTCCCTTGTTGTTTCCCTTATCATTATTATTATTACTGGTGGTAGCAGTAGCAGTTTTGTGTTACACCTTAGTTACTGGACTGTTCTTATCTCAACCCGTGGGAGTTACATTCTTTCGATTCTCCTCCCCATCCCTCCGGGAGTGAGGCGGAGGAAGGTGGGGGAGTGAGCGAGCGGCTGCGTGGTACTGAGTTACCAGCTGGGCTTAAACCACGAAGACTGCTGAGCCCAGCAGAAGATCCAGTACTCCAGATGTGTCTCCCTAATGCTAAGAAGAGAGGAAGATCATGTGCATTTTGCCATGTGCAATTCCTGTGATGCCACCCAGGGTACCATTGCCCTTCTTTGCTGCACAGGCACGTTCCTGGCTTCTGTCTAATTTTTTCCTACCCTGACCACAAGGCCTTTTCTGGAAAGCTGTTTTCTACCAGCCTGTACTGATGCTTGGGTTATTCCTTCCTCAGTGCAGGACTTGGCCTTTCCCTTTGTTGATCTTCATGAGATTCCTGTTGACCCATTCTTGCATCCTGTCAAGGTCTTTCTGAATGACAACTCACACATTTTGGCTATCAATCAACTCCACACAGTTTTGTATTGTCTGCAAAGTTGCTGAGGGTACACCGCGTCCCATCAGGGTAGTTCATGAAGATGTTAAACAGTTTTGGCCCCTGGGGTATACCTCTAGTGATTGGCCTCCAGCTAAATATTGTGCTGCTTTTCACAACCCTTTCAGTCCACCTCACCGTCTACTTGTCCAGCCCATACTCGGTCAGCTTCTCTGTGAGGATCTTACAAGAAACAGTGTTGAAAGCCTTGTCTATGAGGTATTATGTGATTCTGAAAGCCATGCTAAAATCAAGATAAACAATATCAGCCACTACTCCCTAGTCCACTGAGTTAATAATTTTGTTGTAGAAGACTATCAGGTGAAGGGCACCTCCCCGTCTTTGGGTCAGGATCAGGCCCTTTGAAGGAAACCACAGTCAGACAGCATTTCAAAAGTAAAAAATCTCTATTTTTACTGTTTTTTTTTTTATCCTTTTTTCAGTCAACATAACTTTACATATTTAGCAAAACATATGAATAGTTTGTCATGCATATCTATATTATATGACAAAAAATTTCAACCATCTATACTAAGTACATCCAGGGAGGTTTTTTATCTATTATGTGTTTAAAACTGACATGGTGTATCCTACCCTTTCCATCCCCAATGTTACAGCCAAAATAAACTTGATTGTTAGAGCACTAGAGTGGAAATTTACTGTAATTCTAATTTTAATTCTAAAAGTTAATGTACTTTTAAAAGGTATTAATAAAAGTACTTTGATATGGATTTTTAAAAATATATGATCCTGGCAAAGCCCATGGTATCGATTTTAAATAAGCTCAAATAGTAATCAGTGTATATAGTCTGCAAATCTCACGAACCTCCACTTCAGTTTATTGTAAATCTTTTTGTTTTCTAGTGTACATTTTACAAAAAGGTAATACATTAAGGACCTCTTTAGAAAAAACAAAACAACCCTGGCCAAATACATACCTTAAACTGAGCCTAAACTGGTCCCTTTCTATTCTGTCAATGCCATGGATTTCAGAGAGGCTTTGTCAGAAATAAAATGGGGATTGAGAGTGTGTATTAAACAGCTTTCAGATGAAGAGTCATATATTTAGCTTCGTTTACAGCTTTACCTTCATTTAGCTTTATATATATATCTCCTATCTCTCCCTGTAAAAAAAGGTCCTGCATGTATTTCATCACACAATCAGTGACAGAATTATTACTGCTATTAAAATACAGGCAAAATAGTTGAACAGCACTTGCGATCCATAGGAGGATTTCCTACTCAAATGAATGTACTGAGGTTTGCCTGAAATTCTGTTGAGAGGACCGGTTGCACATGTCAAACAACATATGGGAGAATGTAGCAAAATAGAAATTACCCATATGATCACATGTTGACATCAAATCTGTGTGTAGTTTATTTTTTTACCCAGCCCTATTTCTCATGAGACAGTAGAGATATATAGGGAAAAAAACAAACAAAAAACAACCAACAAACAAACAAAAAGAGTTCATATAGATAAGTAAACAGAAAAACTCAGTGGAAAGGGTATTATTCAAATTAGTAGGCTTATATTTCCAGACCAGAGGTGAAAAAAGGGGATGTAGTTCTCCCATGTAGCACAATGGACTTTGTGATACAAATTTTGGCACCTCACCTTCCCTCCCTACTTTTTAACTTACATTCAGGTCATGCTTTCTGGCATGTGACTAACAAAAAAAGGAGGTCCCTAGGGAGTAATCTTCTGGTTTTCTAATTTGTATTATCCTTTGGCCCCTTCTTGGTGTAGTGCTATTTCTTTCCATTGGTGGTACTGAAAGTTGTGTCCCCTTTTCTCTTCATCTAATTTCAAATAATAATGAAAATTAGGTCATGAACCCACAGTTAAGAAATTTCTCTAGTTGGTGAATGAGCAGGTTGATTATTCGCTATGGTTTCTTTAAAGCCCTTGCAATGGAAAAAGATTTTACTTGGATCACAAGTCAAAACCATGGGTATTTGTACCAAGTCCTTCTCTAGGAAATCTAAGCTTTCCAGTTTTGCATGTAACACAGACCATTGACATTTGAATACACATCAGCTCACTACAAATAGGTATTGATAAACTGTTGATAAACAAGTTGTGCACTTACTTATTTGCAATGCCAGCTACCACACCTAATTTAAACAACCCAACAATCTGTTCTTTTTTATTTACAACCTATTCAAGCTTTAGAGCTTCATCCTCTGGAAGTAAGATGACATCAAATTATACCTTTCTGGAATATGTAGCTATCTCTCCGGAAGATGCAAACTCAAGAAAGAGAAGTTATTAGAACAAGTTACCTGACCCTTTCTCAGATAGTTTGGTGGAAATGTGGCTGAATGTCAACTATGAATTTGTATATGTCTTTGAATAGGAGGCAGAAAAAACTAAGAGAGCACCAGACAAAGCCAGAACACAAACTGCGACACACAGCCTACAGACAAGCCAACAGAAAGCTTTTGCGATAAGTGCGGATTAGAAAAGAACTCAGAGCTTGGAGGAAAGATAGCATCTCTCTCCATTTGATATTTGTTGTACTGAAGAAAAGAAGCCTTTGTATATTAAAAAAAAAAAATCATAAAAAAGTAGGATTTTAGCATCAATTTCTCTTTCCTTCTGACTTAAACTATTCAACAGAATCTGGATTTCTGGCTAACTGCTCAAGTGAGAAAGATAACATTGAGCTTTATGGGCTCAGTACAGGGAGTAAGAGGCACAATTCAGAGGCCTGTGATCTGACTGGAAACTTTCATAACCTCCTCAGTCCTTTAGTCCTGTGAATCTATGTGTTCTCTTAATATCTGTTGATATACCTCTCCTGTTTAACATTACAGATTTGAATTAATGGCTACAGTTCTACTGCTTTACAGTCTTAATGCTCTTCAGTGCAAATTAACTTTGAGAGCATGTTGAAAGTAATTGGAAAATATTCATACAGTCAAAGCTGATACGGAAAAAGGTCTCCAGACTTAATTTATTTTCCCTTCATCTCTAAGTTCATATCATCATTTCCCACGCTACTTTGGATTTTTTTTCCATTTTACTATTTTGATGGCTCCAGACAGTTTTGCATTATATTTGACTGGGATTATCCTGGTTATAGGATCCTTGTTCATCTGTTAAAAGTGTGCCCAATTGAGAGGCACCCTTAGACTGAGCAGATCAGCATTGTATGTTCCCACCAAACTCATCCCACATCAGTTCTTTCTAAATAGTCCATGAAGTTTGGCTGTTTTGACACATAACAGGATGACATTAATTCATAAAGGCAGAGTTCATCAGATAATATTCTTATGATTTATTTGATTATTTGTATATTTTTGTGCCTTAAATTATTTGACAAATCATTCTTGACAAGATTTGACAAACTCTGTAAAGCTCACCAAACAGCATTTGCTTTGTAAAACATTGGTTTAGATGTTAGTTTACTATCATCTTTATTAAAATGCATAACTGGGGATTTCTGTGTACGGAGCAGCACACATCAAAAGATTCCTGTTATTATTTCTCACCTGCAACACAGATACAAGAAAAATCTGACTGAAGTACCAGTGCTAGTTTAGAAAATTTAGAAAAAGAGGGTTTCTCCTGAACTTTCCCGCACTTCTTGTAACCACTGCACAGTACAAGATCAGCCTTTTTGCCATATTTCTGGTGATTCTAATTCTGTTTCCAAAATATAAAGCATATTATTCAAATTTGTTCTAACCAGACAACTATATTTAATCTGGTGCTGTGTCTGAACTTCCAAGTCACAAATTTTCTGTCTTAATGCAAAAAAATGTATTTTTAAACAGCCAGCCCTGCAAACTTAGCCTTGGTTCCCACTGTCAAGTGTGTCTTTTAGGATACTTGCATCATAGTCAGCTGTAAGAATTTACAGCCAAATGCTGGTCTCTTAAACCTGCACAAGATGATTGCCTTCCTTGGCAGAGCCAAAAGCCAAAATAAATCCATGTTAGTTATTTTGCTCATAGGCTTAACAGGAAAAGTTCAGGTCTCACAGTAATAGTTGACTTGGCTCTGTGGGGCTAAAGACAGGAAACAGAAATACCGATTTATTTCTATGACACTAGTGTGAATAAATATAATGGGCTAAATTCAAGACTCAAATGGGTTGAATAAGAAAATGCCATTTAAATTGTAAAACAGCTCTTGAGATGCTCCAGAATGCAGTATGTTCGCATGATTCTAAATCAAAAATACAGAAGTAATGAGGGTGATAATATGGTTTCCCACCTGTACCTTCTGCAGTGCTGACTTTCACATCACTGATAATGATGTTAGTAGAAGCATTGCATGAATGAAGCTTTCAATTGCATAATTGAAGAAGTGTTATTTTTTTATAATATTTTCCTTGGAGGAAATTGTTAACTCATGCTAAACCTATGACTATCAATAGGTAAAGGCTGGCACAGTAGATATCTATTTCAGCTATGCTTTAGAACTGGATTGCATAACAGATCCTGCAGTCTTTTGTTACTTGTATCATCCTTCCTGTTATGTAGCAACTTTCACACTATTCATATTCACATCTTACACAATCTGAAATGCATCAGAATCCTCTATATCTTCTGCAGCCAACATATGTAGCTTAGCATCAATAAAAAAGCATTATTAAACTGATTTGCTAGGGCACTTCATACAAATAGAAAACATTCTGTGAGCTCTCTGGAGATGGAAATTTCCAATCTTTAGAGAATTTTGAATTTGTTTTGAATGTATTCAGAAAATTTATGCACCACCATTGTCTAAATATTCTTTACATTTCAGAAAAATCAGAACTTAAACTACTGCAAATAAATACTGGTTCAATTTGACTTTGTTTTAATAATATATATATTGTACATGTTAAAATAAAGTATTTAAAAGTGAAGAAATTGCAGTCTTCATTCTGACACTATCAAACCAAGGCAGTCTGAGTCTGTTAGAACTTTACTCTTCCCTTTTTCTTCAAAATGGAATTTCAGAAAAAAAGATTGAATTGTGTGAAGTGGTTGGATTCATATAAAACTGACAGTCTCTGATTATTCAGCCACAGCTCTTCCAGCCAGCCCTAGTTACTATATGCAGAAAGAAGTCAACAAAACAGGAAGATGGTTAGTGACTTATCACTAAGCATATTGTACTGAATGGCTTTAACACAAGCAGAAACAAATATTCCTGAGTATCATACTATATTGATTTAGAGACTGATTGAAGGGTCATTTAGCAATCCGTTAGGGTCTGCAAAATAGAGACAGGTATCTCTTGCTGGTGTCATTTTGGTCTAGTTTACATAGCAGCTGCTGGAGTTTAAGAATATTTTTTTTTAATTTCTGCTTAGCACTTAAGTCCTACTCTGAAAACTCAATAGGTCAACACACTACAGACATGTTTTTCTTCCAATAGACAGGATCCTAGTTTGTTGCCATCATTGTTATGTATGTTCTGTGTTCATGTGTAATTGAGCTATACCAATTAGAATAGGTCTGGTATATTACACCTGGACCTATACACAAGATAGAAAAGGAAACATTATTAGTAGTTACCCTGATTTTTCAGGTAGGAAGCTAAAGCACAGATTTCATTTACTTGCACAAAGTCAGTTTGGGAGAAAGTACTAACCTGGCACCTTTTCTGAGCCTTCTCTGGGTTCCCTGGATGCAATTTCAATCAACAGAGAGTGCAGAAAACATTCTGTTTACAGCACATGTCTTTCTAAATCTGTATGGATGTCCCTTTGGAGTGTCCCAGTGGTGTGTCCACATCTAGCTACAAAGTGCATTTTGACTGCTAGGCTAGCCTGCCTGTCTGCAAACTAGTTTATCACTGTTCTGGTTGGAAACTCCAGGTTGTAATGACACACAGCTACCAGCAAAATGTTAACTGTTGATGATATTTTGTTCCTGTGAGCTGTCTGACACAGACAGAATCACAGAATCATATAGGTTGGAAGGGACCTCCTGAGATTGTCTTGTCCAAACCTACTTCTCAAACAGGGTGACTTACAGCAGGTTGCCCACAACCGTGTCCAGATAGATCTTGAGTATTTCCATAGATGGAGACTCCACAACCACTCCGGACAACCTGTTTTTGTGTTTGACCACCTTCACAGTGAAAAGAAGTGTTTTGGTGTTCTCAGGCGGAATTCCACATTTTAATTGGTGCTCATTGCCTCTTGTCCTGAGTATCACTGAAAAGAGCCTGGCTTCCTCACCTTCATACCTTCCCATACACATTGATAAGATGTTCTTTATCCTTGTGGGCCTTCACTGTACTCTCTCCATTCTGTCCATATCTTTCTTGTACTTAGAATCCCAGTGCTGGACCTAACACTGTGTCTCACCAGTGCTGAGTTGAGGGGAAGGATCACCTCTCCCAACTTGCTGGCAAAACTATGCCTAATGCAGGCCAGGGTGCTGTAGGTAGAGAAAGCTGTCTGTTGTGATTGGTAGGCAGCAGGACCTCATGTAAAGAATATGACGACCTAGAAAAGATTACTTTTAGATGTTACTGAGTGGTAACGCACTGCAATAGGACAGACCTGAATGCAATAGGACAGACCTGAGTATAGGTGATGAACAAATCCCAAACACATCTCTGACTACCTAGCCACAGTGGTATGCAGATCTTCTGGGGTAATTTGCTTGTGTGACCATGCAGAGCTTTGTAATCCCAATAGGGAAACTAGCTCCTTCTAAGCCACAGCATTTGTTCCTCCTTCTCATGACAGACTGTGTGTGGACAAAGCCATAGAATATACCTGCTTCTATAACTGGTAAAAAAACTGGACTTTTGTTTCACATATTAGTGCTAAAAAAAAATAGTTAAGCTTTGACTGCATGAGCTACATTCTAACTTAATTAATTTATTAGATTTGGTGGGTTTTAATGACTTACTTATAGGAGAAAAATTACGGATTAAAGCTAATCTGTAGGCCAAACACCCTGCTGTCTTCTGTTTAAGTGCCTAATAGGTCTGCAATTGTGATCATGGTACGTCTAGAACATTTCAAGGATTTTCATTGGGGTCTTATTGACTCCAAAGTACAATCACTCAGTGATCAAGTGAAAGGCTATGTGGTGGCATATATTATTTGAAGGTGAGAATGTTCCACATTATTCTAAGCAGAATAATTAAAAAGAATTCTAATTCTTTTACTGCCATTTTAAAAATTGTTAGCATTATTATTATCCGGCATTATCCAAGAGTCAGCAGATACATTCAGTGAAGGATTTTATGCTTTTCTAATCTATTGCCATGTAGCATTCTTGAAAACTAAGTAAACCGCAGACTAGGTCAGTAACCAGTGTTTGAAGTTACTGAAAGCAACAGCACATACCAGTTCTGTGACTAACACTTACATTGGTTAGGCCCTACCTAAACTGACCGCAAATGTAGTGTTAGTGGCATCTGTCAGAAAAGAAATACACACAGAACGCTTTTCAGAACAAAAGAACTCTCCCTGAAGATGAACAATCTTTGGTAAACAACCAGCCTGTATTTACATTATTCACCATTTTCACCCAAGCATCTTTTAATATAAGATATACAAGACCTGACAGTGGACAAATAACTGTGGGGAACAGAAACCCCATTTACAGTGAGATTTGGAGCCATTTTATGTATCTCTGTAAAAGATAATTTTTGAACATGCCTTGCATAAGAAAGTAGCACTACTGTTTACATGGCCTGATACATATTCTGCCTGCATTTCATTTAGGAAATAAACATGCACTTCTTTACCACCCAAACTTTAATAAATTTCAGGGGAGAATGGCTCTTTTTTTAACTGTGACTCATTTTTTGCTAATTCAATCATGCTGGAGCTGACAAAATAACGAAGATTTTGGAGGTATTTTTACCATGTTTGTCACTCTACCGAATGACAGTGCAAAGTTCTCTTGTCTGAATTTCAATCAAATACTTACCAGGAATGCTAAGCCTTTCAGAATCCCATTGTACCTGTTTCATGGCATGTGAGTTATTTGCTTTCATCTCCCCTTTACTGTATAAAAGAAGATCTAAGGCTGTAAAAACTTCAATCCAGAGATTCATGCAGCTGTACATAACAGATCCTTCCTCTCTCGTCATTGCAGCACAACATCAAACCAAACAAAACGTCTCAGAAAGCTACAGTATTTGCAGCAAGGCTGCCACAGATCTGCTTTTCTTTTTTCTTTTTTTTTTTGCTTTTGAAAAAAGTGGCTGAATGCCCAGCACCTGCCTCCACACTGACATTTTCTGAAACACTAAGGTAGGGGAATCAACCTTTGTCAATATCATCTCAGTGATTTGCTAGAAACAATGAAATAAAAAGCCTCAGACTTTATCCATGGTACTGGAATACAGGATTAAAATAAAGGACACATGATTTTATTGATTTAATGAGGGATGGGGGCCCCAGTGGCGCGTCCCTTGTGATTAGGGAACAAGTGGTATTTGCCAGTCACACAAGCATTTTTTCCCGTTTGCCTGGCTTTCCCCATTTCTTGGGAACTTGTTTATGTATTTGGCTGTTACAATGACCCACAGAGTTCACTCCTGTGCTGCATGAAGCATTCAAATGCCTGCAGTGATTTCAGTCTGTCTCTCTCAACAGGGAAAGAAAGAAAGACTGAAGGGATTGCAGCACAGTTCTGCAAACTAAAGAGATGAAGAAGAGCAGATAGGGTGAGAGAGAAAAAAAACCCACCTTTAAAAATGTTAGATAAAACACAGCAACAGGAACAGGAATAACACCTCCTACCTATGAAGTAGGCTGCGTGCAGAATGCATTAATCTCTTAGTATATATTATCAGATAGGAATCCCTCCCCCCAGATATAACCTAAAATGTAATCTAAAGGAGTTCACTCATAGTGTTTTGTGGTAGATTGATCTGTGAAGAGTGAGTTAATCTCCTCCCTTAGATCTTTTAACTTTTTTTTTTTCTTGAGGTATTCATGTGATATAAAATGACATTTTCATATGGTAATCTCTCCTTACAGTGTTGCTTTTCAAAATTAGCCAGAGGGATGAAACACAATGAACAGTGACTTCCAAGAAAAACAAAAGCACAACAAAAGGCAAAACGAAATTGAAAACTAAAATACATTCCTTATTGTTGGTTTGGCTGTGTGGTAACAGTAACAGAGTTACTGAGGCTTGATGTATATAAATATAATACAATGGATGTAGGCTTATGTCATAAACACCTACAGTAATAGTTCTATGTACATAAATATATATCAATAAACCAGATATACAACATCTACTTTGCCCACAGGTTAAACTTTCTGTTTCCTCTAGTGTTACTGTCTCTGGACCCCAAAAGTTAGAAAGAGCCAGTGCCTGAGCATGTAGTTTCCAAATCTTGCTCTTCTCCCCTCACCATTTTTGGTTTCCCCCAACTGAGCTGCTGTCACTCCCCCATCTCCTTTACTTTCAGTAGGTGAGTCTGAAATTAGGGGGCAAATAATTTCTTCCCAATTATCTTAAGCTATGCAAGAGAACCTCTCTCTCAAGGGCCTTCACTAAAGTGTGCACACAGTTCTGATGTCTAGACAGTTATGAAATATAGGTGTAGGACTCTGCACATGCAGAAGAGAAATGCATCCCAAATGAAGTGCCTTTATTAAGGAAGTGTAATCACTGGGATAACTAATTACGTCAATACTACATAGTTAATTAAACCCATTATAGTTACTATTCCCATGGAGGGGAGGTCAGACAAAGCAGCAATCCCCCCAGCTCCGCAGTACTAACAAAAGAGAGAGAAATTAAATATATTAAACAATGCTTCTTGTTCAGGAGTTAGCAGGGCTCACTGGAAAAGCTTTAAACTAGATTTAAATTGGGAAAGAGGTAAAACCAGGCTTGCTAGAAATAAGCCTGGGGGCAGCACTCCAACATCTGAAGGGCAGTGCGCTAGCGAGGTCCTTTGGTCTGCCATCTCAGTAGCAATAGGAGATGGAGATCCATGCAGCAGCAAAGACAGAAAGGTTACTGATATGTTAGAAACCATGGAAGTACCTGAAAGTGGTCAAGTAGAAATTAGGGTTTCTCCTCCCCAGAAAGGTGGCTGGATCAATAGCCCAGCTGAAGTGCATCTACACCAACACATGCGACATGGACAAGAAACAGAAGCAAAGTGTCCCTAAGTACCATGTCTACACTTCTTTTAAATGCTTCCAGGAATGGTGACTCAACCACTTCCCTGGGACATGGTTTAGTGGTGGACTTGACATTGCTAGGTTAACAGTTAGACTTGATCATCTTGAAGGCTTTTTCCAACATAAATGATTATATGACGCTATGAAAAAAAGAAAAGTTTAATGACCACACAGCAAATAAATTTCACAGAAGTAATTTACATTGGTACATTTGTATGGAACTTCTTCAAATGGAGGACTTAACAATGCACAGTATTTTCATTAGATTTGTGCTAACTGAACAGAGAAGCAGAAAATACCAGAAAATACCAGATTTTTTTTTAAATGCAATTTAAATACATTTCTTCACCAGTAGATATATTTGATAAGTGACCAGAAAAATATGACATAATGTGGGAAGATAATGAGTTTTGCACTGCCGCTCAGTCAAGTCTCATCCCATCCCTCCCACCTAAAGATTGAAGAGATAAAGATGACATTGTAAGATGCCCAGAAGTGCTGGTAAGAAAAGTTTTTATTTCTGTTCCCAGTCACCCATCAGAAAAATTCTCATAGGTTGCTATTACCTGCCTTATGACGAGGGTGATTATACTCTGAATCCAGGGATTGGGGTTAAAAATCTGAGCCATAAGGAGTTCTTGTAGAAGAACTTGTAAGATCTTATTTATGATCCAGTTAATACCTGAAGGAATAATACCAAGATGCACCAGGTATAAAATGCTCTAACAATATCATGAAGATCCTGCAATTTTTGTGAAGGACAGGTATGAGTCATAAAGCTCACAAGTCTCAGAAATACATTTATTCATGCATGTGCACAGATAAAACAGAAACCTTCACAAAGTTTGAGAGGTGCTTTCACCAAAAAACAGATATTACAGTCACCAGTGTTTGTGATAATTGTCTATGAGAACGTTTTTCAACTTTGGACCCATGGATTCCTAGGGATCAACAGCATACTCAAAAGAGATCCATGAGTGGTCCCCAAGAAGTGTATTTTCACATATGCCATTCAGCAACTTGATACAAGAAGCTTCCTCAGGAACCTTCACTTCCCTTGAGATGCTGGAAATCTGCAAGTCAAAAAGGTTGCAAAGCTAGTCTGATCCCACCCTGGAGGGAAAGAAGGAGGGATGAGAAAGGGAGGCAAGGGGAAAGGAGGGAAGGAGGGAGAGTGGAAAGAAGGGATTAAGGGAGGGAAGCTGAGGGACAGTAAGCACTTAAAACTTGTTATTTTGCCTGAAAGAAATACAATATTTGCAGGGAGTAAAATTCTGCTGCAAAGCTATTTACCTATCCAAAGCAATTCACAACTTCTTAATAATGACCCACCAGCTTTTAACACCAGTCAGAGTCATCATAAAAGTGTTATTAATTGCTTATTATTGTTTTATGTAGTGCTAGACACTGCATTTCTGCACAAAAGAAGAAAGTCAGACTGCCATGAAAACCTTAATATCCAAATAGAGAATAAAAATCAATGAATAAAAGAAATTAAGTGTTATTAGTCTTATTTAAAAATAGCAAATGAGACACATGACAATCAAGGATGTATTAATATTGTGCACTACAAAGTACAATAAAAATCCCAGACTAGTTCCAAATGAGCTGGTTTGCCCAGAAAGCATCACAAAATGCAAGTCTCTGAAGAGATAGTAACTTGACTCATAAATTATGCTACTGCATCACTGCAACACTGCATGCAAGTCAGCATGAGTGTGGATATACCACATGTGACAAGCTCAGTGTCACAGAGGAAACTTGTGGCAGGGATAGTTACGCATGAGCCGGGAACATGCTAGAAGGAAGGCTAACCTGCTCCATGTTAGCCTTTTCCCAAGGGAAACTGAGATGGAATGCGCTGTGTCAGTGAGGGTACATAACACCATGGGGACCTGTATTTTCCAGTATTGAAGTCTGCAGTATGGTCTTTACTCTGTTGTGTTTGCTGAGCTGCCCTCAGCCATGAGGTTCATCCTGAGTCCAGCCCAAGTTATGGTTCATCAACGACTGGCCACACTGAAAGGAAAACCTGTCCTTATCTTTGTTGGTACCATGTTACATGCCCTAGGCTAGTGTTAACATTGTGAGTTCAAACAACGTGAAATGAGAGATTACCTCACTCCTGCCTGCCTATATAAACTAGCCTCAGCACCACTGTTATGCTGAAACAGGGAAGGCATTGCTACTTTAGCACACTTGTTGCACTCCAGGATATTCTAGCAAGCACCCACATGGTATACGTAAATCTGCTAGGGAGAGTGAAACCCAAAAGGATACACAATCAGGTAGGTGCTGCAGTTAGAAGAACGAGAACACGAAGAGCTTTGCAGTAGGCTGGACCAACCATTCAGGTAGCTGAAACCCCTCTTCAATCTGGTTACCCTCAAAATTTTGCTAAGATCAACACAAGTCTCAGTCTGTTCCTACAGCAGGAAATACATTGCAAGGCTCAGGGTCACAGTGTCAGAGCTCAGTCTCTATGCTGTTAAATGGTGAGAGAGGTCCCTGGCATGCATTTTGCCCAAATCACTCAAAATTTTCCAATCAATTCCCAGGTATGATTCAGAAGTTGACCCATAAGTTATTCCAGGTATGCAGTTAGAAATATACAAATTTCCTGCTTTGTAAACCAGCAAAATTCAATCATATGGGTAGAGCCAGACCATGCCATCTGAACACAGGGCAGAAAAATGGCAATGGCACTGTTTATTTTACAATACAAAATTAATCTAGTTTGGATCTGACTTAAGCATTAGTCCCTAGACTATCAGACTTTGTGTCGTTCTGCTTTACTAATTTAGCCCTTAATTTCCTGAATTTCCACTATTAATATTGAAAACAAGCCATTCTAGAATGTCGAAATGTTTCAGAGATGTCAAAACAATTTTTGAGCACAGGATTCCTCCAAGTTCTTCTTGCTTTTGCTTAAGGTTTGCTGCCATAAGATCATACCTGCCAGCAAGAAAACTTTGTGATCCAATGAAATAATAGACAAGTCCCATATGGTTTGTTCAACTCTTTAATCGGAAGGTAGGCAGAATGGGCATTTAAGGAATGAGCTCTTCACTGAAGTGGATAGAGTAACATTTAAGGATCAAGATATTGCTCTTATTCTTCTATGAAGTCTAATCATACACTGTCAGAAAAAAAAGTGACTGAATGATTTTTTTGCTGTTGTCACATAACAGTTTCCTAATCCTAAATAGGACAGCTGTACTTGTCAAATGCTTCCACTGATACAAGTGTTCAGTTCCAATTCAAACCAAAGGCAGACCTGTGTGCTCTTCCTGAGTGCTAAGATGAATTAGGGAGAGCTCCAGACACCTACCAAAGTCAGAACTCACTGTGAAATTAATGTTAGCTATTGGTGTTTTTAAAGTGCTCTTTGGACAACCCAGGTCACTAAAACAAAAAAAAAAAACCTTGAATAAAGACCCTTATTTTAAAATTGTAAGGCATCAGGGAAAACCTTTCACTAAAAACAACAAAAAATAAGACCAAAATTGATCCCACTGTGTACATTCACAGTGCTAAGAATCTGCTTCTAACTTTCTGCCTTGAGGCACTAGGTAAAGACCTGCCAAGGTTGTCTCTTCAGAAAAAAAAACTGGCCCTCTGACTCATTTGCCAGAGAAGGACTTTATTTGTCACAGAGCAGGCTTTTGCTATGTGTAGTACGAAGACACTAGCATTGGATACCATCAGCCTGATGCAGGAGCTAATAGAGTGAAATGATGTATAAACAAAGGCCATGATAATCATTATAGGTCCTGTTGTTTTTCAGTACATGTGATCATTCCTGTTTAAGAAGGATCAGTTACCCCTCCACTTGATCTTCCTTCATAAGCAAGAGGAAATTATGTGCTATTATCCTCTTTGGGAAGTTCACCCACATATGTCAAGGAAAGGCAGTGACCAGTGATCTCCAGTTGCTGGGAATTATTTATATGAAGAAAAACCTTCTAAGCAGTGGATTGAAATCACTGTTATTACCACTGAGCGTAGAAGATAGTCCAAAACTCCAGTTTCCCCTACAGCTCCTTCCAGTGAATAAGACAAAAGAATGCATGCAGAGCAGAAGGCAGTTTCATGCCTTTCTATAGAGAAACACTAAAGAGGGCCCATCTGTAGCAGTAGTTCAAATAGCCAGACCTTCCTCCTTCAACTTTCTGGTCTTTATTCAGGCTGCAGTTTCTCACTGCAGGAAATGCTGTTGACCTCTGAGCAAGCCCAAATGCTACGAATACAAAACAACTGACATTCCCAAAGGTGAGCTTGGAGAAAACCTGTCCATATTCTTCTGTGTGCCCCATCCTTCCTCCTTCAGATACAGATGTCAGCTTTGACAGCCTCAGTGATGAATGGGCTGGGTGTTGACAGCTGGAGATGAGGGGTTCAGACAGAAGTACAAATCACCAAGGTTGATCAAGTCCTGTGATGCTGACTTTACAGCAGGAATAGGCAAAAGAATAAAACGCAGCTAAACACATGTTCTGTGGCTTTCAAATTCACCTCAAGTAGTCATTCAGTTTTCCAAGATGCTGGTGGTCAATCTGTCTTGCATGTAGACAGGAGCATGACCATACTGTTGCAAGATGTTTCTAGTTCTTATGAGCCAATAAAGTCATCAGCATTATAGAAAAAATGAGAAAAAGAAACTGAAAAAAATCCGTCAGCTTCCTATTCCCATCTTTGCTACATTTGTCAAGGTAGTTAAAGTGCATTTTCATATGCTAAAACCACCAAACATATGTCTAATTAACATTCTTACTGAAAGTATGATTCAATTCATCTTCTAAAACAGCATTGCCTTTAAGTTGGCAGAGCAGTATATGCCAACCTATTGGTAAATCCCAGAATTACGGGAGTGGAAATAAGCACTGAACAATCACCTGTTCCATTTGCTGCACCTCAAACAAACCAGCAACATCTGCCCCATCTCTCACAAAGGTCTATCTAATATATATACACCAACTGCAATGCCATAACGTCTGTGAGTAACCCATTTTAACTCTTTACTGTTCATTCCAAGGTTTTTATAGTTGCCTTTTGGATTCTGTCTTATCCATCACGGACATAAAGCACAGCTGTCTTCCACATCACTGCAACCTTTCCTTTGTATTGCACTATATGATATCCCTGCTCAGTCCTTGAAAATTTCTTCTTAGGCTGAAAAAAGCCAATTTATTAAAATTTACCTCAAAGTCATGTTTTGTACCTCTCTGGTCATTCTGTTTGCTGTCCTCTGGGCTCTCTGGCT
Organism: Pezoporus wallicus; assembly: GCF_028554395.1. Classification (NCBI taxonomy): domain Eukaryota; kingdom Metazoa; phylum Chordata; class Aves; order Psittaciformes; family Psittacidae; genus Pezoporus; species Pezoporus wallicus. The sequence continues at coordinate 6,152,308 of NW_026635157.1, forward strand.
AGTCCATGTTTTTCTTAAAGTTCAAGTGGGGAAACTGTGCTCTATTTGAGACCTTACCAATGCCAAGGAGGATCATTTCATACCCTCTGCACACCACAGACCTGTTTAATAAGAACACTGCAGGTTGCCTTTTTTGGTGATGGGATGGCATGTCAGCTCACATTCAGATATGTTTCTTTATACTACTCACAGTCTTTTCTAGGAAACTGCTACCTGACCAGTTATTCCTATATTCCTACTTTGTATTTGTGCAGCTGATTATTCCTAAATAGGTGTTAATATCTGGAACTTTTTCTTTCTGGAAAGTCTCATTTATTTCTGGACAGAACACCAATGTCAAAGACTCATCTTGCTATCAGTTGTGCACAAGAAATCTGCACTATCAGAGACCAGAACAAAGCCAACATAGTCAACAGTAGGCTTTCCACTGTTTTTCTGTGAACTTTTCATTGGGATCTATTGTCACGAAGAATAAGAATCCCTGAACTCCCACAGACATGCATCAGGGATTAGGCAGCCACATAACAGGGTAGGATTTGGCCTAAATGCCTAAAGTAAAATTAAAATTTGTTCATCAAAATTACAGAATCATAGAATCATAGAACAGTTAGGGTTGGAAAGGACCTTAAGGTCATCTAGTTCCAACCCCCCTGCCATGGGCAGGGACACCTCACACAAAACCATGCCACCCAAGGCTCTGTCCAACCTGGCCTTGAACACTGACAGGGATGGAGCATTTTCAGCTTCCCTGGGCAACCCATTCCAGTGCTTCACCACCCTAACAGTAAATAATTTCCTCCTTATATATAATCTAAACTTCCCCTGTTTAAGTTTTAACCCATTACCCCTTGTCCTATCACTACAGTCCGTAATGTCACTAAAACTCAAGAAACCTAGTCTTTCCACATCTAGACAGGCAACTGGAGACATCATATGGACCATTTATGAAAATTATTATTTACCTTGGCTAGCTCTCTCTGAGTAAGGATTACATGTGCAACTTGAATTTAAGACTTGAGCAACTGATAATGTCAGAGTAGTTTCTTTATATCAACTTCATATGCTAATGATCTGCCATCAAAAAAAGGAAATACACCTACTTTACAAGATACATTCACTGAAAGATGTTTCATAAGCATGCTTGTCTAATATCAGTTTCAAATGCATCCATAACACAAAAATTAAAAAATAAATGAAGAAAACAGTGTGCTGCTTTTAAAAGATCAAAGAACACCATCATCAGCTTAATTAGACACAAATTATAGTAATGTCTCAAGACATGCAACAGTTGTTCTAAGCCATGAAACCATTTAGACTATATTTCCTTCTCTAAGAATGGACCAAAGATGGCCTGGATAAACCTTTACTGGTTAGCCACAGGATACCTTGCTCACAAAAATAATTTCTCGTTCACTATCATGCAGTTTTACCGTTATGTTCATGCAGGAGTTCTTGCACAGACATCATAAAAAGGCATTTTAAATTTTCTTAATGTCACTGTGAACAAGCTTGTCATACATAACAAAGTCTAAGACTTTTCTGAAATCTACTGAACTTTTGGCTTCTCCTGGTGACTCAAGATCAGAACCTCTAAAAACCTCACCATACTGAACATAGATTTTTCCATGCAATTGCCACAAAATTGTGTGGAAACAACTGCATGAACAAATGATCAGTTAGGTCAGTAATAGACTGTTTGCACCTGCAAAAACCCAATTTGTTTTTATAACCATGGTAACCACATTTTCATGGAATCCTTTTATTTTTTTAACAAGGCTTTTATGCGTATTTTGGGGGTGAAAACCCTCCATATTTTGTGATACACCTAACCAGACAGGCAAAATTGGGTATTATTTGAAAACTTCAGTATTCATAACGCATTAGACATTGCCACCCAAGGGCAGCTGAGATCAAGCTTTATAGATCCCACCCAGCAAGCTTATTTTAATCAAGCATTTCTGTGTGCAAGCAAAGTTAGTGAAGGGTGCCAGAGTAGAAGTGCACAAAACCAATGTTCCCTATTTAAAGGGGTGGTATAGCAGCTGTGGAAACGTTCCCTACAATTCCATGCCAATTTGTCTCATCTCCAAGCTCATTTCTAAGCTTAACCATGTTGCTGATCTAACCAAACTGATGCATGTCCAAGTGACAATTTGCATGTGCAACCAAGGGATGTGTATACAACCTGCATGGAGTTTCACGTTCATTCACATAAAAGCTTAATTTGGAAGAAAAAAAAAGAAAAACAAAACCAAACCATTTACTGCAGCCAGTGGGGACCAGGCTTTCAAGTGGTGATTCATCAAGTTCCCATTTAGTTTTATGGGCCTGCCTATATTTCCTTTTCATTTGACTATGCTAGGGTTCTGTGCACCATAGCAAATATTTGACAGCTTGCTCAGCAGTCTCTGTGCTCTGCAGAGCTTGAATAGTGCTACCTGTTATTAATCGGTTTCAAAATGCATTCTCCTGTAACCCAAACAAAGACGTGACTATTACGCCTGTCATCCCAATGTACGCAGAAATAAAATGCTCACAATTAGTTTGTTACATTTTTGTAAGCTTAATTGGTTAAGGCTTCCAAGTTTTAAACAAATTTTGTAAAAATACTTATCTCTGTAAAAGCAAACCTGATTGTCCCAAGGCACCTGACTGTTATATTCACTTCATTTGCCTAATATACAGTGGTCTAGAGACTTCTGGAACGTGGTGACAGAATGTTTAGTAAAAAGAACACTTAATGTCTCGCTGTTTTAAAAAGCGTTTTGAACCCATTAGTCTTAAGGCATTTCACAAGTACATGTTGATCTTCACAGTTCTCCTAACAAGAAGCCCAAAGGAAGAAGAAAATCAATTCATGCAAGCAACACCAATGGACAATTCTTTCTGATGAAGGTGTCTGAAATGATTGATGGCAATCACTGATGCCGTTAGCTGAATGATCTCATGATGAGGAAATTCAGAGAAGTTGCTTCTGGAAAGCAAATGACTGAGCTCTTGTCAAAAGTGTGCATGCAAGCTTTGCACACAAGAAAGAACTGGGGCAGAGACAGCTGTGACTAAACTGAGAAGAGAAATTCATGCAAGAAGAGACTTCAGCAGGCTTTGTCCAAATGCTTTACCCAAAATTTGCTGCTGTCCTCCACAGCCACTGGTAGTAGCCAGCCGTATGCCTGTTATTGAAGAGGTCTTTGTTGAAGATCTGTTTCCAGACTAGAAAATAAAACATTTATCATGCTTTCACTTTACTGATCATTTAAATACTCATTTAAGGCTTCGAGCTATAAACTATTTTTGTAGTTATTGCAATCAGAGATTCTTTAAAAAAGGGCGTTTTAGAAGATGAATTTTCAACATGTATGTGCAACAGAGAGTCAAATGTCATTGTTTGCTATGTTTAATCAGCAGGTGCTTTCTTTGCGAATTCCTAATAATTGCTTTTAGAATGCTTTGGAACACTAAAAATCTGATGTAAGTAACTTCTTTGCTGTTCATTTGGTCAAAAACAGCCAATCTTGACATTTTTCCTTACAGAGTTTTATGAAGTAGATGTTCTAAAAAAGAAAGTAATATAGTTCAATAAATCACTTCTTATTTATAAATAGAACCATATGTATGGTCACCCTTTAAAATTTTGCCAGCTGCCTTAGATAACTAACTTAATCACAGTATTTCTGAATTGCAAATAGTCCCTGTAGTAAGTTTGGAGCTATTTAAGAAACACTGCAACTAGGCAGAGATCCAAAGAATACTGAATTCTGTGGAATCCTTTCTGAATTCAGGAGAGTTTGCACTGGACCCTTACTGATTTAGCTGTTTTCCCAACACAAAGTTTGCAGGTTCCAAAATGTAGCTGTAAAAGCTTCTTCCCCTGGCCTTAAATGTGTGTAATTAAAACTTGACACTATCAGAGTGCACCATATCAGAATCAGTGGATATTTCAGGGCATTATTCAGCCAAGTTTCCTGAAGGTTTGTGAATAGACAGAAGACCTCTGATGCCATCAAATACTGCAATATGTATACGTATATGTCTATGCATATGTATATAGTGCAGCAGCTTTACTACTACTGAAGATGTTCCCAGTGAATCTTACAGCAAGGTGTATGTTCTAATAGGCAATTCCAGTGGGAGCCAAGCTGTGCAGCTTTGTGTCACAGTTAGCCAATTTATAACTTAATAGACAGAAAGAAAGTGAAAGGCAGAGGGAACAAACTGTGTATTTACCATTTTCATTTTCAGGGCCAGAGAAAAGGAAGACACAGCCAGCAGCACTTGATGACAAAGAGTGATATTGTGGCCCTGGGTATTCTGGGCAAACCCTACTCTGCTCACAGATTACTGCAAACTGAATTGTTGCAGTTCCCACAAAGTATATTTAATTTGGTCATGCAGCCCACTGACCTTGCTACCAGTGAGAAAAACAACAGTGCTGTCAGTCATGCTTCAGGCAAGTAAAACAGCTAACACATTCCCAGTTCCTCAATATGTCCCAGTATGGGCACACATACACATACCCGCACACACTTCAACATAGCCTGACCCAATACCGTTAAAAGTTCACAAGTCAGTATGTAGTAAATGTGGGTATATAAATACATTTATACACACATATGTATATGCACATAAAAATTTTTGAAGAGTTAACAGTGCTACTGTAAATATAGAAATACATATTCATTCTCCCTTCAGACCATTTCCACCAAAAATGGTTCTAAAGAGCAAAAAGTAAATACTGTTTATTTTTACTACTCTTTTCCTCCTGCCAATCATACTGCCTTAATTTCAGACTATTTTTTTCAGTATCTAGATTCAAATAAAACCAGATTATAATTATTTGACATTCTCTGGCCAGAGAAATATAACAGAAAATTCTCTTCAAAACTTGAAAGGCAAACAGTGAAATAGATATAATATTTAAGTTTAACCCTCATTGTACTAGTACTTTGAAGACTATCAACCTAATGGCTGTTAGTGAGAACCATCAGAGAGAGGGAAATCAATAAACAAGGCTTTGCAAGGGTTTTATTGGCTAAACTGAGGCTGCAGGGAATCCATCAGAAATCAACACAGAAAAAATACCTCATGGATGTCCCTTCTCATTGGGCTGCACCGTGGTAGTAAAGTAATTGCTATAGAAGTCTATATATTCTATTGAAGCAATGGAGAGAACAAGCTCTGCTTTGTCTGTACCCACCAGCCAGAAATGGCCTGTGTGAGCCATATCTGAAGCCAGGTCAATAGCTGCATGCCTATAAAGGCACCCTCTATTAGAGTTCAGAAGGTGATCTGTCCTAGTCATGGGAAACACAAGCAATACCTGAGGTTTCAGACATTGCAGCTGGCTATGAGGAGGACAGTCGAATTCTGATCTCTGCTAGATTTCTGTGCTGATTTAACTGGCTTTTTAGGTTGGGTACGTGTTGATTGTGGTCTTCAGTTTCCCACAAAACAACAAATTAATAACTGAATTTGTGGCTTCATAAGTTGCCTGAGCATTTTATCCCACCTCAGTTAACCTCATTTTCGTCTTTCTTCCACTCACAGAAGAGAGCATAATATTTCTTCAAGTACCTCTGAGTTAGAGAAAACAGTGATTTCAATACAATGGTCCTGAAGCCTAACAGCCGTGAAGTTTTATATAAATACAAAGTTTGCTCCACACAGAAATCCAGAATAGCACTGGTAATTGTGAAGTTAACAAAGTTAACAGCTTCACAACACAGCGAAGATGGTAATTACTACTGCTGGGAAAATGTTGGAAAAGAGTCATGCTGACATGCTTTACGTAGTTCATCCTCAAGCATACCTGTTTCACCAAATTTTAGCTCATGGACACCTAGGCAAGGAAATAAATAGGGATTAACTGCCAGCTGTGGGTTCTGTTTAATTGCTGCCACTGCTGGTGGTGGCCAGACACATAGTTTATAAAGTTATCAGGTCTGCACACTTCCTGACCACAAGAGAACCTCATTTAAAGAAAACTATTGATTTTTTTGTGGCTTGCCCATCAATCAGAACCAGACTCCATTGCATAGGTAGGAGCTGTAGTCTTTGCATAGCTCCTTCCTAACAGTTTGTTCTTTCGGGCTCTGTGGATCGCAGATTCTGGATGGGACAATTCAGATATTGAAAATTATTCCTTACTGATGAAAAAGGGTGGATATTGAAAAAAAATACATCTATAGTTCTATCAGTAACTCTTTGATTTGACCAATATCTTATAGACAAATCACCTGCCTTGAGAAACATTCTTTGCTTACTTGACATCCTACTTTGCGCTGTGGTAGCATAACAAATGCTGAGACAACATCAGAGAATGAGGGCAGCATAATAAGGCACGCACGCAACTGGAATTAGGGAAGACAATACAGTTCATATCAGATTAGGTACCTGATGGCAAATCTAATCTTCTGTAGCTGGTCCAGCTGTTTCAGGTGGTTTACACAGCTGTTATAAAGCTATTTGTTTGTATTTGTATCAATGGGTAAATTATGGCAGGTCTTTTGAATAATTTACCTTAACAGTTCTTTAATATTCTTTAGCATTTTATTTCCCTCCTATAATGGTGTTTAGGAATATTAAGCATTCAGAATAAGAGCGGAGAAAATTCTAAAAATTCCTTATCTCCCACAACTTCAAAGTAACATTCTGCTGAAGAAATAAAGGTATATGAATGCCAAAAAATACTTTCCTCTTAGAATATTCACTTCCAAGATGACTTCCATGTCATTTTTACTCAGCACACAGGATTGTAAACACTTTGGACCACTTTCAACTCTGCTGAAGCCAATCCAGATGTTGAGTGCAATATATTTATTTTTGACTTTCTAGTCACTCAACATTAGGCATCAGCCAAAATTTGCCTCTCTCCTTGTGCAGTCTTTTCCATTAGTACAGGGGAGCATGTAAAATGTTTTCAGCTGAAATATGCAGGAAGAAAAGATAGCCAGTTTATGTGATAATAACTCATAAAACTATGTATTAAATATTGCCAGCAAGGCACCGAGCATAATTACACCCAGTTGTCTTCCATTCCTCTTTACAAAAATGACATTTTCTCATTCCTGTTTTCATTCCTGATGCTTTTGTCATAGTCACTAGCAGTGAGAGAGACCAAGCTCCTATTCTTTCCAAAGAAAAAAAACACATAAAACTGCATTTTGAGTGAGGATTTAGAAATCTGAAGTGAGACCTAATTGATGACTTCTACAGTGCACAAAATAAATAGACATTCTGCCTGAAGTCATGTTTTTTCTCCCCCCATTCTAAACATGAGAGAGAAAGGAACAGGGGAGGATAAAAGGGGAAGAGGTGTTTTGGCTTACCAAAAAATACTACCAATTGAGACAAACGACTTGAACTGAGACACTCCAGTGCACAGAGAGAAGCCTGTGAAATAAAGGAGAAAGGAATTTTATTTTCTGAGAAACAAATACTTCAAGAAAGTAAGAAAAGGACATGCTATAATGGGAAATGTTTTTAAAAGCCTTTTTCAAATCTTCTTGGCAAATAATTTTGTTTGGTTTGGTTAAAAGCAGTGTGGCTTATGCCTTTGGCATTCAAATTACAAATAAAAGTGTGCTTATAAACTTGAATAACTACACTGCACAGTCCCAAACACTGCACCCCTGAATCTAAAAGCTGCTACTGCCAACATATGTATATTGTCCAGATCTCTCCATCTGCAGTCAATTACTTTCCTTACTATGACCAAAAATCCCAGTCTTTTACAGCATACTCCCAATTATTAAACTGCAGTTCTGCTGTCCAAAAATTGCAATTTTTTGTCATCTTCCCAATTCCATATCAAATGCATTCAGTCTAATTATGGCTTTTCCATCAACTTGCAAAGCTTTGCAAATCTGTGCTGGATTCTGGGAGTGAAGCTGAACTTCCTTCATTTTGCTGAACGCCCTCAACAAAGAGAGCTGCAGACCAAGGCAACTCCTCATTTATACCTGTGCAGCTTCATTGGCTTCAAATTATATTTTCTGCTACCCATGTATAACGAAAGTTTCAGTGCCTTATTATTGGTGCAGTTGACTGGAACATATTAAACAGTGTTGACAATGCACAATGCACAAGAAGAACTAGATTAGTTTCTTCTCTCTCCCTCACACCATACCAAAGGACAAGGATCGTTAAATAAAAATCTGCTCTTTTCCAGATCACTTTTCACACTCCACGTACAACATAAAGAGCTACCAGTTGTGCCTTATGATTATGTTGTCCCTACTGAAGCTGTTTTCTCTACTGCCGCATCCTACCTAATCCAGAAAGCCCTAAGGGATGCTGGGAAACACAAGGTAGAAGTTGCCATTACTTAGCCAAATCAGAAGGGTTGATTGGGTCTTCACCAACTGTGATTCCTCCAGACTCAGTTGAAATTCTTCACAGTGATTGAAGGTTTCTAGATTGTTGAGCTGAATGCCCAGTGCCCTTTAAAACTCACACCACTGTTGTTACATACAGATATCTAGAGAAATAGATAAAGAGGGAAAGGGAAAAAAAATTCTGATAAACTTCAGATAACATCCTATATATCACTAAGAATTTTTTTCAGGTTTAGGCTTCATCATGAGAGCTTGTAAATGCTTTTCTATATGAAGTTCCAGCTGAAGAGACTGAACATCTGAATAGCTTGATTTTCTGTTATACGGGTGGATGGCAGAAAGCCTGCTAGTACTCAGAACTGATTTAATCACTTTTCAGACAACAAAGGAAAGAGCACAAAACAGACACAAAAAAAAGAACTCTGAAGAGATACCAGAGCTTGTCACCAAAATGACACACTTCTGACAACAACCAGTGGGCAGTGACATAAGCTATACTTGCCTATGCCTGCCTTGGGGCTTGTACAAATCCCTGCATGCTGGGCATATAGAAGTCAATGAATAAACACTGGCATAAGAAAATAAGGAGTCAGGCCCAACATGTTGGAGGCTGCTGGCATTTTTACAACATTTACTACTAATCCTATAGTACATCTGATTCTAAGTGACAGCATGTGGCGTTATCATAAATGTCAGTTGCATTATTGTTGCCACTTTCACCCCCTAATCTTAGGAAAAGCAAAGCTGTTGAGATGTTGGAAAAGAGAATATTTTATCCTGACGTTGAGGACGTATGATCACCTATAGCTCTCCACTACCCTGAATGGGGGGAAAAAATGTGTTAAACCTTCTGAGCTCCTCTCATAAGATTTAGTGAATTACCAGATTCATAGGTATAAGCAGCAGCATGAGGAGAAAAAGGGCTGTTAGCTAAACTCCCCCAGTGCATCTGCTTCAGTGGAGGTGGGGTGCATATGTATGCATGCACTCATACTGAGGGGGTACTTTGAGGGGTTTACAAGAGATTACACAATGTTGTAATGGGATATCAGTGGTTTATCAGCATGTGCTGAATGAGTCATTCTAAAAACTCCTGATAAAACGTGACCACCATGCCATTTTATATTGTAAGATACACATCCCCCCTCCAATGGTTTACTAAAAAAGAATAAATCAGAAAAATCTCTGACACCCTAAAATTATAATTGAATTTCTTTCATTTATATTTTTATTTATCTGAGAAAAAAATAAATTCAGAATGGCTCTGAAAAAAAGTCTTTAAAGACTTCAGAGAAAGAACAAAAAATTGTGGCTAGTAGAACTACAGTGTGACAAACATCAGAATAGACCAAGATTCCTAACAGTGCTGATGAAATCTTCAGCCAGACTAACTATATTGAGGACAGAACACAAAAAATAGTGTCAGTTCCAACATTGCACTCAATTCCATTATGCATTGCAGCTCCTAGTTTGTTTTCTGGAACCATCACAAAAGGCAAATACCAATTGCCCTTTACCAGATTAACTAGAAATAGGGAAAAAAAAAAAAAAGAATGATTTGTGGGGCTGAAACACTGGTAATTTTTTATTTCTTTTACTTAGAAGGGCCTTTTCTCATTCTTACGTGGTTACACTCCACGTAAAAGGAGCTTCACTATTAAAAGCATAATGCCAGTGGCACACAGTCATTACAGAGAATACCATTAACCAGCTTCAGTAATTTTAAACTTCAGTTGAGCTTAAAATTAATTAAAGTTAAGCAGTTTTAGGGCTTGTAAAGCTACTATGGATGTGCTTTTGACTTAGTCTCTTTGGGATATCATCACAGGCATTGGTTGTAAATTAATGTTTTTGACATTTACCAAACATCCTGTTAAAGCTTCTTAAGATTAGGCAGTTCATGTTACAATCAACTTTGTTTTAAAAACATAAAATCATTGTTTGAACACCAACCTTTGCCCTGAGGCACATCTGCTGAGGAAAAGACAAAAACAGGTTACATCATCTTGTTAGCTTAAGTTGGGGCCCTCAAAATATATACTGAAACCAGAATCTTAAGAAATCACATATTTTATTTTTATTATTCCAGGAATAAGAAGTTGGCATGCTTGTCTTTGAACCTATAGTGCCAAAATTAATACAATTATGCACAAGAGCCTTGTTTTATACAAAATAGAGTTTATATTTTCAAAATATTAATACTTGGCATGTGCAGAAGAGCTTTCACCATGGAAGAATTTCAGCTTGCTTCACAAGCAACTAAACTTATTGAATAACCTTACAAAGGAAATAAGAACTGTCTCTTCTGAAGTATGTATTAAGAGAACATCAAAGAGAATAGAGGGTTGTTCTCCACTTTCACCTAAAAAGACAATAGAAGGTTGTTCTCCACTTTCACCTAAAAAGACAACATTGGGAAGGCAGACCAACTCTCAGGGATACTTCAGTAATGGGTCCACTATTAGCATGCTGCTGAATGCGTGGATTCAGATAAATGCCCAGAAGCTTGCTGAAGTGGGGTCCTTGCTCTCACTTCTGCTGTTCCAGCTTGATACAGTTAAGGAGCAGTGGAGGCTGTAGACCATCTTTGATCAAAGCATTCATAACTTCCATTCGCACTCACAGCAGAACCACTACTGATTAAAAGCTGATGTGACCAGTTTTGGTGAAAGTGAGGCTCACTAGCCATTGCAGAGACACAAAGGTGCTGCTTTGCAGCCTTTCCCCATGTTGAACACTCCTTCTTGCCCCTCCAGCCAGAAGTGCATGCACAGGCTGCTTCATGTGTTACCTGAGCTTGGGAAGCGTGAGCCTTAGGAAGTCATTGAGCAAGATGAAAGGGAAAGCATGGTCACTCATCTTGAAAGAACTCATTTCCCTTCCCAAATTCATCTTCCTCAGTTCATCCATCTTCCTGCCACCTCCCATTTTGAAGTGAGGTGCCTTGCTTTCCTTTCTCTTCCTCACTATTACAGTCAGATTGTATGATTCTTTCATTCCCCCTTCTCAAGCATAACATAGTGCTATATACAGGGAACATTTCTTCAAGGGAAGAAAACACACTTCATTGTGCTGCAGGGACAGTAACAAACCTGTCAGTTCACCTCCTGTGAGGTAAGACACTTGCCTTTTGGATAGATTTTAGGTTTGGAGGAATTTTACAGGAGATATAGTAAAATAACTGCAGGTGAGAGTTCCAATGACAAAAACTTCCTTAGACCTGGCTGGCTGATGAAATTACTGTGTGGCATTTGGGTATTGTCCTGAAAAGAGAAGCAGCCAATTATTCTTTATTCACCACTTGGTAGGTTCTATGAAAATGCCCCTGGGAAGTGTATCTCTGCATACTCAGGCACTCACAGAGTGCCAGTGTCCACTTGCCCCAGTTTTCAAAAATTCTGAATTTCAATGCCATTTTCATTTCCATGAAATCTTCACTACTTTCAGCTGTTCAAATATCATCGTTCCAATGAAATACTGTCACTGCAATGTTCTACTAGAACCTTTTAAAACAACTGAATTATAAAGTGTTACAAAAAGGGCATTTTGTCTCGTTCAAATAGAATAATGACAAAATTAATCCTAGGAGGAAAAACACATCTCAGACAAGAGCTTTTACAGTGAATTTAATTTTTATATGTCCAACTGACATCTGATATCTTGTGAATAAGGTGAAAGAGCTGGTTCTTCAGAATAGACTCACTTTTCTTATGACTATGATGGAGAACTTTCTGTGTCATGATAAACCATTGCCAAATAATGATACTTAAACATGCAGCCATGATCATTACACATGCCACGGAGCTTATGAGCTGCAAATTCACATCTCAAAATCTTCAGAATTAGATGAAATAAGTTAATCAGATAAATCCAAAAGACTGGAAGGCGTTCAAAATCTTTTAGCTTCTCGCCATATTGTTGGCCTAGTTGGCTTCTCATGCTCACTCAGAGAAGCAGGGAGTAGGTTAGGTGCACAGCCCAGAACTCTTGCTATCTGACTGGTGTCAATTGAGAGTTCCACTGAAGCTTGTCCTCAGGGTGAAGATGTTTTTTAAAGCTTACTGTGCTCCCATATGCACCAATAATTCTGATGGAAAATTAAATCTGAGTGTGCTGCAAAGGGCACGAAAATCGTATGAAGACACCCTTGACATTTTCAAGAATCTTCAGATTGAGGTTTTCCATTAGAATTAGGTGCCTGAAAATACACATTTCAAAACCTGGCCGAATATCCCAAAATACTTTCCTGCAATTTCAGGCTCCCAAACACTATGTGAAACTCTGGCCCTCAGTCACAGAAGTCAAACAGTGAGGCATCAAGTAGCCCGTCCAGATAACTTAACTAATTCTTTTGGAATAAGCACTTTATGATAACTTCATTCCGTTAGACTGCCAGGAGCTTGCACTCTCTTATTCTCAGGATGTTTGTTCCAGGATTTCACTCAAAACAGCTGCTCTTTGAATTCTATTTGTTTTTATTTTGCACTGCATCACATGAATTGAAACACAAATTATTAGTCTGAAAACTTGAAAAAAAAAAAACAACAAACTAAATAAGGCAGTATTAAAATTAGAAATTACGTTCCCATAGAAGTGATCCAAATTAATTAAGGATGAGTTTAATTGAACTTGAATATGGTTTTCAGCATTACCTAAGTTCTAGTCCTACTTGATACTGGTGAAAGCTTGTTGATATATGGTGCCTGTTTAATAACCCACGGGATACAGATATACAGCTTAAGTCCCTTTCTTACAGCATATATGTAAGCATCACACAGCATGGCTATGACAATAGCCATGACACAATACCTTGGCTGGCAGTATATCTACACAGCACACTGATTGAATTACTGTTCAGAAATACTCTAACTAGTCTTAAATAACAAGCAGAATAAATCAGGCTTCGTGGAAGTCCATTCTGTCATGACTAGGTGACTTGCAGTACTAAGCAAGGTATACTGCCTTGGGTATTTCTAGTCTGAGAGGTAACCTGCAATGTAGACATAGTAGTGAAAATGCTGGCAACATGAAGCCACAAAAAGTGAACCACCTGCATATCCCCAGAGTCAATCCCTCAAACTAGTGCTCAGGCAAGGGTAGGAAATCAAATATAAAAGTTGGTGGAGCATTTCTTCCTAGCAGCTTTCTGGAGACATTTCACCCATTCACAGAGATCCTGTGCAGGGGCTTCATCTAACTCTAGACTCTTTCACCCTAAATGAGAAGATATCAGAGACCTGCACTGTCAGTCAGACACCTTTCTCTGACATCAGAACTCTTGTAAGTCAGTAGTCTCTCAGTCTGATTCTTTGAAACTATCATATACAGGTGTTTCCATGACTCAGTTCATGCTGCTTCACCACTTGACAAACATGCCATCTAAATGAGACTATTATACTAGGCATCTCACTCCAAGAAAGTCATTGTAGTTTCAGATACTCCTCTGGCTCCCGGCATGATGGAGCAGCTTGGCACTAACTGGAGTTTTGGCAAGTGGTATGATTTTCAGCTCATTTCATCCTGAGATTACATCGTGATGGACAGTCAGACTGTAAGCCTAGGAGGCAGGAGGGGAGCTTGTTTGCTTAGTCTGAATCTCTAGGGTATGCTTACTGATGTTCTAATGTAAATGTTTATGAAGGATGCAATAAAATATTAAACTAAATGAATAATTGATATTTACTTTATAATAATTTGGATCCTTGCTTGTTTGAATAAAATCCATTATTTACAATATTCTACTTAACTAGGAGTGATTTCTCTTTGTTCATGCCACTTACTAATTACTTGTTCCATCTGACACATTTTACAGAGCCATATTGAGATGGTTATTTCATGTCAGTGTTTAAGGACTTAGTATCTATTTTCCAGATACTCTGTAACACGGAAAAAAAAGAGCTTCACAAACGTATCACTTGCATGGTAGATGATCTTTAACTCTAATGGATTTTTGACATACACAATCATTATCAAGATGCAGGTATATTAATTAAATCTGAATAATGGAAAAAGATCCACAAAACACTTTATCTAGCACACAGCTTGAATTACTGAGTTTGTACTTATGATTGGCATTATGCATGCATATTAAAATGATAATTTCATAGACAAAAATCCCTAAATGTTAAAAAATTCATACCCAAAGTGCATTATCTAGAAAAAATTACTCATTTGTTAAACAGCTTCAGTCATCCAATTAAACAGCAAAATTCAACCTCATCATTAATCTGCAAGCCCTGGAAAGTGAGTATTTAAAACTGACAAGTCGACAAACAGCACACTGCTTAAAAATTAACTATCATAAGTATTCGGAGCAAATCTACTTAAATACCAAATGCAAGCAATGCAAACAATTCACTCCTGTTCCAATTATGTTATCAGTTCAATTAGTACAGGCCAATCTCATACATCAATTCATGTTACATATCAACAACCTGCTAACATGCCACTAAGCCAACGCACACTCATATTTTGTGCCTACATGGGTAATTACAGAATGTGCAGTGAAGAAGGAATCTCATTTCCCTGCTAAACGTAGGCATACCCCACAGATCAATTTTCACAACCTGTCTTTTAACACTGGGGTGTGAGAAACATCAGGAAAGGAAAAGGCAAAACACTGCATGTGAGATGCTGCCAGAAGTTCCACCACCAAACTACACTGTGTATCTGCCTTGCAGAACTAAAGAAGAATGTTATAATACTGTTGTAATAAACATGACATAATTCAGACAAAATCTTTTTGCATATTAAGTGCCAAATTTCTTCTCCTTGAAAAGTAATAAACGCAATTGTATAGTAGGTGAAAGGCACTGTACATACATTTATCTTCTTGCAGAATAGCTTAGAATCGTTCCCAGTGAACAGAAGGATATCTTTCTTACTAATATATTAAAAACAAAGTGAATAATTGAATTTATACTGGCAAAATATCAGTCACCTTCTCTGGCTGATGCTTTATAGATAAGCAAGACACCTGTACGATTTTGTAGTGTTATGGCAGTAAAATCAGTCTGGAAATAAAAAGTGCCATATTGCAATGTATAAAGTTACTTCATCTCTCAGTGACTTCTGACTTTGGAGGAAGTTATTGGGGAGTTGTTATGCACAAGAAATGGTGAACAGAACTCATAAAAAAAAACCTGACTGATTATTTCAATCATCACCAAAAGGAGGATCTTGGGTCCGAATCCAGCTTCCCTTAAAGACGATTTAAACACAAAAATAACTACAAACATATCACTATTGGAGAAATTTTTTATTCCACTATTGACTTTTCAATTTTTAAACTACTGATCTTGGGGTTTAGTCTAGGCCACAACTGTATGTATGTGTTTTCCCCTGTGCTCTACCTTTTTAGATATGAGATTTTAATAAACATATAATACACGATTACATTTAGGTTTTGTCTGCAATTTTACCAAATAAAATTTCTATTACTAACATTTACACCCTTTGTACCTGCAGAGGACCCAAGACACAATGCTTTTACCTAATGATTATTATGTTATCATTAATACACACTTGGAAAAATTTAATCAAATTCAGCAAAATAATACTGGAACTAACCCTTGACTCCAGTCCTGTGCTGTTTTCCATGCACATAGAGGACCTTTAAGGTAAGAATGATAGGACTTTAGATATCTATGACTTAGAAGAATGAAGTGCTGGTCTAAGTTGGTCATATAAAATCTTTTATGATCCATTGAAAAAAATAAGAACTTTTAAAGCATGAATCACTTCCCAAAGTAAGCACCCATACAGGCCAAATGAACTGCCTTCTGAGAATATCTATTTCTCGACACAGATTTCAAGACAGTCAGGGTGCCTAAATTGCAAAAGCCTAGGTGTGATGAATACTACTCACTGGATTTCATTTTTAATTAAAATAAACACCAAAACCTTCAAGAAAAAATGGGTACCCCCATATTATGAGCCTCTGCTAGAAATCTATCTTAAATATTAAATCAAGATGGACCATCTGGGACACAGTGAAAAGTAATATAAATAGATGCATGGATAGCAAGAAGTACAATACCATGAATATTTCAAGACCAGCCCAAAATAACGTGGCTTCTTCAGGAGACCATCTAAACCAGGCAGTATCACCCACTACGTTCATACCTCCATTTTAACTTCAGCAACGTAAGAGGAACAAGCGTTTCAGATTGAACATAACCCTTCCACTTTAAGTTGACTTCCTTTCATTTTTTTCATTTAAGCCAAAGAATTCGAAGACATTTTGGTATTGTCCTAGTACACTGGTGAAATTGAAGTAATTACTCAAAGTAAACTACTCCAGCCATTAGGGTTCCTTTATCACTGCAGGCCCAGAAAGTGGAAAAAAGATTATTCATCTCTCTTTTCCAAGGTGCAGGTATCTCCTTCCAGGCAGCAATTCAGAGGGTGGCCATAATCCTGGAAGCACATATGAACATTGCTTTCCAGAAACATAAAAGAGCTTTCCACCTGCCAAAGGTAAAAGACTGCACCTACACGATGCAATGTACCTTTCCAGTCAAAGTGCCTGAAGCTTCTCTCTGTCTGTTTTCAGACCCATTAGATCAAGGTCTGATAAATTTTGGTTGCTTCTTTAAATCCTTGACTTCTTAAATGTTCAAGTACTGTCTTTTTACTGCTGCATTTTGCAGTACACCATCCTTCAGGGGGGCTTGACATGGATTGCTCCTGACAGCAGTTAAGAGGGACAGCAGTACCATCAATTGTGTGGCTCTGCTATCTTCACAAACCAGCTTTCCTCAAAGTGTAAACAAGAGCTTGCTGAGGATTTATTAGTGGACATGCAGAGTAAACAAAAGCCTACAAGGATAGTGCCAGATTATACTACCTGTGGTTTGCAAGGCTTTCTGAGGGAACCTACTGCATTTGTGAAATATTGTAAGCCTGGAAAAGTCATGCAATGATGAGAGCTGAAGAGGACACTGGATAAAAACTTGACAGATCACTCTACACCCTCCACACATATAACATGTTTAGTGATACTTGAATTTTTATATTACATCACTTTTAAATGGCTAGTTGTAAACATAACTAAAATGAAAAGGATTAATATTCCTTAGATATTTCACCTTAATCAGCTACTCCAAAGGAGTAGTTCAAGCATTTGCAATGTCTTCAACTTTTCCCTGTGACACAACACTCATAAAAAATGAGGTACTTTTAAAAAATCTGTATGTGAACTTAGTGCTCATGAAAATGAAGAATTTACAACCTTAATTAGAGACAAACATAGTACACTGCAGAAATTTACACTCACAGAAGATAGCATAGCATACTTTGGCTCTAACTTGAAACACCCTATCTCCCTGCTCCTTCTTCAAATCCACATTATTGGCTAAAGAATTATGGCAATAGTGCTCACAACACGTTCAATGCCTTGCTCACACTTGGTTAATGTTCACTGAAGAAGGAACCACTTTCCTCTTTAAACAAATCTTCTGAATCAGGTGTACCCCATAGACCACCTTTCACAGACATGTATATTTCTTCATTTGTTTTCTCAAGGAAAAGTTTCCAAAAATGAAATCCTTGCTAGGAAACATGGAGAGGGCTTGCCCTGAAAATACCAAATAATCCCCTCTCACGCCTCCCCAGCACTGCAGCTGACCTGAATAGAATAATTTCAGACTATTTTCTGGGAAATGCCTTCAACTGTGACCCATGGTGTGATATTGACATAACCTATGTCTGCTCTATGGGCTCCAGGACCATTTCCCAGTTTTGGCGACTGTCATTCCTCTCCCCCCACACACTCTCATATCTTAGTTCCCATGTAGCAATAACACCCCAAAAAAGAACATACCAAAGTGAATGTCATTAACTTCCACCGGGAAACAAAGCATATTGGTGGATTGAGAAATGAGGACTAGAGAATGAAATGTTATTTATTTGTGGATTAAATTATGAAAATACAAGCACAAAAAAAAAATCCATGTATTCATACTATGTTTCCTTGAGCTACAGATACCCATAAATATAAGGAAACAGCTTAAAATTTGATCCTTTTCTGTTGATAACAGGGAATTCACTTAGAAACCCTTGTTAACTTTAGAAAGGATCTATATGCAATAAAGGAATATAATCAGCCAGAACAAAAAAGTGCAAAAAATAAATTCTTAAATCATTATTCCCCTCACATCTTTTACCTTCAGGTAATGAGCATGCTATCCAAAGAGCTGACTATACAAAACTGCCAATTCTGCGATCCAGGTGTAATAGTGACGAACAGTTGATCAGAAACCACCCCAAAATAAATCTTATTTACTGTATTCTTTAGCCTTAAAAGCCTGCCTTGGTACTAGTTTTCCTCTCCAAAAACACCTTCACACTTTATTAGGAAGTTTTCTCATGCACTGAATGAATATGTCCAAAGTAAATAAAACATAAGAAGCTGTAACACTCTTATTTCTTGGGGAGGTGCTGCAACCTTCCCTAGGGGTGTCCTCTGAGAACTGGTGGGGAACAGAAAATTTACCACTGGCATAGACGGTTGCTGTGGTATGCGAGCCTTCAGGAACCTGATCAGCCACCCTGCTGGAAGCAGAAGCTGGCAGGATCCTGGATACTGGAAGGGTTAATGGAGAGGAGCCAGAAGAGAAATAGGGGTGGGGTAAGGAGAGTGCCCCTGGATAGAGATGACTAGTGAGACCTTAGACTTACAGTCCTTCTGTCAACATCTGCCAGGTGTAAGGGCCTGAGGAAGGAACAGGCTGCCCCTCTCAGCTGTATATGTAGTGTCTTGCCCTGAGGTCACCCTACTCAGTAGAGGGGTTCAGAGAGGGGAGCAAGCAGGGCACTGCAGCCAAAACTCTTTGTTTAAAAAGAGACCCCATTATGTTGCCGTATCTCCCCTGCAGAGATGCCTGTGGTTTCAGCTCTGGCCCTGGTCCCTCTGCACTCACCTGGACACGTGTCCATCACAAGCCAGGTGAAATGCATGGTTTCCAGACACAGGTCTGACACAG
Organism: Pezoporus wallicus; assembly: GCF_028554395.1. Lineage (NCBI taxonomy): Eukaryota > Metazoa > Chordata > Aves > Psittaciformes > Psittacidae > Pezoporus > Pezoporus wallicus. The sequence goes on from NW_026635157.1 coordinate 6,171,629, forward strand.
CTCCCGGGCTCCCTGCACCGGAGTTTGCTCTTAGCTCTGTATCTATTTGGCTGTATTCCCTGTTAAGTTCATACTTTTGGACTGTGATTGATCACTGACTTGCCCTCTGAGGGTCTCTGGGTGACCATCACCCTTTGGAGGAACGTATAAATGAGTGGTGGCTGTGACCCAAATGGGACACTGCTCCACACCCCTGTTCCAGGACAAAGAGAGGAGACTGATGTGTTTTCATTAGTGAGAGAGCTGGGAAAGTGTCTAGTATCAGACGTAAAATTATATTGAAATAACAAAACATTTACTTAAATTCACATTCTTCAAATGAAAGGCAACCTTACCTATTTTCTCTTTTCAGATACAATATTGACAGGTCCAGTTTTTTATTCAGTTCACTTGAGACTTTAACATAACATTATGTTAAAGCTAAACTTTGTGCTGTTAAATTCCCAGAAATCATTTTTATGTGGCCAAATAAAGGCATGGACACTAGAGATTTTAAGAAAACACAGTGGTGTTTATTTGATTTTCTTCTTATATAAATGGATTTTATGTACTGGAAAAGTAGCTAATCTTGATAGATGTGCATGTGGTAATACAGCTGATGGTTACCAAAGCCAGACAATGTGCGCTTTCTTTTTCCAAGCCTCTTATTGAGGAACTGTGCTGATACTTCAGTAAATAAAATGACAGAAAGGGGATAGAAACACAGAGCTGATTAAGATCAAATTAAAAATAAATCAACAGCAAGTCCTACTGAAATGCAACTCCAGAATCTGCAGCAGTGTCACAGCATAACACAAATGAAGAAAAATGCATTGATCTCTAGACACAAACATAACAATCATTTCTTCATGTACATCATTTGGGCATTTTAAAGAACATTTGCTTGGAATACCTAAATTGATTCAGCTCATGGGATCATCACACAGCAGTCTCCAAAAAACTGGTGAAGCTTATTCAAAGTATTGATGGATTACACTGCCCCACATGCAACAGGGCACTGTGAAAAATCTTTCTCTACTTTGTCACCCTAAGCTTCAAATATAATCATTCTCTAAATGTATCATTTGGATGGCTATCTGGAGTATAACACTTCTTTCCCCACATTTTTATATCTGCTTTTTTCTTCAACATTGAAAGGCAACAATTTGCTTTAACCCTTGATATATGCAGGATGCTACATCCCCAAATTCCCAGCACAACTCAACCTGTACTTAAAAAGAAGAACGGAGGAAAAAAAAATTGTTTGCACTGTATGCTCTATGTTTAAGACCGAAACAGAAAGGCCCACACAACTACTATGTAAATTGGCGGTTTTCTTGCACTTTATCCCACATCATGAGGCTGATCACTGAAAGTCATACAACACAGCAGTCTAGTCATGTCCTAGATGTTCTCTATTATCATCAGAGTGAGACAGGGTAGCAGTTTGTGCAGGAGTAAGAGGTAAGAGCAAAGCTTCCAAATGGAGAGATAGGAGTAGATATGAGAAAGCCAATCTGAGCATAAATGGTAGAACCCTAACAAAAGTATATGAAAGCTACATCAATGATATACTTGTTCATGAAGCCTTTTATTCAAGAGTCATTGACATGAATCTATACCCTACCAATTGAAAGTCTCTTTACTCTTCAAGTGCTGTTTTAAAGAAAGCACTTCTGTATAAGTTCAGCATTGTGCAGTAATTTTGTAGGGGAAAACTATGATATATTATTTCTTAATTATTTATTTGCTTGATAATACCAAAATAATCTTGACTTTATCTGCACAAATACAGAATTAATGAAGTCCCTATATCCCAAATAGCTCCTCCATACCAATGCTGCTGTAAGCCATACTCTAGCCACTTACATTCAACATTGAATCTTTGAGCTTGTAAACATTTAGGTATGTGCATTACTTGAAGCATCTCAATAGTCTTATGAATGTCTCTATAGCCCCGGAAAGTTGTTCTCATAAGCATGATCCCACTAGAGCATTAGTTTAACTTGCTTGGGTAGTGGCAGCTGACACACAGACCTAAGTGCTGGTTCATCTCCAGTCCTGATGCTGTGACTGTAACATAGCCTAAAACACTCAGATCATATCCTATTCCTTTTGGAAAATGCAGTGGGAACTTCAAGTTCTATCTCAGTGTTTCCAGAGGTGTTCATTTAATTATAGAAATTAGAGACTGAAATAGTCTCTTAGATCATTTTGTCCTGCGGAGTTATTACAACAGCCCAGTCCTCTTACAGAGCACTGCAAATGTCAGCAGAATCAGAATTTCAAGCACTTTCCTTGAATACCTGACCAATTTCCCCACCTCTTAATATATTTATTTTACACAATAAGAATGAGTACAGCTGCAGCAGCTAAATTAAGTTTCATAGAAAGAAGGGACTTAATAGGGTGAGAAAGTAATAATGTACACAGGCACAAAACCAAATGACAGGTTTGTTGCTCCTTCTGTGTTGATTATGAAAGGCATTAAAAGCAAGGTTGGAAGCAGAAGAAAGATAGGAAGCTAAGATGAAGAACAACAAAGGGGAACTAGTTGAACACTGGAAAAAGTAGTAAAACAGTTGTGATAACAGCAAGAGTGGCAGCAAAGCCAATAACACAAATTGTTTGACCTAGTTAGGCCACCTGATGAGGACACCAACCTGTTAGCAATATTGCAGCACAGCCTAAGTAAAAGGTTTGTGTTCACATTCACATGGTTGCAGGACTGGTTCACAGATTATGATAGTTCTGGAAACAGCACAGTTAACCAGCTGATGAGTGAGAGCTACAGGCAGGCTAATTGGAAGACACTGCTTTCTGAACTCCTGTGGAGACATGTTTAGCTTGTCACCTGTGAGGTATCTAAAGTCTGAGATCACTGGTCCACCTTCATCCATGCTGACAGCCTTCACCTTTGCTGAGGAGGGACTACAAGTCCTTCCACACTGTGGGGTCTCACATCTAACCTCAAGACTGTGAGGTAGGCATGGAAAGAAAGCATGCTTCTGAGAAAGGCATAGACTTGGAGCCAGCTGCTACCAGGAAACTTGGCACCTCTCACTGCCTTGTGCAATAAGAAACAGCCAGAAAAAAGAGGAGTGCCAAGACCAGGCATGAAGTATTCTGATGACTACCACAGACTCCTGCTGTTCTCCTTGCTGGGACAACTGGGCGCAGGAATCAGTAAGAAACAGTGGCATGTGCACTGTGCAGTGGTAACTATGCACACTTGGGAAGTGTGTCACAGACTGCAGCATGCAGCCCTCCCTGGTACAGGAACAAAGCACAGGGGCTCTCTGACTACATGGCTGGGCACCACTTTTATGTATCATGGTTTTGTAGTTCTGTATGCCAGTAAAAATCTATGTTAATCAAGTATGATATTTGCTTTTAGTGTGGAATAATACAGAAGAAATTATCATTTTCTTCAGCTGAGACACATCTTTCGTTATTGATTTAACATAATACAATGATTAAAAATTATAATAGTGCTTTGGCTTTTTGGCATTTACACCACAGTGCAGTTATATTAACTTGGAAGTTATATTCAGTACCTGCTCTGCACACAAAACCACAAAAAATTACTCCATCAGGGACACTCAGATGTATACACACCTGCCAGCTAGGGCTTCCCCAAGTGCTTTTAAAACCAAGCATAAAATCCCTAAAACCAAAAAGGAAAAGTTAAAAGTTTCAACCTTCATAAGCAGCAGGATGCTTTGATCAAATCTTGTTTGTGATTGTGATAATTATATAGGAAAATATGTCAGTGCAAATGTATGAAAAACAAAGGACATCAAAGCACTTAAGAAGTCCTGTTTGGTTATTTGCTTTAGAAGTATCCTTGACAATACTCCTGTTGATAACAGCCTATCTCTCAAATGGCTAACTAAATGTCTGAAATAATTATAACAGACCCATGGCCAAAGCTGCAGCACAAATATTAAAGGCATAGAATTCAAAGCATATAGACTTATAGGAAACAAGAAAAAAAAACCTGCTGTTTTGTTACACATAACTTGATTAACTGGTTCAAATCATGATACATGTAGATAGTCATTCTGTAATAACTTGTCAAAAAATGCATCTAGAAGATATTGAAGGAAATGGAGCAGCTGTAGAAAAATAGAAAGTAAGTCTGAAGCATGTTACCTGTTAGTCAGAAAGCATTTTTAAAGGATTAGTGATCTAAATCTTTCAAATGTTTCATAACTGTTGTATATTGTATTCATAGCCCTCAGAAAAAGTCAATTTAAAGTAACATAAATTTGTCAAAGGGGAGAAAGGTGTATAATATCAAATAAGGGCATGAACCAGTTGAGAGTGAAAGAAGATAAAGCTAATAGGTGGGTGGTTTGAAATAGCTTTTGCCTTCAAGAGGACTTCTGAACTTGAGCTTTCAGGAGGTTTTGAAGAGGGTGAGAATTGCAGAGGATTGGGTTCTTTCAAGGGAGAGCACAGAAGAAATGAGGCCAATTATACAATTACTCTAATATTATGCAACTCAGAAAAGGTCAAAACGTAATTATAACAAGAGGGATGCTTTATCTGGTTTGCCATTTAAATATTGCATTTGCCATTTAAATACTGCATGTTTATTTTGCAGCAGTGTGGGCTAGTGTGATGAGAAGCTTTTCTTTACTCTGGATGACCTGTTTGCAACCTGGGCAACCTGGGCTCCCCATTATATGACTGAGAAGGCAGTGTTAACTTTGGCTTTCTGTCTGTGACACTCTGGGAAACACACTTTGGCAGAAGAGTGATATTTTGCTTGAAGGGATTATTTATTTGGGTTTTTTTTATTTTTATTTTTCCCCTGTGGCTGGTCAAATTAAATTGAGTTGTTTTGCCGAAGGAAAGAGAATTATTATTATTATTTGCACTCAAAGTTGGTTAGCTTTGCAGCATATACAAATCTAATAGGGGGAATAGAAAATAATTACTTTAATTGTTTAGGGTGGCTGATGATGAGTAATTTCCGCCTTTAGAGAAACCTCAGTGAACCACCCATGGGTGGTTCCTTCTGGTATATGTTAGGTATGAGAGAAAACATCAAAAAAAGCAAAAGGCTAGATGTAGCATGACAACCTAGGGCAGGAATTCTGTTTGCACTTTTTGCAAATATATCAAATATATTTGTACATACATGGAAATCTCTGTTTTACTAATATTTTTTCAAGAATAACTATGCTGACTCTAACTTTTCTTTTTACCCATTTATACCCAAAGGTAAAGCATTGCTTCATGTAATATTATAAATTAAAAGCAACAAAGAAATCTACCAAATCTAATACAGGTAAGACAAACTGGAATAATGCAGTCTGTCTAAGGAACCTTTACAGAAAAGGGTTATAGTTGGGGTGGAGTTAAGCATTAGCATTTTCGCTCTGACCATGGCCTTAGGCCATTCCCCTCTGTGTGCACACAGGGATACACTCCCGGGTGTCTGCCATTCTATATTCTCTTGAGTGTCAGCCTCACCTATTCCCCTTTGCAACAGCCAGTCCTTTCCTTTTCCTCTTCCTCTTCCATGAACTCTTACTTCTAGTACTTCTGCTAACCCAAATAAAGAGAGAGATTGCTTGAGCTTAATCCTATAACATACTCAGGGGAAAAGGATAAATGACCTTCAGTAGGGCTGCACATGTTGCTGGACCAGGAAAAACCTTCACCTTTTGTCTGGATAGAGGTCATCTCTCCATGCTCAACCTGCAGTGATTCTTTAGTCCTAAATTAAGGGCAGTCTATGAAAAAAAGGATACTCCAATCCACAGATGGGATTTCTATAGGAAAAAGGTAGCAAGATTTAAGGTGATAAGATTAATGTTTTCACTTTTAAAGTGAGATGGGTAAATACATTTTGAAGAGGGATAGAATGAATTGTATCTTCACCTATTCTATGGTGAAATTACTTACACCTGTTTTCTGACATGACATCATAATTTGTATTTGGAGGGGAAGGATGGTGAAACCACTGGCAACAATTTGATCAGGCCCTGTCACCCTCTGAATGCTGCTTAAATTCAGTGTTCCTTTAAGCAGACATATAACTGATTGCAGAATCAGAATCTACTCTGTTTATGCAACTGCAGAGAACTTTAACAACTTTCTGAAGGAGACCAGTTCACTATGACTGAATTTATAAGTTTAAATGTTTTTTATACAGATTACTTTTGCATAAGTATGTTTTTTGTCAAAGTATAGGTTCTCTTTTAGGTTTGGGTCTTTCAGTGCTTTCTTGAGTGCGAGGACATTGGGTCAGATTTATTAGATAAGAATAAAATTAATAAAAAACAATACTTGGGGTGCCAAGTACAAGGCTTTCAGGCAGTGGGACTGTTAGTTAATAATTAATCACCCATTTGTTAGCCATATTTAAACAAAACTTATTACAATTTAAATCAGGAAAAATGAAGATTAGGCCCTCAGCGATAAAATAGTATAGTAAGAACAAGAAAAATCAAAAGCTCAGATATCCACTATTACTAAATACTGTTCAAAGAATACCAAGGTGGCAAATCCTTCTGAAATTTGAACGGCTTTCATGAAACCTGACTGCTTGCCTAAGTTCTCCTTTTGACCCTAACCCACAAACTCTCAGTTGGCCCATCAACCACCCCCAGGCAGAGTTCCAGCCTATCATTGACATAAATAGCTACACTCCCTCCCCATCTGCCTGGCCTGTCTTTTCTGAAGAACCTATAACCTTCCATTCCCACACTTCAGTCATAGGAGACATCTCACCATGTTTCTGTGACACCAGTGATATCATATCCCCATAGACATACACACATCTCTAATTCCTCTTGCTTATTACCCATACTATGGGCATTTGTACACAGGCATCTGAGCAGAGCTCTGAATAAAGCTGGCTCATTGGCTGGAGCAGCTCAGCATCACTCTGAGCATTTATTGCAGGTGCTGGCACCTGACTGGTAGTTTTGGGATGGATTAGTGCCCTCCCCCAACAAATTCAGTTTAAAGCTGCCTTGACCAGCCTGGCAAGTCTCCTTCCAAAGCAGCTCTTCTTCTTTGTCAGACTGGCCCCATCAGCCTCCAGTAGACCTGGCTACTTCTTCACATCTAAATTAAAATCTTAATAACACAGCTTCTGTAGAAGACATGGTTGAGACCTGTTCTCCTTTGTCAACTGTTTTTTAAAATCTATTACGTAAACACCTGAAAACAGTATTCCCTGTCATCTACACACAAAACAAACCTGACTGCAGTTCTTTGTGAGAAAAGCTGGCCATAAGTTACCTCAAGTACATGTCTAAAGTCTTTCCCATTGAAGGAGCTATGTGTGAACTATGAAGATTTTAAACACTGCTCAACATCACACATCCCACTCCTGTCTCTTTGCCTTCCCCGTCTTAGGCAAGCACTCAGGTTTCAAGAAAGCCACTCAAGCACCAAGCAGAGATAACTTCATTTAGTTAAGGTTCTCCTTCACTTGTTGTTCACATGCAAAATGAGATACTATCTGTGGTGAAACTCTGGGCAATTGATAATATATGATGAATATATGATAATATATAATGAAATGTTGAACAAATGGATTCACTTGTGCTGTCCACTGAGAAAACTAAAAAGAGAGTTTGTATGATAAAATTGTAAACCTGTGAAAATAATTGCTTGTGACATCTCCAACCAGGCAATAGACTGCCCAGACAGTGCTGTTCAGTCACAAATTCTGAGGCTATAGAACACAGTGCTGATACAAATTAAAGCCTACTTATGATGAACAGTCTGGGTTGTTTTCTTAAACTCCTGGGTTTTGCGTGGAGAGAGGGAAAAATAATCTGTTCATAGAGTTACCCTTTTGTGTTCTTGTATTTTTAGAAGTTGTGGTGTTGTGATTAACAGCAAGGAATGGCCGCAGGGTAATTGCAATATGTTAATAAAACCCCATACTCCTGTACAAATTCCTTGAAGATTCTTTTTATAGATCTCACATTGGAGAGGAAATGAACTATAAAACAATGTGCTACCTATAAAATGATAAATCATTTACCACCTACTTACATTTTTCTCCTTGCTGTATCACTCTCCAGCTTATTCAAATATTTAAATATTCACTTGTCCTCCCTGGGTGTATCTTTTATGAATTTTGTTTCTTCAGGTGAAACCTGCAATCATTATTTTCAAACTCAAGCAACCACGCTGTCATCCAAATGACACAATAAAATTCTTTTCAAAGGTGCTTCACATGTGCATCACTCCTTAATTTATCTCATTTGTTGTCAGGAATAGAAATTATATGTGAACAATTTAGGAACCTTTTCTCTGGGTATCTAGTTTTAGTTATTTGAGCCTGAAAATTTTGGCAAGAGTATATCACCTGGAATAATGAATCACTGAATAGAGGACAATTTGTCACTGTGGGAAAAATGCCAAAAAAATAGATCAGTTCTTGAGGTTTTCCATCAGCAGTAAATGCCTACACTTCTAGAGCTGGTAATTCTATTTAAATGCATACAAACCTGGCCAAGCAATTCCTTGCTTATAGGCATCTTGAAGAAAAAAATATAGGTAGATTCAACAATCCCATCAGGAAGGGCTATATACTGATACAAACACATTATTTAATGACACAGATAGTCTCATTTGACTAGTGCCTTTTCTATGTTTATGGCCTTCGTTTCTTGTTATCTCATGGTTATTCAGTGATTGGTTTTCACTGCATATGTCATGCACCAAGTTTACATCATCAATAAACTTTTTTCAGTAAGTAGACAATAATGAAATCTCATAATCAAAGCAAAGTGGAAGTCCTCTTAAACCAAACCAAAAATGTTCAATGTATTCTTCTGGAAAAGAAAATACTCAGTGCAGCCTCCTGTACTGTGGTACTCCTACAGAAGCAAATGCCCGCATCTGTAAATCACAAGATACAAAGATCTTTGACCAGCAGGTCAAAGGAGGTGATCCTGTCCATTTACTCTGATCTTGTGAGACCCCACTTGGAGTAATGTGCGCAGTTCTGGTGTCCCCAACATAAGAAGGACATGGAACTGTTGGAGCAAGTTCAGAGGAGGGCCACGAGGATGACGAAGGGGTTGGAGTACCTCCCGTAGGATGACAGGCTGAGAAAGTTGGGGCTGTTCAGCTCGGAGAAGAGAAGGCTTCATGGAGACCTCATAGCAGCCTTCCAGTATCTGAAGGGGGCCTGTAGGGATGCTGGGGAGGGACTCTTCATTAAGGACTGTAGTGAAAGGACAAGGGGTAATGGGTTAAAACTTAAACAGGGGAAGGTCAGGTTAGAAATAAGGAGAAAGTTCTTTACTGTGAGGGTGGTGAGGCACTGGAATGGGTTGCCCAAGGAAGTTGTGAATCCTCTGTCCATGGCGGTGTTCAAGGCCATGTTGGACAGAGCCTTGGGTGACATGGTTTAGTGTGAGGTGTCTCTGCCCATGGCAGGACAGTTGGAACTAGATGATCTTAAGGTCCTTTCCAACCCTAATTATTCTGTGATTCTGTGATCTTGTGATGCCTTCACTGTAGTAAAGTATGCATTTAATTGTTTCCATGCTACTGCAGGCTCTGCTATCAATCCTATCAAGAAGCATTGTGAGCCTTTTATCAGGCAAGCCATATCCCAGACTTTTCTTGCAGTGTAAATGAAAATTCAGAAGACCTAAGTAGCCTAATAAGAACCTGAGATTGTCAATTTCAATGAATTCAAATTAGTAGCCTATATTCCTTATGGAACTTAATGTTTTACTTTATCAGGGCTTTATTAAAAACACTTTGAGAAACTGAAGGTATAAGTCAACCCACTGTCTTAGCAGGTAGTGAGAATTTATACACGGAGGTATAAGTAATGTATGAACATAAATCTGAACTTGTTCTTTCTCATGTCTCCCCCTGCTTTCCCAGAATCACTTTCACCTCCTTTGGAGTACCCCACAGACTACAAAGTGGGGATCTGTATGACAGCCAACCTCTCATTTTCAAGATAGTACGGTATTCAATAAACTGACATCTGCTGTAAAACAATGATGTACAGTCCACTATTGAAACCTATTGACTTCTGAGTTAGGTTCCTAGATGACATACATGCCTATGTAAATTTAATTTTCTATTTTTTGTTACCTCCCTCACTAACTCACTCAGCCTGTTCTCTCATATACTTGTCATATACCTCCTTTCTTTCATCAGCTTGCTCAGTGTGCTAGGCAATAAGCTGTTTGTCATAGGGTACCTGTCATTTCTTATATATCTGTAGAATGCCTCAGCTCTGCCAGGGATTACAGATGGTACTGTAGTATAAGTGCTGTAACTCAGAGGAATGTAAAAATAAAATCTGATACTCTGCGTTACATATAATGATGTTTTATTTTCTTTACATGCTTATTATACCCTGACTAAATATGTCAAAAATTAAGTGAATAGTGCTCAGATCTGCAAGGATTATATCAAGGAATATGACAAAACCTTTAGTTGGTACAGAATTCACTTCATGGAAGTTAAAATGCTTAAGTGTCAGTGGATATTTTAACTGTACTGTGAATTATACCATAGAAATAAGACATATACTTATACGCATAACTGCTTCTGTCACTATTAGCTAATTACAACCCCCCCACTCAATCCCTGGTTATACACTCCAATTCACCATCTCTATTTATCACACCATTCTACACCTTCTTGTCATGCTCCACTAAAATCTATTCCTCCTTTCCAGCTCAGTAGCCCTTTTTTAGACTTTACTGAAAGAGGTTCCTTCTTTTTTGTTTTGTGAGTGCAAGGATGTCCATCAATTGAGCCCCATGGCAGCCACAGTGCAAGCTCCATCCTATAGAATCTAGGCATTCCTGTTCCTCTCCTGCTCCTCCTGTTACCTGTATTAAGTCATTACTGCAGACTACCCATAAAGAGTGCTTAAAGCATGTCCATACCCATAATATGGAGCTTCTGCTCCAAAAGTTATTACTCATGCATTCTAGGGACTTCTTCTAATATGATATGACCTATTAGATGGTCCACTAGACTACAAGCCTGGACACTATTGTATGATATTTTGGCAACCCATCTTATCTCTGCTTTAATTTCAGCATTTTGACAACAGGTTTTGATTTCTCAGCATGAAAAATATTACAAGATAGCTAGTTTATTTTGGGGTGCTTACCAGTTTGTAGATAAGTGCATAACAGTAAGTAAAACAGAGGCTGTCATTATATTCAGCTTTTCTCATGTCCCTTGTTTTCAATACCTATATTAGCTTAGAAATGTGAAGAATCTTTTATCCTCATTTAAAAGCATATTACAGTAAATACTGATATCTTAGATGTTGAAATCCCTTTGTTTTTCAGGTATGTATAGCAAGGACTTTCTGTTTCCAGATTAAGAATCTCAGCTGTCTAAAGGGAGGTAAAATTAATTTTGGCCTCAGTGACTAGGCCGATCCTATCATGACTGGTGTAATCTTTGTAACAAGTTCCAGTTCAGCACAAACTTATAAATGGTTCAGGTCAGCTGAAGCCTCCTCCTAGCTAGTTTCACTGCCTTACGCTCTGAGCAAGGAACAAGTAAGCAAAGACGCAGTGTTCTAGCATCCCAGACCATGCCAGCTTTTGTTGGATTTTATGATATTAGCATGAACTTTGGTGAAATGTCTGCTATTCTAATGAAACCCTGTTTGGGTTTTTGAAGGAGAGTTTTAGTTATTACTCCAACAGCAGAGGAAAAAAATTAAAGACTATTCCAGTCACGATTTGACACTTGAAACAGGTGTACTCTAAAGGAGGACTAGCACACATTAAGTGCTCTCTTATAATTTCTGATATCCATGGTGGCTGTCACCCACTAGCTGAAGCTCATAAAAATTTATCAGCACTTGACAATGCACTTGGAAAGACTGAATTCTCTGGAAATATGCTTTACTGAAGAAACACAGGAAAGTTGGATTGCTTACAATGAAGTGATTGAAATGACTGCCAAGAAAAATGCATGCAGGTTTCATTATAACTATTAATCTAATAGGTTCACATTGTACTCTTTATTTAAATCAGAAACATATCTACAATTTCCCACACTTACACTACTATTAGCTTTGGGTGAAGAAAGGAAAAAACAGATGAGGCATCAGGCTTGGGACTGCGAGCACTGTGTGTAACCTAGAAGCAGCCATGGCCATTTTTTTAAAAATGCAAAATAGAAATGGAAACAAACAAAACCTTCCATACCTCTCCAGCCAATTTGCTCTCCGTAAAACAGGCTGCACTCGGTATCTGTTCCAAACACTGCTGCACACAGGCAGCCAGCCACTGGATTTCCATCCCTGTTACCCTTGTCTTCCTATTCTTTGACTGTTTTTCTTTCTACAGAACTAAAGGAAAGATTTGAGCTGGAAACCTGGTGCCAAACAACAAGTTCTGTTCCAGCCCATCTCTGATGTGAATGTTTGAAACACAAGAAAATAGGAACTGAAGACCACCACACACACATGCATTCAGAACCGTAGTCCTGGGCTACTGTATTACAAATGCCTTTTTTGTCTATCATATAAACTGCTCCAATAGAATATTTATGCCCTAGGCCATGCCCATGGTACATACAGACAGCTACCAAAACTTTCATACACCTTGCAACAAACTTGAATCCTTTCATAAAAAGGTAAGGTAGATAAATATAATGTGCCAAAAAGAAAATCTGACAGCAAGGAAGTAAAATTTCTACAAGATGCCAGGAAGCAAGTGATGTTCCATGGTATGGGAAAAGATCAGAAAAAATATCACTTAGGTGGCCAGTTTCAGGTATAGGAAAATTGCTTCACGACCCCAGATCTGATCACTGGTTTAATCCTGAATGTGTGAGCAATATAACCTACCAGACGTGTGAATTTAACGCCACTAAAAATACTGCATATGTCTCTGCCTAGCTATCTCCATTGCCCAGAAAAAAGGTGAAAAAGAACTCCCATTATGGATCAAATAAGGTAAAATTCTTTCTTGCCCCCAAAAGTGATCACTTGAAACCCTAAAGCATGGAATTAGTATGATATACAGTATATACAATATGTATTATACCACCTTTCAAAATCAAGCTTCTATTAACTACCTTGTCACAGATACTAGGCAAATTAAAGATTTAGGAAGTATATTCAGTCACAGAATATTGCTGAAATTCTGCTTTACAAAACAGCACTGCATCTTATGCTTGTAACCCAAGACACCAGAGTACAAAAGATTGCTTCATAAACCTATCACCTTCTCCAAATTATTCATTAAATTCCTAGTTTCTAGGAGTTGTAAAGTCACAGGAAAACCTGGCTCATAGAAGGAAACAATTTTCCAGAAAAATAACAAGTTTTTCAGTTTTGAAGATTTTGACGGGGGTTACTGAGGTTTCTCGTATGCATTACTGGTTCTTTAGTGTCAAATGCATCTTTGCAAATCAGATTATGTGCATTAAAATGGTTTTGGTAATCTGTGTTCATGAGTCAGAAGTCTTTCAGAATCCAGAAAACTCAGTACCCAGAATTACCTGGTTCTGGCACTTCTGTAGTTTCTCAGTTTCTGACAAGTGCAGTGGGAAGGACAGGAGCAACTACAGTCAGCTGAGATAAGATATTGTAAGCAGGAGTTGAACAGGTGTGTTGCAAACATATCTTGTCATCATCACGAATAGATGACATTTCTGCCTGTGAAGGCAGCTTAAGATTTTGATTATGAGTTATTGGAGTAAGCCTGAGACCCATCTACCAGTCAGATCATCGCTTGGTGTATCCCAGCCAAGGATAAGACTTGCTGTCATTCCTTGGGTTATGGTCACCCTGGTCCAAGAGCCAAATGCTTTCAGAAGAGGACTCGGCTCTGGCAGGCTGCAAGACTCTACAAGATCTATTAATCACCCTGATTTTTAGTTAACCTCTAGGCCATTTTTAATAACAGCGGCAGAGTTCTGGTTACTGAGACTTTTATTCCCAAAGAAGTCATGTTTTCTTAATATACTGGTTTAATTTATGTAAGCTGCCCAGGTGCCAACATGATGGGCAGTATAGCAGATCTGAAAGAACCAATTAAGAAACCATGAGTAATTGAATGGCTTTGCCTAAATCATGATAAAACAGTATGTGACACAGTAACAGACAATACTATAGCAGTAAACAATGAAGAATCTCTTTTATCTGACTTGGTTATCATACACAGTTCAGAATCTAGTTTGAAAGGCTTTATATACAAGTCTAACTAAAAACAATATTTAACAGAGAGTTATTTTCTATGACACTGTAAATCATTGTTTAGCTTTATGTACTGAAACAGCAGAGTAGTTTTTAGTCACTTATTTTCTGCTGTTTGGATTCCTATGGTAAAGAATGGATGGAAGAGAACAAAGAGGCCATCTGACAAATACAACAGCCCAGATATTATAGCCAAGAAGGAAAGAAGGAAGGGAGACAGAAAGGGAAAGAAACGGCAAAGCTGTGACAATAGTTGAGGGGTTTTGTAGGCTATATCACAAGGTAATTGGCCGTGCTGTGAATTACGCTTCCCAAGCCAAATGTGAGAGTGCTTAACAGACGCAGAGGTCAATTATCTCTTAGTAGAGTCTGCTACAGAGAAAGAGGCTATTGCAATTAGAATACACTATTTAAATGGGTTGGCTATTTTAGTATTTTAAATCACTACCCTTCTCAAAAAAAAAAAACCTGTGCATAGTAATTCCTGTCACTGTATGCCTCACAGAATATTCTGTCCTTGGAAGAAAAGAAAAAAAGCACTAAAAATATTATTACTCTGAGTTTCTTCTGCTATGAGCCTTGGAATTCTGAATTTACTCAGATAAAGAAATCAATGCTTTATTTCTAAGTACTGTACATTTCTCACTTCTAAGTACTGTATATATTTACCTTGTCAGTAAAGTCAAATTTAAAGATAAACAATGCCTAGAAGAAAAAGATTACAAATGTGATTCTAATTCTCAGCTTTGTCATTCTGTATCGTGTTGCACGTTACAGAGCAGAAGGACCCAAATCAGGACTCTGTTTCACTTCACATTTAATATGAATGGATTATGAAAACTTTTATCCTCTTGTATCTCTTTGAGGAAATCTATCATAATTATTTTAGCCTTTAGTAACAAAGTTAGATCTTTTGCTATAAACTTTTAAATATGAACTCTCCAGGTTCATATCAGGTTTAATTCTGGACAGAAATAGAGTAAGCACTGCCTGAAAACACTGGCAAAAACTGATGTAACTCAGATGTACTTTTCTTATAATAGTGCTTTTGCTTAAAGTAACAAATATTTTTAAAGGCGTTTGATCCCAACCTCTTTACAAAGGACTTTTGTAAGGAAAAGTTCATGACATACATACTATTGTGAGTGAAAAATAAAACTATTATGTAAATATGATAAAAAATATGATATAAAGCACTGAAAGTGTTGTCTCACGTAAATAAAATGCAATCTCTCAGCACTCCATCAAGTAATTGGCTTTCACTTACAGTTGCACAATAGTAAGAGCTGTGGTAAAAGAAAGAAATACAATGAGCAACACAATGAGCAATGAACTCCTTTCCCAACTGACACCAATAAGCCTCAAAGTTTTGTTTACAATGAAGATTCTCAGCAAGACTGGATATGGAATTTATTTAGCTATCACTTGAGAAATCTCTTTGTTTGAAAACTGCTTGTAGAAACAGGAAGTGAATAGTCAAAATCACTAAAACACATTCTCTTCAATGAGCAGAACTCCACCAAGCAAATAAAACCTTCTTCATTGTCTTAGTAAAATCAGTTGAGAGGCAGCAGTTCTCTGCCTGCAAAATACAAAATATATTTAATGGTGTACTTCCAGTTTGACAATGTATTATTTTGTGTACTTAGTTTTTGTTTGTTTTTTTGCTATGTTCCTCTTCTGAAAGATTAGTTTCACTGATCTTTAAGGAATTTCATAACAGCAAAATACATTATTTTACACGGAGTTTCAAAAATATTAGTTTTGAATTTAAATTTTCTGCGCCTCATCCCAGTTTAGTATATTCAATATGCACCTGCCAGAGTGTTTCAGCATGGACAAAGATTCTTATAAGTACAATTACCTCTTATCTATGTATGCCTGAACAAACACCTCATTCCTTAGCAAAACTGTTGTTTTTACAGAGTTAGAAAAAATTTACTTTGAAAGAAAGACACTTGATGCCCTCGTTTTTTGGAGGGATTTTTTGTCTGCTTATATATCTAGCTAGGCCTTTGCAATAACCTGCTATCTAAGAATTTTATATAGTTTCCAATGGGTGTTCAACCATACCTTATAAACAGAGAATAACATATAAACGAACTAGAAAACACTTCACTTTTGTCCAGCTTCCTGCCATTTGCTGGAATATGGCAAACTAGCTAGTGCAGAATCCCTTTAAACTTCTGAGGAGATTTAGCAGACTGGGTTTTTTTCTTGTTCAGACAGCTGCAGAAGAACCATTTTCTGCTTTATCAGTTGACGTCACCAGCTGCTTTCCACACCACCACTTCTCCTGAAATCTATCCACTTTCAATGGTTTTTCAGGACTAACATTTTAGTAATGGTTATCTCTGAGAGAAATGCAAAAAAAACCACTAGATTTTTTTCCTTCAATTCATCTTCTGCATTTTTAATTTGCCTTGCAAAACAAGTCTGAAAATGACCCAGACATGATTCAAGGATATTATCCTGCTCTACAGAGGCTATTTATCCTAATAGCACATTATATGCAAACAATCTTACTTACAGTTTTCTCCACCAATTTCAAAAAGATGCTAAATTTGTCAGTGCATTGCACAGCTCACAACAGTCTTCTTAGGCGCCAACAGCACTGATTGTGAGGGCTTGGGTGAAAACAGAAAATGGAGGAAGATATCTCCTGAAAGGGCAAATGATTCTGTTCAGGAGACATAAGGACCCTTAAAACTCTTGATGTGTCTACATGATTCATTTGCAAGAATACATTGGATATACATGGGAAGTACAAGGATATACATAAAGTTAGTAAGTCCAAAACTGACTCTAAAACTTTCCTTCTATCCACAGCTGTCTGTGTAATCCAAACCTTCCTGATTCCTTGGCTTATTATTGTAATCATTTATAGCATGACACAACATGAAAGTCTTCTACCAAAACACTACCCACAGTTCTGAAGAAGCAGTCCTGCTGCTCAGCATCACAAACCACAAATACACAGCTCCTGCTGCTCTCACTCTGCTGAACACAGTCAAATCAAGGTTTCAGAAACCTTCTCAGAATGGTCTGGTTCATCCTATATGACCTTCCCTGCTCACAGCCCTGCCATTATTACCCCAGTGCAAAGTAACTGTTAACCTTCAGAGAGAAACAGACGTCTTGAAGACAGGGAACAAGTATATAAAGCTGAGGTTCATGCCTGGAAGAGATCATGATACAATAAAGCCTCAGCTGTCTCAGTGTAAGCGGTAAAAGTTACTTTCTGAATTACCTATCAGTGTATACCAAGGTCTATGTCCCACTGATTTTGTATAGAATAAGGGAACAAGATATTATTCTTCCTAGTCTAGGAAGGCATTAAGACATCTAGAACACTCCTTAAAAGCCTTAGGGAAAGTGGGTGAAATTTAGCAGCACTAAAATTGCTCAGCCTAATAGTTGTTCTCAAGAGATATTTTGTACAGCTGAAGTTGTATCCTGTTATTAGTCATTTGGTTTGTCTGTTTTGGGAGGGTACGGATGTTGCTTTTTTTGAAGTGTTAGTTGACCACATAGTGTATAATAAAAGCAGTAGAGTTTGCTAATTTGAAATGAGTCTTAAAGACTTTAATATTCCTTGCACTATAGCAACGCAGAAAGTCATTCCTATTTAATTAGTTAGGCCAAAGTATTTGCAAAACAATTAAGAATGTAATTTAATTTTGGTGTTTGGTAAACATCCAGGGATTCATTCATTCTGAACTTACGACCTACATGTTGAGTCTACTTTGAGAAGTATCATTAAACCAGTCAGTTAGAACTCACAATTAAAATATATGACATGCAAGACTAATAAGTATATATTACAAATTAGAAATATGTGTTAAAAAATTATATTTTAAAATGCCTTAATAGCTTAAAAAAATTAACCGTATGGTCATATCAATGAGGAAGGCCCTTCAAAACATCTCCAAGCCTGAAGCATTTAGTGTTTTAAGAAATTATTTCCCATGTTGCCTCCTCATTCCCATGGAAAGACTAATTCTGTGTTCAGTTTCCAGTAGAGAATTGTGCCTATACAAGCAGCTTGCAGTAGCAGTACCCATCAGGGCAGATATAGGCAAGGGTAGCATTATTATGTGCTACAGACCGCCTGTTTCTGTGAGGAGACAACAAGAAAATTGAGATGGCAATTGGCAATTCAGCCTAGACACACAGGCGCAACAGCAGTTCACCAGCCATGTCAGAACTATTATGCATCATGCCTACATCATTACACACAAAAAAGCTATGTAAAGGATTTTATTAAGGCTTCACTTTTATTCTTTCAGGAATTAGGAAATGCCAGAATTAAGATTGCCTATGCAACCTTTTTTCTCCTCTTTGCATATGTAGTATGATTGTCTTTACTCACATATTCATATATTTTCCTTCCCCTGGCACAGTCTCTAAATGGGTGATTATTCAAAGTTTCATTTCATCTTCCTCACTGTTTTTTTGAACTTGTTTAATGCCTATCAAAACCTTCAGTGATTATAAAATAATTCATCCCTTCCAACTCCTCTTTATGTTAGTTACATCATCATGTCTAAACGCTTCTCAAGCACCAATCTTTACAGATGGAAGGCAGAATGAGTATTAAGAGTCCATCTAACAGCAGAGGAAGAGAGTAAGGCCAAAATTGTCAAAATTGTCCATTAGCTTTCTGTGCCCAACATGAACCAGCAATACGTCATGTATTTTACAGTTCTTTATATAGTCAAATTATTGTTCTACTTAACTGTACATGCAACTAGCTGAGCAAGAGGCCTCTTCTCTGCCTGCATTTCCCAACCTCATTCACTCTTCCCCTTCCACTTTGTGCAGTCAATGGGACAGATCACTAAAAGGGGAGCTCTCCGAGCACAGTAAAAAATGCTGAATCTTACTCTTCATTCCCCTTCTGCACTCTCAGTAGTGAGGTCAGAGACTTTACAGATGGACCAAGTATGAATATTAAAATCCAAATTATGCTAAAGATTGGGATCAGAGTTATACTTTAAAAATGAAATAAATTTTCAGCAGGCTATCAAGATTAAATCACTCTTAATACCAATAATCATACAAGTTTTGTACCTGACTTTAGCACCACGGTAGCATCCCAAAATGTCAAGACCCTCATCCAAAGCATAGAAGGCCTGGTAGTGCTGAGCAAAGAGATGTAAGAACTTTTATAAAATAGTTGAAACCACATAATTTTCCTAATTTATAAACAGATAAAATATTTTTACTCATGTGGTTTTCATAATAAACCTATCTGAAGCACACAATAGAAGCAGATGGCTGTATGGTTAATTTTGACAAAAAGGTAACCGAAAGCATGGGCTTATAAAGCCAAGTCCTGAAAGGCAGTCCCTGTAAGACTCTAAAAGATACAAAGAGAAGTTCAGATCTTCAAAGATAAGTAAGCACCTGTCTCTAGTAGGAGTCATGCCTCTAACTCTGCTTGAGGGTCTGGTCCTCTGTGGTCAGGTGGATTGTGATGCTGTGCCGCATTTCCTCTTGCAGATGTGTGCCCTCTTGTGTGTGCCCATCTTGCCTATGCTTGAATCTCTGCAGTTCAAGCCCTGAGATTTCCCTAAGCAGAAACCACTCAAATCCAAGCTTGTTTTCTATGATACAGGCAGACATCCACAAGGGACAAGGCTAAAACCACCAAACCCATTTTATGTGTGACCTGAGCCAGAATCCACCTCTCCAGAGGGAAAAGCCTAGTAAATTAACCTACTGTGTCACCTAACCCTTCACTATTGATTAGTAATTATTCTTTTCAAATGAAACAAGGACATAGGACGTGAGGTCATCTACAGTATAGCCTGAGAAAAACCAGTGTTTCCCTACATCCTTCCATCAATCACTGTTGAGCACTGACTTGAAAGAAAATAGTTCTTATTGAAATAATTAAAAAAGTAATTTAACTCAGTCTTCATAAACCAGGAAGAGCTCATGGGTGTGAGCTAGCTCTGAGGCAGTCATGACAGGCACAACTATGGTCAATATTTCTTCAAGCTGATGAAGCTGCTGTATATGTTGATAAAGGAAGTGGTCAACGAATAAATAAAACAACCAGGAACCAGTGGTCCCAGTGTTGCTAGTTACAGCTTGGAATTTTCCATATTGACTCCCTTTTGTCATACTAGCCTCCCTCCTCCCTTTGATCGTTTCTATTTCCTTTGTATCTTTTCCTACATCTGATTAAGTGCTAATCAATTGATTGAAAAACATGCTGCTCTTACAAATGCACTGACTGAATTATTTTACTACCTAAAAAAATAACCAACCCATTCTACTTTCTTCTGAACTGTAAATGTTGCAGGTAAAAGAACAATCAATAAATATATTTACATCTTTTAAAGACATAAATAAGCATTTATAAACTTTGAGTGAACCAGTGACCGTACATTCTGTCCCCTATGATAACCAATGCCATATTTTCCAGAAGATTGACCAACGCCTATATAACTAGGAAATACAAAAGTGGAATAATGCTCTAAGATTTCAGATAGATTTCCAGAAATTCCCACTGAATCTAAATCTAATATATATTTCACATTTTGAAGTTGATACTTGCAATGGGATGGATTTAATCAGAGATCCCAAGTCACAGCTTCACTTTCAGGCACTGGCAATTTCTTTGCATTTCAACCTATCGTAAATCCAAGCTTTTATGCAGTAACATAAAGGAAGTACAGGTACAAGTTCTGATCAGACAGAAACATCTTAGTCTTTAGGATGTTCTTTCTACAACACAGTTCATTGCTAGCTTCCATGAGGAAATAGTGTTACTGCATTAGTAGTTTAGTTCAACAAAATAAGAACAGGACTCAGTTGTAAGCAATCGCACAGTTTCCTCTACATAGCAAAGCATGCTGTTTCAGATCATGCTAAAAAAACTTATTAGTTTTCAACATCTTCTTTGATTTCAGAGGACTGATTTAGAGAAAACTCCAGGAACAAACTTGCCAACAAAGGTTTCAAGTTGACAAGCAGGTATTCTTTATTGCAGTGCCAGGGGACACGGGAGATAGCTCCTCCTAATGTGTGTCCCCATACTGCTGCACAAGCAATCCTTACATAGACCCTGGGCATACATACATATTCATGAGGCTAGGTATGGATTACAGTATTTTCCAGAAAGTTCCCTGTATGCGCACAGAATTGTGGTGGTGGTCTCTGAGGGTCGTTTACTTCTTCCAACAATCTTCATCACTTCTGGCAGCCTTTGAAGCACAGCAGTAGATGCTTATACCAGCTTAATTGGTTTGTTAACACCACAGACACAACAATCCTCCTGTCCTTCTACTTAGCAGTTAGTTTAACTGCAGCCCATCCTGGACACCTGCCATTCCCAGATACTCCTTATCCTTGCGTCCTGTTCTTCTAGCCTGTTTTTCTTACATTCATTTTGTACTAAGGTCATAGGGCCTAAAACTACGTCAACTATAATGGTTTATCTTGTGCAAGAATTCTCAGTATGTTCTCTAGCTGTACTTTACTTTTTTTTCTGTGTACCATGCACCTCAGTAATTTTCCATTGCTACTGTTACAAAGCCATCAAACTTAACATTACTTAAAACTGATTCTAAAGGTTTATACATTCCATTTTGTAATTCTGTGCTCCCCCCTTGTCTCAGGACACATGAAAATCCAAACCTAAGTTACATGATTGCATATGTAGCATGGGAAATGCAGCACTCAGTGTTCTCAATCCATTAGTGACGTTAAGTGTACAGTAGCAATTATAGAACACAGAGTCAATCAGTATATTTATAAGGTAGTAAAACCCGTTCACCATTTCATGGTACTTTTATGATTCTAATATCGTAAATATGTATGAAGTGTATTTAATCTGAATTCATGTTTGACTTATAAAAAACAGAGGAATCAAAATTTCTGCATTTTAATTAAAGCCACAATATGAAGGTATTTTAGAGCTAAGGTTATCATACCACCCATTTCTGTGGAGTTTTGGGTGTGGATTTTTTTTAGGTTTTGCTGCAGTAGAAATCTCAAAACAGGTATTAACCTGATATATTACACACATTGGATCCAGGTCTCAGATCCAGCTCAGCCTGTTGCTAGCAAAGCATTTAACTAAAAAGCAAGTTAAGAACTGAGCTAAAAGGAAAGACTAGTAGTCTTTCATGAAGTGCATCCAGGCTCTTATCTTACGTGGAAGAAGAGAGGAGTGTATCACTCCTGATGGCAAAAGTAGAGAGCAAAGCCACCCAGCACAGCAGTCTGCTTGACTTCAGTCAGAACAGCCTCTTTTATCGTGTTCCTTATTTAGCTTTATATAACCTTCATTATATATTCTTCTTTCTAATCCTAAATATTATCAATTTTTAATACAGTGTACTATAAGAAAGATTTATGTCATGCACCTTTTTCTACACATTCCAATACTACGTCACATAGCTCCTGAGTGGTATTTCTGAGATCTCTTGTCTTTACACATCATCTCTTGTCTGTACACGTGGACCATCCTCCAAATCAACTAATTCAGCCAGATACTACCTTCCTTTTTATATCTTTTCAGTAGCTTCTCTGTAGCTGTAAATACATGATATTCTTTACAAAATTTCTTCACAGCCATTCTTGGCTCTGAATGCTTTGCTTAAGGTACCCCTAAAGTTTGGAAGGAGTCTTCATAAGCACCCAGAAAGCCTGCTGTCATACCAGCTCATCCTAAAAAATGTCTTCATCCTACAAAAAAATTTTGAGGAGCTAGTTTGCTGGTATGCTGAAACTAGAATTCACAGAAATATAGTACAATTTATTTCTTGTTTTCTTTTACCTCATGTTTTTGGATAAGCCTGCTGCCCTTGTTTTTATTTAGATCATGCACTGCTTAGTGCATCTGGATCTGACCTGCAACTCCTATGGTACACATCAATACTTATAACATAAAATGATGTTGGCAACTTTTCCACTCCATCTCTGAGGCTGATCCAAGTGTATGACAGAGCATACTTCTCTTTTGTATATTTCCACAGTCGGATATTAATGTATCACATCTTTCAAAGTCTGACCAAGATAATATAAAATTAAACCATCCTTCCCTCACAGCTTTCCCATTTTTAAGGTTTAAATAGCTTGTCTGTGTTCCTTCAATAACATTTTTTTCTGAGCAATGTAAACTCTATCTACAATTTCCAATTGAAAATACTTAGAGCAGGAGTTTTGATATCCTGAAGTTAAACTTTCAAATGCTTTCCCAGCTTGGTGCGTGACCTTCTTCTTCTGGCACTTGTTCAACATATGTTGGAAAGACACTTTCAGCTTTTCTTTTCATTGAAGCTGGAGCAATTCTAACAGTCTTCTCAGCCCAAAGCCTGTGTGGAGTTTTATCATTACTATGATACCCCCACGAAAGATAAGAGTGTTGATTTGCACTTCCCCTGTGAAAGTGTGAAGATTTCCAGTTTTCTTGGTGATAGCATTCATCGTGAGCTATACATTTCCAATATTTTCTAAGAGGAGAGAAAAAAATTAAGCACTATAATATCAGGGATATGGACATTGGAAAAGACTGAGAATTAATTTCTTCAAATATTCCTCCTAGCAATTTAAATATTCCTCCTAACATTTTTTCAATACTTGAAAATGGATGGTAGATATTTATGTTTTATCACAGCACTAAGTAAGCTATGAGAATAAACACATGATGTTGTGAAAAGGGATTGATAATGAAATATGGATTAACAGGCAGGAAATGTCTTGGCTGCAGATGAAAACAGATTGCTGTTCTTTGTTGCTCAAAAAGAATGACTGAAAACCATGAATTTGATTGTGACTCCCTACAATTCTTAACAAACAAGTATAAAGATCACCAATAATGAAAAGAACAATCAATTTCATTTGAGAGTTTAAGCAGATACTGGACATGAAGAGCAAATTGAAACTAGACAGTTACTGCAAACTGAGGTCAAGATATTACCAGAGCAATATGAAGACCATTTTATTGCTTACACTAATGCTTTTTTTTGAGCAAACAGATGTTCTAGAATTGTAAATCAAATACATTTCATGAATGCTAACATCCTCCAGAAAATAAATAGTTTGCTTGAGTTGGATTACAAAGAAGTTTACTTCTTTAAAAAGGAATTTTGTAGCCAGAATATTTACTAAATCCAGTAGTTCCCTGTAGTACCATATTTCTAAAATTTTTTTAGAAAATAAACCCAACATTATTAACATAAAAATGTCAGTGGCTGAGTATGTAAAATAGCTTTCTTTTTAGAATTCTTTTTTTTAAATATGCACATCAGAACCAGAATCATAATGGCTCTGATGCTATGGATTATCATACACAAGACCACAATTATGTCAAAGCAGCCATTTCACTCTGGAAAGGACAAAGTAGATATTTTTGAATGTATAAGTTAAATGAACAGTCTGTCATTCGTACCTTTGCACATTTCAATGGCAGGTTTTTCTCCCTCTGGCATTCGTGGTTTCCATGCTACCAGGAAAGGACATTGTTCTAGAAGGTTTAGCAAAAAAGCCTTAAAATGTAACCACAAAAGAAGATTTCAAGTGGCATTAAGGGTCTGATTTAAACCCACAAAAGCATCAAAATTTAAGTCAATTATGATTGACATATCCCTTAACATCCCATTGACATCCCTTAACGTATGCTGGATACTGCTTGCTGTGCATGCAGGACATTATTAAAACCATTTAACAATACATGTTGCATGATGACAGCCAGATCAAGGAGCACAATCAATTAAAACAAAAGATAGATAAATTCAAAAATTATGGGAGCTAATTCAGTACAGTGATGCAATTAAAAGTTCAAGCGATTATGTAAACCTTTGTGGTTCACTTGTCAGACTGTCAGTCTAATGATAACAAGCTGAAGGAACCCTGCAAAGGACTGTAGTTCTCCCACCTGGCTGCCTACAGCAAGTCCTCCAAACTCAAACACAGACCTCTGTAGAAAGATGATTTTCTGTATAGAAATAGCAGTCACTGCTAATCCTGCTAAAATCACTGAGAGCTGCAGGTGATTAAAACTTCTGTGAAAGCATCAAGTCTGTAAGAGTTTAACTTCTGAAAGTTTTTTTTTTTTATGGATGTTAGCATTTGGTCTTGGTGAAAACAACTGATATTTAGTAAAGTGGTGCTCATGATGCTTTAAGGACGTAAACAGGTCAAGAGAACCCTGAAATTTGGAGGCTATAGTTTGGAAACCACTACAATAAAACGAAAAGAATTCTTCAAAGATTTCCAGAAGAGAGAGAGGGGGGAAAGGAATGAGGGAAAGAGGGACTGGAGAGAGGGATGGAACTGTAAGCAATATGTTTCTGGTACTTTCCTTGTTTTGCAGGAGGAACAGTTCATTAAAACACACTAAAAATGATGCTGCAAGTAAAGCAGATTTGAGTGAACACTGTTGAGGTCTGCAAATCAGAACTGAATTCTGCAGTGCAAGCACATTTCAGCACCTCCAGCAGTCAGATGGGATATAGTCTAGTAAACATCTTATGCTGTGAGCCCCAGAGTTGTGCACACAAAGGACACAGACAGACCAAAGCTCCTCAAATAGCTCTATGTCTAAGGCCACCCAGCCACATTCTTACACAACCAGGCTCCAACTAATGCACTGATCTAACAGATTTGGCAGGATAGAGCCCAAGCTGTCCTAAGCTCTGCTACCTTTACATCTGTCTATGTAGAGGTAACAATAAAGACAAGAAATACTTGAAATACAGATTCTTTCCATATTTTGATATCAAAACATTCCGTAGCTTTGATAAAATATTATCACCTTTCAATATCATTGCCTTCTCTGTCCCTCTTTTTTTCTTGATTTTTACTGCTTAGATTGAAAATTTTTCAGTGTGCCTTTTGTTACAGCAGCTTACACAGTAGTGGACTGATGTTTATTTCTGCACGTAGGCTCAACAAGAAGAGAAATACAACTTCTGGTATAAATGGTAAGAACCCCTTTCCTGGCACATTCCATCCAATGGGATGGAACACCTTGCACAAATCAATACTCAACCTTATGCAAGCATCATCTTCCCTTCACACTGGAGTAGGACACACAGCACTTACAGAACTTCCCCCAAGGTCATTTTGAAGTCTGTGCAAAAACAAGAATAAAGCACACATGATTGCTAGTTTTTTCTTTAGCTATATAATGATTATCTCCCTGAGACACAATATCTCTTTATGCATATGTCTTTAGTAATAAAGAATAGAGAAAAGAAATACCTCAGATATATATAATGCAGTCTATAAGCAGAAGTTTCTCTAAACAATATGTCGTTCAATTTTTTCCATGAGGCATCAACATCGCTTTTAGGACTTTATCATTGTTACTGACACATAATCATTCCTTGCAGGTGGAAAACATTGCACTGAGAGATAATTGGGATAGTTATTGGTTATGACTCCTCACTGGTTTTAAGGCAGTATTAAGGGATGATTGCATTCTGCTCAAAGAAAAGAATGAATATTCTTTGCATTTATGTCAGATTGAGTGATTTATGGGTACTGTAAGTACTGCATTAGATGATAAGGTCTAACATTATCTGATAGGATGCAATGCAAACTTAAAATATGGATGCTTTCCCCCTGTGGAAAAGAAAACCATTTTTGGCTGTTGGAGTCACATTTGCTATTGGTTTATCTGTGTGGGGTAACTTGACCTCAGCTTACATGGAGGAAACTGTCATGTCAGGGTAACATACTCATTGTAAAGGGAACAAACATTTAGAAAACTCTGTCTTAATAAGTGGGCTTAATGAACAAGTTCTGGTAGACTTTGCTGAGACACTTGTGAGTAATAAATTATTCTCATGAGTCCTCTTTGTAGTGGGCAGCTTAAATGACTAAGCAAAATCTTGTTCCTCAAATAAGGTTTAAGGCTTGAGAGTATGTGGGAGAAAAAGGGGGCAGCTGAAGGGGGACACTTCTTTATCCAACAAGATCTTCGAGAGAGAAATCTCTGCCCAGGTAATTAGTGAAGGAAAAATCCCCTACTCAGAGCAAGCAAATTAATAGCTTTATATAGCTAAGAAAGCTCTAAGGAAGCATTAACATTTATATTCTTTGTTCTCTTGGATAATATTCCACCTGTCAGTGTCCTGGAATGGCAATTTCTTTGTAAATTATGTATGTATGCACTTATGTGTAGACACCCATAGAAAACACAGTCACACACTTATGCTACATGTATAGATTTGGAGGATTGGGGTTTTTCATTCTAATTGTGTCACACCTGGAAAAGATTAAACAGGTAAAACTGCTTGCATTACATGAACAGCAGGTGTGCAATACCAAGAAAGCGAGGACAAGTACAGTTCTGTAACAGAGCTCATGCTTTGTCTTTAATTCAAAACTGGTCTCATCCAAAACCCACTCGAGTCAATGCAAGTCTCTGCATTAAGTTCAGAAGGTTTTGGATCAAGCCCAATATCATTCCTGTTTTAGGGCTCATTGTTTAATTTTAGTAAAAGAAAATTGCTTAATTTCCTTTTTTAGAAGAAGAAATTTTACAAGATCAAATGTCAATTATGTCCATTTTTGTATTAAAAGCTTCTTCACTGGATACTTAGTCCATAGAGTGGTTAAGTTGTGGTATATTTTTAGGATCTCATTCAGCAAAAAGGGATGTCAAAAATTAACAGCCCCAAAATTTACACCTCATACCATAGAAGCTTCACAACAGGGGAAGAAAAAAAAAATATATAAAGAAGCTAGACATAATTTTATTGCCCAGTGAGACCTTCGGCTATTGTTCTATGCTGCTTTCATGGGATATAGTGTCACTATGTGCAATACTACAGGCATTTCCAGTCATTGTTTCATATATGGAATTCCCATTGAAATCAGTGTCATAGTTGCATAAAGCTCCATGGCAGGATACAGACATAAGAGCAGTGAATTTTATCATAATATAACAAGTCTGCAATGTCATCAATAAGCAGCTGATGACACCACTGAAGCTGAATTTCCTTTGAAAACATAAGAAAAAAATAAAGACACCAAGCCCAGATCCCCACTGTTGTCACTCCACAGCCAGAGAAACTCAGGCAGTGTTTGTAACCTTCTCACCTTTCCAGTCATCTTCTCCCACATGCAACTCCAAGAGTAGAAGAGGGGAAAGCAAGCTCTTACACTACAAGGGAAGAAGCTTCTCTGATGACAAAATTCCAATTTCACTTTCCCCTGGACCAAACCAAAGATGTCCGCAAAGAGTTCATGCCATGTCTGCTCTATTTAGCAGATGTCTGGCAAAGCAAACAACATGGGCCCTTGGAAGATGTAACAGTCACAGGGCTTTTCACTTTTTGTTTGTTTGGTTGTTTTTTTCATTCTGGTCAGCACTTTAATGCTGGATTCTCACTATCTCCAAAATTCTGGTTTAATGGTAGCGGTTACTGTCTCAGCCTAGTCCTCAAGTGATTTGCCACCCATTTCATTGAAATTAAAGTGGTGCCCACCTATGTATTCTGGGATTTAATTCATGTGAGCACTCAACCATGAGATGCAGTGCAGCAGCCAAGAAATAAATCCAGAAGAAACAATTCTGTAACCAGCAGAAAAACTCAGTCAGCCTCACCGAGATCATAGACTGTTGTGAGTATTGTGGGGTGCCGCAGCCACTGCTCATGGCAATGCACATGATGGCCTTCCTAAGTGGCCTGCAAAACCAAGCATGTCTAGGCATGCTGCTTTTAAGACACCACAGTTTCACAGATGTAATTTCTCCAAACATTCAACCTTAGGGCTATTTTCAATTTTAATTATTAGACCATGCCTGAGGTGATTTTTAGAAGGAAATTCTGATGGAAATATTTTCATCAGTTTTACGAGGAATGGAAGAAAAAAGGATCTAGTCTCATTGTAAAAAAATAAAAATTAAAAAAGTGGTAACACAGGTCCTGCAAAAATGTCTGATTCTGAGATGTGAAATTTAGCATGGGTCTCTTGTGCTCAGTTACAGGTTAAAAAATAAACTGAATCATAATAAACAAGGAAAAAGTCATTCTTGTGCATGCTTTGTAGACAAGTAGCCTCAGGAAAAGAGTTTGTGATAATATCCCATGATAGGGAAGAATGCTTTTTAGTCTCTGGAAAGTGGATAGCATATTATATCAATTCTTAGTAAATCTGGATTTTGCCCGTTTCTGCCACTGGCCTCTTGAGTAACAGAGAGAAAATCACTTTACTTTGTCACTACTTCCAAAGCTTAAAAATCAGGAAAACTTACATCTACCTTTTTTCTTTTTTGCCTTTTCTTCTTTTTTAAGACCTCTCAGACCCCTCAGTTAAGGATCCAGAAGAGAGCTAGATAGTGTTATCATTATGAATACACTGAGCTAATGTGGGAATAAAACAGAAATGACAACTCTGCAACTTTTTAAAATACAAATTTAATATAAATCCAGTGTTCAATCTGGCACTAAATTGTTATGTATAAGAAGACAGAGAAATATCAAGTATAAAGGCAAGGATTCTTCCTACAGCCACTAATTTAGGATACCTCAGATTTATAAAGTTTAGTTTAGATGTCTTTTTTTTTTTATGTTTTCTTCAGTGAAAATACACGGCTCCACTTTGGGAAACACAGAGGTTTGGAAACACTGAAAAACACAATCCAACATGTTTCAAGTCGAGTATTTTAAATAATAGGTGGTTTCATTTTATATTTTAAAAAATAAAATTACTTTGGTTGACATTTTGGGAGATCAAATACTGCTTTATTTAGGGCTACATGTGCATGTGTGTCTGCATGTGCAGGTGCACATGTGTGTCTATATACTTTAATTTTGAATTAAATTAATTAATGTTTGAATCTGTAAAGTATTTAGAAAAAATAAAAAAGAAGAAAATCTGTTTTCTCAACTCCTTCATTGACAATATCTCATTAAGAGAGATAACCTCATTGAGAGGTTAATTTTATTCCTTGTTCATGGTAAAAGAGAAGTCAAAAATTTTACTCAGAGACAAGGGCAACAGGGGAGTTGCCTTTTTCAAGAAACATGGCTGTATGAAACTTGCAAGTTTATGGAATCTCTCTGGTTTGTATTGCTTTACAAGATCTGACAGAGGAGTATTGTTTCCAGAAGTGTAACTTGTTAACGTGTTTCCCAGAATTCTTAAAATATTGTATGTAGGCAGTAGTGGTCTAAGGGTCACTTTCATCCTGCTGGAATAGCCTTACCTATACATGGACAGAAGTAGGTAGCCCTGTATATAAACATACTCTTTTCTTTCTTTTTTTCAATAGGTTTTTGAGAATAACACAAAAGTGTTGGGACATTAAGGATGTTTGAGAGCAATTGAGGAATATACTTTAAAATCTTTAAGTGTTCAGCAAAACTTTTTGCTTTGTTGTTTCTTAATATTTAGCAGAAAGCACAACACTCTTCCCCTCCTGCACATTCATTCCACTAAATGCCTCACAGGTAACATTCAAAAAAGATCTGAAATTCTAAAAAATGCAAACTAACTTGATCAAGAAGTTTCCTCTCAAGTACATTATCCTGATCAGTAGTACAGCTTTACATGGCATTTCCATGGATGTAAAGCACACGGGATAGGTATTGTAAATTCCTGCTCCCCAGCACTGACCATATGCAAGCAATTGATTGTTGACTATGCCTAATTATTTCTTTTTTTTCTAATCTGTGAGCTACAAAGCACCCACCATGGCTGCCACCCAGACTTTTCAATAATATTAAACCAAAGCAAAACAAAAGAGCCCTCAAATATTGACTCAGTAATCTATCTCCCTCCCTCAAGGAAAATTCGCCTGCCATAAAATTCCAATCAGTTGCACACACACAATTATGAAAATATGGGTCTCAAAACTTCATTCAAAAGCCTGATTACACTAAATATAGATCAGCATGTAATTTCTCTTTCCTTTCAATTTTTAAATTGTGTTTTTGACAAACGTGGAAATGATAATGAACAGTTTAGATTGTTGGGTTTTTTCTTTCCTTTTTTTTTACATTGAAGGGTTTGTAGAGGGTTTCATGGTTTTAATAGCTATATATTCTTTATTGCTCCTTTAAAATACTAATAAAAGTGATGAAAAGGCATGAAAAATCATCACTGATTGCACAGGAATTCACTTAAAATACGATCTTTCCTTTGCTCAGTTATCATCTGTAGTGGTGTTTCCTAACAGAAATGGTAAAGGGCTAAAAGTCCTTAATAAAAAACACATGCTTTTCTTTACTTCACCACCACACTTGGATGTATTCCCCTGTGGAAAACGACACCAGGTTAACCACGGCAAGGCAGCCTTACGGTAAATCAGATCCGTTTTTAAAAATGCATTCCCAGAAGATTCAGTTTAATACACTGTTTCTGAGAATACCTCTGTGAGGGTGTTTTCTCTCTTTGATAGTCTTGCTCTTCATATTTGGAAGCAATCTTGGCTGGTGAAAGGCAGAAACAGAAAACACCATTTTGAGACAATAAAGAACCAAAGACCTGAATTACTTAGAAATTAAAGACAAGAAGCATGTATATGTTGCATTCAGTATCTTTCTTTCTTTTTTATTATTATTTCTGTACACGTAAAATTATTCTTCCTAATTAACAGAAAGGAAAATGGATAATTTCCCTTGAAGTATGTAAGCAACAGTGTCTCACTGATCCAAAGCCTGAACTACAGCAACACCAAGAAGCAATTATCTGCCAAGTCTGGAATATAATGCACCTTCTAGTTAAAAATGCAAAATGTGTTTTTAAGGGGTTTTTTATTCATGTTTTGAAAGTTTATTCTAATTAGAGAAAATATCCCCACACTTAAAATGGAAATTGCTGTGGACTCAGCCAGCAGGACTTCACTTAGAAGAAAAAAATGTTAAGCAAGGTCTTTGCGTTCACCAGTCTCATGTTGGGGTCTGCCAGCAGTAATCGATTCCACAAAAAACTACTTCCCTTCCTTGTTCAGGAGTGGTGACATAGCCTTGCACTTTATGGGGGGCTGGAGAGGGAGAAAAGGATCGTAATTCAAAGACAGAAGGAGAGGCCTAGAACAAGCATTTAACCTTGCTCTGAAGAAAAAAAAAAAATGTGTATAGGAGGTGCTGAAAGAAATAAAAGAAATTGTTATTGGTGAAACAAGAGTATCAGATCAGCTGGTTTTCTACAGAAGGTGCTTTCCAGAAAGGTTAGAGGAACGTAATACCTGACTATACACTCCCCCATTGTCCACCATGCAAGTGGCTTCAAAAGCACGCCACGAAGGGTTTTTTTTCATGAAAGTGGTACGTACAAGGAGGGTTATCAGCTCATTTTCTTTGTAATTTCCTTCTCAGACTGTGAGAGGTTAAAATCGTTAAGCAGTTTTCCTTCACTTCATATTATGTCTCATTCCTACAAGCAATAAAATGAAGGAATTACTAGTAAGGGCAGAAATGTCATTATTTTTGCACTCATCCTGACCCCAGCATCTAAAAATACAAAATGCTGGAATTTGTAGAGCAGGTGACATTTTAAAAAAGGGCCCAGGGAAGTCTAATAGTGTGAAGGTTAAATGTACTTAGGAGGTGGAAGGACAGAAATAGAGAGATATCTCTGCTTCTGACCTAGGCCTAACAAGATTGGCCACATAATTCACTTCAATGACTTCTTGTCTGTGCAGTTTACCTCTGGGTTTAGACAGAAACATTTCTCTTTAGCATAATGGATCACAGTGTCAAGTTGGCTACCTTCTGCCTCAGAATGGGGTTAATTTTATCCTGATCCTCATGTTGAACACACAAGGAATATATATGCCTCATCAACCTTTGCCAAAAGCATAAGATGCATTCCTGAAACTCAAAAGCTATCTGCTATTTGAAAAGATTCAGCTGCCTTTTCTTAATTGAGCAGAGCTTCCTTTTTGGTCTCCAGCAGCCTACTGATGCTACATAAGAATGTATATAAAGTTTCTAAAATGCCATCATAGTTGTGCAATCCTTTTTCTTTTTTTTTTCCTAACTGCCTCACCATATACCCTGTCAAAATCAAGTTCTTGACTCTGCTTCTACAGGGATACTGCATTATTTCTAGCATATTTGCTAGTATTTATCCTGCAGGTTCTCATCTCTGATCATGCTACAGCCTGGAGAATCAGGCTTCTGAGCAGGTGTAAAAGAGAAATTAACAAAACAGTGAGCAAAAGTCATTTTTATTCTTCTTGATTTGAAGGCAGATATGACTAAATACTGAATCACGTGAGTAAACTGACAAGGAGTCTAGGAGAAATCCAGTAAGGATGGCCATGAAATTTCAGAAAAATTTAGAAATTTCTCTGTATTTCCCTTAATCTCTTTTTTTAATAATCAAAAAATACATGCTAATACTGTCCTGCCCCTCCACTCAAATTTCCAGCTCTCATGTGTAGTCACGTCACCTATAAAGGTGTAAGCAAAGTGTTCAAAGGGCAGAACAGCACAGTCTTAGAAAGGGTATTTTATGCACTTCCAGTCTCAGAGAACACTGGCTGGGGTTTTTTACATTTTTTTCAGAGCAGATGTGACCTAAGGCTAAAATCCCTGCTTACTTCAGGCTGTAACAAAATACTCAAGGGTTTCACCAGGGTCAGGCCTTCACTCAGTGAACCTGTAGCACATTCTGCTGTGGACAAACAGAACTGAGCCCAAAGAGTAGGTATGTTAAGCAAGCTTGTGTAATTTTTTAGTAGTCATTTATTAGCTGCCACAGTAGCAACTACTGGTGCAGCAGGAAAGACACTTGCAGTTCCCTATGAACACTAACCTGCTTTTCACATGACAAGTTCTTCTGCTTCCCCAAAGCATAATGATTCACCAGATTCAGCTAGAA
The DNA here is from genome assembly GCF_028554395.1 of Pezoporus wallicus. Classification (NCBI taxonomy): domain Eukaryota; kingdom Metazoa; phylum Chordata; class Aves; order Psittaciformes; family Psittacidae; genus Pezoporus; species Pezoporus wallicus. The sequence continues at coordinate 6,205,599 of NW_026635157.1, forward strand.
GCTCTTCTGAAAATACCCAGTCACACATAGTTTCATCATTAACTGCTTTATTTACCTTGTCCTGTTTACATCAATTCCTCCCTTTTTTTCCATGCCCATTTTCCCCTCAGAGACACCAGGGAAACCAGTGCTGGGGCTGCTGAAACTCTGGTGATGTGCTTATCTAGCAGCATGTCTCTTACCTTTCTTTCCTACTTCAGCAAATATCAAAGTGTAGCTCTGCTTTACTAGCCTCACCAAGACCACTGTTCAGGCAAAGCATGGCCATTGCTTGCTCTCAGAGCCAGCCTCCCATCAAGGGCAGCACCAGCGTGTTGGCACAATGCCTCTTAGTGTCAGGTGCAGTGGGAGAGACTGTCACTGCATTCATGATTTCTTTCAGAGGCCAAAGTCAACCCTTCTGAGACTCAGAGCCTCCTGTTATAAACTGGCATAGTTCCATTAAATTTTTGCTGAGTTACACCATTTGCAACTGTAAGTCTACCCTCTTGTGCGTATGAATTATGAAACAGATTTTAGTTACAGTATCCCACATTGGTTCTCAAGTAATAAACTATACCATATTCTCAATCTCTTTAGATGCATGTTTAGTAATACCTTGTAAGGTGTTTCTAGTTTTCCTAACTTCACTAATTTCATTACCTTAATGGTCAATGTCTTTACACTTATTGAAAAACTTCAGATTAAAACTGGTTGTTAAGTATAGAACAACAACAGAACTACTAAAGAGAATTGTGGCATTTGATTAAAATGCAACTGGCAAAAAGTAAAGGGGCTCTTGCTTATTCACTAGTTATAGCCTTTAACCAGAGCACATGATCAAACTCCAGATTTTGGATGCATATGAAATGTGAACCCTAATCTGAATGACAAGTAACCTCTAGTATGGGATGAAACAAAAACCATAGCTCCAAACACTCCTAAAATCTTTGGGTTTCTAAATCTGGATTTGAAATTTATGGTTTGTGCCTACTCAAATAAGCTTCTATTTAAAACCCTATTTCAATAAACTTCTATTTTGTGGCTTGGGCCTATTTAAGTAAGCCTTTTAAAATTAAGTTCTATTTATATGCCCAAAATCTATTTACATTATCATTTTTTAGGATTTTAGGATTAGTTATATCTTTATGTAAAGAGGAACTTTTATTCAGAGGATATTTCTCCCTTCTTCATCCATGATGATAATCTAAGGGATGCAATAGAAATGGTTGCATCATGTGTTTATTATTATAAATAAATTGCTTATTGGCAGCATTTCATTATAAGAACATACAAGAAAGATGAGCATGACAGAATGAGAAGATTTTAGTTACTCTCTTATTCCCATAATTTCTTTCTTTTCTTTGTTTAAAATCAATTATTATAAGAGGTTTTGAATTAAGTTTAGTTACAAAGTGGTCCGTGTCTTCACTGCATATTTCCCAAACTGGATAAAAGACTTGAGGCTAAAAATTATGATATTTTTATACAGTGTTCAAAAACATCACCCAAAATTAAATTATCACAATTACTTTTGTAAGTATGTTTTCTGCTGGACCATTCTTTTTCAGCAGGCACCATTCTTTATTACCCACTGCCTTTAATTTCTCTTTTTAATTCTTTATTCTTTCCTTTTACCCAAATCTCTTCCAGTCCTTCTTATTATATTACTACCCCTTCCTCCTGTTTAGGACCAAAAAACAATAATGAACTCAGCTGATCCTGAGATAGCAAAAGTATACATGACTTTGCTAGAGTCACCTTGCAGGATTAGGGCTTTTATAACTTATCTGCCCATATTAGCTTATTAGCTCTTGAGCTATACCTCTTTCTTATAAGCCTACAAGTTCTGTCTCAGTAAAGATGAACAAAGATAGATAACAGTTGCTACTTTTAGGTTTTCCAAAAGTTGGCAATCAAAATGAGAAGTCATGAATCCACAGTACTGCTGCACTACCATTTTCTGTAGACCTAAGACACAATGTGTCATATAATTCCTTTAGGCTGCCTTACTTCATATGCTGAGGCTTTGTTTTAACAATGAAAAAGGTCCATTCTTTTTTCCATTTCAACTGAGGAGATATGACAAAAGGCAGAGTTTTCATGAAATAATTACAGTCCTTTGGAAATTACCTTTTGTGCTAGGAAAATATGCTTTTTTTTCTTTTTTTCTCCCTACTGATGAGGAAGTAAGCAGTCTGAATAAAAAGTACTATTTAAAGAAAGAGTACAGTTACATAACCTTTCCACAAAAATTCAGATAATTTTTTAGCACCACTTTGCAAAAAGAAGTATGCCACTTCCGCAAAATTATACATACAATGATCTATAAAAAGATCTCTATACAGAAAAAAAAGGAGGGTTTTTTTTTTCCTTTGGAAGAGAGTATTTCTTTATGTTGCAGTGTACATTCACCATTCAACAAAGCCATCACGTTTTGCCCTGTTTCTAACAATATACAGCAGAACCTGCCAGCATATACTTCTGTCTCTCCACTTTGAAAATCAAGGAGAAAAGTGTGGACATACTTAATGGTAGACTTCAATCCCTTAAAGTGCAGGTTCACAGTCATCACAAGCTGATCTAGAGAGACACTGTTACTGAAAAAGGCCCTACCATCCTTCCCCTGAGCCCTTGCCCTGCATTCCCACAACCTCTTTTTGCCAGCATATCTCTGTGACCCCATAGACAGACAAAATCAGGAACACGACTTAGCTGAAAGTATGTGGAGTTTCTGCAAGACCCTATTTCAGCTGAGAAGATGGCAGGAACAGGAACACAAACAAGGAGAATGAAAACTAACAAGGAAAGTTAGCCAGGTGTTGGAGAGCTGCTTAAAGAAGGTAGGTATAATCATGCCCTGAGGATTCAGTGACCCTTTTTTTCCACCCTTTTTACAACCCATGATCTGTACAAGTATGCACAAGTACACATTGCAGCACAGCATCTCAAAAGATTCAAAACTTGAAGAAAATGTAGAAGTCCTTGTCCATGCAAGATGGAGCGGCTCCAGAAATTTCATAGATGTATTTCTCTTGCCCAGAGCACTAGGCCAGAAGACAGTTGACTAAGCTGGAAAACCATGAAAGGACCATGTGAGAAGTCCCCCCAAACCAGCAAAGCATGTACTAGCACCACCTCTAGAAATCAGAAGAGAGGCACTTCTCAAAATGCAAGGTGTACTCCCATGTACGTACCAGGGGGGCTGTGTAAGTTACAGTGGATGTGTTTAATTATTTCACAAGAAAGATTTATGCAAGAAAACACTTACTAAAGTGTCTCTGCATGTGTTTTCCTCTTAGGTGTTGTACTGAAAGCACAGAGATGAACCAATACTCAGATAGGATAACAACAGGGTTGAGGATTTTTTTACAGCTAAGTTTTCTATGCAAAGGTGTTATCTCCTCTTCAGTGTTTGCATCATGTGCAAGGGGACCCCACAAGCAAGTCATAACTTAATAGGTTTCAGGTCCCCTCAGCAGACTCCACTAGCATGGGAAACAGAACCAAGATGAGTACAGTGTGCTAAATGCATGAATTATGCCATTCATTTTACTTGCTATCTCCTAGGACTCCTGTGTAAGCATTTCTTATTCAAAATATAGGTAATATGCACTGAGAAAATCCCAGTAGTTTGGATGGAGGTACTGGACTTGCATTTGTATTACAAATATTCTCTCTCTCCCCCCATGAAATGTGATAGAGTCATTATTTCTCATTTTGATAGACAACAGCAGGATAACTTTTTATATAAGAAAAACCAAACATCATGTGAATCATGTGCAAAATCTCATATTTTTCCAGAAAGGGTAAAACCATGAAAAGAATTGCAGCAAAATGTGGTATATTATTTTTAGTGCCATCCTGCCAGCAAGAAATAAAGCAAAAACAACAAAAAAAAAGAGTTGCAAAGAAGCTTCATGGTTTATCAACTATACTGCTGAGCCTTTTGGCCATCACTGTAAATCTCTGCAAATTCTTGCTCCTGTTTTGATGGAAAACATTCAGTTCTATAATAATAGTACTTAGATAACCTGTACTTGACCTGTCTTTGGATAGTGATTATTTTCCATACAAGATGTTTTACTGTGATAACACAGTGATTCAGACACTCTATCTTAAGGCAGCTGGTGTACAAGTGCTTGGCTCGGGGAATTTTTTTCCTCCACTGCTATTTGAATGTAAGCTGCGTGTTGAAGGCCTTTCATGCCAGGCACATTTTCAATGTATTCTCCCAGTTAATGTATTTCCATTAGAATTCCTCTGTTTTTGATTTCAAGAGCACAGCACTGCACCCATGGGAACTGAGCTTTTCAGGTGTTAAAGAGGATTTGTTATAAAGAAAGTGATTATAATGGGATTTAATGTAATTGAAAGTCAAGGTACAGTAGCCATACACTGTATCAGAGACAGCATTAAACTTGCATTGTGAGTGAAGGAGTTTTGCTAAATAAAACCTGGGGCCACAATGAATAAACCAGGGTGGAGGACCTCCTGCTGTTGTGTACCTTTTGTTAACCAGTGCTGTCCTGGCTGTTTTGCTCCCCAGAGAGGCAGGGCAAGCAGCAGAACTGAACTCCAAGAGGCTCTTAACAGCATGAACAATACCTTCAGAAATAGCAAAAGCAGCTCCATGGACTCAGCCAGTCTGCAAGAGTCCCTGTCTTGCAAGTTGTCACTAGCTTTGCAGAAGGGCTTCCAGCCACAGCCTCAGATATCTCACACAGAGGGCCTCATACTGCTGTGCAAGGCAATGCTTTCTTTTTCACTGTTGCACAGGACCAATGTGAAACTAATTTAACTCTTCCTCGAACTCACTTAATTCCTCTGTACCATGTGCCCTGCTGGCAACCAAAGAAGTTGCCAAAACTCTCTGGAGGAACCCTGTTCCCCTTAATTGCTTTCTTTCCATCCTTGAAATCCATTGGACAGAGTGGCTTCCAATATCCCACGTGCTTTAATAAACCTTTATTATCAAGTGATTGCTATTCTTCAGAATTTCCATAGCCTTTTTCTTTATCATACCTTGCACTCTTTTCTGTTGGCTTCATTCCTGCTCTCTCTCCATTTTCCAGAGGATCTTGCTTACCTCAAACAGCATCTTGAACACCTCAAACAGCATCTTGAACTTCGCCATTTAATCATTATTTGTTTTCTCTTTCCTCCTGCTTTCCTTTCGGCTGCTTCTGTGAGCGTTACAATGTCCTTAGATAACTTCCTTCTTGACTGTACGTGGGTAGTAGAAGTCACTATTATTATCTTTTATTACACTTTGTTCTCTCTTTGACATTCTTCAACATTACGCATTCAGTAACTTCTTCAGATCAGAGGTCAGGAATTTAGTCCCACTAGTATTTGGACACTTTTATGTCCATAGCTGAGTTGGTCAAAACTTTTCATTTAAAAGACAAAAACATCCGTCTCAATACAAACATATTCTTTTAGGAAAAAAACAAGGTTTTACAATGTTTTCCATTACAAAGGTGACAAAGAGAGTTGTTCCAGCAAGAAATCAATTCAGATCAGACCAAACCAAACTAGACTGAGGCTTTAACTAAGCTTGCTTCAGTTTTCACTTTTCACAGGAAATCTCTAACAAAAAGTCTGACACTTTTCTTTCAAATTTCCTAGGGATATAATTGGCATTTGGAGGTCATAATGAATGTAGGTGACTGCATAGATATATTTGCCTTTAAAAAAGCTGTGATAGCTCTATATTTTGGGTCATCACTGATCTGGGTCTTCACACTGAACAAAAATGTTTAGACTAATGAAGCATTGACATGAACTGCAGTGAGTATAAAGAGCTCACAAACTTCCTTCCTGAATGACACAGAATATATGCCTGATCTTGAGTGAATCACAAATCACACAACTTTGGATTCCCTTCATGCATACATATATGCATCCACATCGCAATCATCATCATACCCAACACTGCTTGTTGCCATCCCTGAAACGCAGGCCCTTCTGTGGTGTTGCGTGACAGCAATTTCAATGGCATAAGCATCAACAAGAGACCTTCACTTTCAAGTAACATCTTCCTGCATGGTTTGCTTTCCATGCCTCTCCCCACCCACAGCTCGTAAGTTGGACAAGGGTAAGAAGAGGAAGATCTGCTGTGAGCAGACATCTTCCAAGGAAAGTAGGCTCTCGTTTCAGAAAGGAATCAAACGATGTACCACCACCCAAGCAGGGGGTATTGGTCAGGTCAGAGGAGAGAGAGGAGGCTGTGATTTTAAAGGCTTCCTTGCTGCTTGTCCCACTACCTCTCTTTAACATTCTCCTAGATGGGCTGGGAAACTAGAGATCCCCGGCTCACCATTTCCATCCTTCTTCTCTTATTCTGAGTACAGCTTGGGCAATATCTGCAACTCTGCACCATTACTTTTCTTCCATTTCCCAAATGCAGTGGCCATGAACTCCTAGCATTCCCCAGACATAGAAGAGAGAAAGCTGTTTACACTATTATTTCCTTTAATTATTTCTGCCACTTCACCTCTCATTTTGAGTCAGGATTTGTTTTCTTTCTTTCTGAGGAAGGAAAAAAAACACAAACAATTGAGGAAGTTCATTATAAAGAAAAATGAAATGTCACCAATAATCAGTTAAAAACGCCAACCTGAGGAACCAGCTTAGGAACACACATATAGACACACACACAAAAAAACAATTAGTGTTTCAAGCTTAAAATTCAGGACCTTTGATGAAAATGTACAGTGGTGAGAGGATCAATTTCTGATGATGTTCTTGAAGGGCAGAAGAGAGATAATAACTTTGATGCCAGCTCGTTGTTTAAATGACTATTGTTTGTAGTTAGCTGCTATTTAATCTCCACTACACAGAAGAACCACTACACAGCTAAACTCTCTTCTAATGAGATCATTATTTTCCTACCACTCTTCAGAATGAATGTCATTTTACATAGCAAAACTACAGAGGCAGCGTTTTAGAACACTGCTACCTTTTATCTAACCAACATAAGAGGCACTTGAGAAAAGGACAACGAGGGTCAAGAAGAAAATGTATGCAGCAGAGCTTCTTTGCCTGACAGGCAGGGAAAGGACAAATGAAGAGGTCCATGATAACAAGACTGACCATCATGATCAGTGGAGAGGGGTCCAAGCCACAAAGTTTCGGAACTAGTTAAAGTGGGTATGGCCCAGTATATTAAAGGGATTTTCCCGGATTTAACGCCAGCCTTCAGGGTTTAGTCACATTTTTAATTGCCACTAAATATTGTTTAATACTTTGACATTTGCCAATTATTATACAGCCTGGAAAGCTACAGGCAAGCTTAGCAGTGTCAGAAACCTTGCTCCTTTTGTGCACTGCCCCTTTAAAGAGTGAAGTCTCTCCCCTCCAGACAAAAGGGACATGCATGCGATATGTGCCATTTTGCATTTCATTTTAGCTGCTGACTGAGAGCGAGCCGGCTCTGAGGGAGGAGAGCCGGTGCCTTTTGCTACAGTGGTTTAAAAGCCTCCTGCCCACCCCTGTGGCAAATGTTGCCTCCCCCAGTTGCGCCGGCAACAGAAAGCAAACACGCCCGTGCCTCAGCCACTGCAATTCACAGCTTAAAGGGCTGATAAAGGTAGCTCTGCATTAATACACCGGATTGCAGTTCCAGGCATGGAAACCTCTGAGCAGGGAGGGAGGGCGAGCACTGCTGGAGGCAGTCACGTTTTAAATTGCTGCAAGTCTCTGCTTTGGTGCTTGCCACTCGGATCAGTCAAGCAGGGCATTCATATTCATGGGGCTGACACTCTACCTGTGCCCCTCTGCCTTGTTAATAAATGAACTGCAGTTTCTGAACAGGAATTTGCAGACCGAAGAGCTGTCTAGAGCCAGCTTATCAGAAAAAGTAGTCCCAGGAAGCAGGTAGAAATTATACTGCCAGTCATGAGAATCCAGTGAAAGTGGCCTAAGGAATCACGAGAGCTGCTTAAAAATCCTGTGATTTTTAACAGACAATTCACATGGGACTCTTTTTACTTGCTTTTGGATTTTATAGATTCCCAGGATCATGTTTATAAACTTTTAGCTAGAACATAAGGCCCCATTAAAAAGTAAGGGAAAGACAGAAAGATCTGCATCCCCTCCTCCGATCCCAGGAATGAGCCATATGACAGCAAAAGATAAGTATCAGAAGTTGTACCACTTATCAGATTTTTAAAGCCACCAGAGCAGGCAATCTTTTAACCTCATTCTCCCCCTCTCCCCACAACATGGAAGTTTTTGCATTTCTTCCTTCTGTTGTCTCATTTGTTCCCCCAGTGTTTCTCTAAATATGAAATAAGTCATCTTTTTTGCCCTTTTTTTACGGGAAAGTGTGCTTGAGAAGCAAAAGAATCAATGGTCCGCTCATCAAATGGAGGAGTGTTCAGCATTCATAACATGAATGGATGAAAATAAATGCCTCTGGCTGCTATTTTCGTCCTACTGTACCACACTCCAGCTCTACCAGGCCTGAATTTGAGTGGCGGTGCAGGAAAGGGAGCCTCTTTTTAAGTTTTCAGCATTCAGGCATGTGCAGACATGCCAGTCCTGGTGTGCACTTTTTGTTTTTGTTTGTTGTTTGTTTTAACAGCTGCTAATAATTATATTATCCTGCTATCCAGAGGTAGTTCTGGGAAATGGGGATCTTTGAAAGCACAAGAGTGATGGGAAGAAGATGCTGCTTCCCTCCCCCCTCCATTCCCCGTGTTAGTTTTCTGATACAAACAGCATTCCTGCCTCGTTCCCCTCTGAAGTTAAAAGACTTAAATTCTTTACAAGGAAGGTCATCCTTTCATAGCCAAAACCCTGTTTGCTTTTGTCTTTCCACTCACTTTCGAATGAAAAAACACCCCAGCCCTGAGAGTGAGCACCAGCCCACTGCACCAACTCGGAAATTAACCAAAACAAGCTTAGGGGAAGATTAAAAAAAAAAAAAGGAATAGCTGTGTTTCAGTTATTAATGTGTATGTGTGTTCTGCACAGCGTGCTTGACAGCAGCTCTTCCATGAATGCTGTGCAGATTGCTCCCAACGTGACCCGATGGCGAGTTAGCAAGCACCGGGTGCACAGGCTGCAGTCACACGGTGTTCAGGACCTCGGTGTCCTCACTCAAAGGAACACTGTCAACTACCTTTAATAGTGTTAAATATAATTTATCAGTTCTCCATTGTTTGTAATAATAACTTCCCTGAAGCTTCAGAATAATGTTTTCCTTTCCCCTGCAGATTTTGTCCTGTCAAACATTTATTTTTTTTTTTCGCGGTGTTGCTAATAGACCTTGAAATTAACATTGCATTTATGTTTAGGACCTATACTGTGATTGTTTGTGCTGCTGCACTGCACTCATCCATCAGCAAAGCAAAATAGGAGAAAGAAGATGCATCTGAGCCCCTTACCATCCTAGGGAAAAAAATGGGTCAAATTCTGCCCTTAGACATAGGCACGGAGCTCTCATTAAGGTCAGGGGAAGGCTGACTGCATATGTGTCACTGAGGCAGAATTTGGCTTGGTGCTTGTTAGCCAATTGCAGCTGTAAAGCTAGAGGGGGCATAAAATGTTGGGGAGAGTTTAATATGTCCTATATAAACACTGGCTGTTGGGCGTTTTTTTATTACTCTGTGAGGTCAGGTACATTTAGAATAAAGTAAGGTATCTATAATTCCCTATGAAATTAGAATAAGCTTTAATTCAGTTAGGGGACAGCATCCCTTTGAACAGTCACATAAAAAAAATTACCAAGCTGTAAGTAAAATTGGAAGGCTGGGTTTGTCAGACTCACTTGTATTTAACAAAATGGCAGTCACTCCACTTTACATTAGCAATTAGCAATAAAGGAATTTATAATTTACTTTGAACTTTTTTTTCCCCACTTTAACATAAAACTTCAATAAAACAGTTATGCAGACTTTAACATAAAACTTCAATAAAAGTTATGCAGTTACTTAAAAGCACATTGTGTTGAGAAACCCTGTAAAACAGGGTATGCTTCAGGCCACACTAGCAAGCAGGAATCAGGAAATATTTAAAGGGCCCCTTGTTACCTGCTAGTATCTCTTTCCTTCCCATGGTAAATGAGAAACGAGCTGGAATGTAAACAAGGGGGAGCAGGAGAATAAAAAATGCACTAGGAGTGCATTTGGGATAGCCAAATCCTAAGGCTTTGCGCAAGGCCACTGACTTCTGGGGAGAGGGGTTTTCATAGCTTGTAGGGAGCTGATGATGCATGGAGGGCTGACGCGGCAAAACAGCCAGTGCGGGGGGAAGGGAGCAGGGAGAGGGTGAAGGAGTAGTATACACAGCTTTTCACCTTTCGGTCTCTATTCAGTTTACTTTCTGCGAGTGTTATGAGAGCACTCAGCGCAACACGACCTGATGAAATAATCACACTTGCAAAACCTGTGTGTATCTAGAAATTGCCAGAACTTCATCTGTGTGGAGGGTTCCCATACAGGAAATAAAAGCTGGGTGATTTATGGCATTTTATTGCACTTCTTGGCCATTGCTAATGTTTTCTTCATTGAGAAATGGCAGAAGCTGCAATTTGGATTTTTATTGTGTAGTTTGCCAGCCTTCTCCCCATCCCCCTTCCCTCTTTCTTTTTCTTTTCCTGGGTGAACTTGCTTTGGATTTAGGAGATGAAAGTTTATGGAGGCAGATGAGCGTCAAGGGGACTGAATCCAAGCACAGAGCCAATGAGCATGTTGCCAGATTTTATCTACCCTCACTGAAAATACAGTATCCAGAAAAAGAGTGATTATAAAGAAGAGTGACTTAGCCTCTAACTTACACAAAAATTCTTGGACGGGTTTCTGGTTTTCTTTTTTAAACAAACAAAACAATGCTTCCTGGTTGGCAGTTCCCAAAGTCTTTCCCTTTTTTCCCATTTTTTGGCACATTGCTGAAAGGTCATGCTGATGTATTTCCAAAACATGCTCATTGAATACAGCTTTGAAAAAAATAAGAGCCCCTTTCTTTAAGGCCTGATCCTGTTCTCATTTAAGGCAGACACAAAATTTCAACTGTTTGCAGGGATACAGGAGTAGAGCCTAATCACAAACTCCCTGTAGTATTAAATACAGGCTGGGTAGCACCAGCTATTCCTAAAGCTGCTGACACCATTATACAATCCTGTTTGCCATTCCTTGTGCCTGCCAGACTGTAATGGTTCAGGCTAACAATGCTACTTTTCAGCCTCAAGTAAGATTTCTGACAATGCGGCAAGGCCTAAATCAGCTGCTTCTCATGTTAAACAGGTCTAGTGACAATTCCTTTGAAAGCCCTTGTGCACAGGCACTCGGAGGAAGGAACTTAAAACCTGGCGTGTTTTATTGCTGGGATGAGCCATATTATACCAAAATGTTGCCAGATGAAAATCTTTCCCAAGATCACACTTTCCATTTGTTCAATGGCCTGCAATTTTATAAGCACCATGCATCAAAATGCACACAGACATGGTTGCTAAAACCGAAAGTGTACGAGGATGCTTTGCATTCTGCTTCCAAACATATGCGTTTGTGGCTATAGTGTCTTGTAATGTGTGCACATGTGTGTGCACATGTATGTACACGTGTGTGTGCATGTGTGCAGCTGCTGTTGTTTATTTGGCTTAGGCAAGCAGGCGGGAGGACAGGTAAATGGAGAAAGAGCTTGACTAACTTCAAGGAACTTATGCTCTGTTCTTGGTGCAGTGTCAGATTTCTTGCATGACCTTGCATAAGTCACTTATTCTGTCGTGCACCTCAGTTGTCCTCACCTGTAAGAACTTTCATTCCTTTCTTCTAGTAGTGCTATAAAATTAAAATGCATTTATGCACCAAGCAAGAATTGGCCAGGAGGCAGAGGGGAGGGGTGGGTGTTAAAGAAGACTTTCTTGAAACTGTGAAGGGTCTCGTTTCCTTCCAGGTAACTAGCTGAAGAACAGCTAACATTACCAGTATTCACTGTTTTCTGGTAGTAGTGCTTGTAGGCATTAGTCACAAACTAGGAAACCATTGTACTAGGTGCTGTGCAAGCAAAGGACCAATGTATGATATATTTGGCCTCAAAATTACAATCAGTAGGATTTTCATAATGCTGCATAAACTAAAGCCGCTGTTGAAGATCTTTGTGCCCAGCACTTGTTTTCATAGGGCTTTTATGTTCAATGGAACATCGTGTGAGCTCAAGCACAAGCACTGAAAGTTCCAAGTACTTCTCTAATATGAAGCCCGCTGCTGTCTCCTTTAGTTACTTTCAGTAAAAAGTGAAATCTTGTTGGCTTCTGGATCAGGCTTTTATCTAACGAGTTAAAGCAAATGTCACTCTGCTGCCTTTAAACTCCAGCCCTGTTCCCAGTGAGTTTGCAGAGGGCTGAGAGGCTTTGAAAAGAAAGGCAGGGTTTTGTCACCTTTGACACACAAACATCCCAGCAAGTTACCTTTTTGTTTATTCCACTGTACAACTCCGAACTCACTGCTTTCAGGGTGCTCACCTTCCATAGCATGACCTTTCAAGCAAATACATCCGTTCAAACTTTGGAATTCATTGAGGTAGAATTAAAATCATTGACCTTTCGTTCTCCTTTCCTCTTAGCCCACCTCCCTTTCGTACGCTTTCCCTTTAATATCCAAGAAGCACATCTGCAGTTTTTGCTGTAAACACTGCAAAAAGCATTAAGGTTTTTAAGGTAATCTTGGCAAAATCCAAATTAGAAAACATGCTGCAGTGATTCACATTTCGCAGCATAACTGAGAGCCTGCATTCCTCAGAACTTTGTGTTGTTTGCTTTATTCCTTCCCCATTCTCTTTGCAAGCAGCAGGACAAAAAAAAAAAAAAATCCGAAAACCAACCCCAAAAAAGCACAAGAATTTTTACTCCACTGGGGGCCTGATATGTAAAACACACATGAAGAGCTAGTTCCTTTTCTGGTCACTGTGTACTAAAAAGAGACACATTTCTTACAAGTTTAGAATAACTCTGTCAAATCAACAACAACAATAAAACCCCAGCTTTTTTAGAGAAAGCTATGTAGCATATTACTTGATGACTTCGAACTTCAGCCTCCTTCCCTCCAGTCAGGGCCACTCAGCCAAGAAAGAGTCTTTACTGTTTAAGTCATCATGGTGCTGTCATCATTTCCTACCCTGCCAGTGTCATTGCCTTGCATCATCCTCTCCAGCTGTAGGGGACACAAACGCAGTCTGGGGAGCAGGGCAGGGAATGTACCCCAACATCAGCACAGAGTCAGTCAGCCAGGATGGAAGGCATCAGCTCAGTCTCACTGCGCAAGCAAAAGCAAGAGAAAGATGCTACAAAGGGGTGGGGTTCTGTTTTTCTCAGAAACGTGCTGCACTGTAGGACTGTGCCTTTTATTTTTGGCACAAATTGCTGTAGCAAATTATATAGCTTATCAGATGTGGTTTGTTAGGCTCAGTAAAGAAACCACTGCAAGGACTTGTTTTCCTTGTTGTCTGCACCCAATTATGAGATCAGCACAAATCAGATTCCTGATGTTGCTCAGGAACAAGGTTGAAACTCCAAGGGCCTTATTTTTCCTGTAACCAAATTAAGCGTGATTGGGTTACAAACCGATTCACCCCAGTTAGGTTGATTCTCTCTCTGACTTTACACAAAAGTAGTCTGCCTGTTCACCTTGATGCACAGAAATTTATTGGTGTATAGGAAGCTACGTGCTCATTTCAATTATGAGGTAAGCCCGCGCAGCTGCTCTTAAAACAGCTGAATAGAAGCAACATGCCCTTGCTCCAGGGTTGCATTTGGTCCCTTAGTTAAGTCTGAGAACCGACAGACTGAAGGATCAAATCCTACCCAGACCAGCCCTGAAGGATGTAAATATGAAACAGAGGAGATGCAGAAGGAATTTCAGTATTCATTAGTAAACAGGGCTTAGCTACAGCAACTAGGGAGCTTTTTACTCAGTTCTCCCAGCTACTGGAAGAATTACCTTTGGTAAAGGGGTGGGCAGTGAGGAGATTAACATTGCCAATTAAATCCACTTGCATCCAGAGCTTCATGCAGTGCCTCTCCCACACCACTAAGACACTGTCACCACTGAAATGTCATAACCTGTTTGCTCTGATGCCAGCAGATCTACTCAGCAGTGAACAGCTGGTGCCAAAGGTAGGGAGGGAGAAGATAGGCCAAATACAATATCCTCAGCCACCCATCTGTTTTCAGGGGAGGAGAGATAATATTTCATTTTCTACCTGTAAAGAAAAATGGATTCATGTCACATCCTTCCTTGATTATCCCCAGCATTATGCAATTCAATAGATTTGCTGTCTTGATTAGACAGGCAGAACAGAATTTTAATTGTGAGTTTCTGGAAGGCAAAATGGAGAGATTTGTATGAAAAAATTGGGAGGCAGCAGCGTTATTGGAAGGCTGAGCTTTTTATAGTCAGTTTTTCTGCTTCATTCGACCATCTGCCTTTACTTGTGCTCTGCTGCTTGGGGTTGAGAAGTTGCTGGCTTTAAAGATGAGCCGCAAAGTTTAACCAGATAAATAAATGTGTGCAAGATCTCTCCCTACTAGCAGAACAGCCTTCAGCATTCCAGCTACATATGTTGACAAAAAGAATGTTTTAATTTTAACATTATTTTTACTGTTTACCAAACAGAAATGATGCATGTAGTTGCTTGCACAAGTCACAGTTAAGGGAAAATCCCTTGCAAAAAGGCCTGAGAAATTTAGACTGATGAAACTATTTCACTGGGGGGGCAAACGGGGAAATTATATTTTTAAATGCATGCTTATAGATATATTGGTAGGAAGGGGAGCTATCTGGCCTAGTCCAGTGTTTGTGGATCAGGGAGAAGGTACAAGTGTCTGAGTCAGAAGCCAATGCTAATTTAAGGAATTTGGGGCTCAGTTCATGCCCAAAATCAGGGCTAATCTCAGTCCAGGACCAGATGAAATCAAACATGGCTTTTCTGATACCTTAATTCTACATTAGTGGTGAAATGTGTCAGGCATATTTACTGGCTAGGTAAGTGGGTAGTAAAGTCATAAGGTAGTCTCTGCTAAAAGGATTCAACCCATTTTGGGACCTTATTTGCAAACAGTGATTTTCAGTGAGGTATAATTTTCTCCCTGTCTTTTTAATCATAAAATCCCTGTCAACAGAAAACATCAGTTCTGCAGGTTCGTAAATAGATTGTCCAGAATTTGAATATACAAATTCCAGCCCCAATAATCCGTACTTTGAGATGTGTAAGGTCCCTGGCTTAATTCACTATAAGCAGGACCTTAACCATTCAGTGATGCGTTTTCTCTCTGAAAAACTTTAAAAGAATGCTGGGTTCATTCCAATGGGAAAAAGAGTTGCAACCATAAACAGTTTCATAAGGAAGGGAAAACGTTTCTTGCCTGGATCTAACCTTTTCCATAGGTGGAATAAATATTAAAATGTCTTGAAATAAACTGTTGCTACTAGACAAACTATTTACATTGCTAGATTGGAGTTTTCAGTGTGTTCTTGCCTGTAACATGACCCTAGCATGTGTCAGTCCATCTAAAAACTGGACTAACAGTTTTCAGATGTTTTAAGCATCTAAAAACTCAGGAAGTTTATACTTTTTAATCTGAAAAATTGTGCTGGAAGCCTCCTCAGACTGTTCAACATAAGGAGATTTCAGGAATTTCTATCTTCTCAATGGAAATATTTACATACAACACCTTGTTTTGTGGCTTTACTCTGGTCCTGGCAGTACAGCTGAGACTGCCTGGCACTCAAGCACTGTCCAGTAACATGGACACCTTTGTTTCAGCTACTGTGTCACCCCTCGTTTGCAGTAACCTCTGAGAGTACTTCTATCAGCAGTGCCATGTATGCAGGTGGGAAAGGCTTGCCCAGTTTTTGCACTAGCTTTGCTAGCTGTTATCTCTGCATCTGCACAGGAGGTGCAGTCGCTAACTGTAATGTCACTGTTTCTCCACCATTTTTCACTTTTATAGGTTTGCAACTGTGGAAGCTCTTGTGAGGATTGAAAAACCTGTGCCATCACCTACTATTTTGTGCAGAAACAGGAACACTTTTTTTAATAGAGGTCAACTTATGCATCACATTTACTTATAATATTTTTTCTTATCTCAAAGAATAAACTGTTCCTTTGGGGACAGTGCTCATACTTCACTTGGAGGTTTTTTCACTCCTTGAAAGAGCGATGCATTAAGAAGCAAACTTACAACAAAAAGTTAAAGAAGTATCTGTAGAAATGGTTATGAAATAGCTTTTCAACATTGTCAAATCATCTATGAATCTCATTTCAAGACATGTATAACAGATAATTAGGGACTGACTCGAGGAAATGCTTAAGATGTGCTCTTATACAGCAAAGCACTTAAGTATCAAATTATCTTCAGTCTTGGCTTTTACAAAAGCATTTATTTATACACTTTGCTAAGGCTGATACTGAGCAAGAAAAGCTCATCTGAATTTAAGGCACTTTACTGAGAAGATCAAGATAATATTTCAACTGATTAGCCAGAGTTAAGGGCTTCTCCTTCTCAGCAATACAAAGGACATGCTGATACAACTGAATTTATTAAGAACTGCAAATGCTTCCTGCAACCTCTAGAAAATGACGCCTTTTTCCTAAGGACCTCAACTGGGGCTTCAATGCATGACGGTAGGCATGTGCATATGGAAATGTTATTGCTGGGTTAAACCCTAATCGGTTCCTATTTTTAAAGGGGTTAAGCAAGCAAGTTTGGAATCTGAACTCGCACAAACAAAATCCCATGCGCAGAGCAATGGGCTGTCTACAGTACCAAAGAAAATGCACTAACTGTTTCATGGCCTCTCCTTTCTGTGGCTCACAGAATCAGTACTGCTGTGCTTTGCGATAACACATTTATCTAACTACACAGAAATAAATGTTAATTTTAAAATGCATGAAATGTAAAAGAGAGAGAAAAGGAGAAAAGCACTGCTGCAACCTTCTGTTTGTATACCTTCTGAATTTTTATTCTATACACGAGTCTAACATCATTCATGGAAATACCAGCTCAGCACTGTTGAACAGCAGTCTGTTTCTTTATATTTATTTTGCCCCCTCATATTTTCTTCCATTAAAGTTTAGCAATGTACACAAACAAACTGCAATGAGAAAAAAGAAGACAAAAATGAAACTCATAAAAAGGCAGGCAATAGAAGTGACCTTTGTCACTCCTTTGACAGTATTTTGCACATTTGTCGGCTAGTGGCTAAGATTTTTTTTACACTTTCAGGCAACCGTAGATGATAACATGAATAAAATTGTATGGTGTCTCATGAATTTAACAGAAACATCTTATAGGCAATAATTGCTCTCTCTGGAGTGTACTTAAATTTAGAGATGGAATTCTTTCTGTGATTTATGTAGCAGCATATTTTATACCATGTAAGGTATGCTTTTAAATCTGCCTCCTCACATACGCACGTATTTGAAAAGTTTGCCATACACATGCTTACATAAACATAAACACACAGATTCATAGACATACACATACATAAGAACATGCAACAGGCTCCACATGTATATGTGAATAAATCCATGTATGAAGGCAGGTATTGGTGTTTGTGCAAATGCAGAAATTTCAAATTATCGCTGATTTGGCATTATGCACAGCCACAATGAATTATAAGCATATATATGTATATATTTGCCATAAAAGATGGCACTGTAAGAGGAAAATATAGGGAACGCTTTTGACTGACCTTCCAGTATTTTCCTTCCAGTACTTTCCAGTAGAGATTATGGGTAAATTTTGTGTCTATTTGGGATCACCATAAACTTCTGATTAGCAGAAATAACCAGATGCTCATTGCTTTGTGGTTTTATTCCTTTAAATAGCAGAAGACATTCTCTGTGTAATCATATGCTAAGGAAGCAGAAACATAGCATCTACCTGTCTTCAAGATTGTCTTCAACTGCTATAAGAGAGTGGCAGCCCAGTGTATTAGTTATGATAAAGACTGCAACAAATAGATTTTTGCAGCTTATGAGCCCATTCATTCCGTGTGCCAAAACATTTTCTATGCATGCTGTGCATAGTGCACGCAGCACTTTATGTTTAGTGGTACTCTTCAGTAATGCAACCACATGAACATCCTAATGCCGGTGACCTAGTCACATTCTGCTATGGCTGGCTTAATAACCTGGGGACTAGAAGCAAGGAATTTTATTCCTTTTTCTTCCACTTGCTGGCTTTCCCTTTTTCCTATCCCACAAATTTAACTAAGATTCCACAAATTTTCCCACTCTGCAGCAAAAGGAAACCAGGCCTGTGTAAGTTTTTCCATACACAAGCAAGGCTGGCCCATTACACACTAGCCTTCAGATAGGGGGCAGTCAGCCAGGACATACTACTTTGTGTAGCCAAGTCCCTGGATAGCCATTGTCCAGCTGCTAAACTACTGCCAGAAGACTCAAGCCTAGGCGAGGCTAATCATAGCCCCTGCACTGAAGAACAGCTACACCAGATTGTCACTGGAGCAGCCTTAGGACCCTGGCCTCCCACACCCCGCCTGAGCTGGTTGCCTGGTGGGCTGACAATCTATCTATCTAGGAACTTTTCCTCCAATGCAAAGACATTTAATTAGTAACAAGAGGTGGAGAAGCAAAAGACAAGGAGCAGCACAGTAGTCCAGTGCTTACCTCATTCAGCCACACTCCTTACTTCATTTGCAGCAAGGCAGAGAGGTAAATGTGTGTCTGCTGCCTAAAGGCGAGCTATGGAGACAGTTTTCTTTAACCAAAGAGCCAATTCAGTTAGCCTTTTTCACATTCACTACTCCTTCAAAAATATTCATTTCAGTTGGGTACCTGTAGAAAAAGTAACTGTTTAGCATAAAAATGATGGGCCAAGGCCCCCTACCACCTAGGCATAAAGGACTGGGGCTTTTTCATTTCTTTTTTCTCCTCCATGTGTCCTTCTGTGAGTCCCTCCCTGGAAATGGAAATGGTGCATTGTAATGCAGATTTCCTGCAGAATCTCACAGATCACTCTCTGCAGGGATTTCACTCTTCAGCTGAAATACTTTTCAGCCATGGTATTGTTCATTTATTCAACAGCTTTATTTTTAAACATGGAATGCTATAACTGTGCATTACTAATTCCTTTTGAAAGTATTATAGTATTTATTTTTTGATTGAAGCTTGAGGGCTCAAGATCATTTAGCTGAGTTTTGTTGGGGTCTTTTTTATTCCATTATTTATGAATTTAAAATACGCTATGAAAGGATCAAAATAAAGTAAAAGACCTCCAAACCCCACCAGCCTTGTTTTCCTTTCTTCAGTCCCAGCGCCCAGTCTGTTTCCTCTTTCATGCTTTCTGCAGAGAACCATTTTCTTTAATGTAATCACTGACTGATTGACTCTTGCCTCTGTTTTCACCTTCCTACTATTTGTGGAGGTCACAGAAACAGCAAAGGTTTCATTTAACTTCTCATTAGAGACCACACGTTGGCCCCAAAGCACTCAAGAGCACAGAGACAGCCAGAGAAACATCATCCACCTCAGCCCAGAGCCAGGGTGTAAGACCAGAACAGGGAAGTGGGGAAATCCTCAGTTCCGCCCTGAATTCACCCCCAGGAGCAGGTCTGGTCTTTGCCCTGGGTCACCTAATGCTGAAGTGATCAGTGTATGGTCTACTTCAGCAGTGCACTGGCATGTCCTCTTAATGGTGTCAAAAAATTCAGATGAGACAAGAGGGGTAACGTGATGGTGAAGAACCTCTCTCTCCCCAGTAGGTAAAGGAAAGATCTGTGCCCCAGTACTACTGGTGCAGCTGGTGCAGAGAGAAGATTTTGTGGGCATATGCCCAAGCTTTTCTTCTGCAACTGCTTCAGAGATCAATCCAGTTTTGTGGAGTAAGGGAAAGACTGACCCACAGAAAACAAGATCTCTCTGGAGGAGGGAGAGGGAAAGGGTGGTATTCACTAGCTTCCCACACCACTGCAAGCAAACGTTTGGTGTGAGCCTACTCTCGGCATCTTCCATACATGCTGTATGTCGAACCGATGGTAACACTTCAGCAGTGAGCAGAATACATCTGTCCTGTCCTGTTCTTACTATGTTAACCCATGTTCTCTCTTCACGATTCAAGTTTGCTGGCAGTTCCAGGCAGGATGGCTATGGGGATCTAAAGAAAATGAGCTCTGAAGTGCTCTGTTTGGGGATCAGATATTAATTCTTTAAATGATTTAATGCAGTTTAGCAGATTTCAAAAATAAGCAGGATGGTTTGTCCTTGCAATGATGACCACAGCACACAAAATTTCCAGCCTGGCTCATGGAAAGGTCCTGAAGCATTACACTGATGTTCAAGAAGATTTTTGTACCTTACTGTAGCAGATCAGTCTGTAGGTCTCAAGCTTACTTAACTAGAAAAGACTTCATCCCACAAAGCATAGTATTATTTTGCTGAATCTGGGCCTCCAAAAAAACTGAGTCGTATTGTTGGTCTGGAGGTAATGACCACAGGTATGTTTTTATATCTTTAAAGTAAAAAACCAGCATATAATGAAAAGGAATATCTAAACTTTAGTTAAGAAACCCTTAGCAGAGGAAGTATTTCTTATGGGATAATAACAGTTGTAATCCCTTACATTACCTTTATAGGCTAAGCTCTGTTGTAAAATATGTATGGGCAGTTTTTTGATGCATGTAAACATAAATGATTGAATAAAGCATAATTGATTTAGAATTGTAAAAAATCAGCAGTCTTGCAGAAAAAATGGGCAGCAGTAGACGGATACATTTTAAGTACTAATGACTCTGCCTTAGAAGAGTAACTTTACCAGTGTATAATGCATGAGCGGTAAAATAGGTCAAACCCTGGAAGCATCCATGTCTTTGAAATCATTATGAATACAGTGGTTTTACTGCATCACCAATTGCATAAGAGCTCAAAGGCAAAGGCATATGTGGAATGCAAAGCACAATGAAAATCCTTGTTCTTGTGTCACAGATTAGAGAGCTACTACAGATTTTGGAGTCTTTCCCAATTTTAATACATTACATTCCTGTGGCTGGTACTTCTACGTTTTCCTTTCTCTGTGTGATAGGAGTTTGTGCTTTTTGTAGTGTCCATAAGATTTCAGCTATTTGTGACACGGAAACTTGGCATGTTAGCAATGATAGTTATTTTTATTCAAAGAAAAGTTTGGCTATCCCGTTTCTATTCTGCTATGGCTTTGAGGAGGGCTTCATCCCATGTTATCCCATCCCCCACAAACAGGAGAAGCTTGTTCGCTGCCTACCTAACACTACAGCTGAATTTATGTCAGTCCTAGGTAATGAAAAGGCTTTGTTATTTAACAGGAAAATAATAGAGAGCCTTTGTGCAAGGATAATTATAGTGGTTTGGATATTTCTGGATTAACTCTTGGGATGAACATTCATCTCAATAAATCATTTATAAATATACATTAGCATCATGTCTCTCTCCATTTTATACTCTAGTTATCTTTCTTGTACCACTCACAAGTTTATCTGGGGCTGTTTTTGTAGTACAGGCTTCAACACCCATCGTCTATACTTGCTGTATAACTGTAACAAAATAATCAGAACTTCCTGCATTTTACGTCAACCAATCTGTTTTCTGATAAAGAAAGCAGAAATGAGGTTGCATAGCTTGCTGGCTATGGGGAAGAGTGATTGATAAATATTTGCACAGCACTTCAAAGAAATAGGACTTGTCCCATCACAGCATTACTTCAGTTTTACATCAGTATTAACCGTGTAAACTCATGTCACTATCTTCTTAAAAAGCAGCTGATGAGAATTAGGCCCATAAAGGGCCATGTGCCATTGCTGCTCTTCTTGCACTATTTCATATCTGTTATTTTTGATCAGTTATCAGTTGCCAGAGCCAGTTCACCATCCAAGTCAGTGGGGGCTTTCTGGGAAGAAAGGAGTGGATGCAGGACAGTAGCAGATGTGGATGGCAGGTATTGAAGATGCCTGGCCAGAGGAGCAGAGTCACTTTTGCCCAGACCTCTTACTACTGTGAATACACTCCATGTCAAAGACTAGTTTCTGTGGAAAAAAGAAAAGCATTGAAATTGTACAAAGAGTCCTAAATACTGACCACAAAGATGCACTGCATCTCATGCCTTCATAGTTTATGTTTGTGGAAATCAACATGAGCACAAGACTTCACTGTATTATGTCACAGCTCCTTATTTTTGCTAGATGACCCACAGATACAGGCAATGACATTTTGTCCAGTATTATTGCCCTGGCCCTTAGGTCTGACTGAAGAGTTTTTGATGAAAATCAGGACACACAAGGTCCAAATATTTACCTTATACTTACAAGTAGTATTACTTGTAGTAAATTGTGCTACCTGACAGCTCTTCTCAGCAGAGGCCTACAAAATGGCCCTCTTTCTTTGAAAGAAAAGTGAGGTACAAAAGTTTATAGAAGAAAATGAAGAGTGGGAAAGTACTGCTATTATTTGAAATAGAAGTACTACAAAATTGCTGTGAAAATTGGAAATCCATAATTTTATTGCTAAACCTGGTTTTGCCTACAATAATAGTCATGAATAGTGGAGATGGGAAAAAAAAGACCCATTAGGTCATTTTTTCCATCTTCTTGTTAATTAAGAGTGTCTTCCTACAAGGATCTTGACTGTTTTGTTCATTTTAAAAATAGCTAAAGCAATGAGGGTTCAACTCATTCCCTTGGGAGAGCATTCAGCAGATTAACAGATCTCACTGCTAGAAAATTTTTTCTCATTATCAGCACGGATTTTTCTTTGTTCACTTTCATTCTGTTACTTCTAGTTATACCTGGTTATATCATTTCTATATCACATCAAATTCCATCATTTTTTCTCATGTACGTATTTCTTTCAGCCCCGATACTGGGCTAAATCTGAGCTTCAGTGAAGAAATTCAGAGTAGAGATTGGTTATAATAGGTCCTATTTTTACTACATATTGAGCATACAAACAAAGAGAATTGCTATTTAAATTCTGAATGGGAACTCTGAAGATCAATTTTTGTCTCCAACCAATTTTTTTTTTCCCCCAAGTATATGGCTGCTTCTCAAATCCACTTAAAAAGCAGTCAGAAAGCAGTTTACAGACACCAGATTCTTCCCTTCCAAGAAAACTGAACTGACATGCTGGAGCTGCAGATCACATAGTAGTTCATGTTTAAAGGAAAGGCAGGTCTTTTTGTTTACTACAGGACCAATACCAGACATAAGTTTGCTCAGATGGTTAAGATAGCTAAAGGTGAATATGTCCTCTATGCAGAAGGTCACAGCAGAGTGTGTATCAATTAAGTCTAAATCATGCTCTATGTATACCTCCCTCTGAAACTTTCTCTAATTGGGAGATTCTGGGAATTTTTCTCCATTTATCCATACTTTGGGTATTTCACTGTCTCCTGGAAAAGTCAGTTGTAAGAAGAGTCAATTAAACACTATCAATAATTGTGGGAGGTAGAACTCCTACTGTATAGTAAAACAGTGAAAGATGTGTAAGTAATATTGTTAACTAGTATTATACATATTGCTCCTCTTTCTTTTCACCCATTCTGAAGTTTCTAAGCAACTTTAACATTTAATCCCCTGTAAAGAAAGTGAAACATTTATTGATTTTTTTTTTTTTTCCCCAGAAAACAGGGAGGAAAACCCATGAAGAAAAGCACAACAATCTTCCAGCCAGCGTCAAACAGGGAGAAAATGGAACCAAACTGCCAGCAAACAAATGAATAAATGCATTTCAGAAGCTTAATATTAACCTTAAATTGAACTAATCAATTATAATCATATATTTCCTGTTGGTTCTCCAAGATAGTTATCCTTTTGTTTGAAACACATTCTCCATAAAATGACATTGGTCTCAACATACCACCTTTTTTCAAATTGACAACTTTTCTCAAGAGGGAAAGTAAAAGGACAAAATATACTGACCTGTAGCCAGACTCCTAAACCTGTGGCCAGGTACCCTACAGAGAAACTAAAACTCACACAGAAGATCTAATGCTTCTTTTTAGCAAGTCATTGCTTTTTCCATTTTGCTAATTTTCAGGGGAGAATAAATGTGTCAAAAATGCATTCATAGATGTAGATGAGGCCCTAAAGTGTCATTGTTTAGTAGTGGACTTGGCAGTGCCAGGGTAAAGTTTGGACTTGATGATCCTAAAGGTCTTTTCCAACTTAGTTGATTCTATGATTCTAGATCTTTGCTTTCTGTTTCTGTGCAACTCCTCCCTTCTTTTCTCAGACAAGTGAAATATTTTATGATTTGCAAACAGCAAGCTTGTTCTATCCAAGTGTCCCTTGCTCTTGTGAAAATAATTTCCATCTGCTTGGCTTTCCCTACATCATACACATTCTGGGATGAGAGATTACTTCAATGTGAAGTCTCTGGATCTAGTCAGCTGCATGGCAGAAAGAATAAGTGAATTATAGGAGGTAAAAAATCAAATTGAAAATAAAGGAATGTTTAAAACTATGTTAAAACATGTGTGTTGTACTTCACAAGGAAGTCCAATGCATCTGCATTCTGGAGAATGGCATCATTCACCTGTATTGATTCATTGATTCCAATGGTATCAATGGCACCTGTGAACTTTCTAGGCTTGTTGTGCATATGCCAGGCCCTTGAAATTAGCTAGTGTGAAAAATGTTCTTGTGGTTTCATTTCCTCTGCAGGGTTTTGGGTTAGGGTTTTGTTTTGTGGTTTTGCTTTTTGGGGGTATTGTTTGTTAATTGAAAATGCAAGAGAAAAATTCACCAGTTCAAGTCCCTCTAAGAGCAGGTTTACTATCCTCCATATATGTTCTTACCTTGCGTTTCTCACCATTTCTGAGCTCTGTCTGTTACTGCATGAAGCAATCTGTTTATCATTCTCTCCTGAGAGCACTGTGGGCAGTCTGGGTTTTGCTTTAGAATCTATTTAAGTGTTACATACACATTCATGTTGTATCAGTTTATATTTAAAAAGATAAGCTCAAAGAACTGATAGTGATAAAATTTACAGTAGCCTTTAGTTCTTCTGGATATACCCTCAACATTTCCAGGCTGCTGAGCAGGAAAGCTGTCACTCATTAACTTAGTGCTGAATGTCCCAAACAACAACCTGAGCCAGAGGTGCCTGCAAGGGTTGCTCTCAATGCAAGACACTCCATTCCTCAAAGACTAAATGATTTGCAGCACTTTTTCCAGCCAAGGAACCCAGGAAAGAAAAGCCCAGATCTACAGCCCAGACTGAGATGAAGCTTTACCCTTCTCTTATTCTTCTGCGAATCAGGGTAGGGAACTTTAGAAGATGTTCTTAGAAGCATGTTTCCCCTATTACTCAGATGTCCCCTGTTTTCCTTAGGAATTTTTGGGGGTCTTTACACCAAAAGACGTGTAGTGGTCAAGACTGCTGACACACCAGAAGGTGTGTGAGGGCTCCCTGGGACTATGATTCTCTCCAGCCTGCAACACAGAAAACTTAGGTGACTCTGTAGCCTTCAGGGAGACTATTTTGAAACTGCATGAAACAAATCATTCCACAAAATAATTTCCACAGTCAAAAGTTGGAGATATTAGTCCATAAATCAAACCTGTATTGCATTTAGTCCCTGTACTCTATTTCTCTCCTTGAAGACATTCAAGCAAAACAGGCTTCCTTGCTCCAAACAGTAAAGTTAATACCAACCGTTGCCTTCTAAGTTAATTTAAGAAGCCTGTTTGGTTGTGGCTGTATCAGGGGGCAAGAAAGAGTAAAGTTGTTGTGATCCTTCAATTCTGAAAGTACAGTCAAGTCAAATATTTAGATGAGTTTCTGATGTGTGCTATTTTTGGTAAGCGCTAATGTTTTCGAGAAGTCCCATAGATAGGCTTGGCAGTCTTCATTTTACTCCAGAAAGGATTTTGTATCATCAGTTACACCCTAAAACACAGAGGCTCACAAGAGCAATGGAAACTGATCTTTGTAATAACGTTGCTGACGTAAGACAGTAGTATATATAGATTTATATAATGTCTTGACCAAATCTATACAAGTCCTACTACAGTTCCAGCTTTTCAGCAGTAGATCAACTTCAAGACAGTAATAACAAAAAAAAAAAATAAGTTCATAAAACACTACAGTAAGTTCTTAGCGAGATTCTAACAAAATCTGGTGAAATACCAAAGTGATCAGTCTTACTTTATCTTCAGACAAACTAGCAGGTTAGGTGCTTGAATTTACTATAAGAAAGGCTTGGTTTATTAACTGTCTGAGCAGCCCTTTCTCCCAGCATTGCTAACTGTGGGCCAGCTCCAGCAAAAGTACCTGTAGCTGCCAGCGCAGCCTAGTAGAGACAAGCTCACAGGAGGTTCCTGGACACTGTTTTGTTTAAAGCTACTCAGCCATTCTGCACAGCAAAGTAGATAATACCTTAGACCTCCTGATTTTGCTGTGACCAGAGGGGCTGCATTGCTGTTAGCAATGGGGAGGGATAGGGACAATTTTTGCCAGGGAAGGTAGAGGGAAGGAAAATCCTAATGAAGGCAAGGGCATGGAAGTGACATTTCAAACCAAGCAGCTCCAAAGCGCTATTACTACTTTCAGAATCCTTTAAATGTGTGAGGAAAAGCATGAATTCAAATTAATCAATTGTCTTTTAAAGTAGCTGAGGTAGGGCTCTGACTATTACCTGTGCTTTTAGAGTGCATCTCAAATGTGTCATTCAGGCTTCTGAAGACAAGAAAGATACGAATTAATCACTTTGTTACAAATCAATCACCCTGAGATTAGGGGTAAAAATTTCAAAAGCACCTTAAAATGACTTAGAAATCTAATTCCCATTTTTAGAATTGACTTAGGCAGTTACATCCTGACTCTAGTCAAAAGTCAATGGGATGATGGCTCCTAAATCACTCTAATGCCTCCAAAAATGTTACTCACTTCTATATGTAACCCAACACCAAGTCCCTCTGTAGTCCCATTTGCCCTTCAGTGAGCATCCCAGGCTTCTGCTTTTTCATCCCCGATTTCAGTCCGCATTTACCATATGTTGTGCTTCCATTTTCATTAAACATTTTGAAAGATGAAGGTTTCAAACAGTGAGCTACTCTTTCATTCATCTTTCCACACAGAAACCTAGCATCACTAAACTACCAATTTCAGACTATTATTTTTAACTAATCAGAAAGGAAATGTTTTTCCTGACAATGACAGCAAAATCTGTCCACCCATTTTTCTACTTTACAAGATCGTACAGTGTGTAGCACTGTTGTCGCATATCAGATTGTGTGTTTTGGTCTTCTTTCAGTTACATGCCTTTTTCATAAGTTAATGAGCAACTACAGGATAGCCAAAGTATTGTTTGAGTCCTAAGCGGGTAGAGCAGTTGTTGAGATATCTGTATGTTACCACTCTTCCATTGCCCAGATTATGATAATACCCCTTTTCCTCCTTGGGGCATTGGAAAAATCTTTTTATTTCTCCATCTCTCTTCCCATCCACCCTGTGTCTGGCATGTCCATTGTATCTGCAACATTACATTGGTAGCACTTCTATCATAAATGTCTGATTCCACTGTGACATAAGGTATGAAAAATAAAGTAAGGAATATGTATATCTAGATTACACCTATTCACAAGCATATATGAATGTAATATCTTGCTCTCTGATACAAAAAAGATGAACTTCCTAGTGCTAGTGAATGACCAGTTAGAAAAAGGAATTAGGATAGGGCAGGAAGGCAGTGAACAAAAGCAAAAATCACATTCAGATCTGAAGGAAAATTATATTCACAGTAAGCCGGCAGTCATCCAGGCTTTCAGCTCTTTTTATGATTTCTCCTTCCCTCTTTTTATTGCTTATTTTTTAGTTCTTTTGCCTAAGACTCTGTATTTTTCACTCCTTTGTCACCTCCCCTATACAAGAGCACAGGACTTGGGGAAAAGGATCGGGGAAGGGGAAATTCCTATCCTGACATTTATTTCTTCAGTGACCTTGACAAAGTCACTTAATTTATTGTTTCCCTTGCTGTAACAAAATGGACAGGAATGAAAATAAAGTCTTTTTCTAACATTCATAACTGCTTTGTGATCCAGTCCTATCTGCTAAGTCGGCTTTGAAACCCCAGACTAAGTTAGTGCAGATTTGAGCTGTAATTGTGATCAGTAATGCTTCGCCTCTCTTCTAGACGCACTTTCTGCAGCGGTCAATACCTGTTCAGCAGCTGGTCATGGTGGGAGAATAGCAATTGCCAGAATAAATGCTATGCCCTTTCTCCCAAGCCTGTTGCATCTCAATAAACTCTGCAGTGTCTCTGGCAAAGGGGGAATTCAAAAGGGTGGTCCCAAATCAGGACTCTGAAGGGCTCTGCATTCAGAATAAGACACTATGGGAGTATCATGATGACAGCTGCACTTACATCACTGAAAATAATTATTCTGATCCATGAACACAAGCTAAGCCATAAGAATGGTCTTGTAAGCAAGGTCTGTTTTAATAGAAACATAAGTATTATGCATTACAGTCTATTATAAATTGGTTGTAATTTTCTCCCGACACTCTGTGAATTAAACTAGTTAGGATACAAAAAAAAACCAACAAATGCCACAAAGCAGAAAGCAAGCTCAGTGTCTGAAGGTTAATGATTGCTCATGAAAGCTACAGAAATAAATTATCTGCCTAGGGACACTGTCACATGATCGGCACAAAAGCTGCAACAGCCGAAAATGTTTATGTAGAGAAAAAAACACTGTCAGCATCACAGGGCCCTTCCCCCACCGTGGAACCGGAGTCCCGAGCCAAACAGCTGCTCCTGACTGCTTACATTAAACTAATTTGTGCTGCAACATTGCAGCTGCTTAATTTTTAGACTGAACTTTATCACCAATAAGTGTTACAATAACAAGTGATCCAGCCCCATCTCTGAAGAAATTCTCAACAACAAAGGCAGCTTAAGGTGACAAAATTCAGGAAAGAAGTAAGAAGACAATGCCCAAAACAGTATTTTAAATCATAATGACCTACTCTTGCTTTTACAGGGAAAGGCTTAAAAGATAGGTTTGGTCCTACATTAACTGGGGTCAGGCTGTGCCCCTGAATGGATGAGGGTTCTCCCACCCTGATACTTGGGACCAGTGGCCAAGAGTCACAGCACAGGCTAATGGAGCAGCAAAGTGGAAGCAAGATGAGGTGCTGGGGCTTCAGGGGGTTGCACATCCTTCCCAGCTGGTCCCCCTTGCATTGGGCAGAGCCCCATCTCTTGCCCTTTTTCCCGCAGTCTTGCCCCTTTGCCTTTCTGGGTTCCCACTGCTTTGGGGTTCAGTGTCCTGTAGCACTGCTTGCACGTCCTTCTGGCCACAGATTCACTGGTGTCGCCTTAAAACATTTATTGCAGCCAACAGTTAAAAAGAAGAAGTAAGAAAATAAAAGGGGAGGGGGAGAGAGAATACGAGATAGCTCATTCATATCCAAACAGCTTGAAAGCCCTGACCTCCTCCTCACCCCTCCCTCTGCCTCCCCCCTTTAAAAATGTGTTCAAAGGCAGTTGCATAGGAGGAAGTGTTTACAGAGCGGGAGCAGAGTGGTGCTCCTTGGGTAACAGAAGTGCTGCAATTACAGAATGTCACATGTTGTTCCTCCCGTTTTCCTCTGTTAACATGCAGGCCTTCATCTTTTGCTGAAACAGACACTGACCTGAACTGGTGGTGGTTCCTGCCAAATATGCAGGCACTGTTTTGTTACATTTTGGAATTCAGCGAAGTCCATGTGTCAGGCATTTACTTGCGCTCAGGAAACGAGTGCTCAAATCAAAGCCCTCCCCGCCCCCTCCTACCCCCAGTCCTTGGAATGCACAGAAACTTTTCAGTTTTTAATTAGTTTTAATATGATTAATGTTTGTAGCCGAGTATCTTGTTACACCCAGTGTGCTTGTTAAAAATTAAAAAACAAAAAATATGAAAAGACAAAAGAAAAGAACCATTTAGTTATTAAGAAAACAAATTGAGACAGGGGGAGAAATAAACCCACCAAGAGAGCAATTATACAGTTAAACAAAAAGCTGTATTTGCTCGCGGTGGTAACAGGGTTGCAGATAGACTGTTGCTTGCCTCTGTGTGCTTAGGGGGGAAGACAAGCATGGGGAATTGGCAATGTAAATAAAGGGGTACTCCAGTACACCCCACCTTTTCCAGTCTTCCAAAGACCAGCTAGGAGGAGGAGATGCTAAATGAAATGATGAATTCTTTCTATTCAATTTAAAAGCATAAAATAAATACAGAATCCCTTGGGGGGGGGGGGGGGGGGGGGGAAGTGGCTTTTATTTTTTATCAAAATAACAGTAGTCAGGCTTTTGCCCAACAGCAGGAGCTGATGGTATCTGGAGTCTGTTTTATTCCACCCAAAATGTGTAAGAATAGGGGCGACTGGATAAACAGGCCCCAGGAGCTGCTGGCTGCTGTTCATGGAGCAAAGCTGCAAACAGAAAAAACATTTCAAGAAATAAAAATGGGGTAAAGTAGAGAATAGGAAAATCTCTTGCACCCTTATGAGATCTTCCTCTCAAGTTTGGTCTTTAAACCTTTAAAACTTTACGGATGTTTTAAAAGAGCACCTCTGGAAGAGTAATGCAAGGGCTAAGACCCAGCTACAAAACTGGAACTCTCATCTCTACAACATAGGAGAGCAGTGTGAGGAGATAGGTAACTGCAAGTAAGGTGAGAGAAAAAAGAAGGAAAGGCTGAGTTTAGGAGTGATTTGAATCAGAAGTTTTAGGGAAAATAGGGATACTGGAAAAGGAGGGTGCCTCAGGTCCAGAGGCTTTATGGCAGAAGCCAAAAGTATGAGAAGAAAACAAAATGAGAAGTCAAAAGGAAGAAGCAACACACTCAGAGAATGTATGTAGACACTTATTTCTTAAATAATACTCTCTTAAGTGAAGGACCTTAAATACAGGACCAAAAGCAAACGTGGGGATTCAAGGATACCCACCCGGGCAGGTGGCTCTGCACTTTCTCATGTCACACTGGGTGCCTCAACCAGTGCATTATTCCAGGGGAAAGGTTGGTATTCTCCTGCCATCCAAATTCTCTCCTAATACCTGAAAACATTCCCAGCCAAATACAGGTGAAACTAAATATGTCTATAAAAAGGTTCAGTTTCACTGAATCAACATTTTCCAATAATCCTCAGAAAATCACAGTCCAGCATAATATTCATGAGAACAATGAATACTCGGTCAGGTCTGCACAGCCTAAGCACACATATAGGTTTATGTGATTCACTTACGACTATACTACTGACCTCTAATTCATTCCTTTACCCTTTTTCCTTCAGAAGCATTTGCACATTGACAAACCATTTTCTTTTTAAATCAATTGGCCAGGAAAAAGATTTCCTCCATCTGCAGAAATTCCTGTGCTTGCCATCCAATAAATTTACCCAGCTGTCATTGTGGAGTGACATGGCAAAACAGCACATTCAGTATGAGCCATGTGAGAAATTAACTGTATAAAAAATAACTTTATCAAGCATCTTTGACCTCTGCATATTAATCCTGCTCTCTGGGACTTAGTTTAATATTTCAGGGTCATAAGATGTTCCAGAAATCCTTGCTTTTCTTCCTCCCCAGATTACTCCTAAAGACAAAGGCAGACAAAATCTATCCCAGAGAGATTTTTGTATTAATAAAAATCGTAACTTAAAGCCTGAAATATTTCCAGCATTGTAAATCAGAAAAGGTAACTAAGAGGAAAAACCACTCCTTTCCCAACAGGTCCTTGTTCTTACATCTAGCTCTTAAAACTTCTTGAAATATCAAATTTCAAACTGTCTATATTTTAAATTTATTTTCAGGATTTTTTTTTGTGTCTGCCTCCAAGGCCTTGGATAAATATACAGGTGGAAACTAACAGAGTTTACAAGCAGAATTTTTTTTTTTTTCAATTTTTATAATGTAACTACTTTGAAAATAATTTTTCTGTTGGCACAATACATGCATCTTATTTCATTAAGAAAGTGCTGTGATATAATAGTACTATTCATACCAGCGTGAGATGACCCACTGTATTTTAATCATTAATAGTGTTGCTGACCCCAATTCACACTGAAAAAACATCCTATCATAATGTATTTTCTCTATGTGTGTGTATATATAAATATAAAATAAATATATAACACTACTCTTCACCATTTAAAACCAATAATTTATTTCAATTTAGATCCTGAACAAAATGTATGATATTTATTTTCACTTTTAGCAAGAATATATGGTTTACTTCTAATCATCACATAAGCTGAGCAGTTAATAAGGTATGCAATAATTTTAATTCAGAGCATTAATCCCCAAAGTTACAATGCTCATGTGTTATTTTTTAGAAAGACAAAATAAGAACAAACATACACAAAGAACTAATACTGTAAACCTCTTGTCTTATACAAAGCTGAATTTCAGCCATAAGTCTTGTGTTCAAGCTACTTCAGAATGTTTAGGAGGAAAGAGGTACTAGGGTTTTGACCAGTTCTTGGCTTTTAGTCTTACTTTCTTGAAAGAATAATCTATTAAGGAATAAAATTCTCCACAGCTAACTCTTTGAAGTTTAGATTAAGCCTTTCAGCAACAGCTAAGACTCTCTAGCAGAAGCAGGTTTGCTAAACAGTCATAAATATTTCCTGGTTCATTTATGCAGTATACAGCTTTGGGGGGACAATGGCTCACTTTGATCCTCAATCACTACCTCCCTACCCTACACCAGTACATTCCCTGAGGCAGACCATACGGGACAACTGGACATTGAGACACATCATTCACATTGCAGTGAAGATGCTTAGTTCCAGATTCCTCCTTCTACATGTCTGCAATTCATCTAAGCTTATTTTCTCAAGCTGCAAAATTACACAGCTGTTGTTATCTGTCCTCTATAGTCAATGGAGGAAAACACATTGCTTCTATGTCCAACCCAGCCTACATAAACCAGACTTAAAATCCTTCTGGATTTTCCTGTCTCTCTTTCTCCCTTGAGTGCAGAGAAAATCTAGGAAAACTAAGCTCTGGTTTGTGGCAACTTAGTTAAGCACCTAAATTTAGATAGATCTAATCTCTGCCTCTAAGGAAATTTCAGTGGAAAGAAAGCTTTGATGAAAAATGGAAATTAACTTTTATGAGAATTTTATTGTGATCTTGTTCCTTTTATCCAGATCAGCTCTAATTAAAACCAATAACTTCACCTTTAGTCAGAAGCTTTGAGCTGTCAGCATAAGGATATCACAGGACTTCCTTAAGAACCCACTTAAATAAATTCAAGCCACATTTCTAAGCTCAATTTTGAGATCTCAAGATAATGCTTCATAGAGGAATATTTCCATGGACCACGCAGAAGGTAAAAAGGACACACAGCTTTTTGCAAGGTGGGGATCTGAAATACATGGGCGTATTTGTTTTATCAGCAGGAAAAACAAAAATGTGGGAACATGTGCCACACCAGCTTTCTGACTAGTCAGAGCTAGGAAAAGTGTCTTAACAAGCACCTTCCACCAAGACCTATAACTTCTCCCCTAAATCCAGCATCTTATTTTATGCATATGTTGGAGTTGAGGGATTTCTAAATAAATTCTTAAAATACCCCTATAGAAGAATACTGAAGTATAGCACCTAAGAGTGCCCTTTGGGACCATCCAAGAAGGAAGGAAAAGCATCTCAGGGCAACCATTTTCACATCTGCTATACACTAAGATGGTTCAGCTGAGTGAACAAGGTAAAGTTATGCCTAAAAGAATCACTGTTGAACAGGCCATTTACCCATACTCTATCAATAACCTCTAGCTGCAAAACTGAAAATGGGACAGCTGGCAAGGTTGTTAGAGTTGTGCCATTGATTCTGGAGCAACATGAGCCCCACATTATTGCCTCTGTGCATAACAAAATACCACTTCCTAGTAGTTCTTCATAGAGCGTTATTAACTGCCTAAGCAATACAATGAGTCGGCAATGGCCTTCACTAGTCAGAAAAGACAACAGTCCAAACTCATGGTGCTCCCAAATGTCTCCAATAAGTCCAGAAACCTGTGACAGCTAATGACCAAAACCGAAAGAGTGATGACACTGAATGGGACTTCTGAGCTAGTTATATGTTAATGCTCCCTGCCATTCTGTATATAGTAATTGAAAATCACTAATTGCAGAGATGAACCATCAGATGTTTTCAAAGGGTTTTTTTTCATCACAGAAGACCATGGTTTCTACAGAAAGATAGCTTTAGACATGAAAATTTCTTTGCTGAAGGGGACCTCTGATTCAAAAGGGAGGGGAAGATTCAAAATAGCAGTGGGGGGGAGTTAAGAAAGCCAAAGAACGTTTCTCGTATATTTGAAATTGCAGTCCCCTAAAAGATCAATTTAGAATAATTTCAAGACAGAAAACTTATTTTCAAAAGCCACATTTTACACATCTCACATGAGTGACTACAGTTAGGGGGAACATCATAATGTCACAAAGCGTAAACAACAAAATGAATAAAGAATCCAGCAATTTGCAATAGATCTTTAAAACAATGAGTACAAAAAAGAGAAAATGAGCTTCAGAACAGTCTCACATTGAACCTAATCACTGTTCCACCTAACTAGTAAGGAAAAAGTGATCATGAAAAGTGTTTTTTACACATTTCTTGTACTAGCATTTTTGAACAAAACCTGAAACTAGTGCTCAAAGTATTTCTCAGAACAATCTGAAAAAATAAAACAAACCACCAAATACTAAATCTTGAGATGATACTTTTTTATCCATTATTATTTAAATTAGAAGGCATGTATATGTCCTAGGATTCAGAGAAGACAAGTCATATATTTAATTATATGTGTGTGAAAATTAGAGTGGGTTAGGAGCTTCCTGGCAAAACATCGTTTTTTCAGAAATGTTGACTGATCAAAACAGAAGTTAAGCAACTTTGGTTTAATTACAAAAAAAACTTGGAAATGTTGGCAACTCTCCCAACTCCAAGAAGCCATAGAAAAAAATATGTTTGAAGATCTGATTCCATATTTTTTAATCGGAAACTATATTTTATTATTAAGATAACTTTTTATTAGAGTTTTTAATTCATAGATAGTAAACAAAGTCCTGGAAAATGAAACTCTGTGCTATCAGAATTTCCCCGCTATCAGTTTTGGCACATTTACATTCAGGTCTATCTCATCCAAGCTAGTGCAAACATGATTTAAAAAAAAGAATTTAAAAAAGAGGTCTGTGCCTTCAGAACGCATTGTTTGCAAAAACAAAGCATAATGAACAGATCTGACCACAAACAGTGTTAGACCCTACTGGATTTAGAGAGAAGAAAGTGCTTTTCAACCTAGAAAAATCCACCTGAAGTCCCAATTTCCAGCTCCGTCCAGTCCCTCACTTTCAACTTCATCCTTCACCTGTCTTGCTGCTCACACCTCCTCAAAAACATGCATCATGAGGAATGAGTCTGCACCCAAGTTTTTACTGCTGAGTAACTGGTATCTAGGAACAGGGCATGGCGTCTACAGGGACTGCAGTCTAAGGAGACATGGAGTCTACATGTGCCTCACATCACCCTTGATTATAAAACCACATCAAACTCCCTCACATCCCGAGTGCTGGCTATGAAAATGCATTTTAATACATCAAGCTAGACACCGAGAAAAGCAGAGGTTAAAAAAAAGCTAAACTTGCATGAAGTATGCTTTGAAAAACCATCACTTCATTCATTTCCTATGATTTCACAACTTTTTAAACAAAGTATGAAGTATATTCCAAATAAAATGTTTTCTCTTTGAGTCAGAATTGTTTATAAGCATCACCTTCATCTCATCTAAGAATAGATTGCTGAAGAAGTAACACTACTTAGAAGAAAATATCTTGCTTTGAAAGGGCAGTAGAAACTGGCCCTTACCATGAATTGCCACCATCACTAATGAAAGTGGCTAGCTGGAAGGCTAAAGAGACCTCTCATCAGGGAATGTTAATGGAGAGGAATCAACCTTATAAGCAATAAGTGAACAATCAGGTAATGGAGTCAAGGAACCATATAGGCAAGGTGGAAAATAAATGCCAGGGACCTGAGAAATCTAATCAATGCCTGATTAAGCTAATTGAAGCCTGGCCACTGAAAATTAATGATTTGGAAAATTGCTCCCAGAACAGAAAAAGCAAAGATTGCTGGATCTCACATAAGAGACAGAAGGTTCAAATGTGAAAGCAGTTATGAGGAGATTAATACATGGTACATAGGGTACACAAAAGTTTGCTATCTCACCTTTCGCCACATTAAGTATATTGCTTCCCTGCTGCTTCTCCAGGCCCATGCACCAACCAAGTCTCTGAAGTTCATTAATTTGATTTTTTTTATATTTTTTAACTGTAAGAATAAAGGGAACACTAATGCTGAAAAGAGCAGTAATGTTCTAATTACTTCAGAATGTCTTCCCTTTCAACTGCAGCGAAAACAAAGGGCCTGCATTTAAATTGGAAAACATAAAGTAGGGATGCTGAAAATAGGTACAGCATGAAATGCCAAATACACTTCAGCATGTGCTTAGGTACAATTGTTCTAATCTTAATCATCAGAGTTTTCAACTAAAGGCTCCTTTAAAAACCATTATTGAACTGGAGGGCTTTTTTTTTGGTACTTATCACTGAAGGATTCCTGGATCCCTATGGACTACTCCTGGGATCTGCAAGTGGTCATTTAAAAACAACAAAAAAGGAAAGCAAGCCTAATATCAGAACACTTGCACTTATTACTCAGAGCCTGCAACTCTACAAGGAATTTCTCAAGGTACTACAAATCAAAAAAGGTTGAAACCATTAGGCAGGCAGACCTTTGGCAGAGAACTGCTGAAGCCCGTGGGTAGGCAGACAGGCAGCCTGAGTTCAGCTCCAGGCACTAGTAACTGAGGCACTTCACTGAGCAAAGAGCAGTGATACTCAGGTTTTAAAAACCATTAAGAAGTAAAAATAGTTAAAATTGTGCCCTTCAATATGTAGTGCTTTTCTTAGGCCAAGAGATCCCAAACCAAATTCTTGTGGTTTCCATGGAGTTCTGCTAAGCTGTGAAAAGGAGATTGTGGACAGCACACAGGAGCATATCAAATAGTACTATAATTCATACATTAAAAGCCTGATGAGAAGAAAGTGCATGCTTTTACTACTAGTCATTTCATTCATAAATTTATTCTGAATTCTTCTGATTATATCATCTGCACACTCATTTGAGATGTTCTGTCATTGCACACCCATTTTTAAAAGCCATTGAAGGTGTGATAGTATTCTTTTGGCATTTAAGGATCGCCACTTTAAAGCAACTCTGATTTTATCCCACCATTGTGGCAACATTGCAGCCAGCTTTGTTAGCTCCTCCTGAAGTTTGTTCATATTTCTTTGACCTTAATTAAATTATTTGGGAGCATATGTAGAATTTAATCCTCACTGGTCTTCCATTTTCCAAATTATTAATAAATAGACCAAATTCTACCCATATATGGGAACCTGAGGTACTTCAAAGGTTATTTTTTACCCTGAGAAAAATGAACTATTTTTTTTTCTGCTTTGTACTCTTTTATCCACGCAGAATATTACTTTCTCAGAGTACTACATTGCTCAGAACATCAAAAATGCTAAAGCATTACTATGCCTACCTCAGATATACCTTGATGCTTAATGGCACACTTGCATGCAATTAATATGCAGCTAAAGAGATTCCCAAAGCTGGCTGAATGTGACACCACTAAGCAAGTCAGCAGTGAAACAGAGGAAATGGGTGGGGTTTAGGCATCAATTCAGCTGAGACAGGCATTCTACCAGGGATTATAAATCCTATCAGAACAAAGGGAAGAAAAAATTCACTTCTTGGGATCTCCGAAATTCACCAATTTGAACAGCTATTTTGAATACAGAGAATGTAAGATCAAACCTGTCTTCTGCGCTGATTCAGAAGGAAGACATGAATTTTAGTCTTCTACCTCCTCTTGCCACCTTTTTAGGGAATCTATGTGGTTTTGTTTCCTAAACTGTCACTTTCAGATGTAGCAGCGATTACATACACAAATGTACTTTATCAACTTTCATTCATCTAATGTACCATTTATACATTCAAAGAATTAGTAAGGTACAATATTCCTTTACAAAATTTGTGCAATTTTTCCCTACCATATCATCAAACTGTGTTTCTGGAATTTTTTTATAACTGTATTTTTAATCATCCTATCAGTAAAGTTGCCAAGAGCTGAAGTAAGCCTTACTGGTCTGTAATTCTCCAGGTTATTATTGAGGCTTTTTATAAGTAGCAGTATAATATTTGCTATCTTCCAATACAATTGCTGACTTAAATAAGAGAATGTGTACTTTATTATTTTATTTAGCAGCCATTTTACTCTTAACTTCATTAACATGCCTATTCATGCTCCAGCTATCTTGTTGCTCCCCTTAGCTCACTACCTTGCTACCTTTGGACTATTCAGCAATTTAGATTGTCACCTTCCCAATGAAATTCCTTGACCTGACAGT
Organism: Pezoporus wallicus; assembly: GCF_028554395.1. Classification (NCBI taxonomy): domain Eukaryota; kingdom Metazoa; phylum Chordata; class Aves; order Psittaciformes; family Psittacidae; genus Pezoporus; species Pezoporus wallicus. The sequence continues at coordinate 6,244,039 of NW_026635157.1, forward strand.
TGTTAAAATGCCACCTCTTCCCTAAAAGGAGATCTTTCCTTCAGGATCTGCCTTGACTTAATCTGTCAGCTACCACTGCTCTCTTGTTTGGGGCAATGTTTGTCATGGAAATAGAAAACATACATAGAAATCATGTTGGTAATCCTTCTCATTTACAGCAACTTCTGCCATGTCCCTAACATTCTTTGAGTGGAGACCTCTGCAGTGACTTTACACTGAAAATAAAGCAGAAGAGAAAACTAAATCAGCCCTCTCTCCACAGTGGACAAAGTACTGTACTATGCAGGAGCAGAGCTCAAAGGTTGTTCCTAGGCAGTAGCCTAGAAAAGGCTCTCCCCTCTATTTGTATCTGTCTGTTTGCATTCTTCATTTCCGATAAGTTACTGCCCTGAATTAAAATACCTTCTTAATTACCAGTGCATCAAAATTATCTTGTTTATGTCTGACCTTTACTGTTGATTTAGGAGAACACCGGGTCAAAAGCCAACTAAATGTACTGTTCCAAAATAACTAAGAAAAGCATTTTATGCTGAGCTGCTATAAACTCCTTTCTCTAGACTGCAATCCTCTTTTCTATTCTGCCAAGTGCTATTGCACAAGAAACCCTTCCCTGAATATACTGGTCATTTCAAGTAGATTTACAATAGATCTACATCACTTTGTAATTTTCCTTTGGAAAACTCTCAGCTTTACTTTCTAAGCATGGTAGCCTTCCCCAGCTGGTGTAACACTGAATTTGAGCAAGAAAGGCCCTATTCCAAATCAAGTTCAACATCCACCAGCTCTTTATAAAGACAAGCATTATCCCCCAATGCCACCACAAACCTTATTACAAAAGGCCCACAGTACAAAAGTACTGTGTTATTACTATATTAAACATTTTCATAAAGTCTTCAGCCTTCAATATTCCTAGAATATTCTCAGCATCAAGTTCTTAAGTGTTCACAAACAGAAAGCATAAAAAGGCACAGACATGACTGAATTAAATTTACCTCTTGAATTCCATAAGGTGCACAAGTCCATGCAACCAAATGGGATGCATCTTCAAGTCCTGAGGAACTGGCAGATGAAGTGGCTCAGCCACATATTTGAGAAGTCATGGGAGTCTGGTGAAGTTCCTACTGGCTGAAAAACAGAAAACATAACCCAATTTTTAAAAGGGAAAAAAGGGAGACCCAGGGAACAAGCCAATAAGTCTCACATTGGTGCCCAGCAAGATCATGGAGCAGATCCTCCTGGAAAAATGTGTAGAGAATAAGGAGGTGATTGGTGATGACCAACATGGCTTCACTTAGGCAGTGAATTGTCAGCGCAATCGTGCCTGACAAATTTGGTAGCCTTCTATAATAGGGTGACAGCACTGGAGAGTAAGGGAAAAGCAACCGACATCATCTTCTGGATTCATGCAAAGCATTTGACACTGTTCTGCATGACATCCTTGTCTCTAAATTGGAGCAGCATGGATTTAATGGATGGACCACCCGGTGACCAAGGAATTGGCTGGATGGTTGCACTCAGAGAGCTACAGTCAACAGCTCCAAGTGGAGACAAATGATGACTGGTATTCCTCAGGGATCAGCGTTAAGACCAGCACTGTTCAACATCTTTGTTGGTGACATGGACAGCAGGATCAAGTGCACCCTCGTCAAATTTGCCAATGACACCAAGCTGTGTGGTTCAGTTGATACGCTGGAGGGAAGGAATGCCATCCAGAGGGACCTTGACAAGCTTGAGAGGTGGGTCAATAGCAACCTCATGAAGTTCAACCAAGCCAAGTACAAGGTCCTACACTTGGCTCGGGGCAATCCCAGGCACAGCTACAGGCTGGATAGAGAAGAGATTCAGAGCAGCCCTGAGGAGAATGACTTAGGGTGTCGGCTGACAAAGAAGCTCAACCCAAGCTGGCATTGTGTGCTTGCAGCCCAGAAAGCCAACCATATCCTGGGCTGCATCAAAAGGAGCGTGACCAGCAGGTCGAGGAAGGTGATCCTGCCCCTCTACTCTGCTCTCATGAGACCCCATGTGGAGTACTGTGTTCAGTTCTGGGGCCCCCAACGTAAGAACACGGACCTGTTGAAGCAAGTCCAGAGGAGGCCCATAAAGGTGATCAGAGGGTTGAACTACCTCTCCTGTGAAGACAGGCTGAGAGAATTTGGGTTGTTCACTCCATAAAAGAGAAGGCTCTGAAGACCTTACAGCAGCCTTCCAGTATCTAAAAGGGACCTACAAGAAATCTGTGGAGGGACTTTTTACAAGGGCATGTAGTGCCAGGACAAGGAGCAATGGCTTTGAACTAAAAAAGGTATATTAAGATGAGGTATTAGGAAAAAATTCTTACTGATATTAGGAAAAAAATCTTACTGTGAGGTTGGTGAAACACTGCCACAGGTTGCCCAGAGAAGCTGTAGCTGCTCCATCCCTGGCAGTATTCAAGACCAGGTTGGACAGGGCTTTGAGAAACCTGGTCAGTGGAAGCTGTCCCCAGCCGTGGCAGGGGGTTAGAACTGGGTGGTCTTGCAGGTTCCTTCCAACCCAAAACATTCATGTGATCCTGTGATTCTATAAATGCAAATAAGTGCATACAGTTTTTATTTTTTTTTTCACAATTCAGTTAATTCCAATCAGATTTAACAATGATTTAGCAATCTACAGAAGTGTGTATATTGTGCAGATACTGTGGGTGCAGTACAGTAAGATGTTTACATGGAATTTGGAAAGAAAACTTTACAAACTGGAAAAGCATATACCATATTAAAGCTGAACTATTTCTGTTCACTACAGTCAAAAATCAAACACTGTATTAGAATGACAACGAATGCACACATAAATGCTATGCCATATAATAAAAGGATGCTTTTGTTAGATTACAGTGAATTTCATATAGTCTTTATGCACAACTACACTGAGTGAAGTGGACAAGTGTAAGTTGCAGCTCAAGACCAGGAGTTCCAGAAGGAACGCTCTGAAAAACATAAATTTATTATATATATCTTATTATTTATATTTAGGTACTTCTATTCCATGCAACAATCACAAAATTCCACTCATGAAATGCCATCTCTGTGCTGACTAATAAGATCATTTCTTTATCTCTTTTTTAGCTCTTGTCATTCCCCTTTACCATACCAGTCACAAGAAAATAGGCCAAGAAGGAGTGGGGATAAGTAACATAAGTAAAATAAATCTACTAAAAAAAAAAGGCAAGTGCATGCATATATTTGTTAAAAGAGAATACCTCCAACTACAATTTTTGCCTATCTTTGCCAGACACACAAAGAACAATATTCATGTTTATCTGTAAACAAGTGAATAGTTAAAATCAGCCAGCTCTGGATATGTAAGCAGCCTTATCTAGGTCCAGTGAGTTCAGCTTCTAGGGAAGGTCATATTTTCATGTGTTGGTACACAATGGAGACTTGATGCTTCAGATAAGAGTTTCAGGGATCTACTGGAGCCCACACAGGAACTGAAATATAAATATTAAGTAATTACTAAGCCTATGTTACACCTGAATCAGTAAAAGATAAGTTTCCAGTCTGAATTCATCTTTTCCCGACAAAGAACAGACTCTCTGATTCTTCTAAAAATTTCATGGTGTATCCCAATGTTACCACAAGCCTTGAGAGATAAGGGTTTTCCTCTGTTAAGAAAATCAAGTTATTAAATTGATCAAAGATGACTCTACCAGAAAGGTATTCAAATCTTCTTTATTAATTACCATAGGAATTTAGTTTGAGAGTCACATGTAAAATTTTGCTCAGTTTTCACAGATAAAATGTATTATGTACAAAAAATCCTAGGATTTTAATTTAGTAAAACCCCAACAGTACTTAACTGAGCAAGTTATTCTCTGTACAGAGAAGAGCTCTGCAGGACTGATTCATTCTTTTACAGTGCATTAGTTTAATCACCTAGGAGATTTCTCACAGATGATGAAATATAAGCAGAAGCAGGAACTTAAGTTATCTATGGATGAATATATTTAGTTTCACGTTCTATCCTAGCACCAAGCAAAATAAAACAGTCTAAATACACTTCAGTTTCATCCACACAATATATTTTAGTTTTGCTGGATTTAAAAACGTGGAACCAGATACTGTTTATTAATGCTGCAGTTAAATTCTGGTTCTCCTATAAATAACTCTCTTGAAATTGAAGCCTATATGTTTTGGGGTCTTTTTTTTTTTCTTTTATCATTTCTTGACTTACAGTAATTGCAATAATATTTGTTTAGAATAGACAATGTGAGTCAAAGTAACAATTACAACAAATTATAGAGCAACCTTCTGCTATACCCTATGCCTTTTTTTTTATAATTTGTTGTATTATACAGACTCCCAATTATCAAGGAATAATCCAGGGAGACTCTGAAGATATAGTGACAGATTGTTAACAGCTCAAACAAAAGTGAACTCTAATGAGCAGACAAAATCAACAAACAATAGTACAAAAACCTGTTTTCCTTATTCAAAGAATATTCTTTCCTGGTAAGAAGATACTGGATCAGGCCCAAACAGTATAAAAATAAATCCAGAGCTGGTAATAAAAAAGATATGATAACCAAGTTAATAAAGGAAAAGTGCATAAAAAGAGAATAAATGTTCAGTGCTACCTTGTCTATCCCCACTTTCTCAATGTCTCTAGAAGTAAATGTATTTTGCTCTATAAAACCTCATCTTTTAATAAATCATGCCAATGTTTTTATTAAAAATGACCCTCCAAAGTTACTGGTTTTCAATCCCTTATTTTCGTCATCCTTTGTGTTTCTGCTTTGTAATTGTAGAATTATTCATAACCAAAGATCTCCATGGTTAAAATTATATACCATGTCATTTTAAGATCTTTGGGTAGAAATACATAACTGGGTGCTAACATGCAGAGGTATACCCAGGGTAGATAACATGCAAACAAATTTGACTTGCAAAAAGTTTTGTGGTATAAAGCTCAGGAAGTTCTTGACCCATCTTGGAAGATGTAGCAGCAACTCTATACCTCCTACACTTTCCTTCCCATTCCGTGTGATGCTGTTGGTGTCAGAAGTGACCCAGCCAAGGGTCCTTCCACCAGCATATCAGATGGCTGTGCCATGAAGTTATCATGGTTTTCACTGGAGTGAGGGTCTTCCCTGAACACATGTTGGGAGTTGGGGAAAATTCTTTCCCATCTGGCTGCACGAAGTGACTTGCAAAGGAGGTCTGAATCCAGAGACAGTAGGGATTACATCAACATGTGGAAGACAGACATATATTTTGTTGCCTTAATTCCCAGGATCAGTATATTATAATTTATCCTTCTCTACAACTTTGTTAATTTGAATCCAATATTGCTTTTCCTTGTTGACAAGGAAAGCTTTGCCATCAGCTCATTATGCAAATTAAGCTGTAACTATTAGATCAGTTCCTTCCCCTCGTAAAATCAAATGGTCTATGCATGCAAAATACAGACAGATCTGATCTATTCGATCCTGTTGATCTCTGTACTTTTAAACAACAGCTGTGCATGGAAAAGTCTGAATTAAGGACACAACAGTAGCAACTAATACAATAAAGAATCAATTCAAATATTTATTAAGGTGGTCTGTGAGAAAAACAGGAAATTCATGACCTTGTTTCAGTGTACACATTTCTTTGAAATGACTTCCAAGGTGACTGAAAAATAAAATGTTTGGTACTAAGTATGCTCAGAATGTAACCTGCACTGTTAAAAGGGAAGGAAGAGCATATACTGCTACACATAATGTAGCAGACACACTTCTAGTAAATAATCCTCCATCTGGAGCTCCAGGTTTAGGAACTAGATACTGAACTTTGAAAGAATAAATTACATTTACTTTTAAATATTTTCACAGATAATTTTCACGCTGATATAAGAATTATGTAAACATCTGCTAAAATAAATCACTGGTATTTAGATTGCAAGCTGTCTGGAGTAGACACTGACTTTAACTTTACAGTTGCAGAGCACCCTGTGCCATGCACCCTGTCACATGGCACATCTTGTTATCTGTTTCACTGCAGCACTCAGTGGAAATGGGGATCCCAGTGCCTAGGTCCTTAAAATGCTTGCACACATTTTAAGGAATTAAACCTGCCAGAAGACCTTGCACACTAATTAAATATTGCAGAGTGAAAGAGAAATTAAGATTCCCATTCTACAGTCATAGAACTAATGCTCCAGAGGCTAGTTATATAATTAAGTCAACGGTTCCTCAACCCAAGTCGCAAAACCGTTTCTACAACCAGAAATCCAAATAAGCTTTTATTGTGATTTTCAGTACCAATTGTGATGGCGAACAAAAGATACACTACTTCAGTGCATCTGCATACAATTTATCTTAGTTGAAAAAAGCAATATTCAATGCTTACCACAAGGAAATTAATGCTGGGGCTGGCCAGAGTTAGGTTCACAAGATGCTTATGTACCTCTTTAGGTTTCTGAGCCTAAGATTTAAGGTGCCATTTGAACATTCAGTGCTTAAAACATCTACTTCTTCCACTGCTAAAGTCAACAAGGTGCTGTTGAGTGGATGAACAACCATCTAAATTGTGACCAATCAGTCCAAAAAAAAAAAAATCACAAAGGAGCTGTACTTCAGTCACCCTCTCAGGAGCCACATGAATAAACAGCAACACATAAAGAACAATTCTGGATGTTCCTCTCATTAACAGCTATGGAAGCTCTCCTGCAGAGATTTAACTGCTATATGACCATCATGATTTACAGACACAAAGATCACATCAAATCTCCAACCTTTTTGTTGGGGCTTTTCCATTTTGTAAAAAATATGTAAATATTTCTGAGCACAAACTGGAATGCCACATGTCCCGTCTCCACAGGTGAAGAAAATCCGTTACTGAGCTCCCAGTGTTTGGGCTCTCACTTCAAAGCACACCACAGAGGATGAACAAAACAGGACAGTCACAGAAGGATTCCTTTTTACAGCTCCATCCACATCTAAGTGCCATGTTTAGAAAATTGGTCATCTGACAGTCTCTAAGGAATGATTTAGAATGAAATGAGGCTCAAGGCAGAAAGGTGCCTACAGAAAACCTACCAGAAATATCAAGCACAGGCATTTCGGTGGACTTCACGCTACCTGAATATGACCTATATCGTCTGTCTTTCTGTAACATCCAGGTACTTAGAAGGTGTACATGTATTATGTAATGAACCCAAACTAGCTAGTACTTACACAGAGAGCTATACCGCATGACATGAATACATCAGATCAGGTCCCAAGACAGTGCAATCAAATTAGTATGGAATATGAATTTAGTTAGTAAGTCCTGCCCTTCAGCAGGCAAATATAATACCATATTAGCAGTGTTACACTTTGGGTATAAGACATTAATAGGGTTATACTATCTGGGCATCTCCACATCACATCCCATTCTGAAATATAATGTGCTAACTCCTATATTACATCTTTTTTTCACCCTTTTTTGGTTTGTTTTAATACCTCTGGCTCTCCAGCGAGCACTCCCATCCCAGTGTCTGCAGAACACTTGAAGAGCAAACACACTGTATTTTAAAACCTTGGGGCCTGACTTTAGGAAATTGTCTCAATCCAAATACACTTTGCTGAGTGCAAATTCAAAGCCTGGAGCAAGGCCCACTGGGTAATGAACCTCAGGGGCTATTAATCCACAACCTACAATTTGTGAATGTACAGGATACTGACTCAGTAGAAAAAATAATTTTAAACATCTGTGGTATTCTTTCAATTCCAGATTAATTACACCACTCAGATTGTAACGTTAGCCAGAAATTTCAAGTCTCTCCACTGCTATGTTGAGAATGCTGTATTTTCCTTTGTGTTTATCACTGCTCTGCTACAGTAGGAGGCTTCCTGCCTAACACAAGCTTATATTCAGTTCTGTGTCCTACATTTATTCCACAGCTCACCTTGCCTGCCTTTTCTTTCTCTCTTTGTCTGAAGTCCTTCTGAAAGTCTTTGTTACAGAGCATTAATTATTATTATTACTTTTAAGACAAAGGGTGTGTACATACCCCTACATCACTCCATCAAAATGGTGATATAAATGAAAATCTAAACAGGCGGTTTAATCCTTTTGAGAAGCTAATAATTATTTTCAATCAGCAAAGACTATTCTGCCATTTCAAAGAATGATTAATGAGAGCAAATGTGTTTGTAATTTATTAGCAGCGGGGGGGGGGGGGGGAATAAGTTAGGAATGGAAGACATAGCACCAACATCTGATGATGTGATGGCACTTCTGCTCCATATTATAAAGTCAAACATAAGGCTGCCTCTTTGTTGATTTATAGTCTGCACAGTGATACTGAGTGCCTGGGTTTTATTCATGAATGGCTTTGCAGTAATTTTTTGTAGAAGTGTCACAGAAGAAAGAAATCCACGAGTATGTACCTCTTCCACAACACTCACTCACACATCAATATTCATCAATGTATGCTTCTCTAAGAACAGAAGTATATCACAATAAAACAGGAGGGAAAAGGCAAACAAGCAGAAGGAAAACAGAAGATTGACTGAACTGAGATAGGAGCATTAAACCCCTCTATCATAACACCTGGTGAAATAACTTTATGGCCCACACTCAACATGGTGTCTGAGAACTCTGCAGACTTAATATGCAATTTCATCTCCAATAACACCCTTGCAAGAAGACAATACGTCCATATCACAAACAGGAAACCAAGGCATGGCAGGACTGAAAATTTCTTAAGTAGTCTTATGTTCTTATCTGTTCACTTAGCTGCTTAAATACTTCTAAAATTTGACAATACTTTTAAAATTTTACTCTTAAGGTTAGATTCCCCCCGCAGAGACAATTAAATGGGACTTTTTGTGCCTAGACAGCCCACCTGAAAGCAGCCAGACTCAACTGTCATTTTGTCTTGAAAGTGCCTTGCTTCTCCAGCACAAAGGTTTCCCCCAGTCTAAGCTGCAATGAAACTTAGAAACTAGAAAAGCAATTCCTATATCTAAATCATGTAAGCATTTCATTCCCCAAACAAATTAATGCATGCAGCATTTCCAAAAGCACAAAAATCCAGCCTAAGATATTGCACACACATTCTACTTGTTATAGGGCCGGCAGTGTCTGCAGTATGAACAAATACAGAAAAGCCTCAAAATGCAAAACAGTAACATTTTTGCATGGAAGAAGACATCTGTGGGAATATTGAACTTGATGCTCAATCATCCCTGAATGGATGGTGTATCACTCCCAAAAAACTAACAGGACCAAACTGGAACTGGCTGAAGCCTCTAACCCTCACCACCATCCCAAAAGGGTGTTTGTTAGCTGAGATCAGTAGCAGCACCACTGGCCCCTTTTTATGAAGTTGGGTTGCTATGCAGAAAGAAAAGCAAAACTGAAAGAACCAGAAGGAAAAATTAAGCATAGAATTATAGCGTTATAGCTTGTCTTTTTCTCTTTTTGTAGTCCTAGAATCTTGTTTTCTTACTTTGTTTTCAATTATGTATTAATATAGAGGAATGAGGGGGAAAACAATCCTGAGCCATTTTATAAATAAGCAATTATTCTCAGCAATTTAGCACTTGAGAGAGCCCACCTGGAGTACTGTGTGTAGTTTGGGGCTCCCCAGGACAAAACAGACGTTTACAAACTGAGAAGTCCAATAAAGTTAGTGGAGCACATGACATATGACAAGGAGGTGTGGAAGCTGGATTCATTCAACCAGAGAAAAGGCTAAAGGAGAGTGTAGTTTCTGTTTTCAACTTCCTAAAGCAGGGAGAAGAGCCAGAGAGAAGACTGCTGAGCTTCTTCTCAGCATTGCACAGCAGAAGGACAAGAGGCAATCCTCAAAACTTACAGCATGAGAGACTCCAATTATCATAGAATCACAGGATAGTTTGGGTTGGAAGGGACCTTAAAGATCATCTGGTTCCAACCCCCCTACCATGGGCAGGGACACTTTCCACTAGACCAGGTAGCTCAAATCCTCATCCCCAGTTATATATCAAGAGAAAGAGAAATCATAAGAAGTGTGGTCAGGAAAAGGAACAAGGAACAGGCAACAGGCTCACAAAGAGATCATGAAACTTCCATTCTTAGTAATATTCAAAGTTTTCCTGGGCAAAGCCCTGGGCAACTTGACCAAATGTTAGCACAGCTTTGACTAGGTGACCTCCAAAGATCCCCTCTAACCTAGCCCATCCTATGATTCTTCCTAGACCTTCTTGTAACATGATAATTAGGAGGAAGCAAGTTGAAACTGCTGCAAGAGTAAAAAGAATATGACACACAGGTTAACCTCCAGTGCCTAACTTCTTATTCACATTTTGAGGAAGTAATGCCTTAACCGGTGAGCTGCGTTTTCCAACTTCAGCAACAGTTCCTGCACAAAGGAGAAATGAATGACATATCATAAAAGTTTTCTGAGCAATCAGAAAAAAATAAGATTTATCATTACAAATAAATTCACCTTGCAAACAAAAAAGGCAGACATAACCCATGTAGGCACTGAATTTGGCAGCATTTCAGGGATCATATTTTTCTAAGGATGAACCAGTTTTGTAGCATTTTGCCTGTATGTTAGACACAGATATGCTTCCTTCAACTATCAAGTGGCATGCATGGCTTCTAGTTCCACCTCATTCTTACTTAACCAATGTATTTACAGTGAACAACACAAGAAAAACCTTTGGGGGGTTTTTGTATGACAGATTATGAATCACATTTTTTGGCCCTTCTTTTACATTGCAGGGTACTGACCACAGCTGGAAGCAGAACACAGTCCTCCTCAGATCAATGGTCTGCTCTGATATGACAAATTCTATGTTTTCATTCTGTTCCCTTTGATGTTTCTCTCTCTCTTCTCAAGCCTCATCTTGTTTTTATTCTATACATTGTATTTGGCTGAATTAGACTACAAAGTCTTGCAGAAGATGTTGGTTTGAGCAAGACTTCAAAAAATGGTTTAGTACATCTGGATACCTGAAGTTGAGTGACACTTTAATATAGCTGGATTTTTACAAAATGATGGACACCTGCTCTTTGAAAGTCAGGCTCCTTTTAAGTTGTATGAAGACAAGCACCACAGAAGTGACGCATCTGAAACTAATAGATACTTCTGGAAAATCCTGTGACTTTACCATGAATGATAGCAAACCGTGTGCATATACAGCATCCTTTCAAGAAAGAGTCACATGTCTGGAACAAGGGTAACAGCATCGCTGGTTTCATTGCAACTACCTCTCAGAATGCACCAATATACTAATATATTCTGAATAAATGAGAAGAGCACTAAATTTTTAATAAGCAGTGTTCCACCTGCCTCAAGATAATGAAAGAATGTGAAGTTGTTCTTAGAACTTTACAGAAAGCTCAATCAAGTAATTAGGCACTATTGGCACCTATAACCTTGGGCTGATCACACCACCACTTTATGCAGAAAGGGGAATATTTTTTTTTATGGATCTATTCTTTCTAAAAGAAAATGATTTGTTGTCATTATATTGCTCAGGGGAGCAGCACAAGGGAAAATTAAGATCATTCTGTACTCCCACTGTTCCATAAGAATACTAGGGACCTATGGGTATGAGAAAAAAACTAAAAAGCCAGTACGTGGGCTTACACTCACCTTCCACCTAAGAGAACGCTTCTGCCACAAAAGACAGTGCCCAGTTTCTGAACTTTCAAATAATTATGACTTAACTCCTTCATTTTATAACATGAAGATCTAGAGTGTTTTCCATACTTCATTCATATTATGTTGGCAGGGTAATGACAAATAATACTGGAGTTTCATGCCCACCTCAGCAAAAGCAAACCACCTTTAACAAGTCTCTTGTTCTGCCTTATCATTTGAAACAGCTTGCGTGCATTATGGATGAAATGAAATCTCTTTGCTAATAGACAAAGTACAGCAAACAGCCTGTGACAGAACACTCACATTCTTCTCCCATCAAGTCAAAATGGTATCAAATTTCTCTTGTCTGCATTTGAAATACAACTTCCTCCCACAAGAACGTATGTGTGAACGAAGATCGTGCAACTCACACCAGATAATGACACCAGTCTAGTGCAAGTTACATTTATGAGGCAGGATGAGTGTTCATCATCCTGCTGCCTAATAAAATCAAATATGTGAATAAATCCAATGCTAATGAAGATTACTATAATCAGAGTATGGATTATAAAAAGACAGTTCTTCCAGTTACCAAGTTGTGAAAAAAGAACCATGTTGCAGGTTTGCAAGTGTCATGGGGCTGCTTAACTGATCATGCAGAACTTCTGTGGATGATGAACTTAGGGGACCTGCTGACAACACCAGCTCTGTTCATGACAATGTGGCTCTCTGGCCCCTGGAGAGGTCAGACAGAACTCCTCAAATGTGAAGTAAAAGCAAAGATCTTACTCTGTACACTCAAAATGCCTAACTGGAACTACAGTGCAGCATTTTAATAGTAAGGGAATAAAGATAAGAGGGGATATACTAAATCTGGTTCTACATATCACTCCAAGCAGGTTTATCCTGGTTTATAAGAATGAAAGAAGGAACACAATCCAGCTTACTGAAGAGATTAAAATTATGTTATCAAAAAAGAAAAATTCACTATAAAAAGTGGAAAGGTAATGAAAGAGGCAAGAGGATGAAATGGAGACTCGTCTCTGTGAGTTATGTAGGGCATGCATAAGAAGAATCACTGAGACAATGTGTAAAGGGCATGGCAGTGCAAAAATTATGATGTAGGAACACTGAAAACTGAACTAGCAAAGACCTTGACAGGGACAGAAGTATGTCTGAGGATCTGTAATGGGTTTTTACAAAGGCCAGCATAAAAATAAGTAGATAATGAATATCCTAAAATATAGTTTAAGTGTATTGGAGAATAAGAGATAAAGATAGTGGTATAACATCTGCCACCATTAGGCTTGAACAATAAAGACATACGTGAATCTAAATGAATAAGAACTCAGAATACTGTTGGTCCTAAATGGTTGACACCTAGCAATATTCAGTGATGAAGAAAACAAGCTAGCACAAATTAGAAACCCATGCTATCATAGAATCATAGAATAGTTAGGGTTGGAAAGGACCTTAAAATCATCTAGTTCTATCAATATATTAGATAAAGACTCCTATATTTTTTGCCTTACCTGAAAAAAAAAACCAAACAAAACCAAACCAAAAAAATGATGAAACTGTGAAAATGAGAAACATCAGAATAATACAGGGGAGACCAATCTTTGGCTGCTGTCAACAGACATTGGGGGGGGGGGGGGGGGGGGGGGAGGAGTTGTCTCTTTTTGGTTTTATTTTTCATTACTCTACTTGTACAGTGGTTACACCTCATGTTTCAGCTGTCAGATTTTAAATATGGAAATCCAAGACAGTCCTAGAGAGAAAAATTATGCACATTTTATCTGATTCAGAATGAAGTACTCTGCACATCAATCAACTCTTCTAATAAATGAGAAATCAGACAAACTATATACAAGTAATTTTGATATTCAGAAAGTCTGCTTTTCTGGATACCTATTGTGAATGCTGCCCTGAGAAAAACTGAATTCAACATATGTTTCACAGGAAACTTGATTTTGACCACAAAATTCAGCATAACTTGTATTATACAGGACAACTGTGGCAACACTACCTAAAGCAGACATACTACCTTGGTGAAGAAGCAAGTATTGTTAGTACAGTTAACCCGCCAAGGGTTAACTGTCTAGCTCAGTGCAGAGCTAGAAGTCCACACTGCAGGTTAGGTGCACCTACAAATACATCAGTTCAAAACTCATTGAGAACAGAGCCTCAGTCAGCCCAAGATACAACTCTGGAGTCTTCCACAAAAGAGAAAGTGATAGGCAGGTTTATAAATAAAACAAAGACACATTGTTTTACAAAAATATATGATGCCAACTTGAAGTGGGAGGTTGTGGATTCAAACCGCTATACAAAGAGACTAGCAATGTACCCTGCTGTCTTCCTAAAGCTTTTGTCAAACTATATTTTTCTTAAGCTTCAGACAAGACACATTGCCTTTAACACACACTAAATAGTCTGTCTTAAAGCCTCATGGGGACCATAGGCTCCACTGAGTTAGCATGGGTTAAAGCTGGTTGTACATGCTAACCTCACACTTTTAAGTCTTTGTCTAGACAGAACATTTGAATGGATAACTTGTTTTTAGGATGTAAGTATACAGAATTAGATAAAAAACTGTTCTGGTAGGTGTAAACAAAAAGTCAATGCGCTGACAGTGGATTGCAGAACACAGAAGTAACAAGTTTCCTTCCTTTTGGGGATGCCTGTCTAGATCTCTGTTGTTTATTAATGACCTTGAAAGGTGCTGTGTGAATGTGATCAAAATATGTCGCAACTGGAAATATCAGGAATGCTTCATATAGTTAGAGAATATGCCATAGCATTCAAATGCCAAAACTGACAAAGGTAATACCATCATCCAGGGCATTATATACCTTCTGGGAGCACATCCCCTGCACCATTAGTCTCTATTAATCTGACCTGCTTTGCACATTCTTCTCCAGAGCTCAGTGGGAATGCACAGCCAATTTTCATAGGCATCTGTGGGAAAAGTTAAGGAGAATCACAGAATCACAGAATTGTTAGGGTTGGAAGGAACCTCTGGAGATCACCTATGTACAAGACACTGAAAGAACAGAGAAACGCGAGTGTCGATGACCTGCAGGGAAGGTGCATTTATAGATCGGATCTTCAGCCTTTCTCACCAGACACCTGCCAATGTACCAAAAGGGATGGATTCCTTAATTAGGTTAATTAGCCTCACCTTGCAAACCCAAGCTTCCAGTCAAGGAAGCCTAGGTTTGAACGTTTTCTTTTCTGATAGCCTTAATGGGCAGAGATGTTCGGTGAAAAGTTCTTCTATGGCAATAACCATAATCTGGTAATATCAAATCAACCAGTGCCCAATTTGCATACAAAAGGCAATTTATCCATAGAAAAATACATAGGTTTTTCAATTGTGAACTCCATCAGCTTGATACTCCAGTTTCTAAATGTGTAATGTTTCAATTAAGATAGCATCTAAACCTTGTCTCAGGCACAGAATTAAACTAGCACACAAGTCTGACATCAGGAAGATATTTTCCCTGCACAAGGGTCTTATGCTAATAGTCCTGTGCACTATTAGTGCAGCAAAAGCTAAACTGTGATTAGTCCATTTCTTTAGATCCCATAATTGCAATTTTCCTTTTACTAAAACCTGTCAGGTTTAGTATTAAACCTCCTGGATTTTTCCATGTTTCTGTATAACTGACTATTTGGGTCCTGAGTAGTTTGACCCCTCCAAAACACGTCATAACAACATATTCCCCAGGCTTTCAAGCAATGGTCAGTCACTGCTGTGTAAAGTACCAGAGTGGTGTTGCTGGAGCCACGGCAGATAATTAGGCTAGTTATCGGTTAGTTCAGTGTCCTTAGGTCCAGATGAAACAACACAAGAGGAGAGACAAAAGAATAGTGGAAGTTGACAGGTTAACATCTTTTGTCCCTGAAAACAAAAACATATATACCTATTAGAGATTAAGAGGTAATGCACAGGTACTTTCTCACCAGGTAGAAAATGCCTGTAGAATTCTGTGTGGTTTTAAGAGGGGCAGGAAGCCCCAGAAGACTGTTAAAATACAAAGGGAGTTTCCCCATAATGAGCCATGCTTGATATCTAGCTTATTAATTGCAGCATGTTTTATTGGACTGTACCTCCCTCTGTTTCTAAAAATAGGACTGTCAAAAGGCATCGCTGTATCAGCCGGTTCCTCTCTGCAAGTTAATCTATTATACAAGAAAAGGACTTTACAAATGGCTACATTAAAGACATGTAATGAAGTCAAAGCAGCTGTTTTAAAACATATTCAAACAAAATCTAGTCAATGAGATTTAGCCTCTGAATTTCATGTTGTACTATTAGGTATGTAGAAATTGAGCTTTTCAGGGGAATGAATTCTTTAAGTGAAAAGTCAGGCTATTTGAGCACCTCATTATACTCTTTATTGAAGATCTTTCTCATCCATATTATCCTATTAAGGGTTGCAGTGATACCCACAACTGTATTCACTGGTGTAATAAAAGGACACACAGAGCACTCAAACCAGTGCTTTTGATACTTCTGTCCTTATTCAAGCTCAGTTCCTATTTATCTCAACATAAATTTTGTTGCAGGATATGGAATTAAGCCATGGGGTTTTAACCCAACAATATTTTATATCCTGTAAAAATGTAATTTTCTGGGCCTTACAAAATATCAAAGCTTCAGATCATTATTAATTACTTATGCATGCATATTATTCCTCCTTCCTACTGACAGATCTTCTTTGAAGCAGAATGGGTGCATTTCCTTCAGGCTATTCTGCCTTAAAAGGGTCAGCTTGAAAACCACATTTTTGTTACGCCTATCAAATGTGGTATCCACAATAGTAAAAATAACACTCACGGCAACTGCAACTGCAAAAAACAACAGAGAAATATAATCTGTATCCCTGACATTCGATTATGTGCCCAACCTATATAAGCTGGGTTAAGCATGTTTTGCATGTTCAAGCTCTCATTTCTCCCTTTCTCAATGATCTCATGCATTTCAGCACGGAATTAAAAACTTCCTCTTTTTTCTAAATAATTCAGAGAATATCAGTTAAGTGCAGTTCACCAGAAAGTGCGCATTTCTAACCAGGAAGTTTTAAGGAGGGTCCATTTAAGTAGTTCAGACTAAAAATCTTTACGTCAAGTGGCCCTGGGTAAATTTTACACTGGAGTTTTAGTGATAAAATGTGGGCATATATATTCCATTCCCAGCCATGAATGGGATGCTCGTTGCATCTAATAGGAAATGCAATGTTTAGGAAATCACGGCTTTCATGTAAGGTCACAATTCCACTTTAATTAAAGTCAATTTGAAATATGATAGTAGTATCAGTCGGAGTAAGTGCAAACCTTTATTTTTTCAGGAATCAGTTTAATTCTTTGTGCTTCAGCTAGCAACTCCGATTCCAATCTATTACAAGCTACAACACTAACTATGTTAAACCCAGAAAATCAAATTAAGAATGGCTAAAACACATATTTTTTTGTGTTGCAGAAGCAATCAGTAATTCCTGGAATACATATTCAAAAGTCGCATTGTCATAATGCATAGAAAATAAACAGATATATATAATGGGCACTGTTTAAACTATGAGATATAATGCCAATTAATACAGGGCATTTTTATTTATTTAGCTCTAAGATCCATTTCCACTACATTCTGCTTTTTTCTTTTATTCCCCTCCCATTTCCTTTTCCACCCATCTCACCCTATTCTCTGTTACCATGACATTCCCTTTTCCGTATCCCCTCTCCTCCCTGTCCTGCCTCCCACTTGCTGAGCATCAACAGTGCCACCCCAGTGCACCGAACAGTACAACTCATCCTTCAGCCTTCATCCAGAGCCTTTTATTCACTGCTGATTTGTTTCCATAAGCCGCAAAAAAAAGTGGAGGTTGAAGTTCCAATTTGGTTGTCTGCATCCTAAGTTGGAGAATGTAAATAACCTTCCATGTAACCTCTTGGTGGATTGAGTTATTCACCGTTTTAGGGTGCCTTAGTTTCAGCAATCTGGCCGAGTGGATTGCACATACAACTGGGAAGCCAGAAACTGCTGAGTGCTAGTAATAGCTTTAAATAATGATTCTTTGAATGGATCCTGACAATTCATTAATCCTCTTTGTCTCAGATTATCTGCAAAGATTGGTATAATAACACTTTGCTTACCTTCCTCACAGGATTTTGCAAGAAACAGTCTGACATCAAAATTTCACTCCTCTGTATACATGCTTCAGTTTCATTTATTTCAATGGGAATTATGCTTTTGCATCTGAAGGCAGAACTCAGCCCTTCTACAGTCAAGATTATGTTGCTCTCTGAAGACATAAACCTTACGTTTTATTATACTTTTATTAAGAGACATATGCAAAATCAAAAGTTGAACAGAAGGCTGTTACTCCCATTAAGAAGAGATGTGACAGGAAAAAGCAAACAAGGAAAATGAAGAATGGTGTTCCCTTTAAATTAGAACAAATTTGTGTCCAGGAATAGAAGATGGAGCAAGAGGATGAGTGTTTTCAAGGGAAAGTATGTTAACTGCTGAAGACATTCACTACACTGTTCAAGAACACTTCATGCTTACTTAATGACTGATTACTCAGTAATGTTCCCAAGGTCAGCAAAACCTTGGGTATGTGTCATCTGAATGCCAGTTCCATGAATTAAAGTGACCCAAATTGCAGTAACTTTCAATAGCTGACATTTTTAAAGGCTGTGTCCCTTTATGATATTGTTTATTTATTTAAGCATAGTCAAACTATCTGTATTCCATCTGTTTAAGTCCTAATGAACAACAC
This sequence comes from Pezoporus wallicus, assembly GCF_028554395.1. NCBI lineage: Eukaryota > Metazoa > Chordata > Aves > Psittaciformes > Psittacidae > Pezoporus > Pezoporus wallicus. The sequence goes on from NW_026635157.1 coordinate 6,262,407, forward strand.
TCAAGTCCAAACATTTAGAACTTCCTACTCCAACCCTCAAAAAAAGAAAAAAAATGTCTTCCAAGAAACGTGCCTTTGATCCTCTCATTTGTCCTCCCCAGAGAAGATGTAGTAGAAGGCACAGCACAACCTAAAGGTCAGCAGATTCATGCTCTGACAATAAATGGAGGAAACAAACTCCATGATAATAGATTCCTGACTCAAATGTGCCCTGTATCCAACCCAAACCCAACTCTTAGCCCAAGTTTTGCAGATGTCTCCAATTCCATATTATCATAGATGCAAAGGAGATGTTCTTTGTTAACCAAGAAAAACATATTTATGACTTTGAGATTTAAAGCTCTTTATAGCACAACCCTAAGCACATCAAAAGGCAGCACAGATCAGAAAATGGGATCATAGCACGCTCGCGCAGGGGATGCAATAGAACAGACATGTTCTGCTCCTGCCAGAGCTTTAGGTGGCCTCTAAAGTGTTGCACCATGAAGAGCATTTTGCCATGAGCTAATCATGAGGTTTTAAAAGCATGAATCTCCTAAAATGAAAGATTACAAATGCCAAGCCACTATTTTTCAGCTTTTGGACATCTACAATCACATGTAGCATAAGAAGGGATCTGTAATAAAAGCTGCACACGCTCTCTCAGCTGACTGTAATTTCAAACGGTTCAGTAAAATGTAACAAGGAAAAAACGTGTTCATACCAAAGCGGCTATTCCTAGAATTACATTTGAGTGCCATGCTATTACAATATAAATTATATCCTCACAAGAGTATCAGAAAAATGGGTAATTAAAAATGCCAATTTATACATACATGAAACGTATTTCTATTGCTAAAATTAAGTGCTTATTATAGAAACCAATTATTAAGTTATACCACACTTCAGATTTTATGAACTAAACCTAGAAAAGACTTGGCTGCCCAACTCCACCTTTAGGTACCTCAGGATAACATTTCAGCATTACCACAACCCACAGATCCTTTTCAATCACCGCTTAAGTTTGAGGGCAGAGCAGGAGATCAACAGGTAGGCACATACAAGACTCTGAAGCTGCTCACAGCCCTACCTCATGCTTAATCCCTGCTGGAAATCTCACATTCAGCATTTAGGGGGGAGGAAAGAGGGAGCAGCAAGGTCAGGGCACACATCTGTCAGGATTAGGGCACATGCATGTGTATTGGGAAATGTGTTCTGAAGTCTCCTCTCTGTATGATTCATTGAATGAACTTGAACCCATTCTCCTGTTTCTCTGGGAAGTGGCCAAATGTCAAAGCCATTCAGTGTTTTGAAAAAAATCTGTCTCAATCTGTCCTGCTATAGCTACTCCACTTCGTATAAACATTTGTACATTTCTTGGAACACACATGTGAATCTGGGTCTTCTGAATGACCACTTTAACTAGCAGGTTAATCTTACAGGCTGCTATTCCCAGGGAAGTACAAGAGCTTCAGTAGGAGATACTTGCCAAAACATATGTTATGGACTTGGATATTGGAAACCTGTGTTCACACGAGGCTCCAAACCAGACAATAAAATAAAATAAAATAAAATAAATAAAATAAAATAAAATAAAATAAAATAAAATAAAATAAAATAAAATAAAACAAATTTCCCTTTCCTAACCTGTGATACACTGGCTTTCAAGGGATTTCATATTGCTTCATGGGAAATTATATACTGGAGTGAACTCCACTAAATATTGAGTAGAAAAAGCACATCATCCTAGCAATGTGGAACTGGGGTCCTACCAACCCAACCAGGCACTGAGCCAGGGCAGCAACTTCTTGCCCTGAGCACCAAAGGACAGTGATAAGAAAAGAATAAGTATTGGTTACACCCAGAGCAAGCTCAGCATGGGCAATCAGCAATTGGCTCCTCACAAAATGGCACACAAAAGAACTTAAATAGTGTAACAGCCAGTTTGGGAGCCAGCTCAGGTATGGATAAATATTCCCTAAGCACACCATCCCACCTCCAGAATAACATTGCTTCCTATCATCCCCAGCTGAGGAAACTCCTATGATGGTAACAGGAAGAGGTTATCCTGTGGTACATTGAACCATCCCAGTCTGAAATGCTGTCCACACAAGAAATACTTGTCAGCAGCCTTGTAAATTTTCTTGTAAACAAGAAAATTTAAACTAATTTTGTCCTGAGGAAAACAAGCCATTTAGCGATGAAGGCTTAGATTCTGTATGTTTATCCTTTCCTAAAATAAAGGAATAAATGCGTTTCTTCACACCTTTGGCCAACACAGTTATGCTTGCAAGTGTCTAGAAATGCATACAAAGCCTAATACTACACACACCAGGCAGCAACAGCACTAGAGCTCATTTTAGTGATCCACACTCCAGTGTTCACCGAACTGGTTATTGTTGACAATGGTGTATGTGTGTGTGTACCTGGTAATGAAAAATTAAATCATTCTCAAACATATATTTGTTCCCTGCCAAAAGCATTATTATCCACATGGAAATGACAGGCAATTACTCATCTGTTCTGAGGTCTCTCTTGTGCAGAGCACTATTCTGTGACCACCCTCACATTAAATTTGGGCTTGTCTACACATGGAGTTATTCCTGATTAATTGTTCTTGATTAATGTCATGTGTGGCCAGAGCATCCACATGTGGCACTAATCAGAAATAGCTTTATGTGTAGACAAGCCCTCATTCACAGTAGGAGCTCTAACAAGATCAGGAGGAATGACTGACCCATGCCTAGTACATCTTAGGACAGATACTCCTCACACAACACAGTGTAAGATATACCTCGGTCATGGCTTCAGCTACAGGACATCCTCAGAATATTATACTTAGTCACATATAAAGTACTTTTCTTAAAGCCAGTGCTGTGGACAGATGCCCAATTTGGAGACAAGTGTGCAAATGTTCCCTACTAATTGCTCTCTTCTGATAGACAACCCTGCCCTCATGAAACCACAGAGCTCGTAGGAGTCAGTCCAAACTTGTTCAAGCTTTGTTGATTTTGGTCAAGCAGCAAAGAAAGGGCCTTTGAGCTCACTCAGCTGATTCTGCCTTAAGCAGATGAGGGTGCATTATCCTCCCTACCAGCCCCCATACTCCTTTCTGCTTTCGTAGCCACTGAGTCTTGCAGACTCATTCCTTCCTTGCCCTCATTTTAAGCTCTTGCTCTCGCTTGAGTTCCTTTCTGTCCACATATTTCTGATGCACAGAGACACCCTTCTGTCTCAACGAGTTGGTTTGTTTGGTTTTGTTTTTCATTTTCCCCAAGCTGGTTCAATTATATACTGTATTACAGAGAGCCAAACTATTATTACTCCAAATGCCACAATTCAAAAGTACTTTCTTGAATAGTTATTTACTGTTTTGTTTTTGGTTTGTAGGTTTGGGCACCTACACTCAGTTCTGGCAGTGAATAGAATTTAAAGAATAATTCTCAGCAGAAGTTATTATGCCAATGTCACCTGAGCACTCCAATTTTTTTATTTATATACACAAAACTAAAGTAGTACTTAAATTTACTAGACAAGATAGAATAGTTAGTCTCCTAGAGACCCTATATGGTGAACTTTTATTTTCCAGGTTTTATCTTAAAATGTTTCTATTTTTATAATAATTCAAAACTGAAAATTTATTTTTACAGCCACTAAGTGGGGGGAAAAAAAGGCAAACAAAAAGGAGCCCATCTGTAAGTATAAACCGGTGTACTATTACCAACATTTTCTTCTTTTTAAAAAATCTTATTTGTAAGTTTTTAATGTTTGGGTTTTCTGGTTTCTGGGGAGGGTTGGGTGCAGATGGGGGTTTAACTGCCTGTTTATTTCATAAGCAAAATGATACCTCTGTGTGTTAGATGTGGCTTTGGAATTCTCTTTTAACAGTATATCACTTGTTTTAGACCAGGTGTTGACTGGTCAAATTACAGGAACATGAAGTATAATTTGTACTTGTCAGGCAGGCAGCCCTTTCTTAAAGGCATTAAGTACTATCTTTTTCACCTGATTCAGTGAAAAGACATCTAAATGTGTGGTGGGCAGTTACACCCTCTCAATGTGCCTCCACCCACATCACCCTGGTGCTTTGTTATCTGAGCACTGGAATCATGCTGGACCCTGCTGGAAAAGTGGCAAAGCAAGCAATGTGGGAGGAGCAGAGCTCTTAGAAGCCATTCCTGGTTTTGTAAATAGGAAAAAGCAATTACAATTCAAGATTATGTAGTTTCCAAGTGATTAAGCCAGAGAGAAAGATGACTTATCCTTCCAGTGGAATTGGAAGAGGCACGCAGGGAGTCCCTAATGCACACAGGAGTCCAAATTGCCAGAGGGGCCAAAAATTATATTTCTAAAATCTCCGGTTAAGTTTATCATTAGCCAACAATTTGACATTATAGGCACAGATAAGTCAATCAAAGTTGTTAGTACTGAGGCTCCTATCTGCAGTTCAAGCAGCCTGGGGAGCTCACTTCAGACTAGGTTTAGACCAATCCCCTTAACTGAGTGTGTTTTCACCCAGCCGATTCAAAGCTGTTGAAGGAACCCATTACAGGCTTGGACCATCACCAGCTGTCAAAGTGTTTTCGGTGTACAAGCAGAGGGAAGCTCCTCTGAAAGGAAAAAGAATTTAGTTAGCACATACCAAAAAAACTTTGCAAACTAAACCAGAACTCGGTAAGTGGAGACAATTGGGGAATTAACTTCAAAACTGCATTGCTGCTCCAGTCTGGAACACCAAGTACAGCCTCAGGCACCTGAAAAAGGAATGTGGATTTCCAAAGCAGCCAAGTGCCAACAATACCCACTGACTGTTTATCTTCAGAAACAAAAACACAACATTAAGCTACACAACAATGGCTAATTCATTAAGAAAAAAAAAAACAAAAACAACCAAAAAAAAAAAAACCAAAACAAAAACCCACACACAGAAATATTGAAGCTTCTTCTATTCTTTTTAATGCCTCATATGACAAATTACTGAATTAGAAGTCCTAAACAGTGTTTAGGGAAGGGAATTGAAGGCCAAAAGCTACTAAGGTCTAAGGCACCAAGCAGCTGTGTAGATAGCCAGCTCATGCTGAAATCACTCAAGCCCAGTGAGGTGCCTAAACAACCTTGTGCCTCCTGCCTCCTTCTCCACCAAATAAAGTAAGGCAAATAGTTTTAAAATTTCTGGGGTTAGAATAATGGACTTCTGCTCAGGCAGTTATATAATAATTTTGCACTTCGAATACCAAAACAGCTGAGAGCCTTTCAGACCGTAGATAAAGTAATAATATGTTGCACTTTTAGTTTGTTATTCAATGGATGCTACATAAAGTGGGATTTATTTTGCAGCTATTGTACTTGAGCAGCTCCTATTTGGGGCAATGGGCACTTGTGTGGGAAGAACTGCTGTGGAAGCAGTCTCCATAATGCACTTATTGACAAGATTAATCCTCAGGTTTTCTTCAAAGTGATTACAAGCTGCATCACCATTCCAGAGTTCTCATGTTTCTGTACGTTTCCCAATATGTTGTTAGCAAGAAGTTTTTAAAACTCATATGGCAAAAGCCTGATTAAAGAAAAAAAAAAAAATCCCTAAACTGGGCCATATGTAGGACATTCCTCTTGGTAATCTCTCTGTTTTATGGAACAGCCTCCCAATTTAAATAGAAGTCAACCCAATTTACAAAATTGGATTGGACAAAACACTAGAGAGCATGTTACAGTGGGCAGAGTCATCACACATCGCAGTGCAGATGCACTGCTGAATGACCTAACTTGCCTATTTGCATCTCTAATTTCTATGATATAATCTCCATTCCATACTGCAATTATTAGAGAAAGAAATTAATTTCTTGGTTTCAAGGAAGTTGAGAGAGGAATAGAGGGGTGAAAAGAGGAAATTGAATTTTGCAGAACTATGATTCCAAAAATAATTCAGAAAAGGAAAATCCTGTATGTGTAAGAAGGGGATAAAATGTTATGGCGGAGAACTGACGTTCAGTATGCTGTTAAAGGAAAAAGTTTGCATTGCTGGAACAATGGCAACAAAGTCACCCCTTGTTTCTATTTTATTCAAAGTGTTTTGCTCTCTTCCACTATTCTTTGCCATTTATTTTTATATTTACTGTTCCACATGCCAATTAAGAATTCTTAGCAGGTCTACCAAGCTGTAGAAATTTAAATTAGGTTGCAAAAGGAACCTCAAAAGCAGAGTAAGATTTTAAATGGATAATTGAAACCAACTGCAAAATTCCTTTATCAGAAGGGGGGAAGGGTAATGCTTTTTTAAGAGTGCCTTAAAATTAATCCAAAATGAGTATCACTTATTTTCAGCATGTCAGATTTGGCAGGTCTACTCTGAGGTTAATGTGAAAATGAATGTAAAAATATTTTAAGCTTTTTCTCTGCCAAACTGGAGTACCATTAACTGAAAGCTTTCAGAAACCAAGGTGGTATCAACAGTACCATCCACAGAGTACGCATAGTGCCCTAAAGTATATCCTATTGAGGGAACAGTCAGCATAGAAGCTGCTCAGGGTACAGGCTGTTGTTGTTTCTCCTTCTGCTGCTTGGAATAATGAAAACGGTGTCCAGCTGCACATCATTTAAGGGATCTGCAGTCCTGATATGCAGTAGCTCCGCACTATATAAAGCAGCAAAATAGGCAGTCCAGCCTTCCCTCCATGCCACCAAACTCCCATCTTTGCCTCCTGCCCTGTGCTGGCATGATGGTAATGTCTCATCCAGAATCACAGCTGGTCTTGCACATTTAAATGGGGGTTGTTTGTTTTTTTTTTTCCAGCAAAAGCCTACAAGTAATAAACAAGCCAACCTTCAAAACCAGCAGTGTCTGCACTGGGGCACAGTGGCCTTGTCTGCACCAGTGTTTTTTCTGGAGTGTCTCAGGACTGACAAGGCCAGCCTAACCCCAGCAGTACCAGTGATGCTCCGTGCACAGATGCAGCTCCCCATCGCTGCCTACGCCAGTGACTGTTTTATCCCCACTAAGCACTTCCAAAGTTTTAACAGGAGCTGTGCCTCACCCATTAGTGCTTGACAGCTGGGGGCGGGGAGTAAGTAAAAAAACACCTCAAAATCCCATTACAGAAGAAAGTGTGCCCCCTCCGGTGGAAGGCCCCAGTTTTGGAGCAGCTTTGCTCTCCGGTGCTGCGCCACTTCCCTCCCACATGCTGTCTAGTACTTATGCTTTGGCACTGGGTGACCTGAACTCCTCCTTTCTTTTTTCTAAGTAATTTTCCATTCCTTACACCTATGAAGAAGAGTTTGAAAAAGGTGACCCATGCAAAGCCAAACCACAAGCCGGGTGATTTCTGCACACAGTTTTGGAGGGTCCCCTGGGCCAGCGAGGGGACTGACACTAGAGACCACAACTCTCCTTAAAGTCAGGAGGTCCCAGCTCACACAGACAGCAAGAAATTGCTGTGAAAGCGGAGCCTGCCCCAAATCCCCAAAACTAGAAGAAATCCCACCGTGCCCATGCCCTCCTCCCAGCACAGGGGGGCACCCACTGGCCTCTGGTGCTCCCAATGTGTTGGCCCCACCGTGCCATGGCCAGAGCAAGAGGCAAGAGTATCCACCATGTTGACCCAGAGGGCCAAGGAGGGGTAGAAGATGTGACATGAAGCCTGAGGAGAAGAAGTGCCAAGGATGAGTGGAGCCAGGGCAAAGGGCCTGTGGGGTGGCAGGGAGGAAGGTGCTTCAAGGGGATGGTAAGCACTGGCTTGCTCAGCCTGGTTTCAGAAAGAAGCATCTCCTGCAGGCAAAACAAAAACTCCTGAGGGAGGTGATAGCTGCTGACCAGCTTGTATCAAATCTAGTCACACAAGCACAGAACCAAAAAGTTAAAACTGAAATCTCCATCAGCCCCAAACTGGAATGTGAGTACTTGGATGTGTCCTTGCTGAGAGAGCGTGATTTCTCAATGTTATTTAGTTTTGAAGCTTTCAGGTGGTTGGGAGAACTGCTTCTGAAGAGAAAGTGGCTTGTACCACAGCCATCAGCCCGCTGGATGGATTTAGTTTATAGACTAGCTCCCTGTCACAGCAAAACAGGCCTGAAACTCACGTGCGTGTACAGAAGAGTGAAATAACAACACTCATAGCAACAAAAACTTCTGGGTCAACAGACAAAAGTTTGTGAAAAGAAAGAAAGCTTTGATGCCAGATCTTCAGATTTTGAGCTATTTTGTGAAGCAATAACAAAATGCAGGATAATGGGGAACCAGAGGAAGTTATTTAAGCAGTTAAAAGGCTTTGAATAAAGACCATTCACAAAGGGCTACTAAGGAAAGTCAGTAGCCAGGAGGAGAAGAGCAGGTAACACCGCGCCAGTTGCGGATCCAAATCCTGTTAGGGAATAGCATGCAGGGGCAGAGCAGGAACAATTGCCCAGCTTTCTTCACAGCATTTAGGTAGTGGGGTGCCTCAAGGATCAAGACAAACAACAGCACTGTGTAACAAACTTTCTGAGGACTTACTATAAAGGCTGTATGCATCAGAGCAACACACAAGACAAGGCCAGCAGATCATGAGGCACCTCAGTAACCCTCAACAACACTAAGTAACAGAGTCATGCGTCAGCAGAGGGAACGTGGTGTAGATAAGTGCAGAGCAATTCGCCTTGGAAGGCATGATTTAAACTACTCATATATACAGATGGGTTCTGAATTAATTGTAACCTTTCAACAGAAAGATTGAGGCATCAGTGTGGACAGCTTAATGAAGACATCTTCTCAGTGTGCTGCAGTGGTCAAACTCAGAAAAGAAGCTGTAATAAAAAAGTGGATGACAGAAAATATTGTAATATGATTATATTAAATATTGATAGAAAGTTTCAGTTAGCCAACCTTAGAGGGATGTGGAAGAGAAATGTGCCTACAGAATAAACTGAATGACCTTGTAGTGGTCGGTCCTGCTAAGTGCCAGGGTCATCTCGCCTGTCACTGACTACAGTGCATCCTAGGCTCTCAGCACCTTAACTGAGCAGAATGACGGCTTTTACAGAAAGAATACAGGACTGTTTGTACAACTGTACAATGAACGATAACCTTGACATGGTACATGGCATGCTTGTGTACCTTGTTCAATAATAACGAAAACTCAAAAAGACAAATCTTATCAATGCAGTGTATAGCTAACTAATCTCTAGAAAGCTGGTCATAAACTATTCCTATGGTAAACAGTTTTGTTTACCACCAAAATAAGGAGTCTTAAATATACATTAAAATACAGTCAGTCCATTAACGCTGTAATCAGTAGATCTGATGATATAAACCAAGGAGATGCCATTTCATCTGTTGTTGTACAGAAAATAAAAATGACAAGAGCCTTCAACTTCAAATGTTGAAGACCCGTCAGGGTTAAGATAGAAATCCCTCAGATTTATGTCTCCATCAGTGATGATATAACTGGTGAATTACTTTATATTAGAGGTTTGTCTTCTCAGTTGTATGGCCACAAGGGAATCCTTCCCCAGGTATAGTGTTGTTGAATGCCTGATGCATTATGAGTTCTTTAGAAGACTACTGCTAGTAGGCAGATACTGAACTCAGTGTACCAGCAGCTTTTTCGGTGCTATGAATGCCTATCTTCAAGCAAAATACATGTGACTGAATTTCAGATACCCTTTTAGCTATTTGTTCTTTCTGAAATCATGTTCCCTTGTGTTGTGCTAAAAAAAATAGAGCCAGGGATAGCCAGTCATAATGCATGAGCAGCAATGAACCTTATATTACAGTTAAAAATAGCATTAATCAGAACTATACAATGAATTTAAGCCAGTATTAGTCAAAGAGCTGTTTGTTTTATTCCACAAGCAACATAAATATTCTTGAGCAATCAACTAGCCTTGAAAATTTATACACAATATATAGACAATGAATGAAATGTTCATAAAATGTTCCAAACTAACAGGACTTTTGCCCTTAAATGTGAAGACTTTTAGAAAATCTGTAAATAAAAATACAGAGCAGTGGATATTTCTCATACTGTTGGAGGAGTAAAAGCTATATGTACATGTTTATTAGTACTAACAACCACCTTCCTAACCTGACACAGGACTGGTGGGAGAGGACTGGAATATCAAGCAGCCACAGGAGGTAGAATGGTAAACTAGCCTCACACTTGAAGGCCATATTTTACTAAAGATCTTGTAGACATCTTCAGATGCATGTAAAATCCCTATCACACATTCTTCCTGTCGCTGAACATCTTCCATACAAGTGTGAACTACAGGGTGTTGGTTTTATTGAGCATGGGCATTATTATAGTAAGGAAAATTATTAAACATTTTCTACATGAATGGAAAGTGGCTATTGGGGTATCAGAGTCTGGAGGGAAGAAAGAAGCTGTGGATGTGGTTATGCAAAGAAGTTGTTGTTGAAGACCATAACTTCTGTGATGGACAATACGTTGCTGGACTGCTGCCATTCCCAGTGTGAGAGATTTGGTGGGCAGTGTTGCATGTAGCTGCAGGAAATGGGCTATTTGGAAGGAAAAATGTAGTGATCTTCCTGGACAAGAACTATGAGGATTGAAAGTTTGCAGTGGACACAGACAAGGACACAGACAAGGAACAGAAGAGAGAGGAGCATTTTGTCCTGTGGCTTGGGTGGGAGCAAGCTCTGCAAGGAGCTGCTGCCAAGAGGTTGTTGGAAGGTTTACCTTTTGTGTGAGATTAAAAGTACCAGGGTGGACTTTGCCTCCACTGAAGTCAGTGATGATAATGACTGACGTTAAGATGGCCAGGGTCCCACTCATGCTCTGAAATAAAAGCAGAAAACTAGGATAGCTTTAAAATTTTTTTGACATCAAATATCTGTGGCCACAGTAGTGACACTTAGGCATTCACCCAAAAAGAAAAAGACCTCTTAGACACTTTCTAGGAGTTTTCCATTTTATAGAAAGAGAAACTGAGGTCTGTGTGAGAGTTTCACAAAGGGAAAGGAATTTGGGTGCTTAAGTCTGATTTTCTTGCATTGCTGGAATTGGGAGACAGGGGAGAAAAAATACCCTGGCTCCTGGCCTGCTGATGAGACCACTACACAGGCTGTTAAAGGACTTGTTTTCCTTTCTGATTACATATCACTATTTAAATCCATCAGCTTCTACTTTAAAAGGAGAAGAGTGCATGCTCAATTCTAGAGTAATTAGGTAATGTTGGTATTATGCTCTGAAGCTGTAGAGTGTTAATTTATGTAAAAGGCAAGTAGTAGTATTACTAGTGCTCAAGTATGATATCATCAGGCTGATGCATAAGAACAGCAAAGTATGAAAAATCACATACATCTGCTTTGCTTTCCTAAAACAAACTTAAAGTGAAATTAATCAATTGAAAAATCAGTGTATCATAATTTTGCAGCTTTCACAAAGACATGTCTGATAAGAAAACTGAGTTTATCTCTATGTTGCGAAATAAGAGGCCACAAAACTTGAGGTTTAACTAGGTTTAGAAAATAGAAACTATTTTGAACTTTTTACATTTATTTTGTTTTCATTATTTTTCAGGAGTCCGACCGACTTAGTGTACATATTTCAGAGCAAAACTTGAAATGTACTGAAATCAAGTCCATTGCTTCTGAATCCTATGGCTCACGAAACAGTTACTTACACAAGTGGAAACAACACTTCCTGATGCCAACCAAAACGAAAGGCTGATGGAAAACAGGAAGTAATCCACACAGAAAGTGTGTAACTAATCTTGTGAGGGATAGCAGCAAGCCTCCTCTGCAGCAAGCTGCAGGAAGGGAGAAGCACAGATAGGCATCTTCTTCACTGAGAATGGCCTGTCTGAGCAAGATTAACCCTTGCCACAGAAAGCTAAGATAACTTATCACTGTTCCAGAGAAAAACAATGTGAAGTACTGGATTGAGATGAGATCCAACTTGAAATGTAAAGCCTCAAAAGAGAGGCTTGCAGTAAAAAGAGTTACAGGCTATCAACTAGAGAAACACAGCGAAAATCCACTGAAAAGATGGGTCAGACTGGAATAATTCCAAGATCCTTCTTACTTATAAAAGGAAACCACACTGGAGAAGGTGTATGTGAAATAAGTTGCCTAAAATGCTGAATGAGATGAAAAGGTTTATTGCTTTCAAATTCTCCTGAACCCACAGCATATTCGTAAAGGCCTGGAATGAATGATGCTGCCATTACCACACAGTACACACATTATTTAATTTAGGAGAAAAATATAATCAAATCAAAGGAGAAAATGTAACTGAAACTGCAACTGTCTGCTGACAATGTGTGACACGTGACCAACACCACAGCTGCTTGTAACCCTTTATCATCATCAAGAGGATTAAACTACTTCCCTATTTATTTAAATAAAATTCAAAGTAGCAAGGATGCTGGAGAAGCATTAATGACCATGGTGATATGTCTGTACTGAAGAACTATTTTCCTCCATGCTACACCACTCTTTTGACACACACTTGTTTGCTCTACACTGAACCCTTGTAGAGTGCCAGGCAAGTCAGTATTTCTCATGTGACTTACAAGGATTCTGCTGCATATGATGCTGTCAGGTCCAATAATCATGCCCAAAACATGTGCTTATCAAAATCTACATTAACATTCAGTACAGCAACAGAATATTTCTTTTATGTAACCATTACATTAATTTTACTAACGTTTTCTTCATGACAGAAATATTGGGACTGCAAAGGCAAAATGTGGACTTAAACAATGGAATAATATAATTACATTTTAGATTGGGTATTATTAAACTCCAGGCCAGACGCTCACACAGATCAGTGTCTCAAGTGGACTGTTGGGCTGTAAAGATGCAATCACCTGGAAATCCAGTCCCAAGTGCCGACCACTGTTGGATTTAAACTGTCAATTTGATTGGTTGGTGGTTTGAGAAGTTAAATTTTGTCAGCCTTACTCATACTGAGAAGTATCTTACTTCCTGCACAGCCCCACTGATTTAAAATAGGATATTTGTATGCAGACATGAGAGAGTAGGGCACTGCATGAAATTATTCGCCTAAAATATGTGACTGTTAATTGTGTGTATAAACATATCCTGGATTAAGTCCTATATATATAATCATAACTCTTTCTGGGTTTGGAACATTCCAATTCATTCTAATAATAAGCTTCAATTATTTGGTGGACTTCAAATAAATTACTTGTCAACTACCAGCTCAATTAATTACAGAACGTATGCAATGAACACTTCAGGTGTAATCATCCAGATCTAATATGTGCTTAGAACTAGGTACTCTGCTTTCTAATAATTTTTAATTAAATAAAACATTTTGTTCTACCTGAAATTGTTTTAAAGTCCTTGTTGACCCAAAACAGTAGCATTATTACATGGCTCAGTCTCCAAACAGAACAAAATTCAGTTCCTGCAGCCTAGCTGGTGACTGCTTTCCATCTCTCTGCTCTAATTGAACCTGGTGTCATTTGGTTTACTACAGAAACTGCTAGCATTTTCTCAAAGGCACCTGAACATTTTCCTTTTGTTATTTCTGGTTCCCACTGATACCCAAAAGGGAAGAGTAGCAAAATTGTCCATGCTGGGGTTCTGCATGACAGGATACAAACAGAATGATACTTGATTAATGATCTACTTACATGTCTGCTTATTTTGCATATTTACAACCTCTTGAGCCTCTTTAAGAAATAATGTTCTTAATAAGTTTTCCCATTTTTATAGAGTTACTTTTTCAAAGAAATTACCTTGCAGTGAAATCACGCTTAAGGAAGAACATTGGCTGCAATCACACAAGCTTGAAGGAGCATGCAGAGAGGGCTGTAACAGTAAAACAATGGAGCTTGTCACCCTTCCCAAGATATTCTCACACACTAAGACAATGCAGATGAAGGGTGCAAAGCCACATTCATTATTACCAAAATATAATATACCAACACGTTACTATCTTGAGCCATCTAAACAAACAGGAAAAGGTGGGTGGGCAGAGAGGAGCACAATTTGCATAGCTGTGCTCCTTAATTTAGAACAGCACTTTGATATGTACATCTTTGGTTTCTGGCACACCAACAAGGGATGCAAGCATACAAAGCACTCTAACATACCTCCAAATGCTTCAGGAAGTTCCTTGCTCTGGATAACTCTTTGCTTTTCATAAAGATTGGTTGCCAACAAATACACTGGTAACCCCCATTCTCAGCAGAGTAATCACTTCCAATCAGGGCAGTGATGGATTGCCTTGTGAAACCTGGCAAAGGAAAATCAAGTCCTGTGCTGACTAATGGAGATAGCGCATGCTCCGTCCCTCTCTGTGTTTCCACCAACTCTCCTACATTAGCCAGCTGTGAGGAACGCAGTACAGATTTGCTTTGACATCACTTCAGTAACTCCTTGTAACGTGCACCACCACTGGACGAAATCCCCAGTGTCTTGTCTCTTCCACACTTGGGCTGCCTACCTGTGCATTAGGGGCAGTACCTCACTGAAGAGCAGCCTTCCCCTGGACAGTATGTGGTTGGAATGGGAGGGCAGGTGTTCAGTCCTGCCGTGGCTGGTGTCTGAATTAGCAGAGGGGAGCTGCACTGGCTTTAGGAAGCTTGTGCCTGGTATTGAACTAAGTGAACTGAGTTAATGCAATGTTCTGCCATTGTCTGGACTTTCCTGCTGTTCAAACAGACAAATTTGCCAAGGTAATTCCTTCCTGCCTGGATTCTTGAGGATCTCACACCCAGGCCCATAGGTAATCTTGTGTCCACTCTTATTCCCTAGTCAAACAAGACTAATACGTCTCTCACTGAAGCATGTCAAACAATGGAACTTTTTCCAGTCAAACCCCTGTTTTTTCACCCCACAGGCAAAAAACCCACACTGTTCTTCTCACAAAGGGAATTCCAGGGTAAAAAAAGGCATGTTGAGAGACCAAAACAGATTTCTCTGCTTCCTGGGTGCCCATCTGGAACAAACTTGTCATACTTATTGTTTTTCCTCAGGGTGGGCAGTGAAACCAGTGGCAGCCATCCAGCTCAGCACTAGTAAAGCAAAGAGCTGGGGACCTCCTGCGCCACAGTTCCCTCCCAAAAGCCAGGTGCCCCAGGGAAGGGTGGGATTAAAGGAAGCTGTGAGGAGGTCAAAAGCAAGAGCAGCCAGAAAATCACAGCTTGTCTTCTCAATAGCAGAGCTTAATCATTTCTACAGCAAGGGCATTTATTCCAGGATATCATTCTAATATAAAATTTCCTACCAGATAACCCTAGCAGATGTCCTGAACTGGGTTTTCCTGACTGACTGCTTTGTGTCAGCATTGGAGGGAACACATAGAAATTCACATCCATGGAGATCTGGGACAGACAAGTCTCAGAGTTAGGGACTGTATTTTCCAAACTGCAAAAATGGACTTAGACGTCCAAGTCCCCCTCAAATCCCTTCCCTGTGTTTTTTGCTCCAGTGATATATCCCTTGATCTATAAGTATTCATCTGGCTTGAACACTTCCAGTACATACCTGGAAAAACACATCTGGGATTCTCCTTTTTGATTTTCCTTTCCTTCCTTTCACCACACTCTGCAGGCATTCCAGTCTGGAAGGAGTGAGCAAGGCTGCATCTGCAACCCAGCCTCAGTGCCTGCCTGAACTTCTGATCCCAAATATTAACAACTAACTTAGGATCCATCTTTTCCCTCCTTTTCTGTTGTCATGTTTGCTCTTTCTCAGTGATTCTTCCTAGATGGGCACAGCAGTCACAACCTGCTTTCAACTCCACTCAGATTCTGCACTGAAAACCCTGCTGCTTTCATTCTCACCCCTGGCCATCTCCAGCATTCTCCCGATTCTCAGTGCCCTGCTTTCTTGCTTTGACAGAAGAACCAGCTCAGGTATGTTGAAGACTTCGAAGAATATGTGTGAAAAGATTCTTTAAATAGCCGTAGATTATTTAGATCAGAAGAGGCAAACAGATGAGATTCAGGGCTTCCTGCTAGCTCAGTGGTGATGGGCTCATGCTTTGTCCTGCATTCCCCTAGCTGCCTGTCACCAGTCTTCCAGCCATTTCCTGGAAAGGAACCAACTGATTGTGTTCCCACTTTGCTATGGCCATAAACAACAACAAACTTGGCTCATGTGGCACCTCTTTGCAACCACTGATGAAGGAAGCTCCATCCTGCCTAGTTCTTTGTGTTTGTGCTGTAAATATCTGAAGACACGCTTTGTGTGAGTGAGGTGTCATGGAGGCTGCGACTTCCCTACTGTTGTTTCTGGCAGTCTCATGCCAACTCTCCATCATTCACTTTGGCAAGCAGGGAGCTTCCAGCATCTGAAAGCCGAAAATAGGAAAGGGCATTTGCAGGGTGGAGATATGGTGTGTGCTTGGCTTTAAAAAGGATCACAAACTTAAGGCAGTGGAGAGCAAAAAGGCATACCAGTATCACCATGGATATGTGACATTAAACAAACCCCTTGTCATGATACACAGCTGACTACTTGCCAAATGGAACAGGATCTTCTTATTATTCATTGTTTTGCCCTGTAAAACCTGCACAGTCACAAGAAAGAAAAATCTCCAGAAATGTACTGTTTTACCTTCCTCACCATCCCAGCCCATAATGGGGCTTCTGGTTCAACAGCAACTCCCAGATGTCCACCTACTTGCACACATTTGAAGACTAAAAGGTGAAATCCTGGTGGGCACCATATTTAATCACTGCTGGAAAGGGAGCTGCAGGATGAGGTCACTCCCTCGAGGTAACTCTGACACTTGTAACACTTCCTGTCCCCCAGGGCTTTGATTCCATCCCTCCTGTCCCACATAGCTGAGGTGTCAGCCTGGTATTTTTCTGGTGTCTTGTATATGCCCGCCAACTGCTGCCTGCCCGTATGGCTTTGCTGAGGACTACAGCAGCCACACAGGGAATTACCCTTGTCTAATCCATCAGGGCACACTTCACTGTGCCCAGGAACCTAACTCTGCTTCCATCTGGAGGGATGATGGAAGCCCCAGATGAGCTGGGGCTAACCCTCCCTTCGGAGCACACTGCAGCCAGGTGAGTTCCTAGCCCACCCAAAAGGGGCCAAGAGGGCTGCCACATGGACAGCATCTTGAAGCATCCCACTTGCCCTCTCCTCTGCCTCCCCAGGGACCTCCTGCATCCTTGTGGAGTGTGTGTAGGAGCAGAAACCCCATCTCAGCCTACATGATGGCTGTGTTGACCTCAAGGCGCACACAATTCCTTGTGTCTGGGGAAGCCATCCTGCATCTCAACTTATGTGACGGCAGCTTTGACCTCAAAAGCGGACCAACACGGTTCCTTGTGTCCAGGAACTGTGTCTTGCCTACTGCTGCCCCCTTTGGTGCGCCCGTGGGCAGCTGAAAGGAGGAAAGTGGAGAGAGGGAGCAAAAAGCCAGGCAAAGGCACTGCTGAAAATGGGCCACCATCCAGAACTTCCCTGCTGCAGGCCAGGCCTCCCAGGCCCTCTGCACTTCCCCGCTGCTTCAACCTGGCCATCCGTCCACAGGGTGCTGGTGGATGTGGAGTAAGAGGCAGGAGCACTAGTTTCGGGGCGATGGTGGCAATGGTGGCTTGGCACACGCGTGTGGCCGTGCCGGGTCGGTACTGCGGGGCTGGGCAGGGGCCACTGACAGGGGATGTGCTCCGCCAGGCTGACAGTCTTTGCAAAGCATGTACCCACCGTGCCCAGTGTGTTCAGGTTTTCTTTGCCATTCCACGAAAAACAATCATAAATAACTCAAATAAACCCACCAACCAGGCCAAGGGCAAGAGCGGGTGGGCATTCACCCTGCGCAGCCCATGGGGCAAATACCAGAGATGGAAAGAAGGGGGGGGGGGGCAGCACCCCCAACTTCCCCTCCTGCATGCAGCGCCCGTGTCTGCGGAAAAAGGCGGATCTCGGATCTCGCCTTCGGGAGACGGGCAGGGCCCCGAGGGCCACCCACGCGTGTCCGGGGGCTCCCGCCGGCAGGGCCGGACACCTGCACGACGGCAGAGCCAGGCTACGGGGAGACGGGACGGACCTCGCCCTGCCCAGGCAGCGTCCCGGAGCGCCCAGCCCCACGCGTGTCCACAGCGCCACTAGCGGTCGGGGCGTGAGGAAGCCCGGCGGTGCCTGGCGAGAACGGACCAGAGGTGGGTGAGGGGCTGTGGGGGTGCTGCCCGCTGAAGAGCCCCGCTTTGTTCTCGGGGGAGCAACCTACGAACACATGTGTGGCCCAGCTGAGAGGAGCGGCGTGCTGGGTGCCTCCCTGAGCCGCCGTGCCCCTTCTCGCGTGTCACTTTGCACGCGTGTGCCCCTGCCTGTGTCTGTGTGCGTGTGCGCGCTGGGTGCTGGGCTTGGGGCTGGGTTTGGTGGGGTTTTTTTCCTTTCCTTTTTTTTTCCCCTCGCTTGCTCCAGGTTTTACTTCTGGTTGCCTGTAAGGGTTTTGCTCCTCCCTTCTGAAATCCTATATTAGCCGTGGCCAAAGCCGTGTAAGAAACACAGCTCATTGTTGGCAAGTGCCGATGAGCCTCGCAGAGGAGTGAAGCGCAGCGCAGCGCCGGGGCTGCGGCAGCGACCACCGCTCCGGGGAGGGAGCCGGGGCCGCCCTCTCTATGCTGGGTGACTTCTGCTAACCGATTTCACCGCCACCTTCGAAGCAAGAGGAGGAAGAAGCCGGGAGGTGAGTGCGGCGTTCTCGTAGCTGATGCTGGGTGTCCCTTTTGTGTGCAACAGGAAAAATGTGACTGTTTAAACACGCGAGGAAAGGTGTTTCCCGGCTGCCCGGCTCTGCCTCCTTATCTGTGCGTAACCGTTTTTTTTTTACCAAAATAATTTGGACTCCATTCCAAAAGTTGCCGGCAGCGGCTAGGTGGGACTTGCCAATTCTTCGCCTTGTTACCCGCAAGTTGGCGAGCGTGCCGCGGAAACCTACCGCCTTCCCCGCCGGAGAGGGGTCTCGGCCGGCTCCTGCCCTCGCGGGGTGGCGGTGGTGGCGGCCCGTGCTAGGGTACGGTATAGCACGATACGGAACGGCACCGCTCCGCGCCGGTGGGTGCTGGACAACTTGGAGCGAGTGGGAAGCCGTGTGTTGCTCGCCGGATTAGCGGAGGGGACCGGCATCTGCTCCCCGTTTATTTTTCCCTTTGTACTGTACGGTAGAGCCGCGGTAGGAGATTTTTTTCTTCCTTTTTTTTTTTTTTTTTTTTTTTTTTTTTTTCCCTCTGTCCCACCGAGAAAGAGAGGACGGCGAGACCGGAGAACTGCTCCTAGAGCCAGGCAGATGCAGCCGGGCCGGGAGAGGGCAGTTGACTGCATGGCTGAATGGCTAGATGGATGTCCGAGGGTGTATTTTCTTAATGTATTCACACGCTAACTTTCCAGGTGGGCGATGGCAGACCACATGATGGCCATGAACCACGGGCGATTCCCGGACGGATCCGGAGGGCTGCACCACCACCCCGCGCACCGGATGAGCATGGGGCAGTTTCCCACCCCCCACCACCACCAGCACCAGGCGCCGCCGCCACCGCAGCAGCAGCACGCCTTCAGCGCCCTAATGGGCGAGCATCTCCACTACGGTGCTGGGAGCCTGAACGCGAGCGGCGGGGGGAGGCACGCCGTGGGGCCGGGCAGCGTGAGCGGAGGGCACCCGGCTGGCAGCCTGGCTCCCGCCGCCCGCTTCGGCGGCTCCCAGTTCCTGGCCCCCCCCGTCGCCAGCCCGGGAGGGCAGCTGAGTGCCAGCATGCAGCTCCAGAAGCTGAACAACCAGTACTTCAGCCACCACCCTTACCCCCACAGCCACTACATGCCGGACTTGCACCCCGGCAGCCACCAGCTGAACGGCAGCAGCCAGCAGCATTTCAGGGACTGCAACCCCAAGCACGGCGGCGGCGGGAGCAGCGGGAGCGGGCTACCGCCTGCCGTCCCCCACGTCCCCGCAGCAATGCTGCCGCCCAATGTCATAGACACTGACTTCATCGACGAGGAGGTCCTCATGTCCTTAGTCATCGAAATGGGGCTGGATCGCATCAAGGAGCTTCCCGAGCTGTGGTTGGGACAGAACGAATTCGACTTCATGACAGACTTCGTTTGCAAACAGCAGCCCAGCAGGGTGAGCTGCTGATTCATTTAAAACAAACAAAGGACTTTCTATCGGTGCGAATGAAAACATTCCCCTAGACACGGTGTCTCACTTTTCGGGGCTTGAAAAGGTGAGAATCTGGAAAGCAAGAGTCAACTATGCGCTTGTATAAATTCCCTTTTTTTTTTTTTTTAATTGCTGCCACTTTTTTTTTTTTTGTAGCTTTGACATTCACATCCCCTCCCATAGCCATAATTTCTAGCTGTTACCTTTTTATATTGGTTGCCCCCCCTTCCCCTCCTTGTTCTCTTAATTTCCTTGCAGTAACATGCCCATAATTCCCACAGTGCTGAACCGTTAGACATTAATCTTGGCAAATTGCTTAATCTGGTGGATTTTGTAAACGATGATTTCCAACAACTTGAACCACATTCAAATTCTGAGTGAACAGGGACAAAAAAAACCCTGCATTAGTTGGTTGCATGAACTTTGAAGGGCAGATCCTACTGCACAAATGCTGCCATCTTGCTTAATTCTTAACTATGCATTGCAGTGCAGACCAATAATTTATTTTATCTTTTTTTCCAATATGCTAAACTGGAAGCTTAACAGATGTGGGCCAAACCTTTCCAGATCAGGACAAGTAATACTATTACTTAAAAAGTCTACTACCATTCCCCCTCCCCCATATATGTACAGACAATAATATGGTGTGGATGGAATGTTGACTAGTGGCAAACATTTCACAGATTTTTTTTTTTAATTATTATTATTTTGTTTCCGTCTTCAGCGTTTTGACACTGTGCTAATATAGTTTATTCAGTACATGAAAAGATACTACTGTGTTGAAAGCTTTCAGGAAATTTTGACAGTATTTTTGTACAAAACATTTTTTTGAGAAAATATTGTTAATTTATTCTATTTTAATTTGCCAATGTCAATAAAAAGTTAAGAAATGCTTTAGTTTTTCTAGAAGTCATTTACCAGTATTTTTCTTCAAAACTCTTCCCCGCTGCCCCTGGTGAGTAGAACATCTATCTGTACAACCATGTTAGTGTGCAAAAAGACATTCCAAAATAGAAGGTACACTACACCCATATATATGTCATGGTGAACTTGGTAGGTGAGTGGGATTTAAACATACAGCATAAAGCCTCATACGTAACGTTGTAATATGCCTGTCAGTGTGGTTTTATGAAAAATAAAGTTGCCAAGGCGCAACTTTTTTGTGACTTGCCAACATACTTGCTTTAAATGTAGTTGTCCAGAGTTATGATGCATAAAGTATTTATTATATTTATCTATTAAACTTGTAATTTTATAAATCTGCTTTCATTTATATAGTAGACTTTGTTCTTTTGTATATTTGTTCTCACCTGGAAGAGCTATGTAAACAGATCAAGTTCTGTACAAGTACCTGTAACTTGGGAAGAGAGGGTGGGGGTGTCGTCCTGTCCCTCTTGCCTTGCAGGGCTAAAACAGGAGATTGCTGCATCAATCCAGCTCTGCATCACACCAGAACCAATTGTGTTTAATTTCCAGTGACCTGGGAGAAGGAGAATATATCGTAAAAGTATTCCACCGTGGGACATCTCTGACCCCTCTCTCCCAGAACTTGGGACCAACTGAAGCCACCGATACAAATCCATACGGGTCTACTTTAAATATTTGGGAGAAAAATGCCCATTATCATAAGGCGGTTGACATCTTGCTCCTTTAGTGCCAATGGTTACAGCCTTCTGCCCCCCCCCCCCCGGCCTTTGGTAAAGCTCCTGTACAAGTTATTACTTAAGTGAGGACTGTGGGATCAGGACCCTAATAATACATGTAATCCCATTTAGCCTTGCTTCCCAGGTTCAATACAGGGGTGATAACACCGTGCTTTCTTTCTGCTTACTTTTTCAGCCACATCTTCTGATTTATTAGTAAGAAAGCCAGCATGGTGGATGTAGTTAAATTTTAAGCCTGGGAATGTAAATAGGGGAGGATATTGCCACACAATGGGAGTGTAAATAGCAGTGTTTTGAGTCAAGCTGGGAAATCAAACTGATGACTATTGCTAAAATTGTCCCAGCTGGTGAGAAAAGTGATACTTGGCCTTCTTTGCCTTGCAGACACAAAGCAGCTAATATGTTTTATGAATGTAAGTAAATAAATGCATGCTTGTATCAAAGTCTTAGCAAAAGTAGACAGAAGGAAGTGCTTCCACACCTGGGAAAATCTTATGACAAGATGTTCTCTGCAGGCAGTAACAGCCTGTTCTTAGACAACTCTCAGCACCCAAGAATTTGAAAAAGTCAACCTGATTTCAGCCAGGGATTGCTGACGTTTTTGTGACAGTAAATTTAACATCGAATGTCAGTGAATCATAACTTACCGACTCGCCAATAACAAAGGAGTGATTAGAAGAATACAGCTGTAGCCATTCCCCAACTTGCCACTACAAAAATACTTTTCCCACTTTATGTCTGTTTGATCTGCATGCGTTGCATTGCCCTCTTCTGCTGGAGTTTGGGAGGGTGAATTTTCTGATTCTAATCAACTTCTTATAAAACAAACTACCAAATTATGTGCATACCAAATTGCAGAGATGTTTAAAGCCTGTAGGATCTCCTAAACCAGAAGGGAATGTTCTCACTTTAATGCTAAGCAATTTTGCTTCATACAGTTGGTTAAACAACAGATTCTTCACAATTGAGACATCACTACTTAAGACAGTCAACATTAAATCCGTCCACTTAAGGTTTTCCAAGAACAAGCAGTTTCACTTGTGCACCGATAGAGTCTATTTGCTTATGACTCCTTGTAGAACTCCTGAGAGCTGCTGCCTCTGAACAGCAGCAGCTCCTGAAGGCACTGGCATTGGGCAAGGCATCAGCAAGGAGTTTTAAGATGTCTTAAAAGTAGACTCAGGGGAAATTTGCAAAACAATCATATTGCCTACTTTGTCCCTTTATTTCTCATTTTAGATCCCAGTGGATAGTACAACAAATTTGTGTGTCCATAGTATCATCCCCCAAGCAATACTGGGGTCCTGACCTGCATGTTCCCAATGTGCACCTCTTGGCAGCGCTCCCACTGGCTCCCACGGCTGAAGCTGTAACAGGCCTTTACGTAGATCCTCTCTCGCCCACACTGTTTAGAAATACGCCAAAGTAATTTACCATTGGAACTCAATGATTAGTGAAACACGCAGTGACCCACTTTTCCAGCTACGGCCAGATCCTTGCAAAGGATGTTGTCTTGTGTCTTGTTAAATTGCATTCAGGAAACTTAACCTCTGTGCTTTGGCTGGCTTTCAAAAACTTCCAACATGGTACATGAGATCTGCTCCCCTGTAAGCCATGGTCATAAATAGACGCGGCACTTTATTTGGAAGGGAGATCAGCTTTAAACCCTCTCGACACCCTAGACATGCTCAGTGGAAAATTAGGTGCCGATTAACGCAGTCCTATGCCTTCTGCAACGGGTGGCGCTGGGGCTGGGGGCTGTAGGTGGGCAGCTGCCTCCTCATCGACGGGGCGCCGCTGCTGCACGCCGGGCCTGCAGCGCTGCGGGACCCCCGGAGTGGTGTGAGCGGCGCGGCCCGGCCCGGCTCAGAGCGGCTGCTGCTGCCACCTGCGCTGCGCGGCCGGCGGCACCACGGCGCCCCCGTGTGGTCGGCCTCCCTCCCTGCCACCGCCCACCCCTTGGCGCTGTTGGGCTCCGCGCAGCCGCGGCCCAGTGCTGCGGGCGAAGGGGCCAAAGCGAGCGGGACTCCCCTCTGTAAGCGGAGGGTCTCGTCTCCGCCGCGGCGTGGGACTGTGCGTTCACCCGGCCGGACAGTGAGGAAAGGCGCAGCCCTGCGCCGCCAGGAGAGCCGGTGGCAGTCGACTCTCTGCCCAGCAGGCAGCCGCACTGCATGGCATGGCAAGGCGGCCAGAGGAGGTGCGGGGCCCCCTTAATTTCTCGGCGTGGGTTTAGAGAAGAAGCAAATAAACGGTGTGAAAACATGCCTGTGTCAGGTTTTATTTTTTTATCTTTGAAAAAAGAAAAAAAAAAGGTACACAAACGAGCATTATCCCATGCTTATCCTGTCTTCCTACAGGGGTTGGAGAAGTCTGGATTTGCAGAGTTCCTTTCGGCTTTTTGTTTTTCTTTTTTTTTTTTACTTTATTTATTTTGGTTGTTTTTCCTGTTTTCCCCAAGGTGATGTTTTTTGGCACTTGGCCAAAAGCTATGGCACGCGTCTGTGAAGCTACTGATAATGCTTCTTCAGGGCATAGGAAGCTTCCGCATCAATCTCTTGCTAAAGGAGTCATCCTAATCCTGTCCTGTTCCCCCTACCTGCTGCCTCTACTCCCTCATGGCTGTGCAGCACAGCAAGCCTTAAGATGTGAGTTGGTACCCAAGGGGCTAATACCCCCTCAGCAAAATCAGGGTGGGCATGCAGTCCAAGGGGAGGAAAATGAAGTCAGAAAAGCAGTTCTTGTCACTGACCCTACCACTGTTCTTTTTGAAGCCCTCATATCCTCCAAAATACTTGCTGTAGGGCTACTGCAAGCAGGAATAAGAAATACAAATGTTACAGACCTGGACTACACACACTTCACCTTCACCTGGTCTATTTCTGTACCATCACTCATAGGGATAGCATTGTGATCAAGGACTGAGTAACATTGACAGGAGCTGTTTAAATGATAAGATAAAGTATTTTTTAAATAGGCAAATATATTTGTCAGATAACACTGCATGTGCAATAAAGCCAAGATGAGGAATCAAAGGAATTTGGAACCCAAGGCAGCAGCTTTTTCTCAGGGTTTCATGTATTCAAAGTGCATCATTTTGTCAGCACAGAGGAGGTGTTTTACATAGTTTATGAAAATATACACATTTCAATATGGTGCCACTATTACTATTGTGCTCACACACAAGGTAAAGCTGAGTCTCAGTAATGGCAACAATAACGAGATACACCAAATGACTGAGCAGATGAACCACTGTTACAGTAGGTTCTCTGTTATTCTCTTTGACTTATTTTAGAAAGAAATCTGCAACACCAGGTTTTTAATAGAGATGGATCAGGTATTGCAGTCCCTCTCCATCTGCTGTGCCCTTCCCCCTCTTAAAAAATTACAGAGGGGTCATTTGATCACAAGCGTGAAAGAGATTTTGAAGACATATTTACTTCATTAAGCATAAGCAGAAGATTTTCCAGTTTATCAGGCTTCATAAAATGCTGGCCAATTTTCTCACCTTTTTCTTTCACTGGGCCATTTTGTTTTCTCTGTGTATCGGTGTGTTCATTTGACAGTATATTCCCTAATTTATCAGCAATAAAGTAAAATAAAAGACACCTTCAGAATTATGAGGCTCCTTAAAACTGTGGCTGAAGTTACTGGTGTGAGTACACAGCATTTCTTAAGCTCAAAAGCTAATAATCTGGTAGCTGCTTGCTCTAGTAAGATACTGAAGGCAACCTACTTATGTCCAGCTTTGATCGAAAGCCTTCTAACAATCGTACCATGAGTTTTCTGCTGCAATGTGTTTTGCTCACACTAGTGCACCTCACAGGAGAGGGTGACACTTCTGAAAGTATATAAAATGTCTTACCTGCTGCTATTCAAACAGGGGTGACACAGAGAATTTCAGATTCCATTTTCTCTCTATGCCGGGATAAGTACTTAAAGGCTTGTTACTCAAAATATTTTGTTTTCTTCCAGCTGCATTATTTGATGTAATAATTGGTATCTCTGTCTACAATCCTTGCATAGTTCTATGTCCTCCATCAACTTTGTATGAAGTAAAGAAGTAAAGAATGGATACTTGGGATTTTCCAGTCATAGGAAGTGACACCAAGCCTCTGCATGGGTCTGTTTGTATAGCATCTAGCCATTTCTATTTTGTTTATAGGATTATAAGGGTTATATTTTGGGTTGCTACTGGGTTGCTTATCTGCAGGCTGCACTAAGGCTGGTGTGTGATCTGACAAGGAGATCATAGAATCATAGAATTATGAAGGGCAAAGTTTGAACACGGGTACAAAGATGAATATAAAATCTTTCTAGGTAGTAGGCAGAAAAAAAAACAACTTAGTTATGACCATCACAGAGAAAGTTTTAGGGGATAGGTCTGAAAACCAGCCAGCCCTAACCCACTAGCTATAAACAGGTGCTTGTCTATGCAGCAATGGGGACAGCTTGGTTTTGGTTGTCCTATCTGATGGGGCACAACATTGTACACTGGAGAAGTGTTGAATTTGAGGAAACGTGAGGTGTTTGTTAGTCTTCTCCTCAGACCATTATTTACAGCATAAACTTGAATTTGCTCTGCCAGATGTAAGTGAGCAAAGCAGCCTGCATGCTGTCTGCTCTGCTGTTGAGGATGGACCTTGCTCCTTGAAGACGAGTAGGGAGCAGTCCCATTCCCAGTCAGCCACCACGCTGGAAAAACTGTTGTAGCCAGAAGATGGACTTGAATTCTGTGCTCAGTCCTGCTCTAAAAAACACCTTCTCTCTTTTTAAATCCCTTGTAATCCAGTATCTCAGCCTCATCTGGTGGGATTCTCTATCAGCGGTCAGGAAGCACCACAGGTCCCATGCATTCCCATGTCCTCACTTCAGTTTACTCAGGCCACAACAATGGTTTCAATGAATTGAAAGCACCTGGGGCAGCAGCAGTGAGCTTCCTTTGGGATGCACAGTCAGCCTGAGCAGTGGGTTATTGCAGCTGTGGGATGGTAGGGGAGTGCAACAGTCAGCCTGTCACACGTCACCTTGTGTGTGATTTTGCCGTGTAAGGACAACAGGAACTTCTGATGGGTGTCTCATCCCATCCACGGCTTTGCAGACAGGAACCTGCTGCCGGGCAGCCCACCGACCCATCACAGGGCTTCTTTCCCTTATGCCTTAGCTTTTGCCTTTTGCGACAGGGTCTTCTTGCCTGACCATTTAATCAAGCCATTTACATGAAAGAGAGATGCACAGATAATCACACAGATTTTTGAAAGGAGCTGTTTGAATTGTTCATACTTCATACACGTTGATACAATTGTTGCTTACTCCAATTCATATTTTATGTATTGAAACCAAGCAGGAGTCATTTAACATGATAGATACAACCACGCTATAGGAGTGGGTGCAGAAAGGTTGCAGTATTCAGAGCTTATCCACTAGGTGTAGCTGAAACCCTGCGTTTCTCATTGATTAAAGACTTTAAAAGAGCAGATTTATTGTATGCGTTTTAACTGAATGAATGTAGTCAGAGTGAATAGTGATGGATGCTTATGGAATGGAGCCTTTTCCTAATGCAAGAATGACACCTCAGCAATTCTACAATCCCATCACAAAAATCAGGTTACTATAGAATCATAGAATCATAGAATCATTAGGGTTGGAAAGGACCTTAGGATCATCTAGTTCCAACCCCCCTGCCGTGGGCAGGGACACCTTGCGCTAAACCATATCACCTAAGGCCTCGTCCAACCTGGTCTTGAACACTGCCAGGGATGGAGCATTCACAACCTCCCTGGGCAACCTATTCCAGTGCCTCACCACCCTAACAGGAAAGAATTTCCTCTTATATCCAACCTAAACTTCCCCTGTTTAAGTTTGAACCCGTTACCCCTTGTCCTGTCACTACAGTCTCTAATGAAGAGTCCCTCTCCAGCATCCCTATAGGGCCCCTTCAGATACTGGAAGGCTGCTATGAGATCAAAAGGAGCATGACCAGCAGGTCGAAGGAGGTGATCCTGCCCCTCTACTCTGCTCTTGTGAGACCTCACCCGGAGTATTGTGTACAGTTCTGGTGTCCTCAACATAAAAAGGACATGGAACTGTTGGAACAAGTCCAGAGGAGGGCCACGAGGATGATCAGGGGACTGGAGCACCTCCCGTATGAAGACAGGCTGAGGAAGTTGGGGCTGTTCAGCCTGGAGAAGAGAAGGCTGCACAAGGACTGCGGTTCCAGTAGTCCAGACCTTCTAGTCCAGGACTCTTTTTGACATGGTTCATCTTATATGTAAATATTATAAGCAGTGAAGTCCTCTACTACAGGACTGTGTGTTTTTCCCCCAGGCTTTATTACCAAGTTCTGTGTTTAAAAGAGGATGTTGACTCCACAGAAACCATTGAAGCAGGACACTTCTGAATTCCAAAGCTGAACTCTTAGCTAGTATTTTGGCCTAAGGAAGAAAAGGAGAACATTTTGCTTCTTTGCCTCTCCTTCAGATCTCTCTAGCTCTTTCTGTACATAACAGCTTTGTCCTGAGTTGTATCCTTACGACTTTGATTGAAGATAAGGCAAAAAAAAGAAAAGACGTGGTGCATAAGCCAGGTTCAGGAGGTTCATTCTCCTCATTCTCCTTTTTTTTTTTTTTTTTATGGTTAGCTTTCAGTAATTTTCATTTATGAACTGTGAAGATTAACAGGAATTAAGATTATTATTTACCTGTGATTTTTCCAGGTAATATTCATCAAAAAAATTGAGATAAGTGATAACTCTGGGTTTAGTTCTGACCTAGGTAACTGCTTAGCTGTTGGTGTCCAAGTCAAAAATCAGGGCCTGACTGGTGGCTTATCCAGTACAGCCATACCCTTGGGATCCCTTTTGGAGTGTAGGCAGTAGGTTATGTTAAAACTACATTGCATATTCTAAGTCTAACACAGTTATTTCAGTTTCACCCCACTAGTGTCAGTGTGCCTAAAAGTGCCCTGAGCACATTATTCACTTTAGGAGGACAATACATTTCTTGGCCAGAATACACCACAGAGGTCTAAATCAGTCTCAGATCTTTTAAGTCCTTCTTGAGATTCTGCAGTGATGTTTCTGGAGTTTGACCAAGTTAAAGCATTGCATAAGCACAGCACTGTAGGTGCAGATATTAACCATCCTCTGTAACTCCAACAACTTGTGTTACGATGATAATTTCAGATTGGATTAAGTCAGGATTCACAATCACTATGATGACAAAGAGCATATCTGAGATCCTTATTAACTTAATTCAAGTATAATATCACATATTTAAGTATAACCTTAGAGTGGTGTTTGGGTCAGGAATGGATTAAAGTATTTTCTGATCCGTATTTTCCTCTGACATTAGCTTACTTACTGTTAAAACCATTCTTACAATTATTTAGTGTGACCTTCTGATTACTATTTTCCTCCATGTAAGGTGAAATGACTTGAAAATTTCTTTTTTCTTAGTTCTGGGTTTTGGAAGGGTTCATTTTTTTTTTTATCACCCTGGTAGCAGGTGGCCTTTAACTACTGAAAAGGAAAGTAGATGGAAATCTGACTAACATTTTCCTTGGTTTTCCTTTTCCTCTCTCACAAAAATGAACAGCTCCAAACTGCTTTTGGTTTGTGGCTTTTGCCAGCCTCTTGCATTGAGAGGAAATTGCATGTTACTTTTTAAGGAAGCTTAAATAAATGCATGTTTCACTTTCATGTGTGTCACATCTTAGCGGTATAGACACTTCTGTTTTTCTGGTTATTCTCAGTGAACAGTGAATAAATAGATGTGTGTAATATTTAATATCCCAACCAATTCAGGTTGCCAGTAAAGTATCCACTGTTATCAGGGGTTTCATACTTTCCTTTAGAAAGGCAAGTTACCAGCTTATACTTGTTTGCTCCAGCAGTTACCATGTTCATGATTCCTTAGCATTTGTTGCCTGAGATGAATGATCATGCTGAAATGTTGAATTTCTCTCTTCTTCCACTTTTTATGAAGGTTACCTGGAAGATTGATGACCTGTGGGCATCCTTGGCACCTGACAGCCTAGGAAGAAACAGGATGACAGAACAAGACTTTGAAATTGATAAAGCCTCACAAGGATCCAGCTAGTCAAATGCTAGTTGGTGACATAAAAAGCAAGAAAAGACAGAACAAGCCAGACTTAAAGGAATTGTATCTTCTCTTTGTTTGCTGTTGGCTGAAACGTAGGAGGTTTCTGGAGGACTTATTTGCTGGTGTACCCTCCAATAGCTTTTGCTTTTTGTGACTGGCAAAGAAGTGAGAAAGAATAGAACTATAGAACTAAAGATGTATTTTATTTTTGCCATTTTCTGGTTGGTGAAACAACCCACAATCTTACGAATAGTCACTCTTCTTCCTGCCTGCTCTGCTAGCTAATCTCCTAGTGAGAAATGATTATGACACAGAAGCTAACACCAAAGAACCTGGAGGTGCAACCTGAGATCAGGAGCCTGCTGTGCCAGGGGAGTACAATCACGCAAACTTGGCATGCATCAGCCATTGGCTGATGATGATTTCAGAGTATCTGAGTGAACTAGAATTGTTCTCTATGCTTCCAAGGGGGGGCAAAAGAAAGGTAGCTCTTGGGGACTTACCCACTGACCTTCTTACAAGACAGGGAACACAGGTGGGAGACCAGATGATGAGAAAAAGAGAAGGTAAACTGAGAAAACGTAATATTTATTAGTCATTAGAATATCAATATGACAGTCCCAGAATTTTATTTACATTGTCCTGTGTGGGTTGTGACAGTCACAACCCATGAGATAGCTCACAGATCTCACAGATGTCTTACAAATTAAATGAAAATCAAAATTTGAATTTACCACAGTCATGTGAAGTACATGTGAAGTTCCTTTGTATAGGGAGAATTATTTTATATTCACTAACATTTAGGCCCTTCTGTCCTAAAATTTACCTAACTTAGGCCTCCTTTGTGCAAAGCAGCGCAGTTTTTAGACCATCCTTGTTCAAGCTGACTAGAAAAGTCTTACGAACTTCACAACAAATCAAAACCCTTTGCCGAAAGTGAAGGCACGTAAAGCGCATAAAGACACTGAACATTTTTGTGAGGTGGCCCTTCCCTTCAACCTAAACATGCAGCTCTGGTCCTCATGTATCAAGCAAGCACGGCACAATTAAAGTAGAAGAGAAACTGAGCACATCTTGTTTCCATCTGCATGACCTTGGGCAAGCCATTATTTATTGTGTGTTAACATGTAACACTTTATGTCCCAGTTTACTCTTTCAAATAATGACTACAAGGTGCTTTTTGCAGTTCATTGCTGCTTGATGTTGAACTTGCTTAATAGATTATATTAGATCCTTGCATGCAAGGTGCTACACAACTGGAAATCACTGCCACAGAAGTTTGTTCCTGTGTCTTCCATTCTAAGAGTTTGATTTAAATATTTTAACCTTAGATAACCACGATTTATAGTAAAATACATTTTGGGCTCAGAAAACAGAACTAATAGACAAGGGGGGGGGGATAATAGGGAAAACAGAAACTAGTGATGTGTCTTGCAATGCTATCGGAACACAGACAGTACTACAGATTGGCTGATGAAGACTTGAGAGTATCTGAGTGAACTAGAATTGTTCTCTGTGCTTCCAAGGGGGTGCTAAATAGTTGATTTCTTCCTGGTTCTGCAATTTCCCATACTCCAACAGGTTTGGGAGTCTCCAAATTCCATAACGGCTCTGAGGCTATGAGAAGCACTTGAGAAGCATTAACCCATCCTCTCTTTTAGAGTGCCGTTAGAGGAAAAACACTTTTAAACTTTGCCATAGTTGTAGTAGAGTTTTGGAGACACATCTGAAGATACCCAAGTATTTTGCATATACATGTCTGTCCTATTTGAGTCCAGGATCTAAATTAGAGACCAACTTGCCTTTCACAATAAATATGACTTGTACAGGCTTTTGATGTATACAAAATGAGGATTTGCTATATTCTAACAAATTGGTGACTTTGGTGGTATCTCTCCTGTTTGTCTTCCTGCGTAGTAAAATACAAAAGTCATTCTCACCTGATATTTTCTTTATTCATCCTTTCATCTCTTGGGTTTTACTCTTCACTTATCTGGTCCCCCAAATGTTGTTATGCTTAATAAGATGATTCTACCAAGACAGCCAGAAAACCTTCATAAAAAATTAATTAACACTGTTTCACAGTTTTGATCTGTTAATACCAATATACCTTTTGCATCCTTTTTCATTTCCCATGCAGTCATTCTCTTTCCATGCATGTCTTAAAATAGGTCATTCGTGTTTACCTCAGCAGCAGTTTTAGACATCACACAGTAGTGCTGCCAGCTCTGCAGATCACCCCGTGGTTCCTTCTGAACTAACAGTTCATCAGCCACCCTGTCATTGTCCTGTAAAACAAGATTCTCATTGGGACTTCTTTCACCATCACTGTCTCTATTATTTCCCCCCTTCTTCCTACAGGTCTTTATCTTTCACCACAAACGTTCCCCATATTTCCAGGCACTCTTTAGGTGTTATATCAATCTGTGTCATTCCCACTGTGTCAGTCTCTATTCTTCCCTTCTCTGTAGTTTCAGACAGGTTACCCAGAACCTCAGTGTTGCTCAGCCCCATCACCCCACTCAGCTTACTTAAGATTGTCAGCAGACTTTGGACCTTGTCCTTTCCAGAGGAAGATGTTTGTCTTGAATTACAAGATGCTTTACTGCCCATGGTACAGCCTGTACGGCTGAGAGAGCTAGGTTCAATGTCTAATTTGCTTCATTCTCTGTGGTGCTCACCAGCAGGTGCTGCTTGGGAAATCAGTGGCTGTTCCACACATGGAGCAGCTGCAGGACTGAGCCTCTTTAATGAGTATTTTCCATTTCTAATTTTTACAAGTCAGTTCTAGCAGCAATCTAAAAAAAAAAAATAACTTTGCTTATTGATAATTAAATTGATGTAAGTGAACATTGCTAGCAAATGGAAGGGGCTAGAAAAGGGAAAGAGAGGCAAAGAGCTACCTCATACAAAGCAAGTCCATTTACAGTATCTCACTCAAATGGATAATTTCTTCTCTACAACTCACCCTTGTCCAATGTACCATTGGCATTTAAAAGACTTCTAAATTGCATCTGATATGTGATTTACAGTACAATCACATCTGAATTGGGCCTAGAAGTTTCCCTTGGCAGGTTTACAAAATGCCCAGGATTGATGGTTGACTTGGCCCAACTCTGTTCCCACACAGTCTATTGAAGATAGAAGATTGTTTGTAGCTAGAAGAGCATCATTTCAAAGTTTAATTAGATTAAAAATAGACTGTTTCAGGATTCAGTATCTTTTTGAAGTTTCATGCTAGATTTTATGTTAGCTTATCATGGTGTAAATCAGCAAACTTCATTGCAGTAACAGAATAACTGGCAACAGCTATTACAGCTCCTTTACTTCCCAATGAATTACCTGTATAGACTGGAGAAGAGCTGTTTCCAAACTGCAGAGCTGCACTGAGGTGTGACTGCATGCCTCACCTGAGGGATTCCTTTACTTCATGTGTGATTTTTCAAGTGAAGCTATTCTCCATTATGCCAAATTCTTCAAGTAGCACATAGCATAATGTTTCACGGACAGTCTATCTCTTGGGAAAGCTGAAGTGGTGGAAATTGCCTGGAGAAAATTGAAACCTTGATAATTGATTTTGCTTGCTCTTAAAGTTTCTAAAGACTTGAATCTTTCCAAGAATAAATCAAAAACTCTTCAGTAGCAAACCGTGGGGAATTCCTCCAGATTCTTAAGAGTGATTTCCTTGCTAAAATTCAGAAATTATATTCTTACTGATGTAGATTAAGAATTAAATTATTTGCTTAAAATAGTTAAGGCTTTTGCCTATTGGGATTTTCTGTATCATCTAATTTGGCTGCGTTATTAACTGCCATTGTTAGCCAGGATCTTTGAGCTGTGGAATTAAAAAAAGCTTGGCAAACTTTAGGTATATGATAAACCCCTCAGGCCATAATATCTTATTAGAAGGCAAATTATAACCTCCCAACCTTTTTGAGATTGATTTGGAGCTAAGAAACCTGAAGAAAATTGATACAGTGTGGAACACCTGCTTTGTGAATGCAAATAAATGCAAATACTTTATTTCCCTCACTTTTTTTTTTTTTTTAATCATTGATACAGGACTAAGCAAGAGAGAAATAATTCCCAAGAGGTTACCATGCAAAATGTCTGATTGGTCCAGGTGTTTATGACATTCTATAGAAGTAAATTAAGCCCAGGGGAGAACGGTCTTGACCGACTTTGCACTGGGACCTCATAGGACTCCCCTAACACCAGCTAAGTTGTAGCAACCCACAGCAGAGACTCAGTCTGTGCCAGATTCAGCAAGCTTCTGACTTCTAGACTGCTGCTCACACATCACCCCATGCTTCTGTGTCTCAAGACCTTGATGAGGGCTCTTTCTAAAGTCTGTTTTATGATACAGATTCCTAAATTCTTCAAAAGCATTGTATTTTCATTATATACCTTAAATGACTGTTACTATATATTGACAATATGTAAGTCTATTATGGTACATATTTAAACAGAATGGATCAATTTTGTTTCCAACATAATTGACTGAAATAGTGGTATTACAGGAATTGGCCCTGCCCAGGTACAATATCATTTGAAAGACTTGTGTCTTTCCAAAAATAAATGAAAAACTGTTCATCAGGAGAGCTTTGAAGAACTCCTCCAGGTACTTAGTGGGGTTTTTATGCTAGAATCCAAAAATTATGCTCTCACAGATATGGATCTGGCGTGGAGGTGTCAGACCATGGCAAATGCTCTGACCACACCACCCAAGTCTTGGAAGGCAGATGCAGGGACTGTGAGAATGAAGACCTTAGATCCGCTGTAGGAAAGGTGGTTCGAGACCATCTGAATGTGCACAACTCCATGGGTCCTGATGAAATCCATCTGCGGGTCCTGAAGGAGCTGGCAAATGAAGTTGCTAAGCTGCTGTCCATCATATTTGAAAAATCATGGCAGTCAGGTGAAGTTCCTGATGACTGGAAAAAGGGAAATATAACCCCCATTTTCAAGAAGGGGAAAATGGATGACCCGGGGAATTACAGACCAGTCAGTCTCACCTCTGTGCCTGGCAAAATCTTGGAGCAGATTCTCCTGGAAGGCATGCTAAGGCACATGAAAAACAACAAGGTGCTTGGTGACAGCCAGCATGGCTTCACTAAGGGGAAGTCCTGCCTGACCAATTTGGTGGCCTTCTATGATGGGGCTACAGAACTGATGGACAGGGGTAGAGCAGTTGATGTCATCTACCTGGACTTGTGCAAAGCATTCGACACCTCCCACACGACATCCTTGTCTCTAAATTGGAGAGACACCAATTTGATAGGTGGACCACTCGGTGCATAAAGAACTGGCTGGATGGCCGCACACAAAGAGTTGTGGTCAATGGCTCAATGTCCGGCTGGAGACATTGGGACGAGTGGTGTCCCTCAGGGATCGGTGTTGGGACCGGTCTTGTTCAACGTCTTTGTTGGTGACATGGACAGTGGGATTGAGTGCGCCCTCAGCAAGTTTGCTGATGACACCAAGCTGTGTGGTTCGGTTGATACCCTGGAGGGAAGGAATGCCATCCAGAGGGACCTTGACACACTTGTGAGGTGGGCTGATGCCAACCCTATGAAGTTTAACCATGCCAAGTGCAAGGTCCTACACCTGGGTCGGAGCAATCCCAGGCACAGCTACAGGTTGGGCAGAGAAGAGATTCAGAGCAGCCCTGTGGAGAAGGACTTGGAGGTGTTGGTCGATGAGAAAATGAACATGAGATGGCTTCAGTGTGCGCTTGCAGCCCAGAAAGCCAACCGTATCCTGGGCTGCATCAAAAGGAGTGTGACCAGCAGGTCGAAGGAGGTGATCCTGCCCCTTTACTCTGCTCTTGTGAGACCTTACCTGGAGTATTGTGTGCAGTTCTGGTGTCCTCAACATAAGGACATGGAACTGTTGGAACAAGTCCAAAGAAGGACCACAAGGATGATCAGGGGACTGGAGCACCTCCCGTATGAAGACAGGCTGAGGAAGTTGGGGCTGTTCAGCCTGGAGAAGAGAAGGCTGCGTGGAGACCTCATAGCAGCCTTCCAGTGTCTGAAGGGGGCCTATAAGAATGCTGGGGAGGGACTCTTCATTAGGGACTGTAGTGATAGAACAAGGGGTAATGGGTTAAAACTTAAACAGGGTAAGTTTAGGCTGGATGTAAGGAGGAAATTCTTTCCAGTTAGGGTGGTGAGGCACTGGAATGGGTTGCTCAAGGAAGCTGTGAATGCTCCATCCCTGTTGGTGTTCTGGCCAGGTTGGTCAGAGCTTTGGGTGGCATGGTTTAGTGTGAGGTGATCCTGCCCTTGGCAGGGAGCTTGGAACTTGATGATCTTTGGGTCCTTTCCAACCCTAACTATTCTATGATTCTATGAATTCTATGATTTCACTGAAGTTTGCATCTCCCTGTATGACAGAACCAGGAATGCTTGTCTCCAGATTTTCTTGTGCTGCTGGCAAACAGGGTCTCATGGAACAGAGCAGCTACAATTTGCAGGGGGTGCAGATGGCTCTTTTCTGGCAAGTGCAAAAGGCAGGAGACCCTCCCCAGCCTCTTCTTCTGTTAAGAGACTGGCCTGAAGACCAAATCAGTCAGTAGGGCTTCCAGGGGATATTAGGGCTTCTGCAGAAACTTAGCTGGTTTTTAGGTGGAAGAAGAATTAAGGCTTGCCATTGCTGGTGGTGAAAAAGAAACCCTCAAAACCCTTAAAAATGGTTTTAACCAACACAGTACTGCCTTCTGACAAAGTCTACATTTTTAAAGCCTTTCAGCATCTGCAAGAGAGACTCTGAACTTGAAGCACTGGTCACTCACCTAAACCTTCCTATGTCATGCAAAAGGAATACGCAACCCCCCAAAAAGTAATTTTTTCAATGCCAATGACATTAGTACTGGAAAGAGGGAGAGAGCATCAGCAGGTGAGAGCTGAATGTTGCAGTTCAGGAAAATGGCCTGGGGAAAGGAAGGAAAAACAGGGCAGAAAAAGATAGGAAGAAAATTCAAATGCTTCAGCAGCATTGATTTAATGATTAACTTGTCTGTTTGATAAGGCTGAATGCATTGACTATCATATAGAGCAAATTGTAAATATAGGTAGAAAATTACTTATTAGCTTTTTTCCCCTGGATAGTCTCTATCTTCAGTATATTTATGCTGCTGATGATTATGTTTAACCCAGAAACAGGCAATTTCTGTGTAACATTGCAAGCAACCTCAGTGGAAATGCCACAGCACAACAAAGAAAGTGTAGGGTTACAGATATGCAGTCCAGATCACAACTCAACACAATTGAAAAATAAATTCAGCTTTATTACGGCAAATTCTCAAGGAGTGGTCTAGCTTTCATATGAGGAAGGTACATTTCTCCTCTTTCTCATGGACTAGAGAAAGCGTTTATTTCTCTTCCCCTCAATGGGGACATGAAATACCCAATGCATCGCAAAAGCAGAAACCTCAGAAGCAGTGTAGGTTTCACAGAGAGCGTTTTCAGCCAGCTCTCTCCTCAGCTCACCAGATGCAACCATACCAGCGTACAGAATGTGGATGCCAGTCAGCTGGTTGTAGTCAGCATGTAAATTGCTTCCATGGCAATTTCAACACACTCCTTTAAATTTCTCAGCCTGAGTTTTGTTTTCCATTATTAAGGTGGTTGCTTCAACTCATGCGACCAAATTCAGCAGACCTCTTTTAATCTTCCAGAACTACATACTCCCCACATACTCAGGAACACTGGTTTTATCTGCCCTTTTCCACTCCCTGACTGTACCAGACTGTTTTCTTTACTTGCATATTTAGGAACAACTCAGAACATGTAGCTTTGTATTTCTTGCAGCTAATTTTTATGATGAGCCAAACAAATTTCCTGTTATCAGTATGCTCTGACGACTCAAGAACATGACCAAGTTCTCACTGCCCAGTGGATCCTTGCATGTCATTTGAGCTATAATAAGGGACTGTGTGCACGCTGTCAGGCTGTTGCAAAAAATGAGCTTGCACGTAATAGCTTTAACCCCAGTGAAAGAGAGCAAAGCTGAACATGTCTTGCCTTGTGTTTGCCAAGGAGTGAGGATATGCTGGAGTAACTTTCCACAGCCCAGCTGCTGCTTAGGTCCTTGGTAGCTCAGTTGCGCATTTTGATCTCAGAAACCCTGGAGCTGATTTTATTTCAACAGAAAAATGAACAGGGGACTGGAACAGGAGAAATCTGTAATTAAAACAGGAAGAGCACAAGGAGCCTGAACAAACACCCTTATCTTCACTGTTAGTCTGCTCGCTCAGGACGCCCTGTCACAGGCTTCATCTTCTCCCAAAACATCCAGCTGGTTTCCAACCCCTTCCAAAAGATTCACAACAAAAGCCCCTGACCTTGCAATCTCCCTGTCATTATCGTTGAATCTGTGACTTCCTTAGGAGCAATACCAAGCCACCACCAGTGTCTGAAGAAGATTCAAAGAACTAATTTTTCCTTGAAGCACGATGCCCATGCACCCCCAGATAATATGAGCTGCCTTTTCAAGTAGATAAGACTAATGAGAAATCACTCTAAGTATGTTCTTTCTACCCCCCCCCACACTGTCTTAACAAATATAGCAGGACATTTAGTCCTCTCCAGTGAAAGTCTGAGATGCTGCTAACATGGACTATTTCTAAGCCAGTACTTTTGGCTACTGAGCTGCCCAGTACTGCCCAGTACTGTTTTCTCTCATATACCCTTGTAAATCAGGTGCAAAACATTTCTGAGACCTCTAGTGCCATGCAACAATAGTTTGGTTTAAAGACTTACTCCATATCATTGTAGCATACATGTGGTTTTCCTCCTGTTATTGTTCTGAGCTTGATTGTATTATTTTTCACTGGAGCCAAAGTCCCAGTTCTCTTCTAATAGCCCTGGCTGCCACTTCCAGTATCAGCCTATTGCTTCTCAGTTGTTTGCATATTTGTGCTTTAAACTGACCTACATCTCTCCCTAGGGAGTGGGCAGCAGATGGTCCTTAGGCCATCTGGCATCTCAAGATGCTGCCTGAGTGGCTTCTGGGTCACAGAAGTGGGAGATGCTGGTTGCTG
The DNA here is from genome assembly GCF_028554395.1 of Pezoporus wallicus. Classification (NCBI taxonomy): domain Eukaryota; kingdom Metazoa; phylum Chordata; class Aves; order Psittaciformes; family Psittacidae; genus Pezoporus; species Pezoporus wallicus. Next base: position 6,301,282 of record NW_026635157.1, read on the forward strand.
GATGAAGAGTGTGCAGCTGAGCTCCCTAGGGTATGCTCTGCTTGTTTGTATAAACAACTTTGGGCCAATGTGAGTTGGCACAGTAACATGCAGAAAGTAGTTCAGACAGGTTACCTTTGCAGCAATGAGAACATTTGTTTGGGAGCTACTGGGATCAGGGGGACAGCTACACCAGCCATCCCCATTAGTACTGCTGCCCCAATGAGAGAGGCTGGTCAATTCACTGGAAGGTCACCACAGTGGCTGGGGCTGAAGCACTTGTGCCATAAAGAGAAGCCAGAGAAGTGGGATGTTCAGCCTGGAGAAGAGACAGCTTTGGAGGCCCCCAAACTGCAGCCCTATCAAGAAGACAGAAACAGGTTCTTCATAGGGGTGTAAGGTGTGAGGACAAGAGGCAATGGGCTGAAACAAGGGAAGTTCAGGCTAGGTATAAGGAGAAACTTTTTCAATATGACAGGCAGGCAGGAGAACAGGCTTCCCATGGAGGTTATGCAGTCTCCATCCCTGGAGAATTTTAAGATCAATGTAAAGCCCTGAGGGACCTGAGAGATCACAGCAAAGCCTGCTTCAATCAAGAAGTTGAACTAAAAACCTCCTGTGGTCCCATCCAGCCAATGACTCTATGATTAAAAAGCAGACTGGTTTCTAACAAATCCTGCCCAAATCCCAGGTTCACATCATGGAAAGCCATCCCAATCTTTCTGGTACAGACAGGAAAATTACACCAAATTTGACCAATCCATAGTCAATACAGACAAATTTCACAGCACAATGCATCAAGACATTGAAGGATTAAGACTTAATTTTGAAGACTAGCAGCTGTGTACAAATCCTTCCTTTATTTTCTCTCTCTGAGGGCCCTAGTCTTGAATCTCTCATGTTATCTCTGTTGGAGCAGGGAATAGCCAACATAGCTGACTTATGCTGCCAGATAGCAGGCAGCCTCCCAGCTCGCCTATCAGAGCCGGTCCCCTGCAAAGCACAGTGTTTGCTCCTGCTGTGTCATTCTGTCCTTCCCCCCTCTCTTGGTCTTCCCGACCCTCTTCCCTCAGTGGCAGAATTAAAGTACCAGTGTCCTGTTGCTGCCGTGCCCTTGTCTGAGCTTTCTGATTGACTTTTTTTTCTCTGCTCAGCTCTCCTCTTTGCTCCGGTAAGTCTGATGAACAGCTTTCTTGCTGTCATTGTTTGGTGGCATGGTGCAAGGGCTTTAATCTAAGTAAAGTACTTACTTTTGGGACTGTCAGCCCACATTTTCCAGGAATAGCCTTAAAAGCCCGTGTGATGTGTGAGAAAAACAGGCAAGTATTTCAGGCTGTTGGTGAAAGTAAGAAATGCTTCTCTGAAGAGAAGCTGACTTTGGTAGAGCTTGCCTTTAAGTGAGACTGGGGCTATAGCTGACTTGTCACAAGAGTAAGTGATCAAGACTCAGGTACGGCATGAGAGGCAGGGGACTATAGAAAGTCTTTTGAGTCTGGTTCTTTCTATGCCTTTAGAAAAACCTGCCATGAAGCCTCCAAATTTTTGTTCAGTTTCGTACTAGAAAACTGTGCATAAATCATAAAGGTTTTCAAATGTAGCACACAGTTGATAAAGCTGCTTTATCTCCGATTTCTGAAGTAATACATAGGACAGTGCCTAGGCTATAATAAGGCACTTGTGTTTTTCTGGAGGGTAACTGGAGCTACTGTAGCGTGGGCCATTCCAGAGCTTCATGTTTGCCGCTTTGAGGTGTTACTGTAGTAAAGTCTGGCGTCATGTAGAGGTAAAATCTCAGATTTTATCAACATATGCTGGCTGGTGCAAGTGTATGGAATGCTTCGTTTTAGAGAACTCTGTGTGTCTGTACGAGAATTTTGAGCGTAAAGTGCTAAATACCAACACCCATTTTAGAAGCGCTTAAAATAACTCCTGGCTGCAGAGCAGGTGCCATGTGTCCTTCTGCTGGATACACGGGAGGCAAGAGCTAAATATAGTCTAAGTCTGTAAACCCCCTAGAACTTCAAGCTGCAAGAAGGGAAGGAGGAAGCAAATCCCAGAAAAGAAGGAAGGGGAATCACTCTGTTTAAAAGAAGATAAACAAAACTCTGCAACAGCACGTAGGACAATCTGCAAGAGAAGCTAAGGACATGTGTTCTGTGTTTTGTGCCTCGCAGCAGGGTCGGCTCTTTTGGTGCCGACGCAGCCCAGGACAGGCATGTTTTTCCCAGCAGCAGAGGAATGGCTGCTGCAGCTCTGCTAAATCAGGCACTGGTTCTTGCTGACTGACCTTTTACTTTGGAAGTACTGGCTGATTTCAAAGCAGAGAGAAGGCAAATTGTGCCCTAATGTGAAATGTTAAAGGATACAGAAACAAATTAACACTGCATATTACCAGGCTGAGCTTAGCCGCGCACCTTTTTCTGTTGCCTTTGAGTGCAGCTGTGACTGTGCTGTGCGCTCAGCCCGGGTTTGTGCCACTGGGGCCAAACACAGACGGCTGCTGCTGCGAGCAACAGTCTCACTGAGGGACGGCAGGCATGGCCATGAGTCCTCCTACAAAAAGGCATCAGCCTGGGACCAGTGTCACCTTCCACTTGAGACCGGAGGTCACCTGTGCCCCAAGGAGCTCCACTGTCATGCTGGGTTATCCCAGAGGAAGGAGAAGGATGGAGAAGAGCCGCTCCCACAACGGAGAGGCGGCAACACCCTCTGATTCTAAGGGGTGTTTCCACTGGAGGAGAGGAGGGGCACAGTGACTATCTGTGGGCAGCAACCGCAAGTGTCTGGGATCAAGTTTCAATCCAAGACACTAGGGCCGGGAAAGACTGATCTCAGACTGTGGAACAGGTCCAGGATTTGGGACTGCAGGAGGAAAACAGCAAACAAGATGCAATGCTCAGACTCGGTGAAATAACTGGTCAGTCCCCACAACCCTTGCCATAAAACAGGATAAGGCTGTGTTGGAAATTCAGGTGCCTGTAGACAACTGTAAGGGTAGCAGAAGTCACAAACTTCAGGAGGCAGATAGTCTAAAATTGGGCAGGTCTAAAATTCCTGGAGGAACCAAGGAATTCCTCTTCTGGGCTCAGTCACCTAATTTTTCGGCATTACTGTGTCTAAGACAGCATATAATGTAAATACTTTGTGTGTTGCTGAGATTGGCACTAAAAGTCTTTTATGGCCTGATAAGGAAGAATTCCTGATATACATCAAGGTTAAACAGGCTAGAGGACTAGCACGACTGGGGCTAATAGCAGTAAAGTCTCCCAGCATTAAAAGCTGTTAAGTGGGCTACTTTCAGCAGATGAGAGCTGCCCTGTCTCCCTAAATGGAAACTCTGTGAGGCATGGAAGCCATTATGCAAAACAAGGTACAGAAGTCTTAATGTCATGTTGGTGATTGAAAGTAGTTATCAGTCATCTGCTTTAGCCTGGAGAAGAATGGAACAAAGCATTAAAATAGTAATTTTAATGCATGTAAATACAGTCCCTGGTATGACCCTGCAGGTTGGCACCCTTGGGTTAAAGGTTCATTGCTGGGTATTTCTGTGGCTCCTGCCCACTCACCTGCGTGCTGATGGCCTGAACCTCAGCAAATGTGAATTGCCATAGTTTCAGAAACTGATTATAACTAATCCCTTTCTAGCCAGGAATGTATGTTAGGAAAGGTTTCCTGCAGTGCCTGCTTTTAAACATCTTGGGTCCTTGATTCTAAACATCCAGTTTCTCCTTCATTCATCCATGGTTTTCCCTTATTACTGAGAAACACCGTGCATAAATTATTTGCTGTTATTGACTTAAAGCCTACTGTGTTTGCAGGCATGCTTCGTGATTCATGTAGGAGGAAACCATTAGCTGGACAGTGCTGCTCCATAAGCAATGCAGTTGGGAGTTGGGAGGCAGCCAAGGGAGAGAGCTGGGGTGCAGTGAGAACTGCGTTCACTTGTGCCTTCTCACAAAACAGGGGAGATAGCTGGAAGAGAAATTAATATTTGGAAATGGAGCGTTTAGTGATCCTGTTCTCCTTCTGTGATGAATGTTATGACAAAAATAGCTAGTTTAAATTGGGGATATACTTTGTGAGACTTTTGTTCTGTCTAGACAAGAGCTGGTGATCCTGAGTTTTTTAGCTGATTGATTGTCAATTAGCTCAAATTACTGAATACAATTATAAACATTAGTCTGAACATGTCAGAAGTAATCATATATTTTGTGGAGCTTCTAGTTTAGCATTTGCAATAATCTTACTGACCTTGAATTATTTTGCAGTCAATTAACTTCAGTTAAAACAAGATCACAAACTAGTCTTACACTCATGCTATCTGGAATTATTTACCTAAATTGCACATGTAGGGTCTAATCTTTCAACATAAATTAAACTCAATGACGTCAAATCAGGTGGATGTAATTTCACAATCACTTTGCAGGGATAAAATGACCATGCCGCAAGCAGGAAGGAACAAATGGGATGAGTCTGTCTGGCAGGGTCTGTGAGACCAGGTCCAGGTGCCTTCCCAAGCATTCCTGCTGGCAAGTTGTACCTTTGGAAGAACTGCAGGGGTATGAATTTATAGCTATCAGTTTTCAAGCACATCTTGACCCCCACTCAAAGCCTTCAGTTATTTGCTTGAGACATGATAACCATAATATTTGACTGTATTGACTGTATGCCCAGTCAAATAGCTAGACATCTTGAAAAACGTTGCCTTAGTGATGGCCATCACTGTGGTTCCAGACATCACTTTGAGTGAAGAGAGTTTAATACCAACCACTGAGTCATGTATTACAGTAAATTACATCTCTCTTATCAAAGACTGCCTTTGCACAAGTCAGTTTATGATTTTGAAAGCCGTAGAAATTTACACGCCATCCACAAACAGTCAGAGATGCTGTTTCTGCTGGCACACACCTTGCAGGAGCTGGGATCAGGTGCCTGAGACACTCTCACTGACACCCTTATCATCATGTCCTGGGTAAGCTGAAGCAGCCTCCAGAGGAACACAGAATGGGGACTCTGTATTCACCTGGCTGAGTGCAGCCACTAAAAGACATGAGAAAACAGAAGCTTCCCTTTGCAAACTGGGAACAAATAAGCTGAAATTCACCCCAGAAAATACCAGACTATCAAAACCGTGTTACACCTGGTCAGTTTTACCTTGCTGTGATTTATTCTATATTTTGTACTTTGTCAAACAAGCTGTCAACAGCACGCGTCAAGTACAAGAGAAGAGTGTGTTATAGCTGCTTATCTTGTTCTTTGCCATTATTGTGACAGTACCAAGCCAAGACTCTTGCAGATCAAGCACCATGCTGAGCTCTCCAAGACCACAGAACAATTTTCAGTGCACAGGTTTCATTTAAAATATTCCTCTTTTGTACTTATTGATTTAAGATGTGCCGATGGGAGAGAGATGGGAATTGAAATTGATATAGCTGTGAAGTGAAGCTGCCCATATTGGTAGACAGTGTTGCAGTTAAACAGATCAAGAAAAGTAAACATGTGGCAAATAGTGTGTTTGGGGAGGGAAATTGTATAAATGATGCTGGTGTCATTTTGTGTGTTGTCACTGGCAATGGCAATAAGAGGTTTTGGTTTTCACGTATTAGATTTGGGCAGGCTTTTCTTCTTGGAATGTATGTAATTTGCTTTTCTCCCTGTAGGCAAATCACCTCAGTTGTTTATTTAAGTGTGACATATTTATCAAGCCAGATCCAACAGATGAGCTGCCATCCCAAATTCCACACAAAATCACTCAGGTGCTGGCCAGCCTCTGGGAACAGCTAGATGACTAATTCTGTGTGTTTTTAAACTAATCCTCCATTTGTTTGCTGTCAGGTACAGCACCAACCATGGAAAATGACCAGCCTCCCGCCTCGACTGGGCAGGACATCCAGGGGCAGAGCGGGGGTAAACCTGCCCCTGGCTCTCAGGCCCCTGCTCCAGCACCCATGGAGCAACCAAATGCCTGCCCTGAAGCGGCTGTGTGCGATATCTCAGAGGAGCTGAGCCGGCAGCTGGAGGACATTATTAAGACCTATGGGTCTGCTGTAAGCCTAATGGAGAAGGAAAGTGCCACTACAGAAACTGACAGGCCTGAGAAGGGAGAGCCAGGCAGCATGGAGGATGCAGAGTATGAAGATGTAAATGAGGAGAGTGAGAAAGAGAAGCTGGCTCCTGGGGATGCTTCCAGTGCAAAAGAAGCCGGTGGCAGCAAGGAGCAAAAGCTGGAGAAGAAAATCCTGAAAGGACTAGGCAAGTACTTGCATACTTATACAGCCCTTCTGTGAACAGAAGTAAAAACTCCCTGGTTCTTGCTTTTCCCAGTGTTAAGCCGCTGCCGTGGATGATACGGACCTCTAGTTACCACTGAAAATTACAGCGGCTCTTACAACCTTTCTCTAACTGATAGCTATCTTCAGTGGTTACTCAACAGATACATGTAGGCTGTGTCAGATATTATTCCTTTTAAAAAGGCAAAATTTGGGGATTATCTCACATAATTCTGATGTACTATTGGGCTGCCCAAACTAGTTAGCCAGAACTCTTGAGTATGATGACACACTGTGGAAGGCTGCTTCTTAGACAAAGGAGAACCTGGTCTCTTGTTTGTGCATCAGTAAATTTGTTTCTTCCCCTGCTTCCTCAGGTATTATTTATCACCAGTTATAACGGTGCTAATGGTGCTACTGTGTGGTGTGGAAATCTGCAGAGCAAATTCACTGTTATGCCCGAGTTGCCTTTCGTCTAGCAGACCTCCAGACTCATCACAGACTATATGAAATAAGCCAATAAGTTTATCTTCTCGAAGTACAGTGTGTAGAGAGCAGCTCAGCCATGGCAGGGCTCTGTTAGCTGAGCTAGAAAGAAGTCTCAGGTTTTTGTAATGTCCTTCCCACTGGGCAGCCGCTAGAGAGCAATGTAGCTACATCCAATCTTGGAAACGCGAGTCATCTGCCTTTCTACATTTAACTCAGGACAATCTTCAAGACTGTTTCACGTGACAACCCAAACCCAATAGCAGACTAATCCTATGGGAAAAATCACTAAAGGACGTTCTTACAGATAAGGGATTAAGCATAGGACAGAGCAAGGATTTTTTTCGCCCAAACTCCTTGAATATCCAGGAAAAGAAAGCTAATCAGCTTCCACTGTTTTGGGTTTGGTGCAGTTGTTAGGACCTCTCTGCTATCAGTGAAAACACTACCAAAGCTCAGTTTTCCAGCTGCAGTTGCAACAGTTTTCACTCCAGGGTTTTATTTAAGCTCTTTTCAACTTGTTTATACTGGTGCGGTAGTGAGAACTGAGTGTGAAACACTGGATTTTCTCCACAGGCAGTATTCCTGAACTGTGCTAGGCCTGGAGCAGAAAAAGTCCAACATAAAGCAGAAAACAAATTTGCTGTCGCAGCTTCAGGAAAGAGGAGCATATAGGAAAGCACTTTCGAGCCCCTGTCATCAGAGCCATCCTTATCTCCAGGGACACCAGGAAGATTTTGTATTTGATGAACAAGTAGTGTTCAAGCTTCAGCTCTTACGCAGGTCTGGAATGAATACCAAGAGGTATCAGAAGAGAAGCAATACATAAATGGCTATATAGTGATTTAGCTACTCATGCCCAGATAGTTATTAGACTGTCTCTGGTACCTGTACTCTCTTTGTCAGGTCAGGGAACTGATTGCACCCCTATCATGTAGTCCACCTCTGGTGTGTAGTAAGTAGTAACTGCTTCTCTGAGTGTTTCCATCAACACCACAGTCTTCATACCTGACTTAATCTTCCTCATGTCTTGTACGCGTTGAGCAGCACAGGAGCTGAGTACACCAGCTTTGATCAGTTTTTGCCTGCAAATAGATCTGATTTCAGAGTTTCCGTCCTATTTCAGTCAAATGTGCCATATATGCGATCCAGTAATGTCGCAAAATTATTAAATGAAAATCAGAGTTTACAGGACAAAAGCATTTCACAGCCAGTTCTTTTGCTAGAAGACAGCGCATTACTGAGGTCTGAAATGGAAGATTCAAGCATGTTTGTTCTTATGGGGAGAAGAAAAATCCAGAAATTTGTTGCAAAATTTATTCCTTCCTTCCAAAATGCCTCATTTCTCATGGAGTTTTTACAGATCCATGCATCAAACAATTTCATAACAATACATGAGCTACGAACTACCTCTACTATCACATCTCTGCTGCTTTTTTTATTTTTAAGGGAAGGAAGCCACCTTACTGATGCAAAGCTTGAACAAGCTGAATACTCCGGAGGAGAAGCTGGACCTGTTATTTAAGAAGTATGCTGAGCTGGTTAGTACAGCATTGGTTCTTTTCTGTGCAAACTGTTTATACAGGAAGGTATAAAAAGCATATGCTATGTAGCATGGTCAAACCTCATGTAGTGATAGCACCTGTGCTGGTAATTATATCCCAAAATAATTGTCAGGGTCAAATAATCAATTATGGGTGAGAAGGAGAAAAAAAGTAAAACATGAGGAAAACAAGCTGGACTTTGGGTTAAAAAACTGATGAGGCAGAATATTTGTACTTAAAGGCAATTCTGCTAAAACAGCTCACACTGGAGACTAGTGTCTCTGCTCCCACCTTCCCCTTCTGCAAGGAGTTTTACATACCTCTGCATGCGAGCATTGCTTTAAACTGTGTATCAGTGATTTAACCAAATGAAAATAAATCAGGGCTTAGTAGAAAATGTTAGGAAGCAGAAGGTCACAAAATGGTGAACTGAGGCTGATCATGACAGAAACTACAACACAGTGAAATGAAGAGTCAAAGCCCTTGCCACCATGTCATCTCTGTAACACTGCCACCTCCCTGACTCTATTCTTTCTATACTTAAGGTGGGTTATTTTCAGATCAAGTGTTTTCTTCTAGTTAAAGGGCTGTATGGCCTTAAGCTGTGGAAATCTTACAAATGAGAAGGCCACAGCATTTTACAGTATGTGGAGTGGTGAAAAATGTGCTAAGCAGAACGTTGACTTTGTAATTGGTTTTATGCACAGATGTGTCCATGCCTCATCATGTGTGTGAAGTTCAGCTTTCCCTTTTTTCATGTGAAATCCTCTGATTTCATAATATGGTCTCAGGCTGTTTATGGTTTAGCTCATGCTTAAAGGGACTTCATTCCCACAGATTAACTGAAATGGGTCTTCTTCCTCTATAATGTACTCTCCATTGCATTCAAATATCACTGAAGCACTTTATAAAACAGGGGCCATATTGCCCTGTGGGAGAAAGGTGCTAAAAGAAAATGCTGAGTATTCATTTTTGACATCCTGGGCAATGTGACTAAATTAAACCACTTGATAAATACAACTAAAAGCTTGTTGGATAAAGCCTGAAACTGCTTACTTAGCATGCCTGAGGGGTGTAGTGTGGTTAACAACCTATCAGCAGTAAGCTGCAGTAATTACCACTCTTTGCTCCCTCTTATTCATCCCCATCACACGCTTCAGGTCACTTTTTGCTTTTGCTGTGTTGTTTTCCAACTGGATCAGCTCCCTGGCTGGGTGAACCCTGTGGTGACACAAACACTTACTGCAGCACAGCTCAGGAGAAGGTGCAGCCATGTGCCAGGCTGAGCTGGGTGCTGGCAATGGCTTCAGCCCTGTTAGTACTGTTGCTGCTAGCTGTGGTTTAAGATGCTCTGCTTGGGCACACTATGCAGCACCAGCACTACCCCACAGACTATATACTATTTAACTGCTAATACAAGCCCCAGCACAAGTCTATAGCAAGGGCTACCCCAAAAGATGGAAGACATCAGGGAAGGCAGGGCTAGTGTGAAGGAAGCCATTCCTGCAGGGACAGGAAAGCAAGTCAGCATAGCCTTTTGGATACCAGCTGTGCCATGCTTCTTGCCATTAGAGAACATTTTATTCACTAATACTGGTGTAGGCAGAATGGTTGGGGCTAGTAAAGCAGGCTGTGCTTTACTTCAGCTTTTTTCTACAAATAGCTGTTGCAGAATTGCTTGTAACCAGCTTATTTTCAGTGGTCTTGAGGGTCTCACAAGTGCTGGGTGCAAGAACTATGCCCTAATAAATAAGCGTGTTACCATTCTCTTCAGTGGGATCAAGATAAAACTTTTTTTCCTAAGTGGAGAGTTCACCTCTCTATGTCAGCCTTCCAAAATCAGAATTCCTTCTATTTGTAGTTAGGTTTAGCCAATATTAATTATTCTTAAAAATTTATCATTGGTGGCCCTTTTGTCATTCATGTTTACCAGTGAATTCTCTTCTTCAGTACAAAAGTAAGACTATGTCTGAGACATTCCTGAGAACTTTAAAATACAAGCTTTTAGCACAAGTCATTTCTGTGGGGGTTAAAACAAGAAAGCAGAAAATGCTTGGAAGACTTCTCATATCACAATTAAGACCTACTTTATTCTAAGCCCCCTATCTCACACAGCTTGAGTGAATCGTCTCAAATTTGGATAAATCATTATCCACTCAGCACAGGCTGCACATGCAAAATATGAAACAAAAAGAACCCTATTTGTGTGTTTTTAAAAGAGAAAGGGCCAAAATCAAGCTTATAAAGGAAAAAAATGTCAGCCTTCATTACAGAGAAGTTATTTTTTCCCTACAATACTAGAAATATTATTTCAGCTAGTGCAGCTTGATTAGATGCAAAAGCCCCTATTCTGATCTATGGGGGTAAACCCACACAATTACACATGCTGAAAGTTGGGCATAAACGGTAAATATACTCCAAGCTGGTGATTGCATTGTTTCGTAGCAGGCCTAGCTGTGATTTGATTGATAATACACACAGCTCTCTACTGTAAGCATAAATTACAGAACATCTGCAGAAAACAAAACCTCAGGCAGAGAAAGTGTAATATATGATGGCTGTTGACCTTCTTCTTTGAGCTGCACATCATTCCCCTGCACTCACAAACTTTCCCAGTCATACTGGAGTTAATAATACTAGTGGTACCATATTGCTAGATGATGTTATCTTAACAGCAACTGTTATTATCAAGGTTTGCACACTGCAGCTCATGTGCTGCTATTTTTCAACCAAAAAACAGCTGGACTTCAGAAATATCTCGCAACGTATGCACGCCTGTAATACAGCAAGGAGGGCTGCTGTGTTTTGGAAAGGGAGAAAATCTTTGAAAGCTTCAGAGATGAAATGCTTCTTTGATGTGACTGTTATGGTGTTAATATGCAATGCAAGGAATTTTTCCAAAACAGCTAGTAACAGGCACATGCTAGAAGAAATGACTGGCCTGTGTGGGGACTGGTGGTAGCAATTCTGTTGATGCCCCTCATTCCCCTTCCAAATACACCTTCCTCCCTGCCAGCTGTCTAGGGAAGGCAGGAGCCATGCACCCACAGGAACAGCAGGTTTCCAAGTGAATGTCAGGGATTGTCCATGTTTTCTTTAGTAATTATATGGAGCCAAAGAGCCCAAAAGAGGTTTGATTCACCATAACCCACCCACATTGTTGATGGCACCTCCAGGAACACAAGTGATGAGTGCTCCCCTGTGCTCCTGTGAGGAAGAGGAGCCTGGGAAGAGGAGGTGCCCACTCATCATTTTGGGGAACACTTCCCTCCAGAGCATTCTCCTCCATCAGCAGCAAAGACCCCACACAAACAGCATCCCAGGTTTCCAGCACCTCTTTGCTGGAAGCTGTTTCTTTTTCAGGAAGCTGCAAAAACAGAATGAGCAACTCCTGCGTTGTCTCATGATCTGGAGAAATCTCATCGTGTAATGCACTACCGGCTGCTCAAGTTCCTAACATTGACGCAAAGATAAAAACCTCACAGGTGTCCTTCAAAGAAGTTCAGATCAAGGAAGGAAAGTCTGAAATGGTGTGACAAGTGTGTTAAAAATTATGTTCACCCACCCACACTACAGCACACTTGGGACTGTTGCAGCAGTGGGCTTGCAACTCCCTTCAGGTCGCTCTCTCCTCTCCCATTAGTGCTGATAAAAACAGAACATTTCCTAAGCGGTTAAGAAAGTGTAAAGACTTTCCTAAAACCAAATGAACTAGATTTCTTTTCTCTCCTGTCTCTCTTTCTTTCATTTTAATCCTTGTTCCTTGCCCAGCTCGAAGAACATCGTGCTGAGCAAAAAAAGCTCAAGTACCTGCAGAAGAGGCAGGCCCAGGTCACCAAGGAGAAGGACCATCTACAGAGTGAGCACAGCCGAGCCATCCTCGCCCGCAGCAAGCTTGAGAGCCTGTGCCGGGAGCTCCAGAGGCACAACAAAAACCTCAAGGTGAGTAGTGGCCTTATCAAGATACCTGGCAGTGGGGGAAAAGACGATGCTGATGCCTTCCGTCTTGCTCTAGTACCAAAACAAAGAGACATTTTCATCTGCACATGCAATATATAATTATCCATATGCTGTAGATTTGAGGCCCATTTATGCCGAGCCCTCTTTATTTCTTGCTTGGAAATAGCCAAGCATTTTTGGGCTTTGAGTTTGCTCACATTAGCTGTGAGTGCCCGTTGCATTATCAGGGAGCCCAGCACAGAGAAAACCAATGGTGCTAACAGACCAGGCCATGGCACTGCAGGTGTGAATGCATGTGCATAGGCAAAATAACAGCTTTGCTCCAGGGGATTTACTGAAGGCTGGGCTATGTTTTCATGTAATTTGAGCAGTTGGGCATTTTCAAGTGGTATGTGAGGGTCAGTCAATCAGGACATTAACCTCAAGACATCAAACCTCAAGAAAAGAAGAATGCCAGCACTTTTTGTAGAAGCTGTTTGGATTACAAGAATCAGTTCAAAAAGGAAATTTTCAGGAGTGTCAAAAGGCTGGGATCCATATGCCATGTCTTGCCTATTGCTTGGTGCATCACATCATTTAAATGTGAAATTTATAACATGATTATACTTCTTGAAAAACTTTAGGTCCAAGAAATATATTTCTGTTGTGATCCTCCTTTTTTCTGGAGTACATGTTAGTGATGGTGGTGGTATTATTATACAAAAATCCTCTGCTTTGATCTATTCAAAATCCTTCCTTATGGGGATATAGTTATGTATAAAATTATGCATATGAATTGTCATGAGCAAGAATTTCACCTGATATAACCTCTATTAAGTGGAATGGATTTTCATTCATTTCCACCAGCTCAGGAGCAGGCCTTCAGGCTCTAAATCTGACTTCCATTGTACATTGGTATATAGCTGGGAGGGGGCACAGCCACATATACACTCAAACTGTGCACCAGTAGAAGGACAAAAGCAGTATAAGAGATAGTTAGGAAAACTAGAAGCAGATCTCTGTGTGCTCAGTTATAGTAGCACAAAACTGGTAGCGCCAATTAAATTTGTGTCTGTCATTGTACCAGACCTGAACCGTACACCTTGATATTGACCCACACTGATTTACCAGACTTTCTTTGGGCAAAATCTTTCAATAGATATACAAGCTAATTTTTAAGTAATTTAAGAGTACAGTGTACAGTGCTTTGCATAGACTTAACTGAGGTTTCTAAACGAACCGTATCAGTGGAACAAATCAGTGGAAACTGGATTATAGAGAAAAAAAATTACTATGTTTGTAAATTTGTTTGGAACAGGACTTGTTGAATTCCTCACACTATTGCCCAGATACCATAGGCTTATTAATCTCACTACAAGAGTGCATGATTTTCCTCTCTCTTTGCATATAAATACTTCATTAAACATTTCATCTTTACATTTAGAGAAGCCTTTCTCCAGCATCTTTTCATTTGTTGGACTGTTTTACTTTGGGACTACGTCTCCTAAACAAACCTATCAATTTCAGACGCAGTTCTGGTTTTTATCCTGTACCTCCACCAGGTGAGCCAGGAAAGGTACCTGAGCTGATCAGGTAGCAGGAAGAAGTGTTCAAATTTTTGCCACTTCTTTCTAAGAACTTGGAGACTTTCCAAGAAACCCAGAATATTAGCTTTCCTCTGGTTCCTATGCTTTCAGTGTAAAAAACTCCATAGTTAAATAAGACAGTAAGACAAAATAGACTTGCAGAATGAATGAGAATTAAATTAATAAACAAAAGAATTCAATATCTTTATTTGGTTTTGCCTCTAAGAATTTTAACAGAATTCTTGGAATATTTGCCTTTAAGCTTTAGCTCCTGGAGGTCTGTGCATCTCCAGAATCTCATCTTCTGTTTATTTAAATTAATAACAATTTCTTCCACTTATGACTGTACTGAGAGGACCCAAAACAGTGGAGTCCATTAAAGATTATTTTTAAAATCTTCTGCTTAAGTAACTTTTACTCTGGTTTTGGCAGGACTGAAAGCTGATTCAGAATTTTTTAACGCTTGGGATTAACACTTCTGATTATGCTCCAAAGTGTAGGAGATTGCGTCATTTCAATAGCAAAGGAGAATCTGGCCTGTCCAGATCACGAACCTCCTCTGACTTACCATGTGGTACATTATATGCACATCACGTCATGTAAATGTCATCTTCACTCGTCTGGTGTGTGGAATTCCCATTAACTGGGTATCAGTGCAGCCAAGTGGTGAAGAATATGCAGTGTGGATCTGCACTGAAAATCCACAGGACAGATCAGAGAAGAAAAATTTCTGGTTAGTACTGGATACTGGCCTCAAACTCTGACTTATTTACAGCCCAGCTATCCAGCTTATTTCTTTGCAGCTACACTTCACAGCAGAAAACAGATGTTTAATTCTCCTTCCAATAAAAGTGGAATAAATATTCGTGAAATAGCAGAATGTGTTCCCACTGCAATAGAGAGTAGCTCTGGTAAGACCAACAGCAACTCCTTTTTCTGCATGGTATTCATGTTCTGTCAATTATCTCATAGTTTGGTGGCTACTTAGCATCTTGTAGTTACATGAACATCTCAGGTCCCTTGTCCTTCCTGCTATCGGGCATTAAGCAATGACTTTCATACAAATGTCGTGGAAGTCAACAGCTTTGATTATAGGCTCAGCTCCAAACTGGCTCAGACCATGATGCCTGGGAATGAAGAGAATGATTAATTGAAAATGAAGAGTCTGCACTCATATCATCTCAGCTGATATGGCTTCTGCAGACAAACAGTCTTCTTGAGTTAGTTACCCCAAGGAGGCATGAAGAACGGAGACAATCCTGCCCTTCTGTTTGCAAATTATCACACATTCCAGTGATAAACCCCAAACTGCAGAATATCCTTGTCTTAATTTTGCAAGGTTTTATTCAATGCATTTTTATGTTTTTAGCCATAGATCACAAGACTGATAGGAGTACTGCAGTAGGACACAAGAATCTTTGCTACATCTTTGATAGGATAGGTATGGATCACAAAGACTAAAAAAGGGCAGAGGAAAGGCAATAATGGTTTTTGGTCAGACTTCAGTCTTCTGCAAGGAGAAATCTAAAAGAATTTTCAATGACTTCTTTTTCTCACTAAACTGAACACTTGCTTTCAAACTATTAAGAGAATGAGCACAGAGTGAAGCAGCTGGCAAGGCCGATCATGGTTTGCAAGTTATGAATTCACCATGATGATGCTGAGAAGTCACCACCCCAGACACCCTCTTGCTCCCTACAACCAAGCAAGCCAGGAGCTCTGGACTCTGTGCAGAGTGCTACTACTCTAAAGCAGTAGCACAAAACAGAAGTCAGTCTTCAAGCCTCCAATCTGGTGGAAAGTTAAGGATCTTACTTTACATGATGGCGTCTTGAAATGGGAAGGACTAAAGAACCTATTGGAAAAAAAGTGCATTTTCTCAGTTTACGGCAACAGGTATAAGCAGAGATGGGGCTGCAGGCTTGTGATAATAAAACTTGGGTGATGCCAATGATTTGGGGTTTGCCAGACTGTGCCTGTCCAGGTGAGGCAGGTAAAGCGGAGCTGGCACCACAGCCCCAGAGCAGAACTGCCAGAGACACAAAGCTCTGCTTGTGGTATGTGGGCATCTGACCCCCTCCCTAGCTCTAGTGTAGATGCAGCCTCAGGCTTTTACAGCTAGTAAAGGCTCAGGTTTAAAATAGACACCTCCAAAGGCCTATCACTATTTCCAGGGTATTACCAATAGAACCTAGAAACCTCTGACATTGAAACTTAGGGATCAGACACTAGCCTACCATCAGCTGGGTATTGGCAGCATTGGCATGGCAGAGCAGTGGGACACAGAGGGTTTTGTTCCTTTGAGCAGGGAAGAGGCAATGCCTGCAGGTCCCTGCACAGTGCCGTAGCCACACAGTTGCCCTTCTGTTCAGACAGCTCTTCTCACCCACACCCACCCTTAATCTGCCTGGAATGTCAGGGATTTCAGAAATCACTGCTGTTTTATGAGGGACTCTGAGGAGCCTTCTGGGACACAGCCAGACCCCCAAGCAAATATCCTCCTAAGATATCTTTTTCTCTGAAGCAGAAGAGGTCAAGGGAAACAATGCGCCCTGCAACTAAATGCTTCCTGGCTTAGTGTCTTTAACCTTGAATATTTTTATTGTCTCTGTGCTGTGTAATTATTCTACCTCAGAGGAGAGAATGAGCAGGAAATAAGATCTTCTGAGTAACACATGCATAGAGGTTTGGTTGGTTTTTCTTTTTTTTTTTTTTTTACATTTGCGTGGTTGCTACTCTAGAGAATGTCTCATTTCACCTTGTAACAGAAATGTTCAGTGTGACATGCGCACCATCCACTGATTTTTTGGTTTATATTCAGCTGGATTTATTACTCTGGGGAGCTATAAATCACAGTGGTGACGTGTTACAACACCATCTCATCCACTGCAACAATAAAGTACTTTTGAGGAAGGATGTTATGAAGCCATAGAAATAGGACTCCAGACATGCAAGTTCAATTTTTCACTCTGTCTTTGATTTCTTGACATGAGAGCACCTGGTCATTCTTCTCCCTGCTAAGGGCTGCACCTATCCAATTGAGAACTAAAAGGCTTGAGCAGTTTTTCAAACACTGTATTAGAGGTAAAATGGAGCTCTGACTTGACCAAAACTCTCTAGGAATTCAAGTTTAATTTGGCAACGTTTTGAACAAAAATAAAAAGGAACTGCTTGTAAACGTCCCTTTTCAAAAAAAAGATAATCAGATGTTTCATTTGGGAATGCTAAAGGAGCAGATTTAAAACACCTTCTGAGTAGCATTTTTAACTGCACTTTGCAACAGCATTTCTGTTTCAATATTGCACTAAAAAGATCTAACCTAAAAGTAATTACAAACAACACAGCCCTATTTCTGGTCAAGCAAAATGTTTCAGGCTAAATTAAAATCATTCTCGCCAATGTAAAAAATAAATAAATATTGGAGAGCTTCTCTTTCACCTTGCTGCAAACTGTGTGTGTCCAATTTCATCACAGGGACTGAACCAGGACCCCTCCAAGTCATTTGCTCAGCTTTATCTGAAACCATTTCTTCCTCTTAAGAGTGAGAATCCTTCTGGGTTTACACTTTGTTTTACTCTGTCTGTGAGTACTCACATGTGTTCTTGTGTGAACTGCAGAGCACAGCAGGGCTTCATGGTGATTTCTTAATCACTACGGTATTATTAGCACTAATGGCTCCAATACTTTCTTCCCATCATCCAAGGTGTTGTCATCTCTGTCACTCCCCGGTGAGCTAAAGGACAAACATCCCCTACCTTGAACAGCAGCTGTCCAAGATCAGGCTTGTGTGGTGCATGCTAAGTAGAATTAGGGTCATTTGGTATTCATCTTACTTTAAGACTAGGGCCTAAATCTACACCTTTTATGTCAAATTTATGATATAAATTATACCTCATTAGAGTCAGCTAAGGCTTTATTCAAGTACATTTATAGAAACTATCCATATGCAGTGTTATCAGAGATTTTTATGTAAATGACTATGATAGCTGAAACCTCATTAGAGTGTGCCATTTGCATGCTGCAGAGTGGATTCTTAGCGTGATTCTGGCATGATTTGTAACTACAGCAGATACTGTCCTAGCCACTGCACATCAGGATTACATTCCACAGAAGGGCAGACTGCCCTGGAAGAAAATGAGTAGGGAATAAAAATAGTCCGTATTTCTGGATCCAAAGCAATGAATGCAGATTCTTTCTGCATTGTCTTTTATATCCAAATCCAAACCAGAATTTCAGTAATTAAAAAAAAAAAAATCTCCAGAATCCTCCAGGCAAAATTCTGATTCTTTGCTTTGATTCTGTAAGAAACAGATGATAAGCTTTCCTTGATTCCATTACCTAATAAATCAGTGCAAATTCTGGTGTCAGTAAAAAAGCTACGGAAGAAAAATTGAGGAATTGGGAAGAATTCTACGGAAAGTGATGGATTTCTCTTAAACATTAAAGTCCAAAAGACTGTAAATTTGATATGAGGATTCCTAATTAAAAGGAGGCAATTTAAAGGGTGATTTTTTAATTCAATCAAAAAGAATTTTGATAAAAGTGCTTTTGACTACTTCCACTGAATATCTTCTTCCAAATCAAAAACTGTGATGCAGTATCATGAATCAAGACATGCATGTATGCCCCCTTTCCAGGCTTGCTTTGATCTGAAACTGCTCTACATCCATCTTTGTAAATGCAAATTCTTAGTTCCCTAATTTTTTCAAGGCCAATGTGCAATTTGCTCTGTAAATTTAGAATCATGCCTAATGCTGGAGCAGATGAAAGCAAGAAAATCTCCACAGAGGAATACAAACACGTATAATCCTTCAAAGGGAAGCATTATGCTACCCTGAAACAGTATCTTTCTTGAACCTCTTATTATGTGTCTTTCTTACATGACTGCATTCTCTCCCATTTAACAACAGGAAGAAACAATTCAGCGGGCACGGGAGGAAGATGAGAAGAGGAAAGAAATAACTAATCATTTCCAAGGCACGCTGAGTGAAATCCAAGCACAGATCGAGCAGCAAAGTGAGAGGAACATGAAGCTCTGCCAGGAGAACACAGAGCTTGCAGAGAAGCTGAAAAGCATCATCGACCAGTACGAGCTGCGGGAAGAGGTGAGAGCAATGCCCTGGCTGCCCGCAGGGGCAGGCAGCAAACCTGGTTTCACTGAGGGAAAGCAGAAAGCATTGCCAGCCTGTCCTCCCCTCTGGCTACCATGTCTCATGGAGATAACAAGGGCAGTACCCCAGGCTGGCCTATGCATGTAAGAAGCCAACCAGACTCTGTGTGACAAACTCTGCAGCCAAGGGGTTGTGTGAACCAGCACCCTGCCTGCAGCACCCACCTTGTTGCTCTGGGGACAGGGGCCAAGACACCCAAGCAGCAAGGTGTGCCAGCCATCTTCTAGGCTGCTCCCTGTCCTTCTCACAGCTTCCCCAAATCCCCATGGATCTCCCCAGCTCTCCTTTCCTGCTTCCCCTAAGTCACCCCCAAAACACCTCCCGGCTGCCATCTTTTTGGACAGCCTGCTTTGTTGCTGATGCCAGGTACACTTGTGTTCTCTTCAGACACAAGTCTGATGGGCTCTGGTGTAAATGCTTTGACCTTTCCTCAGAAGCAGAAAATTAACATGACAGATAAAGGAGGCCCTTTGCATTGGAATAGATTCTTTTTTGCAGGCACAATGCTCACCGTAAGATCAGGCAGATAGTAGCCAGCTGTTAAATTATTTGTTCTATACACATTAGAGTTGGTCAGAAAATTTTGACACAAAAACATCCCTTCAGTAAGATCCCAAACTAACTTTTTTTTTAGTATTTTATGACAAATGCTACAAAACATCACAGTGGGTCTTTTTATTGTTTCTAAATACGTTTACTGTGAGCCTCAGTGCAATCAGACAACGTTATCATACTGAATAAAACGTAAGTAATCTGTCCTTACAATATGGAATGCCCAATAAAATACGTGCATTACCAAATCTATTGAATCATGTATGAAGTCTTCCGGTGAATGAAAGTAATGTACATTCCTGTCTTGTGGTTTCTATGAGAAGAAGATGAAAAACAGAGGGATGTAATCAGAATATTGGCTCCGATGAATTTTATCTGAATGAATCAAAAGTGAAGAGGTCTATCAGCAGCATTTACCTCGCAAAGGTCACCATGAAGCCAGACATTATACAGGGCAGAAGATGCCTCTGGCTCAGCTGGTTTGATCTCCTCCACATCCCCACTCATGTACTTTCACCCAGGCCCTCCAAGCCCATGTTGTGCATGTATGTCCAGAGCAAAGGGTGTGTACAGGGCTTGTATTTACAGAGCTGTGTACAGCAAGTGCAATGTATCTTTACACATTTATCTACACAGTGGCTTAGATCTGCTGGCCACTTAACAGCTCAAAAAAGTGTCCCTCCTGCATATTTATTATTGATGAGCAATTATTTGATCTTCAGTTATATTGGATTGTACTGATGACTTCATAGCTGGACTATGGAACTGGCAAAGACACTAAAGTATTTTATTTTATTTTACTTTATTATTTTATTTTATTTCATTTTCACAAAATAAATCAAAATAGGTAATGTAAACAGGTTTCCTTTCCCATGCAAATTCTGGCACAATTTGTTCTTGTCAGTGCTGTAGTTTTTTAATAATTGCAGTAGGGTGGGAGTCTTCCTGTTTTGCAATGTTTTTGTCTTACGAGCGTTCTAGTAGACAGCTGTACATGTGTGAGCATGAAGCTCTGTGTACATAACTAAACCTGCACATTCAGCAGAACTTATTTTCTTACAGCACCTTGATAAAATATTTAAGCACAGAGAACTTCAACAGAAACTGGTGGATGCCAAGTTGGAGCAGTCTCAGGAAATGATGAAGGAAGCCGAGGAGCGACATCAGAAAGAAAAGGAATATGTACCTATCCTTTTAATCTGCCTGCCTCTTTCCTAACGTTAGGTCAAAATGAGCCCTGCATGCTATTTCACTAATACATTGGTTCTTCGGGTCCAAGCTGGGTTACAGTAGTAGAGATGCTTTTATTGCTACTGTCAATGCTGAATGTAAAGAAACAGCATCTGAAAGGCTGCTTCCATTGCCATTTACAGATTTGGAAGCTAACTGCAGAGTGGTAGGTTAGACCACAGACTGCTTTAGCTAACTCAGCATTACTACACAGTTGAATCATCATGATGGGTCAGATGATGCCATTAGTTTTCAAAAGGCTCTGATATTTGATACTCTATCTCCCCACATGATAAATGAGCATATTTAAACAGCCAGAGAGGAGAACAAGAACATGGGATTAACATGAGATGGCTGAAGACTACTATCCCCCTAGGCTCAGAGACCCCCAGACATCCTCCTCTGGGTCTGATGGAGGAGGCTGCCCCGATCCAATACTGTATGGACTTCCCAAAGTTCAATTTGACCTAGGGATTCAATTTTACTATCATCCCATAACTGCACAAGATCTCTGCACTGATCTTGTGACTGGAATACCCACTCCTGCTCAGCTTTACTCCCAGCTAAAGGCTGAGGGGGAAGAGGAGCTAAGGGCTCTCCGTGTGCACATCTGCATGTCACTGCATGATGATTTTTGGTCCAGCTCAGTTATTTTCTTTCCCTGTGATGCCCATGTAAAGACAAACCCCAAAATTTCATTCACGACCATTGATTATTGGCAGGTTCAAATCCCAGGAAACATTTCCAAGAAATCCCTTGCAATGACAAAGCAAATTTGGGCTTACTTTATTGCTGTCACAGTTCTGGTACTTAGTACCAGATTTCAGATACTGGGTGAAAAAAACAACCAAACAACAAAACCAAACAAGCCACAAAAAAAACTCCCAAGCAAACAAAAACAAAAAATCCAAGCAAACAAAAAAACACCAACAAAAGCAACAGAAGAAAACTGACATATACCGCTTTGTATCAATGATCTTTCTTACTGTGCCCCACAGAACATGCATTTTGTGGTTGCCTATGACTGGCCCTGTTCCTAGCCAGATCTTTGTGTAGTTTATCCAGAACTGATATGCCCATATTTTAATTTCTTCTAAAGCAGTGAACGTCATCACTATCTACATTTGGGAGTGGGAGATTTCCTTTGTGGCTTTGCTATGTATGACTAGCACCTAGGAAATAGCAGGTTTGAAAAGAAGTTACAAAGCCTTTAGGCAGTGGGTGTATAATGATATGCACCATGCACAAAGAATATTTTTTTGTACTGTCCAAAGTAATGCTTAAAAACCCTGCCTTTGATGTAGGCTGGTGATGTATGGCTAACATCACCTTAGAGCAAAGTAGATTTAGCTGAAGAACTGAAGTGACTGGCCAAAAGCCATGCTACAAGTCAAGGCATGATTAGCATGCCATGATTCATCACAGGTAGCCCAGCACCCAGAGAGCTGGCCTACATTTGTCTCCCACCTTAATCCTATTGCTGAGCTCTTAGTCCCACCCACCCAGCTATTGTGCTAATGTCTGTGGGAGTAATGTATATATATATCTGTATGTATGAAATCAAAGTAGTTTTGATGGAGTCCTCTCATTTAGCTGAATTTTTCTCCAGCCCAGTAGCGTGAAAAGCCAGAGCCTTACTGCTTTTCAGTATCCTGTCATCTGAGGGAACAGCTTTCAAAACCTTTCTCTTGGCACCATTTTCTTACATCCCTACACATGACTTTTGATGCAGGATTTTGCATATGTCTGTAAATGAATTTTTTCTCTATTCTTTTACCTATTTGATTACTCCTTGTAGGCTTACTTTGATGTCTTCCTAGGTAGCTCTTCCATGTAGGAATCCTTGCCCCTATACAAAACTTCTTTACCTCAGACTAAGAGAAATGTCATCTCCTGCAGCCTCTGTACATCACATCTCAATAGGTAGATTATCTCATTGCTTGCACAATCCACTCTACATGTGCAACAAAGAATGCAATTCCTATATAAGCAGCAATGATTCATACTGTGTGGCCTTCCCAAAGGGTCAGATTGACTTAAGGATTCAATTTTACTATCATCCCATAACTGCTCAGAACTACGTGGACTTTCTCCCCATACCATACATTTTTAGCACTTGTAATGCAAACTTTGATGGGCAATTAATTGCAGTTTAAATCCTCTGTGGCTTTCAAGTATATGACTGAAAGGTATTGATCAGATTTCTACATAATTGGAACTTGCAGAGTCTTGCAGCAAAAAGGGAAGCTTAATTTTCACTAAGCCAGTCCCTAGATCCATGTCATTAAATGGGAATGTATGTTCCTGGGGACTGGTTCTTTAATTCCTGAGCATGATGTGACTGTCTGGGCCTCCAGCAGCTATCACTGCTCTAATAATATAGTGTAACATCACTACACTTCACTGAAGTGCTGCTTTGTAAACACCACATGCGATATTTATTCATTTCTTTATACTCTGGCCTCCTTGTTACCACTTCATAGCCTATTAATAAATGTATCAGTTCTCCTGACTTGTTTTCTCCCAGCCTGGTGTTTGCAGATGACCTCAGGTTGCATAACAGCACATGCTAATTTGAGCAAGCCTCTCTGTGGCTTGCTTCCATTATAGAAGAGTTTATTAATTTTTGAACTTTTACTGGCTGCAGAAGCTATGTGGGTCAATAAGAGAGAGTATGGGCAAAAGAAGCAACTTTTCTTAGCCTTCACTGTCCATCTCTTGTGCTGTGGCAGAAGATGTGGTGCAGCAGGTGAGACCTTTTCGTTATCCCAGGCACAGTGGGCATGAAGGCAATCATAGTTGAGATTTAAACAATACAGATAAAAGCCCAGTTCTTGGAAGCAATAATTGGCCTTATAGACTGGGTAGCTCTGAAGCTTTCCAAAGCACTTTTCATTAAATCATTCAAACCAGACACCCTAGAATTCATAAAAAAAAAAAAAAAGGTAAAACTTAAAAATCCATATTTCATCCAAACTTAAAAAAAAAAAGCCAAACTAATTCTTTCTCTGTGTGTAAAACATACTGTCTCCCAAGAAAATAAATGCATGAACTGAGGCTCATTTAATCCAGGCCTACTCATACCATCTCTTTTTACTGGTCACGACACAACCTATTTGAAATTTTAGTCAACAAGATCTTAACGCAAGAATTTGACTCATCTCCATTAAATCAAGCATTAGATTAAATTCTCAAAATAAATATTAAGAGGTAGGTATAAAACACAATGTACTATTGCTTCACAAAATGCATACTCGAGCTGTGTACAGTCTCGGTAATTGTAGATGGTAAAAAATCAGTGGGTCTAAATCAAAAGAATTGATGGAAGAAATATTTCTCTACAGCTTATATATATATAAATGTGTTGGCAACAAGTCTAATTCAAATAGTCTCTGTGCCAGGAATAGCTGTAAGGAGGGAATTCATTTTGTTGTTCAGTCAGCATTTGTAGGGTACATTCTCAGCTCTTTTGCCAGGTGGTATTCAAGTAGTTTACGTGTGTTATTTCCAGCAAAATGGTTAGAATAAAAGTTTTAACTAGGGGTCAAATGCATTTTCTGCATGTGGTTCTACTCACCTTTCACTTCCAATATGAGAGTAGGATCTATTGACTTACATGGTACTTTTATTATCAGCATATTTTCAGAGCCCAGCAGAGGTGTTATAAGCAGTACAATTTAATCCAACAGAAGGAAGTCCTGTGGTAAACTGATTTGTTTCTACCTCATTTCTCAAGCTATCATAAACATTCTTTTTCTAAAACACATTTGGCCTAACCAGTAAAACCCTTTACAAATGTATGGTGGGCAATAGGCACATTTCTTTTAACACTTCAGTAAATGTTTTGGCTTTCAGATTAAACCAATTGCTATAACATTGCCATGCACTTTAGAAGTGCTGATTCAGAACTGCAGCCTGGAAAAGTCTCTGTACACTTCATTCCTACAGTTCATTCAGCCTTGACCAACCCTTCCTTCTGCAGCCTCCACTTCATAATATCATTTTGCCAAATACCTTAAAGTGGGGAATCACATCTTCCCAGGAGCAGCCAGGGATAACATTGCAGTCAAGTTCTTCCTAGGCTGCCTCCTTGATCTAAGTGAGGCATTCATCACCCTGAGTTGGGATACTCCACTGGGAACATGTCAATGCAAATGGAGCTCAAAGATAATAGGTACCAAAAAGCATATGACATTTACTATGTCATGAAATGACATAGTAAATTTCTGAAAGCTTGCAGATTTTTTGAGGCACATCTGACTGTGACCATACCTGTGTGCTAAGTCCTGATCATTAATGTAAAGGGGAGTTTGCCATTCACTGGAAAGCAGGAATTTGGCCAGAGCTGTGCTGAAATGAAAGTGCCAGAAAGTATTATAACCATTCTCTAGAAGTCTGCTGAAGATATGGTTAAATACCACACTTTCTAGAGCCCACTGTACTGCAACTTCATTCCAAGTAGGTTTTGAACTCATATTCAAATATGCCTCTGGAAACCCTGTTCCATGTCTCAGGATAGCACTAGATACTCTATCTTGCCTAGCTCCTCTACACTCATCCAAGAGTTAGATTACTCCTTATCATGGTAGTAGTGGCAGAAGCACAGGTGGGTGAAGGATGAGGATTTCCAACTGGTAAACTAGGGACCTAACAATTTTTTCTGTTGCCCAAAACCCAGCTCCTGAACCAAGCTGCAGAATGGAAGCTCCAGGCCAAAATGTTAAAGGAGCAAGAGACTGTCCTGCAGGCACAGGTGATGTAGGAGAGGTGATTGCATGGTGTGCCTTTGTTTCTCCATTTTTAACCCATGAGACGTGTTCCAGGTAAAGTATCCATACTACTTTATATGTATTCCCTCCAGCTTCATTCTACAACCCGTAGGCTATTGCAAAGGGGACAGGTTATTTTCAAGCCAACTGTAAGGTAAAACCCATACTGCAAATCATACTGTCGTATGTGGGTTTTTTAGTCTGGAGAAGAGAAGGCTCCAGGGAGATCTTATAGCAGCCTTCCAGTACCTAAAGGGGGCTTACAAGAAATGTGGAGAGGGGCTTTGTATCAGGACCTGTAGTGATAGAACAAGGGGTAATGGCTTTAAACTGAATGAGGGTAGATTTGGTTTAGATCTAGGGAAGAAAATCTTTACTATGAGGTTGGTGAGGCGCTGGCACAGGTTGCCCAGAGAAGTTGTAGATAGCCCTTCCATAGCAGTGTTCAGGCCAGGCTGGATGTGGCTTTAAGCAACCCCGTCTAGTGGAAGGCATCCCTGCCTGTGGCAGGGGGTTGGAACCAGATGATGTTTAAGGTCCCTTCCAACCCTGACTGTTCTATAATACTATGATTTATGAGTGTTTAAAGTACTCAACTACGTAACAATATGTGTGCCTTGGCTTGATTATTCACTGTAACTACCCTTCAGGCAGGTTTCTAATCCAGCGAAGCACTGGAATACATACATATCATGAAACACATTTACCAAACTAGAGCTGATGTGCTCATGGGATTTTCTGTACTGCAGTGTGAAGGCAACATTTTCATTAACTTCAGCAGGAATTCTGCCTGCTAAGGGCTTATACAAAGGATTTCAGTGTTTGGCTGCAATTTGAAACATTCAACAAAGTAAAAAAGCTTGCCAAAATTATACTAAGAGTCAGGCTGCAGTGAAAAGCAGTAAAAACAAGAAACAGGCAGTATATGCTACACTTTGAGAGCAATGCAATAATCCACATCCACCTTTAATGCAAGTGAGAACACTCAATTACATGTTTGACTTTGGACTTTCACATCAAAAAGAGATAGCATTAGTAGATTTTCCTAGACTTATAAAAACAGCCATGTAGATTTTTCATTAACTTGTCTGCAAGAAAGGTCCTCCCCAGCAGAGCTTTGGGGAGCGGGGAGGGTGTCAGTCCTTCAGCCCCCCTGCAGCTGCTCATCTCCTCACCCATCAGTAAGCCCCTTCCAAGCCCTTCTTCACAGTTAGTCATACTGGTAAGTTGTTCCAGCTCTGCCCTTATAGATGGTCTAATTCCTACCTGTTGAGCAGTCAAAAAAGGCTATCATTAAACTTGATAACCTGGAAACACACTAAGAGGGGTTTGGTCCTTTATATGTTTCTTCAAAGGCTGAGATAAGCTGGTAATGTACCAAAGAACATCCCGTAAACTGCTGCTGACACCAGTTTGACAGGTTCTGCAATCAAACCTCAAAGGCCTCCAGCTGAGTATGTCCCAACTGCAAACCTGCTCCCAATTTTCTCAGAATGGTTTTAATTACGCTTTTATGTTTAACCAGAAAGAGTTTGTATGGAAGCAGACCTCTGTAGCCAGTTTAATGAAACTGAAGATACTGATAAAAGCAAGAATATATGAAGCATACATTTGAAATAGTAGAATTGGTTTTAGAACAATCCAATCAAACAAGTCTGCAAAGGCATTGGTGATATATGTGCCCTTTGCAGACTTGGGTACATGAAAATTAAGTGATTCACTTTTGAAATGAAATATGCATTAGTTAGAGCTCAAGTGTGAGAGCTCTGTCACCTACATAGCAACCTCCATTTGGAATTACTGAAAAGAATAACATCATTATTATTATTATTACTATTACTATTATTACTATTTCCAGTATAGTAGGCACTGCAGGGCCTCCCTCATGGACCAGGTGCCATTGTGGAAGTACAGAAGAGAAACAGCATAAAGAGCTCCTTGATGCAAACAGCAAAAAACGACAAATAGATATTAACAGAGGGACAGCTCCATGGAAACTATGAGAAGACATTGGTCAGTGAGATAAGGAGAAGCCATAATACAGCCCCCATGGTCTGCTATAGTGAGTAAGATATCACTCCATTTTAGAGGAGGTGATGAACACCCACTGCTTCCTTGAGCTGGAAGGAATCAGGGGGCATTGTTTTCACACCTGCCTGCCACATCAGGGGACATGATTTTCAAGCCTGTCTCTGAGTGGCACAGTGTGCCTTGAGGTGGCCAAATCTGGCCCTCCAAATGGTAACAGAGATCTGGCACCAGGTGAGGGAATACACCCAAACCACACTGGTGCTTCCCAGGACGCTTCACACCCTCTCCAGGCATGTTGCTTAGAAAGACTTCAGCTTTGTGCTTTGAAACAAAGTGAGAAGATAAAAGCCAAGGCCTTTAATTTTCAGCAGCTGGCAAAGTGCAATCATCCGGCTATGACAACCAAGAAGAACTTAACAGGGCCGAAGGGGTGTCCTAGCTGTAGCACCCTCACAGCATGATGATGCTGAGATGTCCTTACTTCCCAAAGCCTTGCTCTCAGTTCTCACCTGGCAGCAGCACTGCCTGTGCTCCCCCTGCCCATGTTGTCAAGGCCACTGGATGGATGGTGCACAGCAGTGAGGGGGTCCTCATCTCCCTAACTGAGGAGCAGGAGTGCATGCTCCTACTGAGAGACAGCTCTCACACGCTGTTCCCAGCCACTGTAAAAACATTAATTTATTATTCAAATTTAAATTGCATAAGCTATTCTTGGTGCTATGATATTCCCTCAGGCGCCAGCTGAGATCAGAGTTTGCCCTGTTCAAATCTAAAAGGTTTTCAATCTAATTAAACAACAGGCAAAAGTTGGAAGGGAAAAGCAGAGACAGAGAACTGAGGTGAGGTTTTTAAGACAATGGCTCAGGGCTAGAAACCCCAATTTGCTTGCTCCCACTTCTGCTCCCTTAACTGGCTTTGGGATGCTCAGGCATTTCTCCTTAGAGCCATGACATCTATTTCAAATGTCGAACTTGGTATCAATGTCCCACTTATGCTGTGGCACTCTAGCTGGTAAAACAAATCCCTTACAGTTTCTGTTTGTGCATAGGTCACAGCTCTGGCTACAGCCTGGTGTAAATACAGTTTGTCAGCTACCTCTGATTTTGGCATCACGAGCTCTACATGGATTAACCTCCCATGCCTTCACCCAGCTCAGTGGGGAAGGGCTGCAGCCAGTGCCTTATTCACAGCCACCAAGACCCTAACTACCTAGTTTAAACTTATCTCGGGCACATCCGTAGTACGCTGCAGTTACGGCCATAACATGGGGCATCATAACTACTAGCCAGAATGAATATGAAACACAATATAATGTTAGGTGTTCTGATTTCAAAATCAGAATTAAACCCACCCACTATTCACTACATTTTCTAAATCTTCTTTTCCTCAGTAACTGCAGAGCAGGCACCAGGGGAGGGTGTGTGTTGCCTGGCACCACACAAAATACAAGCTCCTAGATGGTCATTTAGTCAGCACCCCGCTGGTGTGAAGAGGGCAGTTAGCCTCCAGCCAGACACCTGAATAGTGCAGGCTGTTCTTGAATCTCCCATCACTCTGCACCCACCCTGCCTCAGCCACTGCATGTTACACCAGTCACTCTTCTAATGAGAGCTGTTAGGCTGGGCAGATGAAATGTCCAGTCACCTAAACACTGCTGGGGGTGCTCTGGTACCAGATAGAAGTGGAGGAGATGGAGCTGCTCTTCTTACAGAAAAATTGATCTCAGACCTTTGGAAATTTATTTTTTTTAGATATAAAAATCTGGATCACTGACAAAATACAGCCACAGATGAGCTTCCACGTGGCTACCCATAGCAAAATATGGAGCCCTAATAGTCTTAAATGCTGGTACATTGCAACAGATCTTTCTCCTGCTCTGCTTCATGAAGTGAAGTGAAACTGGCAGAAGAGGCTGTCAGGGGGTTATTTTCTCTGCCTTTGCTGGCCTTGCCTGCAGCTGCAGCCCACAGGCAGGCTAAAAGACAGAGCTGACAAGGTGCCCTCTCAGCTCACTCAAACCACGGAGCAGAGACAAAGCTGGAAGGGATCCAGTGCAGGATTACAGGGGTGTGAAGCCAAGGGTGGGTTTTGCTTAGTGCTGGGGCTACCCTGTATGCCAGATAACATAGGAAGGGAACAGCAATGCTCCTCTTCAACAGTGGAGTCCAGTGAAGCACATCAAGTCCAGTGAAGCACATCAAGTCCAGTGAAGCACATCAAGCGCCTGGTGCAGCTCCTAGCCACAGTCTGAGCCACCATGTGGGGACTGGAAAGATGGAAGAGGGGAAACTGTGGCTGTGGTGTAGATACCTCTCCCACAGTTTACTTGGACATCAGAAGCAGTTTACACAGGGTAGCACTCAGCTCCCCCTCTAAAGCCTGCCAGAGCTTATGTCCACAGGTTAAAGTTTGAGTCTGGCAATGTCTGCTTGGTTAAACAAGGCATAGAGCTTAGCCCTCACCATGCTGGCTGTCACCTTGATTTAATCCCGCTGCCTGGTTCTGCACAGCATCAGTGGTTGGACCAGGTCAGGTTAGTCCCTGACCATGGGCATGGGCTCAGGTATCACATTATCATTTTCCATTCTGTAGGTCATCCTAGGAGTCCTTTCCTTTAGATTTCAACCACAATTCTACATAGAAGTATACAGGGCCTGTGAGGAAAGGCAGGGAGTAGAAAGCTTTTCAGACTTTGATGCTGCCCTTTATAGTCCCTATAGTTACCAAGGGAAATGTTTTCAGAAGTCTCTGCTTCTAGAGAACTCTTTTGCTTCTGAGCACCCAGTTTAGAGATCCCATAGCTGCAACATTCAGGAGGATAAGGCACCCATATTTCCCAGATCTTCTTAAAATCTCTGGCCTGGGTCTTCCTATTTTTCCTCCATTTACCTTTCTGCAACAGAGAATCATAATAGCTTGAAAACTTAAAAAGATGCAGAGAGTCTCAGTTCCCTTATGTTTGTGTTTCATGGTCTCCAAACAGAAGCTAATTTGCTTGCCCAAACACAAAACTTACTGTCTTCCACCAAAGAGGAAGTTCACCATCCTGGAGACTCTGAAATTTTACTGTGTTTTTTTTTCCTCTGTTAATGCAGATCACTCTCTACTCTGAAAGGTTTGAAGAATTTCAGAAAACATTGACCAAAAGCAATGAAGTGTTTGCCACATTCAAACAGGAGATGGAGAAAGTGAGTAGCAGCTCATACCTGAACTCTATGCTTCACACTTTCCTTTTAAATTTTGGTATTTCTCACTGCAATAATTTTATTTGGAATGGGACCATTTCTGCCCATTTTGGAGAACAATCTCATCAGCATCCAAATAAGATCTTGGGCACACTCAGCCACAACCAATAGCAGGTTACACTTCAGCAATGTAAGCTGAATGTTTCACTTTCCCTTTCAGATAAAACCAAAATTTCCCTGGAAGAACAATCATTTTACCTAGAAGTTAGTGTGGTGGTTGGGTACAGACCCCCCCGAGATATCAAATGGGGAGTCTGAAGCTGCATTTGTCAGCCCATGTCTCCAGGAGTGCCCAGAGCCTCCTGGGTGACTGACACTGGTACAGAAAGGTTGGCACAGGTTACACATCTTCCTACTGGCACAGACAGGCAGAGCTGAAGCCCATCAACACCTTTCCACCATTAAGCCCAAGTGGCTGTTTCGCTGCTGCTGGTGTACTTATTTCCTGTAATGAATGGGAGTCAAAAACCAAACACACCCACGTGTTGAACCCACTTTCACAATAAATGATGTTCTGCTCTGCCACTGGGGCCCAAATTCCTGATGCCCTGACCCAGGCAACCACTAAGGATTTGCACAGAGAGTTCAGTCTGCAGAAAACCAAGTGGAAAGATGATGCTATTTAGGTAGTAGTGTATTTTGGAGGTAGTATAGAGGTGACTAATCCAGAGGGAACTTCCTTGGCAGTGCTGGCTCAGAAGATGCAAGCCCTTTTTTAGCTTCCCAGCAATCTAACACTGTGGTCTGGTAAAGAGACAAACAGAATAATGCCACATTTTCTTTGCCTTTTGTTTTTGCAATAGTTCGTAATGTGGGATTTGGCTATACTTATAACCACATAATCAACTGGTCCTACTTTAGGACTGCAGACTGAAGGCTGAAAGTTACATAGCAGCTACATAAAACAAAATCCATGCTTTACCATACATTATTACTTAGCACAGCCACTACAGCTGCTGGCAGCAGAGTTATGAGTACAGCCAAAGACCTGAATAAAAGGACTGCCCTAATTTAATCTTCAGCATGGATTTCCTGTTGTGATTCAGCTTTTCCTCCTGCTTCTGTAGATGACAAGGAAAATGAAGAAGTTGGAAAAGGACACTGCTACATGGAAATCCAGGTTTGAGAACTGTAACAGAGCATTACTGGACATGATTGAAGAGGTGAACAGTCTTTTTCTTCTCAGGATGCACTTCTTTTCCCACATAAAGCTTTAACTATGAGATGAGGTGACCTGAAACTGCAAGAAGTCAATGAAAACTTTGTTCTTGAATCTAAGGGTCTTTTTTTCCAGCTACCTTGGTAATCAGATATATTCACACAAAAAGACAACCCCAGCTGCTGGGGCTTTTAGGTTGTTCAGAGGCATTCATTACGTCCATGAGAATCTGAATTATGTAACTGTGAATTTTAAGTGCTCTAAAAATGTGCGATTGTTAATGCTCTCACATAGAAGCAAATTGGCATTAGTTCACTTCATGCAACTTTCTTTCTGCATAAGAGCATCCTCCCAGGGAATTAATGTGGTCTAGCTAATGAACTTCAAATTTACACTTTTCATTAACTTCCTGTGTATGCAAACTCTAAGAGCCAAAAGCAAGTACTGTGGCTCACCATAGTTTTAAACATGCTGTCACAGGGGCATTGCAGACGAAATTCATAAGCATGTTGGAACTCATCCAAATAAGATAAGAGGCTGCTCAAAGTTTCACCCCAAATTTACACTGAACTTGGACCAGACCTTTCTGATTAGACTTATAGATCTGTGCTATTGCTGTTTCTGGGTTTCTGTATCTCTTGTTTCCTCATTGATTGTAGAAACAAGAAAATGTTCCAGTTCAGGCTGCTTTCACAGAATCTAGAAGCAAAATAAGCAAAAAATATAATACAGCTTGTTTTCACCAAAATTCACACCCACTGGATGTCCAGGTAGGCTTTTGGATGCTTGTCTATACAGACATCCGCTACATTTTTCCACCTCCACAGATCAACAGGTACTCCTGCAAATATTTTTGAGTGAAATTGATGTGGATCTGTATGGAGACTGAGAATGCTTAATACAGTGCAGTAACATGGCTGAATTTCCTCCTGAAGCTTCAGTACAAAAGACCGTAGTTACTGTAGAGCAGTTGGCAAAAGCCAGCTACCTGACAGTCTTGTGAGGGCTGCCTAGATCTCAATTTATTTCCTACCTGCCAGTTCCACCAAGGAACTGCATGCACCCAAACTCAGTTCTCACTTTTGTCTGATGTCTTTGACCACAGAAAGCCATGAGGACCAAGGAATATGAATGTTTCGTGCTAAAAATCCAGAGGCTTGAGAACCTTTGCCGGGCTCTGCAGGAAGAGAGGAATGAATTGTACAAAAAAATAAAGCAAGCACAGTTCCCTGAAGAAGTGAATGGAAATGGCATCTTAGAAGAAGATGATGATGCTGATAGAAGCCCTTCCTCTCCTGAGCAGGCAAGCATTGAGCTGCACGCTAATGATGAGAGGATGCTGAAGGAGCTGGCTGAAGCCTTTAGGGTGTCCCACAAGGCAGAGGGGTCCATCCCAAGCAACAGCAGCAATCCAGAGGCCAGTGATGCTCAGACATGTAATGCCATCCTGGTGCCAGAGCTTCCTTCTCCTCTAACCCCACAATCAGAGGCTGGGAATCCCTGTGAGAAGCCCAGTATGAGCACACCAGCGCCCACTGAACACATGCCATCATCCCCTGGAAGCACATCAGCACCCACTGAAAATATTACAACACCCACTGACAACATGACGAAGCCCACCAAAAGCATGCTTGTGCTCCCAGAAAGGGCACCAGTACCCACAGAAAGTGCACCAATACCGCCTGAGAGTGTGCCAGTACCCACCGCGAACATGCCAAAACCCACTGAAAGCATGCCAGCAACCCCCAAAAACCTGCCAACACCAGCACAAAACATGCCCATTCCCCTTGAGAATATGCCAGCACCCACAATAAGTCCACCAAAAGCTGCAGAGTGTGTGGATGACCCAGCAGAACGGTCTGTCCAAGCTCAGTCGTCAGAGCAAATGGGTGACACAGACATGGAAGCAGTGGATTGAAGATGCTGGTGTGTCCAGCCTTGTCCTCTAAAAACCACAACTCTACTTTGTCCTCTAAATTGATACTTTTTTTTAAAGAAACAAAAAGTGGGTGCTAAAACACACTCACATATCTGTAGGCAAATGTAATGCAATTCTCCTTGCTACCACTATTCAGTAATAATGGGTCTCCAAATTTTGCTGTCTTTCATCTGCTTGAAGCATAATATTTTCTTAATGACAGGAAAATACAATGAAATTACAGGATCTTTTTTTCCCAGGCATGATGAGTCATCTAATTCAGCAAAACAATTTTAAAGTGTTGAAGTTTCACGTTTCAAAAATCATTG
This sequence comes from Pezoporus wallicus, assembly GCF_028554395.1. Classification (NCBI taxonomy): domain Eukaryota; kingdom Metazoa; phylum Chordata; class Aves; order Psittaciformes; family Psittacidae; genus Pezoporus; species Pezoporus wallicus. Next base: position 6,335,489 of record NW_026635157.1, read on the forward strand.
CTATTCACATACATATATTTAAAACTCATCATTAATTATATCTATTTGTGTAAAAGATGGCCTACTTGGACACATAGTGATTTTCATAAATGAGGTGAAAGGAATCTGTAATTACAAAGTAAAATAGTGAAACCAGCGATGTGGTCAGCCGTATCCAAGGAAAGGTACAATAGCAAAGGTGAATTTTTGTATGAGCAAACTACTACTCAGCACTGTGGCCTGAACACCCACAAACCCTTAGCCTTACCTTGAATCGCTATTTTCTGCTTAGGGTTCTAAAAGAGGTTTTGTTTTCAACAGAACTGCAGGGGAAGGGAGAAGATCTTTTCTAGATTCCTCATAAAATGACTGAAAACAACAGCAACTTACAAATTGATCACAATTCCCAAGGTAGGGGTCTCAACCCTCTTTCTGTATCCAACAGAAACCTGCTAGTTTGTCAAGCTATTGGGGATCATGAGCCAGAGAGGGGCTTATGACTATTTCCAGCTCACAGATGAGGTCAAAAGTTCAGAAGTTGGTTGCCAGATCCCAGCTTCTAGATGAGGAACACACTGGAGGTACACTAGAAGGTACCAGGACATACTCCAGAAGATACCCCTAAGATCATGCTTCTGAATGGTGTCATCTCTTCCAGTCACAACCACATGACCCTCTTCACCACAACTTCCTCCTGCTGCTGCCGCCTGTGCTGATGCCACCAGGAGAAGGCTGAGCACAGTCACCTGTCACCCTGATTGCTGGAGTGGAACACAAGTAAATAGCCCAGAAGCAAAAATAAAAGGTACCAGGAAAGCAAGAATCCGTCTCACAGACACCTTCAGGAGCTGGCTATTTTCATCCCCTCTCTTGTGAGCCAGATCTTCCTGCCTGCCTGCCAACACATCCATCATAATACAGCCACCTTGTCAAAAACTGGTTCATTCCGGCACCAAGAACAAAGATGAAAAAAAAAGGGGACAAGAGACGGTACCTACCCAGAGAGCTATATGGTCTCCAGCAAGGACAGTAAGAAGGCTTTTTGGAAGTTTAAAAAAAATCCTGTTGGCATATTTCTTGTTTCTCATCTCCTTCCTCCAGATCACAGGATCGCAGTATGCTAGAGATTGGAAGGGACCTCAAAAGATCGTCTAGTCCAATCCCCCAGTCTAGGCCTTTTGGAATCTGAGCTGGATAGCTTAGAAATTTGAAAAGAGCATTTAAACAAGATGTCCAGAGTCTGGAAAGGGAAATGTTACAATCAAACAAACCCATGCTTATAGATATATACCAAGAAGCCCCAGAAGACAAAGCAACTCATTCTAGCTGAAACTGAAATACAGGTAAACCAAGAGAAAAGATGCCATCTTTGGCAGCCCGTGGGAGACTGCAGTCACAGAGACCTTCCAGCCCACCATCCTCCAAAAGTGCAGTTTGAATCTTTGCTTGCTGCCAACATGGCCCACACCCTGGTTAAGTATGTCTGTGTCTGCACTGCTTGGCCAAGCCTTTTTGAGAGCTAACTGTTGGAGTATACAGTGTGATTTGCAACAGTTTGTTTTGATATTGCCTTACAAACAGCTATGGCTAGTTTTCAAAAGTGGATGCCTTATGTTAGATATCAAGACTGACAGGATTTATTTCATGTCTTTAATCACCTGAAAGTAGATCATTCAAGTCTTACCTTAAGCTTCTTTTATAAGCAGTGGAGAAGAATAGGCATCTTTCAAGGACAAGTCATCTCATGGTAAAACTGGCATCCAAAATGAGAAATTATTTTCCCCCTGAAGATGCCTTTTCTCTTTACTGGTTCTACACCAAGCCTAAACCAATTAGCTTAAATTTAAAATGTCCATTATTAGGTGTCTAAATTAGGCCATGAATTCCACCAAATGTTCAGCTTCAAAGCCCTCAGTGAATGGTCATCTCTGAAAGTCAAGCCAGCTATGTGTTTATGAAAAAGTTAACCTGTAACAAATCCTTATCCTAAGATAAAAAGTTATACTCACCTGATATACTTTTTGAAGTTTCCACTGACTTAAGACTGTAGAAATATAGTTTCCATTACAAGTTTTTTTGTTGTTAGGGTGACTTTTAAAACTAATAGAATTTATATACCCATTAATGGCTTTTTTCCTTTCTTATCTTGTTTGATTCTGTTGCCATTCTATTAATTACCTGCATGAAGTCAACTTCTTTAAGTCAGCCCTTAGAGTGCCTTTAGCTGTTTTAAGTTTTCTTATACATTCAAATATTGAATTACATAATAATAATGATTGACATGGCCTTGCAACTTTAACTTGCTTCCATTTTGTGCAGTCATTATGGTTACATCTTTAATTGTATAATTGTTGCCTCATTCTTTCCAACCTCAGCAAGGAGGGAGACAAGGATCCTACAGATAAAATCTTCCTACATAGTTATGATTGATTCTTACAGTATCATCCCTCATGAATAATTACACAGCCTTCTGGGAAAATCACTCCCACTCTATTCCACCTTCCTCATTTTTGCCCTTTTAATTCTTGCATCTAAAACACTCACATACTTGCAATTCCTATTACTCTCTGAGTTTCTACCCACATGCCTATTGTTTCTCTTCTTCCATACCAGGCACCAACTGCATTTTTCCCCAACAGTTTTCTCCGTGTTCTCAGTGCATACATGCAACACTGAAAGAACAGGAGGGTGACCCTCCCTGATTTTAGTTCCAGGATTTGGCCTCACATGTTTGCAAGAGATGGGAGGAAGCAATTTAGGGAAAATTCTGGCTGATCCCAGGATGGATGGAGCATTTATAGTTAAACTATTGGGAGTTTTATGTGTAATCTCATGGTCTATAAAGCTGTGGGAGACTAAAGAGGCATAGAGGTAGAAAATCTGTAAGATTTAACCATGTACCTGTTTGTCATCCATTGCATCAGACTGGCAGTTCAAACCACCAACATCATCACAGATTTCTGTGTGTTAACCATTCTCAGTCTTTTTCAATGTTAATTGCTGACCTCCTCTTGCTCTCTTCTTGTACTGATACCCAGTATAAAACTGCCTCTGTATGGTAGCAATGTCCTTGTGAAAAACCTTTGGGTTATCCTCAGGTTTCTCTGCACTCAAACACAGAAATCCACCACACTTCTGTGGTCATTCAGAGGCAGTAAGTAGCAGTGAGACATGCATCTTCCCTAGTGATCATCCTTATCATTCTTCTACTGATACAGCCAGCCTCCCCAATCCTGGTGTGTGCTGTGGTTGCTTCCTTCAGTCTTGCTTTTATTTCACACAGTTATTCCCACACCACCAGGCACAGATTTCAGGGTGAGGAAAGGTGATGATGGTAGCTATATCCTCCTCACTAAAACCACCCATTGCTGCACTACTTCCAAACCAGAAACAACCTGCATTTGCAAAAGTTTCAAGGAAAGGACAAAAATATTTTCCCTTTCTACATGCCTGACCTTTGTCACCTCAGAAATTTATGAGCTCCCCTGCTGAACTTGTAAAGCCCAACATTCTTCAATAACCCCCAGTTTATCCAAATGTGAGGGGATTTTCATGATGACAGCTAAAATTATATCCATGATGCTGACACGACCCTCTCACCTAATTTTTGATCCCTATGGCAGTCCACAGTAATGGTAAATATTGCTGATGAGAGATTAGTATGAAACAGCTGATCTGTTTCAACTTAACTTTCCCCACAAAACTGAACAGAAGTAGACGCAGGCACAGAATATACAATCCAGATGACAGAACTGCAGCAGTAGTGCAAATGACCCAGAACATGCCAAAATACAGTGCAACTTTGATTCTAGGCTTCACTATTAACGTCATCCTTAAATTCACTTTGTCAATGAGACTGCAATCCACCACATATGTAGCCATATTTGGATTCACACCATCACTCTCGCTTTACAGTTAACACCGCTGCGCTCATCAGTATTGAATTTAGATTTTCTTTTTATTCTGCCAGGAAACAGCAGCAGGACTTGTTTCTCTCCTGGGCCCACACACTACCCCTGCATTGCCATTCATACTAATTTTCACCCATGATCTTTGCTGATCCAAGGGCAAGCATGAGGAATGGAGAAAACCCTGCCCTCAAGTCAGCCTGCCTGCTGAAGTCAGCACATGCCAGCTGAATGAGGGAGTTGGAAGGACAGGGAAGGGCAGACATGGAGAAAGGGTGTTTGCTGCGCTGGGGGGCTTCCCTTCCCCTGATTTTTTTGTGCTCAGCCAGTACTCAAACTCCAGGGGAACCCAGAAATGTCAATATCCACAGTCGCTGCTGCTCTCAGCTTCACGTGGCTGACAGCTCAGGTCACCCTGCAGCCCCAGCTGCTCATCACACTTGACCCAACACAGCAAGTCAAGTGGTAACTGCCTGTGAGCCACAGATGGCTGAAGAAAACATGGACCAGTTCCTCAGCTCACACATGGTGGAGGTTCTTACATTTCGATCCTGACCTTGGAAGATGGGTGGCAGAGAAAGATGCCAGGGTATTGTCAGTAATTTTCTACATCAACAGAGTAACTTCCACAGCACTTATATTTGGAGATTACGTGAAAGTACATATAAAGAGCCAAAAGAGGTAGTGGTTCAGAAATGTGTATGGACAAGGGTCTAAAGGGACTGCTCTTTGCCCCTGTTCAAGGAAGCCACATAGTGCAAACATGCCCAGACAGAGCAACTGAAGTCATTCATCCAGGCTAGTCCTGGATTTACTCTGATGATGCTAGGAAGGCATGCACATACACCTGTTCATGTTGCCTAATAGGCATGTGCTCTGTGTCCTGTAAGGAGCAGATGTCCCGTAAGGAGGCAATAACCACATCATCCTCACTCTGTCACAGCTGCTTGTAGTCCTGACTGGAAGACTGTGAAAGGCTTTACCTTTCCTTGTATTTGGATATTATTATTATTATTTCTTCATGCATTTCTGATTTGAAATTGCTATCTCTGTTTATCCCATGAAAAATATTTTTACACTTAAGAAAAGGGAGAGGCTTGAGTGCAGGTCTGTCTCTGACAAAGTTAGTAGGCTTCAGCTTTGATGTACAGATGAAATACTTGCGATCCAGCCTGAGAGAAAGGCAGCCTTAGCAAAATGATTCTGAAGTTGTGCTAAAATGTTGCACCGTGGCCATGAGCTGTAAGAAAAAGAAGAGAGGAAGAAAATACCTCACGTTCACTGATCAAGCAAATAAGTTCTGTATTAGTAGAATATTCCTTTTCTCGGGGGGGGGGGGGGGGGGGGGGAGAAAAACAGGGGGGAGGGAAGGATGTTAAAAAAGCCCTCTTCTTTTCATGAATCATTTTATACACTAATTACCAAAATACACCACAGAGAGTGCCTTCATAGGATCCCAAAATGCTTTTCAAGCACTAATATTAAGGAATTATTTATGTCTTCATTTCAGGCTGAGGGCCACCTGCTCTAGGTTGTACTACAACAGCAATATGCTGCAGAAATACAGAGAGTTAGGGCAGAGACTTTCACTAGGTATAAAATCCTACCACAAACTGATCTGGTAATAGAAAGAAACCTATTAAATTACTAGTTTATTCCCTATTAGATTTTTTTTTTTTTTTTTTTGTATCTTGCCCTGATAGTTCTGGCACTGCCATCAGCAGAAAATACAGCTCCAGCTCTTTGCGGGAGTAAATCGGAAGCCAGCTGAGCTCCACACATTGATTGTCCAATGAGAATCCATCCAAGGGGCTGAATTACCACACCATCAGCAAGTCCTCTCTTTCTGTGAAGTGAACATGAAGTAAATAAAATACTTCAGGGGCCCTGAGAGAGACAAAATGGATTTACACAAATAGAATTTGGCCGACACCCTTCATTTAATGAAGCTACTTTTAGAAAAAGTACCAAAAAAACCAGTCTTTACTGACCACAAGTGGCCACAGCCTCTGCTTTGCAGCCCCTCCAAACCAGTGCTGCAGTGCTCCAGCTCACGTCCTCTGCTCAGGAAGGATGAAAGGCAGAGCACCATCTCTCCTATCAAAAGAGTTCTTTCTGAGAGGATTGGGGTTGTTCAGCCTGGAGAAGAGGGGGCTCAAGGAAGACCTGATAACAGCCTTCCAGTACCCGTAAGGAGCCTACAAGAAAGCTGGGAGAGAGGGACTTTTTACAAGGACATGTAGTGACAGGACAAGGGGGAATAGCTTTAAGATGAAAGAGGGTAGATTTACATTAGACATTAGGAAGAAATTCTTCCTGTGAGGGTGGTGAGGCCCTGGCACAGGTGGCCCAGAGAAGCTGTGGCTGCCCCGTCCCTTGAAGTGTTCAAAGCCAGGCTGGGTGGGGCTTTGAGCAAACTGGTCTAGTGGAAGGTGTCCCTGCTCATGGCAGGGGGGTGGAACTGGATGAGCTTTAAGGTCCTTTCCAACCCAAACCATTCTGTGATTCTATGATTTCTTCACCCACTTCCTGCAGCTCTTCAGTCTTTCTCACACTTCTCCCACCCAATGACAGGTCTAAACCTATTCTGCTTGCTGGGTAGCTCTTGGTAAAAATAGAACAAAGTATGATTAGATTCAGATTTCATTTCACAGTGGATCTGGGTCAGGGCTCACAACACCTGCTGCTGCAACAGCTCCCTGTCTTCATAGCGGGGGATGTCCTGCTTCTCTCACCAGCTTACAGCTCTGCAGACCCTCCTCTGCGTCAGCTTATCAGGCTCCCTGATGAGCTGATCTAACTCACCAGCCCAACAGAAAAGTAATCCAGATAAGAAAAAAAGGGTTGTTTTCTGGCATGTCATTGCACTGATGGATAAAGTGCCAATAGTCCTTCTGGCAGCAGCAAGCTACTAGATCAGCTAAGGTGTACAAAAATCCTGCTCACTTACTAGTTAATCACAGTGCTACCTGAAGTGTGATCTCCCTATTGCCATAGCCATAGCCAGTATACAGGACCAGATGCAAGACTATTGTGAGGAGATGGGTATTTTGTTATTTCTTTAAGAAGGAGTCCTCGTTCCCCCATTTCTGCTGGGTATCACAGCCTCCTCTCCCATTTGGGTGCTGTCACCCCTTGACCCAGATGCGGGCTGGTTTGGGGTTTAACCTGGTGTCATGGTTTAATCCCAGCCGGGAACTCAGAACCACACACAGCTGCTCGATCACTCCCCCACTTGTTCCTCCCCCTGCTCCCAGAGGAATGGGGAGGAGAATCGAAAGAATGTCATTCCCACAGGCTGAGATAAGAACAGTCCAGTAACTAAGCTATAACACAAACCACTCCTGCTACCACCAATAATAATAAGGGAAATAACAAGGGAAGAGAATACAACTGCTCACTACCCGCCAACCAATACTCAGCCCAGCCCAGCACTGATCTGGGCCTTTTGGGTAACTGCCCCCAGTTTATATACTGGGCATGACATGCTGTGGTATGGAATACCCCTTTGGTCAGTTTGGGTCAGGTGTCCTGTCCCTGCTTCCTCCCAACTTCCCCTCCTCCCCGGCAGAGCATGAGGCTCACAAAGTCCTTGGTCAGAGTAAACATTACTGAGAAACAACTAAAACCCTCGGTGTTATCAGCGTTGTTCCCAGGCTGAAAGTCAAAACCACAGCACTGCACCAGCTACTAAGAATGAGAAAAATGACTGCTACTGCTGAACCCAGGACACCTGGCAGAAAACTTATCTTGCAAAAGAAAACAAAACCTATATTTTTGCTGGTGGGGCTTCCAAAACTGGCTTACTACAGAATTGGGGTGTTAGTGCTCCTCTCAGTATGGAAGCTGAGAGGAGTCAAAGGCTTTTGAGCGTCCATACCGACCACGCATCAGTAACACTCAGGCCAGTTCGCCCCTCTGGAAGATCCCTCTTATTTCACACTGCTGTCCCACAGCTGGCGTTATTACCCAGTGTGCAAAACACCAATATACACACAGAGTCAAGGTATTTTATTGTCAGCTGTTTTGCAAAAATCGGTGTAGGTGACTCACTGTACATCAACATCACTTTCACTTTGCTGGGCAGTTTTCTAGGCCAAAAAAAAAGCTACCCTGAATGGCAGGCTGTGGCAGGATCTGCCTTTGCATCCCAGAAGGAAAAGGTGTGCTATAAGACACTGCGGACCTCTTTAAGTAAGGGTTATGGTCTAGGCTCCAGGGGACTGGAGAAATCTCTGAGGTCCCTTCACCACATGCCAGCTCATTGTGGCGAGCTATGCACACAGGGCTAGAAGAGCTGGCTTGTGTAACTTGGGCACACAGACCATGCCAACCCCACTCAGATAAGGAGCTCGTCAAGGTCCCTCCTAGTTTTATCATTCCATGATTTGCCAGGTGCCAACATTAACTTGGTCATTGTGAGGCTCAGTCCCCTTTGAAGGATATTACTAAAAACAACAACAAAAGCAATGGCTTTTTTTAAATCAGCATTTGTTGAGGTTCATCAGTGTCCTGGGTTCAGCAGTAGCAGTCATGTTTCTCCTCCTTGGTAGCTGGTGCAGTGCTGTGTTTTGACTTTCAGCTCGGGAACAGAGCTGATAGCGATGTTTTGGTTTGGCCAAGGACTTTGTGAGCCTCATGCTCTGCCAGGGAGGAGGGGAAGCTGGGAGGAAGCAGAGACAGGACACCTGACCCAAACTGACCAAAGAGGTATTCCATACCACAGCACGTCATGCCCAGGATGTAACTGGGAGTTAGCCAGAAGGGCTGGGAGACTGCAGGGTTGGAGGAGGTATCGGTCGGAGCTTGGTCGGGCTTGGGGGGCGAGTTATCGGTCAGCTGGTGGTGAGGTGTTGTATTTTCTTCCCCTGTTATTTCCTTTATCATTATTATCATTGGTGGTAGCAGTAGTGATTTGTGTTATACCTTAGTTACTAAACTGTTCTTATCTCAACCCATGGGAGTTGCATTCTTTTCGATTCTCCTCTCCGTCCCTCCGGGAGCAGGGGGAGGGCAAGAAAGGGGGGAAGTGAGCGAACGAGTTACCTGACTGGGTTTAAAACACGACAATCAGTTTTCTGGAATTTCTGTTTTCCCAGCTTAGGTCCCGGTGCCCTACAGCTCACACCAGAAAGCTTCAGCCTACAGACTGCCAGCTAGCTCAGTTTCTAACTCAGAAAAACAAAGTGCCAAGCTGAACACCTCTAGTGCCACAGCAATCGTACACAGAAAAACACCTGCAGCAAGTCCCAGGTATCCCCAGTCAAGCTGTGCTAGTCCCCATGTTACTCAGCTACCCCTTCCCAGCTCATTCCACCAGTTTTCACAGAATCAGAAATAACATGCCGGCTCTAGCAGTAACATGACTGACAGCTTCTTCCCCTGTTCAAGGCATTGCTCCCACCCGTAAACTGCACCCACTGCCCTCGCCAGCGTGCTCCTGCACGGCTGCACTTGAACTGGGTTGCTCAAATGACTCAGTTAAAAATACCCCACCATCACCACCAGAAAGAGCTAACTTTAACTCAGATCACTGCAGTGATCCAGTTGGGGATTTTTTTGTGACAGTATCTCATGAAACTATAACCTGAATTCTGGTCACAGTAACTGGCAGTTGAACTTCACCTGTCCTTTGCTTGTACAGGAATCCACACATTTGGGTGTTAACTCTGGAGCATATGCTATTCTCAGAGCAGAGTTATTGATAGCCTTTCCATTGACTGTTTTAGAAGAAGCCTCCTGGACTGAAAACAATTTGAGAAGTTGTATTTTAAACCTCAGTCTGACCCTCTGCACAAAAGACAGGGAAGGCACAGTACCAAACACAAAACAATAATGACCGGCTCGAGTGTTTGGAACTGCGCATTACATCTTCTGTTCACAAAGAGAATGAACACTCTCATGCTTCCATGTGAACACCCTGGGTTCTCACACATGAGAACAGGTCATGCGCCAGCAGCAAGGTTATTGTTCAGATTTCAAGGATCGTTTTTCTGCTCCTGGTAATTCTGGTAGATCCTAACTGGCAAATTGCCTCAGCAGTGTCAATGTACTGTTTCTTTCTTTGCTGATTGTACTACAAAATGTTATTAAATCAATATCTATAGACCACAACATCACAGAACACAAAAGACTCATCTTTCTGTTACACTAGAAGCTGAATGTAATGTGAAGAAAATGAGGCATTTGTTTCAAAGAAAGGAAAAAAGACTGTAGTCCATGTCATTTTTATTAGAAGCAGGCTTTTTCTGTGGGCTGCTAATGCAGGGTTACCTCCTGAAATTTAGGGTCGCATCTGAATTACATCACTTGGAGACAGTTTTAGTTTTACATTTGTGTTTCTAGACTATTGCTAGACTGCCTGACCATTACACAAAACCACACTTTTGACTGGTGTCAAACTGGTGTTTGACACCACACTTTTGACTGGTGTTAGACTGCTGTCCAACTTTCTGTATAGTTAGAAAGTTTGTTAAGAAAAGTCTTGACAACAGAAATAGCAGCTTGACATAGAGTAAGGAAGAGATGGATCTGCCATCATGAGAGATATCTCACTCAGCAGCAGCCCTCTGCATCTGCCTCTGTCAACTCCTTCCTCTCCATCTATCATTATCTGCACCATTAAGTACACCCACAACATATAGATTAATATAACTGCAATTTACCGACTTGGTACACAACAGCCTCCTATATTCTGCCAGCTCCCCAGAAAGGAGATCGGACTTCTCCTTTGATAAAAGATCACGTTTACTTTGTGTGTGCAGAACAGTGGCTGCCATTAACCCACCCAGGCTTTCTGCATCTTCAGTTTATTATGTTTGTTATTATCTGTTTCTATGTCTCTGTTACACATATACTAGTAAGGATTCTTGCTGGAAGTGTTCTCCACAGCTACCAGTGAATTAACGTATACCATACTAATATTTTAATTATATATTAATGTAAGATGTCATATGATGTGGCATGTTCTGTTATAGCTGTGAAGTACACAGACTTACAGAGCTGTAGTAAGGCATTTTGATGGTGTAAGCTTTGTAACACCACAGCTGCAGGAACACCCTGTAACAAAGCTGCTCTGCTTGCTGGCCTTCTCCCCCAGGAAGAGGAGCTGGGATCCTTGCTGCATCCCGGACGAATGAATGATCTTTCTGCCTCATCTTTCCACATGTAAAATTTGGGTAGTGAGCATAGTTGTGAGTTATTTTGAGTGCAAGCAACATTTACATCTCAGTGAGATTAACAGCTTTCATCTAATTTAAAATGCCATAAAAATTATAATCATAGAATGTTTTATGTTGGTGGGGACCTCTAGAGGCCACCTTGCCTTCCTAAGGGGGGCAGGGCCCATTTCGAAGTTACATCATGTTGCTCAGGTCCTGTCACTTTTGACTATTTCCAAAGGTAGAGATTACACATCTCTGGGTACTTGTTCCCATGCCTGATTACCTTCACAGTGAATTTTTTTTGTTCTATCTAAGCTTCCTTCATGCAGCCAATGTCCTTGGCCTCTCACCTTGCCACTGTGTATCACTGTCTTCTCCATAGCCTCCCATCATTAGTTAAAGACATCAGTTCATTCCCCCCAGCTGGGATGAATAGCTCATTCCCTCCCCTAGGCTGAATAAACTCAGCTCTTCTTCTGTTGCAATGACACTGGGACACACCTATTTCAGGACAATAGAGCCCAGTACATGCTTAACTGTAGCAGTGAGTTCCCTGCCTGCTTGAGCTGCTAGGATCCAAGTGAAGCAGCCACCACTTCCCATTTATCCCCTAGTCTTTCCAGTACCTCACCATGAACTCCACCACAGCTTAACCCTTCACTGATTTTGCCAGTGTACCAGCTCATGTACTCATTTCCTAAACCAGCCTGGTGAAAATACATCAGGAAGCTTTAGATTTAGTTGGGAAAATGCTCAAGCAAACCAGGTCATTTTGACATGTCTTTGCTCAGAGGATGACTATGTAGGCAGCTGTGCCAGCTGAGTGGAGGAGCAACTGTTGGCAAACAGGTGGGTTTATCCAGATCCTCTGGAAATCCTCACTCCCCCTGCAGGTGCAGCTCCAACTGGATGTGTGACACAGCATCAGCTACTTGAGCATACCACCTATAAGCTCAGGTTCCTATGCTTAATAAAGTTGTTCTCCTGATGCTTTGGCAAATCTGTCCAACTCTTCAGCAGAGCAGTACTTGATGATAATAACGTTTACACAGCTGTGTGAACTTTCTGTATATACTGCTCCTACTTGCCAGGCAAAATGTTATAAGGATCAATAAGAAGAAAAATGCAGCACCATGAGAACTTGATTAAAGCACTCGTGTGTTGCATTCAACCAGAGAAAACAAAATAAGCAGAAGTCTTTTCTAATCCTTAAAGGCTGAGAAGCTTAAGTCAGTCTTGCAAAGATGTCTTGTCATACCAGCCTACACTGAAAAGCCAGAGTAGAATAGAATGGAATGAAATGGAGCAGAACTAGACAGCTTCAGTTAAAAGGGACCTACAACAATCATCTAGTGCAACTGCCTGACCACTTCAGGGCTGACCAACAGCAACTTCTACAGGGAGGTTGGAGCAAGGAGATGGCTGGTGTCTTCTTCCAGGTAACAAGTGATAGGACAAGAGGAAACAACATCAAGCTGTGCCAAGGGAAGTTTAGATGGGATATAAGGAAAAAAATAATTACCAAAAGGTTGGTCAGGCACTGGAACAGGCTGCCCAGGGAACTGCTGGAATCACCATCCCTGGAAGTGTTCAAAACCCATGTAGATGAGGCCCTCAGTGACATGGTTTAGTGGTGGCCTTGGCAGTGCTGGGGGAATTGTTAGACTTGGTGATCTTAAAGGTCTTTTCCAACCAAGTTGATTCTGCGATTCTATGATTCTATGAAAGTTTAAATCATGTTGTGAAGGGCATTGGACAAATGTCTCTTAAACACTGACAGTTTTGGGGCATCGACCACCTCCCTGGGAAGCCCATTCTTCTGTGTGACCACCATCTCAGTGAATAAATCCGTCCTAACGTCCAGTCCAAACCTCCCCTGGTGCAGCTCTGAACCTGTCTGAAATATCTTCCCCTGTGCTGGTGCAGTATGTGCCTGTGGCAGTCAGAGGGAGTGACAGTACTATGGAGGAAAGTCAGGCTTATTTTGGGGTCCTCACTACCACACTGCAGGTTTTCAAAAGTGCAATACAGATGGGTTTGGGTCTTGTTCATGCCTATCCATTTTCAAATTGATGCAGTTAAACCAGTGCAAGATCTTACATGCACATTTATTGTGCCCTGACCTCTGCCACAACAGTCAGAATTAAATGCGGGTTCGCAGATTATACACACCCACTTCAAAATCTGTCCATCTCTCTCTGGCTGGGCTCACAAAACTACGTTTCCACTAATCAGCAGCTGAGCACAAGGCGGGAGAGAGGATTCAGTAATAATATGGCCTGAGAAGTCCAGCTGCTTTAGGGTTTTCAGCTGCTCTGTGTTTGCACAGAGGTGGCAGTGAAGTGGCAAAAACAGAGCAGCCGTGCTCTCAGTGCAGGAGCAGAGCAGTGCTGGGCCCTCCCATGCTCCTCTCCTGCCAGCACATTTTCATCAGAGAAGGTCAGACACAGACCATGCCAAAATGCACAAAAATAACAAACCTCCAGCAAGGCCATGACAACACCGCCATCCCCACCAAGGAGAGGGTCAGTGCTCAGACACAATCCTCAGCAAAAGCTCAGTGCAACCCTCAGACTCTGTTCTCAAGGTGTTCTTGCATTGGGCTGTACCCAGTACTACTCATATTAACTCCTAACCACTGTGGTGACAGTCATAGCAAGAGACACCAAAGGAAGTCTTTTGTACTTGAAGTTTCCCCTAAGCCGTATTTTGTGTTGCAGGTAAACCAAACTAGCCATAGAACACCTTGATTGAAGGTCTCCCCATCTTCACCAAAATGCTAATTCTGCCTTTTCTCCAGTCTGTTGTGTCAGGATACTCCTCTCTTCTACCATGCTCTGCTCTACGCTCTCTAGAAGGGGGGTGGTTAGTAGGTGAAGAGAGGTCCTCCTTCCCCTCTACTCTGCCCTGGTGAGACTGCATCTGGAATATTGTGTCCAGTTCTGGGCCCCTCAGTTCAAGAAGGACAGGGAGCTGCTGGAGAGAGTCCAGCGCAGGGCAACGAAGATGATTAAGGGAGTGGAGCATCTCCCTTATGAGGAAAGACTGAGGGAGCTGGGCCTCTATAGTTTGGAGAAGAGGAGACTGAGGGGTGACCTTATTAGTGTATATAAAGGGGGAGTGTCACGAGGAAGGAGCCAGGCTCTACTCAGTGGCAAACAATGATAGGACAAGGGGTAATGGGTACAAACTGGAACACAAGAGGTTCCACTTAAACTTGAGAGAAACTTCTTCTCAGTGAGGGTGACAGAACACTGGAACAGGCTGCCCAGGGAGGTTGTGGAGTCTCCTTCCCTGGAGACATTCAAAACCCGCCTGGACACATTCCTGTGTAACATTATCTAGGTGTTCCTGCTCCGGCAGGGGGATTGGACTAGATGATCTTTTGAGGTCCCTTCCAATCTCTAGCATACTGTGTACTGTGTGTACTGTGTAGAGGGGAAGTGAGATCTTCATTCTCCCATCACCTCTTTCATGCCTTCAGCCAAATGTCCTCACCTTACTAAGTCAGATTTCTGATTTTCTTCCCATGAAAAGGATTCGGAGGGTAATTCCTCATTAATAAGAAAATCACAATTCTTATTAAGAAGTCCTTGCTAATGAGAGATCTGCCAAACACTAGACTAATTTATACAGCACTTGTTCTCAGCAGTACCTATACTCTGAATTTCTGATGTCCAGCAATTATCTATCTGAAGCACTAGTACAAATCTTCTTAGGGCATAAACAGGCACACCACCATTTCCATGGTCTTCAGGAAACAGAGGACAGCTAAAAAAATCCCGGCTTGGCTTCCCTGCTCCCTTGAAGCTACTCTTTTCTCATTTATTCGTGTCACAGATAGGTAGCTCCTGAAAGCTCCTTCTATCAGAATCTTCCCCAAGAGCAGAAAGATGGCTGGGTGATCTTGCTGCACCTGCTGTGTAGCTGCACCACCTCCATAGGCATAATGCCTCGCACTAAGCAGTCACATCACAATGGTAACAGTATGTCCCCGGCATTCTCCAGAAAATGAGTAATGAAGCAAGGACCCTCATGACACATCTATGTGGTGCAAGGAACTTGAGCAAACTCAAGATGCTTGATGCTCCCCTGAGCAATAGGTATGCCACTGACATGCAGCAGCAGGGGCTGTTAAGTGACATTCTTTTTCCCCTTCCTTTTCCATGCGAACCTTTAAGACAAATAGCCCTCAGAAGCAGGTCACAAGCATATTATAGATGAGGGAGGCAGAACACAGAGGCAAAATAATTCAGTTCAGTCATACCCACAGTGGCCCTCTCCAGGACTGGCTTCAGCCTCTCCACGTTGCATCTCTTACCAAGCACTGAGGTGCAGAGCTAGAGTCGTGGTTTAAGCACGGTAACTCAGAACCACACAGCTGCTCAATCACTCCCCGACCTTCTTCTTCCCCACACTCCCAGAGGGATGAGAATCGAAAGACTGTAACTAACGGGTTGAGATAAGAACAGTCCAGTAACTAAGGTATAACACAAACCACTCCTGCTACCACCAGTAATAATAAGGGAAATAACAAGGGAAGAGAATACAACTGCTCACCACCGACCGACCGATACTCAGCCCAGCCCAGCACTGATCTGGCCCTTCTGGGTAACTGCCTCCAGTTTATATACTGGGCATGATGTGCTGTGGTATGGAATACCCCTTTGGTCAGTTTGGGTCAGGTGTCCTGTCTCTGCTTCCTCTGAACTTCCCCTCCTCCCTGGCAGACCATGAGACTCAGAAAGCCCTTGGTCAGAGTAAACATTACTTAGCAACAACTAAAACCCTCGGTGTTATCAGCGCTATTCCCAGGCTGAAAGTCAAAATCACAGCACTGCACCAGCTACTAAGAACGAGAAAAATGACTGCTACTGCTGAACCCAGGACAGCCAGCTTAGTGGGTCTGGAAGTAACCAGGTCCATATTCCCCTGACTGTGAGCATCCCTTCAGCCCCAGCACGAGTGACAGGGAAGAGGTGAAGAAGCAGAACAGGGACTTCCAGCCAGAGCTACAGGAAGTTAAATTCAGCAAGTTACAAGCACTGACAATTTTTAAGTGAGGACTGCGTACAAAAACACCAGGAAAAACTGTCATAAAACTTTTGTCATGAAATGCCCCTTACTCTGCAGTTAATTTGTACTCCAACCAGCCTGGCTGCCATATGGCCTTCAGCAGTGAATTACAGCTTACATAGCATTTTGCTACCAGCCAGTTGGTTCCCATGTCCTCCCCGGCTCTACGCTAAGGTCTGTAGCCTGCTCCCTTTTCCTCAGTGGCCCAGCCAGCCAACTAGAGCTGACTGCACTGAATGGAAACGCTGCCCCATGGCAAGGAAAGACTCCCATGTAGTTCAATATATTCTTTGGCAGAAAATGAGATTAAAAAGCAGGCTAAATTACTATTTGTGTAACTGGAGTATCCTGGTTACAGAGCTTGTAACCGTAACAACCATTTAAACAAAGCTTTAAAGAAAACATTTCCTCATTATTAAAATGTTGATCCTCAATTCTTATTCAGTTTCTTGATCTTCCTCTCGTCTCTGATCTCAGAGCACATCTGCCTCCAAGTCTTATAGAAGATGTAGGAAAGGAAAAGCTGTTCTCAGAACCGTTGAGTAACCTCAACTAGTACTTGTGTCCTGTGCCAATAGAATGATGCTTCCTAAACACACGAATACAAAAAGGATCAGTTTGTCATGTGGGGATTTAGAGGCCTGTGAACATTATACATCAGCTAGCAGGGATGTTTCTTAGAACAAGTCCCAAACAATTAAACTGAGCCTGCTATTAATCACATGCCAAACACAAGGTATTACTTAGGTTGGAGCCAAACTCATTTGAAAGCTCAGGCACTGAAGGAAAGTCAGAAGTATTTGGCAATTTAGTTTATTACTTAAGTCTCCCCAATTTTATGGCTGGATTACCTTCTATCTCCAAAGAATCCGTTCCACAGTTACGACTGTTGTGTTAGTAAGAGTCATGCAGGCATCACACAAAGGCAGCATTGATTTGTTATTCTGTAACTGGATAACCAGATTTTTATTTTGAAAAGATCCTGCTGGAGCTTTTTATTTTTTTCAACTGCTTGTTAAATGAGAGTGTAGCCAGGAAAATGGGACACAGCAGCAGTAAGATGGATGTGATCCACGCACATGTTTTTCTCACAAGAAAACAAGTGCACTGCATGTTTAACAAAAGGGAATAGCTTCAGGGTTACAGTAGATAATGGAGCCAGATGTAAACTTGAATACACAGCACTCCAGCAGGTGCCCTCCTAAGAGGAAACCTTTCTTTTCATAGGAGGAAGGAGCAAATTTCTCCTTGGAACATAGCTTGAGAGTTACGCCTCGATGCTGCTAAGGCTGAGAGCTATACCAGCTGTAGTTTCTCTGCACATCCCACTGATGTTGGTTGGCCATCCCTGAATGAAAAGGAAATGTGCAGGAAACCCAGTGACTAATACACATATTTAAAGCCAAAAAATTCTAACGTATTAAGTCAGTGACAAAGCACAGCAGCTGCAGCTGTTTTGGAGAGAAAGTTTTGTTTTCTACGGCCACGTTTTACTAACATCAGAATGAACAGAAGCTGTTTCTCAGAATTCTGTCAGAATAGAAATCAAATATGAATATAGCTCTGTGAAACCTGGACATGTATTTTTAGGTGCACGCACCCACACACATATGGCAGCCTGAATAGCTCATTCACTTCCTCTGATACAATCAGGGATGCCTCCAGCAGGAACATGAGCCCAGGCATGCTCCTAACCCAATTTGCCTGTGCCATCCCTACTTTAACTGCATACACTATCATGTAACAGCTTGAAAAGCTTTTTTTTTTCAGTAACTTTTTCTTTCCTCCACATTCCCAGAATGCTATGCAGCTTCTTTCAGCAACACAGTAATTACCGCAGCAGATCAAACCTGAAGTTCTGCAGTTTAATGCTCACTACCAAAAGTGGTAACGACTGCAGTAATTAAACTTGGGGAACAGTCTTCATTAGATCTCATTTAGTTTTCCCACACAGGCTTAAACCATGACCTAAGATCCCTTCAGCAAAATATCGATATGGAATCACTTGCAATTACTTGATGGCAACTTATTTGTATTTTCACCTCGTAAACAGATCTTTGCCTTTTAAGAGGCAGCTATCCAGAGTGCTTTTCATAATTAACACAACATACAGTTTTTCAGCTTCAAGGTTATTCAAGCCAGCTACAGCATCTGCTTCCAAAATTAGACCTGAACAGCTACGGCTGGCTCTTTAGTGTTTCCAATCCCTAAATCACACTCCTCTCTCAAGCTGTGGCCCTCCTTCCCCTGTGGCAGTATTTGCTTTATCTTTTCTAAGTCCAGATTGCCTTGATCATTTACGTCCTTCCTGAACTTCCCTGTGGTAATATGCAAGGGCTGAAAACTCATGCTGTAAGCATATGGAGCAAGGTTTGCTAAAATGCATGATTAGATGGTTAGTCAAAATACTGAAAACCTTATGCAGGAAGCAAGGATCTGAGGCTCCTTCCCTTGCAACAGAGTTTCAGAGATGAAGTGTTCAGTTGTAACGTAGAAAACCTTTTGCCTTGTGCTGCCGTATTGTGTTCCCCCCTAGAGAAGCCCTTCTGGTATTTCTCAGGCACAGGAGGGCATATTTCCATTAACAGACTCAACCAGAAGTGAAGGACTCAACACTGTCCTCTATTCATCCCCACAGCCAATGGCCGGTGCAACACACAGGTATTCCTGAATCAGCTCCTAGAGGACACACTACACTACAGGGAGAGCATTTCAATGTCAACAAAGTGAACAAGATTTCTGTTTTGCAAGGGGACACATCACCTCCCTCTATCCCTTTTAGTACAGTATGATATCAAAGCTTCATTTTAATTGACACTGAAAACCTGTCTTCTCTGTGCCCTTTAATACTTAGGGCAACTAGAGTAAGTTTCTCTATAAAGAGCAGGAGTAATAAATAGTCAAGAGAAGAAGGGGGAAAGAAGAACCCACACTGTTAGCTGTCTGGTATTTATTTACTTTTTAATACAGAGAAGTCACAACAAAATATTCTCTAACAACACACGCAAATGATATCATAACCAATTATTTTAATTTCATCAACATTCATTTGCTATGTACATATTCTCCCATCTGCAAAAGTGCAAAGAATGTCTCAACAAGAAACCTTTATGGACAAGTGTATTTTTGAGGGGTTTTCTCACCAATGACCTTACAACGTGTTTGCCCTCAGTTACCTAGTACAGTAAATTGAAGAGTACATGGGAAAGAAGGAAGAAAAAAAGAAAAAAAAAAAAGGAGAAAAAGAGAAAAGAAACTGGGTTAGATGCCTCCCTTGTAGGAATATTCCCTATTTTCCCAACTAAATTCATAAGGAATACAACGCTCACTATTGGAGATGTCAATGGAAATAGACTATAGGATAGTCTATGGGCTGGCTATAGAATACTGTAGTTTTAATGACTCTGCAGCATTAGGCAGAACAAGAATTTCAGGCTGTTCACTTTGGCAGATGTCAAATTACAGATCAGCATGTGAAAGATGTCCATCATGTTAGTTATGGTTATCAAGATTTAAACACCCCACTGACGGATTAATTCATTTTTACACATCCAAAACATGAAGTCTATCTAAATGCAAGCCTCTCCTATGGAAAACAGTTAACTACTGGAAAGAAAAGCATTTGCACATGCAACTCCTATTACTATCTCAAGGAGCATCGTGCACTAAAGAAGAGTAGAATGAACTTTCGAATCCAGAGGACTGTATTCTCTTTTACAAACCATATTTCAGGTGCAATTTAATCTGATCACAGGCCCGATTAAAAAAACCCACACAGTATCAGAAAAATGAAAGGTAATGAAGAATAAACTTTAGCCAAATAACCTAAGCAAGGAACCAGGGAAATCATTTCCCTTTTGACACATTTAAAAGCTCATGACAACTTCAAGTGCTCATCAAGGCAGAAAGCAAATCAACTGCAGTCTAGTTTAAACTCTGAAGTAGCTATTAGGTCCCAAAAAAGTTACCTTTGACTTTCCACTTATGCAAAGCCCAGCTCAAACTCTCATGGCCAAAGAGTGGGCCTGACTGCTTCACTGACATCTGATGCATGTTACAGAAAATACTGCATTTTGCAGTAACTGAAGACCAGTTTTCAGTACCAGCAAGAAGCAAGGAAAGCATTCTCTACAATTTACATCAGAGTGAAAGCTCAGAGGAATCTTTCTGTAGCTCAGCTGGTTTCCATCGAGCATCATTTTTACAGTGCTACAAGTGCTGCTAGCCTCCAGTGGAGAGATGTGTTTTGGAAGAAAACAGGCATTTCCTCCAGTGGTAGACAAGATTCACTGAACAGCAGAATTAAAAGGAAAAGCTGATGGAGAACCAAATGGTTTTCTTGGATGAATTTCTACATAACTCCTTGCACTGTTAAGACTTTAAATATGCTTACACCTTCCCATTTTCTCAGTCTGCTGCGTTCTTTGCTTTGACTTGAATATCCTGTACAACCTTGCACACAATTGTGTTTTTAAAGCTAGCCAAATTCCCTTTTTCCATGTCTACTCATTCACTATTGTCACACATACATGTCTGGAGAAGCATCTAAGTACTTAAAAAACAGAATGATAAATTAAGCTACTCTAAGGAAACCAAATAAACAAGTATTTAGAAGGACTCCAGATGCCACATCTCTCCTACTGTGTGCGTTGTGCCATGACACCTCCCCTCTCCAAGTGCATAAAAAGTGGATACAGAGCACCATGTAGCCCATGTGGGAATTAACACCCTAGACTCACAGTATGAGTGACTGGCACTCAAGAACAAACACTACAGTAACAGATGTGCCCTTTAATTTTTGTCATTACAGGAGCTGTAATTGCTGTGTGATTTCAGACTGCTCGAACAGTCTACCCATTGTCTATTTGGTCTGGTTCTCATGGTACTGCCAGGCAACATGACTCCAAACCTTGTTAGCCACCCTAACTCCATCAGGTTGCCCAACGCACCAAAGCTAAAGGGCCCATCCTCCCTGAGGAGTTAATTCAAATTATGATTGTTCCCCATAAAGGAAATCTCACTGCACAGCTAACTAGGCTGTGTAACTGTACAAGATAGACAGTCGAGATGACAATACCATTAACAACTGCTGCCTGCCTTCTAAGGACATTACCACTCAAGTTAGCAGTAAGTCATCTGTACTAATATAAGCCCTCTGTGCAGCTTGAGTATTACTCAAAGAGTGGCTAACACTAGAAGGAGCTAATTCTGCAGTGAAGACAGACAGGAAATAAAACTGTGAACTTGGCATTTTTATGCACAAAGAAACACGGATATTCAGTTCTAGTTTTATAAGCACATCGATTTCTTAACTTAGCAGAAAACGTAATTCTCAGACCAGCATATGAAACACTTGTTTGGCATGTGACTTTTTTGTTTTCTCTCCCAGGGTGGCAGAGTATTAGGGCCATTTTCAGGATCATGATTTCAACAGATACACTCTTTAAAAAGATTTGTATTTGGAAATAAAATAAACTTCAGAAGAAACAAAAAATCATGCCTCATAAATAGAAACAAACCCCACACCTCTCAAGTGGACAAACACTCCATAAACACACTACGGAGAAAAGCAAAAAATAACCCCAACTCTCCTGTAAATCTCAATAGCCTCGAGAAACCAAGCAAAAGATTGATGACCTATTTTAAAAACTTTATTTAAGGAAGGAAGAAATGGGAACCAAGAAACAACAACTGCAGAGTCTACAACAACCGCAGAGTCTATAGAGCCAAGCCCTCTGATACAAATTCACTGACTAATGCATAGTCTTATTTCATACAGCACAGAGGCATATAGAAAGCAAATATGCCAAGTCTGCATAGTCTCCAAGTTTTTAAATCCTGGACTTCATGCCATTTTGGAAGACAAAGGTGCAGAAATTAATTGTTATAAAAAGCGATGCTGTATTTTGTATTCAGTACCTCTCAGCTCTTACAGGTCTGACAGCCCAGATCCTGCTTCATGGTCCTCCTTCCACACCAGCCACACCAGTCTGCAGTAGGCAGCAAAGCCCCAGCCCCAGCAGACACATACAAACACATGCCCATTCAGCTCAGCCTGTTCCCCCCCAGAAATGGCTGTGAACAAACACCTTTAAATAAAGCATTTTAAGACCTCCAGCTTGTTTTGGTATGGACAGATGAGCTGGCTGGGCACAATGACAACCCCAGTGGAAGTAGCACTATTGCCCTACGGTCCGTCAGTGAAGGCAACACACATCAAACGCACACAGCAGGAAGACACTATGCCAAAAAAATAATTCATTTCAAGATTGCATTTTCTGGCATACATTTACATTCACTTGTCACAATACCTTAGTTTACCCCATCTCAGGAAATCTGCAAGAAAGCCTGCTCAGGTGACTGGCAGCACAGGGCCAGCTTCTGTGCCCATGGGAACCGATGCAAAAGGCTGAAGGAATTCAATAATAACAGGATGGTTTCTTTCCAGGGATTTCCCATTTCCACCAAGCTGGAGGGACAACAGCCCCTACACAACTGCCCACTTTCCAACAGGACGTATTTCTCTGTCCTGTATGTCTCCCCACATTCTTTCTATAAACTGTATTACAATTATACAAAAAAATAAACCCAAATCATTTTCAGCTGAACTTTACCCCCCACCCAGGATATATTCAAAAGCCATTAAATTGGCTTGCCTCCAACCTTCAGAGAGATCTTGTCAGGAGGGTTCTGGTTTTAACAACATGTATATATACATATTAATATGTACACAAAGAAGCCGCTCTTTCAGTTAGAAAAAAAATCAAATTTCATCACAGAATGAATCCTATAAAAAGATATGTAATAAAGTTGAAATACCCATAAAATAGCTATTACTAAAGCAAAGCTTTCGTCAATAAGCCTCCAAAACTTTAAATGAAGAAAATGGCTTCACGAAGTGGTAGTCTAGATTTCCACAGTGAGGACACTGCTGGACGTTGCTGTATTCAGAGAAATACTGCATGCCAATCCGTACATCTATTACTGGCTTCCCACAGTGCTTACAGTTCAGTCGAGCCTGTAAAAACACAAAGAAACAAAAAAATCCCTTTTGAAATAACCATACTCACCGCTGAAAACAAGGGCATCACACACAGTCCCTGCCCTGCCCTCCCTGGCAGGACAAGGGGTAAGTCAGAAAACCAGCGACAACGGGATCTGAGGGTAAAGACATTCCTCACCAGGACCGGTAACTTGCAGGCGTACACAATGCTTTCCACATGAAATGCCACCACTGAATTCTAGAGAGTAGGTTACCTCCCACTCTGACTGACGGGAGGTAGAGAATTTCAGTTTATTTATGCAAATGATTGTTTTGTGTTGCTTAAACTCTGAGAGAATTCCTCAATCCCCAGCACAAGAAGTGCTGTCTCAGTAAATCATTAATGAAGCCCCAAAGCAAAGAGAGAAATTTTACATTTGTGCCATGCAATTCAACTGTTTAGGTTGACGTTTGAACGTGATCTATGAAATACGTCAGCATTTTAATCTTTGGTTTAACAAATCTATAGCTCGATCTACTTTATCAGCACGGCATGGTTTTGTATCACTTTAAGTATCTATTTAAACATTTATAATACATATCAGGTTATACAAACTAAACACCACTTCAAAGACACAAAGTATTCTATAAAATCCAACATTAACTGGGTGGATATGAGAAATAATTAAAGGTCAAGGGTGAGGACAGACAGAGCTATTAATGTTCAGCAGTAACAAAAAAAGTAAGACTTCAGAAGAAACCTAGCTGAGAAACCTAGCCCAGCTGATGTAAAGAAAGCAAGAGGCAGTGTGAAAGCTCAGCAGGCCATTTGAAATACACACAAGAAGCAGAAGGGATTTGAGACTGTAAAGGAGTTTAAGAGTAAAGGTAGCAAATGATCAGTGGGGGCCTGAGCTGCGCCATAGCTTAAACTCACTTAAAGCCCAGTACACTAATGAAAGCTTTAGCTCTTCACTGCAAAGAACAAAAAAACATTTTCTATGGCAATCTTGATTTAAGGAATTTTCCTAGGATGAGAAGAAGAAGAAATTATTAAAGTACTATTACCGTTGAGACAAGACTCAAAAAGAAACAAACCACCAGCTCCACAACCATCTGCTCTGCTTGAAAAGCAGAAATTTCAAGAAATACAATCTAGTACGGTATGGATTTGTAGGATTTTTTTTCAGTAAAATGTTGTTTTCCCTCTTGCTACTATCCAGCACATCAACAAGGTGCTAGTAATCTGAGAGTGGCTGCAATTCGTTATCCTACATGCCCTTTTGTAATGTGTGATTAAATACTTTGAAATAAGGTATGCAATTATTCAAAATAAAATTAGCAGGGCAATAAATCATATACCATATTTCAATGTCATTCCTCTGTATGCATGGAATCATCTGTACCAATCATGGTGAAACAATAAGGCACACTATCTGGCAATTACAGTCACTGCAGCTAATGATTTCACAGTCAGTTCTATTACTTACCATGTACTGTCACACTATCCATTAATCATATAATTAAGGCTCTTGTATAATGAGACCTTAATTCTTGTCTTGTACATTCAACAGAAGCAATTCACATTTAAATTTGCTGGCTTTTACAGAGCTAGCATATCAGCATCAGTAGTTTATCTTTAGAAATGCCTATTTTTTAAAAAAGGTTACAGTCTCAAGAGGCACTAAATTTGGAGGCAGTATCTCTGTCTTTAGTTATAATCGTTGTCAATGTCATTTTAACCAGTAGCAGCAATACCACTTGTCTTTTGAGCAACACATTTTGTTAAGTATGTTAAATGTAAAGTAAAATAGCATTTCACATACTGACAAAACGGTATTTTAGATTGCTCTGAAGCACACACATTACCATGAAGTGATCACACTTCGAGTGAGTGCGACTTTGCAAGGCTCTTGTCCTAAGTCAGTAACAATACCAAAAGCAACAGCCCTCTCCTGAGCATCTCAGTGGACCACTGAGCTATTCCCAGACAAACGCTTTTTCCATGGCTGTCTACCCCTACTTGCACAACAGAGTGCTCTGCCCATCACATGACCAATTTTCTTGGATGCCGATGATCCTGCTCCCTCAGGCAGATGTCTACTCTGCAGTAAACCCAGGCTTTGGATCTTTCTCACCCAAGGTATAGATTCAGCGAGCACTTAATGAAAAATAAGCTGCTGCAGGCTGTGCCGGAGTACCATCATGAGAGTCAACCACAGCAAAGATTAAGTAGAGCTGGGTAGTCTCTAAGCACAAAGTCACTTTAGACCTTTCCATTCCATTGGGGTTTTTTTGCTACAATTATGGTAAAACACAATTCAACCAACTAAAAAAAAATCTGCATACATGAAACATGTGCTGGAAATGTGCAACTGTTATTACAATTGTTACTACTGGAATTACACCAGATACTGAACATACTTGCTAGTGATAATCCTAAGCATCAGATTTAATTGTTAATACATTTAAAGGGGCTTTATTTAAAAAGCTAACTACTGATCACTGGCCTTTGTCTAGCTATAGGCCACTGGGCCTCATAAGTTAAGACAAAGGCACAGGGACTTGGTCAGCTGTCTTGTATTGCACTCACAGGTACAGGCTGGAAAAGAAGGATGGAAGAAGAGAAAGGAAAAGAGATATAGAAACCTTGGCTTTACTTATCATCAGTTGGAATTTCACCTTATGAGTCTTATTTCCATATGGTACTAACCTGACAACAGGGAGATGCTGCCAGAATATCGTAGGTATACATAGTTCCCAGCTGATGCCAGCTTCCATCCCATCGGGACTTGCACTTAATGCAGATAATTTTGTGAACCCCTTCTAAGCAGTCTACGCAAACAGCATAAAGGTGCATAAGCCTTCCTGCAGACAGGAAAGACACTTCTTAATGAGACCAGAACAGAAGATTAAAACAGACATTTCCTGCAATGTGTTATCTGCCCAACAGTGATACAAATCATACCTTATTAATTTTTATTCTTTTTAAGGATAAATGATAAAGTAAAAAATGTTTCTCTATGGGAAATGCATAGGGCTCAACTGAAGCTATTTTCCATGTATGTAAAACTCAGGAATTAGTCATCACCCTGACCACCCTCCTTTCCCCATTTGCTGATACAGCTTAGCAATATATTTTATAAAAGGCACTGCTGAAACTCCATGTACAGATGCCAGGTTAAGCTACATAATCAGCTGCAGTGTTTCCAAAACCAGGATTGTGCCTAGCTTCATCTCCACCTGACAGAAAGAGCGGAGAAGTGTTGAAGCTTATTAGCAAGCTGGGTATAGATTCATTTAACAACTTGTCAGCATCTTCCAGCAAAGATGGAATTAAGGACCTGATATTCCTCCTGGAAAAAAGCAACAGCAAGAAGAGCAATTTTCTTTCATGTACTTTTTTTCTGACCATTAAGTATATTTAAAAACATTATATGTATTTCACATACACAGACTTTAACATGCCATTCAGAACTACAAATCTATTGAGCCCTATCATGACCTTAGGCTTGTATGCACAGTCAATTTCAAAACCTGAGTTATACTGACTTCCGTAAAAATCAAGTGGCTCGGACTTGAAAATGAAGCATTTTCTCTACATAAATCTGACTAAGCTCACCAATGCAAAATCCAAGATGCAAATTTCACACAAAATAAGAAGTCCTGCATAAATTATGGAGATCTGTCACCTAGATTATGCACGATTTGTAGTGACTGAATTCATCTTTTTTGTTTAGTAGTTGGCTATTAGAAGTGGGCTGTCACAGAGTAGTAATCTGTAATACACCATATTTTGTACTGCTATATAAGAAAAGCTAAGAAGAAGTGCAGTTACAGATCAGCTACAAAACAGGACTTATTACTTGCATGTAATATGTGTTTACTTTGGATTGCAATTTGTGCTCTTTAGCATCAAAGTACTGATCACAACCTGTAATTTAATGAACACACACATCTTGTACCTTCTCTAGATAAAAGGGAATGAAATATTGACAATTTATGATAAGTCCATACCATATACTTTCAAAATTAATAGTTTGGGTTTTAAATTTGCTTTGGTTTTTCAACCAGTTATTTTAGAAAAATCAGAAGTAAAAACCGGATTCTTCCTAAAATATATATACAAAATAAACTTGGTAGTATGAGCTGGCAAAAATTGAGCTATTCCTCACTGGTGTGTTCAGCTCTGGAAAATGTGATGCAATGAGACTGAAGTGCAAACATAATAAACTCTGTTCCTAAAGTGAACACTTGAGATTGGAAACATTCAAATAATTTCACGGACAGAAGACTTGTGTTGTGCAGGAAGATAAAATAATATTCCCCATCTGAAGTTCTGCACTGTTCCTGCGAGTTAAAATACTGTATTCCCCCACTGTTTAAATTCTTTTGTATGCAGGAAATGAGGCACATGATATCTTAAACATGCCTGAAATAAAAGAAGTGATTTTGCATACACCCTGGAACCACACCTTAAAAGCTTAATTTCATTTCAAAGAGTACTCGTGATAATAAACCATTTTACCCAGGATAAGGAGGTAAAAATTTTAACAATTAATTATTGACAGCATCTTGTCTGAGTTTTTCAGATGTATCAGCCAATGGGTAAGGAGCAATTAATTAAAAGACATATTTTTGCAGAGTTTTTCATTCTTAGCGGGAAATGTTAAAGAATGATGAGTTTCACTATTGCTAGACCAGCTCTTAGGACTGATGAAATCACAAGCACATTGTGCATGCCTCCCCATGAAAGCAAAAAAGCACTGTTATCTCACACACATACATTCCGTTTATCCTGGAGCTTTTTTGAGCTTGTATATTTGCCTATCACTTCTTCTCCTTAAAGTACATTACACAATGCAGAAACAATAATGTTAGCATGCATACAGTTCAGTGACTTAGTGCGTAATGATTTAGGGAAAGAAATAAAACAATACAAAGTTTGTTGAGCAAAGGAATGTTGCATAACATGTATTATGACCATGCATAGGATATAATAAATTTATTGAAAGGAGAGAAACTGAAATGTTAAAATACATTGTTAGTGCCTTCCCAACACCCTTTTCGACATATAATTCTATGTTTTTGAACACCCATACTTTCTCTAACTGACTTGAGCCATGCTGGCTACCAGCAGGATGCGGGACAGGCATGTTTTGCCATGTACCACCCTGATCACCTAGTCTGGGGCACAGCTTTCAGGAAGAGCTGATATGCATCCTAGCCCACATCCTTTTGGTCCTGTAGGAGGAGGCAAGTAATACATTCCTTGGTTTCAACTCAGCTCAAAGCTGGGGCATGATCAGAATGCAATCCAAACAGGCAGGAGTTTGGAAGTAAGTAAGTCTAAACCCCTCACTATGCCTTTGCTCCTTCAACCCACCATATTAAAAGCTTACTTTTACTATGTCTAGCCTCTCCAGGCCAGTGTTAACATAGGCCAGACTATAGTCCTTTCCATATTAAAAAAAAAAAAACAGTTTGCTATAAAACAGAACTGACATTCTTCAGTCTGAAAGCAGATGAGAGGCATCTCACCTCACCAGTGGTACAAATATAACATTCACCCACACCGCAGCACAGCATGCTTAAATAGAAAAGGTTGTTTAAAAGGTTGATGCATATCTTGGAGTAAAGCTCACAACAGATAAATCAGAACACACATGCTGCAGAACAGATTGGCTGGGAAACCTTCCCAGGATCTACCTAGAATCAAGATGAGAAACATTTTAGTTGTAAACCAAAACACAAGGCATGGATCTTTCTATACAGCATCTGCTTTTGGTGTTTGTTTGCTCCTGTTTCAATCTGATCCACGTGACTAATTTGCATGTGACTTCAGGCTCTACAGAACTGCTTAAAAATGCAGAACTGGGATGAAAACCTACAATGGGGAGTACAGGGCACAGAAGGCAGTTCCATCATTTAATGAAACCTAGCATGACTGACAGGCAACCTGTACCTTGAAGGTGACAGGGAACATCATATTCAATCTCATCATGTCTCGATGGGCTAAGGAACAGGGTCCCATCCACCAGCGGAAACTGTTCAAACACTGGCAGCGCCCTGTGGCATAGTGCACAGTTTACAACGTTCCTGTGGCTGGCACTAAGAGCAGCAAGGATGAACTTCCGAAGGTCCTCCCCTTGGCCCACCTGGGCATCATCTTCCATCCGCACATGGAAGGTATTCAATTTATGCCTGGGGATATGAGTAAGCAGCTCAGACAGATCGAGCCTTCTCAAAAACTGCACAGGGGCATCGAAGTGTCCTGACCTATGTGCTTGCAAGCCAGCTGCCCCATAATCAAAATGCGCGTTCCTGAACATGCCCCCACCGGCCATGTTCTTCTTATGGGGCTCCAGGTGAATGGCATTCTTCAGAAACTCTCCTAGGTATCGGGAGGAACGAGGGACGCTGAAATGTGTGGGCGCAAGAATAGAGTAGCCGGTGGGTGGGGACTGGCCAGGAGAGACGCAAGGCGAACGGATGGTGTAGCTGCCGCCCATGATACCCTTCTCCTGGGAGTTCTGCCGGTCCATCGAGTGCCTTCGCTGGATGTCATTACTCAAGCCTTTCTGAGGCTTGTTGGCTGGCCTGCCCTTTTTGGCCTCCTCTGCTGACTCTGCCACTGACCTTCCTGTACTCTTCTCCAACACGGACTTTTTCTTCTTATCATCCTGCATTCGCTTCACTTGGTACCAGTCAGTGTCCTTCTTTAAATGACCCTGCCCACACCGACAGGAGCAAAAGCGAAAAGCTAGGTCATAGCCCTTCTTTGTCCACATGTTTTGGCGACACTGCTTTTCATTCCAGCTCCTGGCTCTGCCAATGCAATTGAACTGGACGAGGATACTGCTTTCCCACTCATAGAAGCACTGAAGGTGCATCCAGGTGCTGTATGGACAATGCTCGTTGTTGCATATAACCTTCTGGTAGTCATCCTTCTCCAGATCCACCGCCCTTCCAAAGCTACAGATCAGTGGAGTAGCACAAGGGGCTTCTGTGGAAGATAAAACAGAAGCATTAATAACGTAATAGCCCACTTATTGCAATACTTTTTCAAACACTGTGCTAAACATGCATGTGAGCTCTTACTCATGATCTGTATTATCAAAGAGCCCACAGGCACTAGCTGTGGGTTAGGGCAAAAGGCAGTCTTTGCCAGAAAAAGTTAAGTACGTGAAAAGGGATATGGAAATGAGGGAATAAAGAAACAAAATGACATTACAGCTTGTTTAATACTCAAAGCACCTCAGAAGCATTAGCCCTCCTCAAAGGCTTGTGGATACTGTTGCAAGGCCTTAAGAAGTGAGGAGAAAGCTTTGTGGATGTTTCTGGAAGGTTGCTTTGAAGCCTGAGAGGCAGCATGGGGAGAACACACAGATGTTTGTTTGAAAAACAAGGAGGCAATACAGCCTGGCTTTGCAATCACACGGAGAGGCAGGAATTGATCTTTTCTTTGGGACTGAGCAAGAGACAATAGCTATGGAGAGAAGGAGGAAGCAGAGGACTTTGAAAAGCAAGACAAACAGCTTATGTTCCTAGTACAGAAAGGAGGGCCTTTGTTATCTTGCTTAGGCATCTATAGACTGTACTACCATCACTGACCTCTTGGGTAGCTAAATTTCACAAACCAAATAGTCCTACAACACAGACAAATTGAAAAAAACAAATGCCACGTGTTACTAGCAGCAAAGTAGCAGCCTTTGCTATATCCTTCAGCAAAGAACAGTTTATTTCATTAATCTCCCTGCAACAATATCAGCTTCTAAACAAAAAAGTTCTGCGTTTATGGACCAGTGACGTTTTCCTCTTTCTCACCAAAGTACCACAGACTATGTATGACTCCATTTGTGGCTGTTCACTGGTAGCTGGGAGGCAGAGAAAGGATAGGAAATTTTCAGTTGGAGTTCCTATTGACCTTTAGAGTTTCTAGTTATGAAGTTTTTAGATGCTTACCCAAGTATTACAAGTACTTCTCCTCTGTATTTCTGACTTCTTACTTCCTCCACTTCACCAAAAACTACTACTGCAACAGGGCTGGCAACATGCCTTTTCACCTCTATATTGCGGCATTCAAACATGAGCAGGTTTCCTCAGGGTCTTTTGTGCTCAAGCGCCACCTCATCCCATGCAAAACAGAGGAAACGGCTCCCTGCAGTTTTCCAGCCTGAGCCAGAGCTCCAGGACTTTCAAAAGAGTTAACACCAAGCCCTGAGGAGAGAGGCTGCTGTGATCCAGGATTTTAGTTGTTTTTCCTTAGGACTTTAAATTTCTCTGATAACCAGGGAAAAAGCCCACCATTTCGTTCCATCGCTTTTAATCCCCTTCTTGTCAGTGCCAGCACAAATAATCAAACATAATTTGCAGGTGTTATGCTGCTACATTTACTCAGACTCTCATTAACAGACATACTATCCAGCCTTACCCGTCTTACGGCAGTAAGACACAGACGACTGCCAGGAGGCAGGAAGAAAGAACATGCCATGCTTTACAACAACTTTGCCATGCTAGTGGCTTTGTCCCTTCCCATCAAGTTTTTGTTAAAAGGCTATGAACAAACAAACAAAATCTTCAAGGTTATTTTCTACAAATTCAAGATTATGGTAGCTCTTAAGACTTATTTACCCAGAAGAGACAAGCACAAAGACCATGAGAAAAGGTTCCCAAGCCATTTCGTGGAAGATACCACATCTTCACCTCATTTCTCTGCCTCCATTTCTAATGCCAGAAGCAGCACAATTGCAAGGAGAATCTTCTGCAACACCTTTCCTTCAGGGACTGGCCTATAAACTGCACGCAAAGCACATTCCCCCAAAACATTCCCTTAAAGCAAAAAAAGCCTATTTCATTTCAAAATATGAACTTGTTCAGTCATTAAAACCATTACCATTACCAAACTGGAGAGAACAGAGATGAGAGGCGTTCCCTAGAGACTCTTTGGAAGTTCTTTCTACACATGTGACACGGATAATCTATTTGTTTTAGGTCTCTGAAAAATCCACTAAGAACACGCAGATTTTGAGATACCTTTGAAAGCATGAAGTTTATTGGCTACCAATGACTAATCTCTCAGTCTACAGAAAAGAAGGCTCAGGGGAGACCTTATCATCATGTTCCAGTATTTAAAGGGTGGCTACAAAGAAGATGTATTACATGGAAAGAATTACATGGAAAATACAAGTGGTAATGGGCACAAGTTACTCCTGGGGAGATTCTGGTTGTACACAAGAGGAAAAACTTTTTCACGAGAACAGTCAGCCATTGGAATAACCTTTCCAAGGAAGTGGTGGATTCCCCAGTACTGGCCACTTTTAAGGTCTGGCTCAACAGGGGGCTAGGACATCTTGTCTAGGTCATGCTTACTTAGAAAGGTTGGACTAGATGATCCTTGAGGTTCCTTCCAAGCTGGTATTCTACGATCCTATGACTCATTCTTTCATCCTATTTAGGGTCTGAAAGTGTAGTTCGCAATTATAGCGACCTTATGCAATTTATGTCAGAGGAACCAGTTAAACTGAAGCCATTACAGGCAAATCATCAGAAGTCAGATGTGTAGCAAAATACCGGAGGTACCAATATGAATAGTTCTCACTTACACATTTCCTGTATTCATCTATTTTCGTGCATATTCCTTTCCACTACTGCCAGGAGGCAGGACGAAAGACCATGCCAAAAATCCATTTACGCCCCCCCCCCCCCGTGTTTCAGAGTGTAAATGTTCTAGCAGTTGCAGGTACAATTATAGCTGACAGCAGAGAAAGTTACTATACAAACAAGTCTAGAGATCTCCGCTTTAGAATAAAAGCTTTACACTTGTCATCCAAACTGCTGTAGTTAACCAACTAAAAAGGAAGAGTTTCCTTGATTAGCCTTTGAACATGTTTTTGGGGTTGGATGCAAAAACGTATGATCTTCAGCTCCCTTAGAAGCTCACAGCCTCTTCATTATGTACTGGGTGTCTAGAGGCTGCTGTAAAGGTGACTTTCAACAGTTTTTTCCCCCTTTTCCTGGTGGTTAATAGAAGAACTGTGGAATGCGATATTCTCCAGCTTCTCCTTGAGAACTTACAGATTTCACATTACCTGAGGAACTTCCCAAACAGCATAACTATGAGCAGGAAAAAGCTTCAAATTTTGGACAGTGATGTCATTTTCAACACTTAAGTTAACTACGTGACTACTAGATGACATTGCTTCATCTGATCTTCTATCTACTCAGTGTGATTTGGCTGGTCAAACAATCTCCATAGCAAAACCAAGTCTAGAGCAGCTACAAGAAAGCAACAGAATGAAGTGCCATTCTCCGTGCAGAAGACTGAATTGTTAAATGCTGGTATAGAGATCACTCTGGAAAATATCGCTAAGAGGAGAAGCTGATCCCTACTCACCTCTTCTGGGCACTCACTTGACATTTCACTACTGTCACTAATACTTCAGAGATCCAATAGGTGTCTCTGCCACATCAAGGTTAATGCCATGCTAGCCAAAGCCCCTCCTTTCACTAATACAGTTTTGTTAGTGCGAAGTCTGCTGATTTGGAGAAGGCCTTGATAAACCATTCCACTACCTGAAAAGCATACAGAAACTTGAAGCCAACATTTGGTTCTGCCTCGTATTTCAAATTCCAGCAGGTTTATCTGTACAAAACAGACTGTGCAGGACTGAACATCCCTTGCAGACTTCTCTCCATTCATATCTCCTGTCAAACATAATCATACCACATGTTCCTACATAAATAATAAATGAGAAAAAGAAAACAAAGCATTTTCTGAGTGCATCTTTCCTAGTTAACAGCAACAGATACACCTTCAGAGCAAAAGAGACTACATTCAGATCATTTAGTATGGGAGCCACATTAGCAGATGTAAAGAGCTCATCCCATCAATTCACACCCTTGAAAGCACTCTGGGTTATTTAATCATTTTGTAAATGAGACAAAGCATTTATTAGAGAATGACGAAACTTTAAAAATTCTTGTTACAAAGCCCTTTAATTTCCCTTTTACTAGAAATGCATTTTGAAATTATTATTCACAAAGAGCTAGAATCATCGTCTTAAATGTTTTATGATAACAGCAGGATTACTGTGAAGAGAGACAACAAAGGGCAGTAAATAGAAATTCCCATTACGAAACTGCCCATCCACACCTGCAGCACCAAGCTGGTTTGTCACCTAAAAATAACTGGCTTCCAAGAAGGTAATAGCTCACCAAAGCTGTGAAACTGAACTTCAGAAAAATGAAAGATTATGAGGTACGAGAGAGCAGCATCCATTCTCCCGGCAGACCTTTGTGAAATAATACCTAAATGACCATAAAAGTACTTCTATTTTACCTCTCAGTTTCAAGATTATTTTCACTGACTAAGAGAACAAAATAAGACAGCGTGCAATTTTGTGTACCAGAACAGCTTCGACATTTTGACATAAGTGCACGGCTGTAATAGAGAGGCTGCCAAGTTGCAACTGCAATTGCACACTGCTTCTTTCAAGAAGTTGGGTTTCCACATAAAAAATAAATGCTTTAACATATTCCACTGTAGTGATTTTTATCGGTAATTCAGAAAATAGCTGTGAAGGGCAGCACATAAATGTCCTATAAAACAGAAATAACATAAAATATTCCAAACAAATGTGAATTTGAGCAAAGGTAGCTCACTGTTTAAACAAGGTAATGTTTTATGTTTGACAGAGCTACCATAAAATTAACTTTTCTTTCAGAAACAAAAACATGACAGAGTACTGCAAAGGAGCTGGTCTGGGTGTTTGGCTTTCTCTCCGTTTTTTCTTTCAGGTTTACAAACATTAATAAAAGCCAGGAATAGAAACAGATGAGATAAATCACCTTCAACAACAACAACAACAAAAAATCCGACACAGTAACTATTCTACCTTTGAAAACAAAAACAAAACAAAAACAAAAACCAGAAACAGGGTAAATGAAGACTACCATTCCTGTTATATGACCCAAAGGAAAGCAGCAGAACAACAGCTGCCAGAGGAACTTGCCTCTGATTAAGTAAATGGAGGAGAATATGGTTTACTTCAGTTTACATACCCATCATAAAAGCAAAGATGCACCCAGCAAGCCAAATGCAGTGATTCCATGACTTCAGTTTTGTGACTGCTCTCATTTGTTCCAAGCCCTCAATGCAGATGCCTAAAGCAAAATTCGCTCTTCCCCCACCACATTCCCACAGTATCCATTGTGTTAGGCACCGGAGTTTTTCAGTCAGTGGACAGAAACAGATAATTATTTCCTGTGCTTGTCAGCATAGGCTTCAGCTCAAGGCCCAGACTTGTGATTTCTGGTAAAGCTCAAGGGAGGTGGTGAGGCTGAGGGCAGAAGACAGAGAAGCATGGCTGGAAGAGGCAGCCCTACTCCCTACTATCACCTTAAAACAACTGTCAGGTAACAGCAGGTTGTTATGGATCTGGAAGAAGAAATCATTAAAGAAAAACCCACAAAGAGGTAAGGTCTTAGCACTGAATCGGGTGCAAGGCCCTTATCATGACCTGCATTTCACCTTCACTCTAGCATCTCATCATCTATGCCAAGGACACTTCTTCACTTGCCAGCACATTACCTAGGTCAGAACAGCACCTGTGGGACACATACTTTGCAAAGTAAGCACTTTTAACCCCTACCACTGCTTTCCCATGAACAGTGCTCTCTTCACAGCCCTAAACAGCTGGGAATTGTTCACTCTGCCAGCTTGAACCAGAGCCAAGTCATTTCTGTGGAAGGCTACTCCCTACCAACCATCTGCACACACTTCACTTACACTGACTTCAGGCTTGGCCTCCAAGGGAGTCTTCAGAAAAAAAAACAAAAAGGCCTAGCAACTACACAGCAGTGGGACGATGCCACGGAAAACATGAAGACTCAACTCATACCTGTCACATTAACACCTTCTAACTTACCACACAGTCAGAACTAGTGCCTGATTATGAAATCAGCAATTAGCATGTGACAGAAAGTCATAGAATCACAGCATCATAGAAAGGACCTTAAAATCATATAGTACCTATAGTACCTACCCCCCTGACGTGAGCAGGGACACCTCCCACTAGACTAGGTTGCTCAAGGCACTGGCCTTTGAACACTGCCAGGGATGGAGTAAGTCAGTTACCCATGGCTCTTATTCAACCACCCATTTGCAGCTTCTACCATCATCTCACCAAACTAAGTCAGAAAGTCAAGAGTGGAACTGTACAAACTAAAGAGGATAGGCACTTACACGTGCAGAGTAGTTTTGCTTACACAGCCATCTGTGCTCCAAGCTGGACCAACTGCCTACACCACTTAAACCCATCATAAGAATTCACATGTTCTTGTGGAAGTCACTATAATCTGTACAGTTACCATCTTGCCAACTTCTTTCCATTTAATACCTGTTGTCCAAACACAGAGAACGACTCAAATCACCAGTTTCAGCTTTTGCTTAGGGTGTGCAGACCCTATCTGCATAGGAGAAATCTTGCCCTGGTTTGTGATGTAATACCCTCAATCCAACTGAAAATATCACTGGTTCACCAAAGAGAACAGGTCTGAGCCTCTACCTGTATCAGCACCAGTACAACTAATGCCAATGCACTCCTGATACTCCCATGTGAATTCTCAGCTGTCTTAACCAGGTCAGGCAACAACTGGTCCTCCGTGCCACAAGTAATCATGCTTGGGTCAGAAAGACTTTTCACACTCTTCAGCATAGGGTGGATTTTTCTGGTGGCCTTTATCATGGTGAATGCAGAGATCAGTGACTGTCTCAAGACTGGCGGGCATCTACATGTTTTGAACAGTGACTGTTGCTTTGTCTGCACATGAATCATCCTTACAAAAAAGCATTTCACCATTAACTTCTTTCACTGAAGCCTTCCAATAGCTTTTAATACCTTGAAACGTTACAGAAAAGTAACTCTGGTGCCTTGAGAAACAGACAGCCTAATACTAAAGCAGACTCTAATGCACCTGCCCTAGCAAGTTTTTAGTGACAAATACTAACTCATGCTGAGAATAAAGAGATAACCGTGACAAGCAGTAGATGGCCCAATACCAAACACAGATGTAAACACCACAGGCTGGATTTGCCCAGATTGAGAGCCAGCTAGCCTCAAGACCCAGCACAAAAGCACAAGTAGGGAAGAGCAAAAGGAGAAAAGCTTGAATCAAGTGATACCACCATCCATTCTACTTTCACATCTAGGGATGCTTGAGCTATCAATCTATCCTCTCCAAGTTTCAGTAGGACAGTATTTTTATTTCCCATGCTTAAAGGCTAAAGGAGCTGTAAGAAACTCAGTAGGAATCACGAGATGCAGTAACCCTAGCTGCAGTACTCAGCATCTCTGCAAGACAGCAGCTCTGGCATGTGGAGCTGTTGGTCCCAAAAGACACCTCCCTCATGATGCTGTGCTGGCTCCCAACCCTGCCCATGTGCCATCTTTGGCGTCTGTGCAGTGCACAGAGATCTCGACTGTACACTGCTCCCAAAACAGGTATCAGTACCACAGAAACGGAGACTGGGAGCGCCAGGAACACTAAATAACTACGTTCTGATTGAAGCTACCTCCAAGACAGGAACAACAGCAATATCCCTCTCAAGCCTAGGAAGGAGGGCTGACAGACTCTACCACTGCAGGAGAAACAAAGAGATAGAGGTTAAAGTGAATGCTCTCAAGATAAACATCACTAAGTCTACTGGGAAATGCCAGTACTCCACTTAAAATCTCACAAGCTTTCATATGGAATTACCCACTCTGGTGACTAGATTACTGCTTCAAAATTATCTGAATTTCCACCAAAACTGTTTAAAGAAAGCTCATGCTCCACTTATGCTGTTGTAATTTAGACACCTTGGAGATTAGCTGGAGTATTTTAGCCTGACCTGGATGCAAGGTTTATCTCTATTTTTTTCCCCTCACACACGTTGCAGGAAGAAAAGCAGAGAAAAATGGACGACTGCCAGTCATCATTGTACTATAATATCAAAGGATGTCTCAATATGCAAGGCTGACAAAACTTACAAATATTTCCAAGGACTAGAAATCGTTCTGTCACTACTTGTTAGATCATTAGGAGGAAGATATGGGATGAGTACAGGCAAACTAAAGCAATCAATTAAAAAACTATGTTTCTTCATATAAGACCTAACAAACATCAAGCCTAACCCTTATTCATGCAAGCACTACACTTGAGCAAATGACTAATCACATGAACACGGAATCCTGTCAGGGCACCGATAACCACACTGACAGCAAATAACTGACAAAAAAAAAGAAAAAATGGTGTGTACTTGCTTGCATGAAAGGACAGAATTTACTGTATCCAGTAATACTACAGCCATGATTCAATTTGCAAAGACTTGCAGTACACAAATTACATTTGCTACAAAAGCATGTAATTGCATAGTTTTAAAAATCCTAAAACTAATGTGAAAGTCCTTTCGAACCCAATTTGCATTGATACACTGAAATCCACATTCAACTGATTTCTGCAGTTAGAAGAACTCAATGGAATTATGAAGCAAAATGGTTTCCCTTCAGAAAATTAACAGGTATTAAATTTTGTACTCACTGCAACAGAACAGAAACTTAATTTTCCAGGTGGTCTCACTGATATCAATAGGACTCCCTCAAGTTAAGCAACAAGAAGGTGCCAATACTGAACATCACTAGAGTGCCAAACTGGAACTGATTGTTATATGCAGCAGGGAACATTTGATAGCAAATATTAATCCATGCCTAAATACTACAGCAATTTGTGCTCTAAAATTACATTTTTAAATATTGCACTGAGAAATTTTTTGACCTTCTTTAACAATCCTACCTCCACAATAGCATCCTTTTCTTTTTAGTAAATCTTAATTGTTGGCCAGTCACAGTTTTCAACACAGACTGTTGCACTGACTGATTTTCTTCTTCATACACTTGTCCCACATTAGCATTTTCATTTGAAAGTAACCCGGTTTTACAAATCTGTGCAGCCCAGGTGAGGAGTGAGCAAAAGCACTGCTGGCCATTTTACATCCAGCTAACTACAGATAAGTCGAGAGCCCAGCCAGCACAGTGGGCACTGCTCGCACAACCCCTCAGCTGCCGTGCCAGGAATTCCACTCCTGGGAAACTGCACCCCAGTGAGACCTGCAGCAACCACCTCCACTGGCTCCCCCACAGCCTCTTCTCCCCCAGAGACCCTCATGCCCAGGAATCCTGTACAAATCTGACCTCTGGCCACTCCACCTGACAACCTACCAACTTGGCAGCTCTGCCATGTCTGCAGTTTAAGGGCTCACTTCCGCTGGAGGGAAGAAAGTATAGTCTTAAAACAGGGGGCAGTGCATTGTAGGACAGTGATTTAGAGATAGCTATGCCATATTTTTTAGTTTAACTTAGCTGGCTCTAATGAACCCCATGTTTAAGGGGAAAAGCACAGATAAGGGGAGCCAGCTCCTCCTTTTTGCTCATCTTACAGCACCGAAGCTGGATATACTAGAGTTACAAGGACAAGGGGTGAAGCAAGATGCTAAGACAGCAACCATCAAGAAGAGGAAGAAGAAGACTGGGGTCTCCTGGACACAATGAGGCCAAAAATGGAAATAAGGCAGAGAAAATGGATGGAAGAAAGAATTTTAGGGTCAAAAACAACTACACGTGGAAATCAGTGCAAGGAGTTTGTACAATAAAGAAATAAAACAGTTGTAGCCCAGCCTCAGCAAGGCAGAAGCAGAAAAGGAATTTGCCACTCAGAGCCCCTCAGATCTGAAGTAAGCGTTTTGGATTTTTCTCTTCTGCTGCT
Source organism: Pezoporus wallicus (assembly GCF_028554395.1). NCBI lineage: Eukaryota > Metazoa > Chordata > Aves > Psittaciformes > Psittacidae > Pezoporus > Pezoporus wallicus. The sequence goes on from NW_026635157.1 coordinate 6,375,400, forward strand.
CAAAGTACCACAAAATGTCTTGCATTCTTACACTCACTTATGCCTGCAGATGGAGATAACCTACTATTGCCACTGGGAACGCTGGTAATCCACAACGCCGGAGTCAGGGGCAAGTGCTCAATCCCATGGAGCTGCTGGTATAATTTTAGATGATGACAGGTCAGACTTTCCAGTTTGGTGATGAAAAGTAAACCAGAAAATTAGCTAGAAGACTGAACATTTATTAAGAGCGTCATTCAGCCATTCTGAAGGCAGGGATTCTAAGAAATGAGGCTGTCTGTGACACTGCATTTTAGTTTCCCTCTGCACTGTGATACTGTTAAGCTAGTCCACATACCTCCCCCTCCATGACCTGTCCCTCATTCTTTGGTCAAGAAAGATTAATCTATCATATACAGAATTCCTGTTTGGTCTGATGGTAAGATATGAAACAAAGACACAGCTACAGAACATGAATCCTCCTTGTGAGCATTATCACAACAGCTCCAGTGCAAGACAGAGATAAGCTGCCACATCTAGTCAATGGTTATGCTCTCCACCTTCCTGATTCCCATGTGGGAGTCTAGGAATGTTCAGTCACAGTTTGAGCTCAGAACATGCAAAAATTAAAACACCTCCAAAAAAACAGCATAAGCAGACGCCCTCTTGGGGCAGGGGAGAAATCAGCTCACATTTCTCAACCATCATGCCAAAACTTGAATGACAGCTGGAGGGAAAATTGTGCAGGGACTGAAACTAAATTTGTCTAAATGTAAAAGGGAACATCTTTCCACTGTAAACCTGTGCTGTAACAGCAGTTCCGTATTACATGGCACCGTTAGTCAGAGCTGCGCGGAGAAGCCCAAAGGAAATGAAAAATTCTGTTTCATTACGGCAAATGGATGAGGGCAGAAACAATACCCAGACCACATCATGAACTGTGAAGACTTCAAAAAAATTACCTGAACCACCATCCCTTCCCTGAGTGAAGCAGGGTCCTAAGGGGACTGCATAATTAGCCTGTCTTACTGAAACCATGATGCAAAGCCAAGGTTTGAACAGCCAGTCTTAATTTTGCAATTATTAAATCTGCTGCTTTCATCTCTGCGTACTTCTGTCTTGTCACATTCATGAAAGAAAACAGGCTATGTTATTATGATCATCTACCACTTTTCCAGGATGAAGTAGGAGAGTGGTAACATCAGACACATGCAAATTACTCTAGAATAACATATGGTGACGATGCAGGAGAGAAGAGTGAGCCCAGAGATGAGGGACCCACAGGACCAGTGATCCTAGGCAGCCCAAGTCACAGCATGGAGCTTAATGGTCCAAAAGCAGCAGTGAAGAAGTTCCCTGTGCCCAGCACACCTAATCCACAACCCAGAGAGGCTCCCATGAATAGGACTGACTGCATACAGCAGAACTCTATTAACCTCACAACTCACTGCAGCAGACACCTCCTCCATAAACTGTTTGGTGATCAAGTAACCAACCACAAGTGCACAGACTCTTACAAACCTCTCGACTCTAGTAATGGGATACTTGCCCCCGAGGCCCTGGCTTTACTACATGGCTTCATTTCCAATTCATCGGTTTTGAAGACTTGGGGGAATCCATTATCATTATCTAATCTTTTCCTTGCACACAAGAGCCGGACCCCCAGCTCTGCAGCACGACAGCAGCAGTTTCTCTTTTCATCTCCTGAACCGAAATTGTTGAAAGCTTTGGACTTATCAGTGAGAAAACAATTTAGTAAACATCCAGCTCAGGATAATCTGATGGGCAGTAGTCGACATAAAATAATGCTAGCAACCACATCCACTCCTCCAGCCTTTATGATTATCTAAATAAAAGATATGACTAGATGCAATGATCCTGTCGCAGCAAAGATGAGGTGTGCTGACCAGGCACTTCCAGCAAATGCTGAAGCCAGTGTTGTACCTCTGTTGTGAGAGGAGCAGGGAAGGGGAGGGGGGGAAATCTGACAAGAGCCAAGGATGTTTCTGACCACTGACGTCATATGGAAGCAGAAAGAATAAAGGAGCATCTCATGTTAGCTCTTCAAAAGGCAGCCGCAACTCCTGAGGAAGCTGGTCAGCAGAGAGGAAGGATGCATAAGGCACCTGGGACACACAGCTTGACAGCTGAAGACTGATACCCTGTCCAGCTAACAAGCTGGATCACTACCAGTGTTCACTGGCACCACCTCCAGTGGCATCTGCGCAAGGAACACCAACCACCGCACTGTCCCCAGGGGAACAGTCGCACCATAAACACACCTCTGCTTTCACTTGTGCTTGAGGAAAAAAAAAAAAAAAAAGGAAACACTGTTTCTCCCCACCCCAAAAACTAAACAAAAGCTGAGTGTCTGTGTGAGACACCACCTGCAAGTGGATGCCGCACGTAATACATCACCAGACCAAAGTCATAACAAAAATGCTCTAGAAATTCCCTAACTCTGGCTAGTTGTTATTTTTTTCCTTGTTTACTCACTTGAAGCAAATAGTGAAAAAATAAAAAAAAAAGAAACAAGCAAAAAAGGAAATTCTAAGCATTCTCCACGATTCTCTGGAGTAATACTCATATAAAAGCAGTCTGGCAAAGCTAAAGTGATGCGAAATTAATTGCTAATATTTCTAAGGAAAAGTTTCCATTAAATAATACACAGGAATCAAGACATTTTGAAACACAAAGTGAGATTCCTGGGACTACCTTTTGCTGACAGCAGCCATGCAAAACAACCGCCACAAAGTATAAAACCAGTTGTAGCCACCCTCCCGCTTTTTCCAAAGGTCCATGTGTAAAATGCTGAAAACCAACCTGAGGGGGGAAAAAGTCAAGAGTAGGGACTCTGCACCTCGGTTTGTAAATCTAGCAGCTGACCGAAGATTTGGGAGAGGCGGCAAGGGGGGTCGGGGGAGGCGCTGGCTTAGCAATAAAACTGCAATAAAATTCTCGCCTACCTTTACTTTTAGCCCGAAATACCATTTTGCAAGAACGCCTTCAAACATGAACAGCAATGCAAGTTTCTGCGAGAAAACACCTTACCAAAATTACTCCGAACTCAAAACCAGCCCGCCGATCAAAGTCAGCATAAAATGGTTGGTAAAAAGTGAGCGCGTCACCCTGCCGAACCCAACCGCTGTAACCGCTGTAAAACGGCAAAAACGGACCCAAGACTAGGACTCCATTTTTAATCGTGCTGAAATACAGTCGGGATTTTGCCCCCGAGCCCAGAGTTAGCCGAGGCGCTGCCGGGGGTGAGCTCCGTCCCCGGCAGCGCACCCTGGTCCGCCCCCCGCCTGCCCGCAAATACGGCTGCCTCCCGCTTCCAGCACCGCCGCCGCGGAGGCACCCGCCCTCCGGCGGGTCAGCGGGCGGGGACGCCCCAGCGAGCAGCCCCCCGCCCCGCCGCGCACTTCGGGGACATCCCGGCAGCAGGCGCAGCGCCACAGGGCCGCGGGCGGCGCCCGCCTGTCCCGTTCCCCCCCCTCTCCGGCCCCGCCACGGCTTCCCCCTGCGTATGCCTTCGCGTCCCCGCTCTTCGGGTGCCCGGCCGCCGACTGCGCCACGGCGGGCCCCGGGAGGCCGCGGGGCCCGGGCCGCCGCTCACCGCTCTTGACGTCTCCGGGCGCCGCGCCGCCCGCCGCCGCCGGGCCGCCCGCTCCGCCGCCCGCCCCGCTGCCGCCGCCAGCCGCCGCCGCCCCAGCTCCGCCGCCAGCCGCGGCACCGCTGCCTGCTGCCGCCGCTGCTCCGCCGCCCGCCGCCGCCCCGTTCTCCTGCTCGTCGCCGCTGCTGTTGGCGCGCTTGTTCTTCTTGCCCTTGCCGCCCTTCTGGTTCGGCATCGCGGGCCCGGCCGCCGCCGCGGCGAGGCCGGCGGCGGCGGCTGCGGAAAGCGCAGCCGCCGCTACCTCCGGCTCATGGCGGGGCCGTCGCGGCCGCGCTGCGCTGCGCCGCGCCCGCGGTGGGCGGCAGGGCCCGGAGGGCCGGGACGGGGAGGGCGAAAGGCGTGTCCCGCTCGGCCTGCCGCCGCCGCCCCGCTTCCTCCCGGAGCAGGCGCGGGCGCTGGCGGCAGCGGGAAGCGGAGCGCGGTGGGGAGGGCTGGGGCTGAGCCAGACGGGGGGAGCGGGAGGGGCTTATCGGGAGGGGGAAAGCCCCGCTCCCACCAGCACACGGCGGAGTCGCCGCCGGTGGCAAGGGGCGGCAGGCGCAGCGCCTCCCGGGAGGGGGCAGAGCGCTCCCCGCTCTGGGAACCGGAGCTGGAACCGGGCACCCCCAGCGGGCGGGGCGGGGCGGGGTGGGTGGTCGCCCCGGGAAGCGCTGCCGCGGGAGGTAGGGCGGCGGGTTTGGAGCGCGGGCGAGCGGGACCCGGTCTCTGTGCGCACTTCTCGCAGGAGTCCCGGTGCCGGCCCGTGCGGTGAGGGCTGGGCTCCAGCTCGGCATCCCTGGCTGTGTGGATGTCCCAAGCGGGGAACTGTTGGGAAATGTCACCTGGCGGTGCAGGAATAAAAGGGTGGGAGGGTGTGTGTCAAAAAAAAAAGTAGTCTCGTGTTTGGGGGGCGGGTTAGGAAGCACAAAGCCTTACAATATTGCAACCCTGAGCTGAGATTTTTCATCTCAGGTAGTTACTGGTAGGGGTAGCTCCGTGGGTGATGGGGAGCAGGGATGAACCTTTAGAATACATAGGAGTTAGGTGAAGGCTGTCAAACTGGGCTGAAGCGGAGCTGGAAGCCACCCTGCCTCGAGGGAGGCGTTGTGGAAGGGCAGCAGCCTCAGCTTCTGTCGGAGCCCGGGCTCGGTGAGAGGCACTGCGGAACACTGGTAACGAATATTCACAGGATTCCTACACCCGTGGAGGTGAGATGCTGCCAACCAGCTGCAAAACTGGTGGTCGCGTTGGTACCTACCAGTTTATCCAACTTGAGAATAGAAAGTACAACCTGTTATAAGAACAGTGCACCAGCTCCCAGCCTGAGCAGTTACTCCAAGCCTGGCAACCTTTTTCTTGCACATAAATTAACTTTTTTTCCTTATGACCCAGATCCTGCAGCTTAGATTTCCATGATTCCCTTACAGAAGTACACAGGCGTGCAAGAATGCGCCTTCACAGAGCAGTTATGGTTAGTGGTCTGTGACTGATCCAGGCTGCAAGGATAAGTAACTTGCATGATTTGGGCTTTAGAGGTAAAGTCAAAGTGTCAAAACCTGTAGTAAGTGAGGTCTGCCTGATGGGAAGGTGCCACATTTTGTGAGTTACAATTTATCTGCAGTGACTGGCCTGCAGATACTGATTTCCTGGAGCAGTTCCCAGATTTCTTTGTATTGGAAGCTGAATGTACATCCTGGATCATCTTGTACCTGTAGCCAGGGCCTTGGTTTTCCAAGAAAATTAGCCACTGTATTTTCAAATGCTCTTGAAGCAGCTGTCACAAGTTTTGAGTCACATGGCCTAGTTTCTTTGCCTGCAGGCATCAACATTTTAGAAAGATTTTAAGGCATTTTCTTGTGTTGGTGGAAACCCTCTGAAATGATGTGGTTTTCAGTATCTTGCATTCCTGTAGCTGAATGCCTTGCCTACCTTACTTCACAGCTTTGAAGCTTGTAAATTGTGTTTCTGTCTAGAAACCAGAGGGAGAAAGTGTGGGCAATTTCTGAGGCCACAAGTTTGGGCAAATCCTGGTCCCAGCCATCTCACAACCCACCAGCTGCCGAAGTTCAGTTTATTTTGGCAAGAGCAAATCTCACCTGTAGTTCTTAAGGTTTATAAGACCAAAACAAATGGATATCTTCCACTACCACACTTGCAGGCTCATAAACATGCTGCCTGCAGTAACAGGGGGTCAGACCTTCAAGGAAATCCTTTCAAGTCTTAATGTGCCTGTAAAACAGTGAAAACCCCATGGGTGTGCAAGAGGGGCCTGATTCTCATGTCCAGAGCATTGGACTAAATGGCTCAGTTTGAAACAAGGAAGCAGGTCCTTACTGTGAATTGGAGCAGCTGGAGGAGTAACTGCTTAAATGTTGTGGATGGGTACAAATGTGTAACATCTCAAGCATCCGTTTTGCAAAATTTAAGCTTCCTGGTTTGCAAGATGAAATCTTGCTAATGGCCAGTCAGCCTTTACGCTTTGCGAGGGTTGTGCCACGTGTAGGTGAGACTTTCTCAGGGTGAAATCATAGAAGTACATGCAGAGATCAAGTGATTCATGACACTTTTGGTAGTCATGGAGATCTGCTGTAATGTTCTGGGGGTGAAGTCTTCTACAAGTGTGGTGAGTACCTGCTGGCTCACACAGAGGAGCTGTCTGCCTCTCAGGCTTTTCTTGTTCAGATCTATTTAATGAGGTAGTCAAAAGCCCTCTGTGGGTACAGAGCACCATAAGTAAATGCATATCCAAATGAAAGGCCTCTTGTTAACAATGCTGAGGACAGATTTGTAGCTGTGTGGCAAAACATCCTGAACCAAAGACCTGTGTCAGTTAACAAAGATCAGAAGGGTTGTGAGTATCAGCAGGATGTCCTAGGTAATCACAGCAAGGTGGAATTTCCTCTCTGAAGTGGGATGATGCCACTAAGATGTCTTGGTAAAGACAAACTGGGCATCATTAAGGGTGTGTCTGTAGTCAGCACCAGAAAACCCCTATGGCATCAGATACCTTATGGCATCAGAAAGGGAGTAGCTTTATCTAGGCAATTCAGGGATTCCCATGGCTCTGAGCCAGTCGTGAACTAGTGATGTAACCTAGGACAAGTTTTTGGCAGAGCAGCAAGTAGGAGCAGGCATGCTAGGTAGGAGAAGTCTCAAGGTACATATGAGTTTTGGACAGGGAAACTCATCTCAGCAGGATGCTACCATGTATGCTGCTTAATTTCCTTTGCCTGGTTTGGCAGGGGAACTAGACTGCCACAGCCTCCTGGTACATGCACTTTCCTATTTAGCCCTACAGTTGTTTTGAAGGGTAATGAGCAAACGGCAAAAATGCAGTTGGTATGCTGGAGGGAAGGAATGCCATACAGAGGGAACTTGGCACGCTTGTAAGGTGGGCTGATGCCAACCTTATGAAGTTTAGCCACAACAAGTGCAAGGTTCTACACCTGGGTCGGAGCAATCCCAGGCACAGCTACAGGTTGGGCAGAGAAGAGATTCAGAGCAGCCCTGCAGGGAAGGACTTAGGTGTGTTGGTCGATGAGAAAATGAACATGAGCAGGCAGTGTGCACTTGCAGCCCAGAAAGCCAACCGTATCCTGGGCTGCATCAAAAGGAGTGTGACCAGCAGGTTGAAGGAGGTGATCCTGCCCCTCTACTCTGCTCTTGTGAGACCTCATCTGGAGTATTGTTGCAGTTCTGGTGTCCTCAATATAAAAAGGACATGGAACTGTTGGAACAAGTCTACAGGAGGGCCACAAGGATGATCAGGGGCCTGGAGCACCTCCCATATGAAGATAGGCTGAGAAAGTTGGGGCTGTTCAGCCTGGAGAGGAGAAGGCTGCGTGGAGACCTCATAGCAGCCTTCCAGTATCTGAAGGGGGCCTGTAAGGATGCTGGGGAGGGACTCTTCATTAGAGACTGTAGTGACAGGACAAGGGGTAACGGGTTCAAACTTAAACAGGGGAAGTTTAGATTGGATATAAGGAAGAAGTTCTTTACTGTAAGGGTGGTGAGGCACTGGAATGGGTTGCCCAGGGAAGTTGTGAATGCTCCATCCCTGGCAGTGTTCAAGGCCAGGTTGGACAGAGCCTTGGGTGATACGGTTTAGTGTGAGGTGTTCCTGCCCATGGCAGGGGGATTGAACTAGATGATCTTAAGGTCCTTTCCAACCCTAACTATTCTATGATTCTATGAGGATCCCTTCACATGAGGGTGAGGGGTCCCCACCAGCCTCTCCACAGAGGCCTTCCCATTCCCCATCACATGGGACTTAGGTGGCTTTGCTTGGGTATGCAGGTCCTTACTGCACATCATCAGCCAGGACTTGTCCTGAAGATGCATCTTTCTGATGAGTGCAGTTAGTCCACACCAACCAGTACTGCAGATTTTCTCTCCCCAGTCCAATCCTTTGCAGAAGCCTTGTTTCTCATAAGTCAGAACTAAGCATCTCTTTCTATATATAGTTCACAGGGTTGTTGTGACCATTTCACTCTGAAATGAGTTATTTTAAAAGCCAGATCAAGTAGTTACATTAGTCACACAAATTTTGAAGAGCTTAACTGGATTTCTGTTCATATTTGGATCTTTTCCATTTATCATACTTTCTCAGGAGTTCCTTTATCAGAATAGATATGACCTCCTTTAATGATTAAACAAGGAAGATGTTAGGAAAGCAAGCCACCCTTCACAGCCATATGGAATTTCTTCATTCCATTTATTTGTGGCTTTTAATATTTTATTTCTTTCCCTATTCAAAGGACTAGCCGCAGTCCCAGAAAGCTGACCTTAGCTTGCTTGATTTGCAGACATTCACAGACTGTTAAATCTCACTGAATTTTGATTTAGAACATAAAAGACACCTTGAAACCCAGTTGTAGTAGTGTGAACACCATCACATTTGTCTGCTTCAAAAGAGGTTCATACAGAAAGGATCAACAGACTTTGAGAAAATGTACTGTTTTCTACAGGAAAGAAAATTTCCCGTAAGCAATATATTCTGGGTTTAAAAAGTGAGCTTGAAAACATTAATAATAGAAAGTGGTCTTTCTCCTCCCATTCCCTGTTATTAAAGCCCCTAGCTGAGTGCCTGGGAACATTTGCACTGCAGCTCCCCTCTCCTCAGTGGCTTTGGCTGAGACTCAGAAAGTGAGAGATGAAGAGACACTGGTCCTTCAGCCTACTCTCTAAATAGTTTTGGTCCTACAAGTCACTTACAATTTTTCCTAAGTAGTGTTATATGAATATTCCAATTTTTTAAAACAATAAAGTCTGGGTTTCTCAAAGCATCTTTCTCTGTCCTTAATGTGGAGTAATGGCAAGCAGGCTGTTCTCGTCACAGCTGGTCAGTGAAGTTTGCCATGGAAAAGTGGTTTAATCACAAAATGTGAGCTTCTCAGCTCAGGAATGATCTGTGGCAGCTGGCTGAAAGCAGACCCTTGTGAAGCCCCAAGTATTTTTCAAGCTGTGTGAGCTTTAGTTCCAGAGGACAACATTCGAAGCTTTTGGAAGTACTGAGTGAAAATTAGTGGCATTTGTTACCTTCACTGCTGCTATCAGAAGTGGGTAGGTGATGAAGTTAAATGAAATTGTATCTATTTCACATAGTTATTGCTGAGATGACAGGCAGTGCACAGATTTTTCAAGGGAATATCCTGCATCTGTGAAAAATACTCATTTTGTGGGAAGTTGCAAAACACAGAATTATCCACAACCTGGAAATTTTTCTAGTTCTCCATGAAGAAGAAAGAAGTCGTTAGCATTTCTTCCAAGCATTTGTCAGCAGAAAAAGGAAACACAAGATGTAATCTGTGAGCTGTTACTCACTCTTTGAATAATGGATGCTATTCTTTGCAAAGGCCCCAAGCAACGACGGGCAAGTTTTCTCGGCATCTGTAGGAAGGTGATATAGCAACAGTTTTTGGAAGAGAAGGGATGAATAAGTCTTCATATCATTTTTGTGGTGTTTACTTTGGAAAAACTGGATTGAGTTTCCAAACATCCAGTGGGGAAGCATTTGCCATCCCTAGGATCTGTCTCCTCCATTGAGGGGAGCAATAGGCAGGTGAGTGGTCTCCCACTATTGCTAACCATGTGTAAATGTCTGGGTTTGAGGCTTTATAATGAGGTCTCAGGAGATGGGTTCTGCTATTACTAATTGCTATTACTCATTTGAACAGGAAGATTGGTTTAGACATCTGTGGTAGGGAAATTGCAAAGCGTTGCAGAGCTGTACGTGAGGTTAAGGAAAGTGGTGGTGTGTGCAGTCCCTTGTGTTCAAGTGAGTTTGGGCACTGATGAACAAAGGTGAAGACCCTGACTCCAGCAAAGCATTAGCATGTTCACTTTGTGCTGAAACAAATTCCCATTGCCCCAGACCTTATTTCACGGTACTGGGACCAGGGTGGCTGTAGCCACAGGAACAGGATTTCCCCAGCCTCCTGAGCACAGCCAGTGCAGCAGGCTTACCTGTCCCTTCCCAGTCACAAGGTAAATCCCTGCATGGTGGTAACTGTCAGTTATTCCATATTCCATGTTGGAAGACATCACTGGTGTTTGTAATGGCTGCATAAGCCCTCCACTGTAAGCAGCAGGGCAGGCTGAGTTCAGCACTTGCTTTTCTCCCACCATCCTCACTCTTAAACAGGTAGACCTCATGTACAAGTCACATCTCAGTTGCATTCAGCTAACAATCAAAATCACCACTGCGTCCACAAAGAATAATGAGGATTAGAGTCTCATCTAATGTGCCGGGAGGCTCATTTGCATTCCCTGATCTGCCTATTCCCCATTTTATCATTTCATGAAAGGACACCCCCCCCCCCCCCCCCCCAGTGTCTTTCTGTCCCTAAGACAAGAGAGCTAAAAAGCTTTCATTGATGGGGGGGATCAGAAGATCACGTACATCACATCTCCTTTATACATAATTCTTACACATCATACACTCCTGCCACAATTAGAGTTTAATTTATGTGTTTCCAGCAAATACACCAGTCATCTCCATGGTCGCCCTGTTTATCATCTCTGGCTGCAGGAGCCGGTACCGGCCAGGTGCAAGGACAATGGTTGGCTATTCATTTCTCTGCACCAGCTGTTCCCCTCAGCATGCACCAAGTCTGGGTCCTGCTGATGACAAACCCTGTTACGTCTGCTGCTGCTGTGAGCTTCATTTTATTTTAAGAGCTAGTCCAGACTGATCATTCTGAGAACGTGCCTAAGTATAGCGAGGGGTGAGTATATTTTACAGAAAGGCATATTCCAGGCTTCAAATCTGTCATAGAACATTTTATAGGTGTTTGTAAACTTCTTTCCCCAGATCCATGGGAGATGTGGACTGGTACAAACAGATAATGCCAGGTAGTGAATCACTACCCTGCTATTGACATCCACCATATTCTGTGTTCCAGCATATGGGTCAAATTGTGACTTAAGCCAGCAGGGATACTAGTCATGAGTCCAGTGCCTGACAAAAAATGGATGGATGCCAAAGAGGAGCCTGCAGTGTGTCTCAGCCCTGTGAAGACCCTGGAGCCAGCAGGGAGCCTGTCTCCTTGTGACCACAGGACTTGATCTGCCGCAGGCAGCTTAGAAGTCATAAGACAATGCTACTTCTGGCTTTTTTCTACATGGACCTCTAAATGACAGAAGAGGAGAAAAGAGGAAAGGAAACAAAAAGAGAGGAGAGTTAAGGAGTTCATAATGAATTGATAGGAAAGAAAAGATTTGTGTACTAAATGTCATGCGGTCTCTGAAGGACTCAGGTTGCAGTCGTTTGCTTTCAGGGGCATGAAATCCATCGTTCCCCATTTAAAAAGCACATAACTATCTGGGTTTTCAGGGAATTTCTGGTTCTGGTTTCAAGTTCTGCTGTTCGCCACCACATTATCTGCAAGGTTTTGAGAAATTGCTTTGAACAAGAAAAAGGGGGAGCTATAATATGCAGCTACGTGAAAATAGTGCAAAAAAAAAAGAGAAACTCAAAAAATCTTTTCTTAGCCTCGATGATGTCAGTCACAGATCTCTTCCAACTATTTTTTTAATTATTTTTTCAATTATTTTTTCAACTAATTGTTTTACTTCCAAACCTTTCACATTACTATTAAATGGAGGCAAACCCTACTGTTTTACAGCCATGGCAGTTACATTTAACTTAAAACAATGAAGATTTTCTTTCCCCTCTTTCTCAGCTCAGTCTATTATATTATCAGTCAAAATTCCCTATCAAAGAATGTACTTCTGCTTCTGAGATTTCTGCTCACTTCCTTCCAGCTGAGAGAAGGAATTTGCCAGTACTTTGACCTTTCTCTCTCTACTAATCTAACTTGAGTTACTAGATGCCAAAGGTAGCTTAGCTATTTCATATTTTTCCAGTTTTATCTGCTGATAGCCTGTCATTCTTTGTGTAGACTAGGTTCTGCAGAACAGTACATTCTGTTCTTCCACATGCCAACAAAACAAGATAAATGGGGTGCTGTAAATACAGTAATAAAACCCCCAAATAAGTGAAACTGCAGGCTTTGAGAGAGGTCATTCAGAAATAGATTCAACTCCAATAGACCTTGTACTAGTGAATCAAAATCGTCTACATAGCCAATTAAACTGATGGTTCATGCTGAGATACAGAGACGGGGACCACTGGCTATTTTTTGTGAATAATTTTCCTTCCAGGAGATCTGCTTTCTCTTCCCAGAAGTTCCACATGTTTATGGTGTGATATTGAGCAAACCATCCTCTCTCTTTAGTTTAAAATCTCCCATTCAGTAATAGAATAAGGACCATGATATGGCTGTCCTTTTCTTTGAAAGCCATGAATGAAATCAAGCCTTACACTGAAAAATCAAAAGCAGTAAGCATTTACAGAAGAGTCTCAGAACACTATCCTGAAATTATACAAAAATGCGTACATTAATGAAGGTGTGTTCTAGTCAGATAAAGCTGTCTGAAAAGGCTGTATTCGCAGTTCGTGGACAATTAGCTTTTTTCTTTTTTCCCATTTTCAGTTTGGCCCAAATCATATCAAACTCAGAATTTATTAACATTTCCCACAAATGGAAAGTTCAAAGAGGAAAAAAAGTAAATCAGAAATACCAGAGAATGATGGCTTCTGAAAGAAATTACATTCCTGAGTGAATCTTGCATTATAGACAATGGGTTGCTTCAGGCTGGGGGGTAAGGAGGAAAAGAAAATCAGTCTTGAAGGATGCCAGAAGAGAAGCAGATACAGCTTGAGTATTTAAATCACTGTTCCTCTTCTTTTTGTGTTTTAGCCCTAACACTTAACCAAAATTCATGGTACTGTAGTCATTTTCTGTTAGGAAGAGTTGTGATAAGAGAGACGGGTGCTCCACTTGTTTACAAACACTGTACAAAACCTTGCTTCCTTGAACAAGGCAGAAACCAGCAAGCTGGAGACAGCTGCTCAGAAGAGGGTCAGACATGGCCAGCCACCAGCTCTCAGCTCAGAAAGATCCCAGGATATATTCCCAGCACTGTCTTCTCTGTGCTTATTTGCACCATAACTTATGCTTGGCTTTACTTCCTCCTTCCTGGGTATGCAGGTCTCTCTGGGCTGCTTGCATGGAGGCACCATCTAGGCAGTGAGTGTTGCACCTTGAAGTCTCCCAAACCTCTGCTGCTGGCACAGTATAAAATTAATGGAGTCTGCCCCAGATAATTTCAGATAAATTTTGAAATAAAAGCTCTCAGAGCAATCTGAAAGCTCAAGGAGAAGAGAACACCCGATGTACTTTGTTCACAATAACAAAACACCATTAATGTGAGGGTGTTTATTAGTCTGGGCCTGGCTGCTGCTTTGAATGTCGAGACCAGTGATTTTCAGGAGCAGACTCCACTAGGTAACAATTCAGTACACTTCTGCCACAATAAATAATGTGGACAGGATGGGCATGGGTAAAGGTGATAAGGAACACAGAATTGGTACATGGATGACAACAGCATCTCCAGCTGGCATAGCTGTTGCCACATTCAACCTCCAAGCTATTCCTGTCATAGGCTGAAAGGTCTTTTTTGCTGTAAGAAGTCTCTTTTTCAACTCTCAGAGGAAAAGCAAAATGTGGATCACAGACTCTCACACCAGGAAACATCATGAAATCAGGGTAAATGATAATAAAAAATTGTACAGTAAAATTGTAGCATGCATGTCATTTCTAGCAGCAAAAAGTCTGCTACCAGTCAGGAAGGAGAATCTAGGAAAGAAACAAGAGGTCTTTTTCATTCTCTAATTTGCCATCATTCCTTGATTTCTCCAAGTGAGGCCGTGGACTCTGGGGTAGATCATTAAGGCTCCTTCCTTCTTTTCTGTAGTACAGATTTCTGCACTACAGAAAAGAGAATCTGGCATTATAACCTGTAGGGATGCCATGAGCTCTAGCAATTCTAGTGAATCCATAGAGAATTCATGGAGGATAGCCCCAGGCACATGATCAAAAGAGCAGAGAGTGAAGGTGGTTTCAATCTTTGGAAACACTGAGAGTAGCTGAAGTTTCTTGGAAGAGCTGAGCCTTTTTTCCTAAGTTCCCTCATCTCTAGTGACAAAAGTACTTCTGTCAGCTATTGAGTTTAGATTTAGATCGCAGTGTTGTTCACTACTCTGTTCCAAAAGTCAGATAGATTTAACATCCAGACCTGTAAATCCTTTGCAGTGAAAGAGGAAAAAAAATGAAGTTACAGAATGAAGACGAGTTAATGGCAGTGTACGCATGAATGGCCCATAGGGTTTTCTCATTAACTGCTGCACTGATTTATATTGTTGTCACAATCTTTTTGTATTATATTTCATTATATTCAAAGAATATTGTTACAATTAGATTGCAATTGTCTTCTTGGGAGGCATTGCCCCACTGAAGAATGAGCATGATATTCCTGGGCAACCTGCAATGCAATTTGCCACCTACAGCTGCCAGCTCATATCCACTGGATCTTCATCACCATGCACGGGGCCAGTCTAGAATCTGGAGAACGGTTAACAAAGTGATTTCAAAACATCCCCATCTGCACTGAGCCTTCAGGTAAGAGACAACCAACCACCTTTGTGTGGGACTGAGGAAGGGAAAACCCAGGCACCTCCCTCCCTGGTTCAGGAAGAGTTGAAAGCAGCTGATTCTGCTGGGGTTCATGGTCAGACTGACCAGAGCAGCCTTAAGATGGCCTGCCTGGAAGGATGTGCGCATACATTGCAACTAATCACACTCTGTGCATCAGGCTGCAGAAACAAAGACTAATTAATCATCATTTCACCTTGCCAAGTAACTAAATGCTACTATCCTCATCTTACATACATGAAAAATGAGTCATCGGGTTGTCACAAAAAGAGCTGGGACAATGACAGGACCGACCAGGAAACAGGTATCCAGACTCTCCAGTGCACCAGCTTTCATCCTACTCAGGCAACAAAACTGATCTCCTGCAGAGTCAGACATGAGCTACCTGCTCTGGAACAAACAGGGCAAGGTAGCAGCCAATCTGTCCTGATATCCTGTGGGCTGTCTGGGGCAGCCAGACCTGGTTCTTTGCCAGGAGAACATTGTGCTTCCTAACTTTTGGCTTCTTGTAACCTGTTCTGTGTTTGTTGAGAGGAATTCAGGGCTCAAGGAGCCCCATGCAGTAGTTCTAGGGGCTTCTGGTCAGGTTTCTATAGTAGCAAAACAGGAGGCACAAAAAATAACAGTGACAAGCTTTGAAGACCAACTAATGTTTCATTTCCATTTAATTTTCAACATTTTGTATGTGTGCATACAAACACAGGTGCAGATTAATAGCTTCTCATTTAACAATAAAAAACCCGACAGACTGGACTTGCCTTAAACTTGGAGACATCACGGTAGATGCTTCACAGGTCCCATAGCTGACTCCTTTTCAAAGACATACTGTCGTGGTCTAAACCCTGTCAGCAAGTCGGGCATGCAGTCCACTCCCTCACTCCCCCCACCTTCTTCCACCACACCCCTCCCCCCACCAAGTCCTGGAGGGACAGGGAAGAGAATCGAAAGAATGTAACTCCCATGGGTTGAGATAAGAACAGTTCAGTAACTAAGGTATAACACAAATCACTGCTGCTACCACCAGTAATAATAATGATAAGGGAAGTAACAGGGGAAGAGAATACAATACCATCCGTCGATACCAAGCCCGACCAAGCAGTGAGCCAGCCCTTCTGGGTAACTCTCAGTTACATCCTGGGCATGATGTGCTGTGGTATGGAATACCTCTTTGGCTAGTTTGGGTCAGGTGTCCTGTCTCTGCTTCCTCCCTTCTTTGCCTCCTCCCTGTCAGAGCATGAGACTCACAAAGTCCTTGGTCAGAGTAAAAATTACTGAGCAACAACTAAAACCATCAGTGTTATCAGCGCTATTCCCAGGCCGAAAGTCAAAAACACAGCGCTGCTCCAGCTACTAAGAAGGAGAAAAATGACTGCTACTGCTGAACCCAGGACATATACCAATATAAACTACTTGCTCCTGTTGTTATAACTCAGTTCATCTTACTGATTCACTGCTTGTGGGCCCAGGAGACTGCCTGTCTTGAAATAAGCATGCAGGTATTGTTGTGCTTGCAGCTCTTTCCATCGTACAACAGAACAAAGAAAGAAAATACAATAAATAAATAAATAATTGAAAAAAACCCAACATCAAACTTGGCAGAGAAAACAAGGTGCTTAGACAAACCTAGTTCTTGGGGGGAGCTGACAGTTGATTTACCGTACTAACACAACAGTAATTCTCTGTGCTACAAAAGAACTAAAAAAGGTTTTGCTCTTTGCACCAATATTACTCTTCCATTATATCCTTGAATGGGTATATGTATATATGTATGTTTAATGTAATAATGTGGCAGCGACGTGCTGACAGCAGAATTTAGCCCCAGTGTGATGGGATAAGTCAAAACACACAGATTTTGGCATTTATATTCAGGGTGGCTAATATTAAGGAGTAGGTCTCTGTGGACATTACTAACTCAGTGGCAAAGCTGCTGATCCAAATTCACAAGACTAGTCTCATGGATGCTGTATTAGTATGCTGGGAGAAAAGAAGGGTTCAGAGGCTGAAGTCACTGGCCCAGCAGCAGCAATTAGAGCTCACCATAGTTCTGAGGTTAGATACACCAGCAGGGACTCCAGTTGTACAGGGAAACAAAAGTGCAGTAGAGCAAAAGAAATATGATGAAGAGACAAGGATTTGAAGCTGTCTGGAGGAGTCCATCTCCAGACAGACCCAGCATGTGTGAAGGTGGTGTTTATGTGCACAATGGTAGAAGGGACAAATATTGTGCTTGCAGCTGGTAAAGGAAGGGAATAAGCTCTGCCTTTTTCTTTCTTCAAAGTCAAAGGATAGGCTGTTCTGCATTCAAAAATAAAAGGAAAACAGGAGAATTTATGCACTGGACTGTTCCTACTCCACCTGTGCAAATATCTTTGTATCCACTGGCAACAAATCTGGAAGATCAGTCTGTGTCCAACTGACCCACCAAGACCCAGTGATCCAATTTCACATGCTCTTACTCTATGTGCCCTCATTTTACCAGATCATAGAAACGAGGAGGAGAGAGAATCCAGTGGATTTACTCTAATCCCTGAATGCAGCTTTGGATCTGCTTTATATGGTCTCAGAGCCATAAACAATGTCCTGTGTTGAAAAGACAATTCTGTGCAGCCCATGGAGAAGCAAAAGGAGAGAAGAAAGGGTAATGAGAAACAGAGACAGTATATAGTGTAGGGAAGCAGAATATTATAGTGGCAGAGTTTGCATTTTATGACAAAAAAAAAAAAATCCCACCAGTTTTCTTGGGATTTTTTTTACTAGAACTTGCTGAAGTTAAGAGGCAGAGAATAATTTCACAGATTCTGACATGTTTAGCTGACTGATAGAGCAAAGAGCTTGGGAAATACCTTTCACATTCAAATATACAGAGTAATACATTCGTGGTTTGTATCAGCCTGGCTTTCTACATGCCTAGGATTTAAATGTAAATCTTTGCAAAGCATAAGGAGTTTTTAAGGGTGTTAATCACATAGCCCTTTTTACAGTGTGCGAAAGTGATTTGAAATCACTGGGGAGCATTAATACCTTGCGGGGAGAGTTCCAGTCTGGAAGACTGCAGTTTGCAGCACTGCTAAGACATACAAATCACTTCAGCTAGGGTGGAATATGATTACTTGAAACCATTGAGTTTGGAAATGAAAAAAAAAAAAGCATGATCTTGAAAGATTCAAACAGCTTTGACTATGCTGAACCCAGTCCTGATTGAGACATATTCAACAAACATCAAAGTACAAGCTGCAAGATCAAATACTTCCTGCTGGAAAACTTCCAGTAAAACTTACGCTTTCTAGCTCTGTTAGAAACACTGGACCTAATGTACACCAGTTTGCACTGGGCGTAATCACCTGCTGTTGTGCAAACTAGCACAAACACCTTTTCTGATCTATAATAATTGTACATAATTTTGCCATCTTTGTGAGGTGCAAAGCCACAGTGAACAAATGATTTCTACAAGCAGAAAGAAGTTGGAGAAGCAATTTTCTTGCTTCAGCAAGGTTGCCAAGCTATAATAAGCAGATGGAAAATGAAGGACACCCACAGAATTGTGGAAGTTAATGAAATGGAAGTAGAAAAACAATGGAAGCACATTAGCTTCATTCCTATGATCAACATCAGCCAGACAGTAGGAAAACATTATCATGTTTGCCATCTTGTCATCTAACCTTGCTCACAGGCAGTCTTGAGGACTGGAGAGAAAACACAGCTTGTATCCAGTTATGTATTATTTATGCTGGATCTGTACTGCCTGAGACCTAGTATTGTGCTAATAGGAAATGTTGAGAAAGAAGAGCTCTAAAAAAGGATTTAAGAACAAACAGATGTTGATTGGTGATGCTCAGTAAGATGTAATTAGTGACACTAACAGGATGTGTTTTAACACATCCTATAGGATGTGTTTTAAACATATAGGATGTGTAAAAGACATTGTCTCTCCACAGAGAAAAGAATAAAACACATTTCTAAGTTTACTAAATTTCTAAGCTTGCCAAATTCATTCTTCTGAAGTTTCCCTGCCTTTTGCCATGACTTAGTTCAGCAGTAAGGATGATATGAGAGAGCAAACTGGACTTGTATGTTCAGGTTGTGAGGAGTTACATATTTAGCTTGATTAATATTTGCTATTGCAAAAGATATCTGACCTTTTTTGGAAGAGCTTAGTTGCTACCTCTGCCTCGTAGCAAGCCTTTGCAAGTCTGGAGGGGAGTGGTGACAAGTGCTCTGCTGCCTTCCATGGAGCTCCATTCAAGCTTGGATGACAAACAGCTTGCTTTCTTCACGTTCCTGCGGTCCTTCTGCCATCTGCATTTGCACTGCCAAGATCCTGACAATATAATTGAGCATAAGCCCTTCCAAAGGGGGAGGACAGAGTGTGCTACAGGAATAACTCATACACAGATCCAGAGCAAGACCGTCCTTATCTATCTTCCTCACAGAGCACTCGTGTGTATACACGCTTATCAGTATAGAGATAATACTTATCAATATGTATATATGCTTGTACACACAGCCCTTATACAATATGCTCTAGACTGAGGTTAGACTCTAGAATTATAAATGACACTTTCCATGCAGCTTTAATTTGGTTCCTTGTGTATGTGCAATGGAAGATAACCTTTAATTAAATGTTGTTCTTCCCTACTTTTTTTTTCCCATGGGGAGCTTGTCATATGGTGAGAACAGTGAAAAGAAAAAGGAGCAAGACTGGGTACTAATGAGGCTGCTTGCTTCATTTGCTCCACCATGTAGGAAATGAAACTTCTGCAAAGAGCAAATGCAGGACACTGCAGGAGAGAGCATGTCTTTTGGAACAAAGCAAGTGAATATTACAAAGTAAAGTAAAACTCAGCTGTGTCACTGCTGCTGCCACAAACTTCCTGCTTGGCCGTAACCACAGTTGCCTCAGTCTGCTTCACAGACAGTGAATCAGCAGCTTAGACACGACAGGGTGAAAAACAAGTGTGTGGGTCAGTATAACACAGGCTGACATTAGATTGCCTGGCAGCTTTGAAAATAAAAATAGTCTAAGTCTTTGTAAGAATAGGAAGGCACAGAAAAAGGACATGACACCCAGCAGGATTATGTACCTATTACTATCCTAACTCTATGTGAGATGGTATAGTCCTTCCATATCAGAAAATTTGCATCTAGCAGAGTTCCCCTTGGGACAGTTTTGTATTTCCACTCCAACTCGTGAAACACCCAAGTTTTCTGAAAGACCAGTACTCCACTTGAAAACAACAGAATGTACTTCCCCGATTCTTCTTCCCGTTAGCACTAGTAGATTAAATGACTTCATTTTGAAGATGAGCCAAGGGGTAGCTTAACAGCTTGTTAGAAGGAATAAACTAAAGATTTGAAAGCATCTGTGCAGTGATCCTGACCAGGAGACCTGCTGTACAGACCCCTTGGCCATGGGGCAAACTCAGCTACCTCATTGTAACAGAGGAGCCTGTGGGCAGCTCCTGCCTGGTGCCAGCAATTACACCACCCGCCTGGCCTTGTCCTTATCTAAAAGTGCAGTGAGATGATCTCACGCAAACATCCTTTAGGAATAGAGTTGTTTTCTCATAAGGAAAATATTTAATAGCTCGAAGGACCAAAAAGTAAAAACCACTCCTTGGAGGGATCTTCCATGGGAAAATCCACCTGAGGCCTGTCTGATGTGGGGCGCCCAGTGCCTGAAGGGACATAAGAATTCCTCATTGTGTTCCTCTCTTTATTCTGTGTTATTAAAATGGTTATTTTATTAATCTCTCTGTTGTTGGCTGTTCTTACTGACATCCATAAAGACCCCTGCACCATCTTTCTCTCTCTCCACCTTTCTCACCTCACCACTAGCCATGGCACAAAACAGAGCCTTATATAGATGTCTTAAAAAATGTCTTAAAAGATGTCTTAAAAAGTGTATAGATGTCTTAAAAAACTGTGCTGTATTTGTGGGAAACAAATGCTGATGTGAAAAAATTATTTGAAAACTACTTATTAAATATAAGTTCAGTTGATACTATTATTTACTCCATTACATCAGTAAAGCAGGCATTCCAGTCAGAAGAAGGTTAGTGATGCATAACATGCATGGACAAATTCAAAGAAATAATACTTACTCTGGAGAGTTTATGCCAAAAAGCTGAAATGCTCTGGAGAGCCACAGGGACGGGCTCTGTGATCAGATGCCTTTACAAGAGTTTTTTCCAGAATGTATGGACTAAGACCTCTCAAAAGGTTATTTTGTCTACCATTTGTTATGGTAAGATTGAGATATTTTGCAAGTATAACAAGTAGGATTATGCCACTTGGGCTTTAGGGGATGGAAGACATCAAGGAGAGATGTGATTCTGTTAAATTCTTTACCCTAGAGATACAAACTAAAAAAAGAGACCTGTAAAATGCACTGCTGTTGTTACAATGCATTGGGTTTGCACTCAAGGTTTTAGTGGAGGGGGGGGGGGGGGAAGTGCGGCACAGGGATGGTTTCTGTGAGAAGCTGCTAGAAGCTTCCCCTGTGTCTGATGGAGCTCATGCCAGCCAGCTGCAAGGTGGACTCACTACTGGCCAAGCCTGAGCCCATCAGCAACAGTGGTAGTGCCTCTGGGATAACATGTTCAAAGAGGAGGAAAAAGCCCTGCAGCAAAAGAGAGGAGTGAGAATATGAGAGAGCAAAAGCTTTGCAGACACCAAGGTCAGTGAGGAAGGAGAGGAGGAGGTGCTCCAGGCACCAGAGCAGAGATTCCCCTGCAGCCCGTGGTGCAGACCGTGGTGAGGCAGGCTGTGCTCCTCCAGCCCATGGAGGTCCATGCTGGAGCAGATCTCCACCTGCAGCCCATACTGGAGCAGCCTGCTCCTGAAGGACTGCACCCCATGGAAGGGACCCACCCTGGAGCAGAAGAATAGTGTGAGGAGTCCTCCCCTGAGGAGGAAGGAGTGTCAGAGACAGTGTGTGGTGAACTGACTGAAACCCCCATTTCCCATCCCACTGTGCTGCTGGCAGGGAGGTTATAGAGAATTCAGAAGTTAAGCAAGGAAAGAAGAGGGGGGGGAAGGTGTTTTAAGATTTGGTTTTATTTCTCATTATCTTACTCTGATCTGATTGGTAATAAATTAAATTAATTTCCCCAAGTCGAGTCTGTTTTGGCCATGGCAATAACTTCTGAGTGATCTCTCCCTGGCCTTATCTCGACCCACAGGCCTTTTGTTGTATTTTCTCTCCCTTGTCCAGCTGAGGAGAGGAGTGACAGAGGAGCTTTGGTGGGCACCTGGCATACAAAGAGGGCCAACCCACTACAAAGAGAGAGACAAACTCACACTTTACTTTCTCCAAGAGACAGTCACCCTTTCAGATAGCCACCTACAACGCCACATCTCAGAGCGGTAGGAGGCCCACTCCTCACACTGTGGACTGCCAAGTGAGGAGGAGCTATACGGATGTTTCCTGGGTAGAGGCAGCAGTGTTGCCATAGCAGAGTCCCATCCTGCAACCACGGACAGTACTGGGCTGAGCACCCAGCGGGACCTCAGGCACACTCAGGAGCTTTAGTCTGGGCCTCTCCCTCAGGATTGCTGCCTTCCGAAGCTGGAGAACCAGGTCACCCAGCAGTCTTCACACCTGTACTACCCCAATGAGACACATCTCATGCCACGTGTGTGTTTTTTAAACAGTAATGTTAATGGGTTAAAATGCTAGTACAAACTTCTCTCATAAGAGAAAAGTATCTAGAATCTGACTGTATGTCCAAGTTGTAGCCTTAGTACCATCTGGTCAGTGGTGTGGTATCATTGGCTACTAAACATTTACAGAAATAAAGGCCCTATGAAATGCAGAAACATTCTTAGAAATTTGATGCAAAAAAAAATGCTTTTCTCTTGTGGCCTCAGCTTAACCATAGACTGCCCTCAGATTTTAGATTTAATAAAAACCTTGCCCTTGGGCTGCAGACAGTGGTTTGGAAATATGACCCATTCACAGCCAGAATAAAAGAAAGGCAAAGAAAAGCACCTCAAGCAGTCTTTACTTTCCAAAACCTCATCTTTGCATCAGCCTCTCGCTATTTTCACAGCGTGACTCATAAAATGCTGAGTGTGTGTGGGAGAGTAGAGTGGGAGCGAGGGGATGGCACTTCCATTTTAATGATTATTATAAGTAGATAAAATGCCAACTGTCTGCATTTTACCCTCAAGACATCATTAACTGGCCAAGATTATTGTTGTTGTCTATAACTAATAATGCAAAGATGATTAGTTTTGTTTCTTAAATTTAACGGAGAGTGTCATAAGGCTTGACAGCGACACATTCAGCTTGCAAGCACAGCTCAAGTCATGGTTTTTCTGGACTGTTCAGTGTTGTTTCTGTTTTTGTTTAAAGTGGAGGTTATCAACACCGTGATTTAAAATGTGCTTGTATGATCACTAGCATTTGCAATCAAACAAAAATCTGCAGTATCGTTTACTTTGCACTGTTTATACCATTTGCTTCCTCTTGCTTCTGCCAGCATGAACTGGTTTCGTTTTTCTGCACAAGTGCAGGGTGTGTTTCTCCCCTGGCTGTCACCCACCACTACATCCTGCCAGCACTCAGGCTGCAGACCACAGAGTGGAAGGTTTGACTTTCACATCCAAAAGCAAAGCCTGCTGTCTTTGGCTGTCTAAAAAATGTAAGTGAAGCATGCTGGGTAAAAGCCTAAACTTGGTGATGACAGTGGCACTGGGGTAGTGTCATTTATTGGACTCTTCACCCTTCTGGGCCACTGTTACACTTCTAAGACAAGATGCATCCAGTAATGTCAACACAGCTCTCAAGACCCTTATGACAGTGCACATCTATCAATGGGCTTCCAAGCGTGGTTAGGAGCTCTTTCTTTCACTGTGCAAGGCATCTGAGAGGGAACCAAGCTGATGTGTGCTTCAAACTTACGGGTTCCTTCCAACTTGAGATATGATTCTATAAAGTGCCAAATGTGTTTGTAGAGAGGAAAACAATTCTGAGAAGTCCCACTACGGCAGTTCACCACTATCAAGCCAGCTGGCTGGGCTCGCTTGAGTGCAATACAATATAAATGTAAGCACACAGGGTGGTATTGTTTTCCACAACACAAAGTAAGACACAAGTTAGGGATTCTTACTCTTGGCTCTGAGCAAAGTGTTCATCCTCGGTGCTGCTAACACAGAAGCACAGACCAACTTCCCAAGGAGCCCGAGGCAGTTTTTTGCACAGTGATTTCATCTGCTAACACGGTTTTCAGCACAGCATGTGCCATGTAGGGGGTAAGCACACAGGGCCTAGGAGCAACTAGCGCCCACTCGCTGCAGATGCTCCCACCCCCTTCAAGCCAGAACCATTTGCCAAGATAACAAAAGGTCTCTCAGTGAGGTCTTAAGAAGAAAATTAAGAGACATTTCTGCACAGGGCTGAGGACTACTCAGTGTCTATGCTTCCCAGCACAAACCCTGGGGGAGTTCAGGCATCAGTGTGCACTGATGCCCTGTGGACATAAGTCTGAGATGGGCACTTTGGCATTTAGCACACACAAGGTGGCAATGCTTCTGGGCATATGGAGGCTTGCTTTTAGGTTCCCAGAAAAGCTTCGCAATCAAACCTTAGATGCCCGTGGACTTGGAACTGCCAGAGTACCTTGGAGATGTCACACACTTGAAGTACTCCAATGCCACTGAAGGTACCTATAATACAATTATTTCCATGTCTTGATCTTGACTCCATGTCAACTTCTAAACAGCACTGAATGCCTGCTGAACACTGGCAAGTGTCTACAACTGCTGTTGCCTTTATGTCATTTTTATTTTTCTAAGAAAATTAAAAGCAGATTTCCAGGAAAATCATACTGTGCTCCAAAATACGATTCTATAAAGGAAACTTTTTAGAACATTAGCTGCAGAGACAGACCAAGGCCCCTCGATTAATAAAGACCTGGCAATAATATGTCTTCCACCACCAAAGCTTCATAAAAGACCTAATTCTGCAAGATACAAACCCTCAGTTAATGTTTGTGATCTTCTATTTAGCAGACTTAGCAAAGACCAGAAAATGCAGCTCACTATATTCCCATTCAAACATAATTGTCATTTACTTAGTATTTCCCCACTGGGGTAAAATAGTCATGTTTTGACTACCTGTTGTACCACTACATATGCCTAATATGCATATGCAAATAGATGGTACATACTATTATGTGTTCTGGTGAACAGCTTTAAGCATGGCAAGGTGGCTGTAAAAAGCATCACTCAGCTTACAGTGGTTGTGCGGGCATGAGCTCCAAGGAAGAGCAAGGTCATGGATATCATGCTGCTGTATTTGTGAAAATGCTCAGGTCTGACACTAAGCATTTCTTTGAAATGAGGTTTGATCTAGATCTGATCTGACAAGACTCAGGAGTATGTTTGTGGATTGCACTACTCCCTCCCCAGGTTACCAGCCTGGTATTCAACCTCCCCAAGTTGCTCAGGTGCTCTGGCAGAGATAAGCATAATCTGTGATGACATCTAGGCTACACTGCAAGATAATGCGTCGAGTGTACTTTTCAAAATACCTGCCACGAGACTAGCTTCAGCTACTTAAACGTGCATCTACAGTGCATTTGAGGCTAAAGCTGTACTCAGAGCGGCAGAACTAAACCTAACTGCGACCCTCAGGAAAACAATTTCACACTAAGCGGTTTATGTAACTAGTTCTTAAATACACTGGCTTTCTAGAAACACTGTCAAACACTTAACCTTAGCTAACCCATTCAGGTTTGGTTGTTGTTGGGGTTTAAGAGTACCTGGAAATACTGACCATAGCGATTCCTTGAAATCATTGAACATTTCAACCTGCTATTGATTTTCTTTGAGAACGCCATTTCAGATCAAAACAATGAAGAACTCTTGGCTTGAAAATCAGACCTTAAGAGATCTAAGTTTGTATGGGTACTGGACCTTTGAGCAAAGGCAGACTGCTGGTTTTAGTGTCACCTGTAACATGAACAGTCTTGACTTGGAATCTGCTTGCCTGTATTGGAGAGCACTAAGCAGTTCTTTTGTCCTTGTCTTTTTCTCTTGTACACAATAAACACACCAAAGGGACTATCTGGGTCTTTTCCAAACTGTTGGGACAGTTTCCAGAGTGAAAACTGAGTGGTCTGTAGGAAAGCAGGAAAAGAAAGCATTTTGGCACACACCATCACCTTTCGGGTTGCAAACCAAAGCATGTCATACTGACTTTTGTTCTGAAAGGTATTCAGGCTTAAAAATATGTCACAGGGTCACCAAACTCATTTTCTTCAACCCAGCCTGTTCCAAATAGCTGTCAGAGCACTGAAACAGTGTTCTGTATATATGTATATATATGTACACTGTTTTATATATATATACTGCTATACAAATATCTATGTGTAAGTACATATAGATATTTGTATAGCACTGCATTTTCCTTCAAATTGCTTTGTTTATATTTAGTTCTACCCTTCATGGATGGCTTTGGAATGAATATCTTTCTTAGGTATCAGAAAAAAAGATTCTGTTACAGACTGAATGTTTTCTTGAGGTGGAGGTGATACAAAGGTATCATTAACAGTTAGAGTTTTGATATGAAACCATAAGGCCAGTCCCGTGACACTCATCAGTCCGTGCTGCATAATTTTAGCAAAGGCTCTGCAACTGTTTAAACACACTTAATACTCACTTTGTGCTTCTGAAAATCTCAGCCTATTTCTAAAACATCAAACTATCTTTAAATAAAATTGCTAAGTATCAGTGGCAATATAATCGGTTTTCAGCATGCAAGAACTTCCTGCTCCTCTTACATTTGTTCTTTCCTTCAACTGTTTTTTTTTGTGACAAAGAAACTAAGTAAAGACAACGAACTTTACACAGATATGAATGGCAAAAGTGACATTACCGCCACTGAGAGAAGTCCCTTGAAGTGCAAGGAATGCCTCCAGCAAAGCTTTGAAGGGAAGAGGAGAAACAAGCAAAACACAACATGCGCTTTCAAAATTCATTCCAACATGAGAGGCACATAAAAGATACAGCATATACTTCAACCCTTCCTTTGCTCAAGTTCACAGAGCAAACCTATGCTCACAAGACAAATGGCTACAAAGTTTAAGATGTTAATACCCCTCACTAGAGGTTACACAAACCTGCACCTCAACACCTTCACAGCTTAGTAAAAATCACTTTGAAAAGCACTTTCATCTCCAGTCACCGGATTTTGCATGGAAATAGCTGAGGTGAGGTGAGTGCATACGCTCCACTCCACTGGTTACTCTTAACAGTCCCTGCTGAAGACTTACAACGGTAACATCTTAAATTGCACCAGCTAGATTTGCTTGGAGCTCATTCAACTTGAGGTTCCATGATGCTCTCAGATATTATATAGATGAAGACTGAATTAGCTAAGCTACTTTTTCACTAATTTCCTAGCACTATCACAGACACGTAACAATCCTACTGATAACCCTTTTAAACTTTTGTCAAAGATCTCTGTATCATCCTACTTCCCAGGAGTCAGGAAATTGACTTGCTGTTTTGGAACTACTGGTGCTCCTGGCTGACCTACAAACTTCCTCCGGACTCATGGCTGGCAAGGTCATGAACCCATTACAGGGGCTGCTTACTGTTCTGCTGCTTATAGGTAATGCCTTCCCCATAGTTAGCTTTTCTATTATTGTGTCAAGCACTCCAGGAACTACATCTTCTGTCCAGGCCATTTGCTGCAGTCATTATTTCCTTAACAGAGATGTGGTCCCATGCATGTGAAGTCATGTTATTACAGTATTTGACTTCCTCTGAAAAAAAAATAACAATTAAAAACAAAGTCAACAGTGCTTGTGTATAACCTGACGTGAAGAAGCCCATGGAGCTCTGGAGCCAGTAGATGCATAAAGCATTGCTCTGGGGGCAAGGATATACATCCTTCTTCATGTTGTTCCTCTTCTGCTTTCAGAAAGAGAGGGAAAACGAATCTCAGCTCCCCTGGGCAGTACATTGTCACATTCTCCTCTCGTTGCTACAGATTTTAGTGCCAAGTTTCTCTGTCTCTTTTTATGTGACATTCCCAGAAACCCCAAACACATTTATTAGCATTATTAAGAGGATAAATTCAAAATGAGAGAGATGTAAAGATCTCCTCATAGTCATGTCTTGGATCCAGCTCAGCACTGAGCCTGAAATTAACTGGTTTGGGTTTTTCTGAGGGGGGAGGTTCACTACATTTTCGAGACCAAGTCCCCTTCAGAGCTTAAAGAGCTGTTACAAACATGCACAGAGAACTATATCCTGGCTTGGGCATGCTGGTGCCCTCCCATACCAAACCCAGCATCTCATACAATCACAAAGCACTCCACATCTGTCAGCATACTCAGGCTATCCTGTAAACCCAGACAATGACTCAGGCTTTCAACAAAATAGAGGCAGAGGAAAAAAACCTGTGGCTATCTGGCAATGCAGAGCTGTCTGATCTTACCTCTAATGCAGAGGGCATGGTCTTGGCCCCCTTTCTTTCCACCTGTGGAGTGCAGAGGTACAAGCACCTGTCAGCTCAGGTCTGGAAGCAGAATAGGTGCACTGGAGAAACAGGGCACTGAAGCCAGTAAACTGTGCTGAGCTCCTGCTCTGCTTCTCTGCTCCAGCTGGCTTGGACCCAAGACGGCTCAAGTTTCTCTGTGTATCACTTCCCTGCTCTCCAGATTCTGGGGCCAGCACAGGCAGAGGCAGCCCAGATCTGTTTGCACACAGGATTTAAGTTGTTTTCCTGTTGTGCGAAACAGAGCAAACATAGATGAAAGGGGCAGCAGCTGGAATTACACAGCTTTGTGGAGATTCCATAACCATGCATGCATTTCCTGTATCTGGAAATAAGGAGACACTTTCCAAGCATTCAGCACTTGTAAAAGGCTGCTAAGTAAAGGGAAATTCACCCATCCTGCAACTTTAAGAGCTGCAGCTGCAAAGTGGAAGCACAGACCAGCAAGCAGTTTGCTTACCCACTGCTGGTTTTCTCATGCAGCAACCTTTACTCCATACTGGAGGGAGCATTTTTATATGCTAAGAAGAATTAGCAGTAAGCTAGAAAACAATCAAAAGGGCTTTTCTTTCCTCCCCTCCCACTTTCTGCTTTGAGTGATTTAGAAAAAGTATGACTCCTGTGAGTAAAATAATCAAAATCTGACCCTGCTGTACCATCTTCCAGTTAACACTGCATGAAGGCATTCAGTGAGTTCCTCACAGGCTTCCTTCAAAATTCTAAAGGACAGAAAAACAAATGCATATTATGCTGCCAGAGATGAATGAGGTACAGCTACCATTCATGGCTTTTTGTGCACAATCTGGTCACTCCAAAAGATGGTCATTCTTCAACTGAATTGTTCCAACAGTTCCATGTCCTTTTTATGTTGAGGACACCAGAAGTGCACACAATACTCCAAATGAGGTCTCATGAGAGCAGAGTAGGGGCCAGGATCACCTCCTTCAACCTGCTGGTCACGCTCCTTTTGATGCAGCCCAGAATACAGTTGGCTTTCTGGGCAGTGAACGCACACTGAAGCCGGCTCATGTTCATTTTCTCATCAGCCAACATGCCTAAGTCCTTCTCCTCAGGGCTGCTCTGAATCTCTTCTCTGCCCAACCTGTAGCTGTGCCTGGGATTGCTCTAATCTGGGATTGCCCAGGTGGAGGACCTTGCAGTTGGCAGTTGCATCAGCCCACCTCACAAGTGTGTCAAGGTCCCTCTGGATGGCACTCCTTCCCTCCAGTATATCAACTGAACCACACAATTCAGTTTGCTTTCATTCCAGATTGCAAATAAAAAAGAGAAACAACAGCAATAAGAATTACATAAACTTAAGCATGTGCTTTTATTTTACATTTTCATGGCACGCTTTGATTTGTAAACATTAAATTACTGGTCCTCTTCTTCATATGCTGAAAAATAAACACCAGACATTTGAGAGCTTTACCTGAGATTTGGAAAAAAAAAAGGAGCGATATGCCATCTTTTACCTTACTCACATACAGTACAATTTTAGGAAGAATTACAAAAAGGAATGTTTTCCAAAATAGGACAGTTTCATTTTAACTATAAAGATGTAGAAAATGCATCAAAGCACCTTAGAATGATCAGCCTTACTCAAAGGACGTTGCAAGTCATCATCTCAAACAATTCCATTAATGCATAGCTGAAACACTGCATCAGTCCTGCAGCAGCATGATATCAACGTCATCATGAACGCCTTGTAAAAGTAGTTCGCCTTGATAAGTGATAATCTTCCGTCGTTTTGCAGCCTTAAGAGTTCCCACTAGGGCTTCAAAGAGGTTGGCACACTTTTCATCAGCAAAGAGCACACCAAATTTCACGCTGACTTGTCCATCAGCGTCTAAATCAAAGACACAACATGAAAACACATGCAGATTTTCTTTCAGTTAGGAGATTACTGGGGAAACAAAGTGACATGCTGTCAGAATATTGAAAGTAAACCCCATGGTGTTTCCCAAGGTACTGGGGAGCATACTATGAATGCTGATGATAAAAAGTAGGCAGAACTCCTGCCTTTTTTCCAGAGACTCATATCAAGGACAATATATCTGCTATGTTTATTTTTACTGATGACTTTCTGAAACCTATTACCAGCACAGGCTATTCCTCCTCAAAGCATAAGGAGCAAATAAACTTAAAATAATAAAAATGGAGCATTTTCCCCATTTTTTTCACTTTTTAATATTTAAGGTTCACACTGAAAAAGCTGCAATGTGAATTTATTTCTCATGCAAAGCAAGGATTTTAAAATATGTGTTAAGATTGGCTAGATTATTCCTAAAAGGCAGATGCAGTCATACAAAATGCAAGACATACATAGAATCATAGAATAGTTAGGGCTGGAAAGGACCTTAAGATCACCTAGTTCCAGCCCCCCTGCCATGGGCTGGGACACCTCCCACCAAACCGTGTCACTAAACCATGCACACTTGCTTAGGTTTTGAAAAACAGATAGAACCAAAGGCAATTGAATCAGAACTGAAATATACAAGCAGGTAGCGCATCCTTTCTGGAGAGGGACTTTTTACAAGGGCATGTAGGGACAGGACAAAGGGGAATGGCTTTAAACCTGACAATCGGGAGACTTAGGGTAGACCTTAGGAAAAAAATTCTTCACTCTGAGGGTGGTGAGGCACTGGCACAGGTTGCCCAGAGAAGCTGTGGCTGCAACATCACTGGCAGTGTTCAAGGCCAGGTTGGATGGGGCTTTGAGCAACCTGGTCGAGTGGAAGGTGTCCTTGCCCATGGCAGGGGGGTGGAACTAGATAATCTTTAAGGTCCTTTCCAACCCAAACCATTCTATGCCTCTATGATCCACAAATTGCACAAATATTTCTAAAGAAAGAGGACTTTTAACACTGAAAATCAATCTTAAGAGAAAAAGCTACCTCCTAAGCAAATTCACGGAAGGTTGGCACTATGCCTGTAACTCCTAGATCAGTTCTAGGCATACAGATCAATTCCAAACACCATGATGAATAGAATTGAAGGGTATGAATTCTGAAGTACAGAAGTTACGTTACTAGAAGGAGATGGAAGGAAAAGGAGATGCAAGGAAAAAGTGTAGCTTTCTTCTTTGATGGTTGCTGCAAGTGTTGGAAACCTAAAGGAAAGGGTCACTTTGCAGTTTTATTTTTGTGGGAGCTGGATTTCAGGCCAACATTCTCTGTGCTTCATTTAACTTCATAACAGAACCACATTACAGGATGGGACACAGGGAACACCACAGAGTCCAACATTAAGTGTATATGCATGTTTTCAGGTTATCTGAGCTTGCTTAATTAATTTGTCAAGTTCACACCTTGATATGACTACATCTGTTTGACATGTATGTATAACATAACTACATCTGTCTGTATGGTCAAGAGAAATTACAATACTTACTTCTGGTTCCCAACCGCCGAATCTCCTCAACTAAGAGGCTAACTTCATGTTCCACGTTCATTGTGGTCTGAAAGGTAAATTAAATTTTGATAAAGTTATTAGGAGACCTATAAATCCTTTGTGCTGTCCTGGCCTATTCTCAATTCATCAGGAATATCACAGCACTTTGTAAATCCAAGTAGCCTGGAGACAGATGGCTCCAGGGCAACTGAGATTTCTACCTTGAATGGACAGAGTGCCTCCACACCTCCATATTGGAGGGGAAGTGACCAGAAACTATGACCTCAGTACATTCTAAACATAAATGTAAGGAGCTAATCTCCAAATATGAGAAATGTGAAAAGGCTGGGGGGGGAGAGGGAGGGGGCAGGGGCAGGAAGTTGTTTCAAAGCAAGAGCGTAGGCTGCCACAGAATCAGAGAATCCTGTTAACGTCACAGGTCTTCAGAGGCCTTGCAACTTTGCATCAGTGCCCTCAATAAAAATGGAACATCTTCTATTTTAACACCTCGCTGGGATATGTGGTAGATTTGGTTTTTTAAACCACGCTACAGCTTTCCAGTTATCCTGGCAAGACATTTCCGACATCCATCTGGTAACAGCAGGTAGATGCACGCAGTGCCTGAAAGGACAGCAGCTACCACGTATCTGCTACCAAGAGCAGAACTGAACCAGAGACAAACTATACAAGTGTCCCAAACCAGCCAACATTTATTTCCATTCATAGTGATCCCAAGGAACTACTACACTGCCAAACATCCTGTGCACCCCCTTTCTGTGAAACACAGCTATTTTCATCAACCTGCACCAATGCCTTGCAACAGTTTGCCTATATGAAACTTGGTAGATGGCAACACTACAGTCACACAAAACACTATTTGGCTATAAAGCACCCAGAGTTGTTAACTGCAGGCACCTGAAACGTGTTTTGGGATTTATGCTGTGCAAAGCCGAATAAACACAATGAAAATGTTACATGTAGAACTCCTTAAGCAAAATCTTGTGTCAAGATAAGCACAAGGAACTGCCCCCCCCCCCCCGGGAGTAAAGCATCAAATGCAGCTTCCACAGGTGCTAAGGATGCAGTTGGGAACAAAGGTGCTAGAGATTTTGCACTGAGTGCCTGATAGAGCGCAGTGAGCACCAAGACCTTTACTGTGGTTCAAGAAACCAGGATTTCTGCACAGATCTGGTAAAGAAGCAGAGTTAAAAAATTGACATCTGGATGCACCACAAACTCTTCCCCTTGTTTCTTTTTTTATTGAGTTAAAACTAAGTGACATAGTTCCACCCCCTGATGCCTGACCTATCCAAAAGGTAAAAAACCTTCGTAACAGAGTCTGACTTTCAGAACCCAAATTCACTAGCAAAAATATAGAATCATAGAATCACAGAATCGTTAGGGTAGGAAAGGACCTTAAGATCACCTAGTTCCAACCCCCTGCCGTGGGCAGGGACACCTTACACTAAACCATATCACCCAAGGCCTCGTCCAACCTGGCCTTGAACACTGCCAGGGATGGAGCATTCACAACTTCCCTGGGCAACCTATTCCAGTGCCTCACCACCCTAACAGGAAAGAATTTCCTCCTTATATCCAATCTAAACTTCCCCTGTTTAAGTTTTAACCCGTTACCCCTTGTCCTATCACTACAGTCTCTAATGAAGAGTCCCTCTCCAGCATCTCTATAGGCCCCCTTCAGATACTGGAAGGCTGCTATGAGGTCTCCACGCAGCCTTCTCTTCTCCAGGCTGAACAGCCCCAACTTCCTCAGCCTGTCTTCATACGGGAGGTGCTCCAGCCCCCTGATCATCCTCGTGGCCCTTCTCTGGACTTGTTCCAACAGTTCCATGTCCTTTTTATGTTGAGGACACCAGAACTGCACACAATACTCCAGGTGAGGTCTCACAAGAGCAGAGTAGAGGGGCAGGATCACCTCCTTCGACCTGCTGGTCATGCTCCTTTTGATGCAGCCCAGAATACAGTTGGCTTTCTGGGCTGCATGCGCACACTGCCTGCTCATGTTCATTTTCTCATCAACCGACACCCCCAAGTCCTTCTCCACAGGGCTGCTCTGAATCTCTTCTCTGCCCAACCTGTAGCTGTGCCTGGGATTGCTCCAACCCAGGTGTAGGACCTTGCACTTGGCATGGTTAAACCTCATGAGGCTGGCATCAGCCCACCTCACAAGCGTGTCAAGGTCCCTCTGGATGGCATTCCTTCCCTCCAGGGTATCAACCGAACCACACAGCTTGGTGTCATCGGCAAACTTGCTGAGGGCACACTCAATCCCACTGTCCATGTCAGCGACAAAGACGTTGAACAAGACCAGTCCCAACACCGATCCCTGAGGGACACCACTCATTACTGGTCTCCAGCCGGACATTGAGCCATTGACCACAACTCTTTGCGTGCAGCCATCCAGCCAGTTCTTTATGCACCGAGTGGTTCATCCATCAAATTGGTGTCTCTCCAATTTAGAGACAAGGATGTCGTGTGGGACAGTGCCGAATGCTTTGCACAAATCCAGGTAGATGACATCAACTGCTCTACCCCTGTCCATCAGTTCTGTAGCCCCATCATAGAAGGCCACCAAATTGGTCAGGCAGGATTTCCCCTTAGTGAAGCCATGCTGGCTGTCACCAAGCACCTTGTTGATTTTCATGTGCCTTAGCATACCATTCAGGAGAATCTGCTCCAAGATTTTGCCAGGCACAGAGGTGAGACTGACTGGTCTGTAATTCCCTGGGTCATCCGTTTTCCCCTTCTTGAAAATGGGGGTTATATTTCCCTTTTTCCAGTCATCAGGAACTTCACCTGACTGCCATGATTTTTCAAATATGATGGCCAGCGACTTCGCAACTTCATTTGCCAGCTCTTTCAGGACCCGCGGATGGATCTCATCAGGACCCATGGACTTGGGCACATTCAGATTTTTAAGATGGTCTCAAACCAGTTCCTCTCCTACAGTGGCCCCAAGGTCTTCATTCTCACAGTCCCTGCATCTGCCTTCCAAGACTTGGGTGGTTTGGTCAGAGCATTTGCCAGTGAAGACTGAGGCAAAGAAGTCATTCGGAACCTCAGCCTTCTCCAAATCCTGTGTAGCCAGCTCTTCCGAGAGCTTCCTGAGGGGCCTACATTCTCCCTAGTCTGTTTTGTATTTGCTATGTACCTGTAGAAACCGTTCCTGTTATCTTTAATACCTCTAGCTAAGTTTAATTCTAACTGAGCCTTAGCTTTCCTAACCTGGTCCCTAGCTTCCCGGACAACATCCCTGTACTCTTCCCATGCCACCTGTCCTTGCTTCCACTTATTATAAGCCTCTTTTTTCAACTGAATTTTCCACAGCAGCTCCTTATCAATCCAAGGAGGTCTCCTGGCCCTCCTGCTGCACTTCCTTCTAGTTGGGATGCAACACTCCTGAGCCTGCAGCAGGTGATCCCTGAATATCAACCAAGAGTCCTGATAGCGTTGATATTCATGCTACCCTGATTAATTTGTCAAACTGCCAGTTCTAATATTAGTCATTACAATAGCATAATTAGCTTCTCAGTAAAGATGTTCTTTTAATTCTAAAGGCTTTTTTTCTTTAACTTTCTAAATTCACATCAATTTAAAATTATTTCACCTCAGCTACATACACTGCCAATTTAATCAGATAGCAATATTTAGAATTAAAAAAAAAAATAGTTCTACATTATTATGCAAGACTTTTGAGATCAGAGAACCGCAGCTGCATAAGGAGTGAAGAAGAACGAATTCTAGGTATTTTAAGAACACTGAAATATTTACTTTATGCCGTCACATACTGGGCACACCAACTATCAAGAGTGCATGCCAACTACTAAACTCTAACATTTCTGATGCCACTACGCTGCTGGAAGCCAGCATGTTTTTTCCGTACACCTACCTAAACTTTTCGCCACCCGCTGGCCATTCACCTCACGGTGATTTAGCACCAGCACACCTCCGCAGCGCCGCACCGAGCTCTCCCGCTGCAGAGCCTGCCCGTACCGCAGAAGATGGCTCCTCGGCCGGACGGACCGCGCTTGGAGGCAGAGCGCGGGCCCCTTCCACCAAGGCACCCCAAAGCCCCGGGGCCTTGCGGGGCAAAGGAGGCCGGGGCTACCACCGCGAAACGGGTCTGCCCGGGAGAGGAGATGCCGCACGCCCTCCCGCCCGCCGCCGCCCGGGCAGCGCCTTTCCCCCGGGGCGGAGGGAAGGACGGCTCCCTGCAGTACTGCCGGCCCGCTCCCACTCCCCGCCGCCACTCACCCGCTGTCGTCGCTGCTATCGCCGGGAGGGGCCTCCGCCAGGTAGCGCGACGGCAGCGGCGCGGCTGGCGGCGGAAGGCGGAGGCAGGGCGAAGGGGCGGGCGGCGGTTACTCGGACTCCGGTGGGGCCTCGCCCCGCCTGGCCGCTACAGGGGCCAAGCCGCTTCCCGGTGCGGCGCCCTCGGTCGGTTTGGTTTGTGCTGTTGCTGGCCGCAGGAGGGCTCCCCCCGCCGGGACCGTTCTGCCCACGGCATGGGGGGCTGCTGGGCGGCAAAGTGCGCCGGGCGCTCCGGCTTTGGCGCCAGACCCGGCTCTCCCTCGGCCCCTGCGTTCCCACTTGAAGGACTGTGTCGTTCTCCGCCTCATAAGCGACTTCCAACTTTGTCACATCTACGGATTTCACCAGCACACCGCGTTCTTTTCATGGCAAAGGATTAGTGAGTTTGTTAGGTAAAATGGCTTCCAAGGCCCTTCAGAAACTCTCAACATAATATGCTGCGTTGGTTCAGTCACCTTATGTTACTGTACCATGCCTCAAACACTCCATCTCCACTGGCTTCCCCAGGTGACACCATGACACATTCTCTTCTTAGAATTATAGAATCACAGAACAGTTTGGGTTGGAAAGGACCTTAGGATCATCCAGTTCCAAACCCCTGCCACAGGCAGGGACACCTCACCTTAGACCAGGTTGCTCAAAGCCCTGTCCAACCTGGCCTTGAACGCTGCCAGGGGTGCGGCAGTCACAACTTCCTTGGACAGCCTGTTCCAGTGCCTCACCACCCTCACAGGGAAGAACTTCCTTATATGTAACCTAAACTTCTGCTGTTTAAGTTTGAACCCATTGCCCTTTGTCCTATCACTATAGTCCCCGATGAAGAGTCCCTGTCCAGCATCCGGGTAGGCCCGCTTCAGATACTGGAAAGCTGCCCACATTTGTTTTCTCCTAGGAAAGCAGTACTCTTTCCAGAGAAAGTGAAGGAGCTAGGTTAACATCATGTACCTTTGGCAAAGTCACATTGCAGTGTATCTAATTTCTCACTCAGTGCCACATCCTTACACGCTTCATTGTGGAGAGAATACAATTTATTTTTTTTCTGTCTTGTATCTCAGTATTTGCTCCTTCTCTTGTCTTTCTTGCTTTGTCTTCACCTCACAGACATCTTTACATCTTCTCTCAAGGACACAGGCATTAAAAGCAAGAGCTGCATTAACTCCTGCAAAGCAGAGAGGCCGCCGCCAACCTGCTAGTCAGAGGCAAGGCTCACACCACATGTCTCTGGAAAATTCTCACTGGCATAGCTCAAGGCATTGCCGTTCCCATCTGTCTCTCCCACCTCCTTATCAGGCATAACTGCCCCTCAAGCAGAGTTGGTATGAGAAGCTATTTCCAGCCCTTGCAATTCACATTTTCATGCATTAGCTTCTGAAGGTGAGGCAGAGATATTTTCTCAGGCTGTGAGCTGTGGCAGTTAGGTCTGTTCCCTTACTACATTCTCCCACCCCTGGTGTAAGGATGAATATATAGCTAACAGCACCTTAAACCACTACAACAAGCTCTGCTACGGCTTGTTTGGCAGAACCTGCAGCTAGATAAATTGATTTGCACAGTGGAAATGATGCCAAGAAGATCACATTTTTTACCACTTTAGGGATGTGTAACTGGAGACCAAAGCCTTTTGCTTTTCAGAGGGATTTTTTTGATGTTGGTGTTTTTATTAAAAGATTATCTTTTCCTTAGAATAAACACTATTTATCAGTAACAGAATCTTTGGTTAGTAAAAAAAAAAAAGAAATAAAATCCCATGCTGCTTTCTGCTCAAGGAGCTATATATTCAACAGCTGACAGTGTATCAAAACATTTTCCTGAACAGAGGAACTGTATTTAACATCACTAAGGGGTACTCTTTTCAAAAAGCAAACCCTGATAGGAAAACAAGTTAAGATTGAAAGGGCTATGTTCCCGAGTCAATAATGAAATTAATGAAATTTAAATCTGTCTGAATTGAATCAAAAGACAATGGAGAATTCTCAGAAAAATGTAGTATCTGGGAAGATACTCATATGCTCTGTGCATATGATGGCATACTTGCTTACATTAAGCCATAATGCTTTTCCTAAGATCTTCATTTTGTTGGCCACACAATGGTAAATACTACAGTAATAAGGATAGACTTTTAAAGAAAATCTGAGATAAACCTTTCAAAAGAGAATCTAATTAGTGTGTTAGCAAATATGGCAAATATTCCAGTTATTTAGCAGCATAGAAGTGCTTATCTTCTGTTTTTATTGTTAACAACATGTTTTCAATTGTATCATGCACATACTCTAGCTTTTTTTAATCATCAGAACACCACTGCATTTGCACAAATAATGTAGACCTTTGCTTTATTGTTATTATGGATATATGGGTTTATGTTTGAGTAATAGATTGGAACTTTTCAGACCCAATGGTGATGAAATCAATGTTAGAAATTCTTTTCTGTTTTGAATTGTAGCCTATAATTTAAAAGAAGCAAATCAGCTATACATCTGAGAAAGATGAACAAAAATCTGTAATTTATAGAATCATAGAATCATAGAATAGTTAGGGTTGGAAAGGACCTTAAGATCATCTAGTTCCAACCCCCCTGCCATGAGCAGGGACGCCTCACACAAACCATGCCACCCAAGGCTCTGTCCAACCTGACCTTGAACATCAACAGGGATGGAGTATTCACAGCTTCCCTGGGCAGCCCGTTCCAGTGCCTCACCACCCTAACAGGAAAGAACTTCTTCCTTATATCCAATCTAAACTTCCCCCATTTAAGTTTGAACCCATTACCCCTTGTCCTATCACTACAGTCCCTAATGAAGAGTCTCTTCCCAGAATCCCTATAGGCCCCCTTCAGATACTGGAAGGCTGCTATGAGGTCTCCACGCAGCCTTCTCTTCTCCAGGCTGAACAGCCCCAACTTTCTCAGCCTGTCTTTATACAGGAGGTGCTCCAGTCCCCTGATCATCCTCATGGCCCTCCTCTGGACTTGTTCCAACAGTTCCATGTCCTTTTTATGTTGAGGACACCAGAACTGCACACAATACTCCAGGTGAGGTCTCACGAGAGCAGAGTAGAGGGGCAGGATCACCTCCTTTGACCTGCTGGTCATGCTCCTTTTGATGCAGCCCAGGATACAGTTGGCTTTCTGGGCTGCGAGTGCACACTGCTGGCTCGTGTTCATTTTCTCATCAACCAACACCCCCAAGTCTTTCTCCAATAAGTTTTTTATCTTATTTTCTTTTAACCCTTTTTTTTTAAGAGGAAGTGCATTTTCTCTGTCTTTTGAAAAGAAAGTGGAATGCAACCAAGTATTGGTCCCCAGGAATACATCAAGAGGTTATCGGCACATGGTATGCTTTCATTACTATTTACGTCACAGCCCTTCTTTCTCATGTAATGTTCAAATAATTCTAGGTAAATAAGTAATCAAAGCCATCTCTTACCATGACAATTAAGGGAACAGTGATGCTGCTGAAGTATGAAAATGAGCTGCTCAGAATCAGGACTATGTGACTGGCTGTGTCCTTATAGGGGCAGCAGAAGAGAGCAGGAAATGTGAAAATTATGGAGATGGTGATTTTCAGTCGTTCTGCTTCCACAAAATGATACTTAATCAACAACAACAACAACAAAAAAAAAGTGCAGAATTGTCCTTTACAAGTCCACAGGACAGACATGGAACTATTGCTCATACATATTTCATATCACTGGTTAAGGTCATCATCGGACTCGTAAGTCATTGCGCATTTTATCTGCATTTACTAAGACAGCTCCCCAAAAGTCATGAGATTCTGCCTTAGAACTGACTATTCTGATTTGACCTTTCTTGGTGTCTCACTGTACTGTTACTGTCCCCCAGGTGCACAGTTTTAAATGAAGGCAGCCAAACAGAGGAATTGTGCAACACAAGATTTAAAAAACATAGCTTGAGAACACCACAGGATATGTACTGGATCCAATCAGTCAATTTAAGCCAACATTTTGCCTCAAGCAGTGACCAGGAGCAGGCATTTGGAAAACAAAACATTATAATCAACAAAATCTGTCAGTTGATCCCCTGGTTTCTCTCCTGGCTCCTGGCACTTACTGGAGCAAGTAATGACTCCATCTTCTCTTTCTCCATCACGTTCATGCCTATAGGTCTCCCATCAGTCATCTTATTTTCAATCTGAAGAGCCCTAGTTTTATTTAATCTCATGTGAGATGAATGCCTTTCCATGTTTCTGATTCTTCTTGTTGTTCTTTATAATTTTTCAAATAGTTCCATACTATTTTCTGGGATAGCATGAGGGTATCCCTGTTTTGTTCTCATTCCCAACATTTTACTTGCTGTTTTGAGAAGTGTTGAGTGCTATCCACAGAGGTTCAAAAACTATTTCCAAAGTTGTAGTAATTAATTGTTCTGTTACAGACAATTAGGATTATTTCCCCTGCCCCCAACTACTTCTTTGCACTTTTCAGTACTACCAGCTATTTTACTGTGTGATTTGACATAGGATCATATAAGCTTCATCACCTCTTTTCCTATGGCATCAAGAACAGCCTTGAAGAACACAGGCCCAAACAGAGATGGTGCTAAGAACGCACTAGTAACCTCTCTCTGTCATGAAACTTCACCATCAGCTCCACCTCTTCGTCTCCTCCTACCTTTACTTGTATATTGATTCTGAATTAAGCCTGTCTTCTCACCCCATGAGAAATTAGTTTTGTAAAAGTATTTAATGTTTACAGTAAACATGTTGTAAACATATCTGTTGTAACAGGTTTCTCCAGAGATAGGCAGGTAGCAGCACTGACCAAGCCTGAAAAATGTAGGAGAATGTTACAAGGTCATCTGCTAGGTAATGGCCATTCTTTTTCTGGTTGCCAGCATATGTTGACTGAATATTCTTACTTGACTAATATAACTTGATAACCCCTGCTGTTCTTGTTCTATACAATACTTGTTCTGTACAATCCTGCTCTCTTGAATTTTTGTTGCATTATATGTGCTTGTGAATAGGCAGACATATGCACCGCATGTGCATACAAAGTTTTCTGTTGAAATCCTCCCCAGCTAAAAACCACTAGAACTGCCACTGCGATTTCAGATTTCACTGCTAGAAGAGATCATCTTATCTGTCTTCTTACACAGTCCAGGTCTTATTTTGTTATTTCAACACATTTTTGTATGGCTTGTTGATTTAGCAGAGACACAAGTTCCTGCTGGACGTGCCTGTGTCCCATCCCTTTTCTTTAACAGCAACAACTCATACCTGTGCAAAGTGCCAGAGATTCTCCTTGTGGTCTCCAAAGCTGGACAGAAACTACAATGCTGTGATTCAACCAGGAGTGTGCATATGTGACTTGCCTTAGCCCAGCCCCATCAGGTATCTGTGCTGTTGGCTTGCAGTGAGTCACTTCTCAACATGGGTGTGCCGTTTTATGCAAACCTCTGTAGGGTTGTGACTCAACATGAAGCTGTAAAGCCACTTCAGCCCAGGCTCAAACAGGTCTTTAAAAATATGTCTTTGCATGAGTTAAAGATTTCAAGTAGTAGACTTGGAACCCACAGTGACTGCTGACAGTCTTGACTCTTGAATGAACACTTCCATTGAGGTAAATGGAACTCATACAGTGACTCACACTGTTACTCACCTGTCTCTGTCTAGGAGAGGACTTATTTCAGAGGGCATCATACCCTTATCAACTAGGTACCTCCAACAATGTAATACTGCTTCTTCCTAAAATAAGCCTGTAAATCTTTACTACAGTTGAATATAAAAGAGAAGGAATACTTAAAGTCTTGATGTGAATCACCAAAATCATTTGCTCTACACCTAACCAAAGAATAAACCTTTGCATGGAATGATGCTGTATCAGTGCAGGTTAAAAGACTGTGCCCATAATGCTAGTTATACATATATATAGCACACACTGTAAGAAGAACTATGGGGTGACCCTAATCATGTGTCTGAGAGTACTTACTTGAAAACTGTAAAACTGAACTCAAACCCTCCCTAAATATGCACAAAATCAGAATTAGTAGGGGGTTTATTTTGAGCTTGGGTGATGCTTTTCTGAACAAGAGGATGTGAAGAGGATGTGCAGTTATGTCTTGAGGGAGCAGAGTACCAGAAAGTGTTTGGAGACAGTTTACAAAGAGAAAAATAAATATATAAATAGCTAATTGTATTTATTGTGTTTTATAGTGTTCTTTGCTATAACAGCTGAATATTTGAGAGAAAGGAACATGAAGACTAGTTACTTCCTCAGATTCCTAGTATCAAAAAATCTCTTCTAGCAAGGAAACTCCAGTACATCTCCTGATTTCCAGCCAGCATGGTAAGAGCTGAATCATTTTGTCCCTCTGTCCACTTGTTTGATATGCATCATTGAAATAAAATCACTGCCCCTTCTCTCTTTCCTTCTACACGTATACATACATATTGACATTTTGGGGACTTTTCAGAAAACAAAAACCACTGGCATTGCATAAAGATGTCAAAAAACAGTAGCAGAGATGACAGTTACAGTAATATAGAATTGCTATTCACATCCACATCAAATATAGCTGTAGGTGTAATATCTTTATTTATTAGTTTCATATAAATTTCCTTCCCAAATCTCAGGCATTTATAATGACTCGTGACAGAAGTACATCACATCTTGTCCTGAAGGAAATTTTATTGAAATGGACCTGTGGATTGACATTTGTCAGAATGCATTTATTTAACATACGAAATATTATCATGGCAAAAGTCATTACATTGAAATTTTTTTTTAGTGAAATGTCAAGACCTCCTGCTGGCCATGCAAGTATGGTTCACAGAAGTTTATAGTTGGCTAAAAAACATAAGAAAACTTTCTTAATC
Source organism: Pezoporus wallicus (assembly GCF_028554395.1). Taxonomy (NCBI): domain Eukaryota; kingdom Metazoa; phylum Chordata; class Aves; order Psittaciformes; family Psittacidae; genus Pezoporus; species Pezoporus wallicus. Next base: position 6,418,156 of record NW_026635157.1, read on the forward strand.
ACTAGATTAATGACAGTTAATAATAATTTAATACAAAAAAAAGCCCTGCTTATAAGCATTTTTTAGGGATAAACCTGTAATTTTGCTAGTCTGCATTTTGGGTTCTTAGCTTAAAACCCGTGTTTAAGGTGCATACTGAATCATTTGAATCTGATAATTTTCACAATTACACTGAATTTATACTGTATTTTGAAGTCAAGTACAGGAGTAAGTGTATTCTGAGGGTCAAATTAACATATAAAATGTCTTTTAAGAATTCTTTTCTGGTTTCAAGATAAAATGCCAGCTCTGAAATCCAAATGAGGTTCAAATTTGTAACTGATGAAATTTTATTAATTTCACAGGAACTGCAGCCACAGGTCTTTTGATTCTAAATAATTTTATTCAAAACTGAAACTGTAACACAGAACAACGATGAAACTCTCGACACATCTTTCCATAGTGCACTGCTAATATTCTCACCTACTGACCTAATAGCCTATGAGGGAATTTCTGTCATGGTGTAGAAGGTCAAACTGTACCCTGATTTCAAACAGTAGACAAATATCTACCAGGGAAGTACTACAAGAACATCAAATTAATTTACACTTTCAAACATACCATATGGTTTGATTACAAATGTTGTGCTGGTTTCCTCCATATAACACCTAAGATTTATGAATTTTCATGCAATTTTCATCTACCAGGTTAACTCTAATTGGGAATCCCAAGCTTCTGGGGAAAATCTTACCCCTTTTTTTTTTCTCAAGGAAATTTTGTCCAAGCATCTCTGACACGTTGGAGAAGCTTAGATTTAAAAATATAGTTAAGAAAATTAAGTACAACCATCTTCTTGTTTGGTTCCTAGCTAACCTATGTAATTGTGTTACACGTATATAAATATTTGCTTCTCAAAGCTTTGTGACATCATATTTTGAAGCAAAATATTATTTGTTCTCTGCCACACAAATAGCAGAAATGAATCTCACTTCCCTTATGTTTACTGAAGGAAGCACAAAAGCTGTCTTACACACATACAAGGGCTTTCTTTGTGAACTGTTACAGAAACTTCCCAATGCACTTCGTCTGAATCCAAACCTTCCTTATGTAAGCTTAGACCAGCTTCAACTTCCTTCCGCTATTAGGAGCCAGCATATTATTCCATTCTAAAAAATTCATCTCCATTTTGAATTTAATAGAAGCTTATAAAATAATATTAGATGACATGGAAGTATGCTTCTGATGGTCTTCAAATTTGGCAGAAACAAACATGGGAGGAGGTGCTAATGATTCCAGAACTTATATATATATTTCTGCTCTAAAAATATAAATAACTGTATTGCAGTGCTAACAGGAAATAGAAATGGGAGGTGTAATTTTATTGTTTTCTTTAGACAATCAGTTGCATGATAGACTAAGCAAAGTAAGTCAGTGTAAGATGAGGAACTTCCCAGCTACATAACCAAGGTACGCATGTCCGTCAGAAAGAAAACGTACATGTGGGCACAGGTACAGTATTTGGGATAAGGTACAGACGAAATATTAGCCATTTTTCTCAAGAGGACATTCAAGAGAGGTGGGTCTTAAAATGGAAATAAAAAACAGAACAAGGACTTTTTCTCAGTTGTTTTACAGAGTCACATAGCTGAAGCCATAAGAGGACACTTGACAGAAGTCCTCTGTGTGGAGAAAAACTGAAGAAACAGTCTAAATCAAAAGCAACTGATCCTTAGACTGACCAGTGGCTCAGTTGTGGGTCAGTTCTGTCTAGTACTAAGGGACACATGGAAAACCAACTTTTCCCCTTTCGTCCTATTGAATTATTTCACATGCCAGTGGAAGCAAAGGGGAAGAAAGATCTGATGGAAAAATGTAGTCAGAGCCTAACCTCTTGCTTTTATTTAAAAGGGTGAGTTGTGACCTTTCATACTCCAATCGTTTAGAAGACTTCCCTTGACCTCAGCTAACACCTTCTCGGTGCAGCTTTCAAAAGAAAGACTGACCATGATGCACATTGCTTAAAATGGCCAGTGTTGCACTAGGATGTACATTAGCCATGGAAAACTGTTTATCTGCAGATGCTAGCAAAACAGGACTGCTGTGAACTGCATAAAGAACAATTAACAACGTCCCTGAAAAGCTAGGAGGCATTTAGTAAATCACTGGTTAAAGTGCAGTGGCTAAAATTTTGGGTAGGAGTTGAAAGATCCCTAATTTTCAGGAAGACTTTTAAACTGTATTACCTGTGCATACACTTTACATCAGTATTCATCTCACCAGACTTTAGCTACCTGAAAATAAGGTGTCTATTTCAAGTTAGTTACTTTACTGACTCTCTGCATGTATACATAGTTATGTCTCTACAGTAAAGAAGACATAAATACCTCACCTTCCAAAAAGCACCATTGTAGAGAGAGCTTCAGTAAGTAGGTCAGAGATGGCAACTAACTTTTAGATAGCTAAAGACACATGGCAAAATAGTAGTTCATTTGTCATGGCTGTAGGCTAAGAGACATATAAACTAAGGTACCAAGGCTGTATTGTTGACCCCATTCTATCAATTAACCAAAGATTCTCTAAGCAAAACTAGAAATTATCCTCAGTATTAACAGCTTCTCACAATAGCAAGTAGTCATCAATAAAGACTTGGTACATCAGTTAATTGATTACTGCAGATCAGAATGTTTCCATCACAGATGCAAACAGAAGGTAGAAAATCTAGTATCTCACACCAGAAGAAATGCAGGCAGCTTTTCATTCACTTACTTTCTAAGGAATACACATCCTTCATTTTGTCACTGGGAAGTAGAGTTTGTATGTGTTCCCAAGCTAAAAACTGACTGCACAGCCTATTTTTTTCACAGGTCAGATGTGAGGAAACAGAGCCATTTCACTTCCTTCAAAATCTCTATATAAAGAGAGGAGGAAAATGGGACCAGACCTATTGTTCTTACAGTTTCCTTCCTCCTTTTCACTATGCCTCATTCAAAAAAGCAAGGGTCTGCCACGTTGAGTGCATCATCTCTGTTTAGTGTATTTGGGTGTTTAATAATATATAAATTGCTGTTGCAGTATACAGACAATATCAGAAAAGCCTGTATTGAAAGAAAGGTTAAATGTCAAAGGTAGCTGCTGCCTCTGTTTTTATTTCATATAAAATATAGTAGCTCTTCATTCAAAGCGTCCTCTCTCTTCCAAGATCAAAAGATCAAACTACACAAATAAATTAATTAGCTGCCTGCAAAATCTCAATAAACTATTTCTGGGTTTCTTTTTCTCAGCTGTTTTTCCTAAGTCTTCAGTCATTTGAATTGCTGGAGTATGATGATCAAATACAAGCAAGTGAAGTTTGAAGTACATTTGGCCCACTCTTGGCTGTCCTAGTCCAAGGCATTTTGCCAGGGTTGCAGTAATTCTCATTGGAATGAACTGAAAGTGGTATGAGAAGTTTCTGTTCTTACTCAGCGATGAGCTGTAACTGGAGAAGCAAGCATGAGCATGCTATATGCTCCCAGCAAGCCCTGCTGTGCTGTCCAGTGCTATTTCCTCTATCTGTAGGAGATCCTCCTCGAAAGAATTGCAGGGATTGTGTCTGAGGCTTGTCCTCTCCATCTCTCAGACACCTATAAAAACAAGCACTACCCAGACATTTTCCAAAGCAGGCCATGAAGAAACCTACTAGTACGTACCTCTCTGCACGGGCAGAAGGAGGATGAGATAGCCTGCTACTTTCGAGCACCTGTTCAAGCTAGGAGTTCAAGGCTGCTACTTTAGCCAGTAACAGCAATACATGGACTCCTGAAAAGAATCAGCATTGCTTTTTATTGCAACTGTTGTTTGATCTAATGGGGAGTACAAAGGAGATACCAATTCAGGACACAGCCTTTCAAGTCAGAGGGGCAGCTATACTTTCTAATCCCTCTTAGCCTGAAAGAAAAGGAGCATGGGAAGAGTAATGATACAAAGAGCTGCTTTTATTTCACCCTCCAGAAAAGAGAGATACACACTTCATGCACTCAGAGTATTCTCTTCACTCTGTCACAGACACAAATCCTAGCAAAGGAAGGGCTTTGGTGGGAAGCACATAAAAGGGCACATACAGGTTAGCAGTTACATGAAAAAAAGTGTGGATAGCAAAAGATGCAACTGTCTCTGTATTTATGCACGCATATTCATTCCATCCTGCCAGTTTCTAATAAGCTCATTTTACGATTAAAGAACTATAAGATCTGAACCTTTTCTAGAAGGAACAGGGACAAATAAAGTACTTGGCAATGATTCCACTTAAATTCAGAGAGCTGTAGTACTATATAGGCTTAGCCCCAATTCTACCAAATATAGTCCCTCTAAAATGACTGGAACAGAACATGATGTTTCAAAACCAAAGAAATGTAATTTCTTTAGAACATTTGAATGTGTGCTAATTAAGTATATTTCCACTCTGCTCAAATAATAGGCTTAGTTCAAATAACATTTATTGATTTTACATTATAGGACTGTTATTAGCATTTGCTAGCTGAGTCAAGTTTAGCAGGAAGTTATAATGGCAAGAGCTTTGACTCAGGAATTATTTATACACTAACAGGAAAACTACATCTTTCTTCTCTGACATCTTGAGTCTCTTAATGCAAGCAGAAGAACTTCCAATTCTGTGTATGTTGTATGTGTGAATATACGTGAATAGGAATGGTAGTGCATTGAAAATACTACTGTATTTCAAAATAGTTTATGCTCCCCAAAACACTAATACAGATGCAAAATTATACTCCTCAGCTATTCTAGATTTTACAACAATATATGTAAGCTGGGGACACAGAAGTGAGATCAATGACCTAAAAGTAAGCAGGGGTTTGGCTGTGGGGGTCAGAGCCAGCTGCCAGAGGGGCAGACACAGCCAGGGCTGACCTTGTCCCATAGGAGCTGCCTTCATCTGGGGCTGTGCCATGGGGCCTGGCCAGAGCTGAAGCCCCACCACATTGCAGCCCTGCCTGTCCCTGGCCACGGGCCGCTGGTCCAGACCTCCTAGCCCTGCCTGGTGCTCTGCCCAGGGGGGTGGGATGGGACTTTCATGGGCAGATATGGCTACTGCATGTCTTTTCATCACGCTTGGTTCCCAGCTTCCCTGAAAATGGGTGGATAAAGAGATGTAATGGGGAATAGATCTTCAAAATAAGTCAAGATGTTCAGAAGAAAAAAAACATAACAGACCCCCCCCCCGCACATAAAGATTAGAAAGTGTGAAGAAATTAGAGTGTAAAACATATTAAAGCAAAACTATATATATATATATAGAAAGAGACCTTATTTATCAGACTCCTTCCTACATCCACCACAGATGGAGCATACAGCATTCTTAATATCCCTCCTGTACCTCAAACATCAAAGAAATGTCATAACAGTGTTGCTTTTAACAAAACAAGATTTGAAAACACACTGGGGTGTTTTTGATCTAGAGGAATTTAAGAAAAGGAAATAAGCTAGATTATTGCTATTTTAAACAAATAGAGTGAGTGTTACATTTTATGTATCTTAACATATCAAGAGCAGCCCACATCACCATGGACAAAAAGGAAGGGACTCAAATCCTTGGGATACTGATCTTAATGGAAAATAGCTAAAAGAATGGGCTAAGTCAAATTCTGACCAAGAGGCAGACTCACACTTTGAAATAACAAACCCATGAATTCAGAACAGAAAAGGTACCAAAGCACAAGGAAAAGTCTAGTTAGAGTATCAATCCCAAGAACATCAATATTGTGGAGGATTGTATTGCTAGTGTGAGGAAGAAATATGTGGAAAGAAAGGTTAAAGGGAGAAATTAAAATCCTTAAGTAACAGATTATAACAGAAAACTGTTAAGGAAAAAAATAGTAAGATGGAAACTAAAATTTAAGTAAATGGAAAAGATACATTTATATGTACAGCTAAAAGGAGAGAATAGGAAAAGAAGTGAGTGAGTATGTGTGAGAGATGTGAAATTTTGCTTTCAGCACCTCTTCCCACTTTGTAACCAAGTTTAAAGTTTCCTGAAGTGGCCATTAACAACCTTTCCCAGACAGCAATCAGTATTCAGTGGAATAATGATCCCTTGGGAAGGGATAACATCCTCTTCCATCAGCAAGTTACAGTGCACTTCCACATTCAGGGAGCAAGAGGAAAGACTGAGAGGTACCAGAACAATAAGAACTGATCAAGGTTTCAGGCAGACAGGAGCTAAGTAAATAAAGGCAGTGAAGAAGGTGTAAGATTGTTTTCAGACTAGCTGCGGCTTCCGTAATTTAAATTTTAGGGCTTCAAAACAAAGAAGGATATTGAGGGACTACAATGGTAACCCAAATCATTAAGAAAAAGTAATTTGAATATAACCTTATCATACTTCAAAGAAGTTGTTATCAATATGTAAATAATTTTATAAAGACTTACGTGAGATAGTGCCAAAAAGCACAAAGTTAAACTCTCTTACTCCTCCTGACTCTATGAAACTGTAGAGAATATATTTGTAAAAGAGGATGCACACACTGTCATGAATAATCTGTAAATAAATATGGCAGCAAGACCAGAGGGATTTATAGTTAAATGTTGAAAGACTCTAAAAGGAACTTTAATTTCTGTAAGAAGAGATTCATTTTATAGTATCATGCAAGCAGGAGACATCCCCTCCCTTTGGAAGAAACAAAGATGACAGTTTTAAAATGTAAAGAGAGGTGGGATTTGAACAGCTGCCCAGGCTTTTGAAGTGCTGAAGGAAAAGTCACCCTCCCTGCAATCCATTAGCTTCTCTAGAACCTACCAAATACATACAGCTGTTCTGTGGTGACAGTAGGTGCCCCCTCCTCATTTTTGAGATGCGGAGATGAAATCTTATGCAGAAGTCTGCTGAAATCATACACGAGTAAAAGGTTTCTCCTTTACAATATCTTCCACTTTGATTGTTTTAATTGAAAAAGTTTTCCTTTAGAGGCTTTCATTTGACTGCGTACTCCTTTCAATCATTTGATGTATTTGGATGAAAGAGAAAAGGGGGCAATTTTAAAAATGTCAACTTTTACAAGGACTATGATAGATATATACAAATTAAAAGCTTAAAGGAGAAACCAGGGAAAACTGAGCAGGCACAATGGTGAATGATATGGGAAAGGTATTACATTCTCCACTGAGGAAATTTACACAGAGAAATATTATTAAATACTCCACAGATATTGGATGTCTCCAGCCAGGATCTCATACATATTTCAGTGGTGACACAACACACTTTGGGAGGTTGCTGAGAAAGTTATTTTCCCTTATGGAATGTGCCTGCACAGAGCTGCAGGAGGGACCAGAATGACCACATTGAAGTGACTAACATTACTTTAGATCCGCTGTTTGCTTGCTGTATACTCCTTGCAAAGGTGCTCTCCTTGTATAGAAGGAAGAAAATACCACTCCCTCATTGTTATGGTCTGCTGCATGGCTCTATGGAGAAAGGATTTAACGCTATGGAAAATCCCATAGCCTTAAATGTGGGATGCCCTTTTGATGGAGAAACAATCCCAGCAGGACTGGTAAAACAGAGAATCACAGACTCACAGAATCATAGAATCATAATGTCATAGAATGGTTTGGGTTGGAAGGGACTTTAAAGATCATCTGGTTCCAAGATGGCACAGGCAGGGAGGTTAGTTCTTTGAAACATAGGTGCCATTTCATGGTAGGTAAAATCAGCAGCAGGTGAAACCTGACCACATGACAAAACTGGTGTTTTTCAAAATTGCAAGAATGTAAACATCAAGGTTGGAAAGAGGTTGTAAACTAACACACACAGAACATACATGCAGAAACTTACAGAAGTTTTGGAACAAGGATCTGTAAAGTGGTTAGATTTGCATTAAAATGTTGCTTCCACACAAAGTAAAGATGCTTTTAGAAAAACAGAACAGGAACTTCTTTTATTTGCAAGTGTTAACACCATTCTCAAAATATTCTCTGCCTGGGAATAAAGTACCCTGTACCCTACCTCCAAAGGATTCTTTGGTTTTGGGTTGGTTTTGTTGTTTTGGTTTTTTTTTTTTAAAGATCAGGCAGTAACAATAAAATGCTCTAAAGCCTGAGACAGCAGGGTTTTTTTAAACATCTCCCATTCGTTTCTAGCCTTAATCTGCTTCTCTTTCCACTAAAGACTCAGGACAGAACAAGTTCCCATAACTCCTGATGAGCTGCAATTAAAGGAGTATATTGACAGAGATTGCAAAACCTGCTCCACAGCATTATGTATGCGAAAGAATTTAGAAAGGCAATGACAGATAACCTCAGGGTCATTTTTCTGAACCTGGGGAACCAAGTAACAGATTGAAAGTGGACCCAAATACATAAAAAGTACATATTTGGGACAAGTGGACCCAAATACATATAAACTACATATAACGTATGTATTTGGGTCCACTTTCCATCTGTTACCTGGTTGAAAGTATTTGAAGATATTCTAATAAAACAAATAAATATCTGAGCATGTAACTTACTTCAGTCCAAATAAGGTAGTACACAAGACCCACTAACTATAATAAGAACTCAAAAATTCAGAGGCACATCAGAAGCAGGTAGACCCTAGACACGGGGCTCCCACAGTGCTTGATAAAGACAAGACCCTGAATATTGTGTAAGTTATGTCTATTTTTATAAATTAGTTTCATCACATGTAAAACTAGTTTTTAGGAACCAATAGTAATTCACAGCTGATTCAGAAGATACTGAAACCTGATCAGTGTTTTAACTGGCATTTCCCTTAAATGAATAAAACATTACATTTTTTATTTTAGTAGGAATGGACATACATATTTCTGGTCACACACGAAATTGTAAAAGTATTAGTTTTCTAAAAACATAGTGTTTTACTGATGTATAGTTTGGCTCTGATTTGAAGAGTTGTTAGGGGCAGCAAAATCACCTTGCACTTCCTTCCATCTGGGTCATCAGACTTGGCATTCCTATGATGATGATGATTTTCTCTGACTTTGATCTCTTAAAAGGATGGCTGTTTTGATATCAATATCTGTCATCTCATAGCTGCTTCAAAGAAAATAAAATACAGTAAGATTAGGCACCAGGTGGAGAATAGCTTAACTCTTAGCCGTTCAGAGCTCTGATCCTAAAAAAGTACATTAAAAAGAAAGAATAAAAGGTACACTACCTAAAAAGCCCAGAAAGGTTCATCCTCTTGCTCTGCTTAAATCATCATTCAAGGCAGTTAAACCAAGTTTTTAATGTACCAAAAGCTGAATCTACTATAGCTAAGTGTGTCACTAACAATACATTTTGGTGGGTATTTTGCCATAAACCTTCTTCTTTGCACATTTAGTATGAGCTCTGGAAAATGCTGTAATACAGACCGTTCAAATCCGAAGTAACTCAAAATTGAAATATGGTGTTATTGTTTGGGTCAGTTGCACTGAAAAGTGTGCATACGGAGAAGTTATTAATATAGCTTACAAACCTGCAGGAATACTATTTTCCTCAGTTCATCCTGTAGCAAACAGCATATTCTCCAGCCAAACAAAATGAATCCTCATTGGAAATCCACTTAAAAGATTTTAGTCCATTTTTTAAATTTTAGAAGATGCTAAATCTTCCCTGATGGGAACAGGTAATGTTCTGAACAGCTGATCTCTCCTTGGCCTGGAAGTTTGCAAGGGGCCAATTAGAGTAGAAGAGAGATCTCACAGCCAAACACAGAAACATTGTACTGGGACTCCCTGAGGCAAAGATGATTCTCCCATATGTAGACCTTGTGAATTAGAAATGAATTTGCTACATGTCCTGTCACTCTTATTCTATCCGTTCAGTCACTGAACTAGCACAAGGCAAAAAGGTAAGTTTATGGTATGGGCTTGGAAATCAGACTCACAGAATCACAGAATCCTAAGGGTTGGAAGGGACCTCAAAAGATCATCTAGTCCAACCCTCCTGCAAGAGCAGGGTAACCTAGAGTACATCACACAGGAACTTGTCCAGGCAGGCCTTGAATATCTCCAATGTAGGAGACTCCACAACCCCCCTGGGCAACCCGTTCCAGTGCTCTGTCACTCTCACAGTAAAGAAATTTTTCCTGATGTTCACATGGAACCTCCTATGCTCCAGTTCACACCCATTGCCCCTTGTCCTATCACTGGACATCACTGAAAAAAACTAGCTCCATCATCCTGACACTCACCCTTTACATATCTGTAAACATTGATGAGGTCACCCCTCAGTCTCCTCTTCTCCAAGCTAAAGAGACCAGCTCCCTCAGCCTCTCCTCATAAGAGAGATGTTCCATTCCCTTAATCATCTTTGTAGCTCTGCGCTGGACTCTTGCAAGCTCCTGTCCTTCTTGAACTGTGGGGCCCAGAACTGGACACAATAATCCAGATGCGGCCTCACCAAGGCAGAGTAGAGGGGGAGGAGAACCTCTCTTGACCTACTAACCACACCCTTTCTAAAGCACCCCAGGATGCCATTGGCCTTCTTGGCCACAAGGGCACATTGCTGGCTCATGGTCATCCTCCTATCCACCAGGACCCCCAGGTCCCTTTCCCCTTCACTACTGTCCAGCAGGTCAGCCCCCAACCTGTACTGGTACATGGGGTTGTTCTTCCCCAGATGCAAGACTCTACACTTGCCCTTGTTGAATTTCATTAAGTTTCTCCCCGCCCAACTCTCCAGCCTGTCCAGGTCTCGCTGAATGGCAACACAGGCCTCTGGTGTGTCAGCCACTCCTCCCAGTTTAGTATCATCAGCAAAGTTGCTGAGGGTACATTCAGTTCCCTCATCCAGGTCGTTGATGAAAATATTAAACAGCACTGGTCCCAGCACCGACCCCTGAGGGACTCCACTAGTCACAGACCTCCAGCTCGATTCTGCCCCACTGACCACAGCTCTCTGCCTTCTCCCTTCCAACCAGTTCTTGATCCACCTCACTACCTGATCATCAAGCCCACACTTCCTTAGCTTATCTATGAGAATGCTGTGGGAGACAGTATCAAATGCCTTGATGAAATCAAGAAAAACCACATCTACCGCTCTACCATCATCCATCCACCTAGTTACTTGCTCATAGAAGGCTATAAGGGTGCTCAAACATGACTTCCCCTTGGTAAAGCCATGTTGGCTGCTCTTAATGACCCCCTCATCCTTGATATGCCTAGAGATGGTGTCAAGAATAAGTTGTTCCATCACCTTTCCAGGGATGGAGGTAAGGCTGACCTGTCTATAATTACCCGGGTCCTCCTTCTTGCCCTTCTTATAGACCGGCGTGACATTTGCCATCCTCCAATCCTCAGGCACCTCACCTGTTTCCCACGACTTACCAAAGATGATGGAGAGTGGCTCAGCAATGACCTCCGCCAGCTCCCTCAGCACCCACGGGTGTATTCCATCTGGACCCATCGATTTATAGATGTCCAAATTACTTAACTGATCCCTAACCCAATCCTCATCCACCAAAGCAAACTCCTCCTTTATCCTGACCCCTTCCAGGGCTATAGGAATCTGGATCCCCTGGGGAGAGTCTGCAGGAGTAAAGACAGAGGCAAAGAAGGCATTCAACACCTCTGACTTCTTTATATCCTCTGTCTCCAGGGCACCCACCTCATTCAGCAGTGGGCCTATACTGCTTCTTGTGTTAGTTTTATTCGCTATGTATTTGAAGAAGCCCTTTCTATTGTCCTTGACCCGACTTGCAAGATTAAGTTCCAAGGAGGCCTTAGCTGTCCTAATTGCTTCCCTACAGCCTCTAACAGCTGTCCTATATTCCTCCCAAGTGGCCAGCCCCTCCTTCCATAATCCATAGATTCTCTTTTTCCGTATGAGTTTGCCCAGCAGTTCCTTGTTTAACCATGCTCGTCTCCTGGCTCCCCTACTTGACTTCCTACTCATTGGGACATTCTGATCCTGAGCTTTGAAGAAGTGGTTCTTGAATGCCGACCAACTATCTTGAGCCCCTTTACCACCTAGTACCCTTTGCCATGATACTTCCCTTAGCAATTGATTGAAGAGGCCAAAGTTTGCCCTTCGGAAATCCAGAAATGTGGCCTTGCTAGGTATTCTATTCCTCCCACACAAGATCCTAAACTCCACTCAACAACTCAACAACCTGTTTTCCAAAACAGCTACCTATTCCAGAATAGTTTGGCATTTGGACAAGTGGGAACAGTCCATACTAGGGAGCCTCCTCCCTGTATTATTCTTTGTGTCTTATATAGATTGTTGCAGCCAAATGATCCCCATTAATGTTGAAAGAGTGCTCCTGCTGCAAAAAAGCAAATAATAAAATAGCAACTCAACTAAATTAACAACAGGTTCAGATTACTTTTAGACATGTCAAAATTATTTTGACAATAAGAGTGTTTTGGGTCCTTACACTAACTTACAAAGAACTTCGTACCTACAGCCATATACATACATTAATCTTTCAAATGCCAGTGCCCTAGGTATAATACAATCACTCAATCTTTAAGAAGCAAAGGCACTTGAACCCAATCATCTGCTAGTAAGTGATTTAAAAAGCTTTTCTATAAATGACTTTGTAAAACTAATAGAATTGGAGTGTGCAGTTTAGCTGTGGAGGAAAGACTACATTCATTTTACTTGCAGAGATACTGATGTGACAGTGGCTCCAGTTAAGTGACCTATGATGCTTAGTTTGCCTTACCTAAGTCTGTAAAAGCATAATTAGATATTATACAAAAAGTTAATTAATTTTTCTGTATAGCTTATTTTGAGGAATCTTAACTGAGAAATTTGATCAATCTGTGTGGTTTAAACATCTGGGATTCAAAAAGCTTGATAATGGCACATTTCTGGGAAGATCCTTTTGTCTGTTATTTTAACTGTAAAGCTAACATATCAGTGGTTTTCAGGAACTTTAATTAGCAGCAAAAGGATATTTCAAATAGCAAAGAAGATGAATCTCTGCAGTTCAGAGTATAACTATCTTAGAAGACAGAAAGGCTGAGGTGCTTAAGGGAGGTAGAGCAGTTGGCAACAACCTGGGAAGAGAAACATTAGAAGAGTTGTGAAGGACGGTGGAAAGTGGAGTAAGGGAAAAAGGATAAAAGAAGCATCAAGTACTGGATTGCCACCTCAGCAGGATTTAAAAAGCAGGATTTAAACCAGATCAGGTGGTCAAAAGGGTCTAGGAGAAGACAACTGCATTCTTCATAGGCACTTTACTGTGTCAGGGATGTCAGACTCTCTCCACAAGCCAAAACATCTTGGAGGGAATTTTGTTAGTGTACTGCAGTGACAGCATGGATTTACAGAGGCGAACAGCATGTCCAGGAAAACACAGCCAAGAGAGCCATGCAGAGCAAGAGCTCCGGCTGAAGAGGCAAGTGAGCTGTTGCCTATTCTTTCTTGCACGGAGTTAACCGGGCCCATTCTTACTGTGCGTTAAGTGGTGTTGCATCAGGTCCGGACGGTGGCAGGAGAACACTTGCTGAGTTAGGCTGCCACAGCAGGGCCGACGCAGCACAACGGGCCGTTCTCCACAAGCCCCCGGGAGAACCCGTACTGGCGGTACCTCCCGCCGTGTGCCCGGAGCCCACGCTGCCAAGCCGGCTCAGGCACGGCTCGCCACCGCCGCAGTCGAGCCTCGCGGCGTCGGGCCGACTGCGTGCCCAGGACTCCCGCCTCAGTTACCGGGTTACTCCCTCGGCGGCCGAGGTCCCTGCGGCAGCGGTCACTGCGCGCAGCCACAGCCGAGCCAGTGAGACACAGGCGCAGCCGCTGCGCCGGGGACAGCCGAGTGCCTGCGCCCCAACCCGGCCCCCGAAGGGAGCTCAACACGGTCCCAGGCTGAAGATGAGCGAGGCGGAGCAGCGCTACTACTGCGACCTCTTCTCCTACTGCGACACCGAGAGCACCAAGAAGGTGGCGTCCAACGGGCGCGTCCTGGAGCTCTTCCGCGCCGCGCAGCTGCCCAACGACGTGGTCATGCAGGTAAACCTTGCGGGCTCCCTGCGGGGGCGGTGGGCCCGGGCACCGCCCCGCCGGTACTGCCCCAGGGCAGGCAGACCCGGCCGGGGATGCCTTCGCTCTACTCTGCCGCGCCCGGCTCGGCCCTTCGGCAGGGCGGGGGTCGTCCCGCCGGCGGTGGCTGGCCGGGGGAGTCGGGAGCTATTGTCCGGCGCAAGAGCCGGGCACCTGAGCCCGTGCGGCGGGGGAAGGCTGAGCTTCGTCGGCCGAGAGGAAAGGGCGGCGGGTGTAGCGGGTCGCTGCGCCGAGCACGCTTGTAGCAGCCCCCGGTTATGGGCTTGTGGGGCCTCCGGGTACAGGGCTAGGAAGGGGCTGTTGGTCATCGTTGCTGGCCAAGTCCAGCAACTGGTAGGAAAGTGTCTTGTTTGTTTCGTGTCAGCAGAGGCTATCCGAAGCATGAGAACTCAAAAGCATTTTGGGGATGCGGGGGAGATTCATTCCTCAGTCTGCTGATGAAGAGCAACAGCACAGAAGGAAATCTGGGTTTGTATTGTCGGCTGCCACTGACGCTGATCCGCTTGATCTAAGCCATGCAGTCTTTTGGACATCAGTTCTCGGCAGATATTACCTTACCTTTAGTCATCAAAACATTTCTAACAATGAAAAATGCAGTGTTAAGAGTGACACGGGCCCGTGCTTGCAATATATATATGCACAGTTTCAGCATTTACTTCGTTGGCTGGGTTACGTCTAAAAGTTGTAGCAGTATTGCAGAGCTGCTGACATAGAAGAGGGAAAATCTGCTCTAATGTGACTTGTCTAATTATTTGGGGAAAGTATTCCAAATGAAATCTTCTTATGAACAGCTATTTGTAATAAATTCCTGCTTCTCTAGTTCTCTCTGGCCTTGTTCAGTTCTTCAAAGTTTATGTCGTGTTCTGAGCTGCTCTGGGTAAAACTGTATATAAGAAGCCATGCTGCCTTTTATGTAGTTTCATCCTCAGCCTAGTGAGATAAGCAGCACTTTTAGCAAAGCATTAAAGTCACTATAGCCAGAAGTGCCGTACAAAAATTTTGGCATTCTGAAGTTTAGTTCCAGGAGAATACTTACGCTTACCTGTAGCGTGGTTTGGTCTCCTAAGAGTAAGTTAGTTATTTAAAATGAGTTTAAGATGCAAAAAAGTGGAAGAGGGCTGAATAAGAAGTGCTTCTTCTTAACTGGTAAAACTAGTAATATCTTATTTGATGACTTGCTAGACTGGACTTAATGGTAAGAGTGTCTGCATACTCAGTATGATGAGTGAGATTTCTCAAGGGCCACCCACTGCTTCTTTTTGTGTGTAGCCAACCAGTTTCAGAAAAATCATCCCAGGAAAGTGAATGCCTACATGTTTGTTGTACTTAAAATCTATTTTCCATAGAACTTGTCCAGATCACTGTAGAGATAAAGTAGCATAGTGCTAGAGAGTTTGTTATATATGCACAGATGTAGTGTAAGAATTTCAAAAGAGTTGGAAGTACTTGGAATTTTGAATACAAGTGGCCATAGATTATATCCTTATCTGTTGCAGATGAGGTTAGATATTTTATTGTGAAGTAGATCACATCTGAAGAAAAGAAACTACTCGGGCATCATTCCATGGGTTCCAAATAAATTAACTTGAGAAGCAGACCTGGTTTATCACTGTAGTGATCTCAGGCAAAACCTTGAGTTAAAATGGCAAACAAGATATTAGATTGCCTGAGGAATGAGACTGTAAGTAACACAAAGAAAGTCAAAATGCCCGTAGGAGCTTGACCCATTACAAATATCATGTGTGGTTGCTGTTGGTCACCTGTAAGTACCCTGTCCTTGTGAGGGAGAGAATTTAGTTGTCTGTTTTTTATGTTCTCCTCGAATTGTGGCTGTTTATCAGGTTAATGCAGGCATGAATGTAATGGAAGGGGGTTCTTTGAAGGGAAGTTGCATTTGATGATGCTTTGGAAGTTGTGACTATAACTAAAACCTCAAGATGATGTGGGTTAAGAAATAAGGAAATCCTGTGAAGGACATGGAATTTTCTTTTGACCATGTGCTGCTGTGTTCTTCCCTGTTCATTTGAAGCACCTGATGCTTGTGTGGAAAGGAACTTGATTCAGTTACCCAATTCTTGTATAATCATGGAATGCAAGTGTAGTAGCAGTCACGTGAATGCTAAGTACCTTTGTAAGTGTGCAAAACATAGCACAAAATCACTGCTCTTCAAACTCACGGGGGCCAAGTGTTCCTGAGGAATTCTCAAAGCTTTTCCTCTTCAGTAGTACAGGCCTGTAGATACCTTTAGATAATTCAGAGCTGATTCTGTTGGAAATGAAAATCGGTGACATTTGCATTTTTAGACCCATAACCTGTTCTGCTTGCAAATGTGTTGTTTGAAGGCTGGATAGATGTACAACCTTTCCTGCAAATAGTTCTGTTTATGTGAGATCTGTCTTGCAGCACGAAAAGTTAATACATGCATCTAATCATTGTTAATCATTCTCATTTCTGCCTCTAAGGGACAATGCCAGCTGCCTGTTAAATGGGAATAAATGGACATATGGAAGACTGAAACAGATATGGTTGCTGTATCCAAATCACATGCTCACAAAGCAGCAAAACCCTGGAAAAGAAAAGCTCTATGTCCACTTAGTACACATCTACAAAAGGACAGCCTTACTACCAAACAAAAATACCACACCAAAGGTCTTACAGCCTTAACTGCACATGTGAAAACACCAGCCTTTATTAACCCATATTTCTGCCTTTTTGTGAGCATCATGGAAATTAGCATCAAGGTAGAAGATTTGCATAAAACAGTGAATAGAAATACCTGTGTTGGGATAACAAGTCCAGCTACTTCACAACAGTTACACGAGTCTTTAAATTGCTCTCAGGGTGTGGTTTCACATTGCAGCTAAACCAATATAATTGTGAGTTGCCACTGAAACAGGAGGTTCAGTCTGCCCTCATCCATGTGCTCCTGCTGCCGCTTCTCTTTGTGAAGAATCCAGTGCCTGTCCAATGCTGTTGTACGCTGGCATCAGGGGCTGTGCAGGAAGAAAATTAATCACAGTTTTTTGTTGATTTAACTCTGTATCAGCTAACACGGGGGTTGAATGAATGTCAGTGCTGGCACTTTTTCTAGAGCAATTGGGCATTTCAGTTGTGATCTAGCATGGGTTTCATGGTAGCTTAAACCGGTAGAAGCTGGAGCTGGTTGGTGCTGGCACTGGCATTTATTTGAACAGACAGTGAGCTGTTACAGGAAGCTTGTTCAGCCGAGAGTTAGGTTTTGTCAAGTTATTTTTCACTTGACTCAGCTGCCTGAGCTTGTGGCTCAGTTGCATGTGCATTAGTGTTTGTCTTAACAAGTAGTATGACACAACACAAGTGATGCTGAGGAGCTGCCATCCACCCTGTATATGTATTTCAGAAGCTTTCCTTTGATAAAATTCTGGCCTGGTTAGCTGCAATTTGTTAGGTGTATTCCAAGAGTGTATCTTCTAGGTTAGCTTCATACAAAAGAAATCTAGTTGCCTGTTCTGGAGTGGCTGCACAGTATGAACCAGACCAGTGAGAGTGATCAGGAAATGGGCTTCATAAGCACATTCCACATCTGACCTAAAACCCTAATGTAGCTATGCTGTTGAAGTCAGTTCTTGGTACCTCTTTACTGGTGGTGAAGTTGTTTGAAAAGCAACTGTTTTGTCAGCCAAAAAAAATGAATTGTAACATTCATTACTTGTCTGTGGGATTAATGTAATAGCTGTCCCATTTGTTCAATTTGTAGGATTATTTCTTGGGTGATTTAATCACAGAATATTTTATGAACTTACACTCTTTGGTTGTGAATCATACAAACTTCAAGAAGTAATCAGTTGTGCATATGATACTCATCTGAAGTTTAGTCAAGGCATCTTGCTTTAAAATGCAACATTATTATAAAACAACAAATACAAGAATATTTGCTTGTACTCTCTCTAGAACAAATGAAATGTCATTTTCAGTTTTGGCCTTGTGCAACAGTGTTACCTGACTTCTAATTTAGTGTTAGAAAGTCTTTGAAATGACAGATTAATTGGGTGATTATGCCCAGTTTCATCAATTACAGTAAAGCGTATTTTTGGCTCGTTAGCCAGTCTCAAGCTTTTTTTTTTTTTTTAATTTTGCCCCCTCCCCTTCCTTTTTCTTTTCCTCCATTTCTAAGGAGTCTTTACAGACAGATTATTTTTGATTGCTTTGTGTCATTGTTGGAAAAAAATGGTCTCTGGTTGTCTGCCTCAGTTCTGTCCGAGTTTGCTGTCTTCACATCAAAAGTTGTAAGAAAGTGCATGCCTGTGATACAGCTGCTTCATTGTGAAGTCCAGACTCTTGGTGTAGCACCTCACTTATTAGCTGCAGTTTCTGCACTGTGCAGGAAAACAGCTAAGGTGCAAGCATGTGCTGCCTTCTGTTGTTCTTGAGGTGATAGCTTTTGGTAAACAAATGGAACAGACTTGGAGCGGTAGTTTCCTCAGGTGCCAGAGTTTGTCTGCTGGCATGTGGTGCAATTGTAATTGGAAGTATAATCCATAGCCAGAACATGGCAAAACAAAATTCAGGGTGCTTGATTTAAACTGCTGGCCTCTTTGTGGAAGAATGGGTGCCAAGAGAAAGGGATCTAGGAAAACAAAGTTGTTCACAAAGATTTTATTGTTGCAGTTAGTGTTTCGGTGAATTTTCCTACACAAAGACTACCTGTTTGTCAAATCAGTTGAGTTTACTAAATGCCAACTGCAAATGGAAGCTGAGCCAGGGCATATGCAGGATTACCTGTGTGGTGGAGACATGCAGAAAACTCAGTCTGGTTGTCTGGTTCTTGTTCATTTGCTGAATTTATTATCTTTTCAGAACTCGTGAGATAAGAAGTTAGAATCCTTATAGGAGGCCTTTGCCTTCCTTTCAGTGATTTGGAGTATATTTAAAAATACATGGCATTTTCAGATTATTAAAAAAAAAAAAAAAAAAGGTCTGCAGCGTAAAAAGGCTTTTCTCTTGTAATACTGACCTTTACCTAATCTGCAAACAAGCCCAAATCTTAAATCACTTTATTGAATGGAGCCCATATATTTGGGGTTGGTATTTTTTATTTTAAAATTTACAGCTTTTGTACATGACTTTTCAAAATAAAATTAGTTTAGACTTCTGAGGCAATACTCACCACAGGTCATTGTTACGGCATTCTTGCAGTGTAGAAATATGTAACTACCCATAAAGTCTGGAGCTTTTTATGATTGTAATATTATGTAATTTATATACATTTTTTATATAAGTAAAGCATGTTTATACACACATTATGCTGTATCTAAGATCTTGTTTAGGAAGTGAAGGGTTGTTAAAAAGCTGTTGTAAATGCAAACAGTGTCTGGGTCCGCAATTAAGAATATCCAATTTGTGAAGTATGTCTTTTTTTCCCTTCAGATGTTACTGTAATAGAGTATTTTCCTTTCCTCTCAGTTGAGCAGTAAGTTAGTTTTATTTCTCTGTAATGATAAGATCTATAAGTAGTCTACTTTCTGCTAGTGCCAGAAATGGCTTTTGGTCTGCTTTGTATACTTATACAATTGTACTTTTGAGTTTTCTGGTGAAAAAGTTTAGTTTAATGGTGTTACCTTCACAGAGACTATAGTGGGCTGCAGATTGTTTGGTCTTTGCAGTTAATTAGTTTGAGTAGCCTCATATCTCAGCAGTATTTAGTTAGAGAACAATCACTGTTGTTGAAATGAAAGGGAAAAGTTAATGGCAAAACTTTAGGTCTGTAAATTAAGTCTGTTAGACTTACATTTGTTTTCACCTGATTTCTGGTTTTGAGCTTTTGAAATTGACTGGCATTCATTGTGTATAGTCACTTATATAGTAAATAATTCCTTTATAATTCCCTATGCTGCCACAGCACTTAGCTAATTTCAGGTATTACAGCTCAGCTTTGTTTGAAAACAGTTTCTTTTTTTTTCCTTTTTAAGTGTGCCTTCAGATGACAGCAGGAATGATTAATATCCGTTCTGACATGACTGGATAGAATTCTAATACCTTTTCAGAAATATCAGGGCCTTTGGCAAATACAGCTTAGAATCAAGTTAGCTGTACAAAATTATGAGTTGCAAACTTGATCTTTTTTTCTTTTTTCCTGTGAAGATGATTCTGTTGTATTAGAAGTTTTGAGCGCTTTACCCACTGCCTGTGAAAAATCGCGAACGTGCTTTCATCTTAGTCTTATCTTCAGTAAATATTATGGCAGATGCTGTAATATTGTAGGACTTTCCTAGCAATCTCTATTACTTTTCAGTTATAGTTGCTTTCAAAATATTTCTTACAGACAAGTTTCACACCTGTTAGGTCATAAATATTTGCTGTTTAGATTAGTCCTGCTTGTAGAATTCTTAGACTTAAAATTGGAGTTCTGCTCTTTGCTTAAATGAATTTGGAGGCAGAAGCAAGTGTGAGAGCAGTATTATGTCTATCAGATTTTTCTTGCTGGTGCTCGAGCAATGATTAGTGTAAGAATATATTTCCCTTTTTTTATTTTCCTTTATTATTTCTTTAGATAATAAGATCTTTAGAACATTAAGTCAGCAATGTAATTCTTTATAAACTAATGTGCTGAGTTGCTGATCATGTTTATGACTGGCTTTTTTTTCCAGCCGTTGTTGGTGTCTAAAGAGGTAAATTATCTCCTGCACTTGTTATACAAAACCCTCCACGTTGTAACTTAGGCATGCCTGTCTAGGATGTATAGGAACTGTGTTTTACTAGGTTAAAGGACTTAGGAAAGATGACAGTCTGACCTGAAATTCTGGAGTGGTTGACTTCTGGCATCTAAAATGCTCCTGAAGTATGGTAACAGAACAATGAGTAGACTCGGTTTCAAATTCATCTTCAGTGGGTGACTAGGGCCGAGCTATGTAACATGAAGCATTAAGTGCCAACTTACTCCTGCTTCAGACTATTAGTTGTTAATTTTGTCAAGATGTTCTTACTGCAATAGTGTGTACAACTTGGTTTGTTGATTTTGGTTTTTGTTTTTTTTTTTTTCTGAATTAGAATGTCTTAAATTGTTTAAGACCAAGTGTTAGCAGCTCTATACTGAGTCTCAAATGTACCTCTGTAAGCAAGCGTTTCTTAGAACTTTAACTGACCTTTGTTTAAACTTTGATAGACACTTGTTAAGAATTGTAGGCCTTACTGGGAGGAGAGCAGTGCAAAGCTAAGTAACTAATTAACACTGGTCACATGGATACTCAGAGGAAAACAGATTGAGATGGGAAAGTAGCATCAAGTGATGGGCACAGTTGCTTCAGGTAAGCTTGTATGGAAGTGCTCAGGAATAACAAGACCAGATCTGAGCAGTCCTATTTAGCTAAGCTACAGCACATTCACTAATTCTGGGATCAGATAATGCTTTAATCTTCATATTACATTAGCAAAGAGAAGCATGTGTTCATTTCTTACATTTGTTCTGGCATATTGATGAGAGGTCATGTGTGTAGAAAATATCAAGAAAAGTAAGAAAATAATTATTAGCAAGGAATATCAACTACTGGAATGCTTTGGGTATAAGGATGTCTCAAAGGAATCAAAATGTCTATATGAATGCTGTTCCCTTCAGCATTTAGCGCTTAAGTAGGAATTTTGCAGGAAAAATATTCAACCTAATGCTGCATGGCAAGAGCTTTGACAATTAGAACGTCCATGTGACCTCCCTTGTACTATTTGTTATTGGAGTAATGATTTGAAATACTAAATATATTATTGCTGCAAAATATCCCTCCAATGCCTGCTGCAGCTAGATGCTTTCTTGGTGCTTACATAGATACTTTGGCTGCTACTGTTTGGTTTTTTTGTTTGTTTGTTTCCAGGAAGATACAATGACTTGAGTGTTACAGAATCACTCTGGAGTCTCAAATTGTCACAGACTAGCTCAGGCATTCTTGCTGAAGTGTGTTTCTTCATCTCCTATTCCTTGAACTATTCATGACACCACCATGAAAAAAGACACCTTCGTTTTGAGGGCAGTTCTTAGCAACCTGATATGTGACTATGTCATTTGTTAGGGGGGCTTCTTTGCATAAGGTAAAGAAATCAGTTGGAGTTGTAAGTGCTCTTGATGTGACATTCTGTTCAGTTACCTCATTTCTGCCTTTTCTGCCCCTCCTAAATGCAAAGAACACAACTTTCTTGAGGCTGCAGTCTTGTAAGAAGTTTGGAGTCAAATGAACAAACTTAATACCAGCCACATGTTCCCATGTGCCCTCTAGCTCCTGAGGTTGGTTGTACGGTAGACAGATTCAGCTTAATAATCACAATAACTTTTTGCTGGCTTACTGAGTTGAAGAATCATACTGTCTGATCAGATAGATGAGCAACAGTTAGTGCTTTAGGAATTGAGGAACTGGGAAACTGAGAGCAGAGGAGGAAGTAGCTGTTTAGGTTAAGCAGTAATGTAAAATTGCATAGGAAGAGGAGACAGGTATGTGGAATATCTCCTTTTTTAAAAAAAGAACCTTTCTTTATGCATCAGGAATTAGAAATCATTCTTCTAAGTCCCCAGGCTGTCTTTTGCTGCTTCAGGGTTTTTTAATTCGTTCTTCTTGCTGCTTTATTACCATTACTGCTTGTAAGGTACCTTTCTCATGAGCAGATACTCTGCTGGAAGAACAGCAGTAGAGAGAATCTTAATGCAAGCAAAGAATGACTCTGTCTTGAGGTCTTCCAGCTATGACTTTTTATTTGGGAGGATAGTAGTTGTTTCCTAGGTGAATGTTCATCTGGCTGCCTGTTTTTTCCTTCATTGGTGCTATTGAACATGTAAAAAAGGAATATGCTTCTTTATTCTGTCCTCTTTTTGAGGTTATTTGGCAATAATTTGTTTATGAATTATAGTCAAGTAGAATGGCCTGTGGCTTTAGATCTTTGGAGAAATATCCCCTCTAAATCAGTATCTTAGACTTTTTTGTAGTTGCATGTAGTGTGCATCTACATCATCTTGATTGATGGTGGTTCCCATGTACTACCAAATCAAGAAGGGAACCACTGACCTCAGAGAGCTGTGTTGCTCTGCATAAGAGGCTCTACAGGTAAGATGCATGTGTGTGGGCTGTGACAGCTTTTGCAGGAGCTGTTATCAAGACCATAGACTTTGATTGCAAATGGAAAGATCAAAGCTGCTGTATTAGGAAGTGTGTGTTAAGTGAGGCTAATCTACCATGAACGTATATGCTACCAGGAAAAACAGGAGATGCTGTAGACCACTTTGGGAATGTGTTGATGTCAGAAATTAGCTAAAATACAGCTGGTTCAAAAAGTACTACTGCAGATGAAATTTCAGTGTGGTTGAGTGTTTTTTGGTGGTGGTGGTTTTGTGTGGAGGTAGGTTTTTTTGTTTTTTTTTTTTTTGTAATTTTTTTTTTGTGTGTGTGTGTGTGGCATTCAACATTCATTTGTTAAGATATGTATTTTTCATGTGCATGTGTTGTAAACCAGAGTTTTAAGTTTTCAGTGCTTTTTGCTGCTTTATTAACAAAGTGAAAACATGACTTTAGATCTGACAACCCTTACTCGGGGAGTGAACACTCTTGTAAAACCGAGCCCAAAGTACAGAGGCAGAGTAATTTCTATGAGGCTTAAATATTGGGTCATTTTTTTAACAGCTAATTCTTTATTTCTGATGTGATTAATTCTGAAATTTCGTTTGATTGAAACACATGTGTGCTTGAACCTGAAATGACCTGTGGAATGGGAAACTTTAGTTCTGGGTACCTATAAGAGAGAATTAGTTGTCAGAGCTGATAGGTAGCTTTTTCCTTCTGTTGGTATTTCAGTAGTCTGCTTCCACTGTGGATATGTGTGGTGTGAAAATCAAGGGCGGAAAAGTATTAGGAGAGGCTCAGACAGTAGGGGACTCTAAATAGTTTGTTGCCAGAGAGCGTGTGTCATCTTGGAAGTCCTCCAATACTACTGGGTTTATTTCTTTAAAGGCTTGTGTTCTGAAGCCAGGTTTATGGCATTGACCGAGATCCATCTTCATGGATCTGTCAGTAAAACTTGAAAGGAAGACCTTACTATTTGTTGCGTACTATTGGTTATGCAACAAAGTGCAGCAGTGTCCAAATATAACCTGTGCCTGGGAATTCTTAGTGTCAATTAATTAACTGTATTTACTACTATGCTTCTGAAGTACTTAATAAGATAAATGTATGCATTATAGGTAATGTTACACTTGCAGTTCAGCACATGAACATTCTCTACTTCACACTTAGTGCATTAAATATAGCAGTTCTTGATATCCTCCATAAATAGATTTTGCAAATGATCTTCAGATGGGGTAAGACTGTTTAAATGTTTGTCATATGCTGCTGTTAGTGCTGAAAAATAGAATTCAGAGCAATATTCAGGCTGTTTCTTTTAGTGGCATTTTTTGTCCTGTCTCCAATTTTTTTTCTTTGTGTGCAACATGTTTCTGGAGCCATGTGGAGAACTGGGTCAGAGACTTGACTTGGTTAAAAATAACTCATCAAAAGAAAGATCTTTGTCAGTTCTCTGTCTTGTTCCTGCTATGGAGTGCTGTCAACAACTGTTGCATCTGAGGAGCTACCTGTCAGGTGAGGATTTCCTGAAGAAAACTGAAAACATCTTGAATAACTAATAAGTGTCGCTTTGATCTGTTGATGGTAGGTGAGAGATTGTAGTTGGAAAACTATGTCAGGCCGTGTGGTCTCCAACTAGTGCGACAGACTGAGATAAAAGAGTGACGAGAACTGACCTATTGAACAGCGGTTTCAGAGTAGCAAGATTAGAAGGTAACATTGTGAGGAAGGAAATGTATTCAACCCGTAGAAAAGCACAGAGGAGCTTTTTGTAGGTCTTCAACATGTAGTAATGGTCAGGGATTTTTTTTCTGCTACAGTAGCAGTGATTGGGAAGTATTTTTTTCAAATTCCCTTATATACCCCCAGATTACATTAAACCATACAGACATGGTTAATTTGTGTTTTGTCTCAGCTGGGTGGGTTACATGACTTCAGGAGAGCTCCTTTATTGGAGAGCATATTCTAGTACCCACTTTGAGATTGTGTTCTAATAAGCTCGATTTGGAAAATATCCTGTCATATCTCTTTAATGCTTAAGTTTGCGAAGAGCTTTGGAATACTCATCAATGAATTGCTGCATATGGGATGCAGAATAATGTTGTTGGCATGATAGTGTGTTTAGGTTTAAACTGTGAATCAAAATCAATTTGTAATCGGCTACAATTTTATTAAATAACCTAAAACTGAATGCAGCTGGTTATTTTAAGTTTTTTAGCTTTTTTTTTATCTGAAGTAAAACATTACCTTTTTCGATGCATTTCTTGGTTTTCATTAGGTTGTTGTCAGTATGCACAATAAAACTCGAAAATCATGTACTGAGTACTAAAGCAAAAGTATGCTCATGGTCTGGTTTAACTTCAGTTTGTGTCAAGTACTGTAAAAGTGATGTGAAAACTTGTTTTGCACCTCTGGTGCATGGTTTATTTTTTTTATTATATTTTTATCTTTACCAGGTAGGTAGTGTGCATGTTGGTTTATTTATTGTTTTACCATTTAAGTCATCCCTGTTTAAATACTGTTGTACTTTTGCATGAATAATATTTGCAGATAATGGACTTGATTTGCCTTGTGGAAAAACCTGGGGCAGGGGGACTGTGATGTTCTGGAACACTCTCCCAGAGAGGTTTTCTCAGTTCTGGAAAGGGCATTTTGCAACACTTGATAGAGATGTGATTTGTTCCACTTCAGCAGGAATTTTTAAGGGTTCTCAAGTCTAAGTTTTTTTGGTTCATAGACTTTTCCAAGTTCAAGGACCTCTTATTTGAAACCTGTAAGAGTTCTAAAGGGCATGTGCTTGAAATGGTGCCTGTCATCAACATACTGCTTCCTGTGCATGTCTGATCTGTGCCAACTCCTGGTATTGGTGGTGATGCTGTTACATCTTTGCAGTATGATGACTGCAATTTCATAATTTACTGCACTGAGGTTTGTTTAGTTTGTGTTTTGGAGTGGGTTTTTTGAGAGGGGAGTTGAATGGGAGGGGTTATTGGGTTTTGTTTGTTTGGGGTTTTTTTATCAACAGCTTCTAGCAATTCTGGAGCTTCACAGAATTGTTGGCCTTAGTCCAGTTAATTGCAGTAGTGTGTTATCAGGATCCTTATATCTAAGGAGATGAAAACAGTTATGGAGCACTTTGTTTGGAAGGTAGCTCTGCATTGCTTGAAGAGTTTAAGGAAATTCCTTATGCTCTCTCTTCCTAAGGAGATGAAAGCCCTAAACAGAAATCTTAGTGAAGCAATCCCTTGACTTTTTTTTTATCTCTTCTCCCCTCCCCCATCAGTATAGCTGACTACCTGTTGAATGTTTAAATCCTCCTTCAAGGAGATTATAGGTAGATACTAGTTTGAGTATGCTCAAGCATGCTGTCAGTCAGCAGGGGAGTCTCCACAAGCTGTTTGCATTTAATAATTTTGCTCAGCCTTCACTCATGTTCCTGATTGGGTTATATTCTGTGTTGGAAATAGAGGACTCCTTTAGCTGTCTGTGGGTGGATCTTACAGCTACTTGTTCAGTAGCAGAAGGACATTATTTTTTGTTGGTTAGTGGGCTTTTTTTGTATTCTTAGCTTTTTTTCTTTTCTTGATACTTACATCTGGTGTATTTTCTACATTTACATCTACTAAGTTTGAATCCATGCTTGTCTTTCCTTTCTAATGCTTACCTGCCATGCTAGCTTAATTATTGATTCAGTTTTTAACTGAAGTTTCTGTCAATCTGGCAATACTGACTAGCTCAAAAAGACATAATTTCTAGTCTAGCACTGGCTTTGAAATTACCCAAAGCTATTACTGCCTAATGGTTCTGTAGATCACTGCTTGCTTTCGTAAGAAACTTTCCCAGAATCTGACCAGTTATTCATCTGTCAGTGCTAGGTTGCTGGATCCACAGGCTTTTTCTGTGTTGGGTGTAGAAAAGTATGTGGACATTCATTAATCTTCCAGGATACAGTGCTTTAAAAAATGAATTGTTCTTCCTGTTGCACCGGTTTACATTGCTAGGTGTCTCTTGGATCTTCACTGCTTTAGTTCTGTAAGTTATTTAAACTTAGCATTATTATTTTTGGCATTAGGAAGGGTACAGGCAGTTTATTTTAGATGTTGATGCCTCAAAGTTTTTGACTGTTTGAATTGTCACCTGTCAATTTACACTGTCACTCCTTACTTCGTGGCACTTTTTGTAGTCCAACCAACCTGTTGAAACTAGCATATTCAACTATACTGAATTATTTTCTTTTAGTTAATGAACATTAGAAAATGCTCTGTTATCCCCTGCCTTCTGTCCAGATACCATGCTACAGAAATACTGTAATTGGAAAATACAAATAAGACAGGTGCTGTAGGACACTGTGGGAAGTATAATGCACACATAGCCAAATGATTTAGCTCAACTAGCTTCTGTCCTGCAGGATTCAAGCTCCATGTAGCCCTAGACTGTCTGATCCTCTTGGGATTTCTGTGGGACTAAGTGTTTGTCAACTTCTCACACCTTCCTATGATAGCTTATACAACAGTTTGTGTTCATGAGGTCCTAGAGTCCTGGTACATGGTATGGAAACATGCAAGCAGCTTTTTGTTGAGCCATATCTAGCTCAGCTATAGTTAATAAACCCATCTGTTTGATTGTATGGAGTTACTGAAGCCTATTTCCTGTTTCAGCAGTGCTGAAGCATACAGATGTAACTTCTCGTGGATCATGTGGTTCAGTTGCTGCTACATGAACATGTAGTTGGCTTTTTCAGTTGGAACATGTCTGCAAGCAGGGCTCTTCTGCTCTTCAGAACTGTTTCCTTTGAAAGCTGGGAAGTCTTTCAGGACAGCTTTCTCTAAACCCAGTAACAGTACATCCCAGTAGTTAGGAAAATAAGCAGATGTATCAAGAGACCAGGTTTGTCAAAGAGGGACCTTACGACCGAGCTCTGGTGGGAAGGGTAGGGAGAGAAATTAGTGTCCATGAACATATTCTCAGTGCCCTCTCTGCATTGATCTTCACAGACGGGTCTCATGGGCCTTTGTGCCTGGAGATGGGTTGAAGGAGGAAAGAAATGAGTAGTACTACAAGAAAATTATGGATCTCTTGAGGAATATCAAGTTCGTGGGATTAGATGGGATGTTTCTGAGGGCAGAGAGAGATAGCTAGTGTCATTGCAAACCAGCTTTCTCTTTGAATAGTTGTGGAGATCAGGGGTGGACCTCAGTGACTGGAGAAAGACATGCTGCAGCTGTCTTCCAGAAGGGCAGGAACTTGATCTGGGAAACTACAGGCTGGTCAGCTGCACTTTGGTCCCTGGCAAATTGTGGAACAAGTGCTTGGAAGACATTTCTAGTCATATAACAGGCAAAACAGTAATAAGGGTAAGCAGGCATGGATTTACCGAGGGTACTTGTCAAACATTGTCTGGTGTGCTGGAAAGAGTTGAACTATGGTTGAGGAGAGAAAAGCAGTGATGTCTTCCTTGACTTCAACAACCCTTTCACCATGATTGTCCAAGAGCATCCTTGTGTCCCATTTGGAAGATACAGTCTAAATCAGACTGCTGGATAGGTAAAAAGACAATCATTTCACTTGGAGAGTCTGATGTAGGATGTGTTGTGCTTAATATCTTATTGGTGATCTGGCACATAGAAGGATGCATGCTCAGCAAGTTTGCAGGTCTATAGTATGGAGGGATGTGCAGGCAGTATGTTAGAATACACAGCTGCTCTCTGCATGGACGAGAGTTTTTCACAACTCGCAATAGAAGACTGAACCACCTTTCCATTATCTAGAACACTGGGGAAGAAAAGAGGAATAATACACCACTGCTTCTTTGTTGTATTTCTTAAATGAAACAGTCTGTAGCATTGTTTGGAGAACCTGAAGTTCTGCTTTCTCCTCCAGTGCTTAATTCCATGCATGTATACATGGATACTTCTTTCTGTTTTTATGAATTCTTTATTGGTTTGTTTTATAAGTTTGAAGTTGAGCTATACCAAGCCTACATCAGAAATGGCTAGAAGGTATCATTCACAATTGTCTGACTTTTTAACTTGTTATAAATTCTAGCCTCATTATTGAAATATTTGGGAGAAATTTGGAGGCAGACCGTTTCTCTGACTTGGTCACCAACACACTCTTCAGTTTTGTCTGAGAGTTATTTAGAAGTCTTCATTTTGTGTTTTTCAATCGAATCTGACAATATAATACTAAAAATGTTGTGCTGTTCCTTTGTTGTTGCAGTTGCTAAGGCAATGTAGCTGCTATTGCCTAGCTAATTACTAGCTAACTAGCTAATAGAGACAGGGGATGTTGGTTTTGTGTTCTTGGTGATTTGGGGTTCTTGTTGCCTGGGTGATTTGTTTGTGTTGTTTGGGTTTTATTTTTAAGGAACATGACTCCAGTTATTCTCTTTCTGTCTCTCACATCAACTCTGCAAAACATCTAAAGCCCAGGTGAAAAAAAAGTTTTAGCCTTGGTACTTCTGGTTGTGAGGAATTGCATACTCTGACTCATGTCACATATTTAAAGATTGCATGTGAAGTTGTTACTGAAAGATTAGGAAGCTGGTTTTATAACATTTAATGCAGGGGATGCTGGTATATGAAATAACCTCTGTAGAGCACTTTGTGTTTTAAGTTTCTTTATACAAGTATCTGTGTTTTATTTCAGATCATGGAGCAGTGTGGTGCAACAAGACTTGGCTATTTTGGAAGAAGTCAATTTTACATTGCTTTGAAACTTGTTGCTGTGGCCCAGTCTGGTCTCCCTCTAAGAGTGGAAAGCTTAAATACAGGTAAATCACAGGACTGAGGGGAAATGTAGTTGCTGAGCAGCATTATTACACTTGGCTCTATACTTCTTGTAGAGTGACTTTGTAAATTAGTGGGGTATATCTTTTTATACACATTTCTGACTTAAAAAGATACTGTGGAGAGACTATGAGGGAGTGTATTCTTACTGTGCAAAAAATGATGTGAAATACCTTACTCTTACTCAGTAAAAGTATTGCTCATTATGGGGTAAGTGAGCAGCTACTACTGACCATTATGTAGATACAAGTTCATTCTGTAGATTACTAATGTGAGAACTTGTGTGCTGCTGAATAAAGTACTAATGGGACTAATGTGAATTGCAAGGAAAAGAATGATGTAGCATTTGCAGGCTTTTGTAGTTGCTAAGCTTATGAAGCCTTGATTGCAACAAATGAAAGGTCATTTTTCTGAAGTCATATTCCTCCACTCTTGGCTTGACAGTTTTCTCCTTTCTTAGCACAGATATGAAGACTGGTGGCTTAAGGTTTTTTTTGTTTTTTTTCTATTGAAAAACCTTATCAGTAAGAGATCTTTGAAGTCTGTTATCAGCCAAAACACCTGTTATCCTGCTTTTCAAAGGTCAGCTGTGGTTGGGTTAAT
This sequence comes from Pezoporus wallicus, assembly GCF_028554395.1. Classification (NCBI taxonomy): domain Eukaryota; kingdom Metazoa; phylum Chordata; class Aves; order Psittaciformes; family Psittacidae; genus Pezoporus; species Pezoporus wallicus. The sequence continues at coordinate 6,448,599 of NW_026635157.1, forward strand.
GAAATAGGAACAGGAGAAAGGCTTTAGGAAGATGGTTCAGAACAGCAGAAAGAGCTTTGATATGAGGCTCTACTGTAGCCTTCAGAGTGACATAAACAGATCCATGTCAGTACTGCTCTGTAAGATGAAAAGAGACTTGGGAAGATGAAGTACTGAGTTTTAAGCCTCTGTAGCTTTTTGCAGCATAGTACACGACTCAGAGCTGAAAAATATCTTAAGAGCACAGCTTTGCATTGAGGTGACTTCCCTTGTAGATTTTATGTCTGTAGAAAACATGTTATGATAGAATTGATATATGGTAGTAATTAAAAGAAAGCTTAGGAGTTTTTTGTTTAAAGCATCTAAATTAAACAGTAGTTAAGGATTGTTAAAAGCAATCCAGTAGGGCTGAAGTATTTGACAAAACTATAAAAAACCGAAGAGAATAATCATGTATACTTTTACAGTTATGTTTATTTGAGGTTTTTACAAACAGTATGTGCTGCTTTTGTGAGTGTTTTTTTTTATTTTTTTTGAGAAGTGCATGGCTTCGGTCAATGTTTTGCTAGTATTCAAGTTCCTTTCTGTTCATAACCCACCCTGTGTTTATGAACCTTTTTTCTGATGAGTGCTTCATCATTTTTCAGCAAGTTGTAGCAGAATGCCCTCGAATCAGAAAGTTGGAAAGGGTCCTTCAACTCTTAATATCTGATAGAATTGGGACTTTATATAGCAAGTGTGGGATTTCTCGTCAAATGCCCATTGGAGAAGTCAAAGACTAAAATCTGTGTATGTAGCTTTTCTCAGATTTTTTTGTACAGTTTATTTTAATGCAAGATACCTTAACTGGAAGGAGCTTTTGTATTTACAAAAAAAAAAAAAATCAGAAGAAACTTGAAGGAAGGAATTAATTCTAAACTATAAAATATGTTGCTGTAAAATTAGCAGCCATTGGAACTTTTATGATTTAATATGTTTTCTTGATTCATAATAATACTAGAAATAGTTGTAATGGTTTCTGGACTTCTAGGAATAATTTTCTGTAACTGGTTCCAAACCTACTAAATACATAAAGTACAGTTGTCAGAACATTTATTTTTGCCCTGTTTTTAGGTTTGGTTGTCTGTTGCCTTGGTTGCAATGGTTCCAGTCCTGTCTATGAAGTTCCGGCTTCTAGGATGATTCACGTGTTGTGGCAGCTACTATATAGCTAAAATAGAGCAGCCTGAAGAGTTGTAAAATGATTCTGATCTTGTGTTAACTTCCTTTGAAAACCAGCTCAGCAGGCTGGCCAGCTGGATTCTACCCGCAGTCCATCTCCACAAAGTCTGGAAGAGGAACTGTTAGATCCATACCAAGCTAAATCGTACATTCCTTCTTTTTTCAAAGTAAACCAGTTACAATTAGTTAAAGCTTGTATTTTGGGACATCTACTTTTTAACTCTGCATTCTATGCATGTTTTATTCCATGATTTGTTTTTTACTGTTGTTCCCTCTGTCATCTATTTTCTCTGCCCTTCTCTTCTTTCTCTTGCTCTTTGGTTCACCATGTGTCTCTTCAGTAGACAGGAATGTGAGTTGCTGAGTGCAGACTGCAGTCAAATTTTGAGTACTAAGTCCATCCAACACAAGTGTCATCCAGTTGATTCTTGGTTAACTAAGTACTTTTTTGATTACTCAGATGTGCAGTGTAGTAGAAATACTAGTTTAATTATTCTGCTACAAGCCTCTAAATCTGTTGTTCCTTTGCTGTCCCAGAAAATTTTCCTTCTGGGAAGTTGAGAAATTAATGTCTATTTTCTAAGTATGGAGTGCCGTTTTTGGTGGAGAAAATTAAAAAGGATGTGAGCATAAAAAGTACAGAGAACTTCTTAATTTATTCAGTATCAATATTCTGTTCATAACAGTATCAATCATTCTGTTGCATTTATAATTGAGGGATTTCTGAATGTTAATAGGTGTTGTGGTGTTGAAATGAGGTTTTTCTGCTGTATGGGGAAAAGACAGTAGAGGTAAAAATAGCAAATTTCAATCGGTGATGTAGAAACTTAGTACAGCAAGACAAACCTATCTAGTTTTGTCCTTGTCTTGTTTTTAAAGAAGACTGTAAAGTAATTTGTGTTCCTTCTGAGCCTTCTGTAGTATTTTGTGAATTGGTGCTAGATAACTTACGCCAAAGCCTTGTGTTAGAACAACTGGTTGCATAGATTTGCATGGAATTGCATAGATTGCCAGTTGGGTGTTCTAGTGTTATGATTTATCCCCTGGTTTGTGAGCATACAAATTTTCACTTTTGTATGCAATGAATTTTTCACTGTTTGGCTGTAGTTCACTCTAGCTAAGCGAGTAACTTCCCTAGTGTAACAGGGGGTACAATACTGATGTGAAAATTGGCATCTAGGAATGAGGAAGGCATCGGGAATTGCTTTAAGAGTGTTTCCACATGATGGATAGCCACAAACGTAGTAAAGAGGCTGTGTTGCTTGCTCCTTCCCCGTTTATCATGTTGAGTTGTGCTTAGTGACAGAGGCTTAAATGAAGAATTTATGCTCTTACTGGAGCGTTGTTCTTTAATGCTGCATACATAAAGATGTTTATGGGTACATAGTTGTTGAATGCTATGAATTCAAATTACACTCTTCAAATACAAATCGGTTTAATGTTTAATTTTGGTGTAATAAACTGGATGCAATTTCATCTCAAATCTGAATAGAGTTGGTATTTTTTGACTTGACTCATTTTGAATACCAGAACTAATTGATGTAAGCAGTCAGCAGGAGAAATAAAACTTGAGCCATGCTTGTAAATTTGTTTTGTGTTGGAAAAATAATTTCCAAGTAAGCTGTGCAGCAAATTTACAATTTATTTCTTATTCATGGTGGACCAGTAAGAAAATTGTGACTGGGATTCATAGAAATCATAGGAATCTTACAGTGAAAAATTAAAGACTTATATAGACTCATTTTTATATCAGGCTACTCTGAACCATGGTACATAAAGCTAAGGACCTCCTAATATTTTTTAGAAAATTTGCTTTATAGGTGTTTCTGACAAAGTATCCCAGTAAAAAAACTAATTTAGCTTCTATTGTAGAAAGATGTACACTGATATGTTTAAGCAACACAGAGCAAACTTGCAGTGTTTGCGGTATCTGTTGTGAGTATAAACCTGGCATCAGATCACTGCAAGATGTTGAATATACTGTCGTCTTTTAGCATTTGTTTTGCTGTATGAAGACTCTCTAATTTTATATATGTGCTAGAAATGGTAGATAAATCTTGAAAATAACACTTCAATAATTAAATGTTGGCAAAACTAAGAAAAAATGAGCTAAATGCAAATTATTTGATTACTACTGCATTTAATGCAGAGTTGTATTGCTACACTTACAGAACTATGTGAAGTCCTCTGTATACCAAACACCAGAACTTGAGTAACAGAATCATGGAACATTACGCAGAAAGAATATTTGTTTTTTCCCAGCTGGCAGATGTTGGCACAGGTATAGCAGCAGTTTCAGTGTTTTAATTAATCGAGGCATGTATGAAATTTTAACTACAAAACAGAACTGCATTTTTATTTTCAAGCATCATACTTCTGCATAGTAAATGGCCTGCTCTGTTTTGTTGTTTTTTTTTTTTTAACAGTAAAGGACCTCCCTCTTCCCAGATTTGTTATGACAAAGAATGAACAAGAATCAAGGCATGCAGCCTTGTATCCTTCAGATGCTGATAACTCAGCTTCATATTCAGGTGTGATTCCTCCTCCACCTGGCAGGATACAAGTCAAAAAAGGCTCTGTGAGCCATGATGCAATTCAGCAACGTACATCAACTGATCAACAGGTAAGTTAACTTAAACGATTAAACAGGACTCGTAATCACTACTTCGCTGCATAGGTGTAAATTTGGTAGGGCTTCTAAGCTTTATTGCTTTCGAAGTAGTTTCTTACATCATACTGATATATATTACATGTGAAGACCACATGCTTCTGAAATACTTCCATGTAGGAGACTTTTTTTTTTCTGAAATCTTATAATCTACGATTAAAGTACTGGTGGTAATGGACAGAATTGAGACAGAAAAGAAAAATAATATCTAAGATATAGCAAATATCAAATTGTAATCATTAAGATATCGATTTCTTGTTTATTAGATCACATTGGCTTCCTGGTGATTGGAACAGCAGTACTGAATGCCTTTGAAGACTGGTTTCCTAGTCCTTCAACATGCTGTCTAAGATATAGCAAATATCAAATTGTGTTCATTAAAATACTGATGTCTTGTTTATTAGATCACATTGGCTTCCTGGTGATTAGAACAGCAGTACTGAATGCCTTTGAAGACTGGTTTTCTAGTCCTTCAACATGCTCCAGTACTTTTAAATCTGAAATACTTTAGAGATTTTTTTTTTTAAAAACTCAGTTACTTTTCTCTGCTGTACGTTTTGTTGTTCAGCTATTTAACCATTAAGTAGAAATAATGAGAATCAGAAATAACAGACAAGTTTTCACATAGCTTTATACTGTGCTCTAGTGATGAGAAAACTGATTTCCTTTTGCTCGCTGGTTTTTTATTCTTCAGCTGAGTAAATGAAAACTGAAGGCTTATAGCTCTGTGCCTCCTCATAATTCCTTGGGGTTTATAGTCTTTACACTCTCTCTATGGGTAAATCTTTTCTTACTGTCTTTTCTACAAGCTAGAATACTGAATACAAATACTAAATACTGCTTAGTATATGTGTCTGTGTGTGTAACTGAATGACTTTTCTTCCCCATGGTATACTGTCTTTTGAGCTTATTTTATAAAGAATTGAGAAACTTGCAAGCATACCTTAATCTCTCTGGGACTCAAGGAATAGCTCATAGATGTTTATTAATCTCTCTGAGAATAGCCCAACACTGATCCAATATAAAGAAAAAGCAAATTAGCAGAGGCAATCCATGATTAGTGTTTGACTGATACTTCCTTTCTCAGAAACTGGAGATGGGGACTATAACAAAAGGAGGGCTGGCAGTATTTCTGAAAATAGCTTGTCATCTGATTTTGGGTAGGTGTGTTTGAGGGACCTCCCAAGTGCTTCAGGAAGAATCAACAAGTGCAGATCTTCTTGATCTGTTGATGGAGTTTTACTGTGGTCGAAATGGTGTTTTGTATGCTTCCCTCATGGTGCTGAGTTTGTTTAGTGAACAGCTACAATTTGATACAGGAATCTGTATCAAATCGGTGTAACTTTAAAGTAAAAAAAAAACCAAAAAAAAAAACAAACACCTATGGTGTTTGAGTTCTTCAGTTTCTGGATAAAGAAGACACATATTCACAAAGATACATAAGCATCCAAATTTCATTTCTTCATCTTGTCTGACAGAAGCGGCGTGGTGTCTCTTTCACACACGTCTCTATAAGATCATCAGAAAAAAAATACTCTGTAAGTTCTTCGAGATATCTGGCCCAGAAAACAGACTTGGAGCAAACATAATGGACAACACAGCATTGGGTCCGGCAGTTTTAAGTTATATTCATGGTCTAGAACATCAGGGACATATTGTCTGATTTTGCGCCCTATTGTAAGCTTCATTTTCTGTGGCTGATTCTCTATTTCTAATCGTATAATGAATCCATCCAGTCTAATATGTATAGATTTGGACACTGTGTTACAAACAAGCTGAGAAGGGGACTGAATCCAGGTTTCTTGCTTAACCACATAAATACCACTAATTGGGTTATTTTCCAAAAGGTGGATACAGCTTTTATACATGTGTTTGTATAAATTGCTGATCCAGTTGTCTTTACCTACAGATATCACTGAAATTTATAAAATCTAGGAAGAAGTTAAGACAGTGAATTCTCATTATATGCCACCTCTCTCAATGATGAGGATGAGCAGAGCCAAAGACTAAGAAGTAAATTACTGCATGTCATTTTCCTAGGGATGACTGTTCAGAAAGAACAGGAGTTTAAGTGTAAAAATTAAGCTTGGATATGTCAAGTAGCCTGTTAGATATTCCATTAGTGAATTTCTTTGGTTTTGCTTTTGCTTTTCGTAAACTGTTTACTGGCTTGATGATATTTCTGGCACTTCAGAATATATTGATTTCATAAAATACTCTGGCTGAAATATTGTTTGTATGAAATCATAAGATATCTCAATCTTTGTCTTTAAAAACTGCTTTCATTCATATGCAACTTTTGTATTAGTGAGATGTCATGCATATGTTAGTATCTTATAATTTATGTAAAAGAATTGTGCTTAGAGTATTGTCTACTGAAATATCCTAGCTAATACTGTTTCTTCATCAATGCGTTATTTTGTCAGCTCCTCTCAATGAGCTTCACTTGGAGGCAGTTTGTTGGTAAATGTCAATCAGGTTGTGTTTCCAAAGAGTAGCTAGCTATAAATGAGGTCATCTTTAAAAGTAAGCATGGGCTAAGTTCCTTTTTCTGTCTCTGTCCATTTCTGTGGAGGCATTTTTAGTTCATAATGGCTATGTACTACGTAAATACAGCACTGTCCAGAAGTTTGTCTTTTTTATATTGTTAGTGTTAATAGAAGATGACTGAAGTCATGCCCAGGTGTCGTGGAAGCTGCAGAACTGATTCTAGGAGTCAAGCCAAATAATGAAAGATGCCTTCACTTAGCAGGTGACACGGTGACCACGTGTCCCAGTGAGATAAAACGCTGGGAGAAGATCCATTTTTTTAAATTTTTTTTTTCTTTTTCCCTACTGACATAATTTCTTTCTCCCAAATAATAGAGGCTAAGTAGATTTGAACACTTTTGCTGACTATGTGACATGTTGGCATAGGTATATTAACCATAGTGTATATAAATACTTCTATACTTTGATAGTAGCAGCTATGCTAACTTAGGCCAGTCTTAAGAATCTAGATTCTGTTGAGTTCTTGTGCTTTTTAGGAAGAAATCCTTTAGTAGAATTAGGAGCTGTTATTGTAGATGGAATCTTTTTTGGGTTTTGGTGTTTTTTTTTTTGGTGGTGTTTTTATTCTGTTTGTTTTGGGTGTTTTTTGAAGGCATAAGACAAATGTATCTAAAACAGTTTCTTAGCAGAAGCAGCAATATTGGGATTTGAAGGTATTTTCTGTTTTACATGATACTTTCAAAAGCAATAAACAGTCTCAATGTCTGTCTGTTAGATACTGCCTTTGGATGTTTTTTGTTTTGTTGTTAGAGTGAAAAGGCAAATACTTTTTCCAGTGTCTTTGAGTGTGATCTAGGTGTTGATTAGGTACTGCTTTAGGATACTTACTGGCTTACCTCCATTTTCTGGGAAAAGTGGACAGCTAGTTTCAATAGATGTTGAGGCTGTAACAGCTGAAAAATGTGTATCTGGCAGATAGTTGTAGGCTGAACTGTGCTACATCCAGGTGAACATAAAAGGTAAATCTGAAGGTGTTCATCTACCTATGTGTGCATTAACACTTAATAGTGGCACTCTGTATTAATTTATTGCTGTATTGGTGCAGCCTTAGGAGGGGACATTTCAAATTTGGCACCTGTAGCAGTCAAAATTTGACCATTTCAGCTTTTTTAATTCTGTGAATTGTGTGACTTTAAGGTTTTGCCAGTAGTCCATTTTTGTTCAGTTCTGTTTTGCAGATTGAACAGGTAATTCTAGGCAAAAGATACCTGGCATTAAATAAATTGTTTAGGACCACAGAACTGGAAAAGACCTCTTGTTTTATTGAGTCTAACCCTCTATTATCATGATAAATTGTATTAGATAATGAGTTTTTAAAAAATCAGGGGTTTGTCTTGAAATCACAACCTTTTATCCACACTGGCTATGTTGGGGAGAAGTGTTGCAGAGCATTAGTAGGAATGTGGTGGGAATTCTCACTTAACTTTACTCAGACAAGGTAAAACCTATTCTTTTAACAACTCTGTACTTAGTATTTGCTGCAGAGCACCACTAGTATTTAGTAGAAAGCCATTGTATTACCCCTTAGCTTTGTTTTGCTTGATTAAATCTAGCACCTCAGTTTTGTTTCATAAAGTAGTTACCAGTAATCCCTATAAATACTTCTGTGCCTTTGATCCAATTTGAATTTGTTCTTACTGAAAATATTTTACTGGATTTGTATTTATTGTTACAAATGAGATGTTGTCATGGTTTAAACCCAGTCAGACAGCTCGTTCACTCACTCCCCCCCCCCCACTTTCTTTCCCTCCCACTGCTCCCAGAGGGACAGAGAGGAGAATCAATGCAACTCACAGGGGTTGAGATAAGAACAGTTTAGTAACTAAGGCATAACACAAATCACTACTGCTACCACCAATGATAATAAAGTAAATAACAAGGGAAGAGAATACAACACCTCACCACCAGCCAACCGATAACTCACCCCCCCAGCCTGACCAAGCACTGACCAATACCTCCTCCTGCAGTCCCCCAGCCCTTCCGGGTAACTCTCAGTTACATCCTGGGCATGATGTGCTGTGGTATGGAATACCTCTTTGGCTAGCTTGGGTCAGGTGTCCTGTCTCTGCTTCCTCCTGGCTTCCTCTCCTCCCTGGCAGAGCATGAGGCTCACAAAGTCCTTGGCCAAACCAAAACATCATTGTTATCAGCTCTGTTCCCAAGCTGAAAGTCAAAACACAGCACTGCACCAGCTACCAAGAAGGAGAAAAATGACTGCTACTGCTGAACCCAGGGCAGATGTCACCAGTATTAGTACTCTACAAAATAGTATTTCTGTACTTCTGCTTGACATCTTACCTCATATACTTTAGCAGCAGTGAGTAAAGCAAATCTGCCATATATGATATAGTGGCTTGATAGTTGACCTATGCATCCAGTCTTCTATTTTCAGCTGTTTGAGTCTTATTACGCAGTCTGGTACTAATTTCAACTATGCAAGAAACTGTATTTTATATTTTAAACTCTGTAGTTAACTATTACCTATGTCCTGAAAGGAGCCCATCCATTTGCCTCCTTACAGTTGTCAAAATTCATCAGCATGCTATTTAGTGTGCATAATCAGTTACCTAAAGTACCAAATTAGGTCATTCCCCAAACCAGTTATTCAGCAGCATTATTAGAAATTTCCTTTCAGACCCATAGTTCCCATTCTCTTACAATTCTACTTCCCTCCTTCTGTAGCCAGTTCTTTTGCATCTTAGGTTCTTGTATTAATCTCCACATCATTGAAATTATCTTCTATGGCACCTCACTGAAGTATGCTGAGGTAGAGGTTAAATGTAGTGCAGATACTTTGTCTAGAAAAATCACAAAAATAGTATCAGCAAATTTAAGTAAAATTTCCCATTCTGTGATTGATCCCTTTTCCATTTGTTGCTGGTTTTAATTACTATTTTCTTCCAAACCTAGTCTAAAACCTTCAAACTGTTGAAGTCAGACTGAGAAGTTTGTAATTGCACCCCTCCCTAAAAATGCACCCTTCTCTAAAAATGTGTAGTGCTGCATGTGGAGAAGTTCACATCGAACCTTGGACTATTTTGTTCTTCAGTGTGAATGCTAGTTGATTGCAAAAACATGGGTTCTGCAATGCAGTTACCAGCTCCAGCATAATGCTTCTTCATGATGGATCTGTTCCCTGACTCTTATGCAGGCTGTGTGGTATCAGGACCTGGATCACCACATCATTAGAGCTACCCTTCGGATACCATGTCTGGCTACATTGTCTCTGGAATTCTCCTTAGGAGGCTTTCTTCTGGCCTGAGGTGTGAGATCCAGGAAAAGGTTTATAATCTCATTTCACTCATGTATGCTTGCAATGCCCTTTTGAGGTTGAGATCCCTCCAGAGTTGCTTTAGCACAGTATTTTGTTGCCTTACACCAGTTTGTTTGACTTACCTTCACTAAGGTGATACTTTTAAAGCCATGTATTATGTAACCTTTTTAATTAAAAGCTATTTTTTTAACTGCTTGTCAGTCCAAAAAGTCCAACTTCCAAGTCCTTCATAGTGTCTTGGTTTGGTAATTCCAGTTTGACAAAACCCATGCTTTTTTACAACTTTTTTAAACCATGATTTTTCAAAAATTAAGATGGATTACTTAATTTTTGCGTGTTAGTTGCAACCTTTTTTTTCTGAGTTATTGAGAAGAATGTTCTCAGTTTGATTTAACATGAAAATGTTAAGTACTTATTAACTATTTACATCAACATGCTTTTGTTTAGATCTGCTTTCAAGAACAATTTAAAGAGGAGGAATGAATGTCTTAAAATAGTAAAAACCAGAATATTGGCAATTGCTGTGAATTCTATTGAGGTTGGTTTGGAGAAAAAAAACAGCTAGTGTTTCAAATTTTAAGTGCTAAAACACTTTATCAAAATAAGATTTTAATAAAGGCTGATCTAATTAATTATGCATCAACTGCAGTATGCAGATGGTGAGTAAAATTGTCAAAGTTCCCAAAGGGATTAGGTAACTTCTGTTAAAATTGGTGAAATTCAAAGTCATTGCGTTATCAGTAACACAAATTAGGCAAACTGTAGTAGTTCTTACATGTTAAGATTTTGGAGAGCAGTTAAGTTAGATTCTGAGCCTAATACTCTCAGAAAAATCTGATCCTGGATATTTCAGGCTGTCATGATTAGTTTCTTTTATTAATAGATTGGACAGATGAAACTGAACAACCCTACTTCCTCAGCTGCAGCATGTGCTCTCAAAGCACTCAGTTCATGACTGTGTGTTGCAGCTGAACAGGAGTGGTTCTAATGAACATACTGCCTCTGTTTACTGAAGTGTGAAGCTGAGTGGAAAATTGAAGTGGAAACTTTGTACAACAAACCATGTTTTCTAGTATATGAAAATGACAGCTTCTTACCCCTGCAAAGGCAGATGCTTAGTTGATCACCTATGGACAAGGGGTAAATGACCCTGTGTGTAATTGCAGTCTCAATAAATCTTTACTCATTGTGTTTTACCATGACTGCTTTTGAGTGAGAGTTAATGTTTCTACAGTCCTGCCTCCTCCCCAGTCTTTTCAGTTTTCATAGGCATATATTTGGGGGGGTATATATAAATACATATAGACATACTTAAAAAAAAAAAGAAAACAAAACAAAAATTAAGCTCTCTTTAGCTTCCAGTAAGCTAAATCAGTGAATGCCGTGAGTGGTTTGTAGGAGTGACCAGGATTGTGCAACGAAAAGACAGTGCCACAGTAATGCCATCTAAATTTGGTTTAAATTTTTTCATGACTGTGGGGTGTCAGTGGTGGTAAAGGTGAAGATGTGGTTTGGCCCTCTCCCAGAAGCTTTTTTGATGTCAAAGTTGGTGGTATGCTTTTGCTGTATAGTGGAGTCTAAGCTGAAGCTCCAAATCAATTGTGGGAAATCTGTAAAGGTTTAGGATTCTGATAGAATGTTGACTGGAACAATGAAAACAAAGTTAATTATTTATTATGCCTGTACTTCTCATGATCTGATTATCATTATTGTATGCTTTACAGAATCACATGCATGACATGTAAATATATATAAGAATTCAAGTTGAAGATCATACAGTTTCTTCCTATTTCTTCCTATGCCTTAAGTATAAGGCCAAATACTAGGTGGAGGTTTACTAATAGATGCAGTTGTCAGCTTCATTAGGGCAGGGCTGCTTCATCAGGACTATGTGTCAAGAGTTTTAATGTTCACATTACTAGAAGTAGCGAGTGGTTTCCTTTAGATAGACTATTGTTTGTTTATCTGCCTCAGGTGTTCTTCTATGTCTTTCTGGACCATCTGACTTACCAGAGTAAGTGTACTGGAGTAAATGGATAGTGTCAGTGACCGAGTATAGCTTTCCCTAGGTTTACTCACAATATTTTGTCTAAAAATTCAAACATCTTTCAAATCTTGTTTGATAAAAATGGTTTGTATAAAAGCCAGTGGAAGAGGAAGCTTGTAATTGATTTCAGTGATGCATCATCAAGTTCTTCTAGCACCTGTTGTACTGTGCTAGATGGAGTAATAATCCAACCTCGGTTTTAGCTGCCAGCCTGAAAGTGACACTTTGAACACCCTGACTCCTTCCCTTCCTGCCCCCATGTACCTGTAATGGCAACAATGTACTGACATCTACCATAAGTGTCTTACCGAGTAAGATTCTAAGAGGAAGAGTCTTCAGGCAAGTTTCAGAAAGGCATGTAGCTGCAACAAAAATGTCTTGAACTGGTGAGGTACTGTGAAAAAACAGTGACTTTGGGCATTCAATTGGTCCCTAAATTAACAATTGAAGTGAGTTAGTACTGCACACAGCTGCTTTGTAATACTCTTTGCCAATACATATGGGCATCATTTAAGTGCTTTGAATGGAAAGTTCAAAATCCTGTGGCCTAGGTACTTATTTAAGGAAATATGACTCAATGATCAGAACTTTCAAAAAACACCTGTTGCCAAATCAACCAAGAAACACAAAAATCAGAGGGGATTAAAGGTTTAAGTTTACATCAAAATGTTAGGAAGTAACCACTTATCATGGCCTTAAACTTTTTTTTATTAGGATGTGTGTAGTTTTAGTATGTACCTTGCTTGGAGAAAAGCTTGTTTAGGACACTTTCTCATTGTCTTTTAGACTTTTGCCAATGTAATATTGATTGAAAAGCAAAATGGCCTTTGAATATTCAGCAGAGAAAACCAGTTCAGTTTTGGTAATCATGTGGAAGCCTTCGCTCAGTCTGGCTATTACTGCTTGATCATATGTTAACAGTTGTTAACATAGGCTACCTTTTTTTTTTTTTTTGTCTGCTGCTGAAACAGATGTTGAGATTTTTAGCTTTGTTTTTACTTTTCAGGAAACTAGGAATTCATGTTTTGCTTTTTTTCTTGTACTTTTTTCCACTAATACGGTTAAATTCAGATTAGGAGATCTGGCAAGACAGCAATTTCAAAACATCTAGATACAGGGAGTAAATGACTTTCTACTATTTAAATATTTTACTTTGTGAAACAGAGATTTTTTTCCTTTGTATTTTATTTGAAATGGAATAATCTGATAACCTGAATGTCTCATGAGAACTGATTCCACATAGAAATTGCATGTGTAATTCTTTTCCTGCCTCTTCAGGGAGAATCTAGTACAATATGGGATTAAATTGAAACTTGAGCCTTAACACCAGGGCAAAGTTACCTTGTAATTTGTACAGCAGAGAAGTATATCCTAGATATACTTTGAAAAGTATATCATTCTTTAACAAAAAGAGTGATATACTTTTCAAAAGGCATCATTCTTTGAAAAAATTACATCTGTGTTTTTGCATATTAAAAAAACGTGGCCTGTCTAGTGATTTTATTTTTTTTTCCTGCCAATGTTTAATTCTGGTTCATTTTTTTTAAATGAAAGTAACTGATTGTGAATCATTTGATAATAATTAGGTATGATAGTAAGTTGTACAGTGACTTAGAGTAACTCTTTTGAGACCTGGTTTCAAATGTAACTTTTATCTCAAGTGAAAGGGAGCCTTATAACCTAGTTTGCTTTGTAGCTAAGTAATTTAACTCAGCATTGCTGTTGTCTTAAGGATGCCAAGTTGAAAATATATTATGTATTTTTAAAAATATATTAGATGATGTTGTTTGAAGTGGACATGTGCAGTCATACTGTACCTGACTTCTCCTTTTTGCTTATTTTAATAAGTACTAAAATTTACACTTTCTAAAATGAGGCTTTAACTGAAATAAAGGTTTTAGATAGAAATGTATTTAGTTGTTTAGTAAAAACTGAAAAGGTTCCTTTGTTTTATTAGGAGTCCACATCTCCAGTTGTTTCACCACAGCAATCCCCACCAACCTCTCCACATACATGGAGGAAGCACAACCGCCATCCCAGCGGAGGGAATAATGAACGACCTCTTGCTGGACCTGGGCCTTTTTGGGCTCCATTTAGTGAAGCACAACCAGGTATAAATGTCTTATGTTATACTTCAGCTGTAACCCAAAGTCAAATATGTATTGAAAAAATACATTAAATGAGTTTAGAGCAGTTAATCTTTGTATTTTCCAATCCTGGAAAGTTTCTTGCAGATTCAAATGTTCACATTGACAGCAACACTGTGGAATCTGAGCTTGTGTATATGGTGGATCCATTTCTTAGTGTGGTATGGGAAATGCTTGAATTTGGAAGTGGAGGAAGAGAGTATGAAAGCTTCCCAGTGGAAAGTTTTCCAATAGAGACCTTATATCTTAGTGAGATTGTGCAGGAACTGTCAGTACAGCTGAAAACATGGGAAGCTCAAGGGAAAGCAGCAGATAATTCATTGTTTGTTTGGATTAATGTTTCTGGTAAATTAGATGAATTGTCAGAACAACTAATTCTTTTAACTTTTTTTGCTTTCTTTAAAGTTTATGTAAACATAAGTTACTGTATCTCCTGTCTGTCAAAGTAGAACCACTTATTTCAGTAAAACTTTTCATCCTTTGGTGTTCTTCATTTAACATGGAAGACTCTCCCTATTATATTGCTGTGCTCAGATTTAAAAAGCTTTCCCCCCTTAATATCTCATATTTCAATAAGTTCTATTGTGTTTTCTAGTATCTGATAGAATATTAATAAATTTAGCAGAGCATTTCTAATTCGTGTGCTGTCTTTGATACTGCTGAATAATATGATGCACTTTATAGGCTGTAGTTTCAGATTAAACTGTGGTTGATTGGTTTATTTCAGTTACGATATTTCAAAGTTGGGCTGTTACCTTTCACTTTATTCTGTAGTCATTCTTTAGTTATAAGCATCTATGGAGGACCAGGGATTCTGTTCTTAGAGTCAGTTGGATAAGGAAATAAAACACTATTTTAGAAGTGGGTGGTATGCAGAGATTTTTGTCAGTGCCCCAGATGTTGTTTGCTAGTAAGTACCAGTCAATTTAGACAAAAACAATTAGTCACTTCTAAAGGTTCAGTACAGGCACTGTGATTTTTTTGTCAGTTTCTTGACTTTTCTTGCACAGTTTAGTTGATTTACTTTTCTTGTAAGCTGAAATACAAGTTTGTCTGGTAGCTGATTTCCACTTGTGAAGCTTTTCTAACTTCCGAAGTCAAGGACTCCAGGAAAGTATGCAAACTATTCCTACTGTTGAAGAGTTCAATATAGTACTCTTAAAAATAAAGTTGTAATGCCGTGTTTGTCAGTGGTTTCCCTGTGATGTCTAATGGATAAATTTTTCAGTAGCAGTCTGAAAACATTTCTGAACTAGCTCAATATTCTCTAATTTAATATTCCATGCTGAAACACATCCATAGTGTGTTTAAAGCAATTTGGAGATACTGTCTGTTCTGCCAATGTGAAAGATAGAATGGATTTTCATACATTAATTGCACAAAAAATTGTCATCTTGATTCTTTCGCACTGCAGAGGATTAATTATTCCTTTGAATTTCAGTTTGTGTAGATAGTTTGTCATTCTTTTTCCCTCTCTTGAGCCTACTTTTTAAGGACAGTATTTTGTAGAAAAATATCTGACATTCAGGTAGAACCAGATAGACTGTTGGTTAGTTTTCTTAAAATCAGCACTGCAAGCTCATCTTGATTCCAGTGCGAGATGTTCTTGAAAAATTGGATAATTTGCAAGTACATGATTTTATTTCAGTAGGATTTTAAGGCAGGACTGTGCCATTTCACTTGTGATCCAAGAAAAATAAGAACCCAGGTCTCAGCTTTTATATCGTGTTATGTGAAAACATTGTTTGAGGGTATTGGGGTTATCAACTGAAAGCATGGAACCTCAAGTGTGAAAATGTTTGATGGGTCTAATAATGAGTAGCATGTTGCCTTAAACCAGAAAGATAAATTTAAAAACTTTTAGGGGGAAGATCTTGTTTAAATGGGAAGATTCTGACTTAGCCGTAGTAAAGACACTCCACTGCATCATCATACTCCCATCATGAACAAGATTAAATAGTGCTTTCTGTATCAAATTGAGCTGTAATTATTAAATAATGGCCTAATTGTTGTTTTTAAAAATCTTGCATCTGAAGTCTTAAGCATAACTTACAGCTGTAGCCCTCAGTTGCTTGGGGAAGAAAACTCTGTTCTTATTTCAACAGAGCAAAAGAATTTGGATTTCACAAATTTTTTTGACACTGTTGTGCAGTATTCAGTTAGGATAGTGTTAGTGATGCTTCATAAGTAGATGTCCCAGTTCTGGCTTGCATCTCTGGTCTGGATCAGTCTTCAGAGAAAAACACCATGGATGACTGAACCTCTTGTGGGAAACAACTGCGTATGAGATGAGAGCCTCCTGTTCCTATAGTTACAAGAGAGGAAAAATACACTTCATACTTTTACCTTTCCAGCTCATTTTGCAGTCCAGCTTCAGCTGCTAGAAGGATGCTGATGGTGACAAATTTGAGAGAATGAACCCCTTCCCTGCTTCAAATGATAGTTGAATAGCATGTGTGAATAGGGACTATAAGATATTTTTTATTACCTTGTGGACTGTTTGTACTGGAAGCAGAGCAGAACGTTTATGTTGGTAGTACCCAAATAATGGTTAAAACTAGTAAAAAAATCTGATGTCTTCTCTCCATTCAAAGTGCTGTTAATGGTGTTCTTACTGATGAAAATGCATGGAGAGTGTTGACGGTTGTTTCTTCATTGGGTTACAAATCATAAAATAAGAATACAGAGATTGTTCCAGGTCTTCTCTGAAACCCGGTATTATTCCACCTTCCCCAGTCTGGTTTTGTAGTTTGTGAAGAAAATGAGGTTTTGAGCAGGAGAGAAAGGAAACAGTTCTTGTAATACTTGTATTTTGAAGGTATGACAGTTTGGTGCTACTGCATTTGTTACTGTCAAAGTACCACTTTGGAAGACGTGCTGTGCTAAGTGGGATACAAATTGAACTGTTCTAAGACAAGTTGCTGGGGGAAGTAAAGATCTATAAGGTCAGTGAGAATAATGTCTGTGTCTGAGGGACAGAGAAGGGGAGAGCCATTGTATTAAAAGTAAAATTTGTGTGGCATGTCTGTAGGAGAGATGGAAAGGATGTGTTTGAATCTTACTGTGTGTTAGTTCTATGCAGAAAGAGACCAGGCAGAGACTGAGCTTTTCTGCATGCTTCTTTCTAGTGCTTTAGAGTTGGGTGAGCTACTGAACCTTGAGGTAAAAAGCATTGTCAAACTCATTGCCTTTATTCTTGGCAATTTTGGATAAAGTCACTGGAAGCTTCAGGCCACATCAAGAACTTGCAGAAGTGGAAGATGAATTTGAGAACAAACAGAATATTTAATAGTGGCTAGTAAAGCTCATTAAAAATCAACCAACCAAACAACACACCAAAACCCCATGCTTTATTAATCTTACATTTTTATGAAATTCAGAAATAGTGTAACCTCTCAATTTTGTACATTTTACTTACCTCCTCCTTCAAAAAGTGGTTCTCCCCCTGGAAATCTCAATTTTTACTTTCCGTAATGCAAGATAAATGTGTTATGCACAATTATGGCTATTGTGTGTAGAAGAGCAAAGATAAACCAGTACTAAGCATTTCTCACATTACTCTCTTGTTACTCTTTCCTAGGAAAAAGGTCATTTATGGAATGAAGGGGTAATTGCATACTGCGATATCATACTGATATTAAATAACAATTTTGGATGCTAACCATGTTACTGTCCCTTTAGATGTTAACCCTCAGTGTGCTTCACTGATTTCCTTCACTCTGGTTACTGCAGATTGTGTACTACTAGTGTACAACCTGAAATTGTTGATATTCATCAGTTTCATAAATAGATTATCTCTATCTAGATGGAAATTTCATAGCAATATGCTTTGTCAGTATCTTGACAATAAATTCTTCATATTTATTGCTTCAATTTAGATTGTAGTAGCAGTATTAAAATTGCCATTTTCATATTTCTTGTTTGTGGCTTGTGTGGAGGGCTTAAAGAAACTCACAGCAAGTTGCCTGCCTTTTAAAGGGAAATCTGCTTCTATGTATGAGGCAGAAATTCTTATCAAAGTATGACTTTATTTAGCAAATACCTAGAGAAAGCATTTAATTGTACGAAAAGGGTAAAGTGATCAGTTGCACAACTGCTGTTTAGGTTTAAGGAATTCAGCATTTCTTTTAAGAGTCATGGAGTAGAATGGTGTCCTGGGATTCTTCTAGACTTGTTCTAGATGGTTAGTTTTCCCTCTGATCCAAGTTTCTTACATTTTTAATTTGCAACTGCAAGTTAAGAGAATTCTGAGAGGTTTCTACGTAGAGCAGTGGGTGGCCAAATCTTTCTGTAGTTACTTCATGGTTATTTTAATATTAAGACATTGAACATAGGCAGTATTTCAGAAGTAGATTGTAACAAGGCGCTGGGTGAATCTCAGTTATTGTGTTCCAGATAGTTAATGCAGAGCAGATGTCAGCACTCTCTGTGGATGCCCTTTATTATTCTTGGCCTGTTTTCAAGCAACTGAGTTAAGTTAGTCTAGAAATCATTTAGGAAAAAAAGTTGCATGCTAGTATCTTGTGCCACTTTTAAATAGATCTTTGTCCATACAAGTGTTGCTCACATTTCAACTAAATGAAAATGTTTAGTATTAACTCATTCAAAACCTATTAAGTGGGTAAAAATCCATTTACATTTTACGCATGGTGCTATAAGGTTATTCCTCACTTACGTCTTTTTAGTGAAGATTCAAGCTGACAATGTAAAAATCTACAGGAGGTGAACCTTGTTTTGTTGGTGCAATTTGCATTTCATTTCTTTCATGATTCTACAAGTGTATATTTCCCTGACAGGAGCTTGTGTTTCAGGATTTTTTTTTTGTTTTGTTTTTGTTTTTGTGTTTTGTTTTTTTTGTTTGTTTTTATTTGATTTTTTTTTTTGACTGCTTTCCGTATCCATAATTCTTACTCAGTTTTCAAGATTGTCTTTTGAAAAAGAAATGTTTCTTCTACTTTCAGGCTCATCTACTTCTAGTGATCCCATATGGTCTGGCCATTCACCACCACCCCATCAAGAAAACTGGGTCAGTTTTGCAGATACCCCACCAACCAGTGCTCTTTTAGCCATGCATCCTGCTTCTGTCCAGGTGTGACACTTTATTGGTATTTGATTTGCTTCATTCAGATTGATGTTACAATTTATTTTTTCTTTTTTTTTTAAATAATCTTCATTGCAGATGTTTACTGTGTATCTGTGCTGTAGTCTGTTCAGTGCTGTTTACCCAACAGATACTCATTGAGTTGACTTAATTTGGAATGGTTAACTTAAAGCCCATTAAAAAGCCATCAGCAATTACAACTTTAAAACATTTGTGTTTAGCTTTTTTGCGTATGTGCCATACTTTTTTTTTTTCCTGCTCTCATACCTGCAGTCATTCCTGTTCATATGTATCAGTGTGCAAAATACCCTGTCATTATTCTGTAGACACAATCTGTGGATGGTTTCCTGCAGTTTTTAAACTACCATGAGATTTAACTATGCTTTATTTTTTGAAGGCAAGAAGTTGAGAATTCATAGAAGCATTTTAGGTAGATAATACTGAGGAAAAATATTTCATTTCAGGACCAGACAACAGTACGAACTGTAGCATCAGCTACAACAACAAATGAAATTCGTAGGCAATCAAGTAGTTATGATGACCCCTGGAAAATAACTGATGAACAAAGGCAGTATTATGTTAATCAGTTTAAAACCATTCAACCTGATCTAAATGGATTTATACCAGGTAAGTTACTCTTTAAAAAATATAATTGTGGGTGCAGCAGTTCTGTTACAAAGACTTTGTTGTGTCCTTAGGTTTGCATACCATTTTGAACAAAGTTCTTCATTTTACTTGTAATATTCTAGTGAACTCCAGTGTAATTCAGGAAGGGACTTGAAACTAATTTTTTTCCTTCATTTAACCTTAGTAATTAGTGCCATTTTTCCAAAACCTTTGCTAAATAGCTCATCTCCTTTACCATAACTCTTACTCTTCTAATGATTTAACTTGCTTTAAATATTGAAAGTGGTTGTTGTAATTTTTCAGGGTCTGCAGCTAAAGAATTTTTCACTAAGTCAAAACTACCTATTCTTGAACTTTCTCATATTTGGTAAGTGTGATGTGTCTTTATTCAGGATAATTTAGAAAGATGGCATCTGTCTGGCAGTCATTTAATAATCTACTTACTAGAAGATGTTAAGTGGAATTTCATTAGTCATACTTTGAGTATATACTATGGTATGTTCAGTCCTATTCACGTTTATGCCACCATTACTTTAATGGGCTTTAAAAGGTCTAGGCTGGCATTATTTACAAAGCATTTTGAGCTTTTGAAGAAATTTGACACGCTCAATTTGAGCGTTTTATTGCTAAAAATACATTTTAAGTAATTCCTTACCTATATTTATTTATTCAAGTCTAAGTTTAAATGAAATGTGCAGATGCAAATATTTTTAAATGCATTTAGTAGGCCTTGATGACAAATTTAGCTTTGACTTGGTGCAAAGCTTATATTTTGCTGTATTCTGTAATTTGTACTGCATTACTGCATGCTATCATTAAATGGCTTACCTTGACAGATTTCATCTTTGTGTGTACTTATTTGTAATTCAGCTGTTTTCCCATTTAAAATAAACATCGCCTCAGCATTTTTGCCAAAAATGAGGGCAATAATATTATGTAGTACTGTCTTTAATGAGTTAAAAACCTGGAGAGATAAAAGCGGGTTTAAATTATCTTTAAGCCCTAAGAAATATTATTAATGAAAACTCATCTTTGAAGAGTAGAGCATGTAGCACTAATATGAAGTATTTAATAGGGTAAAATGAACTATAAACTGCATTCTTTGATCTTCCACATAGCAGAACAGAAGTACGTAATTTGAAATAACATAACCTTAAGAAATTTTATTATACTAAGGTTTTTCTTTTTAGGGAACTGTCAGATTTTGATAAAGACGGTGCACTGACATTGGACGAGTTCTGTGCTGCGTTTCATCTGGTAGTTGCTAGGAAGAATGGTTATGATTTGCCACAAAAGTTACCTGAAAGTTTAATGCCCAAACTGATTGATTTGGAAGACTCAACAGGTAAGACATGCATCAAGTGATGGGATAGTTGTTACAGTATATCAGCAGATACTTATAGATTTGTCTGAACATAATCCATTAGTCAGTATGAAATAAAGCAATGTGCAATTTTTAGAAATCTTAATTAGTGCTCACAGCTAATCTAAGCACGTACATATTTCTGTACAGGGAGGTGTTATTTAGGAACAGTACACATTGACTATCACATTTGGAAATACTGCCTGTGGCCTTTAAAGGCTAAGGAAAACAAAACTGTCACAGTATCGATTTTTATCACTATATTCCAAATTCCCAATCCAGCTCTACTTCAGATTTGATTTCCAATGAATATATTTTCTGTTCCCTCTTATTTCTGAAAATAAGTGCTACCAGGTTCAATGCTAGAGATAGTCTGTAGTTTAAAAGTACAGAATCTTCTGTATATAAAATATACAGTAATTTCTTTTTTTTTTTTAAATTCTGTTCCCGACTTGACAGCTGGATTTATCCTCCGTTGCTTTGGCACCTGGTCTTTCTGTGCATAGTCCTTTATCTTTGAATGCTTCCAGATAAACCATTGAATGTATGAGTTTGCTTGTGCCAGAAACTCTCCTGTAACTGAAAAGCAAACTACTGTTCCATGTAAAAGTAGTGTTTAAAAACAGGTGTTACATATATAATGTTTTTATATATATACATGCACATATATGTGTGTGTATGTATATATATTTATAAAGGAAGATGGCCACAAACATCCTGTTTGAAACACCACCTTTACATGGAATGGTGTATTTATATAGATTTTAAAACAGACAAAGGAAACAGAGTATTTTATGCCTTAGATTACTTTTTATCAAGCAGTCTTGGCTTGGGAAGTCAGGTTATACTATAGGTGCACAGGTGCTACAGTTTCCTAGAATTTTGTCTTTTTAGTAAATACTTCAAAGGGGGTCTCTTCAGTACTGTGTTTGTATGTCAGAGACCTTCATCTGACAATTACTGATGAGTTCTTAAACTAGGTACTGTAGCTCTTACTACCTTTGCTTTAATAATTAAACCATTTTTTGTGGGAGTAGCTTTGTGGTTTCTCAAAGAATCTTGGTAACAGCAACAAGTGAACTGTTTTCAGGATGAGTAAACGTCTTGCTATGACAAGTACATGAGAAATAACTACAGTTAATTGGGTGAATAACTAGCAAGTGTCTAAAACTACTCATCTGTCTATTTCTGTATTTAAGGTGATTGCCAAGCAAAAGCCTTTATAGGAAATGGAGTAATGTTTATTTGTATAAACCACTGGGGTTGTTTTTTAAAAAACAACAAAAAAACAAACCACCCAACAACTGTTGTTGTACATTATCTGTACCCCATACTCTACTGCCTTTACTTGTAGCAGATTTACAAAGCTTTTGTCATTTAACTGAAGTTGCCTGGAAACTTTATAAATTGGACACTAACCCAGAAAGTGTTATATATGTGTTTATTGTTTTTGTATTGCAGGCAATGTGGTTAATATAAAACTTTGATATATTACCATGAGGTACAAATCGGTCTTTCTCCCTCCGGTATTAAATGAAAGTTACCTTATTCTAGTGAATGTTAAAAAGTTACAAGAATGTGTAAGCTCTGTTTAAAAGGAAACGTTCTGATTTCTATTTGAATCTGCTGTTACAGCTACAAGGAAAACTAACAGTTCTTGCGAACTTGTTGAATTTTATCTAACTAGATTTTTTTTTAAATATGGGCCGCCAGTGTTGGACATAGCTTTTCTAGCATCTAACATGATTCATCACCAGAACTTGTATATTGAATAGAAAACTTTAGAAATGATTATTGATGTGGCTGCAGTTTTACTTGTAGGTACAACAGTCAAAATCTCCTGAATACATTTACTATTTTATTCTAAATTAAAAATTACTCATAAGTGTATGTGCATACTGATGCACATGTTAAATTGCAATAGTTCAACTTAAAAATCAGCCTTGAAAGATCAACCAGTTAAACTTCTGTAACCTTTTCTTTTTAGTTCTCATAAGAAGTGTTTTTCAGTTAAGCTTGCTTCCAACAGCCTTCTCAGAACTGTAAAGTGTGACACTGGTGTGTCTTTTTGTGTGGACTTCTTTCATGGGATAACAATTTCTCAACATTATTAATGATCTTCTACTGACTAAAGTATCAGTGTGAGTAACATGATTTCAAACTGCTCAAGAAGGTGAATTACTTGATGTCTTTTTAAGCCAATGTGCAAGATGGTAAATTTTATTTCAGAAGTGTTAACAATACCATATTAATTCTCTCCTTTTGTTAGAAACTTTCACCTTGATATTCCATATTTCTGCTTGGTGCTTGAAACTTGCCATCTGTTTCCATTTTGCCTATTGAACTAGTGGCCAGCAGAAAGAAGAGTAGCAAAGGGCTCCCTACCCCCTATGTCTCTGTTCAAACAGAGGAAGGGAAGAATGTTCCTGGTCTACTCTGGTAGCCTCTCCCTCAACAGCCCCTGTGAATCTATTATGTGACCAGCTGCAGGTGTTCCAAACCTGTTACTGTATGGTCTTGTCTTGCATCTGGCGTCATGGCCAGGGATACATATTTCTCTCACATGACGTAGACCTAATGTATAATAAAGCATTTATATTGGTAATTTTTCTGGTATAGCACTATGCCTCTAAAGAATTATAATAGGAAAAAAGTTAAATGAGGTTCTATATCTTTCTGCTGACTAGAGAGAGAAATGAGGTGTTTAAATCCTTAGAATAATGTGGTAATTCTACAAGACATTTGAATGGGCTTACTATTTTGAATTGTATCGTATACTTCAAAATTATTTCTATTGCAGCTGCTCCACTTAAGATTTGACATTATGCTGTGGTATGCTCTTCAGAGTGAGGGAGATCTGTCTGTGTAAGAACAGCCAGAGCTTCACTGAATGAAAATGGGAGCGTGAAGTCAGGCAGTTTTATAAATACTTCTCTGAGTGCTTATGTATTTATTTTATTAATTGATGGCTTAGTACATTTTGTATACCATGACCAGCATGTCATCTTGACTGCTTGAAAACATGGTTGTGTCTGTAAATATCATCTTGATGTAGCCTGGTTTGTGTTTTTATTGCCAGATGCTTTTTGCCTGAGGCAGGTGTTAGGTGCAGTTTCTGTCTGGAATAATTTGTGAAGCCAAGTACAGTAGTACTTGATGCTAGGTGCTGGGTACAATTTAGGGAATACTGTATCTCAGCCTGTTGTCTGGCTATTTACAGGAAGCTTAAAGACCTGCAAAATTTTGAGTTACTGTTTTCTCTGTGCCTTTCTTGATGTCAGCAGCACTCAGTCTCCCCTGGCCTCAAGATGGGACAATTAATTTCTTTCTGGATTTCAGTGTTTTGTCTGTTCTTTTTAGGCTATGCCTCTTGGTGTCCCAGTAACACTTTGCAGACTATAAATAATGAGCTGTTAGTTTTGATGGGTGCAGTTGTCACCATTGACAATTAAAGTGTTTCCAGTTCAATTTGATGTTGGATTAATTACAAGTTTCTTCTGAATGGAAGACAGCAGACAGAATATTGAGCTGTCACAGCAGAAGAGCACACTTCAGAGTTCAGCTCTTCAAGAGCATAAACCCAATCCTTTTTATAATTTTTAATCAGTTTTTGGTACCATGTATCACACATTCTTGTGGCAGTCATCTTCAATCTCACATCTATCAAGCAGTTCTTCTAAATGATAATTTAATTAAGCCATCTCTCCTCTTGTGCAGTATTTTCTCTTGTTCAGATCTTTAATTCTTTGGACTACAAACATCTTGTTAATATGTCTAGCTACTTATCAATCCTTTTTTCAATTGTTTCTGTTGTTACATTATACACTTGTAATCTGAACTTCAGGATTTTGAGGCTTTCAGTGTGTTGCTTTAGCTTGGATAGTGGTATCTAGCAAAATTGAAGAGTCTGTAAATAGGATTTTACTGTGTTAGGCAGAATGTCTAAGCTGCTGTTCAGATTTACTTTACCCAATTCTCTTTACAGTTTGAACAGAATAAAAATAATTGTTCGGTATCATGAAAATTTGTACAACTCTGAAGGAGTGTTTCTGCAAGGAACTGTACTTGCTGAAAGCTCAGAGAAAACTGAAATAACAGCAACAATGTGCAGTTGCAGTATGACAGCTGCTGCACTTGTTCAGTTTGCAAAATATAGGGAATGGAAATGTTACTGTTTTAGTAAGGAAGCTTAAAAACTTAGAATATTCTTTATCAATAACCTGTGAATATGGTTTTCTTCATCTCTTCTCATATTTCTGGTCAGTATTTGCATTGATATACTGGTTTTTGCTTTAACCTTTCATATAGGGAAGTGTTTTATTCTGTAAGATAAACTCAGTGCTGGATTTGATGCGGTAAACATTAGTGTAAAATTTCTCAATGTAAGAATGAATTACATTTATTTCAGTATGTAAGGAACATCTAAAAATGCTATTTAAAAGTCAAAGTACAGGGAGATAGTATGGTACAGAGTAATCTTCAAAGTCCAGTTTTCAGAAAGGTCCTCAAAATAAGAGTAGCACCAGATAAATAGAATGCTTTACTTGAATGAGTGTATTTTGTCTGGTGCTAAGTATTTACTTGGAAAAGATGAAACCAAAGGGTACTTTGCACTTTCCATGAGATGTGAGCAGCTTTTTTGAGAATAAACTGAATGCAGTTCATGATTTTGGTTTATAATGATTCCTCTCATTTCAGAAGTTGGGGAACAGACAGGTGAGGTAGGTTACTCCAGCTCTCCAGCAGAAGCACCTCCAAGCAAGTCTCCATCAATGCCATCGCTAAACCAGACCTGGCCAGAACTGAATCAGAGCAGTGAGGTTAGCGCTTTTATTTAAGAGTTATTTAATTGCTAGTCAGTAACTAATTGTGTATGCATATGTAATTCATCATAAGTAGATTTCTGATCACAGATTGTGAAAAAGCAGGACAAATAGACACAGGAAGGTTCTAAATCTGTTAAATTGTAAAAAAGTTAATGTTTTCCTTCTAATTTTTCTGTCTCATTGTGAGATGAGCTACTGTTTAAAATGCTGTCATTAATAGTAATTAAGCTTTATGTCAGTGACAGAATGAACTCATAGCACTTACTGGATAGGTTGAATTCATTCCCAGTTTTTTTATTTAAGGTGAGTTTGGGGTTGGTTTTTTTTGTTACCTTTGAAGGACTTTTATAGTCAACATTTGTGAAATGTCAAAATAAATTTCTGTTGGAACTGAACATTAAGACTTTCTGCAGATGGTTTTACCCTGAAATACAAGTTACCTCACGAGTAATGTAGATAAGTCATAGTTCTGGGTTTGTGTCAGAAGCAAAGAGTCAAAGTTGAATCTGTCAGCTAAATTTATTTAAATATTAAATTTATGCTGTTATATACTGCTGCTTTATCATCATTTACCATACGTATTTGCTATATAAGCAGTCTTATATACTAAAGCTCTATTTTGTCAGAATTTGAAACTGAAGTTACCAAACAGGATTTTTTGTTTTGTGGTTTCTCCTTTTCCCCCGTCCCACTGCAAAATGTCCATTGTTAAAGCCTGTAAGGAACTAATTCCTAGAGTCAGTCGTGTTGCTCTGGTTTACATTTTTGCCTTTGACTTAGAATAAACCAGTGTTTTGCTCCAAGAGCTACTTCAGAGACTCAAATGAGTTCCTTACTGTAGCCATGCTAAAAAGGTGGTGTAGGCTTACAGGGAATAGGGGGAAACTGGTGAAATTGTGTTTTGAAAACTGTCAAGAAGAGTCTAAAGCTAACATCTGAGATAGTTCTATCAGTAGCTGAGTATTATCCTTCCCTGTTCCTCGTATTGAAAAAGCTTTTTGTGGTTTTCCTCTCCAGTCTTCAAGTGAATGGAAGATTGATAGCCAAAGTTTTAGATGAATCAAAGGACAGGCAATGTGAAACAGAAAATAAGCAAATTTTTAGGATTAAAGTTAAGAGCAAAGGAAATTTTCTTCTCAGGAGGAAGGTCTTTGTAAAGTCTGCTGTTCCTCTTAAGGGTATATGCTGGCCTCACTGTGATATTCTTGCCAAATAAAAAATGTAGAAAATTATTTAGTGGTTCTTAGTTGTTCTGTTTGACAGAATGACTCTTAGACTGCCTGTAGGATAAGCTTTAGGAGGGAGGTGAACAGATACTCGGTTGTTGCTAAAAAGCTGTAAATGTATGCAACTGTATTAAAATTTGCATTGATACGCTCCATCATGTTTGCAATGAAGATATAATAAACTAATAATTTGGTAATCTGCCTTGTAATTGAAAAGTTGTCCAGTGCAACTCAAAGCAATTGAGTAGGGTAATTCCACTAATGGAACAAATTTAATGACAATTCTGTCAGCCACAGTCATGCCTTACGAAACTGACTTTGTCCATTCAGATAGATAATGTGGTATTTTCTTTATGAAAATCTACTAAAACTTTAAGAGGCTTGGAAAAGTTCTCATACTAAATATTACCAGATACTAACTATACTAAAATAAGACTTGAACACTTACTAAATGTTAAGAGTTTTTTGTTCTAACACAAAGGAATTTCTGATTTTCCAGCTATATTGCTGTGCATGCTTCTTGCTCCTCTGTATTTTCTTTTAAGCATGACTCAGGTCAAAGTCCGTGAGGTTTTAATGCCAGGAAAGAATTCCTAGTATTACTGCAGGCACCAGTCTAATTGTTTCCTCTTTGAACCTCTTATAACTGTCATCAACAAATTGCTTGAAAAAGCCGTGCGTCTTTGGATCCATCTGCCTTTTCAGGCAGTTTCATCTCCATTGGTTTCAAAACTGTTGGTTACTTTGTGCTTTCTAGCTCATACTTCATTTTTAGATTCTAGTTGCCAGGCTCAGTTACTGTAAGATTATAAGTATGGACCAAGGCAATCTCAAACTCAGAATAAAAAGCATTATGAAAATCCACCTAGCTCTGGATACTACATGCTTCACATTCTTGCCTCTTCATTCATCACTTCTTCCTCACTTCAGGCATCTTTTCCGTTCAGTCTCAAGGCTGAGGAATAAATTCTGGGAGCTTTTAAAAAAAAAAAAATCCAAAAAAAAAACCAACCAAAAAACCCCCAACAAAACAAACATCCTACTGAATTTTTGTTGGAAACAGTCTAGTGTCATATGGTCATACTAGCTTTGACGCAGATACGGAGATTTGCATTTGAGTTCTCACCCTTTACACCTTGTTTCAACTGTCTTAATGTTCTTTTAGTAATGGTTCAGGTTACTGTGAGTTTTAGTTTCTAGTAATTAACCTTTTGAAAGTACTTTTGAAACATTGTTTGCAAGTCTAGAAGACAAGTATTTTAGTTCAGCTAGTAGGAATTTAAACATAGCAAATCAGTTGTATTGTCAATGCTGTTAAACCTTGCATAGAGTTTGAGATGAAGTCTAGTAGATTCTTAATATATGTAGCTTCCTGTTAACCAGGGAATTAGCAGTAACTAGCTTCTGGTAGTATTTCAGGATGGAGCACAATAGAATATTCCCCAAAGCAGTCAGGAGGTGTTGGTGTTCATTTGTCTATGCCCACCTAGGGAGCCTGAGAACAAGTAATAAATATACCTGCAGTTTCGCTTCAGAGGAGTAGAATAAGAGGTAAATTCAGCATCCATCTCTAAGACATATTTTATTGTTGATCTTAATTATGACATAGATGGTGTATGCCTTTATGGAAGTTTTGAAAAATCAAGAAACAATATTTCTGTAGTGGTCTTGTTGCCAGTCTTACCACTAACTTTGAAGCCAGTGGCCAAATTAAGTTTCAAAGGGTAGTACTAAGATAAATACTAATACTAATTTCATAAAAATTAGCAGCTGTTTAAATGCAAGAGAAAAGTCAGTGGAAATGCTGGCACAACCTTGCAGTTAAGTTTCTGACTTATAAAAACCTCTTGAATGAGCCAGTTTTTACTAGCTCCAAACTACTTGCAATGCTGCCTTTTCATGAAGGGGTGGAGCAACACAGAGATAAACTGTTCAATACAGGTAGCATGACAGAGCAGTTAGGAAGAAAACCTTACATCCTTGCTAAAAAGGTTTCATTAGATTCTGTCTGTGAAGGGGCTATTTTTGTGGGTTAAAACAAATAAAATAAAAACTCCGTTCCAAAAAAAAAAAAAACCAACAAAAAAAAAAACAACCAAAAAAAAAAAAAATTCCACCAACCTGAGAAAAAAGCCATCCCCCAAAAATATGTGAACAGTATCCCATAATCTTTGCCTTAATTTAAAGTTTAAAATGAGGACATAAAGCTCTATCTCTACAAGGAGCGACATCACACATGAAAGCACTTACGCATTCTGAATTTAATTTCAGCTGATTAAAAGCAGTTACTTAGGAACTTCTATAAAGAGTTATTTCTGAAATAAATGGTTTAGACTAGTTTCACATGCAGGCTATTCACTGAATATATTTCAGTGTAGAGGAGCACATGAGATAAGATTGACTAACACCATATAGTTTGTCCTGTATCTCCTGGAATCATTTACATTGATTTGCCTACAAAGATGAGACAAAAATATTGGTTTGTTCTCACAACTATATTGACATAATTTTTTTGTCAAATTTTCTGAGCATTGAAAGTTTTGAATTTTTAATTTTTGTTGTAGCGTTTGAGACTTGGTTAATATTTACCAATACATTACAAGTTTAGCATTCCTATTGTGATTTGTAATATGGTTTCTGGATCACAGACTAATTTTATATACTTTGGTACTTTGTTGATCCAGTTGTGGCTGTAGCTTGACAAGCATGTGGACTCTTGACAGCCATGTATTGGTACAGCATGCCTATAACTTACAGAATTGTTCAGAGATTGACTTACTTGCCTTTAGCAATCAGTAGTGTATTTGAGTTTAATTCTTTGCCTTGTCAGTGATTTAGACTTGTAAAAATGCTCTTTTAAAGCATAGAGTCACTTCTGAGGGGTTGCACTGGCAAGCTGAACTGGTGTAGTTGGAGTACTCTGCTCGATGTTTATTCATCTAGGATTTTGTACAAAAATCAGCATTCAGAAAATACGTTGGAAACTTGGCAGTTACAAAGCTGAAGAACCTTTTTGTGTGTTTTATAATTACAAATACACAGCATGTGTCACTGATTTTTATCTTTACAGTGTTTGAATGGCTTAACGATATTTTTTTCTTGTATGATTTTCATTGGCAAACATGAACTTTGAAGGTACTTCTGTTGACTCTGCACCTGTACCTTCATTGTGAAATGAGAATGTAAAGATAAATATTGACAGGTAACAAACTTGGTCACACAACAAGCTCAGACTGAAATAGAAATACTTAATGTGTATTGTTGTGCTTTCCAAGTCAAGTACTGCCCAGTGCAAATATAGTACTTTCCAGTGCAACCTCTGAACTACTGTGCTAGATCTCCTCAGTGATCTTTTACTCCCATCTTTCTCATCATGCTGACTTCTCTCCTCTGTCTGTTCAGCAGTGGGAGACATTTAGCGAACGCTCTTCAAGCTCACAAACTCTGACCCAATTTGATTCTAACATTGCACCAGCTGATCCTGTAAGTCAATCACTTAGCTTGCTTGTTTGAAATTAATTTTATTAACACTGAATTTCCATTCATTGTGTTTAGCTGTTATGCATGATACCATGAACTGCTTTTTGGGGAATGGTGGCAGGCTTCTTCAGATTTTTACTCATTTTAGAAACACAAACTTTCTGATACTGCTCATGTTCAATACCAGAGTGCAAAGAATGCTTTTCCCTTGATTTTGAGGTAATAAAACACTGCTATCAAAACCTGTATTATACAAAGTGTTTAAATGTGTAATGTTTTTTTTTTTCATATTTATAAGTCAACTCAAGGGCCACTCCCAGTGATAAACCAGTCCTGTTTTAGTTTTTGTCTTAAGTGTTGTTTTGGTCTTTCAAGTTGCAGAGCTTGATTTGTACACAATTTTAGGAGTTGACAATGCCAATTCACTGAAAAACTACTGGGCTTTAATCAGTGTGGAATTTCATATTCCTGTGTTTTTGCCAAGTTAATTTCAATAATAAGGCTGTTAGTATTTTTTCAGCTAAACTTCTGCTGTTCTAGTGCTTTATTCAGTGAGGAGTGCTCTGAAGAATTACGTAGTTAAATAGCTTGTGAAGTTTGGGAGCCAGAAATTCACTATGGCATTTCCAGTTCTGCTGGTTTTTAAACTTCACAGCATGTGACATTGTAGTGCTTCTGAGATACATTAAAATTACTTCAGTATTTAGCTGCTGCTTTCATCCTGCTTTTCTTACAGGTTTAATTACCACTGTTAGTATCCATTTTAATTTAATTACGGTGTTGGTGTCCATTTGATTCTGTAACAAAATTGTAGGTGTATTTAATATGTATTTAACTACTTTTAGTATTAAAAACATCACTTCTGAAAAGATATAATATGTAAATATACATATATTTTTAGGTACATCAGTACTCCAGTCTCGGAGCTAACCTTGATATTCATGTGGAAATAGTATTTCTAGATGCTGGAAAGTATAAATCAAACTGTGCTGTTACCTATGCTCAGAATTGCCCTTAGTTAACATTCAAAACATATGAAATTATCATACTTGAAGTGAAAAACAGCCCTTTTCCATCTGAGAGACTTTTTTTGTTTGTTTGTTTAAATGTGCTATTTTTATGCTTTAATGAAGTAAACATGATGAAAATCAATTTATAGTTGTTTCTTACTATGTGTAATTGCATTGCTCAACAGTAAAGAGCTATCACTGTCTTGTTTCCACAATAAGATAGTAGTTTATTTTACACATAATTAGTAAATGACAGAAATCTGACGTTTGATTTTTTTTTCCCCATACGTTAATAGTCTAAAAGGTAGAAAATGATGATATATGGGAAATTCATTTATGTGTATATGCCTGTATGCATGCCTGTCTAAATAGGAATTCAATAGAAATACAGAAAATATACTGGGAGATTACCCTTTTGAGTTACTTTCTTACAGTGTTTGTAGTTGAGAAAAAAATTAGAGTTGTGAGCATCTTTAAAGCTTACTAAGGTAATGGACTGTGGGAATAGACACTTCAGAGTCTTTTCATATGAAAATAAGAACAAATGGCACCAAATTCTCAGTAGCAGTTTGCGGACTTCTGAATATTGTGGGCTCAACTGAGATGCTTAGGACTGATTTATTGAACAGCTCCAGCCTTCCCAAAGGAGAGAATAGGCTTTTTCAAGCAGTTAGTAATAACTAACTGAAGAGTATATTTATAGACCAGTTCTTCTGTCTTTTTGTTGGAAAAGCAACTGCTTTGGAGGTAAAAGATAAGTGAGAAGATTAAAACAGTACATTCATCTCCCAATATGGGAACATAATTTGCTTACTGTTAAGTGAAAGTTGGTAACATGATGTTCTGTGTAAAATTTGATTAATGATCTGAATTAATACATTATATAACAATCCATTTCACCATGAGACATGATTTTTATAGTAGCTGAAGTAGGTACAACAAGAGTGATTTTTGTGTAGTAATCCCATTACAGGGGGGGGGAAAAAACAACAACAATATATTCCTAGAAGCCAGATACAAGAAGAGTGTTTGAGCTGTGACTAGGAAGTGGTCTTAAAAGTTCTTACTTGCAGCAAGAATAGTGTAAGTCAGATTAAACAGTTTTAGAAAATATTAATGTAAATGTATTAAGCATGGTGGAATCTATCAACTTGGGTAGTCAGAACAGATTAAATTTGTGTAGTTCTGAAAGTTCTTGTCATTTGTAGGGACAGGATATAATCTAGGATTTTTTTGTGTGCTGTCACTGTACCACCCATTCATATATTCTGAATATACATGACAGCCTCACACCACTATGTCCATATTTTTAGGTTAACTTGAGAGCAAACATAAAAGTTCTAAGTGTTTTTTTAAGCTATCTACTTACCTACTCAGTCTCCAAACCAATCGAAAAGGGCTGTCTGTAAAGCACATTAAAATGGAGTTGATTATCTGAACTACAAAGAAAATGCCTCAGTCTAAGGTCAATGCCTATCTAGACCATAGAGGAATATTCCATAGAGTTTATTATCCTCAAGTTTAGAAGACTCTATTTTAAAGACTCCTAAACCAATTTGTCTTAAACTACTACAGATTACCTATTTTATAGAGAATTACTCATACAATTTAAAGAGGCCGTAACTTCCTGAGGCAACATAAATAAACCTCAGTGGTGGGATTCTGAAATAGTAAGATTTTGTTGGGTAGTTTTGGGATTTGGTTTTTTGTTTGTGGTGGGTTTTGGGGTTGGTTTTTGTTGTTGTTGTTGTTGTTTGGTTTGGTTTTGGTTGTTTTTTTTTTGTTGTTGTTGTTGTTTGTTTATTTACTTGGTTGTTTTTTTTTCCTTTTTTAATTGGTTGGTTTTTTTGAAGGTTCACTTCTGGTGTGCCAAAAGTTGTGGAAAGCTGGTAGATCTCAGCTGTTGTCCTAGTTACAACTTGATTATGTATAGAAACATTTCTAGTGCCCTTTTAAAGTAGTATGCTAGGTTACACCTTACACATCACTTTAGTATCCTAGCTTACGCCTTAAAAATCATTAGAGAAACTTTAGCTGATAGAGCTTTGGTTTTGTGGGTATATTCCAAGTCCCTGGAGCTTGCATAAAAAATCAAATTTATGAAATTTTGTTTAGAGATGACATTTTGCATGGTGTCAGACACTCTTAATAGAACTGTTTAAAAATAGGTTAACATCACTTAACTCTGATTTCCTTTGCAGGACACTGCAATTGTGCACCCAGTTCCTATAAGAATGACTCCAAGCAAAATCCACATGCAGGAAATGGAGCTTAAAAGAACTGGAAGCGGTAATGCGTTTTCTCTTGCTAATGAGAAAGTATTTGTACAATTACAGTTGGCTTTGCTTCCTCAAACATGCTTTTTTCGTCTCCGTGGATGAATATATCTGGAGTTATAACCAGGATAATTAGTGAGATTTTCTGAGTTAAGGATTGGAGTACTGTTCAGATAAGTTTTGAATTGGCCATTTGCAGCAGTAAAAATTCCACCATCTACAAGAGATCACTGCTTGAAGTAGTTTCAGGAGCATGATGGTATAGATTGGATATGGGCCTCTGGGGGGATGTCTAGGTTTCTTGCTTTCTGAAGGAGACTGTGAAGAGTGAGGACATAGCTTTCATTGATAAAGCTTGTTCTGCTGTGATCAGAAACACTTGAGTTTCTTGTTTTGAAACCTGACAGCATCTGGGAGGATTGGCAAGCCTTTTGTTTTTGGAGTTTTTTGTTGGTTTGGGTTGGTTGTTTTTGGGTTGTTCATTTGGGGTTTTTTTGTCCACGTTGGTGTTTGATTTTTTGGGGTTTTGTTTTTTTTTTGTTTGGTTTGTTTTGGGTCTTTTTTAATAATAATAAACAAGGAGGTTTGATATTTGGAGGAACAGTAGAGTCTTAATTTGTAGGTGTGTGCCATGCCAGTGTTTCCTAAGGTCAGGTAACCCATGCAGACTATGAGAATAAATAACATGTTTCTTTCAGAATATCCCTAGCCTTGTAAATGGGTAAAGATTCCAAACCATTGACACTACAGAAATAGAAATTTCTATAGAAATAGAAATAACACTATTACAATGTAAAACACTCAGTTTTAGTCTTGTGTGCAGCACTTTAGATAAGGGTAGAAAACTAATATAAGGCCTTGGCTTCAGAAGTAAAGGCTAGTTTGAATACATTAATTTATTTAGATTTATTTTTCAATCTAGATCATGCTAACCCTACTAGCCCACTACTTGTGAAACCACCTGATCTCCCAGAAGAAAACAAAATGAGTTCATCTGTAAAATTTACACCTGGAAATACAGTTAGTAAGTATCACAATATATTTTCTGATCTAATTTTTTATATTATACAGAGTGTAGGTCTGATATATTCCTCTGTGAATGAAAACTTACTAGATGGCAGAAGCTCTAAAGTGAGATAAACTTATCCAAAGAACAGAGACAAATTATATAAGTAGTAATTAAGGAAGTTCTAGATGTCACTGGAGATGTTTTCCTGCCATGCGCAGAAAAAAGTATTTTCAGCTCTTTTCCATCTTCCTATTTGCTCTTTTAATCTTAGGATGAGAAACTGAAATGTATGGAAAGTGGAATTGATTAAGTGTTTGAATCTACCTCAGAACTGTGTATTTTCTGAAGGGTGAAAACCTGTTCACCACAGTTTTCAGGCAATTTACATCTAGTTTAGCTACTAAGAAAATGCTAATAGACTTCTAGATTTCTTTTTTAGGTACAGCTTTTCAACTGTTTATTTGCTTCTAATAGCATTTTTGATTTTTCAGTAACTCCTATGTCCAGAACTTTACAATCTTTTGATCAGTCCACTTGTCTGATATTGAGAGAGGTTCCAGATTATATGTAGCCTAAATGAGTCTTTGGGATCTGTTTCTGAGACTTGTGTTCTTTAAACTAGGAACTTCAGTAAAAATAAGATTTGAAGAGCCCATTACTTTGAGTCCTTTGCATTATTAAGACAGTAGTATTTTGGTTGGTTTGTAATACCGAAGTAATTTACAAAGTGCCAGGTAAGAATGTGTCTTACTAAACAGGAAAGTCATCTCTGCAGGATTCTCATCTCTGGGTCTTGGCTGGTGTGTCTTAACACTTTTGAAAACTTTAGTGTCCTATGAGGTTAAAATAATCTTTTGAGGCTGGGTAATTGAGAAAAATCTTGATGTTCTTGATTAGAATTTTCTTCTTCACTGATAACTAATCAGGTAAGTCTCATTGCTCTGGTGATTTTCCACCCTGAACTGTGCTTTACAGGGTGCTCTGGAATTATCCCTTGTGGTAACTTATTCTCAGATCCATTTTTCTGTCTATATTCATTCCATACAAATGTTGTGACTTTTGTTGAGATTCCTCATTTGTAGGGTAAAAACCTCATGCTTTGCATAGCTTTTAAGGGTAAGGGTTCCTTAAGGTGTTAAGGAAACTGTATGTGGTGCTGTAATAGCATCTTTCATTTATAAAGGTTGCCTTAACCAGAAGCTTTTTGAAAAGATTTAGTCCAAAACAGAGCTGAGTACCAGCCTTGAAGGTACAGAAGTTGCATTAGTAGTAAAGCTGCTGAGTTCGTCTCTATTCTGTACGTACATTTTCCTTTTTCTGACTTCTCAGGTTGGTGACAGTCCTTCAGCACTTATAAAATCAAGCATGTCCTACTTCTTGCTTTTTATTTTTACTTGGATGTCTCTTACTCTTGTTGGCTAGATTGTCAAACTGATAGAACGTCAAATGTTTAAAAAATCAGTGCTTATGAAACTTACATTTTGTGTTTTAATTACAACATTGCTGTCTTCGTTTATTCTTCAGTACATCCCAGTAGTAACCAAGAACTCAGAAGTATTGGGGGGAGTTGGTTTGTATTGAATCCTTCAATTATTCAGATTCTAGGATTTTGAACCCTGCCCAAATGATGCCTTTCAGGGAAAAAAATATATAAACCTTTTTTAAAAATAGAAATTGCATATTTGAAGTTATCTGTTACCTGTATCTGTTAGAGTATACTAATGATGCATAACAAATATGAAACTTTTTACTTTTCTCTTACCAGCAGATGGTTATAGCAGTTCAGACTCGTATACTTCAGATCCAGAGCAAATTGGAAGCACTGTAACGCGGCAACGGTCAGTAGAGTAGCAACTGAAAAAAATAAATAAAGCTGGTTAAAGAAGCCTGTTCTGAGCTTCTGTTGTTTGACAACAAGCTTGTAAAATGAGGGCTGAATAGATTCTTAACTTTAACACTCAGGAATCGGGAGGCAGTCTGTTTTCTAATGCATTAATAATGTGTGCTCTTCCTGTTCATCTGTAAAGTAACAGTTAAAAAAAGTGTTAAAAAAAGTCTAAAAAGCTATTTGGGAATGACCAATCAAATGAAACTCCACATTCAGTCAAAAATCTTGGAAAGACTCTCCCTAAATACAAGGGAATATAAGCACAGGAGATCATGATGTTACTTGAAACCAATTTTTTGTATTTTTAAAATCATATGAGGCATTAATGGAGAAGGACCTTGTGACTTTGCAGCATACAAGAATAATAAAACAAATAAGAAATATCACAGCAGTAACTGAATCTCTTTTAATAATGGACTTTTATTAAATGAAGGGCAGTCACAGGCCCAAGGTAAACTAAGGGATTGGAGGAAGCTATGTAAGCTCATAACCAAAACTGCATCATTTGACAGAAGAGAATGTGCTGTACTAGCTGGTGCTAATTGTTCCCACTAATCTGCCTGAATAGGATTAAAACCAGCTATGCCATTAACCGTCTTACAGTCAGTTTCAAAGGTAAGATTCCAAACAAAAATAATTAGGGAGACTTCAATAGCAGAGAAAGATTTGCAGTTGCCTGTCAGTACAGCAGCTTAAAAACTTCTTTCCTCCATTATAATTAATGGCAGATTTGATTCTGTCCTGCTTCTGTGTATGTTTTTGCACTACCAACATGTTGGTTTCAACATGTTCTTTTCATCTCTGATTTTTGTGTTAGGTTCTCTTGCTGAACTTGTGTAGATGAGTGGAGCTTTATGATGAGTTGCTGCTTAATGGCACAAGCAGCTTCTGTCCAGATCAGGCAGTTCTGGCAGTGTCCTCCCAGGAAATTTTTCTCCCACTTCATCTTTTACTTCCTACCACTGATATCTCATCAACCGATTGCAGCTTTATCTATAGAGATTACATTGTCCTTAACCCTACCATTAGTCCAGAGTACTTTTTTGAATTTTCAGAAACAAAAAACTGACAAGACTATGTCAGATTAATAATACTTCAGGAGTGCCCTTAAACCACTTTCTCCCTCCTTTAATCCTACTTGCGCTTTACTAGACTAGGTAGATGGATGACCCTAGGACTCAGTGTAATTAGATTTTCATTTAGTCAGCTGGATATATATGCATTTCATCAGTCTTATATGTAGAAGAATTGTCCGTGAGAGTATATTAAGACAGTAAATTTTTCTGCTGTGGTAACTCACATTTCTCTCTGGACATATACATTCAGGAATTTCAAGTTCTGTGTGGAACTTGGGTACCTCTTACCCTTCCTAGTTTTGTTTTATGGTAGTTTCAGAAGAACATTGCAGAAGTCAGTTGTAGAAAAGAACTTATCAGTTATTTATGAGTAGTTGTATTCCTGTCAGTGATTCAATAAATCTGTCTTGCTCATGTTTGAGTAGTTAGGAAGCTTCTGCAAGCTGTTTTTAAATGGAAGGTGTATACAGTAGATCCCACGCAAAGGACTTGGGCACTATTTCACCCTTCTATCCTTTTTTGTGTGTGTGCTCGATGAACTTACAACAGGTATCCACTAGATGGTGATCCGACCTAGGAAACGAGTAGCAATGCTGCTACCTGGTATGTAGATTTGGAAAATTTCAGGCAGAGAATTAAATAGCTATTTGAGATAGTCAGCTCAATATACATTGAGGCAGGTCCAACAGAAACTTCATCTTCTTCAGTGACATTAAACTTAACCTGTTTAAAATCTAATCAGGATGTTGAGTACATCTTCCATACTTTGCAAAATACAGTGACTACCATCTGGATGCAATTACCATATTTAGGATTCTGTGTTCCTGAGCTATTATTGTTTAGGGTGTGTGTCAAGCTATTGATTTTCCAGAGATAAGTTACTTGTGATAATATAAGAATAATTAGGATAACAGACTTAAGAAAATGGAAATACAAAAACAATTGTGAAATCAAAGGATGTCAGAAGTTTAAAACTGATTTTGTAATCTGCAAAAATCAATGGCAATAAGGCTCTTTTCCATTTGTCAAACTTCTATTTTTTAATTGTATACTTTGAAAAGCTCTTGAATTTTAGTTCTGTTGTAGCTGCCTAAATTCACTACAGAAACTTTTGTTTTGCAGATCACATTCAGGAACATCTCCAGATAACACTGCACCACCACCACCCCCTCCAAGGCCTCATCCTTCTCATTCTCGATCATCATCTTTAGATATGAACAGATCCTTTTCAGTTACCCCAGGTAGATACACCCTCTTCCTCTTGTATGTTATGTTATTTTTCAGCATATATATTCCTGAAGCATACTCCTTTTTTTTTTCTCTGAAAAAAAGATTGTGTCTTCTGAATGAAAAAGCTGAAAATCTTGTTACTCTTTCTGTTTGTATAAAAATGTGTGGCCCACTTTGCTTAAACAGATAATTTATAAGTAAATTCTAAATGCTGGCATTGTAGTCCTTTGGGTGAACGTGGGGAGCAAAATCAGGCAGTAACATTTTGGTGGTACACCTACGTGCAATGAGTTGCATCTGCCAGAATATTCTCAAGTGAAGATATTTTTGTATCAAATGTATTAGAGAGGGGTATTAAGTATTTTGCCTCAGAGGAAATTATTAATCTTTACTTCTGATTCTGCTTAAGGTTTTTTATTGTACTTCTGACTTGTCAGTACTTTTAAATCCAGGATCAGAGTATGAGAAAATGTTAAGGTGGTGTATAACGAGGGTAAAGCAGAAAAAGAAAGGACTAAGATCAGCAAAGTATGACCGTTTCTGTACTTTGAGGTGGAACAAAGGACAAGATCCATGTTCTGGTTCCTTGTTTTGTCTGTTGCAAATTTGAAAGGAGATGCCATTACAGTTATGGTAAATGTGACAGGTTAATATGTAGGCAAAATGCAGAATTTCTTCTGTTGACAAGTCAAAAAAATTAGATAGCACTGTAGCATGAAGAGTAAAATCTTGGCCAAATGTGATGCCTCTTTTACAGGACAGCAACAGGCTGGAGTTGTTGCCTATCCCCCTGCAGTGCCTCCAAGACCACAGCCTTCACAGGTGATGATGTCACTTTTGAAAAAAATCATACTCTTAGTGCATCATTTCTATCTAACTCTGAATTTTAACTTATCTCTAACATGAGTAGCATTGCTTGGTATTTTTGAAACCACCAATTTGTGAATGATGGCAAAACCTAGACTAGCCAAATGTTAGCCTCTCCTGAATAAAGAACTGCTTCTGGTAGAACCATGGAAAGGGATTAAATTAGAGAGTGAAAAGGAATGAGTTGCTCTGGAGCTCTGAGTTGTAGGAAAGAAAGTCACACTTTCACATTTCTTTACCTGTCCATGTTTAGCTAGCAGGTGCTAACACAGACTGAGAGCAGTCTTTAAAGTTGCAAAGTAAGTGTTTGTCTTCTGTGGGTCTGGCATAGGGTATAGTTTATTCATAATATGACTGCTCCCTAAAGGAAATATCCCACTTCTTCCTTTGTCAGAGACTTGGTAATCTTTGCAGTCCTGGTTGGTTCAGTTGCAACTGGAGTTGGTTCAGTTGGCTGATTTGGTAGAAGACAAATCTTGCATAAGTTTGGGTTTGGTGTGGTTTTGGTTTTTTTTTTCCTTTGTCTCAACCAGCTGAATCCTTCAACTGCTCTGCAGATCTGACATTGGACAGATAAAATTGTTTTTCAGTTGCTTTGCAGCAGCAGCTACTTCCTAGAATCTGAGTTACCATCAACTGAAGTCAGTCAATGGGCTTCGCTTCCTTTTCTCTTAAAGTTTTCCCTATTTTTATAAACACAGAGTGGTCTCTCTGTGTCTTGGATGAGATGTGCTTTGTCCTACTGACAATGTCACTAAATACTTTTGTCTTTTTGTTGCAGGGTGCAGGTCCTCATGTGCATCGCCCAGTGGAGGCTGAAGGCCTAATAGCTCATACCAGTACCTCACCTCAACAAATACCAGAACAGCCAAATTTTGCAGACTTCAGCCAGTTTGAGGCATTTGCTGTTTCAGGTGCAAAGAAAGAGGAAGATGGTGAAATTGAAACACACTCAGAAGTCTTGCAGGTGAGCAGAAGTGAAGATCTTGTCAATTGCTTAACACCACCAGCAATTACGAGAATTTCTTAAAACCTACTTCTGCTGTTTGAACTCAGTAGTTTAGTGTTTTTAATGGTGTCCCAACCTATTGCCAGAAAGCAATTATGTTACACATTGCTACATTTATTTAGTAATTGCCAAATACCTAGACATAAGTTTTTTCTTTCAGTTCTTACTTGTAATTCAAGAGATTTTGTAGTTATTAGCATATATGTGCACAAACATCATTGTATTGGTGCATTTAAGATTTTGCAGAGGCAAAACTTTTCGTCTGTTCATTCTTGTCAGCCTTTCAAATGACTTCTAAGTCATAAACTAGTCTGTCTTAATAAATGAGATGACAGTCAGATATCATTAACTTCTGCTACAATTCCATTAATTTGTTTTTGTTCAATGCCTTTGGAGAGACAGCTAGCATCCTTCTATAGTAGATCATCAGAGATGTTTACAAAACCTTGTTTCCTACTACAGACACAGGACTTAAAAGTTTGGAAGCCTTGGGGTTATTCCTATTAATGTCATAATAGCATACTACTATTACACAAGTTACTTCGTATTTTCCTGTCATAATTTGTAGCCTTCACCCAGATTGTAAATTCTCTGGTGCAGTTTGGCATCCTCAGTTGCAAAAGTACCTGTGGTGCTTTAAAGTTCTCCCAACTATCAGCAGCATGGTTTTGCTTCCCTTAATCGGGAAGGTCAACGATGTAGAACTGTTTGAGGGCTCTCCATGTACCTCATTGCAAAATCAGCTGCATTAGCTTAAGCTGCCACTGAAAACTGCTGAAGTTAAGCTTGCTAATTGTTTTGCACTGGGGTGGACAGGGAACAGTGGCATTGTGCTCCACTGGAGGGATTAACCTTTGTCGGAAGAGATGGATAATGGTGGTAATGTAGTAGCAGAAACAGCTGTAGCATTTTATCATCAGGCCACAGCCTCTTTTGTTCTCTACAGTGCCTCATAACATTGGGGTTTTGACTTTATTTAGAGTAAAATGCTTGAGAGCAGAGTACTTTCAAATAACCTTTGTGTCTCTTTTTCATGACGATTTTATATTCTGTATTGAATCTTCTGTATCAAAAGACAGGTCTGACATTTTACTTGTGCCTGTTCTGTAAGCTGCTTCCAGGCCAAACCAGTGTTTGTGACCAAGATAGTTCTAGATGGTTTGACTCTAAAGCATGTATTGTTGTTGTATTCCAGCTTGTCCTTCTAAAGAAGACTTGAATTTTAGGTGTTAACTATATTCATGTATCAGAACACAGCATACTGACTGTTGCTGAATGAAATATTTGTTGAGAAGTAGTTTTCTAAATATAGTGTATATCCCCCTAGGTTGAAAAGCCCTCTGATTCTGCAAGTTCTCTTAGAGGTGCCAAAGCAGATGGAAGAGTTGAAGACAAAGCACCTGCTAATGTCCCCACTAGTGCGGTACGCAAAGTACACTTGGAAGGAGAGCGTAGTTGTCAGATGCATATGAAATTATGTCTGTTTTGATTTGTGACAGCAACTCTGTATGCTTCCACTCGAGCCCAGTTTTCTTAGATCCAGTGTGTGCTTGAAACAGGCGTGTGTGTGATGAATTTTTGCATCAGATGTTCATGATTACCTTTATTCTTGAGATAGCAGAAAATGAAGATCTTAAGTGTTCAAATTTTTGAAACAGCAAAACTTGTAGTGCAGAAATTGGTTAACAGAAGCTTTTTTTTGTTTGTTTTGTTTTGTTTTTTGTGTTACCTAATTACTGGGGGGAAGGTCTGTTCTGAGATGGTGTGTATTTACAATTGACTGCTTGCACAGTTTTTTCAGACCATATGAGAATGCAGCTAGATGCCCATCAGAGAATATCAGATGGGTTGTAAATTCAGTTAGCTCAGTAACTGGTTTTAAAAATACATAATGTAAACAAGCTACCAGGTTATAATCCAAGTCTAGTGCAGCTTGTGAGAATTAATAGGCTGTGATTTTTCTCTCTAGGGTAAAGGCACTACCCCACTTGCTCCACCACCAAAGCCTATTCGCAGAAGATTAAAATCAGAGGATGAGCTAAGACCTGAAGCTGAGGAACATACACAGAAAACAGGTGTCATAGCTGCTGTTCTTGCTTCACAGCCATCTATTCCTAGGTAACCCAAGAAGTGTATAAATACATCTGTTACTGGAAACTTTACATTAAAACAGCATACACACTTTCTGTTCCAGGAGCTGCAAACAACTTCAGTGTGTTTGAGTTAGATTATTTACCAGTTTAAAAGTTTTTGGCTTTTAAACAAGATCATCCCAAAGCCTCTATTACTGGGAGACTTTTTAGTGGTCTTGAA
The DNA here is from genome assembly GCF_028554395.1 of Pezoporus wallicus. Taxonomy (NCBI): domain Eukaryota; kingdom Metazoa; phylum Chordata; class Aves; order Psittaciformes; family Psittacidae; genus Pezoporus; species Pezoporus wallicus. Next base: position 6,491,786 of record NW_026635157.1, read on the forward strand.
TTTTGGAGTGTCAACTTTTTAAACTTCTGCAAGTATGTTGGAAATAAGTGGCGGAAGTATTAAGATGTAGTGTTGAATTTCAAATAATGGCTACTATGAACAGTCCAAAATGTGCAGTCTTTGTGTCCTACCTTGAAAGTGGGACTGTTGTGTTAGTCACTTTGAGGTAAATGAATGTTGTACAGTGTGTTGTGGCTTTGGAAAATGAATTATGATAAGTTTTTTTAAATCTGCTGCTTGTTCTTTCATTGAAACTAAATATGTGTGGTTTCCATGCAGATAAACAATCAAGCCAAGCAGAAAAAGGAAAATAACAGTGTAACAAATTAAAAAAAAAAAAAAATAGGAGTTTGCTCATTTAAAAAGGAGGTTATGATAAATTAGATGTTCAACTAAGCTATGAAATTACTTATTACAATGCTTCTATATATTCTCAGATCAGTGGGGAAAGACAAGAAGGCAATTCAGGCATCAATCAGACGTAACAAGGAAACCAACACTGTTTTGGCCAGATTGAATAGTGAACTACAGCAGCAACTAAAGGTAATTCCATAATCTTTGTCTCTTTAAGAGAAGAGCCTGAGAAGGCAAGATGTTAGTGATACATAATAATGGACATTTCTGCAAGTCAATGATATACATAGTAGAGGATATCACTATAGAATATTTAGATGATTTTGTAGATCATGGAATATACCTGTAAAATTACAAAGGATGCTTTTGCTACTACAAAACACATTTTTCAATGTCCTGATTTGCCTTCAGCTACACTAAAAATAAAAAAGCAGAAATGTTAACTTAGTATTAATAATTCAAGGTAGCTGTCGTGGTCATCAGATACTCTAAAAGCGGTATTGAGAAGAGCAGCTTTCCTTCCTTTGCTTCTGAAGGAAAAGCAAACCTTAAGTCTTGGTTACTTTTAAACAAATACAATTATCTGAAATACAAAACTTGCAGCTTAATAACAACAGTCATCTGTTTATCTAGGTCAGCTATTATAATTTAGGATTTATCTGTAGGCACCATTTTAACATCTTTCTCTTGCTATCCTAAGATATCCAGTATTAGTTATGAAATCAGTTAAAAACCTTAAATGTAAACATGAATAAATGTGATACTGCCTAGTCTGAAAGATAAGCCATTTTAAAAATTATCCAGCCTGAATTTAACTTATTGCTTTTTATGAGAGACAAAGTATGTAAAATATACACAGGAGGAAAAATTGGGGGGAAATGGCAAGTTTCCAGTCCTTTAACTGAGATAAGGGCTTGCCCCTTAATATTTTAAACTTTATTTGAAAATGCTATACTTGGTTTTGCAGCTGGTTACAACTTTGTGGGTTTGGGTTGTTTGAAAGAAATGAAAGAATACTAAATGGCTTCTCCTTTTGAACAAAGTATACACTTTCACTTATGAGTAAGTACCAGCTAGCCAATCTTCTATTCAGATTATGGGAAGAGTTCTTCACATTTTAGAAAATGTTAGTTCTCAGAAGTGAAGCTAATGTTTACCAGTTTTGTTTGTATGAGGAAGTTTTTGAATGTTCATTCACTGCGGACAGTCAGTAGAAAATCTTTCTTTTGTAGGATGTTCTTGAAGAGAGAATCTCCCTGGAAGTCCAACTGGAACAACTTCGACCTTTCTCTCACCTCTAAGCCTACTGCCGTTAACTGTGAATTTACTAATTTTGAAAGGGGTATTGGTTTCAAAGCCTATTTAAAGATCCATGCATCTAGCTCAGTGCACTCTATTCTACATTAAATGTTGTGGTTCTCTTTTGCCAATTTGTCCACTTTTGTATTTAAGTACTTTAATTTCAGTACAGAGAGAAAAAAAAAACTTTTTTCCTTGAATGTGACACTGCCTCTCACATCATTTTCTGTGGGTATCCGTGGTCTCTGTTGGGCTTGAGTTTGCAAAGTTTGTCGCCAAAATTTCCAACTGGAATTTTTTAGTGGTTTCTTTTTTCCTGTTGAAACATCTTTGCAGAAGAGGATTGCTAACCAATTGACTTTAAACTTTAAGCACATAATGTCTTCTTTCACTATGGCATTGATCTTATTGTGCTGGAAAAGAGAGAAACTGTCATTGACCGATGTTACTTCTCAAGCTGCCTTTCACAATTGGAAAGTTGTTCACAATTCTAGAAAGCCTGCCTCTTTGCAATAAACCAGCTTTTTCAGGTTGAGAGGGTTATTGCAGGCTGTTTGCCACATCATCTGGATTTTATTTTGTTTTGTTGCATACACTATAAAGTATGTAACCACAGATTGCCAGGTGTTCATGTTTTATCCATTCATGATCCTGACTCAGCCGCATGCATATGAAGATTTATGGTACAATTGGTAATCTGTCAAACAGACCTTTTTCAGCCCTCCCTTTTGTGAAAAGAGTTGGGTGTAAATCCCCAACATATTAATTACACATTACCTAAGCACCACCTGTAATTGCATGTTTCACACATTACCTTTTAATAACAGATCACATCCACCAGTCTTCACTATAACAAATTGTACTGTCAAGTAACGTGTCAATACCTCTATGAACTTCTAATTCCCAGCAAAAAATAAAACAGAAAATGAACAGTTTGCTTCTTAGGAATTCTGGGGTACCTTCTGTCATCTTGTTTCCAGGCCTTATTTCTCTGGCATATAGACAGGCTTCACTATTAACAGTTCCCTGAGTGTATCCTGCTATTCAGGTTGATGTACTGTATTAGGATTTGTTGTATATTGTACGATACACACCTTTTGATCTCATATGTAAATTTGCATTAATTGCTGACTAACAGCAGATATTCTATTTAATGGCTTCTTCTGGCTGTGGGATCATAGATGTTTAACTGCATGGATGTATCTCTGCAGAATCAGAACTAGCAATTGTGTGATTTTTACACCAATAAAACAGCACAATATTTTAATTCTGTTGATTCATCTTTATCTGGGAATTGAAACTCATTCAAATAGGGGGGAGGGGTTTATTGCTGGTCTAAAGGTAATTTTTTGTAGTTTTGTGGCCTGTACAAGAAACAGTTGATCCATAATCCCTTGATTATTTTCTTCCCTCATTTTTTAGCTGTTGATAGAAATGATTGAGTTCTCTTGGTAATCTGTGGCTATATTCCTTTTGTATCCTCTTATGAGCAAATTTAATGCGGTTGTTACTTCTAAAAACTAAATGCCACCATTGACTTGGGTCAAAGTAATGTGTAGTTCTTTAGTTTTCATTTCTGTTTTCATATCCTTGAGCATACCTTTGAAAATTCAAGCAAAATTATCTCCTGTTAGCAGTCCTTATCCTCACTTTCTCACTTCTGTGTTTAAGTGAAATTTTCTTAACATCTGCTTCCCTTCCAAAAAGATAGCTCAAGTTAGATTTTTCTGCTGGATATGCTGTTTGTTACAGTGAAAAAGAAGTATGTGTCTTTATTGTTAGAATTTACTGACTGAATAATTATGCTTACTTTTATTGCTATAACTATTCCGACATTTTTTTCAAATGTTATGTACATTTTGCAGACAGCTTATGTATATAGTCCAAAGCAAGATTCCCTGGAATGAGAGAAACAGATGCCAAAGCTGCATGAAAGATGGTACTTTCTTTTTGCGTGTAAGGGGATTAAGAAATGATAGCTAAATATGCGTAAAGGTTGCATATAAATTACATTCCAACTATGTAGATAATCTGCAAAGCTTTGACTTAGAAAATATATATGTATATATACATATATATATTAAAAAAAACACCAAAACCTACAGAAAGCAAAAAAAAACCAAATGAAAAAAACCCAAACCACAAAAAAAGACACAAAACTGAAAAACCTTGAAGTTGATGGACTAATGATTTGTATTAAACTGCCAAGTAGCAAGAACAGTGTTTAAAAAAAGTGGGAAAGTGTGGGTCACTTAATGAAGTTGGACTGATTTCCAACCAACTGTATCTTGTCCATAGTTTGAAGTCAAAAATACATTTTTTAAAATAGTACTATTTTCATATTAATACTTAAGTATTAAGCCTATAACAGCAGGATTCTTAAATCAGAACTTCACATTTTAAACTTAAATGTAAAAAGCCTTTTACATTCAAATGTGACATGTACATACAAATTTCTGTAACATTCTGCTTTCTCGTAGAATAACACGAATATTTTTTGTATCTTGCCAGCAAGTCTGTTAAGAATTTTGTGGATTACTTTTAATGCATCATTCAGTACATTTTTAACCAGTTTTTCGTGATCAGAAGAGCTTCTAACTGAAAAGCTGTGTCTTAAGAACATCACTGCCAACGATGTTCAGAAGTTACCTCACTTAGTAATGTAACCAAACTTTAATCCCTTATAAAATAATTTTCCTATCGTCTGTGTTTGATCTTGATCCAGCTACTTAATGCATTCTTTTTTAATGAACTTAGATTGTAAGCTCTTTGGAGCAAGGAGTTACATACCATACCAGGGATGTGCTGTCTACATTGCAATTATAAATGTAGACTACTAAATAGTATGGACTGTGATTAATGTACATAGCCAGGAAGGATGGATGGATGGATGGACAGCAACATGAATTTCTGAAACACCTGAAAGATGTTTTTCTTTGGACTCTGTGATGGGAAGAGTGTTTTCTCTTTGATTTGTGTTTCCTTTGTTTCTCCTACTAATGTGCCTCTTTCTTCATTCTACCTGGTTTGGAGTTGCTTTCTTCTCCATTTGTTGCCTGTCTTTGGACAGCAGAGCAGATTTCCAAAACGCAAAGGTAAAAAGCTGAAAAGCTAATTTTTTGAGCAGTATTTCAAGCCTGCCCAATGTAAACTAGCGTTTTCAGGGTTTTTTTTGCATTTCACATGCCCCTCATTTTACTTGCAATTGTACAGTACATGAACAAGAGGATCTCTTATTACTGGAAATGTCTTATGTGGGATAAACAAAGTTGAGGTTATAAAAACTTAAAACTAAGGAAAATAAATTTGCAGGATTGTTTCTTGTGTGAGATGTCTCTGTCCCTTATGGATGGGCTGTGCTTTGTTTCTGCTCTGCATTTAGGGCAAAAGTGAGTTAACTCTCAAGGCTTCAGCTGTGCATGGAGTTTGTCTCTAAATACAACTGTACAGATGACCTAATCTGAATCACTTTTTCCTAAAAGGAAAAAAAAACAGACCAAAAAAAAAACCCACTGTTTCCTGACTCATTCTAGCCTTAGTTGCTAGTAGAATGTATTTTCATGGAATGGTGACATGTTACAACAAAAACATCTTTCTCCCAAGTGAGTAATAACAATGCAATTCTTACACAAGTTACTTTTCAGTCTTGCACAGAGTATTTCAAACATATTTGCATGCTTAAGTTGCTTAAATAAAGCAGTTCATGTGCAGTTGAGCATTTATACTCCCCAGAGTTCCATTTTCTGGACAACTTAATTTCATAAGCAAAATTCTAGCCTGTTTTGCCATGCACATTGCTGTACTAGTCATTTATAATACAGCTCTCTAGAATAAAGCACATGATAACTAAGGACTTGGTTCTCTAATAGCAAAAAAAACCCACCTATTTTAAATGTTGTGTTCTCTTAATAGTCTTTGAAAACAACCATTGTTGGCTGTATAGAAACAATGTTATAAATGCCTGTATATACTAATAACCAAATGAGATTATACAGCCTAGTCCTGATAAACAGTACTTATCAAAGTACAGTTTTATTTTTACTTCCCCCCACAGGAGTCTGAATTAATTGCTTTTCAAAAATCAATTCTGTGTATGGGGGGAGGGTTTAGTACCGTGTAATTCCCTTTCAGTTTGTTGTTTGTTTTTGTTTTGTTTGTTTGGGGTTTTTAATTGACAAAATAGGTTTTAGAGGTGCAACTCCTGGTTTAAAGCCAGATTGTACACTAAGTGTACCTGGTTGTACATGTTACTGTATTCCAAAATGATTTTTACGGTACTTTTTTCCAGCTTACTGATACATAGGTATTCAGTGTCTTGCATTTAAGTTATTGTCAGAAACAGCCCTTGTTTCATTATAATACTTGGATTCAGAATTGTAACACTACAAAGTGCTAAATTTGCGATCTCACAGCTTAAGACAGTGCTATCTGTCACATGTTGACTGCATATACTGTAGCGTAGAAAGCTAGGTAAATTTTCCTCCATTTCTGTTAGAGTATGTTCTTGTCACTTCCATTCTTACAGACATGAGGAATGCATCTAATCTGGAAGGAGTTGAAATTCCTCTGTCATTTTGGCTGGTCTTGATTATGAGCAATCTAAGAAATGAACGTCAGAAATAATGAAAGCAATTTTAAACTGATGTTCAATGGTATATTGATGGAAAAAAAAAAATCTAGTAGTATTGCTGTTGAACCTTACATGTTTGTTTCCCTGCCTCCTGCTTATAGGATACATCCTGCTCTACAACACATGTAAACTCTTGGGTATACCCCATAATAGCATGAATGGTGGCTTTTACTTTCTGTTCTCTAACTTCAGAGGTCCAACTGTATTTCTCTCTTTGGCTCAAATACGATTGCATTTAAACTGACAGAAGTCCATGGAGTGGAACAGGTTAACTTTGAATCAGTTCACTTGTGAATCAGTGTGTTCTGCAAGGAGCCTGTTGTCTTTAGTATCCATCCAAAAGGCAAATAAGGCAGACTAGTATTTGAAAGAACAGCTGCCTATTGAGAGAGGAGGCAATGTCCCCCTGACATTCAGCTGGGGGAGTAGGGTGTGGAATAAGCATTACAACAGTTGCCGTGAACTGAGAACACTTGTCTGTGTGAACACTTGTTAAGGGCTTCTGAGGGTCTAGCACATATGATTGGCTGTGTCAGACTTGGCAAAGAGGTACTTCAGCAATATGTGATTTCTCATCAGAAGTCAAAGGAATTGCTTTGGGAACACCTGCAGTGTCTTAGGAGTGTGTTTCATTCAACTGCATTGGAATTCAGCACACTGTACAAAGTGCTGTTATGCCTTATTTTGCAGGTCTTCTTTAACACATACAAAGCTTGAGTTCAGTTGTAGTATGAAAATACGGTATGTATTTCAAGAAAAATATTATGGAGGGAATTTATAGGAAGTTGTAATTCAGTGTATTCTATCAGAAAACGCAGATGTGATGTGCCTCCAACTTTTTCTGTTAGGTATCCCTGCCTTTGGAAGTAGAGTGCTGCGATTTACAACAATCCCTTCTAGAGCTTCAATCCCATTGTCTTTCACTGCTGTCATGGAGGAGCTGAGTCACCTACTTTCTGATCAGAAGGAACCGAGAGGTCATAGAAGAATAGTAAGTCCTTTAGCTGTAGAAGGGTACTTAAAAGTACCTGCCTGCACTTTGGAGATAAAGGAGTTGAAGCAAGAAGATTCCTGTGGAAAAGCAGTATTAATTCAAATGCCATTTTATCAAAATTGAGAGGCTGGTCATTCTGATGGATTTTATGGTTTCTCCCAAATTCTTTCCACAGGTGGCCTCACTAACCAAGAAAAACACTAAGACTGGTAATATTTTAAACTTCACGGGACAAAAATTTCAAATGTTGTTTTGTGACTGCTTTTTTATCCTTTCTTCCGAGAGCCTTTTCAATGGAATCCTTTGACACTTTAAAGCTTCCTTTTTTGTAAATAGCTGTGAATGTACAATAGAAGGAAGACACTTTTTCCACCTGTGGAAAAAAAAAACCTATGTATTGGTTTAAGTGGGGTTGCATTTCAACTGTCAAAACTCAAGACTGTCCTGATGTGAATTAATACAAACTGAGAACTGCCAAAAATTGAACTGAAAATAGATGATATTGATCATTCTCAAGCTACAGTTTTGGGTTTAAAATTTTGATCAAGATGGCGATATGATGTATTATTTGATTTTCATGGCCTCACACTTTAAAACCAACGGTAAGGATAAGGTTAAAATGGCTTGAGAATAAAAAAAAAACTTTTTTTAATTGTAAAACAGAAGGGCGATGGCCTTATAATTTAAGCTGTTCTGCAGTTACTCATATACAGTTATCCATTTAATGCAAAGGTCCTGGGAAGCTCTTGTGTTCTTTGCTAAGTAAATACAGGGCAACCTGTCAAATCAACAACTTAAACTTGAGTTTAAAACTGTATCAGCAGCCCTGGCCATCAGTAAAACCTTATTAAAACATTTTTAGATTTTGTTCTAGGATAGAGCAGAAGTTGTACTGAAAATGTGGCGTCAGTGGTGTTGAAAGGAAGCTGTATTTTCAGTTTTCCTGCACGGAGCAGGGACCTTTCACTCTGAGACTGAACTCCTGGTGCTGTTAACTTAGTAGTGTTATATTTCCGTAGTGTTAGGGGCTAAGAGCTCAAGTGCAGTACCCCACCTCAAGCTTCACTTCATTATGATGATGGTTTAAACAACAAAATGATTTCCCCCTTCCCCCCCCCCCCCCCGCTCTGTACACCTATAGATGCTTTTTCCTTTGTCCAGAGGATAAGAACAGAGCATTATTTGTTGTTAAAAGTACACAGACCAAAATTATGTATTCCTTGAGGCATTCAGCTCTGAATACTGCTTACAAATTCCAATATAAAAATGGTCTCTAGACGCCTGTGTAGCAAAAAGCAGCACTTGCTACAGAAATACTGGCATGTGCATTTCTATATTTTCCTGGTTGTTTTCATCTCCTAGCATTTATATAGTAAGTTGTAGCTTAAAAATGTATGGAATATTTTCACCGCTTCCAGGCTGTACCTCATGATTTACACATTATTACCCTGTGGTTAGTCCTGTGATTCAGAGGCACCTTATTATGTGATACGTTTAAGAATTAAATAGAAACCGTTTTGCTTTTGAGTAAGAAATACATTGTTTGCATTAGGCTTTTAAAATTGTTCATTGGTCTAGGTACTGTAGTTTGTGTCAGCTTTTTTGACTGGCAGAAGTCTTAAATGGGTGTTACAATGATTCTGGCTATAATGATTCTGGTAAAAGCTTTTCAAGCAAGTATTAAGGATGCAGTCAAACTCTACTGCAGTAACAGACTCCTGAGAAAATGCTTCTGAAGGCTTTGCATCCCCAACCTATGGCATTCAACCGTAGGTGTCTGAATTCATCCTACAGGACAGACTGTGAGAAGCAAATTTGGCTCATGTAACTTCATGCCCTCTTCTCTTACAAGAGTCCAAGGCCATCTGTGCGTGTGGCACTGCTCCCATCTGAGCTGTGTCTTTCTGACAGAGGTGTGTGCGTTATTTAAGAATGTACAGTGAGCCATGAAACATTGATTTGACATAAAACAGACACTGAAGCTGCACCCAAGGAACTGACAGGTAGGTGGGTTAACCAGCTCTAGCCTCTGGGTGCATGTTACACTGACAGGAGAGCAGAATACCTGAAGGCATGGACCGTCACACGCCACACAGTGATAATGTCTGAGGTCTGTATATATAACTGTGTAGTGGTGGAAAAAACAAATACTAATTGGTTTTCTTTATTATCCAACAATAAGGTGAATGCTTTATCCACAGATGAGTCAGCATGATGCTTGGTTGGATTAATCATGCAGTCTTTATCCCAGTACTGTACATAGGTAGTGACTCCTACGTGGTGTTTATGTTGAGTTCACAAACCTGAGCTGTGCTCATCCACTTCATCTGTTTGCATGTATTCAGAGTGGTTGATGAGGTTTTAATAACTTACAGGTTCCTAGTCAAAACTGAAAGGAAATCAGGTAAGTTGTAAGAAAGAGCTAAGCTAATGACACTGTTCTTTTCAATAAAGGGTCCCTGTTAACAGACTCTTTATTTTGGGACTTTGAAAATAGTAAAAAATGGACAGTGCAACATCTGTTTTATAAACTTTGGTTTGGGTCAAAATTCAAATTCAAGCTAAAAATTATCAAAACTAAACTGACTCTAAAGAGAGACAACTAGCATTATAGGGATCTGCACTTATTCCAGACTCAGACCTGCTTATAGCAATCATAAAGTACACTGTTATTACAAGAAATTAGTATTTGTTGAATTAAAAGTGGTTGACCTTCATTCCTTAGTAAGTGTTATGTAAAATGTCACTGTTTGTCAGAACCTAGCTGGGAAGGATCATTAGGAGAAGTATTAATTTAAAACTGATTTTCTTTGCTGAAGGTCATAAACTGCAGCTTTCATTTTTATTGTTCTTTGGAATCCAGACATCATGCACTTAGTCTGAGAACCAGACAATCAATCAAAGGCTATGCCTGGAAGTATGCCATTCACTGGGAGCAGACACGTCTTTTTGAATGTTTGACCATGTTGGTAGTTCTAAAGGGAAAAATCCCCATTTGTTTGCATAGGAATTCAGGCTCAGTTGTACTCTTGGCCTTTTGTACACAGAAATGGTGAGAACGGACAGTTAAGAATCCTTTGCGCTTTTCTTGTCTCCCAGCTTGGCAGCATAAGCTCTGGTGCTTCTCTGACTGGAGGGTTGATCTTTACATTTGATCAGTCTTTTATAGACTGACCTTCTGACCGGAAAAAAAAAGACTAAGCAACAGCAGGCAGTCTCTGCAAGTAGCTTCTGTGTTCAGCAGCTACTTATCACAAGACACATGGCTAATATGGGTTCTGGTCTAGGGAGAAGAGGAGGAATGGCTTGGTATCAGTGCCAGGGAAAGTCACGTAACTAAAGGTGTAAATATACGTAGTACAACAAGGTTGGTTGTTAGTGTGAGAACAGATACTGAATTAACTAAGCTATTGTTTCCTCCAGGCACTAAGAAATACTGTTTTACTTGCACCAGTTTTGGCTGACCAAGTTCAATTAACCCCTCACCTAAAGTCTGTTCCGTCTGTTCCAACCTAAGGCTCTTGCTCCGTGTCATTCATGACCTCCCATCAGCAGGCAGGCCCTCAGCCATGTCTGGGAAAGCAGGGACTTGGCATACATGTCATGTTCCCACTATCAAATGCTTTATGCTAGTTGGTGCTTTGGGCAATCAACTGCGGATTTGATGTGTACTCATTCATATTCTAGCTGTTTCTTACAGTAAGTGAAGAGGGCTGTGATGAAGCCCATGTCTTGTGATGACGACAGCAAGATGCACAAGCATAGCTCACTGACAGTGAATTTAATTACTTGTAATTAAAAAGGAATGAATTTCCACTATTGCTGGCTAAAACATGTTCTGTGTTAGTAATCCCAAACAGTCTCTGAACTCAGCATTTGCATATGGACAGAAACAGTTCCTGTATGTGACCTATGACATGAAGTGCTGGATTTGATTGCATGAGGAGTGATGAAATGTGAGTACATTTGTAAAGAACATGCAGTAAGCCCTGCCTGGTGGCTGAATTTGATACACATCCTCTGTGCTCAGAGGCCCTGTGATAGATGAGCTCCTTTCTAGAAACAAACTCTCCTCCAGCACCCGTGACACCTGCAATAGCTGTAGTGGTCAAGAAAGCGAATACTTGAGGAAATGATCCACTTAAAAACAGGACATCTGATTTCTTATCATAAACTTGAGACTTCATGTGGAAAAAGCATTCCCATGTCTGCTCCTGTCCTAGGGCATGTGTTGGGTTTTACTGCCTTTTATGGGAAGTGTGTCATCCCCTTCATTTTTTGTGGGAAAGGCTAGAGCAGAACTGCAGAAATCATAAACCTGTGTTTGAAGAAGTATCAATTTTCTGTCTGCTTTGGGGAGGAGAGCGAGGTTGCATTTTTCTGTAGTGAACAGAACCAAAATTAAAAATACAATGTTTCAAGAGTTGAAGCAGATGAAAAATGCAAAGCATCATAAGCTGATGCTTCAAAATCCATGTATATACTGTGTTAAAGGTGAAGCACCTGGAACCACAACATAACCCTGACAAACTGGGATCAGTAGGGATACAGAATAGGCATTAAGAAAATATGAAGAATGTGATGGAGTTGTGAAGTCTCAATATGTTGCAGATTATTTATAAGGCTCTAACTAAAGTCTAGCAAATACTTTCTATTGATGTAATTCTGACTGAACTAAATTTACAGGTCATGATCCAAATTTAACCAGGCTACTTTTTAACCCACACTCTCATGCTTTTGCTCGTTGTGCCTTTGTGTTAACAGCTGTAGAACTCAACCTACCAAAAACTAACAGTAGGCAGCAGGTCTTCATACAGAATAAGTCTGGAACCAAAGGCATAGTTTAATGTACCAGGATACAAATGTTGAATCTAAAACCTGCTTGATTTTACCCTACTACAGGATTTTTTTTCTTTGTGAACACAATGAAAATACCAATACCAGGCTGCTTATAAGACAGGCGTGACTACAAAATTGCTTATACTGGATTTATTTACTGTTTACCCAATTTTGGAATTTTACAATCCTTCCTCAAGCTAGCACAGATGCTAGTTGTAATCTAGTGACATTCAATAATTATTCACAGTAATGGAAAATAAACTCTGCAACCATTAAGACCATAAAAGAACTCAGACTTTCTTAACACAGCCAAACAAATAGCAGCTTCTCTAAATGAAACATTGTCTATTTAAAATGTATTACTTAACAATAAATAAATCTGTGCCATCACTGATCAACAGAACACTAGTGTGCAGACTGTCTACATACTGATCAGACAGGCAACAGCATTGTTACCTTGATAAAAAAAATGGGGAGATGGTAATGAACTTATATACATATATCACTTTCAACCATATGAACAACACTGAGCAGAAAAAATGTACTTCCACATTTGCCCAGTTTTTCTATTAAATAAAGCAATAATAAAAAGCATAGTATTGCAATCATCTGTTTAAAACTCTGGATACTGAGTACTGGCATAATGCAGTGCTCAAAGAGGAATGTGCAAAAAGAAACACCTGGATTTGCACTTTGATTCTTCAGTGTGTAAAATTAAAACCAAGCACATACAAACCCACAACTGTTCCAGATTCCACTGTCAGGGAGGGGGGAAAACCCAACAAAAGAAAAGCATCTGACAAAGCTGTTTTTTCAGCCTGTGGCACCATTTGGAATATCTTGAGCATCTGCTAAATGTAGTTTTTGGCTGAATCAGCCATTAAGGAATAAAAAATTCATATATAGATAAGGTATAAACAAGATAGCAATGTTACACAAAACTCTGCTCACTCCTGTGACAGGTATGCGTCAGTCCAATAACTTCAGTTCCTTTGTGTCCTATGCTAGTTAGCAGCCACCATATTAATCTTTCTCAGTGAGATGTAAGCATTACATACCTCCAGAATTAGTTGGCAGATCAAGGGGGATGGCAGATTATTTTTATCACTATTACGTGATATTACTTGTGTTCTTTATAAGTCCTAGCCTTAAACAGCTTTCCACAGAGAATGTATATACCAGAGCCGTATCTTCAGTCCCACCTTCCTCAATGCATATGAAGTATGTAAGCCATCAGAAATAAGTAGACCACAGTATAAACTGAATGCAACACGCCTCAGCTCTGTTCTTATCAAAAAGATAGTGTAAAAGACAAGCTAAGGACATTCAGCTTCATCTTCTTCTGGGTGGGCTTATCCAATTACCAAAGCTCTGCTGAAGTATTTGACTCAACCATAGTCTGACCCTAGAAATAATTAATTAGGTCAGTACACAATGCACAGTAAAATCAGTGATAAATAGCTACACATACTTCTACAAAAAAATAAAAAGCAATAGGACTCGGGATGCTTCTGTGTACTATAGGGGGAAGATTGCTGTGTATGTTCGTTCCAGGATATCTCAGCTAGACACATATAGAAAGATTGTGCTTCTGACAGACTCTGCCACTATCAATGCATTGTCTGAAGTGGTACACACTAGCTAAGTAAATTACCATATGAAAAAACAGCCTGTAATTAAAAGTGTTAAGATCCAGCTATTTATGCAGAATCACCTAAAATCCATGAGGTATTACAGTACCATCTTAAAGGATGTTATTGAGTGTTTTGCTTCCTGATAAAGACACTATTTACTGAGGAAATACACTGTAATTCAGTTATAGTACACAGTAATTATAATGCAAAATAGACATCTAAGGAAAGGATACATAGATGAATTCAGTTCTTCTAGCTGCAATATAAATATAGAAATTATCAGTAACGGCATTTCAGTTAGTCAAATAAATGCTGATATGGTGAAATAATTACATTAAACCAATGAAGAAAATCACTAGTAGTTTGGGCTAAAATGTGTAATTTTATTACTAAAAGCAATGCAAACCTGCACTGAATGCTAAGTCCCAAATTAGGTTTCAATCTGCTGATCTCAGGAAACTTAAAGAAATTTAAACACAGAAAGGAGAAACTTAAAGTGTAGAATTTTTGCTATGTGTGGTCTTCCACACATTATTTTATATATATTCTATATATAGTTTTTATTTATAAATATATATATTTTATATATTTTATAAATATACACTTTATATATATATAAAATTATAATTAGGAGGCTGGGCCACAGGGAAAACAGTTGTAGTTCCCAGATACATGGGCTGCCTCTAAACATGCCTGCAACCTCAGACAATTTACAGCTAGACTGCTCCACTCACTCAAATAAGCAGCAGCCTATAAAAACAGAACAGGGTACCATGTTTCCTCAAAACTAAGATGAGGGCAAGACTTACATCTTGGCTCATTACAGATCTATAACCTCCTCAGCTGTACATCACTGCCCACCCAATAGTGTTGTCTCCCTGAGCTGAGTGCTGTGGGCAAAGTTCCATGCTTTCTGCCTGCCCAGTACTTACATCTGACAGCAGCCTATCCAGGTTGGAGTCACTGGCTAGTTTTCTTTTATCTTCAGGGAGTTCTTCCAGCTCCCCATAGAGCTCCAGGTTGAGGCGAGCAAGTTTCTCCTGCATACTCCGCACATGCTCCATCTGCTCTATGGAACATTCATTTCCTAAAAGGATGAGCAATAGCTTTTGATAAAGAAACCCAAGAGAGAATGAAGGTGCAAAAGTGTGGCTTCTTACATCACAGAAGAGGAATTTAACATCAAATTTACAAGTTAATTTGCTTTCTCAGTGATTTCTCCCCATTTCACTGCTGAAGTTTGTCATCTGTCTGGTTTTGAGATAACTACTGAATGTACTAACTGGGTTTTAAAAAATGTGGGTTTTCTCTACTTCTGAATTTCTGTCCAAATTAGGAAGGCCCTGGATTTTAACTTTGAATATAATCACAATAAATGTCCCTTCTAATTTTGCTTAATCTTGGGGTTTGTTCCTTGTCATTGATGCCTTATATAACTCTTCTGAGGTGCTCTTGTAAAAATCACTGTGGAACTAACATGACATGCCAACCTAACACTAAACTTGCAAAAGCACATACGCATCTTTCTACTTAGTAGAGAGAAAAGAAGGAGACAGAAGAGCATCATGGTTTTTCTGAACCCTCCATCAACTGTGAAGTAGTAAGAAGCTAAGTCAGAAGAGCAAGCTGGGTAAAATGCAACTTGCACTGGATTCCATAAAAGTTGTTACCAATAGTGTAAAGCGTTAATATGTTATGTAAGTGTTATCAGGTGCTAAATACAGTTACTTTTTATTATTCTTACACTTTCAAAAATAAATGGTTTTAAACTTGCTATCTTAAATCCATAAGCCAAGGTATTGCCTTTGGAAAGCCATCCTGGAAGGAACAATGAAATGGCATTTGAATAATCTCACACCAAAGACAACCCTACAATAGGACTATAACTCAAAAATGCAGTAAGATCTATTAATTATAGAATCATAGAATCACAGAACTGTTTGGGTTGGAAAGGACCTTAAGATCATCTAGTTCCAACCCCCCCATGCCATTGGCAGGAACACCTCCCACCAGACCATGTAACCCAAGGCTCTGTCCAACCTGAACAAGGATGGGGCATTTAGCACTTCTCTGGGCAACCTGTTCCAGTGCCTCACCAACCTCACAGTAAAGAACTTCTTCCTTGTATCTTATAATATATCCTTATGTCTTCCTTATATCTTATACCTGAACTTCCCCTGTTTCAGTTTACACCCATTATCCCTTGTCCTATTGCTACAGTCCCTGATGAAGAATCCCTCCCCAGCACCCTTGTAGGCCCCCTTCAGATACTAGAAGGCTGTTAAAATTCATTTCATATGGTGGAGTCCACTATGTTAAAGTGGCAGCCTGTCTGTACAGTAGCACACTTGCTTGCAAATGTTACCATCATATAGGTATAAAAACATACAAACATTGCACACAGACAGCTCAGACACTTACCAAATGCTTGAAGTTTGCCAGAGTGGAAATCATTCAGGAGACTCAGAAGTCCCCTTTCCATTTCCTGGACATCAGATACATCTGTGAGAAAAGAATGCTGGATTGGTGCTGCCTGTGCCCCTTTTGCTTCGCCTCCCGGAGGTTTGGCTTTCTCTTTTATTACTCTGGAAAAATATAAACAAGCCAAAAAGATTACTTCCTGCTTTCACTTTCCCTGAGAATCTGAATGCAAGATAAGTGTACATCTGGGTTTTGATAATGAAATGGAAAATAAGTACTACATGTTTCAATTACTCCATTTAAATTAAAAATACAGATCACCTGTTTGCCTGAAGACTAAAGAACAACATTGCTATCTTGACAGTTTGGTACTGCAGAATGAAAAATTCCAACAACCTGCTTTCTTACTAATACATAGTGTGAAACATCAGTGGAGAACATGTATGTTATGGCCACCTTAATACGGTAAAGAGGACCAGTAGCGACACATGGTGCATGGGGTATTATCTATGTAAAAATCAACCCAAAAAAGGCATCTGCAAACTCTCTTCAAGTCAGAGGGAAAAAACCCTCAGCAAGCATATGCCCCTGTTCTCACAAGCACCTATAGACTGCACCCAGCATGGAAAACAACTTGCTATAATCTATACCAGAAGGTGACCTCGTCTCCAGATAAATTTTCCTAGTTCCCATCCATATTAACATGTAATTGATATGGAAGCTAAACACAGAGTTACAGCTGGACAGACAGATATATGGCATCCTAACCTAATACAATTCAGGTAAGGGGTTGTTTTCACCCCTGATTTGCCCATCCATGCATGCAAGCAGCCTTTCTCATATGGGCATGGCTGCTTCTGCAGCCTTACAGTAAGTCTTTTCAGAACTGGACTCGGTGAGAAATTTTGAGACTAAAAGTTAAAATTTAGAATACTATGGGATATTAAATAAAATCCCAGACTTAATAAAGAAGCTTTATTTAATTAGTGAAGACACTAGGGTTTACAGCATACTAAGCCCCACCCTTCCCTTGAACTCTTCCAAGCTCTGCAAGTCATAAATTCTTTCCTATGGGAAGTAATAATTCTTTTTCCAGCCTAACAGTTTCTGTGATCTATAAAAATCATATAGACTTTGTAGTCTATATGCTGGAACAACTAACGGTCCAACAATTATCGTACCTGGTTCAGCTCAGAGCAATGTGTCTCAATTTAGGTTTAACTTTGGCTATTTCTACTTCAATTTCGGACATCAAGTAAGATTTGTATGCCAAAAGTTCCAACCCCCCTGCCATCGGCAGGATCACTTCACACTAAATCATCTAACCCAAGGCTTCATCCAGCCTGGCCTTGAACACCACCAGGGACGGAGCATTCACAACTTACTTGGGCAACCCATTCCATTGCCTCACCACCCTAACAGGAAAGAATTTCCTCCTTATATCCAATCTAAACTTCCCCTGCTTAAGTTTTAACCCGTTACCCCTTGTCCTACCACTACAGTCTCTAATGAAGAGTCCGACCCCAGCCATCCAGCCAGTTCTTTATCCACCGAGTGGTCCACCTATCAAATTGATGTCTCTCCAATTCAGAGACAAGGATGTCGTGTGGGACAGTGTCGAACACTTTGCAGAAGTCCAGGTAGATGACATCAACTGCTCTACCCCTGTCCATCAGTTCTATTAAAGTCTTGCAGATCAGGTGAAAACTAATTAAATACTCCCACTCTGCTGTCATAACAGCAGTTCATCTTCACCTTGTTCTGTCCATTCCTGCTTGGAAAGTTCAAGGAATTGTCTGTACTAGCACAGCTTGGTAAACTTGACTTAATAATTGGGCAGAATTTCCCTTCCCAAAACTTAAAGTGAAAAGGACCTTTTCTTCTCTAGCCAGTATTGTGGACTGCACAAAATTACTTTCTAGTACATTCTATAATAGCATTGAGACTTAACTGTACAGTCAGCTGCAGTAACCACCAATTTAAAGCACAATAAGTTTTCCCTGAAAAACAGCAGACTTTACATTGCAGAAATTCATTCATCAGGCCAATATCAGATCCTTCACATAGACTATCTGTACTCATGATGATAGTGCAATATTTAATCTTCAGCTAATAGAGGACAGTAAACTCAGCTGCCTCTCTCTAGCAAACATTTCACTTTAAAATTCCTCTTCACTCGTTTATCTATTATCTGCCATGGACAAGAAGTGTGTTTTCTAACATTAAGGAAAATCAACATTCTCAAACTCAAGCACAAACTATTCCAAGAAGGTTCTTTTTTAAGAACTGAAAGTCTCTCTCTGCACACAAGTGTGGCCTGGGAACTACTGCTGCCCCTGCTGATAGGTCCCCAAGCAAACAAACACCAGGAAACTCCACTTCTAGCACATCCTGTTCAATTCACATCCTTCATTTCCTGCCCTACTCATCAGTCCCACCCTTGCAGTCATGTGGTATTTGTTCTTCACAGCTGCACATATGGAGCTCTGCCATCTCCCACACAATGCCCACATTTGCCATATTTGATCATCCAGCTCTTGTCTTTCACCAGTCCCATCAGGCCATCATCTCTTCAGTTAAACTGCATCAGTATGAGTCTGCAGCACTGTGTAATAAAAGCTTACAAGAGGAGTGTTGAGCACCTTCCTTTTCTGTAAAATAACCATTCTGTTGCATTAAACACAAATTGCTTTGCTCAAAAAGACAGGTCATCAAAGAGTTTCACAAGTCTGAAGCTTACCCTTTACATTCTGCCCCAGCCAGACTAAACACCCTTTCATCTGTCTGAATAGGGACAGGTTTCTGGCTTCCAACTTCCACTGAGCTTGCAAGATGCTCCCAAGCTTACCGTTTTAACTTTGTTTTTTGTACCGCCGGCTGTGGTGCAGGATTTGAAAAGGCTGTGCTTTTACTGACCGGCACTGAGTTTTTCTTGGAGTTTGCAACCTGAGGAGGGTGACTGGTAGATGATTTGGGGCTCCTCCTCTTGATCTTCCTTTCTTCCATTGTTTCCAGTTTACTGCATCTAAACTAATCTCTTGTCCTTCAAACGGAAAGGAAAAAAAAAAAGGAAACATCAATTAAAACTGGCACTTACAATAAAAGCAAGGGAAAAAACAGGTCACAGCGCATGGCAATACAGCTTTAGAGTTTCTTCAAAGATGAGCAGTCACTCATGTATTTAAACAAGAGAAACCAGTTTTCAGAAGCTGCCCAGGCCTGCCTGATTTGCAAAACAGGCAAGAATTCAAATCGTTACACTACCTTCAGCCGACAGGTACCTCAAAAAGATCTCAAGCTTTCCATCCCATGGATTACTGCTAGAAAGCACCGTGACTAGTCAAGTCCACGATAGCCAACACGGGAAACGACGGTGGCATGAGGATGCTGTGATTCACCTCACCAACCAACCTCCGCTAAAGGGAGAGCCAACAGCTTTCTCACCACTCAGCTGGTGCCCGGTTACCGCTGCTATTACTCACGCATGTGGGCGGGACAGGTACTGCCCGGTAACACACGCGCTATCATACCTGCCATTATGGGTTCTAACTCATGATCTCCCCACCTGGGGACGCGCCTCCTCCGAGATCCCCCACTGCAGGAGGCGACAGCGGGTGCCGTGAAGGGGGCACGGCGCTGTACATCACACCAAGGGCGGCCCGCCGCCTGTGGCGCAGGCAGCCCTCAGTGCTCACCGCCATTTTCCGGGCACGGAGGGTCGGGACGCCACCGGTCACCCCAACGCCCCGGGATTTACAACCACCGCCCCCCGCCACACGTTAAACGTCTACGGCCACAGCCGGCTCCCAGATGGACAGCTATCTTTGACTGCGGGCCCCATCCCTTCGTGCTGCTATGGAGCTTTCCAGTGTGCACACGCGTGTCCGGCTGGTGGCGGAGGCGTCGCTGGCCGTGCTGGAAATGCTGGTGAAACAACGAATTCCATAGCTCTAAAACGCGAGAAACGGGGGGAGAGCAGAAAGGGGCTGTCGCAGCCTCGGCAGTAGCGTCTTCCATGCTCCTTGGGACTTTCGGAGATCTGTGTTTGTCGCCTACAGAGATAGAGTAGCTCGAGCGTGAATGGTTTTGTAGGTTCGAAGCTTTAGGGGCGTGCTATCATCAGTGGCGAGTCCTGTGCCCCAGAGGGCAGCACCGCTTCGGGCTCCGGAGCTCTTTCAGCCTCGGCCGTTCTTAGCCTTCCTCTCCCCGGCTGTTAGCTCCCTTCAGCAGTAGCAGGGGTAGGTAACAGTGTGATAGACACGGACGACCTGCTTTTCTCTCATACAGCTTCACCACCGCAACAAATGTTCCGGGGGAGGAGAGTAGGGTACTGAACCAAGTTAAGATGCAGGTGACCCTGCTGCCGTGTTCGGCTTGATGCAGCATTCAGTCTCTTCCCAACCTTGATTCCAGCCCTGAGCAGTTGTCTTGTAGGAACGTAATTTTGAAGGCAGGTGATACTGGCAAGGCATGTCTACCTAGCCTTAGTAATTAATACCAAGTCTGTTTCCCAATGCTGTCGCTGTTGTGGGGGAACTCTATTGCATTTGTGGTCATTGCTTATCTCATCAGTGCTCCCTGGCTTTGTGGGCTGGAATGCTTGGCACATCTTTCCCAGCTGCAGCTGGTATTTCATGGTGGTTTTTTATCCAATGTGGCAGTAGTTTGTTGCCTAGTGAGATGAACTTGTGAGTTCTCTCTGCGATTTGTCAACTGGAATATCTTCTACTTGCAACGCGACCTTGGTTTTTACCTGAGAAACATGTTTGTTCATGTGTGTTTTCTAACATAAACTGTAAGACATTACTTACCAGCTATGAAAGGTGGTGTAATCCTCATCAACCAGAATGAAAACATCAGCCAGAAGCTTTTGCTGGTGTTTGCAAGGGTATGTCTCTATAAAAAGCTATGGCATAGCTTAGCAGATATGCAGCTAGGATGCACTCGTACCTCTGTCTAGACCTTATACAATACCAAAAACTGATTCCCTACTTGTACCCTGATCCTGAACCTCCTTACGGATCTTGAATTAGACCCAAGGGGCTATTAGATGTTACAGTGCTCCATCAAGACTTACGTGGGACACTGCACCTGTGAGACTCATTGGTCATTCTGAGTCCAGAAAGTGGTGCTGTTGAAGAGAGATTGTTTGCAATGTCTCTCAGGTGAAAAAACTAGGACTAAATGTCCACTGAAGGTAACTCTGCACAGAAAAGTTATTCCTTGCAGCAGGACACAGCTTGGGTCTGATACATTATGAACAGTTCTGTGCTGGATCAGTTCTGATACATTATGAACAGTTCTGTTGCAAGGGATCCATACTGGTGATACAGTGACAGTTCACTTGTAGCAATAGACAGTCTATGGGTGTTTACCTGTGGGCTACAAGTCTCAAAAAAAAAAAAAAAAAAAAAAAAAAAAGGGCCTGGGTGAGAAGAAAGAAAACTCTATAACATTGGAGACAGATCAAACAAGAAGGGGGTGGTACAAGACTGAAGGGGCAGACAGGGAAGCAGGAATAGTTTTTTATCATCTTTTTGATTCCTTAATAGAAAAAGTGTGGTATCTAGTTTGGCACGCTAGCAAAAACCACACAGGCTGTAAGCCAGTTACAAATTCTCAGACATAGGGCTGCCCAAGTAGAATCATTCACACACATACATATGTGTGTATATGTATTCGGGTGGCTACAAAAACTGGAAAAAAAAGCAAGATTTATGGACAGATTTTTGTAGCTGTGTGGGAGATCTGCATGAGGTAATGACTGTTTCTGCAGGGTAACTCTGGAAATGTTTGTGTTCATTCAGCTATTTTCTCACATGCTTTATAAGCAGGTAAGTGTACCCACCTTGCAGTTTGTAGATAGTGGTGTGGTTTTGAATTCCCTTGAACACACCACAAAGACGAGCAATCCATTTTAGCACACAGGTAATGTTTTGCTCCAAGTGCATTTCTTATCACTGCATACTACATGACATTAGAATTATTATTAAAATATCTCTGTTACTTCTCCATCTGATTTAGCAGAGCCTACAAGGGCAGGCAACTGGGAAAGCATCAGATTTTATTGTATGTCTTCATAATGAAAGTAATTTTATAGTGAATAATTAATTTCTTATATAAGATAACAGTAAGTTAAGAGCAAAGAATCAAAGGTACCATGGTCTTGATGTGATACTGCAAATCCTATTGCAGATAACACTGTTGTCTAGAATCAAATAAAGATATCATAAATTCATCAGGAAAAAAAAAATCTGTTTTGGATTATCTCCATTTACCTGAGCTCTTGCATAATTTTGTATTGTGGTAATGATCCGCAGTTCAGAAAATGCTGTTTTCTTCCTTAATAAGGCTTTTTTTTCTGACACCATCAAGTGTTACAGTGGCAGCGTTTGTACATACTTGTTGACTGAAGTGCTCTAAGGGTAACAGTTTTAATAGTAACAATGTTATTGTTAAAGAAGCAAATTAAAAAGTCAATTGAATCTGATTTTATTTACATGTACATCTCCTAACAAACTAGAGGCCCAGCTTTGAAGATGCTTTGAAGAAGAACTTCAAAGAAGTTATTCTGCATTTTGTATTGAGATATGCATGCAAATAAAATCAGATTCTTCTTTCTGAACACCCTATTCAGTTAACATGAGATGGCAAGTTGGTTGTAATGGCTTCCAAGACAGTGATGAAAGCACCTTGTTCTTTAGCATCTATAATTAATCTCAGATGTATTTCACAGATTGGCACCCTGTACTCATGGAAGCATGACATTACAGCA
Source organism: Pezoporus wallicus (assembly GCF_028554395.1). Lineage (NCBI taxonomy): Eukaryota > Metazoa > Chordata > Aves > Psittaciformes > Psittacidae > Pezoporus > Pezoporus wallicus. The sequence continues at coordinate 6,514,732 of NW_026635157.1, forward strand.
TCACATTCCAAAAAAGAATCATAAAATGGTTTGGGTTGGAAGGGACCTTAAACAGCATCTAGTTCCAACCCTCCTGCTGTGGGTAGCGACGCCTTCTTCTAGACCAGGTTGCTCAAAGCCCCATCCAACCTGGCCTTGAACACTTCCAGAGACAGAGCATCTACAGCTTCTCTGGGCAACTTGTTTCAGTGTCTCACCCCCTCACATTAAAGAATTTCTTCCTAATGTCCAATCCAAATTTACCCTCTTTCAGTTTAAAACCATCTCCCCTTGTCTTATCACAGCATGCCCTGGTAAAAAGTCCCTCTCCAGATTTCTTGTAGGTCCCATTTAGGTATGTGAATTTAGGAATGCTGCTGTGAGGTCTCCCCAGAGCTTTCTCTTCTCTAGGCTGAGCAAGCCCATCTCTCAGCTCTCTTCATAGCAGAGGTGTTCCAGCCCTCTGATCATTTTTATAGCCCTCTGCTGGACTCGATCCAACAGGTCCATGTTCCTCTTGTGTTGGGGGCCCCAGCGCTGAACACAGTACTTCAAGTGGGGTCTCACAGGAGCAGAGTAGAAAAGGAGAATCACTTTCCTCAGCCTGGTGGTCACACTCCTTTTGATGTGGCCCAGCATACAATTGGCTCTCTGGGCTGCAGGTGCACACTGCAAAGTTGTGTTGAACTTCTCATCAAGAGCATTGAAGAGCATAGTCTGGGACATACCCGCGCAGATGAAATGAAGCAATTGTTTGTGGTATACAACTAGCAGCATAACAACGTATGTGTGTATCAGCCAGTTAAATGTGCAGAACAATACAGCAAAGTTGAAATCATATATAAAGAAAATTAACACTGGATTAGTATGGATGTAGAACTGTGTGGATTAGGCACATCTGATTCTGCTTTACAGAATAATGACAGATACGCTCTCAGGAAATGTCACTGAAAACATGTCGACATGTATACTTGCATTTTATCTCTGTACATACACGCACTATGATTTGGCTAAGTGAAGGAGAATATATAAATATTTAGACTTCTATATTATCACTAACCAGTTTCCACATTTCTAACATGAATAGTCCATTGAAGTCAATACTATTACATATGAGAGCAAGTAGTTTAAAACCTCTGCCAGTATTATGTGTGTATCCAGTGTCACCTTGCTGAAAAAAAAAAAAAAAATCAGTTCTTGGTTAGCTACCAAAGCATTAAATGTGTGACCTGCTTAGAAACTAAACAAATCTTCTGCCAGAATGTGGATGCTGAATAAGCCATCTCCTTGCATCAGCAGTATGGTGATTTAGTCACCCACAGTGTGGAAGAGAGGATTAAGGAGGGGGAACAGAGGGGACTTGCTGCATCAGTTGGGAAGCAGACTCTTCTCGCTTAGCATGTCAACATGCCTCTGAAGTAGGATGGCTGCTCAAAGCTAGTCCTAGTGAGGAAGTTCTTCCTTAAACAGTTTCTAGTTATATAAAAACATGCTAATATTCTGTATGTGTTCAATAGATATAGAAGCTATTTTACAGTTACGCTTGCCTTCCTGTAAATATATAAATATTTTAAAACCAGTCTTAAGGTAGCAACTGAAATAACATACTTGCTGAGCTGTTTCAATAGTTTGGTGAAGTGCCTACAAAAATTGGTTTATTTTCTTTGCCAGTGTTTACACTTAATGCCAGTGGAAGAAACTACTATTCACATTCTCTCTACGAAAAACCACTGAAGAGTATTGCTAGCACCAAGCAACCCAGGCCTGCCAGGGAAGGTCCAGTAAATAAAGTTCAACTTTTCAAAGCAATTTCAGCCTCACTTCTTCTAGCGTACACAAACATGGGCTTGAGGACGCAATCTCCTGCACAGTCTTCTGATCTTCAGTCATGGCAAAGAACCACAATGGCACAAAATAGGAAGCACATAAAGGCAATTCCTACCACAAAGATCATACAACAGGTGGATATGATAAAAAAGAGGAAAAAAACAAAAAAGCAAACAACTCGACATCCAGGATCTACGTGTTCAACTATGGTTTAAGCACAGCAGCAACTTAATTTTTGTCAAAGGTTCTGCTGGCATCATGAGCAAGGATGAATTTGTAGCTTACAGGAAAGAATTTGTAGGTGAATTCTGTTGATTAATCTTTTGGCTTAAAGGAAAACCAGGCAAACTTACTTAGAATTTTCTTCTTCAGACACAAAGCATCAAACTAACTTGAATATGCTTGTTTCTTTCTTTTTTCTTTTTTTTTTTTTTAAAGGCAAAATCCATATGCAAAATCATAACTCATGGGCCTCATTTGGAAACTTCAAGACAATCCAGCAATTTTTCTAAATGACAAGATTTGTGAGGATCATGCCTGCAAAGGTCTGCAAAGGCAAGCAAGTGGACTTCCTTTATTGACTGTCTGAAGAGCATGAAATATAGCTCTCATAGTTACAGCTATAGAAATAAAGTTATGTTTCAGAAATATATAAATGTATAGTTATATTCTAGAAATATAACTCAGATTTTTATCTTAGTATTGAAATAGGACTGAGTTATTTGAAGTCTACAGTTTTTCTGGTCAGATTCATAGTCGGTCTTGAGTCACATCTTCATGTTTCTTGGGAAATTTAGTTCCCTTCCCCCTCTGATTCTAATTTTTCCAGGATAGAAGATATATTGCTGAGAAGTTCCACTGACTACGTGTCTGTTCTCCCAGACAGACACTGGAAAGCATGTTTGCTATTTCAGACTCTGCTTTGTTAGACATATACAAATGCAGAACTAAAAGCAAACAAAAATCCATTCCCTAAAGAGAATAAATGTACATAGAAATATTTATACAGAAAGCTGTTTCTAAGCAATGCATATGGTAAATGGTATAATAGAGTTTTCTGTTTAATATGATTTTACTCTAGTAACTCTAATTAACAAAGGAAAAGTTAAATATTTGAAGCATTTTCCTTTGGAAGTGCTGAAAAGAAATAGCAATGAGAGGTCTCAGGTCCAAGCAGGACACCTGTGGCTGCAGGTTCTATATTCCTGTAGAATAAAGAGTGCCTGTGTATCAAAATATTTAAGGCTTGAATACATGACAGAATCCAGTGGGGAATCAGTAGCACTGTTTCACTGAAGACAACTCTATGTAGCCTAATAGTTAATGATGGCACAGTACAATAGATATTAGTGAGAAGGGTTCTATTTTAAGGTTTTCTTAAATTGATCTTCATAGAATAACGGGTTTAAATAAGGCATCCGTAACAAAGTATATTTAAAAAAACAGCTACAGGGAAAAGCATGATAAAAAGATACAGACTTCAGTGAAACATAGCTGACTATATGCACCTATAGGTTTTGGTTGTGAATCACAGTAAATCTCAGTATGCTAGAGATTGGAAGGGACCTCAAAAGATCATCTAGTCCAGTCCCCCTGCCGGAGCAGGAACACCTAGATAATGTTACACAGGAATGTGTCCAGGCGGGTTTTGAATGTCTCCAGGGAAGGAGACTCCACAACCTCCCTGGGCAGCCTGTTCCAGTGTGCTGTCACCCTCACTGAGAAGAAGTTTCTTCTCAAGTTTAAGTGGAACCTCTTGTGTTCCAGTTTGTACCCATTACCCCTTGTCCTATCATTGTTTGCCACTGAGTAGAGCCTGGCTCCATCCTCGTGACACTCCCCCTTTATATATTTATAGACACTTATAAGGTCACCCCTCAGTCTCCTCTTCTCCAAACTATAGAGACCCAGCTTCCTCAGTCTTTCCTCATAAGGGAGATGCTCCACTCCCTTAATCATCTTCGTTGCCCTGCGCTGGACTCTCTCCAGCAGCTCCCTGTCCTTGAACTGAGGGGCCCAGAACTGGACACAATATTCCAGATGCAGTCTCACCAGGGCAGAGTAGAGGGGAAGGAGGACCTCTCTCGACCTACTAACCACCCCCTTCTAATACACCCCAGGATGCCATTGGCCTTCTTGGCCACAAGGGCACAGTGTTGGCTCATGGTCATCCTGTCGTCCACTAGGACCCCCAGGTCCCTCTCCCCTACACTGCTCTCTAACAGGTCGTTCCCCAACCTGTACTGGAACCTGGGGTTGTTCCTGCCCAGGTGCAGGACTCTACACTTTCCCTTGTTATATTTCATCAAGTTATTCCCTGCCCAACTCTCCAGCCTGTCCAGGTCTCACTGGATGGCAGCACAGCCTTCTGGCGTGTCAGCCACTCCTCCCAGCTTAGTGTCATCAGCAAACTTGCTGACAGTACACTCGATTCCCTCATCTAAATCATTGATGAATATATTAAATAATACTGGTCCCAGTACTGACCCTTGAGGCACTCCACTAGTTACAGGCCTCCAACTAGACTCCACCCCATAGACTACAACTCTCTGGCTTCTCTCCTTCAGCCAGTTCACAGTCCACCTCACTACCTGATCATCCAGACCACACTTCCTCAATTTAGCTGTGAGGATGCTGTGGGAGACTGTGTCAAATGCTTTGCTGAAGTCAAGGTAGACCACATCCACTGCTCTGCCATCATCCATCCACCATGTTATTTCCTCATAAAAGGCTAAGAGGTTGGTCAAACATGATTTCCCGTTGGTGAAGCCATGTTGACTGCCCCTCATAACCCTCTTATCCTTGATATGCCTTAAGATGGCACCAAGGATAAGGTGTTCCATCACTTTCCCAGGGATGGAGGTGAGGCTGACCGGTCTATAGTTACCTGGGTCCTCCTTCTTGCCCTTTTTGAAGACTGGAGTGACATTTGCTTTCCTCCAGTCCTCAGGCACCTCTCCCGTTTCCCAAGACTTGGTAAAGATGATGGAGAGTGGTCTAGCAATGACTTCCGCCAGTTCCCTCAGCACCCGCGGGTGCATCCCATCTGGACCCATGGATTTATGGATGTCCAGATTGCTCAACTGGTCTCTAACGCATTCCTCATCGACTAAGGCAAACCGCTCCCTTGACCTGACTTCATCTAAGGTCTCAGGGGTACAGGGCTCTTCAGGACTGCCTGCAGCAGAGTACACAGAGACAAAGAAGGCATTCAGTAACTCTGCCATCTCTGTATCTTCTGTCACCAGGGCACCCATCCTGTTCATCAGTGGGCCTACATTGCCTCTGGTGTTAGTTTTATCTGCCATGTATTTGAAAAAGCTCTTTTTGCTGTCCTTGACCCTTCTCGCCAGGTTTAATTCTAAGGAGGCCTTAGTCATCCTAGCTGCCTTCCTACATCCTCTAGCAGCAGCCTTATATTCCTCCCAAGTGGCCAGCCCCTCCTTCCATGACCTGTAAACTCTCCTCTTCCACTTGATGTATTAGTATTGAAAACTTCAGTTGCAACTGTCATGAAATACAACACACAGAAAAAATCAACACATTAAAGAACCAAAGTGGAATCACTGTGAGACTGGTTTTTGGGTTTGGTTGGGTTTTTATTGCGTATGTACAGTCAGGGATTAAATTTGTAAACTTTTGGAAAGATACCATAAGGGAGACTCCTGGAATGGGGCTCAAATATAGTTAGTATTTTCTTTTTTAATTTTAAAATTCTGGAGACCAGTAACGAGTGGTGTCCCTCGGGAATCAGTGTTGGGACCAGTCTTTTTCAACATCTTTGTCAGTGACATGGACAGTGGGATTGAATGCACCCTCAGCAAGTTTGCCAATGACACCAAGCTGTGTGGTTCAGTTGATAGGCTGGAGGGAAGGAATGCCATCCAGAGGGACCTCAACACGCTTGTGAGGTGGGCTGATGCCAACCTCATGAAGTTTAACCATGACAAGTGCAAGGTCCTACACCTGGGTCGGAGCAATCCCAGGCACAGCTACAGGTTGGGCAGAGAAGAGATTCAGAGCAGCCCTGCAGAGAAGGACTTGGGGGTCTTGGTCGATGAGAAAATGAACACGAGCCGGCAGTGTGCACTTGCAGACCAGAAAGCCAACCGTATCCTGGGCTGCATCAAAAGGAGCGTGACCAGCAGGTCAAAGGAGGTGATCCTGCCCCTCTACTCTGCTCTCGTGAGACCTCACTTGGAGTATTGTGTGCCGTTCTGGTGTCCTCAACATAAAAAGGACATGGAGCTGTTGGAACAAGTCCACAGGAGGGCCACAAGGATGATCAGGAGACTGGAGCACCTCCTGTATGAAGACAGGCTGAGGAAGTTGGGGCTGTTCAGCCTGGAGAGGAGAAGGCTGCTGGGGAGGGTCTCTTCATTAGGGATTGTAGTGATAGGACAAGGGGTAATGGGTTAAAACTTAAGCAGGGGAAGTTTAGATTGGATATAAGGAGGAAATTCCTGTGAGGGTGGTGAGGCACTGGAATGGGTTGCCCAGGGAAGCTGTGAATGCTCCATCCCTGTCAGTCTTCAAGGCCGGGCTGGACAGAGCCTTGGGTGAGATGGTTTAATGTGAGGTGTCCCTACCCATGGCAGGGGAGTTGGAACTTGGTGATCTTAAAGTCCTTTCCAACCCTAACTATTCTATGATTCTATAAGGAGGCTATTCCTGAAATAGGAAATAGCCTGAAATTCTTTACACTTTCTTTCACCCTACTTTTAAGAAGCAGTAAACAGAACTTTTTTAGCTATATCTCACTATATTTAAAAGTTGATTCCTATGCTATTAAGTAAAGTGTTTATACATTTTCTTGAACTAGCTAAAAAACTATTTTGCTAGAAATGCTTAAAACTCGGCATGTTCATAGTCCTCTAAGGGACATGTGCTCTGCCAAGTCTGAAAACACTTGGAACAGAAAGGTCTGAGTAAATCTTGCATATTGTGCTACATTTTTTTTTTACTGATTTATGAACAAGAGGCTGATGCTTAGTTTGCACAGTTTGTCTGATCTATGCAGTGAAATAAACACAGCTGCATTTCTTACAGTGATTGCACAATCACATATTTGGTACCCAGAAACCTTTGGGAATATTGAGAGAAGTATGTGCTAAAAATCCTAATTTTCTTTACTTTCTCTAATATCACGTTCAATTTATTTTAAGTTTAATATAAGGTTTTGTTTGTATAAGTAGACATTGTAATAGTAACATTTCTGCAACACCAGTAATTCAGATCATTTATACTGTTTGTAAAGCAGTGGTACTGACACCACATAGGTTGTAAAAATCCGCACGTGCAAGCAATCACAGATATTGCTTTGAGTTTCCCAATTTGGAGGCATATAGATCCTCAACTATTATTCCATGTAGTGTAGACTTTACTACTCAGTGTAATTTCTAGATAGCCATAAAATAGTTTTCCCCTTATTGTCAGACTTCCAAATTATTATTTGGGAATTTGAAAATATTTTATTAGACTTTAATTGCTAGTAATTATTAGCAATATGCCAGTGTCTGAGACTGACTGGGTATATAAACCGAAACACTGAGCTTTGCAGCATGACATTATGCAGAGGAACATAAATGTGGCAGCCAGAGACTTTTTATGATCTACCACAGTGATATAGTCTTCCCAAATTAATGTATTTTAAAATCAGTTTAAAACCAAAATAATTTTTTTCTGGCTCCCTGTAAATACCCAAAGCATGGATAGTATAATAAATACATTTAGGAAATCTTTTATTTATTTTTTTTTTTCAAGCTGAAAGTTTCAAGTAGTATCCAAACAAAATCTCTAAAAAAATTGTTCAGGTGAGTTTAGACAGTGGTGGAGTCTGTTGCAGATTGCTGCGCGCAGTTCCACTATAATTTCACCAGCAACTGGTTCTGTTCATGGTGGAGGTCAGAGTGACAAACCATGCCCCCTTGCAAGGGAGAGAATGGCAGAAATTGTGTTGGTGCATAGATGGTTTATCACATCCTATGTTTTTCTGGTGACCAAAGGCCGTATTTTATTTACCTGCTGTATCAAAATGTATCAAAATTCATCACTGGTGTACTCCAGTATCCATCTGTGGTCATCCACTGAAAAAAAACTAGGGTGGCATATTTTTAGAAACTATTACATATAATTTAAACAAATACTTCACTATAGATGCAGTGACTGGTGCTGGAAAGCTAATACCTAAGGAGAAGCTGCGTTCTGTTTTAGTGACCAGCACAGCCTGCACACTCAGGAAGCAATTTTAAGAGGCTCCTGTCTGTTGGATATGTTGTTTGCCCTGAGTCCTGAGGCATTCATTTGAGAAGATAATCAGCCTTGTTAAAAGAATACAATTTCAAGTCTTGTTTGGCTGAATTGTTTTTCAAACTGCTTTACGTTTTTTTTTGTGATGATATTTAGCTAATGAATCAAAATGTAAACAGTGTAATTACTTCAAAGGAGGCCACATATAATACAATTAGAGAAGACATAAATGTGGTCAGTGTCTTAGATAAATAAAAATCTCATATGGAATTTACAAAAGCTTTCAACACAAACTGTTCTCATTACAGCTAGGGACAGCATTTATGAAATCCCCATATGTTGAGTCTGATTTTTAGCTGATAATTCCTCCAGCCTTTGTTTTTCCAGCTGAATGTTTTCTTTCAAAAATAATGACACCCACATTCCTGTCCTACAATTCCTTGCTGTATACAAACATGTAGCTGTGGAACTGAGTAATAAGGAATAATTTATACATTACTTATGTTAAATTTATATTAAATATAAGGAAGAAATTTTTCATAAGTGTGGTGAAGCTCTGGAACAGGTTGCCCAGAGTTGTGGAAGCCCCACCCCTGCAAGTGTTCAAGGCCAGGCTGGGTGGCGCTTGAAGTGACCTGATTTAGTGAAAGATGTCCCAGCCCACAGCAGGGGCATTGGAACTAGGTGGTCTTCCAAGGTCTCTTATGGCCCAAACCATTCTGTGATTCTGTGCTTCCATGATATTTAGATGGCCAAAGTCCTTGTAAAGTAGAAACATAAACACTTTATCAGTTAGAATAAGAATATATCAGAAGTTTTTTCTGCCACAGAGAAAGTGGAAGCGAGGAATGTACTTTGTTAAAAGACACAGAAATGTTCCAACCAAATGAAGAAAACTAGAATGGCATCTCAAACTCCAAGACTAGTATTATTGATCCATTGAGATAATTTCTCAGCAACTTGGGTTCTATATGGGGAGATGCATCTTGGGATTATTGCCATTTTCCAAGAATTGGAGTCCTAAAAGTGAGTTGTCTCTCAGTTCCACACTGACACAGTGGCAGTCTTCTCTTCACACTGTAGTCCATTGAACACAGCAACTAAAAAGCCTCTGATGATCACTTTGAGCTCTGAGTGGGCTGTAATGTTATAGTCATGCTTTACTAGGCTCTATGATCTCTCACATGTGTTTCTGTTCACAGCCTAAATTTTGCCTCACGGTTCTGCTCCCCTGAGAATGATCCAACATACTGCTGTGTCTTGAAGTGCAGAAAGTACATTTTCTGGTAATTTCTTCACACCACGTCAGCCGCCTCATTTTATACAGAAGAGCTGCAGTAGTTCTACACTGAGGACTTCAGATGCTTGCAGGGCAAGCTACAGCCCATGCATCTGTCAGCAGGAATGGAAGGAAGGAAGCAGGGGTAGAAAAGCTCCTCTTTTAGAGGCAAAAGCTGTTACGCCTGGTTGTTGTGTTGTTGAATCATATCCTTAGGCCATCACAGCTACCACTTCCTCCAGGGGGTCATTCCTACTGCAGTTAGCTTTGATTGTTTCAATGCACCATTGCTAGCTTGGCTTTTATCCACAGACAACTGTGTAAAGGTAGAAAAATGAGAAAGGGTTTGAGAGACTTTAAGCTGGCAGAATGTAGTGTGCTGACTCTTGCATTTCTGTAGATACACAGCTCTGTAGTCTTCAGAGCTCAGGGAGCAGCTAGCAGAAGCACAAACCAGACAGACTCAAGCAGTAAGTTTTAGTTTAATGTTAGGATAAGAAAAGAGAGCAGGGACAGAAAAATCACTGGGACTGGTGCAACAAACCACTAGCCTTTAAGACAGCGCTCAAGAAAATACCAAATTCGTCCACTAGGAAAAGTGTGGATACATCTGCTAAGCACTTTGAATATCAGGGATTAAGGTGTTGGAGTTAGTTACACTGCTGCCTTTGTTTAATGGTAAAGATAACACGGTGAAGAAAATCATCAAAAAAAAAAAAAAGTGCAGAACTAAACAGCCAGGGGAGCTCAGTTCCAGGCTTCAAGCATGTGCATGACCCAGGGATAAGCCAGGCAAGCAGACTGGGGCTGACAGGAGTTTGCAACAATGAATGTCCAGGGAAACAGGACTTTGTAAAGCAACCTGTGTCAAAGGAATGCCTGTCATCATCAGAGAAGTTCTGCTATTAGGTTTAAAAGAATATCCACAAGATTCCATTTCTGGACAAGGAAGGAGTCTTTCGGGCCATACTGCATACTAATTCCAGCACACACACACACAAAAAACCACTTCCTGGCACTGGTAAACTGGAAGAAAAGTGATGTTTAGGAAGTTCTGCTGCATCATCAGGCAAAGGTGATCATGAGGCTAACATACCAGTGTGTACATTTAAAGGAACCCAGCAAAACAGCTACCACTTTTTTTCTGTAGTAATTAATTTGATCATTTGGTAGCACTTATATAAAGCACAAAAAGTAAGCAGTCATGAGGGACACACCACAAAAGAAATTGGCAAAATTCTGGTACCATTTAATCTTGTCAGGAGTTAGATCTACTCCTATTTTCTGCCTATCTTACGCAGGTTTCTTTGAAAAAGGTTTTCTATTGAAGACAGAAATGAAAAGTACAATGATTAGAAGAGCCCAATGGTCCAACAAGACTGGGAACATCCACATACTTCTGGTTAACCAGGAAATTACTCTTTCCTTTCTTTTATTCAATGTCAGAAAACAACCTTCTTTTGCATAATTGCCTCTATTTTAAGCTTACACCAAACTTCTGCAGCTCAACATTGACCTTGCTTTCTAAATTACAAACCAGAGCCCATTAGCGCTGCTCTGGGAGCAATAAAGAAATGCCCTCCTTTATCCCTCCAAGCTGTAGTGGTGTCTATTTCTGTTTTGAAACTTGATTGGGTTTTCCTAGCCTACACAAGCATAGAGCTTGGATCTGTGGGCTAAGCTACAATGGGTGAGCCTGGTGATATCAGCTGACCACATCTAAACTCCCCTCTTGGCACGTACTGACAATTTCAGGAAGAGTTGTTTGATGTTTCATGGTTGGTCACATGGCTTTTGTACTGCTGCTCACCATTTGCTTTCAGAACCCAAACAGATGGCAGAAGCAAGCTGAGGGAAGAACAGCATTCATTCCGCAATAGGTGATGAGTAAGTCCCACAAGATTTGTCTTCTATTTCTTGAAATAGAACATGAAACTTATTAGGTCCTTAATTTGGTAATTTAACTTGAGGCTTTAAATGCTGAAGGAAGAAAGCTGCCATTCAGATGTGATGAATTTTCCAGTGAACTTTGAACTTTCGTTAAAAATGAAATTAATATTAACTTGAAATATTCAGTGAAATTTCTACTGTCCCTTTGCCTGCCTTCCTCCTCTGCATTTTGTTTTCCTAGGCTCTGTTCCTCCTCTCAGAGGATCTCCCACTCCTGGCTGTGGGTATTTGCAGGTGTGCGACCCAGAACTCTGGGTCACTATTCTGCCAGACTTAGCTGCAGGAGTGAAAGTGACTGCTGCCCACCAAACTCACAGACCTCCTTCTCCAGCAGATGCAGCTAAAGCAGACCCTTGCTCCTACCACTGCTATAGCACAATTGCCGCAGACTGAACTGACATGAATGTGCAGGGCCCTGAGCTGCAGGAGTGGCTCACCAAGGGCAATGGGGAGAAGCTCTGGGGCAGCCACCACTGCTGCTCTGTCAGGCACTGTCCCTAGCCCCAGTGCGCCCCTGGGCCTGTGGGCTGGAGCATCCTTGCAGTGCTGACAGGAAAGGAAACATTTTCCAGCCTTAACCGCTTGAAGTGGACAATATGCACAGGTACTGGAGGGGGACAGGGTGCCCCTTTGAAAGTCAGTATTTCCACTGAACTTAGAATTTTTAAACGCTTCCTTTCCAGTATGATGAATACTTTAAATCTTTAACCATATAAGTATTTAAGCTCTGTTTCCCTTCTCATGTCTCTTCCTTTTGCACAGAAGAAACAATCTCTGAGACTGTCCTTTACTGGTTTCAGTTAACTGATGTTCACATTTTGATCACTCAATATCTAAATTTTTTTCACATTTGTTTTCCTTCTGGGTATTCCATGTAGTAACAGCCCATCCCAGAAATACAGGCCCAAGTAAAAGAAATATTGTTCTGCAATAAACATACAGACTTTGAATGTTTCAAGAATGTCAGTGCATTTAAAATTCAGATTTACTTCTTAACTTGGTTTAAATTGGTTATGAGACAATATTTGCACCAGAAATGTTCAAGCTGTCACAGTAATTAATTTCCAGTTTGCAAACACAGGAACCAGTGAAATAGGTAAAGTAGGCTTCACTGGCAGTAGAACTCCACTCACTCACAGTAGCTGAGGCTCTTTGCTATGCTTAGGTGTTACCTAAAGTTTTGATTTCTCATTATTATTCTCCCTGTCCTCAAACCTGGTTTAAATCCTTTTCCCTGCTTACAGATAGGACCATGCAAAAATAATTGCAATACCAGGGTTTGATGTGAATTTTCAGAAAGACTGTTAGATCGGTAATTGTTTCTTTTTAAAACTGCCTATCACTAAAATTCAGAGTAAAAATCTGTAGTTTCCAGTCAAACAAACATGCTCATGGTCTTATACCTGCCTCAGCAGATAACTTGCTGTGGATTCTTTTCAGCTGACACCTGAATGAGTTATTTGCTTGTGCTCTTCCTACTGTGTTTTATATTTAAGTCCACTTCATACTTGGTTTCTGCATCACACTTCTACAGCTTAAACAAAACATACAAAGGTATGCTCCTCTCAATTCAAACATGTCGGTGAGCAGCCCAGAGCTTTTATCAAAAAACTATCCCAAACACATCTAAGAAGTAATGAAGACATTATGTTCCAAAATAAAACCAGAAGAATTCACTATAAGAGAATGACTGCTTTCCATCCTCTGTTAATCAATCCTGACAGCTTCCCTGTTGAAAGACTATTGCTTAGGATTCTTTCTGTGCTTAAATGCCGTTTAGCCTGTTTGCACCCTGTTCTTCTCATCAGGTTCTACAAATACTGCACATATGCACTCGGTGGTACTGTCTGTAACAGAAAATCAGTGGGAGCATTCCAAGTTGCAAAGTTATCCACTGGTAACCTGGTTTGGACTGAGGTCTGAAGAAAGGCAGTTTTGTTCTTTTTTTTTTTTTTTAACTATATTGCATTGCTGGTTCCTTTTCTTACGCCCCAAGGAAAACCTGAAGATGAAAGATTAATGTAGGAGAAGAATTAGTCACTTGCAATTTTTGCATATAAGTATCACCCCTAAATGTGTTTCTTGTAGATCCTAACTCTTGTGTATGCCAGTGAGTCCTTGGTTTGTATTCCACTGTGTGCAGCCTCACTCCCAGACTCCTCTATGCACCAAGGAGTTTCTGGAACACTACTGGTGGAATAGATTTCTTCAGGTATCCCTTAAGCAACCAAGGGTAAAACTACATATGAGAATCACTACAATATTTTGTTATAAATTATGTGTCCCCAGGATGCTAATGAAAGGACACAGTGGGTCTGTCCCTAGATCCTTCCTTCCCCAGCTGATTCTCTTTCCTTCATCACCGAGATTCATCAGCTGCAGCAAGCTACAGGGCAGGAGGGGACTACACAGACACTTTTCCCCAAGGTCCTTTTCCACAAGAAGAGAGGGATTGTGTTCCACTCTTTATCATAGAGCAGGAGCTGTAGCCAGCAGGGCATTGTCCAATTAAAATTAAAGAGCAGCTGCTGACAGTTGCTAGTGGACTAAATTGGTTCTGTGGGGAATAGGTCATTAGAGCAGTCGTCCCGATGAAGAGCTGGCGGTGTCTCGTAGGGGGCTTCTACGGTTTAAACTTGCCTTTGGCCCATACTAGAACTACGCGCTGGGTTAACGCTTGGTGCTGCGACGCTCGATGTCATGCTGCCTGGTTCAGACTTTGCTTTTTCCACCTTAGCGTCGACCTTACTAAAAATTAACCACGAACAACAGCTGGAGCTCCGCTCACACAGCCACCCCTGTTTCCCAGGCGGGCTGCTCTTCCTCCACTGCCTTGAGCAGCACCTCTGGCCAGACCTGCGGCACAGGCGGGGAGGGGGCTGAAGCTTGGGCCGGGGGGGGGGCAACGACGACCTGTGCAGTCTCTTGCTCGGCTTCTCTCTCCGGCCAGGGGGAGGCAGCGGGGCCGGAGGGGGCTGGTGTCCGCCGACGGGCGGCAGGGTCGGCAGGGTGAGGCTCTGGCAGAGGCTCCAGTTCGGGGAGCCACAGGTAGGCGGCGGCCTCTTTTCCCAGGTTCGCGGAGGTTTTTTTTCTCTTCCTCCCTCTCTCCTCCTCAGTTCTCGCTTTCCGGGTTGGGAGTTTGGTGCTCTCAGAAAAGTGCCTGCAACGGTGAGGGGTTCCCCAGGTGGGGCTGCTCTGGGCTTCTCGCTACTTTCTCCTCCCTCTCTCTCTGGCTGGCTTTCCTCCTTTGTGGCCGCATACAGGGCGCTTCAGCCCCCCTTCCCACGCTTCCTCCCGCTCAGTCTCCACTTCGGGGAGAGAAACACGGACTCTTTCCTGTCTCCCGGCCGCAGGGCAGCGCCGCTTTCCCCGCGCCCGCCGAGCGGCCCCGCTCCGCTCCCTCCCTCTCCTCCCGCCTCTCGGGGCCGCTCCCGCCCCCGGGGCCGCTCCCGCACATGGGCGCCGAGCGGGGCTCCGCCGAGGCGGCGGCGGCAGCAGCGGCGGTTCTTGCCCAGCCCCGGAGCGCGTAGCCCGGCCGCCCTCCCGCCCCGATTCATTTGTTGTTGTTCTCCCTCCCTCTTTCTTTTCTCTGCTCTCTCTGAACTTTTGTCACCGCGGCCGCTGCGCGGATGAAGACTTTTCGCGGCGGGGACGCCTAGCTTCTCCCCCCTCCCCGCCGTGCCCTACGCTGCCCGCCTTCCCCCGCCGCGATGCCGTTCCCTCTGCGGACCCTGGAGCCGCTGAAGCTGTGCAGGTTGGAGGAGGCCGGCGGGGATGGCGCGGAGCGGGGCGGCCCGGCGCCGGGGGACCCCGCTGGGGCGGCGGAGGGTGGCGCCGGGCGCCGCCGGGGCGCGGTGCCGCTCTTCGGGGCGCTGGAGCAGGTCAGCTCGTACGCGCTGGTGTCGCTGCTCATGCAGCTCTCCGACCTCTCCCGCTGCGCCGGCGACATCTTCGGCGGGATCCTCAGCGAGGCGGACTCCCTCTGCCACCGCAACGCCCGGCTCCAGCGTCGCCTCGGCGCACTGGAGGCGCTCCTTGCACGCCTCGACCACCGCAAAGTCAAGATCCGTGAGTGAGACCCTTCCCCTTCACCGGGCCGGGTGGCGGGGGGTTCGGCCGGCGTGTGTGCTCGGCGGGCTTTGCGTTATTCATTTATTTATCTTTTTAAGAAAGACAAAAAAGAGGGAAACTTAAGCATCCTCCTTTCGCCCGTTCCTTGTTCAGGTGGTGGTGCCTGGCCCCGCCGAGGCTCCTCCCGAGTCCCCGCCGGCTGCGGCGCGACCTATCCCCCTCTCAGTGACCCCGGCCCCGGGCTTCTTCCCGGCGGCTCCGGCGCTGGCTGTCCCCCGGGCGGGGAGGTACCAGCGTGCGGGGCCGGTGGTGCGGGTGTTTTCCCGATGCCTCTCTCTAGCAGAGCGCTAATCCACGGCGGGGAGGGTGTCTGCGGCGGGGGCAGCCGGCGGTCGGTAGTGCCGGCGCGGGGAGGCTTTAGCCGGGAGATAGCGCGGGGATCCCGAGGCAGGGCTGGGTGGGTTTGTTTGTATGTTTATGCCGGGTTTGCGCTAGACTTCGGCTCAGCTGCGCTTCTGACAGGTCAGCCCACATGCCTGATTAGTTCTTGTATGTGCATGGGAAAACCTCAGTAAATAGAAACCTGGAGGTACTTTGCAGCTAGTTTTATATGTGTGGGCTCCCCCGAACTCCTCCTGTTCGGTGTGCAGAACTGATCTCAAGTTTATATTTTCAACTTCATGCGGAGCACAAGCAGCCAGATACAGATTCAGTTTAGGACTCCTAAGTAGTGGCAGTATGGGGTAATGCTTGTTCAGCTTCTTTCTGAGCCTGTAAAGTGGCCCTCAGAAGCGACTAACTGTACATCTATATAGAGTTATAGGAAGTTTTTTTTCTGAGGTTGGTTCAGCTTTGGAGAAAGGATCCTGTAGAAATGTGCTTCATGGAGTTTCATTACTGCGTGTCCTAGCTCTCTGCAGACCAAGTGAAAGAAGGCTTGCGACATCAGCTTAGCTGTCTCAATGTGCTGGAAACATTCAGGCATCCAAAGAACTATGTTGCAACTTCTGGGACAGCTGTGTAAGGTATAAGCTGATTTTAAATAGGATTGCTGCTCGGAAACCACCAGTAGTGTTCTGTAGTTCATTGCAGAACTATTCCTCATGGAATACTTAAGTGTGTGATTCCTCCAAAAGGGAAAGCCTTCATCACCCTTACCCATGGGCGATTTCTGTACTTTGTAAGCATTAGGCTAAAGTTTTGAGATAACCAGTTTGTAACTGCTTGATAAACTTAAGGAGCTTTTCTTCCTCACCAAGACAGGTTTATCCTCTTCTGCCAATATAGTTGTGGTAGTTTGGCATGGCATGATGCAGTCAGACTTGAAGTGAGAATGTTTTATCACTGAGGATACCGCAGTATGGTGCTGTATTACATTGATGCCCTGATAGAAAGCAGTCTTTATCTCTGTTTTAAACAGGGAGCTAATTGCTACTGTACGCTGATGCAATACATCTAGAGGGAAGAGTAAAATAAGGCTAGTGCTGCACTGTGCAAACCATGAAATTTTACATGTGTCAGACAGTTACTGTATTTGCTCTTGGTCATCGTTTTGCACAAGTTAAATATTTGCTACTTTTTTAATCACAGCTCAGTTCTTTGAGCTAAGCCTCTTATTGCTTTTAATTTGCTGATCTTTGCTCTTGTCATTTCAATTCCCAAAACTGGACGCTGCTCTTACGTTTGGCCTTCTCCATTTGGTTTTAAATTCTTTGGTAAGTGGCATCTCTGCTGTCAAGTTTAATTTTGCTACTTACCAGCTGCATCGCTGCTGCTAATAGTTACTTTCTAAAGATCTTATGTATTAAAGTCAAGGGAAATTAATGATTTTTTTAAAATATTTCTTTAATTGTATGAAATACATCTTTTTTTTTAAAGGAAGAGTTCTTTATTTGCGTATGGGTTGCAAGGAATTGGGAATTGACGTGTAAGCTAAGCATGTTGATGTGAAGTTACGCATAAAGAGATGTCAGTTCTTTCTTATATGCTTTCTGGATATTGTAATCTGGCCAAGAAGGTCAGGTGGGATGATCAGTTGTAGTTAGCATCATGAACGTCTCTCTAATGTAAGCCTCTCTATAATGTAAGCTGTCAAGGCTCATCTGCAAGTTTAACCCTGTTCCTGGCATTAAAGGAAAATATCTGCAAAACAAAGAGAATGGTTTAATAATGCTGGCTTTGTCTGGGGACAGTGACAAGGGGGATTTTTCCTTCCCATTTTCGAAGATACTGAAGCTTCATGGAGAAAGCTCTTTGCTGTTACGGGACTATAAGAACATCAAGGATTGTAAGCAAATTTAGTTGCTTTCCCATTTACTAGATTCTTATTGGTCATAAACCTTTTCTTGTGGGGAAAATATTGGAAGGTACTGTATCACTGGGGTAACATGATGTTGTATCAGATGACATAAGTATTTTGCTCTGGCTTTCAGGATGAGGGGATAGCACAGTGTACACCTGCTTTTCAAATCACGGGTAATTTCTACTTGAATAAATGGCTTTTGTTCTCTTTGTGAGGCCCAGACAATAATCTCTTCTTGGAACTGGAGGTCCCAGGATGACGTTTGTGATCCCAGCATGAGCTTATATGGGAAGGACCAGAAGAGGACTAGTGAACTTCAGATCTGGGTTACAAAAAAATTCTTGGAAAGTAGCTGCAGAATGGCATCCAGTATAAGCTATGCTACATATGTCCCTGGTGTTTGGGAAAATACAAACTTTGAAATTGTGAGGGGTTTTTATTTGTGTACTATCATCATTCTGTTGCAAAGTAATGTTTCCACATAGTATCCTTCAGATAACAGGGGTCCGTTAGTGTTTGTTCCTTGCTGAGCAGGGGTAGGGGTGTGAGGGAGGGAAAGCAGGCAGAACAAAGCTCTTTGTCTTCAGTTAGTCATTCTTCACAGTCATGGACTATGCTTGCTTGTCTGGCTGTATGCTCTATCCTTGTGTGTGTGTAGGATCCATATGCTCCCAGATACACATATTGGGTTATTCATAGGTGAATGTGTCTTGACTGATCTCTGCTGTTTCTCTTGTGTTATATCCTCTTTGGTATCCTGCAGCAAATGCATTAGTCCGAGTACATCCATTTGTTGCACATTTGAAAGAACTTTCTGATGTAGCAAACTGGTTAATGATGTGCTGCGTTGCACTAGGTGCTATGTCTTTGAAACCCATACTAGGGGAAACTTCCTCATCTCTGAAGACTGGCTGGACTTCTGCCATGCCCTTCGACTAGGAGGCCTGCTTTTCAAGGGTCTTGTATTAGTGTGCTACATGCACCTCGTGAAGTTTAATTTCATGTCAGCTTCAGGATATTGAAGGTAGCTCTCAGCCCTGTGATCTTAGCAACAGTTGGTTTTTTGAAGGCTCGGTGCTGATGTTGAGGTTCACTGAAATGGTTCGGCACTCTCTGGTTTGGTTTGGCTGTCTTAAACTTTCCATTTAGGGTGGTGGCGAAGTTTCTCTTATGTCCTTTCTCTTACGTCCCCCAAATGAGAAACTTGTACCTGACTCTATTTCAATACAAGGGTATTTTTAAGGCCATTTAGTAAAACGCTTTCCCAACATGTATTTGGGCTTTGCATGACAAGCAGGGTGTTGTGCCATAAGAAGAGACATGAAAATATGATGAGACACGTTCCTGTGGGGTCGGTGACTGGTTTACAACTCATGGTGGAGGGAGGCACTAATGGCTCATGGCGGTTTATAATATTCAAGTGTAGCTCATAGTACTTGTGACCTTAGTTTAACTGCACTAGCCGTGTCTAGAGAATTAATGAGTTCAGTGCTTTTATTTAAACAGTCTTTCATCAGGTTTTCATTAAGCTTATGTGCATTTCTGTTTTGTGTGGTGTTTTGTTATATGTTTCCAGCATCCAGCTGCTGTAATATGTTTTACACCATGGAACTTGCCTAACAGCTTTTCATCTTGCACCTTCTAGCAGTGTGCATCTGTATCTGTGATCTAGCATTAGGTGATGTAGTTTTCATCACTTTCAGCCCTCTAACGTCAGGGTGAGTGAGGACAAGTGCAGCTTTGAAGTGATCACAGCTCATCAAAAGGCATATATGGTGGCAGCAAAGAAATGTTGCGTGAATTACAAGGCCAGCTCTTGGGAAGCACTGTGAGGTTTTAAACAGTCATTGTTTTCAATAGCGCATGAAGAAGGACATTTTTTCTATTAATGTCTTCTCCCATCTGCAGATTCTTATGCAAAATGTAATATTGCTGTTCTTCCCTGTGGATCCTGGTGGTTTGTCAGACTAGAAGCCTGTCCCTTCTTTTTCTAGGCTATTTATTTTTAGTCCTTCTGAAGAGATGTTTGGAGAGAAATGCTGGGAGGTTAACCTAATGACAACTTATGGTTCAGTTTCTCCAGTAGTAGGATGGGGTTTGGCCAGTTGTACCTCCTATCCTAACAAGAAGAAACTGATTCTGTGGGAGAGAGGAAATGCTACCTCCTAATTAGCGTTGTTGTTGTTGTTTAAAATCCTTCGGTGTTTGGTTTTAAAGGCACAGCATAATCATTTGATGTCCATGCAGAACATATATACATATGCATGTATTCCCCTCCCCCCCCCAAGTTTAAGTACATTAATGCAAGAGAGCTGGGGGATGGGAAGTATGGCTTTCTATTTGTCTGCATGATGGAAGGACAATCCAGTTTACACTTCATCTCCTGCTATTTTGTTTAGTAAGTGTTTTCCACTCTTTGTGTGCAAGGCAGTACTGGAGCACATTTCCTGCTTCAGCCGAACAGGAAGCTTTATTCAGCTTATTCCTAGGGAAACCCCTCCTCCATCCCTGGCCACCAAAAATGAGCATTTTACAAGACAGTATCAGCAGTAGGCAGGAGATGAATGGGTTGGCTGACTTGCTGGGCTTTCAGTAGCTTCTGGTGTAAGGATAGAGTGTACAATATATTTGTCATCTTGTAATAACAAGAAGAAACCTTCCTTAGAAAAAAGTTTAGGCAAAAAAAAGGCCCAAAACCCAAACAAAACACACAGCCCCCAACAGAAAGAAAACAAACCCTCAAAAACCCCCAAAACACACCACAACCAAAAACCCCAAACCAACCACCAAAACCGTGGTGTGCTGTTGAGGAAGCTTTGGTGAGAAAGGACTGACTTTTAGGTGAACAATTCTGTTCTAGCCCTATTTGGGAGCTATAATTTAGCTATGATATCCTGCAGATGCTTGAGGTGGCTGTGTGCTATGATACTTCTCTCTGTTGCTGTGTGTTGTGAAGATTCAGCAGCAAAGTTCAAACCCTGTTAAACAGTTCATTGCCAAGTTCCCCTTGGATTAAAAGAAGAAGAAATTTTCTCTGTTACCCTGTTGTAGTTACTCAGGTTGCCATTCAGAAGCGATATAACTCTTGTTTTATTTAGCTGGTGCAAGACTAATTATCTGTGGGGATTCAACCTGGTCCAAAGGAGATTTCATTTGAAATAAGCAGGAAGAAAGTCCGAGTTAGGAAAAGATTTCCCATGGGGACGGTGGGCCAAGTCGCTGTCCCGCTGCGTGGCAGAGCTCCAGCTGAATTCAGTGTGGTGAGGGTTTAGCTTGCCGTTTTGAAAACAGTTGACACTCTTTGGCTGAAATGTAGGGCTGCTTTGTACGTTTCTCAGAACCCATTATATACCACCTATGAACGTTTGTTTCTATAGATCTTATGACTGGCTTGATCCTTGAGGAGAAGGGTGTTTAGGAGAGGTAGTTAATGAATTAAGCTTGCTTGTATTTAGTTGTTTTTAATTAGGATCTATTTTGAAGGTTCCTAGATATTTTTGGGTACAGTGTCCAAAAGGAAGAGAAACTTCTGAGGTATTGGCACAGTCTCAGTTTGGCTGTGTGCAAGCTAGTAATCTTGGTCTTGTGGGCTTTTCTCCTAAGCTGCTAATCTGAAGCTCCTGTAGAAGAGGCATTTTTTGGGTGAACCTATTCACAAACATAAAACAACACAGTGGAAAGCCACTGAAATGCCTCAAAACCTCTGTACTGGAATTTAAACAAGCCTCTCATCAGTGGAGAGTCAGATGAGGCTTTTCAGGGGGATGGGGAGCAGATCATCCCAGACATCTTAGTGATTCCTGCACCTTCTGCTTTTAGTGCTGGCTGCCATCAGCCACACGATAATGTTGCTGAGGCCAGATTCACTGCGGTCATTTCTGATCTTTTTCTGTATTTCTGGGTGAAGGAGAGGCAATTCTCCTTTCCTCGTCTTTCTTCCCCCCACCTCCTGCACGTCCAAATAAATGATACCATAAATGAGGGGATGTGCTTTGGTTCCTGTTAGCAGGAGCATTAGTGTAGCACAAACAGAAAGGGAGATTGAGAAATAGAAGGAATTCAAAAATGCACATCGAAGACTTGGCAATTATGCAAAGTGCCAGTTTCTTTTGTAGTCATAAACTAGCTATCAGCAGGAAAGATCAAAGCTGTCCACCCTAACAGTTAACAAGATCAATTAAGCATGGTAATTAAATGTTGTTCTCAGCTGTAGGTTGGACAGGAAACCAGCTGGTTGGATGGCAGTCTCCAGAGAGCCTGGATGACATGCCACTTGAGACTAGGAAAAATACCTTTCTGCCTGTGGGTGAAGCACAGATTAATGTGGGTGGACTTTGCAAGTTGTTTGTATTTATATCATACTGTGTTTTAGTTGGGCAGGGCTGCTTCTGGCTTCGGGCTGTCATGGGTTTTTACTTTGTCATTTGTGAATTATGGCGTGTTAAGTCAGGTTGTTTTTATTTATTTATTTATTGGCCTCTTGTCCTTTAATCAGCATTGTGCATATGAGATTTTGTTGCTCTTTGAGAACTATGAGTCGTTAGAATATGAATGTTTAAGGTCCTCCTGAATGTGGCTGGACTTTAACGTCACTGTGCAGTGTGGAGGCAGGGCAGTTACACCTGCAAAGAGAGACAGTGCCGAGTAATTGCTTTGCCATGGCTCTGCTTGGCAATTTCCCTGTTGGAGCCACTGGTCTGCACACTCTTTAGGTTAAGGCCTGATTGTTACTATTTTTTTTTCTCCCTTCCTCCTCTCTTGCCTCTTCTCTTCCTCCTTTTCTTCAGAAGTTCAGGCTCCCCACCCTAGGTGTACTCTGAGCTGTCTCTCCATGTCCAGTCCAGCCTCCTCTGAGGTGTGACAGTTTCAGTGCCTGCACCTCGCCAGCTGTGTTCTGCCTGATAAAACTGATCTTGGGCATCTCCCCTTCCTCAAATGCAACACCCTCTGCATGCCTGGTAGTTGGTAGGATTTTGGAGAAAGGAGGTGTGAGGCGAATGGGAGGAAGAGAAAAGAAAGGGTGAAATTTGATGGAGCTTCTGGCTTTCTCATGACACTCCCCTTCTCATGGCACCCCCCTTCTCACTCCTCCATGTCAGCGTTAGCCCCAGTGTAAGGCCTTCCTGGCTGGGGTTGTAGGACAGTGGATAACCCCTAGTAATCCTGTCCAAGTATGTCCCTTTGTTCATTTTTAATGCTTCCCTTCCAAACACAGAGATGTCTACTGCTCTGCTTTCAGAGTATAAATTGAGAGTAAAACTATTTACACCATTACAGTAGTGGAAGCAAGAGTATCTAGTTATTACTTGACAAAAAAACCCAAACAAAAACAACAAACTCAAAGATACTCACTTCAGTGTATATTTGTGTCTGAGTTCTTACAACTTTTGAACTGAAAGGACACCTTAATGTTTCAGTAGGTTGTATATCCCTAATCTACACGTGAGCAAGCAGCTCTGTTTTAATCTGAACTTTAACATCTTGACAATCAGTAGATCTGTTAAGTTAGTTGATTGGATATTCCTTTAACTGGAATCAGGCTGTAGTCTAAGCAAATTTTGATGAAGATCATATTTTTTATTTTTAATTAAGCTGCTGTGTTTCAGAGATTAGGACTATACCAGACGTCTCCTGAAACAAATTGCAAAATTGATGCTATTTGAAGAGTTAGACCACTTAATTTTTCTATTAGCAATACATACTGATGTAAATCATAGTGGAAAAACGATAGAGATTTCAAGTGTATTGCTCTGGGTGACAGTGGCGGTTCTTTATTTTATTATTTTATTTTCCTGGCGGTATGTCCAAGTGGAATGCATGTCCTTGCTGCTCCCAGTTTTTTTCCTTTTTAGTGTCAAAATGCTGCCTAAGGAACAGCCTTCATCAGCTTTTAAGCGGTGGGATAAATATTGCTGCTCACTTGCTTACATATATTCTTTTGTGTTTGGTTGTTATTTGGGTCAGCTTTCTCAACAGCTTGGGTTTGAGTAAGAAAGCAAGCTCAGTCTTTCTCTTGGCAAACAGACATCTGTCTTCTGTTTTCTACTGTGGAGAGTTTTGGCTTTTGGCAACAGATGGAGTTTGCTTATGGGAGGCTCAGCAGGACCTAAGAGGAGTGCTTTGTGGGTTATCTCGACTGGCACCTTTTGTTCCTGTCGTATGGGAGGAAGGAGGTCCCAAGTGAGTGGTGTTGGCTTTCCCTTCCTATTCAATATCTAGTTGACGATGAGTAACCGAATATGTTTGAGTGGCTTGAAAAACCAAGTCATGTTGGCAAATGTGGTATCTCTGACTGTTAAAAAGAAAAACTCAAAATGTTGTTAGCCACATTGTTCTTAGAAGTGCTTAAAACATTCTGAATTAGAGAAAAGAAGCCAGCTACCAGGAAATGGGAACAAGCTCTTACAAAACCTATCTAAACCATTCCCTTTTTTGTTAGCTCTGGTCCTTGATTTCAAGCAAAACTTGACTGATTACACAGCAAGGTTCTCCTCTCCCTCCCCCTCCTTTCTGGACATGAAGCAAATAAAATCCTTTTTTCTCAAATTTTGAATGTTTTTTTCCTCCCTCCAACATATACACTACACACCAGAAGGCCAGGAATCCCAAGATTTCTGGAAGTAATCACTCTTAAGATTGAGATATATGCTAATGTGTTTATGAGCAATAATGCAATGAAGTATATGTTTATAGTCTCCTTTATACTATTCTGATTTGGAGTGTTGCAAAGATGGAGGCCCTGTTTTGTGAGCTTGAATGCTTAGAATATGAGAAAGAACTTGGCAAGTTTGGTTTATGTGCGTTACGAGGGAGAAAGAATGAAAATACCGTCATGTTTGTAATATGCCTCAGTGTGTTTAGATGCAGTTTTCTAGAACTTGTTCATTAAACCATTTTCTTGCTCTATTAAAATTAAGGTAGATAGTTACTTTGTGGCTCCTCCTGCTAATTTTTTTCGTTTAATAGCATGTGTATGCAATAGAGTATCAGGAGTGTTGTAAGATAGCAGCATACTTATCACCAAAAGTCAGTTTGCATGGCTGAATGGGTGCTGTAGGGAACGGGTAGGGTAGGAAATAGAAGGGTGACAATGGGGGAAGATACCATTTGTGTTCAGGAGCTTGATGGAAGGCAAGATACAGGAAGCTGGAATAACAGCTGATCTCCCCGGAGCCAACACCCTTCCCCGTATCTCTGGCTGCTACCCTTGCAGTGGGGAGCATGTGCCATCCTGTTGGGCAGGCTGGGACGGCTGGAGCCCCATGGGGAGCAGTCCTGCAGGGAATGGGGCCCTGACCCTCTTAGGCTGCAGCTGGGCTCAGCCCCAGTTGTGCAACATGTGCCAAAGTGTCTGCCTCTGCACTTGCTGAAATCCCGGGTAACATTGTGTAGGGTTCACCTTGTCCTGGAGAGGCAAAGCATGATCTTAACAAGGGTGATTTAAATGTAAACAGATTATTGCATCTGATTTTGAAATTATAGTTGCAGTTGTAATTATGTAATAATTATAAAATGTATGGAATTGTAATCTGTAATCATGATCTTTACCTTCAGGAAAGGCAGGGAGGCTGGAGAAAGGGAGTGAGTGTGAGCCAGTTCTCTTTGCCCTGCCTGGTCTTGGTGGCTGGTGGTAGGATGGGGCTGCCCTTCAGTGAGAAGTCATGGAGAGGAGGGAGGCTGTGCATGCTTATCCTGAAGGAAGGTGAAACTGCAGTCTTGGCCTACGTGCAATTGCAAATTTCCTTAAAACATTAGAAAGCACTTAGCACAGCCACAGTACCGATTTAACTGTGAGCATAAGGCTTTTTTGCCTGAGAGAGTCTAGTCTTAACACATACAAGTCAAGCTAGAAGATGGCAATTTAGTTAAGTGTAGTTTGAAAAGGTCTGTTTTGAAGAACCCAAAGTTTCACAATAGTTATGGGCCTTCTTGAGGTCTGCAAGAAGAACAGGTAATTAGAAATCCATGGAGTGTTTGCCTGGGGCGAAGAATACCACAAAAGCATAGAGCTCTTGGTACTTTTTAGATTGTCATGTTACAAGAGCCTCTGTTTGCTCTGTATCTGCTACAGAGACATTGTGTCTACTTGATGGTAATGAAGACCAAAACCATCTGCACTCTTTATTATCTTGCCTGCTCCCACTCGTTGCTGAGCTTGGCTTGAATTCTGTAATTTGTGATGTCCCCTCTGAAGAGTGTGGTATGTAGCCTGGGAGGGAGTGCTCTGCAAGGCGTGTTGTTTTGACCCTGTTGCTCTAACAGAGCCTGTTTTCCTCTCCCACCCCTTTTCCCAACACACAAAATACAGTAGCTTTTTCCTTATGAGCCATTTTGTTCTGTTAATAACCCTGCTGACAAATTGTGAAACTTGCTGCAGTCTGGAAATAGCTACAGCTTGTAAATGGTAGGATGAAGAGTAGGTAATTTAGCGTTGTATATAGAGGTAACGTGCTGCAGGTTAGCACATTAAATATTTAAATGATTTAAATGCATTGTGTAGCGCAATTGGTAGAAAAGTGAATTAGGTAATGACAGACAAAAGCCTGTCTTCATTTGAGCTCCTGTCAGCTTGGCATGTTTGTGCTTCATTGGCTTTATCACTGGTTATGTCTATGCACATATGGTATTTCTAAGCTATTTTATAAGCCACTAATAACTTAGATTATTATTAGTGGCTTATACAGATAAAATATGAATAAACTTAATCCTGAAGACAAATGAAGGTGTGGGTAAATTTCTAGTATAAGTTTGAGCTTACCAGGGAGAACCCCAGAATATCTCAGCATTTCAGAGAAATAACAAATTGGAAAAATCACTGCCTGACAAAAGTTGAATAGCAGCCTTTGGTATGAACTCTGTAGGAAAACACTGAAGTGACCATAGTCTTTCTCATCACTCAGCCTGAAAGCCCTGTCTGATCTCTGAACACTAGAGCACAGTCTCCACTTGCAGGGTGTTGTAAAAGGTGCTTGAACTGTGTGCTGTTTACCGCAGTACCTTTTCTTATTTCTTCACACACACGCACATGCACCCCCTTGGTGGCTGTTGTTGAAGCTGTGACTGCATGAGTTGGAATGGAATGAAAATTTTCAAGGAACAGTTCTCAGCACTGCTTGAGCAGTCACCAGAGATGACGCTTTGGAACTGAAAAGCTAAAAGTTCTTTGTGGTCATTTAAATCACAGAATCCCAGGTGTGGGATAGCACCTCTGGAGATCACAGAACAGTTTGTGTTGGAAGGGACCTATAAAAGTAATTTAGTTCACTAGACAAGGTTGCTCAAAGCCCTGTCCAGCCTGATCTTGAACACTTTCAGGGATGGCACATCCATCACCTCTCTGGGCAACCTGTGCCAGGGTTTCACCACCCTCACTGTGAAAAATGTCTTCCTTATATGTAGTCTAAATCTACTCTCTTTTAGTTTAAAACCATTACCCTTGTCCTGTCTTATCAGAGCAACAGGCCCTGATAAGAAGTTTGTCCCCACCTTTCTTATAAGAACCATTGAAGTATTGAAAGGCTGCTATAAGCAGCCAAGACGGGCAACCTAATTGAGAGAACTGGGGTACTCTGTGGCCGTAGGTAAATGTCTTAGCACATTTATCTGAAAAAGAATGGTTAAGGGAGGGTGTTAGTTAAGTAACAAAATTACCTAGTTAACAAGCAGCCAAAAATAACATTTTTAAAGATTATAGTTAAAAAAAAATAAAAATTTAAATTTAAAATTTAAAAATTACGTAATCAAAATTATATAATTATTGACTGGAGGACTTAGTACCTCTGCAGTGCTTCCTTGGAAGAGCTTTAATACTCTCCATGAAATACCTGCTGCTTCTCCTGAAAGTCAGGGTAGTAAACCTGATCTCAGATGGCAACCACCTCCAGTGGTGATAGTGGAAACTGTTTCCAGTGTCTCACCTTACAGATACGGTCGACAGTGTCCCTTAGAGAGTGAAAAGCGCTTGGTGTTCACAGGAGGAGTCCTGAACAACCGTGCTGCATGCTTAAGAATTTCAGCAGCGGCTTCTTTTTGAAACCCTGACAAAGATTCCTGGCTGGGTTTTTGGAAGCTGCCTAGGATTTAGGTTACATTAATACAATGCTGCCCCCCCCCCCCCCCCCCCCCTTTTTTTTTTTGTGCTTGCTGATGGGAGCTTTATAAAGGAGCTGGAAAAGATACCGTGTAGTTCTGTTCCTCATCTTGCTTGAGGCAAGCGAGTGCACGCCAATGAGAATTATAAGAAACACTTTTTTTCATCATCCACAGCAGTAGCCGATCAAATAAAGTAGTTCTTGGTGTCCTGAGTTGCTGCTAATTAAACACATTTCCTATCCTTCCCCTAAGTAAGCACTGCTTTAGGCTAACTTAATTGCCAGGACTTGGTATGTGTGATGGTGCTTTAAAAGAAACTTGTAATTTAAAGGCCAAATAAAAGCTATTGGAGAGAAATAACTTCTTTTGTTTTTGTTAGACTGCAGGATTATCTGGTATTTTACATAACCTATTACACACATGGACAGCAAACTATTATTATACATGCATTTTTTTTCCAGTGAAAGTTCATAAACTCTTGTTAAAATGTCCAAATTCACATGGAGGAAGCCAAAATGGCATTTGATAAAGCTATGTTTGAAGCTCTTGGCAGGACATTTCCCATACGAAAGATGTTATGCGTAAGGTCTTGGAAGAAAGTTTAAAGAAGTTTTGAGATGACATTCTAAAGACTACCAGATTATCCTAAAATGAAGACATTTAAATACTAGATCACAGTTTTGTGTCAGAGTTCTCTTGTCTTACACCAGCATTGTACTGTACATGTAAATTGATTATTGTTTGTTTTTTGTTACGGCACCTCTGGGAAATATCCACTGGATAAGCTGTAATCTCAGGTATTTGGCACCTCTGTGCTTGCAGCTGTGGAACTTCGCAAAAATGGGGCTCACTGAAAAGTCTGGCCTTAACTATTTGAGCATAATGAGTGATTATTTTTTCTTTTCCCCTATTGTGTTTCTAAGGAGCATAGTTACAGCCTGTGGAATACATCCTGTTTTCTCTGCTGCAATGAAACCCTTGCTTTTCATTTGGAATACCTACTATTTTCCTTCTTTGTTAAGGCTGCCCACATCTGACCTAGGACTTTGTAACGCCAAAGGCTAAGAGATGTGTTCTTTTGTTTTTGTAACAGAGAGGAAAAGGTTGTTCTTTTTTAAACCAGTTGTTTTCCCTGGGGTGTTTTCAATCAAACTGTGTGTGTCAAAAAAAACCAGGCCCCAAACTAACACCCCCTCTCCCTCCCCCCCCCCCCCAAAAAAAAATGAACGAAACCAACCAAAGCAACCAGTCAACCAACAAAAAACAACTAAACAACAAAAAAGCCCCACCAGGTGAAAACAACTGATTGACTTTGCCCAGTCTGTAAGAGAATCAAAGTAGTAAAGGCATTGTGTCCTAGATGCATATGTTCTGATTTTGTTTTTCTAATCTGTATCATTAGTAGTGTAGACTAAGAACCGCATCCACAGTCATTTTTAAGTGGATTATTTACCTTGATACACATTTTTATATAAGTAGATTGTGTAGCAAAAATTTCTTTTTCGCTATTCCTTGCTTGTGTGTAAGGTCAAAAACACACGGAGGGGTGCAAGTCTGGGTTAATTTAGGATTTGCATTTTCCAACATCAGTTTTGACGTTGAGTTGCTAAGTATGAACTTGGAACAAAAGAGCTTTATAGGAGTGGTTAGTGGATGGGTTGTAATATTGAAGTTTCCCTCCCCCATGCTCACATCCTCAGAGCTCAGTCTATCCTTAGACCAAAGTGCTGTCTTTGTAGGGAGGAGCCTGCTTGCTTCAGGAGTTAAAAATGCTGAGGTTGGCACTTTGGGAGTATGTTTACAATAGTGAAGATGTAGGAGAGAAAGAAAAAGTGAAAAGTGTGTAGGAAAGTTTTGGGATTCTTCTATTTTATCTATTTTACCTATTTCTTAGGAAATGCTATTATATTCCTTTGTGACATTATATCATTATAACATTTAATATTATATCCCTCTGTAAACAGCTTGCTTCTGTGTTTGAGGTACTTTTTTTTTTTAACAATTTATTTTTTTTGCAAAAAAAAAATAAAATCTTCTGAACCCTATTCCCCTCCGGCTTTTTCCTGCATTTATTTCAGTAGCTCTGGCTGTCACGGGTTTGTGTTCTGGAAAAACTACTGAGATTACCCCTCATTGTTTTTCACTGGAATGCCTTAAAAATAGACAGGGGGTTGTTCTGGGAGGAGAGGAAATTGCCCGCAGTGGAAGTAGCAGCCTGAACAGTGGTGGTATATCCAAGAGTGCTCTGGAAGCTGGCTTTGGCAATAATGAAATTTGAAAACAGAGATCCTCCTAATTAAGGCTTGCCCTTTTGTTTTTAATCAGGCTTTATTAATACTCAGTAGTGAGTAGGATGTAAGAGCAGGACCTCTGTAAAACATTATTGGGGCAAGCTGTGCCATGTGGGCACTGTGGCTCCCCATGGGGAGCTGTGGGTGAAATCCCCTGAGTAGTACTGATGCTTAGAGTGCTGATGGTTGTCAGCACCACCATAAGACTTCTAATGATGACCAGCACCCTTGTACTGTAAGCTTGCAAGATCTCCTCTAGTATCATAGTTGGTGATCTTCCTCTGCAAGTCTTGAGAGACAGACCTTGGTTTTGGAAACTGGAAATACCCTATTTATGGATGCAGAAGAATGGACTAATGCACAGAGAACTGAGAAGCCTCTGTATGAAAATACCATAACCAACATAAAAAAGTAGATCAGAAATCCTTAAATGGAAGAGCAACATCCCATCTTTAAAGGCTGATGTTTCAAAGTGAACCACAGGATAGATGTGGCCATTGTGATGTGGCCATAGCTATGGCTAGAAGACATTCTCACTTACAGACATCAAAAGAGCTTTGAGGGTGATAGAATTCCCATTTTACAGCCAAATAGAGAAAATTCAAAATGGTCAAGTGGCATGTCCAAGTAAGCTAGTATCAGAGTCTGCACGTCAATCCTGGTGAAGTAAGATGTCCCAATGGATTAAGCTGCTCTCCAGTTTGTAGGCTGCATAAGCTTGATCTGTCTAGAACTGGCTTGCCTTCTGAACTTCACTTTGATCAGTTTGGCTTTGATGAATAGGGCATCAGTGGCAAAACCTACCCACCAGATCTGAGGAGGAAGGGCGTAGGAGTGCCTGGTATTTTGCAGACTTGGGCTGATTTGTGATGATTAAGATGACTTTAATGATAAAGGAAAATAATTACATTATAACCTGTAACATTCTATAGATGTTTAAATTCAAAGCACTGTGGTTTTTTTTCCCCAAGATTGTATGACATTACTATTTTTATTACTATAAGATTTCATTTTGTTACAATACGAAATTCACTACAGAAGTACCTTCTCTAATGATCAATATCGGAACGGTCCAAAGGTGTCTTGGTTTTCCTGCTCAGCTTTGTGCGAGGCCAGAGGTGTTCCCTGCAACACCGTGTTTCATTCCTGCTCTTTCAAACCCATTTTGTACTGGCTGCCTTCTCTCTGGTCTGCTGTTTAACGCCTGGGATGAAATCTTTCCTTCTGCTTCAACAATCCTGAAAAGCCTTCTTCAAAAACCCTCACTATGGTTAATTCTAACAACCCCTTGCAAACAAATCGAAGAATGGTTTTACCGCTTAGATTGGTAAAGGATGATAACGTACATACACATACTGAAATCACTTCATGAAGTATGCCTGAGGAAAGGGTCAAATGCTTTTTGACTTCGGTTCAGTAAATTTCAGAGATGATGTATGTGTATGTGATATCCCCAGTGATTAATTGCTCTCAAATATTTATCCCAGCTGAGTTATGTAATATGAATCTCTGAAGGATTCTCAATAAAAAGTTTATGAATGGTAGATGTAAACATCTGCAGTGGCTTTTGAAATCTTAGATGTGAAAAGTGCTAATGGGAAAAATGCCTTACATAGCTCCCAAGGTAAAGATGGGATCTAGAATTTTTAAGGCCTTGTGTTTAACTCCCACTGACTTAAAATTTTGAGGCTTTGCTATAAATTGTTCCGTATGCTTCTGGCAGAACAAAAGTTGAGTGTATTCAAAGAAATTACATTGAGGCGGGGAAGTGAAAAGTACAAAGTGGAAAGGTATGTACCTAATTCCAACTGCTGCATGCGAAAAACTGCTATAATACGCTGGAGATTCTATGATAGGGTGCTATTTCTGAGTACCTCAAAAAGGATATTTTTTTTGGCAGCAGGATGAGTAACGGTTTTCCTCGGTTACATGGAGTCCTAAATTTTTCAGAGTGCTTTTGCTGGCAACCTAGAAATTGGGAATGAACCAATGCTGAGATGAGCGTGTAGAAGTTTTTGGTATGTATATATAAAACTAAATTTCAAGGTTCACAGTACTGGTGCTAATACATGAGGATCACAAAGTTAATGGTTTTCTATGGGTTTGGTTGAAAATGGAGTTGAGGCAGTTAGAGGAATGGAGGAGGGGGGTGCTCCTCTTGTGCTGGAGTGCTGAGATCAGCATTCACTTGGGTGCCCTGGCCTGCTGCATCTAGGGGATGGGTACAATGAACAATTCCTCTGCTTAGGTGTAAAGGAAATGTAGTAAAACATTTGTTGTGGTGAAGGAAAGCATACCTGAAGACATGAAAGTGTGAGATCTCCAATCCAGATAGGCAGACAGCCTGTGCTTATCTTGTCTGCATTGCTTACAATCACTACTAGCTAAAACCATGATGAAGCTGCTGACACACTTGCGTTTCTCCAGATGATGGGCACAACCATGCTTATGTTCCCTTGTGCTGGGCTTTGTCTGCCACTCATCGATCAACTTCTTGAATGGTATCATGCCAACTGTGTTTTCGGTCCCGTTTACATGGCAGTGGTGGCTTACAGGTCCTAACTGCCTGCGCCCAGCTGCAGCAGGGGAAGCTT
Organism: Pezoporus wallicus; assembly: GCF_028554395.1. Taxonomy (NCBI): domain Eukaryota; kingdom Metazoa; phylum Chordata; class Aves; order Psittaciformes; family Psittacidae; genus Pezoporus; species Pezoporus wallicus. The sequence goes on from NW_026635157.1 coordinate 6,547,366, forward strand.
AGCACATGCAGGCTGTGTTGGTGGCAGCTCCATGCGAGCTCACGGCAGCCTCCTTTGCTCTGTCTTCCCACAAGAAATGTCAGTTCAGAGAGACTCATCCAGTACCTTACTTGTGGGACCATTCCTGCTTTGGTTACAGGCTCTTTTCTTCTGGGATGCTGGGACGATCTTGGCAGGGGTACAAATAAAAATGAAATCAGACTGAACTTGTTTCTGCACAGCTGACTAATGTGGCAGCTATTAGGCACAGCTGATAGATCTGCTGTTACTGTTTTCCTTAGAAGGCTGTAGCACAGACCTTGGGATACTGTAGGTGCTTGAATAATTACTAAAAATAAAGAGAATTCTTGGTAGTGTAAGAATGTGTGTTTTGTGTTGGTTTATTTTAAGGACCCTCACATCTGCAGTAGATTGTGCAAGGCAGTTCTGCCTTTCTTTTGTAGGGGAAGATGGATCTTTTGAAGTGCTTTAGCTGTTGACCAGTAGCTTCTTGCTGTAGTGTGTTACTTGGTCCATATCAGAAACTAATAATTAGATATGCATGAGATTACTAAGAAGTGAGGAGGAAAATGTACCATCGTTGGAGTGATGAGTAGTAGTGGTTTTATGAGCCTCGAGCTCTAAGTCAGGACATTAAAATAGATTTGGATTTCAGGGAAGCAAATGTTATATAGAACTGGAGTTTATAAAGCTCTGTAAATCACGTGTGGGTTTTTTTTTATGCTGATGAGAGACATTAGTCCACACTTGCATTCAGTTAGATATTGAGGTTACACTCTTCTGTCTTGGTGTGCACATACCAAAAACCCCTAAGAAGAAGTGACCCAAAGGAAGCACTCCTGTGACTCCATGGGAGGATAGGCAAAATCACTGGCCGGCAGAGAGGTGGCACAGGACAGTGTGAGCCATCTTGCAGCTGCTGATGGGCAAATGAAGGGAATGATTTGAGCAATTGTGGCCAAATGCTGCCACTGGGGCTTGTACCAGTCAACAGCAGTTAGAGCACTCAAGGAAAAAACTCCATCAAATGGGAGCCTGCTCTGGTATTTTGTTGGCCAGGCCTCGACAGCTTTATGACCACTGAGTGCTGGCAGTACCTCTCTCCACCTCTTCAGCACCAGTGACAACATCTTGAAAAACTATCCAGTTCCAAAATAAGGTGCACATGCAGAGTTGCTGAGAATTAATGCAAAGTGTGACATGAAAACAGGTTTAGTTATTTTGATGTAAGTTGGTGTGTAGTTCAACTCATTCCAAAGGATATAATATATACTGAAGTATTTAAATCTAAGGCTTCATGTTTTCTTTAATAAATGGTTTTGAGTAAAGAGTTCTGAACTGTTAACTCTGTAGTTAACTCAGTTAATGGTATGAGTTTGTTTTCATGTTTTTTGTTCAACTTATGGGTTGATAGCCCACTGCTTGGAGGGTGGGGTGGGGAAGTTCCTGTCCATTTATAAATGCATTAATCTAAAACAGATTTTTTTCTTTTTTTTTTAAACTAAATACCATTAGGTGATCATTTTTTGTCTTAAGAGCAGATTTCTAGTAGTGATGTTTTTAATTTTTGGGTTTTTGTTTTTTTTTTTTTAATAAAATGCTCTCATCACAATCTTTAACACAAAGCATGCTGTGCTTTCTCCCAACCCCCGCCTCCCCCCAAAGGAAAATATTGTAAAAGATTATTTTTAGCTCAGAAGTAATTCAGAAATTACAGGTTGGGTTTTATTAACCTCCTTCCAAGCCTACTGCTACCTATAAGCATATGTGACCTGACAGGGAGTCATTCACATTATTGCCAGCTGAAATATATTCTGGGTAGTAAATTCCCTAAAGTAATGCTTTCTTATTTGTGAAACAGTGAATGTCTCAGCATCATGTGTTTATTACAACAGTGGTATTTTCAACTGTAACAGTGTTACTGTAACATACATGCATGGATCAACTCTCTTAATTTGTAATCTTCTTGAGGCATGTTGTCTTATTCTAGCAATAATTAAGGTTCAGCTGAATAAATATGAAGACTAACTAAGCTTGTCCTTACTTTATGTATTGTTTGCTTGTTTTTATGGTTGCATCTTACGTTTTTTGACAATCAAACCCTGAAGCAGAAATGGCAAACAAGCCCCAATTGGCATATTTCTATGGTTAGCTAAGCAACAATGAAAACAGTGACAGCTATCGAGCAGTGGGAGTAGCAACTAAACTGGGTTAGAGGTATTTGAAGCCATATATTGTGTTCATTCATATGTGGCTGTTCATCCAAATTCGGCATATAGTTCCATTTATTTGTTTGTGCTGTAGGAAATAAATTACATTTTGAAGTTCAGCAGAACTTCGGGAGTTATTTACTCTAAAGCTTTATTTACAATAGAAGAAGTACAAGTTTTTCTGAACAAGCTGTAATGAATCTGTATTATATGTATGTCACTGGCCAATATCAGATGTTTAATTCTGACTTCTTTTTTTTTCATCAGTTTTAGTAAGTGTAGTGAATATTCTTAAGTTTTTGGTGAAGTTAGCATTGTAAGTATTTGCAGTTCTTAAATCCTGGAGGTGACCTATAAAACCTGAGTGGTCTGGGTTTGTTTTCTCTTGACACCTCCAAGTCTAGCTCAGTATTTACTGCTTTGTGCCATTTTACAGTAGGGAACAGGGGTGGAATCTGGCTTGCTCATCCCCTTCCCTCAGTTATGGGATGAGGAGTGTACAGCTCATGTGGCTGTAACTAGAAACAACTGCTGAACTTTCATCTGTTAATTACCCATTCACTGAGGACTGCACTGCTGTAGCATCTGTTAGTCATTGTATCTTGTTTAAAAAGCAGCCAGTAGGAAAAACGTAGGAGGGAGAAAAACAGTGAGGTATCAGTTTAGAGCACAGAATTGATAACAAATGTTCTATTTCTGGTTTCTTTGCTGCCATGGAAGCCTTCTACCTTCACACAAATAAGTGCCTTTCATCACCTGTTAAATGAAGTCTGTGCCTGCTGCATGCAGGTGCTTTGATTATTTTTAGTTTATGCATGTATCAGTGGAAGGCTTTGAAAATGCTTGGGTTTGCTGTTTCTTTCCTCTGCCTGTTATGTCCTATTTCTTTGTTGTTTTTTACCCAGCCATGGTTGTTTTTCAAGCCTTTCTCCAGATGAGTTTTCATGTCACTTTCTAAAGCGCAGCAGCAAAGGGAGCCCAGAGAGGATTCACTGATGCAGGAGTTGGAGCCTGCATTGCAAGGCTGTGGGAGGTAGCACCAACTGCTCTCAGACACAAGCTTGAGAGTTGTCACACCTGTGACAGCAGCATCTCTTGAGCTGCCTCCAGGGATCTAACAGACCCATACAGGGAGTTGGGATTTTTAGGACAGTAGCAAAGAGAATTTGTGCAGTGGTTGTGAGAGGGTTTTGTATTTTAACTCTTATTGTTTTGTCCTGAAATATTAATGGTATGGTTCCTACTTGTTCCCAAACAGAATGTTTTACACCCTAATTTATGAACACGTTTTCCCTGTCTGATCTGATATGATAGAGCCATGTACAGTGTGTGTGCCTAGCTGTTGGAATGGTGCTCTTTATAAAACTACAGTGCACTTCAGTTTATGCTGATTTTGCTTCAGACTGGTTTCTGTGTCTTTTCAGTAACTTTTATCTATTGGACTATCTATGCTATGTCCTGGCATAACCTGTCCAGCCATACCTAATACACCAGAAGAGCTTGGTGTGGTGTGTGTGAGGAACCACTGAAATGTTCCAGACATCTTTCAGATGTGTTTTGACCCCAAGGAGAAGGCAGAAGAATGTGAATACCCACTTTGATGGTGGCAGCAAGCTGGTGGGTGGGCTCAGTCCACCACTCTGGGTGACACCTCCCTCATCTGTGTAACTGCAGGTTGCTGCCACCCGTTGTCCTCTCCTCTTGCTGTTGCTCCAGTCACTGAGCTGGTGTGAAATAGCACTTTCTTATCCCTCCTGCTGAATGTCACGGGACCAGAAAGGAAGAAATTGGGAAAGCAGCCTCCTAGGCTTTGTAGCCTGGGAGTTAGGGTATTTGTCTGGCTTGGATTAATGTGGGTTTTGGTCTGCATTCTAGGATTTTTTTTTTGCTTTAGTCCAGTGACATTTTTCATGTAATAATAATAATGCAACTATTGTTAATATTGTGTATCCACTTCTAGGTTCTCTAGTCCATGTCATTTATAGATCTAATTCCTTTACCTAGATAGCCAAGTATTTTTGGCATGTCAAAATAGAAAACTTTCCTTTTTGTATTTCTCTACAGTATACCCCTGTATGTTCTTGCCATCTCTTGCCTTTGTCTGTAGGGACTGGAATTTTCCCTTAGCTGAAATTCCTGTTTCTCTCACACACCTTGAGCGTTCATTAGTTTCCCTTATTGAAATTGGTGCCAGACCTGTGTTGCTTGATCTACTGCTGTAATTAAATGCAAATTAAACCAGTTTTGCTCAATGCTAGTCTGCATCACAGCTCACTAATTAAAAATGCCTAATGTCTTGAAAAACCTGAGTCACTGAACTTCTCAGCCTGGTACCACAGTCTCTGACTTACTTTGCAGTGGCAGAAAGCAGCTTGTTTGGAGTTCAGAGCACAGCAGATGCCTCTCAGATATTAAAAGGTAGAAGGCAGGATATTACCCCTTTCTGTTTGCAGTTGCTTTAATAGGAATTGAAAGTTTTCTGAGATGGTTATTCTCAACCTATGGATTGTGCTAATGTCCAAACAGGCAGGTCTGAGCTTGTAATTCTTCCTTTTTGTTCTGTTCTGCTTTAGTGAAAACTAAGGGCTTTTAGGCTGCCCCGTAATCCCACTTGCCCAGGACCTGTAGTGGGAGAACTGCTGCTAGCCCTGCCTGGCTCTTCCTACATTCATTGGTGTCTCATCTCCTTCTCCTTTAGGATCAAGTTTCCTCTTCCTGCTTGTTTATTTCCTCCTTGCACATCTCAACTCTGTTTTCATTTGTTCTGTACATTTGCTTATAGTATTGGTGCTTCCCCAAAAGCTCTCCTGTTCATGACATGTTTAGGCTTATAATGAGCATGCACCATAACATCAGCTTCCTTCTGTTCAAGGTGCACATGGGGCCAGATTGTGAAATTCTCGTTGGTGTGGGGAGATTGTTGTTGCTCAGCACACTTTCTTTTTACTGTGTTTGTAAGCATATATATGGTTTAGCTCGGAACACTGCCTATGATAACTAGTATACATGCTGTTACGAGTAGGTGTGTTGGTGGGTAACTGTTTACTGCCCAGTGTACAATTATTGCTTAATTGCTTTTCATTAGAGTTGGGTTTTTTTTAAAAAGGTGGTTCCGCCTCTATGCATGTGTTCATTTTTCAGGCTAGTCTTAAACAGCTCGTGAAACTGTCTTTAAGATTGTGAAGCTGATGCCATTCCATGGGCTGTATCTGGGATGGTTTGGGCTTGATCACTTTTTGGAGCTTTGTCTCCCCACAAGTCCACCTTTCTCAAAATCAGCCCCAAACCACAATCCAAACACTACATGAAGTTTTTACTTTGTTTACAGTGTCACTAATAGAAAACTGTTTGTCCAACAGAAATGTTTCAAATTAATGGAGGTTCTTTTCCTTGTCGGTAACACTTGGTCATTCCTAACATTTATCCTGAGCGCTGAGATTATTGTTTCTCAGCAGTGTAGTCTGAGTCAGGATTTCTTGGGTTTTAGCATGGCATGCACTTCCTTTTTGGCACCAGCTTCATCAAAGGACAGTAAATCTTGCATCTATTAAGCAAATGTGAATTTACTGTGCCTATCCAGTCTGTAATTATAGTCACAATTATAGTGAGAGAACTGATCAGTTATTGCCTCCACAAAAGCTGAGGTGATGGACTAGCTAGCATTATAGCAGTTTTGACCATTAGTGATCTGTATTGGATGTGAACCATACTTACGTGTTGGTCAGGTTGCTCATGCCCCTTGGCTTTCGTGAAACGGATTTGTTGGTTACCTGTGAGCACTATGATAGAAGGAAGGCTGTTAGAGGTTTCACAGTGATAGTAATGTTTTGTCTTTCAATGTGTAAGTACTTGTGTATGCAAGCGCAGAACCAAAAAATACGAAGAGCTCTGGTTTTGGGACTCAGGCTTTTTTTTAATCTTGCCTTCTGTCATTGACACTTTTAGACCTCTCGGTAACTTTTTTTTTTAATGCAACAGAACTAAAAGCAATGGGCATTTTGTAAGCAGCACAGAAGCATACTGTTGAAGTCTCTTTTAAGCATGCATATAGCATATACAGCTTTGTCCAGTTTGCTAACGACTGGAGTAGACTCAAGGCTTGGACTCTGAATTCCAGCTCTACCATTAATCGCCCACAAAAACAGGGATAAACTCTTGCTGTGTCCCTAGATTTACTCGAAGGTCTAATTTAAGTGAGCTAATAGGAAGCATTGAACAATCCAGTGAAGAGCACAATTCTTCAGTTCTTCCTGTTGAAATCAAGGCCTCTCTCTAGTTCCTGTTTTAGTCTTGTTACCATTAATAATCCCTCCTAAGATGGTGCTGTGACTCACATTACTGTGCTCTAGCTCAAGATAAAGAGGAGGAGGTTGGTGCGTCCTCCACCATGGCAGTTTCCTGCCCTGCACTTCCCTTTGCCTGCCTGCGAGGAAGAGTTAAATCGTGGCAAGCAGGGTGGTGGAGAAGGACAGGGCCAATCCTTTTAATTGAGGGTGCTGAATTCAGCTGAACTTGGGGCTTCAGCTGCTTCTCTTTCTGCTGCAACATGCCCCCACATCAGAGTTTTAAGTATGGAACTGAGGAAGAAATAGTAAAGCAGAAGCCCACATCTTCATAAGTGCTTGTAGGCAGCACTTCCCTGTGACCTTAAGCTGTGCAGGCAGGGAGTCTTGGAAGGGGTGTGGGCAGAGGGGTCTGATGGAGCAGCGGGAAGTCTAAAGGAAAGGAGATGTTGAGTGGCAAGAAGAGACAGTGGTCGGTGCAGGAGAGGCCAGGCCAGCATGGAAGGTTACTAGAGGGAGATAGAAGGGATCAGATTAAGTAGCAGGAGTGAGAGAAGGAGGAGGAGAGTATTCTTGTTTGTTTGTTTTTAAACAAACAAGTGGGAAATCTGTTACCAGATGGCCTTTGCTGAGGGAGACAAACTGAAGCTTGGAGCCTGGTTAAGACTGCGTCAGCTACTGTGCTTGTAAGCATGGGAACCTAGTGCCTGTGTTCCCCTGTACAAAACCTGATACTTTGAGAGAATACTGCTGAGATTTCTGGTTTAAGCTTGGAATGTGCAATTTTAGGAAAAGCAAGTGTTCTGCTGTATGTATGTGTCTCCTGCTACCAGAGGTTTTCTCTGCTGCCCTCTTAGTTCCTTGTCATGCCTGAGGTTGGATAAGATCTTGCAGAAGACAGTAAAACCAAAGGGTAAACCAGTCATGGTTGCTTCCTGACCCTTCTGAAGGACTGTTTAATTGCCAAGGATTGAAATACAACTATGATTGTTGTAGCATGTGCAACCGTGTGTATTGCCTTTTCCCAGTAATGGTTGCTGTATGTTTTGAGAGGAATAGCCATGTTGTTAGTTTTTTTCCCTAGACTTACAGATTCATACCAAAATACAGGTTCAAGATCTTCCACAAAGTAATTAATGTGATTAGGGGAATTAAAAAACGGACCATCCCTGCTCCCTCCAGTACAGTTTCTGTGGAAATATGATCTAGCTTGTCTTTGCGTAAGGGTGTTTTCTTCACTTCCAGCTGTTATATGAAATAAACTAACTCCATAAAATCATAATAGGTGATCTCAAGGGAGGTCAAATATAGAAATTATACTTAACTGTATAACATGAGTCCGCTTAAAAGCTAACAGGAATAGATCTCAGCCACAAATAATACAGTTCTTCAGGAGTAATAATACACTATATTCTGGGTTTCTTTTATGTTCTTCCCTGTGTACAGTCCCTAGTAGTTTGGTTTTGGGCATCAATCTTTTAGCTCCAAATAAAGCATGTTTCGAGGAGAACAGTGGTTTTTACCACGAGATTTCGTCAGGGCAAGCTTAAAAGAACAGAAGGATTCCTCTCCTCTCAGGTCAAAAGCTCTGATTGGGCAAAACTCATTTGAGATCAGTTCTCAAGAAAATCCCAGAAGAGTCAGTTTTTATTTCTGGAATTCAGTTTCATTAACTACAGTTGATGAAAACTTCCAGTAAAAAAGCTAGTTACTGGATATTTTTGCAATCACTGGACTAATATCAGATGTAATAAAAAAAATACAGCAAACTCATGGGTAAAGATCTAACAATTAGAATCGGGTACTGTCATAATGTCTTCAGGTATCTCAAGTATGCAGTCTCAAGTGAACAGCGTTTGTATGTGACTGCTGGGCATGCCTGACTGCAGTGTTTTTAAGGGCAGAAGATTTTGGTTTAGATAAGGTAGAAAGTGAATGGCTGAGGAAAACACAGAATCAAGTGCCGTAAGTCCTGGTTTCGTATTTTATGTGTAGGTCTACTGGCTTTCTACTATGGATCTGTAGTCTTGATGTCTATTGTGAAAAGGAGCTTTTGCATAATGAATGATTCCTTTTGAAATGGACTTTAAATACTTCTGGAGGGAGCTGTACTCTCCCTCGGGGGATGGACTTGTAAAGAATTATAAGCACCAGTTGAAGAGCTACAGAATATCTGGTTTCAGAGTCTTTCCTCCTATACAGAAAATAAGGTTTCTGTATAGTAACTGTGTAAGCAGAGTGGTGAAGGGGATCTGTTGTGTCTACAGTGGTGAGGCAGGTTGAAAGCTGAGAAGCTGTTGTGTGACAGCGAGGGCTTCCCTGGTTACTGTCAAGTTGTCCATATTTATTTCCTTATCTTACTTTCTGCTTGCAGTCTGACAGTCACAAATTCTGGTAATCCACAGTGGAGGAATTTGACTGCCAAGGAACTGGGTTTTGTGCACTGTGGGATTTGAAGCCTGTGTGTGACATTGCGTTTAACAAGAATTTGCTTGTTGAAAATGTGCTTGTGTGCTCATTCTATTGGGAATAGAAAGTGAACTTGCAGCTCTGCCGGGGAGGGGAGAAGGAGGGAGAGGCAGAAGTCCAGAAAATGGTAAGTTCTTGCCTGAATGTAAATGCTGTTTTCTGCTGTGAACTTTTGTACCTGCAGCACTCTTGGATTCATCTTTACCAGTTGGAGCAGTCGGCTGTTGGTCAAGAAGTGTGTTCATGGGAGCCAGGAAGAGATTTCTGGGGGAAAAGCTACAGAAGCAAGGGAAACAAATGCACATTAGAAATAGATTAGCATCTTAAAACTTAGTAAATCGAAAACAATCACAGGATAACTTTAGCTACATAAAGCCTTCTGGAGATGAGCTAGGATTTTTCACAAACTGGAATGAACTCATCCCTTCTTAAACTGGTGCTTAGGGTGAGACCAGAGCTAAACCAGGAGATTAAAAACAAGAGTTCATATCCTTACTGCAAATCAGGTAATAACTGGCACTTCCCATGCTTGGTGAGAAACGGGTACAAGAGCAGTGTTGAGAAGACCCCAGAACAAATCAAGCATGTACGAGACCAAAAATGAGCAAAATAATCTCGAATTTAGTATTGTGGCAGTAAGAAGCATGGGCGTGGCATGTGAAATACTTGGGCTTTTTTTCTTTTTGTAAGTTCAACTGAAGCCTTAATTTGTGGTAAGATGGTTTTTGAAATGCTGACATTATCAAGAGTCGGCACTACAAGCCAGTCACATGTATGATGTGGATTGGAAAATGTTGAGCAAAGTGGACAATAACTGTATTATTTTTTTTTAAAGTGTCTAAATTTGTCCCCTTAGTGAAATTCTGTATCTCTTTCAATTGGCATTTTGGGTTTACCGACTGAAAATCTCTGTGGCGTGACTGGTTACGAATGTTTTCATGCAAGCACATTAGCTTTTAAGTTGGTACATAAGCTGCTATTTTTTAAAGAAAGTGAATAAGTTTGTAAAATAGGGTGCTGGAAACAAAAAAAGTCTTTTTTTCATACAGACAGATCTGATTCATCAGAGAGCATCAAGATAATTGTCACGATTTTCATTTTAAAAGGAAACCAAGAAATCTTGGCACAAGTGTAAAACTTTCTGTTGCTGTACTGGCCAGTTGCCTGGAGCTAAATATTTGCCTCATGAATTTTCCTTTCCCTATCAGGAACAGGAAGCAATGTTACAAATGAAATGCATTAAGGTTTGTAAGTGATGCCTGTTATTCAAGAAAGGAAAGATGCTGTACATGTTACGTGATTATTAATGAGATAAAATGATTTTTAATCTGGCCGAAATTTGGATGGTCACTTATTCTTTGTGATTGAATTTTTCCTAATGTGGAGATTTGTATTTACTTGTCTGCAGGCCTCCATCTAGATAATTAAAACATGTATTAGAGTCACGTTTAGTTATGTGATTTGAAACACCATTAAGAAGCCTGGATACATTTCCATTTTGCTCTATTTTTCTCTTCATTTTTCTTTTAATAAGCTTAGGCATTAGCAAATTGGGCTCTTGCTGTTGCTTTTCAGCCTTCAGTGCTTCATGTGCTTCTTGTAACTCTTCATCTCCCCTTTTATCCCTGTCCCTGGAGGGGCACAGGACAGGATGGCCGGCAGCAAGCAGCTGCGTCTTCTCTCCTGCGTCTTCTCTCCTGCGTCTTCTCTCCTGCGTCTTCTCTCCTGCGTCTTCTCTCCTGCGTCTTCTCTCCTGCGTCTTCTCTCCTGCGTCTTCTCTCCTGCGTCTTCTCTCCTGCGTCTACTCTCCTGCGTCTTCTCTCCTGCGTCTTCTCTCCTGCGTCTTCTCTCCTGCGTCTTCTCTCCTGCGTCTTCTCTCCTGCGTCTTCTCTCCTGCGTCTTCTCTCCTGCGTCTTCTCTCCTGCGTCTTCTCTCCTGCGTCTTCTCTCCTGCGTCTTCTCTCCTCTTCTCCCAGTGGTTGCTGTCTGTGAGCGGCTGTTACCTGGTATAAAAGGAGAGAGAAACCAATCCTGTTGAGAGACCAGAAAAACACAGAGGCTGTAGAAATATGGAAAAGGCATTTTAAGATTTTGTTCCTTTCAGGGGCTTCTGTAAACACTCCTTCCTGCTGGTTGGGAAGGCCGGTGTACCCACTGGCATCTGGGGCAGTGTACCACAGGCAGTCTTGGGTCCACAGTATGTTATGTTGAACACAATAAACATGACAAGTGTCTCACCTTTTCCTGCTGCTTGGGATGAGTTAGAGGATGAGCAATTGATTCCTGCCTGTCTCTTAGTCATAAGGGATTTCAGAGCCACCACTCTACATGCATGAAGTTGATAATATGGTGAATGGCTCTCTAAAGCTTCATGGGTTTTCTCCAACTTAATAAAGGTGGTAATGCTAACTTTGATTGTCACTGACACTGACGAAGGGCTTTTTGTTTTAATTATGTATCCTACAAAATTACTCCACATGTGGAAGGCATTAGTGATATTTCACAATGATAAGCTATTCAACTCGTGTCTTTGTTTAATCTGCAAGGGCCTTGCTTTTTGCTTTCATTTTCTGCTTTGTAAGAAACAATTGCCGTGCTTATGGTACTAAAAGATAAAATTTAATGGTGAAATAAATTAGTTAAGACACAAAGCTTTAATTTTTATGCTACTTTCTGAATCTGTGTTTCTGCAGTCAGGTTGGATTTTCCCCAGTCTTTTTTCAGGAATTTCATGTTGGGTGATGTTTAATCATTTTCTTTTCATTACATAATGTAAAGTAAGTTTTCTGATCTCCAGTACAGACTTCCATATTTTATTTGAATTGCAAGTAATTCTTAAAAGTTTTCCTTTCACTTTGCCTATTTTATGCAGCCAGGAAAGGGTTTCTTTTTTAGCTAAGTGTACCTGGCATTTAACCGTTCAATGTGTGTATCATTTCTACATATTTACAGTTCTTGAGTTAAGCTAGTCTGAATGAGAGTTGGGCACACAATGGAGTTTTTCCTTCTATTCTGGAAAAGCTTTGCATGGTAAGTAGCAGTGCAGTTAAATGAAGTATTCTTACTTCCTAATGAAATCTGCTCTCTTAGGACTCTTGAGGAATTGTGGGAGGGCACTGCGGTAGTAGTGTTTTGTCTGTCTGTGCATTATCATATGCACTTGTAGGAATCAGCCAGAAGAGTTTTAGAAGGCCACTGTACTGTGTTCTGTGCTTACATTTTTGAACTGTGCAGCCTTCTGAGAATCTTAGGCAGTAACAAAACCTGCACCTGAGAAAGGACCTATCTGTTGGCTTTGCAACCTATTGACTTCACTGGCCAGGAGTTTGTTTTCATAAAATGTATTTGAGATATATGCTTCCAGCTCCTGATTAATATCAGAAACAATTTATTGTGTTGAGGGTTTTCTTTTGAACCTCTCTTTTTGTATTGCATAACAGTCAGAGTATAAAATATTTTGATGCTCAACTACTGTGTTTATATGTTCAAAATAATATATGTGTATGGAGTCACCGGCTGGCATAAATTTTTAGAGTGCAAGAACTGCCCTTCATTTAGATGACTTGTAAAAAACAGTACTGAGAGAGAAATTAGAACCAAACTTATACAGCTCAACTTCCTAAATACTTGTGTCCATTGCAAGAACTTGCATGACCTGAATTAAAGGCTTCAAATGAGGAGCTAGAGAAGAGGAGGAAGAGAAGGTAATGTCTTTAGGCAAGAGAAAGATGAGTAAGTAAAACACTCAAAGAAAGATCAGGAAGTTTGGGGCTCAGCCTGGACGAAGCTCAAGATGTGTGGCACTGGGATTGTGCCCTGTGTGATGGTGTTTTTGAGCAGCGAGCAAAAGAAGCGTCTCCTTTTTAATCCCACATGCACACAGGGACACTCTGGGTTGCTATGAAGACTTTCAAGCTCTCATTGCAAATCCTCTCCAGCTACAGCAAATTATCACACACAGAGATTTTGTCTGGCTGTTCTAATGCAAATGGACAACATTGATTCTTCTGTCACAGGAAAAGTGATATTGAGCAAGCCATCTGCACTGGTGTTTTGCCTGCTACAAATGCTGGGAATATAACTTTAATTCCATTAAGCTTGTATTTATAGTTGATTTAAAACTGTTTTTATTTGTGCCTTTTAAACTGTGAAAACTTTGACTCCTATTTGTTTCTAAAGTTATACACTAATTGAGGACCTGATGTAATTTGTTTTGGAGGCCGGGTTCTTTTATATCTGATAAATGCGACTAAGTTAATGATTCCTAACAAGTCGCCAGAATTATTGTTTGCAAGTTGTTTTAACTTGTAACAATCCCTTGGCAAACCAATGGAATGGCCTGTTGTGATTTGCAGCAGTGTGTGTCACAGAATGCGCTTACTAGTGCTTTCCACCCACTATTCAGCTTGCTTGTTTGCTGTTTTAAAAAGTGTTTTCATTCTCGAACTGCATCCAAACTATTCAGCTGGAGCAGCCCATTTGCTGGTGCTCCGAGATACTTCGTTTTGTCTCAGCTGGCACCTGATGATGGATGCAGAATATTCTGAACCGAATGGTAAATATGAGTCTTCTACTTATGTCACTGGTTTTAGATATATTGATTTTATTTAGGTCTAGGACATGTTTTATGACTGTGATTGAATGTGGACGAGGTCACGGTACTATCTGGGTCTTTGAATATCAGCAGAAAACCCCATGGATGCAAATGAGTAGAAAACAGACAAACCATGCAGAAAAAAAAATCCTATTTGAAGAACATTGCTGTCATCAAAGGAAGATTTTTGTCTTCTGTTATTTCTGAAATCATTAAAATCCTACATATGTATGTAGGATCATAACAATATTTGGTAGTGAATAAATGTCTTCTATGAAATGTGACTTTACAGGCTCGTCAAATCTAAGTAGCAAGAACTGGGAATGAACTATCCAGAAAAAGGTGTTTGGAATGTCTGTTTTGGTGAAAGAGGAGAAAAATGTAGAAAAGACTGAAACTATGGGTGCACATTGAGCTAATTTTTGGGAGATGATTACATAAAAATCTACAGATGCAGGTGAAATGGGTATAAAATAGTCCATCACTGCATCTTGTATTCTTTACACTTTTAATTTATTAAAAGTTTTTCTGCTCAGTGTCATGTCAAATACTGAAAACTGGGATGGGTGAGAGTGCTCCAAAGAAACCTTTCTGACGTGTTTCTAGAATTCTTGTTTATATTTTAGGAATTAATACAATTATCAGGGCACAATTCTGCAAATATATACAATTAATCTTTTCTTGCACCACCTAAAGGGACCTGCTCACATGGTCAATCAAATGTGTAAGCCTTTTGCAGGATTAAATCTGAAATGGTGTAAAAAAATAAGATCTCCAAAATATTTTTTGGCTTTTAAAGTCTTTTTTAAGACGTGTGTGTAGCTGGTGTTTTATCTCAGGTGTCTCTGCATAATTTCTACAGTGGAAAACCTCTACTTGTTGGTTTCTTTTTGTTTTTCCCTCTCTTGCGTTCTCTCTATTTTTACTTTTTTATCTCAAAAAACCAGAAGATGCTTTTTCAAAATTAAAAATCTAGAGGCACCGCAGTGATGTCATACTTAAAAAGGACAGTTTTTTCATTTTGAAGTTGGAGAGCTTTAGTTCCTCTTCCGACCATGCAAGTGTTTATACTTTTCTTTTTAAAGGAAATTAATTTTGAATGGTCTCTGATGAGTGGCTTGGCTCTGCTTCACTGTCATGTCGATTTTCATACGGCGCTCTTCAAAATAAAATATCAGGAAGGCAGACACAGTAATGGGGGAGAACCAGCAGCCCTAGGTGTTTCTTGCCACCTTAACGTGGGGAAAGCCATGGAGGTGGGAGCAGGAACTGGGGAGCTGTGTCCTGAGCTGGGTGTCCTAGGCAGGGAGAGAGGTAGCGGTCTGAGCAGCATGGAGAGGGATAGCTGGAGAGGGTGCAATAAGACTATGGTGTCTTTTTCTTCCAGATCAGGGAAACGAAACATCTGATGTGTAACACTGCATAGTGGGCTAGAACAAGGAATGTGGCTGGGAGAAAAGGTGCAAAATACCAGAGAAATGACTGGCCGAGGGGAAACTGAGGTATTAAGGCTTCAGATGCACCCAGCAACTGCATCTGAACCCTGCTGGCTGCAGGGTGCTGTTTGCTGGTGGCTGGGTCTGCAGGCTGTATTGGGTCTGCAGGCTGTATCGGGTCTGCAGGCTGTATCAGCTCTGCACCCCAGCAGTCCTGGGCTGCTGAAAATAAAGAATTGGGATGGTCTGGTGGTGCTCAGCTGGGGTGTTCTGTGTCAGCTGAGTCATTGCTGACTGAGGCAGGACACAGCAGCAGCAGCACCTGACCTTTACATTGTTTCACCCTTGTAGTGAGGTGTGTGGGGCTTCCCTACAGTGTGGCCCTAATCCAGGTTATTCCCTATCAATGCCAGAATCTCCATTTGCAGGACTGAGATGTGTTACTGCTGCACTTCAGCATGCATTGTTTTCATTCACTTAACTTAAAATACATGAATGCCAGGTATACCGAAGTGTTCTGTAAAATGGCTAGAGATGTAAATGATTGGAAGGGAAAGCAGAAATAAAACCATTTCCACAGCACATTTAATTTTCTGTTTGATTACCTGTGGAAAATGTAATTGAGTTAAAAAAGGGAGTTTATTCATGACTGCAGTCAGTAGCTCTAATTTTATTCTCCTACAACTCTCAGGTGAATTTTAAACTTGTTTAAAAGGAGGTAAAGTTGGGCTGCCTCTTTGTCACAACGAAACAAGCAATACTGCATTGTGTTTCCCTACCCCTCCTAGGGAATGGCAAACGGGAGGGGTATTCAGGGAAGGTGACAGTTTGCAGTTATTTCCCTCCAGTTTCTGTTCCTCAACCCTTACCCACTGCTGAGTGGCCAGCAGCCTTGCTCTGCTGCGCAGGTCTGCCACGGCAGTATGCTGCTTAAATCAGTCACTTTTTGCCAGTTTTTCTCCCCTTAGGTTTTATAAAAACTGGTATTTTACTATCATCTAGTAAAGAATCTTATGTGCTATATCTCATCTTGTACATTTGCTTAAGTTGTTTTATTTCATGGTCAGGTTTTTAATCTTGTTGGAATAAATGGTGCTTTGGAAAACCACAGTGAAGAAGTTTAGTCTGAGGGAAGGCTTAAATCTAAAGTTGCTTTCATTTATATTCATTATATATTATGTAAAATCCACACTGGTTTTCTTTGCCATATTTTAAGTAATAGGCATTGCCATGGTTGCAATGTAGTGTCTAATGTTGATGAGGTGAAGAGCAGGATTGCAGTTCTTGATGCTCCGGAAGCTGCTGTGGTCCTGGGTGATGCGTGGTAGGTTTCAGCTCTGGCACAGGCCCTGCACTGGGGTTGCTTGAAGATGCACTTGGGCATGAGTAGCATTCACTGGGGTGGGGACATACCTGCAGGCTTAGCACCTAGGAGACAACCAGCACAAGAATGAAAATTTACTCTTAATTTTCACATTGGTCCTCCACCAAATTATTCTATTTTTTCCCTGACAAACTGACTGTACCTGCTTTTTAGCTGCAGAAGTTTGTCAGCCTGGCACTTTGATCCTGAACTTGGAAATTAAAGTGTGATGCTGGTCATTCCATTTGCTGAAGCTTGCCGTAGCTGCTCAAGGGGAATCGGATGGCCTGCTAATAACTCTGCTGTGTCAGTGCTGGCTTCATCACGACACCAGAAACCTCTTTTGTTCACTGCTAGTTTATAAAGCCTTGCCTGATTGTTTTTAAATTGGCGTTACCCACTGGGAGAAGTTCTAGGTGGCTGTTATTTTTGGAAGAGCATTAATGCACAAATGTGCCTGTACTTACTGAGTGTAGGCTTAAGGCAAGTCTAAAAATTTGTGAGGGAGAGAACACCACTATTTGATGTTAGTAGATTTTGAGAGTAAGCATTTTTATTTATTTATTTTTTTTAACTGAATACCAGAAATGTGTATATTGTCCAGATATTTTGTATAATATTTCCAGATAATTTGTACAAATTCCCAGGCAATAGTTGATGGCAGAACTGAAGGCACTGAAAAACTGAATATAGAGATGCTGCTCGTATGGTTGTAGAGCTCAAGTAAACTGCAGTCAACTTGTTTATGTATTTGTGTATAGACCTACTTAACTTAAATAGTTAATAGTCTTATAATTGGAATAAAATAATACAGATTTTTTTTATGTAGAATCTGAGTTCTTTTTCCATTTTTTTCCCCTTGCCTCCAAAAAGGAAAGCATCATCAAGCTAATGTAGAAAGTTATACAAACAGTGGGAGTTTTAATAAATTCTGTTTTTTCCATCTATTTGTGTTTGGGATAGGACAAACTAGAGCTGAAATTGAAGATTTTTCTGACTGTTTCAGGTCCTGCAAATTTGCCTATGGGTAATTCGGAAGCAGTGTCCCTTGAGGGCCTCATGCCTTCTGTGTGCCATACAGAAATACCCCTGACACTTTTTATGACTTAGTGGAACAGCCTTGCTTACCTGTTGGCCAAAACGAATGAAGTTCTGGTTTTGGTTGACTGGAAAATTACTTGTGCTGCTTCATTTCTTCAAAATGATTTAAAAACTTGTTGGAGGCCCAAATGAAATTGCCTTTTTCTTTCTTTTTATTTAGACCTAGATCTCTTCAAGTGTAAATTGTTTGGAACCAAAAGTTATTGCAGTTTGATGCTTCTGGTAGCACATGAAATCTTTGATCTCAGTTGTATTCCAAACATCATTCATCTTTCCAGGTCATCACTGTGGCTAGCATAAATTTACAGACTTTTCAGAGCCTTACAGGAGAGACATAAGTGAAAACTTTTAAAAGCAGGTATAAAGCTTGGGTTTTAACCAAATTTAACAGTTGACATAAGTAGCTTAATGGGTTTTCCTCCCTCCCCAGAAGTGAGGAAAGAAGCTTATATGTAATAACTGGTGCAACCACATACACCTTTTGCTGTATTGTAGTGTAGTAACATATGGACAGTGGCATCATCTATACCTTTTGTAGTGCCATATAGATGTAGCTGATGGTACTTTGATAAAAATCAACTAAAAATTATAATTTTTAGTTGACTTACAGCTTATTTTTCAATAATCTTATGCTGTGGAATGAAAAAGTAGGGTTTGAAAGAAACTGTTGTTTTCCTTCTGCTACTCAATACCAAAAAACATCAGTTCTGGTCTTTTTTTGTAAAGGCTATACAGTAAGACTTTAGGGTTTTAATGAGGAAAGCAACACAGTGTTTCCTCACCCACTGTGTTACTTTAAATTTTGTGGAACTCAGAAGTCTCTCTGGCATCCATTGTGTTGGTGTGTGCACTCTTGATTCTGTTACTCTTGCAGTGTCACCATTTTGCAGACTCTTGATCTTCCAGGCTAGACAGGATCAGCATTCTTAATACAAAAATTCAGACGTTCTTGCAGATCAAAACGGAACAAAAGTAGTCAAGTTTCTCCAGAGCTATTAACCCGGCGCCTTCTCATGAATGCTAATTAATTTACTCCAAACTACCAAAGACACTTCAGTTGCAGTGATTTTCTTTGAAATGTGAAATATTGCAGTATCCACAAAATTTCAGGATTGCGTGTGTATATATGTATACATATATATAAAGTACCTCCAATAATGCCCGAGGATTAAGTTTTGGGAGCTTTATTGTAAGATTTGCCTTTTGTAGAGTTGATATTAGCCAAATAGAAAATATATGTTCAAAATAGGCTGTTCAGGAGCTTGCATGGGGTCATAAGGTTAGAAGGTGAAGCATAAAGAGTAATGAAATAAGATATTTTATTAAATAAGGTGTATTAAAGATACTTAATGAGTTATATTTGCTGGAATGTTTTTTCTGATATGTCACCGTATGAAGCTAAGCATGCTAATATGTTGCCAGTATTTTCTTTTCCACTGTCTCCAACTAAATTTAAGCCCAGCTCCACCATGATTTTCTTTTCCAACCAATCCTCTTTACTCCTGGTCTGTGAGAGTATAATTTGAAAAACGCACCTATCCCCCCAGCAAGAACCAACAAGGTCTGACTTGTTTTACTAGGTTAGCTCTTCAACCAAAATAAAATGCTCCCAAATTAGAGCTAGGCTTGGGTTGATGAAAACAATATATTGAAGACTGAGAGCTTGCTGGTATTCACATTTCCCATTTCAAGCTTAGTATTTGTCAGGTATGTCATCATCTGTCTTGCCATCCTTTGTCAAACTAAGTGCCATTGGAATCAGTGCAGGTTTGGCATAAGTCATGACAACAAATCTTGATTATAAGTAACAATGTAGGAAAATTGTGATGATGCTTTTGGTAAATGCTGGGTTTTGGTGTGGCGTTGAAATTGTGGTAGAAGTTCTGAAAGACCACGATTGAGATGGACATCCTTTCGTGCTTGTAGTCTATACAAAGAGGTTGGCTTTGGGAGAACACTGAAGTTGCTTTGGGGGTAACCAATATTTTGGGTGTTGGTTTTGGCTATAAAGTTATCTTTATAACTGGCTGTTACATTTTATTGTAATGTTCACAATTCTTGTCTAATCAGATGTTTCCTTTTTATTTCTTCTACTCTTGGGTAAATTTCACTGTGTGGTTAAAGCTGAAGTCAAGCATAAATGGTAATTCATAATATTGAATGTTACACAAACAGATATGGAATAGAGCAGATTCAGTGAGTGCTACTGAATTAAAAGCAATTTTAGCAGAAGGTGTAGTGTTGAAAGCGGAGCAACAAGGTTTTTGCTGTAACAGAATACCCTTTTAAATTTAAAATTGAAATTTTATTAGGTTGCTCTTCAGGTCTAAAGGTGGTCCTTTAGTTAGAGCCTTTCTTACGCTGAGTTGTGGCATATAGTAACAAGGAGCAGCTGGCCTCAGCCTGTGCTGTGCCAGCCTGGTTTGGTGACTGTTCCTTCACAGCTCAGTCTTGGGTCTGTTGGAGCTATTTCCTAGTGTTGTTGCCTGGCTCTTGTGATGGGAAATGATAGGGAAGTTGAAAAGAGTGTTTCAAGGAAAGGCTACACCTGGCAAGCTCTTCTACTTGCTCATATGCAGAACTCTAGGTATTTTAACTGGGCGTATACCAAGGTAAACACACTCTGGTTTCTGGGAGGAAATCTGCGTTTGTTTCCAAGCTGCTTCATGTGCAAATTGGGCACCTTTGCCTTGGGACAGGGTGTGTGGGTAGAGATAGGAGCAACTTTACTTGTCTTTTACTAACTGCTACAAATCTGTCAGAAACTTGATGTGAGTTTTGGTGTCTGAGGAACGAACTACCACAGAGTTTAAGGAGTTCCTGCCTTGAGCCCTCTGCTGCAGGTTAGTGCCCTGGCAGCAAGATTTTCTGAAGCTTATCTATCAAGTGCTTTATCATGAAGCTTCTTTAAAAAAATTTACTCTCAATCTACTTTGAGGTTTCGGTATAATAGAGATGTAAATAAGGGAGAATGTTTTCATGCTCCTTTTACAAATTCAGAAATAGTTCACTTCTGCATAACCTGCTCCAATTTTTACACAAATTCGTCTTAACCACAATTTATTGCACTAAACTCAAGGCAGTAAAAATTCAAACCAGATATCATTGTGACTCTTGGAAATTTGCCCTCTCCAGCAGGTATCTGACTTCCTTAAAAGCATTAAATCTGTCCATAGTTCCTGTTTTTCTATTTTGCAATTAACATGTGCCTACACTTTCACATTTTTGACTGCTTTAATACATCGTGCAGGTGCTTGATTTATAGATGAATGTTTAAGATGGCTTTGGTAATATTAGAGAGTTGAGTGTTTAAAAAGAGTGAGCTTTGGCTGGATAGCCATGTGTTTTCTGATTCTTTGTCTTCTATGCTTTTGTCTTATGTTCCCTTTTGTTGGGGCTGTTTCTGTGCAGCCCCTGCTGTTGAGCTGGCAGGCCAGGGCAGAGGGTAGCAGCTAGCCATAACTGCTTGCAAAGCAGTGCTCATCCCACCATTGCTCTTCATCAGAAAGCAGTAGGCATGTCAGTCTTTCCAAATATTTGCTATTACCCTGTTCTTCCAATCTTTGCTGCCTTCTCCTGATGTCAGGTAGTTTGGCCCACGCTGTCCGTATTCTGTATTAACATTACCTGTCAGTGGAGTTATTGCTTCATTGCTGTTGTCCTTGGCAGTTCTGATGTTAAGTCATTAATGTCTTCCCCTGGCTTGCTTGCTTGTTTTATTTTTCTTTCATGTCATACAGCATGCATGAGCATTTGCTGAGTGATATATGCAGAATTATTCATCATTTTAATATATAAAGGTTTAATAAGTACCAGAGTCTAATGAGTAAGGACAACTCTATTGAGTTGTTTAAGCCACAATATTTTATTTATATTTTGTAACTCAAAATAAACTGTACAGATCCGTAGGCTTCACTCCAATTGAACAGGCTCATAATAGTATTGTGAAGCTCCATGCATTCTGTTCTCTATTTCCATTCCTTCTGTCCATCAACCCCACCATTTGTTTGTTATCCCCATTTATTTTATTACCTGTTAAGGCTGTAAATGACTTACAGAAAACATTTTATAGCGTGTGTTTGTACAGCTCAGGTTGGAGCCTCTTACTGTAGGCAGTGGGAGTTTTCCATGGGTGTGACACAGGCATAAGACAGCAGTTCTGGCACCAGCATTAAAGTAAAGAGGTGGGGCCAAATTTAGGATGAGCATAAGCTCCAAATTATGATCTGGAGTCAAAATTGAGGTAGCCTGATTTTCTGTTCTGCACAAGTCCCTTCATTTCATGCTAAGCTCTTACAGAGCAAAGTCTCCAAGAACACTTGGTGAGACCTGCACAGCTTAATGGATTTTTATTCAGTAATCTCTGCACCATGTGTCTGAGCTGATCATCTCTCTTAGAAATATGTTTAATAAAAGATAAAAGTATTTTTAATCTTAAAAGTGAAATATACTGAAAATGTATTTCAAAGTCTGTTCCCCTTCCCTAAGAGTTTGCCCTCTGCAACATACATGAGAAATAAAAATTGTAATTCTTTTCAGGAAAGAATAAATAACCTCAAAATACTTGAAGTTGAGTAATATTTTGTTCTAGTAAGCCTGGGTTCCCTGACGTTATTTGTGTAATCCTGTCTATGGAAATGTCAAGTTTGCCATTAATTTGCAGTATTTCAGTATATAGCCCCAGAAGGACTTACAGAGGCCACATACTCAGCAAATGAAGCCCAAACACTAGCAGCTCTGAAGCTGGAAATAGGGGCTATATTGATATGTATCTGTCATACAACTTTTGATCAAGCCTATGAAGTTTGCATCCTCACAACAGGGGATTTTCTAATCGATTTACCAAATAGGCAGAGCTGCCAGTAAGCATGGCATGGTGTCAGTCTATGATGTCTTTCTAAGCAGCAGGCAAAAAAACCAGCTCACTCTTCTATTCCTTTTGTTTTCCACCCACTACAGTCAGTTTTATTAGCTTGTACGTCAAATGTATCCTTGCGCAGAAGCACAGCAACTGTACCCATCATGCTCTGAGCAGGTTTCATGAGCAACATCATATTCTTGAAGCACCTGTGGTGTATTTGTGTGTGGTGGGATGCCAGGGAGCCAGAGCTTCTCCTGCTGTTGGCAGAGCTGAAGGAAATGCAGTATTAGAAGCGTAATCATCTTGGTTTGGGGCTTTTGATGAAATACTGAGATGAGAAGAAAATAGCTGTTAAATGGAAATAAATGTAAACCCCAGGAAGGTAGCTGGGAGAGTTGATAAAATATGCTTTATGCAAGTTCGACTACTTGCACCAGTTTTCACGTAAGTAAACATCATTAGGGTGTGCTTTCAAATATTGATTATTTTTTTTTATTTGCATACCCTGGTATAGTGCTAGGAGTTGCCTTTGAGAGATCCAGGGCTAAGGATCAAGCCTTGCAACTTAACTTTTAAGTGAGGTGAAAGCTTTTACGCGTTAGGACTAGGACACTTCTTAGAGTTGCTGTTTGGTTAAATTTTAAGGTGCGGATATACTAATTTCCCTAATTTCTAATTTATAAAGATAAAGTAAATATGGATTAGGAAGGTGCACAGGTGCATCTGGGAATTGTACCTTTTGTTCCTCTGCTAATAAAAGGTATTAAATTACCTTTCATTGTTTAAGTAATCGTGAGGTTTGCTGGGGTGGGGGCACAAAGCAAGCCCAGCTGCCAATTTCAGGCTGGTTTTCAGAGCACATGAGTTTTATATATGGTTACTTTATTCTCCAAAATCTCTTTTTGCAAGAATTACTCAAACCAAGGATTTGCAACTTCTCTCTGCTGAATTGTCGCACATGTGATATTTACTGTTCATGAGGCTCCTTTTACATTCCGCACAAGCCTGCCAGGCTTTCTTCCTTCTCTTTCAAAGCAAGAGTTCACATCTGAATGGTTTCTCACTCTAGTGGTGGAAAAGGTCTGTTTGAGTGTACTGTAAGAATGCTGCCGAAGGCTTAAACCCCAAGGGAACAGGAATCAAGCATCTGAAAAGTTGGAAGGGTCTTCTAATAAAAGCGATTAGTGATGTTTTTTTTTCTTCAGCCATGAACGGTGTTTGCCTTACAAATGAGAATTCAGTCTCTGAAATCTATGATTACTGAAACAGTTGTGAATGCATGAATGAAACAAAATGTAGAGGTGGCAGAAGTAGTGCAAATGAATGAGAACTTTCAAAAAGTTCTAGTAAACTGGGTTTAGGGTATTTGATACAGAATAAAACAAACGGTCATTTACCTGCACTCAGAACCCTGCTTATAACACAAGTGTTTTAACAGCTGCGGTTTTTTCCTTTAATTCAAAGCTTTGTTTGAATATAGGTATTACATGCACTAGAACATCAGAGCATTGGCTAAGGCAAGTGAAGCTTTTCTGTGTGCGCTTTCTTTTACATGGCTGCTCACGTGCAGGTGACAGGCCTTGGACGGGTGCCTCTCTTGGGATGCAATGTCATGATTTGTCCTTTCGTGACCTAAAATTGGGATTGTAGCCTGGGTGTGTCAGCCAGTTCCTTCAGCAGGTAGCTGGTGTCCTGTGCTCTGTAGGGGACTCTTTTCTGCAGTCTAGTGGCAGCAGATGTCAGTGACAGGGAGTCAGCATCTTCAGAACATGGTGTTACTTATTTATCCCTCAAAAATAGCTTGTTGGATACATGATACAGTACTGCATGAGATGCAGCTTTGTCTCCAAAAAGGCTTATGTGGATAGGTTTTACTTGCTCATTTATAAATTCCTCTGAGCCTAGATAAATCTGTCTGTGGCAGGGAAAACTGGCTTAAACTGTATTTTTACAAGATGAATTCATATCCCATGTTTCCATCCTGCACACCCCTCTCAGTTGTTCCAGCACAGCCGCACAGCTCTCCTGTGACTCACAGCTGGGACTGGGTCTGACTTAAAAATGCAAGGAGGGGGGGCAGAACCCAACGTGTTTTGTGGTTTTTGTTTTGCTCAGTGAAGCCCCAGATCCGGTTCTCAGTGTGGCTGTGTAAACAGGCATGCTGGCATTGCTGTAGAGCAGGCAGCAGCATTCCAAACAGGCACTACTGTGGGAGGCTCTGGTAGATGAAGTCATGTCATGGTCTTACAGGGCTCCTGTGCACGGGTCAGCCCATCCTCCTGTCACTGGTAGTCTTTTCTTCTGCTTCATTCAGACTTCTTCCCTTTTCTTGAGGTATGAAATAGCCTTTGATTCATTTTTAAGCTTTGGGAAAATTAACACATTCAAATATGGATGGATTTATGCAGGCAGTCTCTCCAGTTAATGCTGTTGGCACTGTCAGTTCCTTTTGAAGCACCGTCTTTGAGATGTTTACCTGCTTACTATGTATGTTCCTTTTTTCTTCACAAGGGAAGCAGAGCTACTACTTGAAGAGCTCATCTGACATCACTGATCAAAAATAAGCATTTTTCTACTTTGTTGCAACATCTACCATTTACCCCCCATTTCCCTTCCCTCCAAATTAGTCTTTGAGATTTCCAGTGCAGTAGCTGACCAAAATACTTGCATTAAAATACTTGGGAAAAAGCCTCCGTCCTCCGTCTTCTTGACTTCCATTTTTCCGTGGGCTGATTATATCAGTCTGTTCTTTATCTCTGTTCGCTGCTGGGGTAGGTTGCAGATACATCTCTAATGTGAGAAGGTGACAGGAGCTGCCACAGTTATTGCTGCGTTTTGAATATGTTGTAGTCTGGTATTTTCCTGCTGCTAGAGCCCTTTGAAGAGCCTGAGAACCAGTTGTGTGTGCTTTTTGAAGTCCTTCCTCCTGAGCGAGGCAGGAATCCCAGCTGGCTGTCCCTACTGATGCAGGAGCCCTGAGAGCTTTTCCTTAGGACTGTGTCCTGAAAAATGGATGTCGTGACATAATGACTGCCCTGTTTTGTTTATCGTTTTCTTTCATTCCTTCTGCTCCTTCCAGCTCACTGAGGAGCAGCACACCAATCCATACTTGAAATGTAGAGATACCTGCAGCATTGCTAGGATTGGCATGCAAAAGAAACGGCAGGTATCTGTGTGTGTTGGGGTGGCCTTAGTTGTAAGAACTGGTGATCATGTGATTCTTACTGTATTCTGGTTTTGATGCTTGGAACTGCTAAATTGTATAAAGTTATACATAGTAATTTGAATGAAGTGAGATAAAATCAAAAGGAAAGGAAATGACCCAGGGGCCTTTAGCATGCCTTTATTATTGCAACCAAAATACATGTAGAAATTACAAAGATCAACCTGAGTCTGCTTTTACACCTGAATAATACAGTTTCAAAGGGTAGGAATTAGTTTGACTTCTTGGTTAACAGAAGAAAGAGAGGAGAGGTGGAAAAATGCCTGATTCACCAGTTACTACATATCCAAAGCTGTCTTGTCATGTTAGGCTTCAGCTCATTTTGTATATGCATGATTACAATTTCCCCTTTGCTTAATGCATGAACAAAACACCATTTCAGGAGAACTGGCAAACAGGATGGGGAGCACACTGTGTGCGGGGTATCCCTCTAAACTTTTGCTGTGGCTGATGCCTGCACCAGCGCATCCTCCTCCTCCTGGCTGTTGTAGCCAGGCGGTAGGCTGTGGGGCAAGCTTCAGCACGGGAGGACCACACATGTGCATGGCCAGCTGGGTACATGGAGCTGCAAAGCTAAAGCTTTGATGACATGGCTTTAAAAGCATTTCAGAAGCAAGTATGGTTTTGTGATAGATCAAATGGGTATCAGTTGATTTGAACTTTTGACCAGAGAGCTGTAAGCTGTCAATTTTCAGTGGAGGTATGTGCCATGATCTACCCTTCACTCCATCCCTTCCTCTGCCATTATTTTTTTTCTTGTTTTTTTGTTGGGTTGTTTTGGTTTTTTTTTTTTCAGAAACACAGGTATTTGACCCCCCTGGATATTTTCAGACTGTGCTAGTGCTGCAATACATCAGGAACACAACTGCTGTGGATATTCTCTTTATCCAGGCCATTGTTCAACTGTAGCAACTAATTATACATAGCTTGTTATGAACACAACACAGACTTTCCCCTATAAATCGCCAGCCCTGAACTGCAATTGAGTTCAAGTCCATGACTGAGCATGCACAGTTTAAGGTCTGGCTTTGTCTGATGGGCATCAGAGACACTGAATGTAGACTACCCAGGTGCCTAACCCTTGTACCGGTGTAACTGAGATCATATTAATGGTGCTTACATTAGCTCTCTGCTGAATGGAGTCTGCCTGCCACAAAGCAGGGTGATGTTGGCAGCAGGGCTCTGCCTGGATCCCATCCTTCCAGTTGGAGGGGAAAGCATTCCTAGCAAGGAGGAGCCTGGTTTGAAAGCAGAGTGAGAGAAGTCATGTGTGCAGAGCTGATGGGAGCTTGGGTGGTTGTAATTCAGGTGGAAGTGGAGGGAAATGAAAGGAGGAATGTAAATGGTGTGTGAAATGTGAGTATGCTGGCTCAATCATAGTATTACAAATCCAAATATAAATATTTAAAATCTCTTATTTAACGTCATTGTGTAACCAAATCCATGTGCAGTCAGAACATGAATGTAACTTCATATAAATAAAGAACACAAAATTTAGAAAGCAATCCACATTTAGTCAGTTTGGCAGTTTCCCCATGATGTGTCACTGTTCCAATCCCTGCATTACTAGTCACACTGCTTTTCAGTGTTCTCTCCATAGGACGGTTCTGTAACATTCAGTGATCCCAGCCATGACACCCTATAAGAGAGGGACCTTACAGCCACCTAGTTGTCTGGCCTGAGCAGGGACTATGACCAGGAGTACCCTATAGGCAACGCAGAGTGCAGTTTGAATAGTAGAGCAGGGCGCCCTACTCAAAAACAAGAGATAGCTCTTGGAGTGAAATTGCTATCTATCTAGGCTGATACTCCTGGCATTGAATATTAAGTGTTTTGAAAGAGAGTTATCAGTTGGATGGGTATGTTTTGTGTGTGTCGTAATATGCCAAACAGATAAGCAGACCTGATTTACTGCTTGATGTTTGGCTCATGGTGGGAGGTGGAGCTTGAAAACAACAGCTATTTAGTCCTGAGTTTCTTCTCCAGTTACTTCTCCTTTATTGCCTTTCTGCATTTTATTACAGCTGCAAAAGTGTATGTTCCTCTAACAGAAGCCAGTGACCTATATATAACTCAATTCCCCACGCAATTACCTGTACAATAAAAACAAATGATTCAGAAACTGTTTATCAAAGCTGTAAATAAACATCAAAATTAAAGATCTGTTGAAGGTGATCATTTTCCATGAGGAGATCTTATGGCCTTGTTCACACACGGAAGTTGAGAAGTTCTCAGGTCCTGCTTCTGGCACTGCTGGTGACTGCCATGGTGTTGAGTAAGTTGCATCACTTCTACCCTGGCTTCCGTGTTAAATAGTTTCCTCTATTAACTGGCTGAATAGTTTGTTTCCTCTAGAGTACTTCATCAGGAAGCTGCCAAACCTGACATACACTGGAGCCCGTCTTATTCTTTGACTAGTCTCATTGAAGTTAGTGGGTGTGCTTGTTAGGCTGTAATTACGCTTTGTTATGAGTAAGCAGCATCAGGCTATAAACCTAATATCCTTCTCAGATGAGTGCTGTTTTAAATAATAAGTAACCGTCTGCTTTGTCTATCCAGTCTAGTTTAAGTCCAGTAAGCTTTCAAAATGAAACACTATATTATATGGCTCTAATAATTCCCTGAAAATGGCAGCTACTTCATATTGCGTTTAGATTTGCCTTTGCCTTATACTTGATGAAAATACATGTGCATCTTGCATTGATGTTTCCTTTACTTACTAATAAACACTTTTTAATTCAGTTTTCTTATTCAAATATCCTTCTTTTGCAAATTAGCTCTTCATGTTTGCTCCAGTACTTATTCCCATCTTGCATATTACTGTTGCTTCCAAAGCAATTATTGCTTACATTCTGTGCTGTATTTGCTGTACAAGCATTTTCATATGTGATACAAAATAAATACAGCTATACCTCCTTAGGAAATCCTGTTTTGTTTCTTCATAGAATCACAGAATGGTTTGGGTTGGAAGGAACCTTAAAGACCATCTAGTTCCAGCTCCCTGCCATGGGCAGCAACACCTTCCACTAGACCAGGTTGCGTGAAGCCCCATCCAGCAGCCTTGAACACTTCCAGGGATGGGGTGTCCACATCTTCTTCAGTTTTGTCTTCCTTTTGCTTCCAGTGTTTTATCTATGAAAGTAGCTGTGTTTGAATACCCTTTGCTAGCCTTGTGCCTTTTCCTAGTACTAGGAAAAACATGGCAGGGTTAGGAGCTGGGTGATGGCCATCAGTAAGGGTCAGGAGTGGATGGACTCCCAGAGAACATGATCCTCTTTGTAGAAATGCAGTCAGAATTATTTTAAATGAGAAAGTCACTTACAGAAATTCTGGTTGTCAAAATACGTCCCTCAAGCTGTCTGTGCTGTGTAGAACTGTGGCAGCATGCTGGGAGAGCATGTGTGAAGCTGCCTATTTTGCCAAAAAGTTGTATGTTTACAGTGGATTCAAATGTGCTGGCTGTCCTTCCCTTGACACCTCATGTTCCCTCACCTGCCATGTCCTTTACTCCCTTGGCTGTGTGGCCTTGCACCACGGGTTGGTTGGTTGGTGCCATGAGCTGTGCAGCTGCTGTGATCTGGTTCTGGGAGCTGAGCTGGTGTGGAGAAAGAAAAAAAGGCAAAGAAGCAGGCTTTCTTCATCAGTGTCAGATCCTTGCTGGGTATGACTCGTGGGGAAGGGGAGGGGAAGGATGAAGTGGTGAGGAATGGAAATTGTTCAAGCCAATGTATGGCTCTCGCTTTGAGCCTTAACATGGTGGTCTGAGAGTACATCAGCTGATGACGATTGACTTGCTGCTGGCTTTGACGTTTCTGTGCATAGCTTGAGATCCTTCCGCTGTTTGTGGACAGTTTTAACTAAGTGAATATGATAAATTTATTCTGGATAAATTTAAACGATGGAGCTGGGACTGCTCAGGACAATGGGAGGTCGGTTACCAGCTCTCTGCTAACAGGTTGTAATTTTCGAGGAGAACATAACGCAGAAACCCCATCTTTTTCTGTGCGTGTTCCCTGAGGAGCCACCGTGCTATCCCCTCCTGGGATGAGCTCTTCCTGGTCCAGGTGGATTTCTGTAGGGATGCAAATGGGAAGAAGTGTGTGAGGGCAGGTCTCAGTGCAGTGGTTTCCAAGAAGGGGGGAAATAAAGCATGTGGACAGTGGCAGCTTCCCCTGTGGCATTTGGGCTGCACTTGTGAATTGAATCCATTGCTCTTCTCCCATGTGCTGGAGGAGCTTTGCATCATGCCTCAGGAGGCACCGTGAGAAGGGAAGGACCAGTGGATTTTGGGTGGATTTTGACTTTCCTCTCAAGCCTTTTCTGAACAGAACAAGAGGAAAAAACCTCCCCCAGAGTGTTTTTTATTTTTTTCATAAAAGGTGTAAAAGCAGCCGCAGAGCCTTTAGTGTTATGCAAATAATTTAGAGAACACCTTAAACACAGAATTTAGTTGTTTGAAGGTTAGTTTTCATTGAAGTTTTGTTTGTGCCTCTAAAGTTTCCAGGTGCTCACATATTTGCTTCACAAAAAAACTTTTTTTCTTTTAGCTACACTAAATACCAAAGATTTGAAAAGAATTCTTAGGTGAAAGAGCCCCCCTTCTCATCTTTGAAGACTCGTCAGTGAGGGTTTCTGTTTTTTGGGGAGTCTCATCCTCTTAGAATAAATATTGCATTTTCAGAGCACTTTTCATTGCTGAGAATTTCACTTGTTGGGATTAGGTATTATAACACTGTCACCTACCCTGCAGAGTTGCTCCTGCTTGGCTGCACAGCAGAGAAAAAAGAGAAATTACTGCGGCTTGCAGAGATGCTTTCCCGTAATTACTATTCTTCATTGAGGAGTGTCCTGGGTTCAGCAGTAGCAGTCATTTTTCTCCTTCTTGGTAGCTGGTGCAGTGCTGTCCACCTTAGTGCTGACCACTGGAAAGCATGTGTTTGCCAAGTGTCCATTCCGGGAGATCTAGGACGAGAATTGGTCCATAATCAAGTATAAGCAGAATTTCTAATGCATCTAATCCGGGTGTAAGTTTTATCAATTTGTTTCTGGTTTTCGCTCTTTCAAGTCTTCGTGCTTTGTGAAGTGAGGGAGGAAAGGATTGAAGGTTCTTTTTATTAGGTTAAGTAAAAATAGGACATCAGTGCATGTACGGTCTACTTTTGGGGCAATCAGTATGACACCCACTAGATGGCCTTGATTATGCAGTTAAAGGAACAGAAGCACTCTGGTTTTTATTTTCCACAATT
Organism: Pezoporus wallicus; assembly: GCF_028554395.1. NCBI lineage: Eukaryota > Metazoa > Chordata > Aves > Psittaciformes > Psittacidae > Pezoporus > Pezoporus wallicus. The sequence goes on from NW_026635157.1 coordinate 6,578,151, forward strand.
TAAGCACAGTAAAATGCTGTCAAATAAGGTCTATCAGGATCCTGTAAGTTTGATGAGGCCCTTTTCTTGTGTTTTTCCTCCCTGCTAAGCTGCTCGGTATTCCAGCGTCCTCCAAAGTTTCACATGCTGTGAAGTAATGAAGCAGAACATTGAATCTTTTTTAAGTCCTAAGACTGTCGGCAATCTCCTGAGCATTTCACAGTGCTGTTGTCAGTGAAGAATGCCTGTGTGTATTCTCTACATTGTAATTCCAGACTGTGAAATTAGATCTGCTACCAGTTTCTTTTTCTTTTTTTCTCTTCCTCCATTCTTTTTCATATCAAATATAATAAGTACTTTAATCACCCTATCTGTTTCTAGGTATATAAAATAAGGGATTACCACTCTCTCTTTTTTTCTTTCTGTAGTAAATCTTAATAGTACAATTTAAATAGAATGAATGGTTGTGTGAAGAATTACAGCTTTTTTTTTCACCTTTATTTTTACATTTGGGCTCCTTTTGAATATTTACCAATGTCAGTCCTATACATCCCTATTTATATTTTAAAAATCTGATGTAATAGCATATGGCCTTTTTGTGATGAATGTTGGACTTAATGAGTGCTTTCAAAACATTGCCTTGCTAAACATAGATAATTTTGTATTAATTTCAGGTCTCAGGAGCACAGTCTGTCAATCACAAATATTAACTCTCAAATCTTTTTCTTTTTTCCCATCAGTTTAAACAAGTCAGTAAACTTTTGTTTCACAGCTGAAGACACAGCTATAAAAAGACGGATGCTTACCTGGCACATCATGGAGTAATTGAAACTGGTTAGTGCCTGAGATTTAGAAGGGGTCTGGGAAAACATGGAAAGACACAAATGAGACTGAATTTGATTAGTTTGAATCAAGGGATCCAGTGGTGCATGTGGCTTAAAGAGCTGAAATTGTCTGTTCTGTGTTCACCAGCATGGTGAAGTCCTTACAGGGGTATGGGAAGCCCCTGTGCTATGAATGATGGAGAAGATTCCGGTTCTGTTATGGGAAGTTGAGCTACTTGGAGTTGTTCACCCAAGGAAGCAGCAGGTAATGCTTGTTGTAAGCATAGTTTGAGTTAGCATATCTGTCATGAGTTTATCTGGGGAGAGAGTTAGAAAATGGAAGGGGTAAGGCAAATACCTATGGTGTGTAGTGCTGAAGAAGGAAGATCACCTATGGGCAGCTTTGGGATTCCCATTTGCTAGAGTTGAAATGGAGAAGAGGCTAAGGTGCCAACTTCTGTTTCCCGGCACAGGTGTGAGTAGGGCTATTTCTGGATGCAGTCATTTGTTGAGGAAATAACTAATTTTGTTTCTCTGTAAATTAGATTTCATGTTTGAAAATAACATGGGCATATGTCTAGTCCCTGTTTATTGCAGGTAGGTTTAAATAGGGGATTATATTTTTGGCATTTAGCTGACCAAACAGAAGAAAGAGCATGCTTTCATGCTTGTAAAAGAACAAGTTGTTCTTGCCATTGAGAATAATCTAGCTTTTTCATCTGAAAATGAAGCTACTTAAAAAAAATTGTCAAAGCATACACAATACACAAGGTCTGCTGCTAAGTATTCTTTGCTTTAAATGAACATATTTATTCACTGTTTTATCTTCAGTAAAAATGTATGGATTATAATGTGATGAAGTTGTGAGGGACATGGATGTAATAAATCCTGGAAGCTTAGGTGAGACTATGGAAAACTTAAATTTCCTTACGCTATTGAGCTCACAGGGCCTGCAGACGATGACTGGCAAAGAACAGTAACTGTTTTTTCTGTAATGCTGATTTGCAAAAATATTTTCATATCTTTTAAAATAATAATGAAAAGCTTTGAGTATTCACAGATACCCTTGGTTAAGAGCAATCTAAGCTTCTGTAATACTTGTAGTCTTCTGTGATCCTGTTCTGTGATTGTGGGTAGGATAGAAGCAGCATTTGTTGAAGTTCTGTGCTTTGCCTCACCATGGCCTCGCATGTTTTTAGTGAAAAGTGTGAACACTTGAAATGTTGGAATTTCTTTTAAGCAGCAGCGCTCTGGGATTTTGTTTCCATTCTCTTTAATCTGGGTGAATCTGTCTAAACAGCTATGCTGACATGGCAGTCATCATACAAATGTTTACACTGTGCTGCAGAATAGACGAAAGCTCATGGAAAAAAAATATGTTGAGATTTGACACACGGGTGTGAGTGGTTTCAGGATGCTGTTGCATCCCTTGTTTCCTGGAGTCTTCTGATATAACAGTCGTGGCATTTTTCTCCCCTGTGAAACTTATTGCTATTAGCTATGCTCTTTTGGCTTCCAGAGACATTTAATGAAGCCTCCTCTTTAATATCCCATGAGAGATATAGCAAGATCAGAGTGGAGCAGAGCTGCCTGTTTATCACTTTCCTAGCAGGGAAAGTCACAGATGCCATGCTGACTTCTCCCTTGCTGCCTGGTGTGGCTCGCATCGGTGATTTGCCTGTGACCTTTCCTGTGAAAGCTGCTGTACATGTGTTTGTTAGTGTAGTTCTTGCTCACCCTTAATAAAGGTAGGTTCTTTGATGCTGTTGGCATGATTCTGTACTTGAGGGCCCTCAGCTGCACTGATCTGGTCATAGTTAAAGCATAACAAGTTCCTGCTTGTTTGCTTACTTGCTGCCCAAAAGACTTCGTGAAAACTTGTGTTTTTTGTGTTAGGCGTATCTCATACTCGGGATATAACTTTTGTTTCATAATGGAGCAGGGCAGTGTGGTGGAATACATCATGATCTTTGATGTCAAATCATGACAGATTTGTTTCAGTGTGGAACATTATGTAGAGAAACACTCGTAATTCAAAAAAAGAAACAGGTCAGCCAGGTGCAAGAAACTGTGTCTGCTGTGCTTTATAATCTAAACAGTTGCATGTTAAGAACTTGATCTAAAGATTTGAAAAGTTTCCCTTCCTCTATTTTGAGGTATTTCATCATTTTTTTCCCAGTGAAAACAGCAATAAACTTGATCAGATGAATCTTCCAAATCTGTTTACATTACCATTTTAATTGGAAAATGAATGAAAAGCTGTTTTAACCAGGGGCAAGAGAAGATATGAAAGAAGCAAGAATCCTCAGAGGGACTCCATCCCTTACTGGAGTGTCCTTTGATATGCCTTTTAGCAACACATTTAAGTTATTCATATAAAAAAAATCTAATGATAACCATTCAGTGCTTCTTCAGTGATGTTCTTCTGAAAAACAAGAACTTCTGAAAACCTGGTAGGTTTTGAGACCAGATTTTGACTGTTTTAAATGAAAAGTTGCTGTTAGATGTAGTCTTGTAGCTAATAATGAGAACTCAGGAGCGCCTTCCAGTGATCACAACTGCTTTATAAACAGTCTAGTCTTGCTTCTGTTAAAATTAATGAGAGTTTTGCTACAGTCTTTAGTGCAAGGCTATGTCTCTTTAATTATTTGAGCTTCACTGAAGTTTTGTAGTAATTGCAAGGTTATAGCACAGGAGCAGAGTCAGAAAAACAGACATGAAATCCTGGCCCCATGGAAATTAGCTGACTTCTATTGTGGGTTTCCTCACGGAGCTTTTTAATAACCTACTCAACCAAGATAACTGCTGTTCTGTAGTTTTTCTCTGTTTGTAAAGTGGAGGAAATGATACCATAAATCACAAGGTGGTCATGGGGCTTCGTGTATTAATAATCTCTAATGGAGTGTTAGATTGTTTTGGTTGAAGCATGCTGTGGATATGTATATAGGTTATTGAGTCTCTTGTAAATAATAGAGTTGTCTCTTCCCTATTCATTAATTCACTAGTGGAAACATAGCAGAGAGAAATCTCCTTTACTAGGAGAAGGCATATTTAAGCAGGTACCAATTAATTCTCCTAAGGCACCTGTAGCTGGATGGCTGTTTCAGACAAGGGCGTTTCCTCCTTGATGATCCTGATGGTGGTTTTCTTTGTATTTTTTTCCGCCTACTACAGGAAATTAAAGAATCATGGCCCTGCTTTCATAGTGAGTGCACACAGTGCATGCTGTGTTCCTTTGTAGTAAATACCACGCCGTCACAAGGTAACGATGAGAGGTTATGCTGGCTGTGTTGCATTGCATCTCTCCTGTCAGAGATGAACAAAGATGCGGCAGGCTTGGTGGTGGATATCCCACCAGTGATGTGCTGCTCTGAGGTGGGTGTATAACCTGCCTCTTGCTCAGTGCCTGGCTCAGGACCTCCTCTGAGCTTAAAGAGCAGTCATGCGAGTTTGAGTGATCCTTCAGAAGCTTCAGTCAGGGCTTCCCTCAACCTGTGGTCAGACGCCATCCTCCCATGTCTCACCACAGCCATTCTCTGTGGCTTTGAAGAGGGAAGGTTGAAGGAAGTCCTGATTGATTTTGCTGTACAGGTCTGGAAATTAGTATGCAAGTCATGAGACACACAGGAATCATCAGCCAGCCCTTTTATCTCTTTGACGACTTTCTGTGGCAGCATTATGGAGCAGTGCTGTGGTGAGGCCTGTATATTCTGCAATCCTGAAAGACACAAGAAGGGTTTTCAGTATCTGTTTAATTAGCTTTAATGTACAGTCAATAAGCAAAGGCAAAACCAAATTAGAAATACAGGTGTTGCAAAGATTTGTGGCAATGCTGAGTTATATCTGGAAGACTAGAAATTACTGCAAAGTGATTACTTAACATAGGCTGTAGGGTGGCAGCAGCCTAAGAAAACCTATCTGTGAATGGAATGGTGTCTTCTCCACTGCTGCAGTCCCACCTTCCCCTCTCTGCTCAACCATTTTAGTAAGCAGACAGAAACAAAACCCATGGGATAACAGAAAAACAAGATTATTTTCTGTTGGGTAAGTGGCTCAGGAGCAGAGGCCTGGGATGCTGGCAGACAGCCATTAGATGGGCTTCAGTTGCATGAAATTGGGGCCCCAGGGCTTCCCTCTGCTTTGTTTCACAGCTCTTAACTAGCCAGTCTTTGCTGTGACTGGAGTGGGGCTGGGGAAGGGGTTAAGTGCCAGCACAGCTCCTGGGAATGCAGTGGCTAGACCTATGCCTCAGCAATGGTGTCTACCTGCTCTTGAGCTGGTCAGTCTTCCTCTGCTCTTGAAAGACTTGGCTGGAAAGCAAAGAAAATTTGGGGCATGATTTAAGCAAAATCTTGGTATCAGTGCCTGTTGCTGTGCCCTCCTTGCACTGGCACGTGTGTGTGTGATTGCATGGGGAAGCAGATAGAGTGAAAAGCCAACTGTATGTTGGGCCACATCAAAAGGAATGTGACCAGCAGGTTGAGGGAGGTGATTCTCCCACTCTGCTCCGCTCTTACAAGGCCCCACCTGCAGTACCACGTTCAGCTCTTTGGCCCCCAATACCAGAGGGATGTGGACCTGCTTGAGCAAGTTCAGAGGAGGGCCATGAAGACGATCAGAGGGCTGGAGCACCTCTGCTATGGAGACAGGCTGAGAGAGTTGGGATTGTTCAGCCTGGAGAACAGAAGACTCAGGGGCCACCTTAGAGCAGCTTCCAGTGCCTAAATGGGACCTACAAGAAATCTGGAGAGGGACTTTTTGCAAAGGCATGTAGGGATAGGACAAGGGGAAGTGGCTTTAAACTGGAAGAGTTTAGATTAGACATTAGGAAGAAATTCTTTATTATGAGGGTGGTGAGATGCTGGCACACGTTGCCCAGAGAAGCTGTGGCTGCCCCATCCCTGGCTGTGTTCAAGGCCAGGTTGGATGGGGCTTTGAGCAACCTGGTCTAGTGGAAGGTGTCCCTGTCTTTGAGGTGCCTTCCAACCCAAACCAGTCTGTGATTCTATGATTTTTTCAGCTGAATCAGTTCCTTGGGCCTGTTTGCTGCTGAGGCAGCACCAATCCCTGTCTGTCACAGTGCAGGGCAGTACCTGTCCAGCAGTCCTGGGCAGGAGTGGCTGTGGGTGGTGGCTGCTGAAGGGTGCTGCCACCAGACTTTGTATTGGTGCTTAAATACAGTTCGTGCTGCTCTAATGCTTAGTTTAATTTGGTTTGGCTTCTCTAGAGAAAGTCATTTGTTATGAAAACTTAAATGTAATAACATTGCTTGTCTAATTCCTCCCTTATTAACCATATGATGTGCTGTAGGGAACTGGAAGGTTCCATTTTTCCCCCAAGAATGTTGGATTTCAGTAACCCATGAGGCTGTGTTAGAGCTGCGTCTCTATTCCAGTAAGCCTGCATTGAAGCATCTGTTGAAGTTGTAGAGGAATGTTCATTTCCAGTTAAATTTTTACATTTGTGTTTTAATAGGAGTACTTAAATATTTCAAAGTACTTTGAACAGATCTTTTTGGAATACAGCTTTATTATTTTGTTAAAGCTCAGTGCCACTGTGTCTCACAAAATGTAAGTTGCTTGAGGAAGGTGACCATCTCCCTTGGATTTTTTTTAAGCAAATGCATTCATTTAGTTGTAGATCAGTGGTAGGTTTATTTTTTTTAATACATGTATGAAGCTGAAGAGACGGAAGAAATAAATATGTAGATTTGCCCCAGTGTTCAAAAGCTTACTACAAATGAATTTACTGATGCCTTAGACATTGGTAATTGAAATGCCCTCCCCTTACGAACATATTTGTTACCTGTTCACTTTGGCATACATGGGCCAAATTAGCATTCAGTGGTAACTACATTAGTTAGAAAAACTGGACAATATTGTTCTTAATGTTTCCCCTTATCATTATGGGAAATACATGATCTTATTTGCAGTAGTGGTTGGCTACCCATGTATGTAGTAATTATAATTGTTACAAAGAAGTAAAACAAACACATCTTTTCTGATGCTACATGAATTCCATTGGGATCGGTAACGATTGCAATGAACATGCATTTTTGAGGAAGATTAAGTAAACAAATAAAAAGATAAAAGGTTGGTTGGCAGGCTGACAACTTGCTAGAATTTCTGCTGACTTCTCCGAGTTTCCACTGTGATCTCCTTCCTTTGAAAACAGGATGAACGAGTTCAAAATTATCTGCCTGTGCTGTCTAAATTGGCTGCTTTTTACTGTCACAGTAAATGAATTTTGATTTAAGAGATGCTTTGAGCAAAGGTGGTGACAGATTTATGCTCTGCAAAGCTTTACCTGGTGACCTGAGTCTCTAGGCTTGGAATTTTTCTATATTTAGAAAGGAATAATTAATATAGCAGGAGCAAATGAGTTTTTTTATTACAACTGCGTAGCATTTATGATTATGCAGATAAAGGCTGCACTTTGGTTTATGGATGAAAGCTTTACACTTTTTTTCTTCTTTTTTTTTTTGTGTGTGTATGAAAGTCAGGTCAGAGTCCAAGTGCACAGATTCTAACCTAAGTATGTATCCTTTTGATTTCATAATATGTTTTAAATCAAGTGTAAATAACAACAGAGAATGCTGCTGAGTAAACTTAGCTCAGTGAATGCTTGGGAGAACCGTTTTAACAACATGCATAGTAAGCCAAGGCAAAGACTCTCAACTCCTTGCATTTTAAGCAATACTAGTGAAGTGAACCTTTACGTGGAAGTCTTTAAAATTAAGATTTACAATACAGTCAAATCAGAATCAGTGTTCTCACACTTGTGGACTCCTTATAGAGGAGACTCATCAATTGAAGTATATGTAATAAGATTCTTAGAATGTTTTATGTATGCCAGAGGCAGCATATCTTTTTGTTAGCTGCTTTGTATGTAGGACTTTACCTACTGGGTAGATTTAAATAGTGTGCAGTATATAAAAGGAATAAAAAATATATTTGTATAAATAAATATAAGCAGATATCTGATGGGAGTTACTTCCTGCAAAGAAAAGATGATGACTGAATACACTCTGTTCTTCCACACTGTGGTTTTTTTTTCTTCTTTCCATGTGTTAATGTATGCTTTACAGAACAGCAAAAAGCCTTTAATAATTTGAACTATAAATTGCTTTCATATTAAAGTAGATTAAAGAATTTATTATCATTTATAAGAATGGTGAGCTGCCCATAATATTTTCTTTCTTAGTGCCGGTTAAAACAGTTTCATTTATATTAGCCAAAATGTGAAATTGTAAGTTCTTTATCTGTTGCTAGTAGCTCCTATACTTGATGGTTTGGTTTGGAGTAAGCATGAAGTTTGAGCTTTAATTTAGGATGTTGAAATATTTTTCCACTCAGTTTTTTAGCAAGGAGATTTTTCAGGTACTTGATTGTGGATTTTATCTGGCTTAGGTCACCTTTCTGCAAAAGCTGTTTTAAAGCAGGAAATTACTACACTTGGGAATCTGAAAAATTTGTATTCCTTTCACAAACAGTACAATGCTTGTGAAAGATTTGATGAATGTATGGGTCAACATGGTGCAGGCATGGGTAAAGAGGATGTTTTATCGCTGTGCAGTTTGTTCAGATACCATATGCATTTGCTACCTTGGTAATACCCATATCAGAGAAGGTAAGGGTGAGAAGAGATGACACAGATGGAAAGAAAGCAAGGCAGCTGCAATGACTCTGGCAGGGAACATGGCTTTCCCTGTGCTGCCCAGTTCTCTGCTCTGGCTGGAGGGGTGGCCAGGTTGGCCATCACGCAGGGAGGTTGGTCACTGCAGTACTAGGAGAGGCACTTGCTCCTCAGGTGAGTCTGTAAGCAGATTCCATGTTTCTTCTACAGCCTGTTCAGGTTTAAAAACCCTGGAATTCCTCAAGCCCATTGTTCAGTATGAGGACAGACTGGTTTTACATGCAGTGTGTAGGGCCAATAGTGCACAGTCCAATAGTTACAAGAAAGTGTTGGTATGCATTAAAAAAACCCCATACATATGACTGAGTTTATATTAATGCTTTTATGTGAAAAGTTGTTTTAGGAAAAGAGTTCATATTGCATCAAATCCAGGTTTAAATAATGAAGTCCAAGATTCTCCAGTTACTGATGAGTTTCGTACATGGTGCTATTGTAATTTTTGGAAGAGAAGCAGGAGTGACTTCATTCGAATCCAGGGATATGGCTTTTTTCCACCATCTCCTAGAACTGCTCCAAGAAGAACACATGTACTCTGTATCCCTCCACAAAACTACTACCGAGTGTCCATATTTACAAAGCCCATATTGAAATGTGCTAGTCATTCTCAAATAATTAAAAATGAATTACGAAGAAAATGGGCAGCCAGTCAGGTTGACAGTTTCTAGGAATATTCTAAGCCTTAGTACCAGAAATCTGTTGATTATATTTGTGTAAACTTCCCTCAAAAGGGAAGAAATAAGCAGTGCAGTGCTGTGTTAGCGTAGCCATTCTTTCTAGTGCTTTGGCAGTTTGCAACAGAACAATTCCCTGGTGACTCCCCCTGTAGAAATGTGTTGATATTGTGACTGATCACCCCTGAGAGAAATAATGGGTGAAGGGGATTGGTGATGGGAGGATGAAGGAAAGGGTGGGAGGATGGAGGGGGTTGCTAGTTTCATGAAATCACCAGCAGGTGGTAAAATGGAGACTTGTTTGGGGTAATTTTCAAACCACCAGTGAGGAGGTTGGCACAAACGAAGCTTCTGAGCAATGGGAGGTCAAAGCATGAAGGTGATGGGTGCAGTGCAGTTGGCCAGGAAAAGTGATGATCTGTATGGCCACAGGTATTTTTTCTCAAGCACACAGTTCCCTTTTTTGCCACATCAAGTGGGCTTGGGCACCTAAACGTCGGAGACAGTAGCTGTCTGAGCACTCCAGCTTTGGTTGCTACAGCTCTCTGTTGGAGAGCAGATTTTACCTCCACAGGAAACTTGGTTTCAGCATCCTGTTCCTATGTGCAGACTCGCATGCTTTTGCTGGAGGCCGGCTGTGTTCAGGGAGCAGACTACTGCACTGATGTCATGAGAGTGAAGCTGACAAAATCTGTATCACTTGAGGTTCATTTATAGGCAAGGGCTTGTCCGCACTGAGTCAGGTAAAGGAAACCATCCAGTATCTTCCTTACCCCATGACAGGGAGCATTTGGGCCATGGAGCATTTTCCCCAAATGATGGCGAAGAAACGTTGGGCTGTTTCTCAGAGGCAGAGGTAGGGCCAAACTGCTGAGAATACAGAAAATGGAATATAATAAAAACCAGACTGAAATGACATCATTCTTTTCTGTTTCACAAGCATGCACTGCATGTGTGGACAGTGCACAGATGTTTTGCTTTGATAACTTGCTGTGTAGGTTTATGGCCTTGGAATGTTGGTAATTAGAGAGGTTGGTTTTATTTTTGACTGTGTGAAATTCTGGGGAAGCATGTATCAAACTTTAACTTACATCTCTGCAATATTCAGGGTGTTCTAGTCATAATAATTCACTAGTTTAAGTACTTAGCATTCTAAGTATTTTTTATTACTTTTCCTCCTCCTTTTTTAATCACTAATTATCTTCCATGATGAAGATCTTTGTTGATGTTTTCCTTTTTTTTCTTCTTTAAGTGCAATATGTAAGGAAGTGTTTTGATCCCATCCTCTTGCTAGAAAGTCTGAGCAGTAAACTTTGAACACATCATGTTTTTTGCCGTCAGGATTTCCTGCCAACAGTGTCTGATACCACAAAGAAATAAAAAAAGGTGAAATCTCTGGAGAGCTTTTGTAATGGTTTGTGTTAGTTTACTGTTGTATTCCAGACCAGACTCTATTGTGTCTAAGAACAGGACTGAATATGCTGGTTGCTAGAGAACAGCTTTGCTAGGTGAACATAACACATTCCATAGGTTTCTCCCTTTTATGGTCTTGGCTACAAATAGTTTTTTACCTTCAGTATGGTTTAGCAAATGTAGTCTGCTTTTAAAGAGACATTCAACATACGGGTGTCTGCTTTAACAAAGGGCCAACAAGCCATAGATCAGATAAAAAAATAATTTTTCACTCTGACTATATAATCCTACTAAATGGAGTTTATTTTTCCTTGTACGTCTTTTGTTTGCCAAAGTTCCTGTTCTTTAATATTATCCCCAAGTTTCCAAAGAACTTCCCAATCAAATCATCAAGACCCTATTTTGGCATTTGTGTTGATGGAGGCAGAAATGCTATAAATCAAGTAGAAGAGGGAATTAAGCAGTAATATAAAGGTAGTGGAGAATGGTAGCTGTAGCAGACTGCTTCAGCTATGGACCAACTCCTTTACAGTAGTGCATAGCTTGTGTTTCTTTACACAAGATTTGTGTTTTAGAGCAGTGTAAGAGATCAATAAAATGGGATAAAAATTTCATTTTATTATCATATGAATATGGCTGTGCTGAGTTCTCAAAAAAAATAAAATAAAATAAACCAACCCCAAACCCACAAAACAAACCCAAACCCAAAACTACAACCAACCCAAACCAGCAGCAACACAAAAAAACCCAAACCAAAATCAACCGATGTTTCAATGCCCCATACTTGTAAAACCTTTGAAGACAAAGAAGCTTTAGGTTAAAGGCCTTTTGTGGGCGAGGAAAATACGTCCCTCTTCCATCCTGAAATTGTGGCATCTCTCCTGTGGGCAGAGGGTCATCTTTGTCCTTGTGGTGGAAACATCAGCTCTTGTTTTGCCCAGTATCTTTTCTTTCAAATCCCTGTTAGTAAGTTCATGTGTTGTCCAGCACTCCAGTCATTGTCTTCTTTTGTGTGGCAGAAGCATGTGACATTTGTTGTAAATGTTTCAGACTATTATTTAGTTCTAATTCTAAAACATTGTATGAGTCCAAGGTGTTAAGGTTCATTTTGAGTAACTGACTCTTCTGCATTGCATATCTCTTGCCAGCTGTCTGTTCATTTCATCATAAAACCAGAAAAAGCAATCTGGGTTGACCACTCTTGTTTTAGAAAGTATTTTCAACATACTCCAGTGTATCTAGTCAGTCATTAATGCTTTTTCTTTCTCACCCTCTTTAATATATTGGCTTAGTTTTCTCTAAGAAAGGAAGAAAGGACAAAAGGACAAAATGTCAGTCTGTATTGGCAGTGATATAGGTCACTTGGCTAAATCAGGCATATTTCATCTTTAGGTATGAAGTGTAAAATGTTGATTTGGCCCTTTCTTGCTTTTTCTGAGAACAAAAGCAGCCTTTTTGGAAGCTGATCTGCAACCTGGAAGTAAACTGTCTCCTAGAGGAAAACAAGGAAACATAAACCAGAAATTTTTCAATGGGTACTTGTTTAATCTTTCACACCAAGCAGTATGAAAATTGGTTAGCTCATGTATTGGTGAACTAGCTTCAAAAGGTGGCAGTGATTGAATTTTTGGGGTTTTTTTTTTTTTTTTTTTTGTTTTTTTTTTTCCTAAATTTATTACTGATGCCAGAAGAACAAAACAGGAGAGGAAGAAAATAGATGAAGTATAAATCTTGTGACAGTAGTTGATAACTGGGTGGAGGCATTCATGGGGAGCTGCGTTCTTGCCTTTACACACACCCAGCTTCGGGTGATTGAGAAAGAGACTTCTTTTAGATGGAGCTGGTGAAGAAAGGGAAGGAGGTGGACATACTAGTGGTGATCACATTCTGGTCATCTCAACTGTTGCTTACTTTGTGCTTAAAAAGGCCCTGTGAAGTTATCCCTTTTAAGAATGGGAGCTTTTAAAGATGAAGTGGGGGTTTGGTATTTTCTCTGTGTTGTTTTGAAAAAGTTTGATTAAAATCTGAGTGTAATCATCAATGATGAGAGCTGTTAAGTATCAAGATCAGATTTCCAGTAAACTCTTTGACTAAAAAAAGCATTGTTGGACAAGAATTTTAAGTTTCTTTAATTAGCTTTTGAGTGAATAATTTTAGTCACTTATGCTTATGTTTGGCTGTGAGTTTTCTGGGAGAAGAGACTGTGTTAGTGGTTCATACTTGCTAAAGTCTTTACCATATAGAAAGCTATTTTACTTATTTTCACACAGGTGCTGCTTCAGTTCTTGCTTCTCTTCTAACACTAGGGATCTTGTAGTGTTTTTGTTAGCATGCTTGTCCTAGCTACTTAGTGGTGAGCAATTACTTAGTAAACTGCTTTCACTACTAAGGGTGTGCACTCAATTATTCAATAATGAAAGCCTGTATTTTTCTTGCTTCCACCCTGATGAGGCATTAGCTTGACAGAAGTGGCATTAAAACTATTGAATGCAAGCATTCAGCACCCTCCCCAGGAAAGCATCCCTTATCTTGCTTTGACTGCATTCCTGCAGTGTAACTGCTTCCATTACAGAGAATTTGGCTGCGATCTTCCCACCTGTAGAAGTGTGTTTAACCAAAGCACTCAGGATCTTGAGCTTACCCCCCAAAAGTAATGAAATATGAAAACAAAAAGGATTATTTGTAATAGCTATTTTATGGTGTTTGGGCTGTGTGAATTTCCCCCATCCCTCAAATTAAGTTTAGAAATGTTCTCTTTTCTTTGAAGATAAAAGACGAGACTCTCGCACAAATAAGTGACTCCCAAGAACAGGGATGTGGGAAGTAGCAGTACAAATATGATTCACCCTGAATTTTGCAGAAATTGGCAGCACTGTGAAAGTCAATGTATGCATGGTGTTTCCCCCCCACATCCCGTATGCAGAGCAGCAGTGTGGTTGCTCTGTGCTACCTTGCCTTCCTTGGCTCAGTTTCCCACTTGCACTATCCTGGGAAGCTGCACATGGAGAGGGAATGATACCAGAGAAAGTGTTTGATGAGGTTAAAGATACTTTCTCATGTGTCTTTGTGTGGCTCTGACTAACAGTGTCCATCACTATAGAAAAAAGCAGTCATTATGGAGAGTTTGTGGGATGAGAAGGAAAGGTACGAAGGAGGCCAGTCTTCCCACAAGGAGATGCAGACCCAGTTTTACAGGCAGAACCTGTAGGACAACTGCAGATGAACCTCTGCTGAAGACATGCAAAGGCAGCAGCACCCCCGAGCTTAAAACTAGCTGGTGGGGCCAAAAGGATGAGTGTCTGTCCAGCAGACCTGCTGCTGAAGACTAGGACGGCATTTCAGGTTGCATCTTGAACTGGTATTCCAGGAAGGGGGGTGTGTGTGTGTGTTGCATGTTTTGGCTGGGGAGTGAGATTGTGTCACCTCAGCTACAAGACAGTGACATCTCCTTTCCATCAGGGCTGAAGGGCCAGCAATGCCTGTCCTACCCTCCACTCACATGAATGACTTCTTTGTGTCTAATCCGTGCTTGCCGCTCTAGCACAGAAATGCATTTTCTGCCCTTTGTTGTAGTGGCTTTCTGCAGTAAGACCCTAAGTGAAGGTTTCCACTAAAAATATGATTAAAAAGCAGTGTTGAAAGCCAAGCAACAGGCATCAACTTTGCCAAGGGGGCCTAGAGTTAAAAATTTGTAAAGGAAATCAGGTTTGCTGGAATTAAGTTGAAAATACGCTTCTACTTAATTTCAGCAGGCTGCCCTAACTCTGATGTCTGTAGTTGGCTGACAATGCAGAAATAACCTATGAACTAAAAGAAGAGTTTACTTCGGAAGACAGCTCTTACATTATTTACCTTGGCTTCATCCTCTCCTGAACTGGGGAGAACATAACAGTATTTCCCTCTCTTGATCCCTGTCTTGGCTGGTTGCTGAGGTGCTTTTGGATATAATGAAACCTTCTTAGCAGAGGAGAGAACTTCCAGCATAGCAAAACTGATTGCCAAACCTAAAAATAAAAAAAGAGTGTGCATCACCTTCCTGTGATCTTGGATACCACACTCCTTCTGTGTTGTGGCAATGACTTTTCCACACATTTTCGTGAAGTGTTTTGAATCTTTTTTGGTGACATAATTCACATCAATGTTCTAAGCGCTCTCTTTGCCCAACCCTGATCTCAACCCACTATGGAGTTTCTTTAGTAGTTTTTCCTTTGTTGAAGACTACCAAAGACTTGAGGCATCAAGTGACAATAAAGCACTACTTGAAAAAAAAAAACAACAAAACCCCAAAACAAAAAAAACAAAACACCTCTGACCTCTGCAAACAGATTTTTCTCCAAAGAAGAGTTCTGTTTGAAACTGAAAAGCAAATCTTCTTGTTTTGTTTTTAAGGTAAATGGTGAACAGGGATCCAGGAATGCACTCTGCTGTGGCCTTCTTATTAATACCCTGAACTGTGCAAAGAGAAACAAACTTGAGAGTTTGTAAAAGCCCCTGGACAGATGTAGCCCTGGGGGCATGACTGATTAACCTGACACACTTTGCTCCTGAAGGAGTTCCCATTCTTTCAGTGCTCATGTTCACTTGTCTCCTTCAGCCTGCTGTCCCTTTGGCTGTGCTGACACAGCTGTTTTGGGCCCACAAATAGGCCCACTGCAGTGATTTAGATTAAATCTTGGCATTCCATCCCTGTCAGTGTTCAAGGTCGGGTTGGATGGGGCTTTCAGCAGCCTGGTCTAGTGGAAAGTGTTCCTACCCATAGCAGGGGATCAGAACTAGATGATCTTTAAGGTCCCTTCCAACTCAAACCATTCTGTAATTTCTGAATGTGGTTGCAGTGATTCCCAGGCAGTCCCTGAAGCAGCTGTGCTTGCACAGCAACAAGAATGCAGAGGACAGGGAAAGATGGGAACTTTATTTTCTGGCTTTACTTGATAGCAAAAGAAAAGTGCTTTGTAATGACCCCACCTGAGGGTAGACCCCATTGGCTACCTGGAAGGGTGGGCTGCATGCACTCTTCTGGGGGCTCTCCTAAGTTTTTCTTCTGAGATACTCTCAGTGACCCCTACAGCAGGCCAGAACGTGAGGGCCATAAAGGAGCTGCTTTGTCTGTTGGTTTAGGTTTCTTGCAAGTGTCTAAAAAGTGGCACTTTTTTCCTCTTTTTTTTTTTTTTTTTTGAGAAACCATGCAGGATACTAACTCAACAGCTAAACTGTGCCATTTAAGATGGCCCATTCACTGCTGAAGGATACTTGCAGGTACCATATATTTTGGCCAAGACGTGATTTCTCCCCCCACCCCAAGTGTTCTTTAGAACTGTCAGTCTGTTGCCTTTTGCTGGCCCTAAACTAAACAGAGTAACTCAGGATCCTGTAACCAGAGCAGCCCTTCATAAGTGAAGGTCAGTTGGGTGCAGTGCTGTAACAACAGCCTGTAGACACAGCCTTAAACCAAGGCATCTTTTGTTAAGCAGAGGAATATCAACTGCACTAAGAGTTCCTGAAAGTGGGTGGTTTCTGCCGCCAAGCTCAGTAACGCTTTGTCATAATGAAAAAACAATACTGTCTGCAAGTGAAGATTGAAAGCGTCTCCTCACATCTGTTTTTCTAAGCTTGGGAAAAGGTGCCATTGGATGAGAGGAGCAAATCCTGCTGTGGCCATGCTCATACTTGAAGGAAAAGCTTTAAATGCCAACAAATGCCAAGGCGTCTTTCATGAAGTTAGTTTTAATTTATTTTTAGACTTGATTAATAGTTACTGCAATATTTGCCTTGCACATTTTTTAATGGAATGCTTTAAAAAACTCGTTTAATATGTGATCCCTTCTGTGTAATTGTGCTCTCATACAATGTCTTTGGTGAGAATGAACTAGCAGAGTTTTACCCAGAATTGTTTGGAAGACACCAGTGTGGAAAGCAGAGATGAGTCACTTGCCTTGGAGCAAAAAGAGCTAGCGATTAACCACAGAGCATGGCATTATCTCTATGCCAAATCTGGCTGAGAAAACCAGCATGTTTTGCACTCTGCTATTTCAGGAAAAAAAGTAATACAGAGAAGTGTTGGCTGTTTAAGCAATGTTGATAATCTTGGCAATTTGAGGAGTTTTAGAAATGTTAGCATGGGAGGCATGTGAATCAAAAGAAGGTAGTAGTTCCCATCTAGAAACCATTGTTATTTTTATTTGATGAATAAATACATATGAAATATTCTCGTCAGCGGACTCGTCCAGGTGAATAAACCTGGTTGCATAACAGAATGTGGTATGTGATAGAGCACATGGGTAGATACGGAGTATTTCTGCATAAATGTGTTTTCTGTGTAATCCCATGTGTCCATATTTGTATTTCTTTAGGAATCTTTATATAGCATAAGCTTCTACTGCTGACGGTTTACCAGATGCCTGTAAATAGGGAATATTTATTGCAAGTGAAATAATAAATCTCTCTTACTTCTCAATGTCCTTTGGTTTCCATTTGCATTTAGTGCAGTAAGGTTCATGTTGATGAAGGTGGCTTGACTTTACAGGCTGAACTAGGTGAAAAGCACAGCGACTAAATCTTCGTTTTGATTTCCTCACAATAAAAATCTTTTAAACCATATGTTGAGTATTTTCTTTTGGGGATGTGTTTTATTTAAATTAGTTTGACGTTTCCTTTTACATCTAATGGCCTTTACTTTTGCTTACACAGAGAATACAGTAAGAAAGGGGTTAGCTTCCATTTTTGGGTCCTACTTTTCCTCAGCCCTCACCTCCTGAAAGATGTAAACATGTATTGCTATTGTGGGGCACTGTCCTGGCACCTAGGCCTGTTCATGTAGAGGTCTTCTGCTGTTCCACTTCTTCCTACATTGTGTGCAAGCTCAGTTATCGAGCTTGAGCCATGTTCCTTGTTTCTACCAAGAAGAAGGTGAAAGACCTCATGAAATACTGGACGTGGCACGTGGGCTGCCAGTTGTGCCAATTGCTTTACTTCATTTAGTAAAAGGAAAAAAAGGTACGGGAGCAGTATTTTGGCATTGCCCATAGGAGAAGTCATGCTGACAGAAGTGTTCGGGAGTTAATGATGCATCAGGATTGATACTCAGTTTCCAAACATCTGAAGAGGACGGCTTTGAAGAACTTGCATGATGAAGAGCTTAGAGTTGCTTTCCGGCTAGTAGATT
Source organism: Pezoporus wallicus (assembly GCF_028554395.1). NCBI lineage: Eukaryota > Metazoa > Chordata > Aves > Psittaciformes > Psittacidae > Pezoporus > Pezoporus wallicus. The sequence continues at coordinate 6,595,895 of NW_026635157.1, forward strand.
GTCTCATGGGCAGGAAAAAGCCCTAGGTGAAAACTAAGCCTGTAATTTAGTTCACTGGTTTAGTGAAATGTCAGGGTGACTTCATTTAAAAATTACTATCAAGGTGTGAATCTTCTTTGCCTTGATGAAACCAACTGAAATAGTGATTGGTGGTTGGCAATGGCTGTGCGAAGTCTTAAGTCTGATTTCTAAAATCTTTCCTCCTTGGAAGAAGTTGATTTGGGGTGTTAATATTGTGGGAGACATCCACTGGGCTCTCAGCAGATTAGTATCTGATGAACAAACATTTTTTACACCTGTAATTTCAATAGTATGTAATTTCTCTTTCACTTTCTACCCCTCCCGCCCTGCATTTCACTAAGTAAGTGGGTATGTCAGAAGATGAGCTTTCTTTAGATATGTAAACAAGAAGCTGTGGTACAAATTACAGAAGATTGCAAAGCCTTGATTTGGTTTTCTCTGTGCTGTGAGCAAAGAGACACGATTTTAGAATTGACACTCTCAGTTTTTTAACTGTGACTAAACAGCTGTCTGTTGAGGCTGATTATTTCATATGATTGAGAGGCAGCACCAGATTATTCCTGTTGCTGGCATAAATGTCCTTATTTATCCTGTCTTCTACTGAGGATAATCTGGGCTTTCATTTTCCTTCCTGTCCTCACCTTGTTTTGTCAGCCAATTAATAGGAACCCCTCCTGTGTGTCATATGTTTTATACAGGGTTTGTTGGGTGAGCCATAGGCTCTACGAGAATGACACTGTGTATTATACTTTTGTATTCTTGGGTCTTTTTCCACCTAGAAACTGCTACTGGTAGGGGAAAATGTTTAAATGTTTCAGGGTTGCAAAACCAAAGAAAGTATCAGGGTCGATTTCAGGCCTGTATATGGCAGAAGGGGAACTTGCAGGAGGGGGGAAATCTTTCTTGCTGGTCACAGTTGGTGCTTCTGCTGAGCTACGTGGATGTGTACATAGGGAGCGAGCACATGCGCAGGCACTCCATACAGAGAGAGCACATACATGTACATAGGCCATATGTTCATTATATTAGAAGTTTTGTTTTCTCTTACATTTTTTAATCAAGCTTTTAGCTGGGATATTTTAATTGGGATTAAATATAACTATGTAGGACAGTAACTAAGACACAAACTGTTCTTGCTCACTCTCTGTGTGTCAGCAACATTCCTTGTGTGCTCATCCTCCACCTAGAAATGAGTTTGTTTTAAACTAGAGCCTGTTGTGAGGAAGAGAGGAGATTGCAGCATTCCTCCAGGCGTGGCAGGGCTGGGTTTCATTTGCAAATTTTGTTCAGAGTTGCAACACACTTCTCTGTACTTACTGTGTGTACGCAGGCATGCAAACTTACAGATGAGCTGAAAAACCATGACAGTGATCCTGTACCTGTGCACGCACATGCAAAAGTGAGCCTTCTGTCTGTCTTCTGAAGTTCAATGTTCATGCATAGTTTACAGAAACAGCACGTTCTTGGCTCTTTTCCGAGAAGAAACGTATGTACAGCATCAGTGAAGTTAAATAATTTTGCTGTTTTGGCTGCGAAGTAACATTGAAATATGTTTTAGTGATACAGGATTCGAGACAAAAAGATTGTGCAAATGAATCATATCTATAGTAAGAAACAGTTTCTTCTACGTTTCTTCTTTTAATGCGTTCTGTGTGTCAGTGAGACCTGGTTATAACACATGTGTGAACTACGTTTTCAGTATTGGAATTAGGACTATCCAAGTTTCTCACTGAGTTCTAATGTTCCTTTTAAGCATTTGATTATTGCAAACACCTAGTAAGATTTATTAAGTTGCATAGTTTGTAAGTCAAACAGTATGTAAATACAAACAGGAAAAAAACCAAAATAAATACCTTTTGCATTCATGGGCCTAGTAAATAAGATGAAGAATGAGATTTCTGAGTTTACTGATGATGATTCTTTGCTACTTCTTTAGCCACTCTCTCCTTTCTTGCTCTGTGGTTCTGCTATCTACAAAAACATTCAGATTAGAGCGTTAATTAGTTTATGTTAACCAGCAGAGGGCTACCACCTCAAAGCAAACAGCCAGCCATCCCCTCTACAGTTTCACTGGTATCCTCTCTGAATCAGAGAAGTGGGAAACAGGCGTTTATTTGGTTGTCTGGGGTACTTTCCTGCTGGCAGAATGGTCCTCAATTCGTGTTAATGTTTTTTATACAGTTTGGTTTTAACTGGCTTACAGTTGTTTTTAGTACAGCTGCCAGCATTTCCACAGGAAACTTAGATTATCTAGTAGAAGTTTCTTGTGTTTCACCAAAATCTGGTATTTCTAATGTTAACTGGTGTGTTGCAAAGTTTCACATGCATATTCAGGCATTAAAACTGATTTGAGTTCATTCTTAGTATGAACATAACATATGCTGAGTAAAGAAGTAAAAGAGAGTAAACTGATCTTACAGTTTAGGTGAAAGCAATGCAAGTTGCATTTATTAAGTCACAATTTCTTTAAACCCATGTGTTCATTGCAGAGTGTTCAAGAGCAGGCAGGAATATATGTGAAGTAGAACAGAGCTTTTTCTCTTCTCCTAGGAGGTAGGAGCTGCCTGCTGAGATAAAGGGGGTGGTTTGATTCAGAACATCCTCAGCTGGAGTTTGGAGTGGTGGGTGCCTGGTGAAGTGCAGAATGGTGCAGTGCAGGGGTGAGGAGGCACTGAGTGTTGGATGACTGCTCGAGCTTCTCTCCCAGACCCTGTGACTTCTCATGTTGATCAGAACTGTTATTGATAACTTTTGGAGATTTGATGAACAGATGAGTGCCTAGGGGGAAAAAACCATAATCTTTAGATTTCAGAAAACTTATTCCTGCCTCAAAAATTCAATACTTGGATAGTTAATTTTCACAGACCATCACCACTAGGGATGGTTGGCTAACAGTTGTGAGCGGAATACTTCCCTGGCCAAACTTCAGCTTTGGAGGGGAGGTGACCCTGTGGTTAAGAGATTTTATAAAGGATTTTGCTATGAAAGCAGAGCCCCACAACTCGGGAGAACCCATGTAGGAATTGAGGCAGTGGCTACGGTTAGTGAGAGCTTTAGCAGAGCTGTCTTAATTAGTGAGCTGTCATGCCCGAATCATAAAACACTAAAATTGTTAATTATATTTTGAGCAGAGATAATAACAGCTTTCTATAAGCAAATTGCTAAAAGCCAAATCACGAGTGTGTGTGTCACCATAACTGTGTCGCTAATGGCATCTCACTATCCCCAGCATCCCTCGGCTAGTTGGAGTGGACTTCACAGCGGGGTGGCTGGATCCCTGCCTGCACTTCCTGCTCACACACCACCCTGGAAATACTGCCCGCCCTGACGCAGTGAATCCTTCCAGAGTACAGAAGTTGAAGGGGGGGAAGCTGGTGGCAGGTGCATCATGCAGACTGGTCCAAAACCTGTTTTATTCTCTGTGGTTGTTGCAGTCTGATTTGTGTTTTTTTTTTTTGCTTTCCTTTCCCCACGGACCTAATCAAATTTGAAATGTGGATGGGATGCTTGAAGCAGCCCTACAGTGCAGAACTATCTTCTCTTTCAGGTGATCATTAGTAGCATGGTATATTTTTAAGTTGGGGAAAAAACCCAAAAGGATAAAATGGGTAACAAAAGAGAAAGGAGATTTTAATTTGTAATTAGGACATTCAGAGGTGCTGTAGTGGTTGTGATAGAAGCAATTAATAGGCATGTTTTTGTGTGAGGCAGGGCCTACTTAAGTAGGCTGCGAGGCCAGTAGCCAGGAGACCTACTTTCTTTTCTTGGCTTTGTTGCTTATCCTTTCTGTGATCTTGGGCAAGAGTCTTTATTTTTTTTCCTTTTCCTTCTTAACTCCCCCCCCCCCCCCCCCCCCCCCCCTTTCAGGTCCATTCACATTGGAAGTAAGTTTCTTGCTATGTGCTCTGCACAAGAAAGGACAGAATCTTAACTGGAAGATTGAGGCCCTGTTGTAATACCGACAGCTCTCTGTGGCTGCTTTGTTGGAAATAATCCTTCAGGAATGTGTGTTACTTTGCGGGTTTGCTATGTGAGCATCTTACAGGATACCTGTATAAGAACAGGCACACTGTAGAGAGCTCTGGTGGAGGTCAGATTCACAAGGCTTCTACATCTACCGCCGTTCCCATATATCTCTGCTTGGAGATGATGAGTGGCACCAGGGAGGTGATCATATGTAGCAGATCTGGTGGTGCTGGGGCAGTTTTGGAGGTGGAGGCTCTCTTAGGGCCAACAGGAGCACCCCATGCCCTTTGCTGCCTGCAGCAAGAGCTGCATAGCAAAGGGTTGAGTCTGCAGGCAAGGTGTTTTCAATGGGCTTTGGACAGTGCTTAATCCAAATGGCTTTATGACTAGCTGGTGATGAGCTGTTACCACCTGAAGGAAAACACCCAGGAAGTCCAAGAGAGGTGTCCTCTCTGCTGCTGGAGCAGTGGCTGTAAATCACCCTTGTTACTGTCTGCTTGAGTCATCAGAAATGGTAGACTAGGAAATGTAGGAATTAAATTAACAGGTGAATTGTGCCAAAAACCACAGCCCAAACAAAATCAGAGAACTTCTGAGGGGTTTTGAGGTTGGGTGGTTGGTTTTTTTTTTGCCTTTCCGTAGCATTGTTTTTTTACACTGAACCGAAACGTTTTCCATGCAATAATTTTTTTGTTTGTTGGCCTTAGGGGAACGCAGTAGCTTTGAGCCATAAACGTGTGTTTTCTTAACAACTTTCAGAGAGAATTCTTTGATGATCAGGTTGTGATAGATGGCAGAAATCCTGATGGCATTTGAGGCTGTGCATATTTGCTTTTGTTCACCTCTAAGAAATAAAGAAAAGGGAAAGAGGAGGAAGCAATTTAGCTTCCTACTTCAAACCCTGAATTACTTCTGTGATTCCTTCATGGTTTTTTACTAAGATGGGCTTGTATTAAGTGAACAAAAAACAATGCCTTAATCTTTACATGCGTAGCCTGGAAAATGTAAAGGCTGCTTACTTGTATGATGACTTCATAAGGGAGAAAGCAGTCAGGTTGGAAAACTAGCTAAGCTCATTAGAAGGTACCTGGTTTCTCTTAAATGGCTTTGTAGAGTATTTTACAAAATTAATCCTCTAAAGTGTGTCAGTTGCTAAAATTTCCAAATCCTTGGCCTTGTGTTTGGCTACTGATTAAAGCATGGATTAAGCTGCAATTCCGTTGATGTTAATGCCTAAATATGTGGTGGTTTTCAGACGGTAATCACTATTTTTTCTTGATCTTGGGAAATTTACTTTTGATCCACATGGGCAACAATGTATAAAGATATTAAGCTTCTTGCCACCTACAAATAAAAAGCGTTCTGTGGTAATGGATCTTTTTCTGCAATGAAATATCATAATGCCAAACTCTGAGCAAAGCATTGCATCACTTTGTATTTACAGTAACAGTGGAAATGTTATGGGCAATCACCCACAGCAGTATTTTTGCCCTTGCATCACCAAGGTGTGACTCAGCACCATGATATAAAGGCAGAGCTCCAGACAGGTCAGGAAAATTCCTAAAATCAAACTGCTGCCAAGACTGGGCAGGTCTCTGGGATTTACCCTGGTATTTTGGGTTAACCTGAAAGGGTTTCCTTCTTGTTGGTTTCCCTAATCTTCTAAGTAGTACAGCGGAACAGAGATGACTCTGATTCTACAGTTCCTAGCAGGGTTTTTATACATCTGGCTCTGTATAATTTAGCCGGTACAGCTGTGGTAGTTTACAGTTCTGTGTACTTTGCAGTACTGGCAATTCCAAATGTTTGCTCTTTCTCAAAAGAAACAAGTTGACTTAAAACATGGTCTTTGATTCTTTGATTTTCACATTATATCCTGGCTATTCGAACATGGACTGCCCCAAAATGGATATTCTAGTGTTGGGTGTCTAGGGGTATGTCACCCCACATTCTCCAAATCTTCTTCTGAGCAAAAGGCCTAAAGAATAAAAACAAAACACCCCCCCCAAAAAAAACCACACCCAAGTCTCTTGTCTCATCAAGGGTGAGGAGTGGTGTCTTTTTAAGACAAAACCCCTCCATAATAGAAAGACCCGGTGACACAGACAGAAGAGCAAATGTTAGCAGTGCCTGCTCCCATTGGGCACTCCTTCCCAACCCTACTACACCACCACTGACTTTGGGAAATTGTGTATGTACATACACATTACCTCGCTGGGCAAGCTCAATTTAAATGCAGCCTATTAAATTATTTACAGAAGACAGTTGGCCAGCCCATTGTGCTGTGTTAGTAGGAGCCAAAGGTCACTTTAGTTGCCTGGTTGATTCATAGGGTAATCTGATACAGTACTTAGCTTTTTGCCTCCCAGTCAGTGGGTTAAACCTTATCCTCTTATTATGAGTCAGAGAACCATAAGTTTCAGAAAAAGCTGGAGCCTTTGTTTTTAATGGTTTTGAAGTGGCTGTGCAGCAGAATCCAAAGGGCTGCGAGAGCATCTGCCAGGGGGCTGGGGCGTGTTCTGCAGTAGTGTAAGCCTGACTGACATCTTAGGAGCTGGAACCCTGTACCCTTGTTTCCTTAAGCTGCTTGTCCTTTTCCTAACATCATCTGCAGCTATGAGGATGTTAAGGCATTTATGCTTATCTTTCAGATATGTGGCACTTTTTGTTTTGGTGGTTTTGTTTTAGATTGTTCTTATGTTTTTTCCTGGGGTCCTCACTATCAGTATCTCCTTTTGGATTCACTGAGCTGATTTTATTCGATATCTCATATGTTCACATCTATTTTTCTTCTGCAAGATACAAGCCTGTGTGCTTTTTGTCAGCTCTTATCTTGGTAACAGATCCCATCAAAAACCACGGGTATTGGGATACCTTGGTATCGCCAACTTCTGTCTGCTTTAAAACGGTGCATTTACCTCACCCACTTTCAGGTTTACTCCCTCCAGGAAGCAGCATTGATGTCAGCGTGCAGGGCAAGTGGTTGGCATTGCAGCAGCTTTCAGTAGACCCTAACTTTATAATGCTTTTTCCAGTAGCTAGCCTAAAGAGAAGGTGGCAGAACACAGCATAGCTGGGAGTTGAAACCTGGTTTGTGAGCTGCAGCCACATCAGTGGCTGTGTGGTTACTAGAAATGCCTGCTCACTTGCAGATTTTGTTTGTGCCTGTGCACAAATGTCTCTTTAAATAAACCACAGGTTACAGGAGCACTGATGTTTTCAGCACGCTGCTCAGGACACCCCAGAGTTTTGTTGTTCCTCTCTCCAAGTCCGCAGAGGTACACAAGTGCTTCTCTATTTTTGCATTCAGCGAGCAGAAGTTTGTGCTGCCACCGAGCAGGCTGAGGAAAGGAGGAGTTTTGCTTCTGTGGTCGTGCTCTTAGGAGAGCGAGCCTATCGTATTTCACTCTAATCCTAAGCGATAGCCACGCAGTCTGTTTTATTGTTAGGAGAGCCTTCCTGGAGCTCCTTCACCCAGCTTTTCTCACTAAGGAAGAGCAGGGCAGCCAGAACAAGGAGGCAGAAGTGTGGCCAGTCCATTGTCCCTCCTGAGCTGTGCCATGCCGTGATGTGATCTCTGCCTCTTCTTCTGTCCCTGTGGGGTGTTTTTGGTGAGCCAGAAGAGAGGACTGAAATGCATGCATGCACCTGGGGAGCGATGCCAGGGTGAAGAGTGGAGCTACAGTTTTTGCTGTTGAGTGGAGAATGGGGAAAACACGTGCCTTAGTGCTATATTCTTCTCAGCCGTTACATGCTTCTCTGAGCTGCTGCTGCAAGGTGCCACTTTCTGCTGCTTTTCTGCCCTTTGTTTTCTTTGGCAGCTCCCTAAGTGCTGTATCAAAACAGCTTCAGGGGAGCTGTGCTGGCACGGTGACCTACCTCCACACTGTTGCTGGTTTAAATGCAGCGAGAAGAAACCTGGACGGAAATTGGATTGAAATTGTTTAGCCTCCCACGAAAACCACTGAGAAGGGGGACAGGAACGATTTCAGAAAGGTCTGTTTGGAACTGAGGCCAGTAGCTGGCTTGAAAGAAAATGAAAAAGGAGTGTGTTTCAAGACCTTTCAAACTCAAACAAAACCCAAGCTCCCTCTCGCGTGCTGTAAGCTGGATAAATTTCTCCTCCTTGTCAAGGCAGACAAAGAGATTGTTTCGCAGTGATGGTGAACTCTCCTCCATGTGCGTGCAGCAGGTAGACGAGGATGATGAGAACTGGATCTACAGGAGCCAGCAGAGAAAAGGTGACTCTTTAGCTTTCTCTTTAACCCTTGCAATAGCTGCTGCTGTGTCAGCCTCTGGTCCGTGCTGTTGTCCAGCTGCTCAGGTCCCACTGGGAGCTGGGAGCCGCAGGTGGGGTAGGAGGAGGAGGGCAGCACAAAAAGCCCAGCAGCAAGCACTGCCTTGCCAAGTTTTTCTCAGGTTAAAATTGCGACAGCTTATAGTAATCAACAGGAAAACCTTTAATTTCCCATCTGGGCAGCAGAAAGGTACCGTGTGGTGCGTTGGTAAGTTCTGTTTATGCTTCTTGTAGCCGATAGTTGTTGATGGCAGATCCTCTGGGCAGGTGCTGCAGGAATCTCTCCTCATTATGTGGTACCAAAAGCCATTTAAGACTTCACTTGTAACAGCCTAGGTGGCTTTTTGGATGACTGCCTTGTGGTCCTACTGGAAAACGTTAAGTGTGCTTAGGTTTATGAGGGCAGATTGAGAAGAGGTCCCAGATCGAAAATAAAAGAGAGGATAGTATGGTGATGGGAATTGCTCCACAGAGAGAAGGGAGGTCTAGGATGCATGATAGGTAGCTCTGAATGAACCCTTGCAATACTGAAATCTGCAGTGTGTTTTATACAGGACTTTAAAAAAGTAGCTTTCTTTGTGCATGTTCATTATTTTGAATGGAGTTTGTCAGGTATTTATTCAAGCATACCTCATATTTACCATAAATCAAAATAAATCTCAGAAGTTTGCTCCTCCAAAATGGTGAGCTAGTGTTAGCAGTGTATTTACTGGCTGGCAGGCAGTGGCATATGTGTGTGTGGTTAAAAATACTTTTTGAAGTGATTTGGTTGTAATTTCTCCAGTGCTGCCAGAGCAGTAGTTTGTTAATGGAAAGTGTAAGGTTGACTCAGTTCTGTTGTAAGGTCACTCCAGTAAGAGCGGGCAGGTTCTCCAAGGGCATTTGAACTTCAGAGGTTTTTATTTCTTTTCGTTTGTGGGAGCAGTTAACAGCTGTCTGACCAGAATTTCAGTTCCAAGTCAGGATGAATTGTGGCTTTAGTAAATGGTTTGGATGCAGGAACACTAACACAGGATGTATACCCTTGTGTTTTGCTCCCAGCATGCTAGAAGACTATTTTAATCTGTGCTTTGAAGATTTATTTTTAACCCCTTTTGCTCCTGAAAAACTTCCAAAGAGGGAGTTTGTATTTGCACTCAGTAGCTAATATTTAGTTCTGATTGTTGGCATGTTGATACTGTTCAGCAATGTCAGATATGCTTCTTATGCCTCTGGGATCTTACCTGTTGTGGAGCAGAACCACTGTACTCCTGCTGGTACAGCAGGTACTCCTGCTACTGGTCACTATGTAACTTACATAAAGTTTCTCATGCTGCTTTCCTTAGCCTGCGCTCACACCACAAGGCAGAGACGGGAAAGGAAGCTTTACTGAAGGATTAAAGGTGTATTAGTTTTTCTGACTGATTTACATAAAAAGCCCATTGTACAAACTGGAGGGGGAGGCCAGAATTCTTCCCATAATGAGGCAGCAAGCTTATGATAGCTTCCCTGCCTGCCTATAGTGGAGATGATTGTATGTTATTTTTTGAAGGAAGGTGGAATGAGGGATATATTCTTAAGGCTTATTTCCACTTTGCGGGGCCCAATTTGCCTCAACTTATAAAATCTGGCTGGATCATAAATCTAACTGTGCAGTTCTGTCTGACTGGAATCATCTGCCTGGAGGGAGCTGACAAACTGGTGGGGGATGCCAGGGCTGAAGAGAGTTTAGGTTATACACTCCAGCAGGAGAAACTTGTCATGGCTGCAAGTGTTTCACCCAGGACTGTGAGTCAGGCTTGCACAGTGTTGGAACAGTTCGAATATTGGTACCTGGCTGAGATGTAATTTTGGTTCGTGTTCAAAGGCAAAGTATATGTGATAAATGAATACTTGTGTTCTTGAATTAGCTTGCTCCACTGGACTGTTGCGTTGCTGCTTGCCAGCCTTTGTAAGACTGAGGGCTCAAAACAGCATTGTACTTGGGGCTCGAATTAACCACATCACTTAGAATTTATGCAGACTAGAAAGAATTGAGGTGCACAGCAGGCTGGAAAGATGGCTAGTTTTACATAAAACCCAGAGTGTTTAAGTTAGCTGAAAAGCAATCAAAATTTCATCTGTCAGAATAATTTTGCCTTCAGTTCCTCCTCAGGTGAATCAGTAAAAAGAGAAGCCTGACAAATCACAGCCTCTCCTCCTACCTTTTTCTTTGCCTAAGTGTACATGTAAAGGAGGAGCATTAACAGAGCTGGAAATGAAGGAATTGTTGTTCTTTCAGCCCTGTTTCTCTTCCTGTCTTTTTAGACCTCTCATTCTCTTGCCGCTTCATTGCTCTTTCCCGCTCATACTGCATTCCCACGGGGCTGCTAGGTGACAGGCACAAGGCAGCATGTGTTGCGTGGTATTTCACCAGCAAAGCGGCTAATCTGCATTGGCTGCAAACGGGAACTTGCAAACAGTGGTGAGCAGCGAGATTGGATTTGTCAGTTTAAAATGAGCAAGAAAAACAAGACATAAATGATAACTATGAACCTGGGACACACCCCAATGTCCTGCGCAGCTGAGCTCTGTGTGGAAGTCAACTTGGAGGCTCCTGCTTTGCTCTGTTTTTAAAAGTTATATAGTATTAAAGATCATTTTGGAACTGGTGGCACCAAGTAGTCTTCACATCTGATAAAGCAGTTACTAAAAGAGATGTTAAAAGTTGATAGTAAAATAAAGTTTTCTTGTTTAAAGCATTTCTTGCTCAGCCCTCTTCCCTCCTGGTCAGCTAAAGAACCTTTGAAATGAGAGCACACTGTAACTCTCTTGTTTCTCTTCTTCAATCTGAATTTTTAGTTCAGGTTTCTTACTTTGTAGGGTAGGAAGTGTTTTCAGACTGAAGCTCAGAGTGTTTTTCTCCTTTAAAACCACATTAGAACTGTTGTTTTCTTTTAAAAACACAAATAACTGACAAATAGATTTCTTCGAAACTAACATGAAGGTGAGTTTATGGTACAGATCTCACCATATTTACTTCGACTTTGCAGAAGAGGACATTAATCACATTTCAGCATCAGAACATCTTCCTGAGTTGTGCTGATTTGTTTGGTTAGTTGGTTTTGCTTTGTTTATTTTTTTCTTCCTTTCTTCCTTCCTATTGGTTTGAGGTTTGGAAGAGGAAAGCTTGTGACAGCAGCTCTGAGCAGTGCTGCCTTCACGGCTGGGCTTGCTGATCTCCTCACTGTGCTGGCAGGGATGCAGAGAAAGGGAATATGTTTCTCTGGAGCAGTGACCTTATTTCTCCTGTTACTTCCTTCCAGCAGTGATCTTCTGCTCAGGTGTTGAGGAACGACAATTAGCAGTCATGCCTGGCAGCATGTGCAATGCATCCAAAGAACCTGTCACCCAGTGGGGAGGTTTCCCCCTCGCCCTCCCAGCTCCTGTCCCTATTTATTGCTTGGAGTTTTTACTCACTATGTCCATTTAACTTGGTCACTTTCCAACCTTTCTGCATCACAAGAAAGTCAAAAGCCATGGCTGCTTTTTACCGCAGGCTGTACTACCTGGGAAACTTATTCAGAGTCATTAGTCAGAGAAACCTAATTTCTCAGAAAACTGCGGTCTTTTAAAGACTAATCAAACATGGTTCAAAAGGTGGCAGCCACTGGCTTTCTGCTGTCTGCTGGCCAAGTCTCAGTCCTTAATATAAAAGCATGGGGAATTCCCATTTTTTCCTTTCAAAAACAGTCTAAATGTGAAACTTTCTTTTAATGCTAAAAATCCTTTAAATTCCTGAGTAGCTACTGTGGGTTCGGCTTTTTGTGTCCTTGTGGCATGTCGGATGGAGCTGATCCTGATGTTCTGATGACAGCTCTTACCAAAGCTATCAGTTGACTTTCTAACTACCCACTGCATGTCACAATCTGAGAACATCAGGCTTACCAAAGGGTTAAATTTCCATGAGCTGAGCAATTAATTTTTTCTGTCACAGTAGCAATATTGCACTGCCTCACTATGTCAGTAAAAATTACGTTCTTCAGCTATGCTTATACTACCTGTGGTCAGTTTAAATATATATAGCATAAATTTTATACTGTTGGATGAGTTTCCCTTCACATTCCAGAGGCAGAGTCGGGAATCAAGAACTTCTGTTTTTGCAATACCAAGGAGTTTGTGTTTTCAGTGCTTCCTGTAGAAACTCAAGGTAGGGATTTTAGACTCTAACATTGTCTGATGTTAGCAGCTCAGCCTTTTTTTTTTGAAGTCCAAATGAATTTTTAAGTTGGGTGTGTTTTAAGTCATGAACACAGTTCATGAGGAGGTTTCAGGGACAAAGCAGCAATCACATTTTTTCTTTAATAATGAGATTTAAGAGTGCCAAGAACTAGGAAATCCCCATAAGCAAGACTGCTAATCCAGACGTGCTGTTTCTATTCTAATGTAAAAATATTTTTTTCTGCATAAGATCTTGTGGCCAAGGGGGGAAAAGTCATGGCAGTTACTACATAGATAAGGACCTGTAAACCCAAAGGGAGCTGTTAACATTTGTAGAAGCAGTAATATGTGATGGATTGTAGTGTTGGGGCATGTGTTTTTGTGAAAAGGATTCTTGAAGCTTTGGGCAAGTCCATAAATAATCATTTATGGAAACCTCAAAAAGTGTTTGCATAAGAGACTGGAATAACTCCAAAAGAAATACTACATGTTTTACGTACTTTTCTGTGGAAGGCTTATCTTTTTTTTTTTTTTTTTTCAAGAAAGGAATTAATGTTTTATAGGCAGGGAATTTTGTATATGTAAGGAAACATATACAAATCTAAATATTTAAGTGGAAAAATAATGACAGATTTGATACAAGAAAGAAAATTAGCCTTTATCATACCTTATCCTTTTATGGGTTCTGTGTGCAAAGATAAAACTGGGTATAGTTCCACGCATTTGTAACAATTTGCCTATATGGTCAAGTTTGCATCTTAGTATTTGTGGTTGAAACCATTGGAGGTCGTGCTTTTATGGAAGCAGTCCTCAGCTGGGAGCAGGGGTGCTACTTAAATTACTGAGCCATGTACTATCTATCTTAGCACGTTTGTATCATGGTGCAGCAAAGAGTTCTGTAAAACTATCATGATATACAGTGGCAATCCAAACTTTTCATGCTGGTAAAACAGTTGGAGACAGTCGAAAGTCCTGCATTTAAATACAACTTGAAGTAACAACTTTTATATGTTTGTACATCAACGGAAATGTAATCAAAACTGACTTCTTTCCCATGACTTGTGGTAAATATTGCCATAGAGGGGAAACTGAAAGTGGGTTTGCTACAAAACTTTGTAAGTTACAGAAACAAATTAAGTTTAAGTAAGAAATGTTGATATGTATCACAGAATCATTTGTTCAAAAGCACATCTCTGCTTTTGCTTTATCAAAAAAACATGGATCCAGCCATCATTGCTATTTATTCAAGAAAATCCTTGCCAAATTTCAATTCTTTGCTATTTCTATGGTACAAATAACTTTTATATTAAAAAAGAAAAAATAAAGTTTGTTTTTTTTTTTATCTGATCAAAACTTTCCAAACATTTGCTGCAGTTCCTCCCTCTTCACTGACTACCAGGGAGTCCATTTGCCTCCAGGAAGCAGTGGCTGGAGGTCCACGCTCTGTACTAAAGGACCTTTCCAAGTAGGCTGTGGCTGGTTTCAATGTTTATATGCTGTCTACTCCAACAGCCGTAACCTCATACTCATGTAAGTCTAATGTTGAAGGGTCTTAATCTTCCAGGGGATTGTGAAATATTTCTTGTTACAATGAAGAAGCTGATGGGAAGAACACGTTTGTATGGTATTACATTAAGGAACCAACATGTTAGAGCTGCTTTCTCAGAAGTTTGATTTTGTTAGGTGAAGGGGAAGTTAACCACAAGGTGTTTGAGAACCATGAAGCTCCTTGGGTTGCTGCTCCCAGGGCAGATGCTGGTTCCTTCTGGGCAGCTCTGTGCTGCTGTGAAGGGAGACCCTGCCTGATTTTATCTTCTGTGGCGCACCTTGCAGAGTACACTTGCAGAGTAGCTCCAGGAAGAGTTTTCTTGGCTGGTCACAGTAGAAGACCATAGTCTTGGGAAATGCAAACAAATTGAGTAGCACCTGAATTAACTGTAGCACTGAATTCCAGTGTTTCAAAGATGTTGCAAACCAATGTCTTCCTTTACTGGATGTTTGGATTAGCCCTGTAGCTAGAGCAGTGCTCTTCACAGAATAGCCTGTTCTTGCTGCTACTTTGCAGTGATGGAGAAAAATACTATGGGTACTATGATTTTCCTTCTGAGAATGTATTATTTTGACCTTTATGAATGGTTTCAAGTTGTATCTTGTGATGTACACACTTCTATATACTCCTATATACTTTACATACTCTTCCTTGTTCCTAGGATATTTCTCGTTCCCTCTTAAATCCAGCTAATCCTTATGCTGAAAACTTGGGGAAATGTTTCTCACGCAGTAGAGGGTCAAAACTGAGTCTCCTGACTGGATGTTTTCCAGTGAGACATTGTATGCACAGTTAGAGCTGAAACAGCGTGCTGTATGTGCTTTCCTACACACTGCTCATCAAGTAAGAGAATACATGAAAATTTCTGTTTCCATGCAGTTGTTATGCAACTGTTTCATGAATTGTCCCTAAAACTGAGGGGGCCTTTGTCTCCAGCATGGGCATAGCTCACCATTCTGGCAGGACATTGCAAATACTACAGCTACTTGTTTTTCTCCAATCTCCATTACAAATGAAAAGAAAGTGAAGTTAAAGGTTAAGAATGTGGTTTTATGACTAAAGTTAATGAATTTTGCAAGAGTGTATTTAGCTTCTGTTACAATATTTGGAACAATTAAAAAGGGTGGATTTGACAGTTTGTAATTTAAACTGTGAAATACATTTTCTTTTTGTCTTTTAGCTGCAGAATCTCAATAAAAATAAAGAAATTGAACTCTAGCTTTTCCATCCACCTGTGGCTTTTTTGCAGATGCTTACCTCTTAATTCACCTGCTAGCCGTTCTTGCCCACTTGCAGACAGAAACCCCTTTGTTATATTTGTCTTTTCTTCCTGGGGAATTGAAATGTAAATGTCTATAACCTTGTGTGTAGCTTGCTGTTCCAAAGCCTGAGCTGAAGTAGTCTGTTAAGATATAAGGCTTGAGCGCTCATGGTATCTACTCAACGTCTGTTTTCAGTATCTGAGCTTGTATGTTGGACACATAAGAGTATGGCATATTTTTCATCCTGAGGAAAGGTAATTAATATGTACACCCTTTGCTCCTTCTAGAGCTTCCCTTACATATGGCATGGCAGCTTCTGCTAGGCACTGCATCTCCCTGAAGCAGATGGATTCTCTGGACATTGAGTCTTGATGAACTTGCAGTGTACCAATGACAGTTATGAGCTGTGAATTAAATGCATTGCAACTGGTGTATGGCTTGCCCATTCACTCAAAACAAGATGATGTGAGAAGTGCGTAGAAAGCTTTCAGCAGAGTTGTTCAGAAGCTGTCAAATCAAACACCGAAGCAGAGGGATTGGGAGGGCTGAATTATTACTTGAGAGTAGCTCATGGAGGTGTTGAACATAAGTTATTCCTGTTTGCGGTTAACACAGGTCCATAATAGTGCATGCACATTTGCGTGCAGGTATATTGGAAGGGAGGAGGGAGGCAGACATGACCCCTCTTCCCACTTCTTACATGGACTGTGGGCCATGTCCTTTAACTGCGGTACAAGAAACCATGCTTGCCAGTTGGCAGGTCAGGGTTGATAGGAGTGGCTGCTGGATGGAGGCATGGCTTGGCCTCCTTGCTGCTTTGGCCAGGAACAGCACCTGCCCACTGAGCACCATGTGCCTAGGTGCAGCATGTTCCTGTCAGCTGGGTCCCATCAGATCCGCTCCCTTCGCCTGCTGCCTCTGTTTCCTACTGCTTGTTTGCATGTGTGAATTTTCTTCCGTGCGGCTTTATTTCATTTTGCACATGCAGGTGCTCCCGCAGTTGCTCCCTAATGCAGCAGGGACGCTCACAGATTATGTATTTGGCTTAACTCTGAATCACACTCTTGTAGGCACCTAACTAGTGACTTTAATAAAGACGTACCTGTGGAAAAAACACGTTGTTAATTTTGATTCTGTCATTTAGTGCCTGAAATAGGTATAGAAACTAATGAATAGTGGAGGCTGTTGCCTTACAGAAACTGAAGTTTGTTTGTACTTGCTTGTAATTTCCATGGAGTCCTTTGTATCTGGTTTTTTTTCCTGGTAGTCAAGACTGCTGAAATACTGGTGAGTAAGGGTGAGTGATTACAGTATACCATACACTTACACAGAAACTTTCATCCAGGAATTATTAACTCTATTTTATTAACCTTGACTAAAGCACATAATGCCAGATATGATAAATATGGCATTTTTGTTTCAGAATGAAAATGAGGTCATTTCGACATGTAGTGGCAGGATCAGGGATGAAATTGTATGTTTGACTTGTAGCCAACTTGATCTGCTTTTGCAAAGGGAAAAGACCCCCTGTGCTCAGCAGCACAACTCCTTCCACTGATGATGGAGCTGGACCAACGCTGAGAGGGTGGCTGTGACTGTGATTCAGCTGGGACTTCAGGAAAGACAGATAACCTCTTAAATTAATCAGTCAAATGAAAAATAACTGATTTTATTCTCTCTGCTCTGCGCTGACACTTCACACACAGGTGCAGGAGCCTCAGTGAAGAAGCAGTTGAGTTTCTGCCATCATCCCAGGGATGATGGCAGAAAACGTCTAAAGGCTGGCTCAGATTTGTAGAAAGGAAAGAGGTAGAACAGGTGGGGATGCAGGAATGTTTCCCTTTGCAACACACAAGCGAAGCTGTAATAACCTACAAACCTGCTCTGCCACCATGCTCTGCGCAGTTACTGATGAGAGAGCTGGCTGTTTGCTACCCAAGGACAGCGAATGCCCAAGTGCCAATTCTTGTAATTTGTTTTCAAGGACTTGGGTGTATTTTGGCCTGTTGCTTCAAACCAGAAGAGAATTACTTAAAGTACTGCTGGTTTTAGCTCAAAATTTCAGTGAACTGTTTCTGGTCTGTTAGTTAAGCATTTTGATGATGTGAATGAAGATGGATCCCCAGCTGGTACTGATGGTGTGCCTGCATGGTGGTTGTATTCCTTAGGGCAAAAGAGAAACTGATTTTTTTTGCTTGCTCCTTTGTGTTTGGTCGATGTTTCAGCCTTGGGGAGCTTTTCAGTAAAAGATCACTGCTCTGTATTTGGTGACAATGTACCGTAATTGTGCACGTTTCAGGAAGCAACCTGTTCTGTTCTCCTCCACCTTGTAGGACAGTGTGTAACAGTACAGTTGTCTCTGGATGCCAGGATGATAATGGGTGATTTTGATATTCTCAATCGGCCAAAGGTGGCCTTGGAGCTTTCCTCAGTGGCTTGTTGTGACAGGGCTAGTGAAATACTGATGGCATCAGTCTGAAGGAGCAAGCCATATCAACCTGTGGTATACCTGCTCATTCTGGAGTAATGCACAGGTGACTGGGCAAAGGAAATTGCCCCAAGGGCCTTTTTTTGTGTTGTTTAAACAGTAAACATTATCACTACAGCCCAGTTGCATCCATTAATCAAAGGTAATTTGGCACACAACCCTTGCAAAACTATGGATTCTTAATTTATGAGCAGGTCTTATAGCAGCAGGTTGAAATGACTGAATTGCCTGTTGTTTTCCGAGGCTTCTTCAGAATTTCTCCTCTAGCCTCTCTTTAAATTTAGGATTGTCAGTCACTGTTTTGGAATAATTAGTTTTCTCCTTGTCATCTGATAAGCTTCTGTACACTTTGGTCCTCACCACACAACCAGGAATGACCTCTTTGTTCGACTTCTGCAGCAAAGAAATTCCTTAATGAATTTGGATAGATTGGTTACAGATTCCTTTCTTGACCTACAGCAGCTCTTAAAAAGATTTTGCCCTTTCTGCACCCTTTGTCTGAAGAGTAAGGCAAACAAAAGATAAGGCAAACTAATTCATGACTTCATTGTATTTGTTTTCTTCCTCACTTAAGGCAGAAGATAGTTCATTCCTAAACCCCATTTATTTTATTAGTTTTAATGCCGAGCACTTTGCACCTGCAGACCTTGCTGGGTTTATTACAGAAGAAGTTTGTGTTTGCAGTAATCAGAAACCATTCCACAAATGCTGTGTCTATTATCTAATTTAAAACTCTTCCTGTATACCTATAGCTAGGGTAGGAACAGAAATAAAGTCGTTTCATTGAAAATCTCCTTTTGGTGAAAAAGGACATACACACATGTAACAGATTTTACTTTAGCTCCTGAATTTATATGTGACTAACGTGGAACTATGTCCCCCCTTCAAGTAAGAGGTCAGTGTTTTAGGTTTAATCTCTAGGAAAACAATTTCAAATGGTTTCAAAGATTATATTGGAAGAAGGCTGTTTTAGAAATAAATTTCAGTCATAGGCTAGAGCTCTTTTTCAAATGTGGATTCTGTTTTGAAGGACATACTTCCAGCCTGATTGTTTGAGTAAGTTACTTGTTCTATTCATCCCTGTTGCTTAAAAGTGCTTAAAATTGTTATTTCATCTATATTTCAATATGTAAAAAATTCTGTTTCTTGTGCCAGTCTTGAAACGTATGACAAGGCCCTAAAGCTGCGAATCTGGGGATGTGTGACCAGATCTATACTAGTTGTTTCACTGGTAATTTCACTTGTTTCACAAGTTTCCTGCCTGCATTACTATTAGCAGGACAGGACACATCTCCTGCTATGGTGAGTATTTATCCATTTGAGTTAAAGCATGGGGTTATTCTAATTATTGACAGTGGATTCTGTTTTGAAGGACATACTTCCAGCCTGATCATTTCAGTAAGTTACTTGTTTCATTATGTTTGCTGTGACTTTCCCTAAGTGAATTTCATCTTCTATAACAGTTTTTAAAATACTTCTTTCCTTCCTCACTGTATGAGGAAACTCCACCCTAATCAGTCCTCAACTGGAATGGGTAATATAATGCACACTATCAACTGTAAGAGATAATAGCAAAATATTTTCTTTCACTTTGGAGTTACAAGAATATTTGGTTTTACTTATGACAATAATGGTTAATATCTTTTCAGCTAGTGCCTGGTTTCCGAGTCAGTGCTGCTGCTTTAAAGATACACTGAGGCTAACCTGTGACCTCTCTTTATCTCTCCCCCTCTTATCACCAGTTGGGACCACAGGGCCTGTTGGCCTTTTGGTCTGGCTTTCCTTAGTGCTTGAGCAGACTGCAGACCAGTGTTGGGTTGTGACAACCTTCACGTTGAAAATCTTACTTCTCCTCCAGCTGGTTTCTTTGGATAGTTTTTCAGGGTGGGTTGTTAGATTTTTCTTTTGTTTGTGTGTTTTATGCACAGTTTGAAAGGGAAATGTGTCAGAATGATTCAGGCTTTGGAAAATAAAATCTCTTTCAATAGTTGGCACCCATCCAGGGTGTCAGAAACATACATCTCCACAGATCTCTTTGGTTCTAAAAGGAAAAAGGATTTAATCAGACATCCCAACAGCCCTGCTAGCTAGCAGTCAGACTGGGATGCGCCTTGCTGTGCAGCAAGACAGAAACAGCCTAAACCCTCATTGTTTTTCTGTGATTTGGGCAGGTCTGAGTTGCATTTTCTTCCACTCATTTCAATGGTACAATCTTTAGTATCAAAAAAAGGGCTGGAAGTATACACATATTTTTCCTAAATTTATTTCCCTCCATCCTGCTGCACTTTCAAGTTAGGGCAGTTAAGGGAAAATGGAAATAGTGATGTTATGTTTTCAACAAGGGGAAAATGACACTGGCTTATTTCTTCTAGTTGTTCTTAGAGAGCTGATATTTCACTGGCTTGGCAGTGTAAGATAGAGAATGAAAGACATGGTTTGGTGTGTTAAAATTCCTGACTTCATGTGGTTAAAACATTTCTATTCAGAAGACCATGACCAGTCCTCATTAAACATGGATGTGCATGCACAATTCTCCATGTAATTGTCTCCTCTGTGCAGCCACTATACTGAGCAATTGCTGAGTAGAAGCACTGTCCCTGTGAGAGGTGGTGGTGGCAGTTGACATTATCTCCTCATGGGGTAGATGTGCTTGGTTATGTTCACGCTTGTAGCTGTCTCTTCGTATGTGGCTTGACAGGTAATGCTATATACAGTCAGTATATATTTTAATTTGACTGTTGGAAGATATTTACATGTTATTTCCATAGCATTCACCTTGTACAATGGATAAATCTGGTTCCCTGGTGTCACAGACGGCAAAATGAGATGTAGGGAGTCAGTGAACTAGTTCCCTGATGGGACTCAAAGTTAGGACCAAGTGTGATGTCCTTCAGGTGTTCAGGTGTCACAGATTCCAGAGGTGGGCCTGTCTCCTGTCTCGGGTTGAGTAATTCTGCACTTTTCCCAAATAAGTGATGTTTTTTCTTTTTTTTTCTTTTCTTTTCTCTTTTCTTTTCTTTTCTTTTCTTTTCTTTTCTTTTCTTTTCTTTTCTTTTCTTTTCTTTTCTTTTCTTTTCTTTTCTTTTCTTTTCTTTTCTTTTCTTTTTTTCTTTTTTTTCCTTTCCTTTCCTTTCCTTTCCTTTCCTTTCCTTTTTTTTTTTTTTTTTTTGTTTTAAGCACTCCCTCTTCCCCAGTGGGCATCAGGAATGTGGGGATTCTATTCAGGCTTCTTTTTTTTCCTCCCAGTGAGGCTGGGAGGAGCTGGTGAACAGGACTGAGGGTATCCCCTAAGGGAAGGGATCCTGGTCCAAACCCTTACAAAGGGGTATGTGCCACCAGTGTTATGGCCCCGAGCAATTTCTGACTTCAGCATTTTAATAAGCACAGTGCATTCAGGCTGTGTCTGGTTTCTCAGGCAGTATTACTGTTCTTCCTCCTTGTTTCATTGACAGTTTTTCCCACTGCCTGTGTTCAGAACTGGATGCTGGGTTTGTATCTTTTTTGTATTTTTCTACTTGGGTCTGCGATTCCTCCGGAGCCTGTTGTGTGGTTTCTCAGTCCCCAGTGGCATGCTCACAGCTGCTCTCAGTCCCCAGCGATTATCACTAATATGGTGCTTACTTCCCCTTCCCGGTAATTAATGAGTAGATTTAACAAGATTGGACCTTAAAGTCCCTCTGGTATCCAAGTAACCTTCCTCCAGCTACAATATGATTTTTATTTGTTTTGCCTCCATGAAGTGTTTATTCCTGGAGCCCTCTGAAGAGTTAGGGTAGGAAATAGTGTCTGCATGCCTGGAACACCAGAAAATGGAATTAAGGGGAAAAAGCCCTTTTGCTTCTCAGAGCACAAGGAAATTACATTAGTCTGTACCTTTTCTAGCAGGGTTTAAAAAAGAAAAGGCAGGCTGAGCTGTATAAACGCCATTTCTGGATTTTGAGCTACTCCACTGTAACATCTCCACTTCTTTTTTTGCCAGTGCAGCCTGTCCTTAGCCCTCTCTAAAATGAAGTCACTTTTCTTACATGATGACAGATCTTTGAAGTGTGATACTTTAAGATCTAAGCACCATTACTGGTACTCCACATCTCATTAGTGTTGCTTTATCTGGGGTCTAAACTGCCCTTTTCAAGGTGACTGGAACAGGCTTTTTTCTGGAGCTCCACCCAAAGATAACATGTGTTTGCATTTCTTTCTTTTCATTGGGCTTTATATGGAGGGGTTTAGAACTCAAACATTTGGAGATGGTCGCACTTGTCGGTTGTTTGGCGAGGTCGATTACCTTCCTCCTGGTTCTTGTATTTCTTTGCTCTACAAGGCCAGGCCCTACAAAAGTTAGTCAACACAACAAAGCTGCATTTAGCCCCAGATATCATTAGGGCTGGTGGCAGCTCTTTGTGACCCTTATAAAATGAAATGCTTACAAAGTTGTGTGTTTCTATTCCTGAAGGTCTCCTCCACAGAAACAGAATGTATGCAAGAAATCTTTTTAGCCGCATCACCTCTGGTGTTGAGCTGGGGAAGCAGTCTTAAGGTGCACAGAAAGGAATATACAGTACTCAAATAACGAGCATTTTCTCTAGCTCTGCTGTTCAGATACACTTGCAAGATTTCCGTTTATTAAGCTTATGTTATAGAATCATAGACTCACACAATGATTTGAGTTGAAGGGGACCTTAAAGATTACCTAGTTCCAACCCCCCTGCCATTGCCATGCATGTTGGATGAAATAGAAAACTGCACAAGCAGAGCCCTTTCCAAGACCAGGCATAGATTCCAGAACAAACAAACAAAAACCACCAAGAACAGAGTGATTCACAGAATCGTAGGATGGTTTGGTTTAGAAGGGAACTTAAAAGACCACCTAGTTCTAACCCCCCTGCCATGGGCAGCGACACCTTCCAGGACTTGTGCAAAGCCCCATCCAACCTGGCCTTGAACACTGCCAGGGATGGGGCAGCCACAGCTTCTCTGGGCAACCTGTGCCAGTGTCTCAACACCCTCCTAGTGAAGAACTTCTTCCAATTATCTAATATTAGTAATGAACAGTCCTGTGGGATTACGGTTTCTCTCATGCCCATAAACTGAATGCACAGCGGTGAGAAATGCTGACGAGCTACAACAATTGCCTTCAGGCCTGCTGGGTCGGAAGGACTGTGCCCGGCAAGCAGCGTGTCGCTGCGGGGTGAGCGGGGGGGCAGGTCTCAGCGCTGAGGCGGAGGCCCCCGCGGATTGGGCGGCGGCGGGGGTCCTGAGGGCCGGGGCCCCTCTTCGCCGCCTGCCCTCAGCCGCGGGATGGGGTGGGACGTGCCGTGCTGGAGAGCAGCTGGGCCGGGCACTGCGGGGTGCCGCGCCCGGGAGGCACGGACCGGCTCGACCCGGTACTGCTCCGCCTCACCTCGCCTCGAGCCGGGACTGGACAGGACGGAGAGGAGGCAGGATGTTCTGCCTGAAAGGTGAGGGTGCCGCCGTTTCCAGCTGGACCCCCGAGTCCGGTGGAGGACGGGTTTTAGGAGTGAAATGTAATCCTTAAAATGAAGTGTTCTCAAGTGCGTTGGTGAGGGAGCGCCTGAATTTGCTGTTCCTTTTGTTCCGGCGGCGCGGGTCCTGTGGGAGGACGCGGGGCAGGTGGCGTGCCCAGCCCTGGCCGGGGCTGCCCGTGCAGGGGAACTGCTGTAGTGGCCCGGTGTGGGAGCATATCTGCTGGTGGTACCAGGCCTTTATGTACCTTGGTTCGGTTTTGCCCGAACCCCGCATGGGTGAAATGTGTGGGGCGCCCCCAGAAATAGCAGAGAATCAGTCATGACTCTGGTGTTGCAGGTGCTTAATATAAACTCCTGTGGCTCAGCCAGGCTATGCTGACTCTCGTTTAGATGTGCAGATTTCACTTCCTAAGAGCATGGTTCTGAAGCTAAAAGGCTAGGAAAAGCTTACTGGTTTTCTTTAATGTCCATATTTCTGGTTTTATTAGAAATCGATATTACTGCTGCTCTTCTGACTGAAGTACAGTTGTTGAAAGATGACATTGGAGAGCTGTAAGAAACTTTCCCTGGGAAAGAGCAGCAATCAAGTTAAATACTTGAGCACTTATCAAGGCTTGCGCAGAATATTTTTCTTTTCTAAGTTGATTCAAAACATTGACTGCTTTCATTTTACTAGTGACTCCTATTTGTGCAGGATCCCCACTAAGGACCTTGATACAGTTGCCAACCGTAAATTAAAAAGGACATAAAAAGAAGTTCCTTTTCTGTCAATTTCGGAGTAGCAAACCAGTGTTTCTAGAGAAAATCTTAATGGATCATATGACACAATTTGCTATGCAGTGGTTTAACTTAAATTGTTCCAATATACAAAGTCAACAAAAACCCACGATGTTTAAATTTTTTAACTGCACAAGAGGTTTTCAATTCATGACAATTCAACAGGTCACTGGAATTTAGAAGCAGTGAAATCTTTGTTAAAGCATTAAATTAAAGATGCAGGACAGAAGTAGTTTAAATGAAGAGTATAATAGATGAAATTGTGTTATAAGAGCTAAAAGGTTTTCAGGTGAGTTGGATAGCTAAGAAGACAAGGCTTCTGTAACCTACATCACCTGGCTGAAAACCAGGGGGTAAAGTTTTTGGAGATTGTCACATGTGCAGCAAGTTTGTTTGTACAGAAGCAAAGAATTTTTGACTTGCATAACAATGGAATTATATTTTTTTGTTTGTTTTTTATCTTGACCATATGGGGAAAAGTATTTTCAAAAGTTTCAGGTTTTATTTCTGAATAAGAAAAGTTGCTAGTTACAAGATCTAAAAAGCAGTACTGGGTAGTTTTGCTGTATAGCAGTGTAATTTGTTGCGTGTTAACTTTTTCCTGTTCGCATGCACTTACATCTGTTTTCTCCAAGTCACTGTGCTTCACACTGTTTCATAGAATCATAGAATAATTAGGGTTGGAAAGGACCTTAAGATCATCTAGTTCCAACCCCCCTGCCGTGGGCAGGGACACCTTACGCTAAATCATATCACCCAAGGCCTCATCCAACCTGGTCTTGAACACTGCCAGGGATGGAGCATTCACAACTTCCCTGGGCAACCCATTCCAGTGCCTCACCACCCTCACAGGAAAGAATTTCCTCCTTATATCCAATCTAAACTTCCCCTGTTTTAAGTTTTAACCCGTTACTCCTTGTCCTATCACTGCAGTCCCTAATGAAGAGTCCCTCCCCAGCATCCCTATAGGCCCCCTTCAGATACTGGAAGGCGGTCTCCACGCAGCCTTCTCTTCTCCAGGCTGAACAGCCCCAACTTCCTCAGCCTGTCTTCATATGGGAGGTGCTCCAGTCCCCTGATCATCTTGTGGCCCTCCTCTGGACTTGTTCCAACAGTTCCATGTCCTTTTTATGTTGAGGACACCAGAACTGCACACAATACTCCAGGTGAGGTCTCACAAGAGCAGAGTAGAGGGGCAGGATCACCTCCTTCGACCTGCTGGTCATGCTCCTTTTGATGCAGCCCAGGATACAGTTGGCTTTCTGGTCTGCAAGTGCACACTCAAGCTGGCTCATGTTCATTTTCTCATCAACCAACACCCCCAAGTCTTTCTCCTCAGGGCTGCTCTGAATCTCTTCTCTGCTCAACCTGTAGCTGTGCCTGTGATTGCTCTGACCCAGGTGTAGGACCTTGCACTTGTCATGGTTAAATTTCATGAAGTTGGCATCAGCCCACCTCACAGGCATGTCAAGGTCCCTCTGGATGGCATTCCTTCCCTCTAGCATATCAACTGAACCACACAGCTTGGTGTCATTGGCAAACTTGCTGAGGGCGCACTCAATCCCACTGTCTGTGTCAGCAACGAAGATGTTAAACAAGACCGGTCCCAACACTGATCCCTGAGGGACACCACTCGTTACTGGTCTCCAGCTGGACACTGAGCCATTGACCATGACTCTGTGTGCAGCCATCCAGCCAGTTCTTTATGCACCGAGTGGTCCATCCATCAAATTGATGTCTCTCCAATTTAGAGACAAGGATGTCGTGTGGGACAGTGTTGAACGCTTTACACAAGTCCAGCTGGATGACATAAACTGCTGTACCCCTGTCCATCAGTTCTATAGCCCCATCATAGAAGGCCACCAAATTGGTCAGGCAGGATTTCTCCTTAGTGAAGCCATGCTGGCTGTCACCAAGCACCTTGTTGATTTTCATGTGCCTTAGCATGCCATCCAGGAGAAGTTTGTAGTAGACTTCTGCCTACCGTAACAAGACACAGTCACTGTGTATTACATTATTATGCACTGAAAATCATGATTCTGAAATACTCAGCTGGGGCGTTATTGATAATCTTAACACATGAAGGAGCGAAGTTGTTACATACCAGTCCTTACACTGACTTGATGGTAGTGTGTGTAGGGAGGAGGGTCTGTTTTTGAAACAGCAGGGCTTGTCAGAGTCTGGTATGTTTGGGCTCTTAGGGCTCAAGGAGAAGTGATGTAGTTATTTAGGTGCTGCCCTGGCTACCACCTCACACAGTGTTTTCTCATTCTGATCCAGCAGACAGTCTTGATCAGATGAATAAGACCCAGGTTTGCTTAGGGTGTATTTGTTGAATGTGGATGTGCTGGGTGTGCATGGGCTTGGTGATGAAACCCCTGCTCTGGAACTCGGTCTCCAGGAGCTCTAGGGGCCTACTGCCTCTAATTTTTGCCTTTTTTTTTCTTTTTCTTTCTTTTTTTTTTTTTTCAGATTCCTGTTTCTGTTTGCTTTATGATAGTCCATACTATCAGCACAGAGCCTCTTGGTGCTGTGCCTTTCCCAGCTGCCCTTTAAGGCACTTGGGGAAAAGAGGTGGCAGGAGCGGGGCACCTCAGCTCCTGCATGGTGGGCGACCCATTGTCGTCTCCTTGCAGGCTGATCCAAGCTGTCCAGTGCTGGGGTGCTTGGTGGCCCTCACGACCCTTGATGCGATCCCCACCGAGTGAAACAAGAGTTGTATTGCTGTTTGATCGAAATTGGGCATCTGCAGCAGAGGCAATGCTGCATGCTTGATGCTGTGTGCTTGTTATTGATCTTTTTGGACTAAAGAGGTATAAATGGAAGACTAAAATAAATTTTCATATAAAACAGTTAATTGCTAGAAAGGTCATGAGCCAGTTCATTGGCATGTCCTGAGCTCATGTTTCTGTAATATTTGCCTAGAGTTTCTCTTTCCTTTATAGCTTTTGTAGAAGGAGAACAGTGAGAAGAAATGCTGTAAAGCAAGCATGTGCGCTTTCTGCTTGCCTGCACTTGGGAAGTATTTTCCATCCTTGCTTGTCTTACAGCTGTGGATTTGTGAGGGAAGTCTTTTATACTAATAATAGCAAGAAGTTATGATAGAAGCTATCCATGAAAAATCCCAGGCATGTGCTGCTTGCTCCCTGGAGAAGGGTTCCATGCTAGAAATGCAGGGTTTTTTTTATTTATTTTTTGTAAAAGATCACAGGGCTGCTCACCAGTTGTCTCATGTGTTCTGTGCATGTAAGGACATTCCTTGGATTCCTTTCTTGGAAATGTTCTCATAAAATACCCAGTGTTTGAAATCAGAAACAGATTGATGTCTCTAAAACAAATGCATTTTCCAAGTTGAACTGGGCAAGCAAAAATTTGTTTAAGTTGCTTTCTTCTTTTTTTCTTTCTCTCTGTTTAAAGTTTTTTTTGTGTATGTGTGTTAACAGCAGTCCAAAATGAGGGAGGGGAGATGTAGTAATCTAAATGAAAGTATCTGCCAAAGTGAAGATTCCTGGCAAAATTTAGTGAGTTTAGTTTAAACCTAAGATTGATCATGTGGCATTTGTTCCTCTGGCTTCATTTCAGTATTTTTCTTTCTGAGTTGTGTGTAATCGCAATGGGCATTGTGAGTCAGACCCATTCTTTTGTAATTGTTTTTTTGTATCATATGCATTATTTTAATAGATGGGAGTGAGGACATTTCTCATCTGTATTAATTCAAAATAGAATCATAGAGTAGAATCATAGAACCCTAGTACAGTTTGGGTTGGAAGGTCTAGTTCAGCCCCCCTGCAATGAGCATGGACATCTTCAACTAGGTCAGGTTGCCCAGAACCATATCCAGCCTGGCCTTGAATGTCTCCAAGGACCGCGCATCTCCCACCTCCCTGGGCAACCTGTGCCAATGTTTTGTTACTCTCATTCTTCCTCACATCCAGCTGAAATCTCCCCTCTTTTAGTTTAAGACCATTACACCATATCCTGTCACAACAGGCCCTGCTAAAAAGTCTCTCCCCATCTTTCTTACAGGCCCATTTTAAGAACTGAAAGGCTGCAGTAAGGTTTCTCTGGAGTCTTGTCTTTTCCAGGCTGGACAACCCCAACTCTCAGACTTTCCTCATAGAATAGGTGCTCCAGCCCTCTGATTTGTGGCCCTCCTCTGGATCCTCTCTAACAGGTCCATAAAAGCAGTTTGAACAAATGCAGAATTAGTACAAACAAATGATAAGTATTAAGTGTATGACTTTGAGTTAAAAAATCCACTGAGAGAAAAGCTCTGCTATGTTTCTTAATTTCTCCTGTATCTCATAGAATTACTCTTTCTGCTGTGCTGTTTCATTGGGGGGGGGGTTGCCACTGTTTTTCCTATCCCCACTCAAGTGAATGGCTGCTTGTTCATCTTGGATGCAGCTGGGGTCTGCTGCTCCCTCTCTATCTGCCGAATGAAGGTGCTCAGTTACACCTGTGTGAATTCCTGGTAGACCAGGAGAGCCAGAGAGCTCTGTCAAGCAGGGTGCATTCACATACTCTTGAAAAAAAAACTCAATCCAGTTTCTACTTAATTACTAAAGAGATTTTAGTGTTTAAGACTGCTTAAAGTTTGTTTAGAGGAGGCAGCATACATAAAAGCAAAGTGAATTTCCAAAGCCAGCAGGGTGCCTAGGTGGCTGAGCTGTGGCTATGCCTGCACTGCCTACCCCACATGTGTCCTGGCTCTGTTTGCAGCAGAGGGGCCAAATGGAAACCTCAGATAGTACTTCTGCCATGCTGGAGGGGAGAGTGGCGTACCCCAGCTCTTGTTTTTTTTTTTATTCAGGTTGCCCGTAAATACATTTGTTCACCACGTTGTGTAAGCATGTGTGTAAGCACTCCTTGAGGCTGTTTGGATACCACCAAATGGCACAGGCACAGAACCTGCAGAATGAATGCCTATTGTTTGCTGTGGTTTTATTTTGCTTTTTTTTTGGTCATAGAAGAGGGTGTGGGTGCCTGTTTTTTCCATTAAATTTTTAAGAAGGCCAATGGCAGTGGGTGAAACAGGGTGAGCATAGTCAGGCATTAGATAAAAATCTGTTCCAGCAGGTATGCCAGCCTTTCCCAGGGCACATGGGGCTTTTACCCTTAAGTGGTATGGTGACAAGGCAAGTTATATAGATTCAGCCATGAACTCAGTATTAAAACTCTTCTTCAGTAAATCTTTAGCTGAAGAGCAGAAATGTGAAGGTCAGGATAGGCTTCTGCATGTGCCTAGCTTTCAGTACTTGAATTCAGCTTATGCTTTTCAAACACACAGCAGTATAAATACACACAGACAAAAATACTTGATGCTTGTAGTCCCATTAGTTTACTCTGGTGATGTTCAGTCTTTAAGACTATGAAAATTGACTTGTCTACTGTCACAACTATATAATTAATAACACAGCTTTTCCTTAGACACTATTTTTACTTTCACATGAACATTTAGGGCAAACTCTGCCTTCTGCTCCACATCTAGTTCTTTACTGCAGGCTGCAACAGGAGCCATTTGCACAATTTACACAGCACTGCAATCCGGAAGAGGACCTGCTGCTTAAATGAATCTTAGGTAGAAAGATCATCTGCTGTTTTCCTTGACCTGCTAATGTTTGCTTTTAAACAATATCTGTTAACCCCTCCATCATCTGTAGGGCTGTGAGTACAGTGCAGATGGTCAAAGCAGTACTCAAGGGCAGTGAATTTCTGCCAAATCGCAGCAAGAAGCCAACACTTAATTTTAAACAGTAAAAGTGTGCAGGCTAGACAGTATTAAAACAGATATAAAAAGTATCATGCACAGCTGATTGGATTCATAAGCATTGAAAGAATTTAATGTTGGAGTGATCTTTAAGCCAGCATGCACATACTCGGAACCTATAAATACCTTCATACATTTTTCAGTGGTTTAAGTACAGTAATGATTTCACATTGTTTAAGTACTGCATTACCAGATTGTATCGTCTATGCTTGTCACTCTCATACGTTGGCTTTGTTTTTCCCGCGTAACAGCATTTGCGCAGAAGGCTGCTGTTGCTTCTGGGGAAATGCCATAAACCTTTGTCAAATGGGAGGCCACTTTCTTGTGAAAGCACACTGCCTGGTATTCAGAGATGGAAATTTTATTAATTCTTTTATTCAGAGTCCTGTCACAGCTGTGAACTTGCCTGTGGTTAATGGCTGGCAAAACAGTCTATAATTACCGCAGGCATCTTTTTTAATACTATCCCAGTGTTGTCTGACTTCCAGTCCTCTAGAGCATCCCACGTTTTCTAGCTATATTTAAAAAAAATTCAGAAAATGTTTTTGGTATTTGAAGCTCTTCTGTAACTTATCTGGGCTTTCAGGCTTTAAAATATTTTAAACTTAATTGCTGGTCTTATGCAGAGCGATTACAAAGTGTGGCTTATTTAGTCTAGATGGTAGCATGGGAGGTAAATACCACAAGGAGAGAGGAAACCTATAGAGGTCCAAGGAGAGTATTGGCACAAGATGAATGGTTATGGGCATGTCCTGAATTAACTGAAGTCAGACATGAAAAGGTCCCAGACCGTCTGAGGAGGGAAGTTGTGGAACAGACTTCCAAACAGGATAATGTGGACAAAGAAGTGTTTTTAAGATGGTTCTTGATAAGTTTGGGGACAGTTTAAGTGAGAATTTTTGGAGCTGGTAAGGGAAGTTTGTGACAGAGGGACACTGGGCTACGTGGAGGCTTGGGGACAGGATTGCATTTATACTGTGCATATGTTGTAGTCACCGCATGTTTAAGTGCTTCTGTTGGTCCTCGAGTGAAGACCAGGAAGAATTACCCTTTAAATACGTAATTTTAGCTTCTGAAGTTTCTCTTCATTCTGTTCTGCTTCACCGGATGGAGGCTGGCCACAGGGAGAGGCAGGACTAGGAGCCAAGTGTGCTGTGTGTCCTTGCAGCGTCCAGCTGGCTTGCAGGTGTACCCTGCTCACCCCATCCTTCCCTTTAGACTGAGCAACAGGTACTACTGAGGTGGGAGTCTCTCCAGAAGCTCAGAGTGGTTGGGATTGCTGGGCTTTTCCTGTCCTCTTCTAGTGCTGCTCTCTCCTTACAAGTTTTATCTGTCAGCTTTCCTGCTGTCACAGGGGCTGCAGACCTTGCTGACACCCTTCAAATTGATCTTGCTCTTTTCCTGTGATGCGCTTTAGTTGCACACGTAGTGAGATGCTGTTGTGTATATGTCAGCTGCTTGCTATAAGGTCTTTGGCCAGTGAATCCTTCTAATCCAGAGACCTGTTGGAAATTTTCTCTTTGCAGCACAGCATCCTGGCCCTTTTTCATTGCTGATTTTAAATCCATCCATTTTAATTTAAGCCCATCAATAGCTGCTGAAACAAAGACAAACCAAGAATTTTAGCTATAATCTATAGGGATGTGGCAAGGACTAATATTTCTGGTGCTGAAGCAAAGGCATCTTCAGCAATGGCAGATTCAGCTTTTAAGGAGGGGAATGTGCTTTCTGTCTGTACCTCAGTCGTAAAGTCTTAGATTATTTTTTATTTCCCCCCCTCCCCCTTCATAATTAAGATCCTTTTGTGGTTTTTCCTCTTTTCATGATTATGATCAACCAGTTGGACGCTCTTGCCTGAAGGCTTAATTTGCAGGGAGGTTTGTGTTAAATAGGAGGAAAGCTTTCCACCATCTGAATGCACAAATGCACCCTTCTTTAGTCGGTCAGGTTTACTTTTTGTTGTCCCAGTTTCATACCTCAGATGAGTCCAAGATTACATTGAGGTTTTCGTAGTTGCTGGCAACCAGGAGCCATCATTTGTGCAGCACCCTGTGGATAGATGCCCTTCCCCATGCAAACCATGCCAGAAAATCACAGATGGTGGGAACACTGAGTCCTCCTTGAGGAATAAGGATGCAAGGTTTGGTGTTAAACTTCCTTCCTTACAGGCAGTGTTGGACTAAAGTGGGTGTCAAATTAGAAGAAGGAATATGTGTTAGTATCTTAATTAGAATTAAAGAAATAAAACACATTCTTTCTCCTGCCTGTTATATAGCTATGTTTTTGAGAAATTTATGATGAGTAAAGTCATTTTTATTCACCTTTTTGGAAATGTGAACTAAAAAGGGTAAATGGAAGCCATCAAGTTGTCTCTGTTTCTTTGTTACCTTCTGAAGGTTTCAGAAGAACATTTTCCCCTGACATGGAGTACTCAGCTCTCTTCTCTTCTGAAGCTGTGGCAAGACTTGAGATGGGAACACCCCTCCTTGGTAGGAGTGAGGCCAAGAATGTATTTAAGAATAGAAAAAATGAAAAGCTATTTTTCCTGCCTAATGGCTAATTGGCAGGCAATTCTTGATTCTTTTCAAAGCCTTATTTTTCATTGTGTCCATATGTATCGATATGAATCAGTGCATGCTCTGGAGCAGCATGCCTAACAAGGGCAGTGCCCCTGCCTAGGAGCTGTTGCAGAGGACTGCTGTGGTGAGATGTCCCACCCTGTTGGATCAAACAGTTTGTACTTCCACCCTGATGATCTTTCAAGGGTTTCTCATCTTGTTCACCTGTGCAGCAGTTGCTCGGATTACTTTCTAAAGGATCATTTTCAAATCACTTAAAAATGATTTTACTTTTCTGCTACAGTTTTCATGTCTGTTCTTGAATTGTCATCCTGATTTGTGTGGCTTTACTGGTATTTTTCTTTAAAAAAGCGTAGTGCAGAATACACATAGAGGCTGAGTGACTCTTTTTAAGAACAAAAGTTTGTAATGATCTGTTCAGGTTCAAATTTATCTTGATCCGGTAGCCTGAGAAGGATGTAATTTGTCAAAATACAGAATTTCAGAATAAGTAATTCTGAAATTAACAGAAGCATGGATTTGAAGAATTACATAAATTTTCCATGTCCTGGTTTATGACTTTAATATGAGCCTTATTATAACCAAGGCATTTTGCATTGCTCAGTCAGGGTAGTTGCAGAGGAGATCCTTTTCTAGCACCATGTC
This sequence comes from Pezoporus wallicus, assembly GCF_028554395.1. NCBI lineage: Eukaryota > Metazoa > Chordata > Aves > Psittaciformes > Psittacidae > Pezoporus > Pezoporus wallicus. Next base: position 6,628,911 of record NW_026635157.1, read on the forward strand.
AGTGTGTAAGGAGGATAATCATAAAGGACATTTGTTTTCAAGAGTAGTGCTTGAAAATTCAGGATAAATGTTATTTTTTTAATTCTAATGAGCAGACTGAAAATGAAACCCAGAGATAACTGGATCTATACGTGTGCTTACTGTGACACATACAGATGTCTGCTCTTTCCAGTTGACTTTGTGAAGCTCATTTGACGTATATTTTTTACAGAGCAGTAATTACAGGTACCAAGAAGGAAGAGTGGGAAAATCAGATACCGTAAGGACATTTGACTTCAGTAACTTCATATTCTGCATGAAAAAGCAGTCCAGAAAGTTTGTTGTTAAAGATACAAAAAGGACAAGTCAATATAAATTTTCTGTTAAAATCGAGACTATATAATTGATATTAAAAAGTTTGCACATCATATAGATACATTATTGATCAAGGAGTCAAGAAGAACATTCTTCCTAGGGTGTAAATTTGTTGTGGATTGATGTGTTACTACAAAGTGGGTCTGCATTTTTGTCATTACTCTTTTTAATGGAATTTGGTGAATTCGTCTGCTGTGATCTCTCAATCCAAGTTTACTCTTTAAAAAGCCTTTATGTGACCTGTTGGAAAGTAGGTGGCTGTATTTAGCTGTAATTCCTAAGAAGCTAGTGCTAACTAGCTTATCTTGGATAAATACAATTTTCAAGTAAATGTGACACTTCAGATTACAAATTTTGAACCATTCCAGGTTAATGTAATGATTTTGTTATAAAGTATTGCTTTAGTTCTTTTAACGTAGTTCTCTTTGCTGAGGTATAGCCTTTCCTTAGGCTGCTGACAAAAGTGTGTGACAAAGTTCCTTTTTCATTGCTTGTGCATTTAAAAATAATAAAACTACCTTATTGTAATCACACAACAATGATTAAGAGAAGCTGTGTCTACACCAAGAAGTAGCATGACAGGGAGGAGACAGGATCTGTCGTGTGTGGTTCTTGCGCCTGCGGTGCAAAACAGTGGCATGGATGTGGAGGTGGCCAGGGTCATGCCAAAAGGAGCGCCCCAGAGCTGAATTAATGTGTGGCTGAAATTTGTGCTGATATGCAGGAAGACCCTTTCAGGCTGCAAAGTGAAAAATATGACCATTGAATTTCTTGGTTTTGTGACAATAGCTTTGGTATTCTTCTCTTTCATTGACTTTTAATGTTGTTTTAATATTGTTGCATTATATTGTCATATATTTTTATCTAATGTATTAAGTGCTGCTCTGTGGTCTGAAAAAGAGTAAACAAATGCATGCCTCTGCCCTGACTGATGCTCTTCAATGTTGAATGTTGTGGTTACAGAGTGGAAAGTCTTGGCCTTGTGGGGGCGGGTATTACCTTGTGGTTTCTGTCTAAAATGGGTGAGCACAGATAAGGTCATCTTTTGATCTGTCGAGACTTTTTTACTATTCAGTGAAGCAGCACTCTGTTAGTAAAACTGAGTTTCACTTTTTTCTGCCATAGAATCAAAGACTCCTTCAGGTTGGAAAAGACCTTTAAGATCATAAAGGCCAGCCGTTAACCCAGCACTGCCAATTCCACCACTAAATCCTGTCCCTAAGCACCACATTTACACATCTTTTAAATACCTCCAGGGATGGTGACTCAGCCACTTCTCTGGAAAGCCCGTTCCAGTGCTTGACAACCCTTTCAGTAAAGAAATTTTTCCTAATATCCAATCTAAACCTCCCCAGTGCAACTTGAGGCAATTTTCTCTTGTCCTATTGTTTGTTACTTGGGAAAAGACATCAACACCCACCTCCCTCCATCCTCCTTCCAGGTAGCTGCAGAGAGCAGTAAGGTCTCCCTTCAGACTCCTTTTCTCTAGACTAAACACCACCTCATCACACTTATGAGCTTCTCCTCATCACGCTTGTATTCCAGAGCTTTCACCAGCTTTGTTGCCCTTCTCTGGACCTGCTCCAGCAATTTAGTATCTCTCTTGTAGTGAGAGGCCCCGAACTGAGCACAGTATTTGAGATGCAGCCTCTGCAGTGCCCAGTACAGGGGAATGATCACTTCCCTAGTCCTGCTGGCCATGCTATTGCTGATACAGGCCAGGATGCTGTTGGCCTTCTTGGCCACTTGATCACAAGCTGGCTCTTATTCAAGCTTCATCATTCAGCACCCCCAGGTCCTTTTCCACTGAGCAGCTTTCCAGCCTGTGGCATTGCAGTAGGTTGTTGTGGCCCAAGTGCAGGACCCGTCACTTTGCCTTGTTGAACCTCATACAGTTGGCATCAGCCCATGGATCCAGTCTGTTCAGATCCCTCAGTAGAGCCTTCCTACTCTAAAGCAGGTCAACATTTTAGAAGTATCCACTAAAAATAATGAACACTCTTGATACAGATTTGAATTCTTTTAATCGTTTTTGTCAATTTAATCTTGAAGGAGCTCCTTGCCCTCCATTCTACACTTGGCTGAAGCAGGCCTTCCTGAGAATGTGTGTGTCCAGGGGGTGGCACTGGTTTTGACAGCAGTAACGGTGTCCATGAACAGAAGGCAGCCTCAGCAAAGCATCTTCTCCAGAGGGCGGAGGGCTAGGGTGCTGTAGCCTTCTGACTGAAGGCTCCTTTTTATGGTGGCTTTTGTGAGGTGGTGTAAGTTGCTTTCGTTTTTGCATTGAAAAATATCTCTGCGTGTGGACTTTTCCAATGAGTTGTGTGGGTAGCAGGGAGGTCGCTACTGCTCTGTGTATAGGAAGGGTGCTTCCCTCTTGGGGCTTTTAAATCCATTAAAGGAATTGTGAGAGAAAATAAGAGCGGAGAGATGACTTCTTTCTCTTCCTGTTACCATGGTAATGAGTTTAATGAGCAGACCTGAACTGGGTAATCCTACCCAATTCTGTCTGAATTGCTATTTAATGAGTTACAAAATAAGCTGGTAGTGATGTGACTCTCTTGTTCACAGAGTGGGTGGGTGTACCAGTGTTAGCACTGCCATCCACTGCAGCTCCAGAATGGAAGCTGCCTTCTCCCCTGGCTGTTGACAGCACCGTCTTTTGCTCCATGTTTTCAGAAGATCAACAGATACGTGGGACCTAACCTGTGGAGTAGAGCAGCAAGAATAGCTTCTGTTCAATCACAAGCAGTAATATCTAATTGTTTCCCTCTTACTAATGGCTCTGTCTTATGTCCCAAATGTGCATTACCCCTTCCTAAAGGTGGTATAGTTCAAAGAATGAACCAACCAGAATACTTTATCTTTTGTATGCCAAGAGAGCTAAAACAGAAAAGCATAGAAAGGCTTTTCTGAGCTACCTGCAGCTTGTACAGCTGGCTTTATTTGCTTTCTTCGTTTAAATATTGCAAAGCAGTGATCAAGAATTAATATCAAACATATGACATTGCTTGTTGCTCTTAAGAAAGCTTTCTAATTGAAAGTAAAGAAGAATAATTGGAACACAAAAGTCTATTTTTAAGTGCCCAGAGACTGCCAATAAGGTAATGCAAAGTGTGCTTTTCTCTTCTAGTGTCTTACATATGTGCTGTGTATTAAAATGCTTATTGGATTAAAAGTAGTTACAGAGGGCTATTAGGTAACAGAAAAGGAAGAATTAAATTAAGATATAAAAGAGAGGGTAATGTGAGTGCATTCAGAATTAATGTGGCGGGGAGATAACAGGGAAGCTGTTCCAGGTAGTAAGAAAAGACTCTGCCCCACTGTCTGCACGAGGGATTTGTCTATGAAGAGACAAAAAAATGCTGTTGTTGGAAAGATACCATAAATACCAAAAATCTGCATGGTTTTAATGGGAAGAGTGTTAATTCTGAGCTTACACTGAGTATGAAATCAGAGGAGCTGTTTTACTAGTAGGGCTAACTAACTAGTAGTAACTAACCTAACTGTAATTACTGGAGAGTGCAGAAAGCAAGAAACTTATGTCAGGACTGTTTGTAAAGACTTTGTTTTTGCTTTCCACCAACCCACTGATTCCTTACTATCCTTTTAGTTTATTTTAAATTTTGTTGTTGTTGTTTCCTGTTGTGTTTTATGGATGCCTGCTGTATCGGAATAGTTTGCAGGTTCAATGTCCCTTGCATAGAGAGGGCTGAGGTTTGCTTAAGTGTGATGCTTTGAAACTATGACTGCGTGTTTCAGTACCAGGAATTATATTAGCCAAATGCCCCAGCATTCAGAGGTTTGCATACAATTTCTTAGGCATGCAATTGACAGCGACACTTGCTGTAACTTTTCACAAAGCATATGAGATTGGTACTATTGCTTTTAGCTATTAGGCCAGTCAAGTTCTTTAAGCCTCAGATGCCTTATTACTTATGTCCTTTAAAAAAAAAAACAACACTTTAAAGCTTGATAGATTCTATGTGATCACAAGCATATGATAAAAATACATCCATAAAAGTAGTAGAGGATAGAGCTAATGCTGTAGAATGTGAAAGTGGACATACGGAGAGAGCTTTTTGGAGCATCATGAAGCTTTGTGTGCATCCTGGCAGGGGTGCCTCCCACTCCCCTGCCCTGGGTCCCTTTCATCTCCCCTGCACCCTGATGTCTGTTGGTATTGTATGAGCTTGTCAAATGTTGGGCTTGCTTTGAACACCATAAAGCTGATACCTCCTGCTTGCTTCCTGTTTGAGAGATTCATATTCAGTTAAGAAATGAATAACAATACCTTCAGGTTTGTTCTCCCCTCCTCCCTCCCGCTGCCCCCTTCATTTTGAAATCCTTTAGCTTTTGTCTGTTGTATGTGTGTTTAAGAAACATGAGTTGAGACTTCAGAAGCTCTAAATTAATGCACAGGAAAGAGAAAAGGTACATCCACAGGCCAGGAGAATAGGACATCCTGTGTCTGATCTGTCGTTGCCAGCTCCTAGGGACACTGGGGTGCTCTGCCATGCTGGGTATGTCCTCATTCTTGCTGTGTCGCAAGTTGTCCATCTGTAAAGGGAGGGTACTTTCTCTCCAAGTCTGTTATTTTAAGGCTTGGTTAATGTTACATGGCTCCAACAAAAAAAAAAATTGTTTATATATATTTTTTCATGGTTTTTTTTTTTTATTTATTTTATTTTTTTACGTACAGCTTAAAACCTCCTGATAGCCAGCCAAAACCCTCAGAATACATCAGACCATCACTGCTAAAAATAGGATAGCTGTCTAATTAGGGCAAAGTTTATCCCCATGGATTTCTACAAGCTGTCTTTAATTTCCAATGTGGTTGTTGGGCTTGCATCAGAAATTACTTAATTTGATGGTTTTGTTGTGTATGGCATTCATAAATATTCCTTTATTTCACTACATTGTGGATATTACAGTTTTTCTTCTATCCAGAAGATCTTTAAATTGTACTGATACAGTTTCTTATGTAGCATATTCATAAGGATTCCCTTAATACCAGAGTAGGAATGACATGATGATACTTTGTGATTCCAACTCCTCTGAGTTCCCATTAGGTATATTCTGTATGGTTTTTAAACTCCTACATGTAATATGTCATCAGTATCATTGCTATTCTCAGAGCTTGGGAGGATATATGCTTGTCTATTAAAAGCTCTAATATTTTCTTTGGGATTTTTCTGTTTGTTGTTTTGGGTATTTTTAAGTTTTCTTTCTTGTAATCCCTGTGTTAGTGACAGGTTTTGGAGTCTGTCAAGCTCTTAACAATCTTTTTTCTTTAGACCAAATGTTGTTTCCAATTTAATGTAATCAGTTTTCTCCCTAATTATTCAGGCTCTCCCTAATAGAGCCTGGCTGTAAAGAGTTGGTTTAGCAAAGATGAAATATGCTGATAAAGATGAATATGCATGTTTAACAGTCTGCTCAGAACACGCATACTTGCATTACTAATAGTTCCATTTTGAAAAGGTGTGAAAAAGAATAATAAGGCAATAAAATGTTATTTTGGGGAAATCTTTATATAAGTGATAGCCCAAGGCTGAGAAAAATGAATAGCCTCACTTTCGTGTATTGAAAAAATAAAATGGTGCTATAGCTGCAGTAGAGTAAGTGAAGTTGAATCAGAAGTTCTGTGGCAAAATTTTGGGTGAGATTTTAATTCTGCCCAACTTAGAGAATTGCTCCAAATAGACATGGTATAAAATAATAGTTTCTTTTAATAGCGTATCTGGGGGAAGACTAGAAGAGGGAGAGGCAATGTACACAATGTCTTTCTCACATGAGATGGTACATCCTTGTCCTAACTCTTTATGGTTTTGCGTTTGCTAATAATTGAAACTATAACCATCACCAAATCTTACATCATTTACATTACCAAGGTCTTCCAGGCTTCAGGGAAAACCAGATTTATTCTTCAAGTAGAAGATTAATTTATGGGGACATTAATGCCTACCATATGGTAAATATACTTGTTCAACTGGATTTCAGCCTTGATCCCATTATTGTGCATCAGCCTTACTTCGTGAGCATGCATTGGAAACATGGCTAATTGAGTATGTCTGTGGTCTAGAAGAAGTGCATGGTAAATGTCATGGGGACTCCAAGCCAATACAGCATCCTGTGTTGTTTTGTTGAGTGTTGGGGAACATCTGAGTCTGCTGAACATTGAATTTTGTCTGTGTCCTGTCTTCTTGCTCCTCTGTTTGCACTGTATGTTACCTATTAATATTAGTTTAATGTGTAGATCTGCGCTTAATTTTTATGTCAAGAAACATGCTTGCATTGAGATACAGACTACTCAAACATCAGCTGCTATCCTTTTGAAATCTGATAACATGATTTTGAGTTATTGAAATAAAAAGCATAATAGAAATCCAGCTGTATTCTTGTATAATAAAATATACCCTTCCTGTCTGCAGGAGAAATAAATACAAGCCCCAGTGCACTCTTTTATCAATAGCTTGTTGATGCTCTGAAGTTTTATGCATCACATCTGTAAGAGTTGACTTCCTGAGACCTTGATAATCACAGTAAGTCAAAAGGGTGAGACAGCAGGCGCAGTGGCTAGACAAATGGGTTAAGGAGATGCTGTCCCATATCCCACTAGGGAGGCATTAATGGAGTCTCCTTATGAACTGGTTCACTGACTGCACTTCCAGAGCTTCATCCCACCCAGGAGGACTGTCTAGACATTCATTTATTCTGGCCGACGCAAGTATGTCAGCATAGTTGATGAGTGAGTTGAACTCAGCTAGTGTTAATCACAGTTTGTCTTTCTCAGAGCCTGATGAGTAAATGTACTTGGGTTTGTAAATCTGTATTTGCTTCAAGTGCTTGGTTGCCAATGTTCAGTTTATGCTGGTGAGTTTCTGTTGTATGTACAGATGAGCCAGTGGTGCTGACAGCTATCACCCATGCTGTTGGCATATTTTTCCCATTCCATCCATAGTTTTGCAGATACTTGAAATTGTTGTAAAAAATAAACAAACTGCAGGCAGGGCTTGTTTCATCCCTATTTATTAAACTTACCTGACATGTCATTCTAAGACCTGTTTTCATCTATTTGCAAGTTTGCTGAGATTTGACCATGTGAGGTGTGTATAGAACACTGTAGAGTGAAAATCACTGCTCAGGTTGCTGTGCAAAGTAACGGGCTGTTAAACAACAGAACTCCAAATACCAAACAATCCAGTTTCTTGCTAACTTTCTGCACTTGCCAGCACTGTTGAGTCAGTGTTGCAGACAGTTTATGCTGGGCGGTGCTCTGTGTTTTGTGTCTTTGAATGCTGATGCCACCCTGGTGCAGTGCCTGCAGGCAGCTGGTGTGTACTCCCTCTTCCCTGACTGCGGTTGCCAATGCAGACAGCAGCAGTGCCAAGACAGCAAGAGATGCATGTGTGTGTGTCAGTGAGAAAGAGGAGATGTGTGTCTGATCTGATGTTTTGTTGTTGTTAAACAGTGGTTTTTTTTCTGTCCAAAAGTTTATTGTAGATATAAACTAAACAGCAGATAAAGCCTTTTCTAAAATGGATAAATACTTGACACTGAATAGAGCAGCCAGTTTGATGAATAGTATGACCTGCAACCAAAGCATTTGTAAAGAAGAGTTAAGGAAGCAGAGTAAGAATTGGCCTTTGTTGTACTTTCCTTAGGGTTTCAATATCTTCCCATTTTTAAACGCAAATATTATTCCATGTGATATTTTGGACAATATAAATTAAAAGGCAAACTTCAAAGTTGCTGAAGACACCAGTTTATGCAGGGTGCGTGTCTCTTTATGTGCTGTTTCTTGCTGTCCCAATCTGACGGTGCTGTTGCAGCCAATTCAAAAGCCCAGGAATGGCAGGCTTCCTGGATCCCAGCAAAAAAAAACAGTACAGGGGATGAGAGATTAGGGTTGACGTGGTTACCAGCATGGAACCTTGCTTAGTAGTGCAGTATTTGGGACAGGTGCCATGGACTAATGGCTTGCGGATGAGGCTGAAGAACTGAGAATACCTCAACTCTAATCCTGGCTTTTGCACTCTGTGGGCAGGTTACTAAATCCCTTTGAGACTATGTCTTCATCTTTAAATAGGAATAACAGCTACTCTAGAGGCATTGTGAGGATTTATATATTTATGCAGTACTGACTGCATGTGCTTTGTAATCAGCATAAATTCAGTTGTCTAACCTGGAGATACCTTCTTTTGGTATGATTCTGACTTTGAAAGGTAGTTTCCTTCCTAATATCCAAGTACTGAAATCACAACACCTTGCTCTTACTTTTTTGTTTGTTTGTTTTTTTTTTCCTCTTAGTCTGCATGTTTTTCCTGCTTTTGCATTCTGGAAGGTGGTAAATGTTCTTGTTCTTGGCAGATTCCTGCCAAGTTACAGTTCTCTGGCTGTCATGTCACAGCGATTACTGTAAGTTAGCTTTAAATAAGCTCCTTGGATATGGCCATCTGTGTATGGCCACAGTACCTGTTGTTCAGAGGGTGGTGAATAATCAGGGATAAGGCTTAAGAGAAGCAGCAGACTGGAGTGGAAGCAGGAAGAGAGAAGCCTGAAAGCTGTGGCAGGTGACTGGGTTTCCCAGCTCGCAGCCTGTATTTTCCTACTTGGGGCTGGGAGCTGGGGGCTGGTGTTAGGGCAGGGGCAGAGCATCCAGCAGCTGGAGTGAACTGCTTAACCAGATGGTTGATTTTTGTTTTCCTTCTTCCTTAAAGGGCTGACAGAATATTATTTAAACAGTTCCCTGCATAACTGAATAGCTTAGTTTGCCTAAGTGCAGAGGAGGAGAAAATCTTTTCCTTTGAAGCTTTTGAATGTGTCTGTTCAAGGGTTATGAGCAGGCCACTCCCTTCTGCTCCAAACTAGCCACTGGGGACAGCAGGGACATCTTTGAGAGGAGCATCTCACAATGATTGCCTATGTACATTGCCTGCCCGCAGACCCAATGGTCGGGTGCCTCGGCAGGAGCAAGTGGCAGCCCAGCTGCAATGATGATGATGAGGAACTTATCCCGCTGTATTCCAGCAAAATGGGAAACACTCACACCAAGCTTCCTGGGCGCCTCAAGAGAAAGTTACTGAGCAAAGATGACAACTGCTTCTGGCCAAGTAAGAAAATCAGTTCTTTTTCGTTAGTTGTTTTGGTCATTTAGCATTGTGTTGTTATTGAGGAAATAAGTAAGTAAAGCAGACTTATAAACAAGGAATATTCTCCTATTTCTCTTACTCTTTTGGAGGATGAAGGCATTGGGAACAATATTCTTATGAAGAGAATGTATTTTCACCTCAGGAGAGTGTACGTAAATACTGTGTCCAGTGGGGCTGCTAAGTTGACACAGGATGACACTGTCTTTGTGCACGTGATACATCTATGTTTGAGAGGTCTTGAGCACTCTCAGTTCAATAATGCTTCTTTTCAGCAAAAATTGTTTTAGACAAGTGGAGTTGTTGATGTGGCACTCTAATTGAAAGCCATAGAAACAATCAGTGGATGAAAAGGCCAGGAAATATAAGAAAAAGGTCTAACAGACTCAAAGATGCTTAATGCAGTTGCTGAGTACTTTTTAAATCTGCTTTTGAATAACCTTAGGTCTAAGGTTATTTTCCCTCTGAACATGAGAAGAAAGAATTTCTGAATTGTGATGACTGTCCTTTTCTTTAAATCTGTATAGTTTCAAGTTTCACTGGCAAATACAGATGGGAAATAGGGAGAGAATAGGACAGACAATGGTAATGTTCAGCTTTTTTGTGTTTTTAGCCTTATTGCTTCCCTTCCCTTTTTTTTTTTTTTCTGACCGCCTAGGCAAAGGCACCCAGCTGTTCGTAATGGTTGCTCAGGAAAAGTGTATTATTTAAGGGTGATGGGGAGAAATTTCTTAAGACAAAGATTTCTTAGGTTTCTTTTCAAAAGATTTCTTTTGCTTTTCCTGCAAAAGCCAGCTGTCTGGCTATCTTGCACCATGTCTTAATAGTAATAGTAATAATAATAATAAAGAATATATTTGCAACCGTATTGATTTTTTTTTTTCCCTTGTTAGTATCACACTGATCATCTGACAATGACCAGTTATTACCAGCAATTGAAAAATCACCACCTAGCCACATGATGCTAACACTCATTAGTGAAGCCACCTGTACTTCTGTTTTCTGCATTACAGTATTCTCCATCTAGGGCTAACCAAGTTCTGGTTTACGTCCCCTCCTGTAGGAAGAGTGTTATTTCCCACATGGGTGTTTCAGGCCTTTTTCAAGAAAAAGCAATTTCTTAAAATGCAGGGAAAACAAAATCCATCTCATCTGGCTGAAATTTAGAGCACAGGGTCAATTCTGGCTCATTCAGAGCAGAAAGTGAAAATGCTTCCTTTATGCAAAATGATAGAATCTCTGTGCTGTAGGACCTGAACAAACTCTAAAGAGGCTAGGTGCTAGGGAGTAGCTCCAGGGGTGCTCTTGGGGAGAAGGACATGGCCCCTCTGGCCATCCGGGGGGGGTGTGTGTGTGGGGGTGTGCGTATTTTGTATCTCTTGCTGAGTGACAGCTTAGTTAGTTCTTATGAAGTCGTGACATCGACCTTCAGAGCTGGTTCTTGTAGTGCCCTAGGTGCTGTTGCTCTGCCAGTAGAGCTCAGGGCATTGGAAGCAGGTTCTCCAGAGTGTGGAAACGGGATTGAGGAGCATAGGTAGGGCGCTCAGAAATCCCTGCTCCCTCCCTGCAGCCAGCCTCCTTTTTCTCTTTGTGCTGAATGCAAGGAAAGGTGTCCTCCCCTCCTTTCTAAAATGCACTTCAGTTGAAATTATAAAACTTGTCAGAAGTTGAATAGGGATGGAGGGATTGGGAGCAGAACAGTACTTTAAAGATTTACGTTACTACCGTATTAGAACATATGCTGATGATCCTAAGGCTTCTTTGCATTTAAAAAGTTTAGAAACTGAAACACATGGATATTTTGTTGGTAATTTTTGTATTTAAATACCTGACTCTCTTCAAGACACTGTCCAGTGTCTTCTTGGGTGAGAACTTAATGACCTCTCAACTAAAATGATGTAAATAGGTGTGCAAAGAAGACCCTGGGAAACAGCCTTTCTGAATGGTGTGATGTAGACTATACACGCAGTGGGAATGTCTGCTCTCGTTGTCTAGGTGCATTCATTTTTTGTTGTTGCTGCAGCATATTCTTAATGAAGTGAGAAGAATTCTGTGTAATTCTATTTAATATTTTAAAAATTATGTGCATATTTGTAATTGTCTTGATTTACAATATGCCACTTCTACAGGCAATCGAATTGTTAGCTTTTTGTGCAGTTTCTGGTCCTTAACAGTAAACTCTTACTTCTTGCAGACCAATTTTATTGTTGACTAAGTTTATGGTGAGTTTCATGCATTGAATTTCTTTTTGAATTACAGATCATTGAAGTTTCGATATTTAATGTTGGATCCTTGAAACGGTGAATGGCAAATGTCGTTAACGTGCTTCCTGCCCCGAGTTTTCCCAGGCGGACTGCTTGTGCTTGCTTCAGTGGTGGCGTCCCACTGTTGTACATGCATGTACATGTGGGACACCAGCTCTGCCCTGCTGGCTCCCCTTCCTTTATATCATTCCCAGCATGTAGAAACAAAAGAATGGCAGGACAGGTACTGTTTCTTTTTGAGATAGGGTGGCTGTGTTGCTTTTAAACTCTGTTAATGTTTATTTTAAGGAACAAAGGTGTTTAAGAGTGGAAGTGCTTTCTGGGACCAGGTCAAGTGATAACTGTGGAGCACAGCAGGGGATTATTGGCTGAGCTTTATCTCTGTTGATAAAGGCCTCCCTCTGGGGTCCTTATCGAGCGTCATGAGAACTGTGCTTGGAGAGGTTTCACAGTGCTGAGGTACTCCATAGAAAATGCCCCCAAGTAGTGTTAGGGTTGTTTGAAAACATAATACAGTCAAATTATTGAACTTCCTCATGGGTTGGGGGAGCATCTTGATGGTCTGCAGCAGTAGTTCCTGGTGCCCCTGCTCATCCTACATCATCTCTGCTGCAAAATACTCAATTGTGAAAATATCTGTGGTGTGAGGTAGCAGCTGTGAGGATCAAGTGACCATGTTAGGGTTTGGGGTTTTTCAGGCTGCAGCAATTGTTCTGATAAAACTGTTAAATTAGTGATACTGTGGAGGTTCTGCATTACCAGCTAAGCCTTGTTTCAGCATCCATGATGCTGTTTCTCTGCCGTTCTTTGCTGCCAGATTGACTGTAAGTAGACAACACAGGACTGAAGTTAGGTGGAGTGCAGCAGTGAATCCTTTAACAGCCTGCCTGACTGCCAGAGAAACGGTGTTACAGTGGTGGAGGGACTATCACCACCATGTGTTCATTCATGATTTCAGACAAATTCCAGTGGTGTTGAGTGCTCAGTACTTGGTTTTCCTGCAGCAAAGTTAAGCTGAGATCTTCCACTGACCAGGTTTGGCAGAAATGTGAAGGGTTTGGTTTGGTTTAAATGCCTCTTGTATTGGAATCTAAGGTTGTTGGCATGACTGGTTGGTTGGCATGTTGGTTGATGCCATGGGAGGCTGTCACCTCCTGGTCAGAGCATCGCCTGCCTCTTGTGGTTCCCAGTGACGCTTCTTATTTTATGAAATTCATGAAGTTTGAATTTGTGGTAAGCTGTTGCTACCCTGGGTAAACTGTGGCATCTGCTGATTTTTTGTGACAATAAGGTTTTGGTAAGGATTTTGGAGGTTTTTGGTTTCTTCTGTAGGCACGGGAGCGAGCCAATGGCAATATCAGATTACTTCTAATGTTTGTTAAACAGTAGCTTCAGGTAGTGGGATTTTTTTTTCTCAGTGTTTTGTTGCGTGCTAGCTCATGAGAGAATGCTGTCTTCTTTTTCATTCATTGCTCTTTTTAAGGACAACAGCTCTGTCTTATCTGTGGAGACATTTCTGCATGATATGTGTTTTGTGAAAAACAATATTTGAAAGAATAACAATTAAATCTATTTATAAATGAATAGTATGTTTTGAACCAAGTTGGGTATTTTATTGTTCATTATTTGCTGTGATTTTTTTTCACATTTCTCTTCCTATGGTGATGTGATTTCAGTTTCCCAGTTAAAGGATATTATGTTTTTTAAAAAAAAAAAAAGCAAGAATCATTGCAACTTGGGGGGATTCATCTTTTGCCTTGTCATTCACCAGTGCAAAACAAAGACTGAATTGCTTTCCATCTCTGCAGATACCAGGCCGTGCAGAGCACTGAGCCAGCCTTTGTGGCCTTTTGTGACCTAAGTGACAGAAGCATTCAGTCTGTGGTGGTGAATGGCTGGGATGGCTACTTACATAGAGCATCATGCAAGTGACTGACCATCCTCATTCCCAGCTTTATCTGCTGCATCCCACTCTTACCACAACAGATGACATATTGAATTGCATCAGATAAAGCGGGGAACTGGTTTGTTTTGAAAAGTAACTTGAATACAAGGTTTACTGCATGTCTGGGGGAAAAAAAAAGAAAAAGGATCTTTTTTTTTTCCCCCTTTTCTCTTGGTTTTCTTCACAAAGGCTTGTCTGATGGCTGAGTTTTCTTGGAATTTTTGTTAATTGGTCAAAGCAAGCCACCAAAATGCTGCAAAGCAGGGAAACTTGTCTATTTCTACAAAATTATTTCAGGTCCTGGATAAATAGAAACTCTTCTGGTATGCATTTCTGTATGAATCTTGCATTTTGGCTCATTTTGCTGCATGTTCCCCATGTGTGCCATCGAGAACAAGCCTCTCTGCCAGTATGTTTCTAGCCAAGCTATGGAGGTCCAGCTCTTGATCTCCTCTGCAGTTGCCAGACGGCTTTTAATCCCTTTTGAGAGTCAGATGTGAGAGTGTTGTGGGTGAAGGGAGGGATGAAGAATTTGGGATATGCTGGATAAAAAGAGGTTAAAGCTGGGGTGTTGTAAAACTCTTAATAAGTGAATTGTTAACACATGAAGTATGAAGGCCTTACTGTGTTGCCTGGCCAAAAGACAACGCTTTGCTAGCCTGGCTGCCCACTAGTGCGTGTGAACTTGTGCTCACCATTACAAGGAGGTGCTGGTGGTGGGTGTTTCACACCTTCTTCCCTGTGTGAGCAGATGAGAAGCTGTGTGTGGCACTCAGGACCACAAGGGAGGTTTTGGAACAGAGCTCATTAACGTCATTGCAGTGCATCTGGAGGAGTCTGAAAAAATTGAGAGTCGAGAGGTATGTTTTGTGTTTTCAGCAGTTGGAGCAGAGAACGGCTGCTGTAATTAAAGAGGTGGAGCAATGTAAGTGCAAATCCACATGCAAAACGGGTGAGATTGGAAAGCCTGCAGTTGAAGCTGGTGGTTAATGTTAGACTGACTAGGCTCTTAAGTGCTTAATTTGATTGAAAATCCTGGGGTTTATGGATGGTAGGTACAGTATGTTTGCAGTTCTTACTGGGAGTTGCTTTATCTAGTGCAGTGAAGTCAAGAAATGGTTTTGAGTGCTCTAAGAAGATCAGATTAAAGCTGAAATGCAGTGAGGAGAATGTGAAACTCCACAGAAAAGGCACAGACATTTTAAGGGATGCCTCTGTCAGCCTGGCTAATGGAGTCTCACTCGTAATCAGAAACAGATTGCGGCAGCATTATCAAAATCTATTTTACTATTCCATGTTTCTTACTGTGTCCCACCCTCCCCCAGGCCAACACTTTGAGATGAAGTGATAAAAGGTAACCAGGTTTTATAGCTACAGTGCATTTTCTTGTGCTGGAAGAGTAGAGAAGCAAATTGTGTGGTTAACAAGGCAGATATTCACATCATCCCTTCTGGAGCCCATTTTCTAGGACTCTGCAAATAGGTGACTTCCACCCATCTCCTGAATCAGGCTGTGTGCCTGTGCATGCTTGGTTATGGTAGTAGAGGGTTTCTGTGGCATTTGGCACGTTTGCAGAGCTCCGCAGCAGAAATCCTCCTGGTGAGTTGCCTTTCCTTGTTAACTGCTACTAAATGTGAAAGTCTTCAAAGGCTTCCTTGCCACTCCCTTATTTTTCCTGTGCCGACTGCTCCCTCCACAGTGTCCTTTCCCATGTTTTTTTCTCACACTATTGGGTAGTCAGAAACTTCATTAGTGACCCTTTGGAAAGGTGTAACAGGTTGCCTTGCCAGTACTTTGATTATCCAGGTACCATGTTTGATGCTTCATGTGAGTGCTGACCAAATCTGAATGTAGGTATCCTGCAGGGCCGCTCTTGCAGAGCCCATGGTGGTAATGCAATGATTAAAACAGTATATTGCCATTTACATGGCTGGTACACTGACCTCTATGTTTTGCTCAGAGGGAGCTGTATGGGCTGTGTAGCGTACCACCAGTGAAGGACAGTTGGAAAAGGACATACAGCCTCCACAGGGGACATGGGCTTCTGCTGGGGGACCCTGCACAGGCAAAGGGGTCTGGCTTCTGGATGGCAGCTCCTCTGGTGAGACCTGAGGGGACCAGGCTGGCAGAGCATCATTGTCATCTGTCCCAGCGCCTCTTCCCGCTGCGGGATCTGGGCTGAGTAAGTTTTCTGGTGCTTGAAGCTTGTGCCGTGGTCTCTGCCGCACTGCTGTGCCAAGGTGTGGGGTTTTTGCTCCTGTTCTCAGCTCTCAAAGAGCCCACAGCTGTACCTGATACTGCTTTTCCTCCTTGTGGCTCCTGCATAGGCCAAAATAATAACTTTTAAAGGAAATGGTATTAAGAATTCTGGTAGATGACAACAAATTTTTAGTCCTTAGTTGTGTTCCTGCCCTAATACAATGACAAATCATTGAAAAATACGTGCGCTACTTGATCCTTAAGATATTCAAGCCTCTGCTTCTACACAGCAACAAATCAACTCTGCTTTTGTCCCATATCCAGAGCCACTTGCTTCATACTCTATGGGCTGTGATACTGTAAGTAAAAATGCACTCGTTCTCTGAAATACATCCCTTCTCAACTCTCAGCTGGCTTGAGCAAATTGCCTTGGAGGTAAAGCAAACTTGCTGGCATTGCAGCTGGCAGCATGTAAGTCTGGTTTATTGATACCTTGTAGTGTTAATAAAAAAAAAATGTTTAAAATAATCCCAAATGCCAATAGCCTTAGTGACATTTAAGCATGAGTGATGCTGTCATTTCATCCACAAACAAAAGCAGTACATCTTAATTTGTCTAATTATGCTCTAACATGCAGACCAGCTGCTGCTGTGAACAAAAGCAGTTGATCGCACCATTTTATTAATTGCATATTAATTGCCACATTCATGTTAACCATATGGGGGAGAGTGGAGTGGAGTGAAGGCTACTTAGTAGTGGAAAAGAGGAAATGAACTGGCAGCATGGTAACTTCAGAGGACAAATCTCAGAATGATAGGGTGCCTGGAACTTGACGATGACATCCCATTTGGAAGAAATCTGTATTTTTCTTTACTGAAGCTGAATAAATTATTGCACTTAAAAGTGAGAGGGATTTGAGTAGAAATGATTGTGCCTTGCATGGTGACAGCGTATTTGTGAAAGTACTGCTGTGCATGTTGGTGCTGAATTTGGTAATCTGCAGGAGGCAGCCTTGCTGGCATGTGGCTGTCTGCCTTTGTCTGCCTGCTGTGCGGATGGATGCGCCCGCACTGCCTGGAATCGGTTTTCACGGAAGCAAGGCTGCAAGAGCCAAAAGGAGTACAACACTTTCTGATTTTTAGACCTCACACCATTTTGCTGCAAGTATGTAGTCTTCTTAGATAACAGTGGTAAGTCTTGAGCAGAACCAGGCTTCTTAGAGTGAAAAAGAAACCCCTCAACACAGGTGGGTTAGCTGGTGTAAAATACTTACAGCAAAAAACAAACAAGTAGTGGACCAACAGCTGCATGTATCTGACATCAGATTACCTTGTAGGATGTTGAATGATGCTCTTCCTGAAAGGAAGACTTAAAAAAGCTACCTTCAGCTTCTTTTCTGTTTGTGTTTTTTGTGCTGTGTGAAGGCAGCAGCCACTCTCGGCAGATTTGTGGCCATTCTTTCAGGCGGCAGGCTGGGAGTACCCTGGGAGTACACATACAGTGACTTCTCTCCTGTCACCCCAGACTGACATTATCACGGTCTGCAGAGCAGCTCCTTTGGTGGGGCTGAGAGGTGGCTGTCTCCTGCCTTCAGGCACCCACAGCAGGGACAAATAGTACGATATGTGCAAAGGAAGCCTACTAAAACAAGACAGAAGAACCACCCGAGGTCCACCCTGAGTTTATTTGCTCTCTCCTCCCCTTCATACCTCTTTAGGAAGGTGAGCAAAGCCCCATGCTGGAATTTTTGAGCCAGTGAAGGGGTAGCAGGTTTGGTAGGAGGAAGACCCAAGCACAGCTCATTGCTTTCTTAGAAATTAATGCCAGACCAAATAGACTATGTCCAGTTATGTGAAAGGACACAGGACTGGACCTGGAATATGCAGTGATATAGAGAACTCAGTCTTGGTTGATTAAATCTGCCTGCTTGGGTTTTCTAAAGTGAGAATTTCAACATTAAAGGCTTAGTCCCACCTCACTGCCAACAGATGGCATTTTGCTTGCATTTCCTAAACATCTCTGAGAAGCTGGGATTGGGAGAGATTGGTTATTAAAAAAAAAGGGGGGGGGTGGGGAACGGGACACAGCCTTTGTTTTAATTAACACATTGTTCCAAAAACCACTCCCTAGAAACATTTTACAAACAATATTGGAAAGCACAAAAGGAGACACAAGGACTGCATTAATAAATAATCAGTAAGTAGATTGGATCTCATCTATTCTAAGGATATGTGCTGCAAGACAAACAATAATTCTTATGCCTAAGCAGAAATTGGGGCAGAGGGGTTGTTTTCTTGGGGTTTCTTAATCAGAAAAATGTTTTAAGTGGCTCATCACAATTATATCTCAACTGGTTCTGTAATACACTGCAGTGGGATCTGGATTATAGGGATGATGCATGATTGGAAAGACACAGCTTGAATTTCAGATTGCAGGCGATGCCTGTCATTACAGTAGTTACAGAAACAGCTCCTGACTTGTGAACTGACCAGTTTTGACTTGGAGTCTTTGGAAGAGAATAAATGCGAAACTATGATGCCACATCTCCAGTCACAGCAGAAGGGTACTTAACCAGCCTCCCCATGTCTTCTGCATACAGGCAGGCAGGCTACAGCCTGACTATTACTAATTTAAAGACCGAATTCCCCAAAGCACTGCTTGTGGCTGTTAGGCTGCAGCTCCTTTCATTTGGAAACTAGTTTTCAAAGTGCTGGCGTTTGTCTACGTTTGGGCTTGTCCTATCAGCTGAGCATGAACTGGTGGCATTGGAGATGAGGCTTCTGGAAAAGAGAGAAAATCCTGTAAATATTGTGGTTGAAAGGCAAATTACCTGACTGTGATGCCTTTTCTGTGGGAGTGCTCAGCTACTCGCCCTGTGAGGGGTCGGTGACCACGTACTGCTCATCCTGAAGATCTCGTATCCCGTCCATCAGATTAAAGCCACGTTAAGTATGGCACGACTTTTCCTCCTCTGGTTCAGTGCTGTCATTTTTTTGTCTACTGTCCTTTGGATGCTTTGACAAGGAGTTTAAGAACAGTAAAGTTTTACATACAAGAGCTTTGGAGTACATTTGTCATTGTCCGAAAGCATCGACAAAGGTTTATAAACCCATTTGTCTGCAGTTTCAGGATCTGTTCCAGGGAGGACTAATTAAACTTGAAGCTGGCAGCATCTCGAAAGAGGTTTGGCACCTGTCCTGACTGAATGATCCCTCATGGTTGTCCTCAGCATCAATTTTTAATCAGCCTGGCCTTCCTGTTTGTCAGATGTTTGCCACAAACACGATGGCATGGCTAGACCAGTAACAGTGGGCTGCTGTTTGGTGGGTGTGAGCAGGGCCACAAGCAGATGGTGGTAGCAGTGTTAGGCTAATTAATAGCATCAGAAGAAAAGACACTCTTTTATGTCCAGTAGCTGAAGGTGAGCATGAGTTTTTTCTTGTCCGTGATGCTTACCTTGGCCTATTAGGACAATGAGGAGCAGGATGCTAGTTGACATAAAAGAAGTGTTTTCAAAGCCTGTATGAACACAGTGTTTTAATTTCTTCGTTCCTGGAGCATGGTGTATGCTCTGTACAGAATATTAGATGTTGTGAGATGTGACAAATGCTTTTAATGACTGTAGTTTCAAATATATTCTTCAAAGCAGCCATGGTTTAAAAAAAGGTGTAAATTTTTTTGTGTGCATCATGAAACTCACCATGTTAATGTTGATCACATGGCAGTGTCCGAGTTCCAAATGTCCAAGGCCAGCCAAAGACATTCTCTGTAGATGCTGTGGTACAGATGTTGGTTCAGTTGTTTTCTTATGAGCTTAAAACAGGTTGCTGAATCCTGCAGCAACATAAATATTAGATGACGGTTACATGGATTTGATGACTTCCTTTAGTTTGGAGAATACTGTTTTTCAGGGCAGATTGTGCCATTTTTTAATTGGAACATTCCTAGGTTTTCAGATTCTGTAAAAGTCTTAGGGCTTTAGAAACAAAACCAAATGTCACAACTGCTGAAATCTGCCTATTATTTGTGAACCTTCATTTTTATTTACCGTTTTACTGTTGTGCAGATAACATTTTCAGGTGAAGTTCTTGAAAGTTTCTAACTAAGAAACAAAGCTGCTTTTTCAGGTTGCTGTGTAAGACTGTGATTTTGGCATGAGCAATTATAAAATCATATGAAGGCTGGTATTTTACAAGGAGCTTATGTATTTTTCATTAATAAATTGCAAAGTTGTTAGGAAACTAGAGGATCTGCTGGTCTCATTTTAAGAGAGAGTGTCTGCAAGCTTAAATGCAGCTCACCCTGAATATACTGATTCAGCAGAAAGAAGAAAAAACTTCTAACTCCCTATACCAGGATAATCCATATATAAATAGAAGTATTTTAGAGCAGTATTTAAAAGAGCAATGTTGGGTAGGGAGATGGAGATAGGCTACAAAAATTCTTTCGGTGACCTTTAAATAACTGAAATGAGTGGGAAGCATGGCCCCTTCAGGACATCTGTGAGGAGAATGCAGAATGAGATTAGCTGAAGATATCTGTTGGATATTGGTGTGGATCCACAAGTGCACAGCTGCCAAAGATGGAATTACAGGCTGAAGAGGGAGACAGTTTGGAACAGAAGTTCAGAAATGGCATTTCTGCAGTGTGTTTTTGTTGGTTTCACTCTGAGTCCTACAGAAATCGATGAGAAGACTTATGTCTGCCTGGTGTTTTTTTCCATTGCTAATTCAGAAGAGAAACATCTCTGTGGTGCATTATTAGGGCAAATAAGGGTCAGGATTTTATAGACTAACTTACCGCAGCCATTTTTGTTCGGTTCTTCAAGATAAGCAGTGGTATAGGAGCATTCATGTGGATTTGGAATTCAAAGTGGGAATATTTCCTGGTGGCATTTTAAAAGGCTCTTCCTGGGGACAGAGAAAAGTACTCTTCTGGGAGCTGACGTTGCCTTAGCTGAGGTTCAGAAATGGCCAAAGAAAAAGGTATTGTGCCCTGAAATTTAAGACAAAACCACGAAACAAAATTGCGTATTCACGAAGTATTTTCAGTTATCCTGCCTGCAGTTACAGTGTGTGGGGAGATGCTCTAACCAAAAGAAACTGCTGCATTGTCTGCCGGCAGCCCTGCCCAACTGCTCCCTTTTCTCTCTGCTGATGTGTTTGAATGATAGCGGATCCAGTGGAAAGATGTTTTGAATTGTCAAAGGAATGAATTAGCTTTATTGTGCTGTGACCTAAATAGGATCATCAGATCAATCAGTCTGCTGCTTTTCTGTCCTCTCTGGCTTAGGTTGTGCTGCTTTTCTTTCTCATCTTCCTCCCTCTTCCCCCTTCCCCACCAGGCAGCCCCTTCCCAGAGCCTGCAGCCATAATCCTTTATGAGTGTGAATAAAGGAGGGCACTGCCGGGGTACTCCCTTTAAAGCAATACCTGCTCTGTAATTGCCTGCGCAGACAGGTCCAGCACCCGGCTCCCCTGCCATTTCACAAAAGTATGGGTCCTTCTTGCCTTTTTGTTGCAGTGGCTTTGTGATAAAATACTTTTTCTCCTTTGTTCCATCTCCCCCATGCATTCTCCTCCTCCTCTTCCTCCTGATCCCAGGTTTAATGAATTATTTCTCAGCAGCTGGGGAAGTATCGCACTTCACCAAGGCTGAGGTTGCCTTGAAAGAGGCCATTGTGAGCTGGAGACAGGAGGGCAGCCGAGTGTGGTGCTGCCTGGGACTGCCTTTGTGGAGGGAGCACTTTTGTTCTCCTGAAAGATGTCGAGAGAGGGCCAGTTGCTGGGACTGGTTCTGAGGGAGGCAGAAGCCCCTTCTGAGAATAAATTATTGACTCCTGTGGCTGGTGGGGTGGCTTCAGCTCCATTTAAGCACCAGGAAGTGGCTGAGGGTGTGGTTAAGGTGGCCAGAAGAAGCATAAAGCTTGGGCACAAGTTATGAAACAAGGCATTCAGACTTTCTTATCTCAGGTGCTTGATTGTTTCTTAATGAAGGAAGTCTCACATAGAAGTCAAGGTGCGCTTTCAAGGCTTGGTGGTGTTGGTCTTAGCAGGCAGGAGCCTTGTGGCTCCCAGGAAGGGGTTTATGGCCCTCCTTGGTTCAGGCTCGCCCTGCCAATGCCTGGGTGCCTGTGTGCAGCGTGGGAATGAGGTGCTTGGGAGTCAGTCCCACAGCTGCTCCCCACTAGACACCACAGCTGCTTGGAGTGGGTGGATGGGGGTTGCAGGGGGCAATCCCAAGCAGGTCCTACATGGACCCATCCCTTCTGATGTGCAGCAGCTGCCCTCCAACAGCTTCTTCTCCACGCATCCATGTGAGTCACTGGAGGGTGGCGCAGTGGAAACTTACTTTTGACATGTCTGTAAAAAGCAAAGACATTGATCTATTTGTTTCTACTTTTCATTTACTTACTGAACAGAGACTCACTGGAAGAGCTCTTGCAGTGCATCTTCCAACTCAATTGCGTGGTTCTATTTTTCTAGCCTCTTAAAATGCCACCAATGATACACAGTTGTTTAATGGATGATTTTTCCACTTCCTGAATAAAGTCATTAAGGCTTACAGGTTAAATTTTAGGTTTTGAGATTATGATACATGTTAGTTGCTTGATGTGTCTCCATTCATGAACTAAATATAAAATGTGTATTGGGTTTATATCTCCTTCAGGGAAGTAAGTGGTGAAATTGATTTGTTGGAGGGAGCAGGAATGTTTTCCTTACTATTTACTTTCCTTACTGTCCTTTAACTATTAACTGTTTTTGTTATGTGGGGTTTTGGTTTTCTTTATAAGGTAGTACTTTCTAAATTTCATGCTGCACCTGTGCATAGGCTGATGAGCAGCAGTAAGAAGGAGGATGGTTGATTCTCACCAATCCATTAGTGTCCCTGATGGAGAGCTACCACCAGGGCTGCTGTTGGGCAGCTCTTGCATTTGTGGCTACCAACAGCCCAAGTACCTCCCTTGTCAGCATTTGCCTTTTTATAACGGCTCAACTTCTTCAGCTGATTGAGCACTAGTGCAAGGTTCAGGACACTGGGTTGTGAATGGGGGTTGGACAGGCAAGGCCCCCTCCCCCAAGGGCTGGCCTGAAGTATTTTCTATGGAAGCTGAGCATTTCCAGATTGTTTCACAGACGCTGGTGTTTTATGTTGCTGTGAATATGGAGGGTGGCTGTCCCAGATGGCTGTCGCAGAGCAGGTCAGCTGGAAAGCCCCCCTAAAGAGGGGAAAGAGCAGGGAGAGGACTGAAGGAATGGCTGCAGCGTTTCAGGCACACCATGCCCACGCAGCTGCTCACGTTTGCTTCTCTTCTGGATGTACATGGCCTCTACTAGAAATTAAAATCAGTCTAACCACTCAGGGATTCAAAACTATTATAACGTGAACTAAAAAAAGACGCAGTTTTAGCTAATGAGCGTGTTACACCTTTGTGATTTTGAGCGTGCTGTTTGGCAGTGCATCTTGGGCTTCTCATTTTCTTTGCTTCAACCTTTGACTTGTTTGTTAGGAAGGAGTTTCTTCTGGGCCAAACTTTGTAACCTAAGTTAACAGTCCCATCTGCTATGAAGTGATGATAATTAGTATTGGCTGAACACGTTCTCCATATTTTCTGTATTCCTTGTGATGGTATCCTTGTGCAGTGGCAAGTGTGATCCCTGCTTCGAAGGAAGTGGGAACTGAGGCGGGTGGGTTAATATTAACTTGTTCAAGGTGAAATAGGAAGTGTGCCACAGAGCAAGGTCCCCCGAGTCTGCTACCTGTGTCTGAGTCATTTACTTTTCAAGGTCTGTTATTGCAGTGTGTGCACACCTACTGTTCATGCTGGGTTTATCCAGCTTTAACAACCTTTGCATTTTTTTCTATCGAGGTAGTTTGGTGGTGGGTGTTTTGTGGTTTTGTCTGATGGATTGGCAATATTGGAGGCTAAAGTCCTTTATCTGTTTGCGTGGTGATTACAATATAAATTTTCTCAACCTGCCCCATCTTTTCTTTCTCTTCTCAATGTAGAGAGGTGGGCTGTGGAGAAGCACGCTTATTTCATGCTTTTAGCTCTAAGAGAGCTGCTCTTAGAAGCCAATTGCGTGACAGTTTCTTGTGACAGGAGAAGCATTTTAAAAAAGCTGGATTGAGATGGCATGCTGACTTCCATGGAAGTCAATGGGTTTGTTTCAAGTGGGGAAGAGCTTTTGGTTGTTTTTGACCTTGTACAGATTCTGAGAGCTGCAGATACAGGTAGCTAACTGTTTCCTTTGGGGTATCCCTTCATGATAACCGTTTTGATATTTGACCTCTTTGTCAGCATGACCTGAGGGAAGGTGGAAGCAAAGCAGGAGGAGGATGAAAGGCAGACATCATCTTATGCATGGCTGTTACTGGGTTTGAATAGTTGCCTCATACTGGAGATCAGGGCTAGAGGACAGTGATCAAGCGCTCATTCTCTGGCAGGAAAAATGCTTCAGGGTGGGTTGAGTATCCAGTAACAAAGAGCAACACTGCGCCCGGCACACATTACAGCGCCTGGTGATAGAGGGCAGGAGGCTCCCTGAGCCATGCCAAGTACTCAAGATCATGTTGATACAAAGGGCTTGAACACGAAACAGGAACAAAGTCTTCTTACCAGGGCTTGCAAGCCTCTATGAGGTGCCCTAAAGACCTCAGGGAGAGTCTGTCTCACTACCATTAGTCTTCCTGAAATGCTAGCTTGAAACAGTCAACTTCTTCTGTGCCAATGAACAGTAGCTCCTCTTCCCACTTGCAGAGACACTTCTACATCCTAAAAAATACTGACGCTACGCTAAAAAAGGAGTTACCACCTTCTGGATTTGCTCGTGGATGGCAATGTCACTGGAGTTAGAAAGGGAGTCATTCTGTACTCACCAGGTACAAGGTGTGGCCAGCAACTGTGACCAGCATTTAAAGTGGTTTTAATGATGTGTGGGTCATGGCAAATTTGTCATGCGGTTATTCTTAGCGGAAAGTGTCTCTGCCTGTGGCAGGGTTTGGAACTGAATGGTCTTTAAGGCCCCTTCCAACCCATTCTGTGATTATTGTGTAAGTGGGTTTTCCTATAAAAACAACGGTGATTATTTTGTTATCAGAGAGATGCCATGGTCACTGTTTTTGTGTAAGGTGTGTGATGGAAATCAATGCAAAAAGCAGAGGTGCCTTCCACTGCTGCTGTGGCACTGTGGTCTTCAGTCCGTTTGCCAGACGTGAGCCAGTCAAAATATCTTGGGGCAGCAGCTGCTGCAGACCTGCTGCTAATGGTGGTTTTGATGTCAGCCCAACATTGCAACTGTAAAATCTCTGGATTTGGAAATACTAGTAAAGTGCTGATAAAAGTGTGTTCAGACAATGATGAACAGACTTTGTTTATGGTCTGTTATGGGTGGTGCTGAGTCTCAGCCATTTAGAGAAACTCAGAGTAAAGTTCTTGTGAATCATCTGCTTTTTACATGCTGCACTCCAGAGGCCTCATCCTGCTGCAACGCTGGGGTCAGTCTGAGCCCCCCTGCTGCTCACATATTCTTTTTCCTGAGGAAAAAATCCATGTCATTGTTAAGCCAAGGGGGATTCCTAAGGTTGCTTTGTGAGGGAAGGCTTGCTTCTTGAGTCTGAGCATTGTGCGAAGGGCATGCCCTGCTGAGCACATTCATTTGGTGCTTAGTGTTTTCCCTTTAACTTCTGCAAAACTGCAGTTCATTCCTAGGAAGGATGGCTGTGAGCCTCTGTACAGATACATATTTTTTAAGCCATGAGGATATAATGTGCAGTTCAAGCAGCTGGGCTATTCCACCTCTGTGCACAAGTTTCATTTGACTAATAGCAGGTTCTCTATTAGCCAGCACTAACTCGATTTCGTTTCCCATGTATCTGTCTGACATGACGCTAATAAGAATAAATTAGGAGTGTTGCTGAATGAAAATTCAATATGTAGAATTAGTGGGCTCTAGTCCCAAGCAATAGCAGTGACTGCGAAGGGGGGGGCAGTGGATCTGGAAGGGGAGGTGAGGCTTTGGGTCCTTAATGAAGTGGGAGCGAGAGGGTGAAAATAAAGGGGAGTGAGGGGGTAGGGTGGGAAAGCGGGGCACCCTGATTTGCACGAAAATGCACTCTTTGCAACTGGAAGGCGGCTGGAGGGCGGCGGCCGCGGCCGGCGGGGAGGTGCAAAGGGCGGAGGGGGGAAGGTGCCGGCATCTGCCTCCCGCTCCGCCCGCAGAGCCGGCTGGCGCGATGGGAAGGACAGGAATCACCTGCAGGCTCAGGAGCAGCGGCACTTGGAAAGCAGAGGAGAGGATGAGAAGAGCTGAGTAATTCATAGGTAGCAGGAAAGCCTGATTTTTGTGCCGATGCAAACATCCATCAGTTAACTTTTTTTAAACTCCTTCTCCTGCATTGCGTGCTGAAACTGGCTGTTTTCAGCCCACAAGTTTACATGTGAGGAGGAGAAATTCAGCCTAAAGAATTGTAAATGGTTTTGTGTGTCGGGAAGACCTAGGTAGGTTTAAAGTTGTGTTTTCAGCAAAAAAAGGTGGAGGGGAGAAACCTGGAGAAGAGAGATTCTGTGTGCATGTTCAGTCTGGAAAAGAGTCACCTTTCTGCAGCTCCTCCTTCCTCTGGGATTTAAACTCCAGGATCGCAATTCAACACCTTGAAAATGGTGGTTTTCATCAACACAAAGCTTAAATCTCTCATGAAACTTTTCAAGAGAAAGAGTAAGTAGTTGTGCATGCTCACTGGCCTTTTGGGGAGGGAGCTGAGACCTGCAGGAAAAGGCAATTCCCTTCGTCTTTGCTCCTGCTTTCCTGAAGGTTCTTTTTAAGTTTATCTCACTCTGTTGAATATTTTGTAATGTTTGGAGACAGCATTATGAGGTGCTTTAGGACCTCTGCTTTGGGATGCTGTGTTGAAGTCCTTTGTCTCGTGGTTTTGAAGGAGCCAAAACTTCCTGGTATGAAAGGAGCAGCTTGGTGAGGAAGCTGAGGTGCTGGTGTCACTGGCGGTCTTGCACCAGTGTCCAGCTGGGTGCTGGGGCATCCTCCCAGCATTTGTCTGGCATCTGTGTCTGCCTGTGCAGCTGCCAGGTGCGTCTGTAGCTGTGGGCTTGCATCTCTGAGGTAAGCTTGTTCTTGGTAAGCTTGAGGAAAGCTTGTTCTGAGTTTTGTTTTCTAAAGGTGCTCTAGTTTCAGAATGGTTTGTAAAATCGCCATCCTTTATTCAGTTCATGAAGGCAGACAAACTGCGCTGGATAGAGTAGTTGGCAGATGTGTTCAGTACTTCTGTCTGCTAGTTTTGATGACCTCTGATGAGCAGTAAACTTTCATTTTGGTACGGTGGGACTGCAGCCAGACAGTGGGCTTGGAGGCTGGTGTTTCTCTCCTCCTCTTCTCCTAGCCTTACCCTCTCCCTGCTTGCTCAATCAGGGGATGGCAGGGTGTGGTTTTCAGGCAGGTCATTGACTGTACCTATCACTTTTTCTGTAATATCAGGATGATTGATGCTGTAAAGTAGGTGGTGATGTGTCAGTTTGACCATGATTGACGTTTGACCTCTAATTAGCCAGGATGGGAAAAGCAGCCACAGACTGAAAGTGTATTTGCCTTGTTGCACCCAGTGTCTGCAGGAAGGGAGGGGATGCAGGACCAGGCCTTCTCAGAAACGGAGACCAATTGAAAGTCTTCAATAACCTTTTCTGAGGTCTGATACTAATCTATAAAAAGTGAGAAAAGGCAATTGAGAACCTAGACACATGCCCCAAGTCCTTTCAGCACAAAATAGGCATTGAACACTAGGCTGTAGATAGGTTTTGAAGCAAGAAGACATAACTTATTTTCTTTAATGAGTATTGATTACTTCCCATCTGAAATGATCCTGGCAGAGGCACAGTGGTGTTAGGGAGGGGGTCATTTTTCAGATGACAGGAGGCTGTTGACTTTGTTTTGCTTCTCAGTTTACACATCTCCTCTCCAGCACGGGGGCTTCAGCCAAACTTCATGAAATGACGCTACAGGCAGCACAGGAGTGAGCCATGCTCAGGCAAGGAGGAGAGCAAAGGGAAGATGGGGAGCTGGCAGTGAGGCCACAGTGGCAGGGCAGGTGCTTGGGAGGCAGTGCAGCCACAGGAGTGCCTTTTTCTGCCACTAAAAGCAAGGATATGCAGCATGCGGGCTGAAGGCAAAAGAGTGCCTGCAGGATCATAAGGTATGATCCCCAACTGCCCTTTTCCTTTTTACAGAGTAGAGGGTTAAGGCCATTCAGCTGTAGAAGTCTTTTTTGATGATATACTTTAAGCAAAAGGTAATGGCTGTCTCTTGGGAAGCATAAACTATCAACAAATCTTAGCAACATGTTCTTTGGCTGATTCATTACTAGACTATCCATGCGGAACTTTGAACTTGAGCAAGGTCTGTATTTTGTTTGCATGTGTGTACTGGCTGAGAAGAGGTGGTCAGAGCAATCCCTCTTCAGTTGTGCTCTGAGCAGTATTTGCCCAGGGAGTTGCTGTTGTCCAAATCTGCTTTCCACTCATGGCAATGGAAAGTAGCTAATTTGTTTGCCTCAGTGAAATCTTCGTTCCTGGTCTGAGCAAGTGTGAGGTCAGAGAAGGTTATTTCCTGATACAGATGAACCTGTCATAATCTCATGGTGGCTGTCATATTCCTAGGGTCACCTTTGAGCAAAAAGAAGCTATCCTGCAGTGCACAGTGCCTGGTAGGATCAGGGGACCAGGAAACTGGTCTTGTTTCCGAAGACTGGGGGGGTGGAAGGGTGAAAACAGAGTAGCAAGCTCAGAGTAAAACCAACAACAAGTATAAACATGGGAAAAGGGAAGGGTGTTTCCTACATAACATATAGATTTAGACTAGAAACAAAATAAGGGTTTTAACTGTCATGGAAGTGAGGTTCTGGAGAGCATTTTGCTGGGATTTGATGGCAATCAGTCTTTTTTGTTTTAAGATGATGTGTGATGTGTGACAAGCATTTTTAAGATGATTTGTGGGGTTTTGTGATGTAACTATCTACAATAGCATTTAATTTTCTTGTTGTTTCTCTCTGCAGCTGTTTCCAACCTAGATGAAGAGAGTAGATGGACTGTGCACTACACTGCTCCATGGCACCAGCAGGAAAATGTCTTCCTGCCCTCCTCAAGACCCCCTTGTGTGGAGGACCTCCACCGACAAGCCAAGCTGAACCTCAAATCAGTGCTGAGAGGTAAGATTCTGCTGCTGACACAAATGTGTCCTAAAGGAAGGGTAGTTTCGGCCACAGTCTTTGCAAATATATCCAAATTTCGCAGGCTTCGGAAGAAGCCTATGTTTTTTTTTCTGCCTCTGCAGTACATCAGGAACATTAGTGAGAATTACCCATTCAAATGTAGGAATAGTGCAAAAATGCTTTTGCTGTCAAGAAAATGTGGAAATGGAAATGTGTTACCTGGCAGAGCACTCTAGAATGGAAAAGGGTGTCTTGTCCATTTCCATTTAGCCTTTGGAGTGTTTCCAAAATCGTACCTTCAATTTCAGTATGTCCTGAGTTACACCATTTATATTTTAGTGTAAGAACCACATCAGAGGGGTTTCAATTCATGATTTCTTTTGTTGTTGTACAGTGTTATTTCCAGGGATGTGACTGGTTGTGAGAGGTGGGAAAAGGCACTAAGGGCAGAGAAGGCAAATAGGGAACAAGACGCTCACAAGGACTCTTTCAGTAGTGGAAGTGCTTTGTGACAGATGGATGCAGTGTATTTTTTAAGACTAATTTTTACCCTTAGTACCTTTCTCGAGGGGTATATCTGTATGGTCTGGTGCAGGAGGCATTGTATTGCGTTTGTGCAGCCATGAAGACAGAGGCAGGCAGCCAGCAGGGAGGACTGTAGAACATCTGTCTCTGGGCCAGAAGTGAAACTGTAAAATTAGAGCTTAATGTCCATGTTCTGGAAATGGCTAACCTAGGTTTTTCTTTACATTGGCTATTTAACAAAGGGGGTTACCCTGCAAAGAGCCAACTCATTTCAAGTCCTTTTTTGTTTCAGCAGGAACTGCAGGTACTTGATACCTTGCAGAGTCAACCTGATAGAAAAGAACATTGTAATTCTTGTTTGTTTAACACGGCATTTCTGCTTTTTAAACGTGCAGAAAACTTCATTTTATATGTCTGAATAAGGAAGTATTTGGCTGCCATATTTTATTTCTCTTGCTGTTTCTCCAGGTAATTGATTTTCACCATCTCTTACTAGGCGCTTTGTATTATCGTTTCATAGGGCAATTTTGACAGCAAGGGTTAGTGGCTCATGCATGGCTCAGCAGACAGTCTGTGTGTCCTCTACACTTATTATTGGATTAATACATTTGTGCAGGCTTTTAGCCTTGAAATGCTTACTGTTCCCTTGCAGGCACACTTACCAGCTCTTTACAAAACAGAAATATTTGCCTGCTTTAGATTAAAAAGAATACTGCTTGTGGGTAGGTTTTTGTAAACTTAAACTACTCATTCTTCTATTTTTCTGTTCTCTGTTTGAAACTATTATCAAACCCTGCATAGGCAAAAATGTTGCTCTGATATTCTTGTGTTTTATCAGAAATTTATCTACTGCAGTTTCATCTTCTGTTTCAGTAAAT
This sequence comes from Pezoporus wallicus, assembly GCF_028554395.1. Lineage (NCBI taxonomy): Eukaryota > Metazoa > Chordata > Aves > Psittaciformes > Psittacidae > Pezoporus > Pezoporus wallicus. The sequence continues at coordinate 6,659,446 of NW_026635157.1, forward strand.
TTATATCTAATGTATTTGTGTGAAACTAAGTAATATATGCTGCTTCCATGAGCTTGCACATCTGAAGTTATCTCGGTCTGCTGGGATTTTTCTTTAGAGCTGCTGCTCTTTATAGAACTAAAGCTGCTACTCCAACTTACTGGTTAGCCATTTTTTTAAAACAAATGGGCTCATGCATGTGATGAAGGCCTCCTTGGTAATGAAGTGAATTTCAGTTTCATACTTTCAGGGTAGTAACCTGAAAACCTGCCTTCACGAGACTTCAAACTGCTAACATAGTCAACAAAACTGTGCTATTTATTTGTTTTACCTCAAGCTCTTTCCCTGGGCTGTGTTTATTCCCCAAGAACAGTTTTAAAATAACCCCTTGCTGTGGCCTTTAGTAGCCACATGATGAGTTTAATACCATTTTCAGTGATTTAATTCTTGCCTGTAGGGCCTCTAGTAGTAAGAGAGGCACTGACTAAAGTTCTATCAGTTTTACTCTGCTGTGGCTTCAGACAGCACTGTGAAATCAGGAAGACACCAGTGCTTCACACTGGGAGGCTCGGGTTAAAAGTTTTGTAGCCAGGGCTGAGTTTCACTGAGTGTAAAGTGCTGTTGAAATTGTGAAGTAATTGTGAGAACTGCCAGTATGCTTTTCTGCATGTTCCTTTAGAAAAGACAGTTTTCCAAAGCTTCTTAATGGGTAAGATGTCAATTTGGTGCTACGTGATTATAGCATAGAAAACTTTGAAGAAAAGTGGTGTCATGAGAAGCACCATTGGGCTATCATGGGAACTTCAGTTCTGTGTTTTCTGGCTTGATGATGAAGCTTGCATTTTGACATTTTTTTGGTGTTTCAAATTCATTGGTTGAGGTGAAGCGTGGGGCAGTAGAACCGTCTCTGTGTGATCCGATGTGGGGAATGAAGGATGTTGGATGGCAAGGTGTGCTGTGAACAGTAGGATGAATCTCCCTCTACTCCCAGAAGTGTTGGCATGAACAGGGAAGAAGTGGAGCAAAAGCAAAATATTTTTTTCTTCATGGTGAGTCAGAGATGAAGTACTGGACGTGCATGGCAGTTGAGGATTCTTAGGTTTGATAATAGGGGAAATTTCCTTGCAGGAAAGATACAGAAGCGCCAAAATAAATTTGGAGGGCTAGGAAATCATTGAAGGTTTTTAAGAATCGATGAGAGAAGCACTACTTAGAAATCATTTGTGTATATTTAAACCTACCTTTAGAGAAAGAGAGAACCTATGGTGGTTTCCATGAACATGACCGTGTGGTCCCGAAGGCTGAACCTAGTTCAGACTATTAAAACACACATTTGAAAGTTTTCCGGTCTGCTTGGACTCCAGTTGTCTTGTTTGGATTATGAGATCTGACATTGTTGGTACATAGCAACTTGATTGAAGACTATTAATTTGTTACTGCATTTGTTACTGCTCCAGGGAATGGAAAAGTAAATATATAACACAGGTAACAAATAGAGCACAAGCGGTCATTTAAACTACCTGTAAAGATACTAAATGCGTAACAGCTTTCAAAATAACTCAAGCAAGGTATCACTTTTTATCAAGGTGTTTTCACCCATCTCATACTAACCAGATGGAACATCTAACTTTTAAGACAGTGCAAGGTCAAACCTATTTATTCTGGTACAGTTTTCACAGCAAATGTTTGGCAGCATGGGACTAGCTAAAAATACCCGGTGAAATAGATAGGAAGCTGTCTGTTGTCTAGAATAAACTTCTAAGCACCACTTAAGGAGCAGAAAAGCTATTATTGCTGCTTATTCTTAAATTAGTTTAAGGATAAAAAATTAGGGATAGATATTAAAATGTATGATAACTAACCTGTCTTGAGAGAAATCAAGTACTCTGCCTGGTGATCTCTGCATGCCTTTAGAGGAAGCAGTTTTGTGTTTAGAGGCAGAAGAGACTTTTTCCATTGATTTTTTTTGTGAAGTTTAGCATTTTACTTAGTATAGTATGTCTCAGTGTACTCTGTTTATCACACTTTGCAGATATGTGCAGCATGTGATAGTAGATGTTCCGTGGGTGAAATTTTTTAGATTTTTGTACCTCTGAACTAGCCTTTTACCCTTTTGGAGTCAAGGGGAAAATACTGTGCTTTTCTTTTATGAAGCTACTTTCAAGTATATATGTTGGGATCTTGCATTTACATTTGTTCATGACTGAGGTAAAGCTACTTATCCTTCTTCAGACATGCAGGTGCTCAGCTGCCATCTTAAGTTTTAAAAAGCAGCATTGTTCAGTATTAGAAAATTAAGCACCTTGAAGCTGGAAAGTTTGTGATGCGCAGTGTGTCTGTTCTTGGTAACTGAAGTGGCTTTACGTAACATATTAAAATCTAAAGTTGTCATTGACTAAAATCAGTGGCTTTATATGCTTAACCAGGCTGCATTGCTACATTTTAAATGAAAGCTGTCAGTGGCACTTAATCCTGTGGCTAGGGCAGAAGAGCAAATTCAGCTGCACTTCACAGTGTTGTGGTTTAACCCTAACCAGCAGCTAAGTACCACACAGCTGCTTGCTGTCTCTCTTCCCCACCCCGGTAGGATAGGGAGGAGAATCTGAAAAAGGTAAAACCCACATGTTTAGATAAGAACAGTTCAATAATTGAAATCAAGTAAAATATAATAATAATAGGAAAAAGAGGGAGGGCAGTAAAACCCAAGAAATGGCGGTGATGCACAATACAGTTGCTGACTGATGCCAGCTCCAGCCCTGAGCAGTGATCTGCCCTTCTGTGTGATTCCCCCAGTTTATATACTGGGCATGACATGCTGTGGTATGGAATACCCCTTTGGCTAGTTTGGGTCAGGTGTCCTGTCTCTGCTTCCTGCTGGCTTCTCATGGCCCTCCTCGTTGGCAGAGCATGAGACTGAAAAGTCCTTGATTTAGAGTAAGCAACAACTAAAACATTAGCGTGTTATCAGCATTGTTCTCAGACTAAATCAAAAAACATGGCACTGTACCAACTACTAGAAAGAAAAATGACTTTATCCCAGCCAAAACCAGGACACACAGTCGTGATGCTATTGCAATATGATTTAAAGGTTTAGAAAATGATGTAGTTCTTGGGTGGTGGCAATAGATCCATTTTTTAAAATGTTTAATTTGCATTGGATAAAACAGGCTCTCCTTCTTCTTTTTTTTTTTTTTTTTTTGGAAGGAGCCAGGACCTTGGAGTGCCTGGTGAAGCAGGTTGGGCGACAATACACACACCATCCAAGGTGCCTGTTTCCTTACTGTCAGGACCAAGCTGCTCTAGCTGGCCTTTCCTGAGAGCCTGTTTCCTCTTCCTCATGTTTTGATGGTGACCTTATGGAAGGTGTTTCCTTGCATACAGATGTTCAGATAGAAACAAAACAATATTGACCCTTGAGGAATCTTGTGTGACTCTGTCTTCCATATCACTGTTTCCTCCTAGGGAGTCACGAAAATAGGAGATGAAGAAAAGGGATGAGAAGGAAGAGCTCAGGCTCTGCATGGGGTTAGGATCGTCAAATCAGTCCTGGCCCCGTGTGCTGTGCACTCTGCTCCAAGGCTGAAGGACTGCTTGACTTTAGTCTTATGTTGCCAATGTCTACTGGGTGGCTGGACCAGCTCTGAAAGTCTGGTCTGGATGGTAGCGGAGCCATGAGTTTAACGTTGTTCAAAGTGGCATTATTTTTTTTTTAAGGCAGACCATTATCAGTGCTAAAGGGGCAAGTGCCACGTGCTGCAGTGTTTCCTACAGCTTTTTCAGTCCATGAGACCAAGAGTTTGAATGAATGTTCAACCAGAGTCAAGAGGGTAGCACCATAAAACAGCCCACATCATTGACATATGGTGCATTGACAGATGCTGCTCTGCAGCATGGTAGTGTTCAAAGGACCATTGTTTAAAGAAGTCCTAAAGTACAGCGGTCTTCAACTGGGAGCAGAGATACAACAGCTGTAGTATGTAGTGATGAGGTTTGGTAAGAAATCCTCATTTAGCTAACTGTACTATAATCTTTAAGAGGACAGACAATAAGGCATGAAAATGGGGAGGAGACACAGCACTGGTGTAGCATTGCTTTGCTTCACAGCTTGGAGTTTGTCTTAATTATGCCCATCTACCTTCTGGATGGGTCTGCAGCATTAGCAGTGTGTTCACAGGTGTAAGTCCAGTGTCCTAAAAGGGAAGTAATCTGGAATGCACTGGCCTTCGATAATCTTGCCAACTGTGGTGAAGGAAAAGAATAAAGTTTCCTATCACATGCCTGAACTCACTTTGCTTATGTATTTTTCAAACTATCCTATATTCTTCCTCAAATGTGAATATAAGTCAGTTGCAGTGGTGGGAGACAGAGCAGGGCATACATAGCCAGATTTCCATGGGGCAGTTAATCTTCCAGTTCCCACATTTAGCAATGTAGAGCATTTTTGACATAAATAATAAAATAATGGAGGAGGACAAGCTCCACTGCCCTATGTTGTCACTTGTCCACGAGGTGGGAGACAACAGGCAGAAAAGGAAGAAAGAACTGTGTTAATGTTAAAAGACAAAACCAGCAAGACTGAAATGGTATTGGGCTGGCAGGAGATAGTCAGCTCCTGATGGGTCTTGTGGATGCTCTCACTATGCAGTTCACATTGGAGATGAGGGGCAAGGTCTTGTCACACGCTGCAGGTTATTGCCTAGGCTGACTCTCCAGCGGATAACAAGGTGTCAGATATGTACTAAGATAAAGTATAACTGTAAATAGTGGGAACAGTCCATATGCTGATTTAATGCTCCTTTTAAGACTGTAGCTGTGGAGACTTCCTGCACAACTGCCTGTAATTTGTGCCTTTGCCTGCCCTCCCCCCTCCGCCTGGGTAATTGTGTTGATTCAAGCTATGTACATAATATAGGACTCTTTGTTCCAATGTCTCTGATGATTCATTTATTATCTCATCTTTCGAAGAGCTGGATTTGGCTAACTGTAGCTTCTGTTTAGCTTTGTTGGCCAAATGCAAGGAATGTATTTAAGCAGCAGTGATTGAAGCACTTGATTTGTTTTCCAGAAGACATCTGGTTAGAATTGTCAAATAAAACCGGATTTAAGTAGTTACTCATAAAGCCTCTATTATGTCTTGCTGCAAGACCCTCCAGACAGGTATGCATTTAGCCTTTGTTTTCTCAGTGCATCTGCCAGATCACTGTTCAGATGAGCAATATTAGGGTCAGCCCTACTAGTCGATAATCTTGCTGAGAAGATTATGGACTTAAAATAATCTTATGTTTCATTAAAGAGCTGCAAAATAGGGGGAACCACTTCATATTAACAATTGGTCTGGTTCAGATTCAGAGACATGTCAGGATGTGAGCTTCCTTGCGACTGGAAACCTTAATGAAGTAAAAGACCATTAAAGGCCAGGAATAGACCATATGTTCCGGAAAGGCCTTAGAGCTATAAATCAAAAAATAGAAATCAACATATTTCTCATTATTTTAGTTTCAATAGTCAAGTTAGTACCAGAGTTTCTGCCCATGTATCCTGCCCTTTTTACTGTTCCTGCAATAATTCACAGTTCATCTGTTGATGGTTTTGGCCAAGTTCCATACTCCAACTGCCCTTTCTAATAAAGAATTTTAAAGAGCAAATATTCAAGTGAAACTAACAGAATTTGACTGGGAGTCTACACTGCACATGTTTGAAAGCTGCTCTTGTGCTGAAAAAATGAGCAATGTGGAAGCGTTTGGGTTCCTTATTTTTCAGTTCAATTATATGGTGCAGTGCTGAGTGTAAAGACATACATGGTGGTTATATTTAGATTGTTTGCCTGATATGCATGATAAGTGAACGTAGTGAAAGTGCTGAAAGAGGAAAATTTGTCTTAAAATACTACTAATGATACTATTGTTTTTCTTAAACCAGATTAATGTGTGAAAAATTAATGTTTTATGATACAAGTCTGAATCATTAGGAGGACTGAGCTGGAAGCTTGCTGAACCTCATCCCATTTCAGACCTGTGCCTTTAGTGGAGAGAAGAAGTTTGAACTGTTAATGTCTGTGGTGTAGTTGTTTCAGTGCTAGGTAAAGCAGCTTCCATCATAAAGAATATTAGGCTTTCACTCATTTACCTTTTTGCTTTTCCTCCTCTTTCCTGTTAGATTGGGGTGTTACACATGCTTCTTTACAGCATTTTAGTTACCTTAACATTGTGTCCTTGGAGGAAAACCAATAAAACCTCCTTTTATATTTTTATATTAGCTGCGTTTGGTTGTCTAAGAAACAACAAATATCTATAAAAGTGCTAGAGAAAGAGTGGGGAGAATTATTTTAATGCCAGCATCTAACATGCAAAAGGAAGCAAATAAACTGTTAAAGCTTCAGACATCTTGTTACCACTAAATGTAGTTGTATAACACACTTCAGAAATCTAAATTAGCACAAGGCAAATGGTGATAATTATTTTGAGCACTCCCTAGAGACAGCTTGTTAACAAATATAATTTGTCATGGCTGTTGCATTTTAGTGTCATTAGAAAGGTTTTTCTCTATGGCTAAATTATGCAGATTACCTTGGAGATTTTGGGAGGGATTAAATGAAATTGGTTTTTAAAAGCTTCAAGAAAAGAAAGAAAGGAATGATCAACATGTTTGCAGTGGCTTAACCCTGTTAAAGGTATGTTCATGTTGCAGAGTTCCTTTTAGTTTGAATCCTTCGTAAAGACTTGCATCTGATTTGGAGCCTTGAAAATTACCTGCATACTTGCTTTACTTCAGTGTTGTGCTTTCATCCTCATCCTTGTACTACTACAAGTATCTGTACAGCTGAGCTCTGAAGCAATGTGGAGAACCAGTCCAGAAGGGTGGGCTTCCAAGCCTGGCTGGGCATCCACGTACCATGTCAGGGTGCCCTTCCCAATGAGAAGGTGATCCCTTGTGTGTTGGAGGGAATAGACCCAATATAAATACATTTGATCACTTTCAGTACAGGCTTCTTTGAAGTACCCATTCAACAGACTTCTCCATCACCGAGTCCAACAGCCCTCTGTTAGAGTTACCTTCAGCCTGTGGAGCCCAAGACATTTTTGTTTCTGGGAAACTCCTCACAGCATGTGTCATTAAAAGCTACCTGTGTGGCTTAGGCTTGGCTGTTTATTCAAGAGCGGGAACACATGTAACAGTCTTTAAAAAATCCGTCAGACCTTTCTTCTTACTCACCAGATAAGAAAGTCTTGCAGTAAATGACTGAAGTTTTGCCGGTGGGTTAAAAACTTGCCACTTCATATGGTACTTGCTTGTGGAATAAGTTTGTTGGGTACCAGTGTTTACTGTCTCCAGGCTTGTTTTATGCTTTTCTGTATGTACTGATAAAAGCAGAAATAGCAATATCAAATTGCACTTGGGGGTACACTAGGAAAGGTAGCTAGATTGGCAAAGGCTGGAATTAGCCAAAGCATTTAGATTGAGCTGTTGAGCAGAAGTTTTTTCAGCTGGGCTGTCACGGTACTACATCTGTTGGAATTCCTGACCCATTAAACTGTGAGCCTGAACAAAATAGCACACTGGATATATCACAGCTGAAGTTCATGAACTTGCTTTGCAGTCAGCATTGGTTACAGTTCAGTTGTTATTCAAGTGCATCATTGCTATGGCTTTACAACATGTTTTAAAGCTTTGATATAGAAGCACTCTGTGATAGTCAAGTTCTGCAGATGATATGGGGATTTATACATTTGAGGGAAATGGGACTTGATCCTAGCTGAATGAATTTTTGGGAGGAATATAAAGTGGTAGAGGCAAGCTGTCTGCCTCATTTAGATCCAGGGACAAAAATAAATGCTGCATTGGAATTAAATTGAGCTTTTTTTTTTAAAGTCATATTTTGCATGAGATATTTGTCAAAAACCAAGATTAGCTTTGTACAGCTGTGCTTTTATACAGCCTGTTTCATCCACACACAGAGAGCTGTGCATTCTTATCCCCAGTCTACAAATGAGGGACTCATAAGGGGGCACAGAGCGAAAGGCATCAGTTTTACTTAGCTTTACCAGCCAAAGAAACCTTTGAACTAGGGTATCTGCTTTAATTACGGTCCCAGGCATAATCATTCTCAACAAGCTCTTTATCTTGAAAAGTTGCCTCCCTGGAATTCTCTGATTAACTGCATAGTCCAGAGTTACCCTGATCTCATCCACATCTTACTACAGCACTGCAAGCAGGCAGAGGGGCAGCTGCGCCCTCTGAAGAGGTCCCAGTTTGGTAGGTATATTAAGAGCATGTCTTTTTATGCAACATTATGACCGGTCCCAAGCAAAGCATAACTGACTACTGCATTTCAGGTGGCACCTTTTTTGCTTGGTGTTCATAGCACAGTGTCAGGAAGTTGGAGATTTAGCCTGTGCTCACCTCATACTTAAAGAATTTAAATTTGTGTCTGCAAGAAAAATACTTTAACTTGCAGCACTTTATTTTAAGCAGCTTTTGGATGAAAAGCACATCATCCTGAGGTGTAAAGATTTTGAAATCCCTGTTATATTCTCCTGCCCCTCATGAGAAAGGATGCTTGCAGCATTGGACCCAGCGCTGGTCCTTACTGGTATGGTGAGGATGAGAGTCAAGGCACCTCAGGTTTTTCTTTACTGGGCTTTATCCTGAAGTGCTTAGGAGGCACATACATGAAATTCAGGTTGTGCCATGTCTGTCTGTAGATTTAAATTCTTGATTGGATCTAACCCAAAGTGATTTTCTCAGATGCAGCAATGCCAGGTTGGGAAGCCGGGTCTTCTGACATCCATGCCTGTCTGTCACAAACCCACAAGGTCTTAGTTGGTTCAACTGGAAGAACAAACCCAAAATACACATGAAGTAAATTAAAATTATATGCAGTTATTTATCAGGTTTGAAACAGAAGGTTCTTTTAAAACAAAAAGTAACGATACAGTACATACTTCGGTTATTAAAAGTGCATTGTGACCTATAAAGCGATGGGTCATTTAAAAAAGTTTACTTTTACAAGACAAGATGTATATTGTACTACAGCCTGCCTGGGTTTAGGTGAAATTGTGAAAAGCTGTTTGTAAGATAGCTTTTGTAGTTGTGACATACGGAGGAGTATGGTTTGTGGGTATTTACAGAAGAAGGGGCTGGCTACGGTGTTTGAAGATTTCTGACCTCAGGGAGTGCAGTGGTTTTCTGGTGATACGTGCACTGAATGGATAAATGTGTTTTAAGATACTAGTCAGCAGATTTATTTCTCTAGTTGACAGTTTAGCTGACTCTTGCAGTTAATAGCCTTTCTCTAATATCAAAAAAAAAAAAAAAAAGGTAAGAAAAAATCCCACTCTACGGAATACAAGTTACAACATGAAAGGCTCTAGTAAGAAGTCACCCTGACTTTAGCTGAGATAATTTTTTAGGCATGCAGACGCAGCTGTCAGCTCATCGCTTGTCCCTCCTTGTTGGACAAGGAGACAACAGGGGATGGTGCAAAGGAAAGCCAAGTGTGTGCTGGTCTTTCCCCTTCCTCCTTCTGCACCCAGGAATTTCTGTTTTGGTGGCTTTGGGCAGCTCTGCAAGGCAGGCGGCATATCTGCTCTTCTGGGAAGGTGCCCCTGGTCCAACTAACATTTAGTGAGTGATTGGTTTCAAGTTCCAGGTACTGCTCTTGGATACAAGGCAAATTCAGATGTTTCTGGGACATTATCTTTCTGTCTTCCGTTGCTTGATCCATCCAGTGGGATGGCTAGTTATGCCAAGCAAAGTTGGAGCTATTTAGATATCTGAATAACCTGGATGCCAAGTTTCTATATTTTGGTATACTTGTGAATATCATGGTAATTTAATTCTTTAACCAGTGTCTTCACTGATTACTAATAAACATTTAGAAACGCAGAAAAATTGTGGTGTTTTTTTTTATAAATTAAACTCTTTAATACATGCTCATGAGCATGTTTGAGTGTGTACATGTGGATGCAGGCAGCTACAGAGCTGATCCTGCACCAGTCACATGAGCACTGTTTACTTACAGGAGTAATCTCATTAGGGCTAATTAAGTGAGTGATGGCTGCATGCTCAGGCCTGAGGTGTGGAGGACTGACTGGTCCAGGGTGGTGGCAGAAATCTGTGCCTCTGCACTGCTGCTGGGGCTGCACTGTGGGGAGATATCCCAGGCAAAGATGGGGTCCAGTCCTGAAAACCAGCACCTGGAGCCTTCCTTCCTGCAGCCAGGTCAATATGGGGCAGGAAAAGGAATAGTTTTATGAAGTAGCTTGTGAGAAATGATACCTAGTCTTGCACAGTTCATTTACAATTAAAATAATAAATATGGAAAACTTCTGAAAATGACCATACATCTGTCTCCCTCTTACCAGTTCTGCTGCTGTCAGGGCAATGCATTTTACTTTATATAAACTTCAAGAAACTGTGACTGGTTTTGGTGGTAGGAAGCTCAGCAGGTATGAAATGTTACCAAAGCTGGTTAAAGAAAACAGTCAACACACAGAGTTCCCCCTCAGCAAACTCAGCTGTCCTTCTTCTGCACAGCAGTGTGGTGTGTAAGTCTGACTAAGAAGACAAGGTAAACATTAATCCTGGTTTCCTATGTCAGATGAGTTATTGAGGTATCAGTCCTGTGCCTTCTGCTCACTCCAGTGATTTATAGCTCAAATGGTCATGTAAGAATACGATTTCAAGTTGCTGGAAAAACAGTAAATCACCTCTGCATGCAAGACCAAGACTTGCTACTCTGTGTTACCAGCTCAGGGTCAGGTGCAATTACATGCAGGTTCCTTGTATAAAATGGGAGAGGAGATTGGGGCTGAGAGGCCTCAGAGGTATTTTCATACACTTTGCCTGGCTGCCTGTCACGGAGGCCATAAGGTTTTAACATGGAGAGGTCAGGTTACTCAAAACAGCACAGAATTCAGTTCCTGTGGCTCAAAACTATGGTGCAGAATCACCCTTGGCTCAGCTGAGAACGTTGCTCTCAGCATGGTGCTGCTGTAGCTGTCCATTCCCTCGGTTATTTAGCAGATGGGAAGAGAGCAGAGAAGGGTGGTGCGCTCACCTTCTGTTGGTGAGAAGCACATCCCCAGCACACTTCTGTCTGATGCCAGGATTTAACAAACCCTGCGGTAGTGCAGTCCCGAGCAGATGTACAAGTGGTTGGATATATGACAGTGACTCAGATATAATGATATTGGGCACTGACAGCTTTAACATGTTTTCTTTTATCGTGCATCTCCTGAACATCATATCTACCCTGTTTTAATAACTGGAAATGATGAGGGGGCTTTTAAAATGTTCTTGACCACTTTTCCCATGCATTTTCTTCACACTCAAAGTGTGAAGAGCAAAACTCAACTTCATGCAAAATTTTCTTCTCTAGGAATGGTGTAAATTGTACCACATGTGGGGATAAATTATAATATAGCTGGCTACAGTAATTTTTAAGCAGTGTTTATAATACAGAGAAGGTTTTGAAATTTAAGGTATCACTAGAAGAGAAGGAGAAGGATAAGAATTAAGCTATAATTTTACCTATCTAGAAAAGCAGTTGCAGGCAGCAGCAGATGATGGGCAGCACCCTTGCGCCCTCAGCCCCAGAGTGGTGGAAGGAGGAAAGGGAGGTGTTTGCAGCCTTCATGCTGTGGAAATATCCAGTGCAGCCACTGATCACAGCTGCCAAGGCAGTGGCTCTTTCTTGGTCCTCTTGGGCAAATAGTGTTAGTGTAAACAAAACTGGTTCATCTGGGGCACAATAATATTGTTGCACATTTCAAATCATACAAGATTATGACTTTGAGCTTGACTGCAGTATGTGCTGCAGATTTGAACTGGTGAGCCCATCATGAGGAGTGGGTGTTTGTGTCCTGCCTGGTGCAGTCTCCTGGGGTTCAACATGGCAGTTCTTTGGCAGAAATATGTGTATACCCAGAAGCTGTGTATAGTTATGTATATTGGATACTGTGGGTAATGGCAGCTCTGCCACTGGGTCTAGCCAAGATTGTATCTGTCCTGCCTCAGCTAGCACTAATGTATTGTCACACTCTTAAAACTCAGGATTTTTAATAACTGTATTCTTCTGTTACCTAGTTAGCTTCCGTACAGACCTCTCTGAAACAGGCATAACTGCAAGAACTTTTAAATTCAACTGAGTATATAGTGTTTCTCTCTTTTTGGGGTTATGGAAATAGGACAAAGTTTTGCTTCTCTGGGGAAAAGGAAACATGTCTGGATTCTACAGTAAGTATTTCTAGCTTCTTTATTGGTATTTTATCTGAAAAATACAAACCTGATTGCTTACAGAAGACCATATGCACGTTCAATAATAGTGATGAGATGGGGGGCTACCTCCGGCTAAAACAGTGTTTAAACAGAAGTTGACACACTTGGTCTGGCAGTGACAGGAGCTTCAGTTAGATGCAGTGACTGAGCTTGTGTTGTGCTTTTGGGCTCTTGCAAGGTGAAGTAAAAGATACCTGCCTAAAACCTCTACTGAGGTTTGTTGGCCTTTGGTCACATCCCCAGTGTGTGTTTCCTGCTATGCTGCAAAATGTACCATGACAGTACCTAGAAAAGGCTGTTCTTGGGGAAAATCACCTTTTTGTTGGTGGTGTTCCTCTGGGGTTTTGTAGCTATTCTTTTGGTTTCCTCAGCAATATTGCTGTAATAGCCTCTGATGTTGCATGGATCTTGCGTTTTTGACAAATAGAGGTTGTGAGCTTGACAAACAGCCAGTTTTTTATTGCTGGTCCATTTGAACTTTTGGTGGACTTGAGACCTTCAGTGTTGACTTCCTTAAGTTTCTGGAGCTCTTCTGGGCTTCATGAACTGCACTGTTCATCATCTTCATCTCCTTTGTTAGCAGAATAAATAAGATCAAGCAATTAATATCAGAGCGTGCATCTGTCATGCCCCAGAAGGAGCCCTTCACCCTTGGGAAATGCCATGATGCCCAATGTTGAAAAGTCACAAGAGTTGCATTCTTAACTTAGGTTGTATTCATGTTTGTTTGTGGTGATTAGTGGCTGGTCTGAAGGTAAAACTTGCAGTGTCTAAGTTGACAACTTATCACGTTAACCCACAGTACAAGTTGAAGCAAGCCTTTGGGCTGTCTTGTTCTGCACAGCTCACTTATGCCTGGTGATTTGTAGCTCAAACCAACAGACAGCCATCAGGGCACTCACATTTGTGATTGTTGTGTGTTGGATCTGGCTGGATACAGTGCCAGATTTGGAAGGGCGGTGGAGGAATTTGTTTTACTGCAGTTGTTGGCAGTCATTTTTCATGCCCCACCTGAAGTACAGCAGCCGTCTGCCAGATGCATGCAGTGTTGGCATGCTCACATGTGTGAAACAGGTAAACAGGGTCACAAATCCTGAGATGTACCAATTGGTCTTGATCTCAAACCCCACCACCACTGACCTTGGTCCTTGAATTGACAGAGAAGTGACAGGTTTATGCCATACTGTCCTTTTTGACCCCATAGGGAAACTTGTAATAGGCCAGGACATACATCTGGCTCTGGTGAAAATGGCTAGTTGTCAAACTGTAAGCTTGCTGTGTCGGTGTGCATGTGCAGATACAGGGGAATCTGCACTGATTAAATCGTTGTAGAGCTGTGATTTCTCTAGGTCAGTTAACCCATTGGCACCAAGTCCTCCAGGCCTCAATCTGAGATCTTCCTGAGCATAGCAGATGAAATATATGCTGGAGTTGCAAATTGTAACCCCACGTAGTCATTTGCCAGGCAAAAGCCTCTCTAAAACCTTGCCCTCAATATAAACATTGCATGTTTTCCATTTTAAGGGGTATTCAAAAAATTTACTATCACAGAAAGTCCATCTTCAGCATGTGACGATAAAAGCGCTTTGTGACTTGATAATGCCCATGTTTGTGCAGATATTTCAGTTCCTTAGAAATGTACCAAATACTTAATTTTCTGTTTGCTTTCCTTGTCTTTCAAGAGATTCAGATCTCTGTCTCTGGAATTGTAAAGCTAACAGTTTGACTGGCCTGATGATTTTGGTTGCTGCATCTTGAACATTTAATTTTTCCTTATGCTCTGGCGTCTGTTATTCTTTAGCACAATCACACTGAATATCAATTAAGAGGCGGGAAGATGATTATGGAAAACTTGGGTGAGGGGGATGACACGCTGACTGGGATTTTGACTGTTTTGAGTGGGGATGCATGTTTGCTTCATAATCTTTCTGAACTTTGAAAACTCTTCAGTACTAAACTACGTGTGCTCTGCAGAAACATGAGATTTTGATATCCCCGTGATACGCATTCATCTCTCCAAAATCCCAATAAATGGTCTCTTCCATGGGCAGGAAGACAAGTGGTCAGTGCCAGAGTTACTTAGCAGATGGTGCTCTAGTAGTGAGCAGCATCATCGTTTAAAGTGTAAGGCGCATAATGGATGTCTACTGGCCTGGCAAATGAGACCCCTGGTGTTACTCATATGCTTCCGTCTCTCATCCTGCAAGATGCTGCCATCTGTCAAGACACTGAGCCAGGCCTCAAATAAGTACATAAATCCATTTCCCCATTCTTTCCAAAGCTCTTGCCATCTCCTGGATTAAAAAAAGCCATGGGTATATATGTTATGTGTGGGCTTCTGTATATAATACAGGTGAGGGAGGGGGAATATGGATACAAATAGGAGTAATGCACCTTTGGGTTCTGTTACTTGGGACAGACAATGCTAATGCATGGCAAACGTTTTCAGAATTTTTTAGAATAATATCCTGTACTTTTGTATGTGCCATTGTACACCAAGAGTAAACAATAATGACTCTTGTAATGAATAAGTGTCCTCTTTATCTTTCTGCAGAGTGTGATAAGTTGCGGCGGGATGGCTACCGGAGCTCACAGTATTACTCTCAGGGCCCCACTTTCTCCTCATCCTCCAGTGCAATCTGTGGAAGTTACCAGGATGATTATGAAGAAATTGAACAAAAGGTAATGGTGGGGGCAAAATGCTGGAAAGTATAAGATGCCCAGTGCAGTTTAATTGTGTGCCATAACACTGTTCAAATAAGGTAGGATTTTAGAAGATCATGAAGATGCTTACTCCCTTGAATTACAGTGATACTAGGTTATCTGACTTACATAGTCTTTTAAAGATCACATTTCTAGCCATGCATTTATATAAAGTTCCTGTTGTCATGTTCAGGGAGTGAAAGCCAGAAGGAGTTGATAATGTTCTGGAGGGAAGACCCCAGAAAGGACAGCTGTTTTGAATCTGTTAAGTGTTTGCATTCAGGTAGCAGGAGGAGCTATTAACCAGCCGTCAGCATACTCACATTGTAACAAGGGACATGTGCGCACTTAGAATTGCTAATACAGGCTCTAATGCAGTTTCATTAGGTAGAGGCTTTGTCCTAATGCATTGTAACTGTTCATGTAAAGACATCCAGAAGAATGAAAAATTGCCCACTAAGTTGGGTTTATAAGCTTTCTTTCAGTTTTCCTCATGGTTTTCATGTTTGTATACACACATCTTAACTTCAAGTATGGTTAGCCTAGAATCTAGAAATAAAAAAATAGAGAAAGGACAGCTGAGCACAAGTCCCGAAGAAGTTGTGAAGACACATTGTTATATACATAGGTCCTTATGTAACTGCAGAACTAGTAAAATGCATTAATGAAGAAAGAAGAAAAGAAATTTTGCTCCCTTGTCCTTACCCTCTTGTGCCTGTGACTCTGAAAGAGAAGCTGACTTTGGTATTGTGGGCTAGGAGATTACTGCTGGGGTGACAGCAAGATGAACTGGAGCCTGTCTGTCCAAAGCTGAAATGCCTGAGCTCCTGGGATTTTCAAGATAGATATTCTAGAATGCTTTGCCACAGACTACTGTTGCTTAGAGAGTGGGAGGTTATCCTTGATTGTAACACAGTTGAATTTCTTTAAATCATTAATAAACCATATGTGTGTCTATATCATGAACCAAATAACTGCCTGCATACAAAGCGTGCAGATCCTGAGAACTCACTTTACGGTGTTTTCAGTTCTATCCTCCATGGTTTTAAGTCACATAATAAAAGGTGTGGAATATGTACAGTCTGTCATCCACGTGGTGAGTGCATTATATCTATGTATTGGCAGGGAATGTTAGAGCATCTTGTTCAGCTGTGTGTGGTATGTACTGGCAGTGACAAGAGAATGTAAAGCACATTCATACTGTGGAATGCATTATGACAATTTGCAAAACCTTGCTTACATCAGTGAAATTTCCACTGGAGAAAGTTTTGACATATTGGTTGTGGCTATTAATATGTGCATACATCGATGTAGCATGTAAAACTAATACAACATTTAAAAATATATAAATACATTTTTATTCAACAGTTTGAGTAAGAGCATATATACATGGGTGAAGCTTCAACAGACTAAGAGCTGTCAGGTTGGGCAAAGAAGAGATTCAGAGCAGCCCTGCAGAGAAAGATTTGGGGGTGTTGGTTGATGAGAAAATGAACATGAGCCGGCTTCAGTGTGTGCTTGCAGCCCAGAAAGCCAACCGTATCCTGGGCTGCATCAAAAGGAGCATGACCAGCAGGTCGAAGGAGGTGATCCTGCCCCTTTACTCTGCTCTCATGAGACCTCACCTGGAGTATTGTGTGCAGTTCTGGTGTCCTCAACATAAAAAGGACATGGAACTGTTGGAACAAGTCCAGAGGAGGGCCATGAGGATGATCAGGGGCCTGGAGCACCTCCCATATGAAGACAGGCTGAGGAAGTTGGGGCTGTTCAGCCTGGAGAAGAGAAGGCTGCGTGGAGACCTCATAGCAGCCTTCCAGTATCTGAAGGGGGCCTATAGGGATGCTGGGGAGGGACTCTTCATTAGGGACTGTAGTGGTAGGACAAGGGGTAACGGGTTAAAACTTAAACAGGGGAAGTTTAGATTGGCTGTAAGGAGGAAATTCTTTCCTGTTAGGGTGGTGAGGCACTGGAATAGGTTGCCCAGGGAGGTTGTGAATGCTCCATCCTTGGCGGTGTTCAAAACCAGGTTGGACGAGGCCTTGGGTGATATGGTTTAGTGTGAGGTGTCCCTGTCCGTGGCAGGGGGGTTGGAATTTGATGATCTTTGGGTCCTTTCCAACCCTAACTATTCTATGATTCTGTGATTATATGATCCTTATCTTGGTTAAGGGTTTATTGGAATGTTAAAATAACACGTTAGTAACAACTTTTGTGCATTCTGAAAAAAATAAAGGTGCAACTAATATAATTGAAGAATAGAATAGAAATTCCATTTCAAATTGCAATAGTTTCCTCTAAATATTTTTAGCTGAAAGGATAATTCACAGCTGTGGAGAAAGATAGTTGCCGAACTGACAGTCTGGGATGTTATTGGTTATCTCGGAACTTTAATCTTAACCCTGCTGCTCTTATTTGCAGCTCAAAATGACGTTAATTCCTTCTAAACTGTAGCGTGATTCTGCCTTCATATTGTATAACTCAAGTGTTTTGTGGAGTCCATTGACCAATATCTTTGTTTAACTGGCTTTTATTGTAATGGCCTAAAATTTTACTCTTTTTTTTTTTTGAAATGAATGCTTACCACAAGGGATCTCTGAGCTTGAATTATAATCCCACTGGTAAATTGCCAAGTAATTCTAATAAGTCTTATTCTTTTAGTGAGTATTTCAGCTGTCAGAGGAGTTCTTCAGTAACAGTGTGGAACTGGGGTCACCAAAATCCCATGATTTAGAATGTGAACTCTTTGCCACTAGACGAAAGCTTTGTAGCTTTGTTGTTTATTCAAGGCAAAAAAGCCAACATTTAAATTCTGAACATGCAGCACTTAATAGTTGAAATTCAAGACAAGCAGAATAATGATGGGTGGATGAATAGCTATTTACTGTTCAGAAATTTACTTCTAAGTTGACATAATTGCCAACTTGCAGAAGAAACAATGTTTTGCTGCATGGTGATTTCAGAAAGGACACCATCTTTTCCTACTCTTTTTAATCTGTTTTTTCTTTTAATGTAGGCAGATACTCCACTTGTCTGGAGACAATATAAAACCATGATCAGGTGATGTGATAGGAGACTTCAATCCACAAACATTCTCAGATTTTGTGTAGGTGGGTGTCTTGTCAGCAGAGGGTAATATTCATACCACAGAGCAGCATGTGATTTAGTGTGAGTCTTAGAAAATGTCTGAGGTAAGCAGAACATTTGCTGTTCCAAAGGAGAACCACTGAGGAGAAGCAGGCAAGTTAATCCCACTCAAAAATGAGGAAACAAAATTGGGAAGCATGGAAAGCTGAAGCCTCTGAGTAGTAGTTGATATAAAAGGAAGTTCTTGGAACTACGCTTTTAACGTTGATTCTTACAAGTTACATTAATGGAGCTCAGGCCAATCTCCACTGCAGTTCTGATCCTAATTGAGTTTGTTGGAGATTAAATTGGTTTATCTAGATTTTACATGTGACTGCTGTGACCAGTGTCCTCCTTTCCTGGCTTTTTACATACCACTGATGGTGATGTGACTTGGAAGCTATTTCCTGCCTTTCAGTATTGCTTTGTTTTCCATGTCAAAGATGCACTGAGATGTTGCTTTCAAACTCTGGTTCACCTTGTGTTCTGAAATGCATAAACTGTGTATATTAAATGTGTTTGTGTTTTGTGTGTTTTCTTCTCATTCTTTTTTCTTTCCCTTTTTATCACTCATTCTCTTTGTTTCTTTTTGTCTCGCTCAACAGTCTAGTCTGTTAGACTGCATCTCTCAGTCTTGCATTAGCGCCTGCTGTAACTTGGTTCCCTGGAGCAACAAGGTACCTTGCCCAAGAGTGGGACCATCCAGCTGCCATATCTGCAGCTTGATGTTACTTGTAGCATTTAGCATATATGCAGTCTTATTCTGCTCGTAGCCTTCACTCATTGCCTGCTTCTGTTTTCTGCTTGAAAAACATAATAATTTGAAAAATCAGCTGCTCAACAGAGGAATGCCATGCCAGGTTTGTTTCCTTTGTTATTCCTCATTGCTCCTTTTTGTCTGCAGTCTGGTGTTCTCTATTTACTTGGTTCCCTGAAATTTTTAATTCCCTTTTGTCTATTAACATTTGCCTCCTTTGAAACCCTTCCCCCAATGAACACTGTGTTTTATTTAATTGGCTGCTTCACTGGTTTTTAATTAGCCAAGGAAAAACTTACTAATTTGGAGTAATGTATTTTTCTTAAATGATTAATGTGAGCTAGAGAGAGAGTACTTGCTCCCAGGCATGTAGTATATCATGTCTTTAGTCCATCTTTGAAAATATTTGTATGCCAAAAACTCATGCTGTTTTTCCCCAGGTCCTGTCGTTTGGCTTATGAACTTTGCCTTGATACAGTTGTTAATCTTTGGGTGAAAAAACATCTATTTTACTTATTCATGGGGAAAAAAAGTACATTTTTGCCCCTGTACTGAGCCAAACTGTCATTTGGCTCTACAGTATCTGCAAGAGACTGTTAAGTATCTTAAGTGCAAACAAATGTATTAACTGTATTGTCTTGAGGGACTTGAGGAGGCTTAATGTAAAACTTTGTGTGGTGTTAAGAGGGCCTAAAGCAGTTGGGCCACTCCAGTTCAGAGATGGGAACCCCTGAGAGCCCTGAGGCATGGGCTCTAGCAGAACTGCTCAATTTCACTTACAGGTGAAACATGACAGGGAACATTTATTTGTACTCTCAAAACTGCCCGCAACTCTTTTACTGAATTATTTTGTAGAAGTACACTCCACTATCCTGTGGCAGCAAATCATTCTTAACTGACACAGTGCTTTGAGCTCAACTGCACAATTGGGTTTTCAATTGCTCTTCATGTGTTACATGCTCACTGGGCTGATTCATTTCTGGCCATCTTCCTCCATCTGTCCCCAGTTTTCTCAACTTCTAACTATGCAAAATATGTGATTGTCATTCACATTTCATTTATTTTTTTTTTTTATAATTAGGATTCCCTCATAGTAGATGCTTCAGTTCTTCAGGTTTTCTATGTGTTCATATACTCTAACTGAAAAAGTGTCCTGCTTGGTTTGGGTGATTTCATTTAAAAGGAACGGTGGCTTTGCAGCCGGTATTGCTGCCACTTGACATATTGGAGTAGCCCCTGGTACTGCTACGTGACAGCTGAGGCCTGGCACTTGCAGTGTAGTTTGAATATGACAGATATTGATGCTGACAGTATCAACCAAGCAGAGTATCTGAAGGTCACTGGAGCTCATCTTCACCCCACACAAAATGGAAAATCAGGCTTGAGGTGTCTCTGTTGGTGACCAGATAGAGACAGAGAAAAGCTCTTTGTACAGGGAAAGCAATATTCCTTTGCCTCAGCCCCTGATTACTCCTTTAAGTGCATGCACACATGCTCCCAGTGACACTGAGCTAGTACCCCTGTGCTACATTCCTTACAAACCCTTTATCTGAGCTGTCTTTAAACCTAACTAGGGGGAAGCATGGCCTGGAGGAAGCTTTTCCTTCTCCAAGGGTATTTCTTTCCCAGTTTGCTTAAGTTAATGAAGGTTTTTATGAATTTGAGTGATTTGAGGTGGAAAACTCCTTATGTGTAAGTACATATACGTATGTGTACCCACACTGTATATGTGTATAAACAGTGTATATACACACACTCATAATAAAATAAGCATTCACATTATAATTCTACAGGAATGGTTTTAAAGCCTTTTAAAAACAGTGTAGGCCTGAAAAAAATACTGGTATCCTCCAAGAAGCTTGTTTTGAAAGAATTGCTGGGGCTTTCACAGGGTTGAGCCCTTTCCTGGAGACAGCATTTCTCCCATCTGCAGCCTCCCTAGTAAAGAAATGGATTATTTCCTCGAAGAAAAGCTCCGACATTTCAAAGTGTGGTTCCAAACTCTGCAGGATGGCGTTAGTAATAATTTCATTGCTGAAATGTTTTTTTATTATGACCTGAAGAGATGTTACTTTTCTGTTCTTTTACTTTTTGCCTGTAATTTGCTTTCATTTTTATTTTTTAGTAAGTTTAATGTTGGGCAGTGGCCTAAAGGATGTAGAGTTGAAGTATAATAGAATAAATAAATGGTCAGTTATTTATAAACAGCAGGAACTCCTCATGGTAAATGGAAGAAAATAAAATCAGAAATGATAAACAGTGGTTGGAGCACAGTGTCTGGGCATGTCTTTTGTATAGCACTAAGCTTCAAGAGAAAACAGATCACTCAGACTGCAAACCCATAATAGTAAAAATCCATCTGTAATAAATAGCTGTGGTGTTTCTTTCCACACCTGGATACAGCAGTGATGCAGAGAACAGGGGACCCAGTGATCTAGTATTGACAGCCCTATTTTGGGTAGTATTCTGCTCTCTGAAGGGAGAGGGCAATAAAGAAAAGGGGTTGAGGACTGTAACTCTGGTCTGGTGGTAGAGAGGGAGGTCCTGAAGGAAACACTCCTGAAACAGAGGAATCTGGGGGTTGTAGAGATCTCTGCTAGTGCTGTAGCTGCTACACAATTCCTCTTCAATGTTTTTCTGCTCTCATTTGTTTTGCCTGGGGGTGGGAGGAGGTGGAAGTTGGTTTTCCCCCAGGTTTTACTTCCTCTCCTGCTTCTGAGATTCCGTGGGGTGCCTTGCTGCCAGGAGCAGCGAAAAGGCAGCTTCTCCTGGGTTTGCTTGTAGCTTTTGACCATCTGTTAGAAGCCCCAGTGATGTCTTCTGCATGCCCTGAACCTGCCTGTCCTTGATTTTGCTATGTGCTAGTATTGCCTTATCAATAAAAGCTATCATACAGCGTTTTCTGCCATTACTGACGTGCAAGCACAGACCTTGCAATGAAAACAAATGGCTTTTTTGGCTTATAACTTTGTCTGATAGAAGTGTTTGCATAAGCTGTTCCAACCTGTTTTTCTGATGCAAAAAGCTTTTAGTTTCATTGGTGTTTTGTTTTTTTTTAAGTGAAACACCCATCATGGAGGTGAAATCTGCCACTTTGATAAGGAATTACTTTTAAAATTACCATATGGCTACTAATATTGAAAACTGCTTCACCCCTAAAAATGGGCAGAATGTACCCCTTGACTGTGGCATGAGTTTCTCCAAGTGCAAAGCAAAGTTATCTTTGCTGCCCTACAGATCTGATTTTGTAGACTGGTGATCTTGTAGAGTGCATTGGCTGGTTCTTTTACTGAGCTCACACAAACTCTGTTCATAACAGGCTTCTTGCTGAGACCTTGAACATCCTAGAACAGCTGGAGCAAAGCAGTGCTCAAATCTTATCTTCCTAATAGGACACTGGGAAGGGAGAAGTGAAGGGAAAGCAAACTGCCACACAGTGAGAGGGATTAATCTATTTAGGGACGATGTTAGTGTGAAAGATAATCAGTTACCGTTCTTTTCTATGTTCAGTACCACTCTTATCTCTCTCATTTGTACATATTCCTTAGATTGGTTCGATGTCTTGGATAATAACATTCCAGGTGTTTTGTTGTGGGGTGGTTGTATGTTTTTTAAATCACTTTATGTAGGTCAAAGTGTGATATTTATGAGGGTGAATTTTATTTGACAAGCAATCATGCTGACTGCAGCGATAATACCTTAGTAATATCATAGTCTTACTTTTTTTTATCTGGTTATAAACTTACATTGTTGTATGTATTTCTATTGGTAGTGTCCCGTCTCTTCCCCAGAAGAAGAAAAGCTTATTACCATCAGAAGGCCTAAAACTCCAGTTTCAGATGACTTATCAGATATCAACACCCAAACCAACTGGACTAAGTCACTCCCACTGCCAACGCCAGAAGAGAAAATGCGACAACAAGCACAGGCAGTCCAAACAGACGTGGTTCCTATTAATGTGACTGGTAGGCTTTTAATTTCAGTGGTTACGTTAGACTGATGAGGGAGGGGAGGGATAAAATGGGATCCATGCAGTTGCATAGCATTTTGACATATATTTGATGCATGAATTTTAAATTACTTGTTGCACCATTGTGCAGAAGTGTAATGTGTTTAATAGTCTACCTCCAAACTGTATGAGTAATTAAAATTATCATTAATGACCACAGTTTACACAACATGGGCTTGAAACAGCATTGGATATTCATGGAATACAAGAGGGGGATTGATAAATAGCAGTGGTTTGCTGTAGACTACACTGAATGAGAAATTGCATTTTATGCAATGCTAATGATATTTCAGGATTTTCTTTTAGGAATTTTATATAAGGATGGTTATATATGAGGGACTTCTGTATTCCAAAAAAACAAGTGTTACAGAATTCAAGAAAACAATCTCTAGAGTCTTATTTTTGTATCAGCTACAAGAGATTTAGATGTCAAGGGAAGTAGGGTAAGAACAACAAAAGTTAATGGGGCTATATCTTAGAGCAAGACTGTTGGTAAGATACTGCATTAATGTGACCACAGTCCACATTTTCTTGTTACAAACTGGGTATTAACTGTTCATTTTGAAAAGGTTCTTTGGTTTTACAGTTGCAGAGCTCTCACTCTGTGGAAGTTAAATTATGTTAAAGCCTAATGCTGAATACTTTGTTGTGTGTAAATAGAATTTCTGGGAAAGACAGAATTACCACTTCAGTTTAATAATCCCTCTTTTTCTGCACATTATCAAGATTGTCTATTATTAGTTAATTCAAATAACTGACCGTTTGCCTGCCAAAACCAGGATGATATTCACTATCCAATTTATTTCAAATGCCATATGGCACACTGATTCCAAGCTCAATCTTACAATCAATAGCTTGCAATGTTTGGTTTTGTTTTTAAATTAATTAGGTGTTCTCTTCCCCTGTGTGACTGCCAATAATTTTTTCACCTATGTTTTTATAAACTAGTATTTTAACTAGTATTGTTTGATAGTATTTAAATAGCATAGGAGCAGTACTTCTGTTACAAACATCAGAGAGAGATGAGAAATCAACAAGAAACATTCCTTAAATAAACAGCAGAAAATATTTGAAAGAAATAGTATGAAGACAACAGATAATTACAAACACCCCATCTCTAGAAAATTAATAGAAGGAAAAGAAATGCCATAATGAAGTGTTACTAGGCTAGTTGGTGTTATCTAGGAAATGTGGGATACAAGTGCAGAAGGTCAAGTTATGGGAACAACGGATAATCTGACGTAATCAATAAGCCTGAGCAGGGCTTAGATAATGTAACAGCAGGAACAGGGTATACTAACAGAAAGAGTAATCTGCTGTTCAATGTAATGACCCTACATACTGATAATATATGGGGTAAGCAAACAGATGGAAAGAAAAATGAGATAAAAGAGATAAATAACCCTCATACATTTAAATCACTGTCACTGGGAACGTTACAGTGTTTGGATAAATTACACCTGTGACTTCAACCAGCTTAATTCAACTGGTGTAGCAAACCTGGTGTCCCCTGAATTATTTGGTTTGCACGTGGCAAGCTCAGTGGTTCTCAACATTTCTGATGAAAACAGAAATTGTATGTATCACACCTCACCTTTCTGGAGCATCTGTTGAGCATCTGTTCCCCTATAAACATGGTAATTGAAAGGAACCAGAATGGGGAAGGTGGTGAAGAAAGACTACAGTTGCAGTGTGTGAACTGATCTCTGGAATCCACCATTTCCTTTTCCTTGGAATAGTTATATTGCTACTATGAAGCAAGCAAGTGACAGTAACAGACTATGAGCCATACACAACACACACACACACACACATACACACAAAGCTGCTGTCCTTGTACATCTTTAAAAAGTCACAATCTGCTCCCTTCCTCTGCCCTCCCACACACCGAGTAATTTTATTTTGTGAATTCCTTATGTTACTGCATGAGGCCAAGAAAAAAAAGTCCAAAGATTCTATGCCATTTGTTCAACGTGCCATGGAACAAACCGTTGCTGGTTTTTGTTTTGATTTGGCTTTTTCATTCACTTTTTTTCTCACTCTCCCAGAAGGGAGGTCAAAAACTTCTATTTTGTTACTCCTGGCACAAAATAAAAGGTTAACCTCTGAAGAGGCTGCTGGCAATTGACAGCGTTTTCAGCAGTGCATTAGTAACGATTCTGCTACAATGGCATCTCACGTGGCTGTGCAATAAATGCTCCACGAGTTCAGCTTTCAGGGCTCTTTGGTGAACAGATTGCAACTAATACAGTAGTAGCAAAAATCTGTTGGATAGCCTGAGGGTGCAGGGGCATTGCATTATGCTGACAAGCTGCTAACTTAGACAGCCAGATTTGGAAGCAGTTTCAGTTTTTGGGAGTGCCTGGGCTGAGCTTGTTCTGGCCTGGAAAGGGTTGGGCTGAATTTTCAGTGGTGGCCAGTCTTTGCTTTTACATACCTGGGGGTTAAAAGATGTACGATGGTGTCTGCTCTCATGGGATTTCCGGAACTAACTTTCTTTCCAGATGGAGGAGGCTGGTGATGGTGGAGGTGATCAGTGCAAGGCTGGATCCTGCAAAACATTTAAGCATTTGCTTGAGTCCAGCTTGACTGACTCCAGTGAGATTTAAGCACATACTTAAATATTTTCAGTGGATCCAAGGGAACTG
Source organism: Pezoporus wallicus (assembly GCF_028554395.1). Lineage (NCBI taxonomy): Eukaryota > Metazoa > Chordata > Aves > Psittaciformes > Psittacidae > Pezoporus > Pezoporus wallicus. The sequence continues at coordinate 6,684,944 of NW_026635157.1, forward strand.
AGTACACTGCATGTAGGGAAGATTGAATAAACTGCATAAGGAATGCCTAGACTTGTTACAGACTTGTTACAAACCAGCAACAGAAGGAGAAAAGTATCCTTAAATCTGCAAATTATATTTAACATTAACATTGATATTTTCATTTAAAAAAAAAAAGGTGATAGCAAAGAAGGGAAAAATGAGATGTTCTGATTTGTCCTGTTGGAAATTATCGAAGTTGCTACTTTGAAATTCTACAAATTAGCACAGTGGCTTTGAAAAATCCTTTTGTGTATGAAAAGCCATTGAAGATGGATTGGTTGAGTTAGCTTTTGGGTAGCTCAGGGGAAGAAGTTACTGACCCAGTAAAATTTTCTCATGGTCATCCTGTTCGTGCTGTCTGAGGCTTCATGTAAAAGACTCTGTCCTTGTTTGCACCCTCTACTTACTGTTTACATTTTACTCCAGAACATTCAAAGCTGCATTTTAATTTCCTTGCAACTTAACCATCTCAGGCATAATTATTGGCCTTTGAATGGATAAAGATATGTTCAGAAATGCAAACCTTTCTCATTCAAATTCTTTAGATTTGTTATCATTTGGCTAGAATTACTATTATCCTTCATGGCAGGATTACCTAATGGTCCTGATCCTGTAAGGGTCCTAATGTAATGCCCCAGACAGTGAAGAGTCTTACTATTTCAGGGCTTCTACTAAGCTAGTGGGATCCATAGATCTAAATTTATACACTCCATGGGCTTCCTCCTCCCTTGATCTGCCTTGACTTCAGTCAGTCCAGAATTTGGCAATTTGTAGATGCAAGGACCCTGCTCAGCACAAGTGCAGCTCATAGGAGTACAAGGCTCTTGTCAGACAGAGTCAGAGTCTTTATATTTACAATGTGGTGAATGAAACTGCCTTGTTTTTTCCTTGCATTTTCACAAGTCTACATGCTATACTTTTAATATATGACTGTCTTTAACTTACAGAGGTAATGAGGTTTTCTATACTATTTGCACGACACACATCATACCGATGTGCAGTCAGCCAGAGATAGTATTTATGACATATTAGTTACCGTGCATTAATCACTTTTTAGAGGTAAATAATTTGGTCATCAGTTTTCAAAAAAAGCTTACCAGGCAAAAAAGTATATACATATGTCAGGGTTTTTTCTGCATATAAATTGGTCATCTGAGGGACATTTAGCAGTGTTTTAAAATGCTTTAGCTTCTAAAAAGGGAACTTACATGAAATATTTGGGGGGAAGTTGTTAGATTTTTAGAAGTGACAGAGCATTAACTTGGCTCACAATCTACAGAGCAAGTTATATCTTGCTACTAGTAAAATGGCCAAATTATAAGCCTCTAAACAAAAGTGAATTCCTAAAGAAGAGCTGGTTAATGATAGTGGTGCTTCTGGGTCCCATTATGATACGGCACATGGTCATTATAAGGCTTTGTCTGGCAACGTGCACTTACACATTTTTTTCAGTTCTTGCCATTGTATATTGTTATAATCATTTATAAAGTTTCAATTTTAAGCAGCTTCCACTCCAAAATATTTATGAGACCACAGGTTTGATCTCTGCACGCTCTGTAGTACTTATTTGTACTGACATTAAAGGATCACCAACAGAAATGTGGTACACTTGACAGGTCCAGAACAACTTGGAATGAAAAAGAAGCGTCTTGTGTGATTTAATGGTGGAGCTGTGCAAAGGTACTGTAATAGCTATTGCCAATAGCAGTGTCTGTTCCTGTATAATTTGGTCATCATTGGGATCTTTCATTTTCATGAGCAGATTTGCTTTTTCTGCACCTAATTTCTTCAAAATAAAACAAAAAAAACACACAAAAACCACAAAACAAGGATTCTGTTCACTTGTGGAATTAGAGCTTCTCTCACCAGATCCGTACTGGGCTCAGGAAGTCAAAATTCCTTTTAAAACCTGCAGTACTGTGTAATAGATGTGTGTGTCTAAAGCCTTACTGTGTCCATATGCTGTATCTTCCTTCAGTGTAAACCTTCATTGTAGGACCAAGCTAACATCATTAATTAATGCCTTTTTTTCCATTTCTACAACAAAACTAGTGGAAGAAAATGCATGATGTCAGCGTGCTTGGAAGTAATGTTGCTTTGCTTGTTCTACCATGTATTAGGGGAGAATTTCGACCGCCAAGCCAGCATTCGGCGGTCTCTAATTTACACAGACACGGTGGTAAGACGGCCGAAGAAAGTCAAAAGGAGAAAGACTATTACAGGAATCCCTGACAACATACAAAAGGAGCTAGGTATGGCTCATCAGAACTGTATTCCATACACTGTTCATTGTCACTGCTTATCATTACTCAACTAATAACATTACCAATGCTCATGAAACCAATACAGTCTGATAGCCTATTACAGTTCCAAATATTTGTGCCCCCTTGCCATCTTGTGCATCTGGAAATTAGGACCTTTTATCTGTTGACTTCCATCTGTTGAAAGGATCAGGGTATTTGGAAAATGGTGTATTGGTACAGTGGAAATCTGCAGGGATTTAAGGTTTCAGGCCCTTAGTGCTTTCCTGGAGATTTGGGCTACTCTTGCAGGATGTTCACTGAAGCAAAACCAAAGTGGACAGGCGTTTTGGCTTGCAAATAATTACTCAGTGGAGTAAAAGAATTTATAGATGCCTTCCCCAATCTGCTGAGAGTTGCATCAACACTGAAAACCCGTGTATTTTCCAGTTCAGTTTAGATGTAATTGGTGACCCTTAAGTATCAGTGTTATTTGGTTGGATGTAATTTACATGGGTTCATTAGTTATTGCATGAATTCCAAAGTAAGAATGCCTACCCGATCCCATTTACACTACCTCAGGCTGTTCTATTTCACAGTTAGTAGCATACATAATACTCAAAGCTGATGAAGCAGTCTGGATTTTGGCAGACCTTTCAGACTCTTTCTGCAGAACTTCTTGATGTGAATCTGGTCATTTTTACTTATTTTTTAAAATGATGTTTCAGTTTTCCCCAAATGATAACTCCACAGATAAAATGACATTCCCCCTCCTTTTTCTTTTTTTCTAGTAAATGAAGAATATCTCTTAAAACAGTCTGGTAGAACATAATTTTAGGCTCTTTGCATGTGGAATCGTCTCATATATAGGCGATTTCAGTAAGTGTTATTATCTTGCATTTTGCACCTCTTTTATGTTTTTCAATACTTGGTTCTTTGTCGAGATTTTTCAGAAACAGAATCAAAAAGATGTAGCTTATCTGGATGGGTTTGAAATGAGCTAGAGGGCCATGTGCAAAGAAAGCCAAGAAATAAGCAAGTACATGAAGAACAGTTTGTGAGTGGAACAGTACTCCTTTAGCATCTATAATTTTGTTGCCCTAACCCCTGTTAGGACAGCTAAAGTTAGGCAGCTTTAAATTTCCCTACTTTTGTATCTCATTTAATGAATTTATTTGTAACTGTTGCTCTGAGAATTGTCCAGAGGTGCCAGGCATCTCCTGTGGGATGGAGGCTCTTTTGTGCCTGCTGTAGTTAAATAAAATAGATTTGTAACCAAAGAAAGATCAGATCTGGAAACAAAGCTACATAAAACTTAATATTGAATTATTCTTAACCAAAGATTCCCTTCTCCTGTTATAAGTCTTTGAGCCTAATCGTTCAGATACCATGTCTACAGCCGGTTTGTGTAATAGCAGACAACCCTCATCCTCTCATCCATTCAGGATGGATTCTTTTTACATCCTCTTCTATCTTAAACTAAATCACTTTTCTCTCATCTAGAGCTGAGATGAAATGACTTGTGCTCCTTGAAAATGCTTGTGCAGCTTAAATGCGAAACTGATGCAGGGCATTGTTTCAGCTGTTCATTTTCATGGTTGTTACAGTGGTCTTGAGTCCAGTGTGGTATTCTGAAAATGATACACACACCAAGGTCATAGTTTTTGATAGGGATTGTCTTTGACACATGTAGGACCTACCTCGAGGGCAGGGAATGGAGAAGACATTTTCTGCCACATTACTCTTTGTCACGTGGTGGGTTTCCCACCACTCTTTCAGGCACTTGGATTTTGATAATGGGTGACAACAGTACTTGGGTGTATATGTGGGGAATGCTTCCTGCCGGCAGCATTTCCAAAACTTCGTGCTTATGTTTGTAACTACTTCATGGTTGAAAAACACTTCATGCTTGAAAACATCAACTGTAGTTTACCCAGTGGAGTAAACTGAGAATGCACATGGCATCCATCTTAAAAAGAATTGCTCAATTAATATCTTAAAAGAAGTTTGTGACTTTTGCCAACCTGTTTGCTAAGGGTGACAGGTTTTATGGTCTTGATTTTGGTCTTTCAACTCTGTGCTGAGCACACTTCATGTTGCACTGCTTGAAGGTTTTCCTTGGCTCCTATTTTAAGTTGCAGAAATTTTAGGGCTGGCAGTAGCTCACTGTAAGAGCTCTCTCTGGACAGTTTCCTGGCCCACAACCGGCAGGCACATGGGGCTTCAGCCATCTGTCCTACAGTGGAAGTTGTGTTAGAAGCTTCATGTTGATTCCGTGGTGGTTGTATATTGTCTGGACAGCAAAGTGTATGCCAGGATAACTCTCTGACGGCAGTATCCATCCTTTTAGTGTACTGCTTTCCATCACTGGAAACAAAGTGCACTTGAGAAAAGTTATCAGTGTCTTCATTTTATAGATGGGGAAACCAGGCATACTGCAGTGAAGTGACTTAGATGGAGTCACCCACCAGGCTGCTGGCAAGGCTGGGAATAAATTAAGTCTTCCCCATCTTTGTTCAGTGCTCTTTCTACCTTTTCTCCCCTATCACTCCCCAAATATTTCTGTAGCCATCCATTCCCTATTTCTCTTACACTGTCCCAAAACAAACAATGAGTTGTTTTAAAACATTCCACAGTTCATTTGGTCGGAACAAGGATCTGGACTAAATTCTAAATCAAGCAATTGCATTGTGCATATTGACATTCTCCCTGTGATTTCAGCTGAATAAATCTCTTTGTTTCTCCCCTAAAGCATTGCTGTGAATGGCTATAATATTTATACAAAGATTAAAATCCCTTGGTACACCAGATTTGCTGTGCATAGGCTAAATAACCAACATGTACAGCAGATTCTTGTTACATCTTGTTTATCCTTCAGAAAGAAGCAGAAACTTGAGAGAACCTCAAAGCTTCAACCAAGCTTGAACTGTTTTCTTTTCTTGTGAGAGAGCCTGGAAGAGCTTCTGCCAGGCCAAGCTGCTGGGGTTCTCCCCTGGCTGCTTTGGCTCCTTTGGAACAAAAAAAGACCAAATAGAAGGGAAAGCCTGCGCTGATTGCTGGCCTGAGCTCAGTGGCTCTGGTACCCTCATCGAATTTAGCTAAATGTACTGAAAGGAATCATTAACTGCACCCATGAGGCATGTGCTGAAAGTATCTTTAAACAGTCCTACTTTTGAGTGTTGTAATACTGCTGTGTTTTCACAGGTGTCTTCCAGCGATGAACCATTCTCTCGGCACAGACTGGAAACTCCCATGTAAAAAAGTGCTCTGTCAATAAAATGCGATGTGGTAGATGTGATTCTGAGATGCACTAAGAGTATGAGATGCCTACCAGTTTAGTGACACCAGTTGTTTTCTGAATAGTTTTTTTTAACTGTAGGACCCTCTTAGTATTATTTAGCAGTGACATCAAACTAAGCAGAGAAGGCAGAGCATTCCTCTCTGCAAAAAACAGCAGTGAAAAAAAATAGGTTTGCATACCTCTTAATTACCTTCATTGTCTCACAGAACATATATATATATGTATGTATATATACTTAATGGAGTCAGTGTTGGATCAAAACTGCAGAAACGTCAAGAAACTTTGAGATGATGAAACTTCAGGTTTCTGTGCTCTCAGTTTTTCTGCTCTGTGTTGCCATTTATCAGTCTCCTCTAGCTGTCTTCTTCAGATGGTAGCTGACATGCAAAGTGGCATTCTTCCCTCAGGCAAGATGATTCCCAAGCAGAAGTTTAGTAGGGATGATCAGTTCTCTGGGAGAACCTGTCTCAGGCCTTGCACATTTCTTGGCTCTTGGTTATCTTCAGCTTCCTTCACACCTTCCAGCACCCTAGATGAAATAAAGGCAGCAAAATACCTTTTCTCATCGTGTTTCCATGGTCCTTTCTCTGTGTCAGTGCTCTAGGGTTTGGCTGATACTTTCTTTTTGTGAAGGTGCTGCATTACCTGAGTGTGAGTGTTTCTCCCGAGCTCTGCACCGGTGCAGTCCCAGACACCAATGGACAGCTTCTGGTGTCTCGGACTCCCTCCCTGTTTTACAGGAGGAACAGGTCCCAGACCTGAGTCTCAGTTCCACCACAGTTCATCTTCCAAATAAACAAAAGCAGGAGAGAGAAAACCATCATAAAGTTTTGCACCATTTTATTTCTTCTTGGCCCAGGCACTTTAATCAAACAGAAGTTTCTGTCCATTCTTGGTTTTCAAAAAAGTGTCTTACAGTTTTATGCATGTACTTTCTTTGGATAATTTCAGTGCTTTTTTTTTTTTTTCCTCCACTCTAAGGTGCAGTTCAGGGGCTTTACAGTTCTGTGATTTCCACCATCACCACCACCATCTGCATTTTTCTTTTCTTCCTTACCAAAGGGTTCAGAGAGCCAGATTGACCTTATACACTTTTCTTCAGCTCATTTCCCTTGCCTCCCATTTTCAGTAGCTCATAATGAATTGTCACCTATAGGACCTCCCATCAGTCATTAGAATGGATATGACTGACACCTGACCTGGCAGTGCCTCATTTGCTTTCTTGTGGCACAGCTTAGTCCCCCACTGGCCCTGTCCCAACAGCTAGCAGTGTCCCTGGGATCATTTGGGACTGTTGAAGTTTCTCCTTTGACATGTCCTAGAGGAAACAATTCCATCTCAGCAACATGAGGGCATGTAAGTCCTTCTGATCTTTGGGAACTAAGCTATTCTATTGAAGACTACTCTTAATTGAGATTCTTTTCCCATTAGTCCCTTCAGCATTAGCAGTCATTCAAGTTTCAGGTCCCACAATTAAGAAGCATCCTGGATATCCATTATCTGTAGAAAAACAACACAAATACCCAGGTGTTCAAGCAAAGTAATTCTGTACCTGCTTCAAGTTGCAACTTTAACAGTATCTGGAGAGTTACGTGTCTCTGCATTTCACAGCTAATTGTGCATTTTAAATAATACTGGTTTTATAGCTGTAGTTTCTCAACATTGTACATTTCCAGCATTATTCATCCAGAGATATATTCAGAGTACGTATTGTCTGCTTTTTCATAATGGGGGATGAAAGACAGAAATGCCAGGAATATAACCTTTACAATATGCAACGAATCAGGATATTTTTTAGCTGGCAGTACTGAAAGGTATCACAGGATTCTCTGCAGTACTTTTCTCCCCTCAGAGAGATTGTAGAGATGCTTCATGGAGCACAGTGAAAATTCCTGAAAATTACCGTAAGACTGATGTCTGTTTCTTGTTGAGTGTCTATTAAAAATCATTTGTTACGTGAGTACTAGGGTAAAATAGATAAGCAATTTCTTTTGCAACACTGGAAGTTCTGGTGCCTGCCCAGTGACTTGGCCAGGTCACCAGGTTTGGAAGAGGATTGCTAGGTGGGGCTGGAGGAGAAGATGAAAACAACAGATCTTAAGAATGTGCCTGTGGCACAAGAGAACAAGTGCTTCTGGTAGGAGTGGTTAGAAGAAGTTTGGGAAGAAAGATTACTTCTATATACTAGTTGAAACAAGCATGTTCTTCGTGATATCAATACACACTTTATATCCTCTCAGGTCCTTGTTCTATACACTCATTTCAATGCAGAGTACCTTTCTGCTGATTCTAAGCAGCAAGCTGCTGGTACCACCAGATCAGTCACGGGTGTTCTAGGAGCTAGTACCTGGCCCTAGGGACTGCATGCAGACACTTTCAGTTTCCATCAGATATGCCTTCAGTCTCAATCCCTGTCAGCTCTAATGAACAACACCAGTAACTACCAGAATCAGGGAAAACTGGCGTAACTTGTATGTGCCTATCTTGGATCAAGTGCTTGGAGCTAAGGTGTGCATTTGAACCTCTTTGTGCTTCCATGCAAGACTTGTTAAATATGTCATATTTTTCTTGTTTCAGATAGTGGGTATTTGTTATTTGCTGCTGTAGTCTACACTGAACATGTGCATTAGGGAAGAGCATTTGCCTCAGAGATCTCTCCAGCATAGCAAGGAGTAATAAGGAATACAGATACAGGTCTCGTGTGGTGGGCGTAGCAGTGGCTGCTGGGCTACTGGATACCTGATAATATAAAATGCAGACAAGATGATTATTAATTAATTTCAGCCACATTTATCATATCACCAAATTGCAGCCACTTCTGGCTTCATAACATTCAGCATCTGTAACAGGACACTCTGATGTCATGTTCTGCCCTATTTTGTGCTGCTGTCTGCTTGGACATCACCCCTGCAGCTAGATGGACTTGTGGATGATACTCTTTAAAAGCACTGATTCAGTTCCAAAATTTTGGTGTTGCAGAAATCTTTTAACTTCTGACTGCTATTTATTTAAGTAGGGGGTTTTCTGAGAAATGTAGCACTTTCAATGTCATTGTCAATTAAAGGTTTGAGCTGTCCCTTAAAATTGGATTGTTCATCTTCTAGCTGCAGTACCAAGAAAGGTGGCTTAATTTTAAGGATTTCTGAAAACCCTTGCTTTTTAGTGTTATGCTGGAAGTGAGTAAGGGTTTTACAGTTCATTTATAAATTGCAAACAAAATACTCCTCAATACCCTCCTGAATTCCGCCAAAATCTTAAACCCCTCAACATTTTAAGAGAATACTTGAGTCAGCAAACTTCAGATGAGTTTTTTTGGACCATTTTCCCTGCACATTTCTGTTGTCTCTCTTCAAGTAACAGAACTGTAAAAAGAGCAACCACTATATTATAAAGGAGAAGTAAACTCTCACAGCTTTGCATGAGATCGTGCATACATATGAAGCCAAAAGCAAAGGTGAAGTAATTTCAGAATACACTGCATTTCTACAAAAAGTAGTTGGCCTCTTTTATTTAGTGGCACAGATAGAGTGCCAAGGTTTAAGTTGCTATCTTGGACATTGTTGTGCATTTGCCATAAACAGCATGTTCCAGTAATGCATTCTAACACTCCTAGTTTTGGAAGGAGGAGAAGGTTGGTTAGTAAGTCCAGTGTTGTTCCACTTTGCCATTTACCTTCCCGAGCAGTAACACTGTAAACAAGCATAAACCATCCATCCCTGTTACACTGCTTGTGAAACAGAATGCATTTAGCTTCCTTTGTGAATACAAACATACCGCATACTGAAATGAGGTGCTCTCAGCCACAGGTCAGTATGTGACAGCGTTAGATACTTCTTGTAGCGCTGACAGCTTCAGTCTCCACCAGCCCCATCCTTCTGTCTCTGGGGGGGGGGGGGGGTGTGTATTTGTGTGCATGTGTGTATCTACAGTGGTAGAAGAAAAAATACCCCATCTCTGGTTATTTAGTACACAGATTTTTATTACTGGATATTTTTAATTGGCTAATAGTTGTCATCAATGATGTCGTAGTTCCACAGACATTTGTAATGTCTGCTCTGTTGTTTGTCTCTCTCTTAACCAAAGGGGCACACACTGATTCTATACCAAAAAAATACACACGGAAAGCAAAGCTGAATTATTTTTATCACTCTACTGCTCTTAATAACTGTATACAGAATATGCAAATACCTCTCTTGGTTGGCTGCAGTAGTCCATCTGTTCTGACAGTATCTCAGATTATCCAAGACGTTTGCCAGCATCCGAGTACCTAGCTTTGCTGCAAACCTCTACCAGAAGCAGAAAGAGACTACATTTTCATGAGAGTGAGAGAATCTACACAAAGCAAACTAAATAGGTTTCAAGCTGCTAAAAGACTACTTATGTGCCTGGGGAAAAGAAGTAAACAATCTTTTTGTGTGTGCTGCTTTCACTGTAGCCTTTTCAGAGCCCTCTTTTCATTGTTCTAAAACCCCTTTTGCCTGCCAAGAATAAGGATAATTAAATGTACTTTAAGTGGTGGTTAAAGCTGCATGATAAGAATACCTGATCCAGTTCCATATAGTAAATATGAAAGAGGAACAGTCATATCAGGCATGCTTGTTACTTCACTGCTGCTGTAAGACTAGCTAAGGCGGAGACTTGAAACAACCAATTTTCCCCCGCAGTGACATATGCAGCATCCTTACAAGCATCTCCAGCAGCACGCCTGCTGTTTGTGTCTGCTATTTATACAGTAATGCAACTGAATTGAAAAGCAACAGCCTTACACAGACTAATTTTAAAGCAGTGCTCTGGTTTGTGATTTTAAAAGGCAGCTACCATTAAAAACAAATTTAAAAGAACACTGGAGTCCCTTCTACTGACCCAGTGCTAACTGTATTTTGAACTACACCTGTTTTTCCATTATCCTCAAAGTCGGATTTTTTTTTAATGCTAATATATGATTATCACTTCTTTTTTAAAAGTACAGTTATTTTTTATTTGCTGACATGCTGAGGATGAGACGACCATCAGTACTAACTGTTTCTTTTCCCCATTTCTTAGGAGTTCTTCCTAAATGAAAAATAGAAAGTAGTTGTATGGAGAAATTATTTTCTTTGCAGTGCTGGATAATGTCTTCTTATAAATGCTGTTAGAGCACATATATTATTTGTGGTAAAGCAGTGCATGTTCCAATGTGTTAGCCTCCTTTCAGATGAACAGCAAGGCTTGGAGAGCTATCCTTACCTCCTGAAATTGTTTTCTGAAGTGTAGTGCTTTAAAAAAGCAGATCTGATTATTCATATTAGTCTTCAGATTTCCTTCCTCTTTTCTTTATTGCACAAGGCATTAGCATGGAAACACACTTCACATTTCTCAGGCTTTGTCTGTGCCTGCTGCTTTGCCTACTGGAAGTAAAACAGTACTACTTGGTTTCTGACATAACTGATTACTATGGAAATTATTACCATGTCATAAACAGAGGATTTCATGTGTCAAATGTGCAGCAGGAACACAGGTAATTCTGTAAGCCGAAGATTCCTCGTAATAAAGAAAAAGGGAAGAGAAATGCAGAAAACACGGGATGCCTGTGCAAAATCCATTGTTGCAGATTCTTTTTCAGAAGGCATAACCTGCAAGAGCATGGGGATCAGTCAGGCGGTTTGCTGGGGTTCTTTGGTTTTAAATGAGTAAGAAAATAAATGTGAATTTGTGCTTCAAGAAATAATTGTTTTATTTTGACTGCAGCAGTTGGCACTGGCCAAAATGATTTCCGAGGGCATTCGATGTATGTCCCAGATCACTGTTCCACGCTAGGGAGACTAGACAGCTATCGCTCTGCTATGCACCGCTCTGAAACCAAGGACACCAGCTGCCAGACGGAGGAAGTTAAAGTTGTGCCCCCTTCAATGAGAAGAATACGAGCACAGAAAGGACAAGGCATTGCAGCCCAGATGTCTCAATTCTCGAGCTCATCTGGAAACATGTCGGTGATGAGTGATTCTGCTGCAGTTATATTTGCTTCTCGGCAAAATAGCGACATAGGTTTTCACAGCTTGCCTCGGGCTGGTGCAAGAGTGTCTCTGCAGTCCCTAGAGCAGACACAGAGCATCTCTAGGCAGACAGAAGACATTGCTGGCTCTTTACCCTACCAGATAAGCAAATTGCAAGTGGATGATAGTGTTGTGTATCTGAGGAATAATTCCATGACAGCGACCCTGTCGAGGCCAAAGTCTCAAGAGGTGAGAAGCTACGATAGCGAAAAGTCCGCAAGCCCAGCATGTGTGGTCTCTCCTCATGCCACCTACTCAACGAGCATCATACCCAATGCAACATTGTCATCCTCTTCAGAAGTTATAGTTATTCACGCTGCCCAGAGTGTTGGATCATTGGACAATAAAATTACCAGCTCCACTGCCTACCCAAAGCCAAGAGACAATCCTGTTGCCAGCAGTGCAGTAAGTGGGAAAGAAGATCACCATTCTTCAAGCGGTAACTGGAGTGAGAGTAGCTCCACACGTCATTCACAGACGTCAGATACCATCCCATCTAATGCTGTCATGATGCTTTCTCTTGGTGACTCTGCTGTCTCTCTTAGCACTCCTGGAAATGCAGAGGCTGGGTCTCAGAGCATGGGCTACAGCTGTAGGAACAATCTCACTTTACCAAACCCTTCCCAGGACAGTGATGGTAGGAGTGATTCTAGCTGTTCAGGAGAGCGAGCACAAGCGGCAGTGAACAGCACAGAGCATTGGCTGTACAAGTCTGCAGAAAACAGTGAGACTCCTTCACACAAGGTGGTTTGTACCACATCAGGTTGTGCCACTCCTGGTAGTAACATGAGCAGCAGCAGCCTGGAGAGGACTTCTGTCAGAGATGATTCTACTTCTCTGTACTCTGCGGACCATGATGGTTATTATGGTTCTGTGCATATGGACTCTGGACTGAAGTCAGATGTGTCTTGTGATAGTACTAATGGTTTTGGGAACTCCAGAGAGAGTGTGATAAATGTCTTCGAAGGAAAGGAGAAGAAACATCAGGATGATCAGTCAGGCCAAGGTGAAAAATCCCTTGTAAGAAACATCTCTCTGAAAAAGGCAAAGAAGCCGCCTTTGCCACCATCCAGAACAGACTCACTCAGAAGGATGCCCAAGAAAAAAGCCCAGTCAAATGGACAGGTACTTGATGAAACCCTCATTGCCACCCTTCAGCATTCTCTGCAGTTGAATCTCAAATGCAAAAATGGCAGCTCCCCTTCCCAGAGCCCCTGCAGTGATTATGAGGATCCCTGGGTGTTGCGCTCCCGCAGCCAAAGCTCAGTCAGTGCAAGCAGCAGCATGATGTCCACCACTGCTCCAAACCTCTACTCCATCTGCACAGTCACTCCCTCTCAGAGTGAAACAAGTAGCATCAAGTCAGAGTATGCAGACCAGTGGGGTTACTACAGTGACTATGCAGCTGTGGCAGATGACCAGGTAAAATCCCCAGTGACTCATTCTGCCAGTACATCATCTGCTCTCAGCGATTACAGCATCAGCCACTTCAGTGATGGCTCAAGGGCTTCTGTGCCACAAGTGCCCAGTGGACTGGCCAAACCAAAGAGCACTTCTCCAGAGAAATCCCACCGAGTCACATCGCCATCAAGTGGGTACTCCAGCCAGTCCAATACACCCACTGCGCTTACTCCAGTGCCTGTAATTTTAAAATCTGCATCATCAGGAAATGGAAAATCCAAGCTGAAGCCTAAAGTGCCTGAAAGGAAATCCTCTCTTCTGTCTTCGCTCTCCATGTCTTCCTCCTCCACTTCTCTTTCTTCAAATACATCTACTGAAGGGAGCGTGAGTGTGAAGAAACTGGACTCCACCCTGAGCTCTGCTCCGGATTCTGGTGCTCCCCCTCTGCCACCTCTTCTTCCAACACCTCCTCCACATTGCCCTGAAGTTTCTCCTCCCCCTCCTCCTCCTCCAGCAGAAGTCATGGATCTGTCACCACTGCCAGCCTCTCCCACGTTCCCCCCTCCTCCACCAGAAGCTGATGCAAATTCTTCCTTTGCCCAGACTGTCCCATGGTTTCCACAAGAAGCCTCCATCAGTTCATTCTCTTCCCCTTGTCCTCCTGCTTCCACTTTCCCTTTAGCTGTCCCGCCACCAGCACCACCTCTTGATCCCAAACTAACAAAAGGTGCAACAATATGCCCGCAGTATTCTTTTAAGAAACGTAACCAGGAAGAGTCTTGCTACAGTCCAGTGAAACAGCCACTCAACAAGCAAGATCCATCAAGACCTGTGATGCCCTTAGTAACTACCAAAGCATTGCAAATGGTGCAGCTGAGGTCTGTGAAAAAAGCGACCGAAGGTGAACCATCACCTGAATCTGCTTCTGAAACTGCCTCTCAGGAAAAGGGCGCTGTAAGCTCATCATCTCAGTCTTCCCTAAAGCCATCTCTCTCACTAAGACTCAGCAGCAGCTTAGGTGAAGAGGAAATGAAAACTCAAGGCACTTCATTTAAAAACTCAGTTCAAACACTGGCTCGGGGTTCTCCTATCGTTCTGTCCGATAATATACCTACACTTGACAGGGATCAAAAGCCTACGAGTGCCATGGGTCTAAACAAGTGTTTTGAAGCTGATGCACTGGGGACAACTGGTGAAGACACACCTGAGCCTTCAGTGCAGAGTGAAGACCTCCATTCTGGCATGTCTCTTCAGGGGTCACCAGCATCTCCCGACAAGACTCAGGTCATATTGCCAAGCAAGAAACCACCTCCTATTTCAAAGAAACCCAAACTGTTCCTTGTTGTACCACCTCCACAGTTAGATCTTACAGTGGAGAAAAAAGCTGAAGTGAGTGATACTGTCAGAAGCACATCAAGCCCAACTAAGAGAGACGCTGTGCTTGCACACTGCAAGGAGGCGAGAAATTGTCTTACAGATGGACTCGGTTCTAGCGAGATGGACTCTGGCAGCCTGGTTCCTGAGGGAGGAGCTGCTGGATTCACCTTCTCAGAGACAGTGGGAGCTAATGCCTTTGTGGTGCAGCCTGCTGCATCACCAGTTCAAGAAGAACCCAGGCAGGAGGAGCAGTCTGCTTTTGAAGAAGGAAGCAGTTCAGGCAGCAGCCAAGACAGCGGCAGTAACACTGACGGGCACCTATCTCAAGAGAACGAAACTGGTGAGTCTCTTTCCTTTGCCTTTTTTTCAGATGCAGCAGTATTTTAAAGAAGCTGGGGAGTGAGAATAGCAATCCTAGCATTAAGGTAGGCTTCTGTAGAGAAAATAACCCCTTGCAATAATTACAACTATAAGCCTAAAGAAAGTTGCAGGAACCCAATTAATGCTTCATGAGATTTCTTAAAATTCCTTTCCGACTTCTCATTATTGCAGACATGGAAAGAAAATGATGCTTTATCTAATTGTGCTGAGATTTCATGCTATGAAAATGTGGTTAGCTTTGTTAATTTTGATTTTGTGTTAGTGGAAGCCATACGCATTTTCTTTCACTGTTGTTCTCTGTCTATGTGTGTAAGCAAGCACAGGCATTTTGTGCACTGCAGTTTCCTCAGCAAGTGTTGTTTTGAAATCACAGCAATGACAGCAGTGTACTCACTTGATCAGAAGCAGTGCGAGCAGGTTTCAGGACTGTATGCCTGTTGGGTTCCCACGATGGACTGACAGTATTGTTCATTTTCTCTGCATAGTGGAGGTGTTTGAATCTGATACAGTGCATAGTTCATTCCTGCCAAGCAATAGTTATGGGGAAGAGGCAGATGGAGCGGCAACACCAGCGAGACCGAGGACTACTGAAGATCTTTTTGCAGCCATTCACAGGTACTGTAGAAATTGCTCTTCCCAGAGTCAGGTCCTGTAGTTCTGTCAGAAATCAATTTAACGTTTACTAAAACACACAATTACAACAGTCATTGCTGTAACAGAAAGCACACATTTATCAGCTTTCTAGTAAGGCAATATATGAAAAAGATAAAGAATTTGTGTTTTATTGTTCTACAAATGTATTTTAATCAATTCTGACCTAAAAGCTATCAGATTAAATCAATGTAGATTATATTGTAAATATCCTGCCCCTTAAAATATCAGTTACATCTAGTATTTATTGTACTGTTCTCAATCTGCCATATTAACTCTACTGTTGCTTTTTCTGTGTATCTTTTTGTTTTCATTCTTGTTCTTCTCCATCTCTTTTTACTCTCTTCGCTGCTTATATGGTGCAGTTTGGGACAGAGGCTCAACGCTAATGCTTCATGGCAAGCGTGGCTGAAACTGGCAAGTAACACAACATGTCAGTCATATGGCAAAACATATGGCAAACGCTGGATTATAGTTTGCCATAATCCAGCCTGAGGTCGGGTGTCTTGTGTCAAACTGGTTCATGAATGAAATGTGCAATACTGGCTCTGTTATCAAGGACATTATTCATTTCCCTTAAAAACAAAATCACTTTCAATAGGCAACTAGATTTTGGTGCTGTTCACCTGAGGTTCTAAACAAAAAAAAAAAAAAAAAAAAAAAAGATTAAAAAAGAGGTTTAAAACCACAAAATGAAACGTGTGCACCATTTAAACAGTACACACGGAAGACCATTACCATTCTGAACTACTGAGCTTGCTTTTAGTCTAGAATCGATGTAGTGATAGTGCCATCTTGTGGCTTTGTCTTTAACTTCAAAAGATACAGGGGCCACTTCTTTATCTGGTCATAGAGAACACCTGGCAGCATCTGTATAGGTTTATTTAGGTTTAGTCAGTTTGTGAAGCTATGCATGAGCTCTGCATCAGGAGTACTGAGGGATGGGGAAAGCCTGTTGTGAGAACATGGCTGGGAGACTGCATCACTTGGGATGCAAATGCTATTCTTTTCATCTTTGAAACTATTCTGTTTCGGATGTTACAACAATTCCGTACATATGATACTGCCTTTTTACAACTCACGGTTACTCCTCAAGACTTGGTTTGTGGGAGCTGTTCTAAAAATGGTCTGTTGCATTTGTGTTGCATGGCATTTACCAGGACTGCGACAAATCTGTTTTTAGAATGAAGTATTCTGGCCAGTAGCCCTTCTCCATTCTGTATGCAGATAGGGAGTGGATCTCTGTGTGTATGCACATACATGTAATTTGTGAGTTTATGGGGAAATGGACAATGGAACCGGATGTGACATAGTTAAAACTGCTTCACACATTTGTTATTAAGACCTTGCTTTTGCTGGCTTTAGACTTGAGCTACTATCTTCCTTGGTTGTTAATTAATTAAAAATGGCTTGTACCCCCCCACAGACACACAGTTTGTAAAAGGTGTTATTTTGGGGATTGATACTCGTGAACATGTGCTTTGGAGTGAGACGAGAAATTTAGTGGCATGTGTGTTAAGGACAGGAAGAACAATCTAAGTTTAAGTCACAGTTTTCTTTGAATATGTACCCTATCTCAGTCTGAAAAGCCACCAAAACCAAACTTGGTTCTTAATTTTAAGTTTTTGACATAATTCATACATGCTGACAAAAGCATGAAGTACTCTGCACTGCATTCACAGTCTAGCAGTTCAGCATCAGACCAGGATAACAGTCTTGCCCTAAAGATCTTTGCAACTGAATTTTGCTTTCTGTATATTTGGAATTTCATTTGGGTTTTAGCAGCAGTACAACCCCAGCATTGCAGTGTTTAAAGATACCCATAGGCAGCCAAAACCCTAATGAAGGGAAAGTCTTTTCCCTGTAACTAATGCACGCACATGTTCGCATAGATGCACAGAGCATCCAAGCACCAAATCCACTTGCTGCCTATGGTACTGACACACAGTTAAATCCAGACAAGCTTGTTACATTTGTCACTACTAAAGGCATAATTTTATCCCTGTGCTGTCTTCTGGTGTCCATTCATCCTCAGGCTGACTGGATGGTGGTATTTAATTCTTCTTCCAGAAAGGCAGGTGGAGGCAGCAGCAGCTGAAAATAACAGCTGTTACAGCTGCCTGTGCGGGCATCATAAGTCATCTGTGCATAAACTTTACCACTACAGAGACAGCATCACTCCAAAGTCTTGGCAGAGTTTAGGGCAATGTCTGTTGCTGTCACCTACTCAGCTGACAGACCTTTAAGAAAGTAGAGCTAAAGAACACATTAAGTAGAAACCTGTTTTACAAGGGGAATGATCTGTATTGAACACATGGTTGATCAAAATTCATACCAAATTACAGCATGCTAATCTTGTAACAAGTCTCCTGACTTGTTTTAAACTTTGGCCAAAATAGCATATGTGAAATTAGCCTTTATACGATGTTTTTGAATTAATTCTTGCTTAGCCTGCAAAAAAGCAAAGCAGCTTTGCTGCAGATAGCAGGCATGTAAAACATTTCTTCAAGATTTCTAATAATGGGAAAATGGGCAATAGAAGTCCAGTTTCCACTTATTCCCACCTCCATAACTGCTTGTTAATTTTGTTTTTTTATCCCTGCACTTTACTTGAAATTAATAAACACTCCATCCTTTCATTTGGAAAGATAACTTTCATGTCAGGAAGTTGGTCTTGCCTTCATTTAGAGTTGCAATGACAGAGCACCAACAGAATTGTGAATTTTGTCTGTGCATCTTAATAGAAGCTGGAAGACTCAATTTTCACTATTCAGTTAATATTTAGGTCGAGAAGGAGACTTTTGTTTTTAAATTATTTAATCCAGAGTAGTCACCTGTGGCTCCCTTTACTCCATCTTAACTTCAGCAGCAGTGCACTCCAGTATCCTTTTCTAAAAGCAAGTGCACTACACTGCACTTCTAATTCTCCAAAGAGCATCAAATGAAATAGTAGACCAAAAGAAAGCAAAAAACCCCAAACATACTGTAGATGACATATTTTTAATCAGGTCCCCAAACTAACAGACAAATGGCACTGTGTATAATCTTTATAATGCATTAATCTTAGCAGTTGAACACTGACTCCAGAAAACCTGATTCACTAAACTTGCTGAAGGGTTTTGGACATCGTATTGCCAGTTTTAGTAGTTTCATTGTTCCAGATTTGCAGAAGAAGAACAATAAAATTTAGCTTATACCTGTAATACCTGCATTAATGCCTATACAGTTTTGGTGGTGTTCTTACTCATGCTTTAGATTTAGATTACTTCTCCCTTATCCCTCTCTCTGCTTTAGCTTAATTCATTGTCATCCCTTTAAGATGAGTTAAATTCGGAGAGGTAAAAAGTTTAATTTTTTGTTTGGTCCTCTTTTTTTGCTGTTTTTCTCACTCAGATCCAAAAGGAAAGTCCTTGGCCGTAAAGATTCAGAAGACGACCGTACCCGCAACCATTCTCCTTCGCCCCCCGTAACTCCCACTGGTGCTTCCCCAACCTTAACTACCCTTAAACAAGCTGGATCTATCCAGAGGAGCGTTCGCAAGAGCAGCACCAGCAACGACAACTTCAAAGCCCTGCTGCTGAAGAAAGGGAGCCGCTGTGACACCAGCTCCCGCATGTCCGCGGCAGAGATGTTGAAGAACACAGACCCGCGGTTCCACCGGACAAAGACGGATGCGTCCCCAGACGTTTCTGACAGCCCTGCCAGCTGCTCACCCAGCAAGAGCAAACGGGCCCAGGAGGAGTGGGCCAAGAGTGAGGGCCTGATGCCAAGGAGCATGTCCTTCTCTGGCACTAGGTACGGCCGGTCCCGGACACCCCCCTCTGCTGCCAGCAGCAAGTACAATGTCCGCAACCGCATCCAGAGCAGCCCCATGACCGTCATTAGTGAAGGAGATGGGGAGGTGGTGGAACAGTCAGAGGGCAGGGTCCAAAGGACTTTGGAAGAGCAGCAAGAGAGACAGCTTGATATGTTTAACAGTGATGAAATGGACGTGAATGACTTTCCGTATGCTGAGGAGGCAGGCTGCAAGGAGACATTGGATCCAACCCATCTGGACTTACTGACTCAACCAGGTGCTTCAAGGAAGTATCTAAGCCCTTCAGCTGAATGAAAGTTTTAAGACAGTAGTGACAAAAGGCATTGGATATTAGTCTAGAAAATGTCAGAGGACTAGATTCCAGAAGAAAGCCCAGACCAGGACAAGTTTACTTTGCTGAGCATTTAATCCATGAACTGCATGTGTGTGTTTAAATGCTAAAGCAATGATAGTTCTGCATGGTTGGGTTGGGGTGGGGAGGACTTGGGTTGAATGAGTGGTCTGTGGCTTAAAGAAGGTTAACAGTTGAATTTTGTTTTTTCGTGTAAAGCCTTAGAAGTCCTCTTGGGGCGGGGGGGGGAGTTTTCACAGAGCCTGTAGGGGTGTGAAGTTTTTCTTTTTCTTGACTGCAATTGCGCAAGCAACATTTAGGAATAAGCCTGAGAAAGAGGAATGGGAGGGCTCCTGTGCTACAAGATGGATGTTTGCTTCAAAAGCATTGTAGTGGTGCAGCGTAGTGCATTTGTTAAGCAGGGAGAGGCACAATGAGGCTCATTCACCTATGAGCAGGGAGTAGGGTTGGTGCTGCGGTGTTACATGGCTTATTACTGGGATATATCCCCAGTGTTTAGTGGAGTGTGTCCTGCTAAAGCAGTTTGTGCACCAAGTTATGAATTGGTCCAGGGTACCTCTATTTTTGGTTTTTCCTGAGGGAAAATGAAATACATAGTTAACATGGAAAAGGGAGCTGAATTTTGTAACACCCCACTAGCTGCTATGCAGCCACACACACATATGCTTGGAGAAACACTCATTTCCAAGCGAATTGCTTCCTTGACTGGAGTATTCCCTTAGAGAACTGGAACAACTGGATGTGTGGGGAGGATGCGAGCAGACAGCAGAAAGGTGGGAGAGGAATTAAGCAGTGTACTGCTAGAGTGTGGAAGGGTGATGTTTCTGAATTAGAAAGGAAAATTTGACTTTGAGAACTTGCACTACAGAGCTGCAGGTGGAGCCTGTCTTTCAGAATTGAAATGGGAGCTGTGTTTTGCCAGAAGTCTGTCTTCCACTGGGCAAAACGGGAAGATTATTACTTTTCATCACTTGAAATACAGATACTTGCTAACTTTTGGTTACCAAAGAATAAGTTACAGTTACTTTCCTCTTTGATTTGCCTGCAGTATTTCTCTTCTTTTTAACCTGAATAATTTAGTGAGGTTCAGTTTTATTGTATATTTTACAGATAATAAAAACACGTAACGGTTTTCCAATTGCAAAGAAGACCATTAATTAAAACTGAAATATTGGCTGGAGTTTTTGGTTCTCAGTAGCAATGAAGCTTTTAATTTTTAAGGAGAATTTTGCATCATTTGATGGTGTGCGCAGTTTTTGTATTGTTTGTAAATACTGAAAGTTGTTAAAATATCTTTTGATCTCCCTACCGTAGAATTTACACATTTTTAGATTGCTTTTAAGAAGAAAAAGCACTCTTTGTAGATTATTTATTTTAGAGAAATACGCTTGTAATCTCTTTCTTCAGTCCTTCTACTTGTTAGTAATGTAAATTTCAGGGGCCTTTGTTTAACTCTTCCCTTCCCAAGAGGGGAATAGTGATGAAAATGCTGTGACTTTGCTTCAATAAAGAAAAAGGCTGCCAGTTGCCATATTGTCTTTTGAGTTGATTAAAATCTCCTTCAAAAGATGTGTCCCACAGCATATGGCAACCCACCGAATGCCAGAAACCACGCATCCAGCTACTAATCTCCGGTTTTCATCGCAAAATGTACTAATTCACTTCACAGACAACTAAAGCCTGCTTACCCATCCATCCTATTTGGCATCTCAATGCTGAGACTAAAAAAATTGAAATAATCCTAAGCTTTTGATAATATCATTTGTGAGAGTTTCTACTACTTCTCTCTTACTTGCAACCTGTCCCCAAAAACTAAAATTCTTGGAGAACCAGATTATAAGCAGTGTGTGAAAAGTGAAATGGAAAAGGTGAATCCAGCTGTACTCACTGGAACATGTGTGGGATTAAGTGGTGCACAGCAAGCTTTCTACTGTGTTTGAATGCTAAATATATTTTAAAACCATTGGATTTTCTTTTAATTACATGCAAACCTAATTGGATAAAGTAGATTGTTTCAGGTATTATTAATATTGATCTGAACTACATACTGTTTCAAAGAGATAGTGCAAAATGTCCTGCAGCTGCTAAATGTCTCATGAGTGTTGCTTTGGTGTTTCTTCCAGAGCTGATCACATGGAACTTAGAGCACAGTGTCCTTTTCACAGCAGGTACTGCCCCTTTTAGAGCTGTGTGTAACAGCTGACTAGTCCTTATGCCACCATCCCAGAAGGAAAATGCTCAGGCTTTGTTTTAGTGTTTACAAATGGGGAAATCATCTAAGTGAAAAATGGCAGCATTGGAGAAAATTACAGTGTCTGCAGCTCGTGCAGGACTTGGCAGCATTTTGCATGAAATGCCCGTAGGAGGGAGGGAGCCTGGCCAGCTTGTTTCCCTCATGCTGGCCAGCTGATGCTTCTGGGTATTGCTATAGGTGATAGGGGGAAACTCTTTGGGAAGTCCCAGCTCACATGCACACCATCTTGTCAAGGCAGGTAGGTGACACTTAATACGAATGTTACATGACTGGATTTCTCCACTGGCAACAGGTAGCCTTGATGCTCATCTAAAACCTGCATCTGCTGTTAGGTGAGTTTGGGTTGAGGCTCAGGTTTTGGCTGAAGGCAGTGCTTGTGTAGCCCTACTGATAATGCTACATGACTACATTGTACACAGTATAAGGTACAGTGAAATACATTAAATGTGCTGAAATATGTTTAATAGTGCTTGTAATGATACTTATTCAGGCAACTGAGGAAACTTTCTTAAGGAGATACCACTGTGTCATCTCCCCACTGCCATCATGCTCTGTAGCAGCACACAGAATTGGTCAGTAGCTCAGTTTCCTCAGCAATACACTCCTTGACCCAAGTTTCTGCTACAAAACCTTAAGAGCACGACAGCTTTAGGCTGTGTTTTCTGTACTGGCAACAACTTTGGTGTGTATGTAATTATGCTAAGGAAAACATTACTAATTTTCTGTCATGCATCCAACTTCAAAGCTGCTTTCTTCCATTGTAAGTTTCCTTCATAGGGACGTTTTGCAGTTGTGGCTTTATAGGTCAACAAGTATAGATGAAGTTTAGCAAACCTCTGCTAAAGACATCCAGAGCAGTAGAAGAGGATGAAAAATACACTGACCATGCTAAGGAGAAAAAGGAGACTTGTCATCCTGATGTTTAATGAATCTTACTGTCACTTAGAGGGCTTATTCAGCGTTTACAGTTGGTTGCCTCTGAACCAAAATTCATTACTGAAGCTAGATGTGAGATTAATTTCTGGTTTTCCTTTTATTGGGAATGATTTTCAGCATCAGTCTTTTCCTAAATTCTGCTCTGTATTAACTCATTCTTTGCTTCCTTTGTTGATGTTCAAAGTTCTTTCTTACTGCTGTCAGATGCAGGCAGCCCCAGTCTCCCTTAAAATTAGAGCCCCTCGTTATTAATACATGCATGAGGCTCTGTGGCATTTACAAGCCTTCACTGTTTATATACTGGAGAGAGGAGAATTTATTAACTTAAATGAAAGATAGTTATGCAAGGAGCAATAGCTTGGTGAGAGGAGGTTTGGAAGGTTACTGGAAATCAGTTAAAAGAATTGGGAAAAGAGATTTGATGAAGGCAGGGTTTTAAAGAACCAGGATTAGATGCTGGTTCATTCATAAGGCTTGGCCTGAAAGAAGGCACAGAATAATGGCAGAAAGGATGAAGCAGGAAGATTGCTGAGAAGAAAAGTACAGTGAATGCACAGAACAACAGTAATTTATGAGGCGGGCAGGATACGCAGATTCTTGAAGACAAGTTTCATTAAGTACAGAAGAGAGAAAAAGGCAAAGGAACAACAGGTCAGTCACAACAAGGGGTAAGAAAAAATAGTCAATTTTTTTTTTTTTTTACAATTCAAAGGTTATAGAAGGCCAAAGTCAGTCAAACAGGGGAAAAATGTTTTAGAAAAGGAAAAAGAACAAATCCGTGTGAGCTTACAGAAGCAGTAATGGGCTGAAGTGAGGAATGCTTTAGGACAGCCTAGGCAACATGAGGCAGGTGACTACAGGCTTGAGCACAACTCTGGGAAGGGTTCTACACATAAAAGCTGTGCCTGGAGTCTGGAAAGAACGTAGGATCAGGAAGATTAAAGCTCAGGTTCATCCTGCCTAACTTCTATCAAGAGCCCTGTATCTAGGGATTTCCATGGACTTGCTCCAGCTCTCCACAGACACCTGTGCTCTGGTATTTGCTACGCCTTCAGTTGTTTCTGGGAGAGAAGAGAGGCCACTTGTGCATGCAGCACGGGCATACATGGATTCATAATATTACAAGCAAATACATCTTGTCATGTATTGTTTGGCTCCCACAAAGTTCTGGAAAAGCCATTTATAGTGGCTTTCGCTGCTCCAACAAAACTGTTACTATAGGACTTTCAAGTTCTTCAAAATGCTGCATCGTTTGCTTCTGTAAGAGAAGATGAAAAGGACAAACTTTGACAAAAAAAACCAGTGTTAAATAACTGACAGTGGCAATGAGGAATAATTTTATCTATTTTATTTAAAATAAGCACTCACAAAAGCCACAAAGCTACAAATTACATTGGCTATATAATGTTCAAAGTACATTATCTTAGCTCTGAGTTCCCCCCATATATTTTATTTTCTGATGAACTTTCAGAAGTTCATTTCTTTCCCAGATAAGACAAGAAAGCCTTCTGAAATCAGGTAATTTTCTTGGTTCTAAAGAGGTCTTACCAACTTTAAATCAGTGCAGCATTAAAATCTTGCCAGGTATTCAGTACTGGATCATGACTCTGGCTACACTGGTGTGAATTAATAAATACTGAGCAGAGTAAAAGAGAGAAATGTCATTAAAGATGTAAAGATGTGCTATATCATCTGTTGTTTTGAAAGACTGGGTAAAAGCCTTGATAGTGCTTCCCCAGCAAAACTGAGCATGTTTTATGTTGCAAATTTACCTCTTCTGCAGTCAGGTTCTTTCACATAATGCACAACCAACACTTAAGGGCTCATCAGTTCTTCTGCCAACAATGCAAATGCAAAATGTCATTGATTTCTAGTTTGAAATTGTCTGTTAATAGTGAATCCAAATGTGAGAGTATATGCATGTCGGGGGGTATATATAGAAGAGAGAAAAGTCAATCCCAGTGTACTCGAATTGCTTCTGTCTGTAGCATACTGCTCTATTTGTGCACCAGACTGCAGTATAAACCAGAAATTGTAGGTACAGCATGAACAAAAAAAGTAAACATCTGTTAGGACATGTACTTTGCAGAAGTTCCTGCATATTCCCTCTCTCGTGAAAAAAAAAACAATAAAAATGTAAGGTCTGTGTTAAGATGGTAAAAACTAATTGGGTTGGGGGTGAAGATATAAATTACAAAAACAATTAGATAAAATCTGGCAACAAACAAGAAGTACTGGAAATAGAATGTCCCACCTGCATCTGAAGAAGAATGGTTCTACAGTGGCAGCATTTAAGAATTACTTAACTCACAAGTTGTTCTTGTACATCTCAGTAGTAAACAAATGTCTTCTTTAAAAGTGAGTCAAATATCCACTGTTAGGTCCTGTAGGCAGGAATTTGTGTCCATTTTTCTGCAGCCCAGTGTGAAAAGAGTATTAGAAAAATAGCTAGTAATTTCATCTGGAAAACGCAAACTGCTTTCTAGGCCAGTTTAAAACCAGTGGAAGAGCACTACAGTGACAAGAGCATTCAGTGCCCAAGGCAGCATCACCAGTGGAGAAGCTGCCTTAGCAGAGTCTGAAAGATGGTCACATCCTTCTCTCCTTCATGAGAATGTTGTAATGCGGTACTTCAGAAACGGTGGTTGTTGTAAATTATTGTATCAAGTGGGAGCTGCAGTGTGGTCAAAAGGATTAAAAAAAAGGAAAGGCCAGATTTCTACAGCTGGTACAACAGTCACCAACTAGGGAGTGATAATGATTTTAATATATTTACCTTTTTATAGAGTCCTAACACAAAGCACATTGCAGAAAGGAGATCTTAAAGACAACAAGAATGTGTGCACCAGGAAGCATATGGCCAGGAGCAGAGGTCATGCAGTAGTACACAAGTGAAAGTGTGGCTTTGGGGTAGCTTATATCCACTTGCAGGCTGTGGGCGTACAGTACCAAACTACTGGCAATCCCAGATGGAACTGGCATATTCCCATACACAGCACACTTTATCCATTATCCAGGCCGTCATTCAGGATCAGTCAGAAGGATTTTGTCCCTGTTTCTGTCATTGGCCTCATTAATGGTAGTGAGAAAATCACTTGAGAAAATCCTGGACAGAAAGTTCTCTGTGATGTGTTATACAAGTGAAAAGGTGTACCTCAGTGTAATATTCAAGAGGTTTTAGCCCTTTATTTATTCCAACACAGAACATTGACAAGACTGGTTTTCTCCATTTACTGATATAGCTTTTTGCTAAAATTTGTCAGACATGGAAATGGTGGTGTGGGGGGACATGGAAAAAAAACAAACAAAAAAAAACAGCTGATAGGTTATTTCTCTGTGTTTAAAAATACACAGCACCACTTTGTTTCTAGACTGTTAAGCGCAACCCTAAGCAAGTGAGCTTGTGTAAAACTAAAGCCTTTTCTGAAGTGCAGGTCTGGAGCCCAGGACTGACTATGCAATAAATTGGTCATCTAATTCATGGCATGAGTTTCTTGTGTGACGTGACAACCTCTGTAGATCCAGGTTGGATTTTGGGAACAAAGAATCTCAAAAATCACTTTCTGTGCCACAGACATGCTCTGTCTGAAATCATCACCATTGTCTGGGAAACTGTAGTGACCTCTTAAACATGAAACTGTTAGTCCGTGTTAGGAGTTACCTAAAATACTTGCTGAGAAAAGAGGGAAGAAAGTATCTTGACAATAAACTGAAAATGTCTTCCTCAAAAGTCAATCTGGTTTTTACTCTTGTTTGTCAGACTTCTCCTTTTTTGGATAAGCCACACTTCATGTCATCTAGTAATTTATGTAGGCTGCCTTAGCAGTATTCTTTCAAGGGTATTTCCTCATCCTGCTTCAGACATCTTGCTAGCATCAAGATTCCTTTGTGATACTGGTGTATCTTCTGAAAGGCCTGCTAAAAGCAATAAATATGAAGCAGTCTAATCCTAATTGTCCTTATGCCCTGGTCTGTAGACTGTGGGCTCCTGAAGTTCATCTGTCTGGGAAAATGCCATCAGTGGAAGCAACTCCTGCTCTGGTGCCAGCCCACATAAATGCCTGACAGCACAGGAGCCTCCAGCCTTGCTGGCTCTTCAGGTACTGCATGCAGCTGAAACCTTCTGGTTTCCTAGACTGTGGATTCAGAGGAGTGCTTCCTGCAGCTTCATTTCTCTCACCTCTTCTAACATAATCTGCCAATCCTTCGACTCCACTACCTTTCCCCCTGCTAGTATGTCTGCTTTCCTAGTCACAATCCCAGATGCCTTCTTTCCATTTTGCTCCAGCAGAATTCCAGAGACTGACCCTGACCTCCATGCTCTTGCTCATCACCCTGTTTCCTACCCAGCTCTCACAAATTAGAAGCTCAGTTCTGTGTCCTCAGCCACCCCACCTTACACCCCTGAAAGGACTGCAACCAGCTATGGATAGTGGTGACACCACCTAGCAATGACGGTATGGATGGGCACTCCCAACATGCCCTTATATGCATAGTGGGAGATGTCTTTGCTGTCAGCACCCAACATCAATTTGTGCCCATAGTGTCGGACCCTCTCCTATAGCCTGTTAGTCTACATCTTCCAAGACTCTCCTGGAACAGTCTGTTCACTTGCAAATATTTGGGTTTCCCAAATATTTGTGAGAAGAGATGGCCCTGGGACAAAAGGAAGCATGTATTAAATACCTTTTCAGTGAGACAACTGGTAAGATAAATGGCCAAATACCTCAATTTGCATTTTTCAAGAACTTGATGCCCTGAGAAATGCTACCTGGAAAAGAATGCCTGTTTAGGCATCAAACAAGGACCTAACTGGGAATACTGAAAACAACAGACAAGATCTGTGTTTTTTCTTCTAGTCTTCAATTGCACTTTGCACCAGCCTGTAAGTTGAGAAGATACTGGAACCTGGAATTCAGTTTGTTTCCTTCATGTCTGCAAAGAACCCAAGCTTTTTTCCTCTCCTCCCTGGCTCCTGTAGGCACAATGTTTTTATTGTGATATATGAAAAATCAATGTGGGATAATAATGGAAGGCTGGCGAGGAGGATTATAAACATGCTCAAGTGACTTGCAGCTGGGGTGTAGAAAAACACATACATCACAGTAATTGTTTAGCCTTGTGTGTTTGACAAATAGAACATCTGTGTTTAGATAACACAGGCCTGCCATAGACTTAGAGGCACCCTATCAGACATGCCTGAGATTCCTGCCCTGCTAAGGGAAAGATCAAAGCACAGTGGTAAACTGAGCCTGATACACAGGCAGAAGCAGCAAGTCTGATGATCCTCTAGCATGGACTGAGCTCCGTGGTGCCTACTTCCCTGCCTGGGTGCTGCTTTGGGGATCCCCTGGTTGGTGAGGTAATGAAGATAAACTTACTCTTTGCATTTCATCCATGTGTTTCTGGCTGTTCTGCATCCTGCCTGTGCTGACTCCCGCAGCCAAGTAGGGAAAACGTGTGATTATAAAAAGTAATACGTAATCTGATGTGATACAATCTACATAAATTGTGGCCTTTGTAAGGAAAAAAAGAAAAACTGGGGGAGGTTTGCATAAGAATCACCCCAGTGAATGCCTATGGTAAGTGGGTAATAACTTTTGCTCTCTTACAGGCTGAGACCAAGCTTTGGCTCTAGGTAGTACATGGTTTATTTGGTAAAAATGAAACCTCAGCTCCCGAATGCAGGAAAGTAGGTACTAGTTTACTAAATTTATTATTCCGGAAATTCCCTTTGAACTATAGGGACACAAACCATTTGGCAGCACCACACAAATTAATCCACACCTGTCAGACACACTCGTTTCTGTTCATTCTTCAGGGGAACTGGAGATACTCAGTTCTATCAAATTAATTCTATCATTCTGGTGCATTAACGGACTGCAAAAGTGGACACAGAGTGGATGTGCACCAGGCTCACTGCGGCACCATCTGTATTTTCATCCCTTTAGAAGACCAGGTAAGTAAAAACTGCTCAGTGGCACACAGAAACTCATAGTTCAGCTAAAGAGCATGGAGTTCAAGCAAACATCTATCTTAGTGGCTTGTTCAAAGGCTGCATTTGCTCCTTTAATTGTGTACAGGGGGCAATGATACCACAAATAAAACTAACAAAACTTCATTATTCTGCCAGAGTTCTGTGGGCAACAAAATACAAACACCTGTTTTTCTGTTCCTTCTTGTGTATTCTCTGCTGTGTTGCACAGTGCACATTGCACTAACATGCTCACTGTAGTTATGGAGTCTTTCTTCTATGTGGATTTTCTTGGTGTCTTAAAAGAGATGAATACTACAGTTTTTCCCTTAGTGAAGGGAAATGAGGTCACCATCATGGTCACTTTTCCTTGAAGCTTTAGTTTCCATGAAACTGAAACTTTATAATTTTGGAATTATTTACTTTCATGCAGATTTCACAAAGAGGCCATAACAGAGCAGAAAAGCCAGTGGGAGAACACTGTCACCCCATGCAATATAACTGTATCACTTTAGTTTTCTGAAGAAACCTTGCTACCTGGCCCACTCTTTCTCCTCAGCCTATGTGGTATGCTCATAGCACTCTGACCAAATGGAGTATGTCTGAAGGATCACTACTGGTCTTGAACATTGTTTGTTTTGTAGCAAGCCTTTCAGAAGTGGAGGGCAGCTCTTCATGGGCCAAGCACTCAGACCTGAGAAGAGTGTCCCTGTCCCTAGAAGATACTTATTCCTCCCAGTCTTCTCCTCTCTGAGGACTGGAAAAAGTTACATTTACTCACAGACGGGCATAGGAAAAGACCGCAGCTGCCTGTGGGATTAGAAAGGCTCAGCTAGGTGGTAGCAGCTAAGTAATTCGCAAGGAAGTCAAGAGCAGCACTAGCATCTAATTGAAACTAGCCAAGAAAAACAGATTTTGGCTGCATAATGATTGCTTAAGGGTTCCTTTAAATCCTGGGAACTCCTTGATTGCTCTGCAAAAACCAGGCCACAGGTGAAATGTTATTACACCTTAGTTTGGGAGTGTAGCTTTGAAAAGTTCGCTGAAGATAGCGGTTACATCTGAAGACATCTGTTAATGCTGAACCTTGCTTTCCTGTGGCTTGTCAGGCAAGGTCTGTTGCAGGTATTTTTAAATGTTGAGTTACATTACAATGTTTGTTGCTGTTTTACTGACTGTGACCCAGAATGGAAGTAGTTTCTTCTGTTGGAAGGATCTTTGCTTTTATAATGCTGTGTCAGAGGAAAACCTGTTGTACAGAGAGCCACATCAAAGCTGAAGAAAGACCTTGTATGTATGGGAAAGAGCCATGGAAATCTTCTCAGTATGGTTGTATTCAAGAAATTTTAATGTAGGTCAAATATTCAAGTTGCTTTAAGTAGTACAGGAATTGTTCTCTTGATGTTTGTTCTTCAGTACAAATTGCATTTAATCTGAAGTTACAACTTCCCAAGTAGTGCAAGCAGTGGAACCAGAGTATGCATACATAGACCTTCAAGAGGAAGAAAATGGAAAGCAGATTTAGGAGGAGCTGTGTTAAATGCTTTTTCTGGTGATCAAGGTGTGGCTTTAAAGCCTTCTCCATTCTTGTCCTTAAACTGACTGCTGAAAGCACTTCTCCTAACCCATTAAGCTTCTGTGCCCTTGATTCAACAGCTAGATTAAGGGTGCCCTGACTGTGAGATGTATGGAGGCTCTGGATTTAAACTGGACAGCAGTAGGCTTTTTCTTTGTTAATTACCAGACCCTCTGCAAGACAAACTCCCTGCCCTCTCTTCAGCCAGGTCTGTGAATCTGCTTCAGGACTGCTGCACTTTTGTGTTTAGTGAATTCAGGTAATGAAAATCACTGCCGACTGACCCTTGTGGCTGCACAGCAAGTTTTCAGGATCCAGCAGGAGCTTGGTGACATCTAGGAAACTGTCGCGTGTCCAAGCTCTCCCTTTGATGTTGGCAAGAGCATTCCTGCTTCTCCTACATACACATCACCTGCTTTTTGCTGCCTGTAAGGCCCTGTACCTCCTCATTCCATCACCTTGTTAGGGTACCTGCTGGCCATGGATGCCCCTAAGGAAGGGGTGTGGGTTGGGGACATGGGAGCCAACGCTGTACCGGGCTTGGAGGGCTGTGTGGAGAGTTTAGTGAGGAAAACTGAGACAAAACTTCAGCGTTAGCCTACTAAGCAAAGTATCTGGTATTAAGTATTTACAGCTGTACTGATTTACCAGACACTTAATGTTCAATATGGCACTACTCAACCGTGGGGTTTTTGGATGGAGCTGCTGCTTGGACCTGCGGGACACCCCTGCTGCTCCTGAGTGACTCCAGCACTTTGCTCTCGTTTCCAGGAACTCGAAACACACAGGAAAACATCTCCTGCCCGCCTTAATTAGCAGCCATGTTTAAAGGTGGACAAAAGCCCTTGTACTGTTAGAGGCAGCTGAGCGCGTAATGTCTGAGGTGCCAGTCATTATTTACCACCGGCAGTTGTGGAAAGGGACTTTCTCTGCAACTGCCGCCAACCTGCAGTGAGGCTACCGGAGCTGACAAAGTGGACTGAAAAAGCTTAACTGGGGCGATGACCGTGTTCGCACCTACTTCAGCCACCTTGAAACCACCTTCCCTACCCTCTCCCTTCCCTCCTGCCTTTTATGGGCCGGCTCCAGCCGGTCTGGCTGCCATTGGCTGCTTGGTGAGAGAGGGCGGAGCCAGCCTCTGCGGCGGGGCGGGGCTGGGCGGTGGCGCAGGCGGGTCCTTCCTCCCGCCCGGAGCCTGGGAGCCCGTCGGTTCCACTCGGCACCCGCCTCCCCGAGCTGGCCTCGTCAGGCGCGTCTCCTCTCGCCCTCCCCCTGTGCACTGCGCTCTCAAATAAACCTCCCGCTCATCGGTTAACGCGTGTTTAAACTCGGGGTGGGCAGCACTTTTTGGCGCAGGGTTGGCTTGTAAGGGGTGCTGTCCGGTATAGAGAGAAGGTATACTGTGCCAAAATTTGCGGTTCAAAACGGCGTTAACTGGGAAAATACCAGTTGTAGTGGTACATATAGTTGGGTACTATTACAGCAATTGGTAAAAACTACTAAATGAAGGCGTACAGCTTTGAAAAGGGCTCGTACGGCCCTGGGGGCAAAAGAATGGGGGAAGGGGAGTTACTGTAATTCCCTAGGGTTAGCCAGCAGCGAAATCCAGCCTCTCCTTCAGAGCAGCTCACGGGTGTGCTGATGTCCGATGTCCCCAAACACGATGAGTCTGCGACAAAGCGGAATTTAATCTCGGTATGTAGTGTTAAACATGATGCCAGATACCTGTCTGTGGGAGGGAATGCCTTTCCATGCTCTCCTTTCCTGGGAAGCAGGTTGTCATTGTAATGAAAATCTCTTTTCAGCTTTTCAAAAATCAGTCTGATCACCCTAAACCCAAGCCATCCTGGAAACAGTCTTGTAACAAAGCTGGAAAGTTGTATTTAGTGGAAACTAATGCACTTGGTGTAAATACTGTAAATACTCAGTCCCAGGTAACACTGAAAATCTGTTGATAGGTAAAAATTGTCTCTGGCAATTGTGTCGTTAGCTGGCTGGGGTGGGGGTGCTTGGACAGGGCCCACGTAGCTGCCAAAATCAGAGAATCACAGAATGGTTGGTTTTGAGAAGGGCCTTCGAGATCATCCAGTTCCAACCCCCTGCCACAGGCAGGGACACCTTCCACTAGACCAAGTTGTTTAAGGCCCCGTCCAACCTGGCATTGAACACTGCCAGGGATGGGGCAGCAACAGCTTCTCTAGGCAATCTGTGCCAGTGTTGGAACTCATAGTGAAGAATATTTGCATTACTTTGGTGATGTTGGCTAAAGAGAGCTAGCTGTGCATGTGGAGCTCTTGGATACAGTATTCAGGCATACTTCGTACTTACAGCATACCTTGTCTCTTATCTCCAAAATCTCTATTAGATGTTATATTTAAAATAAGGGCTGCATAAGCTAGGCAAAGAATAATAGATTAGAAAAATAAGCTAAGTTACAGGATGACCTGCAAAGCATAAAATGCAATATCAAACAGCAGTTCTTTCCTTGTGCTCTAGTTCATATCGAGTCATAAATTTAGGAAAAAAAAAAAATATACTTGTGCCTGATTTAGAGTATACACAACCCCTGGCACACAGGTCTAGAGCATAAAATCATAGAATAGTCAGGGTTGGAAAGGACCTTAAGATCATCTAGTTCCAACCCCCCTGCCATGGGCAGGGACACCTCACACTAAAATGATGGTACCAGTGTGTTAACTTGCTACTTTTGTAATAAAAACATGGCAGGATTTGAGAGTTATCTGAGAAATACTGTGTGAGAGACAGTCATTCGCTATATTTGTGGAGACAATAGCAGTTCTTGACTAGTTACGGAAGTATATCAGTCTTGGTCACAAGAAATATTGGTCAAAAGTTATCTGAATTGTAACTAAGGTAACTGGAGAGCAGTTTAGAATGATGAGCCCAGGGTTGGGTTTCAGGTGCTACTCTGGTTAAGGGTAAAAAAGAAATTGTGCTGACAACAGTGTAACTCATTCCAGAACAAAGATCTTTTTAAGGCAAAATACATTCAAATTGATGTGACAAAGGCAGAATTTTCAAGCATATCTGTACGATTCTGCTGAAATTAGTGGAATATACAGACACCAAAGGCAAAAGTGATTTACCTTTGAACCTGAAACCTTTGTACCTTGATGATTAGGTAGTGTATGTTGTTTGGGTCTCGTATTTTTGCAGCTTTCCTTGTAGGTGGCAGAAACTCCATGTACCAAATATTACGATGGTAAAAAAAAAAAAAAAGGCAAGGAAACAGTAAAATAACACTACTTCTAAATGCCTCCGCGAATACCAGGAACTCGTCCCAGACATGGCTGAGAAAGAAAAAAGGGTGACTGAATTTGGATTTGTCCAAAACACCTGCTCTTACAGTTTGGAGACAAAAAGGGAATGTTAGAAAAGGGAATGGTCTCAGAAGTGTAGTTCAAGAAAATAATCCATTTCTGAATCACATAAAGCAGATCTTTTTGCTCCTAGTTTAAGTGAACTGTGTGAGTGGAATCATCAGGTTTGACCTGCACTGCTCTTGGCTGCTGTGGTGACGTGATTTGTGCCATTGTTGGCAATAATATGAGATTGAACTACTTGCAGCTCGAAAGTTGTCTGGTTTTCTTCTGCTGTACAGTGATGAATTCTTCTTCCATTATCTTGGGAGTTTTGTTTGTTGGTTGGTTTGGATTGGATTTTGTTTTGTTTTTAAAGGGATGTGGTACATTCACAAAGCAGGACTGGCTGATACTGACACCTCATGACAGTTGCTGGAATCACAGCGTGTAACTCAGGACAGCCGCTTCAATTAGGGATTACACCAAGACTGCCGCACAGCAGTATGTAGTAGTTGTTATGTTGGCAGGTCGCAGACAAATGTAGTATCATGGAATAGCTGACACCTGCAAGGAAGAAGCTGTCATAGCTTTTGAGGCTGTCAGGATCTGTAGTAACCACCTTCTGTAACAAGAGCATTTATCAACATGAAAATGTTATCCTGTAAGAAAGAATTAAAAATAACATACACCATTGCCTAAAAGTATGCATGTGCAAGCCCTCCTGAAACTGAACCACTGGCACCAATGCGCTTGAATGAGATTTACTTTGACCTAGTGATGAAGGAGAAGGGGGTATAATGCTGGTTTGAAATACAGACCAGATTTTTGTGTGTGTGCATTTGATTTTATTTCCCCCCAACTCCTTCTCACGCTGCACCAAATACGTCACAGGGTATATTGTTGTAGACTTGTAAATTGGAAAAGAAGTCAAGGCAGTAGCCTGGAATATTAGGACCTTGCAGACCCGGGCAAGTAGCTCGGAGCGACAGTGTGAGTGTACTCTTGTGTGCTCTAGAGTCTTCCTCACCCAGAATGATCAGGTCTTCTCTAGCTCTCCTTGTTGTTCAGCTGTGATAAGACAGCCTTTATCCACAGCACACGTTTGAACCTTTGGGGACAATTGCTGGAAATTTTGTAGAGGTTACATACATATCTGCTTTCCTGAGATCTGTTGTGATCATTCCAGAGCATTGCAGAATGATGTGATGTTAACACACGCAGATGGTGTGAATTGGAAATAGTCAGAATTGCCAGAAATTCAACTAAAAATAAACATGAAAAAGAAAAAGCCAAACTGGAACAGGTATATGCTAAAACCCCTTTGCGTGACTGGTGAATCTATAGCATAATTCATGTTTCCTTGTAGCTGAGGGATTGCAGAGGGACAGATTTCCACTTGTCCTTACGTTTAATTCTTGTGTGACACCCTTTTTTAACTAGAATACCCATGTTACCAGTCTGGGACTGATTTGGTGCTACACTGTGTGTATATGCTTGCAACAAGTGGAAAGTAGAAAAGCATAGTAGACTGAGGTGAAGAGGCTCGTTCCCTATTACTCCAGGTTTCTTCTTTCATTAGTTCACTGGTTTGGCGCTTTGCTTGGAATCTTCTTGCAAATTTTAAAGGCCATATAGCAGTTCCATGTTTGTGCCTTGAGGGGCTGCATGCTTCAGCTAAGGTGCTTCTGTAGGAAGTTTATTTGGCACTGTTGGACTGCAGCGTGCTCTCTTCGTAAGGAGGCACTGGTTCTGGAGAGAGCTCACTGTGAGCCTCGTCCATGGAAGTCTTCATGGTGGCCTCCTCATAGGATGGAGGCAAGCACACAGTGAGGAATGTGGCATCAGGGAGCAGAGTGGAGTAGTGGAAGCTCTGTTCATTGTTCCAGGGCAGCACGGAAAGGAAATTGGACACATCATGCTCAGGCAGGGACTCAGGGAGGTCGATGCTGAAGATCTGTCCCTGTGGAGTGGGGTGCTGGCAACGGCGGTACAGGAAGAGCAGCAGGAATGCCAGGAAGAGCATCATGGTGGCAGGCAATATGATGCACAGAAATGGTTCTATGTCATCTTTGGTTGAGCTTGACTGTTGACTGCTCTGTAATCAAAGCAAATAGGTAGTGTGTGGGATTCCTGGAGACCTCTTAATCAGAGAGAAAATAAAAGATATATTCTCCATCTCCCCTGCAGATGTAGCAGTTGCTTTTCCAAATGACTTTCTGACTGCCTTAGGGATATTCAAGCAATATGTTTTGCAGATTTATAGATTGCTAGATTCTATGTACTGGTCCATAAAACAAATGACAGCTATGACAAAACAAATGGAGAAGTTGTGAAGAGTGGTGGGTTTCCAGGAAACCTTGTCTCCAGTGGGGAAAAAGCCCAACAACCTGGATTTGTATGTATTTTGGTATGAGGTTTTATTACTCCTGGATTATACCAGGACCTGTCCTTTTTGTGGAAGGTTGGTCAAGCTTTTAAAGCTAGGGAGAATAGCCAGTTGCAAAGGAATAGGGCTGGTGATCCACCTCCTAGTGTTTGTTTGCATTTAGAAAACTGTGCTGTTTAAAGAACAAATACTACCACAGCTACTCCTTTCATCAGGACCCACTACAATACCTATTGTTTGGGCTATTCTAACTTTGGAGGCCAGCTCCAGGTACAACACAGTTTGTCAGAACAGCCTGGACTTTGGCTCTTCCTTGAGTTTGTTCTGCCAGCTATGCCAGAATAGTTTTAAAACCGTAGAAAAATAACTTCTGTTTTTATGACTGCTGTGACAGCTTTGTGTCCTGCAAAATGTAGCCACAAAATGTCTCTCCCACAGCTTTTGAATTGTGCCGTACTGTTAACAGGAATAATATGCTATTTTTTAAAAAATAACATTTGTGCTCTATTGTTGTATTAGCTTCACTTTAAAAATTCAATATAGATAATTTCCAGTCTGACTCTATCTAGCTCTAGCTTATAATAACTGGTTCTCATTTAGAGACTAGTCGAGAGAGTGGGAAAAACCCAAACCCTAAAATTCTGTGTATTATCAACTCATTCCCTTTAAGTACTTGAAGACTGTAATCAGATGGCTTTTTCACATTTTTATGGTGAGACTGAACAGGTCAATGGATCAGATTTCCTTTATTTTGAACAAAGGCAGCTTTGCAAGTGAGGAGAACTCCAGTGGTTCTTTCCTCAAAGCATCTGGAAGCGGGGATGCAAATGGGCTGTTGGCAGTAATGGCTCTGTGAAAAGGGCGGGGAACTCCAACGTCCCCTTCTTGATCTATGAAAACTTTCTCTGCTTATTCTTCCAAGAATCATGGTCATTCCTTTAGCTACAAAATCACATTGTAACCTACGTTCAACTGATTATCTATCAGGCATTTGTTACCTCCTTGCTTTGTTGTCATATCATGAAATTTGTAGTATGTGGTCATGCCTAAGAAAAATGTAGTAAATAGGAATAGGTTTTGACTTCTAACAAATAGTGCAGTGAAGATATCTGCTTTTTTTTTTTTTCCCTGAGGTATTGTGTGTCTAAAGCCAAACCCATTAAGGTAAGTTTAAAGTACATTGAAACTTTAGTGGGTTGGCTATTAAGCTGTTTTCCCTAGCTGTCTTTTACCACAAAAATGCACACTAAAGAACTATTTCATATTTACTGATCATTTCTTATTAAAGAGTTTCTGGCAGTACAAGCTGTTGTCTTACCTGATCATTAAATGAGCTGCAGGAAACAGCAGAGTTGGAAGAAAATGTTCAGCTATTATTCTAATTCAGATGTTAAATCCTTCTTTTAAAAATTAGGGTATTTTTGGTTTTTAAAGTTTGTTAGCACTTTTTTAGTGTGTCTTTTGAGGTGCATAAGGCACTTCACAGGAAAATGAGAAAATGCATTCACTATTGTGTTTGAGCACTACATATATTGAGGCTCATGGAAGCTGTTATGTTACCAGTACTGTTATAGTAAATATCTGGAATCAACTAAAGAAAGTAAAATCCTCTCCTGTTTAACATCTGGAAGTTTTCAAAGTGAGCATATGAAGTGACTAAGGGAATTATTTGGTGGTGTTCTCTTGACTGGTTTAGTTTTGATGCTGCTGCTACCCTGGAGGTCAGTGTGCTCTGCCTGTGTCATCACAGGCATTATTGTCAGGTTTATAACTGATGAAAATAAGGCTACAGGTCCCAGCATGAAATAAGTTGTAGACACAGAAGTACAGGGACCCTTTATAAAGAAAAAGGCAGACAAAGGCATGAGGGTAAAAGGGGTTATGGTTCTTAAAACTCTTCTTTTTATTCCCCCCAGAACTGATTTTAGTAGGATGGTTTGGCCATTGCAAACATGTATTTATTCACTTTCTTTCATTTATACCTTTGTAGGGACTGAAGCAGAGGGTCAGTTTTCCCAAACTGAGCACGCACTAGAAGTAGTAAAGCCTTTCATTAGTAGTCTGTCTGCCTGTATTTTTATAACAACATGCTGAGCATGTGCAGTTGCCATCTTACAGATTACATGAATCGTATCAGTTTAGATGAGCTTTTTAACTTGTGCCTGTTGGTAAAGGAATGGAATGCAGAGTGCAGCCGAGTTGTGTGGTATTTCCATGATGAGTAATGGAATGGGTTTAAAATTGAACTCTCTGTCTAGACAAAAGGAGCCTCCTACCTGGATTGGAAGTGAATGACCTAATAAGGCCAAGCATAAGTTTAAAGAGAGCTTTTGTGTAAGGGTAATAAAATTAAAGTTTATTTTGCTGACATTCCCACTGAAGTGATTGTTTGATTGGTGCTAAGATTATGTTAATGATTTCATAGGCTACTTAGAACTTTATTACACTTATTTTTATTAATATAGCCCATATTTATACTAATATCTTTTGAAGCTGAATCAGGAAACCAATACTTCTGAAATGTTTTTAGTGGATTTGGAACAAAGTCTGCTTTGAAGTCATTAGGCTATGGTCTGTGAATAGGTGCTTGCTTCTTAAAGCTGCTTCATTATTGCTTGTAAAAAGAAAAACCTAATAAATCTGGCAAATAGAAAAACATTTTGCTGTGTTTTTGGATATATTAATAATGACATACAATTTTAAAGTGAGCCTAGATTTATACAGAATTCTTAGATACTTGTTAGAATGCAACTCTGCTGTTTGT
Organism: Pezoporus wallicus; assembly: GCF_028554395.1. Classification (NCBI taxonomy): domain Eukaryota; kingdom Metazoa; phylum Chordata; class Aves; order Psittaciformes; family Psittacidae; genus Pezoporus; species Pezoporus wallicus. The sequence continues at coordinate 6,723,730 of NW_026635157.1, forward strand.
TTCTCACTGTCAGACAAAACCAGTCCAAAGGTGTGAAGACCTTGCTATTGCTATTCTAACGCTGGCAGTGTTACTGGTGAAGTACACGTGTTTAAAATTGTAGAGGCATTTAAAAACTATTTTTTTCTCCTGTTATGACCCACAGACACATACTCCTACCCTTTTTTATTTTACAACTGGACACTTGATATCCCAGCTATGTAGTGTGGCCAGTTCATTAGCTAATGCTACTTGACTCAGGTATTTACTGGGGTTATATGTGCACCTTAAATTATGATTTCTGATCAGAGAAACCCTTTCACTGTGTCCCAGCCAAAGCCAGAAAGGCAGACTGTGTTTTTATCTCTGAGGGCTACTTCCCTCCCCCTGTTTGCCTGCATGTGATCCTCTCTCACAGAAGTAATCAGTGCACAGCTTAGTGAACAAGAGTTCATTGCTGACTGCTACTGACTTAACATCTGCAGAAAGGCTTCATGGGACCAGATCCAAAGCATAAACATGCATTTAAAAGAAAGGAAATGAAGGAATAGGAGAATGCATTATGCTTAAAAGAAATAATTAAACTTCTTTACCTGCTGCCCCAGCAAGATTTTTCCATCTACCGTTCTTCTTTCCCCACAAATATGTTTAAAGCAGCTTAGCAGCAATAAGTAAATGCTCTATGTAATTAAGCAGTTCTGCTTTGATACATATCAATATCCCCATATTTACTCTATGCTATGCACTGAGACATTACGCAGACATACACACACATGCAAAGTCAAAGGACATGCTACAGAGACAAGCAGGGGGTACTGACCTGAAGCTCTGTTTCCAGAAGTGGTCCACCTGGTTCGCTGTTTAGCCAGTCATAGTTTCCCCTGTCAGCATGTCCAAATTTCGTCCAGCTGCTGCCCAAGAGCCACCTCATGCTTTCATTAACCTGGTCTCCTGTCTTCGTGCCTCCACCTTGCTTCACTGCTTGCAACTGCGTCTCCGCCTCCCAGCCTTGATCGAGCTGGGCTGCTCTCAGCTAATGATCCTTCTTAAATGATATCCCATTTATAGTGGAAAAGAAAAAAAGAAGTTAGACACCCCCCCCCCCCCATCATCGGGAAGCCAAGCAAATAGAGCCTCTCTCCACTTCCAACTCAATCTCTCTGGATTTGCTTCAGTGGCCTACATTACCAGCAAAGCTGGCATCAGGTATCCGAGAGCTGGGGCTGATAGTGTTCTGATTGGAGAGTTCCTGCATTAGGATTATTAAAAGGGGAATTTGCATGTGAATCTGAGTCCACACAGTCATGACTCTGCTCAGATAAATAATGCTCTATATTTAGGTACCTAATAAACACTTTTCCCAACAAAATAAAATAAGTAAACCCCACACCACTATGTCGATAGCAGAGACTCTCCCTCAGTTACACAGTGCAAAGAGGAACCATGGTCCAGACAGGTTTTTTCTCCCTATTGCTGGAAATACAGTAAATAGTGAGAACGGTTTCTGCGTAGAGAGGTAAGGACGTAAGGCTAAATGCTGTGCTGAATTATTTAGCAGTGTTAGCATGTAGATGTTAATGATAAATCTGGAGAGAGAGCTCTGCCAGGAAAGCTTTGGTCACTGAGAGTCTAGGTTTGCTTTCAGTGTTTCCAGCGAGAAGCATGTGTGCTGTTTTATCAGAAAACTTCATTAATGTCTGGTAACCTCTGAAGGGAGGAGTATTTAAGTTGAAAGTTGAATCAAGGTTTAGCATTTGCTGAAAAGGTGGTGGTGCGTTTTTCTGCCTTGCTGTGAGCAGAGGGAGAGGCTAGTGATAATGTCCCATTTGACTGTGGTGAATCTTGCATGGTTTCTCAAGGCTAACCTGTTGAAGCAAAAGTTGTGTTCAGGACTGATGACACAAAACTGGGGTCTGAATTGTAACGTCTTATTTCTTCCTTGGATTTCCTTTCCATAACTCCTGGGCGCATGGCTCCCAGAGAACTGCAGGCTTGATTGACCAGGCAGAACTTTTGCAGCTCCAACAGTGGCAGTCTGATATGCAGGAGCTTGATGTTTCTGATGAGGGGAGTCTGGAAGAGCATCTTCCAGGGCTGGCTGTGACCCCTGTTACTGCAGTGTGCAGGAAGGACCTACCCTGCAGGTGAACCTGGGCTGTGGGAAAGAGAGGGGATGGTTCGATCGATCCATCCCATTTTGTAACTGGAGTTGCCAGATAAGCTGTGGGCAGGGAGAATTAACATCAAATGTAGGGTAACTCTTGGTGCTCAAGCAGCTGCATTGTTCGTCAGAAACTGGGCCCTGCTCTTGTTTCTGCTGGGGGAGGTCCTGCATGAAGCTAGAAAGGTCACCTCAGTAAAACCTTTGTGTGCTTGTGAGAAGACTCCTCCTTTCTTCAGTGCCTCACTTGTCATCTTGGAAAGCACTTTCAGAGGTGGTGAGTGCTTACGGCTTCAACCAGAGACCGGAGGAGTTATGCTGTGAATTACAATGTCCCCTGAGACTCCTGGTCCTAAATATGGCTTAACAGGTTGTACCAAGACAATGAAATACTTCTGACTTGATGCCCCAACAGCCTGTATAGAAGCAGGAATGAGGACCATCCTTCCCAAACTGGTGTTAAGAAAATAAATTCCTTAGGGAGTCTTGTGACTATGTAGCTTAAATCTGTCATCTCATGTGTAAGCAGGAAGTATTCATACATTATCTTAATTAGGGTCTTAATACAGCCCCTAAGATTATTAATGCTACTTTTAAAAGCCTGTTGTAAATTTCCTTTGGGATTGTGTCATGAATAATGAGAAGTAAAAAAATTATGTCATCTTACAGTATAAACACTGTTTTTGGCATCCTTGGATTCTAGTTAGATGAATTGCATCCAGAAAATAAGGTGTGTACTTTTAAGACTCACTGACCTGATTTACCAAGTGCTGCTTTGAATTCATGACCTCTGGAAAATGTTTAACAATAATTTGATTTTGTAGAGCTGAGGCCAAATGGGAATTTGGGGAAATGTGGTAGCCTTTGTCATGCAGGTAATTGGAATATAAAATAGTGATTCTCTCTCTGACTTTTTATATAATTAGTGGACCCAGCAGGAAAACTAGTGAAGGTAATGGCGATACTGACTTTCTGGTGCCAGCGGTTGGACATCCATTTGACATACTGCCTTTATAGGGAAGATCTGTTCTTGTGCAGAACTGAAACAGTACCACTTGAGACTGCATTAGTGATGGCAAATCTGTTGCAGATTTGTAGCAACCCTGTGAGGCACACGTAATGCTTATTTCTCCTTCTCACGAAGAGCTCATAAATACCACCCATAGCTTGTGCACGCTGGAGTGTGGAAACTGGGGTGAGGAGGAACATCCTTGTTTCCAAGACCCATGGTCAGATGTCAGGCTTGCAGCTTTGAAGAGCCAGGGAAGTTGACCTTTGGAGGTCTTCAGACCTTGACATGGACAAAACTTTTCCTCCTCCCTCCACTGGTTTTGTTCTTTGAAATAGTTTAACAGTTGCCCTATCAAATGATATGGAGAAAATAGCTGGCATGGAATGGTACCACCAAATCGATTAAATTTTGGTAAAGGTTTGTAAAACAATGGCCACAATATGGTTTTAATTGAGGCAGTGTTGCTAATATCGCCTCCAGTGTTACAGGAGGGGAGCAAGGAGAGACTTCTGAGGAAGCTGTTGCAGAAAATAGGCAATTCTACTGTCCTCAGTATGAAGCTCAAACTGCCATAAATAATTAATCTGCCTGATTTGCTGGGATGTTTGAGGCTAGCACTGTAAGTCTAGGCGGTATTGCCACTAATGTTTGTAGGGAACAGTATTTCCACAGTACCCTAGTTGCCTTTCACATTTCTTGCTGCTTTCTTTGCCCAGTTTCTTTTGCTGCTTTCCACAGGTGGTGGAGAACTTTCCCTGCTTCGAGTGCGCTGCTGTGAGGGAGGGTGCGAGGGCTAACCTGAACAGTGCAAAACTAGGAATTACAGTGGGTGAGGTGTTACCACTGTAAATGGTAGTGTGTGGTCAGGTGTAGATTCATCTGATGAAACGGAGGGAGATGCTGACTTCTGCCTATAACCAGCTGCCTGTAATGTTCTGTGTCCTTCAGCTGGAGTAGTGCTGGCTCCTGTCCATTCCTATTCACTTGGGTAATTGAGCAGTTCAGTGATTTGCTCTTCTTTGGTAAATTTTTCATGATATCGAGATTCTGGCTTTGCTTTTTTGTTAAGCACCGATACATTTCTTTTTCAAAATCAAAGCACCTTCTGAAGAGCAATCTCTTCCCCCTTTCAAACTAAAACCACTGTCACTTCAAAGGGTTGCCACAAGTTGGCAAGGGCCCTGCTGCAAACCAGCATTTTGAGGAGCAACATTTGTGGACAAGCTCTGCATACTCACAGACTGTAGAAATGGAGAGAGAAGATCTGTTTACAAAATGTGTGCATGCTGATGGTACGTACCTTGGCATAGGAGCAGCGGTGGCCAGGGGAGCAGGAGCAGGTACTGCAAAACCTTTGAAGAATGACAGTGCCAGACCTCGCGTCACTGCCAGAGCAGGATTGCCTCCAGCAGAATTTCCCTTAAAGTTTTGTGAGTGTAACCATGCTTGAAAAGTGCAGTTGATGATGTGATTTTTGTTTTGCCTCTAATGACAGCGTTTCAATCTATTCAGCAATTCTTTGTTCAAAAATGTGTAATTTTCTGCTGGAATATTGTGAATCCCTGTATCAGGTCCCTTGAGACTGTATTTAAATACCATGGTCTCTTTGTTAGTACTTGTTGCTAACACAGTAAATTTTAAGCAAAAGCATGATTATGTCTTCGTAGCTTGATTTGCTTCGTATCATTTGGTGCCAAAAACCTCCTGGCTCTGGATACTAAAACAATTAGTTTTTCTGCTGCCGTTGCTTAGAACCAGTGTGGCTGAGAGAGCACTGTTTGAGAAAGAATAGCTCTTCTGCCCTCTAAAACTTACTCACTTCTTCACCAGATTGGAAAAAACCAAAAATATTTATTAGTCCTTTGTCATCGCTTTCAGGCCAGGTGCAGCTCCAGAGCAGAAGAACTATAGGCATTATGTACTCTCTTACAGGTTAATATCTCTAATTACTGATTTAGAGAAGCTCTTCTCTCTTTCCTGTCATTAACAATGAATCTCCAAGTCTCTATCTGGCATTGTTAAAATACTTGAAACATTTGAAAGCATGAGGAAATACAGCTTTTGAAATCCATTCTGGCCCCAAAACTTATTTAGCAATAATAGTAAGAATGAGAGAGTCTGAAAATTATCTGTATAAACTAAACCAACTGATGCAGTACATAAGCTTTAGTGGGTTGCAGTTGCCTGTATATGTGTGAGGATAACCAGTGTGACAAACTGAACAAACACACAGCAATGAGGGGACCTTCAGGCTCTGTGAAAGGAGGGTTAAAAAGTTAAACTGCCAGTTCCTTGAGTGGTCTCTTCAACAGCTGAAGGAGAAACCATAAAGAGAAGGCTGCAGTTTTGGAGGGTGAGCTCAGGGTTACCCAGCTCTCACTGACTAGCCTCTAGCTTCTCCTTAACCCCAGCTCATCACTGGTTAGGTGGCTTCCCTGAAGCTGTAGACTGTGTCCATAGGAGAACTGGGGCTGTAAACTGGGAGATGCTTGTTCAGTGTTGCGCTCAGTGCTCACAGAAAGGCCAAGGGAGACATTTGGCCTTTGTCCCTTCAGGACAAGGGAGAAAATTATTCTTGTCTGTGGAGTTCTGAATCCACATAAAACTCACTGAATTGAAGTGTGCATTATTTAACAGAGCATCAGCCGAGAGGCTTTTGGCAATTTTGTGCTGTTTTAATTTAAGTGAACTGGAGCATTTCTTTGCTTGAAATAACACACGTTTTGTGTACTGTTGCGAGTCAGAGTTCAAGTTCGGAAGCTGAACCTCCTGTTGTGAATCTAAAGATTTCTAACTTAGGGAGAAGATGCACAGCCTCCTGCAACCTGCAAAGTTTGCTGTGTAAATGAAATGCATGAAGAAAATCTTTCACATAAAAAAGGCCCCAAATCTGCAGACTTGGCAAGATCTTTATTTTCTCAAGTGCACATGTTCAACTTGTCAGCAAAATGGCAGTCAAGCCTAGATTCGAGGATATGACCCTTGTTGTGTGAGGACAGGTTAGCTAGCCTTAACTGCACAAGGCTTTATCAGCAGAGCTGATGGCATCCATCGACTGCAAAGCTGCCTGAAGGGGCAGAGAAAGGAGAAACTTCTCCCCACCAGTCAGGTAGGAAGAGAAGGGAGTCCCAGGCAGGTGTCCACCTCCTTGAGGTGTCCTCTGGGTGCAGTAGGTGCCCAGAACTCTCTGCTGAGCATGACTGCATTGCTTTCATTGGGAACTTCTCAAAGTCCACTTTAGTTGCTTTTGCTTATGATACTCAGTGTTGATTGCATCACACAATGTGGTGCATGTGCTGTGTGCTGATTAGGTGCTAAGCTTTGTGCATATGTGGTTTTGGGTAATGTCTGTTGACTAAATGAAGAGCCATTACCTTAGTAGGTGCTGAAGTTAAGTTACCTACTAAAAACTGAGAGGGGAATGGTGAAGAGTTCTTACTATAGAGCTATAGACTGGAAATTAAAATGTCAGGAGGCAGAGGGGGGAAAAGGGATGAGTTAAACAGGAAAGGCAGACATTTTCCTATGTAACTTATAAAAATATTTCAGAATCAACCAGAGCACGTAAGGATAAGAGCTCTTGGGACAGTGGGGTATCTGGTGTGGGGCAATGAGGCCTGCATGGATGAGCAGTTGTAACAGTGGCAGGTTGTAAGAGGAGCACTAGGCCTGACTGGTTACAGTCATTTGTGTTTTGGTGCTGCTTGTCAGTTTTTGTTCTTTAAACTTTTTTTGGCTCCAAACATTGGTTTTTGCCATGTGCAGAATTATGCCTCCTTGAAAGGGGTTGTCTGACTTGTCCACCCAGCCTGGCATGGTTTGATGGTTCAGGCTCTAAAAGGCACTCAAAATGATACAGTTTGGCACCTGTTTTTCTTTAGTAGTCACTGCAGATGTGTGCTTTTGTCTATGATAGGTAGCACAGTTTACCCTATACCCTGCCCTGCCACCCATGATGGACACTCAGTGGTAGTCATTCCTCCTGTTCCCCTGAAATGCTAAAGGAGACTTGACTGAAAACTTGTAAAAAATTATTAGTGAGCTAGATGCAAACCTTCACTTGATTCTGTTTTCTTTGTCTTTTGTTTTATTATTTCACGGTTGGCTTTGCAGTCTAATAATCTTTGTTCTCATGGGCTTGGGCCACAAGAGCCTGCATCGAGATATTCAATTATTTAGCGTCCTTTTAAAAGAAGAGGTACTGTATGCAAGAGAGATGTAAGATCTGCTCTGACAACCATCCCTGCAGCTGGGTCTTTAAAAGAATGTTTTTGTCAGGGCGCTGGCTCTTGTGGTGCCACCACTGTAATTCTACCCAGAAACCAGTTCCTGTGTTTTCTCAAGGGAAGATGAATTGCTTTTGCAGGTGAGCATTTTGAACCCAACCAAGAACTTTGTCACCTTCCTCAAGTGAGCTACGGCAATACATTTTGAAAGCTGTTTCTCACTTTCTCATTATGTTTGACATCCTTGTTTCCCAAGCTTGAAGATTTGTCTGTTTCTGACCTTCTGGGCATGCTTACTTACAGGGATAGATTTCAATACTGAATCTTAACGGGTTTTATTTTGATCTGTTCCTCTCCCCGTAATCTCTGGCACAAAGGAGAACCTGATTTGAAGTACAAAGCAGTCTGCCAGGAATGTAATGTAACTTTCAAAACCATAGTAAATAATTTACAAATGTCACACAGGAAAGCATTCTAAATTGATTAAATCTAAAATAATTTTGTTTGACCGTGGTAGGGAGTGAGGATGATGAGAGACCTCTTCAGAAGTGGTCACAGTCACCACAGCAAACAAGAATAATTCAGCTTGGGTGTATTTGCTCAGAGGTATTGTCTCTACTTTATGGATACAGATTTCACAGTAAGTACGATGTAGGTAAAGGTACAGTTCTCTTGTAAAAACAAAGCAAAAAACCAAACCAGATGTGCTACCATGGATTTCTATCAGGAGTCTGTGAATTGGACTCTCAGCCTGATTAATGTGTTGGGGTTTGGGTTTATTTTTTTTCAGGGTAAGACTAGGACCTAAGTGACTTGTGCTTAAATCTGAATTGTTTTGTTTTATTTTGGATTCTGCTAGGGTTTGAGACCTGGGTGCTGAGTGCACTGTTCTAGGACACTGTGTCGGGCATTTGGATAAAGAGTTCAACTCGTGTTTGTTTACAGTGATATTAGACGTTAAGAGGTTTATCCTGATGCTAGCTTCCTTGCCAAAAGCTCAGAAATTGGAGATGACCCTGTGTTCCACATGGCTCAGTGAATAGAACAGAAGCCTGGTTCTACTTCTTTTTGCTACTGCTGACACAGTGCTCAGTGGGCCAAAAGAAAGGTTTCTCCATCTGTAAAACATGGATCAAGAAACATCTGTCCTGGAGAGAGCATTTTTCTAGCAGGATGTCGTGGTTTAAACCCAGCCACACAGCTCGTTCACTCACTCCCCCCCTTCCTCTCTCTTTCTTTCCTCCCCCTTCCACCCCAGCTCCTGGAGAGATGGGGAGGAGAATCGAAAGAATGTAACTCCAACAGGTTGAGATAAGAACAGTCCAGTAACTAAGGTACAACACAAATCACTGCTGTTACCACCAATGATAATAATGATAAGAGAAAATAACAAGGGAAGAGAATACGATACCACCCGCCGAAATGAGCCTGACCCAAAAGAGAGCCCATGCCCTTCCGGGTAACTCCCAGTTGCCTCCCCAGGCATGACATGCTGTGGTATGGAATACCTCTTTGGCTAGTTTGAGTCAGGTGTCCTGTCTCTGCTTCCTCCTGGCCTCGCCTCCTCCCTGGCAGAGCATGAGACTCACAAAGTCCTTGGTCAGAGTAAACATGACTTAGCAACAGCTGAAAACATCGGTGTTATCAGCTCTATTCCCATGCTGAAAGTCAAAACACAGCACTGCACCAGCTACTAAGAAGGAGAAAAAAATTGACTGCTACTGCTAAACCCAGGACATAGGATTACCACAGATAGTGTTCCATTATTACCATGTTGGTACTTTCTGAGTGTTTAGGTGCATGAATGTGCCAGTGGTCTTCTATGCAAATCTGTTGTGCATTAGCTGTTTCCTCCAAAGTGTTTCCCTTCTCTTCAGCCTTGTACCTGAAGTATCTGCTGGTGTATCTCATTTGCCTTTCTAGTGTCCCTCCTGTAAACTGTCTTTACTTTTTTCTTCTCTCCCTCTTGCCAGACTATCCCACAGGTCTACAGCTCTGGGATAAGCAAGAGGCCAGAGCATGTGGTGTAGATACTTTGGGCCCTTTTGAGCTCAAGGATGAACTTTTGACTTGCTTAGTTGTTCATCCCATCTGATGCTGGGCATGGTCTTGGCACCTTGCCAAAAAATAACAGTTAGAAAAGATGTCTGGCTTGATATCAGGAGAGCTTTTAACTTTTAGTTGACCACAGATGAATAAAGTGTAGCCAGTGGTAAACCCACACTGTGAAAAAACATCAATCTTGAAATCCTATTTGTTATAAATAAATGCGTATCATAGAGGGAGACTTGGATAACTTGACGTCCAGGCACCCATCTTTGGCACCTGTTGCAATGGCAGAGGAAGGATGAGCTCTACCAAAGCTGTTGAGAGAATGCTGGTTTTGTGTGGTTTGGTGAGTGTTCCTCCCCTGAGCCTCCTGGGGGGACTGACTTGCAGGAGGCTCTGAAGGGAGTTGAGGGTGCTGACCTTCCAGGGGCTAAAAGTCAGCCTTTCAAAACAGAACCATGCTCACTTTCTTCTGATAAATATGTTTGGTAACAACTTCTATGGGAAGTTTTCATCACTGGGCAATTAACAAAACCAAAAGCAATCTGTTAAATTTTGTCTACAAAGCAATGCATTAAATGGCCACTGGCTTTCCTGTTCTGGAACCTGGTGTATAAACTCAGTGACTTCACTGAAGGGGAAACAGTGCTTGAGGTTTAATGGTGTGGCTGTTCATTCTTTTGTGTGATCTCTTCTTCTCGCACCGGTGGCAGCAGAATCTGTGCCTATGTGACTCCACTGTTAAGTGAGAAGGCAGCTGGGAATTGGTACATGCGAAGAGTGAGTGGAATAGCAGAACTGTACTTTCTGTATTTACCCAGTTGCTGGTTTACATTAATGAATGTTCTCTAGGAGGAAATTAAAACCTTTCTAATGGATCTAAATGAGATGTGTGGAGGAACAGAAGGTAGTTTCCTGCAAGGGAATTTGATCCGACTGTTGGGATTTAACACGCTCTGTTTTGCCAGAAGTGCTGTAAGATGATTAAGGCATCACAACCTCATTTAGTTGCTTTGTAATCTGCTCTTAACCTTCATGGTGATGAGGCTGCTGTGTAACAGGCACTGAAGGCCAGACTTTGTATGGCTTCAGTGCATGGGAGCTCATGCCAGAGATCCCAGTGAGGCCAGGTGGGAATGCAGCTGTGTTTTCACTCTTGAGATTAGGTGGAATGCTTGCCTTTTGGATGCAGACATGAGTGCACAGAGATGTTCCCTAAAGGCTACTGCATGCTGCTAGGTCTTGTCACTGAAATGCTCCTGCTTTCAGGGAGCCCCATGGAAATTCCTTGACAGCGGTACTGGTCAACTCCTTCTCCTGTACCTAAACTTTGGTTGCATGTGGAAGTCTGTGTGGCTGTGAAGGTGTTTACTGCTTTCATTAAATATTTCCATTAAATTACATATTTTCCTCTAGCAGGAGTGATCACTGATCCAACTTTCAATAAAGAGAATGATTTTGGTGATAAGGGAGAACCCTTGCTGAGATTTTTAGAGGGATGAAACATGCTGCTTGCATGCACCTGTAAGCTGGGAACACTTCTTCAGTGCTAGCTAAACTGAGTGTGGTGGGGGAATGCCTACTTTAAAAACTCTACAGAACTTTGGCAGTGAACTAGTGCTCAGAGAGCCTTGTCCTGTGATGGCTGCTTGGCTCTTTGTTCCTGGATTTCATGCTGGGGATGGGGTGGTGGTGGGACAGGCACTGCCTGGATTTCGGTGGCAGTAAAGTGGTTACTTTGGTGTGTGATGGAATTTGTAGAGTTCAGTCCCTAAGGTTACCTTTTAGGACAGTTTCCAAAGTTATTTATGTGATTGAAAGTAGATGCCTTTTCTGCCATGTTTGTGTGTTTGGTTTTGTTTGCTTGTTTTTTTTTTCACTGCCTCCCTAATAAAGCCAAAAGTATTTTCCTCATTTTAATGGAGGGAGAAACGCTTCAGCTGTTCAGATGTTTCAAAGTTCTGCACAGTGTCTACTTGCACCTTCAGCTGTCTTATTATCTTCATCCCTCCCTGCCCCTGCAAGCCCAAACTGGCTAGGAGTGGCATAAGGGTTAATTTATTTTAAAGTGCTAAATTCCCCAGGTTGCCTGTGAAAACTGCAGTCCCTACTGGTACGTACCAAGTATTTTGTGCCCTTTCTTAGTTCTGCTCCTTTGCTTCATCAGTAACTGTAAAAATAACTTTCTTTAGACAAAACCAAAGCATAATTTATTTTGCATTTGCCTCTTTATTCTACAACACAAGCAACGTAAATAGTTCATATATTTTTTTTTAAATATTTCCATTTCAGAGTTCAGTCAGAATAAAATGTACACAAAATACAATTTGCAAGCCAGCTGACAGTGACTGCCTGACCACTGGACATCCAAGGACCAAACAAAGCTAGCAGCACAACAGAACGCGGTGGACACGGGATGTGGTTCTCTAAAGAAGAGCAGATGGGTAGAGGGAGGAAACATGGATGAGACTGGGGAATTGCGGCTAGGTGTGAACTCAGTAGAAGGTAAACCCAATGTAAGCACTTGCTTGACAAGGGAATTTATAGTCTCTCTTAAAAAGGATTAGTGGCTCCTCCTGAATATACAGCTAGAGATGGAGTCCTGGGAATCATGTCCTGTGGTAAAATGCTTCCTACGGCAGCCATCATCATGGAAATAAACTCTGAATTTTTAAATTTTCAAACAGGAAAGGCTTAGATCTTTGGCAAAATGGAGTGTCCACTCCCTTTGGCTTGCTTTCATCTCTGGTTGAAGGGGCCCTGGACATATGTTTGCAGTCTCAAATGATACCAAAAAGGGGGGTAGGGAGAGAAAATGGGTGGGGAGGGGAACTGAAAGAAGATGCTCGCTGCTGTTACTGCACTTTTCAATCTCTTGCTCCCATCTCCTCCAGCAAGCAGTATGCAGTGTAGGGCTGTATCACCACTGTGCTCTGCCCTTCGTGGCTGTTCTCCCTTTGGAAGAATTGATTCTGCTTTCCTCTGTAGAGCAGGGGATCAGGAGCCATAGCCTGCTTGTGGAGGTGATATTTGTCCCTTGCTTGAAGCTGTGTACCTGTGGCTCTCTGCTAGCTCAGCTCTCGTTTCATCTTCCTTTTTGTGGAAGCATGGCATTCCACTGCAGCCCAGATGAACCAGATGCAAGGACAGGAACTAGGGCTCTGGTGCTCCATGGTATTTAGATGAAATTTATCAAAACACGTAACTATTTTTTGAAAAGTGGGATGTTGGGGTAAAAGGGTTAAAATAGATCCTGTTGCCATGTTTCTTAGAAAAAAAATGACTTCCATGAACACAGTTCCCTAATTCAGTGAGGCAGTGGAGACTATGCAAGCTTCAACTTGTGAACTTGCCAAAAATAAAGAGAATTTGAGGGATATGGTCCCACAGGCAAGCTCATTATTGCATTAATCCAGGATCATACAGTGTAGCTCCACTGAGACAGCCACAGAATTAGGGCATTTCTTCTTCCCTCAGCTTTTAATTTTTAGCTGGGAGACCTCTGAGAACTCAGTGAAAAGGCTGATGCATACTTACACCATGTGTTCTTTTTGATTTTTAATTAGCCAGCACTCCATGTTTGGCCAAGGCTGTTTTTTTAATGTGATACCATACAGTTAGTGCCATGCATAAAATGTATGTTCTGTGGGGGATCAGTGGGAATGACAGAAAGAAGTGCTACAACTTCTTCCTTGCAGCTGTACAACTTCCTGAAGTCACAGGCATGTTGCTGGTGAGGGCTGCCAAGTGACCCTTAGGTTGTATCCCTATAGAAGCCCTACTGAAAATAGGGAGGTTCAGTGAAGAGGGATCTTTAGCTGCCAGAGGCTGTTACCTACATTGCATAAAATCCAATGTTTGTGCTTCTGTGCTATGGTAACTTGGTCCTTTTGTACTAAAAAGAAGAGAAACTTTATTTTTTAATTGATTGTATTGCATTATTTTTTCAAACAATTGTGGAATGATCAGAAATTGGAAAAAACTAACTGTATTTTGTGTCATATGCCATGATTAGCACTGTACACAGATCTCAGAAATTACTTTAACTACAGTAATGGGTAAGTAGCTTGCTTATGCATAACTGTAGCACAACCCTACAAAAGGACAAGGAAAGAAAGCACTTCATTCATCACTGAGTAATGGCATTTCTAGAGTGGATTGCTGAAGGTTAAAATAGCTAAAGCACATGCTCAATTTCTAAAGAAGCTTTTATGCAGATGAACTAGGAATAAATAAATTGCTTTGGCTTGCTATGGTCAGCTTCCTACATGTTGAAACTGTGCAAAAATGAAGGTTCTAGTTTTGGGGTGCTGGGATGCATGAGAGTATGTGCTAGTTCTTGTGGATTTTTCAAGCAAGAGGGTTATAGAGGACAGCAGCAGAGCTGATGACATAAGGAGCTGTACAGGAATTCCCCTTTCCTGAGAACTTGTGAACCTGTGTGTAGGGGTTGAAGAATTCAACTGGGTCTGGCGCATCAACCAGGTATGGAACTCACACTGATTCCGACAGCTTAGGCACTCTGAGTGAGGGCCTCAGCTGTCAAGAGAGGTACAAAATGCAGGCAGCACACAGACCTGGACCTCTCTACTTGCTAACCTGCTTGCCACTTGGTGTCATACTAGTGCTGCGCTGAGCTCTGCAGATGCTGAGATGCTACTATATCAAGTGCAGTTGGACATTAGGTGTGGTAACACAAGGTATTGAGAGGTGGGGGTTAGATCTTTGGCAGCTGAGGATTTGTCAGTGAGTTTTCCAATAAGGTTTAGGTTTTAAACAAAACTTGAAGCTCACATTGAAAGGCAAAGTACCTTACATGTCACAGCTGTAAACTTGGCTTGGCCTTGACATGAGCCAACTGCAGTCCAGATGACATGATTTTTTTATCTGTCATGAGGCAAAAGCCTGTGCTTGGACCTTTACAAGGAAAGTTTTGCCCAGGTCTGTGTACATCTTTCCCTAATAATTCTTTCTAGATGCTAAAATAAGTCATTTATTCTCACATGAGTGTTTATCCCTAGGAGAGTATTAAATCTGTATCTTCATGTCTTAAAGGCATGCAAGTGTGTTAACCAAGAGACAGCAGTGGTAATTCTATGGCAGCTGAACATTTAGAAAAGACTGCTGTGGGAAGTTACCAGAACAACCATTATGCATTGTCAGTGTGACACAAACATGCAGGGAGCATGATAAACATACTACAAATGTGGGTATTGCTCTGTAAATATGAAGAATGCTCAGAGTGTGAAAGTGTCTGGAGCTGTACAAATCTACACATAGACACACCAGTCATCTCATATGTGTATATAGTCACACTGCAGAATGAAGTGCAAACATATGCAATGGCATGAGACCACATCAGTTGGGATCAAACCTTGCTGCTGTTACACAGTGTCAAAGTACAGCTGGACATGATTGGGGTGGTATTGTCATTCCTAGAGTTCTTCCTTCTGTTGTACAGAAGGACTTTGTATTGCAACCACGACACAAAACCAGTGTTTCTGGATGTTAGGCCCTCTGCTGGAGTCTGGAGTGATTCCATTGGTACTGCTATCAGTTTTACTTCTCCAACATGTTTTAGAGATTTACTTTAGTACAGCAAGAATCTGCATCCATTCCATGCATGTATAATGAAAAACAGCAGAATTGGATGTTTTGCATAGTTTATTATTCTGATTTCTCTTGTTGCCTAATTAATGTACTGCTTTAAAAGCAGCTCTGTATAGATGGCCAATAAGACCTTTAACAAAATTATAACCAACTTCTTTGTCTACCTACCTGAAGATGTGTAAGAAAGACATGGCAACAGAAATCTAACCATGCCACAACCCTCCCATGTAACAAGTCTAATTGTACCTTTCCCCAAAGAAATATTAAAATTGTTCAGGGAAAATTGACAATTGTTAAAATTGCTAAATTACTCATTTGTAAAGTCAATGTTGGTGGTAAGAAAGAATTGGTTTTACAGAATTTTTATGTCCTTGAAAAAATTTAGCAAAGGAAAGTTTTGAAAGAAAAAATGGTGTGACTGACACTACAGAAAGTTAAGGGACAAATATTTCCTGCACAAGTCTAGCAAGTGATAAATGGGAATTGGGAAATGGAAGGAAAAGGCAGGAGGATAGTGTCAGACCCTTTGTAAACACATCAGCTTGGGTGATGGCTGTTCAGTGGAGCCTCTTGGCTCCCTCTATTTCTCTATGTTTAAGATGCTAAAAGGAGTTAGCTGTGCAAAATCAAGGCCTGATACAAAGAGATGCCATTTTGAAGATGAAGGGAGCAGGGACTGAAGCTGTATATTTAGTTGGTATGCACATTTTAAAAGCCTTGGGAGAATATCATGAAGTGGTCACCTAAGATTAAAATCAATGTATTTTCAACAAATTATTTCAACTTCTAATCAACAAATTATGTGGTATGGAAGTATGAGATGGAGTGTCCTGGAGGCTGTGACATAACTTGTACAGCAGGTAACCCTTTGCTGTTTCTAGTGTGAACAGCATCACACATGTATTTGATAACACAATAGTCAAGCATTCCCCTTAATAATATCAGCAAACGGTAGTAGTCCCTATAGGAGTGCTGCACAGAGGGGGATGTACCTCCAAGACTTTCTCCCCTTCAATTTACAGCACCAGACAAGAAATGGGAGAGAAACAAGAAAAATACCTTCCTTTCAGACTATTTTTTATCTCAGTTCAGCTCAATGTGGAGTGATAAGCTAAGTTTAACAAAGGTGATAATGGTCTTCCTGGTTACAGCCACCTATGTAAGCAAACATTTCCAGATAGAAGCATACACTAACTTAGCTTCAGTGTTGCTTAAACCAGAACACTTTACTCTGTTAAGTTGAATGTTGAATATTGGCACATGCTGGTATTTGCACTGTGGTGGGTCTTCTCTCCCAGGTTCATAGGACACAGAAAACCAAATTTCTTTGTTGCCCTTAAGGGGAACTAAAAACATGGAAAAATGATCAGCCGTAGGTGTAGCTGAACAGGCAGAATGAGTAGTGTTGTCGAGAGAGCAGCTTTGACAGCGTCATTTGTCTTAAAGCAGTACTCCACAAGAGCAATGAAAGGACAAATAGTCTGTGCTTGGGTCACCAGTTTTAGCCTTGGGATACTTCAACAGTCACTTATTAGCTACCCCAAATGTGACCAGATTTCAAAGGCTCCTCTCAGAGCAAAATAAATCTCCACTTACTTTCTCTAGTGAGTGAGGCATATTAGTAATTACAATTACTAGATTAATCTTTATTTGGCTTTCTTCTCTCATGCTTGTTTCAGAAGGGAAAAAGGTTACCCTAAACAACTGTCAGTTTTTCACTTGTCCCACAGCCCCACCTTTTCCCTGCCTTCTATTTATTTCTTTTTTAAAAGTTACCTAGGCTTATTGGCCTGGTTTGACATCCAGATGACAGTTGTGTTCACAGCTAATTATAAGTGTGGAAGTTCTGCTGCAGTTTATTGTGGCTCCCACTGCAGCAAATTTGAATTCAATGAAGGCTACTGAAATGTATCACCCCTTCAGGTACCAGCCTGATTTACTGGTAGTTTCTAGGGCCATTCCAGACCATGCTGGACATACTCATGCTATGCCATCTTTGCTAGTGTGAGTGAGGGGGACACAGTCTCAAGCAGACATAAGATATACATTGACAAGCTCATTGTTTCTTAATGTGCCACCAACAAATAGGCAATTAATGAACCCCGAGTACTTCTTTGCTGTATACCTTTGATGTTGTCTCCCCTTTGCAATAGAGCACATCTAGGTTTAAATGATGATATCATACACTCGTCCCACTCTTCCCAGCCATTCCCGTACTGCTTGGCGGACACGGATATCTGTCACGTGGCAGGTCAGCTGGCTGATACAGGGAAATACCACTGGCTGCAGGGCTGTGAAAGTTTGGTCTGGCAGGGCCTGAATCTGATTGAGAACTGTCAGCACCATGTTGGTCCATGCCTACAAACAAATAAATTCAATAGAAAAAAATGACTCTTTAGAAGACCTATAAGTCATTATTTGGTTTTGTATTGCAGATATCATGCTCGTCTTTCATCACCTTTAATTTCACCCCATAGTGAACAAAGTTTGATGCTTTCACGAATTTGCTGACATGGACATGCAGGCAGTGAGTTTCTGTTTAGCAATGGAGCCTGCTATTTCTGCTGTGGAATTAGCAAAACCCCTTCTTAAGTACAAAAGCATTGTGACAAGCAGCATGCCATTTTCAAAAGCCTTAAGTGGGCGAGAGCCCTTAGCAGTAAGCAATGGGTTCACTGTAGGCTGCTAGTTCTTAAGACTAAGAAGTGCAGCTTTGGCCCCAGGCACAGAAGCACTCTTGAAAGCTGTACTAGTGTATGCATGATAGCACTTCCCTGAAAACTGATTTCTTTTGGATAAAACAGAATTAGGTTTTTATCAGTGCCAGCCCCTGAACATTCAGTCCTCATCATGATGCATTCTTTAAATAATGAAGACATTATAATAACCAAAATATATAAAAAAATAGGTATCTTTTTAATTATTGCTATTATTGTTGGCATCCTACAGGCATATCCTACCTGTATCTGGGCCTCAGCGTCCCTAACAGATATATTCAGGGAGCTGACTGTGGATCCTGAGCGTGGTCTCTTCTCTTGTCTCAGGATCTCCGGACCAGCACTGAATGAATGCCTCATTTGACCTTGATCTATAAGATGTTGTGGACGCTGGAGTATGGGTGAGTCTGGCCCTCTTGAACCGAGAAGTTCTCCTTTCTTTTCCACTTTGACCTCTTTGGTGAAGGATGTCATGGCCTGTTGCTGCTTTCTTTTCTTGTATTCTGTCATGAGCTTGGAGATAGTTTTGTCAGTGGCTATGGTGTAGATCTTGTTGCCAGCACTCTCCCACCATTCTTTTTTCCTGGTTTGCTCTTTCTTCTCTGGCTTAGGACTTAGGGGTGGGGGTAGCAGCAATATTTCTCCACTCCCGCCTCGGGGTGTCAGGCTGTCTCCCAGCTGATCCCTGATTTGACTCCGATCATCTTCTGATGGTGTGTCCTTCCCAGATTGCCCTCCAGTCGATGGGGTGGAGGTTTCTGAGTGAAAGGATGGTAAAATGAAGAAAGGGTCGCCTTTGAACGCTGGAGGCTCCTCTACATTATTCTCCAGGTCCAAATGCATCTGGATATAGTTGTTGCACAGTTCCATGCAGAGCTTATGAAGCCTCTTGATAAGCCACCCCCAGTCTGCATTGCTGACAGGCTGTACACTCAGGGATGGTATTCGAGCCCTCCACTGTCTCTTCTCCTTCCCTCGTGGAGGACTGACCTGGGCAGTTTCTTCAAAAATGTCTTCGTCTTCTGAAGAACACTGCTGTGATGAGTCTGTGCTTCTCTCATCATCCTCAAAGAGGATCTTTTTCACTTGCTCTGCAGTGATGTTCTCCTGGTTTGTCAGGATTGCACAAATCAAAGCATGGAAGTAGATGTTAAAGCTCATTGCTGACTGGCGATACAAATTGGCAGCTCCACTAATACCAGAAACTTTTTTCAACAAGCACTTCAGTCCAGGTCTGGTGTCAAACTCTCTGGCTGTTCTATAAGAGTCCAGCAGTAAGTCGAAGATGACAGCCAGGTTTTGCATGGAGATGTACCTGAGAAAACCAGCCAACTTGTTTTCTGGTACTTGTATTGTCATTTTTTCCTCCAAGTTAGAAGGGCCCTTCACAAATTCCTCCAGTAAGATGTCATATAAATTCTGGAGCAGTACTTGGTGGGACAGCAAACTCACCACTATCGTCCTGAAAGGAATACTTGGTAAACCAAGCATGGGAAGGAAAAAAAGGAATTAAAATGGTGCATTGTGCTCTTACAGGAATACTTCATGTTTCAGAACCTAACGTGAAAGGCCAAATTTTCACAGCTTTGTTACAAAAAGGTGGAGGAAGATAAAGGTGTCTTTTAGTTACTTTTTCAAATACTGTCCTAGGAAGGAAGACACTTATCTTGATTAAGCTAAATAGGTGCCTATAGCAAGCATGCTAATAGCACTTATTGCAGAAATGGTATTAAAACAAAGCTCTATTATAATTTTTGTGCTTTTCTTCAGAGATGTCCAACACTAACGGATTAAATATTATGTGTTTCAATTTCACGGCAGCTGCAAGTTCTTTCAACATTTTAGCCTGCCATAACTCAGGAATTTGTTAACAGAGTTATTCCTGCACTCTTATTGCAGGCAACCTTAACTTTGCCATGACAAATGGAGGTCAAAACTAGTTAAATACTTGTTTTCTATTTCCATTAATGCCAGGAGTACTACTTAAAAATAAAATACAAAGAACCAACCAACCAACAAAAAACATCTACAGAAACATCAGCAGTGCAATGGAGCATGCAAGATAGCTTAAGTCTTGCTGAAGGCACATTTCACTGTTTGCTCTTAGGACTCCAACTTGAACACTGAGAGCCTAGCATGGAAATAACTATTCCTAACCCTGTTTCTCATATGTAATCCTTGATGATTCCTAGCTGTGCTCCTGTTAGAGATGCTGCGAGTTGTTCTAGATCTCACTGATTTTTGAATTGCACAGGAACTCGGGAAAGGCTAATTCCTCCCACCAAAGTTTCAGGTCATCCACCAGTGAATAACGTTGAGAGGCTTACAGGCAAGGGAGGCTAGGAAGAAGGAGTGGACAGGATTGTTGTTGTTTGGTATCTCATGGATTTAAAATTATAAACTGTGAAACCTATCTTAAGGCATTTAGGAAAAAGCCTTTCAGTAAGATTACAGAGGTGATGTTTTAAATGGAGCTGACACTGTTACACATAGTAGTATTTGTTTTGATTTAGGGAACTATGATGGGTCACATTTTAATTAGCACTGCTATCAAGTGAGAAAAATTTTTCAGTTTGCTTGCAATACTAAAGTTTAGGTCTAAGTCAAAGTAAATTCATGTAATATCAGATGTTCAGTTGTAGACCTTTAATTTTTTTTGTTGCAAAAATTATTCTACTTTCATTAAGCAACTTTCAAAAGTGTTCCCAAAATAACAACAACCAAAAAAAATCTTTTTTTTGAGAAATCGTAGCAAAACTAAGTTTAGAGAATGCAACATTAAAAAAAAAAACAACAAACAATTTCAGACAAAACTCTGATGCTTGGGTTAATTTACCTGTGTCAGTTTGCTTACCATGACACAGCTGTCACTGCTGATACATTAGTAAAATGTAGTAGTCTTACTATCTGACAGTGCTAGAATCTTGATGATTAATATATACATTGGAGCTTTTTATGGGGAAGTCATTTTCTGCTGTAAAAATCATTAGCGACTGACTCAGAAAAGCTCTTAAGAGCATATATAAAGTTAAATGAATGTTTGCATTGATTTCAAGAGACTAATCCTGTTCCAAAAGCAGGATCAGGATGAAGGAGATCTGATTTCCTTGTAAAAGCCAAAAAGGCAATTTACAAGGACAGTTTGAAGTCCTGCTCAGTTCCAAAGGAAACTAGTACAGAACTATAGGTGAAAACACAATGACAAAGCTGGTTAAGGATAGGATTTTCTTATTCTGCCTAAAGTTTAAAACTGAAAAATATTATTACTTTTTAGGAAGAAGAAAAGCTCCCTTACCCCAGCTTCCTGTGAAACGATGCAGCATTAAGGAAACAAAAGCAAAAAGGGAGAAGAGAAACCCCGCTAAAGTTAAAGTAAAACTTTTGAAAGGCTACAGTTACTAGCATGCAAGACTGGCATATTACTGCACTGCTGTAGCAAATAATATGAAAAACAGTGGCACAGTCAACCTTTGAGCCCTGTTTTGGTGAAAAGTGAGCATTGCCGGGGTAACATCTGCCTATTGGCATATACACTTTTTGCAGTTGTTTAGACAAAGCGCAGTGTGAGAGCATTCCGAGTTTGTATTAATTGCAAGCTTGCTTTGTTTGTTTAAAGACAAGCAAGACCCATACTACCTTTACAAACACAGCCTGTTAGATTTGCATGGCCTTATGTGGCATGAGGGGTGTACTCCGGTCTTGTTCTGCATCATTATAACAAGAAGAATGACATGCAAACCTCTGGATAAAGCAAATATTTTCCTGCCACAAAGGAAGGGGTTTAGACTGTGATCTCAACCTTTCTTTGTGCAGGGCCTTGTTCTGTGAAGGTGAGGCAACAGAGCATGTGCTCTGGGGGGAAACTTCTGTACAGCTGTGTAATACAAACATCTTGCATGGTCTTTCTTCCTGTCCATCACATTCTGGATCCTTGTTGCAAGCAATAGTTTAGTTTTGAATGAGAATGCCTGAAGCGGTACAGAAGCAGGTTTGGTATCTAGTAAAAGACAATTTCATGCCACATGTTACGTACCTTGCAATACAAACACAAACCCTGAATGCAAAATTCTAATTCTTGTCCCTGTTGAAGTTACAGCAGTTGTTAAGCAACTGAGTGCAAGCAAAAAGAAATATTCTTTGACAGGATCAGATTGTCATGCAAATGCATGAAGTTTCTGAGGTGGTAACATACAGAAGGACTTCCACAAAAATGAAGTGCCAAGCAAAACCAATGTTCCCTAGATCAATATGTTGACAGTTTTGCAGCTTTGGGTGTGGTTTCTTCAATATATACTTCTCCAGTTTATCCATTAACTTTTTCTACCTTCTTAATCCAGTAATACTGACTTTAAAAGACCCTCAGTGAAGCAGACATTATTTCATTTGCTAGGTATCATTACAAATGTAACAGTACTTCCAAAGCTCTCTTCAAACAGGAATTTTTGACTCTACTTCTTAAAGAAAAGACTCTCAATATTGGAAAGATTTTCCTAGTGTTTCCTATGAGAATTCTTTTCTTAATTTAACTTACATTTCCTCTACTTGAAGGCTTTCTGTGACCTTATGTATCCTTCAGGTATTTGTAACCTATCATTTTTTATTATCTATCAGAAGCAGTTTCCTTATTTAGGTTCCTAAGGGCCACTTTATAGACCCTGACACAGGCTCCTCTATCACTATTAACAGCTCTTGCACATGCCTGCTCACCAGTATGTGATCACAGTAACATTTGGAGAGCAGACAGTAATAATCTATTGTCTCCTTTCTCACAAAACCTAATTTTTATTTGATTGGTGCTTTTCATTTTTTGATGAGACCTATGGAGAGGCATGGTTTGCCAGGCTTTGTTCACGTCTCTGCCAGTCTTTTTTATCTTGCTTTTAGTGACGCAGCATTTTCCTAATAAGTTATTTTACCTTCTCTGGGTATGCCCATTTGGTTTCTTATCTGGTGGCAGGTCAATGATGAGCACGCATGACTGGGCATGTTCAAATCCTTCCTTGTTGCTAGGGGTCTTTGGGGAGCACTGGGTCTCCAGCATGAAGACCTAAAAAACAACAAGTTACATAAAACAAACAGTTTAGCATTTGCACTGGGTCCTTGTTGGGGGCTGAGAAAAGGATTTCCTGCATTGTGAAAGATCTGTTATGATGACTTATTTTACAGTGATGGAGACAATGCAAGGTATCACTCCAGCAGACTTGCTGGAGCATGCTGCTTTGGTAAAATAGCCTCAGAGGCATGGGCTACCTCCAGACACCCAGCAGAGCACAAGACAAGAGACAGACATCTTTTTATTTCAAGTTGTTTAAGACATAATGCCAAATGCTAAAACAAGCTTTCTGCTGTCTGTATGCTACTATCAGGAAATACCATGTATAGTGGAGAAAAGGACCTGTTTGTATAGTTAGCCTGTTGTACCTAGAAAGATTGGTTGGAAGGTTTATTTTCAGCCATGAAGATCAAGCAGACACCCAACTTGCAATTCCTTCGGTGAGAAATGGGAAAACAACTCTCAGTTGCTGTAGCTTTGTTTTGTAGCTTGCTAGCTGTGTCAGATCCTCACTGAGAAAGACTCGGGGACTGCCACTGATAGTGTCTAATAGAAAAGCATATATGCCATATCTCCTGCTTTCTTGAGTTCTATGTCTTTAAAACTTAAAACATTTTTTTCCATTCAAACAAAAGTCTGCCCCTGCCACATTATTTCTGATCACAAATCCTGGTCGGTGTGTCTCAGATTTTCAAGCAGCATCAGGGTATGATTAATCAAGTCAGAAACCGACACCAAACAGCTGTTGGCTCTTTTAATTCATCTGCTTTCCCATGCTGAAACTGTCATACAATATTCACAGTCTTACAGTACCCTGCAGGTCATTAAGTTCAGTCTGCTGTATTTCAAAAAACTTGTTTCATATTACCACGTTTACAAAATGAACAACCTCTACTGTAATCAAAAGGACCCTGAGAAGGTTGTTTCTAAGCTTGCTCTGCTGATTAGGAGTTAGCGGTGAGTGTTAAACCATTTGTTAAATGTCAGCATTATGCTCTAGTTCTCAGAAACTCTCTTTGTTCTCTGCAATCTATACCAGGTATTTATAGAGAAAATTCCTCTTCAAACTCTCCTCTGATAGTTTGAACAAATATTGTTTCTCTAGTTTTGTATCACAGTCTCTGTTGCATTTGTTGTCCTTTGAATGTATTATTCTTTAACAGAGTAATGAGAAATGTATATGACATTCTAGATGAGGATTCATAGTGAAACTGCTATTTTCCCTTCTCTAACAGAAACATTTCCACTGATATATGCTGGGGTTCCTGGTTTTAAAACTACCTTACACAGTAGGCTCATCATCAGTCTGAGGCATCTTTCCCCACCCTAGGCATTCCTAATTCCTACTTACATGGAATCACTTTTAAGTTGTTTTGTTTTTTTTTTAATCCTAGGTTTTATTACTTTTTCTCAATACTACTGTTCGACAAATACATGTTAGGTGATGAGGAAGTCTTTGCCCATAGGGTTTGTGAGGAAGGTGGTTGTAAAAATCTACTTTCATAAAGAAAAGTCCCCAGTTTAAAAGATTTTTCAACTTTCCCTGAAACATCAGTCAGTACCTGTTGTGCCATGGCTCTGATTCTCCAGTATTCAGCTTCAGCGCTTGGCGAAAGGGAGGGGGCTGCCACCTTCACTTCACAAGCATCTCCACTAAAGCTTTCAGAACCACTGTGGAAATAGCCCAATAGGTTCTATAGAGAGACACAACATCAGACTTTCACTGTGCGTTAAACAAAGTCAGTGACTGCAGCACTGTCCAGTCTCTCTGTGTGTCATATAAGATTCAGAGTAATCGGTCCCATTACCATAAGCTGGTCACCTGTTCCTTAGCATTTGATGTATCTGATGTAAAGGCAATACAACTTATGTGCTCCAGCCTGTGGTGACTTGACTGGACTTTTTGGTTACAACAAAGATAGTGAGTTGAGAAATAATCTGTGGAGACCTATGGAGAATGCAGCTACAGGATCAAGTAAGCAACTTTGTCTTCTGCTAGTTTCAGCCATTTCAGAGGAATAAATGGATCGAATGGTGAGTTTTCACCTTCTGATTTCATACTGGCAAGGAAATTTAAAATCAGAGTGGGCTGTTAGCAGCTCGTGTTGTCTGTACATGTTTAGAAAAACTGATTATAATCTCCACTGTTGATACAACACCTTTCATTGTGAATTGACAAAGTAACAGAAGCTACCACATAATCCTTACACTTCTTTTCCTGGCTTTGTACCAAAAAATTTTTCTGAAAAAGAAAAAGCAACCTGTCCAAAGTTAGTGAATCTGTAACTAGTGTCATTATGTTTTGACTGTCAGAAAAAAAGGCAGTTTACCTTTACTGGCTCCAAGGTGGCAGAGAATGCATCTTGCAGGGCACAACATGCAAGCCTCCACATCTCTTCAGTAAAAACAGGCCCTGCTGTCACTAACACATACCTGCAAAGATATGAGAAAACATTACCATGTTCAAGAAAGAGCTGGACAATTCTTACTTATAATGGGAGAAGGTTGAAAACAGAACAAAAGGCCTACTTGGTGACTAGCTAATGATATTCAACTTCCGCAGCTGCTACTCTGACCTATTTTTGTAATTATACTGTAGTTTTGAGGGTATTTTTTCCTTTGCTTTTCCTCTTCAAGTAGTCATCCTACCAGGACAAGAACCACACATTGGGTAACTATATAATGCAGTGCATATTTTGATTGTGACTGTAAGAACCTGGAGACTGTGAAAGGTAGTAATTACCTCTAAAGACCTGCGAATTCCAGCAGAAAGACCCTTGATTATTTTTCCTAGGGATTAATTACAGACTAATTTCATATATGTAATATACAAGTGCTTTTTATGGGAATCATATACATAGTAACGCCTAAAATCACAGGTTCTGAAGCAGACTGAAAGCAGCAAGAGAAACTTACTAAGTCCAAAATTTATTACTCAAATAACAAGAGACAGATGTATTGTAGTCTTCTTTCAAGATGTTAGACAACTTAATCAGTTGAGGAGTTCTTCAAATACATGAAGACATCCTGTTTTGACTATACTAACAGAATGAACAGACTGTGTACCTGATACAAGAGCAGCCAACTCTGGAAATAATTTCTGTTGGTTCTGCTACACAGGCTACCAGCAACTTGAAAAGTTCTTTCAGCATAGTATTAATCATGTTTTCATAACCAATATCTACAAGGAAAAGATACAGACCGGTTTTAATATCATTGCTTTTTCATTATAATTAAAGTCTTGCTACACTTATTGCTATTCAGAGACTTTGCAAGCCCAAATTATTTTTATGCAGCTGTCACTTAAGTTCTGTTTTGAACTATGCATCACATCAAACTGAAATAAGAACAATCCTTTTGATATTAACATTACAAAATGTCTGAACTTAAGTGGTACTGGAGAATTTCAGTTAAAACCTGTTTCTGATATTCTAGTACTTTATGATCAAAGTCTTAGAATATTCTTTTGGAAAGTATAATGTACACTGTGATGACTTCATTTTGAAGATAGCCCAGTTCTGAGCAGGAAGCTGGACTAAGTAACTTCCATAGGTCTCTAACAAGTTTGGTTTTTTTTCCCCATAATTCTAAACCTTGTAAAGAAATTAAACCCCCCAACCCAAACAAACAGAAATTTTCAACCCGCCTCCTCTTATTTTATGCTTGAGCAAACACAAAGCAATGAAAACATCTCCCCGAGTAGCTATTCAGTAACGTGTCACTGGTACCTATCAGTAGATGAGACAGTACAATGACATACCTGAGTGTATGAAATTTTGAATGTGCTCCACTACGAGTTCACAGGAAAGGCCAATGGCATGCTTGAAATTAGCAGATGCCACATCCCAGTATGAATGGTCACCATGGCTGCGATGGAGCCAAAGAGACATCGTGGGAAGAAGAAGATGTACAACTGCATAAATGCCAAATCCTGGTCCTTAAAATAAACATAATGGCGGTTGTATATTTTTTGCTGACAAAGCCTATATGCACAGTAAATTTGCTAAGTTGTTCCAAGCTTGAGGCCAGCAGTGATGCTAAAGAGAGCAGGTTCTGAAACTTTTTTTGTGGGATGAGAAGAGTAAGCTGGTTTGGATCTAGTTGTGAGGTAGGATATGAACACTTAGCCAACTGTTTACCTGCTGTCTTTAATAAGCAGGTCTACAGGACTATATGATTTTCTTTTTCTATTTTCTGGACACCAGGCAAACATTTTGTGTGAGTAGGACATTGATGGAGTAGTCCACCTCTTTATTTGGGCAACAAGAGTAAGAGTATACTTAACATACTCTTACAAGATGCCTTTTGTCAACATAGAACAATGCACTAACTGGATCATGCTCTAAGAAAATCCCTTTCCACTTAAGAATGTCTCTGTGCAGCTCCAGCGTGAGTAACACACTTTACAAAATTGGTTTAGGTTTCTAAAAGGTTCGGGTAAGGGCTCTGCTAGCTTGTATTTAATCAAGCTCTTTCATTACCAGGTGTTTTGGCAACATCCCTCAGCAATTCAAACAACAGATCCAAAGTAGGAGGCTGGTGCTGACGGGGACAGTTGGATATGGCTGTTGTTAATTCTTCTAGCAGAATAATCCAGACATTGATAAGGCCTACAAGTAAGGAAACAAAGATTAAAAAACATGAGTGAGATACTGCGTTATCCACCAAACTTTTGCTCAGACAGTTATGGAGGCTAAGAAATCATGGATTCTTGCATGTTGACTGTTGCTGTGTTAATGGCTGTGGGCAATATCGATTTTGAAATGAGTGCCTCCTTTTTCTTCCCTTTTTATTAAGTTTGTGTTTTAGCCCATCATTCCTCCTCCACAAATACCTCATTCTGGTCTTCTTTCTTAGTTTTCTACTCCTGCTAGTCCAGCCTCTTTAACCTTGGGTGGGGATTTTTAATTATTTTTTTGTTTTTAATGGGAGGTTTTACACATCTCACGAGCATTGCAAACGCTGCCAGAATGGAGCATACTCATTTAGGTTGTTCTTTTGCGTAAGGATCCGAGGTGACTAGCCATAATTTTACTGGCTGTGTTGGGTACCCAGAATTGAACAGCAATGATGCCTCATGAAGTATCATCAAGCTGCTTCACGTGTCATGTTTAGTTGTTAACAGGTCACAGACAGAAGTCTATTAAATGATGATATGGCAAAGCTGGACAACTACCAAGCAGCAGTTAGGATGCAGGTAGTACTGTGAGTTCGTATCTACATTAGCAAACATGAATGCTCTAAAAGATTACAGGATACAACTAGTTTTCAATTAAAAGAAAAAGCATTTTACTTTGGCTCACTAATGAGCCCACCTTCTCTGCCACCGGTAGCCATTCTGAAGCAGAGCAGAGAAGAGCAATGAAGCTGGTGAAAAGCTTAGAGCACAAGTCTTGCGAGGAGAAGCTGAGGGAACAAGGGTTGTTTGCCTGAAGAAAAGGAGGCTGAAGGGGGACTTTATCACTCTCTACAACTACGTGAAAGGCGGCTGTAGCAAGCAGGGTGTCAGTCCCAACCCAAACTAAACCAAACATAGAAAAGGGAAAGTAAAAGTGTGTTAGTGTTTTTTGTTTGTCATTTTGTTTTGGTTTTTGTATTTGTTTGTTGGGTTTTGTTTTGTTTTAAACTAGGATTTATGATTTAATTTTTTGTCAGAGAGCAGCTTTTATCTCCTTTATCCAAGGTAGCAGTGGAACAGAACAACCCATGTGATGGAAGAGCCTAGATAAAAGTAGGTACCAAGAGTTATTCTGGTGAAGCATGTGAATGAAAGGCTCTGGAGTCGGCCTACTTTCTGCCTGGCTGGAGCTGGCTCTTCACAGGGACAGCCAGGTCAGAACACTTCAGTAGTTCTGATATTCAAAAGTGTACTGCTTCCAAGTGCCACCATGAGTCCAGAAGCAGTAATGCTGCATTCCTCTACTGCTTGGCTCCACACAGACCTAGTTCATCAAACACCTGATTAATCTACAACTCATATAACCACAAAAGTGATCAGGAGACAAATGCTGCTTGTTTATCTGAAGGTCATAACACTTTTTATGAACTTCAGAAAAACACCATTTAATTCAGTAGACCACAGGACAGAAGTTTGGAAACATATTTAAATGTACTCTTTTTCTTTCTAAACTCTAACTCAACACTTATTTTTCCTGGTAAAGGCAGGCCTGCCAATACCAGCTTTAAAAGATTTTCACTCCTTCAGCTGTGCTCTAGAAAGTATTCTTGTATTAGCTCTCAAAAATCAATACTGGTTATATTATGGATATCAGAGTAAGTAAAATACTAATTAAAATATTATTATCTTGTCCTATGAGAGAAGTTTTATTTTTCTTATATATGAGCTGTATCTTTTAATGTAAAGAAGGTGACATGACCTGAACTTACAAGCTCTATGTGTGCATATCTGTGTGTATAGACAACAAAGAGGAAATAAACGATGAAGATTTTCCCCTCCTTTTTGCTTTCGGCAGTTGGCAAAATTTACAGTGACGTGTGGAAGAAGCAATTGATTAGTTCTGCATTTACTGCTTTCAATGCACTTACCAGTGTCATCATCAAAGTCGGAAAGGATGCACTCAATACCATCCTCACTGCTTGCTGATTGCTCCTGCGCTCTTCGGGGCAAGTTAACCAGCCGGCCACTGAGGAAGATGGGTTTCAAGGGCATTTTATAGATTTTAGCTAATAACTTGGAGTGGGGAGGAGGGAGAGAGAGAGAAAAAAAAAGAGAAGAAAAAGTAAATGTGTATGGGAAAGTTTGTAAAAGCTGTCACACACAACATAGATATATAAAATAAAAGCTTATTACTGTTACTGACTGCACCTATGACCTTAGAAGCTCCATCAATCAGCTGTACACAGAATATTTTGGAGCTCTGAAAGACTAAGTAAATAATGATAAAAGTACAGGTTTACTTCAGAGCTTCATTGCCTGGGTTGTCCATTTTGCAACAAATAATACACACTTTGTAGAACTGTGCTATAGCTGGGAATCTACCTGTATTTTACTAGACCTTTCTAAAGTAAATGATGTATTTGCAATATACAGACAGCATTTCTTTTTAGTTATTCCTATTGTTCTTCCACCGACAGGTTGAAAGATATAACAAGATAAAAAATGGCTGCTTCTTTTAAAGAGGAGAAAATATTTCTGCCTCATTGTGAATTGGGTTTTGTAAGGATGAGGAAAGGTGATGTGATGCGATGCACATAGCCTATAGATAGAACATACATTAGATATACAGATAGGTATTCACTACATTTTCTTAGATGAACAAGATAGACAGTACAGATTGATATGTCTGCTATTTATTATTTTGAGCTGCCTCATTCTTTTCTTCTCTCAGTCTATGTACTGTACCCACCCATTATCTCTGAATTTAGATATTAAATCCTTTCAGCTATGATAATATCCTTTGTTATGCATTTGTATTGTACCCAGAGAAAACATGGCCTGAGTCCAACAAAAAAACCTGCATGTGCTACAGAAATACATAACATCAGCAAAACCCACCCTAATAACCCTGGATAATAGTCTGTGCTGTGTGCAAGGAGATTACAGGAAACATGCCAGCATTCTAATTCTTAGAGATCTGCCCTGAGCTTCAGATATGTTTTCACGGTACAGATAAGCTGCTGCTGCATTTTAGAGAGTGTAACCTGTTGCCCCTCTTAAGATCTGAGAATTCTTGGTTGGGTGTTTGTTTGATTTTTTTTCCTGCCTTCATTCCAAACACTGTTTACAGTACCCGTTTCAGTAAGAATGAATGCAGCTTTGGATATGTTACTGCTAGGATTTGAACACTCACATTTTCCCACATGCTCCTTGGGTCTGCGTGTTTTTAACTCCTCAGTTTTAGGTGGCTTAGAAGGTATGAGATTCCTTCAGATCGCCACTCTCCAGTGCAGGTTATTACCACAGTCTGGAGGTAAGAACCATTTCCTAGGTCAGGTTAGTACATGTTCACCCTACCTGAGAACATCTCCTGAGGTAATCAAGAGCAGGAAGGCACAAGTCTGTAGATGCAGGTCCTGATCCTGGCACACAGTCACCCATCTCCTTACAATCTACTTCCCCTGGGGACACAAAAGGCAGCATTGGGAAGGACAGAAGAGAAACAAATATAGCATTTCCATTTTCAATCACTTGTGCCCTAATGTCTGAACAGAATCCAAAACCCATCCTTCGTTTGATATTATTAGATGACAAACAGATGATCCTCATACAAACAGTACATTAATATTGGTCACAGTTTATACATGGACTTTTATATGAATGCTTTAATAATACATGCCTATTTCATAACTCTTTAGGAAAGTCTTTGAGAGTTCTTATAATCATACTTTATAGTCATCTGTCATATTGACCCACTCCACTTTTTTCCATGGTTGTATAAATTACTTGCTCATATTCACCCTTTGCTTAATTAGTATGCTCATTTTTTCTATTCAGTTTCACCCCAGTGCCTTGGAAAATTCTTCTACCAAAAGTTCTTCCTTTCAGATTATTTTATATTTTGTGCTACAGTATTTCCTTTTGCTGTCTAATTCAGGTGTCAAGGTCTCAGGTTCACCTCTATGACAGCTTCAAGCTCTAGTGTCTCAGTATCACAGCTGTTACTAATTCTGTGGCATCAGCAGACTCCTGCTTTCAGCTCAGCTTTACCAAGTGTATTAAACAAGCAGATCCGTTCCAAGGTGTCCAAAGGTCCTCCCTGGATAACTCCATTCGCTCTAACTTTTCCTTGCCTGCAGAGTCTCTTTTCCTCCCCTCTCAGCCAATGGTCTGCCTACCCTAGAATATTTGGCTCATAACCATTTTTCCAATTTAGCCAAATATTTACCATTCAGTGCCAGAACTGAAGCTTTACCAAGTGCCCGTATACATTAACATTTTATTGACTTAAAAGCTATTCCTCTCATAATACCCTGCAAGATAAATATGAAATTCTTTTATTAAATCGCACTTTATTTTTCTTTCACTACATTTACTAGCATTTTCTATGCCCTTAACTGTATCTTCCATTATGTATTTTAAAGTCTTGTCTGCTATCGAGATCAGCTAAGTCAGCCAGTTTGAATCCTTTAGTTTTATGTTAAAATGCACATAAATGGTAGAATATTTGCTATTGCTCAGTACTGAAGTATTCCACAGTCCTATTACCTTTAATATAAAAAAACTGTGTTTTTTTTATTACCATTAACCTCTACATAACTTTGTTATCTAAATTATATAAAGTTATATGTGAATGAAGATGAAACATTATTCAATGTTTCATCTTGCTTTTTGACATGTTAACCATAAAGTGGACAAACTTATCTTATAAAAGTAAGAAACCTAAAGAAATGAGAGACTTTTAAGTTCTCCAGAAAGAACATCAGTTCCCTCTACTGGCACTGGACATGCGAGTTTATTTCTCTTTTGTAGTAATAATTACAATTCCAGTCTGTCAACTGGAAGCTGAATTTTGCCCCTGCTGAAAATGATGGTAAAATAGCTTAACAAGATGAGAGTAACATTAAAGACTAGATCTGCTGCAGCTAGGTGCATCTTTTAAATCAAAGTCCCTTACAGACCCAGATACCTCTATGAATGAATATAAATGTAAAACATGAAAGTCCCATTTTACCACTCATTAGAAGTTTTGCAAATTACATAAGGAAGAAAAATATCACTGCCACAGTTCAAGGAAAAGTGTCAAATTTTATTGATCAAGGCAAGACAGGGAACACAAATGGGGCAAAAAGACCCAACACCATTTGCCTTTGTTCTTAAGTTTGGTGAAGCACCACAATTACTCTGCAGTCACATTGACCTGACATGCTTGGTCTCCACTGCCCTCAGTAACGTAACAAAACACTAGCCATGGGGACAGAGTGTTGCTGGTTGCCATACTCATGATCCTACTGGAGGGTCAGCAGGCTTTCAGTGTTGCATACACCAGACTACTGCTGCTGAGGTGGGCAAGGGAAGAAAGGACAGACGATAAGCAAGTCCTGATGCAAATTAGGATAAAATGAAGCAGACATTTAATGGAGAGATACATCAACAACTTGAAGAATTGATAGCATTAGAAGTGTTCCTGAAATAATCCCTTAGTCTTATTTTATTTTATTTTATTTTAGCATTCTGGACTCAATTTCGTCACTGCCTCTCTCTTCCCTACCATACTATGTATTACAAAACTGAATTTCACTCTTCTGCAGGACCAAGTTTGACATATCATGACTTAATAGGATACAAAGAAAATAAAAATATTTACCCAGTCCTTTAACAAACTTCATAAGGCACATAACATAACTGGTGGCAGCATTGGCAAAGACCTGGATGCTGTCTGTGTTTAGAAATGCTTCAAAGACATCAAACACCGGAGCCTGGCGTTTCCCTGTGAAAATAACAAGATGAGAACTCTTCCCCATGCCCCGTAAAGCTGATTTTCCAACAGTTTTTCAACAATTTAACTGAATTTGTAGAATCTCTTCTATTCTGGGCAGACAAAGAAATTACTTTACAAGTAAGACTTTCTATTGCTCCTGAGGTAATTTATGTAGTCCTTAGGAGAAAGTGATACAGACTCCCTGCTTTGCCTTATCTGTGAAAAACAGCAGCTTAAGCCTGCCCAGATAGTAAGAGCAGGCTTGAGCTCTTGATCTCAGCACAGTAGCTAACACTTCTGTTTGGTGGAGCCTTGTGGTTTAGTTCTCGGTAACTGCCAAGATGACAGCAGTCACACTGAGAACTACTCAGAATATACAGTAACAAAAAAAAGCCTTACTTTTTCTGTGTAGATTATTGGTAAGAAGTAGGAAAACCATATCCCTTACACGTGACTTGTAACATTTAAAAATACTAAAATACTTTCTAAAAGCAAAATAGCAGCTTAAAGTGATTTTCCCTTATTACCCAGTTTCCATACAAGCAAACATCTCTGTGAGAGATGCAGAATCACTCTTATTACAGCAAACACGGTTTGAAATAGCACTAGTAATTTGAAGCCTTGAGGTTAAATGTCTGGACAAGCACTTGCCTAGATTATCCCACCAAGTTACCTTCATGTGTAAGAGCAACAGGTTTTACATAGTAAGAAAGACAGGCCATATGAGATATGGTGGTTTTATACAGTATGCTTCGTTTTCTCTAGCAGGACAGTGACAAGGGCCCAGCCAAGCTCAGTACTCCTGCACTACTGTTTTGCTCAAAAATTTTCAAGTATTAAAGAAAAAATTCAAAAAAAGAAGAAAAAATTCAAGTAGGTTTAAAGCCTCATTCTATTTGTCTGCCAGAATCTAGAGGATAAAAAGTCAGAACAATACCTCTCTCTCCCTCCCACCCCAGCTAATAAACCAGATAGTTCAGTATAGTCCTGGAGTCTTGCAGTGCCACTGCTAAGTGCCACTATTCAGGTAGGGCATTTAAATACGTTCAGTTAATTATTGCATCCCCAAGGAATAAGATAGGGAAACAAAAGCATCTATGAAACAGTCAGTGCAGTAAGTCCTTACCCATAGAGTATTCTCCTACAAGATACTCCTTAACCTCTGACTTGCTGCTGCTGTGCACTGTTTCCAGGGCACTGAACAGGGGTCTCCATCCTGACTGGATCTGGGTAGAACACATTTCCACCAACTCTCCTATAGAGGCGACCACCTGCAGACAGTGTAGGAGGGGTTAAAAGAATAAAGTCCCAGACCCAAACTGATATATAAATAGACCTTCAGAAGGAATGAGGATGGCTTTAAACACATTCCTGGATTTCACTATGTAGATCTAGACTCATTCATTACTTTCTTTATTTTAGATAATAGAAAAGTTTTATGAAATTGTTTCAAAGGCAGGTGTACTCTCTGTGTGCTCTACCACAATGCTGGCTTAGGGAGGCAGTGCCCTTCTGATTCCTTGAAGATGATTGAGGGGCACCATTTGAAGGGAGTCTGGGAAACAATCTCAAGTGGACCAAAGGCACTCTGGAGACCTTCTTGTGGACTTGGAGATCCTTCTTGTGGGCATGGAGATCCTTCTTGTGGACACGGTAGGCTAGATGCAGACACACTATTCAGGGTTGACTTGCCTGGTCTTGGACATCCTCGTCACACAGCTCTAGCTGCATGATACGCTCAAAGGGGCGGAAAAGCGCCTCATTAAAGTGAAAATGAGAAGGCTCATTCCAGTCCGTCAGCACTTCAGTGAGGATGTCATGGATGAAGGAGACAGCCTTCCGAGACACATGTCTCTCCTTATGACAAGCAGCCTACAGGGAAAGGGAGGAAGATTAGTTTGCCCAAACAAAAAAATTTGCTTTTAGTGAGACACTTTTAATGGAGGTAAGCACTTCAAGTTGCTGAACCCTAAAAACCAGCTTCACCACTAAGTGATTTAAGGCCCCCACTGCAATGAAAATGGGAGTCTCAGCCATAGAAACAGATGGCTGAGACTCTTGAGCTGCTCAGACTCCCAGAGATGCACGAAGGCTTGCTGACAATTGAAAAAGGTACAGCTAAAAATAAGTTAAATAACAAACCCTACAGAACAGAACTTGTGTGAAATGTTGCCTTTTGTTTCTGTGTGACCATTTTTTCGTTCAAAAAGGTGGTTCCTGCATGTATTCACCTTACATATCCATGCATGACCAAATGTCACTTTTTACTTGGCTGTTTATGGAATTTACAGTGAGAAGGTTCTTATGACTTTTGGAAGAGCTATTAAAAAATTAAACAAATGAGAACGTGGATATAAAGGTATTGTATTGAGGATCTACACAGGTTATGCTAAATTATGTCCTTTCCCTCATGTTTCTTCTTCCCAGTAATGCCCTTATCTGCACTCAAGTCAACCAAAAAGACTGACCAGCCCTGTATTCTAAAAACATGGAAGGCACTTGAGTTTAAACTGGCTTGGGGTCTTGAAAGTCTTAAAAGCATCCAAAATATGACAAGCATTTAAAGTGGTCTCAGGCTGGCATCCAAAGGTGAGACACCAGTTTTCAAAATAAAGGGATGTTAAAGCATACAACAGAAAATTCTCTGCTATTTCTACTTCACTTAAAAGGATTCCACAGAGACTCCCCAGTGTCTGAACTCCTCTATAAAATAGTCCACACATTTTCTTGAGTCAATGAAATAAAATGCTATGGCAATTAAGCAAACAGCTCATCTTAAAACTCCACAGAGGCATGCTCCCTATAGACCTGGGCAGATGACACCACATATTTTACTGTCAGAAAGAAAGGAAGTACTGCACATTTATTTGTAGCAATGATACAAATTAAAAAGCTCTGAGAAGTCAACCCACCAGTGTTTCACCAGTTAAGACTCAAGGTTTGTCTGAGGAAATGTCATTTGTTATGACTGAAATCCATTATGTGGCTGCTATTAGCATGCCACTGACCAGGGTTCATCAGGCAGAAGGAAACGGAAAAATGTCACCATCTTGCCAGTTGAGCTGACTTTATGTGGGAAAAGAAAGCTGCATCCTTTTATGGGAAGACTTGCAAGGATGCAGACCTAGGCTGGGAAAATAGGTAGACAGAGGAGTTACCTATAACCTCTTGGGGTGGTTTCAGTTTTTTCACCACTGACACACAGGAAGTAGCATACTGCAAAAATCCAACACACTATCACTGGACCTGACCATTTCAGTTTTGTAAAAACATTCTTTTCAGAAGCAGTATTGGTGTAACATATTGTACATCTGCTGCGGGTAGTCATAGTTAACTTTACATGTTAGGAACTTGAATATGGGTCAAGATGACCTTCACTAACAATAAGAAATTAGTGAGTAAAACCAGGACTTGGTTCTGTTTAAAAGATCCAACGGACAACATCCAGGATTGATTGCACCAAGGATAAGTTATTTGACAGCCTGGCAAAGTGACTATTTGATTAATCAACTTGGCAATGAAACTAACCTTTAAGGAGTCCTGAAGTGAACTGCCTTCATTATAATACTCCAAATCACACCCACAGGTGACAAAGACCCCAGCCCAGCCCAGCCCTCCTCTGAGCATGCGTAGCAATTAGAAGGAATGACACAGCAAATATTGTGTGTTGATTACTGACCAAATACTGGGAGCATACAACCTTGTAGCTTTTGTAAGCTGATATTCAGGTGTGTTTGATTTGCGGAAAAGTCCACCCGGTACCCAGGCCTGAATAAATACAGTATTTCTCCTGAGCTTGTGGAACTGGTTTACTGCACACTGGGTATGAATACACTTTTTGGACAAACAATATTACAACATGTGACACACTATATACAGTATCCCAAAAGGAGTCTAAACAGAATTGACAAGGCTGA
Source organism: Pezoporus wallicus (assembly GCF_028554395.1). NCBI lineage: Eukaryota > Metazoa > Chordata > Aves > Psittaciformes > Psittacidae > Pezoporus > Pezoporus wallicus. Next base: position 6,760,833 of record NW_026635157.1, read on the forward strand.
CTTTGACTTCTCCAGCTTTTTCAACTTTGCCCACATTCCCATTCTCTCCCCTACTCCTACCTCTACAAGGTGGGGTGCCACCAGGCTCCAGCAGCGCATGAGGTGGAGCAATGGCCGAGATTTACTCCTTACGATTCTGAGCATGGCATCACCAAGTCGGAACAAGTGAAGTGCACTTCTCCTGTCCTGGGTAGATTTCACTTCACCTACAAGGAAGTATGAGAAAATAAATGGATATTTATAATGGAGCTGCTCCTTCATCTCTAGAGGTCTAAACTGGAATTTAAATCAGGTGAGAAATTATTAGTATTAAGTTGAGGGTGGTGGAAGAAAAAAAATAATAAAGAAATTAATGTTTAGGTTTGAATTGCAATGCAATTGAAATGATTGAATTTTACTGCAATACCTACGCCTGTGTAGGTGAAAGAACAGATGGACCCAAGTTTTAAAGAAAAAGGCTTGGAGAAGTAGTGCAGAGAAATTAAGCAAGGAATTAATTGAAATTAAGACAAAAATAGTAGCTGCAAAATCCTTTAGTGACACCTACAGGAAATATAAACTATAAACTACAAATTATTTAGTTTTGGTTTGTCCTTTTTATTCCTTCTCAAGCAAACGATACACAGCAGAGAACATGAGAAAACACTTTTCCTCGGCCAGTAACAGTTGTTATTTCCTGTTATTTCCAGTTGTTTCTTTCCTTTGAAAGAAATTAATCTTCCATTTCTCTTACAACATTTGGAAAGATACCTCATTCTCTCATTTAAAATATACTAGTGCTTTTATCTTTAACGTAAGACATTATCGGGGGCATACCACTTTTAATATCTATAAAAAAAGCCATTATGTGCTCTATTCCAAGTCTTACATACATGCTAAGACAATCACTATTTACTGAAAAAAAAAAAGATGAATGTTGAGGCCTGGAGACAAGAGGCTTGTCATATTGAGAAAATGACAAGTAGCACTTCAGGAAGAGGGGAAACCAATTACACTGGAGACATATACCAGATAAAATCCATCCCTGACACAGGGCAATACTAAACCCATATGACTAATGTCACTTCTAAAGGCACAATACAAATTTAAGTGAAATATATTCCTTTGGGTTCAATCCTTCTGCTCTGTTTGACACAGTGATGGAAATGACAATTTACAGGCTTTGAACTGTGAGGTATATGGTCCACTCTGCTAGGGAGGAAAAAGCACAACAAATCCCACTGCTTTATATAATATTCTCCGGCTGTGTGCTTTGTTTGCTGTCACCCATTTTCTGAACACTTCTGAGGATATCCCACTGTCAAATGTCTAACCTAAATCCACTCTCTTAAGTCTACATTCACCCAAGTTTCTTTACTGGATTAGATTACAAAATGGAGCTTTGATGAAATATCTGTGTATAATTAACATTCCCAAAGTCCAAGAACCAAATGAATGTCCTCTGAAGTGTTTCTTAGAAGGTGTGGATGTGATCTCTGTCCCAAAAAAAGCACTCAACCTTTTCTAAAGAACGAATTGGTCCTACAGAAAGATCTTATTAGACTAAATGCTGTGGTTTACATATAACTTGAAATTTCAATCAGAAAAATTAAAACTGTGAGAAGACAAAGCAACTCCTATAAGCAGTTCAGTCGTATATGAAACACAGAGCTCTGGAAGAGATCTTCAGTAGATTTTACCTGGCATTGCTAGGGAGTAATCAACTGTATCTGTGACTGAATGGAAAAGCTGGGCCTGAGAAGCCTTCTTGAGCTGGTAAAGGAAGCCTGCCAGTGCCATCAAGTTTAACTTGTCAGCAGCATCTTCAAAGAGCCTGTAGTAAAAGAATTGAATCTAATTGAAAAATTCATGAGATGCAGACTTAAGTATCTAAGAAGAAAACCTGTATCTTTACATGGCTGCTATGTGCTGCATTTGGTGACACATGAGGTTATTTTCATTTACATGGTGCCTCATGAAGACTTTGATCCAGAAACTTCAATTGGAGGGTGGAAAGTAGGCTGCTGTAGGGCCAGCCAGACACCTTCCAAGATTCAACTTAGGTACTAAAACAAAAAGTCGCTTTTTAAAGGAAACGATGCTTTCCCATTACTGTATCTTAATGCTGTAAGCAGTTCATGAACCAGTAATCAAAAACAACAGCAAGAATATGCCTGGTCTTCATGTCATAGGTCATCACAGCTTCACTGGCTTTGGCATTGCAGTGGTTTGCTCCATCCAGTTACAGCCCCTTACATGCAAAACAAATTAATTCAAGTCTTAGACGTAAAGTTGCTGTACCAGAATTGCTATTTCGAAATACAAGCCAGAGTTGTTATTTTCAGCTGCAATGAGCTCTTAAGAATTAAAATCTGTACCCTTAAACCAGTAAACATGCTTATGTAGGAGGTGGGTTCCAGAGAGATTACAGTGGAAGTTCACATGGTTCAGCCAAAAGTTGACACAAATACAATTTTCTGACCTTGTTTTTCATGAAAAACTTTCTATAGTCCTAGAAAACTGGGGACTGAGTCCTAATAAAATCAACACTGAAGTAAAAGTTCAGAAGTCAAACCTGCATCATTAAAATTACAGTACTGCTATTCTCTAATCCTTGGAAGTAAGTTGTATTGTGAATTTCCTAAATAAAAGATACTCTCCATGCACAAACTCCTATAAGCAGTGTCAGTATGCATTGCTTTTTCCTTGAATTTACAAATATCACCCTCCTGTGAGCAAAGAAAAAGAATATAAAATGTCACCTGGAAATAAAAAGGTTATTAGAGGCATGTAAACCCAGGAAATTTTCAACTCTTGCCTTAGCTGTTGAAAGAATAGCAGAAATAGGAAAAATATCTGTGACATATCTGTCTGCAGACTGTGTTTTAGGAACATTTAACCTAGCCAGTCTGTGACCATGTCTTGTGGCCCTTTCTCCTGCAGGTCTTTTAGGGACTGCTGGTTGTGCAGCACTCCTGTGAAACTCAACTGAAGTAAGTGGATGCAACAGACAAAGGTCACTCCCCACTGCACCACAAAAAGGTCCATTTTGATCCTGTTTTGGGAACAAAGCTGCTGGTTCCCGAGAGCACTGCTTGTACCTGTCAGCTTGTGTAGAAAGTGTGAGAACAGCCTTCGCAGCACTGGTCCCACACAGCAGACTGCCTCCACGGAAGTCAAAAGCTCTGCCCTTACTGCTCTCCTTGATGAGTTCCTGGATAGAAACCGGCTGAATGACAGGATTGTTGCTGAGGGTGGTCTCTTGCTCAGGGCTCGGTGCCTGGGCAGAGTCCCCAGGCTCAGAGTCTGTGTGCAGCCCTGCAGGTGTCTGCTGTGACTGGGTGATGGTAAGGGAGGGCTGGGAAGCACCATCACTGAAGTGGGTGTGCTCCAATGTGCTGATGTACTCACATACCCTGAGAACAAACAGAGAAGAAAAAGATGAATAAAACCCACAAAAGCACACCTCCTCCCCCCACCAATCACTAGGCTCACTGAATAAATGTTTACTCCAGAGGTGAGTCAGAAGGATAGTGCAAGTACAGCTCTTGGCTGCTTCAAAGCCTCATCACTCTGAGAAGCCAGTTTACATGGAAACCCACTGCCAATTTGCAGGCACTGATTACATCTGAACCAGATACAATGCACAGGACATTTTCCTCAAACCATAAACAGACAATCTCAAAGTCTCAGACTCAGACATACAAAACCTGTCTTATATCCTTGGGCCTCCTGTGTGCCTAGACAGCAAATAGTTTAGTGAAGCTGCCTGAAGAGCCCATTTAGGTTCCTGGGTCTGTCAGAGTCAGAACTTTAAAATTTCTAAGCACTGATTTTGTCTCTAAATAGTGGTGGAAAACAATAACATCTTTCCTCCTACGGTTGCTGGCAGTTAATTCTCTCTGACACTGTTTATACAGAACACTCCCAAAGTACCTAAAGTCCTTTTTCTCAGTCTGTTATTTTCAGGCAACATGGCATAAATTCTGTTTCTTTTGAGGACACTGGTGAGTACCTGAATACATGAGGCCAACAGTCCTGATTGTGGCTTCCCATCTCCAGGCCCACATTAAGAACTGCATCCATACACAAAACATGAGCAGTGTGCAGGCACACTCCCTGCACTTTGCCCATCTGTTCCAATTTCTGCTCCACTTTCTGTTTCACTGCAGCATGAAAAAAAAACAACAAACAACCCACATTAGCATCTCCAGCTTTTGAACAAGCACTGGTTTGTATATAAGGTAATGGCAAATGTATACAGTTCGAGAGCTATAAAAGAACATGGAAGTTAGACCAAAAAAACAACAGAGAAACACATTTCTTGCTAAGAAACATAAGGCAGTTTTAAAATTAAAATCCTTTTTGACTGATCTTATATGCATGAAAAAAAAAAAAAAATCAATGCCAGATTGACAACCTCCACCCCTGAATTCACATCTTGTTGCCCACAGAACAGATGCGGATTGCCAGTGATATTACATGCTTTTCTTTGGAGCTGGCTGGCTGGCTGGATATTTATTTTTACCAAAATCTCCTTTGCTATAGGAAAGAGTTTGTGTATGTCACATCTATTTCCATACAAAAATTTCACCAAAAAGTTTTGTTAATGGTTACTCCTGTCAAAGTAAAACTAATCCTGACCTGAACTACACGCATTTTGACCTCATTCTTTTTCCTGAGAATCTCTGAAAAGCTTAGTTTTCATGCTGCATTGGAATGGAACCAGATTTTGAAGCTTTGCAAGCTTTCACAGAACAGATCCGTTGGCCTCTGGCCATTGCTACTGCCTCCTCTTTGCGTCACCATGGCCTGGCCAACTCACTTCAGTCCTATCCAGCAGAGAAGTCAAAAGCTGGTTTGTGCCCAGGCCTATTCAGTTTTGTTTTCTCTACTGAGACACCAAATTTAAGTGCCAAGCAGGGTCATTTGTGCACCACTGTTTTGTTATGGGCTTCTTGCCATTAGAAATCAGGTGTCATCAGACAAATCTTATGTGCTTCTCCAAACAGCGACTGAAGACAACAATTCAACAAAAATTGTTGAAGACAACAACTGAAGTTGACTTCCACTGGTTTGGAAGTATGGTATAGAGATGCAGAACTTTCTATATGTTATAAATATATATATATTTATTATTCCAGCTTCATTTAACATGATTCAGAAACAGTTTTAAATATCTGATGATGACAAAAGACAATCAAGGTTGTATACACAAGATTGGTATAGGGATGCAAACTCAAGCTTTATACTACCACCCAATGCATTAAAAAAAGATACATTATTTCTCTGATGCTCTCTGGTTGTACTAGTATCACACAGCTTAAAAAGTGCACATTGCAAAATGCTGTTCTATTGTTCCACTGATTTCAGTTCCACCTAAAATATAATTAGTGTGGCATAATGATAAGACAGCAGGACATGTACTGAAGCCTCTAGGCATACGTCCCATATGCCTACAAGTGAGTGCTGCACAGTAGTGGCATTCCCCTATGTCCTTCTTCCATATGTAGCAAAGTACTTTCCAGTAGCATCTTTACAGGCAATATAAGACAAGACAGGTAATTTAATCACATTGTTACCTTGAGCTATAGTATCACTGGGCTCTTGGATTTCTTTTTCCTCTTTCTCTTCTTGGACACAGGAGGCAGCAGCCATTTGGGCAAGAGCAGATGCACAGTTAGCAGCAACTCCTGTAAATGAACAACACAATTAGTGTTTAACCAGCATTTTCTTCCTAATTCCATGCAGTCTCAACAACAGGTTGTGTGATGGAAAGTTGGCTGGATATGTCCATGCTGTACGGCAGGTACCATATAGGTATGGGGAGTCCTACAGTCCAGGTTCCTATTCAAGACTCAAACAGGATGCTGCTTTTCTCTCTCCCAGATTCCTTCAAGGAAAAATACTATCCTACTTTGTAAGAAGTCTGACACGACATCCCACATGCAGCAGTACCTAGAGCACAGCTCAACCGGGCTGCTCTCCTCAGTCCATCCAGGCTCACGCAGATGGAGTCCTTCTCCTTTTGGTTCTGTTCTTTGGCTCCTTCTGCTCCCAAGATGAATGCCAGCCCCTTGGAGCTGCCTGCCATGCGGCCAGTCAGCGGTGTGGACAAAGTGTCAATTAAGTTCTTCCAACAGCCGATTAAAATGTATCGGGCAAAAGCAACTCCTGGGGTGAGAAATGCATTACTACTGCTACTACTGGAAAACAACACAACAGCAGCTTTATTATCAGCAGAAAAAAAAACGTATCATATTTGTCCTCTGCATGCTGGACAACCAATTCACATTTAGGATGCATTGACATACATCCCTCAGTCATTAAACTATTCTAAACCACATATAAAACCCATTGCTGGTAGATACACACTTGTTCTTATAACAGTCTTAATACCTGCAACAACAGAATCATCTGTCTTCTGGTTTTGGGAAAGAGGAGATTGAACTGAAGCAGATGCCATTAGTTGGCCACCGATTGCACTGCTTCCCAAGCCATCAATGTCTGCCAGAACATTAAAAACAACAGATTACTATTTGAGGCACAGATGGTATAAGGAAAGCATCTCCTACTTGCTTTTTGTTCAAATAAATACTAGCACTCCCGACTTCTCTGGTATGACTTTTAGTCGCTCTTTTCTGCTAGTCTTCTGAAGCCTTGGCATAAACATGAGCTGTGACATCTTATGCTTTACCCAGTATAAACAACATTTTCTTGAAGGGAAATATCCCACTCTCAAAAGTCCTCCCTTAGCGCCCCAGTTACACAGTCAACAGAACTCTCAGCAAAGATTTAATAGTATTTCTTAGAGTTCAGAACTTCCAACACTCTTAAATCTCCACATTTCTTAGTATAACCTTTGAAATTTTGCTAAATCCTGTATCTAGACGTTCCCAGACCTCCGCCTGAGTCCTCAAGATGCACTGGAATCCTATGTCCTGAATACCATTTTTAGTAGACCTGTATAGATTCAATCTCAAAAAAATAAAGAAAATGAATTACAACCCTTTCTCCAAAACCTCAAAAGGCCAGCATCTCACAGACAGTTTAATGTTAGGGATGTCAGGTTGATTTCCTTTCCAGCAGCCCCTGTCTGTCTTCTCCACATACTTCATGGCTATTGTTTTTCTCAATTGTTTCTTTTAGCTTCCCAGCTCAATAGCTAAAAGCAACAGTGAGCTCAATACAATCAGCAACAAACTGTCAGAGCAGTGCCCTTTCATTACCACTTAATAGCACAGCGGAAGCCAGTGTTCTCCCTGCATACACTGTTTTAATTACTTCTTTGTAATCATAAAGCATACACATTCAAGCAGACAGTGCACTGGATGTCAATACAATATCATAGGCATCTTGCTGCCTTTTAGCTGATACAATTTGATTTTTTTCCCCTCAAATAAAGCTAAGGATAGTTTTTAAGCATTTGTTAAAGGTGCCCCAGGTTTTCAGCTTCTCTCCAGGGCCATTTGGCATATCCCTGGCATAGAAGAAATCTGAACTAAGGGGAGCCAAATCTGTGGAAGGCTTCCAGGATCAGACACCATAATTTATATTTGTACTGCACCACAGGCACACTGAAATAGCTTTGCTATGACGTCAAGAAAATAGCAGCCTTACCGCTTATCATTAACAGCTACCAAGTCTACCAGAACTGATGCTGAGGAGACTGGTTCAATGAACAAACCTACTCTCCCTGTCTCCCAGGGACAGACTGTTTTTAAACTCACACTTCAAAAGCTTTGTGTGATGCAAAACAAATACTTAAGTACTTGCCACAGTTAAGTCTGATTCCTTCTTTACCAATATGTTCATGAAACATCGTGTGTTGCATTGATGACATGCTGTTCTGTATGTAATGCAGCGAAGCAGTGTGTTTTTGTAGGTGGCTTTAGGCACATGTTTGGAAGTTAGCCTTGCCGACATAACATATTACTGACCGGTCAGCATGGTGATAAGTGGAAGGCTGTGCTCTTCAGGGCTTCCCCAGTATCCAGCTTCCCCCAACATGTTCCTTTCTAGTACCTGGTGGTACAGTTCTTCAACCCAGGCCTGGGAAAATACCATCAACACTCCACTGGACTGAACCTGCTTCATGAATTCCTTCTGCAGAGAAACATAAAAACCAGATGTAAGACAACACTAAGCTCTATGGCATGACCCTCAGCCCGTAGATCTACTCCTGAGTGTAATGGCATGCAGGAGCAGAAATGAAATTATGCAAAAAGAAGAATTAACTGAGGATTGCAATGTGTCTACAGTGGAGAAAGATGTGAATAAGAAGCTTTCCCTTCTCTTTCTGCATTTCATGCAAGATATAAATCACAGTGACAGTTCTTGCACGATGACAATGGGATATGCTGAGCTCTCACTATTTTCACAAAGTAGGGGTAAGATCTCAGTTCCCATAAAAAGAAGTTATGGCACTTATTGCTGCCTGTCCAGCAATCAGGGCCTTCTGCACTGAACAATCATCACAGATGAACTGGGGTCCAACTAGATATCTGAACTATTTTCAAAGATAACTAGCTCATGCTCAGGTCTGTTGTGCACAGTGCTGCCCCTAGAGAAGGTTCTAAGTCACAGATTTGCTGTTGCAGCTGCTGAAGAACACAGCAGAACTAATGATATTAAACCCCACTTGTTCTTGAGAACTTCCAGAAAATAAATCCTCTTCAATTGGAAGTTCAGCAATAACAGAAAATTTTGACAGATTTTTTTTTTTCTCTTTTTTTTTGTTGTTCCATATACCAACATTTTTTTTTATTTTTAGGAGAACTCTGAAACAACTTCTCTTGGACAACTTAGTTAAAAAAACATAGATTCATGTTTTATAACTCCTGCAGCCCTGAAAACAATGTTTAGAAAGCCCAAGGAGCTGAGGAATACCAGGTGCCACAAAAATCATCAGGTCATATTAAAAAGTCTGATTATTTTTCACTCTAACTTCTCATGTGTTCATCCGTGTTGTCCTGGGTTCAGCAGTAGCAGTCATTTTTCTCCTTCTTAGTAGCCGGTGCAGTGCTGTGTTTTTGACTTTCAGCCTGGGAACAGCGCTGATAACACCGATGTTAGTTGCTGCTCAGTAATGTTTACTCTGACCAAAGACTTTGTGAGTCTCATGCTCTGCCAGGGAGGAGGGGAAGTCGGGAGGAAGCAGAGACAGGACACCTGACCCAAACTAACCAAAGGGGTATTCCATACCACAGCACGTCATGCCCAGTATATAAACTGAGGGCAGTTACCCAGAAGGGCTAGATCTCTGCTCAGGTTGGGCTGGGTATCAGTCGACAGGTGGTGAGCAGTTGTATTCTCTTCCCTTGTTATTTCCCTTATCATTATTATTACTGGTGGTGGCAGTAGTGATTTGTGTTATACCTTAGTTACTGGACTGCTCTTATCTCAACCTGTGCGAGTCGCATTCTCTTGCTTCTCCTCCCCATCCAGAAGCGGGGGGAGGAAGGGGAAGGGGGGGGAGTGAGTGAGTGGCTGCGTGGTTCTGAGTTACTGGATGGGCTTAAACCATGACACGTGTAAATACACGTAGAGTATTAAGCAACAAATTTGTCATTATGCTCAAAAGTAGTTGCCAGGTGAAAGTCTGCCCTGTGATAATGTGCACAAACAATGCTTGCTGTGTCACGTGATGCTAATGAAGATCTGAAGACAGAGTATCCATCAAAATGACTGTTACTTTAATGACAACCAGTTAAGCAGCACTCATTTTCCCATTTCCCTGCCCCCCCTCCCCCCCCAAATTATAGAGAAGCTGTGTAATTCAGATGCATGACAGTTATCATTCAGGATTCATAAGCAGCTTGGAGAACACTTCATTTGCAATTATTATTTCTCCATTTAACAAGATGCCTGAAGACTTTCTGTGTGGGCTGTTTTATGTGAAAAGAAGCAAAACAAATTTTGGGATTTTTAACAGTTTTTCGATATTCCCCAACTCACCAGCAACACAGGGGCTTGGGCAGGTTTCTTCCTGTAGTAATCAGAGTTGGCCAATTTTAGGTTGAGCAGCAGAGTGTAATGTGAGACCATGTAGAGGCTGTCTGCATTCATCAGAGTCTGGAAGCTGAAATTTAGGTTTCCCTCAAATCCTGGTGAGTGCATCATACCTAACAAAAACACCATGTGAGCTCTCACATTTTACACAGATTTTGCCTGGAAAAAAAGAAGATCAGAAACCAACCCTAGCATTTCAGCAGCAATAGATTGCTAGAACAATTAATGAATCATCAGTAGAAATTACTCTACTAAATGCACTAGAACAGGGGATAGAAAAATAAGTAGTCCACCTAGAACACAGTGCTGCAAAAGGCAAACTGAACACTCCAGTCACCGTCCAGCAAAGCAACATGCTAAATTTGAATACACAAGGAGCACCAGCATTTATTACGATGACTGCCAGGTACAAAGCAAAGGGCAAGCTGTATCTGCAATGCTAACTGGAAAGCTGAGGTGGGAACAAGCAGAGGAAAAGCCTGCAGTACTTAACTGAGCATACATTGCACCAAATGGTGCTAATGAGGGTGACAGCCCTTTCAACCCCCCAGTAAATCTGCCTTAGCTAAGTGAGTTGTTGTATGGAGACTGGAGTGCTCAGCACCTTGCAGAATCAGGCTGTAATCGTCATTCTCTCCATGGACTCTCCAGGTATGTGAATAAATATTTGGGGCCAAGCTGGCTGGAACTCATTACAACTCCAACCCCTGTTAGTTCATACAAGACCTGCTTTCTAGATAGCTGAGCACTTGCAGCTCTGTCAGACAATAAGCCACCTGTAAACACTCAGTATTCCTGAAAACACTATTTGTATGAAATGATAGCCTAGAACCATCCCCAGTGGTCCAATCCCTTCTTCCCAGGTAGGATGGACAGCAGGTATGTTTTGAGTTAGCTGTAGAAAAACATAAACCAAGAATGAGCAATACCTAATTGAATTTCCATGATCTGTAGTTTGAGCCATGAAAACACCTAGAAATATTAGACCCCCCCACATGACCCACAGTATTTCATGGGTTTCACATCAACTGTGAAACGCATTCATATAACATCAATTAAGGAAGATTAAGGAATAAGCTTTATCCTAGAGGAACATTTGAAATGAAACAACAACAAAAGAAAAAAAGCTTCCAAGGTTAGTTACGTGGTGAAGCAAAGCTGTGTCATTTGTCAGCTGCTGCAGTGGTTTACTGTGAATATATTCCTCCCACCATAGAGCTCATGTTTCGTCTTTAACAGAATACAACAAACCATTAACATAAAAAAAAAAAGGAAGTAAATAAAAATCCAAACACAGAAAAGAAGCAAATGTTTTTCTTGCCTCGTGAGGGTTTGAAAGCTCTGTGCTGCTGCCTTCTCGGACTTTCCACTGTCGTCACTTTGGGGGCGTGGATAAGGTGAGTAACTGTTTGAGGGTGGATTTAGAAAGAGAGTAACTGTTCCAGGGTGGGTCTAAACAATGAATAGCTGTTCAAGGAGCAACCTTTGTGGAAGAGGGGTGATAGGGCTGGCCACAAACCATACCCAGATGGGCTGGCATGTGCTTGGGATAGATTTCTTATGGTGAATGTTGACAGAGAAACTTTACCTAGCACCAAAACTGCAACTACGTGCTTGTAAGTAGCCTGTGAGTAGCTCCAGTGACTCCCTCACCACTGCAGGCAAAGATGCGTATTAATACTTTGTTGGATGGAGGATCATGATATTGATGTAGCTAGAATTGATTTGATGTTTCATCTCTCAAATACCTACCTTGAGGACTAGAATCTGCTAGAATAATAAAAACTTCAAGGCAGGGAGATATGTAAAACAAACAAACAAAAAAAAAAGCAGCCCACTTTATTTTGCATTAAAATATTTTAAAATGTGTGCAACCTCCTATCCAAGACTACAATTAAAAAGGAAGGTGTACAGCTGCACATAAAAGTGGCTACTGCATAGTCAGTATGTATTTGAGCACCCAAAAGCATTTGGGAAAAATACAGTGCCTAATTTCCTCTAACATATGGGACGATAAACAGCTACATTTAAGAGATGCTGAGATCTGAAAAGCAGATTAGATAATGTGTAAACTTGCAATGATGCTTACCGACATAAAAACCTTTCTGCTCAAAGCTATGGAATTGAAACTGAAAGGAGGTACTAAAAATGTTTGCTATGATTATTCACACAATGGTATACAGTTATGAATTAATTCTTTGACGCTGCAGTTCATGAGAATAGTTATGTCTGAATTAAGAGAATACTGATTATATTCTATATCAATTATAAAAGTCTGCCAGCTATAATAAACAATGAGGTTAGCGCACTGTCTTAACAGAGACAACAGTTCATTTAAATTGGCCAGGTAAAGGAGATCCTGAAAAAATGCAAACTTGATGCTTTGTGCAAGTCAAGATAATTTGAGACTTTTTAGAAAATACTGTATTTTTTGAGACAGACATCACACTCCAGTGACTAAGAATTTTTTTTGGCATTGGTTTTATCTAGCAACAAGAAGGAACTTTCTGAGGAAAGATGAAAACTGTAGATTAGCAAGGCTTTTAACCAAGTGACTTCCAAATCTTAATTTCACTACAGGTCTGCTTAGCTGACATTACTTTTTCCATGCTTATACTCCCATGCTAGTGCCTCAAACTCCTAGCTCCTTTCATCACCTTTCAATCCTGTAAAAACATAATCATATTAAAATACTATTTAAGGACCTAATTTGTAGGAAAGACTATTAAATTGTAGCTAATATATCCCCCCCCCCCCCGATTGTAAGCAAATTTGAAAAATTAAATAAAGCAAGTTAAATCAGGTCTCTCAGAAACACAAAAATACAGCTTCTGACTGCTCTCAGAACTGCACCTGTCTCTTTTCCCAACTCAGTCTCAACCAATACTCAAATTTCCTAACGTATTCTTCAGGAATTATAGATGAATAGATGTTGTACATAAAATGAATATGACCAGTTCCTCTAACTTCATTCTCTAATTTATGCCTTGAACTGTTGGTGATAATAAAGGAGTCCTGAAGGGCGGGCTCAAACGTTGCCTCTATCTGCAGATCAGACTGTTATCTCGAAACTCTCCAGGGGGAGCTCCTACCCCCAGACATGTGTTTCAAAGTCAGCAAGTCTCTCCCTACATGTCTTCAGTCTCAGGCTTCTCTCACCTACACAGAAACACAAGCCCTTACCTTTTGCTTAATATCTGAGGTACAAGTTAAAGGACTATTTCAGCTGGATTGAAACTCATTCCAGGTGTCCAGCTGAAACACGAACTACACAGATCTTGTGAGAGCATAAAATTACAACTCTAACAGCCACGGCTCTATTAAAACACCAGGACACCTCTTCCTAGCTATTTTAACACAGTAACTTGCTACTGTATTTTTCCATGATTCCTTATGGAGTGACGTCTTCTAGAGAATACTTCACCAAATCATACTGGAAACATTTTGAAGTACAGATTTAGCCACGGGGGTGGCTTTTTTAGGAAAGTGAACTGTCTTTCTCAAGTCTAAGCACAAGACTAGGTATCTTCTTGAGAGAGATGTTTAAACCAGAAATTATCCACTTAATGCAGAAATTGAGTTATATTCTTTCACCTTTCTTACTGTATTAGTCATAGTGAGTGACAACAACAGCCATGTTTAGTCTTAAAATCTAGAAGTCTGCTAGGTCTACCTATTCCAACGCTTTAAAACATTCCTTTAGAATGTTTTAGGATTTGACAAGGAAAAGAGAAAAGAAGCAGTATACTCATTCATAGATGAGGGAACAGGTGCACTAAAGTTTGCAGTAGAGTTCTGTTTTTTGTCATAACCTCAAGATTGATCTTTTTCAAGAAAAAGAAATCCCTTGTGCAGAAAGGATGCTTTTGAGTACCTCAATTAGGAATGTAATGAATATGAATGTCCTCTTTAAGATCTCTCCTTTCTGTGATATAAGATGGCCAGTGTTTCTTAAGAATGTTATCTACCATCTTCCTGATTTATGGATTATTTGGGCAGTATTTAGACAAGGTGTCAAGAATATTAGCTTATTCACTCAGCTTCATATCTAAATTATGCTGTATGATGATGGGAGGCATCTTTTCTTACTCTCTATGAATTTAATGTGTGTGAGAGAGCACAAATGAATGAAGCAATGATTAGGAGAGGAGCAACAGGAAAGGCAATTGTGGTGAATTAAGTTAAAGAAACAGAGAAATACATTCTAACAAACATTTCCACTTTGGCCACTGCCAGGAAAAATAAACCATTCTATATATATATATATATACACACACACAAACTTATGCATTTTATCAACAGGACAAATTAACCTTTGCATGGCATTTTTCTGTATGACTGACCAAATCAATATCCCAAAGGTTCTAACCCTGAAAGAATTGCAGGAATTTAATCTCTTAAAAGGTAAGATTTTTAATTACTTTTCACTTGATCTAGACTTTGAGAGCTTTGCGTTTCCTGTTATATTGAGTAGCAGTATTAAGAAAAACAAAAGAGTGAAGAAGAGAGTTGTTCCTCTTTTCTTATCCTTTCAAGAGCTTACTGTTGTGGAATTTTTATCACTTTCTTTGCAAGGCTGGCATTACTAATATCAATACAGTGATGTACTAAGCTACTTAAACCTCTTTCAAAATAGGTGACAGCCCAGCCTCTCTTTAATGGCATCATGTGCAAATCTTCTCAACAGATCTTTGCAAACCTGTAAAGAGGTATCTTAATACAGAAAATTCCATTTCTCTGTTGACTGGACATAATCCAGAGCCTGTTAAGAGTCAATGGACTGACCTCCCTTTGAATCAGTATCTGCATATTCCATTTGCTTTGCCCTAAATGAAGTGTGCTGCTGTGGAGAAACGTGCTTTGTGGTGCACAAACCTCCTTATTCTGGATATATTCTCTGAAGATAAAATCCTACACAAGAATCTGCATACAGTGCTGTCACAGTGTGCATGCTGGTTAGACAGTAAATATTTGCTTGCAAACCTGAGCAGAATGTTGAAGTAAAGCTCTGAAGTGCTCCATCCACCTCCTCTATGCTGGGAAGAGATAGAAGCCGAGGAAGAAGAGCTTCAAGTGACTGGATAAACAGCTGTGCACTGTGCTGGTCTGCTTCTTGGTTTTTCAGCAACTTCAGAGACAGAGCAGCAGTACGTAGGGACCTGTGTCCTGGACAATCCCGTGGTGTCTGCTCCTCATCAGCCAGGGAGCAATTGTCAGAACCTATGTCTGAGACATCTGACCTGCCCGAGTCCTTCTCTGCTGCCATGGAATACTGATCACATGAATCAAATTCAGTCCTAGAAAGGTCTTGGTCATCTACACTGAAGTTACTTTCACTGTATCTGGATCCATATGACCGGGTCTTGGAATCAACTGATAAGAAGTTAGTTATATCTGGATAGACTATGGTGTGGCTTCTCTGAACAACATCTGGCTGGTCAATGGTTTCTGATTCTGGTTCTCTATAATGAATCTCTCTGCCTTCACGTCCAGCTGGAGATGGCAGTGAGTTTTTTTGACTTCCTGGATTATCCTCTGGAGTTGTCTGTCCCATATCCCCTTCCAAAGTGGTCTGACCAGTGTCTGTGGTAACACTAATGCTAATATCAGGACTTTTCTCATTTGCTGATTCCCAGGCAGGATTTTCTGAGGACAGGATGCGCCTCTGCCACCTGAAGTCTGCATCATTGATCTCCATGGAGTCCCTGCTCGTCTCGGTCCCATCCTTCAGTTCTTCTAAGCGTCGAAGCAGGAGCTGGATCTGCTCTTCACTAAGACCCCTCCCTTGGCTCAGCTCATCTAATGCTCCAAGCAGGGCAAAGACACAGGACACTGAAGCATAACATGCTTCAATACCACCTTTGATGCACGCTTCTGTCATCCCATCCATGATACTACAATTAAACAGAGTTTATTTCAGTGATACAGCACATGTAATGAACACATCACTATCATCCAACACCATCCCTTCATAACCATAACCAGGGAAAAAAAGAAGCAAAATTATCTCTTGAGACACTCCTGAGAAGGACAACTAGCACTAAAATGAATTAAGTCTCCCAGGTGGGCACAGCCATTCTGTAAAGGGAGTGCCAACCAGGGAAACAGTTACCGTGCATTTTATCAGCATGCACAGCATGTTTTCCCTTGCAGACAAGCACTTACACTGAAAAAAAACCCTTCAACACCTAGCTGAAGCTATATTTAAATCTGTGTCCTGAAAATTATTTTACTACAAAATATGATCTAAAGATCAGAACTGAGAATCCTTCTTGCTCAACCTGACAATGTTTAAATTGTCCCTGCAAAGTTAGGGACCCAAACCCAAGAATTTCCAACTGTAAACGAACATCTCTGGATATTTTGCCAAACTCTAGAAGGCAGTTATCTACCTCTCTATCTTACAAACAGGCCCAGACTGCCAACAAACCCTTCTTCCATTTTCACAGCTTATTTAAACCAGGGAGATTACTCTGGCTCATATTTTGGCATGCTTCTGAAGATACAACTGTGTAAGTGTCCTGTGTGCATAGGTTTAAGAGAGAAGAGGCTAAAGGAGGAAACAAAGCATACAGCTTGAGAAGATCCAGATGGGACTTCCTTTTAGAAATTGACCTCTTCCTGGATTCTGACTCAGAAGAGCAGGGCCCTGCTAAATCACAAAGTTGCCGAGGACTGCCAAGTATCTGAAAAGAAAGAGAACAGAAGTTACTAGAGGATTATCTAAGCACTATTTAAATACAATAAATGAGTCATAGTTCTATCAAGCCCTGGGTCCCAAGGTAGCAGTACTGTAACTTCTCACAGCAAAGGAAAACAGCACACTGATGTTCTCCTTCTGAAGCTACCTTTCCCGTCTTTATAGACAGAAAAGCAGACAGAGAAGAGCAGAATATTCAACAAGAATCACACGTAGAATGTTCTCCAGTGCTTTACATTTTTGACTAAATACATTTCGATTGATAATGCACAAGGCAATTTTTATGCCTAAATATAAAGCAAGTATCTTGCATTGTATTATATACCAAAGGGAGCCTTTCCCTTCAGTCACTCAGTTACAAAATGATGGAATCCTGCAGTGATTCCTTCTGACTCAACCTGCTGGTTGGCATCCTGGTAATGCCCACCAGGAAATACAAGAAGGCTTTACCTACAAGCCCATATTAATGAGCAGAAAGAGACAACAGATATGTCCTTCAGGAAACAGCATTAGACTGAGCTTTTCCCAAAACTTCATTTTTCATCTTGCTATCATTTTAAAATTAGAGGATGACACGTGCCACCAGGGTGACTGACAGTTCAGGTAACAACCCAGTGGGTGGCTGTGTGGTGTTAGATCTTCAGACTCACACCGGCCTCGGTATGCACAAGCTAGAACTAAAATCATGTCATAGACCACTGTTCCTCCAAATTATGTAAGTTGCCTTGTGTTTCACACCATGAGAAGAAAGCTGCACATGCGAAATAGAAGCAGCCATGATTTCAGCTGCTGCTCAAAGAAGTCTCACAATGCTCCAGCTCTAGGGCTGTCAGAGGCAGTGGGCAGGAGGCCAGAAGAGGTCTTGACATTGCTGCTTAAGACACTGGCAGCTCCTTGTGGTTATTCTAATAAAGCTCAAGGAAACTGTATTTCAAAAACCTGGCATGTAATCAAAGCATATATTCACCTCAATCCCTGGAATACTACACTGTGAGGATGAATGTCTCCTTCTAGCGAGAGCAGAGAGTGGGGAAAGATGCCAACAAAGTTGAGAACTGGTTCACTATACTATATCTCACCCAAAAGAGCAGTCTAGACTCAATTATAAGATCTGCTCCATGCAGTACCACAACACGAACACTGACAGAGTTGCCATAGCAGCTTGCATTATGGAGACAAATATAGCTATCATGGCTTTGCATGTCAGAAGCGCTTTGATGTAACAGCTTTGTTTAGAAAAGGTGATTTCAACATCCCTAGTGCTAAGGTATGGAATAGACTGGTATGCACACATCAGCAACATTTACTATTAAATAAACATTTTGCTTTACATGTCTGGATTTGCACGTGTGATTATCCTACCTCTTTCATAATTTTGATGGCTTCTACTCGGTGCTGAGGTGGTGGGTAAAGCAATATCCGGTGATAGAGAGACTGCAGCACAGGCTTCATGGATTCCACTGACCCCACCAGTCGAACCAGTTCTGCTGCAATATAATATATGGTTCGTGCAACAGGCCCACTAAGGGCAGGTGCTGTGGAGGAACAACCTGAACCCCGTCCATGATCAGAGATCCCTGAGGAAGGAGAATCAGTCTCAAGGCAGATGCTGCTGTGGGCAGAGGTGATAGTTTTGTCATGGATAGGATTTCCCAGGATTACTACTAGGGCTGGACACAGTTGCTTCCTGAGAAAGAGAAAAGCAGCAGATGGTAACTGGAAAGAAATAATCTCATAGGAACAGATTGAAAATAGCCCATGGTTAAATGAGATCCACACTCTTGCTTTAATGATCAGTCAACAGCAGTGGTTAGATAGAATAACAAATTATGCCAGGCTTTTTTTCACCTCCTAAGCACCAGAATGCTAGTACATAAGGAAATATTTTTGGGTGCTTTATAAACATTGTACTGATTTTGCAAATTCATGGTGCTGCACAGCACTGTCATTTACAGGGTATCATGGCTACCTCTTTCCTTTCTGCAACCTATCACAAGGTAGAAATGCTAGTTTTCATTGCTAAGTGTTTCTTCTTCAGTCCACCTTGGGATCTTAAAAGAAACCCCAAACCAGTCTGTGTTAACTAGAAGGCGTGATTTTCCATCACTGAACTGAACATGCATGTATTTTAGTAAGCACCCTCTCTGTTTTGCTGGCTTTTGAGAACATAAAGACCTCTACAGTAACTCAAAGCACTGCAACTTCTCATCAGCCACTATACACTAAAAATACTGTCCTTCCTTCAACTGCCTTTCTGCATGAACACTCGAGTTTAGTGATTCCATACCAGGAAGGCCATGGAATGGTTGGAACAAGTCCAGAGGAGGGCCACGAGGATGATCAGGGGACTGGAGCACCTCCCGTATGAAGACAGGCTGAGAAAGTTGGGGCTGTTCAGCCTGAGGAAGAGAAGGCTGCGTGGAGACCTCATAGCAGCCTTCCAGTACTGAGGAGGGACTCTTCCTTAGGGACTGTAGTGGTAGGACAAGGGGTAACGGGTTAAAACTTAAACAGGGGAAATTTAGATTAGATAAAAAGCAGTAATTCTTTTCTGTTAGGGTGGTGAGGCACTGGAAGGGGTTGCCCAAGGAAGCTGTGAATGTTCCATCCCTCGTGGTGTCCAAAACCAGGTTGGACAGAGCCTTGGGTGGCATGGCTTAGTGTGAGGTGTCCCTGCCCATGGCAGGGGGGCTGGAACTAGATGATCTAAGGGTCCTTTCCAACCCTAACTGTTCTATGATTCTATGAAATGAGTTTACAATGAAAGAGAGAATTCTGCTTTTACATTAGGTGCTTCCAGGGGCCTCAGTACAGGGTCCCTGTGCAACACTGCCAAGTGTTATCAACCTGAAAACTTTCTAGTCCAGCAGCCACTGATTTTCCTGACAGCAAGGGAAGTTACAGGTGCCTCTACATGTTGCATACTTAAAAGAGAGCCCAAGTCAAATACTTTCATTTCAAAAATTACAGGATAAAAGGAAAGGAAACACAACTGCCATTAACTGTCACATATATCTTTACTTAACACAATCACCTGCCAAGGTTGCAGAATGGCCATGGACTACAAGGAACTGCAGATTAGTTACATTCTTGCTTTATTACTATTACTTAATTATCTATATGCTATCAAAAAAGCACTACTGCAAACAAAAAGAGGGACAAGTATTATTTCAGGTGCTTTGAGGTGATGGTATCAAACAATCAAACAAGAGGTAGATATGAACACTAAAGATGTGAGGCCTTTCTGATGAAGGGTATTGAAAAAAGAATTTATTGATAAAGTGGAAATACTAGGAAGACCATTTTGCCTCAGCCCTTACATGATGCAGGTTATAAACATTTCTGGTCACCAGCACACCATCTAGCATTAATTTTGCTTATCTTATAGAATCATAGAATAGTTAGGGTTGGAATGGACTTTAAGATCATCAAGTTCCAACCCCCCTGCCATGGACAGGGACACCTCACACTAAACCATATCACCCAAGGCTTTGTCCAACCTGGCCTTGAACACCACCAGGGATGGAGCATTCACAACCTCCCTGGGCAACCCATTCCAGTGCCTCACCACCCTAACAGGAAAAAATTTCCTCCTTATATCCAATCTAAACTTCCCCTGTTTAAGTTTGAACCCATTACCCCTTGTCCTGTCACTACAGTCCCTGATGAAGAGTCCCTCCCCAGCATCCCTATAGGCCCCCTTCAGATACTGGAAGGCTGCTATGAGGTCTCCACGCAGCCTTCTCTTCTCCAGGCTGAACAGTCCCAGCTTCCTCAGCCTGTCTTCACATGGGAGGTGCTCCAGTCCCCTGATCATCCTCGTGGCCTTTCTCTGGACTTGTTCCAACAGTTCCATGTCCTTTTTATGTTGAGGACACCAGAACTGTGCACAATACTCCAGGTGAGGTCTCACAAGAGCAGAGTAGAGGGGCAGGATCACCTCCTTCGACCTGCTGGTCACGCTCCTTTTGATGCAGCCCAGGATATGGTTGACTTTCTGGGCTGCAAGTGCCACTGCTGGCTCATGTTCATTTTCTCATCAACCAGCACCCCCAAGTCCTGCATCGGACTAGTAAGAATCCCTACAGCACCCTTCTACAGTAAACAGGATACATGTGTGTTTAATGCCACACACAAATCCAAACAATTACAGAAAGCATAGGAGGTTTTCTGTTTTGGCTAAATACATTAGACTTCATTACAGTGATAATTCATACAGGGATTTAATGTGCTAGCTGAGCATGAGGTTCTAACCAGTCTTATATGAAGCACAGGACAAACTGATAGTTGATTAATAGCAAGGTCTGCTCACATCTGGAGATTTATTACAAGTTTGTATGGCTGGGGGAGAAGGCCCTTTTATACTTACCAGCCGAGTACTTGCATTAGTCTTCAGATGTACTCACCATATTAGATCAGTGAATCCTTTGTGCTGGTGCATGCTGGGAGAGGAGCTGTTTAACATGGAGAGGATGCACTCCAAGTAAAGGAGCTGAAGCTGACGATTGTCACTGGCAAAGAGAAAAGATGCCATTCATGTCACATTTAAGCACAGATTATTTAATTTTCTAAAATAACTACATTAGTTCACTTGAAAATTATACCACAATCTACAGTAGTGATTTAATATGCTTCTTTCCTATAGATTTACAATGGTATGATTACCTTTATCATCCTATTTATGTTGTACTGACCACATGCATCGGTCCGCTACTTAACAAAAGTAAAATCTATGTGAAAAGAAAGGAAGAAGAAAACAAAAATAATTATTCAAATTCAACCTAAAAACTTGAGGTGAAAGGAACCCTTAAACAGAGGAAAAGGAGACAACTGGAAGATTTTGGACTATTGGGTAGTTTCTTCAGGCAATCTGAAGGGCATTTAGGCTGCTGTCTTCTGGTTATTTTTTCTCTTTGTGACAGCCACATAGTCAAAAGTCAGGGTCTACAGGCAGAAAGTCACATGATGACAAGGTTATTTTTCAGGGCCTTGCCAGTTACTCTGTCAAAACCATCTACACAAAGTCAGCTTCATGAGAAAGACACAAAAGATCCTGTGGACACCTGGAATTGCCACGTTTGTACATACAATATGCTTGTACCTACTCTTAGAATTAGCTGAGGGATTCAGGAGACAAGCAAGGCTGACATCTTCCTTATGAAAGGACTCCCCCATGCCTATTGCACTCACATACTGGTTTTCACTCCTAAAAATACTAGGAGTTAAAATCACTGTTTTTTTGGTCTGAGATGAGAGTTAGAGGAATGTATTTTCTGATGTATTGATGGTAGGTGAAGGAAGCTGTAAAGAATGGATTTATCTTAACTGAAATTAAGGAATGATAAATGTCTGCTCTTCAGTCACTGCCTGAATTCCTTTTGTTCACGTAGCCAAACATCCACCCAAGCAGAACAGTACCTGTTCCACATGTCATGCAGAAAACAGTGAATCCCGAGGCTTGAAGTTAGATTTCTAACTCTACACTATACAGGGTTTAAAACTGCTGGCTGGTTATATATTTTAGAGATTACTGCCTTTTCCTCACAACATTCACACCTATTTGGAAAGATGCACACACTCCATGTACAATTGCCTTTTTTCCTCATAGCTTCTATTGCAATGCGTCTTCATGCAGATCATCAACATATTGCTGCTGATACTTGCATGGGCATGCACAGGGTATTGCTGTACTCTTGACTGCACTGATGCCTCTTACTGCCAAATTGTTTTCCTGCATATAAGAAATGAACAGTGGACTCCTGCATACCTCAGCATAGCTGGTGTGTTCATATCACTGCTGCCACAAAGTCCAGAGTCATTAAAGTCACCAGTGATCTCAAGAAAAAAAAATCACCTCCCTGAACTCTTCCTCATCACTCACAGCTGTGCCTCCCTCAAAACCAGATTCTAATAGGCTTTAAATTTAGAAGGAGGACTTAAAGTAATCTTTAGACTAAGAAATTAGAACAGGCAGTATAGCATACTAAACCCTCTCTTCAGTGATCTGGAGGTTCGGAAGTTAAGGTGCTGGCAACAAAATGTTTTGAAGGAGATGCCAAAACTGGCCTTAAAAGAAATAAAGGCTTTTCATTCATGGAGTTAGTTCTTTAATAAGCCATCCTAATTGGATTTATTTTCCTCAGATTGTCAGAATTCTTTACTATGCTTTGCTCATAATTAGAGATCCTAACAGTCTAGGTACATATTTACAAGCATGCGGTAAATCATGGCTCAGCGAGTACTTTTAAAGTACAATGCAGAATTCAGAGGACTTATCTACAGCGTGCCGCAGTCTGTTCTAATTCAGTACAGTTTTATGAGGAACTGGGATTGCAAATAACTTTTAAAAGACTTAGAGTGACAGGTAGTTTTGATATTTCATAATCAGCAATTCAAAGTCATCATTTGGTGGACAATACCTATCAGATGATAGTTGTATATAGCATCACACATGGGCAATATTTGATACAAAGAACTAATCTTTCAGCTGGTTTGGCCACTTGCTATTGTTAGTACACACTTTTGAAGATTTCTTATTGTCCTATAATTAGGCATACAACTAAAAAAAAATTAAATGTTCCTTCAGGAGATTCAGAAACATGCTTTTGTTTTCCCAAATGCTGACACTGATTAAATAATGCTAAGTAAGGCACTCTTCCCTTTCAAATCTTCTTGTAATTAGAGACGCTCATGGAGGAAAGTCTATAGAACTGCACACAAAGATGTCTGCTGTCTTTGGCTCTGGTAGCTCCTAAGCCATACGGTTCCTCAAAATGGTAGAATATATAAAAGGAAGTACTGATACATGCTTGTTTTGTGTATCTCCCATTTCCCTGAATTCATCACAGGCAATTTTCAGAGACATGCAAGCCAACCAGAGAGACAACATTATGGTATGTTTCAAAAAAATAGTTTCAGATCATTTTTTTTGCTAACACTCGGGTGATTTGCAGCTGGCAGTGGTAGCAAGTTAAATTGTATTTTAGTGATATAATAACAACGTTGTCAGGTGAGAACTTGTTTTTCCCTTAAAACTTTCAAATTATTTTTAGCTTGTTATATTTCTTTTTTTTTTTTAGTAACTGCTGTATAATGTTTGCATTGCCTTTAGTAGGGTTTTCACCTCTAACACTTGCGGCTTTTTTATCTTATTTCTTAATACACCATTACTCAAGCTATGCTAGAATGCCACAGAAAGTAATTTTTAACTCATAAGTATTTACTTCTACAGTACTAGCCGACAAGAGACTCAGTGTAACGCCCTATTACTGCCCACAATAACCTCATTTTAAAAGTTAGGCTCATGCATTTCCAAGTAGGTAGAGTATATGATATTTCTAAATTTAAGGAACCCTTTGGTAATGCGAATTATTTCAATTGGATGAATGCCACCTTTCTAAGGAGGACATATTAATTCATTCTGCATATTATTTCTCTTAGGGTTTTCCATGTCTCTTGTGATTGTTCTCTCTACAACGGTTGCTTTCAAGGCAGAAAAGAAATGGAAGTTACATATGGATTAGATTTACTGGAAGGCCTCTAAAGCTGAATAGTGTATAAAGAAGGCAAATTATCTTCTCATCTCAAATGAGGGTTAAATTAATGCATGTTGAACAATACTTCCTTTAATAAACTCTTCATTTAAGCACAGTTTTGCTCCTAATTCCAGAACTACAACAGTACAAGCACAGGTATCAGTGAAACTCCCAATCTCCAGGTAATAAATTCAAATTATAAACTGAAATAACTCACTTTATGACAGCCTGGAGCTTCTCACAAAGCACAGTGAGGACAGATACAACATCATCACAAAGAGACTCAGCTGAAGTACCTCCAAAAAGACAAAGATCAGAAGCATTACATATGTGCAGCTGGATTACAACCTCAATTTACTGCATGGATTTTCTGAGCTGGTTAGAGCTTCTAAACAATGAACAGGGCTGCCAAAATTCATACAGAAGATGCAGGAGGAAAAAGTCCTAGATTGGAAAGCGATCTCCACACAATGAAAAAGCAGTAGTACTAAATCCACAGAGCATTGATTGCTTACATGCATTTACAGGAGGTTAGCTGAAATCTAATTCAGATAATACAATAAGGACACAAACAAATAATAAAAAAAGGGCTGGCTGCAGTACTTCTACATGGCAGGTAAAATTTCTGTATCTCTCCCTGCAGTTTGCCTCTGCTACACAACTTTTCATGTATGAGCAGGTTCTGATCTTAAAAGAGGATGCTTATACACCTCAATGATTTTAGCCTCCATTCACACAAGTTCTCCTACAGAAATCCAGTGAGAAGGTCAAAAGCAGGCATTATTTTTACCTATCAGGGAAGAGGCTGGAAGTTAAGACAGAATGGGAGCAGAAGAAAATTCTCTTGTAAAATAATCATTTGACAAGCATGAACAGACCTTCACTAGTGATGTGCTTGCAAAAGTCACCATTATATAAACTGCATCTCTGGCCTGAGATATGATAACACAATCATTTCCAGATTCCACATCCAACTCCATGAATCTGTTTCAATTTAGGAAGTAAAGACACTTACTAAAACTTTCCCTCAAACTCCTTAAATACAGAAGTTAGAAACTTGAAACAATCATTTATTACTGTCAAGCGTGATGCTGTTACCATGCTCCAAATGAAGACATGCGTGAAAGTTTCAGGAGCTAACACGGCTGTCTCAGTTCTTACTGGCAGCAGAGTGCATAAAGCTATGGAGAAAGTAAGATATCCTGAAGATGCAATTCCTGCAACATCAGGAACTGTGCTGATGAATGAAAGCAAAGAATAAAACAGCTGGATTGGAAAGAATCACTAAAAAAGTGTTACAAATACCTTGACTCTTGAATTTCTGCGAGGTGTCATGGTTTTCAATTGTCTGTTGAGGAAAGAAAGGTGGTGTAATTGGTGCAAGTGGGACAAAAATACTGCAGAAGTAATACTTCAACAGCAGAGCTTTCTTAACAAATCCATGCCTTCTGTCTGGTTTGGGGCTTTTTGTTTGTTAGAGGGTTGTGGTTTTTTTTAGGTGAAGTTTTTGCAAAACATTTTCAAAAATTCCATAAGATCTGTTTTAACAGTATTTTAGATTTAAGGAACTCTCATCTCCTTGGGCTGAAGTAAGATTTGTAAGTACTTAAGGGATTTCCTACACCTAAACCAACTCAGTAATAACTAGGCATGTAAATTGCATTTTAAATGAGAAGCAAACATAATCTAGATTTCACAGAGTACTTAGAAACCAAAATCAATTGAGTGTTAGAAGGTTTATCACATTGCCATCATTAATGTTACAGTGCCAACACAATTAATGGCAGTCAGGAAATGGAAATGACCTCTTGCATCATTCAGTTCAGCTGCACTATAGGATTTTCCTATCACTGCACAAAGAGATCAAGCCAAATCCTTCTCTCAAGCATCAACAACAAAATGCCAGGAACTAAATGCAGCTCTCATATACTTTCACCTACTGCTCCACTGAGAGCAGAACTAACAAAATCCCACTTTCAGACCCAAACTACTGGGGGTGTTTCCTTTTTGGGTTTTTTGTTTTTTTTTTGGGAGGGGGTGTGTGTGTGTGTGTAAATGTTTTGGCTAGTAAAATGAGCCTACTTAACACAGCCAGAAGAGAAATTTAAGTAAACCAATTAATTCTGTTTTGCAGTTGCTCATGAGGGAAAGTAACCTAGTCTACTAATCCAAACCAGAAGTGATCATCTTAACCCAATACAGATGTAAGGAAAGTAATCAAACAACTAAAAAAACCCAGCAATCTGTACAACTATAGTGCTTAAAATTTCCTAAGAAATAGAAACTGACTTTAAAAAATACTATGTTATTGATAATATGATAATATACAAACAAGCATAAACGGATGAAAGAAGTCACTTTCCTTAATTGAGAATTTATTTTGTTTAGGCAAATTGTCATGCAAAAACTTTTGGCAAAAGAATTTCAACAAACCATTGGAAAACAAGCAAACAAAATAAAAGAATATAAAAGGAAAGGGTGAAGGCAGTCTGATATCGGAACAAAGCCTTTTTTGTTTAATGGAAGTGGGCAAAAATAAAAATATCTGCCAAGCAGAGCTGACAATGTGAGAGGTGCCTTTCCAATAGACTGCTCTGAGGCAGGCACAGAGTCAGAGCTCCAAAAAGCTTTTAAACAGGGTTAATGTGGAAATGTCAAATAAAAGCCATAAGGCACAACAAGCCAGTACAATACACTGAACTCAGAAAAACAAAACGACATGCAGCCATGGATATGGAACCATTTGTTGATGCCAGAAGGCTCACCATGTTTTCTTGCTTTTGTCGTAACTGTAAAGTCAAGTCACTCAACATTTGGCTGAGGGTTGCCCGCACAGCAGTGTTAATGCTCCGCTGGTGACAGCTAGATACATATGTCTCAATACAAACCTGATGAGGAAACAAGATAGCAGTACATATATATGAACTGTAACTTACCAGGAACACATTCTAGGATACCAAGGTCTCTCTCATGCAGATAGTCAGCCTTCCTTACTATTTCATATTGCCTTATTAGCACATCAGAAGTTTTCAGCAATATGGAAAACTAAGTAGCATCTAGAAGCAGCAATGGTAGGGCAAAAATGGCAATGACTAGGGTTCTGTCCAACCCATGTGATTATTACATGCTGCAGCACATTGGAAAGCTTTTGAAGGCCTTTCCTAATACAGAAAATACAACAGTGCTTTACCATACATAACACAAATGATTGCCTTTTAATAACTGGCAATCAAGCTGAGGGCTCCTCAGCTCAGGGATCCCATGGAAGCCAAGGTAGCAATGGAATCATGGATCATCCAGTTCCTATCTCCATGCTCAGCTGTTCGACATTGTGCTGTGACCAGAGTTGTGCTAGAGTTTTGCCCCAGCTGATATTATACAAATAGTTGCCAAAACATAACACAGGTAGGACCTTGGGGACAGAACACTGCCAACTGTAGTTCCTGTCCTTGATTAGATTTTTTCTGTGGGAAGTGTTGGTCTCTATAAGAGCTGCTGTAACTGTAGTAACCACTGTAACTACTGCACAGTAACTACTCAGTGGATAAATCTTAATGGAGCTGAGAAGATTTGTGACAGAACTGTACAGTACAATCTCCTAAGACTGTGAACCAAACATGCAGCTTTGGTCCTGTGGCCTATACTGAGCTTTATCATTAACAATTACCAGGATGAAAAAAATGTAAATGACTGCTCACATACTTTTCAGTCTATTTTAATTCTGCCATTGTTTGGATATACAGCTAGTGAGAAGAACCATTAATATAGATAAAACTAGCTGTGAAAAATATATTTGAAAATATATATAGTATAAATTATATACGTGATGAGTAGACATAAATGCATCTGTTGTAAGTTTTTGAATTAGAAGGATATTATATGACATAAAGCTATTTTTATAGTTCCGTAATGAGGATGAGATTTTAAGAGGGAAAAATTAAAGTGATCTGATTACGTAGGCTACTCAGCATTGACATAGGCACATGGACAAAGACTCTCAATTGTTTCTAACTCCTACTAAACTGAAATCAAGCTATTCCATTGAGTAAGACAGAAAGGCTGTGGACTTGAGGCTACGAAGCTTAACATGCTGCTGGCACACTTCTGCATTTGTTAGAGTGGAAAACAATATAGCTATGTTCCTAAAACTCTTTTGACCTCCACACTTTGAGGTACCTTACATTCAGCATTTCAAAGAAGCCACAAGGACAAGAAAACATGACTGAGTTTCTTGGATACAAACTGTATCTTAAGTGAGTGTTTCAAGACATTGCATGTGGAAGCTATTTAATTATGGCTCTTATTTTCCCTTACTTCCCAACTACACTGAGAGATAGCATTCCAGAGCTTTTCAAGTGTGTGTACATCACTTGTTAGAAACACTATACAGATGACAAACTGAGACTGATTATCTCCTTTGACAATACATTAGAACTAGGTCTCAGTTGTAAGCAATTGCAGGATATAAGGGACCAAACTGAAAGCATCTCATTCTTGTTGCTCTTTTTCAAGACTCCAAGATCCCCCCAAATAAATAAGTGGGTTTATTTAGCTTGAGATCAATCAGTCAGTGATGAAGATGGCCTTCTAAGTTAAAAGAAGGCCTGGACCAACTCTGCCCATCATTCAGCTATCACTTGAACTCCAGTGGACAAAAAACCCTAAAGCCTGTTAACCATGCACAGCCCTCCACAGAGGCCAAACCATTCCAGTGCTGCTGAGGTCATTCTCTTGAGCTGTAGGTCTTTTTCTAGTGTACCTGAATTAATTGATGAAATAGCATTCTTAAAGTTAGGCTGACTTTCTGGAGGGAGCATGGTTGATATCTCCTTCTCTCCCCTCCCCATGCCAGCTAATGAGCAACTGTACTGTCCACTTGAGGTCCAATCTTACAGAAGGCCTGTGTTCTAAAATGGCTGGGCAAGGTACCTTTTGAAAAGCCATTGATGAAGAAGCACCAGTAAAAATGCGAAAGCTCAGGGCCCCAAGGAGGTGTGCAATGGACATTTTGATAATTTCATGCATTCGGGGACTTCCAGCTCTATGGCATGCAAAACACAACTAAGAGCAAAACAAGAGGGTTAGCCAACAAAACAGAACAGCGTCAAACAAAACAAACCCCCAAAAGCTAAATGGGACTAACAAATACACACATAATACCAAGTACAAACTAAATTTTCTTGCAGGGGTGAAGGCAAGCATGGGAAGGTGCGTGGAGCAAGATTTAGTCAGTTTTCAATTCTATTAGTACTTAAGCCACAAAAAATAGTACTCTTCATGGTAGGTGCTTCCTCAATTTGAAGCTGATAATATTCAGAAAGATTTGGGGTGCAATTATTTTGTACACATTAATTGAGAACTATCCCATAGTGCAAAAAGTCCAGACTGTAGCCTTGTTTGTCAGAGAGTCCTCAGAATGTTCTACCAGTAATGCAGGTAGCACTTTCTAATTCTGCAGCAGCTCCACTTTGTTACAGAGGGCAGGCCAGGAAAACTAAGGGACTGAGTTGGAAAGAAATGTCAAATAGCAGGGGCACTGAAGCAGAAAGCTCCTCTCTGCCACCTTGCTCTTAGAGTAAGTCAGAGGCGAAGCAAATGCAGAACTCAGAAATATTTTTTTTTTTTGTTCCTTACTGCTTATACATTGCAGAATTCAGATACAAAGGCATATTTACAGAGAGAACAGAAAATCTGATTTCTGATACAGAGCTTGATACATTTCTGATACAGACCACAGAGAACATGACTGACTGACTGACTGACCATTTTCCTAGTCTTAGGCAGTGCTCTTAAAAAGTGAAATCTGAAGGGGTTAGAGCCATTAAATATTTTTCCCAGCCACTATTTTATCTAAGCTAGAGCTCTGTACCTTGAGCAAAGTGATGCACTAAGCTGAATTCATCAGCTTTTGCCTTTCCCATTAGAAAGTCTGCTGAGAAAAACTGCAGGGAAAACTATCTATCTTCTTCAGTTTGAGACACTGACATAAAAGGGTTTAGTAAAGCTTAGAAAGTTGTGGCTTGCTCTAAATGCAAATTCAGTTCATCCTTGCTGCAGCATCTACAGGCAGGGCTTACAAAGACTTCCAAAAATATCCATACCTTATGGTTTCACATAGCACAAGAGAAACCAAAGCTGTTCAGGACACCTGGAATGATTACTACTCTTTTTATCTTGTATACTTTACATACACAAACTGTTTATGTTGTATCCCTGCCTTTTAAAGCCCATTTGTTACAAACTGGCAGCTGTTTTCTTTGGTTCCCTGTTATTCCTATAGCCCCCATCCTCAGCTTCCAGTAAGACAAAGCAAAGTCAATTTTAGTCCTAAACTTGGAAAATACTGTAACTTCCCCATAAAGTGAGCTATTTTCACATGGGATTTTTTTTTTTGTTTGTTTGGTTGTGTTTTTTTTTTTTTAAATTAAAAAACACCCCAACCAAAATACCAAAACCTGAAACAGGTCTCTAAATGTCTACATACATTTGGAGTGTAGGACATGTATACAACTTTTACATTACTCCATGGACATTAGCTCTCCCCATACCACATTAACAATATAATGTTATAATACATTCTGCACTGCGCTGTGCAGAAAGATTTAGTGTTCCTGTGCATCTTATCTAACCTGAACAAACAGTTCCGTGGCTTGCTACACACTGTACTAAAAACATCAGCCGTCTACAAAGACCTGCAGGTATGCTTTCCTACAGCCAAAGCTCCTTTGAAATTTAAGTCAGACTAAAATTCACTGGACTAAAGGAAGAAGAGTGACTAATGGCACTAGAACAACACCACGTATCTAGAGGTGTAATAAATCTTTTACTTGGATGTATTAGTAAAAAGACACAAGGCTGACAAGACACATTGTGGCACTTGTGTTAATACGGCACATTATGATGCACACACCTCTCTTGAGGAAGCTTCATTAGTTTTATACTTGCAGCAGCAAGTATAAACCAGAACAGTGCTGTTTTATAAAGAACTTGAGGAAATTTTCTTCTTGTAAAAAGCAAAGTAAATACGAGAGTTAGTAAACGCACAACACTGCAATATACAATTGTCAGTCAGTTTCCAAAAGTGCCTTCCCATGCAAGCCCATCAACCCTGCCCGACTTGCAATTATTTCTTCTAACTAGGCATAAGGTAGCACCAGTCCTTAAGATAGTAACTGTGATTTGGACTAGTTCAGTTTCAGAGTATGTATGATTGACACACTCTAGATAGCAGGGGAACATTAAGAGATGTTAAGACAAGCAATGGTACAACAGAGGCACTTACCTCAGCAATTTTCAACACTGAACTCCCATTCAGCTCAAATGTGGAGGTGTATGTTATACAGAGCAAGACCTTGAATCAAAAGAAAAGGAGTAAGGAAAAAAATTAAGTTTTATCTGTTACCGCCTCCCTTCCCTACCCATGTTCTTTTAGTCACAGCTCCTTCCATTTTTAGAGGAGAAATCAGAAGATTCTCAGCACCATATGTTACTGGGATAAAGGAGATGGCACAATCGTTTCCTCCCGAGAAAGAGGCACAACCTAACAGATTGGTCCCAGAGGTACAGCCTAATGATTACATCATACTGTCTCTGAAGTCTGACCACAGAAGGAAAGAAAATCCAGCCATCAGCTCTGGCCTCAGACTTGACAGCCAGAATCCATTCTTAGTTTAATCATAAGCTTTGCATGATTTATGATGAGTCCTTCTATTCATTTCTCTCAGTATAACAAAAGAGGAAGAAAAAAATGCATGCAAGTTATTACTTAGGTGACACAGATACATATATATTATGTGAAACAAATTGCTAATTACTGCTTGACATAAGAATTTCCCAGCCTGGGATATTTCCAGTAAGTGTATTCTAGTCATTTTATAATAAGCAGCTAAAAAGCAACTGATAAGCCTCGCTTCATGAGGGCAGGCTTGTCCTGTCTTGAACTCAGCAGGAACAGTAAGAATTGAAAGCCCCATCCAACACCTTACTTTGAAGAGGAGTGGGAATCTGACGTGATCTACCAGGGAAAGCGTGGTGGGGCAGTGAAGCAACATGGTGAGAGGTGCTGTGGTGTGATGCCTTCAGTGTCTAGAGATGTCCTCCCTCCCTCTCTTTCTTTCCAATCCCTTCTGCCCCGCAGAAGACTGAAAGTCTGAACTACCTTTCCCTCTTCCTTGAATTATAAAATTCCCCCAGTGCCAGAATTTATGCTTTTCTTGGTCTGAAATAGCATTAATTTCTTGGGCTAAGTGTACCAGCAAATATCCATCACATTAACACTAATGTATTGATCCCTACAACTTCCCAGTCCCTAAGAACTACTGTTTTCTGCTTCATAAGGAAACCTGGGATATCAGCTAAGTTAGCATTACTGGCTATTAACCATTTCTCTTACTCTTTATGTGTGTTTCAGTGGTACTAGGTTTTCTAGTTTACAGGGTTTTAGTCTAGGTTCTGTGACAGCTACTAATGCACAACACCCTTCAGTGATCTCCTTAGCTTAGAATGAAAAACAAACAAACAACTTTGCCACAGAGTGTCTGATCAGAACTTGCATGTTAAACAAAAGAAGGAGGCAAAGGGATGCATGTTTGGAAAGATTATTGCCCTTTGGTTCCTGTAAGGCATCATTTTTCTGACCTTTTACTGTGTCACAGTTTTCACATTATGGTGAAACAGCAAAAAAATTCAAAGTAACAACTAAAACTGTGCAAGCTGTATCTTCTCTCTAGGTAGTGTTGATCTCTAGAAGCATCTCTGAGCTTTCATAAAGAATAAATAACATGCTGATGTGTGTGTTAAGAGAAGGAGAGAACTCTAATATAGCATTGCTTAGCAAGCTGGAGCCACTGGACACCCACCATTACTATTGAATCTCTGCTTGGAAGAATACCACTCTGCAGTTATTTTCCATCAGGGAGGGGGAAAAATCCATTACTGGAAAGCAGGCATTTAATAACTGGATGGGATTTTGAATTCTCAGTACAAGAACAGCTTTGAGAATTAGCTACTCGCTCTTAGAGTTACAGAGGAGCCTGTCCACAGGTGAGTGTGCCATTTTTCTGGAGAAGGACCTTCTTTGCATTTTCAGAGCTGGACTGAAAAGTTTCTACACCCTGAAATGCATTGCACCTTTACAAATGTTTTTTTCTCAGCAGAAAAGCTGCATTTCACTAGGATGTCACACCTTACTTCAAAGTTGTTTTTTCTTCTGTTTGCTTCTTTGTTTTGTGTATAAAACACCAGGCAAGAGCTTGATCCTATTCTTACAGAAGACAGTTTTACTGTAAAGTTTTCCAAGAAAACCATGATGTAATGACAGTTTTACATTTGTCTATGTATGTTCTCTTGCCTTAACTCTCAACTCAGCCCTTCATTAACAGCCGAGTAATGTGAATTAAACAGATGAGTAACACTAGAGATATGTACAGCAAAGGACATGCTATTTTTCTGAAGTACAATAGTCCTGGATTATAATCTCTTTTATAGATATTTAACATTGACTTTTAGACCAAAGCAAAGTTTCTGAGTCAAGTCTCTTCTTCATAGTTTCCCTTTTCTGTGAAATAGGCAAAATGGGTTTTCTCATCTAAGGAGTGCGACACAGCCTACCTCAGTATTACAAGGAGATATACTAGTTGTAGAGCATTTGAACTTGCAGGAGAAGTTAACACAATTCTAATTGTAAATTCTTAATAATGCCATACTTCGTATTTCCTGATACAAACTCTACAAATTTCTCTGCAATATGATGCAATTGCTGGCAAATGGACAAGTGCCAGTGACAAGGAACAGAGATAAATTTTTCCTGTCCACAGAGCAAATCCTACAGAATAGCTGAAAAGTAAATGGTCAGTGTAAAACAATAATCTCATTTGGTTAGTAAGTACATAAATTATAAGGGCTGTTATTTCCATCTGCTGCTCAGCCCATACCTGCAAAATTTAAAACTTCAAAACTGAACAATGCTGTTCAGCATTAAGTGAATTCTGAACTGCCAGCCAACCTCACAGACAGCTGTTGGGCCTTGCTTTCTCAGCTGTTAAGTACCCTGAAATTTTATTGACATTTCTAATAGCTGTGAGAGCTCAGCAGCTGGCTAAAAATACATTCAGTATGTAAGGAAAAACTGCGATTTGTACTCCCCATTCACTGCTGTGTAAAACACAGGTACAATGTGCACATTTATAATCCCAGAGACAGACAACTATCACCCCCCACTGACAAATCTCTTCTTAACATGTTAAGAGCCAAGAAGGACAGCCTGACCCATGACTAATCTTATTCAGTGGATTGCATGTCCTGATTTTCTCTACTTGTAAAACCTTGTTTGCTTCATGTGATTTTCTGCTTCTTGTACCATCTTACCTTTGTACAGTTCATTAATACCTAATGCTTTCCACAGATCAAAACCTGGAAGCCATATACTACAATACCTGGAAGTACACAACAGTTTAGGCATTCTTATAAACCCTTTCTCTTCAAAATCTCTTTCTCTCCTTTTTTTTTTTTCCAATTTCCTACCTTTATAGAGCTGAACTAGGAAAAGCTAGCACATATATGCCTAATCCTTTGCGTCACAAGTGCTAATAACCTGTTGTAACAGTGAATGATAGAAAAGTCAGATATCAAGCACAGTAAGAAAGTGGTGATCAAAACCTTGCTATGAAGCAACAGGGAATTTCAGCAGGACTACTAAGTTTTGACTGCTACTCTTGGAATAAAATGAAATCTGGGAACCTACTAGCTAGAAAGGGTATATGATCTGATGTGATCAAGTAACAGAAGCATAACAATTTATCAGTCAGCATATTTTTGGCTTACTCCACTGGCTACTGTCTTCCTCACAAATCATTTGTGAGATCTGAAAGATGGTCTCTAACCAATGCTCAAGACTGCTCTCAGCTATGATTTCCATCAGTGCCACTGCAGGGCTCATTTACAGTCTTGGCAATGCTCCAGGCACTCAACTTGCGTGTCTTCCCATTTATATGGAACAAACAGGAAGACAGCAAGCTTCTCTTTTAGATTACTGAATTAAAAAATGGGATTAAAAACAAACAAACAAAACCAAGCTTAATCATTCAGATCTACTACAAACACTAAGTCTACAGACAGCATACCCCATGGGCTGCTAAACTAGTCACAACACTAACTCAAGCAGTATGTATTTTAAAAAATTAAATAAAAATAGGTTTTCTTGAACAATGACATTTGGGATGTGCAACCACTAGTAGTGGAAGCCTATAACTAAAACTACAAGCCAATTCCTAATTGGTATGGGCTCTAAAACACACCTTTTTTTTTTTTCTTTTAAAGAGGGAACTTGCATGACTAAAGAGATAGTTTCAAAGTCACACAACCTCCAAGATGTTTTAATTGGCTTGCATTATCTTGCAAATGCTTGGATGAGATCACATTTCCATACATGACATCCATAATAATTTCTGTCGACTGTCGTGGAACAAGAAATGACATTTCTGCTCCCTGGCATCCCAGGGTACCAATTGTAGTATAAGAGTGCACACAAGGAAAAATTTCACAAGCAGAAATAAAAAACAAAACAACAAAAAAGTGCTTCTGATGATAACGAAGTGACAAAGGTTAATTGACAAAAAAGGTACAACTGTTCCATATTTTAAGATAGGTGTCTTGAAGAAGGAATCTTTCTCACCTTGTAAGACTGCTAAGTGTTGCTAGCCAAGTTCCCTAAGTGCTTAGCTGACATTGAACAGCTTATGGTGGAATCATGTCAAATAGACAAGGTGTGTAAGGAAGTTAGTATCCTTAAGATGAAGAAAGAGGAAAAAGGTACAAAACTTTAAAGCAACCACAATCTGTCATCACCTGAGGATGTTTCAGCACTTCACTGCATTTAAGTGTCAAGTCCAACATCCATATGCTACTGTTTTCCTTTTTCTATTCCAGTCCCACTGGCAAAATCCTCTGAACATTCATGTTCCTCCTAGTTGAGATGCATGTAGACACTTTAGTCCTTATAGTGCCAAATTCTGCAGCAACCTCTAATCCCTTTGTGGAATTCAAAGAGGAGACCTTTTCTGACTTGCTTTGCTTGCAGGCTTGCAAACTTGGATGCAATGTATATTTGGATGATTCTTAAATCCTCCCCTCAGGAGGAAATACTTAGCCAGAAGACAAGGCAGGACAACCATTTATCTCATTCAGTAATCTGACATGTAAAGCAGTCATCCAGTATTTCTACAAAATAATTTGGACAGGAGGTGTTCTGCTGCTTGGCAGAATAACTAGTAACCTGCTCACATAGCATTCTTCGGCCTTGAAGGGAAACAAGGGCAAGAGAAACAGTGCATTAATGAACTTATGTACATTGTGTCACCATGTATCACTGCACAAAACAGCAGATATTACTTACAGAGGGAAAGGAGACAGTGTCTCCCATGAATCACTAAACCCATAAAATGCTTTGTTATCACAGCAGCAACTGGTGCTCAGCATTATGAATGCACTGGACCTTCAAACAGAAGGGCTGTATCTGGCATAGAAGAACTTCACACATCATCAGTGATGACATGCTGAATGCTCCCAGAAGACAATGTCCATTAATTCACTAGACTAAAGCAGAACTACTGCTGAACACTCTTTCTGGTGAGAGACTTCTGCTTATGTAGTACAGTTGTGGATGGAAAGAAATTATTTACAGCAATTGCTTAATAGAAATTTAAGAGGTTTTCTTAACGGCTCTGAGAGGGGCTTTTTTATTTAGAATTATAACATTTAAAGGGAGGGAAGATTTAAAAAAGAAAAGAAAAAGAAGGCTGACTAGCACTGCTAGGATAGCATTTCCCGTTCATGTGTTACAGCCTATTTAGGTATACTACATTATTTTATGAATTGGAGATATATATCTGAGTAAAACAAAACTGAAAACTGATACAGGACAAATACCAAACTGAAAAATACCAACAAAATGCTTAAAGAGTTCTCACATAAAAATGAGGCTGCATGCATCCACTACCAAAATGATCAGAGAGGATGTCAAAACATGGGTGCTAGTAAATTCAGAGCTCGCAAGGAAGAAAAGAACCAGTTTATCCCCTGGATGGAAAATTCTGACTTTTATTCTTGACAACAAGGGAATTTTTTGCATGGGAGAGAGGGAAGACAAGCCCCTTACTCTCAGATACCTGCAAGATTCCACCAAAATTACATCAGGGGAACTTTCCATGTGACAATACACTTCACAACAGCTAATTTGAAATTACTGTTTTGAATCACTAGAAGAATCTGCAAGAAGTTAGCCTGAAAACAACCTAAGAAGTGGCGTTCCACAGGCTGTCTGGCGACCCAGAGGATTTCACCCTATCCCAGACCATCTCCTGAACTACATCCAGAAAAGAGATGCTAAAAAGCCAGATAAGCTGGTTTTGTGGTTGCAGCATCAACCACTATTGCCATATGAAGCTTCCACATCTTTTTCCCCTTTCACAAGGGACATATGTGAGTAGCTCTGGGGAAGAAATTGGCTAGCAGTGTCAGAACCGCTTACTGGGACACAAGTTCTCTCCTCAGCTGCCCCTAGGGCCAAGTGGTGTTAACACTAAGGTGGCAGCAGCCCTTATCATGGGAAGGTATAAATTGGGAGCATGCCATGTGAGGCACATCTGAAGTATATGTATAATTGCATGTAAAAGCTATGGCCAGTGACCCTTCCATGTCACTATTATGTGGCCAAATTGGCTGGCAGAACTTGGCACTGTCACCTCCAGTACGCAACAATGTCTGGCAGCAGGGAAAAGATTAAATGTCAATGTATGAAAGTTAAAGAGTTTCTATATTTGTTTTTGTGATCATACAATGTCTTTCCAATTCACTTTCTTAATGGCTGAGCAACCCCCAGGTTCTTGATCTGTGTCCAAGTCTAAAGAAAGTCTGTAAGAACTTGTTCTTTCACAATGAAACCACTACAACAGGTGTTAATTTACACTTCCCATGACAAGGGACTTGATACTTTCCACACTGGCACTGGAAAACCTGCAGGTATAACCCAATGACTCACTGCTTGAACCCAATGACTCAGTGCTTGCATATGCTGCACAGTACAGAACAGCTCAGTGATAAAACTCCAACAGTGCCTATGTTTCTTCTTCTCTGCAAATTTGGCACTGTTGCAAAAAAAGAATGCCACAAGCACCCCAAAATAACAAAATCCCCTACATAAACAGCAAAATCTGTGCACTATTAACTCTGCCCCAGAGCATGTACACTGTAATACAGTATGTGATCGCAGTGTATCTCAGGTAATTTTTTTTTCCTCTTCACAGACCAGTCATTCATCAGGAAACCTGAAAAACAAGATGCTGCTGAGTTAACTTGGACTAAGGAATCCTTCTGCTATCCACCTGTGACTGCAGGAGGAATGACCACCAGGACAGGATGGAAGACAGAAATCCTGCCCCCTTACCCTTTCCACGACTGCCTCAGCCCCAGGGCAGAGCATTCTTCTAGTTACTGCTTTTTGTGCCTGACCCCAATGATTTTGAACACACCACACCAAGCAGGACAGTTCAACCACGACAGAGCAAGCACGTTCTCTGTCCAAGAACACCTTCATAACCTCACAGCTGAGGGAGCAGTGAGAAAGCTAAATGTTTTGCATTAGAATTTCTCCAGGCAAGAAATTAAGCCTAGTTTTCAATCCTGCAAATCTCTTGAGAGATGCAACCACACCTCTGCTTACATTTTTAAAACTACACGGCTGCCCAGACCAACAGAGATTGTTGGTCTATGTAGGGCTATGAATTCAAGCACAGAAAGGTACTGAGGAAGAGCCACATAGCCTGGAAAGAGGCTGGATTCTTGAGATACTACATTCACTACTGACAGATTTAGGCAGCCCCTCTCCAGTATTCATTTGGCCACATTCAGGTCATTACATTCTCATTCTTTTGTACCCATTAAGGAGAAAGCTGAGGTATTTAATTCAAGACTGTGGTTTCTGCTATAATGGCCAGGCACTTAAGAACCAGGGGAGTTCTTTAACCACAATCTTAATTATGAGTAGTAGGCATTTACCATAGCTCTAATTAACTCAGGAAAGGATGACCTTATCTTGAAACACACAAGGTAGGTCACTCAATCCATTGGAATTAACCTGGTTACTTATAACTAAGCACAAAAATAAAATTACCTTAAAAGTAACAAAAGAAAAAGAAATTGAAAAAAGAAAGAAGAAAAAAGTATACCCTAGAGAGTCTGGATTTGTAGTTGGACTATATTACAGCAATTTAGCTCACAAAAAGTCTAAGTGAAGGAAGCACTCAGAACTCTAGTTAGCACTGCTGGGCAGGAGTGATCTTAGGAAATAATCATATTTGCATGACATTGTGCAAGTCTTTATAGATTCCCCTCTTTAACACTGCAGACTGCTAACGCGTCTGAATTATGGACTGGACAAAAATCAGTTATTGCTTATGGCAGCTCATATCAGGCACCTCTGTTACAAGAGCTAATGAATACATCCACGTACCACTTTCTTCTATAAATTTTCAGAATTTTATTTTTTCCTATTAATATAAATTTAAAACCAGTTCCAGACTAAAGCATGCAAATAAAGCTGAATAACGGTTTTTATTTTTTACTTTATTTGAAAGATAGTCCTTCTCTGCTCAGAAAGAGACTGCACTGCAATTTATATTGTAAATGATGTTGAAAAATGCAGTGCATAAAATATACTGAGGAAGAAAAAACACCTATCTCTTAATCAAAAATTATGCATTAATTAAAATATGCAGATTAACAGCAAGTGTCAGCAACTGGGTTGCTGATTCTCATCCTGATGACAGTTTTTCTTCTCCATCTCTATTTACCAGTTGCATTTTTACTGTTGCATCAATGACTTTTTTTTTAATGGTTAGCAAAATCACTATTTTTATTCCTATATAAAACTATCATACATGCCTTGTCTCAAAGAGGCAGCATGGGGAATAACATAGTTTACATACACTTTTAAATCTAAGTTGTTTCAGTCCAGCTTCCTCCTCCATTTAATTTTACAATTCATGACAAAACAGAATGGTTGCAAATTATATTCTACGAAGCATAGCGAAGTTGTATGTGGAAAGATACATTTCATAAACATTAACCTTAAAACAATGAGAAGATATATATATACATTCCTAAGAGTTTATTACAGTGATCAGTTCATTTACCAGTACTCAAGGAAAAGGTGCAGAATACAATCATTCACAGACGCTGGGATTTTACAGTTGTGTTCTGTCAACATTTTGGATCAGACAGTTTAGGACTACTTTTCAAATATGTGTTTGTCCTGGGTTCAGCTTGTTCTCTGTCATAGAAGAACAGAGAAGAAAAATAACTGGTCTCCCATCAAATCCTCCACATCTGAGAAAAAAAAAAAAAAAAGAGATGCTTTCTGTTTAACAGCAACAAAATTTCCACCAAGTTCTCTGAGAAAGTTAACAATAAGTTTTCCTCAGTTGCTCAAACACAAACCAGCTTAATCCAGTATTTGCATTAGATCAGGACTAACTCCCTGAGCCTATAACAACATGGTTGTGCAGAACCTAACATAGGTCAACTGTGGTTTAAAAAACTAAGAACAAATTAAAAATTGCCCGCAAACTTTCTACTACACCTTACAGATCTTCAATAGTGACCTTCTCAAGTGCCTAATTTTACACCATAACTGTGGCCCTATCAATTAAATTAGTTATTACAGAAAAAAATTAATAGACTGAGAGATGGTTCTTGGTACTCAAAGATTCATTTTGCATCTTTAAAGCATTATAGAAGCAATCTGACCAATTTGGTGGCCTTCTATGATGGGGCTACGGAACTGATGGACAGGGATAGAGCAGTTGACATCATCTACCTGGACTTGTGCAAAGTGTTCGACACTGTCCCGCACGACATCCTTATCTCTGAATTGGAGAGACATCAATTTGATAGGTGGATCACTCGGTGGATAAAGAACTGGCTGGATGGCCGCACGCAAAGAGCTGTGGTCAACGGCTCAATGTCCAGCTGGAGACCATTAATGAGTGGTGTCCCTCAGGGACCAGTGTTGGGACGGGTCTTATTCAACATCTTTGTTGGTGACATGGATAGTGTCACTGACACTGATTGACTGAGAGCACCCTCAGCAAGTTGGCCAATAACACCAAGTTGTGTGGTTTGGTTGATATGCTGGAGGGAAGGAATGCGATCCAGAGGGACCTTCACACGCTTGTGAGGTGGGCTGATGCCAACCTTATGAAGTTTAACCATGACAAGTGCATGGTCCTACACCTGGGTAGGAGCAATCCCAGGCACAGCTACAGGTTGGGCAGAGAAGAGATTCAGAGCAGCCCTGCGGAGAAGGACTTGGGGGTGTTGGTTGATGAGAAAATGAACATGAGCCGGCAGTGTGCGCATGCAACCCAGAAAGCCAACCGTATCCTGGGCTGCATCAAAAGGAGCGTGACCAGCAGGTCGAAGGAGGTGATCCTGCCCCTCTACTCTGCTCTTGTGAGACCTCACCTGGAGTATTGTGCACAGTTCTGGTGTCCTCAACATAAAAAGGACATGGAACTGTTGGAACAAGTCCAGAGGAGGGCCACAGGGATGATCAGGGGACTGGAGCACCTCCCTTAATGAAGACAGGCTGAGAAAGTTGGGGCTGTTCAGCCTGGAGAAGAGACGGCTGCATGGAGACCTCATAGCAGCCTTCCAATACCTGAAGGGGGCCTATAAGGATGCTGGGGAGGGACTCTTCATTAGGGACTGTAGTGACAGGACAAGGAGTAATGAGTTAAAACTTAAACCGGGGAAGTTTAGATTGGATATAAGGAGGAAATTCTTTCCTGTTAGGGTGGTGAGGCACTGGAAGGGCTTGCCCAAGGAAGCTGTGAATGCTCCATCCCTGGTGGTGTTCAAGGCCAGGTTGGACAGAGCCTTGGTTTAGTGTGAGGTGTCCCTGTCCATGGCAGGGGGGTTGGAACTAGACGATGTTAATGTCCTTTCCAACCCTAACTATTCTATGATTCTAATCTTTGAAAGAACAACTACAAATACCCAACTTAAAGACAGTGTGTTTCAGAGGCAGAGCTATTTTCTCCATTCTGCTTGTAGTTAC
The DNA here is from genome assembly GCF_028554395.1 of Pezoporus wallicus. NCBI lineage: Eukaryota > Metazoa > Chordata > Aves > Psittaciformes > Psittacidae > Pezoporus > Pezoporus wallicus. Next base: position 6,803,170 of record NW_026635157.1, read on the forward strand.
ACAAGCTAAGTTTTACCACAGAACTCTAATGCAGATTTTGGTTCTGAACATATCCAAAATGAAAACTGAAATCACAAAAAGAACTGTCTAGTATCTGTCAAGTAGTACTATTGGAGTTTCCAAATGCTGCATTGATGAAACAGTGAAGAGACAAAGAGAAAAAATTACCTTCACCCAGGGTTCATTAAACCTCATTTACAGATTAAAAAGGCTTCTGGCTGACTCCTCACTGAAAGCCTACAGGAGGAAATGATGAAAACTTTGCCCATCAGCAAGCAGTACAGCTAATCCACTAACAAACACAAGTTTGAGTCACTGGGAACAAACTAAGGTTTCCTAAATGAAATAGCTGTTTACCATGGACAACAGGTAAATAATGAGAATTAGAAAAGTTTTCTCTCAAGGCACTTCAGAAGAATTTTTTTTTTTTTGTTCCAGAAAATCCTCAAGTCTATTTCAAAAAACACCACAAGTTGAGTAGCCACAGATACTGTGTGAAGTCTTCTCAGAGGTAATAAAAAACAAAGCTTGGAAGTTCCACTGACAGGAACATTATATATCTAATTGTAAAATGTCCAGCATTAATTAGAATAGTGAAATAAAGACCAAATATTTTAAAAGACGTCAAATAAAAACCCCGAGTTTCCTTCATGAAAGGTAATTATTCTCTTCTTGCTTGAAAATTTCTTGATAGCTCTAAATTTCTTTGGAAATGTGGGCACAGACTGCACTGACATGCACTGCATAACATGACACAGCTTTAATTGGTGACTGAAGAAAACAGGATGCAGTAGAAAATGAGATTTTGAATGATCAATCACACCTTTCTTTCCAAAACCAACTTTGTCACTGTCAGTACCCATTACATTACAGTGTATCATGTTTATCTAGAGAGCTTATTTCTGGGTGAGGACTCATCTACTAATTTGCAATTATTCATTAAACTCTCTGTTGTTATCGGAGAGCAATGTCATCACAGATGGAGAGAGATGTACTGCATTATTAAGAAGCCTGTCAACTTATAAATGAAAGTCACCATAACATTAGTGAGAAGAAAAGGAATGAAAGGGGGAGTCTTTGCTGTTTTGGCTTCTTTCTACTCTGCCCACTTCCTTCATATTTCGTTTCAGCTGCTCCAACACCACAGTTAAGTTCAAAGCTGACCTCCAGTTCTTTCAGAAGCCAGTTTCTGGAGGAACTGGATTTTAGGGTCAGGGTAAGAGATGAAAAAAATCAAAGTAAGTAAAAATCACAGAATCATTTAGGCTAGAAGGGAGCTCAATCCAGAGGTTCAGCTATAGGTTGTTTGGTTTTTTTTCCCCATTGCTGATCTGACCATACTCGACAGTGCTTTTGATGGTATTACATATGCTTCTATAAGCAAAGGTCTAATCGCATGAAGCAGAAGTACTTCATCCATTTTAAAAACATCTGCAGCCAGAATTTAAAAGCATCAACCCAGAAAAAAAAAAAACAAATAAATCAGGATTCCCCTACTCCACAATCAAACTGAAGCCTGTGATATTAAACTTCTGTCCAGAACGTATCCCCTTTCTGCTGCAGAGTTGTTAGTCTAATGCTTAAGGTCAACAAAATGTTCCTACTGCTCAGTATGAGACATACCCATGTCACACAACAAATTCTTCCTACTTCTGGGCCAGACACATTGTGTGGCCATGTTTATCTAAAGGTAAGTATTGAACTATTACCTCCACTCCCCCGCATTTTTTCTATACATCTGCAACTGTATAAATAGAGCAGTGAGTCATTTTGGTGCCTCAGTGATAAAACACTGAATTTGATTAGTGACCAATATATCTCTTCCAAACAACACATGCAAGCGATATAGGAGCTTACATGCCAGCAACCTACTGTGAGGTCTGTACTCCTGCACCAATATTTTCACATCTATTCTTCATAAGTAAAAACTTTTGTCTAATCTTTGATGGTTATATTCTTAATATTTGCAAGACCGGTGCAAATGTGCAGCAAGTCACAAAGAACCAGGCCAGTATCACTGCTGACCCAGCATCATGCAAACCGCTTACACTCATGAGTGTCTAGCATCTGCACTGGGAAAAGATGTATTTAATCTCCTCCAGATGGAATAACACAGTCTAAATGTACAATCAGATGTTGCCTTGAGGACACATTTTAGCAGATCCAGGGATATAAACGCACTGCTGAGACCAGCTGCTTGAAAAACCCTGAAGGCTTTAGCAATTCAAGTGTTGCAATGGCATCTGTAATCTTCAGGTTACAATGTAAAAAGACCGCTACTTGACTGACTTTTAGGCAATGTTCAGATTTAATGCCTCAGAGTTCTAACTGCCCTGATTACAGAATACTTTGACCCTCTGGTCTCTTGGAACATTAAATCAAAACAGAAGTTTTGCTTTGTTCTCAGGATGTGAAGATATAGCCTGATTTTTACCATACATGCATTTCACTGTGCTTTTAGCAAAAAAAGGCTTTCTACATCAAAATTTCACTCAGTAGAAGGAAGAAGTTTAGTGCTTAAACTGGAACTGAATGTGATTTAAAAAAAAGTGTACATAATTAATGTCTTAGGTTTTGGCTTGGATTTTATGTGATTTGGTGTTTTGGGTTGGTTGGTCTTTTTTTTCTTCTCACATATCGAGACAACTATAGAACATATTCACTCACAACTGTGGTAAAATAAGAGTGCTCACATTCTTCTTAGTCTGGGGGCAATGCATCACAGGTGCATGTCAAGCCTTTCAGGGAAACAGTGTGCATGCAGATTCCAAATCTGCAATACTGAAGAAGGTAAAAAAACAACTTACAAAAAATTACTGCATATCAAGAGAGACCTGCTGGTTCAGTAGTACTACTTAACTCTTACCTTTTCCCACTGTAGAGACAAAAGAGGAAGGGAAGAGGCATGCTGGGTTAGGAATGCAGGTCTGGGTGTCACCAGTTAAACCTGTAAGTGGGCAGAAGCCTGCTCCCATAAACCAGGTAACAGTCTACACAAATTCTTCTTCCTTTTTTTCTGCTGCGAAATTCACTCTTCTGTATGGTCTGACACTGAGTGCATATTGCATCCAAGTAGTCATCTTCAGTAGCAAAGAGCACAGCTAGTACAGAGAGGTTTCAGACTGGACAACATATATTCCTTAGAACAAGGATGTCTCATGTAAGAAAAATAAAATATCTAATCTATGCACTTAGAAGTAAAGGACAGTCAAGCAGTAGATCCAAACATAGCAATCAGTACTACGTGTAGTAAGCACAGAGAAAGGATCACCAGGTTTGTACCAACCACTGATGAGCTATAGCACAAGACCTGCAGTACAAAGTTTACACCCAGACATTTGAGAACTACGCACCACCTTTTTTATGGCAGTCCTGGCAAGTCATACAACCAACACACACAGGAGAATGCTAAAGCATTCCTAGAAATAGAAGCTTTCCCTGAGTATACAAAACATTAATTTCCCTTATACACGAGTACAGAGACACTCTGGTGCCTAAAAGAAATCATGCTCCATCATTAGTATTTTACAAAGAAAACATACAGCTAACAAACTAGAAAGTACCTATGCACACACAATTCAAAACTACAAACCTTCACAGCCCATCTCATGAGCCCTAATACTCAATATCAAACACAACCTTTCAAATCTCAAAGTCATCAATCTGTGAGCTCCCATGGACTAAACTGCCTGCCCTATTTCAGTTTGCTAAAAGTGGGACCACCACTGCACTGACTTAATATAAAGAATCTCCTATATAACCCAGGGAAACACAAATGAAGTAGAAATGAAAACTACTGACATCTGCCAGCAGGAAGGAGGGTATCAAATACTGTCCTAAAGTGAAGATTTCCAAGGCAACAGCTAATTTATTTGCTAACCCCAGCATAGAGTCATGCAACCTCTGTTGCAAGCACTGACGTGTGTGAAACACTAACCTTCATCACTTCAACCTGCAGGTCTTCATTGAGTGAAGGAGTCACTTTGACAGCATTCAGCATCTGATTAAGCAATTGTTTCTCATCTGAGTCTGTTTCCACGGATACAAACCTCTCATCAGACAGCAGCTTCTGCAGAGAGAAATTGGCAATGTACAGGTTCAGACAAAACTGCCTCTGCTTAATTCTACTGTCAACTACTACACCTAAACCTGTTAGTGTTTGGTACTATGATGGCTAGGTTTTCTATGTGCAAATTTCAAATTGATTTAACAGTATAAAATATGAAAGTACAGCAAAACTGGGAGACTCTGTGCCACGATGAGGGAACCATTAAAGTTTTTCAAATCAGCTGCCATTCCATATCATAAATGCAGATGGAGGACTGTATTGATGCATGGATTATCTTTTTAGGCTTATAGATAGGAGGTAACACTCTTATTTAAGGTACCATGCTGCAAATCTGCAACTTGGCAATTCCAGTTCATACAGAACAAAAGCGTATGTGCAGCAAGTTAAAAGAGTAAAAAGATAAATTTTATCCTCACTGAGTGTTCCCAAGGAAGTTATACTACAGGGGAGAGTGGGTCATCCCTAATTCCTCCACTATTTTTGGCTGATAATCACTCTACAATGTTCTTCTAACTGGTGCACTTGCACTGATACAAGAGCAGACCCATGTTCCAGTCCCACTAGCATACTGTTGCTTTTACTTTAAGAGCAACCCCTGCACCCCCCCCCCCCCCCCATATCTGAAATACAGGGCACAGGATCTCAGGGTGGGACGAGAGTACTAGGCTGCAAGAAGGTACTATATGCCTTCTGGCAGATGCAGAAACCCTTCAGGAACCCTTCAGTTCCCTTACAGGAACCCTTCAGAAAGGGCATTATTTTCCCGAGCCAGATCCTCCTACAGCCATGTTGCGTCACAATATGGGGCACTCTGTAACCAAATGCCTGACATCCCATATGCTGAATTAAATGAGATTGAAATTTACATCTTTATACTCCCAAAACAACTTCATGCTTGCCTTTTGAAGGAGAAATTTCTTTTTGGAAAATGGTGGCATACATTTCATGCCCAAGCAGTGTAGCAGCCATTTCCACAACTAGTATCTCCCTAGTGATAAGTATTTACTGATACATACTCATTTGTCCAATTAAAAGAAAGGTAAACTGCTTTAGTTTTTATACTGTCAAACTCAAGAGAGTCCTTCTGTTATTTGTGCTGCACTGCTGTTTCATTTTGCAATTTCACAAACTTCCAAATCAGATGCTACTCCTACTGTTTTCAGTGTACAAAAAACCTGAAAAGTGCCCCCACAGAGAATGCAGCTCCCAGATACTTTATTCACCTCTCCATCTTCCAAGCACTGCTGTCCTCTCTTCTAATCAAAGAAAACAGCAAGACTTGACTCAGTTTAGTTTCTAAGACATTTAGCAGTGGCAAGGCTTACCGAGACTAGCACATGGCCACACAAGGAAGAGTACATCTACATTTCAACATTGAATGCCAGGAACCCCAACCTACCTGCAGCACATTCTTAGCTCCTACAGAATCACCAGCCTTTACTGGCATCCTAACTTCTGAACACTCTTACAGAAACATGAACATTATTGTTGTTAGGTCCACACAAGGACAGACACTTTTTCTGTAGTATTTTTCTAAAGAAAAGCCTAGATTCCCTTAACACTCACTGCCCACTAATACACACCTGCTCTAAAGCCATACCTGCATCCCTGTTAGAGCCTGCTGGGCCAGCTTCATGCTCTTCGATTCCAGAGCTAGTTGGAGAGGAAGGAGACACTTCTCCCTGATGAAAATAATAAAAAAAAATTATAAGTGAGAAGGAACAATGGAACTACAATTGGTATTCAAAGGAGTAACACTCCAGAAGAGATGTGTCACTTTCAGTAAGATGAGACTTGTGTACAGTAATCAAGGAGAATGTCACAGCTCTGTGAAGCACTTTTACCATCTCAAGAAAGCTGGCATATTTCTTCACATACTGTTAAGAATGGCCTTTTAATTGAAATTTCACAAAATACTTCCAAACTGTTAGCCCTCTGTGTACATACATGAATGTGCAAACCATAAAGAAGGGATTCGCAGCTCACTAGTGGTCCTTCAACTCGGCGTGTTAAGCATTACACTTCAGTCACCTATCTTCTGTTTCACATTCCAGTTGCCAGAAAAGTGTTTTTATAATCCTCTTTCAATTAGTCGAGTTTTGGTCTATAACCTCCTCTACAGCAGTGTGTAACTACTTCCTGTCACGTTAGCTCCCTTCAACTATAAATGATATTGACAAAAGCAAATGTATACTAATGAGTTTAGTTTAAACCTGAATTAGCACATGGTATAACAATGACTAAGCTGTACTTTGATTACAGAATAATTAATATTCATTTTTTGAATATTAAAATAAATCACTATTTAGGATAATATTTTAGACGCAGTTCTCAGATACTGATTTCTCTGTTTTGGGGTGTTTTTCTGTTGTTGGTCTTTTATGTTTTGGGTTTTTTTGTTTGTTTTTGGTTTTGTTTTTCAATTTGGTGACCAAACCTAGTAACCACAAGCCTTTGAACCAAATCCTGCTAGTTGGCAGGAAACTCATTCCTCATCAGAGGTGCTCAGCCCATGTCCAACTGCAGCCTCCCTGAAGGGTTGCAACATTTCATTAGGTCACGTAACATAAGAGGCACTTACCCGTAAATACAGAATCTATTCTTGGATTTGTATAGACCTACTTGCTTTTGGCTAACAATTTTGTACCAGCCCATAAGAGTCCTAGTTCTCCGACTCTCTGCACTGCACCCCAAGAAGCCCTTTTGGAATCACATTATCAAAAATGTTCAATTTTTAAAAATCTCAAAATGAAGTTTTCCCTCTTTTGCTCCTGTGAGCTGCCTTTGTCCTGAATTCACTTAGTTTCAGTTGACCCAATAATAAACATTAAACTGCTCCTCTTGCAAATTCTCCCTTCCTAACTAAGAAGCCCTAGGTTAGAGCAACAGTGATTACCAGAGTTTCACACATATTGTCAAAGCTACCTAATGCTATTCTTTGTCACAATCTGCCCATAATTTACTAATTTCCCTCCAAAACTGGCAGTCTACAACCTGAACTTGGTTTTTAAAAAGCTTAAATCAAGATTACCAAACACTGACCATCACAGCTTTGGGGAACCTAATTTGTAACTCCTTCAGCTGATCCTGCTTGCAGAAGGGACTAAAAAGTCCCCTGTTTTGCATGTGTTCAATTGGTATTCCTTTCTCTCCACCTTTCCCCAAAGAGCACAGATGACAAGCTACCCCATGGAGCACTGATCTGCTATTTGCTCTTTGAAATACAACCCCTTCCTTTAATGATAAATTAAAGACTTGAGACTCACAAGCATGGCTCAGTTAAGCCATCTAGCAAGCTTCTGTACTTGGCAAAGACCTCTTGAGAATCTGCAGGTCTCTTAATATTTGTACCTTCTTCCCAGGTTATTAGAGTTTGTTAAAGGCTATTTGGCATAAAACCACAAGAAGCTTTTTAAAAAGAAACATGAATTACAGAGATTTCTAACAAACTAAGCAGACTACACATGTATCTTATAATTGGTTTCTAACTGAAAGCTAACCATTTGTTTAATTTAGGATATTCTGAGAAACAGGCTGGTACAAAGCCCAGTTTTCTCAGAAGCTCCTTTCACGAATGTTTCTGGGATCAGCTGAATTAGAAGGACTCTTACAACCTGCAAGTTTAACATCCTAAACAGCTTGAACTACAGAACATCTAGGAAATACTTCCTCATGGAGCATCATACCATACAGATCTACAGAAACTGCCAGGGTTCAGACAGTAATCTTCTAACCAACACAGAGCTGGCTGCTACTGCCTGTGTATCTACTGCCAAGTTTGCCTAAACCTGTGAACATATGTAGCATGCAGGTCAGTTGTGATAGGACTTTCTAGTTTCAAGAGGTGCCACAGCAATACACCTCTGACCCACAAACCACCTTTAAGTGCTATTTTTTACATTGTGACCTTGACATACTCTCTCGTTTGAAAGAAGTTGTCACCATCACCCTCTGGGGGAGAATTCATGTTTGAAATGAGTAGATCAACAGGTGCCAAAACAAAGTACCTGTTCATTAACTGGTACTCCATCAGCCAGAAACACACAGGGAAAAACGAAGGGAAAAAAGAATCACAACAGTGTATAGTACTAACTGTGGGTATTCTAAAAACTGATTATTATTTAGACCTGCACCTATTCAGGACGTAACACCACATTTCTTTTAGACTTCTCTACAATTCCCTGCAACAGTGTATAAATATTTGGGGTATTATTAATACACAAACTTATTCTCGTGTTAAAGTGGACGGAGATTGGGATGAAAGGAAACAGGGAACCCTGGAGTGGATCCAGTCCAGTTTCATTATAATGAAGACAGGTGGGAGCTCCTATGGCTTATGTGTAGCTACCCTGCACATCAGCAAGTTGCCTACCATCTGTCATTAGATACTGCAATGAGCAGAGAACAATGAGAGTAGTTTCTTGAGATATCTCCCAAAATGAAGAGCCAAAAATGACAATCAGGAGAATGGAAATTAGAACAGATTCAATTAGCTGAACTTCCCATCCTTGCTAAAAATATTTAGCTGAAAATCTAATTAAGGTTCCTGCAGCCTGAGTTCCACTGTATTCTCAGAGAAAATTAATTGCCATTGTGTCATTTCCTGTTCTTGTTACACACTCAGTCAATTAAATCTTTAGTATTTCCATGCTACAGGTATAAAACACCTGCAGAGGTACCACACAATGTCTGATTAGCTTAAGCATCTTCCACACTTCAGTTCAACCTGCCATTTAAATGCATTATCTGTTAGCACGAGAACACAGAAGGACATGGCAGATAATCCTCAAGCAGAATGGGAGAGAATACTGTAAATTAACACAATCAATCCATACTAAGGTCTACCACTTAAAAAACAGGTTCAATAAGGTTGCAAAAAAGAATGCAGATCAGGATTTGGTCTCAGCTTACAAGAAGAAAGGGATTGAGGTTTCCTCTTACACCTGACAGCCCTTTTATAATTCCACTCTGTTCTGAGTGGTCTCATGCCATGGGATCTCATTGCTCCACTGCCTATAATGTCAAGTGACCATTCATGTTTTGTAGTGCTACATATGTAAGACATTTTACATAGATGAAGTTCTCAGAATAAGCTGGTGCACATCAATATATTTCAAACCATGTTTAAGAACGTGTTCCATTTACGTTACTGCACAGAAACTAGTTTCACACTGGAACTCCTAAGTGATGCACATGCAGGTGTGGACAATTATATACAGTTTACACCCAAATACCAACATAATCCTGAATGAGACGAGTCAAGTACAACCCAGGGCATGAAAGGAAGGGCGCACCTTTGACTTGGAGGAGGGGAGGCTACCAAAAGCTTCAGGGTAAGGTATCCAGGGCACTGACAGATGAAACAAAGCAATGAAAACAGAAGCTAGAGGGAAGAAGGAAGTTGAGATGGTGTGAAGAAAGTACGATAGTAAATAAAAAAGGATGTGGTCAGATATCAGTGTTGTATTATGCTGAAATTCACATTAATTGCATTGCTTGGACATATCCACACTGTAGTGTTCTGGAAAAACAGTTTAAAAAAACCAAATCAAAACACACACAAAAAGGGGGGGAGGGGGTGTAAGGAAAAAACAAAGCAAACCAAAAAACAACCCAGACTGCAATAACAGACTCTGGCTGTAAAAAAGGGTCTGGGAGAATGATTTTTCAGCACAAAAAGTAACTGCAGAGACAGGAAACAGCTTTCCTAATCATGGTGTTTCTATTTAAATTTGGTTTAACACATAAATACTGAACAAATGTATATAACATGATGGCAGCCCCCTCCATTCAAAGCAAAGAATGACAAGCCACCCCTGTCCTGACCCAAAAGACCAATTAATATAAATATATATACATATATATATATATATACACTAAAGTCACTAAAAATCAGTAGCCATCTGCACTAATAGGAACTCCATTACAGAGAGCAGCATTTGGTAAGCTTGAACCTTGTTACATGCTAAACTGAGTAACCTGAGAGCACCAAGGACAAAGACTCAGACCTGTTCCTACTGAGGCTACCTGGAGTTCTGTCACTAGACCTCCATGGTACCCCAAGTGATCTGCCCAGGCTCAAGCAGAAAGATCAGAGACAGAACCACGTGTGTAATCCATGACCAGTATCTCCAGGAGCACAGGTTGTCCTTCCTAAGCTACCCTATTCCATGGCTGTTGGCTTTCTAAACTGCAGAATGCGTCATGAGAATATAAATAGACTTTATATTGAGCACATTGGGTTACAATGACCCTTCTAGTTGTCTGAGTTTGCCACGGCTCAACAACCAACCTCTTTCCCTGAAGGTCTATCACAAAAGATGCTATGACAAGCCAGTCAAAATAGACTGCCAAAAAGGTCGGAGCAAGACAGATTACTATTGCAAGTAGAGAGATCATAAAAATCTTTCTATCCTCACTGTAGTGGAAAAAGCCTTTAGTGAGAAAAGAATAATGGTTCATTAATTCATTCTCATGATGAAAATTGTAATGAAGATAGGAAATAGCCTAATCTTAACTCCTTGTTAGTGTCTGGAACACAGTCTCATGGCCCACGTTCACCTTCCACTTAGGGAAGGGGGCACTATAAATGAAATATTTGTCACCACCATAAGAGTTATTTCTCTTCATGCAAATGGTGATAACCACATTAATTTTCAGAAACAGAATTAAAAATAAAGATTAGAAATTAGACATCTCTCTGCATTATCATCCCTCTGAAAATTATATAGGAGACACAAAATCCAGAATCCCAGGACCTTATCAGCATGTACTTTGCATTTCATAGCATAACTCATAGCCCAGTCAAAGAACAGATAAGGATTAAATTCATGGCTGTTGTCATTTTCTGATATGCTTTTTGTTAGGCAGGATAACAGTCACAGCCAGAGTCTCATATTTTTTAGTCAAAGGAACACTGACAGCTGAGAAGAGCTTCTCAGTTTTGGCTCCTTAAAATGAATAAAGTATCCCAGCATGAAATTCCATTAGCCTCACTTACTCCTGCAGAAAAGCTGTCCCGCCATGAGAAAATAAATGGTAAAGATGAATTCTCAAAATTCTGGAGGTAGTCCCAACTGTTACCCTTAAATAAACCAAACAGAAGCAAATACTGTCCCTACACAAAAGGGGATGATTTATTTAGTGTAAAACAAATTCCAGTGGTGTGCATATGAACATGTGTACGTATAAAAGTAGAAATATCCGTAACTCTTCTTTTCCTGTGCTAGCTTAGAGAACGTTGATAAAAGACTCCCCCAACTTCACGGTCCATAATGAAAGCACTTAAAACCTGGAGGAGGAACAGGAAATAAATACAGCATTTTTCAAGAAACAGCTCTTCAAGAGGAAAGCAGATTTTAAGTCCTTGCTCACATCCTAAAGGAATGATTAATTTTATCTACAGCAGAAATGTGACTGTCCCACTTACAAAGAATATTACAGTTGAGCTCAGACAGAAGTTTCAAATTTACAGTGTATAAATACAGTGCAAGTTCTCATGCCTCCACAACATGGAAGTCAGACCAGATTACTACATCAACCCTTCCAGCACTAAAATTTGTATCTCTATGGAAATGTAAGTTTGTTGATAGCACTTACAGACCTCTTAGGAGCAATAGGATAAAAGACAAAATCTGAAGCCTTCCAGTTAGAATCCTCCTTTTCAGGAAAAAAATCCCAACAATAAATTATATTTATGATGTTGTACCTCTGTAAGATGATTGTGCACTGTTTAGACAACTTTGGTGTTAAAGTGCTACAAAAGAACAAACAAGCGAAGTTGCAGTTTACAGGTCCTGAAAAGAAACACCAACCTGTTGAGAGACTGCTGTCATACTGTGTTGATATAAATTCTGATTTGCTTCAGCAGGATTAGGATTTTACTCCAGTTACTCACAAGCATAGAGAAGCTTGTGTGCATGTTTCCCATGTCTAGAGATTTGCCTCTCTCATAACCAGATGAAATTCCACCTTTACTAATGACTTTGTAATTTCTTGATGAAAGGATTTTCATCTTCTTCACCACTTGCAGTTTAAAAAAAACCAAACAACAAACAAACAAAAAAGCCCAACCCTCATTCTTCTTCTCCACACAGTACAAAATTCTTCACTTCTAATCAGCTAAAATGGAAAGACTTTTTTTTTTTTTTTTTTTCACCTGACTTGAGGTTTAACTCTCCTTTTCTTTCTACATCAGATTCTCTCTCACCTCAGCTGCTGACATCAAATCTCTCTTGGAGTTCCCTCTGGGTATCTCCTCCAGCTCAGTATTTAATTTTTCCTTCCCCTCTGCTTCATGTATTCCCTCTTCCCTTCAATCTTTTTGCTTTTCAAACCAAGACAAGCCAATCACTTCACCCAACATTTAAATGAACCTGCCTCTGCAAGGAGGCATATGAACTGGTTATCAAAGGACCCTTAATGACACAGGGAAAAGGAAGTGAGCAATAATGTAACTTCATACAGTTTGTTAGCTAGAACTTTAACAATTTTTCAACCTAGAATGTCAAATGAGACTGTAATTTAATACTAGTTGGTATTAAAACAGTGAGACAGTGGCATTTCTAATCTGTGTTATTTACATACTTTCCAAAAGAAATGGATTGGCCATAACAGCAGAAGTATAGCTCTACTCATGGGAGAGGCAAATGTGAACAGTTTAGTCTTCCATCCAGCCTAATGCAGCCGAGAGCAGAGAATTCATACAATCCTAATTAAATAGCTCAGCTGGAGAGCACTTCTTAGGTCATTTGCTTCCTTGCTATACTCACTAATAACATCTTGATTTCAACACAAACATGAAGTTCCTAGATAGGAGCCTGACACTATCATCAAGATGAAACGGAACAAACCCAAAAACATACGCACATGATGTACCTTTTTTTGAGAGGAGAGGAAAAGACACAACAAAAGATTCTACACAGTATTAAAGTGGACAAGACCAAAATAATAATCAGGATGCTTCCAGTCTCTAAAGCTGTAGCATAACCTCTCCATGATACATTATCATCACTCTCTCTAGAACATCCACCCCAGTAGGTTTTCACCCTTTGTACAAAAGGTATGACAGCTGTTTACTAACTGCTCTTAAGTAATTTGATGACTCACAGAAACCTCAAAGGTCTTTCATTACAAAGCTATCTGTATCCTCTAGTATTGATTATCATTTGAAGTACAGCATGAAGATGAGGTGAGAAGAGTGTATCCATCCTTAGTGTACACCTCCTTGTCCAGCATGTATTGCATACACTGGATTTGCTAAGGCAACAATTTTCAAAGCTTACCAAGCTATTCCATGAAACCTCTCTTCCCTGTATTTGATAAGCCTGGAGGGGATGCTACAGATCTTTCCAGTGAAAACATTTTGCTTCAGAATTTCAGTACACTGAAAACAACAAATAAAACATCTTATGAGAAGTATACACTTCCACCAGCAGTTTTACAGTGCTGGGACTGGGTGGACTGAAGGGACAGAAAAGAGATGCAGAGGTACTATAGGGCAGGTATCTTGCAAATGACCTTATTTTCTCCATTACAGCTGAATGGCCTAGAGTTAATCACAGAAGTTTGATAGGGAAATGGGAGGGTAATATTTACACCTGGTCATTACTAGTTACACTTTGAAGGTTAATTTTGCAATCTGCAATTCCACTTGCACAGCAGTGCAATGCCAGATCTTAACAGACCTAAGGGATGATTGTTAAAAATATCCCCAGATTTGCAATGCATTATATAATTTTATACTCACTGCACTTTAGAATATTCAATTTCTTAAGCAAACAAACATTCACGGAAACCAAAGATTTCCTGCATTTCCTGCAGCTTTGTTACTTTTCATGGAATGTAATTAAAAGAACTGTAAGAATTTTTATTATTACAAATCACCCCTCCATTTTCAAAACAAAGTCATGACTTGCATATCACACAAAGACCACAGCAGAGTCAAGCCTTACTCAGTACAAAAAACAGTCGTCTAGGTTTCAGTGCCACTTTTCAGTGCTTCCCACCCCATTTCTTTCCTTAAGGCAATTATCAACAGCCTCTCGAAGTTCTCACTTTCTTCTTCCCTGCAAGCACTACAAGTGATCAGATTTTAAAACAAACACAGACACTGCTATCCCATTATCATCCTTAGACCCTCAGGGCAATATTTCAGTTACGTTTTTAACAGAAGTTAGACAAACATTCAACACTACAGCTGGTCTCATCTTTTGTTCCTGTACGTCCCGGGTTCAGCAGTAGCAGTCATTTTTCTCCTTCTTGGTAGCTGGTGCAGTGCTGTGTTTTGACTTTCGGCCTGGGAACAGAGCTGATAACAATGATGTTTTGGTTTGGCCAAAGACTTTGTGAGCCTCATGCTCTGCCAGGGAGGAGGGGAAGCTGGGAGGAAGCAGAGACAGGACACCTGACCCAAGCTAGCCAAAGAGGTATTCCATACCACAGCACGTCATGCCCAGGATGTAACTGAGAGTTAGCCAGAAGGGCTGGGGGACTGCAGGGTTGGAGGAGGTATCGGTCCGTGCTTGGTCAGGCTGAGGGGCGAGTTATCGGTTGGCTGGTGGTGAGGTGTTGTATTCTCTTCCCTTGTTATTTCCTTTATCATTATTATCATTGGTGGTAGCAGTAGTGATTTGTGTTATACCTTAGTTACTAAACTGTTCTTATCTCAACCTGTCAGAGTTGCATTCCTTTGATTCTCCTCTCCATCCCTCCAGGAGTAGGGGGAGGGAAGAAGGGGGGGGAGTGAGTGAATGAGTTGCCTGACTGGGTTTAAACCACCACACTGTACTGAAGGAATTATGTACATTACACATTAACTGAATGTTGAGCGTTAACCCCAATAGGCAACTCAACAGATACTCCACACTCCCTCCCTACTGGCTTCTATGAAGAGAATCAACCTGGGACACTATGGGCTTTTATCACAAATCTAGAACGAAGTTTCAGAAGAATCCATAAAAGGAGCAAAGACCTAAAGAAGTAGTGAGTATTAAGGTTCACTACTACAAAGAATGTGAAGAAAGGCAGAAAGTTTGTTTCAGAAAAGAGCAAGCACTGCCCTTTTTTATTTTTTTCCCAACCAACCAAACCACAAAACACATGCAGGATGGAAACTGACCTATACACCCCTTTCCTCTCCAACATTGTCTTTTGGGGTCCCAGAACACATTCAAAGCTCTGCTGAGATAAAAATGCCTGCGTATCAGACATGAAATAGGACCAGTTACATATCCCATATTAAACATGCAGAATGATTCAAATACTGTACTAGACAGTGCCACTCTGCCTTTCTAATCTCCTCCCCTCACCCACTCCCTAACATTAGAAGTGCAACATTTAAAATCAAGACAGGAGCACATTTATATATATACACGCCATATATCACCATTCAAACACCAAATCAGCTACATATATGCCCCTCAAAAGTCTGGATGCAACATGTAAACTGCCATCACAGGAGATGCAGCTCAGCAATCCATACTGTCACTAGAATCTCTTCTTGGCCTGATGCCTAACAGAGAACTCATCATCTACTTGCTGAATGTCAGATAGCAACTGCGTAATGGTGGAACAGCATGAGTCACATATTGAGCAGACATGTTCAGGAGGAAAGCACAGGAGCACTTAATGCCAGGTGGTTGTGGCAGCAAGAGCAGGAAGAAAGTGCTTAAAAAAAGCAAAAGAAAGAAAGAGAGAGAGGTATGCTAAAAACACCCTCCCGAAAAAAAAAAAAAAACAACAACAAAAAAACATTCCTCCATTTCTGCTTCTTTCTTCTGGTCAGAGGATCTGCTATGTACATCAGCTTCCCTGTCCACTCTCTCCCAGTAGAAAGAAACTAACAGAAATTATGAACAAAATAAAGTAGATGGAAGAAGCATGAAATTATGAAATCACAAGTATTTCTTCACAATGGAGAAGCCAAAATGCATCCAGCCTCAAGATTCTTTAAGTGGATGAATTAGCTGCAAAGTCTCTACGGCATTAGATGTTTTGTGATGATCACACTGCACTTACTGCTTTTATTATTTGTGGAGCACATGTAAGCTAAAATAATGTTTTGTTTGTAAGTTGCTGCTACTTCTCAAGAAGTACGTCAGATGCAAAGCTAGAGATGCAAAAATTAAATGGCAGAGTAGCGCTACCAATTCCCCCCCCAAACACCCATGACTGGGGGGGGGGGGGGCGAAGCAAGGAGGACAGCTACTTCAGAGTTCAGCCCAGTTTAAAGCTCACTTCTGTTCCTGACTTCTCTTCATTGTACCAGCTTCCCAAAGTTCACAAATCACCCTCAAAAGCCAGCATCAAGATGAACAGGACTGGGATCCAAACAGGACATAAGCTGGTTATTACAGCAGACCTTGCTCACCACCGACCTCTGACTTCCCAGCTACAACTTCAGAAATACTGCCTATTTTTGCAAGGCCAATGTGAGATACCGGAGGGATGCAAGCTTTTCCAGTAATGAACATAGGAACTTTTACCAACACAAGCAGTACTTGGGAACACTCAGCACCTTTGAGAGCCAGGACCTGTATCTCTCTGACTAGGCACACAGAATCGGTGCCCTGAAGGTTTGGGCCTGTACCTCCATTCAATATCAATTACCTCCTCTAGCTTTTAGGTACAGAGACATACAGTATACAGATATGCTGGAAATAAATAAGCATTTTGAAAGCCTTTCCGGTTCTTTTTCAGAACATCAGTTACTACACCAGAATGCCTCACTCATCTACATGTCTCATGATCATTACTTTAAAGTCCACAGGGGAAACTTTAAACTACCAGGAACAGCAATTTATACTACTGAGAGTCTTGCCTAAGCATCATCTTATGCACTCAGACATTTCTCTAGGAGTAAAGAGACAACAGTCACACAAGCTCCACAGAATAGCTCAAACTCAAGTCTGCAGTGATGCTTTTGCTACAGTGACGAATGGACAAAAAAAAAAAAAAAAAAATCTATGTTGCCATTGTTCTGGTCAGAAGAAAAGTAATGACAGGACAGTAGCAAGACCTGAAAATTATATACAATGTCTTGGAACTATGAGAAAAATCTCCACGTCCATGCTGATGAAAAGCCACTGAGTTTTACATAGCCGATAAGGCCCGATTTCATTACATAAAGCATTCCAAGAAACTCTAGTAAATCCAAGTTTTTCTGAAGCAGTATGTAACTGGCAAGCACTGTCTAGCCTTTTATTTTATTCTCTGGTATGTAGATTATCTTCACAAGTATTAAACTGTGCTGATCAAACATTCTTTTTCAAGGCTCATTTTCTTGTGTTTGTTCAGCTACTTTTTATGGATCATACTTCAGCCTCTAAAATAACAGTGGAAAAACTGGTCAGGAATTAACCAAGAAGAGCTAGCCTTAGAGCAGAATTTGTCATCTTGAAAATACTGAAGTAATGCAGCCCAAAGTAGCCAACAACTGTTTGCTGGCAGACAACATTAAGGTCTCTTTAGCTATTTTCCATGTGATCAGTTTACCAATTAAAACACCAGCACATCAATTCCTTTTGTCTAATTCATTATTTATAAGTCATCCATTCAGCCTCCTTAAGCACTCAGTACGTATCTAGTCTTCACAAGGCCTGTTCATCAAAGACAAACACCACCCGACTAGGCAGGCAACAACAGATCTGTTAGCAATGGGTTATGTGACCCTACCTTCTCAGGTATTCACAGGACAATGTGAATGGCAAAGCCTTGAACTGACTTAAGGTAATTTCCTTCCTGGTCCACTTTAATTTTCTTTAATATTTCATACCCTTGCTCAGTACTCTGATCACAAGTTAAAGTACTGAAAAAACCCACACACCTTCCTCTCTCGAGGCAGAGCTGACAGGACTCTGTGAGAAACTCCACATTTACTGGAGACTGGTGTTTCTTTAGTGAGATATTTAAGTAACGCCCCTCAGTAGAATTAATATGCAAGGTCATTAACTGGGATTTGGATTTGTAAATCCAATTAACATCAAAGAAAGCTGAACAGCAAAATAGTCTCATTTAGCTCCCTGAAGATACACCTAACAGTTCTCTATCAAACTAATTAAAGAATGACATTCCAGACTGAATGTCCAGTCACTGCACTTCCTTGGCCGAAAGTACCTTAGGTGCTCCCAAGCACAGCAGGCATGTGTTATCTAAACTGCTATCAGAGAAGTGCTGTAAACAGCTCCCTTACAAACACTACAGCTGAACCCCATGACTAACTACACAGGCTTCAGGGAACTGCAATGCAGCCTGCCCAGCATTTGTTACAGTGGCCCAACACAAGAGAGGAAGCTACAGTCAGGTTGCAGGCAAGCCAGAACATGGAAGCAATCTACCCCAATCTATCATGGAGATTAGTATATAGCTGATATAACTCACGTAAAAAGACTTTGGACTCAGCTAGTCATAGTCTGAGGAAATGCAAAGAGCTACTTGTCTTCCCCATTCTCACCCTAGGATGATGGTCTTAAAAGACAATAGTATGAAAAACCTCTGGACATCTTATTCTCATGAGCAGACTTCATTCTTCAGTTACAGAAGGAAAAGAACTTAAGTAAGTGCATGGCAAATCTGTTAAATGTCAATAACAGCAGCACAACTTGCTACTGGAAGCCAGATGCTGCTCTGTGGAGAACAGAAACAATACTGATTGGGGTACTCACCAGATTCACTATTTCTGAAACTGAGCCAGTGTCTATCTCAACTGGCTCATGAACCTATGTCCCCCACTCTTATGCAGTACAGATGTGCCCTACATCATGAACTTTCCCAAATGTACTCTAGAGAAGTGTTGATGTCCTTCTCTTGTATCCAGTATATTCTAAGAACACACCAAACTTTCTTACTAGACAAGCTGGGATGTCCTCCCTGGACGTACACTACTCAAAATACTCATTCAGCTGCTGCTCTTGGAAGAGACCTCACAGATATGTATTTCTCTCTTGAACTATTTGCCATATTGCCTTTAACACTATCAGTATGTTATGGCCATGGATTTCAGATCTGAGCTGTGGACCAGGGTTACCTGGCGGAAAGATTATATATGTCTTCACTCTAACTCTAGTATCATGAAATATTCCAGAACATATCCCCAGGCTCCACTACTACACTCAGAAATATCGAAGCAGAAAGGGTGAATGGCAGATTCAAAGCAGATGAGCAGCAAAGGGATGATTTGTATTACAGCAGATGATCCAATCTGCATCTAATAAAGATGAAAGCAGGACAGGAGCATGGTCAGATTGTCTCCATCCTACACGGTATCTGTACTTGGCTGTATTTCTGGCCATTGCTCTATTTTCAAGGCTACTGTTTTACAGTGTTAGGAACCAAGCCACCACAGCACTGTTCTTTAACAAATACCATGCAAAGATGAACTTTTACCTAATTTGCACATAATGCAGGTTAAATCCAGGCCAAAGATATGGCTCAGTGTGCAGTAGCTTGTTGGCAGAGAATGAAGACTAAGCTCAGAATACTGGTGACAGGAACATCTCCCACACTCTGTGATGTTGTGTGACAGAACCTTACAAAGGACTCCACAACCAAAACTTTTTTATTCAAATTCTGCAGCACCCTTCATTTTGCAAAACAGCCAGTAACAGAGTGAATTGTTACTGACAAGTCTAACGTTAAGAGCTTACTTCATTGTAGCTACACCTGTGAAGGTTATTAGCTTTATTTAAAAAGATCAGGATTGGGGGGGGGTGAGGGTGTGGGGGAGGGTGGGATGGGACAGGACCCAAACAACAAAACAACTAAGCAAAGACAACATTAAGAATATTGGAGGAAGAAGAAGAAAAGGTAGCATATCTGCAAAGAAGCATGCAAGTGAAAAAGGAAGAAATGTGGTAACAGCACTTAAAAACAGAGACCATACCCTGTATTAGAGATGAAGGGTGATAAATGGGAAGATGAAATGCCAAGTAAACATAATCTAATTCTAATGGAGCTACTGGGAATTACTCATCCAGCTGTTTTCAGCTGCCCAGCCTGTGGTGGAAATGTCTGTCTCTGGCACTGGTCATGTCAGACCTGTGCTATATCCATTCTGCATTGACTTGAGGCCCCTTGTGGACTGCAGCTGACAGGCTTTCAGAGCAGCAGCAGAACTGCTCTTACTCCTTTCCTCTGTGGTAGCTGCTCTGGGACAGCTAGCTCTTCAATCACTAATCTTCCTTGCACAAAGCTGTATCAAGCACAGCTGAAAGGAGAAGAGTGGAGTAATGAGGTGATAAAAATACTCACAGGAGTAATATCATAGTAAAAAAGCATCACCTCCATCAGCAGCTAATAGCAGATATCTAGGAGGACCTCAGGATGTGCCAAATTTATAGCAACACTCCTCCTCTCATAAACTCAATCATCTGACTAAAGTACTTCTGATTAAGAAGGGGTACCTTTGCATCCAATAGACTTCAATGAATTTCTTCCATGCATTTGTTTGGGTGGTATTTGAACCCATGCAAACCTTTTAGCATCCCTTACATTACCTAATAAGGCAAGCCTAAGCATTTCACATCTTAACAATAAGCTGTGTGAAACAGTGTCCTCCTGTTCTGACCAGTGTTCATTCTAGTTTCTTTTCATGCTTCCTAATAGTTCTGTCAGAAGGGACAGTGAATAATTTTGCCTGTTTGCTTTCTCCATAGCAATCAGAATTTCCAAAAGGAAATCTTAAATAGCTGTACAAATGAGGGCAGTACCACCTCCCTCATTTTACAGGTGTACAAATGGAGACAGGAAGAAGGAAGAAGGCTTACTCAAGATAACCTAGCACGCTAAAGCAAGCGGTAGGCATAGAAAGTGTATGAGTTTAGTTCCTACTTGGTGTCCTACTCATGTGGTGATATAACCTTTCAGTTTCTAGAATATTTATTTTCAGTAAACAAAAACTTATGTAGATTTAAAAGAAAACAAACACACTGAGAAGACTTAGAAGCATTATCACTTATGCTGAAGCCTGTAATTAATTTAGAAGGAAAACTCTTTAGACCATAAGACAGCCCTCCCTCCCTTCTAAGTGTCACCATTATACATACTTGCACCCATTTTGACATGGTTCCTTATAGTTCATTCATGGCTAGAGGCCAAGGGCTCATCAGCAAATTATCTACTACTACTAGCCTAGATCTACAAACTAAAGAAATCACATAGATTCAGCCCCTTCCTCTGTCTACCTCACTTTTAATTCCCATTTTTACTTCAGTTTTACAAACACTCAACAGCTCCACAGGAGTCAATATTAAATGTCCTTACCTTAGCTGATATGGAGGTATCTTGATAGCAGCATCAGGAGAATCCAAGGTTTCTGTATAACCAAAGGAAACAATAGGGCTTTTAAAAGAAACTTCTGAGTTCAGCCACAGTAATACATCTGACTACAATCTCTGAACTAATGATCCTAAAGTTTATACCTACTCCAGCTTACAGAACAACAGTCACTGCTGCTCCAAGTTGACAAAGCTTTTCATGAATCTGCCAGGGCCCTGGGTGCCCAGGGAGAAGGCAATTACCATCTTTTCCTTAGTGAAAAGACTGAGGAAATTAGTAAGAATATCAGCATTTTTGCAGCACAGTACTGGAACACTATAGGGGATATTAGTGTGGCTGCTGTGCAAGGGTAACACAGAGTTAATGAAGCAATGCATAGCACACCAAGCTGAAAGGCCAGTAATAAGACAGCAACAGGTATGAACTACCATAGACTGCTGTCGCTAGGTGCGTATGTAAAATTAAAAAATCAAAGCAATTTTAAGTGTTATAGTTATGCTGATGTAAGTTAAGGGTCTTGCTGATTTGTGCTCCAGGTAGTTAGCATCGAAAGTACTTCAAGTCACAGCCAATCTCTGGAAATGGGTGAATGCTGAAATGCACCTAAGCTCATATACCCTTAAAAGAACTCATTTTATTGATCATCATTTCCATTACACAACAAGGATAAAACAGCTCATGGAATCCAGTAAAGAAAAATACATACAGCTTTTTAAATAGATGACAGAATGCAAAATAGCAGTAAGAAAACTGTACCGGAGGGTTTTTTACGATGACTGAGGAACCGGGGAGGGGGGGCTTTCAGAGAACTGACACTCCCCTCCCCAACAGACAGAAACTGATTAGCTACTGACACGCAAATCAGCCCCGCAAGACCCACGGAGCAGCCCCAAGAGGTGAGGTGGCGAGGAACGCGGACGCTCTCAGAGACTGCCAGCAGGTGCCACAACCCCTGCCAGCAGCGCGAAGCCCCCGGACGTTTTGAGGCGCTCCGGTCCCCCGCATCCCGCTGGAGGCTCGGCGGCCAGCGCGGAACAAGTTTGTTGAGGTCTCCCTGCCTCCGCAGTTACAAAACCGCTCCCTGAGAGGCTGCTCCTGTCCCGCACCGCTGCGGGCAGGGCCGTGCCGTGACCCGACCCGCGCCGCTTCCCCGCGGGCAGCCCGGCTGCGGCAGGCTCAGCCCGGCCCTTACCGATAGCCCAGGTGCAGCTCTCCTTGATGGCCCTGTGCTTGCTGCCCGACGCTTCCTTCTGCAGCTTTCGTAGGATTTCTTCCATCTTGCCTCCCCCGGGATCTTCGCGTCGCCGCAGGAGCAGAGAAGCCGGCGGCGAGAAGGAGGAGGGCGGTGCGGACAGCAGAGCAAAGCCGGGGCTATCCCCGCCGCTGCCGTGCCTACACGCGGACGATGCCAGGCACTCCGCTGCCGCCCCGCAGCCGCTGATGAATCACGCTGAGCTCCATGGCGGGGACACGTCAGTTGTTGCCGCTGCGGAGTCCCTCCTCCTCCTCCTCCTCCTCCTCTCCCGCGCCGGGCAGGCCCCGGTGGCGCAGCTGGGCTGCGGCCGCGCCTGGTCCTGCCCGCCACGGAAACAACCTGGCGGCTGCAGCTTCCCCCTGCCCCGGGAGCGTGGGGAGTCCCTTCTCAGAGCCTGGAGAAGAGGCGGCGGAGGTTGCCGCTGGCCGTGGAGGGCCCGGGGAGAGGAGTGGGGGACTGCGCCATCGGACCCGGACCCTGCGGCGGCAGCCGCCCCACGGGAGGAGCACGGCGCGGTCGGGCGGGATGCGGCCTGGCCGGTTGCCATGGCAGCCCCTGTCTGCCCGCAGAACGCGGGAGGGGTGGGCTCTGTGTCTGCCTGCGGTGTATGCTCTGCAGCTCCAGCCGCTGCAGCGGCGGGGCTGGGAGACGCCTTGTGAGCTTTGCACGACTGAGGCGGCGACCGGCCCCTGAGCCCGTCCGGCCACCCCACCGCCCAGCTGCTGAGCGAGGCCGGGCCCGGTAGGGCTAGGGTCTCGTTTCCCAGCCCCGACAGCCTGCGCTGCCCTCCGTGCAGCGCTGCCGCAGACCAGCCCCTCTCTCCCGCAACGTCCCACGCGGGGAGGCAGGCTTGCACCCCAGCACGTGTGCAGGCGCTGGTCATCCCTTGAAATCAGTGGATCAAATATATGGCTGTGAGCCCTGCAGGACCTATGCCTTTTTCCTCAGATGGCAGGTGCAGAGGGTCATGACTCAACCTACTTGCCTGTGCCTTGAAAACAACGCACACCCCACAGCAAGCCAGCCCCCAGGAGAGAACAGCCACTCTGCTATATTAGACCTTCTTCTTCACACCTCGAATGCTTTCTACCCAGTATAACTGCCTTCTTCGGTTTGTTTTCCTTTCTAGGATATGCTGCTTGCCCTTTTTGTGACTGCATCAGTTAATGTTAATCGAGTGTTTTAATGCCATTGTCTTGATGCTGAATCTTTGTTAAAAGATACAAGAGCAGGCTAGGAAAAGAATTAAAAAGGCTATAGATAAAAAAGGCAGCCCAGGTAGCAGCTGGCAGCACTAGAAGTTGTGTTTCCTACTGCTAATTGGAAGAATACCAATTGTGAATTACCAGACAGAATATTGGCACCTGGTGAATCAGCCTTAGCATTTCCCATAGGATATTGGGCTTTGAAAGGCTGTCCCTTATCCAAATACTTACAAGGGGTGATCCTGTTTGTATTTGGAAGTATTATGAATGCATAATCCGTTGTTGCATTTTAAGGTTGAAGTGTAAAACTTGTGTCTGAAGAAAAGGATTTAGAAATTTAGAATGATGCCAGAAAAGTTTGAAGGTGGATAGGGAATGCCTAGAACTACAGAACTACAATAATAAGGATTTTTATTAAAACAAAAAACCAAACAAAAAAAAAAAAACCCAAAAACCAACCAAACAAACAAAAAACCCCCACAAAAAAACAAACAACAAAACAAACCACAAAAAACAAAACAGAAAACCAAAATTCAAACCAAAAAACAAAACAAAACTCTGACGGAAATAACAGGAAGACCAGTAAGCTTCAGATTCTAGGGCATAAACCAACCTTTAAGAAACTGGAAATAGTTTCACAAGTTTTTTAATCTATGACCATGCACTGCCACCTTCCTGGAGCAAAAAACTGGTAATAGCTGATGGCCAGGATTATCAGTGAACTGTGACTCTATAAGTTAAGGCTCCAGTTGAAGTGATGATGAATTGTTTCCCGCCTATGTGCTTAGTGGATGATGTGCTTAGTGGAAATTGAGCACAGCAAGCAGTTTCTGTCTTTTCAAGTCTTTTTTTTTCTTTTTGGGTGGATGGGTAAACAACAAAAACAGCTGTGGTGGTCTTTGAGCTACTTTTAATGTAGAAACTATGTACCAGAGATCACTTGAACCTGTGGAATGCTAAAAGATAAATATATATCTATTAATAGTAAATAATTAATTGCTTATTTTCAGGAAGCCATTGATGAAAATTAATTTTTCATTTTAGATTATTTTCTAGCTCTATACATCATCAACTTGGTAGCTAATTTCTCTGTGGTCTTTATAGGAAGCCCTTTGCAGCTGAAATTGTCACCAGAGCTACAGTTTTTTCACAAATACTGATGTCATAATAAATAATAAAAACCAAGATTTGCATTTATTCCTGTTTTACTCGCTGTCCAATGCCTTCAAGCAAAATGGATCTATACTGATAAACACTTTTCCCCAGTAATTATGTCATCAGAACGAGAGAAAAAAAGGCCATATTCAGGCTCTCTAGAGCATCTTAAGGTCTTCTTATATGCTTATGCAGACAGAAAACCAAGTAAGCCGTGATGAACCTTTTCAAGGAACTGTGTGTCAAGAGTACCATGAGTCAGCTTGCTGATACTTTTCATTCAAGGCCCTCCATCTCCAAACGAACAGGAGTCCACCAATCCCTTCTCTGTTGCCTAAATTAAGCACATAAATACACAGTAACCATGTCTTGCTGGAAGTCGGTCACTGAATGCTGTTTGCTAAGGGAGTAGGTTACATTTAACCAGTGCTTTAGGCGCCCCTTGGAAGCAAGCGGCCTAGAAGGTCACAAGATCTGAAGTCTATCTTCTGCTACAAAGAGACAACTCCTTGTCATGTCCTGGCTGTTGAAAGCCAGCAGCCTGAGGCTAGGACTCAGCTCTTGTGATCCCCTGCACAGCTCAAGCCTTGTCCAACTGGAAGTCAGAAAGATCCTATGCAGATTTGGTATTTGCAGGTTATACATCAGGAAGACGCAGCAGCAGCTACGCAGTATGCTTTTGTGACTCTCACTTGGCAGTGCTACTGATCTTTTGCGTTACGTGAATGCAGATTATATCCCAGGATATATCCTCAGTTCTGAACACAGCCAAGAAGCTGTAAGCAAAGCCAAGCTACTCAAGATACCCAGAGTAATAGAGTTGTATTACTACAATTCTCTGTCTAGGCTAGTAGGCAAATGTAAGGAGCAGCATATGCTTGCCTTCAGAGATCTCCATGCTACTATGGCTTTTCTCAGTAGCCAAGGAAAGCAACGTGCTGCCGGTTTAAATCTCTTCCCATAGCATACAGCCACACTGCTCATGCACACAGCTGCCCCGTCACTCTAGCATTTGATATCCTTAGAAAGAACCAAATTTACAGTGGAAAAGTATGATACAAAGGTATGTTAGGCTGTGAAATAATCATATATATCTGCTATTATTCATTATCACTCCTGTATTACCTGTGCTTTGGCCATTTTAACAATATGCTTGTACACTGCAGACACTGGACAGTGTGAACCAAAGAGATGCTGGCTGTGTCCCTGAGAATTCCAAGTTTAATTACAAAATACTAAACAATACCCTCTAATGGCAGGAAACCCACCTGGTTCCATGGCTCAAAAGTGGTGCCTAGCCAGATTTTTCAGAATCACTTTTTTCCCAGAAACACCCACATGGCTGGACTAACCAGACTTGCAAAAGACAGGTGGGCTCAGTTTTCCTCAGGAAGCTCTGTACTTGCAACTTTTGTGTAGGACAAATTGCTCAAAAGAAATGGAGGGACTGTAGCTGGAACGTAAGCTCACCAGCACTTTTGTGACACCTGATACCAGTGGAAAGTACCCTTCCTTCCCTCTCCCAGAGGGCAGCAAGACTCAGACAAGGAAGACCCTTGTTGGGGTTTTTCGGGTTTGGTTGTCTAGACTGTAACTCCATCATTGATGATAGGGTGGCATCTGTTATTGTCTGCGTGATTACACAGAGTTACGAGAGGCTGAGTGCTCAGTGAAGTCATCCCTGAGCAGGTGCTGCTTTCTGCACCCTCCATGACATGACTTTGCTGAACAAAGGCAAAGCACTACAAAGCACAATGACAACAGGTGCTGCTGCATGTAGGGTTTACAGAGTTAGGGAGAAAAGCCCTCTGGAGTGGGAACTGTGAATAAAATTAGGATATATTCAGCACTGTCTGTTCAACATAACCTTATGTCATTTATTTTGTAAAGAACAGTTGAAGCAAAAATAAAGTCTTGAGATTCATGCTAGGATAGAAATAAGAGATAAGACTCTGGCCTTGCTTAGACATACTTTCTGCAAAGACAGATGAAAAGCAAAATTTCCCTTAACTATCTTGATTCTACCATAACCTTCTCAGCTCTCTGCAGAACTGCAAAGGCAATTGAAGAGGGTAACGGGAATGCAGAATATGAGATCAAGGTTCTTTTTATCCAGTAGCTTATTTCTGACAAATGTTATTTGGGGCTTCTTAAACAAGGGGTAGAAAGAGTGCAGTGCCCCTTCCTCTAGTAAACTCTCCCAGCTTCTATTAGTTTGCAGACTAGGTATTTTCTGAGACAGTGACTTCGTCTTGATGTGTCCAGTAATACATGATAGATTGTTCTTCTGTGAATGTATCTAATTCCTAAATGGAGCAGGTTTGGGAACAGGGCTGTGGAAAGTGCCAGGTTGGACAGAGCCTTGGGTGACATGGTTTAGTGTGTGAACCTTTTCATGCTTTTTCCTTTTACAACCATACTGTGACAGCAAGTTCCGTAGCTGAGTTGTACACAAAATAAAATAAAATACTTTTTGTACAGTTTTAGCTTCTTCTTGCTACTTACTTTTTGTACTATGAGAAACACTGCGTAAGCATTCCCTGTTTTCTCTCCACCATTCATGATTCCTTATGCATGGAAGTGTCTTCACTCAACTGTTTGTATTTCAGTATACGCTGCACTATTCTATTTAATTTTTCTCCCTATATGAACTTTGGTCATACTGATTGCCCTTGTCTGTACCAGTTCCAGTTCTGCTCTGAAATACAAGAGTTTGGGAAGAAGGGTGTATACATAGGGAAAGGCAGCGTGAAGATTTGAGCTGTAAAAGCTGGCTTTCTTCCATCAGACTCTACTGACAAGGCTTCAAGGAGAAACAAAATTACAAGTAACTGTGGAGTTAAGCCTAATATCATAAGACTTCCAAGTTGGCCAGAAAGCTGAACTTCAGAGGACTCCTTGTGTTCACTTTTCTCTCTATAATCCAAGAAATCCCCATAGTCTTAATCTATGGAAAGAGATCTTAGAAGTACAACACTACAGTCAAGGGCTGAATATAAAAGTCAGAATTGTACCATCTGGCCAATATATTATATATTTGGAATATGTGTAATGAGTAAAACCTAATGCTCTGAAGCTGTGTCTAGAAAGAGACTGAACTGATAACTTGTCATGTAGCTGTATGAAATATAGGTTACTCAAAGTTACAAATGCATTATACGTATTTGGGTCCATAAACTGCTTTGAAATGTTGGGGCCATTGACTAAGAAAGAGATGTCTCGTTATGAGGAAACAAAAACATCATGGCATTTACAGCTGTTAGATGCTTATGATACAAAATGAAGAAAGGTTAGCGAGACCTAACTAAATACATCTCTCCTGGTCAGGAAATGGACTGTAATTTGCATACCCTGTTTGGTGTCAAGCATATAAATAAATGGATTGAAGTACTAGAAATACTCCTATTAAAGCTGGAATTCTCTAGGTTTCAACCTAATATGCTCTTTTTAAAACAGAGGAATAATTTTTCATGCCACTATTTCAGATTTTAGTGTATGGCTCCTCTGTGACAGATCCCAAAATTTTCAAAGTATAGTGGAAACTAAAGAGCAGCACAAAGGGACAGGTTAAATAGAAATTTATTTAATAGTGTTGATTTTCAAATTTTGTTCTGCCACAGATAGATCAATCTGAAATGAATTCCCTGGTTTCAGGGGAATGTTGTCAGGTCTGCAGTGAAATAGTGGCCAAATTGGAGCCAGAGATGCCTCCTTGTGCATTTATATAATAGTCATATAGAAAGACAAATCATAGGAAAATTTATCCCTTTTCTTCTTCATGATGCCTCCAAACTCTCTATGTAGTTTGGCTTTGTTAGTCAATGGTGCTTATTTTGCCAACTTTCAAGACCAACTTAGAAAACTTAAAAATATATTATAAAAAAAAAAGATATAATCAAAGGAAATATAACATTCATTTTCCAACTTTCTAAGAGTAGACAGACAGTAATTGCCTCTAACTCATGATCTGAAAATCCAATGCTAAGTGGATATTGAATCACGCAAAAGCTCTTATTACAGCAATAGTCACACAAGCAAACAGACTTGTAAGCTTCCAGGAGAGCAACCTCATCCATATATATATCTCTTTTTAGGATTTTTGGAAATTGCTTTTACATTGAATGGAAAATTTAGCAGAAAGACACAGTGTTTCCCAACATGTATTTTGAAAAAGGATTTCGAAGAATGGCATTGCAGAGTTCTGTGTTTGGATTTCAGTAGCTTCCAGATCAAATGTACTCAGTCTGTAAATGAAAAAGCTTGGGGTGAAAGTGATCTAATATCCAAGGCTGCAGATTTATCTGGTCTCTAGTAGTCAGACTTCATCCTCTCTACAACATACTATAGGATAAGAAGAAAGAAAAAAAGATGAAAATGTTTGGGAGATTATTCAAATTACAGTCCTTTAAAGAACAATGACTATTTATAGGGATACAGTGTGAATATATTTCATTGGCTTGATCTTAAACATACCTAGCAGCAGTCTTGCTTTCCATACTACTGTAAGCCTCACTGATTTCAGCAGTACATGGTTAGACCTATGCAACTCTTTCCCCTCATGTTTTATTGTCACAATTGCAATCAGAAAAATTATCTGATTTCAGTTCTCATTGATATGAAAAGACAGGGGCTTTTCTACCATAGCCCTTTAATTTTGCAATGTGCTTTCTCTCTTCTTTGGTCTGTAAGAGCTTCGGTTGCTGCACAGTAGCTGCATTGATTTACCCACTTATTTATTTTTTGTTGAGTCTGCAAGGAATAGGGAGATGATAGGGATAATAAGTAGACAAACCACTGGACCGGAGAAGATTGTTCTTTTATTGGAGGATAAAGTATCTTTTACCTTTTCAGGTACTTAATTTCTCAGAATAATTTTGTATATATGGCACATTTTACAAAAAGACTTTTGATCTTAACACAGAGGTTCTTCTGTGAAAAATTTTAACATTAATGAATGTTCAGACATGTAAAATAACGTTTGATGTTTAGCTTGAATTAATGATGCTCTGAATTAATATTGCTATGATTTCCTGACAGCTAGTTTACAAGAGGTGATAAAGTGGAGATGCTCACCCAGCCTTATGCCTCCTCACAATCCCAGCATCCTTGTTCACTCTGCCAAGTTCTGACCTAGTTCCTCTGTTCTTCAACGCCTCTTTCTGCAGGTGCTTTCAGCTACTCTCACTTCCCTCCTGTCCCATACTTCTTGCCATGCCAGTTCCCCTTCACAAGCATCCGCTTGCCTTGCCCCTTGCCAATGTCTAACCTCAGTCAATCTTTCTGCCTACATTTTTTTTTCTTTAAATAAAATGAAATGTATCCTTTGTAGATCTGTAGAGTTAGATGACATATGCCTGGGTGTGGGACACTTCTAGTGTGAATTGAGACTAGAATTAAGTTATGGTAACTTGTATTGGGCTATACATTACAGCAGTACTCTCTGTTTAGCACATGAGTAACTAATTTATGTCTGGGTTGGGCACAGCTGAGTTACACGGACACCATTAGTGTGCAAGATAAGCCAGTCTGCTTGCTCTCAGCTCCTGTGCCACACTCTAATGACAGGTGTGGAGGTTTACAAATACAGGAAAGCTTGTGTTTAGTCCTTTACAATGTAGAGTACTAGCATATAACTATAAAAACACTCTTCCGAGATTTTAGCTGATAAAAGCTACTGACCTTAATGAACATGTGTAGGCTGATTTGGACAAATTATCAACAGCGTAGCAAAATGCATAACACTGATAGATAAGCCACTCATATTTTGTTGTAATTCTTCATGACAACCAACAGGGACAGTATATATTCTCAAAGAAAGGTTATCAAATTGTATTAACATTGGCAAAACATAATCTTCTCTCTCTTGTCTAGAAATAGCGAAACTAATCTGATAGAAATGCAAAGCAATCACTCCTGCTCCTATCCAGATGGAAGATTTCAGCCCCAGTTAGTATTTGGCAAAGTGAGTGAAAATGAGATTGCACCATGGCAGTTGCCAGGTAACCTTAGAGTAGTCCCATCTGTAATGGCAGCCAACTTTATAAATGACATATACACAGACACAGTATTTCATGCAGTTGTATGTAATTAGAAATTAGAATATTGTTATTTTTTATTTTTTGTGCTTTTTTTCATCTGTGTGAAAAATGAAAACATTATATTCTCAAATACCAAGAGTCTAACTTGAATAATTTCTTCCTTTGGGAACAAATGAATGCAATAGTTGCTCATGTCAAGAGTAGGCAAATCTTTATGGTACAGAAGAACAGAGCATCATTGACTTATTATCAAATAGCAATGTAGATATCAGAATAAGAAGGTTTAGTCATGTTGCCTAAGGTTGTATAAGTAGAAAGTATATTAAATATAAATAAATTATTTTTATTTTTAAATTAAGCTCTGACACTCCATTTGTTTCCATCAGCCTTGTGCAAAATGTTGTAAACTAATTTACCGTTATTGGCCACTGAATGAAGACACACCTTCTTGCAGCAAGGGTCAATCACTGTTACAGCATTTCCCTTCAGAAGTGGAAGCAAGTGCTGTAGCTACCACAATCCTTCCCAATGAAACAAGTTGACATACCTCATCTATTTCATGCCATTGCTGGATTCTTCAGTGTATGTGCACGAGCTCTACCCTCTGAGGAGGGCAGCAGCAATTCCTGTATTCTCTGCTGTCATTCCCAAAGGCTGTTGCTCTAAATAGAGGTTAGCCACTGTAGGTATTTACAAGACTGAGCTGATACAGGTCCTTCAGTGTCACAGAAGATAGTCCAGAAGATTTACACCAGCAGAAGAGGTAGGCCTATTTTTGTTTATACTGAAGTATATATACACGCCACAGTTTAGAGACTCTAGTTTCATAATCTGACCAGAAAATCAAACGTCTGGATGCTAATGAAATTTTATTAACTTAATTAACTTAAGGAGACATTCAAGCAATAGATATACTGCTTGTTAATCTTTTCATTAATGATCTTTCCCCATTATGCTCACACTTAATCGAGTTCCACATATGAACGCAAGACATCAGATCATAATTTCATTTCTTAAGGGAAAACTGATGATATATTGTATGGATGATTCATGTCTTTTGTCTTTATGCTTAACAATACAGCAAGAGTATTATATAACAAGCTGCATGTTGATACGAGAATTTACCACATTATTCCCACGGATGAAGTATCTTTATTGACAGCTGTGTATGCTGAATTTCATCAATTTTTTCCCCAGTCCTAATTTTTTGCTCCATTAATCTACTCACCACAGTGCTTTCTGATGGTTATTCTCTAGCAAACTAGCTGCACAGATTTCCCAAATTCTCACATGACCAGAAAACCACAATCTTCACATTCGTGTTTGTTTAACGTCTTGCTTGTTGAACATGACACTGGGACATATTTTCAATGAATGCCTTCTCTGCTTCTCAGATATCTCACAGGCTTGCTGTGGTGTTCAGTTACCTACAAAAGCCATTTATTGCCTCACACGTTCCTCCACCATAGGCATTATCCCTTAACATTGTGCCTTACTGCCTGAGCTGCAAACAACATAAAAAATATTTAAAGACAGTCTTTACATAAAGCTCATGTAATTTCATATAAGTACAGTTAAATGCTCTTGTGGAGTAAGGTTTGCTTCAAGAAAAACTCCAGCTCAGCAGGAAATTTTCTGTTTTCCTTGTGATTTGTGTCTGAATCATGAGAATGAACATCTTCGGTGCAAG
The DNA here is from genome assembly GCF_028554395.1 of Pezoporus wallicus. Lineage (NCBI taxonomy): Eukaryota > Metazoa > Chordata > Aves > Psittaciformes > Psittacidae > Pezoporus > Pezoporus wallicus. The sequence continues at coordinate 6,835,856 of NW_026635157.1, forward strand.
CATTATTGGTAGAGCATATACAGGCAGTTAAATCACTTTTATCTCCTCGATGCTCTTGTAATTTGTTCTTTTTGTTTGGTTGGGTTGGGGTGGTTTTTTTTCCATTTACAATCCAGGGCAGAGCAGATGGCAAAGGCTTAGTTGATGTAACGTGTCCATAAAATAAGCAAAGCTGTCAGTGAGCCTTCTCTCCAACAGGCCAGCTTCACTTTCAGAAGGATTTTTCTTTCACTGGAACAAACCTAAAAAAAAACCAAAACCAAAACCAAAACAACACAAAACAAAAAAATCCAAAAAAAAACCCAAAAAAGACTTTAGGAAGAAACAACTAGCTCTATGAGCAGCAAAAGTTAACAGTTCTGAGATTCTGAGCTCACTGTAGAGCTTCTCTTCTAGGGGAGGAAGATGATACTTTGGGATTCTGTCCTCCACAAGTCAATGTATTTTGATGAAACTTGTAGGAAATACTCAGTTTTGCTGCTTCTACTTTTGCACCATTAAAAGTGTTTTGGGGAAGTAGGGAGTGGCAGAAAGTTGGCAAAGTTATAGAGACATCAGCACTGCATGTTTTCATGGCTTGCTAAAGCCAATGACATCAGTAAGTACAGTCTCATGAAGTCCTTTTTATCGAATTCCAAAAATAAAAAAAACTCAGGTTTTTGCTCTTATAGGATTTGAGGTAATTCCTAAATATCTTCTGAAGTTCTAACTTCAGAAGCTATTTCTGTTGTTATTTCTGCTTCCAGGAGTGTGCACTTTAGAACTTTCTACTGGTAGACAGCAAAGACACACTTTACCCCAAAACACTATCTAAAAAGGTAAAACAAACTTTAATTTTGCTTATTTCTTAGGTAAAGAAATGATGGCATGGACTGCTTAAATGATTTACCCAAGGCCACACACAAGTTTGGGGAAGAACTATGTTTGGGGAAGAGCTCTGAACACAAAACTTCTCCTGAGCCACATTTCGGTGCGTTCACCACAATTCATCCCTCCTTTTCAGAGTGCTGCCATGTAGTAACATTATTCAAAGTTGCTGACAAGTCTGAAAAGCTTTTTTTTTCTAACAAATGAAGGAGTGGCAGTTGGCAAAAGGTAATAACAGCACTGGGCAGCAAAGATTATAACTGCCTGTGCCATGCACTGGATTATATATTTTACCTTTAAATGCTTCCTTAGAGAAGCACAAACAGGAATACAAAGGGAGCTAAAATCTAACATCTGCCCATAATTTACAATACTCATTATATTTTTGGGACAGCCATCTCTTGGCAAGGTAAGTTCTTTTATTTATAGGCAGGGGCTGCTCATGATTTGCATGCTAATGCATTCACATCTGCAAAGCCTATAAATTAGCCTCCAGCTCATTATGGCAATGCCATTGTCCTACTTGCCGGTATGCAATCTGATCCCAAATGTTTCAGATGTCCACAAAATAAAACCAGCCTGAGGGAAGAGCTTCACTGTCACAGTGTTAGCACACTGAAAAATATCCCACTCACAACCACCACCCCCCCCCCCCCAAAATAAAAGAAGATAACATAAAATGGCTGGAGGAGAGGGAGAGGAAACTGCTAAGTGTTTCAGAAAGAGGAGCCCAAAAGCCTTAACACTCAAGAAACTGGAAAGCTGTTGCTATATTTTGAGGTGCTTGTACCAGTTCAAACAAAAGAATGAATTTATAGCAGCTTTTTAATGGGCTTCCAATAAAAGAATCTTCATAGAAGGTTAAGTCCCTTGGCTGTGCATCCTGATTGGATCCTAATGTGCCATACATGAGCACTTGTGTTATTACTATTTAAATTCTGGTTGTGCCTAGCTATCTGAAACAGACACTAAGGTTTTTGGTTTTTTTTTCAGGTAAACCTTATAAAGGCAGTTCCTGCTTTCTGGTAGTCAGGAGTTTAGGATTATGTCAAGATTTTGCCCCCTTGTTAAGTCAGCAAAAAGATGAAACACAGTGTAGACAAAGCAGGCCCATAGAGCACAAATCCTCTCCCATCCAGAGGGGGGAAGGGTGTGGATGCTTCCTATGTTAATTCTGTTTGTCAAAGTTAACTGGGTGGTACAAGATGGCTGGGCCCATGAGCTCAGCTTCTGAAATCTCTGCAGGCTCAACTTTGCGACTGTGGGTAGGGTGAAGAGGACTCTTCACCAACCTCAGATAAACACTAAATCACTCTTGTAACTTCCATCTGGTTATCTTTAACTGTGCTGAGACACACAGACATACCCATCCTTAAAAAAGAGAAAAGCGAATCCCTTACAACCCCAACCCCCAAACCCTATCTATATCATTTGAAAGATCTTAAACAGGGTGACAGAGCTGCTATCAGCAAGCTCTCACAAACTGCCAGACTTGTTTCTGCATTACCCTGTGGCTTGGATCCTCTGGCCTTTTCATCTCTTCCTCCCAACGTCTCCACCTACTCTTCCCTGACTGTAGAGTCCTCAGAAACCTCCCTTTTTCACTGACCTGCTACTATAGGTAAACAACTGAAAATGAGAACAAGGCCTGAAACAGGAGAGTTTCAACTGAGGACAAGGCACAAGTCATTGCACAAGCGTGATGCTGGGTTCAGGATCCAGATGTGCTGCATGCAGGAGGTGCAACAGTATATGTAATGTCTTTACTGAATTCTGGTTGATAATAATAGCTGGTTAATTATTTATTTACCTGTAACTGTCTTGTTTGTCAGAGTAGCTGGAAGAGGAGCAGAAAAACAGGGCTCTGCATGAGTCATAACCCAGAAATAGTTTTGCTGAGGATACAGCTCACACTGCTCTGCAGTGTAGCCCAGATGATAAGCATCAGTGTTACTGTTCTCTCCATGTTGTCAGTCTCATATTGCCATGAATGACAAGATTTACTATGATGTATTCAAATGGGGCTGTAGGTAGGGATAGGTAGAGATTTCTCGATTTAATTTTCTTATATTTGTCTTTTTCATACTACCATAAGAAAGAGGAAATGCAGCGTAAAGAGGAATAATTACTCATTTAGAAAAACATAAAAATAAAGAAAAAAAAAATATGTTACTTCTAAATCCAGGATTTTTACATCAGTTCTATTCAACTGTACTTTTGATCTTGCAATGAATTGCACAAGGCTAGATCCATCTATGGGCCTCAGGGAGGGTTTATACATCTCTGCTGCTTATCCCACTACATGAGTGGTTTTGAGTCACAGCTCTGCCACCCCTGCACTTGGCAGACAGATGGCATGTCTTTCTTCTAAATACAGGATTGTCCCAGTGAACTCTAAGGGACCTCCCTAGCTAAGAGCTGGGTACAGAGTGAGAGAACAAGAGGGCCTGGTGTTTTCACTGAAACCTGCAGCTCCAGCACTGATTTTAAACAGCCAGAGGGCTGCTTAAAGGCAGCCTTCCTGCCCACGTTAGGAGCTGAACTGCTTGGTGCTGAGTCTGTGATGGACTTCTTATAAATGGGCCCTGGAGTTGCCGCTGTTGGATGAGGACCACTGGCCACATCTATGCTGCTCTGAACACATTGAGCTGGGGATGGCATGAGCACTGATCTGGGTACCTCTGCTTCTCATATCTGCCTCACCAGAAGCTGCAGACCATTAGGGGGTGCTGAGGTGCTGGATGTATGAGGTCCTGTATGGTCCCCAGAGACCTGTTCTTGCAGCCTGAACCTCTGCAAGGGCACTGTATATCACCTGCTGGCCTCCTCCAGCCCTGCAGCAGACTCTGCCAACAGACTCTGAGTAGTTGCAAGAGATTCATAGAATCATAGAATGGTTTGGGTTGGGTTGGAAAGGACCTTAAGATCATCAAGTTCCAACCCCACTGCCATGAGCAGGGAGGGAAGCCTCACCCTAGACCACCTCACCCAAGGCTCTGTCCAACCTGGCCTTGAACACTGCCAGGGATGGAGAGTTTACAACTTCTTTGGGCAGTCTGTTCCAGTGCCTCACCATTCTCAGTAAAAAACTTCTTCCTTAAGTATTGCAGTATTTCAGTAGTTTATTAATCCTTCCCATGTTTATTGTGTTTCTTCTTTTTCAAGCAGAAAGGAGTATGGGATACACTGGATGTTGCTGTTTAGGTACTGCACTGATAAGTATAATGTCAGAGCCTAAACAGAGCTGATTCCTATCCCGTTTCTAATTGCATTCACTTTCTAAACATTTATAATTATATATTTGAGAAAAAAAGGTCTTGGTAGCATTTTTGTTCACATCACCTGTGATAAAGCCTCCTTTTCTCTTTCCTCCGCCTATTGTGCTTTTCTTTAAACTTTTGCTGAATCTGTATTTGGTACCCAGCTCCTTCATGCTTTGTACTGCAGAGATCCAAGGAATTATTTCATCAAAAACAGTAGCAAAAAAAACAAAACCAACCAAACAAAAAAAAACAACAAACCAAACCCAAACCATGCAAAGGCTAGAAACAGGCATGCTGTAAAGACTATTTAAAAACATATATTTTCCTCTGTGTGTATTTAAGTTTCCGTCTTCGCCATATGTTCTTTCACTCATCAATTTGCCTTTTATATTGTTCTTTAATGCTTGCCTATTTTCTTGCTTCTGCAAGGGAAGTTGATCTTTCATTTGTTCTGCAAATATTCCTTATTGTCCCAGGTTTTATTACCCCATCTGTTATTGTGTGATCAACTGAAGTCTCTGGTGGTCTCACTTTTCCAACTGATCACACTATACCACAGGCTATATTTCAATTTAATTTCTAACTACTGTATGATGTGTAAACTAGAAAGAGAGAAGCAAAAAGATGAGGATATTTTTCCCCTGCTTACCATTCCTCTCCTTTTGTGTAAGCATGTATCTTCACTACTTCTGCAAAGTCCTGCTCTCTGTTCGTTCACAGCAAGGTTCTCAAGAAAGGCATGCTTTTAAAAGTAGAGGTATAATGCTGTTTCTGTAATGGGAAGCTAACCCTTGATGAAAGTGTGATCAAGCTGAATTGAAGAAGATGAGTCTTTTGCAGCAGGACAAATAGATGGAATTTTCTCCTACCTGTCCAGCACTAGGAGAGAGAAGACTCAGCATTGTAACTATTTATAACTATTGCTTTTCATAATCATAGAGCAAAGTGGGTCATTGCCAGGGAGGAACACGGAGGCAGCTCCTGCTGTAACAAGGCTGGGGAGAGATTGCATAAGAAGCAGCACCCCCAATTTGCCCCTGAAAATAGTGACTCAAAGTACTGATGTTCATGCATGCTGCGTCAACCCTGTGTCACATCCACATGCACTGCTAATTTGGTGTTGTGGACCTGCATTTGAGCATATGCTTAAAGACCAGAATTGCTCTTAGAAATCAGGCCTTGGTGGACTGAGCTATTGGGTGAGTCATTTATAAAACTGAAACAGGATCTTTAATGTGGAACTGTGCAATGTAATGTACCCTGTTGACTTCTAGATGTGCAAGTTTTTATGCCAAAAGCTCCAGATGCTGCTGCTGGGAACCAAGACATCATTTTGCAAAAGCTACCAGTGCTGAGGCTGGAAAGAATAAAAAGGTGATGGTCTTCTACAGTGCTGTGTAGGCAGGTGTGAGATGTACATGGCTTTATGGAGGGGAAGGAGGAACTGAGACAGGAAATACAGATTGATCCAAGAAAATGCAAATATTGGTGGATAAGAAAGCTTCTGTATATCACAGAATCATAGAATCAGAATAGTTTGGGTTGGAAGGGACCTTAAAGATCATCTAGTTCCAACTCCCCTAGTGGAACAGGGGCACCTTCCACTAGATATCTATGAATTCAGGTTTTCCTTGAGATATTTGTATAAAAACTTTCATCAAAAATATCGTGTCACACATATGTCTCTCTGTATATAGATATACACACTGAGATTTTAGATATATCTAAATACATATATAATTTATATATTTTTATATATATGCACTGAGGGCTTTTAATATATAAATATACATATACTATATACATAATATTTAGTATATATAAAATCTCAGTGCTAATAATGGATAGCAGGGCAGCAGCCTCCAGCTCCCTAAATGAACTATGTACCTACAGACCAAAGGAAGTGTCAACGTCTACGTTACACACATCTGTGGTGCAGGAGCTAACCGCATAGACCAGATGACTCTCCATCATCTGTGGGGAGACAAACAGACCTTTCCCTTCACTTCAGCCTCAGTCTAAAATAGCTGAGTAAGAGAAATTCCACTTTAGGTGGAAAATTCCAGTTTCAGGGGAGATAAGCACCCAAGCACCTCACTGCTACGGGAGCAGAAGCACGGACAGATGACTTTGTGCCCAAGACATGGCCCCGCCGAGCCTGTCCAAGGCCCGGGGAGCCAGGCTGAGGGTCCTGGGACTTGGGAAGCCCCTTTGGCGAAGAGAGGGAGGAGGAGGAGGAGTATGATTTTGGCAGGAGGTGGCAGCTGCCCTCCTGCGGCACAGCCCCGCTTCTCTGAGGTGTCGCCTGCCCCCTGCTGGTCAGGACTTCCGCTGCTTCCGACTATACAAGTCTACAGAATCATACAATCAACTCGGTTGGAAAAGACCTTTAAGATCATCAAGTCCAACCATTACCCTAGCACTGCCGAGGCCATCACTAAACCATGTCACTGAAGGCCTCATCTACACAGTTTTTAAACACTTCCAGGGACTGTGATTCTACCACTGCCCTGGGCAGCTTGTTCCAATGCCTGATCACCTTCTCAGTGAAAAAATTTTTGCTAATCTACAATTAAACCTCCTCTGCTGCCACATGAGGCCGTTTCTTTCTGTCTTATCACTTGTTACTTGGGAGAAAAGATCAGCCACTGCTTTGCTCCACCCTCCTTTCAGGTAGCTGTAGAGAGTGAAAAGGTTTCCCCTGGGCATTCTCTTCACCAGACTAAACAACCCCAGTTCCCTCTGCTACTCCTCCTAAGTCTTGTGCTCCAGATCCTTCACCAGCTTCATTGCCCTTCTCTAGACCTGCTCCATCACCTCAATATCTCTCCTGCAGCGAGGGGCCCAGAACTGAACTCACCAGGCGGATGATCACTGCCCTGCTCTGCTGCCACACTAGCACTGATACAGGCCAGGATGCCATTGTCCTTCTTGGCTGCCTGGGCACAAGCTGGCTTATGTTCAGCCATCAACCAGCACCCTTAGGTCTTTTCCGCTGGGGGAAAACACAGCCAAAACCCAGTGAAAACCTCAGCATCAGCTTGGTCAACTGCTAGCACTTTGTTACTAATCTGTAACGTCACACATGAAGATGGTCAGTTTGCAGCCTTGGAAAAGGACTTACAGACAAAACCAGAATGAATATGGAGGTCATGGATGACATGGTTCTTCATCTGATGCTTTCCTTTTTTACATTTGAAAATGCAAATGAGAGGATGAGGTAAACAAGGAAGAGCTGCAGCAACAAATCCATAGACCTTAGCTGTCTGAAGACCCTGGATATTGTGTAGGTATGATCTAAGTGAATCTGAGGCCCCTAGAGAGCTCTGGGCTAAAATTCCAGCCACCAGGAATTCTGCCATTTCCTTTAATAGAGACAGGATTGCATCCAGTGCAATTCCAGAACAATACAGAGGCCTCTGCAAACTCTGTAAAAAAATGGAGTTAGTTAGCTCACATGAACTTCCATGGCTACCTGTATGGCAGTCACAGGCATGCTTCTGTGAGCATGCACAGAAGAAGGAGGGCTCTTTCACATCTTTTTATTTCTAACATTTTAGATCATCTCAGGCAGATGGACTCACATAAGGTGTTTCTCAGTGGAATGACAACGGGTTAGTCACACTTCTGCAGGCCACGATGTTGTCCTAGTATTTTCACAAGGCTTTTTGAAGCAGGCTCAACAGTGCATCAGTTGCACAGAACCAGCTTGTTTCACCTGTGCCAGCCCCAGATGAGTCTAATGTAAGCTGAGTTCAAACAAGGTCTACTGACAAAAGCTGGTCAGAAAAATGGCTTTCTTTTAAATTCAGATAATGGCAGCTTTTCGGCACACCAGGAAATTGGCGTTTGGTCTGGAAATACTGCTGGAGCAGTTGTGGGTTATACCAAGTACCTCCTATCCCTATCCTATTTTATGGGTTGAATGACTACCTTGTTTTGGTGATGCTAATTAGGTATTATGGCTGTGATGCTTGAAGAGGTATTAAGTAGAATTAGGGCACTTGGGCATGGAGGAAAGTGAGCATAAGACGCTGCTGAAGAACAACACCCATGAATTATAAAATAATTTGATTTACAACAGGTACTTAGTCTCTGGACATTGTTTTTTCCCTAATGGTTTTAGCTGAGAGGTAATCAGGCCAGAAAAACATATTTAGGTAAAACAGAAAAAGAAAAGGTACCACAGCCCTGAGGGGATCCCCTGCCCTGCCTCATGGCTGCCCACTGAAGGACAGAGAGTGCTTTGGCACTGTGCTACCCATCATGTCATCCCCCTGGGATGCACTCTTGGGAACCAGCCTGTAGATTCCCACCATCCCATTTCAAAGGCATCTCCGGAAGAGCCCAGCCATGCTCATCTGGGCTGAAGCTGATCTCTGACCTTCATTCAGTGCCATTTGGTTTTCTGATAGCTGGGTGAATGATTGCCAGCAGTGGTAAATGATTTACTCCATGTAAAGCACCGTCTACTAGGGGGACATATCCTTTGTTAAGTGCAGAGAAAAGATATTGCTATAGAGCCCCAGAGATTATGAAATTATCTGACTATTTACATAATAAATATTAAAGATAAGGATAGCAGTGGTGAAAGACGCTCATGATCCCATTTTTCCATGGTAAAAGAAACATTTTGGAAAAGCATCTAGACTTTCATTACTACAGAACACAAAGCTATGTTCATAGCTGAAGATAATGTACTTTTGACAGAACAGCCTGATCCAGAATGCCCAGATAGATTCAGGTGGTTTTGGTGTTTAGTAAAGTAAACTCTGGTTTATTTTGTTATATATGAGGGCATTTTTTCCTCATGAACATAGCACTGCGTGTTTTTCATGCGTGTATCATTGCAGCCCCACAAAGCTGACTCCTGCCATCTGGTCTCTGTGAAGATGTGGGCTACACAGCCTGGAGGTGAGAAAAACTACATATGCTGCTGGAGCTGCCTATTTTGCTGCAGGAGGCACTGGTTTATAAGTTTGCTGGATTTCCTCTACTAAATCCAAGCAACATGGGGACTGAAGGAAGATAACTGTGTTGTAGGCTCTCTATCACACAGAATGAAATGTTTGGTATATTTTAACTTCAGCTAGATTTCCCAGTTGTTTAAAAGCCAGGTGTTTAAAAGGAAAGGGGAAGATGACTTTTCTCTCTTTACTGGGTCACTGGGAGCAGCAGGATATACCATGAGAGATGCTAATGCCAGATGTGGGCTTACAGGCTGCCTTTGGTGCTTCTCGTCATGTTCCTCAAGTCGATTGTAGTGTGCTACTGATGATTTGGTTGGATTTGAGATGGGCAAAGTTGTGGTAATGAAAGCTTCAAGAATAACACAAATGGAGATATGATTTAAATCAATATTGTAAGGAAACAGTGGCAAGAACTGAAGAGTGGAAGTGGAGTTATGAATAAATAGTATTTGTGTGTAAAAGTATATATGTGTATATGTGTATAAATAAACAATTAATTGATACCTTGTCACAATACAAGTTACTACGCAGGAATACGCAGGTCATTGATTTTTCCTGATAGGTGACTTAAAGCTAGATTAGATTTTAAAAAAGGCCCTTCATTATTTTGCCAGTAAAAGGCCTTGAGACAGTTAAATGGCAAGTAGTCCCTGCATAGTATTCAAAAATGGAAGTTCTTAAAAGCCTCAACTTTAAAATACCCCCTTTTTCTTTTCAGTTTTTAGGAAATGATACAAGAATGCCAAGCTATAGGTTTTCATTTGCACTCTTTGAAAAGCCACATGCTAGGCAGCAAATACGCAAACAATATTTTAAAGATACTTTCTCATAGAAATTGTGTAATTATTATTGGAAGAATTAATACTTCTCATATCTCATTTTCCACTCATATTGCATGAACAAGTACGTGCAAGTACATATTTCCTAGACAAATATAACACCTGTAGATTTTTCTGGTGGGAACTTTGAGGAGGATGTTGAGAGGGCTGGTGGAACTCTACATAGTTTGGGGTAACCTGCCTGAGATTTTTGCAACTTGCCTACTGCGATACCATCTTATTGTCCTGATTTTAGCATCACAGTCCATTCTCTAGCATTTGCCAGCAATTCGTACTCAAGGAGCTTGACCATTCCTCCTCACAGGACATCCCCCCCCCTCAGTATCTTTTGAAGAATTAACATTGGGCACAGTTTAAACATGTTTGACATGGCTGTGGCAAAATGCCATTTGATGCAGTCCAGTAAGTACTCATATGTCCCCATCCTCCATGAAACCCACTGAATCCCCCCTACCCACTGTTTTTTCCCAGCCCTTCAGACCTCAAAGATTTGCTCTTCTACTGGCCTTTTTGGTGAGGCTTTGAAGCTGCTCCAAGACTTGATCAAGTGCACATTTGTTACACGCCCAAAACACACAGCTCCCTAGTCCTGTGATAGGCACACGTCTCAGCTTATATGCTGAGAGTTTGCATTGAGCTGGGCAGTGGGGTGACATGATGAGATGCACCTAGATCTTACTGTGAAGAAGTTTTTCTCCACAACCAAAATTTTGGGTGTTTATTCAAGCCATGTGATGGGGAAGCCTTCGTTTTGGTCATCTCAGGGGTGCATTTCAGACATGGAATGGGGAAAATCAAGGCATATGGGTCCTGAGTGCCACTGCTGGACTGGGCCCAGTACAACCTGGTTGGAAGCCAGGGCACAACTGCAATCAAATGCTCGCTAGACAGCCATTAGGAATCACGCATCTGTTCAATGCTGAGCTTGATGCCAGGCAAGTGATGGCTTCCTTGGTAATAATGTCACATTCCCATCCTCATGTAACACCTTTCTTCCTTCTTGTCTGCATGAAAACTGCCCCCAAACTGGGCAAGAAGTTGGCCATTTCAACTGCAAAGCAACTTACTGCAAGCTTTCCGTACCTGAAGCAGCTAACACTGTTAGTGTTATCAATGCTGGTAAACATTGATCTGTCTATCTAAGGAGCAGCGAAGAGAAAGATGAGGTTCAAACACCCGGGCAGGGCTTTTGAAACTGCGAGAACCAAGGTTTGGTGGGAGCCACTAAAAGGCGAGCTGCCAGCCAGAGCACGGTAGGGTGAGCGGCTGGACGCGGGGAGCTGGGACAGAGCCAGGAACGGGGCCGGGCCCGCTGGGTCCCGCGCTCCCTCCCCTCCACCGCGCCAGCCACACCGGTTAGGGCCGCCGCCGCCAGGCTTAGTCAGAGGAATGTGGGTGGGACTCCCTCCGCCCCGCCGCCTTAAAAACCCGCTCGGATCGGCACGCACGCACCGTCCTGTCGCGCCGCAGCGTCCCCGCACACCGTACCCGCGGCGCTCGGGCTCGCCGGGTGTCCCCGCCGGCCGGGCAGGATGGTGGCGTGCGGCCTCGCCTGCTGGAGGTGCCGATGGCTCCTGCCTCTGCTGCTGGGCCTCGCCATCATCATGGGCATCATCGCCCTGGCGGGCAGGGGCTGGCTGGAGTCCGAGTCCGAGCCCTACGTGCAGCAAGCGTCACTCTGGGAGAGTTGCACACGCGGCGAGGAGGACCTCAACTGGAGTTGCGAGTCCCTCATGGACTACGGTGAGCGATGGCTGGGAGGCAGGGGGTGCCTTGCCATGGATGGCCTCCCCACTGCTGTCGTGGAACTGCTGCTTTCTGGGTTGGAGTTGCCCTTGCAGTCAGTGCTAGTGCTGTTTTAGGGCTTAAACCAGCAAAGAAATACAGGTCTAGACCTTCAGAGCAATCTGTTTTGAGTCAGATGGTCCTTGAGGTCCCTTCCAACCTGTTAGTCAAATATTCAGTCTCTTCTATTGGTACAACCAAAGTAAGAGAACCAATTGGCCACAAGCCCCTTCCTCACCCTTCTTCCTTTTGCCTACCTGCTGGCTGCAAGCCTCAGCAGCCTGGCCTGGCACTTAACCATCTCTCCTCCTTGTGCTGGTGGCCTCACTGGTTGGATGGTGAGCATGGAAATGTTCGTGCAGGGTGTTGGTGGAGAACCACACCTGGATAATAGTAAAATTGTTTTGCCCCTGGCCCACAGGAGTGGGAGAGCACCTTAGTTTAACCCTGCGTTCTCAAGGGAATGTGGCTGTTAGGATGCCTCCTGACCTACAGCTTCAAATGGCCTGATGTGGATTTGCAGGCTGGAAAAAGATGCTGTTTCCTCTGTATACCTTTCTACTGAGCTGGGGCCTAAATCAGGGGATGCCTCTGTTTTAACTTACTGAACTTCTGTATCATGAACTTCTGTATGCTTCCGTATCTGGCACTGCCAGTGTACTTAGTGTACTTACTGCACACTCCCAGTTTCTGGTGTTTTGGGGGGTCTTTTTATTATTTGCTAGAAGACGTGGGTCTGATTACATCTGCTTTTCCTTCAAACAAAGTATTTCTGGAGAAATAAGCAGACCCGCCTTAAGATCCCGGATGAGGGTACTTTGGGGACTGGGAAGCTGGAAGGGTGTGTTTCAGCTGGGAGAGCTGGGACTGCTTCCCTGTGCAGATCCCTTGCCGCCTCAGTGCTGCGGACTGACTTCCAGCAGCTTTTCATTGCAACACTCATTTGTGAGCTGAGTCCTGAATATATTGTAAGAGCAGTGGCTTTGTTCCTCAGCCAGGTGATGACTGCAGATTATATTGTAGGTGGCAGAAATCTGTCTGGAGTGACATAAATATCTGTCTCCCCCATTAGACACAGGAAAAGCTAGTGCAGAGCTGCCGAGATTTGCATTGCACAGGGAAGAAGTGCTCATACACTTCTGCTTTCTCCTGTAGTGACACAGCTGCTCATGTCCCTGAGTGCTGATGGGTGTGTTCTTTGCGTCAGCCCTAGGCGTTGTGGGGCAAAAGCAACTTTATGCTGTTTTTAATACAAGCTGTTAGAGAAGAGTATCCTTGACTTCACTCATTTAAGCCTTGCCTTGTTTAACCCAAAACTCATTTAAATCCTTGGCTTACTTACACCAACTTCACTTTGCCTCTTCTCTAATTTTCATGACATCACTGCCACTGTCTACTCAAATACTATTTACATCTCAACAGGATATGAGTTCAAGTTTGATTTATTTTGTTCCCTGTTTTATATGTTAATGCCATCAGGATCAAAATATGAGAGGGCATTTACAAAGGAAAAAATGCCTACCAGGCATTTACAGCACTGCTGCAGGAAAATAAAAGTTAATTAATTGAGATGAATAGCTTGTGTTTTGCTACTGTACGACTATGTACTGTAACTACTATGCACTATATGTCCTGCACCTCTCCCGATGAAATGAAAACTTCAGAGTGGATCCCCATTAATGGAAAGCTCCATTAGACAATTTCTTAATTGAGCTGGATACTAAGAAGTGGAAGAGAAGAAGCAGATGGGTAACTTATTTTAAAGGGGGGGGGGGGGGGGGCGGGGGGGGGGGAAGAGCAGGAGCAGACAAAGAAAGATTTGCAAATAGAAGTGTCTTCTCAACTGCATTGTTTCTAAATACACACTTGCAAATGCCGCATGAGAGGGAAGAAGTGGGGAAAAAAGAAGAGTAGGATGTCATTTGGTAGGGAGGTGGGAAAGGGATTTTGTTTGGAACTCCATACTGGTTTGTGTCTGGGAAGTGTCCTGGCTGGCAGCACCTGTGTATTATCAGTGTTGCAATGCAGAGCTGCTGTGCTGCACTAGAATAGGACTCAAGATGACTTAGTCTGGACCACTGCAGGATTAAACTGTTGACTGTGTGTTTAATATCGGTAAGCTATCTGATCTGACAAGAATTGTTTGCAATGCGGTTACTTGGAGAGGGTAGTTGTCTTTATAATGATGAAGCTCTAAGTTTAGGAGCAGTACATGTGCATAGCTGTGTCCTCCCAGTGCTTCTGAATGGCTTGCTCCCGTCAATTTAACTCTGAATTATCACTGTAAAAGATGGGTGTGTATGTGCAGTAAAGGTGATGCCAAAGAGATTAACTCTTGCTTGTATTCCTAAAATACAGTTGGTATTTATTAAGCACACAGGAGCCAGAGTAAAAAAAAGGAAGCATTCATCTGGATCCTTAGTAAGTGTCAAAAAAAAAAAAGGGGGGAGGGGTGTGGAACTTAGAAGTAGGAGCCCAGCTTTTTTGAATCATGTTTCATTGTGGCTGTGCCACTATACCTGTGTCCTTAGAAGCTTGGACTTTGATACCACAGTTTATTGGTGAATCTGAGTGAATGTCTTAACTTCTCCAAGGGGCCAGATAAGTAGAGAAGGATTGTTACATGTACACTTACCTTTCCAGTGTGCCTCTTCAGGCATGCTTCTCTGATTTACGGTGCCAGGATAGTGTCAGCCAAGTGGAGGCATTTGGAGAAGGATAATGGCAAAGGTGTAGCAGTTGGTGTCCCTGGCTACAGCCAGGAAACTTTTATTGCATCACCCCAGTAAAAGATCTCGGCAACAGGCGAGGACAGTGTCCCTTGCCAGAGGGCTTTTCTGGCCCCTGGGCATGGACACTTCTGCTGCTAGTAATCTGGAGATGTTAAAAGCTGGAAATATATAGGACTGTGCCTTTCCTGAGCTCCCAGCAGAGCCAAGAGGCTGAAGCCAGGTTTGTACCAGTGGGTTTTATTCAATAGTTTAATAGTAAGCAATTGCTTTTCCCGCACTTCTAAATCCAAAACAGAACTGTGATTCCCAGTGCTAATTCCCAACCAGCCCTCCCAGTGAACATTTGATTCTGGGCTGTCCTGTGCTTGCAGTGGGTATGCACATACCTTTCCTTCACCAGTCGTGCTACCGTGGAAATTTGCACATTCTGTGAGCAAGAAAAATAGCGACAGAGCTCTCTTGCTTGCAGTTTGCTATTCTTTTGTTCCATCAGCAAAAGCAGGTATATTGGGGCATTCTATGGAACGGACTGACAAGGCCAAACAAGAATTGCTACTGTCATTTATATACAGAAAAGTATTATAACTACAGTGTAAAAACATGCCTCATCTATGCATATCATGGTAAAAACATCTACCCCAAGATTCCAGTTATTCACAAGCTAACAAACTAGTTTCTGCTTTTGTAAGTAGGTGAACAAAGATGAGAGAGGCTTGTTGCTTCAAATTCTATAGCAGTTCATCTTCCTGATGGACTATTTTCCCAGCCCCTTTATTAATTTCTAAAGTGAAGTCTAGACTTAAATATCCTACCCTGTAGAGCTTCCATCTCCTTCCTGGTTAAGGCTGAGGCTGAATAAAATCAAGAAATACACCTTATGCTAAGGTTCTGTTGCTTGCTGTTTTTTAATTTCATCATATTAGTGGTATTCATCATTAAATAATCCTGACCCCTCCTAGTTATTTGCACAATAATATTTGCAGCTTAGTTCCTTTCCACAGTCATCATTAATCAAGCTATGTAATAAAAGTCTTAATCCTTCCTAATAATTATAGACCTTCAGCCCCTGAACAGTTTTCTAATGTTCTTTCAACACCGCCTAATTGATAAATACCTTTCTGTTGATTAGACACAAAGTACTTGACTCTCTTTTGAGGCAAAGTTGAGCTAGGGAACACTAATACCTACAACTATTCTGGGTTTCTGTTCTCCTATTTATGCAGTCCCAAATCATTGTGGTGGTGTATGATTTCATAAACAGACATAGTATTTGTGCCCATTTTGAGTAAGAAATACTCTCCCTGCTAAATGAAGGGACCTGAGAATCTTCTATGGAAAAACTTTAAATTCTGGCTAAATGTCTCATGATTACAAGGTCTTTCTGAGCACAAACCACCTAGAAACTGGAGCTGATACCTCTTTGTGAGCAGGTCACTCCAGTTCCGAGGGCAGCAGTGATAATGTAAATCTGCAGCTCTCCCCTCCCAGCAGCTTGGAGCTGTAGGTGGAGGATCTTGCAGGAGACAGAAGAGCTGTATGCCTGCAGGGGGCTTGATCAGCTCTCGGGAGTCTCTGGGGAGGAAAGGAGCTGGGAAAGCCAGCCTTGATAGGTACGGGGATCCTGCACAGAGAAACAGCGATTTCAGTTGGAGCCCTGCAGCAGCCCCTCTGCTGAAAGCTCTCCCTGTTAATGGGAGTAGCAATGGCTTGTGTGGGAAAGGAGAGTGGCTGGGCTGCACCCTGTGCTCGGTAAGGGTGCAACCTCCCACCTGAACCTCTCCCATCAGTCACTTATTAAAAGACTTACAGTTGTGGTTTTTTTTGAGATTTTTTTCATATAGTCGTTGTATTTTCTCTTATTTCCCTTATACTGTGCAAATATACACAAGTCCAAAGCTTTTTGCTGCTCCTCCTGTGACTCCTACCAGTGCTCTTGTGGCTGTTTGATGGCAGTTGTCTAGTCCAGACCAGAGTAGACCTATCCAGTGCTGTGGCCAGCACCTATGAATCAGTCTTGTCATTATCAATCCACTGATAACTGCTGCTGGAGAAGATAATCCAGCAGGAGAAAGAGGGGAAGATACAGGGTCACCAGCACTGAGCTCTGTCACATGTGAGCGCAGAACCCATTGAATTTCATAATGGCGGTGCCTCATACAGTCCTGTTTTTGAAGACTTGAAGCAAAGCTGGGCTTGATATTAACTTCCTGACAAGATCTCCTACAGTTGTGTGTTGTCACTTTCATATTGCCAGAGACAAGAAAATAAATCACTGTGAGTGGAGCCAGGGCTGACCTGTATCCAAAAGCTTGTTATGCTTGTAAGGTAAGTACAGAGGATATGGAAATAGCAGAGAGCACTGGGGGCTTTCTGGCTTATCTCCTCCAGTCATTTTTGTGTTGCACCAACCTCAAGGTGTCTAACCTGCAGGGGTATTTGAATTTGCAACCTAAATTTTATCAGGCAGATGCTATGCTTGGCTTCCTATACTGTGCCAGCATATGTAATGCTTTTGAAAGGGAATGTGCTTTGATAACTAGGTGTTCCTTCTCGTGGTTGTGCTTTTTTTCTTAATAGGGCAAATATCAATAAATAGCATTCCTAGGTCATTTAATCTGAATCAGTTTTCCTGGGCTGGCTGTGTGTAATGATTAACTATCCCTTTGTATTAGTTATCTCTAAATCCTATTGTGGAGACAATACCCAGTACCTGTGCTAGGTATGTCAGAATATTTTGTATTAAAAGATTTTATCAGACCACTGACGCAGCTTTAATCTCCAGACGTTCATCAGGTGTCCTCCCTTCCTCCTCACCCCGCAGCACTGTTAGGGAAGAGTTATGAAACATCCACGGCTACCTGAAGCAGAAGGAATTAGAAAAGGTTTTGCTGTCTTGAATAGCGTCAAGAAGTGACAGGGTAAAGAAAAGCCTTTTCCTTACCCTTTCTATGCCAGCATGACTGTCTTCAGGTGGTAGGGATGAGATGTGGCTGATGGATGGCTACTGTATTTCACTTTGCTGTGGGAGTAGGGGGAAAGAAACTGATTGAGACTGATCTCATGAAAATGGCTGTAAAACAGTGCTTTGCTTTCAGAGAGTAAATTGATATATGTAGTAGAGGTGTCTGAAATAGTTTTACAGCGTTCTCTGTCTCAAGTTACTGTTTTCCCCATTTATGGAACTAGTATGTGAGTTAAGGTGGAGGATTTTAACTCTTTAGGAAAAAGTTCTCTGTCTCACTGTCTTTTTCCTTAGTTTTTGCACAGAGGGACCTGAGGCCTACATTGAAAGCAGGGTGTCTACAGAGTTTCTTCAGCTGTGTGGCAACAGAGCTCTGATGAAAGAGACTTGTTTTTTTTTTAATGTCCTGACCTAAATCTTGCTGCTTTCTTTATTCCTACATTAGAGGGAGCTCGGAAGCTGACCCTACCCCTGTCTGAATGTGTGAAAGTAGAAACGCACATTATGCAGATGTAGAAGTGAGCTGTGATGACAGCTGACTGAAAAACAAAGCACTAGCCCAATGGTTTAGTCCATGTGGGCAGGTATCCTGCCTCCGGGGCAGGAACACGTCTGTTTGTGTTGGGCTCATCTGAACTCCTGCTTGGTTTCTAAAGAGCACAGGGTCTGCCCATAATGAGTGCCTTTCCACAAGCCTGTGGCAGTATGGAAAGGGAAATACTGGCTGTTGTCTTACCTTTGCTGTCCTGGCCTGTAGTGGGTGAGTTGTGGTTTCTGGTGCTGCTCTCCTGAGTAAGGCCACTTGCTTCGTGCTTGAGCCTCTTCCAGTCTGCAGTTGCTTGATTCTAAGGATCTGTACTACCCGGTTGCTTCAAATGTCAAAGTAACAATTCAAAGAGGACTCTTCCACTTCACCTCAGTTTCTGCTGTTTCTCCTCCACCTACTACATTTTAGCTGTTCCTATTTTCTTTTTCAGCTGTGAATAGATATTTATCTTCAAGAGCTTTCTCTTTGTCATCTCTCACCTCAGCTATTACAAATCTATTTCTTTTTGGTCATGCCAATTTTGCTCCATGTGCATTATTCTTGTCATAAACAAACAGGCAAGAATCTGTATGCTGACAGCACTATTTTTTCCCAGCATTATCTCCTGTGGTGGTACACTCTTGCCTGCTTTCATACTTCCCCAGGCATGGAAGTGGTTTTGTAAACTTGCATGTTGAACAGGAACAGTAATGATAGAGTACATTCTGAGTGGTTGTGTCCTATCTGCTCAGGTGTCTGTGGGTCTCTTACAGATACAGAGTTTGGAGGTGTTATTTCTAGTATCATGCTGCACTTCATCCCTCTTTTTAGCAGGACAGGTTAGTATGTGGGGAGTTCTGTGGCTGCTCCACCAACAATAGTGCCTTTCTCCTTTGCAGCTGTGCACTTTGGAGGCATCCAGTGTTGCTTTGACATAGGACAAGCTTCTTACATTAAAGAGTTTCAACAAAATATCATTAAAGGAAACCAAAGCCCTGCAGTGATCTGCAGTTCAGTGCAGTGCTATGTGTAACATATTTCTTATTTTCTCTTCAAGGATGGGGGAGAGCAGCAGCTGCCACCTACCTTGTGGGCTTTGTGATCCTGGTCATTTGTTTTGCCCTTGCAGTCATCGCGTTCTCAATTGAGATACTTCGCTTCAACTTCGTTCGAGGAATTGGAGGCTTGCTCTTCGTTGTTGGTAAGGCTGGGCACAAAGACAAGGTTATTTTAGATGTAAAACAAGCTTAAGAGGAAAACATGGTAGGTAGAGATTCCCTTATGAAGTAAGCTGCCTTTTCTGGTTTTTGATTCATTTTTATGGGGAACAAAGGAATGTTGATTTATGCTCTGAGAGGATAATGGTTAGAGAAGCTCCAGTGGCTTTTGGCAGTTAGCACTTTCTCAAAAGCAGTGTATGGAGGCAACCAACACCTCTGGCCCTGCATATCACATGGCAGCTGAGAGTCCTGGGCACTTTCCACCTTCCCAAGGGGGGGAAGAGCGATGTGGCTATGGTGCAAGTGGGTGGTAACTGGCTCTGCAGGGATCATGGTTGCTGAGCTGTAGAACAGGGCTAGTCACAGCGTGCAGGTATGTGCCTTAGCAACCTAGCAACATCACCTGCAGTCAGATAGGGGTGGGGATCTGCCTTGGCCAGAAGTCTTTTACCTCTGTAAGAATGCAGATCTGACTGTATGACTGAAGCTAATCTTTACATATCTTAGAAAGATATGCAGTTATCTCCAGGTATCTTTTTTAGTGGGAAATGTAATACATTCTGTGTTATTTACTCCTGCTTTTCTTTATTTCTCTCTCCAGCTGCATTCCAGATCATAGGCTTGGTCATCTACCCAGTAAAATTCACTGAAGAAATTCCACTGATAGGAGATAACATGTTCAGCTGGGCCTATGGCTTTGGTTGGGCCAGCACTGTTGTTGTAATAGGTTGTGCTTTCTTTTTCTGCTGTCTCCCCAACTGGGAAGATGAAGTCCTGGGAAATATCAAGCCTACCTATTACTACTCCTCCCCAGAGAGAGCACCATACTTAAATTGAAAGATTAAGTCCAAGTACAATTGACTATCAAAATAACAGAGGAGTGCCCCTGATGTAAATTTGGTGTGAATATAGGAGACTGAAAAAAATCTACCTTATTTCTCCAGAGTATTTCTTACTAGACCTGGCAATAAATTAGTAAAAACATTGTCATCATTAAGCAAACATTAAGCAAATAGCTTTTACCTAAAGTGTTATTTACATATTCTCATGTCAATTTTATTTGGTTTACTTGCTCTTTCCTCTCCCAACTGATGAGTCATCCTTATTTTATTCAAACACTTACTTATGAATAAAGATACAGTGTAGAAAGGAAGAGGAGGGATTTTAAACAACACAGAGGGACTTGTAGGTTATTTTGTTTTCACCTCTGACAAAATTGCCTTAAATGGAACTAGAAAAAAAAAAACCTTCCAAAAAATTCTTTTTCTACCAAAATCAGTCCCAAGGAAGGAACTTCCCTGAGACTATCACAGTCACTGCCTGCCGAAGAATCTCTTCTTATTGCGGTTACTGGACTATTGTTGACTATTAACCATTTGAATTAAGGGGAAAATAAAAATTTATTTTCCACCCATTGGTGCTGTTGGATGAAGATCTCTAAAGCATAGAGCTGGTGTGTGTATAACAGTGGCTAATGTAATGCTGGTGTGTTTGTGGCTGCTGCAGGACTTGTGATGGAGCTACACACAATTTTAATTTACGTTGTCACAGAGAGTCAAACTTTTGGATGTTGTACCACATCATATTTTTACATGATTTTTGAGGGATGCTGGTTTAGAAAATACAAATACCTTTGAGTAGTACATACACTATCCTTTGTCTACTTTTAAACTGCAGTGTTTTTAATTATCAGCTGTGCTTTGGAGGAAAATCTTGGCATAGGTGCTGAAAACTTCCAAAAGTTTCTGAAGCACACTGTAGGTACTCCAGAGCTTCGTAAACTTGGGACTGCTTTGTGAGTCACTAGGGATAACAGGTAAATACAGAAAAGCAGTTCTGTGAGCAATTTGTGTATGCAAACTTCATACAGACACCCGTCTCAGAAAGTAATTGGGCTGGCTCCTAGCTTGTGTTTCTGGAGACAGTGATTCTGGAGACTTCTCTGTATTGGTCATGGATCTGCAGCAGCTTACATCACGTTTAATTATGGTCTATCTTTGTCGAGAGCTTTCTACATCTTGGGAAGAAGAATGAAGAGACTCATTTGTGGAGCTCCTCTTGCAGCTATGGGGGAAGTAGCTCTAGAGACAGATTCCGAGGGGGGTACAGATAGAGTGGAAGGCAAATGCTGTGTGTTACTCTGTAACGAGCAGCTGGGGAATTGCTTCCTACTATTGTGACTCAAGCACTTAGGAGAGGGTGTGTGGGTATATGTATTCATGCACATGTACAAAATCAAACTTACAAAGCATTAACCAGCATACTGTAAAGCTACAGCCATTTAGAACTAAGCATTTTCAATGCCCAGTATTTGTTGTGTATATACAGCTTTCCATTTTATAATACCTATTTTAATTTGGTAATTCTATATATATTTCATATGATTCTGTTATGGAAAAGCCATGTGACTTCTGAAGGTCCCTTCCAGGCCTGTATTTTATAACTGTACAGAGCATAAATGTCTGCAGACTTCAGAACTGTTACAAGCTAAGTCATTGCATGTATAATCAACTGTATTTATGATTCTCGGTGAAGAAGAGAATCCTGTGATTAATGTGTCCCTCACCCCTTTTCTGTACAGTACTGGCTGGTGGGGAATACTGTGTTGACTTACCTGTATCATGAGTAATGATAGTACCTACTTGCCTATTTCCTAGTGAATTCAAAACACAGCAGAGAATCCCAAGTATGGAAAATCTTTGCACAGCTAAAGCTGAGAAGGAGAAAAGACATAATAAAATGGACACCCTTCCTAATGAGAGGGAGGATAGGTAATAAGGTTTAACATAAGATGTCTTTTTTTTATGTTTTTTTGTAAGCATTGTCATAACTTGTCAAAAAAGCACAAATGTAAAATAAACTTGGCTCTGAATACACTGGGAGGGGTAGAAGCATAACCAGCATGTTACATGTTTAAGATATTTGTGACAAAGCTATTGCATATAGTCATTAATTACTCTCAAGTGATACTCATGTATGTGGCAGTCCTTTCAAATATGGTGGCGTAATTAAAATTGGTTTAACTGATGGTTGTAGAAACCTTGTGCTGTTTGTGCTTCATAGATTCATTTCATAAGCTCAAGCAAATAACCATTCTTTCCTCCTCTTAACATGAGTGTCAGTATTTATGAAGTGTCAGATTAACAAAATGAAGTTACAGACCTCATGTCCAGGAGGCAACAACTTCATTTTCCAGCTAAATAGGCTTGAGTACGCATTGTAAAACACGTCTGTGCACTTCCACTGGAAGTGCTAGGCAGAAAAGAGCTCTTTATGAAGTCAAAATCTTTCTAATGCATCACAACTTGAGGGGGAACTCTAAACATTTTGAGTGTGCAACAGCCTACAGGAGGTCTCAGATGTGGGAAGCACGTTCTTTGTTTATCAAAACTCTGCAAGCACCTTTCCTATGCTGTTCCAGAGCTTTAAATAGCGAGGAAAAAAAAGAGTACCTGTTTGCTATTTTCAGTGGAAGGCTGCAGTTCTCCTGTGATGAGAAACCTTCCCATTCTAATCTTGGATCATACATGGCCTGCAGATAACCTTGTGCTAGTGTCATTCTGTATCCTGAACAACTCTTTCTCCCTGTGCTTTTACAGAAAGCAAATCTCCTGTTAGCTGTCTCTGTCTTAAAGGAGCCTGCAGCTTGTGATTTCCAGAAAGAGGTTCACTAGTCTGTTTTTTTTTAGCTGTACTATTCCTTAAATGTCTTAGTTTTAAAACACACCACCCTGGATGCTGGCAGCTTGCATGGGTTTCTTTTGGTTTTGTGTGTGTGTCCTCCCCCCGCCCTGCACTTAATTACTCTTTAATACAATTAGGGATAATATTTTTGTTCCTTTTAGATTTTCCTAGATAATTTCCTAGAAGATAATGGGAGGGTTTCTATAATGACCATTTTTTTCGCCATGAAGAACATTTGTATTCTTATTTACCTTCCAGTCCGTATGCAGCAGCAGCCTAAATCTGTGCTCACTAAAATTCTCTGAACAACTCCAGCGAGCTTCAGGCTGCAGGGTAGCTCCTTCTAATCCAACCCCGGAGAAGAGGGAGCAGTTTAGAAGATTCCAAGCACACTTGGATCTTGACTCAGGGAGGGGGGGGTTGAGCAATGAAAAATGTGCATGGTTGGATGCTAGGGAAGGCTAATTCCAGCTAACCTGAATGGGATGATTAATGCTTCAGTTTCATGGATATGGGAAACAGCTGCCACACCCCATTGGGATTTTGTATTTTTAGTTGATGTAGCAAGTGACTCATTCTTTTAGGCAATTCCTTAACAAGGTAAAATTCTCCAGAAGTATTCACCTGCTGTTAACATCCTGCATCTAAGGACTTTGGACCTGGAATACATACATAAATCAAGACAGCGTAGTAAATCATTCAAGGTTGTGGGTTTTTTTTCCTGGGGAGAGGGTTGTTATGGTGATAAGCGCTATAGAAACAAAACCACCCACAAGCTAAAAGGTTACACATACACGAAAAAAAGAAAGAGTTGCTGAGATAATTGAGCACTTATGAATTAATGATGAGCCATATATCAGTGGAAACTGAATGCTTTAGGAGACACACGGCAGTGAAGGGAGCTGAGGTACTGGTTTCACAGTGAAGAGCCGTGGAGCTTACTGGCAATATGGACAGCATCCTGAAAAATAGGGTGTTTCAGTGCCAGCTGGTGAAGCAGCACAGTGAACGTGGGAGATGATACTCACAATTTCATTATACAGTGAAGTATAATCAAATCTGGAGGATAAGTTTGCAAAAAATAGGGATGTTGAGTTTCTGAATGCGATTCCTATAACAGGTATTGGTACAGGAGCAGCAAAACCCATGTGCAATGAATGCACAGCATCTGGGATATGTCAGCATTACTTCACAGGTGCAGCAGTTTATATGTGTGGATCCCACTGACCAAGAATATGTTGATTTTGCTGTGCATGTCCAGCGTACTTGTAAGATGGGTCTGATGTATCCATGATGTAGGTCTGTGCTAGTACAGTAAGCAGTCTTTTGTCTGGGGTTTTCTGGTGTCCACAGGTGTGGGTCAAGCCACTCCAGCTATGGAGCTCCACATCCAGAAATTCCAGGCAAAAAAGCCAATGCCCTCAAATTTTGCCTCTATAAAATTCTATTTAAATTACTTGGGATTTGTCAGAATAACCCAAAGTTATTTTATTATGATTGTTGAAAGCCTAAATTTAATAAGGTTGAATTTATCATAAAGGCTGTAATGGAAAACATGTAGGCATATCTAGAGCTTTATAACACGAATATTATAAGTATAAACAATATAAATACATAATGATGCATGAAAAGTTATATGAATTATATATAATTAATATAATCAATAAATAATTAATAGAAATGTTTCCATGAATTATATTCTTCGTGGATTCATCTTTGCAAGATTGGATAATATTTACTGGAAGGAGTGGTGGGACTAATGCTTTTTATTTATTTATGGAAACGTGGGCAACACGTACTATTTTCCACAGAGATCTTTGTGAATACACAATATTTTACAAGTACTAAGAATTGCCAAGCATCAAGGGGACACATTGGAAATCAGTGTTCACTGATTTTGAAAGAGCCCAGAAAGGTTTGGAGCGAGCACTCACATGGAACTATGAGACAAAAAGCCATCCAACTCCCATCCTTCAGTGTGGTGCTCTGGGAAATGGTCATGGATTAAAGTAAATTAGTTGACTGCCTTGGTCTTGAAGGCATATAATTGGGTCAGGAGCTGACACGTGGCCGTTACAATCCCTTTTCAGTAAATAGCCTGTTTTTAAGATCTGTTTGTGTTAGTAATCCCCTAGGACAAGAAATAAGCAGATCTTACTGTAAAAAAAAAAGATTTAGATGAATTTTGGCAAGTGAAAATTAGTTTCTGTTCCGATTTGTAATAGAAAGACAAAACAACTTGCAAAACAAAACTTGGGGAAATCATAATTGACATTTTGTATCAAGACAATAGGAAAAGTTGAAAATGTTGATAGGAGACCACCATGCTCATTTCAGCCAGCTTTCCAAATCAATTCATATCATACCGAAGAAGTCATTTCTATATAACTTTTTGGTTTCAGTGAAGCCCTACTTTTGGTTGGAGAATCTCAAAGCAAAAATTCATGGCCAAAACTCTTAAAGATATGCCTGGTATGCATGTCTTATCTGTAAATCTCAAAGTGTTGAAAAGAAGTAGCTGGTGCTGTTAGCAGCTGACGCATAAGGCACAGTGAATGAAAGCCATTTCTCTGACACAGAAAGGTAAGTAAAAAAAAGTGTGGTACCTGGGAATTACCTATGTAAGGCAGATTATATTGCTCTCCTAAGGCAGCTAAGGCTAGGATCATAACGTAGGACAACTATTTAGTTAGCCACAGAGAAGTTCTAGAGCCCAAAGCAAGTAGATTAAGTAAAATTATCTTATATGTAGAACAGGTCTGTACCATACCACTCTTGTGTGGCCTGACAGCTGCCTGTAGAAGGTACATACTCCAGCAATGGTGACAAATGTCCAGAAGACATCCCAGCTGGTAACTGAGTAGTGGCTTTACAGGATACTCTTGATTTCAGCCATTTGCCTGGGGAGGAAGGGTTGGAGGTCGACTGAATTAATCAAACTTCTACAGAGCATCTATAAGAAATAACTGGGGATTAAACCTGGTTCCAGTAGAACGTATGCTGAAGAAACTTGTCCTTTAGCACAAGCAGGCTGAAAAAGAAATCCATGCTCAGGTACAGAGACTAATTTTGTGTTTTCCTAATACAGTCCTGAAATCCTCACATAAATAACAATCCTGGGTGCAGGCTCATATTATCAACTCAGCTGCTAAAACTTGCTCTTGTGGTAATCTTCTGGTTTTGCATGTCTAGTCACACTAAGGAAAGGAAGAAAATGCCCTTTAAGCCTAAGTGTTTGTCGTGTTGAGGCAGGCCTGCCTTACTGACTAGAGTCAGCAAGTGCTGTGCATGGGGCAGGCTTTGGTGATCTGACAGCAAACCAGTCCTGGACAACTCTTGCTAAAAGTATTAACCCCATAGAAATTATCCTCCAGGCTCAGCAGCTAGTGAACAGAGGTCTCAAACTTCTGCAGAGCTTTCCTGTGCTGTGCGAGGCAGCTGGAGGAATATTTTCACAGGCACATGGCAGAAGGACCAAGTACCAACTCAGTCTATACTACACTACAACACACTACAAGCATCATGGATGATCCTCGGTTTTCAGCCACTATGGGAGAGTCTCTCAGAAAAGCCCCACGTGTGGGAAACTGCAAGATCTCAACTGGATTCATTTATGTAGGAGGATGTTCTTATTTAGCAATGAAGTCAGGTCCAGTACAAAATCCAATATCCGTCTAATGAATGTAAATGAATTGCAGCTTGGATTACCCTGAAAAACAAAGGTATTTTTCTATATGTGCTTACTAGGGATGAAGTATTAGTCACACTGAGAACACTATTGCCTTGGTGCACAGGTGATGCAGGGTGCAGAGTGACCACAAGGTACAATTTAGCCAGGGTAGGATTTGACTGACTGAGTTGCATCACTCTATAGGCTGTGGTTATAACAATAACTGCAGTGCCATATTCCAATAGCAAGGCAAGTTGCAGCCCTCTCCAAAGGTAGCACACAAGAGAACGGATCATAAAATAATCTTAGCAAAGCTTTTAAAAACCAAACTCAGGGGACTTCTTGTTTATAAGTGGTATGGAATGAAAATGCACTACAGCTGGTCAGCCCAAGTCAATCCAGTCATTTATATAGCTCATTTGACCAGCTCAGCAGACTTAGTGGTGGACAAAAATGTGCTGGCAATCATTTGTTAGCTTCTTCTTCCACTAAGAAAATCATTTCTGTCTTGGCTGAATGGGCATATTTTTATTTTTCTATGCCATAGAACTTTTTGGTTTATTAATATTCTGCTGCTTACTTGGTTACTTCAAGTAGCAATGAAGCATCATTAGGAATATTTTCAGATGCAGAAAGTGCACTACAGTCTAACAGTTTTTACATTGATAAATCTTAATTATCTTAATTTTCAACAGATAATGCCGGTATTTGCCACAGGTGCTGGAAAAAGAGAACTAGCATTTGCTTTCATGTAGACACCCAGCTTGTATGTTTCAAAAGACAAATCACATTGAGGGTAAGACATCACTTCAAATCACAGATTCTTTAACAAAAGTTTCCAGCCATTTCCCTCTGTGTGCCGTAGGAGTATCAGAATTACTTGAGATACTTCATTTTGTCGCCTTTGAATGCAGCTCCCTCTCTCCTGTTCCAAATACCACAAATTACCCTGGTACTGAGTGAGAAGATTGCTTGTAGTTTTAAGGTACTTAAGGATGACAAAGATGGGTAGAAACACCCATGGTGACTGAACAATACTCATCTCTCTTTCCCAGTGTGATAATGTATTTTGTAGTACCATCTTGAGAATGCTAACATTCACCCACATGTGAGTTCCAACAAAACTGATGACAAATCCTTCAGTCATAAATGCCTACCTGAAACATGGCTCAACTCCCAGGAAGCAGGGAAAAGGATTGTTTTCCTCCAAAAACATTGGTTTTCAAATACCTGGCAGTGCCTGACTTCATGCTGGTTTTCAGCTGCAAAATTGTTTTAACTTGATTTGGTTATTCTCTCTGAGTAAAGAAAAAATGGCTGAGATTCTATTTAATATCCAAATCCATATCCTCTTGATCTTTTGATGCTTATTGTGTCCATTTCTACCCCAGCTGTGGCAACAGAAAGAACATGTGTAAACAGATTTGAGCATCTTGCGGGTACCAGCATATTGCACTAAGGGTGAGCTTCAAATGACATTTATTTAAAGATATTATTTTAAAATATCATGATCACTGCAATGCATGCAGTACATGTCCCTGGTAATTGTGGTTTTAAACATGATATCTAAGTTAACAATATCTGAATTTGTGGGTATCACCAACGTGGATTACAAGGGAATATACATGACATTCTAAAGAAGTGGTGGTTCTCTTTAGGGAACTTTACAAAAATACTTGCTATTCTCCCTTATTTCCAGCCCCAACCAGCAGCCGAGGTGTCTTCGTAGTTGACTTTCACTTTCAGTGACATTCAGATTCAATGGCCAAAGCTGTAAAGATGTCTCCTGCTCTTACAGAGGCTTGTTGAACGCCCCTGGACCTCTCACAACCTCAGGCATATTTGGCCATGTCTATACTCTGTGGGAGCTGCTGGTGGGATGCTTCAGCTAGCCAGAATTGCACCGACTAGAGAAGGAGAGTCAAAACAGCCACGCCACTGCTAATCTATCACCAGGCTAATAAACTATCTCTGATTAGAGATAAGGCACGGTGCCGCATTAACCCATTCAAATCGCTTTCATGACAGAGCTACCTCTCCACGGTGCTGCAACTCATTGCTACAGATGTTCCAGTCTGGATGTGTGCAAGTTCAATGCCTCTTCAGGCACTCCTCTCTACAGTATATCAATTTAATGTAAATTATTAATTCCTTTTATTTAGGCCATTATTGATTTATGAATATTAATTCAGCAAATTGCTGTGGAGTTTGCAGTTCAGTATAGATGTCACGTTTCACCATGACAGCTGCAATGTAGCTGCAAATCTCTGAGAGTAAATGAGGTTGGTACTTATTACATACAGCACTGCCTGACAAAATCCACCATGGGAGCAAAGAGTGCTTTACACCCTCTGTGTTCAGCCGCTCTTCACAGAAACCAGCTTTGATCTGCAAAGGGTGCAGCTGCTTCCTGTTGTAAATGTGTCTGGGCTCTACAAAAGTACTAGGTTGTAGCACGTGTTAGTTCAAAGGGAGAATGCTATGAACATGGCTATATTGCCTCTGAGCTGACAGATGGAAAACTCCGTCCCATGCTCAGCAAGGTTGGCCTCCTGGGACATGGCAAGGTGATGGCTCATCTCTGCATTGCTCCCATAGCACATTGCAGGCAGGCTCTGACAGGCCCCAGGCAGTGCACGTACAGCCAGAGCCATGCACAGGGAGTGTTCATAAGGCACAGTCAAATCAAAGCTCAGTTTCTGTTCTCTCATGAAGGCTATATACAGACCATACTGTGTTTTTAATGATAAACCTTGTTATTTCCCCCTCCCTGCAGCTATGTCCAGAAAGGGAAAGGGAGGCCAGTCACATATTCATCTTTGTCTCAGCTTTATAGCAGTTAGGGGATTTTATTTAATTGCAAAAAAGTAAGGTATCATTTTATTTTTAAATGGGGTCCAAGAAAGGCAGCTTTCAGCCTCCAGGTGGCAAGTTTCAGAAGCAACCACCCTCTAATACAAATAGTTCCCTGTTTTGTCTCCGGTTTTCACCTGCCATAATGCAAATCCCTTGGGAGATAGAAAGATGTAAACACAGCTGTGAGATGCTCCTGGTGGGGAGTGGCAGGAAGGAAAGCGTTAAGTGCCGAGAGTAAACAGCACCTGATTTGTTACCAAGTCAGCAGAGCAGAGAGGATCCCACAGATAAACCCAGCCTGGAAGCTTCTCCCTAGCTCAACTGGTTATTGCTCAGCGGCAGCTCTTACTCATGTGAATTTAGGTGGAGCTCCCTTACTCCCTCTGTCCCTCCCTCTTTCCCTGCCTGCCGTGTCTCTCCTGATTAGAAAGCTTTTTCTCAAGCATCTGCACAGGCGCTCATAGGTACCAGCCAGTGCTCACTTCCCGGGAGCTTTGTAGAAGCTTCCATTGCTCTGCACTGCTGAGTCCGTGGCAGAGACAGCTGTCCTCCTCCCATCAGTGTCCCCTGCCCTGAAAGATGGTGAAGTACGGCCTTGACTACACGCGGTGCAGATGGATCCTACCTCTGCTCCTGGGCATAGGTGTCATCTTCGGTATCATTGCACTGGCGGGAAGGGGCTGGCTGGAGTCGCAGACCTTGCCTTATGTGCACCAAGCGTCGTTATGGGAGAGCTGCAGGAGACCTGAGCAGGGTGGGGAATGGTCCTGCGAGTCCCTCATGGATTACGGTAAGCACCTGCAAGGGTGGTGGGTAGTGGTATCTGAAGCAGTGGGATACATCTCCGAGCTCACCTTCCCCCAGCTTTCCTAACTGTATTGCCTAATATTTGACATTTATAAATGAAGTTATGGGCAATAGGGACTGTCACTAAAATGCCTCAAGGCTTTTGGCTAACAGAATGAAGAAGAGAAAGTCCCTCATCCCTATGCAGAAAGCAGCCTGGTTGCTTTAGATGGTGGGAGGCATAGTGCAGAAGTCCACACGTGGTAATGTACCAGTGTAGAAAATATTAGAGAATTTAATATTTTCTTCCTCTCCTAGAAGAAGAGAGTAACTTCTCACTATTCATTGCTTTCCAAAACTTAACAGCTGCTGCTGATCAAATGCCCAAACAGCAAGTTGTGTGGGAAAGCCTGGTATTAGTGTGATAAGTCAGTCCTGAATGCCAGCAAGAAACAGGAGGTAAAAATGAGAGATGGCAGGAAGATATTCCCAGGGAGTGTCAGGCTGCAGAATGCTGCCCTGAAACTGCTCTGATAGGTGGGTCGTGTGAAAGAGTTTTAAAAGATGAAAGGATTTCTTGTTTGCACTGAGTTTTGGTTAACTATGCTATTAAACACGTCCACCCAGGAGCAATCCTCAGCTTGAAAATATGTAAACCACAAATCTGGGAGAATAGACCAAAAGAAGGATCACTCTGGATGTGCCCTGTTTCTTTATTTTTTCTCTTTTTCTGTAGATCAGTGAACCAGGAGGAAAGTTCAAGTGTTCTTACAATTTATACTAATTCCAATTAAAAGGAAGAACGTTTTTATCTAAAGCTCAGAATCTCAACTGCTTTTGTTGAAAATGAACATAAAAGCACTTGCAGAAACAATCTCAGGGATCATTTATTACAGCTTTTGAAAATTGCTCCTGAAAGTTCATCATGTTTGGTTCCTGTGCACAAAATTCAGCTGTAACAAGTTAATTGTAGCAGGCCTCTGTGAGTGTAGGGCCCCAGGACAAGACCAGCTCCATTAAGCATCATGCCCAGTCCTGCTCTCAGAGCTCCTGCATCAGCTCTATGGCTGGGCATGGATCAAGCCAGCAAATTGGCCTCTGGTACATGGCACTGGAGAGCAGGAGAGAGACCATGATGCTTAGCGAGGGCCTTCTCTGTCCTGAGTTTCCATGAGACTCCTGATCTCCAGATCAGGTCTAGTTGGACAGAAAATGCTAAGACGTTTTACCTTGCTTTTCTTGATAATACAAGAAAAGTTTCAACTTGCTTTCAGGTCCTACACAATTGTTTGGTATTTCACTTCCTTGCTTATTCTGCCTCACTCTGACAAGCTTAAATTCAGCAGTTGTAAGCAGTTTCTCACTGGACAGCATCTACAGACAAATCAGAGAGGTCATCCTCTATGTGGACTATGCCGCAATGTCTATGGCTACCATGAATCACATCCACAGTTAGTCCTGCACTAACACAAAAATGTTGGACTTAGTACACACACGCAGAATATTCTCAGCTGAAGAGTCAGCTGATGCTTCTGGAAGCATCAGAAATACTGTTCATGTGCTGTATGGCTGCATTATGCTTTCGGTGAGAATGCAGCTATCATTGGACCTCTTTGAACTTATTACCTTACTTCAAGTAAATCCTCAAAATCCTCCTGGATAAAATTTCCAGGTGGAAAAGGACTCCATTGTCCCAGACATATCTTCATTTAGCCAATGGGAGAATATGTAAAGCCTATATGTAAAAAACCTGCACATAAACTGAGTGACAGGGGATTATGCTGCCAGGCTTCTGCCTATGCAAGATTATGTCATTACGATGTGGATCTTGGCCATTGCAGGGGTGGGTTACCCTGACCCATAAAAGGGTTGGAGACCTGGCTGTCACTGTCCTGATCCTTTCCATCCCCCTTTTTCAGACACCTCGCCAGAGGTGAGATTTGTTCAGATCCAACCCTGTTCTCCATTTTTCATACCATGCTTTTCTTCCTCAGTTGGTGTGAGGTTTGGATTCTGGGGCTTCTGCCTTTCCTCACACAGGGTGCATTTGACTGATGCTGGTCTTGGATTTTACCCAGAAGATGAGACCATGAGACAGCATCTCATTTGTGAGCATCCAGGTCTTGTGCTAAGCCTGATTCTACCTGCCTCTGTGAAACATAGAGTTTTGATAATTCTGGGATTGCATTTATCCACAGTACTCCAGAAAGGTCATAAGAAACAAGCATTCAGTGTCATGTTCTGTGGGATATTTAGCTTTGTCTTGTGCCAAGCGAAACACACTGCTGCATAAACAAAGTGTAATTACACACCTTACTGAGCACAAAGACAAAAGCCATGATGTGAACAGAAAGGACAGGAGTGTTTCCCATGTTTCCTGATATGAATGCTCTCTTTCCCCTCCTCTCTTCCACAGTTCCCATCTTGTTTCCTCTGAGCTTTATTCTCAGCTTCACTACCTAATCTGCCACAGGGTGGGCAGGTTCCAAAATACGGTCTTCCTGCAGGAATGGTTTCACTGACATGTGATACACATGTGTACCCCAGCAGCTTCCAGCAAATATTCTCATCATGACTTGGACAATTTAGTTATCTTACTCCACTACTGATGCCTTCATCCTATCAAAATTAGATATAATTGTAATGTTCTTGCAAGATGTTCAATATAATGTGAAAATTCGAATCAAATTCTTCACTTGCAATGTTTGTAATTCCCCTTGAATCTGTGCTGTTTGGCTTAACATAGGAATATGCACAGACAGAAGACAAAAACCCAACATCATTGGAGTCAGTCAATTTGAAAGGGAAGAAGGTTGAATGTTTCATTGGAGGGGATCTTCTCCAAGGGTTCAGATCTACTTTAACCATATCATACTCATCTAGTCTTTACCAGAAGTCTTCTGCTCTTCAAGCATATTTAGCTCAAACAAACAGAACTTTCTAGGGAAAAACATCTAGTGCTTTAGGGAACTTATTTGAAAAGCATGGAGCTTAGGACAGGGAACTGAGAGATGCAAATGTAGCTCTGCAACATTCTGAGACTTGGAATAAAGGTCTTAAGCTTATAACATGCTTGAGCCTTTACAAAGGCAAAGACTTTTATGATAGATGATGAGCACAGTATGGAATCTATGTCTGGGACATGGCTGAGCTTGCAAAGAAAACACATAGGTCAAATCCCTTCATGAAGCTGGCACAGTACTCCCAGTACTCCTTTGTTTTTCTTGATATTTGACTATATAAATTCTCTTGAACAAGGTGTGTCTTGCAGACCTGAAACACTTTTTCAGTGTGTAATATATTCCACTGCAGGTTTTGAAGATGTTTAAACATGTGTGGATTTGGTTGGAGGAAAATAACTAATTTTATTTTATTAGTCTCAATATGATTCACAGTCGGATAGAAAACTTGTGGGTTTACTTGTCCCATCTTATATTCCACCTGGACCTACAGCTCTTCCATGTGCAGCTACTGCCATCAAAACAACTGCAAGCTTAAAGCTTTAATTTTAGGTTAAAGTGACCAGCTCATTAACGTGGTGCAAACACAGATCTTGGAGAAAAAATCAGGAAAAGACACTTCCACATGACAAGTGGAATTCAGATCTTCAGTTATTTTCAAATCCTAGTATGCAATTTCAGCCTTTTCCTGAGATGTATGGAGTGTTTAGTGGCTGTGGAGATCAGTGGAGGGATGAATGATTTTGCCATCTGGAAAGGACATCTTCCTGCATCTTGTCTCCCAGGCAAATAAATGTGTTGTAGCTCATTCCAGTTTTATTTTGGTCTATGAATGTTAATGCAAAACTACAAGATAGGATGGCTAGTATAGTATGATTATAATGCACAAAATTACTTTAAATATGGCAAATATTTGAGCATACTCAAATATGAGTATTTCTACAGGATAGATAGCAAAATAAGGGAATGCTGCAAAAGGTAATAACTTTTTGGGGAAAGAAATATCCTGCTTTACTCTTCTAAGAACTCTATTGATGATAGATTTTCTTCCATTTTGCCTATATCAGGCTTTTGGGTCTAGGGTATGATAACGCACCATTTATTATTATGTAGGAATAACAAAATGGAAATTAGTTTCTAAAAATCCCCAACAAATGTTACAACATGATCTGTTTCCAAGCAGCAGAGGACTTTTCTTGGTACTTACACCTACCATGGGCCTTGCATTGTTGGTCCAACAGCTCTGCCTCTGGAAAACTGACTTCTCCAGCAGACCAGTGACTCATCACACCCGAGGCACAGGACAGACCAGACACCAAGTTTCCCCATTTCCACAGTGCCTATGTAAAACTGTTTTGCCTTCCCCATTGTTCCCATGACATCTGACAGCCAGCACCTAATCCCAGACATGGGGAAACTCTCGCTTGGCTCAAGCCAAAGCAAGTGCTGTGAGCACAGTGACATGGGGATATTTCCAGAGGGACAGTCTGGAAGACAGCCCCTCTCAGCAGGGTCTGGAAGGAGAAGCAAGCTGTCCCAGTGGCTATTTGTCATGAGAGGGTGTCTGTGTAGGAACAGAAATGAAGCCAACAAATAACTGTGCTGTTAAAGCAGGGACATTCAAGTCATGGGGCCTTTATTGCCAGGATTTTGCACATAAAAGCTTTCAGAGTTTGGTAAAATTCAAGTAGATTTGGAAAAGTATCCTTGCAGCTGGGAAACAAAGGCTGAGGAAGGTTCTGACCATGCCGAGGAAGCATGTGAGAGAGCCCAGGATGGAGGCCAGCTCCATCTTCTGAGTTGCTTGGATTACAGGGTAATGCAGGGTAAACTGAAAATGAAAGCTTATTGATGTTCCTGCTGCATCATAGCATGGAACAGATACATTTTTCTATGGTGGTTGCCTATAGTTTTAATGACAGTGTATAAAGAATCACATTATTTCCTAAGTCATCAGTCTCCTAGAAGTGTAACGTTACCCAGGACTAACCAGTGAGAAATAAGTTACTTCATAAAGTAGAATATTCAATCATTATTCAGAACTTTGAATGCTAGAAATTACGGGCTCAGATAAATATGTACAGTAATGAGAATATCACAACAACAGTATACTTAAGGAACTCTGATGCAAGAAAGAAAGAGCACATTTGATTTTTCCCCAGCTTGTAGGAGACACTCTATTGTTACTAAAGAAGTGTAAGAGAAGGGAATCAAGCCCAGAGCACTGAATTACCATGGCGATTTTCATTCCTCATCTGCAATTGCTAGCATGCTTTCTCTTGTAATTCTAGGGTTTGTCCTTTTATATATTTAGTGGCAGATTCATTTAATCAGACTCTTCTAAATGATAGTTATGCTCTTCAGCAAGTAACTCTACAGAGAGCAACTGCAGATGGCATCCCACTGTTTATTATCAAACCTTCCTTTAATAATTGTAGTTAAATTGGGTGGAAAAATAGCAATCATGCTGAGGGTTCTCATCTCCCCTTCAGGAGATATGAATTGCTGGTGCTGAGTACTTTGTGAAGATCCTCCATGCTTTGCACTGTCAGGACCTTAAATTCTTGAAAGGATACCATTCACTCACACACATGGGGTGGCTTCTGCTGAAAATGTGTGGAAACTTGTGGCTAAACTCTCATTTCTCTTCACCTCATCTCTTCCTCTAGTTTATCAAGGTAATCTGATACAGCAGGCTATAATAACCCATCCATAGTCCGAACAGTGGGGTTCAAGGGCTGCAAGCTGGATTTTGAATTACACTGTAGGGGTAAAGAGTCAGGCTACTTAAGAAGGAAAGGAGTTACACAGGAAAACAAACAATACCCTCAAAACACTGTTTTTTCCCCCCATTTTTATAATAGTTCTCATTGACAGTTTGCATTGTTCTGAGCAACCTTTAAATCTTGAGTCATTGAGTATTGCAGTGCTTCTTCTTTGTCAAGTATCATTACAAAACCTCACCAATCAAAAATGCCCAGGAACTCCAGGTAGTTTGGAGAGTAGGGATAGAAGCTTATATCTCAGAGGCTGATTGCTTCTTTCTACTGGTACTAATTAACACCTCAGATCACACACAGCCCTGCTGAAGTACTAATATGCAATTGAATACATTTAATGTCACCTATTATGTTGAATATGCAAACTGTGCCCAAACCAGCCCCCAAGTTTAGAAGTCTCTGTGCAGTTCATTAACAACCCCATCAGCAATAAACACCAAGTGATGAAGACTTTCAGGATGCATTGTAAAAGCTATTTCATTCACAAGAAGAGTAAATATAGCTTATGATGTATTTCATGATCACAAAGTACCATTTCTGCTTATATGTTGGTGTTTTTCTTTTGCAAATGGTACGATTTTACTTCTAACAGAAAATTAGATCCAGATTCACAGCTGCTCTCTATCAGAGAGCAAATACCTAGTGCAAAAGGCAACTTTCAGCAAGGTTTCAGAACAAAGTTGGCTCACAGTTGAAAACTGTTGATCAAGAGTAGGAACAATTCTTGGTACATACAGAAATGGGATGTAAATTCAGTGTTCTTCAGCCTCAAATGGTCCTGGGAATATAAAACTTAAAAAGATTTTTTTTTTTTTTAAAGGTTCCACTCTGCTCTTTCAAATAAGAGTCCTAGTACATAGCCTCTATTATCACGGAAATTGATTCTGTTTAATTTGCATTAAATATTTTAAACCACCTTTAACTCAGGGGTAGTTAGGGAGCAGGTACATCTTGCTACTCTGATTAACTGAGCTTATGGAGATCTACTCCCTGACTACTCTCATGAGCAAACCTTTAATTTTGAGGCACAGTGTGGACATTATATTTAATAGCCAACTTACTCCCTTGGTGTTCCCTTTCATGATGGCTCTGTACGCTCTGCCACTTCTGCTTCCCGAGTGCAAAGTAAGCACAAGGGAGCAGCCCTCTTTAATACAAGATTTGCAGAAGCCATCTTCTAAGTCAAGCCTGTACATGCTTTGACTTATGATGAGATGTATTTGAACCACTCCCTTAAGATGTAGTTGCTCCTCCCCTTTATTTTAAGTCAGGGTAGCTTCTGAGTTCAGTGAGAGGTTTGCAGAAGTACATAAAGCCTTGGATACAGGCTTTGCTGGTGTATTTTTGTGGGTGAAGCCAGTGGTGGGGAATTAAGTTTTTGCTTTAAAGGCGTTTAAGTCCACCAAGCCAAACTGAGCTATTACTTTAAGCTTTGGTGAAGACACCGCTTTCTGCTACTATATCCTGTGTTTTATTGATAGATGGCCTATGAATAAAGTTTCTTTTCCTTACTGTTGTAATTTGAAATTATTATTATGGGGTAATTGTTCTAAAGTTCTAATCCTTTCTCATTTATATGGGACCTGCTACTAATCACTGAGAAACTTTTTCAATGACATTATCTTAGTGTGAACCTAAATAGGTCATTCTCTGTTTCCATGGTTGTCTCTTTAGTAGCAAGGTAAAAGCTGGTTACTGCTCACATGAAAACGCCTGCATGTTATGAGCTAATGCCTTGCTATTAAATGAGAAATTCGTATCCATCCTAAAGATGTTATGCCAGGGGAAAAGGAATGGAGTTACCAAAAAGGATGTCAAAAAGAAGGACAAAAAAATTTTGTATTTCACACATGAACTCACACCAAAAAAAACCCCAGATTACTGTACATCCAGAGTACATCCAGTACTGACTCCCCATGGGAAAGATATTCAGAGAATGCAGTTGTTTTGAGAATGGTCCAGATGCAATGAAGATAGAAGCTCAGAGAAAAATACACATCCAATCATGTCATTGCTTTTTTCTCCTCATTTTATTCTGTTAATAAATTATCCATGACTAATATGTGGTTTTCTTCATTTGTATAGCCTTCCTTTGAAATTATTTTCAGTCAATAGCTTTCAGTTTGCACATGCCGTTTATTCAGAAGAAGCTGCTTTTAATAGTTTCTGATTTTTCTGTCTATGTACAAACACATGCACACTGGTATTTCAATGCCAGCTCATGTGATCAGCAAATACTTGCAAAGATTTCAGTGTTCACTTGTTTACAAAAGGGCACAGAAATTCCCTGTAGTTGGCATGTTTCAGGGTCGTGATTTCCAGCACACAGGATTTTGCACTGTTCACTGTTGCACAGATAACAAGGGGGATCCAGAGTCCTGGATGACAGTTGCTTGCATACGCACCAGCAGCTTGTTACTCTTCAGCTGATAAATTGAAGTGGGGGTTTACGAGTTTGATGGGACATCTTAAGATTCAGGCTAAGGAGAGCACACATTCTACTGCAGACATGCACACTTTCACATGGAAAGACTCTTGAGGAGAACAAAATGAAATGGATAAAACCTGGCCAAAGCAGTTCCTTTTTGAAGTGAAGCATGTGCACTGCAGAGTTCACCACACCCTGATGAAGAGCATCAGGTTGAGAAACCTAAGTGGGTTCAGTTTTGTTTCCAAAATAATGCTCTTTCCCTTTAATCAGAGAGATGTAAAACAGGTTGGGCTCTGCAAACTCAGCCCAGAAACATTCTCATTACTGACGACACAGAGATGAATCACCACCCTGGCAGATTTTTGTTCTTGTAGGAATTGCTTTGCAAAACCAGAGCTAGAACTGCAGGGTTTGTCTTTCTTTCCCTTGGTGGTATGAAGGATAACAAAGTAAAATATTAGTCTGTTACATTTTCTTCCCTCCACCTGCTGTTTCTTTTGAATTCAAACTATCCTTCCTCAAATTGCTGGACAGTTCACTGCAGTGGCTGTTGTGTTAAAATGATCAGTCAGCAAGAACTTAATAATTGTTGGTGTCTGTGAGCCGGCAATAAACATTTATTGTTTATTGTGCTAGCTGTGTATTTAACTTCGAGCCAGGAGGAACATTTGGAGAAGTATTTCCTTATTGATTAGACCAGGAGAAGTACTTCTGAGCTCTCTGGGGTTGCTTTCAGAAAACGTCACCCAAAAAGAGAGAGACAGCAGTTCATGTGGTTTGGGGGTACCAGATCAAGAAAAACATGAGAGCATAATTGTTAATGTTTTCCCATGTTTTGAACTGCATACATCAGAAACACAGAAACTTGTATTTGTCATGGGGAAAGTAGACTGCGCATGCTATTTTCAAGGTGACAGCTCTTTTTTGAAGGCACCATTTGGAGCACTTAATGCAGCAGGCTAAGGAAAGACTAGATCTGGTGATTCAAACTTTTGGCTCAACTTGCTGCTGAGCAAGAAAGTTTTTTCCTTATGTGTGAAGCACAGTCAGTGTTTATACTTTTGCAAACTGGAAAACGTGAGGGAGTAAAATCAGGAAGGCAGGAAACTGGAGGCACTTTTGAAGTCCTGGATCTATTATGAAGTCCATCAGCTTCCCTTTGGCTGCAGTCAGCAATGTGTTTAGATGGTGCAATACAAGAAGTAGTCATGCTACCTCTGAACTGAGTTAGCTTTAATAGCAAAGTAATAAAGCTGCATCGCTATTGTACACTGTCTCAGCTAATTATCTTGCTCATAAGCTACAGTGAGCTCCGTAATGGCATGGGTGGGCTCTTTCTGGTCTCTAAATTAGCTCAGGGGGCTTCTCACACAGAAGGGAGTTTTAAAAGAGAGGCCCTTCTTTACATTTTGCAGTAGTTACCTGTTGCTGCAGTCACTGTGAGTAGTCAGACTCTCAGAAATCATTGCTGGCTGATACATAAAGCACTGTAAATAGAAGCGCTGCCCTTCCTCTGCTTGAGATAAGCATAAAAACATGGGTCCTTTTGCCTGTTTGGGTTAGTAAAGCCTTATTTTAAGACATAATTGCTCAGAAAATTGCCAGCTAGAAAGAGTTTTCAAGATGGCGTGTAGCTTCCTACAAGCTCTTCCATAGTGTTCATTGGTGTACTTCCAGCTGATAGAGGACCTGGAAAAGGGAGAAATAGGACTGGCACAAAAGTGTTGCAGGATCCTGCTGGTATTCAAGGACACTCTTGCATAAACACAAGAAGCATATTTTAACTATTAAACAGCCAAAAGCTCACAGCCATTTTGGGGGGCTGAGAAAACAGATCTCACAAACAGCTGAATATTTTCACAGACTCAGTTTGATGTCCTGTAAAAGCTGCTGTTTCTTCTGTTTCTGTTCTGATGATAGGGGCACTTTTCAGCTTTCACCTGCCCTCTCTACAGTCAAGTGTACCTGAAGTTGGTGTTGCACCTGAGGTGATTTTTTTTGTCCTGGAGTTTATGTTTTTGAGAAAGAGCTTTGCA
The DNA here is from genome assembly GCF_028554395.1 of Pezoporus wallicus. Taxonomy (NCBI): domain Eukaryota; kingdom Metazoa; phylum Chordata; class Aves; order Psittaciformes; family Psittacidae; genus Pezoporus; species Pezoporus wallicus. Next base: position 6,876,223 of record NW_026635157.1, read on the forward strand.
GTTAGAACGATTTTTTTATGTTTTTTGCTTTATGTTAAAGCAAAACAAATCACACCATGGGAATATAAGAAAATATCTGGGACCAGATTAACCACTTCCTTGTCAGTGTTTTCTGATCAGTTTAATCCTTCTAATTCTGGCATTTTTACAAAATTGTAAGTATCTGCTCTGTTGGTAAAGGCACTAAGCTACTGTAGTGCTTCTGGCTGGCACAAGGAAAAATAAGTATCTCATATATAGAAACAATTGCAATTATTGCTGCATGAAGCTTTTGCTACCTTTTACCTCAGAAAGGTAAGGTGTTTGCACACTGTTGTCTTAGACTATTGATAAATGCTACATTTTGTAAGGGACAGATGAAGTCAGGATATTAATCCCTCCAAAAAACTCATAGCAACTCTTCCATGAAATCCTATTGCCTTGCTCAGGCCTGCATGTTGGTTTTCTTTCAACATCGAGTTAATATTTTTTCTCTTCTGTAGAAGTGCGAGTCACAAAGTTGGCTGTTAGGTGATTAAGTAATGCCTCGTAAAGATGTAAGCATCCAGCACCAGCATGTCTCTGCTTGCCATATAGCTAATGCCTGATGGGCTGGGTGTGCACACAATCTGCCTTCATACAGTCACTGCATTGGTAACACTGCTTCAGGAGAACCACCTGGGCGAGCCCAGCAGAGAAGTGAGATGGTAGCATGGGCGAGGTGCTGCTGCACATGGCTGAGCCCCCAGCCCAGGCAATGCTTCCACCCTGGGCAATGGTGCTCTGCCATCAGCTGGTCTTGGGAAGCAAGACTGGACTTTGGCAGACCATGTGCTGCCCACTGCAGTGATGGTGGCAGTGGATGAGATGAAGCACACCAGGTCTTGTGGTGCCTCAGCACTTCCTGAGTCTGCTCATGGAGAGAGACACCCCTTCACACATAGGTTTTGCGCTTAACCACAAGCAGTTGTACACCTAGCAGAAACCATCACCTCTAGATGTCCTTGTCATTTCACCCTTCTGCCAGAAGCTGTGAATCTTGTATCCAATAGCAGTGAGGTCAGTGATGCCGAGCAACTTCTTTTATGGCCAGGTGCCCCTTTTTTTTGCCATTTTAGAGGGGTGGCAGAGAGGCTGGGAGCAGGAGCATCCTCAACAAGGATGAATTGCACTGTGACAGTGTGTTAAATTCCTCTTCCTGGATGTTTCCTTTGATACTCTGCCTGAAGTGCTGCCCTCTCTCCTGCACTTCCACATCGCATACTCCACCTCCAAGCCTCCTGTAAACTCCCTGCGAGAAGAGTCTGGGTTAAAATACTGGGCTAAAAAATGAAATGTAGGCACATCTTTGCTGTCGCTTTCAGTCTTCTCAGTCATCTTCCTGCTTACAGGAAAAACAAAGCAGTTAGAAAGCAGAAAGAAACTTTTTGGCATAAGCAAGAGAAAGGACACAACATAAACCTGCAAATATAGTGCAACAGCTAGAAAGGAGCAGGGATCACAAAGCATGGGGGGATGGTGAAAAGCAAACAAAGAGGGAAATTGTTTTTTATGGGAAGATCAGAAGAAAAGTAGAGCTGGAAAATCCTGATGCATTTTTTTTAGTCTGATAGCAGAGGTGGTGTGGGGCCTGGGAGAAGAGAGGTTGAGCACCAAGGTGTCACTTGAATGGTGGCTTTCATACCTAACTGGCACTTGCCAGGGGGAAAGGTAGGACACTTCACATTTTATTACTTGCATATTTGAAGCAAACTAGTTAGCAGGTTACTGGGTATCAATAACCTTAACTTGCTTGGTTCCAGAGTGAGCTTTTACTGAAGAGTGTGTACTGCATTTGAGTTGTAATTACAGTCTGACTTGTTTGGGCTGTGATAATTTTTCAGCACTGCTGCTGTATATATGGTTAGAAGCTGATACCCTACAAGTGCATAGTATAGGCCAGGGGGTGAAGTCTGTAGATGCCCAGTAGGCTTTCACTGCCTACTCCATGTACATACATGATTTTAAAAGTGTCAGAGTAGGCTTTTTACATTCCAAAGAGGAGACACTTTGATTTCTTTGCGAGTAGTTGCCCCTCCAGACATAAACCACTGAATAAATATCTTTTTTTCCCAGTTCTTATGCTAGCATGATACGCTTTCCTCTGACATGTTATAACATAGATATATAGTTTGAAAATGAAAGTATCTTGAACAAGCTTTTCAAAATGAAACGGTTCTGACTTTGGATCAAAAACAGAGGTCAAATTTCCCTACAAAACAGACTCCAGATCTTTAGCTCCATTTAAGATACAGAGATAAACAAAGGCTGCAAAGACAGAAACCGCTGAATTTTGACATCAGTAGACTATTGCCATACCTTTAACTTTGCATGCCAGAGTGGTATGAGCATTTGTACAAACATTTTTTTTAAAGGAAGAATTTAGTTAGTTTCAGGGACTCTCTAATTCTCCTTCCAAAATGCTGCTGGTTTTATGGCATCTGCTGAGTTAATGACATTTGTTATTGAAGGACAGTGTCCATTCTTACACCTTTATAGACATTTTATCTTGATTCATAATTGTTAAATCTAAAGAAGAAACTTGCACACAAGCCCCCTTGCATTCTGTATGAAAGGTCAAAGCTGACATTTCTAATCCATTCTGCACTGAGCGGATGGTTTCTTGTGGAGCTAAAATGTTAACGTATGAGAGAAGAGAAATCTCCCATGCTTTCCTTTTTGGGAGCTGTCCTTCTCACATTTTTTAAAATTAGCCTTTCATTGTAAACCAGAGAAAAACACTGCAAGGGATTTTTTTGTTCTCTTCTAATGTATCTTCCTTCTGATTTCAGCTTGGGGAAGAGCTGCGGCTGCCACATACCTGGTTGGCTTTATACTTCTAGTCATTTGTTTTGCTCTGGCCATCATAGCATTTGCTATTGACACACTTCGATTCAACTTCATACGCGGGATTGGAGGCTTGCTTTTTGTCGCTGGTAAGGCAGTATATGAAGTCCAAGTTTATCTTGTGCAGGTATATCCATACTAGAACTGATATTTCCCTCAGCTGATCCTATGCCCAAGTCTTTGCGTGCACCTGAGCTCTCTATGACAAATAATACAAAGTCTGTAAGGCAGTGGACCGATTTTCAAATCCTCCAAAACACGGGTGGGTTTAGCTACAGGTGGTTATGGAGGTAGGCAACGTGATGGGTGTTAAACATTTTTTTGTTTTCTTCTGTTTCTTCAGCTGTATTCTCCATCATGGGCCTGGTTATTTATCCAGTAAAGTTCTCAACTGAAATTGAAATGACGGGAATCAATATGTTCAGCTGGGCCTATGGCTTTGGCTGGACCACTGCCATTATGGAAATATGCTTGGGATTCTTCTTCTGCTGCCTTCCTAACTACGAAGATCAAATCTTGGGTAATGTGAAGCCCACATATTTTTACTCTTCCCCGTAAGCACCAGGAAAAAAGGGTTCGTATTCCAGAGATATCTGTCAGACCAGCTACATTTTCTAGAATATTGTCATTGGATGTTAGTAGAAATGGCTGGAAACTTTTCAAATGCGTGTAGAAAAATGATACTGGAATTCCACAATAAAGCTATCCACTCTATTTTGGACCTTCATAGTTGATGTGCATTGGTTAGATAGTCTAAACATTAAAAACACTTGTGTTTCCTCATTCATTCCTATGAGTGAGGTATGTGTGCATTCCACTGCATCTTAAAGTCATTCATATTTCTAATTAAATTCAGAAAAGCTTTTTAAACTGCCAATAAACTAAACAATATATAGCATCTTCCTGAAGGAAAGGAAGACCCCACCCCCCAACCCCACCCCCCCGTTTTGTATGTATTATCTTTATTCTGAAGATATTGCACATTTTTAAAGAAGCCAAATACCTTTACCCACTGACTGCCAGAGTAGTAAATTAGTCAGCCAGCACTTCATAGCTTTGCTTCCATTTCTCATTCATTCACTTAAGACTTAGAGACAGGGTAGGACAAGGACGAGAGAAGCCCCTTATCAAAGATAGGATCTTGACTTTTACCCATCCATGTGGAATATAAGTATTTCTTTCTAAATACCTGTAAGAGTAAGAAAGGACCTTCAGTAAACTTAAAAATCTCGGTGTGCCATTGATAGGGCCAGCACAGAGTGGGCAGAGGTAGAGGCAATTTCAAGCCACTCCTGCAACCTGGTTTGAAGAGGCTCCTGGTGTGGCTTTGTTCATGAGCATCTGCCTCTTCTAACTACTGTATCAAGATCTATGTCTTTAAAAAGCCCTGCTATACTGGTCCAGCCCTTTTATCCACTGTAGAAGGGTCAAGAAGGACTTAAGCAGAGCTATACTGTTGTACATTACTGTAAAATGTATAAGTACCTCTTACCATCTTATACTAAGGCTCTCATAGAGAAAATCATGTCATAAAGCACATTTCAGAATTTTACACTCCACAGTGCTGCAAGCATCAATATACTGCAAGCAATGAAGTATTCTCAAGCCTCTGCTGGTTTCTGCCTTGTTAACCCTAACTTTATAATGCTCCATTTCTTCTCTTAAGTGAAAAAAATGATAATTTTGCTATGAGGAGAAATAAATCTTTATTAAAATCCTTAGCTACAGAGGTTTATTACCTTGTAACACATCTGCAATTTTTTAACTATGTGTACCCTGCCAAATATCTTTACTGCAAAGAATGAGGGATAGAAAACATTTTTTAGTAGAAGCTCTGGGTAGCTAAAATTAATAAAGACACCAGACTTAACCTGTAGGGCTCTTTTTTAAGCAGTTAACTTTGTTCACTTTTATGGAGTGTCTTCTAACTTTGATCAATAAACATGAGAGATGTGTCAGACCAGTGAGGAGAGTAGATGCACCAGGGAATAGTTAGACAAGAATTTGCAAATACATTAAGAAGATGTTTCCTAATTGGAAGGATATGAAAATGCAATAGAGTTGAGAAAGCAGTTTGTATAAAATAGCTTGCAAGTCTTTGTGTAATATGATCTGTTCAGGAAAAATATTATCATAAATTTTTTATTGTGCTTATTATACCTAATAAATAATGGTATCAATGTATTGTTTCAATGATGAGTCTTAGCTTTTGTTCTCTACTAAGAGTGGGGAAGTGGGAAAGCCCTCAAAGCCTCCTCTTCTCAGGCACCAGCTTGGAGCACCTAGATACACTGGCTGGATTTTGAGAGGGGAGAGAGTAACTTACTTACAAGTCTAACATCATGACATACTGTTACTCTTCAGTCCTATTTATTTTGGCTGTCTCCTGAGGTCTTGTTCACAAGCACATGACAGTAGAGGACGTGGTCTGTTTGCTCATGGTCAATGGGGTGATATGCAGCACAGTTCTCTGCTATAGTGTGCTACAGCTCCTTTTGGAGGGGAGGGTAGTACACTCATGTTCACCAAATAGGAAGCCAGTGTGGTCTTGCTTGAAGTTTTTGCTCCAACAGATGTGGCAATCCCCTAAGGAAGCAAATGGGAAGTTGAGCAATTACTAGTTATATTTACAGTTTAGCATTAGCTGGACACTGACCCAACATCTTGAGGTGGGGAAAGGTGCACAAAACAAGGTTTAGGAGTGTGACTCCAATGATGAGAGAGCAGAACATAATTAAAAAACAAACAAAATCTACAGTGATCATCCCCCTTCCTCCCTCCTCTCCCTTACTGCTCTCAGCAACTTCACCAGCTCCTCTCTCTCCTTCTCTTCCTCTTCCTCCTCCTTAAGAGCAACACAGCAGTGTCAGGGCTGGTGGTGATGCGGTGATGTGGGATGCAGCTCCATTCCCCACTACGACTTTCCCCTTCCTGGGACAGAGGAGGAGTGAAGCAACTTTGCTGACCTCACCACCGCAGCAGGACCCTAGCCTGGATCCCTGTGCTTAGGCTCCCATGGGAAAAGCTTTCTTTAAATACAGGAGGGAGTTGAGTGGGTATCCAGCAATCAGAAGCATCACCATCACAGGAGCTAGAGCTCAAGTGCCTGCCTTTCGGGTACTTTGCTTCCAGCCATGCCCTGCCTTTAGGGTAGTTTGCTTCCAGTTGTGCCAAGCCAGCTCACCACAGATCCCTAGAAAAATACGTCCTAAACCCTGAGGCAGAAAATCTGAGAGAAAAAAGCACAAAACTGTTGCATACACCCCAGTGCTACTTTCTGTCTGTAAGTACTGACAGAGGGGAGCATGGCAAAAGCAGCATGCAAAATGCAATCAGTTCTGACAGAAGAGGAAGCTGAATCCAGAAGCCTCCAGAAGAGTGTGCCTCAACTAGATTATTAACTGACCAGGTTATCAACTAGCTAGGTTATCAATTGTTAAATTAATCTACAGCCAGGTCAGTAGATTATTAACTAACCAAATTGTTAGATTAATTTGAGCTATGTCAGCATCCGAAAGTTTGGATTTTCAAGCAAAGGAGAAATTAGAGGAAGGGAAGACATCCCTTTAGTTCTGCATCTGTTTTCTGCAGGGCTCTCACTCTAAATTTTGCCTCTAAGAGAAACAGGCACTTATCCATCAAGAGCAGCACAATAGAAGAGTATACACTTAAAGTTTCATTGTGCCCAATGCCAATGCTAAAAAGAGAACAGGAAAGAACAGATGCCTGCAAGATTTGGCTTTTGGGAACACCAGGTCTGTTACAACAGCAGAAATAAAAACTGCTAATGGTATTACCGCTGTTCCCATCAAATTAAGAATTAGGGCAATATCCTCAAACAAATGCATTATATCTAATCCAACTATACTACTGAAAAGCAAAGGAAAAATAGTGCTGAAAACAAGTGGAAGGTAAAGCAGCCCTAGAGGTACAAACTGAAGCAAAAATAAATAATTAAAAGTTTCTGCAGGTAAGTTATTATGTTCAATTTTATTTCCGACGTTTCTGCTGCAGCTTGCATAACGTGGACATCTTGGTCTTTTGAATTTTCTCTGCAAGCATGTGCATATGTGAGTATTCACTTTTCAGGCACCTGCCATTTGGTCTTAAAATATGGCCTGCCTAATCAATAATTCAAATGCAATCTAGTTTGCAATGATATTAAAGTTGTACATATTTTGTTATATGAACTAGTGCTATGAGTGAGGTTTTGACCCCATTGACATCCCTTGCAGTGCATTTATTGATTTCCTTGAGGCTGACATTTCATCCTTGAAGTGTAAACCCTGTTTTTACATGTGCTCAGAATTAATAATATCTCTGTGGGATGCTCCACTGATTTCAGCAGCGCTGTTTACTTCTGGAGTAAGACACTGATCCATACAAGATAAGGAACAAGAGTTATAGCAGACAGGATCATTCCCAGAATAAAGAACAATTCAATGTATGTAAGATCAGTAGAATCTAGGTCATAATTAAATCACATTTCATTAGATACACAATATGGTCACAGTAAAAGATTGGTCTTTCCTTTTGACATATCTCAGTTGTATGACAGTTATTTCTTCTTGGTATTGTAGAACACTTCCTTGCACATTTCTATATTCAGTTGATTTCTGTGTGGTCTGAAGACAGCTAGATTTAATAAAAGAATGAAACAATCAACTTTGTGACAAGGGAGAACAGAGTTGGTCCTTTTGGACACTGTTGGAAAGTGGGAATCAAACCTCTTGCTAGAAGAATAGTGAACTGACTAACCAAAGAATTATTTCTTGAGTCATATCAGAAACTTAAAACTGAGTATCAAATGACTGCTATGCAGTTAACAATGGGGGAAGAAAGACAAAGTCTTTTTCGTCACTGTCAAAATACTGCTTCTGCTAGAAATTTTGGTTTCAAGAAAGAATTTGTTCCTCTGCTGCACCTGCATAATACTGTCTAGGCCTAAATTTTATCTGCAAAGTTCTTCAGTGCTAAGTGCCAAAACCTAGAAGAGCACTTGGATAACCTTAAGGTTGCAGATGGTTCTGATGGGGTCATCAAAGCTGTTTGCATAGATGGTTCCTTAGGTGACTTAATGCATTAGGGGTCATATGCCTGTTTACACACACCAGTTAGTTCCACAGATTCTTGTATATGAAGCAATGTAGTAGATATTTTTAATTTTGCTTTTCATTTTTTTTATGGTATGAGTGAAAATGTGGGTGCATCATAGAATTTTACATGTGACTGCTGGGTGTGAGGAGTATTTATAGGAACAACTTTCAAAATAGTTTTGCTGTTTATGATAAATGTGGTGACAGTACATCAAACTGCCCTCTCTTGGATAGCTTTTATGATACATCCTTTTACTTGTGCCACTGTTTGCCTAAGCCATCTGTTTTTCCATAAAAACAGTTTTGGGAAAACCTACTCTAATGATCCTATCATACTGACAAGAAATTATATTGGATATCCATGGAGAACCCATCATAAAGCCTTTAAATAGCCCTTGATTGTTCAAATGCAGTTCAAACAGAGAGACTGATGTTCCCTGTAGGATTTTCCAACGGAATATTTTAAACCCAAAAGAAGCAAATTCACTCACCTATTGACTGTAGATCTCAGGATCTACACACCCAGCTTCCCATTTCTTGCAAAGTAACAAGTGCCCTAGAGCCTTGTCCTTAGCAAAACATCAAACAAATAAAAAAAACACAAACCAAGAAAACAGCCAGGGAAAAATGTTACATAAAGGTATGTACATATATGTACATATACTTTGCCTCAACAATTACTCTACAGCTGACCTCAACACCTCAATGTGTGGATGGACCAAAGGTATGCAAAACATGTTTGGGTTTGCACTGTTTTTCATTCTTTTTGCCTCCCCTTTGGAAATGTTCTCACCTCACTTCTGAAAGCATTGCTGCTTTTTGGTGAACTGTTCCTGTTTTGCCACACCCTGTCCTGGCAAGCACACCCATGCTTGCTGTGCTCATATCTGAATTTTATATGAAGTATTAATACAAGTAGGCTTTTATTCCTTTACCCTCCCCCTTTGCTTCATATGTAAAAGGGTTTGAAGTAATAAAATATTGCCAACATTAGGCAAATTAGAGGAATGGAAGGTTTTCTCAAGCTGCTTTAGAGTTAACTCACAAAAGAAGAGAAACAAAAAAAAATGAGGTTCAAGAGAAAAACCCAGGGTAGTCCAAAAATGATAACCCAAAATCTACTTGCATTCCTGACAGTAAAATGGTTTGGGGTGATTAGCAGTCAAATTACCTTTGCAGCCCCCCTCTTCCTAGGAGTGTGTGATCTCTGCTGCCTTGCAGTCCCCCTCTTCCTAGGAGTGTGTGCTCTCTGCTGCCTTGCAGTTTTTCACCAACATCAACAAATCTTCTGGGCACTGGTTTCTGAGTCCTGCCGTATGCAGAAGGAGGAACTGCCCGTTGCCTCTACCTTCTACAGCATCCAGGGAAGGAAGGCTGGGGGGAAGCTCGAAGGACTTATTTGGCTCTTGTGTGGTAGGGCTGGTGCTTTCATGGCAGGATGGGATGGTTACCCATCTGAGTGAAAAGTTTCTCTCAGTGTTAGCCTACAGTCCTAAATGATATACTATTAAGTTGAAAATATCATTTTATTCAGTTGAGAGATTTATGTGTGAGGGCAAATAAAGATTAGAGACTTGGCAACTCACAGTGGTTAGCCCAAGACAGAAAAATATTCTTGTGAAATAAAGATCACTGTGTCAATATTTACAATTTTCCTTAAGGTACTCCCATGCATAATACATGGGAAAAGGGAGGGGACAGATGCACATATTTATCTTCATAATTGTTAGGCCTAGTGCTTCAACACCAAGAAATACTCTCTGTATTAGTAACAAGAGGACAAGTAGAAAGGGCTGAGACTTTACACTTTGCCCCGAGTCACAGAACAGGTAAGGACTTCCTGAGTCACCGAGTGCTGCCCCTGGCTATCAGAGAATATTTCTTATCATCTCATTCATTATCTGGTCCCAGGTCTACTTTGCCATCCATCTTCCATAGGAGGCTGATCTGAAATATCGACTGAGATTCAGCCTCTGACTTCCATCCAAGATGTATCACTACTCAGACGACAAGAGTACCTCTCCCTCTAGCACAGCCTATGGTGATACCCAGACCTCACCCTCGGGCAGCATCATGTCCTCTGAGCTTTCCTGCAGCACAACTTCTTGTTTCAACTGCAAGAACTTGCATTTTGTCTTCTCCATCCCCTTTAACACATCCTTCCGCAAGAAGCACACTGCCTTCCAAATCTGTGCTGCTGTCCTGACTGCTGCCTCACTCCCCATGGCTGCCACTCTGGGTAATTGCTATCATCCCCAGTAGTGTTCTGGGCATCCTTTGGGTCTCTCTCTTTCCCAGCCCATAGCACAATTACTCTGATCTGGCCATGCAGCTGTCAGATGAGGAATACTACTCACCCCATCTGTGTGAGCTTGCTGGAGGGGAGTCCTGCTCATCTCTGTGGCAGTGAATGCTTAAACAGCATCTAGGCCAGCAGGAGGGAGCATTGAAAAAAGTGAAGAAAAAAAAGTGAAGAACAAGGTAAAAGCAAACTTCTTCAGTTCTCCATCTGGCACAGTCAAGGCAAATCAGGACACAAGAACTGTTTGCTAAACCACTTTTTGCACCGGTGGACCTGTAATGACATGTCCTGCCTCTGCCTCCAAGCTCCTGAGGGCACTTGGAAACCATGGTGCTCACAGGAATGAGTCCTCTAAAGGTTCAAAGAAGGTGAGAATATTTCTTTTCCACATGCATTTCCACCTCCTCCTAGCGACACAACTCAAAGATTGCTCTCAAACCTGCAATGGGAGTGTAACTAACATGAAACAATCAAACTAAAATAGCTTCGAGGAGGAAAGATGGTTTCAGACCCAGTGGGTTATCACCTCTTACATATTAGTTTACATAGAATATTACACAAATATATATATATATATACAGTTCATGTTTTGGGATAGGATGCTATGTTCTAATGTATAATCATTACTACAGGTGGGGTGCTAGCTTGGATTAATATTGGAAATGGGGATTGATACTCACCAGCCTCAGGTCATCAAAACATCTCCAATCTGAGCTGTGTTTATTTGTATCTTACTGGATATATATATAAAAAAATGCATAAGTTTGGTATTAAATTTGCCTAAATGATTGATTCTTTAGGGCATTTTAAAATTTCTTTTTATTTGGCTACTTTCATGAACTTCAGCCCAAACCAAAATATTTATTTTAGCTTCTATTATCCCAGTATATTTTTATCCAGATTTTAGAATAATAAAATTGTGAAATGAAATATAAACTTTATTTCAGAAGTATTGAGGTACAACATTTTAGTTATATAATTTTTATTCTATAGTGCATGAAAATATTCACAAATGACAAATCTGAGCATTTAAAGTCAAGCTGAGATCTTGCTGTTTAGCAAATAATCTGTTTGCCCCAGAATTGGCCTGGTTCTGCTGTTGTAAATAGAGTAGCTGTTTTGTTTTTAAAAACAGTAGTATAGCTAATGTAAAGCTACTGTAATCTGAAGAGATTCTTTCTTTCAAGTCCCAAGTGACAGCAGTACAAACAAGCAGTGAAATGCAGAGAAAGGCATGGCTTTGAAGGTTATCAGATGAGAGATCACAGAAGACCAAGCCAAGCTACAGATGACTGGGCTTGTACATGGGATCCTCCTCACTCACTTGGATGGTTTTGAGAGGCTCTGCCAAGTCAAACACAAACATAAAGACTTGTTGACAGCCTGTGAAAAGCATTTTGAAGGGAGGGAGGCACTGCAGATAAATGCCAAATAATCACAGTGCTGCTGCCACTAAAAATGTGATCTGTGCCTCACTACTGCTCTACACATGCTTTAGTTTTCTTGCATTAGGAAGCTTCATTTAATTTGCATTAATACAGTGAAGATATAGGCTGGCCTAGGAATAAAAAAAAAAAAAATGAATTAATGTGCACGGGGAAAAGGGAGTGCTTGTGTCCATCTTACAGAGCTTTATCATCATGCTTCCTTCTCCTCTCATAGCTGCTTACCATGGCTGTGATAAGTAGTGCTACAATCCACTTCCTGGAAGCAAAAAAATGTGAATTTATACCACTGAAATACAAATTCCCATCAGGCTTTGAGACTGCGAAAATACTGTAGAGATGCAAATAGTCAGCACCTAGAATACCTATCCATGTGAAAATTAAGCTCAGCATGAAACAGTTGACCTGGGAAACAAAAAAAACCCTCTTCTCCAGCTTTAGGGCAGCCAGTGTATTTCTACTATCACAACAGATTAAAAAACACACTGTGCAGTCCCGAGGAGCTGAATCAGCAGAAAACCCTGGGCCGAGACGCTGGTGAGGAGACACTCAGTATCAGTTCTTGGGCAGAAAACACCCCTTGGGCGAGGGCTGGGTTGCTCCAAACGTTCTTGGCAAAGAGGCAAGAGGCACAGGCAGTGCAGTCATCCAGCATTTGGTGCTGGGGAGCAGCTCCTGCAATCGCTTGAGGGCAGTGAGACAGTAAGTAGAGAAGCCACCACAGCACTGAAATTAAAGTTGCAAGCTGCTTTCCCATGTCAGTGCTGGGACATAGCATGGTGCTTTATAATTATGTTTTAGGAGCCTCCACCCTCTTGCCCTGATTTTCAATTACCAGTTGTACCCTTTCCAATAGAGATTGCAAACATCCCGCAAACAGGAGGAGGAGGCGAGGAAGGACCATTCTGTGTAAGTCAGTAGCAGGCAGCAATCTGCAGAAATTACTGTATGTCACCACCAGCAGCTTCCCAGCCCTGTCTCCTCATTAATTTCTCTTGTAGACTCACTGACAGTATATTTAAAGCCACAGGGGAAGAAAAAAAGGACAGTGGGTGGAATGGAGAAGTAGTGGGAATGGAAGAAGAGGGGAAGCTGAGACAGGCAGCAAGGCAGCAGGATGCAAACAAAATACTTCAGCCTGGATGTTATTTATATTGTCAGCCAGCTGTGAATTATTTAGGGTGAAACGGTAGGCTAAACATGTTAGCAAGGGATGTCTTTCTCTCTAGCTCATTTCCCTAACCATACCTAGGTGTCTTCTTCAGCAGGGATCCTCTGTTTTCCCCTACCTCACCCTAGATGTCACAGATATTGCACTGAGAAAAAAATACTGATCAGTAACCTCATGATCTTTTGAAAAGTGGAACATCAGAACTGTACAGTTAATAGTATTTTAAAATATTTTCTTGCTTAAGTTTTGTGAACTTTTTCATAGGTTTCATAGGTTTTCACTGCAGGTGTATATGCAGATTTTTAAGATGTTTTAACTCCCAACTCAAAAGCAACACATATAAGACCCACATTTTCATCCAAAAAGTTTGTCAATAACAATTTCCTGGTGGCTTTAAATGACTGGTAAGCCACTCTTTATGCCAAATGGCACAGATGAAACCAGGATACTTGTTTTGTCATAGAGGCCTGCAGCACCCCCTTCATTGAGGAAAAAAGGTGTAAGTAACTGCTAAAAAAGCCCTGTTTTACCACATCTGAATGGCTAGTCCTACCCTAATGGGTTTTGTTCCTTGGTCAGTAGGTTGCAACAGGAAAGGGAACATCACTTGCCCATTACACAGACCCTTCTCTGATGCCCTCTCCTCTTCCTCATTGGCTGGTAGAACAAGGAGGGTTTCACAACTCTGCAGCCATCCACTCGTTTCATGTGGGTATAAATTAAGGGAAGACCATAACCTCATGAGGGTAATTTAAAGCAACAACTATGCCCCTTGTAATGATAGTAATTGAATATCTCTCCAATACAATATTAAAAGGATATTTCTCCCTTCATCTGTGCAATAAAGAGTTTCATTTTAACTTTAATAGTCCTTGCTCTATCATCTGTGACTAGCAGAATGTATTATTAGAAACAAATGTGATTTATATTATTAGAGATTTATGGGCTTGTATTCAACCTTCTACCAGCCTGTTTTGTTGCTATAAACCACAGTTTTCTTGTTTGTTTTTGCTGCTGGTGAGAGCCTGGGTGGCCACTAAAATGGAAATTGTGAAAAAATTCCATATAGAAATCTTTCCCACTGGAATAAGCCGATTTGGATAAAAAAGTCAAAGCAACCTTTATGAATCTGTTTGGTTTAATAAAGACAGAACAGACTGTATTACTTCCTCTGCAGTCTTAGACACTCATTATAGTATTTTTATTCATGTGAAAAGATAAAAACAGTGCTTAATGAGATGAATTTTTTAATCTTATCAAAATGAAAAGACTTTGGCCTGATGAAAATATCATCAGTAAATTCTTAGCTTATGTTTTTAAACAACTCTTCTTTTAGATTTTTAAAATCTATCTTACAACAGGTAGAAATATCATAGTACTATAACATAAATAGCAGAAAAGAAATTTTTTCATTGACCACTGTCAATAAATGGAATCTTGGGGATGCATCTTATGAAAGTTAATTCTGGTGATAACCAGGAGTTACTTTTCATTTAGGAACTTCTTTACAAGGAAAAAGTAATGTGAATAAACATGGAAAAGATAAATATCCCTATATAGTTACATAGATGTAATGGAACAAAAAGTCTGAGGAAAGGTCCATTCTAGTGGGCACTGTGAATGTCCTGTCCATCTGAAGAGAGTACCAAACCTCAAGCTCTGTAACTGAGGCTAGAGCCTATTTGACTAGGTAAGATGATGCCTTAAGGCAAAGCCACCTTCAGACTGACACCCCAGCACTGACTGCACTGTGTACGTTGAGTCACTGCACATCTAGCACTTCGTTCTCTTTACACCTATCTGAAGATAAAATCTGGGAGAAGGCTGCAGGGGACACACAACTGGACCCAGAGACAAAGCTGAATCAGAGCCTGCCTCTTTCTTCATTATGGGAGATGTTGCAACATGGCCAGTTTATGACCAATGCAGTTGCTATTGCTGAGGATAATGTGTTGCAAAGTATTGGCTTCTTCTTCAATCGAGGGTGGCATCCATGACGTTTCTTTTGCTCCCTGTGTACTACAGGATAGATTACAAGCAGTGAAGACTATTAATTGTATAATTAGCAAATGATTTAAGATGAAATGTTACTGATTTAGTAAGAACTTTTATTGCAGCGCAAGTAAGCAGCCATGTCTCACATGAAAGACGAAGCCTTATGCTCATAGCTCTTCAGGGCTAATTAGTGTTAAAACTTTTTTGAGCTACCCTGGACTAAAAGGTTGACT
Organism: Pezoporus wallicus; assembly: GCF_028554395.1. Taxonomy (NCBI): domain Eukaryota; kingdom Metazoa; phylum Chordata; class Aves; order Psittaciformes; family Psittacidae; genus Pezoporus; species Pezoporus wallicus. The sequence continues at coordinate 6,891,330 of NW_026635157.1, forward strand.
GAGAGATCAGCAGCTGCACTAACCGGAAATCTTTCAGCCATCAGTCAAGGAACAGGCAAGGAAAAAGAACAAATGTACATGTTCAAGGCAAGAGTCTGCATTCCAGTTCAACAAGTTAGTATTAACCCTCATTTTTATCCACTCTTGTCTGACTACACTTGTAATCTTCTGATAGTAGAAATTCAGGACAACTTGTCCTTCCATAGCACAAAGAAGGCTTTTCCTAAGTGTCCTAGGGAAAGAAAACCCTGAAGCCACATAGAAATGATAAAAAGGATCAGGGGTTACCTTTTATTTCTTTTTTTTTTTTTTTTCCCAGAAAACGCGGAGTTACCATGACTGGTCAGGTCAATAAGTGAACTACAGAAGGATCAGGTGGTGTGGAGGAGAAGTATCAAAGCATACTGAGAGCTTGCTTTAAAGAAAAGGTGACAGTGAGGAAACAGCTCAAGAAGAGCTTGAAATGGCTGCTAATCCTGATGTGACATGCTAGTATTTCAAGTACTGCAGTGGATTGCTCTCAATGTTATTTTTCAATTACATCTTGTTACTGCTGCAGCTAGCGATCCATATGGGAGTACTGAGAGGAAAGATTTTAGTGTACAAACATGTACAAACTGGGCTTTCAATGTTATAATTTTGTTCAACAAAGTCATCATCTTTCAGCAGTTCATTGTGTATGAGGGTTTTGGAAGAAAGGGAACCTATAGGGAGATAAGCTTAGCTGTGATTTTAATGAGTGGGAACCTCAATTTTGCCTACATGTGTGGATATGAGGGATTAACAGACTAGACAATAATCCAGTGAGTGCAGGAACAGAGCGCTGTAATCCTCCAGTGCCACTTATCTCCTCCAAGCATCTGTTTCTATGTGAAACTGGGATAACAGCACCCTGTAGAGTTGTTGGGAAGATGAATATTTGAAAGGTACACTGACACTGGGGATGTTTTTGCATTTAGCTTCTACTGATTGCTAAAGCTGGCAAACAATCTGAGCCTGTTGTTCCTCAGGATGCCAACTCTGCCACTCCTCAAAGGCAACACCCAAGGCAACACCATCACCACCCTGATCTGAAAAGAAGTGAAGAAGCTGCTTTCCTTCCTTTTAATCCCAGAGTGCCCCCAAATCCCAATTTGCTCACGTCAGACACCATGGTGAAGCAATACTGCCCTTTGTGCCCTTTCTCACATTTTATGGAAAGAGCAACTGTGACAGCACAAAACAACTTAATTAGAGGCACACTCAGAATACCAGGAATATTTTCAGTAACTTTTGTTGCTGTGAAATGTTTGGTTGTTGTATATGTTCTAGCAGAATGCAGGCCTGGTTGAAAGTTTGAGCTTTGTACATTAGAGAAATTGAAGACTACCCCTCTGTGACCAGCAGCAGTGATGCTGGTATTGGGTTTACTGCAGTGCCCCAGGACACCAGGGTAACGATCACTGTTGCCTTAGCAGTGCTAGTGTTGTCATTCTCCTCCCAGTTTATGGCACAGCAGTGGTTACCTCGGGTGTTTTGGAAGTCGACACACAGCAGAAGTCAGTTTGTCCTGTAACTCAGCAACACGTTGCTGTTGCATAGGGGGATGATGAATCATGAGGGTGTTGGTTCAGGCTTGGCAGGGTTTGGCTTGGAGAAAGGACTAAACAAAGCAGCCTAACGAATCTCGTACAAAGCCAGGAAAACACTGATGTTCTCATTGTCCATGTCAGGGACTAGCCCAAGCAACAGACTGCAGTCTATGCAATAGAAAAAGTCCCTGGCTTCACAGCCAGAGATGCCAGGTAGCAGAGACAGCCTTATCAAGTGACCAGAAAACAAATGAGATTTACTGATTTCCCCCCTTCCCCAGGATTACTCTGTCCTGCATTAAACCGAAGCAAGGCTGTAACGTTTGTGTTTGTGTGAAGGTGAACACAGAGACTAACATCATCCAGGAAACAGCTTTTGGAACAACAGTGATTTTAATGGATTTTAGGGCTTCTGGAAGTATTAGAAGCTTTGAAATTTGGTACCATTTTTAGAAACATATGCAGACTTGAGAAATGGATTCTCTTAACCAATTTTTCTTTTAACTTTGAACAGATTTATGAGAATTTAATATCCCATAGCAAGCATTATGCAAATTTTCCTATTGCCTGCTAACAAACCAGGAAATAATGAATGGTGAGGCTCTATCAATTACATGATTAAATAAGATTGGCAAATAAACAAGAAAACCAACCCATAAAATGCAGTTTTTGAGTGAGCATGTGTATAAATCTATAATTTCACTAATGGGAGGCTCTGCAAATAGTGATACATTTGGCACAGATTATTGGTACTGTGGCACAGATTAGTCCTTACCTTGGAAGGCAGACCTCTTTACCAGGGAGCCTCCAAGAGGGAATGTAAAAGTAACCAACTGAAAGCTTGTCCCTTAGCCTGGGTATCTTGGAGCTATATCTTGAAACACTAATTTTATGTTGTTTCTTTTTAAACACAAATCGACCCTTACTGAGTTTCAGTCCAGTCATTTAGAAATCCCTGTTCTAAACTGAGCTTGCTTGAGCCATAAGGATTCTGTTAATATTGGAAGCTGCCTGATTCTCAAGACTTCTCATTTGTCAATATTAGACAGATCAATTTTGTATCACAAAAATCAGATGTGTCTAGAGCTTTTGCTTTCCCAGAGCCTGGAAACGGGTGTGACAGTCTTTCAAAGCTGCAGAGAAGAATCTTCTTCTGATTTAATTTCTTACTACCCTCTTTGTTAGTTGTCATTGCCTTCTTGCGTATACACACCTCATTGATCTGCCTGCAGTGATTCACATTAATGTTCCCTAACTTGTTTTCAGGCACAGCCAGTTGAGCTATTTCAAACTTTTTTCAAAAATGTCTTTACTTTCCTCTGATTTACATTATTTAGCTTTGCTGATTAACGGTGATATGAATTAGAAAATGTTTCCGCAATTGTGTTGTCAACAGAACTGCTGTGGAAGAAAGAAGTAGCTGGGAATCACCTTTTTTGCTTTTGGGCAACTGAGGACAACAGGCATAAAGCAGATGAGAATAGGGCTCTAGAATATGATAATTTCTTTTGGTCCCTTCCTTTCCCAGATTTCCCAGACAATGTTTTCTGGAATTATTGAAAAAAAAGACTTTTTATATATATACACACACATATACATATATATGTATATATACATATATATGTGCATTGATGGCTTGGCTTCGCGAGCGAAGATTTGGGAAGGGCTTTACCCATGCTTACTACAAGCACGGTGACCAAGGGCAATGCGGGACAGGCAAATCTGTTTGGAAAAAAGGCTGCTTAGGCAATCAGGAAGTGTCCGACCAGGACTGTCAGCTCCTGGGGCAATCTTGAGCAACCAGTGCCCTGGTCTGCCCGCATGCAAGGTTGGATCTGCAGCTTCCCATGCACCTTGTCACCTACCGTTTCGACCCTTGCCCATCCATACAGACAAGTGAGAGTGAGCCCTTCCAGCCTGCACAGTGAATTTTTTAGGTGAGGGCAGCTTGTGCAGAACTGGTCCCACCCTTTACACCTGAGGTTTAACTGCCATGGCCTAGCTAGCTAGGATGGTGACAGCAAAGTCCTCAGGTTGTAGGTTTTTTAAGAGTGTCAGTCTCTTTGATGGAAGACCTTACATGGCTAGATGAGCTCCATCTGCCTGGGTTTGAAGATACGAGTTTTCCTTTTCCTATGAGGAAGGCTTGTCTTCACTAATGAAGATTCAGGAAGGGCTTTAACCATGCATTCTGAGCAGGGCTCTCATCTCCTGGGTCAATCTCGAGGACCAGCGATGCAACAGCACATCATCAAACGTCTAGGCGGGATTCTGACTGAGAGGCTGTCAGTCTTAAGCCCGCAGATGGTAGCCTCGCGCCAATGGCACCTCAGCAAAGCGCACGCACCAGGGGTCTGAACCTGCAGCTCCTTTCTGTACTGAGCAGGATTACTATTGCAACAATGTATCATCAGTAGGGTAAAACTAACCTGTCTCACGACAGTCTAATCCCAGCTCACGTTCCCTGTTAGTGGGTGAACAATCCAACGCTTGGTGAATTCTGTTTCACAATGACAGGATATATGTGTACATATATACATATACGTGTATATATGTATATATATGTGTTTATTTTTTTTAAAGAAGGGGTTACTAGAAAATAAATCAAATTATATTGAGAAGCTACTGACTGTAATTACACCACAGTTGCCTACACTTCTTGTGTTTTGCATCCTGCCCGTTACAATTGGGTGGAATTAGTCTCACTGTTTGAATCCTTGAGAGCTGGTGACATTGCTGGAAGCTAGCAGAGCCACCTTTACTGTGCTCCCCACCGGCTGGACAAAGGACATTTATTTCAACTTGGCTGCCAGGAAGCACAGTAGTGCTAACCTGTGTGTGTTAGCATGCAAACTTTTCCATTGTTGTGGCCCCTTGTAAGCCTGTTCCCAGTGAAAGTGAATGGCAAAACTACTCTGACTACATTTTATTGAAGTCAGTTCAAGTGCTGGGTTTGTATTTACCTTTCTAGCTCAATGAATCCATCAAGTGGTTCATCAAGTGGTTCATGTCTCCCTCCAGAGATGATGTAATCCTGCCTTCTGCAGTCAAAGACCCATAATTTAACTGAAGTTGAACCTTCAGCCACAGTGTCAGCTTAGGCTGCAGCACAGGAGCTCTTTATTTCAGTTCTTTGCTTCGCAGCCTTTACCTTTAGCTTAACCTTTACCATGCAGATCTCTTAGAGAAAACATTCATTCTAGTTATATGGCTGGAGTTTTCCACCTCCCCCCAGAACGCCTCAGTCCATCCTGCCATGCATATTGCAATTAGAAGGGGACAGTGCCCACAATTGGAAGAATTAACTGCAGCACTCAGAAAGGCTCCCAGTACTTGTAGTCACAGTTACTGCCTGATACCAGTACAACCTTCATGTGCAAATTTGCTATTAAACAGGCTTAGAGGCAAACCTTCTGCAGCTCTAACAGAATACCTACACACATACGTCACTTTGTGCAGATTTTTCTTTAATGGCACAAAATATTCAGAAGATAGTGTTTAGGAGCACTTTTAAACAGGAAGGCTTTCACAGGTTCAGCTGCAGCTTATCATGCCCTGGACTTCTTTGAAGTTTTTCCTAAACAAATCCAAGTAAACATTAATTAACTGTGGATAGGTGTGGGTCTTAATCAGAATGTACAAAGGATTCATATTTAGTAACCCTCTTGTACTGGGCAAGTTTACCTCCCAGGTAGAAAAGTGTTAGGACATCAAATAGCTTCTCTTAAAAATATTTCAGAAGAATCTCAAGGATCTTTCTTACACTTTTCAAACTGCTCTAGGAAAGGCAGCCTGCTTTCACCGAGTGAGTACAACTGGAATAGCACCTTCTAAACTAAACCTTGAGGTATCGATGATCTGCTTTGGGCATTTCACTTAAGTTTATTTTACATCTTGATTTGCTTGTTCAAACCATGACAGCCTTTCTGTGTCTGTGGTGAGGAGGGAGGACTTCCCTCTTTTAACCACATTTTGCAAGTAAGAAGTTATTTATTATGCAGGACAATTAATAATTTCTTATGTAAGACTAAAACAGCTTTAAAACTTGATCAGTGAGTCCTCCCATGTAAAACTCAGCTACTGACTACAACTTATTTTTTGATGTGGTGGCTGGTTGATTTTTTAAGAGATACTTTTCTTGATTGGTTGACTTAAAAGCAACCTTAGCTTTCTGTATTATTAGTATCAACATTGACATCTCTTTATTTAATTTCTAGAGACCTAGTTTTTGTAGTAAAGAGGTTGTAATCCCTGGTAGTGATTACCTGGCAAAACATAAGTGCATCCCCTGGGTTAGTTTCCTCAGTGGGCAGAGCTGATTAAATCTTGTGGCTATAAAGGTGTGCTGTTTTTCATAAGGAAGAGCTGTCAGCATCAGTGCAGGTGGCCTGATGGTCTTAGAGAGCCTTTTAACACCCCAAACCCAGTAATTACTAGATTTAGTTGAAAAACTGGAAAAATCTTAGAAGTTTCCAGTAGCTAGTCATTATCAAACTGTCTCATGTCCCTTTTGGCATTAAATTGAAGCAATGTTGGCTCAAGAATTTGAAGTGAGGGTGCAGTATTTCACATGAATAAGGCTGAAATTCAGTCTCACAGATATTTGCATGTCTCTTGTTCATTTGTTTGTTTTGGAAATGATCTAATTTACAACTTGACATAACAGAAGAAAAGATTTCTTTGAAAATAAGTGAGAAAAGGTGGATTTTTAAACAGAGGTTTGTGGATTATTCCCATTCTTATTTATTTTTACTACAATTGAGTTCCTAGTTCCCTTCAGATCCTTTGAGAAACTCACCTCCATTAGCACAATTTATGTAGACCATGTCTATATAAAATGGGGACCACCTGCACTTTAATTGTCTTAGAAGCTCTAAATATTACATTCACCTCCTCTAACGGAAAGTTTTACATTCTCTTAAAAACAGAAAAATTATCTTGTCAGAGGTATATTTGATATTTTTAAGCTTAAGCACCCATCAGTAGAACTTAATCTGACCAGTTTCTCCATAACACTTTTGATGTCCTACACTGATCCTTCGGGGTCTCCAGTGAGTGTAGCTGTTGTGGTTTTCTGACAGTGGCTAACATAATTATAATAATTTAAAAAAATATTTTATTTATTTATTAATTTTATTTGCTTTCATTTTTATTTATTTACTATTAATATAATAATTTTATTTATTTTATCCATGACAAAAAAACTTCTGTCATGAACATATGCCCAAAACAGCTTACACTAACATTTTAGTAAAAAGACTCAATGGTATGATGAGCTTGAACTGAAGAAGTAAATTTGGTAATTAGTTATGATTTCATACTTCTATAAGACAGAATTGATGTAAACAAAATCCCTTTTTCTCCTATGCAGGAAGAGATGAGAAAATGTTATAGTAACTGTGTTGGCTTCCCTTCCTCCTGTGGTAACAGATGGTTTTCACTGTCCATGCCCAGGTTGCAGGGTCATCCCATGACCTGGGGGGTTTTTGAATGTGAATATGGTAAGCAAGAAGGCTGAAAGTTCCCAGAGGACTAAAAACTGCAAACAGATCTATTGTGAGTAATACATAAATTGGGTCTGATGTTGTCCAAGCTCAAGCCCACATCAAAACCTCAGCCAATTCAGCCCAGAACCAGACCACACATAGAGAGCTGTGATATACTGACCAACTGTTTAGACAAAGAAATGTATAGAAGTCTCCTCATCCATATATTGACTGACACATTTTCCAGTGTGTGATCCTGCTCAAAATTGCTAGACCCTCCAGACTGAAACCAAAGCTTGATTTTTCAACTCTGATTTCAAATTGTTGACAGTTGCATTATTTAATGGACTGACCAAGTCCTGTCGTTATATGCCACTTGGTGGGCATGTGTCTGTGTCATTTACAAGGTTCACATGTTTGCAACAGGTGAGAACATCGTTTTTCTCCTTTATGTCACATTCCAATGACACTGTCTGCACATTTAGAGCTATTAAGCTCTTAGGGGTAGGGGGAGCTATGAAACCGTTCAACAACCCCCATTTATGCAGCAGATTAGAGAAGGGAAGGTTCAGTTTTCAAAACTTGCTGATGTAGAACATGGTGCATGTGAGTGTGGGTGGGAGAGTGATCTGTAAAGGGTACAAACACATGAATAGCGATGTGGCCAGACTGGTGCTGTCAGTAAGGAGGGGGGCATTAGGTGCTGGCAGTGTGTTGTGCTCAGCAAGAATGCTGGCTGCACTAATTACCAGAGGAGGAAAAATGGCTTAAGTAATTCAGATTCACCAAGGGGAAATAACTAAAGTGAAAATCAAAACACTTAGTCTAGAAGAGAGCACAGTCCACAGAGACTGAGCTCCCCAGCACAGCCATGCTCCTTGACAGGCACATGAGCAATGAGATGCTTCCAGTGCTTGCTCCTTAGTGCCTGGGGCTTCTTGACTGTAGTGCAGCTCCATCTCAAACCCACAGCAATGCCCTCAGCAAGACGGCTTATGATCTTGAAATACACATTGTTCTGTCCTTATAAAATCACGACAAGAGAGGTATAGTCAGCCAGCCATCCAAGGCCTCAGGGGACCTAGACAAATAAAAGTTCATTGTTTTGCCTGCCATTCATACCTTGCGAAATCACTTGGCATAAATCAGTAAAAGATAGCTGTGCTTTTAAGGATGCAAGATAGGAAATGTTTGAAGGCAAGAGCAATTCTTAAAAATTTTCGTAGTTGGAGTGTTAGGTACTCTTCAGGGCTGAGAAATACATTTTTTTCTCCATGTGCAACCTATTATTTAATATCTTCATTAACACAGACACCAAGAGCTTCCTAAAGTAAGGAGCGGTAATTCTGACACTGAGGAAGCTGGTAACCCCCTTGCATTTATTCTTTCAGAGAGGAGACCGGCTGCCAGCTCCCAAGGTGAGAAGCCACATGCAATTGCCCCTGCTGCCCAGGGTAACTCAAACCCTTCAGTGCTTCCTTCTGCACATGGCATTCATGCTCCCTCCTGAGGTGGGGACACTGCAGAGGAAAAGGTACGTAAAAGAGCAAAGCAAGAGAGGGAAGGGATCACTGTCCTGAGCTCAGACATCAGCATACCTTACCCCGAGGCAAGACCTCAGATTCTGCCTTTTCTCAAAATACTGGTTAAACATTTAAGAACTGTTATATCATCATGAATGTGTACATATTCACACTCGTGGGAAGAGGTGGCTGCAATCCAGATCCCAATGTCTTCTCCTTTCTCTGCCACATGAGCATCTTCATCTTTATGCTGCAGCACTGTTAGCTCTGTGGACTGCTGGAATACGTAGCCATGAGCCTCAGCACGACAGAAGGGGCTATAGCCATATTTGTAAGGGAAGCAGCTGAACCTAGGGCTCCCATGGCCTTGTGACTACACTACCTGTTGGTGCCTTTCAAAAAGCAAGGCACCTGTGGTATTTAGAAACCTTCAGGAATAGACAGCAGCCAAACAGGGGTTTGCTGATCTGAATCTGTGCGCTTCATTCTGACAATGCACCATTTCATCAGCTATGTCTTTTCAAGATCTCCATCTATCTGTCCAATAGTGAAGAGTGAGAGGAGAATATTTATGAGCAGACTGCAGGCATAAATACACTGAAAGACTGTGGAATTATAGACACTAGAATAATGAGCAAAAATACTTGACATATCATGTCCTCTGAGTTAGGGATAAAGTGGTTACCTAAGTGATTCCGTTCCAAACAATGCAAAACCAACATTAATCATGTCTAACCATATAATCTTAGCTTGTACAGATACGTTCTGGATCCCATCCAGCTACTGGAAAGCTTAACCACATTATAACCGCATTTTGATTATCTGTTGCTTAGGGAATCAGTTTCAGGCCTCCTGGAGGCACAAAGGAAATGTGACTGAGCACCACCAATATTCTGGTAGGCACCTTCTTTCTTCTAAAAGCACTTTAAGAAATAAGTCAGAAATCTCCATCTCTCTTGGATGCATCCTTTCTCCTGGAGCAGGAGTCTTTTCTGGCTGCTGCCTTTGCCCTGGCCAGCTCTGTGCTAAGTCCTGGGGTGAGAAGATGCCAGCTGGGCAACAAAAGCTGTCAATTTGGGAAGAAGAGTCACTGCTCACATGCTTGCAGGTGGGCAGTAAGTTATTAGAGATCCATGCTTACAGCTGAGTAACAAATTATTCAGTAGGCAGTGTGGCATTAAAGAGTTAATCAGCAGTGAGGCAGAGATTAATGTCTGATTGTAGCAACTCCACGCAGTTTCATTTGCTTCCCTTGGCCTAGTGACAGAGTGAAACTGTCATCTGGAGCTGTGTGAAGCTTGTTCCACCTCCACCCAAAACAGGGTGGTTTCAAACAGAAAGCTCCTTCTGATCTGTCTGTCCTGCCTCCCCACATGCACAGAAAAGCAGAAATCATGTACAACTCTCCAGCTCCTAATCTCCAACTCCTAAACTCCTCTGCACTGAGGGAATTACCTGGTATATATATCCTTGATGGAAGCTGCTGCCACCTCAATTGGTTAGACATGTTCACGTGCTAAAGAAAAGATAAAAGTGGCTGAGTAATCTGAGATTAGTTTCTGCCTCCTTTTGTTGGAGCCTTATTCAAGGTGCAGCCTCAGCCCTCTTGCAGGAGGGAGAACAGGATTAAAGGGATTATCACAAAAATTTGCAACTCTGCACTGAAATACCCTTTCCTTATCTCACTTTTCTGTCAGTCATGCTCCACTGCCCTAACTCTGGAGTTAGACCAGACTTAGGGAAAAGACTTGCAGTAATGAGTCCACCATAGCAGTTTTCTTTAAAAAAGAATCCAACGTCACCACTTTGTACAGAAATTTGTTTCTCACCTCTCCACACTGCTCAGGTCCCACTAAAGGAGCTGATTTACAACATTCCACGGTAGTGGACAACTACTGGGAAAGTACCTGTATGTTGCATTAGCAGGAACAACAACAGTGGCTGAACCTGCAGGGGAACTTCCAGTGGGCTGGATGAAGACACCCAGATAGGAATTTGGCAACAAATCTGAGCCATTTCCTTTACTTTAAGAAACATGATTGAGACCCTAAGGGCTTACACTGCATGAAAAAACATGGTCTCCCTAATGTGGTAAAATCAGTCATTCACAAAGTAATTTGAATTATTTTTCCCCATAGCCTGCTTTAGAAGATTGTCCTTGTCAGCCTTAATTCTGGTGATTATGTTTGCTAGAGAAATAGTTACTTTGGGTTCCCAGCTCAGAGTCCTCAACATTAGTTCTCATGCAAAAGCACAGAGAATATTGATGTGAAAACTGCAGGCATAAATACACTTGAAAGGCTGCGAATTTAGGTGCACCCTGACACACACAGGGTGACCTCAAGCCATCGTGGTGAGCTGAGGTGGTGAGTTGCTCTCTGAATGTGTCACAGGCTGCAGCAAGTGACCATTTTCAGCCTTTGCTGAAATAGTTACTGAATTCTGGGTGGTACCATGGGGAGATTTCCCACACAGAATGACGCACTGTTTTTCAATGTGAGATAATTGTCTTGGTTTGTGCCTGTTCCTTCTAATGCAATAAAGACAGGGTGCTTCTATTGAAAGAGTAGGACCCCAGCGACTATAGAGAAATGGTGAGAAACCGCATGAAAAATCAGAAAATGCCTGAGCTGCCCAGATGTCTTTGGTACTAAACACTGGCATAGCAGAAAGATGGCAGATATATTCCTGTCTCAAGATCTGGGGTTGGACTGCTTACTCTGGCCAGTGCTGTGGCAGTCTGCAAAACTTTACTTCCATACAAGAAAGCTGCCATCTCTAAAGGAGGGCTGTCCTGAGCCTGGGAGAAGATGTTTCAGTGGCCCAAGGGGAGGAGGGAGGCCCAAGCCTGATTCAGGCTTGTGCAGAGACACTGGCAGATTCCCGGCTCACCTGAGCTCTTTGCACTCACCTGGGCCTTGGAGCTCCACCTTGTTCTCTGGGGATAACAGAACAGCTAGACGCTTACTTTCCCCGGGGGAGTCCATCTGAGATGAATGGTTACTGAGCCCTAGAAACCGTCAGCTGCCATCTCCCTGCTTAAATCACCACTGTGCTCTCATCCAGGGACTGCTACTGGAGGGAAAGAGAGGGGCGCAAAGGAAAGAGGAGCGTCTGCTTCGCCGCCGGGAGGACGGAGCGCTGTTTTCCCGCAGGCACACCGGCGATGCATCCCACACACCCGCCGCTACTGCGCCAGCCCGCGCCCGCCCCCTGGCGGCCTCCGGGGGCGCTGCCTGGCAGCAGGAACCGAGCGGGGCGGAGACACCGGGGCCAGGCCCAGCTCTCCACGGGCGGAAAAGCAGGGGCGGGCTTCCACTGCTGGGCCCTACTCAGCAACAAGGCAAACACCGAGCAAATGGTGGTAGGCACTTTTCGCTTCGGGCGATCTGTCGTTTAACGGCGTGTCCCAGTCCCCTCCCAGGGATTTCTCATCGCCCTAAGGGAGGGAGCTGGGCTTTTAGTTTATGTGTGAGGTTAAATAGGAAGAGGGGACAGGCTGCTGCTGCGGAGCGCTGTGGTTGCTGGGGTTCCTGGTAGCTGCCCCTGGCCCAGCAGTGGCCAGATGCTGCATGGCGGGAGCAGAAGGACTACTCCTCACCTTCCTGAGAGAAGCAATTAGCAGCAGCCAGGCAACAGCTTCAGCTGCCGCCCTGCCTGATGCAGCTTGGAAGCTGCCGTCTCCGATTGCAATATGCCACACAGCTAAAAAGATCTCATACAAAACCTGGGACAGACTCACAGAAGTACTTTGGATTTTAAACTAGTCCATCCCCTAGATGGGGACAGGCAGACGGGTCAATGACCTCTATCCAAGAGGAGGAAGAGGCCACAGGCTGGCTGCACAGGAAGAGCTTGGCCTGAGCAGTGGAAACACAGCAAGCCCAGCCCAGCTGAACCGTGCCCCCAGGGGAGCTGTGACTGTACAGACTGCTTTGGGGTGCAGTGTTTTTGGGTGCTGAGCACACATGCACACAGAGCTCTGTGGGGTCAGACCTGTAACACTACAAAGCTCTGTGATACTAAATAGCACTAAAATAAACGAACTTGCAACAGGAAGGCCCTAACCCTTTTTTCTACATGTAATTTGAAACTCTAATTCTGCCTGAACAGCTTTACTCCTGTCTTTGCTTTTAACTTCTCCTGTGCTGTGCGACTTAAACACTCCTGCACAGCTAGTCACAGTGTCCTTACTAAAGCTGCACCAAGGTCATAAAACCATGCATTGCAAACCTGGGTCTTGGCTTGCAACCACACGAATCCCTGGGTTGTGAGGTTATGGGTGGCAGAAACGTGCCTGACCTGTGAGGGTGTGAGCTCAAAGGGAGAGCTCAGCAGGACCAGCCCGTTGCCTTCCTGAAAAGCAGGCTAATATTCACACTCACATGCAATCAAAGCGAAGGCTACCAGTGAAATAGGTTAAATTGGGGAGCTGGAATCCTTCCTCTGGCCCTAAACTTGACATTTTTCTAAAACACATGTATAAATTCACATTCAGTGCCCAGGCCTTACTGTGGCTCCTTTTTTAGAAAGTCTGTCCACAGCCACAAGTAGAGAAGGCCAATTTTCCTCTTTAGGCCGGACCTCAAACATAACTCTTATGTGCTGTACAAGGAAAAAGGGAATTTTCTTGCTCGTGCACCCTTATTGGTCTCCCCTTCTCTGCTCTGTTCTGAAAACTGTAGGGAATAAACAAGAATTAACCACTAGATGGCTGTATTGAGTAACAAAAGGCCACACATTCTTATTCTGCTATAATCCATACTAAAGGTGTGTTATTTTTATGAGATCAGTCTTTTCATGGATTCATGTGGACAGGCCAGAGAGGCGGGATAACCAACACTGACAAGGTTATGGGCTATATAAGCAATCTTGGTCACTCTGTGTATTAGTAGTTTGGCTTCCCTAGACAAGAAGAGCTGTAGATTTTTGTGCAGTAGCTCTTCACAAAACCACCCTGAGCAGGACTGCTTGGTCAACACTGAGCCTGACCATGTAGGTCCTGAGCTGTCCTCCATTGCTAGACCCATCTAATTCTAACAGAGGCTAAGGATGACGCTTTTTGGCAGGAATATGGGGATGTGCTCATGTCCCAGTTTGAGATGTTCCTAGAAGTTCCAGATATGGAGTATCAGTCATTCTATGGCTGTGCCAGCCATTATTTTGGATGGCAGAGGAAGGGTAAGGCGAAAGTGGCGCATGTCTGCCCCTTCCCACAAAGGAGTCCCCAGTGCCAAAAGAGGACTGTGGTGGGTTAATTTTGGCTAACAGCAAAATGCCCACCCAGCTGCTCACTCCCTCCTCCCTCCCCTCCTCCTGCAGTAGGACAGAGGGAGAAAATGGGATAAGAAGGGTCATGAAGACAGGGACATTTATTGCCAATTACTGTCGTGGGCAAAACAGACTTAATGTGGGAAAATCAATGTAATTTATTGCCAATTAAAACAGTTTTGGGTAGCGAGAAACAAGAACACTAAAATAACACCCTCCCCTCCTTCCCAAGTTCAACTTCACTCCTTCAATTCAAACTCTTCTACCCACCACAAGTAGTGCAAGGTGGCAGAGGTGGGTATGTTCAGTATGTAGTGGTTTCTGTCTTCTCTTCTTTCCTTCCTTCTCACACTTTTCCTCTGTTTCAGTGTGAATTGCTCATGGGCTGCATGCAGTTCCTGTTAGGAAAAACCTGCTCTGGTATGGGCTTTTCACAAGCTGCAGTCCTTCAGGAATATCCATCTGCTCCAGTGTGGGTCTTTCATGGTCTGCAGGGGGTATCTGCTCACTTATGGAGCACCTCCTTCTTTTCCTCTTTTCTCTGCCCTTGGTGTTCCCTCTGCTGCTGCTCACTCTTGTTTTCCTACTCCTCAGTCTCAGAGGACACTCTAAAAATTATGAGAAAGAAATACCCAGTGTGGCTACTTGGCTTTGAGCCTTCTTTCAATTATCAACGGTCCTTGGGTGCACTGGGAAGGGCTCCCAGCAATTCTGGTACTGTGGGAGAGGCTTGGTCACATCTGGCCTTTCTTCAGTGTCTCTGAGAGCATGTGCAGAAGTGATAGACTGCCAGCCCCAAGCTCCTATGGGAGCCTGACAAAGCCATGGCACACAGAGCAGGAGCTCCAAGGAGCTGGCTGCAGAGCTTATGTGAAGCATGTTCTGGGCCAATGGGAAGGTTCCCTGTGGCTGCTGGTTGACCATACCTGTTGGTGATGCTCCTGAGTTACTGCAGTGTTCATCCATCATTGCCAGCAGAGCAAGGAAGCTATTGGACATGGCATCTGTCAATGATGCCCTGTCTGTATGCTTTAGCAGACAGTCACCAAGGATAGTTCTTAATGCATGGTTTTACAATGTGAAAGCTAGGCTTATGTCCTGAAACACAGGTCAAAGAGGGCTAATTGTCCATGTCTGTCTATTGCACATCTGTGGAGGTGCAAGTAAACCAGACAGGTATTGTTTTCAATTTTATCTCAGTAATCCCATGTTGACCATTGTCAGCTTTACCAATTTGCTATGTATCAAAGGGTGGCTGACCTACGTCTTTTGCTGTCTCTAATGATAGATTCACACCCCTAGTGATAAAATAACAGGCCAGCCTTGTGAAGGTCTCTGCCTGTACAGACAGCTCTCTAGATCTGTTTCTTTGCTCCCTGTTTCTCAGTTTTGTACACTACCATGACAGAAGAGGCAGCCATGTGCATCTATATTAGGACCTTAATGAACCTAAAACATCTGCAGTGAATCTTGAACTGATACAATGATTTCAGTGGCTCAGGCAGATAGAAAGTTAAGACTGATAAAGATTAAATGTTATGCCTACTCCATAGGTGAGTTACCTACAGGTGTGTTATTTCAATGGTTCTCAGTGGCTTGGCAGCATGTCCACACTGCTTTGACATGCCCACAAGCACAGAAAGGGGCACAGAAAGGGGCACAGCATGCCAGGGCAGAGGAGGTGACTGTTGGGTAGGGGTTATATCTCCCAGGCTGGGTCACAAGTTACAACAGTCCTGTTCAGGTGTAACACAGTCCAGGCAGAATAGTAATGCAATGGCCCTGGATAAAACCCCAATATACTACTTGACTGCAGCAAATTCATGCCATCTAGCATCATCTGAAAGTTTTGTCCTCTTTCTTGATTGTCAGGAATTAACAGCAAAGATGCTTCTCTCTTTTAAGTGCTTTTCTGGCTGCTGATGCCTATGGGTCATGTTGGGAAAGCAGAGGTGTCAATGTCTTAGCTAATGTGGATTTCCGTGCCCTGTAAAATCCACTTTTACCCTTTTACATAAATACAGTCACGTTCCTTGAATGAATTAAATGCTAATTTTGCATTTTCTGAGGTGGTATATGCATGGATGGCAGTACTTACTTAGCTTTAGTCTGTCATATTTGAAAACATTGATCCAATCCATAAAGGAAATGTAACGCTTGTGGAGTAAGAAATGTTGTGTATTAAACATTGGTTTGTTTCTTTTACCATTAAGAAATCAAATTGATATGTTAAAAATCCTTTAAAAAACAAAATAAAAATAAAAATAAAAATTAAATGGGGCTGAAGAGTTTTTTTCATAAAGGATTTTGAAATTTTTGAAACCTGAATGCTTTGTCACCAAAGAATACTAGGCAAGCAATAATTCAGAGAAAGAAATATAGACCTGCAATTAGTCTAACTTGGACTCACCCAGGAATTTCACTTTAACAAAACCCTGAAGTTTCAGTGTTGGTTTTCTTAATTTTTTTTTTTTTTATGAGAAATTTAAGCAAATAATCTGATTATGTCAGATGCATTCTCTTCCTGACTACCTGCTTTTTATAATCATTTTGGTATCTGGCTGATTTCACAGGGAGAATGTGGAAACCTGGCCTCACAGACAGGCAACAGGAAAACTGATCAGAGACTTGAGTATAGTGAGCTTTTTCCACCTACGGTTTCTGGAGCTCTCTCATTCTTGGACAAGCAATTAAATTACTTATTTTAAGGACTTTTTTCCCCTGTAGAGCAGCTTTCTTGTTTCTACATAGATTAGAAAAAGAATAATAATTATTTTTTTTTAAATGTGAAAATTGTGGGTTCATCTTAAGAAAGAAGAAGTTCAAGGCAGTTTTGCCTGTCCCGAAGCAGTTCTGCGTTCCAGGTGCCAAGCATTATGATGAGTGCCTAGAGATAGGGAATCTTTGCTTCTGTATCTATATCTGATAAAATCTTTAGAATAGATTCCTATTTCTTGACATAAAACAGTGATATGTAAGCACTCAGTAAAGCCCTTGGGTTAATCACTGGGGTATCCTGGAAGAGCACCATGGCACCAAAAGCCTTCTATGCCCAACAAAGCTGAGTTCCTGGTTACTGACACTTATAGGGACTCTGGTATGCACTGCCAGGGGTTAAGGAGAAACAGTGATGGAGGGTGGCAGTCAGGTAAGGTGATAGCTACTGAAATAAATGGCTCACAGGGAGGCATTGGCATATCTTGTTGACCATGACAATCATATTCAAAATCTTGTGGAAAATTCCCAGGAGAAGAGCATAGGTGTTCTTTTTCTACATAGTTTCACTGTGCCAGCAGTGAGATTTGAATTTAGAGTATTAGCTACTATATTCAAAATGAAACTACTAGGGTCAGCTGAGAGTGTCTGAGATGAGATTTAGCTGAGGCTGAAGTAGTTTAATCAAATTTTTACCATCATCTTAGTCTTTTGGTAAAAGGAAGAGACTTCCTCCGGGGTATATCGCCTGAAACTAGTGACTACAAATTTATTTACAAGACTTCACAAAAATTGTGCAAAACCTTTTTTTAAAATAAAAATATTAGTGTCATGGCAATAGTTATATATCAATTTCAGATTATGCAAATAAGGAGTTACAGAGCATATGCTAGAGATTCTTCTTACATCAAGTGGTGATTTATTTATAACTTTTTGTCCATTATGTTGATTACCAGTAAGCCTTCACAGTTCTGCCTGTTTCTTCTAATAACAGGAACAGGACTCATGCAAATTCAGAGAAAATACATGGTTACAGCCGTCTAAAATGGGGAAATGAGGAATTTCTTAACAGACTGTCAAGCTAATCTTGCGTCCTTGTTTAGTCAGTCCTTGATTGTGATGCCAAACAGAAAGTGAGTTGTGATTATGAAACTTTTTTTAGAACTTGCCAACTATGAGCCCAGTTCTGACCATCATTCTTCTCTTACAGAAACATCATACCTTCAAGAGATGATGGTGTCTTTTGTTTGCTGCACTTGCACTAGGAGGCAGGATTAGTTATACATTTTTATAGACTATCTCAGACATCTGATCTAGTATATGAAAATGTTGTGTGGAGCAGTGTTTACTAGGAATGCTATTAAAAGTCCCCAGCAACTGAAGCACTGTTAGGTTAAACTACTTGTCTAGCTTATATTGGAAAATCACAGGAGGCTCGAACTGTCTCTAATGCCCCCAAACCCATTAAAATTATCTTATTACAGACAAGTCTCTGGAAAGGATACATCTAAATGGTAGGTAGTGGAAACAAGTCCAATGCTCTTGTTTCCTCTCTCCATGTAATGGATACCTTGTTCACCTTTTCTGTCTTTCTCTATGTGGCTGAAAGTAGTGCATGTTAAATGTGCTGCAGCAGCTGTACCATGGTCCTCATGCATACATACTGTTCATTCTGTGTACTTTTAGCAGCTGCCATGAATACCCATCAGCAAACATTTGTATGAAGTTATTATTTAATTAAAGATTTGACATGTAACATCAGGGATGAACACTGGCAAAAAAGCAAGCTGTCAGATACTGATTCAAAAGGCTCAGGACTGCTCATCTGGAACCCAGGGCAGCCCAAGGTCAAGTACTTCCCCTTATTCAACCACACACAATACCCCTGGCTGCTCTGTATTTTTAGTTTCCAGCATTTCCTATCTTTGGTATTGTATTGTTCCACCAACAATCAAAGTGTAAGAAAAGTTTTGAAGAGCTGCCAGGAAGCTTTGTTGGAAAGCTTGTGGTGTTAACCCACATGCTGGCGTACTTCTCGCACTAAGGTTTGAGGGGATAGCAACGGAAGATTTCAAGCTTCAGACAAAACCATGGGTCGTGGTTTAAACCCTAGCCAGACAGCTTGTTCACTCACTCCCAGTGAGTGGTGCCGGGCTGAGAGCAATCGAGGGCCCCCCTCCCCTGGGGCTCTCCCCTTCCCCACTCCCGGAGGAATGGGGAGGAGGATCGAAAGAGTGCAACTCCTACGGGTTGAGACAAGAACAGTCCAGCAACCAATGTACAACACAAATCACCACCGCTACCACCAACGACAACAATGATAAGAAAAAATAACAAGGGAAGAGAATACAATACCACCGGCCAAGAAAAGAGTCCCACCCAGAAGCCCCCGTGTCCTTCCGGGTAACTCCCAGTTACCCCCCACCCCGGGCATGACGTGCTGTGGTATGGAATACCTCTTTGGCTAGCCTGGGTCAGGCGCCCCGTATCTGCTTCCTCCTGGCTTCCCCTCCTCCCTGGCAGAGCATGAGCCTCACAAAGTCCTCGGTCAGGGTAAACATCACTTAGCAACAACTGAAAACATCGGTATCACCAGCACTGTTCCCAGGCTGGAAGTCAAAACACAGCACTGCACCAGCTACCACGAAGGAGAAACATGACTGCTACTGCTGAACCCAGGACATTATCCACCCCTTATTCCATACCATTCACGTCATGCTCAGATCCCACATTTTCAATACACCATCACTCTCCCACATATACACATCCAAATACACACAGACCAAGAGAAAGAGATCATTTTCTTAGTGCATAGACCAATCCCTATAATGCTGCCGAGTCCATTCGGTCCATGATGTCAGGTAACAATCTTTCAGGGCAGGAAAGGCTATGTGCAGTATTGGATCGTTGCCTGCTGATGCTGGTTGTTCCTTTACTGCGGAACTCATCTGGTTCTATCGAAGTTCATTCTCTGTTGGGATGATGGCTGGAGGGAAGTCAGGGCTAGTCACTGGTGACCTGGAGACATCTAGTTGATGGGTTATAAAAGTATTACACAGCAGGCAACAGCATACAATTAAGTTCATTGGCTGTTTTCCCCTAAAATCAAATCCCCTTAAGGTATACATCGGACTTCCCCATCTTCCCGCATTACCCACCAAGTATATCCAGGTCCCCGAGCAAAAGCAATCCCACGAGTGGGTTTGCCTTTACCTGAAGCAGGAATAACCCAGACTGTCTTCCCCAGCAAATTCTTCATATGCACCATGGGAACTTTGTCCCCCTCTACAATATGTGAAAGTTTTGACTGAACTGGGCCAGCCCTGTTGGCAGATCCTCTGGTGTTGACCAACCAGGTGGCCTTTGGTAAGTGTGTATCCCAATGCTTGAAAGTTCCCCCACCCATTGCTCTCAGTGTAGTTTTTAACAGCCCATTGTACCGTTCGATTTTCCCAGAGGCTGGTGCATGGTAGGGGATGTGATATACCCACTCAATGCCATGCTCTTTGGCCCAAATATCTATAAGGTTATTCCGGAAATGAGTCCCATTGTCTGACTCAGTTCTCTCTGGGATGCTGTGTCGCCACAAAATCTGTTTCTCAAGGCCCAGGATAGTGTTCCAGGCTGTGGCATGGGGCACAGCGTATGTTTCCAGCCAGTCAGTGGTTGCTTCCACTATGGTAAGCACATGGCGCTTGCCTTGGCAGGTTGGTGGCAGTGTGATATAGTCAATCTGCCAGGCCTCCCCATATTTATACTTCAACCATCGTCCTCCATACCAAAGAGGCTTTAACCACTTGGCTTGTTTAATTGCAGCACATGTTTCACACTCATGAATAACCTGGGCAATAGTGTCCATTGTTAAGTCCACCCCTCAATCATGAGCCCATCTATATGTTGCATCTCTGCCCTGATGGCCTGAAGTGTCATGGGCCCACCGGGCCAAAAATAATTCACCTTTATGTTGCCAATCTAAGTCCATCTGAGCCACTTCAGTCTTAGCTGCTTTATCCACTTGTTGGTTGTTCTGGTGTTTCTCAGTGGCCCGACTCTTGGGTACATGGGCATCTACATGACGTACCTTCACCACCAGGTTCTGCACCCGGGCAGCAATATCTTTCCACAGTGCAGCAGCCCAGATGGGTTTACCTCTGCGTTGCCAGTTGCTCTGCTTCCATTGCTTCAACCATCCCCACAGGGCATTTGCCGCCATCCATGAGTCAGTATAGAGGTAAAGTACTGGCCACTTTTCTCGTTCAGCAATGTCCAGGGCCAGCTGGATGGCTTTCACCTCGGCAAACTGACTCGATTCACCCTCTCCGTCAGCAGTTTCTGCAACTTGTCGTCCAGGACTCCATACAGCTGCCTTCCATCTCCGATGCTTTCCCACAATACGGCAAGAGCCATCAGTAAACAAGGCATACTGCTTTTCACTTTGACAGTTTATTATATGGTGGGGCCTCTTCAGCACGCACCACCTCCTCCTCTGGTGACATTCCGAAATCTTTGCCCTCTGGCCAGTCCATGATGACTTCTAGAATGCCTGGATGACTGAGATTTCCTGTTCGAGTTCATTGTGTAATTAGTGCAGCCCATTTACTCCATGTAGCATCAGTTGCATGATGTGTAGAGGAGACCCTGCCTTTGAACATCCAGCCCAGCACAGGCAACCAGGGTGCCAGGAGGAGCTGTGCTTCAGTGCCAATCACTTCTGAAGCAGCTCAAATCCCTTCATAGGCTGCCAGTATCTCTTTCTCAGTTGGGGTATAGCTGGCCTCAGATCCTTTGTATCCCAGACTCCAAAAGCCGAGGGGTCGACCTCGAGTCTCCCCTGGAGCTTTCTGCCAGAGGCTCCAGGTAGGACCATTCTCCCCAGCTGCAGTGTACAGTACATTTTTTACATCTGTTCCGGTCCGGACTGGTCCAAGGGCTACTGCATGAACTATCTCGCGTTTAATTTGCTCAAAGGCTTGTTGCTGCTCAGGGCCCCATTTAAAATCATTCTTCTTCCAGGTCACATGATAGAGAGGGCTTACAATCGAACTGTAATTTGGGATGTGCATTCTCCAGAACCCCACTGCACCCAAGAAAGCTTGCATTTCTTTCTTATTAGTTGGTGGAGACATTGCTGTTATCTTGTTGATCACATCTGTGGGGATATGTCTACGTCCATCTTGCCATTTTATTCCCTGAAATTGAATCTCCTGTGCAGGTCCCTTGACCTTTTATGGCAAAACCGGCTTTCAGCAGGATTTGGATTATTTTCCTCCCTTTCTCAAAGACTTTTTCCACTGTATCGCCCCACACAATAATGTCATCAATGTATTGCAGGTGTTCTGGAGCTTGCCCCTGTTCCAGTGCAGTCTGGATCAGTCCATGGCACATGGTAGGGCTGTGTTTCTACCCCTGGGGCAGTCGGTTCCAAGTGAACTGGACACCCTTCCAAGTAAAAGCAAACTGTGGCCTGCACTCTGCTGCCAAAGGAGTTGAGAAAAATGCATTGGCAATATCAGTCGTGGCATACCACTTGGCTGCCTTTGACTCTAGTTCATACTGAAGTTCTAGCATGTCCGGTACGGCAGCACTCAATGGTGGTGTGACTTCATTCAGGCCACGATAGTCTCCATTCTCCATTAGACTTTCGCACTGGCCATATGGGGCTATTAAAGGGCGAGCAGGTCCTGCTGATCGCTCCCTGACTCTCCAGTCTACGGATCAGCTGATGGATGGGAATCAGGGAGTCTCGGTTGGTGCAA
Organism: Pezoporus wallicus; assembly: GCF_028554395.1. Lineage (NCBI taxonomy): Eukaryota > Metazoa > Chordata > Aves > Psittaciformes > Psittacidae > Pezoporus > Pezoporus wallicus. Next base: position 6,913,652 of record NW_026635157.1, read on the forward strand.
TATTGCCGCCGGTGCACTGTTGTGGTCGCAATTGGCACTTGTTGTTCTTCGACCTTCAGCAACCCCACAGCAGAAGGATCTTCTGAGAGACCAGGCAAGGTGGACAGCTGCTCAATTTCCTCAGTCTCCAAAGCAGCAATACCAAAAGCCCATCGGTACCCTTTTGGGTCTTTGAAGTACCCTCTTTTGAGGTAGTCTATGCCGAGGATGCATGGAGCCTCTGGACCAGTCACAATAGGGTGCTTTTGCCACTCCCTCCCAGTCAGGCTGATTTCAGCCTCCAGTACAGTCAACTCTTGGGATCCTCCTGTCACTCCAGAATTATAGACGGGTTCCGCCCCTTGACAGTTTGATGGCATCAGGGTACACTGTGCACTGGTATCTACTAGAGCCTTATACTTCTGTGGGACTGATGTGCCAGGCCATCTGATCCACACAGTCCAGTAAATCCGATTGTCCCCTACCTCCACCTGGCTGGAGGCAGGGTCCCTCTAATGGTCGTCACAGCATTGGACACTTAAGTCGTGGTAAAAGGGATTATTCTTCGTTGTCACAGGAGCTGGAGGAAAATCAGCTCTTCCACTCCATCTGGGAAACTGCTCACCAGAGACTGAAGCCGTAGCTCTCATGGGAGGATCGGTCTTGGCCCTTGCTCCCCTCTTCAGTTCACTCACCCGTTCCTGCAAAGCTGAAGTAGGTTTTCCATCCCACTTTGTCATGTCTTCTCCGTGATCCCGCAGGTAAAACCATAGGGTACCCCGTGGCGTATACCTCCTGTATCTCCTCTCTTGAACAATAGGACACCTTTTGTTAATAGCTGAAACGTATGTTGGTACACGTGAGGAGCTGGATAAATCAGATAGATTGTCCCTCAACTGTTTGAGGTCCTGGGACAGATTTTCCACAGCTGAGATGATGGAAGGGGTGAGATTGTCTTCGAACTCTCAGAGTTTATGAACCATTTCATCCACTGTTAGTGGTACTATGTCATTCCAGGTTACTGTTGCCAATGAATGGGCATATGATGACGGTGCATTCCGTGTAAGTTTTCGCCACATGGGTCATGTACATTCAACTTCATCTGGATCTATAGGTGTATCCCCGTTATTCGGCTTGATGTGATAGATCATCTCTACGATGGCTGATTCCCTCAGAGACTGGATGCCTTTGTCTATAGTAGTCCACTTGGCCGAATGACTCGTAACATCATCCTTGTATGGAAACCTTTTTTTCACAGCTGCCAAGAGCCGCCTCCAAAGACTGAGGGACTTCTCTCTTGCAATTGCTTTGTCAATTCCCCCTTCTCTAGCAAGTGATCCCAGCTGCTTGGCTTCTGTACCTTCTAGTTCGTGACCATCGGCCCCATTGTCCCAGCATCGGAGTAACCAGGTGATGATGTGCTCCCCTGGTTGACGGGTAAAATCTTTTCGCATATTCCGCAGCTCGGTTGAGGTCCGAGGTTGAGAAGTTACCTCTTCTTCTTCTTCTTCGTCATGTGATGATGACTCCTGATCAGATGCTAGACTGGGTGGTGAATTCATTGTTTCTTCATCTTGCTTCACCCTTCTTGCCTCTTTTTTGCTTTTTCTCTTGTGTACAGGGACAACCAATATTGGTACAAATTGGTCCTCTGGTTTGGCTGCAGTGATTATCACTGTGGTTTGAGTTGCGACTGTACTTGTTGCTGGGGGTGGTGTAGCTTCTGTGCTTGGAGCTGGGGTAACCGCGCTGTCTGTTGCAATCGAAGTTTGAGCAGCTGCTGTACTTGCCACTGGGGTAGCTGTGCTGTTCATTGCAGCCGAAGTTTGAGTAGCAACTGTACTTGTTACTGGGGGTGGTGAAGCTGCTGTGCCTGGAGCTGGAGTAGCTGCGCTGACTGTTGCTTTGCCCTCAGATCCGCCAACATTCTTTTCCTTTCGAAGGTGCTGGATAGTGTTGAACAAGGCCCTGTAAGCATAGGCCAAGCCCCAGCACGTTGCCATTATTTGTCCATCTCTGGTATGGCCAGAATGACCACACACCTCATTTAAGTGTTTTACTAATTCTTCTGGATTTTGCAGTTGTTTGGTGGTGAAATTCCAAAGTACTGGGGGGGCCCACTGACCTAGATACTTGCCCATACTATCCCACACACCCTGCCACTCATGGCTGTCCAGCCTCAGGGAAAATCTCTTGGTCCTCCTACATCGTCGTTTGACCCCAGACAAGACCCAAACCTGAATCTGCTTAACTCTTGAAATCAGTAGTGGGCAAAACACACTGTATGCATGCCAGCATGGTGATCCCCATCACCATCAGCAAACAAGTCTCAACAGCATTAAAAGGCCATTCAAAAACTTCAAAACTCTTAAATGTAAATGGTCTGGGGGGAGGACTGGGAGGGTAAAAGGATGTCTCCTTCACAGGTTGAGTACCTGAGAAGGAGAAAAAAGATGTGTAATTGCTAAGCACCTCCATCATATACCTCCCAAAGTATAAAGGTGGTGACCACACTGGGAACATAAGCCAGATCAGTTTCATGATCAATGATTCTATTGTATTACAAGTCATTACCATAAAGTACAATGAGACAAAAACCTTAGCCCGAGCCCCACACTTGAAAAACACTAATACAGCAAATACCGGATGGAAGTAAGATACGATATACTGAAACTGTGAGATCAAGAGGAACAACCTTGAGAACCAATAAATCAGCATTGTGATGAGTGACTATTAATCCGGACAGATCTGTTGTTATCTCAACCCCTCGAGCCCCACGTTGGGTGCCAAAAAGAACTGTTGTGGTTTAAACCCTAGCCAGACAGCTTGTTCACTCACTCCCAGTGAGTGGTGCCGGGCTGAGAGCAATCGAGGCCCTCCCCCCGGGGCTCTCCCCTTCCCCACTCCCGGAGGAACGGGGAGGAGGATCGAAAGAGTGCAACTCCTACGGGTTGAGACAAGAACAGTCCAGCAACCAATGTACAACACAAATCAACACCACTATCACCAATGACAACAATGATAAGAGAAAATAACAAGGGAAGAGAATACAATACCACCGGCCAAGACACGAGTCCCACCCAGAAGCCCCCATGTCCTTCCGGGTAACTCGCAGTTACCCCCCACCCCGGGCATGACGTGCTGTGGTATGGAATACCTCTTTGGCTAGCCTGGGTCAGGCGCCCCGTCTCTGCTTCCTCCTGGCTTCCCCTCCTCCCTGGCAGAGCATGAAGCTCACAAAGTCCTCGGTCAGGGTAAACATCACTTAGCAACAACCAAAAACATCGGTATCACCAACACTGTTCCCAGGCTGGAAGTCAAAACACAGCACTGCACCAGCTACCATGAAGGAGAAACATGACTGCTACTGCTGAACCCAGGACACCATGTCAGTTCTGTATGGGTTTCTCTAAGCAGGTGGAGGTGACACCTTCCTCAGGAAAAGCATGTCAAATAGTAGAAATACAGGCAGAGAGGCAGCATGTGGCAGTGGGATTTTCTAGGGCTTTCTTTATGGAAGCACCAAAGTGTGTTGATGAGCAGCATCTGGCCTGGCTGAGTGGTGCCCCTTGGGACAGTATGAATATTAATGGCTGTTTGGGTCACTTTCATCTCAACACTGAAATTTACACATGAAGTTTAAGAAGATGATCTCCTTTCACTGTTTTAATCAATGAATGAGTATGCTTCCTCATGAGAGGCCTTCCTCTGCTGTGCTGGTAACCTAGTCTTCAGAGTGATGGGTTTGAACCTGAGAACCTCCAAGTGACGCCGGTCACTGGGAAACCTTCCACTGACTATCTGCCTCCTTCAAGCTGGCAACAATGCAGTTCATTAATAAAGTGCTCAGGCAAGTATGGGGTTTTACCTGATTCATCTAAAGTGTACTGTCCCTCTTTTTTCTTTTAGAAAGAAATATGGGTCAAATTCCTGATGGAGCTCTGAAGAATGAATTATACATAGTTATATATTGCTTGTTGCTGTGGTATTTGAATATTTTCATGGGCTCTATAATGTATGTGAGCTACCGAAGCTAGTAGTGTTTTTCTCTATCAGATGCTGGTAAAACCAGGACCCATCTGGATTCCCTGTTATAAAATGGAGGGGACACAGAGAAAATTATTGAAGGGGGTGGGAACATTTACAAATAGTAGCTATGTGACTTTCCAAGGAAAAAAATAATCAAAGCATTGTTTAATGGCAGGAAGTGGTTCTTCAGGGAACAATTCTTGCAAGCTCTTGTGCTGTTTTTAGTCTTGATCAACTAAGCAGAGCACAGCAGCTCTCAAAGGACCTGTGTGGGCTGCTGGCTCCACAGGACACATGGACATGCTGCTGGTCATTCTGAGTGAGGAGGGAAAGAAGGCACCTGAATGCCTCTGGCGAGGTGACATCTCAGAGAAAGCAAGTATAGAAGGCATCTGTAGAGGATTACAGATGACTGGATTGTTTCTCTGGGAAGCCTTGACAGTATTTTTTCTTTAACTGCCCATTAGGTGCATTGTGCAGTGCTTTTGTTGTGATGAGAAAAACCCTCTCCTCTTGCACCAGGGTGGCAGCATTGCCAGTCGTTCCAGCTAGCAAGAGGCAAGGTGAGGTTGTACACCCATATGGATGGTGCAGTGAGACAATGCGAGAGCCAGCCCTGCGTTACCCAGCTGAAGTGGAACCACTTTGGTCATTCCCAAGTGGGACTAGAGGATGGATGCAGCTCACCCAGGACCAGCCATTCCTGAGGCCTTCCCATGGTTTTCCTCAGAAAACGAGCACATCTCCAGCCCTTTCCACTGAAAAGAACTGCAGTGAAAAAGTGCAAATAGCTCAGCAGAAAGCCCGAAGCCTGGGTATGCTCCCAAGCACAGGATGAATAAAGTACTCACAGCTGGGTAGGCTGCTAATCACTTAATGGAAATATTTGAGGACATCAGATGAGCATGCATTAAGTGCTGCTCCAGCCAAAGGCCTGCTTCCCATCTGACATCTGGCAGCAATCACTTTTGAAATGGATGGAAGTACCTGTGACATTTTGGAAAAATATAACAATATTTTCATGTTGCTTGGAGACATGTAGCTGTTTCCGGAAGAACTTACCATGAACTGAAATAAAGAAAAACTGAGACTTACGTACAAGCATTTGCACCTCAGCTATATACATGTGTGTGAAAAGCACCTAGATAAAGTGTTTGAGAAACAAGAACTATTTTGACATGGGAAAGGAAGCAGATGTGTGATTCACAATACACTTCCAACTTAGATTTTACAGCAGTGAGGTTTAAGGAGGGAGAGATACCATCTAAAAGTTATCAGATTTTTTGTTTAAAACATGTATCTGTGGAAATCCTAAAAATTGGTTCAATTTGAACATTTTTTGTTCAAATCCTTGAACAAAAAATCAATGACCAGAAGTCAGAATAAATCAGTTTAGCAAAATAGCTGCACAGGCTGTAGAACTCATGACAAGCCACATGAAATCTGTGCAGTTTCCCCTGTGTGTCACTGACAAGGGGTGGGGAGGAGTATGCGTAATTAATACCCCAGGGAAGAATAGGGGGACATCTGTTGAAGTAATCCCTCATTACTCTTGAATGGGTATCAATCAAATGAAATCAAATAGGCTTTTGTACAGATTCTCCTGGATAGCAGAATCTGGAGATTGTCCAAGCAGAAGTAGTGGAGGAGCTGCTATGTGACCTGATGGTACTGCCCGCCGCTGCGTATCTGGAGGGGTGAGGAGGTGAGACACAGGGAGACCCCCTGCTGACATATACCTGTGCACTGCACTGCTGGTGGACATAGAGGACAGACTCACACAGTCTTAAGGGTGAGTATTAAGGGTGATTTTTTTTTGTTTAGATTTTCACATGTGGTCTTTAAGCTAGATTAATATGGAAGTAGGAGGACAAAAATGAGTATTTGAAGGTTGGAAAAAATCATCTGAAAGAGAAGTTTCTGGGTGTTGTGTGACTTATCTTTTCCTGTTTCTCACTGTTATTCAGCAAGATGATGGCTTTTGAATTGCAGTTATTATCTGTACATGATAAACTTAGTTCTGGTGACAAGATAAATGATGTTGTAAGCAAGACTTCATTTTCCTCTCACTGGTTTCTTTGGTTAAGTAACTTAGGTTAGTTATGAAAGAAAGCAAGGTACAATGTAAATAAACACTATATCCTTTTTATCCAGCCTTTCGGTAATATTGTGTTGCACGAGGTAAGGACTTAATGTTAACATTTTGACATTATGTACAATGATACTGCAAGAAGATTATGTTGTTTTGACAGAGATAATTTTACAATTATAAGCTGCAGTGTTAAAAAGAACAAACAAACAAACAAAAAACAAAACAAAGAAAAACAAAAAAAACACCAAAGCAACAAAACCATCTGCTTTCTCTTTCTTCACCCTGTTCACAATTTTTCTGGCAAAATTAGTTGCACAAAATTTGTCCTCTTAAATTTGTAATTACAATTCCCTTCATTTCAAAGGGAAATTCCCAAGATTTCAAAGCTTGGAAGTATTTAGAGCACAGATACCCTCATTCATTCACTGTGAGCAAGACTCAGAACAGTTCTGTGCACTGGTTTGTCCTGAGTGACTGGTGTGGTATAAAAATATCCATCCAGACTTGTGCCTCCAGCTTTCTAGAGAATCATTTTGAGAAAAGCTGAGGTGGATAAGCCAGAATTTAATGGCAAAAAAAGTCACGTCCTTGTGGGTGACTGTGGTTGTATCGGTGGTTAGAAATTCATACCTAGCTCATGCTTCACCGCACAGTTTGGGTAGGGGTGAATGGCTGGGCCAGGCAGGAGACATACTGCTGAGGTGTTCATTCCTCCCATGCTGGAAAGACACTTGTCTGGGGACTTTCTGAAACATTTGCTTTAAAAATTCACAGGAAATGTGACAAAACATGAAAGAAGCAGGTTCTGCTAGTCTGTGTGTATGGGAGCAGCAGATTTCAAGGGATTCTATGATGATTCTATTTTGGCACGCGTCCTAAAGACCACATTTCCATTGAGAACCCAAAGGCAATGCTCCAGATTCTGTGCCCAGGGACTGCCCAGGGTATTGCTGAGCAGGGGTGCATGCCTTAACCTGCATTGACTGTCCTGCTGGGAACTGCCAGCAAACTAGTGTTTGCTGGCATACAAAATGAATGGAGAGGATGAAAGAAGTGGCAATTCTATCAAAGGCCGGTGCCCTTCTTAGTAATTAACTTTTTTTAATGAGGCAGCAGAGCAATCTCCTGTAGTCACACAAATGGGAAACCCCCTCTTTGCAAATGACTTTATATAAGCACTGTTTAGGCTCTCCCCACGTGCAGCCTCGAGGGACGAAGATTGCTCTTCAGACCTACCAGGCTAGAATCTGTTGGAGAAAAATGGCCCTGTGGTGCCTTCAGTCCTGCAAGGTGTAACCTAGAGTCCTTGGAGCTGAGAGGGACACAGAAATCTAAGACTGATTGAGATCTTGAGAAAAGGTCTCCCTTGGGTTATCTCCAAAGCCAGCTTCAACACCAGCCCACCACTGGTTGATCCGGGACCCCCTGGGAAGAGATATCCCCTGTACAACGCTTTTTCATTTTTCCTTTGGGTGTGGGCTACCTTCTGCTCTATCCAGGTGAGCTGCCACATACCTTGTTTGCCCTGGGGCAACACCACTCCTGGGATCCCACTGGGAAGAACTGCTGATGGGACACAGAACATTCGAACACAGCCTGAATCCGTGAGTGACTTGCAAGGAGACTTGGAGCTGGACAAGGGCGATCCAGCAACCCACCTTAGAAGTTGGGGGCATGGACAAGTGTAGGTGTGGTCATGTTAACCACCATGAAACACCCCACAACACAGAGGCTGATGATAGTTGGTCTATTGTAAATTTGTCATTTTTCATTTCTTTTTGTTGGAAAAATGAAAATATCTAAATTCTTCATAAGCTTCCCCCCCCCCCCCGAATATAAATTATTCTGAAAACTGTTTAAATCTCACTTACATGGCACTTTTTATACTGATAACGAATGTTCTTCTAAGCTCTTCTGCTTGTGTCCCTATGTAAATCTTAATGCAAATACATGAATTACGGTTTCTTAAATTAATACTTCCCTCTTGAAAGTTTTCAGTGACCTGATGGAGGAAACCAATAGCACACTGTTTTCTCTTATTTAGTATAGGAAAAGATCTTTTTCTTTTCATTGTGTTTGCAGTTTGTTTAGCCCTTGTACAATACAGTAACTGAGTAGAGCTAAAAACAAGAACGTCACATTTTCCACACTGGGGGACCAAAGGGTCATTTCCTTAGCTGTGCTGGAGCAGCTCAGCAGCCAGAGTATGGCAATGGAGCTGGGTGGATGGTGCAGACATGTAGGAGTAGGGAAGTTTTTGCATTGCCACATAATGCCAAAGCTTGACGGTTGAACTCTAACACAGCTCCCTGTGTGTCATCTGTTTGTTCTCTTGACATCTGACTTGTTTACAGCACAGATACTTCTCTCCCCCATACAGGGATCGAAACTCCCCAGAGTCTAGCACAAGATGCCAGCAGATAGGGTGGTTTACACATTTTGAACAAAGGGTAGGTAAAATTTTTACCTGGTGTGAAACTTTTTCAAGGGTTTGACTTAGCTAATATTTTAATGTGGATTAGATAGGTAGACAAGGGCTACTAAAGGTTAATGACACTGGAGAGCCTTTTTACTGTAGGTTATTTCCCTAAGTCATTTTTTTTTCTGAAGTCAGGTTTCTTGCAATTCAGAACTGAAAGTTGAAGCCATTTTATCAAAACAGAATGTGAACAGTTGTAGAAGGATTAATTTAGGAACATTTTGGACATCTTCCCAAGTCTGAGTTGCACTTACATTGAGGGAAAATCAGAGTTTGGCAAATCTGAAGGCAAGAAAGAATTTTTCATCATCAAATTAATCTCAGTGGTAGTAAATATCTCCTCTGGAGATAAAATTCCAAAGATAGAGGGGAAAATTGTTCAGTAAACATCCTGGTTCTGTATCTAACATCTTCCTTAAATATTAATGTAATGGAAAGTGTTTTTCATATGTGATACAAGTAAATAACATTACTTCTTCCTGAATGCAACTTACACCCACAAATCCTACAACAGTTGCTTGAAGAAGAAGGAAACCAACCAGTGTTATTCTATGTTAATTACTAGAAAACAAAGCTTCTTTAATAAACCTGATTCCTTGCTTTTCTGATGTCAATTACCAGCCTGTTTGATGAAAGCAATTATGTAGACTTTTGTGAGGTATTTGTTTTGGTATCATGTGATGTTTGGACAGAAAAAAATCTAGCAACTGTTGCTGGCAAAACTCGCATGCCCATTAAACTGAGAACTGACCCCTCTGGCACAATTACTAATAGGTTGGTGATAAGAAATCTTCAGCACATGACTTCTCTAGAGATCAGTGCCAGATTTGATCTCATTCTACATTTTCATCTCTGTCCAGGAAGAAAATATTAAGTCACTGCTGATAACCAAAAATAACAGGAAGACTGGGAAAACAGTAAAAACGGAGGAGGCAGAGGAGTTGAGTTAGACAGTGTAAAATAGATGGATTAGCAAACTACTCCCACTAAAACAAATGCACTTTAATACAGGAAAATACAAGGTGGGGTATTATATCCTGAAAACAACAAAGAGGTAAGGGGCACAGTGGGCAAATAGCTAAACATGAGTTTACAGTTCATTACAGGGGTGAAAGGGAATGATGCAATTCATGGGTGTATAAGCAAGCTAGGAGGTGATTCTTTCCCCTGTACTTCTCGTTGCTGAGATTTTTTTCCATGCTAGTAATTCTAAGTATTTTTGTCGGTACTTCCCAGGTCTCACTGAGATGATAATTTTATCTTTATTATGAATATTTTTCCACTGCAAAAAGGGTGTTTATCACTTGACTATGGCAATAATTCACTGCAGAAATAGATAAACGCCAGCTAGATGGACTTCTCATGTAACTTCCTTGTTCATGCCACAGTGGTTTATTCTCATTTCCACTGATAATGTTGAAAACCTCAGAATAAACAAGTGGGCCATCTGTTTCCCCCAGTTTGTAACATGAAACACTGTGTAAGCCGGATACGTATTCCCTGGTACATCTCAACTGTGTTATGACTCCAAGAAGCTAAACATACCAATCTGCAGCCACCTGCAAGTGGCATGCAGAGAACTGTGACCCAGTACTTTTCCTTGTCATTTGACAACATTTCAGATCTTTAGCTTTGTTAGAAAGAAATCAGTGATGGAGCCAGGTAGCTCTTTCATACAGTTCCATTGACTACAATGAAACCCCCTGTTTTCCTGAATGTGTTATTCATGCAAGTGGAGGATAGCTTGTCTTTGACAATACCAAGTATCTTGCCATTTACATTTATTCCAAACAGCCCTGCTCTGATATAACTGCATTTGCTTTGATTTTCTACACCAGGGACACATTTGGTCTGGACTGCAATTACTTGAGAATTGAAACACATTTATAGAAAACTGCTAAAATAACCAAGGAAATGGCAATGAAGCGGTCTTAGTATTTAGCTGTTGTTTAGTGCAGAGACATGCATCTGGTCCCACATGCACATTCACGTTTCATTTTGATTCTTTTATATCCCATGGAGTACCTGAAAAAAGAACAAGACACAGTGATTTAAGAAAAATGAAAGACAGTTCTCAAAAGGTGCGACTCAATTCATCCCAAAGTTATGTTGTGAGTGGGGACTAAGTGCATCCTCAGTGCAGACAGAAATATTAGGTATTGTTATTTACATATCGGACCTTTCACCTGAGGATGTCAGTGCACACTGTATTTGTCAATGAATGTAATCTCATACCTACTGAGGAGAGCTGGGTGAGTGTTATTTCTCCAATTTCATGCAGAACAAATATATGAGTGGAAGAAATGAGTGATTAATTACCCCAAGATATGCAAGGCATTTAAATGCCTAAGAAGTTTTCAGGAGGCACTAGTCGCCATAAGTGTTGAGTATCTCTGTGGTTTGCCCAGCATCAAAGTGATTAGTCAGGAGCCTGTGAAATAAAATGCAGTCTGTGTACTGCCATGATTTTCTAACTCTCTCTGAGACGAAACATCGCCTTAGAAATGATTTGTGAGATCAATCTCATCAAACAAGTCAGCTTTGCAGTGTTAACATCTACATCTGGACAAGTCCTCTGGATGCTCTTTGTAGTCAAGGGAGGGAAAGACAACGGAGACAAATTCCACCTCAGGTGTCTGCGCCGAAAAAGCAGAATACCAAAACGCAGCCTACACCGGCTGTGGTCATCCACTTGCCTTCGCCTCTTGTATTTGCTATCCTGAGATTCACCGGAAAAAATTACAAAACATATCCAGGGGATTTCCACACAGTCCTTGATGCTATCTTTAGAGTGCTCTAATGCACTTTCAGAATAAAGAACTTGTTTGTACTTTTTCTTGTGTCTACTTGCCTCTGCTTCACCCAGCTCAAAACAAGAAAGTTTATAGATTAAACACTTACTGGCTCCACATGCCTACAAAGTTATCAACCCCTGGTTTTGCTGACCTCTGTGATGTCCTGTGATTATTTTCCATTTATTATAAGCTTTGCTAGATTATCTACTGATGATATTTTCATCATCACAGTATTAAAATAGAGCTTTAGCCAATCTTTTATACATTAGCAAGTATTTTAAATAGCTTATTGCTTTTTGACTGGAGAAAAATGAGTCACAATCAATATAGAATCATGGAATCATAGAACAGTTAGGGCTGGAAAGGACCTTAACATCACCTAGTTCCAACTCCCTCTGCCATGGGCAGGAACACCTCACAATAGACCATGTCACCCAAAACTCCATCCAGCCTTGGCCTTGAACACTACCAGGAACAGAACATTTACCAGTTCTTTGGGCAACCCATTCCAGTGCCTTACTACCCTTACAGTAAAGAACTTCCTCCCTATATCTAACCTGAACTTCCCCTGGCAAGTCTTTCCCTGAGACTGAAAACATTTAGTTACACTCTGAAACATAACAGAAAGAGCCTGTTAATAAAAAGAGGTCAGGCACAAACGCAGCTCCAGCAGCTATACTACAAATGTTATTATTACAGGCTGACAATTCATTGTAGAGGAGTGAAAAAGAGAAAAAACCTACTCATAACTGCTGTGTTTGCTGCTGGACTTTGATGAGAACTTAGTTCGAAGTTATTTCCAAATAGGAAGCATTGTTAACTCAAAAGAGTAAATACTGTGGAATTTGGAAGGTCAGCCCTTTGCAGAGCATGGCTGGACTTCTGCATTTCTACAGATGCAGCCATCCGCAAGATGAAGAAGGCAAGTGCAAGGACGAGCATTAGGGACTGGAAATTTTCAGCAAGGCACGCTTGTGACTCTCACCTTCTCCAAAGCCTTGTGAAGCAGAGGAACATGCCTGCCCTGGGAAACAGCTCACCCATGGAAGCAAACCAAGGTGCACTCAGACTTGGCATGAAGGTTGCGGGAGCAGTGAGGCAGAAGCCTCTTTCCGGGGCAGAATGAAACCACAGGTACCTGGGGAGATGGTTAAAGCTGGAAATACTGTGCCATCTATGGCACAAGCAGATATGGAAAGTATAATGAAGCTCTGCACATTAAAGATCCTGATCCCAGCTGTTGGTGGGTGTCTCTTCTGGGAGAGGAGAGTGAGCCTGGATCAGAGAATGAACATGTGCCAATGAGGAAACTCAACATCATAGATGATGTTGTGGCTGCAGTCAACTTAAAATATGTGGGTACATGAAAAACCCAAATCCTCAGAAAAATTCTTACCACTCTGAGAAGGACTGAGTGCATAATGGAGCCCAGAGTGGAAATCTGACATAGCCCCAGTGTGGGGGAGATGAGCAAAGCTTAAAGGTTTGATATAACAGAAAACTGTCTGAACTGAAAGTCAGTTAATTAAATAATGAAACCCCAATGATATGAAATTGTTCCTTAATAGGTCTTCCCTGCTGCATGCCCAAAGGAAAAAGCGAGAGGAAGAAAATTCTGGTGATGAGTTTGTTAGATTTGACATTCACGTAGACTCAGGTTCGGCTGGGCCTGTGCTACATGTCTGGTCTGAGTAATGCATTTTGCTCTTTAATGGTGCACACTACTGATATGACTCAAATGCACAGGAGCACCGACAAGCACCGGATGCTTTCCTGCCTCCAAGCACCTGACCTGTCACCAGCCTTCAAAGAGAACAGCTCTGCCAGGGGTCATCATTCATTGCTCTATCACCACCACACAAGCTTCCTTTTCTTAAAAAAAATGTCTCTGGAAATGATGACTTCTTTCTTTTAGGCAAATGTAGGCTGGTCGAGACATGCACATGAGAATGAAAAACCCATACAACATCATCCTTGTCTGTTGGGCTCTGCCTTCGTAATACAGAAATGACAAATGTCATCTCTTCCCTCCACTAAAAATAATTTTTGTCCTCATTGCAGCTAATGAGTTACAGGATAAATAAGCTATAACCAATCATGCTGAAATATGTTTGGCTACTTTTCCTGCCTTTTAAGTTGTTGTGCATTAAGGACCACAGCAAAGGCTAAAACTCCTAATTACTGTTGAACTGTAACCAGCAACCAAGGCATGTGTCTATTTAAACACAGTGTCTTAACAACGAGGTCTGCCTATATAGGCATGTCTTTGTGACATGAGGATTGCAACAACAACAATTTAAGATGCAGCTTTTCATTCCAGAACATATAAAAGCAACTCAAAGACTATTTTTATATGACAGCTGGCCAAATCCCCATCCTAGTTATCCTACAGAATACCTGGAGTAAAGTTGCAGAAGCCTATTGAATCATTACAGGTTTACACGAGTATAAATGTTATTGGTGTTTGCAGTAAGATGTTTACTGGGCATCACTGCAGCATGCACTCTTCTGTTACCGGCATCAGGCAACAGGAAACAACATGAGTCCTCCAGCAAGTAATATTGGTAAGTGGGAATTCTGATCGGGTGATCTCATGCTATGCCATACTTCATTCTGTGAAGAAATTCTGCCCCATGGCACTGAGAGCAGTCAGTAAAAAAAGCATTGGTTTCAAAGCGCAATCCGCCATACACAGTTGCGCTCCTCATAGCAGATCCTTACTAGCTTAGTTTTACATTGTAAATGAGAAGGGGATTTTGACCCCTTCTTGTGAGATGCCACTGAACAGTGGCTTTTATACAAACCAGTACCAGCTGGGAACTGGACTAACAATGTGCGTTCATATGAGCTCATATGAATCCTTTGACATAAGCAATATAACCAGAGAGTAAAACCCAAGTTCCCCCCCCCCCCTCCCCCAGTAATTCACCAGGGGAAATCTGACTTCCTGCCTAACACCACCGACATGTACTGGAGCTTAACCAGAAAAAAAGGGGGGGGGGGAAGAGAAAAAAAACAAATCAATAATAAAAAGAATCATTGCTGTCAGAGACTGAGGGTGGTGGGAGGGGGGAGAGGTTACATACGTATACTATTCACTTTAGTGGGGCTGGAGGAGGGGGCAGTCTGGATAGCATGCCGTAGGCTGTCTTTCAATATTAGACACAGGGTTTTTTTAGAAAATTAACATTAGTACAAACAGAAGTCATCATAAAACTCCCAGGCAAAATTACCTGTTTGTATTTTAGGCTTCTGTTTGACAGACATTAAATACGTTGGGTGTTTTTTAGTACATGTACTGCTAGTGGCAGTCTCCTCCAAAACAAGGTTTTTTTGGTTAAGGAAAGAGGAGTTAATGAAGTAGCAGCTCAAACAATCCACTTCCAAGCATTTTATCTTTCTTTGTATGCAGCTAGGACAACCCTTCTGAACCAGGCAAGGGTTGATGCTATCAGTATTTATCACTGATGTGGGAGAAAGCGTCAGAACAGAAATGACAAGAGCAAGTTTATGTTAGCTGATTGAATCTGCTCCCATTAGTGACAGATTTGCTGTACTGTATGTTAAACATAGGCACCTGAGGAATGGAGCACTCTGACGTAAAAGCACCTGTACTTCTAACTCTGGATTTTAAGGGGCCTTGGCAGTTTAATATAAACTGAAATTGTACCCGTTCAGTGTCGTGGTTTTCTATTTCAGTGCTATAGTGTACATATTACGCTATAGTGTCCTACTCAAGTATGCACGATAAAATTATGCAGTCGCTGCTCCCCTGTGGCTCTCATCTGAACAAAACATGTATATATCACCATGCGAAGCCACTGATTTTGCACAGATTGAATGCACAAGCTAATGTCATGCACTGTGGCCTTATGGCCCAAAGGGCATGAAGTTAGGCTCAGCATGAGTTTTTGGAGATTTATATCTAAAACACTTATATCCAACATCTAGACCCTGCTGAGATCTTCACAGGCCCCCTTAAATACTGCCTGAAGTCCTTCAGCCCGTTATAGTAAAATCCCCAGGTACTGATGGTCTCTCTGGTGAGTCTGTGTCTCCATTTCCATGCTACGGAGATGCTCGGGGGCCCTTTTGGTGCCAAAGCCTCAGCAGGACCCTCAAACAAAGCATTGTTCTGGGCATCTGAACTACCAGGTCTGGCCCTACCAGATGTCCCTGTCCATCTCATCACCTCCTAAACACAGCTAGGGATGAGCCTGTTAAGATTCTTTTCCAGTAGGTGGACCACCTCTTTGACATAACAGCTTAGAAGCCCTTGCTGTGCCTGCTTGGATGAGCTTAGAGTCAAGTATCCCTTTCCCAAACAAAATTAACATATAAGCACAGCCTTTACTGCACTATGAGGAATTCCAGTGCAGTGCAAATGGTCAGTAAACCAATTGTTTCATATTAGTTTTGCCTTTCTGCTAAGAAAAGAGTCCCTGGCTATGAAAGGTTTGTGTCTTAGCAATGAGACTTCCAGAAGTGGTAGCAAAATGGGAGAGTCCAAATAGAAGTTCTATCTTTCAGAACAGGAAGGAAAACATATATGAACTTGAAGAAGTGTCTGGGCAAAGAGCAGAAAGCATCACAGGGTCAAAATCCCCTCAGGACACTAGGGAAATACCAGAGCAGTTAAATAAAAGAAGGCCCTACTAGCTTTAACATTCCCACACAAGTAAGTCATAAGAGAGGCTGGGCACTCATTTACATGGGAGCTTCAGAATGAGACAAGCCCCATGTGACTTCAGGGTTATGAGTAATGGGCCCAGAAAACAGCAGAGAAAAATCAGTGGGATCTGGGGCATTTCAGCTGAAATCCTTCCTCTTTCCAGAAGCTGCAGTTAACAGCAACTGGAGATTATCAGCTTCGTGACACTGAAGGTGCTATGATGGAGGCTCTGCCTTTTCAGCAAGCAGGGACTGATGGCTGCAGATGCTGGAAGCCATGAGTTGCTTCCACCTCCTGGTGCCTGGCTGCAGACATCCCTCCCCGTCTTTGCCCACTCTTTCAACACCAAGGTGTCTGCCTGGTGCAGAAGTTCGATGAATTGAGTGGGCATGTGAGTTGCATGAGCTGTAAAGAAAGGGGAAGTAGGGCATGGATAAATGAAGACTCAGATTTTGAAAAAGAGGAATATGCTGTAGGGATGAGGCTGGCAGATCCACCAGGCTCTGCTCGGGGGGGGGGGGGAGGCTGACTTGTAGGTTTTATGTTCCAAAAGGAGTGGTACTTGAGTCCAGAAGTTGGGCTAAATTGTAAGGAGAGCAGTGTGCATTAGGAAGGTGGACAGGCATCCAGGAACACAGGCTACACAGCTGAGTGAGTTACAAGGACCAGCGAACCTATGGCAAAGTTACTCAGGAACTTAACATCGACATGGTTTCACT
This sequence comes from Pezoporus wallicus, assembly GCF_028554395.1. NCBI lineage: Eukaryota > Metazoa > Chordata > Aves > Psittaciformes > Psittacidae > Pezoporus > Pezoporus wallicus. The sequence goes on from NW_026635157.1 coordinate 6,930,417, forward strand.
TGTGACAGCACTGAAGCATGTGATGAGGTGTGCTCCTGAGCAGTCGGAAGGGATTAGAGTTAACCGGGATAGAAAGCAGGTAACCTAGAGAGGTCAGCACTTAGGAAAGGGTCCTCTTTGCTAACTAGACAGGGACCATCTGCAGCTCTGGGTCATTTTTATCCTTCATGTTATGGGCAACATGTAAAAGTCGTGGTAGTGTACAGTATTGCTTATCTAGGCAGAGGTCTGAGACACCTGAGTGCCAGTACAGGCATTCTCATGCCATACTGGAAGAGTGTTACAGTACAGAAATCCTCTGGATGTAAGGCTAGAGCTTGGGATGAGAAGGAAACACCACTGGGATGAGAAGGAAGTACCGCTGTTAACTGCTTTTTCAAGTAGCAGCTGGCAACATGCTTTTCAGGAGCTACTGGGCAGTCCAGATGCCACAACCAAAAGGCAAGGGGCCTCCTCGTGAGGGGGGGTGGTAGAGCTGGCTGGTGCCTTTGGGGTCACACACAAGGCTGGGCAGAGTTGGGGATAACCTGCTGCGATCGCCACCTCCCAAGATGGCACTCAACTACCATCGGTTGTGAATCCCTGGTATAACTGATGGAAGAATGAAGAAAGCAAAGCCAAGTCGGTCTAGCTCAGCTTACCTTGAAGCTGGTCCTGCAACATACTTACTCTCCCACATCCATTCTTTTGGGGACTTGGAGATATTCTGTACCCACAGGAGCAACTCCCTGTGCACACCGACAGTACCAAGAGCTCTTCCTGAGAGAAATCTGACATAAGGTGAGAGTATGCAGAGATTCTCAGTAAGTTATCACCTCTTCCAAGTGCTTGGCTACATGATCTGAACGAGGTAGCACTTGGTAACACGCTGAATGGTGGTCCTGGACAGAAATGCTTTCTTCGGGGGGTGTCCCATGCTCAACTGTGCTCTCTCTTATCAGTATAAAACACCAAGTCAATCCTTCAATAATTTATTTCTTTATATCAGAGAATGTTTTTCAATTATACATTTAAGTTTGTAACTTTCAACACAAGGGTAAATACACATTAAAAAAAAACAAACTTGCTGTGCAAATTTCAAGTTGCATTGTTTCAAATAGTATAAATATTTTAATAAAACATGTTCACATTAAGTTTCACAAATACAATGAACTTTAACAGAAATAAGTCATGAGTTTGGTTTTTTTTTGTCTTTTCAAAAAAACTGTTTTTTGATAAGTAGAGAAAGTTTCTAAATTTGAGAAGCAACTTAGAAGAGGTGTCACCTCCAAAATCATAGCAGCAAAATAGATGCTGAAAACTTTAAAGGCATGAAAGGAGAATAGAGAAGCAGGCATCAGGCACAACAGTAACAGCAAGATCACAAAAGTACTGCAGAGATTGAACTCCAGGAGTAAAATCTCAAACCAAAAGCATTCTCCTATGGAGCTCCAAGCTGCTTGCGTAACAGAATCACATCAAGAATGACAGAATTGAGACAGAAATGGGTAAGAAGAGCAGCACACATATTCCCAACACTTAAAATGCAAGAGAAGAGTTCCTCTGGTTTCAGAACTGAAGCTGAAGGACTCTGGGGTTTTTTTGTCTGTTGGAGGCAATTCCTTCTGTAAGAGCAGGGAACAGCAGGATTCCGTTTTCCCATCACATGCATATGCTCATGAAAGTTGCTTCTGTAATCACCTGTTTTTTCAGATGTCTTGGGATATGGGAAAGGATCTAAATGCTGATTAGTTAAACATGTTAAAGGAGCAGACCAATGCTGGTCTTGTACCTGGCTGTGGTTTACCGAGGGCTCTGCAAACACAGCACTGCTCACCATTAACACCCTGAACACCTGTGGGAGCTCCCACCTAGAAGAGCTCTGTAAGAACACCAACATGCAACCCACAGCAAGTTTCTTTAGACATGAACTGCAAGTTGCATCAGCCTGTCCTGCAGGATCCCGCTCAGTAAAGACTTGCCTCTGACTGATGTATGCAAACACAAAGAGGTCCTGCACCTCTGACAGCAGCTGCAGCGCCTCACCCGGGAGCAGGGGAGGTATTAAGAAAGAAGCAGAACTGGGAAGTTCTCTGGATTCAAATGCTTCACACTTCCTCCTGGGAAGTCCAAGAATTAAATATGGCATTGTAGGAGCTTAGTCACAAAAGCTCTGTGCAGAAGGCAACCTGCTTTTCTCAGCAGTCCTTGTATGCAGTGTTTAGAGGAAGTAGACATTTATTCCCATCTTGGGAATAAACATGAACATGAGCACACAATTTATATTCCTCCCCTCCCTCCCCCTCCCAGGGCTGTTCAGTGTTCTGGACATAGCACCATTTCAGTAAAGGAAGTAGCTGGTACTGCTTTCCTGTTCTTTACCAAGTCCTCCCCTCCACTAGCCATAGATCTGCTTGAACTGGTAGCACTCATTGCAGTAGCCGTTGCACTTGGCATTGCCATAGTGATCACAGGCAGGGGCTCGGCAGCGCTGCTTTGGGGGCTCCTCTGCAGATGGGTTCCTGGCACTCCCTGATGGTGGAAGCAGACCGAGGCGCTGGCACTCCTGGCACAAGTCATTGTTCCTGCAGTCCAGGTTGTTTCGACATGAAGCCACAGCACACTGTCTCTTCTGCTTACTCAATGCTGTTCGCTGCAGATCTCTGCGCTGCTCTGTTCTCTTGCAAAACATTAAAACACACTGTCAGTTGCTGTGCCTGCAGCACAAGTGGCTTTTCATTCATTTGCAACTCTGGTCATGGTTTGTATAGGTAATCACTGAGGTTACATGCAGACACATGCTGCTTCTGAAAAGTGCAATACCAAAAGCCAAGTTCGGCTTTACCAAAGAAAATCACAGATTCTGTCATTTCTTAGAAAAAAAATCAATAATTGTTTTTATCTTTGGTAACTCTCAATTCTAAAAGGGCCAAACCAAACCAAATTTATAAAACACAAAAAAATGTGGAACAAAGTCTGTAATGGGCTCAATAAAAAAGGCAACATGAAGCGGACTAAAGCCCTCGATGCAGTTGCATAGATCTAGAGTAGTAATTAAAATCTCTCCCCAGCCAGCAAACAAATCACCTGTTGGCCCAATTGCTTCCACTAAAATTGCTGGCAAACTCCCAGCTAAGGTAAAACTGAGCACGGTCATGATAACCCTAAACTGAGGGCAGCTTTTAGGAGTGCTGCTCAGTTGCAGCACACAAAAATCATGCCTTGTCTCTCCATGATACTTAGGATGCAGTCAGTAGAGGATTTTCTAGTACGCACCCCGAGTTGTTCGCACAAGAGAAAAACATGCAGTGGTAAGCAACGGGAAGATGGTGAGAAGTTCACACTTACTTCTGGCTGTCTCACCAGCTGTTCTTCTGTTCTCCTTGCTTCCTGAAATCGCTGGTTCTGGGCTTTAATGAAGCAGTTCTGGCAGTACCCCTCCAGCATCGTGCTGCCCAGGGTGTCACAGTTACGCCACTGGCAGGACACAGTGTTACGGAAGGTGGCAGCAGAGGTCCCTGACTGACCCACTGGTGAGGACTTCCTCTGAGGTCTCCTCTGGTGGCATAGCAAAGCGCTGTCTGTAATACAAAGGACAGGAGGAGTTTGAATGAGCCTCATAGATGTGATGAGCCAAAGCAACTATGAAAAGTTACCCAATTTAAAAATAAAAATAACCCAAAACGTGACAATACTGAGCCCCTCAGTTAATGAACTTTCCTACATGTTACATAAATAAGGGAGCTAATACAGCCAGATTTTCACATCAGAACCTGTTGAAACAACTGATTTGGGAAAAACTTGCCCTCAGTGGGAAAAATAGACCCCACTGAAGTCAAGAGGGATTTCACCTTTGGCTTCAGCATGTCATCTGTGACCTAGCCTGACATTCCCCTGCCTCCTCCATTTCAGGAGTAATGTACAGTAGCACAGACCTTAATGGGAAAAAGTGCCTTATGCTTTTTGGGTCTCATGAAGCAATCTTATATATTCCACAATCTGAAGGAAAAGAAATCTCATTGTGAACAACACTGGAAAATAAGCTATTGCAAGCTGGCATAGAGGCTCCGTAATTTGAAAGCGCAGCATTGTGAAAGATGTTCCTACACACGGCAGGGGAGTTGGACTACGTGGTCTTTAAAGGTCTCTTCCGACCCAAACCATCTTATATTTCTGTGTTTCTTTTGGCACATTTGTCTGCAATGAGACGTAAGAGAGAAGCAATTATTCTCTCTTACATGTGCCTTTCACCTTCTATACCAAAAGGCTCTTTGCCTGTGTAACAGGGCAGTAGCTCCATCCCTGGCAGTGTTCAAAGCCAGGTTGGATGAAGCCTTGGGTGACATGGTTTAGTGTGAGGTGTCCCATGGCCACTGGCACTAGATGATCTTAAGGTCCTTTCCAACCCTAACTATTCTATGATTCTATGAAAGACAAAGATTTCATGCTGTGATTTATTCCCAGGGTATTGCTGTTTTGAAGGCCTGCCTTTAAACACACACGTGCAAGCATACATATGATATCACCAAGGAAGATTTCAAGGTACATTGTAACAATGCACTTCTAAATTACTTCAAAATACAAGAACATTATTTACAGTCAACTTTTACTTGATCTGCTTAGCAAGGTGACTTCAGTAGTGATGCCAGGGTGTTGTATCTGTTACATCTAGAACAGATACAGATCTTCAAATTCATCCCAAGCTTTTTAAAAGACTTGCTAACATAACTGGTTTTCAGTAACATCAATACAATAGCATTTTCCTCATTGACCCTTATAATTTGTCTAGCTGTGAAGAAAATTCATACCAAATCATGACTGCAGTGGATGGTGGGGAGGGATCAAACCCCACCTCTGTCCTTGAGCTAGTTTTGCTTCCATGAAAGCTGACAGGAAGTTTTACAAGACATTTCACAATTTCCCACACTGTTACTGTGTGCCCTCTTATGAGATATTATCAGCCAAAAAAGCACCTTCTCACACTGCTGCTTCTGCTCCACACCATTCCCATCACCCCCCACCCTTTCAGCACCCAGTGCATGCACAGCGTCATAGCTCAAGGAGGCCAATCTACAGCTGAAGTGTGTCAGAGCTCACCCCATCTCCACTTACCATGGTTTTCCCTGTACTCAAAGAAACACAGCGTGCAAAAGCCCTCATTCTGCGATGTCCCAAAGAACTTGCAGCCAGGTTTCCTGCAGAGGTTGCCCCTCCTCTTCTCCTCCGGCAGCAGCACTGGTGGCAGTGGCTCCTCGTCAGGGCTGTTGGGAACCTGATGGCAGGGGTGCTGGAGGAGGCTCTGCAAGATCTGGGATGGGTCAGATGTGGATCTCTGGTGGCACGCGGGCAGTAAAGCAGGGCTGCCATTTGAGGAGCGCTCTGTAGAGCTCTTGAAGCAAGTGCTGCATGTGCCATTGAAAGTCCTTTTGACCTTCTGACGGCACACCTTGCACATGGCATAGTCTAAATGTTTCCGGTCATCCAAGTTGTTGGAAGGACCAAGCTGCCTGGAGTTGTAGCAGCGTTCACAAAGCCCGTTGTGTTGCACATTCAATGTAAAGGGGCAGTCTGGTGTCCTGCATTTCATGGCTGTGGTCTCGCTGTATAGGAAAAGGCTTGGAGCCATTGGAGGTGCGGAGCGAGGCCCTGTTACAGGCCCCTCAGATGTCCATCCCCCAGGTTCAATAACATCGCCATGGGAGGAGCCTGCCCCAGCTGCCATCAGTTTCTCAGGTGCTGTTGAGGAGGTCTGCTTTCTTCCTTTGTTTCCTTGTGACCTCCGCTCAAAGCACTCATGACAGTAGGGCTGGGTGTTCACAGACATGTAGAAAGGGCAATTTGGTGTTTCACATTTCACCTGTAAGAGGGAGAGCTGGGAAAGAGACAGTTCCTGTCTATTCCTGGAGCAGTTCTCTCTTCTTGCAGGTTCAGCGTTCTCCTGCCACTTCTTGTACTCATGCTGCACCAGTTGAAAGTAATCTTCCACAAGGTTTATTTCTTTGGGTAGGTTGCCTTCATCTAACCTGACAGCCAGAAAAGGAAGATTGCATCAGTGGTTGAAAAGGGCAGATGGTGGGGGTGGAGGCAAATGCAAGCAATGTGAGGAGGAAATGTAGATTTAATGCACATCCATATTACTCAGCTAGAAGATCCAGGATGTTAAAACTGTTGCTGTAAATGGAAATAATTTTAAAGGCAGGTGTTCAGTGATGTCAAATGGGGACTTTCACATCTAATAAAGTGGTCTGACATGATGCTAAACGGAAGTATTCTTAAAAGGATTTTCTAGGTGAGGGTTTTCTATCTGAGAGCTGTTTGCACAAAGAATATGGATAATCTCTCAAAACTGAAAAGTCTCCCAAATCCTGAATACCTCTGAAGACCCGTGCTCAGCTGAGCAGGGGTTACAATAGAAGATCCTTGTCTTCACCAGCAGCATGAGCCTCTCCTACAGTGGGTTCAGTGTTTTGCGATACAGCTTATCATGAAATCTGCTCCCGGTTTTGCGCTGTTTGGTCTGTATCCACCAGTGCAATTCTGCACACAAATTACAGGGCCTCAGTGTGGTGTGTGTAACACTAGCATCCGTATCATCCCTACTCTGCCCCCAACAGCAGGGGAAAATCCCACACCGGAGCCTCACCATGCCACAGCTGGTAGGATTGAGGCGTGTTCTGGAACATTACCAGTAATGGTAATATCTGTGCAGTGGGCCTAGGTAAGCTCCATTTCTACTCTTCATGTATGCGTATAACCTTTGAATAGAAGGACTTCAAATTTCAAGGCTTCTAAACCAAAACCACCCAACAGCATAAAGATACCTTCCTGTGTTGTAATAGAAGCAAAGACAGAGGATACAGGGAGTCACTTCCCCCCTACTCTGGGAAAGGGGCTATACGGACACTGCTATCAGCATCCCATAAATGCAAGAAGACGATGGGTGCCACCAGCTGCCCCTTGCACGTTTCTGATGCTTAACCATCAGGGGAATGAGCACAGATGCCGGTTCCTCCACCAGCCACAACATCCTGCCTACAACACTGCAACCGCCCAGGGCATCAAGGCATCTGTGCTAAGAACATACCACTAAGTACTTTCCCTAGGGCAGCCAAAATTACACCAACTGCCTTTTATGCAATGTGCCCTTACAGAAGGCGCAAGAGTCGAGTTTAACTAGTTCCTGGATGTAACTACTTTTCAGCCACCCTTCTGTGTAATTTAAAGTCAGTGGAAGTAATGTATTGGGTTTACTCTTCCAAAACACTAGTTTCAGTCTGCTAAGTCTGAAGACAGTCTTGCCTTTAAATCTGAAACTGGTCTGCGCTCATACAACTACAAAGCATGTCAACAGGAATGTAAATATTTAATATTTCAGAGGGTAAACACAGGCACTACTGTGGAAGGAAGGAAAGGCTGAAGGAACACACTGGACTGTCCAGCTTCTCCCATCTCTGTAAACAAGATGGCTTGGAGGAAACAGGAATGACACTCACTTTGCAGCATTAATTAGATGAGTTGTTCCATGATCCCAGCCTTGCACTGGAATTTCTATCACCATCAAATAGTCTTTCAGCAGCTGCTCTTTCACCCTCTCTTCTGTGTCTGTCAGAAAGTGCACACGCAAATCCTCAAATCTGCCTTTTTCACTGGTGACCAGAGGGACGGCCCGGATTTCTGTGGGGAAACAAGATGAATTAGCGATATATATATATATATATTTTACCAGGCAGGAGTAACCACAAGTTGCAAAACATGGAGATGTCACCACTGCTGGTGAATTTTGAAGACAGAGGAGAATGGCTGGCCAGACCAACCAGTTTCTAAACAGTGCCACTGGGGGAGGACACAGACACATCTGGACCACAAACTTAGCCCTATCCCATGGAGTTTTTATGTTTCTCCCCCTAGCAATTTTCTTCTCAGTGTGGGCAGCATTGCAGATCTTAGTTTGTTATGCCTTTCCACAGGAAGATGCCTAACCTGAACCTGTAGAACAGGTATCCATTCAGAAGTGCATTAAAAATGACAAAGCATATATTTCATGATCCCTGCCAGACAGCAGTACACTGCTGTTAGGCTGTGTCCTTCAAAGCTTCTTCTCTTATGACAAGGTGTGGAAAGGAGACCAGAATACAAGGAAGCAGAGGCCACCCTTTGACTGATTCCAGCCTGCAAGCAGGTGAGTTGCACTCTACTTTCAGATCGCATTTTGAGGGCAACCTTTAGTTCTCATTTAGTTTCAGGTTTACAGATGAAGCTGGTTTTGGTCACACATCGAGAACATATTCCAAAGGAATCTTTTACATTTATTTTAACTTTAAGAATGCAAATCTAAACCAGATTATACTTTAAATGCTTTACCACCATGGTGATACTGAAGAAGCCACATAAATACCAAAGAAGGTACTTGAAGAATACCTGGTCCGCTGTCCTTCAGAGTCACTAGTGGTGTAAAATGCATGTTGTCATAGCCAAGCACAATTGGGTACCTGTAGCATTCTTCTGCTGGCCAAAGGAGAGGCAAGTAAATACCCCCAACATTCAGAGGAGCAAAACTGGAGCCCGACTCTAAACTTCTTACCACTTTATCTGCATAAGGGAGAAAAAGAAAACACAAATAAACACAAATAAGTATGCGCTACAGGCAAGAAAAAACATACTCTGGCTGGTTTAGAACAATTGCTAAAAACACCCTGTTCTGAAATGCATCTGCCAGAAAGCAGCCTTTACCAAAGTAAGATTACCAACACAGCACAGAATAACACAGTGAGATGACTGGCTGGGCAACTCACCTGCAAGGACAATAACTGGCCTTCTGAGGATGTTAGCAAGGATGAAGATGTGGATTTCTTCCAGTGCATTATATGGAAGCCTGTTTCGAGCCCCAGATGTTTCTGGGGAGGTCATTTCAATGAGGTATTCCCACTCCTCCTCCCAGTTCTGGGGAAAGAAACATCCCTTAGTAACAGTTCAAAGACATGGAGGTCAGGAACCAGCTGCAGCTCAGCAGGACTCAAAATAATCACATTTTCCCATTTACTCCACAGGAAAACTATTTGCACTCTCCACTAATAGCGGAATCCATGAAGCCAAAAAGCGAACTAAATCAATAAGGCAATGCTGACAAGTATCAGAAAACAGCAGCATTCCCTCAGGCCACCTTACCCGGGTGTCATAGTGGAGTCCTGTTTCTACAAACTCCTGGGATTTAATAGCCTCCCGCTGCCAGCGGAGCTTGAAGTTCCGTGTGTCAATCTCCTTCAGTGCACTAAACAATGTTTTTCTTAAGACAAGGTCAATATCTTCAATACCCCACATGTACTGTGATGCAGCATGCATGAGGCAATTGCCATCACCTGCAAAAAAAAGAAAGAGTACATTATTTTTAAATGGTTGCTCAAGTAAAACCCCACAAGGACTCAGGACATGGAATTATGCGGCACAAATGCATATTCCCTATGTACTTCTCCCTAAGCCTCAGACAGAAGGGTTTTAATAAGGAGACCACAGCTATGAGCTCTTTGCTCAGAAAGGAAGAAAGTCTCCTCTCTACTGGTTTTGTCCCTTTGTCATTCAATAATGCCCCTTATTAACTTTGACTGGTACCACGAACTAAACTTTGGGGTCAACTGCAAATGTCAAACATAGTTGAAATAGGTTTTGAATGCAACAAAATCATCTTAAAACTACAAAAAGAACACGTAACTTTCCCTCATCAGTGTTGACACAAATACACACATGATGGCACGTGGTAGAGATAATAGAAACCACTAAGAAAATACTATAGTAGCACTAAGCCTCATGTCCCCTGGCAAGCACTGCACTGAAAGGATTGGCACTTGGCCCTGCTTGATAGAGGATTTGCAATAAAAAGAACAACATAGAAAAGAGTAAGTGATTTATGTAAAGCAACCATAGGAACACCTTTTGCCTTCCTCTCAGAACTGGTAGTATGCTGGGCTGTTAAATATTTCATTTAGAGGGTTTTTCTTTAAAACACAGAATTAAATGAAAAATAATGATTTGATTTTCATTTAGACACCCTCCTTGCACTAAAAAAGTCCTCTTTACAGGTAGGAAGGAAAGTGATGTTCTGCGATTTCGGAGGGGGTGAAACTGAGACTCAGAGGAGTCAACTAACTTAATTAAAAGGTGTGACAAAATATGCCTATGGCTGGGTTTCAAGTTCTATCTCTAGCAATCTTCTTCAAAAGGGGATGCCTGCCCTGAAAGGCAGCCATCACGAATCATTATTATCATATCCTTAGATAGAAAACTAGGTCTGGTGTTTACTACAGTGGTAAACAGACTGACCCAGTGCTAAAAAGCCACAGCAATTTCCTTGGAATAGGGGACATGACCGTGGTAAAGCTACTATTTTTTTTTTCATTTGGAAAAAGCTCAACACTTCATGAATTGTTACAGACTCAGTGCACATCAGGTTCCTGCAACTGGTTTCTGAATACTGTCCTGCTAAGTTTACTTCAAGTCCATGGGCTGCTTACTGGAGCTCAAAAATCAGGGAACAACATGTAAGACAGAAATCTGACTGGGTTTCCTTCTGACAGAGAAAGCTGACATACTAATCCCATTAAAATTTTCCCTTTGCAAAATCTAGAGTAAAGATAAGATTAAGTATTTGCTCCCTCTCCGAGAGCTCACTTTCAATTCTATATTGAGATGTGCTGCCCAAAATTCCTTACACAGCACTTGGAATTCCCCTGCCCTGTTTGACTACCAATTGAGTAACAGTTGTACTTTTTGTTCTGCGGTGTGCCGGGCTGAGCAGCGGAGCCTCCCTCGGACTTTCCCAGGGGGTGTGGCAGGGTGAGCTGGAATGAATGCCAATTCATTATACAAGCGAAATCTCTGCAGCCAAGAGAGGCTAGAATTTTTAAATTAAAAAGAAAAAGCAGCCAACAGCCAACAAGAAAGAGTTTCAATTTCTGTATTCCTACTGCTTTCCTTCTATCCTCTATCACAGGTCTGCAAAGAAACGCATGGGGATTCAAAAGGGTGGGTTTTTTAGTAAAAAATCACAACCACTCCACAAACTCATACACATATCAGGTAAAATATACACTGAAAGATCCTATAGGAGATACTTTCTCTGTTTTCAACAATTACAACTTTCATCCAAAAAAAAACCCAGAATTTTCTGAAGGAAGCCCACCGCTGACTGAAAGAACTAATACATTCCTCCCACATCTATAGGTTAAGCAGCTAAATCCTTTAATAAAATACTCTTCATGCCAAATGAAACCCCAACATACAACCCCATGTATTTTCTGGAATAATACATGGCTTCTCCAGGCTTCTGTTCCTTCTTTCAGGGATCCTCTCCCTCAGTCTGATCTACCTCCTCTCCTGTGCTAAGGTCTCTCACTACAACTACTTTGCATAAACCGCAGATTCACAAAGCCACTCCTGCTACTCATGCCCTTGACGACCCTAAAGCACCGAGCTGAAGCTGGTTGAGCAGCCAAGTGCACAGGGTACAGGGGAGCCACAAACAAGGTCCTTGCTTTGCCTTCCCTCAACTTGCCCTAATATTTCAGCATCTTGTATATTGGTATGCTGGCTCATGGATGAGATACAAGTCCACGCTGTTCCCATGTGTAACACTGGTTGACAGTCATGAGACAAGGCAAGAAGTCACAGTTATTAAGTATAAGGTTGTCAGCAACAAGGGCCCGTCCAGGCAGTGTTAACCCCGGCAGGGCTCATATTGACAGGAGATGGAGGGATTCTAAAACTGCTGCTATTCACCCACACATTGTCCATTTTCCTAGTAAATCTGTTAGAGTGCATCTCCTGGGGCGAAGTTTGGAAGATGCAATGCTTCGAGCAATGTCACCTTCCCAGAACCTGTAGAGTGCTTCCTATCCCAGCTGCCACTCCAGCCCTTCTGGAAGTCCAAGATCACATGATCTCCATGCACAGCCTAATTACAATTATGAGAATTTTATGCCAGTGCAGAGGCAGCCCACAGAAGCTCACCATAAGGACAATGCCTCTATCACGGTTACAGAGACACACATTGGGATCAGGCTGTTCTAGGTCAGGGCAGTAACATTAGCACAGCAGTTCTATTCTTATGGCTTTTGCACATGGCTTATGGCTGTGTACAATCAGACTGAGAAACATGGTAGAACTTGGGATGGGAAGAATGTGGACTAGAAGATAAGGGCAATGAGTATATAAGCAGATAAGAAAAGCAGCATCCACAGAACATAACAGAAGGACTTCAACAAGGCTGCAGGTCTACCACACCCAGTGTTCCTATAGCCACTGTGATCTGCTCTTTGAGCAAAGAGTATGTATTTTCCATGTTCCTGGAGTCCTCACTGTCCCAGTCTACCTTCCCAGTTTGGGACAATCTGTGCTGTAGGGAATCCTGAGTCCAAGTTTTCAGGTACGTGACCATCAGTCATAGCTATTACTGAATCTTTTCTCCACTGAATGTGAAATGCCCAGCAAACCTTACAGTCATGTGCAAAAGTTTCCTGCTCAAGACTGTGGACACACGTGACCCATTCAGGCAGTCTTTGAGCTGCTGTAGTACCTTTTAATTTACAACATTTGATGCAATACACACAATTTAACCCAAAATCCAAATCCTCAAACCAGCACTTACCCTTGAAAGAAAAGGGCACTGCAACTTGGTGTTGCACAAAAATGGCTATAAATCAAATACACAGTAGTTACTGGTGAGTGCTGAGGGAATGCAAGAGCTGGCAAACCCTGCCAGGTAGCTGAGGATGAGGGAGGCAGCCGGGTGCAGGGTGCTGACTCCAGGGCCAGTGAGGACAGGCTCCCAGAGGCTCCATGTCCAGGACACTCCTGCCTGCACCACCATTAAAGTTGGATCAGCAAGTGAACCCTGCCTGACAGCTACGAAGGCAGGGCTTATGGCAGGACATTAATTCTGCTATATACACACGTAGGAATGCATCCCTGCCACTCAAAGCTGAAGGCTCCTCTTGCCTGGCATTAAAGGCTGCTCAGCGCTTCTAATGAGGCAGCCGACACACCACAGAGTCAGATTCAAGTTTCCTGCCTGGTATTTTATTCTGACATGCCACAGGTTACTGATATTAAGAAAACATCTGTGAGATTTTCAGGCTATTCATAACCCTGTGGTATCGGCAGGGGTCTGCTACAGCCTCAGGACACTATGTCATGCGGAAAGAATTTTAGTTTACAGAACTAACATTAAAAGGCATCACTTCTTTAAAGCTGTGCGCTTCTGATTCAGTAACATGAACTCAGATGCTATTAATAAAAGTGCTACATTCATATCAGCCATTTCAATGCAAGTGAAAAGATGCGCTCACAACTTACCATTAGTCTTCAAAGGGACAAGTCTCCGAACTTCCATGCACCAGTTGAGCTTCCTCTGGCGCTCCAGCGAAGTCTGGGTGGCCTGATCAGTCAGGGCCTTCTGAAGCGTTTCCCGAAATTGAGGACAAAACTGGCACATTCTGAACATTTCTATGGTGTATCTGTGCATAGTCCTGAAGTGGTGAATTATTCCACTGGGGGGTTTGACCAGATCTTCAGGTGTCCTCTCTCTAATCTTCATGGCTTTCAGCATATTGCTCTGATACAAAGCTTGGGGAAGGATGTGTTGGCCAGCCATGTTTCTAGAAGACATCTGAAATGAAAAAGCATCCTTTTATTGACATGTTAGTGTCCCTGCGTGACAGCGCTGTCACTTCTGCAGAGACTGAGAAGGCAGTTTCAGGGGCTGGATTCTGACTGCAGTTTTGCCTAAAACAAGCACAGAGTGGATGAAGTCCACTGAGCCTCATACAGATGGTGCTTTTTAAAGCTGATACCCATTAGCCTTTCTGCACTTCTTGGGTATAGATACTGACTTTCCATCATTTTCTGCTATCATTTACTGAGATATTAAAGACAATTTATCCATAACTAAGGAAACTGCATCGTTAAAAAAAAAAAGGCATTTAAATAAAAGTAAGGATAAAAGAAGGCAAGATCAAGGGAAGGGAAAATTATCCTGGAAACTTGACTAACTGATAATAGCACAGTGTAATCCCATATGAACTTGCTGAACTTCCAGCATGTTTCAAGCTCTCATTTCGATGACATGCCAAAAAAACAGCAGATAATGACCATTTCACATTTCCACACCCCATACACTCTGAGAAGGGATGCTTGGTTCAGTGCAAAATGAGCCCCAAGAATTGCATGCCATGCTAGCATCTGCCCCATACTTACGGTGGCTGAAGATAGCAAATTTGTTGCAGAGCAAGTACTCAAGGACAGGCTTATGTTACTCTTCTTGAGCCTTCTTGTATTTTGTGAGCATTAGGGCTACTGCCCAGAGATGCTCGTGCTGTGTGGGGGGGTGCAGGCTGCAGTGCTGCTATTACTCAGAGGTAAGTCAACACAGCTAAAAAAGCATTTCCATTTGGCTCAAAAACCCCAATATTTTTCCACAGTGGGACACGTAATGTTTGCTGCCCTGCATCCCTTTCTTCAGTATCTCTGGCCTCATGGGCTATAGCAGGAAGAACAAAAACCCCCATAACCTCAAACTATCTACATTTCTGAAGAACTTATGCATGGCACACTAACTCTGTGGCTAGCTAGAGCCAAAAGTAGGGACCACATTCCTCAAAACCCCTGTGCACTACAGTAACACTACCAACAACCTATTTTTACATGGAGAGGTTCCCAATGCTGTCTTTCTGTTTAAAAAGAAAACAAAATTTCTATTAAGGCAAATAAAGGTAGTCATGCCTAACGTGTTTAGAACACAGCTGGCTACATGAGGAGAACACACCATTGTGATTATGAATCTACGGACAAATATCAAGGCATAAATATCTATCAAGAGCTGAATATACACCTTTCCAAGTACAGGTAGACAAGAAGCAACTGAAAACCGGTTTATGAAGCTATGAGGAAACTTTCTCATGGAGATGCGAGTCTGGAGGGCCAGGAAGAGGAGGAAGGTCTACAGCCTGATGGACTGACCAGGAGGACACTCCCAGGTCTGCAGAGGCAGAAGACCCCTCTTGCACAAAATAACTTAGAGCACCCTTCCCACGGGGAACCAGCTGCTCTCTCCTCTTCACCAAGACACTTCCATTGGTAATCTCCACCTCCAACCACATAACCAGAGCACTGGAAAGGACCCTGCCAGAGTATGACAGGGGCCTTAAACACCTGCTGCCAAAAGCTGCCTTCTATAACCTCTCAAAGTACCAGGTGATAGAGAGGTTCAGTGGATGTCCCATCAAGCCCTAAAAAGAAGCAGGTGAAATACAAGATGCTGCAAAGTCCTCTCCGCTCAAAGCAATTGCAATTCACACAGCACTTCCTCTGCTCTTGTAAGAGCACTAGGGACAGGGCTCAGAGCTGACATTTCTTGCAATACATGGAAAATGGTTTCTTTAGCTAACAAACATGGCATATTATTATCATTCCTCCACCAATATACAGCCATATAATGGAAATAACACATTTTCTCATGAACTCTCCCTACCAATATGGTTTTACACGTGCTATTTTGTAATCCCGTATTTAAATGTATGGATGATTTAAAAAATTAAACATAAACAAGCCTTTATTAATCTTTGTTTAATAACCATAGCTGTACTTTGCTCTGAGATGTCTGAATTCTTACTGATGTACGTAGAGTCCTTGAGTCAATGGGATTTTCTTACATGAATAAAGACTAATCACATGATTAAGCACTACCAGCACGGACCCTTGAAATGGTTATTTCCAGCTTTATGTAACGAAAAGTACTGAGTTTAGAGAAGCGTTTGCTGAAACTCTGTTATTCAATATTATATTCTGCAGGCATATTTTCCCTTCCACACATGGAAATCACTGTCTGTGCTATTTATAGTCATTAGATGTCAATGAAGGCAACAGCTGAACAACTCTTATTTTTCAAAAACAATGTGATGAAACAAGCAGAACTTACCAGCTACCTAAGGTAGGGCTTTAAAGGTCAGAAAACACATCTACAATTAGATTAGCTTATACTGCACCGTGCTTTAGTATACCCTATACTGTTTTAACCTTTTGACACGTACTACGAGTTCCCAGAACGGCTGTAAACAATGATTCAACAGCGATCTGAGGCGGCATCCTTCCTGAACATGTAGTACCGGGGATGCTCGGGAAAGCTGCACGCTGTCCGGAGATGTTCCGTGGTTTCATAGAGTTACACCGATTCCGTGCCCTCCGAAAAGCAGCAGTAACAAACCCACGGAGTTCCAGGGCTGAAGAAACACACCCGCGGCGCCCGCCCAAGCCAGCAGGAGGCGCCGCACGCCCGCAGGCGGCCAACGCGACCCCTGCGGACCCGCCTGGTCCCCTCGCAGTCGAGTGGCACGCCGGAGGGGAAGCCGCCCCGCCGCCTTCCTTCCCTCCCTCCCTTCCGCCTTTCTTATGCTCAAGCGGTGCTCACCTGTCCGCCGGCGGGCTCCTCCTCCGGTCGGTAACTCCTGCTTCAGCAACGGGGCTGGGGCGGTGGGGAGAAGTTGTATTCGGCAGCCATCAAGCCCCGAACCGAGCCAGGGCTCAGCTTCCCTCCGCCGCACTCTCCGCGCCGGAGCTGTTGCTGTTGTTGCTGTTGCCGCCGCGGAATGAGGGGCTGAGCTGAGCCTCTTGGGGCTTTTTTTTTTCCCCTTTCTGTTTCAGCGCCCTGGCGAGGAAGAAAGGAGAAAACACACAACAACAAAAAGCCCCACCGGGGATTTCCACCGGCAGCGCCGGGGACTTTCCGACATGTGACAAGCGCCGCCGGCACGCACGCCGGCCGCCGCTAGGGGGCTCCGCCGCATGCCAGGCCCGGCCCGGCCCCGCACAGCACAGCTGCGGGTAGGCCGCTTTGGCTTACCGCCGGGTCTTTCGGAACCATTTGTCATTTGGTCCTTCCTTATTCCGCACCCCACCATAGGGGTGTGTACGGGGGACGGGACGACTCGCTACGGTGCTCGGTGGGGGTGTGAAGCAGCCCGTGGCTCTAGTAGCTGGGGCCGGAGCAGCGTCCCGGTGTGGGGTATCGTCCTGTCGCCAGCGTGGCGGTGGAGAAGGTCCCTTGGGCTGCGGGGAGTTCTGCTGGGGAAGCGGCAGCTGCAGCTTGTCGTGCCGTGTCCAGAGCGGGGGACAGGTCTCTTGCACCCCGGTGTACTCGCATCCTCTCTGCGGCAGCAGCGAAGGAGGCGCTGATTTCCAGGAGCCGTTACCTCGTCCTCGTCCACACGGGCAAGCGTTGCACAGGGCCCGCTGGCCTCTGTGCCCATGCGGAGACCGGTGTCAGAGTGTAGGTGCTGGGTGTAGGTGCGCACACCCCTGCAGGTATCATCCCAACAGGATGGAAAGGGAGCCCTGCCTATTAGAAGACATTGTTTTTCCTGTTTTCGAACCCAAGCAAGTTGTAGTTTTCCCCATTTAGTTTGTATTTGCTTCACAGGTTTAATTTGTATTGTAAGTAACCACAAGTGGCTTCATTTCTCTAATTAGAGGTTAGACCGATACATAATCCTCTGACTCCATATGCTGGCATTTTAAGGCAGAAGATATGCCTTAATCCAGCCCTGCTCAAAGTAAGGTTGTTGCAGGCAAGGGGTAGAACTTCCGCCTGAAGTTACCAAATCAGGAAGATCTTAGTGCATAGGTGTGTTTGTAAACTCTTGGACATGCCTAGCAGTTTGTAGGAATCATGACATTTAATTATTGTAATCGATTAATTCACACTTTTAAACAACATTCTAAAATCTGTGCAGTGGAAAAACATGCTGAATAAAAATACTTAAGGCCTGTTAATATGACTTGAGGAGATTTCTGCTGGAAAGAGGGGAGTTCCTTGCTCACCAGCCTTGCAACATGAAGGCACTCAGAAATGAAATACAACACGTTTCTTGCAGCCTTAAAGGACTTTATCCTTAGAGAGGCTGAACTCCTACCCATTCTTGAGCACCCGCCACTCTTGATGAGAAGCCAGGGTAGCACCACACTTTGGAATTAGGTCTTGAGTCCTTCAGAGAGCAGGTGGATTTTGGAAAAGTTCAGCCTTGGGCTACCTCTTGGGCTCTCAGCTCCAGCAGCAGGCTCAGGTCCTGTGCTTGTGCTACATGGTGTGGTTATGTTGCAGATGCTCTTTCCCAGCATTTGTAGGCCTGTGGCTGGCTCTGTGAAGCCTGCCATCCTTCTCTGCATTTGTTCAAAAAGAAGTCAAGGATATGGCTGGAAAAAGAATAATCCCTTCCATTCTTTTATGGGGATTTTTAAGGTTTTTAGTACAGCTCTTCTCCCCTCCCCCCCCCCTTTTTTTTTTCCCACCTAGCCTCTCTGCTGCCTTGGTAAATAGTCGTTTGATAGGAAGGCTCCACACTTAAAAACTGATGGGCTGAGGGATGGCTGGGATCCAGGGGGCTGGATTCCTGAGTAACTGGGCTGGGTAATTACTTGCATAGCCAGGGCAGCTATGTGTGTGTGGTGTGGTGTAATTTACCCAGAGTATGCTTCCTTCAGCATCTTCCTGTTCCCTGCTCCTGGATAATTTCCCTGTCACCTCATGTGGGCTGAGACACTGGATTACTGATTAGGAAAAAGATATATATATGTGTTTGGTTTTATCCAAAGCATTTCTCTCGTGTTACGAAGCCTGACCCCTCAGAGGGTTTTACAGAGATCATTTGAAGTGATAGAGTTTCACTGTGGAGTGGGAATGAGGAGCTAAAGTAGGAAGTAGGGAAAGACAAGCTGACTTATACCCTGCTTTGTACATGAAACTGCAGAAAATAGGTTAGCAAGTGATCCTAGCCCCTTCCGGTTTTCAGTTACTAGAAAGAGGAAAGGAAAATAGTGTGAGTAAGGAGACCAATGGTTCTGCAGTTATTAGCTATGAGCCTATGAGGGAGATGCTGAGTCCCAGGAAAACCTGAAAAGGCAACAGCTTATTTTTGTGTTTCTAAACAGTAAGCACATCTGAATATTCCTAATTGTTATTTGCACCTTGATAAACTGAAAGTTGATTGCACGTGGATGGCTAAGGCTGATGTTTATCATACGCATCTGAGCAGGATGGCAGGAATTCATTTGATCTGAAGTTGCACAGCACAAGATGAAGTTTTGTCTTGTCAACTGGATCTCCTAGGCAATGTAGGAATACATTAAAAACATCAACAACATCAATAATTATAGAACACATGAACACACATTCCTCTTTTCTGATTTATTCCTATTTCTTGTAATTCTACCCCATGGATTATCCCATCATTTATGTTATTTATATCTGACAAAATATAAACATATATATGTATATGTAAGGGCAAGGAAAATTTTCTTCTTTGAAGTGTGTGTGTAGACACACATACATACACACATACCTATATATATATATATACATACACACACATGTTTTTATGTATGTATATGTATCTGTATCTCTTGAGGGGAAGGGGAAGTTCTCGTTGCCATTGAGGACAGGATAAGAAATAATTTCAACTGCAGCTACCTAGATGCTGGTTAGGCTTAAGGGTAAAAAAAAAATCATCCTTATAAGTGGTGAAGTTTCTATAACCCTGGAGCAGGTTGTTGAAGAAAGCTGCAGAATATCCATTTTTTGAGGGGAATTAAGTAATCAGTTTCATGCATATCAGTCACTAATAGTTCTTTATTGTACCTGGGAAGAAGAATAAATCTCACGAGTACCCATTCAGCTCTGTATCTCTAAATTATTTTAATTATTTCACTTCTTTTTTCTGTTCAGGAAGTAGGAGCTCATGCTTGGAGCATTCAGAACACCACCACCAAGTGTTTCAGAGATTGTATTAGGAAAGACTCATTGTTAAGACAGTACTGCAATATTCTATTATAGGAGGATGACTGTGATAATGCTTATGGATAGTAGCATTCAGCATTTAATAGCTCAATCATTTGCTAGGTCTTTCAGTATCAGATAATTCTGTAAGAGGGGTGATTCATCTAGAAGGGAGGAAAAGGATCTTAAAAGGGAAATCCCTTCTATTGCAATAGCAGTGGTTGAGGTCACGCTTGAGTTCAGGATTTCTGTCTTCCAGGAGGCCTTTTGTTGCTTCTTTTCGTGGTGGAGAAGCAATGAGAAGAGCTTGTCGGTGCAGAGAAGCAAGAAGGAGGAAAATCCCTTAAGCCTCTATCAGACAGCAAACCAGTGCTTACTACTGAATCCAGTAGTGATAGTAAAATAAATAAATAAATAAATAAATAAAATACCCAAACCTGTCTCTGCCAGTTAGATAGGAAGAGCTGAACTGGTTCTGTGAGTTTTCCATTACACTTATCCAAATGCAGTAAGAGACTCTAGACTCCCTGGGAGATTATTACTGGGTATTGTGGCAAGAGACTGCACTGGGAGTAGGGTTCATGCTAGTGGGACAAGGTTCCCTCTGCTTTTTCACTTTATGGAGGCAAACACTGGACATTTTTAACAGGTTTTATTAGCCAGAAGAGGGTTGGGTATGGCCTTAACCATACTTAAGGTTGGCCTTAACCATACTTACCTCCTGGTATGGAGGTAACTGGCAAGCTGAAATCTCTGAATGCTTTTACAGCTCTGTTTTATGAGAGTGTGAAATGTGTGAAGAGGTTGCAGTGCCAGTGATAATATCTTTCTAACTTGATTTTTATCTGTCATACATTCCTGTGATATCTGTAAATAGTGGATCAAGCCTCAGGCCCATGAGAACTGCAGAGACAGAGAGGTACGTATAGCTACATTTGAGACAGCACCACAGCCCAGCATTACTCACCTTTGCAGTGCACAGTACAGAGAATTCCAGTCAGCCCCAGCAAGAAATAAGCACAAGACCTACATTATTATTGCCTAGGAGAGTGAAGTGCTTTTGTTGGATTTTGAAGCAAGCTGAGACAGGGCTTGTGGCTAAATTGAAGAAAATAAAAGCAGCAGTAGTAAGCCAAACCAAAGGCCCATGGAGCTCAGTGCCCTGTTCCTCACACTGATTAGGAAGATGCTCAGGAAAGAGCACAGAGATGGGGGTCGTTGTTCCTGGTGCTTTTCCAGCCCATACTTTGCCACAGTTTTCCTGTGGGATTTGGGTTTGTGGCTTATCGGTTTCTCAGTTACATGGTAATTGTAAGGATTTTTCTTGTCTCACATTTTTCAACATCTTGCTTGTTTAATTCTGACTACAAACTCTTTGTGACCGAGCCTTTTCTTGTTTTGTGTTTGCTGTACCTTAAGACCTAGACACATGGTTATTTACTGTGCATATTAACAGTGTGGTCTTTGCTTCAAGAAAGTTACCATCTAAGTGTAGCAGACTTCACTACACTGTAAACTAGAACTTTCATAATGGTCTTTGATTTAGGTTGAGAGTTGCAAACATAAAGCTCTGCACAGATAACACTGCAGAGCGATGGGTTCTGCAGTGTTATCTATGGATGTAGAAAACTTCCTGCCTTAATGCACAGAGCAAATGGCTGGGTTTAGTTAGTGCAAGCCCACTCATTTTAAGCCTTTCTCTTTGTCTTTAGGCTGGGACAACTGCTGTGCTGCCTAAATGTAGAGTGCACACCACAGCAGGGAACCTTAAAGCAGAGTCTGGATTTCTGAGTTGTTTGTTTCAGCCAGCACATGAACATCCAGGAGTCAGCAACTGCTTAGCAAACAAATAGCTAAAGACAGTGCCTTGTCAGAAATCTGGCAGGAGCTACTGTTGTTTTCTTTCTGTATTCTGTGTATGTGAGCAGCTGTCCTAACTTTAGGTGTGAGGTAAGCATTTAGCACAGAGCTATACCCTCTGGGAGTAGATGGGAAGGGTCAGGTAATGCAGGTAGTGAATGCCTGCCTCATCATGTAGTTAAAGTCCTTACTCCTCTATTCCTCAAACAATTTTAACGTACAATGCAGTCAATCAAACTTTCTTACATAGGACAACCTGCAGTTCAGCAGACTTGACAGTCTTACAGGTCATTATCATCTTGTGCTGCTTTCCCAGCGAATTCCAGTCTCACTATAAGGTTTTATTTTTTCCCCAAAAATATGCGGTTTGTATAATCTGCATGGTAAGAAAAATAAAATCACTGCAACCTGTTCTCCTTTTAGATACTTCCAATAACGTATTTTCTTATGTATGTGTCCATTTATTAAGCCAGCCTTACACCCTTTAAAATCAGTAAAGCTCTTTTAAATTGTGGTTAATTTCCATGTGCTTGGTGATTATGTGACTGTGTGACTCTGTATCATTCCTTGCTAACATGGAAGAACTGCTGACACCGTTTTCATTATGGAAATATCTCTTCTTAGCAGCTCCTAACAATGGAATTATGTGGGGAGTGCTAAGAGAAAAAAAAAAAGTGGCCATCTGAAGTTAGTCTTCAGTCGTGAATCATAGAGCATGAAGCTTGTCACTCTTTTCCCTCTGCAATTTTTGTAATTTCCCCAATTCGTCAGAATGTGAAATAGCCAACAAATATAAATTTCTACAGTACATGGTGAATACTTCTGATCAGACTTTCATGTTCGTAATTGTCTAGTCTGACCTTCTCAATAGCACAGGCCATTGAGCTTCATCTGTATTTTCTGTGTCAGCCCGATAACTGCTGCTAGGTGCTCAGCATCACTCTCAGGAGGAGACTGTTTTGATTTTGTCAAAGAGAATAGAAATGTATAAGGAGTCTGGTAGCCCCGGTGCTTAATGTAAATCCTGGTTTAGAAAAACTAGTGTAGGTGTGTGATTTAGTCTTATTTGGCACACCCTCAGCCAGTTTCACTGAGGTTTACCTGAAAAATGTTAACTATTGAATTGGTTTCAGCATCGTGTATGTTATCAGGTTAACTACATTCTGGGCATGTTCAAAATTCACAGGCGTTTTCAGTGACAATGAGGAAGTGAATTCATTCCTGGACTTTGAAAAGCAGAGGAAAGGCATTTCCTCTTTGTGAGGCAAATTCTTTCATGAGGAATAACACAAGAGGCATATATGAGTGGCCAGAGATTCAAGCTGGCTTTCCAAGTGGAGAGAAAATTCTATTTGCCCTGTATTAGCAGTGCCAGAATTTCCCCAAGAAATTCTCCTTCAAATTAATTCTCCAGAGAAGGGTGTTTTCGCATGGGAATTTACCAACCTTTACTGAATTAAATAACAGAGTCCATAGATTGTTTCCTAAAAACTAACAACCATCTCCCACCAGAGAAACTGTGATTTTGCTTTGTAAATATGGATTTAGTCAATGCCTGTGGGATGACTCTGATCATGTGTTTTAGCTCAAAAAATACATTGTTTTCTTCTGATTCAAACTGATTTTGGAGAGAGGGGAATCCCCATTTTTGTGATGACAGTACTCATTGGTAACACTGACATAATCATTTATTCCTATCTCCACAGAGACAATATTTTAAGATTTCTGCTGCGTACATGTGGGAAATGTGTTTTCATGTTGCATGCCAGCACTTCTGTAATTTTTGCAGCTTCAGAAGACAGCCCACAAGCTGCTTACTATAAATTAACCATTCACTCATTAAGGTGGAGAGAATTAAAAGTAGTCCAAGATAGATTTGGGAGTAGTAGAGAAAGAAACATCTCCTCATGTCTAGGAGACACTATAGAAATCTATTAAACTCTATGTCCTGGGTTCAGCAGTAGCTGAAGGGAAGCACCCTAACTAACTGTTTTTCTATTGTCATGGTCCTAGAGCATTAGAATTGAAGACTGTCCCATCTGGATCACCCACACCAAGCAAATGCATCTCTCTGTGTCCTGACCTTTTTCATACAGGGTGGGAGTCCCTTTTCATGGCACAGTAATATAGACTGTGTTAGGGACAGACAACTTCTGTCGGGCCATAGATTTATGATTTTTAGTATGCTCCTGTTATAGCTCATTGCCCAGAAGCATTTTGCACGCTTTCTAATTGAATTGATGAATTTGCCATACTCTTTTGAGGAGACATTTCTGTATTTGGTAGACCAGTTTTACAGAAAGTTGTTTTTAAACTTTTTTTTTTTTCTCAAATGGGAACGCTGCTGAAGTTCCGTAACTATTCTATGGGATTTCTCACTGCAGTAAAGGCTTGCGTTGGCTTGACATGTTTTGATGAGGCCAAGTGTTTCTGCCTACATAGCTTTCCCCTTGTAATTTCAGAAGGGTTATGGCATGCTGTCATTTCGTGGACTAAATAAAGTCATTTAGGTGTGCACTGAGAAGTAGCTATGTTATTCTCCTGAAAAAAAATGGCTGCATTTCAGGGCTGGTTCCAGTTTGCAACAAAAATAGAAAGAAAATGAGTATCAAAGAGAGTTCCCTGTGTTACATCATCTGCCGAGAAACACAGAACAGTATATGCTGGATATGTGTGTGAATAATAATTCTTCTATCATGAAAGTAATACATGGGCTCCGGTAAGGATATTCATCTATGTATACATGTGTGCACAGATTGTAGAGACGTGGAACAGAGAAGGACTATATCCTGTATCTTAGAATCATAGAATAGTTAGGGTTGGAAATGACCTTAAGATCATCTAGTTCCAACCCCCCTGCCATGGGCAGGAACACCTCACACTAAACCATTTCACCCAAGGCTCTGTCCAGCCTGGCCTTGAACACCACCAGTGATGGAACATTCACAACTTCCCTGGGCCACCCCTTCCTGTGCCTCACCACCTTCACAGTAAAAAATTTCCTCCTTATATCCAATCTAAACTTCCCCTGTTTAAGTTTTAACCCGTTACTCCTTGTCCTGTCACTACAGTCCCTAATGAAGAGTCCCTCCCCAGCATCCCTATAGGCCCTTTCAGATACTGGAAGGCTGCTATGAGGTCTCAACACGGCCTTTTCTTCTCCAGGCTGAACAGTCCCGACTTTCTCAGCCTATCTTCATACGGGAGGTGCTCCAGTCCCCTGATCATCCTCGTGGCCCTTCTCTGGACTTGTTCCAACAGTTCCATGTCCTTTTTATGTTGAGGACACCAGAACGGCACACAATACTCCAAGGGAGGTCTCACAAGAGCAGAGTAGAGGGGCAGGATCACCTCCTTCGACCTGCTGGTCATGCTCCTTTTGATGCAGCCCAGGATACGGTTGGCTTTCTGGGCTGCGAGTGCACACTGAAGCCAGCTCATGTTCATTTTCTCATCGACCAACACCCCCAAGTCCTTCTCTGCAGGGCTGCTCTGAATCTCTTCTCTGCCCAACCTGTAGCTGTGCCTGGGATTGCTCTGACCCAGGTGTAGGACCTTGCACTTGTCATGGTTAAACTTCATAAGGTTGGCATCAGCCCACCTCACAAGTGTGTCAAGGTGCCACTGTCCATGTCACTGAGAAAGATGTTGAACAAGACCGGTCCCAACATCGATTCCTGAGGGACACCACTTGTTACTGGTCTCCAGGCGTAGAGGACAGATGCAGCAGAATGCAAACAACAGGAACAAAGACTGTGGCATGATATCGACAGAGTACAGAGGGGTGGTTTTCACAGATTACCTATGAATTTCTTCTCTTTGACACTCTCAGCAATAACTTTTCATCTCTTTGTCATGAGTCCTCCCAGTCTTCATGCCTTTTGGTTCTTACAGGCACAGCGCTAGGCTACTGTGCAGCTGATCTGCAGGCTGTACCTGCAGGGCACCGTTCACATTGCTCAGACCTGCCTTCATTTCACCTCCCTGTGCTCCTGACTTTGGGGGTACCCAGGATACCATAAGCTCATCTGTCTGCCCTGACAGCACCCTTACTGATCATCCTGCTGCCTGAACAAGACAGTATCTCTTCTGCTATATCGAGTGGATCTAACAGCATTGTGATTGGTTATAACAGGTTCATGATTCAGAATCCGCCTCCTGAAAGGGGTTTTATCTGATTCACTTCAGCATGATGGAAAATGTAGTGATAAGCTTCAGGCTTTTCTTGTGATGCTTCTAGATCATCAGTTCTAGGGGTAGTATCTCAGTGTCTGTATGGCTTACTAGGTACACTCTGACACAATCACTATCACTCTCATCTAGCTGCTGCAAGTACACTCAGCATGGACATGTCTGTCTTTTAAAAGTTCTCCATTCAAAACAGCAGTCATTAGCTGTTCCTGGTCACAGATCAGGACCTTACTCTAAGCACACATCATTCCAGGAATTTCTGTGCTCTTGTGACTATTTACTGTTCTGGCTACAGGTATGTTATGTTGGCTGTAGGAGCAGGTGTCTATATGATTTTCCTCTGTTCTCTTTCTTTGGTACATTGAATCCCTCAAGATGCAGGGAGGAAGTAATCTCTGCACTCTCTGTCTTTGTGGTAGGTTCTTGTGGAGACTGCAGAAGGAAGATCTATTCTGACCTCTTGGCTGCTTGGCATCTAGACCATATGTTGGCATTAATGAAACCAGGATTATCTCTGACTTCATGTTCTGCAGAGACATTAGTTCCTTTATAGATAGGACAGATGGCACCAAAATGGGAAGAGTTTACAACACACCAAAGTAGAGCAGCACTGTTACTTCAAAGTTCCAAGTGGGAGCCTGCAAACTCTGGATATACTTGCTAGAACTGGAGCTATCCTGAGGGCGACTCCTTCTAACAAAATCCTGCACTATTCTAATGAAGCTCTGCCGTAGTTCACCTACTTCCACTGAACTGCGCATAAAAACCCCACAATGCTGTTGTAGTCCATAGCTGATTTAACATCTTTATTGCTCATCAAAGGTAAATCCCCTGTCTAAACATTCACCATTGCTTGAGTGGTTTTGCAGATTAGAGGCACCTACGCACACTCACCCAGTTTTTGCTTTAGTTCAATACTCAGGGTATCTGTTCCATGTTAAGTCATCATTCTTATTAAGAGAAAGCTGATACAATGTCTCTGAAGAATGAAGTTAGAGCATGTGTTTCAGTCTTAGGTCTTAATTATAAGCAGAACCAGGCAAAACAGTTTACTAAGTGCTCAGTATCACTGGTGTTAAAACCTGGTTTCCTGTTTTTATCATGTTTGTCAAGCCACATTTTTTTTTGATGAATTGTCTAATAATAGTCTCCACAGTGAATTTGGTGACAGGGGTGAGAAGGAGGGAAAGCCTGACTTAAAATAGCTAATTCTTTTCTAGGGACAAGGCTAAGGAAAGAATGCATAGTTTTGACTACGCAAAAAAATTCACCAACTTTTTCTTTAAATTGCTCTGATTCTTAGGATCAGAAACCTGACTTATTGCAACAGAAAGACTTATGCATCAGGGTTGTGCTACCTGCAACCCAAAGAATTTCTGCCTCTGCCACAGAAAGCTAAGTGAAGACGGGCAAACCTACATTTCCTTTACCCTCCTTGGTGAAGTAAGAAAATCTCCAAGCTATGCTGAAGCACAGGGTATTCAGGGAGAGTCTTTCAGTTCTCTTGCTCTAACTGTGGAACTTAATTATTTACTTTCTGGTTAGGAGAGAAAGCACCAAGGAGCTAGGTTTCATCATAGACTAACAATGAGGGAACTAAAGTTATATATTTCTAAATAGACTAGAAGAGTCTCAATATGCAAAGTTGGTAGCACCTTACCCTGGGCTGTACCATCTGATGATATAAACTGTGGAAGAAGAGCATGGGTCTCCTCACACACCAAAAGGTTATCCAAAGACTCTTTAGTTAGTTAAAAGGCAGAAAGCTATAGCACTGCCTCCTTGTTCTTCACTTTGTGGCTTTTGTTTTTTGTTTCCAATGCTATAAATGGAAATGAAAGATTTTTTTAATGACTAAAAATGCAGGTAAATATAATTTTTCAGGTTAATACAAGGAATAGAAAAATCTGCATCTGCCTCCAGATTAAACCACTTCTTTTATAGAGTTTTTGGTTCTTCTACTAAGCTAAACTAGCTTTATTCAGAGCTAGAGTAAGTTGCCATTCTGTAACTATGTGCTCCCCACAGTGTGATGAATTATATGCCATCCCCTCACAAATCCAATGCTGCCCACTGTGCAACAGAGTGCAGCCACGCAGGGTGATCCAGAGATGGTTTGCTGCATCCCTCACCTGTAGGACAAGGCTGGACCTCCTACATTTCCTGCCCCCACTAGTCCAAATCGAGGTGAGAGGCAATGAAAATGAAACAAGGGAACAAGGGAGCTTCTCCCTGTCTCATGCCATTAGTGCCCTTTGTCTTGCTGAAAAGCACTGTAGAAGGGGGAAATATCTGTGACTTGGTAAGAGCCTGGTGTCACTTAGTGGCAGCTGAGACTTGATGGTGACTTCTGGTAACTAAAGTGGAAGAAGACTGAGTTTCAGATCTGGGAAGACAGGGTACACAGAACAGTTTCTATGGAAGACAGGAAACTGGGAGCTGAGAAGCTGTGTAAGGGAAGAGATTCAGTCAATCAAATCATTCATCAACAGTACTAGAATAGAAACCAACTGTGGGGAAATCGATGACAGAAAAAGCACCAAGTCTTACTAGGAACTAAAATACAGGCTAAGAAAAGGAAATGTATGGAGAAAAATAGATCAAGTAGATTAATGAACTGAGTGGGACAGGGATAGGAGGAGCCCAAGGAAAAGGCTATGACAAGGAGCTGGAAAACGGAACAAAGAAGTTGAAGACTATCAGCAAAATGTCTAATATGGATTTTGAAGAGATGAAGACTTGGCCAGAAGGGCTAGAAAATAAGACTGAAACTTGGTAAAGCAAGGAGATGAAAGCTTGGTAGCAAACCTTGAGGAATGGAGGCTGAAAGTTGAAAACAACAAAATAAGAGAGATAAGAAAGAAACAGGTGGAACCTGAGCATGAGGTGTGGGAAATTAAAAGCAGAAAACGTGAGGCAATGGGCAGAGACAAGTATGCTGTGCGGCACAGTCTGTGCTTGGGCATGGCCTGGTGTTCAAACTCTGTGAGTTTCGACATTTCTACTCCAGGGGTTGTCCACTGCCTTTGTCCCACTCCCCCTGGGATTAAAGAACACTAAAGTCACTGTCATACATGAGAGAAAGCCCATCTCCTTCAGAGTACATA
The DNA here is from genome assembly GCF_028554395.1 of Pezoporus wallicus. NCBI lineage: Eukaryota > Metazoa > Chordata > Aves > Psittaciformes > Psittacidae > Pezoporus > Pezoporus wallicus. The sequence continues at coordinate 6,959,367 of NW_026635157.1, forward strand.
AATCATTTGCCCAGGGGGAGCAAGGTGGAGTGAAGAAGACATCCCCTGCTGTGTCCAGGACCTCCACCTTGCTCTCCATCTCATTCTGAAGCTGCAGGCTGAGGAAGGGATTGCACCGAGAGCAAGCACAGCCGCATGGTGAAGGCAGTCACATTCTGGCCTGGGAAACTGTGCTTTATCCTCTTCTTTGCCACAAAATTTCTGTGTGGTGCGGGGCAAGTTTTGAAACCTGCCTTCTCAGAGGCAATGATTGACTGGCTGCTCCTCATATGACGCATGTGTGGGTGGAGATTTTGGGTCTGACGTGAAGGAGTGCTGAGTTCTCACAGCTGTAGCTGAGGTAACGCACTCTGTGCTTTGGAGACAGAAAGTAGAGTATTAAATAAACTGAGAAATCAGGTCCTAGGGAGTACACAGAAGTGATGGAAACTTTTGACCTTAATCACTTTGTACTTCAGTTCCTTATGTGTAAAATGTGGATTGTACCACCCCCTCATGTTGCAGGGCTTATGAACAAAGATTAGTTAACATTCAGAGACACTCAGATGCTTTAGTGATGAGGCAGGAGCGTCTGAGTAATGTTATTTTCAGAGCCATTTTTGAATAGTAAGTAAAGCATGAGGCTAGGTGATGAGCAAAGAGGAGGACTTGAAAGCCGAAAGAGCTGCTCACCAAATGACTAGCTGTGCATGCAAAGAGATTGCGGTGGGGTGGAAAAAGTTATTATGAGATCTTGAAAGGACTTTCCTAAGGCAAAGAGCAACTGAAATAGAGCTGCAAAGGTAACTTAAATTCTGGGATTTCCTACCATGACTGTTTGGTTTGTAAATGTCTGATGAACATTTTTGTGCACAACGTAAACATATTGGCAAACTGTTTGCTGAAATGGTCACTCTGTCTGTAATGCAAGATGAGTGATGCTTTCCTCATCATAGTGTAGTATATTCTGTTGGTGAATAATAGGGTCATTCATGCAGTAATTTTAATGAATATGTTGGCATTCATAGGAGCAGGGTTTTAGACAAGTGGGCAACTATTGCAGTCATTTTACAGATCTGTCCTATGTAGATTTGAAAGGAACATTGAAGAGTTGGGAACAAATCACAAATCCCTGCATCTTGCACTTTCCCCCTAAAGATCAAACAAGGCATACCTTTTTTTTCCAGTCACGTTGGGTTAGAAACACTGCATAGATAAACACAGGTCTGCAGTTTACCTTGGAATTCAGTGGTTGTCTCATCATTTAATATAACTAGGGTCAGGTCTGGGATGAATAATTATTTGGGAACACTAAGCATGTTAGAGGAGAAATCCAGGTCTGACACTGAAGGAAATCTGAACGAATCTTTATTTTACAAAAATCTCTGGGGTCTATATGAGTCTTATGTGATGGACTCAAAAGAGCTTCTGGTATCAACAGCTCAAAGCCAGGAACATGGATGAGGTCTGGATTTGGAATTACAGGTAGTTTCCTAGAACTGGTGTTCACCTGTACCCTAATGAGCAAAGGGGTACTCCTTTCCATTGCACTGAGAGTGTGTGGAATCCCCTCTAATAACTGATCATGAAACTGTAACTGATACTTCAAAATTCACACATTTGATGGTTTGTTTTTAAAAATTTCTGTGAGTCACAGGAATCTGTGAGGGCCGGTGGAAGCAGGGGGGGGAAAAAGCAACCCTCTACAATGTAGGTCGCTAACTAGCAAAAAAGTCAGTGAACAAAAAATAAAAACCCCAAACCAAGTAGAGGTCCTTACTCTAGTCACTATTTTGGGTACAGAAAATTTAATTTCTGAGCAATAAAGAACCCATAACTTTGTTTACTTCTCCACCATGAAAATAAGAGCAGAGTAGAATTTATTCCAAATGTCATTACAGTCTGTAGGTTCAGAGCTATGAGTTTGACACCATGTGGGATATTTATCAGTAACATTTTAAAACTCAGTATACAGTTTTCCTGGTGGCTGTCTTCACTAATGTCTTCTCTTGGTCTCAGACATGAAAGTATATTTTGCATACTTTGTATTCGTAGCAGGAAAGCAATGTCTTGTGTCCCTTTAGAAAACAAACAACTTTTTGTAATATTTAACCATGTGGCTTTAAATTAGGAATGGAACTTTCTTTAATTACACTGTGGAAGTAATAAGTAAAAGGATAATATAAAAGCCTTTCCAAGGAAACCCCAAGAAAACAGTCATAAAATAAAGAGGCCGTGCAGATTTTTACCTTCTCTTTTGCTGCAGCTCTAATTACAACTGAAACTGTGGGCCTTGACATCAACTACTGGAAAACATTTAATATTACCTGTGAGTAGAAAATGCTGCAGGCCTTGACCTATCATTTTTCTTCACCACAATCACAGCATATATCTCACTTAGACAACTGATTCTCTACTGTAGTTGCTGTTGATGAATTAAAATTTGCTCACAAAAACCATTGTCAATCAGGATTGAGACCTGTGGTATGGAGGTGGCAATGGGTATGAGCAGTCCTGAGAGGTACGTTGCAACCTGAAAAGAGCACAGAAATATAATAACATTCAAGGAGGTCTTATCTGGTTAAACTTCTGGAAGATGATCTTTCTGGTATATGTCTCCTCCTGCAAAAAGATTTTTTCAGGGAATGACTTTGCAGATGATTTTAATCAGACTCAGGACTGCTGACTTTAATTCTTTAGGTCTTTGTCCCTAATGCAGTCCATTTGAACATATGGATACTGACTCCAGTGAGTGAGAGGACTATTTGAGTGTGGGTATTCTAAACACATCCTGAAACTGGATTAGCTGAGTTGGAACAGACCTCTGTGTGTGGACGCTGGATAGACTGTCTCTTTACCAACATATACAGTATCTTAAACACATGTGGAGTGAGACATCATACTGTTAACCCATGTGAAAAAGGCAGAGGTGTGGCTTTTCTGTGCAGGGACTGTATCCACAAAGAAGTTATAGCTCATAAAGCTGTGCTTACTTTCAAGAAAAGCAAAAATAGCCAGATCAGGTAATAAACACCTTTGTACAGGTATGGTTTAACTGAATGCGGCATACACAAGAATATCAATACCCTCCTTAGGAAGGTATGTAGAAGCATCTTCTTTAGTATAATGTAACTAGTAATTGTCTTTTAAATGGCTACTTTTGCCACTCAGATTTTCAAAGATTACTGTTTACTTTGGGGTGTCTTATTTTTGTGTACTGGACACCCGAAAGAAACTCAAGGAAGGCACTCATACAGCACTAGAGAAGCATCTAGACTAAGTACCTTTTAAAAAGACACCACCAAAGGAAGGCAGGTGAGGTGACCAGTCACTTTTTAATGATTGCCCAAGCAAAACAGGAATGTGCTTCTTGGCAAACATTACTCCTGGGTTGTTGAAGCACTGAGCCTATGGTTTTCAATCAAGCCTTTGGCATTTCCCTGCCTAGCAGTCATGACAGAGGGTAGTTTCACCTTGTGAGAGTTGCCTTTGGCCAATAGTAGTACCAGGCCAGTAGTAGTACTAGTACTAGAATAAGTTCTCCCTTTATTCTAGAGGGAGAACATGCATGATCTCCCATATTTTGCCATTATTTTATCAGTGTGGAGAGTCTGCTGCTGTTACATGCTGCTGAAGTGGTTTGAAAAGTTTCACAGTAACTTAGGTTGGTGATGCTACAAATTTGTAAATTTGCTGTGTCTTTAAGCAGAATTGCTTTTTTCCTAGCAGGTGCATATTTACAGAACTAAGAGTGTTAAGTATGAGATGCTGATTTAAGAAAGAAGGTTAAACCACTTTCATCCTTTCCTATTGTCTCCTTTTTTCCCCCACAGCATACTGGCATGAAAAACTGCTTATGACTTTCTCTGCAAATAACAAATCTGCTGCTGCAGACCTTGAATCTCTCTTAACCTCGTTGGTTCTTTTCATACCTGTCAGTGGCCACAACAGACCAGTTGTTGCTTAAGGATGGCTGTTGACATTCAGCCCATTTTCTCTGCCTTAGTTACATGATCAGTATCACCCCAGAATGGATTTATCTGGTTCACTTGCTGGCATAGTTGCTTCAAGAGGTTGCAGATTGAAATCACTGGTATGTTATGTTTCTGTCTTCTGCTACGTGTTCAGATGAAAGGCCCATCCTTGCTGTGCTGGTCTGGAGTAAAACCGTGTGCTAAATTTATACACATGTGGGAATGAAAAGCCCCTGTGGGAATGAAAAACCACTACATTCTTAGAAATAGATGGCCTCTGGAAGTGGTGAGTGTAGCGGTCAGTCATCTCAGCCCACTTGTGTACCAGATGTGGGAGGGTAAGCCCACGCTCTTTAACTATTATATAGGTATAAGCTAATTTAGCATCACTTGACAGCTTTTTTTTAAGCAATATCTTCTTTTATTTTTTTTTCGAAGGGGAATGCCAGACTTGACTAACAAAGACAAGAGCAGACTAAATGTTTCCTTAACAGGAAGCCACTAGCTCTCCGCTTAGCAAGTGGGGAGGGAAAGCCTTTAAAGCTGTTCAAACTTTCTCATGCAAATTTCAGTTGCACACAAATTAAACCTGTGGGAAAACGTCCCAGGGAAAACATATGTGATTGGAAATGGAGCCCTCCAGTCCCTTCCAAAAAGTGATTGTGGTATGTCAGTGATTATAAATGCACAATACACAAAACTGCACTGCAACATTATGCAGAAATCTAAAGGTGAGGGGTTTTTCAGGTATCCCAGGGTGGTTTTCCACTGTTTCGATCTGATCTGGTTTTGGCTACATCTTTTCTAAGAAAAGCACTAGAAGAGCTTTGAAGCAAAAATAAGCCATTGAAGGGCAAAGTCGTGCAGTGCCCCTAGGGGACCATGACAGTTTCTCAAATGAAGGCATTTACCATAGCTGTAGCCAGAAAATTAGTGTTTGACTGGCTATTTGAAACATCAGCATATACAATTGCCATTATAAGGAAACATCCTGGAGTCCTGTCAGCGATCAAGGAATGTTTCTAACTGCTCTTCTCACATACATCAAAGAGGTCATTTTTGTCTCCAGACTGTTCTGGCTTGGACTTGGGATCTGTATGCATACTTTCTTTGTGAGCTCAACGGTGCTAGTGAGATCATGTGCACATGTGCAGCGGCTGAGGCCTTAGTGGCAAGACACCTTCAGAGGGTAAAGCAGAAAAAGTGGTAAGTGAGAGATGGGCTATTGTTTGCATGTTGTCTTCTCCAATCCTCGTGGTAAAAATGAGTCTTACAGATTGTGAAGCAGTTCAGGTGAATTAAGAGCAACTGCAGCTGCTGTAATAGTCTGTCTTCCTAGGAAAACAAGTGTCAATACTAAGCTCTCTTCCCTGGAACTTTGCCTTTCTTTTGCTGAGAGCACAGAAAATGGTTTTGTTGGTTTCCACTGGACTTTGCGGGACAGTCTGCAGAGGGGCAAGTGTGTTGGTATGTGTGTATGAGGTTGCCTTAAGCCTGCACTGTCTGGCACATATATCCCAGAAGGTCCTGTGCCTGGCCTGATGACTGTCAGACCAGCCTGTGGCTCTGCTTTTAAGAAGGCCAGCATCTAATGGTCCTAAGGAGGGGATACCACAGCTGAGTATCAAGACAGCAGAGGCATGTCCCCTCCCTTCTCCTACTGTCAGGAAAGCAGGCAGTAGCTTATTACTACCAGAGGATGCCTTTTGCATTTGAGTGAGCTATCTGTGGCTGGAATGTCTGCCTGCTCAAAACAGGCACAAAGCCCCTGGAGGTTGTTAGTGTGTGAGTTAATGCTTCAGGGCAAGAAGTGCAGTCTGCCCCTTGAACTCTGGGCCCAGTTTCTTCATGTCATCCCGTTCACCGACCAAAGGGACAATGTTTTATCATGGTGATATGGCCATGCATCTTCATGAGGACTGTCTGCTACTAACCAGCTACAAGACCTTAGTTGCATTCTTGCTATACTTATGTACTGATATGGTAACTCTCTGACTCAGTTTCCTCATTCATTGAATGTGAATAAGGGTGCTGCTTTTGTTTGTGGAGTCTGTTGAGCAATGTGGATGCGAGCAGTACACAAGGGAGAGGAATCATGAGAGGGCAGAATACAGCGCTGGCCTGCTGCAATCAGCAGTGTTCTGCTGTGCTATGAGTACATATTGACAGCTGTAATCCATGTCAGATAAGCAGAGAGATGATCTGAATTGCCTACACTGACTTTGCTTGTCTTCCTGAGGAAGAATCCACTTTTATCCATGTGGCTGATGTCTGAGAGAAGTGACCATTCTCTAGAGAATTGAAAGTGCTTTTTGGGACTCCACAGAATTTTATTCCATAACACGAGCACAGCACTTGCTACTGAGAAACAACCCTGTGCAAATTGACTATCACTAGCTGTCCACAGTCTTAGGTTGTCATATGGCCACACATCAGCAGATAAAGTTCTCGGACCCCTGCTGGAGGGTGGGTGATGGTGAAGAAAATTCCCAGGTGCTGCAGATGGTAACGTGGCAACAAGCAATGATTCAGGAAGCAGCATTATTTTCTCTGAGTCACTGCTGATCATCTGCTTTCTGTTAGAGAAATTGTTGCTGCATGGTTACTGTCTTTCTCATAGTATTTAGAACTGAGGTTTTGGCACTTTTCAGCATCAGCAGAGGTTACAGCACTCTTTACAGTAACAGGTTGAGATGAGTTTTTATTGGGTCATGAGAGACAAGAAGCCCAGCACTTGGAGGTTATCTGTCCTACCTTCCCCTGAGGCAAGACCCTGCACACCTCAGCTGATTCTGACAGATGCTCCTATTAACTGTTGTTAAACAGCTGCAATGATAAGGGTTTCACAATCTGGTCTAGTGTCTCCTTAGCTTTACTGACTGGAGGTGTCTCCTCACGTTTCCCTTAGAGCTCCCTAAATTCTGCACTCTGCAGCTGGAGCCGAGCAGTATGAGTATATACTTCATTTGTAACCAAAGAGTTCATCTTTGTAGGAAAGGAGTGAAGGATTCTTTTTCCCATTAAAGAAATGTGGAGAAAATAAGTATTTATAGTGCAGGTGCCTATTTTGTGACTTTACTTTCTGTCTTTACAGTGAAAAGCCAGCCTAGAGAGCACAGATTCACTGTTGGATGGATATCTTAGGTGCCCCTGTGCCGTTAGGACCAGTGGCAGCACCAGGTTTTAAACTTCACATCACTGGTGCATGCTGTTGCTGCTGCCAGTCCCAGCAGTGTCAGGGGCCAGGTTGGTCAGCAGGGCTGCAAGCCCCTGCATTGCTTTTCTATGGCATTTCTTGTGTCTGCAGTGAAGCTGGTGGAGGTCATCATGATAGAGGTGTGTGAGAACACGTGCAAGTCACTGAGTCACTCTGTGGGTGGCAGGAGGGCAACAGTCCCATTCGGTGACATTGTCCTCACCTACCCATCCACAAGCATCTTCTCACCATGTCCTGGGTGATGAGCACTGCAGAAATGTGGCGTATTTCTGACTTTGATTGTGTGCCAGACAAGAAATTCCTAATGGATGTCAGTGGTTTGCCTCGGCTGGGCAGTGGTGTTCAGTGCACCCCATGGCATGTCGGCTAGGTGACGACACCAGGTGGGGCTTGGGGTACAGCCAAGGCAGAGCAGCAAGATGGGGAGTAGTGGCATGAAGCAATCTGGGAAGTCATGTTTCTGCCATGGGGATGCCAGAAAAACTTTTCAGGACTTGGCTTTCCACAGAAACAGACAAAAAATAGGTTAATGTCTCTTTTGGGAGCCTTCAGAGAACTTAAGATACTCCTTCCTGTCCTACAGACTTTGAGATTTTATTTCACTTTAAGAACCAGATAGTTAAGCCAAGAGCTGCAGGTTTTGGTGCTGTGGATTGTAATCAGCAACCACTGCCTGTATAGCAATTCCTTTATTAAATTTCTCCTTCAAAGGTGGCATCCTTGCCTTCTCTCCTTACCCAGCAAAGCTGTCCTCAAGTATCAACTTCAAATACATGCATATATCATATATCCACTTGTATATGAATTAATTCCTGTGCCTCTGCTTAACTTATCAAGAATTTTGCATTAGCCAAACTCTTGTAATTACATAATGGAGGAAAAACCAAAGGAAAACCACTTGAATCATTCATACAGCACATTACCAATACTCCTTCATGCATCTAGTGCTTTTGTATCGAATGTGTGGCAATTTCACAAGAACTGACTGCACTTTACTGGAAGTGATTTTTAGCTCTATAAAGGGAAAGCCACTCTTATTTTTCATTTCCAAACAACAACCAATTTATTTTGAAACCAATATTTTGTAATAGCTGAAGTGAAGGATTTTTTCTACCAGACTATCCTGGTGACTTTTGACCGTAAGACCATAACTCTGGGCAGGTGGAAGTGGATCATTTGCACACAGAAAAGTCATCAGCCCTGTTGTAAAAGTGGCTACTGTTTCCAGCTGGACACATAATGAGTAATTTTTTATGGACAGTTCTTGCAAGACTGCTGGTTTGCTTATTTTTGCTGTACACTGATTTTCTACTTTTTATACTGTTTTGAGAAAAGCTCCGCAATTCCTGAAGTGCAGCTGTTTTCTGCACAGTTCTGTTTCAAGCAATCATCTACAAGTGTTTTGCCTTTAAGGACATGTAGTCCTGCTGATAGAGATGTCAGCTCTAAAGAGAAAAGTGTTTTTTCTCTTTTTTTTTGGTTATCCCATTTTTGACCTGGCAAACATAGGTGTGACGTAGGTGATTACCATCTGTGCCAGAGGGCTTGTTCAGCTTGCTGAGTCCGAGGCCAGAGGCTGATCTCATGCACATTGTTTTTACAGGCTTAAGACTCTGCTGACATCGATCCTTTGGCTTCCTGTTCAGTGAGGCTGTGCTTGGCATCATCAGCTTTAGGCATGACATGCACCCTCTTAGACTTCACCCTCTGTCTCTCACTTTGTTTCATCAGCCCTCCCCTGCCTGTGAATAATGTTTGCTCGTGATTACAGTGTGGGGTGGTGGTAACGAGGGAAGGTCCCCTCTACTGCAAGCCCTTTTGGTGACAGCAGTGTGGGTGAGGTAGGTGTGTGTGGGAAGGAGAGGGAGCAGATTGCAGGCAGTTGCTGGTAACGTGTGAGGCCCACAGTGGGTGGTGTTCCTCCCCCCCCCCCCCATCATGAAACCTGCAGGTTTCAAGTGGGTTGAATCCTGGCAAGTCACAGGCACGTTATAAAAATAAACACAGGCCTCTGAGGTGGATAGGTTACTGGTGAGGGGGCAGTGGCAGGGCTAATTTCTCCTTCTGGTAAACACCAACAGTAAAATCAACTGTTCCTACTGTCAGGCTGCAAGGCTTTGCCTCCCCTTTGTGTTACTAGTGTTGGTGCTGTGTTGCATGTCTTGGATGGCCACACCAAAGAAAGGTCATATAATCATACAGTCATAGAATAGTTAGGGTTGGAAAGGACCTTAAGATCATCTAGTTCCAACCTCCCTGACATGGACAGGGACACCTCACACTAGACCATGTCCCCAAGACTCCATCCAGCCTGGCATTGAACACTGCCAGGGATGGAGAATTTACCACTTCTTTGGGCAAGCTATTTCAGTGCCTCTCCAGCCTCACAGTAAAGAACTTCTTCCTTATACCTAACCAGAACTTCCCCTCTTCCAATTTAAACACTCGCTGAAGCTTCTGAGAACAAGCATTTGAAGGTCCCAAGTGCTGTTTTCTGGTGCCAGACCAGAATAATAACAATGGGCTGGCAAGGAACTTCCCTGAGAATTACTGAGACCAGAATCAAGGGTCATGCCTGTCCCCGCTTTCATTTTTGATATATTAGTTAGGGAGGGCATTTCAGCTGTTACTCACAGGAAACCAAGGCAGACAATGCTTCTCCCTTTGTTCCCTGTCTGTCCTTTTCTGAGCCCGATTTCAGTTATAAAATCATGTAGCATTCTCCAGAATGGACATTTCATAATACAAGTGGAGGATTATGCTGGCTGAAGTATTCTGCTGTCTATAATTCAGATGTAGTGCTGTGTTTTGTCAGTGGAACCAAAAGAATCAAAAGTATCTTTCACCCTTCTGCAAGAATTCGTTTCATATTGCCAACTTAAGGCAGTCTGTTGTTGCAACTACTTCAAATTTGCTAAGCTTTAACTGTCATGTGCTGTGACTGCTTGCAGGTCTAGTTTAAGGAGAACATTTGGGTTTTTTTTTTCCTAATGGTGTCTACACTTGAAGAAGAACTGAAGGAAGCAGGAAAACTCCAGCTCTGTGCACATGTAAGAAGGTTAAAAGACAGGGCTGCCAGGCCCTGGAGAGGCTGACAAGAACCTCATGAAATTTTACAAAAGCAAATCAAATGTGAAGTTGTACACCTAGGAAGGAAAAGACCCTCACAGTGATGTGATAAGGGGACTGATTGGCTGAAGAGCAGCCCTGCCAAAGAGGACTGGGGGCAGGCAGCAAAATGAATGTGAGCCAGCAATGTGTCCTCACAGCAAAGGAGGCCAACGGCATCCTGGGCTGTGTTAACAGGAGAAGAGGCAGTAGATGGGGGGAGGGATTATCACCCTCCACTCAGAGCTCATCAGTCCACATCTAGAATACCATGTCCAGTCTTGTACACTCCCCCTCCCCTGCCAAGTACAGGAAAGTTGGAGCATGCTCAGCAGAGGGCCACCAAGATTGTCACAACCAGAGCACCTTGCCCTATGAGGAGAGGCTGATGGGTCAGCCTCTGGTTTGTCCTGGGGCATCTTTGTAAGACAGAAAGACATCTTTGTAAGGACCTATGTATCCAGCATGTATAGAGAGGTCAGCAAGAAGACAGTGCGAGGGTATTCACAGCATTATACGTTAGGAGAGCAAGAGACTAGAGGCTGAAGCTGAAACAAGAGGCTCAGGCTAGGTATAGACACATGACCATGAGGACACTGAAGCATTGAACCAGGCCACCCAACTAGGGTTGTGCATACTTGGAGCTGTTCAAGACTGGCCAGGCAGAGCCCTGAGCAGCCAGGTCTGAGCTTTCAGTTGTGCCTGCATTGAGCAAAAGATTGCGGTAGAGACTTCTCAACATCCATTCCAGCCCCATATCCTGTGATCCCATGTCTAGATATTATCCCGCACTCTGAGTGCCATGAAAAGTTTCAGAACTAGGTGAATGGTTGAAAAGATAAAAGGAACATATTTTGACCCCTCTCTCCACCTTTGACCAACTGGTTAAGCTCCAGTCCAGCAACAATGGTGTTTCCCCTGATTTCTCTAACTGTAATCAGGCAGTAGGCTTGTGTGTTTGCTTGGAAAACATTGGTATTTTAAGATGAGCTCAGAGGATGTGGGTGCTGGGCGAAAGGAATGATGACCCATTGCCTGAGAAGATTCTAATGTTAAAGCAAGGCTCAGTCATGCAGGAGTGCCTGAGCCTGGTGGGATGTCTGTAGACTTAGAGATCGGAACACAAACCCAGCAAGGTCTATCCAGCAGGATACACACTCCTGGTAAGTGAGCTATAGATACACACAGAGACAAAGCATATAACAGCGGCCAATTTTGACAGTTTTAATCTCCCTAGAGTACATAATCAAGATGATACCACAGCATTAAAATAATTACAGTTATTTGGGGTATTTTACTTCCCAACCCAAAATCAGTCATGTGCAAATTCAGCTCCAAGAAGAGGGCATCCTTTTTGCCTGTGGGGCAGTTGTCGTGCTCAGCGGTGCCACTGTATCATACTTCTTCCTTCTTTCCTTCCCTGTGGCTCAGAACCTCAGCATGAGTCTGTTCCTTCCCTGCAGATCCCAGTGCTGAGCAGCCACCAGCAGCCAAGAGAAGTCACTGTGTTTGTGTTGGTTGGTTTGATGGGTTTTTTTCTGAATGTAAGAATTACCAAAACTGAATGAACAACTCATTCATTAAAATGATGCATGAGAAAGAAAAGTGCTCCCCTGTTATTCTTGGAAATTGTTAACCCTATTGCTTTTTATTGCCTTTACTGTGGCAGGGACCGGCACCAGCTGTTGCTGAGAGCCAGCAAGTTCACTCTCAGTGAAAGTTTGGGGTGGAGGGAGGAAAGGTGCCTGTCTTCTGGGGATGAGCTCTGACCCACAGCCACTGATGGCTTTTGTGGTTGTTCTCAGTAAGTCCTGCTGGGCAGCCAGGGTGACTCACTGGCAGCTGACTTCAGGCAGACAGGATGCCAACAGCCCCAGCACAACTGGAAAGTACAGAGCAAGACCAGCATGCACCAGAGAAAGGAGAAGATGACATGCAGTGATATGTCGGTCTGCCTGGCTTGTGTGTCACAAGGCTAGAAAAAAAGTGACTCTCTGCAATCCCTATAGGATATATGGGAGATTGATGATGTGAAGCCACCTTTGTTCTTGAGGGCGCGTTACATGGTGACACAGTGACAGGGAGGAGCTATCACAGGCTTTCTGTAATCTGTTTTTCAAGCCAAACATCCTCAGACACATGATATTAAATCCTTTCACAGGTACGGCATACTTTAGGATTTCTGAGGACAAGTCAGGTTTACTCTATGAAGCTTCTCTTGCTGCTGTCCAGCAGGATGGAGACACAAAGCTATAGTGCATATGGTCATAGAAGGGTAGAGGTATAAATATGGCCCATGCCTGTTTCATGGTATCTCGTTCACTGGGGGCTCTGAAAAGCAAGTTAGGGTAGCCAGTTCTGTGTGTTACCCCTGAAGCTGATAGAATCATAGAATAATTAGGGTTGGAAAGGACCTTAAGATCATCAAGTTTCAACACCCCTGCCATGAGCAGGAACACCTCACACTAGACCATGTCACCCAAGACTCCAGCCAACCTGGTATTGAACACTGCCAGGGATGGAGCATTCACAACTTCCTTGGGCAACCCATTCCAGTGCCTCACCACCCTCACAGTAAAGAATTTCTTCCTTATATCTATCTAAACTTCCCCTGTTTAAGTTTAAAGTCTCATTCCCTATAGAGCTGTGCCTTCAACTCTCGTGACAGGCAACCTCTGACAGGAGATCTTCCTGTTATGGGCTTGTGTGTGCCCCCTAAGGTGCCCCTTCGCTGCAGACTTGTTGGTGTCCAAGGAGGGTTATCCTCCTGCCATAGCATCCCTCCACACCCTTGGCTGCAGGAGGTGACCCAAGGTGGCAGGTTGTTGCTGCCCCCAGGACCCTGCCTAGATAGAGCTGGAGTTAGCAGACCACCAACAGTACAAACCTGGGGCTTATCCTAACAGGCCTTACCACAACTTTGCCTGAACATGCCAGGGCCATGTTTAACACCAGTTCCCCTCACCAGGCCTGATTCTGACCCTCATCCACATGCTGACATCCCACACCCATCCCTGGGGAGCTTCCCAGTGATGAATCCTGACCAGCTCCTTCCTAGCCCTGGATGCCCAAGGCACATTAAACCAGGAATGAAGTCACTGAGTGCCTGAGGCTGAGGAGCTATGAGCTACCCTTGCTGTAGCTAAGCCTCTGGGGAAGTGCTGAGGCATGGACTTAGAATGATATGATACAGAGCAAACAGTGATTCAGTTTTGATTCGAAGTCCATCATGAAGGGCATGGCCAGCTTGGCTTTCTCCCTTTTTCCTTGAAAAGGCAGTTCTCTGCTGGTATTATACCCCACGGAGGGGGGATGTAGACACATTTCCCCTTCTTGCAGGTAAAAAGCAGGAGTGTTTTGTGAAGGAAGTCAATCAAAAATCCCACGAAATCCACATCACTTGACTCCAGCAGACAAGTAGCATTCAGCTTCCATCCCATGGCTCAGATTGTATGGGAAATGCTGCAGGCTGCTCTCTGAAGGTCAGGATGCAGGTATTCCTGCTGCTGGTGGAAAAGGTGAAGAGGCTCTCCAGAGCACTACAGCTCCTCTTGCTGATATGCACTGTGAGAGCCCCACAAGGGCTACTCCAGGGTCAAGTCTAGGAGAAGAGATTTACATAGCGGCAGTTGAGGCTGTGTTGGTTGAATCACCACTTAAAAGGCTGTTCTAATATGGGCAGAACATAAAACTCTGGAGTCTAAAGAGGGAACTGACACCAGTGTTTAGGGATTAAAATAATGAAATGTTCCTTTTTCAGTAAGAGTGACTGACCTCCAACTGCAAAGAGGGAGTTTTTCAGAATGCATGCACATACTTTCTGTGGTTTGTACCGCCTGACAGCCATTCAAGATACAGAAACTGTCAAGTAAGTCTTTTCTGTGATGAATGCAAGAGAACACTGAAAAGCAACCCTCTAAAATGTACAGTGCTGTGCAAAATCCAGGACTGAGAATGCCAGTGGAGGACCAATGCATCTTGCAGTAGGCTAACAGTACAGCCTCCTTTGCTCTGAGCTCCTGGTTTCCAAAGGCAAGGGTGGAGAGGAGGTGAGGTGTGTGGTAGAAGCAGAACTCCATAAGGATCAAGCAGGGACCAACTAGTTTGCGTTTGCTTGGAATAACTGAAACTTCTTTCTTTTTCTGGGGGTGTTTTGTTCATGTTTTAGTTTCCCTTTATCCAAGGAAAAGGTGTGCCATTCAGTAACTCCCTTTGCATAATCCAGAGGCCAAGGGGAATCAGTAGCAGGCAGATCTGTGACACTGAACACAGCAATGTTCAGAAAAAGACCCTAGTGACAAATCGTCCTGGGGAAACACAGAGCCTGACCCTACCAGTGTCACTGGCACAAGTCTTTTAGGGCATACCTAACCCCACTGCAGAGATAGCAGTGCGTAAAGCTGCTATGGATGTGTGTCTGGTATGGTGCCATGTCAGAAGGCATCTCCAAGACAGCTCAGTATCCTCTTACTAGCCTGGCACTGTGGCAGGGATAACAACTTCTATGTCTTGGCATGGAGGATTGGTTTGGGCACAGAGCCATCCCAGAAGGACTGGTAATATCATACAAGCACCCAGAACAAGGCTGCTGAGGGTCACAGAGTAGAATAGTTAAGACTGGAAAAGGCCTTTAAGATCGTCGAGTCCAACCGTTAACCCAGCGCTGCCACCACTAAACCATGTCCCTAAGCACCACATCTACACATTTTTTAAATACCTCCAGGGATGGTATTTAAAATTGCCTGATTGAATGCCCTGGTGGAACAGGGCAGCCTGTTCAAGTGCTTGACGACCTTCCAGTGAAGAAATTTTTCCCAGTATCCAATCTAAACCTTCCCTGGTGCAATATGAGGCCATTTCCTCTTGTCCTATCCTCATTATATAAAGAAGTTCTTTACTGTGAGGGCAGTGAGGCACTGGAACAGATTGCCCAAAGAAGTGGTCAATGCTCCATCCCTGGCAGTGTTCAAGGCCAGACTGGGCAGAGCCTTGGGTGATATGGTCTAGGGTGAAGCGTCACTGCCCATGGCAGGGTGTTGGAACTAGATGATCCTAAGGTCCTTTCCAACCCTAACTATTCTATGATTCTATGATTACTTGGGTGGGGTGACCAACACCTACCTAACTACAACCTCCTTTCAGGTAGTTGCAGAGTGATAAGGTCCCACCTGAGTCTCCTTTCTCCAGGCTAAACAGCCCCAGTTTCCTCACCCATTCATCATAAGACTTGTTCCCAAGACCCTTCACCAACTTCATTGCCCTTCATGGACACACACCAGCACATCAGTGTCTTTCTTGTAACAAAAGGCCCAAAACTGAACACGGCTTTCCAGACACTCTTCCCTAAGCCTGTAGCACTGCGTGGGTTTGTTGTGGCCCAGGTGCAGGTCCCATCACTGAGTATTGTTGAACATCATACAGTTGCCCTTGGCCCATGGATCCAGCCTGTCCAGATCCCTCTGCAGACCCTTCCTACCCTCAAGCAGGTCAACACTCCTGCTCAGCTTGATGCTGTCTGCAGACTTACTGAGGGTGCACTTGATCCCCTTGTCCAGATCCTCAATAAAGATATGAAACTCTCATTTTGTGATTGTCATGCCACAGACAACTTCCAAACATCACATCGCACACAAATCTTGCTCATGAACAACAGGTCTAGAGGGGCACCTTCCTCCTCTGCAGCAGTGATGCTTTCTGCACTGTGCTGCTTCTTTGCCAGCCTGAGTGGTGCGTGAAGCCAGCCCATACTTCACTGTGCTATACATTTGAAACCCTGACACATCTTGTCCCAGCAGAAGTTTTGAATGCAGTGTATCAAGGTATATGCTGCTAAGTGGCTATGTCATCCCCTATTTTCTGTCAGAGGTTTGGGGACAAAGATTGCAAAATGCAGCTTTTGCTTTCCCTGTAATGTGGTTTCCTATGACAGAATGAATGAAAATAATACAAATTCCTAAAGAATAAGAAAGGATAAAAGTTTTGGAGATCTCTGTAATTCAAAAACCAGAAAGAACTTAAGTCTTGTCAGGCTACTCAATAGGTAAGATCAGGTTTTAAAAAACCCAAATACAGATTCCTCCTTAATAAGTATGCAGCTGATTAAAGGGGAACTGCTAGAACACTTGTGATACAGGATGTGGACTAGGGTTCCTCATCTTCATTTGAGTCCTATGGATTGCAAGGGCATGCTGGTCTACTAAACAAAGGAAACCCCTAAGCAGTAAGTGAGGAGAAGCCAAAGGTACAGAGGAAATTCCTCACAGTGATTCCACAGTTCCCCTTTAAGTGGTGCCTGAGAGAGGCAGTTTAAATAATCTGTATTACTGCACTTCCATCTGCTGCTCCATTTCCTCCTGTGTCAGTTGTTCAGCAAAGCAAATGTAAACCATCAGCCTAAAATATTCTTTGTTGCTCTGTTGCAAAGACAGTCAGCAATTTCAGCTGCTCTTAAGGAAATGTACAGCATAAGCAGATAAGCTACTGTGACTAAATATGGTTTCTTATTAAGCAGAAAAGAGATATGAAAAAATATTGCGGGCACATTAGCTGTGGAGAAGTCTTAGGGGAAGGTCAATGTTATGCTTAAGCCAGTACATACTGCTTAAAGTCAATATATTCAGAGTTTTTGAAAGACGCAAACAGAAAGTTGTGAAAGGTGGAAATATATTCTCCTAGTGGGCAGTGAGTGTGCCCTGCTGGAGCAGAGAGTCCAGCTGGAGGGAGGACAGTAAAGTCCTCTTGTCGGACCTGGTTTTATTACTTGAGACAGCCAGCAGGTCTGTTACTGAGATTGTTATTGAGACTGTTAAAGACCCTAGAGATATACTGACAAAACCAGCTACATGATATTTGACATTGCCATCACTAGCCCAGTGCATGGGCTTCACATGCAGTGAAATGATTGTAAGCCAAACTGGTACAAGACATGTTTAAACCTAGTAGGCAGAAAACAAAAAAGGAATCTGACAGGTTGTCGTGGTTTAAACCCAGTCAGGTAATTCGTTCGCTCACTTCCCCCACTTTCTTTCCCTCCCCCTGCTCCTGGAGGGACAGAGAGGAGAATCGAAAAGAATGCAACTCCCACGGGTTGAGATAAGAACAGTTTAGTAACTAAGGTATAACACAAATCACTACTGCTACCACCAATGATAATAATGATAAAGGAAATAACAAGGGAAGAGAATACAACACCTCACCACCAGCCGACCGATAACTCGCCCCCCCCCAGCCCGACCAAGCTCCTACCGATACCTCCTCCAACCCTGCAGTCTCCCAGCCCTTCCGGCTAACTCCCAGTTACATCCTGGGCATGACGTGCTGTGGTATGGAATACCTCTTTGGTCAGTTTGGGTCAGGTGTCCTGTCTCTGCTTCCTCCTGGCTTCCCCTCCTCCCTGGCAGAGCATGAGGCTCACAAAGTCCTTGGCCAAACCAAAACATCTCTATCAGCTCTGTTCCCGAGCCGAAAGTCAAAACACAGCACTGCACCAGCTACCAAGGAGGAGAAACATGACTGCTACTGCTGAACCCAGGACACAGGTGAGCCTTGGTGATGCTTGGTGCAGCAAGTGAAGATGCCAGCAGTGGCAGCTCTCTGCACTGCTTCTCCGGGAGACCCTGCTCTCACTCAGCAGAGCTGGTGCATCTGCATCCTTGTTGCATCCTGGTTGTGCCTGATTCACAGTTGGGTATTCTGGAATATCTGGAGTCACCATCTGTTCTATTAAGGGACCTGAAATGTAAAGTGTGGCTTTGTGGTAAGATTTCGGTACCTGAGCGAATGTCACGTTCCACTCACCCCCGTATAGGAATGGAAACCTCTGGCTTTCTTTCTTGGTGGACCAGGAGTGTCAGTACTATCTTCATCTTCCTGGATGGATTTTCCACAGTTTGTCAGGCTTAAAAGGAATTTAAAAATGGATTTCAGTTAAATCAGCATAACTTTCCTATATAGATGTGGCCAGATTTTCTTACCATACTGATCTAAGAAGGAGCAGAAAAATCTCTAGAGTTCCCCCAGTCCCACAAAACCCTGGCCTCTATGTTCTCTTTTTCCTGAAGAGCTGGAAAATATGTCTGTTTTCTTCCGAAAAGGATAAACTACTTGGGGGCTTCAAACTCCATTTTCCCATCTCTGACTTTACACAGTTTCTGAGAGTTTAACCCCTTCTTTCATAAGGCAGAAAGGATGGGTAAAAATTCACATTTTATTGCAGCATTCTCACCATCACAGACCACATCAGATCCTGATAATGAACTTGGTCTGTGATGAAGTTTTCAAGATGTTCCCAAGATGCCAAAACGAGGACATGACACAGAAATGAAGAGGCCACTATTTCAAGTGTCTAAACAATTACTTGACTCATAGCAGAGTGCTGCTACTCCTTTCTGGAACTGTGCAAAGGCACGCTGACCACTGTTACTGTGCATTTCACCCAAACATGGTAGGTGCTGGGAAGGTAATTCAGGCCAGCAGTTGTTGGAGCATGAACAGAGCATCCCTTCTGATGGGTGCTGTGAGGAGGTGGGGGATGGGGAGAGTGGGGTGGTGATGGCTGGGTGAGAGGAGAAAGAGTGATGGAAGGCACATGGTGCGTGGCTAGAGAAGCAGCAGAGAGCTTTGAAACCTCAGAAAGGATCTGGGAGGAGATGAGTGCAGGAAAGGAGAAAAATAAACGCAGAGGCAGAGCGAGCAGGGAGGTTTCCACTCTACATGGAACAGAAGCTGCACGGAGGGTCTGAAGAGGAGCACGTGGCAAAGGTGCAGCTGCAGAAGAGGAAGACGAGCATTTGTTTTGGCTGCTTATACAACAAAGCTGTACCTACAGGTGCTGGCAATAGTCACTACACCCATCAGTGTAGGTAACAGATGTTGGACAAGTGCTGACAATTAACAAAACTTTTGTATCTGTTCCAAGCCAACCGAACTGGTTAACCTTGTGGTTCAGAGGAAGTTGTGATGAGGTGATCCAACTTTTGTTGGGACTATTGTTACAACACTGGCTCTAATCATCCTGCCTTCTGCGCATCTCTCAAAAAACATTCAGGGAAGTTTTGTCACCTCCATTAACTGTGCTCCCCAAAACAGAAAGATTCCAAGATCATAATGAAAAAAGTCAAAATATTTCTATTTATATATTTCCTTGCTGGGAAATTATGTGTAGCAAAATCAGTCCTTGCATTTGGGAATTTGTCATTTCCAGGAAAAGTCCATTTTTACATGAACAACAAATTAAACTTGAAATAACATGTGAATTTCGTTTTCATTCTGTTTCTGTTTATGGAAAAAATTCTTCAAAGCTAGGATGAATCAGGGGACAATGTGTACTCAGGGGTTAGAAATGGAAATAGAGATGTTCATATTCCAGATCAGGGTAGTTTAAGGACTGGTGAGGGGCAAATAACACTGCAACAGTGATCCAAGCAAAACTTTCACATAGATTGATTTGTGCACATTGGTCTTCATACTTGCCCAGACTTTGCTGACTGCATTCTGTGAGGGTACTGTCAGATCATGTTTCATTTTTTTTTCCTACTGCAGCTTTCAAATCCCCCTCAGCTTCAGCAAAGCTACAGAGCAGGTAAAATAATAATAACGATGATGATGATGATGATGATGAAGATGAAGTAGTTTAGCATTGGCCCTAGGGAAAAGTGGAAAGCTGAATTTGGCAGGCTTGAATAGTTCACCTCCACACATTTTCCCCAGATGGAGACAGTATAGAAAATCACAAAATGGACACCCCTTCTCCCCCAAACCGTACTGTTGAAGAAATACTGCATGTGAATCCTTTTCACATTCTTACTGGCAGAAAAAGGGGGGGAAATGTGTGCTACCATTACCAACTAAAAATGGAATTCTAAATGCTTGAAGAATATGTATATAGGCTCTCACACACTTTCACATACACAAAAGCACAGTCCCCTGCTGTCTGCTAGACCAAGTACCCACCTGCACTCTCAGATAGGTTTCAAATTCGTAACTGATTTTAAGGCAGCTTACTTGCTGAGGTGTAACAGTAGCACATCTTTTTATGGGCAAAATTGTTATTAATTTTTCTGTTTATTTAGAGAATTTTTTTGAGACTTCATAGAAAGTAGATAGGGGTCCACGTCATCATGAGAAACACTCAAGCTTTGTGAGTATTTGAATAGCTGACTGAAGATTATGAGTGAGTGAATGTATATTAAAATGTTCTTGTTAGAAAACCCTCAGGGGACTGGTTGTCTAAAATAGTGGAGTCAGGGCTAGGGATTCATAAATGTTTTCAAGGACAACATTTACAATGGAGAAAAGAGCCTCATCATGAAAAGCAGCAAAAATGCATTTCCATTCTCTACTACCTCAGTGTTTCTTGGCAGACTCACAGCGAAACAGTTTTTGCTTTGAGTCTTTTGTTTTGGCTTTAGCTTCCTCCGCTTTCTGTTTCCTTCCTTCCCGTTTCCTGGCCTTTGCCAGAAAATTTGGGTGACTAGCTGTTAACCTGAATTCTCCCTGGGAAGAGACCTATTTCTCCACAATGAGTATTGGGTATATTTAAAGATTAATTCCCCTTTCTGACTTGAGAAAGTCTCCATTCTAAACTCCCTTAACTGGAGACTGTGTAGTTGGAATTGGTTCTCAGAAAACAGAAAGGGAAAGAATTGTGAAACAGAAATCACTTACAGTGGCAATCTTTATTTCTAGACCCTCCAGGTAAAGTCAAACCCCAGAGGATTGATGTTATTTAGGATTTTACCAATCTCTTTTTCATTCTTGTACTGTAACTAAAATTTGGAGTCTGTATAGGAAATGTTATTTTCAGGCCAGTGTCACTGTAACCTATGTGACAACCTTTTTACTAATCACAGGAGTGACAACACAGTAGGATGCGCAAAGTATGAAGACCATGAAGTAAGCCTATCTCCTCTGAAAATGCTTGAATGAGTTTGGAGAACTAGACTCTGCTCTTCTGGCAGATCTTCTGGATAAACAAAGGCTTTCAAAAAAAAAAAAAGGAGAAAGGGGGAAAAACCCCAAGAAAATATAAGTTTTAAGGGCCCATAAAAGCTCTAAATAAACACATTTTTTTGTGCTGTGCCAGAAGATCATGCTCCAGCTTCTCAGTTTAATTCTAGGGAGATGGTGGGTTAGTTTGGAGACTAAAGGCCTTAACATCAAGGAAAAAGGTCTTACTGATAAAACTTATAAATCTTCTGCTAACTGAAATGCAGTGCTGCCCAAACCAGGCAGGGGAATTTGGCTGCATGACAGAACAAGGAGTTTGCAGTGTCAAATTACTACAGACCAGAACTTGCTGAGGTGATGCTGGGCTGATCTTTCTGCCTGTTAAAAGTAACATTTCTGTGAGTCATCCTAGATAATTCCTCAGATGCTTTTCTAGTCCTAGCAGGAAACCTCTGCTTTCTGATGGCAATTTTCCCTTTGCTATAGCAGAGCCTGCTGTGGTTTCATAGAAAGGAAATCCTTATGTCCCTCCCAGATACACAACTGTCAGGGCTGTGGTTTAGTTTGGTAGTTCTGATAATTTGACTGTATTATCCACAGCTTTTTTTTCTTCCCGTCACTGAGCTCTCTGCAATTGCCTTTGGGGTCCTGTGCTTTACCAAGATGGAGGTAGTTGGTACCTCTATCTGGGTTGGTTGTTCTATGCATTTACATACCCACACACACATAAATACACACTGGAGATAAGAGCTGTAGCACCTTCATCTCAGAAAAATGGGGTGCATGTATAGAAAGGGGTCCATAGAAGCAGTGGCCTAGGTCTCCCTGATGTAAGACGGCTGTCAGTTTGTCCTTTGGGTGCGTCACTGCCAGGATCTGGCCAATGCCTCAGTTCGACTTTGTATTGGACAAGCTGGGCTGCAGAGCAGATAACTCCTGAGCCCCTGGATGCTCCTGCAAAAAGAAAGCCATACCAAATCTTGCCCCTGTCCCTGTAAGTGACGTATATCACATCAGTTCTGCTGCACTGCAGGAGTCAAACAAATCCCAGCTTGGAGCGGCATTTCACTCAACCAGCAATAAGGGCTCTTCTCTATAATCACTGGTATGGCATCAGTCATTTATCCTGCTCCATTTATGTAACATGGTATTTTATAGAAACATTCCTAGTCATGAGGAGGATATGGAAAAAGAGATGGATATAAGAAGAAGCAAACACATAAGGCTGGCATATATTATCCTCTTTTTTTCTTTTCTTTTTTTTTTCACAGTACTTTCTCTTGAATCACATGTGTAAATGCAAATATCTCTTGTTCTTCATGAAGAAGTTCTGCCCACACAAAGAAGAGCTCTTTGCTGCACCTTAAAATATCCACCTTGTTTGCAAGGCAGAACATCTGTTTAAAAAGAAAGCACGTGAGACAATACTTCCATTGCTAGCTCTGCCCTTTTCCATGTGGTAAGCACTGAAAAGAGGGAAGGTGTGCCCCCTGATTAATGTTCCTTGGCACAAGTGGTGCTGTACCTTCCAGGCAGTTATCTTGAAAGTTCTCCCTAATAACAAAGGTAGCACTGCAGTTACTTAATTACAACAAGTAAATGTCTGTGAAAGCAAACAAAGTAAAAAGGACCTTTCATCAGTAGCTAAGGTGTGCCAGTAACTGCAACTTAATATTCCTACAGGTAATAAACATATAACAAGCAATTATATTTGGAAGGCAGCAGTGCTCTAGCTGGTGATGTCATAAAATATTGACAACTGTCTTTAGTGCCCTAAGGAGAAGTGAAACACAATAGGGACACCATGGACTGTGTTGCTCTGCTAAACATATTTTCCCCAATGCATGCATGATCACTGCCCCAGCCAGGCAGTTGTCAGTGGCTATGCTGGTACTGCTCAGGGCTAGAGAACAGTGACCACACCCAGGTCACAGTGGGCTTGTCTCAGTCCTTCTTCAGGCTCCATGCAGTGCGCTGGGGTTTTAGGACATGATCAATGAGGCACTCAAACAGTAAAGAATTTCTTCCTTATATCTAACCTAAATCTCCCCTGTTTAAGTTTGAATCCATTGCCTCTTGTCCTATTGCTACAGTCCCTGATGAAAAGCCCCTCTCTGGGACTGTTCTTACCGCGTGAAGCTGAGGATACCTCCCAGCTGCCACATGCCACACTGTGTGAGGTGAGGTCATGCGGAAGCTGGTGCTTGGAGATGTCTGCGTGGGACAGTACTGGAGGAAAATGTGGAGTGAAGGAAGGCAAATGTGGTGCAGGTTCATGCACACTCAGGCCACCCTGGGGTGACCTGTTCTCCCTGCTGCACGTGGGTTTGTTTCAGAGGGAACCAGATGCCCTTTCCCAAAAGGGAAATGAAACAGTGCTTCTCCAGGATGGATGAGCAGGGGGTGGGAGTTATGGGGGACTGAATTAGCTCACAGGCTAGATGACGGTATGACAGCATAGCCACTACAGCATCCTCTTTCACGAGTGGTGAGGGGAGATTGTGACGGGAGAAGAGGAGCGGCCATGAGGGGACATTGTAAAGGGAAAGGAGAGAGAAACATAAGGGAAGATCATAAGGGGAGAACAGGGGTGGCCAAGAGGGGAGCTCGTGGGCAGAGAAGCAGGGGCAGCCGTGAGGTGAGATCATGAGGAAAGATACTGAGGGGAAAGGAGGGGTGGCAATGAAGAAAGATTGTGAAAGGAGAGAAGGAACGGCCATGAGGAGAGAGCGGAATCGTGAGGGGAGAAGGGAAGTGGCTATGAGAGGAGGTCGTGAGGGGAGAGAAGGAGCGGCCATGAGGGGAGATTGTGAGGGAAGATCATGAAGGGAGAGGAGGGGCAGCCATGAGGGAAGATTGTGAGGGGAGAGCAGGGTCAACAGTGGGGGGAGATGATGAGGGAAGATCATGAAGGGAGAGGAGGGGCAGCCATGAGGGAAGATTGTGAGGGGAGACCAGCGGCGGCCACAAAGTGAGATCACGAGGAGAAAGGAGGGGCAGCCATGAGGGGAGATCGTCAGGGTGGAGCAAGGGCAGCCATGAGAGAAGATCATTAGAGGAGAGCAGGAGCAGCCATGAGGGGAGATCATTAGGGAGAGGAGGGACAGCCATGAGGGGAGATTGTGAGGGGAGATCGTGAGGGGAGAGCATGTGCAGCCATGAGGGAAGATAATGAGCGGAGAGCAGGAGCAGCCATGAGGGAAGATTGAGAGGGGAGAGGAGAGGCAGCCATGAGAGGAGATCATGAGGGGAGAGCAGGGTCAACAGTGGGGGGAGATCATGAGGGATGATCATGAAGGGAGAGGAGGGGTGGCCATGAGGGAAGATTGTAAAGGGAAATCAGGGACAGCCATGAGAGGAGATCGGGAAGGGAGATCAGGGGCAGCCATGAGAGGAGATCGGGAAGGGAGGGCAGGAGCAGCCATGAGGGGAGATTGTGAGGAGAAAGTAGGGGCAGCCATGAGGGGAGATGGTGAAGGAAGAGCATGGGCAGCCATGAGGGGAGATGGTAAAGGAAGAGCATGGGCAGCCATGAGGGGAGATGGTAAAGGAAGAGCATGGGCAGCCATGAGGGGAGATGGTAAAGGAAGAGCATGGGCAGCCATGAGGGGAGATGGTAAAGGAAGAGCATGGGCAGCCATGAGACAAGATCGTGAGGGGAGAGGAGGGGCAGCCATGAGGGGAGATCATGAGGTGACAGTAGGGGCAGCCATGAGGGGAGATCGTGAGGGGAGAGCAGGGGCAGCCATGGGAGGAGATTGAGAGGGGACAGCAGGGGCAGCCATGAGAGGAGATCGTTAAGGGAGAGCAGGGGTGGCTATGAGAGAAGATCATGAGGGGAGAGCAGAGGGAGCCATGAGAGAAGATCATTAGGGGAGGGACAGCCATGAGGGGAGTTAGAGAGCAGAGAGTAGGGGCAATCATGAGGGGAGATCATGAGGTGAGAGGAGGGGTGGCCATGAGGGGAGATCGAGAGGGGAGAGCAGGGGCAGCCATAAGGGAAGATCTTGAGGGGAGAGCAGGGGCAGCCATGGGAGGAGATTGAGAGGGGAGGGGCAACCATGAGGGGAGATTGTGAGGTGAGAGGAGGGGCAGCCATGAGGGGATTTCCTATGAGGAGAACCAGGACAGCCATGAGGGGAAATCGTCAGGGGAGAGCAGGGGCACACATAGAAGATTGTGAGGGGATAGGAGGGGCAATCATGAGGGGAGATCGTGAGGTGAGAGGAGGGGCAGTCATGAAGGGAGATTGTGAGGAGAAACCATGGACAGCCATGAGTGGAGATCGTGAGGGGAGAACAGGGGCACCCATAGGAGGAGATCATGAGGGGAGTGGAGCATCGGCCATGAGGAGAGACTGTGAGGGGAGAGCAGAGGCAGTCGTGAGGGGAGAGCAGGGGCAGCCATGAAGGGAGATCATGAGTTGAGAGTCAGCCATGAAGTGTGAGGGGTGATTATGAGGAGAGGGCAAGGGCAGCACTGAGAGGTGAGGGGCATTCATGAAGGGAGATCATGAGGGGAAAGCACAGGCAGCCATGGGGCATAAGGGGTGACCATGAAGGGAGATCCTGAGGGGTATGAGGGGTGTCCATGAGGGGTCGGGACAGCAGCTATACTGTGTGCCACTATGGGGCACTGATGAGCAGTGGCTGCGAGTGGAGATCGAGAGGCACCCTGACAGGAGACCTTGAGAGGAGATCGGTTTGCCTTTAGTGACATGGTTTTATAGTGGGCTTGGCAGTGCTGGGGTCACGGTTGGACTTGATGACCTTAAAAGTCTTTTCCAACTCAGTTGATTCTATTCTATAAGTACCAGTGATCTTATCTTACCATCAAAAGGCAAGATCTAGAAGACATCCCTGGAAATGGCACCATGACCCCAATTCTCATTGACTTGGGGATGCAAGAAAAGCTGTCATTTTGCTGAGATTGCCAGATAAAATTGCCAGGTGCAATTTTATATTACTCTAAGTGCAGCGCAAATGCTTGGGATGCTCCCATTGAAAAGGGGATAAAAAGGCAGAAAGGGGAGCTCCCACTCTTCCCTGTCCCTGGCTGACCTTCCTGCTGCTTACCGAGGGTCACCTAGTGACCAGCTGGAGCCAACTGCAGAAAGAGAATGCAGTAACTAGGGACTGCCAGGTCAGCCAGAGCCAAGCTACTCCATTTGAAGGGCAACCCCAGTTCTCAGTCCCAGGAGGAAATGAGCCAGCAGGGTTGTCCTGGGACACAGCTGCATGCCTGGTCTTGCTCTCTCCCACATTGCTTTTGGAATTTCCCCTCCTCTCAGCTCCTGGTGGTGCAGTATGTGGTAGGTGTCTTGCAGCCGTCAGGCACAGGGAAGCATCAGGGAGAGCTTGGCCATTGCTGGCCCACCTCCCAGGGATAAGTGGGAAAACTGGGATGACTCAACTAAAACTACACACTCAGTCCTCAGAAATGAAAGAACTTAGCTGCACCCCGCCCCTTTAGAAGGCACCAAGCATGCTTTTACTTGTAGAAATAGAGTTCACACCTTTAGCAGAGTCTTCTTCAGGAATTCCAGCTGCTTTCTCACTTCACTGTGTATCAAACACCTCATCTTTGCTTCTGTATGTTTTAGACAAAAGGTGAGAGACAGATACTCTTAGTGGTCACTGAAATGTATTTGTAGGCGAACAGAAATCCCTGCCTTGGGGATTGTCTCAGAGATTTTAGAGTCTTCACTTATTTATGCAGAGGATAACATACTTTCTTGAGAGTCAGGCTAGTCCTGGTTAAACAAACCTTCAGTGATTTCCAGATGGAAGGCAAGAAGCCTGGCTAGTGTCAGTGTAAATAAAGACAGCAGGCATCTTAGCCCCTTATGCGGGCTACAATCTTCAGCTAACAAGCCATGCCTTGGGCTACTGAGAGGGGAATTTTGGTAATGTGCTCTTTGACAAATCTGAACAAACAGAGACTGCCAAATTCAGGTGAAAAAGCACCAAATGGCAGTCACTTGTCTGCACAGGTGCTTTCAGATGCTACTAGATGCTCAGAAATAAGTGTAAAAATTTAATCTTAAGGGTCCCAGCGTTGGCAAGGACTGACAGACACAGAATCACAGAATCCTAAGGGTTGGAAGGGACCTCAAAAGATCATCTAGTCCAACCCTCCTACAAGAGCAGGGTAACCTAGAGTACATCACACGTGAACTTGTCCAGGCAGGCCTTGAATATCTCCAACATAGGAGACTCCACAACCCCCCTGGACACACTGTTTCATTTTTCCTGGGATGAGTCAGAAAGTGTCCATGAGGATTCACCATGCAATAAGCTTGTCACTAAGATCAATGTCCTGCCTGGGCTGTAACAGAAAAGAGGCAAAAAAAGGTACCTTAAAGATTTAGATTTGAGAATTGGACCTAGGGCGAGACCCACTTTTCTGCTCCAGCTGTGTCTGATGCTCTTTCGGGCTTTCATCTAATGTCACAGGGAAACTTTTCTAAACTGAACCCACTATACTATAAACTGTGGAAAAACATTTTTACAGGAAAATTTCTACTTTGTGCATGCTTTTACATTTTATTCCTGCTGGAAAAATAATACCTTTCTACTAACTGATGGAAAACACCCTAGGAAAATACCAGTTGCAGCTTCCTCTTCTGGCTGTCAGCGCATTGCCAAGGTAGAGCTGCCATGATAGATAGCTGTCCCAACAGTTGCAGCCAATTTCACCTGCCCTGGACTAGACACTTTCCTATGCTCTTTAATCCTTTTTCCAACCTACCAACAGTTTTGGAAACCTCTTTGTTGCTGCCCAGCTTCCCCAAAAGGCAGATAAATGGGCTTCACTACCTAAACCTTCTCTCCCTGCCCAGATCAGGAAGGACCTCCTCAGTCTCTTCAGCCTGCAGAAAGAAGCAGCTAAAAGAGTCTAGCTTACAGGGCAGCCACAGGACTCAGATGCTGAGGTTGGGGATATGAGCCAGAAGCAGCAGAGAGCTGAGGTTCCATGCAAAGGATCTAGGGAGCACATATTATAAGTAAGGCTGGAAATGGATGGGGAACTGGTCTCCACCCATGTTGTCATTGCAAAAACCCAGCACGAACCTCTGAAGGCCACAATAAAGAGATGGAAGGCAGAGATGCTGAGGTGAAATGAGCACACAAATCTTGTGGAGAAGCAGGATATCTTTGAAACACAGCAGGACTGGCACTATGGCAAATGAGAGCAAGAAGGGAGGCAGTTGCAATGCAATCATGTCTGATTTCTTTTCAAATGTGTGGGCTTTTCTCTTGGTACTCTTGCAAAGTCTCTTGTCCAATTATGCAAAAATACTCTTTTGGTCTGTGTCATCTCTGCAGTGTTTTCTGGAAGATACTCTTCGGTTCTTTATCTGAGATCATGAGAAAAAGTCACTCTGCTTCTTCCATCATAGACAGGCTCTTTATAATAAGCTCTGTAATGGCCATCTCTATAAGCTGCCGGTATCAACAGGCTCAAGAGCCACAGGTAGCGTCTACCTTCCATAGGTCTTCATCACCTTCAAGTGTGACGCAAGGATACTAGAAATTACTACTATATTACACATGTGCAGAAGATATTCCTCATGAACACCTGCCTCTCACCCATCCTTTCACCTGGTCCCTCCCAGCTCTTGCTAGCCCCAGGCTAATGGCTGTTCCAGTCCTGAGATGATTCCCCACTGACCTTCTGTCTGACCTGCTTCCCCTGGCTGCCTTCCCAGTGGGAAAATAACCTTCTTTGCACCACCATGCTGTTGGGAGGATGGGGAAAATGCAGGTGTGCAATTCCAGGAATGTGGCTTCCTGCCACCAGCAAGGCTGCTGTTCACTAAATCGCCAGTCACTGTTACCAGAGTGATGTTTTTTTCCTGCTGCAGAAAGTTATCACAGCTGCTGTAAAAACAATAGTCAAATTCTGCTGATCCAAGCATGATCTGCATAGAGGAAAAACATATGGAAATCAAGGGATTTCTTTAAAATACTGCAAAATATATGGGACGCAAATGTAGGATGGAGGAAGTTGTATAGACATCCTACACTTCCTTATGTGCCTCTACAAGGTATTGCCCTAGGGTGCAACAAAGAGGACTTTCCAAACCTGGGCTCACACAGGTGCTCAGTGTGCCCAGCCCTGCCTGAGTACTCAGATGTGCTTTCCAGTGACAGAACATTGTGGCATGCTGTGCACCTGACTTTGTACAACAAACCAAAATAAATAACCAGAACCACAAGTAGAAATGCCTGAGGCAAATAAATCTGTGGATCCACTTATATGTAAAATCTTTCCAGCAATATTATATCAGTTAGAAGTATGGGGCTTTTTTTGCTAATGTAGTTATGCCACTAAAAGCACTAGCATAGATTCAGTTACATCAGTACAAATTGCTTTTATACTCAGATTTGCTTCCCATAATGATGTTAAGCAGTTGATCCTCTTCAATGCTATGATACTACGAGATGCAGTTTTCCTCCTGTAGAGCCTTCAAGCATCTTGGGCTATTAGAAGAGATGATAGCAAAATCTGCCTGTTTTCTAGTTAGGAAGCTGAGGATCTCTTTGCCTATGTTACTGTGAGAGTCTGCCATCTGGGTAAACCGGTACATTGACATTAAAACTGTGGTGCAAAAGGGTTTGTTCAAATATTCATAATACTTGAATCTATATATAACTTGAACAGGAAAACATGTAGAGAGTTTTCTGATGCAGATGGCTTCCATGTTAACAGGCCTGAATGCTACCCATGGTGACAGAGACTGAGGAGGGAAGGTTGGGAGACAAGTGCCAGAGAAGGCTGGATCCTGAGGCCAGAGAAGGTGAGTGTTTCATGACCACTATTTGTAGGGACAGGGATGGACAGGTCAAGATATCTGTTAATGTGTCTTGTTGTGAGGTTTAGCTGGGAAAGAAGTGGTCAGAAGCTCAGCAGAGTACTGTTTGGAGACTCTAGACTGGAAATAATGTAAAATCCATTTGCCAATGAGCTTAAAAGGGAAAGGAACCTGGAACTCTTCACTGGCAAAGCAAGTGAAATTGAGCTGTTGTTCTTTCAGAGGGAGACATATTTATAATATGAAGGAAAGAGCAGGAGGAAAGTGAGGGTGAAACGACAGTCAGTGATTAGAGCCACTCTCACAGCTTGGAGCTGCTGAAAGAGGAAGGTTCCACTCCTCCACCCATTGTGTCCCTTCTGTCCTTGGCCAGATGCTGCTCTTTCCTCTGGCCCACTGGCTTTCAATTCACTATTGTAAATTCAGCCCAGTAACACCCTACAGGAAAAAACCCAGCTTAAAGCCTCAGAGGATGTTTTCTGCAGGGTTGGTGATTTGAATTGGCCCAAAGAAATAACCCAGTGAGCTGGCACTTCTGGGGCTTGATGAGTGAATGGTGGGGGCTGGAAAGGATGGGGCGACACAAGGGTCTGAGAGTCAATCTCTGAAAGTTAAGATTGTTTCTCTTTCCCTGTGTAATGCCAACGTGAAATGCTGCAGAAGAGGTAATGAAAGGAGATGTGAAGGGATAGGCTGGGCTCCCTGGGGGAAATGACTGGGCAAGAGCTGGGAAAAGACTGTCTCTGTGCTGGTAGAGAGGCAGGCACAAGAATAATTTAAGTTAGAGATGCAGAAATGCTTCGATAAGAATAAGGAAGAATAAGCAAATGAATCTGCAATGCAGGGTGTCAGCCTGGACACAGACTCACTGGAAGTGGTCTTCAGACCCGGAGGACTATTCTCAGAGGGGCAGAAGTGAAGAGTAAACCAGGGGCTGGGAGTGAGCCAGGAGAGACTTGCCATGGGAGAAGGTGTGGGGGGGATCCCAGGTGGGTTAAGGAGAACTGGTAACTTCAAGAATCAGGGAGGGGAAGCTGGGAGCATGTAAGAGCATCTAAGTTAATATCACTGCTGATGGATGGAAAGTTAGGCAAAGGCAACCTGGCCGGTAATGTGGATCAGTTAGCAGTGCTGGGTGAAGGTAAGAGAGGACTCAGCAATGCTAGAGGCAGCTTCAAGAAAACCGAGTGCCCTAGATGTCAGATGTTACATGTGGGAGGGCTGTGCTAGAAGGTAGCATGACAGCTTGAGCACAAAGAAATAAACAGCTAAGCAATTACAGGGGCCAGCAGCAAAATACTGATCTTTTGAGAAGGGCAGGGAGAGGACAGCAGTCAGTCATTAGGGAAGGAGTAGAGGAGATGACAGAAGGAAAAGGGGCTGCTGTGGAATGGAAGATAAAATGGGCAGATTCACCTGACAGTCATGTAAAGAGGCTGCAGCACCATAACTAATACTGTCTCAGCCTTCAGCATATGAGAAATGACACACATTGCATGAAGTCCCAGCCTGATCCTCTGGCCCTGACTACCTGTTCCACCCATATTCCTGCCTACTTTTGGTTCATGGTCCACCTGCATTCAGGTAGGCATCTGCCTTATCGTTATTGCCTTGTGTCATGGTTTAAACCCAGTCAGCCACGCAGTCTCTCTCCACCCCCCACCCCCCCACCCCCCACCCTTCTTGCTTCCACGCACCTCCCCTGGAGGGATGGGGAGGAGAATCGAAAGAATGTAACTCCCACGGGTTGAGATAAGAACAGTCCAGTAACTAAGGTATAACACAAATCACTACTGCTACCATCAATAATAATAATGACAAGGGAAATAACAAGGGAAGAGAATACAATACCACCCACCGACCGAGCCCGACTGAGCAAAGAGTGCCCTTCCGGGTAAATCCCAGTTACATCCCAGGCATGACGTGCTGTGGTATGGAATACCTCTTTGGCTAGTTTGGGTCAGGTGTCCTTTCTCTGCTTCCTCCCGGCTACCCCTCCTCCCTGGCAGAGCATGAGACTCACAAAGTCCTTGGTCAGACTAAACATTTGAGCAGTAACTAAAAACATCAGTGTTATCAGTGATGTTCCCAGGCTGAAAGTCAAAAACACAACGCTACCCCAGTTACTAAGAAGGATTAAAAATGACTGCTACTGCTAAACCCAGGACATCTGGGCCTAGGAGAAGGAGCCAGGACTCCCCAGAAGTGTTAGCACCACTACTCATACTCTGGTGCTTAAAGCCTTGAGCAGGGATCTTTCTGAATTCCTGGTACTAAACATGCTCAGTGTGAATTGTCCTAGTAGAAGATCCAGTGAGCTTTTTCCTGAGGTTGTGCAAACTGAAATTTCTCCAAAAGCTTCTATATCTTGACCAAATTTGGGCAGATTATTCCAATAGCAAAACTCCCTTCTCAGACTGAAAGACATCTCCCTGCTAAATGCAAAGCCCTGCTCCAGCATACTGGAGCAATGCATCTTTGCCAAAATCAGGTATCTGCCAAAAATCTAGGATAAACAGCCTTTATTCCCCAATCTCACTACACGTCTAAGAAAATTTCATCCCAAAGCAGCCACTTAGGCATGAACAAATTAGGCCTGAAAGCTGAAAGTCATATTATGAGCAGTGTCAGGTAATATTGATCTTCTGTGAACATCTTCCCACACTACCTCATGGCTTCGCTTTGCTTCTGCATGCAGGAAGCATAGTCTAAGGCACCCCAAGCCTGGGATTCAGTTGCACTAGGCATGGCTCAGGCAATGAACAAAAAGGCAGCCACTGCAACATAGTGCAGCCTTTCCTACCGCCGTTCTCCTGTTTCCTGTCATTCTTTGATCTTCCTTTATGTATTGTGCATCTTTCTCCTTTTCAACTTTATTTTGTGATGCCATATGTGCCTCTTTTACTAAAGACAGTGGTTGGGACTGCCATAGGAAGAAGCCCTGTGAAACTTTGTCTCCTTGGTATTCTCCTTTGTGCCCACTGGCAGAGGGAGGTGTGGGGGTAGGAGGTGGGAAGGGCTGTGGGTCAGAGAGGTTTGTACCCTCTGCTGAACGTTCATTTCACTTCTAAAAAAGTCCTCAGAAACAGTTCAGGTTGATACCTATCTTATGGTAAATTGAGCTATCGAAGACGAGCAACCTGCATCAAAGCCATGCTACGTAGAGCTTTTCCTGTCTTCACTACGAAATAGTTCCTACGGCTTTATCTAGGAGAAAAAACAAATGCCTCTTCCCAGGCTGCTCGGGACTCCAGAGACCCTGTGCGGCGATGTGGAACATCGCATGCTGTAGGTGACTATTCTGCAGTGGAGAGGTCCAGGCAAAACTAGAGTCTTACCCCAGTCTGAGGTCTAAGCTGGACCCAGCTGCTCTGCTTGGAGCCACAAGCCAATGATACCTTCTGCGGTGCAAGTGTGAAGCTTTGAGATGCCTTTGGGGCAGTGTCTTCTGTGCTGAATAGGTCCTTTTGCCCCCTTACCTGTGACCTCAGAGCCTGCGGGACTGCCAAGGTAGGACATGGAGAAGGGGGAGGTCAAAACACAGAGGTGATTTCCCCCAGTGCTGTTTGCCATTCCAGCTATGCTGACTTCCCTTTCTGGTGGTGGGAGGGAACTGTGACTTATTTCTTGTGTCAATGTTGTGGTTTAAGCACAGTTGGTAACTCAGCACCATGCAGCACCTTCTTGCCAACACCCCAGGTGGGATGGGGAGGAGAATCGGAGGAATATAAACCCCATGGGTTGAGATAA
Organism: Pezoporus wallicus; assembly: GCF_028554395.1. Lineage (NCBI taxonomy): Eukaryota > Metazoa > Chordata > Aves > Psittaciformes > Psittacidae > Pezoporus > Pezoporus wallicus. The sequence continues at coordinate 6,993,160 of NW_026635157.1, forward strand.
GAACTAAAGTGTAATACAAAATTACTACTAATATGAATAATAATACTGATAAGGGAAATAACAAGGGGAGAGAATATGAAACTAAAAAGGGGGAAAAAAGAAACCAAACAAACCCAATAAACACAAGTGATGCACAATACAATTGCTCACCAACTGCTGACCAATACCCAGCCTGACCTGAGCAGCAATGTGCCATTCCAGGTAACTCTCCCAAGTCCACACACTGGGCACAATGTGCTGTGGTATGGAATACCCCTTTGGCTTGTTTGGGTCAGGTGTCCTGTCTCTTCTCCCTTCCGGCTTCCCCTCCTCCCTGGGCAGAGCATGAGACTGAAAAATCCTTGATCAGTGTAAGCGCTACTTCAACACAACTAAAGCATCATTGTGTTATCTGCATTGCTCTCAGACTAAAGCCAAAACACAGCACTGGACCCGCTACCAAGAAGGAGAAAAATAACTCTTACAGCTGAACCCAGGTTAGTCAAGAACATGCTGTTCCTCTTCCTACTTCACCTGCCATTTGATTGCTACAGGGTAGTACTTTAAATATTTGTGGAACAAAAGGGGTACCTTAAAATAAATGTAAAGAAATGCTTTCTTTCTGGCTAACAGGTGATAGCTAGCTAGGTAATTTCTTTGCACCTCCCAGCTGTGTGAATCACGGCTATTCATCACAGAAAGAGGCTTTGATCTTTCTCCATGTACGTATCAGTTAAATAACTTTATCTCTTGGAGGGACCTCATGCTGATATCATTTTCCTTACTTCAGCTCCTGAAATTGTGATTCTGAATGTCTAGAAATTTCACTCTCCTGTTGACTAGAAGCCTTTGCTTCAGTTGTCTACGTCTTAGGAAATGAAATGCTTTCTGTAGCACAGGCAGAAGGAGCTTTGGTTAGGAACAGCCTCTGATCTCAGCATGGGCTCTATATTCGCCAGAGACAGGATGTATCTGGGATCTGGTAATGCAATATCATTGTTAGGTGCCAAAGGACCAGCCTGTTCTGCTGCCCATAAAATCAGGATGTTTTTAAGGAGAGCAAGGAGATATTTCATAACAATTTTTTTTCAGGACTATATTAAGCCACTTTAAAAATAGAAAGTTTGTATCAAGTCCCATCATGGCATGCTACGTGCTTCCTGCTCTGTCCCTTCATGCCCACTTTTCTGTTGTTAGTGTTTTCTTTGGCAACAAAGAACTCTCGCTTACATTAAGAAAAAAGGGGGAAAAGAAAAGAGAACACATACCTGTCAGCATTTTCAGAACCTCACTTTCATGGAGCTGCCCCATCCAGGTGGACACCAGCACCAGCAGCCAAAGAGCATGCCTGCCGTTCTGTGCCAATGGCACAGCAAACCAGTGGGTCCAGCATTTCTCTGGACTTCTTCAAACCTCGCCTGCCCCACCAGTTCAACCCTTGCTTCAGCAGCAGTGCTGGCGTGACTTCCCCCATAGCAGCTGTCCTGAGGGAGCAGCAATATGCCTTTGGCACAGGCTGGGTGATTTCCCAGTGCCTGCCCTGCCTAGCCTAGGATGGGTACCCAGGCCAGGCAGCCTTCCGGATCCACTTTTGGAGATCTCCTGTTGCCGTCAGGGCTGCACCCCCTCATGCCCAAGACCAGGGCCTCAGCTACCACCCCACTGTTCTGGATATCCCTATGACAGGATGGGATGGAGGGCAGGAGGAGTAGGGGGGCTGTTACTGCCAGGTGGTCCCAGATGGGTCAGGGCACTTCAGTGGGACTCACGCCATCCCCAGTTCTCCACCAGTGATGTTCTACTGATGAGCAGCCATGTTTGGCCAAAGAGTTCCATTGTCTGCTCACCCATTGTCCCATGCTGCATGTGTGCTTCCCATAGAGGGATAGTCCAGCAACAGGAACCCCCAACCAGCTGATTGGAGTGGCTGTGGAGTGCTGTGAAAGTGACATCTGGCTCAGAAGGGCTGCTGACAGAGGGAGAACCAAACTGGAAGAGACTGGAAAAAGGAGAAGTTGGTGCAGAGGGGAGAGGTAGGGCAGAAGTAGTCAGGAGGCCTACAGGAAACACTTGGAGAGGGAATGAAAATGAAAAAAGGAAGAGACAAGAATAATATATCTATGATTTAAAGATACAGACACTTGGTGAGGTTTGCAATAAAGAAATTAAAATAATTTCTTAAGGAATATTTTAGCACCAGCCAATGTACCTTTCAGGCAGCGTGTCATGGGGATAACAGGTATCCAAGCTGTCAAAGACTCCTCCCATAAGCCCTGTCCTTGCTGCCTGTCACCTTCAGTGTGGGAACCTTCCTGTCACCTTCCTGTCACCTTCCCTCTTGTGCCAGTATTCACATTTTCAGGGCTGTGCTTGGTAAATTGTCATGTGCAGCTCTCTCCATGGCTTGGTCCATGAAGGAGGCCCATGGCAGACACATTAGTTTTGTGTCTGGGGAAACTGCAGCATGAAAGATGAAGCAGCTTGCTCAAGGTTATCCAGGAAGGCAGGGCCATAACTGATACTAGTCCTCTTGTCTGTCCATGAGGTCAAAAAAGAGCCAAAGTTGCTGTGTATAACTTCTTTAATATCTCCAAAGCACACACAAATGTAGTTTGAGGTGCTCATTATCTGCAGTGCCAGGATCTTCATTTAAAACATCTGTTTCAACATTTTCACTTCAAGCCAGCAGAAACATTCCTCTGTTTTGTCAGTGCGCCACCAGCCAGAATTCTGAGCAGGTATCTTACTGATATCCATCAAATCCTATTTTAAGTTGACCTGTTCTGAATAACATTCTTCAGTGACAGCCCCTGCTTCTTCCTGAACTAGCATCCTTCCTCGAGGCAAAAAACCCCCAACAACTCAATCATCATCATCATCAACATTATTATTATTATTATTATTATGTAGTTTGAGTACGTCATGAGGACTTCCCCTTCAGCAACCCCAAGGAGCCTGCTGGCACCTGGTGGGGGATCTGAAGACTATTTACATTCCAGAGGAATCTGCTGGGAAAGTCCAGGACTCTCAGGGCTTTGAACATCACACATCTGAGGAGAGACGCCTGATTGCCGTAACCTGAGATGGGGCTCTTTGCTGAGTGTCTGAAGCCCTTGTCCAGTTGCAAACCAGCTCTCTGCAAGTTTGATTGACTCTGTCTACACCAGCAACAACAAGAAAGCAAGCATGCAGGTGCTGGCCAAGCATGTCTGGCTGAGTTTTGCAAGCCCATGTAGCCTGTGGCGAGAAACCTCAGGTTTGCTGTTTGTTTGCCACATGCTCAACATTACTATTATTATTTTACTGCCTATAGCGGAGATATTCTACAGTCACAAATATCAAAGGGAAAGAAAATGTTTTATGGCTCTCCCCCACAATCCTGTTAACAGGACATGCTACCAAAGCAAAACTATTTTCATACAGATATGGCCCCCATATTGTAACAGGATAGACTCAAAGGTGAGCACCTTTGACCACAAGTCATTTTAGACATGGGGGATGCAACAGCAGCTTCATCAACTCTTTTGCTGCACTAGCACCACAGCTGACCTTTTGTCTGTATCTGACCTACAGAAAATGTCATTTTGTAAAAAAAAAGTGAAGACAGTAAAAGCCTGTCATCCAGGTGAAATGGTCAGACCAGTCAGTTGCCTTCAAAGCTGTCTCAGAAATTCTCAGAACTGGGGGAAAATTGTGTTTTATTGCCATGCACATGCAGGCAGCAGCCAGCCTGGGTTCCTACAGCCTTTTCATGGATCCAGGGCCATCGTCACACACCTAGCCCTCTCTTCTGGGCTGTTTTGTGTCACCCTCAATCACCCCAGCCTGGGTGAGGAAAAGAGCTGTGAGGATTTTTAAAACATTTTCACTCAACAGGCTTCCAAATAAGCCTGAAAGTGTCTTTGCTGAATGAAGGCATGGGGAACAACAGCAGAAGAATGAGCACAGGTGAACTAAATGAATTTTCCAGAGGTTCAGGGAGAGAGGGAGAAATTATTTAGTTCCCACTCTTTGCCAGCCTGTTGAAATGAAGGTCTGAGACTGTTGCTTCTCTGATGCTGCACAAGGAGCAGCTGCCTCAGCGCCAAGCTAGGACCAAAGCCATGCGGGTGAATGGGGCTAGTTTTTAAGAGTTCTCACATTACCCTCTGCCCAGCTCATCCCCATGGCATGAAGCTTCAGCTCTTGCCTCTACATCCATGGCCTTGCACATGCTGTATGGCACAGAGATGTACTCAAATGTGGGCCTTGGATCCTGGCCACAGGGTCTTGCAGGCAACCCTGGAAGCAGCACGAGCTGAGCAACCAGTGTTGGCTGCCTGTGCAGTTGCAACATGGCTTTCCTGACCACCTGGCCAGCACTCACTGCTCTCATCCCTGCCTCTAAATGGTCACTTGCTGCTCTGATTTGCCTCAGCCCACTTCTGCCAGCTGTCAGCAACTCCTGGAAATGTTTGGAAAACCTCTCGCTGAACACAGAATCAACTCATCAGCCAGATTTCAGCTGTGAGAAACACTCTGTGATTGCCTATTAGAAACTGCACTTTGATCTTTCTCTTCTCTGACTGGATGGCGTATGGAAAGAAACAGAAATAGGGAAAATGCTGTCAGAAAACACAAGCCTCCACATAAGAATTTTGAGTGTCTAAGCAACAGCCCAAAACAGCATCAAAGTACACATGCTAGCTGAGCAAGCTAGGTCATGACATGGCAGTATAACTTTGGATTTGATGCAGAAATAGGAAAGGCACTTTTTAGTTTGCCAATAGTTTGTTTTCAGATAGTAGTTCCTTGCTAAGAAACATTATTTCAGACTGGACAATAGCTTGGTCAGGACAAGTTAAGCATTGTTCCCATCCACCCTGAGTAACTGTAATTCCTCTGAACAAGTTCAACATGAGCACCAGGGAGACACCAGATGATATGATGAGACATTGCCTGCATCCTCTGCAGAGAGAGCTCCCAGGATCAGCGCTTAAGACTTCCAGGCTCCATGCTGGTTTCCCAGTCTGTTTCTGAAGTGACTTTAAAGCCAAATCCTTATGTCAGATACTGAATTAAGACTCAGGAGATGTCAAGATGGCTGCACTTTTACTGAACGTTAAGGAGTCCAGTTACAGGGAAAGCTCCCAGATGAGAACAGGAAAGCCCAGAGCCCCTTCAGTAGCTTTCTGAAGCCTTTTGTGCCAACTGAGCCTTGCCAGCATTGTGACAGCTTTAGAAAACTGAAAGTCTTCCAGCTTGTCTCTCACCATCAAAAAAATACAACTCAGAAACTCCTCATAAGCCTGCAAGCAACACCTTCCAAGTTGCTTGCAGGAGTTAGCCAGCCCAGCCCTTCTCCATGCTGAACTCTAACCTCCCAGTGCAGGAGAAGAGCCAGAGTGCCTCCCAGTGTGCTGGGGCATTTACTATTAACAGTTGCTTTTTTCCTCGAAACCTCAGAACTAATACATATGACATGGGTACAGCATAAAACACAAGAAAGCACTATGTTATCAAAAGCCTTTTTTGCATAAGCTTCAGAGCAACCACTGACCACAGCATAAGAGTACATAAGAGTGCCCACCTTGGAGAAGAGGTGGTTTTCTGTGGTAGCGCTTTGGGGCAGAATATAATCCCAAAGACTGTGGGGAAAAAGAGAAGAGGGGTTTGGGGAGTTTCATATCCCCAGTCTAATACTAGCAGATGGATTATTTTGAAGCAGTTAACTTCTCTGTTTGCAGATCCATGAAAAGACTAATGCCTGCTCTCCATCCCCAGTGCTGCCCTTAATCCTTTCGGTTATGCAAATCAGAAAAGGAGGCGTTAAATCCAGAGTTCATTTACAGCATGCAAAGGTGGATGGCTGTCAAGAGCCACAGGTCCCTGACTCACACTACCAACTGTGGTGGTTTAACACCATCTTCCCTCTTTCTCTCACCATGCAGAGATGTCTGTACCTCTACTTTCCTGGTTTAAGCTAGCATGCCAGGCAATAAAAGCTAATAAACCAGCTGTGAGCTGGGGCAACAGAGCAGTAAATACACACTTACTCCTGCACACCTAGCATTTGTATTTCAGAGTCTGAAGGATTTTCTGTGCCTGCACTTTGGCTACCCAGTCTCACTCAGTTCTTCTGCAGATGTATAATAATTTTCTTCCTTTTCCTTATTAACCATCATGGTGAACGGTTACAGCCTTAGGAATGCTTCTTATCTCCCACTCCTGTGGTTGCCCTATGGTCATAGATAATATCGTCTCACCGGGTGTTTAGAGTTTCACACTGCCTTGCTGCAATCCCCGGAAGTTTTGTCACCCGTTTCAGCCTGGCATGGGTGTAGGCTCATGAGTAACTCTGCTCCCATGCACCTCTGTGTGCCAAGAAGAGTGAAGATCACCTGTCTCAGTGTGAGATGGCAGGACTGAACCTGCTTAGAGCTGAAGAGATTTCAGGATATGGCAATAGCTATTTGTTTATATTATGTAGCTCCAAGTCAGTTACATAAAAAGGACTTGGCAGAATGTTTTCATTTAAAATGCTCTGCTGTACGGGAGAGCAAAGATAATGATATTTTTATTTTTTTTTTCCTCGTAGAATCAAATCTGGAAAAGGTGTAGGAAGGACCATGTGTTTTTTAAAGTCTGAGCTTTCAGAAAGCAGGAACGTGGAGAGTTCGAAGTGCAGTCTTCTGGCACTGCAGGGTACCACTACAAAATACACACCAGTTTTTGTGACTTTGCTGTGAGCACACTGGGGAGACGTGCTTTCAGCATTGGGTAAATCACTGACTGTCTCTCTGAAGACCATTTGTTCATGCACGCTATGAAGTAATGACTTTGAAGGGAGGGGAAGAAAGCGTCTTGGACTTCCCCTTCAATATTTCTATTTCTAGTTTGCCAATAAGCAGTGGAAGTTTGATACTTCCTTTTATGTCTACAGTAGAGCACAAAAGTACATGGTAAACTCCTCTTTCCATTGCAAACAACTCTCATAAAAATAGCAGCACAAATTTAAATGTGGTTTCTCCTGAAGATACTAAAGGACAAAAAAGTGTAACTTGCACCCATTTAACCTCCCACGGGACTCACCATGAGCCACCAGGGACATTCTCTGTGTGGGTCTGTCACACGGACAGAAAGGGTCAGGGGATGAAATAACCATGTGTGAAGTGGTAGAAGCCTTCTGCTTTAACATACAGCCCTCTGAACATCCTTCAAACTAAGAAGTATCTACATGGTATACTTCTTTAAAGTCTCACATCTAGAAAGGTTCCCAGACTTTTTCGTAGTTGTTAAAAGAGGTAAAATTTAAAAGGAGAATCAATATATTCTATTAGGTGAAAAACTGCATTCATCATAATTTTGTTGTGATTCACTATAGTAGTCCTAGTAGTCCATAATGAAGAATCAAGCAATTTCTGTTAAGACTCAGCAAAGCAGATCCATTCAATCACAAATCCATGTCCTTCAGGTTGGGTCATTAACACAGCTTTCATATTCTCTCTTTTCTTGTAAGAAACAAAGAGACTGAATATTTTCCCTTGTTCTCCCTATAGGAAAAAAAAAAGAAGCTTAGAAGAGAAAATATCCTTTTCTCCTTCACATCCTAAACTCTTTCAAAAAGAAAGAAAAAAAATTTTTGACCTGTATCTTTGTGCCATTCCTTTTGGCTTCAGCTGCAGACCTGTAGTAGTATTTCAATACTGAGTGATTTTAGCCAGCTTTACAAGATGATGAAAACAGCCTCTGTTTCAGCACTTTCCTTAGAGACAGTCGGGAGTTTTTTCACATTGTGAAATTCTCTAATAGATTTCACCACTTAAAGGGGAAAAGGCAATTGCTTGTCTCCTGGATTCTCCCATTACCATCATCAGAGGAATAACATACAAAAAGTTTTAAGGACCTGTTGGGAACCTCTTTTCCTTGTAAAGAATATTTTATAAACATGTTCTGGTTATAAATCCATCTTGTTAGTCTAAACACAAATAAGTTTTGATAGCACTAAATGATTATATTTTCATGAAAGCTGCAAACTCTTGACAGCCCCTGCCTTGCAGAAAAAGTAATTTCAAGAAGGAACATACATGTGTGTCTTTGTGTCTGTGTATGCATGTCTGAGACCTACATGAAAAATATATGTAAAAATCCTTTTGACTCAAGGTGGCCTTGTACACCAACCACAGACATGACCGCTATGGTATTAAATAAACCACAAACTGGTTTTCCTACCAAAACACAACTTCCATTTTTGGTGTCACCAGAAACATGGTACTTTTCAGGCAAGGGGAAGATCCTAAGAATTTCCCAGGGAATGCAGAGAAGAAATGGAAGACAGTATAATGAGAACTATCAGACTTCTGAACTTATCTTTGGACTATTCAGAGCTATGATTAGATCTCGTATGTTTTCTGACTTCTTTGCTTACCATCTGAGAAGGAAAAGCTTCCCATGCTACTCATTAACAAAAGAAAACATACTTTTGAGTAATTTCTGGACTAGGATGATGTTTGTTCCTTGATTTTGAACCTTGTGCTTTCCATAAAAGTTTATGGAAATGTTTAGCAGGCCTGGAAATCTCCTTAGAATCCAAGATAGTATTACCACATGTCTCAGGAATCGTGGAATTTTCTGACTTTGCAGATGAATGCACAGTGTTAAGTGACCACAGGGAATCCCAAGTATGACCAACTGGGACAACATGGGCATTGAACCATTGTTAATGTTTGGGATTTGTGACCTAAATAATCATGCTAACAATGAATGTGAATGCCACTGGCAAGCACTTCTACCTTCTATGGTTACATCATGCAGTTTTGACCTTTCTGTGTGCCCATGGATAGTGTAAAGTGGCAGCAGAAAGAGATCTGTAAATCTGGGCAACCTGCTAACAGTCTGATCTTGTTGCTGGTAGCAAGGCCAGGAATCACAGTGGTAGGACCCAGTTCTTGACCTGCCTGTTCAGATCTGTGAGTCTGAAGGCAGTGGTAAGGCAGATAAGACTCAGACACTGAGTTTGTTGTTGTATTGTGTTGCCAGTTAACAAGTATGAGCAAATTAGCCTTCCCCCAGAGTCATTGTCTGTCTTTGGAACTATGGTGACATTTATTAATATCACAAGTTACACTTGATAGCAAAATCACATAATGTGTTAATAAAAGGCTACAAAGGTCTAGGACCAAAATCTCAGCAGCTTTGGGAAATAATTGTCTTAGATCTTTGAAAGTTATGAGTTGCAATATCTGTGTTCTTACAATCAGGGATTTGCTAAAACAGATAACGCAGACACTGGAGGGGTAAAATGTGATTTTTTTTTTTTTTTTCCCAGATATGAGACTGAGTATATCAGCATTTAGTTTCATAGAATCATAGAATGGTTTGGGTTGGAAGAGACCTTACAGATCATCCAGTTTCAACCCCACTGCCATGGGCAGGGACACCTCCCACTAGATCAGGTTGCTCAAAGCCCCATCCAACCTGGCCTTGAACACTGCCAGGGATGGGATAGCCACAGCTTCTCTGGGTAACCTGTTTCAGTGTCTCAGCACCCTCATAGTGAGGAACTTTTTTCTAATATCTAATCTAAATCTCCCCTCTTTCAGCTTAAAGCCATTCCCACTTGTGCTGTCACTACAGGCCCTTGTAAGAAGTCCCTCTCCAGTTTCTGATATTCTAACAAAATACATACATTATTTTCATTTGCTGAAGATGTACATGAAGATCCATCTCAGCAGAGGTTAAAGCTCCATGCTGAGGACCTGAAGTATCTGCCCCAGGGGGAAACATACTCAGCTCTGCTATCAGAGGTGTCTTCTGACATAACTGCAAATTGCCAGAAGAAATAATTTTAGCCAAAGCTATTTGTCAGGTCTAAATGTCAGATGACTGGCCATAATCAAGGTGGGCTAATGTGTTTGAAACAAAGTTCATCAGAGACCTCACAGGTCTCATAGCGTTTGATAAAACACTGTGAGTGCTGTGGAGGCGGAGGGAAAGCCAACAAAATGGCAAACATTACTGAGCAGTTTTCATTTTGCTGTCTCTGTGAGCCAGGTGGGGTTTCCACGAATTTAGTCTCTCCCTCCCAACCCTCACTTTGTTTCTTCTGCAGCTGTGCAGGCTCTGATGGTACCCTTATGCCAGGTAGCCCCTGGCCACAGGACCACCTCCTTCTCCTTGTCAGGGGACCTCAGGTGAGGGAGCAGAAATAAACCAGATCCCTTCATCTTATAGTCACCCCTGTGGGGAGAATTCCAATGGGTCAGAACCTGCCTCCAACAGAGAGCAAGAAAGTGTCCACCCTCCTGTCCACATGCTCCAAGTCCTGGCATGGCCGTGGGCTTCTGGCAGCCCTGAGCCCAAGTGCTGCAGAGGGATTGCCTGCCCCTCACAGCCAAGGGCTCACCAGCCCTTTCCCTGTGCATTCCCCAGCCCAGGGCAGCCATGGGACAAGCTTTTGCAGGGATAGAGGCAGGCATTGAAGCAGTTGCACCCCAGCTCCAAAGCAAGCATGTACACCCTCGCTAACACTTGTTATGTTTTCAGGAACTGGGATCATTTTTCATGAGTGCCTGGAGGTATTCACGTAATTTTAGAAAATACACAGGATCCTCCGCCTCAACTGACCTCATTTTGATTTGTGAATTGGGATTTTTTTTTCTCCTGTCAAAGCTCTTCCAGGGGTTGCAATGCCCAAATTAGGACAAGAAGGCAAAAGGGACAGTGTGTTCCAGTGCTCTTATTTTTAATTCTTCCTGGTTATTAATTAGTAGAAGTGAAAAATAGGACTTAAGGAAAATTAGTGTGGGTTTATTTTTTTTTTTTTAATGGAATGCCTGTTTCATTAAATAAAAATATCTATTTCTCCCAGAACAATCTGGAGAGAAATTACAAGCTTTGATGGAAAAAAAATATATTGCCTTTAATATTTTTCTTAGGAAAACTCTTCTTTCTGATTTTGAGCAATTTTTCTTTGAAATGTAAGCTCTTCTAAACACTAAAAACATAAAACCCAAGCAGCTACTTTTTTTTTTTTTTTTAATGAGCAAAACATTCCCATTTGGATTTCTCCCTTCTGTCCTGAAGAAGAAAAATTTTAAGAGACATTCCTGAGAATGTTAATGAGATGCAAAAGATATATTCTGCTCTCATTATCTGTACATACCCTACCCACAATGCCATTTCAGTGTGCAGTGGTGGTACTTCACAGTACCTGTCTGATTTGTTATTTGCTTGCAAGCTTAATTCCTCCTTATCTCTAAGGACAGAAATCCACAGACCAATTTGTACCTTGCTGTAATTCCAAATGGTGTTATTCTGTCACTGCTGCATTCGGTCCATTATGATTGCAAAGTGTCCTTAGCTGGCAAGGAAATTAGGTAAGCATATGTACTTAATTTTAAGCATGCTTTTAATGCTATCTGTTTTCAGCAAACCACTTAGACACATGCTTAACAGCCTGTGTGCTTGAAGTTAATTAAGTGACTAATTGCTTTTCTGAACGTGGGCCTGAATAGGGATGGACTGAAGCATGTACTTAAGTTCCCAGTTAAATTGCATCTTAAAAAGCAACTGTTTTCCTAACCCTTCAACTCCCCTTGCTCAGTTCATTTCATTCCTGTGACAGCCAATTCATCCCTGTTTGCATAACTAGTATCCAACTGGAACAAGTTGTGGCTTCTTCATACTAGCTTTAAATATACTTGTAAACAGCTGTAATTAAATCCAGAAATCTAGTAACATGGAATCAATTAACCTAATGGAGAACTGAGAGAGAAATGTGGTTTCTGAGGCAGTAAAATTCTGCGCCCTAGAATACAAGACACAATGTTTAAAACCCTGCTCTGAGGGCCTCTAGGAAATACTAAACCTTGTCAGGACCTGGTTGGTTTTGATGGGGGCAGGGGAAACGGCATAAAGTTCAAATTCCCCAGAACTTTTTGAGACCTCACCTGGTTGCTTTGGTTGCCGGGTGCCGGGCAGGGAACCTGAGAGAGCGGGACTGGCCCCAGTTACAGGCACCCCGGTTACAGTAGCCACCCGCCACGGGTTCCCGTGATTTAAACCACTTTCCCTTTCCCCAGTAGGTTTCTTTTAGAGATAAATCAGCGCAACTGCCCGCCTCTTGCTAGTCTTGATCCGTGCCAGGGAAGCCCCAGGAAATGGGGAGGGTTCGCAAGGACCCGCCAGGAGCCGCCGCGGGACACCGGCCCTGCCCATGCAGCACTCCTGTCCCGCCGGAAGGGGCTTCCCCGCCAGCCCCGGTAGAGAGCTGCAGTAACATGTGCTGCCGTGCCGTGCCAGAGGTCGGTACTGCAACTAGCGCGGCTGCGGGGACGGCGTGGCGTCAGCGGGGTAACGTCACCATGAAGAGGCACAGCATGGGATGAGAGAGGCGGTTAATCAGTAGTTTATCCCTTAATTCACGCAGGCAGTCCGTAACTTGCTCTAACATAGCAAACAATGTAGGATTAACCAGTCCGCTTCTTCGTTATAATGAAGTAGTGGCGAATTTCTGGCTCCCTCCACCTCTCCTGAGGTGGCTGCCAAAACTGTAGTCCAGAGAGACAGAAATCGGTACCATTGTCCCTCTGCACAGGCAGGCTGTGGCAAAGGGGGTGTATCACATGTCTCTCAAAGACTGTTCATGAGTTCATCACGTACTAATGTAAAGAAAGTGACTTTGCCATCCTTTCATGGTACATCCTAAATCTTTGGTGTGTTAAGCCTGTCTTACGGCAAGCTACTCTCCCCTTCTCCTGGTTCACTTGCCTGGCACTTCTGATCTCCTCTGGGAGTACTTTGGTTTGCAGAGGCAACAAGCCTGAGCCTCACCCACCTGCAATCTCTGGTAAGAACTGATGTTTGAAATACCTGCATGGACACCGCACAGCTGGAGGATGCTAGCGTTGCCTGCTCGGTGGGAAAAAAAAAAAGATCCCTCCAGCTGCTGGTAAGACTTAGGACACATAACTCTGTGCAAAGCCTACACAGTATTGAACTGGACTGTACATTTTACCAGCACTATATGTATTCCTGCTTGAACTCATGTTGCACATGGTAAAAACTGTTCTCTCACATCCTGTGACTGACCAGTAAATTGTTTTTACTCTGTAACATACTGAATAGGTATATGTATGAGAGAAAGGTTTCACTGAGTGGAAACACTAGCAGGAGGAAACATGGATTGCTACATTATCACACTGCAAACACCAAAGTGCCCCCAGCCTGTTTATCTTCACAGAAACGGGCAAAACACATGAATGATTCATAGGCATTAGACTATACAAGGAAAAGAGATGAGGAAAGCTGCCAGAAACTGTAAGGCTGGAAAACGGGTGTTTTTGTATTAGCATTTACAGCCAAATAATATCCTGCACTACGACCCTGTAGGCACCAAACTGTCATTGGAGCAAAAAGCTGTTAACAAAATGTAGCACCACAGAAGCTTTTGCTATGGCACAGGTGTGAAGCTTCCTGATACTTCACCGCCTGCCTGGAAAACTAGCTTGAGCCTGGGCCCTTGCAAGACCATGAAGTCTCCACCTCTGGAAAAACCCTAGTCAGTTCTTTGAACAGTGTTTCCTTCTTCAGTGGCAGCAACCATCACTACAGCTGCCAGAAAAACCAATGGACCATGGAGAGGACCTGCTGCACAGCAGACCGAGACTGTGTCTGGTTCCAGAAATAGATAAATGTCAAGATCTAGCTTGACAGAAATTCAGTAGGTGTCTCTAGAGACCCAGGCCCATCTGCAGCAGGGATCACAGAAAAGGAGCTCTGTACTTCCCTGAAGGCCTCCTCCACTCAAGCCTGTTGAGGACTTCACCCACTGCCTGAGCTCTAGTCCAGTCTACCATAAATTAGGCTATGTGCTTGTGTGTGCTCTTGTGGTCACAGCTTCCCCACAGGTGATCTCCTCCAGCACTGTTCTCCCCCTCCAGACTTCTCACACAGAGGCCCTTCCTCCTTGGCACAGCAAACCAGAAAGTAGCACATCCCTGTGAGTTAGCAGTGAGCAGCTCTCAAACATAATCTGGATCATGATAAGGGTTCAACACTGTCCCACATGACATGCTTGTCTCTAAATTGGAGAGACATCAATTTGATAGTGTTCTGGTTTAAACCCAGTCAGGCAACTTGTTCACTCACTCCCAGTGAGTGGTGCCGAGCTGACAACAATCGAGAGCCGTGTGTCGTCCGTCCCCCCCCCCCCCACCGGGGCTCTCCCCTTCCCCGCTCCCGGAGGAATGGGGAGGAGGATCGAAAGAGTGCAACTCCTACGGGTTGAGACAAGAACAGTCCAGCAACCAATGTACAACACAAATCACCACCACTACTATTAACTACAACAATAATAAGGGAAAATAACAAGGGAAGAGAATACAATACCACCGGCCAAGAAACGAGTCCCACCTGGAAGCCCGTGTCCTTCCGGGTAACTCCCAGTCACCCCCCACCCCGGCCATGACGTGCTGTGGTATGGAATACTTCCCCGGCTAGCCTGGGTCAGGCACCCCACCTCTGCTTCCTCACAGCTTCCCCTCCTCCCTAGCAGAGCATGAGCCTCACAAAGTCCTTGGTCAGGGTAAACATCACTTAGCAACAACCGAAAACATCTGCTTCACCAACACTGTTCCCAGGCTGGAAGTCAAAACACAGCGCTGCACCAGCTACCACAAAGGAAAAACATGACTGCTACTGCTGAACCCAGGACAGATAGATGGACAACTCAGTGGATAAAGAACTGGCTGGATGGCTGCACACAAAGAGTTGTGGTCAACGGCTCAATGTCCAGTGGGAGACCAGTAACGAGTGGTGTCCCTCAGGGATTGGTCTTGTTCAACATCTTTCTCAGTGACATGGACAGTGGGATTGAGTGTGCCTTCAGCAAGTTTGCCGATGACACCAAGCTGTGTGGCTCAGTTGATACGCTGGAGGGAAGGAATGCCATCCAGAGGGACCTTGACACGCTTGTGAGGTGGGCTGATGCCAACCTCATGAAGTTTAACCATGACAAGTGCAAGGTCCTACACCTGGGTCAGAGCAATCCCAGGCACAGCTACAGGTTGGGCAGAGAAGAGATTCAGAGCAGCCCTGTGGAGAAAGACTTGGGGGTGATGGTTGATGAGAAAATGAACATGAGCAGGCAGTGTGTGCTCGCAGCCCAAAAAGTCAACTGTATCCTGGGCTGCATCAAAAGGAGTGTGACCAGCAGGTCGAAGGTGGTGATCCTGCCCCTCTACGCTGCTCTCATGACACCTCACTTGGAGTATTGTGTGCCGTTCTGGTGTCCTCAACATAAAAAGGACATGGAACTGTTGGAACAAGTCCAGAGGAGGGCCACAGGGATGATCAGGGGACTGGAGCATCTCCCATATGAAGATAGGCTGAGAAAGTTGGGGCTGTTCAGCCTGGAGAAGAGAAGGCTGCATGGAGACCTCATAGCAGCCTTCCAGTGTCTGAAGGGGGCCTATAAGGATGATAGGGATGGACTCTTTATTAGGGACTGTAGTGATAGGACAAGGGGTAATGGGTTAAAACTTAAACAGGGGAAGTTTAAATTGGATATAAGGAAGAAGTTCTTTACTGTGAGGCTGGGAGGCACTGGAATGGGTTGCCCAAGGAAGCTGTGAGTGCTGCATCGCTGGTGGTGTTCAAGGCCAGGTTGGACAGAGCCTTGGGTGACATGGTTTAGTGTGAGGAGTCCCTGCCCATGGCAGGGGGGGTTGAAACTTGATGATCTTAAGTTCCTTTGACAAGTTGACGTTCTTATCTTTTACCTAATTGTTCTACAGCATGCTGCTCCCCAGCTGGATCATCTACTCACTGAGTTGCCCTAACCACAAGCAGGTGCCTGTCTGGAATTTGCCCTCTTCCCTGGGACTGAATGGTTTTCACCAGTGTGAGGAGTTATTCCTCCCCAGGGGGATGGCTTTGCAGTCTATGCTGACCTTCATGAGCCTCCTCTCAGCTCATTTCTCCAGGTTTCAGGTCCTCTGGCTGTGAGAAAGGGAGCCTGAATCAAGCAGCAGTGTGTGGCCATCCTGCTGAGCCTCCAGGGCCTGGGAGTGTGCCAAGGAAATAGTCTTAGAGAGGCCACCCTGCAAGAGTGCATGAACTTAGGTTTAAGCAAGTCAGTGCATTGAATGAGAGTCAAGGAGAAAGGTGCATGAGGGCAAGTGGATGAGGAAAAAGAGACATTTGGATCACCACTTCACACCATGGACATAACACATAAACCTTGTAAATTCAGCCCTGACAGCTGTAGTTATTGTTTCTGAGTGAGAGGTTGTATTTTTATTGTAGGTGGTACCTCCTTAAAACAAGTCCCAGCCCATGTCACTCAGAGAGGGTGACAAAAGGGAATGACTGCACTTGTCTCCAGGTTTCTTTAATGATCCAAGTTAGGCAGTTGTAAAGGTGCCATATCTGCTGAGACCCTGCTGCCTTGGTGCGAGTGACACAGGGGCTTGTGGATGGTGTCCTGGGTTCAGCAGTAGCAGTCATGTTTGTTTTTTTTTTTTTCCTTTGTGCTAGCTGGTGCAGTGCTGTGTTTTGACTTCCAACCTGGGAACAGTGTTGGTGAAGTCAATGTTTTCAGTTGTTGCTAAGTGATGTTTACCCTGACCAAGGACTTTGTGAGGCTCATGCTCTGCCAGGGAGGAGGGGAAGCCGGGAGGAAGCAGAGATGGGGCGCCTGACTCGGGCTAGCCAGGGAGGTATTCCATACCACAGCACGTCATGGCCGGGGTGGGGGGTGACTGGGAGTTACCCGGAAGGACCCGGGCTTCCAGGTGTGACTCGTCTTCTTGGCCGGTGGTATCGTATTCTCTTCCCTTGTTATTTTCCCTTATCATTGTTGTAGTTGATAGTTGCGGTGGTGATTTGTGTACATTGGTTGCTGGACTGTTCTTGTCTCAACCCGTGGGAGTTGCACTCTTTCGATCCTCCTCCCCATTCCTCTGGGAGTGGGGGAGAACCCCGGTGGGGGGGGGGGACACGGACCTCGATTGTTGTCAGCTCGGCACCACTCACTGGGAGTGAGTGAACAAGTTACCTGACTGGGTTTAAACCACGACAGATGGGTACAAGCAAGTGATGAGTGAGGATTCGCCCTTCTCACCAGGGCTCCCAGACTGGCCAAGAGCTGCAGGGTTTCATCCAGAAAACTGCACACTGTGGATTAGATTATCTTGTGTTTTACCACTGTAACCCACTCAACTGAGTGCACACTCTGATGGTGAAAGTACATTCATCTTGTGGAAGATTGATCCAGCATTTGTGGAGCTCTATTTCTCACCACCTTGCCTTCTTCCCTCTTGGGGAGTTAACAGCTGTGCTACTCTTCCTTGTGTGCATGGAGTACCAGAACAGCTGTGCTGGCTGGATCCTGCTCTAAGACATTGCTGCGGAGAGCCCTCAAACCAGACAGGTCTGCATGACCTTGTAAAGCATCCAGCAAGTAGCAGCAGGTCTTTGTAGGAAATCATGTCTACAGCCAGAGAGCTCTGTGCAGGCATGCTACTTGCAAACTAAGCTACCCCGTATCATATGATTCTGTGATATCTTTTTGCACACCTAGAACTGGCCTCTTGGCCAGCTAGATGTCTCCCATTTGCTGTGCAATTTCTAAGGACTTGATCCTTATGTTCTTAACTTTCCCATTCAGTGTGCAGAAAAGAAAGACCTGGGAATTCCAGAAGAGTTTGTTATTGCACTCACCAAACTCCTTTGTAGCCTCAGCCATAAAGTAACACTTAGGAGTCAGTTTTACAGTGATCACATGCAGTCTGACTGGGGAGAAGCAGTAAGAGGTTGGTTCAGCTGTGGGCTTTGCTTGCAATTATGAAAGACTTCTTTTGGGAGGTAAGTGGGTATGTGGTTTTAATAGCTGAAGATTCTCCCAGGAGTTGGAAAGGCCTTTTATTGTTTCTTTCTTTACTTCTTTTAATAAAGACAGCAACAGCTGGAAGCACTTCCTTGAAGACTGCCCTTAGCAGTTTTTCTTTTGCTGGGGTTTTGTCAGAGGAGTGGGTGGAAATGGGTTTTCCCCCACCGCAGGAGAACAAAGCATTTATAGAATGGTATTTCTGAGCAGATTTAAAGGGATGTTCTGGCTTTATATAACTTCTGTGTTTAGCAGAACATAAATATTTTAGTGGAGAACGGCTACTGCACTGTAACGGTCTGACCCCTCTGCCTTCAGCAAAAAAAAAAGGAAGCAGATTGGCATTTCTTTGTGAGTACGTGCTTTTCTCTGCATACGGATATCTCGTAGGGATGACAATCGGGGTGCACCCTCAGCTGTCTCTCCGCGTGCACAGTTTAGCCCTCAAAACCGCCGCAGCTTGGACACCCTCACCCCCGCCAGACAAAACGCGGCATCAGGGCTCGACCGCCAGGTGGCGCTGCAGGAGCGCAGAGTGCCGGGGTGAGGGTTGCCTTGCTCAGGGGAGCGGGAGACAGGGTAAAGGGTGCGGGATTCGGGGCGCAGAGTTCAGGGGTGCAGGGTGAGGGATGCGGGTTCCGGGGCTTGGGGTGAGGGATGTGCGGTGGGGAGTAGGGGATGCGGTGTTCAGGGTTCAGGATGCAGGGTGCAGGGTGAAAAATGTGGGGTTCAGAGGTTCAGGCTGAGGGATGCAGGGTTCAGGGTGAGAGATTCAGGATGAAGGGGGCAGATTCCACTGGTTGGGGGTTCAGGATGCGGGATGGGGAGAGGTGCAGGGTGCAGGTGAGGGGTGTGGAGATCTGAGCAGTGGGTTTCCTGTGGTGCCTGGCAGCCTGCTCCTTGGTGTTGTTGGAAACAGAGGTGTTTGCCTTCTCTCTGGTAAATTTGCATTGTTTTTTTTTACAGGTTGGCCAGCCAAGTGTCACCCATGGCAGGGCTGCCACAGGAGCTGCTGAGCCCTCAGGCAATTTCAGGTTCTTTGATGAATACGGATTCTGTTTTCTGCAGAGGGAAACATCATGTCCCCATTCGCTCCCAGCCATGAAACAGTGGAAAGGCTAACCACAGTCCTCCCATACAGTGATATCAAGGACATTTAAGGGTAAAAGATGGGAACAAAGCAAGTCAGTTTTTTGACAAGATGAAGATTTTGGGAACAATTTAAAGAGTCAAATTAAGTAGCTGGAAAAGTAGCAAAGTACATTCTTTCACAGGGTGTACTGGTGCTCAACCCTGGATGGCAGTGGCAGCTTTGCTTCCTAACACTGCCCAAGGAGCAGAGGCTTCCTTGAGTGGATGGCATCTGACACCAAAATGCCAAAACCACCTGGCTCTGCAGTGAGCCTCCATGCACTGGTGATGCTTCAGGTCAGTCACTGGGGAGAACACACTGTCTGCGTGCCTGGTGCTCAGTGTGGGTCTGGGTGAATCACAAACTCCATTCTGAAAGTTCCCATTTGCTTGCATACATATTTTATCTTCTGCTTGAAAACCAGACTGGAAACTGCCATATGAACTAGGTAACAAATCTCAGATTTGTTTTCTTCTAATGCTGAATAAGGACTTTCATAAAAAGACAGGAGACAGAAACATCCTGAAACCTGGGTTTTCTTTGCCTTGCTTTGAAACCCAACAATCAACTTTTCTTGGTACTGGCCTGGCCCTGAGCTGTGGGGTAGATATCCATCTCACCTGTGACTTCTGGGTGGCTGACTGGTGCTCAAAATGTGCTTTCATGTTGATTATAGGAGTTAAGAGGCTCATACAGACTATAGTCCAACTGTTTGTCTGAAAGCAGGCCCTACTCCTGCCCAAATGCCTTTGGTTGGTACCTGTAGTGCCAGTGGGTAGGTTTGTTACAGTCTTTCAGGAGGAAGCTGTTTCCGTGGTGGAGCAGAGGCTCAGAAAGGGTAATGAGAGATATGGGGTGAGTGAGCAGGACACATGGATGCAAGAAGTGGGAGAGGGCGATATGCTTTGTATGGAGAGGATTGAGAGTAGTGGGGGGCAAGGTAGCAGGAAGAGGAAGTAGGAGGTATGGGGGTGCTTAGTTTGCAGCTAATTGGGGAAACAGCGTGACTGCAGCTGCTGTAGAAAGGAGATAGGATATTGGGCAAAGGGATAGGGTGTTAGACATGCTGGCAAGTTGGGCAGCTTCCTGCCCATGCTGCTCACTTGATGGCGTCACCCTTCCAGAGTTTCGTTTTCAGGTTTGTGCAGCTCTTTTATCCCAATTGTTTGTTCCAGAACTGAATGAGGAAATTACACTCCTTAACAGTTATCTCAACATGGAAGTGCTGAAAACTTCCTTGTTTGCAAACACCAGGACCAGGGCAGGGGTTTTCTATGTGTTGGTGAGTGAGCTGCTGGTACTGGGCAGAACTAGGAGTTCTAACACTGTGGGAGTGGTCGTGTGAACAGGACATCAGGCAGAATGGTCTGGCACCCTTTACTGTGCCAGAGCTCATTACAGCTTGCTGATCCTGAAAACTCAGCTCCCCAGACCAGCTGCTCCCATTCCTCATGTCAAAGAAAGTGAGATAGTGAATTATGTAAACTGCTTCCTCCATCATACTACAGAAGGGGACATGGGCTGTTCTGTGATTTCAGCACCTACTAGGGGCAGAGCCTAGGTGTGGATAAAGACACAACTTGATGAAGTTCAGATCCAGATAAAAGAACTGGTCCTTGCTCATCCTTCAACTTGGCAAAATTCACCAGGTGGGGATAACCAAGAATTCCACTGGGAATAAATCTTGGCTCTCCTAGTCTCTGCTCTCCCACAGCAGCAGCAGGGCTGGTGGGACTTCACAGTGGGGCTGCACAGAAGCTGTGTGCCCAGAGCATCTCTGTGGCTTTATCTTTTCTCTTGACTGTTCCAGCTCCCTGGTCTGCAAGGGAGTTTCCACAAAGACCACGAACAAATCCCATGCTCAAATCCCAAACATTGCTCAGCTGGCTTGTCTGCATCATGAGATCTTCCTAAGGGTGCACATGATTTGTGAGAACTGACTGAAGCTCCAAGGTTGTATGCCTTGGCAGCCAGTGTTTGATGTTATTCCAGTCCATCTGTGGCTAAACTCTGAGCCAGTCCAGTTTACCTACTCAGTAACATTGTGGTGCCATTTTAAGGAGGAAACAACACCATGGGTAATTCTCAACTTAGGAAGATCTTTTCTGTGTTTTGGGGGGCAGGAGAACCTTTCTTGTGTTCTTAACACCAGGACCAGAGGCTGACAGGACCTCTGCTTTTTCTTCAGGAGCCAAATTGGATATACTCATGATGTGTATGTATTTTTATTGTCAATAGCACAGGTGCACCATTGCATCTCAGCAAGGCAGAGGGGCTATTTTCAAACTGTTGATGCAAAACAAGCTGAAACATGAACATCCATCAGACTACCAAATTGTCATTCACAAGAAGTATGGAGGCAATTTTTGTTTAGATAAAATTTGCTGGTAACACAGCAATGAGCACAAGATATTCAACATTCTAATAAAATAGTAATGCTGCAAGCTCAGCGGCTCATGAAACATTTACAATCTGCAGCCAGTAAAGTGCAAACAAGAGATTTAAGCACCGCTGTTGCTAGATGGATAGAAACCAGTTAGAAGATTAGTGAGAAGATTATTCCACACAGGTTAGAATGAGGTTCATAAAATGCCTATCAGTTCTGCCATTTGCTGTAGGAGACAGGGAGGGCTGCAGGACTGCACCTGTTGAAACAGTGTTTGTCTTCAGTGCCAGTGTTAAGCCAAAAGAGCTCTCTTCTTCAGCTTCTAGTTTTTGCTTTTCATGTCTTGCTGCATCAGGAGTTTGGAGAGCAGGATTACGAGCATGCTCATAGGTTCCTATTCTTTATATGTGAAACTAATTAGGTACCAGATTTGCCACAGGCTGTGAGGGGTCAATGAAGATAAGGGCACAGTCAGTAGCCACAGAGCTCTCAGCAAGTTCAGGGTAAGTAGTATAATTAAGGAGACTTCACTCACTTCCAACCCAGGTAAAAATTACTCACCAAGGAGATTACTTTATCTTGTTTGGTGTTTAACCTTTGCTCTGACCCCATTTTTATCACGGGCTACAATAAATTGCAATCATTACTATTATACCTAAGTGCTTCTCCACAGCTCCCTTGTAAATTAAAGGTTAAAAGAAGGGATTTTATCTTTGGATAAGATCAGACAGGGAAGCCCCCAGATACCTTCCTTCATTTTTCCTGTGTTATTCTAGTTGAGTCATTCTGATTATTTTCTAAGCAGTTCTTGTGTAAAAAAAAAGTGTCTCTTGCTTTTTGGTCTCTTATCTGTTCTGCAAAGCTCATTCTGTTTCTTTTAAATCTGGCCCATAATTATTGTAGTTTGCATTTTAAGAAGAAGCCCTGAGGCTTTCTGGACTACTGAATGTGTAAGATATTAAACAAACAAACAAGCAAACAGAATTATTGAGCAGTAAATCTACTGAGGGAGGGAATGCCTTTTTCAGTGTTCAGTGTCCACAAAAAATGTAACCTTATGAAATGCCTGTGCCTTCTTATTACTCTACTAATACAGTCAATTGCAATAATGAACTTGGGTGAAATCCCGATTCTGTTCCAGTTAAGAAGTGCTGTTAGCCTTTGCTACAGGCTGTGCCTGTCATGAATTGTAAGACTGCACCCTATATACCAAAACAGATAAAATATTCTCACAAATATTTACATAGATTTTGGCTGGGAAGAAGAGATAATCTGTACCGTGTGTGGAAACAGAAAGATCACAGAAGCATTTAATATGAAAAGTTAGGATCTGTGTATTTTAGGACTAGTCTCAATCCAGAAATACATAGTAATACAAATAAATCCTAAACTGGGAACTAATCCCTCCCCTAGCTCCTTGAACATGCTTCAACCATGACTGTAATGGTTGAAAAAAGCCCATGGGTTTGGGGTGAGAAAGATAGGTAACTTCTAAAACAGACAGCAATGAAGGTAAAAGGATTATGCTTTTAGAAACAAGCATAGAGCCTGCTTAAGATCACAGGAGGTCAATGTTTGAATGGCAGATCCAATTATTCGTGACAGTGCTATGAACTGTTGTAATAGGTAAGGGTTGTTGGGGTTGCTAAACTTAAGGGATGGAAGTTTCTGAAGTTATTCAGTTGCCAGCAGCATGAGTGGCACAAATTGCATCTGTACTCATGATGAGGAAGCAAACTTGCTGAGGTGAAACAAACAGGCATACTGAAGCTAAAACAACAGTGTGAGGAGGATGATCTTAGTGCAGTGTGGTGACAGTGAAGTTTGGGCTTTGGGAGCTTGGAAATGTTTACTGGATTAATTCTTTTCAAGAGAAAGAAATATGGAGGGAAGGATAAAATAACCTGTATCCTTATTGGGTGTAGACTGGAAGATTTAGCATATAGAAGGTCAATAAACTTTAAACAAAATCCGTAAATAGCTTCTTAGGGTGAAGTTGCACAGATTTTGAAATTAGCATAGCTGAAGTTGTCATTTTAGCACTGCAGAAACAGACCTGGTTTAAGGAAGAAGACAAGCCTTGGAAAAAGCCAGCATAATGGTGATAAATCCAAGTACTTCTGAAAGTCAGTGCAGGGATTACAGTAATCTTCTCATGCTGTATTAGCTGGTCATAGTCTTATAAAACATTGCATTAAGGAAATGCAAATAAGAAAGAAACAGGCAAGTGAGGAAACTGTACCTTCTCTGTTATTTAAAAGCACACCAAAAAAATGAACTGAATTTCATTCCTGCTGCTAAAAAGTAATTCTAATGAAGAAATGAAAACATAATTGATGTTTTAAGTAAAATATTATTGATTTTAAAAATATTTTTTACCAAATCTAAAAATTTCTAAAAGTTCATGTTGTATTTGTTGCTGTATTTTTGGTGTTCATTGAAAAATGAAAGCAGTTTTTCTCAGTAAGAAATGTGGCTGAAAATAAGCAAAACAGCCAGCAAACATTTTGTGGTGTTATGGAAAAAGGGACTTCTGGCCAACACTATTAACCTGATTAGGTCAGAGCAAACAGAGAGGTGAAATCATTTTTTACATCTGCGTGTTCTTTAACCCTCCCTTGCAATTACAGCATCTTCTGACCAAATCCCAGCAGCATTTTTGTCAGCTGTAGCTGGACATTTCCAGAGCACAGGACAACTTGGATAAAACAAAGTGTGTTTCTCCTGCTTTCAGGATTCAAGCTAGGCCTTCGTGAAACATCACTCTGTGGATCTACTGGCATGTTGAGTTCTAGCTTTCAGGTTCCTGCATAAGGCATTGATAGAAACACCTCCACTCTCCAAACTCCCAAATCACTTGTTAGGCTAGGACTGATAAATCTAAAATCTCCAATCTGAGCAAACTAAAACCAAGTACCTTAATGATGTTTCTCTGCCTACTGGAGATTGCCTCTTGCTAGAGCAGTTACAGACTTCCTGTGTTTGATCTCAATGAAATAAAACAAGTTCCCCCTTCACAGGTTTGTTTCTCAGTGTTTTCACTTCCAAACTTCTAGAAGAGAGCAATGAAGATCACTTTTTAACTTCCCACATTTTGACTCATGCAAAACTATCCCAGAATTTAGCTTGGCACTCACATGGACTAACCTCATGAAGGCCTGTTTCAGAATCACAGCAACACTTCAGAGGGATTTCCAAGGAAAACTCTGCATATGCATTTTAAATGTTTCACAATTCTCTGAGCTCACTTTGAAATCTGACAGCCAAACCATAAAGCTGTATCTCATGCTCTGAGCTATTATTATTACTGCTACCAATATTATTGATATGAATAGTGGTAGAAACTTCT
Organism: Pezoporus wallicus; assembly: GCF_028554395.1. Lineage (NCBI taxonomy): Eukaryota > Metazoa > Chordata > Aves > Psittaciformes > Psittacidae > Pezoporus > Pezoporus wallicus. The sequence continues at coordinate 7,017,875 of NW_026635157.1, forward strand.
GGCATAGAATGTAGCAAAATAACTCTAATTTCATCCTATGAAAAGCTTATACAGCTTCCTTTGAAATGAATGATGTTTTGATGAGTCGCTGAAGTGAGCATACCTTAAGGCTACCTTTAAAAGCAGAATGTTGTTAGCATATGGTAGAGAGAGTTTGTCTACTCTGCTTGGGGAAAGCAGGCTACCTGTGTAATTATTTCCTTAGTGAGGTTGCATAAAACTTCTATCGCATTTAACTCTACACAAAACAATTTCTATATTTCATGTCATGGCTAGGAATGAAAATGGAGATAGTTCATCAATGTTGATATGTGATATAAAAAGAGCTGAGAAGCCAAGGGTATGAGAGTGCATAAAAATGTTTTGTGTCCTGACCAGTACATTGCTTAAAAAAAATTTTACAATCAGCCCCAATTGTTCATTCTTCCCATGCAGAAGATACTCACATATTCATTTTTAAAAGGGCAAATCAACCATAATTCAGTTTATAAACTGTGAAGCTGGTTGCGAATGTCTGGATGAATATTCATTAGAATCTCTTAATCTGCCATCGACTGTGATTCATTAGGCATATGTAAATATCACTCACTTTAATTGCCCCTAAACTGACTTAACATAATATTGTCATTAGCAAATTATTAGTTATTTGTGTAACTAATGGTACATTATGGTGTACACGTTAAATCACCAAATATATGATTACAATTATGATGATGTTTTATGCTGGGTGCTTTGTAAACTATTCGATGAAATATAATGGAGCCAAATCAAATCTGATATGTTAATAAGACAATTGTGGAACTTTGTTATATTTTTACACCTTGGTGACTGCTGTAACACATGAGCCTTTACCCCACCCTATGCTTCAATGGATTATGGATTGGCTTCACTTTCCGTATCTGAGGCTCGTGTGACATTCCCATGCCTGCTTTTGTCTTATTTTACCTAATGAACTCAGTTCCAGTTAATTATTGGTAAAAGTGCCCTAGGTTGCTGTGGTAAGACCTTTTCAGTTAATGGCCAGGGGGAGGGAGCAGAGAAGATGGCTTTTGCAGCGTGAAGTGTTTAATGGGCCTTGCTGGGCAGTGCTGGTGCTGAGGTAGCAGCATGAGACAGGCTTTCTTCCAGTACCCATAACCTGCTCATTTTTCTGTAATCTGGTATCAGGCTTGTCTATTTTCCCTGCATCTTAGCTCAGTGAGTCTTGCTCATTTGTGCAATGAAAAGTCTTGCTGGGATTGTTTGACCCACCCCCTCTCCAGCATTTCCAATAGTTATGCACTGAGCAAGCAGCTTTAAAGACAACAAAGTTAGGATGCCAAAGCCTTCAATTAGCACTGTTAAAAGGTTTTTAATTACCAGGCTAATAATAACAGGAATATGTTTGTGCACAAACGATGAACGGTATCCTCAAAGGCTTTTAGTGGTTCTTGTGTCTAAATGCAAATGTGTTTATGAGGCTTGTTAATGTTTATAGTTCCAGGAAGTCAAGAAAGGGCCAGTTCTCATTGCCACATATTTATTCAAGATGTATTCAATATGACTTTAAAAAGAGCTAATTAAGGCACATTTACTAGGAGCTAATGAAAATGTAACAAATACAGATCTGATCACAAATTAATATGAGGCCTCTGAAGGAACATCCTGCACCACTAAGCAACTGTCCAGCCATTCGCATCAGCCATGCTACTTCTCCACCTGGGACCTCGCACCTCAGGTGCTGCAAATTGGGCTGTACCTGCAGTCAGTCGCATGGAGGCAATTTCTATCAGCCATACTTCTGTCCTTTCAAATCAAATAAGACACTTAACTGTAAGTTGAGCAGATGCAGATGCTGTGAATCTTGAGGGAACTTTTTCAGCCTTTGGGACAGATGCAAAACATCACATATTCAAAAATAAGATGGAAAACGTGCTGATGAACAAAAACGGGATGGGAAATGTGCTGATTATGCAAAATGGAACTGTCAAATCAGAAACCTGGTTCAGAGGGCTTTATTTACTTGCAGTGTTCACTGAACCTAACTAATGCTGTGGCTTTCCCCCAGTTTGATTATAAACAGTAAAAAACATGTAGAAATTATTTTAAAGTGACCCAGACTGTATTGATTTAAATTAATTCAATTAAAAATGATTAATGCTAAAACACAGAAAAAAATACTATAAAACAAAGTAAAAGATCTCACATGGGATTGTGTACTAATTTAATAGAAATAGCCTATATTCTTCTGTAGACATTCCTTAAAATCTGCTGGTATCAGGACTGACCACACTCCCAAGCATACAGCAGACCTTTGGAACCAGCCAAGAGAGTTCAGACTCTGTTCAGTGGGTATTTGCAAGCAACTCATGGCAAATTAATTGCAGAATAATTCACATAAATTATTGTCTGGGTAATTTTGAACAATGAATCAAGCAGGAGAAAAGGACACATTATTATGTAATTTGTTCAGTCCTAGTAGAAACATTAATAATGCTCAATAAGGGTAAAATAAATTGCATTTAGAGATTACTTAGCCCTATCTCAAACCTCAGTGAAGGCAGCAGGAATACTCCTCTGGCTCTGGTATGGGCAGTATGCAAAAGAGAGAGAGAAGCAGAATCATAGAATCATGGAATATCTAGGGTTGGAAAGGACCTTAAGATCATATAGTTCCAACCCCCCTGCCATGGGCAAGGACGCCTCACTCTAGACCATGTCACCCAAGGCTCTGTCCAACCTGGCCTTGAAAACTTCCAGGGATGGAGCATTCACAACTTTCTTGGGCAACCCATTCCAGTGCCTCACCACCCTTACTCTAAAGAGCATCTTCCTTATATCCAATCTAAACTTCCCCTGTTTAAGTTTTAACCCATTACCCTTGTCCTATCACTACAGTCTCTAATGAATAATCCCTCCCCAGCATCCCTATAGACCCCCTTCAGATACTGGAAGGCTGCTATGAGGTCTCCACGCAGCCTGGACAGATTGCGGAGAAGAGAGACTGTTCAATGGGCTGTGGCAACAAGTATGTTTCCAAGGCAGATATAAACATCACTGGGTGAGGAGCTCTTCAAAGAGGACAGCTGGCAAACCACTCTCCATTTCTGTCCTTTGAAGACCCCATTCCAGTGCCCACTGAGCTCTGCAGATTGTCCCTATGATTCTGGGAGCTTGCTCCTGAGGGCTGGAAGATTCTGAAGGGTAAAGAAGGGGAAGAAAGGAAATGGCCCTTGGGGTCGACCCATTTCCATCTCTATTGTTGCAATAGATGATAAAAATGGTAGAATATATCAATGCAAGAGATGATAAAAAGATCTCTATCACTGCATTGGAAAACCTTAGATGGATCAGATGGATCAGACTCTGCCTCTCCTCCTGTAAAGCAGAGATAGAGGCAGGAAAGGGGCACATACATGCTTGTGGGTGCAAGATAAAATGGATTGAGAGATTCCAGGCAACTGCTGTGAATTGTGTATCTGAAATAATCTGGGGTAACTTTTTTGGAGGTATTTCTTCATGAGTGGATAATTGTGTAGATCTGCAGCTGTGCCAGCAGTTGCTTTGGTGCTGCAGAGGGAGAGGGTTTCATCAGCATCAGGAAATCTCTTTAAGGAAAGCTATGTGGAGGTACTTTGTAGGAGGCCAACTTAATCAAGAGCTCAGATTAAAGTGATTCAGCTGTGGCTGAGTTCACATGTAGGACAAGAAGTTTGCATTGATGTCACTTGTTAATTAAAAAGGAAAACAAAGATACAATGTTTTTGTTATGTTAGAACATTTGTGTTGCTTGTTAGAATTCTTTCTGGTTAATAAACCAGCTGCCAGATTAAAATGTAATAATAATAAAACTACTATAGTGTGATGATTAAATACAATGTAAGGCTGATTTTAAATACGAGTGCTTACAGCACCGGTAAGAGGTACACACCTGAAAAATTTACTTAGCAGAAGAAAGAAAAATGTCTGTGATACAAACATGTAAAATAGATATCATAGAAGATAATCAGCTTGCTGAAATAGGAAGAAGACATTTTCCCAAGATGATCTGGTATGTTACCAGGTTCCAGGAGTCACCAGGCTGGGTTACAAAGATAAGCAAATGCATTGAAGGAAAGCAATCGTGTTGGTCCCACTAACAGCAGTACATTAGCTCTGCCTCTTGCTTTCTGCTGAGGAAATCATGTGAGTTTCTGCAGTAGGTTCAGGTTACGTGACACACTCTTTCTCATTCACTTGCTCCTGCGGCAATAATATTCATAAGACATTCATTTTGGTCAGAGGACAAGGCTAGCTGCACACATTGAGGAAGGTTCAAAAGGCTGGCATGGCTTAAGCAGATTCTTATACTGACCTCCTGCACGCAGACAGGAGCTGGAAGTCCTTGTGGCCCATCTCCTCCCCTCCTACATGCCTCTGTCTCACTTGGAAAAAGAGACCAGGTTTGAACTCTTAGAGGTACTGGTAAGCATTCAAAAGCTCAAAAGAACATTCCACCTTACTGCTGTGTTTGGAGCAGGAGCCCACTTCCCGCTGTCCCTCTTGGGTGTTAGACACATAAATGCTAACACCATATGGTGCTTCTTGGAGGTGCTCCCTTCCTTGGAGAAGATTGTCAGTCACTACAGAAAATGAGCATGGCAGTCCCTTCGGGGAGGACATACCTCACTTACACATGTCCAAAAGCATATGCATAGGCTGAATCTGACCATATTTGTAGGGTAGGCAATGACAATGCCTCAGATGTCTAGAGACGGGTAGGTTTGTGTCCATCTAGAGGTATGGATGATTGTGGATGGGGAGAGATTTGTGGGAAAGAGGAACAGACTGAATAACTAAAAGAAACTTAGATTGTTTTGGATCCTCACCGTGATGGGCACCTTCTGTAACTTGAGCAGTCTTCAAAGTAACTCACACTACCAGCTGAAGCCAAGGTATCACAAGCACAGAGCCCAGAATTTCTTCTTGTTCTCTCCTATTTTTTATACCAGGGTTTTGTGAGAAACTTATCTGAGCTGCACCTCTCCCATTGTGCAACTTTCAGTGGTACTGTGCTGCACAGTGGTGAAAGGAATAAGCACACTCTTAAACATAGATAAAACTGCAAAATTGCCACGTGGATTGAAACTATGTCTGGGAAATGTCTACTGCAGTTAAGAGAGAAGGTATGAAGCAAAGACCTGTCCACATGCTAAAGATCTGGTGGTACTTTTAGTCCTTGCAAGCAGCGAGGAAGAAGCAGAGGGGGACTGCTAGGACTGATGAGAGCAGTGCTTGCCATCAGGGTCTCCATGGTACCTCCGGCATCAAACCAGCTCTCCAAAGCCAGTTTCTGAACGTATAAAATCAGGACAATGCTATGTTCTTGCTTTTGCAAAGCACATTTCTCAGATCTGTTGGTTAAAAGTATAATATAAAAGCTGCTCATTATTATAATGATCCTTTTTCTTAGTACACATGCATAAGCAGCCAACCAGGCTGTTTTTAATGATGAATACTTGAAGTGGCAATGCAATGGCTGTAGTAGTCTCTACAGAACTTGCTATCAATCTAAGAAATTAAGCCATCACCTTAAATGTATGCCTATCATAGAAAGTTTGCTCCAAGGTTCATAGTGTGTCTTATGAAGAAATCTTTTAGCAGCCAAGCTTGCAGGCCACACAGAAACATAGTGCCACTACCATCACATGCTTATCTTGTCTGATCAGACAGAAGAAGGGGTCTGTGCACCCAAGGAGTTTGAATCACACAAAATTACAAAATCAAAATCCATTAAGTTGCAATGCATTCTAACCCGCAATTGCTGCAGATTAGAATTCAGCAGAGAACTTTGCATAATGCCAAGAAGTGACCTTTTTCTGAGGTGCTCTTGTGCAATTGTTAGGGCCTTGTAACAAATGCCTACCGCCATTTAATGAAGGAATGACATATCTCTGATATGCAAATTTTTACAGCACAGCAATTAAGCGGTTTAGAATTTTACGACAGTGTTTGGGCTTTATACAACAAAAAAAGGGCCAATAAAGGGCTGTGATGGATGGGCTAATCCCCACTGGAAATATACCATGTAATCTCATGGAGGCGATGCATTATGGATAGCATTGTGATTATTGGTTGTTAATATCTCCCCCTCCTCCTCCCACCCCTCCCCTCTCCGCAGCCTTCCTCTTCCCTACTCCCGGTCCTGATGAAAACTGCATGGCTGCCACATTGTCGGGGGCATAGGCCTGGGATACAGATGGGAAAGTTGGGCCATTGCAATCTGCTGCTTGCACGGACGACAGTGAAAAGGGGGCTTGCAGCGAGGCAGCTTGTCAGCAGGGGATGGGGCTGGGGGCCATATGCCTCTCTTCTTCTCCCTTCTGTCGCTGAGTCTGCTGCTGCATCCTGCTGTCGGGGGACACTTTAATGATGAACATGTTTTAAACAGTTTTCCTTACCTAGCGACAGCTTTTCACGGAGGGAGGGGGGAGTCTTAATTAGACACCCTCTGCAGTTGTGGTGGGCTGTATTTTTCTGCAGGTGTCTGTCCATCCGTGGGTCCGTCCTTTGCCCTCCCCTCTGCACTGAGTGCGGCTGCAGTCCTTGCGTCTCACTATACTCCACCCTGCCACAAAGGGCACATCGCTTTTAGTCCAAGTGCCACTAGCTGGCCATTACTGTCCTCACCGCTAGCAATTAGCATCTGAAGTCTGCTGTGGAGCTGGTGGAGGCGTTTGTAGCTAAGCGTGTGCTTCACGTGCAGAATTTGCACGGTTTCAAGTGTGGTGAGAGAGTTGTGAGAGGGGCTGATCCCAAAGTGGGAGAAGGACTGCCTCAGAAATGTGACAGCAAGACAAGCTCTGGGAACTTCAACTCTGTTTTTAAACACAGCTAGTTAAATTAAAAGGAAGCGCCGCCTCTGACTGCTGTTTGAAGTGCCAGACTAAAGCAGTTTAAAGCTTGAAGTCACTCTCTTGCTATTTGAACACTGTCTTAGAGAGTCAAATAGGTCTTTTTTTTTTTTTTTTACCTTATTTTTACCTTATTCTTGATCTTTTATACCCTTAGTTAGGACTGCAGTACTTTTGTGGAGAAGGGAAAATAGGGGACTGGGAAAAATGGATTCTGTTGTTCCTCCTAAGGGTTTTTAGGTGTTCAGAAATTCCATCAGTATGTGTTATGGCCAAAGTTAGTAAAGGTCAGTTAAAAAAAAATAATAATAATTTTGACTTGGTTGCCCTTCGTGTGGAAAAGCCCTTGGGGTTTCTGGGAAGCAAAACTAGCAGGGGGATTCCCTGGCAGTGATTCTTAGACTGACAAGCCTGTGGGGTAGGAGGAAGGGAAGTAGGTTTGCTGGGGTAAATACAATTCCTCCAACAACAAGGGGAGCTTCCATCAAGTATGATCAATCCCTAGAAACTACAGAAAGCAGAACAGAGTGCAGAAGTTGTTTCAGCACTAGCTCTGGTTTCCCATAACCTCTCCTTAAGGCCTTTTTCCTAAGAGCATCCAGCTCGGAAGAAAAGATTCCCCTTGCCCCTACCCCTAGGCTAAGATGGGCCCTGGATGGCATTATGGTGTGCCCCACTTCTTTAGGCTCTCAGAGATCTGTCTCATCACTTAATCGCTAAGCTTTCCCTGCACCCCCCCCACCCACCCCCTCCCCCCTCACCCCCCCGACTATTTCAGTGAAAAAAGTACTGAGAACAACAGCTGAAATAAATAAACAGTTGGACAGATAAATGGATAGATGGGTAGATAGCTGGATGGAGGGATACACAGGTAGAGAGAGACAGAGATACTGGGAGACAGATAGACAGATATACAGATAGATAGATAGATTGGGAACTATGTATGGACATGAACATGGATTTTAACGATCAAACAAGTCCTTTCCTAAGAACAGTCAATGAGAGCTATCCTGCTTCAAACCTCGGACACCACATGAAGCTGAAACACTTGTGAACCCAACACAGGAAGCTAATTCCAGTTTTGTTGTGCCATACAGTGAGATTTTTACAGGATGTGAAAAGTAAATATCTTGCACAGCTGGGGGTTTGAGAATAAAAACTTGGCAAGTATAGATGGGAATTCCTTGAAAATTTGGGCTTTTTTGCCCGAAACATTGTGTTTTCCACAAGGTGACAAATGTTTCCTGAAAGGGTTCATTTCTCTTTACAGTGCAATGGAACTGATCACAAGAAAGGGAGTGCTTCCTAGCAGTGAGTCTGTCTGGCTTAGAAGGAGTGACGTAAAAGTAGTGAGAGAGTTCTTTTAACCTTCATGTTTTATTTTAAAATATGTCAGGACATACAGAAATGCAGCCCCTCACAGGACAGGTGGGAGGCTGTGGCAGGTGAAAGATGAGTAAGCCATCTGAGTAGTAACTTCTACTTCGTCCCTTTCATTCCAGTGAACCCTTTTGCACAGCGCTGCAGTTCCTACCAATGGGGAAAAGTGCCCCAAGCAGGTTAGTCACTTTGTCCTTGGAAGACACTGACCGTTCTACTCCATTCCAACCACTTACCCAGACAAGTTCCTTCTTGGCAAATTACTAACTTAGTCTTCACCTGAGTCAAGATGATGTTCTGCATCTTTCTCAGTTGCTACAACCCAGTGTCCAGCTCCTCATAAGAGGGATAACTAACTTTAATAACCAGCATGGGCACCACTCGTTACTAGTTATCAACTCAACATTCCCGCAACGGTAAGTGTAAAGTAGTGAAGCCTGCAAGAAATTACACATATCTAATTTCTGATACAGAATGGAGATGGAGGAAGTGCCTGATATTTGGTGTTCAGTACAAATACTCAGCTGCACCCAGGTCATGACACTGATGGGAAGCCTTCTGCTGGCTGACATCCATGAGTTGGTGCAAGTAGATGCTTCTATTGACAACATGGTACAGCTTCATTGATTATAGCAGTAAGGGATCCAAGATGAAGGTTAATATTTGTTTATGGCAATGGAGTACCTGACAGTACCAACCAGGGAATCCCAGAAAGCATGACCTTAGAGAGATGTCTTTAAGGATGGCAACAAAAATGAAGTGATGACATGAATCTCTCCTATTGCAAATGGTAAAGAAACACTGAACCCCATAAAAAGCCAAGAATGCTATTCAGGTCCTGGGGTACCTCTGCTGCTTGGTAACTTCTGTGAAACTCTTGCATCAGGACTTAAGGACCTAGAGCAGAGAAATGGTGAGCTACTGTGCCTGAATCTTCAAGGAAAAATCAGTCTAAACAGAAGTGGACAGTGGAGTGAGGAAACCTATGGATCAGTTGGAGTTAGACAGATATCTTCATTAATCTAATTGAGGGCTTTTCACAAAGTGTCAGGACATTACCTACAAGGTGCAGCTAGTACCTGGATCAGGTTTCCTGAAGTCCATCATGTCAGGTTGCCTTTTTTCTTTGCTTTAAACTACCTTGAAAGACAACTAGAAATTAAATTAAATCATTTCCAAAGAGTACTTTGGAAGTCACTGCTGCAGCAATTGTGAGTCACAGGCCACAGGTGCTGTGCAGCACTGGAAAAAAGGGAGATGCCCCGTTTTGATAATCTTCATGTAATAAGCTTTAATATACCTACAAATCCCTTTTTTACAAGATACAATACACCTGCATCTGCAGTTACCATAGCTTTGAATCTTTCAGTCTTGCAGTTTGAGCAAGATGTCATAACATCACAGTTTCACTTGCTTTTCTTAAGTATGCATAAAGCCAATCTTCCTTCCTTGCTCAGCAAAACTTGGGACATCAAGAGAGTTAGCTTCCATGATGGTGGTTACAGGGAAACTATTTCCGTGGGTTGAACAGCAGAGAGGTTTACAGGTGAAATGGGTTAGACTCAGACAATTTCAGTGCCTCAAGCCAAAAGAAGTATTTCTTATTTGAATTATGAGCAGTATAATTTTAGAGGTTATGACAAAACAATGTTGGTGCTGACTAAAAACTTCTTTCATTCCAGAGCCTGAACTACTACGCTGACACATAGTCACACCAAAAGTGTGCTGTGCTTTTTCAAGGACCACAAATGGGGACTAGACTGTGATTACCAGATCCTTCTTTAATATCCAGGTGATCTGGAGCAGACTATTACAAGTAACTGATTCTGGTGGCATCACTCAAAGACTCCAGTACTACCCAATCTGTAGGTATTCATGGAAAAATAAACAGATTGGTGGTCATTTTTATCAGTGCAAAAATGGAGCTTTTAGGTACAGCATTGCAACAGAAATGTTTCCCTGTTTCCTTTTACATGCATCAGGTTTGTTTTGGTGTTATCTTTGTGGTAGAATGTAATTATGTTCACAAAGTTACTGTAGGATTTTAATTACAGACAAGAAGGGTAATTTCATTGCAAGCCACAAACTTCATTATATTTTTAACACATCTTTTGGTGACTCTGGATTACAACATGTATCTGGAGTCAGTGTTGTTGACTTCCCTCCTCCACAGCAGAGGGAAAAGAATTTATTGCTAGGATTATGGATGAGACAACTACCTGGGGAAAAGTGACAAAAATCATGTGAAGACAGAATTTTAGCTCAGGTGAATTCCCACAGTTCCCAAGAACATCACGTGTATGATGGGATGAAGACAAAAAGGTAAGGTAGGGTTTTTCTGAAAGAAGACACTAAGGCATGGTGAGGTGAATTAACTGCAAGGTGAGATAAAAATGTGGAAGCTGAAGAGGATGCCAGCAGGGCCAGCTGAGAAAGGCTTAACTGCTGCGCCTCAGATTGTTTTACTTCTGAATAAAAGCAGCTGTGCAATGATTTAATGCCCTTAGATTTACGCACTCTAATTTCTTGCACTTCCTTAATTTGTCTCATGTTCCTGAACATCTCAGAGCCTGCCGTGCTTAAACAGCTCATTTTTCTCTACCTTAATCACAACCTGGTGACAGCCGTGGTGGCAGAGTGACAGAGAGGCAGGGCAGTGATGGATAGCAGGAAAGACATGAAGGGAAAAAGACTGGGGAAGGCTGGGTGGGAAGGGCAGAGGAGCTCTACCTCTGCATCCCCCTGCTCCCACCTGGGGGGACCAGGGCTATGGCCTGCAGCAGGGGCAAGGAAGGACACCTTGCGAGCTGAGGTGGCACTGGGGTGTGCGGTATCTGTTAGCCAGACACTAGCAGGCATCTGTTGGTGTAGTCAATAGATGGCACTGCTTGGTTTAGTCTTTTCAGCTTTGGGAAGGAAGACGGGAAGCTGGTGGAGTTATCAGCTTAGCCAGGCTCAGCTCTACTGCTATGACTTTACTGAAGTTGCTGTTCTTAAAAAAACAAAACAAAACAAACCAAACAAACAAACAAAGCACCCCCAAAAGGGGCTTGTTTCCTCCCCGCAGTAGTAGCAGTGGGACAGCCTGCAGGGAGCACAGCAGTGTTGAAGTGCAGTGGGTGACAACTTCCTTCACCTCCCTGCGCAGGTAAAACCACAGCTGCTTGTTTGAAAACAGCCCCTTTCCTCCTGCAAGCTGATCCGCTGGGAAGCACGCAGCACCCGCCACCGGGAGGGCAGGCCCCGGATTTGTAACTGTCGCTGGGCTGCTGGGCACAGGAGCAAGGTGGGATGTCTGCTGAACTGGTAAGGCAACCGGCAGGCAGCTGAGGGTGTGCGGAGCTGTGAGCTGTTAACAGCCCATCCGAGTCAATGTGACACCCTTGGTCTGTCCCCGAAGGCTTGCTCCTGGGCCAGATTTGCCAAGGATACCAAAAATGTGTACAGCATCTGGAAAGCATCTGCTTTTTATTATTACTTATTTTGTGAGAGCTTTGCAAAATCAAGTCAAAAAGGCTGGAAGACTGGAACAGAAATTTGGTATTGCCAGAGAAGCTATCTATGAAGGGTCTTCAAACAGCATGCTACTTCTATTATTAACGCAAATAACCAGGGATTTTTAGCCTCCATGAGCACAGCCCAGTGTGCTAAACCCGATTCACATGGCTGTGAACCTTTCCCTGCCTAAATGTGGCTGCATCCAACCTTGCCAATGTTTGCTTGGCCGTATTGCCCATGGCCAAAGGTGCTCATTTTTAATGGATGCATTCTCTAAATCTCACTTCTCCCATCATTGTTATGGACAGGCATATCTTGATGGAGTCATATTTACTGAATGAAATTTAGGTAAAATCAATTTATCACTTGTGCCAGGGATCAAATACATCCAGTACCATTAACATTATTTACTTTGCAGCAGGACCTAGGAGACCTTGTCAGAGACAGCACTCTTTTTTCTAGGTGCTGTATGAACACAAAGGAAAAAAGCTGTGTTGCTCTACGGGAATGTAAGAAATCTTACAGGCTGGAAGTAGCTTGAAGGCAGCCTTAGAGAAGCCCGCATGTGCTTGAAATCCCAAAGGCACTGATAGCAGCTAGGTTTGGCCCCTCCTTCATTAGAAAGTGCTGTAGCAGCTCCAGCCGCCTCTACAAATCACAGTGGTAGGAGCGGGGAGCTATAAGAGAGTCCCAGCCCTGGCTGGGGAAAGCCACCTTTACAGGAGAATTGTTAGTGAGATGAGTGGGAACAGATTGCATTTGTCATGTTCAGGGATTTAGTTTCCGCATGCAGCCTGTTGGGGTTTTTTTAGCATTGCTCCACAATATAATTGTGATTTTATTCCATGCTCCTTGGAGTGGCAGGGGTGAAATCAGGTTACGCCTGCTTCTTGTTGCAAAATGTAAAGGTGGATTTTGCAGCCAGGAGGGTGTACTTATTAATAACTTACACAGCTCTTACCAGGACTGGCCAGGAAGGCTTTGCATGAGCTTTTACTTATAAGAACCCCTCATTAAAGACCCTTGGAAAGCAGTGATGGGAGGTATTCCCTTGCTGAGAGGATGAGGATTTTTCTTGAAGTTTTATCATGTTGTTACTCTAACAAACTCTGCTAGATGATGGTAATAACAAATGTTTTGTATACACTAATCGTACAGCTGGCACCATGAGTGTGAGCTGGTGAGGGCTTTGGCAATGAATCTAATCTGCAGTTCACTGCAGTTCACTGCAGATTAGAGCAACAGGAAAAATAATGACATTATGGCAAAAGAGGCAGATAGATAAAGCTGAACTCAAAGGTGGGGATCTTAGTTACAATATTTAAGAACATGTTAGTACAACAGAAACTGAAAGGTTACAGTGCTGTGTGGCTGGAGTCCTCCTGAATTTAGCAGTAGTGAGCAGGATGGGGACAATGTATACTAACAGTGGTTATACAACTTGGGCTCCACTATTGCTGCACTAGTGTGCAGAGTTGGCTGGCAGGAGAAAGGGTGTCTGTATAAAATACTCAACTCTCCCTCTTCCTTCAGTGTTGGAGACAGCTCACAGTGTAGGCAAACATGAGACATCACAAATAAACAAGGAAAAACAGTGTTTAATCTTCTTTGCAGTTAAAAACAAAAGACAGAAACCCCACCCTAACACCCAAATGTGTAAACCCTCCTCAAGTTGGTTCACACATTTAAGCCCAGCAGGAGCTATGCAATGAAGCAGTATATATTTTCTTGCTCCTAGCTGAATGCTGTCATAAGACATTTGATATTAGTTTCATATATGATGATTTATATATTACCGTCATTAGCATGAAACCAGAAGGAGCATGTGTGGAAACACTCATTATGGCAGATGAAATGAAGCACTTCAGTCAGTTATAATCCAATGTTGGTGCAAACTGGCTGAATTTTCCTGAAGCTGCTGCAGCTCTAGCAGTTCATACCACTGGAAAGTCTGATCCAAAGCCCTTATGTGCCTGTGTAACAGTTTCTCTGCATACAATGCGTCTCTCTTCCTTTCGCTGCGTACCTAGCTGCTTATTTAAGTACCGGCATACAAAGTAGTACTAAATGTTGACTGCACTCTCTCAAGCATTCCAGTCACCACAATTAAATTTTGTCGGCAAAACTTCAGAAGTGCAGGAATTTTCAATTTGACTCCAAATCATATATGTGGACATTAGTTGTGTAACAGGCCCAGAGATGGCAAAGCCATAGTGCATGCATTGAGCAAAAAACCTAAGCTTTGCCAGAGTGGAGAAAGGCCAGGGGAACTCAGCTGAAGAATTACTTGAGTGCAGACAAGATAATCTGCCATGGGTATCTGAAAGAATAATGAAATGTTTCCATGAAAAATAAGTTACATTAGAGACTATTGCATATCTATTAGATTTCCACAATCTGCTGGATATTGAACTTAAAAGTTTACATCTTTTAGAGGAAAAATTAATTTCTCTTTCACAAGTTCCACTTAGATTTTGTTGCTAATAAAGCCAAGGATGTAAATACAATTAAGTACAAAACAGCCTGCTGCATAATTGTTTCAAAGCAATTACAGATTACATCGAGCCATTCATTGAGCAGAAACAGTTTTTTCCAAGACACCAGCTCCCTGTACCTTGAAATTTTATTAGTCTAAGAATTTCATGTACCATATGTTATAATAAGAGACTCAGTACAATTGAACAAACAACTTTCTGATATATAAGTGAATGATAACCTGATTTTAAATGTGTTTATCTAATGAGATAGTAACTGTAATTTACAGCACATATAAAAACTCCCACTGTTACTCCTGGTGCACCTTTTGGCTAAAAAGGGTGATACGCTGAGATATGCTAATGAATATAGTCTTGGTTTTTACCAAGTCAGTAATAAAATTTGCATTTGATATTGTGCACAGTAAACTGGGTTATTAGCCTTGAAAATGAGTCTCATAAAATTTAAATATAGGCTTAAATCATATTAACTGTCCTGTAGATTTTCTGAGAGGCTTTAAAGCATTGTGTTCTTGTTCTATAGCACTGAGCATGCAGATGTCATTTTGCCTTCAGGGGTGCCCCAAAATATGCATGTATTGGAGCCTGCAAGATGAACAGCAGATCAACCCCTTCTTCTTTCACACTTGAGGAACTGGATGCAGTTCCAGGGCTGAGAAAACTGTTGTGGGAAGGGAGGAAAGGAAAAAGTGAGAAGAGAGTGTTGCTATGATGTTGCCTCTGGATCAGGCAAAGGCAAAGCAGTGAGTTCAGCCCCACACATCTGACCTTGCCAGTCTGATCAGCAATGACCATGTTGGGGGGAGGAAGGTTTGTGTGCTGGGGTCTTGTCTGGTGGCAAGGTGGCTCTATTGCTAGTGTTGGCTATGTTTCAGCTGCATGGTCATGGAGAAGAAAAGAATTTGACTCCTGGTACTTTGAATGATTAGAAGGTATTTGAAATGCAGAGAGACCTCCGCCATGGACAGATAAATCTGAACCATAGCCCATTCAGAGTCCATATTGTTGGAGAAGAAGATGGACAAGGATGAAGCACGATGGCCTATCTCCAGTCTGAGGGAAGACCTAGTCCCAGAAATGGGCAGGGGCGAGCAACATATAAAGCTTGACTCTGGCTGGCACTAAGTGTTCCTGTGCACATCAAAGTTACGGCTTAAACACTTTAAAACATGCTTTTAAAAACTTCTATTTTGAGAGGAAGGTCTCGCACATACTGATCACTTTCATGGTGACCTTTTAATTCGTTAATGAGCCCAAATTCACTTTCAGTAAAAGCTCATGTTTTCAGAAAGGAGGACGTTTCTTACAACTGCTGTCCATGACCAGTGCAATGCTGTCTCATCTGACAGCTATCTAACCATTATGCTATATAAGAAAGAAAAGTTGATTTACCTCTTGTTTTACCCACCACAATATTGTTGTGTTTACTAGGAGTCAGGCTTTTATTCCTAGGTGGTTGCTGTAACTGTCAGAAAAGCTTTGTCTCAGAAAGAAGTCTCTGTCTAAGTCAGTCATGTAATCATAGCATTGTATAATGTCACTATGGCTGTAGCATTACTGCATATCCATCAGGGAGAAACTACCACTCTGAAACAGGACACAGTCAGCATGTAGTCCCTGACAAAAGTGTAATGAAGTTTGTTTGCCTCTGCGCTCAATCTTCTACTATTATGTGTGTAACAAGGGTAAAATTACAGCATTGTGACAAATGGTATTTATTATGAAATCCCAACTCTTTCTTAGTGATTAAAGTGTCTGGGCATGGTGCAAAGTATTATGCAAAATGCTCTGAAACGTGGCACCTGGATTGTGCACTAAGCTGCAGCATGGAAGTCTCTAAATGTTTCCAGCAAAGAAAAGGCTGATTTTTGTACTTCTGATTTAGTAAGGTGTAATATAATAGTTTTTCTAAGATATTGTCTCAGACTATATGAATACCTGAAAAGTGGATGTGGACACCAAACGGCAACAATACTGCGAACTTAAAGAACCTGTGTCAGGACACAAAGATTACCTACTCGAGCAGACCTAAGCTCCATCCATCTCGTCTCCTCTCCTTTCCATGGCAGTGACTGGTCCTGACTGCTTCAAGAAAGAAACACTTTGGAAAGCAGGGATGAGTGGCAGAGGATGTGCTGCCTTCAGAGTAGGGTTCACCCTGACACTAAGAAATCAGAGGTTGCCTTAAGGTTTGAAATAGGAGGTTGAATATCCCAACCAAGCTGCTGCTGGCAGTGATTATTAACCCCAGAATTTTTTTATAATGCTATCACCAGCCTGCATTTACTTTAACACAATCAATATTACACTTACATAAACAGGCACGCGCTTATTTTCCTTCTGCTACTCACTGAACAAACGCAATGTTGTAACATCAGGACCCTGTGATGCTTCATTGGGCTAGGCTGGCTGCCAAGAGCCAAGGCCTTGAAAAGTGGAGAGGGTGTGGGGGGAGGGGGACGGAAATAAAGCAGAAAAGATAAGCAAAACGTTCTCCCAGCCGTGGAAAAGGATTTCCTGACAGTGCAGGCAAGTTTCTCATCTAGGTGCTGCACCCATAGGCAGCTTGCATGGCACTTCCCGCAGTACTCTGTCTCCGTCTGTTCCAGCATATTACGATTTGGCAGGCACCCGAGCTGCATTATGTAGTGTTAAAAGAGGCTGACACTTCCTTTGGCTGAGACATCTTTCCCAACTGAGCCTTCCCTGCTCAGCTTAAAGAAGAGGAAGTACCAGGCTGGTTCTTCTTGTTTGATTGCTAATGACACAGCTCCGTGGACCACCTAGCAGGTCCTTCCTGGTACAGCTGGCCGAGCAATTAGATGATTGCTTTATTACTAAGTTTACCTAAAGCAGCTATAGCATTTCTAGATAAGGATTCCCCAGGAGAAAAATATAACTACATCAAATGTTAATCACACACTTTGGTTTTGCTTGCCTTCTGTGCCACTAGGAAATTTTTCTTTGGGAAAATGTGATGAGGGAAAGGACGCA
The DNA here is from genome assembly GCF_028554395.1 of Pezoporus wallicus. NCBI lineage: Eukaryota > Metazoa > Chordata > Aves > Psittaciformes > Psittacidae > Pezoporus > Pezoporus wallicus. The sequence continues at coordinate 7,035,114 of NW_026635157.1, forward strand.
ATTACGGCCTCTCTGAATAGTTTGGACTTCCTTTTGTCATTAAAAGCAGCTGAAAGGAGCCCTTCATCATCGTTAAAAACCCACAGTACCATGACTATGAGCCCTGGTTAAGGGATTGCACCTGACTGTGGTGCCCCATGAGCACAACAGGTTCAGAATAAGAAGAAAATTCTTATTGCATTCCTGATCCTGAAGGTCCGGGCTCCTCCTCACTTCTTTCTGGCAGAAATGGCTTCTCTTCCTATGCAAATGTCACGCAGGGGAGGGTAAATAGGAGAGAGGTGGTTTGGTGGCAGAGGGCAGGTTTGAAGCTCCACTCTCTTGCTTCCATGATAGAGAAGAAAATCACTTCATTAGACAGCCTTCAATCTAATCTCTGTTGCAGGTACTTTGTACAAGAAAATTAAAATTTTGTTTTCACCTGTTTCAAAATGGTGCCTTCAAGAGACTTCTGACTGAGTACACTGAGCTGCAGAAATAGCAACGTAAAGGAGTGAACATGCAGAGAAAGAGAAACAGTTTAAAGAAAGATAGTAAGTGGAGGTAGAGTGTCTGTGTTACAAGCAAGTTGTTTCTTTTAGCTTGTCCGGCTGGTCACTGGTAGCAGGTATCAAAGTGAAGCAGCAGTGGAAATCATGCATGCAGAATTTACCATGTAGGTTTTTCTTCTTTAGACTATCCCCCTGCATCCTCAAAATATGGAGGGTCCTGCTCATTTTAATCCTCAACGCTGGAATGCCTCTGTCTGTACCAGCATATTCCATCCCCTTTGTCACCATGAAGTGTAACAACACCGGTGTTGACAATGGTTTATTAGCTGATTTATAGGGGTAAATCAGGGGTAAATTGAGCCCTTCTTTAGAAAGCCTTGAGTTCACAATGCCAAGATATGCTGAGCATAAAAACTCATGTGGGGAAAAAAAAAGGGCCGGAACAATACTGACACTGTGTGGAGCCAGGTTATATATGCAATCACACAATCTCAAGGAGGTCTGTGAAGAAAACACAGCCTGCAGTATGGTGGATGTGTATGTAAGCCCTGTGTCACCTACTGTGTTGGCTCAGAAAAATGTATATATTTCTGTGGAAAAAAAAGTAACAGCAAAAGTAAATGTTATTATTTGGTGGGAGAGGGAAGAACTTCTACTAAGCTCAAACTTAGGTTTTCAAGTTTGGCTTCGCTCTCAAGAAAACATAAGAGATGAAAAAGAGAAAAAAAATGTGTTGGTTTTGTTAGACCATGTTTTGCAAAAATAATTCCTTTACCTTTTCTAGAAACAATATTTGTTTTCAGTATTCATAAATATACTGTATATTAACTATTTATAGACACATATAATTTACTTTAATACATATGTGTGTATATATGCACACGTCTATAAATGCACATGTGTATAAAATAAAGCTATTTCTGTCTAAGCACACATCTAGAAAGAGCCAGACTTCATGCTGGAGAGCTTTTGATGCCAAAGGCTTAAGAATGTGTGTGGGAAACTGAATCCTGTAGTTTGGTCGAAGTGCTACTACTGTGATCTCAATAGACACAAGGTTTAAACAAGGAATCAAAGTAGCAGTCTCACAGAAAGGCTGGCCATGCTGCTGATGCCATTTGTAACCTGTAGTTTCATGTCAGAAGCTGAGGATGTCCATGTCTAAGGTTGTACTCTGCTGGAAAAAGATTTCTCTGAAAATTTTAGCTGCTAGAGGCTGTGTTCATGTTAAAAGATTCTTGTGTGTCTGGCTTCGAAGCTCTGATAATCTTCATGGCTATGTCTAGGTTGTAGAGCAGATAGAGTCTGAGGCTGGGCATCTACTGGAAATTACTGTGTGGCTCTTGCCCTGTGCTACCCAGCTTCTGCAGCTTAATGCTGCAGAAGGCAGCATTATATCATTTCTTCATGTTCCTGTGTAGCTGGGAGGTGGTAAAAGCATCTGCACAGATACAGGAGGTACAGATTTTGCTCCCTTTCCATAGGGAAGAAAATAACAGCTACACAGGGAGAAGGTAGAAGACTTAGAAGATAAATTCCTCAGACCTACTCAGAGTGTAGGGTAGCTCTGTTCTGCTGAAGTGGCGGGAATGGGAAGCTTATCTCCTCAGCAGCATGACTCCATGTGTCCATGTACACTCCAAAACAATCTGGGCAGACACAGATTTCTCGCAGTCTGTGAGTCGCTGCCAATATCTTTTTTTTTTTTTTTTTTTTTAATAAATCTCTTGCTTCAGCCAAATGCAAGCTATCAGTCTGTACACAGTCTGAAGAGGCAGCCTTTGTCCCACGGATGAACAAGTTATAAAGCTCTAGCATTTGTAAATGTTTGGTTGATGTTTTAACTCAGCCAATCAACATAAAACAAATAAACAAACCTCAACACCAGAAATTGAAGTACCGTTCTCCATAAAACCAGCCATAGCAAGAATGAGACATATCAGCCTGAAAGACTGCCCATTTTATGGCCCAAACTCTCTCAAACTAACCATCAGGATTGTTTAACAAGCAGGGTGATCTGACTACATAGTGTGTAAGACAAGCCAGCAAGAAAAATGTGCAAACATGGGGTTTACTTTTTTTTTTTTTTGTACAACAGTTTACTTCTTCTGCAGAATTTCTAAAAGTAATCCCATTGTTTTATTTCATAGAATGGGTCTGGTAATGTATCGGGTGGTGTAGTCAGCTTTCCTTCCAGCTGCTGTTTTGCTTACACTTCCTCTGAAAACTTCTATGCTTGTGAAACATCCTGCTTCAGTAAGAGAAGGATTCTGGCCTGCATGGTCACTGTGGGAAATCAGAAAATGTGAACGACTGAGCTGATAACCCTAAAGAAAATGAAAATAGCAACCCATGATTTAAACAAACTGTATGTTTGTGTGGGTTTAGCTCAAAATATGTCAATACCAGGTATAATGTGCAATGGACCATCTTTCATCCCTTCATTATTTAGATAACATTGATGATATGGGGCCAGTCTGGCCTGAGATCTGGGATGAGCTATTTGGTACCCCTCCATTCCTGATGTCAAGAATACTTCCACAGTGGCTGAGTGCTTGCCCAAATCTTCCTGCTCTCTGCTCAAAGGCTGGCCAGAGGTGCCCAAACCCCCTCCCAAGGGTGAACTGGACACCCCCAGCAGCTACCAAACAGAAGCTTGCAGGTATCTCTGGAGGTGCTCAGTGCAGAGTAGGAAAATCCCTGCAACGATGTAGTTTTACACATGAAACACAGTTGCTTTCAGCCTGGTGAGAGCCTGTGCTATACCTCTGCCTCTTCCCTGGGCTTTTATGCATCTTTGCGTATCAGATGGACTGAGCAGTGGATATTCTGTCTAGTTCCTTCATGCATGACAGATATAGACATTTCCATTCCTGACCATGATGCATGCACTGTTTCCTCTGTAACACTGGCTTACATCTTTATGTGATACTTTACATCTGAAGTATTTGCTTTATCTAAAATGCTTGCAGATAGAGGACGCAAAGGAGTAGCAGCTGACTCATTTCTTGTCTTAACATATGGGACATTCCTTTGCAAGCCCAATAGTTGCATATGGCATTTCTAATTTAATCTATAGTGATTCAAAAAGCAAAAAGACCTATTTCCCTTTACACCAACGAGATGCAAGGTATCATTTCGTGAGGCATGCCTTTAGTGTAAAGTCTGTCAGAGGTTTATGAGGGATTTTTGCAGACTGGAGGAAAACATGGACAAGATTCATGGACTCTGATCAAGGGTAAGCTTGGTAGTTCAAAAAAATCCCTTTACTTGCGTAATCTTTTATATGAAAAGAGGAGTGGAAAGAAAGAAGGAAGGAAAACCTATGACCATTTGGCTGAGTAGAATAGTTTCCCATATGTCAGAATAAAATATTCATTAATTATAGCTCTTCTGGCATTAGCTCTATCACCAAAGTGAATTCGTTTCCATGTCTTTCTGAGACCCGCTGCAGCCCAGTGCGGTGTGTCTGCCTCAGCCGCAGGCATGTTTCCTCTCCCAGGCTCCGATCTTCATCGCCTCTCTTGTTCAAAATTTTAACAGAAGGGACAAAAAAGATGGGCTTTCAACCGGCCCTTGCCACCAATGTGAACATCACTACTGACAGCACTCGCCAGGTTTTGCTGGCGATGTGCACCCAATCTGATCATGTAAAGGGAGCAAAATATTTGGCTGGCCAGGGAGGACACAAGGCATCCAACCTGACCAGGAAGCAGAGCTTTGCCCCTGTCCTAAAGTATGACACTCTGCATGTCTGTGAGGGTTTAAAGAACCCCTCCAGGCTGGGGAGGTCCGCAGGGGGTTAATACAGGGCTCCGTTGCCACAGCACTGGAGGCATTCAGAGAAGAGGGCTGCAGTTGCTGCATAGGCACATTTGGCCCAGGTTGCCAAAGAGGCTGTGTATGTTACTGCAGAGGAGTACACTGCCTGCCACTGTTGGGCTATTAGTATGGAAATGAGGCATGTGTGTGACAGGTGGCCTTACAACCAACACAATTAACTTTCTCCATTAGCTGACGCACTGACAAAACAGATGCAGCATCAATAAGCACCAAAAAACCCACAAACACTGAATAGGAATGACACGTTGCACACCCCTATTATTTATAAGGAGGAACAGCATAATTTCTTTGGGATGCAGTGGCAAGTAGGAGGCAGCTGGATTTTTTTCTCCCCTGATTATGATGTTTGTTTGCTTTCTTATTATTTTAATCTTGAACTTTATAGAGACATTGCTGCAGACCTTAAAGAGCTCTCAGTGGTGTACAGCAGACTCAGGAAGGTTTGTCACAGCTGTGGTTTAGGAAGCACACAGATCTTTTTGGTAGCAAATAATTCAAGTTGCAGAAGTCATCTGACTAAATGCAGGAACTCCAGGCTCTGAACTAGAGAGAATTGCTTCCCAGCCCTCCACTACTGCACATTTTAGTTGCCTCTGACAACATGGGTAAGGATGGTTAAGGTGGAGCAGCTGGTCATAGCCCTCACTTGAGTTAAAGTGCTCGTGACTCAGCTGAAAACACAGCGCTGGGGAGGAACACTTGGCATATTAGATTGCAGCAGAGGAGCATGGCATGTCAGCTTCACAAAAAATCAGTTAAAATATTGGTTGTTCTTAAGAAGTAAATGGGAAAAGGTGGTAGTTGGCTTCAGGTTTAGATTTCCTGGTTTTGTTTTTTTTTCACTCAGGCGGCTATTCCTGACAATGTGTGTGAACCATACTGGGGTTCAATAAGAGCAACAACTTGAACTGTCTGAAAAGCAGAACTGAAATGTAATAATGAAAATTTACATAACGGCCTCCTTATGTCAGCTGGTACCTCTTGAAATATTTAGAGATGCACTGAGCAGCATCCTTGGCACATCTGAACTCTCATCTGCCTTTGGCTCCACTGCTCTACACCAGAGTTTTCCCAGGTTAAAGCTGCTTAAAGATCCCATCCTATACTATCCCAGTATGAAAATGTCCTGGAACAGAGCATCAGTTGCCAGGTCACCCTGGCAGCATACTAATTCATGGCATGTAGCTCCAATTAGCAGGATGTTTGAGGAGATAAAGTGCCCAGTCTGTAAGTCAGCCCAGTACTGCCATCATTAAAACCAACTGGACATCTTCCACTGGCCTGTGAAGTGATGGGTGGGAGTAAGCACCACATCCCCTCAGGCTGCTGCGTCAGACATGGCAAAGGCGGTGCGGGCACAGGAAGGGGTAAATATTCCACATGCCTTCTTTAACATTCCCTTCAGGTCACAAATTGGGAAACAAAATGCGAAAACCTTCATGGCCATGTCTGCTTTGTTTCAGATGTGAGTTTCCAAATGCCAGCACAATCATGAGTTAAATTAAAGCTAAATTCAGTTCTGGGGAAAACAAAACAGAAACAAACAACACAACGTTCATACTTGTCATGGTATTCTCTGTTGTCTTTTTTAGCTTAAGATAAATTTATCATTGCTTCCTCTGTCTAGTTTTCTATACCACACCTGTGTGCAGATGCATTTCATATTGAGGTTAGGTTCCCTAGGACACATGGCATACATATATAGCAGATATGAATTTCAGGACCTTTCATGCACAGATGCCAAAAATGGAAAATTATTTGTGAAGTGCCAGATTTTATTAAAAGAATGTATTGATATTATTGGTATTAATGTAATATGAATATCACATGGGATGCAAGTCCAGTACAGTTTCCTTGAAGGTTGTATGCTGGATGTGCTATTTTTATAATAAGACAAGAAACTGTTGTCCTGGCTGTGGAGATTGAAGCTGGGCTGTCTGCAAGCACTGAGATGAGCTGCATCAAGGAGGCCCACTTCTGCGGTGATGAAATCCTTTCTGACCATCCAGTGCCTTGCAGTATTATCAAGTGATTTTCATGGAGAATTCTTCCCCAAGCATCTGTGCAGTGTTTTTAAACGGTTTCTGAATTCTGTAATTACAAAAAGCTGCATTTCAGGCAGCATTAAATCAAGTAAGGGTGTGTATTCACTGTTACGGACAGAGCTGATTATTTTTTATAGCATTCTCGCTGGTGGTGTGATTAGTGATAGCTTGCATGGTCCCAGGCCAGAGTTGTTCAATGAAAATAATTGGAGATATTTGAAATCTGCATTAGAAAGCTGTTTTCTGGCTACAATTTAGAGATGCAGGTCTGGAGATGGGAAGATTTCTTGCGGCAGGACTGATGACAGCAAGGTCAGCACCAGACTTACGGTGGAAGGCATGAAATCTTACCTAGAAAGTAGTAGCTCTCTCTCCATAATAATTACATGAGCTGTTAATTTTATTATTTTGTGTGGCACCTTGGGACACATGCCATGAAAGACCCTGCTATTAAAGCATAGTTTAATTAATTGGATTATGGGACATCCAAAGCACAAAAACCTACTAATCTAATTAGATGCCCTTAGTTATGCATTTACTTCTCCCTTCACTGTAAAGCCTGTTTCCAGCTCTGTTGTGCAGGCGCCTGCACTGCCAAGCTTCACTCTAAGGACCTTGATGGGTAATCCCAGCCACATAAAGATGACTGGACCTCCATGTCCCACACCAACTCTTCTACCTGAAGGCCTAATTGCTCTCAACAAGTAGGTGTTAATGAGGTGGCCTGAATGGAGGTGTCTCCAGGGAGAGGGTTGTGTGAAGGTGGATTGCTCTTAATGGGAAATTCCCATTTTACTGCCTCTTTGTGACCTAGGAGCTGCAGCCGGGTGATTGGCACACAGCCCGATGGCTCATGTCATGGGACCTCCACCACTTTGGCTGTGCCGTGGATGAGTGGCTGAGATTTGGATGCAGTCACAACTGAAATTCCCTGGTTCTTCCTGTTCTCAGTTGCTGGTGAGCACTGCATGAAAGGCTCATGGGGAATAGTTTCATCTGATTGGTTTTGACAGTTTTCAAGGTATGATTTATTTGTGCATATGTACAAGCAAGTCCTTTAGAAGGAAAGGAGGAGTTCTAGAAAGCATCCCAAAATTAAGAGGGGGAGGAGTAGTGGGTGGCCTTAATTGTGATCATTTGCTCATGCAAGCAAATAGCCACTTGTTCACATGCCCAAGTGGAAATATCCGTTTCAGTAAATGTTCTTAGGAAAGTAAACAAGTGACCACGGCAGAATCAAAGAGCTACTCAGCATCCAACCAGATAGAAGCAATCGTTTCTAACTGTAATAACAGCTTTTCCTAGAAGGCTTTTTGCTGGCCCTGCTTCATACCAAAGATGCCCTTTTGTTTGATTTTGAAAAAGTCGGAAGAATTTATTGAACGGTTACCAAGCCAATTCAACAGGAAATTTGTAGACATGGGTGGGTTTGTAGGTGTATATACCTGGCTTCTTCCATACTTATTTATGTATCTATAACTGTTACCTTCCATTTTAAAGGTATTAAGTCAGTTTTGGGGGCATCAATACTAGAAAGCACTGATGTGTTCTGGCTGTTCACATAATCACATAATAAGTGACAGGAGTTCTTAGTTCTTAGCATGAACTTCAGCACTATCGTTAAACTTATCTCTCTGGTTTTGACTAGGAAATTCTCCTATTATCCAAAAGAAGACTATTTTCTTACAAGTAGTTTAAAACGTCACAAATATTATTAAAAACTTCTCTGTTTCTTAGAGCTCTTATTGAGCCTCTTGAACCGCCAGCCTTAATAGTGCTGAGTTCTTACTGGGTTAGTATCTAAACTACAATAAAAAACACATTTTCAAGACATCTCTTCAGATGTGGCTTGCTACCGCGGAAGAATGAGGCACGGGAAACTGGATGAACTCTCTACACCTTGTTTTGTTTGCTTTTGTAACAAATTGACTCTGAGGGAGTTGTTAGGTCACTGGCAGATTTCTGTCAGTCCCATCCTTCTCCTTTGACTTGCTGAGTGTTTTGTGTTTTTTCCTTTTCAATAGTGAGAGATAGAAGAGAGAGCAGAATCCTAGACTGCAACAGGCAAAGGCTTTCCAGATCCTGCAGAAAAACACCATACTTCAGTAACCTCTTAAAAATATGATCAGACAGGTGTTGCGTTGGAGGGGCACTTCAGTGGACTGACAAGGGGGTGGCAGATTGACACAGGCCTACAAGGAGGCAGTGCCCCTTCTGGAGAAGCAGTTGGCAACCAGACAGGATGCCCTAAAGCTTCCTAAGTGGATTAGATGCTTGTGTGTAGGCAACTGGATTGCATTCTTTAGTCACAGCAAGAGTCATGAGATTGTGAGAACTGGGGCTACAAATCCTGATCTTAACCTATAAATATTAAATACAGACCCAGTCTTTGACAATAGACAGTAAAACCATAGGGCTGAATCATAGTATTAATGATGAATATCTTTAACATAAAAGCTCTAGGCATTTTTCCAATGTAAGAAGAAATGGATTAGAATAAATACCAGGTAAATATAATTTCTTAATACTTGCCATAGAAAAGCATCTTCAGAAGAGATCTCTTCAATATGCATGTAAGGATGGGGTGGGTGTAAGGATTTTACTAGAGTTCAGAAAGCAGTTAGGCAAACTCATGGAAGAAGAAACTATCAAACCAGGAAACACAAACAAGGCATTTTTGTTATGAATCACTTACAGCATCACAGAACTGTGCCCAGAGAGAGTATTTCATTTCTGCTCTTTGACACTTGTTCATGCATCAAGACTCTTGGAGCTATATATTCACTGAGATGGATTTGGGGTCTCACCCAGGATGCCCATAATCATGGTTTTGGGCTGTTGTTCTGGGTTTAGCAGTAGCAGTCGTTTTTCTCCGTAGTAGCTGTTGCAGTGCTGGGCTTAAACCAAGACAGCTGTCTTTCACAAAGCTTGGCTCATAATGCGCATGCAATGTTTAATATTTCAAGTTTGCATCTAAATTTAGGATTCCTCTGGAGAAAGAAGAAAAAATTGGGTCTTTGATTAACTTACAGAAGTGCAGAATTCTTGCATCTCTCAAACACCTCCTCCATTACAGACAGCCTTATGAATGGAAGTGCTCTTCAAGTTCAATTTATTTCAATCTCAATTAATTGAAGTTAGGTTACAATAATGGATTATCTGCAACTTTGGAAATGGATTATCTGCAACTTTGGAATCAGAAAGTTATTGGTTGATGCAGTCATTCTTCTTCCGTTATGATATCTTCTTTGGAAGTAACTGCAAGGGGAAGAAACCAGAACACATGTTCTTCTTCCTTTACAATGTTATATAATCTTTTATATATGTATGTATAGATACATGTATGTGTATGTGTGTGCATTGTGTATATATATACAACTAGATTATATATGTAATGTTTTAAACATGATATATATTAGATTGCAGAATTACAAAATTACACGACTACAGGGTTATAAAATGAGCCCTACTGAAGTCCCTTCAGGTACTGCAGTATAAGGCTTGGACACGAGAGGATGTGTAAGGTCCGTGTGATGCTAGAAAGGGATGGTGATGGCTGTGTTTCTTTCTTGACAGATCATTAGTAGAAATGTGCAATAGCTGAAAAGTTGCTGAGCTGACAAACTGTCTGCAAGCCTGATGCAAAGGCTTTTGGAGTCAGCTGAAGCTTGAGGTAGCACAGCTGTGTGAGGGGTACTTGCTCGTCTGGGACAAAAACTGTTCCAGGCCATTTTCTAGCATGAACATGAAGGAAGGCTTTTGTTCAGTCTGCAGCCTCATTTCCTCCTTTCTCAGTATTTATATCTTCTCTGAGACTGTGGGACAGTATCTTGGATTTACAGTACCTATGGCTGAGCTATAAAACACATGTCTGTGCACTCCGAGTATTTGAGGCTTTTCTTTCCTGACATGCAAAATAAAAGGCCAGCTTAAACACAGAAAGCCAGGGCAGCAAATGGAACTAATGGGAAAGGTGCATCAGTGTGACCTAACTCCACTGGTTTAACAAGGCTAAAAATGCATGACTCAATTACACAAGAGTTAGCTAATGAGGAATGGGGAAGATGTTACAGTTTAAAACAAATGGCTACTAAATGAATTGGGTGCTGCCTTTCAAATCTATGCCATTCAACAAAAACCTGGCAAGACATTTTCTTCACAGGATATGAATCATCCGAAATAAAAAAAGCAAGACTAGGGCCACCTACATTCAGAGTTTGTACAGTATGACCTTAAGGCCCAACATCTACCAGAAGTTGAGTAGCAAAAGGCCAAGCTCCAAAGAATAAAAGGGCTTACATCAGTATTAAATAATTCTCTCTTAGAGATGCAAATTTCTAATTAGTTACTGTGGAAACTGTAGAGGCCTGGAAGTAAGCCCTGCACAATAAGAATGAGAGTTTACCTTTTTGATTTACTGCAGGGCTGCAGTAGTTGAGGGAGGGCTGAGACAGGGAAATAAATTCATTGCTTTTAACATGACAACAGAATAAAGTGCAGCAGAAGAAGTGACTTTGTTTTGTGTGCTACTGCTTCTGCATTCCCGAGGAGGTTTATGCAACATAGGCTCACTTAAAACGTCTTGCAGGGCATTGTAAAATGCTTTGTTTACAAACAAGTGACTTAACATCCTCACTTGTTGCATCTCTGACAAAGCCTTGGGAGGGTTTTTTTCAAAGCCAGCAGGAGCTGGGGGTGCCTTCTGTTGGTTAGATGACCAAACTGAGATACCTGACTTTCAAAGCATAACATTTCTGAAAATGAGAGTGCCCTAACCTGACCTATGCTGAGCATCAAAATGTCTTGTTGGAAACGCTTTTAGGATGCTGAATGCAGAAGTAATTTGTTACAGTTCTTTGCCTCTTTTTCTTTACTTCTGTTTTACTTTACTTGTAATTACTTGGGAGATGCATTATTCATTTTCAGCTCCAGCCAAAGAGATCCACCTGCCTGATTCAACCATCAGCATTGGGTGTTTTGCCATTTGACCAAGGAGATGTCAGGATGAAGGAGACTGAAAGCACTAGTCTGCTTGGTAGATGAACCACAGCCAAAACAAAGGATTGGTGCATTGCTGCTTGTTAACAGCTGCAGGAGGCTCATTTGGTGTGATTCAGCAAAGGCAGGAATATTAGCTCAGTCAGGATAGGGGAATCATCCTCCCTACTTGCAGTCACAGAATAACATCTCTGCATTCATCCCAGATTGATTCACCCCAGAAATTTCTGAAGCAAGGAACTACTGATGCTAAAATAGGAAGCTGTCATTTTAATTTTAAACATTTTTCTGAAAATACAGTGAAAAGATTATAGATAGCACGGAGAAGGCAAACCAGAAAGATGACAACTGCAACACTTTGATTTTACCATGGAAAACCAAGAAAAATTAGAAATACTTTAAATCGATGTTCACTTTTATAAGTATGACTCTAGATCAGCATCAGTGCAGAATTTTCAGTGTACATAACCTGAGCCGTTGTTGCTTCACACTCTGTCCTTACAAAGCCCATGCCAAAGACTACAGTTTATTGAGCTCAGTCCACTATAGCATCCTTACCCTTGTGGGTAGTGCAAGATGTCGCCCACATGTGCCTTTATTATTTTGAATAGGAACTGGGCTGGGCATCATCTTTCCCTCTCTCATTATCATCTAACAGCCATGTTTGATCTTGAATCAATTTTTATCAGTGACTTAAGCCTTTATCAGTGTTCAAGCCCTTTCCTGAACTGTATACTTAGCCAAAAATATTAGGGCAGAGAGGCACTCTTATGCACTTTTAACTTACCTATTATTCTAAAGAAAGTCTCTGAATAGCTCTTTTTAATGCTTCTTGCAGGTCACTCCTCCCAGCAGTTCTGTTATCACCCTGCCATCCTCTCCTGTTTTCAACTGGATTCTCACTGCCCCTAGGAGCTGCACCCAGAATTGTCTGTCAACCCCTTTGGGTTGCTGCCAGGGAAGAAGTATTTTTGTGGCACTTGTTTTCTTTGCTACTTCTGTACAAAACAGTTTGTTTTCTACTGTGCTACTTCCTTATATAGGGGTTTCTATTTTCTCTCTAGTAAAACACTGTGTCGCACAGACCCTTCCAGAGTTAACTAAACAGTCTGAGTCACTCCAAAAACGTGACTTTGAGAATTTTTTAGTTGATAGAAAGGATGTGACAAGTCTGCAAAGAAGCACTTTTCTGCACACTTTAGACATCTCCAGAGCTTTGAAGAGCTGGCTCCAGCTGAAGTGTGCTGACAATTCCAGCAGCAATATACCCAGGGAATGATCCCATCAAACCTTCTCACAGATGATGAGCCATAAAGCTCTTATCTTCATATGGACATTCGTGATGACTTTCTCCGCTTCTGCCCTTTACATAAGAAACACATTGCTCAGATAGATTGTATTACACATAGTAATCAAACACCTTTTTTCTTCTTCCTTCCTTAACTAAACATAAAATAGCATTCATAGCTAAACAGTGTGGTTAGTACACAGTAACATCCAGGGCTCCTAAAAAGTCTTATTACTCACTTCTTTTCATGTTTGATGTAAGGATTAATATATTCAGTATTTCAAATACATTTGCATTCCAAATGACACAGAAACTGTAAAGCTCTCAACAACACTTCTACCCTAGAAATTATTTGCAAAGAATTAGTCTAAAATAGTCCATCAAAATATTTTTCATCCCATTCTGCTGATTCAGCTGCATTGACATGTTTTCAGAGTTTGTTCAGAGTTCAGCATTCAAATTTAGCAAATTGCTGATGTTATGGAAGTCTCTGACTAGTTGGTATTCCTCTTCCTCCAAAGCCAGTTCCCAAAGTGCTCAGATCCACAGCAGCTCATTTGGATGACTGGCTGGGAGCCAGAAAGCCTTGCTATCTTTAGCTTTCATCTTCTTCTGGCTTCTTTCTCAGTCCAGAATGTCAAGATTCATGGTACCAGGGTGTCCGTCAGATTACCTAGAAACGAGGATTTGATTCCCTTTTGATTCCTGTTGGAACAAAACCTAGATATGAAACTCCCCATGAAATGAGGTTACTTTTCTCTGACAGGTTCTGCTCCAAAAAACCTGACAATATGGTTTTCCAAGGCTTATATGAACTTTGGGAAATAAATCTTTCAATTCTTCCTAGACTGATGTGAGAAATAGTTTATTGAATCATTTCTACTGAGAAATTAAAGGGAAGCAGAAGCAAGAAGCAAGGAAGGGATATAACTAAAACTCCAGGGTCATGGCCTGACAAACTAAAATTAAATCTGCTTTCCAAAAATGACCTGGAGAAGTTTTATTTGAAAAACAGTCTTAAAGCATTGCTGTCCCTGCATACTTGGGGAGGTGGGGGTGGTGTGGCTACACGACCAGAGGATCATTCCTCCCACAATGCTAATGGCTTTACTACAGCTGTAGAGAGTGATTAAGAATAAAACAACATTTCAATCCGTTTTCCTAAGGAGCCTTCACTTAAAGAACAGAAAAAATTAAACCAAGACAGTAAAACTCTGAGGAAACAAAGGAGGGGAACTGCCAGCCTGTTAAGTCCTAATGCTCATTATATCTGGTGCATGTTTAGCTTGTAAGGAGGGCTTGGGGAGGAAAGTAATTTAAGCAAACCAACCTGGGCTGCCTTTTCATTCTTTGTCATGCACTGCTGTTGTTACCTTTAGAAATCCAGCAGCAGGGCTGGTTGTGTCCTGTTTTAGTGCCCTTCGTAAAGCATTCCCTTTTCAGCAGCTCCGATGGCCCCATTGGAGTGGCCATGACAATGGATGTTCATTTTACCGCTATAAAAGGGTTTAATGATTAAAAGGCCGCACCATTGCACTCAGCCACAAAACTCATTCTTCCACTTCTGTGGAGCCCTTTGATTCAAAATGTTCTTTTGACAGGATCAAGAGTGGTTTTCATTCTGTCGGGCAGCAGAAACATCTGCATTTTTTATCCTCTGCCTCCTCCTCAGTGCACATAGTTAATGTGTAATTAATGAAACATCCCTTCTCAGAGTGGCACACAATCAGTGTAGGTCTCCCACCAACCTCGCTCCAGCTCTAGTAAAGCAGGTTTGCTTTTATATCCTTGTACTCTCATTCAGCAGTAGTAATAAACCCAGTTCCAGGCTTATCTAGCCAGCTTACATCTTAATCTTTCTCTCTCTCCCCACCCCCTCCCCCCACACCCCCATCTCCTCAGGGAAAAGGGATGAAAAAAAAAAAAGACTTCTCTTTCTTTTGGGTTATCCGAGCACATTGGGAGGGGGGAAACCAACCACACTGCAACATTCAAAGCAAAACAGAGAGAACAAGGGGGTCTAGGGAAAAAGTCCCCTCCTCCCTCCTTTCCCTGGAAGAAAAAATAAAGACCTTGATAAGTAACCAAGCAAACTGAAAAGGAGTTACACAGGAAGGATTTCTAAGCTTTATAGGGTAGAACCTTCAAGAGCAGAGAAGTTCTTGTTGTCATAAGCGTAATGCATCTGAAAACTAACACATAACGTGCCAGAAAAGTACTATGTCCTCCTAGGCAGAAGTAGCCTCTTCATGTGCTCCTCCATTTGCAGTTTGGGAGGCTGGGAGTGTGCTTGAGAGCTCTAACAACAATGCCCAAGAACTGCCAAGGCTAAGGCTATACACTGCACAGTGACTCCTGAATGTTTCACAGTTGTATCTGTTTACATAAGCTTTGTTAAGTGTCCCAGGAGTAGCTATGTAGAAGAGTGGAGAAATGTACTTCTGCATTTGTTCACTTTTACTAATACCTCAGCGTCACTGGAGTGGCTCTAAGCGATCAAAATGGACTCAGAAGATCATGGTCCACCAGCTGCTCTCAGGTCCAGAGCCACATTTATGCAGCAGCTTTCAAGAATATTGCACTGTAAGCGAGTTGCCATAAAGAGCTTCCGGTATGGAAAAACATGACAAGGTGAAGACAAATAACAAGGCTCCGACCTGTAATAATGTAAAACGGAATATCTGTGAATTCCAGGAGATGTTAGCCACATGGGAAAAGCAAAGCCATCACTTTCAAGCTTGACAGACTGTGGAGCTGTTAACCTTGATGTCCTGTGGCCTCTTGTGGCTCCAAGAGAGGAAGGGAAAAACAGTGCTTCTCTCAAGGATTTATTTTTGAGCCAAAGGTTCAGCTGCAAATGTAGCATGGAGAGAGAAGTATGAAAGAAAATTATGTGCTCACTAAGAAATTCACCTCTGAATGAAGTCTGGTTCATCCCAATCTAATTAAAATTTTGTGTCAAATTCATAAAATAGATTTGCCTGGATGAAAAAGTTCAGAGGTAAATGACAACATTCCTTCTTGCCTTCATCCTCTTGCAAAGTGGTGCTGCCCCCTGTCCAGAAATCCTGTCTGTCCAGAGGAGGTGAAAGCCACATGAAATGAATCATCCCTTTGCTTCCCAGTTTCTAGGACTGTGTTCTAGTCATCCAGCTCCACTCTTGATACAAAATTTTGTCTCCACTATGCACTTACCTGTGAGGGTCAAAGAAACATAAACGAGCAACATTCACAGCTAAAAACATGTGCACACTGAAGAACACGTGCACATTTCCAACTCTAAACTGATGAAGGTTAGGCCCCCTTCTGAATTGGTCCTATTGAAAACTTCCCCCTTCCCGCATGTGAAGAAGAAAGGAGATTCCTCCCCAGATGCCTGCATGTGATCCTTTTTATTTTCCTGGTTTCAAAGAGTTGAAACCAACTGCATAAAGCATCATCCAATTTTCTACGGTACACTTAATCTGAAAATTTACTAGTGTTACAGTAAAATCAGACTAAAATAGAAAACAACTGCAAATGTATAATGCTGCAAATACTGTCTCTCTTCCTTAAAATCAACACTAGAAGGAAGACCTTCCTATGAATTCAAGGAACTGGTAAAAAGCAGTTGGTATAAAAATGCACATCCAGGGTGATATACAACAGATGCGGTTCTTGTGCCAATCCAGTTCTGAGTAACCCCCAAGAGATCAGTAGCATTATTCTGTTCCGACCACATGCACATCTGCAGCAAAAATCTGTTTTCAGGCAGATATTTACTTCAGCCCAGCCTCTGTCGCAGTCAGCTGTTATTTGTCTACAAATAGCAAGAACCAAAATTTGGAGCAGTGCAAGGGGAAACAACATCTTGCAACGCGACTCTTTGGGCCAAATTCCACATGCGTAGCTCCCACTGAGATCCAAATATGGGCAACATTTGTTTCCAGATTGAGCACAGAATGTGTCTCTATTGTTATTGAAATGGAAAAGGGCATGAGCTTTTGAATATTATTGCACTGGTCAGACTTGCCAGCTCAACCTATGCCCGGCGATCAGAAATAATTTCATTAAATCACTGTTTTCTGTTTCACAGTGGTGCGTGCTGCAGCATAAGGCACTGGGGACAGTGGACTGATAAAAACAGGCAAATTCACTGTGGGTAAACTTTGCCCAAGAATGTTGTCTGCAGCTGTGCTTAAATAAACGGCTTCCTACTTCTTTAAAAAGAGGCATGTCCTTCTGATCCCATGCTATAGGAAGACTGGTCCGCTGGAAGGGCCTGCAACAATTGCTACAGTCACTGAGCTGCACCGCGATACATTTGAATTCTCGCCAGAGTCTGGGAAGTCCATGTTAGCTTGCCAGACCATTCAGAGAAAAGGAGCTTCAAAGAGAACTTTTTACCCTTGATTCCAAAGTGTAAGTGAGTAGGGGAAGAGTATAATGTTTGCTGTTGGGATTAACCCCCTACTGCGTCAGCCACATATGAGCGCACTGAAAATTGGCGGCATGCAAGGGGAAACCTCTCAGCGCGCTGCAGCTGAGCTAAACCCAGGGTAGATTTCCAAGCACCAGAGCAGAAGGTGTGTGAACCTCATTATCGTCTCCTAGCACAGAAAAGGAACAAAGCAGAAATCACACTGAAAGGAATGGAAACCAAAGACCACGTAGGATGGGAAAACATTCCCCATTTTAACCGGTATAAGAAAACCTTTGGTACTACTGGGGAAGTGCTTAAAAGGACTTGTTGCACAACTATGTATAAAGTGAACTAAAAGATGAATTAGAATTTGTGCTGTAAGGAAGAAGATAATTCTGATTAAAATTATGTTAGAGGATTTTTCAGTTCCATGAATAAGTAATAGGAAAAGAATTCTCATCTATCAGACGGCCAGCACTCTTCTCAGGTTAGAAAGGACCAGTGTCATGCTGCAACAGCTTTTGTTCATGCAGATTATTCAAGCACAACACAAAATCAGAGTCACTCTACCCAGTATGATCTCATGATTTTCCTCACGTCTAGTTTTTTTCTTACATCTTTTACCTGACCCGGGAGCTGCTCCAGGAGCCTTTGTATTTCCAAATCTTCACGTATCTGCCAGAGAAAGCTTTACTTATGCAAGGAATAAGATGTTTACCCTTGGCACTGCTACAGAATCACTGATTTCCTTTGCCATGCTATTCATCACCCCAAGTGAGAGGTCTATATTCTTCAGACCAGGCCTGAAGAAGAATTCTACAGTACAGAACAAGACGAGCAACTGTCAGCATGCTGAACAAACGTGTGTCTACAGTAGCTTGTGGCAATGCTGAGAAGCTGAACTAGGGACCTCGTACCCTCCTCCACAGTCAGAGGGGTCTGCAGGGATATTCAGATATTTCAGGGATATTCAGGGATATTTCAGGTGCCAGATCTCCCAAATGGAGCTGTGAAATGGAATCCAATTTGCTTGAGAAAGTGAGGATGGCCAAGAGAAACACTACCAGACTACCATGACAGGGAGCTGAGCACCTGGCAGTAAACAGGAGCAGCAGCAAGGGAGAGAGCTGTCCTGCCTCTGTTTGCCAGTACTGCCAGAGGAAGTGTGTTCAATGCAGTGTGTTCAGGCAGAAGGCCATAAACCAGCTATAAGAGAGGAAATTACTCTTAAGCTGATTTAAGACCATGTGGGTACAGTCAGGGAAACTTTGGTGATAGAGATTGTACTTTTTATTCTGAACTCCCGATTGACATGAATATCAATCTCCAAATAAAACTTAGCCAAAATAGTAGAAACTGATGCTGTGTCAGCTGACCACAAATGAAAGCATCTTAACATTGCCATCCCACCTACAAGTTTCTTAAAAACTGTTTCCAAAATACTCCGTTTAAATATTCCATCTTAGCTTGCAGATTTAGTAACAGGTATCTCCCCAGATCTTAGGCTGGGAGCCTAAGTGATTCTGCTTTGGAGAAAAGCAGAGATTGCAAGATTCATTCATGACTTGAGAGTTGTTAGGAAACAGAATTTTATCTTCAGTTTGGGTTAGGAAAGTGTGTTTTGAATCAGTAAACTAAAACTATGATATATACTGTGGCAGTGCTGTTTAAACCACCTCTAATTGTCCTCTCTCCGCATTTTCTTTACACTTCTACTTCCACTCCAGTTTGTCTCCTCCTGTGTGAGCACAATAGGTTTTGTAGCACTGTGGTAAATGAGGACATTAACTAACCTAGTTGAAAAATAATCCAGAAAAAACATAACAACATTTTCTTTCTCACTCAGATCAGTTCTTTGATGTGGTTTGCCATAGGGGTCATGAGAATAGCTGTAGTAGCATGGTGGAGGACGTGATGAAGGAGAAAGAATCACATAAATCAGGACTGATGCCAAAAAAAAAAGAAAAAGCTCACAAAACTACAACCTGAAGAACTACATTGTATAAAACCAGATTTGATGAAAAAATAAAATTGCATTTCAGTGATGTGCACCTGGCCTTCTCCACTTCTCTGAATAGAGATTGTAAGAGAAATGTGAAATAATATATATATTTACAGTTCTAAATCAAGAGGTAGCCATGTTTCGCAGCACTACCACAAGCTCCGTTGCTTGCCTGAATCTTGCAGGGATTTATGTTCATTCCTGGTATCCTGAGCTTTTATCTGCTATCCCCCTCTCTAACGTTCTCAGTCTAGGACCCTGAGCTCTAAAGCAATCACAACATGTTGCCAGGTGAGCCTTATTTCCAAATGACAGGGTTTGCGTAATGCAAAACACATGAAACGGCTTACTTAAGCTGGCATGGTGATGTGCTGGATGCAGTCAAATTCTTGCCACTGTGACAAACTCCTGCTTGTTCTGAGCAATGCAGGTGCAGCAATCTGGCTGTCCATAGTTTTTTGCAATTACAGATCTTGCACATCCTTCCGGCATGTCTATTGTGCAAGGACAGAAGGTACAGCTATGAGCTAAAGGTTGCCATCAATTTTAAAAGAGCAACTTGGGAAAGAGAGGATAAACAGAGATTACAAAAAGTCCTAAACCAGTAAATTTTAGACACCAGCTTTCCTGACAAGACTGATAAAAACTTGCTTATACAGCCCTGCTTTGGTTGACTTGTCCCACTTGTGTCCACTGTAAGCATTCCCTTGAAATGGATTCAGCTGTAAGGTTTATTTCCTACTGTGAGTTCAAAGGCCTGATTTAGTAGTGCTTTTTCTTTAATATTTTGTTGCCTGTATGCTCATTTAAAATGTTGATTGCCTTTTCTTGACAGTCTGGCTTCAGAAACATGCTGTGGAATTTAATTTCATCCCCCTCCCATGCTAATGTTGGCATTATTTGTGTGTAAACACGTTACACGGGATAGCAGAAATGTAAATGAGATTTCAATGTTGAGTTGATTTATAAACAACCAGTCTCCTAATTCATTGAAGTCGTGTTTGTGCCATTTGCACATGATTAGCAGCATATACTATACATAGGGTGCCCTCCTGTAACATGTTCAGAAAGAAGAAATGCAAAATGTATACCATTATAGCACCAAATGAAGATCTTATTGAGCTTCAAGATGCTTTGAAACATGTAATTACTAACTTAACTCTGCCTGTGAACTTGTCCTCATTAACTCCATAATTAGCAAGATCATGTTTGATCTTGGAGTTCATTAGACATTGCAGCTGGAAGATTGTTTCAGTTTTAACACATCAGAATAGACAATTAAAGTGATAATAAAGAATCAATATCACCTCCCTGTTTCTTAGATTTTTCCAAGGTTGTGGTGTGCCTAATTAAGCCTGGTTAGAAACAACAAGAAATTAAAAAGTAATGTGGTCATATTTATTTTTGTTTAACAGGCTATTTAAAAGGCTGTTTGAAATGTGCCCTGGGAAACATAGTTTCTGTCTGTATGATGAGTAAATAAATGGGATGATCTCAAATTCAGCTGCAGCCTTAACTGGAGGCTTGCGTAGATGCTATGCTCATGTCCCCTGTATCACCTGTGCCCCATGGAAATCTTTTTACTCTGTGACTGGATCTAACCTCATAGTTTACATCAGCTGGTGCTTCAACATAAGAGAAAAATGTGTTGAGTTCAAGTTATTTACGTGGCTCTCAGTTTTCTACAACACAGGCTGAACTGACATACACTCGCCCTCCAGGGCGACAGCCTGATTCTCCAGCACATCAGGACCAGTTTGGCAGGATAGCTGTAAAACTAGCATAGTTGTTGAGAGTGGCTGCCGCAGAGCCAAGCCTCAATTCAGACCATTATGGGGCTCCTTACCCTGTGCTTTCACCTCAAGAGGCTGAGTGAGATCCTCTTACACACAAGTGGTTCTCAGGTTGTTATCACAGGCTAGACAGCAATGTAAGCTAGAGGAAGAAAAAGGTGGTCTGTTCTCAGAAACCCAATGTCCCTGCCCATGGCAGAGGGTTGGAACTAGATGAACTTAAGGTCCTTTCCACCCTTAACCCTTGTATGATTCTATGTTCTGGTGGACCTGATTCTGCTTTCTGGTTTTTGCTTTTCTTCTGACTGGCAAGTAACTATACTGTAATACGTTTCCATGTCTCTGTTTTCCAATGACAGTGAGGCTCTGAGACATAAAGCTGGAAAAACATGTAGGAACTCTCAATGAAATTTCATGTGTAACGGAATTCAGTAACATTTTAACAAGATCAGAAAGATTCAGCATCCTCCTTCAACATATGTACTTTTGCCTCAATCCTTCATCATTTTCATTTAATAAGCACAGTTAACTGAAGACACAAATCATGGCACTGAGGGAGAAATGGATAATGAAGGACCACTGAAGCACTAATCCAACTAACCTTGCCTTTGGCTCTTGAATTTGCATAGATCCCAACAGTAAATATTAAGTTCCAAATTCACCCAATTGATTTCAGTGGTTTTCCTCCAGCCTACAGGGTGTCACATCTCTTCATTTTGTTTGCAACCATTTGAAACTAAATTGTTTTAAAGATATGAATGCTTCATCGATTTAAAATGAACCAGATTCTAATTGTTGGCATTTGGGGCAGATTATAGAAATAGGGTCAGATCCCTAGTTGGTGTGAATCCATCAAAGAGATCAAAATTACTATGATCATCCTAGCTTATCTACCCTGGATAGAATGCCCTTGATTTATACCAGTATTAGGGAGAAAAAAAATTTCCCATGCTTGAATGCTGATGTGCCAAGATGACTGCAGACAAGCAGAGATAGCAACATCTAGGCTTGATTTTCTTCATTGTGCCACACTTCAGTGTGTATGGTCAGATTCTGGTTGCAAGTGAGGACTACTCCACTGGCAGCAGCCCACTCCCTTGCACAGCTACACAACAGGCTGAGGCTGACTTGCACTGTCCTGCCCTTTGGGTTTCCTCCAGGCATGGCCGGCATTTAAAGCGCTTCTAGAAAGACCTTTTAAATTCTGTCCTGATTGTGCCTCATGTCCTGCATTCCTACTGCCTAGCATAATGCAGATTTGCCTTGGCCTGGCATGACATTGACATTTACCTCATTTGCACCATTATCAACAATCACTTCACACCAAATAGGTCCTTGGTTGCAACCACACCACAGGCACCCATGGGCCTCAGGTCTATTAAATGCAAATGAAGCCAGCATCCCTACAGGCAAATTGTTTCCCTTCTCTTCCCGAGCTGGGAAGTCTAAAGTGAGGGAACAAATGTGACAGTGTACCCTGCCTCTGGGGATCTCCTGACCCTGGATATTTTCTTTGCCCCCAGAGAAGATTGATAGTGTGATATCATACAATCACAGGATAGTTTGGATTGGAAGAGACCTTAAAGATCATCCAACCCTTCCCGCTGCCACGCTGCCATAGTCAGGAATACCTTTCATTAGACCAGATTGCTCAAAGCCCCATCCAACCTGGCCTTAAAGAGTCAGGGATGGGGCATCCACAGCTTCTCCGGGCAGCCTGTTCTAGTGCCTCACCATCCTCATAATAAAGAATTTTTTCCTAATATCTCATCTAAATATACCTTCTTTCAGTTTTCAAATATGTGCAGTGACCCTTGAATGCCAAGACTAGTAACATAACAGTTCTTCCCATGAGTGGTGGTGGTATGGCCAGCAGTGAAGTCAGGTCCACACAGCTCCACTGGTACTAGGCTTAGCTAGCATTTTATTCTCATCCCATTTTATCCTACCTGTTCTCTGATGCACACAGCAAAACTCTGTCCTGAGCTTCTTCTTTTTAAAGAAGTTATTTTAGTGCATCATGGGGTTTGGCTTAGCATGTTTCCAAGAGACAGTGTCATTGCTTTATCCATGCAAAGTTAAGGATCTAGCCTCATTTTTTGTACATGCAACATTCATGAGGTTCATGTGCACAAAAAAAAAAAAAAAAAAAAAAAAGGACTCCAAGTCCCCAGGCTGATTTTGGGATGCTTTGTACTATCTCTAAACAGCAGGTTAATTTCAGCTGACATTTATGAAAACACAAAGTCTGGTGAGGTAATAAAAAAGTCAACTCCCAGAGAATATATAGCATTAGATTTTCTTACCTAACATGGTTTTATCTAGAGATTTATTGAGCAAAATAAAGATTTGGCTGGCAAATAATGTTATCAATTGCTCCATATTTTAAAATCTTTTGAAAGCACATACAAAAACCAGATAAATTTCCTTGTACACTCTCTACTGTGGGGTATAAACACGCTTTATTCGGTGACTAGCCAAGAAAATGTAAATTAACTGTCTGACATCTGGGAAATTCAAGTGGCTGAATTATATGACTTGTGTATTTGGAAACCCGCAGGGTTTGTTAATATCCAGGTGAATGTTAATTTTAAGTAACAGCCCAGTCAAATGCTGAGGTTTCAGTGTTGAATCAAAGACATAGAAATTTCCCCCATTGCTATTCTTTGACCTATGTACAGTTAGAAGATTCAATGCCTGAAATCAGTCTTTGGAAAGGCTGAATGAATAATACAACTGAGCACTCGTGAGCTGACTTCTCTTCTGCTCTGTTAGTGTTTGGCAAAGACATCTGCTTACATGGCCCACTTCTGCGCAGAGTAAGAGGGTCTCCCGTAAGACAGAGAGCCAGAGCCCTAGAGTGGGGCCGCAATCCCAGCTCCCCTCCCCATCTTTGTGGACAGGGAAGGATGGAGCAGTAGCCCACCATTCCCTACACAGATCTCCCATTCAGCGAGGCGAGGTTGGGAAATAATGAAGTCAGCACATTAGTGCCTAGCCTGCTGCGCTCACAGTGCTGAAAGCTGCCGGTGGATGAATTTCCCAGCGTTTGGAAACTTTGTCTCAGTTCTGCGGGTTTGCTCAAGTGTGCAATGGCTGTTTGCAAGGGAGCCTTCCCGCTGGGTGGGTTTGCTTTCGTCCTCGCAGCCCAGGGAAGGTGAGATCCCTCCTTCATGTCTCCCCTGCCCCCACTGAAACCCCTCTCTCACCCCACAAACACAATGCTTTTCCAGTGGGTCCCCTCTGCTAGGGAGCTTTTCCCTCTCCCAACTCCCACACTGGGACATTTTTCCACATTTCCAGGATTACGGCCACTTTCACTTAGATCTATGTGTGTTGCCTCCACATACAAAGAAGCACTTGGGGACGGGATTAGTAGGATTAGAAGAGATTCACATATGTCCAGTTCAAGCAATTGGTATTCAAAGCTTTACACTTCCAAATGCCACCAAGAGAGAGAAAAGGAGCTGGGACCTCGCTTTGCATTTCAGCACCTTCCTGCGGGGGACAGGGCCCTTTGTCTGGGAGGGACACACAAATCCCACCCACCCCACCCCCTTAATCCAGCTCCCCCTTAGCCACCAACTCTCTCCTTTAAGTACCACCGGTGGGGCTCTGCGACAGCCCCTACAAGAAGACAGAAGTATTGTGGCTTTCCTGTTTCTCTTTTTAGAGGAGCCCTTCTGCGAACTTCTGGCAGTCTCTGACGGGGTTTGGTAGGCAAATCAAGGTTTTCTCCCATGCAGTTTGTTACGACATATCTTGTCTGTCACTGGAAGACAAGGAAGCACTGGGTTTAGAGCATACAGGCATAGAATTCTTAAAAGAGTGCCTTTGCTCATACTAAGTTAAATCCTTCACATGTAAATGAACTGTTCATGTGGGCAAGGCAAAACCTTAAGGTTAAACAAATGTGTTGGGCATATCTGACAAAGCAGCAGAAAAATCTGCTTTTCCCCTTCCATTTTTATAAAGTGCCTTCCTAGTTGCCTTTTTAGCAATGACAGCAGTGATTTCCTGATATCAGACCCACCAGTAAAGGCACAGACTATGTTACACAGTTTGCATTTTGACAATCACTCCAAATGCAGACAAACCATATTGTTCAAAAATGAAGAGGAAAGCTTTACTATCAGTCAGTGTAAGAAACCTCTCTGTAGTATAGTGAGAGATTTTTGGAGCAGAGCAGGTGGAGCCTTTTTTTAATACATTCATCCATTAATTAATTAATTCATTCTTTTGTTCAGTCTTTCTGCTCACTAGGATAAAAGCTCTTGTGGAATACTATATTGTTTGCTATGACTTATAATGGACAGGAACATATACAACCACATTTAAAAAAAAATAGAAAAAGGAGAACTTCTCATGATTTTCAGAATATCTTTTAAGTGATTTTTCTTTTTTTTTTAATTTTATTTTATTTGCAGTAAGTGTATACCTTTTTGGACAATTTTCAGCCCAGAAGTGAAATGTCAGAGTATTTGAAATATAGGCTGAAGGAAGCTAAACATTTGTTGCTAAATGTTCTAAAATATCTAAGAGACTCTCTTGATTATTTCAATTTACTTTCATCTCTAAAAGGTATGGAGCTCTGGGTATTACCTGAAATAAATGTATTTAATATTAACCTACTAATACCAGAGTAAGCCAGTATAAAGCTCAGTAGGTCTTTATTCTCATTAATAAAATGGGCCAAGCTTAAGCTAATATTTTGACTTGCTGATTTTGCAACTCCAAGTCTTACTTCAATAACAATTCATGGGAATGGGTGCCGGGAATATCCAGATTAAGGGAATTAAGTGTACGGATTCTGGTGACTTTGAGAAGTCACAAAATTTTGTAGTGCACAAATGACTATAGATTTTCAGAGAGGTGGAAACCCTTAAAACACTGAAAATCAGTCAGGTTATTATGTCTGTACATGCTCCCCAGACCTTCAGGGGATTCTGAATAGTTCACATACACTAATGATTCAAGACTAGGACGCTGCAATTTAGGAAAAAGGTAGCAATATCTATAATTTTGGAACTGCAACACACATTATCCATTTCAGGTGCCTGCCAGCTGTGGTGGAAAGGTTCACTTAGTAACAAAGCTAATATGGAGAAGAGAAGACAACCCAAAAGATACGTACTTAGGAACTTCATTTTAAACTGAATCTCATTTTCAGAAGTGGTAAAAATAATTACTTCCCACTGCAGCTGTGAACACAGAGCTATAAAATTAAAAATACATATAATTCCTCATTTCTTCTGCTTTACTTTTTATAGTTCTGCTTCTTGTCGCCCAGTCTCTCCCATCTGTTTTAGCTATTTACACAGTATTCCCCTCAGTGAAAGTCTTGCACATCTCAAGATATTCATCTTTTTTGGGGTGTCTGTTGGTCTTGCTGCATTACAGGTAATGATTGTTAGGGACAGTTAGTGATAAGTGGATGAGATAAAGTATTTATTGACCTTTGTGCAGAATGGTGTTCTGGCAATTAAGAGGCAATTTTTTCTTGTTTGTGTGCATGTCATCCCATTCCAAAATGATCCTTGTGCCTGGAAGAACCTTGGAACTCTTGTTCCCCCTGAGTGCACAAAATGCATGAAAGAAAAAGGGGGTAGCATAGGAGCCATGCCACCTTCTTCTTTTGCTGTGTTCAAGCTGGTTGAGAAACGGCTATGGCTCCCAAGGTCCTGTATGATCCCACACTCCCAGCCAGCATCACTTCTGACATCCAGGCAGAAGACTCTGGGCACTAACCTCGACCAAGGAATCGTTCATGTGCCATAAATCTCCTCTTCAAATTAAACTTGCAGGAAGTATCTCAAGCCACTGAGTTCCGTGTGAAGGCAGAGGTTTACCAGGGACCCAGCTAAGCACTCCTGCAAGCGTCTTCCTGAAAAAGAACAAGAGAGAACGGCTTCAGGTTAGATCTGGATACACAAAACTGCTGCTACTGAATGCTTACCTTTGGTTCAGGTGCAAAAGACTAACAGGCAAAACAGTTACAGAAGCAGTATTAGCATACCAGAGATGCCTTGCTTTTCACTCACAGCTCCGTCCCTGGAAACAGTTTTGCTCAGCATCAGTGACTGAAAAGAAACTGCGAGCTCCCTTAGCTGAGCTTGTTGTCTACGGCTGGCATGGGCTCTCGCATGATCTTATTATTAACATTTGGTTAATCAATTTCCTTCTTGGGAAACAAATATGAAATGGCCTGCCCCCAATTAAAGCATTTTTGTTTAAAAACTGAATTATCTCTTTGGAGTAATTAAGCCCTTCCTTACAGTACTCACTGGTTTGCTATTGCAAGGGACTGCACTGGCAGTTTGAATGTTAAGGGCCTGACCTCTGTGTCTATTGAAACCAAGAGACATCACTCAGCTTCAGTATGGTTTGGTTCTGGCCCTGACAGACCTCATAATAAACAAATAAACAGCACAGTTTGTAAGTGTTTCGATAGTTAATGATTAACCTTTGCTGTAAGCTGATGAGAAAAGATGGTCTTGGTGGACCTAGTCTTCTCTCCCTCTCTCTCTTTTAAGAGACAGAGGTGGTACTTTATGATCCTCATTACTATTGTGCCTGAGCACTTCTAAGCCTGCTCCAAGCTGCCGAGAATCACGAGTTCCCAGTGTTAAATCCATGGGTTTGTAGGTTTTCCGGTCAAACACCACATTCTAATCCTATATCCCAACCCAGGCTGAAAGGCAGACTAATAAAGGGTGCTGATGGGCCTTGCTTCCACTAGCCTCCCACAGCACAGCAACCCTGCTCCTGGTCTCAAGCACTCGCTTAGCACATTTCCCCTGCAGTTAGACTGCTGTGTCAGGACTTCTCTGAGCTGGGCCTAGCACTGCTGCCCTCCTTGCACAAGACATGAACATTTCTGAAGAGGAAGTGAGTTTTGTAGGTGTGGTGGGGCAATGACTATTGCCAACACTGTCCTTTCCCCTGTGCCTGCTTTCTGACCATCATTCTTCTCTTTTATACTTGTGCTTGACTTTATTTTCCTCTGGTGTATTTTATTTTCCACTTGTGGAACCACGTTCATAGCAACAGTGCAATCACCACTGAAAACAGACTGCCCCATTTCAGCTGCAACTTTAAACGAGATGAGAGCAGAGAGTGATTCAAATTGCAAGGGTGGGGAAATGTGATTTAAATGATGAAAAAAACCACCCTATTTTATATAGTAAAGCCTCCCTGAACATTTGAAGTTGAACAGCTCAGCTAAAAGGAGTATAGCAAGAGACTCAGAAGCGATTTAAAAAATCATGCTTATGCCTTAGCCAGGCCAGATTTTACCGTTTCTGGTGTTCATTAGCATCTCATTGTACATGTCGTCCCATTGATCCTAATGGAACAAGCCCACACAATAGAGTTCTATTCAAGGGTGGTGAAGACAGTCCATTTGCCCATCCCCGAACACTGAGACATGGCAAAGGTTTGTGAATAGACTGCAGATAATTTTTGTTGTGTCTTCTAGAATTTCTACTAGCCCATTAACAACCCATAAATATTCGCTTGAGACATACATTGTTTAAAATTGGAATGCAAAATGAGACAAGGATTTTTTTTTTTCTCTCTGTAGTGGGTCTTCCATGCTTTTGAATGTGTAGTGGAAGAGTTATTCAGTAATTTCTATGGCTTTATTTGCTTTCACTATAACTATGAAAAATAAATTGCATTAAACTTATTTGTTTCTGAGACTGCAAAACATTTCAGTCTTTAGTTGTTAAAACACCAGTGTTTTCACTGTGACCTAAGGTAACTTTGAACATTTGAGAAGCTTACTAAAGAGCAGCTCATCTGATGGGGAGGATTTGGGGGGAGCAAGGGAGACCTCTCATGCACTCTCTCAAAATGCATCTTGCATTCTTTTTTATAGCTGATATTTAAACAGCCTACATAACTTCAAGACTAATGCAGTAACTGTCAGCTACCTAATAAGGTAGTGAGGGAGAGGGTTCCTAGAAGTCAATGGTTGAGTTTCAGTATCATGTGTAGAAGATGGAGAAAGTTTGCAGTAATGAGAGTGCAAAACATGCAAGTGATGTGCAAAGCCAGAAAGACAGACAAAGAAAACTTGCCCATTTGAGAACATTAACAATTTAGGTGAGGGTATGGGCCCAAAACATAAAGGAAGAAGAGAAAATAAATACAGGCCTTTGAGAAACCTTGTTATCCTTTAGCGCAGTGATAAGCTAGCAGTGATTCCCAAGTATGCGGCAAGTTTGTTTGCCAGGAATGCCAGGTTTAGCCCGTTCTGTGTGTGTGAAGTGTGCACCACTGTCTGAGCTCTGCATGGGGGAAATGTGCATCCCAGTCTCAGCTCTGGAGCTGAATTTTGGAGGTAGTGCAAGTTCTGCTAAGCATCTAAAAATAAACTATTTAACGGATACATATTCAACAATATTCATTACTTGTTTGGGGTGTTTTTGTAAATTCCAGAGACAGCAAAATATTTCACTGTTGACCAATACCATGACACATCTGACAGCTTTAGAAACATTCAAACCGATTTGTTATAATCTTTTCTCCAAATAAAATGCAGGTTTCAGATGCATTCACAACAGGTTTAAAAAAAAAAAAAAGGAATTAAGTGCAAACTGTTGATTAAGTGAGTTTTATTGTTTACGGAAACTAATTTCAGGCTTTTGGTAGCAAATGTCATATATCAGAGGATCAGCAATTGCACATCTCTAATTAATTAGTCTTTGACATTTTAAATTTTATTACTAAGCTTTTATGCCATATTTTTCCCAGAAGTTTTGCAAATCAGTATTTAAATACAGGAAATAAAACGCCGTCCTTAATTATCTGCCCTGGAATGTTCATCAGTTGTTTTCTTTAAAGTTAAACTCTTCACAGAACCACTGCCTGATCTGGACCCGATCCTGTTGTCATCTGCAGGATGCTTTAAAGGTCTGAGTAAGGGCTCCACATTCATACTAAATAACCAGGAGGAGTTTTGTTCTGACCCCTTGTTGCCAACGAATTTGAAAATACCGGAATGGAAATTTCCTGTATGCAGGCAGAGGAAAATTGTCTCCGGGTGTACCCGACTGCGGAATCTGATTACAGCAGCCTGGGACAGCGTTCTCATCCCGCTCCGATCGTTGCCCTCCTATCGCCCTACTTCTGGAAAGCGAATCTGGGATAAACGCAAGAGCTAAAACAGTCTTTCAGCCTGTTCACTTCGCTGAGTCAAAGTGTCAGATGGTGAGAAACTATCAATCTGAATTATACCGTCAATCTAAATGGAATCTGGCAATATATTTTGAGCAAAACCAGTTTACGGTTAGGGGATATCGGTTGTAATCTCTAAAAGAAAACGAACGCCGTTTAGAAACTACCGTAATTCAGCGCCAGCACTTCGCGCAGCATCGCACAACCTGGTCCCGGCAGCGCCCGTCGCGACGGCGGCTGGCCGAGGGTTGTCCTGAGACGCGATCGTCTGCGGGTCTTCAAAGGCATCGACAAGTACCTTGTTATGGTGCTAACGGTTATAACTTGTTTTATGCTGAAAGAACGGCTGTCAAATGTCCCGAATTTAAATAAAAAGCAGAGATGGCAAAGCCTAATAGCCACACACCATAAAAGTTAACAGCCTTCTACTAAAACTGACACACACACACCCGCCCCCCGTAATACTGATTTGACCAGTCTTCATGTAATGAAGCAGATTCTGTGTTGCCGACCAGGTCAATAAAGTCATGGGAAGAGCGAGATTTAATATTCTTTCACACTAACGCTACGCAGCAAAAAAGTATATCCGATTTCCGTACCAAACTACGAGAATCCAAACTCAGGCACGCCTTCAAACGCACCCACAAATTAAAATCCGATGTTTGAAAGCGCCCAGTTTCCGTTTCGGACAGCCTCTAAACCCCTAGACGTGCCCGGTGAGCCTCCCCGGGGCCAGCCGCCCCGCTGCCCCTGTCCCCCGCGTTACTGACAGGTCGCGGCTCCTGCCGGCTCGCCGGTGCCGGGCGGGCTCGCTGCCGGACAGGGGATTCGTCTCTCTTCGGTACTCAGAGTGCCGGCCCCCCAGCAGCTTCTCTTTCCAGAAAAAGCACGTTTCCCTCCCTCCCACGCCAACTCTCCCTGCCTTAATGAGAACAAGAATTAAAAGTCAGGGGAGTGCGTGTGAATTTGGCGCAGCTCCCACGCAGCTCCCATTTTCGCCCTTCTCCGACTAGGCAAAACTGGCGTTCCTAGCTCCCGGAGGTTAAATTCGTTGCTACCGGCGTCTGGGAGGGAAGAGTTTTGCCGTTGACTGCCCCGGGACAGCGGCACACACCGAGCTTCTACGCGTTCCCCTCCGAAATGCCCCTGGTCGGGACAGTGCCAAGCACTGGCCCAGGCGGAACGGGACGGCAGCGGCGAGCCCAGCCAGCCCGTGCCATGGCACCACGACCCCAATCCGCCGGGAACGCCTGCCGAGGGGAGGGGAAGGCTCCGTTCGGACGAACTCGTCCAGCAAGTGCCCCTGCGTTTGTTCTTCCTATGCTCTGCTGCGCTGAGAGCTTTCACTTTTTCCTTCTTTCTCAGTATTTCTTTATTTTTCTTTTTTTTTCCCCTTTTCCCCCTCCTTTCTCATTTTCTCTTTCTTCTTTCTTTTTTCCTTCCTTTTTTCTTTCTTTCCCTCTCCCAGCTCCTATCTCTCGCCAGCATCAGCAAAATAATAGCGGCAGAGGACATCAGCGCGGGAGGTTGGACCAGGCATCGTTACCAGCAGCAACAGCGCTGAAGCAATGCTGCCCTTTTCCGAAACGACTTCCCCGGCGACGGTCCCTGAGCCCGGGTTTTAACCTCACGTTACTTCCCCAAATTCTCCCTTTGCCCTAAGGCAACTCCGGCCCTGCCCCGGGAAGGAGATGCTGCGGCCCGCAGGTGGGACGGGCCCGCCCAGCCGAGATGGGAGCCTTGGGGAGCAGCGACATCGCCGGGAAGGAGAAGAGAAGAAATACTCGTAATATTCCTCCGAGTGACGACCCGACCTTTCTTTCCCGTCCCGGCGCTCGGCCCTCCTCGTCCCGCGGTGCACCGGCAGCTCCGGTACACTGCGATGAAGCCCCATTAGATGAAGCTCCAGGCCCGGAGGGGAGGACGGGACCTCTCCTGTTGCTTCCCCCGACGGCGCCTTTTCACCTTCCTCTTCCCTGTTCCAGTTAGTCCTCCCCCCATTCCGTGAGTTTTCCTGCCGCCGCCGTCACCGTGCCAAGTTTTGCTCACTTGCTTCATCCCGGCTCCACGAGAGGGAAGGGCAACCCCGGACGCCCCGGAGAGTGTCCCCGCGGGCACAGGAGACCGCCCGCGACTCCCCGCGGGGTGCTCTGGGGACTCTGGGCCCGGCCAAGTTTCTGCCTGTTTGTCCGGCAAAGCTCTCAGCTGGGGGGAATGTCTGGGTGGGTTTATGGCTTTCGCGGAGAAAGGGGGATAAAGGCGAGGTAACGTTCAGTTATTTCTGATATATTCTCCTAAATCTTTCTCTTCTATTTTTTTTCTTTTTCCTCTTTTCTTCTCACCGCAGGAATCACTAACAGTGCTGAAACCAGAAGGCTTTAATTTTGCTCAGCAGATTAAGCACAGTTATACTCAGCCGGATGAAAATGTCCCTCTTTTCCTGGCCCCTCGCTCTCTTCGGGGCTGGAGACTCTATGGAGGAGAGAGGTTCTGCCAAGGAGGTTTCTTCCTGGCCCTATGTGCTTGCTGGCAGGTAGAAACTCACCCCGACACCAGCCGGGACGGGGCGGGAACAGCCGGGCGCTGGCGCTGCCCGACCCGGCCCTGGCAGCCCCGCACTCATCGCATAGACACCACCGGGGGCTGTGAAGATCCACACGGTGTAAGACCCGTATACGGGTCCGGCTGAGGCCGGCTGCGGGGGGATCCTCAACCCCCACCCCAGCAGACCCCGCAGCTGCCGCGCCGGCTCCTCCCGCCCCCTGGGCAGGGGCAGCGCTGGCGAACGCTCAGCACGGCCGATAGTTGGGGCGGTGGCACCTGCCCCCAGTGCCCCGCCAGCCCTGTCCGGCTGAGCTCCGACCAGCGCAGCCCCACGCACCCCTCCCTTGCCCACTCCACCGCCGACAGGAGAAGGTCCCGCACAGGCTGCAGCCGCTGCCCGCGGACGGTTACTTACTGGCGCGAACGCCTAGGACTTGTTTTGCAGCACTGTCCCCCCTTCCCGCCTGCGTCCGGCCCGGTCCGACTTTGAACGCAGCCTCCCGGGCCCACCGACGGCTGCTCCTTCCTCCCCGGAGCGCCGCCCTCCCGTCGGAGCCCCTGGGGCTGCTGCCCCTCCGCCGCCCAGAACACCGACTTGTACGCCGGCTGTCCCTGTTTGTTTAAAGGCAGTCTGCCCCGGGGGGAGGCTGGTTTCCCAGGGCGCGTTTTCTTGCGGAGGCCGCCCAAGCGATCGCTCCTTTAAACAAAGCGGCGGTGGCCCAGGTACGAGTCAACCGCGGCCGGCCCGGCCGGGCAAGGGGCAGCCGGCGCCGCACCATAAACCGCGGCCGGGGGTGGGGGGCCGGGGCAGGGGAAGGTAATGGCAAACAAAGCGGGGAGCCGCGCCTGGAGCCGGGGGCGCTGCAGGACGGGGGGGACCGACGCCCCCCCGGCCCCTCCCGCAGGAGCGGGGGCACTTCCCCTGGCGGCCTCTGCCTGCCGCAGCCCCTCGCCTCCCTACTGTAGACGGGATGCGGTTTTATATTGGAAATGAGGGGCAGGGGGAGGAGGTGGCGCGCACACGGAGCGATGAGTGTGCGGTGTCAATCAGAGAGGTTTTGTGTCTCCTTGACTCCTGATGGTCCGTGGCTGAGGTGTCCCGGGTGGCACCACAATGAATATGAATAGGGGTCCTTGCTAAATGGGACAGTCAAAGCGCACCGCCCTGAATAATGGCACGTCATCCTAACTAGACCATTATACATAGGAGGGCTCCTTTTGTCTCTGCTCTCTGCTGCAGCTCTATAAAAGCCCCTCTTTTTCAGGCTGAGGTTAGTCCAAGCATACACTAACTAGCCATCCTGTAAACAGGCAGAGTACCGGGGGGAGAGAGAGAGAGGGGAGAGACGGGTGAGAGAGGGGGCTGAGGGGCTTTTTTCCTCTTCCTCCGGCATTTCCAGCCCTTCGCTGGCAGACCCTGCCGTCTGTTTCTTTCTTTTTCGTTCCGTTTTCGTTGCTTTTCAAAGGAGAGCCGTCTTGTTCCACCACCTCCAGAGCAGGGAAGAGTTTCTTGCTCAGAAACCCGAATACAATGAATTCTGACTCCAGCTCTGTCTCCAGCAGAGCTTCCTCGCCAGACATGGATGAGATGTACCTGAGAGACCACCACCACCACCACCACCATCACCACCACCAGGACAGCCGCCTCAACTCCGTCTCCTCCACCCAGAACGACCTGGTGCAGAAGATGTCCGGGGAAGGCCTCTCCAGGAACGGCTCCAAGGCAGGAGGGGAAGGCAGCAAGTACAAAATCAAGAAACAGCTCTCGGAGCAGGACCTGCAGCAGCTGCGGCTGAAGATCAACGGCCGGGAGCGTAAGAGGATGCACGACCTCAACCTCGCTATGGACGGGCTGCGGGAGGTGATGCCCTACGCGCACGGCCCTTCTGTGAGAAAACTCTCCAAAATCGCCACCCTCCTGCTAGCCAGAAACTATATCCTGATGCTCACCAGCTCCCTGGAGGAGATGAAGAGGCTGGTGGGGGAAATCTACGGGGGGCACCACTCGGCCTTCCACTGTGGCACGGTGGGACACTCCGCCGGGCACCCACCCCACGCCGCTGGCCCGGTGCACCAGGTGCACCCCATACTCGGCAGTGCCTTGTCCTCCGCCAACACCTCCTCCTCCCTTTCCGCCTCCCTGCCGGCCATCGGCACCATCCGGCCCCCCCACTCCTTGCTCAAGACCCCCTCGACCCCCCCCGCCCTTCAGCTCGGCAGCGGCTTCCAGCACTGGGCGGGCTTGCCGTGCCCCTGCACCATCTGCCAGATGCCCCCCCCGCCCCACCTCTCTGCCCTCACCGCCTCCAACATGGCCAGGATCTCGGGGGAGACCAAGGACCTCCTGAAGTGACTCGGCGGGGATCCTCCGGCCACCCGGGCTGCGCTCGAGCCGGGGCTTCCACGGGCAAAGGGCGGGGGGGGGGGGGGGGGGGGGGGGGGGGCCTGAGGACGGAACTGGCCCCGCTGCCCCTCTGCCCTGTCCCCCCTCGATAACACGGGATTAGCGTAGTAAGGACCCTGCAAAGGTAATGTTTTAGCCGGCTCCTCGGGCGGTGTTTTCTTATTATACTAAACCGGAAAGAAACAAAACAAAAAGTCCCTGTTGTAAAAAGAATAATAATAATATTAATAATAATAACGATGATGCCGCTGATGGTGATCAAATGTAAATAATTCCTTAAAATGGATGCAAAAGGGAAAAAAAAAAAAAGGCATGGTTGTCACTGTAGCGTTCGCAGCTACTGAGAGACGATGGGATCGGTCTGGGTCTTCTTCTCCTTCTTTTTGCTGGCTTGTCCTTTCTTTCTTCTGGAAGCTCCCTCTCCCAGCCCGGCTGCGGTGCGGCCCGAGGGGGTGGCCCAGCCAGGGCTTCGCACCGCAGCTTCCCACCCGCGGGGGCTGCCCTGGCAACAGGGACTTCCGAGTGAATCCACTCAAGTTTTGTGGGTGTGGGGGTTGTGCTGCTTTTTTTTTTTAATTTCTTTTCTCTTTCTTTTTCTCTCCCCTCCTCTTCCTCCTCCCTCCCCCCCCCCCCCTTTGGTTGTGACGCCGTTTTGGTCACGATTCTTCCTTTCCTTCCCTCTGCGTTCGACAAAAAAAAAAAAAAAAGGAAGAAAGAAAAATGAAAAATAAGAAAGGAGAGGGAAGGGTGCAAAACACATCTCAACCCTCCCGCCGGACTGTGCTGCCAAATCTCCCGTCTCTCCTGTACTAGTTCAGTTGGCTGGGGTCCTCGTCGCTTATTTTCTCTCTGTGGCTTTGGGTTTGTTCCGTTTTGCCGCTTTGGTTTTCTTTTGCTTTGATTTGCTTTGATTTTGCATGTGGGGGCATCGGTCAGTGACTTGTATAACTAAATCGGAAGCTTTGTTGCTGTTTATTCCCCTTTCGGCACGTTTTCCTGGGCGCTTGTTTGAAATACTGTTGTCATTATTCGCTTCGTCTGTTCGTTTGGTTCTGGATAGGGCTTCGAAGACAACACCATGTCTTTATTTTTTATATATTCTTGATAACTATCGATATATTTATTATTGACCAGTGTTTCTGGATGAGATTTCCAAATAAAATTAAAAAATGAATGACAAGCTGCCTGTTTCGCCTTTGTCTGGACGGGGAGCTGAGGAAAAGCGCTGGATCGCTCTGGGTTTTGCCAGGACTTTCCTGGCCCAGCCGGACTCTCATTTTTCCTGGACATCCAGCTGTCAGCCCTTTTCCGGGAGGGAAATGGTAAACTGTCCAAGGCTGGGCGCGCCGGGAGGCGATGCTCGGTGGAGCAGCGCGGTGAAGGAGCGGGCAGAGGAGCGGGAGCCTCGGGGAGCGCAGCCGGCGGCTTCTTACCCGGGAGCCGGGTCCTGCACTCCCCGGACAGGCACCCCCGGCCCTCCTCTGAAGTGACCTGAACTAACACGGAGAAGGCGATTTTCCCCGAGTCGCAAGGTGAGCAGTGACGCGAAAGCGGGGGAATATGTGTGTTTAAAGCGAAATAACTTCTTAAAGACACCTTTGGGTGATCTGTGCTGGGCTGTGCAATGCTGCAGCAACCGCCATCGTTAAGACATAAGCACACACACACGAACATTTGAAAGTGAGAAGGAGGATGCATATGTGTTCCGAAAACAGGCTGAACTGACAAATCACGCAGTAAAAAAAACACTCCGAGGCTGAAGTCAATCGTTCCAGTACTTCAACAAGATGGTCAATGGTCAAGAGATGCTGCAGTTCCTCCCTCCCTCCCTCCCTCCCTCCCTCCCTCCCTCCCTCCCTCCCTCCCTCCCTCCCTCCCTCCCTCCCTCCCTCCCTCCCTCCCTCCCTCCCTCCCTCCCTTCCCTCCTCCCTTCCTTCCTTCCTTCCTCCCTTCCCTCCTCCTTTCCCTCTTCCCTCCTCCCTTCCCTCCTTCTTTCCCTCCTTTCCCTCCTTCCCTCTTTTCTTCCTTTCTTCCTTCCCGGCTTCACCCCTTTTCCTTTCCCTTTCCGTCCTTTTAGTTTTGCACTATTATCCCTCCGCCTTCTATGAGGGTTTTCCCCTCTGCCCAAGTCACTGAAGTGACCACTCTCACGATCCCCCCTCTTCAGCGCATGCCGCGCCGCTGAGCAGAGGGAGGGGGCCGGCCTGGGGAGGGGGAGCAGACCAGGTGTGACGGGTGCAGTCTGTGAGGGGCTGCTCTCGGGGAGTGGGGGAGAGCTGCGGGGCGCAAGTTGCCCTCGGGGCAGCCGGCCCCACCCCTCCGGAGCACGCTTTAGTACAGGACTGACACGGCTGGAGCGCAGAGCCGTGGCCCTCCTCCGATGCAGCATCTTCCTCCCCAGCCCTTCATCGTCCTCCCGGCTCGGGGCGACGGGACTGGACTGTAAATTACAGTAGAGAGAAGGGCGAAGCCACTCCTCAGTCCCGGGGCAGCGCTTCGGACCGGCAGCCAGGTGCCCGGGACCCGCCTCTCCCCAGAGCATCCCTGCCGCTCGCCCCTCCTTCCTCCTATTGACGGGAGACGCGTTGTCTGAGCAAAAGGTCTCTTCAGGGGCATTTGATTCCCACCCGCAGCCTCCCCGGCCTCTGTCCCGCTTTCTTCGGGATCCCCGGGCTCTTCTGCAGCCAGAAGCGAGGCTGTGGAGCAGTGCACAAGCCGCTTAGAACCGAACAGCCTCAGGAGGCTGAGCCGCGGGTTTGAGTCACCAGAAAAGAGCCGATAAATGTCCCGTCCCCCCTGGTCCTCCCTAGCGGCACCGTGCCCCTAGCGGGGCGAGAGAAAGGCCCGGCTTCTCGCCTTACTGGCCTGTGGTGAGGGAAAGGGAAAGAGCACCCTCAGAGATGCTTTTTCTTTCCTTCTCCTTTCCGATCGGTCGGGTAGGGAAACGCCGGGCGACTTGGAAATGCGATGCTGCGCCAGGGAGGCGCTTGGAGAGGTCTGCTAGCCTGCTCCCTGCCGAGGAGGAGACTACAGTCAGATCAACAGAAATTCAAGTCTCTTCGTGTCCTGTTCCTGGCCTCGGGCTCCTGCACCAGTGCAGCAGGAGTGACAGTCCCCTTACTTCTTTCCTTTCCTTTCCTTTCCTTTCCTTTCCTTTCCTTTCCTTTCCTTTCCTTTCCTTTCCTTTCCTTTCCTTTCCTTTCCTTTCCTTTCCTTTCCTTTCCTTTCCTTTCCTTTCCTTTCCTTTCCTTTCCTTTCCTTTCCTTTCCTTTCCTTTCCTTTCCCTTTCCCTTTCCCTTTCCCTTTCCTTTCTCCTTTCCTTTCCTCTCCTTTCCTTTCCCCTCCAGAAAAAGAAAACCAGCTTCTGGAGAAGATGCCCATGGGGAGAGAAGGAGGAACGGTGGAGTTTTCTTTGGGAGGGTTTCCCTCCACAAAAAAAGCCGGCAAATAAATATATATATATATAAATAATTAAAATTAAAATAATAATAATAAAATTGAGACGGGGGGGGGGGGGGGGCGGGGGAAGGGGATATGGAGATAGAAATAGGAAAGCGGGAAAGATCCAATGGTAGCAGAGTCTGGCACTGCTTGCCCCCTGGGTTCGTCCTTGCCCGAAGTGGCGGGCAGGACGCAGCGAGAGTGCGGGACCAGGACAGGGCTCTGCACGGCATGGTACGGGCTGCCTCTCTCGGGACAGACGGGAGCTTGGCGCTGTCAGGAAATCCGTTTATTTTCGCCTCAAAAATGAGTAATATCTGCTTGAACATATATAAAATATATGCGCGTACACACAGAAATAAAATATAAATATAGATATAGATATAGATATAAATATAAATAACAGAATTAGAAATGGAAATACAAAGGTATCCGAAGTGAATGGACCCGGCTGGTTTTCAGCTGCGGATACACTTGCTTC
This sequence comes from Pezoporus wallicus, assembly GCF_028554395.1. Taxonomy (NCBI): domain Eukaryota; kingdom Metazoa; phylum Chordata; class Aves; order Psittaciformes; family Psittacidae; genus Pezoporus; species Pezoporus wallicus. The sequence continues at coordinate 7,074,026 of NW_026635157.1, forward strand.
CGGCCAGGCCCGACCCTCCCGTGGGGATGGCAGGTGCTGCTCTCCGTCCCAGGGGAAAGCAGCTTCCCTCCCACTTCTCAGTGTTTCCCAGTTCCCCTTGAGGCTCATCCCGCTGCCCGCCTCTCCAAGGGTCTGTCTCCTCAGTTGTGTTTCTCCCCGCATCTCCCTGGTCCCTTCCCATTGGCAAGTCCTACCCAGGCGGTCCTCTCACGGGCGCCTCTTCGGCTACACGGGCAGGGGAAGCGGGGAGGCGGGGCGGGCAGGAGCTGGTTGCGCTTGTGTTGTGATTAATATGGAAATAAAACGCAGAAATAGCAGCAGTACTTGGCTTCATTGCTTCAGTTTAGGGATTTATTGGCCAGGAGATAAACACCAGGCTGGGTGCTAGCGCGGTAATTCACGGTCTCCATCAGTTATTACCAAAGGAGCAAATAGTTTTTCTTTGAAGCTACATTATGAAGGGGGGTGGGGGTGGGGGGAGGGGTGGGGTGTTGCGGGGAAGGTGGGTGGAAGGAGAGAGGGGAAAGATGGAGAGAGAAATTGAGGGAGAAAAGAGTAATTTTATTATTTGTCTGCTACCCCCTTCCCCAGGTCCAATCCTGCCCAGCAAAACCAATACGGGATTTATCAAGGGTGCCGCCCTCTTAAAACTCATGTGTCCTACTCTGCCTTCCTCTGAGTTTCTTTCATGTTTTCCCACTTGCTCCTACCCAAATATTAGTTATTTTTTCTTTTTTTTTATTTTATTTTCGTTCCTACAGAAGCAGCTAGATAAGGGTTTGAGCTAGAAAGAGCTGTCACAAGATGACATTGTGCTGCTGCCAAGGAAAACAAAGGGGCAAGGCTTACGGGGAATTTAATCCTCTACTAGATGAAGTGACATTGTTGTGGAAAATGGGTGCTTCTGAGGCACCCCCTTCCTTCTCCGGTGTGAAATGGAAACAGCAAACTAGAAGCTAAGTAGAGGCTAAATACTAAAATGTAAGCAGACAACGTTCTGTGAAATCTAAGTATTTGAGTTTGCAGCTTTGCATTCAGTGCTGTTAGAAATGGCTTGAGACACAAACACTGAGCTGACAAAAAATGACCCAGGACTTGCAGAGCTCTCATATTCTTCTGGACCAGCAGGAGAGGTGGGGTGAGAAATACCAGGGCTTCTCAGTGGCAGTAAATACTTAAATTTAGGTGGCTGACTTGAGCTTTAATTGCTTAACAATTTGTGTTCTCTGATTTTTCAAGTAGTGAGGTTGATTAGAGCCATGAAAAGTTTTAGGGTCAAGCGAATAAACCAAAGAGGAATTACTTATCTTATGCCATACCAGGGAACTGATACAGTTTTTGATGGACCTCCGGCTGTAGGTGTGCATCCAACAACTGCTGATCAGGAAACACTGAACTGAAGACACAAGAAGAGTGAGTGGAAGTGTCTACAGCCTGCTAATCCACACCAGTCTTCCTTCTCCTGCCTCCCTTTCCCTCTCCTGAAGTTGAAATGAAACCATTTTGCTTGATATTACGTTGAAGTAAGCACCTGTGTAAGGACAGGGCAGCTGCAGAACAGTAGTCTAGCTGTAGGGAAAAAGTTCTTAAAAATCATTATAATGACTTGCGACTGTGAGACCAAAACCAGTACCCAGCTCCCCCGAGCATCCTGAAACTGTTGTGGGTTGGGGATGGGGTTTTATACACCCCTGGCAGAAGACTGTATATCAGTATTTCAGTTCAATCTTTGTATGTTTGTTTTCCCCCAAAGTGTTGTTGCTGCGGACACGTACATTTTAAAAGTTACGTGGCAGAACATTGTCAGCCCTGCCAGATGGGCAAGAAAAAACTATGAGCAATGCAGTAATTTTAGTATTTATGATGAAGACGATTTGCGGAGACCTGCAAATCAAAACCTAATGGATTCCTTGTAAAACATGTAGAGGGCTGACAATAAAAGAGATTTGTGCAGAGCCCTGTCTTGATGCCTTGTAAACTAGTAAAAGCAGATAAGACTCAATTTTTAACGCAGAATTAATGGTACAGCAGAGTCTAACCACAAAAGCTTCTGGTTACAGCAAGTAGGAGCAGGCAGCAGGCAGCAGTATTATATCCCCCTCAGCTGTCATCTAGGCCAGCTAGATAAAAGGGAGGTTTATTAGTGCTTAAATATTAGTGTGTAGGGTTTCAGAATCATTGTACAGATGTTTAGTTATACAAAGAACAGGTAGTTCTTCAGAAAGAGCTTCCTTTTTTTCCTATAATGTTACATGTAGTGTTTTCAAAGGCAGCTTTAAATACAAGGCAGTGAATTCCAGAACAGAGCAGAGAAGGAGCTGTTGTTTCTGGATACACGTCACTTCCAGAAAACCCTGTCCCATGTCAGGGATAGAGAGGAGGATGCAGCAGTGCTTTAGCTACTCCACCTGAGGAAATACTTTACGAAATAATCACTAAGAGAAAGTTGATGTTTCTGTTACAAAAAAAAGAAAAAAAAAAAAGGGATTCTGTTTTTAACAACACTAAATGACTTTTCTGTACTTTTTCTTACTTGTTTTGGGTTTTTCTGTTTGTATGGGTTTTGTTGTTTGGTTGTTGTTTTATATATATACATATACACATGCACATACACATACATATATATATATATTTCACTTTTATTTTCATTGGTTTCTGCTGAGTGGCTCTGACTTGTCATGCACCAGGTGCTACTTTGCTACGTTTCAGCTGCAAAATGTTAGGTGGCTGGCTGAAAACCAGGAAGCTTATTTTGTATTTTTTAAAAAGCGGAGACATATTTCACAACTGATAAAAACTTAAAAACTTATTTTTTACAAAATCTGACCTTTGGCCTGAGGGACTCATGGTTGGTGATAAAGATTTGTCAAGAGTCATATACAGGAAGTAGGTGATCAAAAATGCCGTTTGCTGCCTGTGCTCCCCTACCCTGTGCTTTGCAAAGGAATTGACCATGGCATATTTTGTGGCATTTGCTGCCAGATCTTAGCGCAGCAATTGAGTTTTCAGGGGAAGGGCATCTTGAAACATCTACTGGGAGAGCTTCTATCTCCAGCTTCAGCACTTGGCTTTCCTCCCAGAACTGCAAGCAGCAGCAACAGAAATTAGTCTCAACTGTGGTGATCACTGGTGCAATGATGGTTTGCTTGAGCACACTGACGATTGAGTTTGGACACCACTCCACAGCACGTAAATGCAAATACTTAAAATGGAATAGATATCCATTGGAAACAGACCTCCCAAGTCTAGAAGCCATGGAAGCTTTGTGCATACTCTCATTTCCCATGCAAAGACCCAGATCCCTACACTGTCTGAACACCTTTGAGTCACAGAAATTGGTAAAGGACCACGTCCAGATGGTTCTGAAGGCTTCATTTCCAAAGCAGGGGAATGCAGTGATTTCCAGACCTCTGTCACTGAGGTCTCAACACATCCATGCTGTCTGTGCACATCTGCTCTGGGAACACTGTAAACAGTTATTGCAGGGAAGCCTTTGGTGCCCATGGGCAGTCTGACTCTGCAGACTACCTGTGAGCCTGGCATGTACTGCCTCCCCTGGCTCTCCACCCCTCAATGTCTTTCCCAGAATGACTGCTGTGACTACGGTCTCCTGAGGTGCCTACAGCCCAGCCATCTACAAGCACAGTTAGGTTGGAGGGGTCTGTGTGTTTTGGAGAGCGCTTTCTGACCAGGCTGCAGCCCACACTTGCCAGCTCACAGATGGCACAGCCCTCTGGGCTGCCTATTCTGGTGGCCTTGAGACCACGTCTGTAAGCAGAGCATGCACCTCTTTTTCTTTCTCACTGAGTACCTTCGTGAGGTTTAGCTGCGTTCAGTTTTGAAGCAGGCTGACTTTCCAAAGTTTCAGGCTCTCCCTTTTTGTGCTTTTGTCGTTCCCTTGGCTCTCCAGCACAGTTCTTTTGCCCTTTCCAGATATGGAAATGTATAACCCCCCCCCATTTCACGCCTTTCATTACTTGTGCCAGGATATGAGCTTTTCCTATGTGAGTCATACAGATGGATAGTCTGATGTATGAGAAGATTTTCTCCATAATATTCTCAGTCAATTGTCATGACAAGTTTTTAGGGCTTTCAGTTTTCAGCAGATGCCCAGGATTTCACATACACATGACTTGTGGCGTACATTGCTTCAGAACCCACAGTTCATGCTTATATGTATCATGATACTCCTCTACATTCTTATTCATTCATGAAGTCCATGGAAATGACTTGCTGATCACCTTTAATGGATAATATATATTTTTTTGAGCCAAGCTGTGGCGTTAATCAGATGATACATCCTGGTCTGGACTTGATATCACTTGGCTGACACTAGCAGGTCAAGCACCATTTTGTATAACTTAATTGAGGAGTCTGGTCACCAACACTTTCACTAGGTTTTATTTATTAAGACTAATTTATTGTTGCTACAGGCCCTTGTACAATCGTCCGTAAGAGTGATAACCCAAATCCTTCTCTACAGTATGTATCTGGCTGCATTTGTGCCCCTATCCCAATTCCTTTTCTTTTATGAAACCCTTAGTTTGAGTAGGCTCCGTCCTGGTTTCTTGCATAATGTTCTGGAACTTAATTTTCATCTCCTACACTTTCACTGAAATAGGACCATAAGACCTTTGGCCATGCTTTAGTAGAAGATCAATTGCAAATCCTCAGTAGCTTAGTTACATGCTTCCCTCATCTCCAGTCTTGTGGGCTTTCCAGGTGTAGCTTTTCAAGCAGATATATTAGCTAAAGCAAAGAGACTGCTTTTGTGTTTCAAATCCTAGATATTCTTTACTGTGACTCACAGTATTCTTTAATGAAGCACATGAGTGCAGCTGTAGGCAAAATCATGCCTGCATCCATTTCATCAGCACTCTTTTGTGTCTGTTGGGTGCCCCAAGGTTTCCCATTTCTCAGGGTGCTCTAAGATGTCCAAGATTTCCATTCCAGGCTAGGATCGCAGGCTCCGTCTCTCCTAGTAAATGAACTAGTTCCACAGAATGCTCTCAGGAGCAGGAGCTCAATTATTTATAGAGTCAAATTGTTACACCCATTCCTGGCATGGTTTGGCTCCAAACAGCTAGCTCTCTCCTGAACATTTCCTAGGCATGGTTAGGGGATGGCATAGGCCAAAGGCCAATCCCAGCAGGCAGCCATACTTCTGGAAAGCAAGAATTTAATAATGTGGATCCTTCTTCCATCTTCCATAGGGTTTTACATCAACATGGAGCAAAAGATGTTCAAGGCAGTGAGCTCTCATATTCCACAGGGACTTTTTCAGTTCATAGAGATGACACATAGATATAAAGTAATCCCAAGTATCAGAATTCCTCCAATCTCCAAAGACAGACCTTCCTCACCTATCATGACATCTCCACCAAGAAAAATGGTACTATCTCTCTTGCTTTTCCACTCAAAAATTTGTAAGCAGCTGGGGCAAGCACAGGTATTTGTCCTTCTGCCTTGTAAGGGTCATGTAACTCATTGGGGATAAGTGATCCAGTCACAAGTTGAAAGTGAATCTTAGGGCTTTCCCTTGAGATCAGTCCCCTCTTATTTTTACCTGCTGAGACCACACAAACTGCATTTATTGCCCCATTCTTCACTTGTTTCAGAATATCTCAACTGATCAGGGCAAAACTGTGTTCCAAAGAGAAAACTTTAATTTACCCTGTTTACTGCATTTACTCAAAAAGTTGCAGTGTTAGGTTTGTTTCTTTTTTTCCTACTAGTGCATTTCATGAGTTTGGCAGCACTCCATCATGCTTTTGAATCACAGCACTTCTTTGTGTCCAGGCTTTCTGCTTTAGACCCTGCCTATAGGCAAAGCCAGCACTAGCTAAATACCCTGAGTCAGATCATCATTGATTGTTTCTTCACTTCTGACCATGTGGATTTTACTCAGACCTTTGTGGTTAACTCTGTTCCCAGTGATAACAGAAGGACAGTCCTCCTATAAATCTAATATCAACATTTCAGCTGCTTCTCTCTTATTCATATTGTGAGGGGAGTGGGACAGGCTCATTTACCTAGCCTGCCCCCATGAAGATTATAGCACATCTCCCATCTTGCCGGGACCCAGTCAGCAGCTGACCCTTTCTTTGGGTTTGTCAGGTTCGGTCGCTTGAACATCTCCTGCTCATTCCGTCACCTGGCCACTGGCTCCATCCATCTCTCCCCATGCACAGCCCTCTTCCTCCAGCTGCAGCATCTTCTATTCCAGCCTTACACTGCTGTGGTTGTCTCACCTTGCCATTGCATCTGCCTGACCATCTGTTGAATCATGTGCAATATAAATAACAGCTAGTGTCAAATAATAGCTACAGATACTCTCCTGTAGTCTGATGACCTTACTGGACATCCACCACTTCATAACATTTTCTTATTTTATTTTGCAGGTCACAGTTATATGGCAGTATTAAAGGGGTTTGCAATGTTAAAGTGGTTTAGAGTCCTAATTTATATATAATTTATATATAATTTCTATATTTTTCTTCAAAGTGTTCATTATTATTCTAATCTCTTTGTTCTCAACTGTGACACACTTCTGTGACTGGAGAGACCAAAATACAGGCCCTTATTCTATGCTTCAGCACAACATTAAAGATACCACGCTAATTGCAGTAGGTAAGGGAAAATCAGCTTTTAAAACCAACCCTCCACATTTAGTAATTTTCACCAGGGAAATACTGAGAAGAAGTGAGAACAGTAAATTTCTCTACAATCCCTTCAGCAGTACTTTGTCTTCTGTATAGAGAAGCAAATGGTTTTGATCTAGATTATAGAAAGGTCTTTATCTTCATTGAGACCTTTAATCCACCCTTGGACAAGGACTCAGTCACTGGGGTGCTGAAAACATGTTGTAGGTGATGTAGTGGTCAGATGCTTTATCCAATAAAGTCACAGACAGCTTTGCTTAAGAGGCCAGTAGCAGAGCTGCAGCCTTGCAACAGCAATTTGTCCTCAATCTCACATCTTTCTGGCTACATCTGAATGCTGAAAATGAATTGCTCTAAACATAGCTTTGGAGCTAATTGATGGCACAGATGCATGCCAAAGTAATCTTTGAACAGTTGTAATGATCCTAATGGTGAGCATAGTGGAGCGGTATTAGAAAAGCTTTGTTTTTCACTTTCATTATTCGTTTGGTTCAGGGATGTTCACAAAACTACTACGTTTGATGAAGTGCTTGTTTTATTCCCCAGCTGCCTTGAACAAACAAGCTGATGACAGATTTTCAGTACAGATGGGTTTGCTTGAGGAAAATATGCTTAGCAAGCAGGTTCACTTTTTAAGCAAAGTTATTTCAGTTTATCATGCTCAGCTCTCAAGGCATGTGAACTTCTCCAGCAAGGGGAGCTGCTGGGCTCAGCTCAAGGGAAAGATGAAAACAAGTTTCAGAGCTTTTCTGCTGTCTAAAGGGAATTTCCAGCTTTTTTTTTTTTTTTTTTTTCTGTTGAGGATGGTCTTGCACTCACTGGCTGAAAGTGCTTATTTCTGCAGGTTGAAGATGAGCAGGGGTTTCCTTAACACCACGTTTTATCTACAATAGGTGGTATTGATCTGGAGAGGGGGAAAAACACGGCTGAAGATGCTCATCTTCTCCCTCCTCAACACAGTGCGCACACAATTAGTTTCCCTTCCCCCTTTTTCCTAGGCTACTAGGCCAGTTCCATGTGTTTTCAGCATGACCATGGACAACACTTGTTTGGTTTTGATGGGGGTTTTCAGGAAAAAAAAAAGATCATACTAGGCTAGGTTAAAACTGGTTAAATCCCCCAGGACCTCAGTAGTGTTTTAAAACATATGTGAAGGGGAGGAACCTTTTTTCACACATCCTAAAGAATATAGCTGACATATGGACCATTCAAAGGAAATTTTGTTCAGGCCATTGGCCATGCATGAATGGCCTGGCTTATACAGTGGGGACCCAAGTGATGAGAGGGGTCTTCTTCCAGGAACTGGGTTTTCTAGGTAGCGGGAACAGGTCCTGTAGATGATAACCACGCTGCAGGCTCTTGGAGGCAGTACCAGACTCAGGAGGCAGCTGGAGGCCCGGGGATAGGCTGAGGTTGCACAGTAACACTGGGGCAGGCTCAAGGTGAGGAGAGCATGGACTGTGGCAGTATCCTAGCAAAGCCTGCCCCATGTGCTCCCACTTCTGCTCCTCTCCATCACAAGCTTTCTCCTGGCCATATCTACTGGTGCTTGCTGTCCCAGCCACTGCTTTACTGTAACTGGGCTCCCTTGCAATGCTGCAGGTAAGATTTAGCACCTCAGTCATCTTCCCACTAAAAACTTCCAAGGCCCCAGAGAAGCACCTCATAAATCTTTTTACCCCCCCCCGGAAAAAAAAATCCAACAAAAACCTAAACCCACAAAACCAACAACAAACCACAAGGAAGTCCAGGGAAACAAACCCTTAAATCGAATTTCTTGCTTTAAAAGTGCTTTACATATATCACCACCAACCAGCATGCAAATTTTAGTCAGCTACTGGACTAGTCTTTTAAAGAAGTTGAAAAATGGCCCTGTGTCCTCAAAGGACACACCTGTTATCTGAAACAGTTTTTAACCAGCTTGTTAAGCAGCTTTGACAGATCAAAGAACCCAGACAATGGGCACAAACTTTAACAATAGTTTAGCCTTGAGCAAAAGCTTCTGTCAAAGCAAGGCTTGTGCCAGTAGTATTATGGCCTGCAATTGAAAATAAATTTTACTTGAATAAGTACCTCAGCCCGATCAGAGGCACTGCCGCCAGGGAGACAAAAGCAGTTGGGGATAAGTTATTGACTCCACTGACAGCATGAATGAAGTTCATTATGCCAGCCCACTCTTGGTAAATGTGTCAGGTTTTAAACTGAATTAGGTGGCAGGTGCATGGACCATTTTCCTGCCCCCCTTGAGACAGTAGAGGGCCAGCCATCACCTGATTCTACAGACAAATGTTTAGGTTTGGTTTTCATATCACACGGGCACAAGTGACAGTGTATTTAAATCATAAACAAGGCTTCCTGTGAGATCCCATCTACCCCTCTCTCTCTCTGTCTGCTGTCGCTGCCTGGCCGTGCTCTAGCCATGTCACTTACTGCATACTGGAGGTGGGTTTGCCTCTCCTCCGCAGCACTGTTACAGCCCCCTTTCTGGTCCCTCTTCTTATCTGCCATAGGAGCGAGCAGAATCTGGGCTTCCACAGGCTACCTCCAGGATCCAGCCCCAGCCAGAGGGAAGGCCAAACCCTTCTGCCCCTGTGCAGGTGACACGGTGCACAGCCGCATGTTTCTGGTTTTAGTAGGGTCTGGAGCAAACCCACCCATAGCCAACGTTATGTCACACATACATATATATATATCTATATGTGTATGTGTGTGCATGTGTGTGTGAAGAGATTGAATCCAGGCACCCTCCAGAAAGGCTTCCTATACTAAACCAGTATTTAATCCTTGGAAGCCTCTGAAGACAAACATCACTGCAGTTTCAGAGACCTGCAGGCCATGTGAGAAAGAAGTGATGAGAAACACACACATTTATCTATGATGTGTGTACGTGTGCATACAAAAAATGCATATAAAATTACAGATGCATCTACACATGTACCAGTGTTTAAAAAAATCACTGGAATTCAAAGAAATGAGGTGATAATCTGCCATGACAGTTTGATATTCCTCTGCAGATTGAACTGCAATTTTAAGGTGTATCATTTATTTTTCATCTGCGTATTTTCCTCAAAAACATTTTGGTTTATAGTCTGCCAGGGCCTAGAAGGATAATGCAAGATCAGCTGAACTTCAGATACTTTGGATGCCAGCTCTCATTACTTAATCATGAGACACAGGACTATTAAGACTCTTAAAAATGAAAGCCTCATCCTCTGACCAGGGAGGGAAGAGTTGGCATATGCCTTTGGCTGCATGCCTTATTTATGTTAATGAGCAAGTAAGATTCCTTCCCCTGCTGTGAGGGGTGCTAAACATTTCTTCTGGAACTTTTGGGATGTGCTGCAGTGCTGGTTACAAAGGGGAGCCTTTTGCGTTTGGACAGTATTTTGGACATACTTGGGTGCAATTTTGCACTTGAGTCACTTAAATCACCTTTTGTTTTCAAGAATACCTGTGTAAGCCTGAAAATGTCTTTTTTTCCCCCCTCTGTACTGATGATAAAGGCTTTGTGGTTGTCTGCTTAATAGCCTCTGAACCAGCCACCAGAACTTTAATATGAAATATTTATGCCCTTTCTCCAAGGATTCTGAACGGCTGAACATTAGCTAGTGCTTGCAGCACTCCTCTGAAGAAAAACATTTTCTCCATTCCTCAAAACTGAGAGCCAGTTCAAAAAGGAAGGGATAAGACTTGTCCAATGTCACAGTCAAGTCAGTGACAGATTCGCGCTTCAGTGGGTGTTTTAACCATCAGATAGTGCTTCACCCCCCTAACATGACATTGCTAAAGACATATTTGGCTCAGCTCACAGTTGTGTTTAGTACACCTGTTAATACAGATGTATCAAGCCCTTTCTTTTTCTGGCTCTGGTACAAGTAGGCCCAGGAAGTCTCACCCATAGACCCACAACAGGAGAAAATGTTTCTTTCCCCCTTACACAAATCTGGAAAAACAAAGTAGGCTTATTCTTTGGGGCTATCTAAAGACTGCTGTGTGTCAACACACAAAATCATTTCTCACAGTGGTATCACTTGCTGGATATGTTCCTTCCCTCCAACTACAGCAGATGGTGTTTCATAGTTGGTCACAAATGGCTGTCAGTGAGAGCTTGTCTGCCTGCCAGTAACCTGTAGTTTGGGGACTCCCTTGGAGAGTGTACCAGAACTGACTCTGCTGATAGCAGCATCCGAGAAAATGATCCGTCCTTTCTCATCAGGCACAAAATTAGCCATCTCACTTTCAAACTGTTGACAAGGGGGTTATGAAAGAAATAAGGGCTGTGCTCGCCCAGATGATGTTTCTTCAGCTCTGGTTCGAGGAGTTGGCAGCGCTGAAGCTGCCTTTACTGCAGTCAATATTGACCTCTGGTGAAAGATGGAGATACAAGTGCAGCCCCCTCCTGGTGTCAGGATTTTGCCTGGCATTTCTACTGTCACCTTTCCCAAGCTCAGTTTAGATTAATCTTGCCCAGCGTTAGCAAGCAGGAGAAGATGACCTTCAGTGACATTGTCCTGTAGCAGGAAAAAGCCTTTGACCAGATAAAGGCCCCAACCATCAGACAGGTTTGCTGCTGACTTCATGTGCATGGGGAGAGGGCAGCCAGCCAGCCCAGCATCAACTGTGACTGCAGCCTTGCCCCAGCAGCAGGGAACAGGAAGGACTGGAGAAATGGGAGACAACAGTAATTTTATCTCCTAGTCAGTATTAGGGGACCAACTACTTTTGTCCCCATCACTTGAAACAGGAAACAGTTTTACAAGCTTTGTAGCAACTTCTAATGACAGCCATTACCTTGGTGGTGCACACCCACGTTTCAGGGACACACAGCTACAACTACAAATGATTTATTTCAGCAGAAATCTTAAAGATGAGTCCATGGAGCCAAAAGCTCTCCAGAGCAGCTATCTCAGGGTCTTCTGCCTCTAGAGCAATTTCTATTGAAAACCCCAAGTAGGATCTGGGCTGACAAGCTCAGCTGGCCTCACTTTCCACCTGGCTTAGTGAGGTCACGGGTACCCTTGAGGTACATCATCCGCCTGGCAGAGGCGATGCGTGCTACCCATGATCGGCTGGCACTGCCGTCAAAGGGATTTCGAGGCAGGGTGCATACCCAGCTCTCCAGATTTCACATATGTTAGAGGGCTGATATATGTGTCAATCCTATGCACAAAAAGTCAGGGATTGGCCTGGAGAAAGCCTGACTATGTTGGTGCCAGTTACTGTAGATAGCAATTTTGCTGCTCCAGTTCTGACCTGCTAGAAGAGGTTTAGAGAAAAACTGGCTTCAGAATTTCCCTTTCACAAAGGGTTTCTAACATCGCTTAATTCCTTTCCATCCCAAATAAACTATCTGTGAGAAAAATGTAGACTAAACTAAAATTTAAGTCCTGCAAAAGAGACATTTTAACTGCTCTTGAAAATATCAGAATGATCCATCTGAAACAAAATACCCTAAAAAAGACTGGATCACTTTGTTTCAATTTCCTTAATTTTTTTTTGCCACTGAACTTGTGTTAAAAATAGGAAGTGTTAAATAATGAAGCAGTTAAAAGTCAAAGATTTTATAATTTGTTGAAATAAAACCTTCCAGTTGCTTAAAAATTAAATATTGCAGCAATTGGATTTCATGATGGTTGGTACCTCCCTGCAAATCCGCTTCTTCCAGTGCAAATTTTGTTTTCCAATGAACGCTGAGCTACTTTCTGGAATACTCATAAACAAACCCAAATTCACGTGATAACTACACAACACCGATGACAGCAACCACCCAGAAGGGAAATGATGCAAAAATTTTACTTAGCTGAAATCAGGCTTGTAATGAAATTTCAACTGCTTCAGCAGAAGAGATTTCTTAAAGACTATTGAAGGTAGAATGTACAAGCAAAGCTGGAAATCAAGTCTCTAATCATGGTCCTGTTGCATAAAATTATAAAACTATATATAACCTTATATAACTATATAGCAATCTTCCATTTCCTCTGAGTTTCAGCACTGGATTTTTATTCTGTTTTTTCATATATAAACAAGTCTGTTTCCATTCTCCTCCTTTGGCTACAAATTTTTTTCTGAGGAAAACAGAACTTATCTGAGGTAATGCCATCCACCTGAGAATGCAATGGAACTGTAACTCAGGTGCCCAGTGAGAATTATGGAAATGCCTGTTTCACTGCAGATCAGAATGAGTACAAAAGGGGAATGGTGACTAAGCTGAGCTTGATCCGCAGTGGGTGCCTTGTGCCCTGGCTTGCATCCAGCAATGCGTTCAAGCATGCAGTCTGAGTACGACAACACAAACATCTGAAGTTAAACACATGTATAAATATTCTCACCACATTTCAGTTAGGAAACTTGCTAAAGTCTGGCTAAGCGCATTTGACTGTCTCCTTACATTGGTATGCCTAAACCCAGCTCAGCTTACTGTACTACCTGCTAGGCCTTTTAGTCCTGTGTTTGGTTTGTCCTGATGTGTTACTGTATTTTTGTGTGTATTAGTCATATGAATGTGATGCTCATATCCTTGACCACTTCAACATAGACTGTCAACTTAATGATAGACATGCCCAACATCTGCAGCTTCCTTTTTTAGGATCAAAGTGGAGGGCATTACACAATGAGTACTCTTTTCTCAGACAGCCCTGTTTCAGGTAAAGATCCAAAAAGAAAAGACTGTTGAAAATCCTCTAGGGTGATGCGTTTTCCTAATAGGGGGCATCCCTTCTTGGAAAAGTCCATAGGGACAGAACTTTCTTTGTGATTGTTTTCATAATGTTTTCTATTTTCTCCTCTTCAAGTACAACCAGGGAGGATAAATGAAACAAGTGTCTGAAAGGCTGAAGAATGCATGAAGCTAGGTGAGTTTTCATCTTTCCAGACTACTGCTTTCTACTCCAGTGTGCAAAGAGCCCATGCTTCAGGAAAAGTACTCCCTTAAATCAGTATCTTCACTCTTATATTACCTTGTTGATTTGGCTAAGACCATCGATGTTGAGTGGCCAATTCAGTGGCCAACCTGTGATTGATCAGACAAACATTTCCAACACAGAGGTCTTGTTTAGTCAGAAAGAAACCTGAGCTACTTCAGAGTAGTGTGGTCCATTGTGTGGCCCATCATTGAGGCCACCTTCAACAGCTGCTGCCATGGTCAATAAGGCTGGCTCCTCTAGATTGAACAGGAGGTATACACAGAATTTTGGATGTCACCAATCTGATCAAGAGAGCTGCCCTGCACCAGGAAGACGATGTGACTTTTGAGGCAGTCTGATGCTCTCATGTGCACTATGGGGAGCTCTGCTGCCACACACAGTGAATCATGTGCTAGTCCAGAACTCCGAAGGCAGGGATGGATCTGTGGGTTTACACGCATCAGGAAGTCCAGTAGTACCGTATCTGAGCATCTGGCTTATTTCAGGCACCTGAGCATTTGAGCATCTGCCTCAAGTTGGCAGTGGTGGATGTACAGGATGAACAAGCGTAAGGCTGTCTTGTGGATTTGACTGGGACAAGAAGATGAGGAACCACCTAACATTAGATGGGGAACATTGCAGTGCATTTCTGAGCTTTCCTACTGCTCCATAAGCTGAATATTTGAAACTTAGTTTCCTAGCTTGCTGGTATCTACTTTTCTTGTACATGATCTTTTTTCCCTTCATTTCTCTCACTTACTTTGCTGGGTTTGTTAACTTTTTGCTGGGTTTGTTATCAAGCTGGAAAAAGTTGGGGTTTTTGTAGGGGAATTTCATCAGCTTTTTGATAGAGTTGTCAAGGAAAAAATAGTGGTACTCGGCCATATGGAAACATTTATCCACTACCAAGTATGTAAATTAGATTACATCCTTGATAGCAGCTGTGTTAATTAGTGTATCTTGGTCTCCTGCTTGCTAGAACTGGACTTAAAGTTTGTCTTTTATTTTTAATTTTTCCCAAAGTAATCTTGGGGCCTTCACAAAACCTGTTAACTTGACCAGATCTGCCTCAGCTCCCCACAAGAGTCCCACTGGGGATTAGAAATTCCTCACAGCATTTGCCCTCTGCTGGAGTCTCTCCGGCTGAAGATCTCAATAGGGCTGAGGAGATTAACAGGAACCCCTTTGGGGACTGAGGAGATCTGCTTCGCAACATGGTTTTAAATGTTGACTGGACTCATTACAAGGCACAGAAGCTCTGAAAGAGCCCTCAAGTTAATTAGGGGAACTTGCCAAGGCCTGTCAGACACTTGGTGATCGGCATTGGATCCTTCAGACTTTTGGCAAAGCTTCGGAGACTGTGATATGTCAGTGAAAGGCTCTGGCTGTGCTAAGTAACCACAAGTGCATTCCCCCAGAGTTATCACCATTTCTTGGAAATAGCAAAAGCAACAGAGCAATTCTTGAGCTTCACAGCAAACCAGGTCTGATGCCCTTGCCCCCCCCCAATTTGACCCCAAACCCTCTGAAATTCATTAGGTGGTCAAAATACCCCATGTTTCCAATCTCTTTGTCTCAGATTTAATGAAATAATTTATATTGGTTAAAATGACAGGCTCTTGCATCCTGACCTGACACACTTGGAGAGCTTTATAAAGCAATAACGGTAGATGAATATCCATCTTGAAAATCACTGGAGTGAAAACTGGTACTTTACAACCTAGAATTGTGATAATTTACCTCCTGAAAATCCATTAGTCTCAATATAACACATTGTCAACCATTTACCAGCCAGGGAGTACAGATATTTCTGGGATAGCAGATGTTCACCTTTCCTGTAGAGTGTCATGTTTTCATAGAAATATTACAGATATTGTTATCTGCCAGACAAAATTATCTTAGAAAACCCCAAAAGATGTGGTTCCTAGAAACACCAGTTCTTCTAAAGAATAGCACTTTGCAGAGGAGACATGAACTAGTCATCTTTAGTCATAACACTATTTGCAAAAAATGAGGATGCTAATGTTATTGCTGCAGCTAAATTTTAACCAGCTCCCACATGTTCAGCCAGGTTTGGACTTCTATACAGAAAAACAAAAGTTGACAGTTTTGTTGATAGTGTTAGGTCTAAGGAACATGTCCCATTATGTCCAGATGTGCTACTCTCTGCTTTCATCAGTTCAGTTACAGGACTCTGGCTAATGATGCTCTGAGCTTTTAATCTGATGCTTGTTCCTTCACTGCAGTCTGATTTATATGTCCAGCCTTACAATGCAATTGAACAGATATCCACAGCCTTATTGCACTTTGTCCTCCTTTCCTCTGTCCAGCTAAGAGCAGCAGTAGAGTAGGAACTCAAAGGAAGTTTAGAAAATCACCAGCCTCATTCTGCAAATATATCTATGGAAAAGATTTCTGCAGGCAAATCACCCTCAGCAAGCATAGCACTCAACAACGGAGTTTAAGGGCAATGAGAAAGAACAGTAACACTCTTCTTTGCAACGTGCACCCAGACAGTATGATTTGGATTAGGATGTAAGAGATACAAATGCTTTCTAGAACATTCATTTTGCAGTAATTTTCTGAATATAGGCATTACTATTACCCAAGTATTTGACCATCATAAAACATGTTCTAGTGCTTTCAATTAAAAGTGTGTTTCAGGGACTGCTTGGCTGATTTTGTATTTTTGTGGAAATATTCTGCTTCATATCTCACATTTCATTGAGTAATGTGAAGGCAGTACTTGTAGGGGATTTGTACAAGTCTAAATACATACCTGCAAAAGTGAAACTTCAGGTGTGATCTCAGCCTGACACCCCCAATCTTTCCTTAATTTGACAACAGCATGAGGATCAAGGCAATCTGGGACTCTGAGCATTTCTTTCTGTGAAGATACTTTTGCCTTTTTCGCCTTGGTGCCCAGACTCCTTGAACATTGCTGTCCAGCCACTCTTCCCTAACTGGTTGTAATTCTGGAGCTGACTGGTACAACTGAGGGTGAAACTACATTCTCTCATACTCATTGCCACATTTAATCGATGCTCTGCCTATGCAGAATGACTCATTGGATTGGTATAAGATTTATGGCAATACCAATGAGCATGAGTATTGATACTTAATGTCATCACAGAACAGAGTTAATGAATATGGGGAAATCCTAACATACATCAGAAATAGTTGCTTCCTCAATTTATTGGTGTAGATTCTGGGGACTAATTAGTTTAAATATTAATGAAAAGATTAACTATGACTCGTTCACCACATCATTTCTTCAGCTTTCTGCCCCTGGGCCTATTTATGTACTCAGCTATACTTGCTCAATATCATTACAGTTCAGGATGCCTGCATTTAACTTCAAGAATCTACCAAAGTAATCTTTCAAATATGGATGTTTTCTCAATTTGGGGTTTTGATTTATTTTGCATGCCACTTTTTTCTTCAGTTATTGCTCAGAAATTGTTTTCTTTCTTTAAAGGTCTGTAGGAATATTAAAACCAGAAGATTTTGTGAGCCTTTTTTCTTTCTAAATTTCTTTCTGATTTTATTAGCACCAAAAGCCAGATGTTCTATGCAGGTTTTAAGTACCCTGAGTTGTATCTCTTTGTTGAAATTTAATGTTGGGAAGAGCAGTCAAGTAATTCACAAGCTTTGATCTCAGTATGAAGTTTTTGCATTAACCATAAAACAGTTTGTTCTCTTGAAAATAACAATTTGTATGGTGGTTAGAATGAGTAAAGGGAAACACTTTTCACAAAGCATTTTGGGGAGTTTTTCAGCTATAAACCACTCTCACAGAGGCAGCTGGGGATTCGTAAAATAAACTTATTTGGATTACTACTAAACCGCACCCAGTTAAATGTAGTGGCACATTGCTTTTCCAATCTATGAAATTTTACAGATTTTCATATCGCAATCTACCATGTAAAATTATTTTCTGAATGTGAATGCAATTTTTGTGCCAATACACAGAGCCTTGGGAGTGCAACGATGACAGCAATGTTTGTCTACCTGTATTTTGTTTGACAGTGTTTACCTCAGGGCAGAAGACACGTCAGAGGTTGCGAAGGGCATTTCCATATACAACCATGAGAAAACCAGACCCAAAGAAGAGTGTCACTGTCAAGTGAGTGTCCAGTCAACCACCTTGCTTTTTTGCTCTTGCCATGTATGCAATATTAGTAGCACAGGAAAAAGAATTTGGGGATAATAATCTGCTGTAATAAATACAATTTGCATCTGACTCTTCATTTAAAACAGAGAAATGGGAAATTACAATTCTGCTGGAAGATATTAAAAGTCAACCCCTTCCATACTGAAAACACTAAAAGTGTGTGGAGGGTGGGACAGGGTTTGTGCAAGTAAGTGCAACAATTATTTTTTGTTCAGGCAAAACCTGTCACTGCAAAATTATAAAATCTTTACTTTCATCAGAAGTGAGACCAGACTTCAACTGACATCTTCTAATAGAAGTTCTAACAGACGCCAGCTATAACTCAAATTTAGAAGGTTCAAAATTTTTGCTGGAAATATTTTCTACAGCACTCAGACTACATGTGTAGTCAGGCTTGTGCATGAGAATGCACCCACTTTCCATGCAGATGGACATCAAATTTTGTGGTGAAATAACCCATTAGTTGAAGATGAGGCAATACTTCTTCATCCTTAGCCACTGCCTGGTCCCTACCCAGTACTGTTTGCCCCAGGGATTTGCCAGTGGTGCCTCAAGCAAAGCCATGAAAGTGGCTTTGAGGGGGATCTTTCTGATCCATGTCTTTTCAGGTGAATTTTTCTGCCTTTTAAAATGGAGTGTGTTCTTTGAAAGATGCAATTGGATGGGACCTTGTAGACTTGCAAAGGGATCATCTGAATATCGGCAGACCCTTTTCTCCCTTAAATAATGCTGAACTGGGCAGGTCCTCCTAGATAAAGTCAATCCCCCACTATTACACATTATTTCACTGTGTGATTGGAACACTGGTGTTGCCTCCTGTAACTATCAGACACCTGCTGAAGGGTGGAGCAGGTCACTCTGCAGGCATCAGTGAGAAGCAGGAAGCATCATGCCAGTGCCGGACGCATATCCCATCTTGTTGGAGTCAGCTGGTTGCAGCTGAAAAACTTCTAAGATTAAAAAGAATCACTGAGGAGGTGTTTGGGAAACATAGCAAGCATGAGCCTGGCTTTTCCTGATTTACCTTATGTGTTGTAGCCCTTAGCTCCAGGGAGGAAGCATCGGTTTTGCTGGTCAGGAAGCATCTTCCCCAGCAAAGATTTTGGTGAGCAGAGTGTGTGTGCGTAGAGCGTGCCGTGGGAGACTACCGCAGGTTGATATGAGAGATGATATCGGAGATTAGTTAACCGTATGGGCTGAGTCCCTGGGGAGGTGTGTGAAATGAATCAGATTAAACAAAATTGATAATGTGAATACTTAATCAAACAGACAAAGGTAGTCTGCACAGCTAATTAGGGGCAAATAGAGCGTCCCTCTTGTACCTCATTTAACTGACAAATTGTGCAGACAGTTTTAATGGGAGTCTGTTTAGCAAAGAGAAGGCTGTACAGTTGACAGCTTGGCAAAATGTGGTTTCTGTAACACCACATGATGCTTATGGAAATTAGCCTGGTGCAGCTGAGCTCCGAGTAGGTGAGAGCTGCCCAAACTCTAGTAAAATGGTAAAATGAACCTTTCGTAGGCCTCTGCTCTGACTTCTTAAAGGGACCTAGCTGCTTTTCTGCAGGCTGGCAAGGAACATTGCTGAAGAAACAGAAAAGATGGTTACAGTACCACAAGACCTCTCTTGCAGCCAAGAAGGCAGATTAAAATTCAGAGTACATCACTTTACCTTATTGAAATTTTCTGGCTAGATTCTTTGCAAAACCGAGTCATTTTCACAGCTTCCCAGGAGGTATGTAAATATGAATTACTGTCAGTGTTTTGCATGGGAAGAAATGACAGTGAAAAGTAGTCAACTAATCCCTGCAACATTGACCCCATGGTCAGCCAAACCTGGGGCCAAAGTCCATCTTCTGCTGCAAGAGGGTCTCTGCTGCATTGTGGAATGACTCTCTCAACAAATACAGGTCTCCAGTTTCTTGACCCCTGAGTAACACAGATGTCAAGCTTTTCCACATTTTCTAGTAACCCTTTCCTTTGCACCCATCTCCTATTCTTCTCCATAACAACCATATCCCTTAGTTCCCTCTTCTTGCATGTCCCTGAGGACCACATGCCTAACCCTTTTCTAGAGGAAAAAGAAGATGTTTAGATATTTTGTAAAGTCTGAAAAGAGACTTAAACATGAGCTGGAGACTGAGTCCTTCAGGAAAGTGAGACAACTGGCCAACTTTGGCTACTTCTCAGTGGCCTTCACCAGATCTTTCATGAGCTGTTGCTGTTGCACTGACATAGGAAAGCAAAGTTCCTTTGCTGGTAAAGAGAGCACAGCTAAATATGTCATATTTGTGCAACTGTATTCAGGCTTCTTCTCTAGTTTTTCATCTGCATCTGTTTATAGGTCATGATTTCTAGCTGATAAATGAGAGAGACTTGTGAGAGGTTTAACAAGGGATTTTGAGCAAATCTCTTTGTGTTGGTTCTGCTCCAAAGACTGCTCTGCTTCATACTGAGTGTCATCAGGAGCAAGAAGAGGAGTCTTGCTATCCCTGCACAACTAGATAAGGATAATATAAATTTTGCTGGGAGTCATTGTTGGACAGGGCACCCTCTATGATTAAAACTCTCTTTTAGTTTCACTGGCCACTAAACAACACAAGAATTTGTCAAGTGTGTATGAGTACATCCATGGGTGTTCACAGCTGTGTGTTTACACCTGTATGCACATATATCTATGCTAATCAGGCAAACAATACATTCTGATCATAACATCAGCATACTTTAATGCTTGGTGAGAAGTCTGAGGCTGCAATACAAACAGTGACTTTCTACTTCATGCAGGCCATTTCACTTAACTTTTTTGTACCTCAGTTTCTACTCTTAAACAGGTTTATCCCTGCTACCTTAGAGCACTATTTGAAAGAGATGCCATTTTCACCATGGTGGTGAAACACAGGATCTGGCATAGGTCAGATTCTTAGCTAATGAAAACTGGATAGCACAGCCAAAATTATGTGTTGGAAGCATCCAGGAAGAACATGCAAAGCTCAGGGAATTTGTGGCTTGTGCTTTTGTGACTCATTTGGGAAGCATGTTAGCTTCCTTCCTTTCCAGCCAAGCAGCACTTATCACCTCAGCACTGCAAGGACTTCAGCAGAAAAATTGAGTGCTGTCATCTCCACGATAGCGTGGAGTGCTGTCACATTTGACATCTGACTTATGCTTGAACATCATCCACTGTTGAAAGGCATGACTTTATGGTGGAATATAAAGATGGTAAACATACGCCCTGAACATTTCAGGACTGAAGTATATTATATGTGTAATAAAGCTGCAAAGATGAGGCATTGCCTGTAGCTAATGCTTCATCTGAATTCACTCCAGGACCTCTCCTTGTGGAGCTCTGTCCTTCCAAGGAAAATTTTTAATACAGAAATTATAGAGAAACTAATTGAAAGGTGGGAAAGAATGTGAATTTTTTAATCAAACCAATATTAAACGTCAGTTATAAAACTTAAGATTTGATCCTTGTATAGTTGTGGATTATTTTGGCCTGTTTGTGCTAGGTTTTTTCTTTCATATTGTTGTGGTTTAACCACAGCTGACAACTGAACCCCACACAGCTGCTTACTCACTCTGCCTCCAGTGGGATGGGAGAGAGAATCAGAGTGGTAAAAATGAGAAAACTCATGGTTTAAGATAAAGACAGCGTCACAAGTAAAGTAAAATCTGTGCACATAAGCAAAGCAAAACCAGGAATTCATTCATCAGTTCCCATGGGCAGGCAGGTGTTTAGCTATCCCCAGGACAGCTGGGCACCGTCGTGTGTAATGCTTACTTGGGAAGACTAACTCCATCACTCTGAACATTGTCCCTTCCTTCTTCTTCCCCCAGTTTATATGCTAAGCATGAACATCATATGGAATACCCCTTTGGTCAGTTGGGGTCTGCTGTCTTGGCTGTGTCCCCTCCCAGCTTCTTGCACACCCGCAGCCCATTCACTAGTGGGATGGTGTGAGGAGCAGAAAAGGCTTTGGCTCTATGTAAGCGCTGCTTAACAATAATGAAAACATCCCTGTGTTACCAATCAGCACTGTTTTCAGCACAAACCCAAAACATAGCCCCAGACTAGCTACTATGAAGAAAATCAACTCTACCCCAGCCAAAACCAGCACACATTTGTTCAAGAAAACTTCATAATATGTAACGCCATTCAATTAATTTACTGTACAGTTTTACATATTTGGGCAGAAGACTGTGTAAACCAGCAATTCCCATTCTTCTCCCTGGTGACATACTCATCTTAGCCTACCTCCACTGATGTGAAATAGAGGTAATGGAAATTTCCTACAGTAGTACAAGTGTCTGAGTGTGGCAGTTGGAATCTGGAGAACAAAAGAAAGAAGGAAAGGAAGAATGAAAAATGAAGAAATGACCAGGCAAAGGAACAAAAGAGAAAGAAACAGAAAAATTATGGGGAAGCTTCTGTCTGAAGGCCCCAGATCCCTCTCCTACACCTCTGAGGAGTAGCCTTTCTGTCAGGTAGACACAACTCAGCTACCACAGTGGCTGCAAAAGCCTTTGGGAAGCAGGAGGATTTCTTTTTTTAACCTCTTCTCCAACTTGTTAAAGCCTGAGTAAATCCCACCAGCTCCCTCACAAAACGCTTGCCTGAGCAAAAGTTTTTCCAGAGCATTTCATGAGGCTCACATAATTGAAATAGGAGGGGGTTTGAGACTGCTTCAATAGAGCAGTTTGAGTTAATTGATAAACCTTCCCTTTTTATTATCACTGCTACCCTTCTGTCTGAAAGGCAGAGAGATTTCCTTATGGGATTTGAGCAAATATTGGAAATTGCAGTGGCAAATTAGCAGGGGCCACAAACCAGAAGTGACAGCTCAAGGAGGCTGGTGGAGGGAGTGAAGCAATCCTTTATCAGTAGCAATTGGCCAGACTTATCATATGGACTAATCACAACAGAGCTGGTGAAATAATGGGCACCAGATGTTAGCGCTTTGTAGATGTAGGCTCTCTGGAGATCAGCTCCGCCAAGCGAGCTCCCCCGGAGCAGGAGCTTGGCTCTCTCATATATTAATAGGACAGGGGGCTTCTGGTCAGTGACTATTCCACATATCTAATTGGTGATGCTACAGCCCCTTTTCCCAGCTTAAGGAATATTTGCATTCAGGAGGAGTATTTCCATGGCTTGTATGCCTTAAGGTCATGGCACTTTGTTTTGTTAAGAGAGATTCTCATGAACGAGTGAGTGAGAACTAGCCATGCAATAGATCAAATCATTAGTGCTTACCTCCACAGAGGTCTTTAATAGTGATACTTCTTTGCAAAGTGCTGAATATGCCCCCACAGTCTTCTACAGCTGCAAGGATTTTATTGGCACAGTGGATAGGAGGGAATGGGGTGGGAATGTTTGCCCCAGGAACTCTGCAGAGAAAGCCCTAAACTGCTCCCCAGAGCCCAGGAGCTGCAAATCCAGAGAGCAAAGTAGACCCTTACTCTTACATTTCGTGCCCCCAAACCAGGTCTGGCCACCATTACAGGATTAGTTTATGGCTCTAATTATTTGTACTAAGCTTGCTTGACAAGACAGAGATTTGCAGCTAAGCCTCTGGTAAGAGCACTGCCACCAGTGCTGCTGTCAGCTGAAGCATGTGTGCTGTGCCATTGCTCAGAGGAATGGCGGGGGTATGGATGAGGTTTTGTGTGAGAAATCAAACCCAGACAGGTAGTTAACCTGGTGAGTGGGTAAAGAGGGTCTGGGATGTTGCCTGAAGTGGAACTGGCACAGAAGACAGTCACTTAAAATAGAACAAATACATGTGAGCTCCTTTTGCTGTGGTTTGTTCTAAGGGAGCCACTCTGTAGCATGCCAGTGCTGGGCACAGAGCATGGAGCATCTCCTCCCTTGTCTTCAGCACTCCCCAAACAGCTCTGCTCATTCTCCCTTCCTTTTCCCCCTCCCCTGAGGTGGGATGATGTTGGCTGAGTGTAGTTTCAGTCAGACAGATGAGAGCTGTTTCTCCTATGTGATCTGTCCATCTCCCAGTGCAGGACTTAGGCGTGGGCAAAGATAGGATATTGAGCAATTAACAGTCAAATTTCAGCCAAAGCATATTACAGGTCCTGACCACTGTGTCCAAAAGCAGAGGTGCAGGCTGTCCTGTCTCTGCTTACCAAGGTACTCCTTGGCTGAGAAGAAAAGTGCTCTGATGAGGAACAGCTATTATCATAATTCTTATACCCATAATTTATATAGTAATTACAGAATTATAGGGGAAATCTTAAATATTTTTAATACAAATATATACTATGTAGTCCAATATATTTCAATACATTCTGGGGCTAAGTATGGCTAGAGTGCTT
This sequence comes from Pezoporus wallicus, assembly GCF_028554395.1. NCBI lineage: Eukaryota > Metazoa > Chordata > Aves > Psittaciformes > Psittacidae > Pezoporus > Pezoporus wallicus. Next base: position 7,098,088 of record NW_026635157.1, read on the forward strand.
CCAGGTTTGGAGTGGGCTTGTGTGTGGCTGGAGGGAGTTGGAGGTATTTCTGTCCCATCCCTGCAGAAAGGACCTGTCACTTCTCCCTTAGGACCTTCTGTAAGCAAAAGTGAGAGGTAAAGTTTGGAGCAGCTTTCAAGGGTAAATGGTGACTGTTAACTCTCCTGGACATCCAAGTGGAATTTCAGTTTCTTTCTTTGCTTTTTCAATGGTCCCTAGCATTGGAAGGCTTTGCCAGACCTTCAGTTGTTCTGGATGCTTCCCTTTTCAGCTTTGCACCTTTCAGAAAACATTGAGCACTTTCTCTCTGAAAACAGAGAGAGCTCACATTTTGTGTACTAAGGAGGCCAGGTCAGGCTGGGCACTGGAAACCCATTTACTTTTGAAATTCAGCCCCTGGGTTTTAAAGGGAATGGCAGCCCAAAAAGAGCTACGCTACCCTCCTGAAAGGGATACTGATGGTAAAAACTGGCCATTGGTCTTGCATCTCTGCTTACTCATAGCTGGTAAGGACCTCACATATCATGGAAATGAGATGTCACCAGATCTGTTATCATAGTCATTAGAACCAAATGAATCTGGAAACACAGCTCACTGTTCCCCAATAATGCCTTTGTTTACTGTCAACTTTAACACTAAACTACATTAACTTTACTTTTGCTCCCTGTGATAAGATTTCAGTGATATTTATCTATAAAAACACGAGATTTTTTTCCTTGGGAAATTTCTTATCAATTTTTGTGTGAGAGATAGCTTGGGAAAGCTGAATTGGTGGAGACAGAACTGACAGCTCCCATTTAAATGTCCCTTCTTAACTTCAATCTGCATCTAAAGCAAAACCCTCATGCAAGACACAGACATTCCTTGCAGTCATTAATACTATTCCTGTGGTCCCCCAAGAGTTGTAGTTTTTCCTTCTGACGCTTGAGATCAAATGATCAATCACTGAGTACTTCCTCCTGTATCTGGATTAGCAATCAATTGCTGTTCTCTGGCATATGCCAGGAATGTTTTCCTCTCCCCTCCACAGGACACATTTCAACTTGATGCAGCAGCTTGTCTTTGCAATAGCAATCACCAGCCTGATGATGTCTGGTGAGTGTTGCAGGAATGCCCAAACCAGAGAATTGAGAAGGGGAAAAGTCAGAGGGTTTCTGTCAACTCCTCACAGTGTCAGGAACGTCCCCTTTTCCCAATAAACTGCCTTTCAAGCCTTGGCAGAGCCATTACCAATTCTATGGCTGCATTTCCCTGCATTTGGGGCCATCTGTCTTTACTCTTTCCATTCTGAAGTCAGAAAAGAAAATTATTTTCACATTAGCAACTCATTAAATGGCCCCAAACTTGTAGCACAATCACTGCTGGAGCCAAACCCATTGTTTTTACACTTCCAAATACCTACTTGAAGGTATTGTTCAGAGAGCAGGGGGCTGGCTTGCAGGACCTTCTGTCATGCACATGGGCAAGTGGGTGGGGTGGAGCCTTGTCACCCTCATCCATCATTCTCCATCAATGTCACCACCACCTGCAGAGGCATTACCCCCAGTCAGTCACTCACTCAGTCATTTATTTCTGTCCATCAGCATGAGCAGAAGAAGAGGATATGAGGAGTCAGTATCAAAGATGGTAAGATTCTTAAGGCTTGTTTAAGACGGTGGAGATATTGAAGACCATACAATGACTTAGGGAAATTGCACTTTGAGCTGAGTTTCTCAGCATAAAGAAGCCCTCAGGAGGTCAGGTACAGTGGGGATACTCACTGTGCAAATACTTGAGGCTGTTGCTGATTAATCCATGCAAAAATACAGTGCCTTTGGCTGGGGAAAGGCAGAAAAGCTGCTGTTTCAGCAAAGCTGTGTTACAGTAGAATCTCATCACCCACTTTTGTGTTTCTTTAGCTAATGGTGATAGGGGAAACAGAGAGGTTTCTTTTGAAGATCTGTCTCAAACTCATGCTGAGGTCTCCAAAACCCCTCAGCTTCCCCACCCTGTAGTAAATTACTCACTACCTCAATAACAGGAAGTGTGTGATCAGTGGGGACAAGGGGAACAGGTCCTCTGCAAAATGGGTTGTGCCAACCTCAGTGGCCCTTCACCGGCAAAAGCACATTGAAGGGAAGCAACAGGGGAGCCATTTGTGTGGGCCAAGCCATGAAAGAGCAAATGCATTTCTGTGCTGCTTGGCTAAGCCCATGACAACATCTGAACAACTCCTAAAACTTCAGCTTCTGAACCTGCCTCTGAAATACTCTTTGGGGACAGCCTGAGCAACCTCAGCCTGGCCAGCAGCTTGTAGCAGATGGTGGATGTGGCATTCTCTCTCCACAACTTTTCCGAAGTGCTTGTGTTATTGAGGCTTTCCTGAGAGCCGAGGCGGGTCTTGGGAGATGCAGCTGCATTTTAGGGGCTGAGCAAAACGTTTCCTGCATTGCATATGAAAAGCCTTCTGGGAATCAGAGGGTATTAATCAATTTTAAATGTACCATTCCTTGCCTTTAAAAAACAGAGCTCCTTGCACATTGTCGAAGCCTCCCCAAGTGTCCTGGGTTCAGCAGTAGCAGTCATTTTTCCCCTTCTTGGTAGCTGGTGCAGTGCAGTGTTTTGATTTTCGGCCTGGGAGCAGAGCTGATAGTGATGTTTTGGTTTGGCCAAGGACTTTGTGGGCCTCATGCTCTGCCAGGGAGGAGGGGAAGCCGGGAGGAAGCAGAGACAGGACACCTGACCCAAACTGACCAAAGAGGTATTCCATACCACAGCACGTCATGCCCAGGAGGTAACTGGGAGTTAGCCAGAAGGGCTGTGAGACTGCAGGGTTGGAGGAGGTATCGGTCGGTGCTTGGTCGGGCTGAGGGAGGCAAGTTATCTGTCGGCTGGTGCTGAGGTGTTGTATTCTCTTCCCTTGTTATTTCCTTTATCATTGTTATTATTGGTGGTAGCAATAGTGATTTGTGTTATACCTTAGTTACTAAACTGTTCTTATCTCAACCCGTGGGAGTTGCATTCTTTTCGATTCTCCCCTCTGTCCCTCCGGGAGCAGGGGGAGGGCAAGAAAGGGGGGGAAGTGAGCGAACGAATTACCTGACTGGGTTTAAACCACGACAGTTCTTTTTGGCGCCCAACGTGGGGCACGAAGGGTTGAGATAACGACAGATTTGACTGGATTAATAGTCACTCATCACAATGCTGATTTATTGGGTATCAGAGTTGTTCTTCTTGATCTCACAGCTTCAGACCGTTGTAACTTACGTAGAGCCGGTATTTGCTGTGATAGTGTTTATCAAGTGTGGGGCCTGGGCTAAGGTTCTTGTCTCACTGTGCTTTATGGCAATGACTTGTAATATGGGGGGGCTCCAGCAGCAGGGCGGGACGGACGTGGCCGTGGACTTGTACCTGGCCGTCCGGCTGCTCTTCACCGTCCTGGCCCTCGCCCTACTCTCCATCTTCGTGAGGCTGCGGGGAACTGAGGGGGAGCGGCCCCGGGAGCCGGCGGCTGCTGAAGCGGCCCGGGAGAGCGGCCCCGGGGACCAAGCGGCGGCGGGAGCGGGGCCGGAGGCCGCGCGGGGACGGCTGCCGGTGGAGGAGGCCGGGGCGGTCGAGGAGCAGAAGGAAGCGGCTGCCGAGCAGCGGGATAAGGCGGCGGAGGAGCCGAGCCCCGCGGAAGAGCCGAGCCCCGCGGAGGAGCCGAGCCCCGCGGCCGAGCCCAGCCCCGCGGAGGAGCCCAGCTCCGCGACGGCCGAGAGCATTCCCCGGCAGCCACCCGCCGAGCCCCAGGAGGATGCAGGAGACCACGCAGCATTTCCCAGCAAGGCAGAGGAGGAAGAGCTGGACTCAGGAAAAGAGAAGCTGGTGGTGGGAGAGCCGGCAAGCACAGCAGCTACACCAGCCCCAGTGACAAGTACAGCAGCATCGTTTGAGAGTTCTGAAGGTTTTGAATGGCCTTTGGGTATCCTTGGGACCTGCCTGCTGATTGTGATGGGGATCAGCATGTTGGCACACACACAGACTGTGTTCTACCCACAACCATTTTGTCTGATCTCAAAAGTTAAGCAGAGTCAGGTTTGGGTCTTGTCTGGGGTTAGACGACAATGCTGGGGGACCAAGAGGTTCTCCCCAAGGCTGAACAGTCATGAGTGGCAGGGTGTGTGTGACAGTATGGGCAAGTATCTAGTCCACTGGGCCCCTCCAGTGCTTTGGAAGCATCGGAGATGGAAGGCAGCTGTATGGAGTCCCCGGCAACAAGCTGCAGAAACTGCTTAAGGGGACAGTGAATTATTTTAAGCCTGGTGGGCCCATGGCACTTCAGGCCATCAGAGCAGAGATGCAACACAGAGATGGACTCATGATCGAGGGGTGGACTTAGCAATGGACACTATTGCCCAGGTTATTCACAAGTGTGAACACTGCACACAGTCTCTCCTGCTCTGGAAGACTGTTACAAGAGATGGAGCCTGACATCATGGACCAGATGGACACAGCAGCTTTATAGGGACTGGTCCGTGCACCGAGATAAGAGTGATGGTATATTGAAAATGTGGGATCTGAGCATGACGTGAATGGTATGGAATAAGGGGTGGATAATGTCCTGGGTTCAGCAGTAGCAGTCATTTTTCCCCTTCTTGGTAGCTGGTGCAGTGCAGTGTTTTGATTTTCGGCCTGGGAGCAGAGCTGATAGTGATGTTTTGGTTTGGCCAAGGACTTTGTGGGCCTCATGCTCTGCCAGGGAGGAGGGGAAGCCGGGAGGAAGCAGAGACAGGACACCTGACCCAAACTGACCAAAGAGGTATTCCATACCACAGCACGTCATGCCCAGGAGGTAACTGGGAGTTAGCCAGAAGGGCTGTGAGACTGCAGGGTTGGAGGAGGTATCGGTCGGTGCTTGGTCGGGCTGAGGGAGGCAAGTTATCTGTCGGCTGGTGCTGAGGTGTTGTATTCTCTTCCCTTGTTATTTCCTTTATCATTGTTATTATTGGTGGTAGCAATAGTGATTTGTGTTATACCTTAGTTACTAAACTGTTCTTATCTCAACCCGTGGGAGTTGCATTCTTTTCGATTCTCCCCTCTGTCCCTCCGGGAGCAGGGGGAGGGCAAGAAAGGGGGGGAAGTGAGCGAACGAATTACCTGACTGGGTTTAAACCACGACACCAAGCCCTTTCTGTCCCTGGAGCTGGTCACTGTGAAATGAAGACATGTTGCAGCTTAGCTTATTAGAGGAACTGGGCTGTTTCCGTTTGTTTGGATTTGTACAGAAAAGTGTTTTTCACAGAAGCCATGCTTTGACAGTCCCATCCTCCCCCGGGCTGGTTAGCATTTAGCAAGGAGCGGCTGACAAAGCTCCTGGGCCATGGAGGGAGATCCACAAGGTGCTTGCAGCTGGCACAGATACCTCATTAGAAATTCATTTTTTCCTGTCATAATAACAAAGTGCAGAGCAGCGGTGGCAACATACTTTCGTATGGGAAAGCACACAAAAGGGGACAGCTGAAAGAAGCTGTGCTTTTCTCCTGTATTTCCAGCCCCACAGAAGCATCTTCAAAGGGAGCAGCCTTGCCCGTCCGCCGCACCCTCTCAGCCTGAATCGCTTGAATGGCATTTTATACACCTACTGCACCCTGGGGCCAGCCAGCCTCTGGGAAACCCATTCACCCGGCCCCGAGCCTTCTCCCGGCGTTTTGTTGTTTCCTACCCCGCGAAACGAGCAGGCAAATAAAACCGACACCCCCAGCTTCAGCTCCCTTGCAAGCATTTCTGAAACCGTTTTCCCAGGCAAGCGGAGCCGACTTGGTTTGCTCTGGGCAGGGTGGGGAATGGTTGCTGTCTCATTCCCCTTTCTATTTATTTGTATGGTGAAGGTGAAGAAATAGATTTAGGAAGAATGTAGTGAGAGGGGAGCAGCACTGCTACTGGGACCATCACTGTTGGGATAGTGCACAGATGAGCACTAACAAGGACCCTAAACAGTCACTGCGGAGGCGGAGAGTGGCAGTGAGTGATCCTTCTCATGCACAAACGCCTTGATACACCTTCCCAAATCTAACCAGAGGGTGGTGGGTTTCTGAAGGTCAGGAGATTTCATCTTAAAAATGTAGAGCAGAAGCCTGGCAAAGATTGTGTTTAAAAATCTTGGCTTTATTTTCCTCCCCACTTACTCTTTTCCAGCTTTTCCTCCCTTTATTTTTTGTCCTACATCGCCACATGTATTACAAAAAATTAGGAGGATGAAAGAGAGAGGCAGGTGAGCAATCAGTGTGGGAATAGGAAAGGCCTGAGAGCCAAGAGCTGAAAGTCCTCAAGATAAGTATTTACAACTCAGAAACTTTCCTCTCATACACAGACCAAAACTGTATGTAGTAGTTCCCCTTTTGCAACACTAGTTGCAATCCTAGTTGCAACCCTTTATCTGTGCTAAGGGGTTTATTTTATTAAAAAAAACTCAACAACCAAAAGACAAAAAAGATTCCTGATATAAAAATCTAGTCCAATCTGTGTCACGTGTTAAACACTGGTACCTCACAGTCACACCACTCCTCTCTAACACAGAACCAGGAAGCCTTGGCAGAAGTGCAGTTTATGAACCCATTTTAATCGCTCAGTCTGAAAGGGAAGGTTCCAGGGAGTAGCACGAGGCAGAGCACTGGTGAAAATGCAGTGCTTGCAGCTCTGCCAGAGGTATGTGAATCCCCACTTTGCTGTACTCAGCAGCCCAAAGACACCAGCATCAGAAATCCTGGGTGGTGGGACTGTGAAGGGAACTGCAGACTGTGAGACAAAGACCACTAGGCAAACCTTTAGCACATTCCAGGAATACCATCCTCCATGCAAGAATAATCTATAAATGCCAATTCTATTCAAGAAACCAACTGCCAGATTAAACTATGGGTCTTTTTTTGCTATATACATTGGCAATGAAGTTATGTTCAGCAAATGGGGATTCACCGTAGCATGGATAAATGTTCAAAAGTGCCCAAATGTACTAAGTCTAATTTTATGCATTGTGGGAACCATTATCTAGTCCTCCAGAGAACTCTGGCTTTCTCCACTGCCTAAATGGGTAGGGACTAGGATGACTATTTTAACTTCAGGCTATTGTAAACTTAGTTAGCCTCTTCCGTTCCTCAGTGTCACATTTCAGAAGTAATTTAGTCAAGGGTACTGGGCATCCTTCTTAAAAAGTCACTTATGGCACAAGAAGTAATCAGCAAGCACAAAGATATTTGGGATATTCTGAAAATGAGTGCCTGGGGAGAGCAGGGATGGGATTATGAGGAGCACTGGGCTGAATAGGATGATGAAACTCAAAAAAAGACATAAAGCAAAGGCCTCCACCGCCATGGCCTGCAGCAGGAATTTAAGAAATGTAAAGGTGGTGTTGGAAAGGGTGTCTCTCAGGCTGGGCAGGATGTGCACTGAAGGGGAGCTGCTGATCTTAACTAGCTTGAGCTGTGCAGGCATTTGAGTTGTGCTCTCAGCTCACTGCTGTGGCAGCATTTGTTCTTTGTTTACCAGGGGATTTCCAGAAGGTCCCTTGTTCTGTCTAGCTGGCATATGTCTTGGTGTAGGGGGCAGGGGGGAAATTGCTTTCTGCAGGGTATCCATGTTGCCATCCATCTGCAGTAAGAAGATAGGCTAGATGAGAGGAAACAAGACTAATATGGTAAACTCAAGGTGGAATAATTTGTCTGAGACATTGAACATTTGGGCAACTTCTCTGACCCCCCAGGTTAAAACTTAACTCCAGGTTGTTTACATGTAGCAGGCAGAGAATATGCTTATATGAGGGCTGCACTCATATAAGGTTACTTCTATATAAAACAAAATAGGTCGTCACTGTGTTTTCTGGCTCCAAGGCACAATGAGGCTCATGTCCATATGAGAGACTGTATACACATGTATAACTTAGGCCATAGCACTCCCCAGGGACAATCCTCCAAACAGAGGCATTGCCTAGAAAAGCACTACATGACCCAAACAGAGCTCTGCTGAGGCAAGTGCTAACTACTAACCAATGGGGATGACTATGGAAGGGTGCTTGAGCCCATGCTATGACCATAGTTACTGGTTTAGATATGGCCACCCACTCTCTGATGGAGATAGCTGTCATGCAGAGGAGTAAAATAAAGGGTACTTGTGTAGAGGTCTGAAGGGATAATGATATTTGTGTGACCAAAGGAAGTCTTTCTCCTTGTACAGCAATGTACTGGATCTATAGATGAATCTGCTGGACCTGAGAAGGCTCCTTACAGAGATTGCCGGGCAATATGACAAGAATTAGGAGATAGCAAATCATTTGGTTAAGCTAAAATAAAAATGATCTCAGGATTAATAATGGAAAATAAAGATTTAGCACAACAAACTTGTTATGAAGGTGTTACAATTCAAACTGTCAGACACACAGAGGAACTGGAGCATGAACCAGGCAATAATCCAGGTGTGAGGCCACTTGGCTGCAATGGGCAAGACTGATTCAGAGCAGGGATTTAAGCCTCTGTCAACTCTAGCCCCTGACAGGCCATTGCTAATTGAAGTACTGGGTGCTTGAGAGGGATGCTCGCTTTTTCCAAGCAAGAGTCAGAAGTGGTGCCTTGGTAGAAATATGACTAACCTCAAAAACCATGTGTTTCCACAGTGTAAACTACATTCCTGCAAATTCTAATTCATACCATCCCTGTGGAATTTCAAAGTACCCAGCAGTGGCTGGGATCAAGGGCTGCTTCACAGATGAATGTAAAATCCCCCCGAAGCACCATGACACAAAGTAAGCTCCTGCTAGTCTGCAGTACCCCTTGGGCAGGAAGAGTTTCCTCTCAGTTCTGGTCTGCTTCCCTTACCCTGAGCTGCATTCTTGCATACTGTCTTGCTGATAAAGTGGATCTAGCAATTCCAGATGGGCTCAGAGCACCTCGAGCTGCTTGTACCTGCCAAGTACATCATGCTGAGACTTTACTGCACAGGTTGCACTGGTTAGCTGTCAAGTCCATTTGCATCATAAACAACATGGTAAGTTTGATAACCTGCAGCAATCAATAATGGCTTAGGGATATAATGTCCTTCACTCAGTGTGGCCACCCACCCTTGCAGTGTCTAGAATGCATTGAGTAGTGCATGACTGCCTGAAGGTGCCTGTGCAACATGGAGGGAGTGGCAAGCAGACATTGTGGGAAGCATCCATATGGGTACATAAATAATGATGTTGGGGGGCTGCTGTTGCTAATAGATGTTCAGTGAGAGGCATTAGAATCTTGTTGGAGGTTTGACTGGTTTATCCTGCTCTCTATCCCAGATGACTCTTTTTTTCTTTTTTGTTACTTGCCAGTATTCCTTTCTGCTACTTTTTTTTCATGCACTGCATTAGACTTGCATGGGTAAAAGGGTAAAAAAAAAAGAGGTGATCATGGGCAGAGCTCAAGAGCATTATGTTTCTTATGGCTATAGAAGTTGTTAAAGTCAGGGGACGTGCTTCTCCTGTCCTTAGTCCAGAGGGATGAGTACTCAGCTCACTTCCTTGGCATCTCCAACAACCTTTGTAAAGTTAAACTTCTATGCAGATTTGGAGACCTTTAGGTCACTGGCCTGTGTAGTACACCCGAGGAAGAACATAAGGACTGTAAAATTCAGCCTCAAGTTAAAAATTCTTCTGTAACTTCATGGTCAAAAAGCCCAAGTCATTTATGCTTACAAAACGCTGTTATACTCTTGCATTGCTTTCCTGCTACCCCAGCCATCACCCCCTCCTCAGCAATGGTACCTGAGAACAGAGGCAACTCATTGCCTGGTGCCCAATTTGTGAGTGAGCCTGGTGGGTGCTGTTTGCACAAAGTCCCACTCTGTGCTCCATTTCTGGTACCCTGGCCCTCCTGTGCACTAATAGAAGAGCATCAGAAAGCAAGCTGGACTCTTGCTTAGTTGAAATCTAGGTTGGCTTAGTCAGCTTGGGAGTGAAAGGAGGCTTTCAGTAACATTCAAAGGCTTCTGGAGTTTGTGGTGGACTCCAGCACCGCTGAACAGAATGAAAGTGATGGAGTAGGAGGTGAGACTCATGGCACAGTCTTTGGCACCCCCAATCATGATGCGGTAATGCTCCCAGGGTAAAAAGCAAATGACCTTACACTAACCAGCTGAGGGATCATGTGGCCCTTTGACATAGCAGGCTGCCTTTTAATCCTGGTAATTGCAAGTGTTGTCAGCCCTTAAGCAAACAAGGTTTATGTGTTTTGTCCCTTACTGACTTCTGGCCATCTAGTTCACAGTTGTGTGAAAAGCAAATTCCTCTTGAAAAAAAAACAGAGCAGAATCATAACCACAGGAGGCAGAAATCTGCTGCCTATATTGTACCACGTTCTCCTTCAGCCCCTCTCCAGGCCCATTCCAGTTAACTCTTTGGGAGTTCCCTGTCCCGATGCTGTCAGCTGGGGGGAGGGGAGGCTGTTTGTTTTCCTTAGCATTCTATTTTTGTACATAATTATTAATTCGGTTTTTGTGGCCTTGAGTGTGGCTGTTTTGAAAGTAGCAGACCCCAAAATTTGTTAATTGTGTGAAATGGAAAGAGAAAAAGTGTGAAATTGTAACAGTCTGTTTGGGGCTGATTAATAGAAATTTCTCCTGACGGTGCCTGGGCCCTTCCGGGGGTCACTGGAACGGAGCAGCTGTAAAGACAGCAGGAGCAATTTAGAAGCTGCCCAATGGGGGCCGTGCAGATTTCAGAACAAGTGGGGAGAGTCCCATGCCCTTATTCAGGCCAGTGGGAGATGATTGGCCACCACGGTGTCACGTTAACATGCAGATTAGCCCCAGAGGTGCTCCCACCGGCCTCAGAAGGGTTATTTTTCTGTAAAGGAGCTTATTGTTACTACTGTTTTCAGTCCTCCGGTAATGTCACTTATAAAGCTGGTTCTGCTGCACTGCTGCATCTCGCTGATTGTGCTTCTGCTAAACAGCAAAGTGCTAGCAAGGCTAAAGCCCTGCGGTGGAAAGCGTATGCCACTGTGGTGAGGTTGGGAGCAGATTGCTTTGCTTTCCTTCCTCCTCCATGGCTAAAGAGTCACCAGCCAGAGCCAGAGCTAGGGCTGGATGCGGCGCTTGCGGCTGCTGCTGGGTGAAGTCCTCAGTGGTGAAGGTAGCCCAGCACTGAGGATCAGGGAGGTCAGAAGCCTGCTTCTGCAAGGAGGAATATTTCTCTTGGCTCTCACCAGGCACCCCAACCTGAACTGCTGACTTTTTTTCCTCCTCTTTTTTGTATATATATATATTTTTTTTTTGGGGGGGAGCAGCTCTATAGCCAAATGGTTTCACCCTAAGAAAGATACAAAAGAAAACATCAAAGTACATGTCCCCACACTGACATAAGGCTAGAATAATGGTGACCTGGTAGCTAAAGACTGGGACAAATACTGAAAGTAATTCACTCCCTTCCATAACAATGGGGCTTGTGTGACAATGATATATACCAGGAGGTGAGGAGAGCCACTTTTGTTGGGTAACGATACCCCGCAAACCCAATTGTAGGGAGATCAATACTGTCATAGGACAATCATCAAAGACCATCAGCTCATCATATTTTCATACCATAAGCAGCTCAAGGCGCCGGGGCTGCCTCTCCAGCAGAAAGCCTCACGCGGAAATTTGAAGGGTGTGAAATTGACATGATTAATAATTATAGTTATTAGCACATGTACCAGCTGCTCATGTATGGCTTAGCCCGTGATTTATGGGGCCATAAATGCCCATATCTGCTTCTGACGTGGAAAGGAGAAGGGCACGCAGTCATGGGCAGAAAGCACCATCCCGGTGCCAGGAGCTTTCCTCCCTGCCACCCCTGACAAAATTACAACAACAACAAAAATGGGCCAAAAAGTCGCCCCTGCTCCACGGCAATGGAAGGAGCCCTTTTGTTCACATGTCTGCCTTAACGGCGGCTGAAACCTATCTGCTCAATGTCCACAAAGCCTTTGAAGTTTGGATCCCAGCTAACAAGGGCTAGAGTTTTCCCTCCCCCCCACAACTTCATGCTGTTGCCAGGCTGCAAACAATCACCATACATACTACAGATGAAACCACGAGGACCAACAATAGAAGAAGCAAAAACTAATTGTCTAGATGCCAGGAGTTAAAGCCTTTGTTTCCAAATGTAATCCGATTCCCCTCTCTCCCACTTCCCCCCAGCCCCATCCTGCATTTACAACGTGGTTCATCATAGCAAATGATTTTAGTTTGAAGCAATCTGAACAAATGGTTTGAAATGGCCACACACACAATATCACCACCCTGCCCCCGTAGATATGACAGTGGATTAACTCTTCTGAGGTTATTCTTCACTTCTGAAGATTTATAATAACGGCTTCCCCCCCCCCCCGCCCAAACATGAAAACCTGGTTAGCACTACAGAGAAGAGTCACAACCTGCTCCTGCCTGTGAACGTGCAGAAATGAAACAAGGAGAGATGCAGAGCTGTTTTTCCATAATATTCATCGTGATGGACTAGTTGCGCCTTGTTTTCAAGCAGAAGCCGAAGTCAGTGCCCTATCCTATGGGTGCCATTTCCAACCTGCATTAAATCCAGTAATAAAGCCTCACCCTTCCTCTGGATCAGCTGGTAGCAGACTGCAGGGCAAACAGACAGAATGTGCCCCTTCTACCTCTTGTGACCCCCACCATTTCGTTGAGCCTGCTGATCTCACACTGACCTTGTGGGCTAGAAAACTCAGTGAGATGAAGGATTTCCTGAAGGATGAAGACAAAAACAACCCAGTGCAGTAGTGCATCTCAGGACCTAAAATGATATCAAGATAGTGGAACAGACTCCAGAAAACACTGGAGTTGGGACGCTAGAAGTGGGAGAAAAGGGGTTGTGTCACCATATTTTATATCTCTTCCATTCTACAATGCAGTGACTAAGTGGTGTAGCAGGATAACAGCGAATGCACTAGGATGTCAAATGGATTACTGAATTGTTCTGCTTTTAAATGGACTCCAATGCAGTTCCCATAGTTCAAGGTAGAGAAGAAAGACCAATGTCAATAAAATAACAGTGTAAATAATTTATTCAGTGAATCTCAAAGAATTGATTTATATTTCTTTTCCTTTGGGAAACTACTCTGAGTCAAAAAATTGGTCTCTGTTCCTGTAAAAGGTTTTGTTAAAAATGGCCATATTCTAAGGAAAGAAAAATCTTTTCATAAATGTTTAGTCAAAAAGAATGGTTTTCCACTGAAAAGCTGTTTTAGTAGGAAAAATGAACCAGTCTTTAAACGAAGTAGTCAACATGATCATACTGTGCTCAGTTATTATACACCTTTCCTTCAGAATTGAAATGCACCCTTAAAAGAGATTGTGAGTTTTTTCCTTGTCTGTATTTACTGTTCCTGTGCATACTGAAGAAGGCCTGATTTTGAAGTGCAAGCTACTAGTGGCAATTTGGATGCCTAGTGTTGCCCATTTCTCCATGTCTTGCTGGATCTGTATCCCAAACAAGAAAATTTTAGTCTCTTAAATTTAAAGGGGACCTCCATTACACTGAATAACAGCCAAGCTATAGTCAAATATGAGCTGTGCTTGGCTCAGATGCTTTTATTTGGTTGAGTACAAGAATAACTGGGTGAAATATGAAGGCCTGGGGGCAGAGGTCAAACTAAACCATCTAATGATTCTTTTTTATAATCTGTTGCCAGATGTTTTTTTTACTCATCCCATTCTAAAGCAATCTTAAAAATCCCTTTCCAAAAATTCATCTTGTGTGTTTATGCACATGTATAGGTATGTGTGTAAATCAGAAAGCTGTGGAAACATAAGGCAGATTCTCAACTGTTTCATGTAAACCATCTCACCAGCTTTCGGCAGAGATCAGTGATCAGGCAAAGAGACTAGGGATTCTTCATACTGTGACCTTGTGCATCCAAGGCAGATGACAGTCACAGATACTATAGTTTCATATATGTGTGGCAAGAAACAATCAGATTTTTTTCCTCCACGTATGTGTGTATCTACTGACAAACGTGGGTATATCTGTGTAATTTTACTTACATTTTAAGTATGAAAAATTTCTTAAATATGAGATTATACTGGAATAGTCCATCCCGTAAGCCATGGGACGACATTGGGGTGAGAAGAGTTATCAGCAAATATGAGTTTACTGACATTTTTATGAAAAAGTTTATGTGTAGAAGCAGAAATTAAATATATGTATAAACATCTATATGCATCCATGTCTGTGTTGTATGTATGTAAATATAACACATACAATTTTTCCACTGAAAAGCTGAAAGAAAAAGTAAATATAGTGACCAAAAAATATCCTGTTCAGGTAACTGACTGACATGTTCACACAGAAACTGTGAATTCTGAACTATAAGTGTTGTTTTTGTTATACTCAGGATGTAAACCAAAGGGAATTATTCAGAAATAGTTAACTATTTGTTGTATTCAACTACTTAATTAAAATGTCACAAAAGCTTGAAAAATCTTTTATATTTTGTATTAATTCACATCTGGCCTGTTTTGACTTAATTCTCAAGCAATATAACAATATGTATACTTCACTGAAGTGACACTGATTTTCATAGCTGAGATTTGACTAGACTGAAAAGTCTTTGTTCTTACGCAACATGAGTGATTGTACAACATGCTGGCAATATATATTACAAGGCTAAGGGAACGAAAGTGGAAGGCAAACCTCGTTATAGTGAAGAAGAACAAGATCTCTTTCACTTTGTAACAAACAAGTTATGAAATAATGCCAAAGTCTTACAACAATTCTGCAACCTGTATGCATGGCAGGTAATAAATGGGGAGAGACACAAATGTAGTAGCATAATGAAGGACAGCTTGTGAAATAACTTTGGCTTCTGGATATTTCACTTGATTTCATAACACTCATGTAACAGATAAACTGGAGGATATTTGCTGGAGGTTTGATTTTATGTAGTGTTTAGAAAAAAAAATCAGGAAGTATGTGACTTTCTTAACAAAAGCATCCAGAATAAAGAAAGGGGTGACATAAATAGCCAAGGTAGCCCACATACAGTAAAAACTGTGTATGTTTATAGGTAAACATGCATGCGCAGAAGCATATGTGTGCCTCTGCATGTGCATGCATATTTAAATGTATGCCAATCTGTGTGAGTGTATGCAAATGATTTGCCCTCATTCAGTGATTTCGTAAGTTACCTTTAAGGTAAGCGGATCAAATGCTATTGCTACATGGCTTTAGTATTTTTTGCTCCCTGTCTTACCTGGAGCCTTTGCTGTGTTCCATCCAGAGGGCTGCACTGCGAAATCTGTCCCCTTGCTCCCCTCATTTCTGCCTCTTTCAAGCACAGTTGTTCCCAATAGTTCCAGGATTCAGAATTTGTAAAGGAAGAGAAATTTAGTAACAGCTTTTAATAAAGGTTTTCATTATCAGAAGATAAAATCAATGAAATTTCAAAATAATTTTAGTGGCCAGTGGGACCCTGGCTGCCTCTGTGAATGGATATTTCAGAAAATTTATTGGATTTGAAGAAAGTGGGGAGAATCATTGCATCTAGGAAAAGAGATGGAGAATCACAGGTGCTGGCCTGACAAGGTGATAAAGTTTATAAAAGATGATATAGTTTATAAAAAATGATGATAAAAAGATGATAAAGTTTATAAAAAGATGATAAAGTTTATAAAAAATATCTCTGCCTACAGAGATAACTGTAGGCAGAAAAAGTCTAAACATCACTCCTGAAAAACAGAACTCTACAAGGAGCATTTATAACAATTCAACACCAATCATAACTATTTAACTAGTTCAGTAATATGCTATCTGGCTAGTCTGCAATTTTCCTAAATAACAGTTATGCAGAAATGGGCATCTGCTTAGATCACCCAATTCAAAACAAACCATTTGCATAATAAATATTTGCAGAGGAGCAAGTGGGTGGGGTTTAGGCAAGTGCACAGATGAACATAAAAATCAAATACGGCTAAAAAGAAACTAGGCTTAATTACTGGAAGAAAACAAAACAAAACAAAGCCCCCATATATCTTCAACTACTTTAAAAATCAGTGCAAAGATCTCTAATACATCCCTTTGCCTCTTTCCAGGGTCATCATTTTCTTTCTGTTCCTCACTGACTAATAAAAAGGAACTTGTGGGCTTATTCCAATGCCTTGAACTATTTCATTTGCAAGCGAATAGTTTGAGAGTACACATGTGTGTTTCTGTGTGGATGCAGGATGGCAAAATGCCAGGGTGTACAGCGCTGTTCCCAAATAAAGTCTGCTTCATGATGACACTTAGGTTAAAAAGAAGCTACTGCTTTTTTAGTATCAGAAGTTAAGCCAGACATTGCTCTTGCACTGAGTCCCAGCATGCATTGTGAGAAATTCAGTGACACTTTTTACCTCCCATGGTCTCCTTCCAGCTGTAATTTGTCTATCACTAATGTGACCAACCACTTACTACCTTACATCCTCCAAAGGAAATACCAGTTTCTACCTTGTTTCCATAGTTAGTGGTAAAGTGGCAATGGATGAAAAACAGTTTGACTTGTTGATCGTGGAAAGCTCAGAAAAGCCTGTGAAAGGGACAGAATCAAGAGGAGAATGATAAATGAGCAAAGAGAGGCCTAGAATAGGAATAAAACCCACCCAAAAAACCAACCCCCCAAAAAACTCCAGCCATCTTTCTTGGATCTCAAGACAAAGAAATTAAGTTAGGAGGATGCTAGAGAGAAGGACAAGCAGCGTGGCAGCACAGCCAAGAAAAATCATTGTAGCAAGGCCCTTGGCATGTTCCCAGCATGAGGAAACTTGATGAACATTTAATGCAAGCACATTGTTTATGGGGCTTCTGCCTCTCTTAGCAGCACAGAAGCTCATCCATGGTGAGGAGGGTATTAAGAGCAAGGTCTCCATGTGACCTCTGCATGGCAATATGTAATGGTGATATATTAAATATGACTAATATTTTCTTCAGAACTGAGTTTACAAAAATACATGGTCGGCTGTGGTCAGCAAACAAGACCATAATGTGGTGTCTATCACAGCACAAACAGTGTATTAATTGAGCCATTAATCACCATCAAAACTGTATTAGGAGTGAAGATAGCCAAAGAGAGCTTAACTGACAGCAAGTGGCCATAAACCTGTCCAAAAACTAATTTGATTACCATCATACCAGCATCTGTGCCACTTATGAGGGTTCATTTTTTTGATGAAATTAAGTAGACAAGTCGTTCATGCGTATAATAGACATCTAAATCATGGTAAACATGTTGCTGGCAAGAGAAGTAGTTAAAGAAAGTGGGAGACTGCTTAGCAGGTGAAATTCCAGGCAAAATGCACTGCTGGTGTCACAACAGTTGGTTAGAAAACTGTTGTCAAACTCATCTTGCCAAGCCGAGAGTGAGAAATGTTTTGGACCCACATTCAACAGAATAAATGCTGCTGAAAGTCAGGGGATGTCGGGAGTCTCTAGCTATTTACAAGAAGGACGGCCTTTCCCAATATAAACTCCTGCTCTTTATCGACTATAAATATTCCCTACAAACAATCTGTTTTATTCATAGACAGTTGGGCCCATTATGTTTTGGTCTTGACAGACAGGACAGTAGGATGCTGCATTTAAATGACACAGACTGTATAGGAATGTATTTCCAGATGATGACTGAGCCTGGAGCTTCCACATAAATCAGGCGAGGGAAATTATTCTGTAAGAAATATGTTCAGATTTCAGCCTCATAAATACAGAGAGAAACCAAATTTTCAGGGCTTCTTAACTTCTATGTGAGCATTTTAATTATCATTTTAGACAGATACCAGGAAATTCATGTTTACTATTAGCAAGCTTATGCACATGAGAAGTCTCTCAGGAAAGTGAAAGATAATGTTGTCCCACGTTTAGTTACACGTAACTAAAAGGCTCAAGTCTGAAAAGATCTCCATTTTGGAGGTCAGAGGTAATTGGATTTTCTGGCAGAACCAAACTGTCCAATTGCTGAAATGTATATAGACTAAAAATCACAGTTTTCCCACTCGCTTTACCCTGCTGCTGATATAGGTAGGGGTGAATGCGTAGCAACATGCAGAGCAACCACTGGAAGGAAGGGACAAGAGCTCGTAGCTCAAACAAGTAAGCATTTGGGAACCAGGTGGATGTTTGAAGATGTGCCTGCTTTAATTTGCCATCTCTGAATAGACTTCACATGGCTGGAGATCTTAGGGCACTTCAGATGTAACCAATGTAGGTGCTCTACATATGCTGAATGCATAATATAATTGAATATGGAACAGAAAGGGGATCAGTCCCTGGAGAGGGAGATTGTTTCTTCAAACTAGACGTTAATGATAGAGTGAGTGACATTTATCTCCAGCCCTTTCATGAATCACTGGGATGCAGACAGTGAACACCTTGCCTTTGCTGTGAGCTATGCTTCAAGCCATGGGAAGCTGCCTGCCATTCACAAGCCAGTGCCTTGTAGGCAGCTCCATCTTACCTGAGTTCGCAGATGGGCCATTCCCCAGGTGGGTCTGGCAAAACACTTCTCATTAATCATTGCTTAAAGCCCTCTCAGTGGGAAGACCTCAGGTTAGACATCATTTGGAAACAAATTGGGTGAAAAATAGCTCTGACAATAAGGAGCCCACACAGAATTCCCCTGTGAGAGCTTCAGTGGTGCGAAAACAGACTCTTCCAGGACACTAAATGATCTGTCAGTTAGCAAATGACATTATAATCCAGTTTTATGCCACAGACAAATCAAAGCCTTTGCTGCACTTCCTCATTTTCCCCTCTGTTTTCCGCCCTTTACCTTCCTTGGAGTGACTGAATAGTTGAGTTAGGGGAGGAAAGAAAAAGATCTGCTACAGAATTTATAAAACATACCCTTTATTTTCAGTAAGGTGAAATAACATCAGACTACCTAGAGATAGAAAGAAAACAAAGTATCTTGGAAAGGAGGCAGACTGTTTTGGTCTGTGCTTTGGGAAAAAGAGAATGATATTTCTATTCTGTTTTGCTCCCCTGACTGTGCTCTCAGTTCCCCTTGACTGTGCCTTTGGTTTTTGTGGGCAGAGGTCCTGATTCTGCACACACCTGAATTTCTGGAAGTAATGGACTTGGTGACAAGCTTAAAAATAAAACCTGTGTTTATATACTTTATGTTTGAATCAGGGCTGTAATAGCAACAGCACACTTACAGTATCACACAGTATCACAGTATGCTAGAGATTGGAAGGGACCTCAAAAGATCATCTAGTCCAATCCCCCTGCCGGAGCAGGAACACCTAGATAATGTTACACAGGAATGTGTCCAGGCGGGTTTTGAATGTCTCCAGGGAAGGAGACTCCACAACCTCCCTGGGCAGCCTGTTCCCGTGTGCTGTCACCCTCACTGAGAAGAAGTTTCTTCTCAAGTTTAAGTGGAACCTCTTGTGTTCCAGTTTGTACCCATTACCCCTTGTCCTATCATTGTTTGCCACCGAGTAGAGCCTGGCTCCATCCTCGTGACACTCCCCCTTTATATATTTATAGACACTAATAAGGTCACTTGCTCATCTCATAGGCAATGTAGTGGGATTTCTACCTGTACAGCACTCTGGAGACTTGAAGAACTATTTATACAGTGAGAGTAATCCTAGAGAAAAATTAAGGTAGAGGTATGGCAGTTAAAGGAAGTAATTCTGCTTTTTCTGGAACACATTGCTGCCAGCTGTAACTGTCCTGAAACAGAAAGAAGTGAACCCCAAATCTAAATCCATTTCCCAGACAGATAGACAAGTTGCAAAAGCTTCCAAAGGACAAACCTAAGTCTTGCAGTGCTGCCTTGTTGCTTCTCTTCTCCTGCACTAACAGCAGAAACACACCCACCATCTACCAGACACATCTCAAGTTGACTGGCAGGCTGCCCAAGCTCTCTGTTGTTGCTTGTGCTGGCAAAAGGGTTCCCTCTTCTGCTCTAGTTTAGGTACATGCGCTGAAGTCCTGTTGGAGTAATTTTTAAAACAAAGCTTTAAAATGAAGTATGGACTTCAGTGCTTCTCTGAATGGAGGCTACCATCACTATTTCAAAGCAAAATTCTTGTGCACTCAAACAGTGGTCCTGGGCAGCTTGGTTATTCCTTGATAAATGATGGCGTTCATTTCCAAAGCTGACACTTCATGCCAGTGGTAATTCTTGGTCCTCAGATGCATTAAATGTTGACTAACTGAAGTAAAATTAAAACTTAGTCTCTTCTCTGCTTCCAGCATTGTTTCTTTTCTCAAGTGAACCTAATTTAACCTAAAGGTTAAATTGACTCATCGACAATGAAAAAAGGGAGATGGTGACTATGCAGCATAATTCACCCAAACTGAACAGAGGGGAAAAGTATAATTTGGGGCAAGCCAGACATCCTTCACTGAAAAACATAGAGTATAGCCCAGCTACTACACACAGGCATGGACACAGGCAAAACTCACTGCAATAAGGGACTGAAACTTAAATAGTAATTGTTAAAACTCAGGTTTTGCTTCTTCATGATGTCTCACACTGATTTAGCTATGTGAATGCCTGACTACATAATACACTAGAAAGGGTTAAGCTATTTTTTAATGGGTTCCAGCTATGACACCAAATGTCCTTGCATGATGTAAGAAGGTGGGGTTTTTTTAAGTCTCTCTGTTGAAAGCCCAAACACAACAGGTCTTGGAGTTTGAACAGCAGAAGTTTATAGCAGCCTGAATTCAGACAGGCCACTATCAACTGGAATCATCTCCACATGGCAACGATACCAAATGTCTTAAGACACAGGGATTGTGCAACAACTTGTTGAGGTTTTATCCCCTGATTTTGCCTTCCCACTTGTTCTCATGCTTTTACCCAGGGACCTCTCTGTCAGATTCTTTTTCTGGAGTGAATCAGTGACTTCTGCCTACCATCTCTATAGGCTGCCTCAGCTTTCTTACCCAGGGGCTCAACACAAAGATTGGTTAGCCCAAATACAGAGTTAACTTTTCTTTCAATAAGATTCACCTGGAACACAAGTGAGAGACTCAGTCTAGTCCATGCTGGAGGTCTCTAAGCCCCGTCAGTACCCTAGCCAGAGCACACCAGAGAGTCTCCCAGCATTAATGTTTGAAAAGAAGTGAGAACAAAGTAAATTATTTAGCAAACACACAGCCCACCTGTACTATTCCTTCTTGCTCTTGGCACCACCTTGCACCACAAACAGCTTGCTGAAATCAAGTTTTAAATTGACAGAGTTTCCATGGCATATTGCTGTCAGATTTCCAATAATGTCCTCAAGGTGTTGAGAAAGGGACATTGATCCAGTGCTTCTCCCAACTTAGTATGTTTGCACCTCTCTACTGGCCTCTGGAAATGTCGGGGATGCAGCCAGCATCACTCATCACACAGAATTAGTGAGTGTGTGTGTTCACATGGCAGCCCTGCACAGCAGCCAGCAAGTAAGAAGATTTATTGCTTTATTTGACACTCTGTTATTCACTAACTGAGCATGACACATCTGGGACTAGGAACCATCTATTTGACATCAATGAGCCCTTTTTGCATTGATTGAGTTTATCCAGTTCATGCCCAGCATACAACCTGGGTAAGGAAAGACTTCCAAAATGGGCTGGAATGTGAACTGCTGGCTTACTTTTTTTTTCCCAGGAAAATGAATATGATGGGCAAGTGACCTCATATGTTACAGAGCAAGCAAAGGTGATGTCAGTCACTTCAGCACCATCTTTCTTGTCATGAGCCACCATAATGATGAGAAACCATTTCTTTAATGCTGATAGACTGGTGGGGAAGCGCAGGTCAAAATGCCATAAATAATAACAGCAATGTCTGGGGTCTGAGTGAAATTAAATTACCTTGCCCAGCCCATAGATGAGATCATGCAGGACATGAGTTGCACTGCTCAGGACATGATTTTCCATGTGTGCTCTGAAGAGCTGGAAACAACAATCTTCCACAATTGCTTTTTCCCTTCCTTAACTTGTATGACAAGCCAGTTGTGTGCACGGAACACCAGCTTGCTCTGAACTAGACACAAAATATGGAAAATCAAGAAAATCTTATCAATCTTACACAGAGCTTATACTGAGCGCTGAATGCACTTTAGTTGCATAGGCAGCTTGGGCCATCACTGGACTAATGAAGGAAGTGACACTTTATATGACAGTGCAACACTGCCAAATGAACCCCTCGATGTTTGGGCGTTAAATCAGAACGCTTCCTAAACACTTCAAGCAATCTTATGATCCCGAAAGGGTGAGCTCATGCTTCCTAAATGGACAATTTTTTGGTTTTCTTACTTGCAACTGCTCCCAAGTCTGTAGTTAAGCTGCCCCATATGCTGATGAGTTCCAAGACCTTTTTAGTGCTGCTGTTGTGCAGATGTAGAAAGGGAATTTGCTCAGCAGGTGATTTTAACCTGGATTTGCAGCTCATTTTAGCTATCTCACCATGAAGAAGATCTCTTGCCTCCTTTATATGTAGACATTGATATGACAATGTATAACCAAATTCTTCTGCAGAGAAATTGTAGACAGGAAGGTGAGAGAAAGAAGTGAGCTGTAAGTATAAAAATATGTCAGCAATCAATCTCTTGTTTTAAATCTGTCAGTACTGCTTTTTGTTTCAGAGTATGCTTATCACTCATCAAATCCATCAGGGTGGCAGCACTGGCCGGCAGATCTAGCCTGTGATGGTGCTTCAGGGACTCAAGGAGCTGAGATCCATGGGCAACCAACTCAGTGTCTGAAAAGTTGGCAGTATCCTCCTTCATTATCTGATGCGCTTTTCCTTGGGAAACCAATCTCACCTCTTCATAAACCAGTTCTTCCCTTCAGCAGACCTGCCTGTTCCCAGCAGCTGGCAGAAATAACACCAGGGGTTTCTAATACACAAATCCTCAAATCACAGTCATGGTTCAAGGTCATGCTGTCTCTCTAAGGCAAGTCTTACCAAAGATACATACTCAAGCTTTGCTACTCTGTAAATACCATGCCAGATCACACACCAGCTCTATTTAGATTTTTATTGCTGATGTCTGGGATTTCCTGCTTTTCCTTTTCTTTTATCAATTCTCTTTCTCAAACAGGCAATCCAAGGCTTTTTTTTATTGCCTTGTCTTTCTTTTCTTTTGTTTGTTTGTTTGTTTGTTATAAAAACAAGTTCCATCACTGATCTGGACACTATTCCTGCCTTAATATAATTTCCTTACTGCAGTCACGCATTGATATTTTTCCTCTAATAAGTATAATACTTCTTTCTTTAATAAACTTTTCAATTCTTGGCACCACAGTTCTTTTGCCAATGTGCTATGTGTTGTCTTGCGTGGGTTTTTAGTTTTAAATTTCCTACAAAGGAAAGTTATAAACAAGAATCATTTGGTTTATCACTAATACTTTAGCTACACAAATGAAGTTTCAATTTTGGATTTGTTTTTTCTAAATATAAGCCATAATGTGGCACAACATAGCATTAGCAGAGAAATCTTCATTTTATTGAAAGAAAACCTGTTAAAATGCAAGATGGATATACTTTTTTCCCAATCATTCAAATAGAACATGGGCAGAACTTTTCTTTCTCCACATTTTTTATAAACTGAATTTATCAGATTTGGTGAGATATTTTAGTTTGTGGGGAACTATTTAGCCCCAGCATCAGTTTTTCTCCAACCAGCTTTATAACATGAAACATAATATGCATAACCTCAGGAGAGACAAACGTTAGCTTGTGTCAGAATGACAAGATGCCATTTAATTTTTGTCTCTCAGCAGTATTTTTCATTCCTAATTCTCAGATTCTTTCACAACATTTTATGCCAGGCCATATGGAAAGTCTGACTACATTAGATAAAGGAGCTTTCCATTCTCTTTAATGAGGTTGACACATTTAAATGATGATATGTGTTGGAGCATTTTTGTATCTGTGAATTCCCATGTTCATGTGGAACACGCTGACTTTTAGGCACATTGAATATTTTTGCACTGGACCTCCCAGACTGGGGACCTTCAGGTCTTGCACTTTGGGAAAGCTGTGAAGTGCCGTTTTCATCCACGAACTTCCATATCTGTCTCCAAAGACAATAGATAAATTTTCATATGCATGAAGCAGCACTTACAAATGTCAGAACCCTTCATGTTTTCACCAGTTTACCAGATGCAGATGTAACACAGGTCACTTCAGCCATTTCTTAGGTTCAGCATCAACTGCTCTCTGGCTTTTGGATCAGCGACTGCATTCAATGCTTTTCATACATTCTTCCTAAGTTCTGCTTTGCTTACTGACCCACCCCTCTTCTCTAAAGAATTATTGTAGCAGCAACATCTAGAGCACCGAGTCTGCATGGCACAGTAATTGAGGGTCTCCCTGTTTAGCAGCCAAGTCTAGTAGGGGACATTTTTTTAAGTGATGACCTGCCTCCACTGCTTACTTCTACCAGTGAGACTCTGACATTTCTCATCTTTGTCATGAGAAATCAGCACCTTGCTGTTTTAACTTTGACAGTGAGGCTTGCTGGAAAGACAGCTTTCCTATCAGTTTGGGTAATCAGGGCAGCCAATAGGGAGGCTATACCATTTCTGAGTGTAGACTATACACTTCCAGAAGTTGAAGAACTGTCATAAACTAAATCCCAAATCCAGATCAGAAAGAAAGCAAATCCTTTCCCTCTGAAGGGAAAGGATTTGCAGCCTTGAAGGACACAAATAATACGCCATGGCAGGTAGCCTGGACACCAAATGGAGGTATCGAGAGCATAGGGAGGCTGTTTTAAGATACAGAAGCCTTAGTAAGGCAGGCATTGAGATTACTGAGTAGCACAGTAAGTTCTCATCAAAGCATTCAAAGTTGAGATGAGAAAAAGGTACTCACGGTACACAGAGAAACACCTCCTCTGTGTTAAAACGTGGCTCCTAGAGGAAACTTAAATGCTAGCAAATTCAGGCACATATCACCACATACACAAAGTCACATGTACAACAACCTGCCCATCCCCAAAAGTCATGGGTTTTTTTAAAGCACAAATGTAAAAAGTAAAACCTTTTGCTGGAGTCAGCAGAGAGACAGGACTCCCATGACCTCTGAGGCACACATCAGGTTAGCAGAAGTTGTAAATCATCAAAATCAGTGAAATTCTGGGTTCAGCACAGACTGAAAGTTGCTGCACATACACATGTAGCCACACTGTGGGGTTTTTTTTAATCCTCTTATTTAATCTTCACTGCTTGTGGTTTATCTTCAGGTTTCCCTTTCTTCAGGGAAGTTGCTTCTTAAACAAAACCAGCATAACTGAGAACAAATGTTTACTCATTCATTTGCTTAGCACATTTTCTTGATTTAGTGGTTTCTTTTAAAAATATTGTAAAAAAAATAAATTTACAACCAAAGTGGTAAACTCTCTAGATTTGTAGATATTCTTGCATTGTATGATCAAAGTAAGGTTCATAAAGAAGTACTGTGTGGTTCTCCTGATGTGTAGTGCAAATCAGTGCAAGAGTCCATGCCATCTCTATGTCAGATATCAAATGTAAATTAAATATAGCATCTTTCATGGAGCAGAGTATGTTCTTCAGCTTAAGGAAACCCTGGAAAGCCTAATAAAATGCTAACAAAACAGCCTTACAAGTATCTTATTCCTACAGAACCAGATGCAGAGAGGGCTGTTTCTGGGAATCACAGTGTGTGAGTGCCATACAAAAAGCATATTTACATGATTGAGGAGAATGTACCTATCTATCAATAAATGTCTGAATGTTTGAGACTTCTGTGCTCATGACTGAGACCTCTCTCTCCCTTACCATACTCTTGCAAATCTTACCATCAATCTTTCACAACTGAAGTAAGTGATCCATTTTTAAGTTCAGGAAGAGACTAAAACAAAATGTGGTTCATATTGATCAAAACTCTAAAGCTGCATTACTGCTGTCATTAGAGTGATCCTTGGGTATGTGTATCCAGATAGACCTGCTCATGAGCTAAGGGATTATAAATAGGAAGACCATGAACGCAATTTTTGGCGGTAGAAAAGTCTCAGGAATTAAAATCTCAGGAGAGGCATTTATTTTTCTTTGGAAATAACAGTAATTTCAGTTAGTTTAGCTATTCCTATTGCTCTCCTCTCTTTTTTGGGGGGGTATGGAAATAGGTTTCAGGAGGCTATGACATAAGTGCCAGTCACTGGGAGTAAAACAATCATTCCTGTTCTAGCTACCAAGCAAAAATATTTGGGGTTATGGCTGGTGCCAGTGGGAGACAAAAGTGCCAGTGGGAGACAAAAGGCACGCAGCTGTCCAAGAAATAGATCCTTAAGGTTCCTGTGCTTTAAGTACACTCCTTCAATTCCTTTTAAATTGCATGCATTTATGCTAAAAGTCTTCTACAGACTGTTTTTACTGAGACAAATGTTTTTGACTCTGGGTATGCTACAAACAGCGATTTCAAGAGAGCTCAGAGTGTTGACACTATTAGGAACTAACTTCTATTTTTTCATGATGCTCTGTGATTAAAACATCAAACTAACTTCAGTGCCAAAGTTGTGTTAACTGCTGCTTTGTGCCTCCAGCTGCGCTATGTAGGGTGTAAATCTGTCCTTTGAGAATAACGATTAAGGAATTTAATTAAAGATATTTTTTTTCTATCCTACCGCAGCAGCAAAGAGCTAGGCAGAGGGTTAACTGAGGATGCTGCTGGGCAGGGAAGGGTGGAAGTATTTGCATAGAATAGCATCTGGAATCTCTATGTCCTCAAATACTTTGAGGAGGGAAGCTGTTTTCCACATTCATTACAGCCTGGTAAGGAAGAGGAGAAAAGAAACAAGGGGGGATAGAATAGGAACAGGGGACTCCTTTTGTATCTGTGTCCAATATGGTTTCTTTTGATTTTTCATTCTCCATAGTCAAGAGCTCCCCATGGGTTCTCATCTGTTACCCAGGCTTTGCCATACCTGCCTGCCTGCGTGAAAATGGCTCAGCTGCCAGCGCTGGATGAGGCTAACAGATCACATCTATCTCTCTGGCATCTACTGAGCAGACAGGGCTCCAAGGATCAAGCCCTGGACAAGAGCACAAAAGCAGGTCTGTATAGAAGCAGCCAACCTTCTGTATCGTCCACAGCTCATTGTGTGGACACTGGAGGTCAAGACTTGCCCACATTCCTGCCTTCCTCATGCAGTGGTGTGTGTGTGTGTGCGCGCGTGTGTGTGTACATGTGATTCTGTGTGTGCCAGAGAGTGAGCAAGAAGGCAGTGCAATGTTACATCACAGTCTTGTTTTACTTCTTCATTTGGCACTGAAATTAATAGGATGAAGTTAATTCCAAAAACACTGAAAATGTGCATCTGTATATTACATATAGAAACAGAGATGGAGCTAGACATAGAGACAGAGATGAACTAGAGATAGCGATAGCAACAGCTAAAGATACACTCTTGCTAGCATAAAATACAGTGATTCTGGAAAGCAAGTGCAGATTAAATGGGATTTCATGTTCTAATAAGTAGGTAGTAAGAGCTCTTTAGCTTTCTGCGCCTGCATTCAGAAAGGAAAATAAAAGAATGAAATTAAAAATGTAAATAAATAAAAATGTCTGCTGGTTGAACAGGGGCTTGTAGTCAGTAAGGGGAACAGATGAAAAGATTCTGGGAGACCAAAGCAGAAATACAAAGTAAGCATAGAAACAAGATTATTAATGACAAGGATCAGGGAACGCATATTTGAAAGGGGAAGGGGGAACTTTCAGTTCTGTGGAATAGTACCAGAAAGGGAAAAAAATAATAGCAACACACGAGGATATCTATTTTGATGGTTCCTCCTTTTACACAAGTTTAGATGAGCAGTGAAACAATGTGTTTCCAGTGACCAGTCATCAGTCCCTCTGAGAATTCACAAGTTGCTCATTTGTAATATTTTCCAAACATGAGCACATCAGCTAAACTGAAAAAAACACTAGAGAGAATGAATGCCTGGCATTTCAGAGCTTGAATTTATACCTGTGAGTTTTCATGCCACATGGGCATAAGGATTTCCCTTTTCCCTCTGGACAGACCCTGCATTCTTTCCTTGGGAGATTTCACGTTTCCTCTTCCATCAGTTCCTGATCAGAGTCTGTTCCTGCAGTCTCTGCTTCTGCAAGGAATCACTCTTTAGCCATCTGTGGAAATGCATCCAGCAGTCCAAAGAGGTTGCTTTCTCAGGCTGGTATATTTTTTAACTCTATTTGATACTGTTTTATTAGCTAAGAACCTCAGAGCTCACCTGCACTTTTTCCTTCTGCGCTACCTCCATCCTTCCTTTCCACTAACCCTGTTTTCCTCCTTTCCTTTCCTTTCCTTTCCTTTCCTTTCCTTTCCTTTCCTTTCCTTTCCTTTCCTTTCCTTTCCTTTCCTTTCCTTTCCTTTCCTTTCCTTTCCTTTCCTTTCCTTTCCTTTCCTTTCCTTTCCTTTCCTTTCCTTTCCTTTCCTTTCCTTTCCTTTCCTTTCCTTTCCTTTCCTTTCCTTTCCTTTCCTTTCCTTTCCTTTCCTTTCCTTCCCTTCCCTTCCCTTCCCTTCCCTTCCCTTCCCTTCCCTTCCCTTCCCTTCCCTTCCCTTCCCTTCCCTCTCCTCTCCTCTCCTATACTCTCCTCTAGTATAATCTCTCCTCTCCTCTCCTCTCCTCTCCTCTCCTCTCCTCTCCTCTCCTCTCCTCTCCTCTCCTCTCCTCTCCTTTCTCCTTTCTCCTTTCTCCTTTCTCCTTTCTCCTTTCTCCTTTCCTTTCTCCTTTCTCCTTTCCCCTTTCCTTTCTCCTTTCCCCTTTCCTTTCCCCTTTCCTTTCTCCTTTCCCCTTTCCTTTCCCCTTTCCTTTCCCCTTTCCTTTCCCCTTTCCCCTTTCCTTTCCCCTTTCCCCTTTCCTTTCCCTTCCTTTCTCTCTTTTTCTTCCTCCATCCCTCTCCACAACCCCTCCTTTTTCCTTCTTTTCCCACTGTCTCTATAGAGCTTTTCACTCTCTGTAAAGGAGTGACCGAAGAAGGATTTGCTGTCCCATTCGTTCCGCACTGCCCCCATAAAAAGCAAATATTTTCAGGTTGACTGAAAGTTTAACTTTGTTATTTTTTTTATTTTTAAAGAAAATCCAGCGTGACATGGCACGCGTTGGTGCCCTTGCCACTTAACAAATTACTTGTTTTTTTGACCTAAGTTAAATGCTGTGCAAATTTCCCTTGTCCATGTTTTCATTGTGTGCAGACTTCACTGATAAAGAATAAAGAGCTAACTTGTGGAGACTTTTTAGCCAGAGCTTCCTTCATTCACAACAGATTTTTTTTCTACTATGTCTTTAATGACACCAAGGGCTGGATCCTCAGCTGATGTAAATTGGCCAGTGCAGGATTGCCCTCTGCAAAGCTGCACTGCTTTACAACCTGTTAGTGGCCTGGGACATTCAGGCAGAGCTCCAGCGTGCAGCAGGTTCTTCTTGCCTAGCACTTTTTTTCCCATCCCAGGGGCCGAATGTGATTTACCAAGGTAAATCACCACCAGATGCTTCCTCACACACCACCAAAGTGCCAGTTGCACAGGTATTGATGAAAACCTCAAAGTTTTTCTTGTTTCTGCAAACACAAAACCTGATTCAGCCTCTTTCACCTGTAAAGCCCAAAGGCTGGTGGCCCTGCAGGTAGCCAGCAGCTGAGCCTAGTGAAGCTGCTCTAGGGGCCAGAGTATCAGTGGGTGCAGGCTGCCACTCCTTCCTGCACTGCGCTGTGGGCACTGGGGAGACAGGATTTGGTAATAGCCACAGTACACTGCCCCATAGGTGACTATGGCTGTGGGACAGGAGCTCCACCAGAGACCCCCAAAACCCAAGCCTGCCTTTCTTGGTGCAGCTGCACCACAACAACTTAATTGCTATACTTAAACCATTTGTCCACTCAGCCCTGAAGACTGAACTGACTGTGCATGGGCTGACTACCTCCTGTCAACCCTCTTTTATTTTCTCTAAAATGGCATTTAATTTTCAAAAGAGAGAAATATTGCATAGTTATATACCCCATCCCTCTCCTCTTCCTACCCCCAGGCCCTCTCGCCCTGCGTGCTGCTCTGCCTCTGCAGTGATTTAGAGCAGTGGATCAGCTTGTCCCACCACTGCTGGCGTGTGGTCCAGCATGAGGAACAGAGATGGGCAGCCCAAGGTGAGGTAAAGTCTCCTTCCTAGTGATGGTGTTTCATTGTCAACCCTGCGGATAGCCCTCCCTACAACAGACTGCTGGCCCAACAATGAACCCTTTGTGCATTCTCATCACTCCTGCAACATCTGCTTCCACCAAAATTGCACCCTCCTCACAATTTTCCTTCCTCAGGAGAAAGAAAAAAGCAAAGTAAGTAAGCACTGCTCACCTCTCTTAGGAACTAGATTCCTTCAACTGGGAAAGCCTGGGACTTTATATAGACTAATTTTGTACTGCTGCATCACAGCAATGTCTTTACAAAACAGTTTTGGAATGTATGAATCATCTTGCTTTGCTTATTTTCTCATCTTCATTTGCAGAGACATGAGAAATAATTGTTGTTTTAGAACACAAACTGGTTTGATGTCCTGGTTTGGTGCCAGAACAGCTGAAATGGTGTCTTACGTAGCAGCGCATCACTGTTTGTTTTTTATGAAAAGATACAAGGGTTTTTCCAGCAGTAGCCTCAATGCCTGGGCATACAGGCAGTGACATCAGCCATGTGAGAAGTTCCCTCACTGTTCTGAATTAGAATTCTTTTGGTACATGTAGGGGAAGAAACTACATTTATAGCATTTAAATTCTGCACTCAGTAATATCAGTTTCAGAAACCTTGAGAGGGGCTGTGGTCACTGGAGGTGAAATACCACAAGGGTGAGCACATGGCAAGAGGCTTGCCTTGGCTGTAACCGCAGGATCACTTCTGTTGCCCTCTTCCCAAGATGATGTGCTGTACCATCTCATCACCATCTTCCTTCCCTGAGTCCTTTCTGGTGCCAGTTAGGGATGTCAGGAGTCTGTGCTGTGGTTGCTCTGAACTCTGTTGTATAAAGACACAGGCACTTTATTATCCCAGGTAATTGGATTATCACTTAGGGTGATGATCAGTGCCCTCTTTTCCATAACCAGTTAATGAGGTTCGAAGGGGTGGGAGATGGAGTTAACAAAGGATGATACAGCAGACGGAGCACATTTTTGCCCTGCCCAGCAAGGCAACAACACAAGGAAACTTGGTTTGCTCCTGCTTGTCTGTTTCCTCTGGTTGCTGATGCCTTTCTCCATACATTATCTCACACTCCTGCTTACTGAGCAGCAAAAGGAGCCCTAGTGAGTAGTGTGTGCAGGTGTGCATGTTTGCTAAGCTCAAACTTGAGAGGCAGCATGCCTGGGAGGTTTGCAGGTTGCAATACTCTCAGAGAAGGCTCTATATTTTCACTGGGATAAGCCACACAGAAGCTCTCCTCATTCCCTGGCTTATCCCTACCTGTTTTTTTTGTTTGTACAGGGAAGGAAAGGTTCATATGTGGGGAGATAGGGCTGTGCCTATGTCACCTTCCGCCCCATTTCTTCAGCCTTAGCCAGGTACCACCAGGATTTCAGGTGGAAATGGAGTTGGCATGGACTGGCATCACTAGCTTTACTTTCATCTTTAAAAAAGTCATGTCATCACCCAGGTCCCTTTCCCTCATCTCAGAAGTGGCTTTTCAGTCCTGTCATGTTAGCAGAGCTGCTGGAGGGGAGTATGGCTAGCTATGAATGAGTGGCTATACTGAGGCTTTTTCAGCAGGATTTCAGGAGCTCCACTATAAAATTACCTGCATCTGCCTGCTCTGTGACAGCTTCATTTGCATATTGAGTTTTCCTGCATTGCAAAACCAGCACATCCCCTCCAAGACCAGCCCACTTTTACTTAGGAATCTGCAAGGCACAATGATGAACAGCTATGGAAACTTTCCTCACCTGCAGCTTTTCAGAAGAATCCACCTATTTTTAAGTAAGGACTTATTTTGTTCGGGCAATTGCTTTTATCCTAAAAGATATTAAAATACTTCTAAACCTGTAATGATATACACAGTCTCTACTTAGCTTTTACTTTAAGAAGCACGGGAAATAAGTAACTACTATTAACAAACAAGTTAGAAATTAGTCTATTCATTGTCTTCGCTGAAGTCACTTTACAAGTTGCGCTGTGAAATCTTTTGTGGAATGGTCACTGACCAGCCATGCTTGGGATCCACATTTTTGTCTCATCCCACACTTGTCACTCATGCTTACAAATAGTCTTTACTTACGTATAGGATTAGCACACTCTTAATTTCAGAAGAGTGACAGTCAGAACACAAGTAGTTTAAAATATCAGATTGTCCCCCTGAAAGGCATATGCTTTGCATTAACAGAAAGAAAGCTGTGTATAATGGCAAAAGCATTAAAGTGCCAGGGAAAGGTAATGTTTTTTACCCAGACAGTGTTTTGATGGGATGAGCATGGTGGTATTTCTGTAACACTCTAAGAAACATTAACGACAGTATCTGATATTTTCTTTCCTTCAAAACCAACAGCAGAAAACCAAAGCATTTAAAATTAAAACAACAATAAAGAAATAAACAAAGAAAAACAGCCCTTCACAGGACAGCCAGTCTGGGGGTTGTGTTGAGCTGGAAACAGCCTAAAGCTACTGGCAAAGGCTTCCCTTTGGGCTTCAAACAACCTGCAAAAAGATATCTTCCAAAACCGCAAGTCTCAGTTTCTGCCACATAAATTTGTTTCTATTCTGGATTTTGTGGAAGAGATTGACACCTTGTAGTGGTGCATCCAGGCAGAGAGTGAAGCTCTTTATGTAGTAAGTACAACTTGAAGTCACTTAAACCCACTGACCAGACCTATGCCTGATGACACAGCACTACACATTCAGAGATGTGCCCACAAGGGCAATCATGGTAAGGGAAGAGCCCTGAAAAGGGCATGACAGTAAGGGCTGCCCAGGTTAAGGCTGGCATCAGGGGAGGCCTCTTGCCTCTCTTACTAAATGACTCAGGGGTTCATGTCTGCCTGACGGCACCACTGGCAGCTTTGTACTGGCATGCCAGAAGTTCTCCCCCAGAGTATGCCCCAAAAGATGGCCAATCTTTTGCTGGCCCCATCATTTTTCAATACTCTGCCCCACTGTCCTTAATCAAAATCACTTCAAAGACCCAAACCAGATCGATTCACATGCGAACACTACCCAAACTTTCTTCCAAGGGGCCAAATGCTTGTCTTCTGCTCCTTTGAACCCACTGTTGCCCATTTACTTGTATTTACTTTTCATGGCCTATGGCTGAACCATGGAAATCAGAAAACAAACTCCTATTCAGCAAGTCATGTCAAAGGTGACCGCTATGCCAGAGATTCGACTGTGGGACAAACATCCCTCTGATCAGAGGCCTCTTCTGCAGTGCTGCTGTCTCCACAGTTACATACCTGTCTGCAGAAGCCTTTAGTTTATCTTGTCTATGCTGGAAGTCCTAGATGATGCCATCAATCTGAGAGATGAGAGGGATGCTCCTTTGACACTCGCACAATGGCTGCGGTGCAAGAGAAAGAAAATCAGCTCCCCGGTGAACTGCCTCCCTTTGAACCAGGCGGGGAGCGTCAGGGCAGTCACCATCTTCACATCCAGGTCTTGTGAACTGAGCGGCAGAGCAGGAGAGGGCACCTCGAGCCTCTGCAGGGGCACAGGGGTGCTGTGAAAACACAAAACTGGCTCCTACTTTTCCATTGGTGTGAGCCAGGTGGATGGCTTGAGCAGGGGGTGCAGGCTTCCCGCAGGCACAGAGATGATGGAGTCTGCAGTCTCTGCATCTCAAACTATTTCCAGAGGCTGGTTAGGGGCCCACATTCACTGTCAAGAGCAACTGAGTGCAGCAATGGTGTGCAGGGACCTAAGCAGTACTTTGCAGACCTCTGGTCTCTGCCCTCAGGACCAGAAGAAACAGGGGTGGGTATCTCAGCACTGTGCAGATAGTTAAACAGCCAGCTCTGATCCTTCAGAGAAGAAATCTGTAAAGTGCCTAACGGCCAGATCCTGTGTTTTGGTATAATGGCTTCATTTAGACCTCATTTACTAGAGCTCCAAGACAGAAAAATAATCCAAATGCGCTTTATCACAGAGCTCTCTAACCCACTTCCAATGGTTTTAGTTGTGTCTCTTCAGTGATCAAGTGACTTTTGAGACTTGCTGGTAAGAGCAAAATACAGCAGTATAGCTTGTCAGCAAAACAGGATTTCCTG
Source organism: Pezoporus wallicus (assembly GCF_028554395.1). Taxonomy (NCBI): domain Eukaryota; kingdom Metazoa; phylum Chordata; class Aves; order Psittaciformes; family Psittacidae; genus Pezoporus; species Pezoporus wallicus. The sequence continues at coordinate 7,132,290 of NW_026635157.1, forward strand.
GGACTTTCTTACTCTTTTAAGGCCCTTGGAGGAGCTTTAAAAGTATTACAGGGCCATAAAAGGGAACTAGATGATGTTCCAGCTAAAAGCTACTGCTGAGTCAATGCAGGAGAGTTGACGGTGGTGATGTTGTATGGTGTGATGCAACCCCCAAACATATCTGAGCACCTCAGTGTACTTCAAGCCAAGATATTGCATTCATGCCTCTTCACCAGTGCTGATGAAAGCACTCATCTGCTCCATCTTACTAATCCTTCCACCTCGTTGTAGCTTGGCTGCCCTGTGCCCTGGAAAGCTGAAATTCAAGAAACTTCTCCCAGATCAGTCAACTACCTTTCGCTGGTGCAGTAACAATAACAACCAGGACTGTTACAAAAATGGGGAGTCTGGTGACCATATGGTCACTGTATACATCCTCATGGTGTATAGTACAGCATCTAGTACTGCAGACCAGGGAAGTCAATGGGAGACTGTGGAGTAAAAAGCTAACCATGAATCAAAAGGCTACCACTAATCACTTTGTATTGATACAGTTCAAAGAACAAAATGAATAGTAGGAGATATGTATATCTGAAAATACACAAAGCAGGTTTGGAAGCCCAGTTTGTCTGCAAATAGAGCAGTATTTTAGGCTCAGGATAATAATTTCCCCAACTTTGGCTATAATATATAGGTGAGTCTTTGCACCAGGGAATACAAAAAGCCTTTAAGAGCAGTGTCAAAATACATGTAAATATGCATAAAACAAAACACTTCTTTCATAAAGCCAAACATCCCATGACACAGAGATGTTGAAGTGTAGATACACCAAACTTGCATCAAGTTCCCTAATGCTGACAGCTTTTATGCTCTAGAATCCATAGCAGCATCAAAGACCGTGGAAGAAATGGTAGCCAGGATACAGCACCATTCCAGCTCTGCTCTTGTCCTGTATCAATATTGTTTTACATGTGAAAAGAGAACAAATTGGAAAAAAGGAAGAAAGGAAGGGAGAAAGCTAAAATTGTAAAATATGAGTAGAGCTTTCAGAGAGAGTAGATCATTTTGATGCAGTTTTCTTTCCTTTCTGGAACAGGACAGAGTCGGTGTTACAATAGCTATGCAGGCTTCCCTTCATGGGGAGCAGCTAGAGACTGTCCCTGCTTTTAGGAAAGTGCTCCACATTCCCCCTTGTGCAAATACCCAGAGAGCAGACACATGTCTAAGCTGACATGCTTAGCTTTGCACAAAATTTTCTGGCCCCACTTTGATCCCACAACCAGCCTTTGCACTGACAGCCTTAGGACATTAGAGGTTTACAATGAAACTAGAAAGGGAGCAAACATTACTAGGTTTCAGAAAACCTCATCTGCCCACTTAGTGCTACACTGTCTTCTCTAGAAGTCTCCCTAAGGCATAGGGGTCCAGCCTATGCCTAGCGTTCCTGCATATAAAGCACATGTATTTGGAATTACAGCCATGAATTCCATAATTGATGGATTGATGGGATTTTCACACAAAAGTGAGAGTCAAAGTTTCCAGCTGAATTTGCTTTATTAATTAGGACCTAGCCCAGGCAGAGCCTCGCTGCCTGCTCTAATGGCTACAGATAGCTGTATTGCTTCTGCATACTGCCACACAGCCCAGTCAGTTCAGAACCTATGAGTTATACCTGTAACGATAGCTAGTGAAAGGCAAACACGTGTCAGACTGGCAGCTTTTGTTTCCTTTTTTTACCTGCTTGCTGACAGGCAGAGAGGTGAATGGCTTACTTGAGACAAGCAGCCCAGAGATGGGCTTGCAGCAGGCACTTGACCTCTGGCCTGACATGACAGCCAACAAGACTTGATGCAATACAGAACTGCGTGGCTCACTTACATTTGGAGGTTGAAAGGAGGCAGAACTGCTGGTTTCCTCCCCCTCACCACATTTTCCCTGTTTCTGGTGCTTTAAGCCTCTTTGCTGTTCTGCCACCAGGAGAGTAAAGCTGTGGCCAAGATGGAAACAGAGCAGCAACCGGTGCTGGGGCATTCTTTGCTGGCTTATGGGCATAGCCCACTTCCTGATAGCAGCCTGCAGCATGGCAACCAGGTCCCTCTTCCCTAAACCTCCAAATAATTTCCTGAATCTCAGCCTTGCAAAGGAGCATTCAGCCACACATAATAAACTCTCATATTCCCCCTCCCTCCAGGGGTCTCAGGGCGATAGCGCAGAGCTTCAGAACCGTGCGAGGCTGTCTCTCAGTTATCAGGAACACTCAGCCCTTGTACGTGCTTCAGCATTTTAGAGATCGTAGGGTTTCATCACTGTGCTGTGTTTAGCTTAGGGAGTGCAAATAAGTTCCCCGAGACTCATCGTGTGGTTAGTGTGAGCCAATGAGCAGGCTCATGAAGGGTGCCACTTGCCAAAAGAGCAGATGTGTCCGAAGCCTGTACCAGTTAATTTCGTGACCTACTGAAATCACTGAGAGATTTATACTGCTAATTACTGACTTTGTTTCTGGTTTAATCATCCTTTCCTTCACCTTTCTGTAAAGCTGAGAAGGGAAAAAACACTAATAAACATCTCATCTTCACCAGGATATTGTTTCAAATATAAGCACATGAACTTAGAGATGCTTAGGCATTTAGGGAGGAAAACATTTACAAAGAAAATATTTTAGCTAAAGCTTTTAGTTCAGTGGTGAGGCATACCTTTATTTCCTAGCCAGAATCCTTCAAGCAGTGAAAGCAAAATGATTTAAAAATATTTTTTTCTTTTCTGGAAAGGAACAAATGAGCTGCATAGATTTTCTTGTAAATGCCCAGGAAAACAAATGACAGGGATGAAAGGCTGTCAGAATGTTACAAAATACACTAAGACCTTGATTCTGCAAAGTTTGACTCCCCTTTGTAAATACATTTAGCACATAATTTCACTGAAGCTGGTATGGCTATGTACACGCATAAAATCACAATGTTCAGGCTGTCTCAGGGAGAATGTTAACCTAATCCTATTCTCTAAATGGCTCTTTCTGTGATTTGCTCTGGCTTTATGTGCTTCATTCCCCCCACCCCCCATGCATCTCTGTTGCATGGTTCCCATGTTTTCCATCAGTACTGGCACTAGGCACATCATGAACACACACAGGCAAAAAGGCTTGACAAGGAGCCATGGATTAATAGAATTAACAGAAAAACTGTGCCTTCATTTTTTGCATAGCAGGTCCAGCTTTGAAACTCATTCTTCCTCAAGCCTTGAGCAAATTACTCAAACATCCCCTCAGGAGGGGCAGCAGTGCTTTACAGAGCTGCTCAGCACTCTGGTAATGTCACCAAGCTGCCATGACCATCACAGAATGAAGATACCCAAATTCATTTGGAAGAGATCTGGTTGCTAGAAAAAACGTAGTGGGTAAAAGGCTGTATTTTGACCTTCTCACTGCAAACACTGCAGCTCAGGGAGCAAATGAGGAAACCTACGGCAATGCAGCACATCCTTCAGCAGTTGCATTGCTTGGCACGTTGACTATTTTAATGCCTCCAGGCCCCAAGGTGGCACCTCTTTCTATGGATTAGGCTAAGGAAGGCAGGACGGGAACCTCTGGTTTTGGTTTCTTCCTAGTGGGCACCCAGGGCCTTGCCTCCTGTTCCTATCAGTTATCCCACCAATTTTCTGGGCTTACTTGCTCCTGTGGTTTGGAAGAAGGACGAACACTATAAGAAAAGTTGGTCTTAAGCACTGAAAGGCCTCTGTTGTTTATTGCTTTGTATTTAAACCTTCTCCGGATGATGGACTGGACATTAATACAGAAGTGGCACCGAAGTGCTGAAGCAGTCAGTCTCAGCTGCCTCTCAGACCAGGAGCAGTGGAGCTCTTTACAGCTCCCACAGCCTCCTCCTGCGGGGTCCCTGAAGTTATCAGAGGTGCAGAGCACTCAGCCCCTCAAACCAGCGCTGCTGACATCAGTGCGCTGCCCGACCGGTTGTTTCCCCAATCCAGGAAAATTTGTTGTCAGGGACTTAACTCTGTATGAAAGGAATGTTGTTTCATTTCAGAACCAGAGATTTCCGACAAGACAGAGCATGAGCTTTCTGAAAGGCAAGAGCTTTTTGTTTTTTTCTCACAAACATGCTCAGACATAGCTTTCCTTTCAGCTAATTAAGCTGTTTTAAAGCAAACTGGTCAAACAGTGACATCGTGGTGGGGAGCCTTGGAATCAATTGCATGATATAGAAGGCAGGACATTTAAAGGGTGACTTCTGCCATTGTTTCCCCTGGCTGAATCTTTTCTACTTGGTCAATGCTTCCAGAGTGACCCTATACAATTGGGAGAATTCAAAGCCACTGACCTCAAGAGATGCCATTAAGAAGGCAACTGCAGAATAAGATTTCATGGTTGGGAGCCAAATTTACCTTCTCCTTCCATGTCTTGATGCTTACAATATTTTATATGTATGTTTTCTTCCTGTCATTAGCATATCGCTAAACCAGCTAAATAAAAAAAGAAGGCAGATGTTAAGGCAGCATTGGCAATAACTGCGTCTTGGGTGCATGGGAGAGCTGCACCATTTAAGGTGAAAGCTAGAACTGCAAACAAGCCATCTTACAGCATTACTGTGGTTCCTTCAGCTTTGTGACAGTGAGTGATTGGTAGGAGTAAGATTCACTTTGCTAGCACAGAAGATGGACTCTGCCCGGCATATATTTTGTTAAACAGACTATGACATCCATTGTTTTTCCAAGCTGCTGGATATAAAATTGGTGAGTTTCAACATCTGCCAAATGACCATACCGTTTCCCATGTGCAAAGAATAGATAAATCTGAAACGTTACTAACCAGAAGCACTGGCAAAAGTGGGTTCCTCACTGTTTTCTTTCTGAGGACCTCAGGGAGGCCATTCAGCTGGGCAGCCAACACACAAAGAAACCTTGGGAAACCCGCAAATGGGCAAGCCACTGCTGCAGCCCCATGCAAAGCCCTGTGAAACACAGTGGCCATAGCTAGAGTTTCCCATGCCACTGGAGAGATGCTCCATCCAGCTGTTTTCAGCGCACCCGAGGAAGCTAAGGCTGTGCCAAGGTCCACAGCATCTGGCCCCCTTTTCACAAAGCAATCAGAAATGGTTGGTTTGCCCCTGTGTGCTCAGCACACACAAACAAAATGGAGGTGGTGCAGAACCATGCTGCAACATGTGATGAACAATCCCTGCTTGTCCATTTCTGCTCCTCAAGAATCTACCCACAGCCCAGCAAGCCTTCCTGAACATACCCTGCACACCTTGCAGCTATGTGGAGAGCCTGAGGCATCCACTTGGGCAGAAGGTCTCCTGCAGGATCACAAGGATCCAGCAGCTCCCCATGCTACATGAGGAAAGCAGTGCCTCTGCCTGCACTGGGGGGCTTGGGCCAGGGTTGTCCTGGGGCCCCTCATACAGTTACATAGGGCTGTATTGCACTTGCATCCCATGCCATGTGTGCGTATTATTTCAGAGAGTACAAGGGGAATCTCTTTTAAACAGGATCATGGCTGCTAATTATGAGCAGAGGTAGGGCATGTGTCTGCTCAGAGCCCTCTGCATCAGGGCATTGCTCTATTGAGTCAGCCTAGCCTGACCAAACAACAGGGCTACAACTGTGGCAACAGAAAAGTCAGAGGGTGAAGGAAGCTGCCACATCGCAGAGAGCCAATGCCTCCACACACCCCACAGCTAGCAGCAGTCCTGGAAAGACACAGCAGCTGGTTTTAAGCCATTGGGATGGTCAGAGGAGCCCACCCATAGGAGTGCGTCAGCCCTGGGATGCTGCTTTCCCCATGTGTTCACACATGTGTGCTGGCACGTGCGAGCACCCTGCTCCTCTCCCCAGCTCTGAGCCCCACTGGCCCCCTGCTCCCCTTCCTGTGATGTCGCATGTTCAACATGATGACTTGCTCTATAGGAGCCATGTGTTGTCATAATGTAACATCATTAAACAAAGTGTTTAGAGCAGTTTTTGCAGAGCCAGAACATGAACAACAAAACCCGCCAATTACAGTGTCATTTTGTGTAGCTGTTAAGGTTTCAATGTCTCCAACTTTCTCTGGTAGGCCATATTGAGCATGTCACAGTGAACATCTGAGATAACGATTTGCTAGGCAATGTGCAATTCTCGCCTTTTTTTTTTTTAATATCTGAGAAGAAAGAGTTCTTTATAATAATTTGGCTCAAACGTCTACACACATTGCTCCAGCGTCTGTAGCAGCATGTGTTTCTAGGATTGTTCTGGAAGAGAAAATGCAGAAACAGCAGGGAGCAGAAGATAAACAGGCAATTCGTGACTCATTAAAACAAGCATTGGTAGCCAACATTGTGGAGTGTGTGAAGGCCCCAGATCCAACTCGCCTATAAACTTTTTTTACCAGCTGGACTTAGCATCTGTCAGAGTTTGGAAGGAGAGATAATCTGGTACAAATGATTTCAGTGTGTCGCATTTATTAACCTGCCACCTTACATAACACTGCTGATTGGGAACTGGGGGACCGGCTTGAGCAGTGACACAGCTTACTGTCCAAACAGTACAACTTCACTATTAAAGATGCTGTCTTCCCTGCCTCTTTTTAAATTATAATGAAGACAGTGGAACAAAAGAGATAATGAAGCAAACTTAAAAAGCAGAGCAGTTCTGAGAAACGTACATGCAAAACAATATCCTCAGCACATCTTTCTTGCTTGGTTTTTTTGCCTTCCCAGTCCCCACTTCCCTCCACATGCTCAGAAAACTTTTTAGTCTGCTTGCCACAGGAGCTGGGATATACACCTCTGAGTAAAACAAATGCCCTATCTCACTCCACAAGCTACTGCCTTCTGAGTGCAATGTTACTTACTGCCTGAATGGCTCCAGGAGTGGAAAACACTGTGGATGTCATGGCAGGCTCAACACACCCCACAAAAATGATCATGATTTTTTCCAAAGCATTTTAGAGAGCTTCAAATATGTTCTCCCTTTTTAATGCAGTTTCTTTCATTAAGGGCCTGATCTGTCTCTAATTAATATAGATGGAAAAATTCCTTTTGATTCCAAAAGAGAAAAGGCTGGTTCCTGGTGCTCTGCATGAACTGCTGTCTTGGCATGATTCATTAAAAGTAATACATATACATTTATCCTAGTTTGGGATTCAGCTCTTTCCAGCTCACTGAACACTTACTAGGGACTACTTGAGAAATAGAAAACCGCGAAGTGGTGGTTTGCTCCTTTTCCAGATCAGATGCCATGAATTTCAAATTAATAGAGATGTTTACTCGCTAATACAAAATTTACATGTATTAGCTTATGAAATATGAATGTGCCAGTTTCTTGTTTCAAAATACAGTGTTGCCATTTAAAAAAAAAAGCCCGCAGAGACTTGGGGGGAAAAAACCAACACTCAGGCTTAGGAATACCTCACATTTCATTTTGGTTAGCCTATTATTTGTAGTTTTGAAACTTTATTGGTCCCCGATCTAATCTTTTCTGAGTATGAAAACATTAACATATGGTTTAACACAGCACAGGGCTGGAAAGTCCATATCCCAAATGTACATTGTATGCAGGGTGACATTCACACTAAATATCATCCCACAGGGTCTGTACTCCATTTTACCTGGGATTGGAGAGCCATGAAATATCTGGAAAAGTTGTTCATGAGTCTGAACCAAATGGCGTGCAGTGCACTGAGATACTAGCAGCGTGTGCTGCTGCCAAAGGTTGTGGCTCAAATGTCTCTCTAAGTAACATTAAAAATCTGCTGCTTCATGCCTATGAATTTCAATATTTATCGTGTTCAATAAAATGGTCCACTGTCAGAGAGAGATGTGCCACTGTGCACTCTCTGAGCAGATGGGCTGCAATATGGCACATTTACATGGACCAGCTGTGGAGTGCAGAAATGAATGCTGGTCAAAGGCAGGCTGGAGGCGCCACATCTGGAATGCAAACAGACCTGCCTCCGCAGCCACCGGGACCTTCCCTGAGCAGGACAAGCTCTGATTTAGGGCTGCTCACCAGTGTACCTTAAACTGCATCAAGAGTTCTCATTAACACAAGAGACTACAGTGAGGTTTAGGGCCTGGAGCTTCTCTGCTGGGCATCTGTTAGGGCCTGGGGATGGCACTCTGTAGCCTGGCATAGAAGCACCCTGGGGAGACATTCTCTCCTGTATCGTGTTATGGGCTAAATTTGACTTCTTTTTTCCCTTTTAAATTCTCTCCTGCACAATGTTGTACACTGAACGCCTTCTGATGCAAGCAGCAAACAAGCTACTCTTGCCGCCCACCCCTCCCTATGACACCCTGTGCAACCAGGGAGTCTGCTAATACCCTGAAAAGTAATTGACTTTTTTAAAGCAGAAAACAGTGACTACTCCAGCACTGCATAAAAAAAAGAATAAAGCATGCATCCACTTTGCTTCTGCATTAAAAGGAGATTTTCGAACCTTTAGATCACAATTTCTAGAAAATAAGGCCAGTGGCCACTCCTGAATAGAACATTTTACACTGCGCTTGGGCAAAATCTCAGAGTCTCTGAAGTCAACTGCAGAATTCTCACTGTTTTCAAGTAGAGTTAGGATTTTGCTCAATTACAATAAATAGACTTTAAAGTGGGTATAAAAAATAATTTACTCACATATTAAGGCCCCTCTGTGCTTTCAGAGTGGTCTAATGTGCCCTTGGTGTATATAAAAATCACATGCTTAAATCAAAAGGACAGAACAAATGTATATCTTTGATACAGTACAGAAATAATCAAAACCAAATTAATATCTCTGACAACGCAAATAAGACCTTCCAGTTTTTCCAGATCAACATATGTCATCACCACATTTTACTTTCATGAGGGTGTTAAGTGGGTGCAGGGGAGGGGAAGACAGGTATTCTCTGTCATTTCAGCTTTCCCAGAGCTAATACCAGAGATACAGTGCCAGCTGAAGCGTGGTGCTGTGCAGTACCTAGCCTGCTGCATGGCAGCTCCCACATTTACCTGATTTTGGAGGATAAATGAAAGAGTTTCACATGTCCCTGAGGCTGAACACGCAAAGCATGGAAAGAATTGGTGTTTTTCTCCTAGGGAGTTTTCTATCCCTCCTCTCCCCCTCCTCTTATCTCCCAGTCTCTCACCCCTGCCATTCAGAGGTTTTTAGAGCATTTTTAAAGGCTTGGCTGGTTTTAATGAATAGGCACACAAAAGGGGAAATAAACTGCCCGGTTTATGATTGCTTCTGTCATCCCACTGGAAGAAGGCATGGCAAGAACTAACATGAATCTAGGTTTAAAAAGAGCATTGCTATGTATATACCCTATTCTTTTTTAGTCATTCCTGAGTATCTGTGACACTGTGAAGCCCAAATATGCTGTGTAAATTCATCACCAACACATACACATTAAGGACTCTGTAGTGCAGAGATTCAATGTGCATTTTAAATTACAGTGGAAACAGATACATGCACTTTGTGCCCAATTCTGTTTTCAGGGACTTTAATAGCAGAGCTCCCTTTGACTGCTGGGGGGCTGCAGCGTGGAGAAGTTCTTTGTTCTTTGATCAATAATTCAGAGTACATCTGAAATCACACATCCAGCATATTCCGAAGCTGCACAGAACACGGCACATTGCACATCAGCAATAATACCCTGAATATGGTTAGGGGCCGAATAGCTCTGTCCTCATGGGCAGGTCCCGGCGACCCTCCCTCTGCACAGGGACACAGCTCCTCTTTTCTCTGCCAGGGGACAAAGCACAAATTATGCTGCAGGGTTGAGGATGCTATCTGAGAAGCAGGGGACTGGGATGCCAGCTCAGGAGAGGAGAGCCCCTGCTCAGCCACGTAATGAAAGATAAGCTGGGGAACCTGAGAGTGCATGAGGGTTTAATGCACACATACATTGAAACCATCAAGGATGAGTGTGGACAGGAATGGAAATCAGGAAAAAAGTCTCTTCCAGGAACCTCAGCAACAGGGAAATCTGGGACTCAGCCCTGCAGCTAGCTGGCAGTGTAGGCATAGCCCTCGTTTCTCTGCCTGTGAATCAGAAAGAAAGGTCCTACCCCATCACAAGGGAGCTGAGTTCTGGGGCCACAGGGCCATATTCACACTAAAAATACAGAGAGCTAGATGCCCTCTGGACTGACAGCTGCCTGCTAATCAAGGACAGCTTAGATACTTGCTGTCTTTCAGCTTCTGTATTATTGTAGCCTCTCAGGTCTGTTAGGGCTATTCTAATCCAGATTTACACGTCACCTTCCTCCTCCTCTGCCAGGCAAACAGCGGGACCCACCTGAAGGGGAGAAGGAGCGCCCACAGGCTAAGAGGACACGGTTGATCAGCTCCCAGATGACACGAAATAAGTTACAGCACTTGGAGCCATGATCTGTCTCTTGCTGCCTGGGCTCGAAGGTGACAGACAGAGCCGTTACCATCACAAATCACTCCAATGCTGGATGTCCATCAGGCAAGCACTGTTCCAGTGCCGGGCTGTCTGACGCAACATGTGCCTGTCATGGACTGCTGCACATGCAAGTTTTCCCATCTTGTAGGAGATATTTTTACCATATTTTGACCTTCCTGACAAGAAACGAGTCTATTTATGGCTAGCTTCTTTTCATAAATAACCCAACCGCACACACATGTGTATTTGGCTTCTAGTGTTATTTATTATCCTTTTTTTTTAATCTTTTCTTTTCCTCACATTGCAGAAGCAGCTCAGGGAATACCTAAGTTTATTAGAATTGATGTTAGGAGTTTTACAAGGACTCAGACCTCAAGGTCTATTTGACCTCATATATTCTCTACCAATAGCAGCATCTGACTGCTCAGTAACAAACACTGTAATTCTGACTGATTGCATTGTAAACTAAGATTTTTTTGATCTGATCAGATTATGCACAGTGGAAAAAGGCAGGTGTTAAGGGGTTACTGACAGGTCTCAGATGTCCTTGCTCATCCCCAGGACTTGCTGAGTCCCAGCTCTGGGATAAATTTAGAGCAGACTGTGGGCTAATATAACTTAAACTGGCAGGAGTCACTGGTGGGTGACCAGTGGGCTGGATGAGATAAAACCACAGGCTGTATTGAGCCACAGACTATGTCCCCCACCTGACAGTGGCACATGAATATGAAGTACCACTTTTAGATAGCAAATAGTCTTGATTTTACTGAGTAGAATGGTCTCCTAATGCTTTACCCCTGCCCACAGTGCAGAACTAGCACAGCCTGGGGAAAGGAGGTGTGGATTCTGTGCACCAAAGATTGCTGCTGAGAAAAGGTGGTTTGGAGGGATTTCTTTTTCTGCTGTACGGGCGGAAATCTGCTGGCAACTGTGAAATCAGCCTGAATGTCACATTCCTTCATAGCTTGCAAAGGAAAATTAACATGGCTTTTTCCTTATAAATGGAGTACACCTCACCTGGACACCAATGCAAAACAAGCGCAGAACTCTTTTCTTTTGTGCCAAGCCCTTTCCACTGGGAAGCAAAGGAGGTACTGCGGTACATCTCAGCACCTGCTGTGTGTAGGGGAGCATGGAAAAAAAATGTCTGCAGGTATTAAACCAGAATTGATGCATTTGTGACTGGAATCCCAATTTTGATGCAAACATTATGGAGCAAATTGCTGCCTGACAAAGGAAAATTATCACAATATATAGCTTGAACCAAGATCGCAAGGAAGGCCAGTGTGTGCTGGCCAGCAGCAGTCTAGCAGGAAGAAGCAGCAGTAGAGTTTGGTCCATATGTTTGTCCTGCTCTTGCTGCTGAGCAGAATCCTGCCACACTGGTTTCAGAGCTCTGAAGGCCAGAAGGGACCATTACATCACGCCATCACCAGCCCTGGCTGGGGCTGCCTGGGCAACAGATGGCTGAAATGCAAGCAAAGCTCATCAGGATAAAAAAAATTCTGCTTTATAATAATTTGCCAGGGAAAAAAAAAAAAAAAAAAAATAAAGCAACCCAAACCCAGGAAATTCTCAAACTCTGTATAGAGCTTTAACAGCAAGAGAAAAAAACTAAGCCAAACCAAACCCAAAAGCAAATGAACAACCAGCTCTGCAGTATTTTGTTCTGGAAGCATCAGAGCATGATGTTTTTAAAACAAATCAGGCTCCCTTGGGCTCTTAGCAGCTGCCAGACTGTTTCATCCCCCTTTTAACAGTGGGAAGCTTTTCAGCCATAAGATCGTGTAGCGCTGGCAGGGGGATACGTGTGTGTGTGTGTGTGTGCGCGTATTCGAGTGGGTCAGGACTTTCCTGAAGGCTCAGACCATAGTGCTGCAAAGCTGTATGTCCTCAGAGGAGCTGTGGATTGCCACCACTCATGGAGCTGTGTGGCACAACGTGCTCTCTCCAGGCAGCAGAGCTGATGTTTAAGTTAGCAGAGAGGCAGGGAGGAAAATCAGAGGGAAATTGCCTAGGGGGAAATCACCCAGGACAGGGGGCCAAAGCAGTCCCAGGTCCTCTGGCTTACCAGCTCTTTAGGGAAGGAGGCTTCCCAGAGTTGACTGTGGAGCAACGTGGTGGAGGCACCTCAGGACCTCCAGGAGTGTACTTGGCTAGCACGGGCACGGCCAGCCCCAGCCATTACTGCACTCCATCTGCACCGCTCAGCACAGCAGCCAGCCCCATCTGTGCCATGCCCCATACTAGCACAAACACCCTGTGTGCAAATGTTGGCAAGTTGCCTGCCAAGACATGGTGAGCACCCAGGTGTAAATCATGTAAGAAATGTCCCTCTGTAGCCCTCACAAGCACCGTAGCCCACAGAGGCACTGCAGAGGGGCCCATCCAGGACAGCAGACCTGGCGTCAAGTGAGCTTACCCCTTGACCTGCCTTGGCAGCAGTGTGGCCGCAGCCTGCATGGTGCCTAAGATCTTACCATGGTGATGCAGCCTTCAGGGCTCACATCTTAGTGGCTGGTTCTCGCACCTCTCTTTTCTCCGCAGCACTAGGACATGGCTTCCCCTGAAATTAGGCGCAAGAGTATGGCATCAACAATGGTGTGATGCTGTTTTTATTATGCAGTTTATCTGAACAGAGCTGAGAGCACTGCAGGGACAATGACAGAAATTCATTTCTAAAAACATATGACAACGTCAAGAGCACAGGGTATAAAACCTGCCATAGGGTAGTGACCTGTTTGTAGGCCTGGGCATGTGGCACTTCCCACTACCCAACATGTTAAACCTGTCATAAGCAAGGTACAGGACTTCAGAATTTAAAGCCTAGTTAAAGGGTTTCTGAAGGGCAAATGGGCCCCTAGGTTTCTGCAGTGACTCTTTATCTTTTGGCACCTCCACTCTTCATTTCCACATTGGGTCCTCCCTTTCAACTTCCAGGGCAACCCTTTTGCTGTGTCACAGCAAGCCCACTCAGTGCTCCAAGATCTTTCTGCAGATAACACCGCTCAAAGTGAGGCGAGAAGCAAAACAGAGCCCCAGTGCTGCAGTGCTTCACATGCCATCAACAGGGTTCTGGGCATTTATAAATTTGTACCAGTCTCTGGATTTATCTTAGGGCTGGAAACGAATAATATAACACAGTAAATACTCACGGGGGAAAATGCAAACAGACCATAATTCATGTGCTAAATTTTTTCCTAGTATGTATCCTGCTACTACTTACTGGCCAGAAAGACTTTGCATAGCAGTAAAACTGTCTCCCCCTGGTAAAATGAGAATGGGAGTAGAAGGCATAGAGAATATTTGCATTTAACTTCATCTCATGGAGACAGAACATTAAAATGCTATTTGGTAACTTAGTCATAGAGAAGAATAGTAGAGCCATAGGACTTTTTTCTTTTTTTTTTTTAAGATGTAACTCTTTTAAGAGTCCCCTTAAGAGCGCTCAGTAGGGTGTGTCAATATTGCTCCCCATGGAAATCATATGGTTTGCCTATGCAGACAGTGAATTGTTTTGTGGCTGTGAAATATTGTGTGTTGCCCTGTGAGCAGTGGAGCCAGTGGCTCGAGGAACCGTTGTTGAGACTGACAGTTACATTGTGCCACTGAATAGTGAAACGGCAGAATCAAAAACTCAAGTGGACCCAGACAGAATGTCCTGACCTTTAAGTAAAAGGCTGATTGGATATGGTGGGAGCTCCCCTTCATCTTCCACCATAATCCATTACACCTTTCTTGGCAAACTCTCGTAATTCATGTAGCCACGCAGATACATTTCCCATAGAATTTTTTTACATGCTTATCATTAAATCTATCTCTTATAACTTACTTGCCTTTGTATGGTCCAGTTGTGATGCGAAGTGTCAGCTCCCTATGTTCAAGCATTCACTGTGTCCTGCCTAAGGAGTAACTGCGCCTTGCAGTGTGAAAGCCCAGCAATAACAAATTTGTAGGAACCCAGTCAGAAGGAAAGTTTCTGTATCACAGAAATAAATACATGCAAAGATATTACATAATGACCTGCAGTGGAAAAATAACAGACCCCAGCCACATGAAAAATGTGAACTTTATTAAACTAGGTCCATATTTTGTGTTTGTCTGAACTAGACTGTAAAGTATTTGGGGCAGGCACATTTTATGTGTCTGCAATGTGCCATGCACAGTACCTTACAAGTAAGAAAGAAAATAATAATGGCATGATTCGTGCTGGCTACAAACTCTACTTTAGAGACAATCAACTGTGCTCTTTCAATATTCGATTTTTACCAGTTTACTTATATAATTGTTATATTTGTAGATTAAGGAAAGATAGCAGAGTGGAAAGACACTAGTTTTTAATAGGACATTACTAGCTTGTGTAGAAAGATGAGTTTCCTTCTTTAAATACATCACGTTGATCCTGGAAGTCAGAGCTAATACGGTTTGTCTCCTGTGCTCATTTTAGTGATGATAGATTAAAATGTATATTCTATATCTCCCCTGTCCAAATTGATTTTTTCCTTAGAAACACATGAAATTGTGGACACATTTTTTTCCCTTCAGAAAGTGTTTTAAGGGCTGACTGATCCTTTTTTGCTTCTTAAAATAAATTACCTTTATTTTTGAGGCCTTGAGAGTGAAAGCTTTCATGCACCTTGCATGTTTATGATACAGTGTTTGTAGTGAAGATGCACAAATTGTTTTTACATTATGGTACATTTAAAGACATATTCCTCTAAATGAGTCTATATATACAGACTTCTTATTTGCCTAGATGCTATCTCCTCTTTGGATAGATTACCCTGTTATAAACACACATTCCTCTTGCCCAATGATATGCACTTCACCCACTTGCTTTAAAACTGTACAACAGCTCCCAACACATCTGAAAGTGGCACTGGCATTTCTTGCATCCCTCTTCTGCTAGGGGCGAGAATCTTCAAACTCAATTAGCATTTTAAAGAATAGGTTCAGTTTTGTGGTCCATTAAAGTCAGCTAAATTGATGCACTGCATGTCTTTATTTCAAAAATAAAGCTGAACAATTAAAGCCCGTGTCTCTTTGCTCAGCTTTTGATTCCTCACAAAGCTTTCCCACTTGCTGCCTTTGGATGTAATGTTAACAAAGTCAGTTAACATCAAGAGCAGCGCTAACAGGCATGGCACAATTCCTTGTTTTTGCTCAATCAGTCTGTGTTCAAACTATCAGTTTGATTTATTTGTCCACGCTGACCCTTATTCACCACTTAATTATCCTCGTATAATGTTTCAAGAGCCTCCTGACACAAGGAGAAAGACAATTGCCGATGTTCCGTGGAACAACTGTTGACCTGATGGCCAAAATGATGACTGTGGGTCGAAGGTTGGTCTCCTTTTGAAGAACCCACTCCATTCTTGAGGGCAGTGGCCAGAGCCACTTAGCCAGGGTACTGCTGGCAGTGGGCAGCCTGCTGGCCCATGGTACTTCAGCACACCCGGGGTCAGCCTGGACAGCCTGACCAAGGACAGCTAGCTGATAGCCAGCCTCAGCTGAGCAGCTTATCTGCTGAAAGAGCCAAGGTTCTAGCAGGCAGTTGGTGGGCTCACTCTGATTCCCTCTGTCCCAGCTCTGCTCCAGCAACAGTGCCCATTAACTGCATCAGCGCAGCTAACTGGAACTAGTCTCAACACCAAACTGCCAAACCCAAGATCAGAACCACATCCTCTAGGAAAAACAGATGCTATGACAGTCTCTATTATCACCTGTGAGCAAAGGGGCTGGCCCTTATTCTCACCGCAAAGGACACTAGTTTAAGGTTCCCAATGTGTATGCTCAGCCCCATGCCAGAGATGGTGCACAATGACCTCCATTCATCCGGAAAGCGTCCTTTCTGCCTCTCCAGCTTCGAAACACTGAATGACATTCCTATTCGTTTCCCATTCAAAAGCAAATAATCAACTAATAGGTTAATTCTGACAGGACACTGGCATCTCATGGGGACAGAGGGCACGATCCACATTTTCAGGAGAGCTGAAACAGTGCTCGGGAGCTGGGGAAAAAGGGGGATGAATTGGCATGGTGTGAGAGTCTGGGCCTTGCTCAGCAACTTGTGCAGGAATTCCAGTTGTCAGCTGTCAAGGGGTGTGCAGGGAAAAAATCTGGTCCTCTCTTAAAAGCAGGAGTCATCTCCAGTGTAGGAGGCCAGAGCATGTTTAGTTCATTTTTTTTTTTTTTCAACTAACTGAACTTCTCTGAGCATATGGGGTTCATATTTTAGCAAATTTACACCATTTCCAATTACTGTTTTAATTCTACTTCTGAAGGGTGTGCTCAGCTCTAAAGGTCTAGCATCCTCCCCACCACCAGGTAAACCTTGGTTGATCAGCTGCCCATCTTTACAGCCTCAAGGAGGACTGGCAGGCGCTGCAATTGGGAGCAGAATTTGAGATGCTTTAGGTGGGATCAGCACAGTGCATGGCCAGCCTGGAGCAGAGGAGTACACAGCCTACCTCAGGACCTCGCTTACCAATGCCTATAGTCCCCAGACACCACTAAGCACCTGAGTCACAACGAGTGTGAAATCACAGAAAAATAACACGGCAGACTGAATATCAGTGTTGTGCTCGCCAGCTCATGAGAGCCTGGAGCATATCGCAGTTAGTGCTTGGCTTTCTGCTTTCTTCCAAAACTCCTTTTTGAGCACAAATGTTCATTAGTATTATTGTCATGTGAAAAGCTTTTATACTTAGTTTTCAGGCAGCAATATTTATGTTTTCATTTTTAATGAAAACTCAAAAGCTGTCAAAGAAATATTTCGGTAGGACAGAGAAAAATTGTTTTTATTGGTCTTTTCCAGGAGAGAAATAAATATTTTCCCAGCTGTCTTTATTAAATCACAGACATTTAGTCATGAAGGCAGGATGCCATCAGCTCTTTGCGGGTTCTTTTCTTGATGTTCCTGGGAAATAATCCTCTGTAATCCACAGTGCTCATATGTTCAAAACCCTGTATGAGCAGGAACTGCTCCCATACTGACACTGACCATATAGTTGACCCCTCCAGACAACAGAATAAGAAGTGGTCGGTTGCCATATTTCCCATGTCACAGAGGTAGATTGGGGCAGAAGACGAAGTGTCCATAATCACAGAGCTCCATCCGGAACCTTTGAAGACCTGGAGGTTGCTGCTGGACCGACAGGTTATAAGGCCACATGGCAAGTCTCTGTGCCAGGACAGGGGTCCTTCTCCTTGAGGCCCTGTGTGCAACACACAGTGGCTGTTGGCAGCTGGCTCTTCCCCATGGCAGGGACCACCAGCCTTCTTCCATCTGCTTTCCATGGGTCAGCAGGAAAGGCTGGCTGCAGCGGTGCAGTCCTCCTGCCTCCAGTCACTTCAAAAGCAATGGAATACCACACAGCATGGTTGTTCATCTAGGTTTCCCCATTGGGAAGCCTGTATGAGGGGCTGGAAGGGAAAACCAAGCAGTGCGGGGCAGAGGAGCACACATGTGTGAGCTGGGAGTGCAGGCAGGGCTCAGCCAGGGGGTGCAGTGCTCAGCCATGAGCCAGGGGCCACCAGAACACTGTGTCCAGCATACGCTAGTTTCTCAGCTCAGCCATGCCTCTGGGAAGGAGCTCTCTGTCCCTGTGTGCTGCAGCTGTGCTGGTGTAAGGCTCAGCACCAACCCGTTTCCACATGATGGGCCTTGGTCTAAACCCTGCAACTTTCATCATTGCTAGGAAAATCAAATTATGGCTATTTTATGGTACCTAGGAGAGGGCCAAGAGTTTCCCTGAAAGCTCATCTTTCATTTTGAAAAGAGCATCTAATCACTTAGGGGCAGAATAGCAGGACAGGGAAAGTCTCAAACCTTGTCTGAAAGATGGAAAATTTATGGCTGCAAAGGGCAGCGTATATCAAAGAGCTTTTGGCCAAGGCTCACCAATAAAGCAATTCACCTACTGGGTGATGTGAGGACAGAGCAAGATGAAAGTAAAGTTCAATCATTTCTTCCCATCGCAACAAAAAGGTTGATAAAGAATATACTTGATATCAAACAGAGCTTCCTGCTGTCTCTAGTTACCTGGGAGTTTGGAGCCTGCAGTTTGAATAATGTTTCCTCCATAATAGGGTTGACAGCAGAAGTGTGGAGAGACTGATGGGCCTTCATGCAGGCTCAGCTTTTGTAGTTCAGACTCATTCTTTATTCTCAGAGTGGAGCAGATAATAAATGTGTAAATAAATAGTTACCAATCTTCTGGCATGGTAAAATAACTAGTTGCTTTCTTGTGCTGCAAAAGAATTCAATCATACTGATGGTAAAACTGCATCGTTTGCAATGTTTCACGCACTTTCCAAATAGCTCAGGAAAGTCATTTGCATTGTTTGAGACAGAGTGTGGGTAATGCTAAATGTGTTTGTCAATGGGGCTGAAACAAAACAGCCACCACTGTAATTTGGGAAAGTTCAGTGATCGTAAAAAAATTAAAATCAGTGACTTTTTCTCCCTTTTGCTTATAAGAACAAGTTTGCACTAAATTCTGACTTGGTCTGATGTTCTTAGCATGTTTCTTTGTTTAATGTGAGCTCTGAGGAAATGATACACAACTGAATTTATATTATAAGCTATGGTCATAAAAATGTATATATATATATATGTATATATAAATACTGGCATTTCCACTTGAATGCAATGGCTGTTGAGCGCTGGGTTTATCACACCAAGTTCGTTCAACTGGGGGCGATTTTTGTCTCTTAGTTCCAGAGCAAAGCAGTCATGGTAAAATATTCTAAATGTTCCTAGCTGTTTGGTTTTTGGGGGTTGGTTTGATGGGGGTTTTTGTGTTATACAGCATATAAGCCAATGATTTTAATAACAGATATAAACTAAAGTAATACATGAATGCTTTGGATATGTCTTGGCAAAATAAGTATTTCAACAACTATTTTCCTTTAAAATGTGAGCAAAAATTTAGCTGGTCATAATTTTTTAACTTCTTGAAAGCCCAGCCCTATCTTTAAACAGGCTTCCATGCATTTCTCCTGTACACTGACGCAGGTCAGGGTTGTACTAATGAAAAGATGCCATCAGTGAGTACATTACAATCTTCGGAGGGCAGTTAGATGAGATAAGCTGGGAAGTTTTAAGGAGATGCCCAAGAAGATGAGAGTGAATACACCCTGTGAAATTATCCTAAATTAAAGCATAATCTCTGGGGAAGACCTTTAGAGATGACTGGAAGTGCCATTATTCCCCTCAGCTTGGTGCTTCAAAGGCACTTTTTTTTTCTTTTTTCCCTTCTGTGAAGAACTTCTTCTCAGGCAGCTTGAAATGAGATGAGAATTTTTCCTTTTTCAAAAAGAAATTCAAATGTGAACCAATTCATAGGCATAAAGTTACTGCAGAAAAATCTCTTTTTCAGTATTCTTTTTTAGTGGAAGAAAAATGCAAACTCTTAACATTGAAATAATTTCTGTAAGAGTTTGATTTTTTCTTTGTTGCTCAACTGATTTTTTTTTTTTAAATCCACAGTCAAAATGTTTACCTGAAACTATTTTGAAAATTGAGGCATTTACTGTTTCAGTTTTAGTTCTGTAGTGACAACAAAAAAGTGAAACACTGTAAATTTTGACAGAAATTAGAAAAACAAACAAGAAAACCCACCCAAAAAAAAAACAACTGAGGAAAGATAACCAACATTTTCCACTCAGCTTTTCTGATGAATATCTGTCTTAACTCATTTGTAAAATACAGCCCAGGATAATATGGGTACAAACTTGCAAAACTGTGATGCTCTCTTTTATCCTGGTGTTAAAGAAAACACTTCTTGCTCTTTAAAGGATAGTAGCCTATGCAAAGCCAATACCCTGAGAATGCAGTGCAGAATTGCTTGCTACAATTTCAGATGGCAACTCAGCATTAGCAGCATCCTTGACATCAAAAGGCTGAAGACCATGCTTAAAGTTAAATACTGCCTAAATGCAATGCAGCTAAATAGATGCATTGACACTTCATTAATTACTAAATTAATGCCTTTAGCAAATAGCCTGTTTCCACACTCAGTGCCTGTTTCCTCCATAGAACTCTCCAGGCAATATTAGCAGTTAGAGGAGTAAATACAATTACAGAGGGTGCAGATTTGACTGCCTGTGTCAGTACAATTTAGGTGACAATATAAAAATCTTCTGAAGGTGTCAATGAGTTAATACTAACTTTCTGTGTAGTAGTGTCATAAGCTGTTATTACAAGTGGTCTCACAAAGAAGTGAAGAGCTTGTGTTTAAGGTACTGTTTCTATTTAAACACATCTCTGACACAGCGGCCACCAAATCTCTGACTTTCAAAGTGGAGTTCTTTGTCTCAGCAAGTGCATTCAAGTGCAGCAGTCGCTGCGTGGGGAGCTCTACAGGAACAGCTGCAACATAGGACTGTTAGAGGTTCACATCTTTTTGCAAGTGAGAATTTCACTGAGAGGTTTGTGATATCTGTGTTATAAAGAAAATTTAAAACAGAAAAGTGAAAGTGGGTAAAACCAATCTCGTTTATTTTAGTGACTGAATTCTTCCATTCTCTGGAGCAGACAAGAGAGATGAAACTCTCCATGCTGCCATAAACAGTCTTTAACAGATCCAAACGTGTGAAACCTGATGATAGCTTGAGTGACAAAATACAACTTACTGGAAAATTCAGTTATAAGCAAACAGCACTGTGATGATTCTGGGGACAGGCTCACACCCTGTCTGCAGAGGGCAGAGGGACTCCCTGCCTCAGATAACAGATGGTTACACACTCAATTTGCTTCCCTGATTTCAAACACTGTCCAAACCTAGAGGTGGGGCTCTTTGGTTGCAACATACTTCCTATAAGTTTGCTACAAGTTCATATCCAGGAAGCTTGAGAGACGGCAGCCAGATTTTGGACTGTTTGAAATCTGAGACTCAGATCTAGGACTTTTCTCCATCTTGTGGCAGGTCATTTTCCCCACATCAAGACTCCTTCTAATGAACTTTCTTCCAGGCTTTGTTGGTTTCAGAAATAGTTCTATGTCCATAGAGTTTTCACCATAAAAACCACTGTTACACTCCCTCCATCTCAGCAGTTGGGAACCTGAAAGGCACACAGGCACAGTGTCCCTACAATTGAGAAGGGCTATTCTAGGGATTTGTTCCAATTTCCGCTTAATATAGATGTGCTGGCACAACCTTGTGCTGACAGGTGAATGCTGGTGGAAGAGCCTGCAAATAGAGCAGCAGAGCTCTGCTTGCTCTGGGAGGGCCACAACAGTCCCTGAAGCTCCCACAGAGATCTGGGCAGCATCCAGCAGCTTTCTCTTGATCAGTTCTCCACCAGAAAACGCACCAAGCATGAGCCATTTTCTCAGTGTCTGCTTCCTAAATCTGCCAGACAGGTCAGTAAATCACAGAATCGTAGAATCACAGAATTGTAGAATCACAGATTCATAGAATCAACTCCGTTGGCAAAGACCTTTAAGATCATCAAGTCCAACCACTCCCCTAGGACTGCCAAGTCCATCACTAAACCACGTCAATAGCTCATGACCTCTCAAGGCAGCAAGACAGTCCTTCAAGGAAGTAGCCATATAGGTCGGACAGACTCGGTTTGAGATCTAGTGATGGGAAGTACTAGACTGCAATATTATTGTTATTATTAGTAGTATATATTTTTGTGGGGCTTGCCAGCAGAACAGGGCGCCATGGGCATTGCCCACCGGCCTGGGCTGCCACCTGAATTCAGTGCCATGCCGCCCACCTGCTCACCAGCTTGTCTCAAAGCAAGAGCACCATAATGAAACACGAGATTTAGGGCCTTGCTGGTTTGGGGCCATAGCTATTACAAAGTCACATGTTTCTTGATTATTGACAACAGTGGAAGGATGTTTACGCCATTTAATTCTTCAGCAAGGAACAAATGCATTAGAGTCAAAATGAAGACAGCAAATGTTTTTTAAGCCTTTACTAATACTTTTATATATTTTATTTTTATTTTATATTTTATTTATGGAAGTAACAGGATAAAAATTATTATTTGATAACCCTAACTCTATCACATATGATAAAACATATGCTTTATACATACATTTTTACATATTATTATCATGCTTGGTGCAGCATGAATTCTCGTAAAAATCATATTCTTGTAATTGGAGGATATCATGACTATTCCAGAGATCTGAAAGAACTGCCTAATCTAGAATCATAGAATCAACTCAGTTGGAAAAGATCTTGAAGATCATCAAGTCCAACTATTACCCTAGGACTTCCAAGACCACCACTAAACCGTATCACTGAGGGCCTCATCTACACAGTTTTTTAACACTTCCAAGGATGGAGATTCCACTACTTCCCTAGGAAACCTGTTCTAATACCTGATTATGCTCTCTGTGAAGAAATTTTTGCTAATATCCCATCTAAACTTCCCCTGACACAGCTTGAGACCATTACCTCTTGTTCTATCCCTTGTTACTGGAGAGGAGAGACATCAGTATGTCAGCCTTTTCCCCATCCTCAGTCACTAGGTTACCCCTAGTACCCAGTAGAGGATGGAAGCTCTCCTTGGCTCTTCTTTTATTGCTAATATATTTGTGAAAGTACTTTTTATGGCAGTGGCCAGATTTAGTTCCATTTGTGCCTTTGCCTTTCTGACTTTCTACATAACCTAGCAACATCCTTGTACTTTTCACGGGGTGACAGTGAAGACCACAGCTGAAAAATTCTCTTTTTTTTCCTGAGTTCAAGCAATATCTCCCTGTTCAGCCAGGTTGTTCTCTTCCTCACTGGTTTGATTTTTGGCACATGGGACCCCCTGCTCCTGCACCTTAAGATTTCATTCTTGAAGAGTATCCAGCTTTCCTGGACCCTTTTGTCCCTCAGTACTGTTTCCCATGGAATTCTGCCAACCAGCATCCTAAACAGGCCAAAGTCAGCCCTCTGGAAGTCTAAGGTGGAGGTTTTGCTGACCTTCTTCCTCACTTCTCCAAGGACTGAAAATTCAATCATTTTGTGATCGCTTTGCCCAAGACAGCCTCCAACCATCACACAACTCACCAGTCCTTCTCTATTTGCAAACAGCAAATCCAGCCAGGCATCTCCTCTAGCTGGCTCACTAACCAGCTGGGTAAGGAAGTTATCTTCCACATCTCCAAGAACCTCCTGGATTGTTTCCTCTCTGCTGTGTTGTATTTCCAGCAGACATCTGGTAAATTGAAGTCCCCCACAAGAACAAGGGCAAGTGATCATGAAACTTCTCCCAGTTGTTTGAAGAACACTTCATCTGTAGCTTCATCCTGGCTGCTTATCTGCTTGGTTGGCCCTTCCCCTGATCTTCATCCACAAACATTCAGCCTTCTCACTCACAACATTGAGATCAAGGCAGCCAGTGCATGCCCTGACATGCAACACAAACCCACCTCCTCTTTTTCCTTGCCTGTCCCTTCTGAAGAGCCTGTAGCTATCCATTGCAGCACTACAGTCATGCAATCATCCCACCATGCTTTTGCGATGGTGATTATGTCATGATTTCCCTGATGCACAATGGCTTCCAGCACCTCCTGTTTGCTGCCCATGCTGTGGGCATTGGCATAAATGCATTTAAGTTGCCTTGTGGATCTGGACTCCCAACAGTGGCATGCTACCCTATGGCTCATTTCTAGCAAGCCTTGTATTATCCCCTTTCCCCTTTAAACCTAGTTAAAGCCCTCTCTATAAGCCTTGCTTGCTCCTGGGCTAGAATCCTTTTTCCCCTTTTCTTCCATCTGCCACCAGCAGGCTTAGTGCCATATAGACTGCCCCATGGTTAAAAACACCAAAATTCTGACTTTGACACCAGTCATGGAGCCAGGAATTAATTAATGAGATTTTTCTGATGTAACTATTGTCACTGATTGTGGCCAGCAGGAGGGACGAGAACAGTACTTAGGCTGTGAAAGATATCTTTCTGCATACTGCTTTAGAGGAACTAAGCAGTTGAAACATGTGAGCTGCCGTCTGCCTTTCCAAAAATGCACAAAATCAGTTTATTGTCAACACATGTCAATATATTTGCTTGCACCGAGGAAATGGCTTCTGTTGATTGCTTGCAACCAGGCTGACGCATGTATGCCAGATTTGCAAATCAAATGTTACCACTAGTGTGTTTCTGGCAGAAGAAATGAGAGCTGTAACTGCAGTACTGAAAAACGTCTGTCTTTCACAGTCACCTGACAGCATTTGCAGACAGGGGTATGAGATCACAGCTTTTTCCAGAGAAGCAGTGGTGAAATTCAGGCTAGGTTCCACTGGAGCCACTTCAGGAAGCTGAGGGGCAGTGAGAAAGCACTCCCAGCTAACTGAGTCTTTTAGCTATACATTGTCCTGAGATGCTTTTATGTTTAGCTTTCGGGAAGAAGGGAAGAAGTGGTGAGAAAATACTAAATTCAACAGAAATTCCAAGCTATTTACAAGTACTATCTGCTGGTTTAAGTAAATTGCATGTTATTACAAATGTAGGCAGCACGTAATTCTACCAGGTCAAGTATCATGGACTTACAGACTGGAGCCATGCTGGTTGGAAGAGATGCCTGGAGGTTGTCCCTGAAAGCAGGACCATCACCATCACTGGATCAGGTCAGCCACGGCAGCTGTGCACTCATCAAACTAGATGTAAGCCCAGATACAGCTCATCCATAAATGTCCAACCCACTTGTGTCTTTATGAATGTTTCCATTTGCCTTGCTTTCTTGATGTGCGATCCACCAGTAAACAATTTGGAAGAGGAGCAATGTCAGTGGCAGGCAGGGGCGATTTTGAAGCTTAACTACTTGGAAGCAGAGGGATCCAGCATCAAATCAAGGAAGCACAAGTTCTCTCTGCTAATTGGCTTTGCCTATTAGCATATCCCAGAAGAATACAAAATTTCTCACCTTTAGCTTGAAGTTCAACAGAACCTCCAACAGGTGTTCCACTACAGCCACTTGATTCAGATTTTCCTGTGAGTAAAGTTGTATATTTCCTTTGTCATTATCATGCCCATCTCAAGCTTCTATTTATTTTGCCTTAAAACATGGCGCAGCACAACACAGTTTAATTGCATACGTATCCATGCAAGTTGTATGCGAGCACCAGGAGCAGGGTGTGCAAAGCAAAGTGGAACAAATACAAATAATTTTGTGTACCTTATATGAAACTCTGCACAAATATTTTTTTGTTTACCTCTAAAGCATTATACATGAAGTCCAAACACATTCAGCTTTTAAGGATTCCAAATTGTTTCAATCCTTTTGAATTTGATGGGACTTTTTCCTGGGAGGATGGTCCATATTCAGGACTGGAGCTTATTACAGCAACAGAGTCTGGAAAACAGCATGTGGAATCAGTCAGTACCAGTGTCTAGAAGAAGAATAGGTTCAGCCTTGAATTTTCGTGTTGGATATTGTCTGAAAAGTTGCCCATCATGTTACTGCTTGGAAGCTCTGGCAGTCAGGGATGACATGCTCCGGCTTCCCTATTAGCCCCCCTGCGCCGCCGGCACAAAGGGAACTGCAGGCTCCCAGCCAAGCACATACATTTGCAAACTGCCGCCAGTCAGTTCCCAAGGCCAGGGGCTGGATTCCATTGACAAAGAGATGTGAACCGCAGGCATAGCCTGCTCTGCTCTCCCTGCCGAGTGAGTGGCGCTTCTCATGGAGATCTATAGGGTCTGTTCTCTCCCCCTCGCTGCCCGCAAAGAACTGGCCAGGACCTGCTTCTGATTTTTTGGGGTTTTAACCAGTCCCTTCCACCCAACATGGGAGCCACAAGAGCATTGTACCCTATTCACTAGCATCCCCCTCCACCACATTTATCTGCCAATACACACAAAGTTGCATTCTTTAATCCACAGTATGGGAGATCTGACCCTGATATTCCCTGCTGGAGACTTCGTCTGATGCTGTGGGTACATGGGAAGAACAGCAGCACAAATGATCCTTGGAAAAGATCACAGAGCCATGTGAAAGGCAGCCACCTGAGTAAAGACTTGGTTTACTTTTGCTCCCTTGGCTTTTCCTTTGCTGCTTTCCTCTAGTAACAACCCATAGGGTTGAAGGTATACGGAGAAGAAATCCTCTATGAACTGTAGCTTCCATTTGCAGATGCCCAGTGTCCAGGCTCACGCTCCTGACACACTGCTATCCCAAGCCATGACAAATCCAAACAGAAGTGTATTGTTTGGGTTTTTTTTTTGGTCAGTGTTATTAGCCCTAAAACTGCCCTGAGCTGATGATTCAGACCAAGTTTTGGCATGCAAGGAAATGAATTACCTGAGCCTCAGCATAGCCTGCATGGTGATAAAATCCCTGCCATAGCCAGGGAAATTGCTCAGTCAGCCAGTAACCTTCTGTGGAGAGAAGCTGATGGATCTCCAGCACATGGCACAAGCCCTGTGAAGGGCAGACACAATCCCACCATGCCCTGACTAGCTGGCGAACGCAAATGTGGAAAATGACCTGGAAAATGTTGCTACTGGGCCACATGAGAGCAAGATCCAGGGAAAAAAACTCATCTCCAAATAGCCTGTGAGATGGCACATGCAATTCCTGTCCATGCTCTCTCCTTAGAGAGCACTAGGGCACAGGGGAAGGGTGATGCCCTGTGTTTAGAGAGAGACCAGGACACAGGAAACCCTTTATTCTAGCACTTTGCTGGCAGCACATGCTTTCCCCATCTCCTTCACCCTTTCTCTCCGCCTCTTCATTTTTACCCCTCTCTGTGCCTGGGCCTTACTTCTCTCTGAGGTGCTCTAAAGGCGCGATGGGGACACTCAGTTCAGCATCAGCACTAACGCCAGGATAGTTTTTTCCTAGCAGCTTGACTGTTAGCTGGGATATGAGTGCTAGGACCTGCCATACATGCTCAGTCTTCCCACATGGAACATGCCACTGAAGTCAAGGAGCCACAGCACTGTACTTAACATTGGCTGCAGACAAAAAGGGTCTTCTTATTTGGAGGCTGAAAATACTAACTCTTCTCAGAGGTTGTGTAATGCATAACAGAATTACATCCTTACCTTATGACCTTGGTGTCACAGGGGTTTATGTGTTTTTTCAACGAATAATTTTAACCACAATTAGCTGGAACCGCAGGGAAAACTATCCCAGACCACAGCTATTCCTGAACCAAGAACTCTTCTAGACTGCCATTCTTGCCATGAATGCCTCCACAACACTTGCAGCACTCTTGCCTTTCCCTATCTGGTTATGAAATAGTGGGCAACACTCCTTCTTCCCTGGTCATCAGTCAGGCCACTCCAGCATACACAGCCCACTCCCGATGTACACAGATGATGCTCAGTCCATTTCAGCAGAAATGCATTTGAGTTTTTTCTTTTACCTGCTGCAGAAATGGAGTGTGACAGTCAAAGCTTTTGAAACTCCCAAGAACAAGGGCTGAAGATCACTGGCTTGGGGTCATTACATCATGAAGCAATGCTAGGAATTAAACCCCATGAGCTAAAAATTTGGCAGCTCATTATTGAACGTTTACCTAAGAGAATATATACATAAAATACACATGAAACACACTGATTTTTTTCTAGCAGAATTTTATTCTTCCCATTATACATCAAACTGAGGATGTGAGCAAACTTCAAAAAGCACACAGAAGGATCACTGCATTGCTGTGACCCCTTCGCACGTACCAAACAGGTTTTTGCAGAACAGAGTTACAGACCTCTCATCATTACCACTCAGTTTACTCTCACATCCACCTCTTTAGGCTGGGGCAAGAGCAGTGGCAGAAATAGAGTGGTTTTCCCTTCATTTCGAAACCTCACTCCCAGCCACTCAGTAGTCAGATTGTGGGCACACAACAAACATGGTTTTGCCCCCCTCCTCCTTTTTCTCTTTGTCTAACACTTCTTCACTGTAAATTAGAGCGTGCAACATTTTGGCTACAGTAAATTTAAGTGGTTCAAAAGCATTTTTGCTATTTGTCTAGCTGTTAGCTAAGGTCTCCACAATCTTTTGTCCTAGTTTAAAGCCAAAGCTTAACTCAAAGCAGCGAGAAAGACTCTAACTTTCAGCCTGACCTACATCAAGC
This sequence comes from Pezoporus wallicus, assembly GCF_028554395.1. Taxonomy (NCBI): domain Eukaryota; kingdom Metazoa; phylum Chordata; class Aves; order Psittaciformes; family Psittacidae; genus Pezoporus; species Pezoporus wallicus. Next base: position 7,160,680 of record NW_026635157.1, read on the forward strand.
CAGAAAAAGCAGCAAAAGTCTCTGTTGCATTGGGCATTGCATTCAGAGCCCAGAAGAATTAATACTGTTGTCATAACTGGGAAAGAAATCCCACAAGGCTGGATATGTGCACACACATGCGAATGCAACACATACGCAAACCCAGATTTTTATGAATGGTGCCATCAGCAGGGAGATTGTTTATAGTTGCCAGCAATTTATAACTTTAAATGTAATGCTGGAATGTAAATATCTTTCACCATCCTCCCCCCTCAGTGATCTGTTCATGAATAAGGCTGAAAGGAGCAGGAGACACAACTGGGAAGAATTTGGAAGCAGGGAATGACTCAGCCTGCCCCTGCTTTCTCTCGGCCTCTGGAGATGTTATCCACTGCCTATGGAATCTGCTCCCAATCCAGTGTGAGGATCACCCAGTACACAGCTGTGTGGGATATGACACTTCACAACTCCTCAGGCAATGAAATGGGAGTAGTGCTCAGCCTACTTTCTGCAGTAAAAATATACAAAACAACAGTAAGCAAATAACAATCTCATGCTAAAGCTGGCAAAAGTGAGCCTTGGTGTGAAGAGCTTTGGTTTTGCCATAGAGCAATATAAATAATATTTTTGTCCTTTAGAGTATTTTTATGTAGAGATAAAAAGTCCAGCGGCTTTAGCAGTTCAAACAGCTTGAGCTACCTGTCATGGTTTCAGCCCAGCCAGTAACTCAGAACCATGCAGCCACTCTCTCACTCCCCCCTTCCCTTCTTTCCCCTCCACTCCCGGAGGGACAGGGAGGAGAATCGAACGAATGTGACTCCCACGGGTTGAGATAAGAACAGTCCAGTAACTAAGGTATAACACAAAATCACTACTGCTGCCACCAATAATAATAATGATAAGGGAAACAACAAGGGAAGAGAATACAACCGCTCACCACCTGCCGACCAATACCCAACCCGACCTGAGCAGTGATCTAACCCTTCTGGGTAACTGCCCCCAGTTTATATACTGGGCATGACGTGCTGTGGTATGGAATACCCCTTTGGTTAGTTTGGGTCAGGTGTCCTGTCTCTGCTTCCTCCCGCCTTCCCCTCCTCCCTAGCAGAGCATGAGACTCAGAAAGTCCTTGGCCAGAGTAAACATTACTTAGCAACAACTAAAACCATCGGTGTTATCAATCAGTGTTGTTCCCAGGCTGAAAGTCAAAACCACAGCACTGCACCAGCTACTAAGAAGGAGAAAAATGACTGCTACTGCTGAACCCAGGACACTACCAAAGATAAACAATCTATATTGTTGCTTCAATTACTTAAGATAGATGAGTAGAAAATTAATTTTGCTGGGCTTATTAAAGTGAAAATCTATGCAGGAGTCATCTTTTTCAGATAAGGTTATCAAGATTATTATCATTATAATTTTAAAAACCTGGAAAGCAAGTAAAGCAGACACTAAAAAAAAAACCAACATCCAGATGGTTAGTTTTACTCTGAAAACTATAAATACTTTTCTACCAGTTAAAAATTTCAACATGTCAGTTAGAGGCAATTTTGAATTTTTTCATTTTTTCTCTTTTTTTTTTTTTTTCCCCATATTTTCCCACAAAAGCAGCTAAATACATGAGGAAATACTTTTAAAGTTAAGGCAATCAAAGCAAAATACATCTTCTGGGAGAAAATCTCCCTGATGTTGCTTTGTCTGAATTGTGACTATTCCCATCACGGCCAGGGCTGCTGTCTGTGCCATCAGAGGTTACAGTGATTGCTTTAGTCCTTGGTTGAGAGACCAATCTCCAAATTTACACTTAGAGCTTAATCCAGTCCTATTGGCGTGAATGGGATTTTTGTCCCTGTCTCCTTTGGATGCAGGATGACACCCTTAAACTGAGTCTTTACCTTACAAAGTCTTAGGAAGAGGTATCTGTCTTTTTATTGCAAGACAATCTGCTTTCTGAAGGGCTTTAGGCAAAATGCAGCCCAGCTGCTAGATGGTATAAAACTGCATTTTTGGTCCAATGGGAGTATATTAGTAAAAACTCTGAGCAGCTAAAGCACAAGGACACATTTCCTAGCAAAATGGGGATTTGCCCTGTGCCTTGATGGGCTCAGACAGCTTTCATTCCACCAGTCTAAATACCAGTCTGTCTCTTCTCAGAGGCTCAACATGGAGAAGTACCACAAAATTTCACATGCCTATCCACAACATTTTGCAAACCAGCATGGAAGGGAGCAGTGTAATTCCTGCTTCATTTGTTGTTCACCACACACCAAGAGCCAGAGCAGATGTCCTAGCAATGCTACGGCAGTTCTGGCCTACTCAGAACACATTTATCCTCTGCCAAAATTAAGATACGGCTGCTCCACCAAGTCCCACAGAGGTGCTTTGGGTGGGGGGTGCCTGTCAAGGGGCCACATTGGATGGCCACCAGTCCCTGTGTCTTCTCCAGGGTCAGGTCTGCTCTTCCCGTGACAATGCCAAGCGGGCCAAAAGCAGGCAGGGAGGACCAGCTTGGAGGAGGTGGCATAAATACCCATAGACCTGCCCTTTCCTGGGCTGGATTTCAATCTTCTCTATTCTCATATGGCTATGAAAAGCCACATCAGTGTCCTGAACCCTTTTGGGACACTTTCCAATTCTTTCTTAATGAATCCTCCTTCTTCCAGGGAGGGGTCACCTGAGGTGCTCTTCTTACAAAGAGGATGGATCAGCCTGGTTGCCCTGAGGAATGTCGTGCCCAGGAGTTACAGATTTATCTTTAAAAGCTCCTGGAAGTTTCTTTTAGGGAGTGTAACATAAGGAGCTGGTTGCCTTTATTTAATTATTAACACCTCAAATGTCCCCTAAAATCTAGTAGCAATTTTCAGCTCAAATTAATGTCAGTGGTTTAACACAGGAAGTACCACAGAAACATGAGCTAAATACGATTTCCTGGAATTTGGAGCCAGCTCTTAGACTCCAGGCTTCACACTGAAACTCCTCATGGCACAACAGGTATTGGCAGCATATGGTAAAAATTTCCTGACCTATCTCTTTGCCTTCCAGGTCAGAGAGTGCTTCTGATGATGCTAGAGAAGTCTTTATGTATTTACAGTACTCACCAATTCATTAATTCCTTAAAGTTTTGTTTTATTGAACAAGGTACTTTGTATCTAGCAAATAGAAAAATTAGTGCAATGATTACCTTGAAAAATGCTGTAATACAGTTCATTTGGATAATTTTAAGCTGTCACCACTTGCTAAGAAGAGCTGAATGACCACATTTATAGTATAAACAATCCTAAATTATAGTTAATGTAGTTTTTCTGCAACAGCACTTCTAAGAAAAGCAACTGCACATTTATGGAAGCTTATTGAAGAGTTTATCTTCACTTTAAAAATGCTCAAATTGAAAATGCCCACATTTGCTTGGACCTTTATTTCTTGGGAGTATTTCAGATTCCTCAGCTGCTCAGGCTCAGTTCAGGCTGTTTATGAAATCTGCAAAAGTCTAAAGCAAGTGACAAATACTGTGTAACATATCCATATATTGTAGTGTATCAGAAGGGGGTTTGCTGTAGAAATAGACAGCATGTAAACTGGGGCTGGATTGAGCAGACAGAATAAAAGTAAATAAACCAAATGAAATGTGTCATTTGCCACAGTGGAAACTAAGTGTGCATTTGTTCATTTTTAATTATACAAACAGTGGAAATTATGCCATTCAGCAGAGACAAATTAGGCTTCGAATGGAAAACATAATTCAGGTCAAGTAATGAGCTGAAGGAAAAAGAGATATATAATTATATATTGCCGTTTACATTCTTAAAGCTTAGGTCTACAGGAGCTGGATTGAGAACCTACCGAGGCAGGAGCAAAACACAGCATTTTTCCTAAATAGATACAAGGGAAAAAGGCTTTCAAATTCCTCCAGAAGCTGTGGAAGACTCCATTTTGATCTCTGTCTGCACAGCACCACAGGCTGATTTACACTTGGAGCACTGCAAAATACCAGTGTCCTATTCTGTGGTAAGTAAGCACATTTACAGAAATATTCAAGATAGAATCCTCTGGGTTTTTTTTAGCATATTTTGGTGACAATATCAGTGTTATGACAATCATTAAAACTTCAGTGTTGAAAACAATTTCAAATAAATGAATCATTCCTAAACACAAAGTAACATTCATCTGAAAAGTAAATTTATGTGAGGATGCAATTACGTGATGGTTATTGTCAAAATGTATTTTGTTTTTTTGTGACTTAAATTATTTTTTATTATTTTATACTTGTCAGTATATACACTCTATCAGTCTCACTCAGAAATACAGTATATTGTCTACTCAGAATGACAAAGGCTGATGTGCATTTTTTAAGTTAGTTTCAAAATATTCTTTGCTATTAATAAGCTACAGACAGTAGCTTCCTTCCTATTCAGCATTTTACACCACATTCACCCTTCCAACAGATGCTATTAACTACCAATCACCACAGCTTCTCTCTGGAATTGCACAGAGAATTGCAGCCTGTGACCACAGCCTGCTCAACACCAGCTCTATATTCTGTTTCAATCCTTTGCTAAAAAACTCGGTACACATCTGTCTGGTGGCTGAGGATATCATTCAGAAGCAAATACATCACCCTTGAAACTAGAATGCTCAAGAAAGAGAGACGCAGTGACTGGGACAGCAGTGGTACCGTAAACATCTTGTTCAGTACTTCGGCATGGTCTAAATATCCGGGTTTTAAATGGTAATGTGGAGAAAGGCCAGAGGATAGCAGAATGTTTCATGACAGGCACAACTATGCTGTTTCCACCCAGGGAGAATCATCCCATCTCTGAAATACACACAAAATGTCTTTACAAAACTGAAATGCATTTGTGCCCATTCAAGTCATTATTAGTCACTGAAACTGTAAGGTAATAATTTAATAGACTTTCAATACTGTTGCTTCTGGCTAGAGTGCTCTTTTACCTCTCTGCCAACTGCATCATTGTAAATTACTTATTTTAATATTGGCTTGTTATGTGGCATGTCCTCCTGTCAAATACCATGCTAAAAATACTTTGATCAGTTGAGGCTGGTGTATAAAATGCTTTGTGTTTTAATCTGTCTTAACTGTTGCAGCATCTGTGAGCTATTCTGTATGACAGCAGTGGGAAAAAAAAAAAAAACAAACAACAAACAAATGGAAGTTTAAAAATAAAATTCTTCACATAAAATCTACCACTCACCATTTATAGATCACAACCTGAGGTAAATACCCTTCTCAGTAGTTGTCCATCTATGCCTAATTTTGCAATCTTTATTTAACACTGAGAGAGCTGCTTTTTTCCCCAACAGCACTTCCTTTTCTCCCAGAGCTTCCACCCCCGTGGAAGCACAGCTCTGCAGATACACGGGAGTGTACGAGCAACCCTATCCCTTCAATGGGATTGGGTATGAGCATGTACCCAAGGACATGAGCAGGTATGAAATAATTTTCTTGGGTTTCTAACAAGTTAGTTAACACTTTGCTTTTACCACTTTGCAAATCATAAACCTATTCCTCAAATACCTGTCAAAACACACTATATTGATTTCCGATTTCATGGCCCTATTTAAGCACATCACCCAACGTAAATGCGAAAAGAAGGGTCAGTTACTGATTAGCAACTCGAACAAGACAGCCCTGGTCTGTCAGTCACATTGCTCACGAAATCTCCCTTGCCTGATTCAGCGGATGAAACCCGGGGATGGGGGGAAGGGGACCTCCGCCTTCCTGCGCCCCCGCCGCTGTGTTACAGTGACTCCAAGCGGATTTGTAGAGCTATTGCCGTGCTCGAGAAAGGAATACTGCGGGTTAAGTTTGATTAGACTGAATGAAACTTCACCGTTTCCTGCCTCCTTAGGCTCGGGCACAACTTTATTCGGGGAGAAATGACACCGGCTTTGTTGACCTTACTTACCTGAAGAAGGATTTTGACATACATAGAATCATAGACTCATAGAATGGTTAGGGTTGGAAAGGACCTTTACATCACCTACCTCCAACCCCCCTGCCGTGGGCAGGGACACCTCACACTAAACCATCTAACCCAAGGCTTCATCCAATCTGGTCTTGAACACTGCCAGGGACGGAGCATTCACAACTTTCCTTGGCAACCCATTCCAGTGCCTCACCACCCTCACAGGAAAGAATTTCCTCCTTATATCCAATCTAAACTTCCCCTGTTTAAGTTTTAACCCATTACCCCTTCCCCTATCACTACAGTCCCTAATGAAGAGTACCTCCCCAGCATCCCTACAGGCCCCTTCAGATACTGGAAGGCTGCTATGAGGTCTCCATGAAGCCTTCTTTTCTCCAGGCTGAACAGCCCCAACTTTCTCAGCCTGTCTTCATACAGGAGGTGCTCCAGCCCCCTGATCATCCTCGTGGCCCTTCTCTGGACTTGTTCTAACAGTTCCATGTCCTTTTTAAGCTGCGGACACCAGAACTGTACACAATACCCTAGGTGAGGCCTCACAAGAGTAGAGTAGAGGGGCAGTATCACCTCCTTTGACCTGCTGGTCACGCTCTGTCTGATGCAGCCCAGGATACGGTTGGCTTTCTGGGCTGCGAGCACACACTGAAGCCGGCTCATGCTCGTTTTCTCATCGACCAGCACCCCCAAGTCCTTCTCCACAGGGCTGCTCTCAATCTCTTCTCTGCCCAACCTGTAGCTGTGCCTGGGATTGCTCCAACCCACGTGTAGGACTTTGCACTTGGCATGGTTAAACTTCATCAGGTTGGCATCAGCCCACCTCACAAGCATGTCAAGGTCCCTCTGGATGGCATTCCTTCCCTCCAGCGTATCAACCGAACCACACAGCTTCGTGTCATCGGCAAACTTGCTGAGGGCACACTCAATCCCACTGTCCATGTCAGCAACAAAGATGTTGAACAAGACCGGTCCCAACACCGATCCCTGACGGACACCACTCGTTACTGGTCTCCAGCTGGACATTGAGCCTCTGACCACAACTCTTTGTGTGCGGCCATCCAGCCAGTTCTTTATCCACCGAGTGGTCCATCCATCAAATTGATGTCTCTCCAATTCAGAGACAAGGATGTCGTGTGAGACAGTATCGAACGCTTTGCACAAGTCCAGGTAGATGACATCAACTGCTCTACCCCTGTCCATCAGTTCTGTAGCCCCATCATAGAAGGCCACCAAATTTGTCAGGCAGGATTCCCCTTAGTGAAGCCATGCTGGCTGTCACCAAGCACCTTGTTGTTTTTCATGTGCCTTAGCATGCCTTCCAGGAGAATCTGCTCCAAGATTTTGCCAGGCACAGAGGTGAGACTGACTGGTCTGTAATTCCCCGGGTCATCCATTTTCCCCTTCTTGAAAATGGGGGTTATATTTCCCTTTTTCCAGTCATCGGGAACTTCACCTGACTGCCATGGTTTTTCAAATATGATGGACAGCAGCTTAGCAACTTCACTCGCCAGCTCCTTCAGGACCCGCAGATGGATTTCATCAGGTTCCATGGACTTGTGCACGTTCAGATTTTTAAGATGGTCTCGATCCAGTTCCTCTCCTGCAGTGGGCCCAAGGTCTTCATTCTCGCAGTCCCTGCGCCTACCTTCCAAGACTTGGATGGTGCAGTCAGAGTCTTTGCCAGTGAAGACCGAGGCAAAGAAGTCATTCAGAACCTCAGCCTACTCCAAATCCTGTGTAGCTAGTTTTCCCGAGAACTGCATGCCTGTGTCAGGTTCATTAGGTACAGATTACATAGAGAGATAGACACAGATACCGACATAAAAGCTCTGAAATGTAGTTTCCTGAACTTCCAAGCAAACCTTTCACTGCTCCTGGGTGTCTCTCTGCTGTTCACACCGGGACTGGCCATTGGAGGACGCAGGCACAGGTATGCCCAGCTACGGGATGAGTCAAATCCCTCAAATACTCCAGATAGTTTCATCAATGAAGTGCAAATTGTGTAAGGATTTTTCCCCTCTATCATCTAGATACCTTTTCCCTCCTGAGATTTTCCAAAAGGAACAGCCCATGTACCATCCCTGGATAATTTTTACTCCAGGATCTTACATGAATGAGATCTTCATAGAAAATGCCCACATTTTAAAGCAGAAAGGAATAGCTCTCACAGCCACCAGGTAAATTCAGGCACTTCTCCCTAAACCTCACTGAATAAGTTTGTTATCATAAATAAGCAAAACCTACAGAGCTTCAAAAGATCTGCTGTGCTTAAGATGGCTTCTTCTGGAGCTGCCAATAAGGTATTTATAGACAGGCTGAATTTTTTGAAGTACTTATGCAGCAGGAAGTTCATGCAGCATGCTGGGATTTGCATATCCTCCCAGCCCCAGCAGAAGGGCATTACTTGCCTAGCAAGCACTGCCTTTGTCAACATTTGTTATTGAAATTGCACAAGTTTGTATTAGGCAGCTGTCTGCCACCCTTTCATAGCCCAGGCACCCACCTCTAGATCATAGAATGGTTTGGGTTGGAAGGGACCTTAGAGATTATCTAGCTCCAGTCCTTCTGTTGGCTGCTCCAAGCCCTGTCCAACCTGGCCTTCAGCACTTCCAGGGAAGGGGCAGTCACAACTTCTCTGGGCAAGCTGTTCCAGTAAGGGGAACACATGTAGGAGAGGGACATCCCTCTGGGGCTGCCAGCAGTGAGGAGCTGCTGCCCAGCCTAGGGACCTAGGGACCCACTGGAGGCACAGGCAGGGCTTTCCTGGGGGTCCCTGCCCATCTGCTGCCTGCCAAAAGTCATTCTGAGATGCTCAGGCCATGGGTTAAGCCAAACTAAGCGGTGCATCCGGTTTCTCTGTCTTTTGCCTTTCCATGAAACAGGTGTGAAAAATTTCAAGTGCCTGGAAAATTCTGATATAGCTGTCTGCATGCCTTCTGAGTTGGTGTGAAACACATCCTGTACAAGCACCCTGTCAGGCCCACAACAACAGCTATGCTGAGCAATCCAGGCTCTTTTGGTTTTTTTTTCTTATAAACATGTTTCAGGAAGAATTTCAGGCACAGGCAACATCCACCTCTAGATTTCCCAAGGTAAGAGCCAGAACATGTCTCCAATAAATCGTTGGCACCTACTAAAAAGACTAAATCATTCCACGGAGCCCACCTTGAGTCATTTAAAAAACAACTCACAGAGCTACTACTGCTCCATAGCAAAGAGCCATTATTAGGCGAATCCTCAGGGGCAGACTCAGTTGCGGTTGGTCAGTCATTTAAATATTGCTATTCGGCTGCCTCCATGCTGTCCAGGACATGAAGCAAATGAAGCCTGGCTGTTACCCAGATGATCCACGATGTTGTGACCAGATGGAACTTTGCTTACAACATGTGTAGGTGCCTGCTGGACAATAAACAGGCTTTTGCTGTCTTTTGATCTGATGAACTCAAGGGGGTTACTGGCAGGTTAAAAAAATCACAGCCCCAAAAGATTTATTATTGTTTTTAAATTTATGCCAGATGAGCAGAACAACAACAACAAAAAAAATGTTAAATGAGCATTCATTTTTTTGGTAGTAGCTCTAATTTCTGGGTTTGCCACTTAATGTGGGATCAGCAAAGAAAAATGGGTGTATCTCTGCCCATATGCTTGTTTGGTTTTTTTCTCTTGAAATTGTTGTGATAGCTACAAAGACAGTTTAAAGATAAAACAAAAATTATTTATATCCTCATTTCCATTCGGGGAGTGGGGTGTGGATGTATGTGCATGCAATGAGTAAGCCCCCATATATACTTCTGCATGACTGGCCATGCTCCCTTGAAATAACTTGCAAATGAATGGGACGATTTCAATTAAATACCACCTGAATTCTTACAAATATGAAAATAAAAAGCCAGGGATAAAAGAAAGAGAGATTCTGCCTCCTGCTGGAAGGGAAGCTGCAGCGCAGGCTTCACCCTTCCCAGCCCTCAGAAACTGGAGAAAAGGGAAACATGCTCACATGCACACACACAAACACATTCTGGCTGTTCCTGTGGCACGAGAAGCCTTATTAGACATGAAAGAAGATGCAGACCTGTGCTACAGTGGTCCTACTGCGCTGTTTCTCAGAGCATGGAAATGTGAAACCTGGGTGCGGAAATCTCAGTTCTCTGCATCCTCAGTTTTGTATTTGTTGATGAAATCTCTGGCTGTTCTCAACAACAGAAGAACCAGAACAAAACAGGCTTTAAACTAAATTTCCCCATTCACAACAAAGTATGCAAAAACTGGTCTCAACACCCATGCTTTAAATTAAATTTTAAAGGAAAGTTGCTTGTTTAACGGTCACCCTAATGTAATCCACAGTTCTAGAAGCTGAACACTGATGGGCTCTATGAGCACCCCCAGTCTGCTCCTGGAGAAATTAGGCTTCCTTAGCCGAAAGCACTGCTGAAGCTTGCACTACACTTTTATTATGTAGGTAACACCCATCAGATCTGTTCCAGCAGCTCAGCTGTGTGAGGAGCAATGTCCAGATGAGAAGTCTTAATGAATGAATAGCTGGCAATTTTCTCAAATGCTTCATCTGGTTCTCAGATGATTTTGTATACAAAAAATGTATGCTCCCTGCAAGAACATAAATCTGCTTCTTTCATAGAAACCAGGCACCGCTCAGTATGAATCATGTTATTTTCCTGTAGTTCTACAGAAAGGGTATGTTGCTTTTTGGAAGTGCCATATTTGTGTTGGAACAGTAAGAAACAAATCACAGTTGCCAGAGCAGAGGAGCTTGGCAGCCTGTGCCTTTTAGTGAAACTGCTCGGATGTTAGATGCATTGGGTGCCTGTAGCAATTTCATTTCCATATTTTCCTGCTGTTGAACTGTACTTATTCTGCTAATGTTATTTTTTCTGTTATTCTCCCCCCCCCCCCCCCAATATTCTTATTCTCAAGAGCTACCATGTGTTTGTGAGGCTGAGGAAGAACAGCTTTCAGAGAGTGACCAGTACATTCGTATCTTCATTTCCTAGAGCCAGAAGCAGCACAGGTCACAGGAAAGCTTAAGCAACAGTGGTATCTTTTTTAAATTAAAAGAACAAGACCTCTACAGGCAGACCAAACTTCTTGTTATCAGTTCCAGAATGGCACTTACATCACAGAAAAAGAGGTGTGCTGTTACGAGGGCCTGTGCTGGGATTTCCTAAGGAAGGCTGCTGTGATGAATGCCTGATCATGAAGGAAGGGGGAGAAGATTTATATTATACTCCAGTAAATGCAAACAGTTTTAATAAGAAAGGGTAGAGTAGAAACTAGTTTCTAAAACTGGAGAAATCCTGGCTCAGAAGTGTTTCTCTGAACATACACTGAATGTTTAAACCAGAATGTTTTGCAGATCAGCAGAGAAAGAGGAAGGTTTAGAAGCACGTTAGCAAACATATAAAAAGGACCTAAAGAGGATCATTGAGTGAGGAAGCAGAAACCACCATCATGAACATTATATTCCTCCAGAGAAGGACTCCAGACACTGACAACATCCCTCAACATCCACTCCATCACCACCAGAGTCAAACCACCAACCCAAGGAGCCAAGGGAGCAGGGGAAGGGTGGTCAGAACATCAGGAAAGGGGCAGAAACTAAGATCATGAGGACAAAGTCTCTCAAGCTGCATTCCCAGAGTCCTGCGCAATGAATCACAGCTTCCAGGAGAAAAAGAGCAGAAAACAGCAAGAGTACAAAAACACAGTATGAAAACAAGGTACATCATGGCAGTAACCTAAACCACATGAAACTACTCAACTAGCATCATCAAACATCTCTGCATTGCCATAGCATCCCTCCTTGTCTCAAGAGGCAACTGCAATTTTTCCAAGAACAAATGGAAAACACACACACACAAAACCTGAGCAACAAGCAGGATGATTATCTCCAGCTCTTTATGTCCCAAGTCAAAACCAAACCAAACCAAAAACACTACTGCAAATAAACATCATTTCTTCAGGAAATAACTTGCTCTGTCATCAGTTTTCCTACCTACTAGGTGTCATTGGCATTCAAAGCTCAGCAGCTTGGGTCAAAAAGAGGCAGCACAACGTGGTCAGCCCTATCAGGGTCAGGAAATGGATTTTATGAAACCTCTGAGGGTTCATTTGTCTTTTGCACGTCCTGTAGTGTGTAATGTCAGCTTATTTAGGAACAGATGTTCTCTTCTATTTTTACAGTTCCTCAGACAACACAGAAAAAGGATTTCAAAACTCTTTCAGGGAAGTGGTAGTTGAAACACCCAGTATCGTGTAGCACTTGCACAATGTGAGTCCTCTGCATTGTTTTTCCAGCCACAATTGGTAATTTTTGCAGGCTCTTATGTACTCTAGTACAATCAAATATTCAAAGAGGCCATAATGGTCACCTAGTCCATCTTTTTGCACAGTGTAACCATTTTTTAATGTCTGAATTATACTTCGTTTCACATGAATCCTGGAATTTCTGTTACGTTAGGTTATATTTTCTAGAAAGATGCTTGTTCTTGATTAAACATCAAGTGCTAAAGATCCTGTCAATTCCCTGTATAACTTTTCCTGACTGGACATACTATTAAACAATATATAGATATTGTTTCAGCTGTAGCTGGTGCAGTGCAAAAAGAATGATGATACTACCAAGAAAGTTGCTGCTCCAGCCTCCTGTGGGCAGTTTCCTAGATGGAGTGAAAGATCTGATTTTACTCTGACTCCTATGAAAAGGATTTCTAACCACTTTGTACAAGAAGTAAGTGAAGAATCTGCAATCACTATTAAGAGGAGCCTTGCCTCCAGACAGGTGGAAGAAGAGGGACAATCAGGTTTACTTGACTGTGTGGATCAGATGGCCTGGCACATCAGTCCCACAGGAGTACAAGGCTCTAGTAGACACTGGTGCACAGTGTACCCCGATGCCATCAAGGGGTAGAACCCATATGTATTTCTGGAGTGATGGGGGATTCCAGATTTTGGAATTCCACTAGAGGAGGAGGTGATGTGTGCTGAAGAGGCCCCACCATATAATAAACCGTCAGAAAGTGAAAAGCAGTATGCCTTGTTTACTGATGGGTCCTGCTGTATTGTGGGAAAGCATCGGAGATGGAAGGCAGCTGTATGGAGTCCTGGACGACAAGTTGCAGAAACTGCTGACGGAGAGGGTGAATCAAGTCAGTTTGCCGAGGTGAAAGCCATCCAGCTGGCCCTGGACATTGCTGAACGAGAAAAGTGGCCAGTACTTTACCTCTATACTGACTCATGGATGGTGGCAAATGCCCTGTGGGGATGGCTGCAGCAATGGAAGCAGAGCAACTGGCAACGCAGAGCTAAACCCATCTGGGCTGCTGCACTGTGGAAAGATATTTCTGCCCGGGTGCAGAACCTGGTGGTGAAGGTACGTCATGTAGATGCCCATGTACCCAAGAGTCGGGCCACTGAGGAACACTAGAACAACCAACAAGTGGATAAAGCGGCTAAGACTGAAGTGGCTCAGATGGACTTAGATTGGCAACATAAAGGTGAATTATTTTTGGCCCAGTGGGCCCATGACACTTCAGGCCATCAGGGCAGAGATGCAACGTATAGATGGGCTCGTGATTGAGGGGTGGACTTAACAATGGACACTATTGCCCAGGTTATTCATGAGTGTGAAACATGTGCTGCAATTAAACAGGCCAAGCGGTTAAAGCCTCTTTGGTATGGAGGACGATGGTTGAAGTATAAATATGGGGAGGCCTGGCAGATTGACTATATCACACTGCCACCAACCCGCCAAGGCAAGCGCCATGTGCTTACCATGGTGGAAGCAACCACTGGATGGCTGGAAACATATGCTGTGCCCCATGCCAGTGCCCAGAACACTATCCTGGCCTTGAGAAACAGGTTTTGTGGCGACACAGCATCCCAGAGAGAACTGAGTCAGACAATGGGACTCATTTCCGGAATAACCTTATAGATATTTGGGCCAAAGAGCATGGCATTGAGTGGGTATATCACATCCCCTACCATGCACCAGCCTCTGGGAAAATCAAACGGTACAATGGGCTGTTAAAAACTACACTGAGAGCAACGGGTGGTGGGACTTTCAAACACTGGGATATACATTTACCAAAAGCCACCTGGTTGGTCAACACTAGGGCATCTGCCAACAGGGCTGCCCCAGCTCAATCAGAACTTTTACATATGCTAGAGGGGGGTAAAGTTCCTGTGTTGCACATAAAGAATTTGCTGGGGAAGACAGTCTCGGTTATTCCTGCTTCAGGTAAAGGTAAACCCACTTGTGGGATTGCTTTCACTCAGGGACCCAGGTATACTTGGTGGGTAATGTGGGAAGATGGGGAAGTCCCGTGTGTACCTCAAGAAGATTTAATTTGGGGAGAAAAAAGCAAATGAGCTCAAATATATGCTGCTGCCTGCTATATAACACTTTTATAACCCATCAGCTAAATACCCATCTTCACCACTCTGAGCTTTGAAAAGAGGATATGTGCTGTTATGATCATCAGTGGAGAATAAAGTCACAGGAAAGGCCAGCAGCAGCAGCAGAACTGTCCTCAGGCCACCAGCGACTGACCCTAACTTCCCTCTCATCATCACCCCAACAACGAATGAACTTTGATGAAACCAGACCGGCTGAGCAGTGAGCAGATGAGCATGGAGGTGTCATCAGCAGGCAACAATCCAGCACTAAACACCATCTGTCCTGCCCTGAAAGACTGCTACAAGAGATGGAGCCTGACATCGTGCACTGAATGAATTCAACAAACTTTACAAGGATGGGCCATGGACTGAGGAACGATGTATGCGTGTTGATTTATATATATATACACTCACACACACACAGAGCACATCATGCTCAGTATAGAAAACGGGGGGAGTTATCTGGAAGAGACTGATCACTGCTCAGGTCAGGCTGGGTATCGGTGGGTGGTGAACAATTGTATTGTGCATCACTTGTGTTTATTGGTTTTTTGTTTTTTTTTTTCTTTCCCCTTTAAATTTTATGTTCTCTCGCCTTATTTCCTTTATTGTTATTAGTAGTTGGTTTATATTATACTTTAGTTATTGGACTGTTCTTATCTCAGCCTGTGGGGTTTACATTCTTTCAGTTCTGCTCCTCATCCTGCCCAGAGGTGGGAGGGAAAATGACAGTGGTTAGCTGTATGCTGTTGAGTTACTGGCTGGGCTTAAACCACGACAGATACCTTTTCTGTATTGCATCTGTTTACAAGATTTCCCTTAGACTGAAGATCAATTTTCTATTGGAAACATCTAGAGAGACCATAATTTGCCTTCTGTCAGATAAATTGTACTAACCAACTTAGTTTCTCTTTACTGGGAAGAATTTCCCTATCAAATTATTCTTTTCTGGATGCTCTGCAACTTTTTAAGCAATCCAGGCACCATAAATAGTCACAACGTTGAAGTATCTACACCAGTTATTTTATCTATGGTTATAACATAGTATCCCTTCCAAGCTTGACTGATGTTCTTCTGCTTATGCATTCTAGAATTAGATTAGCTCTCTGACATACAGAGTCCTATTGGGAGCTCATAGGAAGCAGCATCCCAAGCAAAACCAGATGTCCATCCAGTCCTTATCCCCACAGTAGCACATAGGATACAGTATGTAGTTGCTCAGAATAGGGCATATGCACTTATTTAGATACAGAGCACATAATGAGAAACCCTCTGAAAAAGTACTTTTATCAATAAACTCAAATTTTTCCACATTGATCCATTACCAGCACCACATGATGCTAAACAGGTAAGCATTAATACTTCCCCCCCCCCCCCAAGTAACTTGATATACACATTGCCAACTGTACTTGATTTGAATGAAAAGTAAGCAAATATTTGATATTGTTACTTTAAACAGCATGATGGGCATCTTCCTCACAAACATGCTGCTCTTCTGAAGTCGTGGTTTGACAGAGAGGAAGTGCTTTTTCAATACTTTTTTTTTCGTAAGCTTGATTTCTTTTTTTTCCCCAAGCTTGATTTCTTTTCCCCGCCCCCTATAAAACAAAGGTATAAAAAAATCTGAGTACAATTTTGCTAGGAGTAGTACAAAGACCTGATTAAAATTAAAATCCTCACCAAAAGTATATGCCCCAAAAAATAAGTTCAATGATAACACTTCAAGATTTTCCTAATCTGAACTGCATCCAGCTCATGGCCTCAGACTCTTCCCATACAAGGTTTCATTTTGACTTTGGATGGAAGTGGTGCAACTAAATTTAAAGAGAAGCTAGCAAGACAAAAGGTCAGACCTGCAAAACTCATCTTGATCTGAGTGCTCATTGGCAGGATGGAAGACCTATGAATTTATCCATTGACTGTTTACTGTTCTCCTATAGAATTATCTGTGTTAATAATATTGTTAATAATATTATTAAATATTATTGTTAATATTATTAAATAATATTATTAAATAATATTATTAAATAATATTGTTAATAATATTATTAAATTATCTGTGTTAATAATATTCTGACTTTCACAAACAGGAAGCAAGTGTTATGAAGTTAAAATAAAATGGCTTGCTGTAATCTCAGCCAAACATACATTTACCTCCAGCAGACCATATACATGGGATCTTATTAGTTTTCCAGTACCTGTTTTGAGAATAGAAACTATTTCTTGAGAATGTTTCTGTCATTAAAGTAATGATACTGTAGTCAGTCAACTTAAATGAGACGTAAAGCCCTTTGTGTTACACTTAGCAGCCCTTCAGTGCTCAGTTTGCAGATTTTAAAACGTTAAAAGTGCACATTACATTCATTTCTCCCTGCATATGTACTTTAATGAAGACTTCAAGGGCACTTAGCTGTAGACAGAAAGGTAATTCAGGTTTGGGTTTTTTTCCACTGCCTTTAGGAGCAGAAGGGGTAAACCACAGGGACTAGATGTGACAGAAGCTGCTGTGCAGGCTGATAGCTGTGGAGGAGCTGAAGCAAAGCTGAAGGGCTTGCAGAGCAGTGCTGTGTGGACAAGTTGCCTGTACCACAGCAGGAGGAGGAGATCATGGTGAAATGATAGCTAATGAGCAGAAGCCCTTGTAATCCTTGATAAATCTCTGCCTGTCCTGGGACATGATCCCAAAGTCTCTGACTTTGAAAGTCTCAGAGTCACCAGCCACCCCTTTATTTTGTAGCCAGACTCACCTAGGGTTTTCCACAAAAACCTTCGACACAGCTGCTCAGAGGGACTAACTATCCATTTCTCCGGATTAAAGTATCATTTATCCTTTCACCTAAAGCTACAAAGCATGAAAAACAAAAGCATGAAACCATGAAACAGATCTACAGGTCCTGTCCCTTAAACTTTCTTATCACATCGTGGACAACATTCCTCATCTCTGGGGGGAAAAAGCCCACAACCAAAGCAAAAAACCCCAACCAACCAACCCACCCACCCACTCCCCCTTTACTTCTTGCAACATTACCTCCCTTTTTACAGGTCACACCAGCAAGTTAGCTTTTTCACCAACACACTTAGGCAGCTCTCAAAAATCCCGTAAAAGCTTCTGTTCCGCACTCTGGAAGGGTGAAGTGGTTTAGTAATACACTGTCAGTGGTTTTATCTTCATTATTCTGAAACTGTGCACCTGAGGCTGGCTTGGGCATTATTGTGTTAGTACTTCTTGTTGGTTCTCTTTACAGTCTCTTTACAGCTTCATGCAATTTTGCTCTATTTGTCCTGAAGAACATATGATAAGCCTGGCAGCCCCCAATTTGAAAATTAACAGGAAATCTGACTCATTCAAGCTCCTATGAAAAGCATGTAGATATTTTGCCCAGTCATCACAACCACAAAGCAACACAAAGGCAAACACAGTGGCCCTCTCTCCCCAGCCACCCAGCTCTGGTATTGTGGTATCCCCCAAGAGACATTCATATAGCAAAGCCTTTGTTACGGTCAGGTTGTGAGGAGCATTTTGGCTGCAAAACGGATCCCTAAGTTGTATTCAGACAGGAAAAGAAAAGCAGTTACCTAGTTTATGTTAATTTTCCTGTGTAAATAAATGTTTGTATGCCGGTTTTAATAATTAAATTCTATCTGCCTGCCTCTCTTTTCCAACAACGAATGTCAAAAACACAGCTCTTGGGCATTAAACACAACCACTCATTTAAATACAGGGGAAATTTAATCATCTACTTTATGATAGATGATTAAATCTCATCATCTACTTTTTATTGTTTGAAACATAGCAGTAGTTATATTTGCTTTCCAGCAGAAAGCTACCATGAAGTGTTAACACAAAGAGTAACATTCAGCTGCTTGACCCTCTTTTGCCAACCAAGCCACTGATCTTTCAGAATAGCACAGACTGGGTAGGCCAGTGCTTGTCTGTAATTTCCATCTCTTGAGGAAAATATACCCTCAGCCTCTTTGGTCAGAATAATTCAAAGACTTGGCAACGAGCAGAGTTCTCTGGGACTACATCCCTGCCTTTTTAAAACTAAGTCATTACTTCTGGCTCTCTTTTAGACCCACTCCACATTTCTGTAACCTACAGCTTTATTCATGCATTCAGCCAAAGACAATCCCCTCCCAGACACAGCAGGAACACCACAAATGCCTCTTCAAAAGTCTGGTGTATACAGTGCATTGACAGTATATCAAGGCAGGGCTTGCAGCACATGGTGAAACCTGTCAGCACTTTGGTAGGCTGCCAAAAACCAAATAATCAGAAATGACAGATACATCCTTGGCGTTCATCCAGAAGCTAAAAAAGTTAACAGAGAGTACAGGAGCCTTCTTGCAGCCAGACATTGCTGATAAACTTCAGCCCTGGCACAATGTATCTGCTGTGAGAAAGAAGATCCTTTGGAAGGGAGTCTTTTGTTGAGCACTTTTATGTCATGGTTTAACATGAGTTAAACTGAGTGGGTTTTCATTACATCTTAACATTTATTAAATTTTGCACAAAATGCATAGCATTGAAAGAAAAGGGAAGGAAATTAAAAATGAGCATTTTTTTAATTCTTACCATATTATTGGTGTTTTGATACCAATAAAAAAAAGACTTCACCTTTGATCTGTAAAGTAAAATCAAAATTGGTATTTGCTTTATATTAACAAGATCCACTGTGTATGAAGAGCTAGTTTTGGTCTCCATTGTATACCTCATATCTGCTGATATTTACTGAACATACTATTTTGTTTTTTTATTCTAACTTCTGAAAAACTACAGTGATTTTGGTTTCCTTTATGGGCAAAATTTGAGACTGAGTCACGATTTCTTTTCTAACAGAACCTGAAAATTCTAAGAAACAAACAACAAGAAGAAATGTTTTTTCTAATATCTTCAAGTTTTTCCAGAAGCTTGTTGTTTTATTCCCTACTAATTCTTTCTTCTGTTCATTGGGGGCTTTTCTACTTTTCCTTCCTGTTCTCCATGTGCTTCTTGAGTGTTTCTGCAGGGATATCTGCTCATAGCCACATCTCCCTTGTTTACCACGTTCACAAAGCTCAACTTCTGATTTGCGCAGCAGCCTGTATTTGAACAGTAGCTCCTGCTTTTTTCAGCTATAAAAAGCATGCATGCCCTCAATGCAGGACTGCAGTCATGCGCAATAGCTGAAGGGAAGTTTCACAGTGTCAGTAATTAAAACACCTACTCTCTCAGTTTTGCTCATCATCCCACTGAAGTACAGAAGCATGACATTCTGTATAGCCCAAAAAAGTGAGGGGAAAAGAAGTAACAACAGATTGCAAATGGCACATATGCAGCTATGTAGAGAGGCCAAAACCCAAAAGAGCATTCACACATAGAGATCCTGCCACATCTAGCCTCTCATTACACATTTTCCTGAGCAAAACTTTTCTTCTTGATTGAGGGGCTCCAATACAAACAGAAATAGAGCATCTTCACAGAAGGTCTTGGGAGTGTGGCACTCCCCATTCCCTATTCCCTATGTGAAGCTGCATGTGTCCAGGGAGAGAGGCAGCCTGGCTGTGGAGGCCAGTGATGAAGCTCCTTCAGGAGAACGGGAGTCCTGGGCTGCGGCTCTTGCTGGTGGCACCATGACACTTATTATCCAGTTATTCACAAAACAGATGGCAATGCGGTAGCAACCTAGTCAGCCACCTCTTTTGGCCAGTGATGCCTTGTGTCTTTCACGTATCTGGAAACAGTACATCCTCAAGGATGCTCTTCAAACTTCCTTGTTCTCCACTATGTCTGCTGCAAATTACAGATTGTTTGAATACCATCAGCCTCCTTCAACAGACAAAACAGCACCTGACAAAAGGCAGCTGCATGGCTACATATCTTCATTTAATGACAGTTCCATCTGGATGTCTTCACATGAATATTTGCAGAAAAGCAAAATTTACAAATCAACCACACTTCCAAGTTATGCTTCTTCTTTCTCTCATTTTAGGGTTGTTTCTGCTTCCTTTTAAAGTCTTGTTGGGTACTTTTCTGAGGTTAAAATCTCCTGGATTTCTCCAGCTGACACCTTGAATCTTCCTCTTCACTTTCACTGCTGTTTATCTGCGCCATGAAGTTGAGTTGAGCTGAGCCGAACAAACCTCACAGAGGAATCAGAGGAATTCTCTCTGTGTTAACAAACTTTTGAATTAAGAAAGTGTGGGCAAACTGGCCAACCTTTGCTGGGAAACAGGGTGCTCACAGGCAAGACTTCATGAGAAACTGATTCAATTTTCTGTTGGATAATGTCATTGTCTTGCTCAATTTCCTGCAAATACAGATGGCACCTGTGGTGTTTTTTAATTCTCTGATCTTTTTCTCCACTTTGCAGCCCTGTAAGTCCATGCTACAGCAAGCAATCACTAACCTAAGTTCTTAAAAAGACACAAGGACCTTGACTTACCTGTGTAAGCTCAGCACACGTGGAATTATCCTAAAGGGCGGGCCAAAGTGATGATACAAGGAATATACACTCCTACCACATATTTGCAATGTAAGACAATTGATGGGCGGGGGGGTGGGGAGAGGAGTGGGTGGGGAACAACAAAAGCAAAAAAACCCCACAAACAAAACCTGGGACATTGTTCCCTTTCACCCAGCTGGACCTGAACCTTTTCTATGGCAGTACGTGACTTCTCAGGCCACACTCATTTTCCTTCAGTTTGCACTCAAAAAAATAGTAAATGTGAAGATCACTCCAGAATAACAACAACGTTTAGTTTGAAAATTGAAAACTTAGTTATTTTCTATCTCCTGGAGACCTGCCAATGTATACTCCAATCTTTGTGTAAAGGTAAGTGGGAGGAAAGTGTCTGCTCCTTCAAGGGCATCTGGACAAGGGCCTTATTCAATGAAGAAAAGGGGTAAGACCCTTCCAACCCTGACTATTATATAATTCTATGATTCTATGACAGTAAGAAAAGGATGAAGCCATACACAAGACATGGAGACACAACTCAGACCAACAAATGGTGAAGGAAGCAGTGACGGGAACCAGACGTTGTCAGTCACACTAATTGTTCCGGTGAGTGACAGCATAGGAAAGTTTATTCCAGCAAGGTTATCTGGTAGGGGACCTTGTCAATTGGGAATAAGGCAAAAAGAGACAAAGATCTGGCAAAACAATGACATAACCCTACCACACTAGTTGGTGGCCTATCAAGAAACTACTGGCACCACTCCAGGAAGATCAGTCTGGACTTTGTAATGGCTGGGACTGTAAACCAGGGTGCAGGAATGGGCAGAGCTGTACAATCCCTGGGAGATCCAGACAGGAAGGAGTTCAGGGAGGAACAAGGGGAGGGATATGCAAAAAAGGGTATAAAGGGGGCCAATCACATGTAAAATGGGTCTAGTCAGTGTACTTGTCTGGCTGAGCTCTGTGTATGATCACCACAGTCTGTCCTCCACAGGGGTAAGGGAGGTGAGCGAGGGGATCTGTGCTGGTGACTGGACGAGGGATATATATATCTGCTGATAAATGCATATCAGCAAATTGTTGCACTTTCTGTTTTTTAAAGTGTGAGCCATTGTCACTCTGAATTTGCAAAGGACAGCCATAATATAAAGTAATCAATTGTACTGTCCTGGTCTGCTCATCTACATGGATGTGCTATCAAACATCAGAGTATGCGTCCACGGCTGTACACACATATCAAGAACCCTGATGGGCTAGCAGAGGACCTATATAATCCATTTGCCAGCTTAGCATTTGCCCTGGTAATTTTCCCCAATTCAATTGCCCTCATATTGTATGTGGTACAGTCCTTTGCTGTGTATGTTGGTGTTGTGGTTTAAACCCTAGCCAGACAGCTTGTTCACTCACTCCCAGTGAGTGGTGACGGGCTGAGAGCAATCGAGGGCCCCCCCCCCGGGGGCTCTCCCCTTCCCCACTCCCGGAGGAACGGGGAGGAGGATCGAAAGAGTGCAACTCCCACGGGTTGAGACAAGAACAGTCCAGCAACCAATGTACAACACAAATCAACACCGCTATCACCAATGACAACAATGATAAGAGAAAATAACAAGGGAAGAGAATACAATACCACCGGCCAAGAAAAGAGTCCCACCCAGAAGCCCCCGTGTCCTTCCGGGTAACTCCCAGTTACCCCCCACCCCGGGCATGACGTGCTGTGGTATGGAATACCTCTTTGGCTAGTCTGGGTCAGGTGCCCCGTATCTGCTTCCTCCCGGCTTCCCCTCCTCCCTGGCAGAGCATGAGCCTCACAAAGTCCTCGGTCAGGGTAAACATCACTTAGCAACAACTGAAAACATCGGTATTATCAGCACTGCTCCCAGGCTGGAAGTCAAAACACAGCACTGCACCAGCTACCACGAAGGAGAAAAATGACTGCTACTGCTAAACCCAGGACAGTTGGCATACAGGTCACTGGGCTATTCCCCTTCCATGGGGTATGTTTTTGTTACAGGCTTAATAAATTACTTTCCCCATTGGTGCCTCAGAAGGCATCCTGAACAAATGAGTTGGAGCTTAACATTAAAAATATATTACTGTCTTCTGAATCCAGTCTAATTCCTGAAGCCCCTAAAGCATGCCAGCAAACATTTCACCCTCTGAACTACTATATAAGTTGGTTGAATCCCACACATTCCAGCCCCATTTCTGAGGGTTCCAATTTATTCCTGCCTCTGCAATAACTGCATACACTTTTTTCCTGTTTACTCAACCCCTTCACTTTCAATATTTATATTCGGCTACAGCTGCTTTTTCTACTACTGTTTGATAAGTATCCAATTTACCCATTAATAGTTGCTTTGGGCACTACAACATAATATTTTTCCCTGCAATTCGCATACTTGCTTCTCCAAATCAATCTTATCCTTACATACTTCCTCTGCTGATGCTGCTTTCAGTATGCAGCCAGAAGAATCCACCCTCATCTCCTCAGAGCATTCACTTAAACATTTTGTAAACATTTCACTACAACAAGGGGTTCTGCCTCCATAAAACAGGAGCGCAAATTCTCACATAAACCATGACACAACCGCTCAGCAGCCAAGGTACGGTAAGGTAACCATTACCAGCCAAGAATATCCAGCTCCACATCTGTCTTAGCAACAGTTTTCTTTATCTTAAAAAAAAAAAAGCCATTTTGTTTTGTATCCTGCCGACTATGCCAAATTGTCCTGCTAACAGGCAGTGTATGCAACAAAACAATCACACACTAGCTGTGTAACATGCACAGTTTATTAAACGAGCACACTAAAGTGAAAAAGCACACTAAAGCAAACAAGCACACTAACACGAATCAGGTATGTATCTATATATTTAGTAAATAAGCACAATAAAGTGAATGAGATATATATATATAGCATAGAGAAAATTTAGCAATCCATCAAATCATTACTGCATAGGCAGAACAGTGATTAAGAAGAAATACATCACCAGTTACCACCAAATCATCGTTCAGGCCCACACTTCAAGCTGGGAAGCCCCGTTGCAGCTGATGCCAGGAGTCTCAGGCAATTGGGAAAATTCCTACACGGTGCATCCACCACCTGCAGGTGAGGCTTTGGATTCGACCACAATAGGGTCCTGCTTTTATACCCTTAGAAAAACAACTGGCTTTATGCCATATCTCTTACTGTTTACTCATGAGGTTTTGCAGTTGCTCATGATCTTACTGTTGTCCACACTGAGAGTGTTGGCCAGGCACCCCAGTGTGGCCAAGTGTGAAGGTCATAGAGCAGCTGCACACCTCTCTTTTCCTGCCTCTTTCCGACAGTCATGATAAACTTAAATATGTTCTACCGAATATGATTTGACAAAAACCAAACTTTGTTTTGGCTCTCAGTCATGAGAGAATCAAATGTCAGCTATGTTCCCATCCATTACGTCCTGGCAGGACAGGAATTCCCCCAAACCAGCAAAGTGTGTGCTCACCAGCAAACCTTAAGCTGGACCAGCCAGCAAGAAAGGGGCATCCGATCTGTGCTGCTATGCCTGGGGAGACTTGTGAACATGGGGTATCTGTGGGATGACGGAGTGAGTGTATGTGTATTTGCAGTGAGCAAGTGGGATACCTGTGGGGCAGGTAAGGGGAGCTGGAATGCATGCAGGGTGCTGGGCAGGCAGAGGGGTTGTACTGGTGCTCAAGGGATCCATGGGTGCACATGTGCTTATGAACCCAGAGAGTGTGATGTGTGTGACTGCACTAGTGACTTTCCACCTCTGCCAGACCAAGAAGGGGGTCTTCTCTGTCTGTATTTTATGTAAGCCCTACTTGTGGGTCCTGTTAAAGGAAAAGCCTTATTTGGAGGAAGCAGCCACTCTCTTAACATCCCTTAACACCTTGCTTGCTTTCCAGACAGAAGCAGGAATTAGGAATTTGTGCATCTGACTTGCAATTTTTCCATGTTCATCCTCTCTTTTTACTCAGTGGATGGTTACAGAGTGAGTAGATGACCCTAATTATGATCATCAAGCCAAGAATGATTGCTTTTCTACAACCCATTCTGTACACTTGTAAATGTGCAAGTCTTTACAGATGTACATACCCACATACTAAATACTTGCACTGAAACAACAAGCTCAAAGGTACATTTCTTATCTAAGATATTTGAAAGAATTTTAGTTTCCTGGTTGGCTTCCATAAAAACAAATACCTTGAATGAGAACATAAGGTGGTACATGATTTTCTGATGTGACTGTGGCTAGTTTTGTCTCACACATTCACTGTGTAGGTTTAAAGATTTGCCTGAATTACAGGGTCGTTAGGGAACCAAATTGTGAAATAGTCCATGTGTGTGGTCAGCTGCTCTCCTGCATGATTTCAAGTCTGTTGTTCTATCTACAGAAGTTTGTACTACCAAATAAAATGCACTGACAAAAGTTACGTTTCACCTGTCATACATTGATGTTAAATCTGCAGTACACATACAGCCCACTGTGACCTGGCTTTCCTGGAAAATGGGTTAGAACATAAGTAGCTTATAGAAAAAGCAATAAAAAAGTATGCCTGTATATTCTGGACAAGCCATACCTCTATGTTCCTGACAGCTTGACACTTTTTAGTGGAGTGATTTTATCTTTACACATAAGTTCAGCACCTAGCTGCTTCCTCAGATTCTGGAATTGGTATTTCCCTCTCTCTGCTGGGTTTAACACACTTAATAATTGATTAGTCTAATAATTGATAAAAAAAATAAAAAAAAATCAAATACCATTGTCCACAGTTTGTTGTATAAAATAAAGACCAAGTGTTTGTTCCAGCTTCAGCTGATGTGCCAGTTTCCCAGCCCACCACTAATTTATACAATATGCTGTAGTTCTTTTTAAACAACAGAAGAATAAAACCAACAAATTCTATCTAACAAGGGGGTAACAAAGGATTGTTGACAAATTTGGTGAGGCGGGTTCAGATGTCAAAGATGTTAAAAAAATTAACTGAAGACTAATCTCTGCCATTCCTCTGAGACATCTCTCAGCAACGCATGTCCATGGCCAAGCCCAACAGTATCCTGGCTCAGGAATACTCCCATTCTTTCTGGGATCCTGAACTGAGCCCTACCTCATCTCAAATCTGTCAAAGGGTAACAATATAACATTGTGTACAAACGGCATATGGAAATCCTAAGCTTCCTCTTCCTGTTATTAATTAACTATAGGAGATCTACTGCAGTGGCTTTAATTCTCCCTGAATGTTTGTGAAAAGAAACAAAAGTTTGTCTGGTATCAGTACACACACTGGCCTTTTAATATGTGATTTTTCTATTCGACTCCACCTTTGTTTGGTGCTCATTTCAATTACGGTTTCTTTTTCAAGATAACAGAATTTGCTTCAGCAAAAACATATTCATATAACAAATTTTACTGTAAGCAGCACAATTAATAAAGCCTGCTTTCCTACTGATTTATGTTGCTGTTTCCCAAGTCCCATCCTCACATCACGTCACCTGTGATCACTTCACTATGCAAACCCAATACTTCAGGTGGCCAATCTGAGTTATACACCCACCATTTGGCTAATCAGTCCACACATGCTGCAGTTAGATATGTTCTTTGGCTGTCCCAAAGAGAATATATTGCATAGCTTCTTCTCACTGGAAATGTTTCTTAGATTATTTTAAAATAAATACATAAAAAAAAGATCCCAAATACAGTAACAGTATCATAGAATTATAGAATCATAGAATAGTTAGGGTTGGAAAGGACCTTGAGATCATCTAGTTCCAACCCCCCTGCCATGGGCAGGGACACCTCACACTAAACCATGCTACCCAAGGCTTTGTCCAACCTGGCCTTGAACACCGCCAGGGATGGAGCATTCACAGCCTCCCTGGGCAACCCACTCCAGTGCCTCCCACCCTCAAAGTAAAGAACTTCTTCCTTATATCCAATCTAAACTTCCCCGGTCTAAGTTTTAACCCATTACCCCTTGTCCTGTCACTACAGTCTCTAATGAATAGCCCATTCCCAGCATTCCTATAGCCCCCTTCAGATACTGGAAGGCTGCTATGAGGTTTCCACGCAGTCTTCTCTTCTCCAAGCTGAACAGCCCCAACTTTCTCAGCCTCTCTTCATACGGGAGGTGCTCCAGTCCCCTGATCATCCTCGTGGCCCTCCTCTGGACTTGTTCCAGCAGTTCAATGTCCTTTTTATGTTGAGGACACCAGAACTGTACACAATACTCCAAGTGAGGTCTCACAAGTATAATCATAACAAATATTACATTTAATATATAATAAATATTATCAGTATAATCATAACAAACATTATGAGCATACAGGAATTACAGTTACAATCTACCCAATCATGAGGATTTAAAAACCTAAGTCACGAGGATTAAAAAGAACCTAAAGGTAGGTTCTTACTTACTTTTTCCCCCCAAAAAACATCTTGTTCTGAATCGTGCGTATTGTTGAAAGTATCTTTATAATTCCATTCTGCTTTTGAATAGTCCCTACATCGATTTACAAGAAGCAATACTTAATTTGGATTGAATTGATTAATGCTTATCCTGGCTATACATGATGGTTCTGTTATGAATTTTTAATCACTGGGTACCATGTAGAATTGCAGTGTCTCCAATTGTGATACTTTGAAAATGCTATGAAAATGCTTATTAGAAATTCATGACATTCAACAAAATAGGCAACATCAATTCATTAGTTTATAAAATACAGCCCAAGATCCTTTGAAAAACTGAGGTAGATACAGTAGTAGTGTGGGAATAAGTCTGGAGTCTGTACAAGGCTGTTCAAGAATATCTTTGGGAAAGGTGCTTTCCAAAGGTTGTGAGCTGATGTGCAAGTCCCTAAAAAGCTACAGCTAGAAGTTTTAAGCACTAGGGGAAAGCTCTGGCTCGAGATAACTTCTTTGTGTCTGTGATTTCTTTTTATGACGGATTTAAAAGAAAAGGTGGTGCTACCTTTAAAACATACTTTTCCTAAGAATATTCTTAAACAGCCTCATACAGACTCCAGACTTGCTTCCACATTGGTACTGTATCTATCCGAGTTTTTCAAAGGATCTTGGGCAGTATTTCAAAGCCCTGAAGGTCCATAATGTAGCCTGTGAGAAAGTGTGTAGGTAACTGTAGTGACTGTTACGTCAAATCAGAGGAGTAGGCATTTCAGACCAAGTGAGGTGAACATCCTGTACCTACTTCTGCAAGGCCAGCAAAACCCCAAGGAATGCTACTGTACATGCATGGGCACAAAGGCACAATAACTGTGACACAATTAAGTGACAGTTAAGAAGCAAACAAGCAAACAAGCAAGGAAGCAAGGAAGCAAAAGGCTGCAGAAACTTGTCCCATGATGTGAGAAGTTGTTTATTTCGTCAAGACCTTTCTCACAGAGGGGCATGTGACCACCTCTTAGGCTGAGAACAATGAGTGCAAAGGAGGAAGTTACAAGACGCTTTACATCATAATGGCAATTTTTTTTCTTGTTTCCAATGTGCAAGAACTCAAGAAGAAATTCTAGTAAGTCTGTAATGTTTTGGTGGGAGTGGACTCCCCTGGCTGCACAGTGAGAGCAGCTCTGCTGGGAGCTGTGTTTACAGGGTTTCTAGTGGCACAGGCAGAAGATGTGCTGGGGACATCTCTCATAACTAGAATTAGTTTCTCTGTAGAGAGATGACTTAATTTTTATTCATTGTTTTCACCTTTCATAATGTCCTGCCAAGTCTGTGCATACTGTCATAAAACACCCTAGCCTTATTAAACACCATTAATGTGACACATAGGTGAGGCACACTGTCAGGCCTTGATATGACTGTCCAATACCCAACCTCTAGTCAGAGCTGGTCATTCCTTGTTCTCACTTACTTTTGTGTAAAATACCATTTCAATCACAGATTCATTTAGGTTGGAAAAGACCTTTAAGGTCATAAAGTCCAACTGTTAACCCAGCACTGTCAAGTCCACCACTAAACCATGTTCCTAAGCAGCACACTATACTTTTTTTGACCTTTTAAAGGCCTACGGGGATGGTGACTCAACCACCTCCCTGGGCAATGCTTCACAACCTTCTTCCTGAAGAAATTCTCTCACAGTATCCAATCTAAAACTCCCCTGACACAGCTCCAGGCCGTTTCCTCTCCTCCTATCTCTATGTGCTAGAAAATACCGCGCAAGCATGCTACCCTTCAGGAAGTTAAAATCCACATGCCAGTGAGCAGTCAGTATTTCAATCAAGACAGTTAACCGCTCGGCGGCTGTGAAACTCGTTACTGCATTTGCATTAAGCGCAAAGGTTAGTCTGTGAGTGTAGTAACACAGCAGCACCTTATCACCTCTGGGCACACCACCATTTCTGAGGCCATACCAGTGAGGTGCTTTGTTCAACTTGCAGTGCTGGCTTCCTATCTCCCCTCTCTTTGCTATTCATTCCCAACCCCTCCAGCAAATCATACTGTCTCCTCAGTTTTTTAAACGCTGACGGCAAGAAAAGCAATTCCTCCACACCTTTCTCCAGGTAGTAGGGCAAAGCTTGGGATAGGAAGTAAAGGCAAGGAAGCTGCTGATGTATATTTCCAAGGGAGGTGTAAAACAGGAGAAGCATAATGGCAAGTAGCTCTGTCACCTCCTTTCTGACTTCTGAAAGGCTGATGATTCGGAGAAGACTCCAGGAACTTGCCAACAAAGTTTTAAGTTGACAAGTAGGTATTCTTTATTGTGGCACCAGGAGACATGGGGGATAGCTCCTCCAAGCCAGTAACTCTCACATCTGTAACAAATTCTTTTCCTCTGATTTAATGTCAAAGAAGTTGCTCCTGTATCCACTTAAAAATTCCACTTTATTTCCTCTAGTTCCTTGTTTTAATTTAATTAGTGGATCTGCTAGGGTAGATTCCCCAGGTCCCTGTCAGTCTAGTTCTAATTCAGTCACGGGAGCCATCCCATGGCACTCCCCCCCAGGGCAGTCTCACTTCCAACATCCAAACTCCTTACAGTATGCACACTGATCCCATCCCACAGGAGAATTCAATTTCTCACCTCTGCCTGTCATTCCTCCTCTACCTCTGCCTCGGCCTCTCACATTAGTCCCTCCACCAGTTTCTACCTGTCCCAAAGCAGCCACTGTAGCCATGCCTATAGCATGACTCAGCTCTTTCTTCTCTACATGTTTCCGATTTCAATACACTCTCCACACTTCCTTAACATTCTCAAGTCCTTCTGCTCTGTTGCCAGTGACAGCAACCTCTTCCTCCTTTTCAATAACAGGGCAGATGCCGAGAGTGCTCCTCTCAGAGGTACCTGTGATACATAATCCCCCAACCTATCTTCCTGATTACTCTGGTTGGTTTTGGTTTGGGGTTTTTTGGGTTTTTTTCTTTTCTTTTTTTTTAACTTTAAACATCTTTCCCCAATATCACAGGCTGAACAACATCTCTCCAGCTTAGCTTTCTGTTTTTCCCTGTACTTTTCCAAAGCCAAAATTTGGGATCTGGCAGAGCTATATTAATTTCACATTCTGTCTGCCACTCTGGGTGGTTTCTTAAAGTGAAAAACATATCTGCATACATCACTTAATCCCCATTTTTCCTGCCGCCTCAAAACCAACATCAATTGTAACAATGTATTATAATTCAGAGTTCCATTTTTAGTCCATTTCTCCCAATCCCCCAGAGTATACAATGGCCAGCATTAGTTATGATATTTCACCACCGTTTTCTTATTTACTGAGCCCCCAGGAAACCCTCCCAGTTCTTTCCAGTGTGCCAAAATGCACCTTAAAGGACTCTTTTTCAAGATCTCTCCACTCTGCCGATTTCCCATTATTAATCTCGCATTCACACACACACACACACACACACACACACACACACACACACACACACACACACAGGATCCCACAGACACACTCCACACAGTTACAACACTTGAGACAGAGACAAAAATTGTATCAAATGAGCAACAATTAATAATGCAGTTATAACAGTCTGTCACCAATACCAAAATCACAAGACCAAAATCATAACTATAACAAGCCACGACATAAGTCAAATACCAGTAAAATCCAAACCCTTTTCTACAAGACACCCACTGTGTCTTGCAGGACCCAAACCACAAGATGCCCTCTGCTTCTTGTGGGTGTATACCAAATGGACACTAGCAGCCGGGTATACACCTTTACCCGCGAGACTTCATATCTTGATTTACGGAAGGCTTCCAAACCATGCATACGCTTACCAAACCAATTTACCAAACCCCTGCATCTTACAGACTATGTAAAAGAAAAGAATACCTTTTATGAGATGGTCCTTGTCTGCTCCTGCAGTGATCTGAATGAGTCAAGGGGTCCCTCCGGGAAAAACTCCAGAGGGCCCTAGGGAGCCCAGTCCTCAGCAGGTCCTGCAGCTGAGCAGACAGTGTCTCATCTGGGGTGCCAAATGATTCGGAGAAAACTCCAGGAACTCACCAACAAAGTTTTAAGCTGACAAGCAGGTATTTTTTATTGCAGTGCCAGGAGACACGGGGAATAGATCCTCCAAGTGTGTCTCTCCCAGGCATCAACCAGGCTGTGATTATAATTGTCCTTAAACATACATATTCATTAGATCACATACATTACATCATACTTCTTAGACAATGCCTCCTGTATGCATACAAAGATGTGGTAGTGGGCTTTTCAACCCCCGGTAGTTATTTCTTCATCACTTTGTTTTAGGATCATTGTCATATCAGTAACCACCAGGAGGTTCTGGCAAAACTTATCTTAGTAATTTTCGTTTTCTCTATAGTTCCTAACAAAGCACAAGGTTCTTGAGGTTACTTATTTACAACCCTATTCTCCAAACAACCCTATTCTTCAGTCAACCCCATTCTTCAGTCCACCCTATTCTTCAATCAACCCCACTCTTCACTGAGAAGCAGCATGTCAAGGATTTCTCAAGCTATCTCCATTTTAGGTCTAGAAAAGGTTATGTGCAGAATCTCTGACAAGAGCCTAAGAAGCTGCTACATGTTCCTTACAGCTGGGGAGCTGCATAGCAGAAGAGGTTTTCCCTGCGTCCTCTTCACCTGGCCCAGGGTGACCTTGAGGTTGAATGGTTAATGTGCATAATTATCTAGCACTGGACAATGGGTGGGAGACAGTCAGCTGATCGGAGCTAGCCTAGCTAGAGCCACAGCCGGCACGGTGACCGTGACCACTCCCCTACCGCTTGCCTTGAAAGAGCCTCTGAGAGCGCAGCGACAGGTCGCTGCCCACCAGGTCAGGGAGGAACAAGCAGGTCGTGTTGCTGCCCCTGTTGCTGGTGTCCCAGACTGCTGACCAATATGGTCGCCTCCAGAAGGAGAGCTTGCAGTAAGATGACTGCAGCAACTCAGACAGAGACCCTGTCCCAAACCGTGGCTGTTCAGGGGTCTGGGTGCAGGGAGTGCCAGAGCCTGCTGCTGCCGGGGGAGGGAGGACAGCATTCCACCTGCGTGAGGTGTGAGCAGGTAGAAGATCTGCTTAGCCTGGTGGCAAGACTTAAGGAGGAGGTTGAGACGCTGAGGACCATCAGGGAGTGTGAAAGGGAGATCGACTGGTGGAGTAACTCCCTGGTGTGCCAGTCGGAACGGTTCCAGGGAGATACCCCCCAAAAGGGGAAGGACCCCCTGCCTTCTCAGACAGAGGGGGATGGCCCGAGACACTCCCTGCCCTGTAGCTGTTGCACAGAGGTAGGGGACCAAAAAGACGACGAGGGTTGGAAGCGAGTTCCAGTTCGGCGTCGTGGGAAACCCTCCCCCCTTCCTGCCCTGCTTCCCCAGGTGTCCCTCCGTAATAGGCTCGAGGCCCTGGATCTTGAAGGAGAGGTAGGTGAGAATGTGGGACAAGGCCTGCCTACAAGGCCACATAGGAAAAGGCGGTCGACTTTGCACCTCAAGACTGCCTCTGATAAGAAAGAAGGAAGGGTCATTGTAGTAGGTGATTCCCTTCTGAGAGGAACAGAGGGCCCGATATGCAGAGTTGACCCTCATCATAGGGAAGTGTGTAGTCTGCCTGGAGCCCGGATCAGGGATATCACCAGGGCGCTCCCCAACCTGGTGCACCCGACAGACTACTACCCGCTGCTGGTATTCCAGACAGGTGAGGGGGAAGCTGCTTCCCGCAGTCTGAGGGGGATGAAGAAAGGCTACAGGGCCTTGGGGTGGATGGTGAAAGAGTCTGGGGCTCAAGTGATCTTCTCCTCACTCCTTCCATCTTCCACTGATGATGTGGGAAGGAATGGGAAGATTCAGTTCATAAATGATTGGCTTCGAGACTGGTGCTACAGGCAGGGCTTTGGATTCTTTGATAACAGCTGGTTTTATAGGGCACCATTCTGGACAATGACAAGTGGGAAAGGTTTTTCTCACAGAGCAAAAGGATGCTGGGACACGAATTAGCAGGGCTCATTTGGAGAGCTTTAAACTAGATTCGAAGGGGGATGGGGTTGTAGCTGGGCTTGCCTCAGTGGGGCAGCACTCCAGAATTGATGAAGACTGGGAGGCCTCCTATAATCCTAGGGTGAAATCGGTGTGCTCAGCTCGCTCCCTGGAATGTCTGTACAGCAATGTGCGCAGCATGGGAAATAAGCAGGAGGAGTTGGAAACCTGTGTTAAGTCAGGAGACTATGATCTGGTGGCAATTACAGAGACGTGGTGGGACAGCTCACATGACTGGAATATAGTCATGGAGGGCTGTGTCCTTTTCAGAAAAGACAGGCCAGCCAGGAGGGGTGGTGGGGTTGCTCTTTATGTGTGGGAGCAACTACAATGCACCGAGTTCTGTCCAGGGACAGATGACGAGCGAGTTGAGAGTCTGGGGGTGAGAATTAAGGGGCAGGCTGGCAGGGGCGATACTGTTGTGGGTGTCTGTTACAGACCACCAGATCAGGGTGAGGAAGTTGACGAGGCCTTCTACAGGCAGCTGAGAGCGGCCTCACAGTCACAGGCCATGGTCATCGTGGGGGATTTTAACTTCCCTGATGTTTGCTGGAAGGATCACTCAGCAACCCAGCCACAGTCCAGGAGGTTCCTCCAGCGTATGGATGATAACTTCCTCCTGCAAATGGTGGATGAGCCGACCAGGAGAGGAGCGCTGCTGGATCTCATCCTCACTAACAAGGAGGATCTGGTCGAAGCAGTAAGGGTTGAGGGCTGCCTTGGTTGCAGCGACCACGAGATGCTGGAGTTCAGGATCTTGTGTGGTAGGACTAATAGAATAGCAAGTAGAATTGCAACCCTGGACTTTAGCAGGGCAAACTTCGGCCTTTTCAAGCAATTGCTAGGGGAAATCCCATGGGCAAGGCTGTTTGAAGGTAAAGGGGCCCAAGATAATTGGCTGACATTCAAGGATTGCTTTTTCCAAGCTCAAGATCGGAGCATCCCGACACGTAGGAAGTCGAGGAAGAGGGCCAAGAGACCTGCGTGGCTAAATAGGGAATTGATGGGTATGCTCAAGTGGAAGAGGAGAGTTTACAGGTCATGGAAGGAGGGGCTGGCCACTTGGGAGGAATATAAGGCTGCTGCTAGAGGATGTAGGAAGGCAGCTAGGATGACTAGGGCCTCCTTAGAATTAAACCTGGCGAGAAGGGTCAAGGACAGCAAAAAGAGCTTTTTCAAATACATGGCAGATAAAACTAACACCAGAGGCAATGTAGGCCCACTGATGAACGGGATGGGTGCCCTGGTGACAGAAGATACAGAGATGGCAGAGTTACTGAATGCCTTCTTTGTCTCTGTGTACTCTGCTGCAGGCAGTCCTGAAGAGCCCTGTACCCCTGAGACCTCAGATGAAGTCAGGTCAATGGAGCGGTTTGCCTTAGTCGATGAGGAATGCGTTAGAGACCAGTTGAGCAATCTGGACATCCATAAATCCATGGGTCCAGATGGGATGCACCTGCGGGTGCTGAGGGAACTGGCGGAAGTCATTGCTAGACCACTCTCCATCATCTTTACCAAGTCTTGGGAAACGGGAGAGGTGCCTGAGGACTGGAGGAAAGCAAATGTCACTCCAGTCTTCAAAAAGGGCAAGAAGGAGGACCCGGGTAACTATAGACCGGTCAGCCTCACCTCCATCCCTGGGAAAGTGATGGAACACCTTATCCTTGGTGCCATCTTAAGGCATATCAAGGATAAGAGGGTTATAAGGCTTCACCAACGGGAAATCATGTTTGACCAACCTCTTAGCCTTTTATGAGGAAATAACATGGTGGATGGATGATGGCAGAGCAGTGGATGTGGTCTACCTTGACTTCAGCAAAGCATTTGACACAGTCTCCCACAGCATCCTCACAGCTAAATTGAAGAAGTGTTGTCTGGATGATCAGGTAGTGAGGTGGACTGTGAACTGGCTGAAGGAGAGAAGCCAGAGAGTTGTAGTCTATGGGGCGGAGTCTAGTTGGAGGCCTGTAACTAGTGGAATGCCTCAAGGGTCAGTACTGGGACCAGTATTATTTAATATATTCATCAATGATTTAGATGAGGGAATTGAGTGTACTGTCAGCAAGTTTGCTGATGACACTAAGCTGGGAGGAGTGGCTGACACGCCAGAAGGCTGTGCTGCCATCCAGCGAGACCTGGACAGGCTGGAGAGTTGGGCAGGGAATAACTTGATGAAATATTACAAGGGAAAGTGTAGAGTCCTGCACCTGGGCAGGAACAACCCCAGGTTCCAGTATAGGTTGGGGAACGACCTGTTAGAGAGCAGTGTAGGGAAGAGGGACCTGGGGGTCCTAGTGGACGACAGGATGACCATGAGCCAACACTGTGCCCTTGTGGCCAAGAAGGCCAATGGCATCCTGGGGTGTATTAGAAGGGGGTGGTTAGTAGGTCGAGAGAGGTCCTCCTTCCCCTCTACTCTGCCCTGGTGAGACCGCATCTGGAATATTGTGTCCAGTTCTGGGCCCCTCAGTTCAAGAAGGACAGGGACCTGCTGGAGAGAGTCCAGCGCAGGGCAACGAAGATGATTAAGGGAGTGGAGCATCTCCCTTATGAGGAAAGACTGAGGGAGCTGGGTCTCTATAGTTTGGAGAAGAGGAAACTGAGGGGTGACCTTATTAGTGTATATAAAGGGGGAGTGTCACGAGGATGGAGCCAGGCTCTACTCAGTGGCAAACAATGATAGGACAAGGGGTAATGGGTACAAACTGGAACACAAGAGGTTCCACTTAAACTTGAGAGAAACTTCTTCTCAGTGAGGGTGACTGAACACTGGAACAGGCTGCCCAGGGAGGTTGTGGAGTCTCTTTCTCTGGAGACATTCAAAACCCGCCTGGACACATTCCTGTGTAACATTATCTAGGTGTTCCTGCTCCGGCAGGGGGATTGGACTAGATGATCTTTTGAGGTCCCTTCCAATCTCTAGCATACTGTGATACTGTGACACGGAAACAGGGGCATGGAAAAAGCAGCATCTCCATCTTGCTTGGCAGCACTTCATTTAGTTTTTTGAAGTGCGTGTAAATTCAGGTTAAATAAAATCTCTCAGTGTACATGACAACTCCACTACACGTATGAACTCAAAGCAGTGTTTCTGAAATAACTTCACAGGATGGACACTTTGTGTACTTTAAGAGACCGGGAGAGCGCTCAAGCCCCAGCGTGATTAGGAGGAGGGTGATAGCTTTTCGGCGGGCGGCTGGGGCTTAGAGGTATGACGCGAGCGCTAACAGTCCTTGTAACTCCGCCCTTACAGCCCCATAGGCATCATGGCGCCCCGAGACACAAAACCCAACCCACCCCGCCCCTGCCCCTGCCCAAACCCTGCCCACGATGCCCGCCAGTTACCCCACGCTTCCACGCGTCCCGCTGTGAGCGGAATCGTCTGTCCCTTTCCGGCCTCGCCGGCTGGGAGTTCAGCGCGCAGGCGCGAGAGGGAGCCGAGCGGGGAGCGGCGGGGGACCAGGAAAGGCGGTGGCTTGAGCTTTCCACCTCGGCGGGCGCCATGCGGGTGCCGGTGGCCCTCTTGGCGCTGGCGGCGCTGATGGCACCCCGCCGGAGCGCAGCCTCCCAGGGCGAGCAGCCGCCCGCAGGTAGCGGGGCAAGGACGGGACGGGGAGGGGGGATGGAACGGGACGGGACGGTGTGGGCAGGAGGCTGACTGTCGGCATGGGTCCCCCGAGGGGTGCGGAGAGGGGCGGCGAGCCCGTAACTGGCGGCTCCGTTGATACTCTGCCCTGTCCTGGAGCCCTTCGAGAGCTAGCGCCGCGGTTGGGGCCCCCGGCTACGCGTCCCTGCCGCCGTTCTCCGCGGGCACAGGGAGCCGGAGTGGAAGCGGAGGCCCCTGGCTTTGCGCCTGGACGATGGGCTGTGGCTTGGGTCGCGCATTGTTCGACTTCACGCACAGATATGATAGTTCCCCTGCCAGAGGTCTGTGCCCTCTTGTCCCACCGAGGAGACCCTGTACCGGTTGAGCTCTTTGGGTTGCGAGACAGAGATTTGCCGGGGAAGTGCTGAAGTGGCATGCCAACCCGTTCGGTGGCACCGCGCCGTCGGTGTGTTTTGAACGTGTTCCTGCTCTCTGGTTACTGCCTTTATGGCGCCCTCAATAAATAGGTACATGTCTTTACGGTAAGGTGTCTGTCAATCCCTGGTGTTTGTACTTTTTGTAAGGTGAGTGATGCAGGGTGTGCATCTATCAGGCCGACTCCACGGTGCTGTATAAATGTGCGTGTCAAAAAAAACCTGGAGAAATTGGGAATTTCAGTGCAAAGATGAAGAGTGTGAGTCGGGGGGGGGTCCAGACAAGCCCTTGATACTGACTTCAGAAGGGGGGGCACTTTCCAGCCAAGCACTGCCAGCAAAGAACAGGGTTTTGCCTGTTTGGTCAGAGTTGTTGCAAGTAAATTATGAAAGAAATATGTTCAGTCTGGTTTGTAAGTTTCACCTCAGAGTGGATCAGTTCATTAAAATCAGAGGTTGCTGTCTAATAGCTCAGGTCAAAAGAGAACATGCATTTAATTTTTAACACTATTGAGAGTTGTACACAGTGTTACATGTTATGTCCTTCATGAAAGGGGTTGAATAGGAACCGTGTCCACATGTTAGGTAGCGTAGCAGTACTCTTCTGAGCTTTACCCACGTGATTGCAGGTGCCCAGGCTCCTTGGAATGTGCAACTGCATAATGCAGGTATGCTGGGGTTTTATGCGGTTTAGATCCATGCCCGGGTGGTAGGCCACAACATACTGGGACTTTGGAAGCGTGTTTATTTTTACCTGGTATGGACTAGGAGCAATAAAAATGGTCATATGCCTGCTGACTTCTCCATTGGTAGTTTACATCTAGTATATCCAGTTTGTTGGACTTGGTGGTTAATTGTTATCTGTAAACCTCACAGGGAATCTCCCCTCTTTTATTTTTCATGTTTTAGCAGTAAAGAGGCTTGATATGTTAAATACTGGCTTTCAAGATCTGACTTCACTTCTTTCAAAGGCCTGCTTTTATTGCTAGTAGAATATGCTGCTTTTACATTGCATTATGCAATTTTAAGGTAAAAAACCACAATGCCAGTAAATAGCTTGTTGTAAAACAAACCTGTCGTAATCCAGCCTAGTCTAGCACATCAGTTACCTCAGTCTAAGACTACAGAGCAGTGCTGAAGTCTAGTTGATGTAGCAACCTCTCTAGAAGCAAAAAAGCTGATTTTGCTTCATGTGAGTACAGCAAACCCTCAGATGAAAGAAGTAGAATATGCTTCGAAGTTGTGTTTTGAAAACACAAGCAGTTTTCCTGGTGCCTTGCACTCAGGTTGGTCACATCCTCTATAACCATACCCTACAGAGACTTTGCCATTTAAGCAAAGCCTTAGGTTTTTAGTGAACAAAAACATGATGAAGGGAATTCTGTTAGGTACTGCTGTATATTAGCTGATTGAAAATGCTGGTTATAGCTATAATTACAAACTAATACCTTGTCCTTACTCCATTATTACATTGATGCAAGCAGAGATGCTGGCTTACAGTGGAGTGGTAGAAATAGAAGGGGAATTCCAAAGCTTGTTTAAGATGCTTTCCTTTGCAGTTTTATGGTGATTTTTTTTTTTTTTTTTAATTACTAAATCTCAGAAGGGCTTTCAGTGTGCCAGTAGTGTAATATGTATCTCAAGGCTGAGTGTGCAATGAGGAAATGCAGAGTCATCTTTATCATCTTTTCTAGGACACAGTTTTCCTTAGAAAAGCCAGACAACCTAACAGCAGTTGAGTAGCTGTGAACACCCTCTGCCTTTCCTACAACTGGGTGCCTAACCTGCCTGCATTGACAGGCCTGTGACTCACCAGTGGAGCTGGGCACTCCCTGATGGGAACTCTCAGTCTGCATTATAGTATCCTGGAAGAGGAGGTCCCTGGTCAAGATTACAGCAGTAGAAGATTTGGAGACTATGGTAGAGGTTCTGGTGTTTCGTGCACATTGAAAGCCAGGTTTCCAAGGAGATTTGTGCGCTTAATTTTTGTGGCTGACTTCCTCTTGTGTGTTTGATAACCTTGGTGGTCTTGACCTGTTCTTTTGTGATTCAGATTATTGGCAATTTATAGCAGTTGTCTGTCCAGCTGTGAACAAAAACAGATTAGATGAGAAAGTGCTGGTTTTGAATATCAGCTGTAACAAAAAGGGAAGAATAGTCATAAAATAGATAAAACAGTATTTAGCTTCTACTACTACAGTAGTTTTTAAAATGTCCATCTTGTGCAACTTCCTGTGGTATTTTTAAGATGGTGGTCTAGGTCTGCCCCCCTTCTCAGTACGGCATACCACCTTGAGATTTTTATTGTAAGCAATGATTTTTAAGAGTTTTGTGGAACAGTGTCAAACCTCTGAGCCCTGAGGAAATGAAAACCTCCTGTAATTAGAACCTGCAAAAGTGCATTAAATACTGTGTATAGTCTTATTCCTGATTCTCATGAAATCATTAAGTTAATTTTACTAAATATTTAAAAAATTAATAGCTTTAAATTGTACCCCTGGTCTTTGTACTTCTGTCGTGGTTTAAACCCTAGCCAGACAGCTTGTGGACTCACTCCCAGTGAGTGGTGCCGGGCTGGAAGCAATCGAGGCCCCCCCCGGAGGCTCTCCCCTTCCCTGCTCCCAGAGGGATGGGGAG
Organism: Pezoporus wallicus; assembly: GCF_028554395.1. Classification (NCBI taxonomy): domain Eukaryota; kingdom Metazoa; phylum Chordata; class Aves; order Psittaciformes; family Psittacidae; genus Pezoporus; species Pezoporus wallicus. The sequence continues at coordinate 7,200,573 of NW_026635157.1, forward strand.
GAGAATCGGAAGAGTGCAACTCCCATGGGTTGAGACAAGAACAGTCCAGCAACCAATGTACAACACAAATCAACACTGCTACCACCAGTGACAATAATGATAAGAGAAAATAGCAAGGGAAGAGAATACAATACCACCTGCTGGGAAACGAGTCCGACCCAGAAGCCCCCGTGTCCTTCTGGGTAACTCCCAGTTACCCCCCACCCCGGGCATGACGTGCTGTGGTATGGAATACCTCTTTGTCTAGCTTGGGTCAGGCGCCCCATCTGCTTCCTCCCGGCTTCCCCTCCTCCCTGGCAGAGCATGAGCCTCACAAAGTCCTTGGTCAGGGTAAACATCACTTAGCAACAGCTGAAAACATCAATATCACCAGCACTGTTCCCAGGTTGGAAGTCAAAACACAGCACTGCACCAGCTACCACGAAGGAGAAAAATTGACTGCTACTGCTAAACCCAGGACAGTATCCACCCCTTATTCCATACCATTCACGTCATGCTCAGATCCCACATTTTCAATACACCATTGCTCTCCCACATATATACATCCATATACACACAGGCCAAGAGAAAGAGGTCATTTTCTTAGTGCATGGACCAATCCCTATAATGCTGCCGAGTCCATTCAGTCCATGATGTCAGGTTCCATCTCTTGTAACAGTCTTTCAGGGCAGGAAAGCCTGTGTGCAGTATTGGATTGTTGCCTGCTGATGCTGGTTGTTCCTTTACTGCAGAACTCGTCCGGTTCTATCAAAGTTCATTCTCTGTTGGGATGATGGTTTGAGGGAAGTCAGGGCTAGTTGCTGGTGACCTGAAGACATCTAGTTGATGGGCTATAAAAGTATTTATTACACAGCAGGCAACAGCATACAATTAAGTTCATTGGCTGTTTTCCCCTAAAATCAAATCCCCTTAAGGTATACTTCGGACTTCCCCATCTTCCCAGTGGGTTTGCCTTTATCTGAAGCAGGAATAACCCAGACTGTCTTCCCCAGCAAATTTTTCATATGCACCATGGGAGCTTTGCCCCCTCTACAATATGTAAAAGTTCTGACTGGGCTGGGCCAGCCCTGTTGGCAGATCCTCTGGTGTTGACCAACCAGGTGGCCTTTGGTAAGTGTGTATCCCAGTGCTTGAAAGTTCACCCCCCCCCATTGCTTTCAGTGTAGTTTTTAACAGCCCATTGTACTGTTGAATTTTCCCAGAGGCTGGTGCATGGTAAGGGATGTGATATACCCACTCAATGCCATGCTCTTTGGCCCAAATATCTATAAGGTTATTCTGGAAATGAGTCCCATTGTCTGACTCAGTTCTCTCTGGGGTGCTGTGTTGCCACAAAATCTGTTTCTCAAGGCCAGGATAGTGTTCCGGGCAGTGGCATGGGGCACAGTGTATGTTTCCAGCCAGCCGGTAGTTGCTTCCACCATGGTAAGCACATGGCGCTTGCCTTGGCGGGTTGGTGGCAGTGTGATATAGTCAATCTGCCAGGCCTCCCCATATTTATACTTTAACCATCGTCCCCCATACCAAAGAGGCTTTAACCATTTGGCTTGTTTAATTGCAGCACATGTTTCACGCTCATGAATAACCTGGGCAATAGTATCCATTGTTCTCAGATCCTTTGTATCCCCGACTCCAAAAGCTGAGGGGTCGACCTCAAGTCTCCCCTGGAGCTTTCTGCCAGAGGCTCCAGGTAGGACCATTCTCCCCAGCTGCAGTGTACAGTACATTTTTTACATCTGGCCCGGTCCGGACTGGTCCAATGCTACTGCGTGAGCTATCTCACGTTTAATGTGCTCAAAGGCTTGTTGTTGGTCAGGGCCCCATTTAAAATCATTCTTCTGGGTCACATGATAGAGAGGGCTTACAATCGAACTGTAATTTGGGATGTGCATTCTCCAGAACCCCACAGCACCCAAGAAAGCTTGCGTTTCTTTCTTATTAGTTGGTGGAGACATTGCTGTTATCTTGTTGATCACATCTGTGGGGATCTGTCTACATCCATCTTGCCATTTTATTCCCCAAAATTGGATCTCCTGTGCAGGTCCCTTGACCTTACTCCGTTTTATGGCAAAACTGGCTTTCAGCAGGATTTGGATTATTTTCCTCCCTTTCTCAAAGACTTCTTCTGCTGTATCGCCCCACACAATAATGTCATCAATGTATTACAGGTGTTCTGGAGCTTTCCCCTGTTCCAGTGGAGTCTGGATCAGTCCATGGCAGATGGTAGGGCTGTGTTTCCACCCCTGGGGCAGTCGGTTCCAAGTGAACTGGACACCCTTCCAAGTAAAAGCAAACTGTGGCCTGCACTCTGCTGCCAGGGGAATTGAGAAAAATGCATTGGCAATATCAGTCGTGGCATACCATTTGGCTGCCTTTGACTCTAGTTCATACTGAAGTTCTAGCATGTCCGGTACGGCAGCACTCAATGGTGGTGTGACTTCATTCAGGCCACGATAGTCTCCATTCTCCATTAGACTTTCGCACTGGCCATATGGGGCTATTAAAGGGTGAGCAGGTCCTGCTGATCACCCTCTGACTCTCCAGTCTATGGATCAGCTGATGGATGGGAATCAGGGAGTCTCGGTTGGTGCGATATTGCCGCCGGTGCACTGTTGTGGTCGCAATTGGCACTTGTTGTTCTTCAACTTTCAGCAACCCCACAGCAGAGGGATCTTCTGAGAGACCAGGCAAGGTGGACAGCTGCTCAATTTCCTCAGTCTCCAAAGCAGCAATACCAAAAGCCCACCGATACCCTTTTGGGTCTTTGAAGTACCCTCTCTTGAGGTAGTCTATGCCGAGGATGCATGGAGCCTCTGGGCCAGTCACAATAGGGTGCTTTTGCCATTCCCTCCCAGTCAGGCTGATTTCAGCCTCCAGCACAGTCAACTCTTGGGATTCTCCTGTCACTCCAGAAATATAGATGGGTTCCACCCCTTGACAGCTTGATGGCATCAGGGTACACTGTGCACCGGTATCTACTAGAGCCTTCTTCTATGGGACTGATGTGCCAGTCCATCTGATCCACACAGTTCAGTAAATCTGATTGTCCCCTACCTCCACCTGGCTGGAGGCAGGGCCCCTCTAATGGTCATCCCAGCGTTGGACACTTAAGTTGTGTTGAAAGGGATTATTCTTCGTTATCACAGGAGCTGGAGGAAAATCAGCTCTTCCACTCCATCTGGGAAACTGCTCACCAGAGACTGAAGCCGTAGCTCTTGTGATCAGTCTTGGCCCTTGCTCCCCTCTTCAATTCACTGACCTGTTCCTCCAAAGCTGAAGTAGGTTTTCCATCCCACTTTGTCATGTCTTCTCCATGATCCTGCAGGTAAAACCATAGGGTACCCCATGGCGTATACCTCCTGCATCTCCTCTCTCGAACAATAGGACACCTTTTGTTAATAGCTGAGATGTGTGTTGGTACACATGAGGAGCTGGATAAATCAGACAGATCGTCCCTCAATTGTTTGAGATCCTGGGACAGCTTTTCCACAGCTGAGATGATGGAAGGGGTGAGATTGTCTTCGAACTCTCGGAGTTTATGAACCATTTCATCCACTGTTAGTGGTACTATGTCATTCCAGGTTACTGTTGCCAATGAATGGGCATATGATGACGGTGCATTCCATGTAAGTTTTCGCCACATGGGTCGTGTACATTCAACTTCATCTGGATCTATGGGTATATCCCCATTATTCAGCTTGATGCGAAGCTTTGCAAAGTTAGTGATGAAATATGTCTGTGATCCTGTGTCCCACCTCCAAACATAGGGTGACTCTTTGAAAGTGTTCTCTGTATCCTGTGAAGTATTTATCTTGTTTGAGCTTGTTGTGAGGCTTGAGGACGAAACCAGCAGGGAATAGATTTGTAAATAAAACGTGGTTTCCTTTTTTTAATTTAAGATCTTTTGGGAACTTCTGGTAGAATGATCTGCATAAAATTGCTGTTTCCTGCAGTAATTTAAGATTGGTTTTAGTAACTAAGTACAATCAGGGTATAGGAGCAACATTACAAGAGATGTATGTGCTCTGGGTTGCTTTTGGAGGGACAAATGGAAATGAGTGAAGGCTGGCACATGCAAACCTTTCCACATATGCTGTGTGGGTGCTGCCACTTAGAAGGCGGTCGATCAGGTAGCTGGAACAAATTTTTTTGCCACCTTGCTGCTTGTTTTTTGCTGCTCTGTTGAGTTCCTCTCCTGTCATGGTCTGACTGGGTAAAATCCAGTGTTGAGAATTAAGACACAAACAAGGTCAAGTACTGCAATTGGTCAATTTATTATAAAATGATAATTATTAAAAAAGATAATTATTTAATAGCAATAGGCAGATCAGAAAAGAAGATAGGAAGTAAGCAAGTATTTGGAACATAGTGTGGAGAGATAGTCACCACTGTAGATCCAGCAGCGTTCCAAGGGTGCGTAGTCTTTGGTAGTAGGTGGCTACAGCAGTGATTACCTTTGTCCCCTTTTATTATGCATTAGGGGGAAGTACCTGTGTTCTTATTGTTAATTTCCATGGCAATATGAAGTATTGCACATTCCTGGTTGATCCCCCACATCCACTTTCATTGATCTTGCAATCAACTCTTTAGCTGTGCCTGTCTGTAGTCAGGCTGTTTCTGCTGAACATGTTGACTGTGTAGTCTCAGCAGCAGTTTCCCATCACCAGCAATCCTTGAGACAATGGACAGTGGAATGTGATCTCGGCTCCTTGCATTCATCTTTGGGACAGTGAACTTTGGCTCCTCACACCAATCTTTGAGACATTGGATGATGGAATGTGATCTCGGTTGTCTCACACTCCACCAAAGCCAGCCAAACAGGCACTCTACCCTCCAGCAGTCTTGACTAGCAGTAGCTGGGCTGTTCATCTTCAGTGCCAGAAGCGCACAGTAGAGATGGATGCATGCTAACCCAGGCATGCTGCCCTGAAGGGGAATGTGGCAGTGGACAGAGCCAATACTTGAACATCAATATATCAGTCACTTCCAGTTTCTTCCTATGGCATGTGCTTGACGCTCTTGCAGCCTGTGCTAAGTGCCAACCTCTTGCAGCTAAAATTCTGTCCTGCAGTTCTGGGCAGTGCTCCTAGCTCTCTTCTAGTCACCAGGTGGCTGTACTCTGCTTTAATACAGGCCAGTCTTGCTTGATTCAGAACAGAGTGAAGTGGGACTCTAAATTATTAAAGAGGGCCATTCTCGAAGGAAATGCAGCTTTTAGAAACAGACTAATTCTTTTTATGTGCTATTTTTCACCCTTCTTGGCCCTGATTTACTACTCTCTGAACCTGTTTTTCAGGGCCTTGGCTGCCTTTTTGACACTTGCATTTTTTTCTTTTTCTTCACTGTGTATGGCTGCAAAGTCCTGTGAGAGTATTCTTGGGTAGTGTGGACTTTTCTGATGTCTTTTCCCTTGTCTTCTCTTTCAGTGGTGGTGAAAGCTGAGGAGAGTTAGTTTTTCACAATTGTGCAGTCGCCAAAGCTGCTACCCTTTCTGGATGCAGTTGAAGTGGATATAGGAGCTCAAGTGGAGCACAGGGCTGGCATAAGGAAAGCACACTGTATTCCCAGTCAGAGGACCAGAAGGGACTGATTTGTTAGCATGGTGTGTCTGGCTGTCTTTCAGCTGGTTAAATAATGAGTTACACACTTGGCGTGAATCCACAGGAGAGTTCAAACTGTTGTCCCTCTTGGCCTATCGAAATGACTTAAAACTCTTTTCCTGTGGTGTATCACTTGGGGATTATAAGGATTTGTTGGGTTTTCATGGAAATCCAGAAGAAAGGAGGAGACTTTCAACAGATCTTTTCAATTTTTTTTTTTTTTTCATAGCTTGTCTTTCTGTAGTTCATTGTTTTGATTTTTTTGCTGTTGGGTGATGCATTGCTGAGGCTTAATGGTCTGGTGAGGCATCTACATATATGTGTATTACATATATACATACATATATATATAAAAAAATCAAGTCCTTCTGTATATGCTTAAAAAGAGATTTTATTGAATATATGCTTGCTTCAAACTTCTGTTTCATGAGTCCTTTCTATACATAGTGTTATTCAGGAGCTTTTATATAGTGAACAAGGTAGAGTAGTTTCAAGCTAGTGTAAAAATCTTCTGCATGTCTTTGACCCTCATGAGATTTGTGAAAGATGTGTAGTGTGGCGTTTTCAACTTGGGGAAGTGAATGTACAAAGCAAGACAAGTCAAGACAAGTTAGACTAGACTTCTCTTGTAGATACAAGTAAGCATTTCTTCTGGCTTGATGAATGCTTTTGAAGCAGAACTGTATCATATATTGTATGCAACTAGTGAATTAGTTGTATGAGTTATCTTCCTTAGTCTTAGAAGATGCAACTAGGTATACTGTTCCTGTTACTTCGGAAAAAACGAAACAAACCAAAAAACCCCATTATTTCTTAGCAGCCTGAAACCAAGCAGCCCATATTTGCAGTAAAACAAGTCTTTTTGGTTGCATTGGTTTTCCTCCCACATGTATGTCCTTCCTGTCTGCTATGCAAGTTTCCTGAAGATGTTAAATACATTAACAGAACTGAAATACATTAGTTAATTCTCTCATAAGACTCCACTTGGAGTACTGTGTGCAGTTCTAGTGTCCTCAACATACGAAGGACATAGAGCTGTTGGAGCAAGTTCAGAGGAGGGCCACAAGGATGATCGGGGGCTCGAGCACCTCCTGTGGAAAGACAGGCTGAGAAGATTGGGGCTGTTCGACCTGGAGAAAAGAATTCTGCATGGAGACCTCATAGCGGCCTTCCAATAGCTGAAGGGGGCCTACAGGGATGCTGGAGAGGGATTCTTCATCAGAGACTGTAGCAACAGAACAAGGGATGATGGGTTTAAACTTCACAAAGGGAAATTCAGGTTAGATAAAAGGAAGAAGCTCTTTACTGTGAGGGTGGTGAGGCACTGGAATGGGTTGCCCGAAGAAACAGTGTATGCTCCATCCCTGACAGTGTTCAAGGCCAGGCTGGACAGAGCCTTGGCTGATACAGTCTAGATAAGGTGCCCCTGCCCATGGCAGGGGGTTGGAACTAGATGATCTTCAGGTCCTTTCTGGTCTATGATTCTATGATAATTGCACATGGAGAAGGTATTTGATTATGTATATATAAATACACACATCACATAGTAGTCCCACCTACTGAATCTTTGCCACCATATGGTAGCAGTCTGTATAAAACTCGTTCCGGTAAGTGATCGAAGCCAACTTGTAGTGCCATCAGAGGTATTGATGGCGATGTTCCTGGTGCCTGGTAAGGTGATTTGTATGGTGGTACAGTTCGTGAAGAAGGTCTCAGAGCTGGAGTGTGTTAAAAATGATCTCTGGGTAAAAGAGCAGAGGCTTAGGTTGAGTAGTCTTTCATGAAGCTGTGGAGGAGTAGAGTCATTTTAGTTGCTTTTTAGTTGCTTTTAGTTGTTTAGTTTTTAGTTGAGTTGAAGTTTACAAGTACGTCAGAGTATTACATTGCCATGCCACTCCCCTCTGAGTTTATATTTGTGCCCGGCGTGCATAATCTGGCATTTGGACTTCTTGAATTTCATCCCATTAATCAGTGTCCAATGCTCTAATCTATGTAGATCCCTCTGCATCCAGATCATTGGCAAAAATACTGATAAGAACAGGTCCTAGAATTGAGGCACCCCCATGTAGCCCCATTCACTACAACCCTTTGAGCCCTGCTGTTTAGCCAGTTCTTCACCCAGAGCATCAGGTACCTGCTCATCTCAGAGTTGGACAATTTGTCCAGAAGGATGCTCTGAGGGACACTAGCAAAAGCGTTACTGAAATCCAGAGGAAAACTACATCTACTGCTGTCCCCTCATCCACCTGGCAGATGACCTTATTGTAGAAGGATATTAAATTAGTTTAACAGGGCTTTTCCTTTGAACCTATGTTGACTGTGCCTGATGATTGTGGTGTTCTTAAATGTCTTTCAGTTGCACCCAGTATGATCTTCTCCATAAATTTTCCAGGTACTGAAGTTGTCTATCAGATCTGTAGCTTCCTGGGTCTTTCCTCATGCCCATATTGTAAACTGGAGTAGTGTTGGCTAGTTTCCAGTCGACAGTAACCTCCCCAGGACTTTGGCAGATGATCAAGAAACATCCTACTCTAACATTTGCTAGCTTCTTCAGTGCTGTGGGGTGAATCCCTTCAGGCTCAATGGATTTGTGAACATTCAGCTGATACAGCTGGCCACTCAAAGTTTCAGTGCTCACTGAAATAAGTCACTGTTCCCTCACTCAGGGTCCTCTGACTTAGAGGATCAGGTATCCCAAGGTCTACCTAACTATTCTGTGATTCTATGATTATTATAGACTGAGGAAAAAAAAAACAACCAACAACACAAGGCCAGCCAAAAACCTGCAAAAAACCCCAACATAGAATGGATCTGCTTTTTCTTCATCCCTGTTAAGTGACTATCTTCAACAAGTTGGTCCAGTGTTTTCCTTAGAACTCCATTTGCTATTAATGTACTTAAAAAAGCCCTCTTATCTGAAACAACACTGGCCAATTTCAACTAGCTTTGGCTTCTTGTGTCTTCCTCCAAACCATGGCTCTGTAATCTTCCTGCAAAGCCTGACCTTGCTTCCAGAGGTCATACAGTTTCTTTTTCCTCCTGAGCTCCATGAGTTCCCTGTTCAGCCAAGCTGGTCTGCCCTGCTTGCTTGACTTAGGACACCATGGGATTACCTCCTTCTGTGCTCTAAAAGGTCTCTCTTAAAAGCTGACCAGCCCTCATAAGCAGATCCCCAGGGGATACTGCTAAGTAGCTCCCTGAGTAGCTCTAAAGTTTTCTTTCTTTGCATCCAGGGTAGCAACTCTGACTGTATACAAAAAACTCACAAAAATGTGGGGTTGGGAAGAAGAATGAGGGAGGAGAAAGCAAGGTGGTATGTAATAGCATAACTAAAAGCCATGTAGCATCTACTGTCAGTTCAGATATGCTCTGGGACATCATTTTCCACTCTTCTGTTAAGTGTAGTTTTATTTGTATAAGAGTACAGAAAAGTAAAATTTTGTAAGACTTACTGCTGTGCCTTAACACTAAAAATTTGAAGTAATGCTAAGAATTTGAGGTAACACTTGTGTACTTTGACACCTCTTCTGTCAACTTGTCACCTTTTTTTTTCTTGTGGTTGAGAATTTGATGGTTGTGTTCCTTTTTCCAGTAACTGAAATACCACTTCTGAATGTATTAAAACTTAACTAAACCACAGCACCACTTGCAATGATGTGTGTTATGTGTATCATGTCTTCGTGGTTAATAGCATATCTCAGCCTCTGTGTATTACTTTCTGTGGAGTGTCATCTTTGTGGTCTTGTTCTCAAGAGGTGAAAAATGTTTACTTTCCCTCAGTATATCACAGAGTGAAGCTGGAACGCTTTATGAACAAGCAGCAGTGTAGAGCAGGTCAAATATGAGTTAATTGTCATAATTTCACAAAAGATATATTAAGAAAGCCAAACTAGACATTGAGAAGCTAAGAAGTAACTATTAAAATAGGTTGAGTGACCATCGGGTTCCTTCTTCTCCTTCTGAATCCCTCGTGACAGCCTTCAATAATTACAAAATCATGTAATTTCCTTCCCCTGGAGCTGCTTCCCCAATATCCCTGTTACTGTTGGTGCTTAAAATAGTCTAATACAGCAAGCTTCTATCCATGCTGCTTTTTATTTTTGTATGTCTTACTGCATTACCTTTGATGTTTACTGAATGTACTTTAAACACTTTCCTGTATATGGAACTGTATTACAGCTTCAGTATTCAAATTCCTTACAAATGTTAGTAGTCTATTATAGTCATCATTACAGCTTTCTGAAAATACTACAGGAGTGGTAAAAATGTCATTGTCAGCAATTCGTGTTGAATACAGGTGTTCCCTGGCAGGCCTGTTGTGTTTTTGGCAAGCCTGAGTTAGGAAGGAGACTGTAGGATTCAGTAGGGCACCTCTGAACCACAGACCTTGGTACTGCAGCTTTGGTATTTTCTTCCTCCTTCAGTTTCCAAGAGCAAGAGAAATCTACAGGAGCTGTGTTAATTTCCTCTGACTTAAATAGATTCATACTATGTGTCTTGTTGGTATACCCATATAATACCAACATAGGGGTATAATCACCATAGATTAAGAATCTGATATGGGCTATCTGATGGACCTGTTTTCAACGTGTGTGTGTTATATAGGTTTTGGATTGCAAACATTGAGAAAGCTGTCTCTGTAGGTAACATTAATAAATCATCTTATGGGACTAGTACTTACTCATACTGTTGACAAACTAGTCCATTTGAGGGGAAGTATTTGTGATTATTAATAGTCTCATTTTTTCAGTCATTTCTAGTATGTTGCCTTTTCCAAGTAATTTAGAAAATATATTTGCCTGTTCTTACGTTTGTCTGGGTCTGCTTATGAAAGTGCAATTTTTCTATTTCTTGTAGTGCCTTCACCAATGCAGATCACAGTAACATCAGAAAATTTCAAAACTATCTTGCATTGGCAGTACCCACCTATGTCTGAAACGCCTCGTTTTATTGTGGAAATCAAACCTTACAAGTAAGTTCTTAGTCTTTTGTCATTTCCTGTATCTGATAGTCTCTAGAAGCATAAAAAAGCAATCAGTCCATAGTAAATTATTTTCTTTCAATGGGGTGAGGGTTGTCTATGTGTAAATTCGTGGAGAAATTGTCAAATAACAGGGTGGTTGAGGTTGGCAGGGACCTCTGGAGGCCATCTCTGTAGCTCCAGTCCCCCTGCTCAAGCTGGATCATCTAGAGCAGGTCACCCAGGGCCATGTAGAGATGGCTTCTGAATATATCCAGGGATGGAGACACTCCAACCTCCCTGGGCAACCTGTGCCAGTGCTCTGTCACCCTCCCAGATATTTTGTCCAGGCAGTGTATTGTACAATACTGTGCAGCTCAAATTGTATTAACTATTACTTCATCTGTTTTACAGTTTAGGTTACTATAAGATCGTCTCAACTTGTGTAAACATTTCAGCTCATTTTTGTGATCTCTCAAGGGAAATATATGAGCCTTTTGCCTCTCACTGGCTTCGGGTTAAAGCTGTTGTTGGGTCACAACAGTCTGAGTATGTTGAGACAAATGAGTTTATTTTGCAAAAGCATGGTAAGTTCCATCATAAACTAAACCTCGAAATTTTCCCCCCAGATTAAAAAACTTAGTAATTATCCTTTTTGTTGTATTATTGTGTCTCATTTGGGAATGAATGTCATAAATTCAGGAGTCTGGGATGAAATGAAGTATGAAAGTTGTTTAGCTGGAACTCATATGTTTAGTCAGATTATTAGATGCTGGAAGTTCACATAGCCCATTTCCATGGGGAATCAGGTTTCCTGAGTACTGTTGCTCAAGATGAGATTTGTTTAGATTTTCAGGTAACCTTTGTTTCAGAACAGTATTGTTTTTAGTTGAGTGTAATTTATGATGGGATCTAGTCAGAAGTATTTTGTCGTTTGTTCTTATTCACATGTAAGTTTAATTCCTTTGCTAGATTTTTCTGGTTTTCAGTGATCTGAATTTTTATGGCTTTATGCATATAGGACAGTTGGGTTACTTAACAATGAAGCTCTGCGCAGACAATCTGTTTCTGTTTTAGAAGTAGATTCATGAATGTATCCAAATACCTCTTAAGTGTCATAGCTACTCAATATTAACAGCATTGAAATAAGCATGTAATTCTTCTCAAATCTTTGAATTTTTGAAAGGTACCTATAAATAGCATGTTTTATGTTAAAAGCTTTGGCCTAATAGCAAAGGTGCAATGTATTGCAGGCAAAATAGGACCACCAAAACTGAATCTCTCAAGGCGTGGTGATAAAATTGTGGTTGATATTTACCATCCTGCATTCCCATCAGTGGAGCTTCTTCCTGGGATTGAAGACATTTATTCAGAGATCATGTACTTGGTGACTTTTTGGGATAGTAAAACTCAGGTGAGTTCCAGATGAAAATTGCAAATTAAAAATACTTGTTTACCTGAAGCTTACAAACAAGATGTTCACTCCTGTGACACAGAGGAACAGATACCAAGAAAACAGTTGAACGTAACACAGGACCACTGATGCCCTAAAATGTGGAGTGTGTCACAGTGAGATACGAGACTGGAAGGTCTGGATTTTACTTGTCCAAATGGATGTCTTACAACAAACATGAGATTACTGTATTAGTTGTATACAAGATAGTTACTGGATCTCATGGTATGGTTTCTGCGTGCGTGCTAAAACATTAGTAACTCATGCACCTTTTACTTGTCTAGCTAGACTTTCCATTTAAGAAGATTACCTTTCAAGAAACTGATAACTCTTTTTATTTAATAATAATTTTATTTAGTTTTTGAGGAAAACTGTAATAGATGTGTTTATTTACAGTTACCTTTTCATATGGATATGTCCTGGGTTCAGCAGTAGCGGTCACTTTTCTCCTTAGTAGCTGGTGCAGTGCTGTGGTTTTGACTTTCAGCCTGGGAACAGCACTGATTGATAACACCGATGGTTTTAGTTGTTGCTAAGTAATGTTTACTCTGACCAAGGACTTTCTGAGTCTCATGCTCTGCTGGGGAGGAGGGGAAGGCGGGAGGAAGCAGAGACAGGACATCTGACCCAAACTAACCAAAGGGGTATTCCATACCACAGCATGTCATGCCCAGTATATAAACTGGGGGCAGTTACCCGGAAGGTCTAGATCACTGCACGGGTTGGGCTGGGTATCAGTTGGCGGGTGGTGAGCGGTTGTATTCTCTTCCCTTGTTATTTCTCTTATCATTATTATTATTGGTGGTAGCAGCAGTGGTTTTGTGTTATACCTTAGTTACTGGACTGTTCTTATGTCAACCTGTGGGAGTCACATTCTTTCCATTCTCCTCCCCTTCCCTCTAGGAGTGGGGGGAGAAAACGGGTGGATAGTGAGGAGGTGGTTGCATCGTTCTGAGTTACTGGCTGAGGTTAAGCCACAACAGCGTAGAAGTTTAATAAGTGAATTAGGGCTGCAAATCTAGACCATGAACAGCACAAATTTTACCTGGAAGCCTGATCAGAGAGAACATCTGAAGGTAGCTCATAAAGTGATGGCTGAAGTTTGCACAGCTTTTGCAAGGCATATAGGTGATGTAGGAGCCATACCAAATACTATTTTAGGATTTTTAGAAGTATTGGTAGATACTGTAATATCTATATTGTGTTGACTCAAATGATATGTGACTTTAATTTTTTGTTACAGAGCAAAAAATTCTTCTCAGAAGACAGCTGTACGATGTATAAATGTAGCGTCAACATCCCAGTTCCTGCTGAAGGTTCCACTTACTGTGTTTCAGCAAAGGGAACTCTATATGGCAATCTGATAATTGGTGCCCCATCAGAAGAAAGCTGCATTGATATTCCTCTCAAGTGGACACTGAGTAAGAGGATTCTAAAGCTTTAGTACAAACATGCTGAGTCTGACCAGAGATCTGATCTAGCTAAGTATTCAAGCTCTGATACAGCCATGGAATGACTTGGATGCTTATGGGGGAATATGAAAAAAGGGAAAGCATCGTCATTCTTTCTCAAAAGCACTTTCCAGTTCTACAGACCTTTGAAGATCATGTGTTATTTTTAAGTAACCCTTAATTTTGGGTGCTTTTCCTGCTTCACTGGTATTACAAGACCTCTTTCCATTGCACCTGATGATTAGTGTAATTAACAAATGACAAATGGATCATTCATTAAGTTGCATGGTTTTCAGAAACATTGTCTCACTTCTAACAAATTACTTTTTGCTTAGTCTCGTCATTTTGGAGCATGTATGTACACTTCCTTGAGTTTGAAGCAGCTATAAACTTGTCATCAAGTTGGGATAACTTTATTATATAAAGTTATAACTTTATGTAATAATATAAATAACCTCTTAGAAAATTTTAAATGTTACTTCATTATGGCCCAAAAATAGAAAAGAGAGATAAAATTGATAGACGCAGTTGTGTTCCTTTTTTTATACACAAAAGCAATGGTACCTGATGAAATGGTACCATGGGACCTGATGAAATCCATCCGCAGGTCCTGAAGGAGCTAGCGAGTGAAGTTGCTAAGCCACTGTCCATCATATTTGAAAAACCATGGCAGTCAGGTGAAGTTCCTGATGACTGGAAAAAGGGAAGTATAACCCCCATTTTCAAGAAGGGGAAAACGGATGACCCAGGGAATTATAGACCAGTCAGTCTCACCTCTGTGCCTGGCAAAATCTTGGAGCAGATTCTCCTGGAGGGCATGCTAAGGCACATGAAAAACAACAAGGTGCTTGGTGACAGCCAGCATGGCTTCACTAAGGGGAAATCCTGCCTGACCAATTTGGTGGCCTTCTATGATGGGGCTACAGAACTGATGGACAGGGGTAGAGCAGTTGATGTCATCTACCTGGACTTGTGCAAAGCGTTCGATACTGTCTCACACGACATCCTTGTCTCTAAATTGGAGAGACATCAATTTGATGGATGGACCACTCGGTGGATAAAGAACTGGCTGGATGGCCACACACAAAGAGTTGTGGTCAGAGGCTCAGTGTCCAGCTGGAGACCAGTAACGAATGGTGTCCGTCAGGGATCGGTGTTGGGACCGGTCTTGTTCAACATCTTTGTTGCTGACATGGACAGTGGGATTGAGTGTGCCCTCAGCAAGTTTGCCGATGACACGAAGCTGTGTGGTTCGGTTGATACGCTGGAGGGAAGGAATGCCATCCAGAGGGACCTCGACATGCTTGTGAGGTGGGCTGATGCCAACCTTATGAAGTTTAACCATGCCAAGTACAAAGTCCTACACGTGGGTTGGAGCAATCCCAGGCACAGCTGCAGGTTGGGCAGAGAAGAGATTGAGAGCAGCCCTTTGGAGAAGGACTTGGAGGTGTTGGAACTGAACATGAGCCAGCAGTGTGCGCTTGCAGCCCAGAAAGCCAATCATATCCTGGGCTGCATCAGACGGAGCGTGACCAGCAGGTCAAAGGAGGTGATCCTGCCCCTCTACTCTGCTCTTGTGAGACCTCACCTGGAGTATTGTGTGCAGTTCTGGTGTCCTCAGCATAAAAAGGACATGGAACTGTTGGAACAAGTCCAGAGGAGGGCCACGAGGATGATCAGGGGGCTGGAGCATCTCCCATATGAAGAGAGGCTGAGAGAGTTGGGGCTGTTCAGCTTGGAGGAGAGAAGGCTGCGTGGAGACCTCATAGCAGCCTTCCAGTATCTGAAGAGGGCCTACAAGGATGCTGGGGAGGGACTCCTCATTAGAGACTGTAGTGATAGGACAAGGGGTAACAGGTTAAAACTTAAACAGGGGAAGTTTAGATTGGATATAAGGAGGAAGTTCTTTACTGTAGGAGTGGCGAGGCCCTGGAGTGGGTTGCCCAGGGAGGTTGTGAATGCTCCATCGCTGGTGGTGTTCAAGGCCGGGTTGGACAGAGCCTTGGGTGACATGGTTTAGTGTGAGGAGTCCCTGCCCATGGCAAGGGGACTGGAACTAGATGATCTTAAGGTCCTTTCCAAGCCTAACTATTCTATGATTCTATGATTGAGGGGGGTGGATGCTAAGGACAGTCAGACTAGCAGAATCTTAATAGTAAAAGTTAACAATTTTATGTTATGGAAGACGTCACATTTTAGCTATTTGTATGTAAAACATACAAATCTGTTCATCCCCCCCCATCATCTCTAAGGAATAAAAAATTAATTGCAAAATTTTTACCTCTGTAAAGCATCATTTGTTGATATGAATTGAAAATCTTCATTCTAATTTTTATTTACTTGATATAATGCTTTGTAAATTAAGGTTTTTTTTGAGTGAAAAAGGTGGTAAATTGCATAGCTATAATGTGTATTTGTCATTCTGAGCTGTTACTTTTTTTGAAGTTATTCTAAATGGTACAGCAGTGCTTTCTAACAGATTTTTTCTATCTCCTTAGGCACAGAATACATCATCATTCTGTGTGTTGCTATTCTGAGCCTGACCCTAATATTGACAGTATGTTGTGGCTGCAAGAAACTAAGGAAGAACAACATAAAGCTACCTAAGTCTTTGGTAAGTTCAGACTTTTCTGCACCAGATTTTTTAATATCTAGCTAGTTATCTTTTATAACTATAACACCTTTATGCCTGTGTTTTTTTGTTTGTTTTTTTTTCAACCATGGTCTCATAAATGTACCAGTCTAGTATTCTGAAAGTCTGTGCAACTGGATGCATGGGTCCCTTCCTTCAAGATATTCTGCGATTATGTCCATTTTCATTGAAGTTTCTAGTAACAAATACGAACTACAGATATGACTAATGTGGGACTGTAAAATAAGTACTTAGCTAATTAATTATAGATTATTTTATGATTACTCATTTAAAGTAATAAATAATGTAAATGATCTGAATACTAAGTTTAATGGTATGAAGCTGTCTCTAGACTTCTTGCAATTGGGACCCTGACCTTTGAATGTGTACTAGATGTTTCTTTCTGTACAGATTATGAACATTGTGCTTTACCTGAGCTTGTCTGAAAATGAAACCTGGGGAATTTTTCCATCTCTTTAAAGGCTAGCCAAGGTGTCGTATCTTAGGACTGCTGCCTTCCGGTGATCTGCTTCCTGGTGGCTTTAAGTAGATGCTAAAACACCATTTGAGTGACTTTTAGCAAGCTGAAATTCTCCAACAGAAGGAGAACTAAGAAAATGGTAATCATCAAGCAGCTACACTTGCAGCTCTTGTATACCCAAATTAAATAAAAAAATTCATTGCCATTTAGATCCAAAGAAATTTTCTATAGTTACTCTTTGTTGTGCTGCTTGTGACTCCCAAGAGTAACATTTCAGTCACTTCCTAGTAGAATCCTACCAGGATATGTATTTAGTGAATGGGACAGATTCCTTTACAAAACTTCATCATACTAGTCTTCTGCTGGATCACAGGAGTCCAGCTGTAGGTAGAGGCATTAGTTTTCTTTTGTTTATCTCAAAAAAGTATTTCAAGAGGCTGTCTTCTTCCACCAACCATCTTCAGTCATTCCAGTTTGTCTTCTGTGTTAGTTGTCCTGTACTAGATTTTTGTTGTAAGATTTGTGATAAGGGCTTACCCACTTTCAAAGGAGCCCGGTCTTGATTTACTGGTATGCTACAGGCATCTCCTCTGCTTTAACTTCACTTCTTTTTCCCCCACTGCCTCTTTAAATAGTGGCAAATATTTTCATGGGTAGAAAACATCCACTCTCTGAGAGAGAATCCTTGAGAAGAACCAGCTTCAGTGTTTTAGCTTTTTTGCTGTCTGCTGATGCTTTTTGTGAGCCTGACTGAATTGTCAAGGCTGTGTTCTCTCACGTTATTTGTAGAACGCTTACAGATATTCATGAAATGTAAGAATTTTCTGTTTGACTCTGGCTTTTTTAGTTATGCGATGTTTTTGATTTGGAACATATATTTTTGATTTGGAGGATTGTAATTGGTCCTGTAAACTTTGACTGATACTTGCCCAAATAATTTGTCATCTTAGAAAAGCTGCTTCGTTAGCTTTTGTGAATATTTCCCCCTTTGTCAGCACCTGCAGGGCAGTACCACAGTCTCCTGTTCATGCATTTACACAGCATTAAATTGTTGTGGACCACGCAAAGGCTGTGCAGATTTTGTCAAGGTCCTAACAAGATTTGAAGCTGACTTCTCAAACTTTCCTCAGAAAATGTGCACCTTAAAATTACTGGGAATTTGTAGGTGGACGAGCCCTTAGAAAATAAGAAAGAAACTGGTACCTTTTATGGATTTTTTTTTTTTTGGATATGTGGTTTATGTGTGTCCTTTATCCTGGTTTTCACTGGTGTATCTTCCTAGTCTGTTGAGAAAAGGAAGACCTGAAAGCTCAGGTACTGCGACTGAAGACCGGAAGATATCTGAGCACCTGTACATGCCAGGAAATACTGCTGTCATCCAGCTTAAACTCACTGGTTGTCAGTTTGCTAGTATGAGATAATGTGCACAAAAGAAAAATACTAACTTGCTTACAGTAAATGCTTCTCTTCAAATAACAGTCATATCTTAATTACTCTTGCCTGCTTGAGATTTTTGAATGGCATTCCAGTTAGTGCAGTAACTAACTTCTTCTCATGGAAGTTAGAAACAATTGCATGAATTGCTACATTGTCATCACTCAGTGACTTTTAAAGAACCTTTGGTACCAGGAAACTTACAAGAGTCCTTCAATTCTGATCGCTATCTTCTTTCACGGATGGGAATAAGAGTTTATTTGCATTGTCTTGCTTTGGTCAAAAACTGACTGAGAGAAAAACAATTTCCTTTTTGAGAACTAAAGTCTTGGATGTAGTTGCACAGAGGGTACTTACTTTATTCGGGGTTTCTATCTCTAGTATTGCCAGCTGGCACTGTGAAATGCAGAACCTGCAGAGAGTATAGTGTGGTCCCTTAACACATTTTAGGACTGATTTTTTTAGAGCTACATGAAAACCCTAAGAAGAACAGAAGCAAGAAGTCCTTGGGTTTAGGTTTTAACTTCAGCGTAGCATGTACTGGTATGGAGAGAAGTGGAAAGTTGTAAATGCAGCTTTTAGCCATAGCTTCTGTAGCATTTTGTTTTCATTTGCATTCCTCAAGTATTCCAGCTTACATAGCGCATTGTCTTCTCTTGTCACTTACTGTGTGACTACTGGAGTATTGCTGCTCACCCTAAAATTACAGGTGCTGGTCCCTTCAAGGTCAGTGTTGGTATAGCATAATATCCAGTGTTTTTTCAGATATCTGTATGAACAGGTTTTCAAAAGGTACATTAATCCTACCAGCTGTTCATAACATTTTTAGTATCTGTGCATTATTGATTGTTTTCTGATTTCTGTAACTATCTTCTAAGATTCTGCTTCTTAGGAATGGGTGGTTTCCATACATGCTCATGGAAATTACTCTGAACATTACTTATATAGTATTCTGAGTGCTTCTGCATAGCAGAAAATGAACATCCAGAGAGAATGATGGCTGAATGACAGCAAGGTTGTAGTGTGGTATATTCTCAGTGTTAAGAGCCGCCTTAATGCTGTTTTTACTAGCTTTCCAGTGGTAGCCAAGAGGACCGCCTCACTTTAGTGGAGCTAACCCAGCTGTTTATAAAACTCACTTAGGTTACAAATAACTGCTCTCCAGGGAATGCTTGTTAGGGTTTTGTGGTGATGGTGTTTGGTTTTTAAGCTCCAGTAGTTCCATTGATCCAGCCTAAACCACAGTACCATCAACAGATATCGGGGCAATTGGGGGGGAAGGTATGGGGCTTAAGTGAGAGATGAAGGAAGTTCTAATGAAGTCAGCACACTGTGAAGGCAAGACTGCAAAGTTACAGCCTCACAACCTTCTGATCAAGGAAGGTTCTGGAAAAGGACAATCAGATTTGATCATCTGATTTTGATGGCTCAGTTCTTAACACTAATACAGACTGGGAGGTTCTTTTTGCCTATTTGTAGCTTTTCTTAAAACAACATTATTTTTCTTTCACTTTCCTCCTCCTACCTACATCCCTTTCTTCCAAATTTGTCTCAACCTGATTTTTCAGTCAGACTGTTTGTTTACAAAGTATCTCAGAAAAAAAGTGACTGTTTTATTAAGAAATTAGCTTATCTATAGTACTTGGTCATCTCTGATAGACATATGTTGAATTGTGAAATTTGGAAAAGGGTGCTTTTTAGTTGAATAACCCTTTCTCCCTGTGCTTTCTATTAGCTTTAGGGAACGCTGTCAGACAGTTGAAAATTTACCCTACTTGATTTTCATAAGTATCCTTGAAAACACACACACATACATATAAAAGAACCTAAACTGCCCTTGAAAACACACGCACACACACGTACATATATATATAAAAGAATCTAAACTGCCTGAAAGTATGTCATAAATGTTTAAAACAAGGTGCAGCCTGGCCATTGAAGGAATTGGTATGTTCTTCATGGGGAGGAGTTTCAAAGTGAAATGTTAAAAGCTTGTCACAGCATTGAGGAAGTGCTTGGGGAAGAAGGAGAAAATAAGTAGGACTTCAGCGTAGATGTGACTAGTGGGTACGCATAAAGGTTCTCATGTAGTTTTAAAGACCTCTTGCCAAAATTCACTTCCCTCCTAGTTGAGACAGTTGCCACAAAATACTAGGCATTTTAGTTACACTCATTAGCTATAAATATGAAAGGTTTCCTCAGCTAGTTGCAGAGTATTACATCTTTTTCTTCCTTCACTGGTTTCCTCTACATTGCAAACTTGAAATAACTTAAAATATAGTGGGTGACATGAAATGGATTTGGTCCTTGCATACTTGTTTGCACATAGAAAGTATTTACAGAAGCTTGCATGAAAGTGTTAATGGAACAGTTCAAGTCACAGATGTAGTCTAATTGACCTAGCCAGATTCTATTTTTGGTAATTTCTGTTGGGATTGATTTTAATAACATTAAATCTATATTATGAACTTGTTACTTTCTGTTTTTCAACCTCAAAACTTTGACAGACGATAAAGCAAATTAGTAGGTTATGTGGAACTAAAAGGGATTTTTTTATTTT
Organism: Pezoporus wallicus; assembly: GCF_028554395.1. Classification (NCBI taxonomy): domain Eukaryota; kingdom Metazoa; phylum Chordata; class Aves; order Psittaciformes; family Psittacidae; genus Pezoporus; species Pezoporus wallicus. Next base: position 7,221,144 of record NW_026635157.1, read on the forward strand.
TTTTCCAATTTAAGGTCAGTGTGATAAGAAACCTGAACACAGACAGCATTCCAGAACCAAAATCGGAAGTAAAATACATGTCTGTAATAAGCTTCGTGGCAGGCCAGTCAGTGTTGCCACAGAATGATGAAGTAATCTCACTGGAGGTAGAGCCAAAAGAAGAAACTGATAGTCCTGAGAACTCCAGTGAAGGAATATCTTCTGTTCTTCTGCCAGAGGCACCAGCCAAAGCAGAAGAGGTGTCTGTGCGGGAAAGCACAGAGGAGGTATCTGCTGATGATGAACAAAATCACAAAGTAAGAGGGAATTACTTTATTTCTGACAGTAGCCAAATGAATATATGCTGTAACTCTTCAGGTCCAGATGTTCCTGCCACAGAAATAAAGCAAACAGTCATTCCAAACAGCTGTCTCAAGTTTTCTGGCTATGACAAGCCTCATGTTCCATTAGATATGTTGATAGATGTTGGTGAAGAGCAGCCTGTGATTGCTTACAGGCCAGCTGACTAACCAGGATAGCTGATGTGTTTAATCAGAACTCAGGAGGAACAGCATTACTGAAGATTATGGAATGTCCAGGTTATATTATGAAAATCTACAAGGTGTATTTGCTCTGATCCAACGAGAATAACCAGTGCACAGTATAGACAATGGAATCCTGATCAGGCACTGAGGATAGTGCCTGAGAACAGCATAAAAAGTATGGGGGAAATTTCATACTAACCACTTTAGAAGTGTTTGTGTGACATAATTCACTATTCTTTCTGAAATAGCACTTTTTTAATAGTACTCTATGGAGAACGAGCTGCTTCTTGAAGGAGTATAAAACGGCAGCTGTGTTAATTTCCTTCAGTTTCAAAGCCTTTTCAAAATTAACTTAATGCTTAAAAGGCCTTCACTTGGTTATGATAGAGATGTGCAAGAACTATTTTGGGAGCTTTTGTCTTTGCTAGAGATATTTCTCCTGCTTGTCTTTTCTCTTGAAAACTATTTTTGTATTAAACAAAATGCTATTTCTTTTAAGTGAGAATATGCCTATAGCCTTTTCCTGTGTATCTTAAGAATTTAGTCTGTAGCTAAAACCAGTTATTTATAGTCTTTTCTGCACTGAAATATGTATTTTCAAGACCATTGCTTTGTACATTTCAGCAAGTAAACAGTAGGCTTTTTCCTTTCAATTTTAAGTCCTGTGACTGAAAAAAGCTATTTTAAAGGTGCTGTTATTTGTGTATAGATTCATCCGTTTGGTTCATCTAGATACGTTGTGTAACCATGTCACATTCTGGGTAACTCCTGCGTTACCATGCTGGCTTATGCTCGTTGGGGAAAAAAGTGTAATGCATGGTTGAACAAAATACTGAGAAAATGTTTTCAAAGTGCAGAAGCATACTTTCCTCAGGAGCATTTTTGTCCCAGTTCTTAGAATGATATGATTTTTTGAAGTAGATATCAACAGAACTTCTTCCAAACATGCTTTCTAGCAGGTTGAAAATGACTACCATTTCCCCCATGTCAAGAGAATAGAAAATGTGATAAATTGTATTTCAGAAGTTGTCATCTGACAGCCCTCTGAATTTTGTAGAATTAAATGAAAGTGTTGAAAACTGAAGGATGAGGATTTTATCTTTATATTTAAAAGCTTTTGAGCCTAATGCCTGCAATCCAATTATTTCCCCTTAGTTGAGATCTGAGAGGTATTTTCTGATTGTAGGAAATGTTTGCAATAGTTCCTGATGAAGCTTAGTTCAGAAAAAAAAAGAAAAAGGATGTTTTGCAGACACAAGGTGGTGCATTTCTACCAAATCATATCTTTGTTTTAAAAGATATTTTTAATAGGATTATTAGAAATGTTTACATGTTATAGCAGGTGGTTTTAAAGGAAAAAAAGTATCATAATACTTCTGTTCTTATCTATCTCAGTGGCATGAGCATTCATAGAATCATAGAATGGTTTGGGTTGGAAGGGACCTTCCAGCTGCCAGCAGTTCAAAGCCCCAGCCAGCCTGATCTTGAATCAGCCTGATCTTGAACACTGCCAGGGATGGGACATCCTAAGATAAAGTTAGTTTATACAGCAGTTTCTGGACTGCTTCCATTCCCGCAGATATCCAACATTAACCACAATGGTATGTAAGCAATTACTGAAGATTTAAAGGCAGTAGCTATTTTTCCCTTCTCTACTCTGTGTTGGAAGATATAGGTCAGTTTTGTCTCCCCCCAAAAGAAAGGTTGCTGTTCTCCAAGATCAGAAATTAGCCACAATAATCATTCCATTTGGTGTATCTGCCTGCTGGAAGTATGTAATTTCTTGAAAATGCTAGCTTTACAGTCTTAACTGTGTGTGTTGAAACCCTGGCACTGTTAGAAGAATTATTAACCAAAACTCAGCCTCTTAGACTTGTGTGAACATAAGGGGTCGCTAAGTGCTCTCTGTTCTGGAAGGCTTTCCTCTGCTGCTGTGCTGGAAGAGGAATGGTGTTTTTTGCTGGGTGAGGGCAGATAGATTTATTTTAAAACCAAGTGACTGTTTCTGATTCTTTTCACTTTCCCCTGCAATATTACTACATTGTGCATTGTCCTGAATCTTTCAGGTCACATGGAGTTCAATGTGAGTAAAAGGGACCAGCCAGATACTAGGATAATAGTTAATGACAAGAATGTTAAGATAGATCAGAAATGATACACAAATCGTGAGCAAATGGGAAAAATTTGATATGGCAGGTAGTTACATGTGATGGAAAGGCACTGGTACTCTGTAAGCTGAAAATAAAGCACAGGAGTATGAGAGCTCATGTGCGTAGGTATATGTTGTATAGCACAAACTGACATGTTCTTGTAACTGTCCAAGGCTAAATGTATTTTTTTTTTTTATGAAAATTTCTGAACTGTAATTACAAAAGCCACTGAATTGACACCCCTCCCTGCACGTAAGGTGCATCTCCTATCTAGTGTGTACTTCACAAGTGCCAGTAGCACAGGGATAGTTTAGATGTTTAAATTTCTCAGAGCAGCTTGCAGGCTTTATAATTGTGAAATAAAGAAGCTTAAGGGTGCACAAAGCACCAGATTCTCTAACTAGCTGTGACTAGCTGAAAATGTGAGGCCAAAGTGAGAGAAGAATGTGTTCCTTGCGTTAGCAGGTTCTATTTGCCGGAGTCTTGTTTCCAGCAGTTGCTAGGAGTGATAGTAAAAGAGAGCCTAAAAAGAGTAAGTACATGATGATATTTCTGCTAGGGTACAGTCTAGCAGCCTGTAGTGTTAGGACTTCTTGGGACAGGGAAGTGCCTTTTAGTTACAGCTAGTAAGCCTTACTTTTCCAGTCCTGTAGTACCAAATATCTAAGCCATGGGGTTTGGAAGCTGTCAGGTAGTATTTATCTATGCATTTTCACTTAATTACTAAATGAGTTTAAATTAATGGATATTCTTGTGATGAGGAAGTAGTTTGCTTAAGCTTCTGGATATTCATGTATCATACCTTGACACAGGATATCGAAGTGCCAAACATTTACAGGTTCAAAATCAGTTAGTATCTGTGCCTTTTATAGGCATACCAGCAGCCCAGTATGACATACGTGAAAGGTTTCACCACTTCAGGCTCTCTCAGGTAATTTTATCTTGTTATGGCTGCTCAGTATTTCTCCCTTCCTGTCTCCTAAAAAATGATTTGGGGGATGATGGAATATAAAATTCCAAAACATTATATCCTGCATAAGCGAAATTGTATCACAAAACTTCAGCCTAATACCTGACAACGTTTCTAAGAATTTCTTAAGTTCTCATTTTTGCATGGACATTGTAACTTTTTACTTTCAGATCTTCAGTTAACAGTGAAGTATTGTGGTGATGCTGCGTGCTGGCACAGAAGTATCAAGTTGGGCTTTTATGGGTTTTCTGCATAAATCAGTAATTTAGCTTAATTGCCCTCTGGAAACATGATATCTTGTGTCTTCGTTGCTTCAAACCAGGGCACAAGACATGCATACTTGTATGTAGTTTTTCACTTGTTAATATGGCAGGAAAAGAAACTTGCATGAGAAGAGCTGTTTATTTTTCAAGGCTAGAAATAACTGGTTGTTCTGAAGTGGTGCCATGTAAACAGTTTAATATTAATAAATAAAAGCTATTATACTTGGTTCAAATGAATAGTTTCACCATGTCTTAAAAAAAAAAACCCAACAAAGAAAACCAAAACACCAAACCAGACACAAAGCACCTTTCATCTTACGAAAGGAGTGAGCTGTATAGTTTTCTTTGTTGTGGTTTTAAAAATGCAGTCCTTTAATAATGAATTCCTTGTTTATTAATACACTTTCTATATTCTCTAAATGGATGCAGTCACTGGGCTAAGTGGGACCTCCACGGGTCCACAGTTTATTCTTCTCCCCAGAACTGCATCGTTCCTGCTACCCATTTGTTTAAGGATTCCACAGTCCCATCAGGCAATTTATTATAGGCGTTCTTTACACCTAGAAAGTATTTTCTGGTGTTTAATGCAAGTTTTCCTGACTTCAGACACTTCATTATCTACAATGGACCTGCTGAACATAGTTTCATTTTTGTCTGAAATTTGTAGCTGAACTACTTGTAAATACTGTAAATAATAAATGCTTTTATGTTGAATTAAAAAAGAATTTCAGAAGACAAATGTGTGTGCTCGACTTTTTCTTACTTTTTTTGTACTGAAGACTAAATCCATTTTTGAAGCTTGCTCAGTTCAAGTTATGTATGTAGCATATGCTTAAACATGATTGAAAATTAATAGAAAACACTGTTGAGGATACGTATAGCATGTGTTTAATTACATGTAGCTAGTCACTGTATTCTACTAACCAGAGGTACTGGCATAGAGGAGAAGTAATTTTAAACTAAGTTGGTTTCTCATTTGTCAAGAAATACTTTGGGTAAAATACCACTTGGTCCAGGCAGCAGTGGAAGTCTGACTTTGAGGACAACAATTTGCATCCATTTGTTTTGAAAGAGGTGATACTTTTGCCGTACTCTGGTAGGGGATCTTTGAGAGGTACGAGGGCTGACACACAGGAGCTCTGATCTGCTGATTCTGGCCACATCATTGGCTTTGCAATTTCTTTTTTGCCCCTTAGTGTTGTTGACGTAGCCTACAAGAACTTCAGTTCTATTGCTTGAGCCTGGGGCCTCTCCTCTAGTTCTGTTTTAAAATTGAGGGTAAGGATTAAGTGGTCACACCATTTGAAGAGATTAATGGCTACAGAGCAAAGAAAGGGCTCCCTTGAAACTCACCTGTTACTGTATTTTAAGTTTAAATGATCACAGAAGTCTTGCTTGTATGGTGTTTACTTCCTAACTATGAGCATGTGCATCCTTACACATATCTTGGAAATCAACTATTTGTCTTGAAGTGTCATGCTAGTTTAGTGTTGTGGTTTAACCCCAGCTGGCCACATAGCCACTTGCTCACTTCCCACTGTGGGATAGCGGAGGAAATCGGAAAAGAACCTGTGGGTTGATTTAAAGACAGTTTCATAAGTAAAGCAAAACCTGCACACGCAAGCAAAGCAGAACAAGGAATTAATTCCACACTTTGCATGGACAGACATATGTTCAACCATCCCCAGGGCAGCAGGGATTCATCATGCATGGTGGTTGCTTAGGAAGACAGGATAGCCAATTATGCTGGAAGCTAATTTTTCATTTATTTCGGGGCAAAGCAGTTTTGTTTTCTGCTGTACAACCACAGCTTAAAAGAGGACATGCATTACATGCAGAGCAAGTGATGAGCAAGCAAACCAGGTTCTTCTGCCAGGCAGCTTGCTATGTCTTCTGCAAAATTAATTCTGCAGTTGTCAAAATACTTGCAGCATGCGTGCAGTAGAGCAGTAAGCAATGTCAAGTCTGATCTGGTTCTTTCCTGTGCCAACATCTCTTGAATAGTGCAGACTCTGAAGGGTTGCTTAAACAACAAAAAATACAAAGTGAAAGAATAAAAATCTAGTATTTTCTTTGGGGTTATGATGGTTTTGTGTTATGTTTTCAGTGTTTTGGTGGGTTGGGGTCTTTTAACAGCAGCTGAGTTAATTATAGGAAGGGCGGATGGCATGTGCAGTCCCATCCCAGAAGATGGGAACTATATGTAGGGGTGTGTGCTTCTGCTGCGAGATGTGGAAGAGTTGAGGCCTGGGACAACAACAGCCACAATTGCAACGTGCTGCAGATGTGATTAAACGTGGGATTCTAACAGGTAAAGAAGGGTTGCAGAAGCTTGCTTGAGTGGCTACAGGGCACTTTGCCATTCCTTAGTTCCTTCTTCCATGTTTGTTCATCCGAGGAATCACTCTGGCCTTGTATCAGGTGTTAGTATAGTTTCTGTTGCCCCCTGCCCAGGTCTGAATAGAAACTGGAATGAAACACTGCGAGTTTAGGTGATTAATTACTAAGAATTACTTGACCTGCTGCTTCCAGGGTGTGTAGCAAAACTATCAATTTTACTTGAGATGCACCAGAGTTCATCTCCTGTAAGAAAAAGAACATGGGAAAAAGCTTTTTGTCAAGTAAGTATCACAAGGTGATCTAAATTTTTCTGGTAAAATGGTCACATTGGAGTAAACTTGAAACTAACACCTCCGAGAAGTGTGAAACCCAGTCGCACTGAGCACAAAGAAGTCTGTCCTAAAATGCTCAGCATGGTGATTCCTGAATGCCAAGAGACTATCCAGACAAAATCTGAGACATTGCTTTTTAAAAAAAGGCTCATAAAACTACAGTACATTTACAAACTCAATTTGGAGGTGGTGGTGGTGAAGACTTGTCAGAATAGAGCCCTGGTTTGGAGTTTGTGCCCCTTGAATGATACTGAGAATTTGAAACACAACCGCAGAACTGAGCCACAGGCTGGCGAGTGTGACAATTACAGACTTCCATTTGCAGAAGAGATGATTGAAAGGCAGTTTCTTGTTTTTTGTTGTTTTTTCCCTAGCCAGGGCTATCTGGAGCGTACATCTTTCCAGGTTTTATTGCATGAGGTAGCTACCGGAAGTGTTTGCTCCTTCTGCAGCCCAGGCTTTGGTGACAGATACGGAATTAGGCATCCCAGTTCCTTCTGTCTCCTCCCCCAACACGTGCCTGCCAGCCTTCCACCCTTCTTGTGCTGTGTGGTGAGTCAGCCCAGCATGGTCTGTGGGCTGGGCTGGACAGGGCTTCAGTGGTCAGGCATGGAAAGTTCCAAACACCACCTACAACAAAATGAATGTGTGGGTTGTATCCCAGCCACACTGGTAATACTCCAGGCATTGCCTCAGCTGCATTTGGTGGCAGTGTGTCGGAGAGAGCAAGCATTGGCACTATCAGGCTTTGAGCCTTCCTTTCTTTAAGTTAGTAAGTGGATCAAGAAAGCATGAGTGATGTCTGTGTCCTACTTCTCTAGGCTTATCTGTGGCCTCTGCTGGCTAAGTGATCACCTGGCACTTTTACTATTAAGATTACCTAAGCAAAACCAACAAACTATGGATTATTCATAGAATGGTTTGGGTTGGAAGAGACCTTAAATATCTAATTCCAACCACTGCTGCCACAGGCAGGAGACCTTCCATTAGACTAGGCTGCTTAAAGCCCCATCCAACCAGGCCTTGAACACTGCCAGGGATGGGGCAGCCGCAGCTTCTCTGGGCAACCTGTGCCAGTGCCTCACCACTCTCAGAGTGAAGAATTTCTTCCTAATGTCTAATCTAAGTCTTCTTCTCCAGATTTCTTGCAGGCCCCCTTTAGGTACTGGAAGCTGCGCTAAGGTCTCCCAGGAGCTTTCTCTTCTCCAGGCTAAACAACCACAGCTCTCTCAGCCTGTCTTCATAACAGAGGTGCTCCAGCCCTCTGATCATCTTTGTGGTTTCTGGATTCACTCCAACAAGTCCATGTACCCTATATTGGGAGCCCCAGAGCTGGATGCAGCCCTGCAGGTGGGATCTCATGAGAGTAGAGGGGGAGAATCACCTCCCTCATCCTGCTGGCCACATTCACCTTGATGCAGCCCAGGCTACTAATCCCATATTAATTCCGTTAATTCCAGCATATTAATTCTATGCGTCTCTAAACTGGTAGGATTTTTATCATCAAATCATCTGCATATTATTAGGTGAGGCACCCAAAAGCTAAGGAAAAGTGGGTCTTTTCTCAATGGGCTTAAACAAAGTACAGCAGTCTTTAGTGGTAGGGAAAAAAAAAATCACAGGGCTTTGCAAATGAAAAAACCTGACAATTTTTAGGAAACTTGCCATTTAGATACCAGGCTTTGAGCTGTTTTGAGGGTTGGTATTATCTATAGTTCCTAATGAATGCTAGCTCGGTTACTGACTTCCTGGTACAATTCAGCATCTTGTACATCATTAAATAAATATTGTATGTGCAAATAAAGACTTGCTACACAGCAAGCCTTGAGCAGATCTTCATCTTAATTATGTTCCAATGCGTCACTATCAAAGTGCAGCACGGCATTGGGAGTTTCTAACTGTAATCTTTAAAATGTTGACCCGACTTTAACAGCGAGAGTCAAACAGTTTGTACCTGTGGGCAGGAAGCAGTGCAGGCACGTACTGTGCAGTGAAAGTTAGGCTTGCTTCCCCAGAAACAGCTCTAAGAACTGATGTGATGCAATGCCTCTTCCCTGAAGGGCAGGGAAAAAAAATCCAGAAAGTCCCTCCTGCCTGGCTGAGGGGGTTTTCTGTGGTTTTATTTCTTTTTTTCTCCTGTATTGTAGTTTTTTCCCTGTGTGAAGTAATTTTGCCAGTCCCCACTGAGCTGGTGAAGGGCTGTCCTGCCACAAACACACCAGGAGCTGAGTCCCTTCAGCTGGGAGAGGCAATGACTGGGGAGGGGATCTAATTGCAGTTGCCAGTGATACAAACATTGGCAGAAAAGAGACTTGTCCGAGGCCCCGAGTCAAAGCACAAAAAGCATCTGTCAGAAGTTACAGTGGGGGGATCCCACTTGGACATGTGAGGGAAAAACTCATGCTGAAAGTGGTAGTGTGGGATAGAACTGCTATTAGCCCTCTGAGCACTAGGGTGCACCAGATGATCTCTAGAGCCCCCTCTTAAGACAGGTTTTGCTGCGAGTCCATGCTGGCTACTTAAAAAGAGACTGGAAACTACGTCTCCAACTGAGAATAGTCTTTCAGTCCAGAATTATATGAACCACCCATTTTTTATTGTCAGTTTGCATGAAGTGACACGTATGAGAGAGACTTGTCTGGCCTCTGCCAGTTACTAGAAGTAATCTCTGTGTGCTTTGGGAGTTTCTTCCCTTTCTTCATCTTCCCACAACCTCATTCAGGTGTGTAAGCGAAACCCACCCTCACATCCACTGCAAATATCAGAGACTGATACCTGAAAAGCCAAAGGTGGTGCTGCAGAAGCAGATCCAGGGTTAAATTTTCTCCTCCTGGGGATGGGAAACAGCTTGTTCAAAGGAAAAACACAAACCACCAAAACCAGTGAGGTGGTGCTATCAGATTGGATGAGTCAGGCAGCTTCCAGCAAGAATATATTTGACTTTCACCTCTGTGTAGCAATATCCAATCCTCAAGAGAAAGATGTCAGCTTACCCAACATTCAGATATGTTTTTATTCCAGGAACAGAAAATTCGCATGCCCACAGTTCTATGTCAGTTCACTGAAACACCAGTACTGCTGTTTCACAAAGGTTTGGATCAAAAAGATACTTCAGTGTATGCTACCTATGTGGACTCTGCTGGGGAAAGTAATACATTTGAATTTTCCATCTTTTCATAAAGTACTTTTCAGAGTATTCTTAAAAAATTTTGTTTTACAATGCACATCATCTATAGTGTTCCTCTATTGTTTTCATTTTAAAACGTACAATACACAGATTCTGCGAAACTCAAGATGTATGAACATGTCTGTGTATGTGTGTGTGCAGCTGGTACTTGTTTGACTGCAACTATCTTTACTGCACAAAGCACTGAAGAAACATGATTGAAGTTGATGAGTGGGACAATGTTATGATGCTAGTAACCTGGGGATTACCAGTGGCTGTTTCAATAATCACAAGAACTATGTAAAGAGTTACTGATTACCTCAGAGTGCCAAACCCAACTGCAGATAAAGAGCTATCAGAGTGAGGCATGTGGGAAACTCGGAGTTTTTCCATGGGATAGGCATTTCATTCCCTGTTTCACCACATGGCCAAGCTGCCTTTTCCGAGTGAGACCCATCAGTGCTGGGTGGGCTGGTCTTCAGCTCTGCAGTTGTAGGAGGAACCACCATCATCACCAATTCTGGCAAAGCTCCACACTTCAGCTCCTTACAATGGGCTGTTATGTGGAGTACGGGAAGGTGTGTTGGTACAATTCAAGTAAGCAAATACACAACCTATGACTAAACCTTGATGACCTTTTAGTCTAGTAATCGGTTTATAAAAGTTCCCTATTCCCGCACTTGAGTTCATATAATGTGATGAAATTCTAATTGCATTTGGTGTGGGGAACTACTTAAAGGTCACTGAATTTTGAAAATGTGTTGGGAAATGGATAGATGAAGAATTCCCAGTTGGTGATGGCAGGGTGGCCTTTCTGCCTTCTACCTCCATTGTGGGGTTTTCATGGTTTTAATTTTAATTTCTTTAATTCCCTTAATGGGGTTACGTAGTTAATTCAAAGCTACACAGCTAGTGTCTGAATATATCTGCTGCAGGTTTGGTGCTTGGATAATGAGATATAGCATATAGCTGGCCAGCCAAACTGAGAGTCCATGCCCATGTATCTGACAAGGACAGCTTCTTGATTAGATGATGTCCAATTTGCTGAGTATAACCAGATGTCTTTGAATAAAAAAATACCTTCATTTGAACCAGGACTTGCACTTTTTTTTTGTCCTGACAGGTGTTTTGTCTGCAGCTTTTCCCAAAATAAAGATGATAAGCAAATTTCTGTTTCTGCAGACAGGTAGTCTTCATGTCCATTATTTCTTTCCGTGTGTTGTTATGTAGTGCTGTGCTATGTCATACGAAATTGGGAGGTTCTCTTCTTGCTTGTCAACACTAGCTTGCAGAAGGAGAATGCATCCTGACTTTTGCCCAGCTGCAGTGGTGCATGAGTGGCAAAGTACATGTGGATGTCAGCAGTGGGAATCTTTTGGGGAGGGAAGAGTGAGGGGCAAGGCTAGGCAGGACTGGCAGCAGCCTCCCAGCTGCCACCAGAGGCACCATGCTCTTCACCAGCAACCGCCTTGGCTGAGCTTTCCATGCATTCCAAGAGCACAAAACCTGGCTCCCACCAGGCAGGTGCACATGTGGCATTAAAGCATTTACAAACACAAAGCAATACTGCTTTCATCAGGGAGCCCTGGCATCCCCAGCTCTGGGGCCAGGCTCACAGGGGTGCACCTATTTGAACGGCAGGATTTGGAGCACAGCTGTGCTGAACGTCAATATCTGTGCAGGCAATGTTGTTGTGCACTTGCACCAGTCAGGCATAGGACTCCTGGCAGTCTGACAGTCCAGCAGAGTGGCACTTGGAACTGATGGGCTGGGCTTGCCTCCCTGTTCTGTGCCACCCTCCCAGCACCTCTCCAGCAGCCAGCATGATGTGAACATGCTGTCCAGCAGTACAGCTGGCAGAGACTTCGTGGCCCTTCATTCCTCCAGTGATGTATTCCTAGACAACATCCTTCCGCAAATGCACCTGCAAACTCTGTTCGTCTGCGTATCCCCCTAAGACAGGCCAACAAATCAGGTGACATCCCATGGGTAGGTCTTTCACATGGTTACCGCAAAATTTCCTGTCTTCTTCAGCTCAGAGTGACCAGTGAGCTGAAACATAAATTTGATAGATAGATAGATAGATAGATAGATAGATAGATAGATAGATAGATAGATAGATGATAGATAGATAGATAGATAGATAGATAGATAGATAGATAGATAGATAGATAAAAAAAAGAACTCATAAATAAATGAATAACTATCTTAGCATGGCAAGCAAGCAATCTTGTGTGACAAATTTACAGGATAAAGTAATATTGCCAGACATCGTTTGGGAATTAGTGTCTAAAAATGAAAAAGACCTTTTCCATGCTGGTTTTCTTCATAATTAGTTCCAAACTTCAGAGTGACCACAGCTGCCAAGCAAGACCAATTGCAGATGCTTAATTTAGAGTAACTCATATGTTTCTCAGCTAAATTAAAAGAAAGCAAACCAGGCATTTTGGGAACTGCTGAAAGGGGAACTGGAATGTTTAATGATTACTTCCTCATAAGCCATGCCCACAAGAGAGATGCTCTTTATTCATGGAGCTGCTCTCCTGAGGATGAGAGGGATCATGCTTTCCTCCCTCTGCTTACTGATGCACCTGCTTCAGGAGAACATAGCTAGTAAGTAAAGGCTTTCTGCTCTTTACCTACGTAGTAGGGTGGGGGACTATGGATCTTTTACTGAATATGTGGATGAGTCAAGAAATCTCTGGCTCTTTCAGTGCTTTCAAAATTCCAGTGATTTCAAAATCAGTCTGTTATTTTGTCTTTTAAGTCTCTGAAATGCAGATAAAACAAGCATGCTGAGAATTAAAATGATTCATATCTATATTACCAGTTTCAGTTCAACTACTGCAAGTCATACCTGATTCTGTTATATGCCAGGGATAAAGATGCAGTCATATGGGTCATGAAACAAAGAAAAAACATTGGGATTTGGGTACTTCAAAGAGATTGTTAACTGATTTTGCCATTAGTAACCATCAGTTTGAAAACAGATTATCTTCGAAATGGTTAGACAGCTTTATCTTGTACTGCAGACTGGAAAAGCAGTGAATCTCAGGTTATTTTTTACTAGGCAAGAGCTGATAAACACAGCTGTGACAACACAGCTATAATCCCTGCAGGTTAATGCTGACATGTGGAGGAAAGAGCACTTAACTTTACCTACTGATGGGGCTGCTTACTGCAGGCTTTGTGAACTGATCTGAAGGGCTTGTTTCCTGGGATGTCCATCAGGCATCTTTCACAGTAGCAAAATCACTGGGAAAAATAAGGAAACATTAAAAAGCAAAAACTCAAAAAACCTCCACAAAACCAAACCAGATAAAATTGCTCTTTTCATATTACTAAAAATATTTGTTCCGTAACTATTAGGTCTGGTCAGTGTGACTTTGACAGTTTTGAACATACCACAAAGCCAAATAAGCTGCAGTAATACCTGCTGCTTTAGGTACAAAGGCTTATATCAGTGACAAATGTGATATATTATCATTCCTTATCTTTTATTTGCAGCAATTTTAGTTTCGGAAAACCAAGACCTGCAAGATTCAATTAAGCCGCAGAAGGTAGAGTTTCATTCATTAAACTTCAACAACACTTTGCATTGGCAGCCTGGGAGGGCCAGAGATGCAAGAGACACCGTCTACTTTGTGCAGTATAAAGTGTAAGTACAGGGGGAACTCCAGCCTCCTGCTGGACTGGGGCACATCCATGCTTGACACATCAAAGGGACTTCCCGGGTGTCACAGGATATTCTCCTCATACTGGAGAGAATATCCCATGACCTGGGGAATGTCCACATCCTGCTTGGCTGCCAGCTCTCGGTTGTTGCTGCTCTTATCAACAGCCCATAAGGTGCGGATGAGCAGACCAAGGCAGCAGGGAACAAGCACCTCCAGCAATATGCTGTGCATCCTCATTGCAGCATAGAGGTGCAGAAAAATGTAGTTTGCAGAGGACTTCTGGAAGCCACTGGGTCCAACTGCCTTCCTGAAGCAGGTCTCGCTAGGTCAGGTATTTCTGCAATAGGACATATAATGTATTTTGGTGGCCCACCTTACCCACAACAGTGCTGCAGGGTCCCTCATGGCAAACTTGAGGCAGTGCTAGAGACTTGTCCTCATAAGAGGTACATTCCTATCCCTGGCACACTTGGTGAGTGCCCGAAATCGCTACTGCCTTTGAGAAGCTAGTTGGTGGAAACTGGGATTCTGCCCATCATTGAACACACTGGTTAAGCCAAAGTGGTCCCCTCTCCAGAGGGGCAAGTGTGCAATGTCTTCCCGCAGGGGTGGTAACCATATCTCTGATTTAGGTTTCTTTTAGAAAAGACAGACACCAGTAGCTCTCAAACACCCTTGAAATCAGTCTTCCCTGTTATCAAATTGAAGGGAGTTAATTTCCACAGGAGAAGGCTTGTCAGTACCGCCAAAACAGACAGCTAAAAATCTGTGTGACCCAGTCAGCAATACCTATAGCTTACATCCTTCCTCATCTTTCTCCATAGGTATGGGCAGAGCACATGGCAAAACAAAGCTGACTGCTGGGGGATTCAAAACCGTGTCTGTGACCTAACAAATGAGACCTCTGACATCCAAGAGCCTTACTATGGCAGAGTGAAAGCTGCACTGGCTGGCATTTATTCCAACTGGAGCCTCAGCTGCAGATTCACTCCCTGGAGAGAAAGTGAGTGCAATCATATGGGTCTCTGAGAATGTAACTGGATTTTCTGTGGCATGGAATATATAATTTCTGTTCACAGTTTGCAAACATGAGTAATCCTTTTCTAGCCACAAAGCAGTACCCAAAGAATTTGCGAGTCAATAGCTCTTCAGTGAAGTGTTGTGATAAACACTTGAAAGCCAACAAATTATGGATAAGTAGCCACTTATCAATAATTAAGGGATCAGCAGTGCTTGTCTGTCTTTAACCTACCCTCTTCCTCATGGAACTACACAAATTCTCTTCAGCCATTTCTGAGCTGCTAGAAGAACTGGACACAAGATAGAAAAGAAGGAAATGTTCTCTGCTTCAGGGGAAAACAAAGAAGAGAACTGAGAGCTGTGTGGCCACCATTCTCACATTTATGTGTTTCCTGATTGCTGTGTATTTAGAAAGGACATGCACAAAACTTTTTGTTAGTACAGTCATAGTGTGCCATAGTATGTTAGAAATTGGAGGACTGTTAAAATACTGAATAGTACCAGCATACCTACCAGTAAGTTCCCCATGAATTAACCTCACTGGTCAGTGCAAAATTGAATTGTGAATGTCAATGCACTTCACAGCCCTGAAGTGCAAACTGCCTTGAGCCTCCTGTACATATGGCTCAAGGGGCAGGGTAGAAAATCAGGGCAAAGAATCCAAAGCATTTTCCTTGACCAGCCTGCAGTCAGCAATGTGCAGCATTAAGAGATTCCAAAAAGTTTGGCTCAAAATGAGATCTAAAACACAGGAAAGTTCACCCACAAAATAGCCCAAGCAACAACCACCAAGAAGTAAGGACTTTGACAGTAAATACAGCATAACATATTGTTGGTAAACAAAAGCAGTAAATTGTTGAATATATTCAAATTGTGTTCGGTGAAACATTATTAATAAACTGTAACTGTGTTCATAGCTTTGGTTTTTCATCTTAGCTGTGATAGGACCTCCGACGATAGCTGTGGCTCATAGCAGCAAATCCATAATACTAAAGCTCCAGGCTCCACGTTCTCCTTATAAAAGGAAGAGAGGCAGCAAGATACCAATGACAAATTATTATGATCTGTTGTATCAAGTCTTTGTAATTAACAACTTGATAGACAAGGTAAGTGCATATTCAAATATGAACCCTTTACCATTGAAAAAACAGGAAAGTATGGGCACACTATTCTTATTTTACATCTGAAATCGTCTTCTGAGATAGTGAGAACATTGATGACTGTGCAAATATTTAAAACCAAAGTAGATTATTTTTCAGGAATTGAATTTGATTGATTTGAGTTGTAATTCCTCCCTTAATTTTTTCCTTCAACTTAGTATTTCATACTCTAAGACATAGATTAAAAAACTGGGACAGGAGGGGAATTTTCTTTAAAAATAATAAATAAATTGCAAATGCTATTGACATTGTGCAAGTCCATGTGCTGCTCTCCATCCTCTATTCTTATCAAACTTTACTCACAGCACACTTGCTAGGGTAATGTGCTTGACTAGCTGTTTTTACTCCACTCTGTCTGAAGCAACACAAGGTCCTGGTGTATGAAGGAAAACACAAGATTATTAAAATAGAAGATTTGAGGCCTGGAGTCAGCTACTGCATCATGGCTAAAACATACGTGCCAATGCTGGACCGCAGCAGTGCCTACAGCAGCAAGCAGTGCACCATGCTGCAGTGACAAGATTAACACCTCTGCGACAGGTAAGAGGTTCATCACCAGCTGAAACTGGAGATGACTCTGGGAGTCAAGAGCTGTTCCTCACCAAAGGCAGTTACCCTCAAAAATGAGAAAGAAAAGTGTAGCATAAAAACTGCCATCTCGTATGACAATATTAGCCAGAGTTCTTACATCATCTCAGCTAGTTTCACACCAGGTAAGAATGATATGGCCAAGGAGATTAGAGGAATGGTGTGGATAATTATTTGTGTGCTGATATGGTCCTCAGAAATGCCTCCTGCTTCCCTTTCTTTAAACAGTTATACACAGTATTGCTTTCACGGGTTTCTTTTGCTGTCAAGTAATAATTAACTAGGAAAATGAGTGCCCTCATACCTTAGGAAAGTGCAATTCTCATGCAAGCTCTTCAATCCTGTTCAGGAATTTTTCTGATGTATAATTTGGATGAGGCTATCCTCTCTTTTCATGGCATTCTTGCAGTGTGATGTGTTTAAAAATAAATCAGTTATCAAATTTCATGAGTTTCCACGGGCCAAATGCAAGAGCTAGCTCAACTGGCTGGGCTGAAAAATCTGTTTCTTTACTTGCCTGTATCACTAGACTGTCTTCATGTATCATATGCCCAGCAGAGAGATTTACTATCAATTCTGCCTTGCAGATGCTAAGGCGCAGAGTGTATAAAGACCTAAGTCACAGAACCAACTATGTTGGAAAAGACCTTTAAGATCATCAAGCCCAACCATTACCCCAGGACTGCCAACACCACCACTAAACCATGTCACTTGAGGACCTCATCTACATGATTTTTGAACACTTCCAGGGACGGTGATTCCATTTCTGGGAAGCCTGTTCCAATACCTGATCATTCTAATATACAATCTAAGTCTCCCCTGTCACAGCTTGAGCTGTTACCTCTTGCCCTGTTGCTTGCTACTTAGGAGAAAAGACCAACTCCCACCTTGCTACAACCTCCTTTCAGGTAGTTGTAGAGAGCAGTAAGGTCCCCTCCTGAACCTTCTCTTCTCCAGACTAAACAACCCCAGTTCCTTCAGCCATTTCTCATGAGACTTATTCTCCAGACCCTTCACTAGCTTTGTTACCCTTCTCTGGACCCAAGCTAACCTCAGTGTCATCTACCTTAGCAAGCTGAGATTTGGGTCCTTCCTAGGGGTGAGGGAGAAAAACTGGAACAGCATTAAAGTCTGAGCCTGTATTTTTGTTCTCAATTCAGTATTCTAATTATCACAGATTTTCTTCCTTCTGCTTCATAATACAATGCACAATGTTGGTCTCTCTTGATACCTCAGTGGGTCTAGGCTAAGGAGAGAGTCAGTTTCTAGGTGATACTCCTGCATTTTTGCTTGCTTTCCCCGTTCTGTGAAAAGCGGAAAGCTCAGGTTAGAGCTGGTACAGGAGGTACAGGAGAGACGCAGGCAAATGGCATGTGTCTAATTTTTGGTTAAATTGAATGCTGTCCAGTTTAAATGCACACTCCAGCAGCAATTCTCTTTCTCTTCCCAGATACAAGGGTAACAGCAGAAAGTGCCTCCCATCACAGATCCAGCTGTAAATCAACATCTTTAGTCCATGCTTGGAATACGTACTCGGTTCCTTTTTAAATTAACCTTTGTTGCATTAAAGGATTTGATCATCACAATCATTTTATGCTACAAAAAGGCACAGGTTTTTTGTATGCCCTATATTACAATTTACATAGTATACATTTGTATTCACAAAGGAAACAGTCTTGCAATATTTTAAAAAATATGGAAAAAGCAGTTGTGAAAGTATTCTGAAGATTGTTCCTAGGGATTTTCTGTTCTAAGCCTTGGAATCAAAATACAATTTATAAAATATAAGTTTCAGATATTTTATTTCTTCTAGAACAAAGGTGGCAACAAAAGATGAAAAAAGTGTCTTTTCTTTAAAATAAGAACTATACAATACAGGAGTATACCCCATGCTCACAATGTCTTCATAGTAACCTCAACGTAACTGATAGTGAAACCAGTATGTGATTAGGCAGGAGCTCATTTAAACGGAAACAGAAAAGATCAACACTTTGAGTCAGTGACAGGCAGTTAAAGGGAAGAAAGATATATTTCAGTAAATGATGAACAAATGCTGACCATCATTTGTGATTTCTAGTAGTCTTCATCTCACAAGGGAAAAGAATTCTTGGGCAAGGTCTAGGTAGATGCCCACTAAGCCACACCAGGATGAAGAGGTGAAGTGGCTTTTCCAGATTGCAAGTTCTATAAGTAATGAGAATCTTAATACTTAAGCGCATTCTTTTATTGACAATTAAGTGAGGGGAAGTGGGAGTGGGCAAAGAGGGCAAAGCAAGCCCTGGGAAAACCGGGAGCCCCTTGCTACATAATCCACATTTCCCTTAATTAACATGCACAAAGGTGGATCAGTTCAGTTTAAGTAGCAGACTTGGAGTTCACTTAAGCCACATCCAAAGCATTTTTCATGGTCTGTCACTAACACCTCACTTGGAGGCAGCGCTGCTGAGGGCTGCATAAGGGTGCTGGCAGTAGGAGTTTGCGAGGAGATTCTGCTTCAGTAAGTGAATGCTGGTCAGCCTTTAACAAAACAAAAGAGGTCTTTATGTATAAATATTTCCACCATCTGATTGTAACACATGACATGTTTGAATGACTAGATTTGCAGGTGTCTAGATGTGTGCACATACCTAGTCCTTAAACCCAGGTTGCTTTCACCACGCTTCCCTTTTTTGCTTCTTTCCCATTTTTCCAACTTTTTTACCCATCCCATATCCCACAGTTTCTTAATTTAGATCAGTTTTTTGGGGGAAGCAGGGCTTATTAAATCTCTGTATAGTACTTAGCACTATGACAAGTCTTAGATACAGCACTGCTCTGCCATGCCTCTTGCGCTGGGCAGAACCACAATAAAATAATCCAGGCAAAATGTTAAGAAATAGCCTTATATTTCAGCAGTGATAACTTCAGCCACTTGTGGGATATCACAGCCTGAAAATATTATCTGTAGTAATTCGAATTCTTTCTCAAATTCACTTCTCTCCTAAAGGGCAGCTCATGTTGCTGTTGTTACACAATGATGAAGTTTAAAGTAACATCTACTCACCCTAGTCAGAGGACAGACTCTGACAATGTCAAATGCACAGGATGAAACTGGTTAAGGTTCTCAAATCTTATAGAAGACATGAAAAGAAAAAGAAAAAGAAAAAGAAAAGAAAAAAAAAGGAAAAAAGAAAAAGGAAAAAAGAAAAAAAAAGAAAGAAAAAGAAAAAGAAAAAGAAAAAGAAAAAGAAAAAGAAAAAGAAAAAGAAAAAGAAAAAGAAAAAGAAAAAGAAAAAAGAAGAAGCAGAGCCATAGGAGTACCTGAAGCTTTCAGACCTGGCTAGAAGGACAGCAGCTGCCATGCTATGGATCTAGGGAGAAGCTGGACACCTGAAAGTTTTTCAATTTGACAAAATTATAAAAAATATGTAGCATGTATACTAGGAAAAACAATAAAAGGTCTGAAGAAGTCTCACACTGTTATGTTTGCTAACCAGATTTCATGTCTTCAGCAACAACGCAGGCTTACAGAAAGCAGCACAAGACTTGCAGGAACAATGCACTTCCATTCTTACGGTACCAGGATTCATCATTGCCAATCATAATGTTCTGCAAAAGCTAATTTTCTCTTCCCATTTGAAATGCATATATCCTTTCAGCTCTGCTCTGACATGTAATTTTACTGGGGGAGGGTTTGGTAAAATGACTAGTGCTGTATTTTTTTCTCTGCATCAGCAGTAGTGGCATGCTCCACTGGGCTTGCAAGACGGGGCTCCTGAAGGGAGAGGTACTTTGTTGCAGCATATACTGGCTGGGTGGTCTGCACCCACAGCTTCTAGATAGCCCTAGTAATGCTGTAGCTTTTAAAAACAGCTTTTCTGTGCCTTATTCTGTATGCTGCACAGCTGCTTAAGTGTCCATGAGGGTGGAATGGAGGAAGAGCTCTCTAAACTACAGCTAGGGCTTTTCTGCAAGCAAGTTATTTTGGAAATACCTGGAAAAGTGAGCTTCAGCCCTCCTTCCCCTTCCTCCTGTGGACACAAGGAGACCATCTGCTGTGGGTCCACCCCTCCAGAGCTGCCTGGGCTAGCACAGGGCTCCGCAGTGGTTGGTCCACACGCACATCACTCAGTGGAGGACACCTTTACACCGCTGGCTTGACTCCTTCTGGCTGTAAGTTTGCAAGACCCAGCTGAAAACACCCTTTTCTTGTTTTTTCAGTCACTTACAGAGAAGGCATTTTCTAACAAAATGCCAAATGCCAGGTTTTGGCTTTGATTCAGGAAAGAGAGAACTAAATGCTGACCTCTAGGGCTATTGCATAGAGTGGGGAAGACCAACCAGTGTAACAAAAGTGGGACTTGTGCAACTTATTTGGTAAGCCCTCGACTGCCACCTCACTGGGGGATATCTGCAGTCATGGGCAGGGCCCGTTGCAATTGCCTCATCTGGCCCGACTCCATGTCTCATATGGACAGCTGAGGGTCCTGCCAATGAGAAATAGGTATTATGTCTTTTAGAGTTTGCAGTTTCTGACCTTTGCTTGAAGTGGAGCCCATCCCACAAGGGCTACCCTACTTTATTTCATGACAGTTTTCTTATCTGTCAGATGGCATAAGAGCTTATCTCCCACTGTAGATGGCTTTAACTTCACATTCCACTGGCACTCAGAAGAGCAGTATTCAGCTACCAGAAATTCAAGAACAAGGCTCTGATAAAGCTGATAGAACAACAGCAATGGACCAGATGCTCCAGCCTTATAAATTAGGAGAAGATTATGCATAACCAGCTGTACCATATAAATGCCCAGTTTTATATGATGCCATGATCCTCGGTGTTTATCATATGGTCTAGCATCTGGCCAGTCCTATTCATATCCCCCATATATCTGCTGTAATCAGATGTGGACTTGAGGTTTATTTACTTGCATGACTTGATCTCAGCTAAGAACTGCTCTCATGGCCAAGGAATGGGGTGCTGTTGTGAATTGACATTAGCTTCTGTCACAGATCTATCAGACATTGTCAAATATTCCAAACTGCAGGGAATTAATTGTAAATAGGTGGGGGTGTCTGTGGATTTTCTATGGATTTCAATTTTTGCTACAAAAATCAAAGATACTAATGTGTAAAGTCTGTCTGGTAAAACAGAAGAAAGACTAAAATATAATCCAAAGTCCTGAGACCTGCTTTGCCACTAAGGACACAAACCAAAGGTACTTCTGCAGAAAAATGGAGTGAAAGAAATGACGCCGGTGTTCATCATCATGAAAGTTACAGTCTGCTTTGCAACTTCCTTTCAGAATCTTTTATAAAATGCTTCCAAAGGAGAAAAATAAAATAAAAAAAAAAATATATATATACATAATTCAATTCCCCAAATGATTAAATCAAGGGAATGTGAAGAGACGGCAGAAACTGAAAGCAATCTCAGTTTGGTACGGCTTTATAGCACACTTATTCTGAATAACTTTTTGAAGCTGATTCTCTCACCTGCTGAAATAATGCTTCATTCTAATAAATATCACAAAAAAAAATATGCCAAAACTACAGAAGAAGACTAAATAAGTTAAATTCTTTCAGCTGCACAACAAGATGTATCATCATCATAGAATCATAAATAGTTAGGGTTGGAAAGGACCTTAAGATCACCTAGTTCCAGTCCCCTTGCCGTGGGCAGGGACTCCTCACACTAAACCATGTCACCCAAGGCTTTGTCCAACCTGGCCTTGAACACCACCAGCGATGGAGCATTCACAGCTTCCTTGGGCAACCCATTCCAGTGCCTCCCAGCCTCACAGTAAAGAACTTCTTCCTTATGTCCAATCTAAACTTCCCCTGTTTAAGTTTTAACCCGTTACCCCTTGTCCTGTCACTACAGTCCCTAATGAAGAGTCTCTCCCCAGCATCCTTGTAGGCCCCCTTCAGATACTGGAAGGCTGCTATGAGGTCTCCACACAGCCTTCTCTTCTCCAGGCTGAATAGCCCCAACTTTCTCAGCCTATCTTCATACGGGAGATGCTCCAGTCCCCTGATCATCCTCGTGGCCCTCCTCTGGGCTTGTTCCCACACTTCCATGACCTTTTTATGCTGAGGACACCAGAACTGCACACAATACTCCAAATGAGGTCACACGAGAGCAGAGTAGAGGGGCAGGATCACCTCCTTCGACCTGCTGGTCACGCTCCTTCTGATGCAGCCCAGGATACGGTTGGCTTTCTGGGCTGTGAGCGCACACTGAAGCCGGCTCATGTTCATTTTCTCATCAACCAACACCCCCAAGTCCTTCTCCTCAGGGCTGCTCTGAATCTCTTCTCTGCCCAACCTGTAGCCTAGGATTGCTCCGACCCAGGTGTAGGACCTTGCACTTGTCATGGCTAAACTCCATAAGGCTGGCATCAGCCCACCTCACAAACATGTCAAGGTCCCTCTGGATGGCATTCCTTCCCTCCAGCGTATCAACCGAACCACACAGCTTGGTGTCATCGGCAAACTTGCTGAGGGCACACTCAATCCCACTGTCCATGTCAGCGACGAAGATGTTAAACAAGACCAGTCCCAGCACCGATCCTTGAGGGACACCACTCGTTACTGGTCTCCAGCCGGACATTGAGCCATTGGCCACAACTCTTTGTGTGCGGCCATCCAGCCAGTTCTTTATCTACTGAGTTGTCCATCTATCAAATTGATGTCTCTCCAATTTAGAGACAAGACCATCCCTGAATGCACAAGGCCACCATCTCCTGCCAATTTGCTCTTTGAAGTTGTTTACCACAAAAAGATAGATTTCTATGTCATTGTGTCTAGATAGATATCTATCTAAAAACAATGACATGTGCAATGTACTTTGTGTCCTCAAGTTTTGAAACAGAAGAGGCTGGGGTCAAGCAGAAACAGTGGGAAGAGCTGAGGAGGATTCTCCAAAGCAGGAAACCCAACTGGGAGACACAGGCAGATCTGTTATTGTATACATTCTAGGCATGTGCCTCCTTGCTTTCCAAGCTGTGCTATCACCTCAAAAATGAAGCAGAGCCACAATTAAGCAAAAGCTGTGCACTCCTTTAATGTCGGCAAACACAGCACCTGTGATGCATTGGAGTAAAACTGGCCAAAATGACTTAGTCTGGGAAAGAATATTTTCCCTATTTTTTTTACACGCTGTATATTAAAGACAGCTGAAAGCACCAGCTTATATTACCAGCAACCATCTAAAGGAACATTATGTTGTTCATTTTACTGTGACTGACCATTACAACAAAAACTATCCTGCTACTTCCAGATAAAGTAGGAAAAGTAACATTAGAGATAGTCTGTCAACATGACCAAAGGAAAGAGCTGTGTATCGGTGATCTCAACACCTTGTGAACTGTGGCCAGATATATGACCTCTCAATGTCCAATGGTAGCCAGTCATTCTATGAGATAAGGTGACGAAATGAGCCAAACAGGGAGGGCAAACTGAAAAGCAGAGAGCTTCAGTAGATTGTCCATAAGCCCCAGCACTACATGTGAATAGGATCTATGAAAACACTTTCAGACAAATATTTCTAATGAAAAACTGGGATTTTACTGAGAATAAAACCCCACACTTATCAAAATATCTTTCATAACATTATAGGTTTCAAGGAAAAAAAAACAAACCCAAAATAACTTTCTTTTCTTTGTGGCGAAAAGTCTGTGTCCTTCATTTTCCATGCTGTAAGATTTCCAATGTGATGTCTAAATTTCCTAGAGTAGGACAGGAATGGAAATTTTCCTTGACAGCTCTGATCAATTTTTATCCAACACATCCAGTCAGAACTCGCACTCCAATCAGTGTTTCTTCTCTGAAAGCTGAATAATTCAATAACCCTCCTGGAACGCAGCATACACCTGTGATCCAAGGCAGAAGGTAAGAAAGATGTTGCTCTACACAGCCTTCAGTCTAAGAGGGATAGTCACATCAGAAGTTGAGGCTACGCCAACCACATTCTGCTTCTTATTAATTACACCCCTGTGATTTCAGGGTGTATCAGTATCACATTGACATAAAACCAAATAATCTCCCCCACCTTGGGCCAGGCCTCTCCCCTGCAGCAGGCGCTCCTGCAAATCTCACAAAATGTCACAAATTTCACAAACTTTCACAAATTTCCTGCAAATTTCACATTTCCTTGCTGCACTGGCTAGAAAAGAAGAAAACAACAGAAACAATGCCCAAGAAACTTCTGCAATGTAATCATGGGGTTCAGACAGCTTACTGAGATTTCCATGCAGCAAACTGAGTACTAACTACCCACTCTGCATTTCATTTTATCTGCTGAATAGTGCAAACCAGGGTGTACCTCTATAAATAATCATGATTAAAATAAACTGTTTAGTGTTTACAATCCAAATGTCACTGCCAATGAAATTCATTTCTAATGTGTTTCAAAACTTGAGCAACCAGTGGGCCAGAAGAATGGAGTGGAAGATATTACACCTGTGTTACCTGGTTGGCAACCTGCAAGCAGGTACCACAGAATACAGAAACTAGCTGTTTGTATTAATGAATGTACTCTATCAATGATAATATTTATATTGTATCAGTAGTAATATTTTTGAAGTGTAAACTGTTTCTGAGGCATGCAACAAATCCAAGTTGGTTTTTTGTTCCTGAAACAGGTCTGCTTTTATTTTCTCAGAAAAGATAGATACATTTCTATACAGTGTTTCTCTACAGATGCTAAAAAACAAAGCTGCAAGGCAACCCTTTCTAAATAAATCAGGGAACTACAAATAAAAGTCTGACTGAATCACACATAGGATTATACTGACATATTGTGGCAAGACACTAGTAATGCAACACCTTGAACGCTTTGTAACTATCTGCTACTATCCCCCCCTCTCCCGTTGAGGAGCAGAGAGAAGTCTCAGTCCCAGACTGAGGACAAGTAACCTGAGAAAATATATAAGCAAGACCTCATCACTGGCTACTTCCAGTGCTTCCAACTATTGCTTCCAATAAGGAACAACTGAGTCATTCCCATATCTTACTATAGTGAAAAGCGGGAGAGAGAGAGAGCACAGAGCTACATCTGTGCTTTTGCCTTCAACCTCTAGGCTTTCAGCCATCCAGAAAGGTCTTTGTTTTACAAAAAATGATCCCATGATAGTGACTCAGATGAATAATCTTTCCCATATCGCTACTGCTTTGGGAAAAAAAAAAAAAAGTCAGAGGAAAAGGTGCATGCAGACAAAGTAATTCCCAGAACTGCAGCAATGAATAAGCTATCCGGACTGAAATTCCCCTTGGCCAAGGTGACAGGCAGTCAGGCAGGACATCCCCAGCCTGCAGAGAGAATTGCAGTTTTAAAAATTTCAGCCATTTCAGAAAAGACAGCTATAAAATAACTGTGAGCATGGTCACTGTGTACCTCTTTCCCTATGTAATCTGGTCACTGAGTGAAACCCCTCCTTTGTCTTCTCAGTAAATGCCCTAAGCCTTTCATAATAAAATATTGTCGGCTCCATCTAGTGATGCCTGGTACTAATTTTCCCTCTTGTATGGACTTACAGAGTGACAAGAAGTAGCGCCAGAGAGCTACAACTCATCCTATCCAGAGGACAGCTCTGGAAAGGTTTGTTTGCATTCCCATTTTTTATATGATTTCTTTAAAAGGTGATGTGAACTGAGGTTCACCAGCCACAGTTTCACCACACCATCAGCTGCACAAGCTGGAAGACTTCCTCAGAATTACTTGATGCACCTTATTTTTGGGCTATGAGAAAAGTCTGAAGCATGGAGCTCCGCAAAGTCCACAGTCATCTAACGCAGCAAGCCAGCTGGCAGAGCTCATGTTCCCTAAGGTAAATGGAAACATGTTCCCTTGAAGAACAAAGTATTCAGAGCCTATTGACTCCAAACTAGTCCAAATTATTTCAGTGGGAATTAGTCATCTAAATACCCCTAGTTTGAGAGTGCCTTAAAGACTTTAATGTATTTATCTTTGCAGTGTCCACATGAAATTGGGAAGAGCTCTAATCTGGTCTATAAAGATCTTCAGAGGCGTCTGTAATGATATACAGGCATTCAATCACCTTTGAACTGAGCGATTTGCTAAGATTACTTAGAAAGATTATAGGCAGTGCAGGGAGCTGGACCTTGTTTTCTCTGAGGACCTTAAATACGAGACTGTTGTGACACCAGCTATCGCTCAAAACCAATTGCCAAACTAATACATGAATGCCAAAATTGAACGTAAGTATTCCTTTGCAATAAATATAATGATGGAGTTCATATCACAGTCAACAGGTCAGCCTGAATCATAGGTGCTAAGTCATTTTAAGGAGAAATAACCATTCTGGCAGCATTTCAAAAGATGCGGGAAGTTACAGAATGGCTGGCTCAGCAGCATGATGTTCCCTTCTCTTTGTCCATCCTAAAGATGGATCCCTTTTTTTGCTACTAGGAAGAAAACACTGAAAAAGCAGCAAGATGTTTTCACTAAACAAAAAGAGTCTGTTCTCTTCTTCAGCAGAAAATGCCACTCATTTACTTCTAAGGCAAGCAAAAATGTGGATCCTCAACATACAGCTTCAGGTGTTTTAAACACTGCTATGTCCTGGCTTTTTAACCTCTGTTGTAAATAAAACCAGATTCCTGTTAATGGCACTATAATGTCTGAAAGGAATCGCATGAAACAGCAGCAGTTTCGACTCTGCTGCACCTTATGTTGGTATGAATTTAGTTTTGCTATTCAGCGTTACCTTGCACTGTACTTAGCTCCTCACACACAAAGGAGCAGAAGGCTGCAGAAGAGCTGTGACTACTTTGGTGAGAAACCTGCAGTCCACAGAAATGAGCAGGCAATGCCTGTTCTGCCAGTGGAGGAAATGTTTTCTGGAGGTGAACCACATGTGGTATTATTACCTACAGTAAAAACAATAATTTTTGTGTGGCTGCTGGCACCTGACAAAGTTGTTTCACATCCCCACCACTGCCTCATGTATAATTCTCCTTTCTGTCCTGACATAAATGTCAATTGTCAGAATAAATATAGATACAAGTACCAAATGTCTTGAAGCCACTGCTGCCTTTCCCTCTCAGCAGCTTGCTGCAGAGACAGCTTCAGGCTCCATCCAGGTTCTTCAGCATGTCAGGAATACAAGAGAAGGGCAAGAAAGCAGCAGTCAGGGAGTACCAACAGGCCAGATTATAACAAGGGAGGAAAGACACAGAAGATTTCAGAGTGGGAGTATGGCAATATGAAAGAGATGGTAACAGCAGTGGGACTCCTCCCCAGCAAGTCAGGCACTTCACCTGATATTGTGCACTGTGCTAGGCATGATGCCTAGAAATCAAATATTACAGTGCTGAATACTGCAATGCTGAATGTTGCAATGTGTTTGTCCTATTTATCTCCCTGCCCATGGAGCCCTGGCAAAAGGACAGATTTGTTTAGGTCAAAGCTTACACAAGCCATGTGATGACTAGCAATCCTCTTCAGGAGGCAGACAGGAAGTTAGGTGTCTCCAGAAGAAAGCATCTTGCTGCACGTAAGGGTACCTTGCTATTTGCAATACGGATATGTGTAAGCATTAGCTTGAAAATCGTATCACTTGAAACTGAGAACCTGCTTTGAAAGCCGTGAGCATTTCAAATCTGGCCATTTAGGTACCTGAAGAGGCAAAGTGCCTGTTTTTCTTCTTGAACTTCTGTATCTCCACGGAAGGGGGAGTGCGACGACATCCCCGCTCCTGACCGACTGCAAACCTCAGGGGCTGACAATGTGACAATCTTCTGGTCTCTCAACACACCTTGTCCATGTGAGGAAGTTTCAGTGGGTGACCTGTGAATTTGAAACCTCACGAAGTTTCTCCATACAGCGGAGTCTACACGCCAACTGTTTTTCAGTCATTTTTATGGGACAAGCTTAGGTCCTCAGCTCCTCCCCTGATACGCTGAAATTAACAGTATGCAGAGCAAATGTAGAAGCTCAAAATCTGATTTCCCATGGGTGAAACCTGTTACGCTGTGAGTACACATGCCAGTGACAGAAGATAACTGGTGAAACTCAGATGCTCGTGGCGCTCGCAACTGTTTAAAAGATCTATTAGTGAAACTGGTAAAAACTTTTCCACAGCAGCAAAACCAGACAAGTAAGGACATGTCTTGAATGTAGTCCAGAAATAGTACCTAGCACAGAAGTTTTCTTGAGGTGAGATATGTCAGGCGATGGGCAAGTGACAGTATACCTCCTGTGTGATGAAAACAAACCTCGGGGACCATATAAAGGTAATAATAGTTAAACACTGGAGGGCAGGCTTAGACATGAATAAGATAATTTTTAAAAGAGAAACCTGTACCCAGTACCTACCCAGAGGTTTTATAGAGAGTTTTGTGAACATGCACACAATTCAGGCAGCCAGGTAGCTGCCTGGATACTTGATCACCTCTGAAGTAGGCGCTCTCAGCAGTCCAATCAGTCTCCGGCTTTGGTCCTTCGGTAAATGCCCCACTTTGACACGTGATTTGCTGGAAAGAGGTGTCACCACAGCTAGAAACAAGTTTATGTTTGTTCTCAGTTCCTTTAAAGTCAGCCTGTTACTCCAACTTCTTGTACTATTGCTGCTTGTTAGAAAGCACGGTGAGAAAGGAGGAAGTACAAAATATCATTATGAGATTTCCATGAGATTGTGAATGTGAGGTGAAAGTCAGCTCAGACTGACACACTCTCAAACTTTATTGTTATTTGAGGAAACATCACAGCATCAATCAAGCAGAAAACTCCCCAGGTGTTTTCTTATGGTTTTAAATCGTCCCAGCAGTCTAATGCAATGGGACTATAATTTCTCCCTGTAGGCAGATGGCAAGACAACACACAAAGCATTGTAATGATCAGTGTGAGATGCTGCTACGATATGAATTAAAGCCCCTGGACCATAAAGTCTAGGATTTCATAGAGATGAACTACATTATGGACTACATTATGGACACACGCTTTCAGTGCGGACTCATCAAAATTACCAGAAATTAAGATCATGCTTAGCTGATGGGCATTTTTGAGGTTGATCTGTCACTCAAGTAGCTTTGTCGACATCTAGCTGCTTTCTCTTGCAGGAAGCCCTGTCAGGCTGAGTCCTCTGGCATATTCTTTCAAACATTAAAACACATCCTATGAGTTAAGTTCAAATCAATTGAATTGAAGTTGTACCTTTGAGCAACCTTTTTCAAACCAAATGTCACACAGGGGACTAGAAGTTTCATTTAACTCCAACATGTAATTTCAATTTTAATAGGAGTCCACTGTAAACATACACCTGGGGCAGAATGTAGTTACCTAAATCAGGACAGCAAGTACGTTTTAGGTACTGAGGTCTCTGGATGCCACTGCAAAGGAGACTTTGGGTCTCCCTATAAAATATAGGTCTCCCTATACATGTTCTTGCAGATGTCCTGAATATGCAAAGGTGTGGTAAGCTGGGTATCTAATATTATCTGCTACCAGAGTGCTGCGTATTAATACTACTGTCCTCTTAGGTGGTGATGTATTTTTCTCCTGCAAGTTCTCGGCTGAGGTACAGCAAATCGCACATATGAAGCACGCATCCTTGTTCAAATACACTAAAGACTGAAGTCAACACTGCAGTCAAAATGAGTGCATGTCCTGCATCAGCGTTTAGGTGTGCTCTCTTATGCTGACTTCAGACTAGCTAGTTTGGATGCTGTTAGCAGAGTGGTCTTGAAAATGCCCCCAAAAGCTAACCACATAAGTAGTGCAGCCCATACAGAGCTCCATATTCCCATAGGCACATTGCTACAGGTATCTCACATACCTCGGACAGAAGTCTAGATGCCACCATGGGATAGCACAATGAGTGCATAGCTCTGCTCACGAGGTGTGGACTAAGCCAGTGTTCTGAGGATGTATACGTGTCTTGTCCATGTCTATGTTCCTCAGGCTGATGTACTTTACACTGCTGTCCCACTGTGGCTGCAGTGCCACCTGGCCTTGCAGAAAACCTGTTCTCATGGCTCCAGTCTGGGAAAATTTTCCCCTTCCCCTGCACAAACCATCCCTGCTAAGTATAGATACTTTTGCTTACTTGAAGCAGCCATGGTAGACCAGTGCAGAAGCCAGGATACGAGACTTAAAAAGTTAATGATCTATCCATTATGCTGAATTTTATGCAGCAGCACTAATTCTTCCTATTCAACCATCCTTTTCCTAAGAGCTTGGGACAATACGAGAGACATGTAAGCCTAGCTGATTTATTGCTTTCATGCAAAAGGTCAGACTAAGGTAGACCAGCCACTGGAGTCTGTTGCCTTATAAACTTAGTAGCTGACAAGCCACTGGTATGGCTTGTCACATAATGAGCATGCCTTCAAAATATCCTTTGGCATAGAGAAGTTACTATAAAAATAACACTTGGAGACTTTCAGTAAGTTGTACTTCACTTACCTGTTTTTTTCCCAAAGCAAATGGGAAAATAGGTTTTATTACCTCCCAGCATCACATTCCTTCTGAAATGAAAGCTAAGACTTTCTGATTTACCATATCATCTACACATACATCGCATCTTCATGAGGGGGGAGCTCAGGAAATTTACCACGGAAGGTAACTCTACAGTAAGACTGAGGACAAGATTTCTGTTATTGAGTCAGAATACCCAGTGTGAACAGAAATAAGTAGTAAATATTTTTCCTTTGAAATAAACAGGCATATCTCTCACTTTTTAGCTCAAACTAGAGTTTAGGCTATTGAGAACACATATATCAGTATACACACACCCGTACAAAAAATGGCTTACTTGTGTAGTATATATAATAACATATATGCATGTAATGTAGATATGTATTTATTGTACATGAGCATACATATTCTCTGCAAACTGAGAGACACAAAAGACTCCAAGCCAGCACTTCTGAACTTCTCTCTGTAGGAGAGTTACGTCCTGACAGCAAGATAAATGAAGTGGCAGCTGTGTTTATTCTCTAGCGCTCATGCTAGTTTAGTACCCTGATTAATGAT
The DNA here is from genome assembly GCF_028554395.1 of Pezoporus wallicus. Taxonomy (NCBI): domain Eukaryota; kingdom Metazoa; phylum Chordata; class Aves; order Psittaciformes; family Psittacidae; genus Pezoporus; species Pezoporus wallicus. The sequence goes on from NW_026635157.1 coordinate 7,252,307, forward strand.
GAGTGCTTTACTTAGTCTAATTTATCTCTTGCAAGCCTTTATATGCTGCTCAGAACGCAATGTAAAGTTTATGTGCAGATGCACCCACACAACAAAATGATTCCATATTGAAAGTTAGTTTAATTCCAAAGTGAGTCCCCAAGGACCCCATCAGGGATGCAAGTATCTCAGTGTGCCTTGACTTCAAACACCCAGTACGGATTTGTTGGCCATCCACAAAAGTTACAACATTGCAGTAAAAAGGCACAGCAGATGTTGTGAGAAAATGGTGACGTCCAGTTGCTACTTGGGTAAATTTTTTAGTTCATTTGGACATTTCAGAAGAAGAAGGAAAGAAGCAAGGATACTCATAGAGAAAAAAAAACTTATATCTTGAAATCCATCCTGAGAAGACATATGTATCTAAGCAAGTTTGGAGACTCTAACCTTTACGACTCCTTTTGGCTGAAAAAGTGATTCCATCCCAGAAAAAAAAGTAGACGTGGAGGAAACTTCATGGACTGAGTCTCCTAAAGTAAAAAACAAATGATGGAGTGCTTTCTAAAAGATTTTTAACTGTATTTTCACTTTTAGATAAATAAATATTTTATGGGATGAAAGTACTTGATAAAACAGCATAATGGGGGATCATCAGGAAGAGTTTCAGCTCCTCTTCATGGGTTATTGCAAACCCTTTCACTAATGAAGAGCATGTGAGTGAACTCCACATGAACGGAGCACCAAAAAGCTGCAGAAGCTTAGAAACAGCTTCTGGTGCCAGAGTGGGTAACAGGAAAAAAACCCCACTTTGTTATAAAGTCAAATGCACACAGTTAGGCAGATGTGAACTCAAAAAAATCCTCAAGCTTTCAGTACCTCCATCAGAAATTGGGAATAATTCTCAAAGTGGCATCTTACAAAGCAGGAGGCTTATTAGTCACAAACCAAAGGACCCTTTATATGGAAAGGCAAAAATGAAAAACAAAGGAAAGTATAGTTCTTCACATCATAACAGCAAAGAAGAGAAACCAACTTAGACCACAACTCCATTCTACACATTTAGGTAATTCTTGCTTTTTGGTGAGATTGATGTTGCTATCTGTTTGGCAGGACACTACTGAGACCTGCAAAGGGCTTGCACATCTTATCAGCTGGCTAATTGGACATTAATTTTGAGGCTAATCTTACTCAGAGTTGCAACTTCAACTTTGACTGTGTATTTCCTCTTTGACACGTATTTCACTTTAAACGTAAGCTGATGCTTTTGAGTACAACTTTCCTAAATAACACTGCTCTAGGGCAATGAATACAGATATTCCCCTATTCATTTTTATAATTAGAGCTGGTATAGTAAGCAAACACAAGATAAATTTTATCTTTAAACTCTTCAAAATTTTTGTAGCAAATACAAATTTTCTAAAGATAAAATGCATATAAAATGTGTTTTATATGACATTGATGTTGATAAATATGAGCAAGTTGCAGTTTCTGAGAGTCAGTTGTTGACATTTAAAAAAATAGGTTTAATAGAATTTACAGTGACTAATGTATTCATGCTATCAAGCATTTTTGTGGTCGTATCGATTTCTTTATCACTGCATGGAAATCAAGTAGCAATAGTGCTTGTTTCCTTCAGAAGTTAGCAGTCTGAGTTACAGCTAATGCTTTTAAAATGATACCATTATGCTTCTTCATAGGCTATTTCTTCTTTCAATTTCGTACAGCAGCAAAATACTTGCATACCTCTAAAACCTTGATTTTAAAGGTTAACAGTCTAGTACTGGAGTTAAGCAGGTGCGATAACATCAGCAGAAACTTTATTCAGAAGTTATGTGATTTACTCATTTTCTGAACAGTTACAGTGGAAGCAAAATTTCTGTTTAGGTTATTTGCTGTTACTACTATAAATTCAAAATCATCCTTTAGCCTCTGAAAAACTAGGCTGTGATTTATATGTCTGATTTCTGACCAGTAACATCATTAAACTCTTGCAATGTTAAACTTCTCCATATGCATACATTCACTGTGTTGCTGCTTCTGTGAGCTTTAAAATCATGCTCTGCTTCCACAGGCTTCAAGGGATTTACATGCATTATAGTAACAATTATTGCATGAGCTTGCACTAGAATACAGTTCATGAATTAACCTATTAATTTATTTAAATTGCCTTGTTTGTCCACAGTATAATGTCTACAATCATTGCCAATGTCTTCGCAAATTAGGAGCTAGCTGTCTTCAAGAAGTCGTGTATCATGTTCTGTTCCCAAGAAATTCAGTCATGGGTGTGACTGTCCTGAGACATCCAGCTGCAGTCTTCATGAGGGATTTCATCAGATGAAAGATGGCAACTCGCCTCCTTAAACTGGATCCAAAGCATAACCAGTATATTGCAGGCAAAGCCTTATTGCAGCTGGAGAGTTTGATGGTGAAGAAAAAAAAAAAAAGGAAAGAAAAATCCAAGGAATTCTTTTTTAAAACTCCAAGCCAATTAGCACTCATCCAGCTACTTTAAATGCCCTAGCCTTCTATTACCTCCAGTCACAGCAAATGCAGGCTGAACTTAGGCAGTATCTCAGGAAGTCTACACTGCAACAAAAGCAGCCATCAGGGTGCTCGGCTTTGTATCACACTTTGCAGGAACCAGCACAAACCACATTCTTACCTGTTCTTTTAAATCCTCCAACTGTAATTAATGTCCTGAATTAATGAACTAACCAGGCCATGGTCTGAAAGGTGATCCCCACAGCAAGCACACTGCAAGTACAACTTGGATGCACCATGCCTACCTGTGTGATGGTCTTTCAATATACATGTCTGTAGTGAATGTGTTCTGTGTGTGGTGGCTCCAGTCTTATTGTATGTGTGATGATGAGCCCTGACAATGTAAGTTACCCAGATTTAGGCTTCTGTAATACTTAAGACATGACTGACTCTGGGTACCTAGATTAATAATTATGTGTAGCTTCCTAGCCACTTGAGCAAGGGCAAAATCACAAGATCTCCCAAAGTGAATTGGAGGCCTCCATTTGAGGAAGATATCTAAAAAAAGTGGTGTTGTCAAAATATGAACACTTGAACAGGTGACTGAAAATCAGGCTTTTTAAAGCTTTGGCACATTATCCATCGAAATGTGGTAGCACCCAAAAAAACCCTCCAGCCTTAAAAAACCTGCAGCTGCTCAAAAATTATTTGTAAACTTAGAGTAAGCCCACAAATACATGTGGGCTTACATACAGATGTCTGACCCAAACCCAGCTGATATTGCATCATTCTTCTTCTCAGGCCAGAAATGATATGAATAGTAGCAGGGGATATAGCTAAGTTTCTAGGCCAGGTGCCATAACATGAAGGGCAGGTTGTATTCTGAGGACACAGAAAGGAATACCTTTACCTCCTGTTTCAGGTGTTTTCTAGATGCATTTCTGTTCTACAAGGCTGTATCTTAAGGCTACAAATGTGTCAGACAAAAAAGTTAAGAAGTCCGGTTTGCACGATAGGCATATTCTTTACCATAACATGATCCTGGTTTTCTGGAGATTGATAAGAGTCATCCTGGGAGTCATGCTTTATCCTTGCTCCTTTGTACAGCAGGATTGTGTCTCACTGTGCTGCTTAGCTATCCAACAAATTAATGAAGAGAAAGGGGTGAAAGAAATAAAATGGCTTCACCAGCTCAGTGAGACCTATATGTCTTACCGAATCATTAGTTTCCCCTACTATCCCTCCCCAAGAGCCAGCAGAGTGATATACAGTTCATGGTCAATCCAGTCAAGCTTCTCTCAATCCCACTTACACCTTGAGTGAGACCTTCTGATACTCTGGGGATTGTTTTCTGCTAACAGGATAAATTTAGTCTCTTCAGGAAGGATGTCAGTTGTTTTCCTCTTGAGGAGGCATTAACTGATTTCCACTGGCACAGTATCTTAACTCAGAAGCATGCTTCATATTGCACACTGTTGGGCTCAGACATTTCTCAGAGCTCTTTGTGCTTCAGTGAGTGTCCTGGGTCAAGGTCAGTTGAGGGTAATGCTGTTATGATTACTACTTCTCTGTCTAGGTTAGATTTTTCCATCCCAGTGCACTCATCTTGGATTTGGTTTTACAAAACAGGAGTGCTCTTGGCTGTGGTCAGTGCTTGGGCCTGCTGTCTGGACTATGCAAATCAGGATTTGTAAATACACTGTTCAAAATAGCTCTGCAGCTGCGACTTTGGAGGGCAGAAGGATGATTTTCACTTCCCTTATTGCAATGGTTTAACTTTACTGGTTTTGGCAGTATCAGTAGGTGGAGTCCAATCAAGATCATATGCCTTATCCTCCTACATATAACACATGATGTAATACAATGGTGAAGCAAAATCAGTCTTCTTAGTTGAATTAGAGAGGGGCAACAACTCTGGTAAAGGTGTCAGCAAGTGCGGTCACTGGAAGGCTTACCATGCTTTCTTGGTCTGTTAGTGCTGAAAACAAGAAGTTTACTTTTATGGGGATTATTGACAGCATGGTAGATTCAGTAGTCTGAGGCATTTTACTGGGAGAAAACCTTTTACTTTGGAATTTCCTTGTTGATAAAATCTAGAACAGAATGTATGTATAACTATCTCTGTACTGGCTATCTCTGTACTGACTATCTCTGTACTGTACTATCTCTGTACTTGACTGAAATAGTCAAGAGAGTGTCCTGAGGAAGACTTGCTTCAATTCAGCCATGACAGGAGACATGGGAGTCAGCTACACATGGGACAGTCTCATTTGACACAGACAGTGCTGCCACTCTGGCTGCTGTGGAAGGGGACAGAGTTGACAAGGAAGCGCATCTCCATTTCCACCCTTTTCACTGAAGGGAGCCTATATTCAAAGCATCCACACACACACTGGATCTTGAACATCAGAAGTTCTTCCTTGGTCAAGTTTGCATTTACTAGCAACAGCTTGTAAGAGGCAAGAGGCAAGAGGCAAAGCATTTGCAAAAGATCCACAGATAACAATCTTCAGGGTTTAGAATATGTATCAATCTCATTCATCCCAAGCTTGTGCTTTAGGGAGTGCTCTGCAAAGTTGTATTTCTAATTACAGCTGTGTATAAGAATAATTTTTGATTGATGCTGATTTGGTTTACTTATGAGCTTAAGTTTACTTGTTTTGTTCAGTCAGTCAATCTATAAAGAGCAAAGGAAGATGCAACAAGACATTTTAAGGTGTTTCAGTTCACTGTGAGCAATAGAGGGACTTTCCAAGATGTTTATTTTTCCAAAGTTCTGGAGAAGAACACTGTTTAAACGAGATCTGTTGACCTCTTGCCAAGATTTTAGTGAAATACAAACATCTGATCCTTTTGTTTCAGCCTGCAACTGAAAATAACTGTGCTATTTTGCATACCTTGCAAACCATGAACTTTTATATAATCCTTTATATTAAATAACAAAAGTATCTTGGGAAACAAGATGATGAAGGTACACAAGAGGTACTTTCTGGGGAAGGTGAATAACCATTGTTACACTGAAACTAGTAGCTGAGGAATAATCTATAAACTCGGAAGGAATATGAGTCATCACTCAAAAATCTCTTTAGTAACACTTAAAGCAATTTTATTTTACTCTCCTCAGCTTTCCCTTTGAAAGCTCTGACAGATTCACATATCAAAGAAGGAAAAAATTAACTTATTGTTGCCTAACTGTGTATTCCTTTCATTTTCAAAATGTGATTTTCACAATCAGAAAGGAAGAATCACAACTGAAAGAATTTTTTGGGTACTTTCTTGTTACAATTTTTCAAATAACAGCACAGAGGGGAGCAAAGCTAGCAGTCAGGCAATCTTCCCATAGACATCGACCGTATCAGAAACACCTGCCAGCAAAGTAAAACAGACCAGGGTCTAGTAAAAGATATACTTTACCGTCAGTCTTCTGCTGAGCTGAATGGTAAGAACATTGTCTCTTGTTTGCATGAGGAAAACCTAGAAGCCTGCACTTGAGTTTTCACCCAGCTGGCGGAATAGATTCAACAACACAGGACTTAGGGTTGGCAAAGCAAGTTGCAAACAGGAAAGGCATAAACCTTTGGAACATTCGGAACAAAACATTTGGAACAAAAGCCTCCCAATCTAACCCTAAATCAGTTGGTTAAACCACAAAAACTCTTACTCATGACTGCAAGGTAGCTGGTGTTCAGGATACACAAGGCACACAAGTCTGTTCCCATAGTGAGCAGAAAACACAACACCTTTCTCAGTTCTACACTTGGGTTTCAAAACATAAGTCTGATAGCATCTTTTAATATTTTCAAGCACTTTTTCTTCAAGTTCCGCTGAAGAATACTAAGCTGCTACTGCCCCATCAAATTAGTGCAAAAAAAAAATCCAAAAATTTCCTGGAATGTTTTCTGAGGAACAGTATAAGTTTGTCTTCCCTGTGTATAATTTAAAAATTGGCCAGGGCTGCCTCCCTGAGTGTTTAATTACAATCACTTAAATAGTTCCATAGAATGATCTGATTTGCAAAGCTGGATTGTATCATGGCCACATCTCTGAACTTTCCAGTTCCTTCCAAGTCTTTTATTTACACTCCTGAGCTAAACTGTTTACAGAATAAAGCGTAGGCTCTCATTTTCTGAGGCCATCTCTCTATTTACTGGTGGGAAGAAAAGTCTTTTAAATGTTTTTTGTCTTCACTGATAGCAGATACAGATTCAGAGGAGGATGCATCAGCAGCCTGATGCTCTAGTCTAAATTCAGATTCTGTTTTGTCCAAACGGGGGGGGGGGGGGGCGGAGGGGGGTCTCTTGCTTGTGAACAATAAACATGATCGGTTGTAATATCTATGCAGTCCATCTACCTCACTCTCTGTCTATTAACACACCCAATAATAGTCACCACCCACGTGTAGTCAATGTATCACTGTCATCTGGCATAAACATGAGGCCAGACACTGCATGCCTCACTCAGGCAAATCTCCAACGGAAGCCAACAGCAACTTGGACTGAGGAAGGAGCGTGGGATTTTACAGACAGTGATGAAGCCAAAAGCTGTGTGTATTCCTGTACACATGCATACATGTGCACTGTTCCATAAAATAAACAGATTTCTCAGAAACATGAGCAGTACTCAGAATGAGAGGGAGATTGCTGAAAAGCACAGCTATGACTCTCTCATCTCTTATTATCCCGTTCCAGGGAAAGAAAAAAATGAAAGGACCCTTGCATTTCCAGTTGATGCATTTGAGCTGGTTAACACCCACAAACAACCCTGTCAAGCACATTAATCTCCTCCCTTCTGCTGGGCTTCTGGGCTAAGGAGGTCAGGTGAAGAAGCCAAGAAACATCCCAAGCCTGTCAGCAAGTTCCTTGGAGAAGCAAGCTGCTCCTCAACACGTGTCACACAGCTTCTTACCGGGAAAGATCAGAATCTCTTTCCCAAACTTGTTTGACAATGGATAGCCCCAACAGCTAAAAAGGAGTATAAATCAATGTACCAAGGACTGGGTTGTTGGGTTTGGGTTTTTTTTTTTTTCAAAGTTAACTGGTACATATTCTAAATGGTCTCCTGATTTTCCAATTGTATAAATAACCTCATGTCTTGAGCTACTGTTTTATAATACAGAAAAAGTTATTCAACCAATTCAGCCTTTTAGCCACTTTGGATAGCAGTTAAAGTCAGCTCTTAACTGCTCTCTTGTACAATCAATCTGGAGTAAAAGCTACACAGTTAAGGGATAATGCAGATTTCCTGTGATGTAAATAACAGAAACACTGTCCTGCTAAAATTAGATTCTTCCATCACTGATATTTTGTATGTATATATATATATATATATGCTTTATTTTAGGAAAAAAAAATGCAGTTGAAGAAAAGGACCAAATTACATGGAAAGAAAGCTCCACCACCATAGGTGGTAGGGGCAGTCAAAGGTGACAGCAAAGCGCATGGGCAGTGCCAAACTCTGGCAGGAAGTAAAGACATACAAATGGCATTACTCTTTTTCATCAAGAAAAAGAAGCAACTGCAAAGGGAGGCACTGAAACTGAGGGACCAGTTTCACTCCTTATAACACTGACAGACATTAGGCACTTGTGACAAGGTTTCCAGTTCAGAAGCCAGGCTGAAGTCTTCCTCAGGCTTTAAGCCAATCAGCTGAGACATTTCCAAGAACAAGAGTTGGGAAATAAAAAAACACCAGACGGCCTCCTCCCCCACTTCTGCTTAAAATTCCAACTGTGTTTATCCACAAGAGTTCAGGAAGTTTTCAACTGAATGTGGACAAATTTCCAGTTAGAAAAAGCAGCGTGATCTTTCATCAAAGCACCTTTTTGGCCTCTGAGAAAAATCTGGCCATCTGAACTCACTATCGATCCTCTTATCACTTCTTGTGTATTTAAGCCCACAAGGAAGCAGGATTAATTGCCTCGTGACCATAGCTTTGAACTTTGAGAACTATATTTTGTTTGTGGAGCCAGAACTGAGCCTGGAAACCTCATTTACTTCCCCAAATACCCCATTTCTAATGTGGATGGCACAATGGGCAAAGCCACAGGAGTTGCAAGGAGGAGTGACAGACAGCTAACCGGGAGAGAAACCAGTGTGAAGCACATAGAAACAGCATCTGGGGAGAAAGATCTAGCAGGAGCTCCACTATAAGAACAGGCACTAGATATATACCATATGCAGTTTTTCATTTCTTCTGCAAATTAGAATTAGACAATTTCCAGACACAGCCCCTCATTTTACCAGCCAACACAACCCATGCTGACCATCACTTCAAAGTGGATTGGAATGTAGTAGTCAGGTTTCAGCTTTTGCTTGCAAGATCTTTTATGCAGAAAAGCCTGAGAGGGAAATGGCATAGAGGGAAATTGTAATGAAAGAATGGAGAAACCAAAAAACTTGGCAAATGGGTGCCAAGGATGGTGGAGATAAGCTGTAAGGGAACTAAACAAATGGGAGAACAGCAAATCAGATCAGTTGGCAGGAAATTAGCTGGCCAGGTTCCATCTGATGGGAGGAGAAGCACTCATGGCACAGCACCTTCAACTGCTAGAACTTCCTCAAGTATTCAATCTGTGGCACTCCACGAGCACAGCATGTTCCCTCATCTCCTTCTGCTCTCATTAGCGGTTGCACTGAGAAGCTCCACACAAAGTCAGCAAGAGCTCTGTTTGCAACAAGAACGTGTTCTTTCTCAAAATCCCAGAGCTACTGATGTGGGACCACACCTCTACAGCCTTTCTAGTCCCACCAGAGTCAGGTGAAGAAGGGTGCTCAGCTGCATGACCATCTGTACATCTGTAGCTGTACCGTGTTGTACATCTGTACATCTACAGCTGTACCGTGTTGGCCTTCACCTTCCTCTGCAAAATAAAGAGGTACAACAACATCCCACCCACATCTAGTGGCTTCAACGGAGAGTTACTCATCAGTGCAAGCACCGAGGGGTGCAGCAGAAGAAACCCCTCGTCTGGGAGACGGAGCCACAGCGCAAGACGAAGCGTCGGCAGCGACACCCGCCTAGGCGGGACCCGTAAACAACCAAACAGCCCCCGCCTGCAGCGCTGGGCTGCTACTGTTCCTCCCCCGCCCAGTCCGCCGCGGCCGGCTCTTCCCATCTGCGCGGCGGCGGGGAGCAGAGCACCGGCGGTCCGGGAGATGTGAGTGCCCATGGGTGCTAGGCAGCTGCGGAGGGGGGCGGCCTGGGTGCTGGTGCTGCCGCTGCTCCTGTCGCCTCCCCCCGCGGCGCACACAGGTAGGTGGCGGCGCTGCCGGTCGGCCCTCCGCGGGTACGTGTCTCTCCCCGGGCTGCGGGTCCCGTCTCCGGTCGTCTCCGCGCTCGGTTGTCCCAGCAGGGCGGCCGGCCGGGGCGAGCAGAGTTGGCCCAGCTCCGCGGGCTTGTCCCTCCGAGCCGAGCCAGCAGCCCGGGAGGTGGCTTCTGTCGCCGCCGGTCGGGCCAGTGCGGGGCTGCGGCGTGCCGTTCGTGTTAGCTAACGGTGCCTGTATTTAATATTCGTGTTTCTGGCCCCCGATACTTAACTAGAAGACAAGGACTGTGTGTTACTGTAACGTTTCTTACATCTCTTTCTTTTCTTCCTGGTTATGCTGGAAATACATTTTTTGCAAAGCTGTAGGTTGATTTACTTTCAGCTGTAAATTGATAGCATGCTCTTGAGATAGCCCTTGTTTATAGTCATTGGGGTGATTCCCAAAATGTGTTTGGCCTGTATTCCCAAAACATGTTTGTGTTTGGCAGTTGCCATGCCCAGGAGTCCTATCTGTGCTGTCAAGAGACTGATTAAAACAAAAGGCAGGGTGCGGTTTTGGCAAAGATACTGAGCTTGTATGTTGGTGTCCTGAATGACTCTGATTCACTTTTCCCACCTGAGACTTGGCGTTCCCCAGTGGGAATGAGCTTGTAAACGCTAGCTGTTAAATGTGTGTATGGTGGGTCCCCTGCTGCTGTTAAAAGCATCAGATGCTATTTCCTTTTTCACATCCCTCGAGTATAAAACTGAGCAAGGTGTTGAAGGGATTAGAAACCTACTCTGTGCTTATTCTTGTAAATGTTGCCTCCAAAGGTTGTCTGAAGGACAGAGTTTGCTCCCATTTAATCCACAGCAAAACTTCCAGGTTCAGTGAGAGCTGAACAGTAGTAAGGAGTGTTCTTCATATGTGGAATACTGTGGAGTAGCACTGAGTACTCTGTCTCACCTAACTCTTTTCCCAACCTACTCCATTATGCATCAGTGATTTTGAGTGGTTTTCAGAGGGTACCAATTTTTTACTTAACTGACCACGTTGTATTGATCTTATATAAGTCTGTTGATGATCACTACAAGTGTTTTGGAAAATATGCATAACTGTCATTTAATTGCCCTTAAGAAAGAATTTATAAAAATTTGATTACTACTTTTTTTTTTTTTATTCCAGGGAAGATTTAAAAAAAATGTCAAGGGGATTGTGTTGGGTTTGTCTCATGGTTGTTCAAGGGAGAAAGGGATCTGCACATTCCTGAGGTTCTAGCTGGACATGGTTTCAGGTTGTTTTTTTTTTGACAGCAGTACCAGCACAGAAGGGAGAGCTGTGCCTTACACTGAAGGTTTAGATCTTCAGTTTTCACCTCTTTCAGCAAAACACCTTTTGTTTTCGCTGTGGTGTGTTAGTGGGTACAAGTTCATCCTTATTGGATGACGTCTGCTGTTTTGGCAATGTCTGACTGCATTCTGTTCTGGGGCATTGCTGGCTAATGATCTGCCAACCTAACAGGCTCTCTGAGCATTGCCTGGTTTTACACAGGACAAAAATTCCACTTGTCACTGCACTTTGGTGAGATTTTTATAAATTGCTGTTTTGCTCACTGTTTAAAATCTGTAGTCTAGAATAAATGAAAAAGCACAGAAAATGGACAAGCAAATTTAAAAAAAGGTCATTGTTTAATCAAGAAGATCAAGAAATGTAGTATACACCTCTTTACCACATGGGAGAGTTCACCAATTTTTGCAAGAAACTCATAAGGATAGGAAGGAACATCCTGAATTTTGGAAGTAGTAAAATGTTAATCTATTTACTAAGCTCCATCTTAAATCCTTCCCCATGCTCCTAGTGGAGGTTTCCCTAGCGACATTCTTCTGCAGTTAGAGAAACCTTGAAATTTCTGGCCTGTGAAAATCCAGCCTCTGTCTTGCAGATCTCTACAGAAGAAAGAAAGAATGCCAGGGGTAGTACAATATATATGAGGAAAGGGAAATGAATCTGAATATTTATTTAAGGTTTGCTTGCTATTTTTGTTCAGGTGAGGCATATGATTTTGATGCAAGTCTCAGTCATTTCACTTACTGTGCTTTTGTCTGTACTGTGGCACAGTCTTAGAACTGGATTTATTCTGGCTGAAGATGCCCTGGAAGACGTGCTTCATCAGCATACCTAATGCGAGTAGAGCTAGTCCAGTCTGAAAAAGAAAAAACCTTGAAATGCATGTAGTGTAGACAAGATTTTCTCAATACCAGTATTTTCATGTAACAGACCCGCTCCTATCGGGTTGCATTACTCATTAACGTAGACATAGCCTTGGATCTCACTGGAGTTGGTTTGTGGTTATACCAACTATATTTATTCTGATGGGACCTTGAAAGCTTCCCCCTCTTAATGTTTTTTGATACTTGTATAAGTTGCTTGGTCTGCATTGACACACCTGATTTAATTTACTTGTCCTTCATCTTTTACATTGTCATATTTTTATTATAAAATAGATTTACATTTTGAAAAGCAGTTGCAGGCATCCCTGTAAGCAAATATCAATGTGTTTTCTGTCAGAGTTACAAGTGCTCTGAAATATACAAAACGTCCCTTTTGATCAAGATGGTGATCTGGGAAATGCAGAATGAAAGGATAAAAGGGGTCACCATGAGGGCTTTGTAGTTAAGGCCTTGAACTGGAGTTCAGTGACCGCATAGATGCCCAGACGTATTTTATCGTGTTAAAACTATCCAGGAGGCAGGCAGTATTCCAGTGCTAATAATCTACTTCCTTTCTTCCTTGCATATACACAGTGAATCCTTGAGAAGGCTTCCTGAGGTCAGTATGAATGCAGTATTTTAAAAACCTGTGTGGATGCTGCTCCTGAGCTTGAGAGGAGGGGAGAGACTGCTCTTTGCAGTTCACTCCCCATGAAAACTGGGACAGCAGAAGCAACTTGCTTGGCTTATTTTGATAGAAACAAGGCCTGAAAACCACTTTTATTCCTGCATGAATACCTCGTATTTGAGCACCAGTCTTAATTTGTGAGGGACAGAAGGGAAATGCTTGGCTTCAAGTTGAGCAGTGCTTAGATGTTTTGGTATTGACATGAGGTTATTTAAGGTATGTTTTGGATTTGGGAAGAGGCTGACCTGTTGCATAGACACAGCCAGTAAGTATTGGCTAAAGTATGAAATAGCATACTGAAGATTATTTCTTATATAAGATTATTTCTTATACAAGAAATGGAGTGTGCACATAATAAGCAGCCTAATTGCCCTGTGGCTATGCTCTGTGATGTGTATGTCCTGGGAAGTTTGAAGTGATGGCTGCACATTACCAAAATGCAGTCAGAACTTGCAGGCAATTGTCTTCTTTAATTAGCTAAATGATTCAAAGTAGAGAACACCTAGTGTATATCTATATACTCATCAAGATTGAACTGCATTCATCTATCTGTTTACCAGAGAGGGCACAAAGGTTCAGTCATAAGAGTGGCAGTATATGGGATGGCTGAGATTGGTTTTTTTTGTGTGGTATTTCCTGACTCTGCCAGGTGAAGGGTAAAAGAATACATGTAACATAGAAATAAATAAAAAGAAATGTTTGATAGGGAGAACTACAGTATATGAAGGATTGTCGTGCTCATATAGTCAAAAGGCTCATCCTTATCTTCTCAACTTTAACTTCCAATCTCATGCCAGGCTTTTCCAGACAATGCTGCAATCCGCGCCCTAGTGCTTGGCTTCACTTATTATTTCCATAACTTAACAAATTCTTATTGCCTGGTAATTAGGAATGGAAATGGTTAAAGGAGGCAGTTCAGTCTAGAGAAACTTCCAGTACTGTTGGGATTTGTGATTAAAGTCCAGAATTTAGGTGTGGGTTGCAGTTCTGCATGTGAACATTTAGGTTCACCATTGTAGCTGACAACCTTACCTTTCTGTGGCTGTTGTTCTCTAGTGGCCTTTATAGTCTTAATTCCAAGAGAAGCAAGTAGTTAAGATTACTCAAGTCATTTGTGCATGTGTGGTTCCAGTTTGTTTGTTTTTATAGTTGTGGCTTGTAGACTGATTTCTGCTGGTTATTTCTCTCCAGGAGGTGATGATTATCTACAACTACAGGATTAACAGCTAAAAAAGAGAAAAATCACCCTTTTCATGAGCCAAACAAAAGCTCCCATATTTTAAGAAGCTTAGTTTTATAAAACCCTGAATTCTTTAAGACAGGCCTTTCTCTAGATAAGAATGAGGCTTCTCTTGACAGCTGTGTTTAAATGATGTGCAGATCTGTGTGCTTTATTCTTGGTATACCAGGAACTTGCAGTTTTTTATTGACTGCTCACCCTAGCTTGAAAACAGTACTGTAAAACTAGGCTAACTAGAAAGAGAAGGAAACAAGTTCTAGGACTAGAGGTATGGGATAGTTTACATATGAAGAGATTATATCTCTTTCTTATGGAAAATAGATGACTTTTCCTGTCTGCCTGACTACTTCAAGAGTATTTTAAGGTCAGTGAAGGGACAGGAGGAAGACTTTTCTTCCCTTCTTTATACCACAGTATATACCTTCTTTACACCACAGTATATACCTTCTTTACACCACCTTGAGTTAAATCCCACTTGTTTTTCAGCTATTTTCTACTCCCTTTACTGTGATGGGAATAGGAATGTGTCCAAAAGATGAGAGAAGCATGTCACTTCAGGGGGCGAAAGGATCTTATATGCTGTTACCAAGATTTAATGTGTTTGAGCTTAGCCACACTTTGTGCATAAGAACACACATGAGTAGGTATTTACAGCTCTTATATGAAAGGGGTTAATTTATTTCCTACTAATTTCTTAAAGATGGAGGGAGCAGTTGGGCTAGTATTTATTATTCCATCTGGTTTACAAAAGACTTAATCTCTTTTTGCTTTCCTTATCTTTTCTGAAAGTACATCAATATCCTGCTCTTAGGGGGTACTGTAGTCAAAATAGTAATGTACAGGATGTGACTCAGAAGCACCAAAATCTGTGCCCTGAGAAAGCTGAGGCATGTGTAATTGCTGACAAGGCTTTTTCCCCACTGTAAGAAGATAGCAGACAGGTACAGATCTAGACCTGTTCAGCTCTCCAAGTTCAAACTAACTTTCAGTCATCCAAACATGACCAAGAGCTAGCTTCTCTGCCAGCCCCGGTGATGGTCAGGCTCCTGATCTCATTGAAGTGTGTTGGCTGTTCCCTTGAATGTCAGCTGTCCCGCTGTCCCACCTGTGCATGTTACCACCTTTAAAACCATTTCTGAGGCAGTTTTCTGTGAACTTATGTGTAAAAGACGTAGGTGATTATGCTAAATAACTTCCTCTCTACAGCAAAATCACTTTAACCTGTAGTGGGTAAATGATACTAAAAATCATGACTGGTGATTTTGACAAAAAAAATGCTTGTTGAGTACGGGAAAGGTATTAAAAATACTGCTATACCTATAATCGGGTACTGATATGTTCACAACTGAAGTTGCTGTGGTACACTGAACAGTCATACAGTGCCTCAGAACACACCAGCCCATACCTGACAGGAGGCCAACAGAAATGGGTGTGTACCCCAGGAAACCTTCATTTCTTGTGGGCTCTCTACAAGCTGCTGCTTCCCAGAGGCATTTGGGTCCTTCATCATCTCTGGGGAGAGGAATAAATGTGGGGCACAGGAGGGAAAAATGATTCTGTGAGTGCTTCAAAGAGGCAGAGATGTGCCCCACTGCTGCCTCATGTTTGCTGGGGTGTTGCTGGTGGGTCTCCAGCACCATGCAAGACCCATGCTGGCTGTCCCACAGGGGGAACTTGAAATTGCCTCTTGCCATTTGCAATCACTGGCTGAGGACTGGAAATAGGCTATTTGTGATCATCCAGACAGGGGTGGCTGTGTGACCTTGGCAGCCCAATTACCTGTGAGAGAGGTGGCATTGCAAGTTTGATAGGAGTGTTGGTCCTTCCTCTCACATCTTGGATGCAGAAGAAGGTATTTTGCTTGCATCTTTTTTTTGCGGATTACATTTCCCTCAGAAATGAAGACAAGTTCTCATCCTCCATTGGCATCACACTTGATCTCCCGTCCCAGGGAAAATGGATTCAGAATCAGTAATTTCTCTAATTAAATTAGCTTGGACTCCAAGAAAAGTAAAATCCCTTCTCTAGACAAGTCATCAGTACATCAGAGAGCAAGTAGCAACACCTGTGAGGCAATAAAAACAATGCTGTCATAGGATCATAGAATGGTTTGGGTTGGAAAGGACTGTAAGATCATCTAGTTCCAACCCCCTGGCCATGGCCAGGGACATCTCACACTAGGCCAGGCTGACTCAAAGACCTATCCATCCTGGCCTTGAACACTACCAGGGATGGAGCATTTGCCACTTCTCTGGGCAACCTGTATCAGTGCCTCTGCCCTCACAGTAAAGAACTTTTTCCTTATATGTAACTTGAATCTCCCCTATTTAAGTTAGAATTGACAGTTGTTGCCTAACTGATAATAGCCAGCACTAATAGATGAAAGCCAAAATTAAGTTTTGCTCAGTTTATATGTAAAAAACATGTATTTTATGTAAGGATAGATTAGGAGTGTTCCAAAATGTGGTGTATCCAGATTTGACAGGTGACTGTCACACAGCATAATTTTTAGAGTATTTCAAGAAGAAAGCTTATTTAAACTCTGGGTATTTTGAAAAGCCAATGTAAGATGTATTCTAATGTCAGGTACTCTAATAAGCTTTTATTTTGTTGGCTGTTGGGTTGTGCTTGATCGAAGTACTAATACAGTGGTAATGCTAAACATGTTCCAGGGAGAAAAGGAAGTCCTCAAAACGAAACCCTGGATAGTTGGGATGTTTTTAATATTTTATAAAACTTCAAAACACCTGTTTTTTTTTGTTTTTTTTTTTTAAAGCTGTTGTCATGGAATTGTGCCAACAAGGGGCTTTTAAAATTAATTTAGTTCTTTTTGTCAAAGTGTTTTTCATTCCAAACTTAACAGAAATTCATTCAAATAGATTATGACTCTGAAAGCCTTGAAGGGGTTGTGAGTAATCTTAGACAAGCACACCTTGAATTTTACTCACCTTGTTTCAGGCCAGTACTGATCACTCGGAATTAATAGAAAACATACAAACAACAGCTTTCTCCTGCTGAAGTGCATCAAGGAAAGGTTTTTGCAGCAAGGCATGGTTAGATAGTGTGAGCTTTACTCTTGCACTTGCAAACCATCAAGAAGAAAATTCAGTTTATTTCTTTTCTGTCGTATAAGTTGGCAAAAAGGAATTGGTGTCAGTTGCCATGGCCTTTGGCTATTTCCTAGCAAGTCTTCAATAGACTGGGGAGACTTTCTCCACCTTTCTGAACCTGGGTCTTTCTAGACTGAGTCTGAAATGTTCTTTGACCAATATTCTCTGTGGAAGTGTTTTTGTAAGTTAGGATAACAAACACAAGGCTTCACATGGAGGAGGAGAACGTTTCAAGGCAAGCTGCAACTTCAGCCCCCTTTTGCATCTCTCCCATTCTTCAGGCTGTATTTCCACTCACACTCTTTCCCCAGATGACCTCCTCAAGCTCAGCTGTTTTCAATGGCAGCCTGCCTGTTTCTTCAAAAACAAGCCCTACATGCCCAACTGTCATCCTTCTTCAATCTTTCTCCACTTCTTCTCCCATGCTTTTCTATCTGCTCCACCACCTGGTTTTCATGTGGTATTATGTCCCTGTTTCTGTCCCTGTCTGTCTCTTCCCTGTGCCCCCTCTGAACAGGCTGTGAATGGAGTGATGGGCTCCAATTCTGGGAGGGTAACATCGTGCTTTGTGGTTAGCTCTCAAGTGCTGTTGTGACTAAAACAGGAAATCGCCTCCGCACTCCTCCCCACATTCCCACCAGCGCTGCTCAAGTCAAGGGTTTTGTTAGGCTGGCTTTAGACCTGCAGTCCCAGAGTTCTAGCAACCCACCAGGAGAAAGGCAGCTAAGCTGCAGTGACTTCTGTGTGCTTCTCCTTCTCTTCCTCGTTATCCAGCCTTTTGAGTTCAAGTCCAAAAGAATCACCACAGAGAAAAAATTTCGAGCCCTCTTAATTTGAAAAAGTCAACTAATTTAAATTGTTGCTAAGATGACTAATAGCAGGTAATGATGCTAACATCTATTCCTGGCTTTACTGGGTTTCCCTTCCTCTCTGTACCTACTGATCTCCAGTTTTGGCTTGGTTCCCCTGTTTACCACTTGGTGTACTCCCTCGAATTCCCACATGGCCAGTGCCAGCTTGCTTGAGATTGCAGATGTACTGGAAAACGAAGCCGCAACACTCTGCTAGAGAGTGCAACTAAATATGGTGATAAATGGACATTTGTTCTGAGTCTGACCATTTTATGTTCTGCATAGGCATGTGTTTGAGAGAGTATTTTTTTCACTGAGAACAGCATAACCATTAAAACAGATGAGGTGGAGGAAGAAAAGAGCAAAAATTCCTTAAAAAGTAGTAGCAGCGGCATCATAGGAGCAAGCAAGGTTTTACAGGAGTTTGGTGGAACTCACCCAAAGCTGAACAGAAAGACAAAAGAAAGGGCAATAGCTTACAATATTTTCTGAAGCCAATGTTTGGTGTCCTATATTGCTCCTAAATTGCTTGGTGCAACATTGGTGGGTCTAAGCTCCCAGTGGGAAAAGGTGAATCTCTGACCTGGCCTGTCTGAAGGGCTGCCCTCCCTCAGAGGTGTATAAGCATGGATCACATCCATGGCCTTGAAGTGGCAGCTGCAAATGGCAAAGCACAGGGAGTGCCTGCAGCATTGCCCACAGCTGAAGTCAGCACAGCACAAAGGAGCTGCTTCCATCAGAGGTGCTCTCAAGGGCTGCTTCCATGTAAGAAAATACAACAGTAGTTGAAGCGAAAGTCCCTGGTGTTGTCAGAAAAGGAGTTCCTCTTTTAAAACCTGTAGGAGATAAGTCCCTGGTTTTACTGCTGTGGCTATATATATGTGTGTGTGTGTCTTTGTGTATGTTTATGTGTACAGATGGGTAGATAGATACCGCAACAACCAAAACCAAGCTTTGAACAGTACCAGCTTGAGCAAGGCGCATACCAGGTAGGGTGGTGTATGCAGTTAAAAATGACCAGGTTTGTAAACCCAGCAGACACTTTCATAAAGAGAAGATGAGGTACCTGCCATGAAATCTTACTCATGTGAATAATCTCACTGACGTCAGTGTGGTTTTTTGCTTGCACGTGAAGGTGTTTTCAGGCTAAGTCGTATATTTTGGAGAGTCTTGCAGTAGCTTATTCTAAGATCAGGACTTGGATTTTCATTGTGGTGGTGAAGTTTGCAAGCCTAAGTTATTTTCTTTCCAGTCCAGGTGTGCAAAGTCATGAAGAAATGAATGATATTACTCAAGGTTTGATTAACAGAGTTTCCAAAGACTGTAATAAGGGCTGCAGGTTTTTCCGTGCTGGGAAGTGATGACAGCCGTTGCAGACTATCGATGAGACAGACTAAACCTAGCAAAGCAGCATGCATGATTGATTTCTACTGTCATGTAGGCCAGTACGAACTCAAAATACTCATGCTGTTAATCCTGGCTAATGGAAATAAAATCAGAACACAACTGGATATATTGTGTTTAAAAGCAGGATACTGAAATAAGCAGCTGATACGTATACTTGAGTCCTTTCCTGACTAACAACCCTGCAAGCTCTACATATGATGTGTTTTCTACACATGCCTCCTGATACTATTGAGCACTGAATAGACAGGGAAGAGTTTATTCTTAACTCTCCCTGGAGAAATAGGGGAGCATACTAGTTTTAGTCTTGCTTTACAGATGCAGAATTGATGAATGAAAAATTTGTGTGTTTTGTTGTAAGGGCAAACAGAACCCTTCCCTAAAGGGGCAAGACCAGAACTAGAAACCAGATCTTTGCTTTTGCAGCTAATGGAAAGTTAATGGTCTTGGTCGCTCTGCCTTCCAAATCACATGGAGCTGGGGGTAGGTGGGAGTTTTACAACACTGGCAGTGTTGTAATGATTTAGATCTTGTAAAGATACAGTCTGTGGGTTCTGTGTGCTGAGATTAGCTCACCTGCTGCAGTCAGTGTTTCTGTTTTGAAACTTCATTTACCACAGCAGAAACCACACTGGGAGGAAGGGGGAAAAAAAGCAACAAAAACACCTTTATATATCACTAATTTAAAAATATTTTCATGTAACAGAAATACATGACTCTTGCTCCTGTAAGATGTGTTTGAGGAATATGAATGTTTTTATGGCAGGATGGACAAATGGAAGTTATAGGCAAACAAAAACTATTCAGAAAACCATGGAAGTAATTTCCCTTGTCTGTGGTAACCTGGCTGCCTCTGGCCAGTTCAGTTTGGTGACTTTGGATTAGCCTGATAAGCAGTACATACTTTTAAAACCTTTTTTTTTTAAAAAAAAAAAAAAGGTGTGAGAAGTGAGCTTTTAGGGATGCTCTGTACCTTTTTACGGTTGTACCTGATACAGCAGTATCCCTTCCGGATTTTTTACTATGCAGTGCAAAGCCAGATTTATTAGATGGTGTAAGAAGGACTATCAGAATAGGGCTGGCACTGACTTTGAGGTCACTCCGTCCATCCCACTGACCCAAAGCAGAATCAGCTATACTAATGTAATTTCTGGCAGATGGCTTTCTAATCTGCTGTTCAAACCTTCCAGCAGCCCTCTCGGGTGACCCATCATCATGTGTCACCCCTCTTCCCACAAGGCTTCCCCAATGGCTCCTTTCTTGTTGAAACTGAACTCTGTTCCTTTTACTCCTTGTTTGTGGTGGGCATGGAGCATAGATCGTCCTTCTCATGTAAAGATGTAAAGACGTAGAGTGTTCCCCTCCACTCCTTCCTGGACAAGGTGCATCTCTGGTAAATTTAACTACTGAGGAAGCAGACATCAGGGCTGATGGGCTTGACCACCATCTCCACTGAAGGGAGAGAGATGCAGTTAGTCTGGTCCATCCTAACTAGAAAGATAAACCAATCTAGGGAAGACTTTGTCTTCCTCTGCTCTTTGTGGCTGCTACAAAGTAGATGCCTTGCTCAGAGCCAAAGGTTTAATGAGAAGCCTTTTATGGCTTTGATTCCCAGCAATCTAAGAAAATATCTATGTAGTATTTCCTCCTACTTGGAAATTGGATCAGAAAATTTGATTGTGCCTCAGTCACTCACCCTTTTCCTACATGGATTGGCTGGTTGCCTTTCCTGGGGCTTGGGCAGGATTTTGTGACTTAAGATTTTATTTTATTTTATTTTATTTTGTAATCTTTCATTCAACAGTTGATATGTTTCATGCACTCTCATACACTTTAGTGCTGGGATTTGGTGCAAAGAATAAGACTTGGTGCATGGGTGATTTCTCTTAGTCCACATGACGCTGGTTTTGGTTTGCTCTTCTTAGTAGCATATACATTAGTGGTTTAGGAGCTTCTCTATTCTACTGAACAGATGTGGCAAATTTTAGGCTGTTTTCTTTTTCTCTCTTGAGCAGCTTCATCTTTATATCTAGATTAGTTTTAGTGAAGCAGTTGTAGAGGACATTTATGTTGTGTGAAATGAAAACCTTTTATTTTCTAGGTTCTGTCTCTCTCATTTGGAAGCAAATGTTAAGGCAGAATCCCAGAGCTCTCTTTCTGCTACTTTCACATCCCTGGTCTTCTATATTTTGAGCTCTTACAAGATGACTGTCACTGGGTATTTCTGTTTCAAACGGTCCAGGAAATGAGACTTTCTGCATATTTTTTGTAAATAAGTAAGCTTGGCCTAAGGACTATATCTGACAAAACTTATTGTCATACTAGAAAAAAATTGAAAGACAACTCTACACAAGCTAAGTAATAGAGATAAGAGAGCAATATTAGAAATACCCTCCGTAAAGAGCTTTATGATCTGAAGATACAGATGCAGGCATATACTGGAGTTTGTTTGTTTTTAACATTAACAAACAGCTTGAGTTTGGAATACCCAGAGTTTCCATCAAGACAGTTTAAAGTAGTTGATCTCTGCAGAATTGCAAGAACATTGTCCTAATAAATGTATTAAAAAGTTTCTGCTCTTTGCCTCAAAGACAGATAGAATGATCAAGTTAATCAGTAACCCTTACATGCAAAAGCAACTGTATGTTACATATACAGGAGGATGAACACAATTACTCTAGTAATAGTGAAATACACTACAAAAAACCCCTAAGATCTGCTTACAGAAGTAACAAAGGTTAAGGACTATTCATTCAGAGAGGTTCCCACTGTTCATGTTAATATGCTTTATTTCCCCCTTTCTTTGTCTCCTTTTGATGTCTGAAGAGCTAGAATTGTATCCCTGGAGGAAGAGCTTAAAGGGTTTTGAGAAGTCCAGAACAACCACAGAGCTACTCTTTCTCTTCCCCATTATGCTCTTGTGGCTGCTAGCAAATGAGAAGCTCCTTTCCAGCTTCAGGGCTGGTCTTGGGGTTGCTCCCATGGGCACAGTCCTCATGGAGGAGGTGCTGGGGATCGAGTCCCAACTTGGAGCTTTGGATTCTAACCCTGAGCCCATGGGCCTCTGTTTTGCAAGCAGTTAAGCAATGCGATCATCTTCATGAGATTTATTCGTTAGGAGTGTGTATTAGGAAGATGAGAAACAGATTATTCTTAAAAGCCCCAGACTTGCTTGTTTATTAATTTCAAAGGGTGGAGCAATGAACAGAAATTTAGATGAGTGACCTAGCAGTATGTGTTCACTTCTGACATTCTGGAGAACCAACATGGATGATCGAATGACACTGGGGATATTGTGATCATCCACTCTGATTCTCCAGTGTGAAGTCATACTTCTGTTTGTAAAGCTCTGTATGCAGTGGACTCCACATGTCTTTTTAAAATACCTGGTTTGACTTTTTAAAGTCCGCTCACCTACAACAAGGTTCTACTGAAGCATCAAGAATATTTTTACAATTTCCAGTGTTAAATTGTTCTGATGGTCAAATACCTTGACAATTTTAAAAATGCATGTGTCTTTTATGCTGAACTTTTCTAGCTCTAGCTTCCAGTCCCTGATATTTCCATACCATTGTCTACCCTAAATGGCAAAGCTGGTTTTGCTAGAGAAAAAACATTCATACAGATGGAATTTGTGACTGCACTAGCTAGGGACACTTGAAAAAATTGTATTTCCGTGGCCTCTTCCTTGTGCTTTTAATGTTAAGAACAGCAGTATGTAGACTTTTATGGCTTACTTACAAGTTGGATTTGTTTCTTAACTTGAAAGCATGTGTATTTGCAGATTCTTAGGGATGTTGGTTCTTTCTTATTTTTTTTCTCAGGTGTGTTGTGTTGTTCTTTGCCCAACCCTAGGAATGTCCATTTTGAATCTGTAAACATGAAGAATGTCCTTCACTGGTCAGCACCAGAAGGCACAGAACATGGAGTACTCTACAAGGTGAAGTATTTGGTGTAAGTTGGCTTGTTTGTTTTATTCTCCACTTTTATTTTAGTATGTTAAATAGTAATTAAAAAAATTATCTTTTTTGTAATATATGACTGCAAAAAAGTAAAGTGTGAACTAAAATGTGGGTTAGACTTAAGCAGTATCAGCTTTAATTTTTCTCTGGCACTGTTTATTTCAAATCCAATTAAAAACACTTGTAAGGAGACTTCCTTCCTATGAAGGAAGTGTAGGATGCAACAGACTAATGCTTTCAAGGGCATTCCTGAAAAATGAGACAGAAGAATGAAGGAGGGCTGTGCTGTGGATTGGCATCTATACACGTTAGCCTTCTGTATGCATTTAAACAGACCTGGCGATGTAGTATTTAATGGAATATTAACAGCACCTGGTGTTCTGTTGGTCTGTTCTAACACATCCAGCCCTACCCCTGAAATTTTTTGATCTCTCAAGTCTAGGAGAGAATCCATTGAAGTTATCAAGTATTCTAAAAATCAAGTAATGTGATTGGAATCAGGCCCTTATATTTTTAAGGCCTGCACCTTTATAGGGTATCAGGGAATTTGAGTGAGGACCAGAATCCATTTCCTTTATTCCCTCCAAGAGAGTACTGAATCATTCTAAAGGACAGTGCTGGAAGTTTGGCTTATAAATGTAACAGTCTTTAATATTTACACTTCCCTCAATCTAGTACTGTTTTCATGACACTAAAACAAATGTAAATCTCCAGAAGTTTGCAGTGACTGGAACTGGCTACCAGAAAAAACAAGGAGTTGCTTTTACAGTCAGAGACAGCAACATCTTTTGCTCAGATCTTGCCCTCTGTGCTGATAGGAATTACATAGTTGACCTCCTAGAAAAGGGGAGAGCACTCAGTAATTAGGGAATGAAAGATAATTGTGTATCGGATAAAATGTTCAGAGAGCACTAGCTACACTGCCAGGTCAGCTGGTCCACAGAAGAGTCTAGTCCTAGGTATGGCTATCTTACATAAACATGTCCCTGTGTGCCTCTACCTACCTAGGAAAGCAATGCCTCGAGCTAGGTGGAAAAGGCTGGTGAGTGATGCTGTCCTGCAGTCATGCAGAAGCTGACACACATCCTTACTAATTAGCAGCCAAAGGGGGAGTTCTTAATAATGTGAATTTGAGGAGCAGGAGCTTTTGATGAAATTCAGGCAAGAATTTTCCAAGGAAATCTTGATTTCTTCTACTAGTGTATAGGAGCTGGTTAGTATTAATGCATTGTTGGTAGCAGGTATATGCCCATTTTTCAACTAGAAGGATTTTGAAGTTCACTGTATTCCAATGGAGTCTTTCTTTTCAACTAGAAAAAGAAGTAACACTTAGTAATAAGTAGTCTCCTGTCCGCTCATCTTGAAGACCCTGAGCAGAATCTGTCTCTACACCAGGATGAAGCACTGACCACTCTGAGAATTACTTGTCTATATATAAATAGTTACCCTGACTGTTATCATGTATTTACAGTTTAAAGCTGTGGAGGCTGAAGCCTACTCTCATTTATTTTTCATCAAAAACTTGTGGAAATCATGTGTTTTATCTCGGCTGAAGCTGGGGATTCCTTGAAGTGCAGATTTCTGCAAAACAAGTAAACTGTTTTATTGGCCAGAATAGCAGTTTCTGTGATATATTATCAGCTGACTAATACCATGGCAATAGCTTTTATACAGCTCCTTTCTCTTTCTTTTTGAATATAGATATGGCGTTGGCAAATGGATTAGAAAGCCAGAATGCAGGAATATCAACAGAACATGGTGTGACCTGTCCAGTGAGACCTCTGACTATGAAGAACAATACTATGCAAGCGTTAAAGCCTTCCTAAATGGGATGTGCTCTGACTGGGTAGAGACCACACGATTCAACCCTCTTACAGACAGTAAGGAAAGCTAATCACACAGACAGATGTTCTATGGCCTTGAGTAATCTGTGTGCTCAGAATGCATGTGCCTTCATAGGGGATATTTTAATTTGAACATGAGGTTAGATTTTTTTGCAGTTGTTTCACATTTATGCTTTTCGCAGAAGTAATTTGAAAAAAATTGTATTAGAATTTGGATAGATGTGTGTTATATGTATGGTCTCACATAAACTGAATGTTATTTTATGTTATGGTAAATCTTTACTCAAGGCAAATAAAAGCTGTGGCCCATCCATAGCATAAAGAACTCAGATTTTGAAAAGGCTCTATTAAATCAAGCAGTAATCATACTCCAGAGCACAATATCTCTTATCTGTGCCAGATAATCTGAGAACATGTTGGTAATTTAACTTGTTTCAGCAAATTGAGTTTCAAGGTTGTTTATCCTGCAAAGTCACAGGAATTCCTAGGCAAAATTCCAAGCCAGTATTCACCTTCTCACTGTAAAGATCCTCTTCAGTTATCTGATGAAATAATTTTCTGTCAATATAAGTTAATTGTTCAAAGTCGTACTTAGACTCCCCAAAGCATTATGAAAATTTAATATCAACCACTTTAAAAAAACCTTTCATGGTCAAATCTGTGTGCCTCTGCTGCATTTGTCTGCCTTTTGTGCATGTTCATTTTTCCAGCTAAAATTGATCCACCCATGGTAAGTGTGTCTTCTACTGAGAAATCTATTTCAATCATTCTGACTGCTCCTGAGAAGTGGAAGAGGAGTCCTGAGGGAGAATCCATATCTCTGCTTCAAGTGTATCCTGGCCTGCAATACAACGTGTCTGTCCTCAACAGAAAAACAAAGAAGAGGGTAAGATTTGACAAGGCTGTGGAACTGCTTATTAAATCCGTTCTCTTGAAATGCGCTTTGTCTGGTCTGCCTGAAAAAGGTTTCATAGCCTTAGAGAAACTGTAGGATCATTCAGGTTGGAAGGGGGCTCAGGAGGTCTGTAGTCCAAAATCCTGTTTAAAGCAGGGTCAGCTGTAACCAGGTCACTTAGGGTTTGTCCAGTTACATCCTGAAAGCCTCCAAGGATGGGGACTGCAAAGTGAGTTTCACTGCTTGACTTTCCTCTTAGGGAGAAAGTAATTTATTTTTATCAAATCTGAACCTCTCTTTTTGAATTTATGTCCACTGTCTCCATCTTTCCTGCATTCAGCACTGTGAAGAGTCTCTATTGTCTTGATAGGTCATCCTGGGGACTGCTGTTAGGTCACCTCTGAAGCCATCACTTCTCCCTTCATGGACCAAACTCTAGTCCCTCAGCTGCCCCTCACAGGGCAAGTGCTCTAGCACTTGGAGGTTGAGGATCTTGGTGATCCTTTAAACCCATTCCAGTTTGTCAGACTTTTCTGTATTGGGTTGGACAAAACTGGTCATGATGTTCTAGACATGGTCTGATAAGCACTGAGTGGAGGGTGATAATCCCTCCCCTCTGTCTGCTCCCTCTTCTTTTAACAGAGACCAGGATGCTGTTGGCTTCCTTTGCTGTGAGGACATTTTGGCTGGCTCATGGTCTTGCTGCCTGTCCCCAGATCCTCTTTGGCAGGGCTGCTCCCCAGCCAGTTGGTCTTCTGGGAGTATTCATAATACATCATGACAAACTGCATTGTTTCTCATCACATCTGATGCTTCTGCTGATTTATGTGCCATTGGCAAGTAGTAGTTCCCAGCATAAGCACAGTAGGTGAGGAAGAGTTCAGTGATCAGTTACAGAAGCGTTCATTCTTCTGTTCCCATCCTCCGGGCACAGTATCTTTCTGGCAAATCTCAGAATTTCCTGAAAAGAGACAAGAAACTTTGTACCAGAAAGGTTACCTTCTGTCAAAAGAGATATTAAAATGCCAAGATTAGCAATTGGAGGTAGACAAAAGGGATTTTGTGGGGTTTTGGTCGTGTTGTGGGTTTTGCTTTTTCGTCAATACACTTGATGTATAGCAATTACTTGACGCCAAGGTCTGCATAGCACCTTTATTCTAAGGCTCCTATCTTTATCAGAACATCCCAATTTGAAAGATTTTGTGGCACTGTACTGTGTGCTTTTCACTGGCCTTTGGGTCAGGACAGTGCTGGAATGATGCCTTAGCTCGATTTCAACATCAGAATGAGAATGTTGCTGACTCATGGCACATAGTGCTACTTCATATAAAGCATGAAATTCTTCAGTAGAAGAATCATTGAATGGAAGATGAAGTATTCAGAGGATGTGGCCTATGAAATAACTTGAGTTTTTATTGCATTTGGGGAAAAAAAAAGGATGCTGTTGCGGTTCTTACATTATCATTCTTTCCAGAAAATTTGTGTGATTGTGACACATTTGGTACAGAAGTTCTTTACTTTTCTGTAACTGAGGAGCTACAGGAGAAAAAGTAGTTGTTTATTTTTTTTAAATGTCTTTCAGTGGTGGTTCTCCATCAGCAACAACACCTTGGTTGTGCCCTGGTTAGAACCTGGAACAGCTTATTGTGTCAGTGCCCAGATACATGTCACCACACCACTTTTGCACAGTGGGTTCTCCAAAGAATATTGCATTGCTACCTTGAAAGGTATGTGTAAACTGGCAAATTACAAAAAGAAGACGTAAGTTAGAAAACATCATGGTGATTAGGTTTGCAAGTTTTTTATGTATCCACTCTGAGAGTGAAGCATTGTTTTTTCCCTCTTTGAGCATTTGTACTGATGAAGAAAGTCTTTGCCTTTAATAAAACATAGCTGGGACCTACTGACTGGAAGGTACATCACTACCTCTGAAGAAAAAGATCTGCTTTCTTGGAGTCTTAGTGAACGGAGAATATATTTTTTTCTCCTTGAATAATGTTTGGGAGTAGCAGATCTGGGTCAGTCTGAAGTTAGTGGCAGGAGAAACTGAGGAAGGGCTTGTTACTACTTTTTAGAATTTAATGTGTAATTTAGATAATGATAATAACTTGTCCTGTAGCTCAAATCTAATTTTTTAATTTCCTGCAAATTACTTGTTTATCTAAGATATTTATATCCCATATCTAGAAAGCAATTTCTAGGTACAGAATGTGTGACGAGTGCACACATTACTATCTGAACGCATTAAAAAGTTGCTCAGTATAATGAAAGCTTATGTTTTGTTAACAGATAAAACAGGTGATGAAACTACAACAGTCATATTTGGATATGTTCTGCCTATTGCGCTAGCTGCCCTTTTTATTTCAATGATATGCTATTGTGTGCACAAGTATATTCATGTCAGCAAACAGAAGCATCCAACAAACCTGGTAAGTGTTCCCTGTTGTAGGAGGTCACTGCCAATCTTGACACTCACAGCAGGTGTGTGTATTTTCTGGGGCTCTGAGTCAGAGTCCCAGACTAGGTGCAATTTGTCTAGCTGCAAATAAAAGCTCTAGTTGGCACTGATATCACAAAAAGAACATCACACTGAGTGTTATTAAATGCAAGAAAAAGAGTAGTAATTGCAAGCTCTGTTAGGAAGTCAGCACTTAAATTTATGTAGGAAGAAGCACTGTAGAGATTTAGTGAACAAAAGTTATTATTTGGTTGAATTCAGAAACAAGAAGGGAAGATAATTAAAGCAGTACAGAAATTCTATGATGCTTTCTTGGAGTATTACTGGGTATTTTCCACTTAATTGTAATTGTGAAGGATTTAACATGTGCATCATAGAGATAATTTAATCTGCATTTCAACTATACTTTCAAATATGGCACCATTTCCTAACACCCCAAAATGCAAAACACATTCTGTTATTTAAACAGCCAAATACACTTTATATATAAAAATGTTTCTAAGTTTCTTAGAGCTGCAAAGTTTGTTAACTTTTAGAAAGATGCTACGAAGTCTAAAAAATATTCCTGGTTTCCAGGTCATGAGCCCAGTAGACCTTCCTCACAGTTATCTCTAAACAAATCACTGGACTGTAAATATAAAATTACAATAATGAATAAACATTTTGATGTTAATACAATCTGCATGACACCATGGGATGGGAGGCATAAGGGAGTTGGTTTCAACATGCTGGCCTTTCTGAAGAAACTTAGAGCAGCACAGAGGTGGCAGCAGCAATGTTCACAAAAGCAGCCTGTGACAGATGGCACAGTTCAGGCTCCATACACCACTTTTCAACCTGATGTATAGCTTCCTCTCTGAAAGGAAAAGTGATATTTAATTCTCTGTAAGCTATACTGTAACATGGTACCTGACTCTGTGCTTGGGGGATGTGGTTTTGACTGCTCCTGCTCTTTACCTGTTAAAAGAGAATAGGTTCTGTAACCTTTGACCCATGGACAACTCTAATGTTTTCTCCAAAGTCACTCGAGTCGGTGCTGATGGAAGCAAAACCAGAGTTTGACAGATTGTTCTGACCGTTATTTTGACACGGGGAAGATGAGGTAAAGGGGCATTAGAACTGGTCATGATACAATTTTACTTTAGATAAAAAAAGTATTAACACTCCTGCAGGTTTCTTCCTTGAATTGAAATAAACTTCTAATAAGGTCTAACCTAGCCTTATATTTTAAAAATACTTGGCAATGTAAAAAGCAGCAAGATGGTATTTTTATTATACTTCACACAAATGAAATTATTTTTGCTTTCCAGTTATGGCACTACACTGACAAATGCAGGGAAAGAGTTTTCATACCATGTGAGAAAATTGTGATCAACCTTATCACTGTTAACGGGGATGAGTACAAGCCATCTCGGGAATCCAATCATCTATCGGAAAGGAAAAGTCCCCATCGCTACACTGTTTACAATGGTACTGGAGAGAAGGATTTCCCGTCAAAAGAAGTGCTGGAAACGAAACAGTTAAAGCTTGAGACTTCACATGAAGAGATTTTGCATGAAAAAGAGATTTTAGCAGAAGGGGACCAAACTGGGAAATGGCCGTCCTATGGCCATCCTGGAACAAAGACTACTTTGAGACAGAAAAGTACAGAGACTGTAGAGTATGAGCATGATGTAAGGGCTGAAGACTTCAGTCCTGCTCAGGAACTGGAAGAGAACATTTCTGCCCCCAGGGGACTACTAGGTGAGCCACGGATTGCCTTGGAGAACTTGGTTACTATGCAAACAGGACAGCCATATTGCCCCCAGCTAGAGGTGAGGGCAGCAGACCCTTGTTTGGGACACAAAATAGAGGAACTTAGTTTGAAGGTGATTGATGGAGTAGATGAATTGCCAGGTGTGACCCATGTCAACTTGGTGGACTTGGATACAGGAAAATCTGGGCAGATATCCTATCCTCAGCTGAGAAAAATAACACAGGGCCTCACAGATAAAAAGGGTGAACAGACCATATTAGTAGATTGGGATCCTCACACTGGAAGACTGTATATTCCTACTTTGTCCAGTGCTGAAAATCAGGTATGTGAAAGAGCATTCAAGTGTGAAGATCCTGACAAAGAGGGAATTTTATCCAGACTGTGTGAGAGAGAGGTATCTGATGAATCATCAGAGGACCAAGAAATTTATCTCCTGCGATTTCAGGAACAATGGGGACTGCATGTAGAAATGGAAGACTGAACTGTGATTTTTCTAAGATGTTTTAAAATGTAAAATCTTGCTGACTTTGCCAAAGGGAGTGATGAACTCTAGTGGAGCACACACATCTGATTGTATTGAAGTTTTCAGAACCATCATAGTTGAACAACTTATTCATCATATGTTACTTATAGCAGTTTCTAGGTAAGATAAAAGTGATTTTGAGTTTCATTGTAAATCTCTTAGGCAAAATATGATGGTTATGAGATTATCTTTGAAAAAAAAAATTTTTACACAGGATGCTGTTAGGACTTTCATATTGTAATTCTTACCAAAACAAATTATCAGTGTTCCAAAGCAGTTATTTTTAGCAAATAAAAAGCAATAATATGACATTTTTTCTGGGCTATTTCGTGTATCTTGACACAATGCAGTCTTTTGCAGGACTCGCTCCTTCTACTTGTAGTGATTTGAGCTGACTTTTATGGACGTTAAGGACATTCCACTGTATAGTTTGTTTCTGGTTTATAAATATACGTCTACTCAATGAAGTTCTTATTTATTTCTCTTGAGGTGTGGGGTCACTTCCATACTGTGTTTTGCAGGTGTGCAACCAGCAATGCTTCTTTTAGCAGGTGTGCCTACAAGCTCAACAGACATAAGGGAGCAGAAAGCAAGAATTAGATGCATTTTAAACTGGGGGAAATGTGGCACAATGGGATTCAGTGTGATGCCTGTAATCTTACTGGATGGATTGTGTTTCACCCTCAGGTGCTTGCAGTACAATATCTGTATGATTCATGTCCTTCACATGTCTGTTCCTCTCCAATGACTTTAAAGGCAGGCTGGTGTGACTAACTCACAGAAGTCTGCACCAGACACACCGCTGCTTCTTCAGACACGTTCCACTTGTCATGGCAGACCCAGAAAGTGTGCCTGTGGGCTTCCTTTTATTACCTGATGTCCTGACTAGGACCCCTGATACAAGTTCATTTTTCCCCCACATTATGTGGTATTTATTTATGATAGTAAATTAACAGGATATTCTAGAAATTTCTTACTAGGGCAGATGTTATTTTTGTTTTCAAAGCCTATATGTCACTTCCACTTAATGGAACAAAACAAACAAACAATGGTGTTCAAAACTTGTACCCTCCAAACTAGGTACATGGTTAGGTGTATTTCTGAAGGAAGACCTTTGCCAATATCTTTACTCTCAGGTAATGTATCTGTTGCATGACCTTGGTGTTTTCTATGACTATTCATGCTCTGAAATACTTTAATTTAATTATAGACTTTAATACTTTAATTTAATTATAGACTTTCAAACCAGAAATAACATATAGATCATGTACTAATGTTATACCTAAATACTTGTATCACACATTTGTGCGGCAGAGGAGGGTTATAGCTCAGTGTGAGAGAGGAAAAATAGTTGGAGATGTGGAAAACTCAACATTTCTACTACTGCCAGCCTCATTTAAATAATATGAAATCTTTCTTAGTATTTTCAAAAGATTTCTTAACTGACTTCTTTGTCTGTAATCTCCTAATTATCTTTTGCAGTGTGGGGCCTCTAACTCATTCCTAGTTAACAGAACTTGTGATCGGGGCACAAGATACAGAGATTCTTGCAATCATAGATGCATTTGCATGATAAATTTATGCTTTGAAATAGTAGTTAATTTGTGGGCCAGAATATTTGTAGTAGAAGTTTGCAGCACTTTCAGTGTTGCTTCCTTTTGATCTGAACTTGCATTAAATTCAGAATTGATACTAGATTATGCAGTCCTTTATATATATATATATATATAAATTTTAAAAGACATTTTTTTGGGGGAAAAAAAAGTAAATTAACCTGAGAACTTTCTTTCATATGCAAAAGAACTTTTCATGTTAGCTAGTCAAGTTCTGGAATTGATGAGGCAGCAAAACAATCCATTAATATAATACCAGTAAATTGTTCATAGCTTTTTTTTTTTAATATTCTGAAAGCTACTCTTATTTTTCCTGAAAATCTTCTAATTATGTTAAACAAATGAAGCTGATCAGATGTGATACCTTGAGCAAGCCAAAAAGCCAGTAAGGAGCAAATACTTCCATGTAAATTTGTAGTTCTACCCACAAGGTTTCAGGTAAGAGGCAACTATAAATTACATGGAAGATCCAAGCAATAAGAGAGCTGACAAATTCTTAGTCTTTATTATGCTTCATCAGACTTTGGTTAGCCACATTTAGGAGACTTAATGCAGACAAAAGCAAGGTCATATATCTAGAAGCAAACACTACAGAGGCTATTCACAAACATAAGGCTACTTGTAGCTTTGTAAACAATGATTTTGAAAATGATGTGGGAAATTAATAGAACTACATAGCAGTAGGTCAAGAACAAAAGGATGTGTATTTCTTGACTCCTATGGCAGAGCTGTTATGATCAGTACTGGAAAAACTGCATCCCATTTACAATATAAGTCAAGCCATGAAGGTAGAAACCAAATACTACTGTAAAAGGCTAAAGTAATGCTCTTTTGAGCTTGAAAACAGGAAACCTAACTATTGCAATAAGATCTAATGGTGATAGAACTGATAGATGAAACTAGGTGTGGGCACACACAGTTTTGGAAAAGGAACTGTAATTTGTAAGTGTGGTTTTGCTCCGTAAAACTGTAATGGGTTTCTTGGAGAGACTGAAACAGGCATCTGAGTGCAGGTTACCTGTGGTCTGATGTACAGCAGCCCTGGAAAAACTACTGCACAATGGGAACAAGCAGATGGGATAGTCCTGATACAGCAGGCAAAAATGCAGTATCAGCTGTGTTCCTGGCATGATAAGGACCGCAGCCAGACTGCCCACCCACTGTGAAGTTAGCCAGGTGACGAATACATGGTGACTGCTTAATACATGATGCAGGATACCCTGTAATGTGAAGCACAGGGAAATGATCAAATTGTTAGAAGGAAAACCAAATTGCACAGCTATTGGATGCAAGCAGCTGTATTGCCTGGGCATCACAGGGCACTCTGCTCATCTCGGCTGAAGACCACTAAAGGAGCATGGGATGCTGGACAAGGCTGAGGTGAGGATGTTCTCTACAAAAGTAGGATCAGAAAGTGTTCTTGGAGTGGCCAACTGTGGATAGAGGGTAAGCAGGTGCATTTTGGAGATGCCAGTAGTGTACTAGCATCTGTGATGCTCCAGTCATTCGCAGTGCACATAGTGTAATGGTTAGGAGAGGTGGGCTCTGGGAACAGCAGCAAACACTGTTAATCAGACAGCACAGCTCTTCCTATGGATATTAACATAGGTCCAACAAGAGCTCTGAAAAATATTCTGAACATCTAGAGAATGCACAATATGAAAATATTCTGAGCAAGGAAGTACTTCAAATTACATTATTAGCAAGTGACCACACAGAAACATGCTCAATTTCTACTGATTTTTAAATTAAATTATTAGTTAAGCTTATGCTTTAGCAGTTCCAGAAAGAGGAATGAATTCCTGAATGCAGGACTACCAAAAATCTCTCAAAGTTTTTCAGATGAGAGTTAAGTCATGACTTTGTAAGGTCTAACCTGCGAATAAAGACTTAACCAAGATGAACTGATTAGAATGTGAAGCAAATGAAACTTAAAATAGAACAGCAACATGGTTCCAACATTTTAAAACAAGGACAATTGACTGTTTAACAAGGGCTGTGAAAATCGTCCAATGCCTGTAGGTCTTTCAAACAAGCATGTCTTTCTTCAACAATAATGCTAACAGATGTGTGGCATTTCTTGCCTGGAATATGCTGAATGGTATAATGATGTTCATATGCTGTCAAGTCTTAAAACTGATTAATCCTTTTTTTCCCCCCTTTAAATAAGAAATGTTGGCTCATCTATACAGTGGAGTTAAAAAACAGTCACTCCAAGCACCATATTTTTGAACAATTGCAGCTTTTATCTCTGACATGATTCAGTCTTCCAAAGTCAAAGTTTTAAACCTGTTCAGCTGTCTCCCTCTGTCCATTCAAAATACCAGCGTTCTCCGTAAAACGAAGGCACAGTAACAAGTCAATTTTTCTGCTTTAGTTTTGCATGTAGGTTTCAAGCTTCATCAGCCCAGGGTCGCATATCAGTAAGTGTAGGAAGTCATTTTCATGTTTAGTGTCACCTAGAAACCAGAAAGATTTTTTGGTAATTTGTACTGGCAATAGTGCTAAGCTGGTCTCCTTGATTTCTCACCATCTTTTCCCTTTCTCGTACCAAAAAAAAAAAGAACAAAAAGTACAGACTTCTGTTTTCTAAAACCTCCAGAATTGGTTTAGCTGAGATAGATTTTCCTGGACTAAGATAAGTTTCAAGAAGAGGGTTTGCTCCTTAGCAGCGCAGCTATGAAAAGCCTCACTCATGGAGAGAAGACACATGTTCCAGCTCTTGTCTTTTGCATCCATTTCGCTGGTGGAGCAATATCCTGCACGGCAGCTATGTTTTTCAGTCACACTCCTCTGCTTTCAATGCACATGGCTTGCCACTGCTCTTTACAATACTGTAAGGTCTCTGCAGGCTTAGAAACTCGGAAAGGGAACAGTCCTAATTCTCTATCACTTGCAAGATAGCCTCACTCTGCTTTACTTGTTACCTTGACAAAGTTATGGAGTTGTTCATCTGAGTAGAAAGCCAGCACTGCTCCTCATCTCTAAAAGCAGCTTTAGTAAATGCTCTCTGCTAGGATACAAAATTGCTGCAGTGACTCCCATAGTGCCAGAAACCATTCTCATTTCACAGTAACTCATCCAGCTACTGGCTTTAGCAGCAGCAGCCTGTGCTGTAAACATGCATCATCAGCTCTGCCTTCCAAAAGTTGGCATTAAGAAACAGTATCTTCCAGCTGTCCAAAGTAAGTCAGCATGCTGACAGCAGCATGGCCCAGCATCAGGGCAGAAAATTGCTTTGGGCTTCTAAACTCTCAATGATCATGTCACTGCAAGCTGGGAGTCAAGAAAAATGTTCAGCAGGGCCCCCAACTAAAACAGCAAGAAACTCTAAAAAGTACCTGGACTCTTTCAGTGTGACAAAGAGAATAAAAGATTTAAGCATTTTTGACTGTTTTGGATTAGGAAAGTTAGCACTTCAATACCTCATTTGTGTATTTCAATTTTGGCCTTGATTTTTATTTCTGTTCATATTTCAAGCCCTCCAAGAATTCCATAGTTATTAAATTCAAAGGAGGAGGAGTTGCTATCCCAGTCTTACAGACAGGGAAACTGATACATGGAAAAGCTAAAAATGGCTTGAAAGCCATTACACAGTAAGTGTTGGCTGTGGGGCAGGAGAGGACTCAACACAGGTCCCACTTCTGCAGTGCCGTGAATTAACCATGAAGGTCACAGTTCCCCTCAGCAGTATGTCACCATAGTGCAGGATACTCTGAGTTGCTGGACATATAAGGCTACACGCATACATAGTTCGGTTTGAATTAAAAAAAGTGATATTTTAAGGTAGAAAATTGGTATGTGAACCAGCTGCAGAGTCCAGAGATGACCAACAAGATGACCAGAGGTTTTGGTCTGTTCTTGCAAACCCCTTGTCTGAGCTGAGATGGGGTCCTCTCTGCTGGTGTTCAGGTTTTTTGACCGTGCCCTTCACTATCTGTGCCAGCTTCCAGGCTTCTGGTCTTTTAAGCTCTGAATAGCCATTTCACACTTAGCTGGCTGCTCTTCCTGAATGACCTTTGACTGCAAGCTCTCCAACATAAAACTTCTTTCACCAATACTTCTTCAAAACCTTTTCACCAAAACTTCTTTCACTTCTTTTTCCAACTGTTGGAAAGTGGGTTTGCTTTTCTAGGTTTACTTAATTATTCTCTATGCAAAATAAACAGAATATTTCTGTACATCTATTTCTCACCCTGTCTCTGGGAGAACAGTTTCTTAGACTACCTTGTCATGTAAGCCCCATTACATCTACAGAAAGATCACAGGGATTCAGCTTGTACAACATAAATTAGAGACTGTTTACTCTTCTCCCACTGTTCTTAAAATGTGTGCTCTGTTTGTCTCCTGATAAAAACTCGTGGTGTGAGCTTTTCCTTGGCATACAAGGGATCTTTCATAGCTCACAGATTGATGGAAATGTTTACTGCTCAGAGCTATTTTTGCTTTTCATCCTACACCCTGTCTCCCTGAGCCTCACATTTTTAAGCTGAAGCCAAAAAGCAGCCTGACAATAGGGCCGCAGTTAATCAGGAAGAAAGAGATAGTCAGCAATTGTTCAGGGATAGCCAGCAAAATTAATGCCAGGCAGTGCAGTTGGTTGCACTAAAGATTATGTGCGTTGCCAAACAGCAAAGAAAAACAATAAAAGCTCTTTAAGGGTTGTTTTCTGTTCTACTGAATTGGGAATTTAACTATGCTGGAAATTAGTAGAGAAGCCTTGCACCTGCGCTGGGGGAATGGCAGGAGCTTTCTACCCACTTTGTTTGGCAGGATCTTGTTGGAAATAGGAGTGCCTACATCCCAGCACTGACCTACTTGGGTTCTCAACATGCAGTAATGAAAGCATATGGCAAAGGGCTCCAAATTAATTATAGCTACAAGCTTAGCCTCTGCCTGAAACTGGCATTCAAACTTCCTATAAGGATTACAAGTAAAGATACTTCTAGGGAGCAATAGGGGTAGTGACAGGAAATCTGAATTCTGCTCCTTTCTCTCAGTCTCTTGCTCCCTAAGGGACTTTATTGCAGCTGCTAAGAAAGTGCCCAAAGCAATGTCGCCAGCAGCAATGACACCTGCTCTGCTGAGCTTCTGGAACCAGCAGTGGGCTGGTCTGTATGCTCCTCCACTACTAAGGAAGCAGAGGTTTGTCAGGAAACTGATCCCATGGCTTTTAAAGCATGAATGTGAGAATGAGCTTTAAAAAACCCTCTAAACCATCTACTGTATTCATCTATTGATGGGTAGCCCACAATACCTTTGGTGTACCTTATACCGCTAGTTAAACATAAATTTACTTCCATTTGTTTCCTTTCTGTATTTGCGACATCCTTAATTTCTCTTAATTTCTCATCACAATTTCTCATCTTCTCATCACAAATATTTCATCATGATCTCTGGGGACAACTGTACTTTTCATTTGTCAAAAACACAGGTGTCAGAACCACCCAGCCTGGCAGCCCTTGTCAAAACAGTCCCAGGTCTCTGTAAACACATTCCAGTCCAACACAGAGAGGTGCGGCAAGACTATCACCTTTTACCCAATTAGTAAACACAACTGATTTGTGTGGTAAAAAGACTCTTAGCTCCATTGTGCCAGCTAATAAATTTCTCATAAACAGGTCCTTCGGGAGGGACCAGTTCTAACCTACGTACACTAATATCTGTAACAGAAACCTTTGCATAATCAACACAGGCTGGATCTAAGCATGCTTCTCAAAACCTTTTGTTCTTCAAAATGCAGAGTATGCTTACGGAATAAAAAATACTCCTGTTTTCCAAGATTGTATCAATGCCATTAATAAAAATAAGCTGATTAGGTAACGCGGAGGATCCAACCCACAACCTTCCTCTAGTGCAGAATGGCTGTGCGACATGTTGGAGCTGGCCTTAGGTCTGAATAGTATATGCTCAACTTTTTCCATTCTCCTGGAAGTGGTACATTATTATAGCGATAGCTGTTTTACCCTGCTGCTTTTGACTTGCTATTTCCTCAAGTCTGTTGAGGTTAATACCAGTTTTCCTTTCCTAGCTAACCTCCAAGGAAATATCTGCAAACTCTTGACATTTTAGAGCTTCTCAGATCCAGCATGCATCCTGGCCAGCCAAGCAAGCAAGTCATTTAGAAGCCATTGCCACATTGCCATCTTCCTTCTCAATACCAGGGGAGAGAAAGGGGAAGGAGAAAGAGATCCGTTGCTTATGACAGGGCTTGAGTCTGCAAAGCAACATGGTCAGCAGCTGAGATCCTCAGTGATTGCATTGAGCACTGGACACTTCTGCAAGGACTGCAGCATTTGGAAGAGAAGCTCCGCCTTCTCTCATGAAAGGGGGCTCAGCCCTGCATTTGATGGAAGATGCAGTCAGGATAGAAAATTGGAACTGAAGTTTTTGTTTTGAATGCCTGAAGCACTCTCCAGCACTTGATTTTCTGATGTTTGTGTGGCATCCAGCAATGCAGAATCTCCTATACTAGGTGTCATCTTAATAGCTATGATAGTTTTGAAGGCCATCCTGTAAAAGCAAAACCATCCCACCCTATCATCTGTAGTTTGTGCAGTGATCAGGTAACATTACCACTGGCTCCCTTAAAATTTAGTTTTAAGTGCCTGACAGAGACAAAACATGCGTCTTTATGGCTCCTGACTGATCCAAAGCAAAATATTCCAGTAAATGGCAATAATCAAAATCCATTAAGTGGATGGACCAGTTGTGGCTTGTTTTCCCTAGCTTTTTACTGTTATGTTTTTCATTAGTAAGAAGACAGATCTGTTTCTTGTAACTTTGTTAGCATTTATCAGAAAGCTGTCAGCTATAGTGAGGCCGTAAGAGTTCCTGGGAAATATATATAAAGACCAAAACAAGCAACCTCACTGAGACTAGGTTTGTAAATTTGCTTATCTTCTAACTTCTAGTCACCATGACACAGGGCAGATGGCTAGATTTCTTTCAGTCTGATTTGATTACTACTTGTTTTTGTCTCTTCTGCGAGAGAGCACATGAGACTCCACACGGATTTAGTTGGGAAGGACCTCATCCTAACAGTCTCACCAAGGTAATCTTGTTACTCCCCAATCTAGTGCCCTTTCTGGTGCTCCTAATTGTAAAGAAACATCAAAAGCCAGTGTACACAGCTGAAATTTAGTTGAACTAAGCACCTGACCTAGGTAGTTTGAATTTTATCTATTCAAAATAGAAATCTCATAGCAACAAGCACAGTAGAAATACCAACGTGGCCAGGTAGCTTCAGTTAGGGATGGAAAACTCTTAGTAGTTCAGATCCAGGACTGGGATTTCAGATTTAATCTTCAGGCTTGCAACCCATGTCACTAGGATTTCAGGCAAACCAAAGTATTTCTTCTTGTTTTCTATTTCTGCCTTTACTACTCTGTGCTTAGTATTTAGAAAGCTCCCCAAACCTCTCTCAGCTTTTATCTGCCTAGTGCAATACATGCAGGGACTCAGTTCCTGCCTCGGGTGGTTTTCATTCAGCTGGAGCAGAGCTGAAGGAAACAGGAGCTTTTTGGCTGCCAAGACACATTTCAACTTCTTATAACAAACACCAGGAACTGCAGGGGAAATCCTTTGATTCATTCTCTAAACCACAAAAGCTGCTTGGCAGAAATCTGTCACACTACTACTGACTGGGGAGGCCAGGACAGCACCTGAGAGCCTGGCTCCAGGTCCATGGACACCCCAGACAAGGAGATGTTCCTACCTTTCCGAAGTCCTCTCTTTCTCAGAGGCAGAGGTTGTGTCCAGGTTCTTTGTACATTAAAGAAACCAAGGATGTTTGAGTCTTCCCACATGGTGGGAAGCCCAGCCAGGGAATGAAAACCTCTTCATAATCAGAGTTGGAAGTTAAAAAGCACAAAATGGATGGACCAAATGGATACACTAAATCTGCTGCAGCTTTTTGACATTTTAAAGTTGCTGCCAGCAGTGCAGGAGGAAGTAGAGAGCCAGACACTTATCAGTCACACAGTTTCAAAGAGAGAAGATGACTGTGGCTTTGGTCATGCTGACTTAAGCTGAACCCCACTGTTCACTCCCTTTTTCCTCAGCTACACCATTTCCTTTTTATTTGTCCAGGTTGTAAGAGCTTCAGAGCACAGTTCAGACCCATCTCATCTCCTCTATATCTTTTCAATAATAGAAAAAGGACGAAAATGGCAGAGTAGCAGATTCAACATGAACCTTCTGGTGTGCAATGAGCACACCTACAGAGCCAAAACCTTGCAGTGGGTGAAATCCACATGCTATTTTGGTATCTAAAAATGTAAATTAAATGGCTATCTCCCAGACAAATACATTACAATATAGAGTAATGTTAGAAGGCTAAGCTAGACAGGCTGCTCCAAAGGAGCATAAGTGTGATACATAACTTCATAAACCTGGAGCAGCCTTGGCTCTAGAACCAACCACAAATGAGCACACACACTGCTTGGACTCACTTTCATCTGTGCATTTGTATTCATTTCCAAATGAGACCTCTTTCATTAGGCTAGCTCATGATTTTGCATCTAATCTCAAGGACTGCTTATAATCTTGCCTGATTTCCATTCATCAAAATTAGTGTCTCTAGCTAAATAGTTTTAGCTGGTTTAACTAGCTCAGTAGTTTTATCTATGAGGCATATGACATTGCCAGGCATTTTCCACTACAGTAAACATCTTATTAGCACAGCCAAGGGAAACCTCAGACATGTTCATCCTGCTGTTCATCCAGAAGTTCATCCATCCCAAGTGGGCCAGCAGAAACTGGAGACTGAAGACACATTTATATTCACAGAGGAGGGTCACCTTTTGGCAGGTGAGGGGAAAGAGAAGTGTACGACACTTGCTGGTTTGGCCCTAGTACTGAGCTGGTGCCTCTGGTCACACTACCATATGCAGAACAAGGGCAGCTTTGGATCTCAGGGGAAGTAACAGACAGACGTGTTTCTCAACCACTCTGCGTTTCAGTATTTCAAAAGCAGAAAGCCAAGCAGCCAAGACGTGCTCGGTGTCATTTTCCTACATATGTTTGTTTCTATGTTTTGTTTTTGTTTTTTTTTTCTTTTCCTCTGTTCAGTCTGAGGTTTTGTGTTTGTGAAACCTTGCTGTTGGCTAGCCCTTGCAGCAGCTCAGCCTCATCCAGCCACATGCGGAGCACCCCCCAGTGGTTCTGGGGGAGAATCAGAAGGCTAAAAGAGAGAAAACATTTGAGCCAAGGTAAAGATAGTTCAACAGAGAAATCAAAGCTGTGCATGCAAGCAAAGCAAAATAAGGAATTCACTCACTATTTCATATCTTCAGGCAGTTGTGCAGCCATCCCCAGGAAAGCAGGGCTCTGTCACACCTAACAGCTACTTGGGAAGACAAATTCCACAGTCTCCCCTTCCTTTTCCTGAACATTTATTGCTAAGCCCTATGTCATATGGTATGGGATATCCTCCTAAGCTGGTGAAACAGCTCTAGTATCTGCTCAGAAAGTTCAAGCCAGCTCTGCTCTGTATCCTCCAAGTAAAATAAAGTGGAGCCTACCCTTGGCAGGTATTCTAATTGCATGAGTGCACCTTGGTTTGAAATAGCCTTAGAGGGTCTGTTTTTCTCTGTTATTCTCAGAGAGAGAAATCTGTGACAAATATTCTCACGTCAACTTGAAAGGGAAGTAGATTAAATGCAGCTTTTACCAGCCACCATCTCAGCCCTAAATCACACACACTAATCACCAAGACAGTGGTTGAAGAACACATGGAAAGGCTCCCAGAAAGGAACCCATACTGAAACTCTTTTTATCTATCTGC
This sequence comes from Pezoporus wallicus, assembly GCF_028554395.1. NCBI lineage: Eukaryota > Metazoa > Chordata > Aves > Psittaciformes > Psittacidae > Pezoporus > Pezoporus wallicus. Next base: position 7,294,352 of record NW_026635157.1, read on the forward strand.
CTACAAAGCTCCCCACCAGGTTCTGTATTTTGAAGGTGGTTACTGACTTCCTTTTTCCAGATAGCAGAGATGTAGCCTGAGATTTTTAATAATACCATATGCAGTGGGTTCTCACTATTTTCTCTTTCTGAAATTGTATTTCTCAATTTCCTAAGAAACAGTGAGAGGAAAGCAAAATCCAGTAAGGATCTTACATGCAGGAACCCACCCCAGAGTGAACTCCAAACTCATTTGTTCCCAAAGCTGCTGTTTAAAGAATAAGGACAGTTAGGCGTTTCACAGGGTCTCAGGGGAGTCAGTCTTCAAGGCAGAGAGCCCATGTTAAACCACCGAGACAAATCACCAAACAGGAATGTGCAAGGGGAAATCTCTTGCCTTTTGGGGATGTCACCAGGTATAAGGAAAGATGTGGTAAGTGTAAAGAAAGGAAACCCCTACACTCAGTATCCTGAGCCCTGAAATAATACCTTCTGAAAACAGGTATACAGAGAGCTGTAGAATGGTTCATAGAATTCAAAGGAAGAAGGGTTTAATCTTCTCTTAAGCAGGATTATCAAGTAGTAATGGTATCACCAGTATATTTGAAAGGTTGGATCATTCACCCAGGAAGTGAGTCACAAAACTTAACCTCTTCCTCTGCCCAAGGAGGGATCCAAATCTATACCAATTTCAATACTCAGCACACCAGGAACTTTTGAGGCAAGATAGCAATTCAAGGAGGAAGATTTTCCACCTCTCTTGAAGAATGCAAAAGGAAGCAACTGAATAATTTTTTGTTAGCAATGAGAAGTCATCTATTCTTGTCTCTCAGTACTGGTTATGTATTTTATTCGTAAATTGCATTTAATGTAAATGCTACCTACATCCTTTGGATGCCCTGTAGGGGAACCTAACAGCCAACACAAAATTTGTGGGGACTTGTCAGTGTGTATAAGACATTCTCAGAACAGATAAATTGATAAGCCCTTAGGGAGATTTAGGAAAAAAAACCCAACAATTGATTTCTGGATACCAGTCAGGCTGAGACATAATTGAAGTGCATCCCCTGCCAAGACTCAGTCAGCGTTGCCAATTCCAAACCTATCTATCTTTTTCACCATTTAAACACCCCAGTTCCACACACTCCACACCTCCAGGCATTAAAGAAATACTTTCAACAAAGTATTTTAACAAGGAAATAGGAACCACAGAAGACAGAGACATTCCACATCAAAACTTGTCTCAGGGAAGAGTAGAATTCATAGCAACCATGTAAGAAAAAAAACATACTATTACAGTGTGAGAGTTTTGAAGGACTTGAACAACCAGACATAAACTCAGGAATAATCCAGCGATGTTTGCTTCAGCTCTTACCAGTGAAGATGATGTAGAACACGATGAGAAGGAGGACATAGCCAAAATGGCTCAGGGGGATGGATATGCTAAACTGTGACATTGCTATCTACGATTTGGAAACAGAGCATGTAATTACAGAGAGAAAAAACAGGCTAGAAATGAGAACAAAGTTTCTCATTATTGGAGATTTAAAGCCCTGGAAAGGCCTTTCAATAGATACAAAGGGCCCAAACTTGGTCATTTTTAAGAGCTTCATAAAATAGTGAAGGGAGTTATATTAAAGACTGGATCAAAAGGACTGTAGGTAACTTTAGCTCTTATAGGTTCAAGTTTATAAACCACATAACAGAGACTCAACAAAGTTCTTGAGAGGCTAATCACAACCAGCCTTCTATGGGATGAAAAATACTGTTAGAATACAATAAAATTTCTGCCAGATCAAATAATAGTGCAGACAAAGACAAATTTTTCTTCCAGTTCTTCAGATTTTATATTACATATGGGTAGTTCTGGTTCTTTGGCTCTGTGCTATAATTACTATGTTTCATGCAAATTCTGGACCATCTCCTTATTTCTTGAATGGTCACATGCAGGCACAAGTCCTCAAAATGAGTGGGAACATTTTGTTACCATTATACTCAAAAATGGATGCTGACAGCAATCCTCCATGTCCTGCTGCTCTTACAATGAAGAGACCATGAGGCTGTTAAGTGACGCTCACAGTAATGCTTCACATGCAGCAAGAAGAAGGATGCATCTTCCTCAATGAGTGCTTCCTCCTTCTGCTAGAGCAATGCCATAAAAGTGAATTTGAAGCCTGGAAACAGTGTTCACCTCGCACTAGCAGGTAGACATACTGCAGTCCTCTTAGTTTCTGTACTGGTGCATCAGAAAAAGCAAATTATGGTGCTTGCATCTTTTTCTTCATGGAGCTGCTAGAAAATGGGGGCTCTGCTTCTGGAAGGACAAGTGCCCTGGAAGATAAAGCTGGTATTGCCCAGGCTCCCTGGAACATGTTCAGATCATTGTAGACAACCTCATCTTAATTTGAATCAACAGCTCAAGATTCACAAATTTTCAGAAGGTATGAACACCATAGGTAGAATGAGGATGTGGTGCTGGCAGCATTCAGCAGAGGTAATACCAGTAATTCATATTTTGCTTTGAGTTTACTTTCTTTATAAAATTTATTGCAATAAAAGCAATACCTTTTTTTTTTCTTCCAGAGAAACCCAAATAATCAAGAGATCTGTCAAGACTTCTCTATTGGTTTTCTCTTTGAAGACAAATAGCATGCTTTTATCTTCATACACAGAATATTCTTCTGTGAAACTTCAGCCTGTGGGAGACACTGACAGTCTCTGAAAAACAACCAAATGGCCAGGAGGCCAGCTTTAATCATTTGTAGCTAACACACTGAGCAACATAGAGAGGCTGGGTAGAACAATTCTATGTAGGAAGTCAAAAGGACTGTATTCCTCACAATTACCAGCCTTCAGAGGAAAGACAGGCTTTCGTGGTATAAAAAATAGTGGTGCTGTAGTTATACCATATTTGCTGCATTCTGTGTGAATTATTTTCATTCAAGTATGAACTGTGTTGGAGGCTTTCTAATTTACATTATGCCTCTGAATGCATTTCTATAGCTCCTTTTGAGGAGAACTTGGGGGTTTAAACAAATTGAATATTGTTCTCTTTCATGTAGATCATCCGGATCCAGTCAATGACTCAGTTTTTTATAGCCCTTTTAAAATTTCATTTTATTTTTAGAGAGCAGAACTTTCTTTTTAGTTTGTTGGATCCTGTTCTTTTGCAGAGACACATTTTTCGAGAAATCACAAGTGGCTTCATACAAACACTCAGGAAGGATCAGAGACTGGAAAAGCTGTAGAGGCCATAGGAAAATCTGAGGCTGGAGCACAGCACTGTCGTATGATGCAATGTATTACAGCAGATATCAGATTAAGTGGAATTGCTACTTGCTGTTCAACATATTTCAAGCCTTTGCCACGCTTGTTACATTGGGAAGGGATGGGGGCAGCCAGGAGCTGTGTTTGCTGCACAACACAGCAGTGACAGCATGATCCAAAGGAAAGAATTTGCTATGCTCAGCTGTGACAGAGCAATGCTGCTGCTTTCCTGGGAACGGGGCAACCATCTGCTGCCTCTCACAAAATGCAAGGGCTCCAGCTCCAGATTTTAAATTCCCAAACTCTCTAACTCTAAGGACAGGGAAATACAGCCTGAAGCCTAACCCAGCTGAGGGTTTTCTCCTGTCTCACAGACAGTCCCAGACTAAGGACCACATAGTGAGTCTCTAGGGAAGACAAACTTGGTTTTCCTCTTTCTTTCTCAACTTTCTGATGGTCAGTACCCTGTCACTCCCCATCTGCAGCATATGGTGCTCACATCCATTTTCACTTGCTTCTGGATCCTGTGTCGTTCTCTGCTGTAGAAACAGTTGTCTGTGACAAGGGCAGCAGATACACTGCCAGAGATGTCTGGATACCTAACCTCTAGGTCTTATAGCATGGTCTCTGTTATCAGGAATAGTAGATAGCTTGGAAAAGAAAAAACAAACTCCAAAAAAACCCCAAAGAAATAGGAAAAAACCCAAAGAAAATAAAGCATTATGGATGTTCAGGAAGCTGTCTCACCAGGTCTTTTCAGGGCCAGGCATGTGTGAGAGTTGGACAGCTCAGAAGCAGCACAGCTGTGTACCAGCCCAAGCAGTGCCATGCTGTCACACAGAGCTACCTCATGTGTATCTGCACCTGAGGCAATCCATACCTTAGATAATCTTCCCAAGAACAGTAATGAGTTATTGAGAGTAACACATACACTAATCCCCAGAGCAGACCAACCCAGGAGTGTCACAACCCATTTTACAGAGGAGGAATGAGAACTTCAAAGGCCTTTGGGAATGGTAGTGCCCAGTTTTGAGGCTCCCTCCTGCAGTCCTCTGCCCTTGAAGAGGGACGCAGGCTTGCAGGTTGCTTGCGGCAGGGACGGGTGCCACAGTGTGTGAGTGGGAAATAGATACGCACTGCCAACCAAGACCTGTTAACACAGAATAAGCTAAACAAGGCAGTGCATCTGAGTATGACTGTTGGCAAGGTATTTCAGTTCTTTTGTTCACTTGGTGCCCATTGTAATTTGTCTAAAGCTTAAAGTTGGTCATTTGGTAATTTTTGCAGAGCTAACAAGGGCTAACTATGTCCTATGTTATATCTGTAACTGCTTTTTCTGTTACCACAGAAATGCCATCTTCAAAATGTAGTTATTAGAGAGCCTCCAAAACACAAGGGATTCATAATAAAGCAGTATAGCGTAGATTAAAACTTACTAGTGAAATGCATTAAACATCTTTTCTCACGTTATAAAATTCAGCAGGACTTTTTCAAATGACCACTCATTATTGGTCTGTTTGGTTCGATTGAAGTCATCTGTGAAACTCCCATTAACTAAACAAGAACACGGAAGAAAAGTTGTTTACCACTCACACTCCATTTATCTTCTAAAGTAAGTCATGCTCATACATGCCCAGGACTATATGATCAGTAATTCAATAGTTATTTCTCTGAAATGAGAAACAGGTTTAAAAAAAATCCCCACACTTTACTTCGTCTTACTTGGGTTTAGAGTCAGAGGCAGAACCTTTTTTTCTTCTACCAAAGACTGAAAAGTATTGTCAGAGGTAGCAGCAACGTTTTCCATCTGCAATATATACACTCAGCTCACTGGTACAGAACACCAGACAGTGTGATCTCAAGTGACAGCTCAGCTGAGCCTTTCATTGCAGACAATACACTATGGGCTCAGAGGACTTTTCTGTAAAGAGGAAAAGAGCATCTGGGCAGCTGCTCTACCAGAGGACTTGCTACGCCTTTATCTCTTAGACACCTGTAAGCTGTCTTCATTACTTCATCTTCCTTTCTTCAGATACAATCTATTATGAATTGTTAAGGGATATTGCATAATGTATTTTACTAATAAGAGGTTACCCACAGATGGAAACCTGTATTAGATGAGGCAATGCTATATATCTGCCCTGACAGGTTTGTGAGCTGTGAGCAATTTCATTACCACTTGATGCAGTTTTATCTTATAGTAACACATACAATTGCAGAGGATATCTCATTTTATTTTGATTACAAAGTCTTTGAGCAAAGACCACCTCTTGTATAAGCAGAGCCTAACACAATAGGAACCTGATTTTGTCTGTGTGCTCCAGATACTTCAGGGATGTAAATTCTAAATATTATTAGCCCACAAGATTGAATTACTCCCAAGTCCTTCCACCACATAAAGTTGGCATAATCCACTCGGTGGTGTGTCAGTTGCTTTACAAAAATTAAACCTCTGTGCATTTATTGCAAAAGCACATGTTAAAATAAAAGCTACAAGCTCAGAGAGAAACACACATGCATCCAGATGTTTACAGAAATACTCCTCAGCTGCTGCCTGTCTCTGACATCCATAGTCATTGAGTCTCCTGCCACTGGCCAAACAAAACCACTGCAGTCAGACCACTAACCACCTATACCACATCAGTTTTACTACCAGTTTCCACCTTTACATCCAACCATTACCAATAAGACCCAGACCAGGTTCCTCTATTACCTGGATCTTTGGTGAGCACTGTAGTAGAGTATCTAATTTGGGCAGACACTGAAAGACAAGGAGCTGAACCAGCTGAAACCCTTGGCTCCAGAAAAGACACCAGAATGAAGAGCCACAGTAGCAACAGGTACTTAGACAGCTGCTGAAAAAAACATACAATCCTGCACCAAAGGAAGATGTGTTAGCATCTTCTTAGGTGGGCTCTGGTCTCCTTGCTGCAGCCCTTAGAAAATTACTATAGTGACTATGGCTGTTTCGGCTCTCCCTGAGGCACAGGGGACAGCTGCTGAGATCTGAGCTGGCTGTCACAGCCAGAGGGTGCAGGGTTCAGCTCCTGAGGTCAAGCCTTATGTGCAACACATGACTGCCCCTATCCTGCTTTTTGCAACCCTGATGGCTACACATAGCACACAAAAGCCTCTATATTATCTACTCAGCATATATTTTTACCTGGGAGGGGCTGGTCACCTTAATTTGGGAGTGGAGACCTCCACAGAGGCAAGAGCAATTAAAATCAGGTTTTGCCATCTGTGGCCATGTCTTGTTTGTTTTGTGCCTTTGGAAAGTTCAGCCTTGCATGTGTTCAGCTTTTAGGGCTTTAGCAGATTTTTCCAGCTGTGTGAATCAAATTGTCATTGAGTACAGTCATTTCAAATCAGATCAAGTGTCAGTCTCCAAATTAAAATGTTAAACATAAAAAATCAATTGAAGTATTTTACTATTGCACTCTCAGGATTACTGTAGAGATGCAGTTACGGATTTCAGTCAGCCGTGGTTGACTGCAGAGTCCAGGACTATCTTTAGAGCCATGCCTCTGTTTGCTTTTCACGCATACACATGGCTGTTGCTCATCTGGATGACATACTCCTGGGCTGAGCACATAGAGCATAAATTTCATGCTTGAACACTCACCTGCAGCCCATAGCATAAGTTTTCTGCTACTGGGTTAGCAAATAGGTCTCGCCAGCTGGGAAAACTTTGAAAATGAAGTACTTGTAGATTGGTACTGAGCTCTGTGTGTCTGTCTTACTGGAGACCAAACCACCCTTGAATCCTCAAGTGTAGGCTCATCACTAGGGGAAACCAGAGCAGAACAACAATGAAGAAAGTTTTGATTTAGTACAGCCTTAAGCCTGGCTAGGTCACACTTCTTTTCTGTTGCCTTTAGACCTTCAAAAGTCCAGGTATTGGCACTTACAGGGTATTGGAGGCTTCTGGCTCTGGGCTGTACTGTCATTAAAAGCTCCTGTATGTAAAATTTGCTACGGGATTTTGCTGTTCTAAAACTGTCCTCTGCTGCTACATGTAAGATCCAGCTAGAGCAATCATCCAGATCATGATTTTGAGCAACTTTTCTGTATTCTTTGTGTCACAAAGTACCCTGAAGCCCTAGCACATCTCTTCTATCTTGCAATGTAAAGAGCTGGTGCCTGCACAGGATGTGGGAGTAGAAAACAAATGGTGAATAAAACAAAGGGAAAGTATATAAGACCATTACCTTTTACAGCTACCACTGTAAGCAACTGATCAGTGTTGCACAGAAAGTCACCAGCCCAATTCCAGTTAAGTGTTTTATAAACATGGTAGGTGGGAGTAGTAAAACAGAGGTTTTGATGACTATGTATTGACACAGCTCCATGTCATGCTTGTAAACCGGGGATAGTCTAGTAACAACTTGAGGGGGTTGGAGCAGGTACATCATTCACTTACAGGGTATTCTCTTAGGAATATGGTGTAAGTGGGCACTGCCCATCTTAATTATAAATATTATATGTCTGTGATGACAGTGGTGTAAGTGCTGAGGAGGTGGGGGATTCCAGCAGGGCATACACCCAAAAGCAGTCAGTGCTGGAGAACTTTGTTACTAGAACTCACTGGCTTTTGCAAGGATCTTTCAATCATGCTGAGTCACTATTTTGGCACAGCAGAGGATAAAAACCAAGGCAGAGATTGCATCAAAGAAATTAACAGCAGGTAAGCATGGTTGTTGAAATAAGGATCAGGGCCAGAAGAGAGTAAGTAAATTGCTGAAGGACAGGTTTTATAAGACCTTGGAAGGTGGAGAATATCTTGAGGAAACTTCCAGGTTTTCTTCCTAGAGAAGGTGTTAAGAGTAAACACACAAATGACCATACTGGGTCAAACCAATGGTCCACCTTCCCTGGTATCCCATCCTCGGAGATAAGCTGGTGCCTGTGACAAGAACACAGGAGGCTGTGCACGGTATATCCTCTGAATTCTTCCCCAGATTCAACTTGATCTATGTGTGGTTTTCTGTATCTATTAAGCATCTGTGGACTTCTCTTCCACGCATCCATGTTGTAAAGCTACCACTACATCCTTCAGCAACAAGCACCACCAGTCTAATGCCTCCTCTGTGAAGGGCATTTCTATTTGTTTTGAATCCAGAGCTACAGCACAGTCCTCACATTATATCATAGAATCATAGAATCATAGAATCATAGAATAGTTTGGGTTGGAAAGGACCTTAAGATCATCAAGTTCCAGCCCCCCTGCCATGGGCAGGGACACCTCACACTAAATCATATCACCCAAGGCCTCATCCAACCTGGTCTTGAACAGTGCCAGGGATGGAGCATTCACAGCCTCCCTGGGCAACCCATTCCAGTGCCTCACCACCCTCACAGGAAAGAATTTCCTCCTTACATCCAGTCTAAACTTCCCCTGTTTAAGTTTTAACCTGTTACCCCTTGTTCTATCACTGCAGTCCCTAATGAAAAGTCCCTCCCCAGCATCCCTATAGGCCCCCTTCAGATACTGGAAAGCTGCTATGAGGTCTCCATGCAGCCTTCTCTTGAAAAAAGCCACAATGAAAATAATAGTTACCCCTGAGGGCAACGGGACCCAAAGAAAACTAGGGCCAGATGTGGACAAGGCCAGTCTGCCCTTGATGGCACTGAATAGTCACATAACATGGACACAATCACTCTACACTACTAGCAGTGTAGACATGAGCAGAAGGGCTAACAGTGCGAGGTGGGCCCAAGATGTGACAGTATGAAATGCAGCACAACAATAGAGTGCAAGAATGTAACTTTCAGCTAAATTAGAGATTAACCATTTCAGATCTTCAAGTAACAGTCATTTAATTAATTCCAATTAATGCCAATATAAATGGCATTATATAACTCTGCATTTAGTCTGTTAGCTTTCCCATGTCCTACTCTTCCCTTTGAAGTACCAAACCACCAAGTCAGAATTAATTCAACCAGTAAACAATTCTGTGCCGCTGGACTTTCTTAGAGGGGATCAGAGAAGTGGAAAAGAAGCCCTTAAAGGCAGTCCATGGATTGCATTACTTAGTGGTTTTAGCCCATTGCTGTTTCAGACAGAGTTAGCAGCTACATGGACCCAGAGGACCACTTGAGTAACCAAAGCAAATGCTATTGTATGAACCCATGCTGGGCTTGATCTGCTGAGCTTGCTGGTTGCTAATGCAAAACAGCTTTACTTATCTGAAATCTAATGGGAATCATAGATTTCTGTGATTTCTGTAATCACAAACATTTCTAGAGTTGCAGAAATGCGATCATTATCTTCTTCCTGCCAATTCAAAACAGATCCTGTCTGCATCCTTTTAGCCACGTGTGGTTTATTTTTTGCTGATCACCATAAGCTGGGAAATTCAAAGTTGCTTGCAGCTCAGGGTCTAATGCTTACATTGCTTCTACCAATGTCTAACCTGTTCAGGAATTCACAGGATATATCTAGCACTGTAGAGTTACATCAGGATGCCTAGGCATAGCTGCCATACAGATAGGGAAGCTAATTTTAGTGCATAAGCAATCACTCATTTTGGTAACTATTTAATAACAAAATAAATTAAAATTTACAGTTTTTCTATGTTTTCAGTCCCCCAGCCCCACACACTGTTTTTTCAGCCTGCTACTGAAGTAGGAAGTCTGTCAGTGGATAGTTGGAAGGAGGACAAGGGCAGTTATCTCCTCAAGTGGATCTGCCATTGATGGAGGAAGTTTTTAGCCCCCACTGAGTTCATCCACTCCCCATTTCCTGCATCAGGCATTCCTACCCACGAATTTTGCCAAGTAGCAGATCCACAACTTGTAGACTGAATCTGGACTCAAGAAGCAGGTATCTCCCTCCCAGAATAGCGTTTGTGGTTGGACAAAAGGAATATGGTGAAAACCTTAACTAATGACAAAACAACAGCAAACTGTGTAGCACCAAGGGAAAAAATAATCAGTAGAAGCTCTCCATTCAACATCCCTAAATGCAGGTAGACAACGGTTCCCACAGGAAACTGCTCCACAACATGGGAAATAGTAACAAGGCAGAAACCTTCAGCAACCCTTGTGACAGGTATACCAAATCACATTCCCTCACAGGAGCTTTTTTACACTCCTCCCTGCTGCCACAGCAGAGAACTCTGCAGCTTTCTGTCTACTGTTTCCTGACCAGGAGAGATGCTTACAGCCCACGAGGGACCTATTTGTCCTGAACCAACTTCTTCCCAATCAGTTTAATTTGCATTATGGGACTGTGCCAGTGTAGCAGAAGAGAACAGGCTCTTACTTCTTTTGAAGCACATCGATTTCACCAAATCTGCAGAATTAAGACACAGTAAAAATCAGTGGGTGAAATCCCCAAATACTCGTGCCTCCTCTTGCAACAGCAAATCACAGTACAATTACAGAGAGGGTGCAGTTCTGCTTACAGCAGGCCTGGCTATAGTCCAAGTCTAATGGGCTTTATTTAAACGTGCACACCAACCCTGGAACACAGAAACTCCTGTCACAGCAAATATAACAAAAATGTCAGCTCTGGTGGATGATCAGACCATAAGTGAATAGTTCACTCAAACCCTCACCAGTCTTTAAGCAGAAATAGAGATGACTAGATTAGTTTGAAGGCTGTGGTAAAAAAAAAGAGAAATTAACACTTCTGGCTTGCTTGCTTTCTTTACTGCCAATACTGCAGTGTGAATGCCAGTTTAGGCACTGTTACAAAAACAATATGTGGGTGTGGACAGATTTGCCCCTGAAAGAAAGAGGGCAGCAAACAGGACCATCTACCTGAAATGGTTGTGGAGTTTTAACTTTCAGATACACAAAGGCACCCTCCGACAGAAAGAGGCAGCAGAGTATTTATTTCCAGCCTCCCAGCTCCCTGTGTGCCATGGATGGCAGCTGCTCCAGCCAGCTGTAGGCTCCTAGAAGTTCTGTGGTGTACTGAGATGCTGATGGCTGCTCCTGCTGAAGCACCTCATGGTCTCCTTGCGCCTATATTTGGATCAGATAGTGATGCTGGATTTAAAATAATCTAAATTATCTGTGTCCATCTTGTTAGTACTCAAATGTTTATTTATTATTCTGACTGAAAAATGCAGAGCAACAGCACTGTAAATCTCTGGAAATGTGTCTGTGAGACCAGTTTTTTTGCTTCTCTTGTCTTTCCTTCTTTCTTTATAGCTTATAATACTATTATATTATTACTTCAGTTTAGCATTTTAGTTAAAATGAGAGCAGTTTTCTGTGTGAATCTGCAAAATTGATCTTGTGTGCCTCTATTGGCAGCCGCCCACAGTCAGACTTCCTGCACCCTAATGCTGGAAATGCACTTACCTAAATTAGATATCCCATCACAGCAGAGTGCACTGATAGCAGGGGCATATCAGTACTGCCTGTGTCCTGGGAATCAGCTGGCTACTCCTTGTCTTGCAGGAAATCGCATTTATGGCATTTTTCATTCTGAGGCTTAACTGCAAAGATGCCAGATTTGTGTGTCAGCTCAAGAATTATGCTAAATCCCTGATGTTCTAAAGTGGGTTTAAGGGTTTGCTGTAGCAAAGCCACTTTACAGAGCTCATTCTTTATTACAGTCCTCACCTTTACATCTTCGTTTTCCCAGCCACTTTGAATGCAATGCAAATAAGGAAGCTGCCAACCTAATCCATACCATACATGGAATTATTTTGCAAGCTCAGCAGTGCTGCATTGCCTGCAGGAACTTGCTTCTTAAATAAACCTTTTCTCCGAAAAGAACTATTAGTGGGTTTGCATTTTTCCTTTCAAAAACATAAAGGGAGCTGTGAAAAAAAGTAATAAAGGAACTACATATGCTCTGGTAACAGTCTGCTTGATGGTACAGGTTAAATGTTTCCTATTCCCTTCCCTCTGCAATGCCGCTGAATGCCTGAGCTGACCTGTTACCCTGTGGAGGGAGGGAGTGATCAAGCTGCGGTATGCCAGCTCACTCTGAGGTGCTCTGTGAGAGGGGCAAACCCCTAACCCCACAGAAGAACACTTACCTGTGAAGCATTAGTGGCAAGAGATGCTCTCCAAAGCCTCTGCAGTTACAGCTGTGCTTGTTCAAAGGTGCTGGCACTGCCCTAGTAGCTGGTGGCCCTTCTCCAGTGGCACGGCTGTGCTATATAACCCAATGGCACATCTGGAACAGCAAAAACTCCCTTCTACATCAGGTGCTTTTGCCATTGGTTGTCCTGCCACAGCAGTGTGAGGTTTGGAGTGGAGGGGGTGTTTTTTTGACTTTACATTGATAGAACTGTGAGCATCAGCTCCTCAAGCAGACTTCCACTAGATGAGATAAAGAAGTAATCCCACACGTGCACTTCTAACCCTCTCCTGCGGTTGGGGAGGTGAAACACCAGCCACTACTGAGCTGTGAAAAGATGTTTTCATTTATGTTGGTGTCCTACTGAATAAAGGCTCTGTTGAGGCACAAAATAAAAATACATTTAAATATTTTGGTACAAGGGCAAAGACTGCTGAATGACAGCATCTGTGATGGCAACCAGGAAGGTGTTGCAGCGACTTCTAGGATTGCCATCAAGGAAGCTGTGTTCACACAGCAGCCTGAGCCTTCAAAGTTTGCCAATTTACGCACCAACATGTTATATCTATACAATCACCAAGAGGAGTCCCACCAAGAAATAATCTCTGGATTCAACCCATGCTTTAAATGCAGGGATGCAGCGAAGCCTCCTTGGCTCTGAAGACCTTGCTGACTCTGCTTGGTCATGATGAGTATAAATCAGTATAAATCTGTAATGAAGCTCAGTGACAGAACAGCATGTCCTTGTTTTCATCCAGGAGAACAGGATCTGATGCTTTTTGTCTGCTAGCTGCTGCTTTGATTTCCCAGAAGAGGATTCACAGGGTGAGTGCCAGACCAAGGACCGCATTGTGCCCTGCCTAACCAGCCACAGGGGGACGGGCAGAGGTGAAGTTTGCAGAAAGAGAATAAAAAAAGAATGGTGCCAAATCAGCACCAAAGCTCAGTCAAGACTAAAATTTGCAGGTTTTGAGGGAAGGCATTGCAGAAGATAAAACTGGGAAAAGTCTAAAGTGTGGATAGCAAATAACCCAAAAGACTGCTCTTTGGTAGCTAGCTATTGCTTAGCATCTTTCCTGAAATGTAGCACTGAATACTTGGAGAAGCTGAGTCTATGAAAGGCCTTCTTGAGTATACAAATGTACTTAATCACTGTTAAGTAGATCCTCCAAATGGAAAAAGAAATTGCTCTGGTTGTGTTGGATGACAGACTTGGATGCAGCGTGATTAGCTCTGCTTTGATCAAGGAACATTCAAGTGGTTCAGAAGAGTTCAGCACCCAGAAGGCAGCACAGGTATTACAGACCATTCTGCTCTTGCTTAGCTATTATTAATTAAAAACAAAAAAAAAACCCAAAACCAAATAAAACATTTGAGCAATTTTGAAAGTCCAACCCTGCCTCAGGAATCCCTGAAATGTGCTGCTGACTTCACAGTAAATGTTCTCTGGAGGGGACCTCTCCACAGACACCTGCACCCCAACTTTCCAAAGTTAAGCAAGTTCTTCCACAATGCCAGGCAAAGGCATCCCAGTCTGTTTTGGTTTAGAAAATTTTGTAAATCCCAGGACAGCAATTGTGTGACTGTGCACTGTCAGCTGTGGTGTGCTGCGTGTGCATCAGCCTTCTGGTGTTCAGCAAATACTCAGAACCAGTGACCTATCAACCACTATGCTTGAGGAAATGCTTTTTTTTTTCCTGTAAAATTGCAATGAGGATGCATTTAGTCGCTTTCCATATGTTTGTAATAACGAAAATCGTTGTAACTTTTCTGTGCCACTGAATGTTCACTCATTCAAAAAGGCAAATTGACAGAGGGAAACTCTTTCCCTTTCAGATCCCAGGTAGGCTACTGGTCTGATAATCTAAAGGCAAAATCCGTATTTTAACATTTAACCAAGCATACATGGTTTGGAATTGGACAGACCATAAGGACAGATTTACAGAGGTACTCTGAAAAACAAAAATTCACTTAAAGAACTAGGACAATTCATTACACAAGGAGTTAATGGTGATACACACAACACCCTGCAGCTGGTTTGATTTATTGATGATACTCAATATTTACAGCAGCCAGCAAACCTGACTGGTTTATTGTCAAATGACCAGTTCCAGCTCATTATCCTCTCTCATTTGACCTCCATGTCAGGTAAGAAACAGTCTGTGACCTTAGCAATTATTGCTCTTTTTCAGAGAAATCCTGAACTCTATTTAAAAAATGGTCAAAATCTGTCTTGGTTTGTCAGAAAAGAAATCAATAGCACCAAATTTAAAAAAAAAGGTATAATTTTGAGAGAACTGACATGGCTTTTATTTAATAAAGGACAAACTTATCAACAAAATTAATGTACACAGAATGTCTTACATCTGTCCAGGAAGAAAAAAATCACAGGACCACAAAGAGCACATCTACCCATCTTCCCCCAAGCCAGGTCATTCACTCTGCCTCTCTCCTTCATGTATTTTGCTTTTCTGGTCCCCAGATACAAGTGCATTCACGCAGATTCACTGCATTGTTTGGCTCTGGGTTTCTGATGCTGTCACTACTTCTTTCCATGTAGGAACATTTTGGTTTTTCTGCAAACTATCACATTTTCCCCACCCATTCTAATTTTTAACTCTCATATTTTCTCCATCCATCCATCCCTCTAAGCAGTGTTTTCATGTTCTCTGCCCAGGCTTCCATTTCAGGCACAGTCTGCTGTTAAATAGTGTGTAGCATTAAAGTGTGACTGGCTTTGTTAGTCTCCACCTATAATAAAAATTAACCTGGCTCAACAGCAATGACAGCCATCCCTTTTCAGGTTTGTAGCTGTATTACTTAAAATGCTCTTACTGTGAAAAAACATCCTTCTGGTTTTATGTATAACAAATATCCACACTGGTGTGTGTGCACGAGCAGGAGATTTCGGCACTGCCTGGCTGGCAGAGGGATGGCCCTCGCTCCTGCGTTGATCCTGCTCACAGCCCAGCTCCGCAGGATCCTGGTACGCAGCCCTGGCCCAGCTCCTGGTATGCAGTCACAGCTAAGCTATAAAGGGAGCTCAGAAGCAGGGAGCTGGTGTGCAAAAACATGCACAAAGGTAGGAAGAAGCAATCTGGGTATACAAGATACTGCTCGTCCGTTCCCCCCTGCCCTTCTACACTGGCAGAAGTCTTCAGGCTGGACACTGGAAACACGAATTGGGAAATACAGTAGGAATAAGGGAAGAGAAATAAGGGCATGTGCACGCTCAGCAATTTCCGACAGGAGCAAGGCTGAAGTGAAAAGCTTCCTGACAATCTCCAGCAAGCCACTGAAGCATGAATAATATGGCTAATTGAGAGGCAGGGTTGATTGTCTGCACTGCACTTAGAGGCTTCAGGTTAAAAAAACACAGAAGAAACCTCAAAGGAGTATGTGAAATCATACGGGACGCAGGCACAGAGGGCAAGGAGACAGGAATCTGTGGTGTTAAAGCTTAATCGTGACAAGCAGCAAAATGTTCAGTTGTTAATTTAGAGACCAGAGATGAAGGGCTTGCACCTTTCTGCCTAATCAAGCCTTTGCCTGCAGCAAACACACATAATCAAATTACAGGAGGCTGTTAAGCACTGGCAATAAACCACCACCAGGCACACACAGCGCTGTGGAGTGTTGCTTAATAAACTGTAACATTTCTTTCACCCTCACCTGTTTTGTGGCAGGTTGCTTTTCATTTTCCTCCTGGAAGTGATGGTAAATGCAGGATCATTGTCAGTGATTTGCACAATTTTTTAACTTATCCTTAGAAATTTTAACTATCCCTGCCTCCAAATAATCTCACCTCTCTTCTATTTATTTGAAAAAATAATGTATTTTAGAAAAGACAGCCATTCTGGCTTTCATTTTCCTGTTGCATGTGTATTTGTGTGCATGTGTATATAGTAGTGCTACAGCAGGTGTTACTCGATGCTGCGTTGACACGGAAATTAACGTTTATTCTCCAAGCAGTCATTGTGCGTCAGGTTCATTCATTACCCCGGAACAAGGACAGTTGCTTTCTCTAAAGTGTCCTGCAGGCACATTTGTGTGGAACAATAAGATGAATTCTGCAATCATCACCAGCCCCAGTGTCTGGCACAACCCAGTTTGAGCCACAGGCACATAATCATAATAATGAATAATTGCTTTCATCAGAAGCAAACAGGTAAAACTTAACACTTAAGTCATCTCCTAAGGTTGCCCATGTGACATAGCTGGTAATAAAAATGCTTAATATTGTAAAGCTAAATCAATTTTAAGTCCTTTAATAATGCAATGATTTTATAATGTTTCTATTACTAGTGGCATCTTCTTATTTTTATTTATTCTAAAGTTACAGCAGTTACACTAGTGGCACTAAATCACCTTATATACGTAACCAAAGAAATCACTGCTGAGAACCACAGAAACTTCCAAGAGGCACAGAGGACTCGGCAACTTCAGATTCCTGTGCTCCTTCGCCTATCTTCAGTCCCTCTGTCCAGGACAGCATATATAGCGTGCAGTCACATGTTGAGAAAACTTGGATGGTATAAAGGCACAAGAATAACTATAAATGAACCAAAAATAAATAGCAACAATAAGAAAACAAGAAGGCTTTTGGAAAGCAGTGCGTTTTATTCCCACATTTCATTCTGCAGTCTTCCACTGATGCTATTAAAATATCTCAGCACGAGGCACTGTTTTTATTTTACTGTGCAACAGTCTCTATTACTGAAAAAGTGGATTGCATTTGCCAAATCCCTGTTTTAATTTCAGGAATTTACAGGTATAAACAGAATACAATATAACCACATTTCAAACATACATGCAAATGTACAACATCGTAACGGCAGCTTTTTTAACAGTCAAAAATGTTTGAATTTCCACAAGTTTCTACTACTACTTCAACAACAGTAAGTGACAGAACACTGAACTCCCCCAGGAAAAGGTCCTGCAATAAGAATCCAGGGAGAGCTTTCTACAGCACATGACAAACACGGAGTGTACGCTACGGGGTCTAAGACTGGCATCCAGATGGTGAAAAGATCCACATTTCCTGTGGAGAGAGAACACTGAGCACAGTGGGGACAGATCAGAAGTGTGGGCTTCTCTTCAGCTGTCTGTATGATTACAAAGGAGTTCAATATCATAATGAGTTCAGTGATACATCAACTATAAGTCATAGGCACAAACTTCTGTAGTCTAGGATGCACCTGAAAAGCTAACAAAACCCCTATTATATTAGCCTATGAACAATAAATAGTGCTTTTATTGAAAAAGATGCCATATGGAGCTTGAACAGAAAGTAAACATACTTTGGCATACAGCCAGTATCTCTTAACTCTTAAACATAAGGTATACATAATGCGTGACGTACAGACCTCCATGCCCGGTCCTCCAGCTCAGCTTTTAGCCTGAATTGTCTCCATAGCCCTCTCTTCCAAAATTCATGGGTGATGCCAGACCACTCGATTTCTGTGCTCACTCAAAAAACATACTGTCACACCAGCGTTTCTGCCTGCACACTTATTGTCAAGAATCTAAAGCTCCCTCAGAGATCAGTTTTGCAAATATTCCCTGCTGGGTAAATTGCTTATTTCGGATTTCTGTGCTGAACACACTGTGAGGCTCATGCTGCCTGCTTGGCTTGAGAGAGCATTGGATTAGGCACTGATTAATTAGGGATGTGGGGATAATTGATTTTCAGTTCAGTAGCTTAATAAATAATAATAAAAATAAATAATGTATAATAATAAAACCAAACTTGGCTAATTTTTTCAGGAGATGGTAGCAACTTATTTCAGCCTCTGGTCAAGATGGCCCGATGGCTGGGGCACCCTTTTGAGATGAGGAAGACTCAGTCAAATCTCTTCTCTGCCTAGTTCTGCGCAAAGGTTTGACTGAAGAATCCCCACATACCAAAAGGATATCCCCATGCTAAGAAATACTCAAACATCCATTTCCCCAGTCTTTCCTGGTAACCGTATGTGGTACAAAATATTAGCATATCCAGTCGAGTCCTCGCTGGAGCACCTGCTTCCTGGTTCCCACTTCCCTCAGTAGCACTCGAGTGCCCATGGTGCAGAGGCAGCTCTGCTCCTTGCAGCCTAAAGGCACAGTCTGAGGAGCAGCTCCCACCAAAGCCATGGATGTCTCGGTGCCAAGCACACCAAGCATCCTTGCCCACAACCCACTTGTCTGAGGGATCTTGCTAGAGCATGCTGCAGCTCCTGCCTGTGCTTTCTTTTACTGGACAGCACAGTGCAGGGCAGTGAGGGCTGATACGCTCAAAGTCATGTCCCAGTATGTGGCCAGGATATAGCAAACTTGCCCTGCAAAAGGTTCCCAGACAGCGTCCATAGTTCTGCTATCAGCCTTTACTTCTGAGAGAGGGAGAGGACAGCCAGGTTCCAGTCCAGGCTCTGATTCAACTGACTTTAGGGTATGAGGAAGGGATAGCAGAAGGCACACACTTCCTCACTCATTTTTTAATAGCCCTCCCAAATCAATATATACCAGCATTTCCAAACTCATTTATTTGGGTCAAGCTAATATTCCCAATGCTACATGTAGTTAAAGCTCATAGAAAACCATCCTTCCTTTGCTAACCAAAGCTTGTCAGAAGTTCAGATCTGGTTCTGCTTTCCTGTACACCACCGCAAGACAAAAGTATTTTTACTGAAGACACAAACCACCCAATGCAAACCAGGTCCAAGGCCCAGCCTAGCCATGGAATCAGGGAGTTTCAATTCTTCAGTCAAGAGGGTGATTTTACACCAATCTAATTGAAATGGCACAACCTCTAGCTCTGTTGCAATTGTATGGACACAGAGGACCACATAAAGGTACAGTTACTAGAAGATTATATATTGTAGGAATATGTTTATGTAGAGTACCTATAATTGGACAGATACAGATAGGGAAGCACATTGTCAGAGCTTCCGAATGGTGTTAAAATCATGAGGCTCCAGACACAAGCTAAGCTACAGGCCACCGCTGTGACACTGACACTGCCAACTAACTCCATGGTACTGATGTCCCTCACAGCCCAGGCTGCTGGGCAAGCACCCTGTGACTTCCCATTACCCAACTCTCTCTGTGTCCGCAGTAGAGGACTTGGCACCTTTAGCTGTGGTGGGTCTAAATTGATGTACTGAAAGCAGCTGAAAGCAAGACAAAGCATGAGCAAATTCTGACCTTTTGCTTTTTGACAATGAGGTAAAGTCTTCCTGCATGATTTGGATTTGTCAGCATTGATGTGGAAATGTATGCTCTGCTTTTCCCCCTGTACAGAGAACCACTTCTGTCCTCAAACCCACTTTTTAAGGGTTTGGTAGCTCTTCATTTTCTATCAAATAATCCTTCTTTATATAGTTAGCACCTCTCACCAACCTCCATACTCCAAGATAGGCATCCTTCAGTGAGCTCCTGTTCACTTCTTGTGTGCCCGTGGCGTTTTTCTCAATCACTGGTCCCTTGGCAGGTTTCTCAGTGCTGTCCTCTTCCTCTCCACTCTGGCTGCACCCTGTGGCTGATCCTTCCACTGCTGCTTCTTCAGCCCCCTTCTCATGGGAAATTGCCTCCATCGCAAACAGTGCTTGGTCCCCTGCCTGGCTTTTCCCCTCCTCTTCTCTAGTTTCTTTCTCCAGGTCCTCATAGTTGCTCTGCCGTCTGGTCTCAATGTACTTGGCCACACAGTAAATGACAGACCCCAAGGTGTTGACCACAACACCAGCTATAAATAACTTTGTGGGCTCCACATCATTGAATGCCACCATGCCCACTGTGATGGTCGCTATGCTCTTCACCACCCCTACAAAGCTGGTGGTCACAGCCGAGTTAATGTAAGTGCAGTGAAGGGTGGTAAAGTTCATGGCACAGCTAATCAGGACACAAGCGATAAAGATGCATACCATGGCAGGGTCCTTCCACCCTGGGAAGGACCAGACATTGATGGAATCCATGCTGGCAAAGGAGCAAATGATGAGAAAAGGGGTGGCCGAAACAGCAATGGCGTACTGAGCTGTGAGGGGTCCATATTCACTATCTATACTGGTCTTCTGAATGAGCACCAGGTAGGCAGCATGTATGAGTACGGCCAGCACTCCTGTCACATAGCCCATGGCATCCCCGGTCAGGTCACCAGCTCCTGTCAGGAGAGTGACAGAAAGAAACAAGCATGGTTTTTGCACGTGAGACAGAAAGAGAGCACTGCTTTGGACTGGGGGGTATTTAGGAAATAGGCATCAGCACGCTTGATGTAACTCCTAGCATTTGTCATGCTTTTCCCAAGGCTGGACATACCTCTCAACAGGTCCATCCTTTTGTGGTCTTTTTTTTCATGCTGCAAACCTAAAGAATGTCTTTAACTCTCCCCCTGAATCCCACTGCCAAAATCATACTGTGTTCTCCCTTTTTTGAAGACCCTGTGAGAGATTCACAGCCAAAGCTGCACATGCACACAGCAACCCTGTGCATCCTCTTGCCAGAGTGGGTGCATGTCAGCTCTGGCTGGCCAGGACACATGCCCTCCAGCCCCCTGACCCTCCTGCTCCCCCCCCAGCAAAGCCAATCTGTGTGCGGTGAGAGCCTCTCTGCTGAGCCCCCTGTCAAGCTACTTTGCAGATCAAACTACTTGCCTTACATGTGCGCCCTGTATCCTGGGGCAGCCCCCAGTCCAGGAGTGTTGTCGAGCCACTCAGAGCCAGCTTCGCCTCCCATCCCACCTACACCTCGGCTGGAAATCAACACTTAGGGACCCGCAGACGACCCCTAAGCTTGCACCTGCCCCTGTAACACTGCAGTTACCCCAGTAGGGCTGCAGATGCCCCCATGAGGTCTCAATTGCCCCTCAGAACATTACACCTACCCCTGTAAGAACATCACACTTCCCCGAAGCCCGCAACACCCTCCACGGGGCTGCACCTTCCCTAGCAGGGTTGCAATAAGGTTGCACCGATTCCGATAGGTTTACAACTGACCCTAGAGGACTGCACCGACCCCCATAGGACGCCCCTATAGCCGTAGGGTTGTACCTGTCACACCGGGGCTGCGTTCCCCTGCTCGCAACGGTCCCCGTAAAGTCGCTCCTGCCACAGCGGGGATGCAACTGCCCTGCAAGGCTGCACACCCCCCGCACCCTCACACCTCTCCCCCGGGCTGCCGCTGCCCGCCCTGTCCCGCCCCGGAGCCCAGCCGGAGCGGCGAGGGACATCGGTGCAGAGCCGGCTCTGCCGTCGGGCGTCCCGCGGAGCGGCCGCACGCCCCGTCCCGCCCCGTCCCCTCCCTTCGGCGCGGCAGCGATCGCACTCACCGGCTAGCGCGGCGCCGCAGGTGGTGATGAGGACAGCGACCAGGACGCCGGGCGAGGGCATGCCGTCGCGGAGCACCAGGGCACCGGTGAGAAGGGTGACGAGGGGCAGGCAGCGCTTGAAGACGACGTACATGGGGAGGCTGAGGCCGCGCAGCGACCAGAGGGTGAGGGTGGACTGCAGCGTGGCCAGGGCGGCCACAGCGGCGAAGGGGCGCGCCAGGCGGGGCCCGAAGGGCGGCAGCGCCGCCAGCCCCCGCCGCCGCAGCGCTTCCAGCCCCAGCGCCGCCGCCGCGCTGCTGAGGCACTGCAGCAGCGTCAGGAAGGCGAAGTGGTAGCGGGCCAGCAGGAACTTCAGTAGGATGTTCAGTGAGCCCGAGCACAGCCCGTGCGCCACCGCCACCGCGACGCCCCGCGCACGGCCCCGCCACCGGCCCATCCTCCCCGCGCACGGCCCCGCCGCCGGGGCCCGCGGCACTGCCGCCCGCCCGGCCACCCGCGGCGGCGGCGGCGGGAGGGGGGGGGACGGGGGACGGGCACGGGCGGAGGCGGGGGGCGGGCGGAGGCAGTACGCGCTCCCGGGAGGGCGGCCACCGCCCCCGACGTGTCCCCCCGCCTCCCCGCTCTTCCTGCCCCCTCTCCGCCGCAGCTCCCCGAGTGCCTCCCCGCTATCTCCACTGCGTCTCCGCCGCCGCTTTAGGTGCTCCCCCTCCCGGTATTGTCCCCCATTTTCGCCCCTCGGTGTCCGCCTGAGCGCCCCTCCGCTCCCGCAAGCTCTCCCGAAGCCGGCCGGCGGCAGCGCAGGGCAGAGCGGTGCTTTCAGCAGGGGGGACACAAACGCATCGCGGCAGGGCGCGACCGGCCCGAAACTAACGTGGGAGCCCCTTGGGAATCCCCATGTCTCCCGGAGCGGGGAGCTCAGTGCAAAGCCCCCCCCCTCAACTCGTGCACAAACAGGGCAGCACCGCTTTTCTTTCCCCAAGAACGTACTGCCTCCCAGGTAAAAGTATCTGTCGAGCCTACCAGCGGCATCCCTCCCACAGCCCCCGGCGCTTCGCTTTGGGGTCCGGCTCGTTCCCCGGCTCGCCAAAGAGAGTCTCTTCGCCGGCGGGGAACGACGGAGAGTGGAACCGTTGATGAGGAGGCAGGGAGAACCTGTGTCTAGTAGGGGATCTTTCCTTGGAAAGTCATTAAAAC
This sequence comes from Pezoporus wallicus, assembly GCF_028554395.1. NCBI lineage: Eukaryota > Metazoa > Chordata > Aves > Psittaciformes > Psittacidae > Pezoporus > Pezoporus wallicus. Next base: position 7,317,135 of record NW_026635157.1, read on the forward strand.
TTGGTAACCACACAGTCTTGGAAAGAGATGTCTTAAAGATGTCTTAAAGTTCAAATAAACTCTCGACTTGCCAGATGAAGGTTTTAACAGGAGACTGCAGCTGATCACCTCAACTCTATGAAAAAGCAATTTTCTTGAGCAGTCAGTCCTCTACCAGTCTCCTGCAGTGTCAGGCACCGTAAGGGAATGAAAAACAATACTTTTATTCAGAACTGGCTTATATTCTTGAGCCTTGTAAAGTCATACATGTTAGGTCTCTCTCAGCAGTAAGATCACCTTTCACCCATCAGTAGGAGACAGGAAAATTACTCTTTATTTTAAACAAAGGCAGTCTGCCCCCTCTCCACAGGAAAGGTGTTAGAACCAGCTCGGGGGGGGGGGACGGGACGGGACGGGACGGGGGTGGACGGCACAGTTGATAACAGCTGCTTGGTTCTGGAAGACTTACTGTAAAAAGAGTGGACCTGATCCTGACAAGGATTGCCAGTTCTGGTGGGTTTGTATGGAATTTAGGACAAGAACAGCACACATTTTGGCAGTATCAAAAACGCACCAAGTACTTTCTGTGAGATTTCTGCAGAAACATAGAATCATAGAATCCTAGAATAGTTAGGGTTGGAAAGCACCTTAAGTTCCAACCCCCCTGCCATGGGCAGGGACACCTCACACTAAAACATGTTGCATGTAACATGTTACATTTCACTTGGTTCAGTTCCCAGAGGTCACTAGATGTACCCAGCTTCCAAAGCCAGCTGTACTTCTTCCCAGTCATTACACTGCTGTGTTCAGGTGAGACGTGTAGCAGTGGCTGGAAAGGGATGCTGATGCCAACAGCTCTCAACAAGAGCAGAGCAGGCATTAGGACTGCCACGTGAGTAAGGGGACATGAAACAACCACACTAGGATGAAGGAGTGTCCGGAAAGCCCTACCGGAGCTGCAGCACTGGGCTCTGCTTCAGAACCAGGAGAAGCCGTGTATGGACAGGGTTATTGGTGGGTGCACTAAGGGGCTCTTGATGGTCACAAGCATCAGGTGCGCCAAAGGGGTTGTGTTATGTATTTCCAGGGTTAGAACTAGCAGTGGAGCTGGTATGGGCAGGGAAAGGAGGCAGGGCAAGGTTTTTAAAATGAAACAACAGAGGTACACATTAAGGTAAGAGTGTTTGAAGATGAAAACTGGTAATGAGGGAAAGGAAACCATGGGTACCATTGAAATTAAAGGTAAGCCACAAGAAAAATCTATGTTCTCTAGGCAAAACCTAAAAGAACTTATTGTTTTCAGCCTTTGGGGTAAACATGTGGATGGAGATAGAAGGGATCTTTGGAATGTTTGGAATCTATCCTGCAGCCAGCTTCCAGAAGGCTGGAGCTGAGTGCAAGTCCACTTTGCATGTCGGTGCCATCAGCCCTGCTTGTTGCAGGGGCCAGCAGCTGCTGCAGACTGCCTGTGGCTGCTGCAGACACAGCAGTGCTTCCTTCTGCTTTTTGGCAGGTGTAACCAGGTAAATATTCTTTCACATCAGAGGCTGTCTCCAGCTTTCTTGCCTTTTATTTTCCAATCTTCAATTTATTTATTTTTTTTTTTTTTTTATCAAGCTGCTCTTCCTCACTCCCTCTTACTTGCCCTCTTACTTGAGGACCACTGTAATACTCACCTGACTCAAAACTGCAGTCTCTCTTTTCCTCCTTTACCTTTTCTCTTCTTCGTTTTTACAGAATCTATGGGAAGATTCACCTGACATTTGAAATTTTAGATTGGCTTTTCCCCTTTTAACTCTTAAGTGTGCCCTAATTATTTTCCGTGACAGCTTGTTTTCCATTTTGTTCTCTCTCTGGTTCTTACTAAGGCAGTTATATTTTCATCTTCTTTTTACATGCTAATCTTTATTTTTAATAATATTTGAGTACTTACATTAAAAACTCCAGTCATTGAAATATTAAAACTGAAAAATACCCAAGAAAACCAGCCTCTGTATGTATGCATCCTTTTAAAAAGTGAGAGTAACACCGAGTTTCTCAGTCACAAAAGTCACAGATGCAACCTGGATACTTGAAAGTTTAATCTTTGCTGACTCAGGGTGGGAAGAAAGCATAAATGGTCACAGAATCATAGATTGGTGTGGGTTGGAAGGGGCCTTCAAGATCATCTAGTTCCAGCCCCCTTTCACAGGCAGGGACACCTTCCACTAGACCAGGTTGCTCAAAACCCCATCCAGCCCAGCCTTGAACACTTTCAGGAATGGGGCATCCACATCTTCTCTGGGCAACCTGTTCCAGTGCCTCACCACCCTCCTTAGGATGAACTTCTTCCTAATGCCTAATCTAAATCTTCCCTCTTTTAGTTTAAAACCATTACCCCTTGTCCTATCACTACACTGGCCTTTTAAAAAGTCAAAGAAACCTCGATTAAATTACTTCTGTAGTCCCACCAAATGCTTACAAGTTAACATTACTTGCTTACTTGTATGTAGTTTTTAAATACTAAACCAGATTAAATGATTTAGCCAGGTTCAAATAGAAAATCTGTGGAAGAACAAAGAACAGAAGCCATATCTTATGACTCTCAGGAACCTTTTTTAGACATGTTAAAATGATCATGCTGCCCATTCCTGTCTTAGATAGTTGTCCTGGTTTTGTCTGGAATACATAGCAGCTGGTACGGGACCATGTTTAGGATTCAGAAGGAGAATAATGTTGGTGACACATTAATGTTTTAGTGTAAGCACTGCTGAGCAACAACTAAGTCAAGGACTTTCAGCTTCTGATGCTGCTGTACCAGCAAGGGGGCTGGTGATGCACAAGAAGTTGGGAATATACTGAAACGAAGAAGTTTTCAGGCAAAATGAGATTGTCAGTGGTCACCTCCCAGGGGATCACCTAATCCAACTGCCTGACCACTTCAGGGCTGACCAAAGGTTTAAACCATGTTGTTAAGGACATTGTCCAAATGCCTGTTAAACACTGACAAGCTAGGGCATCAACCACCTCTCTAGGAAGCCCGTTCCAGTGTTTGATCACCCTCTCAGTGAAGAAATGCTTCCTAACGTCCAGTCTAAATCTCCCCTTGGCATAGCTTTGAACCGTGTCCTTGTGTCCTATCACTGAATCCAAGGGAGATCAGCACCTCCCTCTCCACTTTCTCAGGAATCTGTAGAGAGCAATGAGGTTGCCCCTCAGCCTCCTTTCCTCCAAACTAGACAAACCCAAAGTCCTCAGCTGCTCCTCACAGGACATGCCTTCCAGCCCTTTTACCAGCTTTGTTACTCACCTATGGACACATTCAAGAACCTTCACGTCCTTCTTAGATTGTGGGGCCCAGAACTGCACAGTACTCCAGGTGAGGCCACATTAAATTTGGGAACTCAGGCGTCCATGTCTCAAATACCATCTCCTCTCTTGGAACTCACATGTGTTGCAAGACCAGCCTCTCCTGCAACATGCCTTGTGGTACTCCTGATTTTGGCCTTGGGGAGGTGAGGGGAAGGTGGTGTGTCTTGCCAAACCATCTCCTTCTCAACGTGGATCCAGGCCAGGCCCAGCTCTAGCCTCCCACCGCCTCTCCACCACACCACACTCAGAAAATACTAGTTCTCCTGGACTTTACTGAAAAGGCACTGGATAAAGTCACAGGGTGATGTAATCTGAAGTAACACCACTGTGAAGGTACTTCCCTCATTCTAGCTGTTCTTGTGTCCAGAGACAGCAATGGAATTTCAGTTCAGTTGACTGTAACAGAATTTTGGCCTAGCAGTGGGGCACAGATGACAGTAACAGCTCTGGGTAAGGAGATGATTATGATGCCTTAACTCTAATCCTTTAATGTAAATTATGCTCAGATTTGCATTTCACCTAGGTACAATGACATGGGTGAGGTATAAAAAAACAAACATGGAGCAAACTAATGTCAAATTACTGAGGGCATCCTTTTTCTATTACTTTTTAAAATCAAAATTGTAACAATCCATATAAAATGGGCAGTTTGTTTTAATTAGGGTCTAATGCAACCATATAGAGAAAGCATTGTGCAGAATTGCATCCATTCCCCAGCACATGATCCTGAGCACATTCAAAACTGTGCAGCACTGCTGAGAGGCTTAGTACACCCATGCCTGTGCAGCAAAATTTGAGATGAGCACCGTACTTGGCTAGAAGAAAGAGATTGCTTCATCACTAACATGTAGTGTGCACAAGCAGACAAAAAGAATCATCTGAACTAGCTTTTCTTTATCATAATGCTGACCTGATGGGGCATACAGGTAGGCAAAGCTGCATGAGGTATGGTCTCTAAAAGTACTGTCTCCCAGTATTCATACAAGACACAAATCATGATTATGATACTCTATAAGATGCTGTCAGTATCTTTCACTGCAGTTACTTTTTGATCAATGATTCGCAATTGGAGATGTGAACGTGAGAGCAGCCAAAACACTGTGTGCAATTAATTCAACAGCATTATAGAACAGCAAATCCACTCCTTTAGAACATGATGAATCAATATGTTTTATGAACCGAAGAGAAACCTATGGGCTTCCATAAAAAAAATCTTCCACAGGAGCAAGTTTAAAAGTAGAACACATCTTTTAAGATTGTTGCTGCTAAAGGTCCATTTCAGTAAATGAAAAGAAGTTCAGAAGCTAGTATTATGGTCATAAAATCAAAAGTATTTCTTTATAACAATTACAGCAAACATTCCCTGAGAATTAAGAATCAGCAACAACTATTGCCAGATCGTTTTTTCTGTTACAGTGCAGAAATGTTACAGCACATTCTGTCCATGACAAGATCACATAGGAAGATCAAAGGCCACAGTTTTTATTTACTACGTGCATTTTCTGGATGCACTTATTTTTCAAGAGAATTGCATCCGGATGCTGCAACCCTCAGTACTGAAGCTAACCAGGACATGAGGGTAGAGGAGGCAGTTAAGAAAGGTTTAATCCATGTGTTGTGTATGTGTGCGTGTGTTCAGAATTCCATTCTTTTTCCCTTCCCCCTCCCCGTCCAAGGTATTCTAAATTTGCCCTTGCAACTGACAGGCTATGGCACCATTTTCCTCCCTACATGCATCTAAAATACATACCCAGCATCAAAATGTTCCACTCATTCAGACAAGTACCTTGCAGTCTAAGCAGACAAGGGAGGTAAAGCACAAGAGTGGGGAAAGTATTAAAGTTGGAATAATCAATTTTAATCCCTAAAATTAGATTTTATGGCCCACTGTATTGCTGAAAACTGTACAGAATAGAGCTTTATTGTTGCATCGCTCCTCAGCAAACATAATTAAATTGCAGTGAACCTTTAAGATTTGGTGCAACACACTGTCACAAAAAAGAAAATACTGTTTGTTTTTAATTCAGCTTCAGAAGATGGCATTCTGCAGTCAGTTTGCACTGACCAAGAAAATAAGAAGATCCTATCAGAATCTAAATTCTCATGTTGCAGAAGAGGGTTTCTTTCTGTCTTGTCCTAGCACCAAATCAATACTTGTGTATTTCCCTGTGGCTACCTGCTAGTACCCTGGCTCTTTCACCAAGATGGCACATTCTTTCCTTGCAACTTGCAGGGCTTAGTTCTGCTGAATTATTCTTCCTTTCTTCAAAGCATCCAGAAGATCTGGCAGTGTCTGCTATTGCTTGATATATGAGTGCTGCAACCCAGAAGTATACAGCATTCATTAACAGGAGACTATGAAAACCTAACCAAAGATCTGTAAACGCCCAACCTGCAAAGCGTCTTTTGATGGTAAAGATTGTTGATAAGGGGTAAGAGCAGACAGGTTAAAAACAAACAAATAAACAAACAAACAAAAAAATAGCAGGAAGGAAATGAGGAGAGAAGCCTAGCATATACCCATGAGAACTGCAGGAGTATCACAGCTGGATCCTGAAAGAGTATTCAAGGAGACTGGAGAAGCACAGAAACTGAACGTCTCTAATCAACTCAGAAAAACTCAAATGAAAATCCCAGCACATGGGCTGAAGAGTCAAAGTAAGCATGCAAAGTACTCGACTAACCTATGACATGTTGCGCATATTCTTCTAAGTATAATAGCTTGGCCACACTGGATCTGCTATGCTTATGTCATGCGGTTAATCTGTAGGTTCAGCTGGTCTGGACATCAGCTCTCAGTTTGGCCAGGCTGTCAGAGGTTCAGAAAAATTGAATACATGGCCTCTTCTGTCTCTTGGAGAAAACTTTCTAAAAGTGCAAGCAGAAGTCTAATAGAGGAGATGGTTGTCCTATCTCTAAATCTTGAGGATTGTGATCCAATTATTTTGTATATATTTCATTTTTTCCTAAGTGTTTTCTCTATCATCAGAGTATCTTTTCCCATCAATTGTTTTACTAAAGGACATCTAACAGAAAAAATGTATGAAAATAATCTTTACTATCTTTGTTAAGCGGCCATCACAAAGGTCAAACAAATCAGCTGGCTATAAACTATGACATTTACTCTTTATCAAAAGTATTCTTCATATTGCACAAGAAAATAATACAATGTGAGTCACAGCAAAACATAAAAATGTAAATGCATCTGATACAAATCTCAGTTGACATTACAGTACTTGACCATGAAAAGCCACTTTTTTCTTTTCCACAGCGCCATTATCTCAAAATACACTACCAGTTAATCTGCATAAGGATCAAGAAGATTCAGGCCTCTGCTCCCATCATTAGCCAGACAGATCACAAAATTGTGTGATTTTACTTTAAAGACACCAGCTTGTGTCTGCTACAGCCATTCTTCGGCCTTTCATTTTTGCTGGCTCCTGTGCAGTAACCCAAGCCCTGAAATCTCCACATGCTTAAGTGCACAACACTCCATTCAAGCAGAGTTTTACTTAGAAAGAGACACTAAGATTAGTGACACAGTTGACACTTCAGCACAAGTCCGGTTGTGGGTCAAGAAATAAATTTTCCTGGTGTGTTCTTCACTTTTTCTCTAGACAGGAACTGCCAGACACGATGGAGTATAGATCTTGACTAGCTCGTCCCAAGCACAGTCCACAACCTACAAAGCAAAAAAAAAATCCAAATATATTTAGATCCTTCTATAAATGTCATTATTACAAAAAAAAAAACAACCAAACCAACAACCAAAAAAACCCAACAACAAAACCACCGAACAAAAAAACAAAAACCAGAAGGAACTTAGAAGAAATCAATGCTTATTGTGGAGTTAATGCTTGCTGGTACTCTGATTTACAATGCTTCAAAATTACATAATAACACAGTTAGTTTGATTGTTTCTTTTTTTTTTTTAATAAAACTTTGTATTAACTTTACTGAGATCCATGAAAAATAGCAATCTCCTATTTTTTATACTCCCTATTAGGAAAGCTGGGAAACCTTTGAGTTTCAACTGATTGTTCCAAACAGGCTAAAGAACATAACTGAGAGTGAAATGAAAGACACACAGAAGTCCAGACCTCGTGGTGCTTCTTCTCTTTACAAGGTCTCAGGACCCTTTTACCATGTTATATAAACACATACTTGTAGGTATGGAAAATTATTATAGACATATTCCTAATGGAGAGCTAAGGAATGGAAAACCAAAGAAGTTGACCAAAATGATGCAGGAAGCTTCTGGAAGAATTAAGGCAGAACTTCAGTCTCACACTGATGGGCTATGAGATCACTGTGCTGTATTTTGTTGAGGAGAAGTCTGTTTGCTGAGCATTGAGAATTGGGGGTGGTGATGTTGCTTCAAGCACTTCCTAAACCCAACTAGTCTGATGAGAAGTGATGCCGCTTGTGCCAATGGCATTTTACAAACACAGTGACTGACTCCAACAGAACTGAAACTTTTATGAATCGCAAGTCCCAGGTCTAATCTAGATGCAGTCTTGAACCTAGAATTATAAAACCAGAAGTTTAATCCTGGTTGTGTAGGATTAAGAGATTTTAATAAATAACAAGATTCCACAGAAGATGACTACAGGATGTTTTGGGTTTGAAAATTATTTGATAATGCACTTTAGAGTCTGTAGCAAAGTGAAAGGGTTAACCACACTGACAATTACTCAAGTAGATGACCAATAATACATATTCACAAAATGTAAGACATAAGGCAAAGGGAAGAAGAAAGAGGAAAGCTAAACAGAAAAAGCTGATGAGCCCCACAAATATATTTCAGTGAATCCGGCTGAATCCATCTTGCAATATCTTTACAATGTCCTTTCCAGTTGGGATCACAAAGGATACAGTATTGGATCCTCTGCACAAGCTGCTTTCTGCTACAGACTGCAATTCCTGTTCTCTTCTAGAGCCAGAATGAACATCTGCACACTAAAAATTTGGAAATCCAACTTCAATATTTTATTTCAGACTATGATTAGCCCATTTTGTGTTTACTATACTGCGCTATTATTAATATTTATTACTTCCTTAGCTGGTTCTACTTAGTTATTTGAAGTGCTTTCCATATACATCTAAATGGATCAAAAAAACCCTCTTGATAATATGTCTGTGTATTCATATGACATAATAGAGCTTTGTGTAATGTAATGTTCTGCTGCACTGCAGTCCCCCAAATCATACCAAAAGAAAATCTGAGTTCTCCACTAAATGCTACGTAGAGTGGCAATCACACAAAACAGAGGGTTTTTAATATTCTCCACAGCTTTAGATCAATATCCGTATTTCTATAGGCAACACTTTCCACTTTCATAAAGGAACAAGAAACAGAGATCACATTTGAAAAAAATCCCATGGGAATTCCCACCTGTTATCAATGTAATTAGCATCCTTGAAGTAGCCTCTGAAAAAATATAGTTACAGAACCATTTAATCTAGCAACACTAAAAATAAACAGGCGATATTAAAAGGGAGTTTGAAAAGGATAAGTTGCGGTAATTTGCCCAACTCACTGACTTAATGATAGCATATGAAAGATAAAAGATAACCCGCAAACAAAAAGCCACAGCAAATAATAGTCTATCAAGTTCTTCTGTGCAGCAGGAAGACTATAATGGAATACTGGTATCAGGAACCTTAATGAAAACACACAGGCAAAGAAGAGCAAACAGCTATGTATGGGAAACTGACCACTACACCACGGAACAGCATTACAAAATGCAATAGCATTTCCATTTCTTCATAATAGTTTCTCCATAATACAGCCAAGACTGTAAGAAAGAGGGAACAACCATAAACTCACAGCGCTTGCAGCCAGTATTAACTGACAGACAGCTGCTACATGCCCCTTTGCAGTGTCTCATAGGTTATCGCTGCCTCAAATACAAATGACTAAAATGACTCCTGGGATAAAGAGAAGTGTCTGTTCACGCAACTACTGCATCAGTTTATAAAATGTCTTCTCTTTTCATTTTGCCTTTTTAATGACCTGTCTTACACAATAGTCATATGATCATCGTATGCCTTTCCCCAGAAGAGGGGAATGTAAGATACTGAATAGAAATGCTTTAAAAGTATTTAGCAATGTCAATTCCCATGTGACATATGAACACTTTAAATACACACTTCAAATCATGTTAGCCATTTTTTAAAAAAAATAAATGGTACTTAATTTAAATACTGAAATACCAGCAGGAATTCCATTGGGATGAGGGCTGATCCGGCACACCACAGTAAATAAACATTATAGAAAGAAAAAAGCTGCAAGTTCCTACAGTTTTTATTTTAATCAATGAGATGATGTTACAAACAAGCAGAGAAAATCCTCCTGTGGTAAGATGAAAGACAAAGGATAATTGAAAACAGTCACGCATTATTTCCATACTTGATATAATTCCTCGCCATTAGGAATACGAAGGCACATAGATTTGTCTTTCTGTGAAAATGTCCACTGTCTTGGGGGCAAATTTTACTCTCAAATTGTAACAAATCTCACTGATTTCAATATTTAGAGGGTGCATGATTTACTTTTCTAAGCTGTCACACGAACAGAGTGGAGGACAGTTTACTTCAATTGCAAAGAACTATGTGAATTAGAACAGAATTATATTACTGAATATTTTGGACATCTGTATGCCATGCAATTTTCACTATCATTTATGAATACTAAATTGCCCTTGTAACTATAAAATAGAATTCTACTATAGCAACTTTTAACTATCAGAAATTGATAGTCAGAGTTAGATAAGAGAGCTTAATTGCAAAATAATAATATTCCACCTTACACTGACTGGTAAATTACATCAATAAACAATGTAAATAATCATTCTAAACCTGATAATTTTAATTATAACTAAAGCTATGTGGGACAAAGGAAGTCTAACAAAATGACATTTACTACTTGCTTCTAATGCTTTTATTTCAGTAGCAAAATTGCAGTACTAGTATATATGCTAGGGGTACTGCACTGTTATTACTGCAGAATAAGCATCATGCCAAGTTATCTGCCAGTAGAGATTTAAGCAAGTCTATTTGAAGCACATAAAACGGAGATAGCTGTATTTCCCCCTAAGTAAAGCCAAAAAGCAAGCAAACAAATGAAAAACTTTAGTCATCACAGGAGCTGATTGCTTGGCTAGAAAATCATAGTTTAACCCAAATGAAACAGCTATCCTCTATTTTATTGAAGTGTTTATCCTTGTCCCAGAGTATAACAATGTTTCCCACCAATTGATTTAATATTGACATGCATTCATTTATCAAACCCATTTCCATTGACTTACTAACTGATTTACTTCTTTGACAGGCCCTCTGTTCCCTATTCATCACAATGTCTTGCTTTGCAATAGACTTAGACCTTTTCAAGCACCTGAGGGCAATCCACTCAGTCTAGGGCAATTACCTGCATGACATTCTGCTTCTTTACCATTCAGAAGCAGCAAGAAAAGCAAGGGAAATCTCCCAAGTTAGAAGCTAACTTTCCCCCCCCCCCAATATTTGGAGGTGTAATAAACCCCCAAGCTCTAACCAGGATTAAATACATTAAAAGAACAAGTAAAAACTTTATCTTCAGTAACCCCTTTAGGAAGGGGTTTCATCAGAAGAAAGTACAGCCCTCTCTAGATTAGTACTTCTGGAAGTATCTTGGTGCCACTCAGCTTCCAGAGTGCTCATAATAAATCATAGGACAATACATAAATGTGTCTGAGAGTGACCCAGCTCTCTTCTCAGCTTCTCTTCATCCCATCCCATTTTCAAATAAAACTAATAAGATCTGTCTTTTTTTTTCTGTAGAAGAGACAGCAGAAGAAGTATTCAGCTCCTCACTTCCATTAACACTGTGATTCCCTCTTTTACCTTATCTTCTGTGTCTTTTCATACAGAATTTAATGGTCTATTTATATCATTATGACGTATTTCTGCGTGGTTCTGACCATCCTCTGTAAGTGTGTGGGGTGGAGATTAAGTAGAGATAAAGCAAGCTATTAGGTTTGCTACTCATCAAATCACATTCGCAGGTGATCATTAAAACTAGTTGGTTAAGTGCATAATGACTCATGCATGAGTTTAAATGCATTCAATATCTGTTTTGTACTAGAAAATCCAAACCACTAGTGTGGTCTTTTGTTTGGTCCACAGTTGCCAGGTTGAACTGCTCATGATGCCTAACTTTACATGAGAGCGGAAGTGATGGGAGTTGGTAAATTAAAACCTTTTTATTTCCCGTGGGAAATAATACCATTTATTTTGTAATTTACTTTTGAAAAAAAATGCACATTTTTTAAATTATTGTTTCCACTAACGGACAGAAATTCTTATAAAGATATAGGTTCAAACTACAGTTACCAGAAACCGATGTTCCAAATACTGCTTAAGAAATCCATTTCTTTCTTGAGGAGAGAAAAGATAGAAGACTTGAGGGGCATTGTTTTTCAGATTGCAAAGATAAGTCACAAAGAACTGATCTGAAAACCATGGACCTGTCTCAACATTTGTTTCATTGCTCTGACACAGGTAACAGGAAGATGACTTGGTAGTTGTCTTAATGGATTTCTAAACACAACTCTTCTGAGTGTGCATTTCATCAGTTACATGTGAAGCAAATTGAGATGCGATTGCAGGCTCAAGAGAAACCCTTGGAATCTCCACAGAATCTGTAGCAATTCTGTACTCCATGGCTTAGGGGAAAGACATCTCCCCAGATTTTCAAGGACTGTTTTTAACTGATAAAGTCTTTTGCAGAAGATACACTGGAACTGCAAAATGTCTTTCTGTGCTGGTACTAACCCTGGTGACCCCAAAAGCATGTGAAACTGTGTTTTCTAATGAACCTACCCAATCTTCAGCCTCATCCTTTACCTCAGAATTAAGTTTCTTCCTTTTGGGATATAATTACAGATAAGCCAGTGAATCAAATACAGTGCACAAGCAACACATTTACTGAGTAAGAAACTACTGCCTCCCACCTCTTCGTAGCACTTGAGAATCAAAATTAAAGTGCATTTTCCTCTCCGTACACTTACAGCTTTTACTGAATTGTGATACCCGAGAGCAACCTTTCCAAACACCTTAGGATGAGACTTCTGCTGATAATGGCAAAGAATGACCATTACTCATGAAAGGCTAGCTTTGACTTTCACAAGGAAAGCTTAATTTTAACATTTTGGAAAAGACATACGTTAACCACCAATAAGAAATGTCACCTTCCTTGCCCCCTTCCAACCCTGTAAAGTTGTTAAAACTGGTTTAACATTTGCAACTGGTTAAATTTTATCTCTCCTTGCAAAAAATGCGCTCTGAAATTAAGTAAGTAGGATCCTTTTATCTCAAAGTATCACTAACTATATAACTCCAGTAGCATCCTGGAGAAGGACCATAAAGAGAGACTAAAATGAAGTAGGAGTGTGATAGCCACAACAGCTGGGTGAGAGCTAACATTCCTTAGCAATTAAGTGTAAGATAAGAGCAAGCAATCAAAAGAAAAAAACACACCACAAAACAAACAGATAAAGTCTCTTTTTTTCTGTACATTTCTACAAGCTGTAACTCCATTTTTATGTGAAATAGTCAACAAGTCTGGGCCTGTTGAGAGTGCACAATCAATTTAAATGAACAGTAAAATACACAGCAAACCAGCCTCTCTAAAGACATCTTCTGCTTTTATATTTGGCTATATCGGTTAAGCCAACATCAGTTTTATGTGTACTAACCTACTCTGGGGGAATAGTTACATAAGGAGCCATACACAGAGGGCTAAAAAAACCTAAGTTTGCCTCTCCAAATATGCTGACACAAACAGCTATTTAGACAGCTAGCTGCCCATTTGTAGTACAATTACCATCCAAACACACACAACCACAGTAAAAGAAAATCGTAAGTGATCAGGACGTTTTGTACATAAATAGCGTTGTACATAAATTATTCTAAAACCTAACCTTTAACACACATTCAGATAACAGATGATTTTGGACCAGAAAACGGACATTTGTTTTATCCTCATATGGTACACAACTATTTTATTTTCCAAACAGAGCATCTTAGTTTTGTATATTGTTGAAATATATATATATCCTGATCTGATTAGGTATGTCACGGATGTCTGATGTGCTTTTCACATATCAAGTGTTCTAAATCACTACACCACTTGCCATCACTTCTGTTGAAAATCACATATCCTTGCAATTTGGGAATGTCACTGTTCAAAGTGTAAAAGTATAGAGAAATTGAAAGATTCTTCCTGTTCCCATTAGATACCTAGCCCTGTTCTCAGACAGCAAGCTTGGCTCAATGGAAAGTATTAATTTTTACTTTCCACTGGCTGGTTTACAGAGTTCAGAACAGACATGATGTGTAGGCTGAAAATGGGTTTCACACAGAGTTCAGAGCTTCGTGTTTTCTTACATTTGTGTAAGCAAAATACAGCTTTAGAACTACAACAGAAAGGGCTGGGTATTCATGATGCACATACGTATTTTCTATTCTTTACGTACTTACTGAAATCATTTCAGAATGAAGACAAGAAGTGAATGTTCACAGTATCTGCACTTTTTATCTCTCATTGGTGGATTGCCTAAAAGGCATTTAAAATTAATTAAATTTAAAGCAAAATTAATTAACTAAAATTAAAAATAATTCATTACTGCCATATTACATGAAACCTACAACTGAAGAAAAGGCTGCTTTTAAATAAAAAAATCAGAACATTCACAGATCACAATACAGGGAGAGTAAGTATCAGGAGAGAAATAAGTAATACAATGAGCTACAGAGTACAATTCCATGTATGGTCTAGCATTATCAGTGAGGAATAGTATAGAGGTGATTACCATTTTCATATTTTCTGTATACATCCTTTGTTTTTCTTACTCCCAACCTCTGGAAAGAACTATCATGTCTGCTTTAAAAACTGCATGCTTTAATACTGCTGACAACATAAATGGATTTGTACCATTCTTAGTACTGTACACCATTACAAATTTAAAAGATTTTTGGTGCTTAGGGTGTCACTGTTCTTGTGCACACCAGAGCTACTTTGGCTGAAAGCTGCAGTTGGAGGCATTTTCTCCTAGACAACCTGCCCTGCAAGCTCTCACATCAGCACTTGCAGTTTAACAGAGAAATACCCTGAATATCATAAGGATCATTTCCATTACTGCTTTGCACTGTAGAATGCACATATTTCTGCGCATCTGGAAGTTTGTTAGGTAGTTATCTGAAACTGCTATGCACCTGACACCAACATTATGGTGGGAAAAAAACCAAACCAAGCAACAGCTGATTTTATTAAAATGCAAAGCTTTCAACATTTACATAGTGACAGATACCCCAAATTAGATATCAGAATCTTAAATACAAAGGAGTTTTCTCTTTCATCCAGCTAATGAGCTACCTTTGTAATATGTTCCCTTATGAACAGATCTCTCTCCCACCTGTTGCCTCCCATTAGCAGGATACTGTACAAGAACCAGCCTGCCTGCATGTAGCTAGTCTCTGCCTGTGGATTCTCTTCAAAGCTTAATCATTTCCACAGAAATGTCTTGTAATTCCTAGACCAGGTACTTAATTACAGTATCTATTTTGAACACTTTTTCAGAAGTACAGACTGTTTTTTCTTGACATGTAAAAGATACTTCAAAAATGCTTAAGTTCATTGGGCAAAGCCAAATATCATCTAGCTAGACAACAAAAATATCATTAAGAATGAAAGCAAAGGTTAATGACCAGAATGGTACTTAATTTGACTATAAATTAATAGCTTGTCCATTACGAATAAAGTACTGTGCATGCATGGAGGAGAGAAGCAGTTCAAATCTCAAATTGTAACTCCTTATATAGCACACAGTGAAAATCACAAATCATACAAATGCATGAAGAACAACAATGAATGGGGCTCATTATCAGGTCTTGATAGAGAGCAGACATAAAAGCAACCTACATATTGGGATTAGCAACATAAAATTTAAGCAAATAATCTTTGTTGGATTGACACAGAAGCCTGGGAGAAACTGCAAGTGCTCATATTGGAAGCAACTATTCAGTAAGTGTTCACAGCATAGACTGGTTTGTATTGGAAGGGATGCTAAAGATCATCTACCCCCCTGTCATGGGCAGGGACACCTTCTACTAGACCAGGGTGCTCAAAGCCCCATCCAGCCTGGTCTTGAACATTGCCAGGGATGGGGCCGCCACAACTTCCCTGGGCAACCTGTGCCTGTGTCTCATCAACCTCACAGTAAAGAATTTCTTCCATATACCTAACATAAATACCATAGAGTAGTTAGGGTTTGAAAGGACCTTAAGATCATCTAGTTCCAACCCCCCTGCTATGGGCAGGGACACCTCACACTAAACCATGTCACCCAAGGCTCTGTCCAACCTGGCCTTGAACACCACCAGGGATGGAGCATTCACAGCTTCCTTGGGCAACCCATTCCACTGCCTCATCACCCTTACAGTAAAGAATTTCCTCCTTATATGCAATCTAAACTTCCCCTGTTTATACCCTCTTTCAGTCTAAAACCATTCTGCCTTGTCCTGTTCCTACATGCACTTCTAAATGTCCCTCTCCATATTTCCTGTAGACCTCCTTTAGGCGCTGGAAGCTGCTCTAAGGTCTCCCTGGAGTGTTCTCTTCTCCAAGCTGAACAAGCCAAACTCTCTCAGCCTGTCTCCATAGCAGAGGTGTTCCAGCCTTCAGAGCATCTTTGTGGCCCCCTCTGGACTTGCTTGAGCAGGTCCACATCCCTCGTGTTGGAGACCCCAGAGCTGAACACACTCCTCCACCAGGGGGTCTTATGACAGCAGAGTAGAGGGAGAGAATCACCTCCCTAAACCGGCTGGGCATGCTCCTTTTGATGCAGCCCATGACATGGTTGGCTTTCTGGGCTGCCTTTCCAGTTTAGAGACAAGGATATCATGCAGGACTGTGTCAAATGCTTTGCATGAGTCCAGGTAGATGATGTCAGTTGCTCTTCTCTTATCCACCAATGCTGTGACCCCATTGAGGAAGGCTCCCAAATTTGTCAGGCACAATAAGATCTTAGTGAAGCCCTTAGTGAAGGTTGGCTGTCACCAACCACCCCCTTATTGTCCACGTGCCTTAGCATAGCTTCTAGAGGGATCTGCTCTATGATCTTGCCAGGCACAGAAGCGAGACTGACTGGCCTGTAGCTCCCTGGGTCTTTTTTTCCTTTTTAAAACTGGAGGCTATGTTTCCCTTGTGTTCATTCTTTATCTTGCAGTTGCAGTTTAGTTCTATTGCAGGTTTTTAAACTTCTTTTAAAAAACAGAATGTGTGTATTTTGCATTGCTGTGATAGCCAACCCGCACAATACACTAAATCAACTCAATAGAAAAAGAACAGAGGAATATTAAAACTGTTGCAGATGCCAAACTTCTTTCTGGAAGGCATACTGGCATAGAGTGTATATGGATATGCACCCCAGATTTACAGATTTTGTCCAACTTTGGACTTGTAGAATTTTTGTGTGGAAAAAAAATACCTGCCTTATGCACAAATGATGCACAAACGCCTTAATGTAGATGGGTATGCACACCATCACTTTCTTTTTTCCAACGTACAAGTGCACGTGCAGCTGTTCGCTTTCAATTCATTATCTCTCATCAATGAGCATTTACTTGGCCTTTCATCTTCAAGCAGTAACTCCAAGTTTGACAGATAAATCATAGAAAAAGACATCATATCTAGCCAGGCAGTCAGAAACACCATCTACTGAGACCCATTCTGTAACACATAGGGCTCTTTGCAACAGGCTTATAATCAAGAGGTAAACACATCCTCAATACAAAATGAAGAAAAATCTTCTTGCCTCATTCAGATTCATGGCAAAACCCACACCAACTTCATGGAAAGCTGAACTAGCCTCAAAGCAATATAGCACTGTAAGGCCCTAATGCACTACACTATGCTTGCTGTTCCTTCTGGGCCCAATTCGCCATAATCATAACTATGCACCCATTTGGGATGAAATTTTAATTTCCAGCAACTGGCCTTTACCTGTTCATGCCCTTTCCCAATGACAAAATAACCTGACACTTGAGAATTTTTTTTCTGCCTTACAAATCCCCTTATGTGGCTCATAGCATGACCACATGAATGAACAGAATTAAGGGAACAAGCAGCCAGGCCGGAAACTCTTCAAGCTTGCATTTGGCTAGAATGATTCCACATGCATTAAGCTAATTATTTTGCCAAACTTACATCTTTCTTCTGTGTCCTTTTATCAGTAGCACAAATTACAATGGCCTTACTTACTTTGTCCAATCAGAATTTCAAGCAGATGTTACAAAGCATTTTTATCTGGGGTAAAAAATTAATTTCACTGTGAATTACAAAGAAATCTAGATGCAAATGATGTCTGTGGCACATTAAATAGTGCATTAGTTACAGTTAACTCAGTGACAGTAATGTCTGTGTGAAAACTTGTCTCTCATTTTAAAGACTTTTTTCTGCCCTTCCTGCCTGAAAAAAACCAGTTCTTACTACAAACAACAATCCTCTGTTTACAAAGGAGAAACTATAGTAGCAACAGAAGCAGAGGAGAATTCGGCCACAACCAATTCAGAAATAAGTGCCACTCATAAAATAGGTTCCACTCATTCATATCATTAGCCAAGGGTTTTAGAATTCTAATTACATATTAAACCTATTTTAGTACTACAAATATTCTGATAGGTATCATGTGTGACACTATCAGTGTTTAACTTGGCATTCTAAGTAGGTAGAAGAAAGCTCTGTATCTCAGCATAGCATTCTAGGCCCTTCTCTATTACTCTTCCTTCTGAAACAAAACTACCTCATTTTCCCTGAGCTCACTAAGTTTTAGCTATCTGATTTTACAATTCTGTCTCTCTCACCCTTCTCTCCTACCCAACGCAAATATCTACTTTATAAATAAAAATGGACCTTAAGTGACATTTATTTAATAAGCATTCAGCCAGACTCACTCCCAGAAGCTTTCTGCACCCTGGTGGCTCTTACTCAAGATCTGAGTCCTACAACCCAGCCATGACCACAGCGGCTATAATAGGCAAATGAAAAGTAAATTCATCCCAGCTCTTACCTGACCACGGTTGTGAAGACTTAAGTCCAGTCCACATGTAAATTCAGTATGATGCTCGACTGTTTCCAGCAAAGGGTTAGGCTTGGAAAAGTCCCAGAATCTACAGAAAGAGGGAAAAAAGGAGAGGGGCAGGGGAATAAAAAAAAAAAAAAAAAAAAAAAAATCAAACAAATCACAATTAAAGTAATTGAAAGGCCATTTAAAAAAAATATAATGCAAGATATTGACAAATCTGTTGCTGCCAGGATATTTAAAAAAGCAAACTCATCCACTTAGGAAACATAACAGATCATACTCCTGCAAAGCCATCTGCTGATTTGCATAAACTCCACTGGGCAAAACCATCTTTGCCTCCTATTGCAGAAACTGAGATCAAAGTTGGCACCAAAGAGCAGCCATTGGGACATTATTAAAACAGAACAAAATGAAGGTTAGCATACTCTTATGTTTCTTGATGGCTGGGGAATTTTATCCCTGAAAGACATTCGCACAATTTACAGTTTTGCTCAGTTTTTCATCTTGCTTACTATGGAGTCTTTATTTACTGAAAACTACACATTCATTTAGAAATACTGGTCATTCCCAGTGTCAAATTTGAGACCCATCTTAAATTTGTTCCTATAAAACAAAATTTTATAATTTATTAATAAATTTGTATTACAAAGATCAGTTGCATTATGCAGTTAATACCTCTAATTTGTATTTCAAAAAGCATTTTTTCCTTTGATAGAAATGCTCAGAAGATTTCTGAAGTGCTCTCATTATCCCAGTTACTGCCTTGTTAGATGCAGTGTCCACCAATGCAGTTAACAACAAGGATAAGACAAGTGTAAGAGGAGATGGAATGAAAGTATAGGTACAGGTAACATCAGTCATGAGAAAAGGACTCAGGACTAGAACTTTCAGATAATAACACGCTGACAAGACACCATATGATGGCAGAAAAGAAAGGTTTGTTTTCTTTTTTGCATTGCATATACTGCTTAGAAAAGTCCACGGGACAGAAAGCACAGCACATTTTGTGGGCTGGCTGCTGTACTCAAATTTTCTACAGCTCACATTTTCACACAGTGGTCAACTGTATGCTTTTCTTCTTCTGCAACAAGCACAGAGGTCGCTCAGCCTTGCTGCTACTGGAGAAGGTAATAATACTTAATAAGAACAGTTCATTATCAGACCAACTACACTGAAAGCACTGTATGTTCAAACCAATTCAGGTAAAATAGCAAACACTGGAGCCAACAGGGTCAGTTTGTTTAAGGTGTAGATGTTATTTCGTTCATAAACGAGGAGAGTGGTATCAGCACAATGGATATGCCATAGCAACAACCCTCTTAACTTTTTCCTAGTACCTGAGATCTAACATAAATAACTTATTTTGCAAGAGAGAGGAGCAAAAGACCACCTCAGCATTTTCATTCTCCCACATTTGTTCCTAAGGCAAGAAACAGATCTCACTGTTTCTAAATAATAGTGATGGCCTTCCTTACCACATTAGCTCTATACTAAATCTTGAAAGACAATATGCTCATAACTGAAAACTAAGATGAAAGGAGACAACTTCTGATCCACATGAGCAAAAACTCAGAAAAGACTTTCTAATAAATTTAAAAGATCATAAGGCAATTTGGTGTTTGTTGTATGGAGTCACGTTTGCAAAAAGTCAGAAGCAGTACAGAGTTTAAGAGTACTGCAACTCGGTTCACATTCTACAGACTGTCACATGTTTTTATATGTGAAAATAATTACTAGTGAAAGCTCAAAAAAAAGAAAATGGTTCTCAGGACTGAGAACCACTGATGACTAATTAATGATGCCTTTCATATCAACCATACAGTCCAAAGTGAAAAAACCTCAGCAGCCCAGCTTCCAAAACTAGCATGGTGACAACATATTTTGCTCAGAGTGAATTTCCATTGCATTCTGAAGACTGAAAGCACAATGCAAGTTTTCTAATACAGTGTTTACCCCAGCAGGATAGCTGTAGAGCAAAATGAAGATGCATTCATAACACAAATAGGTGTGCTTGCATTACTTTAATTGTAGCTGTACCTATGCAGTTGGCAGTATGAATTTCAACAGGAAGCCAGAGAATCACATAAGCTTTTAGGGTCCCTTACAGGTTTGTAGAGCCTGTACAATCACAGGTGTGCCACCTGGATGGAACTGCCAGTTTCAGCCATATTATGTACATTAAAACTAGCACTCACAAGTGCAGTCACATCTGTATTGACCATAGATACCCTGCAACCTATGAGTGCATTTTCTTACACTTTTTTTTCACTAGAACTGTTGAAAGTATTCCTTTATCTCTCATTTCTTGATAGTTTACTTGTTTTACATGTACTTCACATGCATGTATACTGCAAGCAACTGCTTATTCTAAACAAGCCATTATGCAAAGATAAAAAGCCTGTCTTCGTACCACCCACAGCAGTATCACAGAAGTCTATCTTCCTCCCCTACCAAAACACTTTTACCAACCCCCATTATTGTTTCTCCTGCTCCCTACCATGTCCTCCTTCCTACTCTACCTTCACATCTCCTGCCCCTGCCCCTTCACCACTGGCTGGGAAAAAAAGGCAGCAAGTATCATTTCAGGTTCCAGTGTCTGTACAAGGAAATACAATGCATATGTTGTGGCAGCCTACTGCTGCATGCTGAGGAGTCAGCAGACCAGCAAGCAGATTAGACAGGTGGTGCTTGTCTTTTGTCTTCCTTAAGGTAATACTTTGGATTTCCCTCTCTTGTATGCTCATGAGTTTTCATTAAATTTGTACAGGCTTAGCAAATTTAGACTACAACTTCCCTGTCATATCCAATTAAGTTTTCAATATGTTCAAATGTTACTTCAGGAAACGACTCTGGGAAAATGCACAGATGGAAGCACAAAGAACACAACTCCTGAAGTCCACTTCCTTCTGGGAAACAAAATATTTATGACAAATATGTATTTGTGAAAGCTTTACTGATGTTTTTAGGTTTTAAATTTTCTTCATACATTGTATTTTTAGGTGGCTGCCAATCAGATATTTAGAGGCTGACTTCCATAAAAAACAACTCAAAGACCAATGCCACCATGCACTTGCAACCACATCAGGCAGAAGTTACAGTAGCATATGGATGCATATAATCAGTAAGTTTTCAAGAGCAACCCAGAACTCAGTGTTAGTTTACTACCCATATATCACACATTTAATTTTCCTGCTTCCATTCTCTAATCCCTATGCAAAGATAGCTACCTGTAAAAGTTCTTCCTGCAAACTAGAAAAACTTCTGAGTAAGCTACTTTTGGATACAGGATAATCAGGGCAATGTTGTTACTTCAGGCATTAACTGGGAACTGAAAATCTAACTATTTCCACAATACTATCTTTTAGAAATTATTTCATTAAAGTTACAGTAAAGTATCAACACTATGAAGCTGCTCAGGTACAGAAGAAAGCCCTTATTCAAAGTATTATCTTCCATAAGCATGAAAGAAAAGAGGCAGAATTGATTGAGAGCCAAATCAAATGGAAGAGAATCTAAAAAATTAATTCTGAAATAGGTTTTACTTTTGAGTTTGCTCCAGTAGCATAGTTCTTCCCTAAGGACTCAATGTATATGCTTTATTTCAAAGTAATTTTTTGCTAAAATTCTCACTTAGTTTACTTCCTATAAACTGTATAAGAAAACAAACCACCTATGGGAGTATGACCCTACATATGCATCACTGTTTTTTCTTATTACATGTGTAAGTTGATGTCCTGAAAATGAAATCCCATGCATTTTGCTGTAAGGTAAAATGGCAAGTTATCTGTTTCAATTCTTCAGCCACAATATAACAGAATAACTTCTAAGAACAACTTAGTTACTAGCCTTCATAATATCCCTTTTGAAGATCTGAAAGTTTGCAAAACTTACCATTAACTTTACTACTTTACTCCAAACAATGATTGAGAATAACTCTCATCATCACATGCTTAAAGCCATAATATATTTTAATCATCACCCTACTGAGGTACCAACCAAAGATCCTAAACCAGAAACAGAGTGCGCTGAAAAACAGGGCATGCTCACAAAATTAAGAGACTTCTTGTCACTAAGAAGTTCTATCTGATTTAAGAAATCCAAGTGAGAAACTCCATTTAGGCAAGTATATGCTTTCTCTAGTACTTTTAAATGAAAACAAGGTGCAGGCCGAGATGCAGCACCACATGCTAGTCTAATCCAGTAAAAAGAAGACATGAGCCTTCATAGGCTGGCTGGCATACAAGAGTAGTAAATTCACTGCTGCTGACAGTAATTTAAGCATAGTTATGAGAGTGAAGTTATCCAGCTGTTTGTTCCCCAATTTCTCCCCAAAACAGGAATTAACTAAAAGGGGATGGCAACTAATAGCTTATGGACGTGTGTGTTCTCATCAGAGCTTTTAGATATTCCCCATTCTTTGGTATCGTAATCCTAGACTGGAGCTTGAGTTCATTTTGAGACACGCCGCACTCTTCATCAAGCACTGGGAAATGTCAGTTGGCAAAAAATGGTTAAGTCAGGTGCCTGGGATATACAGTAGTGGTTGTCGCTAACCTTCTGTAGGTATGTGTGCTGTCTCAGTGCTTCTGTTTCCTTATCTGTCCACAAAAAAAAAACACCTTGACTTTGCCTTTCAGACAGAATACGTTTTGTAGAGAAAGATTTAAATGGATTTGTATGACAAACAGAAATAATAGATAGCTTCACAACCAAAAAGGAAAAGGGGATTATTTAGAAGAAACAAGAAAAAACCCTGAAAAAAAACCCCAAATATCCTTTTGCTGTTTTTTTCAACATTATAGTGCTATTTATAGCACCAGAAAATTTATTTTCATAGCTAAAATATATTAGTCTATTTATGAGATGGAATCATTTGCCAAGTAGCTCCTGCAACCAACACTCCTAGTTCTCAGAGGAATTGCATCTTGTAATATTTATTTCACAACTAGCATGGGCAGGCAGGAAAATGCCAGTGAACTTAAAAAAAGACAAGGACCTGGATATTCATTTATATGTCAAAATATTTACCACGAAATTTTAATTATTGTTTTTATCCAAAATGAACACATGTAAGAGAACAGATATGCTTTACACTAGCATGAGTTATTTTGACTAATTCTGTAGTTGCAAGAGACAGTTACATTGTAAATGAAAAGTACACGAAGTTCTGAATTTTATTTTCACCAGATGTAATGCCCAAAGCTCTGACTAGCACTGGCAACCAGGGGAATTAAAAAGAGCAAATGAGCAAACACCTTTTCACCCTGAGGAAAAAAAAAGGGGGGGGGAAGGGAAAAAGAAAAAAAAGACAAGGACAATTAACTGCAGTGAAAACCAGTTTCTCTTCTGAGCAGCATTACTGCACAAGTTCTCAAGATTTCTTTTGATCCAAGTTACTGAAGTTGTACTTTGTGATGGAGAGCTGGAGAGAGTGGTTTACCTTAAAGCATCTTGAAGAGATGGTGTCCAGTACAGTACAACCTTCACCAAAAATCATCTTACTGCCTCAGAGACAAGCTTCTGTGAATGCACTTCAAGATTTGGCCTGATATCAGCTTAATGAAGTCCTATAATTTATCAAATCTTTTGAGTTTGGTGAGCACTGTCTGTGACTAATGCACCAACATGTTTTTTCAATACTGAAGAGAGTCCAAAAATACAGAACAGTGATTCCAGTAAGAGATGACACCGATGTTCTTTCAAACTGAATTTTGATAGAGATAACATTTAAGAACATGCATGCAGATCTAAATAAGTTTTGGAAATATTCAGTACTTTGTGCATTTCCTGGTATTTTAATGATTCATTTCTGTTAAAACTGCTCCTTAAGTAACCTGCATTTTTCCTGAACTCTTCCAAAGAGTAAGGAAATGGTACAGAAAAAAAATGTTTCAATGGCATTTCCAGACAGGAGTTAAACCAAACTCATTACACCCAAGTATGTAAAACTCAAGTTAAAATTTACCCTCTTTTTTCTTAGCCCCCAGTATGAAGCTGAAGTGAAATAGTTTTCTTTTCAGTGGCTTTACCACAGTGCACACATGCAATCACTGACTGCTTTTGTTTGGAAGGGACCTTAAATATCATGTAGTTCCAACCCCCCTGCAATGAGCAGTGACACCTTCCACTAGACCAGGTTGCTCAAAGCTCCAACCAGCCTGGCTTTGAACACTGCCAGGGATGGGGCATCCATAGCTTCTCTAAGCAACCTGTACCAGTGCCTCACCAACCTCACAGTGAAGAATTTCTTCCTAACATAAATCTACCTCTTTCAGTTTAAAGCCATTCCTCTCATCACTACATGCTATGTCCACTACAATCATTATACTATTTGCAAAGGATGAAGCTAAGCATTGTTAACTTTGCTTTCAACCAACTATTTTTTGCTTTTAGATATCCAGTTATAATTATGTGACAAACTAGCTGTTTTACCAGAAACAAGCAAAACCTCCGCCTCTTACCTGACAGTTGAGTAATCTTATCTAAGATTTGTATTTGTCTGGTTAAACTATAAAGCTTCAGTAACTTTTAAGATCAGAAAGCTTAAACAGTAAGCTATGCTGTACAGATTTATCTACTATATTTTATTGCTTACTTACAATTCTAAGCTTCAAACAAAATGTTAAAGAAAATAAAAGACCCTATTATAAGTAAGCTGCTATTAAAATAACACTGTATCAATGAACCTGTTTTTAAAGGGCTGTTACATCATACTGTTCTATGAATTACTTTTAAATGTGGCTGAAGTCACAGGCCCTCAGTAGATGTAGCCATGTACTGAATCTGTACTTGCCTTTTACATTTTAAATATTTATCAAGTATTTTTGTTCTTAAATTGAAATGTATATATAGTTATGTCCACGTGTCTGTATATGCCTGTGCATATGTGACAGAATGTGTACATGCATGTGCATGTGGAGTGGATGGTGTATCCAGTCAAATTCTCAACATTTCTAAGTGAACTCCACTTCTTACTGTGCGTTATGCTCCTTCCTGCAAATGACAGCACAGGATATGTAGTACAGGTACAACATGGTCATCATTTTATATCCTTTAAAGTAGATGTTCCTGAAGCGTTGTCATTACAAATTTCCTCCATTATACAGATTATTTTGCTTGTGCCTCCTTTTCCAAAGACTTTCACCTGGTCTTCTCTGTTGTTTGTTCACTCATACCAAACATACCAAGTCCAGCAACTAACAGTTTTAGAAAACTAAAAATCTGTACTTCATCTTTTCAACCCCACCCTCTACCCCTAGTGACAAGAACTAATTGTTTGGAATGAAAAGTAACTCCTAGTGTGGCATTTTGTGAAAAGATTCCCAAGCTCTTCATTTAGAGATACACTGGTATATAAGCTAGGAGCTCTCTCCATGTTTACTGACAGCTTCAACATATGAAAATTTCAGAGCTGAAATTGCAGTAGATTTCGGTACCGCATGAAGCACATTAATGCTAAACCTGAAGGACGCACAGTTGGTGTCAAAACTGGGAAGAGCATGACAATACAATCAAGTCACTTCAATGCATCAGTATGCTGATTATTAGTCTTACCGCTCATACAAGGCCACTGGAAGAAATCAATTATCAGTTTTTATTTTAGACCTAGAAGACTTTTGAAAAACTGTATGCTGCAAACCAGCTGGCACTGCATCAGGAAAGAATGCTAACTAAGATCCCATAAATAACCTTTCACAGACCACTGTGCAGTATTCTGAGAAGAGTGTTTTAAACATAAATAAAATTAAGCACTTTATGTAAGACAGAATGCTGGTACAGCAGCCTAGAAAGTTACACACACATGGACATCACAGCACTTACACTGTTGGGCTCCTAGCACCAACCACAACCGTGGGTATCACTGGCAAGGTGCTCCCTTTATTACAGTAAGGGAAAGAGAACAGATCTCCCACAGATGGGTCCACCATCACCCCCACCCCCAGGAAGCAGCAGCAGGATCTCCCTGCAGCCTAGGACCTAAAAGGCAACATCTTCTCTAGCACTGTTGAGGTTAGGACTCAGATATGTCAAGAACAACTGCTCCAGCAACTGTCTCCCTGTGGAATGCGACCATTGTCACTGTACACTTTCAAGCAGTCCCACACAATCTACAGCAGAGCTCTGGAGCCCCTCTGCACTCCTGCGTGTTTCTGTTAGCTGCATTCTGGGCGCTGCAACCAAGAGGCTGGATGAAAACAGTCTTCCAGCTATACCACACTTTTGAAAGTATACAAAATTCCTACAGTGCTTAACATGCTAGCTTCATGATGCAACTTTATATGATGTTATGGAACAAGACTAGATTTATATAAATTTATGATGTAAAAATATTTACAGACAATGATAGTTAGCAAAATTTCCCTTACAAAAGAGAACCTTTCCATGTCTGGTGTCAGACCACTTAGGACATAATCAGAAGTGACACTAATTGGGATGATTTGGGCAAGTCACTTATGGAGGCAAGAAGGCTTCTCCCATTTGTAAATGTCCTGCCTAGTATATTCAGTCCATGTTATAAAATTAAAATGCAAACTAAAGAATGTGATTAAACTATTCAAGAATGTACTTCATAGTGTATCGACTTACAACACTGTGCATCTTAGAAAAGTTCTTATATGAAGTCAAACTTCTTTAGGACTTTTAAACAGCTTTACATCAGCTGTACTGTAAAATCCTCAGCAGAATCAGATATACTGGACAGCCAGGGGAACTTGCAGAAGTACTGGAAGAACTTTAGCATAAACACTGTGAACAATACTAAAGCTTCCTCAGATACTGGTAGGAGAAAAAAAATTGTTAATGAAAAACTTATATAAAAATATGACACGGAAATATAAGAAGTCACCCACCTACATTCATTTAAGAGGTTATTACCTTCAGACACTATCACAGCCGGATACAACTACATTCAGCAGAATGATGTGAAAAGGATTACAGAAAGCATCTATCATAGCAGATATCATTCAGAAGAGTCACTTAGCTAACCTTTAAATGAAGAACCAATGCATTTTCGACATAGCTTATGAAGAGAGAAAACACCCGATAGAAACATTAACTGCAATTCAGTATGTCCACTCTAAAACTCTTTTCTAATGCAAACCACATTGAAACAGATTATCTTTCCATTTTTAGCCAATAAAAAGATACCGTACCTCACAGTAAAATCATAGGAGCAAGAGGCCAATAAGGTTGCATGGAATGGTGAAAACTGCAAGAAAACAAAACAGAACAACTTTTAAAGTAAAACAATGTGAACATATGCAGTCTTAATATAAACTTACCAAAGTTTAACTATTTAAACTGTCTTAGTAGGTACCACATCACGCTGCAACAAAACTGACTACATCAACAAATTTCCCTGTTATGCTTCTAATTACAATGAACGCTCTATGTGACCCTGGTTTGGTTTGATTTTATTACAGCAGTGCCAAACAACCTTCTTGTAAAGTTAAGAAGTTTTAGGACAGTCATATAAACAGCTGTTAAACTCTGCTTTTGGCTGACAAGCTGAGTATCATCTCATTATATAAAGTAAGTTTCGGAAAAGCTATGTGAGCAGTTTATTATTTTCAGAGAGAGAAAACTTGTGCCATACTACAGAGAATGTAAGCTATATTACTGTCATCAGTTCCATGTCCTAAAGTTTTGAAATTATTTACAGAGATGGGAAAATTGGAGATACGTTGAAAAATTGAAAGCAATATAACATCACTTCATAATTTTCTCCTCTTCTGCAGGGCATTTTATGGGACATGATCTTCTGTGGACTCTTGCAGACAGGTCTAAGAACTGAAGCAGTAAGGATGCAGTTATGCAAAAGCTCTTCACTTTGGCTCCAGCTATTTTACTTCAGTTCCACCTATTTTAAGGTCTGTATTCCTCAACAGCAAATAATGGCGTAACTTCAGTTTGGAATGCAGGTCCCCCAGATCATGGTTCAAATGTAAGATTTTTTCTGTAAGACTTTCTCTACTACTGACAGCTACTACAAAGTCAGAAGTGCCATAATTGCCCAAGTTGCCAAGAGAGCTGTGTCTGTTGCTGCCTGCTAAATTCTGCTGACAGAGTTCTCTTTACTAGAGCAGAATTGAGGGGATGTGCATGCTTGAACTTTACTATCCTCAGATTTCTTAAAAATTTTCCAGAGGAAAAAAAAAAAGCCAAAATGTCTTTTTCTTCTGCACCTCAGAAGAGAGGTCTGATGTGCAACAAAAACCAACTGCAGACTTCCCACATGCCACCTTTGCATTTTTGTCCACATAGTTTCAGATGAAGCAAAAACATCTTGTCAAGGCCGAAAAGTTTTGTCATTAACCTTAAGTGTCCTAGAAACTTACCTAAGCAAACTCTGTCTAAATACTTAGCAGTATTTGAACACGTAAGTTGAAAGAATTTGTGTAATGTCTTTCTGCTACCAAGACAGTATTTTAAAATTCTGTTCCACTGAACTGTAAGATTCTACAGTTCTATCAACTTAACAGTTGTATGTAAAAAGAAGAGATGCATGTCCAACATTTCACAGATCCCTCATCTAAGTATCCTTTTGAGTAAACTCAAAAACCGTAACTACATTTCAGTATAAGACATCGAAGCCAGCAAAGATATGAGACAACCAAAAGCACCAATGTCAAAATCTCCTGGGAAGGACTCCAGATGACCTCAGTATGCTGATAATGCCCTGTTCTGCAGTGGAAGACCGCAAGAAATCTGAAGGAATCCTGACAGTATCATAGTGGGTAGAGTTCTTCGACAGGCTTGGATATGACAATCCATGCAACCCCAAACAAGTGAACAGAATATAAATGACAGACCACTGAAGAGTGTGATTTCATGGTTGGCTTAAGCTAATTTAAGAGTGCACTGCTGCCAAGACTTGTGGTTTTCCCTTTCCTTTCCACTTCAGGCTGTGTGCTCCTGCTCCCCTCCTTTGTATCAGGGCTTGCAATGATGCGATTGAGTCACAAATTGAGACAGCTTAGTGATCCAGGCAGAAATCAGTCACTTTTAGGGACAGGATCTTCAGTCAGAGTGATCAGCTGGGCCAGCTTGCTACACAGCCTTCTAATTGCTAGCATCAGCACAATGTAAGAGAAGGGACATCAGCAGGGACAGCTACCTCTATTTAGGCCAAATCCAGGTCTCCATTTAGTATGACTGCTGAATTACACCACACAAGAGCAGATAGGCTGCACCACCTCTAAGTGCTGGGCCACATTCTCATACCTCATGTCCACAGGGACCGTGTGTATCTTGGAAATGGAAGCATAAAATCCTGCTAAGACAGAAGTCATGTACTCTCACATACCTCTCAACTACACGTGTAGACACATATAGCCACCCCACCACCTCCTTAAACCCACTTAGTGAACTGATCTCAGAGGTTGGTGCAAAGAAATTCTACAGCTGGCCAACTCCTAATAATAATTTCAAGGCACATTAAGAAAACAGGGAGCATTATAAAATGGAAACTCAGACGAGACAATATAAGAATATAAAAATACCCTACCTGGTTAGGCTAACAGCCTTCAAGACCAGTGCTCTATGTTTACATAGCATGGTATTTTAGTTCGTACAGATCACCTCTGATCCTCTCACTATATACCACCGAGAAGAGTCAGGCTTTGTCTTCTCCTTTACGCCAATCATTCATACACAGTGACATGATCCTCCCTAAGCCTTTTCCATGCTAAACAAATCCAGCTCTCAGCCTCTCCTGGTAGGACACAGGTTCCAGTCTCTTAATCTTCTTTGTGGCCCTTTGTTGGATTTACTCCAGTATGTCTGTCTTTCCCTTGTACTGGGAAGCCCGGAACTGGACGCAGCACTCCATATGTGGTTTTACTGGTGCAGTGAGTAGTGGGGAAGGATCACTTGCCTCAGTCTGCTGGCACACTCTTTCTAATGCAGCCCAGGATAATAGGGAGTAGAGAAATTAGAGATGCTATCCCTGTCTAGCTCTTCTAGTACGTTTATTGATCCATGAACCTGATGACACTGCCTGCCTATACACCCTTCTTGTGCTGAGAGCTAATTCAAGAAGTCTACAATCTGATGTGTAAAACAAGTACTTCCATCTGTTTGCAAATCCACCTACTAGTTTCATCAAGTGTCCTTCAGTCCTATTATCACAGGTTATGGTGAATAACAATTCTATAGTCACTTTCTCCATTTCATCATGAAAACAATATGCTATGAATCCCTTAGTGGTATCTTTGAAAAACAGCTCTGCCACTAACTGTCAAAGAGTAAGAATGTGACAGTCTGTACTGATTCATACTGCATTGAGAAGAACATTTCACAGAGCCAGGTTAGAGCATGGTCATGCAGGAATTAAAGTACAGAAAAAGACTAGACATCTACTACCAGTGGGGATAGCAGGCAAGGGTAGCTGGGATAAAGAAAGAGGAGCAGAAGCTTCTCTGGCTGTCTAGCCACAAACTGGAGTTGCTATATGGAACTACTCCCTACAGCCACACCCTTTTCTGACAAATTACAACCTGAGCACAGTAACTTTTAAAGTTGTTAGAAATACATAAAAAATTCCAAGGGCATGTGAAGTAAAATACCGACCCAGGATAATTTTTTTCTGTCAGTTCAGTCTTCCTAGAAAATATTATAAAAAATACCTGTTCCTGAAAGCCTTTAAAAGGATCATATATTATCTAATATAAAAAAAAATAAGCTCTGATTAATATGAAAATAAAAAAGTATGCATCTAGAATAAATTCTTATCAGTGGTTGATCTAGTAACAGTCAGACCCAGAATGACCATCTGAAGCCTTTCATGTACAAAGTTTCAAAAACTCTTTGAACATACTAACACTTTCCTTGTGCTCACAAAACTACATATTCACGAGTTCTATACCTTCCCTTATATGAATATTGACCTTTTGTATGGAGAGAAAAAGGCACAGCACCATTGAAAAAACAAATAAGGGAAGGTATTTCCCCTCTCCCACGTCTCCCTTGTAACTCAGCTCTCAAGCTCTTGAACACTCCTCATGGATAACATATTGACTTTGAAGATGTCATTTACTTCAAAATCCCAGCAAACTGCTAAACATCAAAGTGTTTTACAGTGCTAAACTGAAGGTTTCCAAGAACAGTCACCATAGCATCTAAAATCTTCAACACCTGTTGCGTTTTTTTCCTAGTTATTAGATACTATATTACTGCTTTCCACACAAAAAAAAAAAAAAAAAAGGTAGCAATTCAGTGGTGGTCAGTGGGGAATAAAATACAACTTACTTTTACTCTTCTGATAGCATAGGTATGACCAAGCAAGATGAACACTGGTTGTCGGATGTTCCGCAAATCCCAGCCTTTCAAGCTACAGTCAACTGCACCAGTTACCAGCAAGTTCTGATGAGTTGATAAAACACAGATATATCAGGAAAATTTAATTATTAAATTGCAGTGAAGCATGTGTTGGCTATAAAAGTTAGGTAAATGAAACAACAGAAATTAATAAATCATAAACGAGGTCTTCAGCATGTAAATTAAAAGAGAACACAGAAATACAAACTGGTTTTCTACTATGGACTATTCTGTCTACTATACAAAAGAATAATCAAAACCTACGATCCAATTGGGCCATATATCTGTTAGAACAACGCTCTTCTGAAGAGGTTGTCATGAATGAGAGCAATAAAGCAACTAGACATATTTTTATAAAGAGAAGATGTATTAATTTTGCAGTAAAAAACCCTGCTATTTAATGAGAGTGGTTCGGTTAGGAAAACAGTTGGATGAACAGGTTAATACCTCATCATATTTGCACCAGTCACAGCTCAAAATCTCAGCCTCGTGGGCTGGTATCACAAGTTTGACTCGTGGGGCTTTCACATCCCAAACTCTTATAGTCTGGTCCCCTGAAACAAAAAAATTCATTCAACATTGTTGAATCAGTTATGGGATACAGTTAATTCACTAGTACTTAGTAGACAACTGCTTCTTAGCTGTATGAGATACAAACTACTATATGAAGACACTCTTCCCAAATAAAGCAAGCACATTATAGGCTCAGAGGCCAGACTGATGCACAAAAGGAATCAGAACTTGCTACTGCTCTTTCATTAGGAAAAAAACCCAAATAAACAAAACCAAACCAAACACTTCATTTTTTTATTAACGCTTTTTTATTTTTTTGAAGTCTGATTTGATTGAAAGGACATAAGGTAAAATGCTTGCATGACTTTCAATTAAAGGAGGAGTATAAGGCCCATCTAAAAAAGGACTCAGAAAACCAGAATAATGAAAAAACTTTCTCTGCAAGCCAGCTAGGAAAACATGCTTTTGGTACACAGAAAAGTGAGTAGTACTTAAAATGCAACTTAGCTGCAGATTCTTTCAACTAAAGGAAAATTTAAGACACATTACCTGTACTCCTCATGAGCAAAACCTGCACAGTTACTCTCATAATTGAAATATTGGAAGATAAAGTAATTCTTGCTGTAACTGTTACACATATTAAAGGCAATGTCCGCTTTAACCTCAGACCACATACACCTGCACATGTGCACGCACAAACTCAAAGGTTTTCAGAGAGCTATGAATGGTGTCCAGCTTAATTTAAGGCTGCAAATCACCTGAGCCTCTCTTTACCTTCAGTCAAAAATTTGTCTTCTACTCCTAAAGAACTTTAGCATTTGTGTATACCCTTCTAACAAATTCAGTTCATAATGGCTTATAAAGACCTGGAAAACTGCATCAGCTGACAAGACAACCATGCTTTTCACTTTTTTTAATAGGGGTTCCCTTATTAACCCTGAATATTTAGCTCTGTATCAGCAAAACCTGATTGTGCAGCTCATTTGTTTACAGAGAGATAAAATTAATTAAGTTCATTATTATGTCTATGTTCAATCAAGAGACAAAAAAAAAGATCACTACAAGCTATATCCAAACATCCATGAAATTACTATTCTTTCTTTACCGGTAACACTTCTGAAAATCCTCAAATTAGTTATAATTGATAATAGAAATTTCATGCTGTTTAGATACAAGCATTTTGATGGTTTGAGTGCCAAGCTGCTCACTGACCTTAAAATATACAGCTGGGCACCAAAATCATACCTCTTTTCAAGAAACTGGCTACAATTCAAACAAAACTATCCCTAGAATCACAACAACAATATTCCTATTCCTACAGACCCTGTAGACTTTGCAGAAAGACCTAAAATGTTTTGCAATTTTTAATACAAAAATTAAGCTAGAAAGTGCTTGGTTCCACTATATGACACAAAACTGGCCTTATGACTGTAGTACTATATAGACCACAGGAAGCTTTGCTCTGATGGTTGGTTGGCTTTTCCTCAGACTCCACAATGCAAGAGATACTGTACACTTGGTGGGTAAATTCCCTAACTGTGTGGTGGGAACAACACATGATTTCTTATGGTTTTCACTCCCCTCCCCTATTCTAATACTGTCAAGAGCAAGACTGCTGCTCAGAATAGTATGTACAGCACTCCTGACAGTAACACCCTGCAGTCAGCTGAAGCCCCAAACATCATTATGGTGCTTATAAAAACAGGGAGACATATGGAGACCAGCAGGGTCTTGGCAGAAGAAAAAAAAAAAAGCTAGTACACCCATCCACCCACCATTAGTCCAACTAATCTGCTTGCCTGCAGAGGACAGATTTCAGTTTGAGGCTTAAGTCCATCTGAAATATAATAATGGACTTCTTAAAAAGCTTTCAATTTCATCAGATAACATAGATTTGAAGGGGAAATGCATATTTCACTGCAGACAAGATCATTTTTTCCCAAGCACATAAATGTACAAATCCAGGTGAACTGGAATTAACTGCTACAGAGCTGGACCACAGTAGCATTATG
Organism: Pezoporus wallicus; assembly: GCF_028554395.1. NCBI lineage: Eukaryota > Metazoa > Chordata > Aves > Psittaciformes > Psittacidae > Pezoporus > Pezoporus wallicus. The sequence continues at coordinate 7,351,432 of NW_026635157.1, forward strand.
AGAGCCAAAAGCATTTGGAAAAGTCAGTTACTCTGCCAATAGCAATTTTAACACTAAAGATACAATTGCCCCAATTATTTCTTTTCTAATAGAAAATGCTGATGCACAGGAAAAAGAGTTATTTTCCCTTTCTTTTTTTCTTTGAAAATGCTAGACTTAGCTGTTATTAATTCTGGCTGGCACTATTCATGAGATGTTTTTAATGGAGTAACATAACATGCAAACGAACCTTTCTGTGAATAGAACAGATTGAATTAAAGCCACAGGCAAATCAAGTTTTTCCGTTTAAGTGGAAAAATCAGATTAATAGCCAAAAAAAAAAAAGGGGGGGGGGAGGGGAACCCCCAATGTAATCTTGCCAAATTACATATTTTGAGAGCTTTTTTTTTTTTTTTTTTTTTTACCTGAAACATTCATGTCCTCACAATATATGTATTTTTTCACATTTCGTTTCAACAAAAAATGCAATTAAACACTTTGGAATTTCCACATTTCCATGATTCCTTCAAATCTGCATTACAAAGGATGCATTTCTTCCATATGGTAAAGCAGAAGTAGGACAATAATAAACAGTACAAGTAAAGCACACCTAGTACAATCATATTCACTAACAGCCACTTCCAGTTGGCATCCCAAAGTAAGCAACCACAAAAATGGCCAACATTTCCCCCACAAAATACTTCTATTTTTGTAGGAAGCAATTTCTCTATGGCAACAGATTTTTGCTGGTCTGTTGGATAATTATGATACCAGATCTGTTTGTATATTGTACTTGCTTTCTTTCATTTTAATGAATATTTGTGAAATCTTGGACGAACCAATAGAACTACACAATATATACTCATCTATTCAAAATTTTGAAAGGGATGCTAATCTACAAGTACATCACCCCCTACGTGGGATAAAGACTGCTAATGTGAATAATAATGCATGACAGTGAAAAGATACAGTTTATTTAAGATTTAAATTTCATGTTGGTTTTATACTGGTTTTTTACACACTGACGTATTTTACCCAAATCCATAAATCATAATCTTCTAAATCCTGTGAAAACAACCACCTAAGTCCTCACTGTCAGACACTGCAGAGGTAAAACATTAACTATAAAAAAAAATAGCTAGATATTTGGAAGATTAACAAAAGTCCAAGAAACCCTGAACACCATCTGAAGGCAAAAAAGATTCTAACCAGGACAAATAAAACTTTTTTCGAGAAAGAAAGTACTGGTAGTTTAAAGTTTTATTAAAAATAAAAAATATTTTCTGGGGTGTAGGGTATTTTGTTTTCCCAGGGGGGTGTGGGGGTGGTTGTTGGGAATTTTTTTATTCTAAAGCAAGAAATCTGATCTGACACTGGTCTCTCATTGAGAGAAAAAGAATAACAAACTAATAATGTATCTTCAATTTAGTGTAGGAAAAGAATTCAGCATAAAACATAAGTATGGCATATATGGTGTTACATCACAGAATCATAGAATCGTGTGGGTTGGAAGGGACCTTCAAGATCATCTAGTTCCAACCCCCTGCAACAGGCAGGGACACCTTCCACTAGACCAGGTTGCTCAAAGACCCATCCAGCCCAGCCTTGAACACTTTCAGGAATGGGGCATCCACATCTTCTCTAGGCAACCTGTTCCAGTGCCTCACCACCCTCCTTAGGATGAACTTCTTCCTAATGCCTCATCTAAATCTTCCCTCTTTTAGTTTAAAACCATTACCCCTTGTCCTATCACTACACTGGCCTTTTAAAAAGTCAAAGAAACCTCGATTAAATTACTTCTGTAGTCCCACCAAATGCTTACAAGTTAACATTACTTGCTTACTTGTATGTAGTTTTTAAATACTAAACCAGATTACATGATTTAGCCAGGTTCAAATAGAAAATCTGTGGAAGAACAAAGAGCAGAAGCCAAATCTTATGACTCTCAAAACCAACCTTTTTAGACATATTAAAATGATCATGTTGCCCATTCCTGTCTTAGATAGTTGTCCTGATTTTGCCTGGAATACATTAATTTTCTGCATAGCAGCTGGTATAGGACCATGTTTTGGATTTAGAAGGAGAATAATGTTGGTGACACATTGATGTTTTAGTGTAAGCACTGCTCAGCAACAACTAAGTCAAGGACTTTCAGCTTCTGATGCTGCTGTACCAGCAAGGAGGCTGGTGATGCACAAGAAGTTGGGAAGAGACACAGGAGGAACAGCTGACCCCAACTGAAAGAAGGGATATTCCATACCATATGACATTATGCTCAGCATATAAAGCTGGGGGAAGAAGGAGGAAGGGAGGACATTCAGAGTGATGGAGTTAGTCTTCCCGAATAACCATTGTGCGTGATGAAGCTCTGCTGTCCTGGGGATGGCTGAACACCTGCCTGCCCATGGGAAGTGTTGAATGAATTCCTTGTTTTGTTTTGCTTACGTGCATAGCTTTTACTTTATTATGAAACTCTCTATTTCACAACAAAACCCCACAAGTTTTCTCACTTTTCTAATCCTCTTCCCCATGCCAATGTAGGGGGGGAGTGAGCGAGCGGCTGTGTGGGACTTGGTTGCCAGCTGGGGTTTAACCACAACAAGAGTATAAGCAAACCTAGAACAGGATTAACAAAGCTCTTGAGATTCCCCACAAAGAGACAGATATAGAGTGACACAAATAGACTGACACAAAAGATTACTGAAATCATCCAACAAGACTCCACTGAATGCAAAAAATCTATTTCCATGTAGCACAACCAGATACCAAGAAAATGTAATTACCAGTGGAAACATAGTTTCCAACTGGTACTTTTTCAGTTTCATACAAAATGCTGTAGAGATAAAAATCAAAAGAGGTTTAAGTTATTTCACAGAAGGGCTCTATTGAATCTTTTTATGGAGAAAGTAAATTGTTAAAAAAAAAAAAAAGGCAGTGAAAAATTTTATTTCAGTGTTTTCCAAGATGATTAACCATAAATCTTGGGACAAAGTTTTTATTTCAAAATTGACCTTACTTATGACTTATTATTAATCCATTCTTCAGCAAATAGCAATATTGGCTAAATACCCAACTCTAACCCAAACGACCCAAAACATATTAATTCACTGTAAAAAAACTCTTACTGTACTTTCCTTCTCAACACTAAACCATTATTTTACAATATGAGATTATAATATAAAACAGTGTAACCTGAAATTGTTTTATATTCTAGCATGTGCTGCATACAATACTTCACTATGGTTAGCACATATTATAAATTGAGGCCCAAATTCATTTCCTGAGAAATATTTCAGCTTGTACTTTAGAAGTTGATTTAGTAAAGCTTATTGAGCAAAGGACTCAGATTAATTCAATTCTGTGTTGGTATTTCTTGAAGCAATAAATTGCAAATGAAAACACCCACCTTACTTCAATACATAGATTTGACACAACAAAATAAGCAAGCAAAATAAGCAAGTAAGTTATATTTTCACGGCTCCCAGTATGAATAGCAGTTTAGCTATACTGCAACAAAAAACAGTAACTCTGTAGTCAGCTTGCTATCTAGATGCTTGATTTGTAGAACAAGGTACCACGCAGTAAATTGAAGCCTCTTATTCTTTTATCCCTTGAGGAACTGGATTCAAAAAATGACCAACTTTTGCAAAGCCCTGACACTTCACCATGATAGCATTTCGTTTAGTACATTCAACAGATAAACAGCTAGGAAAGAACTTGCAAGAAGCAAAGAGTGGACCCACACCACACACAAACTGATGGAATATAAGCCTCAAATAGTGTTTTGGAACTCATGACAAACCATGGCAGAACAGAAAATTATTTCCTTCAGTTTTTTAGGAACCTGAACACGAACATCTTTGGAATTACTTGTCTGCAAGCCCCACTCCCCAACAGCCCCTTGTTTTACCCTGTGCTCCTTCTGAGGCAGGAACATAAGCTGAAGCTTGAGGAAGCTGAAGACAAAGACACAACAACCCCAAATGTCCACATGGAAAATACTTCTTTACTAAGGAGCTGCACTGACAGCTATTCCTTTCCAACTAATTCAGTAACCATCCGCTTCATAGATGTACACCTTCCCCGGCTCATTACTTCATGCAAACAAATTTGTTAATTTTTAGTCTTCTTTCACAGTTTAGATCCCAAACACAGAAAGGCGTGCCAAGACTACATGCCAGCCTGAGTTATGAAACTACAAGCTTGACAACCCTGTAACTACACACATTTGTCACTAAGAGACCAGCAGGGAAGAAGACAAACTTTTTAAAAAGGCAACACACTATGCCAAGGCTGGCAATAAAACAGAACATGAGAAAACTTGTATTTTTAAATTTTAATCTTAAAACCTAGCACTGAATGCAAGGGCTTCCAAAGAGCAGAGGTTAGATTTACGAGTTCATTTGTAAATCAGCACATTTATAGTTCTCAAACACTTTCATCAACATAATAAAAATTTCTCAGAAATGATCACTCCTTGTTGTAGCAAAAGTAATTTTATTTTTTTCTGCCCTGGGCTTTCAATCTGAAAAAAAATTAGTCTTTGAGCAGAGAATGCAATTAATTAAGCTAAATACTGATGAATATAGACATTATCTTACAGATTTAAGAAATGCTTCTTTCCCTTACTCATGATTTAAGATGTTACGAAAACTATGTATCTGCCCTGATCAGTAAACTTAAGGAGCACAGTAATGTTTCTAAAGTGAATGCAGCATTAAAACTGAGGTCCCAGCAGCTAAGATAAAAGCTAGCATTTGGTCTAAATCTGGGCTTTGCTGAATTCAAACCATTTATATTTTCATTTGCTGGTGTCATATCTGTACCCAAACATACTACAGTTATGCCAATAAGGGTAAAATGGTACTAATTAATTACTTCCCACTGGCAATAAAAATAGCTGATACTATAAAGGACAGCTTCTTTATAAACCACAGGACCAGGCAAGGCCTCTGCAGTTAGGGAGAATCATTGAGCAGAATTGATTTACATTTGACTATACAGTAACTTTGCGTGCATTTGGCACTGTCTTTATGTGTCTCTCATTGATTTGTTCTCTTGGGTTGAAAAAATAAAAAAAAAAAAAGAAAGAGAGAGAGAGACAGAGACCTTCTGGGCAAATGACACAATGACTCATTAAACCCTTTCAGCCATGAAGATGCTTTTAAATGTTTATGTCACTTCTTTAATGACATTTTCTGTATCAGTGTTTTTTCAGTGTAAGGCAGACATTTACCAGGGCTCTGGTTTGGTGTCGCACGTACACCTGAACATCTTGCTTATCTTATCAGCTCAGAAATTGTTGCTGACATCACAATAGTAGCTATTTACATACACAGAATTAAGTTTGTTCTGTTACTATTAACTCCCAATTTTAAACAAAAGAAAACGGTAAGCCATTTACTTGCTTTCTGAAAATACAAATGATTGCATGTGAAGACAACAGCATATTAAAATACCTCATGCATCCCTGTAAATGTTAATGGAAGTGTATTAGATACTGAATGAAAGCTAATTTAACTCAAGCATCAGACATATTTATCTTCTCTATTTCAAATCCATTTTACTGCCCACTGCAGACAAACTTAGTTTTCCTGTATGTATTCAGATCGGAGACCTAATGATACAAAATAACTACCCTTAGTATCAAATTATTTTTCAACTGCTTTACATTGCAGTTTTAGGTTTCTCATTTTCTTCACTCATATTCTTTTTCTAGTCTCATAATAGTTTGAGAAAAAGTCATATCCCAAAAGCAAATATTTAACCTTATTAGCTTCATGCAAAAGTTGTCTAGGCATATAAAGGTCCTTCTGAGCAGCTGTTCTACTGTGGCTTACAGTCATGTTTGGTTTTCTGTTTTCAGTGTTCAATTATCTAAGTGGAAATTAAACTTCTGCTGGCATCTATGTGGATTCAAATAATGACAGAAAAAGGGCAGGGGTGAGGCATACAAAAGCTTCCTAAATCTCCTTCTTTCTCACCTTATTTAAAATAAAAAGTAAAAAAAGTGCCTGCTTTACTTAAATTTACCTAAATCACAAGCATTTCAAGACCAACATTTTTTCCAATCTATGGTTAACAATACACCTAACTTATTTTACTAACACACTCAAAACTGAAAACGCTGCAACATGAAACAGTTCATTTCTGGTCTAAAGTGCTAAGACTTTATACTATTAAGATATGAGTAAGTACATGGTTGTGAGTAGGTACAGAATCATAGAATCATCGAATAGTTAGGGTTGGAAAGGACTTTACGAACATCAAGTTCCAACCCCCCTGCCATGGGCAGGGACACCTCACACTAAACCATATCACCCAAGACTTCTTCCAACCTGGTCCTGAACACTGCCAGGGATGGAGCATTCACAACCTCCCTGGCCAACCTATTCCAGTGCCTCACCACCCTAACAGAAAAGAATTTCCTCCTTATATCCAATCTAAACTTCCCCTGTTTAAGTTTTAACCCATTACCCCTTGTCCTATCACTACAGTCCCTAATGAAGAGTCCCTCCCCTGCATCTCTATAGGCTCCCTTCAGATACTGGAAAGCTGCTATGATGTATCTGTGAAGTAGGATGACAGAAAGGGAACAGAAAGGGCAAGAAAGAGAGAGAACACATACACGCACACACACACACACACACACTATAAACCTAAAGCAGCACAGCCTCCTTCAACAATACCCTTCAAAAAGATTTTGTTTTACAAGGGCTAAAAGAACTAAGAGAAGCGAAAGGAAGTACAAAGTCTCCCTTCAGACACATTTTCAGTTACTAACTTTCAAGAAAAAGGCTTGAAATCAGAGAAATTTAAGCCACTGGAGCTAATCTACCAGTATTTGAATTAAGGTAGTGTCTTATTATCCCTTTACTTCCCAAGCAAGCTCTATGGCTCACAGCACCCATCACCCAGTTAGCCAGCAGTTAGGCTCCAGGTCTCACTCCAGAGTTGTCCTTGTCTCTCTGGAGCAGGAACAGTGTTTGGACACTTGAGGAAATTTGAACAAAAAATGTAAGCCAGAAAAAAGAATAAAATATATAACATGATTTAGTGGTCAATAACAAGAGTAAGGTGGATGGAAGAGAGCTACATAAAATACCAGAAAGAAATTGTCACAAAGTCACTGAAATAACTGCTGGAAAACTGCTGATCCCTGTTTAAATGGCCAAGAGGATGATTTATAGATTGGAACAGAACCTACAAATCCAGCTGCAGCGATTCATTTATCTTGCCTTTTCCATTTTTACATGTGACACACACTACCATCTGCTGGACAAAGAGCCAAACTAATTCAATAACATACAAGGGTTTTTTTTGTCGTGAGAACCCCTTTACGATCATGTTTACCTGATGCAGATGCAAAACAACCTGGGATGTGTGGAGACCATATAGTGCTGTAAATGACACCTTCGTGGCCTTTAAAAGTGCATAATGACTTCCCCACAGCTGGATCCCACTGAATAAAGTAAAAAGAAAACTGTTGAGGCACACATTCAATAAAGGAAAAGGTTTCATACATAAAAACTTTATGCAGAAAGGACTAAATGAACTTTTTACCATGTGTCATGAAAAGCATTTGTATATTTAAACTGGTATCAACTGAGGGATAAAGCAACATATCAGTTAAACCAGAATTTCAGCCACAGTGTAAAATAAAGAGGGAAAGTGAATCAATGCTGCTTCTTAACAGAAAGAACTCTCACATCCAAAACAAATCACATTTTCCACCTCAACATACCAGCTTTGCTGTTTGATCCCATGAACCAGACACCACTAGCTGCTCTCCTCTAGTTTGGCTCCAGTCAACACTATATGCCTATAAATGATATAACAGCCTAGTTTAGAAAGAGCATTAGAATACACATTTGAGACTCTAGTCAGGCAAAATTTCACAAAATAAGACTTGTATTTACAGATTGTATCATAACCAGCTAAGGAAACCACATTGGATAAGTACCACAAAGCTTCCAACAATACCATTTACCTGAACAAAAATTTAACTTAACATCCCAGTCTGACATTAAAGACACACATAGGCTCAGAAAAGTACCCAAAAAGGTAAAGATGGGCCAAAATAGAGAGGGGGGAGGGAATTGTAACAAAATTCACATAGACCCACCATCGCTGTAAGTTTCTACCACTTAAAAAAGCCGTAATTCAGACTGATCTCTTGTCTCTGATCCAATTTATTCAAATATCTGGAGTTTCTAGTTGCTAGCAGTGAAATTTTCTCTCCACTGCTGACTATGGAGTTGACTTTGAGGTTTTAGCTAACAAGAAATGCATTTTTTTAATGATACCTAGTTCTCCTAAGAAATACATGTCATAAAATACTCGATTTTCATCTTGTCCAGGTTCTATGACATTCTTTTTTTATCATTCATTTCTTCAAACAAATAAAATAAACAAATCAACTTCCCTTGTGACTAATCATTTCAGCTATTTAAAAATTGCTTTTCACTGTGTAGTTGAAATAAGCTCCCTCTTCTCTGACAGTTTATTCTAATGCTGTTTCGCACTTGACAGAGGATCTCTCACCTTAGCTGCTGATTTTTCAGCTCTGCTGCCTCAACCAAAACAAACCCTCTAAGGTAGTTCTTTAAATTACTTCAAATCTGAAAGTCTCAAGACCATGTACAACTTCCATCATCAAATGCACCGTATCTTTTATGTACTAATGGAAGCTGCATTCTATACTGTCTAGTTTCACTCCACACTAAAATGTCTCAATAAGCTGCAGTGGGACATGAACCATATCAGTCCTAAGGTGGATAAATATCAGCTAAAAGTTTATTTGCTTCACCTCTTGACTCAAACAGACCCACCATGACACTTCTCAGAAATGTGGCCACTACCTACCAGTAGTAAGTGGCACTGCGCTCAACAGCCAGGCCAGTAACCACTGAGGGTTTGTACTCCAGCTGGGACAATCTAGTTCTAGCACAGCATTAGATCTAATTTGCAAGTCAACATACTAGATGCTGTGTTTGTCTTGGATAGATGGAATCATGCACCAAATAACAGCAACCCTGTTTTGAAGGTGAAAATGTTTGGACCTGTGTCACCAGGCAAGAAAAGCAGAGGAAGCTGGACCAGAAAAAAAATCCAGCAAAAGACAAAGTCTTTTATGGGAAGTGTACTGTATGAGAAAGAAAAACAAGGAATCATTTAGCTAGTTCTGAGCATTTTCATTGCTAAGCAATATTTCAATCCATGCTAGATTCAACTTAATCTGTTTTTCATCTATTGGCTTATTTCCCATAAGTGGAAGGCAACCACTGCCCACAAACTGGATTTTCTACAACTTTCCTTTTTCATTTGACAATGTTACACTTCCTATATACTGAAAGGCATATTGCTCTGGCACCAGTTTGTGCTAGCTCCCTTCCTTGGGGACCTTATAATCCCAAAGTACAAGACACTTGGACAGTACCTTCACAAAAGCCAAATAACAAACTAAGAGTCAATTCTTCTGTTTGTTTTTCCAAACCATGCCTTTACCTCTTGGCTTTTCTACCTTCATCAGCTAACTACCGGTACTATAGCTCATTAAAACACCCTCCTTTTCAACCTGACTCCTCCTATTAGAATAACAAAGGACACACGAGTATCTGTTCACATTTTAAAAATGGAAGGCATCACAGTTCTCCAAAGTGGCACCCAAACTCCGCATAAACATTACCCTCTCTCCTTCCCCCTGAATCTGTCTTTACCTCTTAAGATGTTGCTGTTTGGAAATGCCCCTAAATGTATCACTACATAATGCCTAATGCTTCTTCCATGTGATACTTTAGTTCTCGTATGCCTCAACAGCCTTATGAAGTCAGCTCAGTTGAAGTGTTTGGCTCTTTTATTCATGTCCAGGATCTCCCAGAAAGAAATAAGTTTGAGAAATATACACCCATGCCAGACAATTCACCCAGCCCCACATATTTAGGATGTTATCAGATCTACTGCACAGACAAGGCAAAGCACACATATGGCTTACATCTCACTCACAAGCTATCCGCACATAGATCTGTTGAACACGTGCTGTGACATGGATCTGCACACATATGGCAGACACGTTCAGGACTGCCCAGCACTCTGCAGCTGCATCACAGGCAATGGAACCTGAGCAAATTTTCCTTCAGGCAAGAGTTACAAGCAGAACAGACAACAGGCTAAGAAAAAGCAAGAGCCCTTTTCTATTTGGCATGTGACAGGTGTGGCTAATGGGAAGAGAATGAAAAACAGAAGGTGTGAAAACCAAGTAAAACTTTTAAACTTCTTTGCTTTCCACGCTATCAATCAATATTTACGGATGCTTCAATACAAGCTGTGTTGAGCAATTGGAAAAGCCTAGTAAGACAGAATAAACCTTCCCTGTTAATCTTCTAGTGCTTTATCTTCAATCATAAAATACATGATGAAAAAATATATAGAACCATAAAATAATAGCTCAAAAATAAATGCTTGGGCTCACTTTACAAGACAAATTTAATTCAAGCATTCTTTTGTCTCGCATTTCAATGAGACTTCATCAAAACGAGAGTAAATTAGATTAATTTATTCATGAGATTCAGCAGTTGGTTAGTGCTGGAATAAAACTCATTGTCTTTTGATAATAAAGATGCGCTTTGAAATTAAAAATGCACATTCTTTTTGAACTACAGACAATAACCTCATTTAGAAAACATGAAACAGATCCCTGTCAGTCTTGCATTAGAAAAATTATAAAGTGCAGTGACAAAGTTGTCATTAAAAATGTCAGACAGGGATTAAGTATTAGGAAGGTAGTCAATCATTCTAAAGAGCATTATCTGACAGTGTTTACCACAATCTATTAGGTATATTCCCCCTGGGATCTATCCTCTTAATGCATGTTTATGAAGAGTCAACACAAACCTTTCATATCTCACAATAAACACTCAGCCTATGCTTTCTATACTGTCTTCCTAACTCATGGCTGAATGCATTCACCTCCCCATGCTACCTGCTGAATTAAGACTTGGACACAGAAATGTTTACTTCACAAACAACAGATGGTGTAGCTGAACAAAAATAAACTTATGGATAGAATTTCAAAAGACAAAAAAAACCCAAACCAATTTGTTATTACGCTTTGTCTACGTCTTTCTGTTACTCCCATCAGCCTCTGAACACTATTATAAAATCCTGATCAGAACTACGAACTCATCTCTCAAAATTCTTTATTTACACAGTATATGTATTAAACCAAAGTAGCAAAATAACAAAGAATTAAGGTACAAAAGACAGACTGTCATGTTACTGCAGTCTTTGGGAATACACAACTGGATTTCCTCCATCATTTTTTATTGATTACCCATCCACTAGATAATTTTATTAAGATTTATGTCATTTAGCTAGTGTCAGCAACCCAGGCTGACTGCATCTAAAGTTCAAAGAGAGTGGTTAGAAGGAAAGCATGCGGAAAAAAAAAAAGTAGAAAAAAATCAAAATCACTTGGGAGAAGATAAATATACTAAAGTATAAATGTCCTGAAAAGATGCAAATACAATTATGAACATGAATATAACACTTTACTGATATTGCAGTGCATAAAAAACTGTATCAAACCAAGGCTAAAAAACCCACGTGCTGTCCCAGTATTTGACTACTGTTACTTGAGTAGGATCTCACAGGTGCTAGGATGTAAGCAGCTCCCAGGTACAACAGAAGTCCTAAGGATGTCCATTATGTTTATCAGTCTATGCCCTCAAGGATAATACTGCTATATGGAGGGTTGGAATTAGATGATCTTAAGGTCCTTTCTAACCCTATCTGTTCTAAGATTCTATATACATCTGCTGTCTGATTTAGACCTATCCAATAATGCTCTCTAAATATCACAGAAAGACTGCAGTACTTTCATACAACACAGTGATTACGTAGCCTGTAAGAAACCACAAAAGCTGTATCTGAATATATTGTATTCATGTAATTAAGTGGTACCTACTACAGGGTATGAGTGTATATATAAATATTTACAATAGACAATTTACCTTATATTCAAAATAATGTTAAGTTATAAATTCGAACCATTGATCCAAATAAAGTTTAAAAATAGACAACAAAACCTACTTTTGACTGTAAGACCACAAATAAATCTTTTATTAATTAAATTATTAGATTGTCCATTAAATTTTTCATGTTTGCCTGGCTTACCTCCTGAGTGTGCTCTTTATAGACTTGCAGCGGACCTTTGGCTTTAGCTGTATCCCAGATTTGCAGAGATCCATCTCCACTAGAAGTGATCAACACATGTTCATTATTCTCACTCCAGGTCACATCAAACAGGCCATCATTCCAGTCAAAACTAAATTGGAACAGTAAAGACATTTTTCCGTGAGAAAGCATAACATTAAAGTCTAGACTAGTTACATGTAAAGATAGCATTTCTTTAAGTCACTCTCTTTACCACCCTAAACAGCATTTTTCTATATTAGTTTCCAGTAAATCTCTTTACAAATAACTTGTCATAATATCAGCTTATACAACTGTATGTCAGAATAGGTTGATTAAGCTAAAGCATAAATGAGCCAAGGACCTTCCACAAACAGAGAATTAAAGCTGATTTCAGTCTGAAACTTGTCAAGCAGAGACAGAGGTACTACATGTCTCAGTCTTATCTACGGTTTCTCCAGGGTGTTGCTACAGAGGTAAGAGCTCTTTGTCTGCAACAACTGTGGTAAACAAAGAAATAAAACTGTGTTGGGAGAGCTCTATCCAGTTGACAACACCATTAGGAAGCTGAGTCACAACCAAAAACCAACAGAGAGACTGTCATGAACATATTAAAGATCTATACATTCCCTTAAAAGTGCTTTCAACATGCCAGCAATTTATCATGTGTGATCTGATACCGTGTATTAGTTGCTCTGCAACAACTATCACTGACCCTGCTGTTATCTGATGGCAAATATGAATTTGTTTACCCCCTTTTCACTGAAGGTTCAGCTAAGTTCAGGTTAAACTTCATGGCACCCTGCAGTAATGATGAGGGAAAGGCATGCACACAGAATGTTCCAATAGAGAAAATGACACAGCTTATGAATCAGGAAAATAAATAACTTTCTATCACCAAATAAGTGGAGTCACTGGAAATATAGAAATGAACAGTACTAAACCAGTGCACTTAGCATAACTAACAACTTCAAGGAGTCTTGCTTTATAATTAGGAATTAAACAGCTTCTCAGAATATGATTAACTACTTGTTAAGCATTTCTATTTCAGCCCTGTTAATCTAAACAATTGCTGTTTCAAAACTTTATTTAAAAAAAACTTTAGGGTTTAATACTTGACTGCTGTTGACCTAACCTCTCTCCTCCTCCCACCCAAACCCAAATCAAACTCTTCTCAAACCCTTAAAATATTGGATCTCCTAGGAAGGACCTCCATGACTTTACAGAGCTTCCTGCTGCATTTTCAGTACGAGTCAATCTTAAGGGCATAAACTTAGATGGCAATGTGCTCTTCCTAAAAGGCTAAAACTTTTCATTTTAAGGTAGGGCAGAGAGGCTGTTTTCAGTTTACACTGGAGGTTTTCTGTAAAATGCTTTATATTATGGAAAGGGTGCAATCCGGATTACTTCCCATAACAAAATCTATGAAATGTAAACCACTCATTGGTATGTAAATACAAATAGAATCATATGTATGTAAACAGAAAGACATGCATTCAGTAGATAGTGCAGCATAGATACAACACTTCTTATTATTAACGATAACCAAAATATTTGGGTTGCATCTTGTACGCACAGGTACATAATAAGATTTTCTCTTGCAAAAACAAAACACAAGACCTATGTTACCTTCTGAGCAGAGCAATGCCAGCTTCATTTTGTTCCAGCACTGCCAGAGTCCCACAGCCTAAACCAGCAAAACATAACAAAACATCACAAACTAGTTCACTCATGCCACAGGAAACTACTGTGGTTCTGCGGCAGCTCCAAAGAGCATCCAAACTTTAAGAGGCCAAACAATTAGTTGCATAAAAATAAACATCCTCCTGTCTCATGCTCTCTAAACAGTAATTCATCTACATCAGACTGGCTTTTGTTTTGTTTACTCCGGTATACATGCAGATGAGTTTGGAAAAGAAACAACTCACTTACAAAGCACCTAAGTGCATTTCCCCTAGGACCCTCACATTACAGACATACCAGCATGGAGTTCCTTTTTATCATTTTTGGTAACAGAGCAGACATAAAACTCTTTTTTTCTGCTGAATCAAATAATACAAACATGGTTCAACAGAAATGAAACAGTTCTGAGAAAACACACACGGGTGCTGCTTTCCCATGTGACTGGGATACTGTCAGTCATTCCACATTCAGAAACTTATTTAAAATTATTGTTTTCAGCAGCAATACTCCCACTGGAAAATAATACAAAAAAAATAAAATATCACTGCTGAGAAAAGCTCTGCTTGCCTTTTCAATGGGACCACAGAGTCACAGAATGATGTGGTTTGGAAGAAACCTTCAAGATCATTTAATTCCAACCCCCCTGTCATGGGCAGGAAGCCCTCACAATAGACTATGTCGCTCAAGGCTCTGTCCAACCTGGCCTTAAACTCTGCCAGGGACCAGGCATCGCCAGGATGTGTTCGGACACTCAATGACTCGAGACTAAAGAGTTAAAATTTGAAGAATGAACTATTTTCAGGACATTTTAGTCACACTGGATACGTCTCTACCCCTATATTTATTCTCGACACTATTATATTAGTACTCCCCTGCGAGGGTTTTGTGAGACTACCATCAAACCAGCGGGTCTGCGCTTTCCTCGGCCGGAGGACCCGCCGGGCTGGGCGGCTCAGTGGGAAGCACCGGCCGGCAGCCTGCTCCAACCTTAGCCCCAGCTCAGCTGCACCAGTGCGGGACAAAAGCAACGTGAAGAGAAATTCCCCAAACGCTTTCACAGACACTGACTGTCGACCCGGACACCCAGATTTCCATCCACTAAAGAGCCTCCGCGACGAGCCCCCACGGGACACGGACTTTAACAGATACCCTCCCTCTGCCCGCCGCCGCGGAAGCCCCGCCTGCACCTGCGATGCCGTAGTACTGCGCGGCGGCGCAAGCCACGCGTCCTGGCCAGTAGGGCGAGAATTCCACCGCGTAGCCGTGCAGCCCCGGCAGCCGCAAAGCAGCTAATCCCGCCGTGCCCATGATCCCCGGCCGGGCCTCCACTGAGTCCTGCCGCGCTCGCGGCTCCGCCGGAAGCGCCCCGCCCGCCGGGCGGTGCTGAACGTGCGGTGCCGGGGCCGCCATCTTTGGCGATGGCAAGGGACGGCCCCTGGGCCCCGCTGGCGGACTCAGCTGAAGAGGGCTTCACTGCTGCCTCAGAGACCCCCTTCCGGGGTCACAGGGAAGCTGCCGCTGGTCGTCCCCTTCTGCCGTGGCTGATGGGTCCCTCTGTGACCGACCGTAGAGGTGGTGGCGGCCTTGGGCCTCGGTAGCTTATTCGTCCGTCGTGGTTTTGTCCTCTGACCGCTTCAGGGGAGAGCTGCAAAGTTAGGAGGGCTACTGAGAAATTCATCGCTTGGTACTCTTAGGTTGTCATACACAGTGATTTGCGGTTAAGGTCACGTGGCCCCGACCAGGCTTTGGGCCACTAGCCGCCAGTTTCTCATCATAAACAACTGTGCAAAATCACCTGTCTGGTGAGACAGAGGTGACTTCCAAACTTGAGACATAATCCATTCTTTTGTATTTCGACTAAGACATACATCTGTTTGTTGTGCGTACAGCAGCTTGAACATGAGATGTCTCAATTACAGTATAAGTATGTATGTTACCTGTCATTTTCCTTTCAAAAAGCTATTGTAGGTATTTCATCCTCTAGTTTCTTGGATAGATCTGCATGTTTTATCTGCATATTTATGCATATCTTGTGATACCCTTGTGCTAAATGCCCTTTTATGAACAAACTCAAGATCTCTTACACCCATGACAAATTCTGTTCAAACCAGTGAGAATTTTGGCTTTGAAAGGAAGTGGGTAGGGAGTGGTGGTCAGGCTTAGGAAATAAGTCAGCAGAGCATCAGCTGCAGCTTTTATTACATTCTATCCTGCATATGCTTTAAAGAACTTTAAAATACAACAATTATTCTAGTTGGACACAGACTACCCTAATTAGTTTTAGTGACCCACCCATAAGTGTAAAGATAAAAATGTAAAAGTATTATTTTACACATTAGGAAGATAAGCAAAGGAGCAAAGGCACATTAGATTACTTAATCAAGGTTACATCATGGAGCTTGGAGGATATTTACATACTCTTGCTACTCAGCTTTATATTTAAAACTAAACCTTGGCTACAAAATCTACTGTAAAGCCACACAAATTGCTTAAATTGGCACTCAAATGCAGATCCCTTAATTAGACAGTTCTTGATCTCATGGTAAAAATGAAAACAAATATGCTATCGAACAGTCCCCAGGATTTTAGAATCAAATCAATCCAAACCCACTGCAAGTGAAGCTCAATTTAGTGTATCATTGGGATTATCACAACAGCTCCCAAAGCCTCACAACTGGCAATTTATAGGCTTAATTTATTGACAGACACGATATGAGATTAGTTATTTTAACCCTGGGGCAATGGAATACCTTACGGAATTGGCTACTACAGGCCAAATTCCACTGATTTTAGCCTCTGTGGAATCTTTTTTGATCAATGTATATTTTCAAAATCCAAGTTTGTAGACAATTTTCAGAGAAAGTGGTTTTTTGTTGTTTTTTTTTTTTTTTTAAAGTAATTGCTCTTTGCAGCTGGAGTACCAGTAACAACATTTGAAAAGAATCATAGCCACTGTTGAGGTGCAGTAGGTTGATTTGGACATGGCTATTTGAGAGGTGGTGTTTGGGAGTCTAGTGCTTGAAGGTAGTGTAAGTCCAGTTGGTTTATGGACAATTTATCGTTGATAGATCTGAGTATTGTAAAGGTTTCAAGTGCATTTTCAAATCTAGTTGATCTTTTGTAATGAGTGAAATTCCACAAAGAGGTTACACAAACAGGAAGTTGTTCTTATCAGTGGCCTAGCTTTGTTTTAAAGACAGGTTAAAAGAACTTTTGTAGACATCAAGATCAGGAAGTGGATAAAAGGTTACAAGGAAGTCCTGAGAGAAGGACTAGTTCCCAAAACAATTTTTTTTTCAGAGGCAAACCTGTAAATTCAGGCTTTCAAGATATTTAGAAGTAGGAAGCAAAGTAGTAACAGCGAGTGGAAGTATTTGTGTAGGAAGATTTCAATGCAGAGAGAAGTAACAATTAAAGAAAGAAAAGATATCTTCAAGCAAAGAGAGAAGGGCCCGACAAAGCTGACAAACATGACAGCGTTTCCTCCTCAGCTCCTGCGCAGCTGATTAAATTCAAGAAACATGAAGGATCAGCAACCACAGGAGCGTTTTATTACATTGTTTATTATTATTTTATATGCAGCCATTGAAACCGGCCTCGCCACCGGCTGACACTGTTTATCCCCCGTGCAGCGGTAGGTGGCAGCCACGTTCCACGTACAACTGAGAGCCTTCGGTTCTGGGTCGGAATGCCGCAACTACACCGAGATTTTTTTATTCCTAAACCAGTATCACTTCAACGAATCAAAAATAAAATAAAATTGCTTAGGCTGTAACTTTTCAGTTCACATTCATACTCCGCGTTAGCATTAAATCGGTAATTGAGATGCTTACAGCAATATCCTCACACTGGGTTGACCACTCTTTTAAATCCAATAAACTCTGTTCTGTTACTAACATGTCCCTCATTTCCTCAGGTTGCCAGCTGACAACTAGGTTAGGTGAGTTGGTGACCATCACTGCTGTATACACAAATCCTTCCAAAAGCTTTGCTGGGCCACACAAACAGTAATCAGGAAGGCTTGAGTCCAAGTACTTAAACAAATGTAAAAGAGCTTTCTACCAGAGAATTCTACCAGATTGTGAGCTCAGTGTCACTCACATGCAGGGACTGGTAGCTTAAAAAACTGAAAATATTCACAGACTGCAGTAAACATTTCTCTGTCTTAGTTATAGAACCATTCATTAGGCTTCGTGCCATCAATATTGTCTTCTACAATAGTGAGCGTGTATTGACTAACAGAAACATAGAGATGTTCGTTCCCAGCTGAAATTCCCATATAGTCATTAAAGTTGTATCAGCTGAAGCTTTAAGGAAAGCATTTAGTTTCCCAAGGGTCATGATGAGATTGCAAAACTGGCAACAATGAAAATAAACATATGAAATTAACCAAGGGGGCTGCAGGAATGAATGCAAAGGGAAAATGAGGGTTGTGGAAGTTGGAAGGAAAAAGCAGTTAGCATGGAGACTTTTCTGGAAGTTTAAAGGAACAAAATAAGCAAGAGGAGGAAAGACACTAGAGCAGAGGAATATTTAGATGAGGAGATTTAGAAAGAAACATGAGAGTTGTTCGGGGGGGGGGGGGGCGGGGGAAGGGTATAAAGCAAGAATTGTGCACATTCTTCACCATGCTCATCAGACAAGGGCTCCAAGGACAGTTCTGACTGATGAAATACCCAAACCCAGTGATGTATCTGCACTGCTCCCTCAGCATTTGCTGACTGCCATTTATGTGCACCATGCCATAATTTGGTAAACAGCTTGATCGTGTTACTAGTGTTCCATGATCAGCAGTCTCCATTTAAGTGACCCTTTGTGATACTTAAAAACTTCTTTAAATGTTCAGTGTAATCATGCATTTATATTTGCAACTAAGAAAGTTGGCAAATTCTTGGATGTTAAAATTATAAGTGTGGTTAAACCTAGAGGCCAGTGATGTATAGCTGTAAAAACATAATGAAGAATGAGTTGTTATTTCAAAAAATTTCCAGCTAGCTACCCACTACAAGTTTTGTCCTTAGAAAAAAACAGAGTTGGAACAGGGCGATACCCAATTGTGATTATATGCAAATCATCTGGTGCTAAAGATGTTAATCTTACAGCCCTTTAGAAACAAGTGAACAAGGTAAGAGTATTTCTCATAAAACATGAGGTGGTGTTTTTTTGGTTTTTTTATTTTTTTTTTCAATCCTTGGAATTATCATCTAATCAGACGTTAAAACGCAAGAGCTCCTAAATGTCTAATCGCTTACTTCAGGGAGTTTACACATTAAAAGATGTGTTTCCACTTTACAAAAATACGGGCAATTTGTGTTTGATATTCAAAAGCATTTTGAATGTTTTTTCCCCCTGTTTAGGGTAAAGCCTCACTCCCATCCAAATCAACAGAAAAACTAACTTGAATTTGGAATAGACATGGTGCTGATGGTGAAGCAAGCCTCACGAGCCAGTAATGCTAAGTGGAATAGCATGCTGCTTCCGTCTCCTTTCAGTCTATGACTTCCTTCTGTAGTTGACAAACACAGGCTGTTCTTGAGAGCAACAGGGACATATTGTTCTTGCTTCCTGTAAGGTGATGTAACTGCAATGCTGAATGGATTAACACTGAATCTGTGTTTTGTGGAAAACGACATAATTTAGAAAAACACCGATTGCCATTCAGACTGTAGCAAGAAACAATAACCTACTGTATCTGGCGCTTAGCAAATATTAACTTTCCCTGTAAGAAATGAGTCTTTGGTTTCCTCGCCATCTTCCCACCCCTTCTACCCGTTTCTTATCAGCAGAAGCAAATACCAGGCATATCTCATCAAAAAAGGGGACTGCTCAACACAAAAGCAAACAGAGCGACTGAAGGTACTGCAGTGACTAATTTTCTAATTATTCCAGAACTGATCCTCTGTCTACAGAGATCATGGAAAACAATGATACAAGAGCAGGCTTCCTGCTTAGTCTTATCAACATCAGTTTTAACAGGACAGAGCTACTGATATGACATACAAATGTAACTATAGAGTACTATTTTTCCTTCTTTTTCTCCTGTAATATTTAATAGAACCCCCTAAGAATTTAAAAATTTTAGTAACCCAATTTCACAGCATTTCTATTTAAAAACACACTTCAAATGCCTCAATGTCATTTCCTTCTCCAACCCCGTCTGAATTCCTTAGACATTCACTCTTGGCCTGCAAATCATCTGAAAGATTGGAATGTTCTCCCTTCATACCACATAGTATTTCAAGTATCAAAGGATTTTTCCCTCTCCCTGGACTTAGGAGGCCTACCCTGCAAAGTTAGCTCAGCCTTTGGCTACGTACTAGTTATCCCAACTTCTTCGTTTCTTTCTGTAGAAGGGATATTTTCACTAATTATCAGACATTTCGAGTTGTTCTTGACAGATTGCTTCCAGGCACCCTCGGCCCTCTCCAATGGCTGTCACCTCACAGGGGCGCCCAGGGAGCCGAAAAGTCCCGTGGGGACGCGGCGCCGCTCCCCCCCCTCCTCCCGGAGAGCTCCCACTCGATATGCGGCGTACGTTATGCGGGAAGGAGGGGGGAGAGGTATTTCTGCCCGGAGGCGGGGCCGGAGGGAGGCGTCCGGCCCTGGGGCCGCCTCAGCCCGCGCAGCCAGTGGTTTCGCTGCTGCCGCTTGGCAAAAGCTGGGGCGCCCAAGAGCGGTCGCACAAGTGGTTCTTCCCTGCGGTCGAGTAATCTCGCCCCGGAGAGCGGAGCGGCCGGAGGAAGAACGAGGTCCTGGGGGAGGCGGGGGAAGGAGGCTGGGCTGCCGGCGGTCGGCTCGCCGGGCAGCCCCTGTAGGTTGCGGGGGGTCGGGAGCGGCGCGGCATGGTGCCGGCGGCACACACCGAGGGAGGCTGAGCTCGTCTCCCCGCCTCCGGCAGCCCTCGTTACCGCCCAAGGGGGCCTCTCGCTTCAGTCCGGCCGCCTCTCGCTGTCTTTAACAGCTCGGCGGGACCGTTCCGGGGCGGGCGGCACAGTATGGCATCCGCCTAACCCTGGCCACCGCCACAGACCTTGGGACGCGCCGCGGCGGCGGCGTCTCCTGCGCCGGGATGAGTGACAGCAGCGAGGGGGTCATCAGCTTGCCGGTGCCCAGCCCCACCAGCGAGGAACCGCTGGGCCGGCGGGCGCAGGGAGCCGACGCTGGCGCCCGCAGCCTCTTGCCCGACTGGACTGAGGATGGCACCGCCGGGTCGGGCATCTCGACGCGGGCCAAGGGTGTCGGTCGGCGGACTGCCGTCACCTACGTGATCAACGAGGCGAGCCAGGGGCCGCTGCTGGCGGCAGAGAGCGGCGCCTTACAGAGCCTGCGAGAGGCATGCGAGGCTGTGGGCGCCACGCTGGAGACCCTGCACTTCGGCAAGCTCGACTTCGGCGAGACGGCCGTGCTGGACCGCTTCTACAACGCAGGTGAGAGCGACCTGCCGGGGTTGATCGCTGCCGTGAGAGTTGGGGCCCCAGCCACCCGGAGTTCACCGCGGGGCGGCGGGAGCAGGCGCGGTGCTTTCCCCGCTGAGGGGTCAGCGGCGGCCGCCCAGTCCTCCGGGGGCCGAGACCCGAGGTGCCCCTGCCACCGTCCCGCCTCGGTGACACCCTCCGGCGGCCACGGCGGTTCCGTGAACAGGTAAAAGTGAGTCAGAGCCTGGTTTTGTCCCCTCCGCTGATATGTTTTGGAGGAGAAGCGCTCCGTCAGCAAGCGCGCTGTGAATCAGCACTTGTCAGCGCTTGATTTTTACCCGTGGGTTAAACATGACCTAGCTTTCTTTCTCCCAGTCTCCCAGCAGAGCGCAGGGTTGCGAGTTTTTACCACAACACGCTGAGCTTTGCCTGAAACAGGCAGGAGCTGCGAGGCCCCGGGAGCTTTGAAATGCAGATCTGGCACCAGCTGTAGCTCGACAGTTTCTTGGTTCTGACAGTGTCTGGGGCGCTCCGTGTGTTTGTACTTGGAAGTTTATGCCTCTGGTACTGGTTGCATAAAACGTTTATGATGGATTGGCTTGAACGAAGAGCTACACTCACCAATCCGGTTAGTTCACAGAAATCGCCCCCCTACTGCATCCTCTCACCCCGGTTTGCAAGCTTCTCTGCTGTAGAACTGTCATAGCTCCATCTGAAGGTGTGGTGTGACCCAAGGTTCTGTGTTATGTTTTGCTTGACCCCATTTTTAAAAATTGTAACAAAAAACTTCCCTGTCTTTTTTTATGTTATCGGCAGATACATGGTATGAACATGGAACATAAAAAAAAAAGCCTTCTTACTAGATTTGGAAAGACTTCTTACAGCTAAAGTCATAGTACTGAATTAGTGTCTTTTTGCCTTAAATCAAAAGCAGGAAGTTGACCTGACCTATAATTCTAAGGTTATTGTGTGGTGTGGGTTTTGTGTATGTGAAACAGATGCAAGAAAAAGCATCTAAAAAGTTTTGACTGATCTTGTAGTTTCCTCCTCTCCTGGGGAGAAGGGAAGAGAAAGAAAACAAACAAATAAAAAAACCTCAACGCTGGTGATATTGTAGCCAGTTTCCACAGAAGACTGTTGGGCAGGGACATGCATATGGGTGTCATCTCCCTGAAACTCTTCAAGGTTTGCTTTGTGGAATGCAGCTTTCAGTTCAGTGAGGCGGGTGATTCTGAAGCATGCAGTCACAACCTATTTCTTGTGCCTGTAGCAGAGCTGTGTCATTTGAGGTAGTATTCTTGGAAGTCAGAGGAGCCGTCTTCACAGGTGGAAGGCCACAGAGCTTCTGTATGGATCCTATACTCTCCACAAGTGGAGAACTACTTCAGATTTCAGGCACCCTGACACCTTTTCATTCCAGGGCGGGTGAAACCTGAGAGTCTGTTGGTTCTGTTGTGGAAGCTGTTGCGTAGTGAGGCCACAGAGTTGAATTATCCGTGATGTTTTTGTGCCTCTTAGGTCGGTTAATTTTTAGACTCTGAGCTGTGCTATAGGCGGAGTCTCGGCAGTTCATGGAGGCTTTTCTTGTAATGGGAGATTTGACTTGAAGTGGGCCCCTTTTCATTCTGGCAGTAGGTGTCTGGCATATAGTGCTACATAACTGCACACTTATGTAATATCATTTGCTTATTTCAATGGCTTTTGAGCAAACTGTGTAAACGTGAAAACATTACTTTTTCTTTCAGTAGTGTTTAGCTGTGGGAATGTAATCCAAATGTTGCAAAACAGGAAAAATACTTTGCTATTCTGCTTTAGTAGCAAAGCCCATAAACATGTCAAGAACTAAGAGGGTTCATCATATTCAGCCTCTGGACTTAAACGGAGCAGGACGTAGAAGTTTGTGTCTGCTCCACTTTGTACTGTTTGATCTGAGGAGTCATAAACCAGCTGCAGTCCTGAAACTGCATTGTGCTGCTGGCTCTAATGCTGAATGTAGGTCTAGAAACTGTGAGGTTTTCATACTTGTTTCTTTATTCCTGTTGCATTTTATTTAATCCTGTTGCATTTAAAGAGTAGAAGCTGTGTAAGCTGAAGAATGAAGATGGAAGAAAACCAGAAAGGTCATGGAGGGTGAAACTGATTCATTATTTTCTGGGTTTTTTGCACAGATTCATTATTTTTACTTTTTAACTGCTTTAACAAGGGGTAGGGCAGTACATTTGTAGGTGACCTGGACTCCTTTCCTATTACCTTTCTTGCTCTCTCTCTTGCTGTTTTGCTTTCAGTGATCAAAGAGGATATTAGTAATATTTTTTAAAAAATGTCTGCACACTACATTATTTATTAAAAAGTAGTGTGGAAAAATAGTACAAGCATGACTGAATGTCAAAAAAGAAGTCAGTAAAAGTAATTTCAAATTAGGTGATAGTTAATTTGTCATATTCAAGATACTAAGTCTTACTAGACTTATTGTAAAGACCAACTAAGTTACAAGAGTCAGGAATGATGTGATTTCATGAAGGTTCAGAAAATAAAGTTTATAACTGAATGAATTAAACCTCAACTCTCATAATGCATATAAATCAACTATGATTTGGTGTGGGGGGGAAGAGTTACAGTATAACATGTCAGTCATCAAGCCTTCCCATTTTAATACCTTGTTTCTGCTTTGTGTAAGTACTGTGAACTCTTGCTGACCTCTGATGTAGGTTCACTTCATGCCTTTCACCGCTTCAAAGAGAGCTTCAAGGAGCATTAAATAAAATCTAATCTCAGGTGTAAATACTCATCACCTGCTCTAAATGTAGATTAGCCTACTAATAATCTGCCAGCTTCAGTCAACCGATGGTCCTTAAATGTGGAGACATAATTAGCAGTGCATATGACTAGTGGGTAGGTCTTGGCTATGTATAACTGGACTATTTAAGCATCAAATATTATGAATGAGCCTATTCTAGTATTTTTGCTTGCATGGTTTGAATTCTGCTTGATTTCAGAGAAAAAAAAATTGCTTCTTGAGAAGCAAGTGTCAAATCAACCCTAGAAACCATTGAAAAAGTGTTTAAACATCTATTTTTGTCAGACATTTATCACCTTTTCCTCCACTTAAAAAGGTAATAAAGTGAAGAGGGGAAAATCTAGCCCAACTCATTGCAAAACTCAATGTATGTGGGTTTGATCCACTGTCTCAAGGGCTTTTTTTTGCTTCACAAAGAGGATACTTAGAGTTATGGTGGTGTTGTTAGCTTGTTTTTGCCCCAGTTGTATTAAGTTGCTGTAGGTCTCTCTTAAATTAGGCTTAATTTCTCAACAATTCAGGGATATTTAAAGAGTCAGGCAATTAAAGACATGCCAACAACTAGCAGGGAAGCCTTTCTACAGTGTAGTAGATAGTCATGGTTACTAACCATTCATATTGTAATTAAATGATATTTTCTCTACATTATAATGAACAGATCTGCCTGTCTTGTTGATTTGACTTTTTTCCTTTTTTTTTTTTTTTTAAATTGCTCATTTCCTTTTGAAAACTGAGCCATAAATGAGTGCTGAGTACTTAGAGTTTCTTTTGCTTGGGTAAGCATTTTTAATTTTCTTTCCCATCTTTTTTAGGCAGTTCGAATTAGGATGTGCAGATCTTTTACACATTTTGTATTACACAAATGCATCAAGGACTAGCTGAACAGAGTGTATTTAATAAATAAAAAAGGAAAAATTACCATAAAAAGAAAGAAAAGCAGGAATCAATAATTGGCGTCAACTCTTCATGGGAGGGAGGTGCTCTATGTCAAGGTAATTTCTTCACACAAGCTTTTTAGGATTAATCAGTTTTTTGTCAATTTAATAAATGCCTTATTTATCTTGTAATCTGGCATTTTACTTTTAAATTGTATTGATTTTAAAGGGCAGGGTAAATTAGGGGTGAGTGTTCAGTTGACTAGCAAGACAGGTGGTGTGCAAGTGTTAAAACCAGGCTAACTAATAAAGAGGGTATTGGAATGATCTGCAGAGTACAGTACTGTAAAGGTGAAAGCTGTGCTTTTTTCTTCTTGAAGAAGTTGCTGATCTCATGCTTGGGGGAGATACACCTTAAGTAGTAAGAGAGAAACTTCATTGGAAATTTGCCTTATTCTGAAGTAACTTAAATCCTTTCTTGGAGAAACTTGCGTTGTCTCATAGTTCATGGATAGAAGACTCCTTAGTTTATTCTCTTCAGGTGTGTGTTCCTCCTGCTTGTCTGCCTTACAGGATTAAGCTGCAGAATATTTTCATCTTGCAAAGATGTAAAATTAAATTTTTGGAAGAATGGCAATTTTGTCAGAAGCACAAAGTCAAGCCTTCTGACTTTTGTGAACGATCTCAGAAGGACTGACTGATGGAAGATGAGAGAGGTTACACAGTGACTGAGGAGGATCTGGGTTTTCTCATCTGCACAGTCACTTGTGTTAGGATGGTTTTCAAGCTAAGCATATTAAGTCATACAAATATCTCCTTGTAACTTTAATGTTGTCTTATATTGGGGAATTTAATTGTCTTCAGCTTCTTATGCTCAAGTTTCATAAATTAGCGACCCATAGAGTATTTTATACTAACGCTGTTGTGTGGGGCCAGTGAGATAATTCCCCAGAACAGCAATGATTGACTAAAATGGAGTTCATCAAATGAGAGATAGTAAAATAGGTTTAGTTTGTTTGTTTCTGGAATTCAGCATCATTGCTTTTAGAATTCATGCAGGCATGGGCTGGAAATTGGCAGTGTCAGCTTACTGGGCTTAGAAACATACTGTAGAATGTGCTTGAGGAGAGTCTTGGCATATAAAGGGACAAAATCTTTGGAAAAAACAGTACAGTCACTTGTGTGAAAGTGAACTTAGCTTGGAAGTGAACTTAGCTCCACACCTAAATTGTTTTTGCAGACTTAAAAGAACGTTTGTGAATGGTGCATTTATATACATTTACAGGCATACAGAAATGCAGTAAAGCAGTACCAGGGCTCAAATGCATTCTTGCAGTTTCTTCCTTTTGTGTTAAATTTATACGCTAAATTCTATGATGCTAAATTGTTTTTTGAAGTGATATATGCCTTTATGTAAGTTACCTGGAAGTTCTGTGACTCTGACATGCTAATGCAGGTTCTCCTCTTAAACCCAAAAGAGGTGATGTTCTTTCAAAACTAATGTTCTTGATTCTAGCAATTATGGTAAAAAAAAAAGGGGGGGGGGAAGGAAAAAAAAAAAGAAAAGCAGCATGCTTCCTACCGTATTAACTGTTTTTAGGAGTAAAATGTCACTTCCAGAGACAGAGAGTAACTGCAAGCTTTATTCTACTCCATGTTGTATCTCAGAATGATTAGGTGTGCTTCACCTCTTTTTCTCTGTACTTCCAGATTATAATTTTTTTCATTTCACTCACAGTTTTGTCAGACACTTGAAATGCTGCATATGCTTTCTGTGATTATGCAGTGCTTGCATCCATCAGTTATTTTACGTTTTTGGTGCTCCCAACCCCCACTTCTCCAGGTGCTGCTGAATCACCACTACTGTTTTTATAGCATTGTGACTAGAGAATCCCTGTTCCAAATGATAATTCTCCCTAAGACAGCAGAAATTATCCTGATGCGTTATTCTTGTCCAATTTCAGAGTCAAAGGCATCTACTAAAAAAAATATTTATATCAGTTATATCGGTATAACTCGAGTTGCATTTCAGCAGCACTTGTTGCAAATGATGAGTCGGAGCAAGACCATGTAGTTTAGTAATACAGATGGTGTGCAGAATAGAGTTGATGATGAGAGCCATACTCTCAAGATATCATACATGTCAGGGAAGTGAAGTACGTAAGTACCAAGTCTTTGTGTCTGAACGTGTTACATATTGTAACATTTAAATGGGGTGGGCTATAAACCTCCTTTTGACTCTGGATATTCATCGGGGACTCTAATAAAAGGCATCATTAGAAACCTAAAACACATACTTGGCACATCTTCAACATAAAATAATATTTCATTCTGAAACACCTGAGTGTTTCTTCTTCAGGTCTCTCCCTGAGATGAAAGGCTCGCACAGCATCTAGCTGTGCCCTCAGCACAGATGCATGATACTAGTGTGAATTTCCAGCCATTTCTGTAATGTAAATAATAAATGATCTTGCAGTACTAGTTTACTAAATATCCCAGTGATATTGGTGAGACACCTGGATAGACAGTCCACATCCAGGCTTTCATTGGATTGTTGGAAATTGCAGGCTTTTGAAATACTACCTCCTCTGCTAAGAGCATCAGGGTGTGTCTTCGTTTAAGCCCAGCTAGTAACTCAGGACCATGCAGCAGCTGGCTCACTTCCCCCCACCCACTTTCCCCCCATCCAGAGGGATGGGGAGGAGCATTGAAAGAGTGTAACTAACTCTCACCCGTTGAGATAAGAACAGACCAGTAACTAAGGTATAACAAACCCACTACTGTTACCAGCAATAATAATAATGGTAAGGGAAATTACAAGAGAAGAGAATACAGTTGCTCACCATTTGCCGACCGATACCCAGCTCAACTTGAGCAGTGATCTGGGCCTTTTGGGTAACTCCCCCCAGTTTATATATTGGGCATGACGTGCTGTGGTATGGAATACCTCTTTGGTTAGTTTGGGCCAGGTGTCCTGTCTCTGCTTCCTCCTGACTTCCCCTCCTCCTTGGCAGACTATAAGACTCACAAAGTCCTTGGTCAGAGTAAACATTACTTAGCGACAACTAAAACCATCCGTTACCAGCATTGTTCCCAGGCTGAAAGTCAAAACCACAGCACTGCACCGGCTACTAAGAAGGAGAAAAATGGCTGCTACTGCTGAACCCAGGACAGGGTGTTAGAACTAGTTTTCAAATACTGTGGGAGAAAGGCAGGTTATGAAATTATTAGGGTATCTTAAAATACCGTAAAGATGTAAAACTCATCATGAGGCTACTGTTTGAGTAGACATCATGAAAGTATATTCCTCAGTGGAGTAAAGGCTGAATGGAGCTAGATAAGTGCCTTTTGAGAGTGATGCAGAAGAAAGCCTGTGACTGATGTTTTTTTTTTTTTTCTGCAGTTTGTATTTCTGTAGCTCCGAACAGGATGTGTCATACAGAAATGACTCCTGAATTTGCCGCAACTATGATAAGAATTTGACTTCTCTTTTCAGTTGCTTTCTAAAGCAAAGAAACAAAATACAAAAGGTTGTAAATGTGGTATGTGACAACAAAATGAAACAAACTGTGTTAAAGCCTAGAGGATCAAGGGAAAAATAGAAAAAGCATAGTGGTGCATAATTGAGCACCATTATCCACAGTAAATTTTCATGTCTGTTATGATTTTATGTAAAATCAAGTTAAGCTACTGAAATCTTCAGTTTTATGGCAGTTCATTTTCTTTTGTCTCTCAGTAGAGAAAGCCTGAGTTTTAAGGGTATTCTGTAGTGCTGATCATTTAAAGCTTGTTCCTTTTTTCCCCCAGCCCTTTGGAACAGTCACAATTTAGAATTGCTGTATTTGCATGCATAGTTAACCTGCAAATTGTATTTGTATGTTATACCCAGAGAAAATAATTAAGAATAAGTTCAGTGGTGCAAAAATTTTAGGGATTTTGCACATTTGTGGATAATAAAATGGAAGTTATTGCTGGGATTCCCATCTCTCATTGCAGGTTCCCTGCTCTAGATTGTGCCGGAACATCCACTGTCCATACTGGTCTCCTATCACTTATTTTGTATGGCTTCTCAGGGAGTTCATATTCAGTGATACGGATACACGCAGAGAAGTACAGCATTTGTTAGAATGAGAAAGACATATGAAGCAGTCAGGGAAGTCATCTTGTACAGCATGGTGTTTTTGTGATAGATGACAGCAGAATCTGTTTTGACAATTGGGGAATATTCTGATAATCACTGATGGGTGGATTTCTGTAAGAAGCTTGTAATTGTTTGTATTCCAAGAGAAAATGAACCTCAGGCTGAGCTTGACATGCAGGCACAGGCTGCTTCTTTTTAGTGTATGTTACTTTTTTTCTTTTTCCCTCCGAGACCAAATTTATGCCTTGACTGGAGCAGATATAATCCTTCAGTTATGAAGAACTGCTGATCGGCTAATAACAACGGCATGCCAGGATTACATTCTCTTCAAAATTGTGTCCACCTTTACTCACAACCTTTTGGATGCATTCAGATGCAACATGGAGCTTAAAGATTTCCTACAGACTGACTCAATTGAAGTCAGTGGGAATCAGCACTCTTTCAAATTCCGCAAGAAATGTATATTTTGATTTAGGAACCTTGTAAAAATCTGGCCCTGTATTTCTCCCGTACTGTAATAAAGTGTGTTGCTGTGGGACTTGCTGATGGCATCAGTGGGTGTCTCTTGCAGAGAGTGTGCTCTGGGTGAGTAAGCAACTGGTGCTTTCATTGATGAGGACAGCTTTTCAGTGATGTCTTCATAGAATAGTTATCCGCAGCTCTTGCAGGGAGTTTTGTCTGATCTTCCCTTTGCACAATACCTGCCCGATACAGGTGTAATGCTGCTTTCAGTGCAATCTTCCTGGTTTCTAGGGACTATAGACTGAAACCTGCAGTCCCATGAAGTGTGGAGATGCAGATTAAATAATTACAAGAGTTGAAAGTTCTCCAACACCTTCCCATTTACTTAAATGCTGCAAACAGAATTGTGTTCTGTGACATGCAAGAGTGCCAATTGTCAGTTGTTTCACCAAAGCACAGAAGGTCCTGGGTGCGAACAAGGAAGAGACACTAAGGTAGCAAGAGGAAAGGAACAGTTGTACCGCTGCAGGATTTCATTTGTGATTCTGAAGTGGGGCTGCTCGTGCTTGGGATAAAGTTATCCAGTTATGCTGACATGATAGCAAAGTGCTTCGTATAACTCCATCATAGAGGCACGCCCATAAGATTAAAGCTCCTACTTCCACTGCTCCACCTTCAATATGGTTTTTACAGGTACACACACTTTTAAAAGTGTGATAGGAGTGCTTTTTCTCTCTAGAAAAATATCTCTGAGGGGAAGCATGAGAGATGTGTGCCATAATTTTGAGTTTCGTTGGTTTATTACAGCCTTTCAATGCAGTATCTAAGATAAGGTTTCTCAGCTTTCCTCCAGGAATATTTGTGGGTGATCAATATGAAAATGGGTGGACTTTAATCTGAAAGCATGTGTGCTGACAACTGGTTCTGCTTCCATGTGGTGGCAATAACGTGGTGTGATGGTGAAAGCTGGGTTTTTGGCTGTGTGCTGCATCCTGTCACTTGCTCCTTGCAGCTCATGCCATCAGTGGAAGTGACATGTGGCATCTGTGGGGAAGAAACTGTTTGCCTCCTGAACGTAACCTCATCTTCCAAATCACAGTTGGAAATGAGAAATTTTTGCCAGGTGGTTGGTGTGAAGAACTGGGAATTCTTCCAGATCTCCTTGAGAGTGCAATTTGGTCAGTTCCGAACACTGCCATCATTCCTGGGTCCAGTGCTATCGCAAAAGGCTCAGTGACACTGTCCCAGTCACTTTCACTAGAAAAAAACAGTTGTTACCTGTGTAAATAATCTGAAGGCCTGTTTATTTATGTTCTGTTTTTTCTCTGAAGTTGCTTTCAACTTTTGTTTTCTGCAGAGCTGAACTCCTCTGGTACTTCATATAGTCATACCTCATTATGTCCGCCTTGCGATACTTGGAGTCCTTTAACATGTATTCTCCTCCAAGGGTTTTCAGTGACCTTGCAAATCATGCAAACTTCTGTGTAGAAACTATTTGCTTTGCTTATGATGATGAAGCTTATTTCAGAAGGTAAACATCCCTGATAAATACCTTCAATATTTGTATGTTATTCACATTTCAAGACTGTGAAGCCTATGTGACTCTACTTTCCACAACTGTTTTTTATGAGTGTATGTTAATTTGGAGAGGAACAGAACTTCTGAAAGATTTGTTTGTTTTGAGACTGTGACTCAAAACCTTGGTGGCTCTAGTTTCATTTTATTTCTGCTGGAGTTTTTTATTTCTTTTATGTCTTTTGCCATTGTCATTGAATTTGGGGATTTTAATGATTTATTAACCAGGAGTAACAACTCCAGTTTTAGTGAATGTCGCACGTATGAAGCATAGGAGAAACTGCAGAGCAAACCAGGAAGAAAGTGGCACTTCCAAAATACTCTGTACAGTTATAACATTGTTATACAAATTACTCTTTTTTTAAAGGATGACTGTGTAGGGGAGGAAGGAGCATATTCCCCAGTGCTGCAGCTCTCAAGGGAGGAGGGGAAAAAAGTCATTACTCTTGCTGGAGCAGGCTGATGCAGCCAGTGCTGTTGTCTTTGAGGAAATGCTGGGATCTTGCAGCGCTGCCTGCTTCTGGGCTGTTCTTGAAGGTCTGTGACTAATGGAGTCCCTCAGGGGTCAGTGCTGGGACCAGTGCTGTTTAATATTTTCATCAACGACCTGGATGAGGGCACTGAGTGTACCCTCAGCAAGTTTGCTGATGATACTAAACTGGGAGGAGTGGCTGACACACCAGAGGGCTGTGTTGCCATTCAGCGAGACCTGGACAGGCTGGAGAGTTGGGCGGAGAGGAACTTGATGAAATTCAACAAGGGCAAGTGTAGAGTCTTGCATCTGGGGAAGAACAAGCCCATGTACCAGTACAGGTTGGGGGCTGAGCTGCTGGACAGTAGTGAAGGGGAAAGGGACCTGGGGGTCCTGGTGGATAGGAGGATGACCATGAGCCAGCAATGTGCCCTTGTGGCCAAGAAGGCCAATGGCATCCTAGGGTGCATTAGAAAGAGTGTGGTTAGTAGGTCAAGAGAGGTTCTCCTCCCCCTCTACTCAGCCTCGGTGAGGCTGCATCTGGATTATTGTGTCCAGTTCTGGGCCCCCCAGTTCAAGAAGGACAGGGAATTGCTTGAAAGAGTCCAGCGCAGAGCCACAAAGATGATTAAGGGAGTGGAACATCTCCCTTATGAGGAGAGGCTGAGGGAGCTGGGTCTCTTTAGCTTGGAGAAGAGGAGACTGAGGGGTGACCTCATCAATGTTTACAAATATGTAAAGGGTGAGTGTCAGGATGATGGAGCTAGTTTTTTTTCAGTGATGTCCAGTGATAGGACAAGGGGCAATGGGTGTGAACTGGAGCATAGGAGGTTCCATGTGAACATCAGGAAAAATTTCTTTACTATGAGAGTGACAGAGCACTGGAACAGGTTGCCCAGGGGGGTTGTGGAGTCTCCTACATTGGAGATATTCAAGGCCCGCCTGGACAAGTTCCTGTGTGATGTACTCTAGGTTACCCTGCTCTTGCAGGGCGGGTTGCACTAGATGATGTTTTGAGGTCCCTTCCAACCCTTGGGATTCTGTGATTACATTCTTTGCTACCCCTAGATTAGAGTGAGGAGAGGACTGTGGGTGGGTTGGTTGGTTGTTTTCCTCTTCTACTTGCTCTGCAGACCAAGGGTAGCACATGGGTGCTGCCCTGACTTTCTACAGCCATAGAAGGCTATCTCTGGTGGTGAAGTCTGAGCTTGACATGGCATTGCAGAGTCCAGATCTAGAGCTGTAGGGAAAGTACTTCCTCAGCCTCTCAGCATGAGGGAGCAAGCCCTCTGGCCTGGGCTAGAGCTGGCGATGGGTAATGCACACTGTGTTCTGCACAAGCCTTTTCCTAGGCTGGACTCTATATGTGAAGCATTGTCCAAAGTTGAAACTGCATGATGGAGCCCAACCCAGCTGTGCTAGCAGCTTTTTGTTGGAGCAGCCTCAGGTATGTGGCAGAACTCTCTGGTTGCAGATGAGTTTTCAAGTGTCTCTGCCACTGAAAGCGCTTGTATTGAAGCTTTACTTGAATGCACTTATTTCTTTGAGGCTTAATAGGAGCAAAAGTTTGTGGAGGTCAGTTAAGTGCGAAGTGGTTTTAAGTTGGTTTAAATACCTCAAGACACAGGCATATTTAACAGTTTTGAGGAAAATGGAGAAAGTGCTAAAAGTATGTATTCTAAAAGTGTTCCACAAAAGAAGCAAGAAAATAAGGATTCTTCCCAGTAATTCTCTTACCAGAACCCATGATTTCCCTTTTCCAGCTGATGCAAGAATGCCATTAAAAATGCTAGGAAAATGGACTAATCTAAAGTGAGAACTTCAGGCAGACCCAGCCAGATGGGTGTTTAACTGGAAAACTTCCAGTCCCTTTTGTGGCTTAACAGCTTGCATTTTGGTTTGTTTGCTGTGTCCCAAAAGTGTCTCTGCTTTGAATGGTTGTGTTGACAACCTGATATTTTGTCTCTCTCTTCTCTGTTCAAGTACTTTAATAGTAGCTCCAGTGGAAAAATTTCCTGGTAGGCAGACTTGCCAAGCCTTAGTGGATTTCAGTGTATGCTGTGGCTGGCTGCAAACTGGCAGGTGCCCGTCTTCAGTAGAAGAAACATGACAAATTATTTATTCCTTGTACATTATGATTTGGTACTATTGATTTAGAGCTACTGCTGTAGTAATTTCTAGCTATACTTTTGCAGTAGAACTGTCTTAGACTTCCAATGCTAAAAGGCCTAGTTCACATGGCATATTTTGAAATGATCTTTAATGCTGATAAATAAATACAAGTAAGGTGACGGTTACTGCAATGTGTATATCAATATCAGAAAAGAGAATTATCCTCCTGCTGAGAGTATACTGCTGCCTCTCTCTAGCTGCAGTGCTAAACAGGGTGAGAACTAAATTCCATTTTTATATGCACTTGCTCTCTCAGTAAGTAGGACTGCTAGAAGAGTTGAGTATATTGCATCCTTTTGAGGTGCAGTCCCATGGTGGCTTAAGTGGGTGAAAAACTGGACTAAAACACTTCTCCCTGGTGCTGCTTTCAGTGTTGAGAGCTAAGTGATGAGGTAGGTCAGGTAGCTGATCTGATGGCTCACTCACCCCTGTATAGCTTTCTACTGAGTAAGTTCTCTGAGCTGAGTGTTGCATTCCAGAGGACAGACCAAAAGGACTGCAGCAGCCTGAGTTGAGATTGCCTAAAGGTGTGGTTTCACGTTATTCTTGATCCTGCCTCAGTGTGTGTTGCATCATATCCTTTCATCTTCCGGTAAGGTTGGCTAAGGAGCGTGTTTCACGTTTGCTGTGCCAGCTGTTTGTGCTCTCAGCCTGATGTTTTTCAGAAACTTTCAGTTTATGAGAAGGTTTGAAAACACTGCATATGTTTTGCCCTGTATTGGAACAAAAAACTTCAGGGCACCTGATCAGCTGAAAGTTCAAAGATTCTGCCACTTGAACTGATATTTGTGACCATGTCTGCTAGCAAATAAGAGCAGTCATCTTAGTTGCCTGTGCTGTTAAATTGTTAACACTTCTGGCATGCTTTTGGCCTGGGCCAACTAGTACAGGGTCAGTAGCATTCCCACTGGCCAGTCTGAACACAGCAACTTCAAGATGGGACGTAAGCCATTCCAGGCCACTTAGCCCTCATGCAGAAGTGGGGTCAGGAGCACATTTAAAGAATCAGGATTGCTTTACTGGTTTCCTAGTTTAGATGTAACAAGTGTGCTGCTTTGAAGAGACTTGAAGCTTGTGTTGCCAGCTGAGGGTGTGCAGAGTTGCAGTGCCGTATCTATTCAGGAAAATGGGTTAAAGATAATGCACACTTCCAGCAGCTGTCTTAGCTTCCAAATTCAGTCTTTCTTGGAGCCCTTAAAATGAATGAGGGGTAGTATATAGCTATTGCAAGTCTTAGGCTTCAATAGTCATCAAATAAATAATCTGCTAATATGTGCTGTCTGTTGGAATCTTTCAAAAAAACCACCTTATAGAATTATGTTGAAAGTACAGCATTTGTGTGTCTTTTCCTGCATGGATCATCATTTTCTTTTGTATCTGCGTGTAACATGCTAAAAGTTGTGACGACACATGATGTCAAAGTTTGATTTTTCCCATTTCAGTCCAAGTAAGGCATAACTGAGAGAGTACCTCTCAGTTCCTGTTTTGATAAAAGATACAATAATTTTCAGTGATTAATTTCAGTATAATATAACTGCTCTGCATTACTGCAATTATACTAAAAAGCCGACAGTGTGGAAAATTAAGAAGATTGACTGGGAAGGAAACAAATGAAGGTTCAAAAGTTTAATTTGTACTTATGCTATTGCAAATTATTTGTGCAGTGCTGTCAGAATTGGTTCGTAAGTTTCATGATTTAATGTGCTGGCCTTTGTATCGAGGTATTTTTGGACAAGTCTTAGTATTCCCCAGAGTGAAAGAGTGGTTACTTTTCTCAAAATGAATGTGTGAGTAGGTGGTAGCTATTGTCACTTTTTTTTTTCAGTGTCTCAAATGCTTCTTAATCCTAAATAATTCTTTCTTCTTTGTAGAAGTTGAAGAGGCTGAAGCATGAGAATCCAAGTGTTAATACTGTACAAATGTAAACTGAGATGCATTTCTTACCAGCTGTGATGGCTATTTAGTTTGTGTAAGGCTGAATATCTATTTCGCTGGCAATTATTCAAAGATTTGCATCTGTGTAGCTTTCCTATTCACATCAGTAGGAAAAAAGAATTCTATTCTTGGCATAAATGACTGTTATCCTTTCATCACTTCAGTTTGATTGGAGCTTGAAGCCTGTGTTGAATCTTACAGTTAGATCTTGCATACTAACTTAGTCAGTTGGTACCAGGCCACTGGACTATTAATTGAGTTCCAGAAATTATTTGGAATGAAAACATTTTTACCTGTACATAGGATACAGAAGGAATGGAAATGTAAAATAAATCACCTGTTAAATATGCAGATTGTCATTCCTACCATTTTGGCTCTACTCACCTATGCCAGTCATCAAACTTTCTCTTGGAACACTGATTTCACCAGTTGGAGTTGATGAGTTCATAAGCTTCTCCTAGTATTATTTCCTTGGTTCAGTTGTGAGCCAACTAATACGAGTTTTTGCTGTCTGCTGTGATTCAAGAAATCTAGGTGATGGATTACTTTGTAATCTGTTTTCTCAAGAAGAATATTTTACTGTGCTCCTAATCTTTTGGTCCTTGTTCTTACTCAAAAATAGGACGCTATGCAAGACACTTAAATGTATGACCCCATTTGTAGCCATGGCGCTAGTGCTTTTTCAAAAACTGCTACTGGAACTAGAATTTTTTATTTTCTAAACGTGGAATTTGGAGCTGTACTAGCTTGGTGAATGTCCATTTATAGATACTTCAGAATCAAATTCAACACTTACAGTGCTCCAGGTCTTTTATTTTGAAGTTGTGTCTACCAGCTATGATGCTGGCCATTCCCATTTGTGGGTTTGCTTGTCGATTTCATCTACAGATACTAAAGCATTTTATTGAGGGAACAGATAGCAAACTCGTAAGGATAGTGAAACCAGAAGGATAGAGAGTAAAGTGACTTACATGAGGCTAGGTAGGAGACGGTAGCTAGAACTCAGGAGAGGACTCAGATTTCCTGAGTTTGTGCTTCGATGTGCTGCTGCTGTGGTCACTGGTGATTAAGGTATGAATCATTTCTGATAAGCAGAGAAAAACATCTACAATCTTTAACATCACATCAGAAGTTTCAAAAACTCTTACCCAGTGGTTGGTTTTTAGATTCTACTCCAGTAATTCTAAATCAGTCCTGTAGCAAAGTAAAAACTGGCTTTTGGTACTGAAATCATATGCAAAGATGGTTTGCCTTCGGAAGTAAAGTTTGAGTATTCATATATTCATATAGGGAGTGCCAAGCAGCAGTAAGTCAAGGGTATTCTTTCTGCTGTAAAACTGAACTGAGAATGAAATCATAGGTATCACAGGCCACCTGGAGTTACATTGACAAAGCCAGATGCAGACCTGCTTATCAGACCTGTTGAATCTCCTTTTGCTGCAATTAGCAGACATCATGTCAAGCGTTTAGAATTTAACTTGAATGAGTCATATCCGTTTTCTGTTGTGGGATGCAATAGTGCAGTTACTTGTGAGGATGGCAAGGCGGTGCTGCCTTGGTGGCAGATGGTGTGGGGTGTGAGCATTAGTAATTTTAGGTATACAGTATTTCTGTGTTGGTTTGCGGATTAATAGTTGTTTCTCATGAAATTTGAGTGTGAAAATACAGGCACTTAATATTTCAGTAACTTCTTTTGTGCACAGTTATTTTGGTAGAGTAAGTAGTGTGAGGTTTTGTCCTTCATAATCAGAATAACACATGTATCTCCTCCTCTACTCTTTATTGATACTCTCTCTTACCCTGACAGGCTTGGAACATGAGGGGTCTGTGGATCTGTGCTTCAGTTGGCTAAATCATATCTCAAATTGTGAAGTTAATTTCAGACTTTATGTAAAAGGGAGATGAACTTAAGCTGAATAAAGCAGCCTGGATGAATCCCTGTCTGTCTGAACTTAAAGATGTTCTGGTTCTAATAAAGCTGTCATGCCACCAGTTCCAAACATCCAGTGATTGTGCACTGTATTCCTAAATTAAGAAGCTGGATCAGAATCACAATTTTCAGGAAAAAAATAGTATACTGCAGCTTCGAGTAACTCTTCTAAGTTAATTTAAACTTTGTAAGTGTAACATTCTCGAAATTTCAGGTTTTCCAGTTTTTTTTCTAGAGGAGGGCTACATTTTATTTTATTGAAAACTCTTGTAATTATTGTCATTAGGAACCAGTGAGAGATGAGGTTTACAAAAGGACAGCCAGCCCAGACTGTCTTGTAGTTAGCAATAGTACTTGCTTTGTAATCAAACTTGTATATCTGCAATTGTATATAAGGCTGCAACTTTGCTTCTTTCTGCTGGAGATAAACTTGTTGTTAGCTTCTAATAAGACCTTTTAAATTTTTTAAAGGATTCAAGGCTGTTGTGTCACTTGGCAAGATTACTGAAGTCCTCACTGTGGAGCACTTTGCAAAGTGGGACACTGATTCTGGCTCTATCTTTTATGAGTTGTTGTGATAGAAGTAACTAATAGTGCCATGTGCCACATTAGCCATGTATGTCCGGTTCTGATGGAAGATCGCTTGGGTTTAATTTCTGTATTCTCCAATCTATAGTCTCACATCTTTAAGCCTGGGATCTTATTTTTTGTGAAGTAGGTACTTTTATGAAGTGTTATGCAGCCCAGGGGATTTCAGATTAAGTTTAATCGGGTCTGAGGAGTTTACTCTGCACGTTCCCTGGGACTGAAGTAAATTGATTTGTGTGGCTGAGTGCTGCAGCTGGTATACAGGATTCAGAGTTTTCCCTGCTAAATTGCAAGGAGGGCTGCATGCAAAACTTCCGCTTATGACCTATGGATCGGTAAGGTCCTACCAAACCCTGGGAGAATTGTTCCTACCTGCTTTCATATCATGTTTGACTTGGGAAGCCTTAGGACTAGTGTTAAGTGGAAAAAGCAACTTAACTGTAATTCTATATTTTGCTTTTGCTGTTGAAAGAAAGGGGTGATTTCTCCTTTTTCTTTTTTTTTTTTTTCTATTAAAAGGGAAAACTGGAAATGGATAAAGTATATGAGCAATGGGAGAGGAGACTGATATATCTTTCTGGTTTTAAGGGTTTCTTTGAAATGGGACATCAAAAGGCTTTGTAAGGTGCAGATGAGTAGGAAAAAAATAGACATTATCTTTTGAAT
Organism: Pezoporus wallicus; assembly: GCF_028554395.1. Lineage (NCBI taxonomy): Eukaryota > Metazoa > Chordata > Aves > Psittaciformes > Psittacidae > Pezoporus > Pezoporus wallicus. The sequence goes on from NW_026635157.1 coordinate 7,390,314, forward strand.
TTAAACAGTGCATATTTAGGACACTGTGTGTGTACAATAAATCAAAATAAAGTCATGTGCTAGAGATAGGGAATTTACTGTAGTGCCTGTGAGGAAAGAACATGCTTTACTACCTGAAAACCTGTGAGCAATGAAGGAATTGTTAAACTAGTGTTTATATGGTTTATTTTGAGAGATATTGGTAAGTGTGGTCACTAGACCAATTTTAAAAGCAAATGAATGGACAGACAAATAAAAGGACTACATTCTGCTGTGCATGCTTATTTTCTAATCTGTTAGGATGCATAACAAATGTCAGAGCTGTATGAATAAATCTGTGAAAATCCCATGGGAGTAAATAAGTAAGTAAAAATATCAGGAACTACTAAGAAAGAAGCAGAGGAAAACTAGGAAAGTCACTTGGAGTATAAATCTGTGATGTGTCATAGCTTTCTAATTGCATGCATCTCTACTTATTTCAAACATTGAATTTGCAACTTGGTAGAGGATACAGACAAGGGGGGGAAAAAAAAGTATTATCAGAATAATTCATAGAGTTGTTTCTGTGCAGATGGAGACTGAATAGATACAGTCTCTTCAGAAAGAAAACAAAAGGAAAAGTGACAATTTAAAATCAGGAATGGGAAGGAAAGAATGATTAAGAAACAATTACTCATTTTTAATTTCTGCATTTAGCTCTTATCTGCAAGCAACTTCAGAAGAAGCTAAAGGAAGCACTTTTCCATACAAGGACATATTTAAATAGTCTTCAAAAGGACTAGAATTCATGAGGGATGGGTTTGCTGAGAGCTATTATGCGTGGTGGACACATAAAATGACTTGGAAACTCTTTAGGTTGTTGAATTTCCATAAGCTTTAAGGATTACAAGGTAGCTCTGCAGTTGCTCGGTTTCTTTTCTGTTCCATAATAACTGCTGTTGGCAGTGGTAGAGATGATACTGGAATAGATGGACTTCTTGATCTGACTTAATGCCCTGGTTTATCTTTAAATGTTCAAGAGCAAACTGTAAAAAGTAGGAGTGAGCAATTTAAATTCCTGAGTCCTAGATCAAGCCTTAAATTTAAGCAACACAGCATATTGCCAGCTTAATAGTTATGATCAGGTACTTCAGATGATACTTGTCATCCCAGTTTATTAACAGAATATGAATTGTTATGATTAGTTTGCAGCAGGGCTACTAAGAATGTACTCCTTTCTGGATCAAGTCTACTGAATATATATGTGTGCTTTTTAAGAGATGGTGATGTTTTCTGTCATAAAACATGGCACCTGGGACTCCTAGGCATTTAGTTTTCTCAATGTCTTTCTGTTCCTGGAAAAACATTGGACACAGCAGTGAAAATGCTACAATGTAGAGATTTTAGTGGAGGGGGTTGTGAGAACGAGGTCTGAGAGAAGTATTTTGTACTTTCGGTTGTGTTGAGACTTTGGGGCTAAAATTCTCAAATACTGTATTATTTATTAGAGCTTTTTTCTTTGGACAGAAATGTTTTTCTTGACTGAGGGCATTTAACAAATGTGTTTGCTTGCATCTCTTAAAATACTACTGCTTCCAAATTCCCAGAAGCCTGGGAAGATTCCCATTTTGCACAGGCATTCCAGCTGCTGTTCATCATGTTCTTGAAATACTATGTATTTTTCAGTCTGTGCTCACTGCTTGTGAGTCTTCTATGTTTAAACCATTTTTGGTATAATTGGATTGAGAAATTTTAACTCCCGTGACTTCAGAATAATGTATGAAGTAGTTGTAAATCTTCAGATTAGAATCACTTCTTGAGGTTTTTTTCAAGAGCTTAATGGGCATGTTTGTGGCCTTCTTCAGAAGGGTTTACACTCTCTGCTTCAGTCTGTCTTAGACTTCTAGTTTGGCTTGGTGCAGATCACATTTCTACGAGAACCTGTGTAGAAATAAGCAAGCTTCTTAACACGAAATTGAAAGGAGTAACTAAAAAGAGGAAAAGCATTTGGACAGTGTGAAGACATCTTAAGGAAAATTGCTTCCAAAAATGCATGCTACTTAGGAGAAGAAATTTTAAAGTAACCCACAGAAGGTGGCATTGCCAAGAGGATGAAGGAATGGGATGATGCCCTTTGAAGGGAGAAATTTTGTCCAGAAAAAGAAGCAAGTTAAAAAAAAGGCAAAAAAAACCCCAGAGAACAACAACAACAAAAAAAACCCCCACATCAAATATAGCAAAATAAATTTAAGCCTTAGTAAGACAGTTTCCAAAAGTGTTTGAGCAATACTTGCTGAAGACAGGCTACCAAAAAAAGTATTCTCAAATGCTCCACCAGCAGGGAACAAGGTGGGAATCCTATGCAATCAATATGGAAAAGGAGGACTTGAGAAAGATGCAGCTTTCCTGTTATAAACTTAAGAAAGGGATAAGGCTGAGGACCTGCCTCAGATTTAAATTGACAAGAAAAAGGTTTTAAAATAAGCTGATAAAATGAAGTGTAACAGCTCATAGGAACTATGGGGTGATGACTCAAAAGTTCTCAAGGAGCTCTGACTGAAACAAGCTGAGCTGTTAATTATGGTTTGTGACTTCCGACTTTAGTTGTTGTTGACAGTAGAGGAAATACCAATAGGAAAAATAGACTGAAAATGTAAAGAATACATTGCATAGACACATGGATAAAGTCTGGCAGTAGGGAAGAGTTGTTATGGCTTTTATTGTGGAAGAAAAATCACATTTTTTTGTGAGCCTATACTTAAGGGTGATCCATTCAAGAAAGTGCATTGGGATGTCAGAAAGTTTTTGGCAGGACAACTTACCAAAGGCTCTTTAAGAGACAGAATGACTGGATGTGACATGTTTGCTCCCTTCAGATGAATAGGTTTTTAAAGGAATGGAACAGAAGATCAATTTTGGAGTGAAGCAAGGCTGCCAATAGAGAATGTGCTGGTGAAAGGATTGCTTTATGAGCAATGAACAGTATGATGGCAATGTCTGTGATGGGCAGGCCAGTCAAAACTATAAAAAATAGGCTGTAGAGGACTGCAGGTGGTCTTTTGTTACCAGGCAAATAGGCAGGTAAAGAACAGCTGAAGTTCAGTGATCGTGTATGCAAGGTAACATACACGAGGAAAAGCAGCTCTAATCATTCACCCAGTATAAGCACTAAATTAGTTGTTGATATTCAGCTTTCTAGGTAGTTCAAGAGTTTTCTGAAAATGTCGCTATTGCTGACTGAGAATGGTCAGTCTTTATTTGGCCTATTCTCACAATCTCTGCAACACTGATAGCTGGCCTCTGACAGAGAGGGGATACTGAGCTAAACAGCTTTGATCTGATCCCTCTAGCTGCTGTGATGAAACACAGACTTGGTTTTTGAAACTTAGAGGTGGATCTACTTAGACGTTCTTGTCAAAGTGAACTGCTTGAACAAGCCAAATGTATAAACATGTTATAAATGAAGATAGATTTCATTAGAATAAAAATCAGAATACTTCTTAGGTGGAGAAAACTTCAGGTCACTAGGGCAGAAATAAACAGAAAGGAATAAACTTTTGGTCACTTTTCCTCTTGCCCATCTTGTCCTTTAGATGGATTGTTGTTTCCTGCCTTGGTTTTAATGAACTCTGTGCCTTTTGGAGCTGTAGGAAACTCTCTGCAGTTCCTTTAGATTCTAGGAAACGTTTCCATCACCTCTGAGACCTGGCTGTTTGCTTTTCATAGGACTCTTCTTTCTCCTCTGAGCTCAGCTGTTGGCACACCTGTGGTCCCACAAGTACTTTCTTCTTGAGTAGTCTCAGTAAATTCTACAGAGAATGAATAATCACTCCTTCATCTCATGTCTTAAAGGCACATATATTGAAAACATAAACCAAAATAATCATGCGGATACCATCACATCTCTTATTTGTTTGGGTTTTTTTTGCCTGCTTAAGTCCTTGTCCAGGCCAGAGGAGTGCTTTGGTCTTCCTTGGGGGTGGGGGGGGAAGCAGTCATGTAGATCCTCTGGACAAAATTTTTGAATGTAGAAGTAATGAGTTGCTACAGTTTGCCTTGTTTCCTTGACTCTCCCTGCTGCTGTGTTTGTAGATTGTTTAAAAACACACTGATATTTGGTACAGGTCCTAATACTTACTAGCCCTGTAATATGCTCAAGGCTTCAGCCTCATTAGTTACCTCTTTGAGCACTGAGGTTTTTTTCTGATGAAGAGTTTAGAGTTCAGATGATATTTAGTGTTTGGTGTTCTTGGCACCAGGGAGCCTCTTTCATTGGGATTGATGCAGATGCAGTGAGCCTGAACATATTGAGGTTATTTTTAAATCAATGGTTCTTCGTTTGCTTGTCATCTTTTGTTCTTGCCTAATTCTGAGTTCCTCCCACATGCATCAAGCTGAGAGTGGGTTTCTTTCAATTGTTGGGGGTTGGAATCATGTGATAACACCACAGTCCTTTATCTTGGGCCAAGAGAGAGTGGATTTTTGGAATCTCAAGCTTGTTCTTTTTGTTGTTTTCTTTTTTTTTTAATTTTTATTTCTTTCAGCAGAAATCCTTTCCATATTGTTACAGTTGTCTTCAGATCATTGATATAGTCATTTAAATTTCACCATGTAGTTTGCTGTGTTAGTTCCTATGTGCTTCCCTCTGTCTGGCATCTACGTTTTTCTCTTCTTCTCATTCCTTTTCTAACACCTGTATGAACTTCCTTCGTGTTATCAGTTAGTTGCCAGTTTGTGCTGCTTTATTGCAGTTAAATACCCTCTTTGTTCCCATCAGCCTTGGATTACAACAGCAAGAGGTTCTTTTCCCTTCACAGCCTTGAAGTATAGTGCAATCAACAAGGCCAGGGTTTCGCTTAGAGGCTCTCAGTCTAGAATACTGTTGTAAAAAAAAAACAAGTAATTGTTTGTGTTTATTTTTTTTTTCCTCTCCTCCTTGCCTGGATGGTTCTGCTTGGTGAAGTCTTGCACTTACTTTTATGGGAATGATCTGAGGCAATTAGCCACAAAAGTTGGCAGAAACTGATTCACACAAGTTTTTCTAAGCAGCATCTCAATGTATGGCAGGAGAGAATGCAAGTCTTGCAATGCTCCTCTGTAACAGCACAGCAGATGCCACTGATCAGATAAAAGTTTGGGGTGGTGCTCCAGAACATCGTGACTTGTGGGTTATGAACTTTCTTGTGATTTCTGGTTTAAATTTATACAGTGGCAGCTTGCATTTGCTCCTATGGCACAGTGTTATCCTTCAGCTTAAGTAGCTCTTTCTTACCTTATCTATCAGCAGAAATCAGCAACTATCAATGTTTTAAAAAGAGGAAAGGTTGCTTTTTAAATTATTAGCCAATTTATTTTTATTAAACAGATTCCCAGAAATCTAAATTGAGTCATGTACAAAGTCTTAGTATGGGTATATATGCTTAATTTGTATCTGTAATGAGGGTTGTGTTTTTTCTGTATTGTGCCTCAAAGAACTCTTCCTTCTATGGTGGTGATGCATCTGGAGTTCCTGAACAAGTGGATGTTGCATCCATGCCTATGGGGGATAAAATTTCTTTACTCACTGGAACAACAGGTGACTCTAGCAGAAGTAGGAAGGTATTCAATTGCATCCCTGCAGATACTGTGGGGTCTGGTGCCTTCTTTGTATAGGACCTAACGATCATGTGGGTGGAAAGCGAGATGTTCTAACTGATCGAGGAGGCAGCTGATCCTGCAGGCTCACCCCACCCCTCCAAGCCTACAGATAGACTTCTTCAGTTGACTCATTGGGTACGAACCATGCTAGATCAGATACAAGCATGTGGGGGAGGATCAGGACCACCCTTAACAGTAACTGTTAGCTGTTTGAAGAGTTTATCTGAAGTGGTATCATACCTGTTGCTTATGAATCTAGATGCAGAAGTTCATTTTGAAATTCAAGAGCAGTTCAGCTCAGTTTAGCTATTCAGGGAGCAGTGAGTGTAGTACCAGCTTGAGGGCAATATGGTACTGTTGTATTTAAAGCTAGCATGTTGATTTTTCCTGAACCATAGTGGTTTACGCTGGGTAAGAACTAGCACATATCTCTTGTCTTAGCGCCTTTTGACTATTCTTTGCACATCACTTGGAGTTTCTACAAACACCGTGCTTTTCCTCTAGTATATGGCAACTTAACTTGCCTGAACAGTCATTAGCAGCTTTTCCTTCCCTGTATCCAAGCCTCAGGCACTTTTAAAAAGTTCTTTTTCTGGCTAGCCTCTCCCAACAGACTGGCTCTGCTGGACGGCTTTCCTGGGAGGTCAGCCATTCCACTGTGTATAGGTGTTCTGACCCTAGTGCCTCCCATCAATTGTTTCCGGTCTTGAAGATGTACAGGACTCTCTTGACAGGAAATGTCTGATTCCAGTGGCGCTGACAAATCAGTGACATTGTGGTTTGCATGGTTGAACCAGAAATACCAAGCTGTACTGATGCGGTGCTGGGATTTCCAAAGCAGGAAGAGGAAGATATCCATGCCAAGCATATAGAGAATCATGAAGAAGTTGGTAAGGATGTTGTTTGCTCATTTTTGAAAGCTTGCCCAATAGTGTCATCATGGCTTGTCAAAACCATTGTTCTAATGCTGAACAGAGAGCTGTTACGGCAGCATGGAAAACACTTACTGTTCAGACTTGCACTGAAAGAAATTTTGCTGCAAGCCCTTTTCTTCCCATATCTCCCTCAGAAGAGTGTCTTTTAACTCCCAAGTGGAAAAGAACCCGAAATATTGGTCTGTCTCAGAAGCTGCAGTTTTCAGCTTTCCTTTTGCCCTTGTGAACTGTGGGAAGATGCGTGTAAGGGAATGACCATGTGTGTAATGCTAATTAATCAGAAGATAGCAGCAAACATAAACATTCATTGTTTCTATAGCTGCTCTGTTTGTATTCATTAATTTTCCAGGCAGCACTGTAGTAAGCAGGTAGTATCAAAAAGTATGGTGGATGAGTATGATATCTCAGAGCATTTTTAAAAATATTCTTCTCTGCCCTGTTATATTTTAAACAATGAGTAGGAGATGAACTTTGACCACTGCATTTCATTTATTGCTTTCTTGGTGACTAAAGATATTGCTAATAGCCAAGAGCAAAGGGCATTATACCCATTAATGAACATTTACTCTTCCTGACCATTAGCATGTACAGTCTTCAGTTTTTACTGTTTCTTAAGAAAGGTTAATTAGTAGAGATTTTAGAGGTTTTATATGTGAAGCTCTCAGTCTTTGCACAAATAGCTTTAAAAGAGGTAAGTGTATAGATATATAGCAGGTAAGAGTTGTCAGTAACACAGCTGCCATACATGCCAAGCTTCAGAGATGTGTCCTTTTCCCATGCTCTCAGGCAAGAAGAGTCAAGACAACTGCCTTCAGTTCCATCATGTGAACATGGTTTCCCAAGGTTAAAAACCCAATTCCCAGGCTAACAGACAATTCTGTTGTCTTGCGTGTGTGATGGTGTGCTTCCAGACAGCATTGGTATAGATGTTAGCCTAATAGTATAGTGTGTGACTGCTCTGTGGTTGTTGCTGTGTCTGCAGCTCTGTGTGTGGTTAACCAGCTAACGTGTAGGTAGGCAGCTTCATTATAGGTGGTCCGGCTGCTGTCAGCAGGCGGGTAGAGCTCGGGTGGTTTAGGAAATGGGCATCAAGAGCTTACTGAACTGCTTGCTGGTGCGTTTACTCTGCTTCTGCTACCTAGGCCTGGTTTCATGCTTATGATACGCTTCAGTCACATCCATGTAGGCATGCCAGTTGTTTAAGGAGATGGGAAAGAAGGTTATGGTTAGACTTACTTTGTTGTTCATAAGATAGCAAGACACAATAATTTGCTGTAAGATTTATTCTAAGGCTTTTTACCAATAATGTGCAAAGATCACCTGCAAAGGTGAAGACCGTACTGTCTCTGTTTTATTTAAATACTATCAGTGATCTGTAATGATGCTCACTTTTACAAGGTAAAGTGAAATTTCATTTTGTGCCTAAGGCCAATGGGATAAAACTTATTCTTTCTTGCAACCCATGGGGCTGCAAGAATAGCAGTTCTGCTGCTTCCCTCTCTCTTGTTCACTGTTCTACACAGTGTGGTTCCTTACCCATCCTGCTCGTTAGTCTGCTGGAGCCTGAGCAGACTTTTCTTGCTACAACATAAAGATATGCAAGAGCATTTGGAGTGAATTGCCAATCCCTGGACTTCAGAGTGCTTTATCCTGAGGACTTCGGTGCTGAGAGAGCTCTACTCTGGTTCCTGTGCTTGGTCAATTATTACTTTCCTTGAAACCGGAACTGCAAATACTTTCATAAGTGGGTTTTATTCTATAACTGTAGAAATAATTCTTCCATTTTTATTGAAATAGCATTTTGCCATTTGTGAAATTGTATTTTCCAGTGAATGGAAAGCATATTTTTCATTGCACCAGGCTGTTAGATTAATTTAATCTGAGGAAATGAGAGTGGGAGCCTGATAAATGGGATTCTGACTGTTTATTGATGACAGAGCAGCTCTTTTGGACTTAGCTAAATTGTGGCTCTTCCAAACTAGTGAGAATTTTGAAGTGTGCTTATTTGGCTAAGATTTGTCTTGAAAGCCATCAGTCTTGCTCAGCTTTGCTAAACTTCTAACAATACTTTATGTAACTGAATATTTAGCTGTTTTATAGTGCACTCGGTACTATGTTTCAGGTGCTTTATAGGAATCATTACTACTACCCTTTTTATTCTTTTTTTTTTTTAATTGCTTTTTTAAATGAGCTTCCATTTGCTGCTTTGTATTTAACTTCTGACCGGTGCACCATACACTGATCCCTCCTTTGGTAAGAGGACTTTCTCTCTTGATCTTGTGAAGGAAGGTAGTCAGAAATGGGTCTGTCAGAAATGCCAGAAATGAGTTTTAAGGTATAAGGCTTTTAATTGGATAGAGATCTGGCCCCAAAAGTGTGCATACTTTTTGTGGCTTGTTGAAATTTCAGGTAAGATTTGGACTGCTCCCTTTGGAAACTGTAATACCAGCCCAGAGGGCTAACTTGGACTTTAGAAATCTGATCTTTGTCATGAATGACAACTTCATCTTAAATTACGTAATTGCTAGATTGTGGATGAAGACCTCACAGAAATTGGACCTATTGTCGTGAAGATACTGCTTTATTAAATGAAATTATCCAGAAGACCTGGATTTCACAGAAGTCTTAACATGTAAAGAAAAAGAGATCCTCTATAGTTACATAAGAAATACAAGTATCACAACAGAGTTTATACCTGGATCTTAGAGTAATTTTTCTTACAAATCTTTCCTTATTCTTGTGGTCCTTTTCTCTTCTGTTTAACTAACTGAAGGCTTTTGTTTTTTGGGGGTTTGGTTTCGTTTTGAGTTTGTGTTTTTTTTTTTTTTTTTTTTGTATTCCTATGATAGGGATAGGACAGGACCCTAGAACATTTCTTAGCTTGGCATGGAGTCAGATTGTGTTGAATGTATGTATACACACATACGCACGCACACACACACACACACATACACACACATATATATGCACACACGTAATGTTTTTCTTAGCTGTTCTTTCCTTCATGATCCTGGAAACTTGCCACTTTAACATAGGATTTTTCAAATTTTGTGTGTATTCTGAATTTGATCAGGCTCTATCACTTTATTTTTCCTTTAAAAGTAATATTTATCTTTTAATGTGCTTTGCGACTCTAGTGAGAGCGTGTTAGCTTCTAAGATTTGAGAATTAAGTCATGGCAAGTTGCGCAAATTTTCCTCCTACTCAGTGTAACAGAAATGTACCGTAGCATTACAATTGCTCAAGATTAGACTTTTGCATGAGTATGAGTAGCTAAAAATAGAGCTTGTATTATGGCAACTTCCTAAAGAAAATAAACATACAAGCCCTAATCTCACCCAAACAAAACATGGTAGCAATACTGTCATTCTTGTTTGGCTTTTGTGCTATCACAGTTTCGTGAAATTAACTCAGCACATGTATGGTCTTAGCAATCCACAGCAATTTTTACATCAATAAAGGTATTTGATGGAACCACACTGCAAATATTTGTGTGAAATTGGACAGGGGGAGGTTCTTAGACCACAAATTATGAAATGATATAAAATATACCTTTATTATTAGGCTTCTGGGGAGAAGGAAAATTCCCTTTTTTTATCCCGTATTACTCTCCTCTCTTTTAGTCTTATTTCTTGAAGAGCAGATTTTGTCTGTTCAGCCCCCTGTGTGTGTCTGTCCCTGTCTTCAGCTTTTTAATAATTTCTAGGCCTGTAGGCCAGTTACAATAAAATATTACTGAAGAATAGGTGTCTCAAAGATGCTACTTTTCAACAAGTTGAAGAGACACCTTTTCTGCCTTTCCAGTTGGGAGCATGGTCACAAAGCTTATCTTCATTATTCAATATCATCATTACAGTTTTGATGAGCAAGGTGAAGAGTTATGGATAGAGGTAGAATCTCTTATTAGATCAATTAGAGTAGAGAAACTTGAGGGCACATAAATTTTTTGCCTGAAGAGCTTGTCTTGCTATCTCCTTTTTCTGTCATAAAAGCATCTGCAGGAAAGGGGAAAATAGGGAGAGATGCTGGAAACCAGGCTGCTTTGCTTTGTTTTACTCTTAACAGAAGTATATTTCTCTGATATTTTATTTTTTCCTCTGAGAGAAATGAAAAAAACCCTGAATTAGGTGAAAAGTCGGAAGGATGTTTGCAGGAGAGGTGGCAATTAGTCAGTTGTCTTGTTCCCACAAGACTTTTGCAGTGGAAATACACTGCTTGTTGCAATAGAAGCCTTAACTATTTCTGCTGTTGTAATTGCCTCTTGTTTTACATTAGTATGAATCAGGACAAGTAAACACATGTTTTAAGAGAAATTCCTTGTTCTGTAAACATTTGTGCATGCATTGAATTTTATTCATGCAGATAAAAGTTATTATGAACACAACTCTCTCCACAACAGTTCTTATGTATGACTTTACATATTCACTCCCTTTTTCCTTTTCTTTTGCTTTATCTTGTCCTTCTCTCTCTCTCTCTCTCTAGTCTTTATATATGAATCAAAATAGATCTGTATGGTAATTTATATTGGAACCTTACCTTTGCCTTTCTTCCATTTTACAGATGTTTTCTTCCAATGTTTTAATACAAAATCTATACAGCATGTTCTCCAGTGATGTACATATACTGCATGATATTTTTTTTAGTACAACTTGCACAGGTGAAAAAAATCCCACATGAAATGTAATTTTTTTCTTCTTTCTTTCTTTTTTTTTTTTCTCTCTTCCCTTCCGCCTCCCCCAAGTTCATCAGTCATCATGTGTAGGTTAACCAAATAGATTTCGTTGTTCAAGGCACCAAATGAGCATTTTGCCTTTTCTTGATTAGTGATGCTTTATACCTTTTTACCTGAAGAAATGAAGATCTCATTTAAAGAAAAGAAAGGGGGAGGGAGGAAAGAAGAAAGCAAAGCGGGAAAAATTAAACCACATCCTGCTGACTATTCAAAATTCAGTTGTAACAGTTGAATTGGGGAAATCCCTCTAGATCTCTTATTTCCTACTTAAAGTTGGGTCTTCTTATCAAAGCAGATTGTGTAAAGAGACATGGTCAAGAAGTATCTGACTGTCAGAAGTGTGTGGCACTGAAAATGCATCTTTCGTTTCTTTCTGCAGATATTGCTGTTGTAGAGATGAGTGATGCCTTCCGTCAGCCTTCCTTGTTCTACCACCTGGGAGTCAGGGAGAGCTTCAGCATGGCTAACAACATTATCCTCTACTGTGATACAAATGCAGAGTCTCTGCAGTCACTGAAGGTATCTCTGAATGGAAAGATGGAGGGGTGTGTGGAGGCAAGTTACAAGTGGGGTCCAGCTCTTGAAATAGGTTCTTTGTTACTATAGGAAATACAGCTGCCATTTGGGGTTCACAAAAGAATAGCAAAAATATTCTGAGGCCTGGAAAACATGTCTACAGTGAAATGCTGAAAAACTTTGTTTAGATTTCTCAAAAGAAAGACTTAGATGACTTTATTGCAGACAGTTAAATACCTAGGTGTTAAATGGCTCTTTACAGAAACAAGTTTGACAAATTTGAGATGAGAAATTAAATACATTGTTTTGTCAGTCATAGGAATTAGTGGTGTTTGGGGTAGATGGTTACAATTCTCAATAAATTCTCAGTGAGGTGAGAATGGTAGTGTGTACGATGGCAGCAAAATAATCCTTAAATTTTAGCTCCTGTGTAAAGTAGCAGTTTTCTGCCAAATCTGATAGGGCCCCAGGTGCTCTCTGGTATGTCCTGCTGAGTTACAGCTGTCTACATCAAGTACCTGCAGGATTGCTGTGCTAGATTACCACAGTATAGCAGAGCTAGTAAAAACAAAATTTGTGCCTGGTTCTCAGGGCTGCAGTTCACAGTATAGTAGGTTGGTTTAAAGCAAGATGGTGGTTAAAGATTATGGGGCTGTAAACTGTTACCAGCCAAAGAGTTGATACTTGCTTCCTCCTGCAACTCTACTAAAGATGGAGTAACTTCCATGGGGATGGGGAAGGGCAGACAACTTGGATGGCAATCTTCTCAATTACTTCCCCTCCCTCAGATTTATTTGCTCTGATCAGGAGGTGTTTTATGCTATTACACTTCCATTCTAGGCATTGCTGAAAAGAAGCATTTTAAATAAGTGGCTTGGTGAGTCAGGCTGCAATCTGGGCACTGCCACCTCTCATGAAGAGTTTGCTTCCAGTGCTTCTGGCTAGTACAGGCTGTTTGGGTTTGATTCTCTCCCATTATTTGCAACTTGGCCCTCTATTAGGAGGGACATGCCTTGAGTAACTCAGTTTCTTCCCCCTGCTCTTTCTTCCAGATTTGCTCAGCCAACTGGACTGGCTGCAATCCAATTATTTCCTTTCTTTTTGCAACACAAAGAGTATACAGATAAAAGCCCTAAAAATAAAACTGCCAGTGACGAAAGACCTATCTGTGAAATGGGTTCAATTATGGAAGTACAGTGATCTACAGTATAAGCAGAGAAGAATTTTATTGTACGGGGCAAGGAGCCAAATACCCAGCTCCCACTGAAGATCTCTCAGAGTAAGGCATCAGGTTTCCTTAGGCACCTGGGACAACTTTTTACTAGTTTAAGACCTAGACTTTGCAAATGGGTCGCATGCAGGGTTCCCACAGACACCAGTGGAAACGCAGTTCTGTGCTGGGAGGCTTCATGTTCCAGTTGCCACCAGCACAGTGCCCACTGAAAGACTCCCTTCAGTTTCCTTTAGCTTTGAGGTGGGCTGATGTTTCTGCTTTTGAGAGTATGCAGGAAAGTCATCAGAGAGCAAGACCCTTTCTATATTATTTAATAATTGCCTTAATAAAAGTAGTTACAGTCATGCCAGGGCATCTTCTGAGGCAATGTTTTTCCTGTATTGGTTACAATTAGCAGATAGAGTAGAAGCAATGCAGGAGTGTGTGTGCATAGGAGGTGAAAAACTGAAAATGATCGTGAAAATGTAGGAGATACAAAACTGCCGTACCTGATTTACCTGGGGTACAAAGCAATGTAGGTAAACTCTTGCTGGTAGAATTTTCTTCTGTATGAGCATTCAGGTCAAGCTGGACAGGGCTTTCAGCAAGCTGATCTAGGGAAAGATGTCCCTCCCTGTGCCAGGAGGATTGACTTAGATGTTTATGTCCCACGCTTTGAAAGCTAGCAATAGTCGTATGTAAAATGTGCCCCCTCAATGGGTGAAGAGCAGTTTTATGCAAACAGAAAGCACAAGGCCTCTTGGTTTGACACTGTGTTTGATTTTAGTGCTGTGGTGTAGATGAAGCTGCTCAGTGGTCCCAGTGGCAGAGGTGTAGTGTAGCTATCTGATAAATCTGGCAGAGTTATCAGTTGCTGGGATCAGAGTAAGTTGACAAATCTTTCTGAAAGCAAGGTCACTGACTGCAAGTGGTTCACACTTGGGCTGTACCACCCAGATTAGTGTGAAAGACTCTTTCCATCCATGTGTGGTCTGACTTCTTGTCCTCTGAAACTTTGCACTTTAAATGTGAAGATACATACTTTTCATCAGACCTATTAGAGCATGAACATGAATTTCAACTGGTTTGGGAATATTTTAAAACCTCACAGAAATACTGCTCTTAGAATTCTTCAGTTTCCTTTGCTGGCAGCAAAATGTTACTTACTATATTTAACTTTTCAAATATGAGTAGATGTGTATTAATAGTCAACTTTTGGACAGCATCCTTCTAGGAAAATTTATACAGGGAGGGATGCGTAGATACGCACATAGTACATATGCTGCTGTGTATATATAAATGTATGTATGTACTTGGTTCCACAGTTATTTTGTTACTTCTGAGACAATACTTGATTTATATTGATTTGACAGGTTAGGAAGCACCTAACAACCAGCCTTTTCCTGTCGAGTGTCTGTAAACGTTAATGTTAGCAAGTCATACTGATCACATTATCTTTCCTAGTGGTTGTTATCAACATTTTTTTCTTCTTTTTCTTTTTTTTTTATTCTAGGAAATTATTTGCCAGAAGAATAATGTAAGTATGATTTCTAGAAACTTTTGTTCCATTTGATGCTTTTTATCTTCCGTTTTCTGTTTGAATCATTTAATACTTCTCTACAGTATTTTAGAGTTAGATGCAGAATTCTGGAAATCCTAGCAGCAGATCTGTGTATATCACTCTGTTGCTAGGTACCAGGCTCACTTCTTACCTTGCTTCCATCTGTCAGTGGTATTTTCCTTGATGCTTTTACTTGTCTGTCATATTTTTTCACACACATTTACATCTGTCATTTTGATTTTTTTTCTGTTGCCTTCAGTGTTCTTCACTTTTTTTTTAAAAAATACTCCATTGAAAAGGACAGTTATTTGGAAACTGATGCTTGTTTTAGAAACCCATGGCTACAGCTATGAAAATACATACATTTATAAAGAGAGAATGTGTGTGTGTATTTATTTCTAGAAGTTGAGTTCTGGAGCCTGTTCGTCCTAGTGCAGCGCAGATCCCAGTAGTCTGTCTGTGACTGCCAGTCATTAAACTGTAGGTTTCTGCACCTTGGCATCCCCCTGGTTTTTGAGGTTGACCTTGCAAATCCCGCTTCCTTTTTCACTCCAAGTTCAAGGGAGGCAGACCTATGACTGTGAGAACACTGCTTACTCAGTGCAGCTCTTTCTGGAGCAGCAGGGCCAGTCATACCAGAATATACATCTGTCATGTTGAGTTGTTCTTGGCTTCATTGTGGGACTTACTGGTAGCCATATATGTCAAGATATAATTTTATAGTGGTTAGTGGTGTGCTGATATCCTGAGGTGCTATGTGTATGCTGTACAACTCCATATATTTGAAGAAGCCTTTTGAAGAAGCATATGAAGTATTTAATTTTAGAAATTGCTCAGGGTTTTTTTTGTTGTTTTTTTTTTCCACAGTGTTAAAACTGCCATGAAAACTACAGCATTTATGGTTTTACTTTTTTATTAACAGTGAATTCATGGTTTAAGTACCAACTTCTGCCAGTATGAAATACGATTTTTTGAAAAGGATGCAGTTATCTACAGTAGCTGATAGAGTTTCTAAATACGGCTTCAAAATCAGTGCAAGCTTTGGCCATAACACTGAATTTTAAGTTACATATTACCTTTTTTTTAAAAATAAAAATAAAAATGAAGAGGGTTCCATATAGGGTTTCTGTACAACTCTTAACTAAAAAGTGCTTTCCAGAGACACAGAGCACTGTGCATGATGTGCTAGGCAAAAAATCTCTTGCATTTGTCTAATGAAATTGGGGTAAATGATCAGTTAGGCCTTTACGCAAAATGAAAGAGAACAGTAAGGCCTTTCTTGTAAATGAATGTATTGCATTCTGTATTCTTGTTCTGGTGGCCCGGGATCTAGGGAAAACTATGTGTGACTAATATAATATCTCCAGAGGGTAGGGAAAGAGCTCTGTTAGCAAGGAAACAGCAGGAGATGACTGGTACAGTAGAATAAAGAGGAGATGATGTCTGTTGCCCTGTTTTTAAACGACAGTCTCTGAAGCTCAAGGAGAGGTACGATAACTTGGCCTTCATCTGTTTGAGAAAGGATTGTTGTTTTCCATTAGATTTGTCTAGGTGGCTGTGAAACTGTCATTTATCACTTCTAGAAATGTTTCAGTGTATGCCACAAAAAGAATGTGTTCCTTGAGAGCCTTAGATGTTTTCAAGCACACCCACGTAACATCTTTTCATGAGGAAGTGTTTTCCTGGGGATTAGAACAGGGAAGTAAGTGAAACTGGCTTAGCAATTCTGCAACTGTTTGGGGTTTTTTTTGTTCTCCCTTTTCCTCATTTTTTGTAATGATGTCAACCAGATTACCTGGAAATAGATTTTTCGCAGTGTTGGTGCATGTCTAGCTATCAAATATAATGATATAATTCCTGCTTCATGAAAGTCATGTTTCTTCATAAACTGCAAGATGCTTGGATAATGGGTGTGACAAAGGTGCTGTTCTTGAGAGGATATGGCTATGATGCCCGCCCTTACCAAAAATAGTCATACAAATGGTTATGTGAGGTTGCAAATATGAAAAAATGAAATTCACATATGTATAATTGGGAGTTTAGTCCTGCTGTTCTAGAACATGTTTTTTTAATATCACACAGACAGCCGTAACAGGACAATGGTATCCCTGGCACCAGGGAATTAAAAAGTCTGCAAAACAAGTGTGTGTGTGTGTATCTATATTTATATCCGTCTAGCTGAAATGCCTTGTGTTTGCTTTTCCTGAACCGTGTATCCCTAAAACTAGTGGGGAGAAAAAAAATCCATTACCGTTTTTGTTCTTTGTTCTGACTGGATTTTTGTACTTCCTAATAATAGTCAATACAACGTTTCATGGCTAGGATAAGCTGCCTGGAGCCTGTCAGGGCAGAGCAGTGCAAGATAACATGGGCTTATTTCCTGTTGTATGTGGTTTTATAGCTGTTTAGTTGGACCTTTTCCAAAGGTTGCAGTAATACCAAAACCATACATTTTTACAGGCAGTGATACTTTGACGGGAGGCAGTTACTTTGATATTTGAAAGCTTGTTTAGTTTTTGCTGTTATCTGATTTTTGAGGTCAACCAAGCAGCAGAGGCATTCTAGAAATTACTAGTAAAGAGTTTCTGTCACAAGGAGATGTTGATATAGAGGTTACAGTTCATGGCTGTACTTCGCTTGGTTTAGCACAACAGGTTTTACTTCATCCTGATCTCCCCCAGTTTGAATCTTACCAACACTGGAGAGAAGCTGCAGGTCAGGTTCCAAATGGCCATTTATTCAATTTTAGAAAAAAATTCCATCGTTGCTGAATCTGAGGAAGTTTAATGTGCATGCATTATACATATGCTTTGCAAACAGTTGCAGTAATGACTGCACACAGTGGTCACCGTTCAGTTCAGGCTGCTTGCTTGCACCAGGCTGGAGTAACGGGTAGCCTTGGGAGCTGCCCGGGGTGTGAGACGGTAGTGCGGCTGCTGGCCCCATCAGAAGGGCGATGGGGAGGCGATAGGAACTGTTCTGCTGCACACCTGACTTTCAGGAGTTACCGATTAAGCAGCAGGGTTAGTTTTATGGCTAGGGACTCTTATTGGTGTTTTCCTTTTCTGATACTTGGAGGGATCAGAGATCATAAATTTTACTGGTTTTCCACAGCCCACCCTAACTGCCTTCTGTTTAAGGTGTAGCTTGGGAGACAGTTTGGTGTTCCTTTTGCCCCTTCATCAGGAACGGGAGAATGAGTGACCCCGGATGGAGCATGCCAGAGGCTCCAGATGGGTACTGCCAGAAGACTGTAGATCCCACAGGGTATGTTTAGCTACTAGTCTCTTTCACTGTGGAAATGGTGAATTATTATAATACTCGTCATCCAGTTGACAAATGATTTGGGAACAGTTTGATATTTGGTATCCAAGTATGTAAAAGTGCTATGTAGTAACCTTCAATAAACACTAAATACTACAGTTGTCATTATTTACGATACAGCACTATGTCTTGCTCGTTCTTTAATTTTTGTTTTTTTTTATTCTTTAATATATTTAGCAGATGTTGTCCTTGGGCAAAGTTAGAACTTTTTTTCCTATGCGAATATGATGAAAGGACCATATATAGTATATGCTGATTTTTAACAAGTATTTAGGATGTGGCATGGCTGCAGTAAATGTTATTGCTGGGCATATAAAGAAAGAATATATTCCCAAAGAAAATGGGAAGTATTTAAGAGTAGACCAGTCTCTGTGCTTCGGTTCATTTGAGGTGTTCCTTTCCAAATCAGTAGTAAGACTGTCATTCATGTGAGTGGGATTTGAAGTAAACCCAAACTGAGTCTGTATTCATTAACACATCAGCACATGTTGGTTTACTGTGTGTTTGGGGGTTAAGGGAATGGATTTAATAACTTGATTTAGGATTTTGCCATCTGCTACATGTAACACCATGTGCAGTCAGAGATTTACCTTTAAGAGAAATCTCATCAGAAGAGTTGAAATAAGAGCATGACATGTTTGAAACAGATATGTTTCAAAGGAACTAGTAGGAGAAATGCAGAAAAGCTGATCTTACTTAGAGGAGAGTCAGTGGGAAGAACAGTTCCTACTGTGAGAAACGCTGGCTATTTTTATTACTTGTGCTGAATTCTATTTATTAAAAAAACCAAAAAGCAACAAAACCCAACAAACAAAACCAACATTGGATGCTGTCCTGAAGCTTAGGCAAGTAGATGGGATTTGCTAGATTGTCTTATCCCTGGGAAAAGCATCATGGCTAGTTATGAGGGTTTTTTTTTCATTGACACTTCTTGTCTTTGGAAGCAGCTTTCTTCTGTTTGTGGATATTTGACTGTTCAGTGATTCCAACAGAGCAGTGTTAGTTAAGAGCCTCAGGGAATCGAGAGGACTACACACCATTGACTTCCTGGGATTTTGCAGGTTTTCTCCCTCCTTTTGAAGTAAAATTCAAGACCTGAGAATTAATTGGGCAGAACTCAAATGTTCGTATGTATAGCACCTTATCTTATTAATCTGTACTACTTTCACAGAAAAATCTTCTGTACTATGTCACATGTTTTTGTGGGGAGAGCATAGTGTTTATTGTGCTTATAAAACCTTATTGTTTTTACCTTATTTGGGGTTGGAACTAGATGAACTTTAAGGTGTCTTCCAACCCAAATCATTCTGATTCTGTGTGATGGACATTCTAAGAAGAGATGATCTCCAAATTGAAGTCCCAAAAGGCTGCCCTTTTGACAAGTAACAGTTATGTATTAGAAGGGGATATCAAAAGAAGGGCTGGTTTGTGTTCTCGTTGTGATCATTAATATATAACTACATGCTGTGCATTTTTATTATCTTAAATACAAATAGGTGCTATATTAATTTATTTTCAGAAGCTGAAAAAGGAGATCAAACAAGAAGGAAGTGCTTGACATTCCAGTGGCAGTAGGTCTAGCTCCGAGCAGCATAGTCTTAAGTTCTGTAGCTGTAGAGCTATTAAGACAATCTTATGGCTGTATTTAAACTGAAATTACACACCCTCTAGAATTGTTTGATTTTCCACTGTGAGGAAAGGACATTGAAAAAGTATAAACCAATAAACATAAAAACGAATTACAGATTTTGTCACTTTGCAGTACACATATGTAAATGGCTGGCTCCAGCCAGTACTACTGCCTTCTGATTAGTCTGACTGATTTGATGAAATGGGCTATCACACAGATAGTCTTTCAGCCTGATGTTGTCAGGCACTAACTGTGCTGCCCAAAAGCCTTCAAAGATATGTATGTTTATGTCTCCTAGATATAACTAGCTCAGCTGATATGATTGCTCAGGCCAAGTTTGCCTTATCTAATGTCCCGAGTTCTTGTGCATCAGATTGAACCATAGTAACTATCTGTACTCGCACTCATGGCAGTCCCAGCCCCTGAAGTTTGCAGCAATACCTTTCAGCTTACAACTTGTGTGACCTGCAATCACTTGGGAACTTTCATTAATGTAATTTGAGCTTTTGAACCTTAAATAATGAGGGATTTGTAAAGAAAGAGGGTTGGAAAATGAAACTTCCAATACCTGTTGTTGTCTGGCAGGAGGAGGGTGTCTATTCCCACCCACTTTTGAAGCCTCGTTTTGCTATGCACATTTTTTAAAGGGCTTTGACATGACTGAAAATACTGCAATTGGATTTAATTAATCCTTCAAAAATTGCTCATTGTTGGGTCATTCTTCAGTGGCTTGATTGTGTTGCTTTAATTGTATACAGTATGACAAGTCAGAGGAATGGACCAAAGGAAACCAACAATTTGTCTTGAGTACTCGGGGAACTTCGAATAGTGTTAGGAAAGATTATCAGAGTTTATGACATCAGAGTTGGGATGGGGTGTTAGCAGGGCAGATTTTAATAGGATAAATAGAAGACATTTAAGCTTCCAAGTGGAATAATTGCCCTAAGTCAAAATGTGAAGCAATATGTGAGCAGAAAGGAAGCATGTGTTAGGAAGATCACCCGATTCTGACTGACTGAAGTTAGCGTAGCTGATATTTTGACAAAGAAAAGTCAGAAAGGAAGTAAAAGTGCCCGAGACAGAGGTTGCATAGGCTGGGAATGAGAAGAGAACCAAGTCATGTACTCTGCTTTGGGGAAGAAGGTTTAGAGCTGTCTGATATTGGATTAGCTCCTCAGCTGCTGCTGCCCCCACAGCCTGGTCCTCTTAGGCTTCCATCCCCATTGTTGCTCAAATGTAGTCAGGGTTGGGCTCTTTATAGTTAGAATTTGAGATGGTGACAAAATATGTTGCTCCACAGTGGGAGACCATACTCTCTATTATACAAGAGCAGTTTTGCCGTCACTGTTATCTTTATTCCACCACCTCCTTTAGTAAATAATATATAACTTTAGATTATTTTTTTTCTTTGTCACTAGAGCTACTACAAGTCTGCCTTTGTTAGGTTCAGCTGTTAAATATCTAATGTACTCCTTAGCTAGGAAAGTGGAATTGAGGTCAATATTTCTTAGCTATATTGCACGTGGGTTTTCCTATTTTTTTTTTTTTTAAGCTTATTTCCTAAGGAAATGAAACTCAAGAGCTTGTACTGGGTTTTTTTTCATCCTCCACCCTCTTTCTGTATCTGCCTGTTTGTCTAATGAACTTCAGCCAAAACTGAGAGATTTCAGAGATACAGAGCTCCCCGTATAACTGGTTAAGTTAACAACCAAATTAATTCCCTGGCTGGCGGAAAGGCCATTGCATTCTCACATGATTTACCACCAAAGATCAAGGTGAGATTCTACCTTGAGACAATTCCTGAGGACCCTGGGTGCCCTCTGAATGACTGTAAATTGATTTTCTTCTCTTTTCTTCCCATGTAGTGGTTTTTCCTGGCTTTTACACTTAATTTCTTCCTTGTCCACTGATTCCAAAAGGCTACTGGGTCTGCATGTCTCCTATAGCAAGCTATATAACTAGCTTTATTTTCCCCTCAGATAACAAGAAAAATGCATGTGAACTATTTTTGCTGGCTCTCTTGTTCCACTGAAATAAATACCTACAAGAACGTGAGCTCAGGATCATTTTATAAGCGCTCTTGCTCAGTAATGGACTCAGGCACTTGGCCTCTGCAGGAAGAGTAGTTTTCCTGCTTGTAGGATTAAATATGAGTCTCTGTAGGTGGCCTGACCATTATGCCAGGATAAACTTTGGGTTCTGTGGATTTCAAAAGTTGGAAACATTGTTTTTCAGAGTTGATTTTTAATTAAGACCTGAACTTTGGAAACTGTGTGCCAGAGGTCTGAGAAGGCCTTCCTGCAAGCAGTCTTGAATTTATTTTTAATGCACTGAATAAACATTAGGAAGTAAAATGCTTGCCCCAGAATATCTGTAGCTACTTCACCCTTTCTCTTGGCTCTGACTTCCCAAACTTTTTTCTCTTTATTTAAAAAAGGAAAGTTGGGGAACAGTCTGCCTATGCTTAATAGTAGCTCCTGTGCCAGTGACTTCCCACCCTCATCCTGTAATTGCTGAAACTATTCCCAGCAAATTCATAATTTCCTCTCTGACTTTGAGTGTGGGTCTTATTAGATTTTAGCAGAGTCAAAGGTTCATCCATTCATTCTTGAAAGTGTGTGATCACTTTACATGCTACCATTTTCTTGAGCCAAAGTGTCCATTTAGTTCTTCATTGCAAAGATGAGCAGTTTGGGTTCTAGCATCACACTCCTTAATTGCTTGTTAAAAATATTGTCATACATTTCCCAGTTCAAGGTTCTTTTGGAGTCACTACATTCGTGCACAGAAGAATGTGTCCTAGCTATCCAGCTGTTATAATTTGCAGTTGTTGGGGGAAGAAGACTAAATTAATCCTTGTGCAAGTCTGTGCATGCAATCTCCAACCAAGTTCTGGGTTAGTTTTGCTCTATGGACCTCATGTAAATGCCTGCACCTGTTACTTTTAAATTTCACAGAGTGTCTGTATCCCTCAGAAGTGAGGGTGGGATTGCCTTTATAGTAAGGTCTTACAGTTTCATGGCATAATAGGAGTAATTAGAAAAAGTAATTTATGTACTCTTGATAGCCAGTCTCTGATTGTACACAAACGTGTTCACTGACATATCTATACACATACATTTGTACAGACTAAAGTAACTCAATCCTTCCCTATTTTTAAAATCTAATAATGCATGCTTAAATGCATGTGTTAAGCAAATTCACAGCTGGTGTTGTGCATTTGCAAACTATTCAGTGACTGCTCTGTCAATGGTTGGAGCTCAGCTTGAAAGGGGATCCTCTGAAGTGATGTCCTCATTGCTGTATTGACTTCTGGGAAAGTGGAAGAAGATGACCAGAAGGCAGTTAACCTTGGAAGTAATTTAGGGGGTACCAAAATGATGGGTCTCAAGAATTCCTTCCTTAAGGCTTTTCTTGCTAGGCTGCTGGCCGCTTAAATAGTGGAATCTGAGCTTTGAGAGCCAAATGGCAGAACTCCTCCTGATTTAGATGGTGTGCTGTCTCATAGTTAAGACACTTGAAAACCACAAATAATCAGCAAGCTTTCAATGTGCATAAATCTGTACTCACACACATCCCTCCAGCACCAGATATCTCGCCTCCGTCTTTCCTGGAAGATAAACTTAATTTTGAAGTATTGGTAAAATATCTGTCATATATTGATATGTAAAAATCAATACAGTATAGCAATGCTAAGATGTTCCATAAGTGATTATTCTGAAATATGTATGGTTTGTAGTCCCACTGGCCAGGAAGTTTTGCTACTCAGGAGGGAATTTTTTTTGTCTTTGTTATGCTAAACTATTTGAGTCATTTTGCAGTTCATATAAGGATCAGTTTTCTCTATGGTTTTACCTGTTGTGAGGCAACTAGCTTGTGTTGTTGTTTTCAACATCTGTGAGCCTAAGTATACTAAATTGCGGCGTGCTTGTTCCCTTCTGAACATCAGTCATCTTGAAAAGAGTGTACGTCAGCTTCATTTGAGTCCACCTGCTGCTTTGGGGTGACCAGGGTGTGCCCTCAGCGCTGTTTTTCTATTGAGCCAATGACTATTTTAAGGTCAGTGTGATGCTTCTGAAAAGATTAATCTTACAGGAAGTAGTTCAGAAATCTGAAAGAACACATTTCAGATGTATATCACTTCTGAGATGAAAACTGGACACATAACCCTAGACTTCATAGGTCTCAGAGTCTTGGTCTTGCTTAAATAAGCAGCACATCTTCCTATGACTTTAACAGGTGAAATTCTGCAGGTATTCTATGCGATTGCTTTATGCTTAGGCTTGTGAAACCATAACTTCCTTAAATATTTGCACTTTGTTTCCTTACAGATGTGCACTGGTAACTACATATTTGTTCCTTATATGGTAACTCCACATAACAAGGTGTACTGCTGTGATAGCAGTTTTATGAAGGGACTAACAGAATTGATGCAGCCCAGCCTTGAGTCGCTGCTTGGGCCTATATGCTTACCTCTGGTGGATCGATTTATTCAGCTCCTGAAGGTGGCACAGGCCAGTTCAAGGTGAGTTGTATTTTTGTACCCCTATTTATAATTCATATATTCTGCTAACAATATAAATGTCAGGCTCGTGCTTCAGGCTAATGCAATGTTTTGCCTTCTGTAGAGACAAATTTATAATTAATAATTTAGCTTCACCAAATCTCCCTGTTGACACTGCTCCATCAATAAATGTTTCACATATGCATTCTGGGATTGCTGCAGAGCCTGAAAAACAGGTGCAGGGGACCTGTCCCAAATTTCTGATGTGAAGTTGTTCCTCTCCAGCCAGTATTTCCGGGAATCCATTCTGAATGACATCAGGAAGGCCCGTACTCTCTACACGGGCAAAGAGCTTGCAGCAGAGCTGGCAAGGATTCGACAGCGAGTGGATAATGTTGAAGTCCTGTCTGCTGACATTGTAATAAACTTGCTGCTGTCCTATAGAGACATCCAGGTATGAATCCTGTCTTCCAAAATCATCTTAATCATAGTAAATTAAATTACCTTCTCAGTGAAATTTTTAGTGTATTTTACACAGATTTGCTAACAAACTAGATGAATAATGTACACTAGCAAAAATCTTGTGTAGTATCTTCACTGATGCTTTTTACTTTATTTTGTAGTTACACTGTTTATAGTGTGCCTTTACATAGCAGAAAGGTGGTGTTGATTTATAACCAGCATCTAAGGTATACAACAACTCTTCTTCATCTCAGCATTGCTATGTGATCAACAACCCTAGTGTGTCTTATTTAAAGGCTAAGGTAGCATTCTGCTATTGATACATATACCTAGTCTTTGTCACCATGCTTGTGACACTACTCAGGAAAACAGCATGTCCATCTGCATTTCAGCTTCTGGAATGGTGCTAGTAATTGCTTACTTTGTTACATGTAATTTCAACTGTTGCTCCTTAAACATTTTGAAGTGGTTTGTTTTTTATTGTGGTTGGTTGTTTTTTAAATAGGTTAGCAAGTAAACTCCTTTAAAAACCATGGTGTTAAAAGGTTCTTTTGTTTAGGTGTTTAAGACATACCTACTTCAGAGTTTTGGGATGCCTTAATTCAGATGCAGTTAGCATTGTAATGTCTGTACTATATGAACTCTGATATGTGTTCAGCCCCTGAATCTAATTTTAATAATGAAACAGATGTACTAACATTTCCACAGGTCCATGTTGAACCACTCAGTACAAGACTATGTTTCCCTGCTAAATATTGTGCGTATTCACATTTCTGATGAGTGCTAGGCTATTTACAGGTTGAGACTGGGGAAACTGAAATCTGTAAAGCTTACAATGAACCGAGAATACTTTTTAGTATGAAATAATAGGTCAAAGAGGAGTTCATGTAGGCATACCTCGGTGCAGCCACTTAAAATTTCATTATTCCCTTCTTTTGGAAGGATTATGATTCCATTGTAAAACTGGTGAAAACTTTAGAAAAACTACCTACGTTTGACTTGGCTTCCCACCACCATGTGAGGCTCCATTATGCATTTGCACTGAGCAGGTAAGAAACTACCCTTCTTTCTGTTGTTGAACAGTAAATCAGAACTCAAAAGTTTACACAGGGTTGGTAATCCTGGGTGAAGCTCCCTACTGGAGCTCTAGGGTTTTCACTGAAGCAACTCTGGGGACTCATCTTTGTGATCAATCTAAGCTTTCCTTACTTACCTCTTGCACTGTCAAATTCCATTTCTTTTTCTCTAGCATGAGTGTTTGATTTGTCTTTCTATGGGTTAGCACCACTTTTTCATTTCAGTACCTTAGTCATGGCAAATAAATACCTAACAGTATTTTACCTCTGCAGAAATACTGGAAGTATGGCTGTATGAGTGGCAGTGCTGCAGCACTTGTGCTAACTTGGACACAGAATCATAGAATGTTTTGTGTTGGAAGGGTCCTTAACGACCTTCCAGTTCGAACCCCCCTGCCACGGGCAGGGACACCTTCCACTAGACCAGGTTGCTCAAAGCCGCATCCAGCCTGCCCTTAAAACATTGATGGATAATCTCATTCAGGTCTTGAGTTTCAGTAGTCAGGAGACAGAAGAACTTTGATCATATGTCCTTCAGAAGATTCCATTATATTATAATAATGAACTAATTTTCACATTCTCTGATAACATGCACAAAATGTGCCACATGAAGCAACATTCACTACTTTGTTGGGTTAAATGAGAGCCAAGCCTGCATTTTTTTTTCTAGGATACTGGCAGTTAGGCAAGGCACTAAAAGGGGAGTTTTTCAGTGGAAATTACAAAAGTTTTCTGCTCCCTTGCTGTTACCACAGTGAACGTTTTGCTATTAACATTTAATGGAGTGGACCACGTGCCAGCAGGCATTGAAATTCTCAAATGTAGAATATGTCTACAGATCTTTCTGCTTCTCACAGATTTGAATGTTGTAATTCAGGTTCTCTGAGGAGGATCAAAACAGCATATCATGTCAAAATATGTCACAAGTAGTTGAAAAAAACCACCTGTTTTTGAAGCAAATGAAAAACCAAAACAAAAATAAACCCCAGCTGACATTGTTTCGCCTGAATAAACTGTCCCCATCCTTTCCTTTTCCTTCATACCAGGTATCAGTATAGTGTATCAGTATTGTGCCACTTTTGATTCTGTTTTGTCATAAATATGTGCAGTTTTGCAGATTAAATAATCCAGTATGTATCTACCACTGCTGCATAGCCTTTGCAAAAGTCATTAGCTTTACCTTGGAGTTTTAACAGGTTATTTAGACCTCAAGGTCATCATTTTCTAAAATAAAGTCACCTCTGAAAACAGGACTTGTCTAGTTCACTGAGACACTAAAAAACCTGCAAAACTGCAGTATACTCTTAGGGAGATCCTTATACTTCATTGGTTCTGCTGGGACTCCTTGCAGATTGAAAAGTCTGGTTTTATAGATGTGACTGTAAGATGTAGCCTTTGAGGTATGTATCTGTACTTGTTCTCTTTGATGACAAGTATCCATCACACAAAAAGTCTACACAGTACCTCCAAAGGACTTAAAATCAAATTTTCCTCTCCCTCTTTTCTCCAGATTATGCATGCAACTGGAATCCATGACAGCTATGAAAATGTTCATGCTTTGGTCTGTGCCAAGCAGGAATTACTTGGCTAATTGTAGCTTTCTTCTATTGGTAATATAGAGGATATTTCCTAAGCTAAGGCAGGTCTCAAATATTCTACACATCTGAATGTTTGATGTGAAAGCAACTGTCCCTCATGCTTCTAATCCAGGTCACTAGTACGGAAGGATGATGCAGCTCAATTAGTCAGGATTAGTCTGACCTAAATCAAGAAAATGTGTGACTGCATTGATGATGGAAGAGTAAGCAGAAAGAAAAGTAGGGACCTTTGTCTCTGGAGACCAGCAAACTCTAAATGGCTTAAATTACAAATCACTGTGCCTTACTGGTTTTGTTCTCATTAAGTTCAGCTCGCAGGTTTGATCTGTATTGGTGATTGTCAATATGAGATATGCAAGAGTTATCTGTCTCAAACTCCATTCTGAAAATTGCCCTTCTGTAATGAAAGCCAGATAAAAAAACATGAAAAAGCTGCAGACTTACTCTTATTGCTTTACCTGAGTGATCAGTATGAGAAGACATAAAGAAGCAAACCTTCAGCAGCTGGGCAAATGATTAGTTGTCAGGGGAACTAAAGTAACACAGACCTGAAGAAGACTGTTACTTGCTCATCCAGGAGCAATTTATTTCTCCCCCTGGAGCCTGGGATTGTAAGCACTTCTCCATCTCAGATGAGTACACCAGCCTTTTGTGCCACTCTAGAAGTATTTTGGGAGCTTGCTGCAGTTCTGTAGTCTGAGGAGACTTGCCCTAATTTGTTAGAATTTGACTGGTCTGAAGGTTGGGAAGAGATGGCGCTGGATTTCATTTATCATCAGGCTGAGTCTGAAGTAGAGGTTGCCCCAGCACATAGACTTAAACAGAGTGTTTATGTTTTTTTCTTCTGGTAAAGTAGTTTATGCTATCTGCCGAAACAAGTGCTTTTGCTCTGTTTTCATTATTATCTTTGTTATGTTGTTATTCATCCTCTGCTACCCATTCTGCTTGACCTAAACCTTTTCTTCCACATCACCCCCTTCTGGAGCTGCATTCATGAGCTCAAAGATCATGAGTTCAGGTATTAATTACAGTACACATGCTCTGATCTCTGAGGTTTCACACCGACACTGCTTGTGCAGATGCATCAGAACTTTGATATGTTCTTGTAGAGGGGGAAGCAAAAATCCATCACTTAACCTCTGACCAAGTAGTGTCTGTTTTAAGATGGCTGTGGCTTTTGAGGTGGTGGTTTTTCTGTCTGAAGTAGCATTGTCTTCCAAGCTTCTTCAGTGCAAAGCTTGCAAGACAGATACAAAGTGACTTTTGTGTATTTCCCCCAATTGAAATTGTAGCCACTCAAATATTACAAGCGATTTCTTCAAAATAATTTAATACTCTCCCCAAAACATCAAAGAATAGTTCTTGCAGAGAAAGGAGTCATTTGCTTCAGTACACAAATATGTAGAAAATTCTAAGCTCTTGATACCGAAGGATACACGTATCCAAACTGTGAGTCACCAGGAAGTGTCTAATACTTGCAGTTACGTGATTTATTTGTCTGATGTACTTTTCTTAATACTACCTTACTGGCTTCACTTCCTAACCTTCCCTTTCATGGGAATTCACTCTGGTTCATGCTTTTTGTGTTGGTTTCTCTGTTGATTTGTTGTGGTTTTGTTTTTTTTTGTCCACATTCAAAATGTATATTAAAAAAAATCACAGACACAAGTTGGAATCTTTTTTTTTACTTGTAAGACATGAATTACTATGAAAAAATGCTAGGTGTGAAACTAAGGTTTGTATCTTTCTGTTTTTTAAAAAAGTAACACGTGATCTTTCAAAGAATTGCCCTTGAGGCTCTTGTTCCTGTTGTCAGTGCTTTGCTCTAGCTGATGCTTCATGAGAGAGACAAAATGCATTTGTGGGCTGGTGTATAGGTGTTCAGTGATATTAAGTAAAAAAAAAAAGAGAAAGGAAGGGGGGAAGTGAGTATATATTTAATATAGTCCATTGTGTCTAGAAGCACATTTACATGGATGAAGTCATATATATATTCAAACATAGTAATAAAAAGGCATTTCTTTTTAATTTTATTAGATTTTTAATCTTTTTTTTTTTTAATTTTTCAATAGGAGAAATCTGCCTGGAGACAGACAGAAAGCTCTAGAAATTATGATTCCCCTGGTAGAACAGGAAGACCAAGTAGCTTCAGATATGTATTGCTTAGTTGGCCGAATTTACAAGGACATGTTTTTGGAATCTGGTTTCATAGATACAGAAAGCAGGGACAAAGGGACGTTCTGGTGAGTACTGTTTTAGTAGTCTGTGTCCTTTTGTTAGCCTTGGGAAAATATTCCTTAAACAGTAATATATTTCAGCTGGGTTTTTTTTTTCATGCCATATATTTGTCATCCTTAAGGGATACACTGAATTTTCTAATGTTCTTCACTTACATTCTTCACTTACTTGTTAAGAATGAGATATTTATGTTGTTAACAGATCCAGATCTGGTTCCACAAAGTTGTTGAAGTACCTCAGAGACTTGGAAGTTTAGGTAGTTCTTATTAGAGTGTATTTTTCTCCTTCCCAAATGTGAAGTCACCTGCTTACAGTATCATCTTATTATTTTTAGGTGCTGAGGGCTGAGGTTTAACTCTGCATTGATGCTTAGGATGTACCATTCTGTTTGTTGGGCTTTTTTTTTTTCTCTTTTTTTGGCTTCCATGCTCACAAGCACTGTGACTGTTCCAGACTCATGCTGGCAAAAGTTTTATTTATCACCCCATCATCACTGTATAGTATATGCATATTACAGTGGATTACAGTACCATCGATAGACAAAGACGTGCATAATAGGGTACACATATTTTTATCTTAATTTTAAAATCAAGTATCATGGTTTTTATTGCTTTTGAACTGCACTAAAACACTGTAATGTCCAATAGGCTTAAAAAATGGAGGCAGTGGATGCCATCCTAGACTTCTGTGAGAATGAGCTGCTTTTCTCCATTATGATTCAGATGAGGATACAGACAATCTGTGTTTATGTATCCTGCACATCAGATCATAGTTCTGGTCTTCTGCTCGTCAGCTGCCTGTTGAAGTAAATGCTTAGAATGAAAAGCTTTCTTCTCCCTTCATCATTTGTCTCTTGTTTTCAGTAAACCAGATTAGAACTGTCTTTGGTAAAAGATAAGATAAAACTGTTTACCATTTAAGGCCTCAGAATACAAGTACAGTTTATAATTGCTGGTCATGCTTTAAAGTTTTGCAATGCTTACTGGATTTTTTAAAAGATGTTGAAATAACAGGAATGCAGCATATTGTCGTCATTCCCCTCCTTCATAATTTTGGATTTAAAAAAAATAAAATATTTATTCTAAGGCAAGCCCATAACAAACTTTCAAGATCCTTTTTTTTTTTTTTAAAAATAAAAAAGAAAAAGAATTTTGCTAATGAACTAATACAATGAGGAAACTAATCCTATATACAAACACTCACCATTATCACAGGCTAAATAGTATGAATAGATATTACTTTTGTTATTGTATGTCTTGCTCTTTTCTCATTCATAGTGCCTTATGAACAGATAAACTTTGAGATTTTCGAACCTAATTGGATTCAGAACAATTATAATAGTGATAATTTCATGTAGCTATTTTAATACACTTTCAATAGATACATCTTAGAAGGCATGATATTCATATATAGGGGAGTGAGGGGAAGTGATTACAGTCAGGCACACCAGTTTGGGAAAGGACAGCAGGCTGGCAGCTCCTTTAACAGGGTAGGATGCTGACCCTCCAGCTCCTAAGTAATCTCTTAAATGTCTGGCAAGTAAGACGTGATATAGACCACTCTGCCATAGGACAAGGAGAATCTCTGTTGATTCAAGCTGGAGTTTGGCTGGAAGCTGTGCTACATGGGCCAGTTGCTTTCAGTTTGTACTGTATGCTGGATATTGATTTGAATTCTAGTGTTAGTCATCCAGCAGGCTTAATGTGGCTGAAAGGCTGACTCATAACTCATTGGAACGCTTTGGAAAGGAGACCTACTCTAGTACTACAGGAGGCCACAATGGGAGAAGGTGTGTGTAGGAACAATGCTTCCATGATAGTGTTACGTTGTTGAGATAAAGGTTATTATCTCAGTCTTAAAGAAATGAGCATGTAGGAGAGCTATATTGAATTGCATATAGTGAGGATCTGGCAGCAGAACCAAAGCGTTGCTTTTGCAACATCTGGTGATATCAAGGTACTTTGGTCTATTCCAGAAGGAAGGGGGAAAAAAAAAAAAGGCAGACAGTGTGCTTTCCTGCCGATTAAAAAGCAGAATAAAAGACACCTTTTGTATAAATATGAGAGAAGAGATGAAAGGTTGATAATTAACTGTCACTTTCTTGTTGCATATTGACAGTGTAAATCAGACTTACCAAAGCTATCAAGTCTTTATTCAAATCTTTTCACTGCTACCTCCCTAATTCAGTGTCTGCACTGCAGCATTTTCTCAAATGTCATCTTTCAATTTCTTGATGGCATTTATAATTGTACCAGCTGAGCCAGCCTCCACTTCATAGGCAGACTTTTAAACCTTACCACCTTTCTACAAATCTGCCCAGGTTCCTCCAGTGATACTGGGGGCATGACAATGTCAGCAGCTGTAGCAGTTGGATTTAAAACAATTCAGTTAACAGATGTGACTTGTGACTTGTTTGGGAAACCATGAATATTTTCATCTATTCAAAATTAATTAATGTGCGGGGGTTTTTTTATATTTATGTGGTAGGTTTTAAGAATGTCAGCACAGGATTGCACCAAATATAAAATTACATTTTTGATTGTAACAATTTAGGAGAGGTAAATAGGACTACAGATGTCTAAGGTACTAGTATTTCTTGGTGTGAGTAGCATGTAAAGATGGCTACAAAAATGCGTTTCTGCTGGAAAAGGGAGAAATTTGGAAAGAAAAGGCAAAATTGAGACTTCTCTGCTCATCATGGTTTTTTTATAGGGCCAGACTCTTGTCCAATGATTAAGTTCTTTGGAGGGGGGCAACCGGAATATAGAAAGAGTATATATGTAGCAGATTGAAGAGGAGCCTGTCTTGAAGTTCTGGACAGCAGAGTTTATGCTAAAGGATGCAAAGTCCTGAATCATTGGATTCACAAAAACCTCAAACCAGGCCAGACATTATTTGTGGTCTGCTAGGATCAAAATGCCTTAGCTTTGCTTACCTGTCAAAGCGTGGTCTGGAAGCCAAATCCTTTGTTTTCTATTATAGATTATTTTTCTTTCTTATGTATTAATCTTACAACCTGCTTAACTTTTATTATATGATCCATCTCTTTGTCTAGATTTTCCTATTGTTTTGGAAGTAATTTTAAACTCTCTACTTTTATTGTAGCAGAGTTGTGTTGACTAAATCTCTTGTGCTCTTTAAGTCACATATGATATTCTTGTTTGCCTCCTCCTTACAGGAGGGTGTATAAGTGCATGCGTGTTTGTGTATATATGCAGCCGAATATGTCCTTATTCTGTAGGACAAGTTTAAAGCATTGTTGATCTGCTGTTGCTGTTGTTACCGCGACTTGCATTACTAGCATGAGGACAGTGTGTGCTGTGTTCGTGTGAATCCCCTTCTCTTTAGACAAGATTTAGGCCAGGTGAATACCACTGCCATTCTTCTTGCTCACTCACTTTCTTTTGAGGAGAATAAAATCTGGTATACTTGGTTTTCATGTGAATAGACTCATGAGGATAATGCTAATTGTAAGGCACTCAGTAAGGCATAAATTTGGAGTAGCTGAAATCATAGCTAAATGCAGCGTATATTTTGTATCACTTGCTTTTGTGCTTATGCATATTGATATGCTTGTTTATCACTGCAGGAGATCCACAACAGAATCTAGGGTTTTAAGTCAGTGAAAATTCATACATTTAAGAGTAAAATAATAAGGTTATTAATAAATCTAACTGAAACAGGTGTCTTACAAGCTGTAATATTGCTTTTTTTCCTTTCATCTCAAAATTGGCAATCTAGCGAGATACTATAACTTCACTGGGATGGGTGAGTAGGGTCTGTGCTTTTTGTGCAAGGGAAGAGGAAATGGGAGGAGGATAAATAATGGACTCCTAAAAATAACCCCAAAGCATGTGTGAAAAATGGTAAAATATTTTTACTTCCATGGATTCTTGCTGTGTAAACAGAAGATAAGCATTTAAAGTGCCTAAAAGTGTAATCATGCCCCTACTAGATTGCATTATTTAGAAAGTAAACTTGTATGTTTGTTTTTTCTAGGTTCAAGAAGGCGTTTGAGTCAGAGCCAACATTACAATCAGGAATTAACTATGCAGTACTCCTCCTGGCAGCTGGACATTGCTTTGATACTTCTTTTGAGCTGCGGAAAGTTGGTAATTACAGCTTGCAAATTCACAGCAAAATCACATTCTAATGAAAGTATGACATCACTCACTGTCACAGGGGGAAAATCTGATTGTTGCATAAAAATGCTTTGATAGCGACTATGTGAATATTTAAGTATGTCTCCCCCATCACCAGTGATCCCACCTGATTACAGGTGAGTGCTGTCATGAAGACCTGGTTCCAGTTTCAAGGTCTTGAGTGATTACTAAGGCTTAGTGAAAACTGACAATCATCTTTCTTTGCATTGGCATCATTTGTGTGAAACAGGAACACCTGAAGAGGGAATCCAATCCCAGCTAGCATTCTTTAAAACAAACAAACAACCCCCCCCCCGTAGAACTGTAGGAAACATGGACAAAAAGGCCATCCTAAGGGTGGGGAAAATGCACTTGACTTAAGCTTGGGATGGGCTGAGAGAAGGAAGTTTCCCTTCCAATGTTTTCTTAAAGGTTTCCTGAATGTCTGCATTCATAGAATCACAGAGTGGTTTAGGTTGGAAGGGACCTTTTAAGGACTGTCTAGTCCAGACCCCCTGCGATGGGCCGAAACATCTTTCACTAGATCGGGTTGCTCAACCTGGTCTTGAACACTTCCCCTGACAGGGCATTCACAACCTCCCCAGGCAAGCTGGTTCAATGCTTACGAAGGAAGAACTAAGGTGTCCATTTTGTTTTCGTGATTTTGTGGTTTTGCTGGATTTGAGGGGAGTGCAAAGTCAAGATGTCCTGGTTTCAGCTGGGATAATTTTCTTCCTAGTAGCTGGTATATAATACTTTTAGGGAAGGTACAAGAGAAAGCACTGAGTGTTGTAATATGTGGTAACATATCCTTTGCAACTGACATGCTTCTTCATGCATTAGTATAATTCTTGACTTTATGAGGTTTTTTGTTTTTTTTATCAGTCTCCTGGGGAGATTGTCAAGTGAGGAAGAAAAAATGCTCTTCGTTCCACAGAATGCTTCTGTACTCAGCTTCTGCTCTAGTTTAGAATATAGGTGTGCACTGTGTGTCTGAACTTATTCTCTACATGGAGAATTTTTTGAGCGTGAAGGTCAGGGTGAGATGATTACTTCTCTGGTGTGAACAAAGGTATTCATGTGAAGGTGATAGGTGTGCACTGTGTGTCTGAACTCATTCTCTAGATGGAGAATTTTTTGAGTGTGAAGGTCAGGGTGAGATGGTTACTTCTCTGGTGTGAATGAAGGTATTCATGTGAAGGTGATAGGCTGCACAGAGTTTCCCCAACTACTGTTTTGGCCATTCTGTGAGTGGTTGAGATTTTGTTTTCTGGGTCAGAATACTTCCATCTCCTACACTGAAATTTGAATTCTTGTACCAGTGTAGGAGGTAAAAATATGTTTTGCTTTCTACATAGCATTTGCAAACATTCACTCAGCTGGCCTAATGCTATATTAGATAACTTAGCTGGGCTATATTTAGTGTGTAGTTTAATTCAAATCCTTCCATTTTAAAGAAACTTTTCAACAGCACGTAGCCAACCAGATTTAGATAAATTAATTGTGCTGATGAAATCTGGGTGTTACTTGTAGGGATCAGATATTTGGTATCATCTTGTCATGAGTTTGTCCGGTGTTATTTTCCCTGTTGTTTGTATGGAGAAAGTTACAGAAATTAAGGGTCCTTATTACTTAATACTTTATCTATGGCTGATGAATGATTAGGTGGAGAAATATCTGGTCCCTTTCCACAGAGCTGCTCCCCAGGGAGGCACATCCCATCCTGTGCTGTACTCGTGGATTATATTTTCCCAGGTGCATCACCTTACATTTATCTTTGTACTATGAGGTTTGTACTGTGAGCTGGCTTGAGTTGTGCTAGATTCGAGGATAATTTACTATTTTCCTTGTCTTGGGCTAATGTTCATGTTTTAAACAAAAATAAGCAAAACCACAGAGGTTGTGTGGGAAAATGTTTTGATGTCTCCCTCCCCCGCATCCCAAGAATCTCTTACATGTGTGTCATTCTTTTGATGTCTCCTCCTGTTTAGATCTGTGCGTACAAGACCATTTGTTTGCAGTAGTTAGATTTGCCTGGCAGTACTTTCAGTTTGGTGTCCACCCACAGCATTATCTGTAGCACACAGAAATTAGAGGAAGTCTGTCTTCTGGTGGGAGATGAGGAGAGAGGCTATAGCAAACTGGTTGAAGTTCAGTCCAGGTTATATGGAAATTAAATTAGTAGGCTGGGAAAGGCTAAGGAAGGATATGGTCCCTAACAGCACTTCAGAGGAGGCTGTGTGAGGCTGCAATAAGAAGGTGCATATCTTATTGCATTGGCAATAATTTAATAACTCCAGTAAAACTATGATTAAGTCCAGTAGCCAAGAAAATTTTTACTAATCTGCAGTCAGATCAGAGAATTTGCATTCTAAAAGTTCCTTCCTCTGCTTGTCAGCTAATGGTTTATGCTAAATGATCATGTCAAACATTAATGGCAATCCTATTTTCTGAATGGTATTGGTCTCTTAACTGTGCAAAATTGCAGAACCAGAAATGCAGTGCTTTGTGTTGACAATAATGATCTCTGCAGGCTGTGCAACTCTGACACACAAAGGATCCTGTAATATGAATTGTTCTGTCAATATTTGAGCAAGGAAATCAGTTTATTTATAAAACCTTTATAGTAATAATTAACTGGTAATATCTACTTACTGTATCTTACTTTCTTCACCAGCTGTGGGTATACTCTTGGTATTACAAAATTAATGTCTTTTTTGGCAGTAATGGTTCCTCTATTATGGCTATGGCTCATTTATTTTTAAGGGCAAATGTTTGAAATTCAGCTGCCTTTTTTTTTTTTTCCTCCCCCTGTGAATGCCAAGTTTTTCATGGAAGGAAAGACTGCCTTGACTTTGCCTGGATTTCCTTACACTCTCAAAGAACTTTTCAAGATGGTGAAATCAAAATAAACTAGAGAAGGACGAAACCCACTGGAAAAAAAAACAAAACCCCATCACCTCTATAGATTAGAGCTGTAGTCTTTTGGACATATTGCTAATTTCTCTACGCTGCATCTGCATTTTCCCAACTTGCCTTACAGTGATAAGTAAGCTTGTAGATGAGCTTTGTAGATGAAAGTCTGCAAACTAGGGTGAGTTTTAGCACTGCATATCTCATCTTTCTCAGAAGAATTTGATGAGGGGCTGATGTTGTCTTCTCTAAGGTAATAGGACGAGAATTTGATGAGGGGCTGTTGTCTTCTCCAAGGTAATAGGACCCTCCTCACAGAACAGTTGTAAAATTTCCAGTTCATCCAGGCTACATAACAGTAATGGTTCCTGAACTTGGTGTCCTTTGATATCATCACTGCTACACATCTATCCTTTCCCCCACCATTTATCTCCCTTATTCTGTGAGCTGGAACTCAAGAGCCTAGCTATCACCAACCTTACCTTCCTAACAAACACTCTTCCTTGCCACATCAGTAGTCCCAGTTCCTTCCCATGTGAGTTGTGCTTTTCATGAAAACCACACACTGAGTGTGTACTTTGCTTTGACTCTGTTCCCACCTCTGGAGCACTGGAGGGTTCTGATGGGTGGGTTCCTGGAAGTGCAGCAGGGTGTAAGCTTGTGAGCCAGTGCTGCTGCTGACTGTCACAAATAGCTTGTTATTGTTTGTCAGTGAGTGCCATCTGCAGCTGTGTTGTGCCATCACCTAGTACTCAGCGAGGACACTCCGTAAAGCTAAATTGCTCCCTTTCCCCTTCCTCCCAGCAAAAGTATACCAGTTTGAAATTATTCATGTGTCGGTGATACCAGTTCCTTGTTTCCCTTGCAATGAGGTCACATGCAAAGCCGGTAGAAGTTAGTGGGTGTCTATCTGCTCTTGTATGCTGGTCATGCGCATACAGATGTTTTATTCTAGCAGAGCCCTTCAGCCTTTGGGGATATTGCTGTTACTCTAGGGTCCTGGGGGAGACTTTTTTTTCCATTTACTGTGTTGTGTGGATAGTGTGTAGGTCTTGGTTTCTAGAACTCAGCTGAAGCTGAACACGTTTAACACAAATTCCCTCTTCCTATCCTACACCAAGTGTGTGTATACATCCTCAAGCCATGTCTTGACAGCATGGATGTAATGTAACACCCTGCCTTAAAGCCTTGCAGAGGTAATAGACAAATGTGGTCACTGCTGCACCTTGTGGAGTTGGTGGATGTGATATACGTTGTATCATGTTTCAGGTAGATCTGTGATATTTTTTGAAATCTACTGCATTTTTTCTCTTTGGGAATAACTAAACAAACTTCTTTCCCAAGAAGTGAACAAATAATGTTTTTTATATGATGTGTTATATTGTTCTGTATGTTACCCGAGCACAACAATTTCTTGCTAGTAAGACAGCATGCAGTGTGAAGTATAGATGTGAAATAGGCTATAGACCACTTGTTTAAAATTTCACATTTTAAAAACATTGTCTATAATTCATAACATAAAAATGGAAACAATGTAAGAAAACAAGATGAATTTTGCAGACTGAAATGTAGCTAATGTAATGATTGATAGCCATTTTAATAGATTTGCTGCTGCTTCCAGTATGAAGCTTAGTCTGCTACTAAGTCTACTCAAGGAAAAAAATAAAGATCAACAGCTACATTGAAATTTCTTGTGACTACTCAGCTTTAGTATCAAGGACAATGGAAGGTGATGTGGGAGGGAAACTGTCATAATGGAGTAGTGTGGGAAAAGTGAATAAAAGACGTAGTGAAGAGGCTTGTGTTGTAAGCTGCAAATTGTTTTATTTGTGAGGGATATCATGGCATATCTCATGTTAGCTATAAATATGTGGCAGCTAATATGAACTAAAAATCATCCTGAAGGCCACAGGAGAATTTGTAGTTCTCAGAAAACATAGCAAGTAAAAATTGAAACCTGAGGCTCTCCATAGTCTTGAGTTGCTGGGGGACTTACGAATATTAATAGATGTCTTTCATTGGGGTAGGACTTGCGGCAATTAAAAGAACATCACTGCTGGAAGAAGCCCAGTGGATCATCTGTTCCTTCTGCATGGGACCTTGTCTATAAAGGTAAGTTTGGGGCTTGGGGCTTTTAAGTCAAAAAAAACAAAGCAGAAAAAAACGTAATAGGTGCCTTATTCAGCATCTGTTAAGTTTTTACAGCTATGTTGTGTAGC
Source organism: Pezoporus wallicus (assembly GCF_028554395.1). Taxonomy (NCBI): domain Eukaryota; kingdom Metazoa; phylum Chordata; class Aves; order Psittaciformes; family Psittacidae; genus Pezoporus; species Pezoporus wallicus. The sequence goes on from NW_026635157.1 coordinate 7,428,972, forward strand.
CTAAGGCCCCAATTTACCTTTACAGATGAGGTCCATGCAAGAACATAGGTAATCTGACTGTGGCCTTGTCCTGACAGTGATGTCTTAAAGTTCCTTTCTTGAGGAGCCTTTAGGAAGAGGGGGAGGGACAGAAAAATATCTGCTACCTCTTAGGGTGTTTGGAAGGCATATAACATTAACCGGTAAGTATGATTTGCATCTTACTTTATTGAAATGAAGAGGCTACAGTAATTTAAACAATGAATAGATTTCAAATCAGGGAAATGGTCATTTTAAAACTGCATTAATATATTCCTGTGATCTATTATTCTTTTTACTACAGGAGTAAAGATCAGCAGCCTACTTGGTAAAAAGGGGAGCTTGGAGAAACTGCAGAGCTATTGGGAAGTGGGATCTTTCTTGGGGGCCAGTATGTTGGCTAATGACCATGTAAGAGTGATCCAGGCTTCAGAAAAGCTGTTTAAGCTAAAGGCACCAGCATGGTAAGGTCATAAATGTACATGTACATTGCTATGTATTAAAACATTGAACTCCTTCAGCTTTCACGTTTGGCATCATATTTACTGACAAGAAACTGGTGTTCGATTTTGGTTTCTTTTTTTTAACAGATTTTGCTGTCTGTATATATAGTTCCATTGTACTTTTACATGGACAAGGGACTCTCCTCTTTTGCCCTTATTCAGAGATAGATGCATTATGGATCTTTAATTTGGTGTCTGAAAAGGGCAGATTCAACATTGGCTTCATGTTCTTCTGAGAGCAAGGAGAAAAGGAGGAGTAGCTTTATGGGCGCTATACTTCAGCAGTTACATTGCTGAAGAAAAGTGGTAGTGGCATGTGGGTTTAGTCAGAACTGCCTGAAAGTTTTTGGTAACGCAGCTTGGCTAGAGAGGCATGAATAAACCTTGGAATACTGTGATGGTACTTGCACATACTGGCTGTTTTAGGAACTTGAGCGCAAATCAGCTCAGTATGGTGCAGGTTGCGTCTCATTATGATTGAGAAGAATGCAGAGTAAAGTCCAGTTAACAGAAAGGTTATAAATTTAAGGTTAAAGGTTATAAATCTAGGTTGTCTAGGGACAGCCCTGTAGAGTCAACAGCTCTTACATAAAGGCCAAGAGATGTGTGCTGTGACAGCGGGCTCCCGTCCCTTGGATATAGGCAGCAATTAAGAACTGGTCATCTACTCAGTAAAGGGCTGGGATCCTCTTAGCTGGGGAGAACCAACACTCCTTTCTGACCAAAAAGGTTGACACTCTTTCAATTGGAAGAATGCATATGTCTCAGCCTGTCTATTTTTGCCTTTTTGTAAAGGCTAGTGTTTCCAAATGCCGATCAGATGGGAATATATGTATATATGCTAAAATATGGAAATGCTAAACATCTATATCTGTATAACATAGGAATTATCAAAATTAAAACCTCTCATTTTCTGGCCAAATATTTTATAAGCACTGTTTACAGTGTGTTTATCTGCAAGGTTTTCAATTTCTACCATGTGCATGTTTTACTGAGAAGCTGGATAGCGCTCCCTGGAAGTCTCCTGGTAGTTTCCTGGAGTTTATGAACGCCTGGTTGTCAGGATTTTATGTACCAGTGCATTTGGGGTTTAAGTCTGTGGATTAAACTCTGAATATACAGCACATTCATTTGTACTTCAGGAAGGATTGCTCCTGTGAAAAATTCCTTCACAGTCTCTTGCCTGCTCTTCAGCAGAGCCCGCTTAATGCAAAGGGGAGTAGATATCCCCATGGCCTAAGAAGGGTGATAGGAAAATGCACAGCTCTGGAACTATTCCCAAAGTTTACCTTATACCTTCCTCCCATAAGCCTGGCAACACTTCCATGAATAGTCTAATTGCAGTAAGGTTGCAGCTGCAATAAATCCTCTTTAAGCATGTATATCTCATTGCATTCACAAGAACTGCGTAAGATTCTTTACAACTTCTTTTAAAATACACCAAGAGAAAGCAATGTTATGAGGAGCCTGATAAATCAGCCCCGGAAAGTAGAACAGCAGAGAGAGGGATAAGCTGGATTTAGGGGAGACATTCAGTGCTGCTGTTGTCCTTCCCTATCATGGTCCCATCCTTTCATAGTTTAGGATAGGAGACAGTATATGGGATCAGGAATATGTGCAGGAAGGAATGTCCCAGAACTCATTTGTATTTCAGGTTAGTAATATAGCAGCTACATTGCCAGTTCTCAATGAGGAATTGTTATTATTAAAAGCAGTCCTAGAGAACCAAAATCTTATTGGCTGCCTTAGTATTGCAGTGGTGAATGTTTCAGTTGTGATTAAAATTAGAGATGTTATTACCTACAGACTGTATTAAATTTACCATCTATATGTGTTTGGATGATCACAGGTACCTGAAGTCTATTGTAGAAACTATTTTGATATATCAGCATTTTAAGAAACTGACTCCAGAACAGCATATGGCCAAACAGGAACTTGTGGACTTTTGGATGGACTTCCTTGTTGAAGCCACAAAGACAGATGTCTCTGTAGTTCGATTTCCAGTAAGTGGTTGTTTTTTTTGGCTTTGTTTTTGGGTTGGGTTTTTTGGGTTTTTGTTGGGTTTGTTTTTGATAAAATGTGACATGAAGGAAATGAGCACAAAACACTGCTTGCTTTCAGTTGGCCAGACAATAAACTGCTTGTTCAGAAGAAATGTATTTGGCCTGTATATTAGATTAGTTTTTAATTGATTGCACATGGCTACAATGGGTTTGCACTGTGTGTTCCATGTAAAAGTAATTAGGAAAAAAGTCAAGATAGAACTTGCTGTTTGGAGTTTGCTACCAATGGGTATACTTCTAAAGCAAACCTTTGCAGTATATTCTAAGTGATACTGTATTAACTATATCATGTTTTGGAGAAAAAATATTTAGCTTCATTCTAGCTCAGCAGGCTTTGCATAAACTACTGCCAGTTAAACCTGTGCTCTGTTAGAGGTTGAAAATCAGCCCAAGCAGTCAAAAAGGCGTTGCTCCAGCTATTAGACAATGTAGTTTAACAAGATCAGACTGTGAGTATGTAGATACACTTTTCAGATTTATTCCACAAACATTTTGCTGATTGTTTTCATTAGATACCCTGGTGTTGAACAATGTCCTGAAAGTATTCTATAAAAAGATCTTTGTTCCCTGTCATATTCACTATGTATGTATGAGAAATAATGTCTTGGGTATTCCTTTTAGCTAACCATTAGCAAATACAGTTTTTTATTTTAAATAGCAGTTGCAGTTGCCTCCCAAATACTTGAAGTGCACACTGGAGGTTTTGTGCAGTTCTTCTGGCTTCTGTGTGCAGATGGGATAATAAACCGTAAGGAAGATTTGAGTGCTGAACTGCAGCAGCTTGAGGCAGTAAAGTGAAAGCAACATGAGACTCTCTAGGGAGTCTAGTCCTCCTTCTCCAAGGAGAATGGGCGTAAAGTTTTGCAGGGAAGCAAAATATATTTTGAAGCCTCTGTTTTTTTTCAAAAGACAAGGCCACGTTGTTCTTAGATTTTTAATGATCAAGTGGCGCAATAAGATGTTCAAAATAGGCTCTGATTTACAAAACTGTCCAAGTCAAATGGTTTGGATTTTTGTTAATACGAAGAGACAAATTAAAACTGATCACTGCAATAGCATAGGCCAAATGATAAAACCAATGACAGCATAGTTTGATTGTCTGATTGCTGGAAGCTTTAAAGATCTTGAAGTAGTGGTGGCAGAGCATTACTGAAGTGGCAGAGTGGCTGCCTTCTTTTACTAAGTGGTTATGTTAGACTAAATCTTGCTGCATTGCATCCCATCTCTTTACAATGTGGTTCTAGTTTGTTTCACTTATTCCAGGAAATCTTCTATAACCTTTAGCTGTCAGCCTTATGCAGTGGTGTTTGTTGCCTTTGAGAAAATGATTTGATCTGGTAGCTAAAGTTCACAATAATCTAAATCAAAAGCAGTTTAGTCTAGTTCTAGGTTGGTGTGTTTTTCTCTTTTACCCAAAAGCATTTCTACCAAAAGATGATGAAAGTATGCCATGAATGCTGTTCACATGGGAGATGATTCTTGAATGGCATTGTAGGAGAATGAATTGTGACAGAAGGATTTCAAAATCTGATAGTTGTCAGAGAAATAATTTAGAAAATTGACATCTGCTAACAATTGGCACATAATGGCCTTATATAAAAATCCTAAACTTAGCTGCCTTTTTAAAAATCTTAAGTTGCTGTCAGCCATACTAAGCTAACCCAGTATGTAAAATTTTACCTTTCATTCTGTTTCTCCTGTTTTTCCTGCTATGGTATGACTACAGAAATACTTTTAAAAGATCTTAATAGTTTTTAAAGTTCTACATAATTTGTACTAATGCCTATTTTTTTTTTCTACAAGGTTTTAATATTGGAACCAACAAAAATCTATCAGCCCTCATATCTCTCCATCAACAGTGAAGCTGAAGAGAAGACCGTATCTATCTGGCATGTGCTGCCTGATGACAAGGTATACCATGATGTCTGTAGTTGTAACTTTTTTCACTATTTAAAAATATGCATGGTAGATAAGGCATATAACATGTAAGCAGTTGCATCTAATGATGGATTCTGCAAAGGAGAAAAGTGTTTTAGTAACACACAGGAAGATGCTGTGGATGTATGTTGCCATGCGTTTTTTACTTTCTTTTTAATATGGCATTCTTTTTTTTTCTTTATTTGTCCTGTTTTCCAATGGATCTTTTATCCCCATGATTTTAAAAAACAACTTCCAGCTACTTTCGTGTTGTTTTACAGCAGTGTATAATATCCAAGTCTGTTGCTTCATAAATAGTTTACAATACACTGTCATCATACAAATAATGTAGCATAACTTACTTATGTAAACAGAACTATCTTCTTTCTGTGCTTGCATTATTGCTTGTCAGCTGTGGTAAATACTCTTAATATGAGAGTAATAGAGACTGGTGTCTTAAAATAGGAGCGGAATGAATCAAAAGCCAGAGAAGTATTCACCAGAAGGATAGATAGATGCTTAGGTCTAGAAATCGGAAAAGCCGAGAAGTCCGTATGTCAAGGTGTGAGATAGCCAGGCATATTTCGAAAGCAGATTAGAAAATCTGGAGAAGCAGGGAGAAAGGAAAACCTAGAATGGCTATTGCATTCTGGGATGCTGAGGAAGCATAATGTTGGTAAGAGTGAAGACAGGGAGGATGTTGTAGAACCTCCGAGGACGGGAGCATGGAAACATGGGGGAGAGTATATGAAGGGTGAATGGAGGCTGAGTGAGCTGGAGGCATAACACTGGAGATGGTGCTGTTTGTAAGAACTAGCACCGTTCATTCTTCCATGGCAGCATTTTGTTTGCCTGTGGATAGAACAGTGAAGACCTGTTTTTCAGCTAATTCATCCTTCAACTTTCATACTTGTAGTGTGTTAAAAGAGAAACATTGGTTGCATACCAAATATGTGAGGCCATACTGCTTAGAATTTTTGTTGCGAGTTCATGAGAAAATGTAAATGAACAGTAGCTGAAATAGTGTATTTAGAGCACAAACCAAAATGTTTGCCTGGACCACTGAATTTCTATTTATCTGTGGTTTGTTCTGACTAATGTTTTTCCAGTAGGCTCAGCCTCTGAGAATGACATAAAAAATAAATTTATGCAATTCTTGGACAAAAACAAAATTTGCCATGCAGTAAATAATGATTTGTCCGTATTACAGCGTAAACCCTGTTATTGTAAAATATCTGTTCTGAAAGTGTTTCTGTATTCAGAATTTAGTCTATTTTGTTGTTGTTTTATGGGTTTGGGGTTTTTATTAGGCAAAAGAGTGGGCTTAGTGTACTGGCAATATGTGGCATCTTATTGCCTTGACTCCTTACATTCTAGTTTGAGTTAACTTTACTTGAGCATGTGCACTCAAATTCCAGAAATGGCATTTCCTGGTGCATTCGTGTCTTTTACATACTGGGATATTTTGCTTGATACTTTCAGTAATGGCCTCTTTCTTAGATGTCATTTGACTGCCCATTCATCCTGCAAATGGGAGGAGGATTTGGATGTATTAGTCTGTACCTGTTTGGTGTCAGTAGATAGGTATTTTGTCTTTGCAGAGTTTATAACCTTTGCTTTGTAGTATTTTCTGCTATTGTAATTCTGTTATTCCATTTTTAAAGTTTCATTATAGTATGTAATACCTTTCCTCTCTCCCCCCTTCCTGATTTGGGAAGCGTATCTCTGTATTTCTGCAGATTAGATTACTATCAGTAGCATTAGACAAACTCAGTTTTAAATGCATCCCATAGTATTTTTGCTCTGGCCAGAATCCTTGCTGTGGTGAGCATATTCAGTAGCTCAGGATCTGATTGATACTTAGTGCAGTGCAAGCCATAATATCCATCAAAAGAATGTAATGGGCAATTTGATAGTTACCCCCTTCAGCTGTATAATTTTAGTCTGTTGTTGCAAATTTGTCAAATTCCTTAGAATCCATCAGAAATCTTACAGGGAGAAAAGGGACTAGAGAAAGTTGGAGACACCAGCTTCCTTTTCAGTTGAATTCAGCCAGTGCAATAGTTGTCTTTGATAAGAGATTTTGTGAAAGGAATTGATGTATTTGTCAGCCCACTGCAAAGAGGAAGGCTCTTTTTTTGAGCCTTACTAAGCTGAAAACAGGCATTTTAGAGACCAATTAACAAGCAAAGACCACCCATCCCTACTGCAAGGGCAGGTTTGGAAGCTTCTTCAGCTATCCAGTTTCAGTCTACCTGCCATAGGTCTGTCAGAGCTTAACTAGCTCATACTTAAGGTTTTAGTTCTGTTTATTTTCCAAAATTCAGTCAGTGCTCTAAGAATAAGAATTGTGTTACAAAGTGTATGAACTTCCTTTCATGCACAAAAAAGCTGAATTTCTGTCTTGAATCCAGTCTGGAACTCAGTGGAGCCTGCAGCTGGCAAATTTTGTAATAAATAACATAGCCTCTTCCTGAAAAGTAGCTTTTTTAGCAGCACATTTCAGCATTTACGCATTTAGTAATATGAAGTTTAATATAAACAAATGCTTATAAAATTCAGGTGGCATTATATTTGTGTAATCCATATAAGCTTTGCCTTGCAGTACCCTAGTTTTAGCAGCCCTTTCCACATGGGGTTAGAAGAATGCAGCAGTACTGTTTGCAAGTTTGAAATAGAACAGGCTGTCTCTGTTTCACATTGGCCTCTCAATCCATTTTGAGTTTTGTTTTGGTTGGTTGGTGGTTTTTTTTGCCTAACCAAAGAACAGATGCTGAATTTGGATAGCATGCCTGATATATTTACTCCAAAGTATTCGAAACTTGGCAAGATCATGAGGGACATAACTTTTATATTATTTCATTGCTTGAGAACTTTGTGTGGTAAATAAAAGGTGTATGAATCTGTGAGAGATTAGTTGCATGTAGGTGACAGGTAAAACCCACAATACTTATGCTTCTTGTTCTGCTTCTTGAGCATTTCTGCCTATCAGGATGTATATTTTAACTTATTTAGATTTTAGATTATTCCCAACAGTGGGAATTGGATGAGTACCAGTAACAGCTCTGAAGAGAGTTTCCAAGCATGGAAAATTGGAAAGTGGCAGAGCTTGTGCATGGACTGAGGAGTAAAAGGCAGTGCATGTACACCTTCCTTATTAGCACAGGGATTGAGCTGGTGATCTTTCTTTGTGCAAGAGAACCAGGCAACTCGAATAGGAGTTTCACAAACATTCCATACTAGCATCAGTTAGTACCTCCACTTCAAGATGCAGTCCCACCTTTTGCTAATGTTGGGCTATTCTCCTGTCCCAGTACCCCACTGGAGGAACTCTTCTCATGATTTAACATTGAAGAGATACTGGAGTTACTGCTTTGTACTTTACAATTATGATAGTGTGAAGCTTTGCTCCAAGAAACATATTTGCTTGTATATTTGGTACATTGTGTTACGCATTTTATATTATCATCATAAACTTTACTGTGATATGAGCAGGGAGGAAAGAATTACAGAGGAGGATAAATTGATGTACGAAGTCTTACAGAAAGCTGTTATAACTGAGAGAATAATTTCCACTATAATTTCCTGTACATTGTGCAGGATTATGCAACTATTTTGGCAGTGCATCAGTTCTAACTTCTCTATATTTCACTATTCGTGAAATATTTTCTAAGGTGCACATTTTCGTATCTTCTTTTGGAATACATTTGATTACGTTTGTATTTGACACTATGCCCTTGCTATAGATTGCCTCTCGGCAAGAAATGTCCCAGTGCATATTCATTGCTCAGGTCACTAAAATACCAAATGAAAATCTGCTTTAGAAAGCAGAAGTTCTTCAAATACATTGCCCATTGTGGTGGGGTCCCAAGGCTGCCAGGACTTTGACAGGGTGTAGTCCTACCTTTTCCTGAAAGGAGAATGTTTGCATTAAAAGATACAAAAGGCTTCTGTTTCTTACAGTAAAGTTTTATTAGACCATAAACATACAGCAGTATGACTGTCTACAAAGAGAACTCAGTTCTGCTGAATGTGGCAGATGTAAATTTAAAAGATCTGGAAATAAGTGAGGCCTAGCCTTTCTTTGTGTTTTCATACGATGGCTTCTTTCTTCAGCCTTGTTTGTTACTCCAGCTGCAGTTAGGGGTTTTGTGCATCTTTCCTGCTGTCTTCTAGACTCCTAGGGAAATAAACCCCTTTCTTCAGACACTGTTCTTCAGACACTTGGCCTTCAGATTTGCTCCTTCCATGAGCAATTTCTTCTGCTTTTCAAGAACTTCCCACTTTACTCTCTAACATCAGACTTCCTGCTTGTAGCTGTCTTTGTCTGGTCTTCCCACCTGCTAGGGCATTGAGCATGTAGAGCAGGCGCTTGTTATTCTCAGAGGTGGATTTCCCCCCCTGACACACACACACTTTCCAGAGGGTCACATGTGACCTCAGGTTCAGCCCCCAGACCAAGCTATACAGGCAGCCCTTCTGATCAGCTTTCTAAAACAGTATATTGTTTTACATGCTTTCTAAAATGGTATATTGTGTTTGCAGAGAAAGCAGTGGAGAAACAAACAACTGAAGACTTCTGCCTAGAGCTTCTGTTGCTTTTGTTTTGGGTGGGGAAAAACGAATAGTTCCCTGGAAAAAATAGCTGTTAAAAAATAATGGGTGGTTGTAACGCAAGATTTTCTTTTTCTGCCTCTGGAGTTTCAGTCTGGAAGATACGGCTGCTAGTGCTTCGTTCATAAAGAGGAATGTTTCATTCATTTATTTTTTTTCTGCATGTTACAGAAAGGTATCCACGAGTGGAACTTCAGTGCTGCTTCTATCAGGGGAGTAAGGTAAGTTGTTTCCCTTTCAGATTTTGAAATGAAACGAGTGATTGAATGAGTATTGTATTAAGCTGCTACTGTGGACCTTGGTGGAGCTAACGAATGCAGAACTGTAGCAGAGTATCGCACATACTTTCACAGGTGCCCTGCACTAAGTGAAGCCCCAGGAGTCATATTCCAGATTCAGAAACCACCACTTGCAGAGTTCATTATGTAAAACCTAGCAAACATAGCCTCTTGAATTAAAGAACTATATTTCCTAAAAGTTGGTCATTTCTTTATGCTAACTAAAATAACTGCTAGTGTTTTATGTAATTTTGTCTGAGTTCTGTCGCAGCCAGGAACTGCAAGCATAGGCAGGTGCAGTAAGCTGGGAATTAATGTGTGGATGCAGAGCCAGGAGGATATGAGGAACTGACAAGATCAGGGTGTTTTAGCAATATTGTACTTGCTTACTTGTTGTTGAGGTTTGGTGTGAAAATGCACATTTGGGGTTTGTTTGTTTGTTTGTTTCTGTGTCTGTTTATGGGTATGGCAGCAAAACTTTTTCAGAGAAGGCCCATAAGGATAGGAGTCTGTCAATGCACAGTAGTAGCATGTATCCCAAGGGTCCATGTAGAGTAGGTTAACATTGTTTAGTAAATCATGGGGTCAAGAATGATATGTGCAAGATTGGCTTAACTGAATTAGAATAGAACAATGTTCAAGGCCACCTTCCTTTTTATCAGCACAGTTCTCTCTTTGGGACAGGACTTGTGAGGTAGTGGCTGTCGTGGTTTAAAACCAGGCAGAGGGCTTGTTCACTCACTCTCCCCCTTCTTTCCTTCCCCCTACTCCCGGAGGGACGGAGAGGAGAATCGAAAAGAATGCAACTCCCACAGGTTGAGATAAGAGCAGCTTAGTAACTAAGGCATAACGCAAATCACTACTGCTGCTACCAATAATAATAATAATGATAAAGGAAATAACAAGGGAAGAGAATACAACACCTCAGCACCAGCCAACCGATAACTCGCACCCCCAGCCCGACCAAGCACGGACCGATACCTCCTCCAACCCTGCAGTCTACCAGCCCTTCTGGGTAACTCTCAGTTACATCCTGGGCATGATGTGCTGTGGTATGGAATACCTCTTTGGCTAGCTTGGGTCAGGTGTCCTGTCTCTGCTTCCTCACGGCTTCCCCTCCTCCCTGGCAGAGCATGGGGCTCACAAAGTCCTTGGCCAAACCAAAACATCATTGTTATCAGCTCTGTTCCCAAGCCGAAAGTCAAAACACAGCACTGCACCAGCTACCAAGAAGGAGAAAAATGACTGCTACTGCTGAACCCAGGGCAGTGATGAAGGAGGAAATTTTGCCATCTACTTGCTTGATTTCCGCAAAATGTTTTCTGTCTGCTAGGGAGACTTCTTCTAGGGAAAATTCTTAACTGGACTGTGTGCCATATTGTCAATAGAGAACAGCCAAATCCGAGCTAATGGGTCTGCTCTGCTAGCCCACATTGAACCCTGTTTGTCAGGGTCCAGCTGTGCAATCTGAAAGTAAGAAAGTAGTGTTCCAGCACTGCTGTGACCTTTTCTGGATCGATTCTTCATTGTAGTCTCTTTCTCTTTTTTTTTCCCTAAGATTTATCTATACTTTGTCATCCTGCAACTTTCCACTTTGGATTTTGGTTTTAGTGTAATTAAAAAAAGAAAGAAGTCCAGAAATCTCACATTTTTTTAATAGTTATTGCTCTGTTCTAATAATAACTGTTCCGTGCACACAAGGCTGTTGCTATGTCTGCAGGACGTTTTTGCACAGATGGATGATTCTTTTTCTTTCCAAAAAGTAACTTAAAAAAATAAACTATCAATAGGCACAGAAATTCAGTCCTGTGAGATTCAGCTTATTTTAGGCATAAATTGCAATGATACTTAGTTCAGTCTGGTTTGGGTTTTGGTTACAGTATGTTTTTGTGTGCTTCTAAAAAAAGACAAAAAATCCCCAACTATTTATTGTCCTTTTTGGGTTTTTTTTTTTGCTTCCCTGACCCCTTATTAAACCTTGTGTGGTCAGTACTGTTTCTGGTGTACACTACTGCATTTGTTATTTAAACTGTCAGTTTAAACTTTGTCAATTGAATTTCAAGTCTGTTCATCAGGACAGATGTCAAAAACAACTTGAAAGACTTGACAGTGAGCCAGGAGTCACTGTGAATTCTTAGAAAACTCTCTGGCTGTCTCCATGAGGAGCTGCAGGGGGAAGTCTTTATCTTATGCAAGTATAAAACTGAATAAGACTTTTTCTTATTTTTCTTCTTCCAAATATTTGCAAGTTTCTGAACACTAAATTTTTCAGTTTTTCATGTTTTTTCCTACTTTCATGAAGACAAGTATTCTTTGGAGTGGGACAGCCTTCAGAACCAGGCCTGCTTCTAATATTTTCGTATCAAGACTACTTTTGGCTCCTTTGAAGCTCCTAGACTTAAAGTGGTCTAGGAAGGGGGAGTTCTCATCTTTAGGAAGATTCTCAACCTTTCTAGACTAGTAAGAGACAGATTTATAAGTGCAGCCTTAATGTTCAATGCAGGTCTTTGTAGATCTTGAAGGCTTTTCCAACAAAAGCCTCCATAAATATTTACTATATTACATAAGGAGAGAGCAGATGTGAAGAGACATCTAGCATTGAAATGGCTAATGCTTTTGGTAAATACGTCAAGGAAGTGACTGGGGGATCATTTTTTCTGTGTGCTGTGTAACACAGCACTAGGGCTTCTAGGCTTCACTAAACCAAAACCAGTATGAATATATAAAGATGATACTATAATGAGCAAAAGAATGAGAACACATATCAAAGTGTGTGCAAATCAAGAGAAAGCTGGTAATGGAGACCCAGAGAAGCCCAAATATTAAGAACATATAATAATAGAAATATCCTGGCTTGCTGTGGTCTAGTTTCTAGTAATGCAGGCAGTCATACAATTTAGTCTTGTTCACAAACACAAGTTCCCTCCTAACACCAAACAGGTTTATTGTACCAGCGTTTAAGTTTCCCAGATTTCTGGTGCAATCAGTGCCTTATTTAATGAGTAATATTGTTGAGCTCTCAAGAATTGCAAAGGGACTTGGAAAGCATGTAGTGCACTCTGAGCTGCACAGGGCTAAATCAACTCCCTGTGCAGGGAGTCATAGTAATTGGGTTTAGCTTAATAAACTCATTGATTAGTGATTTGTGTACTGATGTAAGTAACTCTGTTTTTGTCATATGCTTTGTTGACCTCCTAAACACAAATGTTTATGATTGAATCAGGCCAAAAAATATTGTTAAACGCTTTATCAGAGTTTTTTCAACATGGCTGCCACCCTAAGTGATTTGCATCTTAGGTTATCCAGAAAAGTTACTAGTGTTCTGCAAAGCTGACATCATACAAGCAAAAAGATACCAGCTTCATTTTTCCAATTTAAAAATAAAAAATAAAGTAGCAGGCTGAAGTTGCTAGGCTACAAGTTGGCTTTTTTGCAGTGTTCGGGACAAACCCTGGATTATGAAATAACTGCTACTTGTGGTGTTTCTGTGGGAGAGTGCCTCCAGAGGTCTAGCTGATGAATGTAGTGTTAGAAGCAGTGAAAAAGTTGTATTCAGATCTGCACCCAATTTTCTTTGCAGCTTAAGAATTGATAACAAGGATGTTTATCTTCCATCCCAAGTTCTTGGAGCTTGGAATCTGATCAGACTGCTTAATTGTGACAGTGGGAGGTGTCTGTACCGCTACACTTCCAGAAAACAGGCCAAAGTTTCACTGAGCTGCTTTTCTGTGGTTGCTGCCAATGCTCAGCTGTTTTATCTGCTGCTTCATCTGCAAGTTAAAGCCAGCCATAGTTACAGCATTTGCAGTATTTCACCTTCTCTGGATGCACACGAGCTGGGCACAAGCCATGCTCCATCGTGCTTCCCTGTTTGTCTTCAGAGTTTCACAAGTACAGGACCAACTCTGCTGTTACAGAAATCAGTGGGTATTGTGTGTGCTTGGCAACTGTCAAAATGAGGCATTTCCTGAGCAAATTATCCTGTCTCTTTTTATAACTTGGTATTTTTTATTCTTCCTTTCGTTTTTTTTTTCTTTCCAGGGAGGAAAGCAGCATTTAAGCACTGTAAACATTCACTTAAAGGCCTTAAATATTTGTGAATTTGCCTGCCCTCTGTGTACACTCCACATTCTTACCCTTTTATTCACTGCTGTGTTAGTCAGTGGCTTCTGTGCATGTCAGGTTTAAACTGACAGTGTGTTCAGTCAGATGTTCAAACTCACATGAGACTCAATTGAAATGAATGAGTAATTCTGTTAATATCAGTTACTCCATATCTGGAGAGTTTACCTGTGTGCTTTAAAATGTTGAATTAAAAGCTAATGTATAAACTGGGGACTGTGGCTGTCTTCCCAGATGTGTACATTACTTAGCACTTCTGAATTTTTCCTAACATAAGAATGAGTCATCACCCCCAAAGGCAAATATTCTTATAATTAAGCTTTCTCTTCTCATAAGCAGCTTTATGAAAGGCAGGCCTCCCAGCTTGTCTGAAGAGCCATTTATCAAAACTTACATCATAACAGGAAGCAAGGATCAGACAACCACAGACACCTATTAAAGGTGGAAAATTACAAGTATTTCCCGATACTGAAAGAAAAAACGTGATCAAATAATCAGTCCTTTGGCACAATGGAGAATACCATTCTACTCTATTGTGCTATAAATTAAGTAAAATCATGGTGGCTATCTTGATCCAGATAAGAGATTGATTTCACTTGGACTGTGGATTTTTTTTCCCATGTCATAAGAATGTTAAGGAGACTTAATTTGTCTTCATTTCTCAAGTACTTCAATATATATTATTGTAACACCCTAGCCATCTTGGTTTTTTATATTTTCTAATATGGTAACAATAAATTACACTGCATAAGTTTGACACCTGGCACTCAACATGTGACAAAGTTACAAGATTCAAATAATGCTTAATATTTTACATAAGGAGCACAGTAACAACGTGCATATGTAACAGTTCTGGTGAATGAATATCTTTGCAAGTGCTGCAGCAGCCTACAGTTAGAGCACTGACAACTGTACCAGAGTTTGCACTCCTGCTCTTCTGTTGAGACATCTATGCATCCATGAGAAAATGGCATGCGTATTTCTTCATTATCTTTGTTCTGTTACAGCAAAGAAAGTCAAAACTGAAGAAAATCATGAGTGGGCAAGGGCCATAAAGTCATTCACCTCATTTATTGATGCTGATTTAATTTTAAAGTTTTGGTACATTGATACATACTATCAGTGTACCAGTTCACAAGGAACTTATGGGAAATTTTTGTGTTCAGGATTGAGCTGTGGCTGATTCCTAAAGCAGGACGAGCTCATGATTTGAGGTTGAAATCCAGCTTTCTAACATGATCCCAAAATCATGTTCCATCTTGGCTGCAGGAGTGGAATTTGAGGGCCTTACCTAAATGCACTTAAGACAAAAATGACTCAGGTCAATGGAAGTAATCCTATTAACTTCTTTGCTCCTACTCATCCTTGTGCAATGTGTGGACTGTGGGGGAAGCTGAATGAGAGCAAGCAACAAAATGAGAACTTTGGAGGACACAAGAGTATAATTTTACAATAAAGAAGAGTTTCTTAGGTTTAATTTAGTGATTTCACATATTAAATGTATTGATCTGTGTGGTTTGACATAGCTGGTAGGAGTTCAGATGTATTTTTCTAATAACATGTTCTTTTGGCTGTTCTTTCAGCATTTCGAAGTTTGAAGAACGATGCTGTTTCCTTTATGTGCTGCACAACTCAGATGACTTTCAAATCTATTTCTGCACAGAACTTCATTGCAGAAGGTGTGCCATTTGTTATTTCAAAAAACCCACCATGGCCTTTGTTGGAGTAGATGCACAAAAACACACGCAGGAGGGACTGACTGTTTCAGAGCTGTGGTGATCATCTTTCAAGTGAAAGCTTAGTACTGCAGCATCCTGGAGATGTGAGGTTTAGAGGGTCAAGGGGCAAGCTCAGACAAACATTAGAAACTAATATGATTACAAATTTAATTATTTTTTAACAGACTTTTGGGGTTATCTTTCTAACATTTGTCGTATTAACTCTTAGTACAAGTGTTCGTTGCCGCCAATCTGGCAAAGCATCCTAAACTTCAAATGGACTTTCTGAAGTGGGAACATTTGGGATAAAATTTATGGTCCGGTCAAAATTTCTCCTTTACTTTAACTAAAATTTTATTTATGAATATAAAGAATCACACACTTTATTTCCTTTATGTTAGCAGCATGTTCATGTAAGTAAGATTGTACCAGTATCCCTACAGGAAACTTGGCAAGGGTTTGTTGCACAAAATAAGGTGTGTCTCAGTTTTTCTATGCTGTGTTTCTGCTCCATAAGCTTGAGGGCTGTGGTCTTGAATTGATCTAGGAGGCATTTCAGAGGAAATTTCTTGTCTTTTTGTGCTAAAAAAACAGATCAGCTTTGCCAAATATCACTGCAGTACTCCATGTTAACAGGTGTGGCCACCTCCAAGCCCAATCTTGAGCTTATTCTCTCATTCATTCTAGTTCATATAGGTTATTTTACCATGTTCACTCCCCTCCATATCTGAGCATTTCTTAGAAGACAAGTGAGCAATACCTTAGCATGACATATACTTGCATTCTTTTGAAGGGGTAGAAGTCATATGTGACAGGTTGGGTTCTTTTTTTATGGGAAGTTGTAAAATAAACCCCCTTTTCATTTAAACAAAAACTCAAAGCTAGCCTTCCTGCACTACAAAAAATTCTCCCAGTGTAGGCAAGATTTCTAGGCCTTTGTCAAGATAATTCAGTCTTTTTGTTGGACATAAAGAAATGCTGGTATAGGACGAGAATTTCACTGGATACATAGATTTTGAAATCTGAATTCCGTTAATTTCAGACATCAAACTTGCCAACAAACAAACTTTTCCACTGAGTTTATACTTACTGTACTCAAGTCCTCTTTTGATTCATCCATTACTTGAAAGAGAAGCATTCCTTTTGTCCACATACTGTCTCAGGTGTGTATTTGCCTTTTTTTTCCCTTTCCTTTTCTTTTTCCTTTTTACAGGTTTTTTGACATGGTGAACAGTATCACTGAAGAACTAGGGAAGACTACAGAGGAAGGGGAATGTGATGGAGACTCTCTAGAGGTATGTTCTCCTTCCCCTCCACTTCCTAATGTACTAAGAATTTGGGGCTTCTAGTGTAGCATTTCACTGAAGGGAGTAAATTACTCTTCTCTGGAAGAAGTTAGGTAAGTTATTGTTTTCAAAATTTTATACTGTACTGTTTATAAATTAGTCTTTTTAATGATCTTCATGTAGTTTTTATAACCAGCATAGCTAAATCTCTTGCATTTCAGGTAGCATACTCACTTGAGAAGCTACTCAGATCTGGAATTCTCCAGTCATGCTTATTGCAGGGCGACTCTTGTAACAGTTACTTCAGAGTGTAATCATAGGCAGTATTAGCATCTGTTTAAATTTTAAAGACTGTTTGTTGTCTGTTTCATGCATCACTGGAATCGTGTGCACTTACATTATTGGCAGATTGTCTGCACAAGTAAGGCTATAATTGTGGTAAAGGAAGGCTTGTCCCTGCTAGTTGCCATCTGTAGGCAAACGTTGCAATGAACAGCAAACTCAAATGAGGTGATTATGTTGGTGCTGCTGGGAGCCGGTTTCATACCTTTAGGCCACTAACTCACCCTGAAGCTTAGCATGCCCTGCTTCTGCTGGCACCCCTCTTAGCTAAGTTATAGCTTGCTGTCACACTCTGTATTCTCACTTTGGGTTTCTGTCTGAACATAACATGTAATTGAAAAGTGAGTACAGGGCCACTGGGTGCAATGCAGTACTTAGGTTGTTTAGGCTTTCTTTCAGGCAGGGAACAGGATAGAATATCTAAGCCCATGTCTTATCACATGAAAATCTGGTGTGCCAGAATTCTAGAGGCATGCAGTCAGTGCCACATAAATAATATAGACAGCCTTTTATCACAGTTTTGATGTTGGCATTTTATAATACATCTGAAATTGGAGATGGGACAGACTGTGGTGACCTATGGGATAGAAAAATATCCTACAATGAGAACATTAGGATGCCTCATTTGTTTATCTTAGCAAAAAGAAAAGCAGTGGGTGAGTTGATTACAATGGGTAAGTATTTTTACAGGAAAATTATGATGTGCTAATAGCCTTTTTTACTCTATTGCAGAAAAATGTAATTAAACAGTGACACCAAAGAAATCTGAATTAAGAATATGACTTCACCATGAGAGTAATTAATTTTTGAAACAAAGTAATGAAAGAAGTAGTGGATTCTTTCTAATAAAAGATAGCAGTCTTGATTAGGAGGAAAATAAAAACTATATAGGCATAAACTACTGGGTTTAGCATGAGAGGAGTGTGTGTGTGAAATCACATGTCTGTGTTACACAAGAGGCCAGGTCAGATAATTGCATGTCTGTGTTACAAGAGGCCAGGTCTATCTAATGACCATTTCTGGACTGGCCTTAAAACTCTTTGAAATTCAAATTCAGCCGAAACCATGCTCAATGCACTGCAATCCTGACTAACCTCCGTTGGCACACTCTGCTGGCTGACCTGGCACTGGCAAAATTGAGGTTACGCTGGCTTTGGAAGATGTGGTCAGGTCAGGAGAGCATTTGGAATTAATTAGGTGTATCCTGCCTTGCTTTTTATGTCAGTCTGGGAGCCGAGGCTCTGTTTGGTGCAGAGTGCCCTCTGTCGTCTTGTTTTCCCAGCACCTGCCAGCAGAATTGCAGGTACTGTTGAAGACATGCAAGGGTACCTACGCAGAACAAGTAAAGGCTAGGTTAGCTTTATACACTCATCTGAAATGGCTGCCGAAGAAGCCAGTGCTTCTTGTATAGTCCGTGGAGAAATATAGGCATGTCTGCACAGAATCAGAATTGTCTTCTTGAAGTGTTTTTCTTTCCTTCGTCATGGTCTGCAGAAAGCAACTGGTATCTTAAATACCTTAGTTATGAGCACAGGGTCAGATGGAATAAATCTTATACCTCTGTTTGATTTAATGTTGTTTGCTTTGCAGTATGATTATGAATATGATGAAAATGGCGAGCGAGTCATCCTGGGCAAAGGAACTTATGGCATTGTATATGCAGGCCGAGATTTGAGCAATCAAGTCAGAATTGCTATTAAAGAAATCCCAGAGAGAGACAGCAGGTATAGTAACTGTGCCTAGCTCCAAATTTAGTGCATTACATAATTTCTTCAGTAACGTGATCAACCAGTTTAACCAAGGAGTACTTTTTCCCTAAAGCTGTCAATAAATTACTTGTTTGTGGTATATGACAGTGTTCTGTCTTTGTAACTAGATATTTCCAAGTTTCAGAATAGATTACAATCACAAGCAAGAATTTAGAGTACTTTTTCTTTCCAAAAGAAATATTGCTGAAGTGCAGAATCTGACTCAAACACCTAGTGATAAGCTCTATTTACTTAGACATGCTCAGGCATGTCCTTAGAAAAGAACTATTGAAATTCATTATTTGCAGCATCCTTTAAAATTCTGAGACTGAATTGTTGTGAAAGACATTTTCCTTTTTAATGTTTTTGCATCATTTGTTATGAAGCCTCTTAACCTTAGAATAATGTGGAATGATCTTCTTGTCCTTTCTTTTTTTAATACAGTCTCTTTATATATGTATTTATTGCCCTCTTTCATTTATAAAAGTTGCCAAGTAAAGACCAGATACTTGATGTTCTTAGTACTTGTATGTCAGATGTTCTTAG
This sequence comes from Pezoporus wallicus, assembly GCF_028554395.1. Classification (NCBI taxonomy): domain Eukaryota; kingdom Metazoa; phylum Chordata; class Aves; order Psittaciformes; family Psittacidae; genus Pezoporus; species Pezoporus wallicus. The sequence continues at coordinate 7,448,127 of NW_026635157.1, forward strand.
TACTTGTATATCTGTGGGCATCTAGTATTTTGAATACAGAGATTTTCACAAATGCTATTATAAAAGTAATAGCAACTCTAAAGATAAGATTTTTCAAATGAAACTGACTGTGTTAAACTGTCAAATTATTCTTACACTCTACACTAGCTTTTGATTTTTGTAGTCAAGCGTTGTACCAGTTGCTTCTTAACAGGTGAGTGGGGTGCCTGGATCTTTGAAGTGCCTTTCAGACTGTAAAATGTTGTCAAAGACTCTAACTTGGTCTTATGTTCAGGAAAGCTATGAAAAGTAGGCAATAAAGTCGTTGCCATGGTTGGTAACAGAAAGGTAAATCACTCCTTTCCCAGTGGTTAAGAAAATACTTTTTTTAAAGGAAGGTTTTCTGATAAAGACAGATTCCTGCTGCTTAGTAGCAGGAGGAATCACGTACTAAATGAACATAAGCATAATCTTCTGCCCACTTGGCTTTTTTGGTTGATGAAAAATGAATACCTTGTCCTTCAGCAGGATTCCCCATACTTTGGCATGCTCCATTTCCTCTTTAGGAGGAAATAACCATATCTTTGTTGTGCAGTGTTCAATCTACAAATAATACCAGGAGCGAAGATAGTTTTACCCATCCCTACAGAGTAGTCATATTAAAGAGAGAGCTAGTATTCAAAACAGTAAATACAAGAGGCTATTGTAACCCACCAGAGGGGCTGCTGTTCATCTTCCTTTTATCTAGAATGTACGTCCCTGTGGTAAAATCACCGTTTATGAAAAAGGAGCATTATTCTGTGCAACTGCAAGAACTTAAATTGTATTGGAGCCTAGATGCTACCAGGACATTGTGATAAGTCTTATAACGTTTTCTTTGTGTCATTTACAAACTGGAAAATTAGTAATGCTACCTGATGTCCTGGCTTTAGTTTCTTTTTCCTGGGTCCTTTTTGTGGACCTTCCTTCAGTTATTCTGTCCTCACTTGCTGTTCTCTTCATTGTCATTTAAGAAATGAATACTTCAAAGTCTTTTTGAATCCATACATATATTGACTGTTCGATATGGATATGTGTGTGGTCTAACAATTTTTCTATAATCATAATTATGGAAAGGGAAATCCTTCCATCCTTCATATTGTTATTGTATATTTAACTTCAACATGTGTTACAATTTCTCAGAAATTACGGCATCATTACATATAACAGTCTTTCTTGATTTTAAATTTAGTTGAAAGTTTTGTATGTACTAAGAAGAAATTGTTTGTAACAACTGAGCAGTAACTACTTTAAAGGAAGAAAAAACCAAGATCATCCAGATTTTTCTTCTCCACATTTTAAAAGAATTTCCAGTGGAAAAGGTTTCAGGTTCAATGTGCAAAGCATACTGGAAAAGAGATTATTAAAAGCCATTGGTCTTTTCTCTGGACTTTCAAAAATATTTACTTCCAGGACAAGTTTCAAGTATTATTCTTTTAATGGTAGAGTAAAAGAATATTATTAAAATTAATTAATGTCTAATTATAATGTGATCTTTTAGCACCTTGAAAGAAATCTATAGAAAGAAAATTTAATCATCTCTGAAGCTAATTCTTACCATTTTCAAAGTAAAAATCCATCTTTTGGATTCATAAGAAATAATTAAGTTCTGAGTCAGAGCATGCAATGGCCAGAAAGGCAATGATTTCTGTGCAAAAAGCAGCAAGTCTTTGATACAGTATGTTAAATATAAGCTACTGAATAATTTATTTAACTGTCAGGAATTAAGAAATTAAGAATGCATATGGAAGTGTATTCTGAAAGAAAATGTTCCTGCAGTGCTGTTGCCCTCAAGTGCATTTTCACAGCTACAAAATAGTACCAGTGGCCATACAAAGATTCCAAGTTAAAGTAAAAAACATGTTAGATGATAATAAGATCTAGCTTTCTAGGATTAAGAATTTGTCTTTCTTCATACATTTAAAGTTGCCTAATGGCTAAATTCTAAAATTATGCTTCATCCCACTGGATAATTTTCTTACAGCTTTATTTTATTTGGTAAATTATTTTAGTTGCTCAAGACTCAATTAACTGTGCAGTTTACGAGTGCAGGGAGAATTATAATGGTCTTGCTGTTGCTGCTTTGAATGAATATCCCATTAATAGAATTCAGGAATATAATCTCTGATTTTGCATTTCTGGATGACTAACAGTGTAGTCAGAATCTTTACAGTTGTGGAGAGGGAAGCCAAAACTCAAATTAGTTTTGGGTAAATAGGTTGGGTTGAGTTGCGTAATCACACCTTTCATTAACCAAATACTTGCCTTGATTCCTGCAGTGGTTGTTTTCCAGAGAGATTTTCAGATGCCCACTTTTCTTCCTTTATTTTTCCCACTCCACTTGAAAAGTTCAGCGTCCACTTGCACCTTGACCCTATTCTTAGGGTGAGCTAAGGATACCTGCCTGTCCCTAACAACTTAAATTGTGCTTTGATTGCATTCGTGGCACTGGCACTTGGCTGAGTCCGGGGAGAGCTAGCTCCTGGACTTGAGGCAGCAGGAAGCTACCCCTTCTGTCATAAACAAGTAAAATCAAAGTTTTCTACCAGTTCACTAGGGGATCAGAAAGTACCAGTATGGGTGTGAAAGTGTTATGCTGAGAACAACCTGGCAAAGGTGGCAGTTAAACTACTCATTTTGGTGGCAAGTAGCTGCAAAGTTGAGTTTGCTGTTACGTTTAGCATTCCCTCAGTATAAGCACCTGACCGTGTCTTCTACTTGCTCAAGATTCTGCAGCTCCATCTCACATCTTTGCTGACAGAAAGAGGTGTGTGTCCCTCATCTATTTCAGCTACTCTGAAAGTCTGACTGCAGATGTTAGTTCTTTACTGAAAGTAGCCATCAGACTCTCAGCATATTGTCTGTGTATTGCCAGAGCATACACAAGATCTGACAGCTGGCCTGCTTCCAGCTCACCCAGGGTTGAAAGAAGAGCATTAGGGCTGGCCCAGGGAGTACATTGGATGCTGAGTACTGGTGGTGTTCCGCACTGGAGAAGGTTCCAAACTCCAGAAACGCTTTTTCAAAAAGACTGCTGAAAAGCTTACATGTCTGAAAAATATTTACCTTGGACTAAATTGCATTTGATAAAATTGTTTTGATTAGTTCTTCTGAATATCTCCCCATTAAATTATTCCAGTTTTCTTACCCTGATAGCTATCCACTCTTGATTTCAGATAAGACTTCTACTTCAATTAATTAAAAATTAAATGTTGATTTGTTTTCATTATTGAGGCAGTTTAGTTGTACACTAACTTTGAGGTTTACTAGTTCACTTGGGCATTAATCTGAATCCATCTGTTTGCACAACTGTTTATGCTGTTCAGGTTAGGCTGGAGAATAGTTCATTTTCACAAAGTTTGTTCTGCTCAGTCTGTTTGTGTACATTTATAATGTTTTGTGTGTGTATGAATACACAGTATTATATTTACTTTACATAAGTTACGTATATTTATATATGATTACATATTTTTTTAGGATGTGGTGGTCACAACCACCACAGTTATTTTCAGTGTAAATGTGTTTCATGGGACCTAGAATAGAACTTCAGCTACTAGAGTAAACACAAGGCTTTATTCCTGAAGTTCAACATTGAATAAGTTGCTTTTTTTCTTTCCAGGTACTCTCAACCTCTGCATGAAGAAATAGCTTTGCATAAGCATCTCAAACATAAGAACATTGTCCAGTATTTAGGTTCTGTTAGTGAGAACGGCTTCATTAAGATATTCATGGAACAGGTGCCAGGTGGTAAGTTGTCTGGGAGACTAGTTTGGTGGTTGGTTTGGTTGGTTGGTTTTTAACATTTTAAAAGTATAAAAAAATGGAAGTACTGCAACAAGATATATTTTATGCAAATAAAATATTCTTTAATGTCCCATAAATTAATGGGAAAAAATGTGTCTTCAAAGTGCTCAAGTCTCTCAGTACTCAGATAGCCTGTGCTACAGATAAAGCTCAGATCATTGCTATGGCAGGTGAGCTCCTTTTACCTACAGATCTGGTGCTGGATACCAGGTGCACACCAAAGCTGCTCTAGTGAGAGAGGAAGTGGGAGAGAAAGGAGAGAGAAAATACAACAAAAGTCTCATGGGTTGAGATAAGGACAGGGGGAGGTCACTCACCAGTTACTGTCACAGGCCAAAATATGCTCAACTCAGGGAGAAGCTACCCCTGTAACCACCTCTTACTGAAACCTTTCTGCAGAAGCCTGATAAGATCAAAGATGATCTGTGGTCGTTCTACTAGAAAGACTGGAGTCTCACATGTCTGAGCCCTCCTCAGGTACCTAACACAAGAGAAAGGTGATGGTGATTTCTGACTTTCTCTGTTTGAGACCAAAGAACTCACAGCAGTGAGATGCAACAAAAATCCCACTTCCTGAGCTTGACTGTTTGAGAAACTATGGAGTCTGTGTATGTACAAGGGCATGCACATGCACCCTTTTTCACTCTTTTACAATATTCCCCTGGGACGGCTTTTTTCCAGGCATAGGACAGAGGTGAGCACATTGATTAAGTGGGTTCTGATCTGCCCTCTCCCCTCTTGAGGAAGCACGTTTCGCTGCGGCAGCTGAGGCCTGTGGAGATACTGAGACTCTCTTTTTAATTACTCAGGCTGGTGATAATAAGTAAGCATTTACCTGGAGAGGCCTTTGGTTATGGAAGAGGAGCCTACACTTGGTTTGGGATTGATGCTTGTTCTTACTTTTTTTTTAATTTGGGGAGAAAGCAGAATTTAATTAGATTTTTACTCTCCAAAATTATAGGCAGCCTTTCTGCTCTTCTACGATCAAAATGGGGACCGTTAAAAAACAATGAGCAGACAATTGGCTTTTACACCAAGCAGATTCTTGAAGGATTAAAATACCTCCACGATAATCAAATAGTGCATCGAGACATAAAGGTAAGAATTTGCAGAGAATTAAGCCTGACAGTGTTATGTCACTGCATAGCCATTTATTTGTCCTGTCATTTAAAAACTTTCAGAAAAAGTTCTCGTTATCACCTACTCTCTCCGCTGTTCTGAACTGCGCATTGGGTAGTTGAACCCCTGTTGATTTGAATTTGCACCAGCAAGATACATTGGGTTTTGTTTTTTTTTTTATTTTGGGAGAATTGACATACAGCCACTTAAGATGTGATAAAAAGGATATTTTTATTTCTGTTTTCAATGTCATAGTATCATAGAATGGTTTGGGTTGGAAAGGACCTTAACGTTATCTAATTCCAACCCCCCCTGCCATAGGCAGGAACACCTCACACTAGACCGTGTTGCGCAAGGCTCTGTACAACCTGGCCATGAGCACTGCCAGGGATGGAGCGTTTACCACTTCTTTGGGCAGCCTGTTCCAGTGCCTGTGCCAGTGCCTCACCACCCTCACAGTAAAGAACTTCTTCCTTATATCCAACCTCAATTTCCCTGTTTTAGTTTAAACCCATTACTCCTTGTCCTATCGCTACAATCCCTGATGAAGAAGAGCCCCTCTCCAGCATCCTTGTAGACTGATCAAACTTTCATAAAAGCTTATTAGAAGTGAAGAATATTGTGTAATGGATATTATCAGGTCCTTTTCTAAGGAGATTGCAGATGAAAAAGTTCCCTCCCTCCCCCCCCCCCCCAAAGGACTTTTTCCTTTTTTTCTTTCTCTTAGTATTCTTTAACTGAATTCTTGTAGTAGGAGTTCACTTTGAGGATGAAGTTTTTGATAGTGGAAGTACATAAGGTAGGAACACTATAGATTCCTCTTTCATGTCCCCTCTTGAGGGCCTTAGGAGGTAATTGTTACTTACTAAAGAGTGTATTGTAGAAACAGGCTGTGCAAGAAGTCTTAAATGAAGAGTCAGCAGGGAAATATAATTACTCTGAATGTTCTGTTCCTCAGGGTGATAATGTGCTTATCAACACGTACAGTGGAGTGTTAAAGATTTCGGACTTTGGAACTTCAAAGAGACTTGCAGGAATCAATCCATGTACTGAAACTTTCACTGGTATGTTCTCAGAGGAGAGACTCTTTCCTCACTTGATCTGTGTATGTAGGGTCAGAATCCACAGCTGCTGAACTTTCATTTACTTAAAATCAACATTAGAGGTTGCTGCAAGAATAACTTTTTGTAAACCTAATCTTAAACTATACACTGTCCTTATATGCACTGTTCAAAGAGAATGCTGTTTTGGAATTCCAACTTGAGACATGAAAGCCCTCTGCAACACAAGAGCTGTTTTTCCTATGCTGTATTTGAGTTTGTTTCTTCTGTATGGATGGCTTCTTTATTTTGCTGATAAGGATAACTTTTTTTTTTTTGATGACTGGCTTGGACATCTGGCTTCATTTCCAGAACTGCTTATCTACAAAGCCTGTCATTAACTTGAACTTCCGCTAGACCAGGTTGCTCAAAGCCCCATCCAACCTGGCCTTGATCCTCATTCTGCTTGATAATTTGATTGAATGTTAAATCATGTAGTGGCAGTACATTAAATAATTATACAAAATGAGAAGTGACTGTTATTTTAGTTCCATTCTCTGTTCTTCCATTTCTGCTTTAAATGGAGCAGAATGCAGAATGATGTGTCAGGTTGATACCCCTACTTCAGAAAAAATGCTCATATCACCTGCTATTTTAGGTTCAGATTTCAGGTTTCACTTCTTTTTCCTCTCTGAATGCAATACAGAGTTATTTTGCTTATTTTAATCTTAATCTGTAACACACTAAATGAAAACTAGGTCTGACCCAAAGCTCACTGAAGCCTCTTAAATTTTCATTGACTTTGAAAAACTATATCATCAGATCAGTAGATGATTTCAGATGCTCTTAACACAAGTAATATTTGGAATGGTATTTTGAGTTTTACGTAGACTGCATATGAAAAGTTGTGAATTTTGAATAACAGAGTATTTTTAACTCCTGATACTGCTCACTCCTCAGTGACTTTGTCCCTCTTGTCCTTTTGCTATCTGTTTGAAGCATTAGTCCACCTAAGTGAAAACAAAGAGTATGTTTTCAACAGGTACCCTTCAGTATATGGCACCAGAGATCATAGACAAAGGCCCACGTGGCTATGGGAAGGCTGCCGACATCTGGTCATTGGGATGCACAATCATTGAGATGGCCACAGGGAAGCCCCCATTTTATGAACTGGGAGAACCACAAGCAGCTATGTTTAAGGTCAGTCACCTTCCTTGTACAACTCACACCAGTATTTGTAAACACAGGAAATCTTATGACTGTTTTGGAGAAGCTAGAATTACAGATTGCAGGAAAAGAAGATAAAGGAAATGCTTGATTAGTGAGGATGTTGAGAAGAATGAGCTGATTCACTGAGTGGGAGTGCTGTATAGTTTTAGAGATTAATGGGGCAATAGCAGCTATTCAGCAGCCTAGGTATTTAAAAAAAAGGAAACCGGAGGAAAGACAAAGTTTTCTGCTTTGCAAGAGCCTCTACTTGCATTTCTGGGGGATTTAATGTAATTATTTATACAGTTTGCAGTAGGTTTTTTCCTATAAGTTAATAGTTACAGAATGATAATGTAATAACTTGAGAACAGTATACCACTTTTACTATGTAAACACTTTTTTTTGATGCTGTGTAGTGTTTGGGAAAAGAGCAGTGTAGGCCATTGTTTCTCCCTTGACTTCTCTCAGGTGGGAATGTTTAAAATACACCCAGAGATTCCTGAATCCATGTCTGCAGAAGCCAAGGCTTTCATATTGCGTTGCTTTGAACCAGATCCTGATAAACGGGCTTTTGCTCATGAGCTACTTATAGATGAATTCTTGAAGGTTTCAAGTAAAAAAAGAAAGTCCCCATCAAAGCTCTCAGGTAGGCATTGCTAAACTCAGTTTGGATGTTTTCTTTTGTCAATGATGCTGCTGATATAGTCTTTAAGATGAACAGAGCACATCTCGATCCCAGGTGAAAGTTGTTGTAACCTTCTGTTTCAGCAGCTTGCTGCATAAACACTGTTGTAGCAGATTTCTGTTATCATGTTGTCACAGACATGATTTATATAAATATTTCTAATAAGGTCTCTAAAAGTCTGTTCATGGTTCTGTGCAGCTTTTGTGGTTGTTGGGGATTTTGTTTCTATGGTTTAGCATATGCTATAATTCAAAGAATGTTTGCATAGAGTATATTTTGTATTATGTTAGAACTCGCTATTGAGCCTCAGGGGAGTTTTCTACATGAGCAAAATAATCTTTGTCCCACAGCGAACGTGCATGCACTGCATTACTCTTCTTTCATGTCCTCATTTCCTCTAGCATTATTATGGAATTATGGAGAGTAAAGAGTTTTGAGAGTTTAAGTGACATATTCTACATGTATGTATATATAATATGAAAAAATTTTCTGCAGATTTTTAGCATGATACCTGAAAGAAATAAAAAGACCTTGTAAAGGAGATGGCATTGGATGATCACGGTTAATGTGGTTTTCACACCCCACACCCCTGATTAAAATTAACTTTAAATTGCAATAAATTACACATTTAAAGCATGCAGACAGGAGAGTGCAGGTAGCCTGTAAAAATGAGAAGAGAGTTACCCTTTAGACTGTGCTTATTTTCTCAGTTCATTTCAGCACATTTAACTTGATTTTTTTCTTTGCTTTTCTCCCACAGTTCTTTCAGCTAACACAAATGGTGAGTTTTAACATACTGCTCTATCACAACGTAATTGTGTAGATACGTGGTTGTCACTTGTTCTGGTATAATTTGTCACACTAAAATGCTGGAAAGACAAGTGGGCATAATTATGAAAATAAGTGACCTTTCTCTGTTAGGAACCTCTAATTTATTGTGCAAATTTAAACTACTATTTGTAATCCTACCAGACTATGGCTTAATTGTCTAGGCAGGCTTGAAGAACTGCATTGTTGTTACAGGGCTATTTAGTGGAAATCTAAACAGGAAATTAAATGGTTGTTTTATGGTAGCAATAGAGCCAAGGTTTGTAGAGAAAAATAACACAGATTTTCATTAAGCTAAATTCTAGAACTGAAAAAAGTGGCATTTGAGACCCCATGTCAGGCCTGGGTGCAAGGATATTCATCTCTTTCAGGAAATGAACTGAGGGTGGGTGGGAGGAACTGAACAAGCACATAGTTCCTTTCATGCTGAATTACTATCAAAAGAGCATTTTGAAATATACACTTATGAAATAGGTATGAATAGTTTCTTGCAGCGGTAATGTGTGCTCTGTATTAAAAAACAAAATTTCTGACTTAACTGGTAATAAAAGATGCATATTCATGCCAGTGGTAGAATTACATAAGGGAACGTGCAAAGAGCTCAGCATTTCCATATCTCAGGAAGCTTTTGATTAAAAACATAACTGAAAGATAACTCTATTCCAGAAGAATAAGCTTTAGGAGATTTTGTCAATTTTCTTTTAATATTTTATGCTGGTGTGGGGGAAAGCTGAGGTCTTCCTGTTTCCCCTGAGAGAATAGCCTTTTCACTTCAGAACTGCAATGGCACTGTTCTAATTTCTAAATATTCCTTTATGAACAGAGTATCTTCGGAGTATATCCTTACCTGTCCCTGTTCTGGTGGAAGATACAAGTAGCAGCAGTGAATATGGTTCTGTCTCACCTGATACAGAATTAAAAATTGATCCATTCTCTTTCAAAACAAGAGCCAAATCCTGTGGAGAAAAAGATGGGAAGGGAATCCGGTCCCTTTTTCTGAGGTAAGGAACTTTCTGGTGTTCATGTTATATGGTAGATTAGAAACGTATGTTTTGGGGTGGCTTTTATAAAGTTTCTTTTCACTGAGTGTCTTTCATTCAGCATCCCAGATGAAAATTTTGAGGATCACAGTGCACCTCCTTCACCTGAAGAGAAAGATTCTGGGTTTTTCATGCTAAAGAAGGACAGTGAAAGGAGAGCCACCCTTCACAGGATATTAACTGAGGACCAAGAGGAGGTGGTGAGGAACTTGATGGAAGCTTTGGCTCAGGTAAAGTAATTTCAGAAGGCAGCAAAAATTTTATGGAATTTTAAGACTTATCTGCAGTTACCTGGAACTTCTGAAATTATACCATGTAAGCTTTCACAGTTTATTGGGGTTTGGGGCTATTAAAAGTAGACTTTCAAATTGTTTATGCTGCATTACATGTGACTCTTGTGTTGTTTGCAAATAGTATATGTATACCTGGGTAGTAGTGATGGCCAAAGAAAAGAAAAACATGTTTTCATGATAGTATATTTTGACAGTGATTTTTCAATGGGGTCAAGGCTGTCAGGTCAACTCATGTAAAGTAGATCATCCACAAGGGATTACCTTGCCCCTTCCAGAGTTCTGCCTTCTGGCTGAGTGATTTGATGGAGATTTAGGTTTTTTGGCCTGTTTTGGCCTTATGTTAGGTTATTGTGTGGAAAAAAAGGGGCTGAATGTTCACCATTGCCTTCTAGCCAACAGCTACAAAAAGGGAAGGAGGTTAGGGAGAAAATAAATTGCAGTTGGGAGCATAAATGGAGGGAAGGGAAGATTGAGTAACAGTGGGAGCTACAGCAAACAACAAAATAATTGCAGAATGACCTTTTGGCTCTCCTTTGTGGGACAATTCACAGTGATGTATCAGTTGAGGATGACACTGAGTAAATTACAGGTCATGAATACACTGCTAAATGTTGCAACACCGTAATTGGATTACTTGATTTTTCGTTCTTGCTTGTAGTGTGTGTGTTGGCAGCTAATTGACTTACTTCATTCTCAAGGCTAAGTATTGCTGGTCTTAAACATCTTTGTATAAAATGTGGCAACTCATCTTCTAAAGATAGTCCTGTTTCAGATCTTCTAAAGATAGTACTGTTTAGAAACTGATGCAAACCAATATGATTATTACACATGTACTACTGTTAATGTAATTGGAAATTGCTGCCATACGAATAAAAAGAGCTTCTAACTGTTGGTGAGGGCAGGAAGGAACCCATGGTTGTCCTGGTAACTATAGAAAGTGTTAAAATAGAAGACACTAAGAGAGATGCCCATGCTCTGTGCTTTGCTAAAGTGTTGCTATAAAAGACACAGTGTGAAAGGAATAATCAGTGATTGTGAGAGGCTGAAACTCAATCACAAAATCTGGCGAGGGTGCTTGATGTTTCATGCCTTCCTCAGCTGGGGCTGCAACAGCCCAAGAAGGTAGCAGAGGGGCAGAGAGTTCAAAGCACACATGCATGGGACTGTCTGTCCTTCAAGAGGATTCAGAACCCTTGACGCCCAAACACCGCTTTCTCCCTTGAAGGACGTACCTTGTTCAGAGAGTAGGAAACCTGCTCAAACCACCAGAAAGTGGTAGTAATTGCAGTCAAGGGGAAGTTGAGTTGGTTTCTTATATCCTGCTTAAATGCAAGAAGTTAGTAATAGATGGAAGCCTGACTTGCTTGTTTTTTGTGTTTTTACATGAGCTACCGAAATAGCAAAAAGCTTAAAGGCATTCATCAGAATAAGAAGTATAAGCAAAAGACTGTATTTACTCTCTAAAGTTATATCAACTCAATACAAATGTCAATTTCAAATATTAAGTCAAAAATAGAAAACCATGTTAGTTTTTAAACATAAAGTATTAGATGCTTATTCTGAAGGAAGTAATTATTTATACAGGCTAAAGATCTCTAATATTGATTTCCACAACAGAATGACATACGGTGTTTGGTTCTCTTGCATTTGCCAGGTTTATGCCAGAACGTTACAGCTGGCCATTCATCAAGAACTATGCCAATAACATTGAGGTTTTAACTATAGTTAATTAATGCTGATGAGATGAAAAAAATATTTGATTACGTGAGAGAGAAACTAAAAATAAGAAAAAGCTCTAGAGCAATCAAGCATTCTACTGGCTAAAGCACTCATCTCTGAGGTAAAAGATCCTAGCCTCTGATCCTGACCCACTTTGATTTGGAGAATTCACCTGATGACTGGCTGTACTGAAGTGGATCCCTCACCCTGTCCTGTGGTAGCTGATCTCATTTTCATATGAATAATTAAAAAGCTATTAGGGCAGATAGGTGGACACATGATACGTTGTAGCCCTGAACTTAGAAGATCCAAGTCTGTCAAGGCATGCTGGGGACAGGGCAACCTGTATGGTTCCCTAACAAGAAACAGTGACCTCTTTTGGGAGGGTTATTCTCCTCCTCTAGCCTCCATACCCAGTGACTGTTGAAATTGTTCTTATGAAAATTTTTTTGAAGGAAAAAGTGCTATCAAAACCTATATCCTGATGAGGCATGTGTGTACGTTTCAAAAGATGGCTATCAAAACTATTTATTTTCTTCTCTTTTCTACCAGGGAGCTGAAGAACCCAAACTAAAATGGGAACACATCACAACGCTCGTTTCCAGCCTCAGAGAGTTTGTGCGGTCCACTGATCGTAAAATCATCGCAACCACTCTTTCAAAACTGAAACTGGAGTTAGACTTTGACAGTCATGGTATCAGTCAAGTGCAGCTTGTGCTGTTTGGTTTTCAAGATGCTGTAAGTTGTCATTTTTACACAGAAATTTGTGCACCAAAACTGCTGGTGGGCATGGCGGGGGGGAAGCTAAAAGCAAACAGAACTTCATAGCCCATAGTTACTGAAACAATAATATTTGAGGGCTTTGAACCTGTAATAGCAAAAACCCAGCACACAACCATGAGCTGGCTGCCATGCAGTCCTTTGGCAGGACACAGACCCTGAACACAACTGTTGAGATTTTGTTTATCGAGGATCTAGAAGGTTCAGCATGGTTGTGTGAACATTATGTCATAATACTAAAGCAGGAAAGCCTTTAAGAAAAATAATATCTCATTTTGGAGGGTATTCTGGTAAATAAGACCAAAACTGAATGTCAGGCTTATCCTTCATAAATGCAGATCTCTTGAATTTGAGTTTTCTTACAAACTAATACATTAAACCACTTTTTGGCCCCAGTAGTTGTCTGTTCACCTTATAATGTTGCATTGAGGCTTTATTCTAGTATTTTTGGTTAGCAGCAGATTTCTGCCAAGCTAAACATTTTAATTTCAATTTATAATAAGCAAGATAAGGAAGGAAAAAAGGTTACTTTTCTGTCAATAATTAATGCAAAATTTATGATATCCTATACTGGGCAACCAAATACACACATGGATACCCTTTAAATAGGTAGTTTACCAAAAGCAAATGTTTTCTTCTTCTTAAGCTATGTATTTAAATGTTAGTTCATAAGGCTTAATGATTAAGAAGAATAACCAGCATGGGAGGGTGCAGCTGTGCTTGGCATCACTTGTTCAAACTGAAGTCATGTAGTAAAAATGAAATGACAATTTAAGTAGGCATTTGTGGTGGATGATGCTGCTGGCATTTAAACCTGGGGCACTCTGACAAGGAAGAGAGCTTTCAGGAAGGATTGCATAGCATGTAACCTGTTTGTTGCATAGACTACACTGAAAAGAATTAGATGCTGTTTACAAGAAAACCCAACCAAACAAAAACCTAATGTGTGAAGTGAATCTGTGAAAGAGAGGCTTCCACGAACCAACATTTTCTCTTTGAGTCTTCACCTTTGAGTCACTTCAGCTCTCCATTCTATTTGGCCTCATATTAATACTGTTTTGACACTTGAAAGAAAATATCCCAACCATACAAAGTCAAGAACAAAATGGGGTGGGGAGAAGTACAAATATCTGGATTGGTTTTCTGATGGAGATGTTGCTGGGCATCAGTTGTTACGTGGTAATTGCCCGATTTGTTTTCTTTTCAATAAAAATTTTACCCTCCTCTGTTAACTAGATCATTACAAGTTGTTGAGTTTTAACTGATAGATGTCTGTCATTACTATTTCTATTATTTAACCAAGATAACCCACAGAAAGTTCGAAGAAAAGCTTTGCTTTATATGTGGCAAGTCCTAATTCTTTTGGACATACATTACATTTTAAAGTAAAACACTGAAATCCAGATCAGTATCAGGACCTCAGATACTTCAGAGACTGGGATATTGCTAAAAGTGAGGGAAAGTAGTTCCCTTGTTCTCAGGACTAAATAAGGTAACCTCGGGTAACAAGGTTTAATAATCACAATATCCTCAATCAAAGCAACCAAGAAAAAAGAAAAAAAACAGGTTTATGCTGTAAATGTCAATAGCGAAATCACATTGTTGTGTTCTTGACAAAGTTACATTGTGTTTCTTCAGTTCTTAAATAAGCTGCACATGTGAATGTCTTGGTAGGAGTCAGTATAGGAAGGTGCAGAGTGCTTGCAAACAGGAGTTATGCTGCCTCAGAAGGCAAGCCCTTGAGTCTCTGAGGCACAGGGAGGGCTCCCCGGCACTGCTGACAGCTCTCCAAGCCTAACCGCAGTGTCCAAGTGCCACCTCGTGGTTGGTCACTGGCAATAGACTTGAGAAGACAGCTATTGCTGTGAGCTGACCCTGGCTGGCAGGCGCAGGAAAGCCTCCCTACCCAGTTGCTTATTCACTCCTTGCCAATGGGATGAGGGAGAGAAACAGAAGGGCAGACAGTGAGAAAACCTATGGGTGGGGATAAAGATTATTTAATAAGTGAAGGGAGGGGGGAAAGAACCACAGACTTCACAAGTGATGCAAAAGCAGTCACTGGCCACTAATAGACTAATGCCTTGCCAGTCCCTGTGCAACTGCTCCTTTAGAAAAATCACCTGCCTGGCTTTGTTGCTGAGCATGGTATCATATGGAAGGGAATACCTCTTAGGCCAGTTTGAGTCAGCTCTGCCAGCCATGTCCACCCCCAGCCTACTCACTGGTGGGGCAGCGTAAGAAACAGAGAAGGCCCTGACAGTGTGGAAGCTCTGCTTAGCAATAGCTGAAACGTGAATGCGTTACCAAGGCTGGTTTAGTCACCCATCTGAAATAATGCACTGTATGGGCAGCTGTGAAGAAAATTAACTCCATCCCAGCCAAACCAGTACAGATACCCACATAAATTACTGCTTTACTCAATACTGTTTATTTGGGACAGTGAAAATAGTATGATTAATAACTTTATTATCTTTTACACATCTTCTGAAGCCTTTATTTATGTAACTTCAGTCATTTTTACAGAGGTGTTAATACAGTGTGAGAGAATCAAACTAATCCCATTTGTAGGGAGATCTGAGAGTGAAGTATCTTCTTGCCATGTTATTTTAATAAACTAAAGAAGTTGCCTTTTTTTTTCCTATTTTTTTTTTAATAAGGCTTGGAAAAACTTCATAATTTTCTAAATACAGTTTAACTCATTTCTTCCTGCAACCTCTCGAGTTCTGCTTCAACAAAAGCTTATTGCTTTGGACTGCTTTCATGCATGAAAAACAGCACCAAGTCTGGTTTGTGCTACTGCCACTTACAGTGACTAGGCATTATGGTCCCACCTGCTTCTTTCCTGTCATTTGGGAGTTGGAAAACAATTCCCCCAAGGTAGAGATAATTCTTGCAAATGGCATGGAGCATCCATAGAGACACCTAGAAATATACCAAAAAGCAGCTTGAAAGCAGACCTGTGGACAATTAATTTTTGACACTGGGTTGCTCCTGATTGTATGAAGTAAAAGGTAGGAGGAAAGAGAAAATGGCACAGTACACAAATAAAGTCCCCTGACTACTTAAACTAATGTTAATTAACTATTTTCTGAACCAAGGAGCAGCATTACATTAGTTCTTTGATATTTCCTACAATTGTACTTTAAAATAGATAAGTATTGCTCAGAGAAAGCAGTGAAAGCAATGCCAAAACAGTAGCAAGATTAAATAGATTAAGTTAGAAGCCTTTCATAATATGGTCCCTCCACACCCATGAAGTTTTCTTAATTTCAGTATTGCAGTCATAAAATCACCAAATACAGGCACTAGTTCTTGATAAAAAAATACAAAATATTGCACAACTTGTAATAAAATCATGTAAGTTGGTGACATTGCCATTTTCTTCATTTAATGAGAATATGAAATAGTTTTAATCACCTGCTTTGATGTAGTACCTGTAAGTTCAAACACCTTATATAGTGCTGACATATATTACAGTTTTAAGTTAGGTGGGATGCAATATCTAAACTGAATTTTCTGTTGCTAGGTAAATAAAGTTCTCCGAAATCATAATATCAAGCCACATTGGATGTTTGCATTGGACAGCATAATCAGAAAAGCTGTGCAGACTGCTATAACTATTCTAGTCCCAGGTGAGTAATTTCTTAATACTTAGCAAATATTTATTAGTTGATCTCTTTAATTTAGAGTTGAAACTATGATACTTAAGATTTTGAAACTAGCAGCAGCTTTTTTCCTGCTCACTGTCAGTTTTGCAACTTCAAAACTGATCAGTGCATTGTCCAAGTTATGTTGGAAAGCATCTTTCCAAGATGTGCAGTCTAAACAATTCTGCAACACAGTGAGCAGTAGTAGGCTCAGGTGCTCTGTAGCCTGATTTTTGAGGTGCTCATTACTGCCCCCTTGTAATCTAAAGGACAGACCACTTGCCGGCATGTGCTGAGTGTGGAAGGTGTTTCTTACAAAGTGCAGATTAATGATGTGTTCTTTGGAGTACTTGAAGGTCTCCTTGGCTCCTGGTCAGAAGCTGTCTAAAGAGGAAAAACCCCCAAAACAAACAAACAAACCTACAGTGCCTGCAGTTCGAATATTGTATTTTGAACGTTGTGGAAGTAGAAGAACGTCGTAGAAGGCTAGGCTGAGGAAAGGAGTCTGTGTAGGAGAAACTGTAGCCCATTCTGTTACTACCAGAGTTACTTTTCTCTGCAGCTACTTAACTTCTAAGCTTGTGATTCCCCTGTTCCCCACAGTGGAAGTAATGGTGAAATTTTTGAACCTATGATTTAATGCTTTAATCTGAAGTCAGAATACTTACGTTCCTGTTTTCTGCAGTGGGTTGTCTTCAGTTATCAACAGTAGGATCTGAAAATTCCAACAAAAGTTGCAGCTCTTCCCATTCTCATTGGTATTTTCCATATCAGCAGCACAACCAACAAGGCATAAATAGGGTTTCTGTGTTAGTTTCAAGTCATAAGGGCAACCTGTCTTTTGATTAGACTGCCAAGCACCTATTAACAGGCATTATTGCTGTATAATAGGAGTGCTGTAGAATTCCGCATTAATAGACACTTCTTCCCCATACCTCTCAGTATCAGCATTAAATGTACATGGTCAAGCTTAAACAAAAGCCTCTGTGCCCTATTAGCTTTCAAGCACTGATCATCTGCCTCTTCCCTAATTTCTTTACCCTACTTATGATTGCTTCTCCTTGCCTGTCCTTACTCTTCCCTCACACCCTCCACGAATGATATGAAAATTTATCTCTGCCTTAACACTTCTGAAAATTATGGGATGTTTTAGGAATTGTATGAAGCAGATGTACAGTTATACTGCCTGCCTAGTGGTAAACAATGGCAAAATGAGCTTCTGTTCTTATCATGATGCAGAATTTCAAAGCATATTTAGACATATTTGCCTAGGAATATTTGGGTAACTGCTATATAATACATCTGCTTTCTTTAATTTAGAAGCATAACTCTCTTGATCTTAGTATGTTCAGTCTTGAAATAGTTATGTAGCATTGAAATGAAGAGATGAAATGGATCAAGGAACAAATGTCCCTTTTGTAAAGAAGAGAAATGTACTTGTTAGTTCTGCAGCAGAAAGGACAAAAAAAAAGTGTGATTCATGGAAAAAAAAGTATTTTGGTGAGGAGACTAAAGGGAGTGCTCAGCAGTAAGAAGCCACAATTGAAGGAAGGAAGGAAGAAAGATTTATATTAAATGGTTAGAATTAACAAACAGATGTTGTTGCAGTAATAGGTTATGTAGGAGTATAAGTTCTTGTGTACATATCTTGCATACCTGGTAAGCTCTGGTAAACAGGCTAAACAGGGAATACAGAAGCCAGAGCACACATACAGCTTTGTGGATGTACATCATTTCCATATAAGCAACATTCTCTCTTAGAAGTGGAAGGGAAGTGTGCTGCATATAATTTTTGGTAGAGGGGTCTGTTTGTTATTTCCTCTCTATATTTTTGGATACCATTTTTGGTAAACACAGAATTCTTATAAAGGGGAATGCTACACATGCCAGAATAGCAACAACAGGAATAGCTGTATGTAAAAGAAATAATGGTTATTTGTTTAATAAAACATTTCAGGTCAGACACATGAGAAATCACAAACCACTGAGAATGGAATTAAGCAAAAGAAAGTACATCTGCTGGGCATAGAACTTCAGCACAATTTGATGTGAAATGGTAGCCAAATCTGGAATCCTATTCATCCAGATTTTTTGGGGGGTTTATAGCTTTCAAACATTTGATAGACTGAATAATAACCAGTGTAAACCAAGATGCTGTTATAGTCTGAGTGGTCTTACACCCCTAGAAAGTCTCATCTGTTCCCTTACTACAGAAATTTCATCCAAAGCTGTAGGATGATTTGTTAAATAGTCACTTAGGTCCACTTTTGTTGTAACATCTAAGTAATGTTTAGCATCCTTAATTATTTTTTCTTTCATTTATATTTTCATGTTACTAATAGAACTGAGGCCACATTTTAGCCTTGCATCTGAAAGTGATACAGCAGATCAAGAAGATGTAGAAGTTGAAGATCAAGATGAGCAGCCTCAGAATCAAGCTATCCAACAGCCTTGCATTGTCATGGAAGATGCAGTAGCTACCTCAGGTGTAAGCACACTCAGCTCTACGGTTTCACATGAGTCCCAGGCTGCTCACAGATCACTGAGTGTCCAGCTGGGCAGGCTAAAATTAGAGACAAACAGGTAAGTCTGGACATCAGGAGACACTAGCCTGCTTGTGACAATGTGTTTGCTTAGCTTTTAAAATATATGTGCTAGAATTCTAGTGACAGTATCAGAGTTCCATACTAATGCAAGTTGTTCATTTAAATGATGGTCACTGTTTAGGTGTGACTGATCACTTCTACTAGTTTTATTCATTTCAAAACAATAGTGATGGAAGTTAAGGTCGGTCTTGATTTCAGGTGCCTTTCAAGAAAGGTTTGAAAAAAATGGGCTTGCTGCTAAGCTTCTGCTTTTTCTTTCCTTTGTATGCTGTGTAAGGCTGATGAATGGTATTATGTTTTCTGTCCATGAAGGCAGAACTTGCTGTTCTTTTTTATACTTATTCTTGGGGAATGAACTCAAGCTACTTGACAACCACATATGAACTCTACTGGGAAACTACTGCAGGCTTGCTTCATGCACAGCACTCACTGCAGCAGTGAATTTTACCTTTTTATTATCTTTTTTTTTTTAATCTCAGAAAGATGGGGAAAAGCAGAAGTTTGGACATCGATCTTTTTTTTTTTCTTTCTTTTCCCCAGAAATACACATATTCCACTTTAAACCTATTAAGTGGTTCTTTTGGCCTTTTTGGTTAAGTAATGTCAGAGACAAATTTTTCTTCATTCTTTTATCCAAATAATCTTTTATATATTTTTTTTAATTAAAATATACCAGATAGTCTGTTTGAAGTAGTTATTTTGAATATGACCGTGACAGAAAGAGAACACGTCTTCAATAAGACAGTTGTTATGCTTCTAGAATGTTCTTTGTAGTTACCGTTCCAACTGGAATTAAAATGTTAAACTGCACTTTACTTTTAAATGTGCCTAAGAATTTTGGCATAATTAGATTAATTCATTAGACTGTGCTGTTCTTAGTAAAGCATTGGTATTTTTGATTTTTTTGTGTTACAATTCATATTTTGCTTGTGGGAGATATTTTGACTGCCTTATTGATACACTGAAATAAACACAGAAATAATTTAGATTGGTTCACTTCCCAAGTTCATGATGGGAGTTGCATCAGAAGTGATCCATTTGTAGAGGATTTTCTAGTACTTTGCTTTTGTAAATTTATTGAATGCAAAGCTTTTGGCCAAATAATCACATCCTGTCATTCATGCAGAAATTCTGAGGTAAATAATATGAGCAATTGTTTAAGTATTAATTAAAGCTTTATTGGCATAATCAGCAAGCAGTTCTCAAGAGAAAATAGTTGATTACTTCATTGGCCCCAAAGGCCTTTTTCAACCAGAATGGATAGAGGCAAAAATTAACAGAAAGGTGACTGCATACTTGTCTGGCCAGACTTGCAATCTGCACTGAGATTAAGTGAGCTGTGGGTGTGTGTAGAGGCACAAAGCAGCTCTGTGGACTTGTTAAGAATTGTTAGCTCAGGTGTGGAAGCACTCAAATGTACTATGCTGCTGCTGGGCCTGTATGCAAGCTAAAAGTAGGGCTTGATGTTTTTACAAGCAATCATATGGGATGGAGTTTACTTCTGTGCAGATACAGTTAAAGTGTTTTTGTGGCACGTTCTCTAGCTGGATTCCAGAATGTCTCCACTTTTCAGTGTCCCAGGAAAAAAAAAGTTGCAGTGTTTATTTCTGCTTGACATTCTCAAAAGTAATTGCTTAAGGGAGGACACAAGGTATTTTGCCTCCTCTTTTCTCACCCTTCATATAACATAGAAGGGTAGGCACTAAGTGCCTGGTATGTGGGGGACAGCCCTTGTGTGCTTAAGAATATATTTCCCCAATTTAAGAAATGCAGCCACAAGTTTTCAGCACATTTTCATCATGGCTCCAGCCTTGCCACACCTTTGAAAATGTCTGCTGCAGAGATGTGAAACTGGCATTTTTCTGTACCAAAGATTATGTCAGAAAGTTTAGCCCTTGGTTTATGAAACACTTCAATATTTGTTATCAGTTGCAGTTTTGTTTAAAACAGAATGCTGGCTGTAGAAATTTCTCTGAAATTTTGTATCATGCCACCTGTTTAGTGGGTGGATGAGTATATGGAGGCTGGTGTGTTTGGGGCTTTTTGTTTTGTTTTCCTTTTTAAAGAGCTGGAGCTTTAGGAACCAGTGAATGTTTATGTCTTGGTATAGGTCATAATAAATCTACAGTGAGATAATACTCCTATGAAAGTTGAAGAAGTCTGTCCTTGTCTCTGTTAAGAAGGTTTCCAGCTTAAGTGTATAAAGATCTTCGCTTTCCTGAAAATTTGAAACTATTTAAGGAAATGTGTGCTTTCTTTCCATTATTTCATAGGTTATTGGAAGAGTTGGTTCAAAAAGAGAGAGAATTTCAAGTCCTCTTACATCAAGCTATAGAAGAAAAAGATCAAGAGATCAGAAACCTACGGCTTAGGTCACAGCCAATAGGTAAGTAAGTGAGAAGAATTTTCAATGAAAAGCTTCATACTGGCTGCATATGAAGACAGTGGCAGCTCAACTGGTCTTTTTATTGAGCTAGTCCCAGCAAAGATGCTTTATTATGCTGCTGCTGGTAGGGTTTGCTTTGAAGTAAGAATGCACAGTGTAGAAACAAATTACTGAATTTGTTAATCACAGTACAAGGAATGGTATGATTTAAATATTTTTGATTGTGAATATATGGAAGAGTACAAGGCTTATATCCTACAGAATAAATACTGTTTCTAAAGAGGATAATCCAGTATGTTTAGGTATATGTTCTTTGAATTAAAGACTGTTCCAACTGTTACACTGAAAATTCAAGAGGATTTAATTGGTGAGATGTAAATACTACTTCAGACTTACTGAGGAAAGTTGTTTGATACATACGTGCCCTGAAGAAGGTGGAAGTGCTAATGTTTCCATGTACTATTCTTCAAAGGAGTGTTTTCCAAAAGCAGCTGATCCTCAGTCTAGGGCATTGCCTACACACCAGTCGTATGAGTTAACACTGAAAGCTTCAGATAAATTGATGCAGCAACGTTAAGTGTAGAAATAGTTACAGTGTGATTGACGTGCCTTGTACAGGTAAAGTAATTTTCCAAAGAGAACAATAAAACCCAATCTGTATCAATGCTCACACTATTTTAACTGCACCCCTAACCAAGTAGAGTAATTGGTGCATAACTGTCTATAAACTGTAATTAAGTGTGTGCCTTGGGAATTGACATTTATCTTAATTTATGGGGATACTGGTATTCTAAGCTTGAAGGGAAAGCTCACTGAAGAAAGTGCTTCAGCAGTCAAAAATGACAAGAGGTTTCTTTGGCAGCACAAACTCTTTTTTTTTAAATGCTTATTCTAGATATTCCTGGATTGTCTCTCTGTCATCGTCATTCCACTGGCACAAGGACCGAAGACCCTGATCTCATAAGCTGGCTGACTGTTCAAGGAGCTGATGAGGCCACGATAAACAAGGTAGCAATGATTCTGTTAAGTCTTTTACAGTTACAGTACTGTGTTGTGACTCTATGCAAGATGATACCAAGCCTTTTTGATTACTTCAGCACATGGAGAGGTTAATTTGTTTTCAGAGGATAGAAAAAAAGCCATGGATATGGAGGCCTGCATAAAAATAGAATACTGTTAATAATTCCTATATCTGATTTGGAATAAGGGAATAAAATGACAGTATAGCTTTGTCATAGAATCATAAGATAGTTTGGGTTGGAAGAGACCTTGAAGATCACCTTCCTCCTTCTATGAGGAAGTAACTAGGTGGCTGGATGATGGTAGAGTGGTAGATGTGGTTTTTCGTGATTTCAGTAAGGCATTTCATACTGTCTCCCACAGCATCCTCGTAGATAAGCTAAGGGAGTGTGGGCTTGATCAGGTAGTGAGGTGGATCAAGAACTGGTTGGAAGGAAGAAGGCAGAGAGTTGTGGTTAATGGGACAGAATCTAGCTGGAGGTCTGTGACTAGTGGAGTCCCTTAGGGGTCGGTGCTGGGACCAGTGCTGTTTAATATTTTCATCAACGACCTGGATGAGGGAACTGAATGTACCCTCAGCAAGTTTGCTGATGATACTAAACTGGGAGGAGTGGCTGACACACCAGAGGGCTGTGTTGCCATTCAGCGAGACCTGGACAGGCTGGACAGTTGGGCGGAGAGGAACTTGATGAAATTCAACAAGGGCAAGTGTAGAGTCTTGCATCTGGGGAAGAACAAGCCCATGTACCAGTACAGGTTGGGGGTTGACCTGCTGGACAGTAGTGAAGGGGAAAGGGACCTGGGGGTCCTGGTGGATAGGAGGATGACCATGAGCCAGTAATGTGCCCTTGTGGCCAAGAAGGCCAATGGCATCCTAGGGTGCTTTAGAAAGGGTGTGGTTAGTAGGTCAAGAGAGGTTCTCCTCCCCCTCTACTCTGCCTCGGTGAGGCCGCATCTGGAATATTGTGTCCAGTTCTGGGCCCCTCAGTTCAAGAAGGACAGGGAATTGCTTGAAAGAGTCCAGCGCAGAGCCACAAAGATGATTAAGGGAGTGGAACATCTCCCTTATGAGGAGAGGCTGAGGGAGCTGGGTCTCTTTAGCTTGGAGAAGAGGAGACTGAGGGGTGACCTCATCAATGTTTACAAATATGTAAAGGGTGAGTGTCAGGATGATGGAGCTAGGGTTTTTTCAGTGATGTCCAGTGATAGGACAAGGGGCAGTGGGTGTAAACTGGAGCACAGGAGGTTCCATGTGAACATCAGGAAAAATTTCTTTACTGTGAGAGTGACAGAGCACTGGAACAGGTTGCCCAGGGGGGTTGTGGAGTCTCCTACATTGGAGATATTCAAGGCCCGCCTGGACAAGTTCCTGTGTGATGTACTCTAGGTTACCCCGCTCTTGCAGGGCGGGTTGCACTAGATGATGTTTTGAGGTCCCTTCCAACCCTTGGGATTCTGTGATTACATTCTTTGCTACCCCTAGATTAGAGTGAGGAGAGGACTGTGGGTGGGTTGGTTGGTTGTTTTCCTCTTCTACTTGCTCTGCAGACCAAGGGTAGCACATGGGTGCTGCCCTGACTTTCTACAGCCATAGAAGGCTATCTCTGGTGGTGGTCTGAACTTGACATGGCATTGCAGAGTCCAGATCTAGAGCTGTAGGGAAAGCTCAAAGCCCCATCCAACCCGGCCATGAACACTTCCAGAGATAGTGTATCCACAGCTTCTCTGGGCAACCTGTTCCAGTGACTCACCACCTTCACAGTGAAGAATTTCCTTGGTTCATAATTTTTCAGCGTTTTTACACATTGCAGCAGTTCCTGCTGATTATACCCTAGACATAGGGTACATGTTCACCCACAGCTAACTGTGTTAAGATGAGATTTCCTGAAGTAGATTGGTCTCCTCTGCAACAAATTATATAATCTTAGAGGTGTTGAGCAGAATTTTGGCTGACTTAAGAAAACCTTCATGTAGTTATCACTCCTACAGATCAGATCAAAGGTTCCTTGAAACTCAAGTATATCAAATTTAGATGGCTACTTTTGAAAAGGTAGGTCTTAACTGTTGTTTTCAATTTCCTAATGGGTGAAACGTGGTATTAATTACGCTGTAGTTGGTGTTCATTCAAGTCTATAACACTGAGGTAGCAGTGTTAACAGCAGAAATGCCAGCTGACAAAACTTTTAAGTACCTGTAAAAGCATGACAAGTTTTGCCTGTTATGCCAGTGTATACAATACAAAAAATAAGTAGTTTCAATGTATTTCTAGAAATAATATGGATGAATCTGCTACATGTACCACATTTTGGCCCAATTTTATGTTTCTTCTAAGCTTCTAATTTTAAGGGCAGGTATATAAAGCATAGAAAGTTAGATTATAATTCTAACAAATTGTTCATTTAAACTTTTTGTAGTTCTTGGCTGAAGACTACACATTAATGGATGTTCTCTGCTATGTTACACGAGATGATCTGAAATGTTTGAGACTGAGGTAAGTCTTCACAGTTAAATGAACTGTGCTGAGCAGGAGTTGCATTTTGTTACAAGAGAAAATAAGTGAAACTAAGTCTCTATTTGTTGTATTGTGCAGTGTTCATTTAACATAAGGAACACTTTCCAGTATGTCTTTGTATACTGATGCTGTCCCAATAACAGCTGATACTGTTTAAATTAGTTTAAAATAAGCTTTTCTGTTAAAGGAAAGCAAAGGGAGAATTTTAAAATAAAGCTTTTACCTTACACCTGGAGAGACAGGAAAAACCAACAGAGTCTTTTATTTAAAAAAGTAGAGAGAACAAAACTTCTGTAGTTCATCTTCAAACTTCAGAAATACTACTCGTGGACTGCAACTAACACTAGACTTCACCTAATCATGCCAGGTGTGTGGGTCACTGCAGAACCAAGTTTAAGTAGAAACAATAGAAGTTATCAAACACTCTGTGTGGGCTCAGTCAGTTTAAAAATAAACAACTAAAAAAAATAATAATTAAAAAATATGGCAAGTGCTGAGATTCTTTCATAATGTTGGAAAGCTGCTGTGGGTTATGCAGGACCTTTGGCCCAGAAGTCTGAATTCCAGAAAGTGGGCATCTGACAAGCGGAAAGATTGCCCAGTACTATAATCAGAAAAGGACTCTGTTCTCTATTTGAGTATTGCATGTTGAATTTTACCTTTGATCGACCTTCCCTTTGAATATAATTGGTCAAAATCAGAAGGCAGCTAAACTGGAATGCTTCCGGGCTAGAGAATATCTTTGTTCCTGGGCATCTTTATGATTTTCCTTTACAGAGGAGGAATGCTATGCACACTCTGGAAGGCTATCACGGACTTTCGAGGAAAACATGCCTGACACTGACATTTTTCTTCACTTCTCTGCAGAAAGGAGAAGGTTTCCTTTCAGCACAGGGCAGGTGTGCTGTCAGAAGGACTATTGCACTTTAATCCAGTATTTGTTTACCAATGTTAAAAACACTGCAGCTTCCTGACTGTTTTTACTCCTATAATCCATAAGGAATCTGTAAACAGCCAGCAACATTATTTTACTTCAAATGTTTTTACACGCAAGTTTTTCAAAAACTAAAATAAATAAAGAAACCCCACCATAATAAACTCATGAAATATTGTAGTTAAAGTAACCAGATGTTAATTTCATGAAAAACTGATGTAAGATTTCATGTAACTATAGATCACTGGAACAAAACCAAAATGTGACAACAACTTCTCAAGTTTCTCTTTCTTTGTAATATATCACTATAATGTGTAGTAGAACTTAATATTTTCAATCATAATTAGATATTTTTCTTTTAGTGTGCAAGACCTAATGGTAATTGTTTTTACCTACTACCCTACATAGTTTAATATTGTTTATTTTTGGTAATTTAAGTTCTATGGTGCATTTGTTTTAGAGCTGTTTATGTACTACTGAACTGTACCAGTTGTATACACCTGAACCACAGTAATGTTAGCTTGTTCTAAAGCTATCTCTGACATACACAGTTGAAAATAAAAAGAACCTAAGACTTACTTTTTCCTATTTTTTTTTTCTTTTTTACTTTAAAATAATAAAGGTGTAGAACTGGAAAATACTGGAATAAAAAAAAAGAGGAAAAAGTCATATTTGATTATCATCACGTGTTAAAGTTTGGAGTTTGATAATCATGGTATTGAACACTTTCCTGTTCAGTCTTCACTCACAATCCACAGCTGAACAAAATTCTTCTCTGAGTGATCTACTTGACTTGAGAAATTAATGTCCTGCCTCCGTGCATTAAACAGTCGTTGTGGCCTGTTGCTTTCTTCTGCTTTTGTTTATGCAATATGTTTTCCTCACGTATAATGAAAAAGGATGGTGGATATTCCCTGTCCATCCAGCATTCCAGCATGGGGTATCATCAGATCCTATGGGACAGCTGTAAAAACTTCCACTGTGAGTAAGACTTGCCTGGACAAGAACTTCCTTCTTTCTTCATAAGCCTTGGTAATCAGTGAAGAGCTTATGCCCTGAATTTTTCTGGTCTAGCAAGTATTTTCAAACAAAATTAAATATTTTTTCTAAAAACAAACATGTTGTTTTAACATGCATGTAGTAATTTTTGCTGCCTAAACCCCAACAATTATGTATAAAACGAATAAGCTAAACAAAGAACAGCAAAATAAATAAATTTAGTCAGATATTTTTACCCTGAAGATGGTTCCACTGATGTTTGGGCACAGCTAGATTCAACTCATTCTAAAAATGTAAACTCTGCTTCAGGAGAAACATAGTTACCATTTTAACAATTTCAGCTGCTATTACAGCAGAAAACTACATTTTCAAGGTAGTTTTTCAGCACTTGAAAGACCAGTAGTGGAGGATGACTTGTAAAACTCACCCGTGGAAAAGATCCTTGGACAATCAACTCCTCTAATTTGTTTTTTGTGTAAAACATGATCCCTTGTATGTCCATGACTACAGTTTGAAACCCTCTTACTTCATATAGCAGGGATAGACCAGGATGTAATTGCATTGTTTTATGTGTGTGTTGATTCTTTGAAAGCATGCAGCCTGTTCTCTATGACTCAGTAATACCAGCTATTTGTAAGAGAAAGCAGTGTAATCGAGGAATCAATTTAATGTCTCCATCAGACCTAGCTTGGCACCAGCTCAGAATTAACTCTTGTAGCTTGCTGCTGGCTTCTCCAGATGCAAGGTGGGTTCTGCAGAGCTGCTCAGCAATCAGTTCTGTATGCTCCATGGTAAGACCGTATCGAGTCTGATCCATGCCTAGGTTGGGCCACATTATGTTACTGGAAAGATTGTGAACTGGTCTGAATACGGTTCCCTGAACAGCACAGTTTATCCATCTCTGTACTAGATCTATGCACAAAAGCTTATGTAATCTCTCCACTTTAGGCCATTTCATATACATTGTGCCAGACACATTACTTTTTATATCCTCTGACAGAACATGAAGAAAGGTTTTGAGACAGAATGCATCAAGCAACTCAGCCTGGGATCTTCCTGAATATATTGATAGGTACTTACAGGGGCCACAAGTGAGGGATTTGAGATTATGTTTTAGTGCAAAATATTGCTGAAGGCAACCTTTTGACTGTAGGGAATACCATTCGCTTTGAGCATGGATAGCCTCTTGAATAGTGTTGTAGAAATCCAAGGCTCAGGCTGACTGGGAGACAGACACCTTTCCACCTCCATTAAGAGAGCCGGGCAGAATGCAGAAGTGAAAACTTGGCTAAGGCAGTTCTGATTTTGGAGTCTCTTGAACCTTTTTGTGTAGAGCCCAGCCTGTTCTTGCACCGCACGTACACATTCCTGCCCACAAACCACAGGGCATATTTACCACCTAAGCCCCAGTTCTTTCTGTTTTAGAGCACAAATGGCTGCTGGTGCACCAAAACATTCATCCTTCTTTCCCTTAGAAAGTCTCGCTCCCTGACCTTGGCTGTCTTGTGAAAGGAGGATGTACTGCACAGTGACAGAAGCTTGCTTTGTCCAGTGTGCTGGGCCAAGAGAGTTGCATCTTGCTATTTGCTTGGCTGAATGCATAATGCATGCTGCAGCTGTGTATCAACTCCTTCACCCTTCAGCTATAGTTCTGATGATTGGTACTACCAGCAAGCAGATGCAAAATGAAATGATGCTTTAATCCAGGCCTGGAACACTTTTCTGAGCAACGCTTATGCCCTGGAAATCAGTACAGGGCAAGTTCAGGTCACACTTCACAGAAAGGGCCACTCTTCACAGAAAGGACCGCTCTGTGAAGAGTGCAGGCAGCTTGGGATACGTACCCGGCTGTTTAAAAGCACGTGCTACAACAACGAGACTGCAGCAGTACAGTTCTCTTCCAAATGATGCACTGCACCGCTGAGGCTTGTGAGTTGCCCACCACTCCTCCCACCTACTGTTGAGACACCAGCGGCGAGTTGGTAATCATCCCCAAACCTACTGTACCTTATGAGCTGTGCCAGTGCAGCCCCTCCGAGGAACAGCAAACACACCTGGAGTAGCACGGCTGCGCCAGCTCGTCTGGAGCTTTGCGGGCTCGCCCGCCGCCTCCTAACAGCCGCTGTGGGCGGCGGGGGTTCGTACCCGCGAGGGGCGGCCGCTATCCGCCCGTGGGCGCCGGGCCCGCCTTCACCTGCTCCTGCGGCCGCCAGCGGGGGAGCGGGGACGTGGCGTTCTCACCTGCCCGAGGCCGCGGATCCGCGGGGCGGAGCAGCCGCGCTCGGCTCAGAGAAGACATGGCGGAGGCCGCGGGCAGAAGCCGGCGCCCCGCAGGTGAGGCATTGCTTGCGGTCGGGGTGGTGGGCGGTGACGGAGAGCGGCGGCTGCGGGCGCCTCTGTGTACTCGGCCGCGAGGCGAGGGAGCGCGGCGGGGCCCTGCGGCGGCCTCCTCCTTCTCCCGCAACAGGTGCGGGGGCGCCCCGTGGCTGGCCGTGCCCGCCGTGCGCCGGGCTGCCAGAGGCTTTCCTCTTTTTCACCGGTGTCACTCGCCCGGAACCGCCGGCCTCAGACCCGGCCCGGGGTCAGCGGCAGGGGCGGCCCCACACACGGACGCTGCGGCCGGACTCGAGCCGAGCCGTGTTGCGCCGGTGGGGGCGGCGCGTCCGACTCGAGCCCCGCCGTAACGGCGAGGCTCATTACCGCAGTGGGTGCGCTCCGTCGTGCTGGGGACACCGCTTGTTGTTCTGAAACCTTTGGCGTTTAGGGCTCGGTGTGCTGTGGGGCGCCGACACTGCGGCGGGGCTAACACAGGGGTGCGGGGGCTCGGAGTCAGGGGTGTGCTGCGCAGCGCGTTTCGAAAGGGACTCGAGGTAGCGGGAATCCCGCAGTTAAGGTGAATAATTACGGCATCCAGCTAACGGGGACGAGGTAGGCCTCCCCTGGCGTGGGAGAAGGGATGTCTCGGTGGAGTTAAGGTGCCCCGCAGCCGCGCCGCCTCTCTGAGCCAGGCCCGTGGCCTGCGCCCTGCGGGAGGGCCGGCCGGTCTGCGGGAGCCCGGTAGTTTGGTCGCCCCTTCAAAGCGACGGGTTTCTGCAAGCCCGTATTTCCTATAAAGAAAGCAGTGAGTTGTCTTTGCATCCCTTCTAAGGAAGGGTGTATGTTGAAAGAGCGCTTTCGGATGCTTTCATTTTGTCCTAAGGGCAAGAAGGGTGAAGGGAGGAGAGTTTGGTTTACACAAGCAGATCGAGTGCTGTATCACTGTTGTAGGCACAGATGCTGTTTGCTTTTGCAGGCAGTGGAGGGGGTGCCTTTCTGGCATGTTCACTGGGAGTGCTGCTTGCTGGACTGTGAAGTCTAACTCCAGCTTTTGGTCCTTTTCCTTTTTTCCTCCTTCCACAGTACAATTCCACTTGCCCTTTGCCAGTCCTTCACTTCTCTAACATACATCCACGTTTATCTCTGACTCAGAGTGAGATTTTTCATCAAAACAACATATGAATAGGCCATATGGCTGTTGGTTTATTAACTGTTTCCATAGTATAATATTGTTAATACATATTTTGTATAACGTGGGCATGCAGTCACAAGCAACAACTGTGGGCAGACCCATCCGCATGCTGTCTTGAATAAAGTTAGAAATGCAGTGCTTTTGCTTAGAAAGCCTGTTTACAAATCACTCCCACCTGTCACTCTAAAGTTCAGCTTTGGAAAGGATGTGCATCTGTCATCCTGTGTGTTTCAGAGTTTGTAACTACATTAACTTCACTTTCCACGGGAAAAACTGGCTGTCAGTGTATATTTTTAAAGCCATGTTTAAAAAACTCTTTTCAAGTTCTCTACCTTACATTGTTGATGTGATTTAGTTTTTTTAAATCCATATTATCAATCTTTTCTTCATAATTTACCAAAACTGGAGCCTAACTGCCAAGTGATACGTATTATACATATGCATGGCTTTAAAAGCACTTACCTGCCTAGATTTATCCCGGGTTTGGTTTGTGGTTTCATCTTAGGTTACTGAGTTGAACTTTTACTCATTATGACATATTTGTAGACAGGAGGCGGATCTGCTTGCATGACTTGTTGAGTATTTTGAGTTTAAATTGTTTTGTGCTGTCAAAGTTCATTCAGAACTTCCTCGTGTGTGAAGTGCCAGAGTTAAACTTCTACTGTGAAGCTCTTTGTTGTCTGTTGAGGTTCTTCTGACTTACCACAGGAGCGACTTTCCAGGTGTTCATAAACAGGAACACCCTCTTAGCATGATAGGGAGTTGCTCCTTGGCTGTTTGGCCTGTTAGCCGTCAGATGTGTGTGCCCAGGGAGGGCCGGGTGGATGGCTTCAGCTGTGGTCTGCTTTGCAAGTGAAATGCTGGTGTCTGGATCCAGCTCCTCAGGAAGCTCAACCTCCCATCCTGGTTTGGTGAAATCACCTACTGGTTGACCTATTGTTCCTGTTTAAAAGGCAAAACAAACCACCTAAATAGCTGTATGTATGCTGTGATGTGTGTTTGGTATTTTTTTCCTCCCTCCTGTGGCTAGATATACAAACTTCCAAATCTGATGGTGGGGAAAGCTTTAACAGCACCATGGACTTTGCAGAGAGACGTTACAAGGAGTAGATCCCTCTGTTGCTGGGTAGGTGGTCTGCTGCACTTAACTAGCTTTTTCCAGGTGAGTGGTTTCACTACCATGGTGAGGTGTGTTTTTTACTCTGCTGCTCATAAATGTACACATAGCAGAAGGGGTGCAGTGCTAAGGGGGTACACTAACACCAGTTGGAATATTTTAATCATAGCTCCTTGAGCATCTTGTAGCGCTAACAAGCTTTTCAGTGATTCCTGCAATGAGAGGGGCCCTCTTGTGGGGAATATCAAGCAGAGAAGCTTCTAAGGCATCTAATTTTCTGGCTACCTACCCACAAACATAGGTGTGCCCCTGTGTGAGGGAGCTCCCCATGCATGCTCCGGGCCAGCTCCATGCATGGATGGTGGCTTACTTAGGTGCTTGGCTTATTCCAAAAATCTTGAATGATTTTGCATACTCTTCTAGCTAGCATTCTTTTCTAAGTGAGTTTAATATTATTCTGTTCTTTCTGTGGGAAAGCAGGTCACTGCTTTCAGTGGTGTCAGTGCCAGGCAGCTTATTAAAAGCTGAACACTGAGGTGGTCTCAACAGCTGAGGAGACTTTTCATCTGTTGCTGCTATATCCTTGTGACTTCTCTATCTGAGAATAAATTACGTTTTAGCTTATTGTGGAGTTTTGGTGCGTCTTTTGTTTGTTGGTTTAACGGATAGATCATGTGGGGAACCACAAGGGTACAGGGGTACAATAGGTGGGAGCTTAAAACGCCATCCGGTTCCTGGCGCCTTCTTCCCTCGAGGGAATTTAAAGTTATTTTTGGCACACGTTCCCATGCCCTCCGAGGGGAGCTGCGGCTCCGCCGGTCACAGGTCCCCGGTGTCTGTGTTCTCCTGTCGGGGGCGGCGTGACTCTCCCTCGCCTGCGGGTGCCGCCCTCAGCGTGGCCTATGCGCTGCTGCCGGCAGCAGGAGGGACGGCCAGGCGGGTCTCCCCGCTCCGGGCGGTGCGCGACCCGAGTCAGCTGCTTCTTCGAGAGCTGTTCTCCCCTCAGATCTTGGGGGCCAGGCAACAGAGCGCCACGGAATAACGGGGGCCTTCAGCAACATGGAGATACTGTATAATTACTGATGGTAAAAGTGTTGGAAGCGTCTCCGAGCGCTCTAATTTCCATCCATAATAATTTAAATGTCAGCACTGTTGTGAATGCTTCCTGTCTTTTAATAAATTGAGGATCTGTAATTGTTCTATTGCCATTCCTCCCTGATTTAAACCTATTCAAACTCTGCAATTCTATACCAGATTTTACAATTCTTTAATTTGCCCTATGTTAATTTTAACGTTTTCCTGAATCAGTACTGTAGGTCTTGCTGTAGGTGCATAGACTCGGATTTAGCAGTAGCATGTTGAATTAAAATGCTGCAACTAAATTAAAAGTGTGGATGAGAAAGTTAAAATGCTTATAGATGCCATCCCTCAGCTTTAGGAGTCTGCTAAAGTACGGTCTCTTGGATTCTTTCACTGGTCAAGTAATGTTTGTGTAAGGACTACACACTGTGGATCGAGCTTTTTGATGTGTATATTGTGTATTGTAAGTCAGGCTCTCTCCACCTGCCTACTCCCATAACTACTAGTGTAAAAAAGGGGCAGGGAGGAAGGAAAGATAAAAACACAAGAAAAAATAAAACACAAAACAACCATCACCACCCTCCAAAACAAAATCACAGCAACAAACCAAACAAAACCAAGCAAAACCCCAAACACTGCCACAAACCGCCTCCATAGTTCATGAGATATCAGGCCTGTTTAATGATGCTGAAGCACTTGGCGTAAGTGCTACTTCCCCTACAAGAAGAGAGCTTCTAACGTCTAGCTCAAGCAGTATGCATTGTTATTTTACTTGGGCTTCATATTCAAAATGGATATTATTTTGTAGGTGTTATTTCAAACTGTAAAAATCCTAAGTTTACACTAATCAGAGTTGGTTCTGATTGATGGCTGGTTTATTACTATCACAGATAAACGAGTTTAATACTTTGCAGCTGAAAATTATTTGTGGTATTAAAGGTAATTAAATATCATCAGTGCAATAATTGCCTCAGTTATGTAAATACTGTATAATCTAGTAACAACATATTTTCTTTTCCACTTGAAAAAATGTGCTTAAGTCTAGCCCAGACTGCAAGCCACAGCGTGCTGCTAATTTTGTTGTGGTAACTGCACACCTGCCTTTCCTCCAGGAAGGAGATCTCCTGTATGTGACTTAAACAAATGCAGCGGACTGCTAGGAACTGTGGCAGGAAAGACATATTATACATGTTTCAGGTGAAAAAGACTATGAGAAGATGGTGCATTTGTTAAACTGGTTCAGATTTAATTCTACAGCTGTTCCTTAGTATTGATTCTGGAGTCATGCACATTTGTTTTCATTAAAATCAATCTTTGCTTTCATTAAAATAAGTAGAAAGTATATTTATACCCTTGGTGTCTTTGGAGGAAACTATTGAATATATGTATACTAGGAGATCTGTCAGTTCTACGAAAATGACCTTAACTTGTCTGTTAAGATGACAGATAGGGGGTAGGCTGCCTCACTATTCAAATGGATGGAGTTAGCAACCCTGACTCCTGTTGACTTTGAGATTCTTCAGAGATATAAGTGATGGCATGATTTATGCCCCAGACAGTCACAAGTAAGACTAGATTAGTTAGGGGAGAAATTAAGTACTGAAGTCTCCACACATCTCTCATGTCTGTGTCTGATACCCTAAGGTGTATTCCCTTAAAGTTAATGGAACCCCAAGGTCCGGACTTCTTGGTCACCTTTTATGAAACATGCTGGCAAGTGGAATGTCAGGAGAGCGCTGGTGATGAACACAGCACAAAATAGTTGACAGGATTCTATCCGTCGGTTACTGTCAGTAATACAACAGTGGAGGCAATTTTAATTTGTTCTTGGCATATTGCCTATTCTTTCAAGTACATTCACATTTTTAGGATAAAGCTTAGTGCTTTTTCTTTGAAGTATATTCACATTTCTACCAAAAAGCTTAGTACAAACTTATAAGCATTTGGTTCTCTTAACATATATACAAACTACGTATTTAAAAAATAAACTGTTTTTTTTTTTTACAGATACAAGCAGTAGATATGCTGCCCAGGCTGTTGGTTAGTAGGGTAATTAACATTGATGATTTCTGTTTTCTACTGAATTCCTGTTTCCTGCTGCCCTATGAGGTTCCTTGCTGCCTTTCTTTATTTAACTGATCGTGGGCTGAAGTTATAGAATGTGCTTTACTATGGGGCCTGATCCAATATCACTGTTACATATAAATAGTGTTGTCTAAGAATGATCGAATATGTTTTTATTCATCATGTGATGTGTTGTGCAATTTTTACAATTAGTCATACGATGCAAATCCATTCAATTAAGAAATGTAACAAGGCTTGTTAATGTACATCTTGTACTTGATTATTTTATTGGTGTTTATACGTTCAAAGTATTTGTGAATGATGAAACTTTCATCTCCGTGTTCATGTATCTCTTGCTCTGATGAGTGAGATTGAGTCAGAACAGTTCCCAGTCTCCTTGATTTTTCCTATGCATGGAAATGCACACAGGTTTAATTGTCGGAAGGGAAAACAGTTAACACGTTCTGTCTAATCACTTTTGAGGAGCTCTTAATAGTGTGGAACTACACATGTAAGAGGGAGACCTGAAACTGGGAAGAGGTCACCTCCAAGAAAGCCTTCCACGCCTGAGCATGTGTGCTGAGGTGTGTGTCCTGGTGGGTCTGCCTTCTGCTTCAGGGTCTTGCAGGCAGCGCTGCTGCTGGCACAGCTGCCTGTCTATGATTCACCAGACCTGTGGTGGGTAGGGATGAAGTGAGGACTGAAGGAGCAAGTCTCCCACATCATGTGAGAGGATTGCCACGGCTGCTTTTAGCACCTACAGCTGAGGAATACATTGTCTTGCTGTTTTGATAAAGGTAGTATAGAATGTGCATAGTCTTTGCAACGTGTAAGATGGTCCCATAAACAGATGGGTAAGCTAAAAAAAAGCCAAAGTAGTCAGGATAGTTACTAGGAGAATGAAGTCCTGGTGTCTGCTGCTTCTTTCCAGACCTTGCTTATTTAAAATTAACCAGCTCTTAGGCAGAGGTGGATAATAATTCTGAATTCAATTTATTGGAAAGGGAGATACTAAGATATGAGACTAGAATAAAGACATATATGCTCAGACTTGGAGAGAAAGGTGAAAAGAGCTGAACCTGCTTTTCTGGAGAATCTTAATAATCCATTGCTGCTCCCCAGCTTTTTTCCCCATCACATATTTAAATGTGTGCTTGCTTAGGCTGAATGATTCTGCTGGTTTTTGAGCTGAAGCACCTAATTCAGTAGATGAATGAAGAATAAGTTCATGAAGCTACTGTGGTTTTATGGCCTTGACTTTTAGAAGGGAGTCGACTCATTTCTTATTTAAAGCTATTCAGAGTGCATCTATACTCCTGACAGCAGGATTCTCATTAGCCAAAAAGATGAAGGTTTCCCTTCTTATTCTCTAGCATTTCATATGCAGTCTTACTGGTTAATGCAAAGGGTCTTTTTTTCCTTCCAAGAAGGTGGAAAGAAGAAATCAATGCAAGTAATGTTTACACTAAATATTAAAGTTGTTAAAAAAATGAATGTACTGCTGTAAAAATAATCTGCTAGTCTTTTATTATCTTGTATATAAAAGCGAGGCCTTAGAGATATCTTTGAAGAGAGACTTAGAAACCTCTGTAAAGACAAGGTTATTCTGTCCTTTTTTGACAATAAGAGGTAGAAGGAAGAGCAGCAGTAGAAAAAATCTGTGTCATGTCTGAGATAGTGGTTGGCTTGATGGAAGCAAGTTTTGGTTTTTTTTTTCATATAGTGGCTATTTTTGCAATTTCCAACTTTTTTTTTTTTTTTTTAAACAGAATGGGTAGAATCCTGTCTGTCTTCTTAAGGCTATTTTGTTCTGTCCTAGATTTAAATGGCATTGAAAAGAAAGTTTGTAGTCATTTGATGCTGAGTAAACAGCTGTTTCTCACATGAATCAAATAAAAAAGCCTCTACTTTCTCTGTTTTAAAACAGAGAACAGCCTGATTTAAAACCTGCTGAAGCAGAAAGTAAATGCAAAGAGATGAGTCTCTTGAAGGAAATTAGGGAGAAATTGAGCTTGGAGTTTAGTGTCCATGTATTCCAACATTGTTATGCAAGGAGCTGGACTTATGGATCCCTTCCAACTCAAGTTATTCAATAATCCAACACTGCCCATATTATGTATTTTTAAATGAGTTTTTAAAAAAAGCTTTTGACGTACATGATTGATCCCGTATGAAGACAGGCTGAGAAAGTTGGGGCTGTCCAGCCTGGAGAAGAGAAGGCTGCTTGGAGACTTCACAGCAGCCTTCCAGTATCTGAAGGGGGCCTACAAGGATGCTGGAGAGGGACTCTTCACTAGGGACTCTAGTGATAGGACAAGGGGTAATGGGTTAAAACTTAAACAGGGGAAGTTTAGATTGGATATAAGGAAGAAGTTCTTTACTGTGAGGGTGGTGAGGCTTTGGAATGGGTTGCCCAGGGATGTTGTGAATGCTCCATCCCTGGTGGTGTTCAAGGCCAGGTTGGACAGAGCCTTGGGTGAGATGGTTTAGTGTGAGGTGTCCCTGCCCATGGCAGGGGGGATGGAACTAGATGATCTTAAGGTCCTTTCCAACCCTAACTATGCTATGATTCTAAGATTCTATGTTCATGCGAAATATGATTGTGTGTTTTGATGGGTGGGTACATTGAAATTTTTTGCTGTACTGTTTTTGCAGAATGAGATGGGATCTTCTAACTATACCTTGATTTTCCTGATTTTTCTTCCCAAGAGAAACACCTGGAGCTTCACTTTTTCATGCTAGGAAAACATGTCTATAAATGCAAAATGCCACATTCTTTCCTGATGTTACTATATAAGATAGATACCTACCTTGTCCTGAACATCTCAGTACTAAGAAAATCAGAAATAACAATCAAATATTGGCACTCTGAAAGGAGTATATGTTTATATATTGACTTGATCTAATTTGTGATATAAAATGCATTTAAGTTGAGGGGAAGCCTTAAATCAACATCCAAGAACAGAAGTAAAACAGTGTCTATTTTGCTTTACAAATTGTGTGACCCAGACCTGTCTCAAGTTTATGATTATTTTTTTTATGGTTGCTTTTTTGTCATTGTTTTCGTTTTATACCCTACAAAAAAATGGTCTTCAGCTGTTAGCAGGTTTTGATAAAACTCAAGAACAGGATTGTGAATAATGCTCTGAAAACACTGAAGCACCATTTGTGACTTCTCTATTCAGCTTGTTGTTTTCACAGTCTGAACTTTTCTCTATTGTTTCAGTAGTTGAATAGTTGCTGGGTAGCTCTTCTAACAGTAAGGTCATATGAAGTATTTTAAAATAGAAAAGTGTCTTATAAGAATCAATTAGTTCTTTCAGAATTCTTCTGAAGGTTTTGTTTCATCTTACAACTGGAGAAACTGAGGTTAGACATTATAACTTACCTCAGGCTTTGGAGTGCTTAAGTGTCAGATGAGCGAGCAGTGGTGAACAAGCTGCTCTGACTTCTGAAGCTGGCTTGATGTGTTTGTGCCTTGAACTTTATTAGTTTTTAATCGCTCTGGCTGGCAGCAGGGAGGAGGGGGACCCTGAAGGCTGGACCGATCTCTCCAATGGATGGGCATAGCTGGGTTTCACAATAATGGCAGACAGTAGATTTTTGTGTGTTATGATTGACAGCTTGCAAGGCCTGAAATTGTTGAGAGGTTGGGTTTTTCTTGCCTTTTTGGGGTGTGGGTTTTTTGTTGTTGTTGTTTTGAGGGATTTTGTTTATTTGGGATTTTTTTTTTTTCAGGAGGGGAGAAGGGGAAGGGTTGGCTCTCTGACTTCTTGGTTGCTTGCTCTTTGGGTATGGTGTTCTTTTAAAACAGCATTTTAACTGATCTTATGCAAAGGAAATAGCAGGAGAAAACCATGAAATTCCTATCAATTCCTTGATAAACATAGGGGTGTCTCATGGAGTGGGAGGGAAAAATCTGTATACTGTGATTCAGCAATGTCTTATGAGTGCTTGTTTCATTGGCAATTTGTCTATAAATTTGTTTTGTCCTTTTTACAGTAATATATAAGCCTGTATTCAGTTGTCTTGATTTTCTGTAATATAGCCTTACATGCCCAGTGATAAAACACCAGTTGGAAGCCATCTTTTATCAAGTGTTTGTTTGGTTTTTTTCTTGAAAACATGCAGTCCTAGTCAGCACAGCCTGCCAACTCTTGTGAAAGACATAAAGCCTTGCAAAGACAATATAGTTTTCTGTTAGTTAGCTATCTTGTGTTAAATACTGCCTTTTGTCTTCACTTCTCCCTGTGAAAGAGCAAAAAGGTTCAGTTCAGTAAGCTCAGACTGGCAGAGTGCTTTGCAAGGCAGTTGGTGTAGAACATGAGCTTATCGTGTGCAACTCATTATATGCTAAATCACAGTAATGAGCTTCATGTAGTGTTTGGATAGTTTACAGGGACTGAAACAATCCTGTGAATGAAAGAAGATGGCAAATCTAGAGTTCAGCCACTGAAAATTACCAGATTACCCACAGCAGACTGTATGTAGGTGGCTGTTCTGGTGACTGGCTTCAACTTGCTTTTAATTTCTTAGGTAGAGGTATCAAGCCTTAATACCTGATGTTAAAGCAGAAACATCAATTAGCACGTTGTTATAAATATCTACATTTCCCAGATCACAATATAATTATCCTGATAGTCTGTTTGAACTGCTGATTAAGACTGTTGCATATCAGATTGTGCAGGTAATTACACCTGTAGAATCCAGTGGGTGAAAGTGGGTGTGTTTAAGTGTAGTGGCTTAACTGATAATGAGTTTGAAATTGTTGTAAAAAGGAAAACCCCAAAATTACCTAGTGCCCTCGAGATAGAGTTGCCCTCATGTCTTAAGAGAATCTGACCCCATGAGTAAGAGCTGAACTGTGATGGTGTTGGTATGGTTTGGGGGCAGGGGAGCAGGATTGGGTGTGGGAAATCACTAATAGGGGCTATGTAAGCATATCTGTTAATATTTTATAAGCATATCTCTTAATATAAGCATATCTCTTAATATTTTATTTAAAGAATTTAGCAGCCTTGACACTAAAATTATCCATCATGTTCCTCAAGTATTCCCTCAAGGGAATATTGCTTTCATTCCAGTTTTCATATAGAAGCTCCTGCATAGCTGAGGCAAGGCTGAAATAAGCAAAACTTTCCTGCTAGGGATACCTCAGGAATTTCTTTTTCTTCCCTAAACCAGTGGATAGAGGATGGCATTTGTCAGTACTCTCTGGTTGTATGCAGGATTGGTACATTTTATGCATATTTAATAGTGTTATTAGGAAGTTGATTGTTGAGGTCTGTTTTGGTTTTGGATTTTGTTTGGTTTTTTTTTGTTGTGTTTTTTTTTTTGTGGGCTTTTTTTTTTTTTTAAGTACCTAAGGTTCTGTGGTATCTTCTAGTGTAATAGATGTTTTTTACTTGTAATAGGTTGCAGGTGGCTAGGGTGCCATTTTGTTAGGCATTTGGAAACATGTGGGCTGGCACAGTTTTTAACCACAGAGACCTTGAAATAAAATCAGGCTGCATAAGCTGAATGTGCTGTTGATCCTTTTCCTCTGTCAGAATGCACTGCTGCATTAGGAAGCAGAAAGAAATGTGCACCAACGCCTTGTTGCCTGTGTATCATAACCAAAATTCATCTTCACCAGGCTCTGGAGCCTCAGACTCAGTCATGTATTGTACTCAGAGCAGGTCACTCTTACGATTGCTGGGGATCCTGCAAGGGCCGAGGAAGGCATTCTCAGTCTTGTAGTTGTTCTCTATGACTCCTCAAATAATAAAGATATGGAGACACTGAAAAAGTTGTCATACTTTTAAGTATGAAAGCCTCTTCAGAAGCCACTCCAGTCAGGTGTATTTTTGGTAGGCACTTGTTATATGATTTAAAATGCCTGCTGAAGTTTAGCAATTAAAATGTTTGCTTGATTGAACATAATGTTTTAAAGGGCAGGAATCCTTTCTTAATGACTTAAAACAGTGAAAGGGTGCAGAGTGATATTTAACTAAACTGCCGTATAAGTGTTGTTTTCTGTTACCTTTGCTCTTTTGGCAACAGTCTTGGGCATGCATGAAAAGTAGTAATGGTACCAACTACTGTCCTCTGTTTGTGGCTATGTGTGTATTGTTATATAGTATTTGTTGTCCGCATTAAGTGAATAGTGATGTTTCTCTTACAGGACAAAGCAGTAGCCTCTGTAAACCCCAGAATGCAAATTACTGAGCTAAAGAAGGGCTTGTATTGGAGCTTTTTTTTTTTTTTCCTCTTACTCTTTTATGTTTACAATCTATGCCCTTTAGTACAAAGTGTCTTTAACTATAGACAACCGTCACTGTGTATAGCTTCCACATACACGCAGAGTCCAAGGCGTAACCAAGTGGCAGGAAGTAGCCAGGAGGAAATACGTACTGGAGGTGGACTGCGGGCTTGGTTCAGAACTGGTGCCCTCATGCAGAATACTTCTGTTTTGGTTGGGTGTTTTGTGCCCATGCTGAAGAAGAAATAAAAACAGTCTGCTGCGCCTTCAGGTGGTGCTTTGCTCTTCTGCATCCACTGGGTTCCTGGCTGATGAGCCTGAGGTATGTGACAACAGAACTATCCTCCCAGCTGAGCATGATCCAGGACTCCTTTGTAAAGAGCATCCCAGGGCACTGTGATACATAACACGTTGACTGTTTTAACTCTGACCCTTCTTCAGTATTGTTACCCACGTTGTTGAGGTGATCATATACATCTGTATAATCTTGTATTTTCAATGAGGCACCTGCAGACTTGCCTGCTAATGTATGTACCATCTTGTGGTGGCTGATCAGGTTACATCAAGATTCTCTTAAAAAAAAAGATGGTGGAAAATCTTGGGGTTTTAATGTTATGGGAATGTTTTAGCTTGCAGTTTTTCTTCAGTAGCATTTTAAATGGTGAGCACACATTGAATTAGACAGGTGGAAGTGGATGAAGTTTAAAGTCTCACAGGTAAAACATCCAGCATGTTGCATAGTGGCATTTGGAGCCGTGAAGGATGGAACTTACAGATTGCAAAACTTGTGAACAACTGCTGTGTTGTAAGTTTTTTAAAGAAAATCCAGAATCCAGCATATGAAGGAAATCCAACTAATTAAAACCACCCAGGCTGTTTGCATTTTGTTCATTTTGCAAAGTGAATGTTAATGTTTGGTGCTATAAAACTATGGTGTGGTACAGAATATTCACTCTAAAAGTCCTTTTGTTGTCTGTACAAGATAGAAATCCTGATTTTTGAGTTTTCACACATGGAAAAGAATGTTCCAACACCTGCCTGTAATTGCGGGCGTATGCATTCCTAATGCAGAAGGTATGCACTGCATAAGAAGGTGATTGAGCTAAGTGGGGGAAACACCCAATACATGCGTATATAGAAGATGACAACTCATCCTCATTGTTTTAGTTTCAGAGTAGGCTAGTATTTCTAAACATGAATAAACAGAGCAGCTGGCAAAACGCAGGTTCATGCCTGGAGCCTTCCAGGCTTCTTTTCACTCAGTGCTCATCTGCTTGTGCAAGCACAGTTCCATCCTCCTGCTGCCTTGTGAGGAGGAAGGAGCAGCTCCTGCTGCCGAGGTGCTTCCAGCTCTCTGCAGTCGGGCAGGAGCTGGCGTTCCCAAGGCCGGCTTGCTGCAGCTGAGGAGACAGCACTCATAGACCCTCTTTGATTAGGATGTGTCGGTGTTGTCAGGGCAACTGTTAACAGCAGCGTATCATATTTTCTCCTCTTGTGTGGCGTGCTGAATATTTTAGTCTGCTGTAGCTGGAAGAGGCTTGCAGGAGGAAGGTGCTGCAGCAAAGAACCCAGAGCTGTGGGCTGGGATCTGATTTAACAGGTTAAGACAGTGACAAGCAGCATCCAAACTAAAGTGCCTTTAATTAGGGCTTTTCTTGAAGGTGGGGAAAGACTTGCAAGCCTTTTGCTGCCGACTGGATGTTGGTATTTATCATCTGTTTGCGTACTGCTTATCCATAGGGGATCTAGTACAAGTGCTCAAATGAGCAGGCAGTGTTGCAGCTAGCGGCTGAGTAAGGGCTGGAGTTTCTTACTTTTTTTTTCTTAATAAGCAAGAGGCAACAGCAACATGTCTGGTTCAGCTACTGCCCTGCGACAAGAGAGACTGAAGAAAAGTGCCAGGACAAATCCCCTGGGTTTATTCACCATTAACGAAGAGGATGAGCAGCAAAAGAATGAGAATTCCAAAAGACTGAAAGGTATGTTGTGATTCTGCAGCGTGACTGGGGCTGTGTGTGAAATACGCTGGACAGCAGGCACAGTTTCTGTTTTTATTAGCTCTTCTGTGTGCTTTAGAGACTCTATGTAACTAGTGCAGTTTGGCAAAGCATATTGGCACCCACAAACGCACTGTGCATGAGAGATGCCTGTATTTAAATCCCCTGGTTTGTTATGCAATCATCTGCTTCAGATAGGAAGAAAAATATACTTTTTAGTTATTAACCCCATTTTTTCTGCTAGGGACAAGGGTCCTGAATCAGAAATATATTAGTGAATTTCTGTGTGTTTTCTTTGATTTCTGCGCGCAGTTTGACTAAATACCTGTTTAAAAAGACAGGATACAGAAAGCTGCCTGTTATAGAAAGCAGTTTTGCCAAAGACAATGTAACATTACCTATACTTCCATTCATGTGCATACAAGGCAGTGTGCCTTTGGCAGAGTATAGAAAAATACACATTGTTCAAATATGACTTTCGTATGTCTGAGGGGAGTGGGGACACCAAACAACAAAACACCCATAAACACAGAAAACCCCAAACCCAACATATTTTAACTGCTAAAGAAAAATATTTATGGTGTTTAACTTGGGTGAATGGAAATGGTAGAGGCATGCTGATAGCCACTGGTTTATAACAGAGGTCTGTTAAGATTATGTAGCCCCTGTCTATCTTATATCATGTAATTAATGTTTCCCACATGGATCCTAGGATTTAAATTCTGTGGGTCTGGCAGAGATCCTTCACCTTACAATTGTGACTGGAATTTTAAGTGTGATTGTTAGAATTTTTATTTTCTTAGTGATCAAATAATTCCATTTATATGAGCACTCCTTTTTTGATCTTAGGCAGGATGGGGGTGAAATGGTAACAGATTTTTATTTCTTTGTTTACAAAACAAATGTTACTTTGTAGCCTCCAGACAGTGTTTCAAATTTCATATGTTACCATTCTACCATGTAACAGGAGAGGCTAGCAAACATTTAAATAGCAAATGTATAGTATGTATATTTATTAGAGCTGAATCATTTACAGCTAACTGGTTATTTTCTTTTTCTTAAAGGAAAAGGATGGCTTGGCAGCTTTTACAAACAAATTCAGAACTCTGATTTCTTTTTGTTTTTTTTGAGTGTGCAGCTTGTACTTTGTTTTCCTCAGCATGGTAAAGAATCTGACAGATTCAGTGACATGACAAAATACATATTGCTAGTCATTGTTAATGTTCCTAATGTCTTCTGGTCTTGTGTACATAGTTACCTGCTCTTCTTTGTATTTGAAACTGCCCATATAAAATGGAGATATAAACTCTAGTGTGAGGTTACTGAGGTTTTTTAATGTTTTAAGAAGCATATTGCTTTCCCTTAGCATCTGCTGGATGGCTTCTGGAGTCAACAGTCCACAGAGCTAAGAATCACCAATTTTCCTGGTTTTGTTCAATGGCACTGATAGTTTCAGAGGGTAAAATTTCTTGTTGATTTAGTGTTTTCTACTTGCAGTGGTTTTACAGATGTTATTATCTTTTGAATCTCTTGTAACTGAGAATCCAGTTTCTGTTAATCTTTTTTTTCCTCTTGTTGATGTGAAATGTAGATAGACAAATATGTTCAGAAGCGCAGACAGCAAACTAACAGGTGCATGTAGTTTTAATAAGGTAAAAATTTGGTGGCTTACCTTGAATGCTCCTAGTGAGAAATAATGTAGGAGTCTGTACAAAATATTGTGGAAGTACACTCATTTATTTTTCTTTTACTAAAGACTTAAAATGGCTCATACTGTCTATAGAACATCATTTGCGCACTAATATGTGTAGCTATTTACCCTTCTGTGCATTTGAATGTGTTATCAGTGGCTAGATGGGTTAGAGCTGGAATGCCCGGTCATGGAGAATGTATATATTCAGGATGGTGTTCTCCCCTTTCCTTCATGGTACCAAACAAGGTCACTCTAGTGCTGCAGCTCTGAGCAGAAACATAAGATACGTGGATTGACCCATGTGAGGCTTCCTTGAGTCTTTAGAGTCTGGTGTTCTGTTGCTACTTTATACAGTGTGTATCTCAATTCTTTACCTGTCCTGTTTGGTCAGCGAGCACCTGCTGAGATGGTTTCCCTTTCACCCCCCAAGCACATACTAAGTCAGTGTTATCTTTATGGGAGGTGGACTATGTGTCTTCTTCATTTGCCATTTCTATAATTGTGCTGGACCTTGT
Source organism: Pezoporus wallicus (assembly GCF_028554395.1). Classification (NCBI taxonomy): domain Eukaryota; kingdom Metazoa; phylum Chordata; class Aves; order Psittaciformes; family Psittacidae; genus Pezoporus; species Pezoporus wallicus. The sequence goes on from NW_026635157.1 coordinate 7,492,981, forward strand.
CTTTGTACAGCAGAACAATTCAAAATCCAAGAGGTCTTTAATGGATCTAATGCTCCAAAGTAATAAGGCAGCATGTTCCTCCATTAAGGATATTTTAATATCATCAAAAGTTTTAAGATAATCAACATTTTGGTAATTCAGGTTTTCTCAGAATACTGAGGCTTGGTTAGTGTTTGTATGAGAGTTGTTTTTGTCATCTGGGAAACATTTATGTGGATCATAAAGTGGCTATCATTTGTGAGATTCTCTGTAAATTGATTTTGATATCAGCCATTTTTTTTCCCTGTCTTTGTACTGTAATCTGAAGTCTAGTGAGCAAGGAGTTTGTTCCTCCAGTGTAAACAAGTAATGAAGTGAAAGTGTTTTTTATCTAGAGTTATTAAAAACCTGCAGTGATCTCTGTACCCATGTGCTCCTGATACTTCCTGTCCTTTGATGTGAATTGTATTCACTGCTTTTTCACCAAATATTTTCATTTCCTTTCCTCCTCCTGTCTTTGGGACAAGGCCTGCATTTTTGTTACATGTCTGTGTAGCACCCACTATTGCAGGGTCTTGAGGTTCAGCTGTTGCATAGTGCAACAGTGTAAATAATAATTACTTTAAATTGCCTTTTTTACTTGTATTAACAGCCTCTATTCTCTCCCATTATAACATACAAGAATTTTGCAACATAGCACACTCTTCAAATACAATTTGTATGGGTTTACAGAAGCTTATTTTGTACTTGAATTGTTTTTTGTTTTAGTCACCAGAGTTCTAGCAGTTCTGCAAGTGTATCCCTAGAGAGACCAGACAAAACAGGTACAGAACCACACACTTAACAGCTTCAGTGTTCCCTTAGAGCTTGTGCTGTAAACCAAGTATTATTTCTGTGACTGAAGATAGTGTGTGAATGTGGTTCTTTATGTAAATCACAAAGATATGTCCAGGTAGATTAGTGTTTACTTAAAGGTACCCATCCTTTTTGTGTGAACTTTGGCCTCAGCTGTTCCTTGAATTCAGGCACAAGCAATTTAATTCACCTTAGTATTTCCCTCCTCTGCCCTGTTGACTTTGTGCACCTTGGATGTAGTCTTGATAACTCTTAATTATATGAAATTAAGTGATGCCTCCTCTCCTCTTCCTCCTGGGGGCAAATGCTTTCTCAGATGTTGATAATGCAGTTTCTAAAGTTATACAGCATAGAAAAGTAATGCTTCTGTTTCTGGATTATGAAATTGAATAATAACTGAAATGGTTGCCTTATGAGATTTATGGCAAACTAGTGAAACAAGTCTCAACTAACCTACAGTGGAATCCTTCACCTGCCTGCTTAAATTTTAAGTGATAAGGGAGCATACCTGTAGTCTAAGTGGTACTGCTGTTAATACAAAGCTAGGCACACATGCTTTAGGTCTCTGAACAGTAAGATTGAATCTTTGTTATCTTGAAGGGCTTTTTCCAGTCCTTTGGTGCATGGCAGTGATGTCTGTGATTACCAGCATATTTTGTTGCTGTTCCATGGGTGGTTATGTTTTTGTGTAATGCTTTTAGAAATAAGAGAGAAAGCTCCCTCATCTAACATGACTATTTATGTGCTTAGTCTCAGTGTTGTGCATGCATTAGGAAAATATATATTCCTTGTTAAATTCAGTTTGGCTAACTTTTAATTTGATTATTTTGTTGCCATGTGTCTATACCCAAATACAAACTTAAGATACCTGAAAGAAAAGGGAATTTGGCATCTGCAAGGGCATTAAACTGATAGTCCTGGAAACTGAAACTGTACACCTACAAAACAGGTACTGCATGGGGTGTGGAAGTGTAATCTTATCCCACACTGTGGAGTCTGTGCCTCAGGCAGGATTCAGAATGACAGCTTGGTCTCTGGCTTTCACCACGCTTTAAACCAGCATAACTGCCTGGGATGGTGGTTCTCCCAGTGGCGCCTCTTGATGCTAGTCAGGAGGCTGTCCTGCACTTTGTTTTGGGCAGAACAGTGAGCAGCTATTAAAGGCTGGTGGATTGTCTCGCCACAATCAAGTACTGGATGTGTTCATGACAGTTGGTAGCCTTATCTTGCCCATCTGCATTTGGGGCAAAGTTAGGGGAAAGAGTGGGTAGAAGGAAGCAAAGGTACCAATTCCCATTACAGTGTTGGTTGTGTAAAGGGGCAGGGCTGAGAACCTGAACAATATGGTTTGTCATCCTGCACCTTCCAGTGAGCTCTGCTAATGTTTCTCTACGTTTCCTCTTTCTTTCTGCTAGCCAAGTCCAGAAGTGGCCAAAAGTACCTGTGATTGATTTTCAACTCTCAAAGTATCTGGGACATATGTTCTTTAAAAAACCCCAAACAAACCAACCCTATATTTGTTACACAGTTTGCAGCAACTGGGGCTGCAGAAGGAAATTGTAGGTGGGTTTTTTTTTCAGGAAGCTGATACAAAGCTGCCTCCTTTGTAAAATTTTGCTGCTAATAATGGTAGGTGCTGGGTAGCATGCAATAGCTTATTTATAATAAAGACAAAGATTATAGAATCATAGAATGGTTTGGGTTGGAAGAAACAAAGATCATCAAGATCATCTAGTTCCAATGTCCTGCCATAGGCTGGGACGCCTTCCACTAGACCAGGTTGCTCAACGTCCCATCCAGCCTGGCCTTGAACACTGGCAGCGATGGAGTATCCACAGCTTCTCTGGGCAACCTGTTCCAGGCCCTCACCACCCTATATGGTGGTGATCCTAATATGAAGTTGTTCATTTGCAGTGAAGCAAAGAGCCAGTGCTGGAAGTCTCAGGGATAGCAGAGAATACGTCTATAGACCAGTGGAGAAAATCTGATTTGTTCAGTCCCTCTGGCTTTCAGAGTGAAAGTCCCAGGTCTGAGGACTTAGCTTGTGTTGTAATGCCGTCTGTTCATCAAAGTGTGTGCTGGGATAACTGAGAGTTTATCTGTGCTGGATAGGAATCGCCTTACACTTCAAGCTCACTTCCATGAGAAGAGGCTTCCACTGCTGATTCTGGAAGATTGTGTTCAAATATTTTTGTCAGCTGTTGTTGTGGGGGGAAACAATCTGTGTTCTATGCCAGTGATCAGAGAGCATACTTGACATTGACTGTATAGATGGCAAAAGTCCAGAAAAATATGATGCTGCTGGTCTTCAAAGTATAAGCTATTTGTTAAAAGGAATTCAGGTTAACTTGGCACGTGAACTGAGGATAATAAAAATGAGGGAAAGATTGAATTTTTCAAAGTAACTTGTGTAAGTAAACAGAGTTATTTCAACCAAGATATAAATGATAACATAGTGTTCATCAGAGCTGTCCATGTGAGATCAGGGTGCAGTATTCGGTTACTCTACTTGCATGACAGAATGCTTCTTGAAGTTGCAAAAAGATTGCAGTTCAATTTAAACAACTCTCAATAAAGCTTTGTATAATAAGAAGCACCATTCATAAAAGATTGATAGCAAGTAGTGGAGTTTCTTCCTTATTCACTGTTACTACTGTAAAAGTAGTGGCTTTAAAAACCTTAAATTAGGCATATGATTCCAACCGTGGGAAAAATACATGTAAAAGGAATATAGGTTTATGGTTATTTCTTATGGGGGAGAAAGAAAACTGAAAATGGTAGATCTATCCAAGGACCTTGAAATTCTCTGAGGTTCTGTTGCATTAGTCTTTTTTTTTTTTCCTAAAAACATGCAAGGGGTTTATACAGCAATAGGCCATTGCAATAAGATGACAGCAAGAAGTGGAACTCTATGCCTTATCTGTACCACGTTACACATGCTTGAGTAGTACCATGTTTTTATTTTACAGTGGAAAAATGAAGCAATAGCTAAGCACATATTTTTAAATTAAATATGTTGCAGTTGGATCTGGTGTTTTTGTGACTGTGGTATTGCTGGTATTCGCAAGCTTGCCCAGAAACTGCTGTATCCATTTACTCCTTTGAAGTTGCCTTTGTATCCAGGTACATGGAAATCTGTTTATTTTTAAGAAAAAAACTTTTGCTTGTTATACTGAACCCCAGAGAGATCAATGAACACAGGCCTAGAGTGTTGTTTCTGGCCTTGAACAACTGGTGGTGGAACTCTGCACGCTACCAGGGTCACCTGAATTACTGTGAGTAGGTAATTGCTCTTCCTGCAGAAACTCACACATGTACGTTCTTTGCTTACTCAGCTACCCACGGAGTATTTTTGTGCCCTTTTTTAATTTTTTTTTTTCTCCTGTCTTTTTAAATTTAATCTGTGTTTTACAGCTGGAGAACTTGTTTTTCTGGTATTTGAGAGTTAAGAGTTCTGAGTGAAAGCATCACAAGTTCTGTATTATCATCAGAAGCCTCTTCAGAAGTGATTTATGTTTTTTTTTTTTTTTTGGGGGGGGGGGGGGGTGTTTTGAGGGGTTTTGTATTTGTTTTGGTTGGTTTTTGGTTGGGTTTTTTTTTTTAAGCCACATTAAAGAATTATTTAACTCAGTCTACCCAACCTCAGGCCACAGCAGTAATGAGCCAGGAGAACAAATGCCACAATGACCGATGCAATTTGCTTTATTTTAATGAATTACCTTCACTAACTTGTGTATCTTGCACAATTGAAGGTGCATCTTGCAGTGCAGTGAAAGTGAGGGAAGCTATGGGCAGTGTTTAATAAGCAAATAAAAATGCAGATGAAACATCAGAAATTAAACTAGTGAGTACTCTAAAACTTGGGCTTTCACATTTTGTTGCTTGAGGCAGTGTATTTTTCTCTTTTAGAGGAGTGGAATAATGTTTACCAAATTCTACACAAAACTCTATCTCATTGATTTATAGGTTTCACTATGACAGCCGTTTAATAGCCCAGTTGTCCAAACCCAGTCTTAGTGATCTGTATGTATAGCTGTAGTGTTACTACTAGTACTACATTCCCATGTAGGAATGACTAGGAATAGCATGCAGATTGTGTAAATCTTTTTATACTAGCAGTTTCAGAGAAGCACTTGAGTGCAAATTTCACTTACTCCTTTAAATCATTAACTTCTTGATAATGGCTAGAATGAGCAATGTTTCAGGAGGCAGGTCACTATAGCTTAACTTGGATGCAGTTTTTTTCAAAAAGTAGGATTTATGTCCCTGTGCTGGAGGCAGAGGCAAGTCATTTGGGACAGGCTGTGCTGACGGAAAGCTGATTTACTACATGAGTACTGACACAGACCACACATTAGTTGTCCTGTGTGCGCTGAGGAACTGTTTGATTTGTTTCAAACTAGAATAATACCTTCTGTGGCTTCAATAGGATGATGGTACAAGCTTCCTTCTAATTGTTTGCAAGATTAAAATTTCATTGAAGCTTTTATTCCCTTTTATTAATGCTGGGCGTGTAGATTATCTTCTAGTTGTTTCAGATCTGTTGAAGCCTAGTTTTGCTTTTTAGCTCTGTAGAGGCAACACTTTTTTTTTGTTTTTTTTTAAGAATTAGCTATGCCTCTGTAGACTTCAGTTCATGTCTAGTGTATAGAGTTTATCTGTACACATGTCAGCAAGAGGAAGTGGGTTTGGAATCAAGAATGTGACCATATCAAGCACAGGTATCTGCTGAGACTGCTGGGAAGCAAAATGTGGAAGTAGCAGAGATTCCAAATCATAGAAAATTCCAGTTGATGTCCTTCACTTAAGAATAAAAATTTAGTTACTTGAAGCACACTTTCTTTTCTGGTACTAGTATCTATACACCTGGCTTCAGGGAAAGAGAGAGTTTATTGTTGGGAGTCATAGCTGCGGATTTACAATTGGTCCTTAATATCAGTAACTGATTTCTAGTAGTGTGTGTTGGAGGCCAGATTTACAATAACTTGGAAGAGGAGGCAGTCAGTTTACTTAGAGAGTTACCCAGAAACCTCAACAACCAAGGAGAAATACTCAACGTGCTGGAAGTCTCAGAAGAAACTCCATGTATTTAAAGACTGCTATAGTTTTAGCACTGGCTACCTGCTCTTCAGTCTTTATTTCTCTTATTTAATACTGCTACAGTCTGAACCCCCATCTATGATACTAATTGGCCTGTCTTTCACATGGAGGTTATTTTTTATATATATATTTTTTTTCCACAGTCAACTTTTTTCTGGGTCTTCTCTTCCATCTGATTCAGATGTAGGGACAACTGTCCTTCCACAATCTGGCATGCCAGGTACAAGTGCTCACAGACCTCTTCTGTGATGTGCTGCTGACTTTTCTGTTTAGCATTGGAGGGTTGTGAAATGAGGCTAGTGCCACTGCACATCCCTGCAGCCAGAAAATACTTCAGCTCTTGGAGTTTCATTGTCAGAAGAGCTTTGCTGCAGTCTAGTGCCAGAGCCATCTCCTGTTGCCTGGCATGCTGGTGCTAGAAATGTGTTCTCCTTCCTTATCAGAAATATGGATGCCTCTGAAGAATCTGATGATAGTGGTTTGCACAGTAACTGTTAAGAAGAGTTTTTATTTTCTGTGTGCTGCGAGACAGTGAGGAAAAGGAGTGAACAAATAACATACGTTTTCAAATAACGTTTCTGCAGGATGCCTGAATTCTAATGTAATTGATGGGAGTATGATTGTAGTGCTGATGTCTTGGCCAGAGACAGTCTGACTAGTTGAAAGTCTAAGGAAAAGTCCTGCACCTAAAATCTCATAACATCTTAAAAGATACTGTTAAGCGTGATGAAAAGGCTCGAATTTTGCGTTCTTGAGTTCAAGGTCTTATTCAGCTTAATTTTAAACTCCTGCAAAGGCAAGGTTTATTATAGAAGTGCTGACAGGACTTGATTCACACTGTTGTATCTCCATGTACAAAGCATCTCGTTTCACAATTCTGCTTCAGAGAGCTTTTCAGAAAGCTGTTTTGGAAATGCAGGTTTATCCAGTTACCCGCCCTTGACATGAGAAGTCATTCTTTCATGCAGCCAATTCTCGCTTTGTTTTTTCCCTTTTCCAAAGTCAGTTTCCTCGTTGCCTGAAAGCTGACTAATGCACTGATGAAAATTACAATAGTAGATTTTACCTTGCATGCCAGGACGCCATGAATGACAGCAAATGTATCTGAGCTGTTTTTGAAGACACAGAGGTGTCATGTCAGTGGAATTTGTACTTGTTTATACTTCTGAGTGCGGCAATGGCAATGTGGTAGAAAACAAACTGCTGAACCTTCTTGCCTGTCATTCCTTCTTAATTGAAACAGTTAAAAAGATGTCAGTCATTGTAAACAGAAAAAAATCATTGTAAACAGAAAAATCATGGCAGTCAGGTGAAGTTCCTGATGACTGGAAAAAGGGAAATATAACTGCCATTTCCAGAAGGGTAAAATGGATGACCCGGGGAATTACAGACCAGTCAGTCTCACCTCTGTGCCTGCCAGAATCTTGGAGCAGATTCTCCTGGATGGCATGCTAAGGCACATGAAAAACAACAAGGTGCTTGGTGGCAGCCAGCATGGCTTCACTAAGGGGAAATCCTGCCTGACCAATTTGGTGGCCTTCTATGATGGGGCTACAGAACTGACGGACAGGGGTAGAGCAGTTGATGTCATCTACCAGGACTTGTGCAAAGCGTTCAACAATGTCCCGCATGACATCCTCATCTGTAAACTTGAGAGACCTCAGTTTGATGGATGGACAACTTGATGGATAAAGAACTGGCTGGATGGCCGCACACAAAGAGTTGTGGTCAATGGCTCAATGTCCGGCTGGAGACCAGTAATGAGTGGTGTCCCTCAGGGATCGGTGTTGGGACCGGTCTTGTTCAACATCTTCATCACTGACATGGACAGTGGGATTGAGTGCGCCCTCAGCAAGTTTGCCGATGACACCAAGCTGTGTGGTTCGGTTGATACCCTGGAGGGAAGGAATGCCATCCAGAGGGACCTTGACATGCCTGTGAGGTGGGCTGATGCCAACCTCATGAAGTCTAACCATGACAAGTGCAGGGTCCTAAACCTGGGTCAGAGCAATCCCAGGCACAGCTACAGGCTGGGCAGAGAAGAGATTCTAACTATTCTGTTAGAATCTAACTATTCTAACTAAGAGAACCCTAACTATTCTACGATTCTGTGATTTCATTGAGGAATGTGCATACCATCTTGGGCATGCAGTCCACACAAACTCCGGGCAATGCTACTTTCACATTTTGTATGCACTTTCATTAGGAAAAAACAGAGCGTGTTTACCTTGCTCTCTTATTCTCTACAGCTAAGGAAGAAAACAGTAGGTTTTGTTTAAAAACAGAAACAAAATGAAACATAACCAAACTTTTTTAGCCATCTATGTTAAAGTGCTGTGTTTAGTTGCAGTCTGAACTGCAAAATGAAAAGGTAAGGGAGTATAGAAAAAGGCAGATGGCAGTTCCCATCTGTAAACCTGAAAAGGACAGCAACAACCAGCTGCTGAGCGAGGTATTGGCAATAAAACCAGGCTGCAGCCCAAGCAGCTTGTGCTGCTTCTTGTGCCTGGGTTATCAGTATTTTGTTATGCTCTTACTCTTTCAATCTGTCTTTTATGAAATATTCTGTAATGTATTTATTTGGTTTTTTGCCAGGGTTTTGGATCACCAGGTTATTCTCAAGTTTAAGAAACAACTGGCAACTAGTTTGTATTCAGAGAGTTTCTGTGAGCCTCACTGTCCTTGTGAGTTACCTGGATTACTGCTGTAAACCACATCTCAGATGTTCAGTGTCACTCAAGACTGTGTAGAGTAGCTTGGCTTTTCACTGCAATACGTTTAACATAAACCTTTGTAGTTCGTAACTGACACAGAGCATAGGAAAGTCTGTGATGCTCACACCATGGTGATGGTTATGAATGTCTTCTTTTTCTATTAGACTTCTGTTTAATCACCATCCTCAGAGATTGCAGCCCCGCAACTACTATCCTTTATTAGTCTTCCAGGTAGGCAATGAGGAAAGCTCTTCAAGAAGCCTGAGGGGACTTGAGAAGGATTTCAGGGCCTTGGGGCAACTGCTTCAGGGTTCAGGAGCCCAAGTACTGTTCTCGTCCCTCCTGCCAGTAACAATCAATGACAGTGGTTACATCAGAAAAATCTCACTAATCAATTCCTGGCTCCATGACTGGTGTCAGCATCAGAACTGGGGGGGGGGGGGTTGACCATGGATCAGTCTATATGGCAAAAAAGCCTGCTGGTGACAGATGGGGTTCATCACTGGGGAAGAGATCAGTGTGGCTGAACAGGGAGATACTGCTTGAACTCAAGGAAAAAAGAGAACTTATCACCTGTGGAAGAGGGGACTGTCACCCATGAAAAGTACAGGGATGTTGCTAGGCTATGTAAAGAGAAAGGCGAAGGCACAAATGGAACTAAATCTGACCAATGCTACAAAATATAATAAAAATTACTTTTGCAAATATATTAACAATAAAAGGAGGGTCAAGAAACCTTAAGGAAGGGGTCTGTGTTAGTGGGAGGGTTTACCCTCATTTGTTTGTTGCTGCTCACTCTTGCTTGCCCTTGTCATGGCTTCTGGGAGTTGGTTCAACACACTGTAACCAGTGAGTCACGTCAGCAGACACCTGCTCCTGAAACAATGTGAGCTAGCATAGCTTTAGAAAGAAACCAGGTAGGGAGCCACCTGATGTGAAGGTTTGCTTTTTTGTTTGTGATGTTGGTAACGTCTGTTTTATCAGTCCTTAAAGACAGTCAAGATATGTCTTATAATGATGCTGTAGAATAATTGCAGTGCATTACTAGAGTTACTGCATGCTAATAAATAAGATGTTCTGTGGAGTAAGCAGGATTCAACAGCTGTAACTCAAAGTAAGATCTTTAATTTTTCTCGTAGGTTACAAAACCCTTTCGTAATGTGTGTTGGGGGGAGGAGGGGGTTGGCATTTACTTATTTTTGAAAGCCTTTATTCTTTCTCATTCTCGGCCAGTTCTCTGGCACAGAATATCCAACCTGACCTGTTCACTTTGGTTGACTAAAGCAGTGTGGAAGTACACCAAGACAGGAGACTGGAAATGAGCCAGAGTCAAGAGACGTCATAAAAATACATATGTGGAGTCATGTTCTTCCCTTAAGGAAGAATTCTTCTCCTTTTTTTTTTTTTTAAAGAAACCATCTTCCAAGACATGCTATAGGAAAATCAGTTACTGATTAACAGTCCTTCCGAGAACTGTGTTGCACAGTCTGCCTTTTCACATGAAAATTCGTGTGACTTAAAGCATAAGGGATGATAAATATCATGTCTAGTAACATTTACAGGAACAATCTCCGTTTCCCTCTCTGAGGAGGGGAAACTTGGTTTTGCAGGACATCCTGACAATAGCAGTTATAATAAGAGCTTTCCCAACTGACTCAAATATTTCAGGCTGTAAAGGGATTATTGAAAATAACTTTGTGGAAAAGCAGCCAGTTGGTGAGGCTCTAATTGCCTGTGGCTGAGCAGCAGTGCACCTACTTCCTATTCTCTGCACAGTGTTTTCTCGCTTTTTTCTTTTTTTTTTCCACAACTTATTTGATTGACCTTTTACTTGAATGTTTTTTGAACTGAAACAGCATTGATTACATACTCCAGAGGGTTTCGTATGTAATATAATGTGTATGTTTGTTGATACATATATCACAACATTCTTTTATAAAACAAGAGCAAAATGCTTTAACTGTAAGCCTTTTGAGAAGATTTTGCTACTTGCAGGTAGTAAAATGTTGTGAAATCACTGTCTGCATATGCAGAAACTTTCACTCTTTATTGCACTTTTGGATCTTTAAATGGGAAAATCGAGTAAGATTTGGCTTTCTTAATACACTGCTGTATTCTAAATGCTGAAGCCACCTTCCAGATACCTTTATTTTGTGTTGCTGAAAAGTAGTGCAATTATGTTTATACTCTGGATTATGTTTATATATTGCTTTTTAAAAAGGGAAATGGGGGAAATAAAATGAGGAAAATAAGGAGTGTGTTGGTGTCCTGCATGCCTTCAAAATTAATCAGGACTTTCAGCTGAAAGAGAAGTTAGTTTGTGCTGAATACAATCCACTGCTGAGTAAGTGCAGCATCAAGGCTTATGTTAATTGGCAGTGGCGCCTTTTTAGCAGTTTCCTGTGCTGTACTTTGTGACCTGGTTGGGCAGGGCTAGCTGGTCAGAGCTCCTCTGGCAGTAATGCTTGCAGAGTGGGGCTGTTTTAATGGACCATTGCATAGCTTATTGGTTGTAGTCCACTGAGCTCTACCCTTCATGTGCTAGTAGAGCCAAAAGCTCTGTGTGTTGGGGTGCTGGTGGCCAAGTGGATGGCAAGGGGAATTGCCTGCCAGGGTGATCAGCTGAGCAGGTCTGCTGCCCCTGTGTTGGAGTGCCTGATGAAGTACACAATTGTATCTCGTCCTATGTAGTTTTAACTCATCATGCAGAGCAAAGTCTGTCATAAGAAGAGATGCTGTGGGGCTGTTTGGCAAGAAGATGCATGTCATGATATGACATGTGAAACAATTAAGAAGGTTGGGCCAACTTTGTCCCTGCTGACATTCTTCTGAAGCAAAGTAAATTAAAAAGGTAGTGTATTTGACCTCCTATGTTCAGAATTAGAGCAGTTATCCTTTTCTCTTGGTAATGGACTGAAAACACTTATTGCCCCTGTTCCAGATCTCTGATTTATTGAGCTGAACCACATTTTGCAAGTAAACAATTAGTGGTGCAATTCCTGCTTGAAAGAAATAGCCATCCAGTATCCATTTCAAAGAATGAGAAAGCTTCCAAGGACAGGTAAAGCTTCAAGGCAGCTTCAGGTACAAGTTTCTCACCAGCTTTTGAATCCCAGATCTGTTTATCTTCTGAATTAATGATAGGTCCTGCTGTCACATTCAGTCATATCTCAGTAGGAGAACTAAAACCAGTTTTATAATTTTACACTGGCGCAATTACTTTAAAAATCATTCTTAATTGGAAAGTGGGGAATTACTATGCTACTAGGCAACTTGCAGGGCATTTGTAAAATGGTCTGAATTGCCACTCCCCTGAGTCAGGGCAGAGGCGTGCTGGCAGGACTGAGGGCAGTGCTGCTCCTGCACAGCCTAGTATCGCTCCTATGGAAAAACAAAGGGCTTCAGTCCTGAAGTACCCAGCCTGCCATTCTGGCCCCTGGACAGCAGGGCTCCACAGGATTTAATGGGAAGATAGGTTAAGAGTGTCTGGCACAGGGAAGAAAGGCGTTATGAGGAAGAATTATTTTCACTTTGATTGTACTTTTTATTCCTGAAATTTTGCTTTTTATGCTTCATGCTTCTTTGGTTACTTATTTGGGCTTCCCAGAAGGTTGCACTGTCTGTTTACTTAGGGTAGCGTCTATTTTGTGCCACTAGCTCTTCTGACTTTTGTGTTTCAACATTTCCCAAAGATCAAAGCTGCATTTATGAGACACCATTATGAGGTCCTGATTCCTTGGGTTTGTTCTTATGCTATTAGCAGTAAATGTCTAGATTGTTTTGCAGCCATACTATTGATTTGCACAGCTTAAGCTGTGGGGACCTGGCACTAAGTTCAACTCTACTGCATTTATTTTATTGCAAACATGAGTTAGAGAGAGAAGTGTTAAAATAATGGACTGTGAACGTCACCCGGTCTGTGTAAAGTCAGCACTTTTAAACGCACAAGCTAGAAGCAGCTGTACTGATGCAGTTAAGCTGTGCCTTAGAGATGATATCACATAAAAAGTTAAGTGGTACACTCAATTCTTTCATGTGTAGTCTCTGAATTCTGCATTATTTAATAGTCAACTGGTCCCAAAACTGAAAGTTCTTGGCCAGCTTTGGAGGCTGCTTTGTGGCGCATACTTTAACTTGTGCTAATGAGGCTGCTGCTTGAAGACTAGGCTTTGGCTGCAGCTTATGAACTGCCTAAAATAACACTTTGGAGAGTAAGCAGACTACTCTCACTACCGAATCAAATACTTAACTGCTGCATGGTTGTTCACTGTTCAGTACTTGCTGTGTTTGATAGTGTGGCTCTCCACACCATTGGTTCACCAAATTCCTCATTTCAAAGCTGTTTCCTCAAAGAGCTGCCAAACATGCAGCTTAGCTAAATGCAGAGGAAACTGTTCTGTTCACAGCATTTTGTTTGTTGGGAGAAAGAGGAATAGCTTGGGAGAAAGATGTGCTGGCGTGCAGGCTTCAATTCCTGACAGCTCTCACAGAAAATATGTGTAGATGTATAGCCACATCTAGATACAGGTGTGCTTATAACAAAGTGAATTGTGTTATAGGCAACAACAGTGGAAAGTGTTTCAAGAGGGTACGTGCACACCATGGATACTGTACAGTAGCTGCGCATCTAACTCTACACTGGAGCATTGTTTTGGAAAATGTGTGTTTCTAAGGAAAATGGCCTGCCCCCTGAACTGTTTGCTAAAGTTTCTCTCTCTTTCCAGTAATAACATCATAGTGAAACTAACTTTAGCTGCTGTAGCCTGCATTGATAGAAATTCCAGATTTATGGTAATAAATATAAATATTTTTGTTCTTTTTACATGACAACTGCCAATGACAGCGCTTCAAGCTTCTGGTTTCTTCTGTTTTTCATTCTCATTAATGAAGCCTACATACACTGCTGCTTAATGCTAGCTTCTTGTAACTGAAACTTGCTTATTTTTGCTCAACAGTGGAAGCCATGACTCTCCTGACTACTGAAGAGTGTATCAGACATCATTGGTTGGTTATATAAATGGGTGGAATAAGTTCTCTCCTCCTCTAGCAAACTGAGTAAGAGGAAAGCAAGTCTCAGACTGAATAACCTCATAACCATATTATTAATAATAAATAAAAAAGAAAGATTGTGGATATAGATCTAATGGAAATCCAAATGTGTACAGTTACATAAATGTGCTGTAGAAATGGTTAAAACCAGACTGGCATCCTAAGGTTCATAACACCATAATTGGAGAAAGTTCTTTTGCTAAAACTCTGTAATCAAATGTCTAATTATAGGTTTGAAAGTAAGATTATTCTGAAAATTTGGATCACACTGTTGGGCAGAGAGGGCTTTCTTGGACTACCTGGGTTGTGTAGAGGCCTTGTTCCTGGCAAATGGCTTGTGAGGAGTTGAAGAAAATGTGTTGTTTGTTCCTCTTCTTGGAATGGGAACCACAGGGCACTTCTGGTATCCATCAGCTGCCAGCCAGTTACCCTGCTGTTCTCTTCTTTTGGCTGTCCTTTGCATTACAGAGATTGTTTCAGGACAGCCATGGAAGTGATTAAACTTTCAAAAAGGGCAGAAGGGATCCTTACGCTGTTGTTCTTAATCCTAAGCCATCACACTCAGCTGTTTTCAGCAAATGCTCTTTGGAGATGGGGACTGTTTTCAACATGAGAGATCTGCTCTCAGAGAACCAGTGCTGTTATTTTATTGTTCTCTTTAGTGTTTATACGGTAGCTGTTTATGTAGTAGTTTGCTTTTGATTGTGAGGGCATTGCCCTGAGCATGCAGTTGCAGGCCTGCATTATAGAGGGAAAGGAGACTTTTACCGAAGTGCTTAAAAGCCCCAAAGAAACTATTAAGAACAGGATAAAGGAAGGACAAAGCTTACGGAGTGGGCCAGGAGCAAAGCCAGCAGTACAGTCCAGGAGCCCTGACTGCTGCTTCTTCTTATGCCACAGTGAATAATAACTTCTACAGGAAAAAAAGAAATAGTTTGTTTTATTACTGCTGGGAGGGGCAAGAGGAAGTGAGCACTTGTTCAGATTTCTCTGTTAATGTACTAAAAGAATTTCATGAGGACGTTGCATCTACAGTGGGGAACCAAGTTCCTGAATACTAAGCTGTATATAGTAGCTATATATATATATATATACATATATATACATCAGTGTCTTCCGATTTAGTACCAGTAGATTGAAATATGATGAGAACTTCAAGTGAACAGTTTCCTACATTTGCAATGTTTTTAATGTATTGTTTGTAGATCCTTTTATACTCCTTTAAAAGGACATGGACTGGAATTCTTTAAGACTTGAAAAAAACATTGCAGCAGTGGATTTTTCTCTTACTATTGAAATTTTTATTCCATGACAGTGGTCCATGTACAAATCCACAATGAAGCAGAGGTAATGCAGGGAACATAATTGCTGATGTAATCTCCCCCCAAACCATTTTTCTACTGCTCTTTGACAGCATTGACTGAATTATACTCTTTTCATGCAATTTTAATATGAAGTACCCACTTGCTTGAGCTTTTCTCCTTAGGATAGGCAGCAGAGTATATATCCTTGACTTTTTTAGGGGTTCTTTGCTTTGCTGGCACTTGTGATTTTACCCCAAGCCCTCTTCTTCTTTGTGAAGACAGATTAGATCAGAAACAGCTGTTTTTACATATGTGATCCTGTAGGCATACAATAACCTTGCCAGAAACACAGAATGGTGGGAGCACCAAGTCTCACCTGCCACGTGAATCACTGCCCTTTCATTTTCTTGTTCCATGCTTCCTGTGCTGAACCTTCATAGAAATAGGTCTAGACAGTTAAGCATCAAACTATAACAGTAGCTTGCTCACTAAATACTGCTATCATGGTGCTCTTTTCATAAGGACTGTGAATAAGTAGGCTAATGTTCACACTTCACAGGTGGATGACTGAACATTAGTATACAAGACTCCAAGACTGTCTTAGCTAAAGAAAAGTCTCCCTTCTGCTTCCCATTGTGTGGATTTCAGATTAAAAAAGGGTAGTGTTGAGTGGTAAGAACAAGCTGGTAGTATGTGTGATACCTCTGGCTTTTTTTATGCCTGGTGGTTCACCAGCAACATAACAAGACCCACTTGCAGAGTCAGGCCAGTTAGGGGTGCAGTGTATTGGTGGTGATAGCTCTTGCTTTTCTGCAACTCATCTAAACGTGAAGCCTTTCCTTCCGCTGTAGGACAATCCTCTGCTAATGTGAGGAAATCCATTTTGTATTGGTCAGTTGATACAGGCGATTATCACTTCACTCAGACTGAGATTTATTCCTCAGAGGTAACTTGGAGGGTAGTGTTAGGAAGACAGACTACTGTCCTCCCCACTGCCGAGATTAAAATGTGTTTGCTTTGATCCCAACTCAGTATTTTACTGAGAAACATGCATTTATCTGTTGAAATAGGTGAAGATGACTCTCAGATGTTTCTAGCTTGTTAGTTCATTTAACACATTATTTACTGCTACCTACTTTATTGTGGATGAGTGTTTTGTTTGTTATTATAAGGCTGTAACACTCATGTGGTTCAAGATGCTGCCTTTTAGCATGTGGAATGGAGTATTGAGATGGAGAAAGCTAAATTGTGAATTACCCTGATATTTGATGAGGATTTGAGGGGGTCTGTCTGGCATGCTAAACTGTAGTCAGCCTGTGATTCCTCTGAACACGTAGCACACTGATCTTTCTAGAAAAAGCATCAACTCTTAGCTTTTCCTAATGTTTGCAGAAAGAGAATAGGAAGAAACCACACTTAATAGAGAAACCAAACAGGGGAAACATCAGTCTGGGGCTATAGAGTCAACTCTGTATATTTCTGGTGTTTTTTTTTTAAGCACCTTTTTCTTTGCATAACCTTTTCATAGAAAGCCTGTACCAAGTGTTTTAATACACCCTTTCCCTGTTATGTTTTCTGTTGTGTATATGTATATATATATATATATATATATATATATATACATGCATTGCAGCTCTGCATGGAAATAGCTATTAGATGCTATTTTAAACTCAGCTAAATAACGTTTATTAAAAATTAACTTCAAGTATGAAAATTCATCTTCCTCCCTCTTTTCAGCCACAGCCTATTATGAAGGTTAGTGCCTAACTCTTCCTTGCAGCAGAGCTGCTCAGTCTTTATGACCTAAATGTATCTAGGGCATTCTGCAGCAGCTCTAGCCCACTGTGTGGCTATTTTTGGTGATGTAGCTTTTGTGTGGCAGTGCTGGGGAAGGATGGCATATGCTCAGTGCTGTGCATGTGACTAAATTAAGGATGAGTGATGTGGTTTGGTTAAAAAAAAAAAGTGTATGTATTTATAAGTATTTTTTAAAAATCTCTGTATAATGTTAAAACCCATACAAATTGAATATGCTCAGCTGCGTGAGTTTTCATTTTCCTTTTTTATTTAATTGTATGCTCAGTAGGCTATGCATTAGAAAGGGAATTGGCAAGTTAATTTACCCTATATGTCCGTGATGAAATAGCTTTTACCTCCTCAGGCCATGTGATCTGAACTGCAATGTGAATGCATCAGAATACACAAACACTGCTTTTTATTTTTAGAACCATTTCAGCGGGGGTGGACAGTGGTTTAACCTGTCCTCTCCTAAGGTTTTAAATTTTCTTTTACAGTCAGTACCAGGATGGTTTTGGACATGTTTTGAAGGAGCTTGAGTTTGGTTTTATTTGTGTGTTTTCCATACTCTGTGCTGTAGCTCAAGGGGACCACTTGCAGAGCAGGTTACCTGCTCATCATCTGAACAAGGATGATAAAATTAATGATAATTGATCTTTAGTATTCATAATCAAAGATAATTAATGCTTACAGTGTTTTGAGTTTGCAGCTCAAACTACACAGTGTTTAGCAGTTTAGCTCCCTAGCATTCCATGAAATCTAGTTGTTTCAGGCTCACAATTTCACATGGAGGGTTCTGGAGCCTTTAGTTATTGTTTCTGCCCCAGAGTAATCGGGTTCCCCAGCAGAAATTTGGGCCCAGTTGTGGGACCAAATGAGAATGCTTGCATCAGAACCAATAATCTGAATAAATGAGATGCTGAAAAGAGGGGGGAATAGAAATGTTTTCATCTAAAGATATAGATCCAGTTTGTGAGAGGCTAAGTGATGTTAGCAGCCCTGGGTTTATAAGGCTCTGACAGGACCAGATGTTCAATCCCATTCTCCCAGGCTTTCTGGCTCTATCATAGCCATAAGGCTGCTTTTTGTGTTGCAGCCCAGGTTTCTCAGTGGTGATAGGACAGAGCTTTGACTTCTATGGGCCTTTTTAAGCTCATGTGAGCTGGCCAGCATGTGGAATGGGTGGGAGATGCCCTTGTGCCCTACATGAGTACAGTAACTGTTCTGGCTAAACAAGTGATTATTGTAGAACCAGAGTGTTTATGAGCTCTTAGTCTTGAAATGGGAGGTCTAACAATGGCATGATCTTGTTGGAGTGACAAATCCAATTTTAATAATTTTGTAATAAACTTTTTATAAAAAGGGAAATTTTGAGGAGAATTCTGTTTGGTCATATTACATAGACCTTACAGTGCAAGGTAAAACATGACAGAAAACTTGACACTGTAGCACAGGATTGAATGCACTATTGGCCCTTTTTCTGAGGATAGGGGAAGTAATATAGCAGTTTCTGTTAAGCTGCTAGCAACTGATCTGTCATAATATTGGACAAAATGTTGACATTAATGGCTCTACTCTGCTTTTTGAAAAGTCTCATTTGTTATCAAGCCAATAGAAACACATCAAGAGTTACCTGAAGACCAGTAAATGTTAAAATGCCTAATAGTATACCCAATCACCTAAGAAAACAGTCTGTAAATGTGCAAAAATCCTTCACTAAAACTAAGGTCCTATCTCAATTTAATTTTTTATCTTGAAATGCATGTTGGGTTTTTTTTTAGTACTGCTGTAACTGATCTCTGCACTGAGCTGTTTGAAAAGGAAAGGGGGTATTTTAAACTGCTGAAGGACTGTTCAAGGCCAACATGGAGGCTCCACTGTCATCACTCTCCATTTTATTTGGAGGCAGGTTGGAGCTGGCTGACCAAGGCCTCCTTCCCAGACGCTGTGTTTTGAAATAGGAAGTGGGGCAGTGTGGTAGACAGCTGCCAGCACCAATAACTGGTGGCTTGAGCTGCTTAGCAGAGGCTAAGCCCAAATCTATTGATGCAGAGCACGGGGAAGTGCTCGGCAGACTTCTCCCCCCTCCCTGTCCTTGCATATAATCTCGTGATGCTGTGGATGTGACAGAATCCATTTTGATCAGATGTTGGGCCAGAAATGGTGACAGCAGGTCAGATGTGACCTCAAAAGGATATTTTGATGGCATGCCTTTTAGACACTTTCTGAAGCTGCACCTTTTCCTTCTGTGACACCTCCTCCTTTCTACTCTGGGTTTGCACAATTGGTGGCCTGAATTTTTTAAATGTAGGATGGGAGGCTGAAGCCATGTATGTGGGGTGATATGGATCATGCAATGGATTCACAGTAGACCTCTGCAGTGGAAGTGAGTGTACAGCACTGAATATAATGGATGAAATAGGTAAGCACCTTGCTCTTCATATTTCCAGAAATTATCCTTTTAAATGGCTTCCCAATTAAAATTTGTAAATGGAAAACACTGTCACCTCTAGTTGCAGTGTTTTTCCTTTGTACTATTACTGTCTAATTAACTGTAAGGAGTCTAATGTGACGCAAGGTGTTGCAGAAGAGTAATCTGTGAATACACTGACCTTACGATTTGATATTTAAGATACATTATCAAATTGAAGGTTTTATTTTTCTTCACTATCTTCTGTTAACAAGCAAGTAATTCACTATTGAGTGCTTTCTAAAGCACCAGATTGCTTATTTAAGTTGGCTTCTTGGTTGTAAGTACCCATACACTTGATGTATAGAGTGGTTATCTACTTGCTCACAACATCATTCAGTCTAATTAGTTTTAACTTCAAATTTGTAAGACTGATGGAAACTGCAAGACTGGGTGACAATATGCAGAACAGGAAGGGGCCTGTGTGTCTGTAATAGTCTTTTACATAATCTAGGGACTGCAGTAGCTAAAACAGCTGTAAAACAACATCCCAATTCCAAAAACAGTAGCAACTTTGATATCAGAATGTATCTTTCCTTTATCCACCCTGGACCAGACAACTGGAGAAAAATGTCCTGTGGTGTGAAGTTCCACTTAAGGAGTTCTTCCATGAATAGGGAATTAACTGTGTGTTTTGTAACTCTTAATCTCTTTAGTTCTTCAAGTTTGTACATGCAGAGCATGAAAACGAGAGTAGTGTTTTGTGTTTTCTCCTCTACCTCCGCTCCATTTATTTTCTGGTGAATAAACCAGCAAAAATTGTTTAGAAAAGAAAAAAAACTTTCTGATGAAGATACTTTTTTGCTCTCATTTTGTCATTCAGCATGTCTGTTTTCCTCTTTAGTAGTTGCCTGCTGTGTGTGCGCTGTAAATTTTGAGTTATGCCATGGGTGTCCTTTTTGTTTGCTATGACTGATCTCTGAAATAATAAATTAATTGGTTTTTTCCTTTGCTATAAATGCCACCTAACATACCTGGAAGTAGCCTGATACTGAAAGTAGATTGATGCTATCATGCTTTCTATGTGCAACACCCTCACCTGAACATTATCTCCCTTAACAGTGTTGGCAGCTCACAGTCCCTGTACAGATGTGGCTTTTCATCTGTATCCCACGTGCCAGCTGCAGTAGGCTTTCTATTCTTTTGGTAGCTGGTGTTTGGCATGTTGGACTCCAGAGCTAATGTGGAGGAGTGGAAGCCAACCTATATCCTGCAAACTGAGGGGTTGGCACCTCCAGATGTTGCCTTATGTTGTGGTGCCTGCCCTGGCAGGCAGCAGTGATCAGTAAGTGCTTGCCCATCATAAGGTCTAATTCCAGAGAACACAGCTCCAGCATAGGTTGCATGTGTTCTCATTGCACAATTAGGGCTCCTATTAAATGTTGCCTGTTTTGATGTCTGCAATTTCCATTCACTTAAATAGCAAATGAAAGTAAGTTGAGTGGAAGGTTCTTTAGTCTCCAAATCATGTTGTGAAATTATGAGAATGAATTATCTTGAGGTTTTTTGGGTATGTTAAGTGGGGCAAGCAAAGCTTAGTATTCCTGGAAATAAAGGATTGCTAGCACTATCTGATGGCTTACTACTGTACATTTTCCCTGATTGTTACAAGAATTTCTCCCTTTTTTTATTCTTAATCTTAGATTGCAGGCTTTATCTCTGGGATAGTGGAGGATTTAGGGAGAGGAAAGAAGGGGATGCTGAGGTGTAGAGTAACTGTGTGGGGAACAAGCAGTGGAAGTAAGTTGAGACCACCTACTTCATTTTAATTTTAAGCACAATTGCGAACTTCAGATGTGAAAGGCTGATGCTTTGTTGTATCACTGGCAAAATCTGTAGGAATTGAATTCATCTGAAATATTAATACTGGTGCAAAAGTACTGGAATTCTGCAGATATCAGATAATGTTGTAAATTAGAAATGGAAGTGTAATATATTAAGAAAAACATTATTGGAAGATCTGAACAGAGCCAGCATGTTATTATAAGGCCGTGATGGAACGAATTGATAGAAAACAAGGCAAACCTTTATGCTGTTATAACTTATGCCATTGTATTTTTTAACTGGTTATTTTTAAAAACAAACATAATGATAGAATTACCACATTAAACAGGAAATTCCTATATTTTGGGGCCATTTTAGCATACAAGAAAAATATACAGTTGCTATCAAATTCATTACTTATAATGAAAAAATTTTACTAAGTGAGGTTTTTAGTCTTCTGTTGCTATTATCCGGTGCTTTCATGTACGTGTAAGCAGTGTTATGAAATCAGAGCTGCTACAGTTTTAAAACGTATGTACAGTGACCAGCATTTCTTAGTCAGAAACAAAGGCAGAGGGCAAGGCTGTATAAAATGCTGAAAGACGATGGGGGAGGTGGCTTGGAATAGCTTTTATATTCACAGGCACATTTCTATATGCATCTCCTAAGTACTTGTCTTCCCTTCCCCCCGGCCTAGTTGCAAAGCAGATCTGTATTAACAGAAAGATGGCATTGAATAGGGCAACTGAAGGTGCTGTTCCTAGGAAATAGAAGGTTTGGCTGTTTGTCATGACTTTTCAAAGCTAGGGGTCATGTAATGAAGTGTATTTTCACTTGTGTCCTTCACCTGTGGTTAAGGAGATGCGATATTACTAGATTGAGAAGCCCGTCATTCCTCTCCAATAAAGGAACAACCTATTTGATCAAATAGGAATGGTAATGTCTTTTTCCTGTGGTTTGTGTGGTGGTTTGGTTTCAATTTTGTTTTTTTTTTCCTACAAAAAGGTGTACAGATTTCTTGGTGAAAAAGCCCCAAAAAAAACCAAAACTCTGTAGGTCTGAGTATGGATGGAGTAGTCACTGAACTGCTGCTTGTTCTGCCTACAGAGACAGGATGGAAGCAATTCCTTCTTGTGTATGCAGAGCGAGTCCCAGCTCAGAGAGAAAGCAGATCTGGTTTATGTATCTGAAGCAAAAGAACGAAAATTACACTGTTGTTTTCTAGGCAGTAAAAGATTTTAAATGCACATCTTGCCCAGCAACCAAACGGCTGGGAAAAAGACATTTATTCACCTGCATGATGTAAGTATGCAGCTGCTTGTTCTTTGAAAGTCTGCAGTAAATTAATGAATTAAATGAGACCTTTGGATTTGGTAACAGATGTTCCTTGGAAAACTTCAACATTATGTAGTCAAACAAAAGAAACAGTGTTTTAAGGTGTACTGTTTTGGAAATTACAATTATGCTATTAAACCCTAATGATAGCTGAGACAGCAAGTGCCTCCTTTAGCCATGGGAAAAAAAAAAAGTGGAGATGTTAAAAATGTCTGTTACTTGTAATTCTACTCTTACAATAATGGTTTTGGTTTTTTTTTCAGAGGACATCAATAGGCATGGTGAACTTACAGGGTCATCTAGCTTTGACTTTCAAACTTAGGTGATATTTTTAAAACAAGGTAGCTGAAAAAGCATCTGAAATGACTCTCTGCTATTTTTAATGTGTCTAGCACTTTGAAAAATCCATGTAATCCTCTTGAAACAGATGGCTACAGTGAGTCAAAATCCCACGCTAGGATTTGGGCTTTACCTGGTGCTGAAATCAGTGTCGTTGACACAGGGGTGCATCACTGAATCTGAAGGTGAAAACCCACTAAAAATTTTTGAAGTGTTTGGGGGTTTACAAACAAAAAAAAAAGCTGTAGGGAGCTGTGGAGTTCCTCTGGATTTTGGGTTGTCTTGATGGTTTTATTTTAGTTTGTGTTGTATCATATCTCTTTCCAGGCTATATTAGAATGTGGAAGTTGGTGTTAACTTACTGTTCCCAAACTTTTCTTCTGTAAGGGAAGAAAGATAGGAAGCTAAACTCTTTAACTTCTTCAAATGCTGGGAATACTTGAGCTGCTTAACTCATGGCAGGATTCAAACTGAAGCTTTTGTTTGAACTGTATGTGAGGATAACCCAGGAACACTTTGGGGGGCATGGTTGAGGTGAGGAGGAAGATGTTGGTATTAGTCTTTCTGAGAACCAGAGCTTGCCTTTTCTTTTTTTCTTCTTTTTAGCAGGACAGCTGGCTCTTATCTATAGAACTACAATACTGTCTCTAGAGATGGTGACAGAGCATTGGTGTTCTTGTCCAGATAGCTGGAAATAATTTAATATAGCCAGTGATTAATGGAAGAAACACTTACTGTTTTAGTGTGCTTGTTGCCTGCGCTTTTTTGATGGTAAAAGGAGGCAAATGAGTGGAAGGTTAATGTGTTGACACACATTCAAATTTTTACAGTTAAGTCACTTAGTAGCTACAATTTATCCCTGTTGCATTCCAGCAGTTAACCAGAGATTAATTTGAGCCAGCTAGACACAGAAACAACAGTCTTTCCTCAGATTAATATCTGAATTGCACCAAAATGTATTTAAACTTAGCAAATACAAAAACCTGTTCTGACTCTCCTACTACCCATTTATAAAATGCGTACACTTTAAGGGAATATCCTGTGTTCAGCAGTGATGGGAAGAGCACAGCACAAGTTGGGCCTCAATGGGTATTGCCCAGCTACTCTTGAGGATGCACGTGCACCACTGTTGCTCTCTGCTGTCAGTTCTCTGCAGTACTCGAGCACTTGCGCCTGCCTTCTCACTTAGTAATATTACCAACTGCAGCACTCAATTTTCTGAAATTGTGTACCAACAGACAGAGAAATCTTCAAGACCTTGGTAGCAGTTAAAAAAAAAGGACCTGAACTGTAGTGTGGTTTGGGGTTTAGACATAAAATCTTAATGTGGTGTCTTGAGATGCATTCCAAACTTTGTTGTGCTTCCCTAGCTATTGTAACTCCTTTCTAACAAAAAACTTGCCTTTCCTAACAAGTACAAGGACCAAATGTATGCTGGAATATAGAAGATATTCAAGAGATGACAGAGATTCTTCACTGAAAACTGAAGTCGGTCAAGCTGGTAGCTCACAGTATCTAGAGTTTCTAAGGCTCTTATTGCAAAGCCTACTTTAGTGTTCTTATTTTATTGCACTAATAACTGCAAGTAGCACTTCGAGAAGAGCAAGCATATAAATAACCAGCTTTTCTGATGACACATGAAACTTCAGCATCTTCTTAGAGAGACCATGCACACATGAATGTCTCAGTATTTGGGGAGTGTTTCTGCTGCCTGATAAAATTTAGGATAACTGGGCAATTCTTAAGAGTGCATATAGGAGGGGAGAGTTGATCTTGTAGATGCAGTCACCTGAGAAGCTGAGTTTCTCTGAACTTCAGTGACAGGTTGCTCTTAGGCATGTTGGCACATGCTAGATTTAATCTTTAAAAAGCTAGTGATGTGACACAGTCAGATTTTTCACCCCACTCTACTCACTTTACTGAGAGAGCTTTTCAGCTTGGTGACGTGCTCCTGTTCTCTATTTCTTAATGCTGCTTCGGCTAGACTACTGCATTGAACTGCAGAGCAAGCAAAGAGCACATTAAAAGGGATATTGGGACAGGGAGTAGGAGGTTTGAACGTGTTACATCCATTAGGAATTCCTGAACAAGAAGTATTGCTGCTGGGCCTGCCAGATGAGTAGTTCAGAAACTAGGTTATTGTGAAATAACTTGGTACTGTTGCAGCCACAGATTATTTGTGTGGTTTTATCTGAGGAAATTACAGTGTATTTGTGCTAAAATGTGCTATTGCTTTTCGCCATTATAAATACAACATCTCTGCTGCTTTAATCTATACTTATACAAAGGTGGAGGAGATAATGGTAGTTTTACGAGGCCAGATTTGGAGGGGGCACTCAAGCAACTGTGCCTAATTAAATCATAAGTCTTTTCAGCTGTATGAAATACAGCTTAATCCTGCAGACTTTAATAATGGGAATGCATACATGGAAGCAAAGATGATATTCCATAGGACCACAGCAGACCAAAATGATATACCTAAACATGACATGCAAATAAGGCTGTGATACTCTAAGTGGTCAATGAGTCTCAGGTGTTTACTATACTTTCCACAGGTTTCATACAGTGGCCAAGTGAGACCTAGGCCTTCCGGCCTTGCAGCCATTGTTAGCAAACTCTTTTTGCTTAATGAATCTGTGCCCCCAGACTCCAAGAGGCTCAAAAATCTGTGCATGTTGTAGAGCATGCTAGTGTGACCTCATTAAGTTTGTCAGCCTGGAGTCAGTGGTGTACCTGTGATTTGTGAAGCCTGTTCATCTGTTCTGGCAAAAAAACATCTTAGCTATTCTGTCTAGTCATGGTGAAATGTGTATTTGCAATAGTAGAAGCATCTATAAAATAAAAATCAAAACAAGGAAATAGAGGTTGTATTTATTGGCAGCTTTCTTCACTGCTTTAGCCTTGCAGCTGGCTGATACAATGTCCACAGAGTTTCTGAGGGCTGGTTTAGTGTAGAGTGTGTATTACCATCAACATCTGCCCTTTTGTTGTTAAAGACTGCTAATCCTGTCTCCTGGCCATGGAGGTGGATGTAGAAAGGGTGAGGACAGGAAACAGCACAAAGAAATTTGACTCCCTCCTCTTTTCCCCTTTCCAAGCCTGAGCTCTGCTTTCTACTTCTTTTTCCCTCACCATTCAGTGACTGGGCCCAGAGCTCCACATGCTAATGTATAGGGATTGCATTATTTTCTTTCCCTTCTCCATTTACATTGCCTAATCTACACAGCTCTGCCTGCATGCTGTCTCTTGTTTCAGCCTCTGAAATAAGTGATTTAAGAATTTGATAATTCTATACCTTGAAAAAACTCATTTGTGTAATCATCTTGCTAGATTCAAAGCTCTCTTATTCATTCTCTAATTTCTTTTGTGGAAAGACAGAATATGGTCTTATTGAAGGCAAAACTAGGAATGCATTCAGTGCTAGCTTTTGGGTCTTTGAGGACTCTGTTAGAGATAGCTGGAGCTGAAACGTCTTCATGTTTAATTTTCTCTACCTTGCGGAAACAAGGAGGTTCACTTTTGAGTAGGAGATTGAAATATTTCTTTTTGGTGCTTGACAGTTTTACATTTCCTGATTTAACTTGGTGTTGCTTTACTCTATTCTCACTGTGTTTCATCTTCAACCAGTCCACAATCAGCATAACATGAACTGCTTTTGGAAAACGTCCACTGTATGTTTGCCTATGTTTCAATACTAAACAAATACAGCAATAATATAACAAAATCATCATAGAAGTAATTGAAATCATATTACTGAAAAGTAATTTAAGATTAAACCACTTTAAGATGTTTGCTGCTATTTGTGATATCTCTAGCCTCATACTCAGTGTACTAACAACATCTGTGGCAGTTAAGAGAAGATGCAGTTGGACCTTTCTTCTCCAGAAACAAAATTATAAAGGCAAGTACACTGCTGCAGATGGTTTTATGAAGACCAGGGAAAAAAGAAAAACAACTCAAATGAAAACCCCAGCCACAGATGAGAGCTGCCAACTGTTATGTAAATGTAGAGAAATCCTTAGAAATCTGCACTAAGATGTCTACATTTTTAATACACATTAAGCCCTTAGCCTTGGGGAGGGAGGCCCACATAAGGCTTTTCTCCATCTTCAGAGTTAGTAGTTCAGTAACTGTTTCTCAGCTGGTCCATTTAAGCCTGAGAGCATGTAGTGAAAAGAACTCTTTCTTGGTTTTCTGTGTGGTTCATTGAACAAGGTGGCTGCTTAAAACCAAGAGTGTTTAGTATTGTATGTCATGTCACCCTTTGCTTTTACCCCAGCTGACCTTTCAGCTGTGCAGAAGGGAACACATAGAGCAATTAATCAGCCAATGCTTATTATTTCAGGTCACTTGCATGGCTTAGACAAAAGGAGGAAGAGGAATATAAATGCAAATATTCTCAAGCATTTGTTTTCAAGGATAGGATGAAGCATGACAATCTGGGATGCCTGCTGTGTTCCAGTGAGTTTTGGTGGAGCGTTGCCTTTTGGTGGTCTTGAATGTAGTTGGCTGGCTGACCACTGCTTGGTAGCAGCAGACAGAGCTCCCTCTGGCTGCTGCAGCTGTAGGGGAAGGGATGACATATCTTCATGGTGGGATTAGGGGCATCCTGAGGTAGGAGGTGAGACGGAATATCTTGGGCACTTCTTTGATCCAGAATGTTTTGTGGTAGGAATTGTTAATAATTAATGATCCATGGAACACAGTGAGCTTCAGATCTCATCAGGCATACAAGTATCTGTTAAAAACAATACAGGATACTTCTGAAACTTCTTATATAAATAAAGAGGAAAAAGGCTATGGCTGATTATTTGTTCAGGGTTTCATATCCTTAGAGACCTAAGGTCTCATAAGACTTGTTTTAAAAAACTTTTTGTGGAAAAATGGTAATTGATCCCATGGTAGCCCTTAGACACTAGTGAATTTGGGACATATTCAAGCTTTGATTGATGTTATTGAAATTGAATGGAAATAAAATGCCTCTTCAACTCCTACAGTTCTTTCTGATTTGTAGGTAGCTCAGAGGAGGCTATAGTTGTTACCTATTCTGTCTTCCCTTACTTTCCTGTTTTGTCAGGCAGGCATAGAGTAAGTCTGTTCTGTATCAGTTACAGATTCCCCAGTCAGTTCAGATCCAGCTCTGATGGAGTCTGAATATGCTTGAGTTTATGCATAGGGGTCTCTTGGCTTCAAGAAGGTTACAGAACTAAGCTTGTGTGTAGGAGAAAGTGCTTGCAGGGCAGGAGCTTTGATTGCTGCTATTATGCAGAGAAGTTTTGAAAACATATGAGCTGTTTTGCTTCCTAAATATGTCATATAGACTGACTCACACTAGCACTGTGTGACTACTTGAAGTACAGTGTCCTTTTCCCAGGTTGCTCACAGTCTCTTAATCATTACAATATCTAATGCCACATTAGATGCTAATGAAGAACAGTTTCCAGAACCATTCATAGTGTTAATTAGCTCCTGACCAAACGACTCAGTAGCACATCCTTAAGAGATTTCCTTGGAACATCCATCCATAGGGTTCTAGCACACCTGAGAGCATCACAGACAAACTCATCTCATCTAAATATTACATTAATTCTTCTAAGGGGAAGATCATGTAAACACCTAAATGTTTTGGGTGTGGTTTTGGGGGGGGTTATTTGGGGCTTTTCTTTTTTAGTTTTGTGTGTTTAGTTGTTTTGTTTAGTTTTGTTTTGGTTTGGTTTTTTGATGGGTTAGTTTTCTGTTTGTTTGGTTTTGGGGTTTTTTTATTTGTATGGGTGCTTTTAATTTGTTTTTTTTTTTATTGTTGTTGCTTTTTGTTGGTGGGGGTTTGGATTTCTTTTGTTTTGTTTTTTTTTTTTGTTTGTTTGGTTTTTTTTGGGGGGTTTTGGGTTTTTTGTTGTTTTTTTTTAACAATATTACCAAACTTCTCAAATAATCATTCACTAGCATGTGTAACTCAGCACACTACCTGAATATCTTTCAAACAGGGAATTAACAAGTGCTGTGCCCTTTTCACTAGAGCTTCTGCTCTTTTGAGGTGGCATGATATTGCTTTACTCTTAAAAATATATCACTTTATTCCGTTATACACTGGACACAGCTATGGGGAGAAGAATGAAGTGATGAACATCCTGCAAGTAGAAACAAAGTAACTTAAGTTTAGCAAGGTCTAATTGCGTAGGTCTAGTCTTGTACCAAAATTAAAATCTTATCAATTTCTGGTAAGCCCATAAAAAAGCTAGACTGCCGTAGCTCTTATTATTTCACATTATTTAGCAGTAGAAATCAGGGAGGCCTTTATTCAGGAAAAGAGGTGTCAAAATTAACTCCTATTCAGGATCAAATCTCGTTTGTGAGACTGTTAGTGTCTTTAAAGTAAATTCAAATATAGGCAAAATAGATTTTATATATAGTGTGCAAATTAGAATCATAGAATGATTAGGGTTGGAAAGGACCTTAAGATCATCTAGTTCCAACACCCCTGCCATAGGCAGGGACACCTCACACTAAACCATCTCACCCAGGTCTCTGTCCAACCTGGCCTTAAGCACTGCCAAGGATGGAGCATTCACACCTTCCTTGGGCAACCCATTCCAGTGCCTCACTACCCTAACAGGAAAGAACTTCTTCCTTATATCCAATCTAAACTTCTCCTGTTTAAGTTTGAACCCGTTACCCCTTGGCTATCACTACAGTCCCTAATGAAGAGTCCCTCTCCAGCATCCCTATAGGCCCCCTTCAGATACTGGAAGGCTGCTATGAGGTCTCCATGCAGCCTTCTCTTCTCCAGGCTGAACAGCCCCAACTTTCTCAGCCTATCTTCATACAGGAGGTGCTCCAGTCCCCTGATCATCCTCGTGGCCCTCCTCTGGACTTGTTCCAACAGTTCCATGTCCTTTTTATGTTGAGGACACCAGAACTGCACACAATACTCCAGGTGAGGTCTCACAAGAGCAGAGTAGAGGGGCAGGATCACCTCCTTCAACCTGCTGGTCACACTCCTTTTGATGCAGCCCAAGGATATGGTGGCTTTCTGGGCTGCAAGCACACACTGCCAGCTCATGTTAAGTTTCTCCTCGACAAATTAAACTGTTGTCTCCCTACAACCTCAAATTAAGTTAATATTACTTATTGTTGCTTTCTAATCTAGATGTAGCAATAGCAGGAGGTTTAACTGGTATAGCTAAATTTAGCCTGTTCTAATTTGTAAGAGGTTAGGAGGAGATGACTGCTAGAACATCCTACTGCTAATTGAGCAGGTATGAGTATCAGTTCACTGTGACGTTGATTACTGCGAACTATGTGTGTTTTGAAAATGCATGGGTTTGGGGTTGTTTTCTGTTAGTGACTTTTGGAACTTCAAGAATGGAGGGTAATTTAGCATGGTGGCACTGATATGGCCTTATCTGGAATCGGGCAATGTTGTTCACGGTAGTATAGGAGTACCAAGCAAAGATTTCTGTGTCCAAAGATCTAAAAGCTTTTAAAGCTGTGTGAACGTTGAACAATTGGCAAAGTATTGTGTTTCTCTTGATAAATAATTTAAAAAGCAGTCTGCTGGAGAGCTGTGGTGGTTAGGGTACTTTATTTTTTTTTACAGGCAGCATAATTCCTGTATTATGTGAAAGCACTGGAAGAATTGTAATTTAGCAAGGAAGGTCTCTACTTTGTCTTACTGTTATGACAACAGCCAGTTCCTCAGTCACTTGTTTCCCAAGGCCTCAATGAATATCGCAAGCCTATTTGTAATGTTAAGAATTCATATTCAGCTTTGCAGTAATTTTAGACCAAGAAGTCAGGAGACCTTGCATTATTTGTTGCTTTATTCTTTTCAGAACCTATTTTTCTGCTTTCTAGGCCCTGAAATAAAACTGTTCCTTATCCCTTCCTAACCTACCCCAAAATAAAGCTATTTAAATTGAATGATATACCAGTTTTCCCATTCATCTGTGATGATCTGTACTTGTGAAGCTGAGTATGGACCGCAGAATAAACATCCAGCCTAGGAGTGAATCCACCCCCAGACCTGTTGGTCAAGCCATGCACAGTGTGGGGCTTGTCAGCCAAAGAGCCTGAGAGGCATTTTAGGCCAAAATTTACTGGGTGAAAAGAGGAAAAAGTAGGGTGGACAGGTAAAGAGGAGAGGTTGTGCTCCATATTTGCTTGAAGACTGGAGCTTTGTCTTGGGGAGGTGACAAGCCAGTAGAGATCTTGTGTGTAAGGAGCACAGATAGTGGTGTTGTCAATGTCTACTGCAGACCTCTGATTAAGAAGAGGGAGCTGATTCTGCTGCCTTTAGGCAGCTGGAGAAATCAGTTACAGGCTCGTAGTATTCAAGGGTGTCTCTTAACCACTTTCCTGGAAGGGCAATGCGGCTGGGTGCTGGAAATGAGTTCAGTACATTCCAGAACAATTCTTGATGCAAGTGATCAGTGAACTGACTAGGGGACATGCTCTGCTGGACCTGCTGCTTACAGATAAGAACTGGTGGATGATATACGTGTTGAGGGCACCTTTAAACTGCTGTCTTGCAAACCTTGATTTTGCAGTGTTTTGTCTCTAGTTGCATCAGCTTCTGGCACTGGTGTTCTGTTAAAAGCAAGGGAAATGCTTGTTGGAACTAAAAAGTGCTGATGCGTTTGTTGTGGTGTTTGTTTTTTTAATTGCAAAGCTGGCATAGCAATAGGTAAGCACTAATGAAAGTAAGTTGGCTGGCACTCCAGTTTTTTGAACTAATGTTTTAAAGATTCTCGGACAGAAACAGAGTACATTGTGTCCTTTATAGATAGATGTAATATGAATCCTAATTATTCAGAGCAAGGGCAGTAATGTTCTGGAGTCGCCTGGCTGTGCTGATCAAGGGCTGCAGACCAAGGTGATCTTTCTTACAAAACAGCACCCTGTGTGACTGTTTCACAGTGACTGACTGTCCAGGGTTCAGCAGTAGCAGTCATGTTTCTCCTTCGTGGTAGCTGGTGCAGTGCTGTGTTTTGAATTCCAGCCTGGGAACAGTGCTGGTGATACTGATATTTTCGGTTGTTGCTAAGTGATGTTTACCCTGACCAAGGATTTTGTGAGGCTCATGCTCTGCCGGGGAGGAGGGGAAGCCGTGAGGAAGCAGAGACGGGGCACCTGATCCAGGCTAGCCAGGGAGGTATTCCATACCACAGCACGTCATGCCTGGGGTGGGGGGTAATTGGGAGTTACCCGGAAGGACATGGGGGCTTCTGGGTGGGACTCTTTTCTTGGCCGGTGGTATTGTATTCTCTTCCCTTGTTATTTTCTCTTATCATTGTTGTCATTGGTGGTAGCGGTGGTGATTTGTGTTGTACATTGGTTGCTGGACTGTTCTTGTCTCAACCCGTGGGAGTTGCACTCTTTCGATCCTCCTCCCCGTTCCTCCGGGAGCGGAGAAGGGGAGAGCCCCGGGGGGGGGGGGGCTCCATTGCTCCCAGCCCAGCACCACTCACTGGGAGTGAGTGAACAAGCTGTCTGGCTAGGGTTTAAACCATGACACTGACTTTGAAACTTCCATTGTGTGAATGAAGACAAATCAGTAAGGTGGATGTATATTATATTATTTTAGTCACATCCCATAGAGCTTTATTAGCCTGGAACCTCACTAGTGGTGAGCTACTTGACTGCCTGGATATGTGGAAAATACTGTGCTCTCATGGATAAAAAGGATGAGACAGGAGTTTACCAAGAATGGGTGTCCTGAGATGAAGCGGTAACATACTGTGTCTGCTCTGGAAGAAATAATTTTGTACTCACTGCAGAAATGTCTGAGTCTGGTTGCACTAACAGCTATGCATATAGGAATAGGAGTTTAATTGTAAGATAGGCAGGTATATGACATGAGCAACTCCAACCTGATGGTCACCTGATTAACAGGAAGACAAGGACTGAATAAGTAGACTTATGGAGCATGGTTGTGATGAAGTAATGCTCTGCTCTCAAGTGAAACTCAGCATAGCAAATTATTCTATCCTTGGTTCACTGAAGACTGGCAGAATGATGGAAAGCACCAATGCCCTGGTCTGGAGCTGTTTGCAATTGGTGAGACTCCATTCATTACAAAAGCTTTGTCTGAGATTTTAGTGGGAGTCTGCTAGGGTTTAATCTCAGAGTTGGTAATTTTGAGTCTGTATTATAGTCCTTTGTGATGACAAATACTTTTATGAAGGATTGAAGCAGGCTTGATGAGTCTCTGTCTCCCTGTGAAATGGCATTCATAAGGGCAAAGCTCAAAGCATAGCCTTGTAGGTAAGGCCATTTTCATCCTTTAAAAATAATCTCCACCTTTGCAGTACAGAGAGCCTGGGAAGCAGCTAATACCAGGCCTGGTGTAACTGATCTACATGGCCCTGAGTTTTGTGTAGCCAAACCCAGTGTCTGTCTCCCACATAACCAAAAACTTCACAGTGTTCAGTCAAGCCAGGAAATTGTCTGTGTTGGGGATACTGAAGGCAATTTGTGAGAACCATTGCATTGTTGGTATGGAACCAGTTCCGTTCAGTGGTTGGGCACAAGAAAACTTAATGGCTCTAGCAACTAGCCTCTCAACCACTGTCTTGGTGAGCAAAGGGAAGAGCTGGAGGACAGTGCTTGAGTGACTTGCCTGAAGGTGAAGCCGTCTTGAGCACTTCTCCATCCCACCCTCCCCAGTTAAGGGCAAAGAGACAGTCACCCTGTCTGAAGTTACTGGACCTGTTACCACTGGTTACCAGGCACTGGCACAAGCTGCCTGGGTTTTCAGCAGTATGACTCAAACATGGTAAATGGTGCGTTGCTGTGTGGAGTCATATACTATGACTTCAGCATTATGTTGCCCATCCTTTTATTAATTTTTTTTTACACCATTTATGTAATGTAAATATTGTTGTTTTTCTGTGCTGAATTGGAATATTTAATGTACATTACAGAGCAATAGATGGGATTTTGAAGTATTATGGTGAGATAGTTTAAGTCACTTACAGCAAACACTCTTATTTGACAGTCTGTTTTCTTTGCTCTATTTGGTTGACAAAACTAAAGAATTGGCACCAAGAACATGTTCTGTGGGAAGTTCTAGAGGTATACATGGCGCACTAGAATATAGTCCAGCTGTCCTTGTAAAACATGTCATCTTTAAAGGCAGGGATACAACTCCTAGGCAAAATATTGCTAATGTTTTGCATAATGTAATATGTAATGTGTAATGTAATTTTTTGCATAATGTAATAATGTAATGCAAAATATTGTAATTGTTTATGGGGGCGAATTCAAACACTCTTCATGAAATTAAAGGTTTAGCTCTGCTATCAGAAAAAGCCATATTTGTTTCACTTTTGTTGGTACCACTCTGTCATGGTTAGGCTGCTGCAATGAAGTATGTGGCTTAGAGGTCTAAATTCTTTGTTTTCTGCACCCACAATAAAGAGGAAGCACTGTGAGTTAGAGCAGTAATTCCATGAAGCTTTTCAGTGATGTTGTAAAGCCAAGAGGTTTTGCATAATAAAATAACCCGAAGTGAGAATTTTATCCTTCTTATGCTTGATTTGAATTTTACAAGGCAGATAGCAAATAATTAAGGTTGCATAACATTTCCCATTAAATGAGCCTTGTTTCAGTCTCTTTGTAACTTCGCTAGATTTAAATGGTTTGGCCTCTGTTTCTCTTTTGCCAGGCTCTCTCCCTCCTTGTTTTATTTTGTTTATATTGAGCAAATGGACCGATTGCTGAAGAATGAGACATGGGAAAGTAATGGGGACTTTTGCCTCTTGAAAAAAAAACAACACTTTAGTATCAGTCTCATAGGGATGGCTTAAGGCCACACTGTTTTAAAGGAGATTTGAAACTGGGAAGAGTATTAATTTGTTTTTAGAGCTACTCCTCCTGCTGTCCCTATGAAAAGACACCCAAACTAGCCACATAAAAAGTCACAGTTAGCTCATGCCTGATCAAGATGCATTCAGTATTTGAGTGGTATATTTTTGTTCAGGCTTTTTGGCTGAACTAAGGCAGCCAAAAAGCCTTTCCTCTCAAATGGTTTGGGCTCATCAATGTTTGCATAATTCACCAGCCCCATGGAATGAGTGAGCATGCTCCTCCTTGGAGCTCCTGAGACTGAGTGGGACTTTCTTTCCTGGCTGCTTCCAGTCTCTGCACGCTGCTTTGGCACCAGGCACACTGACTACAAGCATAGGGGCTTGCTCTCCTCCTGTGCTGCCTAGGTACCTGCTGCTGGGTGTGCAGGAAAAGTGATCTGATGCCACTAGAGAGAGGTGAGGTGTTTGGGTTGTAACAATGCTAGCCTGAAAACTACAAGGGTAAAAAGTAGAGAGGCAGGACACAACGGGTGGAAACGAATGGAAAATAGCGGCAAAATGTGTTCTTCTCCCCATCTAGTGGTAGGGTGGTAAGTCTGCCTAATCAGTTTCTGTTATCCCAGAGAATAGTGACAAGATTTCCTAAACTGATTTGATAACTGGGGGAGTAGGGAGTGGTGGTGGTTGTAAAATTACCTGTTTTTTATGCTTGTATGTTTTTCATTTCAGGTGACTGATGTATCTCGGCCCATAATGCAAGCTTCTTGTTAACTTTTAAGGTTCCAAATTCAAGCACTGAAGAGTTAGGAAATTTCAGAGTGAAACCTACCCATGCAGCTAGGTTTCATCTAGCTTATGCATGTACATACTATCAAATAATTAAGCATGTAGTTGTGCTCTTGAAAGTTAATAGCCCTCTCATCAGTAAGGCTAAACAACTGTGAATTAAGTCAGGCTTTGATCTATCTCAGCTGTACTGTGCACCTAAATTTGTGAAGACACACCTTAATGGAAACTTCATTGCAACGTTTTTCTATATCAGTGTCTTAATCTAGGATTTGAAACAGTTTGTAGTTTAGTTACAAGAAATATTAGTCCAAAAAGATCTGTGCAAGTCACAGTATCAAGAATGAGGTTATCTGTTGTAAAATATTGAGCACTTGAGGGTTTTGGTTTAAAATAAGTTCTGGGGTTTTTTTTGTTCTTGAATACTTAACACAGTGTTAAATAGATTTCTTTTGATTACAGCATGATGCAGTGCTTAGATGTTTTACATTATCTGCCATTCATATAAAACAATAAAAAGCTAGATCAGAAGAACAAAGCAACAAGTTCCACACATCCTATTGTTTGTTCTGTTAGACACAATCAAACAGGCACCATGGTGGATTTTCCCCAGGTAACTAAGGTACCAAATACAATGACAATACTACTTCTTTTTTTTTTCTTTTTTTTTTTTTTTTTATATCACCCTCTGATTTGGTGGATATTCAGACTACCTGTGTATATAAGGCTAAAAGCAATGGGATGAGGTAAGCAAACCACACAGCTTTGTGTCATCGGCAAACTTGCTGAGGGCGCACTCAATTCCACTGTCCATTTCACCGACAAAGATGCTGAACAAGACTGGTCCCAACACCGATCCCTGACGGACACCACTCGTTACTGGACATTGAGCCATTGACCACAACTCTTTGCGTGTGGCCATCCAGCCAGTTCTTTATGCACCGAGTGGTTCATCCATCAAATTGATGTCTCTCCAATTTAGAGACAAGGATGTCGTGTGGGACAGTGTCAAATGCTTTGCACAAGTCCTGGTAGATGACATCAACTGCTCTACCCCTGTCCATCAGTTCCGTAGCCCCATCATAGAAGGCCACCAAATTGGTCAGGCAGGATTTCCCCTTAGTGAAGCCATGCTGGCTGTCACCAAGCACCTTGTTGATTTTCATGTGCCTTAGCATGCCTTCCAGGAGAATCTGCGCCATGATGCTGCTAGGCACAGGGGTGAGACTGACTGGTCTGTAGTTCCCCGGGTCTTCCGTTTTCCCCTTCTAATGGGGCTTATATAAAGCCCAGATTCTGTGAATTTTCCTGCTGTCTGGAGTTGAGAGGTAGCTGTTGCTACCTCTGTAGTTTGTAGCTTTTGTTTGCCTAAGGCTGGAAGGAGGACTCTAAACATCTCTGTAAAATGTGTGAGCTGCAGAGCTTTGCCTGGGAAACCCAGCAGCAGTGAAATGGTTACCTGTGTTACTTGTTACGTTACTACTAACTTGCAGGTGGTCTAGAATTTATCTGGCTCTGGGAGACCAATCCCAGCAAATGTTCCAGGCATAAACCCAAGTGGCCTGTTGTGGTGGTATGTGAAGATAATTAGGTACCAGGAGCAGAGAAGCTGTCTTTTGCGGTGTTTTATGCCTCTTTAAAACACTTGCAGCCCTTTTTTGGGGTGTGTGCGTAGAAGCACTCTAATAGTTAAGAATGTGCCTACAGATACGCAACAAAAGGGAGATTATTAAAGCAGAAAAATAAGCTGCTGAAATCTGTCTTTTCTATATAATGTCCAGAAAAAGCAGTACCTATCTGAATTTGCTCTGAATTTTTGATAGAAAAAAAGCAGTTCTAAAACCTCCCCTTGCTTCCATGGTCTAAATTTTCCCTGTCAAGAGCAAAGCTCAGCAGTCCGAGATGTCAGTGAAGGATTTGTTCTTACAAAAGGCATATGCAGCCTGCACCTGAATAGATTATATGTATGTGGAGATGTCCCCATATAGCAACAGATTCACTCTGTTACTGTAGAAAGGGATTATTTACTGTGAGACAGATAAACAGTTGTGCCTTGCTTTTTGAGTGATCAGTACGTTGCCATGGCAGAAGTACAACCGTTAAAGGTCTGCTCTGTATCTTAAACATGAAGTCACTGGGATGGTAGCTATGGACCTCGGTGCAAGCAGCCTTAAATCCTGTCAGACTAGTGCAGCCTGAACAAATTTGGGAAGAGTTGAAAGCATAGAGAAAAGGGTGGATATGCACTGAGTTCAGTAGGAATGTGATGGCTTGTCTGTGTTAGTGGATTGGCAAGAAGAAAGCACTGTGTCACTTTGGGAGCTTGTGGGAGTCTCCTGAATTAATCAGTAGATATTGTTCATTTGGTGATACGCACATTTTAGTTAAAACGCATATGTCATCAAAAGAATGTTTTATTCTATTTATTTTTGTGGAGAGAAATCATTACCATCTCCTGTTGGAAAGCTGAGACCAAAGACATTGCATTGTTTTTAAAAATGCTTAGATTTCAAACTCAAATTGCTTAATAATGTATAGCTAAGTATGTGTTTTCCCATTCTTTCTATCCCCATGTTCACTTTACTGTACTGCAATTGCTATCTGTAGAATTCAAAGGCTGCAATGTACTTTGATCCTTGTGCCCTCTGAACAAGAATAGCAAATAATGAATACTCAAGTTGCTCTCTCCAGCTTCAGCATCTGACCTTGGGATCAGTGTGATACAGAAAGCAGGCTACTCTGTGCCTAATTCTTCAGGTCTCAGCGGCAGGTGTCAGCTTCAGAGTGACTTGGAAATACTCACAGGAATTACTTCATAGTTTGGAGCAAGCTCTCTAGTTGAAGTCCAGAAAAGTTTTTCATCTAGAAAAATATACAGGTGCTCCATTTCATAATCTCTGAGTTGACTTTCCATGTACAACTACTACAATACACCAACACAGGTCCTGGATGTAGGCATCTCTCTGATGTTCTGGTAGGAAATACTGCCTGCAGCAGTCAGAAATCTGGGAAGGAGAGGGAGCTGGTGCACTTGCAACTTGGCTGAAATTGTTTTGCCTTTAAGCAACATGGTCATGAATAAATCGCTGCAGGTTGCCTGTTGCCCAGTCTTGGCATTTGTAGAACACATGGCCAAAGACATGCTGCACAGCAAAAAATGCTGGGTGTCTGGAACTTGAGGTTGCTCTGCATGCCTTCAGGTGAAGGCATTTCAGCTTTTATTTTGGTGCTACATACTTAAAAAGCTTCCATTTGTGTATCTCATCTGTATCTGGCTGGGCTTGCTAGCCTTCTGGTCAGCTGCAGAGCCACTGCTTCACAGCACAGGCATTTTCAGCAGATAACAGGGACTTTTTTCCAGTGTCTATGTTAATACAGTTGTTTCATATTGCAATAAGATGATGCAGTATGATTATCCAGAAGAAATAATGTGTCAGCTTCTTTGTAAGTGCTGTTACAGTTATTGTGTTTCTTTTATCTTTATGAGACTCTAAGTGGCGTAACGGCTCTCCTCCTACAAAAGCCCTGTTTGGTATGCCCTCCTGCTTTATTTAATAATTTAGAATGCAATGCTTTTTAAAGCCAACATAGTCAGCCAAAAGTAATCTTTTATAAATATGCATCTCCCACAGGGCAGTTACACAATTTTAATCTTAAAAAGGTATCCCTTTCATTGTAGTTATTTGTGTAATCCAGTTTTATGTCTGTGGATTGTTTGCAAAGAAATCTATTTATGCCTCTGATTTTAGTGTTTTACAGTTCAGTGCTGAATTAGCTGTGGGAGTTAAAATCATCTGTTTACCCTCCTAGTCTACAATATAAAAACAATGGCAACTTCTGTACTATTCCATGAGTAGCAAACACTAATGCTGATGAGTTTTCATTTCTATTTAGCAAGGACACCAGAGATAAGGAACATTAGTAATACTGCTTTGTATGGAAACTGATGGTAGACTTCTGTGACAAATGCCAGAGCAAAAAGAACTGGGATGGTCACTGCAGCTTGTTGTCTTTTTAATTTCTTTGTATTTGCAAACCACACCATTGAGCTCCACAGTATTGGAAGCATGAAAACATGTACTTCAAAATTCTAAAAACTGAAAATATTTTAATATTAAATTGATTCATAGGTGTGTTTCAATAAGGCAGGAACTTTGCTTTGCTTTACTATTTCAGCAAGAAATTAAATATAGATATTCTGAGTCAAACTTCTAACTCGCAAATGTACTCTGTAAGTAATGCTGTTTAAACTTTAAAAGAATAGGCATTTTACATTTGCTAATGATGGAAATTTCAAAAAGCTTACGTTTGAAATTGTGAAGACTTGTATTAGCTGTACTAAAAATAGCAAACTGGTCCATAGTCTGTAAGTACTTTTTCTTCACCCTAATTTCCTCAACAGTTCCTTTGACCTACTTCCCATAACAGGAGAATCTAAGAGTTGACATCTAAGCAAAATTAGGCACACCTCTTCTTTCAAAACGAAGGTCTACATCTCAGTTTTAAATCACTGAAGTGCATAAGATCTACTGCCTCACTGCTATAGTAATGGGCAGAGCCTTGTACATCTTTTAAAAATAATTTTATCAGTGTTACTAGTTGGAATATTTTGTTACAAAAGGATTTTGATTGGAGCTCTAACATATAACCATACTCGTTATGCCAACAGTTTTCTGAAGCATTTAAATTAAGAAGCCTGAGGATGTTGGTTTGGATGTGTTTCTGTTTTTCTTCTGAAGTGATAGCTCTGTTAGGGTGTTGTGGATGGAATAGTGTGCTTCACTCATAAGAGAAACAGCAATATATTTATTACCTTAAAAAGCAGTGATTTAACAAGAGTTAATAGTAAGTATCACAGTGGTTTAATAAGATTCAGTGGCAAGATACACTTGATATTTACTGCATAGAAGAAAGGGTAAGAAAGAACTGTCAAGGAGACCCTCCTATTGAGTCGTGGGGCTTGGAAAGGACCCCCTGGCTTTCTAAACTCCTTTGAGAGGAGTCTAGGTATGGCTGGATCCAGACTTAGTCACAGTCTTGGTCAGCAGTCTGTCTAAAAGATTATGTATGTGCAATCAGTCCTCTATATCGCTTAGCTAAGATTTCTAAGTTTACTGTTGAGGCAAGGGATCTCTTAACCTCAAGGAATAACCTTGAGAGGTGTCCCTACTCAAAGGGAGATCCTGTTGTGCAGCCCACTGCCTTGAAGAATTGCTCAGCGGGCCCTGACCTGCCTCTATTTGTAAAGTAAGATGATTGATTTATAGTCAGGTTTGCATGTCAGTAACACATCTGAGTCACTGTTCCATACACTCATTGACTACCATGTTGTCATTTGTTTTCCAAAGTCCAGAGTAAGCCGGATGCAGCCATTACAACACCTGCTGGTGATTATGGCTCAAGTGGGGGGGGGGGGGTAGAGGGCAGCAAAATGACACATAGGGAAGTCTTTCTAGTGTCTCCTTACGAACTGTCTATACCAGGGCTTTTGTGAGGGCTTGAGGTTTTTTTGGTGGAGGGGGCTTGACAGTGTGTAGAGTGTAGACTCTCCATCCTGACACTTTGATTCTGTTCCTATGTGTATCCTCTTCCCCAAAGGATTAAACTGAAAGAAAGCCACTGTAAGAAAGCAAGTGGATTCCCCCTTCCCTAAAAAGATCACAGCTCTTGTGACCAAGCTGCTGCAAAATGCACATTAATGTCACTCAGGCCTCTCTTTCTATGGGAGTACTCTGATTCTCTTCTTCTCCCTCCTACAACCTGTTGCTCAGCCCTACAGTCCTCGCATCCCCAGGCAGTTCCCTTGCATTTCCATTCTGTTCTGCTAAAAAACATCTTGATTTCTGAGATCAACCCTAGCATTCCTCTGAGCCTCCCAGCTGAACTCCCAGTCTCTGGGGCTTCCTGGTAACACCCGGAAGCAGTTTGTACATAGTGACTCAGAGCAAGGAGTTCTAACCCTGCTGGTTTGTCCTGCCCTCAGTAACTGTTCAGGGAGAGTCTTCTGGCTGCCAGGACAGTACATCGGCTTCATGGGAAGGGCTCTGCAATATGATTTTTAAAGGACGAAGTTTGCTTCAGAATGGTCTTGTGGATAGGAGCTGACTACTGACAGACTACTTTGGAGGCCAACAGCAACCTAAGAGCCACCATTTATTACTTCCTGCAGGAAAGGGAATTTTTAGGTTGTTGCAGAGGAGGAGAAAAGGAGATGTTTTATAAGACTAAAATGCTGATGCTTGGTTCCTGTATGGTTCAAATGTCGGAGTAAACATCTTGGATGCAGGTGTTCTGAGCAGTACGTACAAATAGATTGCAGTGATGAAAAAAGATGATGGTTTGGTTTTATGTTCAACCTTTTGTGTTTGGATCTCTGCTTGATCCATCTCCGTGCTTCTCATCAGGGTTGTGTTGTAGCATGTGTTAGTTGAAAGTAAGAATTTTCTTGATGTCTTGTTTGGAAGCACTTTGATAACTGTTATGTATGTGTACCTACGAGCTTACAAAAGCAAAGCTAGTGCTCACTGTAGTGTAATTTTGGTGCACTAAAAGTACTGTTTTATAACAATGTTATGAAAAAGCACATCAGGTCCTGGACAAGACTGGGGCTTCAGAGTGTGCTTACACAATGAATAAATGAAAGCAAGGAGTAGCCTTGACTCAGTGTTCAGCTCAGAGGCAGCAGCCTAAGAAAGTTGATCTGTCCAAGGTCAGTCCAACTTCCAGTACAGTACAACAATATCAGAAAATGTCTCCAGCTGTGCTGGAACTGATTGCCAGGGCACTTCTCCCCAGGATCTTCTTGTGGGTAGTGTCAGAGTTGTTACTGACAAGTGGGTTTTGTGAAAGCTGTAGTTTTTTAATAAGTGCACATGTGAGTTTTTTCTTGTTTATTGAGACTTACTGTCTCCTACATTTCTGAAAAGGAGAGCAGATCATAACTTTATCCTGACTTATGCTGAAGATTTCAGTGTTAGACATCTGTCTGCTTGGGTTTATGTTTGTTTCTGCCACCTGAGCTGCATTTATCTTGGTAATTTTTGGCCAGCCGTAGGATTTTCAGACCTGTTTATCTCTGCAGAAATCACTGTCCTTTGTTCCCAAGCTTCTAATTTTAAAGCACAAATAGAAAAGTATGGAGTGCAAGTATGGAATGAATGCGGTACTTAACTCTAGAGCAATTAATGACACTAAAATATTACCTAGTGTGCTGTTTACCTAAGTGTGTATATATATATATATGGACACTTGATAATACAAAGAATAAGGCTTGCATGAGATATTTTTCTGAAAATATGGAGAGTAGCTTTTACATGTATACATATTACTAAAGTATTATTCATAAGCTGTGGATGTAAGAAAAAGCAAGAGTCACAGGCAGTGGGAAAGATTTAATTCACACTGAACTTAGTTTTTGCTCCACCC
Source organism: Pezoporus wallicus (assembly GCF_028554395.1). Taxonomy (NCBI): domain Eukaryota; kingdom Metazoa; phylum Chordata; class Aves; order Psittaciformes; family Psittacidae; genus Pezoporus; species Pezoporus wallicus. The sequence goes on from NW_026635157.1 coordinate 7,535,705, forward strand.
AGCCCCTAGGTCATGGCTCATGTGGATTTGTTAGTAGGATAAACACTCCAGTTTTGCCAATAATGTGAACTCTTCAGTCTTAAAATTCAGTGCTGTTGCTTTAGAAAAGAACAGTCAGTTACTGAATGCTGATTCTTACCCAAGTCAGGTATTCAGGATTTCAGACTTAATGCAGCTCTGCATTTAAGCTAATAAAAGTTGTCAGCTCTGACCTCTGTCCACACTTTCAACACACTCCACCCAGCACAGCGATACCTCTAGCCAGCTGCTGCTCCCTACCTGCTAGATAAAAATGCCTAGAGTAACTTCACTTCATTCTTGCTTATACAGTCCTAGGAAGCCCTGGTTTCTGCTTAATCCTGACTAGTTCAAACTATGCAGTTTTACACTGTGCTTATTAGGCATAAAATACTGTATAAGCATATGAACGACAGTGTGGGGATTTTGTGTTTTTTTTTTTTGGCAATGTTCATAAGGGAATAGTTGGAGGTGGAATAAGCTGTATTTCCTCTGCTATGTATTGGCACAAGCATACCTGTGCTTGTGCTCTCATCCATGGCTGTGCAGCTCTCATACAGTTCCCCTTTTCAGAGTCTTGCTAGGGTGCAGTTCTGTGGGGTCTGCTGTGCATGTCTTGCCCCTGACACAGTTCTGTGACACCATCTCTTGCTTGTGGTCCCCAAGTGCCCCTTCTCACTGCATTTCATCTGTTGGAGATTCTGTTTCTGGAAGTAGAGACCTATTAGTACAGCTGCCCATGTTCTGTGGCTGATCTTCTTCAACTTGGTTCAAGGTAAAACTAAAAGCTGAACCTACAGATACCGTTCCTAGTACTGGTCAGCTTTATGCATTTCCTTTTCAGCCTTTGAAATGTTTAAATACTAAATTCTGTGCTACAACTGGTTTTACTTCAGAGCTCAGTGTTTAAATGTGTATGTATTTAGTAGCAGTACATCTCTTTTCTGCCGTCCCTTTTGCAGATAGAGAAGCTGAAGCCTAGTTTTCCATTTCATACTATGCCATATAGTAATGGCGGAGCTGGAAGAGAGTTGCTAAGTGTTCTTTGATTCCACTCAGGGTCTAATAGACCATGTTACATCTTTAAGAGGCCAAAATGCAATGATCTTGTATCAATATGGCAGCAGAATCTTTTATGTTGCTTTGATGATTGTGTCCTCCAGTTTATTTTGCAAATTTAACTTGTTCTGGATTCACAGGAGTATGACCTAAAGTAATCAAATTTCAAATGTGACATTTCTTTCTCTGCTATTGCAAAATGAAGCCAAGAAAACTTCGTTTGAATTCTTTCACAGAATCCCAAGGGTTGGAAGGGACCTCAAAAGGTCATCTAGTCCAACCCCCCTGCAAGAGCAGGGTAACCTAGAGTACATCACACAGGAACTTGTCCAGGCAGGCCTTGAGTATCTCCAACGTAGGAGACTCCACAACCCCCCTGGGCAACCCGTTCCAGTGCTCTGTCACTCTCACAGTAAAGAAATTTTTCCTGATGTTCACATGGAACCTCCTATGCTCCAGTTCACACCCATTGCCCCTTGTCCTATCACCGGACATCACTGAAAAAAACCTAGCTCCATCATCCTGACACTCACCCTTTACATATTTGTAAACATTGATGAGGTCACCCCTCAGTCTCCTCCAAGCTAAAGAGACCCAGCTCCCTCAGCCTTTCCGTTGTTTTCTGTTATCAAGTTAGGTATTTGATATCAAGTATATACTCATATATATATAGGCAACATTTTAACTCAGGTATTTAGCTTGTATTGCCAAAGTATATGTTGTTCACAGTATTGTTTCACACTTGCGTTTTAATCCCCCAAAGCTGCCTTAAAATAGAAATTCTATACTCTTCTATTCTTTTAAGCTGTTATCAGTAGCACATATCTTAAAATAATCTGATAGATGTGCATTTTTAATATGTCTGGGCTTTTATTTCTTTGTTAAATTTACATTTGCATACTTGCAATTAGGCGTTTCATGCAGACTTATGTAACACTGGAGGAGAAGCATGTGATGAAAGGAGGGAGGAAGAACTCATGGAAAATTGAGCAACTGTGTGACTACTTTCAAGAGTCTGTATTTCTGGCAGCTGGAGCAGATTATTCCACAAGTTTGAAGCAGCTCTGTCAAAGCTCTCCTCACGGCAAATTGGAGTTTCACTAACCTGCACTGACCTGCTGCAGTTTCCTACATCAGTGATTTTTGGGTGACATGTTAGGTAATGTTGAGCATAAAGTTGTAGCTATATAGTAGTAGAGATACTGCTTTAGTCAATAAAAGTTGTAAGGCCAGAGCAACCCTTGTGCCAGGCCAGTGCTCTGCTACCATCAGTTGCTACCCAGTTACTGACCCCTTAGCAGGAACAACTGAAGTAAAATGGATAATACAGCTCGATTTTAAAATTACTATAAAATATATGCTTTTACCTGTAAAGGGGGAGAGGGGGAATGTTTCCAAACACAGTAATATAGTGTTGCACTGATGCATTTAGAAAGAAAACAAGGTTTTGATTCTGCCAGCATTTCACTCTGTGGGCGATTCTGTGCAGTCCCTGAAGTCCATGCACTGGATGGGTAGATGAAGTTGCATATTTTTAAGCCCTGCTTAGACAAAGCTTTTCATCTGACTTTCTTATCTGGAAGTATTATCCATGAGGACAGATGTTATATAACATCTCGCCTGCAGAGGAAGGCCAAAGAGAAAAGTTTAATATCTAACCAGACCATCCTGGCTTAGAGAGTTCATTTGCAAGTGACTGTTGGAAGTCTGTTCACTGAAACAGGTCCTTGCAAAGTGAAGGTGGCACGGTGCAGCTCTTTACAGCTTTTCCCATCAGTGGGAGGTTGGGGTGGAGTGTTTACCTGTATGATGTCCCATTCAGTTGGGATGGGTAGGCAGGAGGGTTCTTTTGTGGCAATGGGAAAATCACTTAGTGTTTTGGTTTAACATCAAAACCACTAGAAAGTAAAAAATACAAGGCAGAAGAACCATATATCAGAAAATACCTTATGGGGTCGAATAAAAGATAGTCAGACTCCTCTTTGTGGCACGCATTGACAAGACAGATCACAGAATCATAGAATGGTTTGGGTTGGAAGAGATCTTGAAGCTCATCTAGTTCCACCCCTCTGCCATGGACAGGGACACCTTCCACTAGACCAGGTTGCTCAAAGCCCTGTCCAGCTTGTCCTTGAACACTGTCAGGGATGGGGCATCCACAGCTTCTCTGGGCCACCTGTGCCAGTGTCTCACCACCCTCATAGTAAAGAATTTCTTCCTTGTATCTAATCTAAATCTGCTCTCAGTTTGAAGCTATTACCCCATGTCCTATCCCTACATGCCCTTATTTGTCCTTCTTCAGCTTTCTTGTAGATCCCCTTAATGGAGCGGAAGGCTGCTCTAAGGTCTCCCCAGAGCCTTCTCTTCCACAGGCTGAACAAACCCAACTGTCTCAGCCTGACTTCATAGGAGAGGTGCTCCAGCCTTCTGATCCAGACCCTTTGTCGATCTTCAGCCCTTTAAGTTTCCAGAATGCTTCAAGCAAAATATCCTCTTACTTCTGACACTTCTTTATACAACATTAATTCTCTCCATGTAAAGATAGTGGTTCAAGATAAGCAACAGAGCAAGCATTAGGTAGTTGAATTATTGTCTCTCCTGGCAGGAGTTAGGTTAGTGAGTCTAGATGGGACCTATGTTGTCAATATTTAGGTTTGGATTTTAGATGTTTAGTTGTCTGATTAATCTGTTTGTATCTTAGAGCAAGAGGTATTTTATGTGGGAGCACACCTACACTAGTTACTAAATACTTGTGCCAATTCTTATTTGATATCCAGCATTGTTAAAACTTATGGTTGTGCCATCTATTCTTTTATTCATCACTTGTCATATGAGTGGTGGTCATATGAATGTGTACTCAAACTGTGTCACAAAACATTCCAAGGAAATGTCAGAGAAGGAAATATGGAAAAAATATTATTCTGTGTACCGAGGCCCTGTCACAAATGTATCATCTGGATGGCTTTTAGACCATTGTTTTGATGTTAATGGAGCATTATGTAATCCCATGGCACAATGCTTGAAGAAAATAATGTACATGTGCTTTATGAGAGATGCAAAGAAAGTTGTGCTGAAACTGTTGGAACATCAGTGCTCTCACTAATGCTCAGAACCCATATTTGTATTATTTTATAACAGTTTTATATATGGTGCCCTAAGCCAGGCTGATGGGAATCCTGATGTAGGTTTCGGGCCTCTGGGTTTTGTTGGGCTGACTTTAAGATGTGACAGTTCTTACCGTGTTTTGGAATGAATATTTGTTAAATTCCATAGTAGTTACTTCTGCAGATCACGAAAGACTTCATACAGTTGTTAAGGGGAGTGGGTTCTTTTTGACGATTTCTTAAAATTGCACACCTTTTTTGGTGACTAATTTTTTGACTGCTGCTATCAGCAAAACCTAGCTTTTGAACACTGAAGAGTTGACTAACACTATCTTCCTATTTCCTTCACTTGCTTCCACCCCTCAAAAAGCATCATATAGATTCCCACTTCCGTACTCTGCCTCTTCTCACCATATATTTTGTTTCTGTAATAGAATCATAGAATTATAGAATAGTTAGGGTTGGAAAGGACCTTAAGATCAGCTAGTTCCAACTGCCCTGCCATGGGCAGGGACACCTTACATTAAAACATGTCACCCAAGGCTCTGTCCGACCTGGCCTTGAACACTGCCAGGGATGGAGCATTCACACTTTCCTTGGGCAACCCATGCCAGTGCCTCACCACCCTCACAGTAAAGAACTTCTTCCTTATATCCAATCTAAACTTCTCCTGTTTAAGTTTTAACCCATTGATTGATGGCTTGGCTTCATGAGCGAAGATTTGGGAAGGGCTTTAACCACACTTACTACAAGCACGATGACGAAGGGCATGTGGGGTATGCAATTCTGGTTGGAAAAAAAGGCTGCTTAGGCAATCAGGAAGTGTCCGACCAGGACTGTCATCTCCTGAGTGATCTCGAGCTACCCATGTGCTGAACCTCCTGCATGCAAGGTGGATCTGCAGCTTCCCATGTACCTTGTCACCTACCGTTTCGACCCTCGCCCGTCCATACAGACAAGTGAGAGTGAGCCCTTCCAGACTGCACAGTGAATTTTTTAGGTGAGGGCAGCTTGTGCAGAACTGGTCTCACCCTTTACACCGGAGGTTTAACTGCCATGGCCTAGCTAGCTAGGATGGTGACAGCAAAGTCCTCAGGTCATAGGTTTTGAGTTTTAACCCATTACTCCTTGTCCTGTCACTACAGTCCCTAATGAAGAGTCCCTCTCCAGCATCCCTATAGGCCCCCTTCAGATACTGGAAGGCTGCTATGAGGTCTCCACGCAGCCTTCTCTTCTCCAGGCTGAACAGCCCCAACTTTCTCAGCCTATCTTCATACGGGAGGTGCTCCAGCCCCCCTTTATGCTTATCCTTTATGTTTATTCTGAAATGTGCCTGTGGAAGGAGGTAAAGGGGAAACAAAGACTTTTGTCAGGCCGTGAAAGGCATGAACTCACTGAGGCCCTAAGGCCTGAGTGTATATTGCTAAAGCTGGCAAACACAGGAAATGCTTAGAGGCATCTGAAAAAATCTGAATTATGCTTTCTAAAGTGCATCTAACACAGTGACATCTGTCTAGATTTTAAAGCTGGGCTAATTGGGTTTTTTCCAACTTTCATTACTAGTGATATTTTAATTCTAATTAAGTTAATTTATTTTTTTTTTTCCTCTCCCAAGCTTTAATGATATAACTGTCTCTCTACCCTTGCTTGCAAATGTTTTCAAACTCTTTTGTGGAAAGGTTCTTAGAATTCTAACAGTCTGTCTTTAGACTCTTCCCAGATTGCTGAGTTCTGGACTCAAACTCTTATATAGTAGAACTGCTGGATACAAAGATGAGGAGTAAGCTGAGAAAATCATGGCATCTGATTTCCTGGCTTGGCTTTTAATTATAAATAGATGCTGAACCAAGGATATGGCTGAGATTTGAAGTGTAATAACTTATCTTTTTGGTTTTCTTTAAAAAGGGTTGTTGAAAGGGCATTCAGAGTCCCGGGCTTAACTCTTTCTATCTCTTTTCTGCCAGGGCATCATCAAAAATCTGTTAAAATGATGGGAATATCTTCTTTGTTAGAATTCATTCAGGTCATAGATTGTCCTATTCAATTCTGTGTAATGTCTGTGTTAGTAATTTGTAGAGTCTACAAAGTTTTGACCAGTATCTTGTACTGTACCTTTAGAAACCTGGGCTCTGCAAGTCACCTTTAACAACACAGTTTCCTCCCTATTGCATCCAAACATTGAAACATGTTTGATGGTTTCTTCTTCTATGTCTGCAGACCATTATTCATTTTGTTATTCCCACTAGCTTGCTTTTATTAGTGTCATTAATAAAGCTTCCTGCAAGGGAAATTAAATTTAAAAAATTAAAGGCTGCTGTTCTTTGAAGTAGTAGTTTCCAAAGCATCTCCAATAAGAAAGATTAAAAATTAGCTGTTTGTATAGCATTAACATGGGGGGGGAAGTAATATATCTTATTAAAAACAGCTTTCTTAAAATGGAATCTTCTTGTTGCTCTTTTCCTCAGCTTGAATGGGGAACTTGTATTGGCTTTGGTATTTTCTGTGTAACCTTCAGGACTTTTTCTATGCAAAATGGCATTAAAGTGGTATTTTAAAATGGTCTGGTTTTAAAGGGAATTTGGTGATGTCTAAGTTGCATTATTATAGTGGTTGAGCTATTGTTTAGTGATATGATTAATTAATCTCTCATTTTCTTGCTTATTTTAGCAGCTGAAGGTTCCAAGATACAAGACAAGAAAGGCACTTCAGGACAAACCAACACCGGAGCTAAATCAGGTACACCATTGCACATGCTTTGTTTCATAATGCTGTCTGCCTCAATGGTGTATGAAAATCAGCTGTTGTCTTAGGAACTTTTAAAATGCTTGATGCTCTTATACCTCTCTTACTGTTTCAGTCAAAACTGGTATCATTGATTGTATTCAGTTAGGCTGGAATTTCTGATTTTTTGCAAAGGAGCAAAACTGGAAAAAAAACCCAGACTTTTACTACAGTTTAGGAATGAGGGTTGGGAAGAGAGATAAGGCAAGAGAAGCCACTATACCTGCATCTGTGCTTGCATGAAGATTATCTGTTGTAGGCAAAGATTTTCATCTTTTATCTAAATGTGCTTCTGTTCAGACATTTCTTCATTTACCACAAAGCATGCCATATTCTGTAGTACACTCTATGCAGTAGGCAGATGTTTGTCATTGCTTCACCATACCTGATTAGTACACTGTGTGGATTTAATTCACTCACTTACACAATAGGAAGTCTACATACTAAAATGTTTAATGTAGTCCTTAATGCTTAATGTAGCATTAAGTTAGAGAGATTAGATATCTAAATTCTGCCTGTATTGCAATTCAGGTATGCAAGTTTAAAACATGCAGTTAATAATGATCTTGTTTAGGTGCCTGAAATAGCATAGGTACTTGTGTTGCTGAGTATGAGGCACACTGTAAGCACTCCTTTCTCAACTCCTTGACAGCTTGGCAGCTCAGTGGCTGTTTTGTATTGACAGACTCTTCTCTGTCCCCAAACTGAATACTTCAGTCCATGTCCCCAGAGGGAAGCAATCCCAGTGCTGTGTTCATATCTCATCTCATCCCTGTCAGTCAGTGCTGGGTCCAGCACAAAGCACCACATTCACAGCTGTTCTCAATCAGAAAGGCAATGGGGGGAAAAAAAAAAAGAGAATGAAGGTAACAATACCTGCTTCCATGGCAAGCCAGAACTCTTGGTGATGGACAGTGTTCAGCATCCACTTTATCCTGCAGTAGTTTAATCCCAGTTTTCAGTTCTCAGGAAAGTGTCCTGTGCTCCCTTCTTCTGTGCTTGTGTATAGAAAGGAATACAAAATTCCTTGGGTTGTAGAGAGGGAAGGCACAGGCATGTGTGCAGGTTTTAGGTCTGCACACAGCTGGTGAGAGTCTCTGCTGAAGAGAGAGCTTCTCAAAGCTGGTGGTTTGTTGTTTGGTTGGTTGGGTTTTGTTGTTTGTTTTTCTTTAGACTGCACATGAATTCTTGTCAAATGGTTTTGGTTAAAAACCAAACTAAAGAGTTTGCAGCAGAAGGGACAGCTGTCACTATAAACATCGTCGTTATTCTCTGGAAAGTGTCTACAGTCTGAACAAATATTATGAGTCCAAGGCAACTCTGCATATATGCATGGGCGTACAAAGGGAGCTGGACAAATGGAAGACAGTTTGCGATCCAGGCAATGCATCTTTTCAAACAGTGTTGGTTTACCTTTCTTTTTCCCTGAGCCACCCCTGTGAACTAATGTACAAACGAGCTGTTGTTTTTCCACCTGATATCCCTTTCAGTTTCTTCAGCATCAGAAATTAGCAACCTAGGGGTTGAGGGCAGAAGGGCATTTGTGAAAAGAGATTGAGAGGATTATAGATGGAAATGAAGAATAGTAGTAGTCTGACTTTTGAAGTCACACTGAGTGCAGATGGTAGGTGCCTGAGCCACAGAAACTGGCCATATGTAGTAAGTACCTATGTTAGTTACTAATTTAGCAAAATTACAACCTAATTTCTAGAAACGTCAACTGTGCTTAAGAGTTCATTGAGTACTAATTATATAGAAGATTTGAAAAATTTGCATATTCCTGTTTTTTTTGAGGTTTTTTTTTTTTAGTATAATAAGGGACAAAAAATGACTGATATTTCAGTGCTGAATTTCTGCAAAATACTGTTCATGACCTCTAAGCTCTTTTTTATGAACTAGTAATTTATTTTAAATTATTTTGGACACACAGTAAGTATTGTAAGTTTATGGAAAAATACAGGTTTAATTTCCAGAAGTAGGTACAAAATTAATTACCCTTCTATAGAACTAATATGGCTTATTTAACCGCCAAACATAATAAGCATAAAATTAAACATTTGTATGTTATGCTTAGCAAGCTGTTTCACTACAATGACATGAGTTCACATGCATTGCATGGTAACCAGACTGAAACTTCTACAACAGCATGTGGGTTTTTTGAAGTGTTCTCTGTAAGGCTTTGCATATGCCCAGTTATCAATTATTTCTATAAGAATTGAGGAATTCTTGCAGGATTTGTTGCAAATGGTGTGTTGTGACTCATAGCTATAGCCCAATGACAAATGTGAGCAAGATGAGTACAAAGTACCTTCCTTGTGTGTTTGTCCTTCTATTCCTACAGAATAATAAGAAATACCAGTCCCCCAGGTGTTTGGTGGATTGTTAATGAGAGAGACATGAGAAATAAAATAGGGAGCAGGCCTATTGAACTCTTGGTTTGCCTCAGCTTGAAGTTCCTGAAGCTATATACTGGAGGTGTCTGTAATCAGGGGAATTCAGAATGCAGGTGTTGGACCTTGGGCTTGTAGCCAGACTTTGAAGTATCATTTTCAAGGCTTAGAAAAGACATTTTAATTAATGGTAAGATTTGCACCAGTGATGCGTGCAAGTAGTGTCCTAGTAGAGCAAAGGCAATGCTGGTCTGCTACAAAGGTGTTATCCCCATCCTTGTGCTAATATTGATTTAGCTCTTTGTGATTCCACATATATGCAAAATAGCTCATTACTGAAGACATCTTCTTACACTCTGCATAGTCTGCAAGTTACTGTGAATTCTTTAGGACTATTCTAACATCTTGGGGGCCTGGGAGAGGGGCTCTGTGTGTGTGTGTGAACACTGTCAGGTGTGTGATATAGAAAAAAATAATTGGATATCTTCAAACATGGCAGAATGCAGAATGGCAGAGGGCAGCTTTAAAAAATTTATTTTATTCTTTCCATTGCTTATAATTAGGAATTCTTAAGGGATACCTTTTCGATTTGCCTGTCCATGTAACCCTCCTGCCTCTTTGAAGAATTGCTGCTTCTCCCCAGTAGGGAAATCTCTCCTCTCAAGAAAGAGAAAAAAAAAAACTGGAAGGAGACTAGTGCATTTTAAAAGAAGCAGGATTTTATGTTATTCCCCAGTGTCTCATCATTCTCTGTCAACTCAATGTTACAGAGTCAGTGTTACAAAGTCAATGTTACATTGACTTTGCTGACAGCCCCTGAAGGGAATCCTTGTTTTCTAGGGGAATTCTTACTAGATGTGAATTTTTCCAATAGCAGTAATTACTCATGCCACAGAAATTCATGTTTTATGAATCTTATGTGCCAACCATAAGAGAGAAAGAATATTATTACCCTTTTGACCTGTGTCTGCATGCTGAAGTGACTGCACTCGAGTCAGCACACTTCTGAGCATCAGCCAAATGTTAATCTGTACCATACAATGGACAAATCTATGCAATGATATGACTAGGCATAGTTTCATAAACGACAGCACTGTGTGCTATTCAACCAACATTAAGGGTTTGATCTGTAATTGGATGATGGATTTCATTTGTCTTTGCTGGTGACTAGTTCTCCTGTTGCATCTTTCTTTGGGACTATCATGTTCAAATGTTCTACTAACTATGCAATGAGGTTTCTCCTTGCCACTCTTACTTTGCATTGCTGTTAACAACATTAATTGGGGCTGTAGTCTCTGACCATTGTTGATGATAGTTCTTCACTGACTAGAGTTCAAGACTAACTAAACTAAACCTAGTCATCCGTGAACTTGTGCATCCTAGAAATCCTGTCATCTTGATGCAGGAACTTCTGTTAGATTATGAAATGCACATTACTGAATTTTGTCTAACTTAAATAACTTCAAAATCTGCCTAGCACATCCTGACTTCGGGAATTTATTTTTGTAAATATCTTTAACTTAATTTTTATGCCCCATTGTATTGTTTTGCTAGTAACTTTTGTCATAGGTACGTGGTCCAGACACACATAGGCTGACTTTACATGTTTTTACAAATTGCTTACTTGTGTATTAGCACTGAATTGTGACAAAGATCTGTTCTCTTGTTTTTATGTGCATTTCCATGGTGACAGTATTCTAGGTAGTTCTTCATCTTAAAATACTTAAAAGCTGAGTTCCCCTCAATATGAGAATAAATCTTGTCATTTCTTTATGCCCATAAATATTTCTGATTTTTTCTGTGTGTTTTTTTGTTTACTTGTATTTTTATTCAAAGCAAACATTCTAAGTACTAGTGAAAAAAGTTTAAAATCAGCAGCTTTCCAGGTTTAACAGGACAGGCTAAGGATAAATAGGAAATTAGTTTTGGCAGCATGCTGAGATGAGTAAGTATTTTGTTCCCATGTTGCTTGGACCAGCTCCCATCTGAGGCTGGAAGCAGGATGCTAGCTGATCAGCGTTTTGTTGTCTTCCAGAGAACTCACTGAGCAAGCAGTGGTTTTCCAACCAAGACTGGTCTTTTACAGCCAAGCCTGGGCTCTGGCACAATTTTTTTTTGTTTGTTTTTTCATATTATCCTTAGTCTTATCGCTGTGATGCAAGTGGCCAGTTACAGGTATTTTTAAGGAAATAGTGTAGCTAGCTTTCAGTCTACAATGGATAGTTGAGGAAACTGTCATCTTTCTTTATTGGAATTATACTGGTCCATGCATGTCTTATGGTTTTTGCCAGAGCTTTTAATTCATATGAATGCAAACATCTGTGGAGATCAGTATCTTGCTCTTTTCAGCAGCTCTGCTGGAACTTCTACAGTGTTTCCATCCAACCTCTTTTGCTTAAGTACTGAGCTTCTTCAGGCTTGTGAAATATGGCTCAGTGGGTTTTCAAGGCAATATGGTTGGGAAGAGGGTGCTGCATTATAATAGAATTTCCTGTGGAAGCGTTTTGGAGAGAGATTGTAGAGTAATAGACAGTATTTTCAGATACAGTAGTTTCAGAATGCTCTCAAGCTGCCAAAGTGTTACGGGCTTGGAAACAAACCAAAACTTTTTTTCCTGGGCTTTCAAAGGCAATAGTCTTGAAAGGAATTCAGAGTTACCCCTTAATTCATTTTTTTGGGAGCATTTTACATCCCGATAATTAGAATGCACTCACATTTTTTAATACTTTTTTATAAGATGGATTTATGAAAATAATCTACTTTGAAAGCAGAATAACTACAGTTGTTTAATGGTCACTTCCTTAAAAACTTGTTCATGGTATTATTTGATTTTATGCTATATGCCTAATATTTTCCCCCTCCCTCCATTTGTAGATCATCCAACAATACTAAAGGTTGATGACAGGCAGCGGCTCGCTAGAGAACGGAGAGAAGAACGAGAAAAACAGCTAGGTAAGGCCTACTGTGTTGGGGTTTTTATTGTTTGAGTTTTTTAATGGACTATCATTTGCATGCAATTTTTTTTTTTTCCAGTTTACTTTTAAGAGCATTCAGCAAACTGATAGTGCTAGATATGCAATAATGTCATTCTAGACACACTGTTGCATCTTTAAAGTAGGTCTTTTTTAATTCATGCGCATCTTGGGATTCATCGTTGCTATACCTGTCACATTCCTATTACTTTTGTGAATCTGAATGAAAAGTCGGCTGATTTCTGAAATAATGCAAGGAAGTGTCATTGTTGAAGATGGAAGTTTGAAGTTTTAGAATATTTGCCAATTAAAATTAGACTACTTAATATGCTGAATGCATCCTGTATTGCCGTACAATAGAATTGCAGAACATGTTGCCAATGTATGGTTTGAATATTTCTATATAAGCTTGTTTTATTACTAAAGGTAAAACCTTTAGTAGGTGTCAAATAGTTGTGCTCAGTATCTTGTTACTGGCGCAGAAGCACCTATGACAGGTGTTCAAGTGAATAGTGAAGGTTACATAACAAGTGACTAGTGATGGGCAATATACTGAGTGTGGTGGTGGGAGAACTATAGAATTATGTGAAGTAAAATTGTTGGCTTTCTGAAAAGAATGTTTAGCTGCAAAAACAGTCTGTGGCAAAGTATTTCCTTTTTTTTTTTAACACATTCACTCTGATTTGTTTGCATGTTGTGTTGTTCTTATGGCTTGAGAAACAGAGGTTCTTTATTTCCATTTTATAGCTTCTGTAAGTTTATAGAACTAATTCATAACTCCAGTCAGAGTTATACTGCTTTTTCTAACCTGGAGAGCCATGATTTATTGCCATCTGGTTTTAACAGCATTGATATCCAGCACCTTATAACATTGTACTAACCGTGCGTGAATCACTAAGGTTGTTTTGGAGGAGTAAAGGAAATAGCTGGTCTTCAGTTGCTCAAGGGGATAACGTGCCCTTGATATTTGCCAATCCCTAAAAAGCTGCTCCTGGAGTTGAGGCTAATGGTATGTGTAAGCTTAGTTTCTTCAAGTTCCATGGCAATTACTGGCTCATTCTGATTAGATTGTCACAGGTGATGTTTCCATGTCTTGAAATTATTTTTTCAGGTTCAATCCTTGTGTAGTAACAATGCCTTACTCAAGTGCAGGGAGGGATACTTTCCTTAAGTTTTTCTGAATTCTAATTATTCTACCTGTTGATAAATGAACAGCTGTTACTGGAAGGATGTGACTTATGTTGAGAAACATGTCATTTTGTGTGATGTTTTAAAAGGGCTTTTTTAACTTGACATAGAATGCTTCGTTCTGAAATGGGAGAGTTCTGCGTGTCCCCATGATGTACCAGTGTACTGTGTGCTCTTGCATGAAGAATTGTTTTGAACTAACAAGAAAATTGAAAGCCCCATTGTACTTTCATCTATGTATTTCTCTGCTAACATTATGATTTAGGAGCTGTTTCTGAGATTTTTTTGTTCCAGTACAGCAAAGCAGTGATTTTTGCAATGGCACGCAAGCTTCATTTTTTTTTTTCAGTGTAGAATATAGATAATTAGTCACTCATGTCATGTGAACGGTAGCAAAAAAAATGCCTCAGCTGCCTGTCTTAAACATCAAGTTGTATAATGTTGTTACATAAATGTGCCTTGCTGAAAATTAGAGTTGGATTTTGTTAATACAGGGACATCAGCTGTGCAACAGTAAAGCAACTGAAGGAAGGGTTTTTTTCTTTTTTTCTTTTCTTTTTTCTTATATAGAACTGAGTTGGATTTAAACTTAATTCCTCTCCTTTTGATTCAGGGGATATGTCAAGTTTAGCAAAGGCTCCTTTTTAAGCAGGAGTTGAGAATTTCAGACATACCTCAAGTGAAATTATTCTCCCTTTCTCCCCCTAACAAAGACAGTGTTCAGTTCTGTGAGTGTAGAGTTGGCAGTAATCTTTAACAATTCTTTGTACTTTCAGCAACTTGAACCACATGAGGTCATGTTAGCCATCTTTTAATGAAAATTAAGTTGTTCAACCCTTCCGTTGAGATCATGTGGACTACCAGTTGAATAGCAATTGTTAATTGGTCAATATTTCTGATGTTATGGGAGGGTAAATTTGAGACCTGTTTTCCCTCTGCCCCCCATTTTGTTTACTCTTAAGCTTTATTTTTTTTAAATTCCACTGTGCTGTGATAGATGTGCTTGCACTGTGGTATAATGGGTCAGTGCATGCTCTGTACTCTTGAGGATTTGCTTGCACCTGGCAGTGGTATTCTAGTGGTCTTATTCTACTTAACCACACTTGGGTGTCTAGTTCTTTTTAATGAGAGTTTAGAGAGTAGGAAAGATGAGTGCTGTCATTTTGGTTGTCTGGATACATATAGCATATGTGTAGTGGGACTGTCAATGTCTGTGTTTCTTGAGGATCATGTTACGCTATCTAATTGAAAAGAATTGAAAAGAATGATTGAAAAGGCTTCTACAAAAGTTTTGGAACTTTCTCTACAAAATGTAGAAAGCACACAGGGATGTGTATGCTATTTCAGCTAATCCCCCATCAAGAAAGGAGAGCTTTTTAGTTCCTTCTCTGTAGAAAAGGCATTATTTTTGAAATGCCCTCCCAGCACTTCTGGAAGATTAATTCTTTGTTTTTTTTTCCTGTGCAATTCATGTTTTCCGTAACTAAGAAGTTGTATCAATTTGGGGGTTTTACCTTTTATAATTAGACTTGCCTTTTCACATGGGCAGAAATGAAGGAATTGCTTATCAGCTATGCTTTAAGTTTCTTATTCCCTTGACCATTTGGTAATGTTGTTTTACTTGTTGAAATGTGCATTCAGACCTTTAAAGGATTATTAGGGTAATCTTAATAATGTTTCCAGTGTGTCACTTGCTCTTTAGCAGTCATGTTTTCATTTCGTACTCTCTGTGCTAGCACTCCTTCCCACAGTGTCTGTGCATGTAGTTAACATCTGTCCTTTAAAATATGAGTATCAGATCTCTCTGTGTGACAGCAACTCTCTTGGGTTTTGCAAGAGAGGAATCCCAGGAAAGGCAGCACTAGGTGAGGGTGGTAGCTGTTAAACAGGGCTATTCTTGGAGGACAAAGTGAATGGAGCTGTCACAGTTTACCTGGCTCAGCTTGGCACTATGGCTTCTTTGCATGTGTCAGGCTGGGTGGTTGTGTTTGGCACTGGAGATACATGTCAGAACTGAGTAGTTTGTGAAGGCAAGCATAGTAAATGGCCTGGTCAAACTGAGAAAGTTTAATAAAAGCTACTGCTTGATCAGTAGTGGGGCTTCACACTTGATTCTGCTATATTGGTTTTATCAGTACTGTAAAACAGTGCTAAGAACATTCCCTGGTGCTGAAACTCAATTATTCTTGCTATTAAACTGTTCTACTGGATCCTGGCAGGGAATTGGCTTCAGCTAACTTGCTGTCTCTTTGCTGATTCCCAGACAAGGTTTGGGAATTGGCAAGGGAAACCCACAGGCTTTTCCTCATGTGTTGGTTGACTACTGTCATCGTTTTGGAGGGTAGAAGTTTAGTAGCACAGGTGAAAGTTGTTCTGTGCCATTTATCTCATTTGGCCGTGTTCCATCTATTACCATAGACCTGGTTCTCTGTTACTGCAAGGAAAAACCAAAATGTGTTTTTCAACATGGGA
This sequence comes from Pezoporus wallicus, assembly GCF_028554395.1. Taxonomy (NCBI): domain Eukaryota; kingdom Metazoa; phylum Chordata; class Aves; order Psittaciformes; family Psittacidae; genus Pezoporus; species Pezoporus wallicus. Next base: position 7,551,689 of record NW_026635157.1, read on the forward strand.
AGTTACTGGGATTTTAAAAGAGGTTTTATTCTGGGAGTCTTAGGTAGCAGCCTAGCAAAGAGAAAGAGTGGGGGATTGTGGATTTCTTGGTTTTACTTCACAGTATCTCAGTCCCTGATTCTTGAGAAAACCAAAACCAGTATTATATCTGTGCAGGCTTTATGTACACTAATCCTGCTTGAAGAGTGACCTTTTTTATCACCATTATGATCCTGACAAGGACACATGCCTCATTTAGTTTCTGGCACTGGGGACAAAATATGGTAATCCTGCCATCTGACTTAACTCTTTATTTAAGGAAATGTATTATCAATCTTAGTTTTTAAAATATGTCAGGGTTTCAGGTTGGCTAGCTCCATTAAATTCTTAATACAATGCATAAGCATTAAAATAATATTTCAACATTATGATACATATTCCTCTCCCATTTGAAAGTGATCATTAATAAAGCATCACATTAATAAAAATTACATTTTTTTTTGTCAGTAAATTCCTTCTGGCTTATTTGGGACAGAACTTTATCTATCTAACGTTTCCACAGTCAGAAACTGTGAATCAGTGACCCTAGTATATGAATTATTTTGGGATGTCCTCAGAGGACTTGAGTGTCAGAAGGGTTTATATGACAAGAAAACAATTTTCAAGGAAGATTATTTTAACAAATTCTGTGCTGAATGTCCCTCAGAGCATGGTTAGTGGGGAAGGATTGGCTTAGAGAATGTAACATTAACTTCAGCTTTAATTACAGCTCTGAAGTTCACCTTCTAATTCATTCAGTCAGCCATTGCTGTGGAACATCCCCACTTCTAGGTATGGTTAAAGCATCACTGATCCGTCTTTCTGCTAATGCAGCAAGGAGACAATCACAGTCTCAGACAGTGCAGAGCTGGCAGTGAGGAAAGGTGAAACAACAGTCAGAGGAGAAAGGTATTGCTGAGGTCAGTGCTGTAAAGTCAGAAAAGATAAAAGCTGCGAAGATTGACAGCGACTATAGGATCTTTATTCAGGTAAGCTGTCCATCCAAGGTGGATGCAAAAGGCAGACTGAGAAAGCATGGTGGTAGACTCATCTGCCTTTATATAGGCAATAAACCAGAAGAGGAAGAACTAAAGTGAAGAGACAGCAGAAGGGATGGCAAAAGAGGAGGTGAAGGGAAACATCCCTTGCTTCACATGGATAAATAGAAAATAGAAGCTTTGACACTTAATGCATGCTCCCCCTTCCCTCATAGCCTAAAACCCCTGCAAAGAATGGTGCTCTGTGTGTGTGTGCATGATTAGAGAAAGGAACTACAAAATTATTTCCACAAAAGAAATGTGCATGATATTCAGGTCATATCTCCCACATTAAATGAGTTAATTCTAGTGTAAAGTTGCTTGTTTTCAAGTCTTACGTGTCTGTTAATATTGGAATGTTTCTTTCTTGATTGACCTCGTTTTCTTTTGCTCCATTATTCACTTCAGCGGTGTCAGAAATACAGTCTTAATTATGTTGCTTTTTAATCTAATCCAGCATTACTAGCTTGCAAATAAGCAGAAGGTATTAATTTTGGTTTTATTCTCTAATTTTATGCCCTTACATCACTTGATTGTGTTCAAATTTATAGATCATACTAAGTAATGAAAGAGAACAAGCATCAGGCTGTGAATTTTCTTTGTATTTTCCAGCTTTAGTGTAAATGTTCCTATGCCATTTAAACTTTCAACATGGAGGTGCTATTGGAACCACAACCAAGCTTTCTTTGAATGATTCGTGCATTTTGTCAGACAATTTATATTATTTCAAGGGAGAGAAGTATCACAAAGTTGTTAAGGCTCAGCCCCAAGAGAAAGCATTTTATTGGACCATACCTGTACTGGCACCCAACATTGGCTCAGCACCAGGTATAGATATTACCATAGCTTCTGGAGGAGCCATCATAAAACTGGGTATTTTCCCCTTGCGCATCCTGCAAATTGCTTGCTCCTTCAAGCTGACTGGACTTCTTAGAAGAATCTTTGGTTTCCTGAAGGCTTATCTGCTGATTCCTTCTATCAGCAAAGCATTTGATGTATGTGTTGCTCTTAATACAGCTTGCTGTGCTTCTAGAAGCACACCTGTGTATTCAGAATAAGGCTTAATTTCCCTAATTTTTACTTTAGAGTAGGCTTTTTTAACCCTTGAGTGAACTTCGGGTTTTTTACCCTAGGATACAATTTGTTAATTTGTCAAGTGTGGCAGGAAGAAAAGTTTCTGCAAAAGCATAAATAGGGACATGAGAATGAAATAAAAATGTATTTAAGCATTTTTATTTTTCTTGACGATATCATATATCCAAGGACACTAGATTATTTCATTGTATATACCTACCTTGTAGATGGCAAAGCTGAGCCCTTAAGTTTGTGCAAGAATGTCAGTAGTGCATATAGAAAGCAGTGAAAACAAAGCAGATATTCTCCATTGATACTTTAATAAAAGAAGATATAGGAAGTAATCCTTGAAAAAAAAAAATTGGAAACAGGAAAGATTATTTCCTTATCTGTGGAAAAAGGTAAATTAATGAAAATATATATTATACTTTTTCTCAGAAAACATATGTTTCATAAATCATGTTTTTATGTAGTTATTAAATACTTGGTCCAAGCATAAAATTAATAGCTTCCTCATGTTAGCAGATGGGTGGATATTTTCTATTGTTTTTGCCTGTAACTTAAAGATGATAGAGAGAGGTAACTTTTATATTTGTTTGAAGTCAGATCTGTTTCTTTAGTTATAATTTATTCCAGTTAGCACTTCTGTTTGCCTTGGTTAATCCGTCACTAATGTGTGTTTCTGTTACTGAGCTGTCTTCCCTTATCACACATGTATGATTTTATAATCTCTCCTTTGAGGAGCAGAAAGCTCAATATTAGTGCTCTGTCTAGAGGTTAAGCACTTCCCCGAAGTGAGAGTGTATGTGAAAGTTAACTCTTCAACATACCAAAACATTTAAATGTTTTCATCTTCTCTTCCTGAATTTAGTCATGATTTTTCAAATGTACTATTTTCATTACTTTTTTTAAACATGACAGGCTGAAGCCTATGGAAATCAACACAAATAACACCCCAAGAATGTGTAACTGTTTACATTAATGACAGATCAATCTCCATGTCTTTTATAAGCAAATATTCACATTAGTTAAAGTTACTGTGTTTTGATTCTTTGATTTTCATCATTTCTTGTGTCCTTTAAGAGAGCTTTATTTTCAGTAGAGAACCAAAGCACTTTTTCATGCTGGCTTGCTGTTGTAAGCTGATTCCAGACACAAAAGATCGAGTTGATCTCAGGATCTGCGAAAGTCTTTTGGCTCACAGTAATGGCTTGTCTCAATATAATCATTAGAGACCATAAACGTGCTGCAGCTCAATGGACTTTCTTTAAATATGTGCTGCTGAATTTGTTCGGTGCTCTTAGCTTTTTCAAAGTGAATGTATGTTTGAAAACTTCTGCAGAATGCTATGATTGAATACCAGTTTTCAACTGCTTGGGTTACTTAGTATATTCACAGACTATTATGTATTAAAGAGAACAGAGTGGGTGCGCCGTTGCTTGGTGTTTGGTTTTCTTTAAAAGTTATGTCTGTATATATCTGTGCAATGCTGTCTGTAAAAGTGAAACAAACCCTCTAAACATTTCTCTGTCGGAGTTGAAACGTAACAGTAGACTGAAATAGGAAACAACTGTGAAGATGAAAACTAGTAGGAAAAGCTTCACAGGAAGTTAATTGTACAGAAAGTACAAAAGGAAAGAGTAATACCATACCCTCCAGGAATGGCATTTAATAGTTATTTAATGTTACTGCAGTCTAGCACTAATGAATTATTTGAGGAAAAAGAAGAAGAGAAAAACCTAATGCTGAATTGGGAAAAATGATTAACAGGATTGGGTTGTTCACAGTATATTATTAGGTAAGCTCTGCTCAGATTTGGTGTTACGAAGTAAAATATTTTACCTGTTCAGACATATAGCCTCAAGCTCTGAGTATCTGTTCCTTTCCTTTTGTGTCCTCATGAATAATAAGCATGATTTCCCAGCTGTTAGTTTGGCTAACAGTCCGGGTGCTGGAATTGACATTACGGACACTTCTGTCGTAAGAGGTCTGTATTGATCAGTAAAGGTGGTGATTAGTTTTATCTTTCTATTAGCTTTCTTTTTACGGTAAAAGATTATGGCAAATTAGCATGGTTTGTACAACAGAAGTGTGTTTACATACATCTGACTTATGCATTTAGGTATTTTAAACTAACGAAAAATCCTTTATTTTGGATAGAAACTATATGCTCAACTAATTTAACTATTTCTGGTGGTAATTCATAGTAAGTAAATTCAGATTAAATGAATGTGTGAGGAGGGTACATAATGTTTTAATACATGAGGAGAGATGGGATATTACCCATGTTGTCTAAAGAAAAGTAGTTCAAAAGTCTTTTCATTTAGCTTCATTATTCAGGTAATATTAAAGACTTCATCATATATAGCATGTAAATTTTTTTATTTCTGATTTTTGTCACAGCTGCAAGAGAATCGGTCTGGTTAGAAAGAGAAGAGAGAGCCCGGCAACATTATGAAAAACACTTAGAGGAACGCAGAAAGAAGCTAGAAGAGCAAAGATTAAAGGAAGAGAGAAGGCGAGCTGCCGTAGAGGAAAAGCGAAGGCAGAGATTAGAAGAAGATAAGGTAAGAATGAATGTCATGAAAACTCTTTCACCATAAGATACAGTACTATTAAACTTTTTCTCTGAGAGTTGGTGGAAAGAATACAACATAAGCCATGGTTGTATAAGAGCATGCAAGAGGATTTTAAACCTTACTTGCACAGATGCTGCTTCTTGAAGTGCCCTTTGTGAGTTGAAGGAAGCTAAGATGAGCATCTCTGAGTTACATTATATGGCATTGCACAAACTCATACAGATAAATTTAATTTTTTGTCAGTTCTGTATGGTTATCTGTTAATTCTTAGCCATTTAGTATAAAGGTAACTAAATATTAGTTGCCCTAACAAAACCTTTAGGAAAGTGAGTGTGTAATAAAATACGCTCATGACTGATTTGCCTCACTTAAGCTGGGAACTGTGTGCAGTGTGATCCTCCATAAGTCATCTTATCCCTGTGTTTTGTTTTGGGTTGTTGGTTTGTTGTTTTTTTTGTTTGTTTGTTTGTTTCCTACCTCTGCCACTGTTCTAGTATTTAGTAGGTGGGAGATACAAGGTAAGAAGTGGCCCTAGAGCATGTTTGTGTAGTGACTGCCATAAAAAGGCCACTGTTTTCTCTCTGCAGTTCTGAAGGTTTCAACCAGATCTTCCAATTCCAAAGTTATGGTTAATGTTTTAACTTCTGGCTTAATTGCTGCTTAATGCTGTTCCAGTGTGTGTCTTAGTAGGCAGCACATAAGCTTGAACACAAGTCCAAGCTGCCTGTGAGGTTTTGTCCATATTGAGGGTAGCGGGTTTGAAGAGAAGATTAAGTTAACAACGCAATAGTATCCAAATGTATTATCCTGTTGTACTTAAGGAACGACATGAAGCTGTTGTACGTCGCACAATTGAAAGAAGCCAGAAGCCAAAACAAAAGCAAAACAGGTGGTCCTGGGGAGGAGCACTACATAACCGCATTAATAACACAGGTAAAGAGGGAGGCCTGGTTTGCTAGCCAGTTTCCCTGCCCTGCCAGTTAACTGGAATTTACTCGCTTCTGTTAAAAGGAAGGAGGATTTGGTGTTTGCTGGTTTAAATTCTTTGCTCTTGATCATCATATTGCTAGCAATGGCATGTTTCTGGCATTCTTGTGTAGCAAAAAGGTAACAATGAGAAATCTGACCAAAAGTTGAAGGTTGTTTCAGGAGCTGACTAATTCTCTTACTCTGTCTTGCTACAGCTTCTCGCTTCTGCTGCTTTGGTGTTGTTTGTGTATGTGTGGGTGTGCTTGTGGTATGAGCTATTGTGTGCAAATGCTAAGTATCATGGCTCAAGAAATAGGTCTGGTGGAAATAAGCAAATACTAAGATTAAAACAGACACAAGGAAGAAAAATTATTCTTTGTAATAAGCTATCTGTATTTTGTACAGACATTCTGGGAGATAGAAATTCCTTTTGTCCCTATAAAAACCTAAAAATGAGCAAATTAAGTGAATTTTAACTACATGCTTTTTGCCCCAGTTATCTTCTCTAACTTAATCTGCAAATCATGAATGTGTGTATGCCCTGTTAAATATGACTTGAACCCAAAAAGAGAACTTGTCCTTTATTTCTTTCACCAGAAAATGGTACTTAGAATTCTTCTCCTCCTACTCGAATGTATACATTTCAAGGTGTCCAACCTTTCATCAAGGAGGGCAAAAAAAAGTTGAGGAAAGAATGCTCTGAAATCTGTCATATATAAGTTCAATAAACAGTTATTTCTCATTGAAGGTTACATTTTTTGCTTAACTCTGTATGACTTACTTGATTATTTTCTTTTTTTTCCTTTACTGTGAAAAATCATTGTCTTGCATTTTGTCCCTAGGTTATTTTTTTGAATCATCATTCACCTTTCTCGATTTAGCAGGCCTGGAGCACCACTTCAGATCTCTGGGTGGTGCTAGAAAACCTGGTACATGATTGCTGTGGTTTGTTGATTCCTTTACCCATAGCTAGTTCTCAGGAAATGAGATCATCAGTAACTAAACCACCCTCATGTAGTTGCAATGCATGCTTTACCATCATGCTGATAGATTAGAACTGTTGTTAGTAGCAGATTTTCTCATTATTATTTGTTTTTACTATGGAGAGTTACTACTAGCTGACTCTAAAGATTTGGCACAATTCACTGAAGTGAAGCATAATATTCTCTCTTCTGGAATTCAAGGAGACACGATTTGAATCTTTTGGTCTATTCTAAAACCCTTTTGGCATTCTACATATGCACAGGATTTAAAATTATTTTGCACGTGAACACAGACAAACAACCAGCTGCATTGGCTGATGTGTTCCTCATGGATTTTTTTATTCTTTTTTTTAGAACAAAGAAACCAGCAATCTTCTAGGCAATGGATTGCATTTGCCCTGCTCTACTTTTAAAGTATTCATATTGCCAACATCTACACACAAATTCTCATGCTAAATTTCATTCATTTAGATAATGTTCATTGACACAAGAGAATTGTTTGCTTGCCAAAATACAGGAGGTGATTTTTTTTATATTGTCGTTTTTCATCTTCAGAAAGCTGCTTTGTGCAGTATATCCTTTATGCCAAATGTAGAAACTTCTTGGCTGCACTGATATGCTATGCATTTTCTCAGCTATAGATTAGGTATAAGAGATAAAAATCTCCATCCTATTCCCACAGATATTGTTCTGACAAAGACCTGTGACATGTGGAGCCTGAATATCCCACCTCCAGTACTGACTTGCTCACAGTACTCACAATATACCATATGGATCATTGTGGGATATTGTTGCCAGCCTGCAGGGGCCTGTCTTAGCTATAACATTTAGATTTCTGCTTTTAAACCCCATTTCTGAGTTTTATCCCCCTTCCAGAACCCATTTTGGTGGTTCTACGCACTATGGAATTTTTTTGTACACAGCGGGTATACTTTAATCCACTAGGTCAGAACAGATAAATACAATGCTGTTGTACTTGTCATAGATAAACAATTGCATCTTGTCTGCAGTATCCACTTTAGATCCTACATGACCTCCTTGGATCGCATCCTGATTGAATGATAATCAATGAACAGAATATTTTAGATGTGAAATTTAAATGATTTTGTGCCCAGTCTTTGAGTCACCTGTACAATGTCTGCTGAGAAGTTCACTCTATTTTGAAAGTACTTGTGGTAGAGCAGGAATGACCTAGTCATGTTTTTCTCCTCCCATTAGTGAGTTAGGAACTTGCACTACTGCATGTGGGCTGTCAATTAGCATTATCTCCATTTGTTTTAGATCCAAACAGGCGGTCTCTTTCAACAATGAACCTTTCGAAACATGTTGATCCAGTCATTAACAAGCGGCTCTCCTCCTCATCTGCAACATTACTAAATTCTCCAGACAGAGGTACAGTTTTAAAGAAAAAAAAAAACAAAACAGGAAAAGGAAAGTAAGAAAGAATGTTCTATATTGATGTATCACTTTGCACAGAAACCAAGCTTCTGAAGTAATTTTCTGTACTTCATTTAAGTGGGAGTAAAAAGACTTTAAATGTGAAAAGTAAATGGTTGAATATTTTTTTCATATGAGAAGTAATATATATTTCTTGTTCTTTAAAACAAGAACCTAAATAATCTTACTTTAGCAAATGATAAAAGCAGTGCTTCTGTCAGGTTTTTAGTAAATGAGGTACAACTATTGAAAGAATACATCGCTCCATAGTGCATGTAATCATGTGTGACCTTTATTTGCATTAGGCCATTTTGTCATGATTTTGTTTTCCTTTCTTCCTTGGTAGTAGTTCTTGAATATCTAAGAACACGTTGCATGAAGCTTTCAAGCAGTTACTTTATTACCATTTCTGATTATTGAAGAGGCATGTGTGGTTTTCATATGGTCTGTTTATTGACTTTTTACATCATTACTCTTCAAAGATTATTTTATTTCAGTGTATGTTTCTGTTTACAAGTCTGCACAAATTATAAACCATCAAGCATTTGGAAATTAATGTATCTGAATTGCTACCTCTGTTCTGAGGATTTATGAGATTGAAAGACTGAGCTTAAAAGAGTTTTATGAAAGAATCTCTTGTACAATGTGTTCAAAGAGCTTTACAGAAAAGTGTTTGGTAGGAAGTTTTTGTCCTCTACAGAGAATGAGAAGTTCTGTTCCATTTCAATCCAGATAAATACGTTTTAAAAAAACAGTTTCTAGAATGGAATTTTAGTTGTGTTGCAAAACTGATTGGTATACGTCGTTATTTGTGTGCCTTAACTAAGAGTCATGTTTATGTGTATGTTTGTATGTGTGTATCTGGTTGATTTGATGAGCCATGTTAATCTGGTGGGCTAATCTAGTTGAAGAGTCTGGTAACTTGCAAAAAATACAGCATTACATTAGCAAATAATTTATTCCAAAATGCCAGTAATTTTTTTTGCTCTAAGCTTTGAAATACAGTAATTTCAATTTCTACTAGCTTTTCAGGTGTATATAGTTTTTTGCAGATGGTTTCTGCAGGGGATGCTTCTTTAAGGCAAGATCTTAAGAGGGTGAAAGAACAGCAGCAGACACTAAATATGTAGTCTCTTGTGGACTGTAACTCATTGTGGCATAGTTTCTGCCACCCATTCAAATTCAGGAGAAGCTAGACTGAATATTAGGCAGCGTAGCAGTGGGGAAAGGGAAGGAGCATGGAAGAAGCGATGGCCATATGTCAAAAACTTTAATTTTTTGCTTGGCATTTCTATTAGAACAGCACAGAACTCTGAAGGAGTCCTTTATGTCTTTCAGAACTCCAAGACAGAAGGCAAATCCAAGCACTGTAAGTGCCTTCTTTCTTGTGTGAAGTCATATGCCTAAATCTAGTTGAGCATGTATCTGGAGAAGTGCCAGCGGTCTCTCCAGTGGCCTCAACATCTTAAGGCAAATGCTTAAAGGAAGGCTCTGTCTGCTCCCCATTTCACCTTCCAGAGTGCACTCAACCATACTGTGAGTGTAATGCATGCTCCTACATGCGAAACTGTGAGCTGGAGATGAGGATGAGAAGCTTACCCTAAGTGGCTTAGAGCTTTCATGAAGAATGTCTTCTGTTAAGCAGCGCCTTTTTATGACTTGAAGGTCAGGAATTATTTTTTATTTTTGCTCAGCAAAAGACTGAAGTTTTCATTAACTAATTGCCTAAAGAATGGTTAATTCCTTTTCAAATATGGTGTTGCTATATAGCTCTTTACCAGAATTTTACAATTGGGCAACTTCTCATCATGCTTTTATGTTAGTGGTACAGGTCTGAGTAGGTGAAACTGCAAGAAAACCTGAACACATGTATTCAGGTTGGTGACTGATATATTTTGGTGTCTGTGCTCTTTAAGGAGAGCTCAGCAAATGGGTAATATTTTAGATGAGGTATGAGTTACACACTTTCAGCTTCGAAAAGCAAAATTTGCACCACAGTTGTGTTCTTCCTCTTCTCTACTGTGCTATTCCTTTCAAATAGGTGAAGGTCTCAACCACTGCATCACCGTTGTTTGCCACCTTCATGGAAGAAATTCAGAGACTCCACAATTGTTTTCTGTTGAAAGAGAATCTAAGCATAGAGTAGTTTTGCCCATCTACTTTTTTACCACCTTTGTGGCTCAGTAGGAGCAAACACCACTGTTATCACTGGTCTCCCCTTTCGTGGTGCTCATCAGGAGGCCTGTTCAGTCCCTGTCCCCCATCTGTTTCTAGGATTAATCAGATGCTGCTGTTTGCTTACTTGCAATTTATTGTGCTGCTGCTGAGATAATTTTACAGTGTTCAGTTTATATATCCTGAAGACAAATATAGATGATTGTAATCAATTCACTGTTGCCAGCTCCCTGGGACTTTGTGTGTTTTTCAGTTACAAATTAAACTATAAAGATATTTAATCTGTTTAAACTAATCTGCTTGTAGCTGTGGCCGGGGGTACTTGCTTGCACCAGCAACCCTATTAACAAATGGGCTTCCTGCATGGAAACAAGGAGCAAGCAGCCCTGAGAGTGATAGCCTAACACAGCATGAGAATAAAAAATAGTTTCCCTTTGTCTGTCAGATAGTGTGAAGAACTGAATCTTGAGAACACTGCCTCCACCACCCCCCCACCCCCACCCCCAAGGTATTAAAAACAAAAAAAACAAGAAAAAAGCTATCAACTGACTTCATTGCCTTAAAGTTGATCTTATTGTTTCAGATGCTCTTTGGTTTGTATTCCATTTGCTTCAGTGTGAATTTGACACCAAATTGAAGTTGTTCAATGCATTGAGGTGTTAATACTCTTGTAACCCAGTGGGCAGAAGTTTACCTGTTCTAGGCTAACAGTGATGCTGATGACTGGGAATATGTGTTTAAAATATCAAATATGATACTTCTAGGGAGCATCTGAAGTAGTCAGTATGTGATGACCTTGATCCACAAAGCTGAGGTGTATTTAAATGAACTCTGATCTAAACCAATTTAGGGCATCTAGGGAGATGGCTAAAAGTATTTTGACACCTGAATCAGGCCCATTGCTTATATGGAGAAGCGAGTTTTTGTTGGTCTCTCTTAGCTCACTGTTTGGTGCATATCAGGTAGCTCACTCCCAAACATTGCCTCGGTGCTGATAGTTCAATGCTGTGGGCACACGATTGCTTCCAGTAGGTAATGTGGATATAAGCTCCTCTGTGTTAGGGACAAAGACAAGAGATTTAAACCATGCTTACTTCACTAGCAAATGGGATAGGTGAGACATGACAATTTAGTGTTCTAACTCATCAATCTCTTAGCTGTGTCCTCGTGAAACTACTTCATCTCTGGGGCCTCATATAGGGTCTGTACTGACCCACAGGGCCATATTGCATTGTGACATTTACTTATCAGCAGCTTGCATCTGTACAGACGAACTCCACAAAATTGATTGTATACATGGCACTGATTTATTGGCCTAAAATTTCAGGGACTGCTTTCTGAAGTTGTGTGATCTTTGTGTTAAACTACAATTGAAGAGTTTCTCCATACTCATGCTTGTGAGCCTTGCCTAGTAAAGCCTGAGACCACAAAAAGGAATCTGTTGTCTTTTAACAGTAGTTTTAAATAGTGATCATACTGAGCATGGTGCCTGGAGAAGAAAGGAAGCAAAGATTTTGCCATTATTGCATCAGTTTAAGGGTAGCTCTGTGATTCCCCCCCCCCCCACTTCATTGTTAAATTACAAGCTTTATGATAACGTGTGAGCTGTAATAGAGGTCTCTTTAGGCTGTTTTGTGTGTCTGTAGAATCTGTACCAATGCAGAATGGAACTATTAATCACAAAGAGCTCTGGCAGCAGTACACTTTGGAAGGACACTTATCCAGAGAGCCTGCTGTCTTTGAGAGTCCTATATTTCTATAGTAATGCCCCTTATTGAGTTAGCAGAATTTAGGGGAGCAATTTGAGAAGTGAAAAACAGCACTGAGGGCAGATTAGGCAATTAGATTTTCATAGGATGAGATTGAGATCGGCCCCTCTTTTCATGGGGGCTCAGCATGGAGTAGATTAAAGACAGATTCAGTTTATGGCTATTAAAAGTGATGGATCTCTACCTTTAAAAATGCAAATTTATCTCAAATTTATTACAACCAGCCACAACGGATGTGTTAGAGGTTGAGTCTCATAAATTCAAGCTGCAGTTCGTTTTGTTGCTGTAAACACCAAACTAAGGCCAATGACAGCTGAGACATAAGAGCACCTGATTTCCCTTGCAACATTAAGGTTATTGCTATGATGTAGACTTATTATAATGAACTAGTATGGGAACTAGTTGAATGGCGTTTTTTTTTGTGGTTCTCATTATAATGAGATGCAACTATTTGTTGCATCAAAGTATCAAAGAAACACCTGCTTCAATATAAAAAAATAACTTATACGGCTCTTTTGGTTGCTACTTCACCATGATCCATGTTTCAATAGTAATTTTTTTTTAAATAAAGAAATTTGAAATGTAAAAGCAATATATTGACAAGCAAAATTTGCATTAAGCAATGTTGGGGAAAAGCAAGCCAAAGGAGTGATTGCAGCCAGGTCAATATGTAGTGTGTTTTCAGAACAGACCGACAATGCAAAAATTTGACTTTTGCTACTGTTCTAAATTGAACATTAACATTAGCAGGGTTGGTTTGTTGTTTGTGTTTTTTTTTTGTCAGAGAATTAATGATGGAATGTACTTACTCTATTCTGTAACTTAGTGTATTACTGAGAACTGTAGCTGCTTAGCTTGGTATCTGCAGTTGAGATGCATTGTATCCTTTTGTGTTGTTTTGATAAAACCTCTTTCTTTGACACAATTCTCTGTATAGTATTAAGCATCCTTCTTTTTTTAGCTCAGCTGGCAGACTTTGGAGGTGTTTTGGTGATTGGTCCTTTTTGTAACTCTTTATGTGTAGAAAGAGTTTGGGACATAAACATCTCTGTCAAATTCTATGTTTAGGAGTGGCAACTGCTCTCCTAGTACAGAAGTTGTCCCATAATCCCTGATAGGGAATATCGTGTGTGCAATACATCAGTATTAATTTGATAACAATTTGCCATAATGGCACAGGCAGTAACACAAACTAAATGTTCAGATGTACGTTCCCATAAGAATTTTGTTACTCAAACAGGCTAAGAATAAAATGCAAAGTACTGAATGACTGTATGCTTTTGATCTTGCAGGACAGGTTCAAGGTTTTCATGGTACGCAGTACTGATGAGCTAATACTAATACTTCTACAGCATGTATTTGTCTGTGAAGTGTTTGATCTAACATGTTGCTTGTATGGTGCATGTTCAGCTCGCCGCCTACAGCTCAGTCCATGGGAGAGCAGCATTGTTAACAGACTCCTGACGCCCACTCACTCATTCCTGGCCCGAAGTAAAAGCACCGCTGCACTGTCTGGAGATGCAGGTAAACCCACAGGAACAGAGGCTTCATGTCAAAGACACTTATTTTTCCACATTACCCGTGGGAGGTTGTAGTTACTGATCTAATTATGAGCATACAGTAGCATCCCAGAATGAGCTTGAATGTCTATGATTACATTGCGCGACAGCATGAAAGTTTGCTTGTACAGTTGTTTGCTCTTTCTCTGTCTCCAACCATCTCTTTCTTAATTTCTGTTGTCTCTTCATCAATGCAATAAATGAATACAACACACACAGGGCAGCAGTGTCACACTGTCCATGGCTATCTAAGGAAATGCGCACAATGTTATGAAGAGCTCATTCAGCACACCCACTGCTAAGGCTGTGAGCTGCTTGCTGCAAAGGATAGTTTCACCCTCTATAAGGGCACTTTCCACATGGAGTAAGTTAGACTTGTAGAAAGATAGTCCCTGGTTGCCATGGATTTAATACATGTGAATTTAAATGTGCAGGTTTAGTGAGGTTATAATAATTATGAAGTTCTCTGCCAGCCCCAGAACAGATCTCTTGATATACTTACTGAGGTGAAAATTAACATGTCGAAATGTAAAAATATTTCTAGGTGGTAACTTAAAGTCCAGGGAAAAATGGCATTCCAAAGAAAACCAGGGCATACTTGCTTATCATGTATTTTAGGCAGGTGACAGCTGCCTCTTCTTTTATTGTGGTATGTTTTATGATCATGCACTGTGGACTTGATGATTACAATAGTATATTGCTGCACATGCTGAATGCTTAAGCCTAGGCAGGTCTCTCTTGTCTGATAGGACAGGATTTTTATTCTGATTAAGGGACACAGAACATAAGAAGGAATAGAGATCTGGTAAGATTAAAGACTCTTTCACTTAAGAGCTCTTATAAGTAATGAGGCTGCAATACAGGAGCAAAAACATAGATGATATTCTGCAAGCAGTGGAATAGACAAGTACAGAATTCTTTTTAACCCTTCACAAACAACAGCTGGTAAAATAAATAGTTAATGTCATTTACCAAGCAGGATATTGGAATTTCAGCTCTTTTTTTTTTTTTAGGGAAATCAGTCTTAGTTTTGTAAGTGGTTACTTTACTGAAGCAAGCATGAAGATTTTCTTTTCTGACTGCTATTGTTGGTTCTGTGCCATAAACTCTAAACTGAGTAGCATATTGCAAATATTGCAGGAATGACTCACTTGTCAGTTATCAGTATGAGGTAATTCCCTGAAATGCCTTCCCTATGCTTACTGGAACTGTACCACTCAGAAGAATACTCCATCTGCTCATTGTTTTCCAGGTATTATTCTCTAGGAGCAATAACTGCAGTCCCTTCATGCAGCGTGCTTCCTGGAGATTAATGATCAGGTGGTGGTAATGGCTCACAGCTGTACTCTAAGCACTCAACTCATCCCAGCCTGTCATTATTCCCTAGAAAATTACTCTGCCCTTTGGCTGTAAAGATAAATTATGATGCAAAAAAATCAAAATCAAATTAAATATGGATTCGTGCCCTTAAATTTTAAGTGAGCTGTTAGGGACGTCCAACATAAGAGTATGTCTGGCCCTTTTTTTCAAATAACCCTCTAAAACCTAGGTGTTTTTTAAATAACTCTCCACAAGCTCCTCTGAGCAGATGTAATCCTGTTGGTACAGCATTCCCTGGGAGTGCTTCCTGAAGCATTGTTTGGCAACATCACAAATGAAAATGATCTGCTTGTCTTTTAATACTTATGATATCATCCTTGGTGGTAACTTCAGATAATCAGTGTGCAAGCGAGAGAATTGATTCACAGAATGTAGGAACCAATAAATTACAAGGTGTTTTAAAACATACGTTGTGCCACTTCCTCCTATCTGGATTAGATACACTCAACAACAAAAAAAAAATCCTCACAAACAAAAGCCCCTCTTTTCTTGTTTCTTGATTTTTATTTATTCTTTTAAGTCAGTCATTTTATAATATCTAATTAAACAGAAATTCCTATAAATGATAAGGCAAGCATGAGTGCTGTTGCTGTTACACTTAGAATCATAGAATAGTTAGGGTTGGAAAGGACCTTAAGATCATCTAGTTCCAGCCTCCCTGCCATGGGCAGGGACACCTAACGCTAAATCATATCACCCAAGGCCTCATCCAACCTGGTCTTGAACACTGCAAGGGATGGAGCATTCACAACATCCCTGGGCTCTTTATTCATGATGTTAATCTCTTAGTACAGGAGAATTTGTAGTGTTGGTACTGTTAAGTCTATGAGCTCTTCCTGTAACAGCAGCTGTACCGTTGTAAAACTAGAAGAATTGACTGTATGTGGAACTGCGTTCTTTCAAGTGTGCTCAGAGAGGGATCTACAGGCAAGAAATTTTGGGAGTGCTTACCAAGAAAACTGAGGATGTAATTCTCTTGCTTTGTGGTGGTTTTATGTTTTTGTTTGGGGGTTTTTGGTTTGGGTTTTTGGTTTGTTTGGGGTTTTTTTTTAATTTATTTAAAGGGGGATAGGGGAGATACCATACAGATGCTTTACTTTTCCTTCCAGTAACATGCTGAATAATAATAATGCTAAGACTGTATTAAATGACCAGGAAGGACAAACAGGAGCAGACAAATAAATCTCAGCAGTAACAATGTAGTTTTTCCTAGTCTCCTCCTTCAGTTAAGAGAAAGCCCAGGACTACGTTGCTGCAAAAATTTCCCCATGATACATTTTGCACTGTTACAATTTTCTTTGAATGTATAATTGGAACACTGTATATCTGATAATCTGTCACTGGCAGGAGATCTTTTAGTAATAGTCTTTTGTCCTTGTGCAAACCAATGAAAACTGCTGTCCTGGTTACTCAAATATTAATTTCGAAGTTCATTTGTTTTTAGCCTGCTTTCTGCAATGTGTAAAATAGTTTGCTTTGAAAAATGTATTTGAGTCAACTGTTATTCTGGGTTATCAAAGAATATTAAAAGTTCTTAAATGGTGGGTTTCAAATAGAAGCCTTCAAAAAGAAAACACATCACTTGCTAAAAATTGTAGGCAGCAGTTTCATTGATGTCCTTGGTGAAGCTGGTTTGTATTCTTAATGTGTTTTGATGTTTGTGTGTATCTCCTTTTATTTTCCTCCACTTCCAAGATCAATTAACAGGCATCCTGATTTTAGTTTGATTGTTTTCTATTCCAAATGCAACTGAAATTCATGTCAATGTATATACTAAGCCAGTCAGACCTGTCATTGTGTCCACTGCTTTTTCACCAGTTGTATAAAAACTTAACAGAAAACCATCATTATTTTCTACTACTATGTGGCATATTTCTTGATGTATTCGAAATACTTAGTTTCCAAATGGAAAAGTACATGAGTGTCTATTGAAATGGTATCATTACTGTATGTGTGGCCAAGCTAGTGTATCAAATGATGGTTCTGACTTGAAAATTAGTCATTCCTCTATGTATTAATACCTTCTTTCTTTTCTGTCTTTCTCGGTTGTTTCTGTTCCTGCTGGCTTTCCTCTGTCAATTCTCCAATGCTGCTCTGTAATTAAAATTAATAAATAACAAAACCAACCAACACCGTAGTTATCCCCATTTGTCCTCGTTCAGCATCTTGCAGCCCCATCAGTCCTCTGTCCTACAAGGCCATGAACTGCAGGAATCCAGGAGACAGAACAAAACTTTATGCCTCTACTGATGCTGTTGGACGTAGGAGAACAACGCATCTTGCAGGGGTAAGTGAGTTTCTCATGCTATGACCCACTGATTGCATTGCTTGTTAGGACAGGAATAGTTGCAAAGATACTTGATGAAGTCTGATCCTCCCCTCTGTACTGTCCCCACGCTTTCCAATTTATTTCATAGTTGGCTGGATTTTAAGTGAAATATAGTATGTTATGTGGTGATGTGGCCTGATTGTGCGCCAAAGAATCCATGTAGAAAACCATCTGTGTTTTCCAAACATCCATGTTTGCAGGGTGGATGCCTTAGCTTCTCATAAGGCACAGAGGCAGTCCCAGTGTGTGTTCCTTTTTCTCAAGTGGATTCTTTGCTGCCTTTTGAGGCCTGACCTGGCGTTGCAGCATTTCCCTTAGTGCCACCTGTTTTTCCCAGCAACCTGTTTTTACAAAGCCTGTAGAATTTCCTATCTTCTGATAGCAAATTCAGCTGAGCCTCTGGGACAAAGAGGGGAGAAGGCATGCACTGATGTATATAAGCACATACAGTGCTATTATTTTAGCTTTACTTTCTTAGGAGAAAAGTTAGTAAAGTTTTAGCTAGTAAAGTTTAGCTAGCAAAGTTTTCCTCATTGAGAAGGAAGAGGTTGGTTTGTAAGCAAGGCTTCCTACAGATCACCTGTTCATTCTGAATGATTTGTTAGCTGTACTATGAATGATGTGTACTTGCAGGGAAAGTCAGAACAGTGTGATACAGGCAGACCGAATACATGTTGACTGTGCTCCAAGCCAACAAGATGCAGTCCTCTCCAGTTCATTTGCTGAACCTGAGCAGTTATATTTTCCCTTGTACCCTATGGCCTGAGTTTGTTTAGAGTGTGAGAAGAGTGAAGTCATCTCTGCAAATGATAGAAGTGTTCGTGTTTTTGTTTGGCCTGGTGGGCAAAATGTAAAGAGGTAGTTTTGCTATTGACATCTTTGATGGAAGCAATGTTAATGAAAGTCACATGAGTCACATCCAGTACTTAATCTTCCAGGCAGATGGTATTGTATTGAAGTTTTAAGTTAAGGCATAGCATCGGGATGCATCTGTAGAGAAATCTCATAGTATACATGCAATGCGTATAGTGCATTGCAATCTCCACAGCTATCAGTTTAACACCTCTTGGCTCTTTCTCCTTGCAAGTGGTTTGAGTTTTGGGGAGTTTTGTGTTGTGTGGTGAGGATTTTTTGCTTTGTTTTGTGTTTTTTGTTTTGTTTTGTTTTTAAAGAAGAAAGGTTAGTACATTCTGGTGGAGGATGCATTATGAAAATGTTAATACAAAGGGACTGAGTTACCTGCTGTTTTCAGTAGCCTGTATGGTATGGAGAATCTTTTATTCTATAAACTTTTGTAGAAATTCAGTTTTTTACTTTATTGAGGTTAAGAATGAAATTCTGATGCTCTGTTTTTGAGACTAACAAAGTAGATCCAGTATAGAGAGTTATTGCTAGTGGGCCGAAATTCTTGTTTGTTTTAATGCATTTGTTCTGGTTTGCATGCTTTGATAACTCAAATGATTATCATATTAATCAGTAGATATCTGGTAAATTGTACTGCCAAAGAGCTGGCTTGAGTAATGAATTTAGGATTGAGACCATCTATTGCTAATGCTAAGTTGTGGTTTTGGCAACTTTAATTGTAAACATGATGGTCAAAAAAACCCTCTTGGATTGAGGAATATAAACCAAGTATGCATGCACTCGTGAAGTTTTTTTCAGTCCTTCTTTTCCAGTTGATAACCTGGTTTTCAGTTCAGGAGATGAGCATGGCAGAGCTCTCCGGTAGTGAGGCTCTAAAGCAGTCTGGTGCACATGCTGTAGGGGTTGTGCTTAAGGCCCAGCCAAGGTGGTGACCAGCAGCCCCTCTGCATTATGTTGGCTGACTCGCAGCTCAGTGACCTCTCCAGTATTCCCACTTCTCAGACTCCTGAGTCTGAGCTCATTATTCCAAAAACCTCCAGTTTTTCATCTATAGTTAGAACAGATAAAGTATATAGATGCCTAAATTCTGATACATTACTTTAAACCAATAGTTCTGTTAATGCAAAACAGAAATATATATATATATAAATCCTAAAATGGAAAATAAAAAAGGAAAATGAGGAAATTGCTACCATGTGTAAGAATCAATGGCAAGAAAAGTATGTGGCGTGAAATCATCCAAGAAGAAAAAGAACAGGGTAAATGTTGTACCATCTAACTATTCTATGATTCTGTGTTTGAGGGCTTTGAGTCTGTAGTGTTCGCATAGGAGTATGAAAGCAAAACCCTTGTGCTATATATGGGCTGTGACTAAGTGTGAGTCTGGGGGTGTGTGGGGGTGTGTTTTTCTCTTTCTTCAAGTGAAATCCTGGAATTATGGGAAGTAGTGGAAGGTACTCTGTGACAATCAGCAAAGATCAAACCTTAAAAGGTAATTTTTTGCCTGTTAGAAAATAAGCCTCTGCAAATTAGCTATTATGCCTTAGGACAGTAGAGAACATGATTAAGAAGGATTCTTGTTGTCAAATGCATATTTACTGTTAAAGATGGTGACAAATTACAGGGTCTGTATTAATGAACTTGTTAAACAGGCTGTAGAAACTACTGACTCAGCACTGCTTTTTCTCAGCCCCCCCCCCCCATCCCATCCCCTCATCCTTAACTGAGTTTGCTTTGCTTTCGTTAGTCATGTGAACTCTGGCTTGACTTTTGTCTTTTTGTTTGCTGAACTATAGACTGACAAAAAAGAAAAAGAGAGAGACCATTTGTCATCCAGCTTCTCAGCCAGCTTTAAAGGAGGTCATTTTTCTTCCAACCCCAAAGCTAGATCACCAGCTCCCTCTCCAGTTTGGTAAGCAAAGTACACGCCTAGCTGGAGGTTGAGCTATAGGCAGCTTTGCTTGTTCTGTTAATTAAATGTGAAATAGTGCAAACTTATTTGGTGATGTAGATGTTTTCTCTCTGCAACAAAGGAAAGAGTTCTGCTTTTAGAAAAATATTACTACTGCTCTGAGGAAAGGGAAGGAGGAGGAAGATACTGATTTCTTCCCTCCTGGCTGGGCTTGGTGATCACACATGTGGAGAGTTGCAAAGAGAAGCATTTTGCATGAAAGTAGTGAGATTCTCCAGGAATCCTGCTTGATAGCAAAGAAATAGAGATGCTGTTCTACTTTTAGCCATTGTAGTTGTAGAAGGGGTGTGTAGGTGGTGTCCAGCAGAGCATGCATGATGGTGATTACTGCTCTTTGGTTACACAGGCATGCATCAAAGTCTTTGCCTTTTTTGCCTGGCACACCCAAGCAGATAAATTCCCCACCTGGTTCCTCCAGAGTTTCCTCTGCTCAGGCACGTCCTCCTTCTCCTGGCAACATCCGGCCAGTCAAAAAAGAGGTCAAGCCAGAGAGTGAGAAAAAAAGATCAGAAAAGGAGGCTGAAAAGGCCAATGAGGAGAGGACAGAAGAGAGTAAAGGAGCTTCCTCAGGTACTGGAGAAGCTGCCAGTCGAGAAGAACTTGCTGTCCAGGCAGAGCTCCCTCAAGGTAAGAATAGATCCTCCTTTAGGTTAAGGAATATCTAGAGTCTACTATGTTCTTCCCCTCCTCTCTCTGAAATGATGTAGCTTTCAGTAGTTTTCTATCAAAAATTAATCTAAGTTCTTCAGAATATTCCTACAGATGTGTGTTCATTGAGAAATCTGTAAACAGGTTGAAGCTCTCCTGTTTGTAAAAGTCGAAACAACATGCGCAGTGTGAATTCCCAGCCCTCTTCTCTGCCTTTTTGGACTGGGATTTTGTCCCTCAGATCATGACACTGCTTCTTTTCAATACTACTGAAGTAGAATAATAGTGATCTGAAGACAGGAAGCCATTACATAACATAGTGTGAGCAGTGAAAATGTCCACCTGCGCTGGACACTCAGCACAGTTGTACCGATAACACCACCAGCTTACCTGTGATCTTTCAAGAGTACCACACCATGGGACAGATTAGCGGGATAAAGTGGAATGCAGAGGGGTACCAAGAGGAAGAGTAGGGAAGAACAAGCAGAATTTTTCAGGGAAAATGAGTTGTTAAAGAAAAGACAAACAAAAGAACCCCACACCAACCCTGAAAAGCAGCAAGGCAGAAAAGGATGTACACACAAAATAAAATAACGCTTCTAAAATGTAGGAAGAGCAAAAGGTAAATATGAAAACGAAAAGTGTAGTTTTGTTCTAGCACACATCTTAACCCATTGTAAGTACAACATAAACTGTCTTGCAGATGCGATAAAATGACTATTGTGACTTAAGATTCTGAATTTAAAATTCGTAGATTCCCCTGTGATTGTCCTTAAGAAAACAGTTTCAAGCATTAATAATTCTGCATTTAACTGCATGATTTGTAGTTGGGGGTTGTTCTTCTGTAATAAGATCTGATGCAATTGTATTTTTTTTTTTTGTTCTAACAAGTTCTGTTACAGTAGTTCCAGTCTGACACCCAAGCCCTGCCACGTAATGAACCTAAGAGATTTACAGTAATAAATTGATGCAACTGTTAGTCATGGGCATGGCATGTAAAGAAGATATAATTGCCATATTAGCATGGGGTTTCACTGTTCTGATGATAACTTTTGGCCTGTTTTTTAATGAGAAACCTCCTTTTTAAAAAGGATTTCAGGGATACCACTGAGATAACTTTGCAAATGTTCACAAGTTGTAGGTCCCCAAGGAACTGCGAAGCGCAGACCAGAAAAGCACAGTCATACTTGTTTGGCAGTTTAGCTCAGAAGGAAGAAAGGCTTGACTTTTTTGCACTCAGTCAATATCTGAGTTTCTGACAAGATCACTTAGTATGGAGATAGGTTATGTGTGGTAAAGATAATAAAAAATGAAGTAGTTTGCATTCACAGCAAAAAAAAAACCAAACAACAAACAAACAAAAATAAACGGGTAGTGGAGAGGGCCAAAAGAGAAGGATACTATAGTAAAAAACGGTGAGCAGCTCTTCAAATTGGGTGCTTTTTGCCAAAGCTGAAAGAAGTGATGCTTGGGACCAAAGACTGAGGCCTTTTACATGTGAGGTTAGAGGGGACAGGCTTTGTACTGCAGATGGAGGCTCAAGCTGCCAAAACATAGCTACTGGTTGAATGTAAGAATCTAGAGAGGGGCAAGTGCAGCATCTGGGGCTGGACAGACACTGCTGATACTCCTTGGTGTGTGCTGCAGGTGAGCATAGGTGAAATCTGCCAATTACCTGCACTGGTCTTTAGCCTGCCTAGCTCAGCTACCTGCTAGCTGTATAGTCACAGATGCCTGGAGATCAGCAGGCGTTGATCACTGACAGAGCTATTCAGACTTTTGCAGGCAAATATCACATGATTTTACTAATGACAATTAAGTTTTAAAGGTATTTTGGGTGTGCCTGTGCAAGCTGTTGTCATCTTTTCTGAAAGCAGGGCAGACGTGCATTAAATGGGCTACTTGTTATGCTGCCAGCTTCAGCACCTGAGGCAAGAAGTGAGCCCTAAGCAGCACAAAACTCTGCTGCCTTCAGGAGAGACAGCCCTACCTTGGTCCATGTTAGCAAATTACAAAGGACTGAGTTGTAGGAACTCTGTCATTTATACTATTTAACTATTACAAAGGCTGTCTGGTATGTTTCTGATTGAGGTTGTAATTAAAGCCCCACATTTTCTTACCTTCCGTCCCCAGGGCTTCTAAGAGCATAGCTCTAAAGGGGTCCCAGGTTTTAAAGTGATCAAATTACCTGCCTTTTTATATTTGACCATGCCAGAATTTTCTGAGTTCCTAGCTACATCTTGGAGGTTAGCCCAGGCCTGAACTGTTTGCTCGAGGCGGACTGAGTACCTGTTTTGGTCATATGAGAGAGTAGTGCTCTGGCTGAGGCTAAACTGTGCCAGCTCACCTCAGGGCTAGAGAACAGCAATAACTCTTTAGATTACTGGTGTACATGTATCATTTGAGTTCAAGGCGAAAGCCCTGAAGCAGCTATAGAAAGGCCTGCATAGTTTTTAGTTGGCAGGAGAGGAGAGAGGTCAGCAGGTGTGAGCATTCAGCACAGAGAAAGCAGCTGAATTTGTGTTTGTATACGTGACAAGGCATAGGAACGGGAAACTGGGGAGGAAACCCCTCTTGGAAGTTTAGTGAGGTGAGGAAAACACATGCCAAATAGTGATTAGAAATGGAGATTTAAATAATCTCCTGGCTGTTCCTGATTACTTATTCTACATATATCTTCCCAGGACTGGAATCTGATTCCGTTTGCAGTTTGAAGTCTTCCCTGTCCGTGTTTGTCTGTTACTAGATGTGATTACCCTGGCAATGCTTCCTTCAGTTAGCTTGTGGGTTGGTGATGGTCCTTGGCCTCTAGAGAAAAAGTACAGCTGAGGCATGCTCTAGCTGTGCTAGGGAATGCCAGGCAAACTTCCAGAAATATGAACTAGTGTTTTACTTGAGGAAAAGCCTGTAACACCTTCTCTAACCAGCTACTTGTGGACACAAAATTTATCTGAAGACACTATTGAGATCTGAACATAAGCCATAGTTCACCAATAGTGGCAAAGCTTGTTGAGAAGCTGTGCTCTGGTCCCACAAGTTGCCTCATGTTAGTAATTGCAGAATTTATGATATCTTGTGTTCTACCCTTATTGCAGATCACTTCAGACAGCTGATATTTGAAATCACCAAATCTCCAAAAGCGACTGGCCTACCGCCAAAAGTCTGGCTGTGCTCTTCAGATATAGACTGCCAGACAGAAGAAAATATAATGCCACAATGTTTCATTTCATTTCTGCTTTGTAGATAGTTTTGGGCAAACCTAAGACATGCTATGGTAGGGACTTGCTGAGTCAGCATAACTCCTGATGAGCATCCATCAGCATTTATTCTTCTGACAGAAAAGCTGGCTTAACCTTTCAACTGCAGCAGCTTTTTCATATCCTGTAAAACCAAACTTCCCTGAAGGAATATAAATCCCTAGCACCTAGAAATGTCTTCCATCTCTGAATTATTTATAAAACCACATAAGCTTGGAAATACCTTACGAAGTATTTGAGTCTATTTTTTGTTCCTTTCAAGAGGGTGTCATCTTGTTTATTGTGTCTGTACAAACTAGTTTTCCTTCCATCTGTTTTAGCAGCCAGCTCATCACTTCCTCCTGCTCCGCCAGCTCTTTCTCCACCCCCAGCCCTCACAAAGACCTCTGCAGGTACAACTGACCCTGAAGAAGCAACAAGGCTGCTGACTGAGAAGAGGCGCCTTGCCCGTGAGCAGCGGGAACGGGAGGAGCAAGAGAGGAGAGAGAGAGAAGAGCTTGAAAGGTGATTATAGACCTCTGCAATGGAGAAGATCTGTTTTTAGCAGCCTCCTAGCAGCTTCTTGTGTATATTCTGTTGTTACTCTGTGCTATATGAAGCACAGTATTGAAGTGCAGGAGGCATGAGTTCCTCCCTGGAAATGATTTTCCTGTTGGGATTTTTTTATAGTTGCAATATATATAGCTAAGCAGATCTGTAAGGTTAAAACTTATCCCAAATAGTGCTTTAAAATAGGACAGGAGGAGAAAGCAGATCCTTGCTGTAGTGATTCATTGTTTCCTCAGAGATTAGCAAAACTATACTTGTCTATTACAGCTGGAGAACTCTGCACAGCTGTTTCCAGTTTTGTGATTGGCACGTCTCTTAATTTGAATTGTAAGATCTCCACCATGGGGGGTGTTTTGGTGTCCAACAGCTGTCTCTTTAAACATCTTTTTTTTTTCTTCTTGTTTAAAATCAAGGCATCCCCCTAACAGTTTTGGAGGGTAATAGATGTTGTGTCTCATTTTCTACTAGGAAACGAGTAGCTCTGTATACTTATGGCTGTGGCTGTGACACAAGTTGAGTGCCTTTTTAGAGGGATGCCATGCATCTGGAATTCGATTGTGTTCTTTAACAACAACATTGCTGAACACAGGAACAAGGCAGAGCCAGTTTAAATAGCCTGGCTTTCCAAAAGACTTACAACATGGTCCCTCTCAAAAAGGCTTTTAAAGAAAACAAGCTGCGTAAGAGTAATATGGTGAGTAAATACTAAGACTGAAAGATGGAAAACCAAAGGTAAAGAATAATCAGCTTTCACAGGGAAAGGAGTTTTCAGTCTCTTTGCAGTGCCTTCATAAATTAACTTGAAGGAAGTTGTGGCCAATGAGATATTGCTCATCTTTGGTGAGATAAAGCAGTTATTCAGAGTTTCAGACATATCTTACATTGCTGAGATACAAAATAGAAGCTGGATTGCAATACTGTGAAGCATAAAGGAATGTGTATGTGTAAATAATCCCAACTTAATTCAGGTGGTGGTGGTCGCTGGGCTGATTATTTCTGAGGGAAGTGATCTTGTTTGAAGTTGAGTATATGGAAGTATCAAGTGAGTCATGGTCAACAAAATAAATGAACTGTTGCAAATGAGATGCCTACAAATTAATAGAAAAGGAGAACAAGATGAAAATGTCATTCTGAACTATCTAAGGTGAATCTGCCTCTTGAATGTTGAAGTTTATGTTTTTTGAGATAGTAAAATCAATAAAACTAGGAAAATAAGTGCCGACAGACATTAAGGAAGATCACAAGTATAGAACAGCTCCTATATGAAAATCTACTAAACAAGTGAGGATTCTTCAGCTGGCATGACTCATCTGTGCTCTACTTCTGAGGATATGATAGGCTACAAAGTCATAAATAATTTGGGTAGCATCAAAGGTGAATGGGGAAAGTTATTGAGTCCCATAACGCAAGGATGAGGGGGCATTAAGTGAAGTTAAGAGGCAGTGTTCAAAAATCAGAAGAATTAGATACTTTTTTAAGAAAACTTTTTTAAATTTAAAAATTGCTACAAGATAAGATGGGTGCCAAAAATGTATGCTATTTCAAAATATGATGAAATAAAACTAAGAATGAAGTGCTTTGCGAGATGTATTAAAGTTGATGATACTGGTTCCGATTCAGAGAGTATGTGAGTCATAGATTAGTGGAAACATGTGCTGAAGTATTGGTATTGCCTTGCGAAGTTTTTTGTGTTCCATAAAGGTTCAGCTTTGGCCCCTTCTGGAAGCAGAGCAGACAACTTATGAATGAGACAGCAGTGCAACCTTCATACAGCTGTTCTGCAGTGCTAGTGTCTTGGGTCAGAAATATGGTGGTTGAGGGTTTTTCCCTCCTTTTTTCACTTAATTTTCTTATGCTTGTTTCACAATTGCAGGCAAAAGAAGGAGGAGCTGTCACAGAGGATAGCAGAAGAGAGAGCTCGCCGAGAAGAGGAAGAGGCTCGCAGACAGGAAGCAGAAAAGAAACGGAGGGATGCAGAGGAGGAACGGGAAAGGGAAGAACGGCTGCGCAGACAGGCAGAGGAGAGAGAACAAAAGGAGAAAGAGGAGATGGAGCGCATTCAGAAACAAGTATGCTTACCTACTGTAACTTCCCTGCCAGTCTGGTTGGCAGTGAAGTGGATGAGGCAACACCGCTTATGCAGCACCTAGATTAGAGGATTATCTAAAATTTGAACGCTACATAAAAAGTGAATAGTTTTGGGTCAGAGTTCATTCCTTATAGTCATTCAAAGAGTAAAGATATTTCTTCTTGACAAAAACATGGTAGGGAGTTGAGTTTTTGTTTTGGTGGTGTTGGGGTTTTTGTTGTTTTGGTTTTTGTTTGTGTTTTGTAGTTTTGTTGGGTTTTTTTGTTTTTTTTTTTTGTTTGTTTGTTTTGGGGGTTTTTTTTGTTATTTTGATGGTGGGTTATTTGTTTTGTTTTTGTTTTTTTTTTCCCTGTAGAATGTATTTACTTACAAAAAAATCCTTTCCTGTTCCTGATAAATTGTGACAAATAAATCAATGGAGTTGTATCAGAGGATTTTAATGAATGGTGTTATGCCAGAGAACAATTTGTCCACACAGTTATAGAAAGTCTAGATGCGAAGATGACTATTTAGAGTGTTAGAGAAGGCATAGGTTTTGATGACTTTAATCAAGGCTCACACAGTCCTCCTGAAATCAGAACAGCTACTCAACAGATATGAGAGTAAACAAATCAAAATACAATTTTTCGAGTGCTCTCATTTTTGATGGGCATAATGTTGGTTTGCCAACTTCAGGAGAGGCTGTGGTAAGTATTCTGGATTCTTTTTTTGCATGTGCCTTTACTTTTTGTGTGTGCTTTCTCCTCCCCCAAAATTCAGCACTTCAGTCTGCCTCATAAACATTATGTTTTTCTTATGGTATGTCATTAAATGTATGCTTCTGAAAATAAATGTTTAAAGAACTGTGTTAGTGATTATAACTTAGAAACTGCAGTTCACTTTTTCAGATGTATGCTGCTTTCTTTGAAATGCTAAACTGACTTACATCCATGGTTTAGCACTCAGAAATTGCGAATGGCCAAGTTTTCTGCATGTTACAGCCTTTACAAATGAACTGTTGCAGTAGTTCCATCATACACCACTGTTATTGTTAGGGAGCAAGGCCTCTCTACAGTATATTCCAGATGAGTTTTGCATTTAATTCAGAAGAGCAGGAATGGAAAGCTTGTGCTAATGTTTCTGTGACTGTTACTCCTTCGTGTCATTAAATGATGACTCTGTTGGTCAAATAAAACATTCTACTGCTTTTGGTTGCCTCTCAAAAACATCCAGCACTCAAAACATGAATCTCTAATACTTTCCTGGCTTCTGTTTCGATGCTGAAGGTTAGAAATTTATTCTTTATTTGTCATTTGGTGTGATTTCATGCACGTGCCCTAGAACAGGCCCAGAACTAAATATGATGTTATGCATCTCTTAATGCTATGCAAAATATGGAAATTAATCAGTTCAGTCTGAAAAGATTGTTGGTAACTTCCAAACCCCAAAAGTATCTTTTCAGGGGGTTGTACAAATGCATAGTTACGCAGATATCAGTGTAAATCTCTCCTTAAATAATGAATTATTCCTTACTACTTTTTCTTTCCCCATCAACTCAGAAAGAAGAAGAAGCTCGCCTACGGGAAGAGGCAGAGCGTATTCGATTAGAACGTGAAAAGCATTTCCAAAGAGAAGAGCAGGAGCGCTTGGAAAGGAAGAAGGTAACTCAGTACATGCAGAGAAACTGTAATTCGTTTTGCCTTAGCAGTTTGTTTCCACCACAGGTGTGGAAAGTTATCCATGGTAGAAATGTGCTGTTAGAAAAGCTTCAGTCCTTATCTGCATAGTCTGATGTGAATGGGAATGGAATATCACCAACATAAATAATTAATCTTTTTTTGCAGTATACAGATGCAACAGGCACTTGTGGTTTGGGAGAGAGATTTTTGAATTAATGACAGTGAACATAATTTTACCCCTTTACGTTTCATTGTAGAGGCTTGAGGAGATCATGAAGAGAACTAGGCGTGTAGAAGCAGGAGATAAGGTCAGTGCTGCTACTTAACACAGGTAAACATTGGACACATTTCACTTCTTTTCCCCAGTGCCATTTTTAATTTGCAAAACTGTGCTTCCTTTGTAGAAAACCAGTGACCACCAAAATGGACATATATCAAAGGCAAATATTACTGGAGAAACAGGTATTGTGTTTAACTGCGCCCTGAGCACAACAGGTGAATAAATGCCTCTAAGCACAATGATTTGAGATACAGTTCTGAAACTTGTCACAGTAATTGCAGAAAAGAAAACTGAGAGGACTAGAACTGAAATTTAGCCTTTCTGTATGGGTAGTTAGCCTTTACTAAATGAGTCAGCTGTTTTAACAACTTTGTCACATCGGTGCTTAACAAGAGCAAGTTGCCTACTGAGTTTATTTATGAAGTGAAAAGAAGTAAACTATCTTCTGTTTTTGATCACAGAATAGTTGGACACATATATAGTGCTACACATGTAGTCGTTGCAGACTTACTCAATTTTCTTAAAGGATTATTTCTTCTCAGTCATCAAAACAAATTGTTTGTTATTCTAAACATCTCCCTGTGACTTTTGTCCATACCTGCTGCCTGGTCTTAATTTATTCCCGACCCCCACTTCCCCAAAATTCAGCTCCTACAAAAGCTTAGTCTTTCTCTCACACCTGCATTCTTAGTCTTTCCTTCTGTTCCATCTTTTTTTCACTGGTCCTTTTAGGTAAAGTTTTTCATAAGACTTTAATATTTACAATAGAGGAAAAAAAATGTAGCTCATATTCAACAATTACCAAGTATGAATTAGCACTACTTGGGATGCTGAAGTCAAGCTATCAAATGGCTTATCCCATTGTCGCAGAACATATTAAATGACATTAGTCTTCTTTGTATTTGAGTTGAGTAACAGGGAAGACAGATAACAGCACTGGCTGACGTACAACTTTTTTCTAGATGTTAAAAGTGAGCACTTATTTAGCACTGCCAGGGAACATTTTGGCACAGATTTCATTATGTGTGTTTGGGAGTTATTTGTTTACATATTATCTTGGGAGGGATGGGGGACTGAGGGAGAGAAGGTGCTATAAACCATTTAAGTGTTCCTTGAAGCTATACATGGCTCTGTAGCCTGTGGCTAATGCTTTCCCTCCAGAAGTAGAAGTAGTCAGTTTCCTAAGGCATAGGAGAGTTTGGACCTTCATTTCCCCAGGCCTGAAGGAAGTCTGGAGTCCTTGAATGATTGAATAAAGAGAAAACTGCCCTCACTCTCAGGGCTGCTCTACTGTTTGGCTTTGCTTTACCTAGATATGCTATTGAGTCAAAGGTAGGTATTAATAGAAATATTTCTGCCAATTAACTTTTCACACTGTGCACTAAGAGACTTCTGATCGTACAAAAATGGTGATGATTCCCCCCCCCCCCCAAAGTATGGTTTTAGTCCTACTGTTTGGCAAAACCTGAAGAGGCCATTACGTGAACGGCTGAATTGCACAAGGAAACAAAATCCATCACCTTTTTGTCATTTGTTTGGCATCTGCTTCAAAATAGGAGCTAGCTCTGTGTTTCTAAAGCAGAGCAAGTTTATCTTCTGCCTTTTCTTTTTAATGTTAATTCCAATGTATTTTCTTCTTATTACACTGTAGAAGCACCAAAACCTGTATTTCTAATATTCTCCTTACAAAAACTTGCCAAAGATCATACTGAAACATTTGGTATAGAAGATTTTAGCCCAAGATTTTAAAGCATAGCAAAACAGAGCAGCTGAAGAAGTGGCTTACCAGAGGAGGTTTTGGGTAACCAAATGTCTCTAAGCCTATGAATATTAAATTGTTCTTGCAACTATTGTAACAGGTGATAGTATGGATGGGGTTCAATTACTTCCTTTTACTGACTTGCATGTGAATTAGTGTGGCTGTACACAATTACATACAATGAAGAAGCTTGTAGTTGTACTTCAAAAGAACATCCTGAGGCAGGCCGCTAACATCTGTCATGTGGTGTCTCTATGAGGCACAAAGATAGTCTCATTTTTGTTACTCTCTACAACATTTTATAGTAGTGATTTGGTACTTGTTGAAAGAAGTATCCTTTCCATGGAGATTTTATTTCCTCTTGATTTCCTTTTGGGCTACAGTCAGAGATCAACACGGGAACCAAGAAATAACAGAGTATGAAACTGGTGATTTCCCAGTGTTCTATTTTCTGTTGCTACTTGAAAAATGCCAGCATAATATCAGATATCAATTGACCACTGGCTTGCCTGTTGGAATTGTGTATTGTTGTAAAATGTTTATTCTTGTCTGTTAAGCTACAGCTTTGAAATCTGTGGCATTTACTTTGGACCTGAAAGAGGGCATGTGTGCCAAAAAGCTTGACAAAGGAGGCAGGGTGGGAGAGGGAGAAGCTCAAGAACTCTATTTTTAATCTATAGCTTGCCTTGACTGTGCTGTCTTCTGTAGGAAGTGTTTTAGCCTAATCTGCAGGTAAATGATGGTGGTCTTTCTCTAGTCATAACAAGTCCTGCATCTCCCTCAGAACCTGCAGGAGGTCCTCAGCTTCAGCATGGAATGACGTCTCCCCACAGTGGGAAACCAGTCACCTGCACACATGTGATTGTCTCACATCAACCCTCCGTAAATATGGACAGGTAAGAACACTGTGAAGTTTTGGAGGATGGCTAGAGCCATGAGGGTTACTAAAGTGATAAATTATTTTGAGATCCATATATTCATTAAGTAAATGAGACAGCTGTTCAGTCAGCCTTGTTTTGTGTTTATCTGTTTCTGAACACATAAAAGACCTTTATCATCTTTCACTTAGCAGTAACCTATTTTTGCCAACTGATAGGGAAGAGTTTTGTGAAAATACAGCACATTCTTTGCAATGGACATCTGGAAAAAGTGTTGTTTTCCAGCAATTTTTACATAAATTTAAGCTTAATAGAAAGGGAAACTTTTTTCTGTTCCTTTCCATGAATTCAGCTTCATAAAAACTCTGTATTTGCAGTGCTGGTTTTCTTGGTAGGAATAATGAACATTGTGCTTTCAGCCTAGATGTTTCAATTTCTGAACTGCTTGAAGTATTAGCAAGTTTTGCTTACTGAGCAAAAGTCCCTCATGTGAGATACAGAACTACTCATGTTGGATTTGCCTTTAAAAAACCCCTTTGTCCTCTATAAGGGGAATTTAGGAGCAAACATTTAACATCAGGATCTCTCTGTAGCCATGAAACAAGTCACTCAGACTTTGAGAAATTGTTGAAATGTTTGAAACTTCAGTGGTGAGCTGCGTGAAATCTGTTGCGTAAGCATGAGCTGTCAGTTATTTCAATTCTCGTAATGCAGAAAGACAAATAATCCCTTAGTCCTTTCATGTTTTATGCAGGTAGTGCATAAAAACTTGAATGTGAGAAGCCATCTCACTGTCTGTAATGGGCAGTATGCTTTAGGGTGTGATTGGCACTAATTGAAGGAGGAATTTGCCCTCTCTTGCTCCCTCAGTATGCCTGGGGGATCTTAGCCTGCTGTCAGGCTGACAAGGGTGCTCCTGCTGACAGAAGTTCTGTCAGTGACACTGAGCACTGAGCTGCATTGGATAAGATGCACAGAGCCGCCTCATAATTGTCTTGGGTGGCTATTAAATGTTAATCACTCCCAGCCTTACATGCACCTTGATGTTTGTAATACAAAAGTGCCACACTAGTAAATGCTGTCCTGTAGCATTATAATCCAGGGAGGGAACCTCAGAATGGCCAAAAGGGAAGAATGAATAAATGAGGTTGAGGAACAGCAACACAAGTGGAAGTGTGTATCAGGCTGTGGAAGGGGAAGCTGGTATGCTAGGTTGGAGTGTGGAGGGACTCTTTAGAGGTACATCCATCTTGACTGGGAAGGTGAAGGCTGAAGCATTTGACTGCATGCCAGTGTAAGCTTAGCCCAGCTAGCTTGAAAAGCTGTTATAAGGAATACACAGCATTTTTATCTCACATTAAGGGTCACAGATGCCAACACCACTGCTAGCACATCTCATGTGCTGTGGTTGTGTGGCACCTAGGTATAGTTGCTCTTGTAGCACGCACACAGCAACAGGTGGAGATGGTCTCTTGTGTGAGCATCTCACTCCTGACCCAAGACAGATTTGGCTTTTGTCTGGAAGGGACTTGAGCTTGTCCTAAAGGCAAGATTGCTCAAATTTCTGACCAAAACTTAAAAAGGCTTTGCCTAGGGGCAAAGCACAGGCCAGTGCTTTGTACGGGCAAGAGGAGGGAGTAAATATTTCACAGTCCTCTGTTCCTGCTTTTGATCAGCAATCATCTTGTACTTCATTAGCTTTCCAAGAAAACTGGATCTTCATAAACCCTAATGAAAATGCTGTGATCTGCTGCATTATTTACTGTATATCTATTGCCAACAAATATTATTAATAAGCATTTGTTGCAGATGATAGATTGGTGCAATCATCTATTTCATGTAATAGTTTGTCAAAGTTTTTATTAGTATTCCCACTCCTATGTTTGAAACAAATGAATATCAATCAGTTTTCCTTAAAGCTTCTTCACTTTGCATCATGAGAGAAAAATAATACACGCTTGTGAATTGAGCTGTTTTCCCATTTTAGCACTCAATGTTTTCAAATAGATCGTACAACAATTTTTGGTTCTTAGAAACAATTTACTTTTTCATAGTTGTCCGAGTTAAAATGATGTGTCTGAACGTGAACATGATTTTTATGGTAGGCAGTTTTAAGTGATGCTGTAAGGGTTCCGATTTTGCCATTTATGCTTGCTCTGAGTGTCTTCTTCACAAGTAAATTCAGTTAAACAAGTTAATGCTCAAATGCTAATGAACAATACTGAATTATTATTGGGGAGGGAGGCAGGGAGTGACCTTATATCTGTCCTAAGTGTCTGTGGTGAGAAGACTCACAATTGAACTTAAATGAAGATATTTCTCAAATCAGGTGCAGTACAATGGAAAAGGTAACACAAAATAGATTTTAAAATGGAGTGTACCATGGAAATTTTCCAGTAAGATACTAAAGTATCTAGAATTATCAGGACAGCTGGTAGTTCTACAATATTATTAATGGCATGTTAACTTCTGGCTAAATTCTGGGGTTTGGTGATTTTTTCCAACAGTGGAAAAATTAATTTGAAACTAATTTGAAAATAAGATATAACATTAAAAAGGGTATCCCCAGTGCTGCATTGTACACTGAGACATTGCTAAGAATGTAACATAAAACAGTACAAACAGCTTTAGCAGGTTAAAAATCTATTGTGTTCTTCACTCGAATGGCCTGTAGCAGTCGCCTAGGAGCAAGCGTAAAGGGAAAAAAGGGAAGGACCAGGAGATCTTCTGGCCAGTGACGGGTTACTAAACATTGTGGTCCAAATGCACCCATAGGCTCAAGTAGTCCCTAAATTGCTAATTACCAGAAGCTGGAGGGCATACCAATATCCTAGGAATTTGTCTAATCTCCTTTGGAGTTTATGGCCTCTAAAAAGTCCAGTGGAAATTCATTCTACAGTTCCATTTTTCCCTTGTTTCTTCTAAATTTGCTCCCCTTGTAATTTGGTAGAGCAAATAGCATAAAATAGAAAAGATTTTATAGCATAATATTCAGAAGATCCAAAGTCATGGTTTCCTTTTCCGTACTGCCTTTGTGACTGTATAGACTCCCCTGTGTCAAAAGACATCAGTCAAGTCTGTGAATCCTGCTCAAACTCAGTATGTAATACTGGCAATGCAATGACAAATAAATATGAAGAACTGTTTATGTATGAAGTCAGTTGATCAGTTGGGTAGAAAAATTAATGTTTGCAGAAGCAAGAGTCTTCTTCATTGTACCAATACTTGTTAAACTGCTGTGCTGTTTAATTTTCTATGAATGAGCAGTTGCTCTCTTCCCACCTCTTCCTTACCCCATCCATCAA
This sequence comes from Pezoporus wallicus, assembly GCF_028554395.1. Classification (NCBI taxonomy): domain Eukaryota; kingdom Metazoa; phylum Chordata; class Aves; order Psittaciformes; family Psittacidae; genus Pezoporus; species Pezoporus wallicus. The sequence continues at coordinate 7,586,257 of NW_026635157.1, forward strand.
ACCTGCTGTATTATCCTAGCCCTGAAGTTCTCCTAGGTGAGGTTTTTGGCAGTGGATGGGGATGAAATAAGTGATAGGGTACCATATAGTTAATAGTAACCTAGTAACTGTACATTATAGAGCTGGCTTTATTAGTCCTAAAGCATTTCAAAGATTCTGCTCCTCATCTTGCAGATGTGGATCTCTGCCATGGAAGGGTGATATATGACTTGTGACTTCTCCCAGGCAGCCAGCAAAGCTGTTGTGCCTGCTCTCAAACTCAGTGCAGTGCAACATTTTTCACTTTGAAATTTGCTCAGCAGGTCCACAGATGGGAAAAATGGGAGGGCCTTTCTGAAAAAGAACCAGCGACAGCTTTAAAAACTGGGAAAGGCTTGGTATGAAAACCAGCATGTTGTTCTCATGGGAAATCTGGGCTTTGGATAAAGCACTGCCACTTTGAAAAGAGCAATAATTATTTTCTTTCTCTTGGGAAGTACTGTAAAACAATTCTGTGATTGTTTAGGAGGAGTTGGACACCCAAAGAAGACAGCAAATGAAAATAAACTGTATGTCAATTACAAGCGGGTTTTTTTAAGCCTAATAAATGTACTATCAGAAGAAAATTAGCCTATGAAACCAAGCTGCCTGCTCAGAAATGTCCAGAGGAAATTGGTATCCTAATTTCAGTCTAGGAAAATTGCATCTGAGCTTTTGTGGCTGAAGCATTTCCAAACAACCTGAACAGTTGTGATGTGGTCTGAATAGGGAATAGGTACCCAAGACTGTCAGAACACAACTGCTAATAAGCACCTGTGAAAGATCACATATTTTTTGAGTGTCAGTTGAGTACTTGTGCTTTCTCAAGAAGCTTATAGTCCCATTACTGTCATCCTGTTTGCTAAATTAGCACCTTAGTTTCTCCCCTCTGGCAAGATAGCAGGTGTCATCTGCAAAGACAGCAGGATTTGACAATGCAGTGCATAATAAGAGGGGCTGGGAAGGAAGGGGTAAGACTGTGAGATGTGATCACGTATCTTCTCAGGAGAGTGTGTGCAACTAGAGAATGTGTCTGTGCGTGTACTGCTCCTGACTGGGGGAGATGAGCAAGAGCTTGCTTATAAGGCGTCTCTGCCCAGTGGGAGATGAAAAAAGGCAGTGCAGATTAACACGAGGGATGCTGGGAGGTGTTTCTTTTGGTTTGGGCATGATCAATGGGAGGAATGCAGAGTGGCTTGGAAATAAACCCTAAGGATTTGTAGAGGGAGAAGGGACTGAAAAGAGCACTGCGTTAGGAAGGGAGTTTTATGTCTGGATAAGTGGCAGGTAGAAGAGGCTGCTGCAAAACTGGAGGCAGGAGGTGATCCAATAACTAACAAAAATGGCAATGATCTTATCTGAGGGCAATTACATTGATTTACAGAAAGAGGAAGGGTATGGCAAAGGTTATTATGGAGCTGAAAAAGATGTTAGAGGCTGTAAACTGCATTAAGCGGATGGCTCACATAGTAGTGGTGCTGCAGGGGTGATCTTGCTGCCTCCCACTGCAGCCGCTTCTCAGACCTGCAGTCCATAAAGTGTTTGTTGGCTCTGGGGATCATGAAGCCGAACCTAACAACAATCCTTTGTGTTTGTGGGAAGATTATCTAGTACTTCACTGCAAAAACAGGTTTTCTGTTGTGGGAAAAGTATGTTTTCATTTTTACTGGCTAAAAGAATGCTCAGGATTAATGCAGACTTTTCTTATATTTGTAATATTGCTTTGAGGAGGACAGAATTTATGTTGTAAATGAAGTCCATGAGGGAATACCTGTGTTTCTCTTTCAGCAATCTCAATCCAGAGAAAAATGCAAATGAAAATGGAATGTCTATGCAGAATGATAACTTTGAAGAGATCATAAACCTGCCTATTGGTTCTAAGCCGTCGCGGCTGGATGCCATGAACAATGATGGAAGCAATAGTCCTCAAATTCCTTTGAATCCAATTCTAGCCTTTGAAGATCAGGGGACTCTTTTGCCTCAGGTAGATAGTGTTCAAACACATCAAACAGCAGGTAGGTTCACCTTAGTTCATTAATACTTGTAATGTGTTATAGTTGACAGAGGACCTGGAGCTCTTGATACAAGTTGATTAAGCATTTTTAAACACCATATTATTTGGCGAAAGGAGCATGTTTCCTCTTTGTAAAGCTATGCATACCGAGTACATACAGATGCTGTGCTAATCATGGTGGGGCTTCATTTTTTCTTTGAGGAGGGGCTGCTCGGTTACACTTTCTGCCATTGGAAGTTGCTTGAAAATGCCTGCCCTGTGCTTTCAAACAGAAATGATAAGAGGCAACTGCTGTTCCATGTTCTGCAGGTGTAATATCTGACATACCCAGATATGTCAGAAGGGCGTAAGGGAAGAAGGCAGAAGGGGACGGGGTATCTACCTTCTGTGTAAAATCCTGTCTGTACTTCCCTCCTCAAGTTCTCACTGACATTAATATTGAGGGATGGTTTGCAGCACACTAGATTTTTCTGAATTACATCACAACTTTTTAAGGGATGTTAGATAAACAAAAACTAATACAGCAAGTTAAATTGAGATAGCACTGTCTTCTTCTCTGGTTAAAAATGTAAGGAAAATCATCTTACAGTAACATAAGTGCATAAAAGCCTAGCATTTTGAAGTAAGTATCTTCCCTCTTTACTGATCTGTCGTTTTTTGATACCTTCTGTTGTAGAAGTGATCTGATTGTTTCTTCTGAAGAACCAAAGGTGATAGGAGCATCTCTGCAGTCAGTGGAGTTTCTTCTAAACTATGAAGGAGCGTTTTATTTTTTCTCTCCAGTTTTTTAAGGATTTCTTGAATATCTTTTTTGGAAGGACTTTAGTAAAACCAGCAGAATAAATGATGGGAATAGACTTGGATCACCTTTTTAATAGCTTTCACCACTAGAAAAAATCATGCTTCACATGCATTACTTAATACGGCTTTTTCCAGCAAGCTTTTTCTGTTAGTATATGGATATTTCTACATTCCTTAAGACACAGGACACTGGAATCTGAAAGCAATGGGCTGATTTGGGTGGTGGGTCTGATTCTTTTTTAAAAAAGGTGGTGTTGGTTTAAAGGCATAATTGTAAAATTGGCAAAGAATCTTTCACACTTCGTGGTTCTAATACTTGAAAAATAAATACCTCATTGCTCTACAAGTAGAGTTAATGGGGTGTTCTATTATAAACCTGTTGGTTTAAATATTATTGCAGAGAACTCTAATTATGGGGGCAAACTATAGGCTTCTGTATCTGATTCTTGTAAATGTAATTCCTACAGGGACATTCTGTAAATTGAGATGTCACTATGATCTTGCATTTTCTCTAAAAACACAAAACAAGGCAGGTTTTAAAATGTGAAAATATGAAAGCATTATTTTTTCATGGACAAGAGGAAAACCTATTGTTCTCCTAGATGATGTATTTATGAATTTTGTTCAGTAAAGAAATAAATCATTTAACTGAATAAATTAGAAAAATGTGGCAAAATGATACTGCAAACTTGATTTTTTTAGTTACATTCATTTTCTCAATACTATAAAAGATGTGTATGCATAGGTGCACACACAAGGAAATCCCTTGTTCCGAGTCCTGAAAATTGCTGCTGGTCCTAATGGTGGAAGACTTTTCCTTTGCCTTATCAGACTACTGAAGCCTGTGGGAAACCTGAAATGTTTGATTTTTGGATAATGAAGCAGGTTTGTTTCAGGGTATTTGTGGTTTTGCTCGTTTCAGAGCAGATGGGAAATGGTTATTGTGCTTCTTGTCATGTGCTTTTTATAAAGTAGTGCAGTTTGAGTGATAAGAGCAGCAGTGCAGGTTGCTGTCTCTTTAATTTGATGCTGATTTCTACTCTTATCATTCCACCCGTTGCTTTTGGTTGCTATTGGGCAGAACTGTAAAGTCTTGCGCCTTCTTGTGCTTTGATAAACAACACTGCTACACATAGTAGGTAGAGTTCAATCTAGCTCTTTGAGCATGAAGCACCAGGGTTTGACATGCTGCTAGCTGAAGTCAGTGAGGAGATCCTTTGCTAGGGGAAATGGAGGTTTATGGGGTCTCAGTTCATGCTCCCAGAGAATGTCTCATTAAGATTCCTGCACTTGCCTTTAGTGAGCACTGATCTTGGCCTCTAGGAAGCTGTGCAGAAAGTCTGTGTTAGCAGAGGAAATCCTCTGAGACAAAAGCTGAAGAATTTTTGAAGAAGTTATTTTCTGCTGCTGGCAAGTGTTATTTTATACAGGAGATGGGATAAAACCAATGGAAATGCAATGAAAGAGACTTCATCTGCCAGAATGTATGTGGAAGGGAAAAAACAGCCAGTCAGAATGCTTTCAGTAGTAGCTTGTGACACGGTAAAACAAATTTCTTTAGTTTTCCATGTACATAGCCACAATATTTTGAAAGGTCCAAAATATGTAGTTTTCTTCAAACTCATATATAGCATGTAAGTACCAAATAAAACTTGTTTGAACTAATTCTATTTATATGTTCATTTTCTTGCGTATTTGGAGCAGGAGTCAATCTGTGATGGAAAACTCTTCCTGCTCCTTCTGGTCTGCTTAAAACTTTTCAGATGTCCTCTAATCTCTTACAAGAAAATCAGTACAGATTCACTTGCAGCTAGAAACAGCAAAGAAATAGTAAGATTTAGCGTCAATTTTAAGTCTGAGGATTCACTGAGACTCGGGTTTAAATTATGGTGATCTTGCATCTGTTTAGGCTGAGGTATAAATTATGTGGAGCTAGTTTTTGTGAGACTTCACTTTTATGAACAGGACTGCAGTAAAATATAATATTCATTCCAGTTTGCTTCACATAAGAGGGAGAATTTCCTCCTTTTCAAGGGCCTGACATACAAAGTAAAAGCTAAGGAATTGGGAGTAGAATTAGGTGTAGGAATCAAAAAAACCCCAAACCATTAAGAAAATGAAAATGACTGAAATTTTAAGTCTTTGGTTAAGGCCCATTCTTTCAATGTAGGGAAAAATAGTTTCTTTCCTGTTGAAGGTTGTCCTGGAGAATAAAACATGGTATCAAATGATGGCTAGCTCCTTTGCCTGCTATTCCAAATGTTTTTGTTGTTGGTACTATCACAGGTAACACTCAATTAGTTAGTGACTAGAACTAGTAATTCTAGTAGAACTAGCAATTGTGGAGGTCCAGACAGCTATTATGAAGGTAAGGAGCAGCACCCTTTCACAGCAGTTAGGCTGTGTGCTTTGGAAAGACTTGGCTCCTTGCTATCTTCTTAACAGTGCAACATAAATGCTTGCAGGGATGACATTCAATATATCACAGCTACTGGGTGGTTCACCATTAGCTTTCCTTGTTTCTCATATCTCTTATCTCCTCATTCTGATGAAGAATGTTTCATTATTTTCTTTCTTGACAAGACCTTAAAGTCAAGAGTTAAATACTTGAGAATACAGATGCAGGAGAGATTGCACTGTTGAGAGATTTTTGTTTTGGAAAATTATCTTAAGGTTGAGATTTTCTGATTTAATTCCTAGCTGTGTCATTCAGCTCTCTCTATTCCTCTGTTTTAACAAGCCCAAGCTGCCTACAGCTGAGCACATGGGTCTTTCACATGAGATTTCAAACCAAAATTCCTGTCACACATGAATACTGAAAACACCATACTGCTTTATCTGAAGTCTGCCCGCCCTTTCCCAGGTCTTGTTACTGCACTGCAGAGAAGCTTTTGAATGAGGTTTTGGTTGTGGTTAAAAAAAAACCAACAAAGAAACAAAACCAAAAACCAAACAAAGAAAACCAAACCAACAAAAAACCCAACCAAAACCTGGTACTATTGTAGAAAACTTGCAGTAATTAAAAGGGATAATTGACAGAAGTGCCTCCCCCAAGCATCAAAACTAAATTTAGCAATTTGGGCCACACTAAATGCAATGTTTAACACTTAGTTAAGATAATTATATTTTATTATTTCTAGTCTCACTTTTATACTAAGTTTTATTTCATGTAGCCAGTAGCAGATACTCTAAAGCTCTACATGCATGTAAGAGTTTTACCATGGTCAGAAGTACCTCAAAAGATCATTATGCTGGTTTTTGCCAGGGTAGAGTTGATTTTCTTCATAGTAGCTCCTATAAGGTTGTGTTCTGGTTTTGTGCTGGCAACACTGCTGCTAAGACAGGGATGTTTTTGTTATTGCTGAGCAGTGCTTACACAGCCTCAAGTCCTTTTTCGCCTCTCACCCCACCCGCCCTACCAGCAAGGAGGCTGGTGATGCACAAGAAGTTGGGAAGGGACACAGCTGGCCTCAACTGACCCAAGCGATATTCCATATCATATGATGTTACACTCAGTACATAAAGCTGGGGGAAGAAGGAGGAAGAGAAGAGAATCTTCATGAGTAATGGAGTTAGTCTTCCCAAGTAACCGTTTTGTGTGATGGAGCCCTGCTGTTCTGGGGATGGCTGGACACCAACCTGCCCATGGGAAGTAGTGAATGAATTCCTTGTTTTGCTTTGCTTACATGGCACAGGTTTTGCTTTACTCATGAAACTGTCTTTATCTCAACCCATGAGTTTTCTCACTTTTGCCCTTCTGATTCTCTTCCCTATCCTCTGGGGGAGTGTGAGCAAGTGGCTGCTCGCTGGGGTTAAACCGCAACAGTCAGTAAACTCTTCTGAAATGTTTTAATAAGAAAATGCTATCTGGAAGCAGATGTTTGCTGTAAGAGTGGTTCCAAAATTTCAGCATTCCAGCCAGTTCAACATGAAGCTCCAGGAGGATTTTTGTATTTAAAACAAAAAGTATTGATGAAAGATAGAATATAGGAGATAAATTTCTAATTTTACCAAATATGTTCACTTTTGCCTGGTTGCAAGTACCTTTGGAAATAATTTACCATTTGCAGAGCACAGATTTCTGTATTCAAACGCATCTCACCCAAATCAATGGTAGCTGCTATATTCTGAGCATGCTTTATGCAACATTGACCTGCCTCAGTGTGCCTTTGCTCTTCTGGAGTTTAGTGCCTACAATGTAGGTAAGGACCAGCCCTAAGGCTTGCCCTGTTCTAATTTCTTATAAATTGCTTTCAATTTCTGAGTTGTTCTTCAGCAGTTACTCTCTGTAGTAACCTGTTAGTAGTTTGCCACCTTTATATTGTATGTTAATTCAATTGTTTTCTAAAGTCAAGACCCTGGAGTGTGCTCTGAGATAAAGGACATGGACCAGAAACAAAATAAAGATGAATGCAGAGTAACCTGTGTACTTGAGAGATGCCTCTTCAGAAGAATCCACCTGTTACATTAATAAAACCTTATGAATACAGCGCTGTTGTTTTGGAGGTGGGGGTGAGGAAACAAAAAACAAACCACTGAGGATTACCCAAGTATAACATGTGCTTTCCAAACCCTTTGGAAGGAATGTAGCCATAGTCCTCAAGCACACTTCAGCAGCCAGCCAAAGTGTACAAGGGATTGTCGTTTGACCCGTTTGGGTTTTTGTTATGATAACATCTCTTTGATGAAATTGTAAGTAGCAGGAAACCTTAAACTACAGGAAGCAATGAAAAGAGTTGTCTTCTCTGAAAATTCTGAAGGCTTTGGTAAGTTTTCATAAGCTATCTGGCTTAAATATTAACTATCTTCATGGCAAATAGCTGCCCTAAGGAGCTCTTGAGTTTCTTCTGTTTGTTGGCGGAGTTGCTCAAGGAGTTTGGCCATTTGGGTTTCTCTGAATTCTAATGAAAATTCTGGATCTGAAGAGAAAAAACAAGTGTTAGGCAAACTGCCATTTTCCCCTGTACTTTAATGCAGATGCTTAGAAAGCTTCTATTTCAGGTTAGACACAGTTGATAGTTCTTATTACAGTGTAAAGTATGAATAAGACAAAACAATATCCTTCTACCGTACAAAGCATATGCAAATCAAGATTTCAGCCTTACTCAAGATTGTTTGCTGCTTAATTCTCCTAATCCAGATGTCTAAAGCTCAGTTGCCAAATTCAGCCTTATACAACAGATGCATACCAAAACATAGCAGGGTCTTAGCTCTGGCTCTAAATATGTGGAGAGATACACATTTATTACAGTACTGTAACTCATCTATACTCAACTTCTATCCAAACCAAAAAAAAACTTCACCAAAATGGTAAAAAAACCTCAAGGAACAGAATTTCAAGTACGAAAAATACATGAGACTTCCCAGTTTTAATAGCAGCTAATCACACAATTTCCTTGTTTGTGTGCTTTATCAGAATAAACTAAATTCATATTTGAAAAGCTTTTAGATTGCATCTAGTGCCAAACATTCTTACATTGGATAAAACAGCTGTACCTGTTAAACAAAAAAAATTTCCCTGCCCTTATAAGATACTCTTAGTAACTTAAAAACCAGGTAAGGTAACAGCTACCCTGGGGATTATTCTGTTTGCTGAAGCGAGCAGAGTAGTCCCCAAAGGAAGTTGCCAGGCACTGTCATTTCTGTAACACAGCAGTGCCTGTTTGCCACTGAGAGGGACAGGCAGTGCCTAGCAGTGCTCCAGGTGCTCAGCCCAGCAGGAAGGACATACCGTCTCGCAGTCTGCAGAATGTGGAGATGCCCAGCTGCTGAAAGCGGATCTCTCGATGGGTAAGAAAATTCTTGAGGTAGGCCTGAATATCTCTGATGTGCCGCTTCAACAAAAGCATCATTTTTTCTGCATGAACGGGAGAATTAACAGGAGCCTTTAAAACACTTCAAAAACTGATTTTTGTAACTATTTAAGATTGTTAATGACCTATCTACCCAGCTACAACCAATGTTCCTACAAAGATTAGCAAATTATTTCCATGTAGTACAGCCTTTAAAGGTACTGCTGATACTACAGGTAAATAAACACTGAGTGGGCAGCTGGTCCTCGTGTGAGGTAAGTGCTGACTTACAGGCTGATAAGCCTGCCATGAACCCACCCAGGAGTGATTATGCTGTTGGACTTTGTTCACTGCTTGAGAGTCTGCTCTGTTGCAAATCCTCAATGGTAGAATTGAAACAGGTTTGTGGTGTCCCTTACTGGAGACTCATTATGGGCTTCAGTTTCTCTTACACCTAAGGATTAAAATCTAACTATACTTTTCTAGAGATTGTGGCAAAAATCCAAATGCCTTTTTCTTAAAGGCTCTCAGCTGTGTGTGACAAGTATATTAAGCATAAAGCTTTTTGTTTTCTTCAGGTAAAAATAATGTTGTTCTCATTCTCTCTCACTGCAACTTAAAAAAATACAGGCTGCATTCTTAAAAGCCACTTCAGTGCTCCTGCTAATCTAGTCTAGAATTACAACAGCAGTATTTGATTCAGTAAGATGTTTCCCTCTTGTTGGTCAGGGAGCAGGGTTGATCTAAAATTTTGGAACACAACTGTCCCATTGTAATTGTGTCTAGCAGTCTCTGCTCCTATCTATGAGGAATGCCATCACATTGTACGTACTGAGAAGGAGGGTTAAACAGAAAGATACAACAGTGTCTTCCTTTGGTAAGGGGTATTTTACGCTTTCCCACTTTCCTACTGAAATTGTTTTTAAGGATCTCAGAAGTGGCTACAGACTAGCCTTGCAGCATGATAGTGTTTGAAGATGTCAGCCAGCACCTGGATCAGATCTTTATCTATGGCCCATTTTCATCCCTGGGGTTTCTCATGCACTCCAGCCCTGGTGTATGTCTGTTTCAAGGGTGACTGTAGGTGCTTTTTGTAGAGACCACATGGAGGATGCTATGGGAATGTTAAAGGTGCCTAACAGGCTTTTTTGTTTCTTTGGGAAAATGCTCATTTCACTCCATCCAGCCATAAATCTCTGAAAGCACAGTTAATGCTGTGTGACAGTTACCGTAACCTATCATGTGCTGGATGATAGAGGCAGCTTGAAAAGATGGCTCAGTATGTTCCAGTTGGCCAGCCAGTCTCACCAAGCACTTTGTCAAGGGTTCATCCATCCATTGGACCATGTGTAATGTGGCTCCTGGAAGACAGAAAGATGAGAGAGTAGGCTATGAACAGAAACTCCAGTGCTGAAGAAATGAAGGTGAGAGGTCTGCCAGAAACTGTACTGCCTCAACAGGATATCCTTCATGCAGCTGCAGAAGTGAAGTGCTGAACTTGTGCAATAAGTATGTTTAGGTTGTAAAAAAAGGGTCCATGTCCGGAGGTTATGGTCTCGGAAGGCAGGGTAATGTATCTGATTCACAGAAAGGCTGGTGGATTTTTATTTTGTTGGGTTTGTGTTCTGGAGGAATGATCACTTCACGTACAAGATACACTCTTGCCTAGTGGGCTTAGTCTGTCCACCTCTTGAAAAATTAAATGTGACATGTTGCCAGTTGCATGGTAGTTACATCAGATACAAGAGGAAATGTTTGACATAAAATATCCAGTGCTGGCACAAGCTGGAAAAGCTGACACTGATCCTCTTGCCATGAGGCGTGCTGTACCTTCCATGGGTGTGAATAAAATTTATGTGCAAAAAATAGAAATAGCCACTTTGTATTTTAGTCTTTCTTTTATATTGTTTTTTGCTGTTGTGAAATTAATTCAGCCAGAGAAACTGGCCTACATTACAAATAAACCAGACAGGCCACGTACTGCAATGAAGGTCAGCACGAAGAATTTTGAGTAAAAAAAACTAAAAAATTAAGCAATTCAACAGAAGAAAGTGCAACTATCAGAGCCCATGTGTCCTGCCAGTGAGTTGGATCCTGCTGCTCTTGAAGCTTATGGCAAAACCCCCAGTGAGTTTAAAGGGAAAGACCTGGGCTGTACATCCACCTATGCTTCATCTCCTATTAGGATCAATAAAGGGTATGTACACTCCTCAGATTAAGCCATTTATGGTAGGGCTGCTTCCCTACCTTGCTTTGCTAGCTCAGCAAGGCAAGATGTCACGTGATGAAGAGAGTCTTCTTCAGTATTGGTAGAAAGCATGGTCTGGAGGAGACCTTCAACACATGGGCTCTCAACAATTCTCTGCAACAAAAAAGAGATTAATGTTCAGCATTTCCATTATGTTTTAGTGGTGACTGAGGACTTCAGAAGTACTAAATAGCTCTTAGCAACACTGAGGGCTGAAATATCAAAAACGGAAATGTCTCCTTCCAGATCTACCACAACAGGGTGACAAATACCCTGGATTGTTCAGAGATCACCTGATTTTAGACGTTTCCCAGGGCTTGCTCTGTCAGTGGGATGTTCTCATAGAATCAGCTAGGTTGGAAAAGACCTTTATGATCATGAAGTTCAACTGTTACCCCAGGACTGGCAAGTCACTTTTCCAAAGTGAAATGCAGTATGCCACAGAGGGATCCAGCTTTGTACAAACACTGTCATGGCTGGCTACACTCTTATACCTCAGTAGTTCCTCTACGCAGGCAAAACCTTGCGGATCAGGCTACATAGCCATGTTTTGTTTCTGCACTACCTTTGCACATCTCTGCTCCACCTTATAGCCTGCGGGTTGTAGAGGAACTGCAGTTGTTCCCAGGGGACCTGATCAGCATTAAGGTCCTGGGGAGCCAAATGCTATGCATCTGCACAAGGCGTGCAGGCTGAATGCAGATCACCCTGAGCTCAGAGAATTTCCTGACCTATTGCTGCTGTGCCAGGCCATTATGTTAGTATTAAGCTGTCATTTGCCGCAGAAGCGAGTAAGCTAAGTGCTCCAGGGCAAAGCACTGGGAAATGTGGAAGTTTTTCAGTTTCTCTTATTTGCCTCCAGGGCTTTAAAAGCTTTATGGTGTTGAAATGCTCTGATCTGCAGAAATACAAGATGACCACTCACTAGCAAATCTGAGTTCTGTTTCTGGAGAGAAATGTTATGAATTAAACATTTCTGTGTATCCCTTATGTTTTAGGTTGAATCTGCTATCTGCCAAAAGTGTTGGACAGCATGTCTCTGTACTGGGATATGTGTTTTAGAAACCGATTTGAAAACAGATAGGAGACATAGCCTGTGCTGACCTGGATTAAAAGCACTTGAGAATGAGTCCCGACTGAGTCACCTGGAGGTGACTGGTTGCTATTGAAGCTGAATCACGAAGTCCTCAGTTCTTTGGGAGGTCCTAAAAACAGAAGCTGCTCACACCTCCATGAGGGAGCTCAGGTATTTATAAACAAAAAGGAGTATCTGTTTTGTATATGTGGGCTCGTTTCATGTTGCAATTTTTTAACTTGTTGCTTAGAGGTTGTAGCTGCATTCAAGACTTGCCTTTCAAACTCCCATACTCTCTTAATGTCCTGCTGGCATAAAAACACCACTTTTTTTTCTTCTTGTGCCAAGGGCTCTTACATGTTTGCGTGATGGTTCCTTAATTGACCTTGGAAACCTGTCATTCCCACTCATGTCTGTGGGCTCACTTTTGCATTGAGAGCTAGATACTCTGTATGTTATAAAGCGTTATGAAGCTCCCTGTTGATAGCAGAGTATGTGACAAATATGGTAATTATTTTAAAGCAAAATTTGAAAGGATTGAGGGAATCTATTTCCCTGCAAAAACAGATTTCAAAATTTAACTATCAAAATTTCATATAATTTTTACATTAGTAAAAGTGGAAAAAAAATGGAAATAGTTTTTCTTTTGGTTAACTTAAATCTCTGGGATTACTGGTAAATGGGTCATGAACAAAGAAAAAAAGAAGAATGTAAAAAAAATGTGTACCAGAAAGTGGGGCAAGGCAGAGACAAGGATTTGGGTGGGATTTCCTCCCCCACCCCCAGTATTGATTGTTACTAGTGGCACTGTTTGATCAAGGTACTCTTAAAAGGTAAGGAGAAAGGAAGTGCCTCTATAAATCTCATTAGAAGATTCATTAGAAGCAGAATCAGCAACAGAGATCCTTAGAGCATCTTAGAACAAATAGTATCTTTCCAAACAAGCAAAATGTACATCAATAACTGGGGTTATATTTAACAAGTTGGGATTGAAATTACATCAGTGTTTGAACACTGTAAGTGGATAACCAATGGCTGATGAAGAGTGAGAGTTAGGAAACAAGGATTCAGTTTATAATAAACCTCAGTTTTCCTCAATGGCTCCTTTTAATGAGTATGAAATGTCTTTGCTAGAAGTATGTTTTATACCTATGATGCAGGCATTCAAATCAGATAACCAGTCACAGGAAAAAAAAATCAGGTATTTCTTATTTTCATTAGCATTTTCTGTATTGCATTGAAAAAATATGAAAAAACCCTTCTTTCATTATGGTGCATCAGGTCCTTCTATTCACACAACTTTGTGTAGAGTATCCCTAGTGCATGTTTCATTATATTATCTTTCTGTGGGTAATTCTGATTTGATATAACCATATTAGCAACCTCCCATGGTACAGTTCGGTGAAAAATATTGGGCACCTACCTGTCTGTGTTTGGAAAGGCTCAGGTTTTTGATGATACATGCAGTATGGCCAACAATCACAGGGTCTGTTTTATGTGCCAGTAGTAGCATCCCCAGGCTCTGTAGTAGCTCAGCACATGCCAGAGTGTCCTGACAAGAGCAACCGGTATCTCAGTTACATCCAGTACGGACAGCACACTGCAACTTTGCAGCATGCTAAAGATAGATCTCAAAGAAAAGCATTACTTAGCTCATTTAAACCAACAATGATTTGGCTGGGTCCAGTGCTTTTTCCCTCAAAATATAGTCTACTGAGTGCTACTGATCTACAGAGCACTTGCTGTTGAAAGCTGGAGTCTTTATGGTTCGGTAGTTTATTTTTTTTTGCATCAAGCACTTCCCAGAGCTTGCTGGTAGCTAAGGGAAGGATGTGTGATCCTGACTGGAAGAAGCGGTCAGAACAGGTGTGAAAAGTGAAAGTATGTGATGAAGTAACAGCAGCAGTGTGTCCTTGAGTACCTCAGCATGAGCCTCACCTACAGTAATGGACTGTATGTTTAGATCAGTTTGTGATCTGGCACCACTTTAGTAACATGTTCTGAACAGCATCTTCTTGAGTTTATACATGCATTTCTCTGCTCTGATAGATATTTTAGAGGGAGGGACTTTATTGAGTTCTCTCTCTGAATGTTGTCATCTTCCAGTTGCCACTAATATTAACTTTCTGAGTTTGCATTACTGTCCAGGTAGTTCCTTCAATAACAGTATGGATTAAGAGGGCACTGCTGTTTATAAGAGAAAGTGACCTCAACAGGCTTTGGGTTAGGTACAGAGTTAAAAGCAAAAGATTCCATCTTGGGAGCATTTTTTCTTTCAGTCTCTTTCCCTTAGGAATTTGAGCTCTTTATGCAGTTCTTATGTTTCTTAGCAATGAACTATATTATTTGTGCTACTTAGAAACTGAGGCACATTAGCAAGAGTGTGCAATGATGTAAAACAAATCATCGGTCCTATATATAGCTGAGAAAAATCACATCTGAAACCTGTGAAATGTCAGAATCACTGAAGCAGTGATGAAAGGCAGATGTCTTTAAAAATTAGTTGAAGTTGCATCAATTTCTTACTTAGGTTAAATTGCAACAGTGGATCTTATTTTCTTCTCATATCAGCTGACGTCTTCGCTTACATTCATTTTAAGCACTGCCACAACCAGCAATCCTCAAATAAAACATGAAAATAGGTGGAAAGGGCAGTGCTATGCCCAAACTCAGGGAATTTAATGCAGACATGCCTGTCAATTTTCGCTGTTTTTATTTTTCCTTCTCTGCAAAGGTAGAAATAATATCATTTTAGATAACCCAGTTAAATTACCATTGATGACTGGTTTCTGTGCTTTTGGACAAAGTGTCCTCTTTTCTATGTAATCCCATCAACCACGGCACCCTGATTTGATTTGCTACAGCCTAAGAGAAGGAAATTTTCTACAGACTATAAATGAACTTTCTAATATATAACGACTTCCCTGACAAGCATTTCTGCTTATTTAGGACCTACATTAGTAAGTGACAGTACTTCAAATTTTGCTGAACCTCTTTTTTGGTTGGTGTGTGGTTGGGATCCAGATTTTGTTTCATGGCTCAATCCTGCACAGCATGAGAGAATCACGAGAAAACTCTTGAGTGAAAATGGATCATGTGGTTCAGATGGATACTGATCTAACTTCTCTCAAGATTAAAAAATAAATAAAATAAAAAGCTAGTAAAAGCATTCCAGCAGCAACTGTACTTACAGTTGTAATGCTGTACTTGCACCCCTTATCCAGGGATTTCTTGCCAAGATAAGTATTATCCTCCCTTTTCCAGGTAGCAAGATGGGAAGGCAAAGTTATTTTGTACCTGCAGTGGGAAGGCAGTGGCATCATCTGGAGTAGACAGACCCCTGCCACCCTGACTTCCAGGTCTTTGCTCGAAAGAATATGATTTAAAAGGCTGTTTTCTCAAAAAGCCTGACTCTATCTCTCGTATTTCAGGGTTGGGCTGTCCTTGAGAGGACTGAAAAAAATTCCCCTACAAGAGGGAAGTTTTCCAGTGCTTGCTGAGAATTGCTGTCAACAGCCTGGCCAGGGGTTTGCAAAAAAAAGGAGTTTAAGCAGAGAGAGGAGCTTCTGTGAAGCATTCCTGAGGTTTTGCTTCATGGTAACAAAAGGGCAGATGAATTCTGCCCTATTGTATCCTGGGTAGTATTTGTAATAATTCAAGCATCACTTGACTTCGTTGTAAAGGTTAGCTTTGTTCAGTGGCTTGTTTTTCAACAGCTGTTCCCATGGAGAAGTCCTTCTTTCACTCATGAGAATTCAGCCTGAATTAGAGAAAGAAACCTTTAAAAGGTTTGAAAAACAGGCCAGAAAAGGCATGGAGGTGGGGAGGCAGGATATGAGTAAGGAGAGGTCAGCCTCTTCTCAGAGTGCCTAGTGCTTGCTCGCACAAAGCAGCAACATTCACTAGTCAGGAACAGCCATGTTTACTCACTAAAACAAATTTCAATATGTAGCTACTTCTTGCTGGAGAATAAACCCTCCAGGGTAATGCTTTGCTTTGCAGCCTCCTGCTGCTGACCCTTTTACCCCATGAAGAACAGGCTATCTCACTCCTGGTGTGACAAGGCTGAGCTCCAAGTGCCTTTGTTCCTACTGATGCAGCATCCTTTGTTGCTGGAAGTTTGAAACACTGGTAAAGACATGTTTTGGGATCAGGGAGGAAAGGATTTGTGGGTACTTTTTGCTGAGAGAACAAAAAGTGCAAATGGTGTTTGGGATCAAGAAAAGCAAATGAGAGTGAGGACGATGTTCCAGCATAATGCCTCATACTGAGGAGCATTTTCACAGTGCAAATAGCCTCCAACTAACTTAAATGTATTTCAGTTGCAAGCTTGTTGAGAGAAAATTGTGTTTTGATTGCATGAAGCAGTTTGACTAGCAAACAGGATGTTTAGTGCTGATGCAGCCAGCACAAAACCTAAGAAGCCACAGTGCCTTTGAAAAGCTCTGTTCTCTAGTTGCTGCTTCCCAGGCATAGTGTTTACCCATTTTTTCCATCATGTCTCAGAATCAGAGGAGGGGCAATTTGGTTTGTACTGTGCTGGGTACGAGCAACTGCGGTGGATAACAACAGGCCTCCAATATCCAGAGAAATTTCAAACATATTGAGTGTATTTCAGCCAGGAGAAGCACATAAGCCCAGCTGTGATTACTCATACTGTCATTACTGCTTAAAGAAATGTGGCAGGAAAGGTTCTCACTTTTGTTTTTTCGCTTTATCTGCCCAAACTCTGCCTCTCTTAAAAGGTTGTTGTTAGCTTAAGACACCTCTCAAAACCCTTTCACATCCACGTTCCTACAGATGTCCAATTACTGTAACAGAAAGGCACATTAAAAAATATTGGTTTTGCTGTTTTATGTGGATGATGAAAGTACAGCAGGACTGTCTGCTTTTTTTATTTGCTGTAGTTTATTTCTCAACAGATTTCTTCATGTATTTGCATAGTATTGCACTCCTAATGGTGTTTACCATTGTAGACGGTGTTTACCAGCTGTCTGTAACTAACAACATGACGAGACACAAGAAAGTCCTTGGGAATTATCAAAAGATTTCAAGTTCTATTAGCTCCCCTGTCTTGATCCTAATTCAAAAGATGTTAAATTTATGCAAATACATTTTTGAATAACTGTCCATATAGGGAAGTGATATATTTTTGCACTTTATTGTGCACTGATGCTACTTTAAATGCACGCTCTAAATTAGTTTCTCTGCTTTCAGCATGTGAGGAAGCTCTGTAGCCAAGGAATAACTTCCTCAGCTGCCCCCATGGTTGCTGTCTTTCATGGTGCTATGCATTTATCCTGCTCCTTGTACATTCATCTGGAGACCTACAGTCTGGGGACAAACGGGACCTTTGCAGGGCAGTGTCCACATATCCAAGGAATCTGACACACAACTCTCCTCCTCTGTTCTCCCCTTGGTCCCCTTACAGAAATTCTTATTACAGGATCCTTTAGATCCCACTCACCACAACAGATAGGCTCCTTGTGCATGACAGTGAAGATGTAGCAAACAAAACCTTGTTATTTTGGGTGGGAGAGAAGGGGATTGAGAAGTCTCGCAGAGCTTGTTGGTCATTCTCAAAATGCATTTCATATGCAGTTTTTGCCATAACTGAGTGTTACCCCATGTGGTGGCCAGAACTACTCTTTCCCCACTGGTCTCGGGAAATGACCTCCCCTACCTGGTTGTGTGGGTGTTCCGACAGTATCCAGAGCAGAGCGATGGAGGCTTGACATACATCCTCACTGCCAGAAGCCAGGAGAGCACGCAGCTTGGGCAGGACATCCTCAGCAACCATCTCAGCCTGGATGTCCACTGATTTGGGAAAATGAGGTCAGTGAGCTTCAGAGCACTGTGAGGCATTTGGGCCCTGACACAAACATCTGACTGTGCTTCAGTGATGAAATTTGAGGGGTCTACCCAACCTCCATGGGATGGGACAACACTGGATGTTTGGTTATAAAAATAAGCCCTCATTTGTTCTGGCTCCTTTTGCCAAAGTATTAGTACAGGCTTGAGAGCAGAATATAGGTTTGGGGACCCTTCAGTTTGCATTTGAACATCAGTAAGAAGAAATTAGGGGAATTTTCTGAATCCTTCACTGGCATAAGGCCCCCTAAGAAGGTGGCAGCTTCTGCTGCACAGACAGAAAGACTTCCCCAAGCAGCACATATCTTGCAGAGTTATGGTTAGCTAAGGGAGAGCTCAGCCATCCCAGATGAATCCTTACACCCCACTTGTCTCTGCAAACTCGGAGAGGACTTTTGGGTTCTAAACGGCAATGCCAGAGCAGCCAGCAGATGGAGCAGCAGTCCTAAAAGGCCAAGCAGATCAAGGATTTTCAACCGCACCAAGGAGAAGCACAGCTGTTCCTTCACTCCCTGCTCCATTATAATTATGACTGCTTGAAAATTAAGCACCTCTACATTTTCTAGATGAACAGCTCTTCCCCTGGACCCTAGAGCTATAGTGCTGAGTGTGCCACTCCTCTGCTTTCATCCTCTGAGTATGCCATAGAAAAGGATCTTGGGTATTAATAGGATTTTTGTAAGATGATGACAAATGCTTGGGAGAAAATGACATTTAATGATAGACAGATTCAAGCCCTGGAGAAGGCAGGTCCCCACTCAAGTAGCAATTTCAGGAGACATTCTGTCCTGATCAGGTTTAATGCTTTCGTAACATGGAAGGGAGAAAAACTTAAGTTGCAGAGGCTCTGTGCAAAAGAAGGCCTCTGCTGTCTCTCTCACCTTGTCCAAATACTTCCCCTTGCTACCTGAGAGCTCTGAGGCAGATTTGGTTGGTGTATGCACTGCACCTCCCTTTTCCCTTAACATCCAACAAAGTGTAGAAAAGAGAATCTCTCTTCTAATATAAAAAGGTTCCCAGCCCACTGTGCTCTCTCTGAAAGGCAGAGAGAGAATGAGAAATAGCATGCTTTATGTCCAAGATATTGCTTACCACTGGTAGCCAAATTCCGTAGGCAAACACATGCCTGGCTTGAAACCTGCTTGTGCCAAAGAGTAAAAAAAGAAAAAAAGAACGAGGGAGGAAAAAAAGAAGCAGTTTCAGTAGCGCATGTTCTTGCCTATTGTACATAAAATAAACACGACAACACTAGCAAGCTATTACATTATCTTCAGAGAACAAATCTGGGGAAATTATCTTTTATATTATTTTTCCAAAGTTTTGATAAACTTTCTTTAACCTGCATGTGTATCAGTCATCCTGCTGTTGATGAGAAAGAGCCAATGGGGTTCAGATGTTGGTTTATTTTAAAATGTCAGATAAGTTAGAGGAAAATTGAATGAATTTGTCTCATTTGCTTCACATTTTTTTCACCTTCCTCCTACATGGAACTTAAGGTTCCACTCTTAAATCCTGAATGGTGGCTTACTGAAATTTCTTTGATGCGGCTCCAACAAAGCAAAATTTTCAAGATGTTATTCTCTGAAGCCATATGAAAGTTAAGGATAACAAAAAGGAAAAAAAGGTAGCATAATAGATGCTTCAGAAACCTTCTGTCAGACACAGTAATCAAAGATCATTGAGAACCTGGACAGAGCACTTCAAACATGTAGTTTCAAGTTTAAGGAATACAGGTCATTCTAGTCTAAAGGAAGTGGCCAGGGCTGTAGAACAACTTCAGTGACTTCCTGTCTCTTTCGCCACACATTGACCTTGTACAACCTATGTATCTTCTAATATATGTCTTTTCTCATGGGAAAGATGCTGCATAGGTGCCTGTACAGCACATGAGCAGAACTGTGCAAGACTAAAATGAGTAGCCCAAGTTTATAGCTCTACTCTGATACTAAGTTTTTACACAAAGAGAAAGCTACAGCTTTACCTTCTCCACGGAAGAGGACAGGAGAGAGATAAGTGTCCGCAACAGGAATCTGTTGCTGGGTCTCAGCATGGCTTCATGGTACTGAACATTGGCTGCCACGTTGCTCAGAGCAGCACAGCTGTAATACTGCAGAGAACAGATTAAAAAGGAGAGAGAGGAGGTCCCATTGGTGACATGTTGAGGATGCTAAAAATAAATTGGAGAAATACTCACACTTAGACCTGGTGAAAATAAAGTAGTTTTTCATCTTAAGGGTGTTTTATTGGGTAGATGTGCTTATTAGCCTGAGTGCACTTCCTCAGGGAAAAGCGATACAATTTGCTATAGCTATGACTGCAGTCATACTGTGGCAACTGCATGTTGTACAAGCCCTTTAGGATGCTTGGTATTTGGGAATGTACTGTGCTGCTGCAAGGACACTGCTGCTGGCACCTAAGTTAGGTCATCTGCATCTTCTTGTAGTGCATGTTTACATTTCTTTACTCCAACTGGATGTAGACATTGCCCTAGCATGCCAAGACATCATTTTCAAATGATTTAAACATTAATGCTAGGAAGAGTTGTATATATATGAGTATGTAGTACTAGGGAGGTATAATTAGAAGAAGCAGCTTGAACTGCATCAAAGAAAATTTTAAGGTGAATCTCAGACAAAGCTGATAAGTTTTCAGAAATTCCAGAAGCTCCATCCCTTCAGACATTTAAAAGAACTCTGAATAGAGGTAACAAAACTAATGCAGGAAACAATTCTATTACTACTCCAAGTACTACTTGGAGGACTGCACGAATGAGCTAGTGGATTTTAAGGTTTACAGCTCTGATTCATAGTTTTTCACCCACATACTTTTGAACTAAGACTGGTGCTCTGTTAAATGTATAGAATCATAAAAAGGTGTCTGTGGTAGGCATAAAATAGGAAGATTTCCCAAACATTTACAGTAATAAGAAAAAAAATCTACAAGTTAAGCCTTCTCAGATCACTTGGTAAAATTGCTTAGAGTGGAAAATCAGTTAGGATGAAAAAAAAAACAGCAGAGGAAGAAGCCTATCTGCAACTTGTCTGATGATCTGCAACACACAAGAAGGTAACCACATATCTGTGCATGTGTTAGTGTGCTGGCAGATGCACTTCTGAATCATAACCTTTCTCTTGTGGAGCTAGATAAATTGGGTGCTTTGAATACATATTATCTGACTGCACTGAGTTTCACTGAGATGTTCTCATAGGTTTTCTCACTTCTCTAGTGAAACCTTCTCTCCTCTCCACCTTTTCATTTCTGTGTGCTGTGGTTTGTGCTCTCCTTACAGTCACGCTGTTACTGTTTAAAAATCTGACCTGTTTGAGCCATACCTGCACTTCTGAGTCAGGAGATTCCAACAGCAAGGCAAGAACTGGTAGGGCTCCTTCCTTGCATAGGACCTGTTGGATTTTCTCTGCCATAAAAAAAAAGGGGGGGGGGGGAAACGTTGTTAGTCTCTTTCCCCTTCCCTCCCTCTCATCTGGAGGCACCATTCAAAAGTGATACACGCAACCACTGAATTCTAGAGTGCTGATGCTGTCCAAATATATGCCAGTCAGTGTGACTGGAGAGTATGAAATTTAGAGCTTGTTCCAATATAGCAGTATGCAGACATTTCAGCAAAATGACTAGCAGGCTATCTGAGTGATTAAGCCTTTGCTGGCTGTATGCTAAAGACTGTTGTGAGATTCTGAATTGCTGAAGAATCTGAGAAGCCTCAGGTATGATACTGACCATAATTTCATGTTTAAAAATCAAATTCTTTAAAATTTCTTAACAGTAACATAAATATAATAGCCAACTGTTCCTTTCCCTTATATATAAAAAAGAGACATTACTCGTAACTGTACCATTTAGCTGTGTGGGATAATGGTATCACCTAGACAGGTGAGACAATGTTGTTTTGTTTCAGAGTTAATGTATGGTGTGCACATATTATTGCGGAGAATGAAAAACTGCTTTTGCTAAAGCTGTTTGCAGATATCCCAAGAGCTTTTAATGTCTGGCCCATAATAGTTACATTTTATGTCTTCTAACATCAAGTTAGGGATTCAAGTTAAATGTTCCTAGCGCTTGATCTTGTTCTGAGATTGCTTCAAAGTACCACCAAATGTGCTGCTAACTTTTTGGACCAAGTTATTTCTTTAACAAATCCCTTGGGACTAAAAAAATCAAGCCTTTCTATTTTGGTACCAGGCAAAAAAGGATCTGTGTTAGCTAAAGAGAGGCCATACAAAGGAAATAATGTGTTGCTCAGATATGCTTTTATTCTTGCCTTAACCTTTTTCAATTATTTTTCTATCAGTGAGAAATTTTCTTTTGGCAATTTTAGATAAACCGTTAGTCAGAAAGTACCTGATTGTGTGAGGTTGAGAATAGCACCAACTGCATTTTGTTGGACTCTAGGATCATAGGAATTGGCAAGAGACAGTAGGGGTGTAATTCCTTGAGCAGCGCCAATAGCCTCTCGGTTGGACTCTGGAGAAGAGAATCAGAGAAAGAAAGAAGACATTGCCATCTGACTGTAAGCCAGGAGCAGGACAACTGGAAGGACCAGATTTCTTTTCAATGTTTTTATTCTTCAGTATATATCAAAATTCCTCTGTATGCTCAAAGGAAACTCAAGAATTCCAAGAGCCCAATAGGAAAGAAATTCATGAATTCTGTATTAGTGATAGATCACAGCTGATTCAATGCTTTTGTGACTGGGATGATTAAAAAAAAGAACCATAAGTCCCCTTAAACAGGTTAGCAAGGTGTCATACTTTGCCTTGTACCTCTGGTATGTCTGATCAAGTTGTGCAGTGTGCCAACCCAAAACTACACAAACAACTGCAGGGAAGACTGAATTAATGTAGCAGAGTATATTCAGGGCCAGTTTCTCTCTTTGAATGTCCCTGTGTCACTCCTTTGAAAGCTACAGACAATGCAGAGGTTTCCAAAGACAGAATTTGATTTAATCACTGGAATTTGAAAAGATGCTTCTTCTCTGAAGTGGTGATGCTTCCTTGCATGGCAATATATTAAGCTGTACAGTTGTACCTAACATCCTGGAGGCCAAGGAAAATCCAAAAATGTATCTGCAGAGTCCCTTGAGACACTTGAATGAAAAACTGGGGGGAAAAACCTTAATACTATAAAATTAATTATATACTATAAAATACTATATAACATTTATATACCATGTATACCTTGTATATATTCCATATGATAGTTATACTGTGCTATGAAATACAATATGATTTAGAAAAAAAACCCTCCTTTTAGTTTTACTCCTTTTGTTTTGCACTTACTGAAGGTAGCCTCAGCTGTGTTGTATAGAAGAGAATCTTTCCATTATGCTCTTCCCTGCCCCTCTACCATCAAAAGAATTAACCTGCTGATACACTGAGACAGCTATGGTCCTCTCCCCTTTACTGTCTTGTTTATAGATTATCTATATTTGTATCTTAGAAGCATTGTGCTGGCACAGTTTTGAAAAAATAAGGTGGCGTTGGCAGTGGTGTTCCTTGAAATTAGTGTGATTTAAATGAGAATTAGACCAATGAGTTATTTTAATATAGTATTCTTCAGATTATTTTGTAAAAGGAAAAAGCCAAGTTCATAGTCTACAGCTTCCATTGTTTAGATGAGCCAAACTGCCACTGAAGACCACAGAAGTTTTAGTTGAGCATTGCTTCATTTTTGTACATTTCTAGACAGCTTAGACAATGGCCAGTGTCTGGAAGTTTGCTGAGAGAAACATGAAGCAGAAAAAAAACAAGAAATATGAATGGATGTGTCCTGGGTTCAGCAGTAGCAGTAATTTTTCTCCTTCTTGGTAGCTGGTTCAGTGCAGTGTTTTGACTTTCAGCCTGGGAACAGAGCTGATAACAATGATGTTTTGGTTTGGCCAAAGACTTTGTGAGCCTCATGCTCTGCCAGGGAGGAGGGGAAGCTGGGAGGAAGCAGAGACAGGACACCTGACCCAAGCTAGCCAAAGAGGTATTCCATACCACAGCACGTCATGCCCAGGAGGTAACGGTGGGTTAGCCGGAAGGGTGGGGAGACTGCAGGGTTGGAGGAGGTATCAGTAGGCGCTTGGTCGGGCTGGGGGGGGCAAGTTATCAGTCAGCTGGTGGTGAGGTGTTGTATTCTCTTCCCTTGTTATTTCCTTTATCATTATTATCATTGGTGGCAGCAGTAGTGATTTGTGTTATACCTTAGTTACTAAACTGTTCTTATCTCAACCCGTGGGAGTTGCATTCTTTTGATTCTCCTCTCCGTCCCTCTGGGAGTAGGGAAAGGGAAAGAAGGAGGGGAGTGAGTGAATGAGTTGCCTGACTGGGTTTAAACCACGACAGGATGAACTCAACTTTTTAGGTGCCAACTAACTTAGTTAAGAGAAAAAAAAAAGTCATTATTTTTCTATGTGGAGCCTATCTATAATGGAGAACTGACAGACACAGATAATCCAGGATATTTATTCAAGTATACTTCAGCCAGTATTAATTTAGTCCAGGACAAGTCCTTTCTGCCTTCATATGCATATTTTATGCTCAAGAAAGTCTTTTTAGAAAGGAACCACATATTCAGATGCTACTCTAAAGTTGGGAAATCAGTAATATCTACTCAAGTTGGATTTTAATAACTCACCTTGAAACCTCTATTTATAAGTTATTTCTATCCATTCTCTGCCACTTGTGTGCTTGAAAGTTCTCCTGTCAGTACAATTTTGAATGTGTTCTACACCTAGTGCATCCTCCTTGTTTAGCATAATGCAGATGTTCAGGCCTCCCTAAGCCCTTGCTGTGAATGTTTAGTTCTGTTCCTGTATAGTCCTAGAAGAGTTCTTACCCCAGAGCTGATTATTTTTACTCAGAAGACTGAAAAGATGCAGATAGTTGCGAATGTGCCTGTGTCTTTTTGCTGTGTGGGCAAATGCTAGTGTTGGAACAAACTGACCTTCAAATCCTGTTTATCTGAATAGGTTTGTTTGCTGCTTTTATTTTTGGCTACCTATTGCAGCAGATAAGCACCAGATACCCCATCTTATGTAAAATTTGCAGTAACACTGCTAAACAGCTTCACTCTGTACAGTCTTGCATGTTCACTGAATCAGAATTAAGATACATCACATTGCCGTTCTTGGATTTAGAGTTTAGTCATTTTAAAGCTATCTAAGGAACCACCTAATTTGGTTGTGCTTCCATATATATTTTTTTAAACCACTCTGAAGCATGAATGGCTTAGTTAAAGGACATGACTGAATGGGATACTTTTCTCAAGCAGACCCTTTAGGATACCAGAGTCTGGAGTTAAAATGAACTCTAGAGAATTGCCTCTGGTTTTAGTCTCATTGCTGTGGTACCTAAATATAGTCTGAAAAAGATATAAATGGATCTAGCCCACCTAAATCCTAAACTGGGACAGAAATCCTCAACACTGATAACATCTCAGGAAGCAACCCAGCCTATGCACTTGCAGGACCGCCTACCTCTATTCTATGTTCAGCAGATGGCTTCCTATCTAGTTTGAAAGCTCCTTGAGTGCTTAATTTGAACTACTTGTGCATAGAAGTACACTTAAGAGAGCGTGCAAGTCATTAGGTGAACATCCTCTCCAGAGAATGAAGTTGGATTAAATCTGGAGTGGCTGAGGGTTTCTTGCACTCTGGGTTAAAGACTGAGACACCTAGAAGGGCAACAGTGCCTTCAGGACTAAGGAATGTCCTTACATCCCCAAACAAGTTGCTTTCTCTGTGGGCTGCTTAAAACAGGTGAAGTGATATCTCTCTGCAGATCTTTGGGATAACTTCACTGATCATACATAAAGTCCTTCTAGTGCCAGGTACCTAAAACTTTAGTGATGCCATGTCTAATTTAGGCATTTCAATGAGGCAATTTACAGTTCACATAAAGTAATGTAGCATACAGAATTCTTAACCTGACCGTAATAATATGCAATGCTTAAAAATAAGTTTCAAAGAGAAAAGTCTTTAAAAAATGGCAAATAATCATACAAGAATAAAATGCAAATCAGCACTTTCATGTGGTTGGATCCTGCTTATGCACTCCACAACATAAATACTTGAATCGGAAAACAACACTTGTACCATGCTTCTCTCAGCCTTCTGGGAGATCTGACTGCAACTTCCCAGGCTGGAGAGGGAAGCTGGTGAAATAAGCACTATAGGAAGGGAAATAAATGTTATTCATGGCTGTCTTACATGCCTTTACACAATCTGTACAGTAGAATTACACAGTTTTCAAAAGGTAGAATAAGCCAGACTGACCTGATAACCTTTCTTTTGGTAACTGTGGTTTATCTGTCTGGATGCCAGGAAAATATCTATATCATGATATGAAATATGCATAGTTAAGTAAGAGAAGTTGGTGACAAATCCAAGTACATGATGGATAAGGAACTGACTAAAAGCAAGCTGGCAGCAAATTTTGAAAAATGGAAATTCCACATATAGCCTGAAAGGAGGCTGTATGTGGAATTCCACAAGTACTGGTCTGTAGTTGGCTTTGAACCAGAAAGTTTATACAAAGGTGTGAGCGCAGCACTGTCAATGCAGTGGATGACTAGAATATTTTACAAATAACAGACAAGTTAGAAGACCAAAGCAACAAAACCAGAATGAAACCTTAAAGTACAAATGCAGGCAAGTGTACTTGGAAACATTTGTTTCAGACCCTTAATTAATTGGTGTCTGCTGGAAACAGCAACAGAGAACTAGAAAGACTAAGCTGATTTACAGCTGCAGCATGACAATATCACTGTGATGCAATCACGAGAAAAACAAGTGTTATTAAGAGACATACTATAAAACATATTTCCCTGGATGCCACAGTAGAAGATACAGGTAAGACCTGAGCTGAAATACTGCACATTTCTGGTGACCTCTCTTTCAGAAGAGATAAATTAAAAGTGGAAATCCTGTACCATTTATGTACATCTTAAGACTGTAACAATGCCTGAGCTCTGTTGTATCACAAAACAGCAGACGCAATTCTATGTTCTTTTTCTGGAATATACAATTGACACCCAGAAGGACTATGAAGATGAATGGAGAGCCTCATTTACAGGAGGTGACTTAAATGAGTTTGGCTTTTTCTGTCTAGTAAAATGAAGGAACCTCATCAGCATAGACCTCAGAAAGGCAGAACTGCAGAAGCAAAAGCCAGTGTAGATGCTAAATAAGATAAGCTGGTCATGAATATATTTAGGTTGGAAATCAGAAAAAGGTTTGTAATCATAACAGAGTGAAGGTCAGAAACACTGAGAAAAAAGATCTTACCTGGAATCTCAAGAGGTTGAATTTATGATGTGGGAATACCAAAATTTGTTGCTGCATCTTATGACTCTTAAACCAATTGCAAATAGGTTGTTTCACATTGAAATATGACGTAAGAGCTGAATCTACAAGAGCTGAATCCTTTATCCACAGGAGAGGATAAAGGGAAAGCATGGCACACTCACCTGAAACTGCCAAAGTCATGGTGCAGGCACAGGAATTACACTGGACAGTGGCATCCTCTGACTCGAGCAGATCCAAAATTGGCTCAAGTAAACCCATTTGGACAACTAATTCTTTGTCAACTATATATAAATTCAAGAAAAATGGACAAACAATAAAAGTAAACAGTTAATGCCTTTGTGAAGATAATGTATTTTCCTTTGATGGCTTTGGGGGTCTATACTATGATTATGCGACATAGGCCAAACATGGAAACAACTTGAAAGGCACTCACAGTCCCTAGCTTGTTTTGCTTGATTCCTCTGCAGACTCATGAAAGAGTGCAAGTCGTTCTATTTCAGAAAATCCCAAACATTTCTGGTAGCAATTCTGGTTTCAAACATAAGGTTCATTTTGAAAAGTGCAGCTGCAGCACTATTTTTTACTTGTAAATAATGGCATGATATTTGCAGCAAGATCCTTAAAAAAGAAAGCAAGCTAGCTTTATTGAAGACTGACCCTGTCTTCTGCAGTTATGGGCTAGTGTAATGGCACATCTGTTTTGGCCCAGGTGCCAGGGAACACAGTAGTTGATGCAACAAGGACTCCATTGACATGGTGTGGGGACATATCCTGTCTATCAAGATGAACTTTACTGGGAAGTTTTTCATCTGCAGCTCCCAGATCCTACATCAATTATATTTTGCCCTATTAGCTACAGAAGAAAGGGAATTCTATAACACAATCTTTTTTGTTTTTTTAAATCTGTGAGCAATTTAAGACAAAGGTCCTGTTAATAAATAACAAGAAAATAAGCCCTGTCTCATAGGCAGAATGTATTACACCTGCATCTGTTGAAAAGCTAAGTGGTGGGCTCTTGATCCAAGAATGAAAATTGTATTAACTGTTCCCACAACTTTGGAATAATTTATCAGCCTTTGCATACAGATCCAAGATCTCTTGCCACATGATGTAATCTAGTTGAAGGGGTGACGTGAGCTGGCAGTGTGTGCTCGCAGCCCACAGAGCCAACCGTATCCTGGTCTGCATCAAAAAGGAGCGTGACCAGTAGGTCAAAGGAGGTGATCCTGCCCTTCTACTCTGCTCTCTTGAGACCTCACTTGGACTACTGTGTGCAGTACTGGTGTCCTCAACATAAGGACATGGAACTGTTGGAACAAGTCCACAGGAAGGCCACAAGAATGATCAGGGGGCTGGAGCATCTCCTGTTATGAAGACAGGCTGAGGAAGTTGGGGCTGTTCAGCCTGGAGAAGAGAAGGCTGCATGGAGACCTCATAGCAGCCTTCCAGTATCTGAAGGGGGCCTATAAGGATGCGGGGGAGGGACTCTTCATTAGGGACTGTAGTGACAGGACAAAGGGTAACAGCTTAAAACTTAAACATGGGAAGTTTAGATGTAAGGAAGAAGTTCTTTACTGTGAGGGTGGTGAGGCACTGGAATAGGTTGCCCAAGGAAGTTGTGAATGCTCCATCCCTGGCGGTCTTCAAGGCCGGGTTGGACAGAGCCTTTGATGACATGATTTAGTGTGAGGTGTCTCTGCCCATGGTAGAGGGGGTTGGAACTTGATCTTAAGGCCCTTTCCAATCCTAACTCTTCTATGATTCTATGATTCTATGTGGTATATCCTGATGCCACTAGAATCTATCTGGTCTGCAGATAGAGACTCCCACGTTTCCTATCGGGAACACAGAAAAAGGAATTTGGATTTGTGTAGACCTGGCCATGTAGATGTGCCCTCCTTCTGCCTGACTGGCTGAAGAGGTATTTTTTCACCTGAAGAGAACATGTGTTAATTACTCACTGTTTCCTTCCAGCAAGAAGTTTACAAGGGACAAAGAAGACATCTGCTGCACCTCCAGGTCAGCAGACCTTAGTAACGCATAGAAGGGTTCCAGATGCTCCACAGGCAGGGAGATGTTCACTGGAGGAATGAGAGGAAATATTGAGGACTCTCATGGTTCACTGCAGTCACATTTATCTCTTGTTGGTCTTAAGCCTCAGGTGTTCCCATATATAGGCTGAGAGGTATTCCCCTTCATTTAAATCCATTGCTACTAGCAAAACAGGGCAAGTTTCCTGAAAAGGATTTGAATAATCAAGTACTTCAAAAACATCACAGGAAGGGAAGCAATTTGCCTTGCTGCCAAACAAGTCATTCCACCCCACAGGAGCTCCTCATGTTGTGGCTATCTGCACTTTCAATCTAACAAAAAAGCCATGGTATAAAGCTATCAAGCCAAGTGTCAGAATTCTTTCCTTGAAGTAAATGTAAAACAAAATAAATAAATCACAGCTTGCTTGTTGCTGGGATTCTTACCTTTTTATAAGACCCAAAATCTTGCTAGAAGTTTGTTTGGCATATCTAGGCTGACTTTCAACTGTTTGCAAATTACCTCAGAATCCAAGTGCTCCCATGTAATAGTCAGGACAAAGAACATCTCCTTCATAAATTTCCAGTAGGATCTGACCTCTAGAGCTTTGTCCTCTTCCAAAAATTACATAAAACCATAAATGTTCCATTATGTCCATTTCCTTCCACCACATTTTGACCATGCTGTTCTCAGGAGATTCAGTATATACTGACTCTAACTACTTTGGGTTCTACTGAGTTTTACAGAAGTAGTACAATTACATAAATGACAGTCTTTTATAATCATGACAGATATCTCCTCATGGTAAATCCCAGAATGATTCTGCCCACATGGATATGATGGCATTTTCATTTTCCTTAGCAAACAACATAGCATGAAAGAAAAAAAAAGTAAGAGAAAGAAATTTGATTAATAAATCAAAGGGAGTTTCACAGTTGGAAATAATACTTTTGTTTATAATTATGTGAAAATTTTTTAGTGCACCAAAATAACTTACTGTGCTGACTCATATGCAAGTAATAGAGGGCAGCAGACTGCTGTAAACCTGCGTTTTCTGAAAAGGCTAAGGTCCTCAAGGCCTCCAGAGGGTCCTTTCCAAGGGGTGACATTTCAAAACCTAAAGAGGTACAATGACAGCACAGACTCAATCACACCTGTAAAGGGTTAGTTTACCAAAAGAAGTTAAAACACATAAGGATTTTAGCACTGCAACAACTCCATAGAGCCCATCTGTCCTTATTCATGTTTCAATGAGCAACAGCAGTAAATGAACCTGGAATAACCTGTCCTTATCAATGCCTCTTGTGAAGCTCACAAAGCTAGTGATTGGAAGCAAGATAAATTATAACCTTTAGACACTTTTATGCTCTACAATATAAATGCAAGTGTTCTTGTTCTCCATAAAAATCTTTATCTTTTCCTGAATCACAGAAAATCTTTGTTAAAATATATTTACTGAACATGGTGTTCTTAGATATAAAAAGAGTACATATTTCTAATTTACTGCATTTTAAGTTCACCATATTTCCTGTCCTGGATATTACAATAAAGGATTTCAGGGAACAGCAACATAGTTTGCAAATGGGCTTGCCTCAGGCTCAGATTTGTAGAATGAGTCTACCTGGTTTTGAGTATGACAGCTCCCCTATGAATAAACCAGATGTTCAGCAAAAGCCATCAAGCAATAGCAGTCGTGCATGACTTCTGTAAGTCACTATATAATGTCCTTATAATGTGTGGAATGGAGCAGCAGAGAGGAAAAAAATATGAGTCACTGAACCACTGCTCAACAGTATAAACTGTTTGAAAGGTAATGAAGTAATTAATTGACTGGTGGAGCACACAACTGTAAGATACATTTTCAGAAAACAGATTAAAGCAGGGTATTAAAGATTGAAATATCTCTATGAATAAGATCTAGCTACTTTACCTCTTATGGGATAAAGAGATGAGAGAGACGTGAGGGGTGTGAGCTTTCATGCCTCACTGCAAAATTCAGCCAGTATCTCAAGCCATTAGAAGCTGCTGACATGTCAAGAGTAGTAAACTCCTACTTTCAGGATTACATAAGTGGGTTTCACAAAAGAACTGCTTCATATAGAGGTCAATTTTGTTTAATAATTAACAATACACACAGAGGGAAGGACTAGCCAGTGTGCATAAGATTTTGGAGAAAAAAAAAACAATCAAATCTCTTCATGTGTTTTAATTCCGTTCCTTGCACACCGACTATCTGAATCTCCCTCATATCTCTGCATTTTTGTTTGGGAGAGAGATAAAGCAGAAGCCAGTTAAAATCTTCACCTGCTGTAATATCAAGTATTTGCTGCCCTAGCTAATAGCTGAGTACGATGATCAACCATGAAATCTATCCTTGCACCCAAGTTGTCAAAATGTTGGCTCTCTGCTTATTATAATTTGTCCAGAATTGACGCTGGGTTTGATCCATGTTGGAATAAACTACACAGGTGAGTGCCAAGGTAAGAGGCAAGTGTCTTGTTTCTCTGTGAAGCTTCCCTGCCTCCATCTGTCCTGGCAGCAGGATTTAGTCGCTCAGAGAATTAACCTTGGCTCTTCTTCCTGGGTGCTGTGTATGTCCCATCATGGACATTGGGATCTCCCTAAAAGCACATACTGCCATCTGTGTACTGCTTTCACAGAAGCTCTACGCTCCCTGCTCCTGTACCCCAGCTCCTGAGTATCCAACACAAAGCAGCCTTTTCAAGAACCATCTCAAGAGATTAAAAGATTTTTCAAGGAAACAAGTCTTTTCAGGAAGCACCAGTGAGTGCTGCAAAGGGTGATTCCAGCCTCACCATTTTTTCCCAGATCATCCCTTCACTGCTCCTGATCCATCAATTGATCTGGGGTACTACCAAGACAGTTTATTTATATAGTCAGGAGTAATCTAGCCTTTAGAAGAAAAAGTTCAGCCCTGGAAGATCTCCATTGTCCATCAAGATGAAAGATCTGTATATGGACTTTAGGATTCAGACAGTGCTTAATGTGCAATAATTAGTGAAGCATATCAACAGCACAAGACCCCCCACATTCATAGGGTAATGACTCCAACTAATACCAGCTGAGTCTAATGAATGTGTGTTCCCAACAATCAGCGTCACAGCAATTATTCCAAAGGTTGTTCCATGATGGAGTATTTCAAAGAGCATTAACTGTCACACCAGGGGAAAAAACATCTCTTCTGGTCCCCCTCACAAGATAGTTTTATGTCGCTGGAAAGGCAAGTAAAGAAATAGTAGTTTGTGTTCCACACCCTTCACACAAAGTAAAGTAGAAGGCTATGTAATTTTGTGAGTAGCTTTAGCACAAAGTTGTTAAAGCAATATACCCAATGAGCTGTGAGCCAAAGCAAAACCAAACAAACAGTGGCCCTACCTAAGCTTGAGACAAGGAATATTTTTAGGTTGGACAACTGACAAAACACACTAATCCAAGGTGATACTCCGTGACTGCAGGAGTGAAATAAAAAGAGTTTTCCTATTGATATTATAGGACAGGATAGAGAGAACATCACTGGATCTACAGGGGAATTAGGCAGATAGCCTATAAAGCAGGGGAAGAGTTATGGATCTACTTTTGATTCAAGTGGAATCCCATGATTGTGTTTAAAATGTTTGCACAAAAGCAGTTAGGCAGACCAGTTGCTTGGAATTCTGTGAGCCCAGTGGTGCTTGTCCCAAGGCAACTTCCCCATGCAAACATTGCGGCAACTGAGCCAGGACCACACTGTGATTTGGCTGCTCACAGCTCGGCACTCATGGAACATCCAGTGTTAGTACAGCTTGTTTCCAGCTTTGTGACTTCAGTGACTGACTTCAAAATTTAACTTCAGCTACCAGGAGGACTCACATTTATGAAATGTTTACCTGGGCTATGTAGTAACAGTGGTGGCAGAGCAAGAAAGTGACTGACCGTTTCTACCTAGATACAACTGTTACACCACTTGAGCCCTTGGTGTCCTGTACTCAAAGAAAATACTCTATAGCTCTGGCTTTCCTACATCATCACCAAGCTGCTTCGTGCCATGCCAAAGCAGTTCAGACAACAATCTCTTTTCTACCCACAAAATGAACCTCCTTGTTCTTTCACAACCCTTTTGGAAAAAAACAAGCCCTCTTACCTGTTTCAATATGCTGCAGAAACTCCTGTGCTGTCACCTTCTCATGAGGTTGCAGGATGGGTTTGTACAACCGCTTGGCTTTAGAGCTGTTTTGTTTTAAGCAGAAGCATTGGCTTATCAGAGTTAAGCATTCCTTGATGCCCTGCACGAGGTCGGAAGACATCCTCTGAACAAAGGTCATGAAGTCCCGCAGCAGCTGCATGCATCGTCCACACAGTTGACCCATTCTGGCTCCAAAAACAGAGCAAAGCAAGAGGAAAATGAAGGAGATGGAAAGAAGAGTTTCTTCTCAACTTGTCCACTTCTTGCACTAACTTACTGTCTTAGTGTTTGTCCCGTCTTACAGATATTAACACCATACCATGAGCAGCTGTTGTAAGCAAACAAACTTCTGCATCCAAACAGCTACATTGCACAATAAGCCTGGCTTTTGCAGATCTCCCAGTCTACAAAACATTATTTAAAAGGCTGGGCTGGAGCCACACTAAACACCCTCCCCTTGCTTGAAGAAAATGATGATCTAAGCACATTCTGTGGAGAACAAACAGAGTTTAACTCCTGGAGCATTCACCAAAGCCTTCATGAGGCTAGAAAAGCTCTGGGATAAAGGAAAAAGCTACCTCAGTTTTTGTAAGGCAGCTTTCCACATGAAAGGTAGGCACCACCTTGTTTGCATGTGTACAGGCTGCAACCGCCAATGGGAGAGGAAGATCAGAAAAAAAAAAAATAAAGAAGCATGTGAACAGGTTTTTCCAGTTTTTGCTGGAGCACATACCAGAACAAAGGCCCTGTTGGACAAACAGCTCATAGCCCAGCACCCAGCCAAGTGAGACTTTGCAAACCAGCAAGAAGAGAAAACCAGAAAAAAAAAAAAAAAATACAGTGACCAAATAATTTAGAAGTATGTTTTCCTCCTGTCAGTCAAGTCCTGCAGAGTGGGCTGGATAAGCCAGCAATGGGAGGATGCAAAAATCATCTGCAGTTTTCATGCAGAAAAAGGTAGCAGAAGGAAAGAGAACAGTTCCACTCTTGCTCCATCCGTTTGCTTAAGTCAGCCTGGTGCATGTTCTCACCCTTTGTTAAACAGTTTTACAAATGACCTTGGCCTAATTAGTGTAGTATGAAGCGTCATTTGCAATACTCTTGAGGTTTCCAGGAAAATCTGGTTTGATTTAAGATCACCCTTTAGGGAACCAGTAGGTACAGGTCTGCTGAGTGTTGATCACTTTTATTAACTTCTCTTTATCCATGGATTTGATGGATTTATTTTAACTATTGCATGTGATATATCTATTGCCAAGTTTTAGCCTCACTGTCCTTTAATACATCTTAAGTTCCTAAATAAATCATGTTTGAAAATCAACCTTTTGTTCTGCACCCATCTCTAAACACTGATGAACAGGCTAACTCAAATCTCACTGGTCTGTCCAGCTACTGCTATTTCTTCTCTTACTTACACATCATTCCCTTAGACACAAATACTATGTGGCAAAAATAAACCCACCTACAACTGTAAACCAAAAGGTATGAGACTTCTATTACACAATGCAATCCATTACAAAGCATCAAGACTTTGATTTTGCTTTCTACTTCTTTGACCAGTCTGCAAACCCACTGAGTTCTGATCTCTGTCTGGCTTCTTAATATTATCAAAAGCAAGGCTAATACTCCTATTTTCTCCTGTTTTTAATAGAGATCTTCTAAAGTATAGGGAACCTGTGTGATTGTCAGGTCCTGCTTCTGCCACTGCTTGCTTTTCACGTTTTGCGCATGATCTTCCATCCTTCAGCTTCCATCCAAAAAGCAGTAAGGTGGCAGATCATACGAATCTATCACATGCTCTGTCTCTTCCTCTGTCCTGTCTACAGAACTCCTAATTGTTGTGAGATCTTTTTCTAAAGTGATTTGAACTGTACTGCACTGAGATGACAAAAAAGCAGGACTGTTTCAATGAGACACTTGTTAGTAATGACTGCCTTTCTGTAACATGTTTCAAGCATTTCAAAATGTATATAGACACTGAAGTAGCTTTCCAATGTATCTGTAATGAAGATGCTCCCAAATGGTTTAAAAACAAGTTTCAGGGGTGCTGTGCTCGTGTAACTCCATTTGAAATAAATGGGAGTTAAATAAATGCACAGCTGAAAATCAGGCTGTAAGTTGCATGAAGGCATAAAACTCAGGTTTCCCAATGCCTAGTTTCACGATTCAGTCAGTCTCCTTTATATGAAACCACTACTTGAAAGCCAATGTAGAAAGCTGATTTATGGGTCTTCCAATCTGTTCTGAATTCACAATAGCTGCTATAAAGGTAAAGGTTGCAACCATAAACCCAATGTTTTTGATTAGTTTCATGACAGATAGGTTTCCTTATCTGACTGAATAAAATACCAGCCCGAGACCACAGAAGGGAAAAAAATTAGTAGTACTCTAATAGTGTTAAATCATTTTGCTTTCATTCTTCTAAAGAACACGTTCCAAATAGTAGAAGCCCCACACCCCACATCATGATTCCCCCCCCCCCCCCCGGGAAAAAAAATCATTTCCTTTGTAAAATGTTAGAAAAAGCCTCTCCAACCACTTCCATTCAGCTGTGTGCAAGAGATTTCCAAGTAGTAACCTTTCTGCATGAAGACTACTTGGAATTCTGTATAAAATGCACTTGGAAGTTTAGATCTACTTACCAAATAACAGAGGAATGCTGTAGCTAAGTGGCACTTTAAACAGAGAGCTTCCACTGGTTCAGAATTTTATCTGCTCTGCAGTTTCTCTGCCAAGGACAGAAAATATTGCTTTTGGGCACAGTCCCTTAAGTATCTGACACTTGCAGTAGGTTTGTTTTGTTCTGAATTAAGAACAGAAAATCTAAAAATATATTTACTTGTTACTAAATTAATTTGCTATTTCACTCATGCAGCATGCAACTGCTTGAACCACTTCTGGAACAGAAATTCCTTTATCTAGTTTGCAATGGTGCATATATTTTGATTTTGTTTGCTCAAAAGTTGATTGGCACTGCAGAGGTGTACACAAATGCTCTTTATAGTCCTCTTTCATACATTACCTAGGGCCTCTTCATTCTAACAGGCCAAAAAAGCCTCAGGATCTGACATGAATATTGGAAAAAACAGGTCAACAGATTTTTCTGAGCTACAGTAGCAAATGCGTCCCTCTTAAAGGAAAAAAAAGATAGCTCCAGGTTCCAGATTTTAGAAATACTGTTAACATTGTGATTTTACTTAGTGGATACAAGGACTTCTGGGGAGCATAGGAGTGAGGCAGAGAATGAGAATGTATGGGGACTTACTTAATTTGTGTGTCAGTTAAATGAGAAAATAAAGGAATGCTTAAAAAGCAGTAAAAGAATAAACTTATGGTATTCAAGAATCTAAAACTGTAAAAAAGGAACTAAATTTGTATTTTATGAATTTGTCCCATGTAATTTTATTTTTGCAACGTCTTATACATTTTTTTTTCACTCTCTTCTCTCACCCTTCTGTTCAGTTTAGAAGGCTGTACAATGATGGCTATATATTACTGCTTGGTTAACAACAAATCTGATTTAAAAGGTGATAGCTCCCCTGATGTATAGGTCTTTATTGTCCCCACTCCTGCAGTTAAGGCCTCCTCCCTTGTATTAAATCAGTGCAACTGCTCTTCAAACAAGATCCATGAAAATTGTGGCTTCAAAATAACAACAAAAATAATCAACAAACCAAAGGTCTGAAGTTCTAAAACTGGATCTACCATTGACAAAATAGTAAAATAAAATAAGGAATTAGAAAAAAATGGTTGAGGAAGCAGCACAGTTCTAAACCCTGAGCCCTATGTGTGTAACTTACATTACTACTGAGCTCTTTTAAATATATTATAAAAATATATCTTTTAAATGTATACGTGTGTGTGTATAATTATATATGATGTATATATTCACAATTAAGATTTCAGGACAAAGGCTGAACTGAACCAAGACAGACCCCAGTCATTTAAGCAGGTAGGAAAGCGTATGTGAGGAGTTGAACAATGCAAATTTGTGAAAAACTGTCAAGGGTTACTTCATGGCATAGTAAGGCAGAGCTTTGTTTGCACTCAATGCACTGTAGAGTATAAAAGCTGCTCTCACTGCATCAAATTCCTTGGCTGAGGTATTTGCTTATCCTCACTCAGAGGGAGAGTGCCATCTACTGAAGCATCCCCTTTACACAGCTCCCTTGAAACTTGTCCCACTCATGGATTGACAAAATCTGCCCAAGGGGGTTATAAAACTGAAAAAGGATTTAACAGGAAAATAAGCTGCTTTAGATGCGAATCTTTACTGCAAAGTAACAGCTGCACGTAAAGGACCAGCCCAAAGATGGTAACACCACTGACTTGAGCAAGTCTATGATCCAGTTTTATGAAGAGATTAAAATCTGCCTCATTCTGAGCTTCTTCATTCTTAATAAATCTTTGGAATTGAAGTTACATTATCATCTTGTAACACTTATTCCCTGATGGGATAATTCGATTTCACTGCTGACTATTAACGATGAACTTTGCTACACATTTCCCTTTCCTACATTACTTCTGAGAAGATGTACAAGTACTCAGCTGACTACTGAATAGTGAAGACATCTGCTAACAGTCAGCAAGAGTTTGCCTGGGGCCAGTGATGACACTATGATACTACTATGGTGCTTCTCTGTCTTCATGTACTTTCCCATTGCTTTGAACTTCCGTACTTGATTGTAAATTTTCCAGACTGTTGCTGTATTCCAATAAAGCAGCACTTTGTGTCATGGCCAGAGCTACTATCCCCTATGATAATAATAAACACATAATTAATTCTTTTTTTCTGTTGTTTTTGCTTTGGGTGTTGTTTTTTGTGGTTTTTTTTTTTTTACTTTGTAGCAAAAGAGTGCCTCTAAAACATCAAAGGTAGATCAGATGTGCCCCCACACCTCAGAAGTTTAAACAAGCTGTATAAAAAAATACCTGGAATTTTACAAGGTAAATTACCACCTAAAGACATCAAAGATTTGAAGAAGTGTAACAGCTTGCAGAACAGACATGAAAGACCTTTCAGGTTGTGTTTCATAACAATACCCTTAGAAAACCACTGTTTTGGTGTGTTTCAGGTACATACCCTGATGTATTTGCTAACAAGGGGCTGCACTGAAGAATCACAGAACCCATAGCTCAAATGTCAACTTTTTGATAAAACAGGGAGTGAACAAAACTTTAAACAACTTACACTATTTGTCACTATGTAAACATATTTGAAATCATTAAAATATGTTTTCAAAAAGTTTCACGGTATAGCTTGGTTTTTTTGGTTTTTTTTTGGGCAGTGTGTGGTTTTTTTGGGGGAAGTGTTTTAGGTTTGTTTGTTTGTTTTTTTTGTATTCTGGGCCTCTAGTATGTTGTCTTAAATACAATGGAGAACCGAAAGAGTAGAAGTGACCAGCCTTTCTGTCCCAATTAAATATATCCCTTATACCTCAGAAAATATAGGAGAACTCTCCATCACTGAAGAGAAAAAACATGAGCATCCCACAGGTCTTCAGAACCATTAGTAAATGTGTATGTGTAGTTTGCGTGCACCAAAATCCCACAACAGTTCTGGAAACCTTACTCGTCCTAGTAAGCTGGCTTCTTCCCATGAGTCCATTATTGATAGCTTCCATGATCAGCCTCCACACTGACAGTGTCTTTTGTTGGTTATAGCAAAAGTTGGGGCACATGTGCTGCACTTGAGATATAGGTTAGTTACACCTAAACCTGCATAAGGGAAAAAGCATAAAAAAAAAGACAGAGGGAATTGTGTGTCTGTCTAGGCCACGCTGTTCACCAGGTAGCCACAAGTGGTCAGAACTAAAAACTCACTGTTTCAGCACCAGCCACTTACTCGTTGCTGTCTATGCAGAAGGTAGAAGGCCATGCTTAAAGAGCCAGTGCATTACTTTCCCTACTCAGGTAACGGCAAACCAGCATTTGGGAGTTATGCCTGCTTCCCATTTCAAGTGCCTTTATCCTCCACCAGTTGCTTTTGAATGCCTTGGAGTCATTATCCCCTGAACTTAAAAGCTCAGTTAAAACTGTGCATATGCACCTTTCCCAGCTCTTTTTTTTTTTAATAATTTTTATACTTGTCTCAGAAATACTATGCAACAGCATTTTAAAAAATAAATCAGCTGTGTAAAATTTCAGCAGCGTCACTTCGTGTTACTCAAGCCCTAGCTTGAGTGTTGTACTTCTCAGCCGACACAATATATTTGTGCACCAGACGGACAACAGCCCACCACTGCGCTCTCTCGGTGCTACGGCAACCCCGAACGCACCGCTCCAGGCTGCTGTGCTGCACCCGGGCGATTCGCGCACATCTGCCGCAAAACCGGCTGCAGTAAAGCGCCGCAGTTACGCGCTCTGCTTCCTGCCGTGCGGGAGCACCAGGCGCCAATGCCGCTGGACGGTGGTCAGCCCGCTGCGCCCCGCCGTGCAGACAAACCCGCCCAAGCAGCTCTCCTGGATGGGCGCGCACCCCAGCCCACAGGTAACCGGGCCGTGGCCGTGGGCCCGACCCCTCGGATCACTCTTTGATGGGGGAGGTAGAAAGTAAAAGATGACAGCTTTACTCGTGGTGCTTCGGGAGTAGTCGAGCTGCAGCCTGTGGGGCACAGAGCGCGCAGCCCCTCCGCTCAGCCCGGGACACGGGCACGGGCACGCGGGGGGAGGGGAGGTGGGGGCTACCTGCCGTCTAGTATCAGCACGGCGTGCCGCCATCTTCCTTGCGGATAGCTACCCAAAACCAAGATGGCGCTGGGGCGGTGAGGTGTGCCGGTGTTTTCCCGCCCAGGGCGGAAGTGACGGCCCCGCGGCGGCAGCCCACCTCCCGCTCTCTATGGTGGTTTTTTCTTTTTCCCTTTGGGCCCCGCGTCTTTTTCTCCGGTGAGACGGGAAATGGCCGCCGAGCCGCGATAAGGGAGCGGGGCCGCCGGCAGTTCCGTCAGACAGGTGAGGAAGGGTGGAGGTGACGGGGCCGCGGGGAGGTTTTGCAGGACGGTGGTGTGCGTAGCCGCGGCAGAGATGGCGGGGGGAGCAGTTCCCCCCAAACCCCTGTCGCGCCTCCCGCCTCCCCTCCCCCTGTACCGCGCGGTGCCTGCGCGCCGTCCCGCCCTTCCCCGCCGCGTGACCTCGGCGCTCCGCAGCCATTATCCTCGGCGTCCCGTCCCCCCACCCCGCCATTCCTTCTCTTGTAGTGGTCGCGCCAGTCCCCGGGGCGACGGGCACAACCGCTGCCCCGGGGAGGGGCCTTGCGGCCGCCGACACCACCCTGACGTGGCTGCCGCTGCCGCCTTCTGCGGGAGTCGGGCCGAGCCGGCGTCGCTCCTCCGTCGGCCTGGACGGCGCCCTGGTGAGCGAAGGTAGAGAGGGAAGGAGCGACGGGACCCAGCCGTGGCGCTGGTTCGCGGCTTCTGGAAGCCGGGCGCGGGAGGGGGGAGGTGGAAGGTGCGGCCTGGCCCGCTGGGCCTCCACCCTGGCCGGCCTGGGTTGGCAACCTTTTCGCCCTCCCTGTGGGAGACAGGCCTGAGGAGATCGCCGTGCAGCTATGGTTATGGGAACAAAACCTCCCTGTTAACGCTCGTGGGTGTGACTCCGGGAGGGAAAAGGCGCTGGGGTGAAAGGATGCTTCCCAGTGCTGGATCAGCCTTTATACGCTCGTTGGAGGAACTTCCTTCCCTTTGGGCATGAACTGCGGTTCAGGCGCTTGTGCCTTTAATGATGTGCTCCGGGTTGCCTCCCTGCGCCTTAACCTTCCTGTTTAGAAATGCCTGCATTTCTGAAGGCAGGTGAAGGGCTGGAGTGGGTTTTATGCCCCTTGCCGAAAGGGGCTGTTGTGTTCCCGGTGTTGAGCGTGCTGTAGTATACAACCTTTGCAGGATCTTGTCCTTTATTTTTCATTTACTTTGTAAACCGCCTACTTTTTTGCCTCTGATTTTCTTTTAAAAATCAGATTCTCTTTTTGTGTGTCATGGTGATCCTTTACCGAGTCAGTACAACTTGTCACTTATTTATCTCGGAGATAAGGAGATGCCGCAACACTAGCAGTTAAATTTTACTACACAAGGACGCGGGGGCATGCAAAACAAAGGAGTTCTTGACACTGCAAGTAGTCACTGCTTGAGTAATGTTTGGTTTATTGCAAGTATATAAAAATGTCTCTTAGAATAGTTGTTCTCAGTGTGGGAAGGCTTGTTCAAAGAGTGGGGTTCCAGGAAAATGCTGTCTAGCTGTTGTCTTTCTCCTCCTTTCTCATCTTTCTCCTCTCTGATAATTCATCGCTTTAGACAAAAGTGGGGGAAATATGAAGGGGTAAAGGCTCTGGCTCCAAGTTGCACTCCATGCAGTTTGTTGTGGAAGGTAGAGAAGGAATTGCTTCTTCCTACTCATCCCTTTTGATGTTGAGTGATAGGCTGTGCTGAATGGCAGGAAGAGGTTTAATGGGTTACATATATCAGTATCTGGTGCGGGACTGCCTCTCTTCTGAGTGCTGGGTCCATGGCTTGAGCAAGGCTTTAGTGGGCCTGACTGTGTGGAATGGATCCTCAGGTGAAGGCTGTGGTTGAGGGATTGTTTATTGGGGGATGTAGGGGGAAGCATGTACCATGGGGGATGCAGAAAACTTGGAGTGATTGTAGGAATTCAGTAAAGGTCTGTTCTTTGAAGCTCTGGTGTATGTATTTGGATGGATTAGATTCAGGCTGGTTGTCAAGGAGAGATTGTGGCATAGGGCTTTGAGGAATGCCAGAGAACATTTGGGGTTTGTTTACAAATAGTGGAGATAGGTGAAGGAAACTACTGAAGAAAGTGAGCCTTTGGATTACAGCTGTATTCAGTTTATCTGGGTGAGCATTTCTCCCAAAAGTATTCTGAAAAAGTTCATTGCTGTCTTGTTCATTGTGCTGGCACTGGCCTCCATGCAGCCTTGTGGTAAATGGGATATGGGAGGTGATGTGGCTGAAGAGTCAGCTTTGTCTTTTTGTCCAGAGTTGTGAGACCAATTTTATTCTGGGTCAGTTGACTGCCCCAGCTCACCAAGCACGTATATGACTATCAGTCTTGGAACAGATGAGGAAGGGAAGATAGCCTTTCCTGCAGCATGCTCATAGCTTGTTGCGAAGAGATTGTGGAAACTACATGTGAAGGGCAGTTGAAAACACTGTGTTTAAAACAAAAAATTACAAGAATGGCAACCCAAAACAATGTGTATCCAAAAGCATGCTAACTCCTTTTTTTGTATTGACAAAATCCTTAGAAATAGTCACTTTGACTTCTGTGGTTTTAGTTAGAGGAGAAACATGCTTTTGTTTGCCACTGGTATTACATAAAAGAGCAGCTAACAATCATATGATGGTTTTGCAGAGCTGATTTCACTACTACTAAGATGCTGGGTTTTGACTTTATTTGCAAATGTTTTATATTGTTTTCTATAAAGAAATGAATGAACTGGGGAAATAAAAGGCCTTTGTATATTTTATTGTTCCAGTTGACTTTTCATGCTGTAATTCTTAAATGGGTCTGTTTTGTCTTTGTAGCTGTGTGGGTATTATGAAGATAATAAATACCAAGAATATAAAATAGAGAGGAAATACACTTCCCAGCTCTTATTTGTGGATTCCAAGATAATTTGGGCATATTTGCTATGGCATTTTAGTATCTGTGGGATTCTCAGTTATTGATGATCTGAATAGCATGGGTTTGCAATCACTAACAAAATGCATTCTATTCTATTTGTGGTATGCCGCTGTTAAGTCTGTAATGCTTTAAAAAAGTGCGACGGAGATAAAGGGTGAATGAAAAAGTATAGCAGATGTACAAGCACTCAACAGATGCCTTACACTACTGTTTCAATCAGACTGGCTTTCTTTAATTCCATAGGTGTATTATGAGAGAATATTCAAATTCTATGGGGATTTCATGAAGATAGTTCTATCCCCTTTTGTTTTGTCTTCATTGTGTAATCCTTGTTGCTTTTGAAGCCTGAATCTTTGAATGAAAATGCATTTTGGCAACAGCTTGTGAATTACCTTAACAAGATTTTGATTTAAATCTTTCTGACAGCTTTCAACTAATGCTTAAGCAAGAGAAGTGTAGACTACTAAATAACTATGAGGGATTGCTAAAATAATGACGCTAAGAGGAAGCATTGTTTTGCTAGTGTAAATGGGTATGACTGTGCTGAAGTGTCTTCAGAAACTTCCATGTGTTGGAGAACTTTTAAAATGGCTTAACAGATAAGTTGCATCTGTAGTCTGTGTACTTGAGAAAACTTTAACATCAGTGGTGTAAAAAGGACTCTTAAAAATAACGTTTAAAAGGAATTTGAAGCAATTTTTTTTGTCTTGATTTTTCTTTCGATCATAGCAAATGCTAACAGTGGCATTTACTTTCTCATTATTGTGTTGCTTGTGATGGGATAAGCCTTATTCTATTGTGTATTTTGTTTGCTGGGTTTGTTTTTTATTACATTTGTTGTCTGAGCCTTATTAAAGACGCCCAAAGATTTTGATATTAAGTCATTAAGAAACTTATCTTGACTGTCTTTGGTCGTGATGTGATTCACTGTCTGACAGGTAATGGACTACTCATTTCTTAATAAAGTCTAGGTTTCCGTGTTAAGGTTTGGTTCTTTGGGCACAGGGGGGAGGGGGTGTGTGTTGTTGGTTTTTGTTCTTGGGTGTTTTGTTTTTAAGCTACTTGTAAGTACTGATAAAAAGCTTATTTTCCAAGTTTGTTGCTGCTGGTGGCTTCACTGGGATAGTTTCAAGGAAGCTAAGACTGCAGTGCAGGCAAAAGAAGCAGTCCTGTCTGGATGCTATTGCAGCTTCCCTGTGTTGGCCCAAGCATTTCTGGGACTGCATCATAAACTGTGTCAGAAATATCATTTGTATTGAAGCTAATCGAGGTGGTCCGTATGTTTTTCTAATGCACTGTGTGGCTGCAGAAATACTTGCCCTGTCATAAGGGAGATCATAATCAGGGATGGGAGGAAACAAAGGATAGGACAGGTGGGATTGTTAATTTAAGATAGGAGTGCCATTTTATTCTGGTTTAAAATAATATGGAGCTACAGCAGCTTCCTCTATAATACCCAGATTTTCTAACACAGGAGTGAAGTGGTTGAGAGCCAAGCCCTAAATATGGGAAAAGCCTTTCACATGCTTAGGGCAGAAAGCATGGGGAAAAGCAGTTTATGTTGCAGGAAAGCATGTGGTGTTTCAGACATAGACCATGTTCCTGGAGGTCATGGTCCTCTTTCAGAAATACTCAGTGGTAGTGGTGTCATCTTTTTTCATTGCCCTTTACCACTCGCACCCTTACTTGACATGGTGGAGCCACTACAGATGGACAGTGAGCATGAGAGCCTACAGGAGGAGGCTGTAGGGCATTTTGTTTGACACCATGAAACAGTATTTTGTTGTTGTGATGCTTTTGAAAGAATGTGTATTTTTTGAATTTTTTTTTTGTGAAAGTGAAGCATGTAGAAACTTACTGTTATAAAGGAGCTGTATCCCTATGTATTTCTATATGTACCATTATTTTCTAAATTAATTTTAATAGAGGTTAACAAAATTTTAGATTTTTGCATGTTGTGAGGACATTTACACAGACAAACCTTTATTTGAAATGCAGCTGTGTAG
Source organism: Pezoporus wallicus (assembly GCF_028554395.1). Classification (NCBI taxonomy): domain Eukaryota; kingdom Metazoa; phylum Chordata; class Aves; order Psittaciformes; family Psittacidae; genus Pezoporus; species Pezoporus wallicus. Next base: position 7,631,236 of record NW_026635157.1, read on the forward strand.
TCTTTTAATTTTTATGAGAGTTTGCAAAAAGGGGGTTTTATGTGTCAAGCTTTTATCTATTTCAGTTAAATGGAAATAAAAGCTACAAGTAGTTGACTTTTTTTTTTATTCAATAGTTTGTTTTCTATTCAAAGCTGCTTTTTTTTTTTTTAATGTTATATCCATACTTTTCTGTGTGTGTGTGTGGGGAAGAAAATTAGTGAGAAGGGTGGTGGCTGCCAGCGTTGGACGTGGTGTATCCAATGGCGGCTGAAGGGAAAAAAAAACCACAACAAAAGTGTGGCGGCTACTTGGCTTCGCCAGTTGATGGAAAAGATTCCTGAAACTGCGGAACTGACTGACAGAGGTTAAGCTGTGGTAGTTTAAGATCCTGTTTTTTGCCTAGAGGTTTTAAAAGTGAAGTAACTATCTTGTTATAGATCCCCAAGATCTAAAGACTTGTCTAAATTAGGATTTTAGATTTCAGCTAACACCAACAGACTGTTTTTAAAAGTCAGAAGTAGAGATGATGTAAATACTGATTTAAAATCTCAGACCGAGCTTCTATTTAGCTGCAGTTTATGTTACTTTTTCTGTACTAGACTTCTGAATGCCTTAATTAACCTTTGCTAGCTAATACCATCTCACCTTTTGTCTAGACAAGATCTGAAATGGTCCGATACACTACTGTGCTCCTTCAGAGACTCATGCTTGCTGATGATGAGAAGTAAAAACTTAATCTTATTAAGGCATATGTTTTGTAGAAATTGGAAATATCTTGGTCACTACTAGTGAATGGTAAGTGGACTTTTGAAAGCAGTGTTTATGAGCACAAGTGCTACGTTTCTTCTTTTAGATTAAGAAAACATTGAAAGCATCTATGAACAAGTGTGAAAGTGTCACTTAGGAGCAGTGGATGCCTTGCAGTTTTGGCTTTAATGAATAAATTGTTGACTTGAAGCATTTCTGGGAGATCCTTCTCATCTGTATTGAACTGGAACAAAATTCTGAGTTGCTTTACTGGAATTGGAAAGTTTGCTTTATGCTGAGTGAGGCTACAAATATATGCATGGTCTTAAGGCTTTGAGGTAATTAAAAGCTGAGGCTAGTGAAAAGTTTGTACATTTGAGACTAGCTTCATTATTACAGTTATGCTCTGTTTCTGTATACAGGTGAAAGAACTTTTTTTAAAGGATTTGTTGGTTATTTAAGTACACATTTCACACAAGAAGGTATAACAATATAAATGTTGCAAAAGAAACCTAAAGCTTGCACTGTTGTCCTAAGTCCTCATCCCTTTTTTTCATTTTCCTTTTTTTTCTCCCCCCCTCCACCCCCAAAAAAACCAGCTCCAGTTATTGTGAAGCTGGATGTTAGAGTTCTGACTGCTCTGACAGTTTGCCACTGTCCTTTTTGCTCCCTCTTTCTGGCTGTATGCTGTTCTTTCCCCCATAATCCAGCTCTGGCACTTGTTTGGCCCTTCATTAGGCCAGTTCTATAATTTGGCCATTTAGCCATTTCTTGGTGTCAAGAGCTTGCACACTGAAGTACCTGAAGGGTGTTAGGGCTGTTGTGGAGGGGAGGATAATGTGTAGTACAGCCCTGTAAGCAAGGCCGAAGGAGGAGTGATCATATATGGAAGGGGAGTAGGATTTGCCCCTTGGCAGTGGCTAGCTCTGGAACTGTTCCAGTCTTAACATGGAGCTTTGCTGAATCCAGGAGTAAATTTGCCAATTCATGTGTTGTCTTTTAATGATAAACAGATTAACCCATGTAAGCAAAAGGTAGTACCTGCCCTTTAGTAAAAATTCACGTCTTTGATGGTCTCTTTTTTTATATGTTCTATAGGGATCAGTATTGCTGAAAGCACAAATAGAGATCTTTGAAATAATTGCTTCACTGGCAGCAACCGACAGTTTGAGGTAAGATTAACTTAATTGTATTTTGAAATGTTCTAATTGTACCCAACCATTTAAAATGAGAATTGATTCTGTTTTCTTAAAATCTATGCTTGCGGTAAGACACTACAATATATAAAACTTTCTGAAATTAGCTTATCTTTTGTAAAGGTTAACTATTACAGTATGTACATATTTGTCGAATGTAGAATGTAAATGTATAAATATTATTGTTCAGTACAAGGAAAATGGAACAATTTTCCTTTAAAGATAAGATTGGGTTGTATTATAAACTTACTGTAGGTCTGAAGTTTGGCCTGAAAATTACTTGTAATAGCAAAAAACCTGTTTTTCGTATGATTCTCATGTCTTACAACAATTTAAACCCTTTACATTTATCTTGCCTATGAGTAGATAACCGTAAGAGATTATAAGCAGTCTTCTGTGAGTTTAATTGAATACAATGAATTAGAAATCATCTTCTGAGTACAGGTTATACAAATTTGCTTTTTAATAGAAGGAGCCAGTAAAAGACAGCATTCAACATCTTACTCTTCTCTGAGGTAAATACTTCTTTTTCTTAGTTAAATGGAAAGATAGTTAGGTTAAAATTGTTTTTTTTGCTGGGTTAGTTTCAGATGAGGTTACATCTCTTTGAGGCTATGCAAACTCTTGTGCTACTGTGGTGGCAGAAGTCATCTGGGGCAGGAGGGACCAGTTGACAGGGGACAGATTGATCTGCTTGCTTCTTTTGGGTTCTCTTACAGGTTTCTAAAATCTCTTGTTTTGTTTTGTTTTTTTTTTTAACTTTAAATTAAGCTCCAATGTTGTTTATTTGTCCTTATATAATATTTCTTGTTACCTGAGTGATATTTCAATTATGTAAAGTACCTTGTGACAGAAAGTGCTTATTGCATTGAAAATAAAAGCTCAACACAGTGATTTTAGGCTTTCATGCCTGTTCGCAATACAAAAGCTGACTGTTTGGTTTTCCAATTTGTAATTATTACGAAGTTATGATGATTAGAGGTGCTAAGCATACAAAGGCCTGAAATTGTGTAGTCACTTATTCTCAGTTTATATTCAGGTTGTCTAATGTGACCGCTTTTTTTATTTGCTTTTTTAAGCTGGGCAATTTCAAACGAAAATGGTAATGGGTTAAAGATTTTTATTGATTAAATTGGGCATTTTTAATCTCTGATCTGAAAAGGAAAGGTTTGTATGTTTTTATGGTTAGCACTAATTCTAAATACTTTATGAATGTACATAAGAAATTCTGAATTTATTTTAAGACTCATTGCTTTATAATCAGTTGTAGTTTTTATAGCTTAATTTGAGCTGAAAAGTGGTGAGTTCTGTAGCAAGCCATGTTATTGAAGTAGCTGTTAAAAACTTCACTTTACATGTAATTTAAAAAGTGAAGTTAACCTAGAAAGATTCAGGGTGGGCATATTGACTGGTGGAAAATCGGATCAGAGTGATTAGCTTTAGTATGTGTGGTTAAGAGAAATAATACCCCTGGCTCAAACCAACAACTGCTGTACAGAATAATTTGGGGCTTTTTTTTTCTTATGTAAAAGGTACATTTTAGAGGATTGTGAAGTCCTCTCAGAGAAAGATAAGTGCGTTGGAAATGCAAGGAAACTATAAACAATACAAACAGCAAGGATTTTATTTAAAATATATAAAAACGTGTAATTGTCCAGACTTATTTCTTGCCTCAATTTGCAGAAATGTTGGGGTTTTTATGTTGCTTCCTCTCCTACAGGATCAGTTTGCAATTAAATCTAGAAAACCTTTTACTGTTATACTTTTATGTTTTCAGACAAACCACATAGACTGTAGCTCTTTTAAATTGTTTAAAACGTGGTTGAGTTTTCCATGTATTCATATTATCTTCAAAGTTCTTTGGTTTAGGAAATGTTATATCTCTTTGTAACCTCATTTTAGGATATAAAAATTTTGTTCATTTGTGATTTACATGTACTCTAAATAGTTGCTTCCCTTTTTCCACCCCCTCCCCTCACTGCCTTTTCTTTTGGTAAGGAGTATATCTACTGGGAAAAATGGGTCGATCTAACTCTAGATCACATTCTTCAAGATCAAAGTCCAGATCTCATTCCAGCTCTAGGTCAAGATCCAGATCACATTCTAGAAAAAAGAGATACAGGTAAGTTGATGTCTTGCTGCATTGAAAGATGGTTTAGTGTATTTGTTGTTGTCTGGAAATTAATTTTTCATTTGCATGATGCTGCGGCGAAAGTGAGCCTGGGATTTTACTTCATTTTAGGTAGTAGATAAATTCTGCTTTGAATGTTATTTCAATTACTTTGTTTAATACTTGGCTGTTTATTCTCTTTTCCTGTATCTCAAGATAATTTCAGAATCCTAATGTTTCTTCATGATTTGTGGCTTGTTTGGTTCTTCCTTCTTCCTTCCTGTTTTCTTTCGCTAGTATTTTCACTGTGATTTGTTCTGTATTTCTCATGCAGCTTTTCAGATCTGGAGAACTTAAGGCTTCAGCAAATAAACTTTGATTTATCTTGTCTTCTCAGTTGCCTCCAGCCTTTTCCTCATCTTTCTTACTAGCGGGCATTATCATCTTCCATAAAAGCAGTGGCTGAATTGAATGTTTACTTCTGCCTCAGCTGCTGTCCACAGCCTGGCATATTAAACAGGCGGTCATGTAACTTCATGTTCCAGGCTGTGAATCGTGGTTGGGGAATTGAATGGCATGCTCCAGAGTGATGATAATCTCTGATTAAATGGCAGAGCAGGCCACTGAAGCTAGTAATGTCTTAATTATGTGTTGCTGAAGTCTAAGTTTCACAGTCCTTAGATAGATACATTTATTCATTTATTATAGCCCTTTGAGACTAATAAATAGATTGTAGAAGTTACCTTAAGGCTGTTAGTCCACTTCCTTTACCATTCTGTTTGCATTTGAGAAATGTAGCATTTAGTGTCAAGGCGCTTTTTCTTTTTTAACTCTCCAATTGTCAGATATTAATGTTTGCTTTCTAATTTTAGTTCTAGGTCTCGGTCAAGGACGTATTCACGATCTCGCAGCAGGGATCGTGTTTATTCTAGAGATTATCGCAGAGATTACAGAAATACTAGAGGAATGAGACGTCCCTATGGTTACAGAGGAAGAGGTAGAGGGTATTATCAAGGAGGAGGTGGTAGATACCATCGTGGAGGCTATAGGCCTGTCTGGAACAGAAGACACTCCCGAAGTCCTAGGAGGGGCCGTTCACGTTCCAGAAGTCCAAAGCGAAGGTCTGTGTCTTCTCAGAGATCCCGGAGCAGATCTCGTCGATCTTACAGATCTTCCAGGTCCCCAAGGTCCTCTTCATCTCGTTCTTCATCCCCATACAGCAAATCACCTGTCTCTTCCAAAAGACGCGCGTCTCTGGAAAAGCAGGCAAAGAAAACTGAAGGGGCTCCTTTGCAAGATAGCCCCTTGAAAAATAAATCACAAGATGAACAGAAAGATACATTTGAACATGACCCATCAGAGTCTCTTGACGATTTTAACAAATCATCAGCAGCTTCTGGCGACATTTGGCCTGGCCTTTCAGCGTATGATAACAGTCCAAGGTCACCCCATAGTCCTTCAATTGCCACCCCACCTAGTCAGAGTTCATCTTGCTCCGATGCCCCTTTGCTTAGTACAGCCCACTCAGCAAAGGACACACCTCAACATTCCCATTCCATTCAACATAGTCCTGAGAGGTCTGGCTCTGGTTCTCTTGGAAATGGTTCTAGCCGTTATAGTCCTTCTCAGAATAGCCCACTGCATCATATCCCTTCGAGGAGAAGCCCTGCAAAGACAATCCCATCACAGAGTGCTCCACGTGAGGAGGCTCGAGCACGGTCATTTTATCCTGAGGGTGGTGATCAGGAAACTGCAAAAGGTGGAAAGTTTATGAAAAGGTAAGGATTAAATTATAAGTTAATGTTGCCTTTTTAAAGTGCTCCCTGTCGTAGAGTTTAGGCAAGATCATCACTGTGCCTTGGAAAACACAATATGGAAGGAATACTGTGGAATAAATATTACGAATTTTAGTCTGGCTGGAATTTAGCTGGAAACATGCCTTTTCCTCATAAGATGCTTCAAATTCTTGACTGTCAGCTAGTGGAGATAGGGACATGTATCCTTGAGGAAAAATTGGTTTGTGCTTTTCCTTTACAGTGTATTTTCTTATGCTCCATTTACTGAGTGCATCAGACTTGGCTTCTTTGATAAAGAATTCTGTTCAAGTATTTTAAAATTTTAATGCTTTGTGTAGTTTGAAGTGTAAATTTTTTGGAAGTCTAAAAATGCAGATGTGGTACAATGATTTCTTTGTTAACGTAAACAGCATTGATTGCTAATTGTGTGGTGCAACTTTGATGCCTTGACTTGTATTACTTACGGAAAAGAGTAGGTCTTAGAATTCTGTTCCAAGAATACCACTCATGTGAAAGAATGAAGTATTTAAAATCCAGTGTATATTTTCCAGTTACCGTAAAATTCTTCCAACTTGCTCTTAAAATATTTGATAGAGTAGTAATTTTTAAAAGTTGTAAGAATCTTCCTTAGAGTTCCTTTCTAATGTGACTGGTACTTCAGTGGATTTCTCATAAAATGATTTGCAGAGCAAAGCTGTGACCGTGCTATATAGATTTGATTGTAGGTTTTTAAATGAATTTGTCAGTGATTTATTATGTAAAAATACACTGCTTAGAAGATCAAAAATATTACTTCCTCTCAGTTATATGTGCTGGAGTCAGTGAATGTATTAAGACATATGTGAAAATAGTGTATAGTGTCTGTACTAATTAATTGGTGCGTTTCTGTGCTTAGGAGAGCTGTCTTCTAAAGGTTCCTTGCTTATACACAATATAGTGAATGCGTTAAGCCTCTGTCAGACTTTGGAATTCTTTTAGAAATATGCAGGATCTTGAAAATAATTCACTTTTTAAAAATGGTAATTCCTTTAACTTTTGCACTAAAAGAAGTACAAAAAGAATTGCAGTCTAAATTACCGCATTTCATTTGAATTTGATGGAAAAAAAAGACTGCTGTAAGAGAAAGTGATTAAGAAAGAACCAACCACTAGCTTTTTTTTTTTATAAACTCAAGAAGAGAATTTCTGTGTGTTCTGCAGAAAGGCATTATATTCTTCAAATGCCTCCAGTAGTACGTAGATGACACTGGGCACAGTTAGTGTACGAAGTGTTGCATGCTGAAGTTGAATTGCTCAGAGGAATGTATTTTCTTCTTCTTGGTGTGGGATTGACACAAAAGAGGAATGCAAGTGAACTGGAATGAATGCAATCCAGAGTTACCAGTCTCTTCTTTGCTGTCCACAGGTACACAGATGAAGAGTCTAGAGTATACCTGCTTGATAGGGGTAATACCAGGGAGAAGGAGGCCCAGAAGGAAAGAGGATCAGAAAAAGGGAGGACAGAGGGAGAAAGGGAATGGGAGGAACAGGAAACTTTAGATTTTTTCATTGATAAAGAGCCTGGGAAAGAAAAGTTTAATGACTCTGAAGGGGAGGACACTGAGGAGACAGAGGATTACAGACAGTTCAGAAAGTCTGTCCTGGCAGATCAGGGTAAAAATTTTCCTACTGCATCTCACCGGAATGCTGAGGAGGAAGGAGCCAAATACAAATCTAAAATACCAATCAAGGGCAATAGAGAGAACGATGGATTTAGAGATGAGAAAAATTATAAGCCTAAGGAGACTGGCTATGTAGTGGAAAGGCCTAGCGCAACAAAAGATAAGCACAAGGAAGAAGACAAGAGTTCGGAGAGACAAATGATGAAGAAAGAAACTCAGTCACCTGAGCAGGTAAAGTCTGAAAAGCTCAAAGAACTCTTTGATTACAGTCCCCCTCTCCACAAGAATCTGGATGCGAGAGAAAAATCCACCTTCAGAGAGGAGAGCCCACTTAGGATCAAAATGATAGCCAGTGACTCCCATCGTCCTGAAGTTAAACTCAAAATGGCACCAGTACCTCTTGATGATTCCAATAGGTAAATTACTCCACTTTACAGTGTGGTTCTCCACCTCCCTGCAGTGTCATTCATCTTTATTTAAACTAGTGGTTTCTTTTTGTGCATTTCTCTCTTGTTGATGCATTTAGACCTGCTTCCTTGACTAAAGACAGGCTGCTTGCTAGCACACTTGTCCATTCCGTCAAGAAGGAGCAAGAGTTCCGATCCATCTTTGACCACATTAAGTTGCCACAGGCCAGCAAAAGCACATCAGAGTCATTTATTCAGCACATTGTGTCGTTGGTTCATCATGTCAAAGGTACGTGTTCAGTTTGTTGTACCAAATACATGTCTGACAACTTCATTTAAGCTTGTTTGCTGTCTCTAGCATAGGAAGATTTCAGCAGTCTTTTAATGTTGATGTAGTCAGATTTTCTTCCTTTTGAGGTACATGTAAAAATAGTCAGAAAAATAATTGCCGCAGAGGCTAGTATTAAAACCTTCCAACAAAACACAACAAGCTGTGTAGAGGCATAATAGTGGTTATACAGTATTTCTGGATAAGTTTTTCAGCTAAGTAGCATGTGAAGTTTGAATATTTGCAGTGTATTTTAAACATACTACATCAGTCTTATTTAGTTTTATTTTAGTGGCTCTACATACAACTTTATATTAAGTGGTGTAGTGTGGATTGACAGGTGTCTTTTGCATTGTCAGTACAATGGCATTCCTTTTGGAGCACTCTAGAACTGATTTCCAGGTTCTTACTAGAACAGGTTTTTTGTCTCAATCAGATTTAAGAAAAATTGTGCTCTAAATGACACTAAAATACAGTGTGACATTTAATTTTATTCCTTTTTTACAATATTGTAGTGCTGGAGCCAGGAATTTCACTTACAGGAACTTTGCAGTGGCTAAATAAAATTGAATTATACACTATATATATACACTCCATAAAATGAATTATACACTAATTAATTTGTGATTTATCAGTAGTGGCTGCTGCTTAGTATAAGCAACTCAAAAAAACCCTCAGCCAACCACCACCATCACCAAAAAAAACCCAACCCTAACCCCAAAACCCAGACCATCAAAGTGGATCTGTTTCCTTTAGGCTCATATTTTGTCAAAGTTTTCTGATGAGAAAGACTGATAATTCCTTAAAATCCAGTGAGGGTGTCTGGAGAGTTCTTTAAATGCTTTTTTCGCCATCATATTTACTTTATTTCACTGGGCTCTTGTGTTGTTCTTGTGTTTAATGTACTGAGATAATAATGGAAGAACCTGATGGTGAAAATAATTTTGCCGTGTCATCGTACAAAGACGGAATATGAAAAGACTTATTTAAGTGACCAGTTTCAGCATATCTGTCTCGAAGCATTATTTTTAAGATGCTTTAGCTTTCAACATCGCAAAGATTCACGTGCTAAGATTCCAATGAAAGCCTCATTTTGTTGGCAAAATTCAGATTACTAAGGTCACATGATCTGCATTTTGAATTAATTATAAAGAAGAAAGTAATAGCAACAATAGATTATGATAAGGTATTAGATGGAGAAAAAAATATTTTTGGGACACCTGTTTAGAGTTTGTTTTGAAAGCGTCTATTTCCCTGATGTACAGAGATTTAAGGCTCAATCCAGTGAGAGTTTCTGTAAGTTTTTGCTTATATGGTACATATGTAGGCTGTAGGTGGAGTAATTTTCCTGAAACTCATACATGCTGATCACAGTATAGACTGTTTTTCTGTAAACTCTTATATGTTAAATACCTCGTAAATGTAACAGCTTAACAGCCTGTCTGGTCAAAGTTATTAGAACGTGTACAGTTAGAGTTGGTTTTGAAAGCGGAACTTCTCCTTAAGTTTCAAATTTACTGTGGTCTATGATCAGATTTTAGTAACTCTTGACAAATGGAAGTAATGTTCATTGTTGGTGTGATGCGACCAGTCTGAACAGCTCTTTATTAATGTAGAGCTGAAAATGCCCAGTGATGTTTTCTTTTTCATTGTAACTAGGTCCTGGAATGTGTTTTGAAATGGCAAATCCATGTTACAAAAGTAAAATAGCTGTTGAAAGATACAGATGCCAAACAGGCAAAGTTGAACCTTCTGTCTTCCTGGCAAAAATGGCATAAAAACAGAGTTGCTAGCTCAAATTCCTGTGTTTGGTGGAATTATGATTGAGGCACTACCCTTGTAGTGGCCGTTTCAAGTTTTAATGGTTGGTTATGAGAAAATACTGGATGCCGGGCGGTAAGTTGATACAGATGTCTGTTGACCTGTTAAGCAGATAGCTTGCTTCATATGTAACATTTCATAGCTCATGACTTTATGTATTTCTATATTACATTTAAATACATTTGTTGAGATGGTTTAGAAACTGAGTTTTGCTGTTGCTAATTTAACTGTCTCTGAAGGAAGGAGAAAATTTGTCAGAAGTTGTCAAGTTTGCCAAGATGCCAGATGCTTACATGAATTTGTTTACATATAGGTGTGTTAATTGTTTTGGATTGTTTATCATCACAGCTTCAAATTAAGAAGTTGTATTCCTAGAAGAAATGACTTGTTAGGTCATTCATGTAGTTATTGAAGCATATATTACTTAAGCATTAATTGAGAGAAAACACTTAAAGATGAATAGTAAAACGTATTTGCTGCAAGTATTCAAGACTCAAAATAACTTCATTTTCTCTTATGGACAAAGTATTACTGTTAAGACATTGCTCCTTTCTCTTTCATTAAAGAAAAATGTTATTGAAAATGCAAGTTTAATCTGTAAATTAGCTTGAATTAGATATGATACAGTCATGGCATAGTTATAAGTAGACTTGCAGTGGTGCTGTGCGCTGTTACTTTGTTTGGTTTCCAGAATGTGTAAAAATAGGGAAAACACCACATTTGCTTGTCCTGATAAATTTATTGAAAATACTTTGTTTCTTGCCTGCTACTTGCCTTTGTCAGGAGTAAAATACATGTCAGTTGAATTAAACTAATGAAACAGTGTTTTTTCTATTGTAACCAACAGAGCAATACTTCAAGTCAGCTGGAATGACCCTAAATGAGAGGTTCACTGCATATCAAAAAGCTACTGAAGAACACTGCACTCGGCAAAAGAGCCCAGAAATACATAGGTATATGTTAACTCCATATGTAGACACTTTGTGTTTCAGATAGTGTCTGTTATTATTTCTTTTGGGAACCCAAAATAATTTTTCTAATCCTTATGGAGTAATGTGTCAATTTCTGTGTAAATACAAATATCAGAAACCCCCACCAACACCCCCTTCCCTAAAAGAACTCGTGTGAGCCATCTGTGGCTTTGTAGCAGGTGTCTCCTTTACCTGTGTATCTCATTCGGGATATATTTACTCTTCTCACATGCAGTGCTCAAATTGAGGGGCGTATGTCTTGAAGACAAAAGGAAGCTCTGTACAAGCATTTTTTATTCTTCAGTGTGAAATATTCCATCTCATACTACTTTAGGGTATTTTGTGTGTTAATTTACAGCAGTTTTTTTGAAAACTCTTGAGAGCCTGAAAGATAAGAAGGTTGGCATGCAGATGTAGTTTCTGAACGTGCTTTATGATGCAGTGTACTACGTTTGTGTTGCATGTGAGGATATATTATCTCCATATTCAGTATCCAACTTCACAAGTTTCCTTAATGGTTAAGTATTTTTGACTTTACAGCAGGTTATCGTAGTGTTGATGTCAGCTGTGGGATTCTCAAGTGGCTGCATACACTGATCTTTTGAAATAACTGATTAAACGTTTCTTGCATCTTCAAAGGTGTACTTAAAATGTGAAAAATCAAACTGCCTGTTTGTGTGTTTAGCATTTTTTACACAAAGCAGAGCCAAGGTTTTTAGTTTTTAGTCTCCTTTTTTTTATTCTGATGGTGGATCTTTATATGCAAAAGGTTTGTTCTACTGCAAAAATGTCTTGTTTCTCAGTTTTCTGTGGAAAAGAAATGTCTGAGGCCATGAACAGTCACATACACACATGGCAAGACACTGTTTTTATTTTACATTTAGGAGGATTGACATCTCTCCGAGTACCCTGAGGAAGCATACCCGTTTAACAGGTGAAGAGAGAGTCTTTAAAGAAGAAAGTCAAAAAGTAGGTTCCAAGTAAAAGTCCCATCTGTATTTCTAAACTTAATGTGTTTTGTTTCCCTTTAAATCTGAGCTTCATCTTGGTGTTTGTGTATAAAAATGCAAAAAAAAAAAATTTTATTTATTGTCTTGCATTTAGAACATTTTTTTTTCCTTCCTTTGAGTAGAACTTGTTACCAAGAAGCCGGTTTATGTAGCATGATTTTGCTATATTGATAACGTGGCATATAAGGTCAGGTCTTCTTCCACCTTTCTTGGACATAACTTGATCATTTTTGTGGCACAAAACTGCCAGAGAACAAGGAATAGAAAGGGTTGGGGGGAAGCACTGAGATGATGATGTATTGAATTACGAAGGCACTTGCACTCTGTTAAATCAATTCACCAGAAGAAATGAATACTTGAACATTCTCCTAAACCATGTATTATAGTCTGTGTGCATGAAAAAACGGATATCCCGTTGGCTTGATGGGAATGCTTGTTTGAAACTGAAATTCTTAGCTGTTCTTTTTTTAGATCTAGCCATTGCATGTAAAAGGCGTTCACTTAAAGTCAGTTTGTCTGCTGAAGAGTTTGTTGAAAAATAGGTAAATTCTGTCATGCTTTTTTGAAAATAGATGCACAGCTTGCCTTTTCATTCAGCTCCTCTTCTGGATGTTTTATTTCAAATTTTTGTTCCAAAATACATATTTGTTTACAGGGAGATAAAAAATTAAGGTGCGATTCTGCTGATCTTCGGCATGACATTGACCGACGTAGAAAAGAGCGAAGTAAAGAACGAGGAGACTCAAAGGGTTCCAGGGAATCCAGTGGGTCAAGAAAGCAGGAGAAAACTCCCAAAGATTACAAGGATTACAAATCTTACAAAGATGACAGGTAAATATTTGAAGTCTGTTTATAGGTTTTTAGCTTCTAATTAGCCTTTTCTAATTGTAAGCTTAATTGCTTTCAATTTTCAATGTATAATGGAACATTTAAATTTAAACAATTAAAATTATTTGTTTTACAGCAAATATGTATTATCTGTCTTTTACACGGCTTATGGTGGATGAGGACAAAAACTTTGGAATAGCAAGCTAACACTGAAAAAAAAATGACAAATTAATCTGTCCTATTATCCAGGCTACATCAGGAGGTTGGACTTCAATGCAGTACATTTCTATAAACAGTTTGTGTAAGAACTTTGGTTCGTTATGCTTGATTCCGCACTTTTTCAACTCATAACACCCAGAGTATGAGAATCTTACTGATACTTAAGTTTTAATATGGGTGAGAAGGGGAATTGTTATTTTTATCTAAAGCCAGTGGGCTCTTCTTAAGAAAAAAATATTAGCCTATCTCAGTGGATACTGTGTAGCAGTGGTAAGAGTTACTTCAGGTATGACCTTCTTTTGTATAGAATATTAAAAATCTTGTAATTTGGGTTAAATTAGTACCACTATGGGGTTAGTAGAAGTCTTGCTGTAGGAATGTTTTCCCCTGCTTTGTACTGAATATACAATGAATTTTTACTTACGCTTTCTGTTTCCCATTTACTGACTTTGGTATCCACATTATCTTCCACTGGCTAATTCCCTACAGCCATCTGTGTAGGGAAGCCCACACCATATCTTCTCAATTGTGCAAACTGAATTGTGTAAAGTTACTGTAAAACTGCCTTCAACTTCTGTTTTTTTGCCTCAGAAGAAAGGCAATCTTAAAAGTAACAGAATCTCTCCATGGCATCAAAAAGTAGAAAAGCTGTATTTGCAGTTTGAAAACTGCTGCTTTCCAACTCACTAGCAATAAGACACATTGAGTGCATTTGAATGTATTAAGAGGAGGCTGGAAAGTGGAACTATACTGCAGCTTAATGCCTGAAGTACATAACATACGTGTGATTTTATGACCAGAAGGGGGATAGTTTTTCATAAAAGAGACCTGTTTTAGTATAGCATGTTACAGACTATCTAGTACTTTTAAAATAGCACACAGTGTATCTTTTTATTTTTCAGTAAACAAAAAAGAGATCAAGACCGTGCTCGGTCCTCCCCATCTTCCTCCCCATCTTCTTCCTCATCCAGCTCTCGAGAAGAAAAGGATTGCAAGAAAGAAAGGGATGAAGAGTTCAAAACCCACCACGAACAGAAAGAATACTCTGGTTTTGCAGGAGTTAACAGGCCAAGAGGCACCTTTGTAAGTTGCTCTCTTATTCTTATCTAGGCTAGACTGATTTCATAGCAGTGATTTTTGAATTCCTTTATGTGGTATACCAAACCTGGAAAGTTGTTTGGTTTGTTTTTTTTTTTTTCCCCCAGCACTGCCCAGTAGCAAATTGGTGTGCAGTTGGTGTGCAAATACATTAGCATGCCACTAAAGACCCTAGGTAAGGGTGGGAAAAATTATTTCTGGCTTCTTCCTTGCTCTTTAATAATTATGTTGTTTCCTAACAGGGTCTGAAAAATTACATTTCTGTAAATACGAAATCTTGTGATCTGTTACCTCTTAACTCCATGCAGCTTCTGTCACTTTCCATGTCACTTTGTTTGGTTTTGCCCTCTTTTGTGATGCCTGCAACCTGTTAAGTAGAGAAGGGTACATATTTAAAAATGTACATCAACTTTGAAACAGCTGTATTCAGGAGAGGAGATGGTATACTTGTGGGTTGTTGGTTTTTTGTGTTTTTTTTTTTTTTTCCCCAGTGTTTCTTTGGTCTGGAGTAGCCACAGTGAGCATGAAAGCTCATTAATTTAGCTCTGGAATGTGTTTTAACATTGTGATTTGGAAAGTAACACATTGACCACACAGTCTTAAGAAAAATCGTAACGTTAAAACTTCCATATTAACGTAATTACTGATACTTAACTGAGAAATGTAGAAGTACTAGGGAAGACTAGGATTCAATAAAGGAGGCCTTGAAAAGATAAGGAACACTTAACAAAACAAAAAACCAAACCAACCTAAAAATACCAAACCCACACCAAAAAAATCCCAGTCAACCCCAAGCCAAAACACACATACAAAATAATTCACGCAAAAAATAAAGCCCTTAGAAAACCAAAACAAATGGAAAAAAAAAAAAAGTTCAGTGTTTGGGTGGTAGGAAATCTGCCAAATAGACTTACATAATGGGTAGGGGTAATATTGTACTTTCATAGCATTTCCTTCATGTAGCCTATAATTAACACTAAATAATGCTAAAAGGCATTGACAGCTATAAGTATACATTGAATTGTTTGCAGTAGTGTAAAAACTTTTGAACTACACATGAGGGTTTCTGAAATCCATGTGGGGTGTGCAATGCTTGAGTTAGGGTTTGAATCTTCCAACTGAAAAGCTTTAGCTACTTAGAAGAAAATTAAACATTCAAAATTTCTAGCATTAAAAATGCAGCATTTCCTCTCTCTATATTTTTATTTTATATATTTATACTAAGAAGCATCTATGTGGCATAAATACATAAATCCTTGCATGCTAGGCATCAAAATAGGGCAATATCGGCATAGCCTGTAGGTATATGAGCTAGTGGCACTGAGTTAAACAACATAGAGCTTAAAACCCCTCTCCTGTCAGAAAATTCGTAATTGGTGGAAGCCTTACTGCTTTGTAAAAACCAGCTTGTATGCATTTGGAAAAAGATGCTACTTTACATGAAATTTAAGTAGATACGAATTGGAAGTTTAATAGACTTCTAATTTAACTTGTGGTGACTGCCAGTTCTGACTATGCAATAAATGGTTAATGTTCCCTAATGGAGAATACATACATGGTCACACATAAGCTTATTGAACAAACTGTGCCTGGACAGGAGAATCTTAAGTAGGCCAACCTGTTGAGTTACTCATGTTCTCTTCAGGGATATAGGCTGGGTAGTACTGAAATATCCAGACTAGCTAGTGTAGGAATTTGTAGTTTAGGCTAAGAGTGGCTGCATTCCAGTAAATACTGCTTTCCCTTTGGAGTAGATAAAATGTTCTGGTTATGAATCCTTCCCAAAGCAGAAAGTCTTGATATACTTGGAGAGATAGATTGGTCGATGGAGGAGACTTCTAAGCTAAGCTGTCAGTTTCATGTTAAATCAGCAAAGATTTTTGCACTAACACTTCTGCTAGATTTATAGTATTTAATTCTAGGTTTCTTATACATAAAACATAAATAGTTTTAAAGTAGGAACACAGAAATAAGGATAAGTAGAATCTTCTAATGGCACTGTCATTAGTATCCAGCTCCTGAAGACTTTTGTTTTCTGCATAAAAGGAATTTTCCTATATAAAATACTTTTTTTTTTGTGATGGTCTTTGCAGTAAGTAAGCCCATAAATATAACATCATAGTAGATTTCACATCCTGTAGTTCTTTGCCTGAAACATGACCTGGTGGGGAGGAGTGTGTCAACACAGTGTTAAAGAAAGCTGTAGGTATTTTCCTTGAAGGAAATCTGATCATAGGACCTAACACCAGGAAATGCTCATCTGTTCTTTGTTAAAAATCCTTCCAATTTCATCTCTACATTTTTTTTTCTCTCTCCCCCCCCCCCCCCCTTCCCCCGGTATGATACTTCTTGTTGTGCCCTAATCTATAAAGGTTCCAAAGCTATTTGAAATAAAGCATGTAACGTGTCCTCTCTTGCACAGGTGGCATTTTGTTTTTGGTGATAGTCTGCCACTTTCCAGATGATTTTCTAAGCAGGATTTTGGGTGTTTTTGTTTCTTACACACTTCCCCTCTCCCACCCACCCCCCACCCCAGTTTTTGATAGGTCTTAAGAGCCATTTCCAGATTGATTTTTAGCCTCTTTGATTTCAGAGTACTTTTAAAACTGTCCAGCATAAATTCAGCAGTAGAAGTGCTGGAGCATTATGGAACTACGTATTTTTAATAAATGAAGTTAATTTGCAGTCATATTTTTGTTAAGTTATTCTGAAGCCCCAGTTCTGTCTGTTAAACTAGACTGTTTACGGAAATCGTGTTCTGTAGGAACTGCAGGTTTTAGCAGTCTATCTTCCCAACCTAACCTTCGTCCTCTCCTTGAATGGAGGATATAAACTCTCAGTTAATGTTTCCTACAAGCTAAAAATATACATGCTGAGGGGAATGTATATATTGCTTGGTGTATTCTGAGTATTTTCTTTGTTGCTGTAAGATTTTTCAGCGTATCATTTTGAAGTCCTCTTAATTCATTATAAAGGTTAGGACACTATTTTTCACTTCAAGCATTTCTGCTCTGTATAGTATATGCTGTTGATTGTAATAAATTGTTCATTTGAAATATTATTTGCCTAACATACATTTTTGAATGTTGAAAATGAGTAACACAAAGTGGATATATTTATTTGACAACTGCAATGTTTGTATGTATTCTAAAATCACTTCCTCATAACCAATACTGTTATGACTCCATAAATTACATTTATGGACTGACTCCATAAATCACATTTCTTTTCTCCCGACAGTATTCTGCCTTTTTCAGTCTAGTTTTTCTGTTTGTTTTTGTCTGTGAACAGCTTCAGGAGCTTCTTCTGACCCCTTGTTGCAACACACTGGTTTACCAGCAGTCAGAGGAAATTTCATTTTGGTGGTTGTGGGTCAATTTATGTCAAGAACTCATATGTTTCAATTAAGTTGAATAGAATAATTATTTCAAAGTGAATGCTTGAATAGATTAAGGTAACATACCAAATTGAAAATGGTTTTACACTTGCAGTTACTAATTAAGCACAGAAAGCTATTTTCAGTAATGGAGAACATGAACTCTTCTTTGTGGTTTTATGTAAATGGATTAAATGACATCTTGGTTAATCAGTTTCGAATTAGGGGCAGAGGAAGAGCCAGAGGAGTCTTTGCTGGAACAAATACTGGTCCCAGCAACTCAAATACTACTTTTCAGAAGAGACCGAAGGAAGAGGAATGGGATCCTGAATATACCCCAAAAAGCAAGAAATACTTCTTGGTGGGTGTGGAGAACTCAATACCTTATGCATGCTTTTGTTTTTTCAAACTTTCTACAAGTGTAGAAGTAGCATGCATGTATAGACAGGGACTTCAGTTACATAAATGTGAGGATAGCAGGGTTGTTGGGAGTGCCTGGTCCTGCAGCTTTTGTGTTTCACAGCAGGCTGTGGCAGTAACTGAGGCCTGACACAGAATTCATGTCCAAAACCTTCATCGGTGATTGGGAAAGAAGGCAGATTCAGACTAAAATTACTAAACTTAATTTTGAAGGGAAAGACTTGTGCTGTGTTTTCCTGGATTTATGTCTATATGGCATTCAAGTTTTGTCTTATGTATGTCTGGAAGTCTGCAATAGTGGAAGATCAGGAAAAGCTGACAATATTTGTGGATGTATGTAGGCTGACTGTTATTAGCAGTCCTTCTGTTATTGAGTAGTGTGATAGCCATAAAATCACCTTCTTTTGCATTTTCCCACATCTGGATTATGAAAGAAGGACTGTTGATGTAACCACTCAGTAAGTAGTGTAGTATGTTGGAACAGGTAGCTTCTGTTCCAGTGATTTCCTTAACAGTGCAAATTTCTAAGGATATTGTTTCACTATGGAAAATAGTTAAGTAAGGAATATAAGACCTTCTCCTAAAGCATTATATCTTGTCACATATATCAACAGTTAATCCAAGAAATAATGCAGTCACAATTTGGGTGTTTGTACAAAAAGTTCTTCTCTGTCTCCCCACATTTACATAAACATTTCTGATCTGTAACCAGAAGGATCTGATAATCTGTTAATTCAGAAATTCTGTGATAGCTAGAACAAGTAATTGTAGCTATTAAAATTTTTCTTATACCTAAAAATGTGTTTTTAGTAAAAAGTCACCCATTAACTACTCTTAACAGTAATTATTAATAAACTGCTTTATATAGGTGTGGTATGTGTTTAATAGTTCAGATTTCTTTCCAAATCACAAGTAAAAAGAGCAGATGTTGAAGAAAGTGTACCTCACTCTTCTAAATATAAACCTTTTTCATACAAAATAATTGTCTGTAATGTTCATGTAGCACATAGGATGATTGTCAGAAGATTAACCAAACTATGTAAGCTTATATTTGGTAGCAAGATAGCAAAATTAAAGCTAATGAACCAAAGAAACTCAAATGTTGTTCATGTCAGATTTAAACAGTTTAAACTTCATTTTCCCTGTGTTGCGCAGGTGAAGCAAGGTTTCTGAAAACTCCCTTCAATTACCCTCCCTTAATAAGTATAAAGAATTCTATCTCTGCTTTAAAGTAAAAATAAGAAATCCTAGCACATTCCTAGAGCTTCCTTCTTTAAAATCGCCAATACTTCATTCTCAAAGCTAGTTACTTTATTCTGACTGAAGTGACAAGTAGCTGATTTGGTACTCACAAACATTTGAGTAGGTCCACAGCTAATAAGGGCTCTTAAAACAATTTATTATGATCTGAACTGTTAAAAAAGCTCTCTTAATTGTGTTTTGTTTGTTTGTTTTCTATGTATAGTATAAATTCAGTAATAGAGTACTAACATTTAAGGGTGTACATTTAAGAGGTATTCTGACTTTGTTCTTTGATATTATTGTAGCATGATGACAGAGACGATGGTGTGGATTATTGGGCCAAAAGAGGAAGAGGCCGTGGTACTTTCCAGCGTGGCAGAGGGCGTTTTAACTTTAAAAAGTCAGGTAGCAGTCCGAAGTGGACACATGACAAATACCAAGGGGATGGAATTGTGGAAGATGAAGAAGAAACAATTGAGAATAATGAAGAAAAGGACAGACGCAAAGAGGAAAAGGTAAACAGTTTAGTGAATTGCAGATTAGACAGTTTATCTTGCAGTATCTCAAGTAATTATGTGTGTATAAGAGGGGGGGTGAGTCATGTTTAACATGTTTTGGCGTTTGGGTTATTAAGGTTTACAAGACTGTTTTCTTTCTTTCAACAGGAATAACCCTGGAAGAAAGTTGTAGCTGAAAGAGCAGCTCTTGCACCACCCACCCAACATTTTTAATATGTTTTTTGTTTTGGGGTTGTTTTTTTTTTTTTGTCAAATGAATGTAAGCGTTTTACTTAAATTTTACTGTTGGAAAGTAGTTTAGAGGGATTGTTTTTGTTTTAAGCCTTTAGAAAAAAAAATCTTGATATAGTAAACTATGTTAATGATCGTACAGGTAGAAAGTAAAATATTTGTAACAACTTTTAAGAAATTTTACTGTTTGTTATATGCAGTGTAATTCTGCTTTGTCCAAATACATGGTCAAGTACAACTCTAAAAGTTTTGATTCTCCCCTATGTCTGTGTTTTATTCTGAAGTAAACTTACAGCTCTGCACACCTGAAATCTTGGAGCAGCATTTTTTATAAACTGATTACTACTTCTGTGTTGCCTCTTTGTAAGTAGTGTATTTAAGGGTAGTTATCCAGTCATAGCATACGTACAGACAGTTGTGCAAAAAAAAGCCAAGAAAAAAACACCACAAAAATCTCTCAAAAGGTAAAACAAGATAAATTAAAACCTGAATCAGTAAAGATACTTCAGATACACTATAAACAGTTCTGTAAAGTGTGAGCTCCGTTACAGTGCCCTGGAATGGAATACCTTTCTTTGGTACTCCATTTGATAGCAGGTGTAAATTTGAAGTTACAACTCAGTGACAAAACTGAAGTTAGCAAAAGGTGGGAGAAGTGACACTTACTTTCTTCAATGCTGATTTTTAAGTAGGTGTGCTTCTAATATTTTTGTAGCCAAAGTGCAGAAGAAACCTACAATTGTTTTGGTCGGTTGGCTTTGTAAACAAAAGCAACAAGCCCACAAACTTAGTTTAGTGGTAGGCACACTTTTAACCTACAGAATGTTAAGGATGACATTAACACGCTTGAATTACCAGAATGTTTCTCAGTCTGCTATAGATACAGCAAATCTTAAATACTATATGCAGTTAAAAGTCTAATTGTTCATAGTTTGCCCCTTAGAATGGCATACTGCCCTTGAAAAAAGGGAGGGGAGGTGGGGAGGAAAACCTTTGGTAGAGGTGTATGTGTTAAATACACACACACATATATATATATATGTATGCCCTCTTATGGGCCTTACTGTTAGGGAGTTAACCAGCTGCCCTATCCAAACTAAATACTGGTAGGTAGAAAAATGTAGTACTGTCACTTATCCTAACTGTAGTTGAGAAAACTATTTCAGATCACACTAGTTTGCCAGCATCTGTGTAGAAAGGTAAATAGGAGTAATACTTGACCTCCAGTAGTACTTACTAAAGGGTCATTCCTGCGTCATGTTTTGGGAGGTATAGGCAAAATACTGTTGTTGCAGAACTTGCTTTTACACATACACTATATCTTTTAATAGCTGTTAGAAGAGTAAAACTTATTATTCCTTGGATTTAGCAAAGATCACACAGGCTTTGTGTATGTTAAATCAGAATAAGCAAGAAAAGGAACAAAACAAACTTGGCAGCAGTGTCAAAGTTTATCCTAATGAAGTGAAATTTAACACCAGTTTGAAACTTGACAGGGAGGACCAAGATACATTTGAAATATCATAACCTTAGGACAGATAATCTGTATCATCTAGGTCAAATTGAAGGTGGATTGCTGTGGTCTGTTTGTCATAAGGCAATACAGTTCCAGCAAAATGAGGCAGATTCAAGTTTTCCACTGCAGTTGAACGTCCAAGGAAATCTGGTGGAGATTGCTTTGACAATGGCTTTTAATTTTACAGGCTGGTCTGTAGCTTAGATGATAAAAAACTTTTTATCCTGAATTTCAGTGCAGTTCAATAAAAATGTCATTTGTTGATTACAGAACACATGGTGACAGCCATAAATACATTTAAAAACTGCTTAAGATAATCTAAGCAAAGGTGCAAGTTGCAGTCTGTCAAGAGATCTACAAGAAATAGAGTTTGGATTATTTTTTATAATCCAAAACTTCAGCACTTACTACTTACACATGAATAATGAATTTTCACTGTTGTGATAAGAAAAAACATGGTTTGGTGCTACTAAAGTAGTATGACTTGTGAATGGAAGTTCAGTGCATTTTGCCTTGTGAATGGTAAAGACCCTCATTGATGGATCTGCAGAAAAAAAAAAAAGCATTCTACTGGTATAAAATATTTGGCTACATTTTGAGTTCAGTAATTTGTTCTGACTCACTGTATTCCAGTGGTGAAGCAGCTTCTGAATCCGCTTCATCTCTGCATGATGTGCTTAAGAAGTTTGAAGCTGTCCCTGCAGTTCAGGGAAAATCAGTCATTCATTTCACTAGCCCAGACAAAAAAAAAAAAAAGATAACCCCCCCCGAATACAATAGCTACACTGTTAGTCTAGACTGTGCACTGGAATTAAATCTCATATCCTCTTCCTTCCCAGGAGCTATTAGTAGCATTACTGTAACGGTGGGCAGTTACGTATGATAAAAGCTTTCCTGCATTAGTTTTGCTGTGCTGGTGCTTCAAAAGCAGAGCAGTTACCAAGCTTTGATTTGCCTCCAGAGGTGAAGGCTACAAAGCTAAGTCCTAAGTTCCGGGTCACTTGTCCTGCTTTCTTAAAGCTTGCCTTTTAACAAAACCCTTTTTTTAAGGAGATCTGGCACAAGACATCTGTGCTGCTCAGAGTCCTACTCAGTGACTTTTAAGTGCTTTTGTGGGAGATCCCAGCTGGCTTGCCCAGTTTCAAAGCAGCTTGTTACTGATAATGGTGCAGTCAAACTGAACTGCCTCAGTTTTGGGTTGCTTTTGGGACCTTGCCTCTTCACAACTTTCTGGTGGAACTGTGTCCAGTTCTCCCCATCCAGTTGTGCTAATGTTTCCCTTCCTTAGTGAGCAGAAGGTACATTTTTTTTCAAGGCAAGTACTCAGTTCAGTTTTTTAAAATACCCATTAAAAAAGTCCTGCCTTTCCTCTCTTCAAATTTAAACCCTCCTGGTCCCCTAGAATAGCTTTATGTTGTTATTATAGCTTGTGTTACCAGTACTGTTCCTTTTTGTTTGGTCTTCGAAAACTTATCCACCTAACAAGCTGTGGATAATAGTAACTACAAGCAAAGGCAGTCACATTGCAATAACGTGTTGGAGTTCCAGGGTTGTGTTTGTTTGGGAATTATTGCTGAGACACCCCTGTAAATGCGAATAAAGAAAATGTCTGATCAGTTTATTGCTGGAAAGCTTTGGTGATATTAGTGCTGCTGGGAACAGGATTCTTCTCTGAGCAGAAGCATTGTCTTACTGTGTCAAACTACTGGCTTTCTTGATACTTTCAAAGTTTCTTAAGCAAAACAGCAGAAGTCTTGACAAAAGAGCAAGTACAGTATCCAAAGATGGATTTCTTACTTTGACATGAGCTCAGTATGCTGTCACACAGTGTTTTGAGGATACTTGGTGCATTGAAGCTCTGCTTCTGCCTTGTTAAATTTACTTCTCTGAGCCAGCTAGAAGTCTTAAGAGATAGACCTGTCACATTTCAGTTTAGCTCATTAAGATGCTCCTCATTATACCACATTGCTGATGTGCTGCATATGCTGAATTGCATTGTCCCTCGAGTAGGATACTCCGCATCAGCTGGGCGCAGGGAGATGCCCTGGTAAGTAACGAGCGGCATCCCTCAGGGATTGATGTTGGGACTGGTCTTGTTTAACGTCTTCGTCGCTGACATGGACAGTGGGATTGAGTGCGCCCTCAGCAAGTTTTCCGATGACACCAAGCTGTGTGGTTCGGTTGATACCCTGGAGGGAAGGAATGCCATCCAGAGGGACCTTGACACGCTTGTGAAGTGGGCTGATGCCAACCTCATGAAATTTAACTGTGTCAAGTACAAGGTCCTACACCTGGGTCAGAGCAATCCCAGGCACAGCTCCAGGTTGGGCAGAGATTCAGAGCAGCCCTGCAGAGAAGGACTTGGGGGTGTTGGTTGATGAGAAAATGAACATGAGCCGGCTTCAGTGTGCGCTTGCAGCCCAGAAAGCCAATGTATCCTGGGCTGCATCAAAAGGAGCGTGACCAGCAGGTCAAAGGAGGTGATCCTGCCCCTCTACTCTGCTCTTGTGAGACCTCACCTGGAGTATTGTGTGCAGTTCTGGTGTCCTCAACATAAAAAGGAACAAGTTGGAACAAGTCCAGAGAAGGGCCACAAGGATGATCAGGGGACTGGAGCACCTCCCATATGAAGATAGGCTGAGGAAGTTGGGGCTGTTCAGCCTGGAGAAGAGAAGGCTGCGTGGAGACCTCATAGCAGCCTTCCAGTATCTGAAGGGGGCCTATAGGGATGCTGGAGAGGGACTCTTCATTAGGGACTGTAGTGACAGGACAAGGGGTAACGGGTTAAAACTTAAACAGGGAAGTTTAGATTGGATATAAGAAGGAAATTCTTTCCTGTTAGGGTGGTGAGGCACTGGAATGGGTTGCCCAGGGAGGTTGTGAATGCTCTGTCCCTGGCAGTGTTCAAGACCAGGTTGGATGAGGCCTTGGGTGATACGGTTTAGTGTGAGGTGTCCCTGCCCATGGCAGGGGGGTTGGAACTAGATGATCTTGAGGTCCTTTCCAACCCTAATTATTCTATGATTCTATTGGTGGAAAAGATCACTATTCCTCATATGAATAGCGCAGGCTGACGGCCCTCGCTAGAGCCCACTGAGCAGCCAGCCGCACACACACGCATGTTGCAGGTGGAATCTCCCTCCCCGCGGCGTTCAAACCCGCTCTCCTCCCGACACGCACCGCGAACGCGGCCGTCCTCGTCCCTTATTGGCTCTGCTCTGACTACTGCCGACTTCCTATTGGCGTGATTTCCTTTTCGCCCCGCCTCCTAGTCCCCTTGGCGCTGCCAGCCCGGCTGTGCTGTGGAGCAGGTTGGGGTGTGCAGTATGCCTGCTGTCGGCCCGGGGGGGCATCGGCTCTTCTGGTGAGGTGGGAGTGCGGCGGAGACGGGCCGCCGCTCGGAGCGGTGTCCCTGTCTGTGGGGCGGTGACCTCTTCCTCCAGCCCTGCAGCGGGAGCTGCGGCCATGGCGCTGGTGCTGGGTCTTCTAAGGCGAGTGCTGGAGTACTTTGGTTGGCCGCCCGACGAGGTGAGACCCCAAGCTGGGGCGCGGAGCGGGGGCTGTTTCCTGCCACGCCACGCCTGGAGCCCGCTAGTGCGGGGCGTCCTGGCGGCAGCCGCTGTGGCCAAGGGGAAGAACGGTAACTTAGGCCGCCGAACGTCCGCGGCAGGACAGGCGGCTCTGGCGTGAGGTTGGGTCCGTCGGCATGGGAGAGCTTGG
The DNA here is from genome assembly GCF_028554395.1 of Pezoporus wallicus. Taxonomy (NCBI): domain Eukaryota; kingdom Metazoa; phylum Chordata; class Aves; order Psittaciformes; family Psittacidae; genus Pezoporus; species Pezoporus wallicus. Next base: position 7,656,432 of record NW_026635157.1, read on the forward strand.
CTGGTGTGGTTGGACAGGCTGCCCGCACTGTGTGTGGTCACTGCCCTGGTACAGCCATTCAAGTAATGCCTGAACGGGGGGGGAGGTCAGTAACATCAGCTGTTCACGTTTTGCCATCTTAAATGAAAGGCTACATAGCGATTCCCAAATAACAGTTAATCCTGTGTTGTCAGAAACCTCGGAAAGGTTTTGCTGGGAGAAGGTTAATGCGGCATCGAGGACAGATATTAGAGTGTGAGTTTATGGGCATTTCTTTCCCGATGGGTGTCAATAGTGAGGCACTGCTGTAATCTTAGTTCCGAGGGAATGCTTGGTTTATTTATGTGAAACTGCTAAAGTGTCTCTAGGGACACTAGTTTGAGGGAGCTATCCCAGTTATCTTATGGTTTCGCTATCGGGAGTTCTTGTTTCTTTCCACAGGCTGTATTTTTGGAAATGCGCGTGTTCGGCAGCAGCATCAGTCGTACAATCAGAGCATGCCTTCCTTCAGCAGCCTCATCCAGAAGGCATTTCCAGCAGTTATGTGCAGTCATGAGGAGATGTCAGCTCAAGGTACATTAAATTCCTTTCATTTCCTTACTCTTTTTTCTTCTTTTTGTATTTCCCAAGACTTACACAGATGCATATTGTTACTTAATTGTGCACTTTTTCATTTGTCAGTTATCTCAGGATATTATTAACTACATGATGTAGCTGCTATGTTCCTTGGTGGCCTTTGTGCCACTCTAAAATACTCTGGGTATAGGCTGTATCTTGGCAGTGTTTTGGAAGCAGTTTATTAAAACCAGCATTGGCCTCTTTGGACTTCACGCTTGAGAGGAGCATTGAAAAGTTAGGTGAACTTAACTGCATTATCTTTAGTTGCATATAACATTAAATTATTTAATAACTTTGTAAGAACTGAGGGCTTTGATTTTGCTTCTCACATTAAAAAGTACTTTGATATTTAGGTCGTATCTGCTTGCCAAATGAAGGAATATGGATCTACTCGAAGTGTTGTCCGTAGACTTGGGACAATTCTTTCCATAGAGCCTTACCCAAGACCTTATTTTCGAGTAAGCAATTTATTTCATACATATGCTTCAACTGTTTAATTTTTCTGTTTTTTAATTGTTAGCTTTGCTGTTCTTTTTAGCTTGTGTAACTGTGTTGCATTCCTTATGCTCACTGTTTTCAATTTGCCTATAGCACTGTTTAACTCCTTTTGCTGAGGCAGAATTTTCAGTATGTGCTGGATCCAGTTTCTCTTCATACATTTTTTATCTGTTTTTAGCTTGTTCAAGACCCAGGTCCATTGGATTATGATGAACAAAGCACCATTCCACCTCCTGTAGCTCCATCACTTGCTGATGTCCTGTGGGTGGCAAATGATGAGGGACAGGCATTTACTAGACTTAGGTAAGTAGAAGTCTAAAAAGGAGTAATAGGAGTAACTTATGTCTTCTCTGGGGTTTGCGTTGGTGTTTTGGTTGGTTGTTTTTTTTGCTAGCCCTTCCAGGGTTCCAGCTAAACCAACCCTGGAATTTTACATTTTTCTGGGAGCAGTTCCTGCTTACCTGAAAATTCTTACCATGTAAAGTATTCTTATATGGAAGATTTCTTAAATTGATTCCCTTCTTTTCTCTTCCTAATAGCATGTTTAAGGCATTATTGGTATTTTATATATACTTACAAGGTATTTTGAGAGCAAGAGAGGGAGTTCAATGAAATTTGGGTATTGTAGCATACTGTAAGATTATTCCTGTTTTTATCCCTTTAGTTTACAATCAAGTTGATAAACTTTATAAAGGGGCAAAAAGAAGAAAAAAAATGTCTTTTTTTGACTGTGGTTGCTACAGTGCTATACATGATGGTTGCTGGAAAGAAAACCATAATTTCTTGATTTAAAAAAATTACCTTGAATATAATTTATATAATCCTTTCTAGATTTTAAAGAGTGCTAAAGGAGAATAGTTTTACAATTATAAATTATTACTAGGACCGTGATGTGACTGATTATCCAGGAATCTGCAGACAGAAATAGTATACAAGTCTTCCCCCCCCCCCACTAGAGAAGACATAGAAAGTTGTTTTACTGTTCCTCTAAAGGATCTGTTCAAAATCAGAGGATGAGTTAGAGAGCCGGAAATAAGATTAAAATTTAGACTCTTGTATTGTCTTGTGCTACATTTGAATTGGACAATGCAATTCAACTTCTTACTGGCATGTTTGTGACCTTTGTGCTGCTTGCAGGTAATGAAAATACAAGAAACTGATTAATTCAAATGACACCTGTTCTATTAGAGAGGTACTGATGAAGTTATGTTTCATCTTGTGATCCTGAGATGTTACTGTTGAATTATTAAAGTTTTTTTTTTCAACAGCTGCAAAATAGTGGAAGAGTAGGAATGTTGTTAAAAGGAACTGTGACCTATTACGTCTTGCCTGTGATGATTTTTAGCTGATCTGATTCACAGATCCATGAAAGTTCATTCTTTTGTTATTTCTATTGCTTCTTCCTCCCCCTTTCCTAGCTCTGTGGGATGTTTTTTGAGAACAGGTACTCCAATTTATACCTTACCCTTCTGAGCCAATGTGAATAGCAAGGGGTTTGGGCAAATCAGAAAACAACGCTGCAGGTTTGATTTAAGCTACAAGAATGGCTAATAAAAGGGAAAAGGTCTAGTTTGGTTTCAATCAAAACTTAATGCATCTTGAATAAATTAATTTCTTTGTTTCATAATGAAATTCTGGTAGTTTTTGTTTACACTCATTTGCTATTTTAAAGTTCTTTTAGAAGTTATTTCTGCAGGCACAGACTCAAAATTGTTTTTAAAATGAAAACCTGAGACTTGTAGAACAACTTTCTAACGCAGTCTGTGTTCATATGTAGCTTACAGAGGATGAGGTTCTTACTCTGTGTGTATTAAAACTCATTCTTCTCCAATATCTTTCTGTAAGATCGCAACTTCTTTGCTGCTTGCTGTGTTCATCTTGCACAGTTTGATAAACGACTAAAATTTGTGAAGCCTAATTAAAAGATCGTTATTATTTGACATTTCTGCCTCATATCTACTGTTTCAGGTAGGGAGGAGGGAGAGACATCTTTATGGTGTCAAATAGTTATTGAGTAATAACAGCTCACTCCTACAATATGTCTTTATGATGTATGATCTTTTTTATGATTTTGCAAGGATCTGCATCATGCTTGAGCAGAGGGAGACCTTAAAATATTTTTAAGGTTATGAGTAGTTAGAAGTGCGAAGTTTTCTTAGTTTGCAAACTTACAGCTTTTTGAATGATAACTTGCTTGAACAGACAGTGAGTAAATTTTGGGATTCCTTGTGTTGGCTGAACCTTTTGAAACTATGTCTTTTGTTGGTTTCTAGGACTGAGTTGTGGAGGAAAAAAAAAGGTGGTACAGGTCATCGTCACCAGTGTCCATCTGTAGATTCAACACAAAATGGTCCAAAAAACAGTACACAAGGAGGTGACCTTGCTGATAGAGCAGCGCTCCAGAAAATTTCTGCACTTGAAAATGAGCTAACCTTTCTTCGTGCTCAGATTGCTGCAATTGTTTCCGCACAGACATTGGGAAGCATCCCTTCACGTAAGCCCTTCTGGTTTGAAGCAAACTAGTTTTCCTTTCATTGCGTTAGAGTGCCTGTTCATAGCTTGCTGTGTCTTCGTATTAATGGAGAACATCTCTAATTCTAACTGAAGAACTCAATCTCAATTTCTAACTTCTTCTAACTAAATTTAGTTACACCAACTAAATTTACAGAATGCTGTATTTTGCTTTTCTTTTTAGCATTTGGTACTGCCCCTACCCCCTTCTATTTTGTAGTATCTTTGCCAGTTTTCAATGCAGTTGATTTTAAGTTACCCTTGTACTCTCCACCATGTTTATGAAGGAGCTTAGTAACAACGCTATTCATAGGCTACCAATTACTGTTTAAAACAGTTACAGACTATTAATTACCCCATTTGGGTTTTGTACTGTTTCTGCCAAGTTGTCAGAATAATGGATAGAAAAAGTATTCTAAGTCGGTCAGATTCAGGCTTAAAACAAATGCTGCAAATAGATGTGTCACTAGAATATCAAAGTTGGTCTCCAATACGAACGTCTATCTTTTGTGACCCTTTTTTAAAATTTTTTTATTTTTGTTATTTTTTTCCCTTAAGAGTTTTGAGGTCTTGTCTTATTTGCACACTAACCCCACTGTGGTTGTTGAAATACTTGGGCTGGTGTGAGGTAGTAACTTTTGGTTGATCACCTCGGTGATTCAGTTAGCTGTTCTGTTGGCGATTCTTCTGTCTCTTCTCCATTGCACTCCGTATTGTAGTCTATTTTATGTGTCTTGTGGTTCTCTTTGCTTTCGCCTTATGTGGTTATTGTAGCCTTCAGACTGCTGAGAATGAATTGTATGTAGTAGTAGGCTGCTTTGCTGATTTATCTGGTGCTCAGATTGAAGACACAAATGGAGAAAATCGGAGGAGCACAAGATACCTCAGAGTCATTATTACATGCATTCTGAATCTTTGGTTTTGAAATAAAAAATGTTCTTTGTATGAGGTGTGTAAGAAAGTGCTGTAAGAGGGCTGTCTTGTCTTTACTGAAAACTGAGTCATCCTAGGTGTTGCTTAATATTGTCAATTATGAGGGTATACTGACTAAAAATAAAATCCCTATTTTTCTTTGATAACTGCATCCAGAAGCCTTTAAAACATCCAGCATTCCAGATGGATCTTACCCAGTGCCAGCCATGACTTCTACGCCACTGTCCGTCTCTCACAATCACTTTGTAATTCCCTCGCCTCCTCCGCTTCCTTCTGGTGTACCATCTGGTGTTGCTGCTAGTAATTCAGCAGTTGAACTTATAAAACAACGTCTTGCTGCAAGAAACCATGGTCCAACTACAGCTGAGAGTGCTGGTCACCAGAGGACAAAGAACATTCCTAGTATGATGGATGTATTAAAAGACCTCAACAAAGTTCAGCTGAGAGCTACTGAGAGGTAGGTGGAATTGAGCATGGATCTGAGTAAGCCAAAACTATGTCAGCACCACAGCCCTTAAATAGCATCAGGGAACACCAATGTGAAATATTTAATGAGCAGCTACTGCTGACAAACTTGCATTTGCAACTTCTAAGTTCACAGCTTGGAATGTAAGATACTTGTGGCACAGCTTTTAGATGCATTTAAAACATGCTGACTATCACAGCATTTAGAACTAGTCTGCTGCTTTAGTATAATCTCAGGTTGGTGTAGGGGAGGTGGGTGTGTTGCTATATGTGTAGATCGCTTACAAAGTCACGTACACTGTCGCAGGAAATGGATCTGAACAAATAAACTTTTTGATTCACTGTGAAAGGAAAGATCCTTGGGGGGATGTTGGAAAGCTACTGTTAGTATACCCAAAGTATCCTGGTCCTGGCTTTGAAGTGTTACAGAAAATACATGCTGTATCTTTTATTGAAAATGTTTTTTAAATTTGTATTTCAGTAGTGCAGTTGGATCATAAATATTTTCAATGGTCTACTGTTTTGGTTGTAAGCACAGTTGACATATCACAAAAATGCATTATTAAAGACTGATACCTCTTCAGTTACACCTAGCATACTGACTTGAAGTTGAGATGTTTTTTCTGAACTTCTTTAGTTGAAAAATTATGTAAGAACAACAGAGTCTATAATGAACATTTGGAGCTCATCATGTGGGGAGAATTTAATTTACCAAAGCTTAATGAGTTCATATTTCACCATATTCTTAGCTCTGAGCTTCATCCCTGAAAATAACTAGCATGTCTTGGGGAAATTATCTATATGCAACTTTAAAACGCATCTTTACACTTTTGATAATATTTTCACAGTAAATAAATCAAATATAAAGTGCACTATAATTCCATGTACAGTGAGTGAAGAAAGTGAAATGTTAAGGTTGACAGTTTTAACAACTGTCATGTTGAGCAAGTGCATAGTTAATTGGAAGTGGTAGGTATACCTCCAAAGTGCTTTCTGGATTTAGGCACCTACCTGTATTCTGAAGGTAGAACATAACTGTATGATGTATTTACATTGTTGGAGGGAGTAATGATGATCAAAATTGCTATGATCTTTCAGGCAGCAGTCTGACAGTAGTTCAGTGTGTGCACTGCAGAGGGAAGACCTCTGTTTTCAGAAGTTGAGAGCCTGAAGATTCCAGTTTCTACCACCCAAGTACCAGCTTACATGTTGGGCAAGTCCTCTGACAGCTTGATTTTATAGCAAGGGTAAACTCAGTCCTTTCAGGTTTCATGTTAAACAACATCTACTGCAACTGTCAGACTTCGAACGCAGTGCTGTCAGTCTGCATTAACAGGTGCAATTCATTGGCCTAGAGATAGTGCTTTACTAGCAGGTGTCTGAATACCTGTTTTTTGAATACTTCAATGGTTAGGAAGCTTTTGTATGATTTATTTTCTTGACCTAATTGCTAACTTCCCATTTATGTTAGGTTTTTGGGTGTGGGTGCTGTTTTGATCTCACGTCTCTTTGCTGCGTTTTGATTTTGAAGTTGATATAAACAATTTCTAAATTAAAGTGTAAACTCTACTTTTTTGCCTATACAATTTTAATGTTTGGATGCTCAGGTGCTCACTTGGAGGGAAAAACTGTCTTTGAAGCCTTTGTGCCAAATCTAACAATGTTTGGTTTTTTTATTCCTTTTATAATGAAACTTGAGTTAAGTGTGGTTTATAAACGGGGCTTTATGGACACTTGGCTACATATTTGACTTGAAGCATTTGCTTTCTTTAAATACAATTGCTCGGAGGAATTTTATAAGTTTCTTCTTTCTTGTAAGACCATGGAAAGGCGTACTGTTCTAAACATTAATGATGTTTAAATCAAAATTGTGTTCGCAATGGCTATGATATATGTTAGGCCCACTAACATATATCATAGCCAAATCTCCCACTAACATACATCATAGCCATTGTGAACACAATTTTGATGTGGGAGATTCCCACTAACATACTGTAATATAACTTACAAATGAGACCTGCTGTGAAAACTGCACATTTTGCACCTTTTTTTTTTCTTGCTATTTATTTGCAATATTTAAATATTTTTTGATTCACTGCTGCATAGCATTAGGGGCAGGAGACAATAATTTTCTTTCTTAATTTTTTTGTAGGTCCCCTGGAGGCACTCCTCTTTCTAGACCCAAAAGGAGACCAAGTTCAGATTGGGATCCAGTTGATCTACTAACTCGTGCACTGAAGCAGAAATTTGCACATAAAGATGATGATGATGATTCCCTGGACAAAGAAAATTGGTCTTTTGACAGCTCCCCGCTTTCTAGTCCAGAGATTCCACTGGTATGTGCTTATATAAGAATGTTTTTTTATATTCTTGAAGTGACTGCTGGTTTTGTGCATAATTACACTGTTTTCACAAAGTCTACAACTTCACTACAATGTTTTTAAGCCACCAGCCTAGGTAGTTGCTTTTTTCAGATATAATCAAGGCAGAGAATCTCAAAGATTGATTATTTTGGCTGGATTTAGACTAGTAAATGTACTTCTAGATGTGCCAAGAGGAAAATCTCACAAGACTGACTTCATGTTGATTGAACTGTGGACACTTGCTTGATGGTAACTGGCAGGTACCCATGCATAGAAACTCTGTGTCTAGTTAGTAACACTAACTACTTATTGACTGATTATTTTACAAATAAAGATGCTGGGAAGGTACAGAGAGGACTAATGCTATGCTAAAAAATAAAAGGATTGTCTGTAATATTTTTATTTGAGGTAGCATCATTTCCATGCAGTTTGCATCTTTATCCAGAAGTAGATATGATTCCGAATGCTGTTGCAAAGCCTACACAAAATATAGATTGCTTATGAACAGGAAAAGTCTTCTAGATGGAGCTGTTGGACAAAGGTGATTCTGAGCACTGGTTTCTGTAGAGCAGCCTATGCAAGCTACTTACACAGCCCAGTACTGCTGGTTGGTTGTTAGACTTCCACAAACCTCAGAACTGCTTAGATGTGGCAGTAATTTAAACTGTGTCCCTCTGCTTAGCAATTCTATCTTTTTATCTTAAAACTGAAGTAAAGATTTGGGCTGGGGCATTTGTAAGCCTAATGGAGGGAAATAATTATACAAAATGTATCATGGAAATCCAGACCTTCTTTGAAGGCTGCCGCTTATGTGCGTGGCTACCTGCTTGGCTGAAAACTTAAAAGGAAAACTAAGGTGCATGTTTCTCTAGCTACAGTGATTATATTTTAAATTTTAGCTGCCACAAGGATTTCACAAGCAAAATGTAGCATTCATTTTACAGACTGTAGTGAGCGAACAGCTCTGGTATAGGCTTATTATCCTTGTTGACACCCCGCAAGTTAAAACTAGAAATTTCTTAAAAATAGCAAAGCTTGTATTTTAGATGCTGCAGACCATTGCATAGTTGACATACCTGATTCTAGATACAAACATCACAGTTTGATCCTGGAACAGTTTGTTTATGGAATAGCTTTTATTCCAGGATCTAACAGAGCTGAGTTACAAAGTCCTGGAAGAGAGACTGCTTAAGGCCAGCATATTCAGGAGTAGATACAGGAAGATGCTTTTTTCCTATTCAAGCAGAATAATCTCATGAGTTTGTATTCAAGCCTCTAATAATTTACCCTTGAGTATTTTTAAGAATAAAAGTACTTAAAGCAGTTGTATGGGCTTATTATTTTATTTCCCCTATGTTAAGGGAAGTGTAACTACTCCTCCAAAATGTCTTTGTTGTAAGCATAATCTCCTTCAGTTGTCTTGGATATAATTTTGTTTAACTCCATCCCTGCTCCCCAGGTTGGACGTTGCAGTCTGAAGCCAAATGCAAAATCTAGCCTTGTAAGAAGTGATGAAGTTAAGCAGGTACCAACGTGGAAAGTGGGAGCTCATATTTAATTGATGGAGACTTCTGAGGAAACATCATAGGGTATAAGTAGCAGTTCTACTTTGAAGCTGTTGTAAGGTGCTGTAATATGTACTAGAACATGTCTCTCCTATGCTACTGAAGTTTGGGTGTCCTAGGGTTTGTTAAATTGTCTCTTCCTTCTTAGTTTCCCAGCAGCCAAACTTGTAAATGTGATGCTTTTATGAGAAGCACAGAACCAAAAGGTTTTTATTGCTATGGAGCAGTGTGTTTGAAACCTGGGAAATGCAGAAAGGAAGCGTGTGTGAAAGAAAAGTAATTATTGGTGTGGCAGCTGATTTGTGCTCCGTTTACACTCCAGTATAAGTGGAGTGTAACCTCCTTGTCATTGTGTTATATATAACTGACTGTATATAATGGTAGCTAATACTGTTTCTTTAGAATTGGCTACTTCAGTTTTCTTTGCTGTTTGTTTATGCAGCTCTGTACTCAATATGTAAACTGTATTCTAATTTATTTGGGGTCAGCAGAACTTCTATGTTTGTGAAACTGTAAGTTAACTGTAGGCTGTCAAATCCCTATTATATGGGGGAGTTGTGTTCTGAGATAAAGACTTTGCAGAGAGATCTGCTAACAAATAGCCTAAATTCCGTAAGTAAATAAAATGAACTCACTCCTTGGCTTCTCCATATCTAGGTCTGTTTTATTCACAAGAGTTTATGAAGTAAAATTTCCTTTATGTCATAGGTGTGTTTGATAATGGCATTTTGTGTTGCAGACTAACTTTTTTGTATCTTACGCACTGACCATATTAGGAAACTTCTTAAATAAACTGTTATTAAAATAGAGCTTACATTTTTCCTGTGAGAGTACTTGCAGTCCTTTATTTACAAATTTATTACAATCCACTGCTTACAATAGCTGCCTTCACTTAGTCCTTTAATGACCCTGATGTATAAAACAAAAATCCCACCAATCGGACTTTAGAATGTATCCCTGTGTAGCTTCTACTTCCCTGCTTACATGGAGTAGACTGGCAGCTGGATTTCCTATTACTGCTGAGTCTTATTTGCACAGTTGTAAGAAATTATGGTGAAAATCCTGTAATTCTGTTTATTAAGTTATCTTTTGACTAAAACTGGAGCTTAAGTGTCTTGCTATTTCATGCTTCTAAAATTGTCTTCTGGATATTTTTCTGGATTTAGTAATTACTGGTATTTATCACATTCTTCCATTACCCTCTCAGTCTGTAACAGTTTGACCTTCCCTTTCTTTCCATTTTTGAAGTACACATATACTACATTCTCTACCTAAACTTGACATCTGATATGAAATCTGTAAGAATAGTCAGCTTGACCCTGTACTTTGCAATCTTACCTCTTTCTATCAAAGCTCCCTATCATCTTTTGTCTGCTGCAGTTATCCCTGATGCACTATGGCAGCAGAGAGCAACAATGAAGGGAGTCCAGTGCCTGCAGAAGAGGATATGGAAGGCAGGTGAGTCCTGGAGAGTGTAAAGCCTACGAATCATTGTTTTGGTCAGTATCTGTGTTGTGAGTGGTAGAACAAATTATCTCCTGTGTTATATCAGCCTTCAGAGATGAAGGGGATCTTGGGGTTTGTGCCTGTTCTGTTGTGACTGACAAAAGTGAAGGTGGAAATCTTACTGTGAGAGGATGAGTTACTCTGCAAAGCCCTGAATACAGTAGTCTTCCAGTTGTTTTGTGTGACCAGCAGTTTCTTCTTTTCAGGAAGAACTGTTGTTTTGGACTTCCTTTGTATGTTTTTTCTGTCCTCTTCAGAGTTCTTCATTTAACTGCAAGTTTGGCTTACAGAAGCATTTTGTAGTGGAAGTTTTGAATTTGAAAGTGTCTGTTCATTTTGAAAGGGAATTCTCTCTGAAATTTCTTAATACCCCTTAAACAAAGGATCTAGTATAAGCCCTTAGAAGTATCTGTAAATTTCGGTGAGCTGTGCAACCCTTCAGGTTGTTGATACCTCTGATTTTGGTGTCAGTCTGATGTGAATTGTGCAGTAATGTTTATGCAGCTGATCCACTTCCTTAAGGAAATAGTAAGTTGATTTTTTTATATTATTATTTTATTTTTTTTTCTTTTAACTGTGTACCACCTACACATGTTATGAGAACAGATTCTTTGCTTTAAGCAGTTCCAGATGTAAATTAGGTTAGGCTTTGAGCCTTTGTATAACTCGAAGTCTGTGGGTGGTATCTGGTAACATCTGACAGTTTTCAATACTAAGAAGTTGCAAAACTTAGTGATGTTTAGTAATGAAGAGGTTAAGCAGACTGGCCTGGTTGACAAGTCCCTAGGGAGGCAGCCCTGAAGGGCAAAGGAATCCAGGAAGACTGGACATTATTCAAGAAGTAAATCTTAAAGGTGCAGGAGCGAGCAGGCCATCCCCGTATGCTGAAAGATGAGGTGGTGGGGAAGATCAGCCTTGATGAACAGAGAGATTTGGCTGGAACTCAGGGGAAAAAGGCGAGTTTATGACCTGTGGAAGAAGGGGCAGGCCACTCAGGAGGACAAGGATGTTGTGAGGTTATGCAAGAAGAAAATTAAACAGCCAAAGCCAGGCTAGAACTCAATTTGGCTACTGCTGTAAAAGACAATAGAAAATGTTTCTAGAAATTCATTAGCAACAAAAGGCAGGCTAAGAATCTCCATCCTTTATTGGATAGGGGGGAGAAACACAGTGACAAAGGATGAAGACAAGGCTTAGGTACTTGACACCTTATTTGCCTCAGTCTTTAATACTAAGAACAGTTGTTAGGGTACACGGCACCCTGAGCTGGAAGATGGGCTGGGAGCAGAATGAAGGCCCCATAATCCAAGGGGAGATGGTCCAAGACCTGTTACACCACTTGGACACATACAAATCTATGTGGCTAAATGGGATCCACCCAAGAGTAGTGAGGGAGCTGGTGGAAGTGCTCACTGAGCCACTTTCAATCATTTACTTGCAGTCCTGATTAATACAGGAAGTCCCAGTGAGTGGAAGTTAGCAAATGTGACACCCATCTCCAGGAAGGTCTGGAAGGAGGATCTGGGGAAGGCTATGGAGCAGAACATCTAGTGTGCATGTACAGGACAACCAGGGGACCAGGCCTGGGCAGTTTATGAAAGGCAGGTTTTGCTTGACTGATCTCATCTCGTCCTATGACAAGGTGACCCACTTAGTGGGCAAGCAAAAGGCTATGGATGTTGCCTGCCTGGACTTAGTAGAGCTTTTGACAGTTTCTCACAGAATTCTAATGGAGAAACTGGCTGTACATGGCTTGGACAGGTGTACTGTTCACTGTGTAAAAACTTGGCTGAAAGACACAGGAAAAAATGAAGCCTTCCTGAAGTTTTCCAGTGGTGAAAATGGAATCAGCCCACTGTAATGAGAAACACAACTGAAAATTTGCCATCCGTATTGCCCTCAGTTAACGGAATGATTTCATTTAATAACTTTCAGTTGTTTTACAATACAAGTCCTTAGAGTTATAATTGTAAGCATGAAAATGCAGCTTTTCTTCTGAACAGCATTGTCCTCAATATTGGGATGGATATTTTTTTCCTCAAGCATGTTCATTCATCATATTTAACAAATTTGGCATTGAGAATATACTCCTGTGTAAAAGATCAGGCATATGTGGTTTGACTGCCATTTGTGAAGAATAACTTGATAATTCTTTTATTTGTTTGTTTAGACATTGAGATATTAATTCAATTTCTTTTATAAATATATATATTACATTGAAGAAAACCATGCATTTACTAGTAACTTATTTTAAAGTAACAATTTGAATAAGTTATGTAGTATACATAAGCAGCTAGCTTCAGGTGGAAACACTTCCTCTCACTTACTTAGACAGAAATGGTTCTATAAAGACAGATTTCATCCTGGAAGGTTTAAGAGGCTGCGGATAAGTAACGAAAAAGTTGTAGGTATTGACTTTGTTTTTGAAGAAATCTGAGTGGAGCTGATTGATTTTGCTGAGGTATAGCAGTTATAAATACTATTTCTGTACCCATTTTGCAAGTAGAGATGGCAGTGGTGGAGATGTATATCTTTTTTTTGTTGTGGGTAAAGGCTAAAGAAGACAGCTGTCCTTCAGTGTGGGGAATATTTTGTCCATTTCAGAATTACTAGACCAGGTTATTTACAAATTATTGTGCTTTAGAAATATGTTCTCACTTTTTAATACCAGTCACTGACAGAAATAATTTCTATGTATTATTAGTTTTCAATTAATTATTTTTTTATCTCTAATTATTTGTCAAGGAAATGTTTCACCTGTCCACCTGTGGGCATATGTTAATAAAATAGCTATCTTCTGTAAGAAAACCGTTATTAACCCAAACGTCTGTCTTATTTAATTTATTTAAAGACATATCAAATTTAAGTTACAAATAAATGATCTTGGCCTGTATTTAACAAAACAAGAAATAAATGACTGAAAATCACTTAATTGCGAATATGAATCCTAATTCATTCCAATATACGTGGAAGCACCTACAACAGGTATTTGAACTTGCCATTCTAGCAATATATGAAGATTCTAAATCCTCCTGTGTTGCTAAAGGGATCTTTTTCTTTAAATTCAATGTCATATTTTGTACTAGCAGAATTGAAATAGCAGTTTCATTTGCAATACAGTAACCCTCCTCTGCTTTATCTGGCTATAATTTAACTATTTAGTCGAGAGAGATTTTCCATTATGCTAGACATTAATTTCCACCGTATTACTTATTAAGAGAATCAGTTTGAATAACTGCTTATAATAATCAAAAGGCCTGTGTTTTCATTATTTCCCCCAATCACCCGGTCAGCAGGATATCTCCTTCTGCAATGGGAATTTGACTTTTTTTTTTAATGTTGAAACAAAAATAATGTGATGTTTTGGCTCAGCTGTGTTTCTAGTAATCTTTACATTTTAATTTCCACTTATGTTTTCCTTCAGACTATTTGCCTAGAAGGCTGGAAGAGGCTTTTAAAAGCAGGTTATTTATATATGGGAGTAAGGGTTTTCAGACTCATTTTGATTCTCATTGGGATGGAAGTATTTATACCTTTTGTTTCAGGCTAGTTAAGGCATTTAATTTCAATGGGCCAGAGAAAAAGCAGAAGCCTAAATTCCCTCTTAGGTTAAAAGACAGATAGTAGTACAGTGTGCAGGGGTGGAGGTGGCACTGGTTGAAGTAAACCCTTGATCAGCAAAAAATGTCTTAGATTAAAATGTCTGAAAATTTTGGAAAAAAACAAAAACCACGAAAATAATGTAAACAGTTGATACATGCTGCAGATTAAGTGCATGTATTCAACCACAAGAGAGCAGTGTTATACCAGCTCTAGGTTGCAAGTCTGAAATTTAAGTCATTCTGCTTTGTTGGCATTAGGTCTAACAGCAAAATTTTAATCCCTTTACATTTTTCTTTTAGTGCTATTCACTAAATTGCAGAGGTACATGCTTCTAACTAGTAAATAAGTTACTAGTGTTATGATGAACTATATTTGATTAGTAAAAAGTCAACACCAGGCCAGTTTAGTCTCTTATTCCCAAAATAAACCTACTACTTCATTTTCTAGGAGAAAAGACAGAAGATTTTATGTGGTGAGTTAGTTCCAGCAGTAGTCTTTTCCTGAAGAAATATCCTTTCATATCCCACATAAAATGGCCTTTGGAGAAAATTTCTGTTTATGGTGCAGCACACATGTGATGAGCATTGCCATGGAACTCCAGGGATTTGTGTAATTAATTTTAAGTTTATACAAGTAAAATTTGCTGCTACTTACTGAATAACAGTCAAGGTGACCATGTGGCATAAAATTACACATTTTTCTTTCAGGTGAAAGATTATACTTTGCTCCTGTAAGCATGAACATTCTTTGCTTGTCACATGTAAACAATGATTTGAACAAGTTTAGGTGCCTTCATAAAGCTGAATAAGTGTATGTTTGCAGGGCTGGCCAAAGTTCATCCTTCAGTTAATGCTCTGCATTGCTGTTGACTTTATTAGGGTTGCTAGTTGGAGATAAGGCAGTATTTAGCTACGTATTTTTAAATAAGGAATATCTTACCCATCCTATCACCTTGAACAGTGGAGAACCTGTATATTTAGGATCTCTGTTCTTGCCATCTGTGCTTTCTCTTTAGTACTCCGCATTTTACTTGATGGAGAAAGCTAAAATAGATTGATTGTTCCCACTTCTCTGTTTTACTTTTTAGTTATTACACTATAACACAGCAGATGTATTTGCTGGGAGGCAGTTGCCACTGAGTAACAGCTGCTGGTATATAAAGGAAAAATAGGAAGATGTTCAAAGTAAGCTTAATTTTATTTTCTTCATGTTATTGTTGCCTTATGGCTTTTTGATGCATGGTCACCTCTCAGCTTACACCTGTGAGTACAGTTTTGGATTCTACTACTGAAACAAGGAGGTTTTTGTCCTTTAGAATACTGTTGGTTTTGGTTTGTTGTTTGTTTGTTTTGGGTTGTTTTTTTTTTTGTTGTTCATGAATTCTGTTGTTTAGTACATAATTTTGTCTGGCTGGTACTTTAGTCATTTTTTCCATTATGCTTTTTCTCGTAGATGTGTTGCTTGACTTGCATACCGTGTTTGACTGTCATCTACTGGGCTGGGCTTGATAAGTCAGGCTGTTTTTGTTAAGCCTTCTTGCTTGTGAGGAAGTGTTTCTGAATAGAAGTCAAGCTCAATGTGCTTGTTTTTAATTTGTGAAGGTAGGAGCTCTCTTACCAGCATGTACAGTGGGAAAGTAATCTGAAAGTCAGTATTTTGGGATAGTAAAAATAGCTGGTTTGAAGTTGTCCTTTGATTTGGCTCGGGTGAAATGTGGGGTTTATCAACAACCCCTGTTCCTTATCTACCTGTTTGACCATTCAGATGTGGTTTTCTTTATCTGATTGTGTTTGCTTCTTGTACCTTCTATTCCTCTCATAATAGGCCATCTGCATGTATATGAATTATGTTAAGGTTTTACTTGTTATGTTTCTGCAAGGTCTTTTTTTAAAAAAAAACAAACACAAGAACTTTAGCAAATCTTCAGCAGCTTTATTTTTTTTTTTCAGTAGTGGCATAGCCTTTGCTTTAAGATTTGAAGAGTGCTTTGTATGTAGAACAAGGCTGTTGGTGAGACTCATCTCTACTGAATAATCTGCTCCATAACCTAGCTTGTCACTAATACCATGGGTTTTGATGTTGAGTTAGAATTTTGAGGTCACAAATGAAAGACAGAAATATTAACATAAGGTTAGCAAAATAAACAGGATTCAGGATATCGTGCTTGTGCTTTGTAAGCTCTTGGTGCCGTTGCTAGGAGAAGAGTATGTTAACAGTCCTCTAAGCTAGCAGTTGCCTGGGGAACCCACAGAAACTTGTGCTATTTCTACACATCTGTGCAAACTCACAATCTTTTTCTTCCCTGTAATCCCATTTTCCTGCTTTGTCGAGTAATAAAAGCTATGGAGAAAGGTTGTTGCATCTTGAGCATAGGACCAAGTCCTCTCTCATTCTCCAGCATACAGGTCTCCCTTACAGTAAAGAACCAGTAGCTTTGAAAAAAAAATGGTACGTGGACAGATCTTGGCTGAGCACAATAATTGTGAATAGTTAACCTGATATGAATTGCAGATCATGAACATCACACCTGGTACTTTCATTTGGAAGTTGTTACCGTTCCATTACTTAAACAAGAATCAGACTCATGAATTACATAGATTTCAGGAAAAGTGAAAAATATTTACTTCAAGAAAAGCAGGATCACTAATTACTACTAAAATTATTTTCTAATGGAGGCATGAATTAAACTGCTTGCTAGAAAAAAAAAAAAAATCTTTAAACTGTGGATGGTTAAGCAATTTGAATCTGGCTGAAAGACATAACTGGTCTCCGATGTTCACTTTGAATAAACCTTGGAGTAATAGAGAAATTCAGAAAATTATTGTACCATCTAAGTTCTCTTTTTAAGAAAAGTGGGGTAAACCAGGTCAATCAGTATATATTCTAGGCAAAAAATCTGTATGATGGGATCCTACTGCAGATTTGAAAATACTTGGATAACAAGAGTGATCTCATGTAACTTTATTGAAAAATAGGTCTTTTAAGTAATCCTTGTATAGCTGTAATAGTGTAAATTAAAATATAACATTCATATTATCCACAAAGTAGACATCAAATGGGTGTAGATCTGTAGGCAGATAAGGGTAACCACCAAAAGGGAGTATTTCTACTAGGTGTACAGAGAATGCTTCTAAGTTAATGCAGTTTCATGTTTTTACTAACTGAGTAAGTGGTAAAATTTGTAGATAATTAAAAACAGAAATTACATTGAGAGAAAAAGAAATAATGAAGATGAGAATGATGGCACAAATCCATAATGATAATGCCATAGTAGGTTAGGTTTTCAGAAAGAGTATGCTCTAGTACAGTCAGTTGGAAAGCTATAACGGAGTCTTGTTGTCGTGGTTTAAGCCCAGCTGGCAACCCAGAAACAACGCAGCCGTTCACTCACTCCCCCTGCTTCCTCTCCCTGCTCCCGGAGGGATGGGGAGGAGAATCGAAAGAAGGTAGCTCCCACGGGTTGAGATAAGAACAGTCCAGTAACTAAGGTATAACACAAACCACTACTGCCACCACCAGTAATAATAATGATAAGGGAAATAACTAGGGAAGAGAATACAACCGCTCACCACTTGCCGACCGATACCCAGTCTGACCCGAGCAGTAATCTAACCCTTCCGGGTAACTGCCCCCAGTTTATATACTGGGCATGACGTGCTGTGGTATGGAATACATTTTTGGTTAGTTTGGGTCAGGTGTCCTGTCTCTGCTTCCTCCCAGCTTCCCCTCCTCCCTGGCAGAGCACAAGACTCAGAAAGTCCTTGGTCAGAGTAAACATTACTGAGCAGCAACTAACATCAGTGTTATCAGCACAGTTCCCAGGCTGAAAGTCAAAAACACAGCACTGCACTAGCTACTAAGGAGAAAAATGACTGCTACTGCTGAACCCAGGACCCTTGTTCAAACTTATAGGTTTTGCCTCTGTATTCTTTCAGAAACAGCACATCTGTTTGCAGTGACTGGATTTGTCTGTGAATGCGTGAAGAAGTTGAAAAAAGGTACTAAAAGCCTTCTTCTCTGACAGAAGCATAATGCTAACCAGTAGCAGGAAGTAAAAACTAGAATAACTTAAATGAGTGTGCATTTCAATAATGAGCATGACATCCACAGTGAGAAGTGGTGACTTCATCATTTCTTCTCTGTAGTAGAACCCAAAGCTAGTTCTAGTGAACCAACAACAACGGAGTGACACAAAACCAACAAAAAGTCCCTTATGGATTCTGATATCTAGGTGATCAGTGCTTATTAGGTGTAAAAGCTCAGGTCTCCGACGCATCGATTGTATGAATCTTCTAAGGGATTTTTGTTGTCTGATTCATCTTTTGACAGCAGTGCCTTCCTTCTATTCCCCTTACTTTATTTTCTGCAGAGAGGTTTTGAAGTATGTTTATTTTCTAATGTATTTGCCACAGGTTGTCTAACAAAGAGGCCAGCTCTTGCTAAAGGTATTTGTTTTGCATTTCAAAAGTGCTTCTAGTTTCACAGAGGGAGGAGCCTGTGTTACTCTTGAATGTGCAAACTTCTCACTGATACTCAGAGCTTGAAGATGACTCCATACTATCGTGGATCTTGGTAAAATTTAAGCTTATAGATAGGTTGTGCCAGCTGAAAAATTACATCTGCATTATTATATAAGACGTCCCTGAGAGCAATATAACGCCCACAGGCAAAACATGAAGTTGTCAAGTAACTCAAGAGTGATAGTGTGAATTCTCCTTTTAAATCAACGACGCTGAGGTACCAAAAGAACTGCAGTTGTATTTGTGAAGGAGTGAAATTTTTCCTCAGAAAAAAACCCAGCAAAATGTACTTTTTGTAGGTACTTAAAGTTGATCAATTCACTTTTTCCACACAACCACAGAAGTTTAGCTACTTTATCATGAAAATAAATGCTGTCCTTTCACATCTAACTCTGCAGCATCTGTGGTGGTCTTCTTCTGGAGCTTTGAAGTAACATGAATTTGTTATTAGATTATTTTGAAGACTTCTGGTAGGAGCAGGATTGGTGTCCCTTGTGGTGCCCTGATCTGTAACTAGAGCGCTCCAAAGTGTAACCACGGTGCAAATAAATAAATGAATTCCACTTTTATCTAGCATTTCCCATACAATATGACTGTTGAGCTGTAACAGTCAAAATGCCACATCATGTTGTTAGTGGTTTATATTTCAAAGCCTGCAAACATGTAGGCCTAAGTTGTGGAACTATTCAGAAGAAAATGAAGGCTGTTGGTAATACAAGGTTATATTGTGATATGTTTAGGTCTTGAACAGATGGAGGATTTGGTGAAAGGCAGATGAAGACCTGGCACTTTTCCTACATGCCTTCCTAAGCAAACATCAATGGTAATATTTTTAACTATGAATCTTTAAAACTGTGAAACTGAAATGTATCCAGTAAGTCTTGAAAAAAAACAAAACAACACAACTTAGGTTTCATACCATTGGAAAATGTGCTTAATAAAAAGGGTGACAGAAACTGAAGCTTAGCTTTTTTATTACAATAAAACCTCCATAGTTTTAACTCGGGTGAACTCAGAAATGACCACAGAAGACAGAAAATAAAAAGGAGGACAGCATTTTATTTTTCTTGTTGAATCTGTCTCTGCATCTACAATATGTTTTAGTACTTTCTATTTTCTTTGGATTTTGATTGCCTGAAGTGATTAGCTGAGAGTTTGTCTCCAGATGTTAGGTCCTGCTATAGAAATAAGGCTGAGCATCATGTGCATACATGAGCACATGTGCAGGTGTAGCTCTAGTTTTTTCTTTTTGGTAGCTGTACTTCTTTCATAAATATACTTATGTAGGGGCTAAGCTCATTGTAATCCTCTGCGCATATGAATGAAAATTCTACATTTGGAATGTAACAACTGCTGACCTGCACAAGTAGGTCATTGTTGATTTAGCTAATAACATGAGTTCAGTAATATTTATTTGTACCTGTGAATTTTCTGTTTGTTCATATAAGTGTTCAGTCTTCTTTTAAGTTTTGCTGTGTGGTTAAAGGTTAATGTACTCTTGTAGCAGCAACTCCACTTGTATTGCTTTACTTTGTTTTACCCATGTTTTCATTTGCAAAAACCAGAAGCTCCCAATCTGCCCAAATCTTTTTGATAGGTGGCACTAATAAAGCTACAGCCTTCATCTCTTGTGTCTCCTTTCTGGAAGTTTTTTCATGATTCAAATTGCTTTTTGCCACCCTTCTTCATACTTCCCACTCTTGTACTTGCACTTTCTAGAGAGGGGTGATTAGTCTAAAAATGATGGCATAGAATTTATCTCCGAGTGGAAAGAGAGGTGAAGATAATATGAATTCTAATACTCCATTTTAACTTCTTATGACACCCAGGTCCCCTTCCTCATGCAGCACAGTATAGTTACGAGCCCTGTAGCGTACAGGGTACTCAACTCTTCTCCCTGAAGTGCATTACTGTAAAATTATCTGGCATGAAATTAATCTGCTGTTGTGCTACTCAGTTCCTTGTGTGTTTAGGTCTATGTCGCTCTGCATAGACACCCAAGGTAGCTTTTAGGAAGTGGTGCTGCTGGTAGCAAAATTCAGTTGCATGATGCTTAGTAAAACTGCCTGAGACCCAAACAAGCTCATGCTATAGTTTCACTGTTTTCTATAGTGTCACTGTTTTCAGTGACAGAGCCAATTCAAGCCCTTTCTTCTCTATCCTGTGGTTCATTTTCTTTCTGTCTCAAAATAGCTGTTTCAGACTGTACTCTACTCTATACAAGATCACTGAAAAATCAAGAGGTGTAAGAGTGGGGTACCATAAACCTACCTTGTCTCTTAAAGCAACTGTATTTTGTAACTACACCCATGTTAGCTCTGAGAGGATTAGACTCTGTTGGGTGGTGGAGAGACCCTGTTTTCCTCACCTGTAGGAAAAGGAGTTATTTTTCACCTGAATAAGTGTTCATCACATGCATATTGTATTGCTGCTTAATGATGTTACACCTCCAAGGTTCTTCACGTGAGCTTTAAATCACAGTTAAGTCTTTGTCCAGGACAAAAAACTAAACCAAAACCAAACCATAATATTAATTTTAATTTGGCTGTTCAGTGATTCATTTCAACTTACTAGTCTACACTATTTGTTTTGAACCACTATACATCAACATTCATGAACCAGTGCATGTGCAGAGCAGGAAAATGTATTCATAGAATCACATAATAGTTACGGTTGGAAAGGACCTAAGATCATCAAGTTCCAGCCCTCTGCCATGAGCAGCAACACCTCACACTAAACCATGTCACCTAAGACTCTGTCCAACCTGGCCTTGGACACTGCCAGGGATGAAGCGTTTACCACTTCTTTGGGCAACCTGTTCCAGTGTCTCACAACCCTCACAGTAAAGAACTTCCCTTGTTTAAGTTTAAACCCATTACCCCTTGTCCTGTCACTACAGGACAAGTGAAGAGTCCCTCTCCAGCATCCTTGCAGGCCCCCTTCAGATACTAGAAAGCTGCTATGAGGTCTGTGCAGCCTTCTCCAGGCTGAACAGGCCCAACTTTCTCAGCCTGTCTTCATAAGGGAGGTGCTCCAGCACTCTGATTGTCCTTGTGGCCCTCTGGACTTGTTCCAACAGTTCCATGTCCTTTTTATTTTGAGGACATCAGAACTGTACACAGTACTCTAAGTGTGGTCTTATGAGAGCAGAGTAGAGGGGCAGGATCACCTCCTTTGACCTGCTGGTCACACTCCTTTTGATGCAGCCCAGGATATGGTTGGCTTTCTGGGCTGTGAGCACACACTGCAGGCAGCTCATGTTCAGTTTCTCATCAACCAATACCCCCAAGTCCTTCTCTGCAGGGTTGCTCTGAATCTCTTCTCTGCCCAACCAGTAGCTGTGCCTGGGATTGCTCTGACCCAGGTGTAGGACCTTGCACTTGACATGGTTAAACTTCATGAGGTTGGCATCAGCCCACCTCGCAAGCATGTGAAGGTCCCTCTGGATGGCATCCCATCCCTTCAGTGTATCAATCGAACCATGTCACTTAGTGTCGTCGGCAAACTTGCTGAGGGCACTCTCAATCCCACTGCCCATGTCACAGACAAAGATGTTGAACAGGACTGGTCCCAACACTGACCCCTGCGGGACGTCACTTGTTACTGGTCTCCAGCTGGACATTGAGCCATTGACCGCAACTCTTTGTGTGTGGCCATCCAGCCAGTTCTTTATGCACCGAGTGGTTCATCCATCAAATTGATGTCGCTCCAATTTAGAGACAACGGTGTTGTGCGGGACAGTGTCGAACACTTCACCCAAGTCCTGGTAGTTGATGTCAATTGCTTTGTCCCTATCCATCAGTTCCGTAGCCCCGTCATAGAAGGCCACCAAATTGGTCAGGCAGGATTTCCCCTTAGTGAAGCCATGCTGGCTGTCACCAAGCACCTCGTTGTTTTTCATGTGCCTTAGCATGCTTTCCAGGAGAATCTGCTCCAGGATTTTGCCAGGCACAGAGGTGAGGCTGACTGGTCTGTAGTTCCCCAGGTCACCCATTTTCCCCTTCTTGAAAATGGGGGTTATATTTCCCTTTTTCCAGTCATTGGGAACTTCACCTGACTGCCGTGATTTTCCAAATATGATGAACAGTGGCTTAGCAACTTCATTCAACATCTCCTTCAGGACCCATGGATGGATTTCATCAGGTCCCATGGACTTGTGCACATTCAGGTTCTTAAGATGATCTCAAACCTGATTCTCTCCTACAGTGGTACTAAGGTCTTATTTTCACAGTCCCTGCATATGCTTTCCAAGACCTGGGTGGTGTGGTAAGAGCATTTGCCAGTGAAGACTGAGGCAAAGAAGTCATTGAGAATCTCAGTCTTCTCCATATCCAGGGTAGCCAGTTCTCCTGATAGCTTTCAGAGAGGGCCCACATTGTCCTTAGTCTGTATCTTGTTTGCTACATACTTACAGAAGCTCTTCCTTCAACCAGCGGTCTTGGGTCCCCCTGCCCTCTAGGGCTTTATCCATGGAACCTTACCAAGCAGGTTCCTGAAGAAGCCGAAGTCTGCTGTCTTGAAGGCCAGTGCAGTGAGCTTGCTGCACGCTCTTCTCACTGTCCTGACAATCTCAAACTCGACCACCTCATGACTGCTAGAGTCAAGGCCGCCCTGTAGTGTCACATACCCAACCAGACCCTCCCTGTTGGTGAGCACGAGATCAAGCATGGCACCTCTCCTTGTTGGCTCCTCTACTACTTGCAAGAGCACGTTGTCCTACACACAACTGAAGAACCTCCTGGATTGCTTATGCCACGCTGTACCATCCCTCCAACAGGTATCAGAATGGTTGAAGTATCCCATGAAGACAAGAGCCTGCTAGCGTAAGGCTGCTCCTATCTGCCTATAGAGCACTTCATCCACACAGTCCTGATTGAGTGATCTATTACAGATCCCTACAGTAATGTCACCCATCACTGTTCTCCCTCTGACCCTGACCCACAAGCTCTCTGTTGACCTGTCTCCAGACAAAGTTTCATGCTCTCCAGACTATCACTAACATAAATAGCTACTCCACTTCCCTGTCCTGTCTTTCCTAAGAACCCTATAACCTTCCATTCCAACACTCCAGTCATAGAAGGCATCCCACCATATTTCTGTGATGCCAATGATATCAAATGCCCATAGATGTGCACACATCTCTAATTCTTCTTGTTTATTCACCATACTATGGGCATTTGTAGAGAGGCATCTGAGCTGAGCTCCAAATGAAGTCAACTCATTGGCTGGAGTGGCTGAAATACCTCTGCATCACTCCAAGCATTTACTACAGGTGCTGCCAACTGACTGGGAGTGCTGGGATGGAATGATGCACCCCTCCCCCAAGACATCTAGTTTAAAGCTGACTCAACCAGTCTGGCAAGCCTTCTGCCAAAGCAGCTCACTGGCTCCACCAGCCTCCAGTAGACCTGGCCTCCCAAATCAAGTCCCATGTTCTAAATAACCAAACCCCTGACTTTGCCACCACTGTTCTAACCATTTATTAACCTGCCAAATCTGCCTAGCCTTTTTAAGGTTCCCCCCTTTGACCTGGAGGATTGATGAAAAATCTATCTGAGCCTCAGAGCCCCTACAGAGGCTCTGTAAGCTCCCCACCTCTCCCAGGGCTCTGTAGTCCTTCTTAATGTTCTCCAGGGTACTGCTGTTAGTATCACTAGTGCTCACATGGACCACTAGAAGTGGGTAAGTCAGTGGGACTTATTAGATCAGGCAGCCTCACAGCAACATTCCTGATCCAAGGCCCTAGTTGGCAACACATGCCCCTTGAAACTGGGTCAGGCCAACAGATGGGTGCCTCTGTGCCCATCAAAGTAGAGTCACCTTCTACTATGACCCGCTATTTTTTCCTGGCAGCAGCAGCAATGATCCTCTTTACTGGTAAATCAGCAGGATGTCCATTTGGTGAGGTGTGCGTTTCTTCATTAAGCCCCCTGCAGAACTGCAAACCTGTTATGGGTGGCGACATGAGATATTGGAGGAAGTTACTTGCTTTTAATTGTCGTCTTCCTCCTTTATTTTTTTTTTCCTTTTTTATTGGTTTGTTGTTGTTGTGGTTGGTTGGTTTTGTTCTTTATTTTGGTGTTTTTTTCTTTTTTTCTTCCCAGCACCCAGCTTCCTGGATTAATGTCCTCCATCTTTTCTGTATGCACTATGGTGGACGCCTATGGCCCCTGCACAGTTTGGGCCTGGAGCAAGCAGTCCAGCTACCTCTCAGCTTCCCTGACATCTTTCAGCTATGACTGTGTCCTGCAGCTCAGCCTCTGCTGCAGGAGGACCTCTACCAGGGTGCACTGAGTGCATTGCTCACCTCTCTAGTAAGCGTGTTCCAGTTTTTGGTTGAGAGAGCAAAGAGGTCACCCCTCAGTCTTCTTTTCTCTGAACTAGACAAGAGTCCTCAGCTGCTGCTCACAGGACATGCCTTCCACCTTTGTTGCCCTCCTCTGGAGGCATTCAAGGGCCTTCACGTTCTTCTTGAATGGTGGCACCTAGAACTGCACCCAGTACTCAAAGTGAGCCTGCACCGGCAGAACAATCACCTATTCCTCGTTTTTTTTTCTGTTGGGTCGGTGGTTGTTTTTTTGTTGTTTTTTTTGTTGTTGTTGTTACTGGCTCCCAGCTTCCTGGGTTAATGCCCTCCTTCTTTTCTATATGTGCTATGGTGGACGCTTGTGGCCCCTGTACTGCTCAGGCCTGGCGCAAGCAGGCCAGCTGCCTCTCGGCTCCCCTGACATCTTTCAGCTACTGACAGTGTCCTGCAGCTCAGCCCCTGCTGCACGAGGACCTCCACCAGGGAGCACCGAGTGCAGCCCTGCCCATTGTGCACCCTCCCCTCACCAGACCAGTGCAGGCACTTTCTGGACCCCGAGCTCTGCACTGCAGCCTCCCCTCTCACCGGCTCTGTCTGGTGCCGACGCTGCCACCGCCGGGGCAGCCAGAGCAGAGCTCCCAGACCGGGACCGGGCCTGAGGCGAGCGCTCCCCATCCCGCTCTCTCTGCCGGCGCCAACCGCCGCCCCACGCGCTGTTCCCGCGCTCCCTGGGGCGGGCTTTCCCCGCTCAGGCCGGGGCCGTCCCTCCTGGCTCCGCCCCCTGTGAGTCCCTGCTCGCCTCGGCGGAGCTGCCGGCTCCTGGGCAAGGCCTGTCGGGGGCTCGAGGCTCCCTCGGTGGCTGTCGCTGCTCAGAACTGGGGCTCCTGGAGGCGGTGTTTCCCCTCGCTCCGGGGTGGAGGCTCTTCTCTGGAGCTGCTCACTTTGGCAAACGACAGTTAGTGGCTAACGATGACTGGCTTGAATCTGCCGGCGTTTCTCCTGGCGCCGCCCCCTGTGAGTCAGGTGTCTGCGGCATCTCCTCACCTCGGCTGAGTTACTCAGGTGTACTTGAAAATAACCCTAGTTCCGTTGTGGAAAATTGCGAATGGTTTTCCAGTGCTGACTATGTAAAACTCCTGGAGAACCCATCACACCTCCATCCATTTTTAGGACCTTCACTCTGGGATCCATTCTGCAATTCAGCTTGCAACCGATGAACACACAAAACCCACTTCTTACTCTGATTCTGAAGGATGGTTTTAAGAAAGTAAATTTAAAATGTTGCCTAAGTTAACACTGAAACAAAATGTATTTCCAGCTTCCATATTCTGTTCAATTGTATTATTTTCACTACACAAAATATGTGAGAGTTGTTACTGAATAATTTGAGGTACAAAAAAATTCCGGCTTTAGAAATGTATCAAAGTGAAGAAAAGTCCCCACAGTGCCAGTCTTCCATCAGCAATGACAACTGTTTCTCGTTTAGAAATACAAAATACTTACCAGTGTAGAATGTCAATACTTCCCATGTTTTTATTTAAACTTTGCAAGTTTCTGTCATGTTGTACATATATATAACATGATCTGCAACTGAGAAACAAGAAAATGGAGATTAAAACTTATTGATGGTATTAAGAAGAACTAGTTACAGGAACTGAAATAATAGTAAAAGAGAACTGCCTCTTTAAATATTTCAACAGGGAAACATTTTCCCTGGGGTTTTGAGAATCCTTCTACTACATGCATAAGCAGAAATATACGGAAATACTTTCCTTGCTGGTAACTCCATTTAAATTCCTGCAGCAAGGCTAAGGGTATAAATATAGAGAAAAATTCTTCTGGGAAACAGCGCACTAGGAAAGTGATTATCCTGTTGGTAGGAAGGCGCAATGGTGGCAGGATGGATGCAGCAGGACTTTTGCTGCATTGTCAAACCAGAATGTCTTCTGCAAACTAAGGAGATTCTTTCAGTCAACTGCTTCTACCAAAGAACTCTGGACACTTCATTCTCCTTTTTTTTTTTCTTTTTTTTTTTTTCCGTTTTTATTAGTTGTCATTCTTCAACATGATGAATACTTACAGCAGTATGTTAAAAAAGATACAGTTAAGTCTCTTGGCATCACTGCATAGCAGTCACAGCATTTTCACACAATCTAGTGCTTCCTTTCAGAATGATGCATATGGCATATATACGCACATATGGGGGCTGCTTCTTGGTCCCAGTGAAGTTGGTGGGACCAGTTTTTGGCCCATAGAGTTGTATAAGGTATGTGAATATGTATATATAAAATGCTTTACAATAAACATGACATATACAATCTTGAATTCCAAGATAAGCAGAATATATTTTACATCCAAGTCAAACTTACACTCTGCACTTTTATGTACCTAAAATATTGTATGGATTATAGAAACAAATAATAGAATAATACTTTGCACCAATCGAAGTAATTTGGATACATATTTATGGCATAAGGCTTGCCTTGAATTTGTATTTTAGAGTGGCTTTTTTGGATTTGAAGATCCTAATTCAATTTTTATTATTGATTTTTATGGGCCACGAGTGGGGGATTGTGGTGTCAAGAGGTGAAGGGGTGTACTTTATGGACAACTCAGATGAGTGACTCAAAATACAAGGCTATAAACCTGAAGATTATAACGACTGTTTTTCCTTTCTGAGGAGAGTCCATTTGGAAGAGCTGGTATGCATTCTGTCTGTTTTGTTGGAAACTTTTAATAGCAATTTCAACCACAGACTGGAAAATCTGGTGAGATAGCTATGCAGTGTGAAACAGGCGTATCTCATTTACTGTGGTAGCAGCCTTTGCACTGATCATTTTTGGAGACTTATTTTCCTCATGAAAACCAGTAGTTTATACAAAAATAATTGACCCGTGTTGTAGATCAGGTTAGATACAACTGCAGATCATGTGGTTCATTTTGTTTGTGGTTATTTTTTTTTCTTCCATAGACTCTATTTAATTTCAGCCACTTTTCTCTCCATTTCTGTATTTCAAAGGTACACATTTCCAGTATTCCTTCCCCCCCCCCCCCCCCTTTATCTGGTGGTTGGAACATTGGCTTTTAAAAACCCAAAGGTTGGTAAAATCTTTAGCAAAAATACGTATGTATTCATTACTTTAACCAGCCTAAAGTTTAACTTATCACCACTTTATTATTATTATTTTTGTAATTTATACAGAATTTGCCTCTTGGATAGTGTGAAATCTGCATTTTAAGTAACTAGGTTTTAATCAAATTACTTGTATGGGGCAAGCATTTCAAGCTCCTATTTTTAGCAGTTTTCTGCTTGTTTCCTGATATGAAAAACCTACCCAGGTTTTAAAACTTCAGAATATTTTAGCTGCACTGTCCCAATAAGAAAGAAAAATAATTTACAAGGGCTTTATGTAAAGTGGCTAATAGGGCTAGCAAGACAGAAATCTGTATTATCTACATCGGTGTTTTTCTGTTATGTGGCTCTAGCATTCTGTTGGCATCCTGGGAAGAAATCCCAGTACAGACATGTTCTCCAAACTAGAGAATACCAAATATGTATCACGACTGTATATACTGAGCACCGGTGTTGTTGGGTTGGCTGTATCGGGAATGGTTTCGCTTCTGCAGGAAATCAGGTGGTAAAATTCTGTATTACATACCCTGGTGAACCTGGCTGCCAAGCATCTGCTGCCAGTGCCTCACTTTTCAGCGCACCTGACGCAAACTGGCCTAGACCCAAACTTGAGTAATGGGTTTGGCTCACAAGTGCAGAAGCATTTCTGGAGCCACACTGAACCTATTTCAAGCATTGTTTCGTTAGGGTGATTGAAATCTAGCAAGTGCGTTCAGTGCACCAAAAAAACCCACAAGTTTCAAGAGAAACTTTTCAAAGTTGGGAAGTTTTAACTTGGTAAGCACAGACTTGTAATGGGTCCTGTAGGCTCTAATTACAGGTCTTAGTTTTATTGTGGCTGTAACAGAACTTCATTTCTACCTAAGCTTTTCTGTTGGGCCCATTTTCTGGAAGCTTCTCAGAAACAGCTTAACATCTGTCAACAGCTTTTTATGCTGCTAGACACTAGGTTTGTTTAACAAAACTTCAGAAGGTTTAAAAAAGAAAATGGCTTCCATTTTTTAGTAAAAAGACAAAACAAGGGAAATTACATCCTTTCGTATGTACTTAAGTGCTTCTAAGCAGCATTTTACACTGCTTGGATATCATCTTAATAATTGTCCCAAATCTGTCAGAACGCAAAATACACATAAAAAGCTTCAAAGTGGTAATGTTTCCACCCCCACCATTAGGTGGTTAAAAAGACATTTATGCCCTGTAGTTAGAAATAATTTTATTCTACTACAACTCTGTCTCTTTGCTTGGCATGGTACTTCTAATATGTGAGTCCCATTGAGAAGAGGGAGGAAGAAGAATGTTTTCTACTGCTGATAGCTTACAGAACAGTAGAGAAAAAAAAATTGTACTCAGGATGCTTTGTGTTCTCACAGTGATTTCCATCTTCCTGCTTCACTGGATTTCAGTCTCTCTAAAGATACATGGCCAATGAATTAGTAGAGTAAAATATTCTTTACTAAAACTTACTTATGCTTTTTATTTTCCTTTAAACATATGAGTCATCTTCTAAGCACTTTGTCTAATCAAGTCAATATTCCCTGTAACTGAGAAAAATTACATTGTGTTTCCCCTTGCATGCCTATGAGTAAATACTAATTTTCTCAAACACCAACTTAAATAGCTCTTTCTTTGTTGGCCTCTACCAGGTATTCACATCCAGATGTGACTACATGGCCATATCTGCTAATTCTTTTGGAAAACTGCTATACAGGTTTGATGTACTGGGGCTTTACACCACCACCATACTTTACCTAAATGTAATTAATTTTTCTGGGGGCAGAGGTGAAGGGGACAATTGCTTTGGTGCAATGCAGTAGTGTCTGAGAATACAATCTCATTGAAATGATGGAAGCTGAAGTAAAGTTTTATAAAGACTATTCCAGCTGAGGTTGTTCATGGCATAGATAAGGCCATGGATCTTTCACAAGCACAAGACTATAGAAAATTCCTCAGCTGCTATGATTGTTAAGAGGGTTTTTCTTGATACTCAGACGACAGCCCATTTTTTTCCTTCATTGAGACTAATCTAAAAATCAGTTGTATATTTTTTAATGAAAAGAAAAATACAAATGCATTTTGATGCTGGCTATCTTAGGAGGGAATGTGGGGAAACATCTCTCAAGAAAACAGTTGGACTCCAGGATTATTAGACTGCTATGCTTTGTAGACCACTAAGCTATTTAATGAAAAATCAAGCTCTCGAATAAATGATCATCCGGTCAAACTGTTAAATTATATGGTGGTGTTGTTGTTTTGTTTTGTTTTGTTTTGTTTTTTTTTTTTAACTTAAAACTACAGGCTCTGTGAAGCTTTTGCCTAGGCCAAATGTGCAAGGTGCCATGGATTAAAACACTGACCCATATGGAATGTGTTTGAAGTTTTCAAGAAGTTATCCTGCCAGACTTCATTCCTTAATGACCTTTGATACACCTTGGGTAGTGGAAAGGCAGTTCAGAATCATATTTTGTGATCATATGATTTTGGCAGCTATCAGAAGATGAAGTATGCTAAAAGTTAAGGCTTTTATCCACAAACAATTGGTGTATATTAATAAACTCTATACCATATTTACAAATGCTTTCTCTTGTATTAAAACTAACAGTATTCTGTTCACAGTGCCAATGTTTTTACAGGTAGCAATCCCACAGTACTCCAGTATTTTGGCATGGGAATCAGTAGCGCTTTGTATTTACAGAAAATGTACACATGAATATAAACACGTTACTTGAAACAGTACTCAAAAGATACTTCTGTTTGTGTTTCAAAGGTTTAGACTGTACAACACCTTCCCTTTTGGTTGCGAGGGAATACTGTTCCTTGCAATGAGAAGATGCCTGTCTTTTATCCAAAGTGGCATAAAAATGATTACCAAAATGAGCCTTGTTACACTGGAGTTGTGTATACACAGAGTAACTTCAGTCCAAGGTTTATAGATCTTGTTTAGTGCACAGAATACAAAAGTTAAAAAGGTTTTTGTTTTAATTACTAAAATAACCAGACTCTCTCTGCCCTCTGTGAACGCTGTCTCACTCAGCCAGTGTCCTCTGGATGCTGAAGATGCTGGTGGTTTAATGTGCAGCCCAGCTGCCAGCTTGGAAAGCGTACAGTGCACTGGGCCTATATACATATGTCACAGTATGACTCATGGTAAATGACTTTATAACCAAGAGTGCCTCTAGTTCCCCTGTTCTCTCAGGAATCTTCCCTGCTTCACGGCAGCCATAACCAGCCCGGCTTCAGTACTGCTGACTGGGACTCTGCATTCAGGCAGTTCGTGATCAGAAGTGATGAACGGCACCAGGCATGCACAGAATGAAGAGAGGGGAGAGGAACATGAAGGAGATCCAGAAGTGAATCCAGCAGAACTGTGGGCTTGTTTGCAGTGACCCTTACAGCTTCTGCTTTGCCATTTCTTCCCTTTCCATGGTCTTGACAACCGGCTTCTAGCTCCCCAGGGTGAGTGCTGTGATCAAGACGGAGATAGCAGTGCTATGAACAAAAGTGCAAAGTTGCCACTAAGGAGTCTCTTCTTCATTCAAAGTCTGTTCTTGGCTGCCAGTCACTTGACCTGAGTGGTCATTGCTCCTACTACTGCTGTGTTGCTTGTGGAGCAAACTCCTCCACTTGGCCTTGTTCCTCCTGAGATGGTTTAGCATGTTTTCAGATAGGGGAGTATCACCTGTAAACTGGGCCCACCTTTCAAAGAGTGGCTCTACAATGTACGTCATGAACCCTGGGGAAACACACAAAAGACAGCAGGTGAGGAACAAATTCATCACATGAGTGCATTGCACCACAGAATGTCTCAAGAGGATACAGCAATGTAAGTGGCAAAAGCTCTGACTAGAAGTAACAATAAAGCCGCAAGCAGTCATCAGTTCCTTATGAAAGGCACAGCTTTTGACCAGCTCATATGACAAAATGTGTCTGTATGTGTATGTGTAACAATACAGTCTGTGAGAGACAGCATCCTTCTCTGAGGAGATTTCAGACTAGAAAGCAACCAGTACTTAATCACACACCGGCTGCAATTTTTCTCCACAGATATTAGAATGGTCCCCTTTTTGCCTATACAATGACTCCTTTGTCTTTCAATTGCATATTTGGCTTGGGTAAGGTTTATTTTTTAATATTTTGTTTAGAATGTGAATTGTGACTCTTATGATACCTGCAGTTCTTATTGTTAAAACAACCAGATGGGGGGAAGTTTCTCTTTGAGCTTGTGCCATACTGAGATGAGGCAGACATGGGGAGAAGAGAATGGAACTAATACTTACCGATCTGTATGCTTGGTATTGTATCCTTCTGTTGATTACAAAGGGGGCTTATTTCCAGTTCAAATTTTTGTTCCAGGTCACCTGCAGGGAGAAAGAAGGGAAGGTAGATTTATGCCACTTTCATCTCTTCTCCATACCTATACCAGATATTTACAGTGACTGCAACTGTGTGGATTGGATCAGCTGGAATCTTACACCAATGACAACCACATTAAATGTCTAAATACTTTTTTTTTTTTATTTTTCTTTTTAGGTCTCAGAGAAACTGAGTATCCATACAAAGAAAAATTCTTCTAAGGAAAGATGACTTTTGAATGAACATTAAATCCACTGCTGGCAGTCCACAGCTGTGTGTGCACTACCAAATAAGGGCCAGAACATGGGGTTAGGCAACTTGTGTTTATGTGTCAACAACTATGGAATTAAAGTTATATATGTGGAAGAAGGATGAAATTAGAAGTTTGATTTATTATTGTGGTGTACGTGGGTATCAGGGCTATGCCTATGCCATTGCATAGTTTTGACTTAAATGCTAGTGTGCTTACTCAGGTTCTATAGCCCTGTATAGAATACGAGAATACCATGTGCACTTTTAAGCCTTGCCCTTCCTCTCTCTGCAGCATGCAATTTCTTCTTAAATGTGAGGGGAATATTTTCAATTAGATATTTAGAAAATATCAGGGAAACACTTCTGGCTTCCCAAACAATCAAAAGCAACAATTCAGCAAAACAGACAAAATAACAGTTTGTCATGTTTCCAAATGTGCAGTTCAAATGTCTTCCTTTTCTCCTCTAAAAATATTTGATTGAAAAAAAGAGTGTCTCCACTCCAGTGGACACATAACCCATGGATGTCCCCTCTAGGTATTCTGAATTGAAAATGGTTGACCTGTCTGGCTCAAAGTGTATCAATATGTTCTTGTCTTCGACAGGTCATTTAATTGACAGGAGTAAGGTTTTTCCTTTGCATGGTAAGAACTTAAATGATGGTCAATTTTCTTATGCTTCGAGTTGCTATAAAAGTAACTGCATGAATTAGTTGTGAGAGCTTTCATGCTGGAGAAAGCCTTCCAAGCAATTTTAAATCCTCACCAGAAAAACTGTTCATTAATGTTGCTTAGATATTAGCCACTTTCTTGAATCAATCTTGAATTGTTTCTCGCCAGTTCCAATTTTATATAAACAGACCGAATTGCATTACTTACCTCATGTTCCTAATTGGCTGTTAAAACATCTGAGAAAGCTAAAGTATTTTTTCTAGGAAAAGTTTGTGTTAGGAGCTGCTGTAGGCATCAGGTGCTCCTTGGAATGTACCTCAGTTGTGTATTTTATTTGCTAATAGAGGTAGTGTAGATGCACTAGATGACTGGAAGATCAGGATCTGAGTCTCTATTAAAATGGCATTAGAAATGTTTCATACAAAAGATGTTAAAACTTTGTATGCCTTCCAGAAGGAAGATTTAATAAGGCACTAATTGTGGTATTACCTGCCCCATCTATAATTAAAACATAAGTGCTATGGTTTTAAAATCTTTAACTTGATGACAAAAAGCCCAGCATTGTTTGTAAGGGGGTAGAGAGGTCTACAATAACATTTTAAAGTGGTATGTTAATGCTAGTTAATACTGATTTTGTATCACTTACCAGGATTATCCAGCCACCAGTGATAGTCAGACCACAGTTTATGCATATTCTCCCACATGAATGCTTTTTCTCCCTGTAATGCCTCTAATTGGCCTCATATGCTCCAGTGTCCCCTTTAGGAGGTATATTATATTTTAGATACTATACCAATAAATCTTGAGTCCTGGGGAAAAACCTCTTTGTAAGAGTTGGGAGTGCTGCCTTTCTCAGCATGGTCCCTCAATGCACTCAAGGTGAGTTATCGCACAACTGGGGCCTTGTCCTCATGAGCTGGATATTGATTATACATCTGACTAAATAACCTTGCATCTGGCAAATTGCTTATGTCGCCTCAAAAGCATCAAAGGCAAAGACATTTCACCAGCCTAAATTGACACTGGCTGAACATTAACTTACTGATCTATTTGTCCTTGTTATGGACTAACTGTACCAGGTACCAGCTCTTATGTGGCTTAATTGCGTACTGCAGAATTTTAAATGAACTGTGTGCTCTTCCAGTGTTAGTGCCACTTGCCTTTGGCTCTCAGGATGCTCCAAACAAAGAATTTAGCAGTGATTAAACTCTGCTGCACCCTGTGCTGTAGCACAGCATGACCTTGCCTATGCACATAGTGCCAAATGGTGTAATTACTGTGTTTCAAAAAAATCCCTGCCTGACTGCACTCTCTGCGGGGGTTTGAAAATATTTGCAATAGGTCCTAGCCGAGCTTTGGCTTGTCTGCTTTGGCCCTTTCAACAGCACTGGGAAACACATTTGAACCCTTTCTCTGCATTTGTAGGCAGAAGAATGTGTCATATTTGGGAAACAGCGAGGGTAAGGCTCCCATCAGAGCTGTGGCAGAAGCATGAAAAGCAAGATAAAACATAATGGACAGCAGTAGGATTTTCGTACAGTGTAGTCCTGGTGCTGTTTCAGCTCAGAAACACTAATGGTCAGAGAAGAATCCAGCTGTGGGCTCTCTAGCTGAATTCAAGCACTGAGGCACAGCAGAGCCTTTCCTCCCTCTTGACACTGCTACAGGAGCAGTGAGGGCAAAGAAATACTTGATGCTTTTCTACCTCTTCTCACTTCTAAAATAAGGCAGAGTTTCTCTTCAACAGCTTGTTCTTGAGGGACATCTGAAGGCAAACTGGGTAAGCTGAATGCTACCTCTGCCTTGCCAGACAAAAAGCCTGGCAGGCCGAGGAGAAAGGGGACTGCCACGTGTGAAGGGGCTGACCTTGCCGGTAAAACTCTTCGCAGACCCGTTCGCTCCACTGTTTGCTCAGATCCCAGAGCCGGCAAGGGTTGCAAATGTCAGCGCACTTGAGCGCAATCTGAAAGCAAAGAAGATAGATTAGGGGTGAGGAAATATGTTACTGTCCAGCAGTGCTTCAGCAGTCAGTCAGCAGTCATTAAACTCCCAAGCTTCAGCAGTGATGTTGGGAAGGGTTAAGATAGGGTTAAGATCACCTTTTAGAGATGCAGCCTCATCCAAATAAGCCTTGTGAGGAAAAAGCATTTATTTAAGCAGCAAACAAAACTTTCATTCAGCCCTCTGCTTTACTGTAGTGAGAACAAGAGGAGGGCCAAATTCCAAAGATGCAAAGTGTTTTGGTTATTTCTTGCAAGGAGTAAGCCAACAAAAACCTCAGGCTGGCTCCTGCTGACTGCCTGGCTCAGTACCTATGGCTGATGACAAGGAAGGGAAGAGCCAAGCTGGTGTATTTGGGCATCATTTCTCTGTGGTCTCAGTGAGTGACCTTGTATCTCACTTCAATTACACTTCATCTTAATGTCTGCATATTTCTGTTTACAAAACAAAGCACAGGGCTCTCTGTACTGCCCCTGGCTTGGTTTCACTGAGTTAACTAGTACTTTTAAGTGCTTTGCAGGAGAATGAGTACAGGAGGGCAAGAGGTTTTTAAAATCAAGTAACTGCTTCAGAAAAGTAAACCATGTAATAGTCCATCTTACTGCCTAAGAACAAGATGTCATGTGCCTCATTTCTTCACTGAACACAGTCAGTTACCCTGACAGAGGTCAGAAATCATTCTGACACCTGAGAGGAAAGCGTAAGAAATATCTCCTGTATAACTTCAGACCTGAAAACTGGAGGAGGGAAGTCTCCAAGTCACTTTTTTCTCTGGATTAAATTGATTAGCCTGAATGGTACTGTCACTAGGACCTTTACTGTCACAAGAACCTTTCAAACATTCTTTAATTTATCTTGATCAATCAACATTTTCTGAAATTTTTTCTATTCCTTCTTCCACAACTAATTCACTAAATAAGTGAACCTCACCATGTCTGTGCCCTAGTTCCTATCTTCAAGAAAACACATAAGAAACTTTCTGCCATAGTTGAGATCTGTAATCCCTCTGCATTTGGCATTTGCACAGCTTTCTTGCCTGATCTGTCCAGAAATATGATATGCCCATTATCCTGCCCTGCATAGTCCATTCAGAAATCTGACACAACACTGTGTTGGATGGAGGACAGGTGAGTAGATTACTACATTTCCCATGCTGCTGGAGGTGGAAGGATTAACAAATCAGTACTTCCTTCCTTGCAATTGGCACCTTTCCTGTAACCTTGACAAATTTATAACATGTAGATGTTTGTTTTCTAAATGATAATGATTACTTAAACTCCTTTATGTATTTAAGAGTGAAATTAATGTTGTTTCTCCAGAGAAGCAGGTATATGAAGCTATTTTAGTCAAAATAATGCTTCATTAGGTAGAATTTTATTCTGAAGAGCCCGTTAATGACCACAGAAGAACCAGCCTGAATCTATCTGATTTCTGAATAAAGCATGGTTTCTTCATTAGCTGGGTAGATCCACTGGAGAAGCACCTGCTGCCATGGCAACAGCTGTCTCTGCAGAGGCAGTTTCCAAGCATCCATCCCAGGAACAGGGTTGGGCATGTGGTGTCAAGCTGGCTTGGAAAGAACACAGACAAGGGGGCTCTCCTGCACAGTGCCAGCAAATAACACCAGTGAGGTAGTGTCTGCAGAAGAGAGAATGTGATTGAAGCAGTATCTGGCAAGAGAAACAGTGGTCTGGAAATAAAATAAGTAATAGCTTATCTTCGTTTCCCAGCAATTGACACTCTCCTCTATCTGTGCATGCACAGCTTTTTAACTGAAGGAAATTACATAAGGAAGTACTGGAGGTTCCTTATGCTTGCCTGACATGCCGGGTGGCAGAAGGAAAGTGTTTATGGTGATAGGTGAGGAGATGATGATGTCCAGACACACTATCGTATCACTATTCTAACACATACTAGGAGCTACTGTGACTTGAGAAATTAATAAAAAATGAGAACGGAAAAATATTTT
Source organism: Pezoporus wallicus (assembly GCF_028554395.1). Lineage (NCBI taxonomy): Eukaryota > Metazoa > Chordata > Aves > Psittaciformes > Psittacidae > Pezoporus > Pezoporus wallicus. The sequence continues at coordinate 7,693,675 of NW_026635157.1, forward strand.
TTTGACATTACCTGAAGCATAAAATGTCTGTCTTGAGCATCCTCCAGCCTCAAATCCTGATTGTCGAGGTGAGATTTCAGACGGATCAGAAACTCATTCTGCCTGTTGATGTCTGTTGCCAAGATCAGGGAGCCCAACTGCTGCTCGATGTCCTGTCTACAGTTAAGCAAAATAATCCCCTTCAATCACCAAACCACTAGCTCAAAACAATCTGCTACAAATCAGAGCTACCATAAAGATTCTCTTTCTTTATGGATCCAATCTGACCTCTTTGGTCAGTCTCTGCTGGGGTTTGTGGGGCACGACTGATCTAACTGCCTAAATGGGTTCAGAAGGAATAGATAACATAGGAGAAAAATGCCTGTTGGCATAACTGGTTCTGAAAGCTTCTGAAAAGTACTAGGAAAGTGAAAAAACCCAAACAAACCCAAACCACAAAAAGAAACCAAAACCAACAAACCCAAAACAACAGCATAAAGCCTCTAGAAAAATGGTCACATCTTAGATGCTCAGAGCTAGGTGGTGAATACTGCAGCTTTGAAGTTGTGAAGGACTAGACTGGAGTCCTTTAAAGTACAACTGATGTTATTGGTCTTGTGCACAGGATTTCTGGAGGGATATGGAGCTTATTGCTTGTTTATATTCTCAGTAAGGTCACCTGTGATTAAAATTTTGTATTGCAGGCTGTTCACTGGCTCAGTCTCTACTCCTAACACTGCACAAAACCAGCAGGTAAGAAGTTAGCATCAACCTGGCCAAGGTGCACGCTGCTGCTTTTTTTTTTTTTGCTTCACTTGAAAAGATGGTGAAGACTGAACCACGCCTCCTGAGCAGTCCTGATGCTACTTGACCAACTGCTTTATTTTTCTATTTAATGTTTTTTAATACCTAAATCTTTCCATAATTGGTTGGTGCTATGTAAAATGAAAAATACCAACAATGGTCCTGAAAAGGTCTGTTCCTGCTGTGACTCCCAGTGTTCCTCACCCTGACAGTGGCAATTCCTGTGCTGCAGAAGTGGCGAGGTCTTAGAAAATAGCGCTGCTGTATAACCTTGTCTCAGGATTTCTTACTGGCACAAATTGAGGACAGTAAGTTCAGCCTACTCTGAAGCCTGGGCCTCTGCCATTGTCCTTCCAAGAAGAGTAAAGGAAGCCACAGGCTAGTTTCAGTGATGCAATTCTTCCAGTGGACACTTACGTCACCTCCTTGGGCAGGTGAGCGAGGAGCCGTGACTCTCGAAGCATGCCTATCGTTGACCGCCAGTGATGATTTTCTAGCACTGAAACATTCTATGGAGGAGTAAAGGGAATAAATTCAAGGATTAGGCATGTATCCATGGTACAGACACAGATTTGCTGTATCACACAATGCCTAGAGCAGGCTGGAAGTGCTGAACATGAGCCTAAAATGTGTGCTTTTTAGCACACGCTTGGACTTGAGGAACTGGTCTGGATTTCCACAGTTAAGAACCTTGTGCTTCCACGTTTCCTAGCTAAGGTCAGCCCTAGAGTCCAGCTATGAACAGAGGAGCTAATCTCATCTGAGTGGGAGGTAGCTTGCATTCTAACAGATTTATTAACAAACTAAAGTGCAAAATCGTATTTTTACCTCCTACTGATCCCAGATTGACTTCTCAGCTTCTAGAGTTTGAATGCAGAGTGGACAAAAAAAAAAAAAAAAAAGATAAACTGCCAAATTTCCCTTGGAATAAGGGAACTGGAAGCTGTCTGCAGCTGCTCTGTGAAAGCAAGAAGAGGATCAGTATCACTGAGCATCTGAGCATCTGCAGGCTTCAGCAGCTCAGCCTGCAATAAATTTTGAGTCCTTTTTGTTTGTTTGCTTCCAACTAAGTGGAACCAAAGTTAGGTCAGAAAAAATTCCTAAGGAATAGAAACCCAGCTTCCTAGGTTGTCTGTAAATTACAACAAATTGGGTATCTTGTGTCTGATGACTTTATATTACTATCCTAACACACAATGCATTTGCCAATCATCACGCATTTAATTCACAGAATACTTTTTACCACTGAACGCCTCAAAAACATCACTTGTTCCAAAACCCCTAACACAATTGTAATTCACAAAAGCATCTGCTTGCTGCAGAGAAGTGGTCCCGTGGAACACCCCTCCAGTGAATGGCAGAGTCCTCATATATCCACAATGTGCCCAGTGTGAGGGAGACAACTGTCACCTGACACCAGGGATACTCTCAGGGGAGTTGTGGCATTTCATCCCTGTTTTGGGCAGTTCATGACTTTTGTGGTAGATAAGCACTGGATTAAAAAAAACCCAAACCAATAAAACTTTTTGGGCAGGTAGCAGAGGAAGGACTCCACCCTGTCACTGCCAGCTGGGAAACTAGAGTCAGAATCCCCCTCTCTGGCCACTGTTAATGTCTGGCTCCCTTCTGCAGGGTCCCACAGCACTGCGAGGTAGCTGTGGTAGTACTGCCTTTCCTGTTGGATGTGACACACAGCTTCCACTTCTTCGAGAAGGGCTGAACAGTATTTTCTCCTTAAGGCTTTCCCATCCTCCTTGGTAATTCGGTCAGATCTGGTGACTGTTGGAACACTAAACACTGCCAGCAACCAAGATCCAATCTGGATTTTCATCATCTTGTCAGTATTTTTCTTGAAATTTCATGCTCAAAATTAGTGCAAAGGAGAGACCAAGGTGAGAGCACGAATTGGATTGATTTCTTATTATGATATTTTCTGCAGTACATTCTGTTGCTTTTGATTTCATACAATCACTGATATGTTGCCTTTGTGTGTGTGGGTTTGGGTTTCGTTTGTTTGGTTTTGTTTGTTTCCCTACCCCATGGATACTGGGGTAAAAAACAAAACCAACCTCAAAACTTTCCAAACATGCAAAGATTAAGTCCTTTTCCTTGGAAGAGCTGACAGACTCAGAACTCAGGATCAGCTGTGCAATATCTGCTTTTGACAGGAATTTTGTTCATCAGCCAACTTAAATATCCCTCTTCTCTTTTTGCCTAAGTACATCAGGATGGACTTTTGCACCCCTAAACTCTGACCAAGAAAAATAAGAGAATGCAATAGGACATAACAACAGATTTTTTGCTTCTTTTACCTCCCCAGTGGAGCTGAATCCTGCTCCCAACAGTCACCCCAAGCCCTACCTACCTACCATCTTCCTACCCTAATGTAAATTAGACATATTCTGCCTGTCAGCTTTATTTTTTGGGAAGCCTTACGTTTGTTTAAGACAGTGCCTGTATGCATCCATAGAGGGTAATTCCCTAGTCTGACTGCACCCTTGAAACATCCCAACTGGGGAAATCCCCCTCAGAGCACCCTGTGCCCCCACATCCTGTCCAGCATGGCAGTGTTCCTTGCTGGGAGGGAATGCTTCAGCAGCAGCTACCTCCACTAGGGAATTGCCTTTCATGGATGCAGTTGCTCTTTGGCCACGCTGAAGGCCAGCCTGAATAGGGCTGAGTGTGTAGACATCCAAGAATTTTCTTGCATCCAACTAATAATTACTCAAAAGAAAAAGCAAACTCAAGTATCCATCTCAGAGTATTTCAAATTCTGTAAGTTTTTGCTCTTTGCCTGTTGCTATAGGGGGAACTTAAACTGAAGCTGCTGCACTGTCTAGTGGAGGAGAGAAAAGAAAAGGTCAAATTAACAAGCAGCAACTGAGCATGAAGTCATATGACTCCCTCTTAAATGTAAGCAGCCAGAATCCTTGGAGCTGCTGACAATAATTAGTAGAGTCAGCTATTCCACCTAGGAACACTCTACTGCCTTATTAAGACTAATTGCCATGAGCTACCTGATTGCCTAGGCTGGTGGGGAGATAACCCATGCAGGGAAAAGTCTATGTGCCAGCCTGCAGATTGGGGTTCTTAGCTCTGCTTGCCCATAATTTTCCTTTTTTTTTAAACTTAGTAGCTCAGGTTTGCTTTAAAGGCTGCATACTAGGAAGCCTCTGTCACATCTAATGCTTAAAACTACTGGACTGCTATAACAGAAGGCTTCAGGACTGTGATGAAAAAATGTTGGGTTTTTTTTTTTTTTCTTTTTTTTTTTTTTTTTTTTTTTACTTAGACCATCACATAATCTCCAATCTGTGCTTTTCCCTGAGCCACTCAAACCACCACACTTGACACATTTGGAAAAGACTAATAACTTTAAGAGAAGACTATTTTCTAGGTACAGAGAAGACTTCCATTTCAATTCAGAGTGGAAGGGAATTTAAATTTCTTTCAATCTGGTCATCTATTCTTAGTCACTGAGCAATTGGATTAGCTACACAATATTAAATCCCTGGAAATGATATTTTAATTAGAAATTTAAGTAATGCTTAGTCTGATCAAGGACTTCTCAATCTCATGCTCTGCCAGGGAGGAGGGGCACAAGAAGCCAGGAGGAAGCAGAGACAGGACACCTGCCCCAAGCTAGCCAAAGGGGTATTCCATACCACCGCATGTCATGCTCAGTATATAAACTGGGGGGAGGCATCCTGAAGTCCCAGACTGCTGCTCAGGTTGGTCTGGGTATCTGTCAGTGGCTGGTGAGCAATTGTATTGTGCATCACTTGTGTTTATTGTTTGCTTTTCCCTTCCCTTTTTAGTTTCATATTCTCTCCCTTTGTTACTTCCATTATTATTATTATTATTATTATGAGGAGGAGGAGGAGGAGTAGTTTTATATTATACCTTAGTTATTGGACTGTTCTTATCTCAGCCTGTGGGGTTTACATTCCTTCGATTCTCCTCCCCATCCTGCCTTGGGGGGGGGGGGGGGACAAGGAGGGGTTGAGTGAGAGGCTGCGTGGTGCTGAGTTACCAGCTGGGCTTAAACCATGACACCTTGTTTTGCAAAATTTTTCTTCCCAGATGTAAAGTTCTAATTTAAATGTACAAACAATCACATGCAAAGAGACACCATAAACAAATAACCCTTAGCCTCAGTTACTACTGTTTCAGTGAAAAAAGTCTGCCAGCTATGTTTAAACTTACTTTTGTTTGATCATTTTTCTGGTTAGTCCCAGCACTTCTGTGGCTCTGCTACTTAAAAACCAAAAATACTAGAACTTTTTTGTTTCTGTTTCAAGCACATGTTAAAGCACTAATATTGAGAAGAATATAACTTATTGTTTTCAAGACTATTCACTGAACCTAAATTTTTGACTGGAAACATTTTCAGCTAAACTTTTTCCAGCATTGTTATTTTTACTGGCATCCATTTACTGCATACTACTAAAATCTTCAGAAACAATCTGGGATCAATTTCAGATAAAATAAGTCAAACTTACCACTGAAGGTCCCTAAATAGGATACTTATCAGTCACATTTGCTGTTGAAAGATTGCATTTTCTGTATTGTCAGTGCCTTTCTAACCAACATTTGAAAGTATATTCAAGCCCAGTTAGCTGAGCAGAAACCACCTTTCCAAGATACTAATATTTTAGCTACATTTCTTTCACAATAGTCTGAATTTTCATCCTAATCATATATTACTGTTTCCCACTATGAATTTGAGAGGAGTTGTATACATTTTCAGAGGACCAGGGGCTTTGTGGAATGGCTCTACCCACTCCTCTTCCAAGGACCCTTAACATAACCTTGCCAAAGTCCCCTGGTTTAGTCCCTGGCTTTTCTCCCTCCCTACTCAGCTGGCCTGATAGAAGAGACTAGAGCAAAACACACCAGACACGTGTGTGTATGAATTCATAAACTGCATCAGCTTGTGACGAGTCACAAAGTTTTAAGTGTCTAAGCACCACTGTGCCCTGGCCGGGGTTCCCACTGTACAGACTGCTTCCTTTTCTCAGGGCAGGATAGCTGCATTTCTTATGGGAAAACCCAAACGTTGCTTGAGTAGGGAAAAACAAGAGAGAATCTCTTCAAGCAGTAAGCACATCACAGCAAACTCTCAATTTCCTAAGTATGTGTAAAAAGGTATGTAACTATTAGTGAATCCTCAGTTATTCATCTAAACTTGGGATACTCTGTTTCTGACACCCTGTTACAAAGGATGAAGCTGACTCTTCCAAAGGCTAGAAATCAATACCACCTCCATTTATTGCTACAAATTACAGTGATTTATGGCATTGCTCCAGCACGTATATGTAAGTATAATGTACAGAACAGAGATGTGCATACATAGTAACGTATACATGCATGCAAAGATTATACACATAGAACAGCTGTGGATAAAATCCAGAGCTACAGTGACTGCCAGAGGCCAGAACTACAAATATACTCAAAAAGGACCACAAAAGTCAGGGCAGGATGGGAGGGTATCTGTTTTTGTTTCAGGAAGTCTTCTACCCATGTTTGCCAGAGCTGGGAGGACATATACCAGGTGAAGGACCAATCTACACTTATCTCAGGCCTATGTTTCTCTCTGAGATCTTTCACTGACTGCTGTTAGAAACAGGATAATGGTCTAGACAGCCTGTGGTGTGACTTGGTGTCTGTTTTTAAGTTCTTTGTATCTCCAGGCATATTAGGGTCAATAGCTACAATTTTTCCTTTGGTTTCCTCTATCTTCTTTTTTCTTTTTTTTTTTTTTTAAATTGCAGTATTCATTAAGTGTTTAATTTTACTAGAACCACATGAAGTAAGCTTGTTTTGATGCAATGCCAATTTAGAACATGCCTGCTGCTTACTTGCTCACTGAAGGAAGAAGAAATACAAATTGTCTTGCTATGATTTTAAATCTCTTACCCACCGTCCCTTACCCCAGGTGATCCACAGAAGAAATAACCTAGGCAGCCAACTTGGTTTAAACATGCTCAACAAAATCTGACATTTCCACCTTCCTTATCATGTGTATCAGCTCTGCTGTTAAGAAGGACACCCAGTGCTGAACTTAACTGAAATTGTCCAGGTTCTGAAGTGCAGGTTGATTTGATCAACATCCCTCTGCCACCAGATTTTGGCATTAAAGTTCACTGCAAATTGCTTAGACTCTCTTTGACATCATTTTACATATTATCAACTCGATGAGCAGTTTTACCTGGTACAGGCTGGCAAGGTGGTGTTTAGTTTTAATCAGAAAGGGTTGGTTGACCCCCGGATGATCCACGTCATGGGCTGCAGCAGCCAGCAGTCCGAGCATGATGTCCAACGGGGTGAGGAAGTTGGCAAGCTGAATGACACACATTAATCACAACAAGAACATGAACAGCAAATACCTTTTTTTTTTTTCTTTTGGCAAATAAGCCAATCAGCTGACATCGTGGCATTGCTCAGTTTTGAAGGCTTTTGTACACAAATGTCAAATATTTAATAAATTTTGTAAACAACATTTTAAAGGTGACTGTTGAACAAACATCTATAAAGATATCAGACTATATTACTCATATTTTATTATAGTTTTTGTTATCATCATTCATGGCATTATAGGGATTGTTGTTATAGAAGTGCTTGAGCACAGTCTAAAAGCTTCAGTTTAAAAAAGTAAGTATTCTAGCAGATTGGTGTACGTTAGCATACATGATAAGAGCTCTGTTTCACACCGTGTTTAGTAATACCAACAGTACATCAGGCTTCATTTTTGTAGTGCAGCACTGTGTTGTAAAATGCAGTTTGTAAACTTTTGAAATTTCAAACTTGGCTGTTAGCAACTTCAGTTCAAATATAAGTACTTTACTGGAACGTAATTTAATTTTCTAGCTGCAGACATCCACATTTGAAAACCTGCCCAGATTTTTTTCTTCTATACCACTTATCATTCAGAAGCAAATTTTGTTATCATTGGCGAGGAAGAAAAAAAAAAGAAGTCTTGGCATTTTCTGTTTCTCATGGTGACGTAGTTATTACCGGCCTGATGAGTCTGTACAGAGTACAGCATTCTGAGGTGAGAAATGAAAAGCAGTGTGGTACTCTGGATGTTGGCTGTCCTTCACACTTCTTGACAGAAGGCACTCGCAGATCTTGCAGGAGATGGAAATACAAGAAAGCTCTAGCCTGCTCCTGTCCTCATTTACCATTACTATATTCTGGCCTAACAATTTGCTAATTCTAGCAGAACTTCCTTTCACTTAAATTAAGCCAGGAAAGATTAGCTATATTGTTATACTGTGGCTCAGCATTACAGTATTATGGTGCATTCCAGTAACACATAAAGCAACGTCATATCCTCATGTTGTGAGGGCTTGCTGAAGCTGCTGTTTACTCATACAGAGGATACCCTTGCAACAGACCCAGTCTAAAGGACTGTCCCCTTTTCTGGTGTTGCCCTGCCCGATTTGTTATTTTGAAATACTGATGTGAGAGGCTTATGTCCTGAGGCACGGGCATGCGTTGCCTTCTGCTGGCTCTGATGGAAGGACTGCAGCCACTGGTGGGGGGCTGGTACACATGGTCATGGCAGCTCATTCAGCATCGGTTTGATACATCACCTGCATGATGTGAAGTGACTAGTATCTTGTTTGAAATGTCTGCAGTCTGTAGCTGGCTCTGCTATTGACTGGTTGTTGACTTCAAGCCCGCAAACATTTTCTGCTACCTAAAAATAGCTGCTTTTATATTTTCTTTTCAATCTTGGGGAAACAAATTGAGAATTATCTGAAAGCAAAATAAGTGTGAAAGGTCATTACCTTGGGCTCCCTCAGATAGCAGTGCATAGCTTGGGTGACATCAGCAGCATGGACAGCATTGTGGTACGGGTTTTGGCTATGGTAATCTTCTTGAACCATAACTGAGAACCAAAACAGAAAACAAAGATCCTTTTGTCTCTGAATACCACGGCCACAAGTGGGAACTGGATTTAAAGTACAATTGAGGTTTTGCAGTCAACTACCTAAGGAGTTTCTTCAAATAGCTGTAGCTTACTTAGACTGGTGCTCTTATTGGGATACCTTTAAACAAAAAATGAATGACAGGATTTGTGAGGCCCAAGGGGATATACCAGGTCTAGTTAATAAATCAACTCTTTCTTACCTTAGTGAAGGCTCTCATTCAGGAGTAAAATAAATAAGGAAGAGAGGCAAATTCATCCACAACGGAGTGTAATTATTTAGGCTGGTGTCATAAGGGAGTAATATGTCATTAAGGCAGTACCACCTATTTTACAGCAGCAGGAGGCGAGGCCCTGATATCCTGGCATCATTTGTTATTTGAGTGACTTAACTACAGTCAAAGGCATTCCTACATCCTCCAGGCAGAGAATCAAAAGATACAGCTTTGGAGTATTTGGAGCAAAATCCTGTGATAATTTTAGTCACGTCTATGTGTTAATTTTAAAACACCACTCACTCATATTTTGGTTTGCAGTGCTGGAACTGGTCCAGCTGGACCAGAAGCACCAATCTTTTAACTCTCAGCTTTCGCTTGTACAGAAAATCATCGAGGTGTGCGCTTCAGACTCATATGTTCCTCAAGACAGTACCTGCACCATTAGGTGGTCTTAGGGCAAGAGCACATGAACACTGTAAACTGCAGGTGGTCTTGCCCAAAGCACTCTCCTAGACACTATCAAATTAATCAAAGAGAAAGGTAATGGGCAAATTTCCCATGGCACTTATCACCAGCATGGGGGACGCCAAAGAAAGTCCCAGCCTTCAGTTTGTTTCCAGCTCCACAGGCATCTGAAGTTACGGTGGGTAATCCTTTAAACCCTGAGTACCACTAGCTCTAATTATCTGAGTGTCCACTTCATGGCTGCCCACAGGAGTGACAAACAGCAGGGAGATTCTGTCTGTCTCCACACTGGAGGAATGCTTTCCAAAAGCGACAATTAGGCAGTCTTAAAGAAGAGACCCTGCCTTGGAAACTCCGCCTCACAGCCTAGCAAACCGGCGTTCAGCTGCATTCAAAACATGATGCAAAATGTAATTGATTTTGGCCAATTTCTTCTTTTGGTTCACTGACAGCATGGGGCTAATGTTTCGGTTGGCAGTAACAGCAGCAGGGGCTTTCATCAACACTATTCAGTGCAGACAGCTTGATATAATTTGTTAAATTTTGCACATAAGCTTTTAACTGCCCTGGGTCTCAGTGGTCTGTTAGTCACTAACATAATTACACTGCACCACAATTATAATGTGCATGGGTAGGTTCTGCAATGTCTGTCTGTCTGTGTGGGCCTGCTTGGCTGGCCACATCTCTGCATGGCATACTTTTCTTAAAAACACCAGTGCAACTGTGGTACTGGGATGCTTCAGCCCAATGCAGAGCCTTTTGAAGTCCCTCCATTGAGTTAATAAATACTGAACCATATACCTGAGTGCCTGTAAATTGTGTATTAATATATATCACACAAATGTTTTACCGAAACATTTGCAGCAACATAACGATTTTACACAGGGAGACCAAGCCAGTGCTTTCTTTGATGCCCTACTTAAGCTGTAAACTGCATTTAAAGATGGCTTTGAGGTGAGTACTTACCTAAAAACCTGTGTAATGTAACCATGTCTAACTGGAAATGGTGAATAAGTCCATGCACATTGAAGAGGTGACAAAGCAGTGTTACAAGACTGTTTCCTAAAAGCAGAAAGGAACAGCTGTTAGATTCCCTTAACACGTAGCTACAAAACAAGCAAGACTAAGAATCTTGGTAATTTTCTATTAGCCAGCTCCTACCATCTTAGTGATAACACACTCAAAAGTGTCACTATAAAGCTACTCAAAAGTATCTTACATAAATTACCCCTGTATATAAACAAGATTTGAGGGTATGGCTGTAGTGGTGGAGTGTGTCCTGGGTTCAGCAGTAGCAGCCATTTTTCTCCTTCTTGGTAGCTGGTGCAGTGCAGTGTTTTGACTTTCAGCCTGGGAACAGAGCTGATAGTAATGTTTTGCTATGGCCAAGGACTTTGTGAGTCTCATGCTCTGCCAGGGAGGAGGGGAAGCCGGGAGGAGGCAGAGACAGGACACCTGACCCAAGCTAGCCAAAGAGGTATTCCATACCACAGCACGTCATGCCCAGGATGTAACTGGGAGTTAGCCGGAAGGGCTGGGGACTGCAGGGTTGGAGGAGGTATGGGTCAGAGCTTGGTCAGGGTGGGAGGGCGAGTTATCGGTCGACTGGTAGTGAGATGTTGTATTCTCTTCCCTTGTTATTTCCTTTATCATTATTATCATTGGTGGTAGCAGTAGTGATTTGTGTTATACCTTAGTTACTAAACTGTTCTTATCTCAACCCGTGGGAGTTGCATTCTTTTGATTCTCCTCTCCGTCCCTCTGGGAGTAGGGAGAGGGAAAGAAGGGGGGGAGTGAGTGAACAAGTTACCTGACTGGGTTTAAACCACGACAAGTGCCATTCTTGTCTCTAGATGCCGTAAGGTCACATTTGCTGTTTCAATTTGATGCAGAAGGCAAACTGACATGGTTTTAACTGGAAAACTTCTGACAGGCTTGTCTGAGAACCACATCACCTTCCTAAGCCAGGTCTACCTCCAGAAACCACAGAAAGGAGAATGGCTTTTCTGCCACTTCAGTTTGCTATATTTTAATAATTGATTACTCAGAAATCAGCAGTTTGTAGCTCAATTACAACTGCATCTCATAACAATGATGCAGACAGGAAACACGAATTGCACCAGTTACGGTCTCCAGTTCCACTGTAGTGTTAAATCTGTCCTTATTGTGAACCCAATACTGGGGACACTAGCAAAATTGTGCCTAACTAGTATTATATGATCAAATATACATACACAGGGTATTTTTAAAAGTTTGCACTGCAAAATTCAACAGCAGTGCTTCCAGAAAAGTTAGAAAAAACCACCCAAACCAACCAAAACATAAAACATAAAAACAGTGCTTGAAGGGAGTCTTTTCTTATTTAATGTAACTCAGGAAAGAAAATAAATAGATGTATGAAGAGTACATGGAAGCTTACTTGGCCTGAGCTACTGAACAGGGGTGCAGAAAGGTAATTTAGAAGAATTATGCTTTTGCTCCCCTTGCCATTTGCAGTCCCACCCATTCTTCACTGCTAGTCACTCAGTTGAATTACTCTCTAAACCAACCTTTTTCTACACCTTCTTCCCCTTCCAAACCTAATTAGATTGGGGGTGAGGAATGAGAAATCTCCTTCCTAAGAAAGCAGAAATGTGTGATCATGGCCTCTTTAGTCAGTTACCTGATCAAGAGGTATTGCCTAGACATTGGGGTGTGTGTGGTGTTACAGGCATATATTTAGACAAAACATTTCACAGATTTTTACTTTCTTAACGAATTTCCTAATTTTTGCTGATGAACAGAAGTAAGGATATCTTTAGTTGAAGGTATATCATATTGATAGAAATTGACTGATTATCGACATCTGAAGTTATTGACCAATGTATTCAATAGGTATATTTAAAGTACTTTTGGAATTTCCCAGGTAAGGAAACTGAAACACCTCCTTGAAAAGGAGACCATAACAAATGCAGGAGATTAGGTAAATACAAAACCACACTCTAAACATTACCCTAGTGTTCAGGAAAAGCCTGAAAATGTTCAAGGATATGATCTGAAGAGAAGTTGATTGTGTGTAATTTCTCTTCAGTAATCTAAACTGGAAATGTTTAGCAATCAATTAATTAGGGATTTTTAGAACAGTGATATGTGAGAGACACTAAAAGAAAACATTTTTGAAAATTACTTACCATTTGTCAAGCGGTCAAACAAGAAAATGTCAAAATCCCACATTCCCACTTTGGACAGCATATGCTACAAAAAACAAATATGAAAAGGCAAATGACTGGTATGTCAAACTGTAAAGCAGATATAAATTATTATTCTACGTTCATCAATTATAGGATTGATTGCTGCTGCTTTCAAGTTTTGTTTGGGAAAGCTATAGAGATATATTTGAAATATCAGGCATCAGGAACTAAGTTTACCTCTACTGCATAAAAACCTGTATCATTTGCACTTCTAACTGAGGAGGTTTTGAACTTGACACTAAAACTACTTTCTAAATAGAGCTTAAAACATGGAATAATACAAATCAAAATATTATGAAAATATTCCCTTTTATTGCACAACTTTTTCTTGTTCTTTCGTGTCCCCAAATCAATTCAGTACAAATTCTCTTAGGTTTTTATTACAGTAAAACACAATCTTAGCTCTCACAGTGAATATGAATTACATTTTGCTAAACAAACCAATACAGAGGAATAGCTTTTATAAACTAAGATAAAGTGCTTCTGTGAAGCCCACTCAGCCATGCATAAGAATCTATCATTATCACCATATACAGTATTTTTACAGCTACATCAGTCCAGTCAAGAGAATGAGTCTGGACTAACTGTATGACCTATGTGTGAATGAAATGTGTGTTCACTCCCATAGTTTAATCTATATTCAAACCAGTTCTGGATTCTTAATTACTTTTTAACACCTGATTTGTAATCTTCTCTTGCAGAGAATAAGAATTGCCTAGGCTCACAATCCCAATCAATTGTCCAAGTTTTGTTAGAAAATACCATCCAAAGTAAGTATGAAAGCTGTAAAATAAGAGAACAGTATTTTGATTCTTGTGAAGTTCTTTACAGTGACTGTTCCTTGTTTCCTAGTCTTTGCCATTATGGAGAGCTATTCTGGGTTGCCTAATAGCTGCTCCATACCAGCTGAGAGATAGTTGTCTTGTTTCAAGTGGATGAACTAAATCCTGTCTCAAGGCCACCCTTACTTAAATTGGTGACTTAGCCAGGGATCCTTCACTCTTTAATAAATCCAGATTATAATTTCAGTTGACAGAATATGAAAATGCTGAATACATTTAGACGCTTTCTTGTTGCTTTGAGACTAAGCCTTTAAAGCTGTAACTGTAAAAGAGGAATTGACAGCCTGCTGTGAGGCAGGCAAGTAACGTAGGTCATTTAAGAAAGATTAGCCATACATTTGTTTATCTGAAGACTGAAACAAACCCAACACTCTCTGGAGAAATGGAGATGTGGAAACCTGCCTTACCCTTGCTTGCCCAAGGTAGTCCTCATCCAGTAGGTACAGAGAGGCTTGTGGTACAATTCCACGCAGTAACCGGGATGCATGGAAATACCTCTGGAAACTTAACAGTCTTTTCACTTTCTTCTTGGTGCCAATTTCCCCTGAAAGTGTAGAATCTGTGAAAAGCAAGCAGTACCAAAACCATGAAAACCCAAGACGAAGGATGACATTCTCAATTAATGGGAGAAATAGCAAAGACTTTAAAATAGCAAAAAATTGTAAAGTTCACGCCTCTTGCCAATCTACATGAAGAATTCAAATTCCTGCATTTCAGCATAATATAAATGTTTATTTCAGAAAGGATATATGTTCCAATAAAAAAAAGTACTAAAGTGAGCCTTGGAATATCTGAATTCAGTACACTGCCTGCCACGGACTTTAATGTGATCTAGGCTATGTCACTGGGGTTGATATATCACCTAACTAGCTGTCTACAGGGAGCCTAAATGACTAGGCAGAGTCAGGTATGGAAAAGCTGCTCCTAGTCTTCTGTGCCTCTGTTCCCTAGCTATACAATTGAAAATAGCATTAGCTTGCCACCTCACAGGACTGTCACTGGAACATATTAAAATTACATAGTGCTAGCATACAAGGTGATCTTCAATATAAAACCAAAAAAGTGACACCAGAAGAGACATCAAAATACAGTTTAAAAGCACAGATGTAAGACCCACTTTTGGAAAATGAGAAAATGGAGAGAAAGAAGCAAGAATAGGTTAATAATCCTATTGTCTGGTGCCCTTCCTACATATAAAGGCAAATTATAAACGACAGAAATATTTCAGTTCTACAATTAGGAAAGCAAGCATATTCAGGCAATACACGCTTTTCTGATTACACAAGAGAGCATGTTCTTTTTACTCAGTACGAGGACAATTCTAATTCCCTAATGCTGTATTAAGAGATTTTCATATAGGGCTAAATGTGGCACAAAAACAAAGGCAGTTTTTATACAGTGATTAAATCAGTAATTAGAGTAATTAAATAACCTTACTGTTAGTAAGAAAAATATGCAGGTTTCCTAAAAATGACTATAAATTTAGATAATTTCATCTGAACTTTTAACAGAACCTCACACGCAGTTGTGACGTTTTCATTTCACAGTCTGGTACAAGTTTTGGAAAACAGAAGGACAGAAACTGGACAGTTGTTTGAAGGTAGTAGGATTCAATGCAGTTTCATCTGTAAGAGGAACCTTGTAAGAAACTGAAGATTAAGCGCTCCTTTGAGAGAACAGTAATGATTGCTTCAGGTAAGAAGCTGCATAGCAATTTGCTGGATTTAAGGTTTAAAGAAAGGTTTAAGAACTCAGGAAAAACACCCACAGGCTTCAGATGACTCTTTATATTCTGCTGTTCCCTTTAATGAAAAAATGCTGAGCCTTTGTTCTGCTGTGAAATCAGGCTTGACTTTGTATGCTGGTTTTATGAGTAGTATTATTCTGAGAGATTTTTCAGAGAAGTCATTAAGGGTTTTTTTGGATCAGTATTTGAGTTCTCCAACAGCAGATGGGAGCACCTTCTGTAGCAAATCTCTTCCTTAGGTAATCTAACAGCTACTGAGCAACACAAACTCAGTAACAACACCACCACCAAAAAAAATACATAGCAAGTATCAATAATTAATGTATTTTCTTACGCCTGTAAGTCTCACACCTTTTGTGGGCAGCCCAAAGACGCCACTGAGTTTTAATAATGTAAAAGCACAAAATAATTTTACTGCAGCTTGACAAGCCATGTGTTTTCAAGAATGCGAACAGTAACAATGTCACTACTGTACCAGCCTGAAGGTTGGAGTTTCATTTATGATGTGCCAGCACCTGCCTTAATTCTCTCACACATTTTAAAAGCTGGAACAATTTCATGGCCCATTGAAGGAGTAACTAACATAGGTGCTAACAGTTACCCAGTGACAGCGTCATGTGGAGGAACTGGTAGGCTTGTTTTCACATTTCTTTGCATTTATATAGTGCTGCTAAGAGATTGCTAGCATTCAGCTTAATTCCTAGGTAACAAAACAGTCTTAAAACGAATTAACTTTTTAAACTTGTGTCAGCTGTTTCTCAACTTTCCAATTTTCCTAATTCCATCTTTGCCTCCAAACCATCACTACTTTCAGGTAACAAGTTTAAAGTATGGAAAAATTCCCTTTTGTACGTTAAAAATGAACAGCTGCTCCAACTGATTTTTATCTAAGTTAATATTTGGGTTTTTTTTCAGCTAAAGACAGAGAGCTACATTCCCCTAAACTCTCTTTAAAACTCACATGTAAGCATTGCTGTGGGGTGATCTGAAGGTGAAGGTTTGGCCCGAGTCCCAGCAAGCAGCTGTGTGTTGGATTATGAAGAAGTGGTCATTTTATCCTTTTGATTACCAGACTATTTCAGTAGCACAAATGCTTACCAAACGACAAACACATCAGGTTGAAATAAACGCTTGCTTATTTTGAAACTTATTTTCTGAATTGAACCATCAAACTTGTTGCCACTTCTTTGTCACAGTCCTCCATAAGGTTGTCATGGGTCTCAACCCTAATCATCGGCAGACAGTGTCTCTGAAACATTACTTGCTGCTTCAGTTGAGCACTGTATTACAACATATAATGCAAAAAGACTTTTCACAATAATCTTTTTTTCTGTATTTTGTGTTCTGTATTTTCATTCATAAGGGAAGAAGTTCATTATACTGATAAAGAATGGTAGGAGACATATTTTCAATATTGGGCTCCTGACAGAACAGCCCAAATCCTGCCGAGCAGACTATCCGCATGAAAACTCTGGATGTTGATTTAAAGGATATCATATTAATATTGAATCCTTTGGGTCATTTCAGTAATAATTGATTTGTCTATGAATCACAGGACTTGTCAGATGATTGCTATGACTCATAACAGATTATTATGACATCCACAATAATGAACCTTATTATGATGGTGTCTTGCATAAAAGTGCCCCTGCTAAGCACAACACATCCCAGACTATTATAATCTCATCAGCATTTTCTCTTTTGCCTCCCAAAATCAGTGTTAAACACAAAAATACAGCCATATGAAGTTGAGAGAAAAAGGATGGTTAAAAAGACGAACAAAAAGTGAAGAAGCTGAAAACGCAGGCTAAAATTCTGTCCTCAGCTCAGCAGTCACACCTGAATCTCCCAGCAGCCAAGAGCCATTCCTAACATGCGATCCACCAGCTGACACGAACTCAAGATGCATTTTTAAGATGAAATTCAGGGTTTACGTGAATGACTTACAGTAATACACTGAACACACCACTTCCTTACTGACAACTGTAAATCTCAATTTCAATTATAAATACAAAACTTCAGTGACAACACCTTATGTAAGTCATACAGTGACTTTGAAACATAAAGAGTTATTGATAGCTACTTCTGACTAGGTTAAATTGTATTACAAGTAAATGAATAAAAATATCATTGCAGATATCACTTGAACTTGTGCTATGGAATTATGGGGACTAAAACTTATGCTGTATTATCTAGTTAAAGAACACAAGCTGCAAGGCTCAAATGGGAAGACTTAGTAATTATGTTCAATTTTGAAATGAACATGAAAGACAAACAAAAATGTCTTTTGCTTACAGCCATAAAACTTCCCTTGAGAACTGTGTTTATCTTTAATCATCATGGCAACTTCTGAATTTTTTGTTTACCTAAAAAAAGCATGATCTTTATCTTTTCAAAGATGTCCATTCTCATATCCTGCAGAGTTACTGCCTAGCACAGTGGTTGGAGAGACCCTTCTTTGTATACTGAACACATTTATTGTATGAAATACATACACATATTGTATGAATTAAATACACATTTACAGAAGCATCTGTGTAAGCATTCCTCACAAAGCTTAATTTCTACCTCTAGACACACAAGGCAGCCTGAGCTCACAGCGTATCTTCTTTGCAGGCAGCAAAAGCGGTTGCATTTTTCTTTAGGTGATTTGATAGAGGTATACATACTATCAGGCCATGGATGATGTCTGGATACAGCACGTGGCCCTCAAGAGGTTAATAAGCTATAGGAATCAATGGTTGCTTTCTCTCTCCTAACAAAGTTCCTCCAGTTACACAGATCTGCTCACCTTAACACGATCTATGGCACACTATACCCCAAAATCTGTTATTTCAGGGAAATAGGTTTCCTGCACTAGGAACTGCTACCCGTTTTCTTTCATATTTCTTTTGCAGTGCTGCACTAGTGCATGCCCACAGGCAGTATGAATATAAAAATGACGGAGGTTATGTTAACAATGGTTGAGTTAACATCCAGAAACAATCACATAAATCAAATTTTGACAAGGATGTACTTAACACTGCAGCAGACATTCATTACATTGTTATTGTTATTTCAAAGTAAACAAACTTGGTTATACATTCAAATAAGGCTTTGAGTTTTCCTCCACAGTATCACCTTTTTTCATTTTACTGCACATCAGAGTACAATAAAAACAGGTCAACCAGCAGCTGAGTGGATAACATCAGGTTTATTAATTTTCAAAAGCCAACCAATTCAGAAGCAGAAAATGTTTTTTCCTCTTCTTTCCAAAAGGATGAAGAAGAAATCAGGTCCTCGAGCACCTGCCTTTGACTCATATGGTTCACAACACTCTTTTCCCTGTTCCAAGGATGCCGAAACATTCTGTACTCAGCTGCCGCTCTACAACTGTATGCCTGAAGAGTCAGGCAGGATTGGTAGAAAAGTGCTGGAATATCTGGAAGACAAGGTGAGAGGATCAGTCTTGCAATCTACTGTCCAGACATTTTGCAGACAGCAAGGACTGTGGGAAACAATTTGTCTCAAGTCCTATACATTACAGAGGTAATTTCCTGCACTGGTTCCTGCCTTGACAACTGATTAGAATGCTTTTATTTGAAAGCCCAAGAGGTATGTATGTGGCTTACGAGGAATAACTGGTGTTTGTCCAATTTTTGTGCGTCAAATCATGCCAGGCATTTAGATAACCTTTACTGAAGTCCTGTTTGGCATACTCATTGCGTGACTTGGTTGCTAACCTTTTCTTATGAAGAAGAGTGCATAGCACTGATGGTAGAATAAAACTGCTGTGCCTTCTTAATATCTTTTTACAATATGGATTTGTCATGTTATCCAAAAGACAACACCTTGAGTAGGGATGACTGAACTAGCACAGGTGATCTGAAAATTAATTCCAAACTTAGTATTTCGAATTTGAATTTTGGAGAAGGAGCTGGTAAACCAGAAGAACAGATAACCTCTTCTCTCTGCACTGTCTAGGTTTTCCTGTCACCTTGTACCTTGCAGTGGAAAAACCTTTTGGAAAGGCAACATTGCGGTTTTGAAGCAGGGCCTGAGAAAAAGCACAAAGCACCAGAAATCTATGTAAAAGTACAGTCACTTGAAAGCTTTCAGTCTAGTTAAACCACAACACTAGTGTAGAAGGATAGAGAAGATGAATATCCCAATTGTACTTCTTAATCATCTGTGGCTGCTGTGAGAAACTGGCATACAAGTTTGATGAAAAAATAGTAAGATTGTGTTACTTTTATCATATGATATACACTGGTGTCGTGGTTTAAACCCAGTCAGGCAATTCGTTCACTCACTTCCCCCCACTTCTTGCCCTCCCCCTGCTCCCGGAGGGACAGAGAGGAGAATCAAAAGAATGCAACTCCCACGGGATGAGATAAGAACAGTTTAGTAACTAAGGTATAACACAAATCACTACTGCTACCACCAGTGATAATAATGATAAAGGAAATAACAAGGGAAGAGAATACAACATCTCACCACCAGCCAACCGATAACTCACCCCCCAGGCCCGACCAAGCACCGACCCATACCTCCTCCAACCCTGCAGTCCCCTAGCCCTTCCGGCTAACTCCCAGTTACATCCTGGGCATGACGTGCTGTGGTATGGAATACCTCTTTGGCTAGCTTGGGTCAGGTGTCCTGTCTCTGCCTCCTCCCGGCTTCCCCTCCTCCCTGGCAGAGCATGAGGCTCAAAAGTCCTTGGCCAAACCAAAACATCGCTATCAGTTCTGTTCCCAGGCCGAAAGTCAAAACACAGCACTGCACCAGCTACCAAGAAGGAGAAACATGACTGTTACTGCTGAACCCAGGACAACTGGTCACTGCAATGAAGAAGAGAAGAGATGAACACCTTGCACTGTATCATATCTACAGATAAATGAGTGATGTACTGAAATCTTATAGATGTAGAAATCCTCATGAGACTTCCTCAAACTATATGGGAATCAAAAAAGTCTGTGTTACAAACATTTTGGTTTTCGTTTTTTAATGTCTAAACATGATTTGTTCCTTGACTTCTGATAAAATCCAGTGTTGGAGATCAATTGCTTTCTGTTAGCTCTATTGCTCATATGGGTTGCAACTGTATTATTTCTCTTTAAATGGGTAAACATATTTTTTCAATTAAGACAAGGCTGTGAGAAAGAGGGGCGCTCTGAACACATCAGAGAAAAGCAGAAAATCAGGAGTAAAACAAAAGATCTTTAAAATTTTCCACTTCAAGTCAAGAGTCCATTCTTCAACCACCTGCACAAGTGCACAAAAATCAGTGCAGAGCTCTGTTTACAGAAGAGGTGCTCATATGCTTCTTTGGCTAATATAGTTAATGAAATGTGAGAGATTCTGGGACACCAGCTTTCCAGGTCACCTTGCTGTGGGGTTTCCTTTTCTCTGAACATCACTTGAGGTGATGGTGCTTGTAACAGCTCAGTTTCCAAACCATAAAGTTCCTGCGCAATTGTTAGCATATTGAAGAATACCAGTTCTGTAGTTTCCCCCCACAGTCCCAATATATATTCCTTTTGATACTGTTTGAAAGAGACTACAGAACTTAAGGGTCATGCAGATTATCCCACTTATATACTGAATTATCCCATTACATGGACTAGGGAGAAACTAGGGTTTCAATGACCAGTTAGGTAACAGAATATTAATAACAGGAAGAAGAATAGATTAAATCAAAACTTCAGATTAATTTAGATGTGTTTTTCTTCATGATATGCAGCCTTTACTGGGGTCATCAATCATCTTTATGCAAACAAACATCTTGGTCTCTTTTATTAAGCCACCTACAAGTTCTTAGGAAATGGCATGTTGTATTCTATTTTGCCACAAAGTCATTATAATTTCAATATGAACCTTCACTTTGCCACTTCAATCTTCATATGGTAGCACAGCCAGGACTGTTTTTTCCTAAAACTGCAAATGTTCTATAGCTGATTATAGTTTCTCCAACAGGAAACGGTACATCCCCCCCTCCTTCACTCCCCTTGAGAAAAAGCAGCATAACCTGTAATAACAGCAAACCAAACTTTCATTTATCATCTTAATGATCCTTTCTTCTTGTTCTTTCTTTTCCTCTGGTCATTTGGAAAGTATCCTCAGTGTTATCTCCAGTACACCCTTTCCCTTTTCTAATCAGGGACAAGAAGGTGGGGTGGCAGAATGGGTCATGCATCATTTGGAAACTTTTAAAGGGGCATTCTCAGTTGAACTGAATCTGTATTAAAATAAGTCACAAACCTGTATAATCAGGTCAGTTATTACAGTGTGTAGTCTTCACACACTAAGACTTTGTCTGTGATCACATCTAGTTTTTTGTTTGCTCTCATGAGATCTCCTGAAGCACTGATAACCCAAACTACTGCATTTTCTTAGCATTTTCTTAGCATATGAGGGCACATGCATCAATCAGTTTTACATTCTGGCTTTCATTTTCTACAAATGTAGTGTAAAAGTTAAGCAAGGAACATGAATGGCAATGAACATGAAATAGAATATACTTTTCAATCTACCTGGTTATTAAATTTTGCAGTTAACGACTCTTAAAATCACTTAACAATGCAAACAACACACCAAACAATAAAAAAAAATTCTGTCACTTGATGAAAACAGGGAACCAGACTTCCAGTCACAGGAAGAATTTCTGAATATAGTGTTACTAGAAAACAGAACAATCTTTGTGCTGAAACAGTATTAAAAGAATCCCCATTCCTCTTCCTTGAATAGGTAATTGAAAGCAAGGCCCATATGCTGACTGCAGTTCTGGAAATGTTCTTCCCATTCAAAGCAGACACAAGTTAACCAGATTAAGACACCCATGTGTCTTCAGGATGTTGATGAGTATGTTTTGGACATGCTTATCCTTGAGGAACTAAGGGAGGTATTATGTAGAAATGATGCAGACCTTGTAAGATCTCTCCCTTCCTAATTTAATAACCATCTGGAACTTTGGACTCATCTCCACAGGCTGTCTTGGGATCCAAGTAATCCAATCAGCCCTTGAAACTTCCTCACAAGACTCTTAGTGTCCTAATTTAACCTGGGTCAGAAATATCTAAAAAGGCATCTCTCACTCCCACTTCTTTTTCTAGCCAAAGGCAACAAAACAAGACAGTTAACCAAACTCTTTTTAACCTCACTCATTTAGGTTCAGGTTACTTGATGGTTCAGTTTGGGGTTGGTGGCTGTGGTTAGGTTTTATTTTCCCTGGAGATGGGCCCTACCTGAAAGCCCTGGAGTGTTCAAAATCCAAAACCAAAAATGAATGTAAATTTTGCAAATGGACCCTTCTGTAGACAGGCAGAAACCACAGATGCAAATGTCCATAGACTTTGGTTCTTTGAGATGGAGACTTTTTCATGAGTTCATATCTTCCCTTACTAACCCTGACAGCACTTTTCATTTCTGCAGCACCTAATTCATCATATGCCTGGTAAGCACCACTTTATTTGCAAGCAAACTGAAAACCAGACTATTTTGCTTGACTCAATCAGACAGCAAATCAAGGACAGAGACGGAATGGTATGTAATATCATTGTTTATCACTATCTGGTACTAAATGTATATCATCTATACTAACTTATTTTGCTAATCTTAGCTTGAAGCAGGTGCTGTTGGTTTGGACTCAGTTTCGGCCTCCATAACAATAGGTTCCTATGTAATATGCAGATTGCCTTTTGAGTGTTTACAGATATGTTTTGACCTTTTAGATATTTTCAGATCCCACTGTATGTTCCTGTTGTGGAAGGTGTAAGGAAACATAAATCTCCCTGGGAAACTCCATTTCGGTAGAAAGACTCCATTTTTCAGGTCACATACCACATCCTTTCCCTTTCCTTGTTATCCCTCCTGCATCAATATACAGAGAAGTGAATTCTATCAGATATTGGTTTAATGTGGATGGCTTACTGAAAACAAGCGGGTACAAGATAATGAAAGCAATCATATGACTAATACTGTGACAAAATCAAGGTGCCCCTACTGAGGGATTTTTCTGGAAAGTTAAAAATGCAAGTAAAAAGATTTTAATTATATTATGCCACAGAAGAAAAAATTAAATACAGTCAATTAGAGGCCAATAATTTTGTAATTTGCATGCAAAAATTCAATCCAGAGAGAAGCTTAATGTAAACAAGATGGGAACTGGAGAAACACTATTGAAGTCTTAAGAATCTCCTTGTCTTCTGAATTAAAGCTCGACAAGTAAATTTGTAAATAAAAAATTACTCATCTCAGATATGAATTATGTTACTTTGTTACCCTATTTAATTTCACCTGGCAATACAACAAAGTATCTAACATAACTGGAGCAGGGTGAGGTCTTCTTGGTTACAGCTGTATGCTCACCTACAGTTCTAGATTTATCACAAGGAATTCCCTCAAACTTTTGGTTGATGCAATGAAGAAACATACTATAACAGTAACCAGCAGAACTCATGAGATACTATTTTAATAAATGCGTATTAGTCACTGGTGGGATCTGGTTCAATGACTCACTGAGCAACTCTGTCAATCAGAGAACTAAATTACTGCTGCCTACGGTCCTTTATTTCTCAAACCCAGACTATGCTTTGCTAAAAGGAAAATTGGATCAAGTTAATTTTCACTGCAGAAGTGTCTCAAATGCTTAATTATTACCCTGCAAATATTCAGTGTAAGTCCTTTTCAGTCCTGCGAACACAAAAAGTCTCATTTAATTCACAGAAATGCAGAAGTGCCAACAAACTGCCACCATTAATTTCAACCTGCTTTGGGTACAGTTACAAGCTACTGAGTTCAGAGTCAAACTTTCCTAAAATTTGTAATGTTTGGTTTGGAATCACTCTTGCATTGTTTAGAGATTGTACTCACCAACTTGATGGCACCTAACGCTTGTCTATTACATCCCATTACTCCTTGTGGAAAGTAGGTTCTGAACACTAAGCCTTCTTTTCTTCTACTGTTTGAGGAATGTGTTATCTGCATGAAGAGAAAGCCTGCTCCCCATTTTCCTATAAACACACAGGGCTCTGCAAAACTTGTATCTTCTACTTTAGGAGTTTCTAAAGTCTGAATATTTCTCTATAAGCACCCTAGTGAACATGGAGCCTCAAGTCTGCCATGTCCAGCTTTTTGTTTTTATTTTCCTGGGGTATATCTGTGGCCATCAGGGGCAGGTGGTCCCCTGTCTTACTATGACAGATGGAAAAAGAGGTGGTTGGCTTGCCTCCTTCAAGGTCTTCAGACCAGGCTGGCTAACAAACATTGGCTGCTGAAGCTTCCCTGGGGAGAGAAGCTGCTGCATAGCTTTCCCTCAAGCTTCTGGCTCAAAACTATCAACACAAACAAGTATCTGGTAGATCATGCAGGTCTCCACAGGTTGCAGGGACTGACTCAAGAGGCTAAGGTAAATATATTCCTTGTAATGCAGAACCGAGGAGTTCTTGGTGACACAGGGGTATTTTGTACTCAATTTTGTATTCCAGAGTCATCTTTAGAGTCCCAAAACCCACCACTGCAACTATGCCTCAAGGAAAGTTTACAACTAGGCAGAGAAAAGAGGAATATGCTAAAGCCTTGCATCTCCTCCAGGCAGGATCCTGCAAAATCCTCACTGCCCTGACAGATTGGCACTGACAAGGTGAAATAACACTCACTAACTTCCTACATATTGCAGAGAGGCACCAGAGGAATGTGTAGATGGCATCACAGACGTTAGCTCAAACAGCAAGAAGCCAATATTAATCCAGTTGGCTTTGATTAGAGCTACAGAAGATCCCATTTTCAGAGTGCAGGAAGTTTTCCTATCCAAAAAGACTTAAGGGTGTCTTAAGTTACATAGTGACTTTATTGCAGGACTCCAGAAAAAACAAAAGATATGGTCTACTCAGTGTTAACCCTTAATAGC
Organism: Pezoporus wallicus; assembly: GCF_028554395.1. Classification (NCBI taxonomy): domain Eukaryota; kingdom Metazoa; phylum Chordata; class Aves; order Psittaciformes; family Psittacidae; genus Pezoporus; species Pezoporus wallicus. Next base: position 7,718,782 of record NW_026635157.1, read on the forward strand.
CAGAGTAGGTAAGAATTCACCAGTTTGACTGAAATCCACCAGTCTGTAACTAAGTTAAAAAGGCTACACTGAAGTAACCTTTAGTCTGACATTAAATAGCAATGTCCTTATGTTTTCTAAATGCCAATTTTCAAAATGAAATTCAACTCTGTTAAAAGAATGAGTTTCGGTGTTTTCCCTTACTTTAAAACAAGGGTGTACGGTTATTTGGAATAAGGAACAATCACTATTTAAACTCAGTTTTTGTGAATTAGTGAGAAGTGGAGTAATTTTTATGCTGCATTTCTTTATAACTTCTGAGGATATTTAGATGAGGGAATTGAGTGTACTATCAGCAAGTTTGCTGATGACACTAAGCTGGGAGGAGTGGCTGACACGCCAGAAGGCTGTGCTGCCATCCAACGAGACCTGGACAGGCTGGAGAGTCGGGCAGGGAATAACTTGATGAAATATAACAAGGGAAAGTGTAGAGTCCTGCATCTGGGCAGGAACAACCCCAGGTTCCAGTACAGGTTGGGGAATGACCTGTTAGAGAGCAGTGTAGGGGAGAGGGACCTGGGGGTCCTAGTGGACGACAGGATGACCATGAGCCAACACTGTGCCCTTGTGGCCAAGAAGGCCAATGGCATCCTGGGGTGTATTAGAAGGGCGGTGGTTAGTAGGTCGAGAGAGGTCCTCCTTCCCCTCTACTCTGCTCTGGTGAGACCGCATCTGGAATATTGTGTCCAGTTCTGGGCCCCTCAGTTCAAGAAGGACAGGGACCTGCTGGAGAGAGTCCAGTGCAGGGCAACGAAGATGATTAAGGGAGTGGAGCATCTCCCTTATGAGGAAAGACTGAGGGAGCTGGGTCTCTATAGTTTGGAGAAGAGGAGACTGAGGGGTGACCTTATAAGTGTCTATAAATATATAAAGGGGGAGTGTCACGAGGACGGAGCCAGGCTCTACTCAGTGGCAAACAATGATAGGACAAGGGGTAATGGGTACAAACTGGAACACAAGAGGTTCCACTTAAACTTGAGAAGAAACTTCTTCTCAGTGAGGGTGACGGAACACTGGAACAGGCTGCCCAGGGAGGTTGTGGAGTCTCCTTCCCTGGAGACATTCAAAACCCGCCTGGACGCATTCCTGTGTAACATTATCTAGGTGTTCCTGCTCCGGCAGGGGGATTGGACTAGATGATCTTTCGAGGTCCCTTCCAATCTCTAACATACTGTGATACTGTGATACTGTGTAATAGTTAGGGTTGGAAAGGACCTTAAGATCATCTAGTTCCATCCCCCCTGCCATGGGCAGGGACACCTAACGCTAAATCATATCACCCAAGGCCTCATCCAACCTGGTCTTCTAACATACTGTGATACTGTGATATTGTGATATTTACCATAAAATATTCTCTGCCTCATCCGTCCCTTACTGTAACAGCTTTCAGTATGCAGTTGCTGCCTGTCAGCTATTGCTCCAAACAAATACAGCATGGTGCCAAAATATTACTGCAAGCGTTAGCTATGCACTGTCCAAAAAAGTGTGCAGTAGTGACATTTATATATGTTTCTTTTTAATAGGATGTGCAGCACTATGTTTTTTTGTTGCTTATATGGTATGTACAACAGAAAAGAATTTGACAGACTTTTATATTATTTGTTCATATACCTCTGTTTACTTATTGGAAAAATACGTATCTGTGTGTTCTGACACACAGCATCTTCATTAACCTGTAGGTCACCGAGTGAGCCAGGCCCAGTGCACTTGCCATCTACAAAATTAGCAGTTAAATGCCTAGAAATATCACTTCAGTTTGCACTAAAAAAAATGAAGCCTATACCACTCCCTAGACAGAAAGCAGTAAATACACAAAACCGTAAAAACAATGGGAAATCCAAAATCGAAATCACTGCTTCTCCTTACGCAGAGATCAAGAGATCACGATCAGCCATAGGGACTTCCTTCAGATTATAGAAAAGCAGTAAAAAGGAAGAATGCCAGAGGTCTCCAGGGTGCCTCACATCCATGGGATCAGACACACATGCTGTGGGAGGCATCGCTTTTAAGTTCAGCAGTTACAGGAGATGGGTTATGAGGAGTGCCCTGCTCCTTGTATGATCAAAGTCTGAGCATTCACAGTATGTTCCTTCCCATGGATCTCTCCCTAGACAGCCCACAGACAGCACCAGCACTTCCCAGAAGCCAGCAGGATTCATCTAGAGGGGTAAAAACTGAAAGCCCTATTGCCGGAAAAAAGATCTGAGAAGTTTTTGGTTTCTTTAACCAGGAAGAGGGAAGAACATACGATGAGACTGTAAGTATCATGTATGTATTCAAGATAAAAGAGTAATTATTAGTCACACTTAAATGTGAATATATATTCACATCTACTTCACGACTGAAAAGAAGTGATTTATTTTCTCTTAGTCTTTATAAGGGCATCAACAGTAATATTTCCAACTAGCCTACACCAGGTGGGGGTTTTTTTTCAAATTTTTCATTGCAAGCCAGGACTAAATTAGAGCTCTGCTCAAACCAGTATGTTATTCCCTTTGTCAGATCCCAAGACCTCCCCTCCGTATTAGCACCTTTTTTCTCCTGACTCCCAGCCCTTTGCAGCTGGGCTTCTTCCTCCCTCCCTGGCAACTACCTCCTTTCCTCTTCCTCAGGTGCTCAGGCAAGTTACAAGCAGTCACAAACGGGAGATACAAAACTTTGCCTTGACAATTGCTTCTTAATGCAAAGCATAATCACTAGAAGCTTGAAAGTGTAATTGCTAAACAAACTGTTGGACCTTCAGTCTGTTTTGATGAAGACAGTGAATAAATTTTGTTTCAAATGTTACAGGGAGTAGTTTGTGAAGTACACAAGGACACATTGACAGCTCCCTGTGTCTGAACACTGCAGTCAACACAGCATCCACACTGAATGCAACAGGGCCCAAGTCTTAAGTGTTCTCTGGTTTTTCTTTTATTTTATTGTTTACACACTGGCTAATGGCTCTGCATCAGTATAAAAACCTATCAGGTGAAAACAACCCCACACAACAGGATCCCGATGTTTTTTTTTCCTTTTTATATTTGCCCTCCTTTATTTACAACAGTGGCAAAATAACTTCAATCAAAATGAGGTTAAGATTATTTTTAACAGATGTTCACTGCTGGCCTGACCCAAAATCCATTGACGTCAATGAGAAGACTCCATGGGGCTTTGGATTGGGTTCTAATTGTTGGAAAAATTAATGTTATTGTAAACCACTGGTCAGTGCTGTCACATGCTCCCCTTCTGTGCCAATTCTATATGACCGGATAACAGACTCACATAAATCTGTTCCAACTGTTGGCTTAGAGGCTAAGGGACGCAGAGATTTATCTTTTTAATTCTGAAGCACCCCCTGTTCCCCCAGCAAACCCCATGGCACCACTGTATTTACTTGACAGACTCAGCATTATGGACAGTTATTTGTACAATCAGAACATTTCACAAACACTGAGTGGGAATAATAGAATTATTAATGCTGACTATGTGAAGACAGCTGAACTACAGATATGTATGAGACGAGATACTTTGGTTCCTATACTTTCAATAGATTTATTTTACTTTATTTTTAATACAGAGCTGAAGGAAGGGTTACACTTACTGTTAAGAAGACGGAAGTCTATAAACGGGTAGGAGCCACGGCGCTCGGAGAGAACCCCTGTCTGACCTCTCACCCGTGCATCTCCTGCAAAACACAAAATCCCCAGAGACATTAGAAGGAGCAGCTGCCTTTCTTTGCTGTTTAGATCTAGATCTATTTTCTATTCAAAGTGATGACATTATGCTCCTCCAGTGGGAAAACTAGGGTGCAAAAAATCATCTCCCATGACATCCCTGGGTAATTGGGTAAAGCAGTATAGCTGGTCCTCTTATCAGAACAAAAGCACAACACCCCTCCCCACTTTTATCTTATTTCCAGCTTCTTGCCCAGTAAGTAGACATGCAGGAGTAGCACAGAGGTCTGTTTTTTTTTTGCCCAGACAAGACCAGTTGGGTTCTGACTGTCATGGCATTACTCACAAAAGGCTCACTGCACAACTGACTTCCAAAGGTGTGGGGCTGGTCTCAAAATCATGAGTTGATGAAAAAAATCAAAAAGAAAATACGAGTATTTTTTTAAGGTGGCATTTTGTTTGTGCTTGTTTGACTGTATTTGTTTTACTTTCTGCTCTTTGAGCACACTGGAAAACATCAGCCATCTCAAACACTGAAGCTTCTTTATGTAAGTGAAACCTGATGTTCTCAGATAAGCATTACTCCAGTGCTTTAGGATTTATATTTAAATATGATAAAAGAACAACATAATACTATCACTGTGTAATTCACATTGATTATTTCTCGAATTAACATGTAATATTGATGAAATAGGCAAAACTTGTTTCAGAAGAAAATGCTACTCAGGATAGTAAGAGTTAAAAAACCTCTCTCCAAGTAGATAGGAAGTAGTAGGAAGCAGATGTAATTTTTACGTTTCCATAACCTTAAATATCTTGTACTATAATGTAATAGTTTCTTTACAGGCTAATAACAAAAATAAATATTAAAATTTCTAAAATAAGGTTTTATAGGTTCAGATTAGAGTACTCTAGTTCTTCACAATACCAGTACCTCCTCTACAGAAACATGGGCCATAGTGTAGAAAGCATACCCACTGCACTTCCTCAGACAGCTTATGCTGTAGGACTCTCAAAAATTGCAATAAAATTATGAATTATTAGTTAGCTTCAGCTGTGCTTCCTCTGGGATATGAATATAGCATCTGACTAATCTAAACAAAGATAATTTAAGAATTTGGCTTCTAGTGCTAACTCTTGCTGCTTGTGTTTAAAAACAAGAAAACATCTTGCAGTGCAAAAGAAGGACCTAGTTAGATGCTGTTGTTTTTTTCTATCTAACATTCACTTAAAATGTGCTTACAATTATGTTTAAGGGAAGAAAGCCAAGTAGAACTATTAAGTTAAATATTCGAGGTGGAGAAAAACTTCCGTGCCCTCTAGGGGTCCTTAGAGGTACAAAAGACACAGAAGCATGCTCTCCAATTAAGAATATTTCAAACACTGTCACTTTTGATTATAAATATCAATCTGTTTTCTCTCATCCTGACTTTCGCTTTGTTACTTTGAACACGTGTTCACTCTACTCTGCTCCCACTTGGTAACTGCTCGCTCCAAGGAACCAGCCCGAAAGAACTCAAGCTGTTGTTAACCCCACTTACCCCTCCTGATAGCAGGGGCAGGAGGTGCAAACCTCTGCCTGCTCTTCAGCTGTTGCAGTTCAAAGGTATGGTAATAGCATGGGTCTACCTTCATCAGCAGCTTAAAATCATGTGCAACTTGTGGCAATGGTGGTATATACATCTACTCCCCTGCACTCCTTCTGCTGAAGGGCAGAAGGGTGGAGCAAATAGCTGGAGAGTTTGTAAAACACCAAAGCAAGATTCATCAGCACCCATGAGTCAGAGCTCAAAAGGCAGCACCTGGACTTAAAAGCATTGCTCTCTGCCACAGGTAGACCATCAGATTGGCTGACTCGTGCAGAAAGAGTAAGAATGGCAAGCATATGGTACGTGTTATATAAACTCCAAAAAATCAGACAGGCTTGAGCCTGTCACTAATACAAGCACCAGCAAATTAAGAATGGGTGTAAATTCAAGAGCATGCTTTGATCAAGGCTTTTTTTTTTCTGCATGCACCAATGAATTAACATGAAACTGCAAGTAATCCCTTGCAAGTAATCCCGCTGATCAACATGTCACTCGTGACTAAATCAACAGATCCTTCACAAAAAAAGAGAGAAATTCAAACTTCCAAAAATCTGACACACCCCCACCCCACCCCTCCCCCAAAGATGTAAGATACTGTAAACCGGGAAAGATTGATTTTCTTCCTGGACATGAAATAATGTATCTATCAGATCAAGAAAAGTACCATAGTACTACAGAAGAACAAAATCATACAAAGTTACATATAAAGGTAATGCCCAACTCTGATCTTAATAGCATGATCCCAAATTTTGAGGAAGAGAACGCTAAAGATAGGTAGACAACTGCAACACAGAGGAAAACACAGTATGAGCTTACCAAAAGTAGACGATGCAAGATAAAACTTGATACTTACCTCGAATAAAGTAGCTAACGATTAGACAACAGCAAAAAAATCAACAGTGTAGTGCATTTCAATCATAAGGGCTTTATTAAACATATAAGGCAAGAGATAAGCACAAAAACTGAAGTGGGAAAAGACTGTAAGAAGATAATGTGGTACATTGAAAGGAAACCTTGCTTGGTAACAGCTACTGCATGATCTTTAGAAGACTGATATTGGGAATGGTCTTAAAATTTTTATTGATGATCTTGACACAGAATTAGGAGAGCACAAGTGAGACAAAGCTGGAGATACCAGGTATATGCAGCTACAAAGTTCACTGCAGCTGTCCCCTTCTGTGCCTCAACTGCTCTATGGCTAGTGCAGCTATGTGTGGCTATGGGCAGCTTCCACTTTCATTTTACTGGTAGTCTAGCTTCCTCTCGTGGTGCTGCTGATGTCTCCTACAGAACTAAAGACTAGCCAACTCGGACAGGCATGTACATTATTCAGGTAAAGTAATTCCAGAGGGAAAGTAAGGGAGGTATTGATGCCATTAGTCAAAGCACTTGGTGTAAGTTCAGCTGAAATACTGCCTCTGAGGAAGCTGAATTCCTCCTGGAAAAAAAATGAAGAGAAGGACCTCTAGGAAGAGGCACTAGAGAGCCATTTCATAAAAGGAAAATCAACCTGGAGTAATGCCCACCATTGATAAGGAGCAGAATGGGAAAAGAACCATTTAGGTGATGAGAAAAATATGATCCCAAAGGAGGAGATAAAAGCAGTTGAAGCAGCTGATGGCATGGGCTTTATACATACAGAAAAATGGACTAAAATAGTTAAGGACTATGCATGACAATTGCTAAACTTGCTACCAGCTATATGTTCTTCAAACTAAGAAAATGTGACTCAGTTTTACTAAACCAGCAAACCAAGGACTTGATGTCATGTAAAATTACTGATGATTCTGACTGGCTATTTGTGTTATTTCACATTTTTTACAGACAATAACATACTCGTCTGTCTCTATCACTATGAGAAACTATATGCACAATAAATCTGCATCCCTACTGCCTAGGTAAAAGCCTGTAAAATCCTTATATTCAAGGATTATTAATTTTACCCTCAGGGAAGGCAAGTTTCTGCTGAGTCAAAGATGTTATCAAGTAGCTCTACCTCATGAATCTGTTATTTCAAAATCCTTCGCCAGGTGCCACCTAGTCTCTTTCTACATCATTAGAAAAAGATTAGTTAGGAAGTAGTGGTGGACTAAATCAACCACACCTGCCCTCCATGCTTTCTTGGCTTTTACTTGGATAACATTTATATTCTTCCCTATTACTTTTAATTACCTCTAAGTACACTCAGCGAAGATACTAAATATAGGGATCACACCAGATGTACACTGTATCGCATGACTTTTAATTTCCAAAGGCAAGGGCTGTTCACAGCAACACTCCAGACTTTCTGTTTTGGTTTGACAGAGGACTTTCAGGGCAACCTTGATCAGTCCACCAGGCCTTTACATCTCCTCGCTCTCCACCTTAAAATTAAGCTGAACAATTGTTCTGACAATTTAGGCAATTAGCAGTTTTAGATAAATAATCCTTTTTGGAGTGAAAGGAAGGATTCTGTGGAAACGGGGCAGGAAATTTTGACAGCTCATTGTGTTCCCAAGTGAAACAAGCAGGGTGAAGGGAAATGGCAAGGGTAGGTTCTCCTTTGCTTCTCTGGGCTGAAGATGTGAGGCTTGAACATTTTGCAGGAACAAGCACGAAGGGCTGCACCCCTGCCAGAGACTACTTGCCATGAGAGCTTCCAGCAGGGAGACATCCCAGGGGCCACTAAAGCTCTTGATTTTTACTTTGTCCTTGTTAAAACAGACAAAAACCCTAAACCCAACAAACCAAAGCAACCTACATTAGGTAACAGGAGCCTGTGGGGCACATGCTGTGACTGACATGCACGACAACCTATACACAGGAAAATCAGATACAGGGCAAGACCCATGGTACCACTGTGGCCATAGCCTCAGCATGATTTCAAGATGGGCAGAAGGGTTAAAAAAAAAAGGCAGCTCTTAGCTGCCTGCCACGTCTGGAGGAAAGAGCCATCTGCACCGAGGAAAACAACTTCTCCAAAACTTGTGGGATTCAGTTTCAATGAGCAAGCACAACAAATTAGAAGAGAAAACAGGGCCATAGCTGTGACTAAACAACAGAGCAGCTTCATGCAGCAGAAGTTAGGACCAGCCACCAAATTACTGATTTTATTTAGTACACAGCTCCATGTGATAAGCCAGTAATACCACAGCAAATTCTCAAGAGGCTACAAGTGTTTATTCTGCTCAAGCTTCACAATTTTCATCCAAATAAGCTGTTTTAGGACACATACTGCAGTGGTCCCTGGCTCCTTCACTATTTCAGTTATGGAAAGGCTTGGGATTTCTGAGATGAAGGAAAATGAGTTGCTGATGCTTTAAGCATCATTCTGGTTTTGGTGGAAAGCTTTCAAAAAGAGGGAAGTGTTGCTGTGTAAAAGTTACCAAACTCAGATGAAAAGTTAGGTTAAAACCAAGTAGCACAATTACTGGAATTATTTTTAAAATGGTTGTTCATGGTGATTTGTGCTTGTTTGGATTATTTTCATTATGTTGTATTAGTGTTATAAAAGTTACTCTAAATTCTTGTCTGCAAGAAAGCATTTTATGCAGATTTCCTCATGTGCATAAGATCTTCCGTGAACACTTCCTCTGAACAGATGTGGTAAGACTGATGTTAGAGGTTACAAAGACAGGATGACTCTCCTTCCCAGCAGGAGAAAATGAGGCAGCCACCTCACTTCGTCTATTTGTAAGCACTAAATTTTTAAGCATGTAAATATTATCAAATGAGGTTTTCTGTGCCATATGATGCACAGTTCTGTTATTTCTGAGAACAGTCCTAAGGAGCTATTAAGTACTGATTTCATCCAATGTGTTTTGCAGTTTCATTCCACAATGCTCTGCAAAGGAAGGTAACTGCTGGTACTCTCTTTTTACAAAAAGGGGATAAAATGACGGTGTACAAACCATAATTTGTTTTTGAGGGGAATTTTACACAGAAAATCATTTAATTTCCCCTGCAGAGTTCCTACCCCATGAATGAATTTTTTTTTATTTTTTTATTTTTTTTACCAAGCAATTACTTGAACTTCAGCTCTGAAAATTCCATCTCCAGAACAGAAGCCATTGCAGATGAAACATTTCAGTCATCCTTTGTTTTCTTACAAAACTGTATTTTGGAGTGAATGGTGGTTCTTATGCTCAACAAAAGCTTGCAGCACTGCCTGACTGTACCCACCAACTGTAATTTAATTCCCGCTCTCCTTTACCAACCTAAATCTGTATAACTGCTGCATATTAATCTCTCAGACAGTATTATCACCACTGCTTCTGCCAATCAGTAAAATGCAAGAAAGAAGAGCTGAAAATCTGTTGATGAAACACTCAATCCTAAAAGTCTCTTGGTAAGTTTGCTTTCGCACTGATGCATAGCCTATCTGGACATACAGAGGAAGACCCTAGGATCCACAGGCATGCCTTTAACAGCTGGTCCATTCTGGCAAATGATCACCTAGAGTAAAGTTAAGTGAATAATTTACAGACCCTCTTGAAATCCATCCTTAAACCATAGCAGATCACATCAGTAACTCTGGTGCAAAGATTCTCAACTGAAATATCTTGAGGCAAAGCTATTTCAACATTCAGACTTTGGAAGAAGTGCTTTGCAGACAACTGAAATCCAGGAGGATGAGAAAACTGCAACAGACAAACAGGTAACAGCAGTCATCACAAATTCAGATACTGAGGCACTACATGCACTGCCTCTTTGCAGACTTGTTTATTCTTGAATGAGTAAATGCAGAAACTTCAAAACTAAGTAACTACCTCGGGCTGAAAAAATGGTGAGAGTCGATTCGAATAGATCATCCTGCATGTGCCAAAGAAGGTAGCTTTCCAAAATGTCAATGCATTATATTGCACTGAAAATGCTTTCAGTTGTTTCTGAGTTTGATAATGCCTTAAGGTCACATGTGTTTCATGTACTTATATGTGTAAGTCAGTGGAGAGGAGTGGTGTGCCTCTACCCAGTGACTAACTCTTAAAGGGACTGAATTGTCTTTCAGAGTTGCATGTTTTTGACTTTGACTGCAGATGGAGTCTAAGACACTTCTGTTCCTAAGTTAGCTGCCATCATTATGAGCACAGCCTACCCAGGGGAAAAATCCGAGACCTCGACAGCGAGGATCGCATTGAGACAGCTGAGACCACATCAAATCACTTCTTTGGGCAACTTGTTCCAGTGCCTCACCACTCTCACAGTAAAGAACTTCTTCCTTATACCTAACCTGAACTTCACCTGTTTAAGTTTAAACCCATTACCCCTTGTACACTACAGTCCCTGATGAAGAGTTCAGTATCCTTGTAGGCCTCCTTCAGATATTGAAAGGCTGCTGTCTTGAGCGTCCCACTGCTGCTATGATCATGAATGGCAGCACTTTGGCTGACTTGAGGCTTATCTTACTGCTGCTGCCCAGCAGGGCTCCAGGTAGTGAAAGAGGTCCCAGGGCACTTTGCTGGATCAGACTTGCAGACTTGCAGTGGACAGGATCCTCTTAGTAAACTAGGTATTACCATTTCTAGTGCTAGTCCTAAGAACCACCTGTCTGTATTTTGAAGTTTTTATACTGCATTATTGTTTGGGCTTTATGCTTTTCCATCTCCAAATCTGATCACTGACTTTGCAGGGAAAGCAGATATGAATATATATAGGGCACTTGATAATTTTTGTCTTCCTAACTGGTTAGATAGCTTGTAAATTACTCTGCATTAGAGGATGGGAGCTATGTTAGCAGAATAAGGTTCTTGCATTGCTATCATTGCTATTGTTCTACAGGCCTGCTGGAAAGTGGCAAAACTTAGTGGTTTTCATATGTATGAAATTGAATCTGAAACAACACTTTAAAAACTAAAGGATCCTGAAATGTTAAGAGCTGTAATAAAAGTAATAACAGCTACATCATGTTCTTAGCAACAGGTAATAGGCTGCATTACCATGGCAACTTTGAAGATAATATCTTACTGTCATGCTACTCCCATCCCTCTCCCAAACAAATTACAGCATAAATAAACCCCGTATTATTAGTTATTTAAATAGTACTTTTTGGATTCTTGTCTTCTGCTAGACTCCAAACTCTTAAAATAAACACATATTTAATAACAAATTTCTAAGACTTGTATGCTTCCAATTCCATATACAAAGGTTTCCAAAGTAGATTTAATAAAATGAATTTCATTTTGTGTAAAAGTACAACAAATCTGTGATTTGTCCAAGACAAATACCAAAAAGAGGTATAGAGTTCAGATCTCTACGCATAGTATGTTAGGCCAACATACTCCCATTGCCAGAGCATAGAAGATACGGATTTTCATCTCTCACAATTACATCAAGACCGTAAGTTATCCGAACCATAAACTGCAACTTCTTAACTCTAATTCTAGATACAGCTACTCTTTCAGAGACCTGTTTGCATCTGGAAGTTTCTTCAAGCTGAATTCTCTCAAATATCTACATCTTATTCTATTACATGGATTTCTGACATGCATTATCAAAGCTTTAAATACTTGTACTGTGAGAACACAACTGGACTTGAATTCACTGGTGAGGGTTTTGCAGTTGAAGAATAGATTCTTCTTCTGCAGGAAGTTGAGGTACTTGCCAAGAACTTATTCAACCAAGTCTGCTTTACTGTCTACATTCTCATTTCTCACCTTCCTATAATATTTGTTAAGTAATATTTTTATTTAACTTTTACTTTTTTATTCTTCTATTTCCTCAAGAACAATTGTTTGCAAGCATATGCATTTTATAGGTTGCACTGATGAGTTACCTGAGCTACAAGGTATCATTCTCATTTTCTGCTAAGGCAGTCTTACGTAGACAAGCAGAAAGTGGTTGATAATACAATCCACGAGTAACTAATATAGCCACTGATTCTAATTTGATGTATTATAAGTACTTAATTTTTGTAAAATAACAACTGCTCTAATGCCATAAATATTAATAGAAAAATGCTGACAATTCCAAAGTGACATAGAATAACAGGAGCTTGGTTTGGGGAAATGTTCAATAATTTGAGTTTAACATTTTTTATTTCTGGAGAGAAAGAGACGGCATTCTTGGATTTAAAATACAGGATGGCAATCATAAGCCCTGAGCTCATTTCCTGGTTTCTTATGGAAAAAAAAATGTTTCCTTTCCATGCCTTGGTTTTCCACTTCTGTGTTTTGTTTGCTCTATGTAGACAGAGAGTTCTCTAATGCAGGGCCTCAGCAGTTAAACAGCATTTTTACCTGCAGTCCTGGTCATGGTTTCTACATCACCACAATGCAAACATTAACTACCTCTTCTTTTCAAACCAGCAACAGTTTAAGTTAGACAACATTCAAAGAAAATGAATGCAGAGGGTCTTACTCATGCATTCAAACCAAAATTTGCTTTCAACTCTTAACAGGACATTTAAGAAAATTTCCATTGCCATTGCTTTGCTCATGAGATTTCTACACCTTCCCTTTGCAAAGGAACTACAAAAGATATGTGTTCAAAATTGTAAGCAGCAGTATAGCAACTCCCATTATAGCAACACATCGCCCACTCCTGAAATGCTTAACATCAGCCAAACCCTGAAGTCTGTCAATAGTTTTTACAGAATGGCAGTTCTGCCAGTGGAGGAGCTGAGGGGGAAAAGTGCAAAACTGTTGGTATTTGCTCCCTTCTCATTTTGCGCTAGAATTGTGTGGCTGTCATTCACCTCACACGAGGAGATTCATTCTCTGCTGATTCAGTCTGTCTCTCAGTATCTAGCACTTGTCTAGAGATCATAGGGTGCTCGCAAAACCCTTTTAACATACATCAGTACAGAGTCAATTTTAGAGCTAAGTGAGGCATGATAAAGTAAATGAGTCTTAATCTTGTGTGCATTAATCACTGAACAATCCTTCCTCATCACTTTCTGCACACTCTTCACCTGCTCTTTTCCAACTCCCCTCCCCACCATATATATATATATATATATATGTGTATACATTCCTAACTCTGGTGTGACCCTTCTTCTTCCTCCATTTTACTTTAGCTTACTAGTAATTCAGCTTCCCTTCTACTCACTGCCTTCTCCCGAGACTGGAGTACTGAGTGGATTTGTAGCAGCAAACCCTGCGATGCTGGCCACTTACTCCTCCCAGTGGGGCTGTCCCAGGGGTCTTCATGGCTAGGAGTAAGCAATGAAAGGGGGAAGGAGGCGAAGGAAGTGCTGAGTTTTGCCTCGGCAGGCACAAGAAAGTGTCTGTAGTATCTGTCAGGAGAATACTTTACTCGCCAGCTGAAGCTTTGCTCTGGTGAAGAGCTTTATCTACGTATGAGACTGAAGGCAGAGATGTTTGAGATAAATGATTTGACTTTTGCTTGTACATCGCATAGTGCAATAAATTCCTTATTGTATTCAAAAGCAGTGTTGTTGGCAAATAGCTAGAAACCTTCTTATTGGTTTTAAATTTAGTTTAGTTTCTCTAAGGAACTTTCACATACTTCCATACATCAGTGAATTTTTGAACAATTAGGCAAGAGAACTTTGTCCAAAATAAGCACGGGTAACCTTAGTACTATTTGCTTATTGAAGATAAGTATTTCCTGAACTAGCCCATGTCTGATCGTGTATACTTCATTTTTCATTTAGAAAGTGAAGAAATTTCATTCATATATTGTATGACTATTTCATTTATGCATTTTCAGTTTTTCAATAGAAAATACTATTTTGATAAAAACTGCTTTTTCTTCTAAGAATGTTTTTCTGTTTAGACAAAAATAAAAATAGGGTATATACATAATATAAATATTTGGATAGAACATTTTTCATTTTGACGCTAGACACAGGAATAAAGGTGCATAAAGTGGAAGCTGAGCTTGACTGGTCTGCCACTTGGAAAATATTTTTCTCTTCCTGTTTTTTTACACTATATTTTTCAAACAATACATTGGGTCTTAGAAAAAAAAAAAAAAGAAAAGATAAACCATCAAATCCAGATCCCTAATCTGGCTTGATTTTCGCAAATATACTACCTCTTGCACTTAAACAGATCAGTGATCTGGACCATCTTTGCTGTGTACTATGCATTTAAAATTTCAAACTTTAGAAAAAGGTGGCATAAGAGAAAGTTCTGGATCACCCTCATGTTACTAAAACTCTAGCCTCCTCTCTGTGCCCAGTTCACTGTCATGGCTCAGTTTCTTTAAATATTTACTGTCTGAAGTACAATGAAATAGCAGTTCACCTTCTTCATTCATGGCACATTCTTAAGACAAGTAAGCATGAGCTGGCTCCGTGAAAAATAATTAGCTATGTATTCCTGCAATTACAAAACAGTTGATAAACACAATCAGTTGCTTGTCATTGGCAAAGACTGGCATTTCTCCAGAACCTGGTTTTACACTTCCCCTCAGCTGAGATGGCTGAGCCCTAACCAGGATGCTGAGCAGCAGCAGCAGGAGCAGCTGCCACTCGAGCTTCTTCCCCAGAAGATGTGCTGGCAACCATGGCTTCACTGAGCCCATCAAATGTGTAAGCTGCTGCCAGTAGCCTTTGCCCGACTTGTTCTGGTGAATGTGGGGTTCTACCCCAGCTCCTTATTCCAGAAACTGCAAAACCTTAATAACTGAAATGGAGAGCACCTAGCAACATATGCAGAGAGGGTTAAACATAGCTCCCTGTAACCAGAGCGCCTTTCAATGACAGTTGACATCACCACCTTCTTTCCTCATCTCATAATTATGTACACTTAGTCTTGATTTCCCTTTGATACTGAAGTTACAAATAGCAGTGTCACATAAGGCACCTGCACCAAACACTACCCTTTGAGAGCAAAGGCCAGGCATACCTGAAGGAAGGAAAACCCTGCCTTGTCCTGTAAACAGAAATGGATCATGCCTGACCCATCACTGAAGAGAATGGACAGAGAAGGGAGGGAAAGACTTTTTCTCCTTCCTCCTACTCTATACATCCTTCCACAAGAAGTAGGAAAAACCCCTGGATTTCAGAGAGAGAGAGCTACTTGCTGCTCAACCCTTGCATCAATATGTGTTTGTTTAATAATCTTACAAAACCACCACGAATGCACAGAAACATGAATCAACATTGTAAAATCATACTACTAATTAATCTGCTAACTGGCTTAACCCAGAAGCCTCCACTTATGAACCACTGCTCTGGAGCTACACCTACAAGCCAGGTCTGCAATTTGGACCCACCACCGACATAAACCTTGCCAAAGCTGTATCTATTCTGTCAGTGTTGAGAACACTGCTGGAGAGCATGTGCAGGAACCCCATGCACAACAGAGCCAGAGAGGCAGCTTCCCAGGGATGCTGCCAGTCCACAGAATGCTGGCATTGTACCCATCATACCCCTTCCAGAGGCGAAGACACCATATCAGAACTTCCTATTTAATGCCTTCCAATTACTTCATCATTTAAGAAGTGTCACTAGTAAACACATTTAATTGTGCTACCTACATTATATTTGAAGATAACTAAAAGACCTGTGCATTTTATCCTGGTTTTTGTTAATACAGAAAAAACAACAAACCAGCACCAAAATTAGTATGACTATTTCAAACTATTTTACAGCAGAAGTGCCTGGTCCTCTCACTGACAGTGTATGCTGCAATGCTGCCTTTCTCCACAAACAGGGCTGGAAACAGAAGCCGTTGCTTTTGTCTCCTGTGTTTTAACATGTTCTTAGGGAATTCAAATAATTGCTAAAATATTTCAGAAAGAGGAAGAAACTGCAATTTAAAACTTCTAATACAACAAACAAACAGACTTTTTTGGGTGGAGGCAGTATAATACTGTTGATGCTTTTATAAATCCCAGAGGAACAATAAACTCTACAAATAATAATTTAATTTTGCTTTGTCTCAGAATTTACCTTTAAATTACAGCTTAACAACCCAAGTGTTCTGTCTTAAATATTCATTGAACAAATCCTTTTCTGAGCAATCCAACCCCTCAGGCTCCCCCTCAAACAGTACTTTAAAGGAGAAAGAGTAAGACCGTGCTTCAGTATTTGATCTTCACAACCCCCTGTAAATTCCAATAGAGAATAACTCTGGCAGAGACTTTTTGGCATGTGCATGTGAAGGCAAATAAAAAGTATTTCTCGACTCATCATACTCTTGTACAATTCATCCTAAGCAGGGATTTTCTTTTCTTTTTTTTTTTTTGGTGTGTTTGTTCTGGGAATTCCAAGACATAACACAGGAACAGAAGTTAAGATTGCTGCCTTTTTCTTCAAAACAGATTAGCCTGAATAACACTGAGTATATCTTAAAGTAACTTCCAGAATAAACTTGTGTTTTTCCTAGATTCTACCTTAACAGTACATTCAGCAGCCGGTTAACAAAGACAAATCAAGAACTCTATGAAAAATAACCTTAAGTATTTAGATTTTACATACAAATGTTATCTAAACCAAAGGTTCTGCAAATTAGCTTTTGAATTTATTACAGAAAAACAATTCAGAAACTCTGCTAGAAAACTCTCAAGACCCTTCTACCCCCAAATATCTGGCAGGGTCTCACTGAACCAGTGAAACACTTTAAACACCTGAAAATTTTGAAAAAGTTAAATTTTGATTTGGTTCTACACTGAAGAGAAAGTCCATGAAGATTTGTAAGCATCAGCTCATCATTATCACATTACTGAGAAACGTCATAAAATTCTGTCTGCGGCTGTGAAAATGACTAATGTTTTGGACCAAGCTTTAATACTAGATGGATATTACTGGGGAAAATGCTGTATACTCTGTTAGCTCCCACACAAGTATAGCATAATCTAAACTGTATTCATGGATATTCAAACACAGATCCTAGATTAACTACATGGAGAAAAACACGGATTAAAATTCTAACAGCAAACAGAAGCTTGCTTGACATCCTAACAAAGGATGCATATTCCAGTTTACCTTAAAGTAAGCTTCCTGCTTTATTCCTCCCCAAAACCTAACAGCAGAGTAATTATCTCTCCAGAATGCAACAGGATCCATTGCAGCAAGAAGGGATTATTACAGAGAAAAATAAATCACTTCATCCAGCATAATTCGTGTGGCAAGTATACTGCAGCTGTGAGCTCATACTTCGTCTGTCATTTCAGCATGAGATGCTCCTATTCTCCATTTTTATGAAATTAAATGAAGAACAGATTTTCCTAGATTTCAGGTATCAGACACTCGTGCATTGAGTCCTTATGTTGGCTCACACAGTTGCTCTGAGATCTACCGTCCCCTCTCCAGGTGTGTTAGCAGCCTTGGATGCAGATGGCTGATGGGCAGGGAGATCTCATGTGCACAAGGGCTGGTGGAAGTGCTTACAAGCCATTACTCCCCACAACACAGCTGAAGAGCCTGTCCTGCTTTTTCACCTAAAAAGACAAATCTCATTTTCCTGAACTGGTGTTCCATCCATATATGAAAGGGGAGAATAAGTTCAACTCTGTGGAAACAGGAATGAGGTTAATATCGAATTTCCAAAATGGAATATATGGAACCGTTAGTAAAATGTAAACCTTGTATCCACCCTCAGCACAACGAGACATGCGAAGGAAAAATACTGTCTTATACACTTATACCTATTGGGATTCAGCAGATTCTGGGTACAGAATGTTTGTCCTTCAGATACGGATCCCCTTTTTTTTTTTTTTTTTTTTTGTAGGACTAGTCTGATGAGATACATGATGAAGAAACTGAACTGTATTTTAGAAAATCACCGATTTTGGTAGGGTAGGAAATCATTGCTTTCAGCAGTACTTAGTCCAGCTGTTGTAAAAGGTATGATAATACAAAATGAGATTCTTAAAGCATAGGTAGGTACACCAGACTAGTGCAGAGGCTGTTACTTGAGTTTTTTCTGCAAGTACTGGAATAAGGCACTGGAAAAGAAGCAACTTTGACAATAATCTCTGTACCACTACTTACCATCATCAGAAAATATGCATGTCACAAAGAGAAATAGTAGCCATAGAGTACAACTGTTTTCTTTACACTACATTTAGGAGAATGCTGAGGGAGTGGGGGGAGATTAAAGTCAACTATTCTACAGCTTTCTGCACTGTTTAGTTCAAACCTGAATTCTTTTTTCCTTGAGATTTTATGTGCTAATTCTTACTGTATTTTCTGTTGAACTCAAATAGATTTTAGCTCTCATGAAATGTCACCTAATCAATAGCGGAGCACGTAGTGTTATGAGAACTTTCCTATAAATATTAACAATACATGCAGTAAAAACAAACATACCAAAAAACCCCCTCCTACACTACAGCGTATCTTCAAATATCTTCAGATGACTTCACATCCTATTCCTTGCAGGGCAATATTGTCCCTGACCAACACAGGCTTACACATTTGATAGATTCTGAGAAGAAATTCTTTAACAATCTTAATTCTCTAATCTTAACAACAGCAATAAATAAGACAGGTGTGAAATATATTCATTTTACTGAAAGCTGTTATGCACATCTGAGAAAGTTTCATCTCTACCCATTCTTCAGAGGCTTTTATTATTTAAACAGTACAATAAACTTTCAATAAGACCTTCTGTTTTTCTGTCACATTAATATGAATTCTTACTCTACTTAATGAATTTGAGGGTTTTTTCCCCTCCCAGTTTATTTTTTTGCAAAATAGCAGGCACTTAACATTTCAGATTTATCATAATTAATTTTATACCCAAAGACTGCCAATGACATGTTTGCTATTCTATTGCTTTTAAGAGGAAAAGTGAGTTTATATAAACAGCCCTACATCATCTGCCTGGCAAGCTATCTGCTCCATCTGTGAGCAGTCCTTTAGTTTGGAAGTTCCTGCCTAATTGCTGCACACAGATGTTCTCCTGCTGTAGCTGTAGACAACACAGAGGCTCCTGCCATGTTAACCAGCTTAAAGATGTTCCTTTCTTTAATTCAAAAGTCTAAAAACCCTTACACACAGCAGAAACACAAGGTCTCACTTTACCTCCAAAGTCACATTTTCCTAAATGCAATGTTTCTTAATATCCCTTCTAGCTCCTCAGTGGCATTTTCTTTGCCAGGAGACCCCCAGACAACTTGCCTGTTATTATTCTGCATTGTACAGCTCATAGTAGAGCTTTTCTATTATTATGTTAATTTGTCCCCCTATCATGAATCCATACTGCTCTGGGTATACATACCTAACATGTTACTAGTGTATCCACATGAGTGAGAACTAGTCAATTTGCATCAATATACTTTTAATAGTATTACAAATACCTTTGCTCTCTTACAGGAGGAAGAAGTTTCTAACCTTTAAGAGCACTGGTTAAACAAGCTTTGCAATGAGTTCTCTAACTTCTCTGTATGCTACTCTGTGAAGCTATCAGTCATCTTGATACACTTTCCTACTGCTTTTTCCCCCAGTCCAGACTCCTCAGGAAATATTTCCCTCAGTATCACTGGGAGATGGAACCACATGCAGCAGCAGTCCTCATGTTCTCAGATACCTCCTTCAGTCCTCTCTAAAATGCACGTCTTATACTGGCACAATACATCTGTCTGTTTTTGCTTCATATAAAGAAGCGCTTTTCATCCCTTCAACAGTTACTGAAACATTTTTTATTGGCTTGTCTTTCCCATGATAATTTACTAAGCCCCTACTCTTTTATTCTCTTCACTACCTTCAGGACATAAATCCACTCCTTCCATAAACGTAAATCCATCCAATGGTTCTATAAATCTGTTACATACCACCAACTGTAGTAGCAAGTTCATTTTTGAAAACTGCCTTTATTTCTCTGTTTGAAGAGGGACTCATCACTCAGCTTACTTTTCCAGTAACTTTAATAACACCTCATCTTCTGTCTTTCCTTTATGATTTCGCCCTACGTATACTACAGCAAGGAAGGCCCAGTCAGCTCCCAACTTTATTAACCACTCAGTATTAACCACTCAGTTGTACATGCCATCCACATTATCTTTTTTTTTTTTCTCACTCTTTTCCTGACATGTGGAAATTCAGCTTAGCTTGGTGACGATGTTTAACCTCTACTCATCCAAGCAGTGGTCCCCTTTTCAGATGGTTTTGAGAGACCACCATCGTACTACACTTGTCAGAGACTACTTTTCACTGATGTAGCCTGGGACAATGCCTCAAACACTCTTATGTCCTCCCACACAAGTCAGAAGACTCCAGCTTGAATTCAAGAAGAGGATGTCCACTGAGGCTGTGCAGTCTCCATCCTCAGAGGTTCCTAAGACCTGGCTGACCAATGCCCTGAGCAACTCAGTCTGAGCTCACAGCTGAGCCTGCTTGGAGAAACATGTGTGGTTCTCAGTATTTTAACTCTATGTTGTGCCTCTGGGATTGTCTGAGAGCAGAGGGCGGAGTTGCAGGCAGCTCTGTGTGACTCTTTACCACTGCAGCTGTTCCTGCTTCTGGAAAGGAAAAAATGTCTTGCTTTAAACATTTAACAGGCTCTTCCTTCTCCACTTTGGGTGATTTAAAAATTATTACTTTCTTTCATGCATTTGTATATCCTCCATATTCTCTGAGAGTTCTGGTCCCATCACTCATCCACATTCTCCAGGTCAGTGGCCCCGCTAATCATTCCTTCTACACCACATTTAATCCCACCAAATCTCATTTCTGCTGAAGATTTCAAGAGAGTTCATTTCTGAGATTAACTTATCAAGAAAACCTCTGGTGGCAATGTTGATTTAATTTTCATCTTTGCTTTGGCAGGAAGCAGAACAACATCCTGTACATTACAAACCTCTCCTGCTGTAAGACCACATTCCATTCCCTGAACTTCTTTTAGTGAAGCTGCTTTTCAAACTGTTCCCTCCTCCTCTGGTTGTCATTCCACGTGCAGCGGCAGCACAGGCTGTCTGCAGGTTGAAAACAGACAAGGCACGCGCACCACTGGGCACCATCTGATCCAGTGGAGGTCTTGAGTTCAGGCAGCCATGTGTGACCTGTCATTGCTCTTCTCCTCAACAAATATTCAGCACCCCTCTTCTTCTTCACTACTGTTCATCTGTTTGTTTTCTGATCCTTCCCTCTACACTCCAGGTTCAGACAGTACTGAAAAATGCCTCTTTAATATTGATCCATCTGCATCAGGAATGGAACAGGCCAGAAGCCCTGCTAGAAATCTCACTTGAATGTTAACCTCTGTTCAGAGCCATTGAACTGTTAGGCTGCCAAATTCCTGAAGAGAATATGGTTGTTATTAAAACCCTATCTTCTCATCTACAAGACCTTATGTGAAGTTCTGTAATTGCTAGTTTTGGGGACACATTTCACACCACAATTTAGCCTCACGTTCTCCAAGCCAATGAACATTTTTATTGGCTCTGTGAGGTGTTAGGCCTTCAACAACGTGCAGGTGGTGGGGTGGTGGTGTTCCAAGCTTCAGCCCCTGTTGCTAATTGTTTGGATTTTATTTATGTCTTGATTTTTTAGTAACTTTCCCACAGCCTGCTCTCATTAAACTGTTGAGGCACATGTAATATCTTGCTATATAGGATGCATATATCTTGTTTCCCAGATCTCTCTCACCGAAAGAGCAACTAGTCACCAGCAGGACAAAGTTTTGAGCAGCAGTTTCCTTAACCAACACAGCTACTGAAATTCACTACATATGTTCACAAAAATAATTCAAATCTTGTGAGAAAAGTTCCTTCAACTACTCGCTCATCTCAGTTGCATGACAACAGATCCATACTCTGTAACTGGAGCTACTCAGCTAGGCAGATTTATGCCAGTAATTTATAAGAGCTTGGAAAATATGAAATTCTCAGGTTCCACTTGGGTATTTGGCATCTTTCAGACAACATGCCATCATAAGACATTACACCATGCTTTGATCTGTGAAGTTTCCCATGCATTGAGTGATTTTTAGAATGCAATTGCTTTAGAGCACATGATCTTTTTTTTTTTTTTAACTCCCACAGTTAAAAATAAATGCTTTAAACCCCTGAAATAGATAATACGTGTGATGTACCCAACAGCAAGACCAGTAAAGTCAAGCACATTAGTCTCAATATAAGCTACAAGTCAAAGACAATTCAAGATAGCAGCTGGAGAGAATGGTACTAAACTAGTATGTATTTTACTCAGTTTGGCTAAGCCATTCTGCTCTTATATCATCCAAAAGTTCCTGTCCCTCATCTGCCTCCAGTGTTCTACTGCTGCAAATATTTGTGTGGTAGCCATGATGAAAACCACCTCATCTGAAAAGAAACAAAAGCAGTCTGGCACAGATTTCAGTGTCTCAACCACATCAGTTTCCCAATTATCATCAGCATTCCCAGTTACCAGTATACCAATTACCAGGGCATCAGCACAGCGATGAGAACCAGTGAAGTGAACATCACCATGAGAAACACTTACATGGCAATTCTGCCCAGGAGTAAAACCCAAGTACTTTGTCTTTGGTTTTGGTTTGGTTTTTGTCGTCTGGGTTTTTTTTTTAAACCATGGGATAGATCACACACATTAATTATTCCAATGGCAAACTATCACCGTATGGCAATGATCCAGGACTTCTCTAAAGGCTACATTAGCAAAGCAACAAGTAGCAAAGTTTCCCATGAATTAAATCAGACTGGTATAGCATCGGTATACCATTCAGCCAGGTACCTAAACAATGGGAAGAAAAGCAAAGCACAAAGAGAAATTAAATGCAAATATGTATTTACACATATTTTTTAAAAAAAACCCTGTATTTAAGTATATAAATATATATTTAAACACATTTTAAAGATTTTTAAGATGTGATGCCTCCTAGCAGAGAATTTATGAGGTAGTCGAAATAATTTCAGTGTAAATTTTTTTATCAAAAGAAACAAAGGTTTAAACATTGCAAATATTTCAGGAAAATGCCCCTTTCCCCAAATTTTATTTTACAGTGTGATTCTGAGATGAAAAAAAAGATTGAAATCCAGAAAATAAACTGTCCTCTCACTCTCATTTAAACTTTTATTCACTTGGAGAACAGATGTTTGAGGATAAACTGAAAGAAAACACATATGCCATGACCCTTTTATGTCTTCAAGAAACACTGGAGAATTTTTATGTGAGTAGTGATTAAGATCATAAAATATGCACTTTTTTTCAACTAGTATTGTTAGGGGTTGCTTTCCTTCACAAAGCCTTCTACAAATGGTGAGATGGACCCTATCCAGTCCTAAATACAGGATGAAGCCAGCCTTTTCCAGTTACGGCAAGCAGGGCATGAATGTATCTACACTCAGTTCATTCTCATGTAGCTGTTAAATATCAAATCTATTTCACAGATGGGAAACTGATGCTGGAAACTGAAACTAACTACTGAGAATATAAGGTTTTTAAACCATCAAGTCCAAAGTCCTTCATGTCAAACATTGTTAATCCTTTATCTATATGCTAACTAAAATATTCAGTTTTAACTAAGATGTTTCAATCTCCAAGAGACTTCTGCACTTCAGGACAAAGGTGAAGAATAGGATAGCACTTCAGGTTCTTAGTATCCATTATCCCTGCACCAAGTAGATAACTGATGTGTCCGGGTGATTGCAACAGACGAACAAATGAAAATCATCATGAGCCCCAAATGTGATTTGTTTTAAAGTAAATTAATACTGAAATTGAAAAAGGCCCTGTATTTATACCCAGGTCACTAGTGACCCTACAATGTAACTCTGGGTTTCCATGCCACAAAATATCACTACAACAAACACAGCAAAGTGCAGGGCTGGAACTGAGTTGGGGGGGGTGGGGGTCTAAGGCATGGGCGGCTCCTGGTTCTGGGCTCCAGTCCACAAATGGGCAGAGTAACTGCCTAGTGCCACTTTCTTTTCCCACTTAGATGCTACAAAAGGTGAGTCTAATTGCAAGTGCAACTGAAGTTTTCCATCTATCAGGTCAATGCACACTGCCCTACAGTTATTTTTCACAATCTGTAAGGTAGAGGTAGGAGGCGAGTGGCGTTAAATGAAACCCACTCATAACTAAGGGAAGTAAGTGCTGATCCAGAGAACTGAAAAATCAGATGAAAATTAATAGAACAGCCAGAAGGAAATGGCATTATGTCCTTGAAGCAAGAGAGCATTCAAACAGCATCTATTCCATCTTCATAAGCTATGGATAATTATCTCTCACTAGCGTTTTGAATCTCAAATTACCAAAATTCACTAAACCTTCTCAGGCCTCAGTATAAATACCACCGTAGAAACAGGATAGCTTTCCTCTGTTAGGAAGGTATTAGTCCTGAGGAGGTCACATTAATAAGTAAGAAAACGACACTTTGAAAAAAGAACTTGCATGTTGGCTGAGGCAAGACAACAGACAACAGTCAGTATATAAAGCACAGCTGTCAACAACTGCGCAAAACGAAGGTGTACATGCACATCCAAAATATGTAGCAGGCGCACAATTGCTGCTGTACAGATGGGTGCTCTAAAAGATGTAAATGCAAACAAAACACCCCCCTGCATAGAACATGATGTTCTTGAGCATGTCATGGCTAGTGTGACATCTTTGAAAATATCTCATTTGTTAGGTACGAAAGATGATATGTAATTACTTCTTCACAGCTCTGCAGTAGGTCCAACATCCTTCCTCCTTTGTGAGAAAAATCTATTACAGTCGGCTCTGAGCCTCCATAATTGTTCTCCATTAGTAATGATTTACATGATATTACAGCTGTCACTGAATGTCAAGGTAATCTCCCAGTTTTCTTTCTTTGAATCCTTTTAGAAATTCTAGTTTCAAAGAGTACCTACTGTAAACATGTTCTAACAGAGGAGACTGCTGAAGAGAAGGACATGAGACAGTAATTTTGAAATATCCTGTCATTACAGAATTGACATTAATCAGTTCCAGCTATGAAGACTTTACATTTCTTTTTGCACCCAAGGAAACATTGTGAGGAGTGAAGAATTCAATTTTCTTATCTGACAATGGCACGAGGACTGGGTAGAACAATCTGTCACCCCACTTGGAAAGTCAGTTACATGATGGTTTTAACTCAGGCGGCTTCAGTGCTTCTCAAAAAAAAAAAAAAAAAAAGTTTATTTTCATAAAAGGCACTTCTGAGGATTACATGCCAAAACTGGCTTTAAGTTCTGCAGACCTGAAAAAATTCCAGAAAAAGAATAGGCCATAAGTTACCTCCAATTCCCAGCTGCAAGCCTGGAGAAGAAGCAAGCACTGGAAATGTATGTAGGCTGCCTCCCACACCAGTCCTGCTGTCAGACGAGTGAGGCACGCTGGTCCATGACATGGTAAGCTGGCAGAGCAGCATGGAGCTATAACATCCTGGCTGTGCACATGCCTGTGAGACACCAGACCCAAAAAAGGTGTAGCATAAGCATTCTCTCATCAGAGGAACTGTTCTAGATTACATGGGATAGACCTGAACTTGGTGGGTACAAGTACCCAAGCTGCAGGTACAGCTTCTTGGTGGGTGTGACTGATGCAGTTGATTATGGTAGTGTTTGCAAGATTTGTTAAGCGGGTCTTCTGAAACCCTAGAGACCCAAGTTATGTTCTGCATTTCTTATTGACAAATGTAGTCAAAAGAGAGCACTAGCTTCTAATAAGGAAGATTAAGATTCTGAGAGAAATACACAAGGCAGTACTGTCTAATGCCATTTAGATATGGAACTGAACAGTTTGGAAAATCATAAAAGGCAGGAAGGATGTATTGGCTGACACAATTGGACCACTGCTTTTAAAACTGTTCCTAAAGCAAATTTATACCTTGGCTGATTTTTTTTTTTGTATGGGTGGTTCTTTAATTTATGCTTACTAAAGATTATTCAGGAACTACTTCTGAAAGCATAAGTGAATTTAAAAAGGAGTAAGATCCCCTGGAAATCTGCCCTGGGCAGATTTGGTTTCGTTTCGTACAATCCATCTTTCTTCCTAACACAAGACCCATTGATTACCACTATGGAGGAAATCTGCTTTCCTTTAAAAAGTAATTAAGAATAAGTTGGTTTGCGTTCACTTCTCCATGTCATAAACCAACCGCTAACATTTACGCTATTGGGGGAACTTCTGAGGGAGATTAGGAGGGAGTTTCAAGGGCTCTGCTGGCCCAGAGGATGACGCTGTCTGTTATTCCCGAGCATTGCACTGTGGATGAGGACAGAATCGCGCAGACAGAGCTAAAAGGGAACAACTGCATCCACCACTGACCATGCTGTGACTGAACAGAGCAATTCACTCCTAATGGCTCCATGCTGTCCATAATGACCGATCTTGAGTAGCACATCCTACTTGGAAAAAATAATTATCTGTCAAGTAGCAATTTTCCCAATAAAAATGAAGAAGCAGTTCTTGGAGGTTTCAAAAGTCATCAAACATTGTTCTTCCCTAGCAACCAAAGTAAGTGGGGAAAATACTGTGATACTATTCTGTGAAGGGCACAGAGACCAAGAGAGAAGTAGGTGGCTAGAACTGTTTTCAGCTGTAAGTCATTACCGATTTTTTTATTTATTTATTTTTAAACACACTCCCCGCAACCCACAAAAAAATAAAAACCATAAAGCACCAACTCGGTAGAGACGTTTCCTGAATGTTTTAGCACATGGGAGGAGAACACTATTTATCCAGGCTTGGGTAACTATCCAAAATCACGGACAATGGTTACAGACATTAAGTATTTAGGAGAGACATCACAATCATACTTGAACTGCTAACAATTACTTCCTGAGAAGTTAAGTGATAGACAGACATAATTCTGGTGAGAGCAAATTTCATTTTGTTCTTTCTTCTATTTTCTCCTGTTTTATTTTTTTAACATCACACCCAAGGAAGGACAGTTGCACAGGTAAAGAGATAAAAGCATTGGCCAATCAGCGAACCTTCAGATCCTGCGAGCTTTACCAAAATTATTTTCACCAAAATCCTTTAAAAAAAACCCACTGTAAACTCCTAGGCAGAAGTGGGTCAAGTCACTTAGGGCCCATCCGGGCACACTAGCTATGTAGTGTGTTGGATTCCACTGAGTGTTGGATCCTGCTTCACCAGCTTCTCCTCAGGACTCAGGTAGAAGAAGGATGAAGGAGTGAGAAAGGCTGCTCCCTTTCCTTGCAACTGCAATGGGGAGGGATTGGGGTAAGCAGCACAAGATGTATTGGGTTGGCCACTGCATGGTTTGTTTATGCTTTCAGAGCTGCTGGGCACTGGCAGCGGGGCAGGAGGGCAGGCTGCGGGCCAGGCCTGCCGTGCATGTTGCATCTGGGGGTAAAAGAATGTTCCAGGCTGCTCTTACTCTGACAATATAAGAAATAAAGGCAGCTTTGGGAAGGGAGTGGACTTAGAAGCTAAGAGGTAGGTTTCTCTTGTGCATCTGATTCATGCCTTGTATAGCCACCAAGGTAAAAGCCCCCATGGACCCATTCCAGCCTTCCAATTAAACCTCTGAGGATGTCAGTTTGGGGAAGAGAGAAACTTCCAATCACGGCCCCTACATTACTCTGTGCTCTCCCAGCCCATTTCTCCACATGCCCATCTGCTTCTCCCAGAGCTTCCACCCCTCTGCATGGCCTGACAAGTCCCACCAGCCTTTCTCAGCCTTCCTTGTCCTAGCTCTGCTGCCACCAAAGGCAAGGACAGAATATGCATTCCTGTGTCTTTGTTCCTGGAGTGGCCAAATCCAGTTTTGCTTTCTCCATCAAGAAACTCTGAGCTGGCTCTAGGTCAAACTAACCTCACCGAGTGTAGCAGAACCTAAAGGCTGAGAGAAACTTATTTCCCTATCTCAAACACTTACAGGTAAACATTTGCATGTGAGCTACCTGTCTCAGCTCCCACTGTAGTCAAAGCCATCAAGCAGTGTAGCCTAAAGAAGTATTGACTCAGTTTCCACTGGCTACAGCTGGAACTTAGGTACCTAATTTCAATACCTTGAAGCACCTTGGAGCTGAATCACTGATCCCTAGTGACCAAGAACAAAATTCCCTAGAAGGACTAGAACTCCAGGACAAGATGTATAGAAAGGAGATAACTACGTTAAATGCTGAAGATAGTTAGAATAACATGGAAAATTCTACTAGATTAACCTTATTTTTTGTGGAGGTGACACAATGACATATTTTCAAATGCTACCTGACACAAAGCTATTTGGATTTAAAAGTTACTATTCAACAGTACTAAGGGAAAAAGAGACATATAAGTAAGTTTTCAGCAGAAACCTATTTTCTGGCTATTCCCCAAGAACACTCTAGCTTTCACTACGCTTTCTCACTGTAAATTCATACTTTCCCAGTCTTAACTCAGGAAAACTAAATTCATACTAAAAATTCAGGAAAACTAAAAATTCATACTAAAACATTCGCTTTTCCCGCAAGTTATGTTTAAACTCCACTAACTACACTAAACCCCTAGCAACCAACTACTAACAGTACACAACTATGCTCTGTGAAGTCAAAACTCAGAAACCAGTCATGACCACAGTAATTATATAATAATTGTGGTCAGATTCATTGAGCTACATAGTATGGTGGCCATATCTGAATATTTACTAACTTACAGCTTACCACAGCTCACTAACCACCATCTCATATACAGAATGTTAGATGCTTTCAGGCTGTACAAACACACTGCAAGACAGGAAAACATCCTTTGCCAACTTGCCTAAATCTCTAAATCTTTGCTATCTGAAACTAGCAAGTAATAATTAAAAGGCTCCTCTTATCTTTCCAAATTCAGTCCCACAATGTAAATGTAAAAATCACCACTGCTGTGAAGTCTCTCATACTCCTGTTTCACTGCACCCACACAGCAGCTATATGCAACAAGAGAAAATGAGGATTTTCAACAGTGAGGAAGTAAAAAAAGGACTTTTGAAATGTGAGTGGGGGGAAAGTGCAGTCTGAGTCAATATGACAGTTTACTCAGCTAACTGGGGAATGCTGACTGCCTAGTTGATGTTCAGTGCATTTTCACATATAGATGAAGTTCTTGTTTAATTGAATCAGTGCTAGAATGAGCAGCTTTCAGTGCTGGACGTATGGTTTTCCTTTAATTTCTTGCCTTTAGGTGAAGTAGGCTAACGGAAAGGCAACATTTTTGGTCTCGGCAGAGTTACAAAGAAAGTTAAATCACATTTTGGCTGGATTGGAAACACTAAGGGAATAACAGTATTTCTGTTCAGTTTCCACTGGATTTTTGGTAAAGAACTTTAATGGGCTATGATAAAATTAAACAAACCTATCATTTTCAGGACAGGAGTAAAATTACTTTGAGACATTTCCCTGCGAGTACACAAATTAACATCTATGGCTTTGACTATTCCACATATGTAAGGTCAACTGCTAGAACAGACCACTGATTTTGGTCCAAAACCCATCAATAAACACATAAACAGGCCTTGTATGATTCACAGCCTTCATGTCCTCAAAATAATATTGGGGTAACACTTCTTTGCAGGCTTTTGTGTAAGCATACATTTCAACTAGTGTGGGGCAAACCTGGAAACTGTAGGGGAAGTAAGTCCTAGGAAAAAAACAAAGCCCAAAGAAAACTATCTTCCAAGTCTCAGAAGACACTGTTCTCAATGTGTGGATTATCTATCTGTCTTTTGGGGTATCCCCTCCTGCAATTTCTAAGAAGTGGGTCTAAAATAAGAAACACAAGGACAGAAAATACCTGAGCCATGGGTGCGCCTGCAACAGGAAACTGCATTTCAATGCAAATTTTGCACGAGCACCTCTTGTGACAGCAAAGAATTGTATTACTCTACTTTTCTAGATTTTTCTGAATGTCTGTAACAGGAAAGGCAGTTTTTAAAAAATGCTGACGTATGGACATGTCATCTCCAGTTGATTACAATGACTAGCATCTCTGCTATTTGTAATTCTCAATCAATAAATTTCTGCGGAACTAGTAAGTGAATTGAACTAAAGTACTTTAACTCTTGAGTATTTTTATCACATATTTCATTCTCTACATTGTTCTTCCAAGACAAGAGAAAATAAGACACAACTGTAAGGAAGGAAAGCTTGAGTTGTTATTTGACTATTTTCTGTGACTCTCAGCTTTACACTTCCAAGAACTCTATGGAAAGGATGAGTATATTCTCATCACTGCTGAAAAGAGATATGGGCACATGCTGTGCTCTTCTGGAGAGATTTTTTTACTCTTTCTGCTTTTGTTTTAAATCTAAAGCAAATTGTACACATAGTAGATATGTATGACCACTCATAATTATTGTCTGAAGTTCGTGGCTTAGTGACTAAACCTCTCATTAGAAGAAGGAGGATTTTCCCTCATCAGGATGCTTTTCCACTCCTGGCCTCCTGTATTTCCTTCATTCACCTGCTTGTCTTTTCAAGGAAGATTTATAAAGTTAAAAATATACAGCACCAGCATTCCTTCTTTCTGCAGTTTATTTAGTGCTGCCAGCCACTGCTGTGTGCAAACTCTGCACCCCAGTATTAGCAGCATGCTGGAGCTCATGGGATACCACGTAAGAGGCTTCTCCCAGCCAACAAGTTGTGTAAACATGTGCTTACTGCACAGGTGACAAAGTTTTTGGCAGCTCAGGGATGATTAAAATCTCTAAGACCCTGGATTGTGCCTCTCTTTAAGCACAAGGAAAATGGTGGGTAACACTTACCATTTAGCAACAGCTTTTCTTTCTTCATGATTTCAGTTTTTGTAATCTTCCTGTCAAAAGTTGTTTATTTCATACACAGGCACTGCTGCACAAAGCCCTGATAATCTGCCCTTGCCGCCTCCTCCTGTGCTTCAAATACAATAAGAGGTAATTTTCTTTCCTTATTTTTGTGTAATTTATTAACGTGAAGGACGTGTACTTTTCATTTAAAGCCTTCTTTATACAAGTCTGAAATACCATGTCTTAGATATAAGCATTAGATATTTATTAGACATAAACAAAAGTACTGTCAAACCTGACACTCAAACCAAAAAATTCTCCTTTCCCTAACACTTCTCTGTTCTACAAACTACGTATTATTTGCTGTACTGAGATTCTGACCATGAAAGACTGTTCTCGTTGGTAAATACAGTGTAAGCTTCCAACTCTATTAGCATCCAGCACATCTGCTTGCCTAAAAGATTTCCTTTTGCAGTTTTCATTAAACACAGAATCATGCAGTGAGGTGAAACAGATTTAGAAATATAATATTCATGTTTTCAGGCTGTGTATATCACCCAGAGCATGATGAGATGTTACAACTGCACTTTCAGCATTTCAGGACAGAAATAAAAGTTAATTGGATCAGACTGGCTCTCTCATGCACCCAGGCACACTTTGGAGATGCTCTGAAACTGGCTTTCTCTGGCTTTTTCTTACTTAGAGTTGCTACCTGCAGCCAGTCATGGTAAGTTGTTGGACACTTAGGAAACAACCAAAATCATTTTGCTGGGACAGAAGTAAAGAATGCAGCCTAAGGCTTCTCTATGCCAGCCATGGTTTGATCCTGTTCTATTCTAAAAACACCTTCAGAGCCCAAACCCAGTACAGCCCCAGATCCGCAGAATGGACAGACCTGGAACAGATATGGACTCATCAGTCAAAGAACAGAGTAAGTCTGAATGTTGACCAAGCAAGTGTAAATACACTAATTAAACAGAAAAAAGAATTCTACTCTGCCCCAGCCCGACAGGGTAAGTCAGATTAACAACAGGCTGTTATAACTAAGAATTAGGACCATGAGCTGTTAAATTTCGTAACTTTCATTTTCACATCTGTACATAAGTATCACTCATTGCTGCTCCGAACAACTTACTGTTGTGTTCAGTGACAAAATACATAACCTTGAAAAGCCTCACCAGCCCTGCATTTCAAAGGCATTTCATAATTGTTTACCTCTTGGCCTGAACAGTAGTACTGTATGTCCAAGGCCCCCTTGAACTTGTGTAACTCAAAACTACCTAGGAACTTTTCCTCAAATGATTCTAATTTCTTCAGGGGAAAAAAGCAAGCAATAATTATAACATATTCAAACAAAGGATTTTTGTTAGGGCTTTTTGTTAAAAATAAAAAATTCCTTTTTCTTTTACTCCAGAAAAGCAGTTTTCATTCCTACTTATTTCAAAGGAATGCCAGTAATTTTGCGGTATTATGCAAACCCCAATTAGCAGTCCACAAGGTGTTTTGAAAAACAGTGCCTAATGTGTTACAGACACATTTAGTGGCCAACTTCCAACAGCCTGAAAAAATGCCATTTTTGAAAGAAAGTTTGGGAATTAAGTCCCTTCAATGTTACTGGGAAATGCTGATAGAAATAATTCTTCCAACAGTTAATAAAACTTTATTTTTTTTCCTATTAGTTGTTGGTTTACGTTCTCTTACAGGAAAAGAGCAGGATATCTGTGGCAGTCAAGCAATTTGGTTTCCTTCAGTCTTCCCTTAAAATCAGTTCCACAACTACTTTCTACTGAGCAAAGTAGTTAGTCCTACAAATCGGAGCCATTATCTAAGAACAATTCCAAACATATCCATCAATTACATTTGTTTACATTATTTAGATTTTCTTTTCAGTTTCCTGGAATCTATTAATAATGGGATTTTTTTTTTTACCTGAACAGTGCCTAGCATAATGGCATGGGTACCTAGGCTGCACAATAGGACAACATCCAGCATTAGATTTTACAACAGTATGAACAGTAACGGATGGGGAGTGCTGTTTATTCGGGGAGTTATCAAGACTATCACTGAGCAGAACACTGCCTGACACAGCTTACTCACACTTCCAAGACCCCACAGATTTAAAATACCCAAAGCAGCACTGACACACACAAGTGATAGTGAAGATACTGCTCATTCACAGTGCTAAAGTTCTATTCCTCCCTTTCTCACCAGAACTACAGAAATGTTTTATGAACACACAAGTCAGAAGGAAGCTAAAGGACATTATACGTATATGCATTTCAAATGCTCACGACTATATTATGCATGTATTTTATATTCCTTAATTTCTGCTCCATGCAGAGGGAAAAAACCTCATCCTGTTAGTAATCCTTTACAAGTGATCACAGCCTAGCCAACTCCAATAAGCATGTTTTATTGCTCAATTAGTTCTTTATTTTTATCATGCCTAGGAACAGAAGCTAGATCTCCAAAAGTTTAAAACCTTTTTTTTGGCTCACATTCTACACACACAGTTTCTAAAACTCTCATCCTTTCTCACTGACACATAAAAGTTCCTGCTCTCCTTTTTCCAGTTTCTCATCATGTCCCAGCTCCTCATGAAACTCCAAGAGGCCCTGGCAGGCTCAATGCCTCTCTCCCGTTCATTTGCCAGCATAAACTGGGGCAGAGTGGGCCTTACTGGACTGAGGAACAGAAGGGAGAAAGCTTTATTACAGTCACACGTGAAAGATTTTAATTACCATCAGGATAAACACAAAGGGCACGTGTACCTTAAACTTCAATCATTTTTTTCTAAATGCGTAGAGTAATGTGCATCTCTAGAAGCAGATCAGCAGTCTATACATAGCGTAAATAAATACTGACTGGTTGAATCAGATATACGAGCTTGTGGGGATGAGTGTCATTTAATTCCTTCAATAGCATGTCAAAACTGATTTTTGTGTTGGTTTATCCAAGAAGTCAGCTTTGCTGGCCAACTGCCATTTTATTCTTCCTTGTTTCAAAATCTGCAAGAGGGAAAAATGTATTTTAAAAAGTGAAAGCTATAAATAAGTAATTTAAATGCTTTTGAGGAAGGATCAGAGCTACAGCCGAGTGATTCTTATAACGTTGGCTTTACCTTATGACTTACTGGTCCTCAAGCAGCCAAAATCAGGTCAGATGGTCCCTTCTGGTTCACTGTGGTTCAGTCTAAGAAACTGGGAAGGGTCAATTCAGTTACAAAATATGGGGCCCAACCTGTTCTGCTACAACAACCATACTGGTAGCGGGTCTTGCCAAAAGGCTACTGCTTTCAACAGTGCAAAGTCTTCCAGGCAGTCACGGATCTTCTTCAAGTATAAAGAAGATTAAGTGATGGTACTCAAAGAGTATTTTGGCTTACGAAGTAATTGTCATGCTGCTGAAGGTATCATCCCTCTAGCTCTGAAATGTTAGAGGAGTATGCAAATACCCCTTGCCTCCCCCAATGCAAAATAAGCTATTTAACCTGACTAATGAACTTGTGGGGCAGTAACTTGAACCTAGCACCCTCGTGTCCAAAGTTATCATCCATCTGTACCCATGTGCTGCATGCAGGCTGGTTTTAAAGGTGAACTGCATAGGACACTGAAACAAACTCTTGTTTTCACCTTGCCAGTAGGCATAATAATCTCTACCAAAGATCAGCCCTGATGGCAAAGTAAATGCAGAATGAGAAGAGGGTTTGGACCTCACATAACCTGTTAGCTACCATGAAGGCTCTCCAAGCCCATCCAGTATAAAAGCAAGAAACTGAAACATAGGATTATAAGCTTTTTCTTGTTGAATTACAGCAGTAAGAAAAGCTGCCACTCTGAGCCTAAATAAAGTGCATTTAGGGCTTGGGCTCTGTTTCAAGTTCTTATTAGCTCCTGGAAAGGTGCCACAGCAGCTCAGAATCTGTCCTGCCTGAAGTTGCTTAACTCTGCTGTACAAAGAGGTCTGCATCTGCATCTGCATGGAAAGACGACTGTTCCTTTTGATTTCCTATTTGTGGCCCTGCTTAACTCTGTACAACTATATGCTTGATGTGCCATGTAGCCTGAGCCAGAGGCGCAGGTCTGCTTTCAATCTCCACATCCTCCTGCACCCCTGGAAACAAAACTCCATGCCACACAGCAAGACACACATCACCAGACCACCGCTGATCCCATGCACAGATCACCTGTGACATGTCAACACTGTTAGCCCTGAGCAGCTTCTGAGTGCCTCACGCATAATTCATGATTCCTTAAAGTGTTTTCGGTGTGTATTTTGACACCGACACTCCATGCTCACTTCTGATCTATTGCACACTGGAATGGATCTAACAGCTCTAAATGCTAGCCAGCTTCCCCCAGAAGGCATTAAGTTACACACAGAGTCTTTGTTCCACACACGCACACATACCCCCAAAGAAAAAAGCCTTAGCACCTTTCCTGTAAACCAGTTCATGCCTTCAGTAGCTAAAAAGGAAATAGAAGAAAGTCAGCTCTCTCCCCCACCATCTTAGACTTATATAGAAAATGCATCGCAGTAGTCACCCATCCTCCTCCTGCCTCTCTAAGTATCTTTTCAAGCAGTGGAGACCACTCTTTGAAAAAAAACATCTCCTGTGGTAACCACAGGTTTCATTTTCAGAACCTGTCACTGGCAATTTAGGATAATCATAAGCTGCAGCTCCACCAGCTGGACTTCGCGCCTTTCTCAGCTGGTCACACCAAGGCTTTCAGGTGTAGCTTTCCACCCAAAGCAAGCAGGAAGATATACCACTGGAGGCATTAGAACAGGAGCTGGCAGGCAGCTCCTGTTATTATTATTTTTTTTTATTTTCATAATTTCCCCAATGTTTCTTAATTTGTGGAAACATCCTGTAAACAGAGACAGCAAAATTAAATATTTGCCCAGCTCTTCCCTGGTTCCATTGTAACTTCTGTGTTTGCAGATTTTATACTTGATAGCAGAGGGAGAGAAGTAACAGAAAAAACAGTTTTAATAATTCCACCTCTCTCTCCTCTCTAAAAAACAAGCGCTCCTGTCCCTGAAGGGAACAGAACGCCACCTCTGTTGTGCATTGCTGCCTCCTGTTCACTGGCCGCATTCCACCAGCCCCTGTTTCTATAAGAAGTTTGTCCAAAGACATCTGTTCATCCATACCAAGACTTATAGAAGGCATTTTCTTATTTCATCTTTGAGGATAAAAGCCTGCAGTGGAGGTGATATACACCCTTGCTTTCAAAATGTTTTTGACTTACACACCACTCAAGATGGGCTACATCGCTTTGTAACGTTCTGTAGCACTACGTAAGTAATGTCTAAGAAGCCATTCTTTCCTCATTTAGTGGCGGCTAATTTCTGCTCTCTCCTTATCCAGACCCGTTAAATTGCTTTTTTCCCCCCTTTAAAAGATTTTCAACAACCATCCAACTGTTCTAATTTCCCATGGATTAGTTGCACTCCCCTCCCAAGCCATCTGTCTGGCATTCATATTTTTACATGCTTCTCTTTCTACTATCATGCTGCTTCGTATTATTTGATCTCTGCTCCTTCCACTTCTGCCTCTGTGTGTGGCTCAGACAGTCCTGCGTTATTTTATCAGCCTCCAACTGTAAGAGCAACGTGGGACAGAAACAAAGTTTTGCTTTCCCTGCTTGTACTTGCTCACAAGAGGCTGAGGCCCTTCTCTTGATAAAAACATGTTTCTGGGAACAGGAACAGAACTTTTGAGCAACAGTATTATAGCCAAATAACCTTCTACTAGCAGCACCTTACTAGTTCACCTGGGAAAGCGTCTGACTTCTACATGCCAAACAGTTTTGGTAGTTGCAGTGCTTGAGATCTGGTACATAATGAAGTTTTAACAGAAAATTAAGTTTCAGTACCTACTGTCTCCTTCTGAACAAAGGTGAAAGAGAAGCTCCTCCAGGGCAAAGAATATATACCTCCTGGCTGAGACATGTAATTTAAATAGCTGCTGGTAAGTAGCATCCGTGCCTTTGCATGGTGACAGTCATCCCAGTAGCTTCCTCTACCCTAACTAGAAGGAGGTGTGGGGTGGTATTTGGGGGGAAAATAGGAGTTCTGCTGACTTTAGCTAGGGCCTAGAAATTTATGAGGCATTTCACAAGCCATTTATACCTTGACAGTGAAAGCTGTGTTTGTAGGGGACCTCGACAGTCTGCAGACTCCAACAGGACACAGTCTTTACCATGTGCTGTCCTCTGGTAAATGAAAGGAGCAGTAAATAAAATTCTGCCTGTAACAAGGAGAAAGATGGAGGAGGACAGGAAATGTCGATCTTATGCTGAAAGTAGCATCAGTGAAAATCTGCTGTGCAGACAGATGAAGGCTGCAAGGGAGGAAGATGTCAAAGGCTATCTAAAATAGAGAAGAAAGAAACAAGACTGCAGGTGCGGGAGTCAGTTAAGTTGGAAGACAGAGGTGTGTATCGCAACAGAAAGAGAACTGATTTGTAGTGAGGTAGTCAGCACGGTCACAGTAATTCTGAAAAACACTCAAAGGCATGGTGGCTGAGGAGTATAAAAGGACAGACTTTGCAGTATGAAAGGAGAACAAACAACTGTTGAAAGAAAAGGAGGACTTGACAGTGATGGTGAAAAAGAAATCCTGTATCAAACTGGTGCTCTGCTTTTCTAACATTGAGGAGAACCAGACCATGAGATTGGAACTTCTAGCTGTCTTACATTTTGCCACTTTCATCTCTCCATTTGATCTAGAGTCAGCGTGAAAATTGAAGTCACAAAGTCTAAATGGAAAAATGGGGAGCAGGAGGGAGGACTTAAGCAGATGACCAATTCTCAATTAAGATCTAAGATCCAGTAGCTCTGCCCCTGCTTTGTAGTGTTGCTCTTAACTCACGCTGTTAACAAGGTCACATGCAAAACATTTTTCTGTCTGTATGACAAGACAGCTAAGTATAGAGTGCTCTCCCCTTCTAGTCATTAGATCCTATTCAAAACATATAATCTCCCAAGTCTCTAGTCTGTGCAAAGCCAGACATCAGCACATCATTGGCTAAAGGGCACCTACTACAGTCTTGTGAGGCTTGTGTTGAGACTCTGTCAAGGGGCCAACATTTAAACAAGGTACCTTGCATTTTCATTATGAGAATTCCAGCCCACTATTAGCAAAGTTAGTTGTAATTTTTAGTCTGTTTTGCCAGCTACTGAGTACATATTTAATAATGTGCATTGCTGGCAAAGGGGAATATCTATTCTATTGCTATTTCAGTGAGAAATCACATGAGCTTGCAGAGTCTACCTAGTTTGAGGTTGTAAATTTATTCTGAATCCCATTTCTAGAATGTAATTATGATTCAACAGCTATGCATCTTCAATAGATGATCACATTTTACAGATTGCATTTTACAACTCAGAAAACCAGAAAACTGTATTCTGTAGGTAGCTTAAGCATTTATTTTATAATTATCAGGTAGCTTCTTAGACATTTAAAGGTCAGACTTCTATCTTAATGATCCAAAACTTCAGATTATTAGTAAGCATCTGAGTATCCAGGTCCTACCAAGGATCTGTGAAATCCTGTCAAAGATCATACATTTCTCATGACTATGCCACACAGGCAAGCCATGAAGACTACACGGTAGATGTAACACTTAGTGACATGGCTTAGTGGTGGATTTGGCAGTGCTGGGTTAGTAGTTGGACTTGATGACCTTAAAGGTCTTTTCCAACGTAGCTGACTATATGATTCTATGATTCAGCGAACAAAACCCATTCTATTTAGGACAGGAAAATCCCTTCCTCATGAGTATCTTTCTTACATTCTCCCCAGGCAAAATGGGGTCTTTAAGCACACTTCTGTCTTAGGCTACTTAGTATTAATTTCCTGTACTTCACCTTGCATGCAGTATTTTATCTGCACTTGTCAGTTATGTCCTACTATTTCTTTTGCTTCTACGACAGGTAAGTTAACTAGCATTGAGAAAGAAACAGAAGACATCATGCTGAAACCTTCTGCTTACTCATAAAGTTGAGCTACTGTAGGCCTGTAACAGCTCCTTTACCCTCATGCCCACAGCATGTCTTCAGCATGAGCCCCCACACTGCTGTACCGCTGAATTGCTGTCCTTACTATTTTCTGTCACTTTGGTTGAGATGCACAAAGCTATAAAAGCTGATAATTCACAACTCATGAGATGCTCCTTAAAAGAAAAAAAAAAAGTCTCTGAGAGTTAATGCACAACTGCATCAAGCCTGTATTATCTGGGTCAGTATGCCCTTGATCCACAGCTGCAATTATGGTTTCCACTAAGAGGGCAGGACTACTTGACAGAAAGAAGGTGGAGAAAAAGCTCTGCCAGTACTGGTATATAGCAGTGATCACTGCCTTATTCATGACTGACAAAGAAGGAACTTGGAATTCAATGAGACATGCTAGTGAACTGAACAGCACTGAAGAAATCCCTCTTCTTCCAACTCCTACCCATTGCTAGTCTCCTTTAAGTGCCCGCTGTTCCTCCCTGCTCTGCTTTCTTCAGAACTTCCAGCTTGCTGAGTCTAAGTAGGATGTTCTCACTGACCTTGCTTAGAAGCTGCTGACACTGTCTCACCTAAAAGCCTCACATCCTCTGCCATTTTAGGGCTGTTTGTAGTTCTCAGCTGTGCAGTAAATTATTCTCTGCTTAGTCTCTTTTCCAGTGGTCATGGAAAGTAACACACCTCTTCTACACACACTGAACTGGAGCTCAAGAAAGGCCCTGAGCTATTGCCAGTACTAATTTATTCAGTTAGCTGTAGTTCCAAATGAGTGCATGAAATGTATCCTCACTAGTGCTTCCAGGAAGAGAAAGCAAGTGTAATAACTATGCAGCATGTATAAAATTCAGAATCTTTCACACGTGGTTTTGTTTCTTGCTGCTACTGTGCTTGAGCATCATCTGAATTGTTATAGTACTCTGCAAGCAGGACGTATTCTCCCCCCCCCCCCTTTTAATGAGACAAACCTGCATGCAAAACCTGAGCTGGATCAAATCACTCTTTTCAGCATTTCACAGAAGAACCCAGTCTCTCTCATCCCTTTATTCTCCCAGTTCCATTTGGAATTAGAAATGCAATTGCCGAATTACTGTGAAGGCAGCTGTTCCTGCAGTATATCCACTCAGGCTGGAAGCAGGAAATAAAAAGTCTTCCATGAAAGCCTGTAATTAAGAATTCCAGCTTAAGTTCTGCACACATGAACTGTTTGGAAGATGTTTGGATAAGCAAAGCTTGGAATGCACAGCTCTTTGGATAAGCACCTGGGTGCTTCACTGAACCAGGTCTGCTGATAATCAAGATATATGCACAGATAACCCCCCAAGGACTACCTGTTGCTAACCTTAATTAACAGAAAGCTTGTTCAGAGAAGCGCTTACTAGACAACGAAGAACTTAGCCAACAGCTATTAAAACCAGGCTAGTGGACTGTGTAGTTCTGCACCTGTCAGAATTCTGATGGCTTAAGAAATGTTCTGTGCCTGCATTTTCCAACTATTCTGTATTAGCTTTAATCAAATATTCACCTGGCACATCAGTGCTACACACTAGGTTTTGAGTATTTTGGAACATAGCTCCACCAAGCTTAAAATTAATTCCTTCCACTTAGATGAACCTATTTTACAATTTAACTTTAAAGAGCAGTGTTCAGGCACTACTGTGTAGTACTTACTTTAGTTATTCTGGCTGATCTGTAATTCCAGCAGCTGAAAACAAAACATGCAATCTCAAGGTGGTGCTTAAGCAACGGGGAATGAAGCAATGCCTGCCATAGCACAGTGTGTTCTGAAAACCCTCCACGATACTGCTTCATTTCTAACTGCACCTGCACAGAGCATCTTTTAGCTAGGCCTCAGAGTTAATACTCTGCCCTTATCTTAGGTCAGGGATAGCACAAGAAGACCGAGATAACAATATTTGGAGGGCATTACCTCCATGCAAGCCAGAGCTGGCTACAGAAGAAAGGTTTCGTACTCTCCCAAGGGAAGCACTCCTTTTCGAAAATGGATCAGAGCCGGGGAAGTTCACAGCAATTTCTCCAAGTAGTCTCTTGTGTATAAAGAGACACTTATGAGCAAACCTCCCACAGAGTTTCACCTAGAAGTACCACTGAACATCCCAGTTTAAAATAAAGCCTATCCATGTCCATGAAAAGACTCTGGCTTCAGTGCAACCTGAATCAGGTCCTCAGCCCCCTGGACTGGGGAGCACTCCCACAAGGAAGCACTCACAAGGATTGCCAGCAATCTCGCTGACTGATTTAAAAACTTCCATTTTCTCACAGAACTTTGAAGGGTACCTGAATTCAAGATACTCTCTTGCAAGAGCAATGGAAGGGTTTTGCCCCTTTTATTGCTACTGTAAGAAGGGGAAGATCGGACAGCGATACTCTGGATGATGAGCCTGCAAAAAACCCTTGTTGTGTTTGACCTTCCCCTTGGTACATACCTTAGACCACACTATGCTCAGCTTTGCACCATCAGGAAATTTCAAAGGACAATGCTGCTTCCTAGCAGGAGACAGGTTAAGACAAGAAACTTTCATGATCAAAGCATGTTTCATGGAAGTCTTAAGAAGGTTTCATTTAAGCATTTGCACTTTTTCAAGCAGACCAGGGGAAGACAGGAGGGAAGACTAGCATGTTTTACGGTAATCGTGGCCAGAACTGGCTGCATGATTGCTGTGAAGAAACTGCCTGAGGTCAGCCAAGTTTTTTCAGTCAGTCTTAAGAAGCTGACACTGGAGTGCTCCTGCAGTACAACTCCAATTCAGACAAGTCTGGCCATTTGTAAAGATGCCCTCTGGAAATGTGACAGCATTAAGCAGCATGTGAGCAATCACAAGTAGTACCGTTTAGAATATTCTGAACACAGAGCTCTGGGGAGCAGGAGGAGGTCAGCATAGATCATAGTGGATCCTTGGGTTGACTGGGGAAAGCCAAACTCACACTTCGTAAAGCAGGACTACAGAAATGTGTCTGGGATGCATGTCTCCAAGCAAACAGTTTTAAGAAGTATTATAGACCACAAGTTGTAAGTTTGTTATGAAGGAGCAGTGAAATAGCACACACATTGCATATGATGCTCTACTCCTACTTTAGAAGCACTAGAAGTTAGATGCTGTATCAAGCCTCCCACAGTGCATTTTAAATGCTTCTCTCAAAACATTTAAGCAATACATAAAATTACAACCACTAGGCAGGCATGGCTAATGTCACTACTGCTCTCTATTTCTTTTAGCCATTTATCAGTTTAATTTTTCACAGAGTATAAAGCACTTATGAGTCAATTTACCAAAGATAAAACTATCGGCTTTAACTCTGATGAAGCAAACTAGCACAGAAAAAAAACCCACAAAAAACAAACCGAACAACCCCACCATCAAAAAGCCTGTTTGTATTATAGTGCAGCAGCTTGTCCTTTACAAACCTATTTTTATATATAAAGCCACATCCTTGGCTCCTGATATTTAGAAGAGCTTCACTGAAGGCAACAGATCTCACCACCATTTTACAGCTCACTGGAATTTGCTCTATTTGTGCTTATAGTTTTTTACCAAACTACTGATTTGTCTCTGAGTCAACATATCAATAAAGCCTCTGTCACTTTTCTAGCACACCAGCAGCATTACCTTCTGCATGCTGGTCATCACCCAACATGGGCAGTTCCATGCTATCCTCTAACTTTGCCCTGAACTCTATATTGTAATCTTTTTTTTTGTCTGTTGTAGCTGTACATACTTGAACAGCTGCTCAAAGAGCTTCTCCAAGTATTTCTGCAAACAAATTCTGTTTTCCAACATTCACAATAATGCAAACAAAAAATGTGCCCGCAAGGCTGAAAGACCATTCAGAAATTGTTGAGATTTTCAGATTAGAAACTGCTGAGATTTTCAGATTATTTCTTCTCTAGTGTTCACCCCTGGTGTAGTTCTTATTTTGGTGGACAGATTGAACTCAATAACCTTAAAAGGTTTTTTCCAATCTAAAAGATTCTATTCTGAATCTCCCCAAACCCCAACAAATCCCCAACAGAAAATTTACATAATAATGAAGTAGGAGAGAGTAGTTAAGCACTTTAAGCACTTAAGTGAAAATTTCAATGGAGTGAAAATTATCACCCTTCCCCCCAAGTAAACAGTTGGTTGACAAATACATCAGCTCATTTTGACATTTTCCAAACCGAAGTCTTCTACTATTAGTTCAACTTCTCAGTCTACACTACTTTTTAAAAATATTTCTGAAATAAAGAGTTAGGTCCTAAAAAGGGACAGAATTTGAACAGTGACCATGATTTAATATCTCAAATTACTTTTTTTATCTTTGAAGGCAATTCTCAATTACTATTTTGGAAAAAAATAACTCAAAATCACATGTATCACAATCCTATGTTCAGCCAGCAAACTGAAGAGTTATGTTTGAACAGCACTACCTACAGATGTGGTCTGAATTCTAAGTGTTTTATTGGTTGGTTTACATACACACAGTATAGAAGAGGTACTGCATACTGTGTAAGTGCACTGTTCTTGATGAGACCATCACACACAGTTCCAATGATTTAACCAGCTCCTCACAAGAATATAGAAGAGCATATTTCCTGCTTACAGGGACTGGAGTTTCAACACAACAGTCAGACAGTAATCAAAGTTGCCACAGGTAGTCTTGATTCCATCAAATTCACGTTCTTTATCTATAGTAACAGATTAAACAAGTCTCAATATAAATCTTAAAAAAACCCTAACCAAAACAACAACCTAAACTCAGAAAGATACAGCAAGCTGCCCTTCCACCTGCTGTGCAGTTAAGACACAAAGCAAGCTGTTTTCAATCTAAGAAATAAAGCAAGAGACTGTCAGATGCAAAGGCAATGCCATTTCATAGCTCCTGTGTTTCACTTATTGCTGGGTTCTACATCTGGGGCGCCTACAAGCTCAACATCAACTACACAAAATGATGAGATGTCTAAGCTATTGGCCAACCCCCTATTTGATTCTCTGTAATTCACAGGTTCAGATTTTAAGCATTTTGCGATTTTTAATTTTTGCATTGGGACTACAAAATCATGCATGAGTTTCAGGAAGTCACAACTAAATACAATTCAGTAAGCACACATCGGAAACAGGTTGCCCAGAGAAGTTGTGGCTGCCCCATCCCTGATACCATGGTCAGTTTAGGTAATGGCAAGAAGTTTGACTAGATCACAGAGTTGGAAAGGAGACAGCTGATTGAAGAGAAGTAAACGGACACACCAATAACTGGGTGCGATCCTCCCAGCAACAAACTGTAATAGGAATGATGTGTGGTACTGCTTGTTTTTCTTCCTCATGGCAAAGGGACTCATCAGTTCACAATGACTGTGATGCATGCATGAATCAGAACCTACATTTCTGAGAAAACATCTACAGGCAGAAGCAGATAGGTGGAAAAAACCCATTCAGAGTTATTTAAAAAATCCACAAAGAAACATCAGTGTCTCAACAGACCTTGATAATTCTAAGTACCACTGTACCTTGTCTGAAAGTCTTCCATGTCTGAGTATGTGTACAACTCAGTAGAGAAAGTGTCACTGGAGTTATCTGTCATGATCACTGTAAATTTAAGAGATTGCTAATGCTCATAAGGAAGACTCTTGGAGGCAGACCAGTACCCGTTCCCCAGTCAGGTTTGTTTAATCTGCAAAGCTGCTGCTGAAATCTAGAAGAGGGTGATAAGAAAGTCAGGATCATAAACAGAACTCTGTTCCTTCGTAGAGATCAGCATGGTTTCAGTTCAGAATTATCTGAATAATCCAACTGTAATAATATCAAC
Organism: Pezoporus wallicus; assembly: GCF_028554395.1. Classification (NCBI taxonomy): domain Eukaryota; kingdom Metazoa; phylum Chordata; class Aves; order Psittaciformes; family Psittacidae; genus Pezoporus; species Pezoporus wallicus. Next base: position 7,763,418 of record NW_026635157.1, read on the forward strand.
ACATGCTGTTATTTTATTCAAGTAAAAAGCATTAGCTTGCAAATAATCTCTTTGAAGCACTGTAAGGAATGACACTAAATTATACTCATTTCCCACCCAATGCTTTTCAAATTAATTATATTCCATTCTCACACTTTCTTACTATCACATGGCCAGTTTGAGTATGTGAAATGGCTTCTGGCACAGCCAGAGTCTTCACCAAACCACAGCTTTGTGCCGATTTGGTCAGGAATTGAAATGGGAAAAAAGAGTTACTAAGCAACAGCAGGCCAGTAGCAGGAGAAAGGTCTGCAGTCTTAATTGATACTAACTTTAAAAAGCAGTGCAACAATAAGAGATGGATCAAGATGTGAATTTTACTACTTCAAAGGGAAAATAAATCATCATTAGAAATCCCAGACAGGCAGTCTTCATGAGATCAATCCCACCTATAAACTACATGTATTGCAAACACTTTTTTTTTTGGGGGGGGGGGGAGGGGAATTGAGTAGCTTTTTCTCATCAATGAACAAGAAAGATACTGCTCTTACTTGAGAACGCATGACACAGACACAGTTTTGCTCTCTAGCAGCTCTCTATTCCTACCTCAGGAAAGAGGAATGCAGTATAAATTACAGCTATATGGGTCCTCAAGACATTGCCATCCACAGAACTGGTATCATGTCCAGATACAGCTCTCCTTCCTCCTCACTACCTATGGCTAAAAGGGTTGCTCCTTTCTAGAAAGCCAGCCCAAAGTCGAGTCAAATCACTCAGGCTAGGTCAAGGGAATTTGTTTAGCTAAATCTCTATTAACATGATCAAGCAAGGAGAAATCCTGACAAGTTTCCTTCCAGAATCTGTATCTACTTCCTCCTCTTCTACTGTAAGCAAAGTAGTTTCATGAGGATGTGATAACAGAACATGAGTTATCACATGAACACTTACAAATTTAAATGAAAAGTCCTTGATGTGGAAAGTCCTGTGAACTCTACTTCTGAACAATCCACCTTTATTTGCCTAGTTAGCAGTACCTCATGCAGAAGTTATTTGCTTTAGCTTTACCTGAAGAAAACCTGATTTCCTATTGAAATACTGCCTTTTTATAAGATGTAAGTTATACAGGCTTTCTCTTTAAAGGCACCAAACACATACAAAACACCATACCAGTATGTACCTGATTACCTCATATTACTGATCCTTCCAAATGATTATCTTTTCTTACCATTTCTACATTCTTTGATTTGGCACTTATTTAAGCATACTAGATGATTTCAGCATTTACTGGTTTTCCCACATACTCTGATGTACTTAAAGTGACTAAAATAAAACCACAAGAGGGAAAACTACTAGGGTGACTGTTGCTGAGGAGGAAAAACCAGCAACCCAGGTCTGGTTCACTCAAACTGTCTGATGATTTGTATTTAAAGTGATGAGAGTTAGAGTCATCTTCTGCTCTGGTTTGTACTGCTGCAAGTCAACTGAGTTTACGAAATAGGACCTGGCACCATGAAGAGAGGACTGTCCCTTCACAGGATACGAGTAATAGCCACTTGAGTAAATGCAAGTTACTCATATCCTGCTAGTGGACTAATCTGTCTCCGTACATTCATGCACATTTTTAGTTGCCTCCAGGAATCTGAAGGCGAATCTCATTTGCTACCTAATGAAACTAATTTCATCAGATCTAATACAAGCATACTGAAAAACCACTATTACTCATACATGAGGTATAAGAAGTGCAGCATTTCCTAAGTTCTGTTTGATTAGGGTCCATCTCTGAACACTCACCATTCACCACACAAACCTCAATCTCCCAGGTTGGCTATGGTACATTCCCAGCTGATTTCCTCAAAGTCTTATAGAGCAATTTGACCTCTTTTTTATCCACAACACTCCTGTTATTCTTTCAAACTGAAGCGATTCCCAAAGAGTAGGGTGCCAAGATGTACATCTTCCTCAGAGCCTGAGAACTTATCTTCTCTTTTTCAAACCAGAAGTGAACCATGTATTTCTCAGTTTTATTCATCTGAAATAATGGACACACAGTGAGCAACCAGCCAACCTTCGTGGGCACCCAAAAGTCATACAGAGATACTTATTTACTATTCAAGTTTATATATGCAGTTTTTCACACAGAATACATACGTGCTCTTTGAAATACCTGCAAGGAGGTTATTCTACATAAGAAATTAAATTGTTCTGGTACGAAATACTGTAAATTGTAAGTCTTGATAGAGGGTACACCGAAAGAAGGTGAAGGCATAATCTTTGACAACTGAATGCACTGGAAGACTTTAGTGACCAAGTTGGAGAGATGAAAGTCCTTCAGACTTCTGAAGGAATGAGCCACACAGTTTCAGTAAGTCTGTTAAGTCAAGACAGTATGATGACAGGAGAGTAAAAAAATTACCAGCTCATAGCGAGACAATCGTAGGCCTGTAAGCCTGACTTCAAAAGAAGTCAAGAGGTTTTGCAGGAGGCAAGAGGTTACCTCCAACAGAAGGCAAGAGGTTTAGAACCATAAGCAATGTGTGGAGGATGGGGTAAGATGCAGTATCAACTAATTGAAGTAAGTACTATGCTAACATGACAACTCATTTCTACCTAATGAAATTACAACCTGGACTTCAGTAAAGCATTTGATTCGGTGCCATATAGCTCCAAGACAGTTAGTGAATGAGGAAAAAACTGACATGCAAGATTTATGGAGTTCATTAAAAAACATGAGCTCTTTAGCCAGTAATACACCACGTTCAAAGAGAAAGTAGTGGGACAGGGCAGTGTTACTGCAAAAACGGGTCTCAAGTTTTTAATGCTGGTAGCTAACAACACACAAGCCTTAAGGGTGTCGCTCCGCAGACGGGAAGCACGGGAAGATCATGTGAAATGAGCCAAGCACACTCAGACCGGCGTGAACTTCGCGGCGTAAGAGGAGAGGCCACAGCGAAAATGACAGTGAAAGCCCTGGGCGCTGGGGCGATCGCAGCCATCGCCGCTCCTGCAGCAGCCGATCTGCCCAGCGGCCCCGGCCCCGCACCGCCGCCAAGTTGACCGCGGGGCCGCCGCCGCTGCGGAGCTCCGTGCTGGACGGGGAGAGGCTCCAAGCTCCGGCATCAAGCCCTGCTGCTCTGCTTAGGGTCAGCCTCCAAGCCGCGGTGCTACTTGCTCTCATTTTTAGCTGAGCTTTTATCACCCCTTTTATAAATCACGCTACAGACTGCACAGGAGAGCGCCACCAGCAAACGGACCGGGCTTCCAGATTTGGCACAAACTCCGCGTGTGTGTGCGTGTCCGCGGGAGGAGAGAGCGAGAGCTGCCAAAAGCACGCTTTTAAACCCACCGGGCTGCGCTCCCCAACCCGTCAGCGGCCCCGAGCCTCAGCAGCGCTGCCCACGACGGGACGGGACGGACCGGCACCGGCCACAGGCCCCCGCCAGCCCCGAGCCCCACTTGCTCCCAGCTCCCCCGAGCAGCAGGGCGAGAGAAACCTACCTGCCGAACCGCTCAGGGCATCCTCGCTCTCCAGACCCCCTCTGTGCTTCGCCCCGCGGAGCTCCCCATTGGACTTCCAAACGAGCTTTACCATCTTGATCATTTCGGGCAAGTCCCAGGCCAGGGTCCCCTGCTGATAACCGGGCAGGCTGCCCATGGGAAAGGGCACGGGCTCTTCCCCCGTCCTCCTCCGCCTGCCCGGCTCTACCGCGGGGAAGAAGCGCTCTAGCACCGGCATCCTGCCCCGCACCCCCCGCCGGGGAGCCACCGCCAGCCCCCGGCCCGAGCAGCCGCGATGGGCATCCAGAGCGGGGCGTGGATGCCCGGCCGCCCACCGCCACCGTCCGGCGAAGGGGGCGCGCCCCACCGCAGCCTGGCCCCGGCCCCGGCCCCGGCCCCGAGCTGCGGGCGCGGAAGGAAGCAGCGCTGGGCTCCAACCGCCGCGCTCGCCGCCCTCCCTCCCGCCCTCTGCGTGCTCTCAGCCCGCCGCCAGGCGCCGGCAGCCGGGGCGAAGCGGCTGGCAGGCAGGCGCGGAGCCGCCGCTCATGCCGGTGGAGCGCTGAGCCCCGGGGGCGGGGGCTGGGGCTCTGGCCGCTGCTGATGCCGGCGGGGCCGGGCGGGCAGAGCCACCCTTCTCACCCCACTGTTCGCGAAGGAGGAGGCTGACTTCACCCCTGCCGCGGTGCCATGGGGGAGCCCCCACCCCGCCGCCCTCCTCCTCGCCCAGCTGGCTGCGGAGCCGATGGGGGTTTTGGCCTCTTAGTCACACCGGCCCGTAACCTCGGCTGCCCTTCGGCCGGGAGGAAAGGCGGTGATTGACGTCCCGCCGCGAGGGCCTGGAGCGGGGCCGCCTGCGCCGCTTTCGGCCGCCAGCCCGAGGGACGGAACCCAAGTAGAGAGTGTAGAAGGGCAGACGAAGGTGACGGCGCTTGGCGGGTCAGAGAGGAACGAGCTGCTGAAATTACAGTTTTGGGGAGGGTGCGGGGTCTGCCCTGCGTCCTCACCGCTTTGGCTGCAGAGCTCCACCTGAACGGGTTCACGTCAGGACACTGCCTGGTGGCAGCGATCACTCTCAGACTCCCAACGAGAAGACAATTATTCATCGCTAATATTTAAAGACAAGGCAAAGCCGCCCGGGAGAGTTCTCTGTCTCACGCAGAAATGAGTTGGTGTGCTGGGGCTCTCCAGCCGGGAGCGAGCACTTCCCCTTTGGCCAGGCCTTGCAGCAGCACCCGTCCTGTCCCCAGGATCCCTGGCTTGGAGGGACCTTGCGGTTTTCAGAACTGTCCCTTTTAGCTTGCTCTCGTTACTGGTCTGCCCTGTAGCTGTTAGTTTGCAGAGCGTACTGCAAAGGGGTGGAAGGAGGGTGGACCCTTGAACTAGCACTTGTTTTTCAGTAAAACGGCAGGATATGTATTTAATAAGATTTTAGTGGGCATTATAGTATTTTCTAGCATCTATATCTTTGTCTTCTCTGGGTTACATTTAATATTCTGCCTTCTCTGCAGATGGAAAAACAAACTGGCAAACAAACAGGATCTTCCTTCATGGAGGAAGAGGAGCCAAGAGCATGGACTGAAAGTCAACAAACACCCTTACCTGTAGAAAACAGCGTACACAAGCCTTTTCTCCTCATGTCAGCATCAGCAGGGGCAGTGTGCTGTTCCCCTGTTCTAGGATCCTGTACCATGCTTATGGTACCACCTCAAACTGACAACTCTGATCCTTTTAAAAAAACTAGCCCTGTTTTGACTGCAGGCTCTAGTGCCATTCTGTTAGCACAGTACACTTTCAGATGGCTCTGTCTTGAAAATTGTGAAGTGCTTCCAAAGTATTATACTATTGTTGTACTGTTATTTGCAGAGTCCTTAGCATCAGGATATCCTGACTCTTTGAACAAAGGGGTTAAGGACAAAGAAAACAAATAGATGATGTGCAGTACAGTAGCACAAGCATTAAGACATTACTACAATCAATGCTTATGATTTTGTGGAAAGGCAAATTTTATTGTTTTTAAGCTCATACAGTTTCTTGTGATGTTTTAGGTTTTTTGTGTCAGAGTGTGTTGTGCAATTACTCTTTAGGGCAATGTTGTTCCTGTTAGAGAGGGATAAACTGGGCCAAAATATTTAGGAGGCTGCTTGTCTGTTGGGCAAATCAAACTTTACCCCCCAGTTACATAATTTTGGTTTTGAGCTACAAGGAGTTAGAGTAACTTTTTTGTTCTGGTAGTTGTTATTATTTTTCCTCTTTGTTTACCTCTGCACTTCCTGCTCCCTGCTGGGACAATGATCAGAAGTGCCAGAGCACTGCAAAAGGCTATCCTGGTGGCACTTCCAGCTTCCCTGGATGCAAAAAAATACCAGGTATCTGGAAAGAGAATGTATTCACAGATGCCTGGCCCAGTTTTAGATGAATATCTGAATATTTAAGTGCCTAACAGAACTTAGCCTTCAACCTTCTTGGTAGCAGCAATAGCAATCTTCTGAGTTTTCAAAATCTATCCTACGTTTTTATACCCTTAAAATTGTGAGAAGTTTTATGCTCCCTGTAGCTGGGTCACTTGGGTATGTGCCTGCCTTGTGGATAGGATCAGGATCAGAATTGAAGCATTAATTGTTATATTTGCTTTCACTTACAGTTCTACAGGTGCAAAGCAGGAGGCCAGTCAAAAACCAAACTGAAATACGTCTGTTTTTGTTACAGTTTTAGCATTTCAAGAAGCTTTGTAATAAACCTAGCAAACAGTATGTATTTTTTTCTGGGAAGATTAGTGTCCAGTGAAAGCAATGGCAGTAGGTAGTCTGGAGTGCCTGGAGTTGCTTTGCTTTTGTATTTCTTTTTCTCCTTTGTTCTTTTCTTTTTCTTTTCCTGCTTTTTGTCCAGTTCAATTATCAGCAATTGCGAGTGAAAAAAAAAAGTTAAATTTTGTAAGAATTGTTGCCTGGCATTAGTGGGTATGTCTGTAAATTAATACATCTTATTCTTACTAAACTTGTGCTTCACAGTTGTATTCCCATTCAGTGATTACTTATCTTTAATTCATCCAAGATTTTGCTGTTACTGACTGACTTTCCTTTTGTCTTTTGTGTTACAAGACTGGAGCCAGATAAAAGCTGCTCACAGGAAAGCCTGGAAGGTACATATTTGATTATGTGGTTTTCAGCATCAGAAGTCAGCTGTAGCATCACCCAGAGACTTTTAAGAAACAAAATGCTCAGATTTTGCAAGTTTTCTGTTTCTCTGAGTTCAGCTCTGCTGTGATGATTTACCCAACTTGAAGATGTGACCTCAACATAACACTTTTCATTGCTCTTGAGAAAAGCCATCAGAATTAAAACAGAACATACTCCTACACAGCAATGTACCCAGCCATTTGTGACTGCATTTTAAATGGTCATTGAGCAAGCTCAGATCACTTAAAACTTTTCTTTTGCATTCTCACTTACAGCCAGACTTGAAGGAAATCTTTCAACAGAGATGGATGGCTTTATTGATACTCCAAGTCAAAGAAGCTTAAGTGATTGTAAGAGAAATATAAATGTATTACCTCTGGCCTTCACTCATCCTGAGGAGCAGTGCCAAATGAAAAGGCAAGAACAGTCATCTGAAAACCTGACAAGGCAGTGCATATTTTCACAGGTAGACATAAGAACTGGAAAAGACTTGAGGAACAGAATACTGTGGTGGGAGAAAAGGGAAGGGAGTAAGCTGGCAGATTAATATCTGGTGTTTCATAATTGGTGTCTCCTAAAAAGTTTTACTTGTTTGATTATTCACTCCAAAGTTATGTACTAAGAGCAGCAGCAGCAGAATCGCATGCCAGATGGTAGAGGAAGTGCCTCGTGTATCTTTCCAGCCTACTGAAGCCTGCAGGGCCATTGTTAACCCACTGCTCTGGTTTTCATTGCAAGCCTTTCTTCCTTTTTTTGTTTTCTTCTCCTTCCTTCAAAGAAAAAGGAGGAAGGGGGAAAAAGGGAAAAAAAAAAGAAAGAAAAAAAAAGACAAGCCATGGTTTGAACTGGCAATAGCACCATCCTTTTGGCTTTGAGCTACCCTGTCCTGTGCCAAATATACTGTCTCCAGCAGCTCTCCCACAACAAATCAGTCCAGACACACAAAAGCTGTAAAAAAAGAATGGTGAAGAAAGATCTTTGATTCTCCCCCTCCACTCACCCCAGCCTTTTCCTTTTGCTTCCCTCCCCAAGCTTCATTCCCTAGCAATGACCTCCTGCTTGCCAATGCTGGAAGTGATAGTGGGACCTTCTGCCTGCAACTGTGTTGACAGCTTCCTTAGAGTACAGGCATCTTGGGTTTTCTGTATTAACAGAGCATTGTAAAGGAGAAGTTACAGTCTATTATTCTCTCGCTCTATCTGTTAGTCGATGTTTGGAAAAAATGCTCATAAATTAGTAGAGTTGCAGATTCATTACTATTATAAACTTTGTCTATTCTTTCAGCTAACCCACAGCACTGCACTGTGTCACAACTTACTAAGAGCTCATTCCCAAATGGATACCTGAAGAGATTTGATATTGTCTATTTATACAGCATATTATTAAAAAAAATAAAATTGGGAGAAGACTACTAATTTTTTTAACTGATTAGCAGACATTAAGTAGTCAAAAGGTAGAGACCAGTTTCAAAGACTGTCAGGTACTGATTTTTAGGAAGTGTAAAGAATGTGTCTTTAGATGGAACTTATCAGTGGAATCATCTTAAATCAGTAGTCACTTATGAGAAGTATGCCTTTGCCTCTGTCATAGGGGTAGTAGTGTCCTGCAGAGATAGTAGGCTAGGCCATTGCCTACAGTCAGAACCAAGTGGTGACACCATTACTGGGAACAAGTTTTAGAAGGCTTCAGGAGCGTGATATGAGCTTAAAAGAGAAGATTGCAAATGCTGGGGCACAGTCCTTACACGCAAAGTAAAAAATAGAAAGGTGCCTAAGAAGCTTGTAGAATGTGGCAGAAGAAACATAAGCAGGCAGTTATGCAGAGCTTGCAAGAGGTTTTCTAATAACCTTCTGGAAAGTTTCTTTCATTGCGTTAAGAATCTTAGTGTAATTTTCTTATTCTTTGCCCTGGATTTGCATCATTCCAGATGTTTATTATTTTTACTTTTATTCTTACTAAGAAAAACATTGCTTTTAGTTATCTCTATCATTGCCATTGCTTTATTAAATATGAATAATTTTATCTTTATTTGGGAACCGTTAGTATGTTTTTTCTCTACACTGGGCATTGTAAATTCAATAATCTCTATCTCAGAACTTTTTTTCCCAACCCTGACATTATTTTAACATTTTTACTGTAATTTTCAGCAGTTTACTAACATTTTTTTGATGCATACTCAAGGTACATGAAAGGAGATTTTTTTTATCTGCTACCACCTCACTGTCAAGAGTAGTGAAATTAATTTCTAAGGGAATGGTAGGATGCACTATTTGTTATTGCCCAAGATATACACAGTATAACTCCTTGAGAGTCTCACCTACTGGGAAATGTGAAGGACAGGCAGTGGCATTCTATGAGTTCACGGTAATCTTTCAGTTGTTGTTATCAGTCAATCAGACCCCTTGGAAAAAGTGTCTGGAAACGAAGGAGTGAGGATTGCTTGAGTTCTGCAGGGCAAGGAGCCAGTTCCTTGTTCATTCTTAGCACACGCGAGATGATAGCACATTTTTATGATTAACAATTTGTACTACTAAGTAAGCAAAAATGCCTGTGGTAAAGGAATAAACAGAAGTCCATAACTAATTGGAAACAGTGAGGTTCTATAATTTTTCCATTGCCTGCTTTGGAAAATTAAAAGTTCAGTGTACTGAGTCTGACGCTTAAAATCTCCCGTAGTACATGATGTGGCTTTAAAGGAAATAATACATGAGAGACATTCTTCTCACCTTAATTAACCATAATAAGAAAATTATAATGATAAACTGAAAGAGAATTAAGAAAGGCATTGCCAGCTCTATATTTGTGTTACATAGTGTATCTGATGAGCTCTAATAGTTTATCTCCTCCCTCAATTCTTACATGTGAGATTTACTTGAGCCAAGGTTGAGTCAAGAGATTTAAGAAAAACTCATTGCCATCCCTAAAGAAGCTGTTACACAGTGTTTGTTGCAACGGTTTTGCAAGGGATGCTTAATAATGGACTAGGGTAGTGGAGTGGGATGTTAAGAACACTGCAGCTAATTGAAAATGTAGAACTCAGGTAGGCAGAAAATAATAACCTGTTACACAAGACAGCGGAAATGCTAGTCATCATTTTTATGTAATAAACCTATGACAAGAATAACTGCTGCATCCTGCAGAATTCCTTTTTGTTGGTAAATAGGTAAAACAAGCCTGAGTAGAAAAAGGGACTAACCATATGAGAGACACACATCCCTTAAATATGTAAGTAACTGGATAGTCTCAATGAATTTAAAAGGATTATTGCCATCTTTAAAGCTGTGCATGTGCATATGTATTTTCTCAGTTGGGGCATAAGTATCTAAAAATTATGGCAGCAGTTTAAAAGGTGAGAGATGTGCCACATTTGAAATGTTTCTTCTCTCACCTATTACCTTAATGAGACAGCATAAGTGGCTGTATAGCCTATGGTATCTTTGGCCTTTATGGTATACGGAAAAGACTTACAACTACAATTTATTTTGTCTTTTCCTGGCTTTTGAAATTATAAAAATAAAGTGCATAGCCAAGAAATATGCATTAACTAATATCTAGATTACATTTCATCAATGAAAATGTAGTACAGTAAGAATCAGGGGGCATAAATATAATAATAAATACGGAGGAATAATAGGGCTTGCTCCTTCATTTGTAAATCAGATATCACAAGGTCTGATAACTTAGTTTTTCTTTGGAGCTTTCAAAATGGAGAGGAAATAATATTTGACTAGGAGAAGAAGCGCTATTTCAAACACAGTTAATACGTATTTCTTAACTTTTAAAACTTGTTAGATATTTGATGTCTGCCCATAGTAATATTGCAGAGTATCTACTTGTTATTCTTCAGTTCTGTCTTTTTTACTTCAATAATTAATTATGAATTTATAGAATCATAGAATCATAGAATAGTTAGGGTTGGAAAGGACCTTAAGATCATTTAGTTCCACCACCCCCCCCCCCGCCATGGGCAGGGATACCTCACACTAGACCATGCCACCCAAGGCTTTGTCGAGTCCCTGGCCTTGAACACTGCCAGGGATGGAGTATTCACAGCCTCCCTGGGCAACCCATTCCAGTGCCTCACAACCCTAACAGGAAAGAATTTCTTCCTTATATCCAATTCTTCCTTATATCTCTCTATTTAATCCCATTTACACCCTATAATGAGCATTAGGATAGCATAGGTTAGGGATAGGCCTTTCGCAGACCTCTCCCAAGTTTATTCCTATGTGCAACACAAGAGTAAAGTAATGTAACTCTGAATTAGATGCCACGTATGTTCTGATTGTGGAATTATTACTAGCAGTAACTAAACAAGCTTGATACTTTAGTTAGGTTGAATACTTGGGCCACTAAATTATAGCAGAATTAATACTGCTATGCATATTTCAGATGAAATATCTAAGGTACTCAAATACCCTTAATACTACTATGTTCATGCTGTAACCACACTTTGTGTGTCTTTATTTGGTGTGCACATCAGCTTTCTGATGATGTGCATACCCTGAACTGAGGTTATTTGCCCTCTCACAGAAGTGCTGTGGTTTCATTTTCCTCTTTGCATCTTGCATGACAGCAGTGAGTGCAGTTTTCTGTGGGGATGGACAGGAGACACAGCTGGGAGGTCATGGGAAAGGTCTAATGATGCGCAAACATCCTGGTGATAAACTAGGGTCCCTCTGACCTAGTTTCTCATGACTGCAAAATCAGGTCATATTTACTGTAATCAAGCTCTCTGCATTTCTTACAAATGCATTTGTGTAAATGTAGCTCCACTGGGATCAGAAGTTTTGGAGCTCGCTGTCTCCCCTGTGGTGGCATTTTATTACCGTGCTATCAAACCCCACTGATAATCACACAAATACATGCTGATTCTTTGCTTCACTACAGCTTCCATTCCAAATGTAGTCTTGTTGATGATGCTGCAGAGAGAAAAACACTCCGAGTAGATAGCCTAGGAAGAAAAGCTATCTATAGCTGGTTAAAGGCATCCACTCTACCTGCAGATGGATGGGAGGCTTTCTGGAAGAACTGTTTCTCTCAGTTGCATCTGGGCAGGCTGCTCTCAGTAATGGAGTTCCAGCTGTACTATGCTTTCCAAGATATCCTGACCATATGTAAAACCATAAATGTTTGCTAATGTTTCCTAAGATATCTGTTATGATTTTTTTTTTTTATTCTTTTTTTAAACCCAGGCAGTCACACATCCTTTTGCAGAGCTCTGCACAACTCTTAGGATAACAATATTCGTATGGGTACACAGTAATTTTAAGATACATTAAAACAAAATCCGTAATCAAAAGCTTAGCAAAATAGGAAAGCTTTCAGGTTATTTTGATAGGATAGCCATGCAACGACTGTACTGCAAAGAATTTTTTTTCCCAGACCTTAGCCACACATCAAAATGTGAGATCAAAGATGAGTAGGCATGTGACATCCATAAACATCTCTTTCCATATGCAGCAATGCAATTTCAGAAGTTTTCAGGTGGGATAGTCAGGACAAAATTTCTGTCTCCCTTTCACTAACTGTTCAGTACTAGGGACTTTGCCTGCCTGCGCTTGATCTGTTTTCCTGAGGACTGCAATATCATTTGCCAAGTCAATTACAAGACTTCACTGGTTACTTAATCTCACAATTTTAAGACTTTTGGGTTACTCTCTTTAGCTTGCCTTCTGCTGGCAGAGATCCTCTGGCAACAACAACAAAACCATTTTCAGCCACCTTTAGGTGGGATGAGAGAGCTAAACATAAGAGTGATTGCTCCCACAAATGTTGTCTGCCACTCACAGTTGCAGTCTGAAGATGCTTAATTCAGAATCCAAGCTCACATTTTTAGAAAGACAGTCACTGTCTTTCTTCTCATTATAAACACAGGCATGGCAAAGAGTCACCCTTCTTTTGAAGTCTGCAAAGTTCTGATCATGCTCAAGAGAAGCTGACTGAAGGAGGTTGCCGTGTGTCTTCATTAGCCAAGGAAAGAAATTTTTGGTGCTTGAGGGAGCACTGAACTTCCAGGGATAATTGTGCTCCCTAGTTCTGTATTCACTTTCCATACAGCTTTGTTCACATTCTTGAGGGCTTTGAGAAGTGGAGATGTTATAGAGTGCTACTGTATCCCAAAATCAGAGTTAAAAAAAAAAAAAAGTCCAAACAGTGGTCTAGTCTACGTTCTTGCTAATGCTCGGTTGTTTTTAGTGGAATATTACACATACACTAAAGAAGATAAATGGTTTCTGTTATTTTGATCAGGAACTTATGCAATTCAGTGAAACCTATTACATAGTTTTTACTGTTATTTTAAAAGTATAATATCAGTGTTCAAGTAATACCAGATGAAACTGGTTTCAGCCACCATTAACTTTGTCTTTTCAGAAAGGGAAAGAAATCCTCCATTATTTCCAACTCCAGCTGTAACACTGGCACAGGAAACAATTTAGTGGGGCTCGCATGCAAGGAAATGATGTAACTTTTATCAAATTTTGTGACTGTGTGGGAAAGAAGTCAAACATCAGTTGGCCTATCACCCTATTAAACCACTAGTTTCCTATGCTGATGAAACTGCATCTCCTTTGCTTACATTTGCCATCTACCAGGTTTTGGTTTTTTTTAATGGCTAAATCTCATGTTTTCAACTATGCCATCACATGTGCTTTTATAAGTCCAATAGGAGATACTTATTTAAGTCTAATTTTTGCATGAACATAAAACATGAACTAGAAAAGCTTCCTTTTCTTGTCAGAGCATAATAGAAATGCATGTTCTTCTAGGACTGCCTGCTGGTTCCTTGTTATTTTCTTTTAAAAAGCAGAGTTCTTTGTGTCAGAATATAATGCTAACATAATAAAAATAATGTTAACAGTAGCAAATTGTAAAGCAGAATATGTCCTGTGAAAATGTCAGATTTTTTTTTCATTAGAAATTAGAAGTTAAAACCAAATGTCCATCAGGAAGAATTTAAAACTTTGCAGTAAGTAACTTCTGAGAAAATATTTTGTTCCTTTTGCTATAGCAAGTATTTTGTTGAGATAACTTGAAAACATTGAACTAGAATAACAGGTCCTATAACCTGATATTTGAATAACATTTAACCTGGTACTTGAATAACATTTGCATAAACATGTTAGAATATTAAAGTCTAGAAAAATTAACAAAACAATGGCTAAGGAAAATTACCAGAAAAGGTCAAAATGCAATGCTGGTTGTTTTCTTAAGAAAATGAGAAATGAGAAGCAACTGTCCCTCATAGAAAAAATGTTAATAACTTCTTTTTTTTTAAGAAAAAAAACTACAACACTGCCTCTTCTGAAGCAAAACTCCTCCACTGAAAAAGTTCAGCTTCCTGTAGCTATCTTATTTAACATTTTCTATCTGAAAGTGTGTGGAAGCAAGAGCAAGCTTTGCAAGGTGAATGCAGGAATAAGTGTGCATTTGGGTAAAGCTCCCGGTGGGTTGCAGGTGTCTTGTATTTGGCACAGAAGAGAGAGGAATACCTCATATCATCTCTATAGCACTTCAGATAGCTTTTAACCAGCAATGGTAAAAAGCAGCCTTAGCAGTTCTGCAGTTAATGCTCTTCCCTGTGGCTGGGCCCAATGGGACGTGATATACTGTGGTAAGAGGTACTGGCAGAAGTTTCCCTGTTGCAGCAATCTTCAGCTATAGATAGATAAACAGGATAGAATGAATGGTAAAAGAGAACCACATATGTTCATTGATTAGTAGCTATTTACTATAGTTAATTAATTTTATTGTATAAAAAAGATAATGAAAAGACCAGATATTAATTAAGCAGGTCTAGATAAGATGAAAAATACCTTGTAGATTATATATTTAAAGGAAAATAGTTTTATTTAGCATGTACATCAATTGTAGATTATTTTTGCCATTTCCCTGCATCACAAAGCCAAATATAAATTTCCTAATTACTTTTTTCTTTCTTTACTACTAAATGCCGGTTTATCTCAATGTATAAATCGAGTACAAATCATTTAGATTAAATCAATTTGTTAACAGATGTTTGTGTGGTTAGAGCCTTGTTGTACTAAACGTTATACAAACAGGTCCTAATTATCATTTAAAGGTTAGTGTAAGAAACAGGCAGACTTTTACAATGCCAACTTTAGGTACCCAGTTTGGTCAGTAACTTAAACAGAGAATGAGACAGTCACCAAGGGTACAATTCAGAGCACTCAAATTAGCCTTCTACTGTGAATCACTGTATTACCGAGCTTGTGTCTTTCCCTTGACTCAAAGAAGTGCCATGGGAAAACAGCTAGCTAATTTAACCAGCCAAGTTTTGTGCTGATGTCTGAGCAAGCTGCTTGCACTCTACATTACAATAACGCACAGTGGAATAGCATTTGGCACAGACTTAAATTGTAACACCCTAAATTAAAACAATTGCTGCTTAACAATTGTTTAGTAGAATTCATCAGTTCTGTGGCAGAAATCAAACAACCAAACTTTCCTTCTTTTTTTTTTGAGGTTCAAAAATGTTCCCTTGCTTAATAAATATATTTATTTATCCCTTGCTCCAATAAATATTGGAGTTAGCTGTGGGCTTCAGTTTCTACTGAGATCAGAAATGGAGAGATGAGAACAGTATGAAAGGTGCTACCTTAAAGTTGTTTCCAGGGAGGAGAAGCTCATGAGAAAATTCTGATCTTGGGTTTTCTGTCTGAATTCCAAGATGCTAAATATGTAATTTTATTTAATATATATAAAAATAATTTTAAATATATTTTTTTTTTTATAAAATGGTTTCACCAAAGCTTTTGAAGTTTGCCTGTTACCTATTTAAACATTATCAGCAGTGCTGCTTGAAAGTATAGATTTTGCAAATACAGACTTTGAAGCTCCAGAAAACAGCAATGATAATGGCTGTAAGGATACTCCCAAGTTAAAAGAATAACCAAACCATTCTTGTTTTCAGCAGTTTTCAGAATATCTATTGTTATTTATGCGGTTTCACTGTATTAATGGCATTCTCTCTGTTCCCCTCTCCTTTATACAGTCCTTATGGGAAAATAAAGGAATATGAGCTCTGCTTTTGTAATGGCGTTACATCTCTACTGATGTCAGCTCAAGAGTATCCAAATGATCTGTCACACATTACACATAATCTTAAAAAGTAATTTATTTGCTGAGCAAATATGAATTCTGCTCTCTGGTTTATCACATTGCCTGTGTGATACTAAGAAACTAAGTTTAATCACTTAGCTATATCTAAGGTGCCTAAACTCAGGAGCTCCTTCTGGTTCCAGGGTTGGTGATGTGAGACAGCTCAGGGCTGCAATGGGATCTGGAGCCTACTTCTCCTTTCTGTCTTGCTTCCTGATTCCTCTGGGAAGTAGTCTAGGGATGTAAGCTGAAAAAGCACCGTGCTGCACTGGATAATGTTGGTTGGTAAGGAAACCAGAACTAAGTGTCTTGTACCATCTTATACCTGCCATGTTGTATAGCTATAACTGTTTTCGTACGGCTAATATGTGAATAGTGTTACCTTTCTTCAAAGGAAGAAAGAAAACCTAAATGTTAGGAAGAATGAACCTTTAGCATACTGTAGTAAAAGAGGCCTTATACCTCTTCTTAGATATTTACATGTATTTTTGAGGATCTGTTTCGAACATAGTTATTCTGGACTATCAAGATTATAGCTATCTCGTTGCCCTCAGGGTTCAAGTGCAATTGGCAAGACAGCACCAATGTTGAAATGCAGCACTGTTAGCCAGTTTCAGAAATGGTGATGTTTTCTTCAGGGAGTTGAGTTGGAGTTCATCACTTTGCAATGACTATGACTCATGCCAGGTAGTACAGGCAGCCCTGCATGACCTTGCAAAGTGCTGTCTCTCCAGCTAACTTGCAGACCTGAGCATCTCAGGTTGCAGGACATGTGGGCAGCCTTTCTCTGGGTCAGGCATGGGCAGGGAAGGAGTACTTGCAACTACCCCTGAAGTTCTGTGCAGGTGCAGTGTCTTCAAGAGGTGTTAGATACAGCCCAGCTATCTTGTTGTGTGGTCCACTCGTAATTGACAAGTGTCTTTCATCTGCAGTTGCTTTTATTCTGAAGAAGTATTTAGAAGATCTTTTTTTGTCCATGCATATTTGAATATGCTTTTTTCTTTTATAATTTGTGTTGTCTTGCCAGTAACAACCGGGCTGTTAGGTCAGGGGACAGTTCCAAACTACATTAACAGCTATCAGTTCTGTTCACCTGTGGCTGAAACGTAAACTCTAATGAGAAGGGTTGGATATAAATGCTATTTGTATCTACGTAACTTGAATATATTTTGAGGGAAAATTTAAAATAGCGTTGTGGCCAAAGCAGTATTTTGGTCAGAAAAATGGGATAAGGATCATTTCTGGTCAGAAAAGTGGGATAAGGACTAGTTTTGAGAATCTTTCTTCATAGCCACAAGCAACAAAGGCCTCAGTTACTTTATCCTCTGTATTGTTTGGGAGGAATGCTCACTTGATTAATCTTTTATTTCAGCCCCACTGTGACTGCTAGACCAACTGAATCACACCACAGCCCACACTTGAAGCTTGGCAAGGGATGTGCATCTCTGAGAGGAGCTAGCACTTATATGCTTTTAAACATGAGCTAAACTGTATGAAGAGCTGTGAAATAATAAGGCAAGGAGGCAGAAATTCCTCTGCGTGATTTTTCTGCTCCAGCTGTCTGTGGCCATGGACAGGAAGATCTTCCCATCTTATATGAAAGTAACATTGTCTCATTCGTGAGCAGAACTGATGTGCAGTGATAGAATTTGGAAAGTTGTCTTTCTGAATATCTGTAAGCAATCTCCCTGCGTTTCTTTCACATATGCCATTTTCCACATTATAGAAGATACTTGTATCACTTACTGTTAAATTTTGCTAAAGTTACATAAAACTCCTCCAATTGTGCTACACTAAAAAAAACATTTAAATGTATTAAATCCTGTCTGTTAATGAATCAGTAGATTTTACAACCTAGAAGTGGCAGGTTGCTACGAGGCCTGCTGACTTGGGTGTCCTGAATCCAACTGAACCAATTAAGAGGCATGCAAATGAATTGATATTCAGCAGCTAATGAATAAGTATCACTGACTGAGAGGATATCTTTTTAATATGTAGCATGTTGACATCATAAAATCATAGCCTGAGGTTTTAAGTTACAATGAAAAAGGTATAATAGCTGAGGAAAAGGTATCATCATTCCTTAAAGAGCCAAATTTCCTTTTTAATATGTGGTATAATGTTCCTTGGCTTGACTAATTCTCCCATGTAATGGAATTATATGCATCCACAGAACATGTCCAGTTTACTGATTTTTCTCTACTATACCATGTAAAATGCCTTTTACATATACAATACAGTACCTTGCATTTGCTTAGTATTGCTCAATGAATATTATATGTTCTCTAGAAGATATCCACTCTCAAAAATGTTCACCTATGTGGAGTAGATATTTGTGCAGGAGTAGAAAGACAAAGCAAATATACCCACTCCCATACATGCATGTGTGGTACGCCATTGAGAATTAAATCTATAACTATCAGGCAATTTGTGACTGCCTTTCTATGCCCCTGGGTGAATTACCTGTGATCATTGTTGTAGATATAAAGATTGGACTCCAATAGCAATCAAGTGTTTTAAAATTCCCTTAATTATCCTATAATCAGAACTGTCTTTCTTAAACATGACTCTTCTGTAGAAGGAAATCAGAAGGTTTTGGGCAGACAAATGGTGTGTGTCTTGGACATCTGATTCTTCATACATGTAAGCCCTCACAGAGCCTTATCACCCTCTCTTACTACTCTTTCTTATTATTCCTCCTTACAAAGAAAGAAACTCTTGAGCTAGTTATGCTTCTAGTTAACCAACAGAAACAGCTCATTTGGTTCTTTGAGGTATTTACATTACTATACTATGAGCTGAAAAGAGCTCTCAAAATGCCTATGTTCTTCTGTTGACTGTTAGGAAGCCTCAGATGTAAACATTCTTACTGTGGACATATAAAGATACAAAAGAGGTAAGGAGAAAGCATGCTGCTCCCCTGGCAACGCTATGTGCTATCTGTGAAGAAAATTTACCACTTTCAGTATTGTGCAATATAAATTCCTTGCTTAGAGCTGAGAACCCCTCGTTCGTATTCTTCAACCACTTCTTCCAATGCCTTTCTATTACTTATTGCTTCCTGCCTTCTTTCCTTTTCCTAAATGAAACTCTTTCTTAAGACGTAATTTCATGGAGTAAGAGAATAGAGCCAAAGGCTCCAGAACTAGGAGATTTTTTTTTATTTTAAAGTTCCCTAACTTCTTTTGTAAATTTATTTAGTATGTTGGATCTATGCATAAAACAAGACTAAACAAACCTAGGATCTATATGAATCTTTGATACTTTGGCTCCATACCAGTTTCTTACAAACTTTTTCCCACTTCACTCCCCAGAAACAATCTAGAGCTTCAACCAGGGTTAATGCAGCCTATGACAGGAAAAGAGCTTACAAACATTACCAGCTATTCCATGATGATAAGACGATGAAGTTAAATACCTCCAAATAACTCCAGTAGATTTTTTTTCCTGCCTATATAAGCTTAAAGAATTGCATTAAATCCCATTTAGATAGCCCAAGTTTCAGGGGACAATTAATGACAGAAACAGTAATTACAGGAAAGGCTACCTCAAAGAGCCTGAGTTCCACATCAGTAACAAACTGTTACTGATGGATCAAGAAGATAAGGCTACCTTTACGGAAAAACGGGAAAGGGTCTAAAAACAGATATTCCTGTTAACAATGGGAAAATATCTGGAGAAAAGCCAAAGCCTGGTTTATTTGTGCAGCCTTTAGGGAAGAAAGTATTGTAATGTATGGTTTCCATGCTAGGAATATGAAAAAGCAAATGAGCAACCAAGAGGCTGTTCAAACAAAAATCTATCTTTAAAGATGGTGTATAGGATTTTTAAGATTTGCCTACGATGAAGGCTTTGTAATGCTTATGCGGATGGCTTGCGGATGTTTATAATGAGAAACACAAAAGTGTGCATTAGCATATGAAAGAGAGAGCGAGCGTGATAAGGGAGTCTGACTTCCTCTCACATGATTGAGCAAAGCACTGAAGAAGAGTTTTATCAATTTTCTGGTGACAGGACATGTAAGCGAGAAGGCTGCTGGGATCTTCAACTGGTCCAAGCCAGAGGAATTACTTTGTTTTGTATAACTTTCTGAGCTTTCATGAGTTTGATTCCCTGGGGGCAGAAGCTAAAACATGTTGTGATGTGATAGTCCTTGACTTCCTGGAAGCAGGAGGTAGACCACCAGATGACTAATTGCCTCAGCACACTGGGGTGTCCAAGCCAGATACTTCCTAAAATCTCCTGGGTCAGTCAATGGGTGATGTGATAAAAATTCCCACTAGAGTTCCAACAGGATGATTAGGCCTCAGCTTTAATGCAATTTCATCAGAGAGAGGCTGAGCAGCCAGAGAGCAGAAGCAGGGACAAAGAAGTAGGACAGGAGTAGCAGACTGCCTAGGTTTTGTGAGGTTTCCCATGATTTGGGCAGCCCTGGGTCAGCTGAAAGTGGTAAATTCAGGCACAGTTAACCATGGACCCCACCTGTACATTAACTGGTATTTTTATTTCTTGTAGGGTGGAATAGACCAATGTGTAGGCAGAACTTGATGGCAATAGCAGGTATCCACTACAGGTGCTCTCTGCTGGCTGGAGCTAGAACCAGACCTCCACATCTGCTGTGGGATGTATGTGCTCCTCACTTTTGTCGAAAGATAACTTCCTGGACTCCTGAGTTTGGAGAGTCTAAGTTTTACCCTACCATAGCAATGATATTCCAAGAGTGTCAGGTCTGTAATTTAACAATAATCATGAAGCCAGTAAGTCACAGCTTTGCTTAAGTAAGACCTGGTTGGGTCACATCTCTTAAAAGTAAATGAATAGGAAAGATTAAAGTGGATTCAGCAGTGAATGATTATCTTTGACCACACATTATCAACTAGATGGCCTTATGCCTTTAAATCTGGGATAATTATGGTTTTCTCCAACAATATCCAATTACATGACGAATAACCTTGGCGTCTAAGGCAGGAACCTCTGATATGCGTCACTTCTTACCTCAAGAAGACTGTTTATCAGAGTTATCAGTGCTGGCTGCTGAAAAATCAGCCTGCTATTGTTACATTTCCATTCAGAGCATGCTGTCTTCCAAAACATCCAAGCAGACCTGATAGCCTGATGGCTGGGAGTACTTTGACATACCCTACTAGAGGGAACTCCTGGGGGGAATAAACCAGCTGCATTCATTGCACTTTCTCCTTTGTAGTGTGTGATAATGTATCTGGGGAATGCAGGGACAGTCTCTCCTGTGAGAGACAAAGCAGTGAATACATATAGGAAATCTTCAGTGCATATTTTTGATTTGCACCGATTTCCTTCCAGGTTCTTGTTAATGCCAGTAGTTGCAAAGTACAAAGACAGAAACGTCTTTCACTGGGAAAAGAAAAAGTCTTTTATATACTGGGATCAATCACTCTCACACACAGTGAAGTGTTACATTTCTGATTAGCCTTAGATCCCATAAGTGATAAAGACTGAAAATTGGTATTAGAGCAACAGGTGTTATCATTAAAATGCTACCTAAGAATAGATTAAAAGGTAACATGAGTGATGTTTGTACAGTAACATCATGTATTGTGTTAGAATAAGAACAGTCTCTATAAAGCAGAAAAACAAGGCCTGAATTTCATTACAGAATTTTCAGGATATTCTTTAATAGAAATAGCTATTTCATGTATTATGTATTTAGCAACTTAGCTATATAATTTACTAATTATCTTCAGATTTGCATTTAATACATTTAAATCTGGTTTATATTTTGGGTTATTGCTTTAAAAACATCTACTGTTAGAAAGAAAAGTTATCTTCCCAGCCCTTTTCCAGAAAAAGAGAAGCCTTTGATTCATGGGCTAATAAAAGTTTTATTAATAATTAAAGAATGTTGATGATTGGAAGCAACCTACAGCTGCTATGCATGGGTATTACAGGTGAGACCTATCAGTCACTATTTCTTACTGAATGCGAGATCATGGCGTAGGCCACCAAAATGTTAAGGACTAGGTTAAAAAAATGTTCCTGAAACAGGATTTAGGAATTCTAAATGGGGTTTTGTGCTTAAATCCAAGGGTAAGACCCTGAAAACTCCCACTTAGGCTTTGTGTGACATTGAAAATGCTTCAATGCTGTGCCTGGTGCAAATTTCTGGCTTTGCTTCCTTTCTTTCTAATCTTCAATCGCAGTCGGTATCTGAAAGATCTGAGTGTGAGCATGCTCCAAAGCACCTCAGATTGGGACAGAGCTCTGAAGCCACTGCTGCTTTTCTGTTTCCACCCTATTTGCATCCAGATATGAAGCATTCCTCTACTGGAGTCCCCTTGTGTTCACTCAAGTTGGTATTCTCAGCATGTGCAAGGTACAAGCTACATGGTGTGACTCATCTCAAGCTCCAGGTGACCATTGCAAAATAAGACCAGGAGAAAAAGAGATGCCTTTTCCTTATACAACAATAAAACTGTGCATGGAATTTATATAACAGTTTAGCATTTATATGGATGTGAGGGGCAGATTAAATTTGTCTTCTGAGGGGAATGCTTCTTCTACAGCTTGTAGCTCCCAGCAGAAAGCTTTGCCTGCAGAATTAAGTGTGCTGAGCCCAAACAGCCTGTGTATGGAAAAGAAGAATTCAAGATTTGTTGTCTATGTGTGTGCAGGAGTGAAAGGGCTTTGTAGTGTTGTAACGGTTATGACATGCACCTAGGATGAGGAAGAACAGGGATCTTGCCTATGCTTCACAGTCTGCTCTTGGATTTTGTTACACAACTTTCCTGGGAACTCTTGGTTCAGAGACCACAGAGCAGGAACACTTCTTAAGTAGCGGGATTTTAATTGGAACAGATTGTGATGTAATTTAAAAATCTAATTTATTTTTGGCTTTTGTATATAAGCCTTTTTAAAAAAAAATTAAACTAGCTTTACAGTAGCTCTCTGTGGTTTAACAGTTGGTCAGGTGCTTGAGAGCAAAATCAAATGCAGGAGTGGGAGTCCTCAAGTGAACAGGGACTGTTTGTCATTAGTTTGTTCATATTCTTTTTCTAACTGGTTGATAAGCTATATCCAGCTGCTTTCAAAGCTCCACTGGGACTGGAGTGACTGTTTCAATACTTAATAACTATAGAGGACAGAATCTGCCAATTCCCTGTTCCAGTATTGCTGCTTTATTTAGTGGATTCATATTTGAGTTCCCCCTTTGAATTGACATTTGCACTTCTTGGGGGCTCTGAGAGTCAGGCACAAATTGCTGTGATATTTTGCCTAGGAGAATGCAAATAACTTGCTGCAAAGCCTTACATTACACACCAGCCAGTACTTTAGGGTAGCTTTATGAAGACATGAAAAATGTAGACAAAAAACTACCAAAAAAGATGCACTAATTTTGGGAAACTTGATTTAAAACAGCTTTTTTTTGTTGATTTTTTTTTTTCTGTTTTGTTTTTTTTTTTTTGGTGTGTGTTTGCTTTTTGTTGTTGTAGTCAAAGGGTAGCTGGTAATTGTTTGTGCACTAGCATTCATGGGAGAAAGCAGCCTGGTACGTGGGAATAGGTGTTGCATTGGCCAACCTAAAATGGAGAGAGGATTACCAAAACCCTCCTTCAGTCTCATCCTCTGCCCAATTAGATCCAATTTAGACCAATGTGTTGCTACACACAATTGTGCCAACACTTAAAGGGAATAAAAGACCTGCTTACTCATTCTTGTAAGTGGAAGTCCTTTTCTAGAGTACTGTAAGAACTGCTTTTCCAAAAGAGAGACCACAAGATAAGATCAATCAAGAAGCCGGGCTTTTGGCTACAAAATATTTTTATCAAAAGTTTCTGAATTTCACAGGGATTGTTTCTATATGTTAGAGCAATTCCATGCTCATTTTCTCCTACCAAAAAAAAAAAAAAAAAAAAAAAGAAAAAGTCAGTTACTTTCTGGAAATGCTAGATTCAGAGGTTTCTCTAGTTGGAATTCCTCAGGTGAGCCATAGTGTCTATCTCATTATACCATATTCTTCTGAGGCTGAGGTTACTCAGCCAAGCTGAATCTGCCATGAAGTGTCATCAGGGACTCCTGTCATATGCTGAAGTAACTCAGTGAGAGACACAGTGATGCACGTCCCACGTAAGAAACTGGAGTGCGCAGACCTTCAACAACTATGCCTGTAAAACTCTGCAGCAGTTTTTCTGAATCTAAAGCTTGTTATTGGCCAAAGGATTTTTGCTAAAATATATCGGATTTGGGTCTCAAGTTTTCCTCTTTCACTACAATATAATTACAGGATCTAACTTCAGGAAGACAATTTTTGCCAAACATTTCTGAAGAAACTATTTTCCAGCTATCTTAGGTGCATACTTATTATCAGGCAAGTTTTTCAGCAGAAGAGAAGCAGGCATAGTGGCAGGAGAAATGACAGGAGCTGAATGATGGGCCCTGCCTATGTGAATCTGTACTTCTGGTATAGCTCCCACTGAGGGAGTTAAACGTGTCCATAATATGAGATTCTGCAGCACATCTTGTTACTCTTGAGGCAGCTTCAGCAAGAATATAAAAACCAGATGGACAAAGGTGCTAGTAGCTTAGCAATTCCTGCAGATGATCTTTCCATGTCGAGGAAGAAGCTTTCTGGCATGACAGTATTAGAGGGATTTATGCTGTTCTGCAGAAGGAGGGCTTGAGGCTGCACAGCTGCCAGCCTAAAAACCCTTCTAGATTTACTACTGAAAATTCACTTAAAATTAAACAGCAGAGATGCCCACCCCTAAAAAATATTAAGAACAAATAATGTCAAGTAGGAAATGTTCAGGGTGAAGAGAGAACTGTGGTGCTTCTGATTAAAATCAAAATCAAACTCTCCTCCATCCCATCCTAGGATTTCAGAAAGCTTTCCAGCACACATCTGCCTCCAGTTTCCTCTTTGTTTATTCTGTCATCAATTATCAAGAGACTTTTTGTTTTGTCTCAATGAACTGCACAATTTGAAGCAACTGTGGTATCTAAGATGGTTCTGCCTAAACCAAACACAGATTCCTTCATGGCACAGAGAAACTGGATTGGATTAAAATGAAAATATCCAAAACCAACAGAATTTTCTCTCTAAGCTGTTTTGAGGGTTATTATAATGTCATTTTTCCCTATGAAACAAATAATATACAGACATCAAAAGTCCCAAGTGTTGTTCTCAAACAACAGAAAATAAATGAGATTAGACATCATGATTTATGATGCTTCCATTCCTTCTTTTTAAGAAAAGGGAAATATGTTAATAATTAAAGTCACATGAACTCAGATTCTTTTGGCTCCTAAAATATTATGACATGCACTTGCCTTAAACAGCCCTCTACGACAAATGTACAGTGACAGCAATTGCACTTGCGCCTTGGAAGTGGTAGCTCCCTGGACATATTATTACCTCTGTTTAAACCAGTGGATTAATGCCTGTTGTTATGCTCTCTGCTGATAGCAAGAAATTACAATGGAGCATCTGCAATTCATCTTCCTGTTCCAGCAGAGCTCTGACAGTGATTGCTATTGTTGTTACATCAGGTAACTACTAACCGGGGCCACAAATAATTTACGCTAGGCCTTACCTTACTTTCACATCCTCAAAACTCCTTCCATTGGAGAAGTCTTGTGGTGATTTTAATTGAATATTCATGGAATGGCTGGGGACATTGGCAACTCTGGTTGATGTTTCCATCAAAGCAAAGCAAAATTATACCAGTTTAACAATGATTTTATTGTACGGCACTGACCTGTGCCTATAAATATAAAATACTGGAAACCAATTGGTAAAGAAATTATTTGTTTATTACACTATCTCCAGATGGAGAAGTCATTTCTAGGCAACTAGCCCTTGCTTTCTTCTAAGAAGTTTCTACTAATAAAGCATATGATGCTAGTATTTCTGAGTTCCTTTCATTAGCAGTCTTTGTTATAAACCAAAAACATATTAAAATATTAATTTGTCTTGTATATGCATGAATAAAATGTGAGGATCTCACTGTTTTATGTCAATAAGAAAAGCTGTGGGATATTAATAATTCCTTTGAAATAAGTGTTAAATTAAATTTGCTCTGTATTAATCTATAAATTTAGTGTGGAATCCTGACCTAGAGTTAAAAGTTAAGTTTCAAAAAGGATATTTCACATTAGAATAAATCACTTTTGCCATTCCCTACAAACCTGTCCTCATTTCAGAGTATAGGACCAACATGTGTTAAAGTTTTAGGTTGCATGCACAGATTGATGGCATGTGTACTGGAAATAGGAAAACAATATCTGGGAAAACACACACGACCTGTCATAAACTACAATTGATTACATCCTACACATCCTCAGTTAAACCTTAAGCAAAGTTTGCATGAACTTGGGATTGCATCTCAAAAACACACTCCTGATCTGAGCTAAAACAGTAATGTATACACAGTCTATACAAGGAAAGGCTGTAGAGTTCCCTCCTTAAAAATTTTATCATGGGATGAAATTTTTATTTAAAATGTTATTACAATAAAAAACAGACTTCACATATTAATGTCTGAATTTAGGTTTCATATCCAGATAGTTCTAGTCACAGGACAGCGTGATCATCAGGCCAACCTGGACTGCTTAAGTGCCCGAATAATCTTTTATCATGCTTTCAAATACTTTATTTAACTAAAATCAAGGAGCTATTCAGATGTCAGAAGAGGTCCTGCAGCTATGTCACAGGGTGAGAGAGAGAAAAATTGAGAATTCACAAAGGCAGCAAGGAAAAGAATTCAAATAATGAATACGGTGTGCTATCTACACTAATACAAATATGCTGAAAACTTAAAAATAGCGCTTATATTAAAACCAATAAAACATCTTATAGATAAGGTCGATTAGCTGGGTTTCCTATTATCCCTGAAGTTTAGAGCTTTGAACACTGTGAAAAAAAATATCTGTACTCCAGGAGCAACTTCTCACGTCCACACCTCAGCTTTTTTAGCAGTGAATGGGGAGAAACAGGCAGTCGCTCAGTAGGGTTCCTCAGATCAGTTTTAGATGTCTGGTTTGCAGTAAGCTGAGTCTAAAGGAAGTACCTTTTTCTCACTCTTTTCAACTACAAGAGGGAAGGTGAGATGATGGCTGTGGATTTTAAAAATAATTTTTTTTATGGATGCTTACAGACATTCAGTCAAATGAATTGCATCCCAGCTATCTTCAGCATTATCTCATCTGCAGAGTGAGATGAATGCCCTAGAAGGGAGGTCCAGTAGGAGCACACTCTGAACATTTCTGTAAGAAATACAGTAATATCTTGAAATGGCTATTTGAGATTCAGAAATTCTGTTTCTTTTTGCCAAGTTGAGTTCCTGTCATTTACTACCAATATTCAGTCACACTCCATAATTTTGTAAGCCCAGAGACTCGAGTATTTGGATCAGATCAGGGCTTGAGCATGCAATGGGATAGACACTGTGACTGACCCTGGCACAGGGACATGTTTCAGCCTACGCATATTTTGTCTTCAGTGAAAACATGTAAATACATGGTTGAGTAGTTTAATGACGAAGGGATGATCTAAGAGATCAACTTAGTGCTTTAAGAAGCATGAGATGTACAAGAAAACAACAGATTATCATTAGAAATTGTAATTTATAAAGAAAAAAAAAGAAAAAAAAGAAAGAAAGCTAAAGCCATCAAGGAAAGTTAGCTACCCAGCTAGCGAGGCCAAAGAACAGCAGGTGTTTGATTTTGTGGGGTTTTCTTTTTTATCCTAAAAGTAAAATTACAACCGACATTTCAGAACAGCAAAATTTCTTAGCTCCAGGAAATGATGACAATCCTTTGAGACATCCTTTACAAGACAGAGCAGAGAAGAATATAGGAAAATGGTTTCTTAAGCTTAGAAGTTTATGATTTTTTACAGATGGGAACTGAGTGCTTGAAAGCGTACAAATTCCATGGCTTTCTCAGACACAAATCACTCGTACTGAATAGCTACACAATTATCTATAGGAAATTGCATAGGCTGTGAAATTGCAAGGTATCACCAAGTAATAATTAAAGAAACAAAGATTAATTCCCAGGCATGAACTCAAACCAGGGAATATAAATTTAAACTATTAAAGTCTAACTTTTGAAATTTTAAATCTGGAGATTTTATTGTACTTATGTTATCAAGAAGGGATGACTGACTGCAAAACTGTGGATAACTCTTCTCCAATTTGTCCAATTAGTAGATCTTGTAATTGCTCCTTTCCCCCCTTTCCCATTTTTGAAAGAACATTATTACAGCAGTATGGTTAGTCACAGCAGTTTTCTGTACAGAAAGTACTTTGGGTGAACACATCCCACTCAAAACAGTTTGGACACTGAAGATGGGAAATTATGTGAATGCAGTCCATGTTTAGGTCCAAGGTTAGGCACGAGTTAAAATCAAACTGTGAGGAAGAGTGAAGACGTGCCTGGATAGGCACTTGAAATCTTTTTTCCAACAGGGGATCAGCAACAGGTCATGTGACAAATACCATTAAATAAGGTATGAGATCCTGGTGGAACAGACAGCACCTAACCCCAACCTGTGTTGCCTTTAGCGTGGTAGGCAAGAAAAAAGTGGCTGCTCCGGGTTTTAACTACTTCAGGGTGATGAAAGGACAGAAAGCAATGTTTAAACTTTCATCAGATTATTACATAAATGGGCAGCAGAATGCAATCCTTCTGTCTGCAGTATGCTTTGACCAAAAAGGGAGGTACTTGGCTTTGCACTGCATTAAATTTGCTAGCCATGTTTTGAGTACAACTGCCAGATAGGACTTAAAAATCTGTGCTTTTTCTAAATGTGATATGCAGTGAGATTCTCAGCCAAGTCAAAAAGCCTTGTTGATAGAAAGAGAAGCTGACGACTCAGGGGCTTGGGGTACTTTTAGCTGGGGAGAGGAGGATTTTTTTTAATAATCTCTAGCTTTGGTATATAAACTGGATCCTGTGGTCCCAATGAATGGCTTTTGTAATTGTGGGTGACATGTTAACTCTCTTTTCTACTGAAAGCTATCATGGTGTGTTTACATCATATAGATGGTTTCAAATCCTCATTATTGCATTCCCTCCAACTTCCCTGACCCCCCCCCCCCCCCCATTTCTTTCCTGCATCAAGGTCAGACAAAGGATAATGCAATATATGATTCAAATTAATGTTTAAGTGATAGGAAAGAAGCAACCAGAAATTACATTTAGAAAAATGTTTTATATGCCTACTCAAAATGCAAGGCCAGCTTGTGTCTCCTTCTGCACCCTTCTGAAAGATGGAATACTGCTAGACAAGTGGTTTCAGTCTGACCTGCTTTACAGGACAGAACTGGATAAACAGGTGGCCACTGTCACTCAGCTACCAGGCTATATAATTACCTAAAATAGTAATTAAATCAAAATTACTACAGTAAGATGGCATCAGAGAGCTACTCTTTAAAATACACTAAGGGCATCAGAATTTTCTATTTATCTTTCTTTATAGTTTCTTAACTGAATTAATTAGTCATAAAACTAGAAGATGGGTTTGATATGTACATTTCTTGTGGTTTGGGGCACAAATCTCATGCTAGTAAAAAATGAAGAATTGGTATTTGTTTAGCATGAAATAATAACACAGTGATGAAGTGGCACAGTGACGGCGTGTACACTGTAAACTCCTTGACAAAGAAGTCTCTGTTGCTGCCTTGTGCCCACCGGTTTTCCACTTTCTGTCTCCAAGCTGCACTCAAATAAATGTAGGCAGCCTGGCATCTTGACTGGGGCCTTCCAAATAAAACATGCAGCTATGCAACGAGTGTTAAGCCTTCTTTGTACACTATTGTGAATGAATCATGAGCATTCCTGAAGAAAACAGGTGAGATTTAGAAGGTATTGTGTTTCAGGAAGAGACAGTCAACTGAGGGAGGAGGTCTTAAGTGATGCGAAGGAGCAGTAAGCCTCTATTTTGATGATGTTAAGGTCACAGAGATACAACATTTTTAATGTAATTACAAGTACAGTTGCAATATCAGGAGTTAAGTCTGATTTTTATATTGTGTTAACACACATGAACGATATTTTAGAAAAAAAAAAGGAAAACATTAGAAGCTATTTGAAAATCTCAACCTTTTGTCTACTCAATACAGTTCCAGAAATCTTGTCTACATCATACTGTTCTCATCAGAATAAATTGTTGCTAGAGAGACTTTCTTTGGCAGTTACAGTAAGAAATGTAAGTGAAAAGCTTCTAGCATGGGCTTATATGTTTAGATTTGAATTTATCTACATTAACAAGATATTAAAAAGAGGCATGCCGTTTATCTTTCTGTATGCATTCACACCATTGCTTTATAGTGGAAAAAAACCTGCTTCACTTCATCCTGTGTTGCAAGCTGCCCATGGAATAGAAGCCTATCTTTTTGTAGCAGACATCCTAAGCCTTCCCCCCCCTCCCACTGCTATAAAGTTGTGAGTAATCCTGATAGACAGCAAAGTGAGGAGTGGAGATTTCTTGGTAGTCAGTGTAAATTTCAGGCCTTTTCTCCATGAACATATTGCTTAATTTTACAAAGATGATTTCATGTGCTTATTTTCTTGTCATTTGCACAGGTAGAATACTTGGTCTGCATAAGGTCAAGTGCACGTGTAAGTCTTTGAATGACTGGGATATAAATAGTCCGTATATTGGGCTATTTAGAACACCATTGCTCATGCATGCCTATCAGTTTCAGTAGAAGCTTTGTGTGTGCAAGAGATACAGGGTCACATTTCAAATGATGTCACTGAGGGCTCTGGAAAGCTTTGCAAAGCCTGACCAGTGCAGAACCATTTGACTAACTGCCTCATTTCTTTTACTCCCTCCACTGCAGGGCAAACTGACTTTTTTAACCATTCTTCAATGTTTATTTTTCCCAGTTAGTTATATGATTACTTAACTGATTAAGTTTCTCAAAGTAAATTTTAATAGATTCCCCCCCTCCAGTGAAGGTGAGCTCAACAGTTATGTAAGGCAGAGGCCAGCCAGCCAGAGCCTTGCCAGTATCCCTCAGTCCTGGCTTTCAACACAGTTGTTATTCCAGTAATGTCTCTCTCTTTTAACCTGCAGCTGCCAACTGTGTTCAAATGTGTGGTGGTTTTCTGCTGTGGGCAAAGAGCCACCAAGACTGAAGCTGCGTCCACAAAACTCATTTCATGGCTAAATGCCGGTTCCTTTAATCATAACTCTCCATAGGTAATAAACAGTGGAAGTATGCCGCAAAGCAGCTTTCTTTGGGGGGAGCGAGTGAGGTAGGCACCTATCTGTCCTGGAATATGAAAGATTTTTTTGCCTTAGAGCTACGAAGTTATGTTCTAGTAGTCTGGGGAACAAAAAAAAAAGCCAAAAAACTGCCACCCCCCTACCTCCCTTTTTTTTTTTTGATTGCTATTCTTCCATGGGTTAATTTTAAATGGCTGTTTGTGAGGAAACTGCATTTATTCCAAACAAGGATTCATTTGTCTGCTTTTACAGGGATTAAGTCTACACCAAAAGGAAAACAGAACTCACCCACATTATTCCTGTCTGCATGGAATTTACAATAATGAAAAGAAAGCACCTCAGTGATTTGCCATGGGGTGTCTGGAAGGTTAGTGTTTTCATCTTACTAACTAGCTCCTTAAGGAGGGCAATTCACATTTCCCCTGGAAGAACCTGCATAGACTGCAGGGTTGGCCAGCAAGAGATGCGACCTCTTCAAAATCTACCCAGTGTTTCAGTAAGGAGTGAAGACCAAATCTAGTGATAGAAGTCTGGTTACTAAAGTAATGAACTAGATAATTTGCTTTTATCATCCATCCCACTTACTTCACTGTCATCAGTAAGGTTGAACAGATTAAAACTAGTGTGATCATTTAATTTTTGTGTCATGATGAGTGCAGCTGCCTAATTTCTATACAGCAAATATACTATGCTGTATATTTATAATTATAATATGTGGATAAACATATCCATCCTGTACAAACTGTTATTTACACACTGAAATTTCTTTTCTAGTTGGCAGACTGTTTTCCTTCTGTAATAATCCTAGAGCCTTATATGGGAGCATTACTCTTTCCAGGATAAATTCATAAAACTCAGTGCTCTGCCATGCAGAGGTTACAGAGTTAGCTTTGGATGAGCTAGTTAAGATGTGAGAACTGGTTAATTTGCCTTAACTTTGGACTCTTCCAAGCTAGTATGCAATTCTTCCCAGCAGACTTAATTAGCTTAGGCCTCCAACCAGCAATTTTCACAGCAAACTAACCCAATTATCTCTGCATGATACCACCTTGTGTCATGCCTGAGTCCAGAATATGTCTGTCTACACATGGGAAAATTAACCACAGGTTGTGCCATTGAAAATTGCAGTGGGTGCTGTAGGGAGAAAGATAGTTTGCTTCTGCCCTTCATAATATGAATATTTGCACTAATAACCATTGTACCTTTCTATATGCTCAATTTTTGTGCTATTGTTTTTTTTTAAGTCACAAACATTATAAATAAAGGGCATGAGGGTCCCAGGGTTCTAACTTCCAGAATGTAGCATAAAGCAAAAGCTTTTTGATATCCAGTTCAGCATTATCTAGCAATTTTGCCACAGTTGAGTGCCCTCACTAACTTGATAACAGACCTAGGCTAAGTAGAATAGTGTAGACTTTCTAGCTTGCACTGGAAGTGCCTCCAGAGAGACTCAGATATTCTAGGGAAAACTCTGACAACACATGTTTATCAACAGTGTGGTATTTTCATTACCTGCATTACTATAGTACTTCACCTTCTCATTGTACTTAGAAATTAGTTCTTGTTGTTCCTAAGAAGTGAGAAAGCACTTCTCTTGCCATTTTTCAAAGGACAATGGATGTGCAGGGATGTTTAAAGCTTTAGCCAATGCCAGGCTCAGGAAATTTTTGA
Organism: Pezoporus wallicus; assembly: GCF_028554395.1. NCBI lineage: Eukaryota > Metazoa > Chordata > Aves > Psittaciformes > Psittacidae > Pezoporus > Pezoporus wallicus. The sequence goes on from NW_026635157.1 coordinate 7,796,073, forward strand.
TAGGTTTAGGTTGTGAACACTGGTCTTCAAAAGGCTAAGGTGGGCCACTGACTGACTTTCTTCTGTGATGGTTACAAAAGTATTGCTTTAATTAGTACAACACATCAAGGTGTAAGGAAACAAACTCAATATAAAGAATAAGACACAGAACATATTTTTCTGAAAGAATCTCAGTACCTGTAGTTACACTGATAGTAAGCATATGCTGGGTAGAGCACATTGTCTATTATATCCTCAGGAAGCACTGCTAAGTGACCTTTTAATTTAGTTGTTCAAGTTATTATTCTCACTTGGATTATAAATATCCATCACTCAGATGCTTAAAGATGAGGCATTAAACTGATTCTTTTGCTCTTATCCTTAGGTTAACCAATATCTAGTTTGTCTGTTGAAAAGTTACCCACTTTTACTATAGCCATTGTAAGTGTTTAAGCATTTTTTCATCTATTATTTCCTGTTTTCTAGCAGGAAGATAGGAACAGAGCAAGATTTTTACTGCAAACCTCTCTTCCTCAGCTATACAGAAAAAGAATCTCATCCATATAATCCATGTTACCTCAAGGAAAGTGGACTCACAGTAGCAAGGATAACATTATTCCTAAAACCTTTAAATCTGAAGCTCACTCAGAACCAGTAAAATAACCCAGATACAGACTGTTTCTGAAAAACAAAAAGCCAAACAACCCAGCTATTGCAACTTTAGAGTACTGCTGTACAGTTCCAAGCATGGCCTGGTTTTATGTCAAAGATCCCTGAGGAAATACAGCCAGTACTCCAGACTTCTGTATTTTTTTCCTTAGTAAGTAGTTATCCTCTTGCAGTTGCTGGGACTTGCCCTCTAGATTTCTGTCAGCACTGTGTCACTGTTACAGTAGACGACTGCATGACTGTTTCAGCATACCTTAAAGACCACGCAGTCAAGAAAGATGTCCCTTTCTGAAGGCACATTGTGCTTTGTTCAGTTACTTATAACCACAGCTGTTATAATGTCAGCTTTGCATAGATCAGTGACAAACTTTGTGTTTCGTTCCCTTGGAAATTTAATTCCCTTGTAAAATCTGAAATTGGACACTACACGACGTATTCAGCACAGTGTCTTAGACCTTCTAGCTTGCATGACTGCTGGCTCCTGCTCTTCCACACAGAGTTCAGTATGAAAGGAGAGGTACCGGAATGCACACCATCTGGCTTTACAGCACTGCCAGAACCACACACATTTCTATGATAAATCAAGACCGTGGAGTTCGTCTCCAGTAGCTGCCCCTCAGATCAACCATATCATGCAAGTTTCTACCTTCCATACCTCTTACAGAGCCATCTGTGGGATATGCACTTGCACTCAGCTCTGAACGTAATTTGGGATACATTGGGGTGAAATGTAATATCCTATATTACATATGACACTACAGTCCTTAATTTGTTAGAGACACTGATGAATAATAATAGCAGGTGAAATCTGTTTAAGTACAAGAGATGTAACCTCTGAGAGCTAGTCACACCTTTGGCATGTCCTCTTGGAATCATTTTTACATTCCTAGCAGTTTCCTTACAGAGCACAGCATATCTTCTCATTTTTGTACACGCATATAGTACAAGACATAGATAAGAATATATGTAATGGAAACAAAATCTTGCTCTGCTCACTGTTCCTAAAGAATCATTTGCATAAATGATGATGTCAAACTCACAATTTTGGACTGTGTTATGAAAATGCCAAACCAACTGATGAACCAAGCCATGCAAAAGACTTTAATCATCACAAAATTTTTTTGTTCACCCTTTTCCCATCCCTCTTTTTAGCTCATAATGGATGATAACATTTGCATGGATATAACTTCCTTAGAACTAGAGTATTACAATCTCAATGGTATTAAAGCTGTAGATTATAATTGGCATGATAAGGATCACAAGTGTATCTTTTCTGTCAGCTTGTTCCATTAAGAACCTCTAACCATGGATCATTGATGTAACAGATCATTATGGCCCATTGTGTCAGCTCATCTGTTGGGATCTGTGCATTATGAGCATGACAGATTTCCTCTGCAGAAATTATAGTCTATTGTGACAATAGGATTTAATGAATATAAACAACAAACCACATAATCTGTTATTACAAAACACAGCTATGCACCCAGATGGGAATTAAGTTCCTAGACATTGCCAATTGCAGTTTTTAAAATTGTGACTATTTCAATCTTCATGTTATTAGATGCAATACTCTAATTTACAGGATACATTTATCTCAACCCTGATGGATCAAAGGTTTTCAGAATTTAAAGCTGAATCCTGCAAGTGTTCCATGATTTCATTTTTTTTTTCTGATAAAACATCATCTTTTAGGTTTTTTGACACTTACTCCTTGTCTTTCACTGTGATACTAGCCATGCTGTTAAAGTTTCAGTACTACCACTGTATATAAAACAAGCAAATACAATAAAATTGGTCACAGAAATTAATGAAACATAGCAGACCATTCTTGTATCATTTTCAAAGAACAGAAACTTCTACTTAATATTAATTTTATAAACCATAGGCAGAGAGCTACACCAGCAGAAATCTGTAAAATCACAGTGACTGAAATTTTGCTGATGGATGCAGCTGAAGGTCTGACCTAGAGGCTCTTGATACATATTTGTGGAATTAAGAGATTTTCAGCTTTGAAATATGAGTTCTGGATTGAGTACATCAGAGGTTACAACTATGGTGTTGGTACAGCTATATTTTCATCTATGCAGATGGATATTTCTGTGATATATATGTACTTTGTTTCAATAATAGAAAATTCACCATAAAGAACCTATTGATGAGGACTACATGTAGATGAACTATGTCAATCACCACGGCCGTTATCATGCACTTTTGAGAGGAAATCCCCAATTAAATGTATTTCCACACACTTATATCAAAAGGAGAAAAGACTCACCCTTACCTAGCATGCGAACACATTTGGCATTCTGGTCAGGACTATCAAATGAGATTTCTCCGCACCTCTGAAAGAAAAAAAAAAAAAGGATATATTTAGTTAAGAACTCTGTGACAGTATCTCTGTCCTTGTCCTAGTATTATGTTTTGGAACGAGAGATGTTCAAAGACACATTGTCAACACACCAAGATAAAAATATTTTCAAGTAGCCAAAGTTTGAGGAAGAGTGGGCACTGCTAATGTGCAAGGATGGGTCGACACTGCATACCAGGATCTTCACCAAGAAAAACTCAAGGTAACACCTATTACTTTTATGTGTTTGGTTGAAACTACTGCCTGGTCCATGTTACTTTGTTACCATCAGAACCAATTATACAGGAAGCCTCATCTACCACTGGTAGACATTGCAGCCCTCTCCACTGGTTTAGTTGTCACAGTACACAGATTTAGCTGCACCCTAAACAGGATCTGTGTAATGATCCAGTTCAAAACAAACCAAACAGCTATGCTGATCCAGGAATTTGTATTTCTGTAAAATTAACTTATTTAAACAAACCCCACAACTCTTAAATATTTATTAAGCAAAGCAGTCATTACATGAAACTTGAACTCTTCATAACACCTATGAGTAAAATTGGTTTTTAAAGTGCAAGTAATTTATGTCTGTATGCTGAGATATTTTGTTAATGAAAAACAATATTCACATGTACAGATATATTATCAGGGCTAATGTTCTGTCCCTATACAAACCCAGTGAAGGAACATCATTAGAGTTAGGATCAGAATACAGAAGTGTTTGGTTGTTTTCAAAGGCAAGACATCATTTTTGAGTCCTTTATGCAGACAGTCATGTCAGTTTAGGTGCCAGGAGAAACCTCATTAGTTGATACAGCTCTGATTAAAGTCAGTGTACAGATCACTGCAGCAGTGATTGCTTCAGATGCTACAGAAAAGATTCAGTTTTGTATCACTACACTCAAAGCTCTTGATAGGGGATTAAGGATAGCCTCGTATTTTACAGCTAAAAGTGGCAGATACTTTCTTATCTATATATTTGTGATTTTGGTATCTATGACAAGATGGGAATAAAAGCACAGTGGTTCAATCTGTGAAAAATCACTAAGCGCTCTCCATTTTTTTTCTTTTCCTTTCTCTCCCTTTCTTATGCAGTTTCCATTTGCAGCACCTTACGGCTTTCTTATATAAGATAAAGTGGTTAGTATTGTCTTTTTCTTCCCCACCCCTTTTTTTTTAATTTGCAGCAAACATTCAAAACTACAAAGAATCAGGTAAGTAAAAAAACCCGTAGTTTCAAAGAATATGAAACACAGCCACAGTTTCATAAATGAGCAGCACATTTGCAACTCACTGTTTTACAAATAGCTTTTGCCTCCCTCACCAAAATAAACACAAACAAAGAAAGCCCATCTCCCACACAGTCTTTCATATATCAGTACGTCTAAAAAGAGCAATCAGACACCTGTATTAACCTTCCTAGGTGGGAGCACTTACTACTGAAAGATTGCAAAAGAAAAACAACACCCAGCATTTTGAAGCTGATTTTACAAATGCTCTTCTGTGTCAGAAGACACAGAAATTTGCACTTTATTCTTCCAGGAAGAATATTAAGATATTGACATCTTTTCACAGAAATCTCCCAGCTTCTTCTTCATGACCATAAGTATACGTAGACAATTGCAGATGTAAGAAAGCACATCAAAATTCATCTCCCACCTCACCCTTGAATTTATGCTGCTTTTTGAAAACCTTTGGTTATTTTCGATTTAGTCCCTCAGAGGTATTGTATGTTCCAGACATATTTATATAAGCATCACATTTCAGGCCAGCAAATAATGTCTTGCAATATCTGACAATATTCACCAGTCCTAGTGTTATGAAATTGGGAAAATGGCTAATGTTCTCTAGAGTCTGCTGACATCCCACAGGATCCATTATGATGAAAATTTCGCAAGTAAGATTCAGATAACTGTATACAAGTTCATAGCCTTATCTTAACTCCCTTAGCTCCTGCAGCCCACAGAACTGGCTGAAAATCAAGCTACAACAGTCAGCATAGGAGATTTTTCACTGCTACCACTGCAGCTAGAAATACCAGCAGAAAAAGCTTCTGCGGCAATTTAATTTCTGATGTCAACAGAAGCTCATATGTACAGATCAATGGAATGAAAAATAAGCTGTTACCAAACTGCTCAGAACATCTGAAAAAGACTTAGTTGGATTCTGGGTGTGTAAAGTGGCACAGATATGCAGCAGGGAATCATTTTGCTCATTAAAGAAATAGTGTTGTCTGAGCATTTTTGCTGTTAGAAAAGTTTTCCATGAATGAGAAGTAAGGAATGACTTCAGGATTTAATCTTTAGGATTAAATTGAGACCTTGTCACCACTGCTATGAATTTCTGCCACGGCTGGATAATATTCTAGTGTCCTTTTCCTGGCCCAGCTTACTTTCTTTTCTGGTTTGGGTTTGTTCCGCCTGCTTGTATATTGGGGCTGGTAATAAGAGATGAGGCCAAGAGTTTTTCCAGTCCCAATCCATTTCCAAATTATTCCCAAAACAGCTGCTCATTCTCTTCTGAAAGCTTCAAAATTGGCTACAGAGTCAGTAGTGGATCCCTCAGAGAGCAGGGATAGGAATTTGATATAAGATGCTGGTTATTCTACTTTTTCATTTCAATGGGTCAGAAAGCAGAGAGGAGGAAGAATAGCCCATGCATCTCTGCTGTACATCTGAGACCTATTACACACATGTAGATCACCCTATATGTCTGTTAGCAAGGTGAGAGAGAAATATGACATTTCTTTTAAAGACTGACTAAACAGCCTCTAGAAGCTGCTGCTTATAAGTAGCGTGAGACATATTCATTAGAGTTAGGTCTGCATGAAGATAGAAGTTCTCTTTTCCTGTTTTAGAGCTATAAGAGATCAATGGTGAGCCGTAAAGACCAAACATATTACCCAGTTAGGAAAAGAAATGAGCTCACAGGAAAGCTGCCTCTGAACTTCATTTCTTGAAATCTATGATGAGGTTGGATTCATAGTCCTCACTTATATTTAAAGCTCATTAAAGTTCCAAAATTTCACTCTCTAAAAATATGATAAATCACATTCTTGGATCTAAATGATCTGATTTTGGGATATTTTAAATCTCAGTTTGGGCTTCATGGTTAAGACTGCTATAGCACTGGTAGGACTGGCTCTGCTATATGCAGTCCTATATATTGGGCTGGTGAGTTCACGGGGGCAGCCCTGCTGAAAATAATACTACTGACATTCACTGCCCCTGAAGTGAGAGAGGATTTGTTGCTGAAATCTGAAGCCACTGCTGTGTTTGGAAATGGTCAGATTTAACAAAAAAAAAAAAAAATGGGTAAAAGCAAGTAAAATCTACCCTTCCAGCTCTTCGTTGTTATCTTCATATGTCTTGAATCACTGAACTCTGTACTAGCCTGTTGTGGTTTTTTTTTTTCTCCTTCTGAAGAAGGGGAAAATATAATTACATTTCGTTAATAATGTTTTCAGTCATATAGATGTATTTCCACATCATAGGATAGCAGCCTGCAATTCATGACACATGAGAAAATATTTGTATTTATATTTTTATTAGAAAATAATTAATAAATTATCTACTCTCAACTCTATTTTTTTGAGCTCAGATATATGCCATGATACTGAGTCTGTTACACAAGCTGAAATATAGTAAACTAGAATGGGACTTTTAAGTCCCTCATGGAAAAAGAGACTGAATCACAGAGCAGCTGAAAGCAGAGCTTAAAAAAAAAGGAGAAAAGACTGAGAGAGTTATTGCTAGAGAATAGGGATGAAAGGACATGATATCCAGAAGAAATGTGACATGAGCTCAGTTCCTTTGATAAGTGAATTGGAGAGCTTGAAGCCAGCCTTCTTGGCTATGATAGCCCAGTACCACCTGTTGGAAAAGGGAAATACTGTATTACATAGGCACCAGACTCTGATGGAGGAGGGTGCTCTCAGGCAACAAGATGTCTTTGCAAGATCCTATGAGAAGTGCACAGCAAAACAGGAAGTCTTCTGCAAGGCGCCCTGTACCAAAAGGGTGTAAGTAAACTACAGAAAAGTAGGGCACTACTGACAGAAAAAGAGTTCATGCAGCGTAAGGAAAGTCTGCCCTAGTCAGTTGTACTAATGCAGTAATACATCTCATATTACTTCTCCAGTATTACGTGATCATTCATAGGTTGGGTCTTCATTTTCAGCATTCCTGGGCTCACAGCACCTGCATTTGAGGATTTGAGATATGTAGCAATAAGCAGGGTATATATACACCCTGGACAGAATATGTCCTTAGTTGTTTTTTTTTTCTGGTTTTGTTTTTATGTTGTGGAGAAAATTTCATCAATGAAAAAAATGGTTTTGAAATAATTCTATTCAACTTCTATTTGTATGGTAAATTAAAGCTTTACATGCTTTAAGAAGAGAGATGGAAATTGAGTAATCGAAATAAATAGGGCTACATTTTTACCTATGACAAAATTTAGCAAGTAGAGATCTGAAAGTGTTTGTCATGAGAATTGCAATAAGTGGCATTTAATTTTCTATTTATTAAATGCATATAATTAACGTTCAACTATTATAATAATTTTAGTGTATAAGTACTTTAAAAATATAATAAGATTTTTTCTGGCATGAAATTTGAACATGCACAATTTTGACCTTTTTAAGCTGGACACAACCAAATTTTGAAAAGCTGGCTTAGTCAGCTAAAAGGTTACTGGAGTAGGAACAACACTGATAGGGTTCTTCACTCTGTTGTGTGTTTCCCTAGTGTGGTGTTCAACACATATGTCTCTTCCAAAATTGCAGTAATCAGTGAGATACTTGACGTGCATGATCAGCCAAACATGACAATAAAGATTGGATGATTTTCTTTTTGTAGGAGGTGCCAGAGATTATTATACCTCCACATAGAAGAGATGTGTTAATTGCACATTTGTTGCATGACAAATAGTCTTTAAAAATTCATTTTTTTAAAGTAACCTTAAGTTAATATGTTTTTGTTCTACCAAAGTAGAAAGAAGTGGATTTTACATAACATTGTTTGTTTTTTTCTTCTCTTTTCTTTTTTTTTCCTTTTCCCTTTCCTTTCCTTTTCCCTTTCCTTTCCTTTCCTTTTCCCTTTCCTTTCCTTTTCCTTTCCTTTCCTTTCCTTTCCTTTCCTTTCCTTTCCTTTCCTTTCCTTTCCTTTCCTTTCCTTTCCTTTCCTTTCCTTTCCTTTCCTTTCCTTTCCTTTCCTTTCTTTCCTTTCCTTTCCTTTCCTTTCCTTTTTTTCTTCTTTTCTTTTTTTCTTTTCTCTCTCCTCTCCTCTCCTCTCCTCTCCTCTCCCCTCCCCTCCCCTCCCCTCTTTTCTCTTTTCTTTCTCTTTTCTTTTTTCTCCTTCAGAGTACTGCATATAATTCTCACTCCTTTAGAAATCAGAGTTGAAAGATATACTCAGAGACACAATTGATTAAAAGAACTTAAGGCAGAGTGAGCAGCTTCTATGAAAAAAAAACCCAGATTATCTCAGAGGCAAAAAACCACTATTGCTATTCATAAATCTATTTTTCTAATATGTAAGTTCCTTTCTCCATCACCTTTACAAGGTACTTCAACAAAATCCTCTGGTATCTAAAATAAAGCATCATTCCAACTGCCTAAAGATTTATAGATGCAATGTCTGTTAGTGTGACAAGTAACACTACTTTGTAAGTCTTAGCAATATTTTATAAAACAGCTGGCCCCGCATATAAATAGCTGAAAATTAAAGTCAGTATTTTACATCTTCAGGTTGTCTGGGAGAAGATTTAAGGTGGATTCCTTCCAAATGCTGATGAATTATCAGAGTAGGAACTGAAGGATTTCCAATGCTTTCTTACACTTGTGGTATTTCCAGTTTTGTCTCTTCTCTCTTGACAGGGACAAAAGAAAATACAGGAACTACCAGGGAAGACAGACATATGTAATCTGTGCAACTTGCACCCTTTTCACAAGCACCTTCCCCAAAATGAAAGCCTTCTAATAATATCTGTTAGTGATTAAATCAATGTCTATATAAAACAAGAAAGTTCCCTACCAAAACCCTGTGTGATTTTAAGATGCACTTAAATGTCAAATACTTTTGAATTTTGCTGAATCTTTATCCGTGGTCTTTGTTGATCTTAGAGAAGGAAATAAAACCATTGTTTTTATTTGTTTAGAGACAAGTTTCTTTTCTCTATACCACACCTTATTTTAAATTTAACAGGCCCACATTTGAACAATTTTCTCTGGAGTGAATAATTGTACAAAGCTCACCCTATTCATATGGCCTTGAATTGCCAACTCTGAGTTCTTTAAGAACTTTATTTAGCCTTTTGCATGTGAAAATATGTATATAATAAATATAACTTGAGAATCGCATATAAAAACATTCCCATTGGTAACAAATACCACTGGAATCTTTCAGCTAATGACATTGTCCAAGATCTATAAAAACTGTGATTGTTTACATATTACCTCTCTAGGCCCTATTAACAGTCTCCATAATGATTATAGATAAAACCTTATACTTATCTGAAAATGTAGACGTACATTTGGCAAGCTAAGTGCTCCACTAAATTGGGCGGGAAGAAAGTATGCTTGCCTTGAATAGGTATGTATTGTACGTATGCCCACCCATTTAGAAATGTGGCATGATCACAGCATACTGACAATTAATACAGCCTTTAAAATACTATTAGCAGCCAGAATAGTACATTTGCTGCTCTTCAAATTACTGTTATTACACTGCAACTATATACCATATTTCATGAGTAAAGTTTCCAGCTTCCCTATTTAGTGTCAGCATTGAGGAACACTGAAACTGAAAATTCATGTTACTATCTGGATGATTTTCTGCAGTTGAATAGCTATGCCTGGGCAAACTTGTTTTGAGAGTTCCTCCCTTTCCAAGCTTTCCCAGCGAAAGAGGTTTCTCTTCCCTACAGGAATTTGAAAGACGTTGCTCACATAACCTTTCAACACTGTCAGTGTCAATCTCCAGTAGCACTTTGGCAATGCATTTCATTCTGGAATTTACCAGGTTGTAGACCCTCAGCTACTCTGAACAGAAGACACAGCAAAATAAGCAACTACAACTAAATTGAGCAATAATTCCCAACCAACCATTGTTGTCAGTAGCCAGCAACTTGTTTGTGGGCTAAGTAGCCTGAGGTGAACCTTCAGGCAGTTCATTTTCTTACAAACCTGTTATTTACTATAGTTAAGAGTGGTTTGAAATGCATTAGTGTTGCTGGAAAATGGATTTAGTAGCTTAACTGCTTTGTTTTCTTCTTCAGTTAAGGGAAAAAATGTTTAACAGTGTGTGATTTCATTAGGGAGGCACCAGTAGCCCTGACCCCCCTGAGAATATGTCAGTGTTTCAACATGGCGTCCCTACTTTTAAGTGTTTATAACATGGGCACTGAGAGACAAATCCAGAATTACCAAGCAATGAAAATGTTAGGTTTAAATAAGCAATAAGTCACAGTTGAGCTTGCATTAACAGCAAGGCACAACTTGCAGGCATGTTCTGAGGGGGTGCCATTATCCAAGAAATGCTAAAGAGCAGACTAATTTTTCACCTCCCTGGTATGAATCTGTATTACAGTTCATTTTCTAGTTTATAGTTTAAAGAATGTAAACCATCTGTAGATTACGTAATGGATCCTCCCACCACAAAAGCAGTTTAAAGTGGGAGGGAAGATGGGAGGACAGTATCAATACTAAGGAGAAGGCAAATTAGTTGACTCCTTATTTTTGCTCTGATGTGAAACATCAAAGTTCTCTGTATTTAAACATTTTCTGGACCATATAATTTTCTTTCCTCTTCCTCTGAGTTGCAGAACTGGGCTCTTCTAGATTCTTTCAATGGTCACTGACATTTTAGCTTTTACTTTCTATTGAAATATCTAATGGGAGGGAAATGTAGTATTAATTTGTGAAAATTTAGGCCTCAACTTCAACGAAATGTTTCTCTTACATATTTCCCACTGATATGCTGTATCAAAGAAATGGTCAAAACCTCGAAAGTACTGACTGACACACCACTCAAGAAGCAAATCAGAGGTCTGTAAGAGAGCTAATCTCCTGAAGAGTTTCCTCAGGCTGTTCAGAATAACATGGGATGAATTTTGGCACCTGTGTATGTCTGCTGCATACCATACACTGCGTACAAAACCACAGTCTTAGGAAGGACAAGAAGACTGAGTGCTAGTGAGCTGACAGGCATCAGGTTCCTCCTACCTAATAAGACTGTGTTCCTTTCTGAGCAGTACCAAGCACTGGTGGCCATCTGCTTCTCAAGAGCTGGGCATTCTTGGTTCCCTAAAACATTGATACACACCAAGGCAGTCCTATTTCATCCTTTCCAAGACTTTATTTTTAAGGAATGGGAGTTGGTTAGAACAACCCATGCCAAAAGCGTACCAACAACTAGGTAATATGTTCACGAGTCTACCATTCTCACTCACCTTCTGGTATAGAGGTAGACTTAGGTAACAGAAATAACACAACCAACAAATCAGGTAGGAGACAGTTACAGGTAATCAAACAAACCTCAAAACATGGAAGGTCTGATCAAAAAGACAGCCTCAGCAGAAGTGAAAATAGAGCACTTAGAGGCAGAAAGTGGTTTCTCACTTGCGTACCAGATGCTGCTTGGGCCTGAGGGTATACCATGGATAGCTATGAAGTGACTGCAGAATTGGTCATCCTACTAAAAGTGAGCTTCTACCTTTTTCTTTTCTGATTCTCTTTCTCTCCTTGCTCTTCCCCTAAGATAACTTTATGTTTGACGTCTGCCATCCATGAAGAACTCATCAAATAAAAATTTGTAAGAACAGAATTATTTCTGCAACACTGTGTCATCACACGATGCCCTAAGGAAACCTCTGCCCAGCTGCTATGTAGAGGACACAACTGAAAAATGGCCTCAGACTTTGTTATTGTTAGCTATGTAGATGATTTTAGTGTGTCACAACATGAAATCCTCACTTCAGACTATCTCCTGAGTTTAGCCCTAACCACTTACAGCTTTACTCCCAAATTTGATTTTGGTTATCCTTCTTAGAGTTCTCCTGCCTTGTACTTGTAAACTCTTACACTCTGAGCAATCTTAACACATAAACACTATCTTTGATTGTTCTACCAATGGCCTGATACAAAATTTTGTGGACATCTGTCCAGCATGTTACCAAACATTTTACATACTGTAAAAATGGTCATCTATAGTTGTATTTTAGCCTGCTAGCACACGCTTCTATAGCCATAACTGTCAATTAGCACTGCTTATATTAGTGCAGTTTAGAAATGGAAATCTAACCAAAAAGCTAAGTAATCTTAGCACTGCAAAAATGACTTTCATAACTTCAAGTACAGCCAACATACATCACGTTTCTACATGCAGAACATATGGAACCGAAAAACAGCAAGTGTTGTTTTGACAGGAAAAATTTGCCTTTCAAAAATTGTCATATTAGACATTGGGGAAGAGCATCTTCTGCATTAAAAGACAATGTCAGCAATACTAATATATCTTTTTGTCAACTTTTGAAGTGTGATTAATAACATATCTACAGCCTTACAACTTCCATTATCGTCAGGAAACATTCAGATGCTGCTGCAATAATCACCATGAATGTATTTCAGATACAGTGAAATCCATGGTTTTTGGACATATTAGTTACACTTTCCAAGGTGGCAGTCTTTTGGAGCAATGCTAGAAAGACTGATTTTTTTTCCCTGAACATAATTCCCAGAAGCAGAGACTTTCTTTTAGGGCTTTTTTTTTTTAAAAAAAATGTGTGAAAGCATAATTTCAAAACAGGTGTACTGTTAGCAAGTGCTGCACAAAGCTGCTCTTTTCTCTCACTTCTCAACAGATTCTGGTTGTATTTTCTTAGCCAAGACTACATCTGTGCCTATCCTTGAAAAACTAAAAGAAAAGGACAAAGCTCCTGCAAATGTTTCTTTTACTTCTAGTAAAACTCATCACAGGAGTTTACACAAGGAATGAATTGTCCAGGCATCTTCCTTCTTCTCTTGGAGGCCCAAGGCCATCCCAAGGCCAATCAAAATGTGCATCTTGATTCTCCATACAGAAATTGTAAAAGCATTTCATTCTAAAGAGGCTTATTTTAGAAAAACAGAAACAACTGGAAGAAAAAAAAAGCAAAAATACTCCATGGGAACAAAATGTCTCCTAGATCTGCATTCAAAGTCTTCTTAAGCCCTCAATCACCAGTCTAGAGAAAATACAATCATAGCTGTCCACAACCGTCATAATACTGTTTTGTGAACAAGTATTCAAACAAGTCTGTAATGCTATTATAGAGTTCACTTCATCCCTATTCCAAACAAGATCCTGAGCATATCAGAGGTTTAAAGACCTCTCAAGTTACACTACTGAAGACACATTACTTTCCATGCTTCGTTTTCTTTTTTTTCATCACTACAGAACATTGAAGTATTTTAGACTTGATTATGAAGAACTGTATTTTGTAGAAGAAAAAAGGTCATACACCTCACGCTTTAAATAACTACAACATGCAGTAAAACACATTTATATAATAAAGATAATATTTAGTAAAAAGCAGGGTACAAATTTCATAGAATGTCTCTGTAATAAACCATCTTTCCTTGTAACAGAAACAAGAAAAAGGAAATAGTCACTATTGTATCAGGCACTGGAGGGAAGAGACACCACCTACTATTTATGAGAACTAAATGAAGGATAGAAAAGGATTTGGTTGAATGCGATTCCCTCCCTTCATCTGGATTTACCTCCTGAAGACAAATTCTCTTGAAAAGACATGTCTTCCTGTTGTATGTAGTAAAACTCAAGTACTTTGCAAAAATGGCAAGGCCATGTCTCCTGCTACTCCCTGTTCAAGTAGATACTGCTTTTCTGGGGGGAAACTGAGAACTGTACTTCATCTGCAGAAGAAAAAAATGTTAACCTCTTAGCCTCTTGTTGTCATGGGAATAATCTTACATTGCCTTTTGGCCTGGTTTTGCTCATATCTTCCACTCTTAGTTGCCAAAGTCAACACAGTGAACATATTACTTATGCAGTTTCTATCATATATCCCCTACTCTTCTGTACAAAATCAGACAATGCTTTTGAGTTTGAATGCTAACCAATTTGATTCTGACTAAACTGCATGGCATCATTTCTATTCAGTGTCTGTTACCAATCTTACCGCCATACGTCTGAATTTGTTGCAGTAGGTGTATTAAGTAGTGTGAGTAATATTTGCCATATATAGTTTGTTCTTTATCTGCCCCCCCCCCCCAAAAAAAAAACTGGGCGTACAATGCAGCATTTTCTCTTAAAAATGTGTAATTTTGGTTGTGCTATTTAAGTGTGACTATTATGCATTTATGTTAAAGGTGGAAATAAAAAACAACTCCTAAGATGTATTGTTTTTCAATTTTTTAATTGAATTTACAGTTTCACAAGATAAGCTTAAAGAATAATCATTCTCCTTGTATATTTTCAGAGAACTGCCAAGGTGCTGAATGTCTTACATAGTTATATCTTTAAGTCTCTGTTTTGGAGGAACATCTGTTTTGTAAAACTTGCAAACAACTAACATCTACACCATATTTAAAACTATGGCAGAATTTTTTGTATCCCACTTGAGGGAACTGACCTCTAGATTTAAAAAAAAAAAAAAAGTTCATAAAACTTAGTAGAAGAAGACAGACGGAAATTTCTAGAGAATGATTTAGCCCACCTGATTACGGAAAAAGCCTGGATGCCTAACTCTTCAATAGTTTCAGTGAAAAGGATTTAGTGACTCTAAGCATTAACATCTGCTGTACATTTGGACCCTAAAATCAGTGTTAATACTGAATGTTAGAGGCTGGATTTGCACAGCAAAAGAAATGCTCTCCCAGTTACCACATGATGGAAGGTGGCTGGCAGGTGAGCAGAAATGAGGCAATTGTGAATGGTCACTCCAGGACACCTGGGATATGCACATTTGGTTATAGAAAGAGGCCAGCATGGACTGCTTAACAACTCCAGATTCATTGATTTTTTTGTGAAGGAATTAGAAAGATATTATTGATACTGCTTTGGTCATAGTTATGAGGACTAATTGACCACTTTGGAAGAATACAAAGTGAATAGCACAGTGTAGCTGTGAGGCTCACAAACAACTAAAGGAAAACATGCCATTTTCCTCACAGTAACCAG
The DNA here is from genome assembly GCF_028554395.1 of Pezoporus wallicus. Taxonomy (NCBI): domain Eukaryota; kingdom Metazoa; phylum Chordata; class Aves; order Psittaciformes; family Psittacidae; genus Pezoporus; species Pezoporus wallicus. The sequence continues at coordinate 7,811,253 of NW_026635157.1, forward strand.
AACAACTTTTCTGAAGCTCTGGGTAAATTCTGTTATTTCCTCTTAGCTTTAAAGAAATAATAAAGCAGTAGGTAAAATAATGTTTCCAGTTTTCCTATTTTATTTTGATATATACCTTTGTGTATAACATATAATACTTATAATGGAGTATAAAAACACAGTTATAATTTCTTGGGGGTAAAGATTGCTGAGTGAATTATACTATATGGGAAGTAGTAGTATATTTAGAGGCTGTGCAGTGCAGTGGTTGAGAGAAAGGACTCTTTCTCTCATAGAGACAGAAGCACTTTTCCTGTCAGAATCTGAAAGTTTCTCTTATTAAAATTCCCTTTAAAAATCATTAATGCATTATTATGGTGGCTGTAGTACTTACATATGGCACTTTCTATTATTTGCAAATAAGTAATGTTTTTCAATATATTGCATTATATCTGACTCAGATAAAACCACACGTATTGCAAGTGATACATCCTTATCAGTTTATAAAGAAAGAACAATGGAGATTTTTACAGGAGCAATTGGAAACTTTGCTTAAACCTAATTTCCTAGCATCTAAAAAGTTGGCTTGAAACAGAATTTACATTCTATTATGTAAAATGTAAATAATGAATTTATAACTAATTATTTTGGCCTACTTTATTTTAAAACTGAAAGGTACTGTTCATTTTATGCCACATGATCCTAACTAATAACCCAGGTGAAAATGTTGTGCAGTGCAAGCGAGTTTTTTGGTGGAAATGGGCAGTGTTTCAATTAAGAGAGGTTTTGAAATACCCCCTGTTTATGCGAAAACATTAAATTTGCCTTTGGATCTAAACTCATATTGATCAGACACATCTGCATTATAGATGCATTTTTGTTATTTGAATGCAATGCTGACATACTGACTGAAGTGAACATAGGAGATCACATGCTGAGACCAATATAAACAATGTAATGAGTTTGTAACTGGTCTCTGCATGTGGAAAACATTTGATGTCTCTGTGGTATTTTTTTCTCCCTTTTTTTTTTTTTTAGTTCTTTCCATTTTTCTGTCAGTTATTTTTTACAATATTATTTAACATTGCACTTGGGACAGGCTACGTTTTACAGTTAGATACTGTAGAAATGGGAAATGGAGGAAAGGGTTGATTGCAGAAGCTTGCTAAAGGTCGCCAACGCACTGAAAGAGCAAGGAGTAACATTCCAGTTGCCTCTAATTCTGTGTACTATTTCTTACAGTATGACTATATATATCTTATTGAGTAATGGATGAATAAATACAGGGACTAATACTGCAGACTGATGAGCACTCTCACCTCATAAAGTCAACTGGGCAACTTAAGCCAAAAAATCAGCTTTGAGGGGAGATAATTTGTGAACGTCACATGAGATAAGAAACACTGTAGAGATATTATTTCTGAAAGGCACCTCGGTAACTTAAAAGCACAGTTATTAAATCAGCCTTGTGCTTGTTGACCATTTGTTTTTTCCTTAAGAGCCTGTATGTAAGTAAATCCAGCATACACAGGTAACACATCAGTGAACATATGAGAAGCTCTGTTTGTGTCTGATCTGTGGAAGGAGAAGACCTTGGCCCGTATAACAGTGATTCTTTAGCTAAAAGAATCACCCCCACTTCTCCCTCCCCATCGGAAAGCCTCTGGATGTATCAGCATCACACGCTGACATCAACAGGAACCATGAGGACACACCTAAAGGGGAGTGTAAGCACTGCTAGCTCTGCATATCAAATGATCTGTCTAGTTTTTACTATTGTCACATTCATCTTAAATGGACCTAGTTGGATTTGTACAAAAATGTGAATAGAGGTGAATACTGCCTTCTCAGAACTTCCTTGGAAGGTGGAACACAGAAGGGTTTAACCTAATGCCTATTTCAGAATAATCAGACTTGCTAAAAAATCATAAAACTGAAACCAAAGAGATTCTAATTTTGAAAACAATCACCAAACAAAAATTCCTTAAGTTAAAAAAATCTCTAAGTAAAATTAATCTTCTCATCTGGATGTACAGTAATCCAAGAGGTGGATAACAAAGTTATTGTGTGGGTTTTTCAATGTTTTTCTTGTGTTCAGTGTGGTATTACACAACTGACTGGGACCTCCTTCGTTAGTACATTGGGAAACATCCTTTGCAGTATTAGAATCTATAAATGAAAAAAATAATTATTGTTTGCCAGAAGTATAAACCCCTGTATTATAAGAAGTTGGCTCTTTGAGTAGCTCAGTTTCCAGTCATTGCTAAATTAATTTACAGATGACAGACAGCCCTCTTTAGCCACTTGAAATCATACTCCATCTGAACTAGGAGGTCTACTGACACTGGGCTAGTTCTGCTTAGACATTCCAGCTTCCACAGACAATAATTGCCCTGGCAACTGATGTGGACAACACTCAGCATCCCCTACATGCAGACAAATCAGGTGGCAGCTACCAACTCAGATTCCAAGCAGGACTCAAGCCTGCCTTTACGAAGAATAGAAAGGCAGCTTTTCTCTCTATGCCTAACTTGAAGCCACCATCATTGACTAAAACTTCTATCTTCTATTGGTTTAACCTCGTACAAGCTAAATAACAGGCCCTGTTCATTGCTGAATGTCCACAAAAATCAAAGCCATCACATATCAGTGACATAGACCCTCATTCAAGGCTGCCTATTTGCCTCTAATAGACATTAGCTGTTTAGCTTCTACTGAATTGCTTTGGTGCTGCTCACTAACAACAGCATCTTTAAATATGACATGAGCCAGCCTGGTTAGTATTTTGAAGTATACTGGTTTTACCACAGTTAGATATTTTCTTGAGAGAAAGCTCTGTCCTAAGTCCACCTCCATTCTAAACACGGAGTTTCAACATTGCTCGATAACACATTTATTTTTATCTGGAGACCATATAGAAGGTATTAAAATAGCCTATTGTAATAACACAGAAGCCTGGAGAAAGATTAAAAATGTGTCTTTCCCATGGAAAGGATGTTAATCTGGTATCAAAAAGTGTTTAGGCTATAATATCTTTGGAAGCTTACGGATGTCACCTTACAATGGTGTGATAACTGTGAAGGGTCTGACTGGAACCAAACAAAGCTGAAATTCAATGTCATCCTGCTTATCCTTTACACGCTATATAACACTAAAGCAGGGAATTTCTAAACAGTAAATCGCTATAATCCCAATGGGAAATCAAGGATGGAGAATTTCCTGTCCTTTGATATTTAAAATCAGAAATGTTGATGTTTTTTTTCAACTTACTTTTATTGGTTTTTGCATAATACTTGAAACAATACATAAAATAAATATTTTACAATTTTGTTCCTGAACATTTTCGCAAAGCAAACAGAAAATATCACAACCTTGCCTACTCTGTTGACCTTCACCACAAGTGTCCAGGACATGAGTGTCTTCACCCACCAGCCAGCTACATAAAGGATTAAGGCAGTATTTTTAAAGGCAAAATCAGGAATGTGCAGGAGAACCCATAAGAAGAATTAATGGTGAAAGTATGCTTTTAGAAGGTTCTCCAACAATCTTTATCAAAAGCACAGGACACAGTGAAAACTCAAGGCTTTTATAAAGAGCAGTTAATAAAAAATTCTTGACCCTCTGCAATTAGACCAGGCACGGTGCAGTAGTTACAAAAAGTATATCTCTAAAGCTTTTTATAACTGTCTTTGAAAATTTTCCCTAACCATAGCTTTGAATCCTGGCAACCTGTATCTTACATCTGACATATAGGGGACCTCATACCTGTCACTCAGCAAAAAGAAATGAACTATCTTACCTCACTTCCTGCAGAGAAAGCTAAAAGAACACCAATAGCTTTCATACCAAAACACTGATATTTTCAAAGGCTGCCAGAAACCCTCTTTATCCCATTCAACATCACAAGAAAGCAGCTTTGCTCCCAGAGAAGAGAGAGCATCAGCAAACCTTTGAAGAAGCACTTCTCATTGACCAGTACACATCAATGGATTCTGCTTTCGTTCAGTTACCATTAACTGATAACTTAAGTTACCAGATATGTTGACCATCTTCCAAATCAGAAAGGGTTAATATATTTTCAAAAGTAATTACAGGTCATTTGAAATGAAATGAAAATGTTTTGCATAGTATATAGGATATATACAAACAAGTGCAAATATATGCCTGAACACATGAACAAGCTACAGCCTCAGCTCTTCAGTTCACGATGTGTAACCATACTTTGGAACAGCAAAACAAGCGATTGATAGCACCAGCTCTGCAACACAGCAGCAGCAGAGAACAGCAGATCAGATCAAATCAGCCTGTGAAGAGAATTTAGAATAAGACCTGAACCAGGACTATAAATTCATGATCTGTTAGAAGTATTTTCAAATCTTTCATAATTACAATAATTAATACTAGGCTATATAGTCTTTTTTACATCAATTTCTAGTAGTTGATCAGTATTTTTATCGAAGCATCATCAAGAAAATCATTCTTTGCACAGATTTCAGTAAAACATCATTATTTTCTGCACTTTCAAGTGTTCAAACCCGGATTGGACAGAGCTTTTGGTGACATGGTTTAATGTGAGGTGTCCCTGCCCATGACAGGGGGGTTGGAACTAGATGACCTTAAGGTCCTTTCCAACCCTGACTATTCTATGATTCTATGATTCATCCAAGGCTCTGTCCAACCCGGCCTTGAACACCACCAGGGATGGAACATTCACAGCTGCCTTGGGCAACCCATTCCAGCGCCTCACCACCCTCACAGTAAAGACCTTCTTCCTTATGTCCAATCTAAACTTCCCCTGCTTAACTTTTAACCTACTACACCTTGTCCTATCACTACAGTCCCTAATGAAGAGTCCCCCCACAGCATCCTTATAGGCCCCCTTCAGATACTGGAAGGCTGCTATAAGGTCTCCACGCAGCCTTCTCTTCTCCAGGCTGAACAGCCCCAACTTTCTCAGCCTATCTTCATACAGGAGGTGCTCCAGTCCCCTGATCATCCTCATGGCCCTTCTCTGGACTTGTTCCAACAGTTCCATGTCCTTTTTATGTTGAGGACACCAGAACTGCACACAATACTCCAAGTGGGGTATCACGAGAGCAGAGTAGAGGGGCAGGATCACCTCCATTGACCTGCTGGTCACTCTCCTTTTGATGAAGCCTTTACCACATCAAAAGGATCAAAAGGATACAGTTGCCTTTCTGGGCTGTGAGCGCGCACTGAAGCCAGCTCATCTTCACTTTCTCATCAACCAGCACCCCCAAGTCCTTCGCTACAGGGCTGTTCTGAATCTCTTCTCTGCCCAGCCTGTAGCTGTGCCTGGGATTGCTCCCACCCAGGGGTAGGAAATTGTACTTGACACGGTTAAATTTCATGAGGTTGGCATCAAAATGACATCACAAGCGTGTCAAGGTCCCTCTGGATGGCATTCCTTCCCTCCAGCGTATCAACCGAACCACACAGCTTGGTGTCATCGCAAACTTGCTGAGGGCGCACTCAATCCCACTGTCCATGTCACCAACGAAGATGGTGAACAAGACCAGTCCCAACACTGATCCCTGAGGGACACCACTCGTTACTGATCTCCAGCCGGACATTGAGCCATTGACCACAACTCTCTGTGTGCGGCCATCCAGACAGTTATTTGTCCACCAAGTGCTCCACCTATCAAATTGATGTCTCTCCAATTTAGAGACAAGGATGTCATGCAGGACAGTGTCGAATGCTTTGCACAAGTCCAGGTAGATGACACCAACTGCACTACCCCTGTCCATCAGTTCTGTAGCCCCATCATAGAAGGCCACCAAATTGGTCAGGCAGGATTTCCCCTTAGTGAAGCCATGCTGGCTGTCACCAAGAACCTTGTTGTTTTTCATGTGCCTTAGGATGCCATCCTGGAGCATCTGCTCCAAGATTTTGCCAGGCACAGAGGTGAGACTGCCTGGTCTGTAATTCCCCGGGTCGTCCATTTTCCCCTTCTTGAAAATGGGGGTTATATTTCCCTTTTTCCAGTCATCGGGAACTTCACCTGACTGCCATGATTTTTCCAAATATAATGGCCAGTGGCTTAGCAACTCCATTTGCCAGCTCCTTCAGGACCCACGGATTGATTTTCATCAGGTCCCATGGACTTGTTCACATTCAGGTTCTTAAGATGGTCTTGAACCAGATGCTCTCCTACAGTGGGCCTAAGGTCTTCATTCTCACAGTCTCTGCATCTGCCTTCCAAGACTTGGGTGGTGTGGTGGGAGCATTTGCCAGTGAAGAAGGGCTGACTATATTCTCCATATTAAATTCTGTTAGCCTTCAAAACAGTGGCTGCCGTTAAAATGCTACTGGCCAGTGTGAACTCCTCAAATTGTACCATGAATTCTTCAGAAATGTTCTAGTCAGCTCTGGCCAAAACTGCACCCAGTAATTGCTAATTATATAATGATATATTTGACAAATCCCAGGATTTTTCTAGCACTACTTTATTTATTAGCATTGGTACAGCCAAAGAGAGGGGTTTATCTCACTCAACTGTAGGTGTCTGCAGCTGAGCAGTTACTGCAGTCTTGCTTTATTATTCAGTGGCAGTTTTGTTTGCAGTACATACTTCAGGAGTCCATTTAAAGATGAAATGGAGCACCCTACAAGTCTCTGTTTCTCTCTGCAGATTAAAAGCATCCCACAATGACAAACCAAGTGAGACCAAGCCCACCTGAAGGTTATGCTTCTGTGAATCAAATCAAACCCCAAGGGTGTGCAGAGTCCTCACAACTTGTAAGATACAGAAGTAATAAGCAGTGTCTGAAACTGTCTGAAATACTGTCAGACTGCTTCTCTCTGTAAGCCTGTCAAGAAAACAAAGTTCTGAGCCTCCCTTTCCCTCTTTGTAGTGTGAGATTTCTGTGTTTAATTACCTCACAGAGATGTTGTGAGGCCCACCTACATAATGTTTGCAAAGGAATGTTTGTAGAGCACTGTACGGCACATGAAAAGTAGGTAGGCGAGTCAGTCACCAAGGTGGAGACAGAATAGTCTATCGAGCTCCGGCTTCCTACATTTTTGTTCACTCTACTGTACACTCTGTGGCTGCAGATGTTTAGATAGCCTAGTCTTGCAATTAATTAATTATTTTCTCAGTATAAGCTGTATTGAAGGCCCCTGTATAAGACTACTGTTTGCAAATAGCTTACAAGTTGCTTCTGTTTTTTACTATATGTAGTACTGTCATAGCTACTGCGTTTGTACACAGAGTGGCATGGATTTTCCAGTCAGTGCTGACTCTGGACAGTTTTAGCTCCGAAGGAAACTGCTTAGGAAATGCATGTGAAAACAGCACTATTAAGGGAAATAATACTTATCTGAATTGTAATAACCCTTACCCGTGACTACTGTAGTGATATTTATGCACGTGTGGAGGAATTCACTGTGGGCTCACAGCAAACAGGGAAAGCCAGAGCATCCAGCATGAATGGTGGCTGTTTAAGCAGGGCACAATATTGCTACTGTTACAGACAGCTGGGAGGAAGTCTTAGAGGGGCATCATGGTCCACTGGCCGCACACTTCTGTCTGACAGCTTTGAAAGAGGCCAGCAAGAAAAATATATGTCTATTAAGCAGCAGCAAACCCTGCTCCTCCTTGGGGAACAGTGAGAACTGGGAGACAAAATTTTAGTTGCCTTACCCATTCCCTTCAGAAAACAAAAATACCCCATAATTTGAAGCTCCCATTTTACCTTCTCCCTGGTGGCTCAAATGCACTAAAAGAGCTGAATTGCAGAGAGCTGGTCTCTGGCTTTTGAATCCTGAGAGCCTAAGCAGGCAGAGACATAGTTACAATATCTCACACTTAGGCCATTTGGCTCAATTAGTCTTAGAATCAGCTAGACTTTTGCTGGCATTGCAAAATGCTACTAGCGCAGGAACATAGGACTGGTCCAAAACCAATTTGAAAGGATGCAGTCCAGAAGTTCCAGGCTCTCCTCCCTCATTTCATTGGTACTCATGCTAGGCAGCCTTCTCTGTTTTTTAAGGGTTTTTTTGTTACACATGCTGCTCTGATGAGAGTAGTAAGTATGGCCAGGTGACTCTCCAGGAGGTGGTTGACTCCTGTTGTTTAAATCCACTGTACTATTTCCACTGGCAGAGACTCATGGAAGCCCAGGTGGTTGTAGCTGGTGAGAGAGTAGCATCTTATAACCAAGTTTCAAGGTGGAAGTCAGTGCAGAATTACACTCGATTGCAGCAAGGACTAAGAGAGAGAAGCCTCCCTGCATTACTAAGTGTTTCAAAGGTGAAGGACTTATGACTCCTTTGAGAGTTTAGGACAGTGCCAGCTCTTGATGGTAGCTAATGTGGCACAAAGGAGAGGCTAAATTCACCCTGGATTTAGCACACCTAAATCAACAGAATTGCACCAATTTGAATTTAGTTTGACTTTCTAAGAATAGTGCCTATAAAAGTTGATGCAAACTCTAGAAAGCATTTCAATTACCCACCTTGCTTTCTCTTTATCTGTTCTTGGGTTATAGTGTTAGTCATCTCGCCCACCATGTACATCCTGCTTCTACCCTGAAATTCATCAATGTTGCTTGAATACTCATTATTTTTACTGACTATAGATCTCACACTTTTAAAGCTAAGATGGTGGACTGTGCATTAAAACATTTGTGCAATTACTGAAATCTGCAAAGATTTCACAAGATGCTTATGTTACTATTTCATATTTACAGTAAAGAGGAAGTGTCCATAGATATGAATGTGATAGAGTGAACATGATGTGAGAGAAAGTATAGAATATAAAGATAAAATATCTGTGAAGAGTTTGAAAGCATGAAAAAAAAGCTTGTTCTTAGAAAACATACATTTTTAAAAAGTAAAAAAATACACAGAATTTCTATTTTTAAAACTGAATTTTGTTTTAATATAAGAATAGTATTATGAAGAATGCACATAGCATAACGGAACCATTGCTGTATAAAGCGCTGAAAAAGTAGTAAAATCTTCATATTTGAGTAACAAAACATACAATTTCTAAAAAAGATCTGTGCTTAAATAGATGTTTGTTTGTTGATTTCTTTTTGATTTGAGCAATCTGAATTACAGAAAATAGAAATGTCAGCATTTTTAGCTTGTATGTGACAAAGGAAAGTTGTATCTGCAGGGATCAGAAATAGTGTTTCATGGCAATGCCTCACTGTTACTGAAAACACAAGAGCAGAGAAAGGTTACTTGCTCAGAGCTGCTGTCCTTTGAGGTGTATGCTCTATAAGCCTATTCTTGTAATAGCTGCTCGAAAACACATATGAAAATCACCATATCCATAGAGTAGACTGAGATGTGCTGTTTATTTGAGAGAAGTGAATTGTGATAGCATCCTGAACTTGGGACTTGTGAAAAAAATACATGCACCTTTCCAAGCTCATCACAGAGCTCCAGTTTTCATTTTTATTTGTGAAGTGTTAGCAGCCAAGGCCTAAAGCAAAAGCAAACCCCTGTCAACTCATGCTTTTCTGCCACGTAAAGGATGGAACAAGAGACCAAAACAGGATGAATGCTTTGTTAATACCTTCAGAAAGATGGGGAGTGTCCAAGGTGAGTGGTCACCCTAACCTAAAGTAGTAACTCTCAGCATTAAGAAGCAAATGTTATGGCACAGAAAATAAAGAATAATAGAATTCAAGAATGTCAGAGCAAGATGAATTTAACACAATTTCTTTATCCCCAGCATGCCAGAGGACATTTAGCTGATGCTGGAGGGTGACAATACCAGTTAAGTTGCTGCACTAGTCAGTAATTTTAGAATCAACAGAAAAGCTGAGGTGAAGGTCTGAAGACTTGTGTTCATGTATTACCTCCTGCTTGTAGGATGTTTCAGTTGTTTTGATACTGCTGTCTTGCTCTTACAACCTGCTCCTTGCCAAAAAACTAGTCTTTTTTGTTTTGCCTGGAAAAAGAGGTATTGAATGATTCAGAAGATGCACCAACAGAGCCAAATAGGCCTTTTTCATTCTGTCAGAGCCTGAGGAGCTCATGGACTTTTCCAATATAAAATTCCAAGGGTAACATGGCCATTCGGAAGCAATATAGCACTTAAAGCCATTGTAAACAGAGCATTTCCAAGGACATGCTCCTCTTCTATAGGTAATGTGGAAATCACTGGTGGTGAAATAATTACACATAATATACCATTTGAAACCTATCCAAGAGGCAGAAACAACAAAGAATTCTTTGACAGAAGGATCATTCAGCACCTGTAAAGTTAAAAAAAAAAAAAAAAAAAATCCCTTAGTAGAAGGCTTTGATGGTTCATAGGGAATTCTGAGATGTTCAGCAGAGCTCCAACTTTTAGAGTCAATGATTCAGATCAGGATTTACTAAAATATCAGGTGTTGTAGTGATTTCTCTACTCCCAGGTAGTGAATAGTCTTTTATGGCTGTATCCAGAGTAAGATGATAATGAGGAGAAAAATCTCTGGCTAACAGTATTTTGTTGTCTATATCCATACCTAAATAAGCATTTAATGAAAGACTAGGGAAAGAGCTAAAAATAAAATAAATATTTGAAAATGCTGTAGGAAGTCATTAGAATAGAGTTATTTTTAAATAAGGAATTGCAGTAAATTTAGCTAGTAATACATGGAAAATATTGCATGAAATACTACAAGTAACTAAATTTGAAGAACTCATTTGTAATTTGTGGAAACCATTTTCTGGGCTTCAAATATAAAATAAATATTTTAAGCTTTGTTTCATAATGCTTTTACAATCACTGATATAAGATATTTCAGCTGCAAAGATTTTATTTTCAGTGTTTCTTAATTTTTCCATAACAGGCCTTAGAAAAAAAAAACTTGGAGAAATTAAAATTTCATTTAAAAAATATCTAGAGTTTTTCCCCCAAAGATTCTCATTTTTATTGTTGCACCTGAGCTGTAGTGCCTAACTTGACTATTTTCATGCTACTGCAAGTTAAATTGGCCTATAAGTTTAATAGGCAGAAGAGGTAAATCAGGTCCTTCACCTCTATAATTTATCTAGGATTTTCTTTTTTATATAATGATGTTATTTAGTGTTACGTTTTATGTACGTGCTTGTTCAGGACCCCATTTTTCCTACTGTTTTACAGCTTAGCAGTAATTTCCCAGCTCTATGTTGAGTTCTTTCCCTTCAGTCTACTCTGTGTATAGTCTCCTAAAACTGTCATCCTTTGTCCTTTGCTTAAAGTTTTCCTTGTATCTCCACTACCTGAGTTTCCTATTTATCTTTTACCAACTTGAATATAAATTTACACAAATTGCTCCAGAAACCAATGCTTGTCATTTACATTTAAAGAAACTGCAACAGACCAGAAAAGTACAGAAATTGCTAAGGTAGATCAGCTGAAATTCAGATATTTGAATGTGTCCTCATCAAAATGCTTGCTCCATAATTTTTTGACAGCAACTTGCCTTCTCTGCTTAAGGATGCATTTCTAGGGATAGTTATCATTGCTAAGCAGTTTGGTGCGTGCCTACAAGGAGGTGCCGACAAATGAACATCAACCTGACGTGACCTTAGATCTTCCTCAAAGAAGAGATTTCTAGGTCTGAACATGGAAGGGAAGGAGGAGAGATGTTATCTGCTGAGCTAGTTTTTAACAGAGGTATTCCTGTGAGCTGCCACTGGTGACTTGCTGAAAGTAGCTTTTTATTGCTTGCTCAGAGACCAGCTGTGATTTTAACAGCTGGTTTTACCAGACTAGATGGAGTCCAGAAAAACCCTGCCTGTTTTGATGCCCCTAAAGCCCATTCTCAGTTCTCAAATGAGATATTACCACACATGCCCTGAAAGATCTGTGCTTGGAGCACATCTACATATCTTGTCCAAAACAAATGTGGCTACCTAGTGCATCACAAAAGCTGAAGAAAGGATGGGAGTTCCCACTTTTTTAAAACAGTTGATGGCCAGTTTAGGATATCAGAGACAGTTCAACTACTGAATTGGACTAATTGTGAAGTGAAGATTCAAGAACAGATTTGCAATAGGGAGAGAGCAAATGCCAACATTTGGCATTCATGGTGCCCTCACCCAGGAAAGGAAAGGCTGGAGTTTGGATTCCTGACTCTGCTCTGTATTTTGTATTACATACCTATTGACTAATAAATATAAGCAGTCCAGAGAGCAAAGACGACAGATTCTTTGGCCTTTCCTTTCCTAACACTGTTATCCAAAACACAAAGAAAGAGAACTATGCTCACTTTCACTCCTGGTGCTGGTGCACTCAACCTTTAATGGCACCAGGCAAAGAAGAACAACTTCAAGAGGCCATATGGAGCTTATCTGTACTCCAAACAGCATGCAGTCTGGTGATTCAGAAAGTAGATATCAGTCTGTCATATACCAAATCATTGTTCTTAGCAATAAGCACTTAGTACTATATTGTATAGCATTCCTTACAATCTAGCAATGATGTTGTTGTAAAGTCTTTCACTGCTTATACAAAAATATGGCTATTCATATATGGTTTATTAACAGAGGCAGGATCAAATAACAAAAGGTTGCACTATGCATCCTGGACAGAGGTATGTACATGAGCCTATGAAAACGGTGATGTTCAAGAGACATTTTTATTGTTACGCATCCTATTTGCTGTCTGGAAGTGCTGTAATCTCAGTTTACATAATTGGCTCATTTTATGTAAGCCTCAGAAAAATCCCAAACAACCCCTATTTTAGTAGAATCAGCCCTTCTTACTAGCATATTGAAACACTTTCAAATATTTTTCTGCTAGAAGTCCATGCTCTGGGAAGATTCAGATGCAAAATTATTATATAGGATAAAGAGAAGGCAGAAGTAGTCATTAGAGCTATGGGCAGCACAGGCATTTTAACAGCTACTTAGCAACTGTTATGCAGTGCCATTTGGTGAAATGGTTTAGGGAAGAGTTTGGTGGGGCAGCTAGATACATAATTTAGAGAGAAATAAACAAGAGGTCACTAGAATATAAAAGCCCTGAATGCTTGCTTGTTTATTAATAATGGGAAAGAACAGTTGCACAATACATGGGAACTCAGTTCCTATAAGCAACACCATCCATATGAAATAAATTTTGTAAAAACCAGCTGTCAAGTAATCATGATGCTGATATATTGAAGTATTCAGCAGCTGATCCTATTGGTCAAATCAACTCTGTTAATTCTCTGGAAGGATGTTGTAAGGAACTCTTTTTAATAAAACGAAAATATTATTGCTAAAACATTACCAGCATTTCCCATACTGCATATGTGTTACTGGGTAAAGCATATGAGAATATGTTTGCACGGCAGATGCTCCACAAAATAAAGCTGTACTGTACTTTTGTTTGTCACTAACAACATCTTGGAAGTTGAGATATGTGCCAATAACCATGAGGCAGTTACACTGTTGGGATAAACCACAAAGAGTTCGCAAGCTTCTGCTATGTAATTTTTCTGTAATTGTAGTTAACAGTTTCATTCCCATAGTAGGGTTTGCTCATTCTTTCCACAACAGTTGACCCAATTTATTGATCAAAAGAAAAGAACACAAATAACTCAGTGAAAGTTGTGGAGTTCCAAGCAAGCTGTCAACAAGTAACAAGACGCACCAGTGTGATTTCACAAAAAAATAAGACCTAGCTAGAAATGGTGCTTCCCAATCAGCACTTATTCTCTTCTCTATGAAAATCATTGGAGCTTTTAAATTATTTCTCAATTGGATGCAAACTTACGCTGTGCTCATTTCATCCACTCTTTGGCATCAGAGCCTGACAATGGAAAAGTAGTAGTTAAATGGGCCATTTATGATAATGCTTTTTAGAAAAACTCTTGTCCTGTGGCTACTGGCACCACAGATCTGTTTATTACAACATAAAGTTCAGCAGATATCTTGCTGATTGATAGAAGTTTCTCGTCATGGCTTTCTGGGACAGTTTCAAGCAATATTCATGATTTCCTTAGCAAAAGGCAGTGAAAGAGATGTTCACCTCAAGGACATTATAATGAGATTATAAAGAGGGGGAAGAAAGACAGAGGGAAGAGACAAATGCTTAGAATCAGATTCAACTTATTTAAGTTGTACAGAATAGACACAAACGCAGGTCAAGAACTGAGAGGCAATCTTGGAAGAGCAAGAGCGCGTAGGCTTTATAATACATACTCTTAAGCACTGACTTGGAACCCACCCCTAAAACATAAGCAAAATAGCTGAAAAAACCTTTGGCAAAATACTTTTTACAGCTTTTGTGGCTATTTTGTATGAATGGCTGATGTTCATCAGTGTTACCTTTACTCCAATTCATTACAGGTCCCAGAACTGCTAGCAGACCATACAGATTCCAATTTAGGCTGGATATTTTGTTTCTTCTATAAAAGCTGAGATAAAAGTATATAATAAATCTTTGCTAAAATAATGTCAAGAATTATGTAATGCCTTTAAAAATTATGTAATACATTTCCACGATGAAGCGCATTAAGGCAATCTTAATCCTTTGTAATTTTTTAAGGAAATGTCATTGCTTTCAAGCTTGTCAAGTTTGTCATTGCCACCAAGTTTGAATCTTGGCCTTTGTGACTTAAATATTTATTAACCTCATGTAAAAAATATGAAATGACACATAGAAATTAAAAATATGGTAACAGGAAGAATGTAAAAAAGATACATATGGAAGTACTGACATGTATGTTGCTTCTGGGCACAGCTGATGGCAATATTAATCGGAGCTGTGGTGCTGCAACTATTTATATATAATCAGAACATGTAAGAGCAAAGGCAGTACAGTGCATACTTCTAAATTAGAGCAGGAGGCTTTGCTAATTATCAATTTTGTCTTCATGTCTATACATTTTGGATGAAACTTCTCCCAGAAATGTTCTCAAGCTTAATTAATTATCGATATAAACACCACAAACACATCAAAGATACTTGTAGGTTCCAAAAGCCTTATTTTCTTTATCATCAGGGGCTACTAATCACTGATGGTTTACTGCAGTGGCATATAGAAGAAATGTACACCATACTGGATCAACCAAAAAAAAAACCCAGTACACGATATGATTACAGAAGTGACTAGCTTCTAGATGTAAATTTCCTAGCTGTAAATCTTATGGGATTTTTTGTTTGTTTTGCTGTTTGGGTTTTTTGTTGTTTTTCAGGCTGCTATACACTGTTGTTTCTCCCTGAACTATTTTACAGTGAGCTCTTTATGACAGGGAATGAAATTTCTATCTGAGAGCAACGTCCAAAGAAGGCATGATTTTGGTGAATCACAAACCATTCACCCGTGTCCTCAAAAAGTGCTCCTCTGTGAGGTATTTGTTATCATCTGCTAAAATAAACCAATCTCCTCAGCTGTGATGGTGTCATCACAAACCTCCAAGCTAGGTTTTACAGTGCAGTATGAGGCCCATGACACCACTCCAGAAACCTCCAAAGTATGTCTAGGCAGTGTATTTCTCTGCCTTGTTTATAATTTGTAAGAACAAATTGCACTATGGGTGTAACATCTTCAGATCATGACCACAGTAATTATTAGTCAAAGTTACAAGATAAACAATTAATTTACTTTATCACAGTGAAGGTAAAGCACTTGTGTTATCTTTAAACAACCTACACCAGATAAAATAACATGTGCTGTACATCTGATACTTGTGTTCTATCTCTAGCAGAGGCTCCAGATTCCTTCTTGCAAGATCTCACCCATCTAGGAGAACCAGAGATTTCCTTATGTGGCTGGCCAAGTTGCCACAGTGGTGCTTTGTAAAAGTAATCATGAGGCTATTGCACAGCATGTGGCTGTGAGCTTAATTACCACAACATACCTTATCTGCCACACCCTGTCTTTAAAATAGCAGACCTAATCTTGACGTGTGATCCTATGATTATGCCTTCCCCATTGTCCCTAATAAAACTCTCTTTGCATGATGAGGCATTGAAAGCTGTCCATCAAATTTAAAGAAAATTCTATTCACTCGATTAAAAGGAACAGTGATACCTGACAACCCAAACTGCAGAACATCTCCCCTCCCTCCCTGAATATTCAGTAAATAAAAGTACGATTACTTTATCCACCTGGCATTCACAAACTGAAGCATTCTCCAAAATTGTGCTTTGACAGAAGGAACTTGCATCGTTTACATATATTTTAAAGATGAATAGAGGTATACAATGCAATTTAAAAGTTTTCTTAGCTCAGATAATCTCAAAAGTTCATAGAGCCAACAGTCTATATTACAATATTATGATATTATGTTTATCAGTGTCAGGTAACCCTAGTACTTGTCACAGTTTCATTTTTGGTGAGAGAATAAATTGTTATGAAGATCTGTAATAGCTGAAATATGACAGAAGCAGAGGATGATCTAGAGGAGTAAGTTTTGCCCCCACAATCTTTTCAGACTCTTGCTAGGAAGTCATTTCCAAAAACATTACAAAAAGGACTTTTCTTAGTCTTGCCTTACAAGAGCTACTTCCACAGATGGCTATCCTTCATGTTTTCTAATTCTAGTGTTTTCTTGTCAGAGGAATATTTATGGCCAGTTTTGCTTTCTCAGCTCTAAAAAGTTTCAGTAGTAAATATTTGCAGAAGAAAGTACAAAGCCTGACAGAAAAATTATTCAACAGTTCAGCATATCTATTTCCCAGCTAAATGTGGTCTTGTGTAGGTATAGTGCTCTTTTTGCATGAAGTTTTGTAAATTTTCATTCATCCTATGTACAATTTAATAAGATTCTTCATCAGTATTTTATTTTTCTATTAAGACTTTACAGTAAACAAGTTCCCATGTATAAAATGTGAGTACTATACACTTATCAAGCCCTCCCCATGTTCTTACTTTAACGTGGAAACACTGGCTATCTAGCATTCTATTTCTGCTATTAGAAGGACGAAACAGTCTGTGTCAAGGTTCATAGCCAAGCTAAAACGACAGATCAGGTTTTAAATCATACACTATGATTGATTCTGCTTGAAACTAGATTGGCTATGTCCAAGCCGTACCACATTTAGCTTAGAAATTCTTTACCGAAGTTCTATAGATCTTTTAGGCATCTTAATAGGCAAATGTCAAAATACAACAAAGTCATCAAGCAGCCTAATTGGTATGATAAAAAAAAAAAGTAAACTGTACAGTTAATTTTGAAAAGTATAAACTGAGAAATAGTAAAAACCTGTTTATTTTTCATTTAACATTAAATTGCTTGCTACAAGACATGCTCCAGTGTATTTTCCATTTTAAATGTCTGGTGCAATAGACCCTCCTTCCTTGTGAAGAACTTCCTGACAAAGAGTCAGTCAACAAAGATATGTGTATGGGAGGTGTTTCTGATGTTAACATTTTTCAGTCAAGTATGACAGCCAGTTTGTCACACTATTTAACCACAGACATGCTGGTTGGCAGTTCATCTGTGAAAACCATTTCTTAGAGATGAAGTACCCTAAAGTATGTGCCTATCTCTTATGACAATAACACTTAAATCTTGTTTGGGTGTACCAAAATGGTGCTGCTGAGTATAACTATTTTTCAGAGGCATGAAATGGTGCTTATTCTACTCCTCTAACAACAGTTACTTTCTGCAATGGAGTCACAGTTCCAGGGAAACAGTTCATATCACCAGATTTCTGCCAAATCCCTGAAATCAGGGAAAACTGAATCTGTGCAGATACCTGCTGTTTACAGCAGCTGAGAAAACTAAGGGAAAAGCAGGAAGAAGTGCTCTGCATTTAAAAGGCCTGTCAAAATTCTTTCAGTCAAACAGAGCTCCAAGAAAGGGAGTTGCAGGTTCTGTTAGCAGATATTCAAGGACACTTAGGTAGGCATGAAAGAAAACCATCCAGACTGTAACAGGCCAAGGGATTCAAGAGCTTTCATGTAAATCCTTGCTGTTCAAGAGTTTATGTGAAACTAATTCTGCTGCATTTATCTATAGATGGAGACCTTTCTCTAAATAAAATCACTGGAATTTATAAACTCCAAGCCAGTGGCAGAAAAGTCAATGCAAAATATATTCTACAAAATACAATAGTGGAAAAAAAAACAAACAAACAAACCCCAAACCAAAAGAGGAAACAATTGGAGCTCTTGTGCAAAACAGCAGTATTCTTTGGTGTCACTATTCCTTTGTTAATCAGGAAAATAGCAAAATGACCCCACTTAACTTCACTACAGAAAAGAGTGGAAACAAGCCAGCTGACAGCTATCCAGTCAGGCCTACAAACAAAGAAATCTAATTTTGATATGTTAAAAATAAAAATAATTAAATAAAATGTAATACTTCAAAGTTAATTTTTAGCAACTTAACATCCAGAGCTTGTCAAACTATTTTGAATTATCTATTCCACCAAGTTAAAAATAAAGACGCTTTAAATGTATTAAAATTATTCCTTCACCCCTTAAAGTCTTGAAGTGACTTCTTTTCTTGAAGAAAGCAATTTCATATCAAAATGTGTTTTGCATTTTTTTATGTAGCACTTCTTTTTTTACATTACTTATTGAGAAGACTAAAATATTTATTTAATAATAATAAAAAAAGATATTTAAGACATGCCATTGGTATTTCTTTCAAGCAGAAAAAATAATTTTTCCTATAGAATTGTGAACATAAGACCATTAGTATCACACTTTCCTTTGTTTCTCCTCTCTTTGCCAGATAACAAAGTGGCAAAGGGGAGAGATTACGAAAATGAAATAAAGACTTGAAAATTTAAAAAATTCTTTACAGACAATGTTTTTTTTCCAAAGTAGATGATTTCTTTTGCCTAGAACAAGTCTTATATGAAAAAGATCATTGGCCAACATCGTGACAGAAATATTGGAAAATATTAACCACTCTTAATAACATGTCTTCACAGTTGTTCTCTCTTCTCATCTGGAAATCACATCTATACATTATTTTGCACAAATATTTTACTTAGGTAGTCTCTTCCTTGTAAATCTGGTGAAAAAAGAGTTTATGAGTTTTTGGAAAGCATAGCTGTAGGCTATGCGGGAGGACACTGACCGGCTGAGAAATGCTACAAGCAGCTGCGGTTCCATGGAGTTCCAAGGAATTGCAACCACTTACGCCAGATCTAAATATATCTTCCTCTGAAGAGTTCCTGTCAACTAAAGTAATCAGGCTTCAAACAGAGGTGGGAGTTTGCCATGATTTCTGTTTCTGGACAGTTCAATTACAGCACTCCTCTGAGATTCCCTTTTGAGAAAAGTCAAAACTAATTTGGTCCCCACATGTAATGGAAGATGTTTTAGTTTTTTGGGTTTTGATGAAGTGAAATAAAACACAGTCAAAGAAAACAGACCCTTTCCATTAATACTTTTCATGAAATTATAATGGTGAACAGTTGCTCTGTGTGAAAATTATAGATTTTTATCAAAATCTCCTTCAACAACTTTTTACCTGTTACATAAAGTTAACTATTTACTAGTTAACTCTCAGGGATTGTGAGAATGAAGACCTTAGGCCCACTGTAGGAGAGCATCTGGTTCAAGACCATCTTAAGAACCTGAACGTGAACAAGTCCATGGGACCTGATGAAAATCAATCCGTGGATCCTGAAGGAGCTGGCAAATGGAGTTGCTCAGCCACTGGCCATTGTATTTGGAAAAATCATGGCAGTCAGGTGAAGTTCCCGATGACTGGAAAAAGGGAAATATAACCCCCATTTTCAAGAAGGGGAAAATGGATGACCTGGGGAACTACAGACCAGGCAGTCTCACCTCTGTGCCTGGCAAAATCTTGGAGCAGATTCTCCTGGAGGGCATCCTAAGGCACATGAAAAACAAGGTTCTTGGTGACAGCCAGCATGGCTTCACTAAGGGGAAATCCTGCCTGACCAATTTGGTGGCCTTCTATGATGGGGCTACAGAACTGATGGACAGGGGTAGTGCAGTTGATGTCATCTACCTGGACTTGTGCAAAGCATTCGACACTGTCCTGCATGACATCCTTGTCTCTAAATTGGAGAGACATCAATTTGATAGGTGGAGCACTTGGTGGACAAATAACTGGCTGGATGGCCGCACACAGAGAGTTGTGGTCAATGGCTCAATGTCCGGCTGGAGATCAGTAACGAGTGGTGTCCCTCAGGGATCAGTGTTGGGACTGGTCTTGTTCACCATCTTTGTTGGTGACATGGACAGTGGGATTGAGTGCGCCCTCAGCAAGTTTGCGATGACACCAAGCTGTGTGGTTCGGTTGATACGCTGGAGGGAAGGAATGCCATCCAGAGGGACCTCGGCACGCTTGTGATGTCATTTTGATGCCAACCTCATGAAATTTAACCGTGTCAAGTACAATTTCCTACCCCTGGGTGGGAGCAATCCCAGGCACAGCTACAGGATGGGCAGAGAAGAGATTCAGAACAGCCCTGTAGCGAAGGACTTGGGGGTGCTGGTTGATGAGAAAGTGAAGATGAGCTGGCTTCAGTGCGCGCTCACAGCCCAGAAAGGCAACTGTATCCTTTTGATCCTTTTGATGTGGTAAAGGCTTCATCAAAAGGAGAGTGACCAGCAGGTCAATGGAGGTGATCCTGCCCCTCTACTCTGCTCTCGTGATACCCCACTTGGAGTATTGTGTGCAGTTCTGGTGTCCTCAACATAAAAAGGACATGGAACTGTTGGAACAAGTCCAGAGAAGGGCCATGAGGATGATCAGGGGACTGGAGCACCTCCTGTATGAAGACAGGCTGAGAAAGTTGGGGCTGTTCAGCCTGGAGAAGAGAAGGCTGCGTGGAGACCTTATAGCAGCCTTCCAGTATCTGAAGGGGGCCTATAAGGATGCTGTGGGGGGACTCTTCATTAGGGACTGTAGTGATAGGACAAGGTGTAGTAGGTTAAAAGTTAAACAGGGGACATAAGGAAGAAGGTCTTTACTGTGAGGGTGGTGAGGCGCTGGAATGGGTTGCCCAAGGCAGCTGTGAATGTTCCATCCCTGGTGGTGTTCAAGGCCGGGTTGGACAGAGCCTTGGATGAATCATAGAATCATAGAATAGTCAGGGTTGGAAAGGACCTTAAGGTCATCTAGTTCCAACCCCCCTGTCATGGGCAGGGACACCTCACATTAAACCATGTCACCAAAAGCTCTGTCCAATCCGGGTTTGAACACTTGAAAGTGCAGAAAATAATGATGTTTTACTGAAATCTGTGCAAAGAATGATTTTCTTGATGATGCTTCGATAAAAATACTGATCAACTACTAGAAATTGATGTAAAAAAGACTATATAGCCTAGTATTAATTATTGTAATTATGAAAGATTTGAAAATACTTCTAACAGATCATGAATTTATAGATAGGTGGAGCACTTGGTGGACAAATAACTGGCTGGATGGCTGCACACAGAGAGTTGTGGTCAATGGCTCAATGTCCATCTGGAGACCAGTAACGAGTGGTGTCTGTCAGGTATTGGTGTTGGGACCAGTCTTGTTCAACGTCTTTGTTGGTGACATGGACAGTGGGATTGAGTGTGCCCTCAGCAAATTTGCCGATGACACCAAACTGTGTGGTTCGGTTGATACTCTGGAGGGAAGGAATGCCATCCAGAGGGACCTCGACATGCTTGTGAGGTGGGCTGATGCCAATCTCGTGAAGTTCAACCATACGAAGTGCAAGGTCCTACACCTGGGTCGGTGCAATCCCAGACACAGCTACAGGTTGGGCAGAGAAGAGGAGGGTTCATATAGAATGGGTTTCACATTTCAGTACTGGAGTGCAGTTTGGTCCTTCGGACACTACTTCTTCACCTTTATTTTTACTCTACTGTTTGGGTGGAAAGGGAGCACTACTTTTGCCTCCCTTTAACGTATTACCAAATTCTAAGGCAGGGAAGACAACCCCTGAAAAATCAAGGCCAAATTCCAGCCTTAGTTATATGTTAGTGGTATCTTTCAATGGCCATAAAGTTATAAACTCCTGGTAATTTGGTGTCTGGGGGAAGGGGACTCTCTTCCCTTTTTATACTGGTGAAAAGACGTCTTCCTGGTAAGTCACTATTTTAGCTTTGACTGGAATTACCATGGCAGCTCATTTATATAGGCTTGAAATGATTTTTTGTAAGCAATATTTCTCATTGGATTTACATTGCATTTCTGGCATGTGCACCATAAACCAGGTTTATTTACAGAACTTTCACCCTCCGTGTCAACACACAGCTGCAACAGAACAGAAGAGAGACAAATATGGTCTATTTGTGAGTCTCTTGAGAGAAATGCATTTATCACTAAGCCTGATGCAAAAAGGTACAACTGACTTCTGAAGCACTTTCTCTTCCACAGTCCATGTTTCATTTATGTTACTGATGTCTGTGAAACACATGTTCTACAAGTACAAATCCTGAAGCCATTTCTTTCTGGTTGCAAAAAACTGGGTTGCATAATTATCAACTGTTTCTGTCATCAACTTTAAAGAAAGCTACACTAAAGTAGATATAGATGCAGAAGCTAGATGTTTTCCGGGAACTAATCACAGCACTACTAGGGGTTGAGAGACAGCTGCCATATGCTGAGCTTTAGGAACTCTCTGCTGTGATACTACAAATGAAGAAACTTGTAAGAGCAGGAGATGAACCTCCTCATTTTCTGCTTCAAGCACAGAGCATCACCTCATTACACTGCAAAATATATGGACATGACATCTCACTGATGTAGAATGAAAAAGGAGAAAGAGAAAGAAAAAGAAGATCATGAAAGAAGATCATGAAACAAAATTTAGTACAAAAAGCGAAGATATGGAGGAAATGTGAAAAAGAACTAGTTTGAAGGGGAAAGGCTGCCAAACAAATATAAGGACAATGTCAAAAGCTTAAGAACAATATCTGTTGAAATTGGCTAAATTGGAGAACAACAATCTAATAAAGAGGATAAAACAAATACAACAGCAAGAATATGCATTGACTTTAACATAGTAGATAGGATTTGTATTTGACACAGAAGACGAGAAAGAGGAATTTGGGTAAATTTGAGGTTGCTGCAGAATTATCATAAATTCTGCAGGAAAGAAAGTAAAAGAGGACATATTTCCTAGAAGAGAATTGTAAAAGAGGAATCAGAAAAGAGGAAATCCCCACATTTCCCAAAAAATCTGTTTGGGAGTCACCTGTATCTGCTGGAAAGTAGACGATGATAATGCTGAATCAGGGAATTAAAACACAATAAACCGAAATCAATCTGCAGTGCAGCCACACAGATACTGGCCTTGAAAACAACATGACAGAGATAAATGAACAGGAAAGACAATTTTGCAAGGAAGCATAACAAGTGGTGATTAATGTTACAATTATCATAAACTCTGCTGCTAAACACATACCCAGAACTTGAGTTTAATTCCTCTGTTGGCAAGTAATTCAACTAGAGTACCTTAATACCATTTAGTAAACCATCATTTATGTTTTAAATTTCTTTCTTGTAATTTTTTGACCTTTCTTTGTCTTTTGTCATCACAAGAATTTAGCTTCAGAAATGTGCCCACTAGTTATATAAATTTTTATCCTTTTAAAGTAGTTTAATTAACAGTTTCATTAATTTTATTGTGCGATGAAAGTTATAATTTAAGGTTTGGAAAGTCTAATTTAAATAGATCTGAAGATGTAGCACAGTCATTGCTGAACATCAATATCAATCAAAAAATTTATGGTGCAATTCCTTAAATTCAGTGGATGTGAATGTTCATGCTATGTGGAATTAATTTTCTGTCGCCACTGAAAAAAAAAAGAGAAAGAAAAAGAAAAGCGATAGAAAAAGCCTCCAGGAGTTCCTGCTTAATCACTGGAAAAATCAGATAAGCTTCAAATATCCAAAGACAAATCTCATACTTAAACCAGAATGAAAATAATTCCTTAGTATAAATTTGAGTTATTTTTGATATTTAAATTCTTAATTTTTAATTCTTTTAAATTTTGTAGACAGTGGAGGCAATACGTTTAAATTAAGATAAAAATGAAGACCTAGGAATTCAATCCTGCTAACAAAATTTGAAGTTACATCAAGTTCACAGCAAATTTATGGGAAAGCATAAAATTCATACATTTCTGCACTACTTTCACTATTGAAATTTACCTTAGAATGTAGCCTTGGATTGTTAAAATATCAGTCTTAGGAATCAAATCAATGCATCAAGAGTGAAGTCATAAATATCTGGTCATACACAGATGGCAAAAGGTTTTATTTCAACCTACATCAGTAAGCGAGGACCCAAAATTACTGATTTGTGAATAGCTAATAACTAAATGCACTACCTGATTCAGAAAATATTAACTTCACCTTATTGCCTGCATTGGTGCCCTATACTGCACCAGCATTACTTCACCCTCACTTAACTGTGCTTCAGTGAGCTAGTTCTCATGAAAACCGTAAGTACTAGGCTGAACAATCAAGACGCAAACTGGATAAGATGAAATACAGTGCTAGATATCACCCTTCACACTTTAGACTACTTTCTCAAACAGCCCCCTTAAGAATCCCAGCACATGCTGAACAGAGAAGCAGACAAGGTGGACCTTGAATAATTTTACATTATAATGTCCCTCACGAAAGGAAAAAAATCCCACTATGACTTCCTGAAGGTATTTTGGTGAGAAGAAACATTCCTTCTCTGGTAGAGAAACCGGTCATAACCAAAGGTATTTAGAGCTTCTGTCAAATCAGTTCAGGAAATGATTCTGTTTTCATCATTGCTAGGAGAAGCTTATCTGCTAATGCATTCAATGCCACTTCAGTTCCAAATATGAGAGCACAACTTCTGTATGATGCAAGTTGACATTTCAGCTACCCATTTGCTTGCTGTCATCTTTGTTGCCTTATTAAATGATAGATCATTGTTAAATGATGGAGATGCAAAATTATGTTGAACAAAGAGGCTTTTCAGAACCTTCATGGTATTGTGTTTCCCACTATATCTCAGTCTTAAAGTAAGCAAGAAGCATGTTATATTTAATTCTTTCTAATTTAAAATGGCTGAGTGGCATATAGGAAATGATTTCCTTGTAGTTGCAGCCTGACTGTTCCCCCTAAACAGTGCATTAGGATATCAGTGGATAGAGAAGAATGGGGTAATTAAGTTGCTGTTTTGATGTTTTTGTTTGGGTTTTTTGGGTTTTTGTTTTTTTTTTCATTTTTTTTTGGGGGGGAATCTTTTTTTTGTGGTGGTGGTAATATTCTCTGTGGTTTTGTTTATTTGTTTGTGGGGAGAGAATTGTACTTATGACGAGGTGCCTAGGGACATGTCTAATGTCTCTAAATTGGAGAGACATCAATTTGAAGGATGGACCACTCGGTGGATAAAGAACTGGCTGGATGGCCACACACAAAGAGTTGTGGTCAGTGGCTCAATGTCCATCTGGAGACCAGTAATGAGTGGTGTCCCTCAGGGATCATTGTTGGGACCGGTCTTGTTTAACATCTTCGTCGCTGACATGGACAGTGGGATTGAGTGTGCCCTCAGCAAGTTTGCCAATGACACCAAGCTGTGTGGTTCGGTTGATACCCTGGAGGGAAGGAATGCCATCCAGAGGGACCTTGACATGCTTGTGAGGTGGACTGATGCCAATCTCATGAAGTTCAACCATGCCAAGTGCAAGGTCCTACACCTGGGTCAGAGCAATCCCAGGCACAGCTGTAGATTGGGCAGAGAAGAGATTCAGAGCAGCCCTGCGGAGAAGGACTTGAGGGTGTTGGTTGATGAGAAAATGAACATGAGCCAGCAGTGTGCGCTTGCAGCCCAGAAAGCCAGCCGTATCCTGGGCTGCATCAAAAGGAGTGTGACCAGCTGGTCGAAGGAAGTGATCCTGCTCCTCTACTCTGCTCTTGTGAGACCTCACTTGGAGTATTGTGTGCAGTTCTGGTGTCCTCAACATAGAAAGGATATGGAACTGTTGGAACAATTCCAGAAAAGGGCCACGAGGATGATCAGGGGACTGGAGCACCTCCCGTACGAGGACAGGCTGAGAAAGTTGGGGCTGTTCAGCCTGGAGAAGAGAAGGCTGCGTGGAGACCTCATAGCAGCCTTCCAGTATCTGAAGGGGGCCTATAAGGGTGCTGGGGAGGGACACTTCATTAGGGACTGTAGTGACAGGACAAGGGGTAACGGGTTAAAACTTAAACAGGGGAAGTTTAGATTGCATATAAGAAGGAAATTCTTTCCTGTTAGGGTGGTGAGGCACTGGAATGGGTTGCTCAGGGAGGTTGTGAATGCTCCATCCCTGGCAGTGTTCAAGACCAGGTTGGACGAGGCCTTGGGCGATATGATTTAGCGTAAGGTGTCCCTGCCCATGGCAGGGGGGTTGGAACTAGATGATCTTAAGGTCCTTTCCAACCCAAACTATTCTATGATTCTATGGTTTAGTGGTGGACTTGGCAGTGTTAGATTAATGGTTGGACTCAGTGGTCTTAAAGGTCTTTTCCAACATAAATGATTCTATAATTCTATGATGTTGTTTAGACCCCTGAGCTTTTAGCCAAAAAAATGTTGAGTACCTATTAATGGCATAGGCAGCTGAAGCTATTGTGAAGGGCAGTACAGATGCTGTCTTTGAGTAAACACGCTCCTATTTAATGAAAATCAATGTCAGCATGGCTAAGGCCAAGCTTGCAGAACAGAACTGCTCTCAACTGTAGCAAGTGTTGTAGTCTGATATATTAGGAAACAACAAAAATTCTCCAACACCTCTTCCAATTAATTTTGCCTTCCAAGTAAGAATGTGCTGATGTATAACACAGATCTTTTTCAGTGATATATAAACCAGTTCTTTTTCAGAGGAACATTTTTGCAGATATCTGGTTGATTTTCAGCAGAAAAGATGACTTTGTCCCCAGTCAAACAATGAATAATGCATGTGTTCACAGATTATACCACCTTGTTCTGTGTTATTTCTTCCCCTGAAAGAGCAGGAACTCTTCTTGTTTCCACAAAGCTATGTCTACCTCATTGCTAAGTCTGTTTCACTTAGAGGTGTGGTTAAACTGCAGTACCTGAATTCCCATTCCTGTGTCCAAGCACCCAGTCTCTTCACTCTGACACAAACAAGGAAGGTGACAACATTTTCTTCAACAGAGAAGAGCAAAGTATCTTTAATGTATATTTAAGGTTGCCAGTCACATTGGCCAACAGTGAACTGCCAGATGTGTTAACTTGTACTTTTAAAAAGGTGTTAAATTCATTCTGTTTGTTCAATCTACAGTGGGACAGGTACCACAGAACATGAATCATTTATGCTTGCCAGGATCTTGCAAATCAATAGTAGCCTTCTCTGATCTGCTACTTTGAACTGGGTGAGCTCATAAAGCTGTAGTCGGCCCAAATGCACAACAGACATTGTTTAGAGGTTACTTAAAACAGACATACAGCATTAATAAATCAAGAAGGAAATGTTTTCTCTGCCATCTGAGGAAGCATTGCCTGCTACTCATTCTAAAGAGTTTATTTTGCTTTTTCAGAAATTTCATATTGGAAGATCTTTAGGGAACATCCTACTAGCACTGAAACTGCTTTAATAAAATATTATTAAGAGCTCTCCAACAAGCATTGAAGACTGCACGCACTTTGTCCCACTGCTACAACAAAAATTTTAAAGAAAAACCCTGTGAGATTTGAGGAAGAGAACAATTTCTTCAGTTGAAATAGAAGCACAGCAGTCTGTGAGACATGATTCTTCACTGGATTTGTAAGTACACTTCAGTAATGAGTACTCGCTAGAAAGAGTGAAAAGTCCAACTATGCTCTAGAATCATTATGCGCTTAGATTGCAGTAATGGATGAACTAGTTAAATAAAAGTGAATTAGGCTGGTTTATTCTTGGAAAAAATACTAATGAATTTGATGAGAAAATGTCAAAATATGTTTTCAAAATGCTTCCAGCTTAAAAAAATCAGGTGCTATTGGAAAATCCTCTTTCCTTGAGAAGTTTCAAGACCAGATCTTCAGATGGCACAAAGAGCAGACAAGATCCCATATATCCAAGCTCATAATAAATTAGCTACAAGTATTTTCAGGTTCTGCCTTTTTCGTGTACAATTTGTCAATGATAATACACAAGCATTAGTACTCACTCATAGCATCCAATTCTAATTATGCAGTGTCCTTTCTAATTAATATATACCTCTAAGGAACATATGAAGAAGATAATCTTGTGAAAAGAATCATGTAGACCCCATGATTTCAGTAAAACTCTACCTGGGTTTGCTGAAATGGTTCTTTTTGCAGTACCCTTTCTTCCATCTGCAACATGTATGACCAAATTATGGAAACCATATTAACTTTGCCTCATTAAGCTAAGCAGTACACACTTCCCTTACAGTAAGATCTTAGATTCTAATTTATTCCCACACATTAAAGGAAAAAAATAAGTATTGTGTGCAAACACTCTGTGTGTGTGTGGGAGGTATTTTGCAATGTAGACGCAGCTGTTGCTTTGCGAGCTGCAGGTAGTAAAACTAGAATTATGAGCTGAATGTGTCCACTTTCAGGTTCCCTTTGTGGAATTAAGAGGCCCACTGACATTTTTGATCCTGCTATCAACAAAGCTTTCCCAAAATTACTTTAGTTTTTGTCTGGAAGTGATTTCCATGCAAAATGAGGAGCTATGCTATTGGCTGTAATGGAAACCTGGAAATTGCCGTCTTGCTGAATCACATCCATAACAGATAGGAATACTGCTTCTTAAATTTTGTTTTTTTTCTTAAAAATGCAGAAATGTCTTCTCTGTTAACAAAAATTAAGACTCTACTACCAAGGATTTAAAAGAGGAAAGAAAACAATGGTCAGTTTGGTTCCATTAAAACAAAATTGAAACCCAACACACTCTCCTCTGAGTCTGTACTCAGAGAAAAATCTAACTTCACAACCTCCTGTCTTTTTCCCACTGGACCTCTGCCTGATTTTTCAGGTAAGTGACGGCACTGAGGATTTACAATCATTTTGTCCCCTCTGCCGCTACAGCATTCCTGGGTTATGCTTCCTAAATTAGGCACAGATTGTTACTTCGTATCATAAAGATGAAAATGGGCACCAAGGCATATTTCAAGATGGGATATAAATTAGCTTTACAAATGCCTCAAACATATTTTTTAAAGTTGATTATGAATTTATATTTGTAACTTTCTTAGGTCCCAAATCAGATGATGGGCCCTCATTTAAGAAATGTAAACATTTTCTCCTAGAATAGAAATTAACAGGTTTTTTTTGGTTTTGGTTTGATTTGTTTTTTTGGTTTCGTTTTTTTTTTTTTTTTTTAACATATACATTTGTAAATAAAGCAAGTAATTTGGAAATTAAAGTTCCAGGCATTTAAAATTGAGAAAATCGTATTAGAGGATGTTCAAATTTAGGGAACATGATTTGTGATCTGTGAAGATTATGCTTTTTGAACAGTAGAAGTATTCAGATTTGATTGGGATTTTAAAAATGGTGTTATACTATTGATTAGATGACCAGTATACCCTTGAACCTAACCTGTCTCAGGAAGCTACAAGCCACATTAGTCAAGTAAAAAATGACTGCTTACATAGCTAAGAAATGGGAGACTTAGTAGCAGAACAACAATTTCAGTAAGAAAACCAGGAAGACAAAGATGTTTTGCATGCCCAGCAAGCAAAATATGATGTAACAATGCTGAACAACAAATTGAAATCTCAGAGAAAATATGGCAGAATGCTTTCATAAAATCCCAAAAATGGATACATTCTTAACTGTTGTATCTATTGAAAGCATGAAGGAGATGGAAGCACGGACAGCTGACACATGCTGATAGCCATGTAGAAGTATTTGTTGTACCAAATAAGAATCCACAGTACTAGCTCAGATTTGAATGTGCCTGGACATATACCAGGGTGACAGCCCTGTTGTTAGCATTAAGTAGCTAGTGAATGTGTATAAAATATGCATATTCTCAAAGAAATCCAAATTTCTCTGGGAGAAATTACACAGAAACAGAGAAATACAAGAGGCTGAAATAATTAATTTTGATAAAATGTGGGACCATGAACCCCTACCAGACAGCATTCTAGTTCCTGTTTAAGACAAGGTGTATAAACACACATGCAAAACTTCAAACACTGCCAAGCACTTATGATATAGCAATAGTGATCCTTCCTTCTACATGTCTTACTTCAAATAAACAGTGATATTGAGATGTGACCGAAGAAAGAATGTATAACAAAGCCAGTAAGACCTTATGGGCCCAAACAATAGGTAAAGGGCCCATTTGTTTTTTGTCTGCACTCTTTACACTTCTTACACGGAAATATAACATGTTACGTGGCAACCATCAGTGTTAATGCAGCCACACGTGGCAAATGAAATGGGTGTGCCAAGCATAAAATGTTATTACTAGGTTGTGCAAATATGGTAAATGACAATATTTACATGTCATTTGCAAATGACAACTATTAGTAAGAAGCAAAATAAACACTGAACAGGAGCTTTTTCCCTACCAGGAACCTGCGAGAAATGCTCAGAAAAGAGACTTTATTCAAAGTTTACTGAAGTGAAGGGAGATTTTCCTTGTATTTTAATGTGCTTTGGATCTGCTATTAAATTACAAATAACATTGCAGCTAAGAATATGAGCCTTACCCTAAAGAAATAAGATGATAGAATAATGCAATAAAAACATTAACTTGAAAATTAAAAAGTGCATTTTCTTACTATGAAATGATT
The DNA here is from genome assembly GCF_028554395.1 of Pezoporus wallicus. Lineage (NCBI taxonomy): Eukaryota > Metazoa > Chordata > Aves > Psittaciformes > Psittacidae > Pezoporus > Pezoporus wallicus. The sequence goes on from NW_026635157.1 coordinate 7,841,855, forward strand.
TTGCCTATATTGCATTGTTCCTGTACTGTTTTTCTGCCTCTGGCAAACAAAGGAGATACAGCTACACTGTATATCCATTACATAATATTTCTCTATGTCAATGAGCTAACCAGGAGCCAAGTAAGAGCTTACAAGTGTAGCATAATTAAAGATTCTTCAAGATAACAAACACAGCTGTGCAAGGACCACAAATATGTTATGTAGGACTTACAAGCTTTTTACAGCTCCAGTATTAAAAGCCTGGCTCATTAAGAACTAGTATGTCTATCACTGTTAGTGTCAAATCTGACATCAACATTGACTGAATTTGCCCAGCCTAGTGTGACTACAGGCTTGTGCTACTGTATTATTGCAACAACTAATATTTGCACTATGAAAAACGAAGAAACAATTTTCTGTCATATACATGTACCGAGAAGCTTGATCAACACATTTAAGGTATTTTGAGCTAGCCAAACTGAAATGCTTCACAAAATCAGATTGTAACTGATCTATTGACTATTTTGGGAAACACTATTTACATGGAACCTTGTAGAAACAACACAGCCTTGTGATTTATGAATTATTTTATAATTAGAATATGCAGTCACAGTTGGAAAGTTCAAATATTCTATTGCTAAAAACATACTGTAAAAACTTGGAGAGAAAATGTAAGTATGCCATATAATTTTATAACAAAAATCTTGATTGCTGCTGATACTGTCATGAGCTTCCAATGTGTGCCTGTGTTAAATTAAAATTTAAGCAGATAATATATGAATAGAAACATATTCATTAGCTTCCACATTATTAAATGTTGAACCAGTTTTTATTGTTAAACAGAAAAGAAATATATTTACAGCTTCTGATCAGCTGCAAAAAAAAGTACTCCTTAAGTTCAACACCAAACCCAAGGCAATTCTTGCCAGCAGGTGGCCAAGAATTGACTAATGAAATTTATCTACATCTTCTAATGAAATTTAAGTTCTAAAGCAGTCAGTTTATCACCTGGGTGTGTGATTTCCTTCAGATTTTCATGTATGTCTATTTCATAGAATCACAGAATGGTTTGGGTTGGAAAGGACCTTAAAGATCATCTAGTTCAAACCCCTCTGCCACAGTCAGGGACACCTTCCAGTAGACCAGGTTGGTCAAAGCCCCATCCAACCTGGCCTTAAACACTTCCAGGGGTGGGGCAAACCACAGCTTCTCTGGGCAGCCTGTTCCAGTGCCTCACCACCCTCACAGTAAAGAACTTCTTCCCAATATCTCATGTAAATCTACCTTTTCTCATCTTAAAGTCATTCGTCCTTGTCCTATCACTACAGGCGCTTGTAAAATAACCCTCTCAAGATTTCTTTTAAGCAACCTTTTAGGTACTGAAAGAGCCTTTGCTTTTCCAGGCTGAACAAAGCCAACTCTCTCAGCCTGTCTTCATAGGAGAAGTGCTCCAGCCCTCTGATCATCTACATTTTTATTGTATACATACCAAAAATTACTATGCCCCAACAAAGGTGTGTCATAATGCCACATTTTGATGATTTCTACAGACCTATTTGTAATTCTGTGTACAGATTTTCAATTTCTTACACTGGTAAGAATTTGCTTGGCTGACTAGTCACACTGAAGTCAAATGAAGAGACTCCTAACAATGGGACTAAGCACAGTATAGCAATCAGCTTAGAAAAGAGAAACTGTCTAAATAGAAAAATAATTTTTACTTGAGAACAGAACAAATCTCATTCAGATACACTGAGATAATAGATGTAGAGCTCCACATTACTGGAGTGTAAAATAATGTTGTTGAAAACTTTCATCCTCTTTTTTGATCAAGATAAATCATACGGGCAATTGTATTAATCAAACAGGGCAGACTGGTACATGTCAGGAGGTTTAATAAGTTCTGTGGAGTTTTGGTACTTACTGCTGTGCTAGTTCCTCATGGTTATTGTGATATTCTGGATCTGTTGTAGTCCACAGGAGATTTATTACAGAGCTCATTACATTAATTTGATAGCCTCTAATATTAATTAAAGATAACTGTAACCAGGGACCTGGAAAATGTTGTGTGAGATTAGTTTCACAGAATTACATGTTGCTTCTCATCTTCAAATATAGGCTTTCTACTTTATCTGTTGATGGAGAAAGCATCCTCTGGGTTTTCTAAGGTTATTCCTAAACTGAGAACTATTTGGGCTTTTTGCCTTACCCATAGTAAGTTTCAATTCATGTTCATTAAGAGTCCTAGAAGTTTTCAGGGTCGTAAATCTCTGAATTATAAGTTACGACTCATTATTAGTTACTAAAAAATTTGCTATCGAAGCAGAACACATGCAGCTGATGCTTCTCTCTCTCTTAAATAACCCTGTCCCTCTAGTATATTAATCAATGGGTTCAGAAATATTCTCCCTTGTGAATAAATCTAGCAAACACAAGCAGCAGACATGGTTGAAAAAATTAGAAGTTATAAAGGTAAATGATGTGCAAATTACAATGTGGTTTCCCTGTGGATTTCACTGCCTTTGGAAGTGATACAAGTAGCAATGCATGGGCATGTGCACACACTCATACACATAAACAAAGTCAGGCCTTCAAATTACTTACAGTAAAATTATTTGGAACATCAGAAGAAATTGAGCCCCTGTTAATCCTCTAAAGGCAGAAATACTGAAGAAAAGCATATGTTAAATTTGAAATGTTTGCTATCATGTTCTTTTTGAACTCTAACAGAAAACTAATGGATGTGCCAGAAAAATATCAAAGCACAGACAACCTAGAATGCCACTAGCAAAAGGGTACTGTATTGAATGTGAATTAATGGATAAGATGCACTGAAACAGAATTTGATACAAGTAATAAAACAGCAACAGCCGTATTACAGAATACCCTCAAAATATTCTGAAACATAACAGAAATAAAGTTTACATTATCTGCATTGTCAGCTTGGCCCTCCCTATTAACAAGAAAACTTGTTAATAGAGGGATGTTCCTCCTCTCCTCTTCCTAAATTATATTATTGGCATTTACATTTACAGCTGGTGCCTGCTGGCAGTCCTAACACATCTGCGGGGTTTGGTACTCTACTGAGCTGATGTTTCATGTCTGCTGCTCAGGGTCATGGCATGGTTGAGGCTGGAAGGGGCCTATGGAGATTGCCTAGTCCATAGTTTAGCTATGTATTCCTAAACCTCTCCATTAGCTATTTATATACGGTGGTAAAATATTTGTCGAGCCTTGTCTTCTCCAGACTGAACAATCTCAGCTCTCTCAGCCTCTCCTTGCACGACAGGTCCTACAAGTTCTTATTCTTCTTTGTGCTTCACTCCAGTAGCTCCATGTCTGTCTTACACTGGGGAGCCAAAACTGGATGCAGTGCTCCAGACGTGGCTTCGTAGCATGGATTGTTAATAAACTGTTAACCTCTAATGATCTCAGTAGAAGTTATCATTAAGGATTGTGAATTGAGAAGATCTGTGAGGATGAAGGTAAAGTTTGAATTCCTCAGAAAAGACTTATAATTTCAACCATATTTTTGCTATGAAGTAAGCATAAAGGATTACATGCAAATCACTGATAAAAATGTGACGTCTGATAAAAGTTCCACACTTCATTATATCATTTTAACATACAAAAATTGAGATCTGTGAGAGAACTTATTCAACAGTTAACCCGTGCAAATATTTAATCTTATCTTTGCATGCTTACATTGCTTCCCCTCTTTCATTTGATACACTCAATGGCTGTTTCAAGTTAAATTACCAAACTGGTGCCTTTCTCTGGTATTGTGTAGCTTTGATTATGCAGCAGCTAGCACAGTAGAGAGGGCAGAAGAAAACAGGCATAACTGTAGTGCAAGTAAACTAATGGGAAGTAAGAACACAGGAAAAAATATTTAATGAAAACAGATATTCCCTTGTCTTTCAAGGTCTGCCTTTAGTTTTGTATTTTAAAGGAAAGACAGACTTTGTTATGATATCACGAAACAATTTAGACAAATTTTGATATAAAAAAAAATGAAAACACATTCTGTAAAAGTAGAAAGTTTCACTGGTCTACAGAAGTGTTGATCACATTATTTCTGTTGTCTGACTTTTATTGGTGGGTATAGGAGAAGAATCAGTTTATCTGACCAATAGTTCTAGGTGTTAGAATTGAGCTGTCCAGTAGAGAAATAATATTGCGTTAAGAGAAGCCATACCAGATGAAGAAAACATCAAATCAGATGTCTGATTGCCAAGAATAGGTAATTTTAACTTATTCATGTAAAGATATAAAATGCCTACTTGTATCTTAATGCTATACATGTTGGTGCTGGTGATGGAAAAATTTCTTCCTGATCCTGTGGAACACATATTCATACTTTCAAATGTGAATATACTATCCTTACCTTTTTCAAACATCAGAAATATATTGCGGGTTCCTTCTCTCTCATTTCCAGTAGTAAATATGCCTTTGAGATGACAACTGCTTGGAATTCATACTCTTTTTTGCTAGTTCTCCAGTCCTTCCTTCACTTAAAAGAATATTATATTGAAAAAAATAATTTGTTCAAAGTAAGATGAGCTTTCTCGCCTTAAAGATAATGAAGCAAATGAAGCAAGACCAGCATGCCCTCTGCAGAACCCAGGTACTACAGGAAAGCACTGCAGCTTTGAAATAGATGACCCCTGTGGACTGGTCTTGTAGCAAGCTGCTGATAACTACCGTGACGCTGTATTCAAATTAAGAGAAACAGTTGTGGAAAATGCTAATTTGACATGATTAGAATGTATACAGAAAACCAAAGGCAACAAGATATAATAGATACATCTGATTTTTGTAAGTTATTCTTACTCTGTACTTGAAAACCAACATTTTAGGCTTCCTACATGTTGTACTAGAAAAGGATGTTACGGATCAGTGATTTCCTTCTTGTAGTATTGAACCTGTGCCTAGTGATGCTTGTTTCTACAACAGTTCTGCTAAGCTCATTCATGTAAAAATTCCCATTTGCATTCTAGATTATCTTTCTGCTGTAAGTAACAAATCCATTTATAAAGACTTGATAAGATGATCCCTAAGTAGCTCTGGAAGATAAGTTTAGCTAATCATAGTATTGACTTGAATATATATACTCACTTTTAATTACACTATTTTTATATTAATATACTTGTTCTAAATCTTTACTCCTTGCATATAGTTCCATACAATTTTTAGAAAACCTTGTATTTAAGGGAAGATACTCCTTTCCAGATATTGTCATGAAATGAAAGCAGCATAATTTTTTTCCTCTTTTAAAGTAGAGACTCTTAGGATTGTGATCTGTGATTTTCTACATATTTCTACATTTGTTCTAAGATGGATTACTACTTCAGTTTTTCTGTATTCATCCCTGGAATTTGATTTATTAATTCCTTTCTACATCATCATTTTACATCATACATCATGTTAATTCCAAGGTCACTCAGCAAAAAATGCTCTTCAACTGACTGTCCTAACTCACTAGTAGAGCACCTATCCCATCAGGAAAAAAACAACCCAAAAAACAACCCAAACAAAACACTTTCAATAATATTAGGCTACACAGCTAATAAATAACAGCATAAATATATATAACATAAAAAGAACCCTGGTATATCAGAAGACCTCTGTCACCCATATCATGGGCAGAACAGTCCCTAGGGATAGATAGCAAGGGTTAATGGCAAGCACCAATGCACTACTTAGCATGCTTGGTGACTTGTTACCAATATTGTGAGGCACAGCCAGTCAGACTTCTCATCAAGAAATGGTCTGAAGGCAGGCAAATCAGGGAGCACACTTGGTTCACAAACAGCCTTCAGAAGTCTGTGGAAGACATAGCTAAACAGGTCTGTAGACTAAACTTCCAGCAGGCAGAAGTACAATTTGAACGTCACTATAAAAATGAAATTGTGGAAACTGAGTTTCTTTCCAACAGATACATATTTATTCTGTGTGTTTGTTACTTCTTGATAGGATATTTCTGTTTATGAAGAATGACAAGTTTTGCGGTGCAAAAAAAAAAGCTGCTGCTTGTCTGCTTTTGGAACAGACAGTGAGAGTAATTCCTGGCTGAAATCAGTCTCTAAAGATACTAGAACAGTGAATGCCTGTCCGAGAATAAGAAGTCTGAGAATACAAATATCCAAATCTTACTGAGCTTTTGGTTTGTTTCCTAGCAGTTAAAATATTCTGTGTCAAACTTCATCTTTTATCAAGACTTCCTACATCTCTGGGTGATATTGCAAGAATAACTCACAGGTAATATTTCAAAGTGGCATGAGTGGAGGTACAAGAATAGGGAAAATAAAGAGACAGACCACAAAGCCTAGAGGCCTCATGTATTGTTTGTTGTCAAACACTAATAGTCTAGTTTGATATTTCTGAGAGTGATGTAAAACATGTGGTAACCTTTGCCCATTCCTTACTCTGGAATTCTCATGCACCAAATGCCATCAAGGCAGAGCAGCTTCCTTAGGCCAGCTGCCAGCACTGTGAATACAGCTTGCTGGAAATAACTAGGTGCCAAGAAGATGCAAAGGGCAATCACTTAAAGGGAAAGATGCCATCAAAGGATTTAGTACAAACCCAAAAAGACTAGAGTAACAGATAGAGAAGAATATATATATATTTCATTAGAGACAATTGCAAAGCAGCTGCTGCAGTTTCTAGAATTCATTTCCTTAGATACAATAATTTCAGGTGCCTGTAGCCAAATTTATTTTATATTTGTACTGATTTCTTCAGAATGATTAAGAAGTTGGAATCTAGACAGAGCCGTAGCCTGGTTTGCTGATGTGTTAGTGGCAAGAAGATGAGATAATTTGCCAATATCATTTATTTATGAACAAACGTTTGTTGGAAGATATGGTGAAGGCTACATAACTGCAATGTTAACCTTGTTATCTCAGAATAAAAGATAGCAAGGGAAGACATCAAGAACGAGGCAGATCTCAGAAAAATTTGAACTTTAGATGGTTTGGCTCTTCAAAATAAAGTGCAGTAGAGATTAGTTGCCAGAATATTAACACAGAACCTACGTAAAACACGTAAACCAGCAAGGTCAGGTTGATAAAACAGGAAGGCAGGATTTTTCTTGTTATCATACTCAGATATCAACTGAATAAGAAAACTGGAAACAATACTACTTTATGTAACATATACAACCATCCATGGAAGATTACTATAAAGCCAAGCAGACTTCTACTTGCACGTGTAAGGAAGGAATTTGTTTGTATGTAAGTTTTCTGTATTGTGCAGTGTTTGAAGACACCTTGACAGGTTAAACATATAGTCATAGATCTGATCTTTCATCTTGTGAGTTTCTGTTAGATCCAGATTTTTTCTACAGCTGTTTGTATAACTCACAGACAATTAGTAATTGTAATTTTTATACTGTTACAATATTTAGGATATGCAAATATTTCAAATCCACATATGCATTTTCAGTTTTCCAAAACAACCACTGAATAAATATTCTATAGAATTTCTAAAAATGTTAAAATAGTCGAGTAATCAATAGCTGGTACTCTGAACTCGTATTGTCAAGACCTACAGAGAAACTGGAATTTGCTCAGCATTCAAACACTCCTCTATGCAAAACTATTCACATAAGTAAATACATTGTTAGAAATCTAAACCATTCAGAGTATTTTAAATCACCATTTGCCATATGAAAAAAACAAAAAGCATGGCCATATTATTGTTGTTGTGGAACACAGTATTTGCAGGTACTGCCATAATGATTTTTCTTTCACATATTAAGTAAAATTGCCACAATAAATTCTTGAAGAATGTGTGAATAGTCCAGATATTCACATGTAATGAGATGTCTCAAGGTGAACAAGTAAAGTTCATAAATGTTCTGGAGTAAATCAATAGTGATTTTCATTACTTCTTGTTCCTAAAAGACAAATCTTTAAGTTTCCAACACTCTTCTCAGATTTTTTTCTGTTTTATCCCTCATCATCAAGAGTGAATATTTTCTGATGCTGCATAAAGTAGGATTACAGTACCTGTTATAAATTATTTGTTCTTTCAATTATTCGCTTTTAAACTCATGATGATTTCTTTGCGAAAATTGTAAGAAATACATCTTGTACTTGGAAAGGGAAGTGTTGAGGAATATGGTAATCCTCAATTTCTTAGCAGCTCATTTAGAAATTTTGCAGGGAAGTCTCCTATACAAACAATCCTTATCCTAGTGCTGGAGACAGCCTCTGTGTGACCAGAATTGCATGGTTAACCATCATAAAGACTCCTACATTAAACTGGACCCAAAAGACCCTGAATACTATGACATTGAACAGATTAAATATTTCTATGGGCAGCCTGTGTAGAAAATTAGAGGTCAAATGATCAAGTCTTGATGGAAACAAGGAGAAACAGTGGTGAAATAGACTTTATATCAGCAATTTTATAGTCAATATTGGATGAAGGCGCATTATTATATACATTTAAGATAGCAAGATACAGTGCAATTTCTCTGTATACACCCTTACTCCTTTCTTCCTCCTCCACCCTTTCACCCCTTTCACTCACTATCATCCGCCTACACCCTGCTCACACAATGCAAAGCAGAGCCAGGGCTTTTGGGTCAGAGATGACAGATTCTCTGAGAGATTCTGGTTGGAGTCATGCAGCCTTCATGTGGCCAGTGATGCTGGGTGAAGATGCAATGTAGCAAAGTCATGGGATCAGACAATTTGGCAGTCCCTGCTATGGGGAGCATAGCTCCAGGGTATGAAAGGTTTCCACCCTGCCTGCTGAAACCAGTCTGTGCTTCAGGTTCAGCAGGAGGCAAGTACAGTTCGTACCCAGTGTGCATATGGTAGGTGAACTGAACCCTGAATTTTTATAATTAAAAAAAAAAAGTAAAATAGATGTTTGAAGTCATTCTATCATCTTCAGTTTAAGAACTCCAAATCCCTAGGATACAGAATAATTTTCTATACCAAATTATTTATTTTATGAAATGGCAAATTTCCACAATAAAAGGCTCTGTCAACATAACTGCTTATACAAATGTTTGGTTGTTCTGCAGTCAAATAACTAGATCTATACACAGAGAACAGAAGACGTAAATATTATATTTAAACATAAATTAATTTCTGAATTAATAACAACTAATTTTACCAATAACAACTAATTTTCCATTTTTAGAAAATCTGGAGTAGCAAAAGCTTGAATTCCCAGCTCTTAAAAGATTTATGCATAGATAGATAAGCAATTTCCAAAAAGTAGCCTTTAATATTTTTGTGTTTCCTGAGTTTCTATCTGTGGGAAATAGAGTTATCTTACCTAAATGAATCTTACTGATCTGACTAATGTGCTACATACAACATTTTCATACCCTGCTGCAACACACTTTGCAGCATAGAACAACAGCCTTAAATAATCTCTTAGCTCAATACAATTTTTCCTAGGTTAGCATTTCGTCTGGTATGAGTCCGAATATGATATCATGTTCCTATTTGCAATCCAAAGTCTCTGAGACCATTTCTGCTTGCCTGCTCTCTTTTCACTCTGTTATCAATCGTAATCAGAAATGTTTCTGATCTTCCCTGATAGCCAAGGGTATACCTTGCCCTTATAGCCTGCTTACAGTCTGCCTTAAGGTGATTCACTTGGTTCCTGTAAGGATCTGCTCAGAGTTCAGAAAGACAGTGTAGTTGCAATTATCCACAATCAGAAGAAGTTTCTCTGTCCTTTGATATCTCAATTTTTCAAAAAATAATTAGATGTAAAATTCTTTATCCCTAAACATAGTAATAAGATAAGTACATTTGCTGGTCTTTGGTTTTCTACTGTCTAAGGAAAAAAGGAGAATTTAAAAAAGATTGTGGAAAGAAAATAATGGCTAAGACCAAGGCCATTCCCTTTTAGATGACTGACTTTCCAATGAGTTCCTTTCCCAGCCCCGAGGGACTGCTGGAAAACTGCCCGAGGTTCGCGGGCAAGGTGTAGAGGGAGACTAATCAGTAAACCACCTGTGTGCTTAGCAGGTACTTGACTGTCAAAGGCAGCGAGGGCAACTTAAGCGACGAGCTGAAAATTACGCTGCCACTGGTGATTTTGATAGAAACATCAAGCGGTGGACTGATTTCATAAAAGCTTTCCTGATCTCCTAGTTGCTGAAATCCCGAAGTGTCCTGTACCTCAGAATCCCCTCATAAATCTCTACAGTGCAGATTATTTGTGGTCATCACAGACAAATCTGTAGTGTGTCAAATGTGAGGGCAGAATATGTTGAACCTAATCTCCTAACAGGAACATTAAGAGCAGTGTTATTCGTATTTGACTTTTTAATGTAAATTAGGTAAACCGATTTTTTCCCTCTGCTGCACTCAAGTGGCACTTCTCTGTAGAATTCAGTGGTATGACGATTCAGACCCGTTTGCCACAGAGGCTGACTTACAATAGTGACTTTATAAATCAGTTATTGTCTCGTATATCTGCAACATGGACAAGAACCCCCTGGATGGTTCAAAGGCATTAGACTTGCTTGTGTTGAACTTAATAAAGTGTAAAACAGTTTAGGTAATGGAGAAGCTGTTAACATCAGATTGTGACTAATTTTCTGTCTGCTACTAGGAGAAATGGCATTAGTTCCTGTGCCAGAACCTGTAAGTCAGTGTGGTGAAAAGGTAATTTTTAGACAGGGGTTCTCAGGAGAAAATAAGGGTAACAGTCAAAAAGGAGAGATTCCCCTTCAACATAATTTAAAAAAATAAAAATAAAAATCCTAGAAATTGAGAAAGTAGCTCAGAGGCTTTAGAAGTTCTCCCAAAATCAGAACTGCAAAAGGTCAACTGTCAAAGTGTTGTCAACAGATGACAGTTAAAAAGTGGTTACATAGCACTGAGACCTCTCTGCTAATTGTTTTCTATGTTGTAAATATCTGGACCTTTTGAGACTTTTTTAGGGAATGGCTTATTTGCAAACTAATTTTCACCAGCTATCATAAAAATGTGCAATGCCAAACACATTAAATGCTTTTTGCATTATTCTTTTATGAAATGTGAAATAGTTTTTACTAATACTTAGGAAACAACAGAAGTCAGGTCAAACTTGTTCACATTAGTAGTAAATATGATTGACAGTTAAAAAAGGATTAGCCAAGTGATGCTTTGGGGGGTTTTAAACTAAACCGTGAATACCAATTTAAAATACCAAGCTTCAGTCATTAGGTGGTACAGATGAACATGAGGCTGCACACCAAGAGGCTTTCTGACCAGCTGACATGTATAAACATTATAATCCTCCCTTTCTCATATTATTTGATTTAAAATAATGTTTGCTATGATGTTTAAGAAAAAAAAAAAAAACCCAAACAAAATCCCACACTCTTATTCTTCTACAGAGACCCTAAAGGGGGAAGGATGAGAAATAGAATACATCTGTAGGGCAGGTCCGAGCCTCTTTTAAAGCAAGCGTGTTACACAGATGAAAAACTGTAACCACTACAAGGAAATGTCAACTAGAAGCAATAGCCTCTTCAGGACTATATAGCTGTCACAAATGAAGCGTGGAGTGCTGTTTTGCCCCACCCCACCCCTCTGACCCCTGCCCTCTTATTTTCAAAACAAGTAACAAAATAGCACTAAGTCTATTACAAGGAGAGTGAGAAGAGGATTGATGAAAGATTTAAAAATTCGAGGCTTCAAGGACCTTTTAAGTTTCAATTCAGGTGCTATAAAATAAGAAGATCTCAGCAGGCTTTTCAAAGTGCTCACCAGATAGAACCAGACTTTCAGTCACCTCTGCCCACCAGCAGGCACCTAAAGCAAACAGTCTCTGTGCTCCTCAGTCCTCACAAGCTAGGTGGGAATTCTGTAACAGTAGTGAGATTTTTTTCCTCTCAAAATGTATCCAGGCTTTCCTCTTAGAATTAACAATTGCTTGGAACAAAAGCTGTTCAGGAGGAAGTGTCATTTGGAGAAAACACCCCATGAACAGAGTGTTCAGCCTTTTGGGGGACACAGCAGTGGCAATCCACACAAACAGAGAGGGAACTTGAATGTTTTTTTCCCATACCCTCTGGACACCACTAACTGCAGGCTGCTGGCTACTGAAAACGTTTCCCTGGAGAGCTCTCAAACACAGCAATTTTTCAGATCTGGCCATTTTGTTTAGAGACTGATGTAAATTTGAGCTTTTTTGAAAGCTTGACCAATTCTATCAGCTTTGATGAAGATACATAGCACAAACTTCATTCAACATCGTCGTGTTGTACTGGTTTTGGCTACCATACTTTTACCAAGGTTATATTTTAGTTGTGGATATTATTATTATAGGTACAGTTTCATGGTTCGAGAGGCAGGATGTTACAGCCTTACTACATGAAAAATATCTTGTGATATAGTGCAGTACATGTTAGTCCCTAAACAAAATTACTCTTTTCCTGTTATTCCTCAGCTTTTGAAATTACCACTTTCATAGCTGTGCCAGATCTTGAAACAGATCATGGTCTATACTGAAAACAAGCAAGATCAGCCCCCTCTGTATTACAAATGTATACACTTTTGCAGATGTTAGCGCATAAGCTAAAAATCAACTGTGAGGATGTGATTTCAAATAAAATCTGATCAACTTTTTTTTTTTTTTTTTCCTGTGAGAGAAGAAGTTTGGAGAGTGGTGAAAGAAGAAGAATGCATTGCAGCTTCTGTGGATCTAGCAAAAGCAGCCCAAGGTACTACAATTCTGAGGAAGTTGTGGAAAACTGGTATGAAACAGGTGTGGCAAAAGGCTAATAAGCCTAAAATTTGACCTAACTGGTGAAGAGAAGGAGTGCTTATACAATCTGAAAGCTCAGTGTGTCTGATCTTTCACAGATATAAATTAATGAACTCTATTAATCTCAGTGGAACCACGCCGTTTTACGCTCTCACACATCAGTCCAATTTGAGTCTTCTTTTTGTCTTTCAGTCATTCTGCTTTTTAAAACAGTCCTACAAAAACAAAGCAACTGTGCACCTGAGGAATTTGCTTGGTGAAGAAACACATTCCTGTTTTACCTTTCTAGCTGGCACATAATAGTTTAAGAAAATGAAGGGGATTTTTTACTGACAATCTCAGAATTTGGAAAATTTACCTTAAGTACAGTAGTTCTCTATGGTATATTATTTTCCACTTTATTTAGTATTGTAAAGGCATTTTCAATAATTCTGGGTTTTGTTTTAATAACAGTGTCCTCAGATCTGCTAAAACATAAAACAACTCACTGGTCTCCCAAGTCTTGAACAGGCAAAGCTCCCTCCTCTACTTTGCTGATGTGTGCAAATTCTCCTTTATTAATCAGGACTAATTATTGTTTTCCTGGCTGTCTTACAGTCTTCTAATGACTATATTGATTAAACTGGAGAGATACTGCCTAATTAAATGTGTGATGTCCATTCTGATGCCACTTGAACATTGTTATTAATAGACACTTGGATATTATGGCAATGTGCTAAACAGAAATGCCTGTAATACAGGGCCAAGTCATATCCCAACATTTGAAACAGAAAGGTGCAGTAACCTTTTTCAACATGGTTGGCAGTTAATACAAAGCCAGAAGCATGATTTCTCCATGAAGACCTCATGCATCTGCTTTCATCTCTCTTGGTGTCTGTGAAGTCGTCTCCTTTCTGGCAGCCTTGTATGCAGCAAGGCCCCATTCTACCTCACCTTCTCAGAGGTTTAAAGCCAAGTAAAGGTGGTAAGTTGAGGGAAAGGCAAAACCAAACATCAGATGTTGCCCATACTTATTGTAATTCAGTGTACTGCTACATACATAAGTGAAGCTCACAGCGTTGCTTGCTATACCCTCAGTTTCTTGTGGAAACTGGTGATCTTCTACAGGAACATTAGGCAGATGCTGTCTTCTGGGCTTCTTAAGCAGAGGTCCCAGTTCTTGTTCTATACCAGGGTCATCACACATAAAGGGGAAAGTAGCTACACCCTTTGGATAACAGCTGAATTCTTGGGAGAATACTATGTTTTCATTTCTAAAGCATAGCAAACACCGGGAAATCATCATCTCTCTCTCCAACAGATGATAATCCTTCCACATTAATGGTAGCTCTGCCATCCCACATTAGGACAAGCCTCGGACCTTAGCCAGTCTTCACAAGCACTGTAAGATGTGTGATATAAGAAAAAAGGTTGGGTAGGGGGAAAGAAAAATAATGAAAACTTGAGAGTACACAGCCTTCCCTTCAGAAGGAATAATGAGCAATTTCCAAAGGGAGAGGAAGTTGTTACATGGTAGCTCAATATCATCTTCCAGGAGTTTTCTAGTTGGTGTTGAGGTTTCTTAATTTCACTTTTACAGATATATATTTTTCTGAGCCACTGCTGAGTTGCTGCATATTCAGACAAAACATGCCTACCTCCCACTTCATTCTTGGAAAGGTAAAGATTGTTCTTTCCAAAAATGTCTTTCCTACATACAGATGGGTTAGTATCAGACACTGCTATGAACAACCATGTAGAATATTGTATAAAGTTCCTGACTGCAGTTGCCCCATAAGCATGTTTTATGCCTCTGTGACAATTAGCTAAACTTAATTTGACAGGATATTCTGTGTTCTACTTCCAAAATCCTTACACTGCCGGTATTAACACACGCCATAGTGAGATATTAGTTGGTGAGTTTTCTCATACCAGAAATTTTTGTGGGTAACTAGTATAAACCTACCAGCTACAGGAAAAAAAAAAAACAACAAAAAAAAACAAAAAAAAACCAAAAAAACCCCTCTCCAAACATATTTTAAATATTTGTTTCTTGTTTTTAAAATAACCTACTCAAAGAGAAATAGATTTTGCTGTTTGTTTCTGCATGCAATTCTTCTTTAGCTAAACTGTAACAAATTTGTCTCTGTGTGACTGGGAGAATCCTAGCTGCTCATCCCCACCTATTAAGAGGGAGAGGTCATCAGCTATGTTTATCCATTCAGGCAACCTGGAGGTCTTACTTGCGTGGATAGTAAGCTAGCAGAAGAATATCATATACCACCATAAGACTATGTGGCTTAAATAAGTAGCTAAAACTGAGTTCTCATCCATCCTCACTCACAGGTCCCACTGGGAGGAGGAATGGAATAAGAAAATCAAACTCAATAGGGCCCTTTCATTAATTTAATTTCTATAGTTCAACACTGTTTACATAATAAAATGATAGCTACAGATCCTTCACTTTCTAAGAACAGAACAAGTGAAAACATATATCAAAATTACAGCATCAATGGACTGCAGATACCACACTACTAAGTATGTGCAAAATAAATTCTTAAATCATTTGACTTATTTTTTGAGAATCGTCTCTGACCCAAACTTTTAACTTTAACTTAGTTTTTGCTGCTGAAGTCTGGCTTCTGGAACTGCTCTCTCTTCTATTTGATCTGGCTTTGATTTGTTAATTTTCTAATTTAAATTGAAGGTTTTAAAAAAGATAGCTATCACAAGTCCAGATCTGAGCATCTTGAATCCTAGAAACACTTCTCCCAGATCCCCCAGTCTGTTACAGGAAAAGAGAAATTATAAGTTCAGAGGTTTAAATATTGTTTTTTAATGCCATTTTATTGGAATGGTACTGTAGTAAGAACAATAGTAAAAATTAAATTAAAAAATGCTCTAAACAATTTTCAGTAAGATATAGAAGAATTCTGCTTGCTAAAAATATTTCAGAAATTGACTTTGCATTTTAAATTTCTCTAATTAAATTGCCTTAATGTAACAAATGCATTCTAACTCTCCGGTATTTACAAAAAGCTAATACTTCAGAACTGACAAACTCTTACTACCGTCAAAAGACACATTATTTGATTGCCACTGATTTACTGTGAAAGTACAGAAAAAGGTTTTGATCCACCCTCATTTGATTGCATATGTGGTGTCCAGTTTTGTTGCCCAGCTTTTCAGCTAACATTACTCACCTTCAACTGCCTAAATTAATGCACGTTGTGCTGGCTAGAGAAAGAAAAAAGTATCAGAACTACTAAACTGCTTTTGGACACTCTAGGCTGGCCCAATACCCCCAGGATATAGCCTCTAATAACATCAGTTCAAAATCCTGAAGCTTGTGACTGAAAAGTGCAATTTTCGCACTAGATGTAAATCCAGCATTTCACTGAAAGTGTAAAACCTGATGTCCCTGCTTTCTGGCTGAGGAACAAGAAAAAATGAATGCTATAATTCCATCACAGAGAATCCCATCTTCCACCCAACAAGGATGTGGGAGGAGGAATACTGAGCCATCATTTCATTACAAAACACTTAATTTTGTTCTGGCAGCTGGTAGGACCCCAGCTGTCCCTTTCACTTTCACCCTGTGACAAACACATGGAAAGCTGTAATAATTTCAAGCATGAAAACAGAGAAAAGATGAACAATAGTGAGTTGCTAAGAATGCTCATTTACATAGGATGTCTTCTTAGCTGCCCCAAATGACTTGTTTTTCTCTTAGCCCAACTGCACCAAGAGCTTTTGGCCATATACCTAGCTTGATTATAGGACAGATTGGGAATTAAACATTTCTTACAGTTAAATAAAGAGGCCTTATGTTTTAGTTTATTGGCAGTAATGCATTGCTAGCATTTCTGTTTCATACAGCCCCTATAAAGGAAATTAACAGTACATGAGATTTTTTCTTTTTTCTATGAGACTGAAAAATTACAAGAAAACCATCATAAAATATCAACTTTCAGACTGTTCCTCATTAAAATATGCTTTAAT
Organism: Pezoporus wallicus; assembly: GCF_028554395.1. Taxonomy (NCBI): domain Eukaryota; kingdom Metazoa; phylum Chordata; class Aves; order Psittaciformes; family Psittacidae; genus Pezoporus; species Pezoporus wallicus. The sequence continues at coordinate 7,858,550 of NW_026635157.1, forward strand.
TATTGATAGAAGGACTATGGGGTGAATGAGAGGGAATTACATCTGATTGAATGTCTCAATTATACCCCATAATTGCAATGAAGACACTGGAAAATCAGTCTGCTTCAATGACCTACCTAGAGGTCTGTTAAGGGCAAGCAGAGGGCTGTGTTTCAGAAGAAAAAGTACATAAACAAGGAGGAAGGGGAGGAAACAGCTGCTATTATAATGGTGTATTGATATACTAGTTTACAGAATTAAACATTTCAGTTCAAAAAAGTGGTCTGCAATACACTGGATCAAACTCAGCAGCATGTGCCTTATTCTGTTGGAATCACTAGAACTTCTCTCATGACAAGTCTTGTCCACCCTGCAGAAATAAATTCAGAATGAGCAGCCATTCATACACATGAAACTTCTGCAATACACACTTTTTTTTTTTTTTTTTTGGAGACAATATGACTGCAAATGCCAGTGTTTCATCCACTGCAGAGAGGCCAATCTTAAATTGTATTTTGTTCTCAATGCTGAATTGAGACTGTTCAGAGAAAGCAGAGCAGACAAACTTTTCTTATTAAAGTAGAAAAACAGTGTCATTTCCTCAGCTGAAGTTCACTTAGCATATTTACTATAAATATCACCAGTAATAATTGCTACAAAACACAGAGCAAAATGCAGATTATAGAGCTTAAAAACTGTATTTCTCTTAAAAATATTTATTGCAAGAAGTGAACTTAATTCTAGGAAATTATTATTAAAAAAATGCCTTACAGACTGTCTTTTGGAAACTTGGACATCTTAGTGTAGCTACAGGGTCGTTCCTTACAGAACAGGCTATAGTCCCTATAGACTGAGGCTTCCCCTTAGACAAATTTCTAATTAGTCATCTAACAAATACTATATTAACCTTTCTAAACCTGGGGCTAGAGAAGCAGTGCTTTAGTTTTGAAAACAGCTAGCAGTTCACATAGTAAGACTTTGGAGAGGACTGGGGAGGAGAGAATGGCATGGAGATTACAGAATAACAGTTCAGCTAATGAAGCTTGACTTTGGGTTGTTAGATGATATGGAAAAAAAAATAAATCCTCAAGTATCTTCAAAGAGATGGGCCACTAAAGAGTTTATCTGTGACAAGCCCTTTTTGTTTCTGCAGTCATCAGTGAGGATACAGCAAAGGAAATGGAGGAGCTGCAGTTATGCATTTGCAATACACAAAGTCCTTGTTTTCCCACTAGGCACTGCAGAATAGCAATTGTCCATTCACAGCACATATCACATCCTCTGCATTTCAGGGCTAATATTTTTGCAGTCCTTAAGCTAGCATGCTTCAGACCAATGTAGCTATTCTTTGTAACCCTTTGAGGTGCATTACGTGAAGGATGTGTGTTCATGTTCTGTTCCTTGTTATATGAACTGATTTGGCAGGTATAATTCCTAAAGCTAGAATAAAAGATTTTCAAATTGCAGAGGGTTTATATCCATAACTACATATCAAACAGAGCTGTAAAAGGTCTAATTTCACAAATTGGGAAAATATGAAGATTGCTAGTATATTAATCCAATTATCAATAGAAGTTATCAATAGGCTGTGTTGAAATTATTTTTAAGACCATTCATAAACACACACACAGAGACACAAGCTCTCACAAGTAACTCCTCCTTTTGTATTTTAGAATCATACGTCTGAAAACAATGTTAGTTTTATGCTAGCAGTTGCTTTCGTTTCCTGGAGCACACACAGTTCACTGTAATGCTGCAACACTCATTCAAGGCATATCAGTACCTCAAATATGAATTGAACCTATATGTCATCAAACAGACATCAGGCTACATTAATTCAACTTCCAAGCAAATTCTCACTTTTCTCTGTTGTTGTAGCAAAACCTATCTGAAAATTGCTGATACAAGACGATCGGCTCCTTTCCTTCCCACTGAGGATATGCTTACAAGTCAAAGTGCAGGCTGCTGCTTAATTTTGAACTTCTGAACCCAAACCAAGTAAAGCAATCTAAGCATGAATTAAAAAAAAAAATGATGTGGTACATGTACTCCTAAAACCGAGGCCGATATTCTTTTCTGCTTGACCTGCTTATTTCCAACTCTTTCTCTCTCTGCTCTAACTCTCAGACAAACTCACAGTCCCCTCAGGATAAGAATGAGTTTCTGCTTTCTTCTCCATCCATCTAAGCCAGTCAAGTCCCAGGTCTCCTCTCCTGCCACAGAGCAGTAGGAAAACATACAGAAAAAAGCAATCACAGTTCCTCAGTGGAGTCAGAAGGGACTACAATAACGGATTCTTTCTGCAATCTTCTTTAGCCATCAAATGGTTAAATCAACATAAGTTAAAATTTTCATGTAGTTTGAATAAAGAGAAAAAGGGAGGAAATTAAAAAACCGGTTGCTGTAGTAACAATCACCAGTAAAAATCTTTTCTACTGAATAGTAGTATCAGATCCCTCTCCCCCTCACAATTTTAGCTCCCCTTCAAAAATAATCATGCTGCCTCTTTTAGATTTGCTGTACATACCTCAACCATTAAACAAGACATTTAACCATACTGGCAGTTCTGTGACCTTTGAATGCCGTGAAATCTCTAAGCGGTGCAGCTTGTTCATGAAGACTTGTACTGCAGAATCCAGTAACTGCATCCAGGGTTAGGAATAGAATTAAGTAACAAAAGCAAACAAAAATTAAAAAAAAAAAGAGAAAAAGAAAAAAGGAAAACCAAAAAAAAAAATGAAAGAAAAGAAAACCTCCCCAAGTCCCCCAACCCAGCCAACAAAACCACCTTAAGAAGCAAAAGGACTCGGGAAGAGAGTGCACTTTTCTGCCAGTATCAGGGCTGGGGTAGAGCTGAGCTTGCTGCAGTCTGCCTGCCTGTGTTAGCGTGCCGAAGGCCGTGCAGGGCTGGGAGGTGCTGTCAACTGCCACAGGCGCGGGAGAGCAGACCAATCCGCGTCCGCACTGTCAGCTCGGTGGAGTGAAGCCTTTGCTGTTTATGTTTCCTCATTTCAGGAGTGACGTCAAAGGGTTTAGTTTTTCCTCTGCATGTGCTATTAATTTTAAACGACTGCTATGGGAAGAATGTGGCAGTGATTTAGGCATGCTATCCGTGCAAAAGAAACCTGAGTCATGATTTATCTGTCCTGGATTTAGCCTAGAAATATTTTATAATGAGAGGTACCAGAAAGATCAAAAATATCCTCACAAAATGGGGATAGGCTATAAATGTATTGAAGTATTCTTAAATATACCCAAGATGCTGGGTTATCTGTATGGGTTGTGGTGCAAAAATCAGACCTGATTCTGTCCTTGCCCTGAAGGAAATCAGGAACTGCTTCTCTAAATTCAGTGGTGTCACACCAGTGTAAACCTGGCAGAAGAGATAAGACAGACTACTGTACACATCCATTTATCAGCAGTAGCTACACTGCAAATTGGCAAGCTTCTTTCATTACCCCATCAGAGTCACAGATGCAGTCAACTTCAAGGTCTGGTGCTCTGGGCAGCCCATCCATTCCACTGGCAGATCACAGACCGGCTGTGCCCACCTACAAACTCTGCTCTGGACCACAGCACAGGCTTTTATTTCATACCGAAGTGCATGTCAAAAGGCAAGAGGCAATGGTAGAGCCTGTCTTTTGGTATCACCGCATCATTATCAGTGGAGAAGCTATGGAGCTGAAGCTTCAGAAAACATGTAATATATGCCAACGTCAATTAGCATGGGCAATAGAGGCCACAGCAGCACAAGATAACTGATAGGAGGTCAGCTGACAATGATAACTGGTTAGTTATCTTCATAACTTTAATTTTATGGATTTGCTCTTATAGGGATTCCTTTCAAAGAGACCAGTTTAGAAGGCACAATTCATTCCCCAAAAGTCTTAACAGTCTAACATTTAATTTTAAAACACATGTAAGTACTTTTGTAAGTGGATAGGCTGACAGCTCTTGAAAAATAAATTTCTCAATGATCCACGGAACAGGTACAAAACCAGCAGAAGTAATAGGGGCTTCTCCATGACCACCAACTGATGCTACCAAAACTCACTCCACAGAGGTCAAAATATGTCATGATTTTTTTCTCACTGAAAAGTCTGTCTGTGCTATCATTCTAATGTAATCTGCTTCAGCAATAAATTGTAAAGGTTATGGTGCTGTAAATGCTGGAATAATATATTACAAAGTGTTAAGTAAGTTGAGATTTACAAAATCAATTAGAGTTCATTAAGTTCATCCAACTATACTTAGAAGCTATATGAAGCAATCTGGAATGCGTAAATAGGAAAATTATTTGTAATACACAGAAAATCATCAAGCTCTGTAAGGGCCTGCTCTAGGAATATGGCACTGTGGATAATCAAGGTCCACTGTCTGGGCATGTGTTCTGGCTCTGCTTATTTTACCAGTGTAGATATAGGCAAATTGCAAAGGAGAAGGGAATACATTTTTCTCCATATTTATTGTGGTTATAACAAGTAAATTGCAGCACAGGAAATTTGTTTGATGTAGAGAAAAGTAAAGGTAGGGGAGCGAAGTATTGAAATCGATAGGCTGTGATAATCCACAGTGTCCTATTACTGGCTATTTTTAAAATATGATTAGGCAACCATCATTCATGAACAGTTTTGATGTAGGTGATCCTATTTTGAAGTATAGACGTAAGAGCAGGAGAGTTCTGAATGTCTATTCCAATCCCATTTTTTTCCATTTTCTGCATTTTAACATCAATCCTAATAATAATATTACACTGTGTTTTGTGAATTAGGGTACATTTATGTTCTGCACAAAGTTTCATAAGTATTGTCTCTCTCCCGAAGAAGCTAGAGATTGCTTCAGCTTCCTGGAATTATGTGGCCCTCTGTCAATAAGTGGTCATTGTGGCTTTTGTGAGGTAGATGTGTCTTGGGTGAAAAGATGAAGAGGCCTAAAAGCACTGACAGTTGCAGTTTCTGCTCAAAGAATCTCAAATGAGTACACGCATGTAAGAATGAGAATGCATAGCTGTGCAGGGTGTTACAAGGAAGACCTTTGTTTCCTCAGCATAACCACATGCTTCCTTGATCGGGTGGGAAGGACTGCTGAGAAGAAATGGGCTCCATCTATCAAGGAAGGAAAACCTTCAGCATAGATGTGCTAATTGGATCAGATATGAGCTAAAATAACCTGTCAGGCTGATGACATGAGTGTTCCTGAATAAATGTGACCCACAGTGGCCTACACATAAAACCTGAAAAAGTGAAAAAGGTATCATTGGAGGAAGAAGAAAGCAAACCAACACAGACCAACTGATGTTCAGTCTAGATGTCTCTATACTGATGTAAAATGTGTAAAAAATAATAGAAGGGGCCTAAAACCTTAATGCAAGATCAAAATTACAACTTAATTGACGTAACAGAAACTTGGTAGGGTACAGTCATGTGAATACATGACAGGAATACTAATACCAAAGAGCACAGCTTGCTCAGGAACAACAGGAGGGAAAAGGTGAAGGAGATTATGCCACATATTCAGATGTTCAGAATGCAACAATAAACATGCATTGAAAGTCCGAATGATAATACAAATGAAAAGAATACAGATATTGTGGGGGATCTGCTGCAGATCCAGGCAGATCAAGTGGATGACTCTTTTGTTTAGCAGTTAGCAGGACTGTCTGAAGCACAGAACTTGATCATAATGGGAAATTTTAATCAGACAGCTCTTAGAAAAAGAGCTAAGCTGGACTCATACACCTTGGTTCATTCTCTCCAGAATAACCATTCAGAGTACATTTAGGAATCTCTCAAATTTATGAGCCTGCCTTTTTGAGTAGTCCTGCTTGACTAAGTAATTTATTTGACTTCCTTTTATAAGCACTGGAGGCACTTAAATATTTATCTCTAGTTGCTTTCCATTCCCAGCATAGGTGGCACACCAAGACATGCTATCTCCTACCATGGGATGGCATTCCTCTTCTCAACCCTTTCATCATGGTCTTTGGAAAGCAACTTGGATATTAGACAGACTTCTCAATCTGCCTCACCTCAACCACACTCCTTACATCCAGACATATTCCCAGAAACCTAAAAAAAATGTAATTCATCCAAGTGCCAGTAAAAACTGTGTTTTCACATGGTAGAATAGTAGGCACAATACATGGAGAAGAAAAAAAAAGATGCCTTCTTCCTAAGGTACCTTCCACTTTCTTCCTACCTCTTTCTTTCTACCCTGGCCATCTTCAGGAAGGGGTCCAGCATGGGACCACATGTTACTCTTCATATTGCTGTCAATGACATCTGAGACAGTATAGTAGGTCTAGAGTGTGGGAATAAGGAGTAGAAAAAGCACATTTTTCAAGCTGCTGCCACTGCTGAAAGAATTCATGCCTGACTCTTCCTTTCCACATCCCTCTGCTTCCCCACGAAATTGCTCTGAAATGCAAGGTTATAGATGTTACAGTAATTCCCAAAGGTGCTGCTACTTTTCCTTAGAGCATGAACATGTAAATCTGAGGATGCCGAAGATTGTGGTGAAACTTGTTTCCTAAGTCTGTTGCAGCTTTCTTTGTCAGGGAACAATAAAGCAGAGGCATTATTTTCTGAAGTCATGAAAAGAAAGGAAGGAGAGGGTGGACAATCACATTTGAAGAAGCCTAATGTGAAGGAAGTTTATAAGAGGTGAGTTTATGTACTACACTCTATATATTGCTGTTGGGAAACTTTTGAAGGCAGATTTCTCCAGGCTGAATCATGTGAAATGGCTGGCTAGTGACTAGATGCAGATGTCCTGTGCCTATTTATTTACGATTAATGTCCTCAGTTAGCTTTTTAATCTTGTTACAGATGCATTGAATGGCTGGAAGCACCCTTAGTGCACTGTCTGTGAAACAGACTCTCTTACAGTTCCCTTCTTCACTTGTGATCTGTGCAATATTTTCAGTGTATTTAGTAACAGCCTGTGTGAACTGTGAGAAGATACTGCTGGCTGGTGATTAGTTCAGGGTTCCCTGGAATGACCCAAGCCCAGCGTGCACTTAGACAAGCACAGAGGTAGGTAAGAGCGTGATGTTCAGAGAGAGATGGTCCCCAAAGGACACAGATTGCTGATATAACTGTAGACCTCACTTATCTGATCCATAAAGCTGGAATGTCAGTGCAGGTTTAAACTTCTGGGCTTGATTTCATCTGACAAAGTGCTGTCATAACAAGATTACACTGCTCCTGAGAAAGATGTTTACAATGGGGGAATGCTCTCAAGCTCCCACAAACTTATCTGTGAATTATTCTGTTTGGCTTTCCAGCCTTGATCCTACCTACCTATTATCAGACCTTTTTTTTTTTTCAATGTGGTCTAGAAATTCAGCTGTTTCTGGCAAATAACTTTCCTCCAACTGTCCCCTATGCCCTGTTAGAGTTCCCAGTCTCCTTTCAGCTTCTGCTGTAATCTGAATGGCTGAGTTAAAAAAAAAAAACAAAACAAACAAACAACAAAAAAAAACACCCTCTTTTATATGACTGTTTCTTTTAGTTTTCTTTCTCTGCCTGGACAGAGCAAAGCACAGGAGAAAGGTCCCTCTTATAACATCTGTTGCAACTCAAATACAGCTCAGGAATTTCAGTTTGGAAGTGGTAGTGGTTGTGGATAACAGTTGTGATCTGATCCCAGCTATTATAGTGGGTTTGCAGGCAATTTGGGCTGATCTTAGACATTTCCTTGGCAAGGGAGAACACTAGGGCATTTGGGCAGAGGGTCATCACTGTGGATTTATGAATAGCCTCCTATTTCACAGGGCAGAACAGGAAATCTAGGCAAAAAAAGGAATCTAGGTGCCCATCATAGGTACCCTCAGGGTTTAGGGATACTGAAGGAAAGAAGTTTACACAGTAGGATACCTCAGGGCATGAAATTCCTTAAGTAACAGTAGATGAATTAAGTATGGGCTTTCTCTGTATTATTGGTGATAATTTTTCTATCAAGGCTGTGGAGAAAGTACCTAGACAGAAGACTACTTCTTTGGTTTATAAAAAAAAATAACATACCACATACTGCTCTATAGGATTTCTATTGTCCAATATATTTATATCTATAGAAAAGGACTAAACTTCCAGAGTTTTAACTTGGTTTGGTTTAACCTAAGAACATTTGGAGTTTGGTAAAGTGACCAGACTTTCAGAAAACCTCTGCATTTACTTCTATACATTTATTAACAGGTTTTCGTGATGGGGAAAATCACTAATAAGATGGATATTTTTTTTCCGTATCAAAAGTGTATAGGAATAATTTTTGCTTATGGATTAGGAAGTTCACATAAACAGCATTGTATTAGCTCAAGAGGCATCACATAGGATGATGAAGCATTAGGAAGACAGTTTCAAATGCCCATTAACCTAGGGCACTGATCTAGCATATAGTGTGGACCTTGACTCAGCAGACATGACTCCTAAATTATTTTAAAAATAAATGTATACATCAATATTAAGTAATTTGAGGTCCAGTCATGCTCTGGTTTCTGTTTTATGCTTACATAAAACATCAAAGGATGTCAGTTGGATTACTAGTGAACAGAACCACAGCATGGCTTGCCCTCAGTCAGGCTTCCTGGCTAGTGGTGCACAGAGCAATGGTATATCCCCCAAAGTCAAAGCAAAGCCATTTTTGCAGAGGAGTAGTTTGTGCATATGCTGTATATAGGCACAAAGAACTTCACTATCTTGAAAGAAGTGGACACACAGGTTCCAGGCACCAAAAAAGAAGAGTGAGAAAACATTGTTGCAAATGACTCATATTTGTTCTAGTGATCAGACCATATGCAAAATCATTTATTTGCTTCCTAATGTAACAACCCAGAAAATTCAGAGCAGAAAGGTGAAAAGTATAGTGTTTTCCCTTACCTGAAAAATGACGAATTTTCTTTTATTTTGGTCAGTGATGAATACTTTTGTCTTCACTCTGATCACCCATAGGCAGGTGACACAACTTCCCTCTAAAATCCAAACATGTTTAGAGATACTTTTGAGCCATACAAAGCAAATCTAAAACTTTATCTTTTTCATAGTAGTTACTGATGGTTCACTGAATTCATCCAGCCTTAATTTGTGCAAGCAAATTTTTGTTTATCTGCTCCTTTTCTGCCAGGGAATTCTTTTAGGAGTGCTTAAACTAGTTGATAAACAAGAAATAAACCAAAAGCAATGTTTTTCTATGCTGGAAAGGAAGTTGAAAACAACACAATTACAATCCTGCACTGAAGGGTCAAAGGCAGTGTCAGAAAGGTTAGTATATCAACGGGTGAAACTGTAGAAGTGAAAAATTATTGCAGGAATACAAAATAAAATCCTTGCTTATTCAACTGAGTATCTTATAGTCTATGGCCAACAAGAGAGAGGCAAAGTGATGCAAAATAATAATATGGTATATTAAGCAAAATAATAATAAGGTATATAGGCAAAATAATGATATGGTAGTTTCTGATTTGAAACCTCTCTTTTAATACTTAAAAATTTGCTCTGCATCACACATCTTTAACACAGATAAATACACATATAAATGTTTTATTGAGAAATACTGAGGAAAACAGCATATAATTCCTAGATTTTCATTTCAACATACATAAACTACAGATCTTTATTCTTGCTTTTTTTGTTTTCTGCCTTCTAAGAATTTTAGGTGCAGAAAGACTTGATTGTTGCTTAAGAAATACTTGAGTACAAGTTAAAATTAGATTGTAGAGTGAGTTTTGTAGAATAAAGTGAATTTTAATCTATTTTAACAATTTTAACACTTAGGCATTTTAGTACATTTTTTAGAATCTGAAGATTATTTTCTTATTTCCATTTTATTTTCTGTGAAATAAGCATTACTTGAAATGAAACTGAAGCCAGCATTTTTGGAAGAAGATTATTTAGTCTATCAAAGGGAATTTTATCTTTTGCATGAAGCTAAATAATGATTTACTTTCTTATCCTGTTGAATTGATACGTGGTAGTGTGAGCCAGCAGGCACAGGCCTTTAAGATGAAAAGTACATTGAGATGTGTAAATGAAAATTAGTGAAAATCATTCCTTTTCGATGAGCAACTAGTATTTGTTTATGGATGATGATGTGGTCAGTCAGATAATGATTTGGTCAGTCATTTATGTAGCTGCCCACCTATTTTTTCCTCCTCACTTCCTTGCTCTGTAGCCTGTGTTTTGGGATTCCCATAGTCTATGAACATTACATGGGGTCTCTCAAATAATCTGTTTTCTTGGCACCTTACACAAAAACATCCCTAATTAACATCACATACATGCAAAGCAGCCTGAAAAGCTAAAGCATATGCAGCAATGGACAATCAATAACACTTATGCAGTGATAGATCAGTTGATTTAAAAGAATACTAATAATTTTCAGTGGTTTTCTATGTAGTCTGAACCTTTAAAAGAATCACAGTTACAATTTTTTTAAAAGAGGAAGTTGAAACTGTTGTTCATTTATTCAAATACTAAAGATGTGAATGTTAGGTAAGGTAGGTAAGTCATGAAACACTGGAAATGCATTGAAGATATATAATGGATAAAATCTTTGAATTCAATGGGGGTTCACTATCCACTTTAATGGATTATACCTGCTATACTTACAAAGAATATGCTCAGTTCCAATAATGTTATTCTTCACATTTTCTTTACATGGATTCAGAATCTTGATAATAGGTAAAGGTAAGACAAAACATGCACATGCACATGCTCAGCTCCTCTTGCAAAGGCAGACCCATTAAGGACAAATACAGGTTGCTCTGATGTTCTGCCAAGCATCTGCAATATTGTAAATTACAGAATGCAGCAGCATTTTGAGACAACTTGCGTTGGCAACATTGACAAGGGACAAACCATTGATTTTCTGTCAGCTGCCTTCCTCCTTCTTCAGTCCTCTAATTCCAAGCATCTCTGATTCACATCTTCACAGATTGTAACCATGACCATAACTCTCCCCTGGCTTTGTACCCAACAAATGAAGTTGGGTGATGGAAATCATTATTCCCTTAGCTCCTCAGTCTACCTACCACCTGCCTCCCTTGCACTGATGTGCTGTTTGGAGTTGCTTCGTGTACAATTCAGTTGCTCTTAATGTGACATTGATCTCAAGGAGAAGCATCTCCTCCAGTAATCTGACTTCATCTATTCCACGCATCAGTATAATATACCATAATAAACTCAGGCTATATAAGAACCCAGGACACTAGGTTACTGGAAATTATGAAGCACTGCATATAATATTGAATACAGAAATACATGTTTTAATGTGTCGGTGGTCTTTTGTAGGCACACAGTAGCTTACCTAATGGTTACATTTTATTTATGGTTAATGCTATCTTATTTATACAATATCCCATACTTGCAAACACATGTAAATGGTGATTTGAAAAGTTGGTTTCTTTCTTATAAAATGCTATACATCTTAGGATCCATCTTTTTTTTTCATGTAGAAATGTTATCAGTGATAATTCTAGCAAGACACTGGAAAAGTAAACTCCAATAATTTAAAGGCAGCGTACATCATTGGATGTAAGAAATAAGTACTTTCTTTGGGACTTTATTCAGTGCATAATGCATTCAGTCTTAACTTCTGATGGCACATATTTGGTCCTGAATAGGGTAGAATAACAATTGTGACAGTAGTACACTGATTTTACAATATGAATATTTCTGTTAACTATCATCAGAAGCATTTTTTAGCACAGCAATTAAAAAGTTACTGTGTCATCAAGCCACTGGGCTACATTAAACATAGGACACAGTTACCAAAGGAGTAAAGATCTCTCTTTTAGAGTGATCCAGGCTGAATTTTTAATGGCATCAAACAGGACCTCAATTAATGTTCCTGTTACTGCACCTCACCCACCCTCCTCCTGCACACACACTTCTGTTTTATAAGCAGAACTTTTTCCCTGTAACATCTGCAGATCCAGCCTGCAAACCAGGCACTTGGTGCTCCTGCTTTGCATTCTTAAAATACACAATCCTTTCCCAGATGCTTGCAACACTGAGGCATGTACAGTGTAGCTCTGATTTCTGTCTTTCATGGTCCTTCCATCTGAATTTAATTTTCAGAATCACAAGGTTTGCCAAACACAGGGAAATACGTTTTCCTGATATTATGTAGGAGGTAGGAGTATCTATTAAGAATCATGGTCAAGCCAAACTAGGGAATTTAATCCATCTCCCGAAGGTCAATAAATACATATTAAATAGTAGCTAAATGAAGACTATTAAAAACCATCTATCTTCTATGCAATTGTCAGGTATTTCAGTTGTGAACTGTTTGGTTCACACCTGAAACTCCAGACTATTGTATAGCGAAAAGAAAACACATAATCAAAATGCTAGGAATTGCATGCTTAAAGAACCCCAAACCACTCCCACTGAAGTGCTCTTTCTGCAAGATATTTTTCTAAGTGATATTTTTCTGAGATGACTAAGATCACTCAGTACCAGAAAACAAACCTGTCTCTAATAAAGGCAAACTTGATGTAAATGGAACCTACTAAAGAACAAAAATGAGCAGAAAAGAGAGAAAATTTTACCAAAGATAAACATTAAGGAGAAGTGACACATATTTTTACGTGCTCCTAAATCTTTCCGGTATACTTGACTTTAAATCCTAAAGGCAAAATGTCTCACCCGTGAGATACATAAACAGGCTAAACATGACCAAGATTAAGGGCAAAAGCAAGCACGTGGCCTACACTGACACACAGGAGATGAACTCAACAATGCTCAGAGATTAACTCAGCTACACAAGTGTCAGAAGAGATTTGATAGCCAATGCCTTGTTAAAACAACAGCATCACTACAGACCAAGCTCACACACTGAGATATCCAGTTGTCTGATCAGGATTGTGAAACACATTTTGGTCTAATCAATCTGGCTGATCTTTTAACATGAGCACTGATTTTTGTTTCTGAAGTTCTAATTTAGACTCCCCTACCTACAACAAAATCCTTGCTGGACTGCAGCCCTGCATACTCACAGACATACACGCAAACATATCCATCATTTCTTGCTGTTGTTCAGAATGTCAGAAATTAACATTATAAAATCCAAGTGATCTTTACATATTCCAAAGAGAGGACAATATGTTAGGCATGGATGAAAGTACATATTCCTTTTTACATTGGTTAGTCACCCTGTGGAAACATTGTTTTGTTCAATTTTCAGTCAGCTACGCCACCCAGTCCCTGGAATTTCAAGGTCAGAAGACAGCAGGGTAATTTCTTACAAAGTTAGCACACATTTAGAGTTCAAGATGGCAAAGTTCAAAATTAAATGTCCTTTAAAAATATTTGACAGTGACTGTAGGAGCAATTCTTCAAAACAAGATGCTGTTATACTTTGCATGATGTGTCTTTATCTGCACCTTCTGTTTTCGCTGCTTACTTGCTCAGATTCATTTGTAATTACCAGCTAAACATTGATAGAGGCAATAAGTAATTGCAATTATTATTTGAACTAGTATTAAGAAATAGAAGTGGTGCTGGATGAAATGACATTGTAGAAGAGAGCTGGAGTTGGTATAAAAAAAAAGCAATTCTGACTCAGGGCCTTATATTCAGTTACATCATGAAGCAAAACCAGACAGTTCATGTTTATTATTTGTTGGGACTGAAAAGTTCTGAGAAAGATTTTCCTCTATGACTGGGTGAGGAAGCACTAAAAATCTCCTGAGAAAGCATCTTCTGACCAAACATGAAAAGCCCAAGACACTTCCCTGGCTGAACTTGGATACAACATTAAAAATAACAAGCATGTGTCCAGGAAACAATGCTGAATTCTGAAGTTTGCTGCATGTCTTTCATCTCTACCCCACTAAGAGCTATAGGAACAAAAGTACCTGTCCAGGTTTGCCACCACCCCTGTACCAGAAGTTGTGCTCAGGTATTGAATTTTTTAGTTGCATTGTGAATCTCTTACGTAGTTGCTGTTCTGGGATCATGAAAGCGACTTTGCTGCTTGTATTATATGGGCAAAGGAGAGGAGCAATAAGAGCAAGAAATAGGCAAGGGAAGCAAACTCTGGCTTGTGTGTTGGATTCAGCCTAGGACTTTAATTTGTCCATTACATGACTACAGGAAGATCCCACCTTGTTGGCTCACTGTACAGCTTTTCCCCTACTACTGCCAGATGTATGTATTCATATTACTGCTTGGTTCTCTTTCTTCGGATGCTATGGTGCTTTCCCAGGCTTCCCACGCATTGCAGAACAACTGGTGGGATCACCTCCCTGGCCCTCAGAGGCCTGCTGATCACACTTGTCTGCATCACTTTGTAACTGCCTTACCACCTTCAGATCTAGAGCTCTATAGGAAATGGATTTGGGTGAAAAGGTATTTTAGGACAAATAACAAAGTATGGTGCTAAGAAGTGGACAGCCAGGTCTCCCAGACCTCTGAAATTTGAGCTATCCTCTGCTATCTGAAATGAAAACAGCTCCTGTAGGTCTCAAGAGCCAGAGACAAGGTTTCAAAATCATCAGTTTGCCAGACTTGGTGCTTACTGTCTCCTTCTCCAGAAGACCATTTTTTTCCAGTTCTCCCTGACTCCTAATCTACAGGACAAAAAAAAAAACAAACAAAAAAACAACAAAAACCAAACAAAAAAAAACACAAAAACCCAAACCAAACAGAATTTACTAGTCCCCATAGTTTCAAATGGGAATGCTGTGATGAGTGCTAGACCACACCAACACAGGCAGATTCAGACTGTTCGCAATAGTTTTGCCCAAGTTTTGTGCTGCTGCTGAACGAGCCAGTTTGGACATGAGAATCACAGAAATGCCCCCAGGTAGACAAAATCCATGAGCAGCACCTGAAGTGGGTCTTTATGACTTTGTGTGGTAAGTCAAAGCCGCTTAGATCTTTGAAATGCACCATATGGCCACTTATAGAGGGAGTGGCTATTCTGAATGATGAGGAGCTGCTGTCTTCCAGAGATGCAGGGTTCAGTGGGGGAATCACTAGCTCCTTTGAAGTTCTTGCAGACAATGCATCCACATTGCTGTGGACAACCACTTTTCAGAAAGAGCTGTTGGACCCAGCAACATCTACACTTGGTGAGTACTAGTAATGTCAAAAGGCTGGAACTGAGTTATAATTTTTTGTTTATATTTTACTAAAATACTGAACAATAGTTTAAAGCCAGAAGTATATCACATTAGCACCACCAATATCATGAAAGTGTTTGTTGTGTCAAAAAGAGAATCACATATTTTACTTGTATTTGCTCAGCACCTATCACTAAAATCCTGGCCCACGATGTGGTAAACACCACCAGTTTTCTGAGTAATTTCTTCTTGCACTTCCTACTGCATGCTTTTATTGCACTGTGAGATTTCAGAGAGGATGAAGATTCCTTCATAGTAGAAAATATTAGTTTCCTTAGTAGATATTGTTAGCTAATTAGTAGTTAGAAAGAATTTGAAAGTGCAACAGGCTTGCACATTGAACACTGCATTGGTTTGCTGTTGAACATTTTATTGAATATACCTAGTAAGTAAAGCAGAATTGCACATGAAATTAAGTGGCTGCAAGATACAGAGGATTTTCTCAGCTGAGCGGAAGTGTGAACCACTCTGATGGTAAGTTAGACTTCACTTTGGCTGATGTACTCAGCTCAGCTGAGTCATTTCTATCAGGTCAACAGTAAGTTTATTCAGGACCATTGGAGAAAGCTACTGTTTTATTAGGTGCATGACTTGGGAATAGAGGAAGTATTTAAGTTTTTGCTAGTATAACACATGTTTTGGAAATCTGAAACTCACTAAAATGGGTACTGCTCTGGAAAAATAGAACAGAATGATGATAATTATGAAAGATGCTCATTACAGTAATCAAGAGCTGTAGAGGTCATGCAAAGGAACATTGTTCAGGGAACAGGATACAAGACATTGACTTCTTTGGATGGAGGACAGGGAAAGAGATGAGAGAAAATGTTAAAGAGAGGTGCAAAGGAAGGAAATGTGAGACAGTGAAAAGAAGGCAAGTTCATATAATTTACATCAAAACTGCCTTAAATAAGAGCAGCAAGGAAGATATTTCAGACTTTTTCCATTTCAGTGGTACTCAATTTATGAAATTTATATAGAATCTTACAACCATTTGGTTTTAGAGTAAACCACAGATTTTTGAGATCAAGCAGATAGAGCTTGATCATGAATGCAATGACAAAAAGGAGAACTGATGAGAACAAAATGAACAGACCTGATTTTGTCACTACAAATCTCTCCAGTGGATATGCACAATGTATCTCAGTCCGTCCAGTGCCTTTGCATCAATCTGATTATAAATGAGCATGCTCAGCAGTTAGAGAAATCTTCCTTGTCATGCTCCAACAAAACCTTACTCAATCCTCCCCCTGGGCTCAAAGGGAATCCTTACCTTTTCTGGTTGTCCCAAACAGGCCTGAAAGACTCCCTCCTCCTGTAACTCCTAAGCGTTTTCTGATCAGCCGAGCACAGCAGAAGCTCAGTACAGTGCTGAACCCAATGTACTGGGGTTCTCCTCAATTCACCTGCTGCTGCACTGGCTGGAAATTTCCAGAGAAGTCTCTGCATAGAAACTTCCTGTGGGAGTGGATATGTATTTTGATACACCCTGAAAACACTCATATACGTTTTGCTGCTGGCATATGTATTAAAGAAACTTCCTTGAAGTTTTCTTCATGGAATTCTGTTTCCTTCCCTGAGCTGCAAAATGAAAATCGGGGGTGTGTGGGCAAAGTCATGATTTAACAGGCCATTTCTTAAGCATGAAGTCACAAACACGATTTTTATTTCACTTGTTCAGCTCAGTCTCAGGAAAATAAAAAGCAGGAGATTTTTTTTTCCAGTTAAATTTTTGTTAGAAGACATTTTTTTCAGGCTGAATTCTACACAGTAAATGAGACTTAAACCCACTTATTTCTTTAATGCTGCTCTGTAAAGATTTGATTGATTGTTCCAGCCTTCCTCTTAGTTAAGTGACAAGTGAAGGAAATCAATGTCATCCTTTAGAAAGAGCCAAAGGCTGTCACACAAACCATGGTTTTGTTAGATACAAAGCTGGAGCCACTGAAATTACATGTAGAAGTTAGGCAAAGAGTGTGCGTAGGAGTTATCATGATGTCCTAATAATCCCTCAGTGTAAGAACACGTCTTGGGGAACTACTGACTCAGAAATAGAATATGCATGTGCACAGAAACGGCTATATGCTTACCCTTTTCAACGGGAGCACTGAAATCTCACTTAGAGGTTGGTTTTCTTGGGGTAATGCCAATTCCTTTTGTTTGTGTGCACCTAGCAAATTATTTGTAGATTACCTCTACCATTCTGCATGCTGGTACTGCACAGCTTACCACATGTTCCTTTTTCCTTGTAGCTCGTCAATAAACCATTCTTGTGAAAAAGGTATACGAATTCAGCTCTGAATATAGTTCATCTCTGAATCAGTTGAGAAGAGCTGCTGCTGTGCAATTTATCAGTCATGTATACTTTAAAGAGTGAATATTTAATCTGAATTCTGCTTTACCTATCCATAAATACACATTAAAATAAACAATAAAATAGCGACAGAAATTCATAATTCAATGCTCTGTTTTAACTGATTCTCAAGATACACTATTCCCCTTCAGACACCAAGAGTTAGTAATTTGTTAGGATTGATTGTTTTCCACAATAGGAAACATTTGATTTTCTGTAATTAGGCAAGGCAGCAATACATGCCATCACTTAGCAAGCTGAATGGCAGTTGACTTCCATGATCGTTCGCCAATCTTCAAGAATTAATAGGAAGCCAACATCAATTCTTGTGACATAATTTCTGTACAGTAAATACAGCACTTGTGCAATTCTGATGGGCTTCACTAAAGCTTGTGCAGCAAGAAAAAGGGAAAAGATGGTGCAGTGTAATGGAGTGCAGCTTTGGGACGTTGTATTCTGTGATAGCAGAGAGTTGCCAGGGGAAACTGCAAAATGCAGATTCCAAATGTGTTTTGTAAAAGAGGAAACAAAGATAGTGGAATGGTGTCCTTTCTCCTTTTTCTGTGTGTGACTGCAGTATGTCCATGAAACTCTTATCAAGTGCTCATGTTATGACTTCTGTACTGTTATGTCTTGAAAGACTGTCCAGTGTTTTATGAACACTTAGAAACTTGTTAGTGCCAAGCTAGAGAATGGTTTGCCTGACAGCAGTTTAATTTTCAAATGCAATGCACCCAGCTTCATGTGTGTCACGATTCACGCTTTTCAGCCTCTAGATAGAGCAAGAACAAGAGTACAGCCAACCCAGATTCCTTCTTGTTGTTGTTTTGGGTGTTAGTGCAAAAAAGAATAAAAAAACCCAAACAAACAAAACCCTAATCCAATTAGATCAGCTGGTGTTTTTTTTTTTCAAGAAATGCAATCAGATTTCTGAGATTAATTTTCTAATTAATAAACATCCTAAACTGTATTTTTTACTATGTACTACACTAAAGCTATAATTTTCAAGCTAACTAGAAACAGATTTATTTTCACTGTGAATGAGGTACCTTTCAGGTATATGTCACATGTCAGGATTGCAACTGAAAGCTTTAAGTAGATAATCAACAAAGTCGGATAATAACCACAGATTTTCCTTCTGTCCCTTCCTTATGACAAATCTGACTAGACCTAACAATTGCACATATGCAAAACAAATTCCTCCCCTGCACAGGTGAGCAAACAAGAGAGCACATGGCAATACTCTCATACCCCCTGTAAACCTTATCCCCAGGTCAGCCATCATGGCAGTTAGTTATATTAACTGGGCATGCAACCTTCTTTCTGTGAGCATCTTGAGTATTAATTTTTAAGAAAGCTGCAATGAAGCAGGAAGACTGCAGGTGAGAATTTAAATCAACTTTGCTTTTTTTATGAGGTAACAGAAAGCTGGCTGTCTTTGCGTATAACGCCCTTTGAACATAATACTATACATATCATCACTGAATTGCTGACCAATATAGTTAATATGTGTAACTAAGCCAAACACTCAGTAAAATCTCTGGGGAAAAAAGAATAAATAAATAAAAAGGAAAGCAAAAGGAAAAAAGTAGAATCTCACCCACTCCCAAAGGGAAAATAGTGAAAAAGGCAGTGAATAAATCCTTCCATTTATATCCATTATGCTGCCTGCCCCATCATACAGCAATCAACTCTGGATTGCCAAAACCGATTCTAGATTTTTGTTACATAAATGTTTTTAATTTAGAGTTGCATTCATGAATATCCCCACAGAACCAGAGAAATACTTCCTTGTAATTAGCAACTCTCGACATAGCTTATAGAATACAGCTACAAACTGTGTGATTTTATCCTGTCCCTTAGGAAAATAATGACAGAAACCTTTTTCTTCTTTATCTCACAGCCTAAATGATTGAGTCAGCCTGCAATTCCTCAGGTTAAGACTCCTGAAGATGAGACATGCTCTTCTGTAGAAACTAGATGTAGCAGATCCTGAACTGAGCTGATTTTACAATGAGAAATAGTTAATCCATTTTCAGTAAATAAGCAAAGCTCCTAGTGAAAATAACCTAGCATAGCAGAGGGATAACTACAAAAAGAATGGATTCTTAATGCCAGAAGTGCCAGTTTCAACTTTGGTGTAGAAAGAAAGCCCATTCAACATGAAACTCTTGGGTGTTCAGAGATCATCCCTGAATTTGAGATGCTCTGTGGTATTTTGACTACTGTGGTCCTGTTTTAAATCCTTGCTTTTAAATATGTCAAATCACATGTAGCTATGGTATGTGCTGCTTTTATCCCAAGCTTGTATCTAAACACTATTTTTCTTACTGTCTTTGTGTTTTACAGATCGGTTAATGGGCACAGTGCTACAGTGATTCATCCAAGACAGTGAAAGAGATGAGACATACAGATGAGTGTTGCGTCCAGGAAATTATGTTGTTTGCAACACACAGGAACAAAGTGATATATTTCACAGACAAAGAAATACTGAAATAAGAAATAAATCTGTCTACAAAATACTGATGGAAAGCCAAAACACTATTGTAAAAAAAAACCCCAACAACAGACTAACACTTGTGAAAATGAACAAACCCCTCACAACATCTGAATTCAAGGCCTACCCCTGAATACAGTATAAATACTTTGCAAAACTGGGATCTCTGGGGAGACTGGGCAAAAATTAGTTCAAATCAAATAAACAAAAATATCAACTTTGAACCATTTTGACAATAGCACTAGCAGATGAATAGAAATAAAATTATTTGCAGCGATTAAAGTGGCATATATTTTTCAAGCTGCTCTGATTTACCCAGATATTCTGAGAAGCCATTTAAATTCTTGGATTGTCTTGCTATTGCATATTATTCAAAGACTTTCAACCTTTAACTGAAATAAAAGATTCACAAATTGAAAAGAATTCAGGATAGTTCTACAAGAAGTATTTCAGGTCTGGAATTCATGGCTCAAAAAGCCCTGTCTTCCCTATATCCACTAAAAAGGTTAAGATACAATTTTGATTGGCAAGTACCTTTACAGGAGAGACATTTCTGGAAGTAAATGCCTGAACTGCTTTAGAGAAAATTAAATTTACTGGTTATCTGGATTCCAATCTAGATGTGGAATGGATAATTAGGTAGGTACCTAAAGGGTTCTCTATCATCTGGAGTATTCAAATAAGTATTAGACAGGTTTCCTCAAAGAAATACTGTAGGTCAGACAGAAGTGATAAACTAGCATTATTTCAGCTTTTGTTGCTCTGATGTGTAGCCATTCTTAGTAGGTCGTAGGTCATGAGCATGGTGCTATAATGTACCTCTGTGATGGAGGAACCATCTTTACACTCAACATGTAAAGATACTGGTTTGAGATCAAGGCCCCTAGGCTACAAGTATGCTTATAGTTTAAGCAAGGCCAACAGAGTCCGTTTCCTGGTGTAGGCAGCCACCGCAAAACTTGCTGATAGCAACACTCTTCCTTCTTCTTTGCTCTGTTAAACACCAGAACATGGTAGTTCACTTGCTTCATGGAAACAAGATGTGGTCGATGTTGTCATTTTAACTGAATCTACATATTGTCAGTGAGAGGAAGAGCTGTCGTGGGTCACATTATGCTGGTGAGCATGCACCCAGGTAAATAACACACATCCCTGGGCTTGGGTCCTGCCACTATTAAATTTATTTGTACAGCTTAACCCCTGCATTCTGTAATGATACAAGTAATAATATGAGCTTGTGAAAAATTCTTCAAAATAAAAATTTCTCTTGTGGTTGATAGGATCAAGACATGATGATTTTAAGGTAGGCTTAATAGCAAGAGCTAGAATAGTCTACTCCATGCTGCGTTGTCATGTTCATCTTTGAGATTTTCCCTTTATCTTTCTACCAGTTTCACTTGGAAAGACCTTTTTAACTGTCAAAGTGACATTTGATCCTATACTGGCCTTTATATGCCACCACCAAACCATAATTTCAGGAAGAAAATATTTATTTCCTTCTTTATAGTTAAAAATCTAAAGTGTCTCCAATAACATGTTTTTCTGAACAAATGCAGCCTCTGAATACATGTATGAACAAACTCGAAGAATAGGGAACTAAATTTGTGCCTATTTTAAAATGAATATAGGATTGGCCTTTACTTATTGCAGGGTTAATATTTGCTAGCCTTGCATAAAATAATAATAATTAAAAAATAATAATGTTTAATAATAATAAAAAAAATAATAATCTTTAGATGGGACTTAATGCTGTCTGGGAAAGCATCAGTGGTGTTCCTTTGTATGACTTCCCAAAAGTCTCAAATTCTTGCAGATATGCTGACTTACTGTCTGAATATATTTTGGGATTTACATACTTTCTGTGCCCCAGATTCCTAGTATTTTGGACAGAGGAAAAATTATATATTTTCCTTACACTCAAAAGTGGTTTAAGTGGAGCTCATTGGGCACCACCAGTGACCTCAGACAGAAATGGCCCATCCTTATTCATCAGAACAGCAACAATGGAGAAGTTCCAGGGAAGAGGAATTTTGTTTTTAAACAAAACCAAACCAAAACAAAACAACTAAACCACAAAACAAAACAAAAACAAAGAAAAGGAAGTAATCTTGGGTTCCAGTTGGCTTTTTTGATTATGGGGTTTGTTAGTGGCCCTATACTGGCCCTCAACTGTGCTGTGACACAAGGTCAGACAGGATGCATCCTGGCTGGTCACCGATTAGTAGGAGTCCAGCTCTGAATAATATTCAGTCTGCATAAAAATATAACCTTGTGCAATCAAAATACACCAGTGTTCAAGAGTTTTGGAAATTAACCTTGTTTTCAGCCAGATATTATTTTCTGAAGATACTAAAACATCAAGAACTATGCTAACAATTCTCTCTACTGTCAGAATTCTCTTGCCTCCTCTGCCTACGTTTTATAAATGGGAATATGCCCTGAAGAAAAATAACTCTTGTTGAGAGTGCACGAAGCCCGTTTGCATTAACGTACCATATTTGAACAAGACTTTTATAAATATCCAAGCAGCTTTAGATGAACATGCTATTTGCTGAGTAGGCTGCATACCTGTATATTTCTGGGAGCAAATGAATGACATTTAACTGCAAGATGATCAAGTCAAAAAGCAATTTCAAAAACAGTTTGCAAAAGACATACAGTTAATTAAAATTACTTTTTGTAAAGTTCCCTAAACTGCTCTCTTTAGGAAAAGGAAAGCATAGAAAAAAAATAAATGAAAAGCTCAAGTAAGTTTCTGCTTTTGAGTTTATTATAGAGGAGCTTGCAAGTGTTTGTATGCTGGAGGGCTTTATATAGCAGACATATCAGATTATCTGATGCAAATTGAAAACTCATTAAAAGCAATTACAGAACAAGCTATTAATGTTTATTTTGTTAAATCACAAGACTCAGGTGGTGCTGCTTGAGATTTTTAAGGAAACTCAAGAAACAGCTGAAACTAACTTCAATGTGCAACCTCCTGCTTTGAACTGTTTTGTGCCTGGTGGCTAGAAGGTAACCAGCATGGCACCTGTTTAACCAAGCATCTTCAGGGATGGTCTGGGATAGTCTACAGGCTAGTAACTATGCGTGTGTTGAGCAAATCAGTAAACATCTTTTTGAAAATGTAAGGAATATGATGTGCTACTGGGTATTGGTTTAGGGTTTGTTTTCTTAACAAAAAATATTTTGACTGGGCAAAACATATCTTGCTGCTCAAGTGATAGAGATATCTCCAAGTGTCTACAGATCCACTGCATGACTTGGTCACTGTTTCTTCTGCATCGGTCAACAGGCTACTTTTTGCTATGCTTAAAAATACTCATTTAGTTGGATGGCCCTTATAAAAGTGGTTTAACTTAGAACAGTATTCCTAGTATAAAAAAATACTGAACATTTCCTTATGTCTGCTATTTGCATATGAAATAAAACAAAATCTATCAAATTAAACTGGATTTTTTTTTACTTAACTTTGTGTACTTTAGCATATGGTCAAATACCTAGTAAATTACAGCATAGGCAGAAGAAACAGCACTCTTAATTCTGAATTCAACCTAGGTGTTTTGTATGCTAATTAACTAAATGGAACATAAACAAATTGCTTAACACAGAGACTAAGAATAATCTGTTATTCTGGGGGCTAGTAGGAATATAAAACTATTTCTAAAAAAGGACATACAAGTAATTGTTAGACTGCTTTATAAGGTTTAATGCAGCTTTACATTGTATTAATCATCCACAATTTTTTTAAAGAAAATTTCTGTATGTTGACTTTCACATTATTTTTTTGTGTAGTATAAGTGACTACTTGTGCAGTATGGAGTTACTACTTATCTTGCTTAATTCTTTGTTTTGAATATTTCTATTCAGATATCAACATTCCAGACGTGCGGTCTCATAGGAGAAATAAAAAGGCTACTTTCTGAATGCATAATACCATTTCTCCCCCTAAATCCTCTCCCTGTACTCCCATTGTATCATAATGTTAGATACTGTGATTTCTCAGAGGAAAGCCAAATTCTACCGTTATTGCTTCTTTTAATAACTATGTAAATTCCAGAAACTTACAGTCATCAAATGCTTGATAACAACTTATCAACCAAAAAGCCGACCTTATTTTTCTTTTATTCTTTACAAAGTATATGTTTTCCATTATTTATTACTGTAAACAAATCGTGATTGATAAAGGATATAATATTTTGCTAATACGTCCTATGTTAATAGTGAAACATATCCTACTAGAAATGATAGGTCTAATATGCTGTTCTATGCCACGTATTCATATACAAATTTGGGTTTAAACAAAATTTATGGGCTAAATGCCGATCTTTAAAAGATTTGCACAAAAAAAGTCATTATTTTTTTCCAAACTTACTGCCTAATCATCCATATTGCTTGAGACAAACTCCCAGTTACAATACAGTATGACCCTATTTTTAAAGTTTTTTTCCCTGCGTTGTATTAGCCTGAAATCTATTCTGACAAATATTTCAGAATAACTCTAGTTAGTTTTGAACACCACATCCTTAATATGAAGTTCATGATACTTTTTTTATGAGTCAGTGTCTCAAGGTAATATTTTCTAGCATAACCAGCAGGAATATCCCAGTACTGGGATCTCTCTATTCAGTCTGGCAACTATGCTATAAATACTGTCAATAGTGTTAAGTATTTCTGATGGCAAAGGAAACTGCTTTCTGAACTGAAAATTAGCATTGCTTACCTAAAAGCAGAACCAGCAATACTAAGGCAAGTTTATGGCTTGAACAAATGTCTTTGATCACATCTTAACATTCCTCCGTTGCCTGTCTACCAGATAAAATCTCAATATAAGTAACTTGGCTGGGTGTCAGAGCTCTGCCCGAGCACTGCTTTGTTTCCTGGAGGAGAGGTAAGGATTTAGCATTCCTGTTGTTTTGATTTGGCAGCTAGGATTGCTCTACAGCTCTTCCTGAACTGAGAATGAAGACTTTCTGGATCAGCTGTTAAACTGTAATGGACAGAAATCAAGGGCATAAGATGGCTGTTAACAATTTGCAGATGATCTGGCATCTATGCATATACTTCTGTATCAGAAAAATGTATAGCTAGCCTTTCCTTCATTTGGTATTCGTTTTGTTTTTTTGTCAGACTTCTCTCAACTTGCACTATTCTCCAAGTCCCCCATGTGATGGGTAAGGAAGGTTATTTGGCAAAGGAGAGAATTACTATGTATACAAGCCTCTTCATTATTCTTTCTTGTCTCAGTTTTTACTAATAAAGAAAGAGTTTCTATCTCTTGGGTTTTCAAATGAAATGCTTCCAGTATGATCCAAGTGTATCTAACATAACCAATTTCTTGAATATGTAGAGAGATTAAAAAAGAAACCATGGTCTGAGGAGTGAACAGCCCTATTCATTGCAAGAGTGTTACCTCATGTAAATAGTACTTAAAAATATCAGTGCTCTTAACTATTTTGTTACAGACAGCTTGTAAGAACAGACAGGAAGTACAATATGAAGAGTTATGCAATGCACTCTGAGAACTGCTCATTGGGAAAGGTTTTTAACAACACACAGAATATAAGGAGAATTTTTATTTATTTTTTTATTCTCAGCAAATAAGACACAGCTTTCAAAATGTGCTGTTGCCGGTTTCTTGTCTGTTTTCCATAGACTGCCTAAGCAGAGTGGGCACAAGTTCCACCTTGTGCCACCTTTTCAGGATCTCAGGCATTCGGGGTGCCAGCCACCACGAGGGGTGCTATGCCTGCTCCTGGCTCTGCAAAGGGAGCTTGGTGCCTTTCTAGCTCTTGCATCACCTGACGGGAGCAGTCAAGCTCACCTGGCCAGCTGACAATATTGCACCAACTACCTCTTCCCATCCTCTTGGGTAAAGGCTGTGATAGCTGTAACGTTGTTACATTGTCTGACATATGGATAACATGGGGGATTGTTCAGTAGTATGAGACATAGAGACATGGGGACATGGAGTAGTATGAGCCAGACCAAAAGAAGAGGGAGGCCATCACTGTCCTGACAGCTTAAGTCTCCACCTCAGTTTATTTTCCTGTCCAATACCTTTTAAAGCCAAATTAAGCCTCAGTGCATATGAGTTTAGAACAACCACAACCTCACTGTCTTGGTATAAATACAGGTTTACTTCCCTTAGTCATGCAGCAGGTGACCTGTCAAGGCTATAGATACGTACTTTAAGTCAAACTGGGTGTTTTGCAGCCCATTCTATTTAAGCAATTCAGATCAAAGGAATGTATTTAATCTCTTTGTATTTCAACTTCTTTCACCTTCATAAATTTGAATATTTCTGACTAGGAACCTGCATGTTAAAGTCCTTAACTGGTAGCTCTTCAAATAACATCTGAAAATCTGTGGCAGGTACTGTATTTTTATTCCCAACAAATCAGCAATGTAATTATTAACATTAGGGTAATTTCTTATGCGAGTATTTATAATTTGATGGTCCTTAAATTCTCTAGTGTGACTTTCACATCATAGCTTACTTTTATCTGTATCATTTCAACAGATATTGTTTGCATAAAGACACCTGTTATTAGTTATTAGTTAGAATATGGATGTTAATCACACTTCTACATACATAAAAATTGAACTTTTTATGTTAAACCCCCCTCAAAACAATAAAGCCACAGCAACAAAAGACCCTAACCTTTCAAGTTGATCTCTAATTTGGTTTATAAATAAAATTGAAACATTTGACCCATCAGTGGTTACAGCTCTTATTTTAGAGTCTGCCATTCCTTTATGTAATGTAAGACAGCTATCTAAGCAGGGTGATAAAGATCTCTGTAGCCAAAACAAACCAAAGAGTGAGCTAAAGCAAAGGTCTGGCTTGGCTAAAGGGTAAGGAATGAAAAAGAAGGCAAATCCAGCCCAATGGAACCAACTACACATACAAGAAAAAGACATGATGTGATACATAAAGTTACTGCAACTGCCAAGCAGTAATGCCAGAACAAACTTACCGCTTCACAAACACAGTCAATGTAAAGCCTGGCTTAGATCTGGCATGATTTACCTTTGGCTTCACCACCATCACTGGCTTAGCGTCAGTATTTACTGCACTGTGTGCTGTGCAATGCCTAAATCTTTTTGAATATTGTGCTGTGTAAGGCACAGTCTAGTAAATCTAACTGTGGAATACAGAAACAGCACTTATAGATGCACTTACGAACAGGCATCTTAAAGCTGATTTTGTATTTGTATTTCCTACTATCGTGATTTCTTTCTTGCAGAAAGACAGTTGAGCCTTTTCTTTTGTCTGAAAAAGGATGATTTGCAAATTTTTGAAGACCAAATTTGCTCTTGCCTAGCTTCTGCTTCTTGGAATTGCCTTCTGGAGTTCCTTATTTTTATTCTGTGGTTTGAGGAAAAAACAGCACTTCAGTAAGTTGAACCCACTGTCAGTAAGGGAGCATTTTGAGGAGGGTTTTCTGCTTCAGACCCATCTCTTTAATTTATTTAATCATATCTCATTAAAACCGTATTATATATTCATCAGCATTTAATACTATTGCAGGAAAGTTCATAAGGACTAAGAGAAAAGGCAATTTTCAGACATTTTCAATACATGTATTTAACTGCCATCTTAAGCAATAATTATGTTGTCTCCTGTCTCTGAAATAGAAAAACACAAGGATGAGCAACATCAGGCCCTGACCAAACTATTTTGCAGTGCTCCTTGTGTGCATTAACTAAAATATGGTCATTACTTTTTCATCCCTTATACAGAGCTGCATGGTTTTAGATGTGTGTTTTGGACACGGCTGACATGGATCTGACTGGAAGGATGCCTGATGTGCTGTTATAGACATATAATCAAAAGCAGAAACTCCAGGCCACATATCTGTGGTAATTTTGACATAAGGTCCTTTTGCTCTTTAAATTCATGCCTGGATTTTGAATCAGCATTTTGACTTAAAGTGGTGTACGAAAAAAAATGGGGTTTACAACTCTATTTTAACACACAGCTATGTCAGTTTAACATGTAAAACATTAATTTTGTATCATCCTAACTTCTCAGCAGAAAGTACTGTTCTACATCAGGTCTCAAGTTTCCCAGAAACCTATGAGTACCCGATCAACAGCATTACCTTTTTGAGCTAAACTTAACGCTCATTAAAAGACATAATTTGACAATCTTATTGTCCAGATAATATTTTTATAAATGTTATATAATTTATATAATTTACAATTTTTAATCATTTTATAAAAATTAGTATAATTTATATAAGCCTCTTTTAATTGAGTTTTGTACCAGCTTTTCCACTGTATTTCCCAGGATTAATGTTCGTCTGCCAGACCTCAATTAGTTCTTTTTGCTCCTTTAAATGCTGTCTTCATTTTTCTTCCTGCCTTGTTGGGGTTCTTTAGCATTACAAGACAAGTTCTAGATCCTCCTTTTTGGTGCTCTTGCAATCTGTGACCAGCCTTTTCTGATTATTCTCTGCTCTGCTGGGACACTAACAGAGACAGCTGGAAATTACAACAAAAGTAATGAAAATTTGAACATTTCATGTCATCAGCAGTGCTCAGTGATGTAAAAGGCTCAGGCTCCCTTCCTTGCTGGTGAAAATAATGTTCTTTTCTTAACACTTCTTTCTTGTATTTCCTCTGCTGCCACTGATATCAGCACCCATATGCACAGAACTGAATCATTGCCCCTCTCCCTACCTCTTCATTATAGCACTGAAAACAGAAATTATTCTAGGATATTCTAGGAATCAGGTATTAGTCCATACATCCAAACATTTAGTGTACACTTCAGGGAAGGAAACACAGCATCTGCTGGTTTTGGAAATCAGAAGGTACTATGAAAACTGTATTTTTTTTCAGTGTAACATGCAAATTTTTTGTCTCAAGTAAAACTAGACAGAAAAAATGTACGTACTGGATAACTTTGCTGTTTATTGTTTCTCTTTAGATTTACTCTCACAGTGTTACTTATGATCACAGTAGTGAAGCTCCATTCCTTTGAACTGTTCACCTTAGGTAGACCCCTGAGCAATATCTACCAAACTGGCCCTTTCTGAAGGGGTTCAGATCCTGGAGTATACTATTAGCTCTGAGTGTCAGAACATATGTGAATCATGTACTGTGAGGAGTTGCTTAATGAAATGAATAATACAAATAAATGACCTCAAGTATTGGAAGAAGGGACTGCAGTTCGTTTTGGTTGCAATAATCTTTTATTGTGCCTGGAGGAGCACAGTTTATTCTATATACATTTTTCCAATGTTGGTTTGATGTTTGAATTCATGCTACTCCCATCTATAATGACTCTTGTTTGTATTTTTGGTGAATGTATCTTCCTTGTCTTTAACACTCTAGCTTGCATTTAAATAGTTACCTGAAGACTACAGTTCTGGCCAAAAAAACGTGGAACAAGGATTTTCTCTTATTTGTAATTGAAAATTATAATGGTGCATTCCAAAACTATTAAAAAGACTGTATCAAAACAAAACTGCAAGTGTCAGTTTGCAGTGGGAATGCCAATAGGCTACACAATCACCAAGGAGTGGATATGCCGCTGTGTTTGCAACATATAGCAAACACAGTGTAACAGTAATGATCAGGAGTGCATGTGGAATCATAGACTGCTTATAAAACTGGTTTATGAACTATAAATGCTGGGCTTTGTAGATAAAGTCATAAAGGAAGTGTAAAGAAGAAAGAGGATTATATTGTTAAATATATAAAATCCTGATTATATTTGACACAACACCAGATTAAATGAACATATAATGGTTGAATCTATACTGAAATGATTGAAGAAGTGAAGCTAAATGTCAGAAATATACACAATAGTTGCCTTTATTCCTGTTACCTGTGCTGTGAAATTTTGATTCCCTGTGTTGTTTGAATTCTTCGCATGATTGTAAAGGCTGGATCATTTTTAAAGGAAGGAGAAAGAATACACATATATCAATTATTTTAAAAGTTACTGATTAATAATCTAATTACCTTGAGGCCTTCACATGGAGCAAGCCTTGAAACAAGGCAAGATTTTTATTAATAATACACTTTGGCTAGGCATGCTGGTATTATTTTGGATCTCATGCTCACATAATCACTCTTCAGACTCACTATATTTCTGCTTTTGGAAAACCATAATTCGCATTTCTGTTATCACTGTCTCTGTTATAATTTATGTCAAGATTACTTTTATACATAAGGACCAAATATTACTTGTTACTCATTGGGATCTGGCTTAAAGAGGAGTAAAATTATAGAATGGTTAAGATTGAAAAGAACTGTAAGATCATCTAGTTGCAACCCCCTGCCATGGGCAGGTATGCCGTACAGTAAACCATGTTGCCTAAGGCTCTGTCCAACCCGGCCTTGAACCGTGACAGGGATGGAGCACTTACCACTTCTTTGGGCAAGCTATTCCAGTGCCTCACCATCCTTACAGTAAAGAACTTCTTCCTTATACGTAACCTGACCTTCCCCTGTTTAAGTTTGAACCCATCGCCTCTTGTTCTATCACTACAGTCCCTAATGAAGAGTCCCTCCCCAGCATCCCTATAGGCCCCCTTCAGATACTGGAAGGCTGCTATGAGGTCTCCACGCAGCCTTCTCTTCTCCAGGCTGAACAGCCCCAACTTCCTCAGCCTGTCTTCATACAGGAGGTGCTCCAGTCCCCTGATCATCCTCGTGCCCTTCTCTGGACTTGTTCCAACAGTTCCATGTCCTTTTTATGCTGAGGATACCAGAACTGCACACAATACTGCAGGTGAGGTCTTACGAGAGCAGAGCAGAGGGGCAGGATCACCTCCTTCGACCTGCCGGTCACGCTCCTTTTGATGCAGCCCAGGATACATTGGCTTTCTGGGCTGCAAGCGCACACTGAAGCTGGCTCATGTTCATTTTCTTATCAACCAACACCCACAAGTCCTTCTCTGCAGGGCTGCTCTGAATCGCTTCTCTGCCCAGCCTGTAGCTGTGCCTGGGATTGCTCCAACCCAGATGTAGGAGCTTGCATTTGACATAATTAAACTTCATTAGGCTGGCATCAGCCCACCTCACAAGCGTGTCAAGGTCCCTCTGGATGGCATTCCTTCCCTCCAGCATATTAAGCAAACCACACAGCTTGGTGTCATCGGCAAACTTGCTGAGGGCGCACTCAATCCCACTGTCCATGTCAGTGACAAAGATGTTGAACAAGACCGGTCCCAACACTGATCCCTGAGGGACACCACT
Source organism: Pezoporus wallicus (assembly GCF_028554395.1). NCBI lineage: Eukaryota > Metazoa > Chordata > Aves > Psittaciformes > Psittacidae > Pezoporus > Pezoporus wallicus. The sequence continues at coordinate 7,889,720 of NW_026635157.1, forward strand.
CGTTACTGGTCTCCAGCCGGACATTGAGCCATTGACCACAACTCTCTGCGTGCGGCCATCCAGCCAGTTCCTTATCCACAGAGTGGTCCATCCATCAAATTGATGTCTCTCCAATTTAGAGACAAGGATGTTGTGTGGGACAGTGTCGAACGCTTTGCACAAGTCCAGGTAGGTGATGTCAACTGCTCTGCCCTTGTCCATTAGTTCCGTAGCCCCATCATAGAAGACCACCAAATTGGCCAGACAGGATTTCCCCTTAGTGAAGCCATGCTGGCTGTCACCAAGCACCTTGTTGATTTTCATGTGCCTCAGCATGCCATCCTGGAGAATCTGCTCCAAGATTTTGCCAGGCACAGAGGTGAGACTGACTGGTCTGTAATTCCCTGGGTCATCCATTTTACCCTTCTTGAAAATGGGGGTTATATTTCCCTTTTCCCAGTTGTCAGGAACTTCACCTGACTGCCACGATTTTTCAAATATGGTGTACAGTGGTTTAGCAACTTCATTTGCCAGCTTCTTCAGGACCCACAAATGAAATTCATCAGGTCTCATGGATCTGTGCATATTCAGGTTCCTAAGATGATCTTGAACCTGATTCTCTCCTACAGTGGGCCTAGGGTCTTCATTCTCACAGTCTCTGAAAGACTGGAGCAGTGTGGCTAGAGTGGCGTAGCTAGAGCACTTGCCAGTGAAAACTGAGGCAAAGAAGTCATTGAGAGCCTTCTCCAAATCCAGGGTAGCCAGTTCTCCTGTTTCCTTCTGGAGAGGGCCCACATTATCCCTAGTCTGTCTTTTATGTGTGACAGAGTAATAGAGAAACCTTATAGAAGCTCTTCCTGTTATCTTTGACATCCCTGGCCAGACTCAATTCTAACTGGGCATTAGCTTTCCTGACCTGATCCCTAGCTTCCTGGACAATGTCCCTGTATTCTTCGCAGGCTGTCTGTGCTCACTGTATCTTCAGATCAAATCAGCAAGATTGAGATCAACAGTAAATCACAGATACATACTTTTCTTAGTAGACTAAGTAATAAATAATATTTTTTTTTAAGATGCCACATAATCAGGTTGCAGAAGCAGACACTTTCAGCACATATGAGAGATGATTAGTCAAATTCATGGACACCAGCTCTGTAAACAGTATCAGCAAGAGGCCCTAGGCATCCCTAATACAACAACTTAGGGTAATGGTAGAGTAGAAGGGGAATGGAGGACCGAAAGTGGCCAAGCTTGAGTATTCTCCATAATCAGCATCTCCTACTGCCATTGGAGTGTTAGGACAGATGGATTAGTGATCTGACTCAGTAAGGCAATTGTGATTTTATTTGAACTCAAATAAGGATGTTTGAAATGGATAACGGACGTTAACATAAGATAGCACAAAGAAAAGACAAAAATTATTTTAGTAACAGAAAAGATAGCTAGATACAGCAATTTTTTTTTCAGTGGACACTCCAGTACTATGATTATTGAAAGAACAGATAAGTAACATATAGGAGCAGAGTACTTAAAAATCCATAAATGAAGTAAATACAGTAAAATTTTGAGAAGAAAACTGTCACTTGCTACATGGAGCAGAGAGAGATGCATGAAATACAACTGCTGAGAATAAAAACCAGCAGTACATTAGACATTAATATAGAAAGGAACAACGACAGTCTAACTTCAGATTTCTGTGCTCTATTATTCCTAAATGAACAGATGATCTAGATTAATAAACAGATAATGTGCAACAGAATACCGTGCTCCAACAGATAGATAGAATTCCTAATGATCTTATTTTCCAATAACTTCAGTGGTATTAATATTCAATATTCTTTTAAAATAATCATGCATGCAAAGTCAAATGATATAACATACTGGGCTAAACACTGATTCATTTTAAGTATCTGAATAAGTCTACACAGTTTAATTCATTCAGTTACATTAAAAGTTAGTAATAGTCCACCCACTAATTTTGTTTAAAGTATAGTTCTGGATACTTCAATAAGCAGAACGGCGAGGATTAGTGAAAGAGGATTTGAAGAACAGTGATTACTTGCAAACTTGGAAGTTTGCTATAATGAAAGACTGAATGAAATAGATGATAGAGATCCAAATTCTGTTCTTAGTTATACTGCTGTAAATTCAGAACAATTCTACTGATGTCACTGGGCTCTGGGGTGAGACAGAAAAGCATGTGTTTCAGTGCAAAAATCTGAAAGAAGACTTAAGTTGACACAGGATATAACTGGATAAAGTCACTAAATTTTTTTGCTCTAAAACCCAAGGAAATACTTTTCTCTTCTTCCAAGTTTGCTCTAATACAAAAACGCTAGTCAAATTACATATCCAGCCAGCGAGTTTCCCAACAAGAAAACATGTGTGCACATGTGTCTACAGCCCATCTCCACCCTTTGGAAAGAAATCACATAGCTTTTACATTCAAAAGATGACTGCAAATGCCAGCTCCCCTCTGAAATTTCATGGCATACGTAACAGATTGAGAGGGAAGTTGTGCAGTACTTGATGCATCTCTTCAGTCCTATCAATCCTCCTGACAGGGCATGCATCAGGTTAGCCTGCTCTTGGGTGAGAATTTTGACAACACATAAGTGAAGTTATGCTGGATTTCAATTGCTGTAATCAAAAACTTTCTAGACTGAGAAAACAATGAAATCTACTATGACAAGAACTTAGAAACTATATTTGGAGACATCAAAGAAGATGTAGGACTTAGAGTAGACTAATAAGTCTGAGCGCCAAATCTTTGGAAACACTATTTAATAAAAGCAATTGAAGGGCATAGAGACCATCAAGAGGAATTGTTTAGAGATAAAAGGAGATAATGAAGTTTACGTTTAAAGACAGGCAAGTATCTGCTGAACATCATGATGAACCTCTTATTTTACTCTGGAGCACTCTCTTTAGTGAGTTCATATTACAGCATTGCACACTTCAGAAAAGGGGACTGGACAAAGCACTAAAAAAGTACGAGTATTAAGGAATTCTGCAGTGAAAATGGGAATTTTAGTTACCTAGTTACATAACAAAACATCAAAAGTTTGTTATGTAGATTAATAACTTATATCAAATCGTATTTATCACATTTAATCAATCACATTTCCAGTCACTTTCTTAGTCCTCTCTTAGTCTATTAGTGAACTAATAGGAGTAGATTAAAGCCCTCAAAAGCAGAAGTATTCTTTTCAAACTCCTTCATTAAAATGATTTCTTGTCAAATATTTTCCCCAATGAAAAGTATTTATACCGTCACTATTGTCAACTGTTCAAACAGGTGAAAAAGACTTTCCAGACTTACAGGTTTGACATGGACAGGGTGAGCTTCAAGGATTTTTCAGGTGCCAGGGGCAAAATGCAAGCTATACCATTAAAAACTGGCTATGCCTGACTGACAGCTTGTGCAGCCAAACTTGTGCACAGGTAACATGTTTCACTCTGAATGTCACAGTGGCTCCCAAAGCACTTTTGGCCTGAAGCAGTAAGGGAACATTTCCAAGCTCTGAGTTTCATTTCTGCACCACAGACTTGGCAGTAGCCAGGCTTGCTGCAGCGATGTCTACAGAGCTGTAAAGGAGTAGTGCAAACCTTGCTTTGGTCTAGACTGATCTGGTAGATCTGCTTCAAGTTAAGTTGAGAAGATTTTCTTCTCACATGCTTGTCAGTTTATTTCTCTTTAACTGATTTTTAGACCGCGAGCAAGCCTTACTGCAGTATTTTTCATCTATTGAAGAGGTTTTGCAGATGAAATATTGTCTCTAGCTTCATCTGTTCCTAACATGTGATATAAAATTATTTTAATATTTAATTTGTACTAATTAATTTCATTAACAAGCTATGACTAATTAACTTGTGTTACCAGAGGCTTTCCAAATGCTTTCTAAACACTTTTTGTTTAGAAACAGACAAGGACTATGAAGATGATCAGAGGGCTGGAGCACCTCTCCTGTGAAGACAGGCTGAGAGAGTTGGGTTTGTTCAGCCTGGAGAAGAGAAGGCTCCAGGGAGACCCTATGGAAGTCTTCCAGTACCTAAAGAGGGCCTACAAGAAATCTGGAGAGGGACTTTTTACAAGTGTATGTAGTGACAGGGCAAGAGGTAACGGCTTTAAAGCTGAGAGAAGGTAGATTTAGGTTAGACATTACAAAGAAATTCTTCACTATGAGGGTGGGGAGGCAGTGGCACAGTTTGCCCAGAGAAGCTGCAGCTGCCACATCCCTAGCAGTGCTCAAGGCCAGGTTGGATGGAGCTTTGAGCAACCTGGTCTAGTGGAACATGTCCCTGCCCATGGCAGGGGATTGGAACTAGATAATCTTTATGGTGCTTTCTGACTCAAAACATCTGGTGATTCTATGATGATTCTATGAAACATTAGTTAAAGCCTAGAACTTCGGTAATTTGTCTTGTGCTGCTAAAAACAAGGGTTCTCACTTTGGTTTATGATTTTACAGCTCAAATGGGAATATTAAAATGCAAAATGAGATTTTTTTCCTATTTCTGATTACTAATGCTTAGCTGTATTAACTCTATATATGCCCTATATATAATACACATTCCTCATAGGGTTTTGCTGGGGTTTTGAAAGACGGTCTCAGATCTGTCTTTACATTGAGATTTTGTCGTTGTTAATAAAAGCTGGTTAAGCAAGCAAACAAGCCTACAAAGCCACAGCTCCAGATTGCCTTTTAGGGGATCCAGGTCTACATATTATTAACAAGAACTGATTTTTAAAAAAAAATAAGTACTCCTAGCCAGTTGCTAATTTTCATGGAAAGTAAAGATATTACAGTCAATATCATTGTGCAATGCAATTAAACCATAAAAATCGAGTGAATTGTGATGTCAATAAATTGGCAGAGTACTATAGAAAAGAAGCAGTGAAAATTTTATGTATAACATTAAAAGCCTGAAGTCAGTGAGAGTTTTACCGTTTAATGTAACAGGGTTCCACTGAAACAGAATATTCTGTTGCTATTTATTTTGTAATTATTATTTCTTTACAGTGTGGTGCTATTTAGAGGCTTGGTAGTTTATTCATAGAAGAGTTGTGAGTCCCAAAACTCATTTGAAAGTTTACACAAATGAGCACTGACTGTATTTTGTCTTGTTACTCATTATTTATTAAGGCTTTCCTGTAGCAATATCATGTATCGACTCAGAGGAAAACAATAACGTGACTCAGTGAGTGATGCCATATTTCATGTAAGTGAGCACAGAAAAAACTATCCAAAAGCTGAAATTTGTTTGCATAAATTATTTTGTGAATAATTATGGCTAACAAGAACATTGAAACAAAATCTGGATCACTGCAGAAGATGGCAAAGAAAAAGCTGCCAAGAACAAGATAAATTAGCCCTTGCGGAGCACTGTAGTGTCACAGCTGAGCTGCCACTGGTCTTCAAGCTGCATCACATCAAGCTAGCTTCGGTACTTCTCCAAGTTGCTGTTGCCTTGTGTAAATAAACCATTTACCATAAATGATTCAAACAATTCTAAATCTGAAAACACATCAGTTTAATAACAGACACTGGCTCCAGTGGTTTCCAAGTGTCTGTCACTCTATGCACTTTAAGCTTATTCTTCGATTAATGCATTTAATCATAGCAATAGCATAGAGATATACAATATTTTACAAGTATTTGAAACATAGGAGAAGGACAACTAAGCACCAAAGTGTGAGAGTTTTTTTCTCTGTGGTACTCTTGTTTGAAATATGCAATGAAGGATCCATTTTTTCTGCCTAGGTTTCTCTATGCCTGTATGGTACTAGCATACTAACTTCAGAAGGAGGTACCACGGTTTTGAGCTTTGAGATGTCCTGTTTGGTTTTTTACATAGGATTGTTGTTGACATAAATCAAATGCAGTTAAATAATCCAATACGTTTGAAATATTCATACTCATTCCCATATTATTGGAGAGAAACTGCCATTTACTTCTTCTGACTGAACTTAATTTAAAGAGAAAGTAACATCTGCAGAAAACGAAGTCTCTTGCTGGGTGCTGCAGAGAGCACACCGCCTTCAATTTCTGCCTCTGGATATCACCAGATGTTTAACAGAAAGCAAACACAGAAAATAGAAATCTTTAAATTAATATTTAGAACCATGTGAAGCAGAAAAAGTAAACTCCATGGACAACGTTTCCTTAAGTGGAACACAAAGACAGAACATACTAGTGTTTTTCTCTTCCATTACTTAAATTTTCCTTTCATGGAACATAAGCTTAACACAGCCTTAGGTCAGGATAAAAATATTAAAGACTACATCTTCTGCTGGGTATCTGCTTCCACAGGCCAAAGAAGGCCTCTTTGCCAGGAACAGATGCTGACAATTTGATCTGCTTTGGGGTCCACTCAAGATGCTGCTTGCCCAGCTTATGCTCTGAATTGTAACATTACAGGTGATCAATTTATACCACAAAAGTGGTGACTTATGCTTGAGCTATAGTTTTGAGTTGTGATTTTTAATTTTGTTTTTTAACTAGAAAATCATAGTAGCTTTTGCCAAACAAGATTTTGAATAAGGAAGTTTAGTGTATTCCTGAAAAAAAAAAAAAACACAACAGGGCTTTTTCCTTAAATTAAACTAAATGTTGCAATGTTTGACTTACTCTATTTGGGACTTAGTTTCTACTGAGTGAGCTTGCTGATCTACTACAAAACATATTGTAAAAACTCAGCAAGTAGCCTGGATCTACAATGTTTCCGTTCCATTATAATGAAATTATAAAAGTATTTCTCTATCTCACAGTGGCTTCATGAAAATCAACATCAACGAATGAGAGCAATGTAAATTAGAGAGAAGAGAAGATAAAACAACAGCTTTGACTAAAACTAGAGGAGAAAAAGCTATTTCTATGATAGCGCCAAAGAGCCCTAGTATGTTATATTCTGAAGTAGGTTGAACTTAATTTCCTGGTTTTAAAAGCATCACCAAGGACTTAAGTAGCTCACAGTGCTTATTGTCGATGGTTTTGAGTGGCCATGTCCACCCAAACTGCAAGAAAGTTTTAGTCATGCAAACGCCTAAAGCATAGCCCAAACCTCCATATACATATTATTTTAAAAGAACAGAAAGGTTAGCATGTACTTCAGGACTCTGTAAAAGCAAACTTTTGAAAAACTTAAAATAATTTTAAAATGTTTCCAGGATTTGTATTTCTTTTTTCAAATGCCAGTGAGGGTCTGTATACATTATAGAAATATATTTATATAATGGGAGAAAACCTTAATCCAAACATATTGAAAATTGCACATTTTTCTATGGCAAGTTTGTTCAGCTGCTGGCAATAAGGTCATTATGTAACTATTTTCTAGATGGAGACAGTTTATCTTATAAAAAGTTTTTATTTTGTTTTTTAAAGGACATAGTTCAACTTTGACTTGGCTTTTGCAGTGGAGTACAGCAAATCCTTTCTCTACAAACAAAATGTTTTAATTTACTGCCCTCGATAAGATCCACAGGCTTGCTTAAATTGTCCAAAGTGTTAGAGGTGTAAACTATGCCAAAAAACTATATTAGAATAAATATTGCATATATTTTCAACTCAAGGGTGAATATAATGCAAAACAATTTTGGTTGTTAGGCACATTGCAAGCAGGCTTTGTGCAGGCTTCCCACACACATTGCTACCAAAGCACTTCAGTCCTGACAGCTAACACCATATGATATTCCACTCTTGTATCAGCTTATGAGCAGCAACTGCCAACCTAATGTGCAAGTTTTAGAATATTTGAACTCTACAGACCTGATGTCTTAATTTTTTTTTTTATGTTTTCCTTAGAATCATGCTTTTTACACAAAAATGCTATTAATATCTGCTCACTGTGAAGGATTCCTATTCCATACTTAACTTTGTCTCATAGAAAGCAAATTTTCCTCAACTTACTTTCATTTAAAGTCATGGGCCACCTTCTTTCTAAATTAAGTTACTGTATCTTTTTCTCCAACTTCTATTAATATAACAAACTTGTGTTTTCATTACTATGAATATTTTCATTACTATGAAATTGGTCTTTGGTTTCTTTCTAAAATTTCTTAGAGCATGAGAAAATGGTTAACTGTCTGTACAAGTTGACTCACTTGACTATTAGGAAAGACACACTCAGTACTTTGAAATGGGAATGGCCCAAGAAGTGTCTCGGATGAACAAAAAATATCCTTTCTCTAGCAGTACTGGAAAGAAAAAGCAGCAGGTTGTGAGGATAGAAAGGGCAGCACGGCTGGTTTTATGTATTAACTTAAATTTATATTGGCTCATTCTCTATTACATGTTAGACATTTTCTAGTCTTGTTCCACCGTGGTCAGATGAAGAAATCTTGGAGGATGGAGAAAACAGACAAAGTGAGGATAGGCTGCTTTGGAAAGACACCGAAGACCAATAAACACTTTCTTCATTTTATTCTACCTTGTCCTCTATCGTGTGCTACGAGAGCTCAGCATCACATTTGGCTTTGGAGCATTTGTCATAGCAACCAAACAAATTTGTACATGCCTAACAAGTCAAAGTGTTGCCCAGTCATACTTCCTTCAGACTCTTGCTGTCAAAAAAGATTTGTAGCAGCTGTGACTATAGTCTATGCACAGGTATTTCAGAGAGAAAATTAAAAAAAACCACTATTAGCACATAACTGTAGAAATACTTCACTTCTTTTGGAAATGTAATCTGTACACCTGTAGGATTAGAGAAAGACATTGATTTAACAGTGCTAGAAAGTTTAACAACCACCTACATACCAGTAAAATCAAAAATATAGAAAAACATATCCAGCTGAAGCAGCACAAAGAATCCTAATTTTATTCAACAGTCCGAGTATTTTTATGATCCTAGGACCCTTTATATTGAACCCAGAGTCAGAGCAAACTCACTAGGGATTAAGGGTGTTTTCAGAAACAAATCCTGCTGCAAATTACCACCAAGGACATGATGATTTTTGAACGGGCATTCAAACAGAATGTAAGTACATGATCCTCTTTAAAATGTAACAGATACAGAACTCATTCGGTTAGTCCATCTGCTGTATGTGAAGCTTTTCCTCCCTCCTTTGGCTAGCCTCACTATGAGAACCTCTCTGCTTTCCAGCCGTATGCATCTCCCAGAGCTGGAATAGTGTGGTTCTTGTACAGGTTAAGGTTAGACGGCAGCACCTGTGCACTATGATTAACTAGCATGCTGACTGGGTTCTACTCTTTCTGACTGGTTTGGGGAGTTAGGAAAGAGGTGAATATGGCAATGTAACAGTCTTATTGTGCAACGTTGCTCAAATATGTTTCATTTCTAAAATTAAAAACAAATTACTTACAAGACAATACACTAATAGCATGCTGGTTTTATTCCATCTAAAACCATGCTGCTTAAATTTATTTGTTAGATTTCTCTAAACAGTTCCTCAGTAAAACAGATCATATTCACTCAGCTGAAGTTCCTCTGAGATTATATTCACCCTTTCAAATTTCCTCTGGTTCATTTGCAGGTTTTGCCTCTATTTGTACAAACCCGTTCATCAAGCTCCCCAGGACACTGAGCCAGCCTTTCCCAACCCAACAGTTATGCTGTTATCATTAATGGCACTCATGTATTTGCTGAGGTATGATTGATCCTGAATTCATATTCCTTCCTTGTTTTAACTAAAAGAGTTTATCTCCAAAATAAACACCTCAAAAACCCAGCCAGCTTTGCTGTTTTGGTGCTGCTTTGTTGAGCCTCACCTCAGAGCTGTTCTTTGCCCTCCATCTTGTTCCTCCTCATGTTTTCATCCTTTGACTAACTGATGCCCACCCTGTCTTCAGTTTGATTGTATTTGGTCACTGTTTCAAGGGCCATATTTTAACGTAAGAAACTCCTGCTTGCGAAACGCTCGTAGGGACACTTGCCCACCAGCATCATTCATCTGTGCTGCCTCTTTGGAGCAACGAGAGAAATTAAGTGAAATGTCAGAGATTCTTCTCCCTTTGTTGAACACTCCTGTGCTCATTATGGGTCTGTAAAATGTCATGTTTACCCTGCCTCATTCTTGTCCTTTCTTCAATCACAGATACTGAGGGGAGACACAGTAAAATTGTTCCACTCACACATTCATCACAAGTAGAATACAGTAAGAGTTCAATTATCCAGAGAAAATCATCCTGATGCACCTTGTTAAAGGCACCAAAAAGAAGTGGCAGACATCTTAGCTGAGCAGACAGTGCTGCCTTAGATGGCTGTCAGAAAAGTAAGAAAGGACTGGGAGAATAGTGGTTATGTGGCAATTTAGGAGGCAGCGGGACCGCTGTACTGTTCATGTTGACATAGTTCAGCAATCTTCCCTACAGAGTGTGACAGCCATGCTAATCCTCTGTGAGAGCCTGACAGGCTTATACACCACAGCCTGGCTTCCCACATAGAACGCCTGCGCGAAACAATGCTTTGTTACAGAGTTGCACTTTTGGGGGTGCATCCTACCTAGCCACCCTTCCATAGGAAAATAAGGTAATATTCAAAGACAATAACTTGCCAAAGGGAATGAAGTATTTCTGTTGCAATTCCCATGTTAGGCTATTAAGATAGAACAGTATGTTGTATGTATAGGAGCCACTCAGGGAAAAGAGCTTTCACACAGGGGAAAAAGCTAACCAAATCAACTTTCCTGTGCTGATCTGATTATATGTGGCAATAACATCCTATTTGTTCCTGGGATGGAATGAAAAAGTAATGTAATTCAACTGCAGGCAATAAATGAACAAGAGAAAAAGAGCTGGAAAGAAAGTATGTGCTACAGGAATCCTGTTGTTACAGGATGACACCTTTACTCATTATTAAGCATTCTCATTTGAGAGAACGAGTGAAACATAAATTAGCTGCAACAAGATTCAGTATGTAAATTGCTCAGAGCAAAGATTTTGTGGGTTTCTTTTTTTTCTCTCTTTTTTTTTTTTTGCGTGTGTGTGTGTGTTTACAAATATCCCAACGCCCAACAGAGAGGTTTTGGGACTAGACTATTACAAATACGGTTGCTTCTCATACTACTTCTACAGTAAATGCTATAAAAACATTTATAAGATGGAAAACTGTTAAAAATCTTTTGTAAAGAAAAGTAAAATTTAAAATTGGCTATAAATTCCCTGGGGTATCTGAGATTACAGCACTTGGCAGTTTATGATTTGTTTCTCAACCGTCGCTGAATTAAGCTTAGAATGGCAGTTAAGTGGGCTGATATAAAATTCTGATCCTGTTAACATGAGAGCTGCATCATCTGTTTTGGTTGTTTTTTTTTTAAAGGAAGGAGGTTAAATGAAGACCAGTAGAGATTTATCCCACCTGGGCTAACATGTTACATCTGCCATAGATGGCATAACCATCTCACAATTCCCAGTGTCTTCCCTTTAGCCCAGCATACAGCCTTGGAAGTGTGAAGGGAGAAAGTGCCTCAGCTTTGCAGTGGTACGGATCTCTGTTCTTCAGCATGGCATTGTTCTGCTTCTTAGGTTTTCAGCATCTCCAAGTGGCTCAGCATTGCGGCCTGTCATTGATTACCCATGGAACAAGCGATGTCCCAATCAGAGCAGCATCCCAACCAGCCACAAAACTGATGTTTCTATCCCTCTGAAGGCTGGGTTCCCTTCATGCCGGTTTGGTCTCATCAAACCGGGTTGAGCATGGACACAAATATCAGTACCCATTTCTGCATCAGGGAACATTTCCAGCATCACATCCTTTATTGTGATAAACTTCTCTGCCTGAGGTGTGAGGTGCCTCCCTGTTGCTAAGCTGTAACAGATTTCTCACCAACTGCTAGACCCAAAATCAGACAGCTTCTGTCTTGTATGTAAACACTGTTTGTTCCTCCCTGCTCTCTCCCTTCTGGACCAGTTACCCCCTCCAAGTGTCAGGTGACTCAATTTCTTCCAGGCATTAGTTTCCCTCCTTTTGTGTTGCATCTGGTGTTTATTCCACGCCCCACGCTGTCTTGGAAAGTGAAGGAGGTACTTTCCAATGGGCACCATTCTCCCGAACTTCTCTATGGATTAACAATATGCCAAATTTCCCCTCCTCCAGGTTCCTTTTATCTGATTCTATCTTCTTCCCCCTCAAATAACACAGCTACTTAAAGATCCCCTGGCTAGTATGCTGACATGAAACTTGCACGTCATGCTGACATGCTGCTATCTTGTAGGTGAGAAATGAAGCTACATGTCACTATTTAGAACTTTCAAAGCGTATTTTATTCCCCTCCCTCTCCATATTTCATTGCTACTTCCAATTTGATTGCTAGTTTGGAATTTTTTCGTCTTTCACGTAACATTCTGCTGAAAGCTTCTGTGTGCTTTTACAGATGTGGAAATCTGTAATGTTCACCCACTGCATTGCAGCTGTGATTGAGAAATAGTCTGTAAAATACAGTGGGACTCTCAGAAGATCTGAGACACTATTATAAATATATTTAATGTTCATATCCTATGATAATGTTTATTTAGGAATCATATATGACATTAAATAGAGTCATTATTGCTTCCTGCAAGGACTGTACTTTCCTCCTGTATTTGAAGAGGTTCACTATTTTTTTATTTCATTTTCATTTGATTTTCATGAAAACAGCTACCTGCTTATTCCTTAGCGACCACTTTCTTACTGAAGAAATTGTTGTGTAATAATATGCTTTAAACCTGAAAGGCAAAGCTTGTCTTCAGTCTGAGCACAAGTGGGAGAAATGCCCACCTTAGAACAGTCCTCTGGTTTCCTGGGAAGAACAGTATGTGAGCTATCACTAAAAAATTGCAGTCGAGCTCACAAAAAGGTTTCTTGGAAACAACTACTGTAAAACAATTCTCAAGGGGCCAGAAGATTAAAGCCATAAACAGGTCAAGAGGTGGATATAATACTGTAATGAATATAATGCCATGCTTCCAGATTTTCTCCAAAACATGGGCTACAATCACAGGAACCACTAAAGTAACCACCTAAGTTAACCGTGCTGCCAACAGATGAGATTTTCACATTTCTTGCATATTTCATGTAGTTCAGAAGTATTTTGCTAACAATATAAATATCATCCTAAGAGCTAATTAAGCTACTCATTATATGTTATTCTAAAATGGATTTTCGTCATTGTTTTGCAGTAGTTTGAAATGTAGGAGCCACAGTACACAGAGAAACAGCACTAGACAGGTGTCTCGCTGGAAGGGGAGAGGGAGGAAAAGGAAAAGAAAGGGTAGGGAAGGAGGTGAAGGAGGCAGAGGGAGGGAGGGAAGGAAGGAATAAACAAAACTCCCTCTCTTTATTTCTGTCTCTATCCACCCCCACTGAAGCAGAAAGTGTTGTAATACTTCTTCTTTTTTTTTAAAAAAAAAAAAAGACGTGCAATAAATTTTGTTCCAAAACCTCTTATACCTGGTAAACAGGGGACAGTGTTATCATAACAACAGAATTCATGATGTACTCTTCTTTCTATATTGTCTATTTGAAAAACTAACTCTGCCAATGACTAGTTTATTATATGAAGAAAGTGCTCACTTTATTTTCTGGCTAGACACAATTCATTGTTTTCCTATGGGTGATGGCTGGTCTCCTCCCTGTTATAGTTGAGATCTGGCAAACAAATCTGTTGCTGTCAGAAAAAAAAACAAACCCTTAAGACAAGTAAAGGAAATGTAAGCCTGATTTAGAAACTCCTTTAGAAGGTGAAAAGCAAAAAGAGGTCTATTTGCAGGTTAGTGGGGGACAACTCAAGGTTAAGTGAAGAGTATTTCAATATTCACCTGTTTCCTACTTATACAAATAATTTTCTACATGTCTTTGTATATGTCTGTTATGAAAAGATTTCTAAACGTAAAGCATAGTTTGGTCTTTGGTCTCTTGAGACTTATAATCCCTGCTTGTAAGAAGAAGATAATTATAACTACATACATGATTGCAGTTATTTTTTGCTAATTTGATATGGTATATTTTACACTAATTTGATATTTATATATATGTGCATCTGTATAAAAGTCTGTAGGGAAGACTATTATGTTTCATGCTTTATTTTACAGTTCATAATCCTTAACACTACATCCTTCTTATCAGATGATGAGCTGTTCCTGAAAATTTCTTGAAAAATAAGGAAACAGTTACTGGGGGGCTGTGGTAACGGTAATTTGGTTGTGATGAAAATTCAGAAAACCATTTAATCTACTATTGCTGTCCCAAACTGAGAACTATCCATGAGGTAAGATGCCTATATAGAAAACAGAAAAGTGAGCCTTTGGTCCACAAAAAGATTGTTCTGAGTTAATGTAAAAACTGCAGAAGTGAAGTGCCAGGGTGTTCTGTGATTAACTGATAGATAGAATTCTAGGACTTGCTGCCTGTGGGACAAAAACTGATGAAGGATGCACAAATAAATTGGCAGCAGTTTGCAGAAGGCATACTAACCCATCTTCATCAGGAATAACCTACTCATTGAGTTCAGTAGCTTCCTCCTTGAAAGAGACCTGGTGCTGACACCACCTCGATAGATGCTGACAAACCTGCCTTTAACATTTATTTTCATTTTGAAAGATTACAGTGTGATTGGAGTAACAGCAGTGAAAACAAAAAATGCTTTCCTTACTCTGTATTTGGATGGTGAAGACAACAATCAGCACTGGCTTGGAACAGATTTCCCAGAACACTCGGAAATCTTGCCAGGTATTTGTCATCTTGACCACGCTCCATACAGTAGATCAGAAAAGATAAACTGTACTTAATCTTTTGATTACTCTCCTCTTGAAGGAGTCTGGTCTTAGTGGCTGGATATCCCCTTTTATGAAAGTTGCTTGTTGGGCCATATTCTGCTGCTGTGTGCTACTTGAAAACACAGTACACATCAATGAAGCAAAACCAAAACACCTGGGATCTGAGAAAGTCAAAAGTGTGGTGATCTACATTGTGCAACAAAAAAAAAAAAATAAGCAGGTATATATATTTTTCTTCCAGAAAAAAATTGCTTCTATAATATAAGGTATATAAAAAAAACAAACACCCATACATACTACCTACTACATGTAACTGGAGCTGTAAATCCCAGAGGAAAAGATGTTGTTTGACAAAATTGCTATCCTTGTCTTTTGCAAGGATTCTGGCATAAAAATGAAACAACCACGCTCCATCCCTCCACCTTCTTTTCCCCTATCTTGAGCACAAACTTGTTATATAAACAAAATATGACACCTACAGCTGAACAAAAATACAGTGAAAAGTCTTTACCCAGATAATAAAGACCTCAGGAGACTGTTTTTTTAGGAGTGATGCTTTGGGCAGTATTTGCACATCCAGGAACTGAGAAGAAAACTTGTTCAAACACTTGTTCTTAGTTATTGTGTCATTTACCATTCTGAAATTATTATGCTAACCAAGAAGACAGGTGACAAACTTTCCTGATATTCCATCCTAATTTATATCTAAACTCTAAAGAGAGACTTCTCCCTTACCCTATGTCATCTGTGCTCATAGCTCAGCCTCTTAAACCCTAACTGCAGTAATACAGTATGTAATCAGGCTTTTTAACACTTCGTCATAATCTCTTCAGCTTTAAGTGTTTGGGCTGAAAACTTCCCTGCTGAGTATTAACTCTGGGCTGAGATCTTAAGTAACAAAATTCTGTGCAAAATGAAATGGTCTGTTATTTCCCATATTTAAAACTTCTTACAACAGTTTTGTTCAGAATATTCTTGGACTCCATGCTTTGAAATGAAGATGGTAATTATGTTTGTGTCTTGATTCCTTGACCGCTTCAGCTGGACAAGCTGTAAAAACCTGAAAATGCAATTCATGTATCTTTAAAATAGACTTGGCAGAGCTCTTTAGCTTTATTTTCTAAAACTTCTGCCTCTGCTGAACATACTCAAAGTGCAAAACAATGCAGACTTTTTCTGACTGTTGTAGGACTAGATGCTAGAGCTGAAATGAAGGAAAATAGCTGCCTTCTTAGACTGTTACCCTTGCTAAGGTGTAGCCATCTACAAGTTATTTCTCAGCACAGAAAGCCAGGCTATCTATGACATCTTTCCTGTGACTCTCTATATCCCTGTAGGCAAGGGATGGTGACCAATGGCTGTAGCAAGACCTAAAAGACACTGATACTGGTTTGTCTCCCGCTTTTATTTCCCTCTATAACCCCAGTGCCATAGTCACTATTGTTTGCGCTCAGTTTTCCCATTTTTGCCCTACAAAATAGCAGCATCTATTTGTGTTCTCCCTTTATCTGAAAGTATGTATGCTGCTACACTGTACTATAAGCTTTTATAAACCCTGAAATAGTGCTTATTTCATTAATATGAAACAAATCCAGACAATTAGTAGGCTGAATTTTAGCAATAATCCATCCACAGATGGAGACACAGCTCTGTTCAGACATAGGTAATGTTTTTGAAACTGATCTCTTCAATTTCAACTACAAAATCTTAACATAAAACATTGACACCATGGAGCATTTTTTCCACATTTTCTAAAAATCCCTTTTCCTGCACACATACACAAAGGCTGCAGATAGTCATTTTTTCAATCACAGATAGAGGTAGCAAAGTTTGCCAAAAATAATTTCAAATGTATTTTAATGAAAATGTAGTGTTTAAATTGCATCTTTCCAAACGCATTCCTTTTAGGAACATCAACTGTAGCATACTTTCACAAAACATGCATTAAAAAAGAAAAATCAACACTAAGCTTAAGAAATCTTCAGCAAACTACATTTGAAATTCAGTTATCAACATCTGGTAACAAAATACCTAGTGAGAGCACATCAGAAAAACACTGAATACGGTCAGATGATGAGTTAACGTTATCTCGATTAATTATAAAATTGTCAATATCTTCTACGTTATTTTTAGAAGTTTGATTTAATACAGCGGAAGAGAGTGTGTGAGGGAAGAACTTGGTGTAGGATAAAAGACAGTTTAATAAAAAATTCAGCATTTAATGGTAATAAATATGCCACATTAATGGCACAATAAGAAACTAGCATGAAATGCTTCCCCATGCAAAAAGTAGCAGACCACCTTTCCATGGCTATGGCTCATCTACCCACTGGTTCTATCTTGAAGGAGAGACCTTAAATTCCTGCAAGCAGACTGTAAGGCACATGCAGTAGCAGCAGTGTACTGACATTTGCTAAGCACCAGTGTCCCTCAAGTGACTGGGAGCGAAGCCATTGACGTCACTGAACAATAGGCAAAATATTTCCTCCTCCTCCATAGTCCTGAACTGTAAACACCCAGCTTGCACACAGCAGGCTGAACATTTGGGGAGAGGCGGAGAAGGAGAATGTGAAAAACTCTCAAGTGATGCTGCTGAAAACAAGCAGCTGTTCCTGCATAACCAGTCTCTCCTTATTCCTCCCATTTTGCTGTGCAGGTTGCTAGTGTCCCCTTAGTGTAGGTCACGTGGTATAGAAGATGAAGCTAAAATAAACTATAAATAAAATTGTGTTTACTGAACTTACAAGGAATTTTTGGAAGTACATTGCCTAATATTCATTACAAGAAAAAAAGCACTCTCTCCCCCTCTTTCTATCTCTGTTATGGATAGCTACATTATTGTGACAGCAATCTAAGTATTTTGGGTAAGGTGTGGTGGACTAATGTAAGAGAATTTTCATCTCTGTCACCCTTCCTCCACACACCTACATTATTGCAAGCCAAAGGAAAAAAAAAGGACTTCAGAATTATAATTACAAAATCACACAGATCAGTATATACTCTATATTCACTGTAAAGAATGGCTTAACTCCTTGAGCTGGAGAGCTATGCTTATGACATAGGCAGAAAGCAAAAAGGCAGAGTTAATCCTGAAAATAGAAACTTAACCACAGCTTCTTATGGCTATATCTTAAAAATACTGATCCGTGGATTTGTTAGGATTAATCAGCTGTTGAACAGAATTTCTTATACTGTCATAAATAGTTAAAAAGTACTAGCAATTAGTAAATGCAGGGAGCCTAATTCAGCTCTTTTTTTTTTCTGCAGTCTCTTGGAAGCAGCTGCAGTCCTACAAGTAGTAAATCCTCCCTGTTTCCAGAGCATCCTGATAAGATCCCTGGAGCAGAGGAAAGAGAGACCACTAGAAACAGGGAGAAGTGTGGGACTGAAAAAAGCTCTAAAAAAGCTCAAAGAAACCACTCAATCAGGGAGCTCTGAAAGCTGCTGTATGCTACCTGAGGGAATACACTGGCTTATTTGGTCTATCAGTGTAAGCTAGAGAAAGGAATTTCACATGGATTCCTCACCCTTGGGTTCAAAAGTGAGCCCTGGAAGAAACCCTAAGAAAGAGCCACATAGAGAGAGAAATTTTGGTTATAAAGACTTGTCTGAAAACATCAGCTTGATGTGCCTGAAGAGAACCTTGCTATGCGAAAGAAAACACTTGTCACCTGATTGCTAACTGAATAGTCATCTCCACAGAACTCAAGGTGATCGAGGGAACCATAATTTTTATCTTCCTCTTGCTTCATTTAGTTTTTGCTTACCTTGTCCACAGAAGATGGTGAATAACCCCCCTTGCATCACATTTGTTCTCAAAATGAAGACCATGGAATCAACCCCATTACCAGTTCTGCAGAAGGAAGCATGCAAAAGCCAGGGAGAAACACCTTTTTTCCTGTCCAATGCTGCTCTCTGTTGAATGGAACTATAGGTGGCACATATCATTTGCAGCATATATTGATTTATCATTTCAAAGTGCTGAACAAACAACTCACTTTTTCCGAACAGACCGCAACTAATTACTCATTATCCCCCATTTAGTAAGCAGGAAAAGTAGGTGGTCAAATAACCTAGTTTGCTGTACTATTAATCTACTAGGCCACAATGCACTAGCAATGTTGCTTCATGTTCAGCTGCTCTGCCTGTACTGAACTAGTTCTACTGTTGGAAGCATCCAGCTGAAGAAGAATAAGCCCCATCAGCTCATCAGCATGTGCAGGAGCAGCACACAGGGCTCATTCCATTTTGGGGTTTGACAGCTACTGTTACACACATTTTGCCCTGTTAGTCAATGCACTGTCATCAAATCTCTGGACTCTGCTTGTGCTTTCTCCTAAGCAAAAGTGTCTGAAATGCAGCTTCTCATCTCATCAGGGAAAGGGCATGATGCAAAGTAACACTCCACTGGATTGTTTTTTTTTCTTCTATTTTTTTTGTCTTCACATGGGCTGCTCTACAGTCAAACGCTTCATTTCCTCTGGACTAGGTGGCAAAATCAAAATGTGGAGAAAAAATACCCAGATTAAGTGAATAAATGGCTGTCTGCCATGGCCAAGTATAGTCAGACAAGCAGGCATGAAACTATCATAAAATGCCATATTTCTGATCTGATCTAATCTCACCCTTGCTTTACTTATACCTGAACAACTGCATACAATGCAAAGCAGTGCACTTTCTTCATTCATGTACATCTTGTTGGAGACTGGGAAAGCCTTGTACCGCTCCAGGAAGCCAAATATGCTGAGGTAAAGTTGGAAACCTGCACTTTACTGGGCACATGCTATCAGAGGGCAAGTGCCAAAGCCAAGGCAGAAATGCAAATGGAGGCCTGAGTGTAGACTTTGCTGCACAGCTGAGAAGATCCCTAATCTTGGTGTATGCCCTAGTTGTATCCTGGTCTCAGTATGGTGCGATAGTGAGGTATTCAGCAAGTTTCTTTGGCAGTATTGTTTTCTACAGGAAGAACCTGTGTATGCACCTCCCGTATGAAGACAGGCTGAGGAAGTTGGGGCTGTTCAGCCTGGAGAAGAGAAGGCTGTGTGGAGACCTCATAGCAGCCTTCCAGTGTCTGAAGGGGGCCTATAGGGATGCTGGGGAGGGACTCTTCATTAGGGACTGCAGTGATATAGGACAAGGGGTAATGGGTTAAAACTTAAACAGGGGAAGTTTAGATTGGATATAAGGAAGAAATTCTTTCCTGTTAGGGTGGTGAGGCACTGGAATGGGTTGTCCAGGGAGGTTGTGAATGCTCAGTGTTCAAGACCAGGTTGGATGAAGCCTTGGGTGACATGGTTTAGTGTGAGGTGCCCCTACCCATGGCAGGGGGTTTGGAACTAGATGATTTTAAGGTCCTTTCCAACCCAAACTATTCTATGATTCTAAAACTCCGACATCTGGTTTTGAATGGGACCAAAACCCTAGGACAACCTGTAAAAATATTTGCCACTCAGTCTAATGTCTATCTTGGCATCTTCCTTGAGTGGTGCTATTGCTGGGAGCCAAGTACTAACTAAGGGAGAGCTACATACTCTTTGGGGAGCAGCCTAGAAGAACAGCCTGAAATGTTAAGTATATTTACTTCATTCATAGTAATGCACTTTTAAGCCTACCTTTAAGTAAACATTTGTGCATTTAAGTTTTACTAGTGCAAATATTCACAGAAAATACATCTTCTCTCGGTTGCTTGGCCACACAGATATGAATACCATCAGACACATTCTTACTCTTGGTAATTTTCAAGTTTTTCTACCTTTTCCCTTCACACAGCTGAAAACATATATTTCTAAGTAAATACTGTGTATAGGTCACACAAACATTTCAAGTTACTCCCTGAACATGTGTGTTGATGGAATAAAGGATTGGGGAAATAGTGACCAACAGAACAGAAAAGAAAATTTCCCTTATTGAAGGAACCATGCTTTTTACACTTTGGTAACACAGAGTGTGTACAGGTGAATGGATATTACACAAATTCACCTTCAGGCAGTGCCTGGGAAAAAAATGCAGTGAAAGTACTGGAAAAGTGTGCACTGTAATGAAGTCTCCAATAATTTTAACTTCAGTGATTTTGCATAGAATTAAAAGATAATGGAACATAATATTTCCTCTCTTGCTCCCATCTGAGTTAAAATGGTAGAAAGTGTAATATACTGAAAGGAATATAAGCAGCATTTTCCCTTCTGTTAATTGGACCTATGACAATCAAAAAAAACAAAGGTCAAGCTAAACCACATGTGTATAATTCAAAACATAAGCACATTCTTTAGCTTATGCACATAGTGTCAGAAAATACTTCAGTAATTAGCATCCCTGTGCTCCCAGGAAACAATCCAGAGCCATTGTATGGCTAAATATTCAGAGGCTAATGTGTCTTTATGCAACAGTTTATATAAATCTGTTCTATAGATCTTGCTTTAGCATCTATCATGTTATAGGCATGCCAATCATGTTGAATTAAGAATTCTCTTTCTTTAATGTGTCCTTCAGTAGTCGTAAGAGGGATGTTTATTAAAGAGCAGGTTTCTACACAAGTCACTGGCATCTGTAGGTTAATTATGCAAGTACCCTTATTAGGATTTAGAAATGTAAACTTGGGATTCAGATTCTGAATTTTGGCAAATATGGTACAATCAGAGGTCTGGAGTGAAATGCAGTATGTGAAGCAGGTATTACTACTTGAAGTAACTGAGGAAAAAATTGTCATTTTCACAAAACAAGAGTTTTGACATGGAAACCAGTGAATACTTCTCAACTTCTTTGGATGTTGCCTTGAATTCATATTGCTTTTTACACACAAGAGTTTGATGATTGGGCAGTATTTCCCGTCCTTTTGTAACAGCTAGGTATTTATTCCCAGCAAAAGTACGTATGTTGCAATCATAAAGCGGACGCAGGAGGTAAAAAACCATATATACTATGAGAAGTGATGAAAACAAGATCAACAATGATAAAAATCAAAACCAGAATCATGTTGTATACTTCTTAGTTGTAGGGGTTTAAAATACTACTGGTATACTCACCTCAAAACATAGTACTTTGGTTCAGAAAAACCTTAAGAGCTGTAAAATAAAAGCAGTGTGCTTTCAACTTCGTGGAACAATTGAACCCTGTAGAGATATTGAGAGAAGCATCTTGGTGCTGCTGGCCCAGTTTTTAAGCAAGTCCAGTGGCAACATGAGTGAACAGAAACCTAAGCAGAAGTATTCAGAAAACCTTTGTGAACTGTAGAAGAAAAGTTGAATTCAGAGTTTGCTTGAGGACCTATGTTAGATTTTATCCAGTAACTACTGAGCTGTAGAAACTTGATTATACTTCTGTTGAAGTCAGTACAGCTTTGATATGTGAAGGAAATTAAGCACAAGTAGGTCTATTGTTCTCACTCTGATTAATTGCATGTTTAAAATTAGACATTCATTAAAGAACACTTAATTAAAGTACAGAACTGCAATGGAAAGAGGATTAGTGCCTACAAAACTGTTGTTATTCACTGCTCTGCATATAAGCAAAGCTGCTTTTCTGGCTCTGTGTCCTATGTGGTAGGTCAGAGAAGACAAACTTACAGTGAGCATTGTGGCTAGGGCTCACAGACGCTTACAATATGGCTACAATGTTTACCTTGTCTCAGAGTAAATTTGTGGCATTCTCTTTATGGCAAATCGCCTGTCAGAGACCTACCAAGCAGTCCTCCTACAAAACCATATGCACCCTGGAAATATGTGCTATTTTTTTAAATTTTCCTAATATGTAGCAAAAACAAATAAAATTAAATTAATGTAAAACCCAAGAAATTATACATTGTAGACAAATTAGACATTGATAAAGGCTAAGATGCTGACATGCAAGGTCATAGCAGCTGTGCTAAGACTTGGCTTACCCCCAAGGTTGCCCTGACATTCCTCATGTTATTTATAATTCTGGAAGTTAAAAGCAGATTTATTTACTTAATAGGAGGCTCAATGTACTACTCTAGAGCTACCTTAGCAGAAAGTCTGATATACATCAAAGGCTGATGTTTATGGATAGCTCAAAATATAAGGCAAGCAAAAAAAAACAGAATGAAAACTCACCAAGAGTTTCGAGATGTACTGGTACAGAACAACATACTTCTTTTGGCTAGATATTTGCTGTAGATTTAGATGAAGAACATGATTTCATCCAACATTTTTGTGGTTAATTTGCAGCCAGGATGTTTATATAAAGTAAATAGCTGGAGTTGGAAATTTGATTCTTTGCTTACCGGTAGTATCTCAAATCTGAAATGCATTTCATTAGTTTAGCTCAGAACCTGGCTTCTTTTTATCATTTTTTCTTCTTCTTCTTTTTTGTTTGTTTTGGGGTGTTTTTTCTTTGTTTTTTTGTTGGTTTGTTTTTTTTGTTTGTTTGTTTTGGGGGTTTGTGTGTGTGTGTGTGTGTTTGTTTTTTGTTTGTTTGGGGTTGTTACTTTTTTGGTTTGTTTTTTTTATTTTTTTTTGGTTTTTGTGGTTTGTTTTTTTTTTGCCTATTTGTTGGTTTGGTAGGACCGGTAGGACTATTACCACAACCTGCCTGGATTAAATTTAGTCAACAGAAAGCGTTTAAGAAAAGCAGAGTCTAGTTTTAGAAAAGATGTTAAATGGACATCTGATCAAGCACCTGCAATCTGGAAGAGAGACCAGAAAATGAGGATTTGATCATGTATTACATTTACCTTCTTTTCAAACATTCCCATCAAATATTGGTCTTGGTTATGTCATGGCTTTACTTGAATGCTGCTCTCAATTGCACTGAAAATTCTGCTGTTCTTTTATTAGATTGAAGGTAGCTCTAAGGAGAGATTTCATTTAACAAATTCTAGAGGATGCTGTAAGAGAACAGAAGATCAGCCTGCATGAAAGTAAGAAGCATGTTCATTTAGTATTTGCCCCTGTCTTTAGGCATATACCATCAAAGCTGCTAACCTTCAGACATTGAGCATCAGACTCTCAAAGTGGATATTCTACATGAAAAGGCCGTGAAAAAAAAGCTATTTCATAGCTATCAATAACAGCTTTGAATCTTAGTTATTCACAACCATGCAATTGCAGTCTCAAGGCATGTGACTTCTAACCTGCCACAGGGTCTTACAATTTTGAGAGCATTTTCAGCTCTCCAAAGGTCAGAAATCTAAAAGGGAACATTGTATCTCATAGTAAGTATTTAAAGACTTGTCTCCTTTCTGTGTAAGCACAGTGTTTTTATTAGGAATGATACTGTGGCCAATATCTTCATGGGTTCTATTATTTTGACAGAAAACACTAACCTAACCTTTTCCTCAACAGAAAAAAAAATAGTTGTCAAAAAGATGTACATGAAACTGTGCCACCCCAAAATGAGACTTTTTGTGATTAAGGCATTCAGAATACTTTTTCCTTTTTTTTTTTTTTTCTGGTTCAGAAAGTCATATTTTATTAATTCTTAAGGACTACAGTCTTTTTCATAATGGCATTCCTTTGTTAATCAAAAAGTCCTCTCAGTATTTCTTGGAATAAAGCCAAAGCAAAATCACATTATGCCTGAAATGTATGGCAAATAATCTCTCTTGCTTGTCGTCTATTTAATTACAAGTTTTTCAATGAATGTTTGAATTTTCTCTCTTAAATTACATTAAAATATTGTTTTATATACATACATCTACTATTCCACTGACCTCTGCTGGAAAGAATATATCCTATAACCTATTTATGAAAAAGTAGATGGTGTGGTTGAGTAGGGGCTGGTGTTTCTGGAACCAAAAACTGAGTGCTCCTCCACTGGTGAAGTCTGCAAGCAGTTGGCTCGTACATCTTGTGTGCATCCGCAGGCAGATGTTTGATCATTATCTGTCTCCAGCACAAATAAACATTCCATTCAAAAAAGTAAAAACACCAAGTTAAGAAAACATGAAGATTGCACAGTTAAGTACCCAAAAGTCAGGAAACACCAGAGGTAAAGTTTCCCATGGAAATGTGTCTCTAATCCACATGCATATGCATTTATAGTGCAGATTTTAACTATATGGAGGAAAACCTAATTGTTTTTCTATATGGTACAGGGGTGTTCTCAAATTCAGGCAGTTTTCAGTATGGTTAGCCATAGGTTAGGATTTGTCTGAACCTATTCTCTATATTGAACTCCCCAGAATAATTTCAGGTGATTTTCTGCTTTTTGCTATTGAAACTTGACTGTATAAACATAAGATGCAAATTAAATTACTTCATAAACGGACTGAACACACAAAGTCAAGTTGAATTGATTAAACACTGATCTTTAATTAATAATTTATTTTGTAGAATAATACATTTAGCCACCACTTACTACCAAGACAAATAACTTCATAACCAGTATTTTGCATAAGCAAAGGACAATTAAATAAGAACTTGCCTCATTCCATAACCACATAACTGCCTGAAGTGAATGAAAGATGAGTTAACAATCATTTGTACTAACACAAAACATTAAATGAAAATAAGCTGATCTTTCTAATGCACTATCACGGTCAAAAAAGTATCAACAAGGCAATACTGATTAAACATTTATCTTGCTGTATTTCAAAATTTCTCCACATTTTTGACTGGTGCAGCTTCTCACTGGAAATTAAATTACTTTCAGGCCAAGAGGCTGGTAAAAGAGGCTGGGGAACAAACTAAACAGAAAGAAAAGTCTTCCTGTATTTCTTACTACTGTTTTTTATTTAGCTTGCAATGACAGATCTGGAAACCACTTCTATTTTGAATTTATTCTGATGAACAGAGGGAAAAATGAGAATCAAAGATCTTACTTGTTTCAGTTTAGGGTATTTTCACTAATTAAGATTTATTTACAGATTAACAGTGAGAAATGATACATGTGCTATGAGGTTCCAGGTACTATATATCCTGTAAGTGACACAACTGTAAAATCTGTTCAGAAAATAATTTACATTTATATCTTCTACACTTTAGCTATAAGACAACTTTAGTTAGTCACAAACTACATACAAGAAATATTTTTACTTAAAATTATATGCAGCGTACAATCCACTCAGTCAAGTTTACATCAGAAACCAGTATTGTTGTTCACTTGCAGCTGCTTTTTGTCAGGCTAAATTCTATTTTACAGAGCATTACAGTAACATAAGTAAACCCCTCCCAGCAGGAGTTTGTTACAGACCGGAGGAGCCCTTCTCCTATATTACCTGGAGGCAGCATAATGTTCAGCAAGTCCCTTGGATCCAAGTGGATGTGGTGGGAAAATCTAATTAAATGGAATTTTTTTTCTGGGGCTGGTGGTTTTGCGTTTCTCTGGAGCAGAAATGCTAATAAAGCAGCAATAGACCCAGCCGTGTTTTGCTGCAGAGCAGTCAGAGTACAGAGAGTACAAACACAACATGCTCCCAAACCTGAAACTGGGAGACGTGTATAGCCTGGCATTAGCAGCACAGTCAGGCAGTGTAACTTCTCCACTCAAAGGCCTCAACCACAGACTTTTAAGGTTTGTTCCTATAATTTAAAGCCATAAAGGAAAACAAAACCATCCCAACTTTCTTTTTTGAGGGAAATTCGTGATTTGGGTATGTCTGTCTGAGACACACTTACCAGTTCTTCCAGGTCCCAGAGTTTTCCAGCAAACAAACCACAGAACTATTCCCCACTTGTTCAGGCAGGAAAATCTCTTGGTACAAGAACATATTTTTCTTTCCCTTCAGTTGAAACTTTGCCCATCTTCACACAGTGGGCCTCACTTAACAGAGAGATTTTTCCCTGTGTATTTAAATACAAAGGAAAAAGGAAATTGTCTAGAAGGACAGAGTGATCTCATTGCTGTATCGCTTTTCCCACCAGCCTATTTTGAAGGCAAAGGCAGGATCCTGGGGCTTGCAGCTCAAAGCCACCCAACATAAAAGACTGATGGTCCTTGCATTCCCTTTCTCAGCTCTCAGCGTAGGGCAGATGAATCAAGAAAGCCATAAATCTTTTGGGTAACATAATAGTTGAATATTAATGTATGTGGTGTTCCCTTAATTAATACTTTCCTCATCACTATTTGTGATTTGGTGACATCAGGGAATGCAGTGGAGTGCAGTGCATTGCAGTGACAACTGATGAAATGGAACAGTCTTAAATCTAAAATAAATTACTGTTACTATGTGTCTGTACAGAACTAGCATGAAAATTAAGTTTAAAAACAGGATAAAAAAACACACAAACAAACAAAACCTCAAGCTAACTAGAAGGGACTGAGGAAGGAATGTTTTAAAAGGAAAATTTCATTTCCAGAACCAGTTTAGATCTCCAATGGTAGTATTAAGTAACCATTAGTCTTACAATAGCACGCCACAAGCACACAGAGATGTACTAATAAATAAGATTTTTCACATTTCTGTCTTACAATACAAGCAAAAAAACATTGCTTTTTAGAAACTTTTGGAAAGACATGGGATGATTCTTTATACATTCTTAAATCCTTATATGAGTAAGTTATTGAAATGAGCTTCAGTATTAATCTGCTTTCTTCTGTGGTTGTGAGGCACTGTATGGGAAGGAGGATGTGAATATCAGAATTCTGCTATGAAAATTCTCTTTTTCTCAGAAGAACTCTTCGTTCATTGCTTACATATTTCAGTGAACTATATCTTTTATGATATGATCTGCAAAAGAAGAATCTCCCTCACCACTATCTTGAACTGGTCTAAGGGAAGTTCTGAATCCTAAACCAATAATCTTCCAGATGACTTGGAAACTTGTACATGCAGCAGAACACCAGGCTGGTGAGCTTTTTGCAGTCTGTGTTGCTAAGGAGACCAGGAGCTGATTTTGGAGAGCAATGTAAGTATGTTTATATAACAAGGAGTTACAGGTTTCAGTGCTGGAAGTGTACAGATTCCTCCAGTAATATCTATCTGATATATAGATGGTTGTTTTTTCCACCCTCAGAAATACATCTGGGAGAATAAATGGAGAAATATTTGAGACAACTTTAAGGTAATTTTTCATTTATTTATATTTATTTATCCTTGCTCTCACACTATTTAGGTAAACAGTAGTATCAAAAGAGTGAAAAGATTCTGAAGATAAAAGCAGACTTAATCTAAGTCAGGCCCATACAAAATACTGACTGAAGGTTGTACACTGCTTCAGACTCATTTGTATGTCCAGCCAACAGCTGATAGACAGCAGCCATCTGTCCAGTGAGGATTCTAATGAACATGTCTCCTTCCTCACCCAGCAAGTAAACAGAAGTAGAGCTGACTTGAACAGAATACCTGCAACCTGGTAGCAACTAGCTGAACCATTTTCTTGTATATCTTTAATTTGCAGGTACATTAGATGACCAGGGCTGCTCAAGATAAAGCAATTTTTGCTAAAGCCATCTCTCTCTCTCTTGCCCTGATTCATTTTAATCTATCATTTCCCATTTCAGCTTTCTATTTTGACACGGTAATGAAAAGACTATACTTCTCCCATTTGGATGAAAGAAGATTTAGAGTTTTGTGAGTTATGGTAATTGATTTAATACTCCATAAAAAAAAAACCTAGCATTCTTATAACTTCTATTAAATGTAAGCATTTCAATGCAATGTAATAAGAAGATGACATCGAAATGGATTTTTCTTATTTGTTTGTCACTTCACATGGAAACATGCAGATGTGTTTGTATATTGGAAAAATACTCACTTTTACCACCAATGTTGTCCCATCAGTTGTGTAGTTAAATCGACACCTTTGCTGAAATAATTATTGAGGAGAAATTAATTTGAAGAGATTAGGTTTGTATTTGGTTCCAAAAATTACTGGCACTGTGGGATTATAAAGCTGCTACTCTAAGGGCTTTTATGAGCACTTGTTTCATATTGGATTATACTAGTAATCATATTAATATATCCATTCCAAAAATAACTGGGAACAGCTCCATTTATTCACTTCTTTATAGAGATACATGACACTAACTAAAGATGGGAGACACAAATTTCTTACAACTGGCTACTAAAGTTGACATTAATAACAACAGCTGACCACATTTTCCCACTTCTCATGTTGTTTGGGAAAAAAGACATTAGTTTCTGCTCCCTAAAATATGGATTTGCAAACAAAATCTGCAGTTGCAAGATAAGATACTTCAAACTGTATTCCTTTTATTGTATTATTTTGGTACTTGAACACTCTAATGAAGGCAGAAACCAGATACTGTATAAGCACATGCAAAGTGACAGAATCTGAGTCAAAATACTTACAGACTAGCGGAGAGATTCACAAAGACTGAAGTAACAATTTCTCTAATATATTATTTATCCAGTGGCAGGAGTAGGAATTAGAAAAGTATTATTAAGGAGAAGTTGTTTAGATGCGTATTGTTAGTTCTGTGTTCAAGGAGTTGCCTACATCAGAAAATAGGTTTAGCCAGCCCATATAAACTAAGCTTATATGACTCATAGCACCTTGTTGAAGACCAGTGGTGCTGCAGGGAATTTAAATGGAATGGCTTTTATTTCATAGTAAGCTCTGTCCCTTGTGAAACCCAAGAGGAAAGTATTTAGATAAGAGAATAAGTACCCTGCATGCTAAAAGGCACAAACTAATCTTTCACAGAACAGGTGAAATAACAGTGAACAAAACTTAGCTTTGATATAATGCAATAAAGTCTTCTTAAATCCAAGACTTTACTAAAAAGTGTTCTATAGTGTTGTGAAGGAGTTTGCTCCTGTAGTGTTGTGGTTACAAATTGTTGCAGAAATTCACTGTATATTTCCTGTTGTCTTAAAGAGGTTTGCATGAGTGGTAACCAAGAAGGTTGTGTGTTTACTTCACTCTGGCTGCTGTACTTTGAGTCAGATTGAAGCTCTGAGAAATGGGAAGGAAGGGAGGGATTGATCCTTTCCTCAAGGCCAAGCTCAGCTCTGCAGAACTTTTAGAAGGCAGAGTGGAAAAGGCAGAGAGAAACAGTGAGCAGCATGAGTACAGACTGGGATATTCCTGACAGGCCCAAGCTGCTTGCCTAGAGAGCAGTGCTGACTCAAAGCTGAGCTCTGGAGGAAGATGACCAGAGAACCATTCCTAAGAATTCAGTGAAGACTTCAGTGTTTATTTTATCCCACGAAGTCACTATCAGCTGCTTACCTTGGTAGGACTTGGAGAAAGGACAACCATCTTGCAAGAAACATTGGTTGGGATTGATTTTTCCATGCTTCCCTCATCCAGTAGGTCTGACGTTCCCTACTTTCTATGTCATCTTCTTCAACTGTGTTTGGGTTTGTGCCAACATCACAAGCAGCATTAGAATTTGGAGTCTTTCATGGCTTACATAAAAGAAAATGTGATAGGAAGATGGCGGAGTGGTTCTGCTTCAAGATGTTGGCAAATTCAGTGTGCAGACGGTAGACAGGCATAAGTACTAAGTAACCCCAGGCTGGAATGTCAGGACCCAGATATCTACTGTGTTGCACTAGTGCACTTGCTATTAAGCTGCTCTTCACCTGACAAGGATTATAGGATTAGAGGAATGGGAAATGATGACACTAAGCAGTTCAAAGGGCAGCTACATCGAACAGTAGGTATCACAGACTCTGGTGAAGACTGCCTATCATTGAAAGGCTTGAAATCTGAAATTGTTACAACTAACTCATCTGTACAGTGTTCAAAGCTATTTTTGTCATATTCAGTGCCACAGAAAACAATGTTGTAGTGGCTGACTGGATCTTGGAAAGTGTTCTTAAAATAAAATATTTTCTACTAGAGTTTCTAGGTTGCCCAATATTTACTATCTGTGAATGATCAAGTAATTAGGTTTACACGACTTTGATTCCAAAAACCATTACCCTAAATTTTTAAAGATGCCAGATATACCTTTGTTTCCTTGGTGAAAAAGCTTTTTTTTTTTTTTTATTTTCACCAACTGTTCATTTTGTTTTGTTCCAATCTGACCACAGACAAAGCTACTAAATTAAGTATTTTCAGATGATTTGCTGAATTTAAATTAATCTGCATGTGTTAAGCAAGAGAACAACGTTAGACATTAGGTTTGCATTATCAAGAAGATTAAAAAATCTTGTGCAACAGACAAAGAACATGGAAAAAACATTCACAGGTTTCTGAAATAGCCTCTGAGGAAAGAGACTTGATCCTTTTCTTCAAGTTAACCTTTAATTTGGTGGTCATAGGAATCAGATTGCTTGTGGCCTTAGTCTAGCAAATTGTTTCATCCTGAGAAGAGCATAGGAACAAATCTTATTCAGAGTAGTAATGTGCTCACAGCCATATGTTCTACTAAGTTGTCTTGAAGGACCATAGAACCTAAGAAGAGATTAAAATCTGTGATTCAGCTTATTTGCATTCCTGGTGACTGTTGATTTTAGGAAGAGTTCTAGTGAGACAATATTGGAATTGAGAAAACAAACCATTAAACAATAATAATAATAAAAACAAACAAACAAAAAAAAAAATCAGAGCTTGTTACCAGGGCACTTTTTCAGCTTAACTACATAATCTTTCTGGTAAGTCATTGACATTGTCTCCATAAGTTTGCTTCTGCTTTACAAAACCCTGAGATTTATCAGATTTCCCCCCTCCCCCACCCAGAATTAATGATGATTTGGGGTGAAGTTTTCAACTGCACCAAATTTATTTAATTTAAAAGCTAGCGTGTTGATGATCTGAGGTGTATCTGCAGCTATAAGATATTTTTCTGCCACTAAAACCTGAAACTTGCTCATAGCATTTTCAAACTAGTCTTCATATTCTCGCAAAAGACATACCTCAGCTTCAACAGAGAGGAAGGCTGTTGCTTGCACAAACAGTTTTACTGCATTAGTTACTCTCCAGAGAAGTCATTTTCTTTAAACCTTTATCTGGATTCAGGCTTTTCACCAGACAAGCTTTAAACTAAAAATAGAAGTTTAGTCAAGGAAAACAAAAGCTTAAGTTCTTGATTTCAAGACTGGAAAAGTTTACCAGAGTTTATCAAAAACTTTTGTATTTTATTTGCTCCATTTACTCAGAACAGAATATTACCCCTCATTCTGTTCTCTGGCATTGTTATGGCATAAGAATACAGCTTCTGGATCTACACAGTAATGACTGTGTTCACTCTAGTCCTCCCACCCTGTCTTTCAAAAGAAGATATAACAGGATTTTCACCTTTAGGTAATTGAGTACATGAAGTGCATGGAATCACCCACAGTGTTACTGCATATGGATGAGTATTAAAGGAGAAACAAAAGTTACTTCCAATGACTGTGGTTCTGTATTCTTCTGCAGTCTGTTCAAGCCTCTCCTGCCAGCTCTCCTGTGGTCAAAGGTCTTCTTATTACCTGGCAAATAGAAAGGGAGAGAATATGTGTGTCCTCCCAGCACTGTGAGGACAAAAAATACGTCCTGCTTTAATAAAAGATATTACTCCTCACTACAAAACTTTTATATTCTTATTTCATCATATGTGCAACATCATTGCTGTAAGCTTGCAGTTTCTACACAGCCTCACTGTACATGCGCTGTAGATGTTGCAACTGCAATTGATGTTGCAGTTTTTATTAAATTTTATTAAGGCTGCAGCAATGGCTTCAACTCTGGTGGCAAACACCTTTACCTCGGAAACTACTTTGGTGGTCTCATAACTATTTGCAACATAATGTATTATGCATCTGATCAATCTCTTCATAGAGGTGACTATTGCCATTTAATTTCCTGGCAGTTGGAACACACAGATACTAGAAAATACTAAAGTGGACTTGTTCTATGAATAAACCAAACTAGATCCTGAGAATCCTGGCTTTATCGAGCCTTGCAAGTGACTATCAGGGACCAGAGATCTCACCATTTCCAACTGAACATAGTGAAGGTGCAGAAATATTTCATATGTCAGTTTAGAAGGTCCAAGAGTATTTTAAATGTCAGTTTAGAAAATCAGACTCCCTCAGAGCTGGGGTAATCAGTCTCTTCCATCATTGACAATAAAAATGGATTAGTAATCAGTAGGAGTGCCAAAGCCTCCTGACTGTTCACAAGCCTCTTGACTCTCCTCAAAAAGAAGCCACCGTCTAGCCAAGAAATACTTATGCAGGTACAAATCACACTCTGTGTGTGCCCCGGAGTTAAAAGAACAGCAATTTCAGTATCTGTTCAAAACCTTAACATAGGTGTCTATGGCAAAAATATGGTTGCTGAAAGATGGTGATCACGAAAGATGAAACTACCTGCAGAAACTTGAAAGGTCATGATAGAAATATGAAGGTAAAATATTAATTAAGATAAATGGAAACTCCAAGGTACCACAAGGAAAAAGTGCACCAAAGGTGCTGTGTTTTCAGAGCTGAGTGCAACCTTCATGTTGTTTTACAGAGCTGGAGAAATGAATATGAAACAGAACAAAACAAGGGAACTCTCCCTCCAAAAGCTGTGAATAAAATAATATACAAAGGGTTTTGGTTTTGCAAAAATTTCTGCATCACTGGCTAAGTGTTCTGAGTCAGCTGAGTATCTGAGACAGACTAAAGGACATGGGCATATGAAGAAGAACACCTTCAAGGTGTATCTAAGGAAAAACCAAGTCAAATTTAAGCATCTGCAATATCAAAACATCATAATGTGAATATGCATGTAGACAACACTCAGAACATACTTTGCATGTTTCAGCTGAGGAGGCTTATGGAACATTTCCAGTTTGACTGACAAAATATGTCCATATAAGTCTAACTTTCAGCACAACTTCTACTTTGAAGGGCTGAAGTCTTTTCTAAAAATGACATTGTACTTAGAAAAGAATCTTTGTAACTATTTCTTAATGCAAATGTTGTTGGCTAAAGTCTTGCTCCAATAGGATTTAAAGCTTTGCTAATTCAGATCTCCAGCAGTAATTGCTTCCCGCTCATCAGGCATTACCACACAACTAAACCCATTCTTCTTTTGAAAATTCAAAGCAAAGAGAAGGTTGAGGGCAGCCCATGGCACTGATCAAAAAAACACAAATTAAGTAACTGAATGAGAAAAAGAAGAGGCATTTGGCAACATTTTTCTTTCACAATAACCCACACAGAAACTTGTTTTCATTTTTACATAAAACATTCAAAATTTTTAAAATCTAGCATATTCAAAATGAGCAAGAGGTCTTGAAATGGTTTATTCCATTCTGGACCAATATTTAATAGGACCAATGCTGAAAGTCAAAGCTGGAAGACCTCTGAGTTCACATAAGAAATGAAAGAGCAAAACTTCTTTTATTTGGAGGTTTCTGTTGCAATTATCTTGTTTAAAATGTTGGGGTTTTTTATTGTATACATCTGAAGCCCTGAAATCAGAAAACAAAACAAAACAAAACAAAACAAACAAACAAACAAAAGCCCTAAGCACCAAACAGCAGGAGAGAACCCAGAACCCAAATGCTGGAAGTTCTGCAGACAAGTCTAGCATGCCTGGGAAGTCCAACAATGATGCCAGAGAGCACATGTAATACCCTGGTCTTGCTTGCCTATAGATGTTTGTATGTGTATATTTGCCTATTAATCCTGGATGATGCTTAACATAGCATGTTGGATTGGATGATCCCGTGTTCTTTCTAGGTTTATGTTTTGATGATCCCATGATTATGGAATGATTGTGACAGACACTTTTACTTCAAATTATTTCCAAGAATTCAGCTATAATTAAATACTACCATTACACCTGGCTATTTGAAAATGTTTAACTAAAAACCTGTCACTGTATCTTAAGGAAATCATCTGGAGAACAGACGGGTCCACACCATGTTTTTCTGGTAAATGCATAATGTCACATAATTTCAGTGTGATGTTATGCTGTAACAATATTATTTAGATATTTGACAGCAATTAAAATTCTTCTCTGTACCACTGACAGTTTTGGAAACTCTTCTCTTCCTACACTCCCAGTGGGGAAGTAGGAGATATTTCAAAATACTGTTCCTATGCTTCTGCCAGGTCACATTATTGATCAAATCAACTTATCTTGTATCTATCATGGGAACCTGCTCATAAAGTTGCTGCTGTTCTCTGGTTAATTGCCAAGTACTTCTGTCAGCTACAGCTGAGCTAGAGGTTGACATTCTTTTAAAATTTAGCATTTTGTAGGTCTCACTTCTAACATTTTTCTAATATCTCAAGCTCACTAGAAATATTATAGGGTTTTTTTTTGTTTGTGTTTTTTTTTTTTTTCTATTTGGCAAACTTACCACTAGCAAGATGTTTCATGCAAAGATAGGAATCTGAAGAGAATAAAAATGTAATAGTTGTTCCTTTTCACAAATCTTTTCAAATTCTAATGTTTTATTTTTAGTAGCCTTTATGCAAAATCACAAAAATTGAAATAATAAAACTTCAGTTTTGCCTAAAGGATCAAATCAGTCAAATAGTTTTTATAAATTTTCTCCAAGGAAATTCTGAATTTCACTTACTTCAGTTTGATTTGTAATGGAAAATACTGAAGCTTTGAAAATCTCCTAAATAACTGGTTTGTTCCCAATCAAAGTAAAGCTGTCATTTTACCTAAACAATACGTACACTTCTCTTTAAAATTCAGTACCAGAATGTAGTCTAAGTATGTAATTAATTCTTCCAAGAGAAAATCAGTCTTTTTGCTACATTCCAAATTATAGCATTTTTTTTTGGCCTAAGAAAATCTTCCCAGTATTTTTTTAAAGTTATAAAGAAAATCTATCATTCCCACAGACTCCACTTTACACAGTAGTCTTATCTCTGTTTGCAAAACCTAATATAACAGTCATGAAATAACTCATGTAGCAATGGAATCAGACCTGAGAAATATCAACAGCAGATGAGTGGGCTGTGGCTGACTGTATATTCAAAATACAGAGTTTGCTGCAGAGAAGAGGTGAAAGTGCTTGTAGTGTACAATGTACGGGTGACGAATTGTGAACAAATTATATGGACATTGCTGTTTTGTTTGCTTTTCTCTTATTTCTCTACTTCTACACCACACAAACCAAACACAGATACATTCTGTCCCAAAGAACTTGAGAGTGATTTTTAAGTGCTACTGTTGCACTGTCTGGTTGAACTGCACACTTAACGCATTAGCTTTTATTCATCGGCAGCACTACCGCCTATATTGAATCCTATAAAATATCAGGCTCTGCAGACCCAGATGTGTAAGTACATCTACAGAAAACTATCCCAATATTGCAGTTTGGTTTACCCAAAATGTAATCTGTAACTCTGGACAAAACTTGTCATACTGGTATGGTTAATAAGAGCTCTTCTACATCAATTTGGACAACAAATTAACAAATTATGAAAACTTCAATTTGTGGAATAAATCAACAGAGAGAAGTAAGCCCAGAAAGACAGCCTGCAAGAGAATTCAGAGTTGGTTTGTGTAGGAGTCTGCCCAAAAGAGAGGGTTTAGCACTTCTTACTTAATAATCATGTAGACTGGTATTTCATCCTGTGTTTTTGTTCCACATGCGTGTGAAAGTTGGCATTATGAGGTCTGAGCCCAGGCCAAAATTTCATAGTTATTGCAGTAACTCAAAGAATAAGCATTTAATATCACTGAATCATTCTGCAAAAAAACTGCAACTGAAAGTAATTTAATAGCTCTCTAAATACCTTCAAATCATATTTGAGTGTCTTATCAAGAGCATATGCTTTACCATAACACCAGCTTAGTACTGGAGTTAGAAAATAAAATTGTTACGCAAATGACTCAATGGCAGTAACTGGTTTAAAAATTTATTAAATGAAAGTCAGAAGCAAAAGGTACCTATGGGCTACATTTTGTGAGAAGGTAGTAATCACCGTGATGGCTGTTATAATGCGAAGAGATGGAAACCGGCTTTGTTCAGAGACTGGAAAATGCTCTTGTGCTTTGCAAGAGTCTTTTGATGAGCCAATGGTTATAGGCAAAACCTAAATTCAGCTACTTTAAAAAATCTATACAGTTCTCCTTCACCCTAACAAAATTAATTACAGAAATATGTTTCTTTGTTTTGGAATGGTATACACTTTGTCCTGGACTTTATAATGCTTTTTAGATGTGATTACCTGTTCACTTGAAATCAGTGAGAACTGTTCAAACATAGCCAAAGGGCAAGTGAGGGCTACAGAAATGTGCATTAACACCAAATACCAGGAGATCCAGGAAATCCACAGTAATGGTAACTCCATCTCTCCTTCAGTCAAAATGGCTGCTGTGCTGACAGCAAAGCATGCACTGAGTGATGAAGGGAAGGCAAGGAAAAGTGTGATCATCATTTTGTCTAATGAGTTGCAGTGGGTGCAAGCATTGCATCCAATTGCAGACTCTGGATGGAGTGGCAAACCGAAGCACTGTCAGCATCAGTTTTGTACTCTGCTACCTTTCAGGAGTCTGATAAACAAAATGAGGAAAGTATTAATGGCTTAGAGAGTCAATGTGACAAGGGATGTAGTATACATTGCTGAGACCACATGAGCACTGAGAGAACAGATGGTGAAATAAAGGAGGTGTGCTGAGAGGGTACAACTCTTCTGTCTGAGGAATTAAGTATGTGCAAGCGGTTTGTGAAACAAGATTTCACAGAATCAACTATCAAACTCACCCAATCCAAATCTCTTCATCCTGACCTTTCACTTGCTGATTTTATTTCCACAGGTAACGAGAAAGAGAGTCCTCATCCAGACCTTCAGGGTTTTACCCAAAGAATTCTTAGTCGGAAAGCAATGAGACTTTGCAACAAAATGTGGGACTATGTTTCTAAGTGCCTTATTGCAGTAGCTCACCTCAGGGAATTAAGATAAATAAACCAATTTAAGAACTGTTTCAGGGTAAATTGCACTGCTCAAAAATAACCATAGGCTTAGATGAGAATTGTGATTAACAGCATCCCAGTGTCATTTGGCACTGCCCTTGGACATTGCCAATTCAGTTCCAGTGATTTACAGTAAACTATAAAACACCTTTTTACAGCTGTTTTTCTATTTTGATAATGCATCAAATGTTTTTGAAGGCTCAGGTAGGTTTATTTGAACTGATTTTTTTCTGCTTTTTTTTTTTCCCTGCCAAAACTGATGTCAGTTCATTTCAGATGGTGTCCTGGGTTCAGCAGTAGCAGTCATGTTTCTCCTTCTTGGTAGCTGGTACAGTGCTGTGTTTTGACTTTCGGCCTGGGAACAGAGCTGATAGCGATGTTTTGGTTTGGCCAAGGACTTTGTGAGCCTCATGCTCTGCCAGGGAGGAGGGGAAGCCAGGAGGAAGCAGAGACAGGACACTTGACCCAAACTGACCAAAGAGGTATTCCATACCACAGCACGTCATGCCCAGGATGTAACGGGGAGTTAGCTGGAAGGGCTGGGAGACTGCAGGGTTGGAGGAGGTATTGGTCGGTGCTTGGTCGGGCTGAGGGGGGCAAGTTATCTGTCAGCTGGTGCTGAGGTGTTGTATTCTCTTCCCTTGTTATTTCCTTTATCATTGTTATTATTGGTGGTAGCAATAGTGATTTGTGTTATACCTTAGTTACTCAACCCGTGGGAGTTGCATTCTTTTCGATTCTCCTCTGTCCCTCCGGGAGCAGGGGGAGGGCAAGAAAGGGGGTGAAGTGAGCGAACGAATTACCTGACTGGGTTTAAACCACAACAGTTCTTTTTGGCGCCCAACGTGGGGCACGAAGGGTTGAGATAACAACAGATCTGACCGGATTAATAGTCATTTGTCACAATGCTGATTTATTGGCTCTCAGAGTTGTTCCTCTTGATCTCACACCTTCAGACCGTTGTAACTTACTTAGAGCCGGTCTTCGCTGTGTTAGTGTTTATCAAGTGTGGGGCTTGGGCTAAGGTTCTTGTCTCACTGTGCTTTATGGCCATGACTTGTAATACGGGCGGGCTCCAGCAGCAGGGACGGACGTGGCCGTGGACTTGTATCTGGCCGTCCGGCTGCTCTTCACCGTCCTGGCCCTCACCCTACTCTCCATCTTCGTGAGGCTGCGGGAAGCCGAGGGGGAGCGGCCCCGGGAGCCGGCGGCTGCTGAAGCGGCCCGGGAGAGCGGCCCCGGGGGCCAAGCGGCGGCGGGAGCGGGGCCGAAGGCCGCGAGGGGACGGCTGCTGGTGGAGGAGGTCGGGGCGGTCGAGGAGCAGAAGGAAGCGGCTGCCGAGCAGAGGGAGAAGGCGGCGGAGAAGCCGAACCCCGCGGAGGAGCCCAGCTCCGCGACGGCCGAGAGCATTCCCCGGAAGCCGCCCGCCGAGCCCCAGGAGGACGCAGGAGACCACGCAGCATTTCCCAGCAAGGCACAGGAGGAAGAGCTGGACTCAGGAAAAGAGAAGCTGGCGGTGGAAGAGCCGGCAAGCACAGCAGCTACACCAGCCCCAGTGACAAGTACAGCAGCATCAACTGAGAGTTCTGAAGGTTTTGAATGGCCTTTGGGTACCCTTGGGACCTGCCTGCTGATTGTGATGGGGATCAGCATGTTGGCACACACACAGACTGTGTTCTACCCACAACCATTTTGTCTGATCTCAAAAGTTAAGCAGAGTCAGGTTTGGGTCTTGTCTGGGCTTAGATGACGATATAGGGTGACCAAGAGATTTTCCCTAAAGCTGGACAGTCATGAGTGGCAGGGTGTGTGTGACAGTATGGGCAAGTATCTAGTCCACTGGGCCCCTCCAGTGCTTTGGAAGCGTCAGAGATGGAAGCCAGCTGTATGGAGTCCTCAGCAACAAGCTGCAGAAACTGCTGAAGGGGACAGTGAATTATTTTGAGCCGGGTGGGCCCATGGCACTTCAGCCCATCAGAGCGGAGATGCAACATAGAGATGGTCTCATGATCGAGGGGTGGACTTAGCAATGGACACTATTGCCCAGGTTATTCACGAGTGTGAACACTGCACACAGTCTCTCCTGCTCTGAAAGACTGTTACAAGAGATGGAGCCTGGCATCATGGACCAGATGGACTCAGCAGCTTTATAGCTACTGGTCCATGCACTTAGATAAGAGTGATGGTATATTGAAAATGTGGGATCTGAGCATGATGTGAATGGTATGGAATAAGGGGTGGATAATGTCCTGGGTTCAGCAGTAGCAGTCATTTTTCTCCTTCTTGGTAGCTGGTGCAGTGCAGTGTTTTGACTTTCAGCCTGGGAACAGAGCTGATAGCAATGATGTTTTGGTTTGGCCAAGGACTTTGTGAGCCTCATGCTCTGCCAGGGAGGAGGGGAAGCCAGGAGGAAGCAGAGACAGGACACCTGACCCAAACTGACCAAAGAGGTATTCCATACCACAGCACATCATGCCCAGGATGTAACGGGGAGTTAGCTGGAAGGGCTGGGAGACTGCAGGGTTGGAGGAGGTATCGGTCAGTGCTTGGTCGGGCTGAGGGGGGCAAGTTATCTGTCGGCTGGTGCTGAGGTGTTGTATTCTCTTCCCTTGTTATTTCCTTTATCATTGTTATTATTGGTGGTAGCAATAGTGATTTGTGTTATACCTTAGTTACTAAACTGTTCTTATCTCAACCCGTGGGAGTTGCATTCTTTTCGATTCTCCCCTCTGTCCCTCCGGGAGCAGGGGGAGGGCAAGAAAGGGGGGGAAGTGAGCGAACGAATTGCCTGACTGGGTTTAAACCACAACAGATGGTTATGCAGGATGGTAAAAATTCATAACAATAGAATTATTGCCAGAAGAATGTGCTTGTGAAGCAGGAGTGGCTGCCCAACAGCACACGCAATGGATACAAAGCAGCCAGGTGTTGTTCGAGTGAGACAGCCACTCTTGTTATCGGTATTTCCTTTCCAGCTCATAGAAGTCTACCTTAGCTGGATTACAGAAAAAAAATAAGAGGAAAGTGAAACTGGTTAGGTAGCTTGGCAGACACTAAAAAGAACGTGTGCACGCACATGCTGTTTGTGCACATGTGTGAGCGGGCACGTGCATTCAAGTACATGGGTGCACGCCTTTTTCTCTACCACATTGTGAAAGTGGAGTGAAAGGGCACTGCCCACACTCCCCTCCCAGGATGTGACCCGATGGCAGTGGCCTCCCATTCTTCAGCTGAGAAGTGCATCTGTTTGCTTGAGCTGAACCAGATGAAAGCAGCACTACCAGGCTCTCTCTTTGCCTCAGGCCCTTGCTTTTGAAGGAGCCAACCCTGCTGTTTCTTTTTGGATTTATTCCTGGTTTAAGAAGGCTTGGCTAAAGGAAAACCTTCCAGTTTTCGGTTTGCCTTTGTAGCTTAGTAAGGAGAGAATATGTATTTTTCATTTGCAACTTCATTTGTTTTAAATAAAGCAATAGTTTGAATTTCATGCTTGAAAATTGTAGATAAAACCCCCAAGACAAATCAATGTTTTTATAAATTGGAACATATTTTGAGTAAGACAGCTTCTTACATTTTTATTAATAACTAAGAACATGTTTTAGCTCTAATATTGGTCCAGTATTTTAGTAGCTGGAGCATTAGAGGGTGGCATAAGGCAGTTGTATTCCTTGTGGCATCATTGACCAGCTACTTGGACAAGTCCTTTCACTTCATTGTGCATCCACCTTCCAAGAATTACACATTTCCTTCTGAAGTAATACTGTGCATTTGGTAGGGTGGGCAATTTCTGTTATACCTGCCTTTTGTACTGTGTTCAGCATGATTATAGTTAAAACATATCAATGTTTTTTTGTACTAAATGATGATATCACTTCTCTGAAGAGGTTATCACTGAAATATTGAACATAAAAATATCTTTCTTGATATGATCATATCTCACAAAGAAGCTTATTTAGTGAAAGCCTCATGTCAGGTCTCATGCATGGGTTATGAGATTGTCATGACAGTCTCCCACAAATACTCTCCCAACCAGATCTAGATGTTACCGTTGTGCTGTGCAGTTCTGAAGCATCTCTAGAGTGTTCTGAAGCACATCTGCTAGACACAGTTGGCCAAGCAATCTGTTAACCAGATGCATGTAGCATTTTGGCCCACAGCAGGAAGAAGCCAAGGAACAGTAATGAAGAAGGAGATGCACAGCCCCTCCCTATTACTTGTTTCGGTACATTCATTATATGATCTCATGATGCCCTGATGCACTTCATATGTTTCGCCATGCAGAGCTGGCAACAGGCATGATATGCAGAGACAATTGTGGGAGATATTAACAGAGCTCTCCACACACAGAAGAGTGTACCAGCATGATATTTTCATATTTTTTCTAATTATTTGTAAGAGCTGATTGTAGAAACTTTAAAAAAACAACCACCAAAACCCCCCACAATTTTTTGTTTCCCATGCTGGAAATATTCCATTGGAACATCTCTATTTCTTACATGTATGCACACAAACAAACCTTTTTCATTTAGCCTGTATTTTACTTGTCACAATATCATTTCATCCTAAAGTTTAATCCTTCTCTTTCTGAGACCAGATGGATAGGTTAGGGTTTTTTTTTTCCATTGGAAGAAACCAAGGCTGAGTCAAATGGTTTCAGTGGCTTTTTGTTCTTTTCTAGTGTTGCCTGGAAGCAATTATCTCAAGCTTTGTAATTTATTTGTCATCTTCCTCAAAATCCCCACGCAAGAAAGAATGAGAGCCTTTCTTTGGAATTAAAAACAAACAGAAGAAACCTTGCCATTTGATTTTTATATGTATCTTTCATACCCTGAGTGCAATAAGTAGACGTTTTAAATACTGATGGCTGGGATCTTGAGGAAAAGAAGTTATGACTGAAGTAATATCTTCTGTGGAATACAAGTGATAGTTGGTGCCTCCAGGGATTAGGTCATGCATTACCTAATGAAATGCAAGCAACTACATGTTTCTATATTGTAAAATTTAACATGTAAAAGGAGAGAACATGTACCAGTCTTTAACCTGATCTTTAAAGATCGTTTCATAACAACAAAGCAACTCTACAATAAAAATAAAATCAAAAAATATTGTCCTCTCTTACAAATGTTATTTTCTTCTGTTTTGCTTTTCTTCACAGTCTGGGTAAAGAGGTTAATGGTCTCTTGAGCACACAAGAAGATTAAATTTTTGTAATGTAAGACCAAACAAGAGACAGCAAAAACTAGATTTAAAACTGAAGGACCTAAAACAAGAAAAAAAAACAAAAACAAAAACAACAACAACAAAAAATCTTTTTCTGCTCTTATTTTACTTTGCTTTTACTTATTCTTTTTTTCTATTTTCATGATCCAGCTCAAATGCTTCCACTGAGCAGAGCAGTGGTAGAAAGATATATGGCATAAAGCTGTTTCTGAAACATGTAAATTCTAATTAATTCTTGCAAAATAATCCACATCTTTAACTGCATTTGGAAAGTCACATAGACATTTGTGAGAATTCAGTCTGGCCTGTATGCTGCCAAAATGCAGTGTTTAAGTGTCAGGTGTCACATTCTGTACCAACTATGGTTTCTGGATTGACTTAAAGTTCAGTCCTTCATAATATGTGCAAACAATCTAACCTCAAAATGGAAAAAGCCCTGGTCTGTGTTCAAAGCAGACCAAAGCTGTTTGCAAACCAAAGATGAGGAATAATGATACTGGAATGTGATAATTTTACAACAGCTTGGCATCTACACTACAGTGTTTGGTAAGCAAAAGTTATGCAAAACAGAAACATTTAATAAGAGTATAGTATTTACATATATCCAGTTACCTTCTATATTTTACCAAAATCAGTTTGGGATTACCAAATTGAATGCTACCTAGTATCCATGCAAAATTTGTTTTCAAGAACATATGCAGTCACTCTCAAATATTACAAACATATAGTGACATTGTACTAATTTCTTGATACCTTATATTGATTTCCAGACCCTAAATAAAACAATATAGAATTATATTAATCGAGCCAATAAAGTGTTGTTCTAATATATTCTCCAGGTACTACAATAATCATAGTCTTCAGCCAGTTCATTACTTCATAATGTTTTTGTCACTGAAAACATGCAAAAGCAGCCAGCTGCATATTTCCCCCTTAAAACTGTGCTCATTCTCAAATTTTCCTCCATTATTCAAGCAAGGATATTCTTGTCTCTCACTAAAAAGTCATTTTTATAACTGAAACTTAGGTGGAATTATGATGTTGAATTTACATATCTGACAATATAAAAGCTTATCAATCTCTCGTTGCATGTCATATAGTCCTTTTCATGAAGGAATCAAAAAGTGGTTAGGATACCTACCTACACTACTCCTACTGGGATCCTCTTTTAGAGTCTTGTACCTTTGGTGGTTAGAGATTAGAATACATCTCCTGCCTAAGTTTATTTATGGCAAGTTTAATACTTACTCTCTTTTTCTGGTATAAACTCACCACCTCAATGCATTCATAGAAACAACTCTTATTTCTTCTCAGCCTTCACTTTGCTAGGGTAAACACACTAAGCTCTTTCTTATTTAGTATAACAGTCTTTCCATTTCCTTGGTTCCTACTGCAGGCCTCCTTGAGATTGCATTACATTTGAACAAATGCACCTAAAAAACAAGCAGAATTGCTTATAATATTCTAGATGAAAGCTTTCATGGGCTCCCTGATTTTCTGTAGAAAATACTTCTCCGATTATCTTAGGACTGTATTAGCCTTTTCTTCAGAGCCACAAAAAGTAGGTGACCTGTGGTCATCTTCCAATTAACTAACCTATGCTGATATTTTTCCTCTCCTTTGCTATTACTAGATTCTGAATATCTTACAGTGGACATTCTCATTATTAACAAGATTAGTACTTTCTACTACAAAAATTCATTCTATTTTAAATTAATCTAATTCTTCCTCAATGGTTCCTCAGAAACCCTGCAGTAGTAAGATTAAGTTTATAGAGAAACAAAAATATGGAAGTTCAATGACTAGGCATCGAAGATAGCATTAGAAACAGGATTCACAATTTAAAACTTGCCTTCTATTGTATCTAAATCATGTTACTTTTGTATTTTTTATATATTCACAGAATAGTCTTCGTAAAGTTGGACATAAGGGGGAATTGTGGTCTTTGTCTCCTAGATTAAAATGTGGAAGTCTCTACAATTTTTTCCTTACTTTCTACTCTGTTGTGGTTTAAACCTAGCCAGACAGCTCATTCACTCACTCCCAGTGAGTAGTGCCGGGCTGGAAGCAATTGAGGCCTGCGCACCGCCCCCCCCCCCCAGGGGCTCTCCCCTTCCCCGCTCCCACAGGGATGAGGAGAAGAACTGAAAGAATGCAGCTCCCATGGGTTGAGACAAGAACAGTCCAGCAACCAATGTACAACACAAATCATCACCAC
The DNA here is from genome assembly GCF_028554395.1 of Pezoporus wallicus. Taxonomy (NCBI): domain Eukaryota; kingdom Metazoa; phylum Chordata; class Aves; order Psittaciformes; family Psittacidae; genus Pezoporus; species Pezoporus wallicus. The sequence continues at coordinate 7,934,576 of NW_026635157.1, forward strand.
TACCACCAATGACAACGATGATAAGAGAAAATAACAAGGGAAGAGAATACAATGCCACCTGCAGAAAAAAGCGTCTGACCCAGAAGCCCCCGTGTCCTTCCGGGTAACTCCCAGTTACACCCCCCCGACCCCGGACATGACGTGCTGTGGTATGGAATACCTCTTTGGCTAGCCTGGGTCAGGTGCCCCGTCTCTGCTTCCTCACAGCTTCCCCTCCTCCCTGGCAGATCATGAGGCTCACAAAGTCCTTGGTCAGGGTAAACATCACTTAGCAACAACTGAAAACATCGGTATTATCAGCACTGTTCCCAGGCTGAAAGTCAAAACACAGCACTGCACCAGCTACCAAGAAGGAGAAAAATTGACTGCTACTGCTGAACCCAGGACATACTCCTATTTAAAAAATGCAACACCAAACCCATGGAAGTTAAATGGCTCTAAGTAACAAAGTAGTTAGAGACTGAGAACTGCTGCAAGGTGTCCTAGGACATTATTCTCCAAAGAATTACTGTGCTTTTGTCTGTGCGATCTGAAAAGAATGTTGTTAAGCATGTTGGTATTTAATGTTTACTAGATACTGCAGAAGGGCTTTGGCTCATAACATTAAACATGAAATATGTAGCACAAACCATGTTCGATGAGGAGTTTATGTCACATCTTGCACTGGTGACTGATACCATTTTCTATAAGTGAAGATATTCTTACACTGAACTGAAAATCATGTCTCTGGGTGTTGTTTGTAGAGCATGTGGAATTCCATGACAGCCTTTAATAAAATTCCAGGAAACACTAAGAACTCCTTCTTAAATTTGTTGCATTTTCCCGTGAAAATGAAAGATTATGTCCCTATAAAGAATTTTAGCTGTTCATAAATGTACACTTTATTTTCTTTTTACTTTTAAGGGCACATTCCTGAGTCTTGCTAAAAAATTGTAAAATATTTATTCATCTGTATAAAAAATTCACTTTTTGTAGATGTAAATAAGACAATTTACCCTGATAAAATCTATACTTTGCCTTTGCTATACTGGTTCTCTTCCAGTTTGCTATTTGTTTATATATTTAATTTAAATAATCCTTTAATGGAAAGCTGTTGTATCTGTCTGACCTCGGTTTTAACCATTTAGCTTCCACAACCTGTTACTTTACTTTCTTTGATAAATCATTGCTTCACATATGATTTTGGCTCACACCTTTGGCTAACCCCCTAATGTCAAATTTGAAGTTAAGGATTCCTGGTTGTTTATGAACTATCTTCTGCTTCAGTGTTGGTCATTGAACACTAGAAGAGTTCTTGCGGTAGGCAGACTAGCTTTGGCCTGCAGGAAATACATACAGCTACATCTTGTGGACTGGGAAATGGAGCTGATGTGTAGCTCACAATGCCATTCTGACAAAGCACTCAGTACTTGCAGTATTTTGCCTTTTCTGTAAATACACCAAGCACTGTCCAGCTTATTTAATCATTACTAGCTTTTCTTCCAAGCATGATGACTTCTTTACCTAGATATATTTCTATCTCTTTCTGTTGAAAATTCTTCAATAATTATTCTCATTGATATCTACCAGTTCAATAAAAGCTTTACTTTCATGTGCTGTAAATTACCTTCTAACACCTCCAAGTCCTTCTCTGCAGGGCTGCTTTTAATCCATTCTCCACCCAACCTGTATTTGTGCTCAGGGTTGCCATGACCCAGGTGCACCACCTTGCACTTGGCTTTGTTGAAATTAATGAGGTTCACAGAGGCCCTCCTCTCAAGTGTGTCAAGGTCCCTCTACATCCCATCCCTTTCCTCCAGCGTGTCGATCACACCACACAGCTTAGTGTTGTTGGCAAACTTGCCCACTGTCCACGTTGCTGACAAAGATGTTGAGCAGTATTGGTCCTAGTACTAACATCTGAGGAACACCACTCATCACGGATTTCTGCTTGGGCATTGAGCCATTGACCACAACTCTCTGCATGTGGCCATCCAGCCAATCCTTTATCCATCAAGTGGTCATCCATAAAATCCATGACTCTCCAATTTAAAGACAAGGATGTTCGAGACCATCTTAAAAATCTGAATGTGCACAAGTCCGTGGGTCCTGATGAGATCCACCCACGGGTCCTGAGGGAGCTGGCGAATGAAGTTGCGAAGCCACTGGCCATCATATTTGAGAAATCATGGCAGTCAGGTGAAGTTCCTGATGACTGGAAAAAAGGAAATATAACCCCCATTTTCAAGAAGGGGAAAATGGATGACCCGGGGAATTACAGACCAGGCAGTCTCACCTCTGTGCCTGGCAAAATCTTGGAGCAGATTCTCCTGGAAGGCATGCTAAGGCACATGAAAATCAACAAGGTGCTTGGTGACAGCCAGCATGGCTTCACTAAGGGGAAATCCTGCCTGACCAATTTGGTGGCCTTCTATGATGGGGCTACAGAACTGATGGACAGGGGTAGAGCAGTTGATGTCATCTACCAGGACTTGTGTAAAGTGTTCAACACTGTCCCACACGACATCCTTGACTCTAAATTGGAGAGACATCAATTTGATGGATGGACCACTCGGTGCGTAAAGAACTGGCTGGATGGCCGCACGCAAAGAGTTGTGGTCAATGGCTCAATGTCCGGCTGGAGACTAGTAATGAGTGGTGTCCCTCAGGGATTGGTGTTGGGACCGGCCTTGTTCAACATCTTTGTCGCTGACATGGACAGTGGGATTGAATGCACCCTCAGCAAGGTTGCTGATGACACCAAGCTGTGCGGTTTGGCTGATACGCTGGAGGGAAGGAATGCCATCCAGAGGGACCTTGACACGCTTGTGAGGTGGGCTGATACCAACCTCATGAAGCTTAACCATGACAAGTGCAAGGTCCTACACCTGGATAGGAACAATCCCAGGCACAGCTACAGTTTGGGCAGAGAAGAGATTCAGAGCAGTCCTGTGGAGAAGGACTTGGGGGTGTTGGTCAATGAGAAAATGAACATGGACTGGCAGTGTGCGCTTGCAGCCCAGAAAGCCAGCCGTATCCTGGGCTGCATCAAAAGGAGCGTGACCAGCAGGTCAAAGGAGGTGATCCTGCCCCTCTACTCTGCTCTTGTGAGACCTCACCTGGAGTATTGTGTGCAGTTCTGGTGTCCTCAGCATGAAAAGGACATGGAACTGTTGGAACAAGTCCAGAGAAGGGCCACGAGAATGATCAGGGGACTGGAGCACCTCCCGTATGAAGACAGGCTGAGGAAGTTGGGGCTGTTCAGCCTGGAGAAGAGAAGGCCGCGTGGAGACCTCATAGCAGCCTTCCAGTATCTGTAGGGGGTCTATAGGGATGCTGGGGAAGGACTCTTCATTAGAGACTGTAGTGACAGGACAAGGGGTAAGGGGTTAAAACTTAAACAGGGGAAGTTTAGATTGGATATAAGAAGGAAATTCTTTCCTGTTAGGGTGGTGAAGCACTGGAATGGGTTGCCCAGGGAGGTTGTGAATGCTCCATCCCTGGCAGTGTTCAAGACGAGGTTAGACAAGGCCTTAGGTGATATGATTTAACGTAAGGTGTCCCTGCCTACAGCAGGGGGGTTGGAACTAGATGATCTTAAGGTCCTTTCCAACCCTAACTATTCTATGATTCTATGTTGTGTGGAAAAGTGTCATATGCCATGCACAGGTTGTGTAGATGACATCAGTCACTTTTATACGCCAAGGATGTAGTCCCATCATAGAAGGCCACCAAATTTGTCAGGCATGATTTGCCCTTAGTGAAGCCATGTTAGCTGTCACTAAACACCCCTTTATTGTTCATAATTTTCATAATAGCAATATTGTGAATGATTATTTCTCATTAGATGAAACAATACTTTCACCAATGTTTATGCTATGAACATGTTTCAATGAGTAGTCTCTAGGTTTCCCTCATGACTGGTAGAAAGAGAATGTCAATTGCAAGCTAGTATAAAAAGTACGACTATTATATTACTGTTTTCATGTTTTAACGTTTCATATAAAGAATGAAGTGATGCTTGAATTTTCTGTAGTTGTCTTCTACATTTCTCGAGAACTTTGTACATGCCTTGCACTCTAGTCTATGCAGCAAGAGGTGACTTGAAGGCAGCATCTTCAAAGCATGTCTTACTTACTGTCTGACTTTTAAGGAATTACATGTTTAACATGACCCTTCACAAGACAGCTGTATCTGATCAGCTTTTGCAGGAGCCTCAAAAGGTACAGCTCCCAACTTAGCCCTTTCTTATGCCTGTCAGCCGAAGGATTCATTACAGACTCCAGTATGGGTTACAGCAGATCTTAACATATGCCATCTCTTTTTAGTTTTCTCATTGCCCTGAGAGCAGACAGGGGTCTTTATGGTTAGAAAGAACATTATGAAATGAGAAATTATTTAAAAGTTATAATGAGACCAGTTTTGGTTTAACTTCACATAGTACAGTTTTTATTCTAAAGTTTCTTCATCTCCTTTAGGATGTAAAGTAGAAATCTAACATGTTGTATCTTGTAAAAATTTAATCCATAAATTGCAGTGTTTTATATGTTTGAAGTTAACTGTTAAAATCTATTTTTCTGTCTCATCAGTAGGGCTAAGACACTATTCTTTTTCCTTCACTTCATAGGTTAATTAAGAAGTGAGATAAAAAGAAGGAAGAATAACTCATCCTTGAGTTCTTTACAGGGAGTTGCAAGGAAGACCAGGCTTCTACTTTCACAGCAGATGATCACTGGAATATATGTAATTCTAATGAGGAGAGAAAGTAAGTAGTAATAAATAAGGAAGCAAGAAACTTTGCAATAATAATAGCACGGCTATTTTGAAAAAGAAACACACATATTTTCCATTTAGAGAAGAAATCACTTATGAGCAATCACAAGTAATTTCTTAGTGCAATTTGCTTATTCACTAAATGTTTCCTTGTACACAAACTGTCAGGAGCTACGCAGAAACTTCAGCTGAAGAGCTACCATCCTTCCAACAAGAAGCAACTGTGCTTGACTTTGTTCTTCTTTGACACTCTCCCTAGTCTGCTCCAGACCTGCTCCACACCCTGTGTTTTAAATCTGACAAACACTTTTAGCCTCAGGCTCTCCATGGAAGAAGAGAAATAATATTTTTTAAAAAATGAGAAATATTATTTTTTAAAAAAGTTTTCTTTTGTTTCATTTCTTTTGTTTCATTTCTCTGTCATATGGAGTTATCTCATGGATTTGATCATGAGACAAAAGAAAAATCTTACATCAAGTTCTTATTGTTATGAGCATTCATATATTTATTAATTACTTCAAACTTAATTTCTAGTAAAGATGCTTTATAAGGTTTAAACACTTTTTAGAGCAAAGATACATAGAGCAAAATCAGTGGACAAAAATAAAGAGACAAGTGCTTAAATATTTAACTGGGCAATTTTCACTTATAATATATTGCTTTTATCTGCAGACACTTAAACTTGAGTCATTTTTCTGTGTTAACGAAGTTCTTGTAAAGAGAAAATTCGAAACACCACCTATATTTTATCACATTCCACAACAAAAAATAATAAAGTGCTAAACACAGCTCTCTGAAATCAGATCATGGGAGGGCTTAAGCTTTTAGCAGCTATCTTGCCTGTAAGACTCTGTGCCAGAAATTCTTGATCTAGGTCTGCTGTGACCTGAAAGGTAATTGTATAACTGTAGTAAAAGCACTTCTCATTCATTCAGCCAACCTTCTTACTCTAAGCTTCTTCTGCAGTAAACAAGATAATAAGTCATGTATCACTGATATGAAAGTGTTCTGATTTTGGTAGTGGCCCTTCCCATAATGGTTTAGGGACTATATTAATTCTGAGTTATTTTAGGATCTTAATTCTCTGCCAGGAGTCTCCACTGTAGTATATTCTCCATCAAAAAATTTTTTGCAAGCTTCGGAAATCCATCATGATTGAACCTTGTTAAAATGCCAATACATAAACCAAATGATTAATGTAGCAAAATCTTTTCCCTAGATTATTTTCAATAATGATTATATGCCAGGACAGTACACGGTGTACTCTATGGTACTATGAAGTCAAGTCTTCACACCAAATGCAATGAACTGTGTAGACAAAGAATGAAAGTACAGAAATGGTGGACAAGGAGAGAAAAAATATAGTTAATATGAATAATCAGTTCTCCAGTGTTCCACAGTCTCTCTCTGGAAAGGTATTCAGAATTTTTAAGCCAATCTCCCCAACATACTGGAATTATAGTCACATTCGAACTGAACATCTCCATCTCTACCTACAGCATTTTTTATCTGTGTTTCTCAAATGTAAAGACAACTGTTGTCATTTTGATGTTTTCAGTTTAAAACTGGGGAAACAGAGACAGAACAATTCTTCCCAGGTTCACAAAAGTCAGTGCCAAAGTTGGGGGATAAGTATGTTTCTCAAGGGAAGGTTTTATCCTCCAGAACCCTGCATTGTTAAAGAAGGCTGGGCAGCAATAAGGTTTGCTCAACATAATTTGAAAAATCTAGGTAGACAAAGTAAGCATTGTGACAATAGCTCTAAAATGAATAGGGAAAAAAATTGCTTGTCTAACAGGGGCACAACTTTTGACCCTCTTCAGGAAATGAACACCAGCCCTGATCAGGTATTTTCTGTCAGGTATTCCTGTTAGAATGTTGCAATGACAAACAGCTGATGTGGAGTAAAAATATAAACAAACCGGGGACAGAAATGGAAACCTGAGTGTAAGGAGAACAAAAGAAATTGCTGTACAAGATGGAAAAAAAATAGGCATTTAATTATTGTTTAAGTACTGTGAATTTTGAACCTTGAATCCATGCCTACCTTCAGACCATTCTCAGAAAAGATTGTGCAGGGGGCGAACTCTTCAAAACTGTAACCATCATAGGATGTAAGAATCCTCATCTCGAACTGTAGTAAAAGCCACATTTTTTATTGCCTTAGCAGAGTAGCAAAAACATGGCAGAGGATTGAAGACTGTGAAGAAAGGAGTGAAGAAACTGAAGTTACAGAAATTTCAGGCAAGGGAAAACTATTCAGATTTTGGAAAGCATTGGATAAAAATAATTAATAAATTTTAATACAGGTTAACTACACTCCTCTCTTGGTTATATCTTGGGATGTAAGGATACAGTGGATGCTAGCATTCCTTGAAAGGAATATACTTCATTAACCCCACAAGGAGGTCAAGAGGACTATTTGTGTCCTGTGGAAATTCCTGCACACCGAAATTCCTTCACCTAGCTTGTGAATTTACAGCACATGAGCTTTTTTGCATTAATTTCTCAATTGAAGAGACTTATATTTTGATTAATCTTAATTTTTTATTAGAATTCTCATCTGACTCAACAAGGTTTTATGTGCTCATCTTTAGGATAGGCATAACTGCTGTTTGGAAGAGCTCATTTCTGTCCATTGATTATGAAATCAATTTAAATAATTCATTTCATTTTCATAATCCATTGATTATGATATCTAACCTTGTTTAGACTGGGTGACTAACATTAACATATTCCTCAGAAAGTGAGATTATTCTCAATATCACTACTTACTAAAGATAAAATAGTTTTGTCCTGATTGCAGAGTAAGCTTTCAAGAAGAGTGAACAGAGTAGCAAAAGCACTCTAAATCCTATCCAAACTTACTGTGTAGTACCATCTCATTGTAAATATATTCAAATATGCTAATTTTAGATGAGACAGAATCCAACCTCTGTCAGCATTGTCACCAGGTCACCACCCTTTACCCCACCCAAAAAACCCATGATTTTTAAATTTCAGGATCTAAATTAGAGCTTTATTTCATTTCTTTACCTGTTTATATTTATAAAAGCTACAAAAAACCTGCAACTCATGCATAGCCCAAAACAGTCTATAACTTTACTGTTAAATTTTCTCATCTCTTTACATTCCATGGCAAAGGCATCCAATATATTCCTCTGCTGATGTATTGCTAAAATGTCTATTACTAACACGCTTCTTTTTGATACCTATACCTCTGCTGATGTGCTGCTACCTGTAGAGGTTGCAAAGTCAAGTCTATTACTGCACAGTTCATCTTTGCCTGCAGTCCCACTGATTCAGTATCTTTCACATACCTGTTACAAGTGTCATTCAATTGCTTTGTCTACCGAATCATTAGCTTTGATTGGCACAGTGAGTTACATATCAGTTTCATGAAGACTTGTACACTGTTCAGCATGCTTGGCACCCATTAAATTATCTTTCCTTTATTCTACTGAATGTGATACCATTTGGTAAATTTATTCAGTGTATTATGTCAACTCAATTATATGTTTAATCTATTTCCTCATGAGTTATATTCTTCTTGGAACATGTCATATAAACCCTCAGTATTTTACCACTTACTGCTTGTATAACTTGCAATATGTTATGCAACCTACAGCATGTTAATCTGCAGCTTGCCACTTTCTCTACTGTGAATCAGCTTTCCATCCAAAAGGAAACTAAATAGCTTTTTGAAGAAGTCATTGTGCATTTTTAAACACCTCTGAAATTTGAATTGAATGTTTCTTTTTTTTTTTTTTTTTCAAAGACACAGTTTATTAATGTGGCTGTAGTGCCAAGACTGCTTTCTTGTAAGGAAGAGTAAGACAAAAACACTTGTAAATGTGTAAAATTCAGGAGCCCAAAGGGGTACTGTCACTTTGAGGTCAGCAGCCATTCCACTGGGAGTGCTCAAGAACTGAAAAACTTAAAGCCCTATTAGGTTTGTCTGTCACATAGAATAACTTCCTTGCAATAATCCCAAAGTCTCTAGTTTAATATTTACTCCCCTTGTCCTGAAATACCTGTGCTTCCTGAATCTGTCTAGAAGATGCCTTCAGGAAGGAAAATTAGCAGATTAACTGGCAATCTTGATCTTCCTCAGGCTGTTCAGATTTCAGTACTGCCTAACAAGGAAGATAATCTTTCCAGACAGCAACCTCATACTATTGGCCTCAGGCCATCAATCCAGTCTGTGCAGATCCCTCTGTAGAGCCTTCCTATCCTCAAGCAGATCAACTCCCAGCCATCTCAGTGTCATCTGCAAATTTACTAAGGTGAACTCAATCCCCTCATCCAGATCATCAATAAAGATATTAAACAGAACTAGCCCTAACACTGAGCCCTGGAGAACACCACTTGTGGCTGGTCACCAACTGGATTTAACTATATTCACCACCACCTCTTGGGCCTGGCCATTAAGACAATTTTCAACCCAGCAAACTGTACACCCATCCAAGTCATGCACAGCCAGTTTCTCCATGAGGATGCTGTGGGAAACAGTGCTCAAAGTTTTACTAAGTCCAGGTAGACAGTATCCACATCTTTTCCCTCATCCACTAAGCGGGTCACCTTGTCATAGAAGATCAGGTTAGTCAAGCAGAACCTGACTTTCATAAGCCCATGCTGACTGGGCCTGATCCCCTGGTTGTCCTGTACGTGATACATGATGGCACTCAGAATGTTCTGCTCCATCAGCTTACCCAACATTGAGGTCAGGCTGACAGGCCTGTAGTTCCTCAGATCCTACCTCCAGCACTTTTTGTAGATAGGTGTCATATTTGTTAACTTCCTGTCACTGGGACCTCCCCTGTTAGCCAGGACTGCTGATAAATGATTCAAAGTGGCTCAGTGAGCAATTCCACCAGCTCTTTCAGTACCCTCAGGGACACCTCACCCTAGCATGTTACCTAAGGTTCTTTCCAACCTGGCCTTGAACACTGCCAGGGATGGAGTATTTACTACTTCTTTGCACAAGCTTCTCCAGTGCCTTACTGCCCTCACAGTAAAGAACTTCTTCCTTACATCTAATCTGAACTTTCCTTGTTTAAGTTTAAACCCATTTTCCACTGTCCTGTCACTACAGTCCCTGATGAAGAGTCCCTCTCCAGCATCCTTGCAGGCCCCCTTCAGACACTGGAAGGCTGCTATGAGGTCTCCACACAGCCTGTGTGTGTTTGAGTTGTAGGAGTTTGATAACCATTTCCCTTTGGATTATGGGGACTGTATTCTGCCTCTTGTCCTTGTCTTCCAGCTCAGAGGGCTGTGCACCCCAAGAACAACTGATTTTACTATTAAAGAGGCAAAGAAGACATTAAGTACCTCAGCCTTGTCTTCATCCTTTGCCACTGTGTTTTCACCTCCCTGCATCCAGCAAAGGATGGAGATTCTCGTTAGCCTGCCTTTTGTTGCTAATGGATTTATAGAAAAAAATGTATTGTCTTTTATGGCAGTAGCCAGATTAAGTTCTATAAATTTAGACTGAATTTATAACCTTACTGAGCTTGTTCAAAGTGTTTTTCTCTTCTGTATCAACCTTGACCTTTTTATTTCAGCATGGTTGAAGAAATAATACTTTTATTCCCTTTCTAGACTCATGCAAATGTTTCACTGGTGAATTCTAACATCTCCAAACTTCAGAGCAAAACCATAAAATTTGGCAGAAGCAGCTTCCAAGAGCCAGGCAGTCATATGTTGCTTCCATCATCAAAATTATCCATGCTGTAATTCAGCCGGAAAATGCTCGGTAGAACACTTCTAGACTTCAGAAGGAAAAGACATATCTAAAGATTCTCCCATGATTTGGGCTGATGCTGTGGCTGCTCCTTCTAGTCAATGAAGAATCCTGTGTATTTAGGTGCTGATCTTCTTCCTACTAGTATTCAGGCTTCAGGAAGAAGAAAAGCCTGTACAGAGATAAGGAAGAAGCAGTATGAGGAGAATGACTGAAAATCATGATATAGTACAGGAAAGTAGTGGCAAAGGGTAAAGCAAACAATGTACAAAAAGCCTCCAAGTAATTTAAATGCATCGCCTGCAGACCACGCAATGAACTCCAGCATTCATGATTGCAACTCTGTTTAGGAAGGTGATACAATTTAACTCTCCAACTAAGCCTGTTTAAGTGCATTTTATTGTCTTGTTTGTTTTTTTTTTTTTATTTTTTAGAACATTGTTGTAATATAGTTACTTATAACTCACACATATAAAATGAAACTTTTAAAGTCTCATTAAGATACTACATCCGCCTGTTTATAAATGGTTTGTACAGCTGACAGCACACATAGGCATAGGCAGTCACTGTTCATATATACGCACATACACTCACACACAGAGATATACAGATATATATGCCTCTATATGACTATTTCTAACACTGCAAGTATGTGCTGACATTTAGTCTCTCACTTTATATTAATGTTCTTCTAATATAGGTCACAATGTATTGCATACAAGTTGGATGGGTTAGGGAATTTCTGTGGGTATGAATACAGTGGTTTATTACCATTACCATATAGTACTAGAATATGAGTTGTGCTGTGGAAATAAAAAGTACTTGTGCCCTTAATAAGTTGTACAAAGTTATCTCACTTTTATTCCTTCTAAGGGAGAGAACACAAAATAAACGGGTCATTGCAAGAAGAAAAAGCAGCTGTAATAAATGAATGCTACCTTAGGACAGTAAATTCTCTTCTTATTTGTTTTTCAAATTTCCCACTATAGTGTTTCACCAAGTCAGTTAAGCTATCTTCGTATTATCCTTCAGCAAAATAAATTAGCATGCTAGGACACCTCACATCATAACAGCTACACTGCTTCGGCTGTTCACACTAGTTTGAAGTCACTACTAATACTCACTCCACCCCACAAGGTGTGCCCATGGGAGATAATCTATATTTCACAAGATGTCCCCATTCTAGCAAAGCTGATTGTACTAGGTTTTAACTTTTGAGATTCTGGCTTGAAATTTTGATGCTCTTTTTATCTAGGTTAAAAAAACCTAAAGTCATCTAGAAGTGTTCTTCAGTGAGACACCATTGTGCAGCAAGGGCTGGGGCTGCCTAAGGGATGGGGAGGTAGGATGCAAGCACAGTAAGATGGACAGCAGTGCCTGAAAGAGAATGCTGGTCGAGCTTCAGTTGGGACTGCCGCTTACCAGGCCAGTTCATGGTGGGGCAGGTCCAAGGTTAAGCTTGAGAGTCAGTCATGTGGGTCAGGGTCACCCTTGTGGTGTAGGTTGCCCGGGTGGCACACAGCCCTGGAATCACTGGGCAAGCTGATAGTGACACGACAGATCCAAGGCCAATCCATAGATTAGGAACCACACTGACAGGATCCATGGCTGAGCTGAAGACTGGTCCTACAGCACCATGTCAGTAGGACTGAAGGCCCAGGGGTGACCTGGAATGGGGTCCCTGGGACCATGGGCAGGGGTGGAGTGGAGTCTTCTGTGCAGCCAGGACCAGGAAGGCCCCTCAGTACACTCAGGGAGGGCCCTGAAATGAAATTCATGAAATCAAAGCTTCTACAACAAAAAAATCAGAAGAGACTTTATATTTTACAAGAGATACTGCAGCAATTGTGGCTTAAATCCATGTGCAGTCCAAAAGCACGCACAGGCCTGGCTTGTGCTGCCCACGAGGTTGGCTCATTTAAAAGAGTGTCCTTGAGGAAGTACAGCATGTCCTGCACAGCTGTAGTCCAATCTGATGGGATAAACCAGGGAATGCGTATTGCCAAAACACTTCATGAAAGTCAGTCTCTCTTGTATTTGGGTTTCTAAGAAGAGTGTAAATATATTTTGGGTTTTATTAAGGTTAGCAACTAATGATGACACCCACAAACTGATGGTAATGGCCAGAGACCAGTGCAGCAAGCCCTCCTACCAGCAAAGCCTATTGAATTTAGGGTCACATACTTTGAGCTTGTAGAGTTTCCATCATGTTTTGAGATGGGCTTACAAAGTCAAATCTCCACTTTTATTAACTCAGGACAAACCGAAATTGCCACCTCCAAAAAAGCACTCAGACCCTCATTATGAAACTCAAATCTAACTGTATTATTACACTGAAATCATATTGGATAGAACTACAAGATATACCAGTCCCCCTGTGCTCAGCACCAATGAGGTGCACCTTGACTTCTGTGCTCAGTTTTGGGCCCCTCACTACAAGACAGATATTGAATGCTGGAGCATGTTCATGAAGGGCAACAAAGCTGATGAAGGATCTAAACCAAAAATCTTATGAGGAGTGGCTGAGGGAACTGGGGGCTTTTAGCCTGGAGAAAAGGAGGCTGAGGCTGAGACACTATTGATTTCTACAGCTACCTGAGAAGAGGTGAATGTTGGTCTCTTCTCCCAGGTAACAAGTGCTAGGACAAGTCAAAATGCCCTAAGATACACCAGGGGAGTTCTAGATAGGATATGAGGAAACAATTCTTCACTGAAAGGGTTGCCAAGCATTGGAACAGGCTTTCCAGGGAAGTGGTGAAGTCACCATCTCTGGAGGTGTTTAAAAGATGTGTAGATGTGGTGCTTAAGGACATGCTTTAGTGGGGGATTTGGCAGTGCTGGGTTAATGGTTGGACTCAATGATCTTAAAGGTCTTTTTCAACTTAAATGAGTTTATGATTCTGTAAAAGCTGTCTGACTAATCCAGTTTCTTCTTGTAATATCCTGGAGAGCTCATTCAGGATTAAATTTCTCAGTCTGTAGGAAAACTACCATCACTCCTGGGTCCTGTAGGAACTGAAGAGGCACCTCTGCCAGCATGAGCAAGCAGAAGTAGTCAGCATTTTTTTGAAAGGTGTTATTGATTGCCTAGAAAGACCTTTCACACTGTAGGAGAGATTTACATGTTTTGTCTGATTAATTACCAATATCTACTACCACCTCTACCTTCCAAATATTTGGGTAATATTCTACAGTCTTTACCGAAATATAGAAATTGTGATTTGGGACCAGGGTGAATCTTGCCCCATAGGTGTGCCACTATGCACACCTTAATGTCATGGTTTGTACTGAATGGGATTTGCAATCGCTTCTCCAGCACAACCTTTGATTCATGGCAAAGTAAATGGTGGCAGAATATAAGAGTTTCTGTACAAAATACTCTCATTAAGAACTGGAAAAATAAAATTTCTCAACCAACCCACTGAAATGGGGATTTTTTTACAGGCTTGCAACGTCATGAGGTCTAATAAAATATGCTCCAAATGACTCAAATGAACTATCTTGTGGGATTACAGATTGCTACCTGAAAGTATGTGGGAGACACTAACTGGGAAAACCTCCTAACTTCAGATTAGGACCTGTTTTTCTGAATTGTCATCATTGTAGAAGCTTCTGGGAGAAAACGAGGTAGGGCAGGAAGGGCACATAATCTAAATTTCAACTATCAAGGATATTTTCACACCAAACACATACTGCAGTGACATTTTTTGTTAAAATGATGGAAAAAAAAGATTAAATCAATCCATCAGAGAAGACTGATTACTACAAAAAGGTCTGCGATATTCATTGAAACCGCTTCTGCAGTTCCCAATACAAGCTTTACTCCCATTTGTGACCCATGTCATCCATGGATATCAAAGTCAGGATAAAGCAGTTTAAACACTCACTGAAAACCAAGTATTACGTTAAATGTCCCAGTCATGACAGCTCTTGGGTTTCACAATCACATAGCAGTATTTTGTGCAATACATTGGATTTTATACTTAACCTGTTTGAAAGTGAAAATGAATCTGTATAACATGGGACATTAACAATGAAAAAACAAACTGAAATAAATACCAAATGTTCACACAAAATTTAGAGAAGATTTTTATCATAGAATGTTTGAATACTTCTGAAAAACAATTGAAAAAAGTAGGATATGTTTTGGTTATCCTGTGAGGAGAAAAGGAAATAACATTCGAATTATTCAAAAAGTATTATTAACTTGAGTTTAATTTCAAGGCTAACACCATTGCCAATTTATTAGGCCTGAAATCTTTAAGGAAGTATTTTTAACATACTTTATAGCTCTATTTAAACTATTAGCATTTTTGATTAAACAAGCATTTTTCCCGGATCGTACTGCATACCCCAACTTTTTACAAGGTTTATTCAAGCAATCACTGCCTAGAACAAGTAGCAAATTTCACTGAGAACATTTCAAATGATGTCACATACCATCTAGCAGCTGCTGTACTAGTAATACCATAAAATAAATACCAACATCCTCTATAATGATCTTCTTTCATGGATTTGAATGTGTTCTGCACTGAAAGACAAGCACTGGCTGCCACATTTGCCCCCTGCTCCTATGCAGATACTCTTCAGTGGTGGCTTATCTTGTCATTGCAGGAGACAGAGCAAACAGCAGGTGGAGGGAGACAGTGCTGCAAGCAACCAGGCTCTCGAATTCTGCTTAACAATTTCAGGCATTGATATGAACTGAATGCTTAAGCCACCCTCACCCAGCTTGACTATCGAACTGCTGACTGGGAAAGGCATGTGAGCTGTAAAGCTTGTCTGTTTTTCTCAGCTATCCAAGGAAACTACGTGTCTTTCCCTATTAGCTTGGCCTCTCACTTATCCTTGCACCATTATGGCTACAGCAATGCTGATACCATGACAGCTTTGATTCCAGTAATAAAGAACATTAACTTTGCGTTTTGAGTTCTGCTAACATAAAACATGGTGGGTCAGGTGTTAGTAGTTTCAAAGTAAATTGGTCGGTGCTGGAGGTAGCAAAAGCAGCAAGTATTAACAATCTAGTCTGCCTATCAGAGCTTCCTCTAAGGCAGTTTTAGGGCAACCTTGATATTCTTATTACATCTTAATCTTCATGTCATTTAAATATTCATTTTCATAAGTCAGTGTGTCATTTATAAACATACTTACCAGTTCTTTTAGTCTTTTATTCATCTGAAAAATCTTTCTCCCTCTTCCTTGAAAAGTTGTTCTCATCACCTCCTTGTACAGCAGGCAGCCATCACACAGAGGCTGCTCCTCCTACTCAACCATGTCTCCTGTGCAGTGTGTTCCTGGACTATTTTCCTTAGACTGATTAGGACTAGTCTCAGCTGTATCCTGCCCTCTAAGTGGAGAAGAACTCTTAATCATCCCTTTCACATTTCACTGCAGACAGCTCTCCTTTTTCCATTCCCGTTCCCATCCCTGTGGTTTATCTTTCCTGAAGGTTACAGCATTCTCTAGAGATTTAGTCAGACAGTGGTAATGAAGACTAGCCTTAGGAAATTAGGTCAGGTATCTGTAACTTTCAGAATTAGCATCACAAATGCCATCATGTGAGTTCATGCATAGGTACATGGCAGCTGATGATCTGCAAATCAGTATTGGGTTTCCTGATATTAATATTCTCTTCTTGTTCCCTAGTGTCCAAGGAATGCTGGTCCACGTATAGTCCTCCTCCAAAACACTGTGCCCTTGAGCAACTTGATAACCAGGGAGGTGGATAAGCGGCACGTCCCCAGAACCTTCCTCAGGTTTCTGGAGGACAAGGGCTGGCGACTGCCTGTGAAGGCTCAGACTCATTCTGAAACTGCCTGAATTCAGAGGGTTGGGCACAGGATATGATCACAGGCATGACACTCAAGGGAGAACTTGCCAAAAGGTTATGTGGTGAGTCCCTTTATGGAAAAAAAGTTGCTTAGACCTTAATAATGAGATGTATAAAGCCAGTTCATGGGTAAAATACATCCAGCCTGGGTACCTGGCAGCCTTTTCCAGAAACCTACTTTTTCAAAGAGTAGGGTATGAAGACGTGGCTACTGCCAAACCCAGTTAGGAGAACAATTCACTCTGAATGCCTGTAACAATCCTTCCTGCTCATCTAATTGCTTTGTCAGACTTTTAAGAGTCCTTTCTTACTTTTCCTAAATGCCCCTATCAATGTACTTATGTTACCATAGCACTTTCATTAAGTCTGCTGTTGTCCCAGTTCAGTGTTTCCCAATACCTAATCTAATTCCGGTTGCTCTGAGTAAATATTTTTTCTACGGTGTCTGCCTCTTAGCTCATTCCTTACCTGGCAAACAAGAAAGTTAAGAGCTGAATAAATGGAAGCCCTGTGGGTTTTCTATCAATGGATGAGCCTTTGTTCTCATTCCTAAATGAATCTCACTTTCAATTCGTGTGCGTGGCTGAAGTGGCTCCTCAGGTGTCTAAGCTGGGGACTATGAATCTGCTGGGTAAGAAAAACTGGAACATGAACAGAGATAGCAAAGTAAACTCAATGTGTATACAGCACATATACGAGAGTGGTACTTAAACAGCTGTGTAATAAATATTTGTCAGTGTCAAAGTCCTGACATACACAGAATTTAGTTCTTTGGGGGTGGGGGACTTGAGGACAAGGGAGCTGAGGAAGAGTAAGACAAGGGTTTGGTTGCAGGTACTTTTTTATTTCTGACAATGAAGCTGGTTTAAGAGGTTATCTATCAGCCTGTTTATTATTATCTCAGCCTGTTTGTCCCTTTGTACAGCAATCTGTAGCTACTGCAATAATACTTATACACAATTTGTTTTGGTGTCAATTCATAAACTGCATCATGGAAATGGTCAGGGTAAACAAAAAATAACTTCAGCCACTTGCTGTTTTCTGCCACCCTCAGCTGTGTGGATCTTTCGTTGTCATTTACCTTTGGAGAGATTAACTTGTTGGCAAAGTTGTGCAGTTCCTGTCAGTCAGCTCAGTTCCAACACCTGGTGCTAGGCTGAAAAGACAGAATCTGAGGGTAGTGACCAGACTCTACTGCATTTCTGTCTCTACTTTGGCACTATTTTCAGCAGTATACTCTTCACTAGCAAGAATAGAAGAAAGAAGTTCTACATGACCTAACACTGCAGGCTTAGTAACAGCCCACTGCTGCACATATGATTCAGCTGAAACTGGCAAAATCAAAATGAAAGACACTGTATTAGTAATGCGCATCCAGACATTGGCGTGATATGCCAGCAGCATAAATGAAAAGTACAAAGAATAGAGGTTTGTTAAATTAAGTAATCCTTAAACTACATGAAACATGTATCCGGTCTGGCTAACCACAGAGAAACAAGGGCCTATTCTGAGAAAAGGCAGGAAAGATGCTCAGCATGTACTCAGCAAACAAATATTTTCCTAGTATATATAACCTGAGAGATTTGTTTGTCTTTTCATATGTAAAAATAATTCCTACTGATAGCATGCATGTTTATATCAAGCACAGACTAGACTAATTTTGTGTGTTGGCTATATCAAATCTTCCTTGCTTTTAATGTCACCTTGCTATCAAAGATCTGTGAAAGTAACCTTAATCTCTAATTATTTTTTTAGTTCTTTAGCTAATGTGCTTGTTATTATTTGTGAAAACAAAACTTCAACTGAAGAAAAAGTTTGGACTGCCCTTTCTTCCTTCCTCTCCTTCCTCCAGATGAAAAATCAAATACTGAATTACGCAGATGAAGTCTTTAGCCAACAATTTCAACATCATGAAAACAACAGTCATCACAGTTAGCACGGCTGGGAGGTACACTTTCCAAAATACCAAGGGAGGAACAAAGAATCATTATTTTCCCCCTTAGAAGGGACTCCTCCATTGTCAGATTTTGAATTCCTCAAACAATATGTAGCCCCACGACTTCAAAAGGATTATGTGAAAACCAGAATATTTGTCAAAAGAAGGACAATAGATTCTGACTTTATAGGCCGTATGAAGCATTTTGATCTCTTGCTGCCCTTGTGCTGGGAGTAGACCACTTCAGTTCTCTGGAGATAAAACAGCTGAATGCTGTACTATTTCCTGAATTCTATACTAACACAAACATTTTTGAGGAAAACTAAATAATTAAAACAAGCCATTGACATAACTGGAAAAAAATTATCTAGTGGTTTGAATAAGCCTTTCATTCCTTATTATGTATTTAGTCTAGCATTTAGCTCACCCTAATTTCACTCTCCTTCTACTGCTCAGACCTGTACACTATTATCCTAATTTGATGGGAGCTGCCCACTATTAACATTGTTCTTAGTTGCTTTGAAGCTGAATTATCTGAAACTGAGATGCATCATACTTTTTTCAAGCTTGGTTCTTTGCAAGAGCCTTTTTTTGAGCCTCTTTTAATGTGTCTGCATTTCAGTGGTGAGTAACATAAAACTGAACAAAGGCAGGAACTCAAGCAGAATTAACATTTTCTTTGGGCACTTTTAAGTTTCTACTACTTTCATGACTATGTCTAATATTTTAGATGCCCATTGCTGCCTCAATATATACAATAAGAATCAGACTCCTGGACCACTCCATCTTTTTTCTTATTAGGACACTATTCCCTTTTAATTTTGTAGTCACCACTCTCCTTTCCACCTGGACCCTGGTGTCCTGTCCCAGCATAGCGGAGGAATAGCCCTCTGCTCCTACTTTCCTTTCTCCTGTCACTTATACGAAATGTTGTTGCCAACCCACTCCTCTCCCTTCACATGTAGCCATGGTTTTCCAGACACGCTGGTAGTCTTACAGCACCCAGTCTTATAGGGGAATGTGTGACTGCACCCTTAGCTGTCTGGTCATACCCATGTCTTCCATTACTTCTCTGTCACTGCAAGAAAGGTGACACACAGACTTAGTGAAAAAGGATCCCACAAACTAAGACCTTGTAGGGTGAAAGGAAGATGCCCTCCCTGTTTGAGGACCATTTCTTTAAGATGGTCTGTGTGACCAGCACTGTTTGCTGAACTGGTCATTTCCTCGTCTCTCTGAAATGCTTCACAGTACATGTTGAGAATTCACCCTCCAGACTGGAAACGGTTGGTTGTACAATCCTAGCCTCCTCATACTGGTGCAGCTGTGAACTGAGGAAGGATACTCTGCACTTGGCTTGTATGAACATCAGGTTGTAACACCCAGACAACAAAATAAGACAGTGTATGAAACGCTAAAGCACTACCCTAACATTTGTTAGTGAAGATACTTATTTTTATATGTAATTTTTAATGGAATTACAATCCAAGTGAATAATGAACGAAAACTGGGAATACATGCTGTTTTTCTGCATTTTTTACCAGTTAATGTGCCCTATCCTATGTTTCAACAGCTGTAGACAATGGTGGTGAATTGTAGAGCCTGAACATTTTTGAACTTTGCTTTCTAAGGCTGACAAAAATGTGAACTGTATCATGTCACGCTAGATAATTTGTAAACATTGAAATAATATAGCCCTTATCCTGAAGCCCTTATGAAAAACGAAAACCAGACAAAAGGAACAGATCATAACAAGAGAATGTTAGATTCTCTGCAAAATTCATGGTAACTCGACCATCGCTGGCTTTACAAAATGTTTTAAATGGGGTTATTTTAGAAGGGGAAGTTTGAACAACATAAGCGAAAGGAGAGCCGGCAAAGGTGGAAACTGTGGACAAGCAGCTGTAGGAGCTAGGACATCAACAGTTAGGCATCAGAGAAGACAGGCACTATCAATCAGATGAGTGCTCCAAAAAAGGAGTGTTTTCCACAGCTGCTTAGCAACACTAAGTTGCTGGTAGGTTCCAACTACATTTTTTTCGCCATGAAAAATCTACTTTTTTGTGCAGCCCTGAGGAGACACCACACAGGCCTGCGTGTCTTTAGTGGACATGCACCCACAACCCCAGCCTTAGTACAGCAGTAATCATATGAGCAGTTTGCATTCTGCAGCTGCTGAGGCAGCAACAGTCTCCAAATCAAATAGGAAATAAGTATGTGGCTACAGAAGATCACTACAGTAAGCCCAGTTCTCCTGTGCTCTGCTTCATGTTTGTATTGCACTAAGGAATGCAGATATTGTGTAAATTACTATCATTCTGATTCAGTGATATTTTACACTTGCTAAGCATAAAGATTCATAACTAACATTTGCAAAAATCTTCAGGCTAAAGGCACAAATAAATCTTATATTTATGTTGACTAACTATGTTGGACATATTTACTGCTAGTTATTTCATTTACTTCAATTCCTAAGGCTTGAAGACACCGAGTGCGGGTGTAAAACACTGGAGTTCTGCAAGAAGGTTTCAAAGCTTCCAGAAAAGAGGGGATTTGTGCACTGGTGAAAAGGATGGACCTCATTTTGTTTTAAAACAAGTGACATAAACCAAACATTAAATATTAGATGCTTGAGCTGCTACTGCAAAACAAGTAACAGGAGGCAGGAACCCAGGGAAGCTGTGGAGTATCCCTCTCTGGAGACATTCAAACACCGCCTGGATACTTTTCTGTGTAACCTGCTCTAGGTGGCCCTGCCTTGGCAGGGGGCTTGGACTAGATGGTCTCCAGAGGTCCCTTCTAAACCTAATGATTCTGTGATATTTTATTTCTCTATCCATACCAAAACTACATCACTTTCTGTATTTGGTCTAATCTTTCTTTTGGGGCCCTTAGTCTTGATGCTAGAATGTTGTCCAAGGCATGCTTTCATTCAGAAAAAGAAATATTGCTAGTTTTATTTACCACTGAATGAGACCTTTTCTTTATTAGGTTAATCTTCATTGTACTGCTGACCTTGGTGATTCTCTTTTACACTTAAAAAAAACCAAACCCAAACCTTTTAAAGCTGGCATACGTAGCTAGACACTTAATCTAAACTTTGCTTGCCAGTTGTGGTGTGGGGAATAGAATATGAATGAAATAACTACCCAGAACATGCAATAAGCCTGGGACTTGTGACGTGAAGTATCGCTTAGGTCAAGAGTCCAGCAGAACTCAAAAAAACTCTTGGACATTTGTGGGTAACAAGAACATCCAAAATAAGCATTTCTGAAAGCCCACAGGAGTTTGTGGAGGGAGTTAGGCTTCAAGGCAGATATCAACATCTAACAAACATGGGTTAAGAAGAATGCTTCTGTGGCCAGTTGGTTCTGTAGCATTTTCTGAAGCAGGATAGAGGTCCCTGTCAGAGACAGCCCACTGAACTACTGGCTACTGGCACGAGTGTGTATGTCACTATCAGATTTCTTGCTGCAAAAGGGAGATCTGTTTTCAGATGTCCCAAATTCCAAAGTAAACATTTCTGATGGTATTAAAGCTGAGGAAAGTATTTCTAAAGGACTACTTGGTGAACGTTGGCATTTCTTTTTGCAAATTGACTGTTATCTTTGTTTTCCTCTGCTATATCACATGAAAAAAATTCTAAAATACATGAGATGTTTGCCATGTGAAAAAATGCATTCCTGACAGAAGAATGTTATATGATGACAGGGTATGTGAAATGGTCACAGTGATCACATGGTGAGATCATGAGACACTGCATTAGGGTTGAATGTAGTCTACTCAGATGGTTTTGGGATCCCTGTGATGGAATATTGATGGAAAGTAAAACCACATGATCTGGGAAAACAATTAGGACCTTCCCCACCACCTGACACCATCAGGGCCTAAAGCTTTGGTATATAAAGTATACAGACTTATTGTTTCTAATGCTAATTCAGCTGATAATTAAACTGTCCTTAAATAGTTTAAGAATGGCATAATTTTGGTGGTATGCTCTTTTTTTTGCAGCTCTGGCAAATTCTCTTGGGATGCAAATAAAAAAATTTAAAATCTAAAAATATAAAAAAATTAAAATTCTATTGAAGTAACTTAGACAAGAAACTTTTTTTTTTTTTTCCCCTGGAAATAATGGGTTTGTTTATTTTTTATTCTTTGCTCTTTTTCTTTTCTTTTTAACTTTGGAATGAAAAATGATCCTTTCAGTGTTTTTAGAAAGAATCATTCAAAAGGTGTTTAAAGTCTGATAAATCTGTAGTTAGGCAATAGCTGCACAACTTTGACATTTAACCTGGACAATACTAAGTTAAAACACAGTGGGTTAAACAGCACTGGCCAGTCTGCAAAACCCACCTCCATAGATGCAAATCTGGTCAAAACCATTATGAGTATCAGATAGGATCTCTTCTTATTAGTGAACTTCAGTAAGAACAAATACTTTTGATTTCTCTCCCTGTGCCTTCTACTTCTCCATCATCTAGTCAATTGAGCAAGCTAACTAAGCATTTGAACAGCAAAATTTATTTTCACTGTATGCTTCCAAGACTCATACAGATAATATGGGTGATCAAAGCACATCAGTAGTGCAGGGCTTCCTACAGTGCACATGGAGACCAAAGCACAGGATCTGTTTTAGCACCTATATTTAATCACCATAACCTATAATAGAGCTGTTGCCTAGGTTAGTGTACCTGTAGACAACTGGGAAGGAAAATGAATGCAGTTGATCAACACTTTGGCAACTGTAAAAATAGTGGGTTTAATACATGCTTTAAAGCCCAAGCTAATAGTAAAACCTATTTTGATTCCCTGACACCTCCTGTTCAATGGCCCTTTTTCAGGTACTTGTAGCATTGCCAAGCTTCAATCACTGGGGTTAAAATTTTCCATCTTAGATGTCTCCATTGGATCAGTTTTGAATTTTTTGTTTGTTTGTTTTGGGAATATTACAGCAAAAATATCTTAGCTGCTTTCAAGGACAAGGTTATGGAAAAATGAGTTTTGTCCATGTGAACTGACTCCAATGACCTTAAACCAAGTGTTTCAAGTTTCAGATTAAAACCAGGGAGGGAGGGAATTACGGAAGGAGAAAAGAACTTTGGAAGAGAAGAGCAGAGGGAGGAGCAAGTGCACTTTGTATCAAGGATGTGCCTTTTGCCATCCCTCTGAAATCTGACCCTAGTTGATTAAATTTTTTACTGTTGGAGGTGGGGGAAGGAAGTTCACACATGTTCAATAGATTTAGCTTTTAACAGTTTAATTCCCCAAAGATGTCATCCACAAAGGACTGAACATGATGTTCTCACGACTTATGCTGTGAGTGCTGAGTCTAAGCACCTAAATTGAGGTCAGTAAACACTTCTTTTGGTCTCCCAGTGATACCTCTGATTTAGGAAGTTAAAAGTGGAGGAGAAAAGAACTTTGTGAGAGGGAAGGGAGTAAACCGTCATGGGAGTAAGTCACAGGGTATTACTGAGTGGGATGGAAATAAGAGATGAGACAGTATATGAAAGAAGGGGAGAGCAGGTACAGAGGATAAGGAGTGTCAGTGTAATAATAATAACTGATGAAGTAAAGAAAGGCTTGGACAAGGAGCCTTACAGGTTTAAGACTAACTTCCATCTTGAATTTTAACATTTCATAGCCTCATCTCATAGTTTTAATTTTTAATATACCTTTATTGTATGAAACTGCTTGTAGACATGATACAGTATTACGACAGCTGTGTTTCACTCTCCTTCATCCTTATCCTCCATTTAATTATCTGCCGAAGCAAATGCTGATGAGAGAATATAAATAGGTTTCAGTTAACTTCTTAAATCTCTCTCTCAGAAACGACAAGAAACGTTACTTTGTAAACAAATGTCCAAACTTTCAGAATCATTGTAAATTATTTTTTATTCAGTCATTGTAAATAAGCAGGTACTGTGAATAATACGGATTACTTTTACACTTTTAAACCTAAGCGCTTCACGTTTAAAGAATGGAAACACTTTAATGCTTTGTAAGCTGTTTCAGATCAAGAAGCCTAGGGCAGCACAACCCAAATGGATTCAGGTTCAGTGACCTCACCAAGAAATACCCTATACCTTAGTGAAAATTAACTGTGTGCCCCTGATTTAAATTCTCCATAGCTATTTGTTCATTAGTTACTTATCAGAGAAGTCCGTGCCAAAACTTGTTCAAGGGTTCAAACTGGCACCAGTTCTGATGACACAGGAGTCTATCAGTCAGCCCAGTGTCATCATCCCTTCTGCTCCTAGCAACGTCTTTAAATCATATCTTTCAAACTTTTTCTCTTTTCTGATCTTGACGTCAGCAAGATCAGAATTTGGAAGCTAGCTGAGTGTGACCTGCCAAGCAATTTGGCCATGATTCCCCCACCACAGCTTCAGAAACTGCTATTGGACATGTTTAGTGTTTGCCTCATCAAATGATGGCCAATATCATTTCAGTCTTTTACAATACTGATACCAAAAAAGTGTGATACCACCAAGTTTTTTTTATATATTAAATTTTAATAAAGTGGTTGACAGAACTCCAGAAGAATGTAGATGCCTTTGTTCTCTCATTAACATCTCTGACCTCCTGAATATCTTGTGGAGGTCTAGGACATCCTTGAAGGACATCATACCATTATGCAAACTGAAGAGTTAAGTGGTATTGGACCATATTTTCCACTCCAAGTCCTCCCTAAGGTATAGCAACTACATGCTGTCTTACTCCTTTAAAATATTGCTCATCATAACCTATGCTCTGTTAGTCGATGTTTCCGGGTTTTGTTTTCTATTAAGTCGTCCTGCACCCTGCATTTGAAGAAATACAGAACATTGCAGCTATAATCCATATATCTTCCCCACTGTGTATGTCCTGTACTGTTGAATACTGCAGCGCAGAACATTTGGGTCACGTAACTTCTCCCCCACCTTGTCCTCTCCCAGACTCTCTCCTATTACTACTGCCTAGCAGTGTCCTAGCAGATGAACTGCTGCTGTGCTGGGAGCTGGAGAACACTGGAGAAAAAAGGATCAGGCATACCAAAACAAGGTATTTTCTGCTGGAACTAGATTTTTGTGTCTTGAGTAGAGCCTGTAAAACTGCATTTTATCTTCTACTGGCAATTCTGATGAAACTTATGGCAGAATTTCAAATACTGAAAAATTTCAAATGGAAACAAGATTTATTACAATTTCAAAATAATACTTCAGGGGAGCTGAAGTTTGCATGCCTCACGCCTTCATTTTTCTCTGCAATGTGGGATGGACTAAGACATGAGCATTGGTCCAGACAATTATCCCACCGTATCTTGCTGTGTCCCCTTCTGAAGAAGTCAAAGAGTCAGATGTTAAACAGAAAAATTCCATGCAAATAAAAGTGCTAATGGGCTAATAATAATCAGTTTATTGGGCTAATAACCTAGCCCAATAAACTGATTTTTTTTTTCATTAAATGGAGATATACTTTTCTTCCCAATTAGTATAAGAAAACTGTAGGACAATGTAAAATAAATAATCTTGGGTTTTAGTATTTTTTAATTGAAACTCAGCAACATTTGAAGAAAATATAGAAGCAGTGAGTAATAATGAACTAGTTACACAGTCTTGTGACCACTCTCTCCATTCCTTGATGTGTCTGCAAGACAATGGTTAGCATAAATCTATCCTCCTTCCAGGTAGTTGTAGAGAGCAATAAGGTCTCCCCTCAGTCTTCTTTTCTCCAGACTAAATAACCACAGTTCCTTCAGCTGTTCCTTGTAAGTCTGGTGCTCCAGACCTTCCACCAGCTTTGTTGCCCTTCGCTGGACGTGCTCCAGCGACTCAGTATCTCTCTTGCAGTGAGGGACCCAGAACTGAACACAGTATTCGAGGTGTGGCCTCACCAGTGCTGAGTACAGGGGTGTAAAAAGTCCATAAAATAGAGGCTAACACAGAAAACACAAACTAAGCAATGGACAGGCACATGTATTTATCATTTTCACTACAGATCAATCCATAGCTTATAATCTCAACTCCTTAAGAAAATTTGCATTAAAATCCCTTGTTGTCAATTTAGTGGGTGTTTTGGTTGTTTGTTTTAGTTTTATTTCCAGATCTGCTTCCATTAGTGATTAGTAACTGCACTTATAAATTGTTTATATAAAAAATACTGTTTTCTTGTCATTGACACAGACAGTAGTGCCAAGGCTGGAAAACTCGTAAGAAAATGAAAGTACCTTAATGCATGTCCTACAGCCAGAGAGAGAAGCACTGCACAACTGGTAGCAGCAGGATGCTTGCCAATTGCAAGATTCAGGCCAGTACAGCACACACATGGATTTGGTCACGTGAATCTGGCTTGATATGGTGCTTTGCTAAGCTACCTGGACTAACTCAAAAGCTGTCTTCTGACAATATAGAATCATAGAATCATTAGGGATGGAAAGGACATTAAGATCAACTAGTTCCAACCCCCCTGCTGTGGGCAGGGACACCTTAGGCTAAATCATATCACCCAAGGCCTCATCCAACCTGGCCTTGAACACTGACAGGATGGAGCATTCACAACCTCCCTGGGCAAGCTATTCCAGTGCCTCACCACCCTAACAGGAAAGAATTTCCTTCTTATATCCAACCTAAACTACCCTGTTTAAGTTTTAACCCCTTACCCCTGGTCCTGTCACTACAGTCTCTAATGAAGAGTCCCTTTCCAGCATCCCTATAGGCCCCCTTCAGATACTAGAAGGCTGCTATGAGGTCTCCATGCAGCCTTCTCTTCTCCAGGCTGAACAGCCCCAGCTTCCTCAGCCTGTCTTCATACAGGAGGTGCTCCAGTCCCCTGATCATTCTCATGGCCCTTCTCTGGACTTGTTCCAACAGTTCCATGTCCTTTTTATGTTGAGGACACCAGAACTGCACACAATACTCCAGGTGAGGTCTCACAAGAGCAGAGTAGAGGGGCAGGATCACCTCCTTTGACCTGCTGGTCACGCTCCTTTTGATGCAGCCCAGGATACGGTTGGCTTTCTGGGCTGCAAGCGCACACTGAAGCTGGCTCATGTTCATTTTCTCATTGACCAGCACCCCCAGGTCCTTCTCCACAGGACTGCTCTGAATCTCTTCTCTGCCCAACCTGTAGCTGTGCCTGGGATTGCTCCCACCCAGGGGTAGGACCTTGCACTTGGCATGGTTAAACCTCATGAGGTTGGCATCAGCCCACCTCACAAGTGTGTCAAGGTCCCTCTGGATGGCATTCTTTCCCTCCAGGGTATCAACCGAACCACACAGCTTGGTGTCATCGCAAACTTGCTGAGGGCGCACTCAATCCCACTGTCCATGTCAGCGACAAAGATGTTGAACAAGACCGGTCCCAACACCGATCCCTGAGGGACACCACTCGTTACTGGTCTCCAGCTGGACATTGAGCCATTGACCACAACGCTTTGTGTGCACCCGTCCAGCCAGTTCTTTATCCACCGAGTGGTCCATCCATCAAATTGATGTCTCTCCAATTTAGAGACAAGGATGTCGTGTGGGACAGTATCGAACGCTTTGCACAAGTCCAGGTAGATGACATCAACTGCTCTACCCCTGTCCATCAGTTCTGTAGCCCCATCATAGAAGGCCACCAAATTGGTCAGGCAGGATTTCCCCTTAGTGAAGCCATGCTGGCTGTCACCAAGCACCTTGTTGATTTTCATGTGCCTTAGCATGCCTTCCAGGAGAATCTGCTCCAAGATTTTGCCAGGCACAGAGGTGAGACTGCCTGGTCTGTAATTCCCCGGGTCATCCATTTTCCCCTTCTTGAAAATGGGGGTTATATTTCCTTTTTTCCAGTCATCAGGAACTTCACCTGACTGCCATGATTTCTCAAATATGATGGCCAGCGGCTTCGCAACTTCATTCGCCAGCTCCTTCAGGAACTGAGGATGGATCTCATCTGGGCACACGGACTTATAATGTGTCTGAAAACGTATTTAAATAATAGGAAAGGCTCTTGCTGATTGTACCACCTCCAAGTTAGTTTAAAACGATCTGTGTTTTCTGTACTCAATACAGAGAGATATTCCACATTCTTACACTTTCTGGCCAGAAGCCTCACATCCTGCATGCCAAGCACAATTAAATTAATTTTACAATATTAAGATCATTTATACCAACTGGTATAGGGTCCAAAACTAGTCAGAAAATAGAGTAAGAAAAGATTGATTTAAGATGCAGGAAACATGTTTCAAGCAGTGTCTGAAGGCACTGCATATAATTTAGAGGAGAATCATATTAGAAGCGGAAGACTTTAAGGCCATCAACTTGTCTGGCACTTTTTATAAGCATTTAATTATCTTAAACAATCAGTGAAAACCTTTTTCTTCTGAGGTGATATGTGAGTGATACAGCTCTGACTGATCTAAGTCCAGAAATGTATCATAAGATACATTTATGAAAGAAAGCAGAAACAAGAATCAAAAATCTCTAAACCTTTAAACCTGTAATCCTCTTTGTTTTGGGGCTGTGGATATGGTTTTAGTCATGCAATTAATTATACACAGAACTGGCAATTGCTTCCAGCAGGACAACACAAAGCTGTGCTCTGAAAGGTCACCAAATCCTGTCTCACTTTGTACATTTGCTTTTACTGGCCGCCCTGCTCTTTGTGCCACCTCCAGCACCAGGAAGCAGATGGGACTTCCTTTCCATCTGGCTGCCAAGCAGGAAACGTTTGACTCTTTGACAGCCTCAAACGGACAGCCAAGAGCTGCAGTGGAAGAGCATGACAGGAACTGACAGGCTTTCAGACACCACAGCAACTTCTGACTGGCGGGCCATCAAGATTGCATATGCACTCTCCCATCCTACCCAAAACTGAGCATTTTTGAAAAATTAGAAAAGTTGACCTCAGGTACAAATGCTGGAAATGGAACTAATTAGTCTGGAAATATATCTTGACAAAAACCACTTGCTCACATTATCCAGATACCAGCAATGCCAAGACCATGCTTGCTCTAGACTATGAGCTTCCTGCCCCACTTGTTCTACAGTATTTTTTGATGCAACTCTATATTGAATTTTTATTGTGTAGCCATCCCTAGCTACATTTTAAATGTGATTTTGCTTTCTTGCTATATGAATACAACAGTTTCTCATCAAGGTATAAAATGAATAGGGCCTCATTAATGTATAAATCTGCAATACAAATTCAAAATGGCCTTCTGTGAGTAGTGCAATAGGGTATATTTCTTGTGTCTAACATGAAATTGCACTATCTTGAGTTTCCAGCTTGCTTGCATTAAATTCTAAACAGACCCATAAATATAAATACAACTCTCCCTTAATATTAATGCTAATAGCAACTAAACATAGCTATGGAATAGTTCGCAGAACAGCTGAGATTGGAAGGCACCTCTAGAGATCATGTAGTAAACCCCCCCCCCCCCCCCCCTACTGGAAGCCAGGACAAATAGAGCAGGTTGCTCAGAGGCATGTCCAGTTGGGCTTTGAACAGCCTCTCCAGGTATCCACTTTCAGTGTTAGACCACCCTCATCGTGAAAAAAAGTTTTTCTTATGTTTGAATGGAATTTCTTGTGTTTCTGTTTATGCCTGTTGCCATTTCTGTATTCACTGGATACCACTGAAATAACAATAAAAAACTTAAATAATGCTGATAGAAGTATGAAATATTTAGATCAAAAGGGATAAAGAAAAAAAGCATGAATCAACCAGAATGCGAGATATAATAGCTAATGAGATTTATGACACTCTTAGATTAAGGACAGAAGAGATTATTAGACCATTTCATGTGATCCTATAAATAACAGGCTAAGATTTCTCATCTGGGGATTCCTTTCTTGAGACTGTTAATTTCATATTGTTGAAAAGGGCATCTGATCCTGCTAGCACAGAAAGCAAAAAATAGGTGCATGTTAGGTTAATTAGGAATAAGGAAAAATTTTTTTTTGCACTCTAAATTTCCTCCTATTCACTCTGACCCTGCATTGCATATTACAAACGAAGCAAGTCCTGCATGAGCATCCGGCTTAGCCACTGTGTTTGTCAGGGTATTTGCAAATCTGAGCACTGCACAGAGATCCTGCTGAAATTCTGTTTTAAAACTTGACTGACTTTTCCACTTGTGACTGCAAACTTCTTCGGCATTCACATCGTTTGTTGTCTGTACACTTCTTTGTGATGGGTTCTGCTTTAGGTTCAGACTTCCTGACTTGGTGAGATTATTCATAATTTGTTTGGCCTCTAAGTAGCTGGGCTCTTACCTTTATGTAGATGAAGAAACAAGTGGTTGTCCATTCTCCCCCAGTATGGATAGCTATATTTTTGTTGTATAATAAAGCAGTCTTTGTAAATGAAGCAATTTTCTCTACAGTCAGGACAAGAAGGTATTTTTCAGCATCATTGGAAGCAATTCTGTTAGCCTAAGTCTGGTATGTGATTTAAGATAACTAGATCTCACCATGTATCTTCTAGGAAGGCTGATTACTTTGTGCTTGTGCATGATTTCCTTTATTTCCAGACCACTGATTTACATACACGTCTGCATTATAGTGACACTGATTTTATGATAAATTTTTTTGTCTGAAAAGTGTTCTCAGAACATAAAAATCAGCTATGCCGTACTACAATCTTATCGCTTTGCATGTGCCTTTTAATTGCTGAAAAAATAAATTTGCACAGACATAACTAGCAGCAGAAACTCACCAGTATAAAAAAAGCCAAGCAGAATACAAAATGGCCTTTAGAGCAGGCTATTTTCTTAATTTAAAGAAATACCTTGGATCAATTTACTGACCAAGTAAGAACGGAAATGGAAGTGCCAGGAAATAAACAGCCTCTATTTAGCAATATCACAACTATTTATGCCTTTCAATGTTGCTAAAATATTTCTAACAGAGCTGAGAGCCCTTAACAAAAACTGAACAACCAGGCATTAATGTCAATTAATTCCTTGGTATTTGGCAAAAATTAAATTAAGATCATGACTACTGAAGAGGCAAGTAGCTATATCTGACATTCAGTTGTATCATTGCATGGAGAACTCAGAAGCTATTCCAGTTTTCTAAAATACATGTACATGTATTCTTAAAGTGACAAAGTAACAAAGATCTGCCCTGAGGTGCTGACAAGCAGTAACTATTCATTTTGTGTGAATTATTGTTTATCTCCTTCTAAATTCCAGATATATATCTGAAAATTTCAAGTTGTCCAGTACTACAGAGGTAAATAATGAGAAAAAGAAATTAATTCATATTCCAATTTCCTTTTCTATTACAAAAACACAGGTATTTGCCAAATAAATGTCTAAACAGTGGGTGAAGCCAACTCTGTGATGATTTGCACAGAGTTGATTTCAAGACTGTCCAGCAGTGTGGCAATTCAGAGCTCATATGATTTTGGTTTTGCAATGTTTGACTTGCATTAACTATGACGCTATTTTTGTAATGTGGACTCACACCTAGTAATAACTAACTTGAAGAAAGGTGTTAGATATGACTGTGTACCATCATTAGCTCACTTCCATTATTATCTAGATGAAATCTTAGGGAACTCATGATGGAAACCAGCAGGCAGAGTTACACATTTATGTATGTAAAATTTGCAATACTGACTGGATCAGATTCTGGCAAGTTGAGAGGAAAACATTTTCTCAATGCATTCATATTAAAAAAAACAATTAGTTTAAAGATATTCCATCAAACGGCAATGATAAGGATGACATCTAACATATTTTAATCTAAATCTGATGGCAGAAAAATAGGAGCATGTGAAATATCTCTGCTGCAAGTACCTAAATTAAAAGGTGTACTAGCTACCTCTCAGAAGCTCAGCATTGACCTCAGCTCTTAATTTCTCATATTGTATGATTCAGTCACATCTGAAGAAGCAGTTTTTCCCATGAAGTACAAATTGAAACTTCACCAGTCACTTGCTGTCAATATTTTAATGCATGTGGGGTAGATGTGCTTTAAAGAAACAGAGTATTAAGAAGGCTTTCACTTTGCAGTGAAAATACTTCAGAAAACTGATGCATGTTAGTTCTGTCTCAAATATGAATATGAAGGCAAGCCTTATTAGGTTGACAGTTGATGTCATCATACTTAATATAAGGTGAAAGTTTTAGTTTACAGATCATTTGCTCATAGATCAGCTGAGGAAGATCAATGCTACAGTCCTTCAGGGCTAATTCTAGGAAGGGAGAGCTACACAAGACTTTAAATGGGTTTCATAGCTCAGCCTTCATAAGAATGCAAAATATAGAGGAAAATTGTTGGGCTGTAGTTATATTTTCTGCTTACTATGATGAGACTTGGTGCTGCTTGGTGCTCTATGGTGTAAGGTTCAGAAAATTACCAATTTCCAGAAAGAAGAGTGGTCATCATTACTTACAACTTCTTGTTTAAGTTAGAACCACTTCTGTTTCCATTGACAAGGCAATCCAGTGTTGATTACGAACAATTTATATTCCATTATCTTCTAGTGGAAATATATGTAACATTAGGAGATTGAAAAATAATCTTCAGGTCACTTAAATGTCTTTTAGTAGTCACTATAATGAAGACTCAATTTTACATGAGTTAGTCCAGGATTTCTATTTCCATTTCTTTTTCTATTACCAAAACCACTATCTCTTTCACTTTGGTAAAGGCATTTTATGTGATGATTTCGTGGTTTAAGTGACACTATGCTTGAACCATTTCCAATTTAATTCATTACTCTACGTTACCAACAAATGACAGAAAAATTAAGTATTCTGGAACTGCATCTTGTTTGCCTGTTACAGAAACACCATGCAATCAAGTATATATGCCAATAAAAAGCCAAAATGTCTTGAGTGATTTCATTAGCTATTGCCTCCTCATCCATAGTTTAGCATCTTTCCTGATAAAACCATTTTTCAGGCAGCTAAAAATGAACACCCAAATTATACTTAAAAATTAATTTAGTTTGCATATGTGCATAAAAATAATCTTTTCTTCACTGTTCTCTTCCTTGACCTCCATCTACCTGTTTCTCTGATACAGCTACTGTATATCCTGATCATATAGAATATTCATCAGGAAGTAGGTATCATGAAGAATTAATAATATACTCAATATTTTTGAAATAAAATATTATTATTATACATTGATGAATTTAATTCTAATTGTAAAAGCAACTGTTCAACATAATCTAGAACTCGCACAATACTTGGGGCGTAATATAGGTATTATACAGTACCTATGGGGTAGAGTGTGTTACAGAAAGACATTGGCCTGAACCTTTCACTTTGGCTCTAGCTGAATTACTACTGACAAATAAAACTAAGACAGATTAATTATTTCCGTTATTTGGTCAATCATTTATAACTCTGAAAATCTCAGTTCTTGAGGGGAGATTATCCATACATTATTTGTTCTTGCAGGGAGAATAGAAATACTTGAAAATTTGACATAAAATGGTTCATCATTTTTCCTTCTCATAGACAAGCAGCTAGTTACATATAAGGTAATCCTTTTGATTTCAAGAACAGAAGCCCTGTGGTATACCTTTGAATATTCAAATGAACACTTTTCATTTCACCTAGCTACAAGTTTTTGAAAACTAATGTGAGACTTTCTGACAGATATTACAATAATCACACTCCTAACAAATTTGGGAAACTGTCTTGAACAACAACAACAAAAGAAGATAGATTTTTCATTGTGCACATTCCAGTAGGTATATTCATGTGAAGAATAAAATTGCTATATGGTCAAAAGTATATTAATAAATTCTACTAAATAATGCAGGTTTCATCATGAGCTGCAGTTCAGACACAAATTACTCCCTCGTTTTCAGAAATCATCATTCATTACAGTAAGGTATTATGTCTACTGGAGAGCACTTCTTTGAGTCTATGCAAATGGTTTACATTTCAGTCTTTAGGTGGTAAGAGATCCCTGCTCTGTGTCGTTGCATATCTACTGATAACAAACAATCAAATATGTAATACTGGATATGATACATTACTTCTGCTTTTAGGCATAGATTAATACGACATTATCTTCAGTTCTGTGATCATGTATCTGATTCTACACAATGCTTGTCTGTCTAGGGATATACACAGCCAGATCAGCAAGGCTTCCTTTCAGGGGTTCCTGATTGCAGACTGTAAAGCTCTGAACCGCAGAGATGCATACAAAACCCTGTTATGTGTGTAAAGAAACAGGCAAACAAAACCTTACCCAAATAGAATCAGAGAATCATAGAATAGAAGAGCTGCAGAGGTACATCAGGTGACAGTGATGGTGCACAAAAATCAGTGCTAAAGGTCTTCCTAGAAACCCTTATGTCTACCCCCACATGTCTAACCCTTATGACTTTGCTTAAAATTTTGGAAATATTACATGATACTATAGTAGTTGCTGTGGACATCTTAATTACAGCGTTTTGTGGCTGGAATCTTAACCACGATTTCTGTCCTGGGCTCAGCAGTAGCAGTCAATTTTTTCTCCTTCTTAGTAGCTGGTACAGTGCTGTGGTTTTGACTTTTGGCCTGGGAAGAGCGCTGATAACGCCGATGTTTTTAGCTACTGCTCAAATGTTTACTCTGACCAAGGACTTTCTGAGTCTCACACTCTGCCAGGAAGGAGGGGAAGCCAGGAGGAAACAGAGACAAGACACCTGACCCAAACTAACCAAAGAGATATTCCATAGCACAGCACATCATGCCCAGGATGTAAACTGAGAGTTACCTGGAAGGGTTAGATCACTGCTGGGTGGGGCGAGGTATCGGTCAGTGTGTGGTGAGAGGTTGTATTCTCTTCCCTTATTATTTCCCTTATCGTTATTATCATTGGTGGCAGCAGCAGTGATTTGTGTTATACCTTAGTTACTGGACTGTTCTTAACTCAACCCGTGGGAGTTACATTCTTTTGATTCTCCTCACCATCCCTCCAGGAGCAGGGGGGGAGGAAAGAAGAGTGGGGAGTGAGAGAGAGAGACTGCATGGCTGATATACAGCTGAGCTTAAACCACAATTTCATTAAGTTCTTTTAGGACATTTTTTTTTCTATGTTTATTTGCACATAAAGAAAGAATAAGAGACTGAAAAGTTTACAAGTTAGATTACAAACAGCTTCCCTTCTGCTTCTTGCAGAAACACCATATTTAGCGAAATGTGAAACAATAAGGCTGAAGAAAAACCTCTTTGATCAAGTGGATTAGCAATTTGGTCCAAATAATAAGTATGCATCTGAATGTAAAAACATAGGTCATTTCCTATAGATGGTGTGTACATTGAAAATTTAAAACAGACTAGAATGTTTCAGAATGATTGCTTTAGTGTCCAGCTATTATTTACAGAGGCTGCTATTTTCTTTGTATGTTAACATTTCAGTGTAAAAACCAAGCCAAACAACTGGAAATAACAAAAGAGGGACAACTGGAAATAACAGAAGTGGGACACAAATGCTGCTTGTTTAATTCACTGCAAGTGAATTAAACTAAACTTGCAAATGTAAAAGCTTAAATGGATTGCTGTGAGCCTCTCCATTCTGCTCAAAGTCACTCTATTAAAAGCATGTCTTACCTTATGTTTTCTCATCTTTACTGAAGTTATCATCTGGCTGATAGCTTCAGCCAGATTTGAAACTGTATATAAGCCGAAGCCTCAATATTATTGATCTCATGATCAGGTAAGAATTCTACTCCTGAATGATTTGTGTGCATATAACCTAGCCAATTGATAGAGTATGGAAGTCTGTAGTTACAGGAGAATATATTTAACTAATTTGTCAGGTTTAGACCTACAAAAACATCTTCAAAATTTTCATGAGACAAAGGTTATTTACACATATTTTTCAGCATAGAAATAAAAAAATAAAAAAAAATCACATAATTCCATATGTAGCAATAAGTCCATTTCTCTCTTAAATTTTGCCTTATTTATATTATGTGATAAACATGCA
The DNA here is from genome assembly GCF_028554395.1 of Pezoporus wallicus. Taxonomy (NCBI): domain Eukaryota; kingdom Metazoa; phylum Chordata; class Aves; order Psittaciformes; family Psittacidae; genus Pezoporus; species Pezoporus wallicus. The sequence goes on from NW_026635157.1 coordinate 7,970,752, forward strand.
GCTTGATGTAAATGTATAAGATAATGATTTTCTGATGTAATAATTCTGATCTAATGACTACTCTGATTCTGACAAAACTGATTTTTAATAAACAGAGCTCATATTTTAGATTCCTTATAATGAGTTTTTCTGAGCATTGGCCAAATCACCTATTATCAGTGGTTATTAAAACAAAAGACTTTAAATGTCTTTAATTGCTGCAAATTGCAGTGCTGCATATATAACTGCTGTGAATTTCTCATCATCCCAGTCTTGTCTTGCTTCTGTGAATGATCCTAATGACATCCATGGAAGGCCAGTTACCAGAGCTCAAAATCTATTTAACAGGAGTTTAATTTAACAGTTTAAATATTCTCTGTGATCCATACTAGTATGACTGTCAAAGTGAAGCAGCCCATTCAGCAATCTTAATTTCAGAGTGATTTTGTGAGTCACAATAACTTTTAAGCTATTTTGGAAGGTGTCCTTTGCATCTGAGTATTATTTTCTGAAGTAGTAAGCAATAACATACCTCAGTCTGTGAGGCTTTCTCATCTGACATCCTGAATGCCTTGAAGCAAATACCTTGGGGAAGTCAAGGTGACCTTTCAAGGTAGTATATTTGAGTACCAGGCGTAATCCTTCTGCCGGCCAAATTAAGATTTATTTATGTAAAAACACAGCTGTCTTGATAAAGGAAGCCATGCAGTTTTGTCAGATCACAACATTCAGCAGCACGCTTGAAATCTCTCATCCTGTTGCTTCAACCCTCTCACCCTAAAAAAGAAAAAGAAAACAAACAGAAAAGAATGGAATTCAACATCAGCAAAATAAATAAACACCTTTCACATAGGAAGGTTGTTAACAGAGCTGCCAAGCTACATAAATGTAAAACCTTCCATTTTGCATTGGAAACAGAGGTAAAAATACTCTCCTCACTATCTTCATAAAACTTGAAAAGCTTTTGAGGCTGGGGAGGAATTTTGCGGTTCTTCCTTTGTTTTCTGTAACCAGTTTAACCACTTCTTGTCTGTGAGAACATGTGAGTCTTCTGAAGACTGATTTTCTCAAAAAACAGTTTCTCTTGAAACAATAAAGCACTGAAACACCTGTTAAACTCTTTTCCTTTTCAAGACGGCATATGCGTAAGTGTTATCCAGAGCAAGATCTACTAAACTGAAGCCATTGGCTCCTGCATAGAATCTATATATGTATATATGAACATTCCAGACAGAAGATTCCTTGTATCTGGCATTAATTTAATGCTGCCATGTATAAACTGTCAGCATCCAAAGTGTTTTTTTTTTCATATTCACAACAGCACTTTTTCTCTTTCAATATACTATTGCCAATAATGAAAAATTTAGTACTTAATAGGTGTTTTTTTATTTTAGATACCAAAGCACTGTCCTTTGGTTACTCTATTTAAACCACTTGAAATATGCTTAATTAATGATCTAGCAATATATACTCCAACAATCCAAGTTTAAAGCTAATAACAAAAAGTCTAGTTGCAGTCATTTTCTATTAACCCAGCAGCTACAAATTTAGAATACCTTGGTAGCACCTATCTACATTTTGATAATGACCAGAAATTTACTTCTAGCAATTTCACTTAAAAACTGGAAAACAATAATGTTTGGGAATTTCTGTGGCAGGAGGGGACATAGAAATTCAGAAGATTATCAGTTTTATATAAAATTATTTTATATTTAAATATTAATATATTCATGCTGATTTCATGGTCAGTATTTAAACATAAACAAGGTTCAAAATCATTCTGGGTGAAGCTCTAAAAAGTAGCTTCCTTTCAATTTCCTGAAGCCATATCAGGATCTATGACCTGTATTCCATTCACAGGGTTAAATCTGAGAGAAATTATTAGTGTAATAGAAGTGCAAGCAAAACAGCAGACTATCCATGATAGCAAGATAGTGTGACAAAGCTGCTTTAAAATAGCTAAAATTTACAAGACATTTTTTAAAAACTTAATCCCCAGGTACGGTGTATCTCAAACTGAATAATCTGACTGACTCACAACATCCCCTGCCTTCAATACTATTTCTTAAGTAAATGAAATTAGGGAATATGTATATAACAGGAGTAGTTAATGAATGTAATGAATGTAATAATAGCTAAATGAATGTAATAAGAGCTAATGAATATAATAGTTGTTAAACCCCTTAAAAAAAGGCCTCCTGTCTTGAGTAACAAACTTCCATAATGTCTTGCCATCCGGTGAAGCAAGACAAAGCCCAGACAGTGTAAACAAAAGTACTAAAGAGATATGGCTATCACATGCCCACAGCTAAGAAGATTACAAATATGTTAAATATAATATGTTCCAATGTCATGGAAAAGTACTGCCAAATACTAGTGGGTGAGAAAATTATTCTTCATCTCATTTCAGTAGACAGATAAAGATCCTAGAAATCTGCAGTGGAAGAATAGCACTATTGCAATCCCCTCGTGCAGGACAGCAAACAAAAGGCAAAGGCATTCCAACATAGGTACAGACCTGTAAGTAATAACTAATGAAGAACCTATCAGAATTTGTAAACACCCAGGGCCTTTCAGATTTAAAAAAAAAAAAAAAGTGCAATGGTATTTACATATGTTCAACACTCAAGTATTATGCTTGAGGAAAAAGAGACCATTAGTGATTCATGGTCACTGAGATTACTGAGAGCCACACAACCAGAACTCTGAGACACACTGATCTTACTACAAAAACTGCAGAGATGCAATTTGGACAAGTCACTGATGTGCACAGCTGACTTTTAAGCAAAACCTGTCTTTGAGCATGAAAATAGTGCAGGTTAACATGACCCGCAACTCATTTGAAAACATCAGCAAAGGTAGTTACAAGCACATTTTAACAGCAGAACTGGGAAGAACTGAAAAGCAATTATATACTGAGAGAAACAGGTAGCCACATAGGCTCTCTTGAGATAGAAAATAGTGATGTTGCACAGGCCTCACATGGATGCTGGAATTACTACGATGAAATAAGCATATGCACTGCCAGAAGCAAAATGCCCAGAGCATTGACAGCAAAATTATCTCCAAAGTAGAAGCCTGTAGTCAGAATATGAGTAATAAACTGCCCCAAAATTATAACTGAAATCTGCAAGTAAGTGAACAACCACTATACATGTGCAGATCTACCTCTAGCTACAGAGAGAGAGAAAATTTTCTGCTTTCTTTTTTTTTTTTTTTCAAACCTTTCAGCAAAATAGGGATGGACAGTTTCACTGCAGAACACTGCACACTTGTGGATGATAGCCAAGCTATAAAACACTGCTGCAGTGCACTCAAATATTTCAATAAACACAAACATTATCTGATTTCAGATGACAGAATCTGAGAGGAGACATACCATTCTCTAATTGCTATCTTGCCACGCAGCAAGTCACTACAGAACCCAGCTAAACTGGTTATTCAGGCAGAAGGTATTTTTGTCTGGCTTTGACTCCATTGTTTTACATCAAAATGGCATCACAATTGATACATTCCTGAAAAAAAGTTTTAACCATAGCTAATTAGTGTTTACTGTGAAACATCATCTAGTCAAAGTATTTCAACTGTTTCTGTGAAATGACTGCTGTGTATATATTCTCCCTTATAAATACATCTTCCTCTACTGGTAGTAGAGCCTTTCCTCATACAACCAGCTTTCCAGTCTTCTGATGATCCTTGTAGTTATCCTCTGGACTCTCTCCAGCCTCTCCACATCTTTTTTGCCTAGCAGGGACCAAAACTGAACACAGTATTCCAGGTGTGGCATGACAAGAACCGAATGGGTTGATGACTTCTGTATCTCTGCTGGTGATGCCCTTGTTGATGTAACCTAGCATCTTATCAGGATGAGCTTTGCCGCAGCAGCACATTGTTCACTCATACTGAGCTTGTTATCCACCAGGACCCCTACCTTCCTTCCCACAGAGCTGCTCCCCTGCCAAATAGACCCCAGCCTGTGCTGCACTCCTGGATTGTGTTTACACAGGTGAAAGCTATGCAGGTGGCACATCACAAAGATTATATTCCAAAGAGCCATAAAAACTCTCCTGCATTAACCCAGAAGAATGATCAGCTACAGCTGTGGTAATTGTAGCAATTTCTTCATAGCTAGAAGTAACTTCATTCAAAAGTGTATATTATGCTGTAGTTAACTTTCGGATATGTGACTTAGAAATAGTATCCTTGTGTCAGACATTGCCCGAGAAATAAAGGAGGAGGTGATTTTGGCCTACTGTCTCAATAGTGGCAGCTATTTTCTAAAAGACCAAAGATGGCCCTACAGAGACTCTGATCAGGTACTTGGAAAAGAATAACTGATAAGATATTATCAATTACTCCAAAGATTTCTAGATTGAGTGGCAAACTATATATCAGAATTTTATAAGGGAAAGATGATTCAGCACATAACACGCCTTAAAGATGTATCATTTAAGTTTAAAGGATTATCATTTCACTGGCCAACAGAGAAAAATGTTTTAGTCACTTTGTTTCAATGAATAATGTTATGGGACGTTTCTTTTAAAGCTATAAAGTAAAATGCCAAACAACTCTCAAAAAATCCCTTCAAAAATGATTCAGGCTGGTCTAGTAGCTATAGGTTTGTTGTAAAAACAGATCTATAAATAAAGTGTACAGCAAACCATGACTTCTACTTTCTGATTACTGTTAAAATCAATTATTGTATGCTAAGAACCTACTGATATTTCTATTTCAGCTGCAATCATATGCAGTATTAAAAATTGCTTACCTTACTCTACAAATTAAAATATTTCCACAACTTTGCCTTATTTTCAGATCAGAAAAGACAGCTGACATAGAGAGGTCATGGATAACGCAAGATGCTTCACTGTGCTTCAGGTCTCTATGTTTTCTTTACAGTTCTAAGGTAAACAAGCAGCTCCTAGCATACAAGAATAAGTACCAAGGAAGATATTTCCACATCAGAGCAATTACGTCTGATACAATTGCATATTTTTCTCTCTAGAATATGTGAAAGAAAGCATTCACAGATGAAAAATGTGAAGAATTGTTGAAAAGATCCCAGGATCCTCTCTAAATAGTCGAGGCATTGAATTGTGGTCTGATCAGCCATAGTGCCTTTAGTCACCTGTAAATTATAATCCTATTCAGTCCATTGTTAACCTATGAAACTCTTTAATCAACTTTCCTGACAAACACCATAGCAAGAGGACTTTGCTGAAAACTCAATAGCACACACGGAGTGACCTTAAAATAGGAGCGCATCAGCTGCTGACCAGATTAATAACTGGTAACAGTCCACAGCACCTGTTAAGGGTTTTTATGATCCACTGGCCACATACATGTTTCTATTAACCCTGCCTTTTTTTTCTACTGCCTCCCAGAGAAAGTATCACACAATAGTCAGCACTTTTTTATTCCTACAGGGAGGGCATTTGATGGTCAATACACTGATATAAAACAAAGGAAGATTTATGGTATTGCCAGATTAAATGTTTGGCTAATCTTCAGGGTGTCTTTCAGATGATGGGTATTTCCCCAACCAAAGTAATAGAAATGTCAATATCATAAACTGCAGAAGTGACAGCCACACAAAATACAAATAAAATTCAGCTTTTAATATTAAATACTCTGTAGCCTATAAACTGCTGCTCTAGTGCAGCAGAAATCTGAGGACTGACTAAGAACTTTTAGTACTTAAAGTTTCTCATAGAAGACCAGGCACTTTTACCATAATTTTTAAAATTTAAATTATTATTTAAAATAGTGTTTACTACCATGCTGTTAGTCAGTAACCACAGCCTTACAGTTTAGTGTTTAAACATTACTGCTCAGTGCTAAGGAATTTTGATGAAAGTCCAGGCAACCTGAAGAGAGATGTCAGATGCATTTCAGGTTAAAAGCGGCATGACAGTAAAATCTGTATACTGCATAAGGTTTACTCCGTGAAACAGCAATTGCAAAAGGATTAAAAGTGCATCTCTACTGTGCGATAGAGCCATGTCAGTGCTGGTGCTAACCTGATCTAAATCATCCACGTGACACAGAATCAGGCAGAGCTGAAGTCCTGAAACAATCTGGTAGTGGTAAAGTACATTCCAGAAATAGTGCTTTCATGAGAAAGTAGTGGCATCTCTCTGCTATGCTCCACCATGCTGCTGTATAGATACATTCCTAAATCTGATGAGCCCTCAGAATTAAAATTCCTTACCTTTTAATATTCAGTGCAGGTGAAATTCAACTGCTTCAAAAGTCAAAGTCACATTCATCTTTAGAATGATCAATTTGAGGCCTCTGCCCCCTAGGTTATTTACCCTTAATTTGCAAAACTAAATGTTCTTTATTAACAAAAGAATCTCTGAATTCACTCCATAAAATCAGAAGTTTTGCAGCTAGTTCTAGAACTGAATAGATCAAAGCTCAGTTAGATAAACCAGAAGATGACAGTGATAAGTAAATTGCTGACGTGAAGACAGCGAATTTAGAAAGCCCTTCTGTTAAATAAGAGTACATTTGAGTACTTTATTTGTCATAATTACTATCTTCTAGTACAGGGGAAACGATGGTGGTTTCTGAACTTGACAGAAGTTAAACCATTTAAACTTCTGGGGATAAAATTATCTGAAATATAAACATATCAGAATTACTAAAAGTCAATGTTAACAGGGGAACAGATTTAAGATAAGAATTAACTGAAATAAAAGAAAATGTTGCCTTCAAAGTGAAAGCATAATTGTTAAGTGAACCTATCCTTAAGTTATATTAATCTATTATTCACTATGGAAAGGATGAAGTCATATGCTGTCATTGTCTACAGCTGCTATTGATAATACAAAACACATTTTCTGTATGACTTAGCAAGCCAATCATCATACTCTATATCAATAAAATTTCCGCTTCATCTTCAGATGTAATATAAACCTTGAAGTTGCAATAACAGGGAAGATCATGACAAGCTGGGGAAAAGCTTATGCCTAAAACAATGGATGGCAACTCTTTGCTTATGAATAGACTACAAAAAGCAATAAAAGCTATGAAATAAATTATTAATTACTACTTGTAGCTGGGTTACTGGAAAACAGGAGAAAGTCTAAGGTGACCTCTTAGTTGCAAACGACTTCATGGGTGTAGATAATAACCTCCATTATACTTCTGGATACTGATCCACATGGTGCCCACTGGACACTGATCTTTGCTATATTTATGGAAAATGGTATAGTTTAGGGAAGAGTGAGATATAGCTCCTATAGCTGATACACGTCAGATCTTCCTTCTGTCATGCTCATAGTGGTAAGAGACGCTACTGTCAATTCCAGCTAATATAAAAATTTAAATAATGAGGCATGTTTGGTTTTATTTTTCCCACTCCAGATGTAGAAAGCCCCATGTCTCTATAAATATGTAGAAACACATATCACACATATGATCTCTTTTGTTAGAGATCCTAAAAATGAAATCCTGAGTTAAACTTGGTCTGTATTAATGAATTTAATACATGCTAATGCCATACATGGTATCATTTACTAACAAAGAGTATTTATTACAAAAAGCTGAAGCTACTAAATACAATCAAAGCATTTATTTGTAAAACCATTTAGAGAAAATATCAAACTAAAAAGGTAAGGTCAAAACTTTTTACAAATTTCCAGAGAGACTACTCACTAAAATATGGGTACGGTGCTTCAATATTACACCGATGAGTGTTTGGTAGACACCCCGTATCTAAACACCCTTGTGTTTGTTAGCTCCTTCCACAGAAAAAGCTATTTTATGTTGTATGATTTAAAGTACTTTTAGGAAAGAGATTATGTTCAGCTTGGGTTTACATTAGCACCAGCAGAAATGTTAAAAGCAAGAAGGCGGCATTGAGACTTCTCGGGTAACACAAAGGTTTATTGCTTCAGAGATTAAGATTCTGTTTTTTTCTCTTTCCCTGACTCCTTTTGAGATGCTGAAACTCAGATGTTAACCTTTCAAACTTTCTGCATGGTTTATTTTTTTGAAAAATTACATGATTATTATGTGTAAAGAAAATGCATAACTATTCAACAAAACTTTTGTCCTCATGAGTCCTCCATCTTTAAGTTCAAATTATTATTCTGTTACATTTAATGTACGCTTCTTTTGCATCAGCTTTAATGGAACTTCAACTGGGGGATTTTTTTCATGTTTCTCACTATTGGCTGACTTCAACCTTCAGAATACACCAAAGTCCTTTTGAAACTGACAGTTTACCAAAACATGACATTTACCTGTAGTTCTAGAAACCTATGTTTTATAACCTATGTAAGATCAAGGTTTAGTCTTTTCCCTAGTATTTGTATGAATTATTATTAGAGGCATTACTTTTCTCTACACCTATTCCTACTCCATATTAATTACAGTTTAAAGCCTATTATAAGAGTGAATAAGCTAAATCTTATTCTAAAGATGAGTTTAAGATCACCTTAAGATACCAATTTATTTATTTTATTTTTATCTTCTTTTATTTTTTTATCTAGATATATTATCTAATTTATCTAGAACTGTGTAAAAATTTCAGAAGGGCTCCCCTTCAGAAGGGAGAAAGTGGATTTCAAGGGCAAGCACAGCAGGGTTTTAAGAATTTAAACACATATAACGATGGTTCAAATCCAAACATGTTCATTGCTAATTTTCTTTACCTTCTTTCTGTATTAATACATCCACTGAATTAAGTCATACTGTTTTCCAAATAAGTTATTATTTAACCTGAGACCTACAGGTGGAAAAATTTGGATGCATTGTTCAAAATCAACAATATTTCGTAAAAATGCCACCTTTAGCATTGCTGGAAATCCTGCAATTTAAAGGTAAATAAGCCTTAACTATAATTACAGGTTTTTATAATTTCAGATTTAAAATTACTTTAAAAATCAGATTTAACTAAAACAAAAAAAAGACTCTGACTCAGAAAAATAAGCATAATATTTTTTTTAATTGAGCTCTTCTATGAAAAATAAACACACTGTACCCAAAACTACAAATTTAAGAGTTAATGTCTGTTTTTTCAAAGCAAGTATGATTTACACAATGGGAGACAGATGTTTCAAGTTTTTGTATGATTTACTAATTTAGATCTCAGTTTATTATTCAGATGTTTGATGTTATAACTGTGCTACATTTAACTATTGATCATTAAAAGAAAGGAAATGATATAGTGCATTTTAACAACTAGGTTGTTAACAACTCACTTTAACAAACATTATAACAAACAGATTTAAAGATGATAATGTGTTCATGACTTTTTACATGATTACACTGAGATAATTAGGAATACATTCTGCTTTGCATAGTAAAAACTGTGTATTAAATAATGAAAAGCAAAACTGGTTAAAGCAAGGCAGCAAAAGAAAACAAAAAAACTCCTGCACTTTCACTTCCTGTGCAGTGAAATAGAAGGGGGTTCTATTTCATGGTATCTCCCAAGATTTGTTGATTAGATTTTTTATTCTATTTTTACTAGACATCTGCTGAAAAATCTAAATAACCTATTTTCTAATAATGCACCCTACAACAAAATGTCCAAGTCTTGTTGATGAAACACAGAGGAATCATAGCTTGTCATTATTTTTGCTGGTCATGGGAAACGCATTTCAGGAGGAGGGAAGAACTATTACTCTCCAAGACACTTTTTCCATGCTCAGTTATTCATCTTCCAAATATTTTGCACTCTCATCTTCCCACTCGCTTCCTAAGGTGCTTTTCTGCAAAAAGAATGAATAACATATTCAGGATCCCTGCTCAAATTCCCCCGCGGACCCAACCTCAGATTATCTATAACAAATAAGCCAACCTCTTGGAACCGCTTCTAAAATGGTTTTCAAAAGTTCATTACATAAGTTATCATCTATCTCACATTACTCTAACCTTGTGATACAAATGTCAGCATGCTGATGAATAGGTCACGTCCAAGCCTTTCCTTCATCATATGGCTGTACAAGAGAGGCCATACACAGTCATGCCCTGTAAAGGTTTCTCCTACAGCTGAAACAACCAGAAGACTAACGTGTACTCTATTTATAGTATTTCTAATTATGTATGTATTAAGTAGCAGTGGCTGAACCCAGGACAGGCACTTAAGATGTGCTTTAGCACAACTTCCTTTTCCACTGACAGTGTTTTTTTCCAAGTTGGTTCCAGTTATCTCAACGAGCTGGGCTTGACATACAATACCACTCCCATATATGCTTAGGACAGACTTGGGATGGTAATGTCGTTCTGCCTGGAGACTGACAACTTTAGAAGATATGTTCAGATAGCAATTCAGGTTAGCTAGAGAAGTCATGATCATATGCTGTGTAAATTCAAGGTGATTGTCTTTCTTATTCTCTTTTTTCCTAGTTGTTCCACTGTTGGATAGTTACAGTGCTTTGCTCACTACTGCTGCTAGAGGTCCTGCAATCTTTCAAAATACAATTTTGATATTTGCTTATATAGCTCCATTCAGACCCACTGTCACAAAATTCTGTGGATCATTATATTTGTTGGGTGTTCAAACATCATCCTACAGACTAATGTGAAAGGTTTTCGACATAATCATTAAAATCCAGACTGAGTTTTGGTAAGAGATTAAAGAAACTTGGTGAAAAAAAAAGCAGTTTGAAACGATGATAGCAGGACATTAAAAACAAAAAATTCCTTTGTAGAGATAATAGTTAAAAGGCCTGACATACTACTTTATATTAAAATTTATTATCAGAAATTACGGATCCAGAATAAACTAATAATTGCACAAAATGTGTCAAATTCTGTCATGTTACATAATTATCATAACCATTGTTTGGAATGGGATAGTAAAATCCCACTGACTGATAATTCAGGATTTCATCCTCTGATCCAACATTCCCTTGTGCATGTTTTGAAAATCTTTCACTACCAATAGCGGCACTGTTGTTGCCGTTTTATGTCTTCCAGAAAGTAATCATGAGAAGCTAATTTTGCTTTGAAAAAACTGGGAATAGAAAGGAAAGAAAGCAGAGAAGAAAGGTGCAACCCTCCATTTCATAGTCAGCAACAGCAAAAATAATTTAGTTCATATTTAACTACCTGGTAACTGTACCTTTAAACATTATAGTCACCTTGTTTGAACAGAGGATTCCTTTCATAGCAGTGAAGTGGAAAAATGTGCATTTGAGTTTTGAATCATAAGGAAGAGTCTCAGTATTTTCTTAAGGAAAGGCTTTTAGCTAGTATCATTCTTCATGTTGTTTCATGATTTCATATAGACTTGCTCCCACTGTACAAAAGACTCACTGGCATCTGGTAAAGTTATTTTCCCAGTTTTGTGGAAACAGGCCAAGATGTGCTAGTAACTCTGTAGTAATGAAGTAACTATTTCCTGGAAATTTAGAAGTTTTAAAAGATTTCAAAATAAGTTCCTAAAAAGCAATATTACAGTATAGAAACTATAGTTCATTGCCTTACTCCTTTAAAAGATTAGAAATGTGTGTACTGAAGGAAATGTTATTATCAGCATATTATTATTCAGTAGATACCGAGCCATACTGCTTACTTGTCCCTGTTTTTCTAGTCATACGGCTACATCTAAACTACACCACAAATACAGGCCCATGTCTGTGATGATTTCAGGCATGCCTTGCACATTTTTTAGTATGAAAAGCTGAGCAAACTTTGGGATGTTTCAGGGAACACCTCCAAAGTAGGGGAATCAGGCTTATGCCTCCCCTTCATGAGGACCTTGGCACAAAATCTGAAGTGTGGATTGGGCAGACGTGCTGTGCCATGCCATGCCGTGCCGTACCAAACTGCCTCTCTGGATTTGGATTTCAGCTGCGCTGCAGAGATGCCATGTTGTTGTGGGGTCCCTCCTAGAAGGGCCATAAGGAACCGCTGGGCAACCTGCAGCAAGGCTTCTTCTGGGGTTACACGCATACCTGCAGCGTATCAGGATCAGTGTGAGCACAAATGCTTGCTGACCACCATAACAGCAGTGTGAATATTCAGTTTATTTCAGTGTGAACTGTAGACAAGATAAGTAGACGTGACAAAAGTGTTAGCAGGGAAAGTGAGAAAATCCTTTTCCTTCTCCACCATTATTGTCAACCAAAAGCTAATGAGAAAGATGGGAACACAAACCGGATCTCCTATATCCCTGCCCCATGCAAGACTTCCCCCCTGCTCCTCTTTATTTTTTCTGGTTTCATCATGTTGTGGGTGGATTTGCTGATTTAGAAATATCTTCAGCAATACTACAGAACAAGCTGAGGCGATCAGATTACTCCACTGAAGCATTTTGCTTGAACTCTAGACCTCACTCTGGCACACCTTCCTTTTATTGTATTACTGTTTTCTCACTTACCATAAAAAGAATAAAAATGTATACTAAACATTTTAATTGGCTTACAGAGCTCATGATGACTTTGACAACTGATGTATGTTTGATAACTACATGGCAGTCATTTATTAATGTTTTGGTCAACATTTCTCCATATTTCATTCCAGGAAATCCTTCTATTCAACCCCAGTCTCCAAAGCTGGATCGTTTGGTGTGGGTACATCTTGCTGCTCTTACCAAGGTTTTGTATATGTTGCAAACTGATGATCTGGGAGAAAACTCTTCCGAGAATGCTAACAATATCACACATCTTGTGCTTTTACCTTCACTGGTGACATGACGTTCTTGCTTCTCACTCTGCATCGGTCTTTCTCTCTTATCCTCTCTCTACATATACACATAAATGCAAAAACACCACTAATCGCACTTGGGGTATTCCCTCATCTCATCTTTCCTTAGTTCTGTATTCAACATTCCTGTATTTTACTCCAGGAACTTATATGTGACTTCCCTCTGCCCTCAGATTAGTACTTGCCTGGCACTATCTCCCATGAAGGCCTGTCTGAGAGTCTACAAAGGATTTTCAGGTAATCAGCAATGCATTACCTGGTTTAGAGCACCTGAATTTACACTATTAAGCTTACAGAGAAGTCTTGATGTTAGTTTGAGTAGATACCTGGTTATGGTTTCATATGGCTCAAACCCTTTGAGAGTTCCCCCTTTAAAAGCCTCACATTCCTGTAGTATTGCAACAAATGAGGCCACCTTAAAACCACTAGAAGTGAAAGCACTCTTCAGCCATGCAATCATATGTTGATATAGCAATTTAACCTATGGCACATATATTCTAACTAATAAATTTGAAGTGATGACATAAAATTAATGCAATGTAGAGACCTAGTTCTGCAAGAGCATGCAGACATCTTTGATTTCAAACAGTGACTTAGCATGTGTGCAGAGATCTAAGGATTTTCCTCAGTCCTTGTAGTATTCCATCCTAGACGGAAAGAAAAGAGGTGGAACAGAACAGACTGAAGAAAAAAAGCAAAGCAGTAAGTCAAAATGGCTTTGTGGACCAGATGCAACAGATAATTTAGATCCTTAGCATGCACCTAAAATTTAGATGGTGATTATGTGTTTAAATCTGATTCTCAAACCTAGATACACCCCACTCTTCATACTTTCCATTAAAGTCCTCTGTGTTCTTCTGAGGATAATGCAAATTTTCCAAGTCTCAGTGAACTGGACAATTCAATGCCTGGATCAATTCCAAGATTCAGAAGACATAACTCTACTAAAATGTGTGAGGTGACCAGTCTGATAGGTATTCTTAAACCATTAATAAAACACACCTGGACCTCTGGGGTGCCTACAGATGTGGTAGCAAAGCTGCTTTCTATTCAAAGAGGGGATCTGGAGTGGAGCTCCTGCCCATGCACTCTACATTATACCCTATAAGGTACTACTCTCACCATATTGTCTTCTACGCAGCACCACCCTCAGTAACACTTGAGACCACTTTAGAATTTTACCAAATAATTCTTCCATGTGAAACACAACAGTGATGCTCAGAACAAGCACTAGAGACCACAAGCTTTTGCTTCTGAAAAAAATGCAGTAAGTAGCAAGTCAAAAAATTCCTGGTTCCTCACAGATTTTCTTCCTGATCCAGGGATACTTGAATTTTTCCTGCACACTTTCAATAAGCACAATGAAAAATATTCTCATTTACTATTCTCTAGTCTCTGATTAGGATCTTATTACAAGTGGTGAAAGCTGTCTTTATAAAAGCCTTTAGGCTAAGAAAATCACTGACCAAAACAAATTCTTGTGGAAGTGCTCTAAGTAACCTATAGTACAAAAGATGGGCACTATCAGCCATGCCTCTGGCTGTATCTGAAAGGAATGTGCCATGCCCAGGTATGTTTTAAAGCAAGAGCCTAGAACAGTGCTCTGACTTTTGCACCTCCACAGAATAGAGAGATCCTTTCTAAAGCACAGAGCAGAATATCTCTGAGGTCCAGGAGGGGAAACAATCAAGAAGGGTGTCCACCCTCAGCTGTTCCTTTTCTAGCATTCCTACCACCTTGTTAGTCTTAGGCAGCTGCCTGTTGATTTTAGATAGTTGTATTCTGAAATTGCTGCAAGTTTTGAATCTCATTTTGATGCACTCTATTCCCAGAAACACTGCAGAAGGAGCTGTGATTTTAATTCAGTGTTCTGAATTCACCAAGAGAAATGGACTGAAAAAGATCAGGTAACAGATGGGTGCAACCTGGGCCAGTGCAAATTTTATATTCAACAGAGAAGCAGCTTAAAGCAAGGGTGGGACCACCTCTAGATGGTGAAGTACATTCATCTTCTTTAGATTGACTACTCATTTCCCATAAACTTACTTATCTCATTGAATTAGCTTCTTCAAGCCAAAAAAATTTTACCATTGAGGCAACCAAGAGCAGCATTGCTCAGTATGGCAAACTTTCGCTGACGACTGAACTGTGATTATGCCGTCATCTGTTTCACCCAAATTTTAAAATCTTCCGAGTACCAATTGTGAGTGGAAAAAAAAAAAAAAAAAACAAACCCAACTTTTAAAACTAGTAAAAAAAAATTAGAATTTTGAGGGCATGTATATATCACTTAGGTTTTCTTTAGGAAAAGATCTTGAGCAGAGTTTCTAAAATTTCTCAAATTAGAGGTAGCAGTAACAGTTTGCTTCTGTTCCTGATTTATTCACAGGAAATGGCTTTAAAGTATAGCAACACACCACAGGATAATTAGGTGTTTTGGGCACTTACAGTAGGTTTTCCTCTCATACACCAAAAGAGGAATATTTTAAACAAATCATTTCAGAAGCTTTTTACATCTTTTGACATCCGGAATAATAAACTGTCTTGCCACCTTTGCATAATCTGCAACTTCCCAGTATCTACAGGAAATCCACAAGAAAAACCTCATTTACGCACATATTCACCACAGCGAAATCACGTGGTCAGCAAGGTGAAAATAACAGCCAAAGCAGCTGGAATACATTTGAAATACAAGACAAAATCACCTACTCTTCAGCATTGTTTTATACATAGTTATTTTTATTGCATTATAAATATAAATAAAAACAACACACACAAACACACCATTAAGATATATAAATATTTCAAAAAATACAAAAAAAAAGTGAATTTTTAAAATTGTTAAAATGTAAAATGTGTATGCATAAGTATTGGAAAGACACAAGCACACACTTAGTCACTCTGTGTCTCTGTTTATCCTCTGCGTCAAGAGAAATCTGTGCTGGTTCTAACTTGTCTATATTGGAACTGCCTGAAACTGGTGTTTGACCTTTTGGGTTTAAAATATACATATGTATCAATTTATACCTGCAATCACAAATTTCATTAAAGAAATCACTAGATAGCTTTCAAGAAAATCAATGAGACCCTATTTTAATATAATGCATATCTCATTAAAAGATATTTTTAGATAAATACGTTTAGTCCTACAAGGAAGTGTTACATTATAATTAGTGTGTTAAGTACCACTGTACAATACCACTGTCTTTACAACATAAAATGCTTATGTCAGTGCTACATAGCAGATAGATTTACAAAAAAGCATGTAATTAACTTCAAAAAATGTCACCTTTGTCCTTAACTCTGAGCAAAAATGTATCACAAGTCTAGGGAGGGGCGAACCACTGCTGTCCAAACACAACTCAAATATGAAACTTTTCTGTGGTCTGAACACTAAATTTGTTTGTTTGTTTTCTGTCAGTTTTATGTACTGTGGCACTTCCTAGATTCAGGCAGAATCTCAAATACCATACAGTGCTAAGAGAAAAGCTCTTCCTCTGCTACTGTATTTCTGGTCTGATGAGAAACAGGAAATACCAGCAGTCTCATGAGAGTGCCTGTTCTCTGAAGATCTCCAGCTCAAATGAGGATCATTACACAAACCCATCTGAGCCTGAAAACCTTTTGAAATTGCCCAAGTGGGACACATCACTTGAAGACATATAAACACGAAGTGAAACAACACTGTTTATCTGACATGGCTACAAGAAGCATTAACTATTGATGAACCCTATATGGAAACCTTTCCAACTCCATATACAGGTCTCTACATACAAAACGTACTTTAACAAACAAATAAAAGAAAGCATTTTCAGACTGGGGTTCACGTCTTTACTTTGTCATAGCTTAAGCAAGCTGGATTTTTACAGACTGCATGGTCACCTTTCCTGATAAGCAATGTCCTTCAAGTTTTATCGTGAAGTGTAAAAGCATCAACCACTCTGATCTGTAGTTTTTAAACCCCTGATTAAAGGCTTAGAAACTCAAAATGTATTCAATTTTGAATATCAGCAAAAGAATACATAAGTAGAGTGGCTATACTGGTGCCAAAAGTAATCTGACAACAGCCAACAGCAGATGCTGGGAAAGAGTATAAAGCAGACAAACAGAGTGGTCCTTTCTCTAGAAAGGATTTTGGCGATCTGGTAAGGGACCTTCTGAGACACAAGGCATATTTAGGCCATTGTGTTTACTGGCAATATGAATCCATCCTATGTGTGTTTTTTAATTTCATTTTGAAAACAATCATATTTTTGGCCTCAAGATCTTGGGGTGATTAATCCAACAACTTAACTATGCATTATGTGAAAAAGAGCTTCCTTTGTTTTGTTTTCAGAGTTCCTGTGTTACAAAGAGTGTAATCATTCCATATTCACCTTCTCCATGATTTTATTATGCTTTTTCCTCTCAGCACACCTCTGATCTTTTTCTACACCAAAGGAGGTTCTCCTCATTTATTAACTCACTCTGTTCTGTACTTCTGACCAGTATTTTTGTACTTTATATCCTAATATTTACTTTCTGGAATGGGGTAACCAGAACTGCATTTAATATTCAAGATGTGAGCATATCCTGGATTTATTTAGTGGTGTAATGACTGTTTATTTTGCTCTCTGTTCCTCTCCTCATTCTTTTCATGGTTTTGGCTGGCAATATGTGAGCTGATGTTTTCAGAGGCCCGCCCAAAGAGTTCAAGATGTCTTTCTTTAAAAGTAATAGCTCATTTTAGAGTCCATTGCTTTGCACACATAATTGTCTTCCCCCACCCCTTACATTATTGATTGTAAGACTCAAGCATCACCTTTTTACTCACTTACTAAGGATTAATAAATCCTTTAGCCATTAGCCCTAATTCTGGCCATCCTGAACATTTTTTGATTATTAGAAAATTTCTTCATATCCTTGTTCCACCACTCCACTACTTTTCTAAGTCTCTTCATGAATAGCTGAACACATTTCCCAGCACATATTCTCATGAGACTCCAATGGAAACCTCCACTACCACGAAAACTTACTCGTCTTGTAACAAGTACTGTATCCTTGAAAGGATAGTTTTCATTTTCTTCTGCAGAAGTTTGGCCTCTTCAGAAATCATTGTGAAGGACTTTGTGAATAGTTTTTGGAAATCCAAGTACACTTGACTCGCAAGACCACCCTCATCCACATGCTGTTGACTCTTTTGAAGAACTGCAATACATGAGTAAGAGTGACTTCCCTCTACAAATGGCATGTAAACTTTTTATCTATGTATTTGGCTACTACATATACTCATTATTACAATTTATAAAGACTTGGATGGTAAAGAAGACAGACTCATAGTCTGCAGGTTGCTAGAGCACCCATGAACTTCTAAAGCTGGGTATCATATTTACCTCCATCTCTGCAGATAAAGTGACTGCTACAGGAGGCATGTTACACAATTTCTTAATTCACTATTTTCACAGCTGAGCTCTGGTAATCTCATTATTCTTATTCATCATTCTACACCATTCTAAGAAAAAATAATTTCTTTTAAAATATAGTGACAGATGGGCATAAATATATATATATATATCTCCTGCAGGTTTGCTGTGTAATCCTGTAGATACTTGTTCTTCCACAGAACTGCATCTTCCCATGGCTTCTTGACGGCACTCACACTAGGGGCTCAGTTTGGACTGTTTTCTTAGACCATAAAAGGTGAACATTAAATCTCTCAGAAAAGCAGCTAAGTTAGGTCTTAAGAGAACTACGTATCTTTAAGAAAAAAGACTAAGCTGACCTTGAATCACTGACTAAAGAAGCTCACACAGGCTGTGGAGAACTGCAGGAAAGCTTCTATCCTGCCCACTTCCCACTTGGAATTGAAATGGTAAATAGCACCACCAGTTTTAAAGGCAGTCCCTTAAAATTCTGAAGAGCTTTGTGATTCTTGCTAATGTTCAAGCTATTTGATACATTTTTTTTCAGCCATAAAGAGGTTTTGGAGGAAGAACACATAACATAGGAACTGACATACCAGAGCAGAAAAAGTGGTCTGAGTAACAGCCATGCTTACTATCCTATTTGCAGCAGTGCTCAGTAGTTCTGCTACAGATTCAAAGTTTATAGCAAAGTGCAAAAATGATCTCTCTTCTTAACTTTCTAAATTTCACCTAGGTTTTCTTTTATACATGTTGTCATTTTATACTGTCTTGAATTCTCATTATTTCTAGACTCTTTCCTCTTGTGGGAATCCATTCCACATATTAAATTTCAATTCTGTCTTTAGTTTTAATCTATTTTAAATGTACTACTTTAAAATACCATTAACATATACTGGGATTTGCATCATGAGAGAAGATATAAAAATATATAACACCACTTTTACCTAAAATGTCTTAAATCTAATGAGTTTGCACACTAAATTCCAATCATTATATATTTCAGACTATTTTAATTTCACTCCACTCATATTTTTTTAGCTCTGGTCAGAACAAAACATGTCAGTACAGCAGAAATCTTGTTCTACAGTAACTTCTATTCCTCAGGAACACTAATGAGTATATATTAGCATAGATTACAAGAAAGCCTTTAGGCCTTTCTACCTCAAGGTTTTTGAGTCCACAGTTTCAGATATTTTGACCAGATTTAGAAAAATGTGGGATCTGGATTATGATTTTCAAATTAGATTTCTGAAGCGTTCACTGCTCTGTTTCCATGTAGCACCTTTCCCTTCTCTCTACAATCCCACTGTTCCATTTCCTTCATTTCTCTCTTGCTCGTGTTCACATTTGACACTGTTTTCACTCCACAAGCACACGTTCAGATTTTTACAATGTACATTTTTTCTGTCACTTTATAAAAGTCCCAGACAAAAATACAGCTTTAAAGATCTTTTTGTAGCAATGTTACAGACTGCCATTTTAACAGCATCATCTGTCATCTTAATAATGTCCCTGGTGCAAGACCTGTAACAGATCCTGCCAGACAGTCCTGATAAGGTCCTTTCAGCTGGAGACTATTCAACGTGTATTTAGACACAGTCACATTAGGCTTGCATACTGTCAGTCTTCCCCTGGCTCCTCTAGGCTGCAGAACTGCATGCAGGCTTCCCGTGCCTGCTCTAGAACATTTCCTGTACATAGATTTTTCCATATGTCTCATAGGCCTATCTTCTGAGACCTTCAAAACAAGGGCTGACAGCATATCCATTATCCCTTCGCCCTCTGGAGACCCTGGTGTTACAATTTGTCCTTCGAGGACATGCGAGTGTGAGGCATTATCTGCATGCATCTCCTTGCTGTAGATGATTTTTAAACATTTTGGCCATTCTTTCAGGTGAGGTCATAGGACTCTCAGGAGACAAGAAATCCAGTCCAAACCCATCCCAGATTCTGCTAAGAGTTTATCCTCCAAGTGACCTGCCTTCCATGCAGCATGATTTCCTCTTTCTTGGCTGGCTCCACAGTAAGTCGCTAGTACAGTAAAAACACCACCTCTGTTCTTCTGCCTTTTCTAAGCTTCCTGCCCAAGCACTTCACTGGATAAATCAACACAAGCTGTGACAGGCTTCCGCAGCCCGTCCACCTTTTCTGTAAGATCTGTTTGCAGGCAGTCTGTTGGTTGTGCCAGTTAATGCAGGGATGTATCTAACAGCCCACTGTACCTCCACTGACTTCAGAATTGCATTTAGAGGTCTGCTATCCTTAATGATCAAGCATGCTGTCCTGAGAGCAACTGGGAGAGATAGATAAAATCTTTTAGCCCACCCTCCACCCATCTACTGGAGCTTGCCAGCAGTTAAGACTCATCGTTAGACCGTCATTTCTTTGCCTTCCTTTCTGGGGGATTTTCACATTCAAACCAACATCCCCAGCAGAGCTCTTGGAGAAGATGAACTTCATGAGGGATGTGGCTGTCTCATTGTTATAAGTCAGGACAACTCAAGTTTCTTCATCACTGTAGGCAAAACTGAACATAGAGGAGGCAGAACAACTGCCCTAGGCTCCATACCCCACCCTGTCACCACACTCTCTTTGTCCAGCAACACAACTTCTCCTTTCAGCTGCAAGGACCATGCAGAATGGGGTTGAGCATGCACATTGCGGGGCTACCAGCACACATTAATGTGAATTTTGTTTGAGTCACTTTTGCATGAGAATCTTGTCTATGAGAAGTGCCCTGCTGCTGTTACCACCAATTAAAAGTAATATGATTTCAGAGTTGAAATGCAGCTGCAGACCCAGAAGATGAGAATCTGACACAGGATTCCACTCACATGGAAATGTTCCCTTAAACAATGATTCATGAATGGTAGTCCCCAGATTGCAACAGCTCTTCTTGCAACAGATTAAATGCAAAATACAGAGCTAAAAGCAATAAGACAGAGAGGATAATATCATTTATTACTTTATACAGTGCATAGATGGTACTATACTGTGTAATATTGATACTGTAATGAACTGAGCAGTAGGCAGAGCCTGTGTTTAGGCAGAAGACAGTAGGTTTTGGAACTTAAATACATAATCTTTAAACATGAATTTTAATCTCTGGAACCCTTTCCTAAAGCTGAACAGAGCTAAGCACAGTGGCTCCAGATTCTGGTTCCTTGTGGTTTTGTTTGTTGGTTGGGGTTAAGTTGATAAGAAAACATTAAAAGTCGGATGGTAAATTAAAAATGTCAGCCTCAGTCTACAGACCCTCTCAATACTCCACATTTGCCTCTGAAAATGCCAATTTATCACCATCTTTTATATTACATTAAGATCAAGGGACAGTAATGACAAATAACTAGAAAAATGCTGTCAATATCATCTTTATTTATTTGGTAAATAAAAGTAATCAGAAAAAAAGACATATGAACTGCAGTTTTCTTATCTTTTGTATATCAACCCACCTTCTGTCAGAAGACTAAATTTTGTGGAAAATGTATTAAAAGCAGTTTTGTATAAGGTCATGATTACAACAACAGCTAGCTAACATCGGGGACTATTCAGTAAGTTATAATACCCAGTAGAAGACATCTCTCTATTAATAGATACAAAAATGTCCTGCTCTTCCCAACACATATGTATGCCACATACAGAAGTAATTTCCTGTTACAGTATTATCTGGACTATGTAAAAGAAGACATTCACTTTCAGGAGGACTGACTGGCAACTTTTCTTGTGTTTTCCAGCAGGCTTGAAATGATATGAAAAGCTTGGAGGAGCAGAGCTTTTATATCTTATTTATTATCCCATTAATAGGAAGATTTGTAGCATGATGAGACATATTAGCAGTAGGCAAAAATTATTTTCTACTGCAACTACATATGTGATGGCCAACATTTTTCTTCTTCAAAAGAACTTGTTAAAATGTGTGTTACTTACCTAATACAGTAACTAACAGTCTTTAAATTTATGTTTCATAAATACAATTACTCTAGGTTGCAAATAAAGGTTAATCAAACTGAGGTAATTCAAAGCAAAGTGTCAGTCAGAAAAAACGGGAGTCTTGCTATGCCTCATACTGCCATAAGTTTAAATACTGTCAGTTTTTAGGATCAGGTTGTCTCTGTTGTTTTGCTTGTGCCATCTTTTTAAAAGAAATCAAAACCTGGAGATGAATAAAATAAAATTCAGAGTATTATGCTTTCAGACATAAGTATGTAGAAGAAAAACCACATCTGACTTAGTACAAGTCATAAGCTGTTTGAAAACATTGTTATAACCACATTTAATGATACACAGGATAAAGTACTTGAATGACTTCATGAAAACACACAGCAAAATAGACAGTAACTACTCTGGGAAAGGAGAAGAGGTGGATATTTCTAAGCACATCTCCACTGCACTCCTGCTGGCCTGGCTGCATCTGTCAAGCAAGCGGTTTGCAATGCTACAGCTGCACCAGACAACAGTCTCACTGCAGGTGTAGCTACACAGACAAACCTGGACCTGGGCTTGAAGATCTTACTTGGCTGAAAGGAGGAGGAAAGCACGACAGGGAGCCAAAAGAAATACTTCACTTCTGCTACTCAAAGCTGCACCAACATGCAGCACTACTAGCACAGTATGTACCTGCAGTTTACATTAGCAAAGCATGCCCAGTGTAAATCTAGGTGCCATGATGCTTATGCTTAGGAGTGTGAACTAAACAGTAATAATAAAGTACTACATATACACTTATTGTTTGGAATGAAGGAATCTGAGAGAAATATTTCTAACTGTAAAGAAAGTGATTATATGGATTTAATCACCTAAGAGTAAAGATCTGAAAGAAAGATTACAGGACTTCAATAAAGCACTATAGCCTCTGCTGTGAGTATTCTTGCAGAGTCTTAAATGGCATATAAATAGGAAAACAGGTCATTGGTGTACTTTTAAAAATCAACAAACATGCTAAGTTTAGGATACACTGTCTATAAAACTAATTGCAAGCAGGTTGTATCGCATTCTTTCTCATAAATTTTATGTTACAGAGCCAATTTTAGGTTAATTGTGAAGTTGGAGGCAAATGCAGAAACATTTCAGTCGCTGAGAAATGTTTCTCTTTATTAAAAAAAAAAAAAGAAGAAAAAAAGAAGCATCTCTGGAGGTTCACTGCTAGCTCAGTTTCTGGTTTGTGTCAACTTGTTTATATCAGCTGCTGATTTGCGTCACTGGCTTGGCTTTGTGGTTGTATCTGGGGCCTGATGGACACCCTGGTGCATTAAGAAATTCACCACAACAGTACAGCATGTTAAGATCAGATAGCACAACCTAATGTTGTTTTCTTAAGCACACACACCACACATAACCCTACTAAAAAATTACTGGAGGCAGTTAAGAGAGGCAGACTATAGTTTTGATGTAAACCAGGTTTAAATTCAGATAATGAGGAAAATGTCTGCGTAGCACCAAAAAAATGCACACCAAACATTTTTAAGGGTACCAAAAAGTTGTACATATATTTATTTGTAAAAGAGTTTATATTTCTAGGAATTGAGATACCATATATCACTTCCTCTAAGATTTTAGCACAAGCATCTTGAACAATGGCATATTCACTGCGTTGTGCCAGGAAATGTTTTACTTTGAGATGCAAAGCATTATCTTAGCTATGGCTTTAATTAGCTCATTGGAAACTAAAAAAACAAATTCTGGATATTTAAACTTGAACATCTGATCTGATTATTTGCAATACTGAGCACAATGTAGGTGCTTTGCCTATAACACACATATTTCATAATATATAAAATATACAGTCCCTAATAGTCATTAGGGACTGCAGTGATATGACAAGGGGTAATGGGTTAAAACAGGGGAAGTTTAGATTGGATATAAGGAAGAAGTTCTTTACTGTGAGAGTGGTGAGGCACTGGAATGGGTTGCCCACGGAAGTTGTGAATGCTCCAACACTGGTGGTGTTCAAGGCCAGGTTGGACAGAGCCTTGAGTGGCATGGTTTAGTGCGAGGTGTCCCTGGCCATGGCAGAGGGGTTGGAACTAGATGATGTTAAGGTCCTTTCCAACCCTAACTATTCTATGATTCTGTTTCTATATTTACAGTATATAAGGTGCCTATACAGAAGTCAACATCATATTTTAAGCTTTGTGCTCATGATTAGATGACGTGTGCTCACACATACAGAACTGCCTAATTAATATGCCTTTCTAACTGAGTGCTTCAGAAATGAGTCAAAGGTAGGGCATGATGCCTACTTGCTACACCAATGCATATAGCTGAAAATGCAGAGCAAGGATTAGCTCAATTCTGAGGGTAGACTTCAATCAAGCTAATAATGTTTTTCTTCAGCTGATGTTCTGCTTTGCATTATCTGTCCAAGCTTCCACAACCAAACCTTAAAAGTCTTCTAGTTTCATGACAGTTCATAGGTACAGTGAATAAACAAAGAGAATATCTCTTAACAGAGATATTTTGTAAAAGAAAATAAAATGTTTTCAAAACTGTGTTTGCTTTATGCAGACTTCCTTTAAGAAATACTTTCAAGTAGTTCCAAAAGCCTCAAAATGTTGACATGTTCCTGAAATAAAACATGGATTTTCTTTTTAAGAATTACATATTGGGTCAAATTTTTGTTAAGATCTTAAAATGTCATTCAAGATAACGAGTACAGTTAAAAGGTTTTGTTCAATCTGCTTTACTTCTTTTTTCAAAATATTTGGCTGTTGTCCAATTTGAAATGAAGGCAGATTTTGAAACCTAAAATTCTTGAGTAAAGCAGAATTATTATCCCCTTGTTTGTTCCGATAATACACCATATCTTAGATGGAGGAGTTCAAGTTCTAGAGATTAAACCATGAGTCCTGGAAGGCTCAGCAAAGAAAAAATAAAATATGGAAACCAAAAACAAACTCCAAAAGAACCAACCAAGCAAACAAACCAACAAAAACTCACAAAGAACAATAATCCAATTTTCCATTTGTAAGCAACTGGTCCAGGAATAATCCAGAAAAAAGCAAGCATGTCCCATTCTAACTGGTCTAGGAGCTGCTTTTCAGAAATATGTGGTTCATTTCAGCAGAACTGGTAACAGTTTACCTCCATCTTCTTTTTCTTGTCTAGGTCCTTACTAGGAGAAACAGAAAAGGTGCTGTTGCCTGCACAGAAAATAGAAGTAAAGGTCACAAGAGATGCTATAGCAGCTTTACACTTCCCAAAAGATTCTACAGTGCAGGAATAACTCCTTTAGTAGTGAGTTTAATTTCATGAGGAGGTTGTGCAGTATTGCTTCTGTGAAGCAAAAAAAGCTGACTTCTGTATCTGTCCAAACACACAATAGTCATTATCATCCTAAGGAACTTCCCTCTTTCCCCCCTGCTATGTTAATATTAACACGAATCACCATATGGCATCCTGACAGAAAGGTATTAACCTACAGTCATCACTCTTGATGGATACTTTGGTTTGCTGTGTTTGACCTGCATTTTGAAGTAGATAGGGATTACATGCAGGGTTGATATTATTTACTTTTTCAGAAGTATAATAAAAAAGCAAATATTAGAAGCAATTTTGGCTGCGTCTTTTATTAGTAATCCCTGCTAAAAAACAACTGAGAGAAGCAAAGGAGTCTTGATTTTGTTCAACACCTTTTGTAAATATTTCCACATCTCTGTATCAGAACTCCTCAGCTCTGGAACTGGAAGCTTGTGAAAACATTAGTGTTAACAGAGATGGTGGAGTCTGCTACACAGCTGGGAGAGGCACATTGAGGAACTGGTGAGTATGAGAGAGCCAGAAAACTGAGCTGGAGTAGCTCTGTGGTTTCAGGGCTGTGGCACAGACCTTGGGCTTTAAGGCACTCTCAAGCTTCAGCACAGGAGGGAAGAACCCAGCTACACAGGAGCAAGAAGGATCAGTTTTCCCACAGCTTGGAGCATGAAGACTTGTACTGACGATACCAGAACTCCCTGGATGCCCAACTCCCCCATGGGGAGGATGGCAAGAAGAAAACAAAAGGGATGAGCAGTGGTCTCCAGGGGCTATCTCACCAGACCTGCGCATCAAAGAGCACCCTCATCACATCCACACTCGTGGGAGCTACTTCCCTTGGGGGCTCCTCTGCTCTCCACCATTAAAGAAGTCATGAACTTTGCCTTCCCCATGTTCTCAGGTCTCTTTTGATTCTCATTCAGCCATCCCAGAGAGTTTTTCCTGGTCTCCTGTTCTTTCAAGCCTCCTTAAAACCAGTGAAAGGGCCTTAAAGAAAGCCATTATGACAGTCAGAGAAACTTAGAAAGGAAAGTTTGTAAAAATATTTACTATGTGAACTCCCTTCTGCCTGTATTTGTAAGAACTGAACAAAGTGACCAAGGGGGAAATTTGAAACCAAAGCTTCTAGCTGAACTCACGATTAAATAGAAAATCAACATGCCCTGAAATGACAACTGAAAAGCTATGTAAAAAGCACAAGTCTTCACTGTCTTTGTAGCTGCACAATCGTATTTTCCAATTTGTTTAAGTATGTACTAATTGGGTAAGAAACACAGGAAAATGACTCTCTGGTGCTTCGCTGACAGCTTAAACTACTTCTATTTAGTTCAGAGGTTTGACTAGCTGCTTACTGTCAGTTCTGACTGTTAGTCACTTACTTTGATTTAGTTAGAGAATAAGAAGTCAGTCCTTTAGACCAACAATCCTCTCTGGCTGAGATCATAATATGCAATTTTGGCTGTAATACTTGCTTTTTATTTCTTCAGCCATTTCAATATTGGGAGATATTTATTTCATTGTAGGAAGAAGGTGTATATTTTTTTTTTTTTTAATTGACAAGTTTGGTGTATATTTTTTTGACACGAAGGTGTATATTTTTTTGACAAGAAGGTGTATATTTTTTTTTTTTTTTAATTGACAAGTTTGGTACATGCCCAAACAACCATGAATTGAAAAGTGCACATAATGTTGTTTCTTTTCACTTAGTTTTCACGCTCCTACTTAATTTTATGTAACTGACATGATAAGAATGATACCATGGGTGAGACAAAGTTAGTACACTAAGATAATGTGATAGACATGGTACTGAATTGCAACTATTCCATTTAAAAATGCCATGCTTAGTTACAGAGTTATATACCAATAAATAGACGCATTTGTTCCCAAGGTCATTTTTTTTTTTCCTCAACACTATTCATAAGGTATAAAGATAGCTGACTGTCATGGTTTAACCCCAGCTGGCAACTAAGCCCCATACAGCCATTCGCTCACTGCCCACTGGTGCGATGGGGGAGAGATTCAGAAGGGTAAAAGTGAAAAAACTTGTGGGTTAAAATAATGACAGCTTAATAAATAAAGCAAAGGCTGTGCATGTACACAAAGCAAAACAAGGAACTCATTCACCACTTCCCACGGACAGGCGGGTGTTCAGCCACCCCCAGGGCAGAAGGGCTCCATCACGCAGAATGGCTACTTGGCAAGACGAACTTCATCACTCCAAGCATCCTCCCTTCCATTTTCCCCTACCTTTATAGGCTGAGTATAAACATCATACGGTATGGAATATCCCTACGGTTGTTTGGGAACAGCTGTCTCTCCCAGCTTCTTGTGCACCCCCACGCTACTTGCTGATGGGGTGGGGCGAGAGGCAGAAAAGGGCTTGGCTCTGTGTAAGCACTGCTCAGCAATAATGAAAACATCTCTGTGTATTAGCAGTGTTTTCAGCACAAATCCAAAACGTAGTCTCATGCTAGCTACTATGAAGAAAATCAACTCTACCGCAACCAATACCAGCACAGGAGTGCTCACATCATGAGGCATGAGCTGGTCTAAAAGAAAGAAATACATCTCACACCCACTGTACTTCTCAGCTTCAGAACTAGGAAACTTCCAAATAATCCCAGTGAGAAGGGTAAAAGGGTGGTTGTGAATGTACTGACAGACAAAATATCTTAAGGGCTGTCTTTCTCCAATGAGTACTTGTTTATAAGCATTTTCACACTGTGTCAGTCTATGAAACGGATCTAAAAAAATTATCGCTGACCTCAAGAATGATCCTGAACTTTGAAGCTGAATGGAATGTCTTCTAAAGACAAACCTCAGGGACTGAGATACTTTGCAGAGATGTCATGGATGGTCACTTGGAGTCTAAGAGAAAAGGCCTTGATGGTTACAGAAATACTAAAACATTATTTATTTATGATTATATACCTTATCCCATCTTTCTGCCACTACTGTGAGGAGGGAGGTACTTTTTAAACACCTTGGCCTATCAACATAAAAAGTTGAAAGTTTGCTTTATCAACAAAGTTATAGAGGGAAGCTTGGTCATGACAGGCTGTAGCTTAGAAAACAACTATATGTTAATCTGTGATTCGTCTTCTGACTCAAGTGAAATTGAAGATGATCTTGGGAAGAAACTCAGAACAGGTCTGAACTGCGCCTTTGTTCTGAAAAATATATCAGTAGAGACCTTAACGAAGGACAGCATGTCTTACTGAGTCCTTGTGAAGCTGTCTTTATCAGTGGATAAAGAAGGATTAGGTAACTGCCCTCACAGCAAGGTCTCTGCCCTCATACTGAAGCTTCATGTCACACTGGGCCTGTCCAAATGCTGAAGTCAGAGACACTTTCAAACACCAGTTCAAATAGAGGGACAACTACTGCAGCATTCAGTGAAGTCTGAAGTGCTGAGGGCAGCCTTTGTCAACAACAAAATAATATCCTGGTGTAATTTATGCAACTGCAACCAATAAGCAATGCCAGATAATAAAGCACTTTATGCCAAATGTGGCAAAAAAACCCCAAGGCTTTCCGTATGTATAACTACATCAGTGCCAGCAAGAAGAATCAAGAATATTAGACTGATGCCAGTGTGTGCATTGCCGATCTTGACTTCTTTCATGTTTCTGCAACATAAATCATGCTCAAGCAAAAGTACTTCAGGCTCAGGAGGTACAGTCTCTGTAGAGCTTTGCTATACCATGACTAAGATGCTAAAGAATGTAAGAGAAAGTCATTCTTGGCCCAAGAAAGTCAATGCCTAGCACCCAAGAAAGCTGGTCTGATGACACCTGAAAGCTCACTTCAGTGGTTGCAGGGACATGGATTGTCCATAAGAAGGAATATTAGATATTGTTCAGGCTCCTGAAGCTAAACACTAGAAGGACAATTGGATAAATTCAAAGGGAACTTAGCAAAACTTTAACCCCAAACAATGAAAGATAAGATCTAAATGGTCAGACATAAAAGGTTGAAGAGAGTAAAAATAATGAAGTATCTGCTCCTCCAATTATAAAGTGTGGAAACTGGGGAAGAGCTTGTGGGCATGCCCTCACAAACAAAAACTTCTCCCATAGCAAATGCTTTGCCATATGTACAGGGACAGTGTGAATATAGATCAGTGAGGGAGAATATGAGTGAAAATACGGCTTTGCTAAACAGCCTGCCAAAGACCTGGCTTTCTTTAGGGATATTTGTCAAAAAATTCATGTCTTTAAGCTGTTTGCAAATCACAGAGAATAGTTTTGTGAGAAATATGTAAACAGGTCAGTATGATATTCATCATGTGAATGGATAATTCATTTTAAGAATGTAAGTCATTTATTGCTCAATTTACGTGTTTAACTGGTGCCAGTATCAAAGAATGAAAACACAGTTTAATATACTACAATATCCAGCTACTGGCTGGGTGAACACTTCAGGTCAAAGATGCCGTCTGCCTTCTCACAGCAGTCTAACAGAACACAGGTTTGCGTCTCAGAAGAGCAGAATTCTTTTCCTTGGTCTCCCAATTGACCTTCAACAAATCACTTCAGCAGACCCCGATTTCCCTACATATAAAATAAAGCATGATACTTGTTATTATTAGCAAGGTACTTTTAAAGCAACTGATCCAAGTTTTAGAAACTGTTCAAGTGCCATTACTTGCATATGTTTCTCTGAATGCACTACTAGGCATGTTAATATTATTAAGCCCATTATTTCTGTGTAAACACAAACACGCTTTGACCCGATTTCTTAATTTAATGAATACATTCACGCAAGTTACCACAGAGTTGTTTTTCTGGGAACTTTTTTGAAACTACTGGATTATGCAGAGCAGGGCTGCTCTCCCCCATCACTATTTTCCAAGCAATCTGTATTTTTCAATTTAGTCTTCATTTAAACTAGTTTCCCTCACACAGAGAGAAGTCTAACAAGGAAATACTGGTGTAACTAGACCAGGCTATTTGAAATGCTAACCCTTTCACCCATCGCTCTCACATCCCTGCTGGAAGCCTAGCAGGCTTAGTAAATTGGAAAAAGCATAAACTTTTCAACTATTGCTGTGCACAATCCATCAACTCAGAGCAAATTCCTCCTCTCTTCTGTTAAAGCCAAGACTCTAAGCTGAGTCTGAACAGCTAATGCCTTCATGTCTTGTTCTGTTAACCCTGCAACAAGATGCTAAGGAAAAGCAAAGGCACAGCACATAAATACTCTGCTGTTCATCAGTGAGTTTACTGGTTCTACTGGTTCATTGTTTTTTAAATTCATTGGATCATGCGATATTCATATTACAACAGGGTAACTCAGACAGGCTGGAATGGACCTCAGGAGATCTCTACGCCAATGTCCTGCTCAAAGCAGGATCAGATGTGAGATAAGACAAGTTTTCTCAGGGCTTTATCTGTTCAGGCTATGGAGAACACACAGCCCCACAGGCAATTTTTTCCAGTGTTTGATTGTCCTCATGGTAAAATGTTCTTCCTTTTATTCAGTCTGAACCTCTTTTGATTCAGATTATACCTGCTGTCTTTTATCCTCCACCACACAGCACTATGAAAGCGTCTGGCTTCATCTTCTTGACAACCTTGTCATGGCTATGTCAAGGCTGCTGTTAGGTCTCCCCAAAGCTTTCTCTCTTGTAGCCCAAACAAGACCAGTTCCTTCACCCTCCCTTTGCAAGGAGACTCAAGCCTCCTGGACATCTTGGTTGTCTTCTTCTGAACTCACCTCAGTTTATTAATCTCTTTCCTTAAATGGAGGCGCTTGAAACTGCACACAGCCTTCCAGATTATTTTGCACAAGTAGGAATCTCATGCGTACTGGGCAAAGTGAGATAGTTAATTCTGATCCTATGAGTATAACTTAGGAAGGTGTTCGTTTTCTTTACTGCCAGGGCATGCTGTTTATCTTGTTCATCGCATTGTCTGACAAGACCCCCATGCCCTTCTTGCAGAGCCTTTTCACCACCTCTGTCTAGCAGTTCCTACTGCACAAAGCGGGTCTTACGCTCATAAAAGCCAAATTCCTGTCAATGACATCAGCTGTGCAACCAGACATTAACCCATGGAATCTGTCTGCTCCTCCCTAAGCCCTTCCTCTGCACCGTCAGGACTCAAGAGAACACCACCTGAGCCTCTGTGCCTCTGACACTCATTCCTAAAGCCATTCAGTCACTCCTGATATGCTCAAGGTTCCTGCCTCAAGACACATTAATGCTGCCAATGCAGATAAGCAGCAGGAGAAATAGTACAAGGGCCAGACAAGCCTTGGCAGTTTATTTGCAACATGCTGAATTCGAGTTCCCAATAAGCACCACGTCTTTATAGATAGCAAGTCAGATCAGCAAAATGGGTCTTCTGTGCCCCCAGAGGTGAGTCCTGCATTACCATCACTCACAACTTCCTCTTGGTGCTAATGCAGTACTCTGCTGGTTTCCCAGGGGTGGCATTCTCTCTCTTGCCTGCTACCAGCACAGTGAACCAGCTCTGCAACTGCAGATCTGCCATCCTCCTCTTGCCAGACAAGCCTCCTGCCTTTCCCAGCCTGGGACTCTCCATTTGCCCTACAGCTGACCATGATCTTGGCTGCCCTCCGTGCAGTTACAGGTTCAGGCTTTTGCCTCTGCAGGATCTCTATGAAGATGCTGTCAACATCTTTTTATGTCCCCTAATACTGTGCACTTTGCCATCTTGCTCCCACAGCTCCTTGCTGTGGCAAATCTCTCCTCATCTAGAAGTATACCTTCTGCAGGCAAGAACACCATTTTCCCCAGCTCAGGCCTTTGCAAGAACCACTGCTACTCTCTGCAGCCTGAGATCCGGAGAGATTTATCCTCCCACCTGTGATTGGAATAGAGGCCTCTGCGGTGCAAGGGGTAGTTGCTCTATCTGGTGTTGGGAACTAGGCCCTGTGTTGCAACACTACTGTTGATAAGTCCCACGTGGCCTTCAGCAGATTCTGACCCGCTTCCACGTGCCTTTCTGAGCGAACTGCTGCTTCTGAGAGTTGCACCCTGGGACCTGTGCCCTGGGACTTGTAACTGTAGCTGGATGGGTACCTGACCCTCCCTACGCAGGATCAGCCTCACCCAGCAGCAGGGGCTGGATCTGAGGACACCAGAGGAAAAAACATGCTGGAAAATCTAGATGCAAAGCCCAGAGCTGTTCATCAAGTGGCAGGCACTGGCAGAGAACAGGAGCCCAACAAGCATCCCAGCTCCCCAGCATGTGCCCAATCACATGAACTGCCAATCTGAGTGCTGAGTCCCCCTTTGCAGCTCCTAGTCACTGTGTTCCCTAAACAATACTGCTCCAGGATTAGGCTGGCTCCACTGTGGGGTCCCTTCTCATGTGGCTAAAAGCCCACTTGAACATGTCCTGATACCAGTTTGGCACGCTCATGAACTGAATCCCACTGCCTGCACTGGCCTCACAGCAGTTATAAGCCCAGCACAGGCAATGTGCTGTTGTTGGGGGCAACAGTCTCCAGGGCAAGACTCTCCCCTCACCTCCACTGATTGTATCCCTTCTGCAAGACAAGCCAGCCAGAGCACCCCTAAAGCACTGCTCAGTTGTAGATGCCATCACCACTCAGCCGTATCACCTCCACAGCAACTGGAAACCCACCACAGGCATCTTCAGCATCTCACCAAGGTCCTCCCCCAAGAATATCATCTCACAAGACCATGAGGCTGCTAAAACACCCTCTGAGCAGGTCTCACTTACTCATGACTGCAGCCACATACTCCTGCCATTGGTGATGCCCTTGTAACATCTGAAAGCCTGTAGTATTTCTGAAGAAGTCATCACTTGATTTTTAAGACAGATTCATATTTTCTACTTTCCAGCAGTGGTTGGTTAAGACTTTAGACTGCATGGTTTTGTTAGCATCTCAGAGACTTCATTCTTAAATTCCTTAGACCCCTTGGGTGGAAAGTATAAAGGGTCTAGATATTGTTCACAGAATCACGGAGACAGCAGCACTGAACCATCAGGCACAACATGACTAGGGGCCACTTTATTAGTTACACTCACCAGTTTCTTCCCTTTCTTGGGGCTGAAGATGACAAACGTTTGCCTCCATGTTCAGGTGGATGAATCCTCATCTTTAATAATTATTTTATTCCAGTACTCAGTTTTGGAAGCTTCGTTCACTGACAAATGCTTTACCTTACTTAAATGAAATGTGGACAGCAAGTCCCATAAAATGGCATTTTTTCTTTCACTGGACTTAAAAAAGTCTCAGCCACCCAAACAAGAAACTAAGCTATAAAAGCAGATAAGTTACATATATAAGGTCATGTTGTGTCCTTCAATATGCACACACAGCTCCCACTGAAGTGAAAAGGTTACATGCACACTGAAGGGTAGGCTTTAGGCGAAAAGGCTGATATCCTGTTTAGACTAAGACAGATACCGTCAGAAGTGATAGGGTAAAAGTGTGACCAAATATTTTTCTTGTATCTTTTTACAGTGTCCACGCAATTCTCTGGACAGAAAGGCCAAAACAAAATAAAACTTAACTTTTCAAAGCTCTACAAACGCAAATAAAATAAAATAAAAGCCAAAACTCCTAAGCTGCAACGAACTACTAGGAGATAGAGAAAATATTGGTAGGAAAATCCAGAATGACAAATAGACTCTCACAGATGTCAACGAGGGAAAAAAGTCTTCAAAGACAAGAAGAATGTGCTTTAAAATAAAGTAGAATAATAAACTGAAATTTAATAATAAAGCAAGTAAGGCCTAAGATTAACTAAACTATGTCATGTGAAAGGTTATGAAAAGACTGTAAAGGAGGAACAGTCTTTTGACAAGGGCATGTGAAGTTCTCATTGCTATTGATAGAATTTGTACGTATCTATCAGAGACAATGTGGTTTATTGTATATAGCAGAGTTCATACATAATGAGAAAAGCTCCACAAAAATTAGGATCAATGCTTTACCATCACCGTTCCTTTAGCCTTCTGATTCCACAGGTAGGCACTGCGTTATCTGGTTTACATGGGACTGAAAGTCTCTGTGATGAGACTGAACTCATAGTCTTTATATACCACCAGGAAGCAGGCCATGAAGTGCCCATGACAGGTGAAACTATTGCCACCACATCCTCTTAAGTTTCAGAATTAACTGAAGGATTTGCACAAATAGCACTTTCTTAAAACTGGGACATTCTCCCAGTCAATAGAAGCAGTGAGTATTGGCTAATTCTTGCCACTAAAGGATTCCAAATCTGCATTTAAACATCCACGAGTTTTGAACACACCATTCTGACATACTGTATCCAAAGCAAAGTATTTGGGGATTTTAGCAGAGTTTTGGTTCTCCACAAATGACCACATTCTTGACGTTTTGTCCCAATGCAGGATAAAAAATATTTCCATATCATGAAAATTTTCACAGAACTGGAACTAGGTTTGCCAGCTTGCACTATTTAGCACAAAAGCCATTTCAAAGGAAAATGCAACTTTGATGTAAGTATGGATGAGAACAACTATTTTGGAACACAAAGGGCTAAAGTAAGCTTAAGCTGTTCTTCTAAAAACAAACAAGTATTTCCGTAGTCACAGAGAATGAGCCCAAGAGGCCTGGATGCTGTTTGCACGTACTGAGCTCAGAAGTGCACTGGGATGCAGTGCTTGGAATGACTCCTGCTCATGGGTTCATTGCACAAGGGAAGGAAGGAGCTCTGTGAATGCCTATAACATCTTACATCTCCAAAGCCACCATCATGTAAAGTGAAAACTTTGCCCTGCAGCTTACAAGGGGCTTCTCAAACCCTGAATGAGCAAAACCCATTGTTTTTCTATGAAAGCTTAGCTACTTGTTGATTTGAAGGAGAACTTTTTGGGGTAATACTGCACACAACTGCTGGAAACATCTTTACTTAGCAACTGCATCAGTTCCTTTGGTTGCTGTTACCCTTTCAGCACCACAGCAGTTACATACCTTCTGCTTTTTGCAGTGCACCTTGACCAAGCCAGCTCACACACTAACACAGAGTTTTGGCTCAGGAGAAAAGGGC
Organism: Pezoporus wallicus; assembly: GCF_028554395.1. Taxonomy (NCBI): domain Eukaryota; kingdom Metazoa; phylum Chordata; class Aves; order Psittaciformes; family Psittacidae; genus Pezoporus; species Pezoporus wallicus. The sequence continues at coordinate 8,006,068 of NW_026635157.1, forward strand.
AATGCCTTTATCAGGACCCTGAGTGCCCTAATGGGACTTAACAGCCTCTACAAGCCTCACCTGGGATCTCCACCCTTTGCCTATTGCTTAGGAGCCATTTTTAAAGCTCAGGCTGCAATAAGCAATCTTGACTGTCCCTGGATAATTCCTTCCCTTTTTTTCTCCCTGAAGTTGTCAAATGGTAAGTGTTTTTAACTGTCTAGTTTTCCTATATTTTGTATATTCACTGTTGCAATTGCTTACTAGGTCAACATGAAAGAATTAACTGTAAAACTAAAAAATGGCAGCCTTTTAGTGTATCTTTATCAACCTTCTAGGGTGATTTCATCAAGAAGCAACTTATGTGTGTAATAATATATTTATGCTGATAAAAGTTAGTATGTTAACAAAGACATAAATTGAGTAACACAGTACCATGAGATTTCTTTGCAATACATGAAGTTGCTAGTTTGTGACTTGTGAAGTTTCCTAGTAGGTCAGCATATTAGTATTAGTGGTATAAGAGGTCATCTGATACTGCTACCATGTCTGGTTATTAATGGCCAGTTTTTTCATTCAGCTAGTGGAAGTGCTCCTGTATGTGGTACTACTTAAAAGATGCAAGAGTGTGTTGGTTTTTTTTTTAAAAAAAGCAACATTAGTAAATGGTTTTTAAAGTAACTTGCTAAATTTAGGATCCTAAGAATAGAGCAGAATAGCTTATCTGCAGGAGAAAAATGAAGCTATATATTCAATGCTGTCAATTCCTCTTCCTCTCCAATCTTTGAAAATAATTAGTACTAATAATTAAAAAGAAAACAATTAAGTATCAAAGGATGTCAAACCAAACTTATTGAAAAGTTCATTCTGCTCTTCTGCTGCTTCTAAGCTATCAACATAGAGCACTTGCAATTCCTACACCAAGAAGGAAAGGTGAAGAAAATCATTTAATCAGCTACAGGTCAAAAAAAAAAAAAACCAACACAACCCAAACCAGGCAGAACTCCCTCAAGCAGCTGGACTTTCTACTTCTCCCTTTCTGATTTTGAGACCAGTCAGGCTCCTGAAGTGGTAAGGTGAGCATGGATTGAATCCTGAGGCAGCACTACCCCTTAGAGTTTTCCCAAAGTCTGGCCAGGGGATAAGGATGCTCTGTCAAACAGCAGGTTAAACTGTTATCCCTCTCTGGCCTTGGACCAGCGTGAGGCTTGTTTGATCAAGCAAAAAGCCTGAACAAATGTTAGAATATTATCAGTGAAACCAGCCTGACAAAAGAGCACAAGACATAAATGCCTCTGTCATCCAAGTTGCCTTTTATCTATCATAGCTGAGTAAATGGGGGGGAAAAGAGTATAAGAAAAATAGAAATTCTTTAAAGTGCTTTAACAGGGATAAGATTAATATATAAAGAAAAAACCAAAGCAAAGGCTTAAAAGAACAAGATGGTTTTAAGTAACAAACCCCTCCTTTCTCTAATACGTTTTTGCATCTCTGTTACTAAAAAAGAAATAAAATACAGAGTGCGCTTACTCAGAAAGAAAAGACTTTTTTTTCTTTTATTGGAGAGAAACTGAAGTCTGAAGCAAGCAAATGCTGTTCAGCTGCAAACCACTTCAGAGATGATTAAGTTCAACAGCATGTGTGGGTCACCAGAACAAGGGTATGTACTAGGAGACAATTTAGTCATCTATGGCTGATAATCATAGTGATATTTTGAGTATGCAATGCTCATTTTCTTTAAAGTGCAAAGAGGACTGTGAAATTGACGTGTCTAATGTTTAGCCATTTAGGGTTGACAGCTAATTCACTAAAAAAGACATAAAATTCCATACATTTTTCTATTCTTATGTAAGTGATCTGACAAATTTTCCAGATGCTTCTAAAAGAAATGAGGCCAACTCTTTTACTACACAAACAGGGCTTTGTGTAGTCACAGTGCAGTGGTTACAAGAAGGCAAAATATGCCTTTGGAGTTCTTTTTCCAGTGATTACTATTAGACTATCAAACAGCAAAAATCACAGAATCATTAGGGTCGGAAGGGACCTCTAGTCCAACCCCCCTGCCAAGTCAGGGCCACCTAGAGCAGGTTACACAGGATCGTGTTGAGACTGGTTTGGAATGTGTCCAGAAAGGAACACTCTACAACCTCCCTGTGCAGCCTGTTCCAGGGTTCTGCCACGTTCAATGTAAAGCAGTTCCTCCTCATGTTGAGGTGAAACTTCTTGTATTTCAGTTTATGGCCATTGCTCCTTGTCCTGTTGCTGCGCACCACTGTAAAGAGTCTGGCACCATCCTCCTGGCACCCCTCTTTGAGATATTTGTATGTATTAATGAGATCCTCTCTGAGAACAGTATTCAGCTACCTTTAAAATATTGCAGCATTCAGACTTTTTTCTGTGTAAGAGAAACAAGTATTTTCTGAGTTTAATATTACAATTAACCTAAGTCTGTAACTTTGATTTAGCTATATGTAAGAAAATTATTTTTGTTTAAGAAGTGACCATCTAAAAGACTTACTTTGTAAAACAAGCAAAAAAGGCCTCTCAGTTGACTTGAACCAGAGAAATCAATCTAAATTATTATTTGCCTCTAACACAGATCCTGTGTTGCTGACATGTAGGAAAAGAATTTCTAAATTTACAACCCACAATTATCATTTGCCAGTATGTGGCTTCATATCAGATGCTGCAATGAAGTGTTTGGTTTTTATTGTGAAATATGGGCTTCCCCCACCAAAAACAAAATTGCACATTGATTTAAACTTTGAGTAAAAGAATCAAGAGTCAAAAGCATACTTGTTAGATCCAGAAAATGAAACAAAACAGAAAAAATGCAGAATTTTTCTTTGACAGATTACTCTTAAATTTCATAATTAAGAGCTGAAAGGGTGATTAAATTAACTAATCATCCTATGAAGGTAAGAGGCCATTAGATTTTATCAAGGTACCTTTATGTAAATCTCAGACTTTAGTAAAATATTTCTATTGTCAGAAAATTAAGGTGTAGGTCCCTAGCAAAGACAAGTGTTTGGCTCTCAGTAGTGACAGATGCTGGCTAAGTCAAGACAAATTATATCAGCAGGCAAACCATACCAGTAATTGCTGAAGGAAGCAAAAGTTCTTGTCAACCCAAGTCAGATGAAAAATGCCTTCCCAGTTTAAAAAGGAAGGATTAGTATGAGCCTAGTAATCGCCTCAGCCTTGAAAGTACCTCAGCACAGGCACTTACGGCACCTCAACTTTCTAATAAACAGAGTTAGTCATACATTGTAACTCTTCTGCTGTTCTGTTTTTGCAATCCTTCTTTGGACCGTCTCTAGGCAAGGTTGGGCAAGGGCAAATATAAAATGATAGGGGAAAGATTAAAAGTATTGCTTGGACATTACATAATAATTGGTTTAGCAGTAGCTCCTGCTAAAAAAGAAAAGAAATCGTGGAATGAATGAGCAAACCATTGCATGACTGAAGTAACACTCATGATAGTTGTGCTGAAATGGAATTGTGTCAGATCATAGTTTCTTTCTGTGAGAGAGTAACACGCTTTGTGTGTGCATAAAGAGGAGACAACAGGCTCCATATATCCACCTTGTGCAGATACTTGATAGTCTTGTATGCCTCTTGCTTATGCAAATGCTACCTACTCTAGGGGTAATAAGCAAACAGATATTATAAAACTAGGGGAAAACCTATTAAGAAGTAGCTATCGCTAATTCACTATCAATAAGGAAAGCTGTATCCATGTGACATTTGCAGGAGTTTGCTCTGGGTCTGATATTATTTGGTGCATTAGTTAATGAATTGGGTCATATAATAAAGAGGAAGCTTTTTAAACTGGCAGTTACACCAGCCTGTGAGGAACTGCAAGAGTTTCAGTCAGGAGTGCTATAATTCAAAGTGATCTTGACAAACAGGAAATCAATTTAAAAAAATAAAAGACTAATTAAGTAAGGGCATGTTCAAGACATGGATGCACAGCAATAAGCATGCATAAAAGTTGGGGAATGCTTAGCTGGCAGCTCTGTTGAAAAGGATCTGAACCTACAAGGTTAACAAGCTGTATGCGAGTCAACAATATCAATGCCATTGGACAAAAGCACACGACTATCATCCAGAAGACTGGTAAAGCCATTATTTTACCTTTTTCAACACTAAGATGCAATACTGTGTTTAATTCAGGCACATTTTAAAAGTGATCTGGGCCAAATCCAGAGAGCAACAGGCATGGCTGAAGGTCTCTTAAAACACAGTCTGTGATGGTGAGCACTGAGATTGTTCAGCCTGGAGAAAAGGCTAAGGGAGGGGGAGGGGTGTTGTAGGAAATTAACTTCAAATTCTGAAGAATGCTCCTCTTGACTGATGCAAAGAAGGCAATCTACTCTCTTTGCAGGGACCAGGAGTAACACTGGCAGTGAAAGCGTCATTATTAGCAGAGATAAAGATGTGCCTGGCCACGCCTGCAGTGCTGTGTACAGTTCTGGTCTCTACAATTCAAGAAAGACGTGGACAGCCTGCAGAGGGCCGTAAGAAGGGCCATGAAGATGACCTAAGACCAAGAGAGCCTGCCCCATGTGGAAGGACAGAAAGAGTTAGGTCTTTTCTCCCAGGAGAAAAGAAGGCTTGGGGGAGAGCCTCATCACAGTATTCCAGTACTGAAAAGATGGCTACACAAAAAAATCACATGGAGAAGGGGCAAGTTGCGTTAGAAAGAAGATGGGTTATACTGGGAGAGGTTTCATCTTGATATAAGAAAAATTGTGAAAACAGTCAATCACTGATACATCTCCCTAGGGTTGTGGTATAGTCCCAATTACAACAGGTTTTTAAGATATGACTGGACGGGGTTTTAGATAAGCTCATCCAGGAAGGCTCTCTTTCTTTTAAAAAGTTAGACCAAATGATCTTTTTCAAATTTTTTCAAACATGGGTTGTTCTATGATTCTATAAACTTTCTAAGAGAAAGGGTCAATACATGGCAGAGCACTGTGGATGAAAAGGCTGTGAAAATTCCAGCTCTGGAAGATTTTTAAGAACAGTGTGTGATGGTATGGGTATAGTTTACCTTGCCTTAAAAAGAGGCAAATAGACTGCAGGTCAATTTGTAGTCCTGTGTCCTATGATTCTAAGGTAAGTATATCAAATAGACTTTTCTCTCAAGAGTTCATATTGCTGCAACTACTAGAAGTGATATGTAGAATTAATTATATGACCTAGGCTGAGATGTGAAGGCTCTACCAGGTCATAAAAATAAGTTTGGGCAATGTAAACAAAAGATGAGAGCTATGAAATGTCAAAATAACATAGTGATGCAAAGCACATTAAAAAGCATAGTGAAAAAGGAGAGAAATTTCAAATCCATTCACTAGTAACTGGACTCATTTATGTTACACAGGAGTGTGGATTAAAGTGTACGGCTTTATCCAAGAGCACAAAGAAGTGGGCTGCAGTGTGGAATGGAAAACCAAAACCAAGAGAAGGTGATTCAATAAGCAGTGTAAGAAAGCTTCAGAGTTGGGGTAATAAAAAAACAAAAGTAAATCTTTCAGTCTTGTGAGAATCTGCAGGCCCAAGTCAAAGAGATGATAAGAGACCAGGCACATGTAAAAGCAGAATAACTGAACTGGGAGGTATAATGATGAAATGGAGAATGATGGAAAATTACTGTATCTGATAGGTAGAATCTGACTACCAATGATCTTAGAAGACTGACAATAATACAATGACCATATGCAAGAAAAGCTTTGCAAAATCATACAAACACCTAGCAAGTAACCTTTTTCATCAAAATAGCAGAGACAAGAGTAGTAAAAGTATCTAGTAAATGTATCAGGAGTAAATCAATTAACATTCATACTGTTATTTTCCAATACATTGATATTATGTAAAGTAGGCTTTCCATCTGACTGATTTATGTACCTGCATCTGCTGTCTTTGCCCTTGATGTGGTCAGGTTGCCAAGTCCTTGTTTTACATGGCTTTTTTGCAGTGACAGGAAACCAGTGGTAGAACACTTAAGTTCTACATCCTGCAGCAAAAGACACCTATATTCTCTTGCAGCAATAAGTAATAGCAGCTGCCTTTAGACTACCTATTTTAACAGAAAGGGGATAGAGAAAGACCAAAATAAGCAGCTGTATCAGGCAAGAAAAAAGAATGGTACAAAACCAGAATGAGAAAGCACTACCACATTAAATAAAAATTTTTGACAGCATTCCGAAAGTACAGTCAGAAAGCCTGAGAGAAAAACAGAATATAGAAGGAAAAAGGGAGGATCAAGGGCCATTCCTAGATTTCTGGTCTCTGAAACAAGCTAAGAACTGAATTAAGAAATGTATAATGAAATCAGAAGCTATTAAAAGAAAAACTTTTTGCCCAAACTTCTTTCTAAATGAAGTCATGCCTATACTCAGAATTGAGAGGCATTAAGTAGGAGTTAGAAAATGTAGCATTGATAAAATGTACATAGAAACAATGGCTAAAATAGACACATATGCATTATGAGAGGGTAAAGATATATAAAAATCCTGCCAAAACGTGATTCTTAAAAGATGTCTTGGAGATAGGGAGACAGAAAAGTAGAACAGGCAGAAAAGTATCTTCGGTCAAGTCCTGGTTTCTTGCTCAACAGAACAAGCAGAAATGAGAGAACACTTACATCTTGTCTATGCCAAGTACCTAAATTGCAGGGTTTTTTTAACTTCAAAAATCTTTACCAGTAATGTGTTCTTGCTTCGCACATTACTTAAGGAAGAACGTTTATGAAAAAATGTGTTCTGTTCATTTATGTTTTCAATCATCAAACCATTTGGATGATTAATTAGTCATTTTCTTCACAAAGTTTCATTCTGAGTTCATTTTACTGAGAAATGAATCTGAAATACCAACTTACATTGACTTCTAAAGCATCTTTACAAACCTTATATGTCACTTTGACAAGATAGTGTGTCTAAGACAAATCTGAAGTTTTTATTCTGCTGGGCAGATACAAGAATCTGCCTATACCACAGTACAAACACATTATTGTAATGAAGGCAGAATTACCAATAACTCTGTGCCCATCACTGCAGAAATAAACTGCACGTTAGGTTGAACACAGAATTTCAGTACAGAACTGAGACTTCTCATGTTATTTGGTCTCAGATTATTTCACAGCAAAATGAAGCCCAGTCATAACTTAGCCCATCTTTCTTGAATAAAGATGAAAACTTGCTGCAAGATATCTTGCTTTTGACTGCTATTAAAACATGCTCAAACCCAAGCAGCTCTCTACAAAAAGCAACTCTTCAGATGTACTGACCAAGTGCAACACATTCAACTGGATCACACAGATCCTTCCTAAATAGGCAGGTTCTTGTACTTCAGTACAAGTTCAAAATTGTGTTATCCCTTTGCTAATCACAAAAGAATTGAAAAAAAAAAAAAGACTTTGATATAAAAATAAAAACCCAGTAATGTTTATAATAAATACTGTTTGCAAAATTGCTGTGAAGACAAGCAACTTCACATTCTTTCATTTAACTCTCAGATACCTTCAGAGAAGCTCTAGCAAGATTCCACAACAGATTGATTAGAAACAAATACCAACAAGCATGTGCAGCAACGTATTTGCAATGAAACTACTGATGTATTTCCTAAGTTAAAAAATGGTAACTGTTTTCCTGACAACAGTAATGATTCTTATCAAGAAACCACTGGAAACATGGAAAGAGATTAAAACCTTAGTAAAATACTTAAGGATAAAATACCCCAGTGAGATAAGCAATGATTAAAAAGATAGGTTTGAAGGCTTTGAGAATAAAATTATGAGAAGCTATCCAAGGACTAAAATCTCCAAACCAACCTGCTTAAAAAAAAAACAAAAAACACCTTTAAAAGAATGAAAAGATGGAACACATTAAGTTGTACAGGATAAATGGCTTTTTTAAAAAAAGATTGTGGCAAGTAGCCTACAAATAAAAGAATCACAGGATACAACAGGGAAATTCTGGAGATTTATTATTCTTTATTAGATCTTGCTGTATAGCTAACAAACAGCACAGAAGGAAAACAGTCTAATTTCAAATGAATACAAAGATGCACTAACCATACAAGGGGAACAACGGTATTCTGAGAAGTTAAAAAGTGGTAATGCTGCACTTAGTTGCAAGCAAATTATAACTCCAGTATCCAATGTTTCCAGAACATGTCAGAAAAATCAGATATAATGGCATGTGCTGTCACACTGCCATCCTGTGGCAAGGTACCCGCAGCTTTCTGTGAACATAATGCAGTTTTGCAGATGATAACCTGCTTTCAAAAAAGCAAGATTTAGCATCCTTGTTCCGAAGACATGAAAACATCAGTAGAGATTTAGCTATACCTCAGGGCATACTGCTGAAGAAACACTAACTACACTGATCCTGCAATCAAAATTTTGCTTTGGAAGGCTCATTGTCTGGAAAGACAACTGAACCTACAGCTTTTGAAACCTATTTTTTCTGGCTGTTAAACAGGATGAGTTTATCTTTTTTCCTCATGTTGTAAAGGTATCACACACTATAAATAGGTAATTTAGTATGTTGAACATACTGACATACAATCTAAGATATGAAAGAGTGTTGATGTGACTCTCCTACTAACTTCATCCCATTTAAACTGAAAAATAAAATTAATCAGTAAAAATGTAGGAATCTTACATTTCCTATTAATATGAGATCCTAAGATTGTGCTACTTCCTAGTTCTAGCCTTGCTCCAAGTCTCTAATATGATTCAACGAAGGCTTGAGTTTCTTAAAACACTTCAAAGTCCTAAACTGGAAATATCTTCAAATAGAAAAAAAATTTGGTTCTTTTTTTTTTTTTTTAACATGTTTTTCTGAATTTTAATAAAATAATTTTCTGGTTTTGGGCTACAAGTAAAAACTGTAATAAACTGTGAAATGTCTTCTGCATTACAGAATTTTAACTTTGGAAGAACTGTCACCCACAACAAGGTCATAAAACAGAAGGAAAAAAAATCCATGGAAATAATTGTTTCTTGTCCCTACTCGCGAAAAAAATTTGAAATGGTAACTATGGCTCAACAAAGGGAATGAGGATAAAGGACATTCTTAAACACATGCAAAAGCTCTCTTCTGAGAAAGGACTGAGTACATCGCATGCTTATATATTCCCCTGAAATAAGGGCACTTACTTGAAGAACAGGAGGCGAGTCAAGGATTGAACTAACACGGCTATCTTTTCAGCTGAAATTGCTCAAGTTCTCTGAGAGAAGGCCACAAAAATGTACACTGCCAGATAAATATGTATAGGCATTTATACTTCCAATATCTGCATATTTAGGAAACGCCAGCTTTCCAAAACAGTTAGACCTTATGACTTGCTTTCAAAGCAAAGCAATGCAAATTGGCATGCTAGATACAATAATCACAGGATGTAGAACATCTTGCACAATTGGTCTCTAAGTTTATCTTAAAAAGTTATTGATTGACTTTAATTTTTGTGACTTATCTTTCAGCAATATCATTAAAATTCTTATGAGTTGCATCATACATTACTTAAGCTTCAATTTATGCCAAACAATCAGCTTATTTGCTCAGCAAATCCAAAACCAGAAAAGGAATTATATTTGACTATCAAGAGAAAGTAACATCTAACATCTAACTTTTGCCAAATATCACTGCATCTATAGAGCTGAGAGCCCAACCTCAAATACTGTTTCTATTTTGTACACTCAAGTGACATCTAGAGGTTGTCCCTTGCATGTAATAGATTTTACCTTTTTTAGAAAGTTAGACTCTGACAAGAAGCTTGATGCATCATTCTGGAATGCCCGATTTTCAGAAAACACCTGTTATCTACGTGCTTTCTACCTGTACACTACAATACCTCTACAATACACTACTTCTACTGCTGCGCACATCCCTGTCTACTTCCCACATACAGCAGATGTAATAGGAAGCCTTCCATATACAAGCCCCTGCAACTGAGTGACATTGTGAACACATGGCTTTTCAATCCATTGAAAAACTCCATGCATCCACAATAACTGTTCTGTCTTTTCACAAGTCATTTTTTTTCTCCTTCCAGCACAACAGGACTTGCACACTTGCCCATGCCTTTGGGCAGGATGCGTTCTGTTTGGAATATGTTTTCTTTTCTTTGGTCTGTTCCGCAGACCACCTAAGTACAGACAAAACTCATCCTATTATTATGGGGGCTGTCAAAATTCCCAGCGTGGATTTCTTAGAAGCTGCTTCTGACTTCCACTGCCCTTCCAATAATGAGTGAAGTCTAAATCTTCTTAAATTCACTATCAGGAAATGGAACAGCAGATATTCATGACACTGATGATGGAATACACATTGCAACAATTTTAGCTGCAGTGAAAGTGTGATTAGAAACCTTAAGAATTGCTTAGTATCAGCAGATTATGTTTGCGCTATGCAAAGTACATAGGAAGAACCATGGGGGAAAAAATTCTTTAGATCAGCATTACAAACCTTGGCTTACAGTAGCTTTCTACCTGCAATATTCTTAACTGCAGAATAGCAGTATTTAACTATCCCAGGCTGAGGGTACCAAATTTATCACAGACTTGTATTTTTGGTATTATCACAGAATCTATTCTTTACGACTAAGACCTGCAGCGTTTCCTTCTGCTTGTCCCCTCAAACACCTCAGGTCTTTCATAGTTGTAATGGCCACAGAACTTTTTATGATGTTCTTATGAAACAAGTATTCCCCAGAAACCTGACACAAGTTTGTACCAGCAATAAGAAATCTTGATGTTTTAGTGCCAGGTTTATTTAGAGGCCTTGTAGCCCATTACTGCTGCTGACAGGTCAAATCTTAGACAAATCTGCTTTCTATGTAAGTGATTAAAAATGAGTGGTTTTGAATTAACCATAACTGAGCCTCCCAGCTGTCATATGGCATCCATTCTGCCAGGCTCAGCTCTCACCCAAGCCCTGTGGGTCTTGCATGAGTTTGCCTTTTAACAGATTTGAAAAGGTCTTTCTTCAGCCTTGCTGTCAGAAAAGCTATTGGGCAATAGCCTCAACACTCATTCTTCTAAGAATTACAACCCTACATACTGTGGGATTTTATGTGGTCACCACCAACCTGTATCTTAGTCCCATCCAAGCCTGTTGGCTGGTCATATCCAGCAATATATTCTACCACTCTTGTTGTCCCAACTATTACAAGAACTTTAATCAGAACCTAAAAGCTTCACTACAGTGAACTCAGTCGTCCATTTAATTAGCTATGAAGCCTTCTTCCTAAATTACTGGCATAGAGGGCCCAGCAATACCATTAGCTTTACAGTTCCATCTCAACCATACACAAACCACGACATCAAAAGAAACCCCAAGCGACTCTCAGCTTCCAGAAGTCCTGCCTCAAATTCCCCTTGTTTCAGTTGTTCTCTGCACTAGCCTCAGAGGATACAGGACAACCTCTTCAGCCTTTACTCTCTGGAAGCCTTTATCTAATTCTAGGCTCTTCCCTCATTTGTAAGCAAGTGACTCTATTGCACGGAAAATGTACCACTACACACTCTCAAGCCCTGTTACTACAGCCCTCTCCCTAGCAGTGTGGCTGTGGGAGCATCTAGCAGCGTAATTATTTTTCTTCCTAGTGTGACAGTGACTCTCTTAAAGGACTAAACATGCTGAGCTGTAAAAGAAAAAAAAAAAAAACAAAAACATGCAGGTAGATATCCCAAATAACTAGGATGAAGACTTCATTGAGATGGCACTTCAGGCTGTGTTAGAGTACCTGTGTACATGCACTGTATGTAGGCTTCTGTTTTCTGCGGAGAAGAGTGCTTATGCAGCATTATACTAGATAACTGCAAAACTCTGCAAGGAAGCTCTCAGGTTACTGTCCGAGATAGCATATGGAAAGCTTTTGGGAGTCTGTCTTCACCAGTCATTGTCCTATAATGGATTTTCATTAAAACATCTAAGTTTCAGCACAATTTGTGAGATCATGGCTGACAAGCTAGGTATGGACCTGTTTTCTGACTGCACTGGACTTGCTAGGATTGCTTTTAGGTAGCTTTTATGCTGCATCCTAAACAACTTGTGAAGATAACATAACGCTAATCAAACAATCACAGTAATCAAACACCAGTACTCTCCTGGGGAACCATGATGCCATTTTCTCTACATTGAAAGTCGGGGCTAGAATTTGAATTACAGTGTACAAAATATTTATGTTGGCTTGTTTGTTTTTTTACCCTGCTTTGCTACATAGAGTCTGCTATAATCAGGAATGGGTTCCTATTAATGATTACATAAGAATCCTTTGCAGTCATCCTACCTATACTGAAAATCTGCATAAAGCTTCAATTCTTTGCTGTTAACTTACTGGAACCACAATATTGAACAATAAAGGTGGTCTTTGACTAGGATGTCTACTTTATGACCTGAGACCATTTTACGTGTCTTGAGTACTGTAAAAGCCAGCACTAGACCTGCCATATAATCGTATGTCAATTATAAACATAACAAATGTCATAATCCTGCAACTTAGCTAGGAATGGACATCCGGATTTCTGGTTATCTGGACCAACCTCTTGTTCAATGCAAAGCGAACTTCAAAGTGAGCTCAGGCTGTTCAAGGCTGTTACTTAATGAAGTTTTGGGGGTTACCAAGGACAGAGATACACAATCTCCTTGTATACTACAAGGACAGAGAATAACGACACACTAAGGACAGAAAGCAGCAATAGAAATGCTGAAGAGCTACCTTTTTAAAATTGTGTTATGCCAAGGCAATCCAGGACACCTGCGTATTGAAAAGAAATACCTCTACATCTCACTTGAGTGCATGTAAGTATTTGAGAAAGTGAAGGACGAGTAAGTACCAGAAAAGGATAACAGCATCTGTCACTGGTAATACTCGAGAAGCAAGGTTTCAAATGTGTATTCTTCTGGCAGCTGGTACAACTCTGACAGAATTTGAGGGACACTACACTTAGAAACCATGTCATGATCACAGCATCACAAGCATTAGCCCACCTTTAGGTTGTACAAATAGCACACGGTCAAATGAATTTTACCCAACTTCACTGATGAAAAAATATGGCCACATTTATCCAAAATCTGCATTAACTTCTTGAGCCTTCTAGTGTTTGAATGAACTTTTGATATCTACAATTTTTATTTATTACTCACATGAACTAACAGTACTTGCATGACAGTAATGAGGAGTTACTATTTCTAGGGGAAAAACACAAAACAAAACACAACAAACAGCTCCACACAGTCTAAATTAGCTACTAAATCACACAGAAAATAGAAGTTTCTGGTGTATTTGCATAACTTCAGGACATGCATTTGTGCCTGCCAATTGCAAAAAGCTGATGTGCATTTCAAACATTTGGTAAGACACCTTCCTTATTCCAATAAAGACTATTACCCAGAAGCTTTACACTTCCGCGCTGTTTTGTACTTATGACCTTTTTTTTTTTCCTAAATGGATACATTACCCCTAAAGGACTCCCCAGTTCCTAAAGCTTTTCAGTGTCTTTTTTACTAAGTTCCAACCCCATGTTTTCAGTTTGCTCACCCAAGCACCGAGATGCGTTTGTTTTACGAAAACTCACTGTCCTAGCTGCCTGTCGTGTAACGCACACCACTTTCTCATCAGTAGACCTCTCTCGTTTCCCCCTGCCGCCGGGTAGGCGCAGCGGGAACAGGCGGGCGCCAACCACCGGCGGGGATGGCTACTGCCACGCGCTCTTCTTGGCTCCCACCCCGACACCTCCGCCAGACATCGCCAATCGCACTGGGTGGCGGGCCGGGCGGCGGGCAGCACAGCCGGGTTGTCCCCACAAACCGCCGCCACGGGAGGGCGACACCGACAGGCAAACGCGCGGCCCGACCGCCCGCGCAGGCGGCTCTCTTTCCAACAGGAGGTCTAGGCCCAAATCCGCCGCCGCCGCCGCCGCCACCGCCACCACCACCTCGGGGCGCCCGGACCGAACGCAGCCGCGTCCCGGCCCCACCAGCGCAGAGAAGGGCCGTAAGGCGAGCCCGTGTCGCGTATGTCCACAAGGACGAACTCGTCGCTGCCTCAGGACGCCTGCCTCATCCCCACGGCACTGCCCGCGCTGGGCGGGCACCCTCTCCTCCCGCCGCACAGCCCTATCACGCATGCCCGCTGCCTCTACTTTCCAGGGGGAAAATACGGCAGGGTGCGCCGCCGAAACCGTCCCGACAGGCTCGCGGCACCTTCGTTCCTGCCTCTCCTCGCCCCGATCCCTTGCGCGCATGCGCTCCTTGTGCTGTTTCCTTGGCAGCTGCGGTTGTTTTCGGCAAAACCACCTGCGCAGAGCCGTGGGGGGGGGGGGGGGGGAAGAGGGGAGCAGGGCGAGACCATTGGCGCGGAAAAAAAAGGGGGCTAGGCCGCCGCAGCAGAGGGCTGGCAGCGGCGCTGCTACGGAAGCGGATGGGCCCGATGTGAGTGATACTCTTGCGCCGCGCCTCGGGTAGGAAAGGGGGGCCTGCGTAGGGCAGACATTCCGCCGCCGCTGCTCGTCCTCGTGCGCGGCACCAGAGGCGGGTAGGCTGGGGCACGCCTTCGCGCCGGTGTTCCCTCCCTCGGCTCCCGCGCCGCCTGACCCTCTTCTCTCTCCCTTTCCCTCGCACGGGGTGGAGGGCTCAGCCGCGGGCTCGGAAAGCTGTTACGGAGCGCGCTGCGGCGCCGGTCGTTGGCGCGCGCGGGGACGCGCGGGCGGCAGCGGCGCGCTCCGGCGATTAGCGGGAGTTGGGCCTCGCACCCAGTGTGGTTACTCCGAGTGACGGCGGGGCCGGTGGGCTCGGGAGAGCGGCGGGACTGCCGGCCCGCAGGTGTCGGTGCAGAGGGGTCACTTGGCCGGCGGGTGTTGCCTCCCCTCTCTCGGTACAGTCTTTCTGGTTTACTCGGCGCGATTGCATACCCCGCCGCACGTGAAAGTACAGGGCTTCTCCGTGCCTAGCATGTTAAAGCTCAAAGCAGCGGTGCCTCCCGCGCGTGAGGAATGTGCATCTGCACAGTAAATGCCATTAATGCCATTAGTCCAGCAGTGTGTGCTGCGAATGTGCCGTTGTATTTTTATTGTTTACCATGGTTACTCTGCACAAAGCAAAATGCCACTTCGGAAATTAAATCCTTAGGTCGGTCCATTGGTGTGAACCCACTTTTGTAATCAGGATATAAGACAGAGTCTTAAAATGTAATAAACTATAGAAGCCAGCTTTGTTTCCTTATACAGAACTGAAGTCCGTAGTTTTGCCGTCAGGGTAGACAGACTTTGCGGCCTTCTCCTAATCAACAAAAGGTGCCCATTCTTCTGGGGAAAAAAAGTAGCAGTTACTCTGAAGCTAAACCTTTTTCAGTTACTGTTACAAAATTCATATGGGTAGTTCCAGCTTTTTTAAACATCCTTCTCACTTACCGTGAGCACAAGGTTTTTACAGGCGCATCTAAACCTGTAGAAAGCTACTGCTCTTGTGGTGGTGTTTATTTGATGTGCAAGTACATAAGTATTTGCATGGTAATAATAAAGCTGTCAGTTTTCTGGACTTAAATGCTGAATTTTCATGAATAAAACCAGACTGGTTTTTGATGTCGCAGCTACCATCAGTGAAGAGGAACAGATTCAACTCGGTGCCATTTTACTGTATAATTACAGTAGAATGTAAAAGTAAAGCTTTTTCTGATCTCAAAGTAGTGATACTTACAGATACCTGAATTGGAAACCTACTAGTTAAACCAGAGATTTCCCACTGTGATTACTAATCTCGTCTAGAAGATGGCCTGATGTTCTACTTGGTTTTAGGCACTGAAGATTACATTCACTTTTTGCAGCAAAAGGAGGGATTTAGTTCACGAAAATTCTGAAGTGTGCAATTACATTTTGTCTACTCAGTTTCCTAACAGGCCTAATTAGGTAGGAAATTTGTCACTTCCCATTGTGTAATACAGATTCTGTATATTCTGCTTCATTATAGTGTAGAATTGATTTTTATGAAAAACCTCTACCTATATTATTAGTTAAAGGTGTTTTTTTTGTGAATAGTGGGATTTGTTGCATGTTTTGCATAGAAAATTCCTGTATTACACATGCAGAATATAGCAACTCAGTATTGTAAAATACTGTGAAAATAGCAAGAATTTAATGTAGAATCACATTTACGAATACAGGTGAAGTACTAGTGAAGAGCAAGTTAGATGATTGTCAGGAAGGTATACAGTAATTCTTCGAAGTTTGGGCTTCAGTATCTTGTCTTCCTGATTATTCTTGATGGCTGGAATATGCCACTGTTCCAAGTATGTATTTGTCATTCCTGGATTGCCTCGTATTAACTAACATGAAAGAGATCAAATCTGATCAGGCAAAAATGCATTTTACAAGATTAATCTTAATGATAACTGAATTTATTCAGATTGAGGCACTGTGGTTGCTGACCTTTGATAGAAGATTAAATCCTCACCAATTTAAGGTGAGATTACACTGGATAAACAGGCTTGTTCGCATCCTTGTTGATTAATGATCTATATTTACACATGAGTTGCTTTAATGCACCATGTTAAAGGTCATTTAATTTTAATTTGGAAATGTGTATAAAATAATAGCACTGTCATTAGAGGACTTTATCTCTTAATTTTATTGCTGCAAGAGGATCAACTTTTACTGAATAAATATATAGGTAAACAGAAAACTATGCTCTCTGGTGAGTTTGTCAAGTCTGTTCATTTTACAAAGAATGCTGGTAGACATGAGGTGAGCCTAGCCTTTGGAAAGGTCTTTATTCCATTATAAACAAAACTATCTCCAAAATAAATTTACGTATAGTTTTTTGTGGTGTGATTTATTTAACCATTGACCATAAAATTCTTTCCATACTTGGAAGAGGTGTGTACTTTATGTTGCTGTTGTGTTCTACATTGCCTCTCATATTTTTTGTTTTAAATTTAAGATCACTTGAACATTTAATTTCTTGTTTGTAATTATTTTTTCTAAGGGGTGGTTGAAATCACTCAACTAATTATAAGAGACTTTACTATGCTCCTGCAATTCTCAGGGAATGATTAAAGTTACAGAATCAGCTGGTTTTCATAACTATATTTAGTTTTCTACTCATTCATATTAAAAGTATTTTCCAGCCAATTGTGAAATGACTACTTGATGCATTTAATAACTGGCGTTCTTTTAAAACAGCCTTTTGGTATAACCAAGTATAAATTGCAACCCATACTTTTCAATAATATTTTCTGTTTTCATTTTTTTAAGAACTTTCCAACTGTTACTGTTTTGGTTTTGACAGTAAAGCTTTACTTTGAAATAAACTAATGACACCTGGCAACTGACTAATCAGCCCTTCTTTAATCCCAAACCAACCCTAGCACTTTCATTTTTTTTTGTTTTTTTTAGGTTGGTTTGGCTAGCCAGCAGGCCAAACTACTGTACGTAACAAATATGAAATTAACTGAAACTATGTAGGCTGTGGGGGACAGGGAAGAAGCAAGTAACACTATGAAACAGATATCATACCATTTGAGAGTGTGGTAGTGCAGATGCTTGGGGTAGCCTGGGCTCACTCTTATATTGGTAGGAGGTGTGTGCCTAGGAGTGATTTTCAGTGTTGAAGCCAAGTGGTATCTTGGGCCCACTTTAATACTATTAAACTCTTTTAGACCCAAATCAGAGTGGCTGCATGAAAACTGCTTATTAATAATCATCTATATGAACTCCTAAACTATACCCAGAATTGCTTGGACCAAACTGGTGCTGAAGACAATGCAGTTATATAGCCTGGCAGTATTTAATGGTATGTCTTAATTTATTAAGGGAAGTGTAGTCTGGGTGTCCGGTGAATGTGGGTTAATGATATCTATAAGAAGACATTACCTAGGAAGAGCTTGAAGCTATTGCTCAGTGGGCTGTGAGAGAAAGAGGTATAATAGTTTATTGCATAGAAGGCTAAGGAGAACATAACACATTGATAGAAAGCTAGGTTTCATTAGTTCCATTGTTTACAGAACAGCTTTTTGTATTAAAGGTTTCTGTAAAACATTCTGAATTTTCTTGATGAAAAGATAAAGCTTGTAGTATTTTTATGTGCCTGCAAGCTTTGTTTGGATTACATTTGCAGGCTTTTCTCCAGTCAGGAAAGCCTAACATTTTTCTTCAGAGAAATGAGTTTCATGTAATTGCTTGTCTGCTTTATGTAAAACACAAATGCTTTATGTAAACATAAATAGTTGTGTTAAAGTTAGATTTGCTGGTAGATATTAATATTTGCATTGAAAGCTATCAGCTGGCTACAATGTGACTTTTTGATGATGCTGTCAGGATAGGAACCTGATCAGAAAGGCTTCAATATAGATGTCTTCATGGGTCATTATTATTTAAATAAACTGTAGGGGTTTTTAGAAGACTGGAGGCCTACAGTACTAACATATTTGACTGTCACCCAAAAACATATAGCTAATCAAACAGCTGCAGTGTTGCTTTTTGTTTACTCTCAAATAACAAGTATCAGATAGATACAGAGACTCCTGAGCTGAGATTTGATAGCAGAGAACTTCTACTAACTTAGACAAATAGTTTAGAAATAAATATTTCCATAAAAGCCGTGTAATCATCCTTGATATTAATTAGCATGCATTCAGTTGCTACCTTCAAGTCTATGGACCAGTTATGGTAATGAAAGTTGTTAATTGCTTTTAATAGAATGGTGAATTCTGAGGAAGCAGCTGGTGTGTTGAGCCACTTCTGAGGATTGAAAATGCCAGTAGGTAAGAAGACTATGTTTGATTTTTAATACATATCCTGTAGTGAGAACTAGATGCAAATGACAGAATTTTCTTCTGTCTGTAATTTTTTAATGTTGCATTAGCTCTGTTTTGAGTTTTGTTTTTGTTTTTTGTTTTTTTAATTATTTGTTTTTATTATTCTTTAAATTTGAGGGCTCTTGCAAAAAATTGTAATGACAAATGGTAAATATGCCCTAGCTGAGGATTCAACAATCTCTTTCAGAGATGTGCCAGATTGCATTTTTAATTCTGTAGCTACAAATTAAGCATTACCTCAGGGGGTCTAGAACACCTACTGCTGCTTCAAGGGTTGAAATGCTGCTAATAGCAGTATCACGATTCACAGAAAATAGAGACTCAGCTCCAGCTGATTTTGGATCCCTGCATGCTCCTGCCTGTTGCAGATCTGTCTCAGGGTGATGCTTCTCTGGGATCCAGATTCAGTAAGAGCCTAGATCTGCTGCTTATTCTGGAGACAGTGTCATCTGTTATTAGTGTGGTACCATTCATAAATAGCGAGGGCAATAATCTGCCCTCTGCTTAAGCTAGCCTGTTTTATGCTGATCCTGATGTTTTTGCTCTTCAAAATGTTTTTTCTTCATGAAACAGAGTTGATGGTGTGCCAGCTTCAGCAACAAGAAATAGCTGGGTGTCTGTACAATGTTGCTGAATTATCCTTGTGTAGTTTACTTTGTCAGCGGAAATTCTTAACTGAATGCTACACAAATTTCTTGGTAAACTTTCCCTGATAAAATATTTCTTGTTCTTTTCAATTTTAAAACATGATTACACACTTTTTTAGCAATGGTGATTATTGAGGTTGCAAATCATGCTCTAGATTTCTTTCTGCAGTTGAAAGTGAGGCAAAGGCAAAAACCAGAGCCTGCTTTGAGGAGATCTTCAGACATCATGCTGGCCTGGCAGACACAAAGAAATCAAAGAAAAAGAAGGTTCAATCTGAAGAGAATATTGTGGTGAGTTTGAACACATGCAGGCTTTGGTTGGCTGCCTTCCTTAATGGGAAAAAGATCAAGACAATGTGTTGTAGAAAGGAGATGTAGGCATTTTAAAAAAAATTGCAAAGCATATTTCTGCACATATCCTTTGTTTTTGAGGTGTCTCTTATATGTCGCCTGTATACCAGCAGTGCATCCTTGTAATTTGGAGGTATGCCAAAATTTATATAGACTATAATACAGGTAAAAAGAAAGTGGCACATTCAGGCATGCACACATTTAAAGTCTGACAGTACTTTTTTTTTTTCCATTTGTAGTTTTCAGAAAAGTTTTAAGATTTTCAAATTCAGTATTAACTTTAGTGGGAGTTTGAGAGATGGGCTAGTAGAATTATGGCTATACAAATATTTAATTTTTAGAGCACTACATCTGTGTAATACATCTGTGAATTCAGAACTGATGGGAATTTATAATAATATTAGAGATAGTCATTAACTTTATCACTTGTATAAGAATAACAATTTACAAAGAATATTAAACAACATTTGAAACTTTTTTTTTCCTAATTTGACCTCAGTAATCAGCATATTTCTGCATATGCTGAGGTTTGTATCTGAGTAGTCATGTGTTTACATGTTTACTTAGGCATAAAGATTTGTTTTAAAGATTTTGGCCTTATCTTGTGACTTGCAGATTATAAAGGATTCTATCACCCTACCCTTATGGTTAGATGACATTATTCTGTGTTGCGTACCTCTCATTAAAAGACCCTCAGACATTCTTCTGAGTTGTGGTTCATATTGTAGCTTTTTGCTGAACAGAAGAATAAATATTTAATACGCATCCTATATACACTGATTATTGACTTACAATGATTACAATTTCAAAAAGAAAGCCTTGTCTTCAAAGACAAAAGTTCTGGGTTTTTTATTTTTCTCCTGTTAGGTTTTATAGTTTCTGGGTTTTGGTGTTTTTTTTTTTTTTTATCTTACAGTTGTATCCATACCAGATGCTGGAAGTTAATTTTCATTCTGTAATACTGATTTAAGACAAAGGAGTGGTATTTTATATAATATTAGAAGGTTGCATGTATTTACTGTATGTAAATAGCTATAGTAAAGTTAGTATTGTTATGCTCAAACATAATTTTGTCTTTAGATTGTCAATCTGAAGTTGATATTTGTGCAGATTTTTTATTTTGCATTTCTTGAAGTATATGGAGTTTAGTCAATAGTCTGTAAAAAGAACCAACATGATGTGTAAAACATAGCATAGAAAGTTTAGAGGGTGATCTTTTTCCTTTTTTTTGCTGGCATCATGTAAATATAATACTAAATTCTTCCTTGGTTAGGTTTACTTTTTTGATGAAACATGAGTTTTTAAATCTGTACTTTATGAAACAAATATTTTTGAGCACATAGTTATATCTTCATATGCAGCTACATATTACTCATAAATATTTTAAGCTTACCTTGAGTTTAAAATTGGGTTCCATTCCATAAATCTTTGATGTAAAACACTAGTATTTTGCGGTTACCTAGGAACACTTAAGCTCACAGTGAACTGAATGAAAAGTTAGTGGTATATACCCTGATTAAGAAGCACTTTTAGGATCAGTGTGGAAGCCTGGCTTTATGGTTTTGTGGAAGCCTGGCTTTATGGTTTTGTTGAAGCCGTAGATTTTTATCAGTATAAGCACAGAAAATGGAGAACTTGAAAAAGTGTATTAAAACATTATACTGGTCATTTCGAATATTTCCTTCAATTGTGGCAACTTTGCAAGAGCTCAGGCTGGTATTTCCATGCTGGTTGCATTCCAGTAGAAGTTTCTGTAAAAGCTTCAGCAAATAACCAGTCGTTTCATTGTAAGAAATAAATGTATGTGGGAGGGGAAGAGGAGATAGGTGGCGGAGGTTGGGTGTTTTTTTTACAGTTTTCTTCACCGTATATAATTTAACTGTATAGACTTTCACATATCTTGAAATAATGTAAAATTTATCAGTGATGGCTTTGTGTCACACACTTGCCATAAATGGTGTCCTGGGTTTGACCATGAAGAGGTTATGTTTGAGAGCCTATTTCCACTAGAAATATTCCAGTCTGCTTCTTTCTTTTGTCTTTACTGAACCTAGCCTTTCTTAGACTAATAAAACCTTTGGCCTCACTGTCCACTGTTTCCTTGAAACCTGAGTTTTGGAGCTGCAGGAGCTTTCTGTGATTTTTAAATGACAGAAGTGAGGGTAAGGAGATTGCCTGCATGCTTGCCTGCTGTGCTGTGTGTGCCCATTGCCTGGAGAGAAGGGAAGCAGCCTGACTGAAAGAGGAAAGGCTGAAGTCAGTAAGTCAGGATGAGTTTGGTCACAACAGATAGGAATGAGGGACTTATAATGGAGGTAGACATCAGCTGTGGCCAGTGAAAGGTCTGCTTTGTTCTTCAGTAGCCATATGCACTGAAAAACTGCCAAGGTTTCCACTGGATTTAGCCTATTGTTTCTTACACTTAAAATAGGAGAACTGCCAATAGTTCACTATATACTTGACCTACACATTCTCTCACCAAATTATTAAAATTTGGTGAAACTTCTCCAAGCCCATCCTATCTGTAAATTGAAGTTTTTCTAGCTTTGAGCATCTACATTTTGTAGCCTTACATGAGCAATGGTAGGAAAATTGTTCCCTACTACATTAAAATTTTCCTTAACAAGTATGTTCATTACCAACTCAGGTGTAAGTAAATGGTCTTTTACAACCTGTACACATCAGCCCTTCAGTGGGCTGGCAGTGTCTGTCCCTATTTTTCAAGGTGTGCCTGTACTATGGGAAGAACGTCAGGTACCTCTCTAAGTCCGGTTATCTGAGTTTCCAATTACCCTGGGCAAAATCACCTGATGTGTTTCCAGGTTCCACTCATGCATACTTGAGAAGCCTTCAAAAAGAAGTAAGATTGTTAGGTGTAGTCCCTGCTCTCAGCTCGAACCTGAATGGCAAATGACATGATTTGGGATTACCTTGTTATGGTATTAGTCCACCTGTGTGCATCTTGGCTGGTGCCCATCTCTTGCTGCTATCAAGCCAGTAGTGCAAGTAGGTCTGTTCTTGGGGAAGAGTGTTTCCTCTGCCCTGGTGTTGTAATGTGGCCATGGGGCTGTTTTGAAAAAAAGCCTTCTTATTTGGTCCATGCTTTAAGCTGAGGAGGTCAGGCTCAGGTCAGCAACCTTCTGGACTTAATCCAGAGACAGGCCTATCCCATGAGCTGCTTTTCCAGCCTAACTGCTTTTGCTAACTTGGTTCACATCTGTTTATGTATGGACAGTTGCTCTTAGTTGATCTTTCTCAGTCCTGCATTTCAGACAGAGAATCTATACTGGTATCCCTGCCTCTGCCTGAGACCTGATCTGATGGTTTTTATAAACCTCTTGGCTGTTACTTTATTGTTTTGTGACTCTTTCTCATCTTTCCTCTCTGTTTAATTGCATCATGCAATTACATGTGGAGAAAGTGTCCTGAATTTCTTGACGTCATCTATCTGGAGTCATGCAAAGCATTCAACACTGTACCATACAACATCCTTGTCTCTAAATTGGAGAGACATCAACTTGATAGATGGACCACTCGGTGGATAAAGAACTGGCTGGATGGCCACATGCCAAAAGTTGCGGTCAATGGCTCAGTGTCTGGCTGGAGACCAGTAACGAGTGGTGTCCCTCAGGGACTGGTGTTGGGACCAGTCTTGTTCAGCATCTTTGTCGGTGACATGGACAGTGGGATTGAGTGTGCCCTCAGCAAGTTTGCCAATGACACCAAGCTGTGTGGTTCGGTTGATACGCTGGAGGGAAGGAATGCCATCCAGAGGGACCTTGACGCGCTTGTGAGGTGGGCTTATGCCAACCTTATGAAGTTTAACCATGCCAAGTGCAAGGTCCTACCCCTGGGTCGGAGCAATCCCAGGCACAGCTACAGGTTGAGTGGAGAAGATATTAGGAGTAGCCCTGTGGAGAAGGACCTGGGGGTGTTGGTCAGTGACAAACTTAACATGAGCTGGCAGTGTGCGCTCACAGCCCAGAAAGCCAACTGTATCCTGGGCTGCATCAAAAGGAGCGTGACCAGCAGGTTGAAGGAGGTGATCCTGCCCCTCTACTCTGCTCTTGTGAGACCTCACCTGGAGTATTGTGTGCAGTTCTGGTGTCCTCAACATAAAAAGAACACGGAACTGTTGGAACAAGTCCAGAGGAGGGCCACGAAGATGATCAGGGGACTGGAGCACCTCCCATATGAAGATAGGCTGAGGAAGTTGGGGCTGTTCAGCCTGGAGAAGAGAAGGCTGCATGGAGACCTCATAGCAGCCTTCCAGTATCTGAAGGGGGCCTATAGGGATGCCGGGGAGGGACTCTTCATTAGGGACTGTAGTGACAGGAGAAGAGGTAACGGGTTAAAAGTTAAACAGGGGAAGTTTAGACTGGATATAAGGAAGAAGTTCTTTACTGTAAGGGTGGTGAGGCACTGGAATACGTTGCCCAGGGAAGCTGTGAATGCTCCATCCCTCGCGGTGTTCAAGGCCAGGTTGGACAAAGCCTTGGGTGACATGGTTTAGTATGAGGTATCCTTGCCCGTGGCAGGGGTATTGGAACTAGATGATCTCAAGGTCCTTTCCAACCCTAACTATTCTATGATTCTGTTCTATGAATTGAGGTACATACAGGCTGTATGTCTGAGGAATTTGTGTTTGAACTACTGGAGCAGCTTTGTGCTACCTGTTAATGTTTTTGGAATTTGCCTTAGCTTGAGACTGTATTTTATTTCATTATAAGGATATTCTGTACTTTTTTCTTTTTCTCCTATGAGTAAATTAACTATAGTTAAGGACTGTGTGCTACTATTCATGGCACATATTTGTGGACATTTGTTTTTGTTTGTAGGCATAATAAGTAACAAGTTCTAGTAAATATTTCAAGCAAGTTTTTGCAACACCTGTGTATCTTTGAGGAAAGGGTTCTTGAGTATCAGTTAGTTTAGAAGCACTGGAACAGGTCAAAGACAAGGGCTTTTTGTTAAGGATTTCTCAAAGTATTCCACTTTTTTGCGCTTAATGGATTAGTATTCTATCGAGGCAAGCATCAGCATGACTTTAGCTATTGGTCACTATTGGGCCTTAATTGCCCGCATGTTTTAATCTTTAGTCCTTATTCTCTGCAGTTCAAGTTATTCCTAGAAATGCAGAAAAGGAAGTGCTCAATCTATTACGAAGTATTATTTTGTATTTTTTTAGTTTATATTAAGCTTGGTGCTTCCCCCCCTCCCCTTACTCTGTTCTGTATTTCAAGTTATTTATATGAATTTTTCCACATCCTCTTAAATCACTTACTTATAAATAGGATGTTACTGGTCTATTTAAGCAAGTAAAAGATGAAGGCACAAAGACTTTTTTTCAGAATTTGATATTGAGATAATTTAAACTATTTTTAGACGTAGGATGCTAAAAATAAAGGTAACTACTGAAAAGATAGATGAATGGCTTTGGATTTTTTCTGATATATTAGGTAAACATACTTGCATGAAATTCTAGATGCTTTCTTTTTTAACTTTATTAGGACAGCATTTTTTAATACGTAGCATTAGTCTAGTTAGTATATTTTTAAGCTGTCTCTAGTTTCAGACATCAACTTTTATTTCTGTGTTAAACTTTGTCTTGGTGTATTTTTCTTGCCACACTGCTTTTATTTGACAATTTTCTGTACAACTAACAAACTTCCTTGATTTTTTTTTATTTTTTTCTCTCATGTACTTCAAACTTTTCTTTCTTTATCCTCCCTTCTCTTTCTTCAGTACTTGTACTTTCCTTGATGTCCCTGTTCTCTCTTCGAATCTCAGATGTGACTAAAGCAAGACAGTGATGAAAGTTTGCAGGCTCACATCATTGAGGGCATAGAACATAGAGGCAGATGACTTGTGCATTGAGTATTCTTTCAGTCATGGAATATTATTCTCGCAGGTGTTTTTAAGCCAGGATCCATCCTGCAAAGTATAATTGCCATTGCAACTTCATTCTCATAAGCTTTTTCTTCTTACAAGCTTATACATTTTGGTGATCTCTTTTTAAAAAAGGGGACAATATGTGTAATGTTTGAGGCAAACCCAGTTTTGTAACTGGGAGAAGTATCCCAGCTAGAAGGGGAAGATGCCTGTGTTTATTGAGGGAGGAATATGGTCTTGGCAAAGAAAGGGAGATATGCATTAGCTGAAATTAATCTTAGCTGGTTTTAATAGACTGGTCTTTAGGTCAACTCTGTCATTCTGCTAAGGGTAATGTGATGTTTTTCTTTCAACTTTATACTTAGAAAAAGTCTTAATGGAAATCTATTTTTCAGTCTTAGCACTTTTAAATATAATTTCATTATCTAACTTGGGCAAGCAACTTTCAATTAAAGAGACTACAAACAGGTGAGCTTGAAGCCTGTCTCTAACTTGCATTTTAAATGGATTAGAATACTTGATTTTGTGCTGCATGTTATCTTCAAGTCTTCCATAGTCTAAACATTAACATCTGTTTATGGAGTAGACTTGTTGATTTCTTATTTTGACTGGATATACATAAATGTACTTTAAAAGCATAGTGAAACAGCATTTAGGATGAAGTGGCAAATGTTTTGGGTTGTTTTTTTTTCAGCGTGAATTTTCTGTTGCCTTAAATCTGTCACTTGTTAATTTTAAATAAAATTATTAGATCTTTGATTTCATTTTACTATGTGTAATGTTGCTGAAGAAATAACATTATGTACTGTGTATCTCCTTAAAACATAATTGTAGTACAAGTATTTTCTATGTTCTTTTCATTTATAGCTTGACACCTTTAAAAGTAATATTGATTTAGCTAAGGAAAGTGTGAATGATGAAGCAATTCTAAACAACACATACAATCCTGAAGAAGAGAGTCCACGATTTACAAAAAATAAATTGAGAGAGAAAGCCTCAATTGCAAAGAAAATAAACAATGATATTGTTAGTAGAGAGGAGAACAAGCAACCAAAGTCTAACAAGAAGAAAAAGAAATCACTGTTACAAGAACTATTTAATGAGGAGGAAAATTTACATGAAGCTGAATTGGAGAGTTTTGAGAAAAAGATTAATGATTTTTCAAAGAAGAAAACAAAAAGTAAATCACAAACAGATGTACCTCATCAAGGAGGTGATGGAAAGATTAAACATTTCTTGACTGAAGAGAGAAATGTAACTGAATTAGAAGAGGAAGAAGAGCTAATCCGAGCCTACCAGCTGCATGTGGCTGAAGACGAGGCAAATGAAATTAAAAAGAAAATAAGAACAAAACTTAAAGAGCAGATGTCTGAATTTACCTCTACTGTTCAAAGCCATGAAGTTGTAGTGAACAATGAAGTAGGCAAAAAGAAGAAAAAGAAAGAAAAAGCAATTTTAAGTGAAGCTGAAACAAGGTACCATGATAAACTGTATACCATGTCCCTGTGAATCTTAACCAAAATGTAGCATTTTGGGTTTAGATAGAAAATACGTAGTTTATCAGAAAGCTTCTGCCTAAGTGATGAATTGGATGATTCAGTTGTGAAAAAATGTTGCCAAATACTCATTCAAAATGCTGTCAAGGTTAAAATTATAAAAAAAAGACGTACTCCATTACTATATGATGCTTATTTTCTGTACAACTCGCTCTTAACTAAAGATAATTTTGTGCATGGTCTTTTAGGGATGAGTGATGGCCCTAATCCAGCAGAAGAGTATTAGCTTAGCTGTGTTCACATGAATGGTTCTGCAAATATTGGAAATTAGGGGGAAATGAAGAGGGGAGAGAAATGATAAAGAAAAGAAACTAATATTAGGGGCTGTGTTGCATTTCCAAGATACACAGATGAGTTGCAGAACTAAAGAGGAAATTTGTCATATTAATAATGGTAATGAGCAATTGTATCCACATACATGCTAGAATGAAGTTGGTGACAGTAATCCATTATATTGCAGTGCAATGTCCCTTTCTGAGCTACAGCATCATCCAGCACAAGATGGCAATGAAAGTCATTCATTGGAAAGACTGTTTACATCAGAAGGGCAGGAACTGGAGAAAAACATAGAAAAACAGAAACCTAAAGCAAAAAAGGTTAAAAAGAAAACCAGAAAAGGTCTGACAACAAAATGTTAGAATGTTGTGCTGCGTTGCTGCTTTATCCAAGTCTTTCTTTTCCTTTTTTTTTTTCCCCCCTCTTTGCACTTCTGCAAAAGTATTTGTCCGTAGTAATAGTAACACAGATGTGATTTGAGCTATTGAAGTTACTTATGTTTCTTTAGTTACTTAATTTTATTTTTGCTCTTCCAATTCTAAGGCTAGTTAATAAGGAAGTTGATTTGATGCATCAGTTTAAAATCTTGATAATTCATTTATTGTAAATAATTTTAAAATTGATAAGTAGTTTAAACATTTGGGGGTTTTAAGCACAATATAATGTTTAAATGTATATACCGTCTTTACCTTGTATTACTTAGATGCATATTCTAATTTCTTTTTTATTACTTTCTCATTTTCATTTACTTTATACTATAAATGCTGGATCACCACTGTTTTAACCTGATGCTCAATTCAGACATAAGGAGTACTTTTTCATGCAACCCAAAGTCAAATTGGATACTTAATTTCCTTGAACATTGATGAGGCCACATAATAGGTTTAAAAATGCAGATTACAGAAGCTGATGAGGAGTAGGTATTTTGATATCTATTAAGTATGGTAGTCTCACTGTGACTTTTAGAGGTGGAAATTTTGAAAACAGTGGTAAATTCAGGGAAAATGCGCATGGAGAAAGCATCAGATTAGGCTTATCTTTCTTTTTATATTTTCCTAAGACAAAACCTACTACAGGTTGTAGTGCAGAGCAGGATATTGAACTGTGTGTTTTTTAAGACATTGTAGCAAGAAAGAAACTATGTCAGTCAAGAGGAAGACCTCTGATTTAAAATAAAAATATTTGTTAGTTGGAACAGATTATGTTAATTAATACACATTCATGTGTATGTTCATACATGTTTAAAATGATGCAAATCTGATAATTTTGTTTTAACCTATTATGTAAAGAACAAGTTGAATGTTATTACTGTTGATTGCTGAGACAATACAGAGCATGTTTACTCCTTTAAACTGTCACTAGTGGGACATATTAACCTCTATTTACTTTATTTGTATTTCTAGGGGAAAATACAGAAGTTGCTGCAGAAAAGGATGAGGAAATTAAGAATTCAGACATTTCAGCTCAGACTAAATTTGGTTTTGGTGACGATCTTGTGTTGGGAGTTTACATCCATCGATCTGATCGACTTAAAACTGATCTCCGGGTATCTCGTCCCATGGTTAAAATCCATGTTGTTGATCAGAGAAGTGGCTTATATGTCAAGAAGGATCATAGGTGACTTTTAATAAACTGTTTCTATTATCAATGATTACTATGAATACATAGATTCTTCCCTAGAATATTAAATATTAAAATGAAAATAATACTGAATTTTAAGCCTGCAAGGTAATTCATTAGTTTCTACATCTATGAGATTTATCTACAAGATATTTATATATCTCTTATATATATCATATATATATGATGTATATATGATGCATATATACCTGCAGTAAATTAGGGTGGTATTTTTCTTTTTGGCACTTTTAAATGCTCTGCACTAGTGTATTGAGGTCGAGGTCCCCATATTTACAGCACTATTCATCTGCATTTCTTACAGAGAGAAAATTTCCTAAATCTAAAAAATATGTAGAAGCCAAGATTAGAATAATTAAGCAAAATTTCTGTGGCATAAATAGTGTCTGCCTGTTCTTTTATAAAAAGCCTTCTAAAATCCTGAAGTTTAGTCTTTGTAATTCTAATTCCTTCAGTTACTTGTTTCGAGTGTAATATGCATAATTTTCCTGAAAACAAAATTTTAATAGTGTTTAAGTAGTACTCTGCTGTGATCATTATGCATAAATTCAGAGAAGTTCTTTTTCTAAAATCAAACAAATGGTATCTTGTATGTTTCTTTCAGTAATAGAAATACTTTTTTGTTTAAGTGGGGGGAAGGGGGTTAAGGTGCTATGACAATTGTAACTGTTTGGAAATTTTCAAACAGCCAGAGGAAAGTTTCATCTTATTATGAACAAGAACAAATAGATCACATTCTTCCTATTATGACACAACCATATAACTTCAGACAGTCTAAATCAACAGTTCCGGAGTGGGAGGAGCAAGTCATATTTAATGAGCGTTTTAGTTATTTTATTCAAAACACTGAAGAAAGTCCTCTAGTAATCCTGTTTTTTGAGGTAAGATTAACTGTTTTTCATCCAATTTATGCACATTATGATTTTCTGTTTGTTTCTTCAACAGTATATATTTGATTGATTTGGGTGGTTTTATTTCAGATATAGTGGATTAATAGCATAGCCTTAAGATGCAGAATTAAGTGGAGATACCAAAAAATGGTATTGTAATTGCTAATACTAATAAACTTTTCTTACAGGGGAAAAAAACCCCAAACCCCACAACCCTGTTTTGATAGCAGTAAGGAGGACAAAGCTTTCTTAATAAATCAACTGTCAAATTTCTAGGAAAGGCTGGTTCCAGATTAGGAGAGATGGCACAATGTCTAAAGAATATCACTTCTTCCTTTTTCACATTCTTGAAATCTTGAAAAGAGGCTTAGGTACCATAATCTGAAAGTTAGAGATCACCTACTGGTAGCAACACCTCTTTTCCTTTGTACAAATGAGCGAACTGTTAGATGTTTTAGAAATCTACATCTCTTCTCCCATTCTTCACAAAGTAATTACTAATTTGTCCTCCAATAAAGTTAGGTTTAAAGAAAAAATTATAAGGTATATATACAACATGATTTTCAACTGTAAGTATTTCAGTATTTGTAAGGCGAGATTCTGTCATATTAACCTGAAAATGAACTTAATACAATTAATATTACTTCATCCTTCACTTTTTGTATTTCAAATAGATTGTATACACAATATCAGCATATGTTTCTTTATGTTCTGTGATATTATCATTTAGGTTGGAAAAGACCTTTAAGATTACAGAGTCTGACCATAAACCTAAAACTGCAAAGTTCACCACTTAACCTCATTTACACAACTAAGAGCCCTTAGGTTAGCATACAGCTGGTTTTGGCTGTTAGGTTTATGATCTATATAATTTGTGAACCATATATGGTTTATGAAAATTACAAATTAATATTTTCTTCTTTTATTGAGACAGAAGGGAAGCAAAAGTAGTTTTCTAAGACCAGACTTCTGTCTTTTTTTTTAAGCAGGCCATAAATAGTCATCAGGTAAATAATTGCCAACTTGTGTGGAGGAAGTACTGTTTGTGTAATTGCTTAAAATTGAAATGTGTTTAATTTAGTGGATCACATCTAGTATATGTTCAGCAGGTTTTTTTAAGTACCAAAAAGCACATACTCAATAGAAATGCATTTATATTCCTACCAATACTTTCAGGTGCTTGATTTACTAAGTATGGATGAATTGAGAGCCAACTCTGATGTACAAATGCAGGAATCTGGTTTCCGAAAAATCTGTTGGGCGTTTCTAAAGGTATTGTAACCATTTAAATGACAAAACAAAATTTATAAATATTTTTATTTAATTATCTGAAAGGCACTAACCATAATAAGTGGGGGAATGATTTTTTTTAATGTATTTCCAGGCAACAGAAGTGGAAGAACAAATGCTTGCTTGCTTGTTCTCTCTTTTCCCTCTTCTTTCACCACAAAAAATTCACAGTAACAAGCTTGACAGTAAGGTATTTTCCAAGAAAGTGTGGAGTGTGTAAGAATTTTTTTGTAGTTCGTAAAGTCCAGAAGAAGGCTTTCTTTGAGGGTTTTCTGTGTGTTTGTGAGATTGTTTCTGCAAAGAAAATGACAAATCCACCAACTTCTGTACCTCAGCTACTCTCATTTTCAGTTGGCCAGACTTTGATAAGGCTCCTGGCGTGACTATAAGATGCCTTGTCATTTTTAGTTTAAGAGTTTGAAATGCTGTGGCAATGAGATACAGGTAATTTAGCCAACACATCGTGTACCTTTTTATACCCTTTTAGGGAGACTGGAATGTGCAAGTTTGGCCTCTGAGAGCTGACAAGCTTTACTTTGCTTGAGGCTTGTTAATTTACATCTGCCCCTGTGGATGGTACATCTTCACATCCATTGAGCAGTCCACAACATGAGAAATACAGGAGAAGACAATGGTGTGCAAGTTTAGGGGAAGGGAGACAGACCTCCCTTAGTTACTCGATACAATGTCTCTTCTCAGCTCTGCCCCATATGAACTGCTGGAATCAGGGGTCTGGTATCCAGTGTCTGAATATATACCCGTTAGAAACTGTGCATCCAGACATGCAGTGTAACCTACTCCTAGACAAAGGGAAGAATGAATTTTCAACTCATAAATACAAATCGTGTCCTGTTCTTCATTCCTACTGCATCTGTCTGCATTGGGCTTTCATCTGTATCAGTCAAAGTAGAAATGTCCTGATAAACAGCGGTCAGTGTTAACACTTGTTCTTTAGTTCAGTAGAGAGAACTACATTTCCTCTGAAGTTAGAAAGTTTACTGCTTTGCTGTTATCTTCTGCTCCAAGTCAAAGCTTTATCAATGCCTTTTGCTGCAGCATTCAAAGGGGGCTGTTTGGGTTGACAGTCCTTTGAGATTTGGGTGATTTCAGCAAGTAGTAATTAAAAAAAAAAAAAAAGTGGTACTGCAGAGGTCTTACCATATACAAGATATTACTGTTGTGCATATGAAGCATGTTTCAAAACTAGGCTGCTGTCTAAACTTTAATCTTAGTGATTTGATCCTGGGGGCGTTTAATACATGCTTACTCCATTACCACTATTAGAGGTAGTATATTTCCCTAAAGGGAAGTGGATTTCAAGAGTTTATACTGTAATTGTTTAAGATACTAGAAATAATCAGTGACTCCTATTACTTTTATATTAACACAACCTTTTTTCCTTCGTTTTAATCACCCTTCCAGCTTGTAGGTACAAATGGAGCTCTGAACATTGATGGAAAACTCCGTCTGCAATTATATTACCCGCCTTCAAAGACCAAATCACATTCTGATGTGGTTGAGGTTTACAACTGGTGGGCAAAATGTCCTAGAAATCGTTACCCATCAACTTTATATGTAACTGTAAGAGGCATAAAACTACCAGATCATGTAAGTTAAATATATTATATATAAATATATTTACAAATATACAGACTTTTCTGTAGGAACTAGGAACTAGCTGGAGCACGTGTGTGTTTGTACACATGCATATAACAGCTGTACTTATATGCAGTATATAAAATAACTAGTATATAACTAGCTATAAATAACTTTGCATCTTAAGATACATGTTCCAAACTCAGTCCTTCATAGCCATCTTTGAAAAATAGGCATACTTTCTGTATTTTGCTGTTGACAGAAAACTCTCAAGGTACTTTCTTGCTGGTGAAATGCTATTTTAAGTCATTGGACTCATGGAGGTGTGTAAATTCTGTATGACAGAAGAGGTGTAAGATGCTTAACTCTGATCGCCTGCACCCTCATGCTATAATGAGTTTTGTTTTTTTTAAATGAAAACTCCTTTAAAGACAAGCTTACATTGATATGTGCTGAGATGTGCATTCAAGATAAATACAGCATTTAGCATTCTACAAGTAGAATATTGTTCTATTACATAACTTTAAGTATTTCTTCTTACTGTTCATACAGTCAGTGGTGATCTGTGGAAGCCTGGTGAGATGTGGTCCAAAACCAAGCTAATATATGGGTTTAGTTCTCATGGGTTTGAGACACTTCTAATCTGTGTACTGGACTGACATCCACAAATCTCTTGGTCAGCTGCTGAGTTGTTAGGAATTCTGTGCATTTTGTTTGAGGAGCTGTGCTTCATCTTTCTGGAAGTGTTCTGAGCCTTTCTTCTGCGTGGTCTGAATGTTTTCCTGATACGTTTAGGTGCTGTCACTGGAAAACAGTTGTCTTTACTTTACAGTCCTCTGTAAAATTCAAGTCATGTGATGAATTTGCATAGGCTTTCTGAGCTGTGCTTGACTTGGATCAATTTATTACTGATGTTATTTCATTCTTGTTCTGACAAATGCCAGATTTGTCAAGGCTGGGATTGAGCTTCGCTTAACAGCCATGGCATAATACAGTTTTGTATGCATAGATTTCACTTCCATTTAAGGTCTGTCACAGGTCCTGCCTAGTCTGCTGCTTCTCCAGAAGGTCTCAGATCTCCCATGTCCCCTCCAGGAGATAGTAGATATGAAAAAAAACGTATATAAAACAAGGCGTCTTGCACGAAAGTAGATACCTATGTGGGCAGCTGATTTAAGCTCCTAAATTGGTTTCTACTTGCATAGTAGGTGTCAAACCTCCCTTTTTAGTCACAGAAACCTAGGCAGTTATTCATCCTGAAGCGGGTATCAGGCAACTCAGCCTGAAAGAAAACTAATTTTGCTTGTTATTCAGAAACACATCTTCAGATGTGTTTCTGAAGAGACACTTATCTTAGTGAAACGAATCAGAACTGCAGCTGCTGCTTAATGATCTCTGTGCGCCTCAGCCATAGGGCTTCTAGGCTGCTTCACAGCATTAATGCTTCCTGTGTGTTCAAGCTTGGTATAATCTAACTTGTAGATAAGGTTCAGTAAGTGTAATTATAGAAGTTTGGAAAGTGTAGGTGCTTTACCTATAGTTAAAATCACCAATGTGGTGAGTTCTCTTTTCTTTGCAACACTTGAACATAGTTTTTTCAATAAACAGTGCTGATAATACTTTTTGGTATCAACAGATTTTGTTGCCAAGGCAGTATTCTGATTTGAATGTGGTAGGTTAATGTCACTGGAACTATTTACCTACTGAAATGCTCTTTTTTTCATACAATAGCTTCACCAGGTAGCACAGTATTACTAATTTTCACCGACATAGAAAGTTAACAAAAATAGAAAAGTACTGATTATTTGGAAAACGTTTGATACCATCAGATTGACACAACTTTGGAAGCTCAGATTACTTTCTGACTTGCTGGTTATTTTATATGAAATTTTTGATATGCAGTTTTTGATCATTAGGCTTTTTCCAGTTTGTTTTTCAGATGTTAAAATGCAATGCATTTAAAGTTAAAAGTATATTTTAATCTTTTCAGATATTAAACTGTTCATTTAAAAATATTTTTTCCTGATACTTAGTCTTGTTTGCCTTAAGGTTCCTCCTTCTTTCCGCTCTATGGTCGCTGTTCAGCAGGAACAAAGTAGTGCAGCACTGTGTGAACACCAGAGAGAAGGATCTAAAAACTCATGTGAATCTTTTCCAGAGAAGAAGGAGCCATTTAAATGGACAAGATTACCTGGACAGGTGAAGTGGTTGTCTTTGCTTTTCAAAGGAAGATAACTTGAAGATCTACTGTCATCTCCAGAATTCTCCTGGAGTTTGAAAGAGTAGGCATATGCAGGTAGTAGAAGTAAGACAGGAAAACAGTTCCCAGGATTCGGCTTGATTGGAAAAATATTTCCTTTTGTTTAGTTGTTTTGGGATTTTGGTTGGTTGGTTTTTCATATTCCCTCATTTGAAGTTATTTTTACACTATAACTTTCATTCATTCAAGAAGGAACTTTCATTGAAGAACCATATTAGGAAGGTTAAGTGAGTTCATGGTTCTATAAAAATTCAAATAATGTAAAGATTTATTAACAAAGAAGGTTGACTTTTTATTTGGATTCCATACTGTGGTCCTTGTACAGATCCATTCAAAAAGAAGACTTAAAAAGTGGACTTAATTTTATTTCCCAGTAATGTTTGCTAATAAAAATAAAATAGTAAAGAATAGATGTGTCCATTTTTACAATAAAAATTTTATTATCAAAAATGGCAGGATACCTAAAAGTTGCATTTAAGTTAATGTTCATTAGTTTTCAGAAAGTTACTATTCTGAAAATGTGTGTAATCAAAATCAAGAGAAATACGATCCTAAGAGCATTTGTCTGAGATCATAAAACTGAAATTTGGCAATTCGTTTAGTTTGTAACCAGATATGTTTATAATTATTCTGAAATGAGCTGTGTATATTCAATTATTTCATAAGTAGACCTATTTGTGTACTTTTAAATGCATATGAATCTCTTCATACTAATTTTTCATTCATAAAGGTAAATCAGGTTTAGGTTAAATAATCACATAAGTACTCAGGATATTTTAATTCCCCTTAAACTTTTAATTGAGTTATGGAGAAAAAGCCCATGTTTTAAAGAGAGGAAGTGTTTGGGGAAAGAGGGAGGGTGACTATACACCTGTGCATTTTATTAAAATGTTTCATATCCAGTTATGTTTAAAAAAAATCAGGAATGGAAATACAAATTAAGGCTGCTAAAGGCGATTTGGTAAACCAGAGTTTTGAGTGCCTGAAGTTAGTCTCCTGAGTTCACACTGCAGTCATTAAGTTACTAAAAGTTGTGCTTAAACAAGCATGACTTACATTCAAACTCTCTAGCTTATATTACTGATGATAGCATCGTTAAGCATTTCTTAAGATTAAGGAAATTATGCAATTTTAGATTTTTTTAGGGTTTTTTCAAACTTGCTAGTCGTCTGTAATAACGGGGCAGAATTATACAAACTAGATGTGGCCCAAGTAATGCAGCAGAACTGCCTCTGTTTATAAGCTTGATTTTTTTTTTATTTTTTTTTTATTTTAAATTCCCTTAAGATGTTGGTTGCTTTTTAAAACTTTTGCATGACAGTAACTAAGAATGTGTTTTAAGCATTGGGTAGTTAATATTCGTAACTCTGTAATCCCATTTCTTACCTGAAAAGCTAGGCTTGCCGTATACCAAACAAGCTTCTGTTTTCACTGCGAGGTGGAGAGCTGGGCTGTTTCTCTATTCGTTTCTCTCATGACGGGAAAATGCTGGCAGCAGCATGTGCAGGAAGGAATGGTTATCCCATTATTTGTAAGTTTTAAATTTAGTTGGTTGTTTTTTGTTTTTTTTTTTCTTACTACTCATGTAGTTGCAAATTAAAGCGCAAAAGATGTATTTTTAATTTGTGGATGTTTTTGCAGTTTTGTTTTATTATTGTGTTTTACAAATTGTTCTAGTGCATGAAAGAGCATTGAGAAAAGTGCTCTTTCTGTGTTCATAGGGCTGGAACTGGCTTTTCATGCGTGATAATGTATATGGCTTAATTGCATGAAATCATGCTATTTCTGTTTAGAGGCCTCAAGCTGCACTAGGGGAAGTTTCGATTGGATATTAGGAAAGATTTCTTCACAGAGAGGGTAATCAAGTAGTGGAACCAGCTGCCCAGGAAAGTGGTGAAATCACTGTCCCTGGAAGTAATTCAAAAACTCATGTAGATGAGACCCCCAGTGATATTCTTTAGTGGTGGTCTTGGCAGTCTTAGAGTAGTGGTTGGGCTCAATGATCTTAAAGGTCTTTTCCAACCTAGCTGATTCTATGATAATGGAAATAAGAAATCAGTTTGCCTAAGAGACGTATTTTCTGATAACAATGTTTTAACTGAAATAACTTTTCAGCCTCCACCCCATATGCTTTTTGTGTAAGTTTTGTGAACATTGTCATCTCCAGAGACACTACTAGAGGCTGCTGTCTTTCATGATCCAGTTCAGTTGGAACTATGAATTTTCCTTATTACTCACACCTGGGGCTGCTGCTGCATAGTAGCCTCAACTGCTTAGTTCTTCAGACCTGCATAAGAACTTTGAGAACAGTATTTTAAATGTACACAAATTAAATGTTTAAATGCAGGTAACAGTAAGTCTAGGTTACTTCATTACCCAGCCCCAGAAAATTATCTCAATTTCAGTCTATTTTAAAGATTGGTCAAGTAGCTGTCAAAAAACATTACAAACCCAATCTGGTTATAATAATTTAAAGCAAGTAGGCTGTTTCTAAGAGTTAAGACATTTGTGACATTCATGAGCCACTAGATGGAAGTATATGCTTGCTGTTCATGCATATTTAGCAACTATTTTATCTTGTTCTATGAAAATGAGAAGACAATTAGTTGAATTATGATGGCAGAAACTTAGCCTAAGATTAGACTAAATGTTGCAATAATTGTATATGATTGATTGTAAGAACTAACTTTTTTTTTTTTTTCCTATTTTTGCTGTTTAAACTTCACTAGTATATGAAATCCCTTCTGGAGAACTCCTGAGAGAATTTTATGGTCACCTTAATATAGTGTATGATCTTTGTTGGTCAAAAGACAATCAGTACCTTCTTACTGCATCCTCTGATGGCATGGTCAGGTCAGTATAAAGGTGTTCTAGCAGATAACATCAAAAGCATTCAGAAAAAGTGATCCAGTTTCATGTCTTGCTACACACTGTGCTATAATGTTTTAATTAAAGATTTTCTTACAGTTTGACTCACTCTGTAATAATATAAAAATTGTGATGGGGTTAATCACACTGTATTTACCTGTATTTTTTAATATGTATTTGAGGCCAAAGCTTTTCCAAAAACTGTAGTGTCTAAGTCTACCAGTGTAGCAAAAAACCAATAGACTATATTTCAGGAAGTCACTGAGACAGTTGCAATACTCTCTCCTTGGAGAAACTGCCATATTATGAATGCAATATTAAGTTTGAAGATTTGAACATTAGGCAGGAAATTGAATATTTAAAATTATCATTATGTGTATAAATTGGTCACACTACACTTAGGTATGTAGGTTTTTTGTTGATAGTGGTTTTGGACACTTAGTGAAATAATTAAACTTAAATTGCTGTAAATGAAATGTGATGGTATTATTTCCAAGACTGAATGTGTACACATATTCCTCTACAATTACAGAGAGTACTGCAGTGCAGCGTTAATGTTAAAATACTAATCAAGGATTAAAAGCGAAACCCTCAAAACTGTATAAATACATGGAAATATGGCTGTGACTGTACAATTTTATTACAGGCAACTTCATATGTTTTCATAAGACTGGTTTGGTTGGGTTTTTTTTGTTGTTTTTTGTTTTTTGCTCTTCAGATCCCTATCTGTTGTTTCTGTTATGCAACTCAGTAATGCTACAGGCAGTTGCATAATTGAAATGCCAGAAGAATTGTTAAATTTTATATTTATGTGTTTAACTGTTTTGCTATTTTTGCTGCTTGTATATAGACATAAGAAGAGTATTTTGAGAGGTTTTTATTTGGAAGCAAATAAGAATTTTTTTATATTGAAGTAAATATCAATTTCAATCATTTATGCTAGCTATAAAGTGGCCCAGCAGTTCCTCAATTCTTGAATTGTGGCAGCAAGTTGAAACTGTAGTGGTCTGCCTCCTTTTCTGTGTACTATGCATAGTCACTGTGCGAGTTACTAGTTCCTGTATTTATTGTCTGTTGCCTTGAGCTCCTTAAGAAGTCTTAGTTTAGGCAAGGAGTTTCTTCTTTTTCCCTTTCATATTGGGAGCATTTTGCCATTTAAATATGCTAGAATTAAATGAGGGCCAAAACGCACCCCCATTGCTTTCAGTTTGTTACTTGGATCATCCCAGATTGAGCTTTAAGGCAGCTTGAAGGGAAATATGAGAATTTACAGTAATTCTTCTTTATTTAGTGTTTCATGTTACCCTTGAGCCTTTCTACAATATTTGTAAGTAATAAATTAACTTTTATGCTGTTAGAGCAAAACCATTCTAAAAAAGTAGGTAGAATCCATATGACCTTTGCACAGTAAGTTGGTAGTTAATTGCCATGCTCTGTGGGATTGCAGTTTTGTAATGAACTCATCTCTGAATAAGCTTGTAATTCTTCAATAGCCATCAGAATTAGTCATCCCACCTGGAAGCGTGGCACTCAAATAATTAAATTCTATATTGTAATTGAGTGCACTCTGAAATGTGCTGTCCACCTGTATTTCATGATCCAGGTACCATTCTATTCTTAATGGACTTGCTTTTGGGAAGGCTCAGTAATAAAATATACAGCAAACAAAAAAAACACCTCTTAAGAAAAATCTGATCTTGGAGGTATGGGTGTTGAAGGATACGAAATAAATGAATAGTAAGAATTGCATTTATGTGAAGAAAACATCCTTGAGATCATAATCGCTGATGACAAAGAAACACTGTTCCATTCAATGAATTTTTTAATATGTATTTTAAAATGTGCAAA
Source organism: Pezoporus wallicus (assembly GCF_028554395.1). Lineage (NCBI taxonomy): Eukaryota > Metazoa > Chordata > Aves > Psittaciformes > Psittacidae > Pezoporus > Pezoporus wallicus. Next base: position 8,045,984 of record NW_026635157.1, read on the forward strand.
ATATCCATTAAATGGGTAAGTAGTCATGAATTTACGTTGAAAACAGAGTACTTAGGAAGTACCATATTAAAGGATTAAACATACGTGGAACAAATGGATAGGATAGGCAGGTGGTGTTAAGTGTTTGCAAACATCTGCTTCTAGAACCACTAGCACAAAATATGGCATCAGTTATACCTGTGTATGTGATTGCTTTATATAGTAGATGTCCTAACGTCCTTTCCTTTTAGAATGTGGAAGATAGAATTGCAGGCAGCATCTGCAGTGAGAGTTTTTGCTCATCCTTCATTTGTTTACACTGCTAAGTACCATCCTATTGCTGACTCGTTGGTCGTGACAGGATGTTATGACTCAGTGATTAGAATCTGGAATGCAAATGTGAAGGAAATCCATGGACAACTGCTACAGGAGCTTGATGGTCACAAAAGTTTCATCAACACACTTTGTTTTGATGCAGAAGGTACATACTTAGTATTGCTCTTTCAAATAGTCTTCAATTGAAGACCAGCTTGAATATTACTAGTTTGCTTTATTTCATAGAGGTCTCTTGAAATGCTGTAGTAGGATAGAATAGTTTTAGCTGTGTTTGCAATTAATACATTAATATTAATATATTTGCAATTAATACTTTAATAGTATGCCTTATTTGAAAAAACACACAGGGATATATAGACCCTATATAAATTGAGAGGTAAGCATAGTAAGGACAAGCAAACAAATATGTGGTACTTTTGTTAGTTCTTTTGTGTGGTACTCTTCTACTTGTAAGATGTTATTACTTCACAGGGCTTCATATGTTCTCTGGAGATGGCTCAGGACTGATAATAGTTTGGGATACATTTGTCAAAGAAAGTTCTCAACACCTGTTTCAACAGTGGAGGATTAATAAGGTATACAAGTTCCTTAAACTAGCATTGCAATTTTAATGGGAACTGTTCCAAATTTAGTTTTCTGATTTTAATTTAATTTGGTTTATACTTTATACATTATCTTTTCTTTTTTTTTTTAACTGATGCATAGAATGATAGAATAGTTAGGGTTGGAAAGGACCTTAAGATCATCTTGTTCCCATGCCCCTGACATGGTCACAGGCACCTCACACAAGACCATGTCACCCAAGGCTCTGTCCTACCTTGCCCTGAACACTGCCAGGGATGGAGCATTTACCGCTTCTTTGGGCAAGCTGTTCCAGTGCCTCATTACCCTCACAGTACAGAATTTCTTCCTTATATCTAACATAAACTTCCCCTGTTTCAGTTTAAACCCACAGCCCCTTATCCTGCTGCTACAGTCCCTAACGAAGAGTACGTCTCCAGCATCCCTGTAGGCCCCCTTCCAATACTGGAAGGCTGCTGTGAGGTATCTGTGCAGCCTTCTCTTCTGCAGGCATATTGTCTTTAAATGACAGTACAAAAGACCTGATAATGCTGTGTTTCATGGACTAAAATTTTTTAAATTGTTTTGCAACTTCAGTTTCTTGTACATAAAACATGAAAAACTGTGAGGTTTCATAGCATTGTATTACCAGATAAATGCTAATACATTAGGTTTGTTCCCTAGAATCAGCAATGAAACAGACCACAGGCTTTGCAAATCACCTTTTTTCATACTTCATAGAACTAATGCTCAGTCAACATTTCTGTCATCAGCTGTGATTCAGAAGTTCAGATTCACAGCACAATCTGCCTTGAGGTTGTGAAAAGTTGATTGCCTAGGATATAATGTCTTAATATAGGAACAAACTTTTTCCTTAAACAAATAGAACAAAGTGGGCAGAAAAAGACTAATGCAAGGGAAAAATTAAGAGTAATGTGTAAAAACATGTGATTTAAGTACAAAGTTAGATTTATTTTTTTTTTACTTAATTTTCCTTCTTTCTGTAGGAAATCAAAGAAAATGATATTAAAGGAACACCAATAAATCATTTGGAGGTGCATCCAAATGGAAGACGTTTATTAATCCATGCCAAAGACAGTACGCTCAGAATCATGGATCTCAGAATGTGAGTAGATTTTTGATGACAAGTGCAACTTCCTTTTTTTGTTTTAAAATTTGCTTGAGAAAATAAAGTGCAATAAAACTATTAAACATATAGTTGTAGAGAAGAAAGAAGTCCTAATAAAGATAGCAATATGAGGGCTTGGAAATGGTTTCAAAACACTGCTGTATTACAGACCTTTTCTGTGATACTGAGTAAATCTTTTATCCAGAAATTACTAGATTACTTGAGAGTTTAAGGTGGCCTGAAAGAGAGGACACTAGTCTCCACAAGATTGAATTAACTTTTAAAAATGCAATTTGGACATAAAAATACTGTGAAATTATAACATCTATTTGTGCATTGGTTTCTCATTGTTAAGGCTTTGGGAAGAGTATTTTGATGATAAAATAGAATGAAGATTATGATTTCATAAATACTGAAAAATGCAGTGATGTATGTTTTATGGTATATTAAGTAGTCTGTAAGGTATTTTTAACTTAGTTTGTGATGATTTTCTAATTTGTAATAGCTATAAACATGATTTTTTAATAATAAGCTACAATTAAAAAGGGGACCACAGAATAACTTGAGTCACTGGGGCTGAAGAGTGTCCAGTCCAATCCCAGTAACCAAAGCATGGCAGCATGTTGTTCAAAGCTTTGCCTGGTTGGGTTTTGAAGGATGGAGAGTGTACAGCTTCTGTGAACAAGATGTCTTAGTGCTCATTCACCCTCAAAAGTAAAAACACTTTTAATTTTAAATGGGATTTTCTGTGTTTCAATTTATGTCCATTCCCTCTTGTCCTTTCAGTGAATGACTTTGAGAAGAGTCTTGTTCCTATCAGTTAACACACGTTGAGAATACGTACCTCAATATTCTCTTTCCAAAAGTCACATTAAAGATACGAACGCTGTTTCTAAGTGATTCATCCTTAATTTCATGGGTTCCCTTCCTCTCCTCACCATGCAGAAAATCAAAGGTCCATGGTGTTCTACATGAAATTACCTTGGGGAAATACATTTACTGTTGTAGCACAATGATAAGCCATCTATACTCTCTCAAGAAATGTAGAGGGAGATGTTGGTCTCTTTTCCCAAGTCATAAGCAATAGGACAAGAGGAAATGGCTTTAAATTGTATGGGGGAGGTTTAGACTGGATATTGTGAAAAATTTCATCACTGATAGGGTTGTTAAGTGCTGGAACAGGCTGCCCAGGGAAGTGGTTGAGTCACCATCCCTGAAGGTATTTAAGATGTGTGGATGTGGTGCTTAGAAACATGGTTTAGTGGTGGACTTGGCAGTGCTCAGTTAATGGTTGGACTCAATGATCTTAAAGGTTTTTTCCAACCTAAACAGTTCTATGGCTCTGTTGGGTTGGATATATGAACTAGCAGAAGACTTTCCAGTACAGTGTCTTACATCTTTTCCTGTAAATGATAAATTACAATGACCATCCTAGGGGTCTCAAATACCTGCTCAGTTGAAGCATGAAATCAGTGGATTAATAGAGGGAATCTTAAGCTTTTGAAGCCGATAGTGTTCTTCTTTCACTTGCATTCCTAAAAAGTGCAGAGAGTTTTTGTTTGAGAGAGAAAAATGCAAATTCATATTAATCTATAGGAAAGGGTTAATATGGAGAGCAATTTCACAATTATTTTAAGCCAGTCTATCCACAGAACACACCATCTCCTATCTCCCATACCTTTGGCCATGTATTCCTGGTGTTTCCTTCTTATCATTTCTGTAGAGATCTTTTGATGCAGGGTAAGTCAGATCAGTAAACTGATCCAACTAAAAATCAGTCTACAAATACAAATGATTAATTTTCATTTTTATCAACTATCTGATCAAACCCATCAGATAGCTGCCCAAGCACAAGAGAAGAAATGATGGAGAGCCTGGGAAAATAAGGGTGGAGAGGACAGCAGCAGGACTGCCGCTTTCCCTGCAGCCCACAGTTACTTTGGCTTTAGTCTGCCAATAAACCACAGGGTCAGATACCCAGCAGTGATAATTTTACACGTCAGCATTAACTGTTCATTCACTGCATGAGAAAAGAGGGGGTGGAGGTCACAGATCAACACAATTCACTTTGATTGACAGATAGTTGTTCTTAACTTTGCTCTTTCAACTTGCTTTTTTTTTTGATCTTTTTGGATAATGCTGCTGTCCTGTCACTCAGGTATGTGATCAGGGATTTCATTTTGTTTCAGACCTCTCCTTAGGGTTTGAGACGCAGGTTAGCTTTACATCTTGCAGAGCTGTTCTACGTGACGTCTTGGAGATCCTATCTTTCTTATTCACACAGCTAAAGCTCTTATTTGAGATAATATGGTCTTCCACTGTAATCATTAAAGCATCCTTTCCTTTGCTTACAGATATGATTGTATTCAGAATATTGTTTAAAATGTTTTTTCTATCATTAACTGTATTGCACTTTTCCAGCATACCTTCATTGGTTCTGCAGTAACACATTTTAAAAATTAGTATTTGAGGGCTATGGTGGGCTGTTGCCATTCTTCTTGCCTCAAATTTTGCATTGTAGTATATCTGCTGTGTTAGCCTCCATTTTGAACTGTCATATCTCTTCCCAGTCTGTACCTCATGTTTGAGATGTACCAGTGTCTTGCAAGCTGGCTTTGCTTCTCTAAATCCTTTTGCAGGCTCTCTCCTACTGGATGCCTACAAACTGTTTGACCATAGTTCATTAGTAGGTCATTATTACTATGCTGACCAGTAGTGTTTCACTGAAAAAAGATTAGGATACCTAAGTTGCAAACTAGTATTAATAGTAAATCAACATGTAGTTGATAATGGTTTTAAAGTGGAAGAGGGTAGATTTAGATTAGATATCAGGAACAAAATTCTTCACGATGAGGGTGGTGAGGCACTGGAACAGGTTGCCTATGGAAGTTGTGGCTGCCCCATCCCTGGCAGTGTTGAAGGCCAGGTTGGATGGGGTTTTGAGCAACCTGGTCTAGTGGAAAGTGTACCTGCCTGTGGTAGGAGGGTTGGAACCAGATGACCTTTAAGGTCCCTTCAAACCCAAAGCATTCTGTGATTGATCTCTGAAATTTGTTGATTCTGCTGCTGGTTTTCTAACAAAGGATGTGTTAGCGTGAAGAGTTAAAGACAGCTGCTGTATGAATTTAAGCACTACTGGGGTAAAATCAAGCTCAGGAAGCATAATGAAAACTTTTTTTTGGCAGAACTTGGGGTAATGGTGCCAATTTCCCATTTTTTGCAAAGCCCCCAGGAACAAGAAAATGCTAATTACTACATCTGTATCTATTCTCTAGATCTGTTTTCTGTAGATCTAGATCTCTAGATTCTCTAGATCTCTAGATCTGTTTTCTGCTGAAAGGCAAGGATGTACACTTTCATCTATAATTTCAGATGCATTATGAAAACCAGGAAAAGAAAAGGTAAACACTGCACTCCGCAAATGTGGGTGCTTGTGTATCTATTTGGGATGTAAGCTGTATTAATTTTTCTGAGGAATAGATGAGCAGCCTGACATGTAAGAAGTTATATTGTCTATTCTGAGAGTATCTGCTACATTTGCAAACTATTCTTCATTTCATAGCTTGGCTACAAAGAAACTCATAGGTGCTACAAATTACAGAGAAAAGATTCACAGCACCTTAACACCATGTGGTACATTCCTGTTTTCTGGAAGTGAAGATGGAAGGGCTTATGTTTGGAATCCAGAAACAGGTAACATTATTTTATGGTCTAAAGTCAGGTTGTCAGGGGACAAAGGGTTTGTAAACTTCATTGAAACACTTTTGATACGGAATAAAACTTCCCTAATATGCTCTTGAATCCTAGAGACTTAGCCCCACCTTGTGAGTAGATATTATTAATCTCTAAGTTTTAATTCTCTAGAGGGAATTAAAATACTGCAATTCTTTACATGTGGATGAGGATCTTAAAACAGAATGCACAAAAATGTCAAATCAGTCTTTCTGCTGTGCTTTCATGGATTTGGGAATTAGGCTTTTGTTGAGAAACACTTCATCTGTTTCCCAAGAGTGGTCAGAGACTATAAATATTTTTGGCCTTTGGAATGTAAGTTTTCTTTGTCTATTATTCCCCAGTTGTTTCAAAATAGGTGTCAAGATCTTTCTGGAAGAATATTAAGCAAATGTAAGATTAAGAGTTTGTCGTCTTCGTTGTGCAGCGAGGTGAAAGGGACAAATAGTAAAAGGCAGCAGAATACATTTTTTGATGACATGATATTCTGTCTCCCATTATGATCTAAATAATTTTTAAAAATGAAAAAGTAAATGTTTTCCAGCTGGCAGTTAACCAACAGTTCTGTTTTTAATTTTTTCTACATTTCCAAAAATATTGGCTTACATCTGTGAAGCTACATAATTTGTCTGAAAACTTAAAGAATAAAAGTGGGAAGGACAAACTGTGTTATTAGTATGTTTTTACTGGGCTTTGACTCTTGCTTACACACTGTATTTGCATCCATAATGCCATCAACTGAAGAGCTAACTTTATTTTTCTAGTAATTTTGTCCTCAACTTTCATTCCTGTTGTCAGCATTATATAGTCAAAATCCACAACCAAGATAGCTATCTAGGGCAAAATGCAAGCACAAACAAATACTGTGGAACGCCACCTTTCCAGAACTTGTTTATCAGAACAAGAGAACTCAGTTAACCTGCTGCATCCTCTGGGGTTTCCTGCAGCTGTTGCCACATCACTGACTTTTCTGACTTATTCAGTAACTTCAAAACATGTGATAATTTTTCCTCTTATACCAAACACTACTTTTCAGTAAGGAAGTTTACTTAGGAGTATTTGTTTACAGTGGCAGTCAGTGCACGGTAGTAATACAAGCCTTAACCGACTGCTATTTTGCTGCATCAAATATGCTTCCATGGTATTAATAAACATATTTCACTTCTGTAGGAGATCAGGTGGCCATATATTCTGAACTTTCCTTCACATCTCCACTTCGTGATGTTGCTTTTCACCCACATGAGCACATGGTATCATTTTGTGCATTTGGTCAAAACCAGCCAATACTTGTATACATCCATGATTATAAAGGTACAGTACAATTTTTTTTATATACACCTGTAAATATTTTTAGAAGTGATTTGCTAGTATTTGTACTTCTTTTGGAGGAAAAAGGAAACAGTCATGTGATGATAATGGATATCTTTATCCTGGGAGCTAACAAAACCAAACTGGACCATGACCCTGAACAACCTGCTCTAGGTGAACCTGCTTTGAGCAGGGGCTTTGGCCTCGCCAATCACCAGCGGTCCCTTGCAGTCTCAAGTTTAAACTTGTTACTGTATGTCATCCTGTGTGATTTTTTTACAGCACTTTATCACATATAGGCAGTGTCATAAATATTTAAAAGCCCCTTTTAAGAGACATTGTGATCAGGAAGAGCCAGGGGAAAATGGGGTAGTATGGGGAAAATTTCTGTTTCAGGTTTTCGGTATAGCACTATTAGCACAGGTTCTGATGGTGTTCGACTGAAGACATGGCTGGCAAAATGCAACCATCATTCAATTATTGGGTTTTTGTCCATGGCATCATAAAGTTTCACCTGACACGTAGATATTGGTTATTTCTACAGTTGCACAACAGGAAGCTGAACTCATAAAAGATCTCAGTTCATCACTTACCACAGCTGCACCAAGAGGGCCGCAGTTCTTAAATAGTTTTTCTGAAATTCCTGCAGAAAAAAGTTTGGTGATATCTCCAGCAGATCAGTTTATCAGTGTTGCAAGAGCATCAATGAGAATGCAGAAGGTGAAACAAAAACTTGATTCTGTTACGGTAAGTCAAATTTAATTTATTTCCAGAAGTATATGGTCTTCTCAGCCAAAATTCATATTCTGGACTGGTATACGTAGCAAAACATGTATATGTTGTCTTGCTATCTGTTCTTCAGAAATTAATATCTCTGTCACTAATATTAATGCACCTGTAAGTAGCTCTTTAGAAGAAATTAATCATATAAAAGTTTTTTTTGTTTATTAAATATTTGATGACAAGGGATTTTTTTTGTCAACGCCTACTGCCATACATACAATTGCAATTTAGGATTTACTCTATAGGTCATTATGGCTGAGCTTTAGGAAATTATTTTTCTTTTTTTGCACCTTTTTTTTTTTTTTTTTTTTCTCCATTATTCACCTTTACAATTGTATGCGGCATAAATGGCCAGGGTTTCACAGTAGGGGTGGTGGGGTGTGTGTGTAGGGGTTCAGGGCTGACGTGTAGGGGAGGACGTCATGGACTGCCCTGTGCTGAGCACAGGTGTTTCCAGCCAGCTCCAGGAAGGACAGTATGGATCCACTGCACAAACAAAATTGAAACCAAACAGGAAAGCATATGACACCTCTGTAAAAATGTGTTTAAGATAGGTCAGTGGCTATTAGGGATAGAAGACACCAGAGCAGAGGAAGAAACACAAAGAAAAACATGCCAGAAGGCACAAGTGGAAACACAGGAGGAGGGATGTGAGGAGGTGCAAAAGATGCTGAGGTATGAAGGGAGTGCAGGAGACACAAGTGGTGCACAGATGGAGTTACAGGGAGGTAACAAAGTAGGCATGAAGGGAAAGACAGGACATGTGTATGGACACACAAAAGAAATCACAGGAGAAAGTACTGCAACCTCCTATTTGGTTACTCCTGGGTACTGAAGTTACTGCAACCCATGGAGGGATCCATCCCTAAGGGGATTTCAGAGGACCTGCACTAAAGCAATTGAAAGGAGTAAGAAACAAGGAGAAGCAAAAAGAGCAAGCCACTATATACTAACCTGCACCGCCCTTTGCCTTACTAAAGTGTAACATGATGGCAAAAGCAAGGAGACTAGGGACTAGAAAGGAGAGGAGAAAAGCAGCTGAAGCAAAGTTGAGACTGACCAAGAGGGAGGAGAAGTGTTTGGGAAGGGTATTTGTTTTGCTATTCATGTTGTTTCTTAATACCTGAATTGGTAATAAAAACTTTTGGAATTGGCAGTAAATTTAATTAAAGAAGCAGATAAGTAGATGAAAGCAGTTATTGCAGAAGATGCTGTGGCTACTGTCATGCTTTTAGGGATTTAAGTTTTTTATTAGTCAGAGAGACACAATATGGAGAGACTGGAGCATGTAACCTTGTGTCTGGGACAAGTACTGTAGGAAGGCATTCCAGAAGAAATTATTTTTACTCTTCTGGATGTCTTGTTCTCTGAGGAAGAAGTCAGGGATAACAAATTTATGGGTGTATTTATCACTGTAACTGTTCAGTCCCTGATTAGCCAGCGGTTCAGATTTAACATGGTTCCGTGGAATCATGTAGCTAGATGAAATAGGTAAGGCTACAGCTGTTAGGCTTGTGATAAGCCTAACAAACTGTGAGAGAGTAACTTTCAGCCACTGGAATTTTCTTACGATCAAGGGTTTGGGCAGCACATCCTCCAAATTCTCTACCCATGGATTAATACATATATGGGAGATGTCAGAAAGATCATCCGAGTCTTCTCACCTTGTGGGTTTCCAAACAGTACGGGATGGTGGTTAAAAGAGTCCACATTCAGTCTGACATCTGTAACATAGGAGTGATGCGTACTTGCTTTCAGGACTTTATGAATCCCTGAGAAATTGGGAGATTTCTTTTCTTTGAAAGGCTCTTGATACTCATCTTTTCAGTGGTCCAACATGAAACCTGGGGGACACTGATACCTCCTTTCCAAGCAGAGATTGAATCATTTCTTGCATGTGGGTGCAGTATTGCCTGCCTGCATTATCAGATTCTGGACATCCCCAGAGTGTTTAGTGTTACATCAACACTAAATCTTAAAATTTGTATTAATTTGTCATTGGGAATTACAGATTTGTATGTGTATGCATTTACATTTGTGCAACTCTTTCATGTGAAAAATATGCATATATGTAAGTGTAGGCTTTACTGGAAGGCTTGTTAGAATGTATACTCACATAAATGATTTACAAAACTGTTTGTTGAAGTAGGAATCGGACAGATTGCTACCCAGCCAATGTACATGAGAATGCGTTAATACATCTGAGTACAGACAAGTGAAAACAAAGAAAGGAGCCTTTAATAAAGCCACATGTAGAGTAGCAAGTTGGAATATGAAAAGCCAAATGAACGCAGGTGTTATCTTGTACATATTTGTCTGATGTGAAAAATAAGAGAACTGGAAACTATGTAGGCATTGTACTGTACGTTGGGTCATGTTTGCCTGCCAGTGCTTTGTCACAGACATGTAGGGTTACCATTTTGGGACAACTCTGTAGGCAGCATACCTTGTAGACAGTAAACCTGGCCTGAGGTTACACCCGGGGTCATGTCTTATGAGACAGAGGTGCTGGAATCTCCCAACAGCAGATAGGGGTTTCTGGGTTCAGTGTGTGTAAACTTCCCAGCAGTAACTAATGGATATAAAATTAACTTGTAAGTGCAAAGTTTGGAGGTCTACCACTTAGATATGTAATTTGAAAATGTAGTGTGACTACATTAAAATTTGGTTTAAGCCAATTAGAAGTAGAGAATATTCTGATCCTGTATAAGCACGGGGGGGTTTGTTGTGACAAGTGCCTCCTTTCCAGCTCCCTTTCTAACCAGTGTTTTTCTTACTTTTTTCTTTTTCTTCTTTACTACCTAAACAGGAACCTTAATGAATCATAGAGGAAGTTTTCTTATTTCTCCTTTGCAACTTTGCCATTCTTGTTAGCCCAGAAAATGTGTAATTAGAGCCAAAAGTTGAATATTGGGTTAAAGCTTTAGCAATTCACAAACCGGAATGTATAATCGGCTTCTTTACCACACAGAGAAATTAGGGTATAGTGAACCTTGGCAGCAATTATTACTTGTTTCTGTCGCAGGGAAATAATGCTAGCTTATGTTTCTATTCACAGAAGTTTTTGATAGCAAAACACTTAACCCATCTCTAGTCACTGAAAGAACTCGTAAGTGCTTTTCATTCAGTGTTCCTGTACATGTATTTAAACTTTCTCTTCCTTCTAGCAATCAAAATACCTGTTTCTAACTTTGTATAACAAGGAGGTGAGGTATGTAGGTATAGGGAGAAGGCCTTCCTTTGAAGGTATAATATCCTAGCTCTGAAATGGTGGGTTTTAGGTGTCAAGATATTCATGCTATAATTTGAAGGGGAAAAAAACCTTTGTAGCGCTTAAGCACTTAAGCATATGTACATTCTCTGTAGTACTAGTCCTAGAATTAATTATATGTTGGCTGCCTCATCTCTTAATATCTAAATACTTGCAAATTATTGAAAGTTTGATTGTCTTTTCCATTCTTTACTTCATAATGTATTTCTGGAAATTGTTATTAAATGGTTTTCAAAGTGGTTACCAAAATTCTGATACTCACAGGGTTTTAAGTATGATATTAGACAACTAGAATGTGAAAGTACTCTTTCCTATATATGGAAATGCTTGCACGTGTTTCAAATTATTTTTTTTTGTTGTTCTTCGAGTGTATTTAATACTGTGCCAGAATTGATTACAATAGTAGGTACTGTGAGAGAATCCAGAAGCTTGTACCTTGGGTTGCATCAATAAGGTATAAGCGTTTTGTGATTTCTGATTTGTTTCTATTTCAAATTCAGTTTTCAACTTTTAAAATCTGCAGAATCACGGTTTAATAATATTTTTAAACTGTCTTTAAAACCAGTGTCCTAGAGGTCTAAGGTTTCAAAAGAGAAGCCTAAAACTAAAAGCATAAGAGGTAGTATAGAGCTGGCCAACTTGATTTGGCTTGCAAGTATATCTGGAAATGCTGATTATATTGATTGCAAAGGTTATAAAATTGCATTCTGTGGAAAAAGAGAGAAATAGTTATTGTCAGCTTGTCAAGTCTTTCAGTATTCTGTTTTTGTTTCAAGCAATTCACTTTTAACGTGAAAACTAGTTCCACTGAAAATGTAGATTTACATAATTTGCATAGAGCTGCCCTAACAAAAAAGAAAATTCAAATCAGCTTTGTTTAAACTTGGCAAACATTATGTAGGCATTCTTTTTCTACAAAAGCTACATGAATGTTATAACTGAGTTTTACTCAATTCAGGATAGGAGTAAACTGTGTCTTTGATAAAAGCTGTGGTTTGTGTATGAAGCAAGCAGAGCCTGTTGTGAAAAATAAGTAGATTGATGGTTGCCTATCTTAGCCAACTTCACTCGTTGTAAAGGTATTTAGCAATGCCTTCCCACAGCACGTATTTCAAAAAGAAATGATTGCTTCATTGTGTTCTGTAGGTAGTCTTATGTCCGTCTGTTGCAGGAGAATTAATTATTCTTCATAGGACAGTATACTTCAAGTAGAAACAGTCTGCTGAATCATTAGTCCTTACTTATTAGCTGAGCTGATCCTTCTTGTGTTATAATGCTGCGGGTTCTTTTCCACTTTGGGCCTTTTAGAAATTTAACTAATATGTAAGAGCTGGTGGCAGAAAGGTCATTAAAACTCTGATTTTGTGTTTACTTTAGATGGGCAGTCTTATATAGCTCATCTGCGCTGGTTTTCACTGCCCTTAAGTGCAGGAATTAATCACTCCTATTAGACTGCTTAAATTTAAAACTTCAGTTTTTATAAAAAAGGGATACTAAAACTTTTTTTTATCTTGTTTTTAAGGACTTGGAGAAGGGTTGTGAGATAGAACTTATTTTGCATTTTAAAAAGGCTGACTTTCTTAAATGTTCAGGACCATGCATTCAGTCTTCTAATGTATGTGTCCATTTCATTTCAAAGAATGATATTTGGAATTCATGAGAGTATTTGGGTAGTACAGCAGATAAATAAAGAGAAGTGAATTAAATACTGTACAGGAATAATTTATATACAGAATTCCACATCTCCTATTCATTCAAGCACCACAGTCAAGAAATTTCTCCTGTAATTTGTTTTTCCCTCCAGGTTGAACTGGGGAAGTGTCTGTGAAAGTGCTAGTTCTGAATAGTTTGCTCTGCTGTGTTTGGTTTGATTTCCAGTGTCTGATGTTTTCAACCTGTCCTCATTCCCTGGTAGGGTCTGAAATCAATTTTTTAATAGCAAATTTGAAAGATAATGCCATGAGTATACTTCACTGGAAAACATACATTTGTACCATTGATGGTATAGTGTGCACTCAGTAAGAAATTCATGCAAGGGGGAGATCTTCTCATCTGTCTTACTGCAGAAGGGCTCTCCCTAGAACTAGCAGTATGTAAAAGAAGATGAGACTGGAAATCTGAGCTTGACAAGTTTGCAGAACAGATTATTTTTGTCTTTGAGTAAACATATAAGCTAATGACTTTACACTGTATTTTTATGGATCAGAGAAAACATTATCGCATCTTAGTCAGTTGCATATGTAAATGTAAGAAAACCAGATTTATTTTGCTGTTCAGAAAAACAGGCCTCTTCTGCTTACATTTCACAACTACTGTTTACTAACATTCTGTTAAATCTGTACACTTCAGTAAAATCTAGCTGGTTTAATTTTTATTTCTTTTTAATCATGTTCAGTGGTCTCATTTTCTATCTATCTCTGGTCACTTTTGGAGTACAGTTGCATACAGCTGCTGAGGGAGTACTTAACTAACAAAAGACAGCTTTTACTTTAACATCTTTCAGTAAAATTAAATCTATATTGCTGCACAAAGAACAGATACATTAAGATGAAGGTCTGATGTAGTAATACAGACAAGATAGCAGATACCCTCTATGGCCCAGTCAAGTTACTCAACACAGTTTTAGTGCTGTATTACCAGCATCTCAATACACCTGCCAATGGCCAAATAGTATGCGTTATTGAAACCTGTTGAATTGCTTAATATTTCTTAAATGATGGAAGTGGTAGTATATAGAAATTATATGACTTCTGGAAATAATCCATGGATTCACTTTGGTTTAGCTGTCTTGTTTCTTTAAATAGAATTTACGAGCCAGTAGATTGAAAATTTGCAAAATGTCAGTGTTCTGTTTTGGCCCACAGCTGAAGTTGAAGGGCCTGATCTGGAGTTTACTGAGGCCAAAGGAAGTGCTCCACTGATTGTGGGCTTTTAGTTGTATTTAGTGACCATATGTATTTATTCTAGGTTGAATTCTTGGCTTGACTCCTGAAATTGTCAAGAATTATGTTGTTTTATGTAAATAACTCTCAAAAATTTGAGCATCTGAATCTATTTTGCTTGAATATTTTATCTAAGGCCTATTTTCCCTCTTCTTTGGCTGTGTTACTGAAGCAGTGAAAATTCGTTTAACAAACAGTAAAATTCTCAATTGGATTAAGAAAAAACTATAAGATTGTTGGTTTTTACGTGGAGATTAGTGGGTAATATGTCAAGAGTAAAGTTTTGGAAAGTTTTCTGATTTATGATAGCTCCATGTATATCAAGAAGCTCCATATCAAACCACACTTTAACTACATTATCTTTTTTGCTGTGGAAATTAGGATAGCAGATGTTTTTTCTGTAGGTTGCATAAAGGAAGTGTCTGTCTATGAGTGTTTTGGTCTAAATATGCTTTATAGATTTGCAGAAATCAGTTTTGTGTTAGGACTGGTTTAAGATTATGTTTTTTCCCTCTCATTCTGGGTTTGAGTAATCTCTTTGTAGTGTACTTTCAGTACTCGAAAATGAAAAGTTACGTTTATTTGTTTATAACCATACATAAATATAATTTTAGTTTTATGCAGAAAGATGCAATGAGATGGAGTTCAAACAATTCTGCTCCATTGTTTGCACTGCTTGAGAGTGTGTCCATATATAAATATCTAAATCAGTTTATAGCTGTATCAGTAATTTTACCAAGTGGTGTCTCCAAATATTCTAAAAATAAAAAAGGAAACATACAAACAAACAAAAAACTCCATAATTGAAATTGGAATTTAATAGTTCCTTACAGTAAGCAAATATTTCTCTTCTATCTGTTGCATCAGTAAGTAACCCAGGAAGTTACACTTCACTTTCTGATTTGTCTTTCCTATTACAGGCGAGCACAAATCTCTCACTTCCTGCGCCATCATCACTGTCACCACACTCCAAGCTAAGACTGCCTGGCACTCTGAGCACTCCACTGAATCCTCTGTATTCTTTCACTACTAAAAGTGGTAAGTTTATTTGTTACTTCACTCTCTGTAGTGAATAGGTAATAACTTCCTTGAGGATTTTTTTCTGCCTTTCTAAGTTTTGCTCTCTTTCAGGGAGTGTCCTGGTTTTTATATGTGGTACTGTTCATAGTGCAGTGTGGTAAGGTCCAATACTGTTCCCTTGTAATGGCCTTTTTTTTTTCCTTTAAACTGTACACGTATTTATTAGCACTGTAAGTTCCTAGAAAAGTATGAGATTGCCAGCTTTTCTTAATTTAATATTTTGATATTTTAATATTCGCTAAAGTATCCCAAATACAGACACAGAAAGACAATAAAATCATATTTTTAAAATCATATGTACTGATATAAGAAAGCAGTTTACATAAGAACCATAATGCTCAGTAGCCTATTTGCAGTTGTGTTTAATCTATTTTTAGGGGGTTGTTTCTAAAGACATTTTGTATTCAAAGATTTTGAGAAAAAGGGCAAACAATAAAATTATGCGTTTTTGTGATACTTTTCTAATAATGCTTGATGCATTGCTAATCACAATATTTATTAATAAAATTGATAATTTAATGCCTTTTTCTCTTTTCGGGGGATATCTGTAAAATAAGACAGAAAATGGAAACCTTGGTTTTGAAGTCGTTTTTGTTTTGTATCCTTGAGAGGTGTGAAAACAAGTCCAGGGGGATGGTGGAATATATAATAAACAAAAAAACAGGTAATAGAGATTTGAAATGTAGATAGTAAAGATGGGAATAGTCTGAGATTTAACATGTAGATAGTAAAGATAGAAACAGTCTCTATAATTATGTAGAATTATCTCCTAAGGGCAGATAATTTTCTTTATAAATCAAATTATGATTACTTTTTCTGAGGATGAGGGGAAAGGAATTGACCACTACTCTCAGAATTGCTCTTAGTCACTAATTCACAATGCAAATGGTCAGACACCAATTAACTTCTGGTTTTCCATTTTCTACCTTAATATAAAAGCTTAGAACCATAGTAATCACCTGTCACACAACAGATGCTTATCATTTCCAAAGGGTATAAATCTTACAGAAACAGTAGAATACATATGCTGTCCTACATACTGTGAATATTTAAAGTAAGTGGACTAACCCTTAGAAGAACATTAACAAATATTTTAAGTTGGTTTAAATAGCTATACTTAATATTGCTCAAACCAGTGCATTTTATTATCTTGAATTTTACTTTATTCAGAAGCACAGAAAAGTGTGTTGATGGAGTCTTCTTAGACAGCATGAACAAATGTAGAAATATTTTACAGCTATTCACGTGCGCTCCCAATGCAGTCATTTCTAAAACCGACTGATACTTTGAGATGATCCACAAGTACAGGATATTACTTATGCAAGGGAAGTAGTTTTAATGGTCTTTCAAGAGTCAATGAAAGCAATGAGAAAAGGAAGATTTTTAGCGGGGGGGGAAAGACCAAAAAATGTTAGTGGACTATAACTGAAATAGATTTTTCTGTAAGAAGATCTTTTAAGATCCAAAATTACTTCTCTATCACTTTGCAGCCTTCCAAGTTGTTCTAGAGTGATTGTTTTCAGTGAAACATATGAGTAAGATTTACTCATCTATTTCATCTTACCTTGTTGGTTATAAAAGTTATAAAGATAGGTGCTCGTGTTCATAGCTCCTAACTGCCAGTTTAATTTTACTTTTGAATGATAGAAAATCTGTACTTAGGCAAATCTATTCATTTATGGACTGTGTTTGAAGAACAAAACCTTTCTTTTCTGTGTTGGTTTCTTATACACAATATATATGCTTTTCTGTACCTACAGTATTGGGATGTTACATTGTTAACTGCCTGTAATACAGAGGTCCTTCATTTTTGTCCAGCAAATGGTTACGTATTCGTGAGGGTTATGTTGGCAGTTAATCAGTCTTCTCATTTTCACACTTTCCTGTCACCTTTTTTTGTGTATTTAGTGCTTCTTTAAAGCAAAATGCAGAATTCCGGTTAGAGTGAAGTCCCTACAGGTAGCATGTGTAAAGCGCTGTTAGCAATTTTTTTAAGCGTGTAACTGGTGTATGTGCGTACTGTATTAACTTGACAAGCCTTTAGCTGATGTCTTATATGGATAGTATAGTAGTGTGGATACATGCATCGCTTTCTTTTAAAAGATAATTTGAAAATTTAGGTCTTGTATTAGGTAGGAAATGGTGGAAAAGTGGGGTAATTGACCTTTGTAATTTATGGGCAGCAGCAGTAATACGGCAGATCTTTCCTGACTGATAAATCTTTTTGTATCCAGATATATTTGCAGAAATTGCTGTAATTTCATAATATTTCAAATAAAAGTAATATTCACTACTATGCTTTTTTAAACATGCCTGTTCATTTTAACAGTTGGTTTCTGTATCCTCTCAAACATACAGTATGTCTTGGCTTTTCAAGTGCATAGTTTCAGATGTATGTAGGCTTTCATGATAGCCCAGTCATTGTTCTGCTATTTATCTTCCTGACTTCTCTGGGGATCAGTTATCACATAGTCACTAAGGCAGGACTGCTTTTGTCTCCAACCACTTCTGTCTTATTCATTATTAACATGCTCAGGGGTGCAGCCCCCTAGTCTGCTTGTCCAGCATCTGCATCAAAAAGGCCTCGGTACATTCCAGAAGTCTGAATTGCTTTTAGTCTGTGTTTTTGTCTCATGAGCAGGTACTGAGGTGGTTAAAAACCTCCATGAGAGTTGTGGCCTGTGATTGTGAGACTTCTTCTTATACATACGCTCTTGACAAACCTGTCACCTGCTCTGAAGCATTCTTAGAGGTATTCAAACCCAACTAGGTATGGTCCTGAGCACTCTGCTCTAGGTAGACCAGCTGTAAGTACACGGGTTGTGCTGCATAGTTTCCACAGGAGCCTTTCCACTTTGGTGATACTGTGATCTTTACTAATGTCACACAAAGAACAGTCTGTGCTTGGGAAAGGTGCTGAATCTCTCTATTCAGCTTAAATGGTATTTTGTGTATTTCATCCTGCACTGGTGCATGGGATTATCGCTCCTCAAATGCAGGACTTTGCATTTCCCTTTGTTAAACGCCATAAGGTTCTTGTTGGCCCATTTTTGCAGCCTGTCAGTGTCTTCTGAATGGCAGCATGTCCATCTGGTGTATCAGCCACTCCTCCCAGTTTTTTATTGTCTGCAGACTCACTGAGTGTGCACTCAGTCCCATCATCCAGGTCATTAATGGAGTTGTTAAACAGTATCAACTCCTGGAGTGCACTACCAGTGGCTGATCTCCAGTTAGATTTCATGTGAGTGGTTACAAACCTGTGATCCCTGCAGCTCAGCCAATTTTCAGTGCAGTCCACTGCACTGTCTGTAAACACAGTCCATACTGTATCAGTTTGTCTGTGAGAATGTTGTGGGAGACACTGTTGAAAGTCTTGTTAAATCAAGGTTAACGTCTATTGTTTTCCAATCAGTGCTGTAGAGTACTGTGTAAGAGATGTAAAGTTTTGTCAAGAGTATGGTTAGAATTACTAAGAAAAAGTAATGAATTTTGACAAATAGTAATTAACAAAAGCAGATACAAGATATGGATTGTTTCTTATGTGTTATGTATAAAACACTTCAGTAGACAGGTTTGTTAAAATTTAACAAAATTAATTTAAATTTGAGAGGAATGCATAGAACTTAGATTTTCTTCCTCTCCATCCTGATAGCTTGTCGGTTGGAATTTTTCAAGTGTGTAACTCATTTTACCAGATCAGGTTTTCTGTATCTGCCTCAGTAAAGCTGCAGCTGTGTTGGTAGCTATTTCAGTCATTTGAAAAGTTTGCTAGATGTGTGTCTTTGGACAAAATCACCTCCTTTGAGTTTTACCTTTGTAACCTGGATTCCTGAAGTCCTATGGGGAGTCCTATTTCTCACTCAGATTTCTCTGTGTTGTATTTATAGCAGGTTATTTTATTCTTACTTGATTATTGTGTATGTTTAAACTTGCTGAATTTGTTTTCTTCTTTCTTTTCTTTTTTTTTTCTTTTCCTCTTTTTAGTAATGAGAAAATTTGTCTCATACCCATCTTTGATAATCAGAGCTGAGGTTTTATCTCTTCCTTGTTCTGTATAGTTTTGTTTATGCTCATGCTTCAGTGCTGATTTTATCATACCCATCCTGTAGTCTACTTTGCATCACTGCATTGTAGAATTATCCAGGACTTTATATTAGACATTCCTATATTTTCTTACCATATTCTCATCTTTGTACCTTCTTCCAGGATAATCCATTTCCTAGTTGATAATTTTTAAACCAATAAGAAAGTAACAAAAACTCTAGCTTTCAATTACCCATGAGAGACTTTAAAATCCCCTCTGGTTTTATTTGCCTTCCTTCTTTTAGCTAGTGAGCGTCTTTGGACAGTGAAATTAACTTCCTATACTCTCAGACACTGTTTTCCTATACTCTCAGACACCATTTTGCAGATCCGTGGCATGCTATCAAAGAAATGGCATGCATTTTTAGGCTTTATTCAACAATGACTCTTCAGTAACTCCCACTGTGTTCAAGACATGTTTTCTAAAATAAGTTTTAGGTTTCAGGTAGTTGTAATTAGCAGTGACCCTAATTGTTAACTATGTGGGAGATTGAAGCTTGAGTGTAAATACCGCACAGATCTTTTCACTAATTTTTAACTTCAATAAAACCAGTTAATTAAACTTGCTCTTAAAAATTAATTACGTATGTGCTAGAAACGTGATGGTTCTTGTATCTTAAAAAAAAAATCTCAAAAACAAAAAACACGTCTCTTTGGCAGGGCTGAGAACAATTAGAAATTTTCTCTCCATTAACACAACTGACAGTCAGAGGTGTTTTCCACCTATATAAAGTGAAAGCTTCAAAAGCAATCTTCTCACTCTCTCAAGATATTAACAGAACTGACTTTGCATTTAAGTTCTGTGTTATATTTGATAGAATATTTAAAACTTATTTTTTCAATCTCAAGCAAACAGTGAAATAGGTTTCTGTATCAAAGATATCAAAAAATTTATGGAGCAACTAAATGCTCTTAAAGTATTATTTTGATTTTTTTTCTTTAGAAGCAGAAAAGGAGATATATCAAGTAGCAAAATTTCTTTTTTTTTTAACAAGTACTGCCAAAAGTTACAACCTAAATGTATTTTGGTATCATTAATTACATTTTTCCAATATTTCATGCTTTTTACAACTTATATCCAACATCATATCTGCCTTCAGTACTCCTGTAGTCCTGGAGGACTTTAATGTTTATTTGGTTTGGGAGTATTTGTCTTGCTTTTGACATAATTATCTGTTACTGAAGGAGGAATGTATGTAGAAAGCTAGATCAATATGGCCATATTCTTTTCATATCTTATTAAGAAACTGATAAGGGAAAAAGGACTTGTGCAAATTATCATTGAAAACATATTAAATGAACCATTTAATTAATTTAACTATTAGAATAGCTTAGTTTTCTAATTTGAAAACCAATAGTAATAAAACATCTTGGCAATATATTAGAAAAGATTACTGAGTATATATTTATTGAGGGTGGCATGTATGTGTACTATGTAGTCCAAGTATAACATAAAATACAGTATTTGTAGTGTATCTCTGGCTATGTTTGGATATAGGTTGCTGGTATTTTCAAAGATGATGACTAAGAGAAAGCATGTAGTACAGCTAGCAACATCCCCAGCTTTCTCACACTATTGTGCTGAAGTTAGATAATGCTGACCTTGGGGGACTAGTTTTGTTTAGTGGGAGTGCTAGTACGAGCACCAGTTGGAGAAATCTGTTTATTGGGATCCAGTCTGTGCAGGCAAACTGAATGGCACACACATCACTGAATACTTTTTTTAATACTAACATATTACTGTAGATGCTGTATTCTGTAAAATTTTAAAGTAGGATTTAAATATATCTTTTTTTTTTTTTTTTAAGAGAAAATGCTTGAATGTGTGTAGATGACTTCTTGTGGAGAATATAAACATAAGAACTTTCAATTTGGGTTTATCAGTTCCCTGTTAAACTGTAAAATGTGTTGCCTCATTAGCTCACCCAACAGCTTCATTTAGATTTGCTGTGATGGGAAAAGCAATTAAGCATGCAGGGCTGCACAGATCAGAGCTATGGAAATGGTGCAGCAATTTGCTATAATGTCTAAGTCACTCCGAGAAATTTCTTTTTAGCCCCACACCTTCTTAAAGTTGGGGCAGGAGCATATTGTGGTGAAGAGTACCAAATACATACCTAATAGTGGTTCAGTACCCACACTATCACTTAAAAGTGGTTTGAATGTAATACTAGCTGCTAGGAGGAATAGGTGATGATGGAAACTAATTTTCCTTTTATATATAAAAGAATGCTTACAAAAAGGACGTAGATGTTGAATGGTCTCACAAAAGCAGGTTCTCAGTTTCATTAGTATCTGTGAGTCTGCTGGGCTTTTTTTTTCTGATATTAAGAAAGTAACGAAGTGACATTGTGAGGCCTGTTTAGTAGGGATTTAGTAGTTTGAGGTTTTTTTCCTGGAGGCCTGGTATGTTTATCTTTTCCTATTTATCCCTACTACTATAGAGGAAGAAATCAGAGTTTCCTCTTCACTATGGGTTAGTTGTAATGGCTTCAATGTGATCAGGCAGTCTGGGGTGGAAGTGTCTTTGATTAGTACTCTCCTACCAGTTTTCTTAAAGTCTTAAACTATATAGAAATACAGAACACTATCAGTATGTCCTGTAGAGGTGCTGCCAAAATAGAAAATGGTCTAAGAATATATAAGAAGTGCTTGCAGAATGTTTAGCTTCCTCCAAGCTACAATCTGCTTATAGTAGATTTTCATGTGTTTGAAAAGAATGTGCATTAAGATGAAAGAAATGCATGCCCAATAATTGTCTCTCACTTCTCAGTTATGTGTACATATTTTTATGCAGTTTGCTGTTTTCTAGCTCCATCATATATTTGAAGAACTGATCCTGCCTGACATATTTTTCAGAAATTTAAACTTTTAAAGTTTTTCAAGAAAATTCTTCTAACATTTTTATGGGGATGGAATTTTTTTAAAATGTGGCCTTTTCATTTAATTGTTCTAATGGGACAGTGGCTCTGAAAAATTAAAAATGTTGCAGACAGTTTTCTTTTGCACTTCTAAATACAGAAATATGAATCAGGTTTTGTTATTATAACAATTATCAAATTGCGACCTTGCAGAATCAAAAGGAAGCAAAATCACATTTTGCTGTAATTTGTAGAACTCAATTGCTTTTATCTCTGATTGGCTGAAGTAGGTATGTTTTCCTTCTTTTGAAAACTGAATTACTTAAACGCTCTCACCAGCCCCCATTTGGATAATAATAGCATTTGAAAACTGTTATGAGAAAGTGCAGAAAGCTAACATGTTTTAAGTAAATAAACTTGGTTTATTGTAGTCTCTATTTTTTTTAGTCTATTATTCTGGGTTTTAATTTTTTGCTATTGACCAAAGATAATACCTTTACATTCATTACAAGGCTTTATTTTAACTATAAAACACTGCATAGTCACAGAAATTATGATGAGTTAAGTTTTAGATCCAATTACCAGATTTTCTCTTTAGTTTTCAAAAGAGAGCAAGAGAACGGAGTAGAAACAGAGTACCAGCTATACCACAGATCATATTTTGCTGTACCATTTAAATTTCAAAGAAACTGTGTCTCAGTTTCTTCAATGAAAATAGAATATGAAGACATCTGCAGCCAGCCTTAGTTTGTACATCCCTGATCCTACTCCTTCAGCTCAGTCACTAGAACCATCTCTCCCCTCATCTTGCAGCTGACTTTAGCAGTAAATAAAAATTAAGTGTACCAAGACACATGTGTGTCCTCACCATAGTTTACAGACAGCTTATGTGATTGATTCTGCAGGGGAAGACTTCCTCAGACCTCTGTGGTCCTATTGTGCCACCAACACCAATGCCACAGTTTTGGCTCAAGGCACAAATACAGGACCTTGTCTTAAGATAGAAGAGCTGAATGTTTACATTTATAAAATTAATAGTAAAAGTTATTTTTTAATTTGAAAACAAAAGCTGTATAAATAGATTCATCTAGCCACAAAAATGTTCAAACACAATAGTAAAGACATAGAGGCAAAACCATTAACATTAATGACAATCTAGTTCTTCTGTTTTAAAAGGTTGGTTATCCACTTTCCTCTATCTGATTGATAAGATGTTATAAATGTCAGAAGAGTTTGTATTTTCTGGTTAAACTTGCTAGAATTGTTTATACTGAGATCAAAGATACATATGTTCCTTTATTATATGTTCTTTTTCATGTTTCTTCTAGGCAGGTTAATTAAAATATTTCACTAAAAATTACACTAAATACAGAGCACAATAACAGCAATCTTTGAAGATTCCAAAATCTTTATCAAAAGAACACCATTTATATTTACTTGAAATTGGTGTATGTTAGGGTAATTACTGCTGTGCCTTCAGGCTAAAGGAAGTACTCTCAGCCAAATTATACAAGGGTGTGGATTAAATGAAGCATTACTCTCTGTTTGGCAGCAGTGGATATAGATTGCAAAATCAGGGTGTGACGTAGTACTGAGGAAAGACTCTGCCAAAAGTGATTTAGCCTGAGTGTGCCCTTACTTTCTCAATTATGTGGATCCTAAACCAACCAAATCTAATTAATTCCTAAGTAGGGAGGTCCTGTTAACTATTTTCAGTCTGAGCTTGTCTGTACTTTCAGATAGAATCATAGAATAGGTAGGGTTGGAAAGGACCTTAAGATCATCTTATTTCAACCCCCGTCATGGGCAGGGATACCTCACCCTACACCGTGTCACCCAAGGTTCTGTCCAGCCTGGCCTTAAGCACTGCCAGGGATGGAGCATTTACCACTTCTTTGGGCAACCTGTTCCAGTGCCTCACCACCCTCACAGAGCTTGTCTGTAATTTCTGAGCTGTTGAGCCACAAACCCAAGTGTTGACAGAGTGCATGCTTAGATGCAGTTCTGCCTGGTTTTAGAGGTGGAAAACAATTCTTCTGCCCAAGGGCTGTGCAGGAAAGTATCAATTCCCTGTCTAGCAGTTCAGGTTCAGCAAGAATGCTGTCTATACAGCAATAAGCATAAGTGAATAAGATGGAAGGAAATTGATTCCCTCCTTGTGTTGCTCCAATCCTTCTGTTACTACCATTTCCAGAGGAGCTGGGAGGACTGCTACTGACCAAGTAGCAGCCGCACAGGTGAGAGGTATCTCCTCCTTCCTGGAGGAGACCTAAGTTCTTAGTCTTCATTCCTGGTTTTGACAAGTGGGCAAAAGCCAAGTAATTTTAAAATTATTTAAATTAATAAGTATTATTAAATTGAAATAATTAAATATAAAATAATTACAATTTAAAAATGTGTTTCTGAGATATACAATCCATCCTTTTTTTGGTATACATGCATACTTTTCCAACTGTTTTAAAAACCCTTGCTAATTCTGTAGGTAGATCTTTTTCTGTGTGAAATAACTAAACTTTCATGGATTCATATGCAACTGTTATCGTCGTTGCTTAAGCACAAAGTTCAGTGACAGCAGGCTTTCTTCACATGACTTATTCTATTAATAGAACACCTTTTAAATTAACTTTGGGTATTTGTGTTCCATATTATGGTCTGCAATAAACTGTGATACCAATGCAGCTTGACACTGATTTTGTTGGTTCTATAGAAACTAATGCTAGAGGATGGTGGCTTGGGAAAGCATTGAGAAAGCAGCAGGCATGTACAGAGAAGTGAAGGCCTCTCTTGGGTGTGTAGTTTACACATTGCTATTGTCATACAACCTAGGTACTCGGTATTGTTTACAGAGCTGGCCTCAACATGATGCTTTGATCCAGGTGAAATGAAGGCTTCTCTGGAGCATGTCTTCTCACTGTTAGCTTGCTTTCTTGCTCACTGGAGGTTATAAAGAGCAGTGACGCATTGCTTGCTGGCTTCATCTGGGGTGGTAGAATTACCTTAAAACTCTGCCCCTGAAAACTTGTATTTGGGTGTTTTCTGCAACCTTATGGCATGCTCCAGTGAAGGAACAGATTGCACAGGTTCCTTCCTCATCTTTTCTCCTCACAACTGGGACTCAGTTTCTTCAGTTTTTACCTCCTCGGCCAGAGGAAAAAGATCCAAATGACACACAGGCAAATTAAAAAAAATAACTCTTCTACAGTCTTTCCTGCTCATATGGCCCGAGACTTTGCTCTGGTGTGCTGGGGCAGTTCTGCAACTGTGTAGCTGGTAGTATTTGAAACTCTGTATCTCATCTGAAGATTGATTCCAGTATGTAGTATCCCCATATGCTTCTAGATATCACATTACCTTTTCCTATCCTGTTAATGTCTCTGTTTTGAATAAAGGGCCACTGTCTGTACTTCAGCTGTCTATGCTAACATCTGGTGCCTCATTGATTGTTTGTTGTTTGGTTTTTTTTCCAGATTAGCTGAAGGGTGTTGCAGTGGCACGTGTTGATACAGGTCTTTCTGGAATCTTTTCAGAGCCTGACTAGTCAAAGGAAGCGGACTGCTGCAGCTAATATGCCAAATAATAAAATATACTCAATATATGTTGAGGATCTTTTCATGTGATGAAGTGTTCAATAACAGAAAATATTTTGAGAATTTTTTCACCAAATTTCTCATTATCGCTATCCACCAGTAGAGCATAAGAAGCACTGGACAGTGTCCACTAAATACACATCTATATCACATTATGTACACCTTTAACAGTAGTTTATTGGAAAGTTGTTCTTGTGCTAAGGAGCACTTGCATCTTTTTCTGTCTACTCATATGCCTAAAGGATCTTCAGCAATTGAAATTAAAAGTCTTCCTCCAAATCAGCTTTTCTTACCAAACCAAATAATTTTCAGGGTAAGTTCCAGGAATCCCACAAAGAAAACAAGGTGTTTCTAGGGTCATCTGCATCACCAGTTCTTAACAATTTGGCACATGCAAATGTGCAAAAACCACCTAGAAAGATTTAACAACTGTGTGCTTTATGCGAACAAGGCTATTGAGGCATATACTTTGAGAGTTCCAAACTTACCAAATATTGCTAGACAGTTTTCTGTGTTTTGTACAGTTGTTTGGTCCTTTTGAAGAAACAAATATTTGTAGCAGTTGGCAAATAAGTCTGTTTTAAAGAAACCTCGATACCAATTGCAGTGATTTGCATTGCAGATTGAACCTTGGAGAGGTGTCTGTTCTCTCAAGGATATCCAGAGTTGTGGAAATGTGGTCTTGGCCCAAAGCTGGGCACAGTCCATCTTTATGAACCTTCGTGTCTTGGTTTGCTGTCTTTGACCTCTCCTCAGATCAGGTACCACTTTGTAAATGAAAGGGAGTATTGCCTCCTAAGATGTTCTTTGCAAACGGTTTCCTTTCCATGCTTAATTTTTCAGTATCCTCCATCTAAGACCCAAAGACAAATCTGTCTAGAACAGATTGCTTTCAGCTCTTTGTCAAGTGATAATTCTTGGGGTAGAGTCTCTTACTAGAAGGTGGCCCTTAATGGCTAAGTCATCTTTTTTATGTTCCCCAACGTATCATAACATTTGATATTCACGTATTTGTATAACCAGTTGTAGCTTCTGATGGAGAACTTGCATGGTGGCTGAAGGCTGAGAGTATAACAATAGTGATACTTTCTAGAGAGCATTCTAAAAATCCACTGATGTAAAAATAGTAGCAGGTGGCTATTGCATTATAGAGAACTTTGCAGACCTTGTAGGTGAATGAAACTGAAAAATCAGCATTGTGGAAGCTAGTGCTCAACTGGATCTGCAGTGTGTTGCTTTAATGTTGGATTTAACTTTTCAATATATTTTTCTTTACAATGGATGATGCCAATATTATTCTCAAGAGCTTTGTCACATATTCACAAGGATGTGTATTAAGATTTTGTTACCAGATTTGCTACAGGCCATTGTTTTATTTCCATACAGTTTGAAGTTAATTAGAAAGGATTTACTTATTTGTATATGCTCTAATCCCTGATAAATAGAAAAATGTAGTACTTTCTCAGAATAGTTTGTTCATAAATTGTCTGAAAACTTGAAAGCGTGCATGCACAAAAACTCACGTGTGGTAGGTTGCTTTCACCATACTCATGTTCTCATGAAGTATCTGACCGATCTGGTTTCTGAACTACGAAATGGAGAGTAAACTTAGGAATGTATTTTAAAGACATAGCTTTCTATTTCTGACAATACAAGAATTGTGTCTGCTGTTGACTTTTTTAATTTATTCTCTTGATTTTAGACTATATTAAAATTCTTATAAAATGGTTTCCTGATTTCCTGTCTGCCGATGACACTGCATTTCTCAGATTAATAATGTATGAATTGTTTGGCAATGTCATGGAATTTTTTGGTAATATTTTCTCAAAATGAATATTCAGTACTAGCTGAAGGTGCTAGTTTAATGGAGAAAGTAGGCTAGATGCAAACTAGTAGTTATTCTGGTCATGGCAAAGACCTGAAATATCAAGCTGACTTTTTTTTCCCTAGGGACAGTACATATGTTCTTCAAGCACTTTCAAGATTTTTTTTTATTTGAATTTTTTTAAATATTTTTTTGGGTCTCAGTCAGGACTTGATTTGACACTCAGAGGCTGCTGGGTAATGCAGAAACTCAGTAGTTCATGCAGCAGCTAGTTATTTTTTCTTAGCTGAAAAAGCTGTGCATTGCAGAAATGTTAAGGGCTGATTTTGAGAAGTATTTGTGATATTCTAAGCATGTTTTCTTACAGCTTTCCATTTGTAGAGCAACAGGCTAATTTGGTTTAAGTAACTAGGAGTAACTAGCCATTGCTGAATTTCAGCTGTGGGATGCAAAGTAAATTGGTTTGTTTTCCTTCCTGGTGTAACTTTTGTTCTTTGTCTTTTATCCCTAGTCAAGTATGTTTTTTAAAGACATGAGTAAACCTCCTGAGGTCAGTAGACATCTGACTTCTAGAGTTGCAGGTAGAGTTAAATTCTATTTAATTGTATCACACAGAAATTAACTGAATTAATAAATATAATTTAACTGTACTACATATTTTTAGGGAATATAAGCATAAATCCTTCTTGAGATCTCCATTTCCTCTTATTCAGGGAGGGTCAGTTAATGCGGAAGCAAAAATATTACCAACCTAAAAGTGAAGGTTGCTACTTCAGTGCCTCCCTAACTCTAAGGGACTGAAACTTTTCTATTTCATGAAGTAGTGTAATACCACAGGCTTTATTTAATAGAATGTAAAATAAGTTTCTTCTCAAATTTGTTTTAGTTTGTTTGCTTTTGAATAGTCCTGGTAAGCTTAGCAAAACTAATAATGACTTTCTCGGGATATCTGCAGCACTGGAAGAAAAATAACTCTTATTAATACAAAGTATGCGTCATAGTCTGCTTTTTCCTTACATCTTTTTTATCTGCTATCTAGAACTTGTAAATAATATTGCCAATCTGATTTCAGAATGCTGATAATATCTGTGCAGGCTTATTGATGTTTGCTGTAGAGTCACTTTCTGTTCTCTACACTGTAGAAAGAAACAACTGCATACTATACCCCCTGCTCATTTTAAGTTGTATCTGCTGCCATTATGATGTAACGTTAGAGATTGTCATAAATTAGCGCATTCCTGATTAGCATGAATTCAATAAGTGTTCTTCAAAAGAATGCCTTTGGACACGTGCTACTACTTGCATTGTTTATATATGGTACTGTAGAAACTTAACATTTGCAAGAAAAATGTAAGATGATGATTTGATAAGATTACTCAGAAATAATTAGGTGGGTGTGTAGGCTGCTAAATGTATTTGATTTTAATCTCTAATTAAAAAGTTGGATTTTTTAATTGTTTTTGTGATGCAATAGTTTTTACTTCATTATACCTTCTGTAAATAGGGGCCAGATTCTGCCTGTTCACTGTCCCTAAGTACAGGATAAATCTGTTTCTATGAAACAGTGTTCTTCTCCAAGCCAGTGAGAGACTATCTCCATAGCTCCTTCGGGAGGATTATTCTAAGACTCGGAGCAAATAGATGTTGTTGCCCTTGTATGCCTTGAAAGGAATAAAAATGATGGCTAACCTCAAATGAATATCTCTATGCATTCTTTTGGCTGATGGTAGATATAATTATGTTGTGGGATATGGCGCTGCCAGCAGCATAGTGTTTTTTCATGTTAGTGCTGTCTGATTCTGAGGTATCTCATATGAGGATTGGAATTGGAGTTACAGCAAAGGTATCTGTCTGTGGATCTACAGGTGTGAATTCAAGCCTTGCTCCATTCCATTGCGCCGGTGTTCACTTACCTCTGCTGCAAGGGCGTGCTTGGTCATTTTGGTTGGGGAATCAGAGGCAACCAGATGCAGTAACTAGAGATAACTGTGCCAGTCTTTGGATAAGAAAGATAATCTTTTTAAGCACACTAGACCAGTTGTCTGTCTCAGTTTAGGAAGACTCTGACTGACTCATGGTTTGAGATGCCAGAGTTCTCTGAATATCTGGAGTTGGGACATCTACTGGAAAAATCACGTGTTAGTGTGAAAGAAGCTGCAGCAATATTGTGAAACTGCATGGTACTGAATTATGTAACTCCCTAGAGTTACTTTTCTGGGTAGCTGTTTTTAATACCAGGATTTAATAAAATAATTGGGTAAATATTGCACTTTTTTCATTGAAAGCTTATTCTTCTTTGCAGACTTTTCTGCATAGCATAGTATTTTGAATGGCAGTCATGGCCTGATCTATTGACGTAAGTTCCCAAATTTCTTGTATTTTGTGAGTTTACAAGTCTTCATTGTGTTATTGGGGATGGGAAAGGGAAACAAAAAGAAGTTATGCTTTTCTGCCTATCAGCATAGCTCTGTTTTGGATTAACTGGGGAGGGAGGGCTTGTTTTGTCATTGCCATCTAAATCAGTCTCATCAGTAACTGTAGGAGTGACATCTGGCAGCAGTACAACTAAGGCTTCTCTTTCACATTTTTTAAAGTTTACGTGACATGAAAACAGAGTGGTCATATCTGACTGGTAACATAAATTAACAGAAGTTTCTCTATAGAACTTATAGAAAGTAATACAGTAAACAGGGAGGGATTTTATTTTCCTATAGATTTTGTGTTCTTGTTTTAAGTGGGTAGATTGGAACCCCACTTAGAAAATGAGAGCGACATTGAGGAGATACTTCTTTTCCAGATTCTCTGGTAAAAGAAAAGGGTTGGGAAAAGACAAGGAAAGGGCTGGTAACAGCATGGGCTCATCTGACATGGAGTAGACTTATATCAGTTCAGAATGCATTGCAAGAATATAATGGCTGTTTGTAGAAGTCCTTTGCATTCAGCAGTGATGCCATCGCAGTGCTTTCTTTTGTATATAAACTTAAACATTGTATGTGAGAACCATCTATTTTGAGAATAGACATTTTAAGTGGCTTGCAAGATATGCCTCTTAAGAGAATTAACCATTTCCTTTGGCATCATGTTAGGATAACTGTTTTAGAAAGAATGCTGAAAATACTGTGTTCCTTGTCTCACTTTGGACTGCTTTTCGATCTAGTTTTCTTGCTCTGCCTTCAGCCGACTGTGTTCTAACGTAGTTTTATAAGCTATGATATAGATTAAACTTCATTTAAACAGTTTTCAATACACTTTGGTCCTATCCATTCTCCAGTTCAATTTGGAATATGTTCAAAATAGTAGGTGTTAGGCTAAGTTATGTAGAGCAGAAGTTGAAGTCGGTTTTCACCTATAAAATTGGCTATTAGGAAAACAAAAGGTACACTTGTGTACCTTGTCTGGGTGCATCCATTCCTTTATGTGAACTCCATCTGAAAATGTTTGCACTGGGTTTTGAAAGTATTTGTGATCCTGTGTTTAAATAAAGGAAAACAGATTCTTACCCAGTGTATAAACAATCTTTTTATTTAATGAATTCTGTTTGATCTGTTAAAACATAATTGTGAGGATAAGGCCTTTAAGGGAAGATAAATATATTTATATAATTACAAAATTACCTTCTTTCTCTTATACTTAGCTTGAAAAATTACAGTAAGAACTGAGTAATACTTCTCTGAAAGATTTCACTTTAATAAAAAACCTCAAAACTTTGCTTGGAATCCTGAAGTACAGATTATACTGCATACTACAATCCTTTCATCACAAAGGCCATACTTTTGAGTAGGTGACTGTGCTGAGAACATAATTCTGTTTACTGGGAGCAGTTTTAAAGCCACAGAAGATAAGTGGGACAAGAACTGAGCTGATATCCATATAATTCATCTCATATCTGAACTTTTTTTTTTCCCAGTATTTGTTGTTTATTTGGGGATATTTTAACTATGCCATGTTACCACAATATAAATTATAAGAAGGTCTGCAATAAGAAATACTGTTTCTTAGAGGAGAGAGTTTATTTTCAGATCTTTCAGGATTTGTTTGTGGGGCTTTTAGGTGTTAATAATTAGTATAAACTTGAAACTCAAAACCAGGATAATCTGGAACTGGAATAGGTAAGATTAATTTTTTCTCTCTCCATGCTTTAGAGGGCTTAATCACAGAAATGTCTGAATATTATATTTTTCCAATTTTCTTAGCTATGTATGTATTTGTTTGTTGGTGTTCTGTGATTTTTCTGAGTATTTTCGAGAATGAAGTTTTCAATGATTTCATTAACTGTAGATTCCATGAGACTGGAATCCTTGGAGATTTATGATGCACAAGTACCTTTATTAATAAAAGAATTAATTTATTGATAGCATTTCACAAAGGGAGAAAAAGCTTTCTTTTGAAAAGTTAATTAAAATATCAATTTTGTAATGAATGTTCTCTCAGCCTCTATTTAGAAGAGGATTTTTTCAAATAAACATTTAATAGTAGGTGACTGTAGACACTCCAGTAGGATAATAGTGGAATTATGTGGCTCCCTAGAAGGACCTAGTTTTTCCCTATTCTAGCTTTTTTGCTATTAATTTAAAACATATAATAGCTAAAGATGGTGTTACTTGAAAGAAAGTGTTCTTAATTATGTTTATATACATATTGTTGTTACATACATATTGTGTTGCATATTATTATACATAATTATGTATAGCATATATATATGTATATAACAATTATTTTGTTATATACATAACAAGTGCTACTTTGAGGCGTTGTTGCTGTTACCATATAAATTTCTATATAAGTTTAATCTGTTTGGAAATGAACTCATCTATTTCCTGTGTATTTCAGCCCAGCTATTTAGAATTTAATCACTTTAGATTAATGTGCTTACCTAGAGCAGAGAAAGCAGGCAGTAAAATTTGGAACTTGGTAGTACAGACGTGTTTGGAGCAGGAGGACAGCTACTTGATTTCTGTCTTCTTTTCTCTTTAGTTGTAATCATACTGACAGGATATATTGCCTGAAGTGACCCAGGGGAACTAAGGATAGACTTTCAGTTCACTGTTCAAATTGTACAGGAAACTAATAGAGTTTCAGACTCCCTCTCAAGGCAGACAGCTATGCTATTTTTCAAAAGATACCAGTTCTTCAGTAGGCATTTAGCTAAACCCTGCACGTTTGGGCTCCTAAGAGAATTGTAGCAAGAGGACTATGTGGACCATAAAAAGAGCTGTACTGCTTTTAAATTGTGTCCATGTGAACATTCTGATCATTTGAGAAAAAGCAACAGCATCTCTATTTGAGACATCTTAACATCACATTTAGACAATAGCAGCGGGTTCTTCTAGAAAGAAATTATCCTTCTCATGTGAAATGAAGAATCAATGCAGAGTAATAGGAGATACAGTAATTCAAATGTTAATCCTTTCATAGGGAATATTAGCTTCTTAAGGTGTACAGGGTTTTATGAAGGTGAAGACATCAAATGCTGTTAAAGAAGATTGTTGGAGAGTTCAAGTAAACCTTCTGAATGAACAAAAATGCTGCTTCACTAGTGATTCTGAAGCATCTTTAAGATAAGACAGATAAACCTGGGTGTTGTTCCTTTTAGGTTGGACCTTAGCTCAGGCTAAATGAGAGTCCCCACAGGTCACGGTGTCCTACATTTTTGAATGAAGTGGAAATGTCCTTCTGTAATCCTGACCTCAGTTTCACTACCTCACTTTAATAGCTGAAAAGTTTGCACAGGCTGGATCAGAGAGAACCTAAGCAGGCACTGCTGAGGCTGTTAGTCACACCTGCTCAGTGACAATTACATGCTTCATCAAGCATGGAACCCTGTCAAACTAATAGTGTGTAAAATTGCTTTAAAAATCTACTGCATCATTTGAGAAAGAAGGGATGGGTATTCCCTTGCTTGCTGAATGGACCTTGTTTTGTGAATTAGGAATATTTGAAGAGGTTTTGTTGTGTTTTGTGTTGGTTTTTTTTTTGTTTGTTTGTTCTTTTGCTTTGGTTTTTTTTTTTAATATGACCACTCTAAATTAGGAGCTACTAAACAAAGGCTTAGTAACTGAAAACTACTAACAGATAACACTAAAGACTAGTTTGAGGTAACCAATAGGCATGCTTAATATTACTAAATAGCACTGGCTCTGTGGAGCACAGAATATTTGAACCCAAGTGTAATGTGGTCTGTTTAGTCATTGCACCTCAAGCAAAGTAATAAGAATTTCGTGTTTGTTTTGGAAGGCTCTAGCCATGGAAAGTGCTAAGTTAGAACCAGCGCCAGTGCTAGAATTCAGTACAGCACTCCTTGTGTCTTTGAGCTACACATCTGTCTCTCCTATGCTTGCCGCAGAACAGGTCCGCACTGCCCTTTATTGAGGCTTAATTAGGGATATCAGTCTGAGCATAAAGTTTTCACCTGGCAAGCAGCTAAATGTAGAGACTGCACAGAAGTACTCATACAAAAACATACAGTCCCGAAGTACTTGGAGGAAATACATCTTTTCCTTAGAACAAGAGCATCAGTGATATTACTGATAAAAATACGGGTTAATATTTATTTTAATGAAAGTTTGAACATTTTTCCAAACAAGCAATTGTTTTAATAATTTATTTTATATAGGTTTTGTCTTAGAATGGGTTTGTGTGAACTGGCACAACACTACAATGCTCATATTGAAAATCCTATGGTAGAATATTAAGCTGTCTAAAGAAGAAAATATTTTATTACACATACATCTTATTGGTCTTGAGTTTGGGATTTATTTATCAAGAAATTAATATCGCACTTGTGTACAATAGTATATCCATATGTAGTAGTATCTCTGAGGCGGCTTGCTTTGGAACTCTGTGAGTATGTAGATAACAATATTAAGAGGAATAATATGCCCACTGGTTTTTGGTGTTAGCAACTAGCTTATTTGTAAAAGGGTTAGCTTCAGGTCTGCCTGACTAGGGGTTGAGTTCAGAACTTGTTTCTATTCTCATCTCTTCTTAAAAGAGATGGAAAAAAGTAATAAAAATCTAAGTAAGCCTTTCAGAATTAAGCATTTCAGAATATATACAAGCTGTTTTGAAATTAAGATTGTAAAATTTTTAATCATACACAAAATTGAAGAATCAGTTATTACAGGATTTCTAACAAGTATGAAATTATTTGCGTGCAGAAGAACTGCAGGAGCATGGTTTAACTATAATTACTTGAGCTTGCAGCTTTTTTATTTAGAATTGTCTAAATTATCTCAATCATTAAACATTTTTGAGTAAACCTCCTGTGAAAGTCAAAACCACTAGGTTTTAGAAAGTATACTATAGATGGAGGTGTGCAAGCTTCCTTGTGGAGCTGTGCCAGGACATTAGAAGTCTGAATCTGAAAAGTCCTCTTTATTCAGATACTGGATTCCTCAAGAGTAGGTTTTTTGAGTGGCAAATAAAAGAGTTTTCAGAACTTCTTCCTCTTTGAAAACAAAACTTGTTTCAAATCTAGTGTCTCACAGAGAAAATCCGGCGGGCTTAACTATGTGTTGTCTGGCATCTCTATACTTGAGAAACCATTCTCCAACAAAGCGGTAGCATTTTTCACTGTCATGTTCAACAGTTTTCAGATTTTTGTATCTTTTCTTTTTAAGATGTTTTCTTAAGTATACAGCTGGGGAGACCAATAACAAAAAGATAAATCCATAGATGATGAAAGGATTTTCCTGAGCTTAGTAGTTAACATAATAGTTTGAAAAGAAAAGAATTTACAAGTACTTGTTGAAGTGCACTATGTAGAGAGTGAATAAAATAAACAGCAAGATGTGTTGTGATAGGAACTCAGTGATCAAAGAGAGCTACTGAATAGACATAGTTATTCTTTCAGATAAAATAAGGAAGTAATTCCTTTGAGAGTTTTTGTTGGAAAACTTTGTATGCATTACTCAGAAATTCAATGAAGAGAAAAGCAATACAGCCTAGATAATAGTGTCAGCTTTGAGCGCAAGGTGGCATGTGGACATAGCTTCAGCTATTTCTCCAAACCATTTGAATGGAAATATTGGATTAGTTAACCTTGTGTCAGGTCTGTTAGTTAAATAAACCCTCCAACTGTTCCTGATTGAAGGTTGCATAGTTGTAACTGAAAGATGCTGCTGCTTTTCATTACAATTTTGTCAAACATGTCCTGCTAACATAATGATTTTAAAATAAAATGGTTTATTCGATGGAAAAGGATAACAAGCAGAAAATTCACAGCCTTTTCTTTTCACAGGGTGTTTCAGCCCAGTAGGAAATCCTCTTAGCCGAACACTATTGGGTAGACTACAGACGGTAAGGAATTCTATCTTTGCATTTTTTTTAAATTGGTGTTTAACTATAAAATGTCATTATTCACAAGTTCTCACTGTAGAGAGGAGGGGTTTTTTATCCTGCCTTTATTCACAAAAGAGATATCTTCAAGAAAATTGTCTACATGGGAAAATA
The DNA here is from genome assembly GCF_028554395.1 of Pezoporus wallicus. Classification (NCBI taxonomy): domain Eukaryota; kingdom Metazoa; phylum Chordata; class Aves; order Psittaciformes; family Psittacidae; genus Pezoporus; species Pezoporus wallicus. The sequence continues at coordinate 8,081,912 of NW_026635157.1, forward strand.
AGCTTTTGCTGCAGCAAGCTGGTAGTGAAATCACATATCTGCAAATTTAAAACTTTATATTTTTTCATTATTTAGTTTTTGTTGTTTAGAAATAAATAAGCTAAAACCACAGTACTGTGGTTTTGATTGTAAGTAAGAATACCAGCATTGATAAGTCGGGAGAGAAAGCTGGGACAATAACCTGAAGTTGAATCCTATTTGAAGCACCATGTTTTCATTGTTTACTCATTCCTCACCTTTTTATAACAGGTGAAATCAGAGATATCTTGTATTTAATTGCTTATCTGTTAAATATTGATTGAAAACTTATAGGAATTATATTTGTTCCTTTCTTTATTTTCTGGTTTCCTGATCACCATAATAAAAATCCAACAAAATTTGTAAATGCCATTAATTCCAACTATACACTTCATAAAACTGAATTAAACACAAATCATGTGGAGAGACTAGTGACAGAAGAACAATTAACTCTGAATACTGATCATATGTGTGCCTCTATAAAGCTGGACTTGTACTGGAGATGTTAATCCTCCTGCACCCATGGACAGAATGTCATGCTTTAATATTATGTCTTAATTGCTAGCTATTGGTAATTTTTCAGAGAAATGTCAGAAATGAAGGTAAATTAATTTGGGTCATTTATAGGTGTTTAACAATTTGGATTTGGGGTTTTGGTTTGGGTTGGCTTAGGGGGTTTTTTGGGCCTATTTTATTTAACAGAATTTATTAATAGAGTTCTGGAAGGCTGGTAAGATACATAGGATCCCCCAAGAAATTTTGAAATTAGGGTTGTACATTGCTGTTTCGTTAGGAGCTAAAGGGTTCTTGTTTTCATATTTTCAATTTTTTAGCCGTCAGTATCTAATTTTTAGGAAAATGTATAAATTGTTCAATCAGTATTTGTGTTCTCCATCACAGCAAGCTCAATAGATGTTTACAGGATCAACTGTTTTGGAAAATACTAAGTAGCAGCTAATTTATAATATTTTTTTTTTTTTCTGAGAGAGTTAAATTAAGGTTTTGAATACTTTTGTTACTTTTTCTGTTATAAATGCAGTAATATATGTAAGTCCAGGTAAACTGAGTAGTTTATATCAAGAAAATAGCATATTTACAAATGTCAAAAATAATTGAAGAGGTTTTGAATAATTTGAGGAGCTGGAATATTTCATATGCTTCTGAATTGATCTTTTTTCCTTTTTTTTTTCTTTACTTTCTGGGATTTTTTTTTTGAGGGGGGAAGGAAGGGGTGTTGTTTTTTGGTTTGTTTTTTTTTTTGGAGAGGGGTGTTGGTGGTGGGAGAGGGTTATCCCTGTAGGCTTTACTGCAGCAGCTGTGTTTGCAATTCTGTTTTCTGTTTGTATATTGCAGGTTTCAATAAAATGCAGCCTGGCACAGTTTTGGGTTTGTTTTGTTTTGTTTTTTTTCCTCTAGGCAGATTATAGATTCCCATACTTATTAAATATTGAAGGGCTGTAATCAAATAAGGATTGTAATCATCTAAAGCCTAAGGAAGTAACTTTACAGTGTCTACAGACAGATTAATTAAGGCCCAGGAAGAATACATTATTCTTAGCAGTAAATACTTTTAGAATAATTCTAATTTAACTATTTATATGATCCTTGTACTTCTGTTTCCCACAGACTAAATTTGTACAGTTAGGTGTCCTGAGCTAGGAGAGTGTTGACAATTTATTAGACCGGAGAACCAGAACAGAAATATGACAGTGCTAACAATATTCAATTATATTATGCTACATCTCAGCTTCTTTAGCATGTCATTAATAACTTCAATTACTGGGGTAAAGAGATTGTATGGTATCCTTAGGAAAGGAGAGGATTAAGAAAATTTCTAACCCTTGGGTTCATAAGAAAAAACAAAAACAATAGAACAACTTTAAAAGCTCAGATTGATTCTATACAATTTTTAAGTGTTTTATATATTATCTTGCTTTTAGGCCAGTTGTGGGGGTTTTTTGAGCAGTATAAATTAATGTCTTGTCTCCTTTAAAAGACAAATGAAAAGGAAACAGAACCTAGACTATTACACACTGAGACACAGATTTACTGAACAGACGAGAAGTTTTAACACTCATTCCCTGTTTTACAGTTTAGTGTTTGCGCAAGTAATGCTCCCAGTTTCTCTTCCATTCTGGCAGATAGCAGGTATAGGGAGGTGAAGTGGAGAGAAGCAGTGATACTGTGCAGCATCCAAGAAATTGCTGTTGTTGTTCATGTCCCTGAGTCTGTCACTCTAATGGGAAAACAAGGGAGGGTGGCTTTGGCCCTGTGTGCACGCACATGGGGCTCACTCGGGTAGTCCAATGACTGCCTAAAATTAATCTTAGAAAAGGTTATTTTCCAAGTGTAGTTATTAAGAGTCGAAGACTAATTAGAAGTGGGACTTAGTCTCTATGTTTATTCTGTTACAAGGAAGAGTGTGTTTACATATGAGGAAGCAGCATATGAAACCATCAGTATTACATTTTGCCATATTTTTTTCTTTAAACTTTGGTATTGTGGTGTTTCAAATGTTATTTGTTCAGTAGTAGAAATGAAATGCTGATTTTAATTTTTTTACAGGAATGGCAGTAATAACATATCACTTGTTCTTACTCGGTGCTGCTTCTCCGTAAGAGAATAAATACTATCTAATGACCAGATGCTGTTGACCACTATACATCTGCATGAATAAAAGCAAAACCTCCATTACCACAATCACTGAAGCTTCCCAATTAAAAAGAAGCCATAAACATTTTAATTGGCAGAAATTGGTGACACTTCCTACAGCAACTTACTTATGAGTTTATCTGCAATGCTCTCTTACCTGCAGTGCTCTCTTTTGTGTGACTGTCTTAAAACATTTTTTGTTTGGTTTTGTGTTAGAAATGTCAAGGCTATGTAAGTGGGTTACTTGTTGGATAACCAGCATCATACTCCATGGTCTGGAACTCTGCATCAGTTGTTGGATCTATTTATCTTCTTCTGTGGATGTTCTTTATTCAACCAAAATCAGAGTGACACGACGGGCTTTTTCAGCAAATATTTTGTTCCTGTTTATCACAGATTGTCTGCCTTCCAAAAAGCCCAGTTCCTCAGAACGTAACTGTAGCCCCACAACAGAAAAAGATTAACTAGTTTCCATCTTCCATTAAAAAAAAAAAAAAAGGAATTGTTAACACTGTATTAAGGGCCATGTATTCATACACTTCAGTATGTCTGTCACTTTTTTGGAATTGTGAAAATGTGGCTTAATCCTAGAATCACAGAATGGTTTGGGTTAGAAGGGAATTTAAAGAACATCTAGTTACAAATCCTCTGCGATGGGACAGGGACACCTTCCACTAGACCAGGTTGCTCAAAGCTCCTTCCAACCTGGCCTTGAACAGTGCCAGGGATGGGACATCCACAGCTTCTCTGGGCAATTTGTTCCATTGCCTCACCACCCTCACAATGCAAAAAAAAAAAGATGTTTCTAAACTGAAAGGCCAATAGTTTTTGCTGTTACTTGTAGCGTAGCTGGTAGTTGCACTATTTGAGAGATGGCATGGCATGCCAGAGGCAACTCTGCTGCCTTGCAATAGCTATGTTTGTGGTAGACAGCTGTGGCAATTCCCGTGTCCCGCTGGAGGCAGGGTGTGTGTGCAGCCTGTGAGGTACTCAGAGTATCACTCCAAGAGCAAACTCCTTGTTGTTGCCTTAAAAGTTTAACGCAGTATCTGAGAACATTCAGCATAGTCTCAGGATGACTCATGGATTTTAGCTTATTTCCAAACAGCTTGCTTTCTTCAGGCTCTTCTTGGTTGAGTGTTTGAGAGTGCGTAAATACTTTATTGAAAAGAGAGACAGATTGAGACACAATAATGGAGCAATATGAGTACCTGAACTAGTTACCTAAATAATACTGCTAATAATTCTGATGAATCATTTTGAGCAACAGGAGGCACTCCCATCCCACAGGCTAAGCCCATTGCTTGCACAGTTCTCTTAACCTTGAGAACTGAAAATGAGAATTAGCTAAAACCTGTAAGGCAGTACTAGCTACCAGTAGACCACTGAACAAGCCACATACTCTGAACTGCAGCTCCACCGGTCTTTGTTCAAAATTTGTTTAGCAAATCAGGCAGTTACACTTTTCCCCTACCCCTCTGTGTATATACGTAATTACTCAGAACTCTTTAGGTGGTAGGCTTGGATGTTCTGGTAGATGTTAAGAACTCAGTGTGACTGTTTGCTTTTATACTGTGTCCATCTGTATGTACTGCGTGTGTCTGTAACTACTGTGGCAATACCAAAACAATTTGGAGAGTGGATGGAACCTCTGTGTTCAGTCAGTTATTTCTTTCCCATATGGGATAAGCCTAGCTAAGTTAGGAAAAAAACACTGAGGGCAAGAATCTCTTTTCTAGTGAATGCCATTTATTTTGCTGAGGATTGCAGTAATAATGGTCCTTGGATCACCCTAATAAAAAAAAAAAATGGAGCAATACATTTTAGACATATGTTTCTAAAAAAGCAAGGGAAGGGCAGTGTATGGAAAAAAAAAAACAGTTAAAGGCGGGACTGTAAAATATAAAAAAGGTGAAGTATATTGGGTAGAAATTCTCATATTTAAATGCTGTTAATAATGTGCAGATTGGTATGGGTGGAAATGTTGTTTACTTCACAAAGCTCACATTTGATTCTTGTCTGCTAAAATGTTTTAACTGCTGTGTAATATTTCTATTCTGTATTGTAGTTTGTGTCCTTTCATGCACACAAAATCTAGAGGAAACTGGTTTCCCCTTTGTGAAAATAGGCCATTGAAAAGTTAAATAACACAAGAAAAGGACTTCCATCTCTTCATTTGTTCTAATTTGTTGTTCCTCTGACAATTTTCATAATTTTTCTGGTTTAAGTCTTCTTTCAACTGAATAAGTCTATTATTTGAGAGAAATCCGATTTTGTAGATATAAGGACATTGAAATTATTGCATTATATACCTGCTGTTCCTTTGACTCTTTTTGGAAGTCTGAAGAGTAAGTGGTAAAGATAGACCAATTAGAATTAAATTAAAAGCCTTGGTTATTAAAACCAACCTGAAATTCTCCATTTTATGAAAGTGATAGCTTTTGCATACTGGTTCAGAGGTAAAGTTCACTGCAACAACTTCTTAAACTTCTACAGCAGTGTTTGCGATGGAAATAAGCTTAGACTGCAGTCATCAACCCCCTGTCTTCCCCAGTGTTGTTTTTACTGTAGTGTACATACTTGAAAAATTTAGTATCTTTTTCTAAATATCTACATAGCCAATATTACTGTGTTGCTTAATATCATGTCTGCTTTCTCTCTTTAAAAAAGACATTTTATTAGTGATAATTTTTATTGGTTTACAGTAGACATGAAAATACTCAAAATTATAGTCAATCAAAATGCTTCATATTAAAGTTTCTAAATAATTTCTTCCTCTAGAATGATGAATGCCTGACTGCACTGGGTATGAGAGGAGGTCGTAGTTGCCCACTCGGGCAAGAGACAGTAAGTATTATGTAATTTTTTTGCAGTATCTTCTATACCTCTTGCACTCTCTCTGTGCATTTTGAAAGCACATTCTGTGTTTTGGGTTTTTTTTTTATTTCTTTGCTCAGCATGATCCCAAGGGATTTTTGCTACCCTAGTTTTTGTAATTTTTAGAAGCATATTCATAACTGGCATAACCACATTACTGGTTTTATGTCACTCTTGAAAAATAGTTTTGTAACAATTTGATGAATATGGGGTTTTATTTTTTGCTTGAACTTGGACCTAGACTGAACTTAACAAACGTCTGAATGTCACACCAGAATTTCCATTACTTTGGGCACTAATATGGGTGGCTTACATTCTTCTTTGATCCCAAGGTGTGTTTTTGGTATTGCATTATGGCCGTTTTCTGATCATATATCTCCAGAGTACATAATATCTGTTTCCACATTTTGCTTAAATTGCCAGGCTTGCTAAACCAGTTGTCTTACAGAATGCGTGGTGGTTTATTTTTTTTTTTATTTCTGGGAGACACAGTGGGACTTGATTGGTTTGAACCATTGCTGGCAGTGTTTCCATGTTACTAAACTTTTGTAATATATGCTAAAAACCCAAAACATTTACACCAGAACCATCTTAAAAGCATGCTACAAAAAAAAAAAAAGTATGTGTTTCTCTGCCTGTCATTGTTTTTCATGCTGCCAAGTAATTAGTGTTACTTTTTGTTTTGTTTCTAACCTTAAGTGACCTCATGGTTTTGATTGTACTAATTCTAAGGAAACTGTTGTCACTTAACTGAAGTGGGCACTGTTAGAGCACCCCTTAATGGACACGATCATCCAGGCTTCCGGTTCTATACTGTTTCTCTATGATGATCATTAGTGTGTTTTACTTTGATTCCATTCTGTAGTTTATATTTCTGTATTGTCAACATCACCTGTAATTACTGCGTTAGCATTCCTAATGCAGGGAGGAGAGTTATGATAAAGGATATTTCATTGTTTAGCTTCTTTATGTAAGTTCAGGATTACTGAATGTGTATTAAGATGAATTTCCTGTCTACTGAGAACTATGCTGATAGCAATTCTTTGATGCTGACCAGATCACAAATTACCACATAGAATTTACAATGGTAGAATAATTTCCATCTTTTCCCATTCATAACCCATTTAATCTGTTTAATCAGTGATGTGGAATTTTGAAGATACAAGTGACATTGGCTTTATTTTTACACACACAACCCACAGGCTCTTACTCAAAATAGAAACACAAATATAAAAAACAATGTACAGTTCAGCAGTCTTAGGATTTAAATGCATGCTTTGCTGTCTCCTTCAAGCCCCTCTAGCCTCCTTGTCACTCCTAACAATCCCCATTTCTGACCTCTTCACTTGCGTTTTTGTAGAGGAATCTGAGGTTAAGGCTATATGTAGGGGAGCAGTGGTCTTCGTGTAAAATAGATCATAATTTTGCTCTTGACTTATGATGAGGGAAGCGATCAATTCCATTTTTTTTTCATTTTATTTGGTTTTAGCCTTTTCTGCTCTGAATTCATCAGGACAGATTTTCGTAAATACATCACAGGAAATAAGTAAGAAATTACATGTAATATTTTCATATTCAGGGTAGAAATCCAGCTTGTGGTAATGTGTTCTGTGCAGGATGCATGATGCTGACCACTAGTAGTGCTTTTTTCCAGAAAAGTATAGATGCACTGTATTTAATTGAAAAATGAATTTAGTATATGAAGTGGAATATAAATGTATTTTTGGCAGTTATTTATAACACTGTATACGTAAATCCTTATTTTTAAACAAACAAAAAAAAAGTGGAGTGATTGCAATGATGTTTTTGTACTAAATTTTTCCTTCAGTAAAACTGTCATACCGTTGAAGTATTTATTCAAACACATATGCTTCATGAGTGCACAGAATGGGATCTGAAGGTGGTATAACAATTCTGAGAAAGTGAATGCATGAAGTGTTTTTTTTTTCCTTTTGCTTTACAAGTAAATTGCTTATAAAACTAACAGCTGCTGTTTTGAACCTAATCTTAGTGAATTGAATGTTCTTAACCATTTCTACAATCCCACAGTCCTTTATCTTGCCTCTCCTGCTGCTTTCCCACCACCCCTGATCCCATTAGCAAAACTTGAGACAGCCTCAGCTTTTACCAAAGTGCAGCTTTGGTTTCAGCTGCTTTTCTGCAAGAGGAAGTGAATGTTGCGCTTTTTTCTCTGTGGCATGGTTGTGATAAAGCTGTGGTGCTCTTATCTCTCTTTTAGGTAGTGGCTCTTTATGACTACACAGCGCATCGATCAGATGAGCTAACCATCCATCGCAGTGACATTATCCAAGTGTTGTACAAAGATAATGATAACTGGTGGTTTGGCAGCCTAGCAAATGGACAGCAAGGCTATTTTCCAGCTAATTATGTGGCTGGTGAAAGTAAGTTTACTGCTGTCTTCCTGGTATACCAGTGTGGGTTTAACTGATGGTCCAAGATTTTACCATGCTGTACTGCTTATTGTTCTGAAGATATGAATTTATGTAGGACACAGATGGCATAATAATCACTTATTGTGATGCAGAAATTGTATAAAGCTAGCTTAGCAAGTTGACATACCTGACTTAGCAGGGTATTGGCACTTAGTTAAGCATTCCAGTTTATATAGTTTTGGCTTAATTACCAGTCCACTGGATTGATTACTTGTCTCTTCTCTCATATAGCCACCTGGTACATGCCTTACTTTGCAATTTTTTTAGGACACATCAAAGCATTTCACGGACATGTTAGGTTTTTCTTAGATCTAATCAGATACTTTTGTAAAAACTCTTGAGTTTCCCCTCCTTTAATGCAGAATGCTCAGTTCCCAAATAAGTTGATTTCAGTATGCGGTTTTAAAAAAACAGTAATGGTTAAATCGCATATTTGAGCATTGAATTTGCTCCAGGTCCTTGTCATTAAGCAGTTTTGATTAAACTAAAACATAAAGAGCTAAATGAGTCTCAATAAATAATGTAGGAAGCATCCTAACTGGGTCTGCTGATGTAAAGATGATCAGTGTCCTGACAGTTGTTAATATTCAGCTTATGGATATAGTGTGTGGTTGCATGCTACAAGAAATTCATTTGCCTTACTAAATTATCAAACTATCAGTTATACTGGTGTTTAGAAATCTTTTAACCCAGCATTTCTCAAGATGTCTTCCCCCATTTTCTGGTTCCTTCCTCTCTTTAAAGCGAAGTCTAGAATTTATGCCTCCTTCCTAAAAAAAAAATTGTACATAACACTGTGCTAACTTGATGATGATAATAACTAAGGTTAGCTTAACTACTGCCCTTCCCCTTTGTCATCCCCTTGCACATCCTGTTCATTTTCTCCTTCCTTTTTTCCTTGCAAAATAAGCCAGAGAGCAGTCTGTAGGGAGAGTCTTCAGCCTGTTGTTCTCAAAAACAAAATATTTGAGGCAGTTATCCAACTATAAAAAAAAAACAACAAACCCTGTTATATGATTTATTATTTCAGTTGGTGACTATTTTATTGAATCAAAAGAAATGTATATGGTACATTTGTTAAGTATCAGCTACATTGCTGTCAGTATGGACTTTGTTCTTAGTCATGCAAATGTTTAATTATTTTTATTCTATATAATTACCTATATAAATGACCTATATATTAATCACATTTAAATCTAAGCTTACTAATATAAATGAAAGTTAATGGACAAATGTTGATAAATTTTTATACAAAGTTTAGGTTCAAACATTTTTCACATCCTGTTTTTGGCTAGATCATAATGTCATGGTTGTTCACTTAAAATAAATATTGTCATAGTACTTTATGGCTCTCATAATGGCCAATTATGGATCCTGTTTTCAGAAGAATATGAAGAACAGCCTTCAGGATTAGTACCAGATTCTGCTCCTCTCCTGCCTGAAGGACCAACAGAAGCAGAGGAAGATTCTGCAACACTACATAAGGTAACAATTTCAGAAGGAAGGATTCTGTAAGTAGTGGTGCAGTATGTCTTTTGTGCACAAGGTGGACTTATTAATTTTCAGTCCTTTTTGGAAAAGCTTCTTATTCATAGACCTCATTCCAGGTAAGCAGTTTGCTTTTCAACAGAAATCTAACATTGGTCCTGAGTGGAAACAACCGTTCTATCATGTAGCAATTAAGTAATCTGCTTACTTTTGCACTGTTGTGATGAGTGGCAGATCTCCCATTGACTCCAGAGTTTACAGTAGAATCTCTTACAGCTACCTGATGTAAACAGTGGTTGAAGAAACAACATGGATTTGTCAAAACCTGATGGTACTTTTGAGCATTTGACTGTAATTGTTGGAATATGCACTTCCCACAGGTTCCTCAAATTTTCTGCCTGAAATTTCCTTATCAGGTTGCTTACGAAAAAGCTGCGATGTTTGTCTCTTGAGAGTTTTTTAGTCCATGTAGTGGTATCCTAATTAAAGATATACAATATGATCAAAAGCCTTATTACCAGACCAGGAGAAACGCTGTATCTAAGCATGCTTACTTGCCAATAGATGTTTCTGCTTAAAAGCTGCTGATGGTTCTCAGATGTGAATGACTGCACCAATCTTGTATGTGCTCAGGAGGATATATTATAGAGAATTCATGTTTTTTAGGAGCAGAGAAAAAACTTGACTAGAACTAATAATCTCTCCTCTCCCACCATATGCTTTTACTGAGTTGCATATGGCATTATGTTGTTGTTTACATATCACATACTATATTGTACCCAGAAGCATTCTTTTTTATGTGATTTTACTTAGCAGTCAGAATCCCGGGTATACAGAAGAACAAGGAAACAGCAGCCAGGTTTTAGTTAAGAAAAAAAAAATATAGGCGTTTGGTTTTTATTTTATTTTTAGGGATCTTTAGAGATAATTGTGATGTGCAGAGCAGGCCAAATCATGTAGGTTGGAGAAGGCCCTTAAGATCGTCAAGTCCAGCCACTACTCCAGGACTGCCAAGTCCATCAATAAACTATGTCTCTAAAGGCCTCATCTACATGGGTTTTGAATGCTTGCAGGGATGGTGATTCCACCAGTTCCCTGGGGAGCCTGTTCCAATGCCTGACTTTGTGTTCTCCAGACAAAGATTAGAAGCCTTACTTAGCTCATGTTCCCCTTCTTTGAAGTAAGACTGATGGTTGACTTAAAACATGGGATACTTTGTAAGAAAAAAAAAAAAAAGGTAAAGTAATAAATATTACCTCAGTAACTGTTACAATTTAAGAATTTTTTCATTCCCAAATGTTTGTATTCTCCTTACATGTGCTCTCCATAGCTGTTCATTTAGTCAAATGGTACTGACATAACTACTTTAAAAGTGACTTTTTTCACATTTCTTCCAAATTACTTCACTTTTTCCATGTACTTTTCTAAAATTGAATCTAATATTTTGCTTCTGATATGTGAGACTCAAAGCATATGCTGTGTTGCTTAATTACAATTTTTTCTTTTTTCAGATGATTTATGTATTCTTTGCTGCATAATGTATATTGCAGTGTTCAAGGTTAAAACACTCAAAGCTACTTCTATTAGCCTTTTTTGTGTAGCTTTTTGGTTTTAGTAGGTGAATAGAGAGGTAGCATTTAATAAATTATTGAGTATAGATTACTCATTTGGCTGGCTTGTTGAAGCCAACTGCTGTAAATCGAATTACCAAGTGTTTTGTTTCTAACTATACTTGAAAAACAGAATTAATCACTACACCAAGTAGTAATAATTAATCTAAAGTATCTTTTACCTCTTCGTAGCTGACGAACTCATAGCCAAAACATTGTCCAAGAAAGAAAGACAAGGATGCAGTACTTCTAGATAGTCCTGTAAAGGCAGACTGGGGCAAATACGGGGAAAACTACGTTACTGGAAAGCATAAAGATTTCTTTCATCTGTTGTCCATGCTGCTGGAGGCAGGGAATATGTGGCCACACTCACCCAGTTTCACTCAGATCCAGATAAGACAAGAGAGAAGTGCCAAGATACTTACTGTCATTAGACACTTGATCATTTTTATCCATGTCTTTTTTTCTGTTTTAATCTAGTAGGAGTCTTGTTAATTTACTAGATCAAAATTCTTTTAAGTGCACTAACTAATGTTAATAACATTTGCAACCAGGATTTATTATTCAGCTTTGTGAGAAATAACATTTGATTAGTTTTGATCACTTACATTTTCTCAAGTGTTGATATATTTTTCTAACAAAAGTTTTTGTATTACTAGTAGCACTATTTTAGTAACTTTCAGTTTTAGTAGTATTTCATTGAAATATTCTTTACTTTGATTCTGTTGACACTTTGAATTAAATTGACTGCATATTTAATAATTATTTGGAATTTTATAGTAGTCTATATAGTACATGCAGATATTCAAAAGACATGATGAATAAAGTATACAGTAACAGCCAAAAACAAAGCAAATATGTTGGGTTTTATCTTGAACAGCATTCAAGGGCACCTCAAAATCACAGGTCCAGAGAACAGTAATAAAACAGGTACAAGTCCTGGAAAAAGTGGTATGAGAGGATATTAGAAGACTACATTAGGAAAGAATGAGCAGTGAAGAGAGTGTATAAAATAATGCATGATGTAGAGAGATTAATTGGATGCACTCTTTTTTCTTTGTTTTTTTTTTTTTAATTCCTCCCCCCCCCCCCCCCGTTAAGAAAGATAAGCAAGATTTAAGCTGGAATGGAGAATGGAACACATCTAATATAGGTAGAAGGAAATTTTTTTCCATGCCGTACTTAACCTGGTGAACCTAGTTACTACAAGGCACTATTAAACTTATGTGCTCAGGGATTAATTTTTTAATAACACATTTTAGTCTGAGGTAATGGCTGAGATCCCAAAAGCATCTATATGACTGGGAAACATAAATCTGTCTGATATTTTTAATTTCAAATTGCACAAGCACTGTATAAATCACCAAGCTAGTGAGTTGAATCAAATGATGAATCAAATCTTTGTGTGAAATTTGCAATTATTTGAAGTGTAATGGTTTTACAAAACCAGTGGAGTGCTGCACAGAAGAAACAAATTATCATTTAGCTTATAATGAAGGTAAGTTCTAGAGCACTTTGGCTTTAGGCAACACCAGATACTTCTGAGACAAAACTGCTAAGAGAACCACTGAGGGGGCTGGTCGGTTATGGCAGTTCCTGTGTTGCAGCACTGACATAGCAACTTTTCTTCCTATTCCTCTCATTTCTTTTCAATATAAGAGCTGATGAAAGGAAATGCCAGTTTCTTTTGCATGGGAAATAAGAAAAATCACTATTTTGTAATAACCTATAGTTTTAAGTTTTTCTGCTTTGGCAAAAAATGAAACTTTTTTCATTTACTTTTTGATTTTTTTTTTGTTTGTTTTTGTTTTGTTTTGTTAAACCCAAAATTATTTATTGAATAATTAAGCTGTTGCTTAAGTTGTTACTACTAGCAGGAGAATATAACTGAATTTTTGGGTTATGTTTATTTTAAGGACAAGGACACAAGCGTGGTTTTCCCAAATAGTTACATGCACTCTGTTGGATGTATCTGTTGTTCTTTGTGGAGTATTTGAGGAATCCTTAATATTTAGCTCTAGACTGCAAAACACAGTTACTGTGAAAATCATTATAGAATTTACTCATCAGATTTTGCTATCATACCAGACTAAATAAGGCATGAATAGTAATGAATATTACTACGATTTTAATTACTGAGAATACCAGCTAATTAAAAATAGTTTTTCAAGTGCAGATATTATAAATGCATATCTAATTGTCAGAATTGAATGATGAGTGAATAAAATGGAATCATTAACATTAGAAGAGGGCATAATACTCAAGATCCAATATTAATCTTTGGAAATAATAAAAATAAAGTTGCAGTTCAAAGAACTTGCTTTCAAAATGCCTTCTACCATCATCTTTGTATTCCTAACATAATAATTTTATGCAAACCATGTTTTCCTGCCTTGTGAGTTACTGAATTTCTGAGCCACAAAATTAGATCATAATCATCTTTAATTACAACATACATCTAAACTGCCAATAGAAATGCAGTTTCTGCATACATCTAAACTGCACTGATGAAGAATCCCAAGGAATACAAACAGACCTGTCATCTGTCTGCTCCAGTGGATGTGCTGGTTTCAGATTCTGTAAGATGAAGGCAGAAAAAATGAGAATTCAGATAGGGTTCTATTAGAAACCAGAATTTGGGGTTTACAGAATTTTGGCAAATCAAGAGACATTTCAGAGTCAGTACTGTGTCTTTTTAATGTTCAGTTGTCTATAAAATCTTGTGAGTATGTTTATGATTTAAGATAGCCTGCCACTCACTGTGTAAAATGTATCTAATAGGATTCTGGACGTGGAGTACTCAATTCTACATTAAGTGAGAATAGTGGTAAATAGTAATAGACAAAACCAAAACAATAATTTTAAAAGTATAAAAATTACTTTTCTAGCATATTTATCTTTGAGAAATGATGTTAAAGTATAAAATAATGGTCATAAGTATGAAAAGATTTACCTTCAAGAAGTACATTTTTATTGCACAATTTGGATAATCTACCCAGAGGTCATCAAAACTTGATTCCATGTATATTTAAACAAAGTTGAGGATTATCACTGCTCACATAAATAATTCATGTTCTTGCTGTTCTTCTTTCCCTAGAGTAGGTTGTTGTCAGACTTTCTGAATACTTAGCCTAGCATGTCTGAAACTAACCTGCCAAGTCATTGATGCTTTTCCCCTGGGCTTGAGCTCTTTCAATGTGGGTGTTTTTATGGGCTCAAAATTTATTTACGAGATCTAAGTATTTTAAAAGCATAGAAAAATTGCTCAAAAAAAACCCTTTGAAAAATATCAGCTAGAAATTTTTCTGTTAGTTTCATCAAAAACTTTAATTTTGTAGTCTGTGCTGTTTCTATGTTCTCCTTTAATGGTCACATTCTTCAGGTTATGGGGGAACACTTCAGTGAAGGGCTAGGAAGATGTGATAATGCTAATGAGGGAAACATTACAAAATTAATACAAATGAACTCTTGCAGTGAATAGAGCTGAAGACTTTCAACACATCATGAAATGTGTTCAATTTCAAGATTAAGAAAGGTTGTAGATCCAGAAAATGTGACATTCAATTGAATTATAATCTATTATAGTGAAGTTTATAATTTTTGTCTTTGTTGCTAATATGGTTACAGATCTCCCTGAAGGCATTGGTATCTTGGCTAAAACAAACTGCTTTTCTAGAATCAGTGTGCAAATCTGCTCTGTGGTCTTCCACGTGAACTCTTGAATAGGCATTATAAAATAGACACATCTGCAAATCTACTTTTGAAATAGTAATTACTTTGATTTTTCTTGAAGAAATCGTTCCTCTGAAGGAAATGTTATTGTGCCATCTGTGAGGAGTGGACAATTTTCCTTAATTCACCTTTTTAGGTCTTATTTTTAGATACTGTTTCCCCTTTAAAATGCAGTTTGTACTGTTGAAGCTGAATTACTCTCAAGCATGTATGGTACTACTTTATTTGTAAGCTGGTAGCTCTTTCATCTCCAAAACCACCTCTATGGTTCCTAATGCATTCTGTCTCATGAAATATTTGTGCCTGTGTCTGTAGTATTTACTTGAGTTATTGAAAGAAAAGGTCTCTGGTTTATAAGCAAATTAATATCTGTTGGATGAAAAAAGGGAAGATGAAATGACACCTGTAGTCATTGCTATAAGTGACTGTTCTGTTTAATGAAAGGCAGAATCAGGCTGAGCTGCTGAACTGATTAAGCAAAACCAAAAATACTATACAGGGACATTTATATTATTAACATAGCTCTCAGGAGCAAGCTAACTTCTCTCTTCCCCTGGTTTTCTCATTGGGTCCTCATAGCCTCTCTCTGAACAAGATTGAACTATTTTTGTGCAAATTTTAATGCAAAGCTGTAACCACAGATAAATTCCCAGAGGCCAAGACTTAAGACTGAAAACAGCTGTTCTAAACCATAGTGCTTCAGTCTGAAGTATCTTGTCTCCACTCTTCCTTCTCTTTCTTTTGTTGACCCTCAGTCATCTAATTGATTTGATTTCTGAGATGTAGTATTTGTCTGTGTTGAGCCACAACTACTGTTTTCACCCACCAGATTTCCTGCTGGTCTCTTCTAGCTCTGAATGCCCCTGGGATTTTGCAGTTGCAAGGACTAGACAGGGCAAAGTCCTCTCTGACTGTGGCTCTAGCATTCGTGGATAGAGAAGTTAGCTTAGTCCTAAACACTCCACTGGCTTAGCAGGTTTTTTATGGGAAAGATAAAATTCATGCTAATGTCTCTGTTGCATAGAGAGCCACAGTTCTACTAAATACTAAGTAGTGATAGACATAAGAGTTACAATATGGTTAATCTTCTTTAGATAGGTTTGTTCTTTAAAAGTACTAGGAGAGGGGGGGAAGGCAATTATAAGGTAATTGAATTTTAAATAAGCAAAATAAATATATGTAATTCCACTAGCAAATCTCCCTGCCAGTTGTTCATTTAATGAGGAAATGTGTGGAAGGGTACAGAATAGCAGGAAAGAAAATGGTGAGTGTAGTGTGGTGTCACAGCATTTCTCCCAAACTTGACTTGTTAGAACAGTTTAGATGGGAGGCATCAATATGGTTCTGGGGAATTAAGTACCTTGCTATAAATCTTATATCCATGGACTGTGTAATAGAAGACAAAATTCAAACTTAATAATGAGCTTAACATCCTGAAGACTAATGTAAAAGAACACAGAGACATGTCCATTCTTGCCATCTGTGTTCCAATGAATCTTTAATTAGATCAAGCTGTAGAAACAGCTTCTATGGGAGAGTTCCCTTGTGCAGAGTAAGCTATAGAACAAGCTCATTTACTTTAATGGCTTGAATCACCAAAATAGATTGCTCCATTCTATCCATCTACTACTTAGCCTGTTAGAGAACCTCCACAGACCATCAGTCTTGGAGACAACTCTGCACAGCCCAGAAAAAACCATGACAAACACTAGACTTGGAATGAGACTTTGTTCCTAGTACTTCCTTTAGATGCCCTCTACTTCAGGTTTTGCTCGGAATTGAGTTCTGATACGTCTGGTTGTTTACACAATTTGCCCGTGGAGGGTTTAGTGCTTGACTTTCTGCTGTGGATTCTACAGCAGGGGTCAGGAACTGATACGCTTTTGTGTATTTAGCCTTTAATTGTTTTGCCTTGGTTGCTTTGTATGTGGCAATACTGAGACAGCAAAGTACCAAAAAATGAGCTTTAACGCAAACAAGGCTTCAAGAAAAGGAAAGTATATGTTTTATTACAATTTTTATTTTTGTGAATGTAAACAAACCAAGAGAAACTTCAAAAAAATTTAAGCTTTGAGAATTGATATGAACTGATGTTTTATCCTTCTGGTAGTCTGTATCTTTCAAAGGATGGAGAATTAGAATATGGCAACAAAATTGTATAGATTATTCTTTGGAAAGGTCTGTATTTGATTGTAGTATTAGTACAATGTAGAGATTCTGCAGTAGTTACTCAGAAAGGAATGTCAAAAACCTAGTTCAACATCATTCCCACAGGATATTCAGAAAAACATTTTGTTTTGACTGCAGGTAAAGTGAATTCATGATTTTATATGGCAAGGAACCACAAGGTTATAAATGCTGAAGGAAGTATTAATTACTGAAGAGTCATTCCCTTTACAGCACTCCCTTGTATTTTCATATCTGTGGCCATTATAGCTCCTTCTTTTGTGTTTACTTTTACCACTGACTTAGTCTCAAATTCATCATTGTATTAACAAGGATTTTTTGTATGAAGTAGACTTTTTTTTTTCTTCCTAGACCTGCCAATGCTGCATTATTATATTCTAATAGGCTGATTTTTGTCTAAACTAATCCAGCAATCTATGTTTTTTCAGCAGACTAATTCTAATGACTAATATTGGAATGTGGTGGTTGTGGGCAGTGTGCTTATATGAATTCAACAAGTCAGTGGGAGTTTGATCCTGTTTCTTCTAAGTCAGCAGAATAGTAATATTAAAGTAATAATATTAGGGATCAGGGCCAAGACAAAAAAGTTCAAATTTCATTCAAGTACCAACATTTGTCACAGAACCAATAAGCTGAGGCTAAATGAAATTTCTGTTCAAACTCAAATAAAGTTCCACCAACATCAACTACAGATCTAGGGTGTCACATGGATTCATTACTACATTGCGGATTCTTTATGGCTAGCGATCCAAAATGTGTCCTCACTCACCTGAGAAGGGAGGGCTCTGAACCTCAAGGAGTTGCCTCGGACAATGTCCCAGCCCAAGGGGAGAGTCCCTCTTTGCAGGACTGCTGTTCTGAGGAGAACTTACTCAAAACAGCTCTCTGGCAGGGCTCCTTTTATAGCCCGGTCCCATAGCCCACCATGGGCTCAGGACTCAACTTTCTTGCCCCTGGACCTGCTGACCACCACCACGTGGGTGGGACAAGAGCTGTGCAAGGAGGTTTTTAATTAATTCTATTTAGAGTTTGAGAAAGTAATTAAACAGTTCAAAGCCTAAAACTGAGGTCTGGGAGATACTGTTTCTGGTTCCAGTATGGTCTTCATCTGTGTGTGCCAAGATAGTTTTCATCTGTGCCTCACTTCACACCAAATTAAAACTGGATAGTAGAACTGCACAGGGGAATGTTAAGTTTTGTTCATTAGGGCTTTTTCAAAGGAAGATATTTTCATTCCATTTTAAAATACCAAAACTAATGCTTAAGTAATAAAAAGAACTGCTGTGAGGCAACCCTCTTTCTCTCTGTTTACATTAAATACAGAGGAACCATGGTACACCTTGCCTGTGAGATCTCATATAATGAAAGGAACAACTGGCAGACTAAAGGGTCAGGAATGTAATTTTTTATTTCTTTGTTGCTTTCAGAAAGCTCATGTTGACTTTGTGGTTACGTTTTTAGATGCTGTATTGTTGTTAGGCACTCCAGAACTGCTGAATGATACTCCTGTCCTAATATGGTTTGGTTTTAACTGGGGTTTTAGAGACAGTAATGTCAGTAACTGGCTGCTTCCCGGAGCAATTCAGGCTGATAGCGGAACATTAAACATTTTATTTAGAAGTAGATGAGTAGCTTTGTGCTTGACAGAACTGGATGGTCTGATCTTTTTTAACACTAAGGCTATTTGAGAAATTCAGAAACTATGTCATAGGCTTTGCTTTAGGCTAGCTATGATTCCGAATCTCAACTAGAAGTCTTAAAAAAGCAGAAATGTGGGCTAAGTTGAGGGTTGAGTTAGTTTCAAGCTCATTCTTCTTTCCTATCTGAAAAAAAACATCTTCATTTTTTTGAAAGTACTAGATCTATTCTCTCACCCCCTTCTCTGTCTTCAGGCTTCCAGACTTTTTCTCCAGCTTTCCAAGGTCCTTATAGGAGCCAGTCCCCACTCCCACAGTGCCTACCTGAATACAACTTGTTCTTTCATGCATGCCATGTCAAACAGACACTTACAGAATATAGCTGTTTTGTCAATCCCAAGTAGAGGTCCACAGCAGGTTTTCACTGATAGTTTAGTGAAACTGGGTCTGAACCTACAGTGTGCTCTGCTGCTTTCCACAGCTTTTGTGGTGCTTTGTTATGGTGTTCTAGAGGCCTGAAGTTCATGGCTGGATGTGCAGTGTATGCCTGCTTCCAAAAGAGCAAATTTTGAGTAAAACATAAGGCCTATCAGTTGTGTTGGCTTCTGCCCTGCATGGAAACGAAACTATGTGGTTGGTTACCAGATATTTGACAACAGCCTGTGTGGAAGAAAGTAGAGAAAATAATCTGTCCCTGAAGACAGTAAACTCAGGAAGGGTACTCACATTTCCATATGGGAATTCTTGCAGTAAGTATACGAGAACTGTTAGAGTTAGAAAGAGGTATGCTTAGAGGGGGAGCGGGTTGCATACAGACCCCACTAATTAATTACATAGGAAATTTGAGCATTTACTTCAGCTGTTCCAGGTCTGGGTTGTTTTTTGTTGGGGTTTTTGGTTTTCTTTTTAGCCCTGAATTATAAAGTAACCTGGAGCGGTCTGAATTGCTTTTGACTGAAACTTTCAGGCTTAAAAAAAAGACAGGTTTCTCTTTTCAAACTGTGCAGTAAGATGGCATTTTGGCGTTATGTCTTTACTCACACAGTAGCAGAAATAATTCTTTACAGATCATGCATATTTTAAGGTGGCTTATAGCAGATTCATAACCTACTGTTTCTACACATACCTGAAAAGTCTTATTTCCAAGCAGCTTGTTTTTTATAAAGCAGGGTACCGTTTCCTTGTTTGTAACCACATAGGAGTTAACATTTTATGCCTGATAGACATTCTTTTTCAAATGAGGTGTATTCTCTCCTTATTCAGGAAGCTGGTGGGTTTTCTTTGTATGTGTGTTGGCCCCGTTGTCTGGCGTCCTTGTTTTTCTTCTCTTTTACAGATGTCACCAGTCATCAGTAAGTCAGAGGACCTAAAATCTAACTCCGAGCTCGACAGAGAGAGCAACTCACCTGCAACTCAGTAAGCAAGAAATACAATCTGCAGTGCTACTTCTACAACTGCTGTTAGAAAACTGTGAGAAGTGTTTGAAGGGTTATTTTGTTTCAGCAAGCAAACCAAGAAGTTAGCTTTAGGATAATC
Source organism: Pezoporus wallicus (assembly GCF_028554395.1). Taxonomy (NCBI): domain Eukaryota; kingdom Metazoa; phylum Chordata; class Aves; order Psittaciformes; family Psittacidae; genus Pezoporus; species Pezoporus wallicus. Next base: position 8,102,102 of record NW_026635157.1, read on the forward strand.
ATTCAAAAAATGCTTCACACCTGAAATGTGAAGGAAATAACGGTTTATGTGTATACACACACACACGTATGCATATGCACACTCTATCCCCACCAAAAGCAATGTGTTTGAGAACCAAAATTCAGGGATATGAGATTGCTGTGTCCTTAGCTATGTATTAGGCTTTATTGCTACAGACTGAAAACTCTGTTTTTACCTTCTAAAGGTCAGCACATACCAAGAAGATGCAAACAAGTATCTTTGGTTGGGACACTTGCAGTTTTTAAAAAATATATATATTCATTGTGTGAAAGCTGTAAACAGATAAGACTTTTGAACAAGATCTTCCATAATATCTTTAGCTATTGCAACCATTTATACTTCAAAAAATACATCTGGAAATGCCTCCTGTGTTTGCCATTACAAGTGTCTGTCATCTAAGCAAAGTTATTTCACTGATCGTTTTCCAGAGTCATCCCCTCCCTCCCTAAATAAATCTTCTGTGCATATACGGTATAGATGTAGATACAGATCTAATTTAAACTTGTCTTTAAATCTTAACTTTCTATCTCAATCTATATCTAGATTTGAAAATAAATTGTGATTGAAAAGAAGTCCACATATATGATGAGGAATGACCTATATAGCAACATATTGACAGAATTCAGCACTGAATTTTGGGCATAACCATTCTGATAGAATGTATATCAAGGAAAGAAATGCCTTAAAAGCACAGTTGCTGCGATGGTTGATACAGCCTGTTAGAAGCAACTATCAAAAATTTCGTATGACTCAACACTATTAACAGTACTTCAGAAAACAGTTATTGTGAGTGACCAGTCCAGGGCCTCCACTGAAGAATGCAAGATTCAAGAATTCTGAGTCATATCAACTGTGAAATATCAGTTTTAGTGGAAACTAAGGCTGTCCTGAGAAGAGTTTCACACTGAAGTGTCACGCTGAAGAAACATAGTCCCAGAACGACTTCAGTTACATTTCAAGAAAATAAGAGAAAACACCCACATGCCTGAGTCATAGGGATGTGCTTCCTCTTCCTGAGCTATAACCAGCAGGCACATCATGGAGATGCCAGTCTGAAGTCATGCTTCATGTCATTGCTGTCCCATCTGGGCCTAAGAGTAGTGTTGCAGAGCCTCATTCACAAGGTTTCAGGGTACTGAACCACTTATACCTGATCATTAGAGAGAGATGCCATGTGATAGCATTTGATACTCTGCTTTGTCAGCGGAACTAGTTTGAAAGGGAGGAAGGTAGACATGTCACTCCTACATAGTGTTCTATTTTCCTTCCATGTACAGGATATTCTAGGCTTTATTACAGTTTTCCAGCTTTTTTTCTCCAGTGCTTGTATTTTGTCTGACGTGGAGAGGGCAGGTTTCATAGCATGTATTCATGAATACACAGTTTAGCTTAAGAAAAAAAAAATCAAACTATAGGCATATAGTCATCAGTTCATTAGCAAGGCTGATGTGTAAACATTTTCATCTATAAAATAGGATTACATAAGGACAGTGTCACTAACAGTAATGATATTGTAGCACTTTTTGGGGGGTAACTGCACACACCTCATTATAATTTTAGTTTTGATTCATCCATGCGCTTACGTGTTCCAGCCACGTTCAACGTAACAGTTCTGGTCACAAACCAAGACCACTTTGTACTAGGCACAATACAAATTTTGAACAAAGATGGTACCTGCCCTTGAAGGGTTACAGTCAAAGTATTATCACATATTTACAGTTAAATAAGGTTACAACTTTCACAAAGAGTAGGAATTCATGACAGAAGTGGTGTCACATCTGCATGATCCCTGGCATTATCTGCAAGACCTCTTTGATTCCTTCCATGTACAGGACATTCCTGTTAAAGGCACTAAGTGGGAAAGATACAGGAGCTCAGATGATGCTTTTGGCATTGTATGAAGTCTGATAAGCATAAATAGACATTGAAGTGATTTCTGATTCTGTAAATCTGTCATTGTTCACGTAAATTAAAATGGAAAAACTTACCATACCCACTTTGCCTGCCTGTCTTGTTGAGAAAATAAACCAGGAATCTCTTTAATTGCAAGTGTTTGGTGTCTAAGCTTAGGAAAGAAAAAAAAAGTGCAATGGCTTTAATGAGAGGAGAAGACTGGTAATTTGTAGTTTTTAATTACATCTGTTGACTGTTGATCAAGGCTAGCTGATTTTTAAGATCACGAGCTGTTCTTTTCAAAGCAGCGCTATGATAAAAAGTAGGCTTGTGGAGTGGTCTCGTATTTCGTCTTCATGTTTTTTCTGTCTTTGTTCTGCTGTGGAATGGTAGTTTTTGTAGCTGTTTCAGCATTGTACTCAGGGAACAGGCAGACAATTGCTCTAATACATCAGCTGTGGGTGGAAAGAGCTCTAAATTTGGGCTAACTTTGTGTTTCTTTTGCTCTTTTTATATCCACCTTCCTCTAGAGGTGCAAAGAAAAAGAAGAAAAGGATACAGAGGAATGAGAGAGAAAATCAGCACAGCTTAATGGGTCTCGATACTTCTGTATCATCAGTTACAGCTAATGGTGTTGAAAATGAACCTACAGCCCATGGGGTAGAATTGAAGAAAAAGGCAGTGAGAGGCTCAAACTTAAGCACAAATGGAAAGACAAATACTGCCTTCGAGCCTGAATGCTATGACGTATAGTTATAATTTCATTCCAAATACTGGTGTTATCTTCAGTATACACATTGAAAGCTGCAACTGCAATTTCACTTCTAGGATTAACAAGAAACAAAGAAATATTCAAATATGCAAAATGGCACCGGTCAAGACTTACTAATGGTGTAAAACTGTTTTCAAAGACTTTTGTTCTGGCTTCCTTGAAATCAGCAGAATTTGAATGTTAGCTCCTCACTGGACTGGTAAAATCTGAAACTGTCCAATACAATGTTAACCAGTTTAATATCTGGTTATACCTTAACTTGGGCGTTTCTGTAGATTGTAGATCAACCCATTGGGAGCAGAGAATCAAGTGAAAAAGTCTGATAAAGAGCAAAACAAGCTCAACCACTTCGTAAGTTATTAAATTAGTGCTTTAAAATGCATTGTAAGTAAAATAGAGGAGTGTGCATAATGGTAAAATTCCAAAGGAATGCTGGTATTGCAGTGTACCTGAAAACAAACTTTTAAAAGGTATTTTCCTGACATCAGATATTCCCTGGACTGCATTTTGCAGCTCCAAATCAAATTTTGAGTAACTACCTATGCAATTACCTTGTCTTCAGTGGGACTACTCATGCTTACCAATGTAAATAAGTGTTGCAAATTCCAGGCAGTTATATTTTTCAGATGAGGTTTTCTGCACATAATAAAGATGCATTGCAGTTTAGTCAGAGTTCCTGGCTGCTGTGGCAGCAGTCTTGCCAAATATACTTCCTTTTGTCTGAATGAAATATTTTATACCCGACTGTACTGTTTGTTTTACTTATAGTCCTTATTCACTTGTGTCATTAATCTATGGTTTTTTTACTTGAGTATTGTTGTAAACTTTAACTAATGACTTCACTAATTATGTACAGTGCTAAATAATTTTGTTTTATATTAAACAAAACACTTTCTATCAGTTAGTGTTGGTATTTTTTCTGGCTAATGATGTCCACTTTATTTTTACTCTGCTAGGAAATTCTTCCTCCTGCCCTTCTGAAGCAATAAATAACATAAAATTAGAAAGCCCTTATTTAGTAGGCAGGGCTCTTGATTCCATTAAAAAAAGAAGTGAGAATAACAATGTTGGGCGCTGATGTGTGAAATGCACCCAGATGTGGAGAACTAGTTGCTATATATTTTTGTATCTTCCCTGCACATGTTTTAAAGCCAGAAGAATCTGTAAACTTGTTTCTTTTGCGTAACGCACAGCAGCAAATACTCTTTTGGCCCTGCTTGTAATTGTTCTTTACTTATAGTCCTAGCTTTGCTTTGCCTTGCCTGGAGCCTGTCTATAGAGTCTTCCCCTAAATGAGGTTTGCGTATTTGCACTGGAAACTTATTAATGTCCCTTTCCCCAGTCAGAGGTGGTGTAAAATTATCATGGTGCTGGGACTGCCTGATTGTAGCAAGGCTCCAAGCCCCTTTGTCTCTTTGCTTTTGCAACGTGTTCCAATTCATCATTCTGTGTGATGCGGGATTTAAAGATCTTAGAGAAAAATGCTCAACATTGTATGTTTCTTAAAATGTCCTGGGTCACATTTAAAATAAGGGCAGAGCATGACATCAGTCTCCACGTCAGGGAGAGCTAGCTGAGCAGCAGCCAAGATCTGGGAGCTCATTGGAAAGTATTGTAAAATGTTAATTTGGCATTGTGGACACTGAAGACAGAAATAACACTTCAGATAAACACCACAGAGAGATGGTAGTTCTAATCAAAGGCACAGCACCTCCTTTCATGCTTGCGAACTAGGGCTCCAATTATGTTCACTGCTCTGAAGCTGAATAGAGCTGCTTTGCCACACTTTCCAAATTGAGAGGAGAGGCAGCAGCAGTGTCTTCCAAGGCACAGTTCCAAATGACAATTAAGCAGAAGGAATAAAATAAGAGCCAAACATGAAAATGCAGGGAGTTGAAAATAAACTTTTCATGTTTTCTTGTAATTGCAATAGCTTTTGTTTTTCTAATTTTTCTCTCACTACCACATGGTTGGATAGACACTTCTATTCCTTTATAACTTGGCACTCTGGTACAAGAGTTTTCTGCATTCATTTGACAGAATATGAACAAAAACATTTGAAATTTAAGAAAATAAAAAGTCTTAAGTGATCTTTCAGTGTTAAAATTAGAACCTTCAGTCTCAAATCTCAACAAATTATTAACGTGGCATGATGGCAAAGGCTGATACATTCATTTTAAGGAAAAATGCTTTTCAGCATTACTAGATTCTGTATTCTTCAGACATTGCCGTTGGGATTTTCAACTTACAAGAACAGATAAACCTTTTAAACAGTTTGGAGTGAAGTAACAGGTAAAAAAGTTTTTAAATTAAACCTTATATAATGCTTCCTGTTTCTGTGTTAATGTAACCTACATATGACTTAAAATAACTTTCAAATGAACATTTGTGTATTTGCTGAAAATCGTCTGAGTATTTAAAGGACTTACATTCCAGTGGAAAAAAAGATTTCCTCAAGGATTCAGATTGCCTACCAAAAATTTTCCTCTGCAAAATTGCTTCCTGAGTTATGAATTAAAATACAAGAGTCATAAAAGTCTATTTGTGCAGTTTTTAGAGGGTGATACAAGTTCATTACTGGAACAAAGCAGATAAAACCTTGTTTAAGAAAGGGTAAATATTAGATATTTGTAACTGCCTGGTGATAACAGCATAGTAAGGCTTTCATTGTTCTGGTGTTTTTAGGTTTTGTATGCGTGGTTACAACATACAGCTCCTATTACATTTTTATGATATGGCAGAGACATCGAGAACAATGCATAAATCAACAAAATAGGAAAGAATGGATGGCACATTTTTCCTGTTTCCCAATAGCCATCAGGTTGCATTTAAGGTATTTTTACAATAATTTGAGAAATAGACATCATAAAACACAATTGGTGTATTTGTAACATAACTTAATTCAGAAGGCAGTAAAGGATGGATCACAGTCAAATAAGGGCTAATGAGAACACAGAGGAACATGACAACTGAAAGTCTCTGTTGACTAGTGAACTAAATTTGCCGGCTGGACCCAATTGTCTGATGGAGAATTGAATGTCAGGATCATTAGGGTTAACAATGGCCCATTACAAGCAAAAGCAGACAGCTATGAAAAATAGCCGGCATGGTAGCCATTCTGCAGAGACCATGGATACAAACTTGATAATGAGGCACTTCATTCACTACATCCTTCTGCTCTAATTGCTAAGGTGAATAGGAAATCCTTCATTTAAGGCGGGAACAGACTAAAGCAAAAACACTTGTTTGGTAAACACAAAGAGTGGTGTGGGGGGTTAGTAATCCTTTTCTAGCATGTATGAAATTGGTATGTATGCAGTGCAACCTATTTTATGGATGTGGAAATCAGGAGGGGATGGAAGTATTTTCTGAATAGTGGAGGGAGGGTAGAAAGATTCACATACAGGTTTGTACTGTGCAGTTTTTCCCTTAGCATTCTGTCCAGTGACTATCCAGAATGTTTTGGACAGATGAGTTCCTGAATGTACACCTGCACTTGTAAAAACCTACTGTGTTAGTTCAAGGAGTCTTACTGCTTGGAGTATAAAATATGTGCGTTTAGGAACAAAACTGCTGCATGTGAGGAATAGAAACAAGAGGAGGTTTGAGAGAGGGAAATAAGCAGCTTCAGAAGAAAACTGCTCTCTGGGGGAGACTTGCAAGAAATGTGGCAATTAGAAATTGGAACTTAAGAAGAAGGAACAGAAGATAGAAGACATGTTATAGCAGAGCTTTCGTGGCTTCAGTCATGTTTTTTGAATTTGGAAATCGAGTTATTTAACCACTTCACTTTTCAATACATTTAAGTTTTGCGCCATTTACAGGAGCTTTTTGGATGAACTCAGAACCCATGTTGAATATTCTCCTGAATCTCTCCAGTAACATCTAACTTGGTACTGCCCTAAGTGTGAGCTACAGCCCAGAAAAACCCTTATCATCCATGGTTTGCAGTGCTGTAGACGAACCAGGGTAGATGAAGCTTTGTAACACAGGCACAGGTCTTCGGAGGGCACCTTTATAGTTGTTGTCTGTTGCAGTATGCACCTCTGCCTTGATTCAGTCCACTCCAGCTTCTCCATCCAGCGGCAAAACAGCTAGAGCAGAGATGGGAATTTCACACCAAGCATCAAGCTGCTGTTTTGAACGTTAAATGTCATGTGATCCTTTTCTTATGTGTAGATGCATTCTGCTCAGAGTGGCTTGGTCCTTTTTTCGGTCTGTTGGATGTCAGTTGCTTGCTGCCTTCCCCTTCAGAAGGGTATAGTTTTCTAGCTGTGACCTGCATACGTAAAGGCCCAGTCATGAAGGCTGCTTGGAGTTGATGGACCCCTATACAAAAGCTCCAGCAAAGTCAGCAAGGTTGAGGGTTTGAGGAGCAACATTGTCACTGTAGTTTATATGTTAGTGTGCACTAATGTTAAAGACTGGAAAAATACTTTCTAGAAATTAAAATGACAGCTCCATATTTCATCTAAACCTCCATCCACCTCATTTCATGTGACGACTTGGTCAGGCGAAATGAATTTGCACTATGTCTAGCTGTGTCAAGCAAGTTTACAAGTCCTGTCTAATGCTCAAATGCAACTACTCGGAAGAAAGTACAGATGCCACTTTTAGCGGAAAAATGTTTCCACACCGGTAAAGCAGTATCTGTAAAATCTAAGCTCTGAGCAGACATCGAGTTTTTGTTGAACTTGTATCGCCTGCACAGGCAGGGAGTAGAATAAAGTAGTGTGTAGCAGCTGTAAATTTTCTGAGGATTTATCTAACCACAAATACATCGAAATGGGGAAATAGGGCTATATTAAACTGTGCAAGATGCTGCTGGAACTCAGCCATTTCTGCAACATCCTGTAATTAATTTATTATGACAGCTCTGGCAAACTGAAACACCCAATACACTTGCGACAGACTGTTATGATATAGCTGTTTGAAAACTCTGTAGTCACATAAAACGCAGGGATAGATGGAAGGGGGGGGGGGGAAAGAAAGAAGACAGCCCAATATTACGCTTATTTCTCTGAATCTAGAAATTCTTCCCAGACTCACGTTCACCAACATCGTGGAGTTTCCATAGCAAAGTGTCAGTGCAGACAGAGGTACTAGCTGGAAAGGAAATTGTTGCAGAACGTACTGGCTTAGATCCTACTCTTCTGGGAGTCAGAAACTGAGAGCTAATGAGTTCTGTAGACATGGTCAACCGAGGAACCTCTTTTCACACATTTTGTGAGTCAGTGCAGGCCCTAGCTGTGTGTTTTGGTGATGAAATCAGTGAAGCTGAGACACTCGGTGTCGGTTTAACTTTCTTCTTGATCAGCCCATGTTTCTTTTTTTTCTGCCCATGTTTAAGACACTTGGTTTTGTTTAGTAACAGTGAAAGAGTTCCAATGAAATTGTCTGTGAGTCGAAAAGAGGATTAGTGCACATTTCTTACAAATAAGGTTTTTAATGTCTCTTACTGCTCTAGTTCTTACAGAGGTAACTGGAGTAGGTCCTCCCTGTATTCAACTGGTTATTCATTGTCTCAGCTCTCAGTTACAATGAAGAAGTACCGAAATTCTTTTTCTGGGAATACCTTCAGTCTTGAATATCCTGCTATTGAATACCCTGATTGGATATAAGGAAGAAGTTCTTTACTGTAAGGGTGGTGAGGCACTGGAATGGGTTGCCCAGGGAAAGTGTGAATGCTCCATCCCTGTCGGTGTTCAAGGCCAGGTTGGACAGAGCCTTGGGTGACATGGTTTAGTGTGAGGTGTCCCTGCCCATGGCAGGGGGGTTGGAACTAGGTGATTTTACAGTCCTTTCCAACCCTAACTATTCTATGATTCTATGATTCTATTAATCTACAGCTAAATATAGCCAATTCAGCGCTGCACAACTGCATAATCTGAAGGAAAAACCTCCCTCTTCCCTCCCAGATTTTGATAAATAGAACAGGTTCTTTTGCTTCTTTGCTTGCAATTGCATGTTCTAATGTGCACAAATTAAGCCTTTGCATATCCATTGGTGCAGATGAGCAGTGCAGGTTGTTGTTATCACCAAGCATTACTCACTTGGCAGTGTTTTTTTTATTACAGACTGTAATTGTTCCCTTGGTTCCAATTCGACCTTTTTTTTGTTTTGCCACTGAATCATGAGCCTTTTTTTTTTTCAGTGTATGCCATCAGGGTTTTGATGCCTTTGTATAGACACGGTATAAGGCAACTTAATTTTGTGTTCCACAATAATTTTGGTGTTTAATGGGGATATACGATCATGGGTGTAGTTGTGACATCAGCCCCAGGCTCATTAGAATAAATGCCATCTAAAGCCAAGCTCTAGCAGCCTGCATAAGCCTATAATAAGCTTATACGGGGGTGGTTAATCCCCACTGTGATTCGGTGTAATGTCATAATGAAAAAGTGACATCAGGGAAAGGGCAGAAGGGGCAGTAAGTGCACTCTGCAGTGTGACTGAGGGCTCCTGCCATCTCACAGAAGGTCTGGACCAGCACGTGGCCCTTGGCTGGCTTGCTGCCCATCTCAGGACCTAGTCACCAAAGGAGTCCCACTTTAGACCCCAAAGCTCCTAATTTATGGTCTGCATCCAAACATTTGGATGAGGATCAGGTGAGCTGCCCAGAAGGCAGGTCAGGAGGCAGTTGGCACACTCACTTATAAGGGGAGCTACTCAGGGCACGCTCCTCACAATGGAGGCTGCAAGATGACACAGAGCAAGGACGAGGCTCCAGCTTCCTGCTGCCCTGGGATGTGCTCCAGTCACTAAGCCAGCACAAGGAAAGAGAGTGAGAGCTCTAGACAGTGCCTTTTGCTTCATGCTTGGTTGAAGTGGAAGCTACAGCTGCATTTTTCTTGTTCCTTCTTTCAGGGTTAATGTCTCTGAAAGCAGAAAAAGCCCTCCACGTCTAGTTATTTGAGTTCAGCATCTCTGGCATTTTGCACTTTAGACTCTCTGGCAGCAAAATAATATATGTTTTCTAGTCATGTTTGGAAGCCTGGGCACCTGGCTCTTGCTGAGACTCACTTGTGGCAGTGCTTTTGACATCAGTTTCATAGGCCAAGGGGTACAGACTTGGCTGCCTCCAGTTAGGTCCCTGGGTAGCCCAAATCCATTGGAAAAAAAAGATGTCTGGTAATTCCCAGGTTCTGGTTATTGTTCATATTCTGTGTTGAAGGACAGGTCTAAGGTACTATTTACTGATTGGTTTTTGCTATCACCTAGCAGCAGCTTGATTCAGTTTGCTCCATCAGGAGGGCTAGCATTTCTGACAATACTTAGCATTTACCAGTATTTTTTCGTGCCAGTGAAACAGGAGGCAATACAGGACTAGTAATGCTGACAGTCAGGTCATACCACTACAAACAGAGCTTTCTCCTGAGCCATGAAAAACTAGGAAGAGACTAAACTAGGAAGAGACTAAACTAAAAATCCCTTTTAGTCTAAAAGCACTTATGGGGTGTGCCACCAAAGACGATAAATCCGATGTTTAGTTCAGGTACTTATTCTAAGGACAAGTTTTGTATGGAGAAGAAAGTGACTATTTCAGCACATTGGGGTTGGCACACTGGTCAAACACTGTCAAGGTTTGGTCTTTCTGTAGGCTGACGTTGCTTCACTGAGTCACTTGAACTCTGACAGTTTTCCATGCTAAGAGCAGTGCTGTAACATCCATGAATGTTTGAGGGTATCTATCTTTTTTCTTTTCTGGTTTGGTCCTTTTTTGAATGTGTGGTGCTACATATCGGAAACTCATCTCTGTATCACTGAAGAAACATGCTCCTAATTCTCCTAATTCATGTGAACTGTTGGTATTTTCTGGAGCACTGACGTCTTTTCCCGGAGCTAGAGTCAGCTAGAAGATGATACCTGCTTTCTTAGGACCTGACAATACACTGTCACAGCTTCCAAATTTGAAGATGTGTGTATTTGTGCCTGAAACCATAGCTGAACAGTGGTTAACCTCACTTGCAGAGTTCCTTTGTGACTTGGAGTTTCTTGGCATGAGTACATCTTGCAGGGTCAGGTTGTATCCTGTGAGCTGAGTAAGAGACTGGTGAGAAAGAAAAAGAGAATTTGCTTGTCATTTGGACCTGTGCAAAACCAGTGGAGAAGTGCTTTAGCAGTGCACTGGTTGCCTCTTTGCTGCACGGTGCAGCAGTGTGGAAAACAGGCCCTGCTATACTTGAATTTGTAAGCAGTGGCAAATGTCACACGGGATTAAGGGCTCCTGGCAGGACGCGCAATTTGTGATGCTGCTCCCATTCTCCCTCCCAGCTGCCCTCAGTTTCCCGCTGGCCTCCTGCCTCTGTAAAAATCCAGCTGAAATGGAGAAATGGGATGGGTGGCAGTGTGCCAGATGCCCGGGCATCAGATGCCGCTTCTCTCTCTGACGGACACCCTGCTGTCCATGCCGGGGGTGACTCACTTCTTCACGCACTCATGCCTCTTGTAACTCAAAGAACTTATTCACTCCTGGACAAATTTGTACAAATATTGATATAGCTGCCTTGTTTTGCACCGGCCCTTTTGAAGGTTGGCTCTTTTGTTTAGCTTGGTTGGCTGGTTATTTGCCTCTATCATTGTAACTTTCTTTGACTAGAAAGGTGTGAGCAGAACTGGTTTTTGCTGCTTCTGTCCTAAGGAACATCTGCTCTAGGATGAAAAGCATTTAAAAGTGCTTTGGAAAGTTAATTTAAAGTTATGATCTGGAATTTTAGTGCTGTCTGAAAACCAAGAAAACTATTTGTCAAAACATTTTGAAATGATTATTTATTTCCTTTTTGTTGGATTTTATTTACAGCTGGTTTTGTGACATTTAACTGAAATCAGATTAATTGGCTTTAATCTGAAACTCTTGTCTAAATCTCAATGACCTAATTAGTTACCCTAAATTCTGTTTTATCACTATTTACTAAGAAATACCAGTAGTGACTTTACAATAATTTTGAAAAAGAAAGCAATTGCATTGTCACAGGAAATGCTGAGAGTGTTGACAGTTTTTCACTGTCAACATAGTGAAAATGTGCTTATTTACAGACCATGCTTTAAGAAAAATCTTTGTATGAAAAAGACTGACGTGAAATACCAGAATGGATTTGCCTCTTTGGCCGTATAACTGGTCTAAGTGAATAAAACTGCACAATAAGTGTGACAAATTTTGATTTGAGTAAGATTATTGATACTGTCTCATTTGATATTCTTTATAAGCAAAGGGGGGAAATAGATGAAACCATCTCAATGAGTCCATGCATAACTAATTAAAAAATAAAAGCAGCATTCAAAAAAGAGTTACCCAGGTTTTGTCATCATACCAGGGAGATATTGCAAGTGAGGTCCCTGAGGTCAGTTCTCTGTCACTTCTATTCACTATTTCCATTAACGAGCTGGACGACGTAGTAGTATTTATAAAACCTGTGTGTGACACCAGAAGCTCGCAGGCGCTTTGTAGGGCACGATCAGAATTAAAAATATTTTGGAAAATGGAAGTAACGGTGCAATTGAGAGAAATAGCAGCCAGTAAGATCTGTGCAAGGCAGAAGAAGGGGGAACCAAAGGCAAAAACATAAAATGCCCTTTCAGTTTTATTCCTGAAAAATGTTGAAGGTGATGGGTTCAAACACAAACTAAGTGAATCAACCACACACACTGTCTGTTTGAAAAAAGGTCATACGAGTGCTGGTATTAGCAGGTGTGGAAATATGTTAGTTCAGAAGAGGATTATTTCTTTCCAGTTTATGCTGGTGAAGCTTCAGCAGGAATACTTTGCTGTAGTTCTGGCATCACATACTGAAGCCAGTACACAAACTGAAAAGGGTCCAGGGGATGACAAGACATTCAGAAACCTATGAGGAATGTGCAAGGAACTAGATTTGTTAGTGTAGAAAAGAGATGAGGAATGGGAGGCGCAATAGGAGTGCTTAACTATGAGTAGGTTTTTACAGAAAGCAAGCAGTTAGGCAGCCCTGTGTGGTACGATCTATATCCACGCAATTTCATTACAAAGCACGTCTATTTATTTTTTTCTATCTCCCTTGTGGACAAGCTTAGTTTTAGCTGACATCAGTATGACAGAGCAAAAAAGTATTTTGGGGACCATTTAAATTAGATGGTAATATATTTCCTTTCTCTGTGTTATGTGTACTATTATTAGTTGTCCTTTTTTCCTCTAGCATCTGTAAGACCCATGAGATCAGTGCTGGTGCTTAACAACTGTTCTTTGAGAAAAAATGACAGTGGAAATGTTTTATTCATTATCTCCATCTCCTCTGTCATAAATCTCCAACAGGAGCAAAAATCCTGACCCAGAATCTTTCTTCAGAACTCAAGAGCCCATGGCTATTCAGTTTTAATCGTGCTGTTCCGATGATTTATGGCATGGCCTTAGGTAAATTGAACCTCCACCTCAATTTTCCTGTCTTTAGCTGGAGATACTAATATTTCTCCTATGGACAGCCTGAGAGCTAATCTGTATAAGACTGCCTTGACAATGTACAGTCCTTTAGGCCTTGTCTTGCAGAATCTTAAAACTTTAGCTGTCACGTACCTATATGACTCAGTTAGTAGTTGGACAACAGTCCATTTCCATGGTAGGACTAAGTTTTGAGGTGCATTTTTTAGAGTACATTTGTAAACTCATGTTTTTCAATTTTAGGGTTTGGATAGGCAATTTTGCTTATCCTATTTTTGGTGCTGGCAATATCAGACACAGGTTGAAAAAGCTCTGAAAAAGTCCTTTGTTTATAAGAGTGGATTATTCAGCTGTAGTTGGAGACTATAACTTATTACAATACACTCTCCCCTGGCAGCTATAATAGACTCTAAAGCAAGCCGCACTGGAGCTCCAAAAATCTGGGATGGGAGTCTGGCCAGAGAAACTCAAAGCCTTGAAGTATGTTCCATGGCAAGGAAAGAGAGGTTACTTTTCCCCTCAGGTTTCTTGCATTCATAAGTGATAATTACCATCAAGACAGAGAGAGAAGATAAACGCTGGATAAGCTGGCAAGGAAAGGACCCAAGTTGTTGTCCCCCACAAAGAGAAATGCCTGCCGTAGCATATAGGATGGTGTGCCAATTTGATAACAAAACAGAAATGTGTTAAGAAGTAGTTGAGGAGACCCTGCTTTCTTTACACTGCGTGAGATAATAATGCCTTATCAAAAGATTGAGGGGTCATGCCGCAATTCCAGCGTTTATCTCAGTTGTAAGCATGCCCTCATTAAGGAGTAGAAGTATCTTTAGATTGAAACAGGACTAATAAAGGCTGTAACCACTCAGGCTTTTGAAAAATATTTAGCCTGATACTATGATAGGAGAGGAGGATACTCCTGGTGGGTCCTGGCCTATGCACCTTCAGTTCATTAATTCACTGAGCAATATGTTTAAACTAAAATAAATACTGCAGTCCAATTGGAAATGTCTCACTGTTGGAGAACTTGGCCTTTTTTCATGTCCATTTTTCTTCTTTTGTGATCTTAGTCAGTGAATGGCTTGTAATGATCCCACATTTTTTTCTCAACAGAGGAATCTTTCTCTGCAACTCAAAATTAATGCTATTTCTGTTCAGGAAATAATGTAGTCAGTGAATGCAACCATTTGGCGGAAAGGAGGGAAATAATAGTCAGGAAATTAACTATACCGTGTTTTGGTTGGGTTATTTTCCCCACCCTTTCCCATTCCCACAAACCCTCTGAAAGCCCCAAATTACTCCAAGTATTAGTCTGAGAAATCACTCCTTGCTTGCAAGTAAAATACATTTTCTCCAGCTGTATTTTAGTTTTATGCTACACAGAGTACATATGGATCTTATGGCATACATGTTGAACAATCCCAGCACAGCCATTAAAATAATTTGGGTTTTGGTGGCAAACAATGAAAGCTGGACATTTCTCCTACAGGGGCTGCTGATGTACAGCCGAGTGCACTTTAACTGGCTGTAGTGTGCTGTGCACTTGGCCATGAGAAGGCTCCTCTGCTCTCTGGTCCAAAGTGCTGGAGCAGCTTTAGGGATTACTTCCATCCCACACTTCCTACCCAGGCATAGCCCCAGTTAACATTAAAATGTGGAAGTTCTACAAGCGTAAATATTTACAGGTTTCATTGCTGGGCAAGCCTCGCTGAAGTCAGGGGGAGCTGATGGGCTTAACTCCTCTGGAATATCATAGCAAGGACTCTCATTCAACTCTGCCTGAGTTTCAGTGGCAGATTCAATAGTAGCTGCATGTTAGAGGTCAGAAGAAGAAAGAGCAGCCCAAACAGGCAGGGCTTGAGCAGTGCCGGCCCCTTGCCCAGCTTTCTGCATGCACAGTGCTTACTGGGTGCCCCTGAGGCACACTGCCCTGAGGTCCTACCCATGGTGGCAGAGGGAAAGTGTAACTTCAGACTCTGGCTTCTCAGTTGTTGGTACCTTGTGTAGGTCATGCTGACAGCACACATTGTTCTGAGGCATTTGAAGGGCATCCAAGTTTTGGCATCATTAGATTATTGCCATGGTGCTCGGGCTGCAGATCCTGTATAATAAAGGAGTTTTACTTTATGTTCAATCACTTGTGAGCTGTTATCTGCAGCTTTCATCTAGTCTCCATTAATGAAAGAACAAATCATTCCAAGGACTAAATAGATGTTTGGCCATTCAAATATATGCAAAGTGATATGATTTATGGACGGAAGGAAGTTGTTTTGCAAGTCTAGAATTCCATTTGCTGTGGAATTTCAATTTAACAGTGTGAATCCAGTTAAATCCTGAAATATTAGACTTAAGAGTCCTTTACAGCCAGGGAGCAACCTTTGCCATACTTTACCAAGCTGCACTGCCTTTCAACTGAAGGCTCTTAATGACTGATATTTCTAAATATCATTCCATTTAATAAGAGGATGGTTATTTATTAATATTAAATATTAAAATTGCTGAAAAGAAGAAAATAACAAACTATTCTTCATGATTTTGCTGACAGAAAAAGAAGGAATATGCTTGAACTGCAGCAAGGAAGATTCAGGTGAAACTTTAGAAAGCATTGCATTAAGAATAGGGAGGCCTGGAGAAACTGAGCGTCTTGCCCCTATGGACATTCAAGAAGAGGCTGAAAAAATTTATACTGCAATAGCGCTTCTTAGTCTTGTTGCTGCATAAAAGCATGAGGATGACCATAATGACCACCTGAGATGCCTTCCAACTGTATTTTCTATTTTTATCACCGAAAGAATGTCCAAGACTCGCTCTTGAATTTTCTTGGCAAAGAAGATGTTTCCCTTTCACTGAGTCTGTGCAGGGCATTCTTCAAAGCAAGGGATGTGGAAGGCACAACTGGAAGAACCGTGCAAGCTTGACTGCAGCACAGCCGACAACTGCCAAACCATTGCATCATGGCCTGGCTTTCCAGCAGTTCCAGCCCTGTGGCAGGCTTCCACCTCTTAGGTCTGGAGGCATCGCTTTCTTAGACACTGCTCCTGAGAAGCAGAGTGGGCGGTTTTGCTGAGGGCCAGGAATGTGACTGCAGCTCAAGAATCCCCAACTCCCGGCTGGCAAGGTGTTGTGAAATGGCTTGTTTGAAGTGGATCAGGTAGGTCTCAGCAGCTCAGACACCAGGACTGAACTCCTGAGGTACCAGCATGACTGAGCATTTCCCCCTCTTGTTCTTTTCATCCCAGACCTATGCATTATTCTCTGTTTACCAAAACTGCCCTATTTGCAGCTACAGACACTGAATAGTCTTGGCAGATCTGACTCCGGGTTCTGACAGAGCTGGAGAGCAGCCCCTTCCAAACTCTCCACCCTGCAAAATGAAGCACAGAAATCATGAAAGCAGAAATGCTGGAAGAAAATCTGAGCAAGGCAGTGAGGATCTTCCTTATATTTAGTTCATGCTCCTGCCTTTCCTCCTAACATGGTCACACTAAGGAACAAGGGTAAAAACAAGCCTAGATGTGGTCTGTCGTTTAACCTTCCTGTCCTGCCATCACTTGGCCTTTGGTGGTAGGTAGGATGCTGTCAGTATTTGTGGGAAATCAGAGATGAGGTTAGGTCTAATTCAAGTTGCTATGGAGATGATGATGTTGGGGGAAAATGTAACCTGGAACACATATACTTTCCGCAAGGGAAGAAACTTCTTTGGTAGTGCAGTCAATCAAGCATGTGCTTATCCTGTGATTGGAGAAAGTAAAAAAAGCCAGTCCATTTAGAGAGGGCTATGCTGAGATATCAGGTGACCATGGCACGAGGCAAGGACCTTTTCCCCTCTATGGCTGTGGTGAGCCTGGCCCTGGAGAGCAGAAGGGATTCAGAACAGCTCTGCCATCACCTACAGGTGGCTTCCACATCTATCAGAGAACTAAATATACCTTGGTTACTGACAGTCACTTAGCTAGAGAGGATGTGAAAATGAAGTAAATATTTGGAACAAATAACAATGGATGATTTCTTTTTAATGGAGGAGGTATAAATATCAGGGATGAGATGAAAATGAAAAGCAAAACTTAGACTACATGTAAATGGGAAAATCCTGACATTGGGATTGTGGCATCATCTCCTCAGGGTAGTAGTGGAAGCTCATAGGAACATGAGGCACTGCATCACAGGGAACAGTCCTGCCTTTTGCACGGATCATTTGTATTTCCTTGGCTTCTTTGAGGAAGAAAATTAAAAGTCATAAGCCTCCTTGGCCACCAATTCTCCTTGAGGATCCAAAGGAATGTTTAATGTTGACAGCTCAGCCAAACTGCAGCTTTGGGAATTCTTATCTATCCTGAAATTCTTATCTTCAGCTTCAGTTGTTTATATTTCCTGACTTCCTGTCTACACTGCTTATCCAAGTTTATTGTTCAGTTTTACTATTCCTTGTTTAACAACTGCTCCTTTACACTCAGGAGTTGGCGGTGCTTCAGCAGTGGGTGATTTCTCTGTTTATCTTCACCACCTCATTCAGGTGTTAGAAGTAACATGCTAACCTTGGAGCAATCTCAACAATCCCAAGATGCAAAGTTTCCCATACTTTTGCTGTTTCTTTTTTGCTCTGGTAGCAATCTTTTCATTTGTAGTATAGTTCTGGGCATGGTTATTGCATTTCTCTACTCATTTAAGCTTGGGTGGCAGGTCAATGGGGTTTTTGTTTGGGTTTTTTTCCCTCTGATCCATCCTAGGCAAAAAAGGGTTAATTAGTCTCAGTAAAACATTGACAGTCACTAGGGACTGCTGCGACTGAGATGAAAAACAAGACTGCACCTGTATGCTGGCAATTTCACATAGATTCTGGTCAACTATTTTTCTCTAGTGCTTTGTTCTGCCAGCTGCCTCAGTGGTTTGGATGCAGGTGGAAGGATGGACTTTGCTATC
This sequence comes from Pezoporus wallicus, assembly GCF_028554395.1. Lineage (NCBI taxonomy): Eukaryota > Metazoa > Chordata > Aves > Psittaciformes > Psittacidae > Pezoporus > Pezoporus wallicus. The sequence continues at coordinate 8,120,113 of NW_026635157.1, forward strand.
TATAAAAAAAATTTAATGGTGAAGACCAGCTTCCGCCTCAGCTCTTCTGAGGATCAAAGCTATTGCATTGCCAATAACATGGCAGAGCACAAAAGAGGCCATGCGTGCCTGGTCACTGCATGGAGGTCTCAACTCAAAAGAAATAGCTTGAGATTTTTCTGTCCCTCTCTTCTTTCTTTTCCTTTGCTCTTTTGAAAAAGACAATAAATGCATGGAAAGAATCCTCAACTGAGTGACCATAGGCAGAGGAGACAAGCAGCCACAGTATAACACATACCAATCAATATCATTAGTGTAGTTCCTCAACAGAAGAGCTGCTGTAGCTCTTCCAATAATCCAATGTAAGGCAAAAGATCGCTCAGGAGCTCTAACTGTACAGCTTGATGTATGCTCACAAAAGAAGTTCTGACAGAGACCCTATAGGTTTATGTCATAATGTGCTAGTGTATGATGAAGATAAATAGTCCCACCTGCTCATGAAGGTACCTTCACTGCCCATTGCAGAGCAGCAGATAATGCATGGACTCTTTGAAGGGGCAAGATCTATTCTCACGACAATACAATACTATTAAATAAATCTCGTAACAGCGAATTCTGCTTAACACAATGGGAACTTTCTGGGGCTGTGTTACACTGTGTTGTACAATAAGGCTCTCTTTGATGTTTTTGCCTGTTGTGACGGAAATAAACAATAGTTTAATAGCAGATTTAAGAGCTGAGATATTTAAATGTGAGTGGAATAGAAGACTTGTAGGATAACAGTCTTCATGAAAGGACTTTTAGCAGGAGGAAAAACTGAAAATATCCAATGGAAAAATTAAAGAGCTATGCACTGTTTGTGTGGGCTTTGGAAATGCTATCAGCAGCAAAAGACATCTGATTTTTTCCCTTTTTTTGGTAATAATATCAGTAGATCCTTAATTTAGGTTGTTTCCTAAGGTGGTTTTTCTACATCACTGCTCTACAAACCCACGCATTCAAAGTGCAGTAAAAAGAGGAAAAAATACAAAAGTTGCTAAATGAAGATCAGCGAGTTACAACAGCTGAAAATAACCCCCATGCATATTGCAATGAAGTATATGGGCGATTTGGAGAAGGTAGCTGGGTGGTGTGTGTGGGTGTGTGTGTGTGTGTGTTAAATTTTACTTTGAGCCGCCTATGACCTTCCAATGCTAATCTGTCTTTAAGCAGTGTATCTTTATGTGCATAACATGGGTAGCTAGCTATGAAATAACATTTGGTGTTAAGAAAGATTAACAAAATCTCACAAGTCAAGGCATGCACTATCCCAAAAAGAATGATTTGTCCTCATCACAACCACTGCAGAAAATACTTAGCTGGTTTGCAGGTAGATCTCACCTGTCTCTACAACAGGTACCACTATCTGCAGTGAAAGGCAAAACAGGGTGATAGTTGGACTGAGGATCTTGTCTAGTTTTGTATATATGCAGCATGCTCTTATGCATCTGTGCTGTTTAGACTTTCTAATGAGTGGTGTTAATGGTACATCTAATTTTGTGTAGGAGGGTCTTGCCAATACTCATTTTGCACCACTAGTTTGATATGTAGTCATGAGACTTTGTCCCATGTGTATCATGTAATTAACAAATGCTCTTGTAGCTGTGATTGCCTAAGGGTGCAAGTGAGATTCTGATTTCTGCTATGGAGAAAATCAAAGTCTGTAATATCTTTGTGTTAGTTCACGCATTGGTCTAAGAAGCTGTATCAGGTAGTCTAATAAAAATATTGCTCTCCCTATAAACCTTGTCTTACTCTGTTGTAAATGAGTCACTTCTCATGATAGAGCCCATGGTCAGGAGTTGGGGGTGGGGGGGTTACAACTAGATTATCTTTAAGGTCCTTCCAACCCAAACCATTCATTCTGTGATTGATTCTACGATAGCTGATGAGGACTTGCATATTGCATGATGTTTGAATGGGTTTCTAAACTTCCTATCCACACTCTATGATTTTATCTTATGTTTGGCAGAATATTGACATTATTAAGATAAATGACTTCACTGTTTTTCTTTGGTTTGGAGAGTTACGTGAAGCAGTCACAGTGCTATTCTTATGCCTAATTTATATCCAGATGTGTTAGTAATAGCTGACTGTTGTCTTACAGACAGATTGAATTTAATGCAATGTTTACAGTATGTACTTTTCACCATAAGCACTATTCGTAAGTAGGCAATTTTATGCTGCTCTGAGCTCCTATTTGACTTAATTTCAAATTGTTCTCCAACAAAGGCATGCATTTAGTGTAAGCAGTATAGTCTGTGTAAAATGGTGTGGCTCAAACCTGAAATACTCCAATCTGTGAGCAAATAGTGGTAACTGAGGAAAGTGAATGCTGATTGCTTATACAAATGAGCAAGTTTGTACCTCAGATGGACTGAGTCTGAAAGAGAAGCGTGATTTTCTGAAGCAAACTTCCTTTCTAGATGTACAAACTTTGGATGGGCCAAGCTAGTGGAGACGGCTTGAGTTAGATGCCATGCTGTTTTGCTGTTGGCCTTTCACTTGGTAAAGTTGTTTTTAGCCTGTATTGAATGGGCTTGTATGTGAGGGTGAACTGAGAATGAAATCTAATAGCATGCATTTAGTAGTGTGAATGCAGAAATATTCTTCATAGATGGGTGGTACCAGACACATCTGATGATGAGATGGGGTTTGGTACTCACCCTGCTGAGCACATTAATGGATTCCGTAGTTCATATCTTTGTGCTTTACACATTTTGGTCTTTTCCAGGAAATATTCAGAATTTTTCTAGACAGAAATCCCAGAAGTACTAATCACACCCTTGTCATGTTGAAAAATTTAAAACATCCATTCAATTCTGAATCCCTGCACAAATCTATATAAGACTTTTATGTAATGAAGTACGTAGTTAACCCATTGCTATAGATCTGTGTTCAGAAACAATCAAATTCGTGGGAGTGAATGAGTAACACAGCGCTGATTTCCAAAAGTAAAAATTACACAATGGATCCTGACATTGGCTTAAGTTAAAGGGATTGCCATAGTTCTGGACATCCTGAAATAAGATCAAATGAAGATGTTGTACCATTTTCCCTACCCAAGGTTGATTCTGTTTGTCAGAAGACGGTAGTGCACAACCATTGCATTTTTTACTTTCAACGGTACTCACCTCTGAGGCTTTTCTTGGTGTGGGAGATATATGTGAGCCTAAGTGACATAAAGCTGTATTTTCTTTCAGTCCCAAGGTACTGGGGTTTCTGAAGTGCTGAAATGGTACAGAAATGCTGAAACAGCACAGGTGTTTCTGAAGAAGTTTCAACAGATCTCATCCCTATCTTTGCTCTATCTGCAGTTCTGTTGTAATGCTATTGAGCTATTCCAGTAGCTTTCATATTTTCAGATATGAGTATGAGGAAAGAATGCTGATCCTCATGATGAACCAAGTGCCTAAAATATAAATAATAAATGTGGTTAGTTAACTTTGCCTATATTAATATGCTTACTCACTTTACCTGTGCTTTACTCAGAAGGGCATTCTGCATATCTGTTCAGTAAAGGCATTTGCATCTTTTCAATTACTTGGCTTGAATGTAAAGTGTTGGTGTAAAATGTTGCCCATCTTTTGAATAATCAAAAGGTAAATTATCATTTAAAGTATAAATTAAAAGATCATTAAGGTTTGGGACTGCAGTACTTCAAAGTCAGGAGTTGAGGTTCTCCATGCAATTAATTCATCCTCCCCTCACTCTCCACTTTTCTGTATATGCGTTACAATACTAATCTTAATTACACAGTCACAATTCTGTGCGTGCACACCCTCATACACCCATTTACTTCTGGCTCCTAGACAGTAGTTCCCATTGCTTCCGACTTCAAGTTTACGCCCACCTTGCTCTGTAACACCTCACACTCATGTCAGGTAAGCTCCTTCTTCCTCAGGTCTCCTCAGAGAAGGAGGCAGCTGAGCTGAGCAAGAACCGGCCCTTGACAGCAAGAACCAGGGTCATAGATGGCAAGCTGCAGCCCCTGAACCTCAAATGGGTACAGTGCGCTGCCCAAGGAGTCTGCAAGGAGTGGAGCTGCCAAACTAGAAGGAGCCTCTAGCAGTCCTCAGCCAAATGAAGGGCTCACAGGGCATGACTAATGCAAGGTGCCCCTGCCCATGGCAATGGGTTGGAACTAGGTGATCTTTAAAGTCCCTTCCAACCCAAACCAGCCTATGATTTCTATGATTTCTATGGCTTGGTCATACTTACATGGATCTTCATATGAATAAGTGTCACAAACGACATTCCTGCTTGAAATTCAAGTCCCTTACCCACAGCATGGAGGCAGGAGAGTTTCTTAGTTGAAAGCAATGTAACGATATTTTAGCTAGGTGTCATGGTTTAAGACAAAATGACAGTGGGGAGCCTAAATGGATTTTTAATCATGGGTATATACAATGCAAAACGAAAAGTCAGTTGAAGTTCGCAAACTCATGTTAGCAGCTATGCTAACTAGGCCTACCAGGGCAAGGAGAAACTGGTTTTCCTCAACCTCTTTCTCAGAAAGAGCTGAACGGTTTTTGCTACAACTTTTTTTTTCTTCAATATTTTTTTTATTTGTTTTCCAGTTGAGAATGTGTGCTCTAGTCATTCTCCTACCTGTGGTTAGTGTTATTCAGAAAAGACACACTCTAACTGAAACTTTGAGTCCCTTGCAGCTAACCCAGTATCACCTTGTTTGTCTGAGAATCCTGAAAATGCTTAAAATAAACATGTTTTTCAAGGTGGACAAGGCTGCCTTCTAAAACAAAGAGAACAAGAAAAAGAATTCTGAGCTAAGAAGAGCCTGTTTTTTCATCAGAACTTTGCATATGGCCAACTACCCTGAAATATGCTGATAATTTAAGTAAATATTTTTCTACTGAAGGACATTCACTAGGTGTATTTTTGGCTGAATATCAGCAACTTTGCAGCATGGGATGATTGTGCAAAACATATGCGAAGATGAAAATGGTCCACTTCTCCCTCAGTGTAGGAGCACGTGGGTGAAGTGTCATGTCTAGAGTGCAAGTTCTGATTTGTTTCAAATCTTAGCAGTAATTCACAAGAGCCAAAAATAACCAGGGCTCAGGCTATCCTTGTTTTCTAATATTCTTGGCAGCTAGTAAGTAATCTTTGTGTGCCTTTTCACACAGCCTTGATGCACAATTCTGAAAAATAACGCTGTGTAATAAATTACATCAATCCCAATGAAAACTCAGTGGTTGCACGGCTCTGAAAGCCATAGATTCCCAGATACCCAAACCATGATGGGAGGCCAAACATTCACAGGATGTCCTGGAGCTCATGATTTTTTCAGTCAAACTTCCTAAAACACCCTGAAGAAGATGGCTGCGACACAAGTTGACCAAGCTTGCTGTGCCGTCAGCATGGACAGCTGTGGCTTTGAACAATGACAGCCATTGTTAGGTCAATTTTAAAGTAGGTCCTTAAAGTTAATGTGATTATGCAAATGTTGCCCTAACTACCATGACTGTCTTATATCCTTCACAAATGACTGCATTGTCACTTTTCATTATGTGCATACAGTCCTGGTGGTTTGGTGGTATCATTGTATCTCTTGGAAATGGACCATGTAAAGGCCATTCACTGTTGGCACTGTATTGTGCTTTTGTCCATGCAAACCAACCTTGACCCACAAATGAGGGTGGTAGGGATTTTCAGGCCAAAACCTGTGTGTGTTTTCACATGATTACTCCCATTGACTTGGCTGGAAACTCTTGCATCAGGCATGGAAGAATTAATTTAAAACACAGTTGGGAAATTAAGTGCAGTGTACTCTAAATCGCAGTGTATCTGGACAAACCTCTGACAACCTAGCTTCTATAATAAATACTTTTGTGTGAAGTCACTTGCAACATAAATTAAAAAATTAATCCATTATTCACTGGGAAAAAAAACGACACCTTGGACAACTTCAGCGTATGCTATTCTCTGTGGTGTCTATGTTATTATTACTATCAATAATTATAACAATTTTATTTTAGCAGTTAAATACCCTTTTACAGAAATCTGTGCTCATAAATGAGGAAACTGAGAGATCTTAGGATCCATGTGTTCTGGAAGGCAGCAGATTCCAGACAACTCATCAGTTGGGGGACATGACTGATTTCAGACTCTTAGTTGCATTGCTTTCAATGAAAACCAGTGACTTGCAGTTTCAGTTCTCATCATAGAAGATGTTCTCACAGCAACCTCTTGTTTGGATTGTTTTCTCTTTTTCTGAGCTCCGAGTCTCATGTTTGCCTGAATTCTGTCCTTTATGATTTTTGTTCTGGCAGCCAAGAGTCTCCGTGAGGCAAGAACACAATATACAGCCTGTGACAGATTCAGTCTGCTGGCTGGGATTTGGGTCTCCTCAGTAAAACATCCTTCCTTTATTTTTGATAGAATAAGTAAGTGTATATAGAGAAATACATGGCTGTATTTGTAGGCACTTACTTAGCATAAGTAAATGTAAAGGAAAATCACCACTTCCCAGGAAGTCAATGCTTTTCTTTTGCCAACTTGCAGCAGCTCTCTAATGATGCAAACTTCCTCAGGAGATTCAAGGACTTAGAAACAGTAATGGCAACACACTCTGTTGCTCTGCTGTGTTATTCTACATGCAACTACTCATAATATCCTCATCCCTGTAACACCTGAACACTGCTCCAGAACCAGGGTGACCTTTGCCAACCTGTGTGCACAGACAATAGCTATCTGTTAAGTCCAAACATACCCATACAGCCGTTGGGGTTTCCTTCTTCCACAAAGTCTGGTTCTACTGGGAAATTTGGATTAGGATATGGAAACCTGCTCTTTACATAGCAAAGCTGAAGCTGTAGCACCCTCAGCATCAGTTTCAAGAGAGTACAGGATCATGTCTGGGACATTAAGCCTTCTGGACAACTTCCTGTACTCACTCTAGAGAAAACCAAGTTTCTGTTATTTGAAATCCTTTGAATGAAAGTTGGTTATGGATGTTAAAGAGGAAGGAAGAAGAGCCTGTACCACTCTGACAGGAAGGCAAACCAAGGTATCATTTAAAATTTCGCATTCAATCCGTTCAAGATGTCACATAAAATTCTACTTGCTCCATTGATCAATTGCCAGAGAAGATGGTAACAAATTTTTTTTGGATGTCAGACAGACAGCAAAGCAAACCTAATAAGTGGCAATTTAACACTAGGGGAGGAAAAAATCCAGCAGTTAAATTTAATCACCATGTAAGCAAGTTTGCTGCCTTGTGATGCCTGTGGCAAAATCGCAGGGCAGGTGTATGTCAGGCTTATTTGTCTCTTGTGGCAGTGGGGCTTGTTTTGAGATCCAAACAGCAGCTATGTCAACTGGATGCAATGAAAGTCTGTGCTAGGAAACAATGGTTTTCAGAGAGCTGATGGAAGAGTGACTATCACATCAGTTTTGTAGCTTATCACCATACAAACTGTGTTTGTATTTGTTATGGGTTTTCTGTTAGAGGATGTGGCTACAAATCAGAGGTTGGTGAGGAAAGGATTACTCTAACCTCTTTGATTAGAGAAAGTTAAGTGTGTGTCTGCATCAATGCTAGCTCAGGAGCTCTCCCCATGAGTTACTGCTCACAGCATGCCGCTGTGGGACCTTCATGGGGCAGCAGGAGAAGTCATTCCTGTCCTGGGCAAGCAGGCAGCTGCTGAGAGGGTGCCAAAGCTAAATGTAACATGCACTGTCCTGCCCTGCCCATACCTGGTGGGTCTCCCAGCCTGGGGCAAACCACCTCCAGTGAAAGGCCTTTGTGCCCAGATGGGTCTTCACTAGGGGATGTTAACTTGAGATACAGAGGTTGCTTTTCAGTGGAGTTGGTGCTCTACCTGGGGGTAACAGGAGCACTGTCTTGAGTGGGAGTAGCAGGGGCCCATCAGCCATGGGCAGGGAAACAATCCACGTCCTTAGCCCTGACAAAGCTTTGGCTCGGGCTCACTGATGTTATGGAGACCAGCAACTTGTTTCAATCCGTTTTCAGCAGGGTTTGAGCCATGCTCCGTAAGGGCTGTGTGCCTTGGTGAAATGGAGCTGAGCCTGCCAGAAGAGCTACAAGGGCAGAACGGATGGCCAGGAGGATGAGCAGAGCAGAAAAGAAAAGCTGAGTGTAATCTCTTTCCTATATTATTTCACAGAAATATCTTTTAGGCCTTTGGCCAGCAAAACATGGCTGTTTCTCCATTGAATCCTTAGGTGCAGCAAGGCTTGGCTGGGCAGGCAGGAGCTATAACCCCATGCAGATTTTCATTTCCCTGCTGGCAGCACAGGATAGCAGCCCCTTTATCTGCACAAGAAGTCTGAGCCGGCGCCTCTGAGGTCTCTGCCTTGAGCTCGTAGAAACACAGATACCAAAACCCCATCACTTAAATAGTCAGGGCCTCCCTTCACCTTCAGATAACTCCTATGCTGATGTACACTGATGAGAGAGTTAATGAAACATTAGAGGCAGCACGGAGAGAGGCCCAGGCAGGAAAGCACACCTGCAGGCACCCTTTCAAGACTCTCTCAGGGCTGACTTTATTGGGAAGGCCATGGTAGGCTTGCAGCTGGACCGGCAGGAACTGGGAGATGCAGAGGTGGTCTCTATGGTTAGTGTAGAAACCTGTTTGGGGAGAGCTTCCTGAAACTTTCTTCTTCTTCGCTGTTTGCAAGGACTTCTCTGACAGATGTGTGCGTGGAGCGTGTCTTGGAGCTGTAGCGATGAGTAGTGATTTAATCAAGTAGTAAAAGTTATTTGCCCATGAAATGAAATTTCCTTGGGGGTAAGTCTAGCTAGGCTGTAAGTGTGGATCTGTGCAGCCTGAGAAGCAGAGGCTTTGTAAAAAAAATAAAAATCAGCAATTGTTCTGGTGCTCAAATGGACTGGAAAAATACCTTGAAGAAATGTCATGAATCAAGTGGAATTGTAATAAAAACAACAGCAACCTGATCACAAATAATTTATGGAAAAATAATAGCAGAGCCAATAGATTTTACAGCCCTTAACAATGAGCTGTATAGCTAATGCCAGCTTGAAAACATGACTGAAAGCAGAATTTGGACCTGTGTGGTTTATCTTCATTACCTTACTTGAACCAGTCACTGAGAGAAAAATGTCACCAACAAGTTCATGTCAGTAGGAAGGCTGTCAGTGAAAACTGCTGAGGCATTGAAGTCAAGTTTAAAGAAGAGAGGCAAAGGGAACAAGCGCATTTGGTCAGGAAATAACAACTTTTTGAATTAAGACATCAACCTGGTGATTGAAGGATATGGCCAGTGTCTTTCCTTGGCCACCTAGGCAAAACGCCATCATTGCTCCCAAGCAAAGACTGGGCTATCGACTGACTCCACCTGTGCTGTGTAACAAGCTGACAAGCAAGATGCAGACCGGTGCCTCAAAATCATACTTTTCTGAACCACAGTATTTTTCACATGCTTTTTTTAAAACAAACAAACAAACAACCCTCCCCCCAAATAAAACACCCCCAAAATCCCCAACATTTAAAATAGATTTCGAGGAAAAGGGGTTTCTTATTCTGTCCTTTGCATCACCCCTATACCAAATCAAGGCTGAGCTAGAAATACAGTCAAATGCAGCAGGAGTAAGAGGAGGTGATAATTCTAATGCTCCAGTCACTACCCCACAGAAGCACCCTTTGCTTACGTGACTGTGTGGGCTTGAGGGAGAGCTGATTGTCATTGACTTAGCTGGCCTGGATAAGGATCAAGATTGCAAATACTGTGAAAAAAACAGCTGTTTTTTTTAAGGATCACTCTGTGCTACAGAATATTCAGAGCTCTGCTCTGTTCTTTACCCTCAGCAGACTTTTCATTTTGGCTCCCAGCTACAAAGTCTGGCTCTTTCATTCAGCTGTAATGATTTTTCCCAAAGTGTCAGTCCAAGCTCTGGTGCATTTTCAGTTTCAGCTTATTGCTGTCATATATGTCAGACCTGTGGGAGTTGAACACCAGGGACTGCGTAGAGAGCTGGAGAATTGCAGGGTATAGCTGAGAAACACCTCACACTCCGGTATTTTCCTTTATTTTTACGCTGGCTCCTTTGCCTCTTCATTTTTAATTAGTGGCACATGCTGAAATGATAATTTAAATTCTTTTCAGAAATCAAAAGAATTCCCACTGACAACATTATTAAGTTATAATTACAGCAAAGAAAAAGGTTAATAGGGATTTGAGCCAAATATCTACTCTCCATTAAACAAGAACTTGACTGAACCTGTTTTCTCTTCATTTTGGTAGGTTACTTTAGGTTTAATTGGGTCCAGCATGGCTATACACCTGCGCAAAGGTCCACTGAAAGGCTAAATGGCCATCACCAAGACTATGTATGTTGACATGTCTTGGGATAGATCTTACCTGATCTATGCTCAAGCTGGAATTTGACAAGTAGAACTTCTCTTGGATCTCCGAAAGAAAGATGTGTATTTCAGGGAGTAAGCAGCGCATGGTCAAGTGTGAATATTGTGTGAGAAGGATATGTAGGAGGTGGCACTTTGTTGCAAAGGGAACTTACAGAGTTGGTGGGGAAAAATAATTAGGTTCCTGGGCTACAGCATTCAAACAAAGCCTCTTCCTTTGCTCATGCTGAGCACCACATGCATGTAGAAACATATGCAAATCGGCTTTAATCTACTGTGCGTTTTGCATTTGCAACGAAACGAGGAGGGAAAAAGAAACCTTTTCCTCTGTGTTAGCTCTAAGAGTGCCCATCAACAAGACAACTACTACAGTGGGTTTGCTCGTTAAAAATGGGTTTTAAAACAATAGAAGGCGTAAGGAAAAAAACCCAGCCCTTATTCTGGGCACCTGCAGGGTGAGCTTCCATGTTTCCCAGCACTGGGTGCTAGATAATGATCTGTTTAAACTCAGTCATGCTTGCTGCAGTTACAGCTGGAGCCCTACAAGGCAAGCGCTTTGCCTTGAAGACCTGTTGTAAGCTGGGTGTTTCTTTTTCCTTTTTTTTTTTTTACTTCTTTTAAACTGCAACGCGTTGCTTAAGCTGTGGTGTGCCTCACATGCAGACCTTTCCCTCTTCCCAAGCTGCACACCATGAAGTCCTGCAGTCCTCCCTCACATCTTGCACAAGTGTTCTTATGGGGTGAGCCTGCAGCCTTTGCACAGGCAAGTGCTCCCACATACTTCCCCTTCTCTGTAATCCATAGCCAGCACAAGGGTCCTGCCTGCGGGAAATGCTGCAAAACTTCCTTAGGGTTGGTTCTCCCCCAGCATTTGCTGACAGCCCAAACCACATGGGGGGATAGATGAGAAACAGGCAAAACTTGGAGGGGGCTGCTGCAAGCACCAGTCCCTTCCTAGGCTGAAATCACAAGTGTACAAGAAGGGACCTTGCACAGGGTGAAAAAGACTGTTTTGCTCCTCCTTTTCTCTGTGTGCTGCATGGCATGCAGGCCAGCAGGCGGCTTCAGCTGGGAGGACTAGGCAACTTGTCGGGGAATGAGGGAAAGACTGCAAGCCATCTCTGGGGGCTCTCAGCCCATACATGGCTACACACACACACACACACACACTTGGAAATAGCCATTACTTCCTTCAGGGAGCTGAAGTCTGCTCTCAAGAGTATCAGTCTGATTGCTTCAACTTAAATTTTAGCTAATGATTTATTTTCAACCTATGAAATAAAATTCAGTTTTTTTCCCACCAGGTTGCACCTTTTTTTTTGGGTGGGGGGGGGAATGAGGGGGAGTTAGCAATTGCTTTTACTCTCCAGCTTTCCCAGTGCTGAATGTTCTCGGCATTTACACTGTGTGAGGCTCTACAGGTCTACCCAATTATTTGCGGTGCAGTGTAATGCACTGGAGTCTCAAAATATATTCCTACCTCTGGTTTCTTAAGATTAGTGTAAAAAACTCTGTTCTACAGTATCGGAACTCCAGAATATTTTGCTCTTATTCAAGTGATTCTTGACCTGGTGGTCTCAGATGAAGAAATAAATTAGCCGGCCGTTTTGCACAGCCTCCCACCGGCTGCAGCTGATCTGGACTTTGGGGCCACTGGGGACGTGCCTCAAGTCCACAACATTCTCAATACTTCTTGTTTTGTGCTGTGCTCCGTCCACTTCCTTAATGATCAGTGAGAACTGGGGATGTTGAGGTACCTATGGTGTGAAAAACTACTGCTTACTTATCTAAGTGTGCTGTAAAAAGCTCGTCTTTATTTTTGCCTATAACACCACTGCCGAAAACTCTAGAGGCAAACAAGATTCGAAGACCATGTGGGTTTAAGTAAAAAAGAACACACTTTATTTATCTACAAGGCAGTACATTTTCGTATAAAAAATTAAGTGCAGGTGAAGCCGCACCGAATGCTTTTAAGGCAGCAAAGTCAGAGGCTGTTATAAAAAAACCCAAACAATAAAAAAATAAAATAAAATCAGTGTTTTGCCATATTAGTAAAGATTTGGTGTGGCAGTACATAGAACCACATATTTCTAAGAACCTGATTCAGTATACAAGACCCAAGCTAGGGAACAATTAGCTAGACATGGAACAAAACAGACAACATGAACACGACAGCAATCTCCCAAATGTATGAAGGTGCAATGCATGCTGTTACAAACCAATGAGAATCAAAACAGCACATCTAGACAAAAAAGAAATCTCCCAGGAACAGTGTTCAAAAATATTGCTTATAAAAAAACAAAAGGGGAAAAAATATAAATGATGTAAAAAAATTTAAAATAAAAAGATCTGAAATGCTAGTGCATAGTCAATTAGCTAACATCAACATTTGTTTTCTTTCCATACAAAGCTCTACTCCTTTTACACTAGCAGCATGTCTACACGCTAAGGTCTGTAGCAGCAAAACACAGTATTCATTTGGCATTTACAAAATTAAATTACTGAATAAAAATATAATTTTTCTCATAAATCTATGTTTCATACAGTAATATTTTTTCAAGCAAGCTAATTACCCTCCCAGACAGAAACACACAATGAATAATGGTCTAGAACCACAACAGAAAAGAGAATTTCAAGAGGCATGGATGTTTGAGCATTCATGATCTTGATCAGTTTTCCCCCTTTGCACAGACTAGCGTTTGTAGTAATGCTTTTCACTTCAGTACTTTTATACCAATGCATTTTGTTCAGTGATTTAAAATACATCTGTTTGAGTACCTGCTCTTTTATTATAAAAAATTAAAAAAGAAACAAACAAACCCCCACCCCTGGCTAGCACATCACTGAAATAACAATACTGGTGTATTAGGTCTGCTTGATCTCCAGAAGTACAAGAAAAACTATCATTATTATAAGTCTGCACTTAAGATCATTAATTACTGATTCAAACTCAATACCTAATAATTTAGGCAAGTATCATTAAAAAAAAAAACACAACAAAACAATCCTCTTAAGTTGGGTGAAATCCAACAAGAATATACATGCTGAGTGACTAAATGCACTTTGTGCTGCTCCCAACTGTTGTACCACAACAAAGATAGGTTCTTCTCCCATTCATGAAAAGTTTTCATGCAGAGGAACAGGAATTTCCCATTGGAGGCAAAGTGTTCTCAAAACCATAATGCTTCTCTGTCCATCGACCCTTTCACATCACCAGAGTCCGGGTGGGGAAGGCGGTCATGTACTTGCGTGCCTGATCCGTCAGGGCCATCTGATCCTCGATCTTCCCACAGGACGCTGACTCCCAGGCATTGTTCAGATGCTGAATGAGAAAGCAGGCAGAGAGGTTTGGGGTGAACATCATGTGATTTATTCATAGCCTTAGCTGAAGCCGTGCCTGCTCATGATTACATTGCATGAACAGGACACGATGTTGTCCCGTCTCCAGAGAAATTGAATTCTCAACCCAACAGCAAAAAAATATCACCCCCCACTTCTCAGTTAGTGACCAGAGGAGTGGGCAGATCTGATGACCTGCAGAGCGGTACACCACAGGAGCCAGGATCCAAACCTCCCCACTTGCCTCTTAAGTAGCAGCTGCTCTACAAGTCTCTATCTACAGCCTTGCCTTTACGGTGGACTTCACAGTCAATGGCACAGACAGTCTAAAGCCCATAGTTACAATATTCAGTGCTATGACTGCATAGAAATTCCTGCCGAACCTCTATTCTAGAAATACAGCTGCTCTGCCCCTGTGCTCCCTGGACCAACCTGACAACCTTGACAGCCTGCTCACAGCTAGCAAAAGGTCCCATGCTAGAAGCTGCTTTCACCTGTGAGCAGCAATTAGCACGTGCCCGTTTGCAGAGCTCCTCTGGCAAAGGAGAAGGGGGGAATATGGCTCTCAGCAGAAACAGCATTTTTAATTATCATGTAAGCCATTTCACTTCTTGTGGTATTTACAGAGGTTACAGACACCATTTAGTATAATGTTAAAGTGAGATAAACATATCTATGGAGGGCTGTGCACTCTGTATTTATTTACTCACTACACATGTGAGATGTTTCTCATTGCCTTGAGCTATAAACAGTAATGAAATTTCAAAGCTCCTGGAATTTACCAGTAACACACACATTTACACATGCTTTTATTTCTATTGAACTTCTTTACTTACTCAAGTGTGTCTGCCTTTACACGTTGACATATTCCCTAAGTCCTGAATAAAAACTCTTATCATTATATAAAGCTACTGTACGAACACCCTGTATTACAAAAAGGTGCTATGTGGAAAGCTGCCTACCAGTAAGGAGATTCCAGTACTGTTGAATATTGATGAGTTCTATGCTCAAGATCCAAGAGAAACCTTTCTCTATTTTCCTCTGCTTTCAACAAGGATCATCTTTGTGATTCAAGATCTACATTGCTCAACAAGATAGACAAAGCCTTTCTAACATCCAGGACACTGGAGGAAGCATAATTAATAGATTGCAAACCATCTGCTAAGAGCAGAACCCTCCTGGTGAGCCCACGGCTCTTTATGCTGCTCCTTCTAGTTGCTAACTTTGCAAAATGATCCTTACATTATTCTCCAGGCTAAATGTTCAGAGAATGCTCTTCTGACTGTAAACAGTGTTATCTGAGGCATATGGATAGCAAAAGGCTGGGCAACATATGAAGTACAGATAATTTCTCATAACATGCCCTAATCAGGGCACTGGTACAAACACAGGGACCGAGGTTCCCTGCCTTGGAGGGCTTACAACCGAAAATGGATAAACCCAATGAATAAGCAAGCAGTGTAGCCAAGACAAGGGCACACATGTTAGTTCCTTGTAAACTTCTGGTGGGCTTCCCTAGACACAACTTTCTGTTCTCTGTAGACAAGCTCCAAATGTTATCTCTGCTGTTGATGCCTTTTTGCAGGCAGAACTCTGCTGAGCTTCACTGGGAGGTCCCCGAGTGGAGGACCAGGTCAGGCCTCGAATCACTCAGTTTTTGCAGCTTTTTGTGGGACAGCACATCTGTGAAGTGAAAAAACACACCATACACCTCTTTGCCAGAGTGGTTCAACCTAGGCTGGCTGTATACCTTGTGCTGTGGCTGTGCCTAGGGCACATGACACAGCCAATATGCAGGTGTGACATACTTTCTGCATGCCGCAGACATGCATGCGACATGCCGCAGCTTCTTTCATGTTTTGGTTAAACAGCTTCCAGAGTAGCTCTTTCAAAGGCACCTACATCAGCTGGGAACCTACAGCCTCCTATTGATCCTCAGTGGGACTCTGTCACCTGTGAGTATTTTACCCTATTACTTTAGAGGTATTTGCATCAGGGACCAAATTATACCTGCTACAATGCCATCAGTTTTACTTAGAAGCCAGATTTGTTCTCTACACCTCAAAAGCAATTAGTAGTTCCAGAATACCCACCATTTCAAAGGACAAAACCATGTCCAAATGGTATTTCCCTGTGATCCCCCAAAGCTTCAATGTACTGGTCTAGGAATGAGAGAGCAGCAGTCCCTTAAATAACTGAGAGTATGTAAGGGAAAGTCCATCTGTCACAAGATGTCAATTTTTAAAAAACAGAAGTAATTTCAGGCAAGGAGTGTCCCTATCTCATAAATCAGGTTTAGTCATTAGTATCTACACTGAGCTGTTTTTATTAAGAGCCATGTGCTTAGAAAGGGAAAAAAAATAAATCTATATGCTGATTATCTCCAACATCTCAGCAAGCTGCTGCATGTCACTCATTCCACTGAAAGCCTGGTCTTCATTTAACCTATGCCAGCGCAGCAGAAGCCTCTCAGGTAGGCGGTAACCCCCTGCCCTCCCTCCGGGTAAGCCTCCTCAGTGCCCCAGCGAGACACAGCAAATGACAGGAGGATCAGCTCGACCCCAAGACTTGAGCCTGCACGAAACAACTTACCCATTTTTTTGCCATAGAGACAGCACAAGAGAATCTCCCTGCAGAGTTCTGAACCTTGTATTATTTTCCCAGAAATATATTACACCATTATTCTTCCTCTTATGACAAACTTCTAAAAAGAGACTAACTTTTCAGTCTCACTGACAGTGGTGAGAGCTTTGCTCTAGTAAACAAGGCAGAATTTGACTACAAGTAAAGTAGCGTATTTTCTGAAGTAGTGTATTTACTAAGAGTTTTCAATGCTATCCTGGGGAAGTCAGGTAACATTTAAGTGGGTATTTTTATTAACCATTTTTTGTCTGAAGCCTTGGCTCTCGGCAGCCAACACCAAACAAAGCACAATGCCTTTGCCTTGCCTGCCCAATGAGGCACCTGTAAAAGTCATCCTGATGCGAGAGGCTTTACTTCCCTCCTTGGCAGGGAGTGCTGGGTCCCATGACCCAGGCAGAGCACTTTGCCAGGTCTTGGCTCACACAGCCATGTGATCCTTTGGTAAAAAGTGAAAAGCACAACACCTCCTTCCATGCCAGCACTGCAGCAAGTACCAACAGGGCCCTGCTACAGGACAGTGGCAGAGCCCTGAAGAGAGCAGCACTTAACAAACATACCAAAAGAGAAAAGACCCCAGCAGAAAGCTAGAGGCATGAAGGAAAACAGTGCAGAAACCCATGTAAGACCACTCCTTTTGCAGAATGTTCACTGCATCTCTCCTGTCACATTTAAATGTCCATTATGTTTATGGAAACATAAAAACTTTGCAACTAGAATTCAAAAGGCCTGGCCTAAACCCTACCAAAATTGATGGGTATGTTTTAATTGATTCAGTGGATTCTCCCTACTTATATTCAGCCATCTAAGAGCGAGGTGTTTGTTTTGGCACCTAAATCCTTAGCCAGTGGGGAAAGAAAGGGATTTCCGCAATAGAATTCATTCCATATATCATTTTTTTAATTGCCACAAACAGCAGGAGACTCCTCTTAGTTTTGCTGTCAATTAAAAGAAATTAAGCCTTTTCAGCCAGTAGTTCCACCTGTATTTTTCTCTTCCACACAGCAGTTTTCTCTCTTTAGGTTGAAACAGGGAGTGGCTGGGAGAAGAAAGCATAGTACTATGAGTTCCCATAGGATAAAATTACAAACCCATGGTACAATTCCAGCTATGTCATTCTCTGTGGCTCATTTTTTTTTAACCTCAGTAATCCTGCAAGCACATCCTTCTCCTGGCAGTAAAACTACCTCACTTTGCTGTAATGTGCCTTCAACTGCCCTCAGGCAGATGCAAACTGTAAACAAACTGTCAAAGCTGTAACTGGGATATCCAGTTAAAGCACTTTAAATAAAAACTTGGACCATCTAGAGAAAACAGAATGGAGTAAGAGAAGACTGTTGTCCTGGGTTCAGCAGTAGCAGTCATGTTTCTCCTCCTTGGTAGCTGGTGCAGGGCAGTGTTTTGACTTTCGGCTCGGGAACAGAGCTGATAGAGATGTTTTGGTTTGGCCAAGGACTTTGTGAGCCTCATGCTCTGCCAGGGAGGAGGGGAAGCCAGGAGGAAGCAGAGACAGGACACCTGACCCAAACTGACCAAAGAGGTATTCCATACCACAGCACATCATGCCCAGGATGTAACTGGGAGTTAGCCGGAAGGGCTGGGAGACTGCAGGGTTGGAGGAGGTATTGGTCGGAGCTTGGTCGGGCTTGGGGGCCGAGTTATCGGTCAGCTGGTGCTGAGGTGTTGTATTCTCTTCCCTTGTTATTTCCTTTATCATTATTATCATTGGTGGTAGCAATAGTGATTTGTGTTATACCTTAGTTACTGAACTGTTCTTATCTCAACCCGTGGGAGTTGCATTCTTTTCGATTCTCCTCTCTCCGTCCCTCCGAGAGCAGGGGGAGGGCAAGAAGGGGGGGGGAGGTGAGCGAGCGAATTACCTGACTGGGTTTAAACCACGACAACTGTGGAAAGGTGCTTTTCTAACACAACTCGTCCTTCTGCTCTGGAAGCCTGGGCTGCCTTTTCATGTGCTGTCTGCGTACCTTAAAAAAGCTCCTGCCTTCTGACACCCTGAGTTGTTAACAGGTGAACGCCAAAACCGAACGCTGCTGCAGTCCTGCAGTGCCGAGCTCTCGAACTGGTGGAAGTGTAGTAAAAATCTTTGGGCAAAGAACTGTGTTGCAAGACACAGTGCTACTCTGGCAGGTATCTTCAGCAACTTCAGCAAAGTTACTGGTGTTACATACATTAATTTAGCAAGTTGTGTGGGCATTTAAAACCAAAAAAAAAAGACGTGCAAAATATTTAGAGGGCTTAGACTATAGAAGGTATCTTATCATATTTCTCTACTGGAAAAAGCTGGATTTCTTGCCATTTTTCCCTTTGATTACATGGTATGGAAAATTTACAGAACATGCCAATGAAAAGGCTTACAACAGAAAATGCAGTAGTTCCAAAAGAGTGAAACAATCAACACCCTAAACAAAGCAAGTTCCTAGCAGAATACAGTGCATATCATGTAGAACAGTATGTCATTCTATTATATCATGATGAAGAACTAAGATAAATCTTTGTAGTTATTAAGACCAGACAGTAAAGACTAATTAAAAACTCAAGTGACCATAAATGAATTGTATTTCATTTGCTAAGGCAGAGCGCTATTTCTGCTCATGTTGCTAGTTCTCCTCTGGGACATGGGACAGCCTTCTCCTAAACACATTACTCAGAAATACAGCTTGCTAAATGTGAGAGAGTAAGATGGTCCAACTTTTCAGCTTTTACTCTAAGCCTGATACCAGAGATGCAGGAGCTTAACCCTGAAGCCCTTACTCAGACAAAACTCCTGTTTGAGATGTATGAGCTTTCCAAGTAAGATTAATAGAAGAGATACAGAAATAGGTTAGAAGAGATACAGAAATAGGTAAGCACCTGAAACTCACATCAGGATATTCAGTCCCTTTCTAATTTTGTCTATAAATAACTTTATTTTAATTCACTGATCAGAAGGCATAGATGCACATGGCTGATAGCTAAGCTGTCGCTTTTCTTCTTTCTGCCTGCTTGGGGCAGCTGTAAATCCTGACTTGTTTGCAACTCAAATTCTGCTGCCCTGGGAGGAAAACATGTGAGGACTGACCTGTAACTTCCAAATTCCTTTTGCTCCCTCAGCTGTGCCAAGCACAACTCCTGCACACATCAGCCACTGGCGAGAGAAGGGACAACACAAGAGAGGGAAACCAAGAGGGCTAAAGTGAAGGCACTTGCTGTGCAGATCTTAAACCTCCCAGGGCTTGAGCATAGTGTGCTTCCTGCAGTGGAAGAGTATCCTTCCCCCAGTGGAAGAGTATGAGACTTTGGGATCTTCTTGCCCCAGAAAAACTAGAGGAAAGTCTGCTGCTGCAGGAGAGCATCCTGCCTCACCTATACTTTTTTGTCTTACAACCAGCTGCAAATGAAATTCCACATTTCACTTTTTTAAACAGAAAATTAAGCTTAACGACAGCTCACAGCCTTGAAAAGGTTAACCAAGTAACTGTTTTAAAATCCTTTAGACCTACTCTTTAAAGAAAATGGTTACATAAACCGCTGAAAGTCAGGAAATTTGAGCTGAAATGTGTCAGTCTGTGGTTAAAAAATGGAAAGTGACAGGAGCTAGGGGTTGAAGAACACACTCTTTAGCTTGCAGGGCTTCTACCCTGTGTTGTTTCCTTTGTTACTGGGGGAAGAAGATATCAAAGCAGCACTATTTTCTTGAAAGGTTCCATTTCATGGTGTCTTTTGATAGCCTGCACGGTTAGGTGGATGGTCTGATTTAGCCTACTTTTCTGGCCATGGTAGGTACTCCTACTGCTCCAGAACATAATGTGAAACAAAACACAACTTTTACATAGGAAGATCCAGAAACAGGTTTTTTTACATAACCTCTTACAAGGCACTATTCAAGCAAATGCTCAGTACAGATCATCGGTAAGGGAATAATATGTTATCCCAAAATCTTAACTCTTGGAAAAGTTGCTAGTGAGGCAAAAATCCCCCTGCTGTGCAACTGAGTATTGCTTAAGTAACAAACATAGACCGTGTAAAAATACAGCTTGTAACTAACTCCACAAATATAAAGCAGAAGTGTTTGAGATCTATGCATTGGAGTGTAAGAGTAATTCCACCCCAAGGTAACACATGGGTTTGGTGAGACATCTCCTATTCCTACCAGTAAGAGAATACCTGAGTGCGCAACTCTTGAGATTTGCCATGCAGGACAAAAAAGCTGGCTGAACCTCCACACCTTCCCAGAAAGATTCTACAAACAGCTGCCTTTACATCCAACACCTTATAGAGACTTACGCAGGGGATCAAATGAGGATGAAGCCCTGACCTCACATGCAGGGTGATGCAACATGCTGTTCCTCCTAAGGGATGGTGATTCATATCATGCTATCTAATATGTTCATCAACTTTTATTTACCAAGTTGCTTATGATCAGTCCTGTATCCAAAATGCAATAAGTAATCAGGCATTTTGTGAGTAGATTACTAGCCAAGTACCTTTTTCTTTATGTAAATGCAGAGCAAATTATTAAAGCGATGAAAAATGCTGTGGGCTGGTAAACATACTACCTCCTTCTTATGCAAGTTCAAATTTAAGAGAAAATGGAATTTGAAGAACCAAGCATATAAAAAAAGAAAGTTTAGTGCTCTTTCTCTTTCTCTCTTCCCTCTCCATACACACATCCAAAGGTGCAGAGTGCTATAATTCTCACTTGGACTGAAGTCAGTGAGAATTTGTGTAAGAACATTTGGATCAGGCCCAAAATATTAACAGCAGCAATGCAAACATATGCAGGCACAATTAAACTTCACCCAGATGAGTTACCTTGCGTTTAATGTCTACCTGCATGGCATTAGTGGGTTTAGTCCAGTGCTCATGTGTGTGTCAGCACATGCGAACATGTAGGAGGGGGATACACAAAACTAGAAAATGTAGAACGCATAGAACAAGAACATGCTAAAAACTGGTCACATACAAAATGCTACCAGTCAAAATCAAGCACAAACACTAACATTTCCAGTTGATTTGCACCCTTTAGATAGGCTTTGTCCTCTCACACACATCCATCTCCCCTGGGATGGAAGGGGAGAAGTATTAGGGGCAGAGCAGAAACAGTTTCTGGTGTGAAACAGAACCAGACTGCTTGTCCTTTCTGAGCTGTACAGGGCCAAACTCCCCTTTGGTAGGACGCCAAGCAGTCTTACCAGGGATGAAGCAGATTCTCCTTTTTAACCCTGACACTGAGCCCAAATCAGAGAGCACAGCGTTTGCCAGACAATACAGCATTGTTATAAAGTCTGTATTTCATTCTGAAAAACCTGTCTGTGCCACCATCACAGAAACCCCTAGGCTCATTCTTCATTTAAAATGAAATTTCAGCTGAAACACTCAATGGTTCATCGGCAGAAAGAATAATTTTACCTTCTTCATACTGGTACACTGAGAAGCTACATACGAAGTATTCATTTTTAGGGCTCTTTACAACTGCTTTTTCTTTCAGTTCAACATGTTTTAAACACTGAGGTGAGTTGGGAAGTCCTTTTTAACTCAGTTACTACTTAAGGATAAGTCCTCTTTATCCAAACAATGAAAATACCTGACTTTTAACATGCTTTTCCTTAGCAAAGACTGAAGAATGGGATCCCACAAATTGACTCGTGTAAACTTCCTGAACAAAACCAGCGTGAGTGAGGAGAGAAGGTTAAACAAGCCCTTTCATTTACAGCAGCTTGTAAAGAAATTATTTTTAGATAGCAGGAAACATAACACTGTTATGCCAAAGATCAAAAGATCCTATTTTACGGGCACCTTAGATGCTTCATTTTTATTACAGGCAGAGTGCCGGCAACTACCACTAACAGGCCAATGTACAACATGCTCTGTTTAGATACCTTAAAATGTTGACCTAAACCCAGAGAGAAGCCTGGCATTTAGGTGGGGGACATGGCCAGGTGCTGGAGTGCTGGCAAGTCAGTGGGGCTAAACACATGGGGACCCAGAGCCTCATCACATGACACCAACTCCAGCAACCCACTACAAAACTGGAGCCCTGGGCTCCTCTGCCATGAGGTGGTCTGAATTCAGTCCCTAATCAACTGCCCTAACCCAAGGGCAGTGGATCTTCAAACCCTCTGCTTAGCCATCAGTCATGGGACAGCTAAGAAATACAGTTCATGAGAAAGAGCAAATGAGCAAAAGGGAGTGTGAGTCTTTGGCCCCTGTGGACACCCCCGTGCAGATGGGAGACAGTCCCTGCCCTCCAAAACTGCTTTTCATCAATGATTTTGCAGTGCACAATACAAACGTACTCCATGGCAAATTGTGCCAAACGGGGATGTGTTAAAAGTTATTATCTTACTTTAAAATGCCTGGCTAGGGATGCTTAATCAAAACCAGGTTTTACTCATCCGTGCCTACTGCAAATAAATTCCTAATGTAAATTCTGGAAAGAGAAAGGAAAGAAAGGATTACCTATGTGAACTACCTGTCTGAAAGTCAGGAGCTATGGAGTTATAATTTCCTTTTTGACAATGACTCGCCCTGGGGAATGAGACACTTTGGCTCAATTTTTGTAGCTAGGGAAAGGCTACAAAATCACTTATTCATCTAACTCAAAAATGCTGGTTGTGGTGGAAGGATAATTAATCACTACCTACATTGCTTTTCATTTTCTGAATGACTTTCTATGAGCCACACAGAATGACAGAAAGACTTTCTAAAGTCCACAAGAGTCAACAAAGAGGCTGCTAGTGGCTTCGGTGGCCTTTGGATCAGGCCCTATGTAACAGCCATATTTTAAAGTACAGCAAATTTATACATTTGTTAACACTCGAGAAAAGCATAAGTATGTAAAACCCAGCCTCCCATCTGGCTAACATTGCAACATTTGCCTATTTAATCCATTTCAGAAATTCCAAAATGTGCAACTGGCTGGAATGATTGAGGCCCCTTCAGACCACCAGTTAAAACCACATTTCTGGTGTGACCTCAGCTCACACTAGGGGAAAGGCTATCCTGGTGCTTGACTGGATGAGCAATACTGGCCCCATCTGTGCTGGCCAGCCAGGCAGTGCCAGAACCTCTTCTTTTGCCCCAAGGCCAGTGACAGCCTCTGGCCACCATCACGCCACTCAACTCTCCTGCTCTCTAAAACAGCAGGACTACCTACAACAAGTCTATAGGAAAAAGCCTCTGGCCCACGTTAATGTTCAGTCCTACCAATTTAGCTCTGGAGTCAGCTGAGTTACCACGCTCCATGCTTGGGGTTTCCCTGTTTAGCTCCTTGGCAGAGCTGTAGCCTTTGCATCCTCACACACCACAGGTACAGTGAGATCCTCAGCCACCATCATCTAAACATACCATTCTTCCACACTCAACACTTAGAATCAATCTGTGAAAAAGCAATATTGATATACAAAGGGATTATTTATCAAAGAATGGTTACCTGCAGAGGACTAGTTAGTGGTCTGTTCCTAGGTACTGCAACTGTTTTGTGAAAACTACCATCCTCTTCAGCCACAGGCATCTTTAAAATGGAGCTGGTAAGAAGATTCTGAACAGGAAAAGAAGAAAAAAACAAATATTTTTCAGTCACTCAGGAGAACAACCTGAGTTTGAACATATTAAAAGCAAACTCAGCCTTACTGCAGAGGGTGATACACCGGGCATGGTCACAGACAGAGCTCTCAGCCCTGGGGGCAGACCTCAGCAGAGGGTCCCTAAGACTTGGCTTTGCGGGAGCATTGCCAAGTGCAAAGGTTTTTCATCCAGCAAAACTCCCAAGTGCAAGAATAACAGTAAGACTGAACAGCCCTGGCGAAGCAAAGGGACTGTGCTCACACAAGGTCTCATTTGCACAAAACAAAACAGACTCTCTTTCTTTTACCAGTTTTATCTCTGTGACCTAGTCATTTCTATACACAGGTGCAGGCATCCTCCAAACAGAGACTCTTTACAAAGACTGTGGGCTGCACAATGACTGCAACTTCTTCTACCTTCTATAGGCATTACAGTGATCATGATCAGTGCATAGGATTTTGCTTCTTGTCATTAATACAGGAAAATGATACGGGAATAATCAACAATGCCGACCTGTGAGGAATTCCATACAAAATATTTTCTCTTTTGCATTTAAGAACAGAACAGCGATGTAAACTAGAAAAATCAGTTGGTGGTGTGAAAACTTGCACTTACTGGCACATCTTCTGTAGTGGATGCATGTGTGAAGAGCTGAGTGTTCAGGTTTTCTCCTTCCCAGTGACTTGAGCAGAAAAAATTTCCAGCTTTATCGGTTGGAGACTCCACCTGAAATCAGGAAAGGCACTGTGATAAAAACCAGTACCTAACTGACCAGAAGGTGATTTATCTGTCAGTTGCTTAATAAATTGAATAAATATTCTTCACAGCACTGAATAATACATGTTTATAGTACTGTGTTTGAAAGCACCACCGCTGTTCACAGAAGAAAAAGTTCAAGGTTCTCAGAAGAATCCCCACCTAATAAAACTTTGGATACTTGCACTCAGTGCTCTGTCAGTATTCAGGAGTTTAATCCCCTGGAAAGGATTGAGAATATATGTATTTTTAGAACTTTAGTGACAAAGTAATATAATGCAATGCCCTCAAATGTTCAGGTTTCTAAGTCACTCCATGGAGCTTGGTCCCCGTAGGGTTCTTCTATAGTTTTCACCAATATTAGAAAGATTCAGTCCAAATTCCTATCTAATTTTTTCTTTTTAAGTTTCAAACGAAAACTATATTAGAACGGACCAAGCAAACCCCTGCTGGAAACAGCAAAAAGACTTCTATGGAAATCAATGGGAGATGAATTAGGCATGACTAGTATACTATATAGAACTGACACTAAGATCTTGGGGCTCACATGAAAGAAAAACAGACACAGCTATTTAACAGAAAAGGTATTGGTATAAGTTTCTCAGCAAAGAGTGCTGAATTAAATTGCCTCAGGTAGTTTGAGATTTACCTCTTGTTTGATTTTCTTCAGCAAAGGGGGTCCGCTTTCATGTAGCCCAGCCACTATTGCAGATTCCTCTGACTCCTGCTTGATAACGTCCTGCAGATCTTCTACAAGATGAGTCGGAGTTTGAGGCTGAAAGGAAGAAACGTTATACCAAGTCCCAGAACATCCCTCTACACTAATATCAAAGTAACTTTTATCATTGTTTCCTTCTTACCAGCATCTTCAAAGGACCATATTTGATTTCTTGAGCTGCAAGTGCATTTTTGAATGGAGTGGGTGTTCTTGGAGAGCTCTCTAATATCGACCTCTTGATTGCTGGAGTTCTGAAACTTTAAAAAGAGGGAGAAAAACTTTAAAGGAACATGTTTGAAAATATTACCTCTTTATAGAAATAAGTGCATACACACAGTAGCTGTTTTAAGACTTGGATAAATATTTTCCTGCAACCCTATTTTGCTTTTCCAGCAGAACATCCATTTAACTGTGGTAAGGTGAAATGGCTTTATTTAAAGAACTGCTGAGTGCACAGTTGTTCTGTATTAATAACCTACCTCCACAGTTATAAAGTGGAAGTTTTTCTCCGAACTTAGAAAAATCAGCATGTGTTAGCAAACAACTCTGCAGGAAGCATACAGCAACCAAGCACTCTGGTTGTGTACAAACCTGAAGAAACGAACCCTCGTGAATCCGACAAGACAATGTGATAACAGACTTACACATGATTTTCCTTCTGAGCTTTGAAAGTCTGGTCCCTCTGGAACGGCGTGGTGACAGCCATCTTATGGCCACACACTGGCGTGGATGTTAGCGCAGGGTTGTCCAGGTTCACATTTTCGTGGTTGGATGAGGTGTTTAAGAACTGCAGGCAGGGAAAGGAAAAATCAACAGGAACATGCATATTACAAGGTTGACTTGACTTCTTACGTTGATGTTACTGAACAAAAGAAAAAGAAATTATTTCCTTATGGTTGACATAAGTGATGGGGGGTACCTGGCTACATGGCGAAACAATACTCAACAGTTTGGCTGGAGCACTCAGGAAGCCAAAACGAGCACTTCTAGACAGGGAAGTTACAAAGAAAATGGCCAAAAAGTGCAAAGAGAAACACTCTCCACCACTTTAGGAGCCAAATCTTAACAGCCTGATTTGGATTTTCTACAAATAAATATTAATTAATATTAAGAGCACTGAGCCCAAGTATGAACTGGGTGAAAATGAGTACGGGATGTCTCAGGAATAAACCCACATAAACATTCACGGAGGAATCTACATGCTTTTAAGGCAGTAAATAAAGTGTTTATGAAAGGAAAAAAAATTCCTATCATCTCTATCAAAACAAAGTCCTCCATTTTCACAGCATAAAATGAAAACTGCCACCTGTGATGGCTGCATGGATTGTTTTGGAATGGAACAACAGCCTGAAAAGAAGGTGGCATTATTAGTCTGGAGAAAATTGCTTTTTTATATGTTCTATTCAGTAGCCTAAAATAATTTTTCCATTTCTAGTGTGTAAAAATCTGTGAGCGTAGTGGTATTCTTTATTATGAGAACAATTCACCGTATTCCCTTCTAGACTCAACTTGCATTGGATTAAAAAACACTTTATAAAAATATGTAAGAAAATACGGACTTCACTGGATAAATGGTATCTGATTAAAATACCTCATAGGTAATGGGAGATACAGTGGGAGATAATTACAATGCAATCTTTTACTATCCTTCATGAAATAGTGTTTCTCTGACTGCAAGGACTAAAGCCAAACCAAGGCAAAACCACCATAAACAGACAAACAAAAAACCCCAAACACTTTCAAATAGTGCTACAGCTGTGAAACAAAGCAACCATCCACAGGAATTTGGAAGTGCATGCCAGGCGATTTTAACAGGCCATTTTCCTCCTCATTCCTATTCGCTCCACCCCATGTGGCCTGGGTTGAGGACGGCAAGCCATGATTTGAATTTTCTGGTGGTTGTCAGTTTGTCTCACAACCTGAATGCTATTTAAATGCAGTTTGGGGTTTTCTAGGTCAATGAATCATACTGTAAGTGGACAGAGATGGAAAGTATTACAAATGATCAGAAATGTTAAACTCTAGTAGGTGAAGGAGTTAACAGCAACAGCAAAGCAAGCAAATCATATTCCCCTACAAAAATGATCCAAATAAAAACCAAGCAACCCAAAACCCCAAAACAATCCAAGCCCTCCAGACTAAATTAAAAGAGAATCAACAGTTAGCTTGCTGACGATCTAACGTCAGCAATGAGGACTAAGAGCAGTGAGAAGATTCAAACATGGAGTGAAATCAACAAGTGCAACAGCAATTAGTCATTTGTTCCAAAGGATTAGTTTCTAAATTGTTAAGGCTGGGGTGACTTTTGAGAATTAGTAACATCTGTGCAGAAGTCTTGATCTACCTGCGAGGGAGAGAAGGGCAGGCTTTTGACAGGGGAGCGCTTAGGAGGAGTTGAGCTGCTGACGTCAGCTAGGACCAAGGTGCTACTGTGCCCACTGGCTAAGGGGCCGGAGTGCCCTCTCCTTTTGCGAAGAAGGACCCATGGAGCCGCACTGCCCTGTGAGGCAGATAAGGACTTTGGTGAGCCAGGAGAGCCCTGACTCGACATGATTTTGCTCAAGTTTGTGATGGGGTGTCCTTGAGGTCTACAAGCACTGGCCCTTCTTTGCTGAAGCTGCACAACTTTGCCTGAGGGAGCTTTGCTAGCCGAAGTGTCTGTGTCTTCAAAGAATTCAAAACTGCTGAGATCACCCCATGATGAAGGATCCTGAAACAACGTGGGAGGCACGGAGCTATAAGACAGTGTATAGTGCCACCTCATGAAAATATAGTGCTAGGATATGCCTGTAACCAACAACAACAAAATCTTTCCCAGTCCGGTTCAGCTTGACCCTGTTTATTTGAGTAGTAACACTGTGAAGGCCTATTTGTGCTTTCAATATATACTCTGATCACATCAAACTGTCAAACAGCCTAGCAGTGTTGCTGGCAACTGAGTCATTAAAGAAACAGTGAGTCAAATTATGTCCTTACTATCTACATGAGCAGGGTTTTCTGCTTGTTATGAAGACAGTGCCTTTTGCTACCAAAAAATGTATGCCTTGGGCTCTAAATCAAGACTGTTCTCCTCCTAGACCGCATGCTTGCTCTGAGTGTGCTAATTGGGATGTGATGCTGCATAAAGCAGATACCTCTGCTTCTGCTGAAGAAGGGTGCCACCAACAAACCTTTCAACGTGCCACTTCTGTTGCATCTAGTATCCCAAAGACCACCATGAGAAAAGGCCTATGTCAATGTTAGTCAGCCACTTGGCATTTAAAATCCATGTTTCTAGTCCTTCACATATGCCAGGGCAAGCTCCTTAAACTCTGAGAAGCAGCCATTGAAGCTACAACAAAAACTTCTAGATAATGCTGTGGACACAAGCAACCACACATAAATCTATGGCATATGTCATTTCAACTGTAAGTATTATTTAATTGTTTAAAATTTTTCATGGTGTCTCTGATTTCATTTTAAGGAGACTCAATATCAAGAGATTGTTTCAAGTTCCTATTGTGCAGTTTGCTAAAAATCACATTCCCATACAGAGACATAGCAGGAAAGGGAGACACCCACAAAAAGCATAGGCAACCACACTTGAGGGCTTCATTTAGGAGCAGCCACATTTTGTTATGTTAGAAGCTAAGCTTCAGATCCTGTGGCAATTAGAAGCTACTCAGAAAAAAAACCGAAACACATTTAGGACAGTCCCAGGTCCTCTCCCCTTACTCCTTGACCACGCACAAATCCACCTGAGGCAGCAAGTCTACTTACGGAGTCTATTAACTGGAGTGTTTCTGCAAATTCTAAGAGATTCTTAACATTATCCAGGATGTTGCTCTGGTGAACAATCATGCACCGTGCAGGGGATGCACTTTCCTCAGGTAGGCAACCATGATCCACTGGTGGAGATGGAGTACAGTGGTGATGTTCCCCCAAACAGGAAACAGGTGCATTGTCACCACTGCTCCTGGTACTGTCAGCAACTGTGGTGCTGTGCCAGCCGGGGTAGTTTGATGTGTGGTTCTGTGTCTAAAGGAAGAAGGAAAAACAAAAAAGAAAAAGGGGGGAGGGGGGGGGAAGGCAGAAGGAACTTAGCAATGAAATTGCACAAGGTGTCAGATGCCACTGGAGGAAAGATAAAAGTAGTTGCATCATCATCTAAAAGCTTATGCCTATGAAACAATTGTCAAGATGTTTCCTTTCATCAGTGCAAGATCTCGTTTTAAGGAATATCAGCATTGTATTTGTTATCCCAAAGTTACCTCATAATTTACTTCCAGGATTATAAGCGTATCTCATTACTAACACATAATCAACTCATTCTGTATTACTCCAAAAGCTCAAAGTGTCTGCAAGTCATTTTCTGTGAGAAGCAAGAAACGGCAGGATTTCCCTACTGAGCGCTCAGCGCTGTAGAAGGCTAAAAGGTTTGAGAGTTAGAGTTGCTTTTGTTTGCTTATCTCCTTTTCTTCTTCTATCCCTGTCTAATGCTACAGCTTACACCAATGCAATGAAGAGGCTGTCAAATCAACATGGTTAGGAAAGCAGAAGAACAAATTAACAGAAGTTTCTTTCCAGTGTGATCATGCAACAGAAGAAATTGCAAAACATTAACTAAAGTTAAAAAGTGGCCAAACTAACGTATCATGCATGCAATTTTTTTTTACTTTTAATTTAAATACTACCAAAAAAAACAACCAAAAAATAAACGAACAAAAAAAAAGAATCTGCTGGCTATCACCTATCTTCAAAAACAATTTTGGGATTCTTGGCTTTGGTGATGGTGTTAAGTCATTACATAAGCATTTTCACAAGTTAACATCCAGTAGCATATACAACCAAGTGTGAGACTTCAGTAATAGCCAGCAATTGCTCTGCACATGCAGTTATGAATAATCTAACATTACTGGGAGAAGTAAAACAAACTGTCAAACATGCATCAAGTCTGAAGCTTACAAAGCTTACACAGCTGGAGGAAAGAGTACAATAGAGAAGGAGAATCTAATACACAGGCACTACATTTTCATTGCATGAACCATTGCACACATTCTGAAATGCAGATCCCATTGATTTCAGATCTGTGGAATCTTTTATTTTTGTACAATCCTCATGTTTCCAGTATCACACCACATTACAGAGCCCAGCCCTGCACCTACTTTGTGAAGTAAAATACCTGTGAATTGTTTGCTTTTTTTTCCAGTTAAATAATTTACAAAGCAAATATAGATTATATGTGCTATGTTTCATCCTTTAAAAACTGAAATATAGAGCCTTGATTAGTATTGAAGGCAGATGGGGAGTAAAAAGTTAGAAAGACAAGCACTGGGGTAATGCTGCTATCCCTCCATCCAAGCACACAGTGACAATCTTACTGGTAATGCCTGCTGCCCTTTCAGTTCATTCTCAGTCGACATTAGTAGCAACTCTAATTCCTTTATTCGTTTTTCTTTCTCAGGGTCTTCATCATTATAGTGTCTCTGAAATTAAGAGTTAAGGGAAAAGAAAAGATAAAGGTCTGCTAGGATGTAGCAACTAAAATGCTTATGGCTTGCCGTCCTGTGGTTATAATAGCCAAATTAGACTCAAAGATGAAACAAACTTCAATTGTGCTTTCCACTACCAAAGTCCCTGCTGAATTTCAGTATAGACATTTGAAATGGAGAAAGTGAAAGCATTCGCACCAGATGTCAACTACTGTGTTTTAAATCCACTTCAGAAGAAGCAATTATTAGCCATGTTAGAACTCCCCCACCTTCCCCATTTTCTTTCATCACACTTGTTACATTAAAATGTCTCCTTAATGTACAATGTCTGCATTTTGACTTAGCAAATGTTTAACAAATTGACTTGTGAAGTGAGGTACAAGTTATCTACCTGAATAGCTGCAGCAGCTGGCTGAGGAACATTGACAATATTTACGTGCAGTGCTACTGGATATGGGATCTGACCAGGGACCTAGGCCGAAAAGCAAAAGACACTAAAAGTTATTATTTCTATCATATTGCCTCCCGGCATTATGAATTTGTGTTAAACATACTTTGGTTTTAGATCCTTAATATTTATAATCTATGGAAACAAAATAGCAAAAAAAAAACCCCCCACTCCAAAAAATGTTTACAAGAAAACAGTTTTTTTAGGAATATGACAGTGAGCATTACGGAGGAAGAAAGAAAATTCATATATGAAATATCCACCCTTCCTGAAAAAGAAGAGTAATTTATAGATACACTTGTAAGATTTTTCTAAATTGAAGTGAAAATGCAAAAGATGCAATTTTTATCATGTAAAAGTCTTCAATGGAGCTGTCCGAAGTAGCAGCCCGTTTCATTATTAATCATTAATAGAAAAGAAATCAGATTAAAACCAATACTTGTTTATTTGGTTCCAACAGGCAACCCCCAAACAGAATACTACTAAAGGGAACATCAGAGATTTTGAGACAGAACACAAAATTAACCAGATTCAACTGATTTTCAAGAAATCTAATATTCACCAGTACAAGAAACAGTAGTAGGAACATTTTCACTGCCTATGAGACGTTGAAAAAGCTGAACCTGATTCCATCACCTGAATGCCTGCAATCAATTTGAAATGCACGTATTTTTACCACTGAATGAAGTCAAAGACCTCACCTGACATCAAACACGTACAAGTCCACCAAAACTGGGAGAAAATCCTTCATGCTTCCTGAAAACAGGTATGGCTAAATTGAACAAAGCAAAATAACCCCCACAGACATAAACAATTTCAGGAGCTTACATTTTGTGGCTCAGAAATGTGGTAGTAGGGGTAGTCATTGCTCAGCGCTGGCTGGCCAGCAACTGGCAGCTGTGTAGAAGGTGGGTTGTGAGCAAAGGCCATCAAGTGGTTGTTCTTCTGAAAGCCAGTGGCTGCTGAGGAGTGACAGGCTTTGGAGGACTCCTGCAGGTAGCCCTCCTGCTCAACCTTGCGGCGCATGGTGGAATTCCAGTGGTTCTTGATAGCATTATCAGTTCTGCAACAGAAATTCATGTGTTTTAAAAATGAGTATTTGCAATTCTAACAGATTAATAGGCAGGAAGCTGCTGTTGGCATTTCTGTTTAAACCTTGAGCTAGTCTTTGACCTTCTTCCTGCCCCTACCTTTACAAATGTTACTCAAGACTTCTCAAAGATGCTCAGTATAAAAGGTAGGGAAAAAGAAAAATGGTTTGTTTATGTACTTTTTAAAACAATCCCTAAGCCTTAGGTCCTCAAACTGTAAGAAATTAATAACTCCAGCTTCACCTCATTCCCATGAGGTAAAGTGACAGCAAAGGCTAACATCCCCTTGAGGCTACCCTAAAAGACTGCCAACATCATCTTCCTAAGCCTTAATATTAGAGTGGAGTTTTATTCTATCTCATTACTGGAAAAAAAGAATGTGGAGAACAGCTGTGAAAAGACTGACTTCCAAGCAACTTTCCAACTGGTCACCTAGACAATGACAACATTGTGCTATACACACAAATTCAGTAAACAAAGCTGTTGGGATTTTTCTTAGCTTCAGAAAAACTGAGATTCAAATTCTCATATACATGAGTGAGAAAAAGCAAACTTATTCAGTCTATGAGATTTTAAGAGTGAGCTTGGAAACAGCTATTTGAAAAACATCATCGCCACACAGTATCATCAAAAGTGGTATCTGTGATATGTGGAAGCTACAAAGAAACCTTCCAGAGGGTAATTCCTTTCTTCTTTTCTTCTAGAAGGTGCAAGCAGCCTAGGGAATGCCCGCTTAAAAGACTATCGCAATCTCAGCATTATATTTAGGCCTTGACAATGTTTCACCGAATAGCAGGAATAAAAATGGGAAAGGAAACCTGCCCCTTGCTTACATTATTTGCTTGACTACACTTTATGTTGAGTCACTTTTACTACAGAGTGAATAAGACACTGACACTCTGAAATTATATGCAAGCTGTGCATAAGCTTTCAATAAGATGAATACTTCCAGGACCAAAGTTCGAGGAAGTCAGTTTCTCCTGTTTTACTCATGGATTTTGAACAGGCCAAAATCATCTGGATGATTCAGGAGCAATTGCAAATGCTGAAGCAGCCTTCTCTTAAATTATTTTGAATAAACAGACTGGATTTCATGTTAGAGGTATACCTTTAGCCGAATGTAAATTACATTCCACTACCAGAGCCTGATCCTTGCCAGTTAAATCAATCTAAATTTTGATAGTTACTGCAAGCACAAATAAGACACACAGACATTTAGGAAATTCTTATGGTCTTGCTCTACTTGATAGCTCTTTTTTTTACCTATCGCAAATATTAAAAGCATGCCAAAACAGTGTACTGTTCCACGTACCGACCAAACAGCACAGTTCCCCACTGAGAAAAACCACACCGATGTCACTGGCTTTCCAGGTTTTGATTCCACAATTTTCCAACTTATAAAGTGCGGCCTGAGGCAACTGAAATGGACTGCTCAGACCTGCAGCTTTTTCCTTTTTAACACTTTAAGAGCTAAAGGTGTATGTCATTACCGTCCAGGCAGCAACTTTGCGATTTCTGCCCATCTGTTTCCCAGCCTCTTGTGTGCCTGGTAAATAATTCTATCTTCCTCTTCTGTCCAGGAGGTTTTCTTCACTTCTGGATTCAAATGGTTGTGCCACCTCTCCCTGCACTGTTTTCCAATCCTTCCTTTCAAATGCTTAGCAATGACAGACCAGCGCTTTGGACCGTATTTCTGCACGAGTTCAATTACCTTCAGAGAAGGACATAAAAACTGCTGGTATTTAACGATGCAAAATGAATCAATGATTCTTTTCTGTGGTGGAGCAATATTTTCAACAACATTTCTCAAAATTGCCACAGTAAAACTAACACACAATTAAGGTTCCCCACTTCCCATTCATACTTTTACCTGAAAGGAAAAATCTGGTAATAGTTAAGGCATTTCTAAATTGCAACCCTACATTACAGTGCTGTAAAGCAGCATTAATTAATTTGTGTGGAAAACTTAGCACTACATTGATATTGATAGGATTGGTCTCCCTCTGGCTCTATTAGTGTTGAGACCACCAAAGTCTCTAGAAGTTTGCCCCAACACATAAAATTCACTAGTGAGTCATAATCAGACAGAAAGGAAAACTGATTACCCTTTGATCCTCCTCTTTAGTCCATGGGCCTTTAATAAGTTCTGGGTTTAGCACCTTCTGCCATCGGTGCTGGCACTGCACATCTGTCCGATTCTAGAGAAATGGAAAATATGCAAAGTAGACCATTCTTTAGATAAGATGAACACAGAGTGATAACACTCCCACCTAGGTACCTTTGTTCCTGACATACTTCACTGCCAACTATGACTACTAAAACACATGGAGTGATACAGGTGTGAAAAGGTGCTCAACTATCAATACTGAATCTTTGCCTTCTGCACAGTAGCTGTTGTGCTTTCACATGCAGTATTTCTACAACAGCCAAAGTGTTCAAAAAGAAATTATCTTCTAAAGCATACTTGCAATTCACCAAAGCAATTTATTTCTCTGCGCTGAGACATTTTGTTTCAGTGTTACATTAAGAAGCTTCTACTGTGAAACACTCTGCCACCCCCTACTTTTGCTTGTTTGATTTTTTCCAACCTTTTCTGAGAAGTGAAAGGAAATTGAAGTTCAGGGTTTCCACAGCATTCTAACTAAACATCTGAGCTATCCATCTGTGGAGGTTTTGTATCTCCCACTAAACTGTAACTATAGAGCTATCACTCCTCTTTCCCTTACTTGGAAACCTCTGATAAAGAGTTGTCACTAGAACTGGAAACAGAAAGCAATATCCACTTACAGGAAGGAAATTGGCAATGACTTTCCAGTCTTCTGTGCCATTCTGCTCCACCAGTTTCTTCAATTTCTCATCCTGAATCATTAAAAATAAAACCCGAATATAATCAATATTGCAATCTCTCATAATGCAAATTAAATACTTAAAAATAAAAATTTTGTCCTTCTAGATATTTTCGCAGCTATTTCTGATTCCTGAGTGTAAGGGGACATGGTCTGTAGTCTTCTCACGCTTTGAATTGCCTAAATCAAGATTTTTTTTCTATGACTGTGGATTTTGGTAGGTCCCTTCCTGTGCTGCAGGAGAAAGACTGACTTCCGGGCTCTTTCATGACTCGCATTTCTACATGTCTGTTTTACTGCTCAAAGCAATGTAACTGTTACTCTTGTACTGGATTTACAGGAGGGCATGGATGTTTAGATGCCAGGCATCAGAATTACAATTAAATTCAGTAACACTCAGGCACCTAGCCATCCTGGGACCTCTGAAAATCACAGACTTAAGCTTTACATGTCTTGAAAGTAATAGGAGTTCCAGTAATTAGCTCATTGCCTATCTATGTATAATGAATGCACAATAAAACTAATTGCATTTTTTTGCTCCTGATCACTGTGAGGGAGTTGTGTGCACCTGCAATAGCAATTTTTAATGACAAGTCCAGAAATACAGACTCTAACGACAAAACCAATCTTGTGCTGGGAAAGACTGATACAGTATAAAACAAGCAAGAACTGCCCCATCAGAAGAGAGGAGCAATCACCCCCTTCCCTGATCACAGGCCCCCCATACCCAGCTCATGTGACAAGACAGTGGCCATTGGGCTCCATGACTATCCCTTCCTCCCAGGCCACATCACAACCACATCCACCTCTCTGAGAGTAGACTATGATTAAAAAAAACAAACCAAAAATTCCTTGCAAGAGGTCACCTGCCACTGTTTACATATCATTATACATTGTTAGAGAGGAGAAAGTCAAAACAGAACTCAAGAACTGTATTAATGTGTTTCACAATAAACTTGAACCATTTAAATGGCTACAGGCTATCTACCTGGCAAAGGAGGTTGATACCACAATTTACCTGGTAAGTCAGCACAAGGGTATTATAACTAAGCACATTCTGACCTTCAAAAGCAAATATATCTTGAATGCTCAATTTTGGCACTGCTAGATTTCTTTCTTCCAGCTTTTAATTTAGTTCCAATCCAAATCATAATGCTGCAATTAAAGTGCAAATTTCAAATGGCACAAAAGGACTGAAGCAGTTTCTGCCACAGTTGTTTGCTGCTGTGGGACAGTGAACATACGTCAGTTCTCACATAGCAACCGTTTCCAAACAAAAAGAGGCAGCAGTAACAATCAAGCACTGCTGCAGATGACCCTGAATCTGTTTCTCCAACAGGGATTACACAGACTTGCATACCTGTAACGTAGACCTTGGTGAACATAAAAAAAATGGCACTTATACATTTTATTAAAGGTAAGAATGATCCTCACAAATAAACAAAACACTGAACACAGCTAATGGGCCAAAAGTATTGTCCTCATTCTTACACATGGGTCTGTCACTGAAGTTTGTTTGCAGGTAAGCAACTCAGAGAAGAACGTGATGCATGCTCTCTCCATCTTTTCACATGCAGGTGGTGACTGAACTTGGATTTACCTCTTCGCGGGTCCACCTGGTTTTTCCTAAGTGACGTTTTCCAGTCTTAGGAAGCAGACCATCATAATCGTGATCATACATCTCAACATCTTCATCATCATCATCGCTACTATATATACTGCAGAAGGAAACACAGTGGAACATGAGGACTAGAGCTACTTAACTACAAAGCACAAAAAACCCCACTACAATCCTTACAAAGGTTACACAGATAAAAGTTTTAAAACTTGCACAACAAGATTTTGTTCTGCATTCTGTTGTTCTAGTATTCTGAACTGGTTCTGCTGTTTTTGGTATCCACAGATACGAGCAAAGGGCTGGCAACCTTCGTATTACTGTGCATGTTTAGACCTGCTCTTAATGTTAGATCAGTGGTGAGTTACACATTTGGCAAACTTTCAGCCAATGAAGGTTTCAAATTAAAATACAATGTTTGGTCAATAAAGAGAACTAGAGGCTGTGTCCATTACACAAGCGCATGTTCAAAACCTTTAACTCGTGCCATGCATTCTGAAAACCATTAGTGTTTTTGTATGTTTAATAGAGCGGGGAGTTGTATCATTCCTGAATAAAACACACTGTTTTTAAATACAAAAAGTTAACCAACAAAAACCTTGTTTGAGAATGTGGCTTTGGACCCTGTATGCAAAGACAGAAGTTTCTATAATTAAGTAAAGCCATTAAGTGCAGTAAGCTCTGACATAAAATGTGCCTGCCTTTTATGGGTCTGTACAGACAAGGGCTGAGGACAAGTATATTTAATATCCTGCAACCAAAAAATGAATGATTGAACCCTTTTATACTTTCCATTTCTCTAACTTCAGACTTTATTGCCTCTATTCCATTCCTAAGTCCCTCCTACTGTTTTTGAAACACTGCTTCTCACCTAATTCATGACTAAGGGATTTCCCCAGAGGCTGTCTATGGATAGAAAGGTCTCTTACTACTCCTTTCACAAACCACGCTTGCTCTACCCAGTTCATTAAAACTAAAAGAGAGTGTTTTGTAACACTGGTGGGCAGTATTTCA
This sequence comes from Pezoporus wallicus, assembly GCF_028554395.1. Lineage (NCBI taxonomy): Eukaryota > Metazoa > Chordata > Aves > Psittaciformes > Psittacidae > Pezoporus > Pezoporus wallicus. The sequence continues at coordinate 8,158,005 of NW_026635157.1, forward strand.
TTTCCAGCTTTTAAGATATGAACAGCAGTTCTGACCCTTCAGCTAAGAGATGATAACCACAAGCGCTAGAAAGTCATGCTACAAGACTAAAAACTGTGATGTATCTGATGGCACGGTATGCTGTGGTATGGCAAGGCGTGACTAAGACATTAAAATAAAGTTATTTTGTCATAATCAGGTTTATGCCGTTAGCTTGTTTTCAGGAGATCACTTTTTAAATTAAGCTGCAGTGTGGCTGACTGTTAGTCAAGACAGACACACCTCCAGAATGCAAACTGTTAAACATACATGCTTTTTAAGTACGCCAGGGTAATCACACCACACATCTTCAACCCAGTTCTCTGGCCTGTGACACGTGCCATGAAAACTGCTACATGCAAGAAGCTTTCCACAGCCTGCCGTGATGCATGTGGCCTTTCCCAAGCCTCTGACGGGTGGACCCCAAGACTCACCGACCTACTCGCCCTCTGCTTGCTCCACGCTGCCCTGCCCTCACAGCCTGCCAGGTCCCACGGCTCACTCCCTAACCCCCCGGCCCACACCTCCCTTTAGGGGAAGCACCAGGTGAAGCTCCCGCTGAGTACACCAGGGCGAGCGCACACCCCTCGCCTGCAGCGGGACCTTCCCGAAGCTCGCACGTTCCAGCTGCCAGGGAGTCGGCTCCTTCCCCGGCCGCCGCCACCGCCGCCGCTCGGAGGAGATTCACTTTTCTAAGTGATACGTAGAGACAGCTGTGCGACTGCTCACATGCCAAAAGAAGTTTTGTGGCTCGATTTCCAAGTATCACTTTGAAAATGAGTTTCGCAGAGAGTAAACACCAGGTAGGCATCCAGCGGTGACTGCGCGGCCGAGTGTTGCAGGCGCCGCGCCGAAACGCCGCCCCGCAACGGCAGCCGGGCCTCAGCGCCGAACAGGTTAAAATGACTAGTGCGGTGCTAGTCATGTAACCGGTTTATTTAAACAACCGGGGCCCCGCTGGCACGGCAGAACTGAGCAAAACCCCCGCTGTATTACTGGTGCCCTCCAGCAGGAGAAAAGGGCTCTGGGGTTTCGGTGGCTGCTTTAGCCAACAGGGCCTTCAACGCTGCTCCAGAAGTTTTTAGTTTACACCTTCGGCCACAGCCCAGATGCCTCCCCCCAACCGGCACGGCTCGGCTCGACTGGGCACGGCACAGCCGGGGCAGTGAGTTGCAGCCCTATGCCCGCCTTTCTGAAGCCGCTTCAGCGCTGCCCAGGCAGCAGCTTTGAGCGTTCGCCCGGGCAACCGACTTGTGCAACGATACACTGAGAAAGGAAAGAAACAGAAGAGAGAGAGAAGGGGAAAAAAATGGGGTGGAGAGGAAATGACTCGCTGCTGCTACCGTGATTGAGGAATTCGGGCACCATCCCCGCGGGGCACAGCCCGCTCCCGCGGCAGAGCCCGCGCCCGCCGAGACGGCCCCGCTCCGCGCCGTCTCCGCGGGGCAGTAGGACACCCGCCGCGGCAGGGCTGCCGGCCGAGCCCGGGGCGGCGAGCGCCGCGTCCCGGCGGGAGGCGCCCGCGAGGCAGGCGGCGGCTGTCCCGCGCTCGTCCCTCTCTGTCTCGGGAGAGACGGGGCGGGTGATTCACCGACAGACGCAGACACGGCCCCGCTATGACACTGCAAGTACAGCCCGGCGCTCGCCCAGTGACCCGCCGCCTCCTCCCGCAGCGCAAGCCCCTCTTCCTTAAAGTGAGTCCCCGAGAGACCACAGTCCCGCCGGACGGCGCCGGCAGCCTGGGAGGAAAAGGCAGGGCTGCCGCCTTCTCCTCTGTCACAGCCCAGGGAAAGGGGAGGGGAAGAGGGCAGGGTGCTGGGCTGCAAAGGGAAAGAGAAAAAAGCCTCCACGTGTCCGACTCACACTCCCCAGCTAATTAGACAACAACCCCGCTCTGTGAGCCCGCCCGGCAGCGGCGGCACGGACGCGGCCACGCAGCACTGACGCGTGGTCCCGTCCAGTCCTGCCCACCCCGTCCCGTTCTGTCCGCTCGCCGGCCCCGGACCCTGGCGCGGCGCAACAGAGCGCGGGGCGGATCGTCCTCGCCAGGGAGCGCGGCGGGCGGGCGGGCATGGGTGACAGCTACGGCCGAGCGCCCCGTCGAGCCCGGAGTTCCCCGCCGCTGCCAGCCAAGGCCGCCGCGCTCCGGCATGTGCCGAACAGCGTGTGCGGTACAAAGCCCAAGCAGGGCAGGGCGCAACTACCCCTCCGGGGAGAGCCCCGCTCCCAAGGGCGAACGCACCGCCGCTGCAAGGATCGGTGAAGGTGAAAAGGCAGACGAGGGAGCGAGCCCAGCCCCCGCCGCCCACCTGCCATCCCACCCCTCCTAGATTAAATGAATGAATGAATAAATGAATGAATGAAAATGAATGAATGAGACGGGACGCTCTACCTGCCGCTGGCGGGCCAGCCCGACATTGTCCTGCCGTGCAGCTGCGGGCAGCGCAGCTCACCGGTCTCCGCGTTGGCCCCCGCAGGCAGCGAGCCCCGGCCCCGCCGCGATGGCCGGCGGGCGTGCGGCGCCTGGCCCGGGAGCCCCGTCAGGTGGTGGGTCTGCGGCTCATCCCTCTGGGGTGCCGCACCCCCGGCACCTCGGAGGAGGGGGAGCTTCGCGTTCCGCTTTGGGGCCGGAGGCGGAGTAGCCCAGGTGAGCGGAGGACGGGGTACTGCCCGTCCGTCTCCCCGCCCGCCGGGGAAGCCCTTCTCCCTCTGCTGCCTTCCCTCTCCCGCGCCCCGTCTGACAGGCGCAGAGCGGAGCGGGACCGGCCGCCCCCTCCCGCAGACAGCGGGTTTACCTGTGCCGGGGTCTCCGAGCCATCCTCGCACCGGCCGCTGGGAGAGGAGGACGGGGAGCCCGCTCCCGCCGCTGCGTCCTGCTGCCGGGCTGCGCCCAGGCGCTCCGCCGCCGCGCACGGGAGTGCCGAGGAGCCGCGGGAGGAGGAGGAGGAAACAGGTTGAGATTAAAGAATAAACTCTGTAAACAGAGATGCCATCAAACAAAGGGCCCTTGGACACTCCCCCTCCCGCCAAATCTGGCGCCCCTGCAGTGCGCAGGCGCCTGGCGCCGCGCGGCGGGACCGTGCCGCGGCGGCGGGGCGCGGGGCGGGCGGACCTGGCCGCCGCTCCCGACGGGGTCCTCCCGCAGCGCCACGCCACGCCCTGCCCCGGCGGGACTCCCCCCGCGCTAGCTCCGCACCGCCCCCAAGATGCGGCCCCTCGACGGCGCGGCTGCAGCGCCCATCCCCGCGGGGTGAGGCGTTCATCGAGGACGCCGTCGGGACGGGGGCAGATCTTGCCCTTGTTCACCCCCTCTCATATACACTGTGCACGGCGGGTGGGGAACGGGAGTCCGGCCGTAAGACAGTGCGGCCACCCCCGGGGGTCTCAGCGACCACCACCGGGCCACGTCGGTGCCTCCCGGCGCAGGGCGGGTGGCCCTTCGTGGGTGCACCTGCTCCGCTCCCTGCGGGGCGTGCGGGCTGCAGCGGCAGCAGCCCTCGGGGGCGAGAAACCCCTCGCTCGAAATATAAAATAGAAAGGACGCCGTGGGGTCCCGGGGGACTCGGGGCGGTGGCAGGGACGGGAGCTGCCCAGTGGGATCCCAGGGGACTCGGAGAGGAAGGGGGCCGGGAGCTGCCCGGCGCCTGGCTGCGGCTGCAGCGCCGCGGGGGATTTTTGCTATAGTTCCCCTTGCTGCTGCCAGGCGGTGGATGGTGCTGCCGGCGGGGCGGCGGGAGGGGCGGTGGGTGTCCGATGAGCTCCAGAGAACACGTTCTTTGATACAGAGATGAGTCAGGATGTGAAAAATGGCGAAACATGCAAAGTTCCCAGGCTGTGCGGCTGCTTGAAAAATCGGGGCTTTGCAGCGGTTTCTGCTCACTCGCCCTTTCCTCAAAGGCCCGCTGCTCATCAATGAGCCGCCGACGGGGGGAGCTGGGCCGGGCCGGGGCGGGGCCGCTCCTGAGCCCGCGGCGCCGCGCGCGGAGCTCCGGGGCTGGCTGGAGCTCATGATACTCCCGAGTCCGAGCGTCCCGCGGGGCCGGGAACAGCCCCCGCCACTGCCCCGTCGGCTCTCTGACTTCCCATAGGACGTAACGGGATTCACCGGCGCAGGCAGCGGGGCGCTGGACAGGCAGCCGGGACTGTCCCCTAGAGCTCTTCGGATGCATTGCTTCCTGGGATCACACCTTGTCCCAGAGTAGCTGGAGGGTCCACGTCCTTCCTGCTTTTCCCTACCTACCCCTCCAACAGGCGCTGCCATCCTTACCAGCTTCCATTTGCCTACCTGTAAAACGTGTCTGCTGCAGCTGGGACCAGCATTAGTGCCGGGTGGAGGGACGTTATACAGTGAGATCTTCACCTCCTTGCAAAGCATGTCTCTGCTAGGAACACAGGGCTCTAATGCTACTGGCAGCGGTAGAACTGCAAAACCAAAGACTAATTCACCTCTGTTCTGTGAACTTTATATATATATATAAACGAACTTCATATATATATATAAATTATGTATTGGCATCAGCACAGAACAAGGCTACTCAGATCCACCAGATTTTTGAGGCTTTTTTCTTTTTTTTCTTTTTTTTTTTTTTTGGTAAAGATATATTTGAAAGAAGTCAGAAGGCCAGAGAAAATGTAGGAAGACCCCTCAGTGTCCACACTGTAGCTACCCAGGTGTTTGGGATGTTGCTCTTGCAGAATCAAAAGCTGATAATAATCCACAAGAACATATATTTTTTTCAGTGGGGAGTGTGTGTGTGTAAGATTACATATGACAGGAATAATACTTATATAGCTCGGTCAGAATGTAATCAGTTATTTAAAAATAAGAAAGACTTTGGAGTGCTGCTCTGCCAGCAAGCATTGCTTATGTGTGTAGGAGGCCTGAACCGGGACCTGTAGTCGATGCAGCTGTAAGGATTCGACAATATTCACTGCATCTGCTGCTAAGTACTGTAAGTACAGTACTACTTACCCTGCAACAGAAAATATACCTTCCCCTGACACGGTGTGGTTGTGTTGCCTATAGTTTTTCCACAGAGGTACAAGCGAAACTTCAAGGTTATCTCTTCCTGCTTCTGCAGGAAGCCTTTTTCCTTGTTGATTTTTTTTTTTTTTTTGCCTGTATTTCAGTGTTAACTGAGACAAATCCAACATCTTCCCAATTTGGATGTAAATTTTCTGAATAAATGCAAAGAATGTCTATTATTGCTCTCAAGAGAACTGTTAATATGCACTGAATATGCGCTGTTAATTTTCTTCTGAAGGTTTCTTGTGAGACTACATTTCTTCTCCAGTGACTGAATAAATACATTTTTTCTTCCCAGATTGGAAAAAAAATCCATATTTAGTTTATAATAATCCTTAATATTGCAGATAAAACATATATTTACTGTGTTCAAACCAAATAGGGAAATGACACCTCCGATCCAGGTTTAAAGACCAGTGTTGCCCAACTCTACATATGTAGACCCCACTAAAATCTGTGTGTGCATGGACTCCACCAGTGTTCCTTCATTTGTAATGTTCAAAATGCAGCTAAAAATGAGCCACAATTCCACTATTTTGTTTTCTTTCCCAAGCGTCTGTAGCCTGAAGAAATTTGGGCTGTGGGGGTTCTTTATAACACATCCGTGCCAAAGCCCTAAAGAAATCACCCTTCTATGCCTGAGCTTAAGAGATCATATGCCCTAGATGTGCAATAGCAGACTTCTTACATTACCCTTCCAACTTCATTAATTAGTGATGTCTCTCAGCCTATTTATAGTAATTGCATCAACTGCCAGAGCAATTGTAAACAGTGTAACTGCATGTTCTGGTGATCTTTTACTTACACAAATTATATAAGTAAGGTAATAAAAAGTAATTATATAAATGGTAAATACACGTGGAATTACTTGATTTCCCGCACCTCCACTACAAACAGAAACCTCAAAATGGAGCTAAAAGCCTGTGGAGAAAGTTTCAAGAATCCGAGTTAAACATCACATCCAAGACCTACTGCCTTCATCCTTAATGTTTTCCTGTTGTGATCTGCTGCTTAGCTGGCATGACTTGGGCTGAGCATTGCCAACAGTAGTTAACTAGGCATAACCAAATAGAAAAGGAATCGTGAAGGAAATCTAGCTGGGAGAAGAAGAGTAAGCCTGAACACTGGGATTTTCTAAATGGGTAGGGGATATAAATTCTTTATAGGCTTTGGAAAAATCCCAGCAGCAGTCTCTACCTTTGTGTTATCCTAATTCTGAATTTGTTACAGAATCTGCAAGAAATACTGTGAAATCAGTGTCTAACTACTTACCTGATCACACACACATCTTTTTTCTATCAATCGCAAGTGTTGCGAATCAACACCCTGCTTTCCCTCTGGACCAAAGACATCTTAGAATGCGAGAAGCATTTTGCTAAATGCATGTTAATATGTGATTTTTGTTTACTTTCTGATTTCTTTCAGCTTGTGCAGCAAAAAAAAAAAAAAAAAAAGCAACTTTCACTTTTTTAGTTTCATTTTCATACTGTAGATATTGGAAAGTTTCAAATGCAGTTGTGGTATTTTTACCATTGTAAATGAGATTTTTTTTTTTAAATATAGTTTTGCCAGAAATATTTTCAGTACTTTGGTGTAGACTTCCTAACCTAAGTTCCTCTTAAGTAGATAAGGAGATTGATTAAAAACTCTGGGGAGAGAGGCCAGAGACTGGTATTTAATGCTGCAAGTATCAGATACCAAGTCACTTACAGTCACATATTCAGCCAGATTCCCCTGCCAGCAAATATAAATTGTGCTACCTCTACACCATCGTACCCATGTTTTCTTGTAGCTGGCTGAAAAGCCAGAGGAAGGGTAAGTGAGCTGGGAGGAAACTGTTTCTGTGGCTGGAAACAAGTTCCCCCCTAAGGATGTGCATCCATGTGCTTAGAGAAATGAGGAAGTGCTCTGCTGGCTCCTAGTCCACCTGTATAGATGGCATAGCCTAGATCTTCAGGTCTGCACATCTGGTTTCAGCACACGCAGTTTTAGACCCCACTAGACCACTGTTACCCAGTGATTACACCAGAGCACCTACACTGAAAATCTGCAGTGTGTTCAGGTATAGAACTGGAATAAAACAGCAACACTTCAGACTTACCAGTTGACTGAATTATTTATTTTTGTTTATATATTTTTAAAGTATAGTTGGCCTTGGCCCAGGTCAGATAGCAATAAGAATTCAGTGATAAGCTTAGACTGAATCAATCGAAATTTTATGTGAAAGAGATTGCTAACAGGATAAGAGATTTATTTCCTTTCTGGTGTAACATCTAGATTTTTCTGATACAAAGTCCTGGATGATCGTGATAGTTTGAAAGATAGGGAAAAATCAAGAGCAACCTGTGCTGCTGCTGGGTGAAAACTTTAAGTTATAGCTATGTAATGTAGAATGAAAAGAAGAGTGTAACTTGATGGAGTAAGGATCTTGAGAGAGGGAGCAGAGGTAAACGTTATACTCTGCAGCAGAGGCTCTTTTCTGTGGTAAATCCTCTTTATGTATATCTTGGAAGGAGAGTAATGCCTGAGGCCTTCCAACTGCAAAAATAGCGAAGTATAGGAACTGAACATATGTTGTACAAAAGCTGTTTTTTCATTTGTTCTGAAATAGCATGGCCTAGTAGGTGCAAAATGAGTAGCAAGTGGCACCAGTTCCTTCAACACCAGTAGAACCTCACAGCAAGTCAGCTGCCCCAGCCTTTCTATGTAAAAACTTCTATCATCGCACAGAGTGATTTAATAGTTTTTTCTTTTTAAAGCACAGTACTAAGAGTAAGAAGCATTTGCTGTATATGCAGCTCCATCTTTTTAACCTGTAGCAGGGTACTGACATTCAAAGCAATAGAAAACTGGCAGCATGTTGGGGTATTGACATTGTATGTTACCAGCATACCTGAGCAATACATACTTTGCACCTACTCTCATCACATGTGAGACTATGTAATTTCTTGCCTTTATTCTATTGCTAGCAACAAGCATTTCAAAGGCAATTGTGGTGTTTATTTATTTATTTAAAACGCTGTGTGATAAAGATATTAGACAAATTTGATTAATAGCAGTGGAGAGGGCAAATGAATGTAAACATAGGCAAATAAGTTTATTTTCTTAAGCGATTCTTTTAAGCATACTAATATGTCAAGAAAAAGCACTATGCCTTTCAAAATGATAAAGTAAACGCTATTCACAAAAGAAATTATTTGCTCTATGTACATGTTTACCTAGGAGGGTGTGGTTACTATAATGGATGCCCAGCAGAGAGGCTTTTGTTCTGTAGCTGCTTTTAAAAGTGTCCTCTGAGGGAGGTGCACCTTTGCACTGGTTTAACCGAGAAGTCAGCCGTCTGCTTCTCTCCCATTTTTGCTCTTGTAAATGCAAAGCAACTCCAGTGATGTTTCTTGAGCTACTACTATAGATACATGTGGCTATACGTGAAAGCAGAGCTTAATCTATAAACCATAGTAGTGTACTTGAAGGTAAACATAGGTAAATTAGTTTAGCCACTTTCTTGTGCAGTGCAGAACATAGCAATGTCTAACAGACACTAGCTGCTTATGTTTACTCTTTTTTCACTACCACACCACTGGGGAGGCCTGGTTAGCCCTTACAGCAGTCTTTCCCCCCTCTTGTTCTACGGGCTTGGTACACTGGAAAGAAATACATTTGATTTACACTAGTTTAAACAAAAGGGTGGGCAGATTCTCCTCTTGTCAAGCCCATTGTCTGTAAAAATCAGTAATTTCTCCTTGTACTGGAAGATATGTAAAGGAGATGTGTCTCCTTCTGTGGTTCTAACTCACTGGTTGCAATCTTTTCTTGCATGTTTCCTGTTACAGGTTAACTCGGTATTAATCCCATAATGTAGATTTGTCATGGACACTTACACTTCAGACACAAATCCCTATTTCCCATGTAGTTCATTATCATCTTATTAAGATCTTACCCACTCTCAAACTTTCTCCCAGCATCAAACTAACTGAATATTGTGAAGTGGAATCAATCCCTCCTTTTTTTTTAACACTTTCCTTCACAATGTGGTAGCCTAATATAGGCTAGATGGTAAAGCTTTTCATTTCTCACTATATTTGTTTTACATCCTCAGGCGCTATGTCACTCCTTTCTGTATTAGTCAGTAGGAGGTGCCAAAAGATTGGCAAGAAAAGTAATATTTTCAGGCCAAGACAGAACTAATCACCTCCGTTTTTATACCTTGCAATCCTTGTTATCCACTGCTGTTCAAGAGCTACTCAGATTATGTTTGCAGCAATGCTGTGTATACAAATAAGACAGTGCAGACAGTACTCCTTCCTGTCTTCTTTGTGCCCATAAGTGCTATCATTTAATTCAATTAAGCTACTCCTACATCACACCATTAGGTTTGCCTACAAGGATGCTGGAGAGGGACTCTTCATCAGTGACTGTAGTGATAGGACAAGGGGTAATGAGTTCAGAATTAAACAGGGGAAGTTCAGATTAGATATAAAGAAGTTCTTTACTGGGAGGGTTGTGAGCCACTGGAACAGGCTGCCTAAAGAAGTGGCAAATGCTCCATCCCTGGCAGTGTTCAAGGCCAGGTTGGACAGAGCCTTGGGCAACATGGTCTAGGTTAAGGTAACCCTGCCTATGGCAGGGGGATTGAAACTAGATGATCTTAAGGTCTTTTCCAACCCTAACTAACTATTCTGTGATTCTGTGAAAGAAGTTTGCTGGGTCTTAACTAGAAGCAAGACTTAAGTGGTTGGCTAGATGATGGCTATCACTTATCCAACTCTGAAGCAATCACTATGTCATTACTGAATAAATGTGTCCAAAAATCTTCAGGCATCCTGCTTGAAATGTACTCACCAAGTGTTTTTTTCAGCAATAATTTTTAAATTGCATGCAACATTGTATTCATTTACATGCACTGGTTTTCCAGGGTTGGAAATATATCAGAAACTTGCCAAAATACTTCCTGAGATACCTTGTAGATGTCAATTGACTGCATTTGGGCCCTTGTGGTTTGAGAGCTCAATCAGACAGGAAAAGGACAGTCAGAAGTACTGAAAAGGCTTATGCTCAGTTTCTGGAGCAGAGGGCACCTTAGCAGTGGCTGAATGCTTAGTTTTCTTCAGGGATTCAAGTCTGTATTGGGTTTACATGCCAAGGTCAGCCTGAAAACTAGCCTTGGGGGCTAATTATAAAAAGGAGTTGGTCCAGTGGACTGGTGACCTGAGTGAGCAGAGAACCAGGTCTGCAGCCAGTGTGGCTTCCTGACAGTGCTTGGCTTTGGGAGTTGTGCTGCGCAGGAACTACAAAGCTGCATTGTGAAAATGAAAACAGTTTTAAGAGACAGGTGTCAAAGTGGAATTTTTTGTGCTTTCCTTTACTTCTCCCTTTAGTGAAGGCTGGTGAGTTATATAGAAAATGATACTTGAAGGACTCTTTCATACATTTCTTATTTAGATACCCTGGTCTTTTGCCATTTACTCTCTCACATGTGTAAAAGAAGCCATTAACTTTTGCATTCACACTTCTAGTGCTTTCATTGTGTTAATTACTAATGATTGCACTTTCTGGACATGCTGGTGTTTGTATACTTATTCTTTAATGTTTTATTACTTCTGTTTTGTGCTTCCCATATGTTTCCGGGGAGAATTCCCTTCTTTCTTTTACTAGTCTTGTTTCTGCTTGCTCTTTCTGTGTATGCCAATTAATAATGAAGGCTATGCCTGTGCTTCCCCTCCCTATGGCACAATGCGGTTTTCTCTAGCTCTGTTTGTGAAAAGTAGGCCATCTACTGTTGCTTTCTAGTATGGATTACAGATTGCGCAGCAAATGGCCATATTATGCATATAGATTCAAAGGTGGACTTCACAAGTGCCTACTCTCCTGTTAATAGGCATTTAGTGTTTTGCAGGCATAGTGTGATGCAAAAGTCTCCATAGCAAACTGCAATATTATTTTTTTTCCTTCTTTTGAATAGTAACCAATATATTTGGGCCATTTGTTCAGCTGCCATAAATTTACAGTTTTTATTTTTGCAAAACAGATATCATTCCACTTTGTTAATCTAAGAGTTTTCCACACATTGATGTTTTTCATACTTATACATCAAACACCTTTCCTCTCTCCCATCCTCACTGAAGTTAGAGGGCAGGAGATGACCAGAGGGCAGGAGATGACCAGCTAATGATTTAGACAACTATTAGTGACAGTCTTTGTCAGTTCAACACATTTTTGTTGTATGGTGGTTGCTGGTTTGTTCTTTGACTTTTTATTTTTATTTTTATTTTTTATCTTTTTATTTTGCAGTGTGGTTATGAACAGAAAAGTGACCTTAAATATTGAATCTTCATAGCACGCATCTATTCTCTATATGTCTTCTGAGTCATATCTGGATAGTGTACTGATGAAAACAAGCTCTAGTACTGTCAGCACTGTAAAACACAAAGATCTGTGAAAAGGGAGCTGGCCCATCATCTGTCTGTTGTACCACCAGGTCAGCACCTGAGTTCTGATTCCTCAGTTATTTTTGGAGATGCTACAGAAACTGAGCATTGAGAGTGCCTAACTTATTGTCGGTGGTGAACTTGCTGTAGGGGCCATTGTTTGGACTTTGGTTTCATAGGGATACTGTTGTTAGATTAGAATCAGAGGCAGCCAAAGACAGCTTTTCTGGTCTGTACTTTTAGATAAAAGTTGGATATTCTTCCTGTCCTTCCTGTGAAAACTGTCTGAAGGACTTGTCATGCAATATCATTACTGGAAAAAAAATTTCCTTCACTTAGTCATTTATTAGTCTTAGGTCCCTAATAAAATATTTACTACTTGGTTCATTAAGAATAATGCATAACGATTTTATTATGCTCTGTTCTTTCATTTGTTTGTTTGTTTACTTGCAATCATTTATACAGTCATGTGTTATTTCTTCATACCTTGCCTCTATATTTTCACATGGAACTTTTTTTTCTTTTTTATTATTCTAGTTTTAGGTAAATTGCAATTTTCAGGGATCTCAATTAGAAATATGGTAGCTCCTCTAGGGAGTGATTTTATTTTTTTTTTTAAATACACCTATTTTACACAAGCAAAATCGTAGAACAATTCCATCTTCTTGAGTATCAGAGTGTTTAAATTGGTCAGTATTGGACAGGCAGTCTTGCACTGGGTGTGATGGTTGTGTAAAAGAACAGGAAAAAGAAAGGAGGTAAAGGTACCTTTAGTAGCTCTGAGAATGATAAAATGAGGTGGATCCTTAGTGCTTTGTGGGTAGAAATATAAGACAAGTAGAGGCAACTCACTTTTCTTAAACAAGACAATTAGGGAACCAGCTAAATTGCTGGGGGGTGCTTATGAATAAGTAAAGCATCCATCCTCACTGATCTATCACTAGTCAGATGTTGTTTTAATTTGATGAGGAGGACAATATCTGCTTATACCCCCACTCTCTGCCCAAATGTAACTGGAGAGCAGGATTCAGCTCTTAGGGTGAGGTACTAGAAGTCAACAGGGGAGATATACCAGCTAAGTGCCATTATGGAGCTGTGACAAATGACTTCTTGACAGATATGTAGGAGTTATCTGATTACACTGGAAGGGGTATTAAAATCAACCTCAGATGCCCTAAATCTCAATGGAGTAAGCTCACACACACAAACACATAACAAACACGTGAACAAATTCTCTCTGCTGAGGTGCCAGTGCCTTCTAGAGGTCAGGAATGAAGCTGAAGGCATTTACTCTGTGTTAGAAGAAAAGTAATTCTGGAGGAGTTTGGACAGAACGGAAACATTTTTAATGTTTCTAATATAAATGACGAAGCAGTCAATGTAATGTCTAAATGGTCCATCTCTATTTTTTCAGACTTAGCCAAATGAATGCCATGAGCTGATTAGAGGAGATCCTTCTTCAGGCCACTTTAAACAGAGGTATAAATCCTGAAACAGTGCATACTTCACAAGGGGATAAAACATTCAGCTGAAACAAATATGTATTGAACCTATTTTCACACTACCAGAAGTTGTGTGTGTTGCAAATCATGTGATTTTTTAACCTCAGATACCTCTACCTCTCAGCTGTGCAAGCAAGAGTGACAACGTTGCTGTTTCTGTTTAGATGCACAGTTTTAGGTATTCCTGCTAATACTTCAGCATTTTTCATAGAAAAGTACTCACATGATTTTCCTGAGACAAATTTTCCTGTGATTTCATTGTGTTCGCTTTCGCTCCTCACTTAAATTCACATCTAAATCTAAATGCTTCAGAGACAACTGGGCATTGTCATAATACAGTCTGTACACCTCTGCCTTCTGTAAATAGATAAGTAGATAGGTAGATAGAGTTTTTCTAGCATCAGTCACTGAGATGGCAAGTGCTTCTCTGTGAAGTCTGTTTTATTAAGCTGACATAACAGGAGCTGATCTGTATGTAACTGTGCCAAGGAAGGATCATCTTGTCTGCACATTTCTCCCAGTCTCTGCCTTTGCTTGAGGATACTGAGAGCTGGTGATAATGTGATAAAAATTGTATCTTGCCAAAAAAACTTTGAAACCTTGTCCTATAAACCATGGTCCATTTTCCACCCCCCTCCCCAATAATAGTTCCTCTGGAATTCCCCAGTAAGAAAACATATTCTTAACCTTCCCAGTGATATTTTAGTTGTACTTGGCAACCACACAGTTTGTAAGTATTTTGGCTAATATTCTAACACAGCTGGCTATGTCTCTCCCTCTAGTGCACAAAGATTGATATCCACTCTTCTAGTCTTCCTCAGACAAAGCTGGTATTATCAGAAAATCACCCCCCTTTTTTTTACGGCCTTACTAAAGTGTCAGAATTCAGAGATTCTCTGTCTTTTACATGCTGTAGGCTACTCCAGAAATAGCAAGGGTTTTTTTCAGCAGTTTTTAAAAGCCTTAGGGCCATCCTGTCTTCTATTTTCAGCTTCCTCTACAGGTTTTAGGGATTACCCTAAACCTACAAAAGAATATGCTTTTTTTTTCACTTGTAACTAGTGATTCACTATTGTTTGAAAAGGCAGGGGATATTTTGTGACTGTTTACTCTGTAAGGTTCTGGTCAGGCAAACGTAGTTTTGCTAGTTTTAACTGTCCCAGAGAGTGGTGACCTGTAGGTTTCCCTAACCCTGTGATGTCTGGGCTTTCTTCCACTGGATAAATATAATAAGATTTTTGCTTCTGCAACTACATGACAGGTTGGGATATCCACTGTTATCAAAACTTTCTGTAGGACAGTCATTCCTGGCTTTGGAGTAATTTACCCCATTACTGTATTAACAGAAATCTCGTGTAAGGAACTAGTCTTAAAAGCTTCATTTTTTTTTTTTTGGTATCAGAAGAAAGAAAGAGGACTGTTTTATGCTTACATGGAAAGTTGCAATACCAAGAATATTCTTCATTTTACAAGAAACATGTTTAGACAATTTGGCACACTACACTTTTTCTTTATGGGTGTTGGAAAGGCCCTGTCATTCTGTGTTCTTTTCCTTTCTGATACAGATAAGCTGACTGCAGAGAATGACCTCAGTGCTACTGTAGACAACAGTGAAACTCACAAACGATTCATTTGTAGAATGTCTTCCACTGGTGTAATTTCACAGGAGAACAGCACAAAACACACTATTTACTTTCCTTTGCTTGAGGAAGATGCTCTCCACTAGCAGTTATCTATCTCCTGTGTTCTCTGAATTAGTAATGGTGATGTAGGCCCTGATTCAAGGAAACACTTGTGCACTTATGAACCTTAAGGTAATACGCAAACCTTCTTGTCCTCCTTTTTGATTGAGCATTCTCAGTACGCAAGTATGAAAGGCTCAAGCCTTCCTCAATTAGCCTCTTGTATTGGAAGGGGAGAAATATTACCAGTAGCAAAAGATTAATTTTAAAATTAAAAGCATTGGCCAAATGGAGAAATCTGAAAATAAGCACTATTTGCAGAAAGGAAGCTCTGCCCAAGTCCAAGTGAAATACCGTATCTTGTGGAAACATACCTGCTTGCCTCTCTTGGGAGAGCAGTTACCAAAACACATTGTTGTCCTACCAAGATTTTGTTGGTTTGGTTTTGGTCTAGGCATATGCTGTGTCTTGTCCTGCAGGATCTGCTGCTGGAGCACTTGGATAGCTTGGCCAGACCTCCCAGACCTTGTTGAGAAACTGGACCTGATGCTCTGCATCACTGATACAAGGGAATTGCCCCTCCAGCTTTTCATCCTTGCCTCACATTTCAAGAGACCCACATTCTTCAGATTCTCCCTTTGAACTCCTCTATCAGCTGCACCGGTATGACACTACAGCTCAGCAGACTGCGAACCTATACCCTTTCTGTATGCTGAGTCTTGACGAACAGCCACAGTGTGTTGTCTCCTCTGTAAACTGCCCTTTTAAGTCCAGTTCTCCCACTGGGCTACCAAGGGCAACACCAGTTTATTTTAGTTTGGATTGGTAATGAAGACTGTTGTATACTAACTCTGACAACAGAAACACCAGGCCTGTTTTAAAGCTTGTATGCTTACCATGAAGTAGGAAATCCACTTTCCAGGGTTCATCAGACTTACCGACCCAAGTAATAGAGCCTGAGAAGAATGGCTCTGCATGCTCCTCCTGGGTGCTTTTTGTGCACATCACTGAAAAATGACCTTTCCTTTGGCATTTCCTACCTTTTGCATTTATAGCACATCTGTGATCAAGATCAGTCCGTAAGCCCTGTCTACTGTTTTGATCGCTTATGCTTGCTATGCTTATCTGTGTCCTCTTATTAGCTGGAAATACTTTCATATCTATCTCTCAAATACTTTGTTAGATGGCTGACTTATTTCTTAGGGTCAACTTGGTGTTCTTTAGAGAGCCAGTGGTATAGGACTAGTAAACCATTCATCAATCCCTTTCAGAAATAGTAACTACCTGGTTGTCTCAAATTTAATTATTCTCATAGTTACATCTTGACAAGTACTCTTCAGTCTCCCTTTGGCAGTATTACCAGTTTTATTTGGACATAAAATTATGGTTAAGTTTCCTGAGGCTTTCAAGGCTTTAATTTTTTATTTTTATTTTCCTCCTTCCTGGTCAGGAAAGCTGTGATTAGGAAACCAGTGTTTACCCTATTGACAATGGAGGGATCTCTCCTCTACCTTTAGGTGTCTTTGCACTAAAGCTCTGTAGCTACCTGTGAGAATTCGTTGCATTCTGGCTGTTCTATAACTATGTTAGCATTTTAGTGTTTCAGAGTATTAAGGCCAGACTTAAGCTTTCATGTTTACCAAAGTTAAAGTTGTTTAGCTTGAAATCCCACTGGAAAGCAAGTTAGTGCAAAACAGTGAAAAACATGGTATAAATGATTTTTTTTTGTTCAGCCTGACTCAATTTAGCTTTAGCTATCATTTGGAATAAAATTTATATGAAACACACATCTGAATTTATTTTACTACATGCGATTAACCAAAAGTATAATTTTAAAAGTATATAACTTTTACGATGGACAAACCTCACTGGTGGCATATTAATACTTTTTGCATTCACTTAAACTCCCTAGTTATATACACTTCTCAATGTACTGAGCTAGTAAAACCTACAAGGCAAAGTACTTGGAGAAGTTACTAGATGCTTCTTAGAGGTAAGAAGTGTCTGTCTTAAGTGTTGATTGATCAGTTGCTTCTTTCCTGTATTGAGATTTGGGCATAAAAACTACAATTTTAAAACCTCTCTTACACTTTAGAGTGGCAGAGATCGTGGGTGAGGGTATGTAACAAATCAGGGAGAGCAGGTAAAAAAAGTGGTGTAAGAAACAGATTGTTAGATACTGACAGAAAAAGGTGTGTACGTATGTGTATATGTAAGTATATATGTCAGTTCAGACAGAGTTCAGACTCAGATGCAGCCCTGAATTTAGTTGTTAGCTCTTGAACAGGCTCTTTGGATGATGTTGTATACCTGCTTCTATTTATAGCATAGTCAAAATGATTTTCTGTCTACCTAAATGAGGGGTAAGACAAAGTCCAGAACATAACACATGAAGCTCAGTCCTGGATGTGGTGACTTCAAGAGCAACAGGCAACAGCAAATCACGCAGGTACAGCTTCCTCAAGTGCTCTAGTGTGATCTTGGAGTAGCTGAGCTCACTTGTCAGACTTAGAGCTTTAGAGAAGAGGGCTGTCTGCTGCCACTTATCTGTTGCATGGCCCAAAGCATATCATCTAGCTATAACAGCTTAAGGATAGTTACAAGAGGTAATAATGTTTCCGTTCCTTAGAGGGCATTGCAAAAGTTAATCCAGTTCATAACAGTCACTGAAACTATCATGATATAAATCAGAAGGAAAGTTACTGAAGCAAAAATCTCTCTGAGTGATACCTTTCTTTTAGAACAGTTTCTCCAGCTCCACTTCCTTCTTTCCACACAGTAGAGTTCAGGAGGGGCAGAGACAGCCGTATTGATTTTTCTGATCTCTACAGACTTTTATTACATACTATTTAGGCAATTTTCTAAAAAGGGAGCTGTATTTATGCCTTTTGTTAAGCCTTCAACATCTCCAGCCTGAGAAAGTTCAGCTTGGGTATTCGTATCAGATATTAAGGTTTGTTTCTTCCTGGAACACAATGCAACACGAAGGGTAATGGTATCAGTGTCACCTATACAAATGAGCCCCGATTAAATAAGGTGGGACTTTTTCTTTCATCTGAATTATTCCAAAGTCCTTTTTCTTTAAAACTTAATCACTGGAAATGCCTAAACTATTTGTGAGAAAAACTTCCTTGTTGATTTTTAATATTCTTATCTTTCTGTTGAGGCTTAAGAGATCTCAAAACCCATGGAGATCTCTAACAAGGGAACATCTGATATTTAAGAGCAGCAAAGAAAACAAAGCAAGCAAAATTTTTCATGAAATTGATGTTCTTCTAAAACAGCAGAGAGAAACATACCATCCCATATTTGTTTCCTGTTACAAAACATACTATGCAGCAATGCTCAAAGCCTCCGTTACAGATGATAATGGTAATAATATTAATGCAGGTCCTTATCTGAGACCTGCTGAAGTCAGTTAAGGGCCTTCCATTGATTGCAGAGGATATTAGATCAGACCCTTTCAGAACGTATTTTGGTCAGCTCTTGTCCAACCGTTGTTTGTTATAGGAGAAATGGGGTTTATCTCACTTTTGCACTCTGGGCTTCTATCAGCAGAATGACATCCAAGTGAGTGATCCAAACAGGAGAAAAGCCCAGGCTGTCCCAGTGGTAAAGTACAGAGGGTGTGCCAGTTTTTAAAGAGCCTCAACACAGTAACACATAAGAGAGAAAGACGGAGAGAGGGAAAATAAATCATAGTAAGACTGGAAGGTAAAGACATGGAGAGGTATAAAGGCAGTTCTTCAGTTTTTCTAAACCAAAAATAGTCTGGTCATGTTAAGACGTGAGCAGGTGGGAAAGTACAGCTTCACAGCTTTGAAACTGTATGTTGTTTTTCAGCTGTAACACAAAAGAGAGATTGAAAAAAGTGAAAAGCGTTCCAGCAGGTTTCAGAGCAGGAAGGAGGCTATGCCAAATTATTGCTGATGTTCAGTCTTTACAGGTGTGCTTTCTCCTTCACCTTGATGGGAAATCCCCTCATTTAATCTCATAAAAGGTAGCAGAATGATAGTAAGCAACTTCCTACTTGGTGTCCTTTTCTTCTGCTTTTCAAGCCACGGTGAGGCGACGGGAATTAATTCCCTGCAGGTTGCGGCACATGGATGAAACCGTATCAGTTTGCACAGCATCACTGGCAGTGGGTTTCTGAGGGGACACCAGCAGCCCTGTGTGAGGAAACATTTAGCAGAGCAGGGGCCAGCTTAAGCTGTTTGCTGTGGCTTGGTCTTCCTGTGAATACTGTCTCCCATACTTCTCAAGAAAACTTGATTTACTCTTAGAGTAAGAACCATGTTACATGGTACCATGTACCATGTTACAGTAGGGAAGTGTTGACTGTAAGTGGCATGGGCACTTGTTTTATTTTATTTAACAATAAACATGATTCACAGGGAAAAAGATCTTTAAAACCAAATCCTATCCTATCCTGTCTCTGTTACACTAAAAGAACTAATACTAATTATCTAATTAATACTAACATCCCAGTTGCACATTTTTTTGTAAAAAAAAAAAAAAAAGGACAAGCAAACCCAAATGTTAATTTCCTTACAATGTTCATTATCAGATTCCTTCAAAATATTGGAAAATTATCAGGAAATGCTGCTCTGCAGTCAAAATACAAATATTTTACAATATTTTATTTATTTTTTAAATAGTTTGAATATTACTGGCAACATCAGCTTGTATATGTTATTTCGTCTTTCTTGTGCTATTTAATTTTTGATTCATATTTTCATTTTTTTGACATCTTTACATTAGTGCTAATATGATGTCTGTATTCTGTTTAATGTTAGAAAGGATAATAACACTTGGCATTGCTAAACTGACATTACACTATTTGGTGTTTCGATATAGTTTTCATGTTTCCCCAGAAACCTTTTGGAATTCATTTTATAAAGCAAATCTAAATATTTTTACTCTTTACCCCAAATTTGGGAATGCAATTCCTTCTTAACCTGGCATGAAGCTGATAATCAGCACCATTCTCTTCTCAGTTTTTATGAGGTGCATATGAGATCAGACATTCTTCTTGTCTCATTTTCATTCCTCTTACCCTGCTATTCCCATAAACCAACACTAGTCTTCCCTGTGCACTCATCCAACTACCTGGACTAGGGCTGAGACATTTTTCCCCTCCTCTAGGAGCTCAGACCCTGGGAGCCTGATAAAAAAACCCAGATAGTTGGGGAAAAAAACAGGACCACATCTTATTCCATATAATTTTTGTAAGATACTATTTTTTCACCCATGATTTCTTAGTATATAGGACAGAATGAGAGATGAATAATTCAATGAGATCTTGTATTAATTTTGCAAACATACCACAAGAAAATGTATACATTAGAATATGTGGTAGCAATTCACATATATATTACTGCTTCTGCATGTGTATTGAAAACAGACAGCATATGCCTTTGACACCCCCGTGAATTGTTGAAGAGCTTATTATGAATAGAGAGAAATGTTCCATTAATTTTAATGCATTTTTAATCATTATTGTTTTTCACTGTTTTTTTACACCCAATAAATAATTACAAGTAAAGTATTTGACTAAAGTGAACTAAACAAGTTAGAACAAGCTTTGAGAAAAAAATCTGTTAATTATATTTGATTAATTTCCATCTCTTTAGATTTTTACTGGGATGAAAGACATAATTATAGATTTTCTCACCAAAGGCCTGATCCAAAGATTGTGAAAGGTAATAAGTGCTATTGCATTTTCATTAAAACTAATTGGCAAGGCTCCTCCATCAGGAGCAGCAAGATTTTGAGCAAGGTAACTTGCCTGTGTTTTGAAAAGTCAAGCTTTATGTTTTGAGATTAAAATTCCTATTCATGCAAATACTTTAAAAAAGTAATGAACAGAAAGTTGGGTGGAAATCTTGAAGTGATTGTTCAATTAAATAAAAAAAAAAATAGAATCACAGAATTATTTGGGTTGGAAGGGATCTTAAAGATCACCTAGTTCTAACCCCCCTGCCACGGGGAGGGACACCTTCCACTAGACAAGGTCACTCAAGGCCCCATCAAAGGAGGATCGTTTTCACATGCAAAAAATCATATGAATGTACTAATTTTTGTAATACTTTTGCAAGGAATTACCAAAATAGTCTATCATGTCAAATTTTGTATGCTATATATCGATGTACTAAATATGCAGGTCATTCTATACTTATTACTGTTGCTTTTTCTAACATAGCATTAACTAAAACATCAAGGCCTAATATAAATGTTGTGACCTAATCAAAACAAATACAGCGTATTTCCATTTGAAAAAAAAAATCTTTAAAATTTGAATTTTCCTGCTGGTTTGGGATGAGACAAGATGTTGGCATATCAGAGTCTCACAGGGAGTGGCAGTTGCACATCAGTGGCATACCATTTTCTTTAGCATGACTTGTCAGCCACTTTCCTTAGCGTGACTTGTCCTGAATTTTGCTGTTGAGTGAAACAGGATGATAGCTAGGAACTTTATTTTCTTCTGAATAAACATGTATCTTTCTTAGCTTTTCCTTTTACCTCATCACCTACTTTCCTCTTGCATCTCCACAACCATCTCTCATTTCATGTTGCCATAGCCATTTCATACTTGATAGACCACTGTTGGCTCTGTGCAGCTTGTTACATACCACATGGACTTTTCTTTTGTAATCATTTCCCTTTCATAAAGAGCTGTCTTATTGCAATGCCTCCCAAGGCTCTGTCTCTTGGTGATCTGAATATGTTCCTGTTACGTGAATTTAAGCTGATTCTGACCAGTCAGGAGGAAGGAGAAAAGAGGAAGGACGCTGGTGCGGTTATGGTGTTAGCCAGAGCCTCTGGGGATGAAGGTGCTTTTCCCTGCTCTGCCACAAATGGCTGTGGTGACTTCAGGCAAATTACTTAAAGTGCCATACAAGTCAGTAAAATGTTACTTAGGCATCAAAAATAATACTTTAAAAAAGACCCCTGGAGCCACTGCTGGTTGTAGCCTGAAATTCATCAGGCCCCTAAGCCTTTCTGTCTCTCTGTGTAAGAAATGCTTCAGTGTGGACATGACTGAACAGCTCAGTGCCTGAGCCTGCCTGGCCAAAAAGCCTTGGCATTTCTCCACCTGCTTCCTGCCAGGGATGAGACCTGGCTGGCAGGCTCAGCTGCTGCCAGCCCACCCGGCCAGGTCCCAGGTGAGGGGGTGATCAGTGGGTTCACTGTAAATTATGGTCTCACCTTTGAAGTGAACCCCCTGATCATTCTGCCCCACTTGTTCTGCTCCAGTCAGCGTGGAAGGGTAGCTGGGTAGTGCACAGACTGGATGCTCTCTCTCATGGAAGTAAGCTGGGAACGCATGGCAGGAACACACTTGATGCCCTCCTGTGCTAATCAGCTTTCAGTACCTGGTGCCAGGCTACAGCTACTCACAATTAAAACCTCCTGAAATGCCTAGCAGGAGGACACAGGGTCCTCAACATCAACAGTATTGTGCAGCGAATCCATGCCTGTTGAGCTGGTCTACTTGCTAATGCAGAAACAGAGTGGGAATTCAGCACAGAGATGCCCAACTGTGTCCCTTTTGTACCTAATCTTCAATTGCTCTGTAGCTCTGGTCCCCACCCAGGAACAAGGATGTCAATGCTCTTCTACCCATCCTATGTGTAGTTACTGGGTTTCACCCTGTGGTTGTTAAGTCAGCTATTATCTTGCTTGAGTAAAAATTTAATTTAAATAAATAAATAAATAAAGGAAAAGTCTCTCTTACAAAGATAAATGTTATACCAAAACTGTCTTGTTTTTTCCAACAGGATAGCTGGGGGGCAACAGGAGCTCAACAATCTCTTTTCAGTGTCTTACAGATGCTCATCTTTCCCTGTTATTTAAGTGAACTCTTCTCCACACCTACTTTCTCACAGGTGTATTTAACTCATTTAACTTTCTTTCTCACCTCTGTCTGCATTCTGCCACTAACTGTCACTTGGTTAGTCTTAACTTCTCCAAAACTGTCTTTCTGTCTGTATTGTTAAAATCTTCTATTTTCATACCCTGACTCTCCTGGTGATAACTTAAAAAAACCCAAAGGAACAAACAACAAATCCAAAACAAGCACAGCCTTTCTTTTATTAAGAAAAGGGATGCATTTCAAGCGATATTAATCAATCTTAGATAAAATCTTGAGGAACATAAGACAACTGGAGTTTTAAGCCCTATTAGATAGTGAGGGGGAGCTAAGGATTTTAACAGAGCTGTAAATATAAAAAAAAGTTAAGATGTTTTGAGTTTTTGAATCTTATGCAATAAGTCTTTGATCGCAATGAAAACTGAGGTAGAATTAGAATACCTGAGTGGCTGGTATCTGAGTGACACTGATTTTTCAGATTTTTTTTTAGCTTCAGAAAGTCCAAGAAAACTCCAAAAAGCTAGGTGTGCTTTCTAAATAAGAGGCAAAATTATTATAATAGGTTCCTTGGGCACTCTTTGACTAGCTGAGAAAAATTAAAGATTGTTTTATTCTGGTTTTCATGAATGAACTGGATTACACCAGCCCTCACTTATATTTCCCCCCCCCTTCTCCTTTTTAGAGAACACAAGGCCTGTATAGCAAGTATCTAGCCAGGTGCACAGAAAAGAAATATATAGTTTCAATATGAAAATGACCACCTCTCTGCCTCAGAACCCTGTAACGTATGCATCATAATACACAATGTAGTGTATGTTGTGACTGCCATTTCCAAAGACATGAAGAGTCATACAAGTTGAGCGTGTCCTTCAGTTAATTTTGGATCAGGCCCTTGCTTGCCGTTTCTGAACTGAGCATTGGCACATTCAAAATCCTTGAACAAGGCACTTGGGGAAATCTTTTCTAAAAAGTCCCACACATTTTGGGTTTTTCTTTTTATAGACAGCCTAATTTAGACACCTGCTGGTAAGTGTTTAAAGCCAGACAACCGTAAACAGAGGCATGCAAAGTCAGTGAATACTTGTGAGCCCTTTCAGCCTTATCTCTGTATGGCTGATTAAGTTCTGGTGTGATTTGTGCGGCCCAGATGAGTTAAATCAAGGCTAAATTGTGAAATTTAAGCTTTTGTCTATAACATTTGTTAAGGTTGCTTTGGTCTGCTTGGCTTGGTTTGTAGTTTGATTTGTGGGTTTGTTTTGGTTTTCTTGTTTGGGTTTGTTGTTTTTTGTTGGTTTTTTTTTTTCAGAGAAACTGATCAAGATACTCAAACTAAGGGTTAGTCTTTAATCTACTTGTCTATCTGTCCATTAGATACAGCCTGCTTTGATGATGTTTTGTATCTCCTGACCAAAGATGAAATTGATGCGTATTTTTCAGCTTCCATAACTTTAGGCACTTAAGACTGACCTGAACTGCTCACTTCAAAAAAGTTCTGAATTGAAACTTAGTTCAAAAATACTAAGGAAGACAGGATGAGAAGAAAGCACATTTGGTGATCGCCTTCTTATTGCTAAGCTTACCACTGTCACAGGGAATTAAAAGCAAAATCAAGGAACAAAACATTGAAACCAGAAATCCACAAGAAAAAAAGAATCTGACTCATGAAAGAGATGCCCTTACTTTCCCTGTTGGTAAAAATGAATCACTTCTGTGTGTGAGAGCTAAGTGAAAAAAAGATCAACTGTAAATACTGCTTTTTCCTCCCTTTTATCCTGTTCTTGCACCTACAGGCTGTGGTTGCTATGAAAAAAAATGACACTTTATGAAGTGGTGTCCACAGAGGCAGAGTCCCCACAACACCCAGCCAGCTAACCTGAAGGTTTATCTAGGTTCCCTTCTTTTGTTCAGTTGTCCAGGCTGTAGGCCAAATAACGTGATTCAGTTGATCTGCCCTTGTACTTGAAGCCAGTATCCTGCTGTTTAGGAACCTCTTGTATTCAGCTTAGAGGTTCTGAGGTTTTGCCTGAGCAGGCTTCTGAGTCTTTGATACTGAAACTTTGTGCTTGCCATTTTAGTTCTCTATGTTTGATCAAACCTTCTTGTGCCTTGGTGCCTGTGAATAAGCTTAGTCCTTTCTCTATGCAGTCTGTGACAGAAATTAAAGAGATTGAGAGCGGTGACTTGACTCTGAAGCTAACAAAAAGTATAGTGACTAAAGGAAGTCCTGCCTCTAAGCTTGACTTCAGTGGTTGTTGACCTATGATATCAAAAGGCTAAGTATGTGATGTGTACCAATGTTTGGTAAAAAGATTAAAAAAAAAACCAAAACACCACAATTCTAGATTAATAGTTGTAGGTTTGTTTGGGTTTTTCTGTTGGTTTTGGTTTGCTGTTTTGGGGTTTTTCTTCTGTTTTTTTTTTTGGTTTTGTTTTTTTTTTTAATAAAAGATGCCATGTAAACCAGAAATGTGTATATATATTTTTTTTTAAGAGTGCTATAAAACTCAGAAATACTGCCAAATAAAACAGAATCAATTCATTCACATAATACAGATTGACATACTAACATTTGAATGGTTGGGGCCAGATTTACAATCTCATATATATCAGGCAAATTTACTTTTTCCAAGCAGAGCTATAGCCAGTTTTCCCTCACTGAGCATCTGGACTACAGTTTTTTAATTACTAGAGTGTCAATTAATGATGGAAGTGTGAAGCCATCCCCAAAAGACTCTCGCCACTAAAGCAGCAACAAATATAACCGTCAGATTATTGTCCACCTTGTTCTTTAAATACTTCAGTCACTCTGCTAGGGAAGTGAGTAAAGACTCCCAGAGTCTGACTTTACCACCCATCTGCATACCATTATCACTTGTATTAACTGAATCAGTCTTTCAGTCAGATCCATAGATCCATTTATTGACTTCACTGTACAATACACCTCTTTAAAACTCCACAGCACAAGCAATATCCTTCAACCTCTTATTTAACAGGAGAAACAGGATGGCTTCCAGGGTTTGCAAGAGTGTTGAGAAGCAGAATACAACTAGTATGCAATATGGATGTGACTAAGATACTTTTGGGGGCCCATAGTATCAGCACAGACAGGGAGGCCACTTGAGATACTTTCTTTGTTGGGTGGGGAATCACTGGTAAGTAGATTTGAAACCATTTTTTTCAACCAACCTTACCTACCTGATGGTGAATATATCAAGGTTCTGTTTCCTTCTGAAAACTCCATGTAGACAATGACAAAGCTTTACTGCAGTTACATACTTATCTTCTGCTGCTTCCTTTTGTGCTACGTCTACTACCTATCAAAGAAATAAATTAGTTTGAAGTGAGCTGTTCTCGACACACCCTTGTTGCTTGTTTTTTATCACTTTATTATCTTGTAGGCACTTGACATGGGTTGTTCAGTAATTTGTTCCAGAATTTTTTATAGACTGATTAGTTTATGACGCTCGGCATCTTTACATCTTCCTTTCTCCTTCTTTATAAGGCTTCCGCCTTTTCTTGTTTTCTGAGGCCTCCTTTGTCCTCCCTAGGTTCCCACAGGCTATCACTAATATTTAGGAAAATATCTTGATTAGTTCTAAAAATCAGCTTGTTTGGCTCTTTCTAAATTTTGCTTGTTTTGTCTAGAGTAATTTTCATCTAGCTCTGCTGGCTAGAACATCGCTCATTTAGCTAAATACGTTATTTAACCTGCTTTTTCTGTGCTTTATGTGGTACTCTTCTGCCCTTGTTAAAACATATTTTCTTCCAAGTGGCTGACTACAATTTATCTTTCATGTTTGCGTGTGTGTGAAGCCATGCTTGCTTGTTTCCTCCACTATGCAATAGATCTATAAATGGTTTTCCTCTTCTTCCTAATACATTCATAGCTACTTTTTTCTTGCCTTTTATGCCTCACAATAATTTAAAACTATTTTCCACCTGAGGTTTTCTGATTTTTCACCACTTGGTCATGCTTGAAAATAATGTTTATAAAATAATACGCCTTTCAAGAGTGCTTGCTGTAGCAGTGGAAATCCTAACCTAAAGGGCAGGAAATACAAGTTTAAGCACTACCTAACTTACTTACAAAATAAAGTTTCAAAAGCAGTGAGGATTAAAGTGAATGGAAACTGACTGCAATCATTGTTCAAAAATAAAGTGACCTCTTCATGTCACTCAAAGCTGAAAATCAGTAGCTGTATATGTCATTATGAATTAACTCAGCAATATTGGATAAAATATTTTTAGCCTTAGCATTTTAATATAAGGAAAGCATAGAAAAAATAATGACTGATATTATTAGGAAAATAGTGTCAAGATTACAATATCAAAACATATTATTTTCTCTATAGAAAAGCTACTTTTTCTATATATTTTTCTGCATATAATTACATATAAAATAGAAAGTTTTTTCTATTCCTATGTGAAACCTACCCATATTGCAGGTTTGACATAGGAATACTGTAGCTGTATCGTGATGTGGGCTGTGCTGATCACGTAACTGACCTGAAATGTTTGAAAAGTATCATGTGTACTTCACAGATTGTTTCCGGGAATACTTATTGTCCCTTTTACGATCATGCATCTTTCTGTCTTCTGTTTAGAAGTCTACGCTTTTCTTAAGAGGCTGTGTTTTCTTTTAAAAGCTGCTGTGATATGCCTTTGAGCATATTTCATTCAGTCTTATCAGGGGTGAGATCAAGGAGGATTAAGAAGCTGAAGCATGTGAGAGAGAACAGCGTATGAATCAGGTCTGCCAGATGGAAAATGAAAAGATGAAGGGAGACTACTAAGGGGTGGTCATGAAATAGAGGAAGAGGATGAAATTAGGGAGCAGGGTGTTACTGTACAACTTCAGGCTTTGTAGGAATTCAAGAGCTATCAGACTTGTCTTCAAACATCCCAGCCTTTTCTTAGAGGCACTACATGTAGTGTAGTTCTGGTATTGATTACAATAGAGAAAGGTGGCTAATGTCATTACTGTACTTCATGAAATTGGGAGCAGTCACATGTGGCTGCTATGGTGAGATCACATGCTAGGAGTCTGTGCTGCGGTTTGAATTGCTAAGTACTCCAGGATGCCTAGAGTAAAAAGGAGAGGAGGTTCAGATGTCGGCTGTCTCATGACCTAGCTCCAAGAGCTTTCCTGCCCATTCCATGGGGCAGTAGTGGGACAGCTGGAAGTAAAAATGCTTCACCTCCCACCTGTCTCCACATACTCCCCCAGGATCCCTCTAGCCTGTTCTCTGGACATAGGTACTGAGCTTCTTGCCCTTGGCTACATGCAGATTATTTTACATGGCCTGAAGGAGCAGGACAATTGGTTGTAATAGGCAGGTATCATACAACCAGGTCAAAGTCTAGTTATGAATTTCTGGATGCTGATGTGGCCACACTAACTCAAAATAGTGTTATTAGCATTTTAGTATTCATGAGGAAATTTTCAAAACACTGAAGGGCAGTTAATGCCTAGTCTCTAGTAAATGCCAGTGAGGACTATACCTGACTCTAGCTAGACCTGAGCTAGAAAATGTAACTGGGGAAGAGGAAGACTAAGCAATACTGCAGGGGTGAGTAGGAACAGAAAGGGGCAGGACAGGAACAGCAAAACCTACCCACATCTTGGGTTTAAAGGAGTAGGGAATGATAGTCAGCAATGGAAAGTATGTGAGACAGGAAAACACTTCTGCATGCATCTGTGGATAAAAGTAATTTTTTGAAACAAAAGAGTATTCAATGAAATTGCAGATTTCATGTTAAAATCAGATGTTCCTTCATTAGAGCATGTGCAGTGTGACCGGTTAATTTGTAGATATACATAGATATCCTCTGGAGCTTTTCTCAAACTTCCAAGTGTTATGTTTGAAATAGAACAATGGCTGTTACTGTAACGTAGCTTTACCATGTGCACCATTTAAAGCTGCCAAAATAAATGGGGATGTAAAGGAAAGAGAGGGACGGTGGCTGACTGAGTAATGTTCAAACTGTCAAATTCCTTATGAACAAATTAGCTGATCCTAATCTAGTTGACATTGGGAAACCATCCAGTTTTGGGGGTTTTGTTTTGTTTTTATATAAGATGACTTTTTATTGGAACTGAGACAACTGCTTCCTTGGCTCTTATTACATCCTTCCTCACCACAGAGTGCTTGGTATGGCTAGCACAGAGAAGTCTGATTCCTTGACTTACGCATCCTTCCTGTGCACCAATACAAAGGGTTTGGGGAAGAAGATAAGGAAAATTTCTTTATTGAAGGCAGCCTGGAGAGGAAAGCCTAGAGTAGACTGATGTAGATGTGAGAATGTTAAAGCATCACTAGAAGGCTAAGCTAGGGCTGGGCTATTCAACTATGCAACATCAGGCAGGGTTTTGTCACGATTTTTCTGAAATTGGGCCTTTCCTTTCTCATCTACTTGGATTAATTATGTTCTTATATTTTGACCTATTGAACCTATTGGAATCAAACCCCTGGCAGAAAATACACAGAAGATAGCTCCTGCTCTAAAAGACTCCTGTTATTGAATTATGTGGGTGAGCTGTGCCAGTTTTCAGTCGTCATGGGAAATCTCTTAGTGTGCATATGATATGCTTAAATGTGGTGATTAGGAGAGCTCTTCAGAAGTCTGTTCTTCAAGTTTTATTCCAGTTCCAGCAGGCTTGTCCACCAGATCAGCTTTCTGAAGAATGAACAATTTGTTACTTCAGATACCTTTGGGTTATGGATTAAAAGTGAGGTTTGGCTAAGTATCAGTGGATGGTTTCTGGATGCTGGGGAACTAAAAGGCCACAACCAGAGGGAAGAGAAGAAATATCACATCTTCTGTTCAGAAACAAAGACAGAAAAAAAAAAATAAAACCCTTGAAAGGGGAAAATTAAGAGTTACAGCAACCACATATTAGAGCTAATTGCCCGAACACTTTATGAAATTTGATTTCAGTGTGGGGGGAACTTAATTTGCTCTTGGCAACAGGGTAGAATGCTTAATTTAACAAAAATACAATTTTAAAAGGGGAAACAAGGCTGACAGAATTTTGGCATGTCAACAAAAGGCAAGAATACAAAAAGAAAAGGATTAGTGAAAATGAAGATCAAAAATGGATCAAAAATACATTGGCTAGAGTCCAGGAAACATTTGTTACATTTTATAAGCAATGCTATTCTTCCCAAGTGTGTAGAACAGAGGAACTAGCTGATCTTCACCTAAAGCGATATTGGCCACCCTGTGTGCTAATGAACAGATGTCCCCATAGGAATCAGAAGAGCGTTGATCTGCGTACTATAACCGAAATGGCATAAACTGACAGGTTTACATGCATTAAAAACAAATGGAAAATTCAGTAAGGACTTGCAGAGTTACATTGATTTATAAGTCAACAATTCCTAATGCATTAAATAGGACATAATAAACTAGTTCTACATTTGGTAAAAGCTTTTCTTGTCTTCTGCTTCTTACAATATAATGACTTTTGTCACTCCATAACATGACTAGATGGCGGGCTTAAGAGGAGAATGTTTTTTCCATGTGATGCCCAAGTGTAGTGTGGCAAAACCAGTGCCACAGGATAATAATAAGATCAAAATACAGCTTAATTAAAGATTATTCAAATCAACATAGGAAGGGTCCATCAGGAGGTTTCAGATTGAGAGACCCCCTAAACTGCTGATACATACCAGCATCACTCGGCACCTGGCCTTGCTCTTTATGTCTGTGCCTTAGCATTTTTGCTAGTGGCCAATGCAGATACCAAATACTGAGCTAGATCAGTCTTAAGCCTGACCCAATATGAATATTTTTACAGTCTACTCCTGCGTTTGTATGGCCTGTTTGTATTTATGACACATTTTTCTAACAAATAACTTCAGAAAAATTTACTCTTAGCTGTGACTCCCAGCTGAGACTTGGTCACGAAATATCATAGAATCGTAGAATTAACTAGGTTGGAAATGACCTTTAGGATCATCAAGCCCAACTGTTATCCCAGCACTGCCAAGTCCACCACCAAACCATATCACTAAGGGCCTCATCTACACATCCTTTGAACACTTCCAGGGACAGTGCCCCCACCACTTCTCTGTGCAGCCTGTTCCAATGCCTGATCACCCTTTCAGTGAAAAAATTTTTCCTAATACGCAGTCTAAACCTCCCCTGGTGCAGTTTGAGGCCTTTCCTCTTGTCCTATCATTACTTGGGAGAAGAGACCAACCACTTCCTTGTTCTATCCTCCTTTCAGGTAGTTCTAGAAAGCAATAAGGTCCCCCCTGAGCTGTCTCTTCTCCAGGCTAAACCATTTTTCTCTGGGCCCACTCCAGCAACTCAGCATCTCTCTTGTAGTGAGGGGCCTAGAACTGAACATGGTATTCAAGGTGCAGCTTCACCAGTGCTGAGTACAGGCGGATGATCTGCTGGCCACACTATTTATGATACAGGCCAGGATGCTGTTGGCCTTCTTGGCTTTCCTTTATGAAGTCAAATGGATTTGCTCAAACAAGGCTCAGAGTAGTTTAGTTAGTAGTTAGTCTTTTTGATATTGCACTGAAAATGGACTAGGAATGTTCTCAACATCTACAACAATACAAGCAACAAATAACCCAAGACCACTTTTTTTTTTTTTTTTTCCCATGTGGTTGCAATCACTGATGTATGCCTTGGAGTAGAATAAAAATTCAGAGCAAAATTACTGAAGAATTATCCGACTACTGGTGTTTCCCATCCAAAATTTTCATATTACCTATGTGTAATAAGATGCAGAATGAACAGACTGAAGAAATTCTTCCTGTGGTCTAAACTAGGAAGTGTACAATTTATTTTATTCAAATAATTAATCTGCAAAGCAGATTAAACATGAATGACTTTCCAAAACTATTTAAAGCTTTTCTAAAACTGTATAACATAAGTTTTCAAAGGTGTTTCCTGCAAAATTTGTCTGGATACCTTGAGACTGCTGGGACATTTTTTTACTATGCCTAAATTCAGATGAAGGGAGGAAAGAAAAGGCTTAGGACAAAAGACTGTGGGAACTGTCAAGAGGACTAGTAATTACAGAGGCAGATGACCACAACCAGAATTACAAGTAATTTACAGTCTGAGAAGGAGTAGTCAAGATCTTGATGCTCTGCATTAGAAATAGCCTTCCAAGATGTGAGGAGCAAGAAAGGTAAGCAATCTTAACCTACTACGGCCCACTAATACAGCTGTTTAGAGGCTTAGAAAGAAACCAGATTGCAGGCTTTTGATATGAAAAGCTGCCCAAGTTATTTGTTTGCCAAAAAGAAAAACAAAAAAAGTTTTTGGAAACAACTAGAAATTGTTATCACAGGTTTAAAAAATGACAGTGAATCATCTGAAGTCACTGGCAGTGACTCATACTGTGGTCATAGTTTTCATATGTCAAGCAGGTATTTGAGAAAAAGAATACCTTATGGTGTTTCTTTTTATTTTCAGTTATTCAGGATATTACTTTGTATTTAGTCTTTTACATCAGTCCATACTATAAGTACATACGGTTCAGCCTATCAGACTAGCTAACCATGCAACACTACGTTCCATACCCTTTTTAGTTCAGCCATTACACAAGTTGATTAGGCAAAACAGAGAGCTGAACTCACCTTTGAATTACAGTGTTCTGAACGACAAATCTATATGTAGGTACACAAGAAGCACTCTCTGGCTGATTGCTATAGGATGGGTTGTTCAGGCTTTTTTGCTTCCCAGGCCCTGAGTGCAGCCTCATGCAATCTGGATGTAATCCAGTGCCCACTGAAGGCCACTCACATTTGATTTCACTGAACTTTACATCTGGATTCTCATGTAGAGTGTAGCAGCAATATTACCACCTGTAACGTTGCTAGGATGGTTTTGGCTTTCTGCTGGAGCAATGCTAAAATTCTTTTAAGTAGAAGGATGCAGTTGTGCTCCAGATTTCCTTCTTAGCTTCTCTTTATTAACCACACTGCAGTGGCAGTTCTTAGTGGTTCAACATCAGCTAGGTGGGTAGGATTTCATTTTCCTGTAATGCATGATTTAGCATGGTACCATGCTACTTCCTTCAGGATATAAGCCTAAAACCACTCCACCCCATTTTCAGAAACACCTGTTAATTATTTGGTATTTTTGACTGTACTCAGTATCTGAGGAAGAGTCTCGCTGCTGATTTTAAAGATGATTTTCCATTTGGTTTGGTTTCTAATCTTCTCCTTTTGTGTATTGTACACGACATGCTTATATTTGGAATTTTTCATTATTTTAACTATTAGTGAAGAATTGTACCTTATAAATGTGCTCTGCCAATGCTATTCCTTATACCTGCAGTCACATCTGGAAGATGTGAACATACACAATAAAAGGGACAGAGAGTTTCTTTGAACATTTTTCCAGAAATTAAAATATATTAAAAGAGTATTTTTTTAAAAGTTGCTGTAGGTATTTTTAGTTATTAAATTATTTAGTTAGTTTTAAGGTAATGACAAGTGGTGAATCACTTGTCCCCGGAAATGTTCAAAAACTGTGTAGATGAGGCCTTCAGTGATATGGTTTAGTGATAGATTTGGCAGTCCTGGAGTAATGGTTGGACTTGATGATCTTAAAGGTCTTTTCCAACCGAGTTGATTCTATAATTCTATGATTTTAGAGTAATTCATTGCTGATTTGTTGATCTGAGGAGACATATTTACCATCAGTACAATATGGTCTTTGACGCAGAGGACCTGATCCTTTATGCAGGTTCAATGTAAAATCAGTAAGATTAAAGCTGTAATGCAGTTTTGCATTACAGTGCCCCCACACTTCACCCCTCCTGCCATTCTTGAAGTGAAATCCAAGGTTTGCTGTAGGTGGAATAAGTACGTCTTGGGGAACAGCTCCTGGGGCACTACAATATCTCTGCTGCGTAGAGCATCCAGGAGCAGGGGCTAATCTGCAGTAGTGACCAAATTGACTCCCCACTGCCCTTGTTAATGCTAACCTCATTTACAGACACATTCGCCCTTTAGTGTGACTCACCAAGGCTTGCACAGAGTGGCATGTGGATGGACATGAGGAAGCAGTCATTTTGATTCTCCTCTTCTGACATATAAGAATCAAGCTGTGGAGGCATATGTGGTCGACGGATGCGTTATCTCTTTTCTCTTGTTTGACAGACTTTTGATCCTGCTGACTCATACAAAAAAGAGTTGGCAGAGAAGCCACAATGGACCATGTGCCCCACTGGTGATAGCAATGAAAAAACAATGTCTTGTACTGAAAGTTTGTTTCAGCCTTTGTTTCACAAGATACCTTTCATTATCAGTCTTTGCTTTGAAACATATATTCTTACAATTAATTATGTTCAATTTTGGTCTTGAACTAACTTTGAAAGTCTTACTTTAGTAACTATACATACATACATACAATATATTAAAATATTTCTAAGACAGTTATTCTTTTTTAATTGGACTTGAGATTTTTGTCAGTAGTCTGGAGAAAATTGATAATGCTAATCAAACTGAAATGATAATTCAATTTTCTGGGTGCTTATATTACAAGTCCTGTAATTGTACATTGTATTTGCATATGCAAGAAAGTATTTGAATGTTTAGAATTGATGCATAAACATATCAACATATTCCTTAGCTATTTTTGTACACATAATTAATTGCATTTAAAAATGCATTTAGGGTACTTCTTCATGCATATGCTTATTGAATAGCCTACTGCATGCTGAATATTTCTGATTGCAGAGAGGTTTTGTATGTGTAATGAACAGGTGCTTCCATAAGCACAAGAATTGTTGGCTTCCTACAGATTTGAATCCTTTGTCCCTCAACCATTTCCATCATGATAGCCCCTGCTCAACAATAAGTCCTTCAACATTTTCAGTGTGAAGGAGGTGTTGATAACATAGTTGATCTGGAGATCTTGATGTGCTTGGTGGCCAGCTGCTATGTGCAGGTTCACTGGCCAATAAAGCATGTATTTTTTCTAACTCCTTCCTTTTTCTATACTACAGTCTAATGTGGGATGGTATTCCACCTAGGAGTTGAATTCCAAGAAACACTTAGAATCATGATTATCATTGAGATACTTGCCACACTTTGAAATTTATACAAACTGGCCAGTGAAATCAGAAGGCATGGGGCAGGAGACACAGAAGAGAAGAGACAGACAGACCTCTGGACAGACAGCTCAATCAAATCCTCTTTTCCTTAGGAAATCAAGGTAAAAAAATAAAGAGAAAATTTATGACATTTGACATATGACTTAAACCATGACACTTATCTACCCTAACTTTTCAACAACTCTAGGACTGAGTTTGCCCCAGACCCTATGGTTGCCCTGGAACCCATGTCTTGAAGCGAAGTTTTCACTGAAAAAGCAACAACTGAAACAACAAAGTGCTGCATGGCTTGCAAGGCAAACAGAACATTCCAAGTAAAGAGCAGTAAATAAAGCTTTTTTCTACTTAGTCCAAGAAAAAGTCTGATGTACTAAAATAGGGAAATCTTACAACCACATGCAGATATGGGATATAAATACATTGTTCTTGCATAGAGTTTCCTCTGGTCTAGCCAGAATGACCTATAATTCTGTTGGCTTGCGTTCTCTTTTCCCTTTAAAATAATTCTGAAAACTTTGGTGCTTTTGTATTTCCTTGGCCTAACTTTAGTGTTTCTTTTATTTTTTTTCCTTGCTTCTAGTATTGAAGGTCTTTTAGCACCTGTTGACTGTCTCATTTCCCACACTTTGTGTCATCATGTGATAATACCAGCTGAAGGGCTTCTTCTAAAACAACAACCACAAAGGCAGACTGTGGTTTTGAGAAAGGCACATTTTGCAGAGGGTGACTATCGTGATGCCACCTGCATCTATGTTTGAAGTAGTCTCAAACATAACATGAATCATGTCTGACTTTGTGTGAGTAGCACCTTGAAAAGAAAATTATCTGGCTTTAAAGAAGTTAGTTACTAGCTTGCTAAAAGGAATACATTTTAAGCACTGAAGTCAATTACCTGCATTAAGGTAATTTGAGGTCCTAGACATATCCTTACATGCCAAAAACTACAGCCCCAAATTCTGCACCACATTCCCATCCTACTGTGGGATCCCTGCAGCAGCTGTATCCATAGAACATCATCTTGCTTGGAGCTGCCCCTCATTCAACTACTGTGAATAGCTTCTTTCCTAAGACTTCATTCCTGCCTTCAGAGTGATTAGCGAAGAAGAAAGTGACATCTCTTGCCTACCTAAGAATAAAACTCACTACTATCATGACATAATTACAGTTGGTCAGCAACAGTCAGGAACTCACTCCTTCCATTCAAAAAAATAAAACTAGGATGGTATCAGTAAAACTAGGATGGTATCAGTAGGTGTCTCTCAATGTTCAAATACCTCAGCTTGAATGGTTAGAACTTCTCACATCACTGCTTTTTACTAGAGGATATGATGCTTTTTGAAAGAAAGGTACTGCCAAAAAGACCCCTAAACCATGAGAAATATTGAGAAAAATGAAAAGAAGCTCTGATGGCAAAATAAATATTTCAACACTTTCTAACATGCCCCCAGCATGAATGAGAATGGTGGATGGTGCCCTTTGCCCACCTGAACCTATGGAGAAAATTCAGTGTCATAAAAATTAACACTATACTCAAGTTCATACTAAAAGGCCATCTACATAGTAAATCTTGATTTCCTCCCCTCACAGTTCACAAATAAGTTTTATTTAAAGGCAACTCCAGAAGACAACTGTATAGAATTGTGACCAGTTTGTCTCCTTGAGAATCATTCACCTTCCTGTAAATGCTCAGGAATTTCAACTCTCAAAATGCTACTTTGTCATGTTATTACATTTTCCACAATCTCACAATTGTAGGCGCCAAAGCTGTGACTCTTCCCTCACACATTGTTTTCATTTGAAGTAAAACCAACCTAGCATCAATCAGGGTGGACAGCACCTGTCCATTTCCTCAGCACATGCTGTCAGCTCAGCTAGCTGTAGGATAGCTACCACATCACATATTTGGGGAAACAAACAGGAAACAAACCATGCGTGAACTGGGATGCAGGCTGAAACTGCAAGACCACACATCTCAGGGATCCTGAGGCCCTCAGACTACACTAGGGTGTACTAGATAAGTTTATTAGACACATAATAGACAAATAGAAGGAGTGGAGTACGTACATAGGCAGTGCTGCATAAATGACATGGAAGTAAATTGCAGATGGAGAAACCTAACAGAATGACTGCAAGCACAGATAAAGGTCACTGAGCTTTTCTTACACTTGCAAATAAAACAGGGTCAGAGCTCATACTCGTGCACCCTTCTGCAGATGCTGATACTTCTATGGTTTTAGCAAACTTCCAAGCATTACTTTGGTTCTTGCCAATTAGTACTACTACCCTAGAAAATATGTCATGGTCAGCATGTTACATAAAGCTTTCCCATTAGGAGATCTGGATAAAATTAATCTATTTGGGAAGGGAGGTGGGGACTTTTTGACCTAGTTTCAAGCTGTGTCATGTTTTCTGGGCCAAAGCACAGTCTGTTTTACTTTAGAGTATAAATGTAGTTCAAAAGACCTGTTGCAGAAAGGGAGGCAGAACAGAGTGGTCAGCAATTTTTGGATGCAGATCTCAACTTTTTCCGTTTCTGGTTTTGAAGCATTCACCCATGAGCTCAGAATAAAACAATACATCTAAAAACCATGCAACAATTCAAATGGGAAATGATTTGGATAGCTTATGTAGGAGGCCAGATTATGTGGTCACATTAACCTCTTCTTTGTTTATAATCCGTAAAATGATCAGTATTCCTGGACAAGACGGAAAAGAAAGTTTATCAGAAAGGAACAGTAAACTTGCAGAGTAACCATGTACAGGAAAGTTTAATTTGCGTGAAGATGACAGCTGCCTCAAGGTTAAAGGTACTTCCATTAATACCCAGCGTGGGAGCTAAGTAGAAAATCAGCAGGAACCTGTGTGTGGGTCACAAATGAATCCAAATTATTGTCTTCCAGCTCTCACTGGCATTACCAGGAAAAGCCTCACAGTCTTCACTGGCTGTTGAATAAAGCATAATGAAGTGTAGCATTTTTAGTTAAACAAATCACACATATTCTTGATAGATTACTTTCTGTCTTTCGCACACAGACCAGAGGTTTCATTAATATTTTTGTTGCTGTTTTCCTGCTTTTGTGGAGATCACTGTTTTTCATTTTGTGATTTTTTGAGGACGCACATTTTGATTTTTCAGAATTAGGTGGGTTGTGAGAGCAGAGATGGAAATACTGAAATAATCTCATTTTAGTTTCTTAGTGGGGGGCCCCATAGGGAAGAGCAAAACCACGTTCCCTCAGCCCAGACAAGTTTAGCGAGATAGTCTGAGGTGAGGGCTGAAACATACTCTCTGATCATCTACAGGCCATGTATTTGATGAGCACAGAGCCCTTATTGTTGATGATGTACAAATCCCCCAGGAATTGTCACACTAAAATTGCACAATCAACCACTGGGTGCTCAGTAGAACAAATTCATACTAATGAATGGGGACACTCTTTGAGAAATACTGCTACGTGAATTCTCACGTCCATGAATCAAACAATGAAAAAAAGGGTTCTTGCATATATCTGATTTATTTTTTTTTTGATTGATGGTGGCTTAGCTGTAATCCTTTACCAGAATAGACTGTCATAAGTCATGATTGCACCATTAAGATGATGGTCTCACCTAGCTCCCTGCGGATCATCCACGTCTGTTCCTCTCACTGTTCACATCTGTCCCCCCACTCACAGACATCTGAAGGTTAGCATCTGACCTTTGCTTCTTCCCTCAATCCAATCTAACTCTTCTGCCAGTGAGTCACAACAATATTGTCATTCTACCTTCAACCACCTTGCCGCTTGAAAGGCTGGGTGCTGGCTTTACTTCCTGGTTTTCTGGGCTAAATTTAGTTCACAAGAGGCTGCTGAACTACAAAGAGGTAACCTGGAGCTTGGGCTCAGCACAGTTGCTAAGGCTGAAGCTGAGATCACTGATGAACATCAGGAAATCACCAGATGAAGGCACAAACCTTGTTAATAGGAGAGTTTTGCAACATTTGGGAATGTACCTGTAGCTGGTTATACTCACAGATAACAGATGCATGGATGGATGGATGGATGGATAGATGTACAACTTCCCCAGAAGGGGCATGGCAGTCTGACTTCCCTTGCTGCTCATGCCTTCCCAGCCCCGAAGGAGGACCCCTAACTTCTACCAGCAGAAAGCCTAATAAAGGGTAATTATAAGCTTATCACTTTGACTGAGATCTACATATTGAAGCACACACTCTTCTCCAGTCATCCACTGAGCTGTGGTTATACAAGTCTCTCTGTACTTTGTTTTTCATTGGACATTTATCTTTCAAGTTAAGAAGGAAAATGGTAAATAGTAAACAGCTACATATGTACTGCGTCAAACTGATACAAGTGATTGATTTTTTAGTAATGATTTAATCAGTTGGCTTTTAAAAGGCAATTATTTAAAGATTTGGAATCTTTATTATTACAAATGTCCCTTTTCCTTGAATATTCATTCAGTTATGGGGAAAACAGATATAGAAGAATCCATTATTCCCTCCTTCCCTGGGGCTGCAATTATAATGTTAGGCCAGATAGTACCTATTACCTGCCTGCTTCCTGTTATTTTTGGAATGATCTTAAACAGGGTGAAAGTGCTTATTCAGGGTGTGGGAATAGGAAGGTTTTATTTCACCTCTCCAAATAAAACCTGTATTGAGCCAGTATTTCACATGACAAGCTAAGGACCGAAATCCATTGAATTTTATGTGAATCTTACAATAATGTCAAACAAATTTGGAAGAGGCCCTGAAATAACAAGAATACACATCCTGTGGGGATCTGGAGGAGATGTTGCATTATCAGTCTCAGCAAATGCTGTACACCATGTGGCAATGCAAACAGCACTTTTTTCACTTTTTTACCCTCACAAAGTGTTTACTGTTCACACGCTTCAGTGTGTTAGGTTTGTATTACCATCAAATGACAATCACACTGCTTATAACTTGAACAGATTGTTTGTTTGATCATTTTTATGGAATAAAACTTGTTACATCAAAGGAACATTCATCCATTCAGCAGCTAAAACAGTGTAAGTTTCTCCTCAATGCTACTGATGCAGAGAGATCACATTTAAACTATACTGAGAGTCTATCTGTGTTTTACTTTTTTGATACTGATATAAAGCATTGTAAGAGAAAACTTTAGCTTCCAATCAGAGAGACAGGATAGCATAAAGATTATTAATCTGTTTGGGTAAAACTGAACACAGTTTCACAGATTTTGCTCTTACTAAATGAAATAGATGAACCATTTTGACTTCCTTTAATTATTATTTTTCCTTCTTCATGTATACATCTTCCTCATGGCTACCTTTTTTCCCCTCCATTCTCATTTGTTTGATTTTCCCTTTGATATTTTCAATAGAAAAACATTCCTAAAAGATTTCAAGAGCTCATTTTGTGCCTTGCAAGCAGTGTGACTAATAGAGGCTTCTTTAATGTACATTGGAAATACAGTTTTCTACTGTTTTGCACATAGCTTGGGATTCTTCTTAGAATGGGTGCATGATGTAAAAGACAGATGTCAGTTCCTCTGGGTCTACACCCAAACAGAATTTTCTTTAAAAAGATATGGTAGATGCATCCAGGTTATGAAGTAGCAGTGTTAAATCCACATTAAAGGTGTCTGCAGGTTCAAGAAATCATTTTCATTTGAACAATGCTGATTTATTTCAGAAGCCTACATAAGTCATATAACTCACACAAATGCAAAACTGATGTAACATTACAACTGGACTTTCAATACGTTGACAATCTTTTGGTTGGTCATAAATATGAATGTGTTTATGTCCCTCTTTGAGATACTAATGTTTTAATGCTATTATTCTTTGTGTCAGTCCTGGAGAAGAACCATTCTGTACTCAGTAGGGTAAAAATGCAGAAAAAGAATAAAGATGATCCTTTTTCCAAAGAGCTTATAACCTGAATTGAGATTTTTTTTTTTTTGTTCCCTAGTTGAGGAATATTTACCTTTCAACATACAAGAAGTTTTCTTAAAAATTTCAAATCAATGGATCACAAACAATTACTTTTTCCTCTTCTTTTTGAAAGGTGATCATTTGTCTTGACAGGCACTCAATGTGTCAAATCTGCTTTAAAATACTGGAAAGTGTCATGTCTTTATTCCAAGCTGAAGGAAGTCTTATACAAGCACACAGTATTTGCTAAGCCCCTATATTTTTGTAAACTGGCAGGCTCCCTCACTGGCCATGGAAAAAAAATCCAGTTCCACACACAAGCCTCTTTAAGGCCTTTCCCTCAGGCACAGCTTATTATCTGAAATGCAAACTGTACCAAGCAACACAACACAGGGTTATTTCCCCTGACTAAAGCTAACTCTGAGGGCCCCTACAACCAGGAGTCAACATATCCAGCTGTGTTTCTTTCTG
This sequence comes from Pezoporus wallicus, assembly GCF_028554395.1. NCBI lineage: Eukaryota > Metazoa > Chordata > Aves > Psittaciformes > Psittacidae > Pezoporus > Pezoporus wallicus. Next base: position 8,199,018 of record NW_026635157.1, read on the forward strand.
CTTAGCAGGAGTCACTTGATGCCTTCCCTTTTGGCCAAATAATGGCTTGGACCAGATGGTTCCAGTGCTTCTCTCCCAACTCCTAAGGCTCAAAGGGGCAGCCTTGGTTATTCTCCTCCACTTTGCTATGTTTTACTTTTTTTTTTTTTAGTTTACTCAATCTTGCGTTTTCACAGATAACATCCATTGACATTTTCTCACTGCCTGAGAACACAGATAAGAAGTTTTCCATACCTATTATTATCTTTTGCTGGTCAGCTCATGGCTCCTCTAGCAGTAATAGGATGTCTCTCTAAAACAATTTACGCTCTAGAACCTATTGTACAATTTTGCTGTTTTGTTCTATGAAAATCCTCTCCTTCATATGTTTTGTTGGTATGGTTAGTGTCAAATTGATTCATTAAAGCAAATGCAATTGTCTATTTACTTTCATAAGGTTTGGACCAGAACGAAATGAACTTCTATAAAAAGAGGACCAGAATCTTTCAGTTGGAGAGTATCAGTAGAATTTTGCTGTAGCATTTACAGAGAATGAAATGTGGATTTCCACATGAGCACAGCTGAATTAAAATGAAATAGGAATATTTTTTTTATTCTATTTCAAATAATGCTCTTACTGATCCTGCTTGTAACATTTCAAATCATTCTAAACTTTCTTTTAACAAATTTAAGTGACCGATACAGAGTGCTGGCATTGCATCATAGCTGTAAATTATGATCTCAAAATTTATGAAATCCAGTATAGCACTGATACACCTATCTAATGTTCCACCAAAATAATTTCTGAATGGCATGTAGATACTAAAATGTATTACTATGGGATTAAATGAATTCCTGATTAAATTTCATTGAAGTCACTTTTATGTGCCTTGTCAAATAAATTATACTGACTTAATTCATCCACTTTAAATACTGCTGAGTATTAGATATTAAACGCTGAATATAAGTAATTTGGTTAACTCCTGAATATCCTACCATCAGCTTCAGTAATGTGGATAGACTGTGACTATTTCTATTAAATACTTCAAACTCCAGAAAAAGTTTCTGCCAAATAAACAGCAAAGAGATGAAAGCCAGATTATTCTGCACTGTATCTTTTGTCCCTCAACTACCCTTCACGGCAGTAACCAGAGCTATCTCTTATCTTTGTGACAGCATCATCGGGCCCATACTATGGCTAATATGAAACTCTGCATATATGCAGAAGATGTAACAGTTAAATTTTAGACAGATGAAAGTTCTCCAATCAGCAATAAAATCACATAAACCAATTACAATTTTAAGTGTATTAAGCAAAATTTATGAAGGTAACCTGTCCTCAGAGATGGTCTAGAAAGTGAGACAATAATCTTTTCAGAAGGGGATACCTTAGAGATAGCACAAGGTTTATATAGAACAGCTACATCAGTTAAGCTTTTGATACCAGTATTAAGATACTGTTTCATAAGGCCTAAGCCATGTTTGTTTTTTATAAGCAGTGCAAATATGAAAATGGCATACATGAGTAAGATACCTCCAGTTAAACTGAAATCCTGCCATCACCCACGAGGTAGATGTTGCAGCACCCTAAGACCAAAAGTTTACTTTCCTTTTTGTAACACACGGTGTACAGACTAGGAACTTTGGATTGGTTCTAGGTTTTTTTTTATTGGTGTTTCTCCTTTACACTTTGTGGCTAATGTTTTCCTATTATCAAGGCTTTGCATATTTTCAGCACCCACCCAACTCTGTGGTATTACATGTAATTTTTAAAGGTCTGAGTGACAAGTACATTGATATAAGTGAATCATTATTTTGCAGGCATAAAATTTTATCAGATTGGTTTTTGAGTAGATCTATACATTTAAGACAGTGCATCTGCCATACAAGATTAGCTCATGGAAGATAGGACATTTTTTCTAATAGCGAGTGATAGAATTTCATACTTAAAACATGTGAAGCAAACTAGATAGTAAATGAGCATCTTGTTATGTAGTTCCTGGTTACCAGATAAAGTAAGCAAAACTGAACTAAAGGGATATTATTGTGCAAGATTAGGCCGAGTTTCCATTCCCTGCTAGTGTCAGTGCTTTATGCTGCAGAACTACATTTTACTGCAGTATACACAAAACATAACCGGATGACAAAGCAAGAAAAGTGAAATAAAAGAACATCTGAAGTGTGTAATCTCTTGCTATGGGATTCTTCAGCCTGCAGTACCTGAGAATTGATTGACAGATAAACAGGGACTTGATAATTTCATGAAGAATTACCCCTTCAAAGTGAAAATTTTCTCGGGAATAAAACAAAGACTTTAGTCTAAGACCAAAGCATAGTATCAGACTGAATTATGCCACATTTCTTATTCTTCTTATGATGTTCCCTTGTCACACTTAATAATGCCATATATCTCTTTCAGCCTAACATATCCTGGTTTCACAGATTCAGTTCTGAGTGTCGTGTGCAAAGGAATGTAATTCAGGAAAACCTGTGGGTAGCAGATTTCCAAGAAAAGTACAGGGGGTTTTCCTGACTCAGTGGCCATGCTATACCTGCCATTAGGATGCCTGTAATTTCACACTTCTGCACCACAAAGGTAACCAAATCTCAGGCTGCCTACAGACCCCAGGCAGCTACACAGCCTTGCAACGTGGACTATGGCAATGCTGCACACTCCATGGTACACAGGGCAACAGACTGTGCACACCACCTGTACTACGAATGAGCCTAACATCCTAATGTGGACGCTCCATCCCTGAAAGTGTCCAACGCCAGGCTGGATGGGGCTTTGAGCAACCTGGTCTAGTGGAAAGCGTCCCTGCTCATGGCAGGGGGGTTGGAACTAGGCAATCTTTAAGGTCCCTTCCAAACCCAAACCATTCTGTCATTCTATGATTCTAACAAACACCGCCAGCTGAGATTTTATTTTCAGGATAACCCATGACTTACACAGGCCCCATGTGTGGGTCTGCACTTCAAATAAAATGGATACATATTCACTGATTTTGCTATAGGCTCAATTAATATATGAATATCAAATGGTAGTTCTTATGGATGTCTTCTGGAAGCCTGAACTTACTCTTCTGCTGGAAGCCTTTGTTATGTTTTCCATGTGTCAGGCAATTCCCCCCTGACTCCTCTAGGACAGGGGCCAAAAAATACGCCTCTAAGAGACCAGCATATGGAGTTTTCTTGACTACATACTCAGTGTGTTCTGCCCAGCATATAGATGGGTTTGACAAAAGCAGATCATAAAATTTTAGAAGTGCAGAACACAGAAGACAAAATCAGAGTTATTCTAAGATAATGCTTGGAGATTAACAAGCTTCCTTCCCAACAAACCAGCTATAATTATGCCTTCCACAAGCATACACGTGTCAGTATTTGTTTTTAACTTAAGGTCTATATGAAGAGATCAGTAGTGGATGATCCCAGTCAGGTTTATATCACAGATTACTTTATCCAGAAAAATGAGGGACTTTTCAAACTATATTTGCCCTGCTTTGATTTGCACCTGTGGATGCTTGTGTAATGTTTCCTAAAAGACACTTTCCAGAATCTAAGTTCTTTTTTTCTACTAAGGCAATAGAAAAAGATCCTACTGCTGTTACTGGAAGCTTGGCTGCATCCCTACGTTTCATAAGTATACCACACCCCAGAAGTACTAGTAAAGACAGTTTATGGTAGCAGCCAGGATCCATGACAAACTTTTTAAGTACTTCCTAAATCGAGGTGTACCATCGCATACAACAGAAAGCTGCCACTATATATATGTGAGTCAGTATAATCTGCTTTAGCTCAGACACATGCATCATATTCTGCCAAGTCATAATGAGAGCCTTTCGTTTTGTCTTCCTTATGTCTGCAGCTCCCATTAATTTATCCTGTTAGTCACCTGTAACAATTAAAAGTAGACTGAATCACTAAAACGAAGATTTCCATTACTTTGAAGAACTTTTATATAGATTTGAAATATTTACTTTGATCATGTTTAAGTGTTCTTGTCATCTCCCAAGTATCTAAACTGTTTGAATCCTGCTAAATTTTTTGCTGTGAACATTTCTTCTGGTGGTGAATCTTGCAGGCTAATTCTGTGCAGAATGAAAAGATCAGTTTAAAATTTGCCTTCCTTCAATCTCAACAAATTTTCTCTTTTACTATGAAAAAAACCCAATGGCTATTTCTGAGCCATTCCCTAGTATATACTTTGGTCATGTCCCATTTTATACATCTCCTCTGTAAGACACATTCCTAATCTTTTTAGTTTTAATTCATGTAAGCAATTACCCATTCCCCTCATGATTCTCATGACTTACTTCACTGTATCAACAATATACTTCACAGGCCAACTAAAGTGAATGACACACTGCTGTAATCGTATCTTATTGTTTAGGTTGTGTTCAGTGCTAAAAACAATTTAACAGAGATTTTCAGCGAGTGCTTCACAGTGGCTATAGCACCATGCTCTTGGCAACCATACCTGAATTTGAAGTCATGGTCTCACAGCCATGTGGTTCAAGGCAACTCCCCTCCTTGCAGAGACTGAAACTTCCCTTTCGGGCTGACTTCTGGGTCAACTGCAGATCAGGAGCAGTCTGAGAGCCAGTAGGGATGCAGCAGGATGACAGAGGAATTGAGGATTGAGCCCAATGTGTTTTGGGAAGTAGAGACATAGCTAATGTCACTGAAATATTTTATTCTTTACTGTAACAGTAAGTTTAAATACTTGTGAGGAACACAGATGTACTGGACTTGGCACTGCCAGGTTTATGGTTGGACTCGATAATCTTAAAAGTCTTTTCCAACCCAAAGGATTCTATAATTCTATGTTAAACCATCCAAATTGGCAACTTTTCAAGATCCACTTGCCATTATGTTAACATTTGCCATCAATTGACATTTAACTCAGATACTCTTGAAATTTCATAAGGTGTTGACTAACATAAATCACAAGCTCACATGTGAAACTTGTTCTGCAGACTGATCCATTCTCAAAGAAATAGTAAGTATATTTAACAAGCTCATTCATACTGTGGAAAATTAGAGATGCTTGCTATTTACCATGTGTACAAAATGATCATTTATTAATACTCTTTGTTTTCTGACTCCTAAATCAGCTTCTGTTCTAGATGGTGCAATTTTAAACAAAACAGACATTTATTGGTTACAGTTCCTTTGATCTAGTGAGATAATTTATCAGCTGGAGGAGTGCTTAGTGACATTGATGATATCTACCTAAACCCACGCAGCATAGTGTGGTATAACATCTGGAATTACGTTTTTTTTTTTCCCAGAGCAGGTCCTGCTTAACTTTGGTTTTAAAGGAAACAATAGTGAAATAAACTGAATGATATTTAACTAAGGACTTTAAAACTACAAAAAGATGGGTAACTTTAAGGAGAAATAACATAATTCAAAAGACTTTCTGCTTAGCTAAATTATTAAATATTTTATAAATTTTTACTGTTAAAAAATTATTAGTAGTGCTGGGGCTGGGAGTGCCTAGCAGACTGCTGAAATAACCAATGACTACCAGTAATGCTGCCACCTGGATTGAGACTGGTGGTTTTACTTCTCTTCTTTATGCACACACCTTAAAGTAATATATAATCTCAGTGTGCAGGAAGGAAATAACACTTGTAGTGTTTACCAGAAGTGACCTGGTTAGTCATTCCCTGGTCAGAAATGCAGAAACCAGATGGACAAGGTTCTCTAATGGTGCTTTAATTGCTGCTGAAGGAATAATGTTTAGTTATAGACTGTTTTGCTATCAGATGAATATCTTTCCTGAGCCTTGCATTCACTTACAAATAGCACTAACCGAGGCATAGCTAGGACTTAAGGACTAAGGCTTACTGTTTCTTGAATACCTTTCCCTAAAACATTTACACAGGTCTTAAAGAGCTAAGGAGAGGCATGGAATGATCACAGTGTATTTGTGACTCTTTGAAGATACTGCTGTAATATGAAATAATTGTGCTTCTGTCGGAAAATGTTGTTCTTGCGTCTTTTGGTTGTTTTTTTTTTTCCTCAGGTCTTCATGTGATATAACCTGATAAACTTTAAATGAAGAAAAACAGCAGCCTTCCAATTTCCCTGTTAATGCCATGGAAAGACTATATAGTGTATCATCTCCTACACTGGCCTTAGATCATCTTCGTATTTTTACAACTGTTGTTTATTGTTTTTAAAATCTTGAAAACAATGTTAAATTTTACTATCAAGCAAATAAAATGTGAGTCGTATCTGTGGAGGCCAGAGTCACTGAAAATCAAGAGCAATAACAATAAAAGTGAACATAAAATTCAAACATGAAAAAATTATTATTTGTTAAGCACCTAATGATTTGTGTAAAAAGCACAAATAGCAAAGATAAAAGAAACATCTTTGCAATAGGATGGTCAGGTGTGAAATGAGAAATGACACTACTTGAAAGAAAAAAGTTAAATGTACATGACTGAAGATTTACTGGAGTTTTTAACATCTGAAAAATGGGATGTAAGTAATTTGGGAGGCTGGAAAGAGTATCATTTCCAAAGTAAAGCTGCTGGAGGCAGACTGGCAGGAGGGCTGTAGTGCTACAGTGTCTTAAGTTGCTTCATTAAAGGCTCAGGTAGCACGTTCAGAATCAGGTTTTGAATTTAGAAGTGTGTCACACTGGCCATATAATATTAAATCATAATGTATGACAGCAATTCTTCACTTTCGTATCTTTGATCCGTATCAAGAGACTGGGACAGATACAGATCAACATGACTTCTGTCAAACCTCTGCTGCAGAGAATATTTGTGTCACTAAAGGTCAGCAGGACACCAAATCTGTATCAATCTTAGCACCATATAAGTTTGTGCAGCTGCATCTGCTGTTCTGTACAAGTTAGTCAGAAAGATGCAAATAACATAAGAAAACAATCTGCACATTTGCATATAATTTGTATATGAATACAACCTTTGGCTTATGTTTAACACACCCTGCCTCTGGTGGTGGCCAGGAAGGATGTGTAGTTACAGATAATGACAGTTTTGGCATGTGGGCTAGGATGAGACAATAGTTAGGTGGCAGTTAGAAACCCAGGGTATGTGTGTTTGTAGGGATGTGTGGCTATGTGGTGGGTTATCAGAGGACACCTGGGGCATGCAGGTGGCTGGATGAGGCTGGATTTCTGGCATGGTCAAGACTGGGTAAAAAGATGGTAAATTAAGTATTAAAGGTCTTGAAGATGGAGACATCTGACTTGAGAAATACTATCGTGAGTCTGCCTATTAGCTCCTGAGAATAAGGTGAATGCAGGTATCTGAGGAACAACTGGGCTGGATGGTGCAGAGGCAGCTGAGTCTGTCAGCCGGGAGCACTGGTAGAGCCTGTGATCTGGGATCTCTCTCCCATCTCTCTCTGCCACCAAAGTCTTCTCTGCTTGCCCTTCTCTCCCTGACCCAGCAAGAAGAGCGGCTGTAGGGATGTTCCTTGATTACCTGATCCCTTGGCACTGCAACAGCACTTGTAGGCGGAAACTGTTTCAGATAGTGCCTGCAGTAATGTGCCAGTGAACTCAAATGAGGATCTCCATGGAGCCCACTGGTTTGATGTTTTGCTGCTTAACACTGTCAATGGCAATGCCAGTTACTCATATAGTGTTTATCTACAGTCAGCTCTATTAATCCTGGCTAGTGGTCAAGTCACTGGATTGCTATGGCTAGTGGTCACCAACAAGCCACATCGATTTGAGCTGTTTCAGCTCGAGTTGAAAAAAAAGACCAACCCCCAAACCCACCTAGTTTCAACAAGCAGTGAACTCTGGCTAACTTGAAATGCTGTGCTGACATCAGTGGTGCAACTGTTTCGAATGATCTTAACTACACTTGCTTACGTATGTGCACATACGGTCGCAGTTTATCACATTCTAAGTTTGAGATGTGAATAACGATGTCGTAATGAAGGCTACACTGTGAATGCCAGGACTGCATCCGACTGCAGGATCAGACCCGCGGCAGATTCCACAGAGGGGTGACCAGACGCGCCGGCTGCAGCACTGCAAGGACGTAGCTATTTCCCTGCCAGGGGGCAGGTGCGACATCGCAGACTCTAAACCGGGCCGGGCCTGAATACGCCGCCACCGGACTGCGCCGTGGCTGTCCTTTCCTCGCGCTCTCACCGGACGCCGCAGGCTGGCTACCTGGGCTGCAGTGACGGGCGCAGAGCCCGCGGTGGCCGACCGAGCCAAGCCAGGCTGACCCATGTGCGCTCAGCGCCTACACCTGACGTGAAACCCTGCCCAACGCGGGGGCAAAATGCGAACAGCCCGAGACAGCCTCCCCGGCTCGCCCCGCGCCACCAGCCGATTAGAAGCAGCAGGCACTGCGCATGGGCAACAGCGCGACGACGTATTCTGCGCGCCTGCGCAGAGGTGTTCCGCGAGGCCCACCGAACAGCGACATGGCGCCTTAGGTCTGTCGTGCCATCGCCTCCGCGGGCGAGCCAGGCGGCGGCGGCAACTATCATGTCCCGGCACAGGAACGTCCGAGGTTATAACTACGACGAAGGTAGTGGAGAACAGGAGCCGGTGGCAGAGCTGCGGGTGAACAGCCCTAGCCGCTGGTCCCTTCGCGCTCCCCCTATGTCTTGCCTGCACCCTTTTCTCCGGGGGGGGCCTTTCCACCCCGCCGCTTATGCGGCAGTACCTGTGGGTGTGGCGGGGCCCACAAGAATGGAGGGGAGGGCGTGGGGGGGCTGTTAAGGGCGGTGGGAGGGGAGAAGCATCTCCTCCTCTCCGCGGGGGTTGGATGGCCTCGCCCCATCTTTTCTTCCTCCTCCCCCCCCCCCCCCCCCCCCCCCGGGCCCGTTTCCCGCCTGTGCGGCGCGTTTCCGCTGCCCTTCGGGGCTGCATCTTGCTGCCGGGGCTCCGGGAGCTCCCAGGCGGGGAAAGCGGGGCCTTGGCGCGCAGGTCGAGCCACGGTGGGGGTTACCTGCATTGCCTCAAGCGGACGAAGTTGGCCGCTTTTACAGGCGTCAATGTAATTGAACCCGCCCTTCTTCAGTCTTGTGAAACTTAAAAGTTTGTATTACCAGTCTAACTGCAGCAAATTCTTGCTGGTGTTCAGCCATAATAATAGATAAGAAGCAACAGCTGTTACTTGTAGAATAAATGTAGTTGTAAAAAGTGGAGTTGAGCATCTCAGGTTGAACAGGTTTTTCAGACACTTTGCTGTCATTTTATCCTAAATTGTATGGAATGAATGTGGTCTTATGTAAAATCTTGCCTGGTACCTGCAGTACTGCAGCTTTCTCTGTGTCTTCTTCAGTAACTTCAGCAGACTGTAAATGGCATCCCTTTTTCTCAAAGGTTTTATTTGTGTTGGCTCACACTGTGGAAAAATGGACACATTTCTAGTTGATACTGGTATTTTAAAGAACTCTTTGGCATGGGAGCAGCTGTTTTGTTGCCTCACGTTGTCAGGTTATGTAAAAAAATTGAGATAAATACTTGTGCCTGCCTTTGGTCTGTTGCTGTTGAGTGAACAGTTGTAGTAGCACAAATTGGGTTTTGCATCATGAGTTTTTTTGGGAAGTCATGTAAATCCATGTGATCCATGACATCTGTGTGGCCTACCTTGCAGGTTTTACTAATGCAATTTTACCTAATACAGGCAAAATCTTAGATGAGATTGGAGATGTTGCTGCTTGATTCTTTCATCCTTGAGATACTGTTTTCATCACAAATTGGTGAAAATCTTGATTTCAGCTGAATCTCTCATCTGTGAAGTTGGGTGCCCAGTCATTAGAACCTCTTTTAATGAGGTTGCTGAGATACATAGTAATTTGCTTTAGCCAAATGAGGCTTAAGTTGCTATTTGAAAACTTTACTGTTGCATTGCATATCATGTTTAATTGGAAGTGTGTATAGGTGTGGTCTTTATACATAGACCTTATACTACTTTTGTAGTCACATACGATCGTTTCTGTCCCAAGTGAAGTGCACTTTTTTTTTTTATTTAATATAATGCCATAAGTTCTTATGCCTCTTACAATTCTGTAATGCTTCTTCTGGCCCAATTATTTACTTGCTTTCAAAAAGAAATATTTGCAGTATTTTTTTGTCTTCTTTCATAGGAAGCCTTTTAAGGCCTAAAACCTTGTGGCCTTTATTTGACTGTATTCTATTTCTGCCCTCTCCTTTTGAAGTATTGTGATCAGAACTGAATGTTGATATTCCAGTTGAGAGTATGTTGTTGATACAGCTGCTGATACTGTGGAATGCTTCTGCAGCTTCTGGTCTGTTCTCTGTAACTTCTGTCAATTTTTTTTTAGTAATTATTTTTGTGGTCAGTGCAAGCCAAGCCATTTTCATGGAGGTGTGTCTTTTTCTTAGTCTAGAAGATAAACCAATGTGGGATATACAAATGATGAGATAATGCACACTGACAAGTCTTCCCTTGATTTCACTCTAAATATTAGCCATTCACACAAGTCATCTTGGAATTCCCCTTGACAGTCTCCAAGTATTCACCAATCTATAAAAAGTGCTCTTACCTTGAAAAAATTGTATAGCTCTTCTCTAGACTTTATAGGTTAATTGGCCCTAGCATGGAACCAGGAGACAATTGTGTACTTTTAAACATGATCAAAAGATAGATAACAATACTCTTCTTTTTAAGACAGACGATCAAAACAAGCCTTTATTTTCTTTATCCTGTGATACTTAATTTCCAGAGTAGCTTCCTGCGTCTTTCACCAAACTTTCATGCACTTTGCCAGCCCTTTTAGCTATTGCCTTTGGTTGGCATTTTTTTGAAAATTAGTTAATTCTGGAGTTAAGTTTACTTTGAGATAAATTAATTTTTAATGCCCAAAATGCCAAGCCTTTTATAGATGGATACAGAGTGTTTGTAATGTCCTGGGTTTGTAAGTTGGTAGCAGAGTGCAGATATTTTTTTCTTAGCTGGTAGCTGCTTTTTTTCCTCTTGACTTTTTTAAACCAACAAACAATGCATGTTATTTGTGAAACTGGCAAGTGTATACAATAGCATCTTTAAAAATAGTTCATTACTTTTTTTCATATATTTCGTTATTACTTGATGAAAATTACAGATTTCTTTTCAAGATTTATGGAATACTAGGATTGTTTGAGGGGGATAGCTTGCTTTTCCTTTGTGTTTCCTGATACCTTTTTTTTTTTTTTTTGATAGGGAAAGTATATGGCTATATTTAAGTAACTGTATAAGAATCTTGCTTATTGGTTGAAATGATTTTGCATGTTCAAAGGGAGTTGTGAACTGTGTTTTTGTTTTGCTGAACTTGAGTTGAAAGGTAGATAGCTGTGATGGTAGACCAGCAAAGAAAGCTGAGAGTAGAAATGTTGATCCTGAGTTGTTAGATTGTAATTGAGCTATATGTGGTTAAGACTGACTTGACCGCTTGAGAGGTCAAGCGAAAATGTTAAGAGAAGTGTCATGGATAAAGATGTGTGGAACTGTAGAAACTTGTTTGGACTGTAAGGGCAGCCTCCCAAAGGAGATGCTGCAGGAGGAGGTGTGAACTATGGCACCTCTTGAAAGTTTTCAGTTTTCCTAATGCATAAAATGTTGATTGTTAAAATTCTATTATTGTAACTTAGAATCTCTTAACCCTTAGAATCTAGATAAGTAAACAGTACTTAATGGCTCTTCTGGAATACTGGACATACATAATTTCTTAAAACCTTGTGTAAAAACTATGCTTAGAATTATAATATTAAGTATTTAGAAATTGTGCAGGCTAACCTTACTTTTCTGCTTCATATAGATTTTGAAGATGATGATGTGTATGGCCAATCAGTAGAAGATGATTATGGCATTTCTCCTTCAACAGGTTAGTTCAGATGATTACATATAAACATTGTCCATTGATTCTTACTCTGATTTTTATTTCCAGAATAAAACGATATTTAAAAGCTGGTGAAATTTTTGGAAGACACTAGCTGCCATAATCCTGTTAAAGTCAGTTAGTGATAGGTACAGTTGTAATTTTGGAAGTCACATTAGACAACTGGGCACATCTTCAGTCATACAAGTGTATTATCTTGGATGGTCAGAAGGTAGTTGGTAATGTAAAGATCTGGTTTATTGGAATGCATTGATAGTCTTGAAACACTTGTATCTTTTAAAATAATTAGTAGGATCTAGCTGCGTTTAAGAGTTATGGTTCTGCACCTGGTAGTTGATGTCTTTTACACAATGGAGTCTTTTTTGGATGCAGCCCTAGTCCTCATGCAAGATCACATGAAGCTAATAAGCCTTCCGGCATTTGAAGTGTTGCAGAATAGGTATAAAAATAGTGATGCTGTATGCTCAGGTAAGATGTAATTGGAGTGGCTCAACCCAGCTGAATTCTGACTACAGCCATTAGGTTGTGTTATCCAGCCAAATCTGTGGCAAGATTATCCCTTAAGAGTTCTGGTAGATTTGGTGGCAGTGTTTATAGATCTCAGTAGGCCCTGAAAATACTGTGGCTGATGTTGTGAAGCTGTACTACTGCAGGTAAGTCAGCTGGATCGAAATCCACTGAGACTGTGATGTAGTCTGTGACTAGGCCACAGCTACTTATGTTAATTAGATCTTCAAAAATCAGTTCCCCTGTCATCCTGTTGATTTTAGATAAGCAAATCTAGGTGTGTATTTTTATTATTTGTAGTAACATTCCCCAAAAGACTGTTTTGCATTCAAATTCTAAATCTAATTGCTAGGGGTTTTCAGATATTTTCTAAGTATTATGTTAGCCTTGTTTTTGTGATGAAAATGTGCAACGTATTTACTTTTTACTAAAGGATAAACTGCTAAATTGCAAAACTATTTCTTGTTTGTGCACAGTAATTTTCCTAAGAATTCTTTTTACTTATACTTCATTTATAAATTAATCTGGTGTAGATTGTATGGCAGTCTTTTAATAGTTTCTTCAGTTATGGAGATTGAATATGAAATTGTATGTGTGTGGGAAACAGTTGCTAAGTCTGTACTGCTTCTGAATATACATATGCTTTCGGTATGTATTTCAGAGCTGGGGAGAATATTGCATGTCATAAAGAAATTTGTTTACATTATACTTTGTACAGTTCTGAGGATATGTAATAACTGGGGCTCATGTGCAGCAGGAAGTTTACCTATATATGCCTTAATGTGTTGCTAAATCATAATGAAATTATGCATGTGTTGAAAGTTTTGTGTGAATACACATTTTAACTCATGGGCTGTATTTATAATGAAATTCCAAAATGAGAAGAATGTGTTCAGCTCCATTAAATTGTTACTGTAGTTTCACAATGCTGTGCTGTAAAAGCAGCATTATTTTCAGGCTTTTATTTTTTTCTTTTTTTTTTTTTTTTTTTTTACTTGTAACTGAGGTAGAAAAAAATAGTTGTGGAGGAGAGTTCTCGAGATGTTTGGGCACAGGTGGTAATTTGCTATAGGAAATACTGTTTTTCAAACCTGGAGTATTTTAATTTGCTGGAATACTGAACTTTGCAGAATTGTTGCATTACATACATGCAAGGGTATTGTCTAGCTTGTGGTTTCACTGTGATAATGACTTGCTTATATTCTGTCATGAACTGCTGCATGCTCTGTGCATTCTATCAGGTAGTGGTCATACAGTAGTGTCTCTTTCTTCCCCCAAAAACCACTGTAAAAGGTCAGCACCCAAAATTTTTTTCCTTTTAGATATGATTTGTTTTTAAGGGAAGAAAAAAATATTTGACTTTTATAATACTTTGTTTTTTACCTAATGCAGCAGCTCAGTTTATTTACTCCAGACGAGACAAACCAGCAACATTTGCTGAGCCGTTAGAAGAAGAATATGGCTATGAAGGTACAGACGATACTATTGATTATTTTACATCCAATCATCAGTTGACTGAAGTTGATAGAGGTAATTATAGAAAAGAAGTATTTGTCAGAACAATGTCTTTTGTGAATTCAGGTCTAACTAAAAATAGTCTTAATTTAAATATTTGTTACTTGACTGACACTACCCACAATTTTGTAATCTTGTAGAATAACACTCTTCATGAGCATAGCTTTAGTGCTGATTATTCAAGTTTATAACTACTTTTTGTATGCTCCTTGTAACTTAGTTGCATAAATTTAAATATGTTCCTAGTTGGAAATAATGGAAATTGACATGAAAATCGGAGGTAAGAGCAGCTGTACTGGCTCAGGCCAAGCATCCATGTAGTTCAAGGTCTTGACTCTGCAAATGGATGCTTAGGGAAGAGTATTAGAGTATTTGTAGAATAATCAGTTCCTTGTGTTGCATTCCAAATTACAGTGAGTAGCGGTACTTGAGATGTTTTTGAAGTCATGAATTTCTACAGACAGTAGCCAATATCTGTAGCAGTACTTGAGATATTTTTGAAGTCATGAATTTCTTAGAGACAGTAGCCAATATCTGTATCATCTATAATCTTTTCTTACCTGGTTTTGAATTCATTAGACTTTGGTTTCCATTCAGTTCTGCAGCCATAAACTCTACATAATAAGCAGAGTTCTGATCTGTGGTGTTGAATTCCCTTAGCAAAGGTCTTTAAACATCACTATCTTTGAGGAGGTGTTAAAAAAAAAAAAAAATCTGTAGTTGGCTTCCTGTTCTTCAGTTCCTGTTTTCTAAAATCTGAACTGGCAGGAACTGTAATATTCAGGAATATTTTCTTCTCTTGTGTTTGTATGTCTGACCAGCACACTACTTTCAGTGAGTGTCAGCTTGGTGAATTTTCAGTCTCTTGTGCAGCAAGTCAAGATTTACAAAACTTACCTTAGTCAAGGCTTATCACAGTATCACAGTATGCTAGAGATTGGAAGGGACCTCAAGAGATCATCTAGTCCAATCCCCCTGCCGGAGCAGGAACACCTAGATAATGTTACACAGGAATGTGTCCAGGCGGGTTTTGAATGTCTCCAGGGAAGGAGTCTCCACAACCTCCCTGGGCAGCCTGTTCCAGTGTTCCGTCACCCTCACTGAGAAGTTTTTCTTCTCAAGTTTAAGTGGAACCTCTTGTGTTCCAGTTTGTACCCATTACCCCTTGTCCTATCATTGTTTGCCACTGAGTAGAGCCTGGCTCCATCCTCGTGACACTCCCCCTTTATATATTTATATACATTAGTAAGGTCACCCCTCAGTCTCCTCTAAACTATAGAGACCCAGCTCCCTCAGTCTTTCCTCATAAGGGAGATGCTCCACTCCCTTAATCATCTTCGTTGCCCTGCGCTGGACTCTCTCCAGCAGCTCCCTGTCCTTCTTGAACTGAGGGGCCCAGAACTGGACACAATATTCCAGATGCGGTCTCACCAGGGCAGAGTAGAGGGGAAGGAGGACCTCTCTCGACCTACTAACCACCCCCTTCTAATACACCCCAGGATGCCATTGGCCTTCTTGGCCACAAGGGCACAGTGTTGGCTCATGGTCATCCTGTCGTCCACTAGGACCCCCAGGTCCCTCTCCCCTACACTGCTCTCTAACAGGTCGTTCCCCAACCTGTACTGGAACCTGGGGTTGTTCCTGCCCAGATGCAGGACTCTACACTTTCCCTTGTTATATTTCATCAAGTTGTTCCCTGCCCAACTCTCCAGCCTGTCCAGGTCTCACTGGATGGCAGCACAGCCTTCTGGCGTGTCAGCCACTCCTCCCAGCTTAGTGTCATCAGCAAACTTGCTGATAGTACACTCAATTCCCTTATACTAGCTGCAGAAATATGCTCCATAGAAAATTGATTTTATCAGCCAAAAATGTATTACAGTTGTTGGTAAGGTAAAGATTGTAGATGGTTTCAGACCTGGTATATTGTTCCGGAGTTCTTAGTTGTTGAGGCCTGGGGCCCGTAAAAATGCTGTTTTACTTTATGTGTTCATTATAGCATCTGTAAACCCTTAAAATGTGCTGTTCATTGGGATTCCATGTTGACTTCCTGAATTACTTTGGGTAACTTTAAGGTGATTATTTGTATTTTGTGTAGTGAAAATAGCTAATTTTACAACATCAAAGTATGTCAATATTGAGACTTCATATAGTAATAAATAGTAGTCAGTGAAATGTTCCATATAGCAAAATCTGAAATTGGTCAAATATTCTGCAGGGCTTGGGGGCAAAGTTTATTACGGCAGTAAGTGAAATTGAAATTAATTTCTAAAGGTTTTATCTTTTACTGTGATAATTTTCTCCCATTTCTGTTTATCAGTGTGTGGTGCTAGTGGTTAGGCCACTTAAGACTTTTTTTTTTTTTTTTTTGTGCAGCTTATAACAGTAATATGTTTCTTTTAGCCCGTCTTAATTCATGCCTTGATCAAATGAGAGAAGTTTTGGCAGAGTCTGTACCAGAACAAACAATGGTGCAAGCAGTACTGGATAGTAAATTTGATGTACAGAAGGCTTTGGATCTTGTGCTTTCACAAGGCAGTAAGCAACATGTGAAGACCAAGAATGAGGACGCTTTGATTGTAGGAAAGAAGACAAAAGGTATACTTCTATTTAATTGTTTGCATTCAAGATGATTCATTTCTATGTACAGTTTCATTTTGGCTTACAAGCTCTGAGGATGTGTGTTACTGTATCAGTCATTTATTAGAAAAATTAAAAAGACCAATTAACTCTCCTGTTCCTGTGTTCTAAA
The DNA here is from genome assembly GCF_028554395.1 of Pezoporus wallicus. Classification (NCBI taxonomy): domain Eukaryota; kingdom Metazoa; phylum Chordata; class Aves; order Psittaciformes; family Psittacidae; genus Pezoporus; species Pezoporus wallicus. The sequence continues at coordinate 8,215,627 of NW_026635157.1, forward strand.
AACATGTAAAAGAAACGGTATCTCTTCTGGAGTTAGAAGGCAAAATTACACCTTAGCATCAGCTTAAATTCAAACTGCAACCATCTGTAGTTCTGATTTATAATATATGACTTAACTGAATTAATACATGTGCTGCATGTTGAGCAATGTCTTCAAGATTTATGTACTTCTATTACTTGTTTGTGAACTGACTTACCCAATACCTTCTTTTTTTTGCTAGTGTTTATGCAGTAACTTATTTTGATTTATGCTTAAACCTTCTTTATCTTTACTGTCATTGTTTGTCAATTCTTAAAGTTTCTTAGATATCTGTATTCAGTAGATACCTGTAGTTTAATTGTAGAACATTGCATATATTTGGGTAACACTTAGTAATTAAATGCCTTTTCATGTTTCTTCTTGATTTCTTTTTTGTTGCTGCTGTCAACGGTAAAAAACAATGGATATTTCATTGTGACTGCATTTCCATCTGAAAATTATTGGCTATTGTAAGGTAAGGAGACTTATTTTGTTGTCCAGAAATGTGTATGGATACAGGCAGTTTCTTTTGTGCAGTAGAAAATGTTGCTGACAACACCAACAAACCTGGTTTTGGAAACTTGGCAGCCAGAAGTGTTTCAACTTGTTACTCTTTAATTACAAATGACAAAATGCTGCTTAATGCTGAAAAATCCAATATAACTTCACCTGAAAAGAAAGGATTCAAATCCTCTTCACTTGTTCATTCATCTTCTTTCAGTGATGATTTCTGTAAAGGATCATTTTGTGAACCTGTGAATAAACAGGCAGAGAATCAACTAGCAGAAAGTGTTAATGCATTAAGTTTGGTTCCTGACAGTGAAGATGTTTACTTTAGCATAGGAAGTGACATATCTGGAAATTCTTCCTTTAACAAGTTGGAATGCAAGGAAACAGAGGACTTGAAATCCTTGCTGATGCAGAATGTGATTTGTGATTCTGTGAATCCACTTGTTTCCTCAAATACTTCTGATTGTAAAAGCAGTGCAAGTTTTTACAGTCACCCGTGTTTAACAAGTACTTTAGGAAAATTGGTTCTTGGTAATGAAGTCAGTGATAGTGAAAATAGAAAGAATGAACTTTTTGATAATTTTTCTTCAGTTGTGCAAAGCAGAAAACAAGAAGGCTCCTCATCAGACATGGCTGCTTTGCCAGTGTTAAGGTCTGGAAATACATCATTGGCTGACTTACTTCAGGAGCACCAGGAAAGCAGTGCTAGCCACTGTTACTCTTTGGCTGACCTTTATACCCAGTCAACAGCAAATCTCACTGATAGGAAATTGGGAACCTCACCATTATCACAACTACTAAGTCAACCCCAAACTTCAGGTGGGATGTCAGAGCTAACAGGATCTTTGTCTTCTCTAACCCTCTGTCAAGATTCTCCGCTAAAGGAGGTTGCAAATTTGTCACTTTCGGATTTAATAGCAGAGACTATTGAAGTAGATAAAACTCAACAAAGGATGAACTTCTCCATGCTCAATGTTACTGAATTAAGGCCCTCTAAAAGAACCAACATTGATTTAAGTGTCCTTGTAAAAAATGCAGAAGTATCTGCAGAACAAAATGTGGTAGGACAGTCAAATGTCTTAAGCCCTGAAATTAAACTTTTAAAAGAAAACCAAGGAAAATGTTCTGGCTTTGCCAAAACATATAAAAAACCCAAAAGAGCGCTTACTCCTAAGGGGCAGGATTTGTCACTTTCCTGGGTGAAGGCACTGCGTGCAAGACCTTCAGCTTTTGCTTTAACCTTGTGTCTCCGTTACCCTCCAAAAGGTTATAAGCGGCGCACAATTGGTGTACATAAAGCTTTCCTATACAGTAGACAAGTACAAGATGTAAAACCCAAGGAGACTGGTCCTTTAATTGCCATAACACCATTTGACTTCAAATCAGCATCTCCTGATGATATTGTGAAAGCTCACCAAAAAAGAGCTTTTACAAGAGAATACTAAAAAAAACCCAACAAACCAAAATCAGTGTTTATATCTTGACATATTAAAAAAAAATCATTTATAATCCACAATTGAGTTTTTTATTTTTTTTAATCGACATATTACAATTTTCACTGTTTGGTAGCAAATTTGTGTGTAAACTTTGTTGCACTGATTATTTGTCTAATTTTCACTGACAATGTTTTTAACTTTGGCAGTCTTGAATTTTAGTATATACATATTGCATGTACAAAATTCTATAAACACTGTAAGACTTCTTGAAACATCTTTCTAGGTGTTGATGCAGTTCATTGGCAAGAACACTGAATTATTATTTTGTAAAGTAATTTAGTTTTGCTATGTGGTGTATAGTTTGGGGAGTGGGAACCTCGTTTTATATTACAACTTTTAGTAAATGTTCTTAAAGATGGATTTTCTGATAAGGTATGTAACTAAATTGCCAGTCTTTGTAACTGATTATTTCCAGTCAATGTAATTATTCTATCTGTATTCTGATTACAATATTACAACAGAAATGTGTTTTTAAGACTCGCTCACCTCAGGTTTTGACAGTTTTAATTGTGGTTAGGATACGTACAGCTGTTGATAGGACCAAACTCATAGGGAAGCAGGCAATTAAAATTGTGTGCACCTCCCATCAGCTGTCAAAATGTGATATTCAGAATTTTGAACCAGCTGTTTTGTGGGTATATACATGCTGCATGTATTTAATTGGAAGTGTCACTAGGATTCCATGGTTTATTCTCAGTCTTTCAGGAAGATATTGGAATAAAAATGCTTTCAACTCTAGCATGAGAGTCTTTACTCAGTGGAAAAAAAAAAAAAAAAAAGAGGCAAACCATAAGTGCTGTTTGTGTCTACAACTTGTCTGTTTTGGAGAAAGCTTTCTTCAGTAATGGAAATATATTTTTTCCTACTGTTTGCACCCATTGCTGTTACTTTGAATCTTTAGATGGAAGATCAGATCAGGACATTCTGCACTTATTTTATTTTTTTTTTTTTAACCTGATAATTACCAGATTCTGGTGCCCTTGTTTGTCAAATTAGTACCTGCGTGTATATTTCAACTTTGCTTTTAGTACACATTACTACTTTTGATATATTTCCAGTGTGTCATTATTTTAGATTCTGAACAGCAATAAGTGCAATAAATGTACTGTTGCAACTGGAAGAATACATTTGTTCATATACTGCCATACACTTATTCATGCTAAACTTGGCAGCTAGTATGGAACAGTAGATAAAATTTTCATCTAGTTTTAATCTAATTTTTGTCGAGCATGTTACATCAAAAAGAAGACAACAGCTTTAGGTTTATTCCTGACTTCAGGTTGCACTACAGTTTAGATTTTAAATATAAATAAAACATGTTCCAGTGCTCTCAGGTACATATTTTATGTTCTGTATATTTTGCTTGTTTGTCTAGTTGATGCTCTTGTCATTTAGGGCTATGAGCAGTGTGACCTGTGACCTCTTGAATGAAATTAATGTTTCTTACTCTTGCTAATAAAAGTTTTATATAATGACAGTGCTGCAATGTTTATGTTCTAGTAGACATGTTAATCTAGTCATTTGTTATCTGAGTGCCTTAAAGCATTGAAGTGTAAATAATACAATTCTGTGTATGTACTATGATCTGGTAAGTTCATAAGCAGCAATACGATTTATTTCCTCAGAAGATTTCCTATACAAGTCTGACATACTATTTTTTTATTTATTAGTTTTAATAACAAATTCTGGTTTTCGAGCAACATGAAACGCTTTTCAGCAATCAGTTTCTCTATAGTTAGTCCAGATACTAACTTTCCGCTGCTTGGAAATCCAGGTCTGTTTTTCCCACTGAGGTAAAATGTCTTATTTGGAGAGTTTATTAAAGTTCAGTTTTTCCAAAATCTCTTCTAGTAGAGAAATTCTAATTTTTAGAAGTAAAATATTAATGCAGAGTTTGGCATCGTCATTCCTGGTGTATTTTTAGGTAGTTTTGTTTTCTTATGTTCCAGATACTCTTAAGTACCTAATTAATTGTAGGTAGAGATTTTTAATACATGCAGGGTTTTTCCCTCTTAAATCTTTTCTTTTATGCTTGTTGAACTTCCCTTTGGTTTGGTCTGTTTTCTCATTCTCCTGGCTGCTGTTCTTTGCATAAAACCTATTAGCATTTTTAATAATTTTAGAGCCTGAACTGGACATACACCTAAATGTATGTCCTGTGGGTTCCACTGCAAAGTATGTACAGGTAGTAGGTGGCAATGTATAGTATTTGGACCTCAGTTTTGCCATAGCTTTCATGCAGATTGAAGTTCAAACTGAAACCAAAGTGCATCAGCATTATGTATTTATCGTGGATCTTACTGTGGGATTGATACCTTAGTAAACAACTTTGGATCTTGTTAGGTAGCTAGATTTTAATATTAAAATACTTTTTCATTTGCATTTGTTTCCCTGGTTTTTTGTCATGAAGAAGCAATTCATGCTGTTTGGTGTAAAAGCAGTAGGGGAGGGATTTTTCTTCTGTTTGTAACCCTTAATCCTTGAATTAGTACAAACCTGCATGCTGAATGCTGCAGAAGATGCCTAAGTGGTGGATAAACCTGAATTCCAGTTGGAGTAAATAATAAATAATCTCTTCAGTGGAGATTATTTCCATGCTTGGAAAATTTTGCAGTTCTGTTTTTATATACAAAAATTAATATGTCACTTTGCTTTTTAATTGAAACTGGTATTTTAATAATTTCCTTAGTTATTCCTTAATTTCCTTACTGAGAACCAGGTTTGTGTCATCACAGGTTTAATTGTCTTAGAAGGTTGCATAATACTGTGTTATAAGGCATTTTTGTGTATTAGGTCTGGCCTTTGCACTGAAATGTTTCTGCATAATGGATGTTAGAATTCTTGTTTACTAAATCTGCTTATTTTATGCTTAACACAGTGAGCTTATTTTATTGATGTATAACTTCCCCCGTAATTTTGCAGCTACTGTGTATCTTTGTGTAATATGGATTGTGTTATTTGTTTAGGAATTCACACATTAACATTGCAAAGTGCTTGTGTCTGTGTTTGCATATAGACATCAAAAAAATGTTAAACTACATAGACATACTAAATCTGGTATTCAGACAGTATACCCTTAAGGTATTTTGTACATTATATTTATTTTGTGCATAATTTTTAAGTGGCTGCTGAGTATCTTTAATACGGAATTGACTTCTGGACATTGCTTTATGTACTGAAATAAAATACATATTCTTAAAGGACTGACTTAGTTATAATTTCTTGTTAACTTTCCTGATTGAAATAAATTTCTACTGAATGTTCTATAATGATTGTATCTACTGTGGAAAAAGGCTCCAGTTCTTGCCTAGGTTTGCACAGGTATACTTCTTTCCTGGGAAGATTCCTTTGGAAAAATTAAGGCAAAAAGTGTGTCTTCAGATACCATAATAAGGTTCCAGTTTCCTTTTGGTTAGAAGCGGGTTTCTCGGTATTTTTTTAGATGATTTTGGTAGCAAGTTTTTGAACCTAATTTGGATTGTAAAAAGGAAATGGCAACTGTCTAAAGTTAGTTCTCAAGCCTTATGTTACAGCAGAAATTAGAGCTACTGGAACTGATTTCTTAAAATCAGCATTCTTAAAATGTCTCTAAATACCTGTAAATACCTGTTCGTTTTTCTCTCTTAGATTTCCTTTTTCTAGCTGATTTCTATATGAACTTGTTTTGGAAAACCAGGGCAAATTGAAATCGAAGTATGAGAAGAGTAGGAAAGTAATAACTCCTGTTGGGATATCAAAAATGGCTGATGCTTTGTACCCTTTGGGATGTGACTAAACATAATTACACTTAGTGTTTTTCTTAATTAAAATAGAAAATGGTAGGAGCATGAGCTTCAAATTTAAAAAACCCAGTGGGTTTAAAACTTCACATACCTGGTTTTTACTTTTTAGTCAGGAAATCTCTCACTGAATTATTCAGACAATTTTCAGGATCTTAAGCTTAGAGGTAGCAAGCTACATGAATTTCGGGAACTGTTGAGCAATAATATTTTAAGATCTTATTTCTAGGAGGCTAACTGGTGCAAGAAGGTAGTCTTAGCAATTTTGTGCTTTGCCCTATCTCCTCCAACTGTGTCCTTCAGAGATATTTTTCAATAATCAGCAATTTCTGAAAATTTAAACGTACAGAGAAAGTTAAAGAATCAAGTGAACAGCTATACAAACTCAAAAATGAATATCTATACAAAAGATTTGTGTGAAGGTATGATACAGATTGTCTTTAGAAAATGTATATAGTTTATTACAGTGCCTTTATTCAAGGGCAGCAGTTAATAATTACACACACAACCATTCACATCTCTTTCAAATCTAAAGTGCTCAGCTTTTCAAAGTTGTAAAAATGTTTTTTATATTAAACATTGATTATGAATTGTGATTGGGTGGAAAAAACAAAGGAAAATCTCCAGCACACTGTAGTTTATGCAGTAAAAATAAACTTCATGAAGTGCTGAAAGGAGATGCTTCTCTGCTTTTTGATTCCTGTGGAAATTGAATTTTTATGGATAACATATCTATTTTTGGTATGTGTGAAGTGTAGACAGCTGATAAATTCTTAAGCAGATTTTGTGTTGAGTTCACAGTGTCCATACTACTGTGTAGATGATGAGGAAATGTCATTAGTCCAAGTTACCTAAATTTTTTTTTGAAAACTAGTGTGTTGAGTCTGCACTAGAAAACAATATGATGGAAGAAAAATCAAAGCCAGTGGTAATCGATTTATTTCTTGAAGCAAGCTTTCTTGTTCTTCCTAGATTGTTATCTTCAAGCAGTTCTGTGGGAATAGGTCTCTCTTTTAGTATTGCTGTACCCTACAGCCAGTTTCTCCTTTGTGCAGACTGTTGAAGTATGAATTCTTACCAAAGTAAAAGGTAATTGCAGTTTGCGATTTCAGGTGATTGTTGAGATAATTCTTATGACATGGTTCATAGGTTTCTGTGTCTCTGTCATCATGAAAGTGTTCTTTATCTGTTTTGTGGACATGTGACTTAAAAATGGTCCATTAAAATCAATTGACACTGACTCCTGAGTTATATCTGTGGTTTGTTGGCCAGTTAATTGATTTGGATGCTTAATGTTGGTAGGGTTCCTTAGAAAATAGCACATTACCCTTCTCTACAGCTTTCTGGTGATAAAATGACCAGAGGTGACTAGAACCATAAAACAATTGTCTGCAGAGTTGAAAATGATACATTTTGAAAGAGAACTAATGAACCATTTGTTAAGAATTGCAGACTTATAAAGGCATAGTGAAAATTATCTTGCTCATTATAATGAGAATATGGAGATTTTAGAGAAGAGTTTCCTGTGAAGTATCTACTCATCATCATGTCAATGTATGGAGGTAATAACTAATGAAGATGGTCATTATTTTAATATTTCATTTGGCTGTTTTGAGTCTTCTTTTGTCCATAAAGTCAAAGAATATATGTGTGTGTATATATATATATATATATATGATTTTTTTTAATTTTTTTTCAACTGGTGTCAGAAGTTTTTGGCATATATAGTGTTTCTTAGGCATCCTTTCCTTCTGTCTCAGCAGTGGGTATTAGTGATGTTCAGAGATTGCAATTTAAAATGCACTATTATGATAAGTTTGCTTTCATTATAGTCAAGAGGAGTAACGATTTTTATTTGATGAAATTTAGATAATAGTTACAGGCTCTCTGAGAAAACTTTCTTAAAGTTCAGATTTCTAGAAAATGTTTATGTAAATATGGCACCCTCTTTGTCAAAAGGCTCTGCATTCTGTGCATATTCATTTCATTTCTGCTTGCTTTTTCTAGCTAAGCTACATTTTAATTTTTATTTTTTTTTTGTCCCTGTTAGTGTTGGAGAACAAATACAGATACTGCTGAGTGAGATAGATTCTGTTCCATTTCAGGCACCATTAAAGGAATTGTTAACCACTTTATGACACTTAGATTTTTGATTTTAGTGAATCATGAGCGAGAAGGAGGTCAGATGTCTGTAAATGTGCAGTCCTTGCAGGAAATAAAAACTACTGTGAACTGAGCATATTTAATTGTTGTTGGGGTAGGAAGGAATCTAGTCTTTTTTTTTAGATGAAATCATTCCTGTAGTTGAGCTATTTTTTGCTATTTATTATATGGTAATTTCTCAGGAGTAGCATCAAGAACAGGACCTTTTTTAGGGCTATATATGTAAATATTTAGTAAGAAACAAGCTTCACATTAAAGAGTCAAAATTGAAATAAAAGCACAGGAAGTTGAAAAGCCTTACTCATGATAAGCCAGATAGTCTGGAAATAAAGTGCAGGTCTCAAGCTTAAGTCTAGTTTTCTAAATATTGGACTATACTGCTATGCTTGCAGCTGTTAATAGAGAAGCAGTTATTTCTTCACTGGAATTAATTTTTGGTTTTTATTAATCTGTATGAATTCAGGTTTTTGATGTAGCTATTGAGACAATGTGGGCAGTTGCAAGAATACAAGCCACAAGTAAAATTAGTAGATGCTTAGCTAGCATTTTGCTCATGTTGTTTATATTTCAAGTGTCTAGAATTCTTCTTTTGCCTCTCCTGTGTAAATGTCTTCCTTCATTTTTGCTTTACATCAGTGACAAATAAGCAAAAATCACACAAACATCACCACAATGTTACTTAATGCAATTAGCTTTTTCTTCAGCTGAATGCAGCCAGGTTTGGTTTTGGTTCAGAATGCTTGTGCTAACTTTTCTTTAATGTATTATTTCGTAAATACTTGCTAATAATTATGAGAGCCCCATGTACTTAATGGAGCTCAGATATGGCATGTATTCAGTCTGTGACAAAGAGAATGTGTTCTTTACTGAATGGAAACGTTTGAAATCTCACATGACAGATGTTATATCTGAAATCATGGAAAGTAATGAATTTAAGACTTCTGTGTTTTTTGTAAGAAAATTCTATACACAGACCTCGAGAAGTTACTGAATCTTGACACTGAGGTACTGTGTGGGTTTTAGAAAGGAAGTGGCTTATTTCAGGGAAAAATGTGTCACCAACAATGAAAAGCTTTCTAAAATCCTTTGAGATACCTTTTTTGAAGATTCTCCTCATACATACTGTACACCTACACTGGAAAAAGTGACACTCCAGTTTTTTTCTGAGTTTTCTTTTATGGACTTTTAACACTAGTTTGATTTCCTTTTTTTTTTTCTGACAAAGTGTAAACAAATACAAAATCCATAATTTTCATAGTTGACTATATAATGTATGAAAGTTAGGTGTATAGAAGCTAAGAGAGCTTAGATCAAAATAAAAATGATTGTGTTCTTAGAACCTTGGGATTCCAGAAGAACAAGAAATCCTTGGGAAACAGTAGATGTACTTGTTCTTACAATAGCCTTCTATCTCAGTCCCTTCAAGTCATGGTCAGGATCAACCATCAGTTGGTTTTCTGTGTCTCTTTAGAAGATAAAGTGAAGAATTCACTAAGTTCTTAGGTGTGATTGCTGGAGTGCCAGAAAGGTGTGACTGGAGTTGCTTTTAGTTAAAATCCTGTTAAGTTTTAAGGATGAATGATTGCTGCTCTAGTGCCGTTATATATCAGTTTAAACATTGTAAGTTCTACCTGAAGTTTGCACTTGAGTACTTAAAGCAAGGATGTTGACAAGGCTAAGAGAATAGTATTTTGCAGTTGTAAACCAATGCATTTCAGCTCTAGAAACTTGCAAGACATCTAAACATTAGCAGTATAGGCATGTCAAATCCAAAATTGTGGGTGTATAAGAAACTGTTTAAAATATAGCAGTTACTGATGAAAAAGAGCTTGAATACTAACAGGAAACACATGTAAAAATTCAGAAATTAAGTTAAAAGGTAATTACAGTGATTATGCTAGATGTCTCTCACTGCAAATACTGTTGTTCGTTCCCTGTAAAATTTCCATTATTAATACCTACTTTATCTCTGTGCAGTCTTCTGGATGTGTTTCTACAATATCATGTTTTGTTTTTTTAGTCTGTATTGTTCAGTATTGTTCAGTATTGTTATAAAACATCTTAGTTTTGCAGTCTACATGCCAACAGAAATGCCAAGCACCCACTTCTGTTTGTACCTGAACTGGTTTGTTCTTGGGTGACAGAATACCTGTTTTTCATCGTTTTGGCTTCTGTATTCTTTCATAAAGCTTTACATTTTGGTCTTCAGGGTGGACAATTTAACAAATGCTTAAAATGCATATATATACACAAATGCTTAAAATCCTCCCTCCTGTTATACTTCTGACATTTGAAATGGCCATTAAACTCAAAACTCATTCTACTGTCGGAATCCCTCTTAGAAATTCATGCTCAAAATGTGAAAACTTTGGAAAATTGGGTAAATTCCACATGGAAAATACATGTGCCTGCAGAAGGTGCGATGCCGAGTTGGCAGAGATGTGGAAGAGCTTTGACTGATTGTTACTTTGGTTCTTCCGTATTTTTACTGCATATAAAAGCTCAGCCTAGATGGAAATTTTATATCTAATTAATTCCAAAAAATGAATTGAAATTGTTTCAGGTACTCCCCAAAACTTCCTATTTGAGTCCTTGTTATCCCTTTCTGTGGTTTCAGCATCATACTTTCCTATTTTTGATGTTCTTGTCTTCCCTGTTACTGACCCACATCAGCAGGAAAATTACTATCTTTGCTTGTCAGCTGGGCAAGATAGTGAAGCTGCATATACACCAAGTATTAAAGTTAAAAAAAAGTGAAGTGCTGATTTTTAATAATTTTTCAAGGCCAAATTGTTATTTGAATTTTATGCTTTTTTCTCTGATAAAATATGTATACAAACAAATAGTTGTAAGGTGGTGGATGCCATCTGTGTGCTTCCAGGTACTACTGTAAATGTAGAGTGTCTACTCTTCCGCTGCATTGAGAAAAATAGTAAGCAGTGAACTTGAGTCCATGCACGTTCTTCTCTGAAATCACAATAGAGTGAAATGCACTGGTTCAGACTGCCAAGTGAACTCTTCCTGGCATTCATCTGCATCTGATAAATCTTGGAAAGTACAGGTTATATTTTACTATAGTAATTTCTTCTAAAATAGAAGATATGCAGCTTTTTCTAAATCAGTTTGTGCCTCTGATTTTGGTAATGAACAGAGCCTCCAGTGCTGTGTTTCACATCACAGCTATACATAGGCTGTTATTTTCCAAGTATAAGTCTCCCTTACTTAGATTATGGCAGTGCTCAGCCTCCATTTTTTTCTAGACTTAATTAAACAAATTAATCTTTGATAATTCTGGAATTCAGATGTGTTTGGCTAGTGCCAGAGGAGTTCATAGGAAAATGTGGCATAAGGAAATTTTCAGAGTAATAATAAATAAATAATGCAAGTGTAGATAAGTAATGCAGGTAATGTAAAACATGCTGCAGTTAGAAAGGGAAAATGAATATATTTCTTATACTGCAGGGTGGGGCAGTTTTTATAAACTTTTCCTGAATTTTAATACAGAGCAGTGTGGGGGTTTTTAATCTATTTTATGCTTGTCCAAAGGTCTGCTATGTGTGTCAAGCAGCTTATAATTTACCTTTCTTACTTCAACTTGGCCAGTATCTGCAGTCTTGCAACAGTTTCCCTCTTTAAATACAATTGGATCTTATTTCTAGGATTTTATATCACTTAAGCTATTGAAAGCCTACTGCTAGCTTAATCATCTGATTAATGCTAGATTCACTAAATCAGTAATAATGTCCATTGTTACTGGTGGCATCACAATGTGTTTCTTATGGAATGATGCCTCTCTCATGTATAATCTGTTGTAGCCAAGTTAGTACAAATAGTAGGGTGTATAGTGGTGGTCCAGGGAAATTGCCTTCATGACTTTTCAGATAGCTTAAAATTTGTGTCTAGAATTGTAGTAATAGATATGTGAACTTGTTTGCTTTATTTGTCTGGTAATACGTTTTTCTCACTGCTGAAGTGCTGAACTGCAGATACATTAAATATGCTTGATCAGCCTACTGCATTGATGGAGCTGGAGTTCGTTTTGCAAGTTAGATTCAGAGATCTTTAGCAGTTTCACACCTAGGTTTGAAAGATTCCTTGTGTTGCCACTAACACATTTCAGTAACAAAGAATGCTAAAGCTTTTATTTCTCTATGTTCTTTGTATTTTTTAATAACCTTTTCTTCCTCTGCATTTTTACCCTTCTTTAAACGTACTTTTTACATGAATAGGGCAAGATAGCAGTGTGCAAACTAATTGTATTTATTTAAGGAATGAGCAGGGTGGCTTTGATTAGAGTTAAAGGAAGCAGTAAAAGTAGATGTTGGAGCTTGTTGATATTACGGAGAAGACAAAAAGAATTTTACAGAAGCAAACTAGAAGAAAATTATGTGTCAGTAAAATATGCCTTAGTAGTTTCAAACCGTTTATCTTACAGCCTGCATTTCAAACCATGTTTGCAGAATGTGGTACTCTTTTCCTATGGATATGTTTAGTTATTATCTTCGTGAAGACAGCTGCTGTTGAGTAGATCTGTGGATCTGTGTGTGAATCTATTTAACTTCTTTCTGTGTAGCAGTGAGGACAAAACTAAGATTGTATTCTTTTTTTTTTTTTTTTTTTTTTACTGCCTTCAAATGGCAGGAGTTGCTGGAGTTTTGGAGGTATATACAGAAAAGAGCCATTAACAGCACATGAGTATCTGGAAAGTGTGCCAGGTGCTAGTGGTGATGTAGCTAGCTATATCAGAAAAGCTGAGCTTTGAATCCCAGTAGTAAGGTTGAATAAAATGCTGGTTCTCTAGAATAATTATGACCAGTGAAGGTCTTTTCCAGTAGAGAGCAGTCATGGGTGGAATAACAGATCTTCATATACCCCGTCGTTATAGACATTGTACCAAAACCAGATAGATAAGAATGTAACCAGACTTTAAGCCTTATTTCCCTTTGTTTCTCTTCTGATTTTCCACCATGAGTGGAAAATAGCAATAAGGAGAGGAGTAAGACTATGGATGACAATGAGAAGATGTTCAGATTTTAAGTGGTATCTAATATAAAAAAATAAGGAGATTACACTTCTAACCAGTAGCACATTGTAAAATTGGTAGGATGCGAGCATGTTTTAGAAATGCCTTATTTGATGGTGCACCTACAGCCTTTGGTTTCATGATGTAAAAACACACTGAAAGCAAAATACAGCTAGAAGGAGGAAATCTTAAATATTTTTCTCCTGGTGTTACCTTTTAAAATGGATGTTGAATATCTACAGAATACTTAAACTGTCTCATCTACATCAAAATAATTTCTAGATCTCATTTTTATTAAGTCAGGCTGAATCAAATATAAGAAAAACTCAAAACTCTAAGTAGAGTTTCTGAAATCTCTATTGAAGAACTGTGATCTTGCAATTAATTATGTTTTTTTTAAAGCTATGTAATATTTTGTAGCTAATGACATAAAACATCTCCCCATAATCTGAAATTGTGGAACACTTAAGGAGGAGAAGAGCAGGTAGTTGATCAGTATTAGTCTCTAATTTGGAGAAGGAAAAAAAGAGTAAAACCGGCACCTTGTTAATTATTTTGCTTGGTTTTGATAAGTGTGTGTGTTCTGCTTCATTATTTTACATTTAGTTCTATTAAAATGAGTACTGTCAAAGGTGTATGTTCACTCAGCAAATTTCCTTTGAACAGATTGTGTGAAATGTTTAAGTAATTTGTATGTGCAAAGGAGAACAAGGCATTTTTAATGCCTCTTGTTTCCAAGTGCTTCTTTCTTAACATTTGTTCTTTCTGATACATTAAAAATGCTAAAAATCAGATCATGTTTAATATTTTGTTTTCTTTTCAAAGTAATTATTCAGGTGGCCTTTAAATGTATGCATTAAACTGTTTAAGATTCACAGCTTTTTAAAATAGACTCAGTTAATATATCATTTAACTTCTTATAAGATTATACATTTCCAGTAGCTGCCTGTATGAAGAGATTGGTTGAAATAGCAAAAGAGGTAGGATTTTCAAGTTAGAGTATTTTCAAGCTATGCTGTTTTGTAAAACCTTTTAAAGTATTCCCTAGTCTATCCTCTGTTTTGTAATTCAGCTCTTTTATCAAGGACTTACCAGTTGCTAGGTCTGAAGTTCTGTATTTTGGGCTCATGAGCTACCTTTTGCATCATTCCATCAGCAGTATTAATTCATGTGAGCAGACATCTTGTTTTTTTCTTTTAAAGTTTTATTTACAATAGTTAGCACTTAAGTAAAGGCATTCATGTGCACAGTTAGAAATATTTGCTCTGAAAAAAATTCTTATTGTCTTCGGGGCACATGAGCAGACACTGTTCTGCTAGGCTGAAAAAGTGAGAGCACTTACTATGTGTAGCATGCTAGTTCCTATCTCACTGCTTATACTTGTTTGGAAGATTTTTGATTTTTTTATTATTCAGAGAAAAAGGCCTTGCATATTCACTGATCTGGAGGCCTGGCACAGAACATAAATCATTTCTGCAAAACAGGCAAGTTTGTAGAATGTCAGTCTTGTGTTTTACTGGTTTCATCTCTATTGGAGCTTGCCTTCCAGAATCATTATTTCCATTATGGTGAATACTTTCAGCTTTTTCCTTGTCAGTTTCCTCAATTTGTTAAAATCGTTCATGTTCAAGAAACACAAACACTAAATGTTGTTCTTGACAATTTGGAAAATGTGTCTAATTTCTTTGGTCAAAATAGTACCTTTTAAAGATTTTTATTTTGGGATTTATAGTACCACAGTATTTTGTCGTGATACTGCTTGTTAGCAATAACTTTTTGTTTGTGCTCTTGTTATAGAGAGTCAGAGTGCTCTTTGGTACGTTGTTTTTTTCATAAGAATATCGTTCATGTAGCGAAAGTTCTGTAACTTGTCTTTGTACTTTATTATCTTTTTCTTCAATAGCCGTTTTCTATCTTAATGGAAGCAATGAACTGTAATGCTCTTGTTGAGCTCAAGTCTCCACAATGGTTATGGATTAAGAATTTAAATAGCATTTAAGTATTTGTATCAGAAATGAAGGCTTGGTTGGTTATAGTAAGGACTTTGTACCTAGTTTTACCAGATCCCAGAGAACTGCCCTAACTACTTGGTTTGGAAAGATGTTTCTGCCTCTGTTGAGTAGGAGGTGGTGGGCATGGCAAGGATGATCAAGAAGTCAGTTTTGTCACAATGCAAAGTAAAACTCTTGAAAGATGAACTGTTCCACATAATGTACATCCATTTTTTTTTCATCTCATTTCTGTTGGCAGTCTCATACCACCATTCCTACCATCTTTAATGAAATTCTAATGCATACTGTCATTTCCCTTCATCTTTGTTATAGGTAAAGCTTTCCAAATTGGAGTCTTCAGTGAACTTTTTGTAAAATATGGAAGTAGAGTATGTCTATCTTTTCTCTTTTTAAGGAAAAAACCCACAAACTAAACAGCGACATTTCTGAGGATTTGCTGTTTAATTACCATGACCTTGCAAGCAGAATTACAAAAGTCAGTATCAATCAGTGAGTCTGTCTCCCTTAACTCATGCGCAGTTCCTGTTTTTTTGTTATTAAATGCATTTGTGTTTCAATTTACAGTAAGTGTGTGTATACATAGTGTTTTCAATAATTGGTGTAGTGCTGGACCTTGATTTCCACCCCTCACCCCCCCTTTAAACCATACTCAATCTGTTAAACATTTTTGATTCTTTGAAATCACGTCACACGTAAGTCCCTAAACTGCTTTTTTCAGTAGCTGATAAATTCTTGATAAATGATTAGGTTATTGTTTTGGTCCTCTGAAGCCACAAATCATCCACTCTGAAATGTGCTTTATGCTGTGACACTGTGATCTGCTCTGCCATCCTTGAAACCATGAAGGGGCATTGAGTGAATGTATTTTTCTTACACATGGCTAACTTTTCAGGGAAATAAAAAAAGTGAATGTGTGGACTGTCAGGTTTTTGGTGTGCTTTTCTTATTCACTATTCTTGTATTTGAACTTCGTTTTCATACTGAAGTAATTTTGGTGCATAAACGGGAGTTGTGGATCAGGAAAGCTTTCTTCTGTAAAATGCCTTGCAATCCTGCAGTAGATAACATCAAAGGCGTGATGTTTCTGAATTACCTGGATGATGTGCAGAGAAATAGCACCATCCTCTGGCATTATAATATTAGTTAAGAATTAAACATGAAATTGCTGTCTGTTATTTTCGGACATTCAGTATAATTGTAATAGATTGTACATATTGTACTTTCAGTTTTGCATACTCATTTTGGGCTAAGTTTTTAACAGAAATTCTGTAATTTGCATGGACTCTGTGTATTCTGTCGATTAAGTGGCTGACTAAAAGGGCTGTCTTTTTACAGTTACCTTGCCCATAATGCTGACTCTGGTCTTTACATGACTATTTATGGCAGGAAGTTGCACTTCAGAAATACCATACTGAGCTTTTTCTGAATCTCAGTGAAAGACTATTCACAGTCATTTAAGAAAAATTCGTTGAATTAGAGAATACCACCAACGACTTGTGTATGTGTGGGAGAGTAAAGATGCTGTTACAGAACAACTGCAAATGTCTAATAAATTATTTTTACGGTGGATTGTATCTTCAGTTGTGGATTAAGAAGGGGCATCATTGGCATTGCTAGAGTGCAAAGCAATGCGCCTCCCACAAATAAAGTTTCATTAGCTGCAGGATGAGTTACGCTAAGTTACGATTATGTGAAGGGCTGGATTTTAGTCCATTTAAGCATATGCAGTAGGTATGAGAAATACTGTAGGGACATTCTTTAAAAACAGCTTGGTGGATGAGAAAGTCACTCTTGATTGTTGTGAATTTCTATTGGACCTTTACCTGTTTACGTATCGGAAACATCAAAAGAAGGCAGCTCATGTTTGTGTAATCTCTAGAATAAAACACACACCCTCTCCAGTCCACCTTTCGCTACAGTAGATCTCTGTTCTTTTACACGGGAGGTGTTGGCTTAGTGAAACTGGAAATCTTAAGACTTTTATCTTGGTGACAGTGCCTTTCTTTCCCCTAATATATTAACTGTGAATGTAAACTAGATTGATTATCTGTGTTTCTGGAAAGACCATACCAGTGATCTATGTACATAGCTGAACATTTGTTGTCCTTTGCTGGCTGCTGTATTCTGTATCATTTGGCTTCAGTTGAGGAGGGAATGTTGACAGGAAGAGAAGTGGTGAGAGTCCAGAAATTTTTGCTAAGTTTCAGGCAGGAAAGAAAATGTGTTATTGCCCTGTTATAACTCATTCCACCCCATCCACTTCAACGTCATCTAATGTTAATGTCTGTGTCCTTCTCAGCCATTGATTTATTTAGTCATGTTAAATTTTTCATTTAATTCCTGGTTTTGCCATAAACACATTGCCTCCTGTCATTCCGAGTTTTCATTGCAGTTTATTTTTTTCCACTTATCATTCCAAATCCCGGATGTAGCCATTCCCAGTTTCCTACTGACTTACTATTATACTAGCCATGATTATTTTCCATGTTCACTTTTTTCCTACCCATAATTTGTGTTCAGTTTCAGTTCTGATCTTCTTCCCTTGTTCATGTTTAGCTTTGCGTGTAACTTGTCACTGATTATGCAGCCTCTTACTTTCTCCCTCTCCTTACACACAGTTTTTCTCCAAGTTAGGTTGTTAACAATATTGCCAGTATTTTCGTAGTCACTGTAACTTCTATTTTGTCTTCTTTGTTTTACTGATTTTCTTTCTTCTAGTCCTTGTCTGTCCTTGATAATCTGCTTGTCTTACTAATTGCCAATGCTCATTATACCCACTGGTTTTGCTACTTTTTATGATTATCCAAGGTAGATTCATGCCTCCAGTTAGTAAGCTGTGGTAGGAAACTGTGGAGACCACAGGGGAGGTGGAATTTGCTTTAAGGTGACACAGCTGAGTCCAGCCTAGTCAAAAATAGCCACAGCAGCTACATACTGAGTGTTGATGAAGTATGTTGGGGTTTTAGTTGTTAAAACTTCAGTCATAAGAGCAAGTGTACACTGTTCTCAAAGGTCAAATTAGTGGATTTTCAGAAGGTAAAAAGATCACTTGAAGGATTTCATTTATGCAAATAGTATTTTCTTCAGTGTGTCATTTATGGAAATAAACAATTCTGTGTGATCTTTTTTCTTCCAGTTTCCTTGTTCTCCCTGTAAAAAGTTAACCCCAGGCAGGTACCTCACTTGAACAAGTTAACTTTTGGACAAAGGATTTTAATGAACTGAAAGTTGCAAGCATTGGAAGTACAGCCTGAGCAGCGACAAGTGCCAGTTGACTGTAACAGGGATGACTGCCAGCCCTTCTGACTGTGCCTGCTGTACTCATCCAGTTGTTGAAGCTGCATGTAGTGAAACAAACTGTTTCTGGAACTTCAGTCTTGAGGGTACCAAGTTTATTATGCTGTTTGTGTGTTGTGAGCCACAAAAAATAGGGCTGTGTAGACAGGCTAAGAAAGTTGGGACTGTTCAGCCTGGAGAAGAGAAGGCTGAGTGGAGACCTCATAGCAGCCTTCCAGTATCTGAAGGGGGCCTACAAGGATACTTGGAGAGGGACTGTTCATTAGGGGCTGTAGTGACAGGACAAGGGGTAATGTTGTTAAGTTTAAACTTAAACATGGGAAGTTCAGGTTAGATATAAGGAAGAAATCCAGTGGTGAGGCACTGGAACAGGTTGCCCAAAGACATGGTAAATGCTCCATCCCTGGCAATGTTCAGGTCCAGGTTGGACAGAGCCTTGGGTGACATGGTCTGGTGGGATGTGTCCCTGCCCATGGCAGTGGGGCTAGAACTAGATAATCTTAAGGTCCTTTCTAACCCTAACCATTCTGTGACTCTGTGTTGGAGATCACTCAACAGCCTGCTGTATCCCTCCTCCCTCCTGCTGTATCAAACCTTACAAAACAAAATTCTTGCAGTCAGGTGCAAAGAGATGTTTTCATTTTCAGTCTTTTTCAGTGAAAATGCTGACTGCCAGTTCCACGGGGGAAAAAGATTAAAAAGTCATATTCACCATCTGAAACTTTGCAGAGAAGGTAATACTTATGACAACAAGACAATGTTACTTGGAAAGCCCGTGACTTTGGTTTCTATTAGGAAATAACCTTTCTTTTAAAAAGTTCAGCGTTCTTGTTTGGAGAAATGCTTTTAAGTAGTATCTTTAGAATGGCTGTGCCTTAGTACTGGGGGTGACTTAGGAAGTTGCCTTTTCTATTTTCTATTTTGGACTGTTGCATTATTGGCGGAAGTTCTGTGGGTGTTGTGGATGCACCCATTTGTATATTGCAATTCATAATAATATAATGGCATGCATTTCCCAAAATGGATATTTTTGAACTGGTATAATTTAAATTATGAAGTAACATTTTATTTTAACTTTTTTTCACATCACATTTTTATTAGAACTAGGTGGTGTTTCTACTATCAGAGGTGCTCTTTGGAGGGCTGCTTTCTAGGACCAAAGAAGTTTGGGAGAGACTTTTCTGAATAGTTCAGTTTTTCCTTTCCCAGGTACCCCATACTGCTTTATATATTTGCATAATAAAGGATTTTTTTGTGTTGAGCTTACTTCTCATGTGTGACTTTGTCACTGATCTTTTACATCCAAAGAAATTTAAGTAGTGGGCTATAGAGATGAGTGCACAGCAAATTACATGCAGGTGGAATGGCTTAAAGATTAGCAAATTTAGGAAACCTGGGATCTTCTAATTTTAGTAGTTGTCTTATGTGCTGGTGGGACATGGTTGAGAGTCCTGGACTTCTGATATTGTTCCCAGCACTATCGTATGTTGGTAATACTAGTACTCAGTATTGCTGTCACTGAAGATCCAGTGTGCTCTGTGGCAAACTTCATTAAACTTCACTGCAGGTTGATGCCATGTCCTGTAGCATTTTGTAGAATTTATGAGTGTCAAATAATTCAGTTGAATACATATATTTTTAATAATCTCTTTAGTTTGACAAACTTCTGTATTTCCTTGTCTTACTGTTTTTTCCTAAGTGATACGAAGTTTGATGGGAGAAAAATACTGGTTTTAAGGCAAGTGAAATGTTTTAGTTAAAGGCTAGAAGCCTTAGTTCTAAATCATAGCACAGCTTATACTAAGGGAAGTGTTACTTTGAAAGAGGCCTCAGTTATTAAATCTTTTCAGACAGAACTGTCTCTTCTATGCTTCTGTTGTCACTAATATACTTAATAGTTGCACTGCCGGTAGTGTATGCAAAAAAAAATTACTCTTTTATTAGTGAGTCAGAAAACATACATGGAACAAGTTCATGAAATGGTGCACAAAACCAGTGCATTGTCTTTTTCGTTTCATGCAATTGATGGCTGTTGCTGTGTAATTGTTAGACAGAGGTGCAAGTGGCTTGCTTGTGGTTATATAGAAAGTCTGTAGCAGAGTAAAGGATGCAAGTTGTATCTGCTAGCTCAGAAAGCATGGTGTTAGATGCATATTTTTCCATGGCAGTGCTAGTTTAGACAGTGCAAGGAAGGACCTGCTTAAGTAAATTAATTCTTTCTATTTAGTGTCAGTAACATCTAGGCTCTCTAGCCCCATTCAAAATTGAAATAGTATGCAGCTTTCTTTAAGTGCCTGTACCATTTTTGAAAATAGAAGAATCCATATAAAACAAGTAAAAATTTCAAAAGCATGTCAATGACTTAAAGCTTTAAAGAAAAGAAATTTCAATCTGACTAGTTAATTAATATATAATTCCCTTGGAGGTGACTTCCTTTGCCAGTGCTGTTACACTGCTAGTTGTTTCGTGTGAGATTGTCACCTGAAAAAACATGAACTCAAGACATGCTTAGCATTCACATTCTCCCTTCCTTGTTTCTCAGGCTGAATTCAGGCATATTAAAAATTCTGGTTCATCTTATCAGAAGTAGGCTTCTCTGTGCAGTGGTGTAACTGAGCTTTTAATTTCAGTGCTATTATACTTTACTTAACTATTCTTCTTTGGCAGGACGACAAACTGGGAGGAGAAGCCTCTGTGTATAGGAATTCAAAATGCTGGAATTTTATTACTACCGTTAAAAAGTGGCCATCTGAATGAAGCCAGTGTGGATTTAAATACTCATTGCTAGTGTGCATTTATTCAAATACACCAAAATCCCTCTTTCACTTTGTGCCAACATGTCTTTTTTGAGATGGTGATTATCTAACAGACTCCAGTTGTTTTTATGTACCTCTGAGCTATCTGGGAACAGAGTAGATGGATAATCAACTCTTCCAAGTACTGAAACATAACTTCCATCTCTCCTACAGGATTAAACCCCAATTTTTATCTTCCTGTCCTTTCAAAGTAAGTATATAAATGAAGGAAAACTGAAAAAAAAACTTCAAGCCTGTTATGTATGGTAAAGAAGCCAAAATATTTTGATTTGTTTATTTAAATCTTTTACAGGTACCCTTTACAATTAATTTTACCAAGGAAATGTAGGGAGTTGCTTACAGTAAAGGAAGATTGCTGACTATATCCATACAGTTACTCAACTCCAGGTTGAGCACCCAGGGAGACTTTCAATTTTTAAAAACTGTCAGTATGTTTTACTTGCTTCACATATATATATGTGTCTGTGTCCTGTTTATCAATCTGAAATACTTTATTTTTTATTACGAGATTTTGGGGTTGTACTTCTAATAACCTTGAAGAAGAATAATAAAGGGAAAAGAGCTTTGAATGTCAAGTTATCGCACATTGCCATAATTGTAGTGGAGTAATGGCAGTGCAGATCTGTTTGTTCCCTTTGTTGTTAGGCTCGTCCTAATTGAATACTGAGACAAAGTGCATGAGGGCATGTGTTGTTTTTTAATAGTGTTTCAGTTCTTGCTAGAGTACACTTTAATCTAGGTATTCTGATGTCAGTGGAGTCAAAATTCCAAATACGTGTCTGAAAACTACTTCGCTTAAAATAGGCTAGACATTTTGTTCTTTAAATACTCTGAATTGTGAGAACTGTCATGCTGATGAGCCTTTACATTTTTGTAATTAATGCCTGTGTACTCTTTTCATGGAAGGAAAATTTCTTTAATTTTCCTAGTGTTAAGTTAGTGAATTTCCAGAATTTTTACAGTGTCCTCTTCAGTAAAATCTCTTGCTCTGCAGTTGGCCAGTTGGTGCATTTACTTGCATGTGATCCATCCACTCTTATTTTTAGTTTTTGCAATACTGGAATAGTGAAATGTAGCAAGGAGGCATTGGGAATTCTTTAGGAGTTTATGAAAGATGTATCTGTCTTTGTTTCTATATGTATTCTTGATTTAGGAAATGTATTGTCATTACTAGGGTATGTGTTAAGAACATCCAAATGGCAGTAGGCATGAAGAACTCTATGAATCTGTTCTTGGCAAAAAATTGTATATCCTTTATATCCTTTCTTCAGAGGTTAATTTTCCTCAGAGCTGCTCTTCTCCTAATCAGATGGGGATTATTGCATTTACACTTTTTATAGGCTTCTAGTGCACTTCAGTTGCCATAGGATACTCTGTTTATTAAGGAGCCTTTTACAAATCATATCAGCATTGTGCATTGACTTCCTTTTAGTTGCAAGGTGCAGTTTAAGGATTTGCATATGATCTGTTAAGTGCTGAATAGCTTTTGCTTTGCCTGCTAAAGCAGATAAGAATTTATCATACAGTTTTCTCCCATGCCCTATAGATTAGATAGTAAAGTATGCTCCTTTCCCAGCCTTGTGTCCTTTGTAATGAAGCCCGTGATTATTAATCTTTAATGGTGCCTGCAGTGCACAAAAGACAGACTTGGTCTTTATCTCAGATGTGCTGCTTGATTTTATTGTCCATTGAAGTCAGAAGAAGAAATTTGATGCTTCCGTCAGTAGTGTTACTAGTAATCCTTGGCATCTATTTGAATGCCACCATACCACGATTATTTTCCTTGGTTTGGTTTGCCTTTATATGATCCTGGTCTGCTTCCTCACTTCACCTATGCTGATGTATTAGTGCTTTATAAAAATAAAAAAAAAACCCCACCCAGAATGTCAGTGCTGTTGATGGACAATTACTTTACTTTCTCTTGCTTTGTATTTTTGTATCTTCTTTCAACTTTTAGTGTTTCCTAATGTCTGGTATAAAACCTGTGTTTTCTATGTCAGATACTTGGTTTCTTGAATGTATTTTGTGTCCTTGTACATTTAACTTTGGATCAGTATCAAATACTCCAATGTATTTGTACAGAGTACAGCTTAATTTCTAAATTGATTAAAGAAGATGTACTTTGTAAAGTCTTTTGACACTTGATTTTGGATCATACATAGCAAATATTGCTTGTAGATTGAAAACTGTTTTCAGGTTATGTGATATGAATTGTTATCTTTGTTTTTTTCAAATAATCTCTTTTCAATTTCATTTTTTTGTATTTATTAGTTATTAGCAGCCTGATTTCAAACATGGTATTTTCTGAGAGTTAATGTAATTTGTCTTTCAAATTACATGTAAAGCATTCATGTTTAACTAGCAGTTGAAAGTGGTGGCTGCTTGAAAATTGTTAAAGTGGAAAAAGACATACCAAGTTGATACCAAAAGTAATGTAATTTTTACTGTAACTCAAGTGGTTAACTACTTACTGAAAAGAATGCTATAGGTGATCTATGTAGGAGCTTGAAGATGAAATAGAAATCTTTGTGCTTAACTACAGTCCTTGTCCAGTGATCTGAGAATTTTTATTTGGAATCTTTACTATTTGTTTGTCAGTTACGTAATTTGTGATTATTGTAAACCATGGTTTGTACTGTTGCATTTATTTCTCTGTTTTTCCTTACTTACAGTGGACATGGTATGCAATTATTAATGATGCATATACAGACTATTTGTTCCAGAGATCTCCAGGTGGCATATAAATAAAATGAGTATCAGCAGATAAAGCAAATGAGGGAGATGAAGTTAGAGTCTGACATTAAATAAGAATCTGTAGCATCATTGTTTACAAAAACTTGCACAACAGCTTTTCTGGTATGCTGTCTGTTATAGATATGTCTGTGGTATTCTGTTTCCTTACCTGAAATCTTTGGCAGCTTTGACCGCAACTTTATATATAAAGCAGTGTGATTCTGTGGTTTTAAAGGTGTAGCTGTCGCACTTCAGAACACAATAAAGAGTTAACCTAAATGAATAGGACCAAAATGACTCCAACAGTTTATCTTACAGTAGTAATCTGAAAAACTTAAAAGATTAAACTGTCCTTCAAAATAAGTGTTCACTCAACTTGTGACTAAGCCAAACTGGTCTATTACTTGAAGACAAGGGGCATTTTTCCACACTTCTCTTACATCTGTAGGTGAAGATTGTTTAAAATTTTCAGCTTAATTATGAATTCAGGTTATTGTTTTGCATTCCTGTGTGTATAATATCCTTGAGAGCAGAGGTACAGTGCTATTAGTTTTGAAACTAGCTTCACAAAATTAAGAATGAACCTTATTGTAATTTTGGTCCCAATTAAGTTATGGGAAAAATAGACTTGAAGTTCAAAAATATTAAGGCAAAAGAAAAACTAAATAAGAATTAATCAGCTAGTGAGCAACTGCAGAGTGTTTCTTCATCCTCATACTGCATGAAATGGTTCTGGCGTTCTGTAGAACTGCTGGGAGTAAAGCTCTTCGATGGTGTAGATGTCATGTGGATGCTTGGAGATGCAGCTGTAAATATTGTTTGTAAACAATGTTTTGTGTAAATATTGTTGGTAGGTTATTTTGAATAAACATGTAGTACATGCAAGTAGTATCTGTGAGTTGAAGATAAGTAATGTAACTTGTTAAACTTTAACACCTGTTAGTCACAACCTGAAGTTCAAACTTACTTTTTGTCTATTACTAGGTAAAACAAGGGATTCCCAGTCAGCCAGAATGGAATCTGAAATTATGCCAAAAATTACCAAAATGACAGTGTCTGGAAAGAAACAATCTATGGGATTTGAAGTTCCATGGTAAGCCAAGCCCTCATACATCAAGGTACATCAGTAGCTCTTCTTTCAGACTGATGCACCTGTAGAAGTTCTTTTTTTTTTTTTCTATTTTTTTACAGCAGTTTTAGTGTCAGTCACCAGAACTCACCATCTCAGCTTCTTGTTTGACTCAGAATTACTTTCAGAAGATGGTACCTCACGTTTTGAGTTTAACAAATCCTTTCACTATGAATAGTGCAGAGAGATATCAGCTAGTCAGATTATTTAAACATCCGCTTCATAGAATACTGAACTTTCTTGGGGTTCGTTTATTTTAAATTTAGTTCTCTAAGTGGAATTATGAAATCAATAAATCTTAACTGTAATCGCTTGTTCTTCAAAGGAAGTAATACATTTAAGAATAATTTATGGGCAAAACAATTACTTATAGCTAACCTTTGTCTTCCTCTGCAGCTTTTGTTAACAGGTGTCCAGGGTACAACTGTTGTAGAGAAGAAATTGGTCCTCCTTATGCTATAGCTAAATTAGAGTGGTTGAGCAGTAGTTCTAATTTTATTCTCACTTGGAACTGTTGAGGGGGATGTCTTGTGAGAGTGTGGAAACTGGCATCTGAGTTTATACATGCAGTAGTAGCCAGTAGTGAATACTTAAAAATATATATGAGGACAGAGCTTGTGTGTTCAGAATACAGTCCATGAAATATCTTTACATGTAGCATCCTGTGCCTGCCCACTACATTAGGCTGTTTCTATAAAGAATGGTTAATGGATTTTTCTTTCTTTGATGTGCTTCTGGTTTTGAAGCCAGATCTTGCCACCTAATCCATGCAAGAAGTTTCATAGTTCATCCTCAGGAAAAAAAAATCACAAGTGTAAGCAGTGCCAACATCCTCACCTCATCCTGAAGTGTTTGTAGTTCTGATCTGGAAAGAGGGAAGTAAGAGGGAAGGATGATCTTTATTTTACAGTATGTTGTACATGTTTGATAATTGAGTGAAAACAAGCTGTTGAATCTTCTTAGTCTCTTAAGCTTTAGTACAAGGTGTGAAGCTGATGTCATTATTCCCTTTATACTGCTAAATGTCATTGCTAAGAGACTTTACTTTCATTCAGCTACTTAGATGCAATAAGCTCCAAATGAAAGAATTTTGGACCTTTCAAAATCTTTCTGTGCTGTTTGAGATTTGCAGTATATAAACGGGAACTTTATTTTTTTTTTTCCACCATTGGCTCATTTCCACCAGTGACTCTGGATGTGACAACTGGACTTGAAGGTGCTGTGATGTTGATAGGAATTTCACAATCATCTCTGATGTTTCTGCCATACTTCTTATAAATGGGAGTTTTTCATGGGGACTTCTGTGTATTAAATTAACTTGGGTAGAAGCTTATAAGAAGAAAGGAATCTTGAGTGAAAAAGATATGCCAGGTAATCCTGGATAGTAGTGATTGAATTTTTTAGCTATAAAAATTACCATTTAAAATGTTTGTTCATTAAAAAAAAAGGAAAAATACAGAATTATGTATCTCTGATACTTAGCATTTGTCACACCTTGTATATGTGTGTCTTCTCCATAGGGAAGGAGGAGATAAGAAAGAATGCTTCCTTATCTTTGGAATGGAGTAATTCCTGAATAGGGTAGTTATGACTCAGTCTTTGGGGAAAGATAGTTGGCACTAACATGGTTCTC
This sequence comes from Pezoporus wallicus, assembly GCF_028554395.1. Classification (NCBI taxonomy): domain Eukaryota; kingdom Metazoa; phylum Chordata; class Aves; order Psittaciformes; family Psittacidae; genus Pezoporus; species Pezoporus wallicus. The sequence continues at coordinate 8,242,236 of NW_026635157.1, forward strand.
AGCCACTGTTTCTCTTCATGGAACCTGAAATAGTTTGTGTCATGATTGCTTCCAGTTAAGTGACTTAATATATTTTTTGTGGCAGAAAAAATGAAGCCTTCAGAACCTGCTGGTAATCCCTTTAGGTAAATCCTCAATATTGCAAAGACAGTTTTTTAATTTTTTTTTTTTTTAATTCACCTCACTTACTGGTACTGTTGAAATACTGATGAAGAGCAAGCCTGTGTTGTAAAAATTGGGTACATATTGGGCATTTAGCTTTAAGTGGGAGGAATAGGTAAGAAGTGGAAGGATTTGGAAAAGAGCATGAAATCTGGAGCATACCCAATCAGTGAAAATGGAAGAAAGCACAATTTAAATAGTAAAGTTATTGGGCATGTCTGAAGATCGCTGGTTCAGGGAGTCTGTGATGGCCTCCTTTATTCTTTTGTCCTACAGGCAACTGTGGAAACACCTCCAAGGCACTAGGACCTTGACATGAAGAATGGGGGAGGAGGTCTTGACCATATTTGCATCCTACTTTTCCTTTTGTGTAGGATAGTAGCATTTACTTTCCTGATTCCGCTTGAAGCTTGACTAGGTCTTTTGCATAAAGACTGTGCTAAATATATTGTGGTTAGCTGAAGCACTAGCACTGTCTTCCAAGTTTATAATGACTTTGTACACATTTGTTTCTAAACTTGAAAAAAACAAAGCAAAGCATTAACCTCTGCCTCAGCTACATGATTATCAGAGTTGGGAATTTATTTCTGCAGTTACCTAGTGGAATATTGACAGCATAAAGATGAGTTGTCAGGGAACAGGATGAATCTGTGTTTATTAACACCTAAGAAAGGCTTGTTCTTTTGATTCTTTTCATACCCTTTTATGTTACTGTTGCATTGATAAAGGTACTGCAAAGAATTTATAATAAAGTAGATTTCTAAGTACATAGTTTATATCACTGACCAAAAGCACAGTGTTGTAAATGATTCATAGCAGTTTGGGTTTTAAAACACCTATAACTGGCCCTTAATCTCACCCCCAGATACTTGTATGGTGTTGGAAGAGGTACCATTAAAAAGCGATTGTACACTACGTATGATCTAGCTTTTGTTGTCATCTTTATGGGATCTTGAAGATAATTCATGGACCATGTTTTTAAAACTAGCAGCCTAGAATTAGCAAAAATAACCAACCATTCTTTGACTAGCTATTCAGTCTTTATGATTCAGTCTTGTTATGAGGTATGACCTCATAATAAATGAATCTTATTTAAAATGAACGCATTATTAGAAGTTGCGAATTGCTTCCAACATTGATTGCCTTTGTTGTTGAATATTTGTAGTCTACCGATTGTCTACAGAAAATGGAGTTTACTCACTTCTGGCAAACTGATGCTGTAGCAAAACTACTTACAAGGCTTTTTCTTAAATCATGAAGGATGCCAGAAGTCGTGAGCAGAAAAGGATGATTATTGTAACCAGCCTGATCAATATTACATAATAAGGATTTAAAAATGGTGTCAACTGTGGATTTACTTTGGTACATACTTGATTTACAACCTGATTTAGTTGAAGATGTCCCTGCCCATGGCAGGGTGTTGGACTAGATGACCTTTGAAGGTCCCTTCCAACCCAAACTATTCTGTGATTCTAATTAATAATTTTGAAAGGGGAAATAAATGTAGACATTCCTGTAATGACTGTAAGTACTCCGAAAGAGTCGGCTGCATAAAAATAATTCACTAAGCATCTAGACTACGAGATTGAAAACAGTGTTTAAAAGCTAAATTATGCAGAATTAATCTTCATTAGATAAGCTTCCAGGTTCCTCTTTGAATGCATGGTAATTTGAACTTCTCAATAATTGTGTGAGATTGAGTGTCTTCTAACATACTTTATGACAATGTATGTTGTATTTCTTATTTTTTCCCCAGAAAACAGTAATTTAACCATAGCTTTTACTCAGTTTACTCATATGGTCCTGGCTGGCAAGAAGTATAGAAAGTTTCTGGCCTGGCAGTTTTAATTTTGACTACATATTTGTCCTTGGCAGCCTTGCCAGGCTTTTGTATGTCTCCTGATTTCCTAACAAAAAGCTGTAGTAAGCTCTTTTTGACTTTTGTGTCTGAGTTGCTGGTGATCAAGCTTTCTTGATTACATTACTTCAGTGCACATATAAGGTACATAGTGGTTCTGTCATTTCAGAGAAGTCAAGAGTTGCTTAATTAAATGGTTCCATGTTGGTGGCTAGCAGTCATGCGGCAGACAGACACAGATGTTGGCAAGCAGACACAGCTCTTGGAAGTTCCATCAGTTTCTCGTACAAAGGCACAAGGAATTAGTTAGGAACTGCTCTTGCTTCAAATAAAATTTTTTCTTGGTATGGTGATTGAACATAACTCAAACCAAGTTGGAACTTTGCTACCAAAGATACTTGCTAATGCAGATAACTTGTTTATAGCCTCAACTGCCTGCAGTAGTGACATACTGGGTACTAATATGGTATTCTGTCTTCTGATAGAAATTTTCAATTCAATAATTTTGAAAAATCTCAGTGGAAATGGCTTACTGAGAAGCATTTTTAATGTCATTCATTTTCTCATTGACTGTTAGAGAAGAAGCTCCTTTGTAATTTTATGAGCTGTTAACAAGCTTTCAATAAACTACTCATCTGGTTGAGGTAAGGAATAACTAACTGTCAAGGTCTTGCTGCTGCATCTTGCTTCATATACTTCTGTGAGACTGGAATTGTACATTTCATCTGCTCATTTTCCATTAGGTACATAGCAATAAACTTTCTCTCCCTTCCCTGACACCAGTCAGCAAAAAGCTGAATTATCTCACCAGAGATGCTCTGCAAGTAGATCATGATCATACACTTTATCCATTTTGATGTTTCTCCTCTGAAATTGCAAGTTTTAATTTATCATGACAGAGGTGGTTTTCAGATTTCCAAAACATGGTAATATCTGAAACCTGTAAAATTCTAAATGGAGCTGTGTACTGACTGTTCAAATATTCCACCATTGAAAAAATAGGAAGGCCTAATGTTTTGTTGGCTAGAGTCATGTTTACTCATTATTTCATTTATATCTAGCACTTTTGCTTTGCACCACCCAAATTATAAACTATTTGAGAACCTTAAGCAGTGATATATGAACCACTAGAGGGTGAAAAATTCACCCTGAATGTTGAGACAGTTGATTCTGAGAGCCTGCATGAATTTGTTCCATAAGAAAGCAGCCCACAGCATGGCAGTACTGCATTGGAAAGGTTTTCCGGTTTTCCATGGGAAGAAGCCTCTTCTTGGATGAAGTTCTAAATATAGTATTTTGTAGGTATTTCCACATATTGCAATGAATAGTAGTTTGTATATTGAAGTTTGCTGTGCTGCAGTTTTGTCACACCTGTAATAACTGCTTCTATTCCCTTCTTGCTGTTTGCATTAGTGCCTCACCATGAAGCTCTGTCAGGCAGCAAGAAAGCTTTTGTTCTCTTGAAGATGTTACGTAGCATATATTTTTAGTGGTCATCTTTGTCATAACAGGTGAAGAATCATGTTGTATATTCTCAGAGTACTTGTGTAAGTTAGGAAATTATTCCCATTTACAAGTCAGTGTAAGAGAATAATATATTTAGGATTATTTACTATTAGGATTAGTATGGTGAGCTATGGGAGAACAGGGTGTTAGAGAAGGGGAGTTGGGGAATCCAAATTGCCTTAGTCATAGAATCAGAATCATAGAATGATTAGGGTTGGAAAGGACCTTAAGGTCATCTAGTTCCAACACCCCTGCCATGGGCAGAGATGCCTCACACTAGATCATGTTGCCCGAGGCTCTATCCAGCCTGGCTTTGAACACTGCCAGGGATTTCTTTGGGCAGCCTGTTCTGGTGTCTCACCACCCTCACAGTAAAGAATTTCTTCCTTTAAATTTAAACCCATTAATCCTTGTCCTGTTTTTATAGTCCCTGATTCTAGATGCCTCTAAGTTTTTACCAATTTTAACTTTTCTAAGTAATGATAAATGTAACTCTATATAAACATTGCACCTTAAATTGCACCTCAGGTATGCTTAGTATCTGCATTTTATGCTATATTGCTCTTCTCACAATAGAATATAGCTACATTCAGCTGCAGTACTTGTAGTGTATGTGGAAGCTGTCACAGTATCGATGCTTCAAAGTTGACTTGGGCTCTTAGTTCAGACAGCCAGCTTTTTGTATTTCTTCCGCACAACTGTCCTTTCCCTCTAAAAAAAAAAAAAGTGGCTTGTGGGAAGCTTTTGTTTATCTGTTTCATGTATTTTGCAAGATTATTTCTTATCTTGGTTTTGTGCACAGTGCTTTTCAGACAAGATGTTCGGAGCTGGTATCTGTGCAGTTTGTATCCAACTGCTTATCGCTTCAACCTTAATGGGCTTATCACATACTCTTCGTCTGGGGCTTATATGATAGTGAAGGGAAAACTCAATTTCTCTCCTGCATTTCTATGGCTTCTTTGTCATTCCTTGTGTTTTGTTTTTTGTTTTTTTGTTGTGTTTTTTTTTCCCTAGTGTGATTGCTGAAGAAAATGGTCATGCTAATACACCTCAGAAAGGACTGTCAGATGAAGATGCCAGTGTAACTTCTGGGGTACCTGAGGCAGTCTCAAAATCTGCTCTTTCACAAGTAGCGCAGGTTTCAGAAGAGCAAAATACAGTGCCTGCTACAGTAAAAAAGTCAGGGAAGACAAAACCACAAATAGATGTGAAAGCAGAGTTGGAGAAGAGGCAAGGAGGAAAGCAACTGCTTAATTTGGTGGTAATAGGTAATACTGTTAAACTACATTTTGACACACATAGAGATTAAAAATTTTCTTAAGTGAATCTGGAAGTGATACAGAAGCAAAACTCTCCTCTCTACAGGGAAGGAAAATCTCATACTAGTTTTAGTTGCATCTGCTTGACTGTTGTTGTTCTTTGGAAAAAATGCATTCAGATGTCCTTGACTAGGACAATATAGTAAAATGTAATCTGGTTTGGTTTCATTCTGTCAATGTGTTCTTTTTAGTAAGAATTTGGAGGTGCTATATAGATGTCATGCTAACTGAGAGTTTCAATAAAAATTCTCTGTATCTCTGTTTTACAGGATTGTGAGGCTCTGTGGATTGCATAAGGATTCTTAGTGAATGTGATTTTCATGTTATAGTGTATTTCTTCTTGTACTATGTTTAAAATGCATAAATTAATAAAATTATTGTAATATTTATTTCCCTCCCTATAGGGCATGTTGATGCAGGTAAAAGTACTTTGATGGGTCATCTGCTTTACCTTTTGGGAAATGTGAATAAAAGAACTATGCACAAATATGAGCAAGAGTCTAAGAAGGCTGGCAAAGCTTCGTTTGCCTATGCATGGGTCTTGGATGAAACGGGTGAAGAAAGAGAAAGGTAGAATTATCTTTCAGTGAAACTTACCCTTTTTTTTTTCTTTTTTTTTCTGAAAGAACAGCATTTGTTAGGAAATACAGATCTAGTAATAATGCTTTGGTAGAAATGTCCTAAATGTTTGAAGATATTTACTCAATGCTTATTAGCAAATATTTTTCTTTGTATGAGTACATGTTACTAAAAGAAAAAAGTGGTATCTTTGTTGAGTTATAAGAAATGTGAATAAGGAGTTGAGTATTTCTTTACTTATTTCTATGCTGTGGAGTGTAGAGGAAAACTATAATGCAGTTTCTAGAACTAACTTGGCTTCTAGTAGCCAAGTTAGTTCATTTAAAGCTGCCTTACTGGTTCATTGCTGCCAAATTTCTCTCAGTTTGCTTATCATTTTATATGAAAAGTTCTAGCTTAGATATTTCTATGAAAGGGTGTCAGAATTATAGTCCTGTTGAAAAAGTATTTAATGAGGAAGCAGTAAAGCAAATTAAAAAAATCTAAGAGCTTCTAAGAACATTAGAAAGCTAAATACATAATATTCTGCTTTCAGAAAATAATAAAGCATTTTCTTATGTGTTTATATTTTTACAATCACTTGTAAACTTGAGGTTTCATAGCATATAAGTTCTTATAAGGTGAATAGGTTATAACCTTCACAATGAAAACCGATGCCGAAGAACATGGAGTAAGGCAGTAAGGAAGGTTTATTTTGTTAGTTTATATTGTCACCGGAAGTAGCATATTTTAAGTATCTAGGCTAACATGAGAAGTTTTGTCCCTTGAAAATACCAGTCTTCATCATCTGTGAAGGGAGATGCAGATGGCTTACTGAGATACATATGTGTGTGATAGGATTCATCTAATCAAATCCTGTGCAGAACATGTGATTGTTAGTGAGATGTGGAACTGAGTCAAAGTGCTGTAATCCTTCCTTGATAATCGGTAGTTCTGCGTGTAGATCTTTGCAAATGTATCACTGTATTCCTATAGTCACACACCTTTTTTTTTTTTTAATTATTCTTGGCTATGTTCCCATTATTATATGTTGCCTTTTTCTGAAGAACTGAATGTTAAAAGTGAAATTAGCACTGATTTAAATACAGAGTACAATTTTCATGTTCTCACTGAGCTTGTTGGGACATAGTACATGGTGCATGGAGTTAGTACTGTGAATTCTGGGTGTTTGTTTCTTCATGACCAGAGTTACTGAAAGGCAGCTCTAGAGCTCTGCTTTTCCAGCAAGCAGGTTTCTTTCAGTTTGTTTGTGCAGGCTAAATCAGATGAGAGCTATGAAGCATCTAACGTCAGGATTAAGTATTTTATAGCTTACTTGATGAAGCTTTTGAAGCAGTTTTAATGGTGTGTTGCACGTATGCTTTGTTTAAGGGGAGTGACAATGGATGTGGGTATGACCAAATTTGAGACAAAGACTAAAGTAATTACACTGATGGATGCTCCAGGCCACAAAGACTTCATTCCAAATATGATCACAGGAGCTGCACAGGTAGCGATGGTCTAAAACTCTTTCCAATAGCATTATTATTTAAAACCTTTTCTTAAATTTGTTTTCTTCTTTTTTTTTTTTTTTCTTAAATCTTAAGGTGAAATGAAATCATTGATGGTGCGAAGATACCTTTGAGGTTTTCATGAGTTTTCTAAACTTAAAAAGAATGTGCTTGTTTAAAGGCAGTAGTGGGATGTTAGCATTTTGGAGGAGAGTTTTATTAGGGAAGTAATTTGAATACTGAGTTACAGTTTGATAACATCAGAGTTGAGCTTTGAAAGCTATTCAGATGTGCCATGTGTCTACTCAGCAAGAAGTTCTGTGAAAGTGGATTTGTAGGTAAAGACTACATGGTTTTGAGCTTAAAGGAAAAAGGATCTGGAAAGGTTGAACAATCTGTTTAACAATACATTTTATGAAAGCATAACATAGATAACAGTTTGTGCAGAGTGCATCTGTGTCATCGATAGGACATTTGCAGAGACTACTGCAGCTTGGTTTAGGAGCAGTAGGTAAAGACAGAAGTATTTGACACTTCCCATTCTCATATAGGTTAGTTATTTAATTTATGGAAAAAATAAATCAGAAGGGGGGAAGAATAACGGTTACATGACATAGAAAGTGTGAAAATTTTCCACTTAAAGGCACCCTTTTTTAGGTAGTAGAATTGATACTCCATGATAGAGCTGTAATCAAAGGTTTTGTGGTTTGGTTTGTTTTTTTTTGCTTTTTTGTTTTCTGAAGCTAAGCTACTGTGTAGAGGTTTTTACTTCGTGCGTGTCATTACACTCTGAAATGTGAGTTTATCTTGAGATCTCAGTAAGGATGGATCATACTGTTAGTACGATTTTACAGATAAAGAACTATACTGTAGGAAGACTGACTTGCCCCAGGTTCTGCTCTAGCTCTGAAGCAGAGCCTGGGTAAGAGTTCAGAACTTGTGACCCAGTGGTTAGGTTGCAGAATAATCATAAGTTTGCAAATTACGGTGTAGAGCTTGTACAGTCGTCTGTATTGTGGAGCGTATCTTGTAGGAAGTTTAGGAGTTTTAAAATTATAAGTGAAATATTAGTTTCAGAACAATGGAAAATGTTGGCTCAACCAAGCCATTTTCTTTACAACTTCAGCTTAAATTAGTTGGTCTTTTGCAGAAAAATAATAGAGGCAGAAGTGTTAAGACTGGCAGATCCACCAGCAATTTTATCAATTCAGCAGAAGATGGGGCGGGCCAAATAAGACTTGGTATCTCTGTGTTCCCTCAGCTCTCAGGATGGTGAAGGGGTGGTCTGTTCTGAAGCCTGTTTACGGAATCACTGAAGCTTTGCATGTTTCTGTTGCCTGGTAGAGTAGCTACACTCAGCACTGAAGCAATGCATGGAAGAAAGCAAACATGGAAATAGCTCTGATGCCTGAATTCTGTTAGGAGGTGAATCCCCAACTGCTGTTACGCAGAATGCAAATCAGCCTTATCAGGGGCAGGATCTAGCCTTTGATACATATGGTTAATTCACGTAAGTCCTGAGGTACAGTTTTCTAATTTAGAAAATACAGGATGTCCTTTTTTTGAGGGAGAAGTTCACCGCAATGCACTTCAGAGGCTGAGAACTGTGGGGAAATTCATCCCTCATCCTTTTCCCGTTCTCACGGTTGTGCTGTCTCTATCTGACTTGCGGGGATTTCATGCCTAGGATGGAGTGAGGGGAATTCAGAGCCAGGACAGTGTGCTGCCTGTCTTCGTTCTCTTGGTATCCTGAAGCCTAAGTGTGTAAGGAAAGAAAGTACCACTTTTTCTTCTCTTTTCATGATGTCCATCTCATCAGTCTTATGAAATTGTCATATACTTGCCTCTTGTCAGCAGTACCTCTGTTCATGTCTGTCGCCATTGCTTGGTACGTGATGGTGGTCTACCTGGCTGTTACTTGCAAAAGCAGGAAAAGTGGAAGGAATATTAGCAGCATTTAAAGCTAACAGCAAAGTGTGGGTTTTATTCCCTGTGCTTATATACTTTTACGCAGTACTATAGACTGTGTGATACCTTTTTTCTCTTAATGCTGTGGCAGTTTGCCTAGATTATAAAACAGGCTACTTTTTCTTTTCCACCTTGTGATTTTGGCATGCTGCAGTGTCTTGAGTGGACTGAAACATCCACATCCAACATGCAGTTGACCAGTTGTCCCAGTTCTATAGTGAGGTGATCTAGCTGTAATTTTCACAGCTACTGACTGTGAAGGTGTCCAGAACTGAAGAGGGGAGGACTGGACATTGTGCTCATATCTGTTCTTAAGGTTCCAGAGCACAAACTGCTTCTGTTCAGTTGAAGTCTGTGCAGCACATCCATAGTGGGCAGTTTGAAGAGGACAGGTTCCCAAAATCATGAGTTGGCTTGCGTTTAACAGAAAATGATGGTCTGTGACATGAGGTGACATAATGCCATAATATCTCACCAGAGTGGGCACGACAGATAGGGTTGAACCGCCTAAGTCATATGTGAAGTATGTGTCATACTCCTGTTCAGAGTATGTTTTGTGTGAACTATTGCTGATTGACAGACTTACCCAGATTATTTCCACCTCTTAACCACTTCTGATTGATTGTTTTCTTTTTAATCTAGGCTGATGTGGCTATTTTGGTTGTGGATGCTAGCAGAGGAGAGTTTGAAGCAGGGTTTGAGACTGGAGGACAAACTCGAGAACATGGATTATTAGTGCGGTCTCTTGGAGTGACACAGCTAGCTGTTGCAGTCAATAAAATGGACCAGGTACATGCTTAACTTTTTCATGCAATTGCAGGGTTTCCATCTAGGATTGTGGACCTTAAGGATCAATATTGTGTCTTTCTTTGATTCTCAGCTCTGTCTCTTGTGCTTAGACTTTACAATTTTTTTGATGGCTGTATTTTCAAAGCAGACAGAATAGTTTTGGTGCTAAAATGAGTAGGGGTCCTTGTTATGTTAGATTTTCACAAGTACTAGTTAACCCAATGGCATCTTCAAGGGCATCTTGGTGGTCATTCAGGTCAAGACCCCAAGAGCTTTATTTAAACCTGTAGGGTGTGTTAGGTATTACTAGTTTGTATTTTAGATTATTACTGTGTATATATTTTATATATTCTTGCTGAATCTGAATTTTGAGTGAATTTAAGAAAAAAAAGGAGCTGTTCAAGGACAAATCATACTAAAGGGGCTTGCAAGGTAAGTAGTGGTGTGTTATTTGCTATCAGTAATTGTTAATATGCTCTTATGTGTCCAACTATGAAACCACGTGGAAATCTCATGTTTATAAATTCATTGGCTGCTTTGTGTGAAGAACACCTACTGGTACTAAGAGTTGATGACATGCAGCTGTATGTTGGAGTCAAGGTTAAAAATCTAAAATTTTCTTATCATCATATGTTTTCTATTTTAGGTGAATTGGCAACAGGAAAGATTTCAGGAAATTACGAGTAAACTTGGCCAATTTCTTAAACAAGCTGGCTTTAAGGTAATGTAAATTTCTGAGATCTTTGTTGCTTTGATCAGGCATTTGAGTAGAAGAAGCTTTTCTTACAGTCAGGTTATTTTGTGTCACTTTTCTGCTGCTGCTATGTGCACATAGTATAGGAGATTCCTTTTCTTACTGGTAGGATGTACGTTTATCCCTGGGTCAATACTCTTTCTGTCGTCATCATCTTTGTTTAGGTTTGTTGGATCTTTGGGGCACTCGCCTCATTTGTAGTTTCTTGGGACTGTTGTTTATAAAGCAGAACAAACCAAGGATCATCTGCCTTAATGTTCAGGATTGCATGAATAACGGTAGAGAGTTTTATACCAAAGCAGATGTCAGTTTGGATTATGAACTCATAAGAAAACTCTCCATTAGCCATTCTTGAATGTTCTTCTGACATTCCCTCATTTGGACTGGCTGTGGCCTTCCTGAAATCCCTATGCATAAACCAGCATTTCAAACAGAAGTTTTGCCTGTCAGATATAAAATTGGAGTTTGTTGCCTGAAGTAAGTTTCTAGTTGTTAATGTTGCTGTCATTGTGTTTAAATATCTCCAACCCTTTGCTGGAGCACTGTGATCAGACACGAAGTAAACTGAAAGAAAATGGATTAACTGATAAATCTGCCTCCTCCAGGGGAAATACAAATGTGCAAACTGCTCTTTTATAGATCAGTTGCATAATACTGAAACAATGCACCTCTTGCTTCTGCTTGAAGATCCCGTTAATGTATGTTTAACTTCCTTTTAATTAGGAATCAGATGTGGCTTATATCCCAACAAGTGGCCTTGGTGGTGAAAATCTGGTCACAAGGGGTCAGATAAGTGACCTCACACAGTGGTATAAAGGAAAATGTTTGTTAGAGCAAATCGGTGAGTGTGATTTTTCCTCATTTAAAAACTGATATACCTGGGTCAAATCTGTGTAAAAATCTATGTCAAAACTTTATTGTGAGGAAACATGGGACAGAGTCTGTGGAATGCAATATAGTTGATTTATCCCTAGGTGAGAAGTTGTTGAGTTAGTTACTGAATACAGGAATTCTAAAAGATTTTATCAATTTATTTGCAGATTCTTTCAAGCCACCACAGAGATCAGTGGATAAACCATTTAGGTTGTGTGTTGCTGATGTTTTTAAAGGTTGGTTGTTTTTAAATATTTTCACCAATATTTAATATAAGTGTTGAAAAATGGTGTAAAAATAAGACTTAAAGTGGATCTTGTTTATGTATCGGTAGTCTTGAACAAGAATAGCGAGTTTTCAGGCACTGTTCTTTGTCAAATTTTAGATAGTACTGCTGAAGGAAAAACACACTGGAAAAGAATTTGAGGAAGAAAATCTGCATGATCAGCTAATCGGCTATGTAATGAGTTGATGGTTCTGTGGGACAGAATTTGAGAATTTCTCTTTCCAAAACTGGTTCTTGTTGTCTACATGAGTGTTTCTCAAACTTTTTATGAGTCTGCCTTCAGGCCTGTTTACCTTCTACTCCTGGATTTTAAGAAAGTTTGACTTGTTCATTTTATGTTCATTGTTGTAGCTGTTAATAATGATAAATTCCTTAATTTTTGTATAAAAATTTGGGGGGTGAGATGGAAGAAAAGGGTAGTGGAGGTGAGACTACTATAGCCAGCCAAGGATTTAATGAAAGGCAGGTAGCAATTCTCTAGCACTAATAGAGAAATGGACAGCAAGTACCTACAACCAGTTCTTATTCCCATCGTCTGGATAAACCAGACTGCCTTGAGCCCTTAAGGTCTTAATAGCAAACTTGGTATTTTTTTTCAGTTAAATACATTGACATTCGCAGGTAACTTAGAAGAAATAAGGTTTGTAACACTCATCCTAGTTGAAACTTTCCATTGGTCCCTTGACAAATGTTGCAAACTGAATGACAGTGTGATTTGAAATGTCATAAAAAATTTGTTACAAAATATTATTATTGAATTTCATATTTTAAAATAAGCTGTACTTTATATATGGGGTGCTTATAGCGGAAGTACAAGCAAACCAAGATACTGATTGTAACTGGAAAAATCAGTTTTCTGCAATTTTCATGTGGGTCTTTGAGAAAACACTGGATGCTGTACATGCCCTATGTTGGCTGACTTAAGGTACTGATGCCATAACATTAAGTATTGAAACTTTGCATGAGAATTTACTCTAGTGTTTTAACACTAGTTTTGTCATCTAGGCAGTCAGTGTAATTTTTTTTATTTTTTTTTTTATTTATTTTGTGAGCTGTGGGGAAGTGTGTTGAGATTATTGATTGAGGTCTTTCAAAATATTCTCACAACTTTTTGTTGCAATAATTACTTTTGTGTTGAGCTAAGTTTCACAAAATGAGCAATTTTGATTAAATCTGTTTTGATAAAGTATGCAAAAAATAATGGCTTTGGGAGAGACTCAATTTACATATACAGGGTTTTTCACTAAATGTGGCCTTTTAGGTGTTTTTTAGGCTTTTTTTTTTTTTTTTTTACTTTTTTTTACTTACCTTGTGATTTCAAAACTTAATTAACTTGGATGCCACCAGAGGAAGTAGCTGCAGGTACAAGTACATGAATCAACAGTTGTTCTCAGCTCTGTTCCAGTGCCTGTACATGCTGTCCATAGAAATGTGTAAAAAGTGAGAGTGCTGAGTGTACTCTTACGTAGTTTGGAAAATCCCTTTCTCTGTTAAGGTTACCCACATACATGATTCATCTACCTCAGCCTGAGTTTAGCTGTTGTCCTCCATAGCCCTCCTAATATTCTCTCCAGGCAAACTATCTCCTGATGCAGGAGGTCCCTGTAATTTCCTTCAGGTTCCACTTAATCTGTTATAATGCTGTCTAGGGTATGACTTGACCTGACATTTGAAAAGCTTTGTCCAGCGTCCAAATCCTGAGGACAAAGAATATGGCCTCACAGAACCTGAGTGCCATGATACAAAGATCTGAGGCCATTTACACGCTCTGATTCTGTCCACCACTGTCTTGTTTTGTGCTTGCTTTGATTTCATGGGGAGCTGAAGAAACTTGACACTTTGCAAGAAACAATCAGCATGGGAGAGAGCAAAGCTTCAAACACCACGCTAGTGTACTAAGCCAGAGGTGGTGATGTTCTGGGGAAAAGATAAATGGTTCTTGATTGTGGTTGGGAACCTTGAATCTGTTCATGGTTCTGATTGCCTTCAAGTGCTTGCAGAGCCAGCTTCAGGGTTTTTTGTGTACCATATTGTATTGATATTTATACTGTAACTCAGGGATTCTTTTTCTAGCACGTATCTGCTTCTCCAGGTTTCTGTTCTATTGATGCCCAGTGTCATCTGTTAATTGCAGTCATCTCGGTTGGTAGAACGGAGGAAAATTAGTTTGCAGGCACTAACAGTGTTTTTACAGCTAGATAAATGGGAGCATTCATCAATAATGGTGTTGAATGCAAAAGAGCAAGTTGGTAGTACGTGACCTGAAATCTTGAGCTTGCTCCTTTGAATTCAGCTTTAAATGAAGCTTTTAAATAGTGTGACACACAAAATACTTAGATGCTTGCTTCTGACTTCATTAGGGACTGTAGTGACAGGACAAGGGGTAACGGGTTAAAACTTAAACGGGGGAAGTTTAGATTGGATATAAGGAGGAAATTCTTTCCTGTTAGGGTGGTGAGGCACTGGAATGGGTTGCCCAGGGAGGTTGTGAATGCTCCATCCCTGGCGGTGTTCAAGACCAGGTTGGACGAGGCCTTGGGTGATATGGTTTAGTGTGAGGTGTCCCTGCCCACGGCAGGGGGGTTGGAACTAGATGATCTTAAGGTCCTTTCCAACCCTAACTATTCTATGATTCTATGATTCAATGTCCTAATACTCGGACATGTTCATTATTTGAATGATGTCAGTTATTTTCACACATGCGCATTCATGCATGTACACCTTAAGAAAGGCCTCATCTTCCTAATGTGTTTGCAGGTGTATCTGAAGTGATACTACAATGGTATTTTCAGTACCCATACAAAAATCAAATATACCCTTTACTGAACTTTAGTCATAGAATCATAGAATAGTCAGGGTTGGAAAGGACCTTAAGATCATCTAGTTCCAGTCCCCCTGCCATGGGCAGGGACACCTCACACTAAACCATATCACCCAAGGCCTCATCCAACCTGGTCTTGAACACTGCCAGGGATGGAGCATTCACAACCTCCCTGGGCAACCCATTCCAGTGCCTCACCACCCTAACAGGAAAGAATTTCTTTCTTATATCCAATCTAAACTTCCCCTGTTTAAGTTTTAACCCATTACCCCTTGTCCTATCACTACAGTCTCTAATGAAGTGTCCCTCCCCAGCATCCCTATAGGCCCCCTTCAGATACTAGAAGGCTGCTATGAGGTCTCCACGCAGCCTTCTCTTCTCCAGGCTGAACAGCCCCAACTTCCTCAGCCTGTCTTCATACGGGAGGTGCTCCAGTCCCCAATTGTCCTCGTGGCCCTTCTCTGGACTTGTTCCAGCAGTTCCATGTCCTTTTTATGTTGAGGACACCAGAACTGCACACAATACTCCAGGTGAGGTCTCACAAGAGCAGAGTAGAGGGTCAGGATCACCTCCTTCGACCTGCTGGTCACGCTGCTTTTGATGCAGCCCAGGATACAGTTGGCTTTCTGGGCTGCAAGTGCACACTGAAGCCGGCTCATGTTCATTTTCTCATTGATCAACACCCCCAAGTCCTTCTCTGCAGGGCTGCTCTGGATCTCTTCTCTGCCCAACCTGTAGCTGTGCCTGGGATTGCTTCGACCCAGGTGTAGGACCTTGCACTTGGCATGGTTGAAGAAGAAAAACTTTGCAGCTCTTTTATTCAGAAATACTTAAGTCAAATACAATTATAATAGCTCCTCATATATAATATGATTGAATCAATCTTTGACTTCCCAGGAATAAAAGTAAATATGCAGACAGAACATGTAGGATTCTGACTCAGTTAAACAGTAAATATAAGAATTTGCACTTGTATGCATGAGAATTTTTATGAAAGGTCTGCGGTATGCGCTTTATCTGTAATTGAAGTAAGAGTGTGCTGAATTAAATAAAATTGCTATAGATTAAGGGGCTTAATCTAATATTGAAAAACTAGAAAATATTTCTTCATGTATCTACATTTGTTTAAAGAAGGATATTTCTCGCTTAGTTCTGAAAAACATGAGATCTAAAGGTTTTGAATTCAGTGTTTCATTTTCATTATGATGCACAGCTAGCTAACTTGCAAATACAGAGCACTGCTGGGGGGAAAAGCCCACCTTCATTATATTAAAAACTTACCTATACATTGCTGCAGGGCTAACTTGTGATGGGAAATTAACCTTATTACAGAGTGTTCTGAAATTATTACTGTGTCTATTACAGACCAAGGATCAGGATTTTGTGTGACTGGTAAAATAGAAGCAGGCTATATTCAGGTTGGAGAACGACTTCTGGCTATGCCTCCCAATGAAACTTGCACTGCAAAAGGTACAGTCTTCAGAAGTGTGTTTGCTTTCAGGTCAATACTGGGCTAGAAGCAGTTACTGAAATGGTAACGACCTGTCAAACTGATACTAACTGTCAAACATAAAATGTGAAAGTATAAAACGGATTTCTTTAGATGTGACTATGTATGTATAAATGTGTCTATCAAGAGTATGTGAAATCTTGCATTATTATTTTTTATCTTTTTTTTTTACTGTATCAGATATTCTAAATGTTACAGCCTCATGACTTTTGGCATTGCTTTATGAAGACCCTGTAGAAACATCTGAATTCTAGCAATGTCTATAAAAATATGCAGTTCAGGAATCATTAATATTCAGCTTTGCTGTGGAGCATTAGTGCTGTTAAGAAGTGTGAAGATGTTGAACAACCGTTAGAAATTAATCTTATGAATTAGATGTGGAAAAGCTTGAGAATTAAGTCTCTGTTGTTTGATGTTCATGAGATTTGTCACTGATCCTTTCATAATATGCAGACATTCAGGGTATAATTGTCCTGAGAAACTACAAAAGAGTAGAAATTTGGATTTAAATTTCAATACATTTAATTTCTGGAAAGAGGAATAGCTAAGTCAAGGCATTAAATGTTTAGCTGTTTCCTAATTAAGCTTGCTTTCTTTATACTGCAGAGTTGTTTTTATTTCATGTGCAAACAAAAAGACAAAATTATTATTTTCCTACATTGACCACTGAATAAAAAATTAAGTCCTCAAAGTAAATGAATAGGTTTCTATGTCTAACTACTTATCCTGAATTAAGCTGTGTGCAGGTTTGACTGTCTTGCTCAGTTCCAGAACCAGCTTGTTCAGTGCTCATTTGTGAAGCTTTTCATTGTGCCTGTTTTATACAGTTGTATGCACGTTGTTCATGTGCACAGGAATGTTACAGTAATGCAGATAAATGTCGGTATCAGACCACTGTAGCCATTCCTGTTCTGCAAGTGGAAGAAGTAGCATCGAAAAGATGTATTTTGTATCCCCTGCTTAAAAAAACAGTACTGAACACAATTGAATGATGCTTTCTGGCATGTGGTTTTGGGAACAGGTTTGCACATCAGTCTGTAGTAAAACAGAACTAGATCCTATTAATGTATGCAGGATTCATAAAAAGTGGGGTTTTTTTTAAATTTCCTTCTTGGTGTCTACAAGAAACCTCAGAATGTTAGTTCAAGAGTATTTGGTTTTGTCCATACCCACCAGTCAGGTTGTCTTATAAACCAGGTTAAAATACATCAAAATCAGAACATTGTTACTTTTAAAGGGGCTTTTGAATAGACACGACATTGTGAATGGTAGGCATCAGTTACGCTTTTTTTTTATGAAAGAGTCAGCAAACCCACTTAAGGTAAATGAAAGTTGACACAATACCATTAAAGTACATGAAAGATGCGGTCTAGGGTGTGCGTGTGCCTCAAAGGATGGGTGGGGCAGATATGGAGATATTTAGTACTACAGCATTTTCGGGATTGCGTCATTTGCGCTCTGTGGCAAGTGCCAGGTCCTCTCTTCTGGCTTAAATAAAGCCATGTTGTTGTGCAGGGTGGAGTGAGAGAATAAGTGAGTCCTCACCAAGGGGGGAAACAAGGCTTCCTCAGTCTTCTCAGTTAAAAAGCTTTTACTCTCAACCCATTCATACTGAAATTTGATGAGTAATGGTTGATGAAGCACAAATGGCCCAAACAGAGCTGTTTGTTTGTAGCTCAGAACCTAGGTACTTCACTGTGAGGTTCTGTTCTTACTCATTTCCAGGAATCACACTGCATGATGAACCAGTTGATTGGGCTGCAGCAGGAGATCACGTTACTCTCACTTTGACCGGCATGGATATCATCAAAATCAAGTGAGCAGAACTGGGTTTCAGTCTAAGTAACGGTTTGTTTTTAATGAAAAGCTGTATAACTATTATACTTAACAATCAGCGGTTTACTTGAAGAATGATGTGGCTACCAGGATATTTAAAACCAAAGTGATGCCTATCACCTGGCTTGCATGTACAAACGTTGGAAACATCTGCTACATGTACAACGGCTACCTCAGAAGAATACTGTTAGTGTTCCTACTTTGCCCTAGTGCTGACAGTGGTAACCTTCAAAATCTTGGTGACCTTAAGACTTGTCCTTGGACATTTTAATTGCTGAATTAAGTATACTTGTTGCTAAATGAAACAAAAGATTTTTGAAGAGCTTATCAAATCATAAACCATTCTAACAAAACATATTGATGACTGCTGTTGCATACCAGTAAGTAAATCTGGACAAGTGGAATTGATGGAAACTATTTATTCAACACATTTAGCTGCTTGTAACATTTGTTTTGGTACATGTTTTGCTGCCTCCTTTTTTGGGGATCACATTCAGTGAGACACAGTAGATCTATTAGTGTTTGTTTCAGTCTGTAGGTTTCATGCTAAGCACTAGCCTCAAGCTTTTAGGTAAGTGTCAGGTTTTGTTCAGGTTAGAAAGTTGGACCCATAATTCATTCATCATTTTTACAATCATTTGGACTTCAGAGAGTAAACTTTCAAGCTACTGTTAGAAAAAAATCCTTGCATTGATAGTTTAGCAAAGTTATGTTCTGTGTTTAAGGGAAAAGTTTGGGCTTTTCTGTATTGCCATCTTGTAATGGAGCGTGATTCTCTGTGGTAAATGGGGGGAGGAGGAGAAGTCTTGCTCTGCTTGTTGAATGAAGGCTTCATTAGCTTGATGTCATTCATCTTTTGGAGATGTTAGATTTGTCAAGAACAGGTACAAAGTTTTAAGTCCTCTTGATAGAGATGAAATTTGATTGCATCTGAAATTTCATACATTTAATTGTGCAGTTTATTCTCTTCAGTCATGTTTTCCTGTGTGGGATTAATTTTCCTTTTATTTTAGATGGCTAAACTCGCTACTGTGAAAAAGCTATGTCTGGTCTACCTGACTGACTTGTAAAGAGCACCAACTTTTTGTGACTCCGTGTAGAGTATTTTGGAAATACTCCATGTAGAGTATTTTGAAAAAGCTGCTGAGAGATTTAAATTTTGAGAGTCCTGAGCACAGTATCTCTTTATCCACAAAATAATTGACTTGTAGGCAGCAGAACTGCAACGTTGGGCACCCTGCATTAATTTATGTTGTTGCTCTGGAACAATTAATCTCTGAATGGAAGTCCAATTCTTCAAAGTACCTATGCGGAGGAAACACTGACATTTTTAGAAACTGATTAGCAATGGACATAATTGTTCACTGAACTAGACAGACCTTCTCATGCATACCCACAAAGTACCCTAGACATTGTCTAGGAATTAATTTCATTATAGGCTTTAATACGGTGTTCCTGATTGGTGGTTTGCTTTTGTTTTTTTTTTTTCCCCACCCTTAGGTTGTATTAAAGTGACATTGTCTTTGCTTTACTTGTCGTAAATGTTTGTCTTTTTCCAGTGCAGTGAATAACATTTGTATGTCAAGGTATATATCAGTTTCTTTTGTTCACCTCTCTTGTAGTGTTGGCTGTGTATATTGTGATCCCAAGGAACCCATTAAAGTTTGCACTCGTTTCAGAGCTCGGGTTCTCATCTTCAATATTGAGGTTCCAATCACTAAAGGATTTCCTGTAAGTGTCTGTGAAAGTTCCTATGTTCATTACAGCTTCCTCGGGGCTTTTCCTTTCCATGTTCAACCCCCCAAACATGGGAGGCATTTAGCATCCAGAAGCAGTTCCATCTGTCCGGATGAAATGGATTCTTCTGTGTTTTGAAGAGGATGTAAGGGGCTATTATGGCTGCTTATGTATTTTCTTAATAGCTTTTAATGCATAGCTTTGCCATTTCAGAGAACATGAGTTCCACCAGTCCAATTAGACTGTCCTTTAGAAAGCTTATGCCTTGTAGGAGTATAATGATGAACTTAGTTGTAAGATACCTTTAAAATAAATAAAGTACCAGTTCATGCTGTGGTATTACACTTAAGTGTCAAAAGCAAAACACTTAAGAATGAGCAATGTATTTATGATGAATTAATAAATAATCTTTCTGTCATAATTCTACACATCACAAAGTTTATGAACTAAAAACAGTTACTGATGGGCAGAGACTCCTATGAGAAAAGTTTTATAAGCATTTGTTCAAAAAATGAGTCTTAAAAGAAGTTGAGGTTTTCAAGTAGTAACACCTGGGATTTCTGACTGTAGAATGTTTAATAACATAAAAAATATTTTTAGGTGCTTTTACACTATCA
The DNA here is from genome assembly GCF_028554395.1 of Pezoporus wallicus. Classification (NCBI taxonomy): domain Eukaryota; kingdom Metazoa; phylum Chordata; class Aves; order Psittaciformes; family Psittacidae; genus Pezoporus; species Pezoporus wallicus. Next base: position 8,262,341 of record NW_026635157.1, read on the forward strand.
AACTGTGAGTGAACCTGCTACTATTAGAAGACTGTTGAGTGTCCTGCACAAAAGCACTGGTGAAGTGACAAAGAGTAAACCTAAGTAAGTTAATAATTATTTAAGAAATGGCTCTTTTGATTAATATATGTATTTACACACTGAGCATTTTCTATTATGAAACAATGATGTGTTTAAAGAATAGGCTTTCATTGTTTTAGCTGGTTTCATGTTTAGATTTCAGAGTGCTTTACAGAGTGAAAAAACTCTGTAACCAAACATGATAAATGCAAAGCACCTGAGAGGTAGAATGACTTGCCCAAGGTCACTTGCAGAATTTGTAGTAAATCCTACATCACCAACCCTGTACTTAAAGGATTTTTTTGTTTGTTTGTTTTTTTGCTTTGTTTTTGTTTGTTGGTTTAGTTTTTCCTCGTATAATTCTCGAGAGGGGTTACTGTCTAAAGCTTGGCTAGACAGTGGGTCGGAGAAAATCAGATTTAAGGAGTCTTCACATACGAGTTAAACTATGGGAACTTCCTTCTAGTTACTCAAAGCTATTTGGGTAGAAATGTTATCTGAGACAGTGTTATCAGAATAATCCTTTTGCATGGCTGAAACTGTTGCTTGAAAGGTAATGGGAAGAAAAATCATGACTACAGAGCAAAGAATTTTGAAACAGGGCTTGATTTCTACTGGACATGAAAAAATGGGTATTAAGTGAGATAATTAAAACGATTTGCTAAATGTTGGTGCCCTTCTGTAGAAGCTTTTGAAGAAAACTTGACTGTCTTTCTAAAGGGTATGCTCCAGGCAAATGTGTTTTCAGTCTGGTGGCTTGGGTTATACTTGAAATCAAGCTTGATCATAATCCTTTTGGCTTTTTAATTTTTTATTCCATTCATTCACTGTTCTCTTTTTAATTCATGCATGTATTTATAATGGAGTTTTCTGCTTATTTATGTGTAGGTTCTTGTCTAAAGGACAGAATGCTCTAATAGAACTACAGACTCAAAGACCTGTTGCCCTAGAGTTGTATAAAGATTTTAAAGAACTTGGGAGGTTTATGTTACGCTACAGTGGTTCCACTATTGCTGCAGGAGTTGTCACAGAGGTATGGCGTTTTTGTAGCAGACTTTCCATACTATAAAAGAACGGTGTTAACTTTCATATAACATTCAGTTTTTATGGTTAAGACCTGTTTTACCCCCTTTGGTCTAAAAAGTGATTTTATTCTGCTGAAAGAGACAGTGCTTCAGCAAGATGTGAGGAAAACTTGTAACAGTTCTGTTCAATTTATTTGGACCAAAAATGACTCAGTTTAAATTGTTGAATGTTGCGTATTTTCCCTCCTCTCTGGAGTTTAAAGCTAAGGTTTATTTAACCTTAACTATTTTAATGCGCATCAGTCTTTCCAAAACCTGATTGTCTGTATAAACATACCTGAATTAGTTTGTAAATAAGAAGCGTTGGTCAATTTACTGTTGCTAGTTTGGATTCCAGATCTTTTCTGTTAGCAGTAAAGACAGTTGTACATTTGAGTCTTACTGATGCCTGTGTGAGAGGAAGCAAAGGCTGTGGGGCTAAATAGAAACGCTTTGCCTCCTGTTAGGATCAAAAAATATGAATGTCCTCTATCAGATTAACAAAATCTTCCTATGATTTTTGGTTTAGAATATAACTTCTAATTCTAGGCCTGAGGGAGAGCAGTTTAGTCAGATTAACCTAGTTCTGGTACTGGGACTTAAAGATGAATCATTTAATGTCAAAAAATTGGAAAGAATTTCTGTCTTGTCCCTGTGTGCATAGGTATGCTGGGCTCTGGCCTTTATGGAGCTTTAATGCTCTTCATAATCTGCCTTATCTTAAATAGGATACAAAATTAGGGCTTTAATCTTGTACCCATTTTTCAATAAGTTTAACTTGAAGTGACTGGGGTCTTAGGTCTGTGATGCCCTGTGTCTGCAGAACTGGAGACTAAACTCTCAGCTGTTTGGGGTTTACTAGTTTATATATCTTGTTCAAGAGAATTTCAGAACAAAAGGAATTGTTTGCACATCTAAATAGATCATATTGAAAAAAGCTGCGATCCTTTTACATTTGGTACTTCGTTTTTCACCATAGGGTTTTTTCCATCTGCTTGTATTTTTAGATTAAAGAATGACAGTGGTGCGAGAACTTTCACTGTCCAACCAAAATGCAGTCAAGATGCTCAAACTTCTGTTTAAGAATCCAATTACTTCAGTTGAAGGAACAAGTGCAATTAACTGGGGATAAGATGATGATGACAAAAGTCAGATTGTGTGAGACGTCTGGGGAGCCCTTCATCAGTCTCTCCCACTGCAGAACAAGATGCCAACTGACAAGGAACTCCTAATGTTGCACTTCTCGATCTCAAGAATCTCATGTGTTTCTCCATGTGGAATATAGCCCTTAGAAAGCTTGATGGAAAAATCTTAGAAAGTTGAATTAGAGAAGAAGGTGATGAATCATCATGAAATAAACTCCTTACTTCCAGACATAAATTGTTTACATATTTTCTTAGATTTGCTTTTTTTTTTTCTTTCTGCACATTAATTCAGTGAAGTAACTTTATTGGTCTAATATATTTTTAGGTTTGATTTGAATGCATATTCAGGGGAAAAAAAAGAGCTGTTTACTTTGATTTCAAGAGAAAGGCCGGTAGTGGTATCTTGAGATTGTTTTCCCTGTCCCAGAATTTATTTAAAAACCATAAATTTTCTTTTGCTGTGTAGTGGAACTCATGCCAACATTGGCTAATTTTATTTTTTAAACTGTAGGAATAATAAAATAACTTTGTCTGAGCATAATTCTTGGCTCCTTCATCTTTTGTTATTTAAACACTGCTAAATTGTGTTAAATCATTCTTTAATTTCCATTACTCAGAAGTTTCAGAGTAAAAATGTTTTGTTCAGCATCTTTGTTGCTGACATGGACAGTGGGATTGAGTGCGCCCTCAGCAAGTTTGCCGATGACACCAAGCTGTGTGGTTCGGTTGATACGCTGGAGGGAAGGAATGCCATCCAGAGGGACCTTGACATGCTTGTGAGGTGGGCTGATGCCAACATCATGAAGTTTAACCATGACAAGTGCAAAGTCCTACACCTGGGTCGAAACAATCCCAGGCACAGCTACAGGTTGGGCAGAGAAGAGATTCAGAGCAGCCCTGCAAAGAAGGACTTGGGGGTGTTGGTCGATGAGAAACTGAGCATGAGCCGGCTTCAGTGTGTGCTCGCAGCCCAGAAAGCCACCATATACTGGGCTGCATCAAAAGGAGCGTGACCAGCAGGTTGAAGGAGGTGATCCTGCCCCTCTACTCTGCTCTTGTGAGACCTCACCTGGAGTATTGTGTGCAGTTCTGGTGTCCTCAACATAAAAAGGACATGGAACTGTTGGAACAAGTCCACAGGAGGGCCACGAGGATGATGAGGGGGCTGGAGCACCTCCTGTATGAAGGTAGGCTGAGGAAGTTGGGGCTGTTCAGCCTGGAGAAGAGAAGGCTGCGTGGAGACCTCATAGCAGCCTTCCAGTATCTGAAGGGGGCCTATAGGGATGCTGGAGAGGGACTCTTCATTAGGGACTGTAGTGATAGGACAAGGGGTAATGGGTTAAAACTTAAACAGGGGAAGTTTAGATTGGATATAAGGAAGAAATTCTTTCCTGTTAGGGTGGTGAGGCACTGGAATGGGTTGCCCAGGGAAGTTGTGAATGCTCCATCCCTGGTGGTGTTCAAGGCCAGGTTGGATGAAGCCTTGGGTGACATGGTTTAGTGTGAGGTGTCCCTGCCCATGGCAGGGGGGTTGGAACTGGGTGATCTTAAGGCCCTTTCTAACCCTAGCTGTTCTATGATTCTATGAAACTGATGAGTTAAAATGCGAAACTGGCATGCGCCTTGTCTTTCTGTGCAAACAACTTCAGTTTTTCTCATCTTACTCTGCAGCTACTGCACATATGCATCTCTTTCATTCAGACTTGGTGCTCTTTTGAACAAAAGCTGACAGTTTATTCTTGGGATGTATGCTAAAGCCAAATTGTTGTGCTTACTTGAGCCTGTAACTCCCTCTCGCTTGTCAGTAATAGGGCAAGTGAAACCTTCCAGCTGAAAAGAGTCCTGCTGCTGCCTTCAACATAAGCTCAGGACAGACACACTTTACTACAGCTCAGAAGACTTTTTTTCTGTAGGAAGTGTGAGAGGATCTCGGGTGCTTCAGAACCTGTACGCAGGTCCTCTTTGACCATAGTTAGTAGTGTGGGGAAGGAGTGGTCATTCCAGAGCATCATTCACTGAGGTTGACTGAAGTAAAGCTGTGACCTCTGGGATGAAGAACACAAAAAGCCTATGATGGTTGTTTAGTTCAAAGTCACGTTCAGTCTGTAACAACTCTTCCCACATGCCTTTTTTTGGTAGGTGACTGTTTTTGCACTTACATGTTTTAGCCCCAATTAGGCAGATAACCAGCACTTGATAGTGCAGATAGATCAATTGTACTGTTGACTACATGCACATTAGAGAAGTATCAGCAACGCTTTATGTGGAAATGACTTTTGTAAAATCTTACAAAATCTGAAATATCTGAAAACTGTTATTGCCAAAACTGAAGCTTATGAATTAACACTATTTGTTATGTCTTTTTATAACGAAGACATTACATTTAAGTACTTCACCAGTTTCAGCATGCCAGCTGTGAAGGTTCAGTGCACTTGTTGGATTCCAGAGATTTTGTACTGCCAAGCTCCTATGTTGAAACTGTTCCACTTGAACTTTCCTTAAAGCCTTGAAAATGTTTAGGTTGCCTTAAATGTCAGGGGACAGCAGAAGTGCCTGTAGCAGAAGAAATATGTCTTCAGTTTTAAGACTACACTAACTTCCTTGCTGTTTGTGGATAAGGAAGTGTGATACAGAATGAACCTCTAATAACCCTTCCTGCATTGAGTTTTGAGACTGTATTCCGCGACAAGTGAAAATCTACTTCATGTTTTCCTGGTCTGTAACTTTGGGGAGCTGGAGGTATTACCTAATCCAATTTCGATATGACTGCACCACCTTTCAGCACTGATCTGAACTCTGCCCAGAGGCACCAGCTGGTTGATGCATAAATGATCTGTTGTGCAACAAAAATGTATCACTGTTGTTCAATCCAAATAATTTGCACGTTGATCCACAAGGAATATGATGGCTTGGCAGTGGTATAGGATGCAAGAACTTTAAAAATTGCTGATTGAGGTATTTACAATCTCCTGGTGACGACACACTGCTGTCTAATATGGATGTAGAGTATCTCTGGAATGGAAGAAGTTGGCATGCAATCTAGGAGCAGTTTGATGCTCTTAAGCATGCTCTGTTGGAGAAAAATATCTTTTATACGGCTCTTACCAGGCAGGTTATTGGAGAGTTAAAGAAAAACCTAATTATATGTAACAGGCTTCTCTATAGTAAGGTAGCTTCCGCTGGCATATATACGGAAGGAAAAGCAGTAAAGCTGTTGTCTTGCTTCTTTTTAACAAACTGGGTTTCTTGGCAACGTATAACAGTGTATCAGGTAGGATTGTGCTTCTCAACTCTCGAATTGAAGGGCCATTCAGCTGCTTGTGTTGTTTGATGTTTGGGGATACTGGTGTTAAAAAAAGAGCGCTTCTTATGTTTAGAATATTTTGGTTTGGCAGAAGCATTGTTTTTGGGGTTACAAGGAAAAGTATTGATGGTGACAAGCAGTGAACATGAGCCACAGACGTGGTTGTCTAGGTGTCTCTTCTCTGTCTCTGCTGGTGATAAGAAGCAGGTCCTTGGCTTGATGTTTGTGTGTTGAATTATTTTGTGTATCTGGGGCAAAAGGGCTTCAGACTGTATCTTGAAGAACTGACGCAGGAAGAAATTTCTCTGTCAAATTATTCTTTTCTTCCCTTCTTTAGTACTTCATTTTGTATAGACGGGAGCTGTTTCTGACAACTAAGCTGGTCCTGCCCCCCTGCTTCAACTCCTAGAAAAGAGCCGAGTGTCACAGAAACAGTAATTTCCACCCCCCTCCCTTTCCTCTTTTCTGCTGTTATTGCCAGGGTTTTTTCCCCCTCATGAGCAAGCGGTGCAGGGAAAACAGAGAGAGGGGGAGGAGTTCAGACTTGCTGTGCAAATATACATGCAGACCTACTAATCCAACCTGATGCCTTGCAGAAAAAAAATACAGATTAAGCAAGCGGCTAACGATGGCTCACTCAAAGGATCTCTTGGTGCTGGAAAACTTTATAGGTGGCAAATTTGTTCCTTGTTCCTCCTACATAGACTCCTATAATCCGTCCACTGGAGATGTCTATTGCAGGGTGCCAGACAGTGGCAAAGAAGAGGTGAGTACTATCCAGATGTGCAAAGAACTGAAAGCGTTTAATGCACATAGCATTAATATTTTGAGTGGGAGACACTGAAGGCGAGAGAACAAAAAAATGCTGGAGACTTAAATGCTTATATAAGTTCTTGATTATACTGTGGCGCTGTGTAATCTATTGCTGCACCAGCAGCAAATACTGTTGTTTTTTTCTTATATTTTGCTGTTAGAAAGTTACAGGCTGGATCCCAGGCTGGTATAAATCAACACAGCTTCAGTGAAGCTCCTTCAGCTCACACAGGAGATGGCTTGTACAAAAGTTAACAATAACACTTAGACAAGCTGTAAGTATAAACAATCTGTGTGAGAGAAAAGGGTTTATTGATCTCTTTTGTAAAATATCTTGGAGGCACCGTATACAACTGTGCTCTTCCTTAGTGTCTTGATGATTTGCGGTGGTCATTTAAAAGGATTTTTGGCTTGCTGACTCTTCCCTGAAGATGGTAAACAGCTTCCAGATCTCTCTGGTTTTGGTATTAGCCGCTGGATATTAAGTGAGGTGATGAAGTGGCTGTGATGAGTGTATGTTTCCTTGTAATGCAGCCTGTTCTCTACATCAGTGTAGTGTTTCCAGCCGTGTGCTCTCCAGTGGGATGAATGTTTCCTGTTACCTTATATGTCTTCAGGTGTGGACGGGCAATATGACATTCATCTGGGGAGCTGCACTTTCATTGAAGCTGCCTTATAAGGGACCTACAAATGTGTCCAACATCGTGTTTCAGATTTACTGAAGAGAGAAACAAGTAGAAAAGCTTGGATAAGGCAAAGGGACTGGAAGATTTTGACAAGTATTTCCAAAACTTTTTTTTTTTTAAACAAACTGCTACTGCGTGTAGCTGTTCCCTTCACTTGGATTTCAGTCCTGTTGATGTCTTTTGTCTTTGCTTCTCTCAGCAGAAAACTTTGCACTGTAATTTCAACTGGGTAAATATTTGCTAGATGATGATGACTAAGGGTTAAAGAGTAACAGGCTGGATTTGCTAAAATACATTGGTGCAAGTTCATTCCAACCCTAATTATGCTTGAAGAGACTTCTCTTTGATCTGCAGGTGCAAATCTTCCTGTTCATTCATTTGCAAAATCATTAAAACTAGAGAGATGTGAGAGTGCCAGAACAGCAAGTAGGCTGCTGGACATCCTGGAGATACGTTTCAAATACACTAAAGAGCAATGGCTCTTTCAGTTTTCTGAATTAGTGATGATGTGTAGCAGCAGGAACCTGGTTTAAACACCTGTAAACCTGCCAAGTGCTTTACTCCTGCCTTTAGACAACTATACAAGAAGGTTGAGCTCTGCAGAGCTGGTGTCCACTGGTGACTGATGGAATAAGCTTCAGGGGAAAATGCAGTCACATACTACACAGAAGGCATCTAGAGGCAGCAAATTAATCATGTGGACCCAGGTTCAGCAGAGAACTTGGGATGCTGGTTTCTAGCAAGGCTTAATGTCCAGTTGGACTTCTTTCTTGGTTCGTTTTGGTGGAAGGTTAGAGGGCAGAACAGGGGCAGACAGCAAATCTGTTGCTGGTCCTGGAATTTAACACCAGTTCAGATGCACTGGCCATTTCAGCCAGTTTCTGCCAAATCCACTAAATGTTTGGGGTTGGTTTTTATTCCAGGGGTTAATTTTCCCTGAAGCTAGATGTGTTAGGTTCCAAATAGCAGTACTCGAAGCAAGCTGAACAGGTGCCCTGCGTCTCCAATGGCAGGCTGTGAGAGCTAATTAGTCCTGACAAGTATCTTCTTAAAAAAAAAAAAAGAAGTTTCTTCGAAGAACCTTGCTCCTGTGCATCATCTCCTGGGAAAGCAAATGTCATGTCCTGAGGGCAGGTTGGGGCATTTCAGTATCAACCTTTTACGACAGGCCTGGATTGTGTGTTCTTTCTCTGTGTCTGTTTTGTGCAGAAGAGGAAAGCAGAAGGAAGCGTTTCAGACACACAAGTTCATAGTTGAATTCTTACATGTGTTTTCTTTGTGGCTTGACTGTCTCTGCTGCTTTTTTGCCAGGCAAACTAAGTAACTGATTAACCTTTGTATGCTCTTTTCTTTCTTCTGTACCAGTCTCCCTCCCTTTTTCCTCTTGCTTTTTTATTTTTAAGATCAGTCCACTGCCACTTCATTCCTTCCTTTGCTAATTTTCTGCTGTCTGTGAAAATGCAACATCATCTTCCTTCTCCTAAACCCACTGGCTTATCAATGCAGATAGCCTTAACTTCTTATCAGCTCTCTCTTGAAGCACAAAAGGCCAGAGAGGACACGGCAGATGAGAAGCAGCACCACAATGGCACCTAATGACGGGAAGGTGGAAGAACAACTTAATTAGTAAAAGTGGTGTGTGGTTTCATAGAGGGTGAACCTTTTCAGGGTGTACTGTGCCGTCCACACCTGACTCGTTGAAGAAGCTGCAGTTCCCCTTTCCCAGACTAGCTTTGGCCCTACTCCAGCCGTTCAGTGGTTGACAGCCCACCGCAGGTCAGCACCTGAGCAGTAGGTTGTCCAGCTACAGTTGAAAGAGTGCAGTTCTGAGCTTGGTCGGTGATCTGGGTGACCTTGTGCAAGTTGATTTTTTTTCCCACCTTGGCCTCCATACCAATGTCATTCTGGCCCTCAGACTCTGCTCCTTATTTTTAGAGAGATCGTAAGTTCTCATATGCATGGGGAGGAAGGGGTTTTCACCCACTTTTGTGTCCTTCTGAGTAAAACACCTTTGGAGTTTCTGTTAGTTATTTTGTGGTGGTTTTTTGATAGCACCCATCACAATGTGAAGGAATGAATTTGGAGCTTCGTTTTATGGAATTGGTGGAAAAGAGCCGTTAGTGACTACACAGGAACCAGCAACATGGCAAAATTAGGAGAGGTCAGAATGATCTGATTAATATTACATCAGCATCCTCCTAATTATTGACTTGGGAAGATTTCCAAAAGCTGAAGAAAATTGGGAGCAAAAATGATGGGTAAGCAGCTAAAACAGCTCTGGCTAAAAGCTCACCTTGGTGCTTATATTAGACATTAGAAGCAATAAGAAGTGATATATATGAAGCAAAAGCTGGGAAATAGGGTAATTAATTAAAATATAGAAGGATGTTGGAACCATCTTTAGTAATCTGAGAGACTGGGAAACATAAAAAAGGAGCTGCTTATAAATCAATAGATGCAGGTAACTTCCATTTAAGAGCCCAGGGGAAACGACTGATGAGACAGAAAGCTTTCTGGTGAATTTTAATCCTTTGAAGCCTAGTCTGCTTCAGAAAAGTGCTGGTAATCTGCCCCTATTCAGCGAGGTCAGGCTGAATGACCATGCAAGTGTTATGGACATCTCAGCCAAAATACTTAGGAGACTGATACGCATCTATATAGAGGCATATAATAATATTAATAATATCTGTAGACTTCATTAGGTATCTGATGAGGGAACTGACCAAAACCCAAGAGTTTAGAAAGGAACCGTTTCTTTTATTTATTTTTTGTTTCGGTGAGGTTGTTAATGGGTTTCCAGCTGTGATCAGGTGAGATGGAAATATTTTCTTTGAGTGCTGTTCTGTAAGTATATTCTTAGTCTTTGCTTGAACCAGCTGTGGAAAAGAAATTGGAAGTCAAAGGCTAGCAGGCCATACAGTTCGTTCCTTCCCCAACTTTCATCATTGCCTAGTGTGGCTGAAGTCTTGTGTTGCAAGGATGGTGGACATTTAGATTGAGGCTGCATTCGCTTTGGGAGATTCTTGCACTTTCCCTCATGAGAAACAAGATTCTGCATGGGTGTTTGGCCGGCGGCACTTGCCTGGTGATAATTGACTAGTCTGGTATTTCCTCCAGGCCTGGAGGGTTGCCCACTAGTTGTTGGAATTTAGAGAAAAGCAAGAGTTACAGTGGCATTTTCTTTTCTAAATGCTCTATTTCAGTAACGCTTCTTGAGTTATGGGATAGTATCCCAAGAAAGTGAAAATGGAGAAGCTGTCGATAGTCATAGCTCAGAAGAGATGCCGTCTTTCCAACAATGTGATCTGGATTATGAGCCTCCCAAATATGAATTCATCTGCTGATTGTCTGATTCCTTCTAAGGCCTTTCATTAGCATTCACCCTCCATCTTTTGCTTCTTTAGGTGGAAGCTGCTGTCAAAGCTGCCCAAGATGCCTTCCCAAATTGGTCCTCAAAAAGTCCGTTGGAAAGATCTCAGATCCTGAACAAATTGGCAGACCTAATTGAACATGACCTGGAAGCTTTTGCAAAAGCAGAGTCAAAGGACCAGGGTAAAAATTTGAACTGTTGATCTCACAGTATCACAGTATGCTAGAGATTGGAAGGGACCTCAAAAGATCATCTAGTCCAATCCCCCTGCCGGAGCAGGAACACCTAGATAATGTTACACAGGAATGTGTCCAGGCGGGTTTTGAATGTCTCCAGGAAGGAGACTCCACAACCTCCCTGGGCAGCCTGTTCCAGTGTTCCGTCACCCTCACTGAGAAGAAGTTTCTTCTCAAGTTTAAGTGGAACCTCTTGTGTTCCAGTTTGTACCCATTACCCCTTGTCCTATCATTGTTTGCCACTGAGTAGAGCCTGACTCCATCCTCGTGACACTCCCCCTTTATATATTTATATACATTAGTAAGGTCACCCCTCAGTCTCCTCTTCTCCAAACTATAGAGACCCAGCTCCCTCAGTCTTTCCTCATAAGGGAGATGCTCCACTCCCTTAATCATCTTCGTTGCCCTGCACTGGACTCTCTCCAGCAGCTCCCTGTCCTTCTTGAACTGAGGGGCCCAGAACTGGACAAAATATTCCAGATGCGGTCTCACCAGGGCAGAGTAGAGGGGAAGGAGGACCTCTCTCGACCTACTAACCACCCCCTTCTAATACACCCCAGGATGCCATTTGCCTTCTTGGCCACAAGGGCACAGTGTTGGCTCATGGTCATCCTGTCGTCCACTAGGACCCCCAGGTCCCTCTCCCCTACACTGCTCTCTAACAGGTCGTTCCCCAACCTATACTGGAACCTGGGGTTGTTCCTGCCCAGATGCAGGACTCTACACTTTCCCTTGTTATATTTCATCAAGTTACTCCCTGCCCAACTCTCCAGCCTGTCCAGGTCTCGCTTGATGGCAGCACAGCCTTCTGGCGTGTCAGCCACTCCTCCCAGCTTAGTGTCATCAGCAAACTTGCTGACAGTACACTCGATTCCCTCATCTAAATCATTGATGAATATATTAAATAATACTGGTCCCAGTACTGACTCTTGGGGCACTCCACTAGTTACAGGCCTCCAACTAGACTCTGCCCCATAGACTACAACTCTCTGGCTTCTCTCCTTCTCAAATATAGTGTGTCTTGTTCGATATTGAAATGGAGGGTATGGTCCAAATTTCTAGTATGGTATGAAGTGTCAGAGCAAACTGGAGTTGATGTGCATGAACTTATCAGAAGTCACCGAGTTTGGATTCCTGGGCCATTCTTGCTTTTCAGGATTACTGACTTTGACTTCAGTTGTTGGTTGTTTAGAACGCAGTACATCAGGGAAGCTGTTGTCATTGACTATGCTTGCGTTGTGCCGGGGATTACTTGGTCACAGCACAAAAGACATTTCCTAAAACCCATGCAAATGGGTTTTCAGGGCAGAGTTTAAAGCCCTGTTTATGCCGGTTATAACAGCAGTGTGCTTTTTTTATTGTTTCAGGAAAAACTATTACATTTGCTAGAACAGTGGACATCCCTCGGGCAGTGTACAACTTCAGATTCTTTGCCTCTTCCATCCTTCACCATGTGACAGAGTGCACCGAGATGGCAACCATGGGCTGTGTGCATTACACCTTGAGGGCCCCTGTGGGAGTTGGTATGGTGCTCCTGAAATGCTGAAAAGCTTGGCAATGTCTGCCTCAGCAGTGGGTCAACAAAGAAAGAGGATTTTTAAAGAGCATTGATTGTCTCTGGATTGTGTGCTAAGCACGACTAGCCTGCTAAGCATGAGCAACTTTGTGCAAAATCAATTTTTCTACTTCACGTTAGAAAGAATGCTTAGATGCCTCAAACAGCACCTGGTTTAATCTAGTAGCTCTCAAAATCACTCTTACGTTTTGTACATGGGGCAGCACGGAGTAAGTAGGTGTTCCTGCTGTGCATCAGTGAGGCATTCAGAAGCAGTCAGGAGTTCAGACAGTGCTGCAGAGAGAGCTTGATCCTCCTCACCTTTGGGGAAGCAGTAGTAGTTTACAACGTGACATTTCAGCCTGTCACGGGTGCTAAGTGGAGAAACCTCTTTTACCTGGGGAATTGCTGAACTCGGCCACCAGATGCCGCTAATGCTTCAGAAATACAGTGACTGTGCTGAGCTGACCAGTAATGGAGTGGTAATGATTCCATGATCAGGTGTTTTATCTAAATCACAGAATAGTTTGGGTTGGAGGGGACAGTAAATATCATCTAGTTCCAACCCCCTGCCATGCACAGGGACACCCTCCACAAGACCAGGTTGCGCAAAGCCCTGTCCAACCTGGCCTTGAACATTGCCAGAGTCAGAAGATCCACAGCTTCTCTGGGCAACCTGTTCCAGTGCTGCACCACCTTCACAGTAAAGATCTTCTTCCTAATATCTTATGTATATGAATGTTCCACATTCACACTTGAATTATTTAAAATATAAAATTGGCTAACCTGGAGAGGACCCATTTGTAAGTTTTCTTGATCGGTGGAGGGCATAAGTACTGGTAGAATTACTCTCACAAGGAAAAGTCACTCACTGCATCTGTTCCATCAAATAGCATGAAATCCTGTGGTGTCTGTGAACAGTCATACCTAGCAATTACAGATTTTTTTTTTCACTGTTTCCTATAAATATGTAAGGTGAAAGTATTCTCAAAGGCAATTATTGAAAACATTCTGGTCGTTCAGCAATTTGTGGAAACAGTTTGTACACTGATAAACCTTTGGAACTCTGAAGTTAGGTTAAAATTTGTCAGGAAAATATGCATTACATATTATGCATGCCCTATTTAATGTTAAAACTGGGGGATAGGGGGTAAAAGGGAGGTTCCCTAGAGCAACAGAAAGCAAGTGATCTGAGCTAACACATTACGGCTGCTTAACTTGCTGTTTGCTAACACAGAATATTACTGCAGAGCAGCTGATGTAAATTACTGTTATGGTTAACCTTGCATTAATGTTCCTAGAAAACACTGAAAAACTTCCCGTGCATGTAAGATTCTGCCCTGAAGCAGTAAAACCTACTCAGAGAGTTTGGCTGATGGACTTTAGGATCATTTGCACAAATATTTTAAAGTTATCTGCCTATGGGAAATGTTTCTAGCTGCAAATTTGTTGTACAGTTGTCTGGAAATAAAAGCCGTGGCTAAATGTGCTTCATAAATCTGAATTAGCTGAGGTCAGAAAAACAAGTTTTGTATCCCAGGAGACTAAACTCCTGCGTTTTATGGTTTTTCTTTGTAGCTGGTTTAATTAGTCCTTGGAATTTGCCACTATATTTGTTGACCTGGAAAATAGCTCCTGCCATCGCATGTGGAAATACTGTGGTTGCCAAGCCAAGCGAGATGACGTCTGTCACAGCTTGGATGATGTGTAAGCTCTTAGAGAAAGCAGGTAAGTCCCGTAGCATGCTGGGGAGGGGGTATGGAGTTGAAATGCTTGTCTGTGCACCATTTTTTGGTTGCAGAAATCAGAAAGTGCTCAAAGACTTTGGGAAAGACTGTTTGCTATAGCTGAGTGTTGCACTGAAGGACGAAAAGCTCTCCCTGTCCTCATACAATTCCATGTTCCCACCCCAATTATTGGCCATTTTTTTCCACTATCTTCTCATGAAAAATCTTTATGTTCTTCCTTTCCCCCTCCTACGCTCCACTTAAGGGTGTCCTAAGTCTGTGGTGACAGCAGAGGAATCATGAGAGCATAAGAAAGTGAGAATCATCTCCCGATGGCTGTGTCATGGCTGTATTTGATGCGCCATTAAGCAAAACTAGGAGAACAATTGCTTCTTCCCTCAATGACTTAAACCTGGATCTCTGATGATGGATATCAGGCGAGCTTGACTGATCAGAGGAATTGGTGCCTCTCTTCCCACCAGGGGTACCTCATGGGGTGGTGAATGTGGTGTTTGGAACAGGCGCCAAGGCAGGAGAAGCCCTCGTCTGCCACCCTGATGTGCCTCTGATCTCTTTCACGGGGAGTACGCTGACTGCCCAGAGGATCACGGAGAAAAGTGCTCCACACTGCAAAAGGCTTTCGCTGGAACTGGGAGGCAAAAACCCTGCCATCATCTTCGATGATGCTGACTTAAGCCAATGCATCCCCACAACCCTGAAGTCCAGCTTTGCCAACCAGGTGCTTCCCACCTCTATAGCATATAAACCCTCTCTGCAGCAGGTGGTGTGTGTATATCTTTAAGTGTGTGGCTATCTTTAAGTGTGTGTGCGTGTGCACAAACCTTTGAATTGAATCCTAAACTGTTGAGGTGAAAAAAAACACTTTGCCGTGTAGGTGAATGTAGTTTGCACTCCTGAGGGTGCCGGGAAACAAATCTCATTCTGGGATGTGACTTCTGGTACTCATCGATAGTACAGTATAATATGAACTAATATTGTTGGTTTTCTTGTTTGTTTATTTCTTTTTGGTAGGGCGAGATCTGTCTCTGCACTTCCAGGATCTTTGTTCAGAGGGGCATATACAGTGAGTTTTTGAAGAGGTTTGTGGCAGAGGCGAAGAAGTGGAAGGCTGGAAACCCCTCAGATCCTACAGTCAGCGTGGGAGCACTAATAAGTAAAGAACACCTAGAAAAGGTGATGATGTTACATTCAGCTTGTGATCTTATTTCAGTTTTTAGAGGGTTACAAAAGCTGATTTCAACGGTATATGGGAAGGACCATGTCCTCTCCAAGGTTAGCTAAGAAGGATGATGATTCAAAGTCATTGCTGTTGCCTGTGGCCTGGAATCAAGTGATTACTTTGGAAAAATCAATTGTATGGGGAAAATAATTTAAAATGACAAGAAAATATTCCTGTTTTAATGAAATAATTCAAAATGGTTAATTCTGAATCTGGAATTTATACTAACCAATCAGCACTCAGCAACATTTTCATGGATTTTAATATTGCATTTGCTAAGATCACTTATGTGCCTAGTAAGTTAGTTACCAAGGTAAAAGTCAATTTTACATCACTGACAAATTCTGGGCAGTACAATACACAGTTTCCCAGGACAGCTTTTAATAATTTGGAATCACATATGTGTGGAGGGGAGCTGAAAATGGTGCACAGTTAGACATAATCTGTTTTAGTGGCTTATATGAAATTAATTTTTATGATGTCAGACAGTGTTCAGGAGAGCAGATGCTCATATCCCAAAGCTATCTGACACCATCAGCATAAGCAAGAAGCAGACTGAAAACCGCAGAATGAGAGAGAAAGCTAGACCTTCGTCATGCTTCCTGATGCCTCAGCAGGTTCTCCAGGCCTGTTCTGAAGTAGAGTGGTAGAAACACCCACTTCCCGAGGTCCTCGGTATGTGGCACCACAGAGGACTTCCGAATCTAACCTACCAAGATGGTTAAAAGGCAAAAAAGACACCCTGTGATGTCTCTGTGGTGTTTCTATAGCGAGAGAAGCCAGGCAATGATTTCAGAACAGGAGAAGCAGATCAACAGCATGTGGTATGTGTTCAAGGTAGTATACAATAGCAGCAGCCATGGAAACAGCTTTAATTATTTATTGGTGAGATTTTCTATAGCATTTGTGACTTCATCGTCTTAGTGGCATGTAAACATTTAACAAGGCTGCCTGTGAAGTAGGAAAATATTACTGATCCCTTGGAGCAGATGAAATGAACTGTGGTATGGAATACATAGCAAACTGCCCAAGCGCCTGTAAGAAGAGAGGGAGGCTCTGGGACCACTTATGTTTTCACCAGGGGTCCTACCCTTTTGAAAATACTTAGCTAGAAGGGCTAGCAATGTTTCCTGCTAGATTACTGTTTGGGGAGGGAGAACAATTGTTTTACAGCAAGAAATACCCAGCCTTACTTTTCCAGCCACATAACAACAAAAGCTAGGGAATGACCCTCTGTTGTTTAGAGAAAAGTAAAGGCAACATGATCTAGCTGGAGATACTCGGAGGCTCCTGCTGTTCTGTCCAAACTGGAGGGCTGGACCCTTAGTATTCGGTGTCCTTTAGCAACGATGTTTTCCTGCTGCTTTCACAGGTGAGAAGCTATGTGAAGAGAGCCCAGGCTGAAGGAGCCAGAGTGCTCTGTGGAGAGGGAGTGGATTCCTTAGATCTCCCAGCTGGCAACAAGAAAGGTTATTTCATGTTGCCCACAGTTATTGCTGAAGTGCAGGATGAATCTTGCTGCATGCAAGAAGAGATCTTTGGTCCTGTGACATGTGTGGTAGCATTTGATACAGAAGAAGAAGTGATCAGAAGGGCCAACAGTGTGAAATACGGCTTGGCAGCTACTGTGTGGTCCAGCAATGTGGGACGCGTTCATCGGGTGGCACGAAGACTACAGTCTGGACTGGTGTGGACCAACTGCTGGCTTATTAGAGATCTGAACTTGCCATTTGGTGGGATGAAAGCCTCGGGCATAGGAAGGGAGGGAGCAAAGGATTCCTATGAGTTCTTCACTGAGGTCAAAACCATCACAATAAAGCACTGACGTATGTCAACGAAATAAATTATAGTAATTTGTGTTACCAAAAATGGCTTTCTAGAACACAGGCTGCTATTGTGGCCATCTTCTTCTTGAACTTTGGGCGACTAGTATCTGTAACAGCTGAAAAAAGTCATCCTAAATGCTAGTGTTAAATGCAGCCTTTCATGTTGAATGAGAAGTTCAGCATGGACTCCACAGTCAATCCATCCCAAAACAGACAACTTGGTTATCTTACTGATCCTAAAGCTTTTTTGAGTATTCTTGTCTCAAACATCTCTTCCTCTAAGGGAGATGGAGAAAGGATGATATATGACTGTACCTATGATTTGTGAATTACCTAGAGGGACAAAGTGGCAAGCACAGTGTGAGGCCGATACTATAATGGGAGTCAGCCAGTTCCCACTATAAACAGTATGGTCCACGTACCAATCCATATTGCACTTCATTGGTATCAGACAAGGAATAATGCAACAGTACCCTAAAGGCCTGAGGCGGTACCTTTAATCTACCAAGTGATATTAAACCATGAGGTTGTGAAATTCTTGTGATACACAAACATTTTAATTATAACCTGCTTTATGGTATGCAACTGAATCATCCGAAGACTTGTTCTCTAACTGTTTTGAAATTGAAATTACAGCCTAAGCCTCAGCGCTGGTGTTTTTCACATCCCTGCACAAAGATTTGGCTACATCCCAGGCAGTGTCATTCTTCATTAATAAAGACTGAAAGTGACTCCCAAGAGAACTAACTGTTGGGAAGTATTTGTCACCAAAATGTAAAACACTGGCAACTTTTTTTCATTCATTTGGTCTAGTGGGAGGTGTTCCTGCCCATGGCAGGGAATTGGAGCTCAATGATCTGTAAGGTCCAACCCAAACTGAACTGGTCTGTGACTCTATGATTTGCAGAGCTTTTTTTTTTTTTTTAATAATAATAATATTAATAACAATTAAGAAATCAGGCGTCTCACAAACTTGTTCTCATTCCACAAAAGGAGAAATAAAGTTGGATGCACACCACCCCCCACCATGAGGTGGCTACATTGCTATTGAATTTTTTACAGCAGCCCTTCGTGATTTGTTTTTTGAGTTTTGAGCTGAATATCACAGTTTCATAAATGCCTGTATTTTGGGAATAGGTAATGAGTCATTGGAATATTTTGACAGGGCTGTTGGGGGTGGGGGGGAAGGCACCTCCTGAAATACAAAAACAGCTGATGAAAAACGAATACTGATGAGATGTGAAAGACTGAATTGCTGTGCTGAATTGTCGTGCACAACAATGACAAGAGATTTAGGGTTAATAGAAAATGCAATCTTATTTTTTGTACGATTTATAACACGCTAGGACCTTGGTCATCAGACAGATTTGGCACAAGTGCCCCCAGATGGAGGTGACTTAAGGAAATACGTGAAAATGACAGGCTTACTGAATTGATGTATTCTGAAGAAGCACAAATATTTTGTATTTTAAAACTCTGCCTTAGGTGCAGTCATGACCATATGGTGGCAGCAGAGCACCTGCTTTTGTGTCACACATTTTGCTGGGAGCTCTATCAGTGAATGTTTCATTCTGTCAATTTTCTTTCTTTTCTTAACAAATCCTGTTTGGAAGAGCAAAAGAACCCAAAAGCTGTGAAACGCTTCATTAGTTTGGGGGCAGGCGTTTTCAGCAACAGCAGATGGGATATTACATGATTAGGAGATTTGGATCGATTCCTTCCCCCACCTGGCTCTGATCTAGGTTCAGTTTTAATGAGGTGAATTTACTTTCAGGTGGTGATTTTGACCCTGCGTTAGAGGCAATGGGAGATTTCTTTATATATATTTCATGTACAGGAGACAAAGGCCTGTGTGTCATCTGTGTGTTTGTGTTTACAGCCCAAGATATCTGAGGTATTCTATAGAGATGGAGTAGTAGGTGGGGAAGGGACAGAGCTATGCAGGACCCCAGGTGAGGGGTATGGAGATGACAGCTCTATGTGCAGCATGGCTCTGAGGATGAACTCTCAGAGGTGAACTCCTGGGGTGCCCCATTCCATTGTCCCTGTGTCCAGCACCTCAGAGAGGTAAAAGAGGTCTGCTGGTGCTAATGATGATGCTTACTTTTGAGCAGGAAGGAGAGCCAGTGTGAAGATATAAAATAAATGTTCCTTTCTGTTTTTCTGTCTGTAATGGATTCTTTCCTTCTCAGGTTAAGGTGGAGTTCAAGTGCCTTGCTTATTCTACTATTTCTTGCCCTTTAGACAAGTAGCAGCAACTCACATATGTCTATATGC
Organism: Pezoporus wallicus; assembly: GCF_028554395.1. NCBI lineage: Eukaryota > Metazoa > Chordata > Aves > Psittaciformes > Psittacidae > Pezoporus > Pezoporus wallicus. The sequence continues at coordinate 8,281,644 of NW_026635157.1, forward strand.
ACATGCGTGGCTGGGTAGGTGTTACTTGGTGGTGAGATTTCTTTTTCTACCTGTAGTACTGGGTAATTCTTGCATTTCACATGCCTATCTCCAACCTCAAGTGCCAGCCCACAAGAGAGCCGCTGGTGCTTGTGACTGAAGCAGGTGATGTGAGAGAGGTTACCTGCTTGTACCAGGGCCTGTCTGTGTGGACACTGAATTCTTCTACATACCAAACGCTGTGAACTTTCCTATATTTTCTGTATTCAGACTGACTTTTAGCATATCAATGTGTGGATAACTGTCTCTCATCTTACAGACAAAGTAGTCCAAGAACTTCCTGCAGATGATGAAGGTGCCTGTCGCAGCTTCTTTGTTTCTGGATTTTCTGCTCTTGGATCCAGGGGCAAAGAGGTTATCCTGGAGGATGAGGCAGGCTGATCCAAGGCATCAGGCTGACTGCTCTTGCTGAGCTCTCTGGGCTTACACAGCCTGGAATTTTCCAACTCGGCAGCAAAGCTCTTTACCTTTTTTGTAGGCTGCCCTGACTTGTGCATGAAATCATGTGGCCATTGTGAGGATTTGTTTAATTACTGTTACGTAAAGCCTGAAGAGTTCCTCCATCTGTTAATTCTTACAGATGGAGCGAGTACAGTTCTGTTCAACACCAGAAGATTATCTCACTCGTGTGAGATGATTGCTTTACATGGGTAGGTATTACATTTGCCATACTTTACAGCTCTCAATTAGCATAAAGTTATTTTTGTTCTACTTCTGATTTTTTTTCTCAGCATGTTTATATCTGTATATATTGTGTAATGCTTGAAAGCAGCTTTACTTAGAGGGACTTTGGTCATACTTTGAAGGAAAGACACATCAGTTTCAATGTTTACATTCAAATCAAGCTACATCCCTGTTCCCCCACTGTTTGTAACTTAGGCAAAACATGAAGTACTTGTAAAACTCCCAGGGCTGAAAACAGACTTGACTTTTGGGGTCAAAGAGAGTTTCATGCTTAACTTAAATGTGCAGAACTAGAATGTAAGCTAGGCTAGTTTTAAAACCTTAGCTTTGAATTTCCAAACTTTCTTGCCAGGATTGTCCTCAGGACTGAGGTATAAGGTTTTGCTCAGTCTGGAAGGATGCTTGTCAACACCTGTCTCATCTCTAAAAAGAATGCCATCTGAAGTGTCCAAGTACTTGACTTCAAGCTTCTTATAATTATACTTACGGATTTTACGTGTGGAAGGAGGGTAAAAAATGAAAACTGAATGAAATCTTCCTAGGCAAGGGGGAACACTTGAGTCCCACTTCCATCCTAGTTAGAAGTTAAGTATGCTGTAGAAAGCTACATGTAATGAATAGAGGGGACCCAGAACAGTTGCAGGAAATCCTGGTGGCGGGGACATTTTCTTCATTGAATTCTGTTCCTCTCCTTTCCGAGCATTTGCTTTTGTACCTGGAGGCTGATACTCGTACTTAGGGAGCCTCAATGCACTAGCTTTTTTGTTCTAAAATATATAAAATCCCTATTGCTTGTGCTCTACGTGAAGGACGGTAAGTATAGGAAGTAAGTATAAGAAGAAAAAGAGGGAAGTCCTGTAGTTATTGTAACTGGGTAAACTGGATGCAGTTTATTGCAGCTGAAAGCTAGCTATGCATCCAGAAACTCTATGTGTATGGTGCTGCCTCCTGAAAAGGAGCAATTGAAAAGTATTTGGTGATCTTGAGGGAGAGCACATTAAGTATATCAGCTTAGCTGAACCAGCCCAACAGTGTGTAACTCAGCATGAGTTTTGCTACATCATTGCAATTAATGGGGGAGCCAGCATGATCCCAGAGAAGATAAGCAGAAGTGTACTGAATCTGAAAATAATCCTTACCTTTATATGTAGTATTATGGTCATGTTTTGCATCTATTTCTGATCTCTTTTAAGGGATGTGGAGGGATGAAACTTATTCCTAATTTTAAAGAAAGTCCTTCTAGTGTGAGACTTAAACCTTGGACCATATGTTGTGACATCCTTTGCCTTCAGAAACACCTGCTTTACTAAGACAACTGGTGGGTGTGTGTTCAAATGCAGGGAAGAAGTTACTGGAATCAGTGATAAGTCCAGAGAAGAAAATGCACACTACTGAGCTGGAGTTTTGAAGAGCAAGTTTTGCCTTCTAAAACACAGGCAGTGTTGGAGCATGCTTGACAAATGTCCTCTCTGTTAGGTGATGAGTTAACCATGGCACAGCTGGTTACACATGGTGTTTCTCTCTGGCACCATGTGTCCTTAATCATTTCCTAGAAAATGCAAATGCTCCCAAAGAAGTGAGCACAAGTGTCCTGAATGATTACAGCTTGGGGTTTAAAGCTTCCTGTTTGTGGAAAGGGGGAGATACGAAGTTGTGACCTGTCAGGTGGATCAGGCCAAGGTTTTGCATGTGATTGTGACTACTTGGCCTTTGTTCTGGTCTTTGGGAAGATGTGCTGGACCTCACAGCTTGGCTTAAGTGAGGGTAAGGATGTCTGGTCCAAGGATCCTGCTGGGATATGAGTAGGTGAGAAACAGATGCTAAACTGTGCTTGAGACTGAGGCATAAGTACTCATGGAACTTCACCATAGCCATGTGGGGCCTTGGTGTAGTTATGTGCAAGATGAAATAAGACCATTTCCCTGTGCATGAAGTACTGTGGGCTGCTCAGATATGGTAATGATGGGGCCTATAAAAGTCCCCAGAAGACTAAAGGGCTTCTTTTATGTAATGCTACTGAGAGCTATCTCCTGGTTTCAGAGAAACAGAAGTGATTATACCCCATTTATTGTGGAGAAGTAGGGACATGTTCATTCACAGGTTGCTAAACTTGTCCAATTAACTCTGTGCTCCTGAAATAATAATGAAAAGATTATGCTACCATTTTATTAATTGAATTTTCTCCTCCTTTGGGAACAGTGCATATTAAAGTGAGGGTTTACCCTTAGTTACAGAGAGATTTCTTGGTTTTCAAGTTTGGCTGACCTAACACAAAAGGCAGGAAAAAGTCACATTTTTTACAGCTGTAAAATGGCATTTTCAAGGATTGATTTAAAAAAAAAAAAAAAGGAAATAAAAGGAACATTTCCTAATCTTGCCTTAATTTTTTAATATGGATTTGTTTAAACTTACTTGGCTTGATTGAATTAACTGTGTTTAAATGCTGAAAATAAAAGGTTTTGTCCTCGGGAGGAATGCCAAAATATTTGTTGGTGGAAATAGCAGTTCAGTCTGGTATTCTCTTCACCATTCTTGTGCTGAAATACCCATGTTTTCACAAGCGTACTTGTTAGCTGAAAATAGATAAATTCAGTTGTGCTTAATGGCTGTATTTCACTCATCCCTTTCCAAGCAGACACTGGAGCCAGTTTTCCATGCAGAAGACATTGAGTAGCTATGATAAGATAGTCTAAGAAGTTTAATTAGGAAATTACCTCCTTCCTGTGATTTTCTGCTACCAGAATTACACTGAGCTTTTAGAGGATGGGAATGATACTTTTGTAGCTCGTAAGTATATTAATAACATATTTTCAGAGCTGTCAGTTTTGCCACTTCAGATGCGTAGTGTGGAGGGGTTTTTTGATCACCAGATGTGTCTCCTGACTTAGAATCATAGAATAGCTGGGGTTGGGAAGGACCTTAAGATCATCTAGTTCCAATCCCCCCTGCCATGGGCAGGGACACCTCACACTATACCAAGGCTTCATCCAACCTGGCCTTGAACACCGATAGGGATGGAGCATTCACAACCTCCCTGGGCAACCCATTCCAGTGCCTCACCACCCTTACAGGAAAGAATTTCTTTCTTATATCCAACTTCCCCTGTTTAAGTTTCAACCCATTATCACTATCTTATCACTATTACTATCCTATCACTACAGTCCCTAATGAAGAGTCCCTCCCCAGCATCCCTATAGGCCCCCTTCAGATACTGGAAGGCTGCTATGAGGTCTCCACGCAGCCTTCTCTTCTCCAGGCTGAACAGCCCGAACTTCCTCAGCCTGTCTTCATACAGGAGGTGCTCCAGTCCCCTGATCATCCTCGTGGTCCTCTTCTGGACTTGTTCCAGCAGTTCCATGACCTTTTTATGTTGAGGACACCAGAACTGCACACAATACTCCAGGTGAGGTCTCACAAGAGCAGAGTAGGGGGGCAGGATCACCTCCTTCGACCTGCTGGTCACGCTCCTTTTGATGCAGCCCAGGATACGGTTGGCTTTCTGGGCTGCGAGCACACACTGCCTGCTCATGTTCATTTTCTCATTGACCAACACCCCCAAGTCCTTCTCTGCAGGGCTGCTCTGAATCTCTTCTCTGCCCAACCTGTAGCTCTGCCTGGGATTGCTCCGACCCAGGTGTATAGGACCTTGCACTTGTCATGGTTAAACTTCATAAGGTTGGCATCTGCCACAAGCATGTCAAGGTCCCTCTGGATGGCATTCCTTCTCTCCAGGTCCCATGGGCTTGTGCACATTCAGATTCTTAAGATGGTCTCGAACCAGATCCTCTCCTACAGTGGGCCTAGGGTCTTCATTCTCACAGTCCCTGTGTCTGCCTTCCAACCCTCAGACTTGGGTGGTTTGGTCAGAGCATTTGCCTGTGAAGACAGAGAAGGCAAAGAAGTCATTCAGAACCTCAGCCTTCTCCAAATCCAGGGTAGCCAGTTCTCCCAATAGCTTCCAGAGGGGGCCTACGTTGTCCCTACTCTGTTTTTTATTTGCTACGTACCTATAGAATCCCTTCCTGCTATCCTTAACATCCCTAGCCAAGTTTAATTCTAACTTGGGCCTTAGCTTTCCTAACCTGGTCCCTAGCTTCCTGGACAACATCCCTGTATTCTTCCCAGGCTGCCTGTCTTGCTTCTACCTTTCATATGCCTCTTTTTTTCCTTCGAAGTTTCCTCAGCAGCTCCTTATCCATCCAAGGAGGTCTCCTGGCCCTCCTGCTGCACTTCCTTCTAGTTGGGATGCAACACTCCTGAGTTTGTAGTAGGTGATCCTTGAATATTGACCAAGAGTCTTGGGCCACCCTGCCCTCTAGGGCTGTATCCCATGGAACCTTACTAAGCAGGTTCCTGAAGAGGCCAAAGTCTTCTCTTTTGAAGTCCAGGGCAGTGAGCTTGCTGCACGCTCTTCTCACTGTCCTGAGGATCTCAAATTCGAGCATCTCCTGATCGCTGCATCCAAGGGTGCCCTGGAGCATCACATTTCCAACAAGCCCTTCCCTGTTGGTGAGCACGAGGTCAAGCACGGCACCTCTCCTTGTCGGCTCCTCTATTACTTGCAGAATGAAGTTGTCTTCTACACAATCGAGGAACCTCCTGGATTGCTTGTGCCGGGCTGTACAGTCTCTCCAACAGATGTCAGGGTGCTTGAAGTCCCCCATGAGAACAAGGGCCTGCAAGCATGAGGCTGTTCCTATTTGTCTGTAGAGCGCTTCACCCACAGAGTCCTCTTGGTCAGGCAGTCTGCAACAGATCCCCACAATAATGTCCCCCATAGCTGTTCTCCCTTCAACACTGACCCACAAACTCTGTATGGACTGCTTGCCTGTTCCCAGACAGAGACTTTGTGGATTTGAGTCAAATGGGACAGGGGTGAAAACTGTCATCCTGCAACAGCCACGTGCCCAAGAGTCTGTTGGTGATTCGAAGAGAAATTTGCTGTTACAGGGCTGTGAAACTCCTCTAATCAGCTGACCCCTGCAAGGAGTTTCAGGCTGCTTCATCTGTTGGTGATATGCTTTGAAACCTTTGTGTTGTGTTTAAAAATTAAATATGTGTATAACTATTCAGATATTCAGTTTCTATGGTGTGGTGCTGCAGTAAGGAGAGCAAGCTGAGCTATTGATCCTTGTGCTTCCAAAGAAAATCTCACTCTGGTCTGAGACCTTGCCTTCATGTTCAGTTTATTTCTATGAGCAGCCTAAAAGAAAAGCAGTTTTCCAGACTACTGAGCTCTTTATAGGACATCATGGTATGTATTTGTAGTGTTTAACACAATACATTAATTTAAACAATAAAAATACCTTATTTTAAGAACTGGAGTCCAGGGGAGATCACGTTCCTCTCAGCTGATACAAATCAGTATCTAATTTTGATCATCAGCTGATGTTTTTGTCCTGTTTTGGCTGTCATCTGGGCTAGAGCTCGCTTTTCCTTCCAGAGCCTGATGAGGGCCACTTTTCCTTGTGCGGCTTTGCCTGGGATATGTGGTTATTCACCAGTGGGGAGGAAAGTCATTCCTCCAGTCATTCTTCCTGAGGTTTGGCCAGGTTATTCCAGTTTATGGACATGAAGTTTATGTCCATTTTTTTGGACATGAAGATAAGGCGTTAATGTTCTGTCCAAGGACAAAATTCAGCACAAGCTGCATTTTTGCTTGGCTTTTAAATATGCTTAATCTTTTTTCCCTCCTAATGAATATTTGGAAATGAATTTTCATGCACTTAGATTCACCTGCTGTTGTTTTGCTCCTAGATTCCATTTCTCACTAGTGATATGAATTATTTAATGGGCATATCGTGCTTCAGAAACAGCATTTTTAGCTGAGCTGCTATGTACTTGGACAGACACACACACAAATAAAAAGATCACTTTTTGAGGAAGCTGTCAGAAATCTCCTGTATTTTAAACATCCAATCTGTGAGTCCTGAATGTTGAAGAAAATGTCACAGTGTTCTAGCAATATTTACTCTAATGTCCCCTTTGAGCTGCCTGTCAAAAACAGGTACATCTCTGACTGAGATACAGCTTGGAAATACTGGTTTCTAAACAATCCCTGAGGCTCCAAGTAAAACTTTAATGAATAATCCTATGATTGGACAATTTTTCTGGCATACATTTTCTGTGCAGCATCAATCTGCTTTTTATGGGGCTTTTTTTATACCAGAAAAGATGGTTTCTGGTTATCTCTTCTTAGCACTTCATTCAGAGGTCTTCCCATCTTCAAAGCAGTGTATGAACTTTAGCTAATTAAGCCTCTGCACATCTCTGGAAGTGTGAAGCATTTTTCATTTGTCTGATGCGGCAATTTATAGGCAGACTGTACTCTAATACCCGCAAGATATTTTCTTCAAAGAGAATTGAGGTTGTTTTTTTTTCCCTCTTTCAGTCATATCCTGAAGGTTTGAATGACCTCGCTAGAGAAGAAAGTAGCTTCAGAGGAGGAAAGGCAGTAGGAACGTGGCTGCAATTTTCTTGCTTATTCCTTTCTTTGGTTGTAATGTGGTTTATGTGGTCTCCAAGCATCCTGGAAAATGCTTACTGCTGGAACTCAAGGAAAAAAGTGTCAGCTGGCGTGTGCTCTGGCTGCTGGGTATCTGGTAGGGATGAGTTGGAGCAGAGCTCCAGAGGTAAAGATTTCGGTGTTCATTAGTGGGAGGTCAGGCTTCTTTAAATCAGGCAGTCTTGGTAGTTCTTATTTCACTGTAGGTGAATCTTGTAAATCCATTTATATACCTCTAAATCATAAAGAAACCTTAAAGTAGCTGCAGATGGTATTTATGCCAGAAGAGAATTCAAAGATGCAAAGAAGTGAGAACATAAGTGAGAACTAGACTCAGGTAAAAGGGAACTATCTAAAAAAGATTTTACAGATGTTGTTGGCTTTGGCTTTTGAAAGCATGCGAATCATGCATACAGAGAAAAAGGCGACTGCTGACATTCATCCATGCACAGACAGGAAGATAACAGATACAGCAATATTCTGAGCAATACTATTTCATTTTGATTTCACTGCCATGAAGTAGTGTAGGAACTTATTTTGGTTTAAGGAAATAGCCATTAAAGGCTGTATTTGTACTTCACACACCTGCCATTGGGATGCTGTCACATTTGTATAGTCCTTGACAGAGCTCTGTTCCTTGAGGCTGAGCCAGATCATTTTTGTGATTAATTCACAGCATTATTTCTCTTTGCATGTGCAGGCTGCATAACTATTCTCTTAATTAAATTAGTTCTTAAATTTAAGAAATATGATCACTCCAAGCAGTGATCATTCATGGACTAAACCCTGCACGGTCGGAGCAGCAGGAGCATTAGGCAGGGTTGTGCTGTTTCAAAAAAACAGGAAGTTGCCCAGGGTTTCACAAACCTCATGTGAAATCTCTTTTCTTTTTTCTGTGTGGCCCCAAACAATTTACCATGCTTAGAATAGGTCTAATTTCTGAGTCTGCAGATCTCCATACAAAACACTTGACTCCTGAAACAACAATAACGGGAGTAACTCTTATTTTCTGATGGGGAGACTGATCCATACTTTGTTAATGGAAATGCGTGAATGAGAAAAGTGCCCTATAGTCCTAGGAAGGACACTGAATGCAGCATTTTGTTCTTCCAACATAAATGGATGTGTCTGTACTGTCAGGGGCAGCTCTGGGTGAGCATGGTTGTGAAGCTTTGACCAGTCCTGGAGAGCTGGGAGGAGGACTTAGTCTGTTCTTATGATTTTTCTTCGGCTCATCATGATAAGACGTTTGGCTAAGCACAGTTTAAATCTGCAGCTCCAGTTCTTAACTTTCCACTTAGTGCAACAGTTCTCCTGTGGTGGTATGGGGGCAAAGGTAAAGAGACAGTCATTAGACTGTGTGACCAGAGTATTGTTCAAAAATGACCAGGATATATTTTGTTCAAAGTATATCCCAGGATCAGCAGTTATCTCATTTTCCCTCTTTCCCTCCACAAGCCCTCCAGAAGGTTAATACAGTTCGTGTTCTTAGTGGTCATGCAAAGCGACACTGCACCCTTTCCTCAGGATGTGTCCCATGCAGTCTAATCTTTATACAAACTGTGTCCTGAACTGAGAGGTGAGGGTCATGAAACTTTTCCTTAGGCTTCTTGTAAACGTCAAGACTAAGTGATGAGCCCTGTGAAAAGGTGAAAGGAATCTCCACACCCTATCCATGGACCTTTTGGCACTGCATTGTGGGGCATGAAATCCGCTCCACTTTGGGTGATAAGAGGAGTGCTGCTCTTTCTGCCTTTTGGCACCACTGACTCCCTGGCACAGGTTCACAGTGATAAATGGCCTGTGAGCTGCTCATATAGAGTGGCCATGGTGGTGACTGCACTTTGCCCCTTGGTGGCAAGGCAGAGAATGCCGTGCAGGAATGAGGAGTGGCTACTCCTGACACATCCCCACCTACTCTGGAGAAGAAATATGGGCAGGGTCACACGCACTTTCCTTAACAAACACGCTCATTACCTTGAAATTACAGTTTCCAAAGGGGCACTGCTTTTGGTCTGTGTAATTTTAAATGATGGCTCTGTGCTATTTTTAGGGTGGTGCTTTCTTTCCTCTGTATGTTTGCATGGTGGTTATTAAGAGTTCTTTCCTTCACCACCCCTAATTCTGAGGAAACCATAGGGAAGTTATGAAGAAATGGTGGTAGAATTAACAGATAAAGAGACCTAAATTTGTTCCTCCACAAATGGAGGCAGATCAGGCAATGAGTTCTGCCCTGCTAGAACTGAAAAGAAACTCATTCTCAGTGGGCACAGAAACTGTCAGCAAAGGTGCTAACAGCCATGTTGTTGCCAAGGGTTGGATCTAACTCATGCATTTTGTGCTGCTTATCAAAAAGGCACTGGGCAGCATCAGCTTTTAAGCTACAGCACTAGCTTGGTTCAGATCTGAACCAATAGCCTGGCTAAGAAAAGGCCCTGCAAGTTTTGGCTGTGGTTTCTGGGAAAGTGCAATAAAAATGTTGTTACTGTGAAGAGAAGCAGGTTGTACACACTCCCCCCTGCCCTGTCCTGCAAAGCAGGATTGCGGTAGGGTATTTGTCATCTCCCTTCTGTTAATGAATCTGTTTTAACCCCTGAAGTGGCAGCATATCTTTTGCTTGATACAGTGGTTAACCACTGAAGGGTGTATATAAACACATGTACTCTTCCTTAAATTCCATTATTTGGCAATTCTCCACAGTAGCCTGGACCTCATTTCATGCTGCTTTTGTACCTATTGGAGGTCAAAGAGAGCGACCAAGCATGTAAATAAACTCCCCATTTTTTTCCACACTGCTGAGGAGCTCCCTGAGAGCACAAGCTTGCCATACAAGCACTCTTTCCTTGTAAGACAACTGGAAAGCTGTAAATATCCCAGTTACCTCTGTATAAACTCATAATATTTTTTTACTATTCTGTCCTTGTACACCTCCAGTCACATTTAGGGTGATAAGGGTTTGATCTGCACCTGGTACATCTGAGCAGAGCTTCATTGGCTTACCCTGGCTACCAGTTTGACCCAGTTCCTTGGGGTAGTTCAGAAGGGATTCTAGCAGGACTAAAACATATTTCAGTCTTTTTTAATGCCCCTGCACAGACACTTGTCTCTGCAAACACCTACGAAGCTAAGTAGAATTACAGAAGGCTTTAGAAGGATAAGGCAAGGCTTTCAGTGCTATTTAGGCAATGACTTCTCATGCTGCAATTTCTCAAGCCCCTGATTAGCCACCACATAAACCTGCCATTCTCTCTGCATTTAGCATCAAAATGTTCCAGGCTTCTCAATTATTTCCATGTGTTTCTAAAGGCGTCAGTACTTCCTCCTCGTGCCGACCTGACCAGCAGCTGGGTGGGAAGGAGCATGAAAGTCCTCGATAAAGCTTTATTTTTCATGCGTTCCCTAACAGTAAATTGTGACGGAGTGAGAAAGCTAGGTACACAAACCTCTTGTTTTCTTGCTTCCAGGACAGTCTGTCCAATTGTTCTAATGGAAACTAAACCAGTTTTTAGTAGAAATGTCTGCAGTCGTTGGAGTAGGAACACAGACTGGCTCTTCCCTGGAGCTTAGTGGTAATGTTCACTTTCTCTGGCCTATTTATTCACGTCCAGCACTACAGATTTTGCTTTGCATTTAAAAGTTTGGAGTTATTAAGTGTCAGTTGTATGGGGCTGTGGGTTTTCACATGGCTTCTTGAATTTTTTGAAAGGTTAAAGCTGACGGGAGAAAATGGTGTCATTATCAAGGGAAAGGAAAGTCACACTTTTCCTATCACTCTGTATCTGATTGCCTGCTCTCTCCTTCCTCTGCCCTACCCTGACTACGAATAGGGAGTTTGGAGGTGTTTCCTGCAAGACAGCTGCAGTATCATTGCTGGAAAGTCTCAGTTACAAGTGAAGAATGCAGGCTGGATCAAAAGTGATGAGTTACTGGTGACTGATCTCAGCTGATGAGGGAAAAAATGACTCCTTAGTGAACTGGGCTAGTTCCCAAAAAAAGAATCTATCACTTTGGAAAAGAGATTAATGGAGCACATCCAGCAGCTCTGCTGGCCAGTGGACAGCAGTTTGCACTGCAGCCACCGGATGAGGAGTTGCGTTGTGTCATTGTGTGATTATTTATATCTTCCGTTGACTAGCACATTTGTTTCCCCAAAGCAGAGTGGGTGTATGATTCGCTATTTTTTATTCTTTATTAAGTACTAAATATAAACCAGCACTGAAGGGTGTGTAGAACTGTAGTGCTGATTGATTTGAACGGGATGGGAGGAGGGTGAGGAATTCCCCCTGCCCGCAGAGGTCTTCTCTCCTTCTAGGCGTTCACAGACTTCTGAGGCAAGCAATGAATTTTCCTTTGAGGAACAGTTTGACTTAGTCTGCAGAATTCAGACTGGTTTATGTCTCTTTTCTCAAGCACCACAAAGAATTTTACTAATAAAATTACTTGCAGTGTTGTGCGTTCATGACTTTTGCTACAGCAACCATCTATTCTGATAGTTATAAACCCCTGTGGTGATACATGGCAAGGAGGAATAAGTTTATGGGGTGTTTTAGTAGTGTTGAACTTCAAAGTGAAATTTTGAACCAAATCTGTTAATAGCTGTAGAAAACTTATCTGACTGATCATTTATATTAGGAAAGTTTTTCTCTTCTTTTGATAAGGTTTTTTTTTTTGGGGGGTGGGTTTTTTCAGTCTTGTATGAAAATATGTGTTAGTCTTGTAGTAATTTAAGTTTTAGAAGTACAAAATTATTGGTTGTGTATTTCTAAATCTAATGTTCAGATAAATAAAAAAGAGAATGAATAAAACAATTCTGACACTTCTGCAACTTCTCATACTGGGTCTCATGAAACCATTTAAAAGTCTGCAGGGTGTATGGCTGGAAGACCTCCTAGTTTTAAGCAGGAGACCCAGGGTTTGTGACAAATGCTCTTCTGAGGCTTCCCTACATGCCTATCAAAGCTGATTTCCCAGCAAATAATTCTCTAGCACTCTTCTGAACAAGAAGATACCATTTTCCACCTCGGAGCCTTCTGATCTTTACCACAGGGGTCTGAGTACAGTGTTAAAAGCAGTGAAAGACTTTTAAAATGTTTTTAAAACATAAATAAGAATTTAAAAGAAGCAGTTATGTGAAGCTCACCAACTTCTTTAAGCAGATATGGTTCTGATATTCAAAACATTTGTTCTGGGCTTTTTACCATGAAGTTATTCCTGTCTGGTTTACCTTTGAATCTGCAAGTGTGGAATACCAAACAGCAAAGGACAAAGCACTAAAAAGCTGGCAGGCAAGTTGCTTCTATGAGGGACTCTAAGGTTTTAGATTTGTATTAGATCATATCCAGTTGTGATGTACTTTGAAACATAAAATATTTGGAAATTTGCCTGAAATTGATGGGAACCTGTGCCTGTCAAAATGTTCAGGCACTTCTAGTGGTAATTATAATTCTATTATGCTCCTTTTTGTCAGCTTCCACTGGCTATGCAGAGGCTTAAACTATTGTTTTTTAAGTGGAAACATTTATGATATTTACAGTTGTATAAGACCTGACTCACGCTGTGGATTGGACCATAGACATTAGGCTTTTCAAACCACAGTCTGGTTGAATTAAGGCAACCTTAGCTGCATGAAGAAGCGCAGCAGACTGAACAAAGTATGTGGGAAAAAGCAATAAACGTTTTATCAGTTGAAAATAGGAAAAGTCTAGGTGATTGATTTTATAAGAAACTGTTTCTGACAAGTCCAAAAATAGGTAGCAGAGCCAAAGGAATTTTCCACCCATGTGTTCCTGTTCCAGAGCCAGCTTTGTTAAGCAGAGTTAAAGTGGCTTTTTGTATCTGTTGTGAAGTAGCACTTATGAACACTGTTCAGCCTTTTTAACTATTTTCTTTTATCAACAAGTGACCATTGTTTTACATGAAATCTGTCATAATAAAGACAGATTTCTTTAGGAATATGCTACAGAAAGTACCTCCCGCTTTTTTTTCACCTGTACTCTTGGAGACTTAGCATATGCCTCTTAACTGTCATAGATGTGTTTTAACTGAATTTCAGGGATGTTGTCTGTGCTTTACTTTTGAAGCAGAGCATTGGAGCACACTGAATGATACCTTGGGATCTCACTCTTTCGGTTGATGGTTTTTTTGGTAGTAGTCTGTATTCAGATTGCATATAAATGCCATATGCCTTTGCGGTAGGTGACAGCAAGATGCTGAGTCCTTTATTATCCTAGGGTGATGTCAAGAAGAGGTGTCTGACATTTTCCTATCAGGCATGGTCACTGCAAGGGCAGAGGGGAAAGCTGGAAGCTGCAAAAGCCTAACTGTGAGTCATATGGACACTTCTGGGGAGCTGAGTTTTCTTCCTAAAATTCCCAAAAGGTGGTTTAGGGCTGGCCTTGACAGCATCTCTTTAAAGGAAGCAGTTTAGAAAGTCTGGGATTTTTGAGCACAGAAAATAGTTTCAGAATTTTGTACAAACTTGCCTGTGACCTTCAGGCCAAGCAGTAATTTCTCCTCTCCTATTCTATCTTCATTGATATTTTTTTTTTATTTATTATTCCCCACATATCTATTTTTTCTTGTGGCTGCTCAGGGATATTTCTCTGCTTTCAGCTGACAAGTTGATTGTGTTCTTTGCTCTCTAAGGTTCTGATAGAGATTGAATGCATATTAGGCACACACAATGAAACTTACATACTTATGATCATGATTTGGATATCCTTATACTTGCTTTGATTGTGTTTACCATTTGCATAATGGTCTATTAGGCATTCATCAGGGATTTTAGCAATAGGACAAGGGGTAATGGGTTTAAAATTTTAAAGGGGGCAGTTTAGGTTAGATATAAGGAAAAAATTCTTTGCTGTTAGGGGGATAAGGCACTAGAACAGGTTGCCCAAAGAAGTGGTGAAAGCTCCATCCCTGGCAGCATTCAGGGCCAGGTTGGACAGAGCCTTGGGCAACATGGTCTGGTGTGAGGCATCCCTGCTCATGGCAGGGGGAGTTGAAACTACATGATCTTAAGGTCTTTTCCAGCCCTAACTATTCTATGATTCTATGTTTTTTGAGGGAGTGAACAAAAAGATTTCCTTACCAAGACAAAGATGGTTTCCTTGTAGGTTAAATATCTGTTCTATAGTGTCATCTTTGGGGTGTTGTACAGGGAGCAAATGCCTTATTTATTCTGCAATACTAAGTGGTCTTTCAGAGCATACTGTACAATTGTCTTGGTGCTGCTTATCAGAGCTAATAAAGACCTATTTTAATCTGTTGAGCCAACAGGAAGGACATTGGCTGCTAATAAAACAATTTAATTCTGAAGGTTTGAATCTTCATTTAATGATAAAAACACACTGCGTTTCACCACCAGTGCTATGCTACTGGTTGTTGCCATAGCAACTATATTATATTGGGGAAAAAAGTCTGTATTCTGAGTTAACCATAGATTTATTTTTAAACAAAACTCTGACTGAACTCAGAGAACAACTTGTATGCTTAAATGTAAGTATATGCTTAAATATCTTATTAGAGTTTATCAGTTCTCAGGGTTATTATTACGCCTAAAGACAAAAATCTTCAATTTAGCTGAGCAGACGTTGCCTCTTTAACAGTCTGTTGTGGCAATAAACAATGGAAACCATAATCTGGCATTCAAAGTTAATAACCTGAAGTTAATGCTTGCTTATTTCAGAATTATATTATATTTAGAAACAGTGGAAAATAAGGAGCTTTGCTACAGCAGAAATATAGGACACAATTGCTAAATAATGTGAGAAATAGAAAAGCTATTGCACTATTCAAGCAAGAGCATTATTGTAGTGTTCAGTGGAAATTGTCCTTGCTTGGTACCCTGTCAGCTCTGCACATGTGAATAGCTTTACCCATGGTAAGCCCCGAGTTAAAGACATTGACAGCTGAAAATGACGAAACTTTGTCCCAGATACCCTTGATGAATTACTGGCCATTGCCTCACACTTTCAAATACCTGTTTCCTAGGGTTCAGGCTACTGATGTGGCTGGTTTTTGGTGGTGAATGAAGGTGATCTGTTCATGGCTGGTGCCTGGGCTTTTGATATCCATAGCTTCAGATGTGTCTCACTTTGTCTTGGCCTTGGCTTCATGCTGAGCCTGATAAACTTTCCTTTATTAGCTATTAGCATGTGAGTGTCTTCTTCCTGCTTAGTTTACTCACATTGAACATTTATCTTCAGAAGTGGGTTAAACAGGAAAATGCTCTTGTTACTTATAGGATAAGAAAAGGTTATCTTTCACACAGAAAGTTATCACACACAGAAAGTTAAAATTGCTACTACATGTGGTGCTCTGTGGCATTCATGCAGCTAGGCAGACTGTGCATCCCCTTTACCCGAAAGACAGCTGATTTCTACCCAGCAGTAGATATTAGACTGGTCCTTTCAATAAGTAAGCTTTTGGAAGGTGCTCGTTGTGTCAGTAGCAGTCAGGCATTTGGAGACAAAGTGGGGAGGTGTGAGCTGGTCCCATTCCACCCAGGCTGCTGGGAAACTTGCTAACTGATCTCTCCAAGAGCCATCATGCTGGCTGACTGTATTTTGGAAGGAAAACAAATCTCCCAGTCATTTTCTGAATTCCATTGAAAGTCCAGTAAATAGGAAATAATTTCTAAAATAGTGGTTGGAATATCTGCTATAACCTAATTTAATAACTTGGGAATATGCAAAGCACTGTACAAATTTTAATGAACTAATCATCCAACAGATGTCTGGAGTGAGAAAAATACTTTCTCTGTGTTACAGACAGGGGAAACTGGGGCACAGATATCAAAGATTTATCTAGGCCCTTTGGTTCTGCTTTTAATTAATACTTATCATGCACAAAGTTAGCCAGCTAAAGAAAAAAGAAAGTTGTGTGAAACTGTAAGCTGCAGAAATCAGAGAAATTGGTTTATTAAGTGGAGTTATATGAAGAATCTATTGCTCTCTAAACATCAAACAGGGTGCAGAGACATCAGCTGATTTTTTCTCCTGGCCAATATTTTTTTCCGCCTTGCTACACTATACAGGTGCCACCTTGCTACTCACTACTTTCCATCTTGCTACACTACTGCTGATGATACCATTATTGGTATAAAGCCCAGAATAAAACAGAACCAAGAAAATAGTGTGGGTACAAAAAATATCTTGAAATTGCCTTGTGTTATATTAAAATCCATGATCTTGAATACCATCTTTTTGGGGCTTTACAGCAGCATAATTCCCCCACTCTTAGCCTAGTATCTCCTGGTTTACACTACTGTGTGTGAAATCAGGCTGTACTTGTAATTTGATTCTGTGTTTGCAGTTAGAAAGAAGCTAATTTTTTCCAGGCTAGAATTTTAATATCAGAGGCTCATGGAACAATAGGGCTTGAAGAACATCATGAACTTGTCTAGGCTTTGCTTCTGCTTCAGGCCAGAGTAATTATACTTACATGTTTATTAAATTTTTCCTTAAAGACCTCTCATGGTAGAGAGTCCACACATCTCGTCAGCCCCATTCCAGTATCACTATCTGTACAGCTAAAATGCTTTTTGCTGGCATTCAACCTGAATTCTCCCAATTAACTGCAAATGAAGGTCATTACCTCTTCCTCCCATCCATGCTGGACAGGAAAATCTTATTACTTCTTTTATATTTTCAGCTTTTTATATATTGCTAGGTGAATTTAACCTGTGCAAGTCTTCATTGTATGTTACACTCTCTGGATCCCTCTTGTTATTCACTACTCCACTTGATTTCTTCACACACTCCATGAAGGTGACATCAAATCCTGGCTATGGTATCCAAGTGGGAGCTTGCCAGAGCAGAACAGGCAAAAGACTGCTTCCTGTATCTCATGTAATTTGAGTTTACATGTTAGTGCTGCACAAAGATCAGCTTTGAAATATTAAAGCCTTCAGGATCTGCTCCTCTGATGTTTGAGAAGTCCTTTCCCCATATTTTTTCAATAGACCTTCTCAGATTCTGTACAACCATGATCTTACTATGGCGCAATATGCAAACTGCATTTTTCAGGAAAGTATTTCCAGTTCAAGGAAAAAGATGTCAAAAATGGTAAAAGGTAAATTTTTCGTTGGTGAGGAAAAAACACCTCAATCACAAATGTGCACAAGTTCCTATTTGATTCTGCATCGTGAATTTGATTTCTGCTGGGATACATTTCTATTTCTCACTGAATACCAAGTAGGTAGGAAAACCCTGATTAAAGGTACATACTTTACCTTAAGCTATTGCTTTATATATATTAGATATATTTAGTATATCAGGTAAGTTTCATGTCAGGTTAACTACACTGGATTTGCCAGTGGAACCACTCATTTGCCATGGGAGGCACAGCTCTCTGCCAGCCTTTGAAATTTCTTAGGACTTAGAGGTCCTGGTTGCTATTTGGTTACTTTATTCCCTAGGGTGCCTAGCTTTTAATTCTGATACTTATTTTCCCCATCTGCCAAATAAGACAGTATTATTAAATTCCCCCGTCTCAGACTAGTTGGCTAGTCTTCCTCTCACTCACCTTCCTCTCAGTTAGCAATAAAGATGAAACATAGATTTGCTGGTGAATGAAAGGTAGTTGTCCCATGTCAGCCCTCCCTAATGCAGCAGAAACACATGGTGGTCACAAGCCAAAATTGAAACCATGAACTGCACTCCGGTTCGCACCTGTATGTGCAGCAATACAAAGGATCACAGAATCACAGAATCCTAAGGGTTGAAAGGGACCTCAAAAGATCATCTAGTCCAACCCTCCTGCAAGAGCAGGGTAAGCTAGAGTACATCACACAGGAACTTGTCCAGGCGGGCCTTGAATATCTCCAATGTAGGAGACTCCACAACCCCCCTGGGAAACCCGTTCCAGTGCTCTGTCACTCTCACAGTAAAGAAATTTTTCCTGATGTTCACATGGAACCTCCTGTGCTCCAGTTTACACCCATTGCCCCTTGTCCTATCACCAGACATCACTGAAAAAACCCTAGCTCCATCATCCTGGCACTCACCCTTTACATATTTGTAAACATTGATGAGGTCACCCCTCAGTCTCCTCTTCTCCAAGCTAAAGAGTCGCAGCTCCCTCAGCCTCTCCTCATAAGGCAGATGTTCCACTCCCTTAATCATCTTTGTGGCTCTGCGCTGGACTCTTTCAAGCAATTCCCTGTCCTTGTTGAACTGTGGGGCCCAGAACTGGACACAATATTCCAGATGCGGCCTCACCAGGGCAGAGTAGAGGGGGAGGAGAACCTCTCTTGACCTACTAACCACACTCTTTCTAATGCACCCCAGGATGCCATTGGCCTTCTTGGCCACAAGGGCACATTGCTGGCTCATGGTCATCCTCCTATCCACCAGGACCCCCAGGTCCCTTTCCCCTTCACTACTGTCCAGCAGGTCAACCCCCAACCTGTACTGGTACATGGGCTTGTTCTTCCCCAGATGCAAGACTCTACACTTGCCCTTGTTGAATTTCATCAAGTTTCTCCCCGCCCAACTCTCCAGCCTGTCCAGGTCTCGCTGAATGGCAACACAGGCCTCTGGTGTGTCAGCCACTCCTCCCAGTTTAGTATCATCAGCAAACTTGCTGAGGGTACATTCAGTTCCCTCATCCAGGGCGTTGATGAAAATATTAAACAGCACTGGTCCCAGCACCAACCCCTGAGGGACTCCACTAGTCACAGACCTCCAGCTAGATTCTGCCCCATTAACCACAACTCTCTGCCTTCTTCCTTCCAACCAGTTCTTGATCCACCTCACTACCTGATCATCAAGCCCACACTTCCTTAGCTTATCTATGAGGATGCTGTGGGAGACAGTATCAAATGCCTTACTGAAATCAAGAAAAAACACATCTACCACTCTACCATCATCCAGCCACCCAGTTACTTCCTCATAGAAAGCTGTAAGGTTGGTCAAGCATGACTTCCCCTTGGTAAAACCATGTTGGCTGCTCTTAATGACCCCCTCATCCTTGATATGTCTAGAGATGGTGTCAAGAATAAGTTGTTCCATCACCTTTCCAGGGATGGAGGTAAGGCTGACCTGTCTATAATTACCCAGGTCCTCCTTCTTGCCCTTCTTATAGACTGGCATGACATTTGCCATCCTCCAATCCTCAGGCACCTCACCTGTTTCCCACGACTTACCAAAGATGATGGAGAGTGGCTCAGCAATGACCTCCGCCAGCTCCCTCAGCACCCACGGGTGTATTCCATCCGGACCCATCGATTTATAGATGTCCAGATTGCTTAACTGATCCCTAACCCAATCCTCATCCACCAAAGCAAACTCCTCCTTTATCCTGACTCCTTCTGGGGTTATAGGAATCTGGGTCCCCCGGGGAGAGTCTGCAGGAATAAAGACAGAGGCAAAGAAGGCATTCAGCACCTCTGCCTTCTTTATATCCTCTGTCTCCAGGCCACCCACCTCGTTCAGCAGCGGGCCTATATTGCCTCTTGTGTTAGTTTTATCCGCTATGTATTTGAAGAAGCCCTTTCTATTGTCCTTGACCCGACTTGCCAGATTAAGTTCCAAGGAGGCCTTAGCTGTCCTAATTGCCTCCCTACAGCCTCTAACAGCTGTCCTATATTCCTCCCAAGTGGCCAGCCCTTCCTTCCATAATCCATAGATTCTCTTTTTCCGTATGAGTTTGCCCAGCAGTTCCTTGTTTAACCATGCTGGTCTCCTGGCTCCCCTACCTGACTTCCTACCCATTGGGACACTCTGATTCTGAGCTTGGAAGAAGTGGTCCTTGAATGCTGACCAACTATCTTGAGCCCCTTTACCACCTAGTACCCTTCCCCATGAGACTTCCCTTAGCAATTGATTGAAGAGGCCAAAGTTGGCCCTTCTGAAATCCAGAAATGTGGCCTTGCTAGGCATTCTATTCCTCCCACACAGGATCCTAAACTCCACCATCTCATGGTCACTGCAGCCCAGGCTGCCATTGACCATCACCACTTCAACCAGACCCTCCTTGCTGGTGAGTACTAGATCCAGCAGCGCTCCTCTCCTAGTTGGTTCGTCCACCATTTGCATTAAGAAGTTATCATCAATGCACTGGAGGAACCTCCTAGACTGTGAATGACTGCCTGTGTAAGTCTTCCAGCAAATATCAGGGTAGTTAAAATCCCCCATAAAGACCAAGGCATGTAGTTGTGAGGCTGCTTTCAGTTGCCTGTAGAAAGCCTCATCAACTCCTTCGTCCTGATCAGGAGGTCTATAATAGACCCCCGCAACTGTATCACCCATACCAGCCTGTCCCTTAATTCCTACCCACAGACTTTCCACTTGGTCCTCATCTGCCCCTGGACAGAACTCAATACATTCTAGTCTTTCTCTCACATAAAGAGCAACCTTGCTTTGCTGATCTATCTTTCCTAAAAAGGACATAGCCATGCATAACCACATTCCAGTCATGTGAGCTGTCCCACCATGTCTCTGTAATTGCCACCAGATCATAACCTTTAGACTGCACACAGACTTCTAACTCCTCCTGTTTATTCCCCATGCTGCGTGCACTGGTGTACAGGCATTTCAGGGAGCGAGCAGAGCACGCTAGTGGCACCCTTGGAAGGCAGGAGGCCTTCTGGTCTTCATTCATACTAGAACATTGCCCCACTAGTTCAAACCCAGCTACAACCCCCTCGCACTTCCAATCTAACCTAGAGCTCTGTGAGTGAGCTCTACTAGCTCTTGCCCAGGTACCCTTTTTCCCCTGCAGGACAGGGTTTAAACAACTACCCTTTCCCTCAAATGAAACAATAGATTGAGAGTTCTCCCTAGTCTGCCATCCTTCAAGACCTAGCATGTTTCTCTTGGGCTTGTCCCCAACAGGCACAGTTATCTCCCCTTCCCACCTAGTTTAAAGCCCTGTCAATGAGCCCTGCTAACTCCTGCCCCAGAAACCTTCTCCCCCTCTGGGACTGGTGTATCCCACCTGCCACCAGTAAACCAGGTGTCTCATATAGCCCATGATTGAAAAACTCAAAACCCTGCCTTTGGCACCAGTCCCATAGCCACACATTGATCTGCAGACTCTTCCTATTTATCTCTTCACCTTTGCTTGTAACAGGTATGGAGGCAAACACCACTTGGGCTCCAGACCCTCTAACCAGCTGTCCCAGGGCCCTGAACTCTCTCTTCATTGCCCTTGCCCTGCTTACAATAATTTCATCACTGCCAACCTGAAAAACCAGCAGCGGATAGTAGTCAGAGGGCTGCACCAGATCAGAGAGTTTCCTTTTAACATGTCTAATCTGAGCCCCAGGTAGGCAGCAGACTTCCCTGTGGGATGGATCAGGTCGACAAATGGGCCCTTCTGTTCCCCTCAGAAGGGAGTCACCCACCACAATTACTCTTCTTTTCTTCTTGGTTGAGGAAGTTCTAAGGCATGGGGGTGAGTGACAAGCCCTAGGTGACTCACTAGATAGATCTACCCCTCCAGCTCCATTTACCTGGCCCTGTAGTTCCAAGACCTCATACCTGTTATTCAAGGGCAACTGGGAGGAAGGAAGGGATTGGGAGGATTTTTGCTTACCTCTCCGAGGAGGGACCTCCCTCCATACCTCCTTATCCCTGAAGTTCACTCCTTCTATCTGATGGTAGGAGGGAAGGGGATCCATCACTTGTTCAACCACTTCCCTCTGCCCTTGCCTTAGGCTGTGGCTCCACCAATCAATTTCACTTTCACACTCTCTGATAGCTCTCAACCTTTCTACCTCCTCCCTCAGTTCAACCACCTGCTTTAGCAGGTCATCTACTTGCTGACACCGCACACAAGCGGTGTCACTGACTCTCTCTGATACAAGTGCCAGGCTCAGGCATTCACTGCAGCCAGAGACCTGCACGGCCGCATGTCTGCGGGAAGGCTCAGTCTGGGTACCCACGTTATTCCTCACTGCAGGTTTTGATTGTGTTGTGATCACGATCTGTGTGGTCGATCGGTCCGTCTACGTCTCTCCACACAAGCAGGCAGGCCTTCCTCCTCCTGCTGCTGCGCTCCAGGCGCGTCCTCTTGATCAGGCGATCACCGCTCTCGCCAGCCCGCGCGAACTGCCTCATTCGCGCTCCCTGGGCAGGTTTTTACCCAGTCAGGGCTGGTGCCGCTGCTCCTGGCTCCCCCCCCCGGTTTGAGTCAGCTGCTCGCTCTTGTCAGCTGAGCTGCCGGCTCTGGGCAGGTCCTGTCGAGGACTTGAGGCTCCCTCCTCAATGGATTTTGTCGCTCTGAGTTGAGGTTCTTGGACGCTGATCTCTCCCCGCTCCGCACCGGTGTTGCAGGAGTCCTCTCTCAAGCTACTCACCTCAGCAATTCAAGGATGGGTTTCTTCAGGCTGGATGGAAGTGGAAACAAATATGTGGAATTCCCTGGCACCCAGCCTGGTGCTTAGGTAACGGCAATGTGTGGCGTCTGGAAGGCACCATCACCCAAACCTCAGTTTACAAGAACAGGGATATATCTGGTTTTGAGTGATTGCCAGCATCCAGAGATCATTGTATGTTTGTGAAGTCTTGTGTGTTGAGAAATTTTGCTTTTACTTTTTAAATTAAAGTTTCCTTTCTATTTTCATAGTTTTTCACATCTGTGAAATGTCTTTTGGATGCAGCTGTATTTAGCTGTATGTAGTTGAGACAGGTAAGCTCCAGCATTGCAAAGCTCATGGTACAGTTGAGGATAGCTGGCAATATTTGACATTTTTCTCCTGGACTTTGGAGCAATGTCTTAGTCACTGGTTTACAAACAGAAAAAGAAGAATGTGCAAACCTGTTGTTATGACGAGTCGGAGAAAACCTGAGAACATGAACAAATTGAACACCAAGGGGCCAGGAAATCGGAGTGAGAGCTTGGACATCACCCACTGAAAAAGTTTGCATTTTCAACCCCAGCTGACAGCCTGAGGGGCAGAGGATGGGAGTGGGAGGGGTGGAAAGAGCGTCCTCTGAAGTGCTTTGGGGTGGCCATCCTGCTTCTGACACCAAGCTGCAGCTTTTCTACAGCCTCACTCAAACACCGCTTGTAACAGGTCGATGTGTCACTGCCTCCAGGGAGCTATTATTTAACGCAGCAGCAGCAGCTAATTAAACCCTTGGAAGCAAAGCGCTGGTTAAGTGAACCTCAGCTACATCTGCCGAGGATGTGCTGCCTGTCACAAGGACCTTGGGGGCCCCTTTAAACCATAGTGCCGTTACCTGCTGGCTTGCCTGAAGCTGGGGAACTGGTGGAGAGACTAGCTGCCCCCAGCCCGCCTGGGGCCAGGGGCTGAGGTGGTATCTCCTGCCCCCATGGTTCTTGTCCCCCCAGAGGGTGGTGGAGGTGGCAATGGCTTTCAACCCAAACCTCCCGGCAGCTGCTGCCTCTGACAGGGAAGCCACCAGCACTCTATCATGGGAACAGGCTGCCTGTCAGACTCCATCCCCTACCCTGAGCTGTCAGTTAGCGATATTTTAACCTGGAGATGTAATTTAGTGGGTTTTTCTTGTTTCCTTGAGGAAAGGAATCACTAGATGGCACTGCATCACCACAAGAGAATCCGCCTCCCCTGTCTCTAGGCTGGATGAAAGACGTTGCCTACCTCTATTTTCAGCTGTCTGCTTTCAATCTTTACCAGCGAAAAAAAACAAAAGCTGGGTCTATATTAATAAAATTGTTTTAGCACGGTTTCCCTCTCCAGTTCCAGGAGTGCTAGCCCTGAATCGTATGCCAATGGGACTTCTGGATAGAATAATACACCTCATATGGCTTGATAATTGTATGTTGTTCTTTTAGCTTGTTTCTCTCTCCCTGCTGTCACCAGTGCAACAGACTCAGAAGGCTCAGTGGAAAAGAAAAATGGGATTCGATTTTTAATTTAAGATTAAACTCCCCAAATTGTGGGTGATGTTTGGGGATGCTGATCCCAGCTAGGCTTCTAAGTTCTTATAGCAAAGGAAAATAATAAATGTACGTGATTAGCTACATGCACATAAATAGCTAATCAAGAACCATACATTGACACATGAGTGTAGACAGCATTGTTCACTGTGCCATAGTTTCAATAAATTATTGCTATTATGTGCTGTAAATATCCTTAATCGGAGGCTTGACTAAAATTACCTTCAGCCACCAAGCTTGCAAAATTGGGTTGTCTCATGACTAAAGAGTTGATTGCAATAGTTTAACATTTCTATACCTATTTGGGATCCATAAATTCAGTTTGGCAGAAAACAATAATAAACTGATGAAAAAAGCTTTAAAATGCATAAAATGTTTACTTTGGTCTGAAGCCCAAATGAAAAGGTTTTGGTCATTTCCTATTGTCTCGGTGAACCTTAATATACTAGTATTTCTTTCTCATTTCTCCAAGAAACCTTGCCAAGTAGTAGCACTTGTAAGAAGAGGGTGTTTGAGCTCTTTACAATCTCAGAGAATCAGTCTTACCACTGCGCTGTCCTCTTTAATAGCTGCTGTAGCTGGAGCAAAATTACAGAGGGCAGAAATCTCATTCTTTGGATGGAGAAAAACCTACTCACAAAATTTGCAAGAAATTGCGCTGTACATGAAACTGTGATTCTTGGCTTAGTGCTGCTTTAGTCCATTTTTGTGTTGTGAGACCATTAAAATGAAAATTGTTTGAATTTTTGAAGTGATAGTCTTGAAAGGTGCCATAACTGTGCCCAGTTTCCTCCCTTTTCTTACTAAGGGGGTTCATTATGTTAGAGCTGCAGCCTACTGATAATGAATGATGATAGACTAGCTTTGTCAAATAATTCATGTTTGCTAGCAGTCACTGGACATAGATTTTCATAATTATTTTATCGTATTTCCCCTTTAAATTCACAAATAGTTATTTATTTCTGTGAGATCTCATTGCAGTTGGGGGATGTGATACTTCTGTATGCTTCAGTCTCTCCATGGCAACTGTAAATGGGTCAGGCACCAGTGCAGCCTGGCACACAGCAGCTATGGAAGGCAGCTGCAGGAGTCTGCCCTCTCTGTGCCCTGCGTTATCCTCACCTGGAGGTCCCCTGGATGGTGCTTCCTAGGACAGTATTGAGTGCTGCAGCTAAAAGGTATCATGGAAGAGTTTTTTTGGTGCTCACTAAACCTTGAGCATCCCCTGGATCTGATATAGGTTCTGTTAGAGGCTACGTGCTCAGAGAAGACCTGATGTTGCACAGACCCATGCTTCAGGTCCATGTGATTATTGCAGATACATTATGATGCTTTGCCACACTGGAGCAGAGCTTGTTTCAAGCTGTGTTCTAGACCCATGACCAAGAAAGAGAGCCTTGGGCTAAGGCAGTCTGAGGGAAGGGCTTGGAGGAAAGAGAGGATGATGGTGAGGCTGTCCTGTTGTGTGTGAGAGAGGAGAGAGAGCTACAGGCACAATGAATGCAGGCTCTGCTCAGCTGCAAAGTAACCTAATTTTCAGCACATTGGGATCAGGGAGAGCTCACTGAGGATACACATGCAGAGAAACAGCAGCAAGGAGTGTCATGGCACTTTGGTGCAAGGGTACCTTGGCATTAGGCAACCTCATTTAGATCCCATATTTTTTGGCTTGTGAGGCTACTTGCCTTTCATGTGGATAAGCAATTACATGGTCTGAAGTTAACATGATTCAGTGCTGCAACTAAAATGGACAAGATGAAACAAGAATTAGAAATAACCCTACTTTGCAATATTGTGAGAGTATTTTTGGACTGACTGTAGATGGAGAAAACCCAGACATGTATAGCCATAAAAGTACAGTAGTGCTAGACAGATGAAATGGAAGCATGCATTAGGGTTTTGTAATAGGGACACTGAGGGCTATTCCCAAGGCCAAAATGCAATCTGCCTGTGGAAATTCAGGTGTGGAATTCTAAACCTAATATCTGCTGCCTGTAAGACTTGCAACAGGATCTTTTCATTCCCACAGCAGTCTCCATCATTCAGTGGTAGGAATCTTTTTTGCCGATCCGTGGCATGAGGTGTTATATTTTCTGAAGAGTATCTATCATGCAATAGGATCATAAAATACAAATAAATTCTTCTGAACAACCATTTCAATTGCTTTAATAAGAAGCAGCCTTGTCATTATGCTCTGTTAGTAGTGGTGTCTGCTAGGAAAACTTATGTCCAGTTGATAGTCCACATTATTGCATCTTGGTCAGGTATACATCTGCTAGGAAGAAGAGACACTGATTATCACCTCATTGAAGGAGAGTTGAGTTTCTACTCACCATGGGGTAAAAACCCAAACACAAATTAATGGCAGTCGCAGATCTGACGGAGCTACTAGCACGCAGCCTTCACCTGCAGAAATGATGGTTTTGTCTCTGTGGCCATGTTTAAGTAAGCAAGCAATTCCATGCACAAGAAGCAGATCAGTAGCCTGGGGCAGATGGATCACCATCTAATGTA
The DNA here is from genome assembly GCF_028554395.1 of Pezoporus wallicus. Classification (NCBI taxonomy): domain Eukaryota; kingdom Metazoa; phylum Chordata; class Aves; order Psittaciformes; family Psittacidae; genus Pezoporus; species Pezoporus wallicus. The sequence goes on from NW_026635157.1 coordinate 8,308,261, forward strand.
TCAAAATTTTTAATGGTATTGGTGTTTTAATATGGACTAGTTTTAATCTGGTCTCTTGATATACCCATTTCACATGTGGTTTGAGGCTGTCTGAAAGACAAGTCATTGATTTAACCACTTACTGTCTCTGTTATGGACTGGAGTGGGTTTGTTGCATAGGTGGATGGAGGAGAGCTTTTGTGAGTTTACTCCTCAGAGAATCTAGTTTGAATGGCTAAGATGACTCCACAAACCCAGCTGGCAGATGGCAAACTGGGACACTCAGAGTTTCACTTCAACACTGAACCAGAAGGGCAGTATGGGCACAAACTGGTGAACACAGCAAGAGCAGGCTGTTGGGGTCAAGTGCTTCTGGTGTCTAAGTGGAGACTGTTTTGTTCTCAAGTCATTAAAAACTCAGCAGGGAACTAGTTCCTTTGTCTGCAATATTGTTTAAATGATCACCTAGCTCACCATGGCAGTTAATCTTTTTTGCTTTCTAAAATACATGTCATGACACAATTGTTAGATCATTCGCCCTCAGGATGTTCTTCATACTGTTTTTCTAACCTGTTAGCACAAAACCCCTTCTCTTTTGAGTCTCTAAACACATAGGTGAACTTATCTGAGTCATACATGCTCTCTTGTTCTTCAGCATTGTGTGGTAGTTACAGTTATTCTTTAATTTAAGGACAGCTATTATCATTTTTTTAAATGCATATATTCCCTTTGGTTGCAGAATCTGAGATACATGGAAGCTGATTTTGGAGTGGTTTGGAGCAGTAGCAAAGCCATTCAAATCACTGGGTCTGCACTGCTGTACCCCTTCTGAATATTACTGACTACATTAAATTGAGCATCTTTTTCTTTTAAAAATTTAGATCTACAAATGAAGAAATATCTCTTGATTTTATTCATCAAATCTCACTATCACACAGTCTACGAATGGCTCAATTTAATTAAGTTAACTCACATCATTGTCAGTGGTGGAAAAGGAGAGAAAAATAAAGAAAAGAACAACTGACAAAGAAGAGATCAATAATAATATTTTAAGCTCAGGGTGCTCACCTTAGCCTAAGAACTTCTCATATCGCTCCTCCGCATAAACAGCTACATATAGCTGAGAGTTCCCTTAAGATAGCAATTACTTCACTACTTCTTCTTAACTACCATGACCTCTCCCAGTGCAGGATCAAACAGCCTGAAAATTGGAGTATTTTACCCTTTCTATATTTAGCCTTATATCCAGTATAATTCAGAACACTTCAGAGAAGGCCTCTGTCCTGTGGTCCAGGGCAGCATGTGGAGTAGAGACCTGATACCGACCACCATGTTGCAATCATTTTCACAGGCTGTTCAGCCTTAATCTTAAACTTAGCTAAATATCTTTCCCATACTTTCTCCTGAGTTACTTGGATTCTCCAGGATCTCACTGGTCTGATGGTTACATACCTTCTGTTTTGCAGATTCAGTTTATTCAAAGCTGTTTGCTCTTTTGCAGCACAATTTGTTTATTTCTTTCCCTAACCTTTATTTTGCTAGGTTAAAATAAACTAAGTTCTCCTTATGTCCTTTCATGAAGAAGGTTTTTCCATTCACCTGTTGCCCTCCCCCCAAAAATGCAAAGTGGATTTTGTTGAATGTAGGTTTGTGGAATTGTATACAGCATTTGTCGTGGTTTAAACCCAGTCAGGTAACTTGTTCACTCACTCCCAGTGAGTGGTGCCGAGCTGACAACAATCAAGGTCCGTGTCCGTCTCCCCCCCCCCCCCCTGCACCGGGGCTCTCCCCTTCCCCGCTCCCGGAGGAACGGGGAGGAGGATCGAGAGAGTGCAACTCCTACGGGTTGAGACAAGAACAGTCCAGCAACAAATCACCACCGCTACTATCAGCTAAAACAATGATAAGGGAAAATAACAAGGGAAGAGAATACGATACCACCGGCCAAGAAAACGAGTTCCACCCGGAAGCTCCTGTCCTTCCGGGTAACTCCCAGTTACCCCCCACCCCGGGCATGACGTGCTGTGGTATGGAATACCTCCCCGGCTAGCCCGGGTCAGGCGCCCCGTCTGCTTCCTCACAGCTTCCCCTGCTCCCTGGCAGAGCATGAGCCTCACAGAGTCCTTGGTCAGGGTAAACATCACTTAGCAACAACCGACAACATCGGCTTCACCAACACTGTTCTCAAACTAAAAGTCAAAACACAGCACTGCACCAGTTAACACAAAGGAAAAAACATGACTGCTACTGCTGAACCCAGGACAGCATTGTATTGTCTTTTGCAGTGGCAACAGTATCAGTACAACTCTTTTTTTTTGGGGGGGGGGTTGGAAGGAGTGTAGATAGCTTTATGTTGCTCAGCACTGCTTGTTTTGGGTTTGTTTTTGTTTGTTTGTTGTTTTGTTTTTGTTTTTGTTTTTTTTTAATAGGTTTTCTTGTTACCCTGAGATCAAATAAAACTTCTAGGTCTTTTATTTTGCCATTTATTTCCAAATGTTGCATCCTCACTGCGACAGCAAGACTGCAATTATTTTATTAGTTTGTATTTGTTCTACCACCCTATTTCTGTTTCAACAGTCTTTAAGAGCATTCAGTTTCTCTGTAGTGATATTCTGGTTCTCCTCCCCATTAGCAGCGATCCCCTGATTTGTCAGCAGAGCCTCCTAGCTTTGTCAGCTGTGAATTTCATTGAACTGTTCTTATTGTTTGGTATCAAGTTCAGTGATAAAAACAGTAAGGAAAGATTTGTTCAAATGCCATTGGCTGAATTAGCAACTTTCCTCTTACTTAACACATCTGTGCTGTCTATTGGCAGTTGCAGGTTCTTTATCAAAGCAGTAACCCTCTTCTCCAGCTGAATGACTAGTCTCCTGTTTAGTACTGCATAATTTCCACAGACTCACAGAGTTTCCGAGGTGGGAAGGCACCTCTGAAGATTGTCTAATCCAAATCCTTGCTCAGAGCAGAGTACTCAGGGGCATGTCCTGTGGGTTTTGAATACTTCCAAGAAGGGAGACTGCAACCTCTCTGGGCAATATCTTCCAGCATTCAAACACCCCCATGAAAAACAAACAAAAAAAGTTTCTTATTTTTAAATGGAATTTCCTGTATTTTTGCCAACTGCCTCTTGTTCTGTCACTAGGCACCCCTGAAAAGAGTCTGGCTCCTTTGCTTTCTCCATCTGGTATTTATACACATTGATAACACCCCCAAGCATTCTCTTCTCTAGTTTGAACAGTCCCAGCTTTCCCAGCTTCTCCATGTATGAAGAATGCTCCAGTCCCATAACTACCATTGTGGACCTCTACTGGATTGCTCTAGTATACCCATATCTCCCTTGTACTACGGAGCCCTGCACTGGACCAAGCACCTGAGGTGTGTCTCGCCAGGACTGCCTGGGGTGCAACACTAGTGAATTACCTCCACCTAGATGTGCTGCTTATTGACACCCTTAATTACAATGACTTTTTTTTGGTTGGTTGGAGAAAAATGATCAGGTTAGTCTAGTTTGATGTGTGTTTTCCATATGCAAGTTGTACTTCATCCAGGTTTGGTTTCACCTCTCCATCTTTAAGAGTTTTCTGATGGGAATTAGATTCTGGGACCTGTATCTTGGTAAGACAAATGTGGTGAGGTTCATAGGTGTGTTAGAAGAAGAAATCTATACGTGTGGGTAGAAGGAAACTCTAGGATGCTACTGTTTTATCAGATATATGGAATACAGTTCAGCAGATAATCTGTAAGGCCTTTCTGTATTTTATTTCCCCAGTATTATCAGCAACAATAAAATTTCATATAAAAAGGTTTTTTTGAGCCTGCAGCTTAGTTTGCTAATCCTTAGCTTTGGAATTGGGGTTTCTTCTGAGAAGAAGGAGCATAGCTTTAATTTAGAAGGAATCTGCAGTGTACAATATATATATAGTTGGAGTGCATGAGAATACAATACCTTCCTGTAGCTTTTCTACACTTATTTTCATTCCACGTAAAAGGTTTTGCAATAGATACCAAACAAACATAATATCTCTAGTCTGCTTGGGGAAATTTAACATAAATGCATCTGTAAGAAGGAAATTACATTAAAATGAGATGACAGAAGTAATGGAGATTTAGATGAGGAGAAATCAGCTCTCATTATGAGGTAGGAAGATTGCTTATGTATTATGCTTATGTCTGTGTATTAGGCTAGAGCTTGTGAATGAGATTTCTGTTGGTGAAAATAGATAATGGAATAAACATCATTTTCTTGCCTTTGGAGCTGGTAATTTCTATCCTTAGTGAGTGTATTGCTCATTTGTTTCCAAACATTATGCATATCACAAATAATACACATATGCAGTTCAGCAAAGCAAGCAAGATTGATATGAACATAAAGAAAATCAAAGTCCCTTCAGTTTAATGAATCATATCTTAACCAAAAAAGAAAGCAGATGATCAGGAAAACTGGTGATCAGAAAAACAAATCTTCCGCAATAGTTTGTAGCAATTGTATACCCTGAGGTGCGGGAGTTACCAGCTAAATAGATGGAACATACTGCAATACAGTCTTAAATATGATTCTCTGGCAGTGTTGTGAACTGCATTGGAATAAGCTAACTATAGGGACACAGTGTCTGATTGTGCAGATGCTTATGGATGAGTTTAAGCACTGATTTCTACTGATGTCAGGGCTAAATCTGCCTGATTAACTAGGCCAAAATACACCTAAGCATTTGTGGGATGGGAGAACAGCTTTTTTTCCAGTGATACCAAATCCTCATATTGTCCATTAGTGGTCACTGGAAAAAAGTATATGTATTTTTGATGACTGCTGTTCCCTGGCATCGTTTCCAGTACACACATCTGTTGTTTGTTTAATTTCCTTTTTACCACAAATGATAGCATTTATAGACCTAGAAACTACCTCACAGTACTCTTCTCAGCAGTCCAGTCTCGATGTAAAAGTATCATGTCAGTAAGCAATACACCTGAGAGGGAGCATGGGATAGGTACCCTGTTCTTGGAGCTGCTCTGGCTCCTGCTGGTCCCATGGGTGCACTTTAGGGTGCTGGTTCTGACACTAAATGGATTGGGATTGGAGCCACATTTCCAAATCTGAGCCCTTCTCTTGATTCGTCTTCCTATAAAAGGGAGGGGAGAGTGGGCATGGAGTTGTCTGCCATAATCCCTTTGTTCTGAAATTTACTTTCTACTCTGTTTGACCCAGGCTGAACCTAACGGAAATGGGGTTTCCAGGTTTTGTTGTTTGGGAACCACTACTCAAGGCAGCAGCAGTTGCTAGCTTTCAGGGCAGGTTGCATGTGCCTGCTTGCTTCCTAAACTAGGACTCCCTCCCATCTTCCCTTCTCAACTTTAAGCTCCTTGCTTCCCTCTATACACCTTTAAACAATAGTTCACTCCATAGCTCCTATTTACCTCCTGGCCTCCCCTTCCTTCCCTATCTGCCAAAATAAATACTCTAATCCTACTCCTTTCTTAATTTCTGTTTGCCTTTCACCTTGGGGATAAATATGATCTAGCCTTTCTTCCATCCTAATCCAATGCTCTCTACCTCGTCCTGCCAAGTTCCTGCCATTGACATTGGAATTATAGGCATGTCTGTGTTGGGTGCTAATGGTACAAACTCCTGATTGTCCTCTAGGGTACCATGAGGGATTTATCTGGCAGCTCCTATGGAAAACTCCATGCAGCCATTACCAAGAACTGGTGCTGTCACCTGCTCCACACATTCACCTGGAAGAGCTTTTCATACCCCTTATGGCATGCAGACCATGGTTGGTAACCTCAGATCTTCACATCTGTTATGTGGAACTGCAGGACTGGGGTATTAGGTGTGTTAGAGTGTCTGCATATGCTAAGAAAGAACACATGCTTGGTTAGAGAGCAGGGAAAGAGGGTTTGTATATAAGTTGCAAGAATGTGAACTGGGTATCCATAGCATTTTAGTTTTGTCCCGTGATTTCCAGCATTATACCCATTTTATCTGTGAAACATGAACTATCATTTAAAACTGTCAGGAAGCACAAAGAACTTGTCATTGAAGCCATTTTGATGTTTTGCAGGTGTACGAATTGATAGCTTTAAGTGATCACTTTCTGTCAGCATCAACTTTAACAATAGTTACCCTCCAATTTTCACAATACAGTTGGGTTATTTTCCCTTTATGAAATATTTGAAGAAGAATGAGGTTTCTATAAGATACCGAGGAGCTGGCTCCTAATTTCAGTGGCAACTGTGCACTTAACTTGCTTAGTTTGGTTTGAGAAAGTCAGCACTGTTGATGAACCTCCTCTCCCCTTAAAGTTTCTGGATGTTCAGTATAGCGTCATCCACATTTGAAAAACTCAGCATGCTTTGTATTTAGTCTATGCTTAGAATGGGTCAATTAAACAATCTGCGGACGTATAAATAAGCAGTTAATCAATTCTGGGATCCCTGTTGATTCTGTTATGTTAGTATGCTCTTTATAGCCATTGCCTATGCCCACATGTAAAGCTTACTGCTAATTTGCTTCTAAAGCTCAAGAGGCATGCTTCTCTGATCAGTTAATCTTTTATAAACAAAGCAGTGTATGTCATGCAGGAAATTGATTAAAACCTATGGTCTATTGTGGTGTAGGATTCAGTGCAAAAGCTTTCAGATGCACTAGTAAAGCATGCCCAAATAGCAGGGAAACATCATTTTTCAGATCAATCTTTGTAAAAGCCTTATCAGCATGTGTTCACAGAATTATTCATAAAGAGGATGTGTCTTTGCCCTGAATGCTTATTTATAGCCATATTTTAGAGGTAAGCAGCAGCATTTTTAACAGCTTTGAAAGAAGGTTTAGGAGGGGCTTTCTAAGACTTCAAGATGAGTGATTCAGGCATCTGGATTCATAGAACTAGGACTGAGTTTCTTGAAGCTCACCTCTTCACTGTGCCATTAACCTCCTGAAAGATGGAAGGTCCTGCTCTTGGTTTTCCTTTTTATCTTCTTTAGCTTTGTCTATTTAGACTGTAGCATCTTGGAACAGAGAGGTTCAGGTCCAATCCATCAAGATTACCTAAGACCTCAAGTGACTTTCAGAGGGGCAGTTCTTCTTTTCATCAACTGTATCTTTCTAGACTGAATAAAGGGAATACAACTCAAATGACAGTCAATAACAGTAAATATTCAAGTTTGCTAAAACTGGATTGTCAGTTGCTATATGTAGAGTACATACAGCTGGACTCTCCAAGGAAGTCTATGACTTAAATGATTACTATGCCTGAAATTGTTACTGTTTTTCCTCCTAGGATATATGCTGGCTTTACTCCATTTTAGACTTTACTGTTGATTAAAGGTCTTAGGCAATATAATTAGATTTATTCAAAAGACATTCGTACATAGTCCTGGATAACCAGCTCTAGATGACTCTCCTTGAGCAGGGGAGTTGTACGAGACAACCTCCAGAGGTCCCATTCAACCTCAACCATTCTATGATTCTGTGAACTACAATATGAAATTAGATTAGAGCATGAGAAGGTGAAAAGAAAGCCTGGAATACTGTGATGGGATAGAGGAAAGCACTTGCTACTTGCTCATGAAGATGTTTGCTTCAGTGCTGAATCAAAAACCTTTGGGGTTTGAGCAGACAGAGCTGTGATGTAGCTCTGTGAAATGTGGTGAAGTTGCAATGAGAATGAATGTGGTCCATTTTGCTTTGGATGAAAAAGATGTGGGCAGCAGATTGGGCCTTTAATAACTGAGTATACTGTCCCAGAAGCAGAATCCCTTCCTTCCTACCTCCCTTCCTTCCTCCCTCTCTCCTCTCTGCAATACACATGCCTGTATTGATGCCTTTTGTAAGCTGGTCACTGAAGATTAGAAATCATTATTTTACTCTAGCAGTACATGTCTTAATGGTAGTTGTGAGTGAAAATGGGGCTTTTTGCAATTTTTAATGTGTATAAGTTAGTATAAAAATTGGCTGCACTTAGGCACCACATGGGATAATTTCCACTCCTTTGGATTAACCCAACCTGTTGATTTCCTTACTCAATTTTTATGCCTTCCAACTTGTTTAATGCTTACAGCCACCTCTCACTTTAGAAGTTGTTTGGCTAAGCTAAACACATTTAACGGTTTTAATCTTTCTTCATAAATCAGACTCTCTTACTGTAGATGCTGAGGTTATATCAGTTCAAGGAAGCTAATGTCATGGATTAACATTCCCACCTCATGTGTGCTCATCCAATTGCCAGACGGTTGAGAGAAGACATTTGGAACATATTCCTGGATAAAAACCATCTTAGTTGGTCATGACCTGAATGCTTCTTATCTCCTTTCAAAACTCTATATAGCCCAGCAGTGAGGATAGTCCAGGGGCTGGAAAACCAAAATTTATGAGCAAATTCAAGAACGCCTGATTTTATGTCCCTGCTTCACCTTCAATCACCTTTTTCCTATTACTATTGGCAAACCACTCAGGGCTTACATGCAGGTTTTCTTCTCAGCACTGCAAGACCTGACTCCTTCATGGCCACTTCAAGCCATGAAGTGCAGCTCTCCTATGCAAGGTGAATAATATGCAGGGAATTTTTTAGGCACCAGCTTAACTGGCCTCATGAGAGGTGGATATTTACTTTACAAGATTCCTGTCTGTCAACACTTTTTCCTGAAGTGGGTTGATTGCTCAGATGCAGAGGTGTGGTATCAAACCACATGCATGAATAGCTGCTGAGTTGAATTAAAAATGTCCAAGATGACTGAGAGAGGAATTCCATTCTTTTCTTTGCTTAACTCAGAGCAAGGTGTTCCTCATCCTGGGAAGGTACTGCAGCCATGATAATGGCTACTGGCCCCTTGCTGGGAGGATATCTCTTTGCCCTTGAACTTTTGACTGCTCAGGGCTTAGCTCTGGTGTAATTGCCAGGAACTGCCAGGGCAAGAATTGTGCTTTAGGAGCGTCCCCAGAGACCCATGGCCCCAGTGGTTTGGTGAAAGATTAAATGAGCAGAAAGATTAAATGAGCACTAGTGATACCCAGAGCGCAAACAGGGTTAGGTGGCTGCTGAGCAGTAACCTCCAGACCTTCCCTCTTGTCTGTGCTGGGATCTTGGGTGCACAACTCAGCCAAGGGTGTAAGCTGACAAGGGATGGCTTCCCTGAATCAGCTCACCTGGCAGATGGGGATAACAGTGCTTTGCTGTATCTCCTGGACGCCGTATGGATAAATAGATTAAAAGGTCTCCTCCAGTTTAAAAACTGCAATATTAATGCTATCCAGCTAAAACTGCTTTTTTTTTTCTTTTTTTTTAAACAATGTGTTCAAATGTTGGGATTATAAAACTTTGGTTTCCTGCTTTTTGGGGGGTGGGGAAGAGGGCAAGAAAGAGATATTGAAATTGGCCGGTTTTTGAAAAACATTCCAATGTGGGTACTTTTTTCCACACCAATTCTCCTTTATAATTTGGGAAATTCACTTGAAGTGTTCGTTGTTTATTTGATGCCACCTGACAAATCAGTAGAAGCCAGTTTAGGATCTTTGGTTTGTGCATTTTAGCTTCACATCTTAACAAGTGATGTGAGGAGAGCTACTACAGTCAGAAGAATTACCAAATGGCTTGTGGTCACTCTGTTTTATACAGCAATGATGTTATTAAGCAAATGATTTTTATTGTATCAACGCTGTATGTGTAGTAAGGGTTAAAATCCTTTCTTGATCCCAAGGTGGTAATTTTTACTTCCTATTCTTCTCTTTGAATTTTATATCAATATCTGAGAACAGGAATTAAAATAATAACACTACTACCACTACTACTACTACTGCTATTACTAATACTACGAAAATATCAACACAAAGTGCATAGCTGTGTAAAGTTACCAATTTTTTATTCAGATCAAAATCTGGACATCTCTTTTTCCTTGGTATAATCTGAAAGCAATTAAGAATGCTGAAGCCCCCGCTGTTTTCCCCGTGTGACATTTATTTATTCAAATTCTTAGGTCATCAAAGACTTGTGTTTGCTATTTGCCACTCATTAGCATGTGTCAAATTGGGATCTGTGGGATTTCTTTGTTTAAAACCACAATGTTTTCTTATCTAAAGACGTCAAGCTCTTGAAAGTGTAGATTTATTTTGATGAAACAGGTTGAAGTGAATGAATGATGAACAGTACTCCTCTCCTTTCAGATTAATGATCAATTACATGGACGTCATTTATGTGCTCTATATTTGCTCTGTTTCATCTGAGATGCCCAAGCATAGTACAGCTTTCATTTACTGTTTGTCTTCTCGTAAGGCACTAGGTATTGTACTTTTCATGGCACAAGTCAAATCCATTTTAACGTGTTCTTTTAAACCCTGAGGGAAAGTCTTCAAACGCTTCTAATTCTCATCCTAGTTCTTTCAACAGCATGTCTAACAAAGAGGCTGTTTGCCTTAACGCTGCATAATGTGACTCCAGTTTTATTTTGCCCAGCATATTGCCCATCGCATTTTAATTTTCATCTAGAGAAGCAGAAATTGTCTCCTCAGATATCTGCAACGAAGATTACACTGGCATAAAGCAAAATGAGAAGTGTGTTCCATCCTGCGCTGTCTTGGGAGGTAACCTCCTCCCAAGTAGAAAGCTTCTTGCTTTAGATTTATTGTAGCTTCTTTGTTATTTTTAGCAACATGGGTTGTACTTAAAACTAAATGCAGACCTGAGAAGGTGAAATGTAATGTGAAATGAGCTGGTCATCTGTGCTGCCATTGTATAGGTGTATATGAGGCAAATGGACAGAGAAGGAAAAATTGATAGAGAAATAGTAGCTGAGGAGAGCCTCTTAGGCTTCTTCTTCTCTTAGGCTCCTAAATCAACGGGCAAGGAGCCTGAACCTTGAGTCTTGGTGGATGAGTTAGTGCTGATTATGGTGAAATTCCCCAGAAGCTGAGAACCTGGAATCTTTGATAGCTTCATATTCCCAAAGGAAAAGAGGCAGGATGAATTCTAGAAAAACTCCTGCCTTTCACTACAGTTTGGCCAAAACTTCTTGGTTTTGACCAGTCAATAGTTTCTAGACAAAAATCTGTTTTGTTGGGAAATTCCCCAGCAAGTGTAACAAGATCCATATTGAATTGTTAACATGATGACATATGAACAAGTAATAGCTCATTGCTCAAGTGGATAGGAGGACTAAAACCATCTAGAAAAGTATACACTGAACTCTGATAATTATTTAGTGTCCAGCTTGAGAATACCAATGTTATTAAAGACTTGGTGACTCCATTGAAAGCAGCCCTGTTGAATGATTCTGCCCAAATGTCTTCACTGTCCTTCCTCTTTCTGTTTGTTTTTGATTACACAGACCTTACATGGAGACAGAATGGTTTTTGTCCATGAGTTCATCTGCTTCTCCATTTGGCTGAACTCCTAGTCCCCTGTAACATCACTGTGTTCCTCATTTTGGCTGTCACTCACTGGGATCAGAGCATCTTTTATTTGTTCTCTCTGGATCAGTCAGGTGGAAGAGTACTACATCCTCTCTGCAGAGCTTGCTTTCTAAATGAAGGGATGTCTTCTCTCATGCCTAGTTCTAGAGCCCCCAGAAATAAATGACAGCTGGGATGCCAGTCACAGCAATAGCTGTAGTCACTGATGATTTTTAACATGTCAGCTAATAATGTGAGGGGCTACACAAGTCTCATCTGTCTTTGGTAAACATCCTTCACAGTATAATGGGTCAGGTGAGGAGAAACCACATGATATGTAAGCACGATTGACTCTGAAAGAAATGTCCTTTAGGGCAGCGGGATGTAAAGCCAATGAGGGATCTTCAGGAACAGGGATGAAAGAACAGGGTATGTTTTTTCTCTCAAAGTTGAAACTGATTTCATAGAATCATAGAATCATAGTTAGGGTTGGAAAGGACCTTAAGATCATCAAGTTCCAATCCTCCTGCCATCGGCAGAGACACTTCACACTAAACCATGTCACCCAAGGCTCTCTCCAACCTGGCCTTGAACACTGCCAGGGATGGAGCATTCACAACTTCCCTGGGCAACCCATTCCAGTGCCTCACCACCTTAACAGGAAAGAATTTCTTCCTTATATCCAATCTAAACTTCCCCTGTTTAAGTTTTAACCCATTACCCCTTGTCCTGTCACTACAGTCCCTAATGAAGAGCCCCTCCCCAGGATCCCTATAGGCCCCCTTCAGATACTGGAAGGCTGCTATGAGGTCTCCACGCAGCCTTCTCTTCTCCAGGCTGAACAGCCCCAACTTTCTCAGCCTGTCTTCCTACGGGAGGTGCTCCAGTCCCCAATCATCCTCGTGGCCCATTATTTCATGGACATGAAATGACCTTCACTTGCATTGCCCTACATATGTATTATATGCATGTTATGTATTTATAATATGGGTATGTATGTAGCAGAGATTTACATTCAAATATTACATGTACTGTTAGTAGAGTCTAACTGTTAAAAAGAAGAAGATTCAATGGATTTACTAATCAGATTATTTCTTTCTAGTTTCTTCCTTCTCTGACCTGGCAGGAAGTGTGAAGTGTTGGTTTAAGGAATATTTAAAAGATTATGTAAGCTTTCTCATAATATCTTAATTTTTATAGTAAAGCACCTGGGACATGCTGAAAAGCTCATTAGTTCCTGCATGGCAGAGATATGAAGCTGCCTAAGGAACTCTCCAGTCAGCTGGCTGTGTAAAAACCTCAGAGAAAAATCTAATACAGGGTAAGTCAGCTTATTGCAGCTTTTGTTGGTTTTGTTGTTTTGTTGTTTTGTTTTTGTTTTTTTTGTGGGTTTCCTTTTTTTTCCCCTCCTGGTGACTGGTTGCATGAGAGGTTAAGAAAGAGGAATGAACTTAAATCCTAACTAGACCTCAATGTTTCCAAGGAGCAGATGGACACAGCTTTGCCTCCTCTTTCCTCTGTACCAAATGGAGTTTAGGACCTGAACGATATTTGGGCACTTTATTACTTGTAAATAGTAGAGGGTTTATAGGTATACCAATGAGGCAAAGGAGATGAAATGTACTACCTTTAGAAGGGGAATTAATGTAATAGCATTCATTCCTTTTATAGATAATACTGCTATTTAGAATGTCCTAAAGTACATGATGTCTTTGCTGATTTAATTTCCTGTGTGAGCAAAACGTTCATAAAGCTACATAACTGCATTTTTCATCCTATCTCACTGCTGGCAGCAGCAACACAGGTTTCTGGAGTGCTGCAAGCCTTGCTTTGCCTCCATTTCTAGCTGACTTAATAGTAAGGAGAAGGGAGTGGAGGGAGATCAGGGGAACAGAGAGAAAAAGAGCAATGCTGTTGCAATAAATTCTTCATTGAGTTTGTGTAACTCATATGCATTTCTAACCTTCTTCTTGTATTCCTCAAAAGATTTAGGCTCCCTGTGACCTGATGCTTCCCACCTGAGGTCATTAATTGTAATCCTGATGGATGTAATGAAGTCGTTGAAGTAATTTTCCTTTTTTCCCTGGGGAGTTGAGCTGAGAAACCAAGACCACCTCTGCCAGTGGGCTTGAATCTGCTAGACATCCCTTTCCCTCCCATTTATGTTGCACAGTCTCTTTTCCCATAATGTGGGGCAGATTTCCCATAATGTGACTGTTAGTGCATTGGCAAGTAATGAGTGTTAAGTTGTGTGATAGACGTTTGGCCAGAGATTGTCAGACGGGCATCCTCTGCATCATCTTCTGCAAACAGTTCAAGAGAAACAATTGTGGTAGGGGCCATTTTGGGCATGTCCTCTAAGAGAAAAATTACAGGAGGTAATTTTGCTGCCTCTGGACTGGCTTATCTGACTTTTGTATCCCTTTGTGGTAGAGCAAGCCCTTGTCTTTTAATCAATTTAAAGAGTGAGTCAGGGCAAGAGGAGTCTATTTCCATATTAACCACTATGAGTCAAAGTAAAAATGAATGTAAGATTAGTTGTTTTGCTTAAGTAACACTGTCCAATCTGATTAATAAGTACCCTTCTGTTGACCTCAAAATATGCTGTAAAACTTCTTCAAGATAAGGACCAAAAAAGGTACCAAGACACTTCTGCTGTTCTTATATTTGTTTATTGTACTTCTGCTCCACTTTCCTGCCAACGGGTTTTCAAAGGAGAAAACTGTAGGACAAATTAAAGGAAATAAAAATGATTTTTAGAGAAAATGCTGGACGCTCAGCAGTGGAGTGTATATGAAACCAAAGTTTTGCTATGTACTTTCTTCTAATACAGAGATTCCCATCTCAACATATGGGTTGCTGCCCTGCTGTGTATAGAGAAGCAATGTCCTCATGGCTGAACCCCTGAAGGGATATAGTATACTTACACATGAGAGCTTAAAACATCCTATGCAGAGGTTTAAAAGGTCAAGCCCAAAAGCTGTTAGCACCAAGGAATATTCAATCTGGAAACTGAGAAAGGGAAAAGAAGATAAAGGAGGAGAGAAGACATTTCTTATAAATACTCTAAACCCATCATCGGTTTTCATCGTTGTTCTGTTAATTATTATATTGCATTTTTGAGTCGCTTGACATGGGGTGATGTGAATCTGCTGCACAGCTCTGCAAGTAGCAAGGAGTGACAGCTCTGCACACTCTAGCCATGCATTCTGAGTGAAAGGTAGAGATACAAGCTGTGCTGAAAGCCTTTTGCCCCAAGAATGAGGAAAAGCTGCTCTTTTGTCCTGTTCTGCTTTTTCAGGAATCAGCAACAGCCCTCTTTCAGATGATGTATGATGGAAGGGTCAATCTCCTTTTCAGTCTAAGCTTTTCTATGTAGTGCTGTTTGTCTCATTTATTGGCAGTGATCAGCAGCTTTGTTCAGTGTATGTGGGACACTTGCTGCAGACTATTTACAAACATAAGGGGGAAAAAGGGTGTTGGTGGTGTTTTTGAATTCCGTAAGTTCTCCTTTTTTGCTGTGTCTAATGAGTAGCTGAAAAACAAAATGGGTGTTTTATTTCCTGATGAGAGCACATATTTGTCTGAAATAACTTAAATTGTTTATTAACATGAATCCATTTGAACATTTCTTTTTCGGGCACCATGTGAAAGCTCTTATTTCTTCCATGATGGATATTTGTCATCAGGTCATGTGAATGTTCTGGCGAACCAAAGGATGGATTGTTCTGTTTTGCCTGCTTGGATTGTGAAATAGGAATATCCATAACATGACAGGGCATGAAAAAGTCTGAAATTAATTAAGGGTGTACTTTAATGAATGGGCTTTTCATTTAGCGGATTCTTTATAAATAACTGTGGTAAATTCTCTTTCAATAAATCCGAAAGGATGGTTGACACATACATTTTATATGGGTGGGTACTGGCAAACTAGAACAGATCATCATTCCAGATAGACCACTTTTTCAAATATGTGTTCTAGCTATTATATTTCAGCTGGAAGAATTGCTCCAGTGTAAAGCCAATACAATATGTACTATGTTTAGTCTGATTATCTCAGCTCAAAACCTGGACACATGAGAACATTCTCAAGATGGACGCTCCAGGAATCATCAAACTGATGTGGATCTCTCAGGCTTCACAGTAAAGTGGGCAGGTTTCTATCTGCTGGTTTATTTGCTAAGTTGTGCCGATGATAGCAGAGCCAATGGATATTCCATGCTAAAGGTGGAAGAACTGAGCAGGCATATACAAGTAAAACATGTGATAATGCCTAGTGCTCCATTGAAATCTGTGCATGTATTCAGGTGCTGAGTCCCTCTAGGCAAAAGTTGCACCTGACTGTTTTTCAAGTTTTAAACCATAAACAAAGATAACACCTACAATCCATTCCTTAAGAGAAAATTGAAGAGATCTGTATCTAAATGTGAGTATGATGGAAAATGTTGTGACTGTGCATCTGTTGTAAGTATTTGAAAACACTGAATTTTGCCAAGGCAACTGTGCCAGAAAATGTGGGTCATTAGAAAGCAAGATCTGTAAGGAAGCATGGCCAGTAAGTGGGATCATTTTTCTTTTCTGATCTTTTCAGGAAGTACAGCAGTTAAGGGTAAATGTACTATTTGTTCCTTAAGGGCTTACTAACCCATTTGAAACAGAACCCGATGTCCATCTAGACAACTAATTTCCTATGATGATGTAGGCTTACATCACTTTTTGCTTTCAGATGCATCTCAAAGAGTACCACCAGTGTCCATGTGCCAGTTTGCGTGGGAATAGTTTAAGACAACTGATGCTTGCTGTGTGCTCCTGTTCACGTTAGGGAATACTGGAGTTGAGCCCTATAATCCCAACCCCAAATAAACATTTGAGATTCCTGATTGCTGGCAGGTTCCTAAAAAAGTCAGGACATCCAATGCTAGTATGGAGAAATGTTTTTGTGGGATATATGGCAAGAACACTCTTAGTGATATCAGTGCCCCTTGCCTGTGGCCACTTTTTTATTGTTGAAAGTGTTAGTGTGATTTTTTAGTCCTTGGTGATCCTTTTGTATTTTGTATTAACCTGCTGTTAAGCATCTAGTTCCAGCTACAGATACTGACTCATAACTGGTGAAACACCTCCTACTGCTTGGTGAGGCAATGGACTGTGAACAAACTTGCTGTCATCAATCAAAATGATTTCACAAACTTGTTCCTGACTTTTGTTGGCCCTGTGATTTCAGAGCTGAGAATGCAAAGCAGAAGCTGTGTAGCTTGGGGCTGAAAGTTTGGATCGAGTAAGAGATACTGTTCCTTTGCACTCAAGTATAAGAGTATAATTACAAGCAGATTACTTGTGTGGCAACTTAAGTGAGATAGAATGTAAAATCTTTGTGTGGGTAAGTATAAACTACTTCTTTGCAGATCTTTTAGCCTCATTAAATAGGTGGGTGAATGTTTCCAGGAAAAGTGCATGAGAAGATGTGAACAGAGCAGAAGACAATTTCTCTGGTCTTGTTTAGAAGATGCTCAGATTTTTCACACAAGGATTTGCACAGCTCTTTCTGGCCATAATAGCACTTACACCTAATGTGACTGTAGGTTTATAATGCTTTGAAAGACACCAGCCAGTACATTACACACATTAGTCTCTCAGTGCATGACTGACCCAATTAGTGTGCAATAGACAGGTGCATATCCTGGAAACTTTCCCATCTCCCTTTGTTAACTCTAACCCTTTCCATATTTAATAACAAGCCATTATGATAGCTAAGGGGTGGAGGACACGGAATTCAGTCAAATGAGTATTTCAGGCGTCATTTAACTACGGTAAGGAGGGGGTTAACATGGAAATTAAATTACAGAGTAGACATGATAAAGTAAGTTATCAAATTTAGCAAGACTGTCTGCTCTAGTCTGACCATGATGTAGACTGGCATTGAACTTAGGGGTATTGACCTGACCTGATCTGCATCTAACAGTGCCGATTTTCGAGCAAATGAGTTCTGGTGCCTACCAGCTCAACGGCTTCCAGTTTCTGAGCAGATAAGCATTGGCTGGCCTTCTGTTGCAGACTGGCTTGTGCAAACATGACCCTAATAATTCCCACAGATCACACAAGTGGGGTGAAATGGGCTACTGGAAGTATCAGTTGCTTGAATCTGGCATTGCTCCCAGGAGCAGGACATGATGAGTACATGCATTAGTTACACACATGCCTGCTTCCACTCAGCTTATGAGACAGGAAGGCTCATGCAGCAATGCCATATGGCACAGGGCTTTGAGAAGCAAGTGCACATATCTGACTCCTTCTGGCTTTACATTTTAGGTGCTTAGATATTACCAGTGAGACTTTCTTTTTAAGCAGTGGCCTATACTGATGCTGAGTCATGTAAAGTCAATCTGCTCTGTAACCTCCTGCGTGGTACTTCCAGCTCTCCTCCTACCACGTGTCTGGGACTGCTACAGCAAGTGGTAGGTGAGGAGGATGAAAATATGGCTCCTTTCCAATAGCCACTGTGTTCTGGCCTGAGCTGCTCTGTATGGTTGGAACTACAACGATTTCAACATACAGGATTTCTAGAAATAGAGCCAATTGAGCTTTAGGTTTTCTAAGGCCTTGATCTGTTTTACAGCTGCTGTAATAGGGTAACCTGATATAACCAAGGTAACATTGACTGTAATTGGAAAGCAAACAATCAAGTTGAAAATGGCCTCTTGTAATGTTGCGATAATCGACAGTGGTTTACTAGAAGCCACTATGGGAAATCTGCTTCTGCTAAACTAGTTTAAGTGATCCTAACCGAATCCGAAACTTTATGAAGTACTATAATTCTTCTTAGTCTATGCATATTTTTTTCTGTAAGTGGAATTTAAAGCATATCTTCATAGCATTTCAGCTAAATGTTTGGCTGCTTAAAGTTTACACTTCCAACATATTCAGGAAAAAAATAGCCCTTTGTTTAAACCAATATTCTAACTTTGCTAAGGTTTCCAGTGTATCTTAAGCAATGGAGGTAAAAATGTTCTGCATAGTAGGAGTTTTTAGGCAAATACCTATGTATGATGCTGCGAGATTATTATTTTTTTCTTAAGAAAGTAGAAATTTATCTCAGCTATGTATCATTCACACAGTTTCTTGCATCGGTTGTAAATGGGAAATAAATCTGCAGGAATAAATGGCATGCTCTGTTTCTCTGTTCAGTCTTGTGAAGAACCTGCTTGCTGATTATGGTCTCAGGTCCCTGATCTTGCTGTGCCAGTATCAGTCACAAAGGCAGGCAGACAGGTGAGCAGAACTGCTCTTTGAAAGGCACAGGGCTGTGTCAGTAACAGGGAAAATGACCCACCTCACCCAGAGAGTACCAGAGCCAATCACCTGGGTAGTCAGAAGACTGAGATGGCTGGAAAGATTCTTTCTGATTGTTTCTGTGGACTTGATAACTGTGCTGCTTTGCTTACCTCTCCACTAACCCTCTAACCCTAGTGAGCTTCTGTTGCTTGTGCTCTTCAGTGCTTTTTAGGAACCCAAGGTGGCAGGTTACTGTAATGTCTCTAAACAGCAGTCTGAAGATGCAATCAAGAAAACTGGTTTGGAAGAATCTATTTGTACTCAGGTGGCTGCCCACAAAGGTGCAGGTCAGTATGTTCTCCATGAGCTCTCAATTAGTAGCACGATGGTTACATAGTATAATATGGTTTGCAAAGTATAATAATGGTTTGCATAGTATAAACCTGAGTGTAAATTCTGTGCCTGTTAGCTTATTCATATTCAGATTCTGCCTGATATACACTGGAGCAAATCTAGTTGGATCTTCTTGGGAGAGTGGCTTTCCCATTTTGGGGCATCTATTGAGGTCTTGAAACATCTTTTGGCTCCATACAGAAATAAACCCAAGCTCTTTCAAACATGTTCATTAAACTGAGTTGTGTCAAGATGTCACTTCTCATCAACATCTGAACCTTTTGGGAAGTGTTACATGTGCCTGTTCTCATGTACTTTGTCTTCCTCTCTTCTTTACTTTTTTCCCTACCCCACCCTCTTCCCTCCTTCCTGTCAAAACAATGACAGCTTATGTTTTGCAAAATGGGCAAGCTTTGACTTTATAAAAATTCAATATAGCAAAAAATTTTGGTTATCTCTAAATGCGTGCTTTCCTGTGCTGCCGTGCTTGGCGGTAAAGAGTACCTCCACCTCTCCTCTTCCCCCCCATCTCCTGCCATTATGCTAGTAATATAAGACAATTCATACAAGACAATATATTCATGTTAATTAAAGCACCTCTTTATATTTTAGGCCTACAAGGAGTGTCCTTTCCTTGCTTTCTGTCCTTCGTCTGTACCAAAACAAAAGCCAATGGGACTGGAGCATGCAATTTCCAGTGCCTCCCTCCTTAGCCACGCACCCCCATCCCTCCCGCAGGGAAGTGAACACCGTCCGCACATCATTTGAGACAGGAACAATATAACACAATCTCTTTTCTAATTTTCTAAATATTTCCCAACTTCCATTGCAGGCTGTTGTCTTCAGGCTGTAAATTCATGCCAAGTACTCCCCAACAGCATTCTTCTCTGCCCTCCCAAATCACTCAGAGAGCAAACAAACTTTTCCTTGAGTCATTGATTTCTACAAGAAAGCATCTGTGTTTATTACATATGAATGAAGAATGGCTAGACTGCACATTTTACAGCTTGCATCTCTCCAGTGAAAGCTATAAGTAAGATCTTGGTCAGCAGAAAGCTACTTTCTCACCTGTGTATTTTGATCTGTGAACAGGACTTCTCCCTTCCCAGATAGGGTACTGCTGTGCTGGGTAGGGAAAACTGCCTGGCAGTTTTCTATCTATCTCCTCTGAACTCATAAAGCTCTGGGACATGTTGTGCTATCTGTAACTGGTTTTACTGCCTGGATGAAAAGCTTTTGATGTAATGAACAGTGTACACAATGCAGTTTCATGGGATGATATGATCATCTGTATTGCAGTGAGCTATACTGACAGCTCAGTCTAGATAGGAATGTGTTAAATTAGTACTGGAACAATCTAGCAGCTCCCAGGGAACAATTTCTACAGACCCTAGAATTAATTAAAAGAAGAATATTTTTATTCTACAGTGATAAATATAAGATATCTAGCACCTAATAATTAAGTTGGACCATAGAAATTTTCAGTACTCATCATCAGAAGTGCTTAAAGTGATCTTGGTATGTGCTAATACTTGTCTATGAGGTCCTTGTGCCAGTAGCAGAAGTTTGCCTTTCCCTTTGTGAGTGCATTTATGCCTGGCCATGACTACATTATGAGCCGGCATAATCCTTGATTGCCTCCATTAATTTCTTCATTGATCTAGCAATGTAGCATATTTATATTTCACTATGTTTTTTCCTCTGGGCCAAATCATCATTTTCTACTTTTGTAAAGTGTTCTTGGAACAAGTATTGTACCATTTGGTGATTGTTTCAGCTCTCCCACTCTTCACTGAACTGTTCTAATACAGAAAGCATGTTTCAGTAATTAAAACAAAGAAAGGAAGTTAGTAGACTGTGTTTCTGTTTCTGAACAGGGCATCAGTAGCTGTCACATAAAACTGGCAAACAATTTTTGTTTTGTTAAGCCACACTATAAAACAATACTCTGCACTGCGATGAGACTCAGTCTGCAGGTGCTCAGCACCAGGCAAATAAAGTGAGTTTCCTGAAAGGGTGTCTATTCTTCCCTTCCTAGCTCTATCACCTGATTTAAAACACATACTACCTCTTACCACCTTACTTGTATTTTGTACTAGTTCATAGAGCAGTCAACATAAAGAGCTCAGTGTACTTTCTAGTTTTGCAAAATCAGCTTTTCCAAAATTAAATGGCTGAACTCTGCTTAGTGTTTGTTTTCTTGATCCAGATAAGAGCAAAAGAATAGTATTCCTGCCTGCTTTGAAGTGAACTTGAGCAAAAGGTTGGCAGACCCTGCAATTTGGTCTCCATTGTCAAGATCTAGTTTGAGCTGGGGATGCTCCTTCACCAGTGATCCTGAAGTTCCTAATAAGTATTCATGGCACATGTTTCAGAGACCAGCCACTCCAATAAAACCTACTTCTAATGTCTATTCACAATAATATTTTGCTGCAAATGTGTATGAAGTGTGATGGTAAGTGTTGTTACTTCACTTTCAGGGGCTCTGAGGACCAGCGAGACAATACATGGCAAGATAAGCAGAACATACTTCTGCTAAGTTTTCGATCCACTCGCTATCTGTGCACAACTTCAGATGTAACTCAGCCTCTGGAGATCTAGAGCATCAAGTCTATTGAAGATACATTTGCAGACCTGAGTCTGTTCATTTAGGCAGTAGCTGCAGATCAAAGAGAGGCAGGTCCAGGTCTCACCACAGGTCTCCCAGAAGGCAGGGCAATCATTTCCGGATACAATTTGTCTTCCCAGAGGCAGGGCATGCTGCCGTTACTTAAGCGTTTGAAACCAGGGTGTGAATGGTGGGTGCCTGACTTGGAGAGATTTGGGCCAAGCAAAGCCGGCAATGTAGACAAAAATTTTAGTCATGAGGAGCAGAAAGTTTATTTCTGTGCTTGAATCTGCTCCCATCTCCACTTACCAGTGTGTGATGACCTTTCAACAGCATGCACTTCAGGTTTCTCCCCCAGTATGATCTAATACGAGGCTGTGGTTACTGTGGGCCATGAAGGCAAATCCTTTTGATGTACTCTACTGCTAAACCTGCTCAATAGCTCTCTAGAGGAGTGTGAAGACTGTTTTTACAGCTGGATATAGTGCAAAGGTTGAGCTATGGGCCTTTCATCTTAGAGATGGCTCCCTACCATATGTTTTTATTATGAAGAATGAGGTCAAATCTTACAAAGTTTAGTGTTACATAGTTAAAAGTTTGCAGAGGGCTTTAGAAAAAAAAATATTATAAAAACAAAGCTCTTATTTATCTATAATGAGCTAAAGTAAATATATAACACTTTAACAGCTGATTTTGAAAGTCCTTTTCACTGTTCCCATAGTTTCAAAGCCCAGGAATACAAAGACTTTTTGAAGGAACTAAACAACTGCAACCATGATGGACAATTTCATGCAGGCAATGAATCAGCTGTTCAGAAGAATAGTTCCTGTGTTGCAGGAGAACTTGCTTCTCTACTTTCTGCCTAATTCAAGCAAAATGCCTGTGCAGAGCTGAGGCAGTCCTGTTGGGGAGCAATCAATATGCTGCCACATACCATCCATAATTCTGGAATTTGCTTCCCACCCACACCATGGTGTTTTCACAATGTGCTTTCTTGTGCTGTAGCAGTGGCAGCCTCCTCAGGACATGTTTTTCTTAGTCACATGGATTTGTCAGATCCAGCCTTTTTTCTTTATCAATTGAGCTTTTCAGTGTGTACTCAGTATTGGATAAGCTCACATAATTAGTCCAGATGACTCTTTAAAAGGAGGCTTTTAATGTCTGTGATTTACTGCCCCTGTTTTCTTTTCTTTGAAGCATACCTTACTTCCCCACTTGGACTGAGCAGTACCATGGTACCCGAGCAAAAATGACAGTGTGGTCCTTCATCAGCAGTGAGCAATATTTCATTTGAATGTTTGTGCTGCAAAACTGCACTGACAAAGGACTGTGCAGAGGTGGATAGACTGGGAAAACCTGTGGGACAGCATGAGGAATTAGTGTGTGGGTAGCATAGCTCACTGGTTAGGTGTGGAGATCCAACAGATCTGGCCCTGTCAGACAAAGCCTGAGCTTATGTGGACCAGTAAAGCTGTGCTATGTTCAGTGGCACTACAACAGTTTACTAAATGAGAGTCATTTTTCTTTTCTAACATCCTGCTCTCTGGTGAGCACCCTGACTAGCCACATTCCTTTTTCTAAGCGCACATTCCCTAGTTGTTAAATGCCAATTTATACAGATTAAAAAACCTGCCAGTAAGGCTTTGGTTTGCTTCCTGTGTTGCTGTTGGTAGTTAATGAGCAATGGCAAGCAGCTGTGCCATCCCATTAAGCCCAGAGCACTTAATCTCTCCATCATGTTAATAGTTATATCAAAGAGGACCACTGAATGGAGACTATTCCAGCTTGAAAAATTGTATTTCTCTGAAGCTGAGGATCTGTGCAAGTAGAGAGGCATCTTGTAATGCTGGTTTATTTCTTGAAAAGATCTTGAATTTTGAAAGGACTTCAACATGGTTTGTCTGCTTTGTTAGTGTCAAGTAGGGAAAGGACCTGTGTCCTGCTGACTGCCAGGCAAGCAGTATCACAGCTTCAGTCTCATATCAGGGAGTCCTGTGAGCAACCATCCTGCTGCTGGTATTGTGACCCATTGCTGGTGAGGCTCCCAGCGTGGGAGATGGAGCACAGCACAACCTGCTCAGTGTGCTGCTGGGGAAGCTGATTCAAAGTTAGTCTGGAGGCACTCACTGATGCACTCTGCTCTGTAGTCTGGGCATGTGTTAAATACAGGAATAGCAGCTGGAACAATAGAGGCAGAAGAGGGAACCTGAGGCAACAAGAAGACAATACAGGTCAGATACACTGTTTTTTACCAGTTTCAGTCAGTTTTCTCCACTTCTCCACTAAAATTCTGTTTAGAGACGCCCCCCCCCCCCCCCCCCTTTTTTTTTTTTTTATTCTCCTGCTGGGCATGTGATTACAAATAAAAATGTAAGCATGTATGTGGCCCTCTTGAATCACATTTTCTACATAGCTGTATTGAATTGGGATCTGCCAAACATAGCAAGGTCTTTTCAGAAATCTCTTTTTTCACTAATGTTTCCCATCAGACTGCTGCAGGCATTCAGAGACTAGATGTTTAAATAATGGAGAGAAATGCCACTGCCAAACAGAATGCCTAATTCCTGGAGGCCATGGGTTAAAAAGAGATTTTTTTTTTTTGGCAGTTAATTGAAATCTAAGCAGGATTTAGTCATAGTGTGCTGTTTCCCCATTTGTTCTCTCCTTGCTAATATTTAACAGGCCTTTATTGATTACAGTGACAGGTTTGTACTGTAAATGGAACCTGAAGTTTACTTTTTTATCCCATAATCAGTGGCTTTATGTATTTCATATATATATATATTCATCTCATACATATTTCACAAATCAATGCTTAGAAAATGATATCCTGGCACAGCTGTCTGTAAAGGCAAAATGGCATTAGTCTTTTTTAAATAATAAACCCCAGTATCTGTGTAAATTCTCAAATGAGTTATGTGGAAAGTCTCCATTACTGCTGCATTATCAGCACATCTGAATCTAAGGATGAATTCAGCTTCACAAGTGTTGTAAGTAACCCCTGAGTCTGCAGTCAGGTCAGCTGTCTCTTCCCTGCTAAAGTGGGAGTACTTCAAATCTTACCTATGGTAATTCTCCTTCAGATTCAGCTGGCAGCTGCAAATCTCTTTTGGCTTGAGTTTTTCAGATTCTCATCTGCAGAGAGCACTGCAAGGTCCCATGTGTCATTCTGCTTCCCTGTGCCAGTCCCATGTGGGGCCATTCCCCTCTGGGATTTGGACCGCCTGTGCATTGCGAAGCTCATTTCCCAGCTGTGCATGCACATTTCAGATTTTTGCCTGTTAGCCAAGATTTTTAGTCAAATGGGAAGGATTTATGAAGCTGATAGAAATGTGTCAATGTGTAAAAATTCCACACAGTGCACTCCTTATCAACTAACCTCTTCCTATAAATAACTGTTTATTTGCAGTTTTCAACATGTTTCCCTCCCCTTTTTGTTTCTTCTGCTGTTGCCAGAGCTTGTATCTATCTGAATTTTGGGAACAAAGTCCATTTCCATACTTCATGATGCTTTTAATCCTGCAACTGTATGAAAGCACATCACATCCATGCCCCAAAGGGTGGCAGACACTGCCACGCTGGTCCTTAGTTCCTGACTGAATTTGCAACCCAGTTCCAAAGAATATTGAAAACCACATCTGGGTCATTCCTTCTTTGACAGGCACACTGTTTCTTGTTGGGTTGGAGTGTTATAGGTGCATTTTCTTCAGCACAAGTTCATACCACTACTTGTCTTGAATTTGCCAGAATTTTGTACACCACTGCTGGTAACTTTACCAAACAATAGAGAAATCTCACTGAAATGTGAGGTCGGATTGGTCTGGCAAAACTTGTTTTCCCTTTGCACTCTAATCTTGGTTTAGTCATAAACTCCTCCTTCAGCTTTGCCGTAACAGCCTGAAACTGATGTCAGCTACAGTTAAACAGGTTACCTCACTTTTTGTTTTAGTACTAATACAATACTGACAAACTTCTGAAAGTTTCACCTGTAACTGAAAATTCACCAACAGCTAACATCTCGCACGCTGCTTTTGGTGCTCCATGATACGGATTATCTTCATCTACTAAGCAAAAAATATTCCTCTCCACTTTAAATTGTTTAATATTCTTCCTGCTCGGTTGCAAATTGACTGGAAGTATTTAATCATTATCAGTCAGCTTGTTCTTGATTTTTCTCAATGCTGGGGAATTAACTCTTTGGAAACTAAAGTATAAACACTGTTGATTGTGACTTTCTCTGATTTCCTATGAATTGGTCATGACTTCTGCTTATGAAGCAGTGGAAAGCAGTACAGGGGAAATGAACCATTCTCCCATGTGGTGTACCTGGGAAATCATTAGTCTCTGGATTCAGAACTCATTATACCCATATTGCTATAAGGTCAGTAACAGGCTGTGTTCAGGTTGTGTTAGAAAGTTGTCATCTAAAGTTTTATTAAAATATACTTACTCATATTTCACTAATGGCTGTGTGTTCAATAACATAGTCTTTGAATTCTCAGATTAATTTCATTTTAAATGGGCACATAAGGCATAACTTCCCCTTTTGGCCTGTCTCAGCAGAATTTAACAGGACCCTGCTTAGAACATGTACATCAGTGTTTTTCAGCATTACTAACTTATGGTTTGAGACTCACCTGAAATAGTTCTGGGGGAGATTTGGTTTAGAACACTACTACTACTTATCAGGAGCAATCAGTAACACTAAAAATAAGGAATATGCTACCACAGCATGTTTCCCAGCTAATGTTCTTCAGCACTTCACTTTGCCCCTCATCTCTTAATGCCTTTTCCCCAGACTCTCCCTCAGCCTCCCTTATACACAACTCCTCTGTTTTTTCTACTCCTGTAGTCTCACTAGCAGGTTGGTGGTAGGCACTGTAGGGTGGGCTGACAGTGCTCACTTCCGCTGGGAGCACTTGCTGGCCAGGTCTGTGTGAGCCCCCAGACTCCTGGGAAATACCACACTGCAGTTTCCAGCAGCCCAGGGCCACAGGTGGGGCGCAGTGGGCAACACAAACATTTAACGCAGGGCATCAAACGACATCTGCAAGTGGGAAATGTAAAACATGTTGGTGTTCATTCCTAGCTATAAATAATAAGAAATTCCTTCAAATACTGTTATAGCCTCTCTTCCATTGTTCTTTATTTCCGCTGCAAATAGCTTGCGACAATAAAAATGAAGGGATGCCAAATTTGTGTGGCTCTTCAAAGTAAATTATTTCCTTGAAATGAAGTTCAGTTGAAAAATCTGACCCTCCTTCCCAGTATTTGTGCAGGCCAGATGGGCTGGTGCAGTTCTTCAGTGTGAAGCTGTCCTTAGGGTAAATTGTTCCTCTTGCTTCATGAGTCTGAAAGAAAGGAATGAGAAACTTTATGTCTCCCTCTTGTCTTGCAGAAATTTTCTCTCCTATCTTCTCTGTGTGAAGTCCCTTAAGGCCTTATGCATAACAATCTATTCACTTGCGCTGGCTAATATCTTACTCTCCAGAGCCATTCAGTCATTGCTGACTTTCCTTACAGTTCTGTGCTCAGGTTCCTTGGAGTTTTCTTCCTTTCTAACTAACAAGTGTTCATTATTTCTCCCTTAAGCTCCACAGTATCCCATGGTGGGTTTTCGGATCTTTTAATTTCCCAGGAGGGATAGGAAGGGTCTATAAGCAAAATGCTTTGCTTGCTCTTATCTGGG
Organism: Pezoporus wallicus; assembly: GCF_028554395.1. Taxonomy (NCBI): domain Eukaryota; kingdom Metazoa; phylum Chordata; class Aves; order Psittaciformes; family Psittacidae; genus Pezoporus; species Pezoporus wallicus. The sequence continues at coordinate 8,335,579 of NW_026635157.1, forward strand.
AGATTACAGAGGGGAATAGGATAAAAACAGTAGCTGAATACTCAGTGCTTTAACATTGTCAGCAGCAATGCACTTTTGGTAGAAAATAGCATTATCGTTATGCAGTAAGGTTTTAAAAGCTTTTCCCAGGCATAAAAGAAATGTCTGTTCTTATCACATACCTGTTTCCCCAACATTGTTCAGACTTTATCTGAATGCTGGTCATCATAAAGCCCACCAGCAGGATCTGCAGGGCTGTCGTGATTTGGACAGTTGTCATCAATATGTAGAGTTTTAAAATTTCTGTGAGTACTTTGGTATCTGAACTTCTCGTATGCTTCAGCTGGTGTCCCTTGACTGCCAAGATGAGAAAAACCTGATGTCTTTGGATAAGTGGTAAAGAACTTCAGGTCAGGCACTTCATTAACCTGCAGTGCACTTTCCAGAAGTGTGGTACTGAGGAGAGATTTCCAAGTCCCCTGGCAGATTGGAACCAAACTCAAAGTACGTATTTAAACTTCAAGAAGCCACTGAGCTCCTCTTGAAGGGAGCTGAAGAGAAACCAGCATTAGCAGCAATGGTGCGGGCAGCTACCTTGCAGGGGGATCGTGCTGCTTGGTCACAGCACTGGCAACAGTGTGTGAGCTGGGATGTGGATGTGGAGGATATGGCTGCCCTTCAGCTGTGCAAAAACCAGACAGCTAGTTTTGTCTGCTGTGCTGTTCAGATGCTGCATGGTAGGAAGCTGGATTCACACTAGCATCTTGGCTCCTCTGGCCTTTTTAAAATTGATCATTGTGAACGTCATCCATACTAATTATTTCTGAGAAGTTGCAGTAAGCAGCCTTTTAAGACTATTGGGCTGTGTTCACAATTAAGAAGGACTGCCCAAAGGATAGAGATGTTTTTTTCTTTTTCCACAATACTGATTGAACTCTGATAAAAACAATTTTTCCTTATTTCTCTCAATGTACCCTTATACTATGAGATGAAAAAATTATTCAGTGGGAAGTAAATGAGAAAATTTCACACTGATAACTATGTGTGAGCTTTAGTTTTCCCTATTGTTTCGCTTCACTGTGCTCCCTGCTCTGAAATGAATGTGTGCAGTTGCAAATCTCTGCTCTCTCACAATATAAAATAGCCCTTCTTTTCCAGGTGAAATTGTCTTGCCACGTAAAATTGATCTTCATTCTTCTTTTTGGAAATGCCATGAGAAATGCAGAATTGTCCTAAGAAATCTAGAGATGGCAGATGAAATAACGTTAAAAGTCCGTCTCTGCTTAAGTCCCTCTACTTACAGAGGGACTCTACAGGTATTCTAATTGTACCTGTAGCCCAGAAGTTGGAGCTTAACCTCAGAACTCAGTACCAGCTCTTCTACTTACTTTTACACTTTCTCCTATTAAATGTTGTTGATTTCAGGTTGCTCTCATTATGACCATTGTGCCAAGAGCTGAGCTAGGTGACTGTAGAAACCAGTTCTATGCTCCCGCTGGTAATTAATAAGAATGTTCTGGTAACTGGTCAGATAGCTTAAATTGCTGCTAAGAGTTTGCACATACTCCTCACGAGCTGCAGGGTAGCCAGAGCATCCTCAGTAATGGACTGACTGTGTGTGGTGTGCTCCTGGTGCCACCATATCTCCACAGCTGAGCTTTGCCATTTGTTTCTAGCTGGGGAGGGAAGGAAAAGCCAGACTAACTTTCAAGATCCAAAAGAAGGAAATTTTGCCACTGGAGAGACTTGAATATTAGTTTAGGCCATATTTTTAAGCTCGGTGGCATTTTCATTTTATTTCTGCTTTTGTTAGGTGATGAGGGAAGACTCAGATTCAACCTTTGCACCTAACACACATGCCAAGGAGTTTGGTTACCTTGGTTCTATTTCTAGCCTGATGATAAGTTTCTCTGCTGCTATTGTAAGGTCCTATTATCTTTCTGTGTTGGTGTACAGAGCACAGTGTGGTATGTTCAGCAGTGAAGTGAGAATAATGACTACAGGAGTATGGCAAGGCTTCAATCAGTCATATTTGCATATGGCTTTGATTATTTATCAAGGGAAATAATGACATAAAGCCAGTTACTATTAATAGTCTAAACAAGCATTCACCTTATAACCCAATTAATAAGCTAGGATTTTATCTCAGTTATTCTATGCTGCAGAGGTGTCAATGCTTTATGGATAGTTTAATCAGGATTCCCCCAAAACAACCTTCTGTGAGTCTGTGAGCATAGTTAATTGCATTAAAAGGCAGAACTGTCAGTCATGTCCCTTAGGACTGCCTCATTTCTGTAAATCTGACTTGAAGGATTAAAAGCCTTCTTTTCTTACTTAGCTTGACTGGTGAACCTAATGATCATTTTGATTTTTTGTATTGCACTTGATTTTATAAACTCCCAGACAGTTCCAGGAAAGCAAGTGTCATTAAAACAATGTGCCTCAGTAAGAATCATTTATAATAAGAAAGTGTAGAAAACTTGTGGGTCTGAAGCAGAACTGGTTTCCTTTTCAGTACTCTCTTACAGTCAAACATTACACATAAAAAATGAATCCATCCAATTTCAGTTGTTTCTGTGGGACTGGAATTTTAACTAAAGGAGAAACATTTTTGTAACACCTGGCTCAGTCATAACACAGTTCAGTGACCTGCTTATGGTCAGGTTACCCATCCTTACGATTCCTAATCTCTTTCAAGGACAATCATCAGTGAGAGTCATCCCTGCACTGTAAATTCGTGGCTTTCTCTGTCCTGGGAGTAGGAACCAGGCCCTGACAGCCACTGCCTGCCAGTGGTCTTCCAGAAGCACAGTAACACATACAGAATTGCCTACAAAAGTATTCGTACATGTGCACGTGTGCATATATATATACACACATACATTTAGCATAGAATTCCATTGTAAGGCTTCAAGGCTTCTTCTTTGCTGAGGCGGTTGGCCGTTGAGATAAATTGAGCCACTCTTAGTTTGGTTGCAGGCATTTGAATTGATGCGATGACAGCAGAGAAAGGATGTGGGTGGCATCACTGTGTGTGAACATTACTTTGCCTTCTCCATCCTGCAGCACACATCTGACATGAGATACTTGTCAAGCAGCGAAGATGTAATGTTCTGGAAGAGCTCTGCAATCACAAGTCTGATATGAATTCAGACTTGCAATCACAAGTCAATTCCTTTTCACCACTGCTTGACATGAAATAGATAGGGCAGGGTGAGAATACAATAAAAAAAACCACTTTTATCTTTTCTTTTATCTTTTTTTTTTTTTATTATTGCTATGGTACATGGAATTTTCTTCTTGGAAATGACCAGCAGTATAATTTATTTTCTCATTGCGAAATAAATTTATTTTAAATTATTGTTTTTTTACTGATTGAGTATGAAAAGACAGGAGTATGTCTGTAAGGTAGCTACTACTGGATATACTCATTCTCTGTCAGCACTTTTGTGGTGCAAATGTAGAGTAATTTTGAAGAAGTGTCTCAAGACTGTTGTGAGAGAAGATGTGATCAGAATCAAACACCTTTATCTAAGTCAATCCTTTATAAAAGATAGTGGACCATTTCTTCCCTTCTGTGAATCGGATACTGGAGGACTGAACCTCATACATCTTGGCCACTATAAAGAGACAGAGGAAGGTGTAAGCACTTAGTTCACTGTGACACATTTTTTTTTATTTATCTATATCCTTGATCATAAAATATGATAAAGAAGTAATACACTGAAGTGTGTTTAAGGAAATGAGTTCTGTTAGAGGTCAGCTTCAGAACTGCAGATGTTTCAGACCTCTCCAAAGGATTAGCAAAATGTATTCAGAAAAGGAGATGATTTTGGAAGTCAAGATTGAATGACATTCAGTCAGTGGTGCACCAGCAAAACCATTTCTCAGCAGAGTATTTGTAGGGCTCACCATAACCAGGGGAGAATAATCTCCTGGCTGTCTATGTTGTGGAGAGCAGATGAGTCAGAGGGGCAGAGGGTCTGGTTCTGAATCATCCTCTGCATGAAGCGTTTGTCTCTGGAGGCAACAGGAGCATGGAGAAGGAGCCGAGTCCCAGCTCAGCACAGCTAAGGCCTGTGGCTGAGGGACATGCAAGCCATGAGCACCTTAACTGTATATTAACAACTGCACTGACAGACAATCAGATTCTGGTGGCTAAGAATTTCCATTGATGAATTTGCTGGCGTAGGTTTAAAGATATGTTTTTAAAAATCCAAGCAACCTGTGCAGATTCACCATGCCACAGTGTCACTGAAATGTTATAAATGGGAGCTCCAGAAATATCGTGCTTCTCCTGTGGAAATGCTTCATGCAGCAGATACAGCTGTGAAAAGCTGGAGCTTTAAGAGCAATGATATACCTGCACTAAAGAAATAGTACCACTTGTGTACTGGCATAACTGATAGGAGTGGCCAAGGATAATAGGAGGTCCTTGAATATGATATGAAATGTTTCTGGTCTTTTGACTAGGGGGTCATTTAGCATTCCTCTTACAAACCCAACTCTACAAGTATGTTTGATTTTCAGGAGGATGGTTTTATATAGTCCAAAAAATTACTCATGAGACCTTCCACAGAGAAGCAACAATATCTCTGTTACCTCATTGCTGGGGATTGCACTTGGAATAATAACCACAAAATTAGAATCAGAAGCAGCCCAGAGGCTGGATTTCCCGTCACAGGGTGTGCTCAGGAGGTGGCTTTTAAATGCATGGGTAGAGAAATGCTGCAGTGTTACTCTTTACTGCACACCTGTTTTTTTACAAGCTCACTCAGACAGCTGTTCCATAGCATAGTGTTAAAGACTTTCTGTTGCCTGCATTATCACAAATTTGCTTCTTACATCACTATTATGCTATGAAATTAAGAGAGGAAGATGTATATGATACACATACCTGTAATGGGCTTTAACAATATAGTAGGAACTAATCCTATAGTGCAGGATTCCCAGTCTTGTAGCTGACCCTTCTTAATCATACAACCAGAAATCTGACCATCATAAAAGATGTCATTGTCCTATACCTGGACAGTCATATCCCACCTTTCTCCACGTTAGTTAGTTAATAGAGATGCCCCTATTGTAACTTAGGTAAAACCAGCAGTGGCCAAGACTAATCAAGATGGCATACAGTGTAAAGTTTCATGCTGTGTAGAAGACTACATTGTAGGTGTGTTTTTAAGAAGGCTATTTGCAGTCTTATGAGCACTGCTATGCTTTGCAGTGAAAACGGCTAACAAATGAAACTTGGTTCTAATGGGGGAGTTCTCAAAGTTTTCAATATCCGATTCACATTTTGGTAAAGCAGCTATTTTTGGATACATCTTTTCTCACTTGAAATGATGCAGAGCAAGTCTTTTTCTCTCACTACTGTGAGAAGTCTCTCATAAGATCTAACTGCTCTTTTACAATTTCTTGGTAGCTCTGGAGGCTGCCAGTGTAGTGGGAAAAACAATGGCCCGGGTGGTTATAGTGTTCTTCAGGTAATGCGCATCCTTACGCAGGGAGTACTAATATGGGTGGTTAGACACTGTCTGCTATTCTATTTGATGGATTCGCATACCTTGCAGGAGTATATAGGGTGGCTCTGCAATATCCTTGAAGGAGTATGTGACATTAAAATCAATTGTACTTTGAATCCTGCCTAATACTGCCTTGTGCCTAGCAGATTGTGTAAGTATATGAAAAGCTTTTTGTCTATGTATAATTGTAGTGATTAGAAAAGGGATGGGCAGTTATGGTAAGTAACATAATAATCTCAAATTCCGGAGGTGATCGCATATGACACCAGAAAAGCAGTGGATTATACAGCTTGTCTAGAAAAAGAAACAGATCACTGAGAAATAAGCTAGCAATGAAATGCAAAAAGAAACCTTTATGCAAAAATGGCTGTAATGTTTCATGCAAGCCAAGACAACAGTGGCCCTCTTCCCCATGTTTCCCATGGCTGCTGTTGGTTTCATATGTTCTTAAAACTGGCTGCACATGGTGGAATTGATGGATTTTCCCTTAGGTATACCTAAGGGAATCTGCTTTCCATCATTAAAAACTGTTCCTTTTTAATAGAAGGGAGCAGAAGCAGTTGTTTTTTCCTTACAGTTAACACTCTTTCATGAAAGCTGCTTTATAGCAGCCCAGATAGTAAGCTAGAAATGGGTGCCTCTGTTAAGTGCTTATATAAAGTGCTTATACAAGTGCAGCTCTCTGTTAAGAAGATAGACTTCCCAAGGAGGTTCATAACACAGGAGGGTAAGAGCAAAGAATGGTGAGGAAATTGTTTCTTTACTGAATTCAGTTCTCAGGTCACTGTAATTATTTGTTGTTTATGAAAAGAGGAAATACACTTCCATACTATTTGCATATACATTTGGCCATCCTTTCTTCTAGTACAGGAAAGTCTTTCAATGCATGTCTTCCCTTTATCAAGGGCTGACATCTGCTACATAGTCATCTAGGCCACTAAGCGGTCTCAGTGCTGGTATTGGGGAATGACATTGCTGACAGCGGCTGCTGAGCATGAGGGTAAGAATTGAAGCTGGCTCAGGATGAAGAAGTTGTGGAATGTGAGTGGGTGTCACAGGGCTCAAGCAAGGGAATATCTGGGTCTGGATTAAAGGAACATTATAATTACTTGGCACAATTCAAATGACCCATTAAAAACCAGACACACTGAAACAAAAGGAAGAATTGCTTTGTGGAAAAATTAAGATTTCATACTGCTAGTCTGCTTAGTTTGCAACAATGCTGCTTAGTTCACCATAAGAGTTTGTCAGCTAGGGTTGCACTACTTGTCAGTCATATCCGGTAACTTAGGTGGCTGTTGGGTTATGATCAGATGAGGCAGCACAGAGCTCTCTAATTTGCGATTTGAGGAGCAAGGTTAGTAGCTGTAGTGTAGGCATACCTTTGTTTTGATTCTCAGAGGTGGGTGATGTTCAAAAATGCCCTGAAAAACCTGCAATAAACTTTGGTAAAGAGAATGATCCCCCTTCACTATATACTTCACTGAAAAGTGTGCCTCCAGTTTAAATTTTTCTGCACCAAATTGTGAGCTCACACTTCAACACATGGACCAGAGAGGTATTTTCCATTTGTAATATATTTGTAATACGTGGATCAGCAGAAGTCAGCAGACAAATTTTAAGGCAAGTGAATATTATGATAGCCGAAGTAATTTTGCTTTTGTTAATATAGAGGACTACATCTTAACAGGATGAATAATACAATGTACCCCATGGCTTGTTCCCAATCAGAACAGTAATATTTCATAATCTTTACACAATTTTGGGTGGTGAATGAAAGCACCAGATGTACAATACCGACAAGTCAGATCTTAGGAAAAAAGTAATTACTAATGTTAGCTGAACAATATAAAACCTGGTGTTAAGAGATGCCCAAAAGACCACAGCACAATTCTACACAATAGAGGCGCAAAGAACTGCAATAGCTTTTGACAGATGAGCTCTGCTCCAGGGGCTTCTTGAACATCTCTATAACAAATGGTGGGCCCAGAAGCAAAGCTTTTAAGAAATAGAAGACTATGCTAGACAGATAACATTGTCCAAGATTTTAGCTCAATTATAAGTACAGGAGCACTGCAAGTAATTTAAATTAATTCTTAATTTTTTCATGAAGTTTGTAGCTCAGAAAATTCAGTAGTATGGAATAATTGATAGACTTGACTGAATAAAACTTGTGGTAAGTGTGAACCTGTTTCTTCTTCAATGCAACAAAATACAGGTTATCAATCAACTAAGACTACCATGTATTTGCCCCTCAAAACTACCCTTTACCTGCATTCTTGAATATATTACAAATATCAGCTTTGTACCATCAGAAGAGAATTACTAAGCTATAGATTCAGAAGTGAAGAAAGCAAACCCAAAAATGCTGTGTTTGTGGAGGAATGGCATCTTTCTCACTTGAGTAGGACCAACAGCTGCAAAACTTGTGATTCAGCTTCAGGAGGGATGTCTTCAAACTCCTATGTCTGCTAATAGGTAAGTCTTCAACGCTGGTGGCTTTGACCAGCGAGGCTAAAGGATGCACTTACTGAGCTGATACATCAGCTGAGGCAGGTAATGGTGTCTTCTTCAAAATGTAGGTACAACTTAGGTCAGAAACCTTCCTGTTTGAAGACACAGAATCTAGATACGTCTTAAAGCTTGGGAAAGTAAAGTTTTCCATCTCTAGAAAAGGAAAGCCAGACTCAGTATTTGGGAGCTAACTATTTTAAAAGACTTTCAGTTTAATAAACCTTTACAGACTGGGCTAGTCTGTATACCCAGGAGCAGAGCTAAGTATACAGAGCTATATCCCCAGAGCAGGGCTGAGCCTGAGCAGAGATAAAGGATTGACGTAAGTCCTAAGATGAATGAAAGTGTGCAGAGCTTTCTGAACTGAAAAAAATGAAAATGAAAATTGGGTCAATGAAAATAAAGTTATCCAGGCTGAAAGAAGCGATAAACACAGGGAATTAGGCAGGCTGGAGAGGCTACGCATGTGTGACCCAGTGATATGCAACAGTTCCTGCAGCTGCTGTTACTGGAAATGAGCTATCATTGCTCCAAATGCCATGAGCAAGGTGAGGAAGAGTGGTTCCTGAAAAAATTTACTCAGTGATAACTTGCAGAGAGTTTTTGTTGGCTATATTTTTTGATATGCCCATTTGTTGTTTTTAAATTAACCTCTCCCTTGCATTTAGGAGCTCAGCCAGGGTCTGAAGGCTGAAGCCCTGGCAACTGCAGCCTGTCACCACACTGTTAAGCAGGTGTTGAGAGGAGGTGGCATGTGAAGTATGAAACACTAAGGTGAACAGAGATAAAACCTTGGCAAATCGCTCTAAAATGCAGTTAGAGAAAGATCTGTGACAACAGCAATATGTGAAAAACTAGAGTATCTATAAAAAAAAGTCCAATATCCTTAAAGCATGCTTTTACTTTGCCTCTCTGCTGCCTACCTATCAGGTTTTCTCTTGCTTGAAAGATATTTATAGTGCTATTAAATACATTAAACTGGTGGCCTTATGGCCTTTGTCTCTTGACAGAAGGTGGTTTTGTAATAGTAGTTTAAGGTAAAACTAAAGTAGATTTTATGATTGCGTTTTTAGGCTTAGGGCTTTTTGTTTGTTGCATTTTTGTTGGTTTTTTTGGGGGGTGATTTTTGTTGATTTTTTTGTTTTGTTTTTATTGTTTTGTTTGTTTGATTTTTTGATTTGTTTATGTGGGTTTTGGTTTGGGTTTTTTTTTTAGTCAGGAGCATAATCTAATGAGTGTCTGATGTAATAGTAATATGTTGTAATGAGGTAATAGTTTCTGGGATCAGGGACTACAACACAAGTCTCCCTATGTTTTCTGAACTATTGACTGATTCTCAATTACCTGCTTACCTCACCCAAGGGTGTTACACTCCCAGCTGCAAAGTTGGTCAGCTTCTCGGTAGTGTCAAATTGTCTCTATTTTACCTTGTATCACCTGCAACCTGTGATGGGACTCACAGCCCAGTTCCCTATGTGCCCATGAACAGAGCAGCAGGCATGGGGAGCTATCCTGTACAGGAAGGGGAACCTTGGGTGAGGGCAACAGCCAGCTTCAAGTAGTAGGGTGCTGATCAGGTCAGCTTTCTCAGGGTCAGCACATGGAGTGCACTTACAAAGAAGTTATTATCAGGTTGCCATGCCCTAACCTCGTCCTCTGTTCACAGCCTCATTTACCAACTGAACCTTTTGGAGTCTTATGCAGAGCACTGGTATTTCCTTGTTTCAAGTGTGAGTCATGACAAAACTTAGGTGAGCACAAAATGCCTGGCTTCCAAGCTCAGAGCATTTTTTTGCATACGTCTGGGCTCAGAGGCTCACTTGGGGAGGGAGCTCTCCTAAAGAGAGGTGATCATCAAATTCAAGGTTGAGTTTGAGGGCAGGTTTTCTCAATCTTTCATTTCAGCCAGCTTCCAGATAATTCCTTCCTTAAGTGCATAAAGCATCAGTCTGTATCAGTCTACATGTTTATTTAGAGGCTGTATGTACAGTTTGTGTTAGGAAATCTGATTCATTTGTCTGATTGGCAGAAAGTATCTGAAAAATATAAGATTAATGTAAAGACGTAAATACATTCATTTGAACACTCTCCTGATGTGGTTAAGTAATTTACACAATTCAGTTCAGAGGCATCATCACTGGGGTTTGGAACCAGATGATCTTAAGGTTCTTTACAACCCTAACTATTTTATGATTCTACGATCACCTTATACCTGCTGAGTTATGCCAAAGAAGTGTAATGGCAAAGACATTTTTATGAACAACAACTACGGCTGAGGAAAATAATATTTGCTCTTAAGCTAAGCCAGGTAGGGTATGTTCTAAGTTTGTGGTGACAAGCCCTTGTAAATATGTATATTAACTGCCGAAGGCATAACTTCCAGAAGGTGTCAATGCGTGCTCAAAGGGTGCTGTATTTCTTAGTCTTTCCTAATTTTGCCATGTTTTTTCTTATATAAACATTATTATATTGAATTTACTGATAAGCATTATTAGTGGACAGAAGCACTTAAGCTAATCATAGCAATCGATGGTCACAGCAGCTCAACACAGTTATAGCAAAAGTGGGACAACCTGAATAGTGTGAGCACATGGGTTAGATTTGGTTTCATACTGGCCATAGGGAAAGAAGAAACTGAAGAGAAGATTTTAAATTAAAGGGTTCAGTGGAAGAAGAGGCGATCATTGTTAACAACACTATGGTGCACCAGAAGTTTGAAAGAGAGGCTGTGAAACAGATTAGCAAAACAGCTCAGTAAACTGGTGTGTGGGCTGATAAGTTTTGGAAAATCTTGTCATAATTAGTTGGAAATCTTTTGGCAAAGCACTTTAACCAAAACATATCTTGTCTCTGAAGCTACAGTGTGTTGCTTAAAAGGTCTTGGATTCAACCAACTTCCACAGGAGCAGAGCAAAGCTGAGTCTTCTCAGGTCCTCCTGGAGACATGGGAAGTGGGAAGGAGCACTGTCCCTGCTGTGTGAGGTGGGACTTCTGAGGCAAGGAAGTAAGCAAAGATCTCTTTGCTGACTTCCTTGTCTGCAGCAAGCAGTAGGCATCTTCCCTTCCATTGCTCCCACCTTTAGTTTCTGGTGTCAGAGGTCTGACTGGTCTTGCAGAGGGCATCACCAGGCTGGCCTGGTGGCAGCTCAGGCACCACCTGTAAGTCTGTGGCTCTGAGAGCCAGCCCTCAGCTCCAGCACCAGAAGCATCCACCAGTCTGGCTGGGGAGGTACAGCTCTGTCCACATTCCCATACTCTGTCCTTTGGGAGTTTGCCTCAGTGCAGGGGTATTGTTTCTTTCATAGGGGAAGCAAAGCAGTATTTTAATGAAGGATTTGGGAACAAGGAACATTTTACGCATTTACTCAAAGATATGAGTTTACCTAAAGGTTTCCTAGTCCCACTCATGGCAGCCCTAATTTGTGCTGGGCACTTCTCTTTTTCAGATGGAAAGGTATGTGCTTTCTTTTAGATCATGTGCATATTTAGCAAAAGGAAGGGTTGGAAGGGATGTCCTTGTGTTTGATGGGACTTACCCTTCTCCCTTTGGAAATAGTCCTTGACAAGGCTGATGTTTAATCGTAGGCAATAAAAAGACTTAAGTGCACTGTCACAGGCCTTTTTGCTGCAGCCAAAACCCTTCCCTGGAGCAGACCCTCCAGCCTTACACAGACCTTCCCTCATCCGTCTTGAGTATGAGCTAAGGCAGGGTTGGGTCCAAAGTCAATGGGACCTTTTCCACTGCCCCCTGTGGCTTCTGGAAGCAGGCCCAAGGGTGGGTTTGATTATGTGTCTTCTTGCCCCACAGCCCCAGGAACACCAACAACATCTTTTGAGGTAAGCATGAGACATCTGTATCCCATGGGAGTGCTCTGGATGTTACGTGAAAGGGAGAGCTCTGTTGATAAAGCAGAAGGGTACAAGTTGTAAGAACAGTCGCAGAAAAAAACATTCCTGAAACAGTTCTTCCCCTGCCACCTCCTTCTTCAGGCTGATGCTTCTATGTTCTGAATATCCAGTGGTGCCAATTAAATGTTTACAGATTACTAATTAATGAAGCAGCCTGGGAGGATTTATGCTGCAAAGGTCCCTGGGCCCTAAAGCAGTTGTTTTGGACACCCTGGTTGTTTTTCTTTGAAAAACACCTTCATGTTAGTGCTTTGGTTATGTTAGTTCAATACAGCAGTGATAAATAAATGAAAATATTTTAAAAAGTGGATAACAGTAGGACTGACATTTGCAGGAGCAATGAAAAACCACCCTCACATGTAACGGGTGAGCTTTCCACAGGCTGCAGCCAAGTGCTTGTGCCTCACGTGTGTGACTGCAGGAGCAGCCAGCTTCCATGTGACTGCAGAGGAATGGTGACCAGGGCTTGCAGGGTGCCCTAATTCATGCCTGCAAAGTAAATTTCTACAGCTTTTATATAGTCAAGTAGATTTCTTTTACGAAATGATCATGTGATTTAACAATGTTGACATTGAAAAACAGCTCCTGTTCTTTCTCTTCTTTTATGTAAGTGGGAGTTTTGAAGCAGGTGAGTCTTTTGTAGAGTAGAGCTTGTGGGGTTTTTTAAATGGCTATTTCCTAGCAAGGTCTTGAGTGACCTTATCTCTTAAGACCTGGAAAGCCCATGCTGCTTTGGAAGCATTTCCATATTTTCATCAAAGGAGCATAGGAAAAAGCTGAAATCCACAGACAAAAAATATCCTCTGCGTACACATTTGCCTGACTGCTCCTTGTCTGTCACCAGATGCCTTTATGTTCAACTGCAGTCCTCTGAGAAATGCTGGAGTTTGCAAGTTGCAGAGGAAGGAGCTGGTTACATTGTGCAGTCTAGACATGTAAGGGTTTGAATTTCACTTCAAGGTCAAGTCTTCAGAAGCAAACTTTCTAGCAATTTAGTCTTTAAAAAATCATCACAGAAGAAATGCTGAAGGGGTTTGAAACTGAATTTATAAACACATTTACAATCACAATCAGAAGTTTCCTTTGGAGTTGTGTGTAGATGCGGGATTTAACGTTATGTTTGGCACTAGACTATCATCCTAGAATAATTACTTCATGAACTCTTACAGTTAAAACTTTGCAAAGGGACGGAAAGAGGATATGTTATAAGCAGACATCAGGTGGTGGTACCTGACTCTATGATTCTATGACTTGGCCTTGCTCATGTGGTGTGAAAGATTCAGAGCTTGCTTGGGGTGGGTGAGCTTTCCATTTAACTGAGGCAGGAACAGGTCAGGGCTCCTGCAGCCTACTCAGGGCAGCTCCCAACTGAGGCAAAGCTGTTGCTTCCCCAGAGAGGAAGGGATGAGGTTAAGCTGAGGGTGTAGAAGAGATATCTCAGATGTGAGATCAGGGGGGACATCCCTGAAGAACTGGACTTCACCTGTGTTGCTGAGGGGCAATGGTGTGGGAGAGGAGGAGCATAGGTCATAACCTCCTTTACAGGACAACAATAAAAGCACCTGATTTTCCTGGCCACGGTATAAGGGAACTAGAATACAATTTCTTGCTCAGACATAACTCTGCCAGTCATGATTAGCAAATGCCACACAAGGGAGTTTCTTTGTCTAGTTCTTTCCATTCTTCTCTCTTTGGAGGCTATCAATTCAACAAACAAACTACCTGGTTGGAGCTGTGCAAATGCATTCTCTATTGTGGGTGCTGGAAACAGGGCTGAAACCACTGCTCTATTTTGCGGTAGATAAAACAGTAGGTAAAAAGGATTAGTCATTATTATGAGGCTGGTGTTTAATTAGTGACCTACCAGCAAAAGGTTCCCCACTGATCATTCCAGCAACTGTGAGAGCTGTTCTGGAGACTCATTCAGCTCAGGCACAGTTTGTTGCGTAAGACTATTGGCATGCAGACAGTGTGCGCACTGACTGGGAAAAATGAAGTGGTGTCAAGAATGCTTTGGCTATATTAACTCTGTTCTTCCTGCCCTGGGGTTTTGGTTTCAAATGCAATACTGTTTGAAAGTGCTTTATAGCTTTCAATATTACATTCCAATAAGAAGAAAGTCAGAGCATGCTGAAAACCTACATTTGTACATAAAACAAGATTGCCAAAGATGTATTTTGTCAGTTTATTTTGAAGACATAATTCAAAGAATTTGAAATTTATTCTCAAATCCTAAAGATAATTGGAAGAAGCCTCATGTATGCACTGATGTTTATTAGCAAATAAAGTCAGCATGTTGTCCGGTATCAAGATTTTGGGCATGTTTTCATATTGATTAAGCTTGTGGAGATCACAGATGTAGTGAAGGGCACAGTCCATTCCAGCTGACAAGTTTATCTGGCCCTGATAGTGAGTTCTTCACCTCTGCATCTTGAAAGGATGTTCTTTTTCCCTGCTAAAAATTACAAAGCTCCTCCTCATTAATGCCCAGAATTAGAGGATTTGGGAGACTACCATTCAGCATACTGAGCTGCTTTGTCTTGTGCTCTTTATTGTAGGACTGACTCCTCATCATAGCAACAAATTTGGAGCTATATTATTTGATTCAGAGCTAGGGACCTTTCTTCAATGATGGTGCTAAAGTCTTCTGAATAACACTCTGCAAAGAGAAAATATCCTTGCATTGAAAATATGGCCATTTTTTTTACAATGTGAAACCTTTGTGCAATATTTGCCAGGTTAATAAATGGTTAAAAAGGTGGTGTCATAGTCAGGCATTTGGGTGTCTTGAGCATGGGACCCAAGTTTGTAGGCCAGGTCTACTGGGGGCTGGTGAAGCTGTCATCGGTTTTGGTAGGAGGCTTTGCCAGACTGGTCAAGGAGGCTTTAAACTAGATGTGTTGGGGGAGGGGGGCATCATTCCATCCCAACACACCCAGTCAGTTGCCAGAACCTACAATAAATACTCAGAGCAATGCAGAGATATCCCAGCAGCTCCAGCCAATGAGCCAGCTTCATTTGGAGCTCGGCTCAGATGCCTCTATACAAATGCCCATAGCATGGGGAACAGACAAAAGGAATTAGAGATGTGTGCACGTCTATGGGGGTATGATATAATAGGCATCGCAGAAACATGGTGGGATGGCTCCTATGACTGGAGTGTTGGAATGGAAGGTTACAGGCTCTTTAGAAAAGACAGGCCTGGCAGGCGGGGAGGGGGAGTTGCCCTTTATGTTAGGGATAGGCTGCAGAGTATGGAACTCTGTCTGGGGACAGCTGAGCAGTCCACAGAGAGTTTGTGGGTCAGGGTTTAAGGGAGAACAGCTATGGGAGACATTACTGTGGGGTTCTGTTACAGACCGCCTGATCAAGGAGAACCTGCGGATGAAGCACTCCATAGACAGATAGGAAAAGCCTCACGCTCGCAGGCCCTTGTTCTCATGGGTGACTTCAACCACCCTGACATCTGTTGGAAGGACAGCCCGGCACAAGCAATCCAGGAGGTTCCTCGGTTGTGCAGAAGACAACTTCCTTCTGCAAGTAATAGAGGAGCCGACAAGGAGAGGTGCCGTGCTTGACCTTGTGCTCACCAACTGGGAAGGGCTCGTTGGAAATGTGACTCTCCAGAGCAGCCTTGGATGCAGCGATCAGGAGATGCTCGAATTTGAGATCCTCAGGACAGTGAGAAGAGCGTGCAGCAAGCTCACTGCCCTGGACTGCAAGAGAGCAGACTTTGGCCTCTTCAGGAACCTGCTTAGTAAGGTTCCATGGGATACAGCCCTAGAGGGCAGGGGGGCCGAAGACTGTTGGTTGATATTCAAGGATCACCTGCTCCAAGCTCAGGAGTGTTGCATCCCAACTAGAAGGAAGTGCAGCAGGAGGGCCAGGAGACCTCCTTGGATGTATAAGGAGCTGCTGAGGAAAATTCAAATGAAAAAAGAGTCATATAAAAGGTGGAAGCAGGGACAGGCAGCCTGGGAAGAGTACAGGGATGTTGTCCGGGAAGCTAGGGACCAGGTTTGGAAAGCTAAGGCCCAAGTTAGAATTAAACTTGGCTAGGGATGTTAAGGATAGCAGGAAGGGATTCTATAGGTACGTAGCAAATAAAAAACAGAGTAGGGACAACGTAGGTCTCCTCTGGAAGCTCTCAGGAGAACTGGCTACCCTGGATTTGGAGAAGGCTCAGGTTCTGAATGACTTCTTTGCCTTCTCTGTCTTCACTGGCAAAGGCTCTGACCAAACCACCCTAGTCTTGGAAGGCAGATGCAGGGACTGTGAGAATGAAGACCTTGGGCCCACTGTAGGAGAGGAACTGGTTCGAGACCATCTGTCCTGGGTTCAGCAGTAGCAGTCATGTTTCTCCTTCTTGGTAGCTAGTGCAGTGCTGTGTTTTGACTTTTGGCCTGGGAACAGAGCTGATAGCGATGTTTTGGTTTGGCCAAGGACTTTGTGAGTGTCATGCTCTGCCAGGGAGGAGGGGAAGCCAGGAGGAAGCAGAGACAGGACACCTGACCCAAACTGACCAAAGAGGTATTCCATACCACAGCACGTCATGCCCAGGATGTAACTGGGAGTGAGCCGGAAGGGCTGGGAGACTGCAGGGTTGGAGGAGGTATCGGTCGGTGCTTGGTCGGGCTGGGAGGGGCAAGTTATCGGTCAGCTGGTGGTGAGGTGTTGTATTCTCTTCCCTTGTTATTTCCTTTATCATTATTATCATTGGTGGTAGCAGTAGTGATTTGTGTTATAGCTGAGTTACTAAACTGTTCTTATCTCAACCCGTGGGAGTTGCATTCTTTTCGATTCTCCTCTCTGTCCCTCCGGGAGCAGGGGGAGAGCAAGAAAGGGGGGAAGTGAGCGAACGAATTACCTGACTGGGTTTAAACCACGACAGTTCTTTTTGGCGCCCAACGTGGGGCTCGAAGGGTTGAGATAACTACAGATTTGACTGGATTAATAGTCACTCGTCACAATGCTGATTTATTGGCTCTCAGAGTTGTTCCTCTTGATCTCACAGCTTCAGACCGTTGTAACTTACTTAGAGCCAGTATTTGCTGTGTTAGTGTTTATCAAGTGTGGGGCTTGGGCTAAGGTTCTTGTCTCACTGTGCTTTATGGCAATGGCCTGTAACACGGCCGGGCTCCAGCAGCAGGGCGGGACGGACGTGGCCGTGGACTTGTACCTGGCCGTCCGGCTGCTCTTCACCGTCCTGGCCCTCACCCTACTCTCCATCTTCGTGAGGCTGCGGGGAGCCGAGGGGGAGCGGCCCCGGGAGCCGGCGGCTGCTGAAGCGGCCCGGGAGAGCGGCCCCGGGGAGCAACCGGTGGCGGGAGCGGGGCCGGAGGCCGCGAGGGGACGGCTGCCGGTGGAGGAGGTCGGGGCGGTCGAGGAGAGGAAGGAGGCGGCTGCCGAGCAGCGGGAGAAGGCGGCGGAGGAGCCGAGGCCCGCGGAGGAGCCCAGCCCTGCGACGGCCAAGAGCATTCCCCGGCAGCCGCCCGCCGAGCCCCAGGAGGACGCAGGAGACCACGCAGCATTTCCCAGCAAGGCAGAGGAGGAAGAGCTGGACTCAGGAAAAGAGAAGCTGGCGGTGGGAGAGCCGGCAAGCACAGCAGCTACACCAGCCCCAGTGACAAGTACAGCAGCATCAACTGAGAGTTCTGAAGGTTTTGAATGGCCTTTGGGTACCCTTGGGACCTGCCTGCTGATTGTGATGGGGATCAGCATGTTGGCACACACACAGACTGTGTTCTACCCACAACCATTTTGTCTGATCTCAAAAGTTAAGCAGAGTCAGGTTTGGGTCTTGTCTGGGCTTAGACGACGATGCAGGGGGACCAAGAGGTTTTCCCCAAGGCTGGACAGTCATGAGTGGCAGGGTGTGTGGGACACTATGGGCAAGTATCTAGTCCACTGGGCCCCTCCAGTGCTTTGGAAGCATCGGAGATGGAAGGCAGCTGTATGGAGTCCCCAGCAACAAGCTGCAGAAACTGCTGAAGGGGACAGTGAATTATTTTGAGCCTGGTGGGCCCGTGGCACTTCAGGCCATCAGAGCAGAGATGCAACATAGAGATGGACTCATGATCGAGGGGTGGACTTAGCAATGGACACTATTGCCCAGGTTATTCACGAGTGTGAACACTGCACACAGTCTCTCCTGCTCTGGAAGACTGTTACAAGAGATGGAGCCTGACATCATGGACCAGATGGACTCAGCAGCTTTATAGCTACTGGTCCATGCACTTAGATAAGAGTGATGGTATATTGAAAATGTGGGATCTGAGCATGACGTGAATGGTATGGAATAAGGGGTGGATTATGTCCTGGGTTCAGCAGTAGCAGTCATGTTTCTCCTTCTTGGTAGCTGGTACAGTGCTGTGTTTTGACTTTCGGCCTGGGAACAGAGCTGATAGCGATGTTTTGGTTTGGTCAAGGACTTTGTGAGTGTCATGCTCTGCCAGGGAGGAGGCGAAGCCAGGAGGAAGCAGAGACAGGACACCTGACCCAAACTGACCAAAGAGGTATTCCATACCACAGCACGTCATGCCCAGGATGTAACTAGGAGTGAGCCGGAAGGGCTGGGAGACTGCAGGGTTGGAG
Organism: Pezoporus wallicus; assembly: GCF_028554395.1. Lineage (NCBI taxonomy): Eukaryota > Metazoa > Chordata > Aves > Psittaciformes > Psittacidae > Pezoporus > Pezoporus wallicus. The sequence goes on from NW_026635157.1 coordinate 8,354,097, forward strand.
GAGGTATGGGTCAGTGCTTGGTCAGGCTGAGGGGAGGCGAGTTATCGGTCAGCTGGTGGTGAGGTGTTGTATTTTCTTCCCTTGTTATTTCCTTTATCATTATTATCACTGGTGGTAGCAGTAGTGATTTGTGTTATACCTTAGTTACTAAACTGTTCTTATCTCAACCTGTGGGAGTTGCATTCTTTTCGATTCTCCTCTCTGTCCCTCTGGGAGCAGGGGGAGGGCAAGAAAGGGGGGGGAAGTGAGCGAACTAATTACCTGACTGGGTTTAAACCACGACACCATCTTAAAATCCTGAACGTGCACAAGTCCATGAAATCCATCCGCGGGTCCTGAAAGAGCTGGCAAATGAAGTTGCTAAACCACTGGCCATCATATTTGAGAAATCATGGCAGTCAGGTGAAGTTCCCAAAGACTGGAAAAAGGGAAATATAACCCCCATTTTCAAGAAGGGTAAAATGGATGACCCGGGGAATTACAGACCAGTCAGTCTCACCTCTGTGCCTGGCAAAATCTTGGAGCAGATTCTCCTGGATGGCATGCTAAGGCACATGAAAAACAACAAGGTGCTTGGTGACAGCCAGCATGGCTTCACTAAGGGGAAATCCTGCCTGACCAATTTGGTGGCCTTCTATGATGAGGCAACAGAACTGATGGACAGGGGTAGAGCAGCTGATGTTATCTACCTGGATTTGTGCAAAGTGTTCGACACTGTCCCACGCGACATCCTTGTCTCTAAATTGGAGAGACATCAATTTGGTGGATGGACCACTCAGTGGATAAAGAACTGGCTGGATGGCCACACGCAAAGAGTTGTCATCAAAGGCTCAATGTCTGGCTGGAGACCAGTAACGAGTGGTGTCCCTCACGGATCAGTGTTGGGACCGGTCTTGTTTAACTTCTTTGTTGGTGACATGGACAGTGGGATTGAGTGCACCCTCAGCAAGTTTGCCGATGCCACCAAGCTGTGTGGTTCGGTTGATACGCTGGAGGGAAGGAATGCCATCCAGAGGGACCTTGACACGCTTGTGAGGTGGGCTGATGCCAACCTCATGAAGTTTAATCATGTCAAGCACAAGGTCCTGCACCTGGGTGGGAGCAATCCGAGGCACAGCTACAGGTTGGGGAGAGAAGAGATTCAGAGCAGCCCTGGGAAGGACTTGGGGGTATTGGTTGATAAGAAAATGAACATGAGCCGGCTTCAGTGTGCGCTTGCAGCCCAGAAAGCCAACCGTATCCTGGGCTGCATCAAAAGGAGCGTGACCAGCAGGTCGAAGGAGGTGATCCTGCCTCTCTACTCTGCTCTTGTGAGACCTCACCTGCAGTATTGCGTGCAGTTCTGGTGTCCTCAACATAAAAAGGACATGGAACTGTTGGAACAAGTCCACAGGAGGGCTACAAGGATAATCAGGGGACTGGAGCACCTCCTGTATGAAGACAGGCTGAGAAAGTTGGGGCTGTTCAGCCTGGAGAAGAGAAGGCTGCGTGGAGACCTCATAGCAGCCTTCCAGTATCTGAAGGGGGCCTATAGAGATGCTGGAGAGGGACTCTTCATTAGGGACTGTAGTGACAGGACAAGGGGTAACAGGTTAAAACTTAAGCAAGGGAAGTTTAGATTGGATATAAGGAAGAAATTCTTTCCTGTTAGGGTGGTGAGGCACTGGAATGGGTTGCCCAGGGAGGTTGTGAATGCTCCATCCCTGGCAGTGTCCAAGGCCAGGTTGGATGAAGACTTGAGTGGTATAGTTTTGTGTGAGGTGTCTCTGCCCATGGCAGGGGGGTTGGAACTAGATGGTCTTAAGGTCCTTTCCAACCCTGATGATTCTATGATTCTATGAAAATAAAAGGATAAATATTTCACTGAAAAGCCTTCTTATTACTTGCTCTGTTGTTTGCATTGATGCATGTTCATTTTTACCACATTCAAATTAGAAAAGAGTATTTGGAGTTCTTCTGCTTCAGGAGGGCTCTACTTATATTCTTCCAAACAGTAGCAGAAGTAAAGCACAGAAATATTGGGATGCCATCCCAAGCAGTCTTCAATAAATACAGCTTAGAGTTAGCATTGCATGCCCTGTTTCTAAAAACCAGAACATGGATGGTCCAATTAAATGCTCACCTTTTGAAGACTAAGATGATTATTCCAGCTTCCAGTTCTTGAGAAACCTTGAGAGAACTGCTTTCCTTGAGCCCTTAGTTGTGTCTTCATTCCTCCTGAGTCAGGAATTGTGTGAATCTTACTAGAAAAGGCATTTTCTGCCTGTTTTGTCAATTCCGTTGGGAGTATTATCCCCACTGGAGGGGATCTTTGCTCCAATTAACCAAAGATTTACAAATCCCCAAAGGAATGATAGGCTGTATCATGGTTCAGAGGATTTTGATTCTAGCTGGCAAAATTTGAGAAAAGTTTCATATCTGATTTTCTTCTTATTAAAATGTAGAAGAACCAAATGGTTTGTGATCCTTCTGCAAAAGGTCCCCACATCAAACTTCCTGCAGTGTGTGTAAAGAAAATTAAAAAGCGATTGGATTCAGATGATTTTATTTCAAAATCTGGATTCAATGGCCAAGCGTCGTTCTCTAATGTGTAGTTGTTAAAGCCAGCAAACTGCCTGCTAGTGCCAAGCACAAATCTTTAATGACAGGTTCTCATCTGGTGTAAATCAGTATTATTCTATTGAAGGAGACAAGCTCAGTGGAGCTGTATTTTTTTCCACTAAATGAAAATCTAGCCTACTGTTTTTCAGTGTATTTAAAGAGGGCTGAGGAATGATCAGGTAGCCTCCAGGCCCACAAGTCTTTGAATGATTCAAACTTCTCCTGTCCCATCCTCTGGCTAGCTCCTCAGTCCTCTCTTGTTTTAATTTCTGTTTCTTCTTAAAAGCATGTTAATGCTGCTGTCTTTCTGACTCTGTTGTTTTTCCATTCTTTGGGTAAGTTCTTGAGGACATAGTGCTTTTGTTAAGTTTTCTTTATACAACAAACTCCTGCAGTAGCTTTTGTTTATCAATTATTTGGTATTTACCTAATATGATTTTGATAGCAAGGAATTTATTTAGCACTGGATGAGAGTACTGTAGCTAATTTCTAAGATACAATTTATTGTCAAGTGAACGAGCTTTTCAAATGAAACAATGCAGAAACAACCAATAGGACCCTGCTGGGACTACTTTGTTTGAAAAACCTGGAACTCAAAGACTGGAGAATGAGAAAATACTTTTCAGCCAATTAAAATGGTACAAGAGATATGGCTTGTCTTGTGTTGAGCTGTTAGAATGAGATGCTCTGCAGGATGACTCTTCCAGGGATAGAGGAACAAAAGAGTGACAAAGCATTAGGGTTTTGCTGCCTTGTACACCACTGCCTGTTTTCAGAATGGGAAAACCTCCCTGAAATTTTCTTCAAGTGAAAACTGTAAAACTGGTATTTACAATGAACTGGACAGGGATGATGACTAGGATTATTATTACTAATATTAATAAGGCATTTTACAGACACTAATGAAGTTGTTAACTCAGAAACATAGTAGCACACACACAATATTCAGAGGAAGGAGAGAACAGAACACTAGCTTCTCCCGCTCTTCTACGTGTTTTGCTGACCCCAGTCTCACCCCTAAGAATGTCTGTTCTCTCTAACTTTAACTTGTTTTGCCAGTCAGCAGTTTTCTAGAAGAAGTATGGTCTGTAGACTTAGGAGAAATGAACGTTCAGGAGTGTGAATCTGGAAGGAATGTTAGCAGCAATTATGGACAGAATTAAAAATCACAGGATTGATTCAAAGGTGTTGCAAAAAGCTCAAGAAAGTAGTTTGTCGGGATACGTGTTTGTAAAAGGAGACATAACAAAGGGGGCGAAAGGCAAGGAACAAGAGGAGGACCATGAAGATGAGCAGAAAGCAATATGTAATGAAGTCAGATGAAGGATCTAGGGATATCAAGAGTTCTGTAAAGGACTCCTACATCTATAGGATTTTAGTATCAGTACGTGAAACACGTGAAAATTTTGAATCTGAAGACCCCAAATGAAGAGGAGCTACAAGACAAATAATTAGAATTTGGATATGTTGCTGCTTATCATATGACCATTGTGCTGTATCAGTTTGTGGAGTCATGGGCTTTATTTTTAGAGACCTAGGGAACAGCAAGTTGACTTCATCTTGGCATCTGCCAACTTTGGATGTACCTTGCTTTTTTTAATTGTTGTGACAGTGCTTTTGGAAGCTTTGAGAAAGTTTTGGTAATAGTGTGGAAACAAGCACACCAAAAATGAACAGGAAATGCGCAACAAAAGCAAATATTTAAATGTTCTTGTTTTTTCCTGTTACGCTGTAGTAGTTATGGCTGCTTGGCTCCTTCAGCTGAAAATAAGGACAAGAATGGAAAACTGACAGTTTCTCTTTAACTGTTGAGTGCAAATATAGGGCATATTTTTCCTAAAAGACGTAAATGTTGACCTTGATTCCTGCTGCTTACTCCATCCACAGTGAAGAGAGTAAATCCAGGTCCCTGGGTGAAAGCAGTCACAAGAGTGGGATTATTCCTGAAGCAGGAATAACTCAGACTGTCTTCTGCAGCAAATTCTTTATGTGCACCACAGGAACTTTATCCCCTTCTACAGTATGTAAAAGCTCTGACTGGGCTGGGGCAGCCCTGTTGACAGATCCTCTGGTGTTCACCAACCAGGCACCTTCTGGTAAATGTGTACCCCAGTGTTTGAAAGTTCCCCCCCCCCATTGCTCTCAGTGTAGTTTTTAACAGCCCATTGCACCGTTCGATTTTCCCAGAGGCTGGTGCATGGTAGGGGATGTGATATACCCACTCAATGCCATGCTCTTTGCCCCAAATGTCTATAACGTTGTTCTGGAAATGAGTCCCATTGGCTGACTCCATGCTTTGTGGAGTGCTGTGTCACCACAAGACCTCCAGGGTCTGATTCAGATCTCACTTCAGGGGTGATCTGGATAAAAGATGTTAAGATCCTTTAATTATAAATCTAAGAGTAAGATGAATGGGGATTTGGTAAGCTAATGAACTGTTGCCATTTATGAAGACGCATGTTTCTGCTCTCCTAAGGGAAGAGTTTATAAGAGTTTGCAGTGCAGGAAAACTCACTGAAGGTTTAAGGTTTCTTAGAAGTTGTCACCATTTACTTATCCACAGAAATAAATAGGTGAAAAGTGACAGATTTGGGGTGCTTGTCCTATTTCATACCTGGAATAACTATGTCAATCCACATCTGGGTAACCACCCAGAATTTCCTGAAGGTTATTTGCATAGAAGATAGATCTCACTGTGTATGCAGTCCTGCCGCCTGTAACAACAGCAACATCTCTGTGCAACTGTTGCACAGAGTAGCCCTTGATACACTGAACTTTTTTCTATTTGCAGTCATTACACTCTGAGCTTTGTTAACTGTGTAAGTAACAGCATGTGGTGGGAGAGCCTCACTCGAGCTACTTCATGGAGCAAACGTATCTGACAGAAGCAACTTAATGTTGGAGAGGTTTGGGACTTCTTTATCCTTGGAGATTTGAAAATGTGGCTTGGGGAGACCTTGAGTAAATTGACCCTTGTGTTGAGTGACAGACTGGAGAAGATGACCTCCAGAGGTCCCCTTCAACCCAAATTTCTCTATGACTAATAAAAATTTATTTGCTGAGTAGTGCCAGTAATTTCCATACCTATTTCTGATTTTGAAACAGACCTGTACGGAAATAAATAAAGCTTTTAATTAAAATTGATTTAATGTTGTTTAGTCTAAGTTCCTTGTGACAAAAAAATGTGCTGATTAAAAAAAATGAATTAAAAGAAGAAGCATTTGTGATTAATAAAAAAAAGTGGAAAACTGAATTAACTTTGCCATTTGTTTCAAAACAAAATGTTTTGGTTTAAAACTAAATGCATTTTTACTTACTTTTATTTAAAGGAAATAAGAAAAAATACAGCAGAATTTAAATTTCTTTTTAAAAATTATTCATAATAATAATAAAAAAATCAGCTTATTTCTTGAACATAGTCTTAGATAACATTTCCTGTAAATGCCTCTCTAGAGATAAGATTTCATGAGCTGTTCAAATTCCCACAGCCAGAAACCTGATGTGGGCTCTGAATAAGGCAACAGATTGTTGTTAATCATCGGAGCTTGTCCAAACAAGGCTTCAAACTTCTCTGATACCAGAAACAAGTGTTTTTTTTTCTTGGGAAATAGGTCAGGAGAGATCTGTGTGAGGTAACAGGCTGTGTGGTAAGTTTTTTTATGGTTGCATCAGCTGCCTGAAACAGAGGACTCTCAAGACCCTTCTCCTCTCTTTTGGTGTGCGCTGTATTAATGCAGCACATTTTGGCAGCAGCTATCAAAACGTCTTTACTGCACCACACCTGATACTACACAGGGCAATTTAATAGGTTTTATACAGACACAGGTCCTGTCCCAAGGAGCTTGTCACTAGTGTGGTTCTGTTTACCATCTTCAGATTGTACCCAAAACATCGCTGTGAGCTATTATCACAATGATTTTTACCCTTATGAAAGTAAAATGGTGAAAATGGAACTTACTGTAACCACATAAAGAAGCATTGTTGCTCTTTCAGTCTCTCATCTGGGACACATAGGTACCCAAGGCTAGGACTTGGCTGAAGAGGTGTGGAAGAGTAGCCATGAATGCCTTTTGCGTGCAAGCATTTGGAAAAGTGCAGGGCCAGAAAGGAAGCTGAAATCCCATACATGATCTCTCTAAGTAAGAAGGAAGTGGTGACTGGTCTCCCAAGTAACAAGTGATAGGAGAAAACAGCCTCAAGCTGCACCAGGCAAGGTTTAGACTGGATATTAGGAACAATTTCTTCCCCCAAAGGGCAGTGAGACATTGGAACAGGCTGCCCAGGGCAGTGGTGGAGTCCCCAACCCTTAGTGTTCACAAACCATGTAGTGACATGTCCTCAGTGACGTGGTTTAGTGGTTGCCTTGGCAACCACTGACTTGGCAAGTCCAGTGGTTGGACTTGATGATCTTAAAGGTCTTTTCCAACCTGGTTGATTCTGTGATTCTTCATTAACTCAACACTTCATTCAGGTGGGAACTCTCACTGTTCAAGACTAACTCTTTCAGTGCTGCCTCTGTTATGTGCTTCCTGCCCACACTGCAGCCAGCAGTTGCTCAATGTTTTTCCTTAAGTCAGCATCTCCCCTTTCATACCTAGGAGACTTTTCTTCCATTCATTCTGTGCCATAGGAACTGCTGAGGTAGTCTGATTCGTGGATACATCAGATTCTTCATGTCTTGGCCTTCAAATACTTACTGCAAGCATTTGAAACTATAAAAGTACTGAATTCATTCATACGCCAATAGAGGCTCTGTTCAGGAGCATAATTAATATTTCTTAACACTTAGCATATATAGCATTTCTCGTAGTTGAGTTATGAGGAAGAAGCTTTTGTCAGGTATTTAAACCAGGCCTTTAATCAATATAGGGTGTAAGAGAGAGGAGTCTTGTTAATAATAGTTGATATTACCAGTAACTAAAGTAGCTGCAGGGATTAGCTACTACCGTAGAAATAGATTGCCAAATCAATTACAGATTTCAAGTTACAAGTTTTGTATTCAGTCATTTATATTTGATTATACAAACCTGTCAACCTGTTGCCTTGTCAGCACATCTGTGAATGGAGCCATATAATCGTTGCTGGGTTCCCATTTGACTGCTCAGCACTAACTCTGACCTACCTAAGTCAGGCAAATAACCACATAGATAGGCTTACCACACTTACCGGGTGGGTGCCAAGTGAAGTATCTGATGTTCACTAGCAGGTATATCTTCTGTCTTGATTTGAGGGTTCTGAAAACCAAGTGTGAACTAAAATCACCCAGTATTTGGTACTCTTTTCTGAATTGCTCCTCTGGCAGCTCTGGTCACTGTAACATTGTATCTTTTTTGAAAAAGCAAAGCAACGATATCAATCCAAATCAGAAGAAATCAGCTCTATTCTTTTTGATAACCTGTGACAAAGGCTCTTCTGGAGCTTTCTGCCACGGTAAGACACTCTGGGATGATTTGTTCTCCAAGGAGAGGTGCAGCATAATGAGGATCCTATTACACTGTCTGTATAACACCTTGAACTGTTTGCTGATAACTTTTTTTCCTCCTCCTATAAATGAGAATGTCTGAACAAACCAGTAAAAATGGTAATTTGGAGAAGCTTGGGACAGTAAGATCAGACAGTTACTGCTTTGAAGCCCTTCTATATGAATTATGACCTAACTTAGATAAGTTTTATAGCAGAAAGGTGGTTAGCAAGTTCATTATCTGTAGCTGTTTCAGATGTATATATGAAATACAGGAAATACATACAAAAGATTTTCAAAAGATGATCATAATTTTCCTCTCATTGACGTCATTTTCTCAGCTTCTGCTGGAGCTTGATTCAGTCTTTTCTCTTTTGGAGGAAAAGGACAATGTTTGTGATGCTAAACTAACTTACAGTTGTGATTGAAGTTGAAAATCAGAGTTTGTGTATGGTGCCTTAATAACTGGCCTCAGTTTATTTTGTTAAAACCAATGCTTATCCTGGCCATGTCTGCTAAAGTAAAAATTTCTCAAGAATGCTGCCATGTGCAGCAACACCTTCAAGTGACTCAGAGTGTGTGATGGGGGACTTCCAGATCAGGTCTGCTTAACTTCTCAACATGTATCTTTGAATACCTGTCCACATCAATAGCTGCCCTGCACTGCATGGTGACATTTTTCTATCCTTCAAGGTGGGCCAGAATTAAAGGTTTCTCTTTCCTCATTCTCTATGTTCCATTTTTTTGGTTCTCTTCTTTCATTGTTTTGGGCCAGGTGTAGACTGGGGGGATCTCAGACCTGGGCAGACGTGAGTCTTGTGTAGAAATACCTGGATTTTAAAATCTGTTTCCTTAAAGAAAGGTACTCATTGGCCATTGCCTTCTTAGTGACTGATGGTTCATACTCAATCCTAGCCCATAAAAATAGATTGCTGCCATTAGTACATCTGGACTGTGGTTCAATGGCAAAAAATGGTGTTTTGAAAGCTACCACCTGATTGAAGCAGAGCTTAATCTGTTTCGGAGAGCTGCCCTCACCAGCTGCTGACCTCAAGCTGAGTCAGTAACTGAGAACAAAATGTTCTAGTTCCCCTTTTCACCCTTGAGCCATTGCATTCCTCTTTCCTGTGTGTAATGTGAAGCTAGACATAGGAGTAAGTACTTTTACAAATAACAGTATTTGCACACAAACAGCAGTGAAGATAAGCCTATCCCTGTGCATAGTTGGTCTTCAAGGGCAAATTATAATCTCTGTAGTACACAGTGGCCTTAAGGCAACTGCATGTTAAAAATATAAATTTAGGTGTTTAATATATGAATCACATTTGATAATATTTAATTTAAATGTTAAATGAATATTATTTCATTTTGAGCTATCAAGGGGTTTTAAATGGTTCCTTTCATAGGAGCTTCTCATACACTCTCTTGTCTGTCCAGAAAAGATTATCTTTTACAGTATTTGAGGGAGACTAATTTGATCTTAACAATATGCTTTGTTTCTATGTTAGAATCAGAGCAGGTACCCGTAGAAAATTAACCAGAGGTTTTGAGTGATCTATCCATATAGAGGAATACTTTTTGCTCAGCTGAGCCCTGAAATCTGATGTAAAACATGGTGCAGGCACATGGCAGAAAAATCCTAGATATAGGGAATAGAAATCAGCATGAGAAATGGAAGAATTGTGTGTTCACAGGTCTCTGACTTTTTCTTTGCTTCTGTCCAATTACCTCCCTTCTAGAGTACTCTCATTAAAAACTATCTTATGGTAGGAAGCAAAGGAAGCTCAATCTACAGGAGAAGCATGACATCTTGTCTCCCAGTATGCCATGCCTCCTCTCTCTCCATCACTCCACTCTTGACCTTGAGTTTGCTGCTCAGCATCAAGAGAGATGCTGAGCATTTGCTGAGCAAAAATCATTTGCTTCTGTTGGCTATTCGACATCTGGCAACTAGGAGGGGTAGCTGGAATGCTTTTGTTAATCTCTCTTCCACATGTTTCCTGAGTATTTTTCCAAAGCAGCTTAGCTGTACACGATGAGTTCTCATTTCCTAATGCCAGTGACTGAAAGTGTATGCCAAGGGATAATTGCAAAGTCATGTTACTTTATTCAGTCACATCATCTGTGCCCACTCCCTGTAATTCCTTGAGAATGACTGGTGCAAAATGATGGCAGAGTAGCATTGCATGTTTCATAATACATGTTAAATAAAACATGGGAGGGTGTGTGGGTGGGAACAGGCTGCCCTTCTCTTTAAATAATTCTTAGCTTTTAGATAGTGAGTTTCCACAAGGCTATGGCCAGACTAGGCATTTTTATGAAGCTGAATAGAAGTCAGCCTTGTAACAAGGCCAGGTGAACACCTGATCTTCAATTTAGCAACTGTGGGTAATGTTCAAAATTACCAGATGGACAAAAAGTGACTTGCACAGTGTATAACTGACTCTGAAGTCCCTGTTGTCATATCTTAACAGCTATTTTCTCTGTGAATGAGAGGTTAAGCTAGTGGATTTATGTCTACCTGTACTCCTAACACACCTTCATTTGCTATGCAGGTGTGATTTTGACTTTCTCAGGGGTTAAGAGACAGGTCAGTGATTTTTCATCTGTGTCCACAAAACACCTGCTTTGAGGAAGAGCTTGTGGGCAGAGGTGTAACAACATAACTCTGGCTAGAGCCAAGACACAAACAGCAAAGCCACATCCGTGCAGCCTCTTTGGAGTGTGAATTACTTTTGCCCTTCTATAATGAAAACATTTTGTCTTCTGGCTTCCCCTAAACTCTCTTTGCCCCAAACCTGCAAAAATATAATCTAACAATACACAAGATCTTTAGGAGAGGAGAGATGAAAAAAAAAGAACCAATAAAGATTAAGTCTGCTCTCAGAGGAGTCTTGTGGTAATGCTGCAGGGAAGACTCTTCTTTGGACCATGGTACTGCCTATTTTTGAAGAATGAAGAAAGAAATAGATAAGGGGTTGTTGTTGCACTTGGCCTTTCTTTTAGCTTATCCCTTTCTCTCCCACATGTTAAACCTTTGTGTTTGGGATATGGAGCTGGTTCATCCTGGTGGGAGGGTGAGAGAGAGGGCTGGGTAGGAATTTATCATCCTTTCTAAATACTCCATTTCCTGATAATGATGGCAGGGCGAAACTCCAAATGGAACAAAGACATATTCCCACATGATTAAGCACCGTAACAGATCTATCCCACAAGCCTGAAAAATTTATGGTAAAATTGAATTTGGTTCTGAGTCAAAACTTCACAAAATTTGAGGTGAAGGGAGAAGTTTGGCAGAGGAAACTGAAGAATGGGTCACGTATTTGTGATTCGTATCAGTAACTTCTCTTTTGTACAGATAAATCAGTATCAAACATTGACAAGCTGATAATAGACCTTATAATAGTTGAAATGTGTCAAACACCTTCTGCTTCTTCACTGGATGAATTCACCACCCCCCCCCCCCCCCCCCCCCCCCCCCCCCCCCCTTGATGAACTTCAGTGCTGAAACACTTGCATTTTCAGATACATTCTCTGCACAGGGAAGATGGTAACTTGGCCAAATCTCTGTAAGCTAAATACCAGGAAAGAAATGGATTAACTGTTGACTGCATGAATCTTGCTTACTATGGAAGTGCATCCTCCTCAGTGCTTTCTCCTAACTTCTATTAGGAGTTATCCAACTTCAAAACCAGGGTTTTAAGTTTCTTCGGTGCATAAGCAAAGACTTTGTTTGCCTGCCTATGAAATGACTTCTGAGCTATTTTTCACCTCTCTTTCACAATTTATGGACCTTAAAGGTAGTGGTGTTTTTTGTGTTTTTTTCTTTTAAGTTCTCTGCTCACATTTAAACAGTTTGTTCAGCCTTAACCTGCGCGGTTGTCCCTTCTGACCTTCTCACAATCCCTGCGGAGAAAACCTGGCTGCATCTAGTAGTTCAAGGTGACCACACCTGGGATCTGGTGAAGGTGAGCTCTTTTTGCTACCACTGTTAATGATAATACAAACCAAACTTTGAACATACATCTTTTTAATTTACTTGTGGTTTCAATATAGCCAAAAGACCTGAGTATTAAGAGTCTAACTGACCTCTTTGGGGAGGTGAGGTAAGCAGGTCTTTGGAGGTGCCTGGCTGCAAGGAGAGGGCATCTGTGCCCGTTAGAGAGGCAAGAGTTAAAATAAAGGCCTTTAGCATCACCTCCCAGTTTTTAGGAGTTCTGGGTTGGCAAGCATATTGTAATCCTCAAGAATTGTGTATGTTGTATTCTAAACTATGAAATTAGAAATTCGTGCATTCATTGATGTTCTCACTTTTGTAACAGGGGTAAGACTTGTTGTCTTAGATGCTGTCTTAGACACTATGTCACTGTCAGTGACAGTGGTTCCTTCGTTTAAGACACTTTCTCAATGCAATGACATAACTTGCTAGCTCTGTGAGATAGTAGTGTACCAGATAGTAAGAAAGCATAAGACTTCATGACTCAAAGATGAAGTGAAAAAAAGTGGTTTACATGTATATATACATACATGTATATATCTCTATTAGAATGCAAAATTGTATAGTCATCAAAATAAATGACAGGTTATGAAACTGCAAAAAGGACTAGGGAAATAATAGACAAAAGAAAGATCTAAATAAAAAAAAAAAGGATAAAGAGCATATATATCCAAGCAATAAAGGAAATTTTGAAAATTAGGAGGCACATTATTAGAGATTTGAAAGAGGAAAAAAAGCATTAAATATAATTCAGTGTGCTGGTAAAGAAGAATTCATCTCCACCCTATGGAGTATCTCACAGACCTTCAGTTTCTGAGAAGGATGATGGCAAATGACTAAGGCAAATCTTTTAAAATCAGTAGGCATAGTTAACTTGTACTGATCTAACATAGTGAAGTTGGCTGAAGAGATGACTGGTGTACTTGAAACAGGCTTCAGCGTGATCAGTGACTGTCAAAGTGCTTTGTCAGCACTGCTCAGTGTTCTGATTTACATGTATTAGTGCTGTTTTGTATCCAATCAATGTTATAGGTCAAAATTAAGGTAAATGAGAAATCCTACAAGTGGCTGCAAGCCAGGAACCAATGGATTTTTTTTTGTCTCTAAGCAAGATATTGTCAAGACAGTCACAAGACTGAAAGTAGTGCTTATTTTAGTAACAGTCTAAGTTCATTACTGAGAAAATGTGGAGATAATATAGTGATCAGCAGACTGTTAAATTGAGAGGATGAGGCAGCTAATGGAGTGATCACTATCATGTGATAAGCAAGGCCATTCAGATATTTTCAGATGAAAGCTCATAATCTGGGAACAAAGAAAGCTGGACACAGCTGCAGAACATGGGCTTAGTATCTGGAGAGATGCCTGTACAGACATTTCAGCTGAAGCCTCCTCCAGAGAGCAGCAACTAAAGCAGTGATGGGCAATAAAGAACAGCAGGACCAGGGAGAGAGCTTCTCCCTTTGTGACAGTGCTGCAGGGCTATGGCGTTCAAATGTAGAGACTGTTTTCCAAAAGAAGACTGACAAACTGGAGACATGACAGAAGAGATGCATAGAAGTGATATGAAGGCTGAAGAATATGCCCTGCAGGTGAAAATGGAAAAGAGTGTCTGGGAGATGACTTGATTACATTGCGTCTTCATAGGAAGCCTATGACAACTATTTAAAGGCACAGACAAAAGCAGCAGCATGGTGAAGGTTTAGCAGCTGATCCTGTACAAGCCTGAAGGAGGAACAACTCCTTAATGAAGCACATAAATCTCCATGACAGTGGCTTTGCTAGGAAGTGGCTTTGCTGCCATTTAATTTCTTCAGTTCAAAAGCCAATGTCTGTCTGTTGGTAGGATCATGAGCTTAGTAGGGGGGGCAATCAGGTGAAACTTTATCATATGCGATTTACTAAAGGGAACATCAGATAATGCAGTGGTCTCTTTAGGTCTTAAAATCTGTGAATTTCTATGTGGATTTGTATGTGGGAAAATATGTGGATTTTTCTCACTAGCTGGCAGCAGTGTAAGAGGAATAATGACATCTAATCATGCATTTTTAGGAGTCTTATTATTTCATACCACCTAAGACAATAATTTGACCAGAAAGGAAAACAGAATCTTCAGGGCCTGTGTTGCTTCTGGTTTCAAGTGTGATTTTCCACCATCTTATTTTCCATTAATTACACTGATGGAATTTGAACTTTTCAAATTTTAGAAAGCTGCTGGTGTTTATTCTGTATGTTTGTATTCATTAGAGCAAAAAATACTTTGCAAACCATCAACCCACTGGTACTATGCCTCATAATTTGTGGCCTCAAGTTGGAAAATAACCAGCAGGAACAATTCTAAGGCAGGTCAGGTCAACTGTGACAGAAAAATGTTATTGCATATTGCTATTTATAGAATCATAGAATAGTTAGGGTTGGAATGGACCTTAAGATCGTCCAGTTCCAATCCCCCCACCATGGTGAGTTACTTTTTATTAATACTGTGAACATTGCAATGATTGCTGGAATTGGTGGCAATTAATCTTATTGACAACGTAAGAAGACAGGAAAAAAACTGAGAAGAAACTATATTTCTGCAGATAGCAGCACCAAGTGGAAACTGAGGTCTGTTAAGCATACCTGTTCTGGAACACAACAGTCCTGGGTCTTGGCTCTGGGATTTTTGTGCAGTAAATGTACCTTACTGTCTCATGATTGTTTGGAAAAATGGAGCAAAGGTTGCATGCTTCAGAAGTGTTTCTTGGTGCATATACTTATAAGAACAGCTGAAGAAACAGGTTAATAATCTTAAACGTGGACCTGAGCCTGAAAATTTATGCATCTGCTTCCATTTAAACACATTGCCATAAAATTTAACCTATGCAAAACTTGTGTGATTTCCTTTTATAGGAACCTGCAAATATAGATATGTATGCTCCAGCCAAAGAGTAAAAAATAATGAAAATAAACCAAATCATGGAAAACAAAATTAATTTTCAGCATGGCATTAGGTTTATGTAGATCATTTCTTGTATGTGGAATTTACCTGCAGTGTTGTCGTGGGTGTACATAAGACCTTTAACCAGGAAGGCGGGATTTCCCTGCATTGTCTGGGGGAGTGTCTGTGTGGACAGATATGAAATGGTGATCTGAAAGCTCGAGAGCAGCAGTATAAAAACATGTTTTTAAAAAATGTTAGGAACGTTTCGTGATCTGATATTCTGGTACATTCCATGCTACTTATTCAAAGAAATATAAACAAACAAGAACCCACACCATGCAATTACTTACCTAGGCAAAGATGAATGGTTTCTAAGTTACTTGTATGCTAAGGTGGTAGAACTTGTAAGGGCCTTTTTGAAGACAAATGTCAAAACAGTAAAATAAATGTATGTGTCTCTATCTGTTAAATCTACTAAGGTGTGGCTCTATATACCATAGGTGGTATTTTACTACCATATTGTATGGCAGAACTATGGCTTCTCTGTGATCTTTTTCTTTCATTTTTCTACATTGGAAATGTCAGGTCCTGGTTTATCTTTATTGCTTTTAGCAGTTTTTGCAGAAAAATCTGCCAGCTAACATAATTTGTATCCAAAAATGTTGATGCAATTTTCTTATCATTCTCAAGGACTGAAAAAAATGGATGAAGAATTGGTCTCCCATTCAATGAAGCCACATGTGTTTCACATGCACATGAGATATGTCTAAGTCAGGGGCTTAGATGGGATAGGGATGTAAGGTATGTCTGCAAGCACTCCATAGAACTTCAGACAGACATACAGATAGCTTTTGTCTCATGTATTTGGTTATTGACACCACTGTGACCATGCAAGCATATACTGCATATATGTGTTGTGGACTGTGTAGGATCTGAAGCCAGTTTTGCCATAGTTGTGCCAGTGGAATCTAAGTCTGCAATTTTAATAGGTTTCACAAGTTTTTGGTGTTTGCAGCAGCATCACTTTGAGGCTGTGGAAGATTTACCCCTAAGGTCTTCACAAATCTGTATGGTCTTCAAGCAGTAAGAGGAAAGCGGAGTTCATATCTATGGGCACCCTACAGCATTGTATAGATGGAGTCCTCCTTTCTGGAGACCAAATATCCCTGAAGTTATTAAACACATACCATACACTGTCTCCTGGCAGCTTTAGGCATCTAGGTGTGTTGATGGACATGGTCCAGAGACAAAAGGCCATTGTCTGTAAAGATACTCATGCACTGGTGACCTCAGTGTTGCAATTCTTAACTGGCTAATTCCTCTATATTGATTAAAAAATCACTTGTGATTCTAAGGCTGAGACTTCAGAGGAATAGAGGGGCCTAAATCAGTGTGTGGTGAAATTTTTGCTTGTTTATCCAATAACTTTCTTATGAAAACTGCAAAAACAACCCAACACTGTCACAGGTGCACGGGCAGAATCCTTAATTTCATTCTTCCCAGATGAGTCTGGAAGAATACTAATTCCAGCTTCTTCCTTCGCTGTTTCTGTCTCAATGAATCTTAAAATTTTGTCTTATTGTTGCAGATCTTCTATAGAGAGTTTGAAAGGTTTTCCTCTCAGTGACTAGAGATGTGGGTTTGCATTCTGTTAGGTGCAAGAAAGGAACTAGTCCTTCAAAACAGCATAAAATAATGTAGGACTGAGCAGACTCATGTCTCTAGAGACAATTCTAGATAGCTAGAAATAGATAACTCTATGTCTAAAAGCTGTAGTCTTTCTTGTTTTACCCTGCATAAATTTACTTAATAAGTGGGTAAAATGGTACCCAGTGGCAGAATAATGAATTCACTGTGCATCTCCAAAGTTTCAAGTGAGTGCTGTGAAAACTAGACCATTTTCTCTCAATTTGAGGGGGGGGGGGGGTTAATGTGCTTGAAATCAGTGAAAAGTATTCATGGGCCCAAATAAAGCTCCTCAGAAATTGAAGATGTCATTAGTATTTGAAATACTAACCTTGAGCTGCTCTTTTTTTCTATACTTTCCTACGATTTATTGAATAATATTGCAAGCTGAAAAATCCACTTACGCATTTCTGAATACACTAGCTGTGTATTTAGGTAATTGAAACTTTGTAGCACATAGCGTTTAGTGTAATTCCTTCATCTCATAAGATTAAATATCAAGATCTCTCTGATGGAAACAATTATTTAAATCATCCATCTCCATGCTCACCTGGAAAACTGTTGACAAAACACTGTGTTGCTGTTGGGGTATTTTTTATTTTGTTTTGGGGTGTTTTTTGGTTTGGTTTGGTTTTAATCATGTGGTAGCTTCTCAAGTCTGCCTTTCAGCGCAAGAGCTTCTAAATTTGAATTGGTTTTACTAGTATATCCCAAGGGTAATAAAACAACTCAACTGGAATATTGTACTAACTCTATGAGGGAACTCAGAGTAATTTTAAGCCAAATAACTGCTGATTAAGCTGCTGGTTACCATTTTTGCTTTGCTCAAATCAAAACTTCTTCAAATACATTTGTCAGTTGCTGAGGTGAGTAGCTTGAGAGAGGACTCCTGCAACACCAGAGCGGAGCGGGGAGAGATCAGCGTCCAAGAACCTCAACTCAGAGCGACAAAAGCCATTGAGGAGGGAGCCTCAAGTCCTCGACAGGACCTGCCCAGAGCCGGCAGCTCAGCTGACAAGAGCGAGCAGCTGACTCAAACGGGGCGGGGGAGCCAGGAGCAGCGGCACCAGCCCTGACTGGGTAAAAACCTGCCCAGGGAGCGCGAATGAGGCAGTTCGCGCGGGCTGGCGAGAGCGGTGATCGCCTGATCAAGAGGACGCGCCTGGAGCGCAGCAGCAGGAGGAGGAAGGCCTGCCTGCTTGTGTGGAGAGACGTAGACGGACCGATCGACCACACAGATCGTGATCACAACACAATCAAAACCTGCAGTGAGGAATAACGTGGGTACCCAGACTGAGCCTTCCCGCAGACATGCGGCCGTGCAGGTCTCTGGCTGCAGTGAATGCCTGAGCCTGGCACTTGTATCAGAGAGAGTCAGTGACACCGCTTGTGTGCGGTGTCAGCAAGTAGATGACCTGCTAAAGCAGGTGGTTGAACTGAGGGAGGAGGTAGAAAGGTTGAGAGCTATCAGAGAGTGTGAAAGTGAAATTGATTGGTGGAGCCACAGCCTAAGGCAAGGGCAGAGGGAAGTGGTTGAACAAGTGATGGATCCCCTTCCCTCCTACCATCAGATAGAAGGAGTGAACTTCAGGGATAAGGAGGTATGGAGGGAGGTCCCTCCTCGGAGAGGTAAGCAAAAATCCTCCCAATCCCTTTCTCCCTCCCAGTTGCCCTTGAATAACAGGTATGAGGTCTTGGAACTACAGGGCCAGGTAAATGGAGCTGGAGGGGTAGATCTATCTAGTGAGTCACCTAGGGCTTGTCACTCACCCCCATGCCTTAGAACTTCCTCAGCCAAGAAGAAAAGAAGAGTAATTGTGGTGGGTGACTCCCTTCTGAGGGGAACAGAAGGGCCCATTTGTCGACCTGATCCATCCCACAGGGAAGTCTGCTGCCTACCTGGGGCTCAGATTAGACATGTTAAAAGGAAACTCTGATCTGGTGCAGCCCTCTGACTACTATCCGCTGCTGGTTTTTCAGGTTGGTAGTGATGAATTATTGTAAGCAGGGCAAGGGCAATGAAGAGAGAGTTCAGGGCCCTGGGACAGCTGGTTAGAGGGTCTGGAGCCCAAGTGGTGTTTGCCTCCATACCTGCTACAAGCAAGGGTGAAGAGACAAAAAGGAAGAGTCTGCAGATTAATGTGTGGCTATGGGACTGGTGCCAAAGGCAGGGGTTTGGGTTTTTCAATCATGGGCTGCTATACGAGACACCTGGTTTGCTGGTGGCAGGTGGGATACACCAGTCCCAGAGGGGGAGAAGGTTTCTGGGGCAGGAGTTAGCAGGGCTCATTGACAGGGCTTTAAACCAGGTAGTACAGGTTGGGGGTTGACCTGCTGGACAGTAGTGAAGGGGAAAGGGACCTGGGGGTCCTGGTGGATAGGAGGATGACCATGAGCCAGCAGTGTGCCCTTGTGGCCAAGAAGGCCAATGGCATCCTAGGGTGCATTAGAAAGGGTGTGGTTAGTAGGTCAAGAGAGGTTCTCCTCCCCCTCTACTCTGCCTTGGTGAGGCCGCATCTGGAATATTGTGTCCAGTTCTGGGCCCCACAGTTCAACAAGGACAGGGAATTGCTTGAAAAAGTCCAGCACAGAGCTATAAAGATGATTAAGGGAGTGGAGCATCTCCATTACGAGGAGAGGCTGAGGGAGCTGGGACTCTTTAGCTTGGAGGAGACTGAGGAGTGACCTCATCAATGTTTACAAATATGTAAAGGGTGAGTGTCAGGATGATGGAGCTAGGTTTTTTTCAGTGATGTCCAGTGATAGGACAAGGGGCAATGAGTGTAAACTGGAGCATAGGAGGTTCCACGTGAACATAAAGAAATTTTTCCTGACTGTGAGAGTGACAGAGCACTGGAATGGGTTTCCCAGGGGGGTTGTGGAGTCTCCTGCGTTGGAGATATTCAAGGCCCGCCTGGACAAGTTCCTGTGTGATGTACTCTAGGTTACCCTGCTCCTGCAGGGGGGTTGGACTAGATGATCTTTTGAGGTCCCTTCCAACCCTTGGGTTTCTGTGTGTGTAATTATGAATACTTTATAGTAATGCAGAGAATATGCAGAGAAGCTTAGGACATCTTTCAGTTAGTTGGGACCCATACAGGAAATATAGTCCAGATCTGGCTCCAAAGAGCTTTCAGCATCAATCAACAAGTCAGATGAAGAAAAAGAGAGAGGCAGCATTACTTGAATATGAAATTAAGAGATCAGTGACAGAAACAGGAAAATATAGTTTTATATTCTTTGTTTCAGATTTTTATGCTGATGAATAAGCTATATTGAAAATCAAGCTGGATTGCTTTGTGATGATCAGAAAAGCATCAGAGGTATGATGTTATGTATTATGAACTTCATAGAGCAGCCACCTCTCATTACACTTTTAAAACAAGAACTAATTTGCCTCCAGACCCCTGGGTGAATAACTTCATTGTTGTTTAAGAAGATGAGAATGTCCATAGGAAAGCCAGCGTCACAGATGAAGACTGAACTGGATAAAATTACATGAAGCATTATATCATTTAGGTTTTATACTGTTCAGCCAGTCACATCTTTCCTCCCCTTTGAGACAGATGTATTTTCAAAGGGCTATTTTAAGTTCCAAAATCTAATGCCTTGTCTTTAGTCTGGCTTTTATATCCCGTCCTTTTGTGTCTGTGTGAGAGAGACATTATTACTTGTAAAGAAAATATCATTCAGGGATTAGACCAAACCATTTTTTTTTTTTTGCAACCAGTGAGAGAAGACATTTCAGATTACATCCAGTGATGTTCATAATATACCTTTTGCTGGACTAAGATCCCATCTGTTCTGTTCTCAAGCAAGAATAATATTCTGACAAGAGCAGACCACACCTGTGTCACAAGACAGACAGACAATGGGATAAAGGGACTGTCTGGATAAGCCCTGATACTGCATGCAATATCAAAAGCTTTTGCCTAAGCTTTACGGTGCAAAAATGTTTGCTGGTATATGTGTCATTTCTGCTGAGAAGGTTTGCCGGGGTAATTTAGCTAGTAAATGTCCTCTAGGGTAGGGAAGGCCAGTAGGTTGGGCTCTATACTCTTGTCTTGGCTTAAAGGGTTTAGAGAGTAATAGGGTTGCAAAGTGGTATTGCTACATGAGCATGGTGCTGCCTTCAGCTCAATAAAAACTGTATCTCAAAAGGATTCACTAATGGGCACAAGACTGGTCTTATGCGCTAATACTGCTTTCAGTTTGTGTGTCTGCTCTGGCTCCCTGCAAGGTATTTCACGGCATGGTGTTTAGCTGTGGTAGGGACTCTGGGCACACGTGATCACTTGCCACAACCACATAGTCCCCTTTTAGACTTGTATCTGTTCTTGCCTGAGTTTGCTTATTTCACATATTGATGTTCCAGCAGCTTAGTGAGTTCCCTGGCTTGGAAATTGTAATTTTCAACTGCCAAACAGGATGATCAGTCTCATTTCAATTGAGCCCACTTGCCATTAAAAGCTTAATGGAGAGAACATTTGGTTCCTCAGCAAAGTTTGACTTCTTGTCTGGATGTGGGTGGGTGAAGGGATTAGATATTAGTGTCATGAAAAGGTGTTGTGACTACTTGAATGCCAGCCCTATAACTGCTGTCAAGTAGACCACAGGAGCTCTTTGCTTTACTTAGCATGGTTTGGCTGTCTTTTCCTGAATATAAGCACACATGAAGGACTGTGTTGGGTGTACTAGTTCCAGTTTACAGATGCACTGCAATGATGGAAAGACAGAGAAGAGGTGAAAAAACAACTCATTCTGACTATAGTTAATTCTGTTCATATGGAGATCATATATGGATTAAGAGAGTCTTCATATCAAAATCAATGTGTATGGAAAGAGTAAAATGAAAAATTACGGGGAGTTTGAAATCAAAGTAGAACTGTTACACGGAAATCCAAGACTATTGTGCAGTTGATTTCAACCAGTTTAGCTTTCTACCCTTTGTATATGGGTTACAGTAAGCCCCAAGACATGTGCTTAGCTTGAAGGACCTAAATTGTCCTACTGACACGAAGCATTTGTGCAGCTTAATCTGACCATATTCCTAAGGCTTTGCCAGACCACAGCTTTACTAGGTGATCTGTCCACAGAGGAATAACATGGTTTTCTAGTTTAGGAATTAAACTCTCACCCAGAAGGTGGCTATTTGGGGTCCAGGTTCTGCTTAATTTTATACACAATGGCATATTAATTGGCTTAGGTAGCTCCTGCCAAGTTCTTCTCTCCATTTGTTAGGGCTTTTTTGTAACTTTCCACCACAGCTTGCTGCTCCTTTAGTTGGGTAACTACAATTGTTTGTGAAGCTGCCTGGGCAACTGGAACAATGAAATGACCCAAGAGAAAAATAACATTCCAGAATGAGAGCTTCTTCACACCTATGTTTGGCATTTTGCCCTGTGAAACCAGCTCATTAATGCTCACGCATCTCCTTAAAAGCTACAGAGAATATTAAGAAAATGATTTTCAAAATTTGTTTTGAAATTAAATTGCCAATAGAACTCTCTCTAAGGCTTCTTAGGGAGACTACACCTACACTGCATTTAAGAAGTATTTATAATCATACTCCAAAGATGATGGCTATATCCTAGCTACCATGATGATGTTTGACCCATTTCCTTTAACAGAGAAAAATCTCTTGTACCCTTCCTTCTTCTGCATTAAGAATAGCTCAGCTTGCACCCAAGAGAGGTAGGCTTAAATTCTGTGGACTCGTTTCCAGTGGCTTCGTCTTGCATTTCTTTTTTCTAAGCATAGAAGGCGCTCTTACACTGCATTATGCAACGGGGAAAAGATCCGAAGTGATCAACGTTTGAATGATTGGTTTTGGCTGAATAAAGCAGTAATGTCCTACCCCAGTACATTAAGCAAAATTGGTAACAGGTAAGCAAACACATTAATCTGTATTTCTGCAAAGGTAAATACCTTTCTGCAAGGGTAAATAAAGTTATTTACATTCAGAGAAAGAAAAAGTCCATTGAGACATACCATGGTAAAAAGCTTTGAGTAGCTATAACCTATGATGTCTTATCCATGCAATATCTTTTCCACAGATTGATCTGATACTTTGAGATTTGCACAAGTCTTTCCCAAAGGCAAAACCACCTTTCCTAAGCAGACCTCATAGGTACAGGTGTTTTGTTATAGATTTTGTATTGTATGAAATTCTACCAATCAATCAAATAGGCTGTCCAGATCAACTGTTCAAACTGGCTACTTGCACTGGTTTAAATTGTCTGGAATTATTTTGATAAGCAAATAAGAATTCAATGCAATATGTACATATGCATGTATATGCATATGTCCATGTATATGTATATGTACATATGTATGCACATATGTACTATATATATACATACATATATGTACATATCTATGCGTATGTATATCTGCATACATTGAAATGTAACTCTTCCTTACACTCATTGTGAGAATGGTAAAATAATAAAACTGGGTTAGAACTAGTTTTGGTTTGTGACTTCTGACTTTTCAGATCTCTCCTTGAGAGAGTAATTATCATGTGACATGCGCTCTACTTCTAAACATTTTTGTAGAGGTTTTTCTTTTTACCTCTCCTCTCTTCTCCTTTCCTATCCTTTTCTCTCTTTTCCAGATATTTGGCTAGTGACTCCCTTCATCCCCAGACTTTACTTCTTTCATGCAGGTAGAGCTCATTTTCTTTTACTATTCTTATTTCAGCCAGTTTTAACTCTTGGGTATTCAGTGCTTACTTATTTGAACTCCACTTTTCCCCTCTATCACTGGGATGCTCTTTGTCCTTGCATGCCCTCAGCTAACTAAACATATTTTGAATGTGATTGGGTTTCCTAGATCTTTTGCTCCTGAGTCACCCAGAATCTCCACAGGAGAAAGGCAGGCATCAATCTATGTGCAGAAATGACTCTAAAACATCAGTGAAAATCATTTTACTCCTAGGTCATAATTTCTGAGTGGGAGGTCTGAGTCTGACTCCCTAGTTCTTCCCCTTGTTGATCCCTTATTCTCAGCTGCCATTTTGCTTTGTAGGCTTTACCTCTGGTTCCTCATGACTGGATGTGAAGGTAAGATGGTATCTAGTATTTCATCCACATGGGGAAAAATCTGAACATCTGTGGGACTTGGCACAGAGAACTATTATAAACAGAAGAGTAATTCGGCATGCTAGCAAGCTATATCTTTGAACACCATCAAAAGCTGGCAGGGAAGTAATGGAAAATGAGTTAAATGTCATTCTGTCTTTCCATAACTTCCCATTACGTTTTTTTCATCAGAAATATTAGGCAAGTTTAGCATATTTTGGCATTACTCAACAGTCACTTGATAATTACAGCAGCATGCTCGGGTATACTGATCTTTTCTGGTTTGCTCTCCTTACTTTTTTTAGGGAAATAACAACCCAATGTACAGGTGAGAATCTTAAAACATATCAAGCATATACACCTCTTTGGGCCATCAAATATTTTTACATGTAATGGAAGTCTTCGAAAACAAAGTGGCACATAAGATAATTAATAGTTGAACAAAAGATTTAGAAGGAAGCTGCTTGTGAAATTAATATAGATCTGTCTAAATGAGGAGTGGAATAATAGGTGGGAACAAAACAAATGAGTCTGCAACAGAAATCCAGTGTTGTGATTAAGCCAGTGAGAAACAAAGAAGCTTTTGCCCTACTCTTCAGATGAGATGTTGAACTAAATTGAAATGGACCTCACTCCTTCAGCACTACTGAAGTAAGGCAGTTTCCTTGTACAGTGACTTTTGTTAGTGTCATAGTGGGGAAATGATAAACATAAGTTTAATTTCTTGCACTGTAACAAAGCTATGGGATAGAATGAGAAGCAAAACCTGTGGGAAAGTATCTTGTGCGTTTTCTAATATTTTCAGATTGTTTAACTTCCTCTTCCCAAGATGTGGGATTAAAGAACACTTATTTATAAAGCAAGAAACCCAGACACATTCATACTTGTTCATATGACTCTAAGATCTGCTGTTATCACAGAAAAAGCACAGCATCATGAGATTCATAACAGCATTTGCAAAGGTTGGTCACACTGGGTCATGTGAAATTGTGATCTTGTCACATGTATCAGTGGCTGCTGAGTGCAGGGGAAGCTGCCTGTATGTCAGAATCATCAACTTTTTATTGAAGTAAAATGTTTTTAAAAGCTTACAGTGGAATCTAAAGAAACAAAATTATTAGATCAGCCTTTTTTTCTAAGACTACGCATTCATGCCATGTGTTTGACTTCAATCTACATGCCAACAGTGCTTTGATGATATACTCATTCTGCTCAATTGTCTGTAAAAAATACTTTTAGCTTGAGATGTTGATTTTTCTCATGCATCAGATTTTTTGATATTATTTTAAAGACCAGGAAGGAAATTTTTGAAAGGCACAATTTAAGGACCTTACTACCAATACAAACCCCATGAAATCTAGGTGTGTAAGTGCCATCTAGCTTTTTGGAAACCTCTGCAGAGGTTGCAGACCATGCAGTTGCTGGCAGAGGTGAGGTCAACCTCATTTGGTGTTGTATTTGTGGTGCTTCATCTCCCAACCTAAAGAAGGAGGTTCATCATAGTGTATGTTCTTTGGGTATCTGTATAAAAAGCAAAATGCAGCAAGGTGGCACAGGAACAATTGTGAGTACTGTTACTGATGTGTTTTGAAACAGATTGTGTGAGCTTGCTGTTAAAGGAAAGATTAAAAACTGCTGGACATACACTGATGGGCTATGAGTTATAATCCAGTAATAAGGAGGAGGTTGTAGGCAGACACTAATGTCTTTCAACAACCTCTGACCAAAATACTAATAATCCTCTGCTGCTATGCATTTGTAACTGGAAAAAGTGATCTGTAAAAGTGCGGCACTCCTATTCCTATGGATTTCATAAAGCACAAAGCTCTAATGTTCATTAGATGTTCTGGATTTATGCATCTTCTCCCAGCTGGCTTGAAAGGAAAGACAACTCTCCCATTGCTATGGGGATATAGACAGACTGCTCTACTGGCTCCATTTCAGCAACTGGCTCTGTGCTTAACAGCTGATTTACCTCTTCCTCTTGTATTGTGTCTTGGGCATGTTCACATCACATGATCTTTCTGCTCCTGCTGAAGTAAATACCTAGAGAATTATTGTATTAATGACCTTGGACATTACTTGATAAGGACAATAAAAACCTGCATCCAATCAAGAGGTACCACGTTTTTTTAATCCATGTTCAGTGGCTGGCAAGGATCCTGTCCACTGTGAGGCTTCATGTTCTTGGGACCGAAGAATTTTTTCACTCTTCAGCTGTGTGTCTGTTTATGCTTTTTGCAATGGATGGGACAATGAATAGGACCCAGCTGTGTTTTTGCACAAGGGACAGCTGAAAAATTTGGGCCTCCCAGGAAGCAAAACCTGATTTTTGTTGAGAATGCCGCCTGCAGTGCTAGCGAGGAGGGTAGATGTTTGGCTCCAGACGGGCGGCACAGGTCAATATGACTAAAACATCCTGAAGTGCTGTGGGAAGTTCTGCTCAGTAGCAAGGGAGGCAATGGCAGTCATCACTACTGACCTATAAACAGGATGAGGGAGCAGCAGTAGAAAAGCAGAGAGACAGTCACTGGCGCTACGTTGACGGGCAGACACATAAACAAAGCAAGGGAGGAAGCTCTGTTTATATTCGGAAAAGAAACCCCAAACTATAGGATGCAAATGATGGACATATGTCTATAAATAGCTACAAAGACATAATGCGACTCATATGATTTAGTTGTGCTGTAAAGACTCCATGCAGAATGGACTATATACACTTACTTTTTACTTAAGTGATGTGCTTATTTTTCACATATTTAGTATTATGTTTTAACTGGGCTTTTTAAACAGGGAGGAGAGAATTTGTATAAATCAAATAATAACCTTGTGTTCTTTTATAAAAATGAAAAGGCTAAAAAATGTTGGAAGGCTGACAGACTTTTCAGGCAGTTGCCTAAGAGACCCAGTCACCAGTAGTTTGGTGTTTAGGTATGAAATTGTGTTTTATTAGATTAATAATAATACTTTGGAAGCCAATGGGTAAGAAGAAAGTAAGCATTATTTTGCTGGGCTTTTGACTGTGTTCTCAGGGTTTGGGGATGTTAATCAGAAGGTAAGTGAGATTGTTGTTCCCCAAACATTGTTCTGCCAGCAAAAATGTGAACAATAAACAATCTGTATGGAAGCAGTCCAAGGTGCAGGTAGAGATATTTTTTCTACATTTACGTGTAGCTAGTTAGGGAACTTTGCGTGCAGCTTTTGCTGGACTAGCAGATAGATCTCAGTGTGCTGTGTGGGTTCAGTTAAGTGGGGTTTTGCATCAGTTGTGGTAGTTAAGAAAGTTGTGAATAAGAATAGGTCAAGATACTTTCATTGCAAATATCTTTTCTGCTGAACTGGAAGTGATGACAAGGTACATGCAGTTAAAACATTTCTGGATGTGGATTTTTTTTTCCTTAGTGGAATTATTTGTGTGGCATAAAAGAAGAATTGTATTTAAAAAACAAACCATTACTGGAAGAAAGATGCCTGCTGGCACTTTTTTACCAGATAACAGTTCTGTGACCTTTGAGGAATTTTGTCTGGCGGTCCTACTATGGCTTGCTATGCTTGCAGTTCTTACTATTCCATTTTCATTTGTAACGCTCAAACTGCTTTCACAATGGCCATTCTGGCTTTTCTAAGAAAAATAGCAAGTATTATTGTTTATGCACAACATAAAAACCTATATTTAGTACTTTCTGGCATTGTGTGCAGACATTAATACTTGGTTTAAAGAACAAAATTTTCTGTGTTACAGTAACATGCTGCGTCAGACTTTGTCTCACAAAGTCAAGGAGAAATAAAGCTTTTCATGCCCTCAAGTCACCTGGCCTAATAGATATTGCATAACAACTTCAGATTCATTCAGGGTGGCATTGTAATTTCCAGCTTGACTGTCAGACTAATTTCTTTCACAGCAGGGCATACTGTGCTTTCTGCCCTGTGCAACTTTCACAGCTGAGATTCTTTACTAAGGTTTAGACAGGAAATATCAGAACCTCTGAAGCAACATGGTTCTCTACCTTACAAATGTCCTCACCCTGTCAAATATTTCTTTAATGGCTTCAGGATCAGCCCAGGAAGAAGTAAGGCTTTCATTTTCAGATCTCTACAGAAGTTGTTTAAACACAAGAAAATTAATGTTAATGTGCTTTCTTTCCAACTGCCTTCTTTTTAACTGGAGGGGAGAGTTTTGCTCTGTCCTGGCAGAGCCTTTGGAACAGGATCTGCTCAGAAGGCAGGAAGCTCCACAGCCTCCCCACAGCTTGGTCTTCAGGAAAAGGGCAAATGCCTTCTTTTCCTTCTCTGAAGGAAAAATCAGTCAATCGAGGAGAAGGCTTGATGGGAGGGAACGCAGTTTCTCTTTTCCTACCTGGGATGGCAAAACTGACATGATACATGAAAATATGGCCTACTACAATATATATAATTCCTTCTAGCAACACAGGACCAGTGCTGATGGCAGTGGCTATTTCATCTCTTATCTTCTAGGGTGTTTCATTTTGAAAAGTACTTTTTCCTCACTCCTTTCAAAAACATAACCTATGAGAGCTCCATAAAAAACATACCCACCATATCCAACTCCACCTTCTGCAGAATTGTCTTGAGTCCTCATACTTGTTTGAGGTCAAGAGGTTTAATCCAGTACGCCTGAAAAGCAGGGAACAAACAGAAAGCGAGGGAAAAGTTCAGTTTCCCCAGGATGAACACATCTTGGAAGCAGTGTACTTGTGATCAGTATTGCTGAAGGCATGCTGCAAACCAATCTACAGGGAAGGAAAACTAATCAGAACAAGCATTAAAACAAAAGCAAAACCTGCATTGGCCAGGTGTGGTGGTTTTTGTTAACTGTCAACACAGCTGTCAGAGGAGTGATTAGTCATTGTTATTTGATTTTTGGAACTCTTCTCCACTGATCATGGGGCCACTTCAAGTTTGATTGCTCCAGTCCCTTTTCTTCTGGAGACAGATCACAGAATTGCTGAGGTGGGAAGGGACCTGTTGATATTATCTAGTCTAATCCTCCTGCCCAAACCAAAGTCAGTCATAGTAGGTTAACAGGACTATATCCAGATGGGTTTGAATATCTCAAAGACTGAGGACACAACAACTTATCTGATCAGCCTGTTCCTGTGTCTGACCATCATGATGGTAAAGGACGGTGTTCTTGTATTCAGATGGATTTTCATGTGCCTCAGTTTGTGCCCATTGCTTCTTGTCCTATCACTGGGCACCACTGAAAAGGCCCAGGCTCTATTCTCTTTACAGCCTCCTTCAGATATTCATACACACTGATAATATCCCCTTGAGCCTACTCTTCTCTAGGCTAAACAGTCTTTAAACAGCTCTCTCTGCCTTTCCTCATATGAAAGATGCTCTATTCCCTAACTGTCTTCGGGGTCCTGTACTTCACTTGCTCCAGGAAGTCCATACTTTTCTTTACTGAGAAGCCCAGCCCTGGACCCAGCACTCCAGGCATGGCCTCACACGTACAGAATAGAGGGGAAGGATCACATCCTGCAATCCACTGGCAACGCTCCTCATAGTGCAGCCCAGGGTGCCATTGGCCTTCTTTGTCGCATGGGCATATTGCTGGCTCATGTTCAGCTTGGTGCCCACCAAGACACCGAGATCCTTCACTGCAGAGCTGCTTTCCATCTGGGTGACCCCCAGCAAGTGATGGTGTCCAGAGCTGTTCTTCTCTATGTGCAGGAGTTCGCAGTTCACTTTGTTGAACTTCATGAGTTTCCTGCAGGTCCATTTCTTCAGCCTGTTGAGATCCCTTTGAATGGGAGCACAGCCCTGTGGTATATCAGGCACTCCTCCCAGTTTTGTATCATTTATGAACATCTGGTTTGCCAGTTAAGATATTAAACAGTACCGGCCCTGGAGCACCACTAGTGCTTTGCCTCCAACTGGATTTTGTGCTGCTGACCACCACCCTCTGGGCCTGGCTTCTCATCCAATTTTCAGTCCACCTCTTTGCACTTTTCTAACAATATAACTGCACTTCGTCAGCTTGACCATAAGGATGTTGTGGAAGACAGCATCAAAAGAATACTTCTCTTGAAATCTTCCATGCTTTCCTCAGTAGTGCTAACATTTTTGTTCTAGTTTGCTTTGTTTGAAACTGTTTTCAGCAATAGACATCAGTGGTTTGCTCTAAGTGAGATTTCTGTTCTCTTTTCTGGTGAGCAGACTGTGGGCTGGATCATGAGTAATATCTGAGAAGTGACCATGGGGAAAGTTTATCAAAGACACAATTTGGAAGTTATTCCCCTGCTGTGCTGAAACTTTTCAGGGTTGTGCATCAATTCCCTGCTTGCGACTTTTGAGTCTTCTTGCCCCAGCTCAATATTGACCAAATTCTTTTTTAAAGAGCTCATCTGAGCACAGGGTCACTTGGTGCTGAGCATCTCTGAATAGCTCTGCCCCATTTCTAAGTTACTTATTTATTTGAACCATGCCCTGTTTGGTGGGCTAAACTGACCAATGTCATTCAGTTAATTTCTGTTCTGCTATTAAAAAGGAAAAATGCCTTTGCAATCTGGATATAAACTGGGGCATTTGTAACATACTTAACAGTTTTGTTAATTCCCTATTTGTAAGTGCCTTTGCATTCACTGCTTTAAGCTGTCTTTAGAAAGTTAAAAATATGAACAAAGAGAAAGTATCAAGAAAATGCTCTTCTGTTTTTCTCAGATGGAGGAGCCGGTTCTTACGTGCTACTCTGCTCAATGGATATGTGCCTGGCTACAGTAGGTTAGAAGGAAATCAAGGGTGGTGCTGCTAACATTCCACCCTCAGCTCCCTATTCACCTCTCATCATCCACCCTTGCATTTGACCTCAATAATTTTACCCACCCACCTAATTTCCGTGAGATCTGCCCCACAACACGGAGAGAGACTTGAGCTGGTTTTGTAATTTCCAACTTTCTTGTTGAATTTCAAGTGTTTCCAACTTGCTATATCTTGATTTGGGTCAACATCTGGATTCCATCCACGCGTGTAATTCAAAGATCGTGCCACACTGAAGTAAGAAGCTGATTATGCATCAGATCTGAACTTTGTTGTCATTCAAGGACATTAGATACCAGGATTTGGTATAATTCTGTATCTACCAGGAAGGAAAGGGCCAGAAAGGGAGCTGATAATGATTTGAATGGAGCAGGGCCTTGGGCATTCATGTTCTGCATGCCTGGCAAACTCTGCACACCCATGAGTGCTGACAAAGTGCTAGGGACATGCCTGGCACCAGTTAGAGGTCAGTCTTTTCATGAATACTTGCCATGTTTTATATCCTGTTGTCTCTTACCTGACTTGGCAGAACTAGAGCGATGCAGTGTAACACCAGTCTTTATTTGTTGTCTACACTACCCTTTTCCAAAGGTCTTTCATTTCCCCTTCTCAGTCCAAGCTTCACTTTTTCTTGGTTTTGTCTTCTCTTTTCAGTTTCCCTCATTTTTCTTTCTTTCTTTTCTCTATTGGAAATTCCCTTCCATGTCAGAAAGGGCCAAAGCTGAGGTTGTATCAAGAGGATGTCTTGTGCAAAATAAGCACTGGGTTCCACTGTGAGCTTTTATGGTGCTCGCAGCACAGCCTGGTTTTACACTCAGCTGTCAGGAGATGTTCAGGAGGGCATGTTCGGCAAGAGCTCAGGGCATAGCAATGGGTTGGGATACCTGGTGCAGCGCCAGCCAGGGCTCCCTGCCCAGCGAAAGGAAAACACATTTTATTCTGGGCCACAGAGGAAGCTTCAATTCTGGATTTATCATGCTTAACAGAATGTTACATGTGCTGGGGCCTAAAGCAGCCCTCACTTAAAGGTGCAGTAGAGGATTTAGGCAGAGATGACAGCATCACTGCATTTATTACAAATGGTCAGAGCATGCCTGGCTGTTGCAGGGGGCAACAGGAACTGGGCACTGTTTCTTTCCTCTGCCTACCGTGAGTTCACATTACCTAACTCCTGGTGTTATAGAATGTCCCAGCTTCTAGGATGCAGATTTATTCTCTCTCTGTTTCTGGTCCAGTAATTATTTAATTGGTCTATGCAAAGTGAAATTATGTCAGGAAGAACTGTCCTTTATGACAGTTTAGGGGGTTTGCAGGGGATATGAAATCTTAGGTATTTTCAGGCTGAAGAAAGACCCTAAGTCTAAGTAAACGCTGGTTAGCTGAATCAGGGACTGCAGCTACTGGCATGGCATTTGGCCAAGGGGAAGGTCCATATGGGTTCACTTTGAAAACACCTACCTGTTGGGTTTCTGCCCTATTACTAAAATTACTAAAAGGGACCTGTAGTGTTTAGAGACAGGCAATCTTGGGCTTGCTCTGGAAAATTTAACTACTAGAGATATAGGAGGCAGCTAGAAGAAGCACTGGAGACTTCAGATGTCTCCAAGCTCAGTGGATAGGATCTTGAGGAAACAAGACAAAAGATCCAGTTATAGATCCAGAGCACGGTGAAAGAAAAGTCATGTATCATCCTTTCAGCTGTCTTGTTGAACTACATACCCTCTTGTAGCTATTTCTGAGGCAAAGACAGATGAATGCGAGAGAATAGAAACAATGGAAGCTGTAACTGAATAAATTGTATTCCAACACAAGGCCTAGACTTAGAAGTGTTTACTCCATCCTTAAATCCCTCAGCTTTCATCCTGATTCTCTCCCATTGTTTTCACCCACCTAGCAGAGCCCTAGTTGTATGTGCTAAGATATAGCAGCAACCTGCAAACATGGGAATTCATCAAGTCCTGTCTTACATCAGCTCTTTCTGCAGAATTGCCAAGCAGTATTTAATTGTCAAAAAACTCTTAGCTGCAAAAGCATTAGCTGAAGTACAGTTTCTTAGGCTAACACTGACACTTGGCCAGGTGTTTGATGCTCATAGCTATAGGAGGGGTTTTCTCTGTCATAGGCAACATTTAAAAGCCTGACAAATAATAAACCAAGGCAAGTGCATAAAGCGGAATCAAACCCATAATTTAGGGACTGTCAGACTGTTTGGTGCAAACTTAATTCTCCTTGTTAACAAAGCCATATTCAAAATTTGCTTGCCATTTCTTTCTATCAAACCGTGAAGTGCTCATGATCAAATTGCCTCATGCACCTTATAAGCTTGGCACACCTCATTTTGTAAAAGCAAGCTTTCCTCAGAAACCTATTTTCCATTGTTTACTGTAAATATAATATTGGTAGCCGGTCTCTTTTGCCATAAAAACTTGCTCTTATAAGGGATACTGAAGCTATCAGGATAAAATAAGAAATTGGCTGGTTTTGATCAAAACTGTTGAAGCTGAATTGAGGTGATTATTATGGCTTTCTGTCTCATTTTGAGATAGATCTCATGCCTCCTGACTCACTAAATGTGAACCTCTGAAAGCCTCTTGCAGGTACACTTTACAGCTTCCAAATCTCCTGAACTGAGGGATTTCCTGGGGTGGCCAAAGAAGTAGCGGGACATCACTGACTCCAGAAAATCTAACTGACATTGATCACTTTGTGCAAACTCAGTTATTGTAAATAACAGTGCTAAAAGCATTCAGAGTTAATTGGTTGCATCCTTCTCCTTTGGTCAGCAATTACATGATTTTTTTTTTTTTAATATAGCAAGCACGTGTGTATATTGCTGTGACAGGAGACAATTGTATTCTGTCATTTTGATTCTCTCATCTGTGGTATATTTTATCCACAGTTTATTTTCAAAGCCAAAGCCAAAATGATTGTGTTAAATGTGTCTGGCTCCAAAGTTGGCTGATGGTCTTCTGAGCTGCGTTAGAAGGAACATTGCCAGCAGGTTGAGAGAGAGTAGTCTTCCCCTCTACTCAGCACTGGTGAGACTACACCTGGAGTGCTGGGTCCCTTTCTGGGCTCCTCAGTAAAGAAAGACATTGACATACCAGAGAAAGCCCAGTGAAGGATCACAAAGATTATTAAGGGAAGGGAGCATCTCTCCTAGGAGGAAAGACTGAAAGAGCTGGGACTGTTCAACCTTGAAAAGACCAGGCTCAAAGCGATCTTAACAATGTTTATAAATACCTGAAGGAGGGTGTAAAGAGGATGGAGCCTGCATCTTTTCAGTGGTTCCCAGTGTCAGGGCAAGAACCAATGGGCACAAACTGAAATACAGAAGGTGCCATCGGAATATATCTTTCTCTCTTTCTTCTCTTCTTATACCTCTCTTGTATTTATATATGTTTAGGAGAAACTTTCAAACAAATCACAGGGAGAATCCATTGGCCTACTTTTCCCTCTTTCACTGTGGCATGTGATATTTATCTTCTATCAGACTGTGTTGTACAGTCCCATGGAGGCTACAGTTAACTTTGGCAGGCACTATATCAGTGACTCAGTCTGCCCTGGACCCAAGTCAGAGTAGAAACAGGAATGTCATCCCCCTAAATTAGAAATGTTAAAATAATGGACATGGAGAAAAGAAAGGGGTTTAAAATACTTATTCTGGTTAAGATTCAGAGAAGCCTCTGACCTTGGCCTCTTTGCTTACTAGAGAGGACACTGAGATAGAGCTGAAATGCAATGTAAAAGTGATTCCAAATATCTGTTGCCAGGAAGCAGATGACATAGTAAATTGCTCTGCAGATTGAGTGCTTAATTCAGTGATTTCCTGCTGCAGGAGTTGCCAGCATACAACCATTTTGTCTTTTTTGGCAAAGCGTCTGCTTTTGGACTGCTGTCTCCAGTAGTCTTTCCTACGCTTCCTGTTGTAGGAAGGCCTGTTTCCTGCCATGAGATTCCTGATTAGGCTCTGCACTATTTTAGTCTGCAAAATGCCTGTGTAGCAGGTTGCTTCTCTGCATTTGATACTGATTTGTGGGAAGTGAGGCCAGATCACAGTCTGGCCACAACAGAACATCCAAATCCTTTGAGAAATCTAAAAAAAATAATAAATGCTATAGCTCAACTGGAAAGAACTGATGCTTAAAGTAGTATTTGGAGGTACAATGGAGATCCAAGTATTTATTTTTTTTAATAAAGTTTCATTCTGTTTGTTTCTTTTGGTTTTGGTAATCAGGGCCTATCAGCTTCACACTGTCTTTTTTAAGTATATCTCCAATGTTAGTTTTCTGCCTTTATTGTTCATAGGCTTTCCTGGTCCAAATCCTTTGTACCTCTTTAAAAAAAGATGTTTTGTATCTCCTACTCAGTATATTGTAGACTTAGTTTTTTGAGTCTGCTGGTAGTAAGGGTGAGAATAAAGTCCTAACATAACTGGGAAGACTACAGCTACACGACTAACTTTTGATGTGGAAGTGTGTGCTCAATTGCTGGTACTACAAAGGAATAAAAGGCCTTTCATCCATCCCCTATAGTCATAATACTGGGGTCCTATTCTATGTCTGAACAAACTAGAAGATAGTATTGCTCAAGTCTTCAGATATTTCTACCGCACTGTTAAAAGTGGCAAGAAATAAAGTTTCGTCTTGACTGCTGTTGGTAGCATAGATATGGAAAGGGACTTGTAAGAAGCAAAATAATTTACCTTGGAATATTATTTCATACATATGTTTTGTTAACATGCTCTAATTCCCGCACACTGGAAAGATTCCTACATGCCTGGCCGCAGGTACCCCTTGCTGCAGCTGACCATAGGATAACGGCTCTTGAATTCCCAAAGACAGAGAGAAGACAGTTCAAGTGTTTCTTTGTTTCTTTTATAAGTTGCTCTTCAGTCTACATTCTTCTGTAAAGCAGTCATGCAATGCCTGTTGCTTGCTTTTGACCTTATAGTTTCCATATTTAGGGGTAAGGAGCTAGATTCTGACTTCAGTGACCCTGAAGTTCATGTAGTCATGGCCTGACAATGTAAGAAACAAGGTGCTGCTCCCACCCGGTTGCAACACAAGACATTCTTTCCTCAGGTCTTCTTTCCCTTCCTGACCATTGATTTTTGTTTTGTTTTCTCATTATTATTTTTCTTCATTCTCTTACTGAGAATACCAACCTCTTTTTTTTTTTTTACCGTGTTTCATCTCTCTCCACTTCCCAGCTCCCAGGTAATGGAAAATATGGGTCTTTTCTGGATGCACATTTATATGAAAGATTCTTTAATTTCCTAAAAAAAAAAGCAATTTAACCCCAGCATGCTTATCTGATATTTTAATAAATGAGAAGCTTCAGTAGAGGCCAGGAAGTTTGAAGTTAATTTAACACTTATCCAGACTCCTGCATCTGTGGAAAAGTGATGCTGTTCTGTGACCCTAGTGGAGTCCTGGGCTCATTCTAGCTTTTCTGAACCCTTTAAAATGTCTTCTGTAGCATTGCTGTGACTTTTTCTTTTTTACTATATATCTATTGTCTTTTGCATGCCTTTGTTACTCCAACTCACTTTTGTGAGGAATGAATTAGGTAATATTTCAGCAAGGTCTGCTGCAGTCCTATTCTCAGGGTTCCTGTGGTTGTGTCAGGAGTACACAGACACAAACACACACACACTCAGTGGTTTGTACTAAGTGGCAAGCTGCAGCCCTGTGACTTTGCCCCTACCTTTGCAAACTCAGGCCTGTTTCTGCGGCTGCATTTGCAGCATCTGGGGGCATCTGAGGACAGCACGACCTGGACTGCCAATAGCAGATGTGCTCAGCTTGTCAGTGGTGGTCTTTCAGTGAAAAATGTTGTCCTCGTAAGGTAAATGAAACCCTCATACATTAGAGGATCTGAGTGTATATTCTTCTAGGTTCCCTGCATAAAGAGCTAAAAATGACATTCAGTAAACTACTCCAGGGAGTCACAAGGTAAACAGCAACCAGTTGCATGTTGTAGTCTAGTGGGTCCATCCTATACACGAGGAAGGTCTGGATGACATTACTGGCATTAGCATGGACATTTCTCTTTTCACTGAACAGCTATCGGGGGCTTGGAGGAGATCAGCTAAATCGTTGGCAAAATGGGGGGAAAACTAATTGAACAAAAGATTGAAGTGCCACTGCTACTTATCTGGGAAATGGTAATTATGAAGAAGACAATTATTCTTATTTGCCAGAAAGGAAAGAGGCAACAGGGTAAAATTGCTGAAATGACTTAGTGAAATTGTGAGAGGAAAATTACAGCCTCCTGAGTCAACTGAGTACTCTTGCTTGGAAGTACAGCCCTATGCTAACTGCCAATCAATATTTTCTGTTTGCTACCTTTGTATGCCTGTGCAATCTCTGCTGGTATCTTAGGATTGGATTCCACCTCCCCTCCTATCCACCTCTATTAACGTCACCAGCATCCACCTGCAGCTAAGTAAACGTTAACTCTAGCAACAGTGTGCTCTTTAGAGCAAACTACCTGGTCACACAGCCAAAGCCGGCTCTGCAGAAAATGTTAATCCAAAATACTTTGGGAAACATGGATTTGATCCCCCAGTTCAGGAAGAAGGGTCAGTGACTGCTCCCTAAGTGACCCCTAACAGGACAGTCTGACGAGTCATCTCTTTGTCTACATTTTGACCTTTCATCTGAGGATACAGTTATATGGTTGAGTAATGCTGAGGTCAGTGTGAACAAAGACCGGGGCTCTCAACTTTTTTTGTTAAATGCAGGACCCAAAGTTTCTGCCTTTTTCCCCACATGCCTTTCAGGGCCAGCCTTGGGATCTCCTGCAGGTTTTGCCTCCCTTGCGTTGTATCCCTGGCACTACCTGCCTCCTCCTAATGCGTTTTCTGGCACCTCAGAGCTACCCTGTCCCTTGAACTATTTTGCAACAGCCCAGTCCTGTCCTCTCCAAGAACAGAATATGTGCTGTGCGCTTTGGTTTTGATGTTGGCCAGCTTCACAGCCAAGGTATGTCTCAGTCTGTGTGTGAGCCTGTGGCTCTGAGGCTACTTTGTACTAATTGCCCTGGTAGAAACACAAGCCATAGATAAAAACCGGCTTATTCTGCTTCCACTTAGCAGAGCTGTTGTTGGGGATGAACTTATGCACAGGTTGGTATTTTGGAGTAGCAAACAGGCAAAGGAATACTGGTTGGTGATTTGTTTAACTCTGTAGTTTGTCTGAGTCATATTTTTCTGGTTTAGGTAGGCTTCTCTGTTTGCAATAATAAAATCCTGTACAGGGTAATGACAGAGTAAAGTGTTTTACTGTACTTCTGAGCAGTAACGGCAACTGCATTTTCTCTGCTTCAGAGGAAAACAGGCCCTGTGGATCTCCAGAGAGGGCATTAATATCTGAATTATGAGACTTTTGCTAAAAAATATTTTAAGAGTTTAACAAGAGTTTAAAGAATACATGTAAAGCCAGACAGTACTGAATTGTCAAGCATTGTATTTTAATGAAAGTGCAACCTATATTGAGTGTTAATCAGTATTTTCTGCTTGCTGCCTTTGCAGACTTTTTGATGCTTACCGGTATCTCAAGCTTTGCTTACGTTCACCCTCTTATTCCTCATTAACGTCACTAATCTCTACTTGAATTCATTGGAAGCAGACAAAATGCCAGTGTGCAGTAAGTGCAAAGAGTACTTGTCACCATGGTTAAGTGTTAACGTAGATCAGCAGGGTTAATATGTAAGCTTATCAGATGGCCTCAAATATGAGTGATGTCCTAACTGGTAATACTACTGCAGAATCAGTTCTTCCAATTCTTGCATATTACCAAAACACAGAGGGAACAAAGAGTTTTCCCACTCGATGCAATTTACTTTTTTTTTAACAAAAAGTCAGGTATGACCCACAGTTATTTCTTTCTCCCTAGTCTGCAGAGGTCAAGGATCTTTGGCACTCACAGCAGAACAGGCACTGATTTAGGAAGAATGAAGAGAAATGAGAAAATGAACATGAGCCAGCAGTGTGCGCTTGCAGCCCAGAAAGCCAACCGTATCCTGGGCTGCATCAAAAGGAGTGTGACCAGCAGGGCAAAGGAGGTGATCCTGCCCCTCTACTCTGCTCTTGTGAGACCTCACCTGGAGTATTGTGTGCAGTTCTGGTGTCCTCAACATAAAAGGGGCATGGAACTGTTGGAACAAGTCCAGAGAAGGGCCACGAGGATGATCAGGGGACTGGAGCACCTCCTGTATGAAGACAGGCTGAGGAAGTTGGGGCTGTTCAGCCTGGAGAAGAGAAGGCTGCGTGGAGACCTCATAGCAGCCTTCCAGTATCTGAAGGGGGCCTATAGGGATGCTGGAGAGGAACTCTTCATTAGAGACTGTAGTGACAGGACAAGGGGTAACGGGTTAAAACTTAAACAGGGGAAGTTTAGGTTGGATATAAGGAGGAAATTCTTTCCTGTGAGGGTGATGAAGCACTGGAATAGGTTGCCCAGGGAGGCTGTGAATTCTCCATCCCTGGCAGTGTTCAAGACCAGGTTGGACAAGGCCTTGGGTGATATGGTTTAGCGTGAGGTGTCCCTGCCCACGGCAGGGGTGTTGGAACTAGATGATCTTAAGGTCCTTTCCAACCCTAACGGTTCTATGATTCTATGATTCTAAATAATTGCCTGACTTTTCAAGAGCTGCAAAAGGACAGCAGAGCAACCTGGACTGTATGCATGCATGCTGCTAGATGGTATGAGAGGATTTATTTTTCTACACAGCCCACTAGGCTTTCAGAACATAAGAGTTCTGAAAACTGACTCTAAGGGCGTTTTATCATCCTTGATCACAGTGGGATGTGTTTCCTACTGGCCTTAATGTACAACTTAGAGAACTAAAGGAACATTTTGTCGTGTATTTTATACAATTAGAAAGGTGTCAGAACCTCTGTTTCACACTTCATTCAAGAAATAGTTTGTTACAGCAGAGCAAATCACAGATCCTTTAAATGCAGGTTTTCTGTTCATGGTGCCATGATTCACAGGAAGGAAACCCCATTATTAATGCACCTGGTCAACATCCAAGACTGTAAGTCAGAGAGGGATGGGAGAGAGGAAACTATTCTGGCTGCAGATAGCACAGATGTAGGACAATGATGTTGGAGAAGCAGCTGCAGTGCCTACAGAGCACATTAATATAAATATGAGCCACACTGAGGATCTTGGTACCCGGAGCAGGTTAGCAGCTTATTGACACTCCTCACCTCTGGCTTAAATAGAGAGGCAACGGCTTTGGGAAAGCTCATATTCAGGTAGGTGAGGACATTTGGCAAGTCCAGGGCTGCTGATACTAAGCTGTCTGCCAATGAGATGACCAGTAGGGAGGTAAGAGAGGAGACTGTCACTCAGGTCACTGCTTTGTTGGCTCTGGAGAGGGTGTACTGACCTCTGGGGCTGTCTGGAGTTGGGGGTGCTGGATATGAATGAAGCCTCGATGTCTCTGACAGACTCTAGAGTGGAAAAGCTCCAACAGGACAGGAGTAGGCCTAGAAAATGCAAGATCTTACTGTGCAGTTCTCCGGTTGTGACATAAATAGTGGTTGGTGTAGATTAAAAAGCAGTGTTACAAAAATTCCTGCAGTATAAATCAGAAAATGAGATCTCAGTCTATTTATTTTTTTTTTTTAATACCTTTTCTCCCATGGTACCTTTTATCTTCTCTAGGTAGCTCATTAACACAGAGTTGCTGGTTGACAGTGATATGTATTCAATCAAGGCAAAGCATGGTTTCAATGCATTTTAAACATCCTCTTTTTCTCTCTTCCCTCCAGGCCCTATAAAAAGTTACACAAAATTTAGAAATCAATATAATGAAAAGTGCAGGAGGATGTTGGGTCCACTGTAATAAGGCAAGACACATTCAGCTGATGTTGAATGATTGCTGAGGTTTTTAAGAAATCAGGAGAGACTGTATCATTATTCATGCCACTGTTATTCTCTGGCTTTCACTAGGCCTGTGTAAAAAGTAGGTGCCCAGCACAATTTTTTCCTGGTTAGAAGTAAATAAAAATAATGGTCCTAGTGATGAAGGGAAGTAAATCTCCAGTGAGTGAGTTTCAACAGGCACCTTGTTCAGTTTGTCACATTAACACAGCTTCAGAGCTGTTCCAGCTAATGCTGAGACTCTGCATCCCAACTTTGGTGTCTGGATCTTGCACTGAAGCACTTAGTAGCTCACATTTAAAAGAGAATTTAATTTGTTCTACCACTGCAATAAGTCATCTTCCCACATACATCAATAAGCCAGTGTTATTTAAAGAGCCAAGAGAAATATTTATGACAGATCAAACAAAAAAAAAAAATACTTTGAGAACAGAAAGTGAAACCAGTTCATTTAAGAATTTATAGTGACACATTATTTGTATTTTTCTTGTGGTATCATGAATAATTGCTTATCCCCAAGGTGTGCGTGTTATAAGGCTGCACATTTTTTTGGAACCTTAGAGAAAAAAGCAAATCATTCAAAGGCCACTTGGGAGCTCTTACACGCCAGATGGGAGAGATGTTTTTCTAACTGCTTTAGACCTAGGGTGAAATCAAGTACTCTGAACCAAGGCTAAATCAGACTCAGAATTAAAATTACAGATGACTTAAAGTTTTCAAGTCTGCTGTCTAGACTGCATGGTGGATCAGAGTAGAAGAGGAGTTTAGCATACATAGTCAGCTGTTAGTCTCAGCACAATGACGACAATTTCTCAAAAGCAAAGGTGGTGATACTGCCTCCTGGCTGAAAATCCCAAATACCAGTTTATAAGGCTGCTAAACCAGCAGACTTGGGGGCTTGCTGGGACAAAATCTGAGCCATTCATGAAATACAAATAGTGCCTCATCATTTTGTTTCTTAGGGGAAGCCACTGCCACAAGCTATGTTCAGTGAGCTTCTTAGCGTCTATAACTCTGCTCTGGGTTATGACACCCAGCTGACAGTGAGGTGGAGATGCTTTATTTCTCAAACCACCTCTCAGGGCACTAGATTTATTACATACTTCACAAGCCATAGATTATATTTCAAAATCATATTGTTTATGCTCTTTATGCAAGTCTCAGAATTTGCTCTGCCTATGCCAGAACTTCTCCAACTTTCATCTGGCCAAGCTGTGACTCTTTGCTCCCAAACCAAGAAAACTGAGTTAGCAGGAGGAAAGGTCTTTCTGTGTTTTGGGCAAGGAGGCGTTTCCGCAAAATATGTGTGTAATGCACTAGGAAAAAAATCAATTTGTCTTTTCTTTCTGTCCATGTAGCAGAACTATGTCAGCGTATTGTTTCTAAGGACTTAGGGTATAGAACACTGCAAAGAGACCGACACAGACAGGGAAGTTAATTCTGGTGATGAAAGGCTCAGATTTTCATATGCACAGTGACTTTTATATCACAGTAATACACACACATATGTATTTATATTCAATTATTTATTTCAATTTGTAATTCAATTTATATTCAATTATGTATTGCATGGATGCAATGAAACACAGCAAAACCTTATACTGCCTGACACCATACATACCATGTCACGCTGATAGCTAGTCAAAAGTAAATAATCTTCTGGACTGCTCATCAGCTCATGAAATTTTAAGAGAACCATTTATTGCTCTAATCAAGCAACTATTTTCATAATTTAAAAGCTGCTACAGTATTGTTATTATAATTATGACAAAGAGGTCAATGTTTTCTGGCTGTTCCAGCTGCTGCCTTATTTGAATTGACATCAGTACAAGACAACTACAGAACATTGCTGGTTTTAATTCATCAGAACTGAGTGGATCACCCTCATCACAGAGATAATTCTGAATTTCTTCTGCTTGTAGCATTGTAGCATCCATTTTGCTATTTCTATAGGTATCAAAAATGAAAGAAGAAGGGCCAGGTGTTAATTGCTTTCTGCACAGTTGGTAATAAAGTGTAAACAGTAAAAAGATCTTTCCCAAACATCCTGCCAGATAATTGGCCACCCGCAAGTGCAATCCTGTTTAAGGTCTTCCCTCCTATCCTGTTGCATCAAAGAAATGGGACAGCGGGATGTGTAATTATAGTTTCATTCAAACAGCATCATCTCTGCTGCCAGTGAGAGCCAGAAACACATGAGAAAGCAACTTCTGCACAGGCATCCAGCTCATACTGCAGTGCATAGGGTAAGTTGGAGGAAATGTACCTGTCTAGAATGCAATGCCACTCCATCTCCTGATGGAAATTGCTTCAGGACTTTATCTGCCTGGCTCATTGCACGCAGCGCACTGCCATTGAACAAGGGGAGAACCAGACCTACTCATAGAGATGGAGGCAAGTGATTCAAAACCCATCTGTATATTAACAGCCTATGTAAGTGGCTGACTGAATGACCTGTCTGTGAAAAATAGAGGTTTCTGTTTCTAGCTGCTCCTTATTCCCAGTGAATAAAGTCTGAGGCACTTTTGTCACTTCATTTATTACAGTTATTCACCTTAGTTACCAGTCAAATTCAGGCTAAATTTTATGGAACTGGTGAAACTTAAATGCATAGCATAGCAAACAAAGAAATACCTTCAGAGTTTCTGTGTATTTGTACAAGCAAAACAATTCCTTAAGACTGAAAATAGTAGTTAAGGTCTTTATTTTGTTTTTTACTCAATGTGGAACATGCTGTGACCATTTTGCAGGTACCACTTATTTTTCTTTTCACTGAGTGTCTAGCAGTCCTACTTATGTACAACAAACAGTGGTGGTAGGTGTATCACAAAACCTAAGCAAAGTTTGTGTCTCAAGTATTTTACAACCTGAATTACAAAGGGAGGAACAGGCATAGAGGTAGATTCAGAGTAAGAAGTAGAGACAGCAACTATCTACATCTCGATAAAATATTTTATAGGCTTTATAGATAGCAACAAAGAGTTTTCAGGAAAGTCTTGAAGAGGGGAGCCTTGCAGCAGTTTTTAAGGAGATTTTACTAGACATGGAGACATGGAAATATAGCTCCTAGGTGGCCTAAGATGCTAGCTTTTTAGGCATCAAGTCAGTAATGATTGAGAGATGGTAGATAAGATCACTGAATCACAGAATCACTGACTGAGATCATCTAGTCTGATGCCTCTGCTCAAGCAGGGTCAGAGAGAGTAGTTTGCACAAGACCATGCCCAGCTGGGTTTTGAATGTCTCCAGGAATGCATATTCCACAGCTGCTCTGGGCAACCTGTTTCTGTGTTCAGCCACTCTCACAGTAAGAAAGTGTTTTCTAACATTTAAATGTTTTTTTCTTGTATTTCAGTCTGTTTATGTTGTCTTTTTCATGTATTTGATACTTCTGACAAGAGTCTGAGAAGAGGCATGGTGAAGAGCTATAAATTTAGAAAAAACTTGCTTCTGTTTCATGTGTTAGAGAAAAAGAAGTATGAAACATGTTTCAGATGAACAAAAGCCATAGGAGAATAAGCTATATGAATAGATATGAGTACAACAAGATATACCTGCCCATAGCCAAGTTAAAGACACTACCAAGATGTAGCCTGTAAGAGCTAGAGATGCGAGAATTTAGTGGAAGGTTTTAGCTGTTTGGATGGCTATAGCTTAGAAATCAGACTGGACCGCCTGGCAGAAATGCATGTTGGCTCTTGATCTATTTGATATAAATTTAGTCATGAATGAGCTTGCCTATTCTTCTACTACGAAATCCACTGAATATGTAGAAAATGGATGTTTGAATCCTGCTGCAGGATCTCTGATATGCAGCATTGACTCCTATTCACTAACTACTGCTGCTAAATGTACAAGACACCTTGGCTATCTATTTCCACCTTGTCAGCAAATTATTGTACTGCCTCATGCATCAAACATAGCTGTGAGCATATTGTAGGAAGGCAAGTGCCTTCAGGTTCCTTCCT
The DNA here is from genome assembly GCF_028554395.1 of Pezoporus wallicus. Classification (NCBI taxonomy): domain Eukaryota; kingdom Metazoa; phylum Chordata; class Aves; order Psittaciformes; family Psittacidae; genus Pezoporus; species Pezoporus wallicus. The sequence goes on from NW_026635157.1 coordinate 8,398,494, forward strand.
TCCTATCCCCGGATATGTATCAGCTGCACACAGTATACTGATTAACCATCTTGAACACCTGTCAGTATTAAAATCTGTAATTTAAGATTAAAATAGCATCAAGACTATTCATATATATATATATGCATGTCTGTGTATTTGTATATATATGGGTACATGATAATGACTATAACAATCCATTACATATTAATATAGCTTTTTCAGATATTTTGATCACAGGATCACAGTATTACAGTATGCTAGAGATTGGAAGGGACCTCAAAAGATCATCTAGTCCAATCCCCCTGCCGGAGCAGGAACACCTAGATAAGGTTACACAGGAATGTGTCCAGGCGGGTTTTGAATGTCTCCAGGGAAGGAGACTCCACAACCTCCCTGGGCAACCTGTTCCAGTGTTCCATCACCCTCACTGAGAAGAAGTTTCTTCTCAAGTTTAAGTGGAACCTCTTGTGTTCCAGTTTGTACCCATTACCCCTTGTCCTATCATTGTTTGCCACTGAGTAGAGCCTGACTCCATCCTCGTGACACTCCCCCTTTATATATTTATAGACACTAATAAGGTCACCCCTCAGTCTCCTCTTCTCTAAACTATAGAGACCCAGCTCCCTCAGTCTTTCCTCATAAGGGAGATGCTCCACTCCCTTAATCATCTTCGTTGCCCTGCGCTGGACTCTCTCCAGCAGCTCCCTGTCCTTCTTGAACTGAGGGGCCCAGAACTGGACACAATATTCCAGATGCGGTCTCACCAGGGCAGAGTAGAGGGGAAGGAGGACCTCTCTCGACCTACTAACCACCCCCTTCTAATACACCCCAGGATGCCATTGGCCTTCTTGGCCACAAGGGCACAGTGTTGGCTCATGGTCATCCTGTCGTCCACTAGGACCCCCAGGTCCCTCTCCCCTACACTGCTCTCTAACAGGTCGTTCCCCAACCTGTACTGGAACCTGGGGTTGTTCCTGCCCAGATGCAGGACTCTACACTTTCCCTTGTTATATTTCATCAAGTTATTCCCTGCCCAACTCTCCAGCCTGTCCAGGTCTCGCTGGATGGCAGCACAGCCTTCTAGCGTGTCAGCCACTCCTCCCAGCTTAGTGTCATCAGCAAACTTGTTGATAGTACACTCGATTCCCTTATCTAAATCATTGATGAATATATTAAATAATACTGGTGCCAGTACTGACCCCTGAGGCACTCCACTAGTTACAGGCCTCCAACTAGACTCTGCCCCATAGACTACAACTCTCTGGCTTCTCTCCTTCAGCCAGTTCACAGTCCACCTCACTACCTGATCATCCAGACCACACTTCCTCAATTTAGCCGTGAGGATGCTGTGGGAGACTGCGTCGAATGCTTTGCTGAAGTCAAGGTAGACCACATCCACCGCTCTGCCATCATCCATCCACCATGTTATTTCCTCATAAAAGGCTAAGAGATTGGTCAAGCATGATTTCCCCTTGGTGAAGCCATGTTCACTGCCCCTCATAACCCTCTTATCCTTGATATGCCTTAAGATGGCACCAAGGATAAGGTGTTCCATCACTTTCCCAGGGATGGAGGTGAGGCTGACCGGTCTATAGTTACCCGGGTCCTCCTTCTTGCCCTTTTTGAAGACTGGAGTGACATTTGCTTTACCAAGACTTGGTAAAGATGATGGAGAGTGGTCTAGCAATGACTTCCGCCGTTCCCTCAGCACCCGCGGGTGCATCCCATCTGGACCCATGGATTTATGGATGTCCAGATTGCCCAACCGGTCTCTAACCCATTCCTCATCGACTAAGGCAAACCGCTCCATTGACCTGACTTCATCTAAGGTCTCAGGGGTACAGGGCTCTTCAGGGCTGCCTGCAGCAGAGTAGACAGAGACAAAGAAGGCATTCAGTAACCCTGCCATCTCCGTATCTTCTGTCACCAGGGCACCCATCCCGTTCATCAGTGGGCCTACATTGCCTCTGGTGTTAGTTTTACCTGCCATGTATTTGAAAAAGCTCTTTTTGCTGTCCTTGACCCTTCTCGCCAGATTTAATTCTAAGGAGGCCTTAGTCATCCTAGCTGCCTTCCTACATCCTCTAGCAGCAGCCTTATATTCCTCCCAAGTGGCCAGCCCCTCCTTCCATGACCTGTAAACTCTCCTCTTCCACTTGAGCATACCCAGCAATTCCCTATTTAGCCACGCAGGTCTCTTGGCCCTCTTCCTTGACTTCCTACGTGTCGGGATGCTCCGATCTTGAGCACGGAAAAAGCAGTCCTTGAATGCCAACCAACTACCTTGGGCCCCTTTACCTTCAAGCAGCCTTGCCCATGGGATTTCCCCTAGCAATTGCTTGAAAAGGCCAAAGTTTGCCCTGCTAAAGTCCAGAGTTGCAATTCTACTTGCTATTCTACTGGTCCTACCACACAAGATCCTGAATTCCACCATATCGTGGTCGCTGCAACCAAGGCAGCCCTCAACCCTTACTGCTTTGACCAGACCCTCCTCGTTAGTGAGGATGAGATCCAGCAGCGCTCCTCTCCTGGTTGGCTCATCCACCATTTGCAGGAGGAAGTTATCATCCATACACTGGAGGAACCTCCTGGACTGTGGCTGGGTTGCCAAGTGGTCCTTCCAGCAAACATCAGGGAAGTTAAAATCCCCCACAATGACCATGGCCTGTGACTGTGAGGCCGCTCTCAGCTGCCTGTAGAAGGCCTCGTTAGCTTCCTCACCCTGATCTGGTGGTCTGTAACAGACACCCACAACAGTGTCACCCCTGCCAGTCTGCCCCTTAATTCTCACCCACAGACTCTCAACTTGCTCGTCATCTGTCCCTGGACAGAACTCGGTGCATTGTAGTTGCTCCCACACATAAAGAGCAACCCCACCACCCCGCCTGGCTGGCCTGTCTTTCCTGAAAAGGACATAGCCCTCCATGACTATATTCCAGTCATGTGAGCTGTCCCACCACGTCTCTGTAATTGCCACCAGATCATAGTCTCCTGACTTAACACAGGTTTCCAACTCCTCCTGCTTATTTCCCATGCTGCACGCATTGGTGTACAGACATTCCAGGGAGCGAGCTGAGCACACCGATTTCACCCTAGGATTATAGGAGGCCTCCCAGTCTTCATCAATTCTGGAGTGCTGCCCCACTGGGGCAAGCCCAGCTACAACCCCATCCCCCTTCGAATCTAGTTTCAAGCTCTCCAAATGAGTCCTGCTAATTTGTGCCCCAGCATCCTTTTGCTCTGTGAGATAAACCTTTCCCACTTGTCATTGTCCAGAATGGTGCCCTATAAAACCAGCTGTTATCAAAGAATCCAAAGCCCTGCCTGCAGCACCAGTCTCGAAGCCAATCATTTATGAACTGAATCTTCCCATTCCTTCCCACATCATCAGTGGAAGATGGAAGGAGTGAGGAGAAGATCACTTGAGCCCCAGACTCTTTCACCATCTGCCCCAAGGCCCTGTAGTCTTTCTTCATCCCCCTCAGACTGCGGGAAGCAGCTTCCCTCCCACCTGTCTGGAATACCAGCAGCGGGTAGTAGTCTGTCGGGTGCACCAGGTTGGGGAGCGCCCTGGTGATATCCCTGATCCGGGCTCCAGGCAGACTACACACTTCCCTATGATGAGGGTCAACTCTGCATATCGGGCCCTCTGTTCCTCTCAGAAGGGAATCACCTACTACAATGACCCTTCTTTCTTTCTTATCAGAGGCAGTCTTGAGGTGCAAAGTCGACCGCCTTTTCCTATGTGGCCTTGTAGGCAGGCCTTGTCCCACATTCTCACCTACCTCTCCTTCAAGATCCAGGGCCTCGAACCTATTACGGAGGGACACCTGGGGAAGCAGGGCAGGAAGGGGGGAGGGTTTCCCACGACGCCGAACTGGAACTCGCTTCCAACCCTCGTCATCTTTTTGGTCCCCTACCTTTGTGCAACAGCTACAGGGCAGGGGGTGTCTCTGGCCATCCCCCTCTTGATATAATTTCTTTACTTGTCTTCATTTCCATGTTGTTTCTAAATGCTTCCTGTTTTCATCTATACTGTTATCCATCTGTTTTATTATAACTCATTTTGTTTTGCTTGGAAGTTGCTGATCAACAGCTAGGCCACTGAAAAAAAGGTGAAGATAAGAGTGCCTTTCCAACATGGGATTTCATTCATTTGCTTTAAGCAATCTTTTCATTGTAGATAGCTTTTCATGTTTGGATTAACCTTGGATTAGCTCTATTATGGTGAAAGAAGATGAAGGGAAGGGAAGAGAAAGGAAGGGAAAGGAGTGCCCAAAGCATGGGGCGCGTGACAATTACTCTCTCAAGGAGAGATCTGAAAATGCTTCATCTTCAGCTATGTTGGAACAGAAGTTAGTGGAAAGCACATTCCCTCTGAACCAATGGAAGCCCTGAATTAGATGGTTCATGACTTACACTGCCATCAGGCAGGTTTTTCCTAGTTTCCATGGGCAACATCACCCCTGCGTTTCCAAACTTCTTGTTACTCGCTGAGCAGTTTGTCTGCTGACGCATGTGAAACAGCACAGCCTTTTCTGATGATCTGCTCAATTCAATCTACTCTGCTCAATGTCTACATAACCTCTGGTGAGTTATCAAGGTTGTCTTCAGGTGAACAAAATTTGAAGATGAAATGTAGCCAGGGCTGTAGTTCTTTGCAAGCAATGCTCCTGCTGAGATTGAATGTTGTCAGAAAAATGGTGATACGTTTGATGGAGTACTATTCTTTAAGTCAATGCTGCTTTTTAATAAGGCTGAGGGGGAAAGCAGGGATGTTGGTCTGGAAAAGCTCACTCAAGTAAAGCAAAGTTTAAAAAGTCACTGTAAATTTTTACAAAACAAAACCATTATATTTTATGTCAAACTGAAATGGAAGTTTGTCACTTTGAACCAAATCAATGTAGTTCTTCAGTTTTGCATTCATCCATGCAAGGATGCAATAATGATGATAAAACTTTCAGGCAACCAGCCTTCTTGGTTATCCTTTTCATTGTTCCAGATCCCATTATTCCAGAAGGTGCACCTTTTCTACCCTTCATGTAAATGTTACCATGACACAAAATGCCATACCATGTTATAAATACCACCTGAAGACTGCAGTAGGAATTACTGCATGTTGTTAACACACCAGTAATGTGTGAAACAGCTGCTATATTTCTGTCTTGGAGTTCTCATCAAGACATACGTCCAGATGTTTGGAAATCATGGAAAAGTGGGGGGAGATAGGGAATGGAGAGAAAAACCCCTCAAATTCTCTAAAATCTATCAGAACAGAGAAAAAGCTATGTCCAGTAATCCCAAGGGTAAACTGTTACACTGAATTAAATAAAATTCTTCCTATTGCCATTTCATAGAACTCTCTGTTGTTAACTATCGTTAACTGTCATGAAAAGTAGTTTATGTACAGTAGACCCTCTCTTTTCCAATAGCAATATCACTGTTTCTATTTTTCCCCTTAGAAAAAGAAATTCCTAGTCCAAATAATTGGCCAGACAGGCCCCATATTTCATTTAAAATAGGGAAGACTAGTTTTGTTCTCTTCACGTCTTCCCCAGTGTTCATGGAACTACATACATGCCTGAAGGGGAAGAATGATGCCTACTTGTTACAGAAATAAAGGGGGGGTGGGGGGGTGTTCTGCTAAGAAAAAGACAATCTATTTCTGTTTTTATTCTTCAGTCTTTACAGAAAAAAAAAAAAAAAAAGCTAAGCTGATTTAAATTAAATTTTACAAAGCATATGCTCCTGGGCAGAAATCTTATAAATTCACTTTCAGCCCAAAGCACATTTTTATGGTTGAGCTATAATAAGCCACTGAGAATAGGGATTCCATTGGAATTGCTTACAGAATATAGTAGCACGAAAGGTATTATTGCCATAAAGCTTCACAGTAATGTTTGAATTTTGTTGACAGAACCGGCAGGGCCATTTCTATTTAGTTTGACCTCTCATTACAAGAACCTGCTAGAATCTCATGCTACAGAGAATACAACACAGCCAAAAATTCAAAGCAGAATAATGATTAAAATAATAAAGTGGAGGCCAGGGTGTCCCAGTGCTATAAGACATATGATGCATGAATGCTGTTATTCTGAGTGTCTTGGCACTAGGAAAAAGAGAAAAAAGCAAAGCATTTGTGAAGTAAGTTCCTGTTCATCAACAGTTAAAAGCCAAGGTGATCTGTAATGGATGTGGCTTTATTACAAATTTGATTTAGCAGATGCCTGTTAGCTTACAGTGAAGCTCAGTTTGCAAAATAGGGTAATCTGTCTGGTGGTTACACAACATAATGTTGTGTGGCAATGCAGACATATACCAAGGGGATAATACATGACAAAGAGAGGGTGTTTTTTTTAAATTAAATAGGAAAGTTGAACATTATCTGATGATTATGCAAAGTGCTTGTTAAAAGAGTAATGCTAGTTGTTCACTATTGGAATGAAATGTTTACACAAAACCTTCCCCATACAGATGCCTCTGTCCTTTGGGTAGGTTGCCAGGTTATTTAATGACCTAGTTACTCTTGTATCAAATCCAATGTATGGTCTCTATTTCACGTAAGAGAAATATGCTGGCTACTAAAATGGGAAGAACTTTTTCTGTCTTATCTAATGGAAGCATCTAAGTCTGGCTTTTGGGAGGGGGTTAGGGTCACACAGGAAAAGGTGTCAGAGGGAAAATGTAGACCATGTGGCTGCATTCAATAATACCCTGCGCTCGCTATTCTCTAAATTAGAAACAGTGCAACTGGTACAACTCCAAGTATCAACAGCAGCAGCTTGAACATAAAAGGTCTGTCCTGCATCTCGAATATAGCAAGTCTGTGCTTTGGTCTAAGTACGTCATAGTCAAGATAAGACAGCGCATACATTTCTTCCATAATACTTGCAGCATGCAAAGCAAAACATTGAAGTTGTGTGAAAATCAACCTGAACAATGTCTTATTACATAATAAAAGATTTGTGATCATTGTGATCACAATTAATTTTAGTTAAGGAGCAGCTCACATACATGGTTAGAAATGAAAGATGAGAGAGAACAGGGTGCCCTTAAAGGTCATCTACTTCCAATCCTGCCTGTATTTGTGCTTGGCATTGCCCCGACTCAAGTGCTGGACCTTGCACTCAGCCTTACTGAACTTCATGAAGTTGGCATTGGCCCACCTCTCGACCCTGTCAAGGTCCCTCTGGATGGCATCCCTTCCTTCCAGCATGTCAACCAAGCCACACAGCTTAGTGTGTCATTTGCAGACTTGTTGAGGTGCACTTAATCCTACTGTCCATGTTTCCAACAAAGATGTTGAACAATGCCAGACCAAATGCCACCCCCTGAGGAACACCACTCATCACTAGTCTCCACTTGGACATTGAGTCATTAACTGCAACTCTCTAAGTGCAATCTTCCAGCCAATTCCTTACCCACCAAGTGGTCCATCTGTCATATCGATGCCTCTCCAGTTTAGAGATGAGGATTTTGTGTGGGACAGTGTCAAATGCTTTGCACAAGTCCAGTAGGTGACATCAGCCTCTCTTCCCTTATCCACCAATGCTGTAACCCAGTTGTAGAAGGCCACCAAATTTGTTAAATACAATTTGCCTTTAGTGAAGCCATGTTTACTGTCACAAATCACCTACTTATTGCCCATGTGCCTTAGTGTAGTTTCCAGGAGGAGCTGCTGTATGATTTTGAAGGGCACAGAGTTGAGACTGGCTGGCCTGCAGCTGCCCGGCTCTTTGTTTTTTCCCTTTTTTTAAAACAGAGGTTATGTTTCCTCTTTTCCAGCCAGTGCGAACTTCACCACACTGCCATGACTTCTAAAATATGATGAACGGTGGCTTAGCCACTTTATCTGTCATTTCCCTCAGGACATGGGGAAGCATCTCATCAGGTTCCATGGACTTGTGCACCTTCAAGTTTCCTAGATGATCTCGCACCTGATCTTCTCCTATGGTGTGTGATTCTTCATTTTCTCAGTCCCTGCCATTGTCTTCTGTGTCTGGCAGAATGGTTGGAGCTCTTGCCTGTGAAGACTGAGGCAAAAAAAGTCATTCGGTACCTCAGCCTTTCTCATGTCCTATGTAACTAGGTCTCCTGCTCCCTTCCAGAAGGGGCCCACATTTTCCCCAGTCTTTCTTTTGTCACTTATGTATGTGTAGAAGTTCTTGCTTTTGATGTCCATGGCCAGATAAAGGCTTTAGCTTTCCCAACCTATTTCTTTGTATTCCTCCCAGGTTATCTATCCTTGCTTCCACCCTCTGTAGCATTCTTTTTCGTGTCTGAGTTTGTCCAGGAGCTCCTTGTTCATCCACACAGACCTCCTGGCGTTCTTGTCTGGCTTCCTCTTTGTCAGGTTACATTGCTCCTGAGCTTGGAGGAGGTGATCCTTGAATACTAACCAGCTTTCTTGGACCCCTCTTCCCTCTAGGGCTTTATCTCATGGTACCCTACCAAGCAGATCCCTGAAGAGACTAATATCTGCTCTCCTGAAGTCCACGACAGTGAGCTTACTGTGATCCTTCTTTGCTGCCCTCAGAATCTTGAACTCTACCATTGCATGGCCACTGCAGCCAAGGCTGCCCTTGAGCTTCACATTCCCCACCAGACCCTCCTTGTTGGTGAGAACAAGGTCCAGCATAGCACCTCTCCTTTTTGGCTCCTCTGTCACTTGGAGAAAGCAGTTATCATCAATGCATTCCAGAAACCTTCTGGATTGCTTATGCCCTGTTTTGCTGTTTCTCCAACAGAGAAGGCAAATAGGCAGCTCCTATCTGTCTATAAAGGGCCTCATCCACTCAGTATTCCTGGTCAGGCAGCCTGTAGCAAACCCTAATATAATGTCACCCATCCCTGCCCTCCTTTTAATCTTGACCCATAAGTCTTGGTCAACTACTCATCCATCCCCAGGCAGAGCTCTATGCACTCCAGCTTGTCACTGATGTAAAGGGCGACACCACCCACCTGTTGCCGCTGCAGCCTGTTCTTCATGAAGAGCCTTGAATCCTTCCATTCCAGTGCTCCCTTCACAGAAGCCATCCCACCTCATCTCACTGACGCCAGTAAGATCATACCCCTGTAGGTGTACACTCATCTCTAACTCCTCTTGTTTATTCCCCATACTGTGTGGGTTTGCACAAAAGCATTTAATTTGGGCCCTTGATGAAGCTGACTTACTGGCTGGAATGGCTGGAATTCCTTTGTATTGCTCTTCAGGTGCTATCCTGCTGGCCTGTTTGGCTCCTTTGAGGGAATTCTTGGCACTATGGGTAGTGGTAATTCATATAGAAGGATTTCATGCTGTTACTGTCTCATTCAAATATCTCCATTGGTTGAACATTTTTTTATCCAGCTCTCATAAAAAGAGAAAGAGAAGCCACAATACCTCTATAGAGTAATGTTTTTTTCTTTCGGCTAGTTACTTTTCTCTGAAAGAGTATTCGACCACCTTGGAGATATTGTTGGCTGTGTCAAGTAAAAGACAAAACTCAAAGCTTGGCTTAAGTCAACAATATGTACAGCCAGAATGTAAAATCTAAACCACAAGTTATTCAAGTTATTCAGACATCCTCAACATGCATGATTACTCTCAGAATCACCAGCAGACTTCTTGCATTATTTCTGATACACCTAATTCTATTTAGGAATTGCTAGGAAAATAATACACAGATAAAAAATTTTCTTTTTGTTATTGACAGCTAAGGATGGTGTTTATAAAAAGTCTTATGGGCTCTCAGCATATTTATTTACAATGTGTTAAAGTTTCTGTAAGGTACTTTTCCTCCCGCTTACTTCAGATAGATGCAAAATGAATTAAAAAAAAAAAAAAGCTGGGGAAAATCACACCCTATGCATCACACACCTTTTGCTAACAGCTTTTACATTTTGCAAAGGATACAGTGGCTGAGACAAAGCATGTGTACAAGAACAATGAGAGCCTAGCCTGTAGTTCCCGTCTTTATTCCCTTTCAAAGCTGCTACCTTGCTGTCCTAAGCACAGGATAAAGATGCAACAGTACACAGTAGGAGAACAAGTTTCTGAAGAGACACAAATATAAGCGAGCAGGTAAAAAGCAATCATCAGCTGTGCACATGCTCCTGCTCTTTGCTGGGGTTTTGTATGGTCAGAGCTGAGTCAGAGGGCACTGCATGTTGGTCCCCTGTGCAGGGGTCTCTGCAAAACTCTGGGAGTGGGTTTCCCAGGCTCCTTGGCACAGCTGCTTTTTTATATGCGCTCTACAAGCTAAAATGCAAAACCCTCAAGTCGTTTGTTCTTCTGAATGTTCCTAAGGTTCATCCTCTGACTTTTTGTGATGCTTTCAAGAAGTATGGAAATAATCTGCTGTGCTTAAAGGCAGAGATTCTGTGAATGTGTGTCTGAAAAAATAAGCATTTAAAACCCCTGAACTTCCACTGCAGACAACTAAAGCAGGCTTATAGACATTTATCCTCATTATATGAATATTTGAACACTTTGCAGAAGGATACTGAGAACATGGCATAACCTGAGGATATTTTAATGTAATGGAAAGCTTTAAAGAATCTGCAGAATGCACCTGAGTTTTCTTGAATAGAAGAAAAGAAGACTCTTTCAGTCTCACGCAAACAAAAAGATACACCTTCTTGCTTCATTGGGTTGTTGTGGTTTGTTGGTTTTTTCTTTTTTTTTGTTCTTTCTTTTTTATTCACTAATTAAAATGAGAGAAAATTCTGCTGTCTCTTCAGATATTTTACGTGTTTTGCATTGTTTGCATTTAGGAATGGGAACCCCTTGGGCCCACTGACCCTCAGGCTGGCTCGGAGTCTGTATGCAAAGCAGAACCCTCTAAAAAGCAGAGCTGAACCATTTTGTAGCTGCTACTCAGTATGTCCAGTGCTCTTTAGGAGTGTGATTTCAATGACAAATGTTCCCACTGTTCCCAGTGCAAGGAATTGTGCAGCATGCATACACACTCATTCTTCCCAGTCTTCCTTGTTGTCTCTCAGTTTCTTCTCTATGTATGCTTCTTGTCTTAGGGAAACAGGGAAAGCCTCTCCTTAACAGTTACTTAATCCTGGTCCTCTTCCACCAGTAAAACACTTATCAGTCACATTACAGCAAATTAGCATCTGGCCTTTTTGTTGCCATTAACATTCTTATGTGAAATTGTGCTAGCAAGATGGTGTTATACCTTGTGTGGTTATGGGTGGTGCAACAGGGAGGACCAATATCAGCTGCAAAAACCAGATGAGTTTAACTTTTCAGCTTGAAATCCTAATGAACGAGTTTTTCCGTCAGCCCTGGCAGGCTCGGTGTCCTTTGCAGCTTACATTACTTGCCTTCTTCCTCCCCCTCACAGCCCCGCTGCAGCCTGAGGAGAAACTGTAACACTAATCTTTGAATCTTTGTTATTTAGTAACTAGTTTCATGTCACAGGAATCAAATGTCTTTAAGAAACTCTCAAGAGAAATGGGTATGAACCCTGTGTACTCTGAGACCCGTTCAGCGGAGCAAAGCCCTCACAGACACTGCCGGGCCTGCGGCTGCCAGTAACCAAGGGTCATGTCGCCCTGCTGTGAAAAAGAAGGAAGGAAAAGGGGACAAAGCAAAAAAAAAAAAACCCAAAAACCAACATATTACAAATGGACTCCCACAAAAACATTGTTTCGCTGACCATAAAAAATTATTGTGGAATGCAACTGGTTTAGAAGGAAGGTTCTGAGGTTTATTCATTAGGCAGACTTTGGCACAGACATCCTGGCCCAGGTACAAGAATACCCAGCCCCTTCCATGAAAGAAATTCCAGCCCGGGGCAACCACTGCCTCCATGTAACTGCTTGTCAGCATGCCTTCCTGGTGCCCCAGGCAAATGTTCTCCCCTTGATCCAGGGGATGGTGTTTTTTCCTTCTCTCTGGCCTCATAGAAATGCAGGTGCATAAAGTCACCTTTCCTCTTGCCTGGAGTTGAGTGTAAGACAGCATGGGCCCCCCTCTTCACCAAACCTGGTGTTGTACCCAGGTTGAGAGCATGACCTGAGGCTGATAAAACTCAAGAGACACGTGCCTGCTGGTCCCAATAGCCCTTCTTGCAGCTTGAGCACTCTAGTGCACTTTCTGAAGGCAGCACATCCTCCTTGCAGTAGCGGCCTTGGAGATGTGGGTGTATCAATCCAAACCAGCAAGGATCTTCTCAGTGCTGGCATGAGAGAAGCTACGAGGCAGTCTTTTTGTCTGTCACTCAAGAAACAGAGACTTGCAAGCTCTGAACTTGTTTCTTAAACAGATTACGTGGCTTTTTTTCTTTTTACAGAACAAAACCTCATCAGAATTTCCATCCTGTAGGAAACACTGTTATTTTCCTTCTTAATTGCAACTGAAGCACCTGAAACAGAACATTAAAATTCCTTTGGGGACAGAAATTTTGATTTTAGCCAATTTGTTCATCTTTCCATCTTCTGCAGCAGCTGAGGCAGAGAAACTGCAGAGAATAACCTTTGTCACTGTGGGTTTCATTCATACAAGACTAACTCCATTACCTGCAGTCAGTGAAGGAAAAAGCTGGCAAATAAAGAGCAAGTGACAAAGCAGACAATGACATTACCATAGTGCATATGAACAATGGATCTATATTAAATTTGCCACGTTGCCCTTATTTCTGGAGTAACTTCATCCATTTTGAGTACTTTGCAACCTTAGCATTTTAATTTGGGCACACTTTGTGGTTTTAGAACAGTGCTGCAAAAGTACACTGTGCAATCTAAACAGATTTAAAGCCATCTTATTGGGATACAAAGAAAACGAGACACAAAAGTATTTTTTCCAGCAGGGACATAACAATGCATGCCTCTAAATTCAGGCCTGCATTTGTGGTAAGTGCGACTCAAGAGTTTATATCCAGAACTCATATTTGTGATTTTTATGGTGGAAAAATTATTGGGAAAAATAGTGGTACTGAATGCAGTATCATCTAAAATTTCACAGAAAGAAAAATATTTTTCTATCATGAAGTTTCCAGATGGCAACAAGATTGGTAGTGTCAAGACCAGAGAAGTAGTATAGTCTCCAGCACTTGAAGAGCTTATCATATTGCTTTCTTGAGCCTAATCACAGACTGGTTTTATCAAGCAGTTATGAAATAGGAGACAACTTCATTCTTTTGGGAGAAAGTACTAAATATGTAGTGTATCACTTTATATCCAATATAACCTGACCTAACAAAAAATGTCGAGAATGTGAGGCTTCTGAGGTATATCATAGCTAAATTGTTTTTAGATGCCTGATAGGAGCTTACTGCTGCTTTTGTATTCATCTAAGCATGACTTTTGTGTTCAGTGGAAAGGGGGAGTGTTAATTATTTACACTACTATAAATCTTTAATTACTTTGCTATGGTGTCTGTAGTCCCTTTATCATTCAGAGCAGTGAAATGGCTCTTGCTATGGTAGACACAAAATGTGATGTGAGTGAAATGAAAGCTGTTCATCACTGGCTTGTACAGGAGGCGGTGGTACATCTTGGTTTAAAGGGCCTCTGATGTCTTTGGTGACAAGCTTGTCACTTTGTGAGGAAGCAGATTGTGTGGCTGAGTGCACTAAAATGTTCCAGTGTGTATATGGATAGCATTGGATATGATTTACTGATTATCCTCTGGTAACTGCAAAGACATATCTCACATCCTATGAATGAAGATCCTGGTACTAAATAGTATCATCACTCAAGCAGTCACTCCAGCTTCAATGGGACTGTCTGTGCACTTACAGTCAGGCCCATAAGTAACTGTCTTGTTGGTCTAGGGCTTGTCTTGCCTTGGTATTCAGGGACTTTTCAGCCCTATTTTGTATAGGATCAGATATCACCACATTTATTACAATAAGTGGAAAGTGAGATGGAAATAATAAGTGAAAAAGGATAGCAAGTTTTTTGACTTAGATTTATCTTTTCAGCCATAATTGCACAGCCCAGATGGGTCCCTATATAATTCATGCAGCCTATAACTAAAGATAACCAGGAAATCGAAGAGGAACACGGTACAGTCATACTCTCACTTATATGATGCTGTTGCCCCTCTTAGTGTGAAACTGGATCTGCCATATCCCAGGTGGTTATCTCCTGTCCTACGCTACCCTTTTTGTTATCACTTCACAGTATTTCTTCTGGCTTGTGCTTCCATTATTTTGCTAACCTTCCTTTCTGCAGAAGAGGCCTCTGTTCATACCAGCCTTAGATTTTTTTCTTTTTTTTTTCCAAAGAAGACTGTATAGAACTTCCTTCTTGGGCATGTACATTGCTCCAGCTCGGAATCACTTGTACATGGTCTTTGGCTCTGGACATAGCAAGCCATGATTGTTACCGAAATTGGTCTTCTCTTTTCTGTGACTGACTGGTCAACTCTCAACTACCAAGAGAACTTTTGCTCATATGCTAAAAACACTTTAGGATCTAGTATTTTTATTTTCTTTGGAAAGAAAAAGTCATGTTTTCTACCTTAGTCTGTGATACTGTGACAACTTATACTGTGTTAGTGTGATTTATCTGCGGACACTGAGAATATATGAAGCTGTTCTTTGTGGGGACTCACACGTTCTCATACATTCCCATTTGTTTGGGGTTTTTTTTTGTTCCTTAAAAATGTTAGCAAAGTGCTGGAGCAGACTGACTGGGAACGGCTGGAAGTTCTAGGAGGTCTCTGGTCTCTGAGGGCTCCCTAGAGAAAGTCTAAGGAACGAGCTATGTGCTGTATGCCTGACCTGCCCTGGGAAGCAGGAAGGATCAGTGATGTCTTCAGCTTCCTTCCAACATGTTTTTCTGCTAGTTGAGTCCATACATCACCTTTCTCCTCTCTACTCTGGGACTTGGAGCTCAAGATTAATTCCCAGATTGGGATATGAAAAAGACAGCTGTCATCAATCAGCAGTTAAACTTTGCAATCACATCTTACATACAAATTGTGATGATTTTGAGGTATCCGTCAAACTGAGTCTATCTCTCAGGTATACTCTGTTGTGGTACAGCTGGTTTGGCTTAGTTTAAATATTAAATAGCGTAAAAGCAGATTTTTAATGGTTTACAAGTAAAAACATTAACTGACCTAACATTTGTGGTAGTCACTGACACTCACCTGGCTTCACTGATGTGTATGTATGAACTCTGATTAACTTCAGCTGAGTTTTTATTTAACCACTTATTTGTAATATATTTACTTATAACATCACTTATCTTTGAGGTGCGCAAATGAACAGGTTTTCTAACAAAAATGTACCTTTAGTTCTGTATATTCAGTGTGACTTTCCTCTAATTCGGAAAATAATCTGTTAGTTTAATTTAGAGAGGTTAACTGAGAATTTTGTTTTAAAGTTCCGGTATGCTTCAAATATTTTAACAAAAAAATTTAAAATAATTAACAAATTTTATTTCAGAAAAAAAGAAAAGTCTCAGAAATTAGTTGCATTTCATTATTGCTTGTGAATTAACATCCTAGAATATAGACAAAATAGAAATTATTTCTGAAAGTAGTTGGGATAAATAAAACAATAAAACTTGACATACCACTTTCAGGAGGTCTTCTGGCCATCGCAATCAGAACATCTTTCTTTATCGTTAGGAAAAGAGAAAGATCTTCAAAAATCTGAAATGCATCAGTAATAGTCTGTTGCATTAACAGTAACAAAAGAAATAGCTCTATGGAAGGTTTCATAACTTCTTTAATAGTTTCCCTAGACTATCCTTCCTCTTACCTTCATTCTCCAATAATCTTTCATGATTCAGTGTTGCAAAAGAAAGGTTGTTCCTTATTGCTGTAAATATTACACTTGAAATTCTAATGTGAAAGTTTCCACAAGACCTCACAGAAGAAACCTGAACTTGCTAACTTAGGAAATTTAATTGACATTGAAGACTGATTCTCTAATTAGATTGATATTGATGTGGTTTCTTCAACTTTTCTCATAAAGATCTATGCTTCTCTGTTGCTGTTTGCTGCATTATATCAGTGTGCCAAGCAAGAGGAAGCACAGATACAGAATGGCTTTATTCATATTTTCACATTCCATAACTAACCTGTCAGTAGCTTTTACTTGCATTTTCCTCTTTCACTTCCTTTTTATTATCATCCATCTGAAAAAACAAGACATTGAAAAATATTGGTTTATAATTTATTGATGACATCCTTCACTAGCACATAAAAGCCGGCATATTCTCATAGTTTAGCATATACATTATGTTTGTAAAAACAAAGTTTAAATTCTGATTTTAAGAGGAAAATAATGACTTGATATGTGACTGTTAGACAATTATTCTCAGTTATTTCTGGACTTTTTTACAGTTAGAGCTCCAAAGATTGAAGTATGGAAAAAGTGTGCAGTTATCAGAAGTCATCTGGCAGAATTATTGAATATTAAAAAGAAGATCAAATACAGAGTAATAACTCTAGTGTAGTGAAGACTTGTTTTATCAGTAACTGGGCAGTTAAGATGTAAAATGCAGAGGGAACTGGCAACTACAGTCCCTGAGCATGCAAACCTCCCAGGAAAACATCAGCCAGATATGTTACCATCTTTTTCTAAGCTAGCTGTGTTAATGGCCTAGTCCAAATACTTTGTGGAGGATGTGTGCTTCAAAACAGTGTTAGCTTTGGCTTATAATTTTGCTCTCTAGTGTTTTAATTTTTTTCCCTCATCAGTGTCTATGTCTGAAATCTGATTCTTAGAAACCATCTCTACTTTGAAGACATGCTCTTATTGCTCCAAGATAGATCTTTATTCATACAGATGCTATTAGTTCAGTGCTCATAGCTGACTCCTTGGTACAGCAGTAGTACGTTCCTTGAGCAGACACTACTGTCTGGAGTAATAAGGGTAGCACGTTATGCTCATCATAGTTTTAATTAATAAAGTAAAAAATTTTTCTCTGTACTACAAGACTTTTTTTATAACTGCTGTATGAAAGAAAATAGTTTCTGAATATGTGAAAAAGAGTACAGAAGTAAGTCAAATTTGGTTACATATTGTTAAGTCATTCTCTGAAGCTTAGCTTAGTTTAACAGCGAACTAACACATAGAGGAAACAATGTGTAGATGCTGGTCCAGTATCGACCCTTTATTCTTAGAGATTGTAGCTTGCTTCTTGAACAGCTCTTACTTTTCCAGAGGAGTGTAGAAAACCACTGAATTTCTATTTTAACTTTGGTTTCATGACTGAAATACAAATAGAAGATTAAAAAATTATCATCAAAGAGTCTGTAGTCACCAACATTGTAATTTTTTATTAAAAAAAAAATAAGCATTCTTTTACAAGACAAGATCCAGTTGCTTTTGCTGGGAAATTTAACAGAACATTTCCTGTTTCACTCCTGGGCAAAGTGAGGACAAGAGGAGCACCGGTCTTATGTGTCTGTCTGAATGAGTTCAACTGAAAACCAGATTTGTTCCTTATAATGTCTCTATTGTTGTGCTTACTGAGGGCACTGAAAGAACCCCTGGGTTTATGGCTTTTTGTGTGTATAGTGAAAATATTTGTTTGTTTCTTTCAGTACCTAGCCAATATTATGTAATATTACATCAGCCTATGCAACGTGGTACAACATTTTGTAAGGTTTTTTGCCCCTTGGCATGACCGAGGATAGAAATGGGATTTAAATTGGTTCCTTCATACTTGAAATATCCCAAGGCACTTTCTGAAGTAAAATTCTAAATTACATGAAGGAAAGCTGAGGGGGTATTAGGTAACCAGCAGCATTTGAAGTTTTTTGAAGTTCATCATGCCATTTCTTACTGTTACAATAAGAATGGATTTTGTGGTCAGATCTGTGAATTTTTAGATATATTCAAAACACAGCAATTATTTGGATGCTGATGCAATATTAATGCATTATGTATTACATTCATAATTTGATATTATATTGGAGAGCTATGAGTCATTTATAGATGGAGTTTATTTAGAACATCTTAGTCATAGGGCATGGTGCAATTATGCCAAGAAAATGAGATAAATATGAAGATTAAGAACTACATAGCTTGACAAAGTAAAATTCAAATTTTGAAATTGTAATTCCCATCACCTTTGTCCCCGAAAATAGTTTAAATGAAAATTCATGCAGTAAGAACTAAGTTCCGTGAGCTGTGAAATTCATGAAATCTTTCTTCTTGTGTCTCTTCTGTACTGTTTCTGTGATATCTGATGGGTGAATGATTAAGTCTTTTCCTCTTTTCCTAGAGTCTGAACAACTGGCTCTAGGTGGCCCTGCTTGAGTGGTGGTTGGACAAAATGACTTCAAGTGGCCCCTTCCTACCTCAACCATTCTTTTATTCTGTGAATAACTTGTATCTATTTCTTTTTCCTGACACTGATTTTCAAAAAACTTGTACACCACTAGTATTTTAGAAATGTTGTCATGGCTGTCAGCCTTGGCTGAAGCTGGTAAACAGGACTCTGACAGTTAGTTAGCCTTCTCTTCTCCCGGCTTAACAGCCCCAACTTTCTCAACCTGTCTTCGTACTGGAGGTGCACCAGCCCCCTGGTCATCCTTGTGGCCCTCGTCTAGACTTTCTCCAATGGTTTCAGGTCATTCTTACTTTGAGGACACCAGAACTGCACACAATACTCCAAGCGGGGTCTCACAAGAGCAGAGTAGAGGGGCAGGATCACCTCCTTCGACCTGCTGGTCACGCTCCTTTTGATGCAGCCCAGAATACGGTTGGCTTTCTGGGCTGCAAGCACACACTGAAGCTGGCTCATGTTCGTTTTCTCATTGACCGATACCTCCAAGTCCTTCTCTGCAGGGCTGCTCTGAATCTCTTCTCTGCCCAACCTGTAGCTGTGCCTGGGATTGCTCCGACCCAGGGGTAGGACCTTGCACTTGGCATGGTTAAACTTCATGAGGATGGCATCAGCCCACCTCACAAGTGTGTCAAGGTCCCTCTGGATGGCATTCCTTCCCTCCAGCGTACCAACTGAACCACACAGCTTGGTGTCATTGGCAAACTTGCTGAAGGCGCACTCAATCCCATGTCAACACCACTGACAAAGATATTGAACAGGATCGGTCCCAACACCAGTCTCTGAAGGACACCTGTTGTTACCAGTCTCCACAACTTTAATTTTTTCTCTGAGTTTATCCTGAAGTACTACAACAAGCAATTCAAAGGCTATAGCTTTCCATGAACTGCATTTGTAGTGACTCTAGCCTTGAGTCTTTTTTCACTGCTGAAAACAAAAAAGCTTTGTCTTGGAAGCTGACATATATAGATTGATCAATGTGTCCTGATATTTGGTGTAGCACTAGTTAACATGAAGAACAGCAGTAAATAAAGTCATTAGGCACAATTCAGACAGCTGACTCTTCAGTTTTGTTCAATGAAAGTGATGTATTGATAAAAGGAATTTACTTTTTGCATATGTCTATCCTAACTAATTTTGTGTCTATGGTTAGTTTGCTGCCAGGTCTTCCACATGAGCATTACAAGAAATGGCATTGTACTCTTTGTTGTTCTAGTGTTATCCATTAGTGCCACAGATATTGCAGGGGCACAGTCTCTAACTTTAGGAGGCAAATTGAAACATCATAGATAGGAATGGAGGAGTGGAAGTACAGATAATGGTTATAGTAAAAACAATCACACATAGTTCTTTAGTACACAAGCATACATAATTCATGCATATTTGTTTCTGGTCCTGCAATAATAGCTTTAGTGGTTCTTCTTTCATTCTAATGAAATTCCATTGGTGAGACAAAATAATAGGAGTTTTTAGAACAGGCATCAATGACAGGAGGGAAATCCAGCATGTTTCAGGAAGTCTGAGAATTTGGAATTCAAACTATTTCTTTTGGAAATACAGAGCACATTTCAAAGGCTTTCTGCTTGTGAGGTGGCTGATGTTCACTAGTATTGATTTTTTTGTATTTAGAAGTTCATTTTAGTAAAAATGTTGAATTGTTTTCCAGAGTGCTTCAGCACATGCCCATAAAAAGGGGAACAAAATAGAGAACATTTTAGTAAGCTTCTTGGCTCTGTACAGTTACGCTTTTAAAAGATTTCTGATGGAAAAAATGGAGTGGACTCATTTTATGTGAAGGAAACTTTTGATAAAGTTACCAGAACACTAATAAATATCATTACAATTGATAGAACAGGTCAGACAAGTATTTTAGCATGATCTTCTTGACTTCTGTCACAAAATTAGTACCTCTTTGCTGAAACAATCCACAGGATTTATTCACTTGGGCTGGTTATTTGTGATGCTTATTTTTAGAGTGCTATTGTGTGTCCATGACTCACTGCTTTGAAATTAAAAACTCATTTTATACAAGAGAGCCACTGTGCAAAGTGGTCTGGCAAAAAAGATAATGTGGTGTTTCTGTTTAATAGATTGATGCAACACCTAAGGAAAGGTGTTGTTATAGCTTCTATCACATGAAGATTTGAACCATTAGAATAAGAAAGTGTATGAATGAGGCATGAAGAATTGACAGACGCAATGCAGGGCCATGAAAGACCTTCTAGTTTTTCCTACCTGAACTGAAAGTTCAGACATATCATAGTACAGGAAGTTAAAAATCAGTGGATATTATTGTGGCGTGTTGACCTTGGCTGGATGCCAGACATCTCTCCTTTCCCCAGGTCACTTTCTCACTCCCGCTTCTCAATAGGTCATGGGGAGAAAACATGATGGGCAAGCTCATGGATTGAGATAAAGGCAATTTAATGAGACAAGCAAAAGCTGTACGCAGA
Source organism: Pezoporus wallicus (assembly GCF_028554395.1). Lineage (NCBI taxonomy): Eukaryota > Metazoa > Chordata > Aves > Psittaciformes > Psittacidae > Pezoporus > Pezoporus wallicus. The sequence continues at coordinate 8,419,178 of NW_026635157.1, forward strand.
AGCAAAGCAAAATGAAGAGGTCTATTAATCTACTTTCATGAATAGGTGATGTCCAGCCACTTTCTGGGAAGCTGGACCTCAGTGTGTGTACTGGTTGCTTTGGAAGAACAATGTGTTAACTCCTGCCCCCCTTCCCCAGTGCTCTTTTCTCAACTTTTATTGCTAGGCAAGACATCTTGTGGTATGCAATATCCCTTTGCTCAGTTGCGGTCAGCTGCCCTGGCTGTGTCCTCTCCCAGCTTTTTGCCCACCTCCAGCCTACTGGCCTTTTGTGGGGAATGCTGAACAACAGCCTTGATGATCGGCAAGCATTGCTCAGCAAATGCCAAAACTGTGGTCTGTTACCAGCACCAGTCTAGGCACAAATGCAAGGCACAGCTACGGGCTGCTATGAGGAAAGGTAACTGCATCCCAGCCAGATCCAGTTCAGTTACAAGTATGTAAATTTACACTTTTTTTTACACACATGGGCTTATAACCAGTTATGTACCATGGACATTTGCAAACCTGGTGACAAATTCCAACTCAGATTGCTTTTATCAGTTATAATCTCCATTCCCAACCAGGAAAATAAATAAATTGGCAGTTAAACCCCTTTAAAAAACAGCTTGTTAAATGAATTACACCCCGCCTGTTAGGCCCTGGGGCCAACTTACAATATCATGCTTTATATTCAAATAGGGCTTGTTGAGATGGTATGTTAATGTCTCCCTTCGTACAGAGAAAGTGGTGAAGTAACTGTTCAATAATTGGAATGTGTTTGTGAAACCTGAAAAAGAAGGTAAATGTTTGATGCACAGTTTTAAGTCAACCTCACTTGGACGTCCTGAACTTTGCATCTCCTTCAGTATTTCTGGCAGCTTTCTTAACAAATTCATTCTGATTAGACTCATAAACCAGGTTAAACCCTGCATGTGCTCCATTATTGTGATTGCACAACTTTTTGCAAGATTTAGCAGGGGTGGTAAGTTTTAAGGAAAATAAGCTAGTTAATTACTACTGGACTGTCACAGATTCCTACATTTATGATCTGTGTTATTGCAAAGGGATGTATCATGCTACCAGCTTAATCGTGTATTCCCAAGAAATACATTTCCAAGCACTGGTAGATTTTAGATTAATTTTTGTATTGAAAACATACTCTTTTCCCTAAGTTAGTTCTTGTCATGGTCATGTGGACAACAATCTTCTAATATGAAATACTGTTAAGAGTATAAATGAGATATGTATTTGATGTATGGCTTTTCCCACATCAAAAGAGCTGAAGAGCTCATGAGAAGAATATACTTATAAAAATTAAAACATATTTAGCAAAGCAAAGCATACTAGAAAGCACAGAACACCAAGTGTAGAGCATGAAAAAACATGGTAGAGATTAAAAAAGAGCTACTTATGAGCTGTCTTTAGTGCTGTAGTGTGGCAGAGTTGTGCAGCTAAATTTTCCTGTCTTTTATGCTCTATTTTTCAGTAATTTTGTATTTTGGCAACCACTTTTCCAAACTATATTAATTATTCTGACCTGGCTCAGCTAAGGTGTATATTTTTTTAACAAGGATTTGAGAATGTAAGCTCAACTGTTGTGCAGATATTCATGGGTGCAGAGGCTGACCTCACCTCTCTTGCTCTAATTCCTTTCTTAGTATCAAAAGAGAATGTCATTCTCAATTTCCTCTCATCTCTTGGGTGCTCTTAGTTCAATCTCAGCTGCAACTTGGCTTCTGTCATTAAATGATCCATCTATACCTAAGTATGGCACCTTCCTCTTAGCAGCTTTTGATTAGATGACTGCTGCATCACTACACATAAATACCTTTTTTTTTTTTAAATCTTACAAACAGTTATGTAGGGAAAAGGCATTTGATATATCTCAGCTGTGTTCAGCCCCCCTCTTTTTCTCTATAGTCTTGGTAAGATAGTTAATTAATATGTAATAGATTTAATTTCTTGAATAGGGAAAAAATTCAAACCTGCTGGCTAAGTGGACTAAAGGACAGGGCAAAGTAGCCTACCCACTGCTTTCATGAGCTGCTATTGCTTTTTCAGTGGGAAGAGAGGAGCTTCTCTCTGACTTCACTGCACTCTGCTATGGGCAGCAGCCTATGAGTCACTGCCTTGAAGAGATAGTGACTTACAAGACTTACTTTAATTACCCCCAATGAACCCTGCATTTGCAGGAATGAGTCATAGCCTAATGAAATTTCATAATAATTATATAAAAAGTATTTTAAAGAGATGCCTTGTAGCTTTGCCTATTTTACTCATTCTCCAGGGTGACTGGAGAGCATGATTCATTTCAAATGAGCTAGTATATATTTTTTACTAGTAATAATTACTTCTGTTATTTATAGATAGTGTGCATGGTTCTATACAGATCAACAATATGATAAGGTAACTGAGCCCAAGGGCATGCGACTACACATGGATTCAGACATCTGAGTGATTAAAAATATGGTGGGTGAGATTGGTGCTATGATAAGCAGACAGTGCAGCTCTCTGAAGAGTGTTTTGCTTAACTTTTAATGAATAATGTGGGGCCAGGTCAGACCTGGCAGAAATGCAGTGAAGTTTGAAGGGAAATGTGTAAGAACTGAGGGTAAAGACCTCAAACCTCCTTTCCTTCTCTTTTAACCACTGATGAACACCATATTGTTGCAATCGCACTGTTTTGTGGAGGGTTATCAGGTTGGATAAAGCAAATTTGCTGGAAAGGATTGCTAAAGCTTGCTCATTGGATATTGTGCATGTTTTTTATTTGGTACTAGGAAAGACATCATTTATTAACTTACCAGACAGTACTCTGGTAGCAAAGTGCTGTTGTTAGAAGGTGATATAACAACAAAGAAGGTGTACGCTTTTACATGCGTACTAGGGATTTTTGGCTTACACTTTTGAAGCAAAGTGAGGGAATCATCACACAGCATAGTGGCATATACGCTTGTATTAGAACATGTCATCCCCACAAGAGAGCCTGTTGCTAGGCAGAAAAGACTGGAAGGTTGTGGTGGGGGTGTTTTTTTAAACTTCAGAGAGCTAGTTTAGGCATGTTTGTATGTTGTTGGGGAGGAGCTCATTTATGAAAAAGGAATTTTCTTTGTTTTCTATCCAGCTTCTCATTGCCTTGGGTTACTTGGGTGTACACTTTCCTTGGGTGCACACCTTCCTTAGGTGCACACCTTCCTTGGGTGCTGTTTACCTACTTACCATAACAAGGCTTGGTCTTCTTGCTCAGCTGGTGTTTGCTTGCCCAACACTCAGCACAGATACAGACTTCAGGGAAAGTTTGGTTGAGAAAGTTGGTGTAGATGGATAATAACTATATAGGACTCTTTATGGTAGAGTTGTTCATATATGCATCTTAAACTAGTGATTGTACTTTTCATTGTCAAAATGAAGCAAATACTTACATTGTCCCAGGGTGATTTGAAAGCCCTGTTATAATAATGGTCTGTTTACGAGAAGGAGAATTGAGACAAGTAGTAAGGTAAATGGTACAAAGTCAGACAAAATTCGTGGCTCTGCATAAAGAAGGGAATACATATGTCTTCAGCAATAACTATCTTAACCACAACACCATTCTTACTCCTGTATAAACAAGTAGCTTGCTTTCTGTTTTTTCCTGTCAGTAGTCATGATAGACAGTTCTTGCATGAATGTTAGTGGTAGAGGTTTTGTTATAAGAAACATGTTTGGAGTAGAGACTTGAATGATCAATGAGTCAGTGGATTCATGGAAAATAAAAGCTTTTTCATTTATATGAAGGCTATTATTGCCTGGTATGTCAATTTTATCTCTGAAAGGATTAGCTGGAGCTGGGAAATTAAAGCTGTGAATCAAAATGCTTACAGATATTGTAAGAAACAGGAATGAACAGACTACTTTTTAAATCATTCTGTCCATCTGCCTAACATTATTTTGAAGTGTGTCATCTTTCTTGGATTTAATCAGGAATTTATCTGAATAATTTATTACTGTGGTGCCTGTGCAATAGACACAGCAGAAGCGAACAGCTGCAGGTTTGCAGAAGGGTTTCATCTAACTGCCAGCAATTGCTTTTGGTTGTGGTTCTAGATTTTTTCTTCTTGCTCTGGTTTCTTGAAAGATATGTTGATGAGCAGCTGCTCTTCCTATGCTGAGGTCATTGAACACAGTAGTATTTGCAGTAGGTTACCTCTGGCAGAGGGAATTCTATTGAGCATTTACTGCATGGGATATTGGGTCATTTCATTCCGGAGTCCGAATGGGCATTAAACAGCCACTTGGAGAAAGAGTATAAATCCATCATAATTACTGTCATTTTAACTTGCAACTGGCCTGAATAATTTGGCCACAAATTGTTTATCAGTAACTTTTGTTTTTCTCTTCTTGGAGGTGGTGGCCAAGGATGTAGAGAAGGGGCAAAGACCAGATTGCCAGTGGCAAACTCTATTGGTTGTAATCCAGTCTGACGTTCAGGGAAGATCAATATTATGCTGAAGCGTTTCTTTACAGTTTGCATACTGGCCCTGAGAATTACAGTTTCTGTCAGAGCAGTTGAAAGTTGCTGCCAGAACTGTCCCCTGTCCCTCTCTGCGTCCTAGCTAGATTCGATACATATTGTTTTCTGAGTGTTAACAGCAAACATTGCAGGAATGCTTGTAATAAAGACGCTTAATTCATCAAATTAAACTGCATCAACCCAGCCCTGCTTTTGAACTGTTTGCTCCTGTAAGGGGGGCTGAGGCTGCTGGCGCCTGTGGCCGGATGACAGCTCCTTATACAACATCAAAACAACAAAGTTGACTCCTAAGGAGTCTAGTGCTTTGTTCTACAAAGGCTGGAGGGGGAGAGAAGCGGCTGCTCTGCTGCTTCCGTGGAATACCTCTATTGTTAGATAAGACAATACTTGGACAAAAAGCACACATACCTTTTGAAGCCTTTGGGTCCAACATGGGTCTCTTACTTTCACTGTAGGAAGCATGTGACATGCTTGTAAAAGAGACATACACAACTGGCAAAAGCTAATAGTGCAGAAAAGTTGGGCTGATGTGTAAATAATATTTTTGACAATGTTTCTGGATTTGTTTCTTGGACTATCTACAGACCCTCTACAAAATCTGTGCATGTGAGAGTGCCCAAACCATGATGATAGAGCAAAACAGACTACATAGAGCTCTTTCTAAAAGAAGTACCTTTTATTTTTCCTTATTTTACACTGTAAAAAAAGATGGAGATGAGTTAGAAGAGGACATGGACTGAAGAAATGTCCAGCTTTCTGAAGGTATTCCTGAATAATTTCTAATGTTCTACTGCAGTGATCCAAAATCGCAGCACCCACCAGAAACAAAGGGCATGAATGTTTTCAGAAAAATTAAGCAGAGCTGATTCCAAGTGCAGTGAATAAAGTGCTTGAAAACTGAAGCCTGAATATGTTTGTCCATTTCTTTCCTTTGGCTGAAGACAAAAGGTTGGTTGGAAAACTTATGAATAAATTATGCGTGAATATTTTTGTTAGCGTGCCATTTCACCACTGCCAAAACAGCATTGCAAGTCAATACTGGCACTGACAAAATTAGAGAGGGAAAGACTAAGAGATCTAAAGTATGAGAAAGAAACTTGGCTTCTCCTAATATAGAGACCCAGAAGAAAATCTTTGCTTTTAATCAAAGCCAGAGTTTCTTACAAGCTTACCTGCACGTTTCAAATTTCAGGCTAAAAATAGGATTTTTGAAGTAAACATGATTTGTGAAAATGGCTGAAGAGGTTTGCTTTCAATCTGTCCTTGTTCAGAACTGAAAGATTGATCTGGATTAATGAACTGTTTCAATAGTACAGATATATGAACTGCAACCCTCTAAAATGCTGAGGTTCCAGTATCTCTGAGAACATCCAACATGCTGGTGAGGCCAAAGGAAGAGGTGAAGATGGGGAGAAGGTGTGGATATATCCTTCAGGGTGGGGTCTTCCTGTCTTTCTTACAGCTTACACTGCAGCCTCTCTTGTGTGCTTGGACTTTTGTCACAACCCTGGATCACACTTCTGCCAAAGATCCGAGCCTGGCATCACAGGTCCTGCTGCAGGAGAGAGACAGTCCTGTGTGGCAAGTGTCGGCAGTGCAAAGCTGGGACATCAGGCTGGGGTGTAAAGAAATAGGTGTTGTGTTCAGTCAGTGGGATCTGGCTGACTTAGATTTAAGGTTTCTTCCTAAATGCTTAGTTTTAGAAATCTTTGGAGTCTGCCACACCATTTTGTCCTGGGTTCAGCTCTCTCCTTTGGTTCAAGGTTTGTAAATGCATGTCCTTCCTTGCTATTTACATTGACATCATGCAAGTTATAGAGTGTCTTAAACACTTCCAGTTTCCCTAATAAACTATTTCTGTCATGGAGGTTGCTCCTAAGGTTGTTATAAACAGGGCTGGGCTGTGCAAGCACCTCGACAATTACAGTATCTTTTTATGAGAACTCAGAGTACTCTTTTAGAGAAACTTTTCCCTTGTCTGATGACTACCCCAAAAGCAGGCAGGTAAAAGGAAAAACAAAAGACACAACACTTCAAAACATGCCAATTACACCACCATGAACACAAAACATCCAAGGAGAACATAGCACTGTAATGTCATGAGTCAGCTGAGTAAAATCAAAACCTCTCCCTGAACCCTTGGGGTGACTCCTTGATACTGTTTCCTATGCAAATAGTTGCCGGAGTAAACCCTCCTGGTCAAGTCTGTTAATCTGATGATAGGTTCTTTGACTGAAGACAGGTAATTAAATCTCTCCAGATATTTTCAGCAGCTGTCATTTTAAATGTTATTCATAAAAAAAAAAAACAAAAAAACCAAATCAAAACAAAACCAAAATTGAAAACCCACTAAGTTTGAGTACATTTTTTTAGGATTTGAAATTCTTTCCCTGTTCTCAAGCTGCTTGGTTTCTCAGGTGTGACTGTGAAATGCCCAGCTTCAGTCAAATTTTTAGGTAGACCACCTGGTATGGTTACTGCCTGCTATTTAATAAAAAAATCATGTGGCCTCTTGGCATGGTCATGCTGTGGTAGGTTTTGTTCAGTGATTTGATACAAGGAACATACATGTCAATTGAAAATCACTCGGGCCCTATGTCACTTCAGACAATACCCAGGATGTGAACACAAAGTTCTTGGAGGCAAAAGGAAAGTGCTTTATCCTGCCTCTTCAGCCAGGCCTCCATGGACTGACAGGAAACCAAAGCACACAACACCCTCTAACAAAGGGGCCCTGATGTTTGTAAGGAGCAAAGAAATAGAAAATATTGTCCATGACACATCACTGGAGAAGCAAGCCCTAGATTTTCCACGTGGGTGTTCAGTAAGGCCTTAAAATGCAAAATTCAAAATTGATTTGCCACATCCCAGCACTTTTCTAATGATGCTTCTGTATTGAAAAATAGACCATTCAATTGCTTTTGTTGTGCAACAACATGGGAAAGTATTGACTGAGTTCAAATATTTTGGAACTGGGCTCATAAACAGTTAATTTTGAGAGCTCTCACTCTTGACATTTCAAAACAGCTAAAAAAATTGTGCCTCAGATATAGCTAATCCTGAAATCCGTGGAATGACTGGAATATCCCATCATAGGAGTAAATCTTGGGAGATTATCTCCTTCATGTGAGACTCAAGTCCTAACAGCTACAAAACAAATCCCTTCCATTCCTTGGGTTGCTTGTGCTAATTTGTGTGCCAATGCTAAGGGAAAGGATGTGCAGTGTAGTTGTTGCAGGACAATTTAGTATAGTTGTTGGAGAAATATATTGCTAACAGTGTTTCCTCTACAAATAGACTAGTCTGAGTTGTAGCTACAAGATCCCTGCCAGAAAGCAGCCTGGAACAGAGATTATAAATTTTAATGCCACGGTGCAATTGTTGCAAGTTTTTACTGAAAAGTACAAAATAAGTGGTCTTAAGAAGGTCCTTTTTTTGACACAGCTTCTTAATTTTTTTTCAGTTGTTTGTACAACTTGTTGCAAAGTCTTGCCAGACAACAGCTGTGCTTGTCCTGGGGCTGCCTGCCACCTTGTATATAAACTGTATATGGAGAGCAGCAGAAAGTTTGAGTGGTGGTGTATGTGTAGGACCTGACACAAATACTTGTTGTGTCCTCCCAACCCAAATTTACCACTTCCATGGTCAGCCTTCTCTGCAGCCCTCACCGGGTCTGCCAAGACCACAGATGAGATCTTTGAACTTCTTTTTCCTTGTTGCTTTTCTGGATGGAAACTGAAAAGTTTTATAACTACCAGCTTTGCACGCGGGGCTCATTTGGAAGTGACTGGAATGCATCCAACTTTTGTCTTACTGGACGTTCACCAGATAACAACTTCACTGTGGCTGCGTCTAGACTATTTTTGTCTCAGAGGCCTGGAGATGAATGGCTCTGTATGTTATTACAGCTTTACCAGGCCATTAAGCATCGCTCCCAGTAAAAATATCAGAATTCTGCATTGCAGCCTTCACCCCCATAATTATATTTGCATTTCATTTAGCTCAGAGAGAGCAGGGGTAACTTCCTGCAGTGCTGTAGGGTTCTTTTCTTGAGAAAACTTGAGGAAAACCTCTCCCACATGCATGTTGTCTCTCCCATGGCCTATTTGTCTGTGTTCTTTTTTTTTAATCAATGCTGAGGCTAATTGAATTTTGTAAATATTCTCACGGTGCCATCAAATTAATGCCGCCTGTCACCTGATAAATTGTACCTTTTATTGAACATACTGTAATTAGTAAAGAGTGATGCTTAAGCAGCATGTCAAAGCAGGTCTGGCACTAGAAATCTATGAATCAGTGTGAGGCTCTCAACCTGCAAAATAGTTTACAAGAGGAAGGACTTAATTACCATACTATTTATATATGTGTTGAACAAAGTCATTCTCCCAGTGACCTCTGAACTTGCAGATAGACATGATAGATCAAAAATCATCTGTATGAGAAGAATTTGGATCAGATACACACTGCATCAAAATCCACTAGTTAGTGCCAACATGCTGCAATAAATCACATAAAGCCATGGAAAATATCCATCTGGCTTACAAAATCTGTCTCAGGAAGAAGAGACTGTTTGTTTTTTTTTATAAGCAGCCATTTGCACTGGATTATTTCTTTCCTTAATGAGTCCCAAATGGAAGCAAAGGGCTTGGCTCCAGAGTCTTCATCTGAGGAGCACTTCCTTACCTTAGAAGCTACTGAATTTTATTAATAGTAAATAAACCTTTTGCAGATTGCCCTTAGGTGTCCTGTTTGCATTGTCAGGTGCCTATGGAGGGTTGGCTGGTAAGTGAAGAGGAACAACTGATTATTCCCTTGCCCCTCATGGTAGGTCAGGATCCTGAACTGCTGCTCTTGATTGATTTGTTCTGACAGTGCATGGAAATTACAGTGCAACCTTTTCCAGGGCACTCTCTAATTTCAAAAATGTATTTTAATGGCTTGATGGGTCTCCACAAATATGGGTATGTCCTGGTAATTGGCTGCTGTGCTCTCAAAATTACATTCTAACATTCCAGTGTATGGAATTGACTGAAAAGTATTGTGTAAATAGAAAAGATAATCGTATTGACTGCAAGATGACAGTGATTAAGATCCTGCTCTGGGTTCTGGATCCTCTCTTTTAGCAACAACTTCCTGTGTAACTCAAAGGAAATCGATAAAGGTTAGGTTTCTCCATACCCTGGGAGGCCTGGGCCTTAGTTTCTCTGTGCAGTCTGCAAAGTAGGAGCCGCAGCATCCTTCTATTGCACTAGTTCTCTAAAAGTACATATTTTAAGAGACTGTGCTCAGATACTGAAGATAAAAATGCATATCTGCTTCATCAATCAATGGAAAAATCTAGGCTAAATCAAACACAACCCCTGTCTTTTCTACACTGTTTCATATGGTTTGAGAGAACAGAGGAGGAACAAGGCAGGATGATCTGAAAAGTTCCTGTCGATGTGAAATAGTTTATAAGGAATGTCCTCACAGGAACGGGAGGAAGATTTGGCCATACAAGGCCATGGGTAGGGGTATGCATTTTGGCTGCCTGCAACCTGTACCATAGACTCTGCCTGTGAGCATCTTTGAAAGTCCTTGCTCAGGATCTGTAGCTCTCTGTGTACCTGCTTGGAATGATTACTAACTACTTTACAGACAGCAAATACCTGAAATTGTCGAAGGAATATGCAAACAGCCAGACTCTGAAGAAATGCCAGGGCAACTCATTTCTACTCCATCACTTATGCAAGATGTGTCTATTGGGTGTCACCTCTCATGTTAAAAAAAATGATACCAGCTACCATTCACCAAAAGCCTATTGTCCTAAATCCTGCTGCTGCTTCTTACAGCACAGTGGCCAGCTGTGGCCACAAATTGATGATCAATTTGTTTTTCTTCTTTCTGAGACATTTAAGGCCCAATGAATTTTCTTTTGTGCTGCTGTGTGTCTGCACTATGTCAAGTGAGTGGGCAGGAAAAGGCTTACATGAGGTTATACTGGGATTAGGAAACACTAAGCTACAATTTCTCTTAGGAAAACCCAGCAAGAATGCTCTCTTCCTTAGTGATTTCTTCCATACCCTATGGCCAGGTGTGGGAGGTCATCAGTAATATAAGGGATATACTATAATCCCTTATTACTCTATTAATAATAAGTTATATACTGACAAAGTGGATTTTTGGTTTTCTTTTATTTATTTTTTTTTTAACCTGGAGATGGTAAAAGTATCAACATAATTGAAAGGTAATGATGACACATCTAACATTCAGTATGTGAAATTCACCTGTCCTGACAAATGCTCCTGTGAAATGTCGTCTGTGGTATTTATCAACCTGAGTTGCTGCTAAAATGTCTTATAAATGTAATATGATGGATTAAATGGATGACTATACAACCACCTAACCCTTATGCTGCTGCTTCAGTGCTTACAGTAATACACCCTACATGTTCTGTTTTGAGATTTTTTTCTTCTGCAATCCATCCAGAAAGAGCTGCCAGTCATGTGTTATAGTTTTGTGGTTAACATGTCTTGCATGGATAATTTTTTTAAAGAATCATTAGTAAATTAGCTCGATTTTCTAAATCAATTTGTCTTTACCATCCCAAAATCATTTACACTATGTGGAGAAAACCATTTGCAAATTTGAGACATTCATTTGGCGATCCGTGTTCCAGACTCATGTCAACTGATTTAAGAGTTAACAGGCAGTGATAGCTGAGTGCTGCCTACATCCCCAGTCAAGGAGGTTGTGCTTGGCAGGCACCACAGCTCTATTATGTTCAGCCAATGAATACTTACCAAATCAGTACAAAATAAAATGGAGTATGGAAATAATGTTTTGAAGTAGAAAGTCCTGCCTAGAACTGTCTGGCGTATGTGGGGAGGTGAAAAAATACTTGGTCAAATCACATCTTCTATTGTAGACTACTAGGTACCTCACTTTAATGTGTTAGCTCTTAATGATGAACATAAAGAGCAAATAACTTTCCTCAACCATCCACCCTGCTTGGATTTCTAAACATGTGTGGCAGTGACCACACGCACACATGGGTTCCTGTAACAACAAGCATGGAGGTTTATTTAAAAACCAGGGATGGATTCTTCAGGTCTGTGCCTCTGGTAAGGAACACGAGAAAAGTTTTCAGGACTTTCTAGTCAGGTCTTCCAGCGATGTACATCTGGGCAAACCTTTTCTTTGTCTTGCTTTTTCTCATACTTTTATTGACCTTCATGTAACCTCTGGGCTTGATTTTCACAAGGTATATTTGAATACCTGCTTCCATTGTTTTTTATCCCTCAGGGGATCATCCACAGATTGGATGTTCCATGATGCCAATGGAGGATTTGCAATGTCAGGCTTTTGGGAACTAAATTATGTGATCAGCCAAGGTATATCAATGTGATCTCACTAGTTAGGTTTATTAAGTTCAATCATGTGCATGTGGGACCTATAATATATGTATTCCTAACTTGGGGCTTAGTCATGTGAACTTTCTGATCTCTTGGTTTTCACAAGCTGGTTTTGGTGTGTTTTTTCTTGCTTAAAGAGAAGCATTCTGTTTCAAAGCAGAACCTGAAACCCCATCAATTTCTTTTGCTAATATTGCCATATTTTAGCCACTCTGGATCACAGCTTCTCCAAATGGAGAAGATAAAGCTGAAAGAATCAGGCACTTGATACCTCAATTTTTGTTGTTACAGTTTTGTTAGTTAGGTCTGAGGATTTCTTTGTACTGAATAATCGTAAGCAGCTAGCTTCAAACTTAACACACTCCAGAAAACCTTGAAGGTTCCAGATCCACAATTTCCTTCATGCCATCAGTAAAAACATGAATAAAAAGTAAATCAGATTAAATGAAAATCCAGTTGAGATAAGCTTTTTTGTTTGACAGTAGGGATGAGCCCTGAAGAAATCTGCCCCTGCCTCTGTTTTACAAAACACCTGAGAATGAGTCAGTATCTTTCGGTAATCCTGTTTACCGTATTTTCAATTACAACAACAGGTAAATATATTTAAAAGAAATCTACACCTGCCGGTTCTTTTTCTTGGCAGAATTTAGTACCAAGTGTGTTACACTGCTGGCTCACAGAAAGATTAGCTGATGTCTGGGTGCTTGATTCTAGTCCCACCAAAGCCAACACGGCCTCGGTATAGAACAAACCCCATGGAAGCAGGACCTGGGCTTCTTCCTTTCCTATGGAGGACTCTCACCTGGTGCTTCTTCCTTACCTAATCTGTCTCACATGGGGCTTTGCAGGAGATTCCCAAGAGAGGCCACCAACTGAATGTCTGCTATTTTCATAAGCTTGCTGTAGTCTTAACAAAGTATGCCTTAAAATAGTAAAAATAACAATAACAGAGGTATTTTGTGTGTGTGCCATCAGCCCTAAGGACATGAAAGCCCGGCACCTATTGTGCTGACTTAATGATTGTTATAATGATTGGCATGAAAAAGAAACATCACAGTTCCTTTGATATTTTAATGAACAAAGGTACACTTTTCCTCCCTAAGTTTACTTACAAGACTTAAGGATGAGACTGAACAGTGCAAGGACTTGGCAGTGTCGGTGGGAGGGGAAGGGAAGGAGAACCCACAGCTCTTATTTCCACAAGAAAACAGAGCTTGTTTTTACTAATTCTCCACTATGGGCTGAGACATGTGCTGTAGCACTGCAGCACTGTATCACTTCAGAGGATGTTGTTGCAACAGAAAAAAGGTATTTTCCAACTCTTATCCACCCACAGAATTATTACCAAGAAAAGTCCTTCTAATATGCATGCCTCAGGAAACAAGCATTTATGACCTCTGATATTAGAAATGTGCCACTAGTACTGGCATGTTTGGCTTTCCGCTGTCTTTATTTGGACATTTTCCGTTTTTTTTTGTTCTTCTTATAGTTACTGGTGCAGATTTATTCTTACAATGATATGCTTTATCATGCCACTTCAACTGAACCTGTAGGAGAGCTTCAAATCTCAGCATGTTTCAGCTCTTGGATTATGCCAGCATACATTTGAATTGAAAGTATACTTCACTGCAAGGCAGACAGGCATGGCCCCTGGGCCTTTGGACACAGTCTAGACCTAAAAGGCAGTGATGAAATACAGCAGGGAGGATGTCACAGGCTATGAAACTCCAAAACGATAGAAGATACAAGTGGAAATAGTCAAGGGTGAGGTTGAAGGTCAACTGTTGCAAAGAATGTAATCAGACTGACTGATCAGCTTGTTTCAAAACATTGGGGTCTTTTTTTTAGAGTTGAAAGATAGTTAAGCATAGAAATATTTTCTGTTTTCTAGAAACGGAAAGGAACTGGAATATCAGCAAGTTTAGTGGTCTTATTAAAAGCAGAATTCCCATTATTTCGAGCAGAAGATATTAACTGCAATGTCTGACTTTTTCCCAAAGGACTAAGAAAAAAGGATCTTTTAATTACTACAATTATTTCCATATTTTATTGCATTTTCTTTTTAATTGCCTCAAGGTTTTATTCTTTATTCTTTACCAGTAGTTGTAGGGAATGAATAACTGGTAATTAGTCAAGCAGGGTACAGATCTATCACTGATTTACCATCTCAGAAAAAATATTGTGGGGTGAAGGTGAAGTACGTTGTTTAATTATGCCAACATGGAATTGCTTCAGTTAATCACTGAGTAAATGTACTTCATAGCTTTAATCAGAGCTATATGGTCATTTTCAACTACACCACTATGCAAAAACTGCTAAATTGTTGCCACTTTAGAGCATCCAGACTGACCATAACATGTTTGAAACACCTGAATATTTTGTTTACCCTCATTCAGCTACTTGTTTTCAGTCCAAGTGTCTTTACCAATATTTAGCCATTAGGCAGTTCTTCAACACATGGGTCCTGACTGAGTGAAAAGACCAAGTTTCTTTAGCATATTAACTTGATGAGAAACACTAGCCAGTCTTCCAGATATCACTCAGGGTTAACACAGCGGCATGGAGGTACACTACACTGGCTGCTGTGCTGTCTACAACCGCGAGCAGCAGTAGTAAGCATACCAGCATTTAGCTGTGTTTGTTTGTAAATTTATTTCCAAATTAACTCACATAACTTGCATACCAGCTTTCCAATTGCTTGTTTTAAAGCTTCCAAAAAGGCCCTTCCTTAGATGATATTTATTCTTAATGTCTTAATGGTGATTTTTAGCATAGAGAAATCAAGGTATGACCTAAACTTCCATTTATGGTGGCTCTTAGGAGAGATCTAACTTTCAGACATACATAAAACAGAGTGAAAGAATGCTGTACCAAGAATTTTTTTCTGCCTTATCATCTCTGTTTCTAAATACCATTTGATCATTCACCATGACAGTCTGAATATGTTTATTACTGCTTAGAAAAATTAATACTTAACATTCAATAAGAACACTTTAACTACATTCCCTCTAAGTTCCTCAGAAGAGGAGAATGTAGAATTGTAACAGACTGCTCTTAGGTGTTTTTCTCTCTCTTCCATTTAGTGTTGCTTTCAGATATCTCAGAAGGAGGCCGCAGGAAAATAGGGTTATGGAATACCCTGCCTGGAGACCAAACTTATTGTTAATCTTGCTTTAGAGCATTTTTTGAAGAGGGATATAATGTCATACTGTGCCAGACAATTTCATGATCCTGACCACTGGGAAGTGTTAATATCATTGTATTACTGGAATATAAATTGTAGCAAAAGGTGTTGAGGAACCTCTTTGGTACCAGCTGCTGTTCTGCAGCAAGGCTGAGCATCAGTCCATCTGGCTTCACAGCCTGTATCCATATGACCTCAAATACCCTAGAATGCACACAAGGCAAGTTGCCCCTTCTTTTTACTGAACTGTATTGTGTGCGACCATTCCCACCTTCTTCCTTCCTTTCCTCGCATGTTTATTCCGGATAAGAAATCAGCACTTCTGCTACTGCTGCTTTGTTGAAAAATCGAGACCTACAAATAGCAGGAGCAGGAACGATGCAGGGGTGGCTGGGGAGCTGACTGTGTGTGCTGTCGAGGGAGGCGGGTGCAGCCACGACAGCAGGCGGCAGGGGGCAGGAGGAAAGCGCCCACGGCCCCTCGGGGCGCGACACAGCGGCAGGGGCTGATCCCTGCGTTAAAAACTAGTCCCAAACAGGATGAGTGGGGCGATTTAATGCTGCAGAGCGGCCTGACAGAGCGCCAGGAGGTGGTATACTGAACTGTCTCCCCGGCAGTCAGGCATTTCTGTGACCGCAACAAAAGCATCTTGTCAGAATAAAGCCAGAAAAAGCTGATTTTTCAAACTTCCATGCAGAAACTGGGGTCTCCTTTCCAATCCCCACGTTCTCCTTCTGCTCATCATCCCCTCTGTCCAAAGAGTGATCACGATGTCATGAGGTGATGCTAAATGGTCATTAAAATGGAGTCTGTCCAAATGAGGCTTGGCTCCTTATTTTCCCAGTGTGTCATCATGTGCCCACTTCCTAAAAAGCAACCCACAGCAGCGATGTGGATTGCTGTCACAGTGATGAGTAGGATCAGGGGAGAAGGCACAAGGCTGAAAATCGTTTGTACTGTAGAGAAAATTTAGGCTTACAGTCCTTACCGAGCCAAACTCAGCCAGGGTAATAAAAGACCTACCATACGCCTCACACAGCCTCCTTTTAACATTTGCAATGAATTACGTTTTTAAAAATTAAAATATCAGCTGATACTCATCAAATGCAATTAATCTGTTGCAAATGCTGTGGAGCAGAAAGCTTGCTCCGAGTGACCTTTTCCGCTTTGCAGTCTGGGGGTTTGCCTTGTGCCAATACCTGGAGCAGCCAGCATCAACTGCCTGCAGGGCAAGGTGCCAGGCTCCAAAGATGTCCCCAAGAGCAAGCAGGCAGGGTACAGGCAGGCTGCCTGCTCATGCACCATGCTGCCAGCAATGTCACTCGGGCCAGCCAGGCTAGCCATAGGGCAGCTTGGCACTGGAGCAGAGCTGTCCCAGTGCGGCTGAGGATCGGGGTCAATGGCTCTGGCTGTGCATAGCCTGGATGACCTCCTAAGCCCGCAATGACCGGGGAGTTGTAGGGCTGGAGGTTACTGCAATGTCATGTTTGCAGTATCATGTTAACTCACCCAAGATTAGCCACTCAGGCAGTAATTGTGGCAGGAGCACCCAGAGTAGGTCAGTACATTGTAATTTGCCAGGCCCTCAATTGAGCTTTTGTTGGGGAAAATAAAAAAGCTGTTGCCTTGAGTACTACCCAGCAAGACAGAAACCAGTGGCTGGCTACAGATTGCCCCTGAGCTTGATTTTTGAGAGGGTTAGCAACACTGTGATGTTGTTCCCATGCCCTGCTGCCATTTAGTGCTGCCTAATACTAGAAGTGTTAACTCCAGAAGCTCAGGGTGGTGTAGCCCAACGCCCTCTATTTATGCCCCTGCACTTTCCTTGCTGAAGACATTTCTGTGCCTTTGCTCATTGCCACATCTCTCTCCTCCTGAACAGCTTCTTGACTGTTTATTGAGTTTGGAAATGCTATTGTTATTGTTTTATGGCATGAAATACAAACTCTTATTCTCTGTCTTTGTTCCTCACACTTTCTCTTCATCAAATGTAGGTGAGAGGTAGCAACCTGTTTATAGCCACCCACTGCTCAGGTTCCTGTATTTCCCATTTATTTCATTTTTAAAATGCTGACAAACTGAACGGTGAGGTCCAGGAGTCACAGCTCGCAGTGTCATTAGTTGGGTGTTCATCTGTTTATTGGCAGGCACCTGGTAGGTGAGATTTCAGAACAACCTTGCACTCGGAGCACACCAGGACATCTCTGGGGTACCTGCATCCCCATGAGATTTCTTCAGGAGAAATAAAGGCACAGGTCAGATCCTCCCTATCCTGCTGTGTACTGGAAGTTAGGATTTCCACCCACAAAAAGAGCAGGAAAGTAGGTCATGGAAGGCCAGGCTGAAGATTCATGTACCCAGAGGTGCAGCGAGAAGTTAGGCTGTAACTTTTGCACTTACAGGAGCTGAGCAGAGGAGCCTTCTGAAATGGGAATAGTCTGGTAGAATGAGAATTGTCTTTGGCACACCTCCCTATAAACTATGCCCACGCTTTTAGGTGTCACTGAGAAGAAACTGGAGATGGATACGTGCTCTCTGCAACTCAGAGCAGCTGGTGGGCACTGCCGAAGGAAGCAGTGCTGGGATTGGTGGCTGCTGGACCGTGTTTGTGCTGGGGCCAGCAGTACTGCACGGTTCTGCTCACAAGCTGCAAAAACTGCCCATGGGCCTATTATTGGTGTTATTATTGGAAAGGTTAAGAAAATGGGATGCATCCATTTCAGTTCTTAAAAGCATTAATAATCTCCATAAATTATCTCGCTGTTCTTGCTGACATGATTAATTTTCAAAGGAATCTGCACAATTGTCAAATTTTGAAAATACACAGAATTGTTTCCCAGAAGCCTTCCTTTTCAGAATTGGTTGGTTAAAGGTGGCACAAATTATACTCCTGCTGCTTTAATAAACAGGCTATTAACAACACTGTGATCCACAGTAATGCTTTTTCCAGAAATTCAATTTGTGATTATGCCATACTCTTTTATAATGACCTGAAATTTCATATTGAAGAGGAGCATACATTGTTTTAATGATCTTGATGATACAGACAGCTTTATAAAACTTGATATGGGTTCATCATTTCAGACCCACATGTAATTTGTATTGGGCACAGGAAAATTACTTTAAAATGTAATAGCACTGTTGATAACAATCATTGGTCATATGTTCTTTAAATGTAATAAAATGGTTGTGTGTAGTAAGGTTGTCAACACTGGAGGAGTTCCACTTTTCTCAAGTGGATAGAGCAGTTTTGTACAGTTTCCCCATGCACCTGTTCATCTCAGAACCAGCAAGCCTACCTCCGCAGGTGACAGCTGCCAAACCTGTTGCTTGCCATGGCGCAACCTTACTTGTCTGCCTATACAGGGTTGTGGTATATGGTTAAGTGCTGGGATAGTGCAGCCAGGTTAGCTAATAACCAGGAAAGACTGTTGAAACTCCATCTGTGGAGGCTCCACGAGCAGCTGGGACACATCAGGAATGGTGTAGGCCCCTCTTTGGATTAAAGTGACTTTTTGGAGTTCTGCACTTCTCTATATTCTGTGCTATTATAATAGTTTTCATTGTACTTGAACACCTGCTTGATCAGTAGACATGGCCTCTCAGGATTTTTACTAGGGAATATGAGTTTTGGTCTTTAGGATGAGCTTATTTTAATTAGAAACTAACTGGGATATTCTGTTCATTTGCACCTCTGGTGTCGCACACCGGAAACTGTGCCTTTGGAAAGCTTTCCAAGGCCCTACCTGCAGACACTGGTTTTTGCAGTCATCCTTGTTCTCTGTTGCAAAATCTTTACATGCAGAAGCTGTATGCAAGCACAGAGTACTGGCTGTAATGTAGTTACAGTGTTGTGCACAAATAAATCAGTTTCAGCTATAATGCACTGTAGCCAAGAATTTCCAGAGTGCACCTGGAACACAAGAATAATACCATTTCAGTAGAATTTAATGAGGCTGTTACTCAAGAGACAGGCAGTGGAAACAACTGCAATGCAAGAGCAAACCTTTAGTTTCCTGAACCCCAGAACAGATTCACAGATTTAATGGATGTTCTTCTGAATATATGTCAAATAAAAACCATGACTCTTTTTACAGTTCTTTCTCTGCTGCATGCTTCATATAATTTTCTCATCCTCATCTGTTCTTTGGCTTTTGCCCTCCTTTTATGAGTTCCTCTCATGATCCCATATTATATTGGTTCATAAAAGTTCACTCATAAAAATTTCAGTATTTATTTACCTTGTACAACTTTCTCATTGCATTCTCTCTGAATACGTTCTATATTTCTGATTCTGGAGTAGTACACGTTTAGAACACCTGGGTGACAAAGTACCATGTATCTGGGGTTACATGCACGCATCTCCCCCTCCCCTTTTATAGTGTACATTTCACTTACCCTTACACACCAAACTACTAAAGTGTTTTAACTTTACATTCTCTTTGTCATAATTCTTTTTAAAATAAATGAATGTGGCTGTGAATAATGCCACATTGCTTCTTGTCTTCATTAGAATAATGATTCCCAGTGATATCCTACCTTTTATTGTTACATTTACTCATTTAATGAATCCGTTGAAGTTTTACTTCATGATTCACACCCTGATCTAAAGCTCAAGGTATATTGCCTTAGTAAAAGTGTGCTTTGTTCTTCCAGTGTATATGAAAAAGATATTTTTGTATGGGTATGGTGTTGTGTTGTATATGTGGTCAAAAGTGCGTGCTGGAATCCTTCAGGATGGTGGAATCAGGAGCAAATAAAATATATTGCAGTTATGTAATCTACATGTTGTTACCCAAGTTGCAACATATATGTAACATATTATCACTGTATCATATATATTATTAATAAACTATTGTAATAATATATAAATGTTTTCTTTAATAAATGGGTATATATAAAGAAAATGTCAACAAATAGTATTTTTTTCTTTATAAAACCCATGTGGTTGTGTGGTGAAATCCTTGGTCCCCACTGTTCTGTCTTCCATTGCACTGGAGAGATGTGGCTTTCTTTAATGATGAGCCCAAAGTTTCTTGTAGCAGGGTAGAAAGATATTGCAGTTCATGGTAAATGGAAGCAAGTGAGCAGAGGGCTCCTCTAAAAGCTTATTGCCTGTGGGTGGGCAGCATTATGGGAACACTGGGGTTTGTCTGTGCAGCACACTAGGTCTGTTCCAGTCCTGTGTCTGTGACAGGTACGCCCATCCATCCCTGAGCACCAGCTTCTGCAGTTCTAGATTCCGAGACATGCCAACAATAGCAAAGCTATTGTAAAAGTTCAACTACTTTGAACAATATTTGACTTCTACTTTACATTACACCTTTTCTAACTTTCATCTTTTGTCTCTGTCTGTAGGCAGCAGGGTGTCTGGATCACAGGCCAGAAGTCTGCATTGAAATGGGCATAAATATGGGATATTCTTTGATGTTATATTATTTCACTTTCACTTTTCATCTATTATTCTTTTTTTTTTTGTATTTAGTTAAATCCACTGCTTCTGTCCCCTTAAAATTCAAGTGGTTTGAAAAGATTTCTGATTCACTGTGACACCACTTCAGTATAATGCCAGCATCATTTAATTCATACATGAATAGTCACAGCTTTTATAGAAAAAAGAAGTGCAAGTGCCAGGAGAAAAATGAGCTGCCATCTCTCCATGCCACCTGCCTGCACCAGAGGAGGTAAGGAAGGAATTCCAAGGAAAGATATTTAAACCTAGCACAATGTCATGGTTTAAACCCAGTCAGGCAACTTGTTCATTCACTCCCAGTGAGTGGTGCCGGGCTGGAAGCAATCGAGGCCCCCCCCCCCGGGGCTCTCCTCTTCTCTGCTCCCGGAGGAACGGGGAGGAGGATCAAAAAGGTGCAACTCCCACGGTTTGAGACAAGAACAGTCCAGCAACCAATGTACAACACAAATCAACACCGCTACCACCAATGACAACGACAGGAGAAAATAACAAGGGAAGAGAATACAATACCACCAGCCAAGAGACGAGTCCGACCCAGAAGCCCCCGTGTCCTTCCAGGTAACTCCCAGTTACCCCCCACCCCGGGCATGACGTGCTGTGGTATGGAATACCTCTTTGGCTAGCCTGGGTCAGGCGCCCCATCTCTGCCTCCTCACAGCCTCCCCTCCTCCCTGGCAGAGCATGAGGCTCACAAAGTCCTTGGTCAGGGTAAACATCACTTAGCAACAACTGAAAACATCAGTATTATCAGCACTGTTCCCAGGCTGGAAGTCAAAACACAGCACTGCACCAGCTACCACAAAGGAGAAAAATGACTGCTACTGCTGAACCCAGGACACACAACAAATGCATCCAGAGGACAGTAATTCTATAAGTTGTCACAAAGGCTGAGTCAGTTTGTCCTCTTAGGTCACAAATATGACATTGCCACTTCAAAATCCATCTGTCAGTGACACCCAGCAATTAAACTCCTCTCTCTGCTCCCTCATGTAGCCTCCCTGTAATGAATGCCTGGAGGTCTGTACCACCTTCCCTCCTGCTGGGGGGCAGGCAGAGCTTCCATGAAGCCCAGCACAGGGGCAGGTGGCTGCAGGTAGCCCTGCAGTCAGAGACCAAAGGGGCTGGGTCGGCCAGGCTGCTGGCCTAGAAGAAACCCATGGGATGCAGAAGCTGTATCTCCTGACAGCTGCCTTTATCCATGTGTATCAGCCCTGCCACTGCAGTAGCTGGTTATTTTGCAGCTAATACAGTTAGCTTGCTGCCAGTCTCCTGAACCCCGTCTCTTTCATACATCTTGATGAGCTGACTAGTATTTAAACAATATTTGACTTGGAGATACTGCAAGGCAAACACACAAGCCATCAAAGGCATGTTTTATAATCATGGGTTAACGTAATTCTTTGGTGTTTAACCAAAAGAAAAAAAATAGATAAAAAATAATTTTAAAAGTCTTATGATTTTAAGTGTGCAGAATGTCCCTGCCTTCTATGATTGTGAATCTGCTTTGTTGAAGGGGTAAAGTTTATTTGGGAGTAATAAGCAGGACCCATGGGACTGCAGCATGCTACTGCAGTCATGCACAAAGCGAGTCTGCCAGGAAAGGGATGTTGGCCAGGAGCCTGGAGTCCCATACTTCAAAGGACACCTCAGGGGCAATGGCTTTATTTTCTCTTTAAGAAAAGGATCTGATGAGCAGTTTGGTGCATTGGTAGTGATGTAGCCGAGAGAGACTGTCCTATGCATGTGGAAACCTAAAGGGATGGTTCTTATCTTCTCTATGTGTCATGTGGTGACCCAAAAAGGTGGACTACAACACATAACATATTTAAAGTGACCATATGTCCAACCTTATTACCAGGTCGAAGAGGCAGCAGATGAGAAACAAGTTAGCAGGACGTAGTTTCCTGAGGAGAGGTCATTCCTTATCTGTGTCTCATCACTTCGAGCTATTTATGGGCATTTAATCACTCAAGCACTTAGGACAAAGCCTTCTTGGAGAAATCTATTTTGGAGTGGGTTACCTCCTCATGAGGTAGGTCTCATTTAGCTTGGCAAACCTCAAGAGCAGCATTGGAGATTAACAGTGGGTGGGAAGGATGCCTGTGGGGGGGAGACATGACAAATGTGCCAGGCCACTGAAAGAATTCTTTCTGAGCTGCTTTCAGAGCATTGCCTTTGATGGGATAACGACTCTGCACTGCTGCGTTGCCTCATGATCGTTTTGCTAATACTGATCCCAAGACCATATGTGAAAGTATTTCCCCAGGGCACGTGCAGCAGGATGCAAGTAAATCTGACAGCCTGTGGGACAAAGCCTGCACTCCCTAGCATGATGCTCAGCTGAGGTGAATTCAGTGAGGTTGGAAAGTTTACAAGGATTTGGTACCT
Source organism: Pezoporus wallicus (assembly GCF_028554395.1). Lineage (NCBI taxonomy): Eukaryota > Metazoa > Chordata > Aves > Psittaciformes > Psittacidae > Pezoporus > Pezoporus wallicus. Next base: position 8,442,112 of record NW_026635157.1, read on the forward strand.
AACACAAAGCAAACACTTCCTAATACAAAGCAAGCAATAGTGTCTCCCTGAACTGGACTGGGCTGAAATAGTTTGGATCTTGATTTAAAAAGTGTCAGCTTCATGGCAGAACCTGGAATTAGCACCTGTTGGTTTATGCTACCTCATGACTAACCTCAGCATCTGTTGCTGTAGATGCCTGCTTAAAAACTGTGGGTCTGAGGACATACGAGCTTACCTATGACCTTTGTCACATTTATGCAGGATTTAGCTACAGCTATAGAGATATTTTATTAGTGTTTTCCTTGCCAGTTGACAGGTGTAACCCACTGTTCATGAAATAAGACTTTTTGTCTATTTTCTTTTTTAGCTTGCCTCTATGACTGCAAAACTTTATTTGACTTACCATTTTCTACACTGGTAAAAAGCTTTTCGTCAGAGAACTTGTGACATGGTATCAATTTTTCCACTTCATTATTTGGAAATCAGATTTTGTTGTTTTCAAAAAGAACTATTTTCAATTGGATAATTGATTGCTAGCTTGATCAAATATTAAGACATGGACAGGCAAAATCTGAGAAAAAAACTCTATTCCGTAAGTTCCAAATTTTATTATTGTGGTTTTTGAGTTTGCAGTTCCAAATCCAGTGATTGTATACATACAGCTTCCGATTCATGGCAATACCATGACCTGGGGATAGATCTCCTCTCCAGTCTTAAGCAGAGAAGCCAGTGTGGGATGAACAGTTCATATATTCATCACAATCTTGGAGCCAGGGAATGAGAGATGTGAGAATTTTGCAATCCAAAGGTTACTGCATCACACCTCAGGAGAGCACATGTTAGGCAACTCCAGAGTTGCCTAAAACTGCATTACTTAAATTATTGTCAAAGGTGAACACCTTTGCGTTAGAATTTGCATCTTCCTTTACATTCTGTGTTAAACAGCTCCTGCCCTCTGCCACTGCAAGTAGTAGGTTACTGAGTTCACAGGACAGGGCTCTGACCTAGAACCACTTCCCAGCCCATATGATGCACGGCTCTTTCACCATCTGAATGGCAGCTACCACCTGGGTCTGGCTTTCTCTTCATGGCAACATTTCAGAGATAAATCCCTCCAACTGCTGGTCTTGAGTACTAGTTGGTACTGAAAAAGGGAGCTATAAGAACCATTCTTCCTGTCTAATGGTTGATCTTACTGTACCCACAGTCTTGATTCAGCTACCAGCAGTGTTTCCATTTTCTGACAAGCCAAAATCAGTAGGCAGGAAAGCAATTTGGAAAACTTGTTTGTTACTAAATATTAATCAAGTGCTATATGATGCCCTTAATGGGTTCTTACATCTCAGAAAAGTCTGAAAGACCATGATTCCCATGTATTTTGGGAACAGAGATTTTCTTTTTTTCAGCAGAATAGATGTTAGTTTTGCAGAGCTACCTGGAGAAGACAGCAGACTTCTTGAGTATTCTAAAAGTATTATTTTAACCCTTTTTTGTTCTCAGTGCTCTATTGTAGGTCTTCCTGAATACTAAAACACAAGAGAGGACAATATTTCCTGCCAGAGTCTAGAGAACTTTCCCAGAGGGAAAAATATGAAGAAACCTCTTCAAAGGCTCAATTTTTACATTTTCATAGGGCTGAGCATGATTCACCATGTTTATGTCTCCGCTTGGATGGGTGTGGGGTAAATGCTTGCTAACCAGACAGAGGAAGCATCCATCATGCTATCTATCTTTTAATCTTCCTTTATCATAGACAGTTCACGTTAAAACAAAAATTTCACTTCTTTCTTTAAAAAAAAAAAAAAAAAAAGGCTGGTTTAAAAAGTGGTCACATGTTTTGTAGTTTTACCAGGGGACCAAAAATGAATAGAAACCTTGTGATGTAAGCTTAAATAAAATCATCAAGTATGCTGTATTTAGGAGTAACTGCAGAGCTGAGCATTAATCAGACCATGTACGTTGTGAAATTCACTGCTGTTACGCCAAAAGATTGCAAGGTGAGTTTTCTAGCAAGGTTCATTTCTCCTATTGAGAGTGCTCAAGAGGGTTGGAAGACAAATTGTAATTGTTTGCATCTTGCTGGAGAGCGCAAAATCCATAGCACTGAAAATGTTGCCCCTAAAGATGTGGTTTCACAAAGAAAGCGCTCCTGCGGCCTATGTGTTAGAGCAGGTTGATTTCCAAAGTCATGGTAGGGGCACAGGGAGCACCATATTATGAAATGGAGAATTATCTACTAACTAAAGCAGAGAACCAGAATCACAGATCTGGAGTGACATCATTGCCTGTGCTGCATCACCACATGCAGAAGGTTAAATAAGCTCCAATTGTACTTGGTTTGCAAGTTCAAAACCAAGTTTATAATTTTTCTTACTTCCCAGGAATAAATTAATACTAGCAACACGTTTAGAATAGGGCAACAACCTCTGAAGGGAAACAAAGTTACTCAGTTTCTCTGGTGTGCAATACGCAACTATCGCTGGTGTAGCACTTTGTAGGGATGAGGATGTGCAAAATGGCATCTTTTTCTGCTCTGTATCATGGTAGCAATTCAGGTCTATTGCTATAGCATCAGGACGTTTTTTTTGACTTTTTTTTTGTTCTATTAAGGGGTACCAAGTGAGGGCTGAAGGTGTTTTGGAACCTTCTCTGAGTGTGCTGGCAATGAGAGGTTCAAAGGGAGGAGTTCAAAGGGCTTTCTTTTGCAGAGAGTAGTAATATTGTACTTCCAGACAACTGAAGCACCACTGGCCTGGTGAAGGACACTCTGAAGATACTACACACACTTCTTGACCTCACCATAGTCTTAAATGCTTCTCTGATGAGAAACATGTTAGTGAGGTTCTGCTTTTCACATCATTTGTCTTTTTTCACATGCTCTAATCTAATTAGGTTTTACATCAACTTTGCTCGCGCAAGAGCAGCCTCTTCTCAGCTCCTCTGAAGCAATTGCCAAATTTTGTGTTCTCTGACATTCTCTTCTATTTTGGTCACCAAGTAGAGGGGAAACCTTGCATTTCTTTTTGCTAGAAAGATACAAGGCATCTGTAATCAAAGCAGGCCTACTGAAGTGTGAGTGAAGACATTTTAAAGGCCTCTGTCATAAAGGAGCCAGTACAAAAAGAAAACAGATACATTCTGAAGAAGTCACCATTTTCTCCTAAATAAAGGGGAAATAAATGTGCCTGAATGTACCCTCTGATCTGCCTTTACAGTCAGTTTAGAGTAGGTCCACCTTTAAATGGTCATTTTGGGGAGTTTTACTGAAAGCAGAACATGAGGTTTTAGCTCATGTTCTCATCTGGACTAGTCACCTCTAAGCAACACCTTCCTGGTCTATCCACTCCAGAACTGATTGGAAGTTCCTTCAAGCATGAAAAAAAGCACTTTTATACTATCCTGGAGGATTCTTCATCAAACAGAGACAGAGGAAAAGTTTTATTTTGTTAAGTCTGTTGCCTTCGCAAATGCTCATTTCAGCAGGAAAGTTCACAGAGAGTGATCTGAGGTTTTACGAATCCATTTGGAGGAGACCAACAAAAAGCTTGGGCTGACCTGTTTGCTATTCTGGAGATAGATGTTCCCCTGAGACATCCTAGAGGGCATTATTAATGTTGCATGGCACAAACACTTTAAACCGGCAGCAGAAGTTCTCAGAGCTGACAACAGCTGCCTCTCATCTTCCCCAGCACTTCTCCACACTTTGGTTGCTGAGAACTTCCTTCTCAGAACTGAAAAGGAAAATAAAATCAATGTGGGAGGGAGGAGTGGCTAATTTAAACTTGTTTCTGAAGCGTTGCTAGGTGCTGATGGTTTAGTACCTGGGAAACCTTGCTGGGAACAAATGCACACTGGTGTCTCACCTGTCCTTTTTGGTTAGTTTCATTGAGTCAGCCAGGAAGGTTACTGTCTTCCCTGGGAGAAAACTGGCTGTTCCTGGCAAGGGGACAAGTGACTCAAACATGAATCATTGGTTCAGGAGAACTTGCTGGCAGCCAGGTGCTGTCCTCAGTGGTGGCAGAAGTCTTCTCTGCAGCTCAGGCACAGAGAGCTGAAGCAAGCCAGACCATGTCCAAATGCTGCAGTGTAGCACTGTGACAGCACACACCTGGTAAAGCAAGGGAAGACCCGAGGGCACAGACCAGGGGAACAATTCCTCACAGAGCTGACCACATGAGGTGCCTTTGCTGGTCTTGCTTCAGCTAAGCGAGGCCAACACTTCTGCAGGCTGATTGGCTTTATCCTTGGGATAATTTTTCTTTCTCTCTTTCATTTGCCTTTGCAGACAGTGCCACAGCCCTCGCATCCATCACAGCTATTGGGAGACAGCTCTTGCCAAGCTTCCCTTTGCAGCCCCGGCTCTGGCCATGGAGATGAGGAATGATGCTCCTGGCAGCGGCAGTCACAGCAGCCATGGTAGCCATTCATCACCCATTTCCTCCGCTGAAAAAGGCATCCAGCACAGTCCTTTCACAAAGGAGATCAGATGGTCTTGGAGTGTTCTCCTTCGACCCAGCTAAATATATTTACAATGGCTGGCATTTAATTTAATGAGTGGTCCTGATAGCTACTATGAATGAACAGTTTCAAGATTAAAACTCATGAGAGCCTCAGGCTTTGGTTGCTCCTGGCAGAGGCTGGTCCTAGTAGATCCTTTTCCTCTGAGGTTAAAATCTTATCTTCAATCTTAATATTTTTCATATATTTGTTACTTTTCTGGTCTCTTTTCTGCTGTCTATGATTAGATTAGAAACTGACAATAATTTGAGGAGAGATGAGGGTTAATCCTGCACACTGGTGTGAGATCAGGAATTACTAATAATCTTGCTGTAGACGGGATAACTGATAATAAGAGAAAGGAACTGATTTCCCTGGTGTCACATGAGGAATCCCTGTGAAACTGCTGGAGAAACAAGAAGTAGTTAGGCAAGTGAAAACTGTGGACGTGTTTTTCTGCTTGGGATGCTAAGGGGCATGCTCACGTGGTTAATATGTGATCTCAAAGCAGGAAAGATTAAAGCCTCTCTGTTGATCAGAGATGCCATCAGCTGATTTGAGGCTACAGTAGGCCATGTGAGGCAGTAGCACCGTGTGCAACCCTGTGTGCTGTCTTTGTGGTACCAGCACATCTCCCCGGGTGCTGCGAGTTGTCCCTTTGGCGTGTCTTGTCTCTGTGCAAAGGTGGATGTCTGCTCCCCAGGGCTGGTGTGACACATGGGCCACTCTGCAGCACTGCCTGGGGCTGGTGGGGAAACAGCTCTGGTGTTGCTATGGTGTGGTAAGGTGACTTTTCACAGGAAGCTCTTTGTTTTGTCTCTTAGCACTCTTCTCTGTTTTCTGCACGTCAGATGTTGTTAAAAGGAAAGAAAAAAAAAGAAACCCACTTGTGCTAAACCAAATTCTAATCAGAGCTTTAAAGGAAGAAAAACGTGTATGAAATTATGTATTTAGGTAAGAAGTGTACAAGAAAACTAAATAGCTGCACTATGGCTTTATTCCACCTCTGATATGGCTCTGGTAGTGGTTTGTGAAAGGCTTCAAGTTAGATCCACAAGAAGACTTATATATCAGTCCAGCATTGTTGACCATTAAATCTTAAACTATGTCTAGCAGTCTGCTGGCTGCTCGTATTGTTTGAAACACTAGGCACTTATACTTCCATAACACCACTAACACCATTTGTGCATCCAGTCTTACTCTGCATGCAACACAGTGGTGGGTAAAAGATGTCCAACCTGCTTCAGATGAACCGAGGGCAATGATCGCCAACGAATGGCAAAGTCAGGCCAAATGTCTTCACCACAACAGCTCCCAGACTGCAGGCTTGCTTAGCTTCAGTCTACTCCCAGAACAGTGACTGGCAGGTGAGATGTGCCCTATGCTTCTGCTGGAGGACTGAGCAAAGCTAACAACAGTCTTTGCAGTGCTGCGCAGCTGGATGACTATCTCAGGCTCACACTGAAGAGCTTTCACAAGCAAGATGAATCTTTCCTGCCTTTTCTTGCCCGTGAGATCTGAGCTGATACAGATTTTTTGAAAACCTCTGTCAGATTAGGCTGCAGGAAAATAAGGAAGACAGTGACTATTTACACCTGTTGAGAAATTGCTTAGTGTTGAAAACATTCACTCATTAGGATGAGCAATAGTTGAGTCTTGCTTTGGTGAAAAGGATCCTGGACCTTATCCAGTCTCCAAACAATTGCCCCAAGTCCAGAGTGACCATGTGTCCTGTGGTAGGGCTCAGTGGCTTTCCTGTAAAAAGCAGCACAGCCTCCCTGGAATAATCAAATGTGTCTCAGTCCAGAGACAGAACTAAAAAGATTCATGCAGGGGCTTAAAATTAATCTAGAAAAGTTTTGGGTCTGTTCCAGCACCCCATTCTAAGTCTTGATACTGGACGTGTGTATAAAAACTACCCAGCTTGATGCTGAAGATCCTAACTCATCTGCACTCCTGGCATACATGGAAAGTAGAGAAAACCTCCTTTATCTGACTTCTGTTCCCATGTAGTTCTGAACATGCTGGGTTGGAAGAGGGCATAAAGGTTACTTTTGATTACATAACTATGGATTTGCCTAACTTAGTTCTTTTGAAAACTGTCAAATGAAGGAAAGGAAAAATGATCTTGTGACTGAAGCAGAGGGCTGGCATTCATGAGCTTGGGGCTCTATTCAGCTGCTCCCTGGGCTTCCTGCCTGACCCTGGGCAAATAGCAATCTCTTGATGCCAAAGTTTCCTCCTCTGTAATGTGTAGATAAGGGTCCCTACTTCACAAGGTTTCTGTGAAGCTAAATTCATAATAATATTCTCACATTTTCAGGTTGTTGTTGTTGTTTTTTTTTTTTCTGAGATTTGCACTCCTATCAAAATCACAAAGAATATTTTTAATCATTATTGCTAACAATAATGATGAATGCACTTCAGTTCAGAACGCGCTTGCTCTCACATGATTGTTTATAACTTCAGAGTATAATAAATAATTCTGTAGATTAAATCTCTTCATCTTGTTCCCCAGCCCTCTGCTCACCCAACATGAACCTGCAGTTACAGTGACGGTCCTAGACCGGAGCTTAAGGGTTAGCTTGGCCTGCCACATTCTCCCATGGAGTTTATAATCAGTAGGATTATCTCTAAGCATGGCCTCCCTCAGTACAATATTACCCTGCAATGGTTCCCAGGGAGCTGCATTTGAGAGGAGCTGCAGGTTAGCAGGGGTCTACGTAGCTCCACAGACAATGTCTTTGCTCCAGGGCTTAAGATCCTACATCAACAGTGCAAACTGTCAGTTCATGCTCCTGCAAGTGCAAAAAGTATTGCCCTCATTGTACTAGTGGCCATATGTTCTAATGGTCTCTCCTTCCCCCATTATATCAATCCCATGATTTTGTTTCCTCTTTCCCTCTGTTTTTTCCTGTCACTGTCCTGAGTTTTCCCAAATTGCTCTAATTTTCCCTTCCTCTGTGGTATCCTCCATCCTTTCTCCCTTCAGCTTAGTAACACAGGCAGACCTTTGAACTCCGAAATCTAACATTATAGAGAGTCCAAGCATGGCTTAAGATGTGCACACGACTTGTAACTCTATTACCACATAACCTTAGTATTTTTTAATTATTTTGTTGACTTTTCACTGGTATTTCACCTCATTACTTTTGCTACCTGTTATTGTTCTCATTGACTGTTCAATACAAAACTGGAGCCATGGTTTGTAAAAACATATAGAGTTGGGTTGCTGTGTTTGCTGCTACCCAGAGTCCAGTGATTAATTCCACTAATAATGACTGCATAAACTCTGCTCCTCAATGTGTCCCTGCCTTGAAAAAATCCCAAGGAAATGGGGTATGACTATAACTTGAGAAGCTGCCAGGACTTCCTTTAAAGGCTTTTGCAATCTATGACAGGGACAGCTCATCTGAAAACTGGTTCTTTATGGAAAAGGTGCACATGAAGGTGCGGCCACCCTCCTCTTATGTGGCATGGTCATACACCCAGTGGGCATCATTTGGCAGGGAGTGGGGAAGTCCCAAGAGATGAGGGGGACCACAGTCCCCAGGCACTGACATGTGTACTGTATATCATTTTTATTTGTCCATGGAGAAGTCTCTACAAAGTTTTTTGTCATGCTTTTGCATTCCTCTTTCTAAATTATGTATCACAATTTCTACTATCAATTTTCTCAGTGCTAAACACGGCACCACTTTAAAATATTTTTGAACTGGAGGGACGTAGATCTCCCTGCCTTCTGTCTGAGCTGTTCACCCAAGTCTCTTGGTTGTCCTTAATTTTCATAATTCTGCTAATATGTCAGATGATTTTAATCTCACCTGTCAACTCAAGGAAGTACTTGTCCTTTCAGACAAGGTCTTGGTGATTAGTTATGAGTATGATCTGTTGTCTACATCTGTTCCACAACATGTCCAGGCTGCATATTGACTTGTTTGTCTATTTAGGATATCCTTGTTCTCAGCTGTTATGTTGTGACCCTTTTTAAACTGTTTTGTCACACACATTTGTTCATTCCCTCAGTAAGCATAACTGTGAATCTGACAATACTTACTTGAAAGCTGAGCACTGAGACCACTAGGCAGAGAGTGCCTAAACATCATCCCAGAGCAAGATCTCCACAAGCACCACCAGCATGTTCTGACCAGCTCAGTACACTGGCTCCTCTTGCAAGTTGCATCATGGAGCGATTAAGCTTCCTCTTTTATGTAGCAATAAAGAAGCAAAGAACACTCACTTCTAAGGGCTAATTTGAGAGGATCTGTCCTTCATCAAAGCAGCAGAGTTATCTTTCATGAGTTAGCTAGTCCCAGAACAATGACTTGAGTTCAAGAAAACTGTCTTGGATGAGCTGCATCATATATGTCCTTAGGTTCCCTATATGTAAAACTTTTCTGCTGAGAACAGTTTTCCACTTGGGATGTGTGGGGCTCATTTACAGTGCTGTGACTATTTAGCAGCTTTCCCCTGCTTTTTCTTTTAATGGTTGTTTGCCTCAGGACACTTAGAGGTGGAATATTCTAAATAATTGTAAATTAAATAATTGTAAATTCAATAGTAAATTCAAGGAAACAATCCCCTTCTCAAGAAACTCTCAGGGATAAAAGTTACAGAAACAAAAATGTGGGGGAAAAATGAGATATCTAGTTTTATTTATTTGTTTATTTACTTATTTATGGAAAAGAAATATATTGCATGTAATTCAGCTAGCAAGTGGAAAGTACTGCTTATGATGTAGGTATATACACAGATGTGTTTAAATTCTTTTCCACTTTGTCAAGACAAATATATGCAGAGGTATTGATACACAGCAATATAAGGTGGTTACAGGTAAGTTTGCTTCTGACATATCTATGATCAACAGGAAAATGTAAGTAAGTGTTGCGAATAGAAGGCATCATTATGGTTAATTTATAACTGAAAAAGAAAGCTATAGCCATAGCATTCATATCTCTAATGAATACAGAGAAGAAATACCCTTCTAGAATAATTTCTGGAAGAAGATATCTCTGTATATATGTTTTAGTGTAGTTAGCTCAGTCTTAAGGTCTGAGAGAAGTACTGCTGTAAAGCCAGACTTTTTATTTGTCATTAGGTACCTACACAATACTTTATCATCATAGGTAAAATGCTGCACCTGGAGGCAAAATTAGGCATTGTGTATACAAATATAATATAAACTAAACATTTTATGCAATAAAATAATCTTTGTAATGCCTGCATAATACACTCTTTTCCTTGTAACTTCTCTTACCAGAATTGTATCTGGATATTCTGATCTTAATTTCTGCTCTGATCTTTATATACTTCATCAGCAGTAGTGAAGATCTGAGATATATTTCCCACTCTTTCTACTCTTCCATACAGAGGGGAAAAAACCCTGCATAAACATTTTCTTTTCTTTTCTTTTTTTCCCAGATTTCTAGTTTTTTCATATCAGGCACCACTCCCAGAATAAAAATCCCTCAAAATGACAAGTCATCTAATCTGGGGTTCACATCTCAGCTGCTACTACTGTATAAATGATTTTGTTTAGAGACAGTCTGGCATCATGACACTGTCATCAGAACCCATCAAGCCTCAGGCACACATTTAGTGCCATTTCAACATCTTTGTCTATAGCAATTTGCCATGTCCTTCAAAAAAACAGAAGTCAGATTATGAAAATTTACACTTATTAAATGGAGATTTTTAAATTTTACCTTTTTTTTTGGCAGCTCTAACATTTATTTGCTGGTGGCAGCCCTGGCAAAAATTCTGAAGTAGAAGGGTATGTGTTGCTTGCTTGCATTCACTTTTAACACATTGAAATTTTTAGAGAACAATATTGTCCAAAAGAAGAATGGCATAGACTATCCACCATGAAGATAAAACTATCTGTGTGGTGCTGTGACATTTCAGGAGCAGAGCTCTTTCTTTGTAGCTTTACATTTAGCTGTGGGATGCTGGGAGAGAAGCCTGCACTTACATATCTTTGTCCAGGTGTGCAGTCATTGGGAGTGAAACTAGAGACGCACATTGTGTTTTGTGTGTAGCTTTGTATCTTTCTTTGCTTCTCTTGTCTAATCAGGCTATAAGCTCTTGCAGGTAGAAGGTGTCTTTGTACAGCAAATCAGGGTCCTAGTCCTGACTGATGCCTCCAGGTGCTGCTAAAATAGTAATGAATAGATTCATTGTGCATCCTTTGCATGAAAGCAAAGTATTCGTTAGTCTTGCTTGGCTAGGTAAAACATGGTGCTTTTTCTGCTCCCTAACTGGATGAACATGCTCAGCTGGCCAGAGTAAATTCGTTTCAGATGTAAGTAATATTCAAGTGTCTCTGTAGGCCTATTTGCATTTTTCATTTTATTTGACCATATTCTCTTTAATAGCTATTTCTGCTAGATAGAGATAATGCAGAAAGAAGGAAGGAAAGGTATAGTTGAGCTGGTAAAACAGGCTTTCCTATGGAAAGCAAGCTCTTCTTATCTAATAAACATGACTGAAAAGCTTGATTCTATGATATCCTGTATCTTGTGAGACACTAGTAGTACTAAAGCAAATATCTTTTGCTAAGTTTTTAATTTTTTTCCATCCATTACGCATCCAGACAAATGATGATTTAAAAAAACACGCAAAAATCATCCTAATAGAGCATTCATAAAAAAAAAAAAATTAGTTAAATGGCAAGATAGAGGAGCAAAACATCCATCTACATGGCTCTTTCCTACCTCAGCTGAAAGTTTAGCTTTCATAATCATGTTATTCCGTGATCCCAGTTAAGATGCCACAGTTCTAACTCATGTTAAAGTAAATGTTGCTGTTCTCCACACATTTTTTAACCCATGATGTAAAAGCACTGCATGAAATGAGCACTGTGTGCAGCACAAGTGTACTTGCATTAAAATCACCTCATCATCTATAGGTACTTATTTTCATAGAATTGTAGAATTATAGAATCATTTAGTTTGGAAAAGACCTTTAAGATCATTGAGTCCAACTGTCATTTTGCCAGCAACTGGTACATTTGCTTAATCTTATTAGTCTGTGGACGGAGGCCTTCAAAAAGCCTGGAAATTAGGGAGAGTTCTGGCAGAAGAGCAGCCAACAGTTTCATAGTTCATCTTGTTTTATGTTCAGGCAACAAAGAGGGCCTGAGAAAAACTCTCCTGGGTTGAAATTACAGCTGTGTCACAGAAATCACATGCACACAGGAAATACTTGTCTTATAATCACTTGCTGGGGTCCCAGCTGATTTCAGTGATGTTCACTACAGCTTAAACATGTGTGTGCATCAGGAGCGGCAGAGGAATGTTTCCAAACCCAGTGCTCCTTGGGCCAGTAATGGGTTTTCTCTGACCCATTCAGGCTTTCTGTGAAGAGGATGCTTGGAGAGCTAGAGGATTTTACAGAGACTCCTTTACCACTGCCTTACTTTCTCCACAGAAAAGTATCCAAAATAAGGGACACTTCTATTGCTTTTGTCAAGGAGGAATGAAATACTTAACATCACTTTCCAGTTAATTAGATAACTATATTGTTTCATGTCAAAAGAGTTTCAAGTGATTAAACTGCTGAAAGTGGTAACCTCAATTATAGGAAACCTTCAGGGACCATATTATATCCGAAATAGTAACAAATAATAATTAACATCTCAATAATAGATAACACTTCTCACTTGTCCTAATGACTGCATAACTTGATAAGAAGAATACCATTGCCCATAGATAAGAAATAGTTGATATCTTACTAGGTTAAATTTAAATTACTCTTTTGAAAAAGGTTTTGTAAACAAATAAATTCTGTTCTCAGGTATGACAATTTTGCATGCTTCCCACTAGGAAAACACATTATTTGTGAATCAAGATGCAAGAAGTCTCGCAGGCCAAAGGAGGAATGGCATTTTAAATAAAACATCACAAGTGATCCATGCGCTGAAAACTCCTGTCAGAGTTGATAGTAGCAAACAAATCAGTAACGTGCAGTTTTCATAATAACTTTATACTTCATTGTTAAGTCTAAAAAGAAAGTAAACACATGCAAGACTAATAAAATGGGACAGATATCTATAAAGATCATAAGATATGTATGTTCATGTCTGTCTATTTTGGTTTTCTTTCTAATTTAGAATGGTAAGTTATTTTGTTATAAAATTATTATCTAAAATAAAATGCTGTTATCTTTTTTTTTTTTTTTTACTGTTACACCTTCTATTTTTGCATTTTACTACTGTTATAGCTAAACCCAAATGTCTTGTTTTAAACATTTTACAAATATATGGGATAAAAGTATCCAGGAATCTTAATAAGCAGCTCTATTAAGCATACTGAGCAAACATAAACCAAACATTACTAGTTTCGATTTTGAAAAAGATTTTAATGCAAATTTCAGTTAAGGATCATATGCATACTAACCAGCTATACACATTTACATATGATAGTCCTTTAATTTCTAAATTTTTTAGGGTTTTGGTTTGTTTTGTTGTTTGTATTTTTTCACAGCTTCAGCTTCTCTGTTTGGTAGTTAAACTCATCCTCCTGCCGATATCCTTTAAAGAAGGAGGAACTGAATGATGATGGCAGAGAACCGTCAGGATTCTCCTATCACTCTGAAATACAGTCCCACCTGTTTCTGTCTATAATGATATAAAGGAATTCTAATTAACAGTGTGTAGCTGTTTGATAGCAAAATAACATATCATTGGAAAGTTCTCCCCCAGCTCTGAACTCAGTTTCATATCCCTACTTATCATTTCAAAGCATCCCAGACACCTTACTTGGTGTCTATGAGGGTACTTTGGAAGCAATTTAATCTTTGGCTTTTTATAGAAAAGAATTATCCTAATGGAGCTGGTTTCATTGTAGAAGGGAGTAAGCTAATGGTGTATGGGCAGAAAGACAATATATTATAGGTGATACAGTAGGAATGGAATAAAATGGCAGGTCACCTACTTCTTCAAACTTACACATAGAAATGATGCGCTTCACAAACACTCCGTAATTGTGGAGAGATTTTGTAAGACAAAAATAAACCCTTTAATTGTATGTAGTGCTGGCTGCAGATAATGATGGGGATTTAGGTGGGAATGGATTAAAGAGATGTGAACATGTTTTTTCATTCAGGCACTGATGTTTTTAAACTGCCAAGCCACCAGGAGAAAGTAGGAGGCACACATGGAACAAGGATCCTCTTAACATTCATCTTTGGAGTTGGGCAGGGGCCAGCTCTGCATCTTCTCCCTTTCCTCCCCTCCAAATGTCCTCCCCACATGAATTTTGTTGGTGGAGTGTTAGTGCAGCTTGGCTTGCAGCTCCTTAATGAAAGCCTTGTCCACACGTGCTTGGAGCAGGAAAGCATTACACACAGAATCAAATGTTGGCTGTTGCTGAATCTCTGCTCCTGGTCTGGTGCCTCTGCTGCAGGTGGAAGATCTGAAGAGGAAAAAACCACAAAGGCCTGTACTGGCAGGAGTTCGAAGAGCTGTTGTTGGCTGTCCATAAATGCAATGGGTAATTGGTTCTGCTGAGCTTGCAGGACAATTGATGGAGCAGAGAAGACCATAAATACATTTTTCAGGATGCAGTTCAGGTTGGACTGATTCTCCCTCTTCTATTTTTAGATCAGAATGACATAGCTGATTTCAGTGTGTAAGCACAGGCTTTACTCCCAAGTTTAGTAATCAAGCTCATTCAGATATTCCCTTCACCTGGAGATACTCTTAAAACTGGAGAGAGCAGAGGGAAAGAGGACACAGAACATCACACTGTGTGTGATGCCACAGATGGATGGCACACAGGACAATGCAATTCAGATCTCCCTCTCTCTTCCCCCCTCCAAAGGTAGGTCAGGCTCAAGCAAGATCCATTGTCCACACACAGTAGCTTATAAAATAATAAACTATAGGAGAACCCCTGATGCCTGCTCCCACTGTACCTCCAATGTGATCATACTCCTTCTTACTCCAAGCAGTTCTTGGTGTGGGAGGGACTTGATCACTTTGCTGCAGAGCAGCCCCCTTCTCAAGTACCAGCCTCCTGCCATACCTTCCTGGGCCTCGCTTTACATAGGGCTGCCACCATGTGTACCATGGTGCCTGTCCAGCCAGCCAGCTGCCACCACTGCTGTTCCTCAGCTGGGAAGAGCTAGGAGCCAGTGAACAGCCCCGGCCCCGATGCACAGGACATCTGGAAAGTGAGGCTGAGGGTCTTTGGTATCTGAGGTTGCTTTTTGGGGAATGAGGAGAAAGGAAGCTGAGAAGCACTAGGGCCTCCTAGAGGAGTGACCACAGCTCCCACACCAGTACCAGCACCAACAGCAGCAAGCATCTAGAATCCTAGAATCACAGGCTGGTTTGGGTTGGAAGAGACCTTCAAGATCATCCAGTTGAAACCTTCCACTAGACCAGGTTGCTCAAAGCCTCATCTAACCTGGCCTTGAACACGGCCAGAGATAGGGCATTCACTCTGGGCAACCTGTTCCAGTGCCTTACCACCCTCACAGTGAAGAATTTCTTCCTAATGTCTAATCTAAATCTATCCTCTTTTAATTTAAAGCCATAGCCTCTTGTTCTATCACTACCTGCTCTTACAGAAAGTCCTTCCCCAGATTTCTTGTAGGACCCCTTTAGGTACTGGAAGGAGTCTGGTCCTTTATGTACCTTCCAGTACTGGAAGTCTCTCTCCTCAGCCCCCTCTTGCAGTGCTGCACCTCTCCTCTACTTCCCTTTCTGAAGCAGGAGCCGCACGTCCTGAACCTCTGTCTAACTTTTTATTCCTGCCTTGAAGGCCTCTTCGTTGGGCTTTGCCCAGTGCTGCTGCACTCCTCCTGCAGCTGGGCTGTCTGATCAGGAGCACCTCAGCCTGGAGCTTGTCTGTGAGGAGCCATGCAAGGTTTGTGTAATGCTCAACAGGTCTTACAAAGGCCTATTTTGAGACTGCAGCCATGACTTTAATGGTTGCAGAGAATGCAACCATGACTTTAATAAAGGCTGGTCAACCTTTATTAATTGATGGTGTAACTTAATTAAATCTGCTGCAATTGCATCATTAGTTTTGACTTATTTTGCCAAGGGGTTAATCTAGAGGTGATCTCGAGTCACCAGTGGAATAGAACAGTTGTAAAATGTTCAGGTTTAAATCAACTTAACAATCAAGGTTAAGCCCAGCTTTGTATGCTGGTCAAACAGTCTGACCAGACACAGTTTATACCCTCAGCTACTGCAGGGCAGACTAGCTTTAGTGAAGGTGAGAGACTGATTTCCACCCAGGTAAGTCAATAAATCCAGAAAATCTAACTGCTGCCTGTTGTACTTAATGCAGCAGCCTTTGTACGGGCATAGTTTAGAAGTACAATATGATTTTATACTGCCTTGCCTGATTCCGTATGAAAGTTGAAAAGAATGTTGAATGGCCACGAACTGAGTCACATTTCTATGGCTGTACAGTGGCTTCTACCTGAGGTCTTTTACTGCCACAGTAATTCCAGTTAAAAGAAATCATGTCTTTAATCAAAATAGTTGGTCCAGTAAAATTTTTGAAGTTCAGAGGAGGCCTCTGTGTGTGTGCCTGTTCCTGTAGTCAATGTCAGTAAAATAGGAAGGGTCGGTGCTATTTTAAACACAGCCATTAATTACTTTTCCTGCAGCATCCCTGGTTGTACACCTAGCCTGATGTATACTCAGCTCCAATATGGGTAGCTAGGAAGCTGACAGATTTTGGGTGTGTTTGAACTTTCATAACCCCCTCCTCTGTTGTGCTGCAATCTCTGCAACAGCAAAAGACTTCTTTCTCCTTGCCCCCTGAAGAAGTAAGCTTTTTCTAGAGTTAGAGATGAGAAAACACTTCTCAGTCTTACTGTTCGCTTTTCCTGACTGACCTTCATGGACACCTGCAACTGACTAGACCACTTATCACCCTTTTTTAATTCTTGTAATTATTTTTCCTTAGTTCTCTCACATTGTCCTTGGGTCCTTATCTTCACCTAGATTTATCAGCATTCCCTGTTGATTCCTTTCCATTTCAGTGCCTTGTCTTGTTTCATAACCCCCCTTAGTTTTAGAGTTTTTTCAGTCCTGTTCATTCCTTGGGGACAGGATGGAGATTTATCCTTTGGACTCCAGGTTGGTCCTCACTATGGAAGAAGAGATGTGACAGCACACAGGAGTCATATGATTTTGAATTCTTTCATGACCTGGGATCTCTTTAAGTCTGTTTTCTTCCCCCAGCACCCACTTTTCATTTCTTTACACTGCTTTTACACAGCAATTCTGGCAGTGGATTGCTGCTGGAGGAAGAAAAGCCAGGCTGGTGCTTGCTCTCCTGCCACCCCTCTAGGACACCAGGCTTCTGAAAATCTTGCCTAACTCAGATGCTACCTAACTTCAGCCTGTGCTTCTTGACAAAAGTAATGAAAAATTATTAGTTATCTTCCCCATCCAAGTATCTCCACTTGCTGTCCATATACAAACGAAGCTTTAAAACACTTCTTTGAGTTGATATATAGGAAGTGCCCAAGATCATGGAATGAATAACTAGGAGGAAAAGAAGAATTTGAGTCACTGGTTAGACCTTTTTCCCCCTTTCCTCACTCTATCCTGTGTAACCATGTACAAGTCACAACTTTTCTCTGACCAAGTTTCCACTACTTTAGCAACCAAGTAATAATTCCTGCTTTCTAGGTATACTGTGAGGATAACTCTCCCACCACTGTGTAGTAGTTTGGGATCATCACTCAAAAAGGTCACAACCAACTGTAACAGAAAGAGTCCATGCCTCTGCCCTATTCTGTTTTAGTTCTCAGCATGAAGAACCTCCTGAAGAGATTCACTAGCCTTGGCTCTGTGATAAACTTGCAGTGTCCATATCTCATGGTGAAGAAGGCAGAAAAAGTAACTGTGAGTTACTGTGAGTTTTCTGTGTGTCTATACAAGACTTGTACGTTCTAGCATCTTCCATACACAACATATGTTGTACCATTACTAAAATATAAGAACTTGCAGAAAGACAGAGAAAAATTTAAGAAGCGGCTACCTGACAGTAAATACGAAAGCCCTCAGTCTGCCATTTGTGCTGGAGAACAAGTAGCCTTCTTGTAGAGAAATGCTGAGTAATTACCAGTTCCAGCCTGTGGTAGGATGGAATTGCAGTTTTTAATTTCATATGAATAAGGATTTTGTCTGTGATTTATGTATCTGAATTCAGAGGAATCACTATTGTGCCTTATCCTGCGGTGGCTAATGAGCCGTTTCTGCACTGAGGGGTGTGTGAAGCTCTTGTCATCAAGAACTGTAGTGTATTTTGGTACCAACAGGGAAATAACTCCCAGTGCTTAGCAGCACTTCTGAAATGAAATGGAAAGGAGAAGCCTTTCTATTTTATTCCTTTTCTCCTTGTGGAAGGGAACTCACAGCAGCTCACTGTGGCTTAGTCAGTAAATCCCCAGCTGGGATTTGAAGATCATGACATAAGAGAACAAAGCATCTTTGCTGTGCTAATGTAGGCAGCAATAATGTGTCATCGGCTACCACACACGTTAGTGTATCATGAGGGTTCACTGCTGTTTTGGTGACAAAGAGCAACCTTACACTTTGGTACTATGTAAACACTGAGTGTATTCACAGTTTCTCTCCTTGTGTAACAGTTCTCATATACAAAGCAGCAACATGCAAAAATCATTCTGCTGATGAAAGAATCACTTTAACCAGAGCATTTTGTAAGTGTTCTTTATTTTTAGGTAGTGATAAAAGGAGCTTTTTTTATATGAGAGTTACAGGCCAAGTTAAAACAAGAAAACATGTTTTGTATGAAGTGGCAACAGGAACTTATCCATGCAGTGGGGTTCCTAGAAAGCAAAGGGTAAGGACTAGCACCTGGAATACTTTTTTATGCTATATCTATTTTCTGAATGTCAGACAAAGGAAGCAGAAGCATAAAAATTGCTGCTGAAGCTTATGTCACCAACAAGATTAGCAATATTTTTCTTCCTTAAACAGTACCTAGCTGCCACAAACTGAAAAATAATAGCCTAACAGGATTAAGAACCCCAGCCATTGCTCAGTACCTCCACATGCTAAACATTAAAATGTGTATGAAGTTTTTATATGCTATTACCTGTTGCCAGCTGCTCTGCAGGAACTGTGTGTTTGCACAGACTTGTCCCGTGCAGCTTCCTGCTGCAAGGTGAGGTCTCATCCCCCCTTGCAATAGGGGGAAATGTATGTGCACATCTCCCCTGTGGTGGTGGACGCTGCATGGGAAAGCCCCAACCTACCACAAAGCGCCTGCCTCTGCCCGAGTGGCTGAGTACTGTACTACACATGTGGAAAACATACCATGCTGTGCTGTGCTTACACCTAAGTGTGGGTAACCTGCCTGGAGGTTACCTGCCAGACACTACTGGTACTGTCACTGTCAGTCACCAGTGACCAATTTCCACCTTGCTCTGGTGGCATAGGGTCCTTCCTTGGGCTCAGCAGTGTGGGCTAAAAGCCATGTTTGTGCTAGAACCCAAGTGACCAACTGTTGCTTACAGTTATTTCTGCTCTGTGGAAATGTGTTTACAAGTTTCTTGAAGGTGAATATGTTGATGTATTTTCATAGCCTAGCTTACACATGGCTTGTATTTCCTGTGTTATTGCTTCACGTGAGTTATCTCATTTCTACTCCCCTTCTCCCTCTCCCTATTGCCTTTGATAATCCAAAACAGATTGTAGTTAAAGACTTATTTATACCCTTCTAATAAAAATCTTCTTACATTTTTATTACAACTCAGAGTGTTCTTGTTATTAGCTGAGGTCTCCAGGAGTATAATTAAGTACTTGAGGGATTTTAAAAGTTGTGTCATAGTCATTATTTCAAGGGTCTTCACCTCTACAACAGCAATTTTGAGGATAAAGTAACTGGCAAGATTTTAATAAACTAGGTATTGAATCATAGCAGGAAGAAATCATTTTCTTCAAAGGTATAAATAAAACCTAAGAAGAGAAGAGAAATGCAAAAAAATATTAGAATATTTGCTTTTAACCCATTTGAGAAATATCTCACAGCAAAGGTGAGGAAGTCAATCAGTCCGTTCTTTTCAGAAACATTATTGTAGCATATAATAACATATGAGAGCAAGCCTCACCTTTAAATGAAATAAAACCCCAAGTTAATCTTCTACTTCATCCCAAATTATTGCCATTTTATCCCCTTTCTTTGAGTACTTCACATGTTCCAGTGAGCAGCACAAAGCTCCTGCACGATCATAAAATTTTGGGGCTGCAATATTACATATTAGTAGCTTTAAATGATCCATTTCCCTGAAACAAAGGGACATAAATAAATAATATTAAAAGATAATAATATTCAATCCATTGCAATAAAAGTTGGAGGTGATATTGACTGTGTTTCTTGGGAATGAATTTGCAATAGTCCTGAGAAGCAAAGATTGTTCTGCTCTAGACAGATTTGTCTGTTTTCTTTTTAAATAATAACTCTCATAGCGTTTTCTGCCAGGGAAAGGCAGGGGAGAGGGGTGAAAAGGACATTCAAAGAAGTGCAATTTAGTCTGTGTGGTAGTTGGATGAGTGACACTTAGGTGTTACAGCAGTATCCAGTCTAAGAGCCTAATTAGAATGGCATTCTGTGAAATAGGAGCAACATATTCTTTTTCTATTAAATTTCATTTTATTTATGCAAAATGAAGCAAAGTATTTGCAGCAACATTTCTCATAGTACTGTTAATTTTATTTCATAATTATAAAACATAATTTGAATACACTTTTGCATTAAAGTTTTTAAATATGTACATTCACTTTAGTTATCAAGAATCAATGCCAGGTGCAGTGCTATGACATTGTTATCTGAAATCCTAAGACTGTATTATTAAGAAATATTGTATAGGGCTCTGAGCCATTACTGTAGGGGGTGTAAAGAAAACTGTTTTAAGCCTTATTGTGGGCAACCAAGGACTTAGCAGTTTCTGTAAAACCACAACAAGTAAATTATACCAGTAGAGACACCCAGTAGTGACAAAGAATACCATACTTATTAGAAAGTGTTTGGATATCTTAGAACAGTTTGGGTGGGAAGGGACCTTCAAGGTCATGCATTTCCAATCCCCCTGTCATGGGCAGGGACACCTTCCACTAGACCAGCTTGCTCAAAGCCCCATCCAATCATGTCTTGAACACTGTCAGGGATAGGGCAGCAACAGCTCCTCTGGGCAACCTGTGCCAGTGCCTGGCCACCCTCATAGTGAAGAACTTCTTACTAGTATCTATTCTAATTCTACTCTTCTTGAGCTTAATGCCATTTCCCCTTGTCCTGTCACTAACTACATGCCCTTATAAAAAAGTCCCTCTCCAGGTTTCTTGTAGGCCCCCTTTAGGTATTGGAAGGTTACTGTAAGGTCACCTTGGAGCATTTGCCTGTGAAAAATCAAACTTGAGAAGGAGAAGGTTTTTGTAACTGAATGTTTTGTGTAAATCTGAAAGAGAGCCTTTAATTAAAAGCTTGTACAGTACAAAAAAAATCCAATATTTCAACAGAATGTTACAATCGTAATGGAATTTGATGTAATACAGCAGTTACAATCAGGGAAAAGGTAAAAAGGCAGTTTACAGATGCCGTATGTAAATCTCTGCAGTCTTTTGTGCTTAAGTTTCTGTCACTTTGAAAGTGTGCTAAAGTGGCAAAGTGATGGTTTACAACCAAAATGTTTTTTGTTGTTTTTTTTTTTTTTTAAATACCCCAAATAATACAGAAATCTATTCATGGAGGCTACAAAGCATATAATTTACTTTGTGTCCTATGTATACTACACAGGTTTCACATTAAACTGTAAGTCACCCAGGATTTTCAAAATACCACAGTAGTCAGAGAGGGTTTTTGTGATGTTTTGTCTAATGGTAGAATGATAATCTATTCAACAGCTAGAAATATCCCCAAAGAAACTATTACAGTGTAATAATGCACTGGAAAAGAAACAATCAGAGCCCATAGAAGTGGGAAGAAGACTTCAAACGAAAGTGTTTTAACACAATTGTTCCCAGCAGAACTGTAAAGCCTGTCTGGCCATACTTTCTTGAAGAGGACTCTGGAAGGCACAGAGATTCATGAACTGGGTTGGCAGCTGAGCAGCAGATACCTGTGCTCCTGAGGGAATTTAAGAAGCATGTACTGAAAAAAACCACCCCAAGAGGAATTAAAGGGTGAGTTACAAGCAGTAATAGCCTGATAGGTGCAAAGGAGTCTGTATATCCAAGCAAATACCCTCAGCCCTCAAACTCAGACACAGTGGAGGGCACTGCTGTGGCTCAGCCTTGATTGATTCAGCGGGAGCAGATAACATCAAATCATGCTAATTTAAGGGGGGAAAAAAGGAAAAAGGATATATTAGGAAAAAACCATTTTTCATCACAGAATACACCATTTTGATCCTACTTGGCCTCCTTCAATGACTGCACGTTTAAGCACTGAGTTGTCCTAAATTTTGCGTAAGCCAGGGGCTGAGGAGCACAATTGTTTCATTAGCAGTAAGTGACAGCAGAGGCAACCTTGTGAGACCACAATCACCACTGAACATCCTGAGGGGCCAATATTTTCTGAGGAGATCCCACTGTTGGTATGGCAATAAACGGTTCACATCTTGCATTCCTGAGCAGCATGAGGTGCTGGAGAACAGGCCCTTCCTGAAATTCACAATCTTTTTCCAGTTCTGCTTAGTAAACTACAAATGAGTAAGTTTGACTAATTCAGTCAAAGCTTCTGAAAACTGCAGACTGGGCTATAAGTGGCATCAAACCTGCAGGAAACTGAATCTCCTTGACCAGCTGATGTCTAAAGCAACAAGTAACAAACAACGGTTTGTAAGAAGTTGCTTAGTGTTGCCCAGGGTCACCTTAAGTCCAGTGAAAAGGATTTGGAAGAATTCCGAGAATCCAGACTGAATATTTGTTTGCAGGACTTCTGGATTCTGAAGGTTTCCGAATTTTGTTCAGCAAGTCTTTAACCAAACCAATGCAGTGATGACTTCTTAGGATAAAACAGCTCCTTTCACAGTTTCCAGTAGGTAGGTTTAAAAGAGCAAGATTTGTATGTGTGTAAGTAAATAAATAATTTATAAGTGAACAGTCTCTAGTAACTGAGATGGTCTTGTTTCTCCCTGTCTCAGAGGGCAATGACACACAAATTCCTAGAAAAGCAAGTAGGAAAAAATATGTTAGATTTGGATATGGCTTTGAAGCAAGGAGGCACAAAAGTACAAAATGTAATCAGTTCTAAGTAATGTTAAGTTTGACGGCTTTGTAATGGAAAATAACCGCGGTGCTTGAAGGTAATTGACATAGTTTTAGGACCTCAGGACCTCAGTACAAAAGGTGTGAGAAAAGCAGAATAGAAGGACTGGACCTGGGGATGGGGAGTATCTGGGACTAGCAGATGTCCAGGGTGGGCACAGATAAACTAACTGATAAGTAAAAGGACAGGATGGTTGCTATGCTTGGGGTGTTAATAAACCCATTAAACTGGTGTAAGCATCTACTAGGGAGTACCCCGGACTAGCAGATGCCCAGGATGAGAGCAGTTAAACTAACTGATAATTAGGAGGCCAGGATGATTGCTATGTCTGTAATGTTAATTAAGCTTGTTGGGAAAAGTAAACGACCCTTAAAGACCACCACATTTTTATATGCATGCCGGAAACGTTTTGGAAAATGATGTAATATGCTCGGTGACCATATAAGGATGACCTGTATAGCAATTCGGGGACACACGTTAGGAGCTATCCCCGTGTCTCCCGGCGCTGCAATAAAGAATACCTGCTTGTCAACTTGAAACTCTGCTGGCGAGTTTGTTCCTGGAGTTTTCTCCGAATCAGCTTACATCCTCCACATAAGACAGTGCAGATAAGTATTATGCTTAAAATCTTTAAAAAGTTGTTGAGATGAGGCAAATCAGGCATCGAGGATGCAGAGCAAAGGAAAAGCCAAGTTCAGGTCAGTACCTAGCGCCGAGCCCTTCCACAACCCCGAGAGGCAGGCGTAGGGTTTTCAAGTTTAAAAAAACCCAACACCCTTATATACATGAAAGAGGACAGGAATTTCCATGGGGGTGGGGAACAACAATAGAGAAGTGATGACCTTGGGATGGCGTCTAGAGACTGAACAGCTTGGCTATTGTATGGAAACAGCTGACTTCTGCACAGGAAGCAATCACTGCTGATTAGAGACTCCAAACCCCTGCCTCTATTTTTTTTTTCCTGTCCTTTTTTTTTTTGTACTTAATGCGAAGCTCCTGATACACCCGGGTGTATGCGTCACGGGCAGCGGGAGGGAGCAGGCAGACCTGGAGGGACCATTCTGTTCCTGCACCGTTCTGTTCCTGCACTGCTGCTCCCAAGGGACGTGGGACTCAAAGGCACAAGGGTTAGCCTAGAAGGCAATTCTGGGGGGAGATTCACTGCTATTCAGCAGTGAACCTGGGGTATGGCGTCCTGTTTCTGCTTGGCTTTGTGGGTTTGTTCCCAGGTATCTCAGTTTAACAATGATTTTTTATTTTTAGTGCTTTTAATGTTGATTCCCCCTCCAGACATTTTTGTGACAGTCAGATTTTATTATTGAGTTAGATGCTAAATTAATGCTATTTGGAACATTGTCAATTTGAAGATGAGCTCCTTAACAACACTGTGCTATGTTGAAAAGCTTCAGCCATTACTGACTCAGGGATAGGGATGAGGGGAACTTAATGAAGCACAAAACCAACCTCCTGGAGTGTAACAGAAATTTTAGGTTTAATTGCATACCATCAGTTTTGTTGAACCGATGTGTGCTGAATGCATGGAGGCAAAAAGACAATCACAACCACTGCAGCCAGCTGGAAGCAGGTCAGCTGCGAGGTTGAATCAGGTGGGAAAAACAGCTCTTTACAAAGATATGAGGGAGCACTGAGCAGAGGTAAAGGTGGAAGGACAGAAAAGGGGAAGATATTGAAATTCTGGTTAAAGTTCCTTCCCTCACTTTCTTCCAGTGTATCAGCCAGGGAAGAAAAGGTGGGGGGGACAACAAAGCAGCAGAGCCAAGTGGCTGGAAATGCTGCAGAGGAGAGCAAGTCTTGCTCTCTAAGTCGCCTTGATCTCTACCTTGTCCTGGGAGCTATGCCTGGTGCCATTGTCCTCAACGACACCACCCGGGTGTGCTGGGTCATGCCCCAAACCCAGGAATGGAAGTATCATGAATTTAAGCACCTCCAGTATTAACCAACAACAAAGCTAAGGTTTTTTGAGATTTCAATGTCAGGTTTGTGTATCTGTGGAGGCAGTTAGGGACTTGGGCTGCTTTAAGTTCCTAATACTTAGAGTGTAGTCATGCTGACACACTTTATCTAGTGACACCCACATTTGGTATGATGCTGCTTACTCACTGCCTGCCCAACCAAAGGTAACCAAGAGATGCCATGACTATTCTCTCCCACTGTGGTGCTTTACAGATCTTCTGCTACCTGACAATCTCAGCTGCTGCGTCAAATTACTGAAGATGCAGCACTGTGGTAAGCAGCTGAGATCCATGTCAGTGAAATGTGGTATTTAGTCACTGAATTTTACATGAAGTGATTCAGTCTGATGTCAGCTGGAAAGGAGAGGAGACCAAGGAATGATAGTCCCTGCCTGATAGGACTTTTCTTAAGCTACTGTTTGACTAAAGCTCTGGCAGTTCCCTATGGAAATAAAGAAAGAGTACCCATGGTACCAGAGGTCACAATATCATGTTTAATCATTCGCTACTTTGTTTGACATTTTAGACTTTTGGTTAGTAAAATGGTCTCATTTGTGATGATTGTATGATTTAATTTCCACCCTGCTTTAAGATACCACGTTAAGTGAAAGCAAGTAGAAGCAGCCATTTAGTCCTGGAAAGCTTGTGGAAGGATGGCTAAAGCTGAAACAGCATAAATAACAATGCAACAACTGACATAAAAGGTTATATTCCCCTATTGTCTCCCTCCAAATCACTGCCAGGAAATCTCATCTAACTGTGCTAACCCTCCCTGTCTTTCAGGTGCACCTCTGAAGTGCTAGTGTTACTCTTTCAGGCCCTCACTTCTAGAGGAACAGATTTGAGATCTAGGCAGATGTCTCTTCAGAGATGCATTGAGAATAATGAAAGATACAGCAAGTCTCGGTATAGAGTCAGGAATAAAAAGAATTACTATATAAAATATCTCTGAGATCTTCAGCCTTCCAACAGGGAGCTTTCTTTCAATGGAGAATCTAAAAGGCCCCAGAAAAGGGTTATGTGTGTTCCGAAGTGACATGGCTACTTTCTAAACAGTGCTTATATTAAAGATAAAGATTACTTTGAGAAGACACAGTCATACTAAACACTCTTTACATATGGTATTCTTCACCTGACAACTCCCTTATTTCAGAAGCACCTAACTCCTAAATGATGTCTTAACTCAGAAGCTTGGCAAATTAAAGGTTTGTTTTCTGTTTCTATTCAATTTATCAAAACACTCATGCAATTTCTAGTATGACTGCCACTCAAGTGAAAGATGCTGAGGCTGGAATACTATATATGTATGTCTACCTGGTAGTTCTTGTTTGTTCATCAGACGCTCAGCTACTGACTCGTGCTGAAGTTTAAAGCTGGTCTTAGTGTAGTTTCTTTATATGTTGTTAAATGGGCAGTATGTGCTTATACAACATCACACACAGCAAAGGCCTAATCTGACTGAAATCTTTAGGCACGACTACAATTCCCAATATTATTGCCAAGTTTGGCACAGACCAAATTTTTTCCTAGAATTTGACCAAAAATTTTTTTGGTTACTGGGCTGAGTTGCTTTCCCCCTGCTACAGTAAATCAACATTTTAATTAATTGGCAGTCTCCTAATTTCTCTGATGTGTATCCTGCTGCTCTTGGTAAGGAAAACAAAAAAATTACAAATCAATATAAAATATTTAATCCCCCTTTTACCAGTTTTTTTCCTTGTTATATTCTTTGTTGTGATTTTTCCTTTCAGTCTGCCTTTCCCTAAGTTCTGCTTCCAGTGGCTCTCCTCCAGCGATATCGTAGGGCAGGCAGCTTGCCCTTCTGCCTGCCTGCCTGCTCTGCCTGCTGTGTCCCCTGATTCAGCTCAGCATCACTCCTTCTCTGAGCCCACCCATGAAGCCTCATGATGTCTGGATTCCAGACGACTAACCAAAAGTAAAGAAAGACATTCTTCTCCCCTTCAGACTGGATGACACTTAGTCATTGGAGGCAAATGGAAGTAAGGATCTCTTTTTAGAGTGCCTGAATAGCCAGCAGAGAGGGGATCTGCCAGCATTATTTCTAGGTACGTAAATTTAAAAATAGATTTTGTTACCAAAGTGGACTGTGAGGGGATGATGCTATTTTTTGTAATAATTTCCTCCTCCCACACAACACACTACCCATTCCTGCATGCACTCAATGAATTTTTGGTCTGGCATTTTCCTCCCTCTATAAACATCTCAGGGTGATGAAGTGGAGATATTCGCTTTACCAAAACCTGCTTGTGATCCATGAGCTGGGTTCAGGCCTAATGCCCAGTAATTAGTTTGTGAAAGACAAATTACTTCCACTTCCTTCTTACCAATATCATCTTACTGCACTTTGAACCTTCCTGAAGTACTTCTGGTCAGGAGATGCCAAATAAGTAGGGCACTTGCATATCTCTTTCTACAGTACCCTGTAGCAGAAAAGGGGTTTTATTCCACAGGATTTGGTGAGAACATTTACTCTTTAGAAAGGGCTACATTTTTTCCTTATACTCCCATACTCAGTTACATGCTTGCCCACATAGCAGAATCATACAGTACTCATTTGTACTTGCAACAACCCTCATCTTAGATGTCCCTTGTGATTAACTGCAAGTCTCCATGCACAACCAGAAGTTCTGCAAAGCCACATCCTGAAAGCAGAAGACCAGTCTGTAGCCATATGATAAGTAAATCACTGTTTGGAGGAGTTGCTTTCACAGTGTCTTAGATCATGGCTGAAGTGACTCTCTCATAGTGACCATGTACTTCTCAAATCTGTCTCTTGTATCATTCAGTCTTTGTCAAGCACGGTGAAACAACAGTGCATAACACTCAGCATTCTCCTAGCAGTTGTAGTTTACCCCCATTTATAGTTTTGCTCTCTGGAGCTTCAACTGTTTAATGTTTTAAGCGTATATGGCCTTTCCTTGCCAAAAGAAACTGAACGGAGCATGTAACATCACCACAGCTAGTTGTAAAATGCTTTTAAACCCTTCTATAATCAGTGTGCTGTTCATATGGAGAGGGAAGGAGAAAGAAGAGGTAATTCAACATGTCATCCACTTCCACCAGAGGCTCCTGAGGATACTGTTATTGCTCAGGACTACTATTTTCCGCAGTCCAGAATAATGCCCACCAGCCAGTACAATGTGTGCCTGCTCTAAGGTGCTGCCATCCATCCCTCTGGAACAAACAGAGGAAATGCATCAGGAGGCCTCGGCAGCAGATGGAAAGCACATCACCGAGCAGCACTTACGCTGTGAGGTCCCCCAGATGAAAGGCGATTTCAATGAGCATTGTGTTTCAAGGCCCACTTCCTCCAACTCTGGAAAGCTTAAGAAGGAACATCCCACTTGTGTCTGCTGACACAAAGGGCTGCTGTGGCTTGGGAGATGTTATCGGCCTTCCCGTGCCACGGAGGCAGCCTTCCAGTGGCGTCTCCCAAGAATTACTCATTGTTCCTGGGGAGGCTTGACTCCTCTGGGTGGGATCTCATGGCATCCAGTTCAGATGGAAGTAGGTGGTGCTGGGAGGCCAGCCAGGCTCATGACAAAGATCTTTGGCTACAGGGGAGCTACATCAGGGGACCAAGCTAACAAAGTCCTTAGCAATCACAGATGTGGATACTGATTCATAAAATGTGGCCCATTTTTTTTTGGTTGTAGTTAGTATGCAGTATTTGAAGAAGTCAAATCTCTGAATAGTGCAGGTCTCTGCTCCTAAACTGAGTCTCAGAAAATGAGCTCTTTCTCCTTTTTTGTTCAAGCTCACAGGCACCATTAATTTCTAAAAACTTCCCATACCTGGCAACTTGGAGCTTGATTCTCTCCTGACCATCTTAAATGGGGAAATCAGAAGTGGTCCATGCTTTTAAAGACCTTCATTTGAAATCCAGAGCTTCTGGGAGACACATACGACCCTTGAAAGTGTCCAGTCAGGTTCAGCTTGCAGAAACCTCTTGTAAGATGGGTGCATGCCCACATTATCCAAGCCTCTTGTATCTAAAATTAGAGTGGAGGTATAAAAAGCAGCTTCCCTAGGAGACTTCCTAGAACTGGTGCTTCCGGTGCCAACTGAAGTTACAGGGAACAACCACTTTTCTCATAATGATTTGGCACTGTGACTCCCGGATGGCACCTTGAAGCACAAAAAAGGAAAAGGAAAAATGATCTGAACATTTCCGGATTTCAGCAAATCTTTGATTTTCAATCTGGATGGCTCACGTTTGAACTGAGGAGTTTATTCATTCAGGGATTTTTTTCCCTTTGTCTCTCTTTTATCACACCAGTAAATCTATCTCTGGCTTCACTACTTTATCTCTATATTTCTTTTTACATTCTTTTTTTTTTTTTTTTAGAAGGTCAGTGGGAGATAAACTGGAAAGGAAAAAATATCTGCCAGCAGTGATTTCTTTCATAGAAATGAAAACATTGAAAACATGTGTTTTGGAGAGGTATGCAACAAAGGTGGTAGAGAGAGAAAGAGATAGAGCCTTTCCAAAAAGAAAACATTTAGTCTGCCTTCCAAGCAATGGAAATTCCAATTTTAGAAATTGTGCTACAGGGTAATAATGTACAATGTTGTTGGCTATGGCACATGGAAAAAATAAAAAAAAAAATAAAAAAAAGCTTTTGTAATTCTGCCCGTCTTGCCACAGGAATGACGCAAAGCCAGTCAAGCACATCAGAGGAAAATGCAGTTTTCCACAGATACAGCCTAAAAGCTTTCAGCTAATATTGCTCGTGTGTAACTATGTCAGGTGCCCATGCTGCAGAGGTGTGTCATAGTGTTTGGTAGAACGTGAACTTTCAAGTTCTCCATCAATGGCAACCCTGCAAGCTCCAGTTACTTAACGTCCCTGCAATCAACATGTAGGGAGCCTAGTGGACTAAGAACAGAAGTTTGTTGCATAGTTCTCCTAAAATAACATTGTTATTTTGTGTAGCTTATCCCACAACTCCATGGCAACCCACCCAGGGAAGATGGTGACTGAATGGCGACAATGATGCTGAGTTATATCCTGATAACCTTACTCGCCCCGTTTCTGGACAAAGTGTCATGCTAGTCAGCTGCTGATGGCATCGTGCCACCAGCCAGACAGAAGGAGAGAAAGGCTGTGAAAGAACTGCTGAAAAATAAGGCCAAATGTATGCCTGGACTAACTTTTCAGTTTAGTTGTTACCACAAGAGTGAATTTGGCCTATGGCTATGTTTAAACCACTTTGTCAAGGATGCTGTGCTGTTTCTGTGGAGGCAGGGGAGATAACTTGTGACACATGAGCACAGTAATCAGTGCAGATATGTCCTCTGTGACTCCTGGAGTATGCCATATGGCTCACAGAGAAAGAATGATACTATTAACAGCTGACATGGCGACAGTGGAATGCCCGGGATGAACAACAACAACAAAAATCATTACAAATGCATAACACAGAGGAATTCAAAATATTCCTGCATGAAATCCCCACTTTACTTGCAGGCTTGAACTGTAAATATTTGGCACAGTTTAACAAGAAAGAAAAGAATAAACGCATAACTGTTTTACCATGTTACAGACCAATTTGTGGTTGGTAATTCCTAATGCATTGCAGAGCAGCATGAAGAATGCCCTTCCTTGAATATTGTTTCCTTTGGTCATTTGGTCGTGATGGGTCAGTTCAATAGTTAAGGATCTAGTAGGGCTCAAGACAGCTCTGGATGTATCCACTACTATTTGGGAACACCTTGACATAGCCATAAAAGACCAACAACATAAAGCAGTGACTACTCCTGTGACTAGAAGAGCTGTCCATTCTCAGAGGAGTCAAGGTGGACCATAACTACTAATCACACATTGATACTTAGAATCCCTAAGTTATCCTATAATCCACTATAAAGCTGTAGCTGAAAGCAGGATTTTCATTTAAGTGAAAATTTAAAAATGTAAAATGAAATAAAATAAAATAAGTAAATCCTTCACTTACAACCAGGGACAGGGCTTCAGTTACATTTGGGTACCTTTGGAAACAGAGAAATACTTCTGTGGACTGGAAAAAAAAATTGGCAAAGGACAAAACCTGTGAAAAGCTTAAAATGTCACCATAGCAGGATGACTGCTAATTTGTAGTGGTCTGGCCATGATGCAGCCTTGGACTGAGCTGTGTGAAGGCCAAGGGAAGGGAACCTGTAAGAACAAGTTGCTTTTCCCTCCTCAGCTGTGTCACTAAGGAGCTGTTTCTGAGCAGCTCCAGAGTTTGAGACTCCCTTTTTATAAGGAGTCACATGGAAAAGAGGGGTAATGGGTACAAGTTGCTCCTGTGGAGATTCCAATTAGACATTACAGGAAAATTTTTGGCACTGAGTACAGTCAGCCATTGGAATAATCTCTCCAGGGAAGTGATGGATTCCCCAACATTGCACACTTTCAAGATCCATCTAGACAGAGTGTTGTGCTATCTTCTCTAGACTGTGCTTTTGCCAAGAAAGGTTGGACTAGATGATACTTGAGGTCTCTTCCAACCTGGTATTCCATGATTCAATGTTCTCTCTCACTGCCAGCAGGACTTTGCTGCTTACTCCTACAGGTGGTAGCAGGATGGAGACTTTGAGACTTATGAGATTGTATTTAAGTGCCCCAAAAGAGAGGTTAGACAGAAATTTATTGAAACTTTGCACACCTGGCAGTGTGTAACTTCCACTGATTTGTGAAGTGCAAGGTGATGTGCTTTGGAGAGCCCTATTCAGTGCCTATATACATGCTTAGGCATCAGGGTGCATTGGCTCCTTTAGCTGACAATGATCAGCTTTAGCCTTAGTTCCAAAGATGATACTAAAGCAAACAGAAGTTAAAAACAAAACAAAACATGCTTGGAAGTAGATTCAGGAAGAGGTGTCCCCAGTTATCCATGGTAGCAAGCTCTTCTTCAGGAAAAGCATGATCATGGAGGCCTCCTGGAACCGCTGCCAGCAGGTATTAGCTGCTCACTTTGGACCATCTGATACTGAGGGAGTGACAGGCTTTGTTGCAAAAAGCAAAGAGATCCTTCAGGAGCAGTACAACACTTCAGTCACATGGTAATAGATATGGATAGCTTCTGGACCAGGCTAGAGGGCTGCCAGGGAAAGTGACTTGCTGAGAAAATTTATGTACTTTTGTCAGTGTTCCTAGTTTGCAAGTTGAAAGTCACTTCAAGGGAATTTCAGACTAGGAAGTCTGCAGCATTGACAATAGAAATATACAGGGGTGGCACAGGTCCTTAACAAAGTTGGAGAACAAATGTTAAAGCCTACTTGTTAAATGAGCATGATAAATACCATTTTCTTGGTTGTGTACTCTTGTGCACCCAAAGCCATACTGATGGCATGAATATTTCTTAGCGCTTCCCCTTCAGCATTCCTGGTGACAAATTGAAAATCCCAAAACACATACAAAAAAAGAAGAAGTGATGTTTCTTTTATTTGGTTACCCTTTCCTGGCTCTTCCATGTGTTTTGGACATGCACATTTTCAAAGACGTGCAGCTTTGAAGCTGCATGAATTAACCTTTCCTAGCTGCCACTTAGGAATATGGTCAGTTGGCATTTACTGCTGTGGTTGTTTATACTGCTTGAGCATTAGAAACACTTGCAATCATACAGATGCACCAGGTCCAAGTAACAAAGTTGGTGTTTTCTCTTAGTTAATGCCATCCGTTTCTGCCTGCACTTCTTCACATCATTTCCAGGCATGATCATGATAAAAACACTGAGGAAGAATTCGTCATTGGTGTTCCCTTAGCACAAATCCAGGTTCAGGACTTCATGAGCCCAGCTTTTTTGCCTTGATAGAAACCTATTTAGCACAGGAAAGGAAAGGGAACTGCTGGGTACGTTTTTGTTACTTCTTAGCTGATGTACCTCAGTTTGCTCTGATCCATGACCCTGGGCAACCACTCTCTTGACCACACTCAGTGGAGATGGCAGGATCTGCCAGTACAGACATGTAGCAGGCCTGGCACATATCATCTGATCAATAAATCTTCCACCAGCTCTATTTACTCAGGTTTATTCCTACCTGACTTGCTGAAATAATGACACCATAACTTACCTGGAAGCCAACTGTGCACCTTGTTCCAAGAGTTTCTGAGGTTCCGTTGCCTTCCATGAAGACAGTCAAAGCTTTCCATGGTATTTCTAGAATACCGTGGTGTTGGAAAGTTCAGTAGTTCCAATCACCACATGTAGCCTTAAGTTAACATGTATAAAACCCCACTTTAATGACAGGTTTTAACAGCTAAATAGTATATGTAGCTTTGCAGGAGGTAAGGCTAATTCAGCCTGATATTCGAAGGCGTAAAGTCATCAACAGTGAGAGCTGGACAGAAATGCTTCACTCTATGTATTGCAATGCCTAATTGGGTAAGGACAGCATGTTTTGTCTGTAATTCCATTTGATCACCACGTGCTACTTGTTACTACCCAGGCTGAATACCAGACAGGATTGACTAACAACTTCATCCAGTGGGCCAAATCTATGTTCTGAAATGATGGTTATTTTTAGAAATGTAAATCAGTACAGAGACTTACAGAATCAAACTTAGGTTTCTTATCTTTACCTCAGAAGACCTTCTCAAGTTTTCTATTTCTAAGGTAAAATTATCATAAAGCTCCTACCTTTTATCAGTGTCAACACTTTGGGGTTCACCACTTTTATGCAACACAAATTTGTTAATTTTTGCACCATCTAACTCCTTCTTTGAGCAGATCTCCCTCTTTTCTGTCAATTCCTCTCCTAAATTCTGTATCATCATTCAGAGTCTTAGGCAACATAAGCAGAGTAGCTTAGCTGAGCATTAAACTCAAAAGTTCTGTTGCTGGTTCTGAGCAAGCCCATCACCCACTTTGTACCTCGTTTCCCTCGATTGTAAATGCTACTGGTGACAGCTTTTAGATTTAGTTACGATCAGAGAACAGTAGGCAGAACATACTACAGCTTAATGTCAAGACTGGGGTCTACCTGGCTGTGACCATACTGCAGATCGAACAAAGTGGCTCCTAGCCAAAATGGTAGTATAATGTCCTCCACCCATGCAGTTCCATTCCAGTGGTTCTAGAGCAGACCGGCTATATTCACGCATTGTAGCAGTTGGCCCTAGGTCTCCTTATGTCCCATGGGTTATGTCTCTGGCTTTAACACATAATAATTATCTTTTTTTTAATGATTTTTTTTCCCCAGTTTAAAGTGATCTAGATAATGAGAGGGTTCTTTTGCAGCCCACCAAGCTGGTGGTTTTGTGTCCTAACACTGAGGGCACTCATGGCATGGCTTGAGGCTAGAGGATCCATTTCAGGCGACAAAACTTATTGGGGTACTATGGAAGGAAGGGAAGCCAACTTTAGAGCATCTATAAAATCTTTTGATACTTGTCTGTTAAGTGACCTGTCACTCAATCTGTGCTAAGAAATCTAGTTGGAGTGATCCAAACCAAACTGAGATAAGCACTTAAGCAATATAGAGACACTTTTATGTGTAGTGCCTCACTGACCCTCTTCCATTTAGCATATATGCCTCAGTGACACCAGAGTATCAGAAATCTAAACCTAAGGTTTACAGCAGGAAGCTCTCCAGGCTTATAGTCATAGTGTACTGGCAACAGAAAAGGTTTATAAAACTCACCTTTGAGGTATACCTCTGTGTGTGAACAAGAAAAAAAGACTGTCTGGAGGAGACCCTGCCATGACTTCTTCACCATTTCTCTTGATAACCACCTTGCACTGCAAAGGGGAAATCCAGAAACAGGACACTCACTTGTGATACAGATGCACCAGTGGGGTGTTTGACCAGGGTGATATTCTGCCAGGTGAGAATAGCACTTACCACTTTTGCAGTTGCGTTTTCCTTCTCCCTCCCTGCCTCAGTCTCTTCTGCAAAGAGATGCCAGCTCTGAAGCTCAGGTAGATATGTGTACATGCATCCTTGCAGCCTGCCTATAATGCATCCATCCTGGCTTACGTGGAGCTGTATACAGATGTGCCTTTCTCTGCTTGGCATTTGCTATTACTTATGCCAAGGGCTGTTCATACAAGTCTGGGGACCAGACACATAAAAGCTAGGAGCAAAGCATCACAAACTGACGTTCCTTTGTCCTTGATCCTGCCTCAGATCCAACGGAGTGATATGCTGGTTCTGATTTATGTGTGTATCAACAGCAAATACTCACACTCCCCTTTGGGTCTCCTCTACTTCCTCTGCCTTCTCAGCAGAGGCTCTGGGTGTATTAATTCCAGCTGGGCACGCAAGTTCAGAGAGACCCTTTGGAAGAGAAGTTTTGAAACAAAAGGAAGAGACAGATGCTTTTGGTGCTGTTTTGTTTTGCTCTAGGAAGTGAAGAGACTGCTGTCCAGACAACAGAAACCACAGGTTGTGGAGCGGGCACTTCCTACGAGACAGGAAGCCACAGTACCCTTTACACATGGTGCCGCAGTAGGCTGCAGGCTCCATTCCCTCCTTTGGACTTCTACTGGCACAGCAGGCACCGTGGCAGCTCAAAGGCACTACTGCAATGGCAAGGCACTCTGCTGCGAAAGAAGTTGTTTGAACAGTGTTGTGTTTAGTGTTGGATGCCATCATCAAGCAGAAGTCTCCAGCTGAGTTATGAAGAGCTACACAACACCAGCCAAAGGACCTGGAGCACCAGGAGCACAATCACTGAGTCCCAGAGGCACATACTGAGTCAATGTGGATCGTGAGCGGTGGTCCTACATCACATTTATGAGGAGAAAAATGCAGCTGGCAGACACCTAAACTACATAAAATAGGTCTTAATTGATCTGTTCACTGGTGTCATACCTGAAATGTAAGTTTATCAATGTAAAATGTTAAGGGGTATTTGAGGAGAGCGTAACATTTTCTTTTGTGTTATATAAATTTTAAAAGAAATTAGAACTCTGCTTACAGACTAATGGCTGCAGCATTAGTCTGTAGGATATAGCCTACATTATCATTCCTAGTGTACTTGCTGTTTACATTTCACAAATGTGTAGAAGCTCTGAGCATGGACTATGATGGTGGGACATGTACAGATAGATGACCAGGTATTAGAACAGGCTTCCCAGGGAAGTGGTGGAATCACCATCCCTGGAAGTGTTCAAAAACATATAGATGAGGCCCTCAGTGACATGGTTTACTGGTGGTCTTGGCAGTCCTGGGGTAATGTTCGGACTTGATGATCTTAAAGGTCTTTTCCAACTTATTTGGTTCTGTGGGTCTAAGACTCCTCCAAGTCTATTGATGAATACACTCTAAGGAATGTGTGTGTATCAGAGAGCAAATTAATACACAGGAGAGGGAAATCTGGATTCTGTCAGGAAATGCTTACAAATATAAACATCTGCATATATTTATGCATGTATATATTCAGTTTCTACTAGTTTAGTTGAAGGGAAATCACAAGAGGGTCAGCTGTGACACTAATTTAGGAGTCCTAGCACTTAAAATAGTTGGTGCATCCTGATAACTTTCCTACTCCATGCTGACCAGTAATGGCCTATTGCCACCTGTGCATTGGCCCAAACTGGCTTTAACTTCTAGGACTGATAGAAGGCGGCATGATACTGCATGTACAAGCCCTTCAGAGCCTGTTTTGCTACTGGAACAACCATCAGTGAGGGATACCTGCCAGAGATTTTTTCTCATGGAAGTGCAAGATGGCAATTTGGCTTCATATAGCACAACTCATTTTGATTCCAGGGATGTCATCAGTTGCGCTATAGTGGTTTATAGCTGATAATACAAAGACATTAATAAATACAATTAATGCTCAGAAATCTGGAGTTAATTTTCTATACCATGCTTATTAGACTGTCTTGAGCTCAGGAACCAGATGTGACATTATGTTTCTAAGCTTAGGCTTTTGAATGATCTTCCCAAGACAAAACATATTCACATTTTCAATAACTAAATGTGTGAAGCTGAAACATGCAAGTTAAGATAGAAACAGAGACCAAAGTATGGAAAGACCCCAACTGCTCTTTCTGAAAACGCAATGAGTGTGATAATATAACAAAAAGGGAGAGTTGAATGAAGTTCTGAAAGCCTCAAGGTTTTCAAATTTTTTGAAAAGTTGAGTTGTTGCAAAGCAGACATGTCTGCATTGATCTTGTGGTTTGTGCTGAAAACTGTATAGCTGCCAAGAAGAAATGTGACCTAGTGAGGTGCTGAGATGATACACACGAGTAAGAACCAGCTACCAAATGGAACAAGCATGGTTTCCAGGCCTGTGGGGAAAAAAATGAAAACAGCATGGAGAGTTATATAGGAAAATTACTGGAAATTGTTTAATTACAGGAGTTATGGAAGGTGATTTGATAAGAGTACCCACATATTCCTTTACTTACTGAACTGTGTGTTTCCAAATGGATGAATACTTCTGAAAAAGATCTTGTCTTTATTCCAGTTAAGCTGAGAGTACTGTAACAGCTCATATTAGTTTTCATGAAAGATCATCCAGTGCTGACTAAGCCCTAGGGGGTACTTCATTACACAGTAAAAGAGCATGAAGATTGTTCAGAATATCAGCATAAGTTTGTTTCAAGATTGAGAAGGTTCATTTGAAAAAAAATAAAAAGGAAAAAAAGAAAAAAAGACAGTAGTATTATTTTAGGAGTTTTTTTAGAAAAGGTTTCTGCTAAAAAGGTGATATCTTTTAAGTTGCTAGAAGATTTCAAATGGTGGAAGATTTAGGCAATTT
Organism: Pezoporus wallicus; assembly: GCF_028554395.1. Classification (NCBI taxonomy): domain Eukaryota; kingdom Metazoa; phylum Chordata; class Aves; order Psittaciformes; family Psittacidae; genus Pezoporus; species Pezoporus wallicus. Next base: position 8,479,542 of record NW_026635157.1, read on the forward strand.
CTGAATTATCAGTATTTTTCAGAAGCTGTTTTCCTTTAAAAGAAACAAAACCCAAACCACACCATACTTTTATTGTATTTGGAAAAGACTACAAAAGTGCATCACATTGATTTCATCTTGCCCATAAGAATTCTTTTTTCCATATCAGTTTTGCCTTTTATAGAGCTGCAAAGGAGCTGGTGAAAGCCAAGTGAATTATTTCACCATTTAGAGAGCAGGAAACACGATGGAAAAATTCCCGTGACAAATAAAAGCTGTCATCCACCCTCCAGTTCCTTGTTCTCACTGCTGCACAGAGCAAGGAGGTCACCTACAGAAAAGTGAAGCTTTATAAGTTATGAGATACCTTAAAATGACTGTTCTGGGTAGATCATGATACCTTGCCCATTCCCTTTTGTAACCATTTATACTTAGGCCAAGTATGTTTCAAGTGGTGCCTTAAATTCACAACTGCTTTATGTTGCCAGACTCACAGAGCACCAGAAGTAGATGGATAAATTTGATTCCAGTCAATCAGCAGGACTCAAAGGAGAGCTGGATGGAGTCCATCCACATGATGCTTGCATTTTAAGTGGGGTATCTGCTTCAACAATGTCCTGTGTTTGCTAAATAGGTCAGATTTCAGCTCAGGTGTCCTGGCTGAAGTGTGATCTGAATTCAGTCCTAGCTAGTGTAGGAGGGCTCCAGCAAAGGGACTGGCTTTTGCACTGAATAGCCCTTTTCTGCAAGAGATGAGAACTCTGCACTTCATCACAACAGTGGTGGGTCTGGTCCCACCAGAGACTGATGGAGGAAAAGCTCCAGCTGAATTCAATAACCATGGAGCTGGCTCATGTGTGTAATTTATACTTATCTATTCTTTTCTTTTCTTTTTTTTAATTGAAAATTTTAGATACCCACTTTCCTGCATATAGCCACAACTTTCCTATTTCTTATTTCTTGTTTGCATTTAACAAATATTTAAGAGTCCTTCACAGACTGTACAAGACTGAGATATAGAGAGGAAGTGACCAGAGTTATTAGTCAGGTTGGAGATATTTCTCAAGTTCTAGGGTAAAAAAAAAACACATATCTAATTTGTATTTGTCCCATACTTCTGATCTATTGTCATCAAGCTGAAATACTTACTTCATATTGTTAAACAAAAATATCTTTAGAAAGCTTTGCAAAAATATGTTTGTTAGTCACTGCTTTGTGGACTCTTTGAGCATGAGAAATTCTACCTTGTATTTGTTTGGATTGATAAAGCAGAACTTTTTCTTACAAAAGGAGTTCTGCATGTTGATTGAACTGATATTCCTGTTTTTCTCTGAAAATTGTTCCACTGGTTTCTTCCTTACCTAGAATGGACAGAGCTAGAATTTTCCACCACCTTTGTAAACTGCAAAAGTGCTGTTTCTAGGTCTGACAATTACTGAACTTGTTAAGATTAATCAAAGGAAGTACAAACAGCATATTCCATTTTACCAAAACATAAAGAACAATAGATAAAATAGTAGGCTTTGACTTGCTCTGCCGCATACTTGAATACTGTGCTCCTGCAGTGCACCATTCTGCATGTGTTTTTACATGGAGGACTTTGTATGGATGACCATGCTCACATTTTGAAGGACCTGGTAATTTTGCTATTTTTGTATTATTATTTGTATTTATTAGACTTCATGATATTTTGCCAAGAGGTCATTTTGCTACTTTTATTTCCTCAGTTTGGGGTGTTTATATTTTGCTGAGCAAATGCAACACCAGAGGTATGAGACTGAAACCATGGCAGAGACTCTGTCTTCATCCCTTCTCATTGAGATTATTTGAAGTGTCGGTCCTAGGGTGCAGGAAAGCTGTGGGTAGAATATTGGAGAGTATGAGAAAAATGGGATGGAAAAGAATGAAAAGCTTTCACATTCAGGTATGGGGGTTTTGCCCCTTGCTAACAATTCCTGTTTCCAACTAAACAGTGTGACTTGTCATAGGTAAGGTGGAGTGTGCTCTTAGTTACTTTGATCCCTCTTATCTCCTGAGGTCTTACCCAACCTTGTGATGAGGAGAAAAAGAGCCTGCTGTTATCAAGGCTAGTTACCCCCTCATAATGATGGAAAAAATAGGATCTGACAAACTAAGAGATTTTACTTTCATTCCTGAAACAACTCTTTCTTTGTGGTTGTTGAAGATATTTGTTGCCAAGAAATTGTTTTTCTTTATAAACATAAGAAATCTTTCAGACACTAGGTAATCTCATACTTGGATAAGAAAAAGCCAGATTTAGCTTCAACTAAACCAAAGGCAAACTTTCCTCTGACATTTAAATCTGAGGAAAAATTACCACTATTTACACAATTCTTTCAATTTCTGAAGGCAATCAGGGTGCTTTTCTAACACAGAGAATTGATTGTGTGGTGGAAGAGCAACCCTAAGAGATAGGTTTTCCTTTTAAGCTGATTTCCTTGGACAGGTGAAGACGTCAGCGTTTTGACCACCTTCTGTTCTTCTAACATATGTACCTTTTGGTTAGTTTGAAAAACGGAGGTTGCAATGGGAAGCAGCTTACATTTAGGTGGCAGTTTAACGCACAATACAGCCTCTTATCACATTCTTGTTTAAGTGCTACTACGTAAACACACATGGGCACTCCTTTCACAGGCAGAACTGCAGTCATCCATGAACAGCTATTCAGTGAGGAGGGGATACATCTTTTTTTTCAGTGTATCTATTCAATTTTTAAACTTTCTTTTTCCCCAGTCAAATGAAAACACATTTCAAAATCTACGTCTGTTTTCTTGTTGTTCCCACTAGCAGGCTTAGCACTGAATAATTCAGCAGACTGACTAGCCAATGCCAAGTATAACCCAAAATCCCCAGACTTACAAAACCCAATTTCAAGTTTCTCACTTTAAGCAATACATTTAATAAATTATGTGTTTTCCCTTCTAATATGCATTTTCCAATGGATTTCAAATAGCTGAGATACTATCCCTGATACTATTCATTTTCATATTAAAGGAAGAAAAAAAGCTGAATGTGGTATAAATATTCCCCTAACCAAAAGCCTTACTGCTTTTTTGGTTTTTTTTTCAGGTTTCCTTTGCGTTTTTTTGTTTGTTTGTTTGTTTGTTTGGGGTTTTTTTTTGTGTTTTTTTTTTCTTTAATTAAATCTAACCCTGGGAAAATGTGGCCATCCAGAAAAATGATTCTTAGTTCGTGTAATCTGCGCTGGTTTATTATTGCATGAAGAAAACAAGAGGTAAACATCTAATTAAGTGTATAATCATCTCTTTGTGCAATTTGCCAAAGATATAATTTATTCTAAATTTACTAAGAAAAGTACAGACGAAGGAATAATCAGCACAAGCTGGTAATTAGGTATGTGTCCTCTGGCATGTGGCCTGGCATATTTTGGACCAAAAGCAGATTTGAGCTGCACATTTTTGGTGCAGATCTTGACTGATTATGAACTCTCCAAAACTCAGCATGTTTGGCTTAGGATGCTGACAGAGCCCAGCAGAAAGGGTACAGCTGTGCCCTGCATCCCGGTCAGATTTCTACATCTGTGGAGACACAGGATTTCAGATTGATTTTTAGCCTTATCATGCTGTCATTGAAACATACTACAGAAAGCAATTAAGATGTTGCAAAATCTAAGTGATTGTGAAGCTTCAGAGCTTGTTAAAACTGCTTGTTATATTCCTTAGGAGAAGCAAACATGGGGGAAGAAAAACCATAAAGAGATATTATGACCTCTTTTGACCTCTCATCTTTTGAGAGAAGAGTGAAGAAATGTACAAGTGTCTGTGTTAGTAACAAGCACACGTCCCTGTAGGTGGATCAATTCATTTCCATTAGCATCACAAGTGGAAGCAGAGCAGTGATCTAATCTACAGAGGCTTTTATCAAACAGCTTGCCTCCTTCACTGAGCTTTTTTCTTTAGTCCCTTGCCAAATTAACCTTGAAGGTGTAACACGACTTTCTAGATCCTACCCAGTGTCTGCAAAGGAGTTGTTTTTCATTTTTAAATGCTGTAGTGGTGGGAGTCAAGGACAACATTTTAACATTATGAAGTAAATAACATATTAGTCTTCCTTAGAATAATCTTCAGATAAGCAAGGAACTGCTCCTCATTCTCAATGCTTTGTAGCCATACCCACAGAATGAGTAGAAACGATAACATCTGGCTTCACATTCCCAGAGTCATTCTACAGGAGATGGGTCCTCTCACTTACCCTGAGCACTCACCATTTATTCTAAGGACACAGCAAGACTACTGACAAGGCAAAATACTACACTGCATGTCCCCCTACATCTCTGTGATGAGAAATGACCTTCAGTGACATTACTAGGACCAGTTGTATAGAAGACACCTTTTCAAGAGACAAGAAATCATTGTCTTGCCAAGTGAGAGCAATGGTTTTGGAATCTATTTCTTGAGGAAATGTGATTAGAAAGGTGTCATAGAAAAGGGGATAAAAGAAAACTAGAAACAGTAGAAATAAGAGAAACAATTGGAAAGTCTGTAATGGAGTGTCCTGGGTTCAGCAGTAGCAGTCATGTTTTTCCTTTGTGTTAACTGGTGCAGTGCTGTGTTTTGACTTCTAGCTTGAGAACAGTGTTGGTGAAGCCGATGTTTTCGGTTGTTGCTAAGTGATGTTTACCCTGACCAAGGACTCTGTGAGGCTCATGCTCTGCCAGGGAGGAGGGGAAGCTGTGAGGAAGCAGAGACAGGGCGCCTGACCCGGGCTAGCCGGGGAGGTATTCCATACCACAGCACGTCATGCCCGGGGTGGGGGGTAACTGGGAGTTACCCGGAAGGACACGGGCTTCCAGTGTGGAACTCGCTTTCTTGGCCGGTGGTATCGTATTCTCTTCCCTTGTTATTTTCCCTTATCATTGTTTTAGCTGATAGTAGCGGTGGTGATTTGTTGCTGGACTGTTCTTGTCTCAACTCGTAGGAGTTGCACTCTCTCGATCCTCCTCCCCATTCCTCCGGAAGCGGGGAAGGGGAGAGCTCCTGTGCAGGGGCGGGGAGACGGACACGGACCTCGATTGTTGTCAGCTCGGCACCACTCACTGGGAGTGAGTGAACAAGTTACCTGACTGGGTTTAAACCACGACATGGAGAAACATTCTTTAGGAAGACCAAGGGCAAAGCCTGCATATAACAACTGTTTGACAGATTGGCTAGACATGGCATCTGGAAACATGTAGGAATTTGCACAAAAACTTTAATTTTCCTTGAAAGCCATTTTTATGTTAGTTGGGATTCTCGCTTCAAGTTTGTTCCACAGCCCTAACAATTGCAACTTTGTCCTGTCTGAAGAAAATAAAAGAAAATTCATCATTGTCCTTTGTCTTCATTTATAACTTTCAGGTACATTTGAAACACTTTATGTGGCAATGACAAATAAGTGGCCAGTTATCTTTTCTGGGAAGAGCCACTTGAGCTGGCTCAGATGATTTAGTCCTGTGGAGTTTAATGAAATCTGAAAGAAATTTTTCCATCCAGCACAACCATTACAATTTCCTGCGTGTTTGGAAATAGCTCCTATATTTCCTAAACCAGCTTTGTAATACCATAAGACCTTCCCTGCTCTGTTGATAAATAAGATTTTTAAAAGCATATAAATTAAAAAAAAAAAAAGAAAAGACTGTATGAACCCTATTTTGAAGGAAGAAACGCTATACTTGGAATAACAAACATTTTAATGCCCTCAAGGCAGGTCATATTCAAAGATGGACAATAGAAGAAGAAATAGTGAAAAAAAAAGGATCAGAAAGCCAAGGATCAGAAGTCATCAAGATTTTTCCTGCCTCCATACAGTAATATAGGTCTCTGTTCCACAAGTTAGCTTCTATTTGTTTTCTTTCTTTGTCAGTAAATAAAGCTCAAACAACTACTGAAAAAAAGCTCAAACAACTACGCAAATGAAGTTGCTAAGCCGCTGGCCATCATATTTGAGAAATCGTGGCAGTCAGGTGAACTTCCCGATGAATGGCAAAAGGGAAATATAACCCCCATTTTCCAGAAAGGGAAAATGGATGACCCGGGGAATTACAGACCAGTCAGTCTCACCTCCGTGCCTGGCAAAATCTTGGAGCAGATTCTCCTGGAAGACATCCTAAGGCACATGAAAAACGACAAGGTGCTTGGTGACAGCCAGCACGGCTTCACTAAGGGGAAATTCTGCCTAAACAGTTTGGTGGCCTTCTATGACGGGGCTATGGAACTGATGGACGGGGTAGAGCAGTTGATGTCATCTACCTGGACTTGTGCAAAGCGTTGGACACTGTCCCACACGACATCCTTGTCTCTAAATTGGAGAGACATCAACTTGATAGGTGGACCACTCGGTGGATAAAGAACTGGCTGGATGGCCACATGCAAAGAGTTGTGGTCAATGGCTCAATGTCTGGCTGGAGACCAGTAACGAGTGGTGTCCCTCAGGGATCGGTGTTGGGACCGGTCTTGTTTAACATCTTTGTCGCTGACATGGACAGTGGGATTGAGTGCGCCCTCACCAAGGTTGCCGATGCCACCAAGCTGTGTGGTTCGGTTGATACGCTGGAGGGAAGGAATGCCATCCAGAGGGACCTTGACACACTTGTGAGGTGGGCTGATGCCAACTTCATGAAGTTTAACCATGCCAAGTGCAAGGTCCTACACCTGGGTCGGAGCAATCCCCGGCACAGCTACAGGCTGGGCAGAGAAGAGATTCAGAGCAGCCCTACAGAGAAGGACTTGGGGGTATTGGTTGATGAGAAAATGAGCATGAGCCGGCTTCAGTGTGTGTTCGCAGACCAGAAAGCCACCATATACCAGGCTGCATCAAAAGGAGCGTGACCAGGAGGTCGAAGGAGGTGATCCTGCCCCTCTACTCTGCTCTTGTGAGACCTCACTTGGAGTATTGTGTGCAGTTCTGGTGTCCTCAACATAAAAAGGACATGGAACTGTTGGAACAAGTCCAGAGAAGGGCCACGAGGATGATCAAGGGGCTGGAGCACCTCCCGTATGAAGATAGGCTGAGGAAATTGGGGCTGTTCAGCCTGGAGAAGAGAAGGCTGCGTGGAGACCCCATAGCAACCTTCTAGTATCTGAAGGGGGCCTATAGGGATGCTGGAGAGGGACTCTTCATTAGAGACTGTAGTGATAGGACAAGGGGTAACAGGTTAAAACTTAAACAGGGGAAGTTTAGATTGGATATAAGGAAGAAATTCTTTCCTGTAAGGGTGGTGAGGCACTGGAATGGGTTGCCCAGGGAGGTTGTGAATGCTCCATCCCTGGTGGTGTTCAAGACCAGGTTGGATGAGGCCTTGGGTGATATGATTTAGCGTAAGGTGACCCAGCCCATGGCAGGATGGTTGGAACTAGATGATCTTAAGGTCCTTTCCAACCCTAACTACTCTATGATTCTATGATTCTACTGAACAAAGTCCCCATCTCCTTCTAGAAGAGCTGACTGGTATGCAACTATGGGGATGCTGCTCTGAGCAGAGACTTCTATCATGGTCCCCTGATACAGCTCACTCTATCTGGGTAGGCAAGGTGCCTGTGAGTCTTCCAAACTCCTTCTTTTTATCAACATGCAATTCTTCTTTTTTTTTCAGAACCAGTTAACAGATAAAAAATTATATCTTTTCCAGGATGCGCTACTGTTCAGATAGAGTATTAAATGCAGATATTACCTGGTGCACCAAACAATGTAAGAGTAGTGAATTTGTATTAGAGTATAAGTAAACCCATATAAATTCTCATCTTTGAAGATCTTTTTGGTTAATTTCTCTGGCTAGGACTTGAGATTAAGAAAACAAACTGCAGCTAAAGAACCCACTGCAACTGAGTCAATACTAATTACTTGATCATAAGTGGTTATAAAGGAAATAAGTAAGGTGAAAAGGGAGAAAAATTTAATCAGAAAACATGCTGCTGCGCTATCTTTCTTTTTTTTCTATATCTTCAATTTTCTCTCCAGGAAACTGCTGGCACTTGGAGCAGAAGCCTCTGTTGCTACACATGCAACTGCTTACTTGAATAGATGCCTTTCAAATTCAGAGATCATCCCAACTAATGAACACAGGTAACTATATACAATTAGCTTTCAGGACTTGGTGCATGTTGCTATGAAGTTTGAATGTGTAGGAAGAGATGAGCTGTGCTCACATTTGGATTTCCCCAAGGAGAAAAGTTGAGGTAAGCTTTTATACACTCTCCATTAACTCTCTTCTGTGACTCAGCTGAGCAGCAGGAACCAACAGACATCTGTCCCCAGGTAGCACTGGGAAAAGGCAGTCCTCTCCTGTCTTCCCTTTATGAGAGCTGTGCCTGCTGTTGGAGCTGCCTGTGCTCCCATCTGTTGTGATGGGTACCCTGAGAGGGTTGCAAGTGTCAGAGTGGGGAAGTGAAAGCCTGAACACAGCAGGCCTTCCCAAAGGCAATAAAAGTACTCAACATAAGTATCCATCACCAGCTCCCGGCTACCACAGCTCACAGAGATTGGAAACTTGGGGATGTGGAGGAAGCTAGAGAGTGTAAAACAGCCTAATAAAAGTCATGACTGATCTTCAGTTAATATATGAATATATAAATTACTGATCAGAGAAAGATATGCAAGTAATTTAAATCCAATAGAAAGTCAAAAGTGAAAGTTATAATTTGATCTCAGCTGCATAGCTTGGTGGGAGCAAAGAAAGATGGGGAAGGTGGAGGACTGGTGAGGAAGCGGATGGATAGGCCTTAACCTGCATATGCAACACGTAGCATGGAAACTGGAAGATGCAGCATTGTCTGCCAGAAAGAAACAACTATTGTTTTAACTGACAACTTGTAAGAAATAACTATAAAGGCTGAGAAGGGCAGGAGAAAAGCAAAAGGCCAGCATGAGGAAATCAGGAGGAGGCAGACAACATGAACACGTTCTCGAGCCATGGGAGAAAGAGCAGTGTGCCCAGGATGAGTGGGAAGCAGCACATGCATGGGGCATGGGGCACAGATACTGCAAATGGAAAAAGCTCTCTCCAAGCCAAGTACTGGAGATGTGAGCAGGCATGTTGACAGGCAGTTGAAGAGGAGCCAGTGCTTATTTTCGCCATTAAGACTGCTGCGACATCATCTGTTATGCTTCAATTTCCCCTTTGAAGGTCTGCATCTGTTTGTTTTCTCCTTCTGTGTGCCAAGTGTATAGTGACATTTTACACAACGCTGTTCACCACCAGGAAAATGCTGGAGAAGAGTCTTGCGCAAAGCCCAGATTCAGCCCTGCTGTATCCAGAAGGGCTGGCCCTAGGGTAACACCAAGCCTTGGCCTCTCTCAGCCCAAGACAGTCAATGAAAGCATAATAATATCAATGTTTCACAGTGCAATGACACAGTAACCCGGATGTTGCAGAAGATGTTTGAAACTTCTAGGCATTTCATAAAGTGGATAAAAACCTAGCTGGAAGACTAGTCAGTTCACCAAAAGCTTATTACTTTTCCTCATTCCACTGACTGGATGACTGAAAAATGACTGCAAAATTGCTGAAAATCATAGTAATTTTCAAAATGACTGATTTAACTTGTAACTCATCTAGATGTGCTCAGAATAAGAAATCGCATAGGGATCATCGCTGCAATAGTGAGCTGTACAAAACACATAATGTCTCTTCTTACACAATGAAAAAGACTGAAATAATAGCCGAAAACAATTAAAAGGCAGAGGAACATCAATGACTTCTTTTTCAGCTTAGGGTACCTTTAAATTTGACTTCACACTTTGAAGGAATTGTTTTCCTATGTTAGGTCTGTTACGATGTCTTAGTCTATGGCAGCAGTGTCCTAATACTCTCCTTAATGTTCTGTTAAACTTGAGAAGGCTGGAAACAGCCAAAAACTGTGGGGAGGGAAAAAATAGGGAAGAAGGTGCCTTTGATGTGCAGCATTCTGCTTTGGCAGATGTAAAAGTAGAACATACCAAATCACTTTTTACTCTGTAGGTTGTGAGGAAAAAGAAAAACCCACTTTCATTTTGCTTTCTTCTCACTGAGGGAGCAAAAGAGGAAGAGGTTGTGTGTTCCCTGCATCTTCTGCAGCCATTTCCTCAACCCCCCTCCACCACACTTCTAGATCCAGCCCTCCTGGCTCAGCAGTTTAGCGAGATAAAAAGCTTACCTTGAATAAGGCGACGTCCTTTTGCAACAGGGAGAAGTTTGTCTGCTGTTCACCAGTGGGCCAGACAGATAGCTTTGTGTTAGGAACTTGCTTCTTATTGCAATGGTTAGAAAGCCAAGAAATTCTAAGAATATGATTGAAGAAGGGACTTACATAGTATTCAAGTATGTATTATTAAAGGAAGGAATTATGTAAATATTTAAGTAACACTCAGAACTCCTGCTCACCACCTGACAAGTATCTAAATTCTCTGATATGCTTGTTAGTCTGGTTTTCTAAGAAAATCAGTTTATAAGATTGCATTGGCTGTCTGTATCGTCATGATAGCTTTTGAACCTTTACAATTCACGTCATGCTTGAAAGATATCTGAAGCCTCAAAGATAGTTCCCTTTTTATGTTGTTTGGGAAAAGCTGAAGACAGTGTAACACTGAATCCTAACAGGAAGCAAGAAGCAAAAGGCTTAGATATCCCAAACATCTGCAATGATCGGGTGAAGTTCCTGAACACTTAAAAAAGGGAAATATAACCCCCATTTTCAAGAAGGGGAAAACAGACGACTGAAGGAACTACAGACCAGTCAGTCTCACCTCTGTGCCTGGCAAAATCTTGGAGCAGATTCTCCTGGAAGGCATGCTAAGGCACATGAAAAACAACAAGGTGCTTGGTGACAGCCAGCATGGCTTCACTAAGGGGAAATCCTGCCTGACCAATTTGGTGGCCTTCTACGATGGGGCTACAGAAGTGATGGACGGGGTAGAGCAGTTGATGCCATCTACCTGGACTTGTGCAAAGCGTTCAACACAGTCCCCCACAACATCCTTGTCTCTAAATTGGAGAGACATCAATTTGATGGATGGACCACTCGGTGGATAAAGAACTGGCTGGATGGCCACATGCAAAGAGTTGTGGTCAATGGCTCAATGTCTGGCTGGAGACCAGTAATGAGTGGTGTCCCTCAGGGATTGGTGTTGGGACCGGTCTTGTTTAACATCTTTGTCAGTGATGTGGACAGTGGGATTGAGTGAGCCCTCAGCAAGGTTGCTGATGACACCAAGCTCTGTGGTTCGGTTGATACACTGGAGGGAAGGAATGCCATCCAGAGGGACCTTGACATGCTTGTGAGGTGGGCTGATGCCACCTTCATGAAGTTTAACCATGCCAAGTGCAAGGTCCTACACCTGGGTCGGAGCAATCCCCGGCACAGCTACAGGCTGGGCAGAGAAGAGATTCAGAGCAGCCCTGCAGAGAAGGACTTGGGGGTGTTGGTTGATGAGAAAATGAACATGAGCCGACTTCAGTGTGTGCTTGCAGCCCAGAAAGCCACCATATCCTTGGGCTGCATCAAAAGGAGCGTGACCAGGAGGTCGAAGGAGGTGATCCTGCCCCTCTACTCTGCTCTTGTGAGACCTCACCTGGAGTATTGTGTGCAGTTCTGGTGTCCTCAACATAAAAAGGACATGGAACTGTTGGAACAAGTCCAGAGAAGGGCCACGAGGATGATCAAGGGGCTGGAGCACCTCCCATATGAAGATAGGCTGAGGAAATTGGGGCTGTTCAGCCTGGAGAAGAGAAGGCTGTGTGGAGACCCCATAGCAACCTTCTAGTATCTGAAGGGGGCCTACAGGGATGCTGGAGAGGGACTCTTCATTAGGGACTGTAGTGATAGGACAAGGGGTAACAGGTTAAAACTTAAACAGGGGAAGTTTAGATTGGATATAAGGAGGAAGTTCCTTACTGTGAGTGTAGTGAAGTACTGGAATGGGCTGTCCAAGGAAGTTGTGAATGCTCCATCCCTGGCGGTATTCAAGGCCGGGTTGGACGAAGACTTGAGTGATATGGTTTAGTGTGAGGTGTCCCTGCCCATGGCAGGGGGACTGGAACTAGATGATCTTAAGGTCCTTTCTAACCCTAACTATTCTGTGATTTTATGATTCTATGATTTGGTAGTGACCACCAGCTTATGTAGTAATCCCATGGCACTCTGCTCAGGCGTAAATTCTTCCACCACCTTCCATCAGCATCCTCCAGTGATGATTCCAAATATTTTCCAGAGTATCTCTTTCACATCAACAAATGAAAGAACACCTTCCTAGGACATCTGTGGCTTTCTTCAAAAAATACAGCCAGCTGAAGACTGGTGCCCTAGCCCACGTTTAGCACCTCAGCAGAGGTGTATTTTAAGGAGTGCTTTGGTTTAGGGAATGGCTTTCGTATTAGTTGGTTCTAGGTAGCAGTTCATTGAGTAAATCTCAGTTAAACTAAGAAACTCCTAGGAGATTCTAGGAAACTCCTCAGTTTGCTGACTGCCTTGAATGTGATTTTAAAGCAACCATTTATCCCTCTGTACTGGCTAGGATTTTAACATTGAACTCTGCAGAGCAAAGCAGGCACCTAAAATCTGGATACTGCAGTGTGAAAAGGACATGTCAGTATGACAAAGTCTTGTACAGATGTAGCCTGAACCTTTTGCAGTCCTTAGTTGTCTTGGCGGGCAGTAATATTCTAATTTTCAGGGCTCCCCCAGCACTGACAGAGACCAAGAGTGCTACAAGAGTGCTACCACAAACAGATAGCTAGGTCAAATAATGTAAAGTTGGAGTAACTAAGACAGAATCAGCACCTCATCTGGTAAACACTGCCATGGTCCCTCTGGTTCTTTAGTAGAGTTTTGACAAGCTTTAATGTTAGCTGAAAAGAGAATACCATTTCTTGGTGGTGTAAAAGTTGCCAGTGCCCAACTGTCTTCATATTCTGGATAGAAAGGTCAGGCAGAGCTCTTGAAACCTGGCTTTGAAATTTTTACAATGGTGTTCTGAAAAGTGGCAACTTTGCTATTATCCGGTATTGGTTTATTACTTGTGTGTGTGTTTTTATATACGTATACACATACACACAATATATATTATACTTTAGCATGTATATTTAGCATACAAGCAGACAGCTCTAAGTATAAACTTTTCTGTGTTTTTGCTTTTTTTTAAGTGGAGCCATTAATTACATACTTCTAGACTCTGTGTATTGCTCTGACATTAAGGTTGGAGACAGCCTCCAAAATGTGAAAAGTACATTAAGAATTTTCCCAGACAGATTAGCAACATACTTAAGTTTTATAAACCTAGTCTTAAACCTCTTTTTCAAATCTTCTTTTCTAGGAACTCTATTAAAGCATGAAGAACAATAGTTTGATTTTAACTGTTGTAAATAAAGCTCTATTATGTCCTGGTGTCTTGTTCTTTCTTTCAGTGAGCTCTAGAGCAGGGAACTATTTGATTCAGAAGCTTAGGGTTAAATTTTGTCAGGTGACCAGAAAGATGCCTCTAAATGCCCTCATTCACCTGCACAAAACTGTTTTTATGTCATGCTTTAAGAAAAAAAAAAGTAACCACAAGTCTATCATGCTGTTTGCTCTGGTAGAAATCCAAAGTTACCTGCCGTGTGGAAAAGCAGGAGGTTGTCCCCCTATAGGTTTATCAGTGGCAAGTCTGAGTTTTTTGTACCATGTCCATAGCATAAGCCCTGAAGAACTAAGTTTCTGAGGCCCTCTGGAAAGGCATTTGTGGCTGTGCTGACATTTTGGCTTGGAGTAGCTGTGTGTTTCTGTACAAATATCCTGGCTGCTCCGTGACGGTGCTTTGGTGGGATTTGCATCATGATGCACTAGGAACAGAAGGGGAAGGTTCAATTTACTGATCCCCACCTACTGCACAGAATTACATGCTAATATAGACACAATCTGTAACACCCTGGAAGGTCCTCTTGCACACACAGGTTTTACATTTACCTATGTAAGCAAATCCCCACCCCAGATACACTGGAAATGGATTAAGCCTGTCTGAACTCTGTGCTATCATGACTGCTTTTCAGTTGTTCTGTAGGTTAAAGAACTGAAATGCAAGGCTCATTGCAAAACCTTTTAACTGTGTCACTGCCTCTGCTGTCAACGCAACCCCCAGTACAATTTAGGGAATGCCCTGTGGTTTTGGTCTTAAATGGAGCACAACTGATCCTCTGAAGGAATGGCTAAGAAATGAAAGCTGACATGATCTTGCAGCTATACATGAAGATTTCTGTATATGTGTACAATTAAATGGTACAAAACTTGCCACAAGAAAAAAAATTTACATTTTATGTAGGTGCAGTTCTGGATACCTGAATTGTGCATGCAGCCTCCCAAGAGGCTTTCTTGTACCAGTGACACATAGCTCTCTGCAGCTTTAAGATCAGATTTCTCATCTCTATACTACATAGAAATCTGGACACAACTGTCTCATTGTCATTTGATCCAGCCACTCTTAAGACCTGGAACAGTACAAACAAAGGAAGACGTGAAATTAGTGATAGTCTGAGCACAAGCTAGTTTCAATAACTCTACTTAATTATTCTGCAACCATGGTAACAATATAGCTTACCTTAGAGGTCAGCTGTATAGTCTGGTGATCTGTTGTTGCAGTGTTATAAAATGAATGGTATTTTCATTGTGTACTGTTTCTACTTGGTTGCTTGACCATATAATCCCAGGTATTCTTTTTACAATTGATAATGAAATCATAGAAACATACAATCCTAGATTCAGAATAGTTTGGGTTGGGAAGAACCTTCAAGATCATCCAGTTCCAGCTCCCTTGCCGTGGGCAGGGACACCTTCCACTAGACCAGGTTGCTCAAAGGCTCATCCAACCTGGCCTTAAACACTTCCAGGAATGGGACAGTCATAGTTTCTCTGGGCAACCTCTGCCAGTGCCTCACACCCCTCACAGGGAAGAAATCTCCCCGTTTGCCCCTGCTTAATTCTGAGAATTTGAACCTCTCTTTAGTGGGCAGGTATTTTCCAGAGTCTCTAATGAGCACTTGGCATGGCAGTGACTGCTAACAAACACACATAGAATCATAGAATCGTAGACATACACTTTTCAATAGAGGGGTTTGCAGAGGGTTACTTCTATTTTGTGAAAAATTTGGATATTTCAAATTTTATTTTTAGTCCCAGTTGGGCAAAATGGCAATTCAGAATGACCCACAGAATATCAAAAGGGCCTTATAAAATTGCTATGTCAGAATGTTCATTTTGACTCCTTGTTACTACGCAAGTCCATCAGACCCATCACATGTATGTTTATGAAATTTTAGAAAAAGCTATTTACATTCCTGTGAAATATTTTGACTTAGTGAAATCATTTTTTTCTAACAGAGTAGTTTTCTATCAGAAAACTTTCAGCAAGTTTTACTCTTGGTTCCCAAACTCTCTGTTAATATTTACTGAACTTTTTTCTCCTACACTTCTTTGGAAATCCCATTGTTTTTCTTAGTCTAGGGCTTGGTTATGATTTAGGATGCTTTTCTAGTTGATATAGCTTATCAAATCAAATAGTGTAAAAACATGTTGTTCCAACTAGTCTGTACCTTTGGATTTCTAATCCTCTTAGTTAATGAGGGCATTCACCTTCTTTCTCTAGGCCTCTCCCATCCTTTGGAAGAAAGGCAATAGTGCAATTCTTTTTAAGGATTAGAAATTCATCTCATCAGAGCGTATACTTGTCAGTTAATTACCTGTTGATGCCAGCAAGAGCCAGTTCCAGCAATATTTGGTCAGAAAGTTATGTAGTACAATGAACAGGACAACCGAAAATTTACTCCTGCTGTTCTGTGTTCTTTGATCTCTCAAAACCCTTGTTTTCAAGTATTTTCCAAAAGCAAGTCATTCATGGTGGTTATGTAAAGACAAGATTTGGCTTTTTGCTAAATAGGTTAGGGTGTTTTTTTTTTTCATTTCCTGGTCCTGCACTGTAATTTATAATTGAATTGAAGGAAGGTTTGCCAAGCAACGGTCACACAGAGGAGATTTGAATGCTTCAGCTGATCTTTGGTCCAGAATGTTCTCAGAGCTGTTGTTCTACTATCTGTGCAAGCGTGACTAAAAGAGCTAAAACTTACTCTGCTGTAATTCCTCCCCTAAAAAATGGGCATCCAGTGTGTCTCCTGCTTCCCCTATGAGGACTTTCTCCTTACAAGTCGAAAGTTTCAGAGCTTCAGCCCTGAAGTGGCCATTGTTCCCTGATGCAACACCATGTACTAGGGCAGAACAGGATAATCTGGGAAGTAGGGGAGAGGGTGAGGTAGGGCTGTAGGGGAGTAGGATCACCTTTCCCAGCACTTGCAATGCCAAGCCTTCCCCTGCTGCACTAATTGCATGTGACCAAGGAACCATCAAGAAACTGCTGTTGCTCTGCTGGCAACACTGAGTTTCCTCAGCTGCAGCAAGAAACTGGGAGAGAGAAGTTAAAGTTTCTATGGTTGCTGTCAGAAATGAAGCATGTGGGAATTTTTCAATGTCAATCACTTCTGGGCAGAATACCACTGTGGCAAAAGCAGGGTGGAAAGGCCTGTCTCAATCCTCAAATAAATCACTCATGAGGGAATGTAAGAATCACTCTTCCTAAGTTTTCCAACCTGAATGAATTTAAAATAAGCCTAATTCAAGATCCCCTGCTTCTTCCGCAACTTTATACACCTTTATTCCTTCTTTGTGTTATGCTATAGCCTCAAATACTTTGTCTTTGAGAGTGAAGACATTAAAAAGAGTGGGGCCAACAGAGCTGCAAGGAATTGCTTTGCCAGGAAGTGCACTCAGGGAGAATGGAAACTATTTGTTATGTTGGATCTAAATCAGTAAATGGTTTCAAGCAGCAGTTTGCATTTGAATCAACCAGCTGCAGTTGAAGGGTTATGTTGCAAAAAAAAAAAAAAAAAATTGAAACATGTTCATGGTTACATTTTCCAAGAATTTTAACTTCTGGTTTTGAAACAGATCTGATTTCACGCAGTAAAGTGTCTCCTTAAAGAAAGAATTAAATACTTCATTCCTAATTGTTTGCAGCCTTTCAACTTAGCAGAAAATGAGGTTAGTCAGCTATTTAATTAAAAAAAGAACAAAACAAAAAAGAAAAACAAAAACCTGAGAAAAAAATCTGTTGTGAGCACCCTGGACTAGTTGAGATCTTTCAGGCTTAGCTTGGCTTCCCAGAGTAATGCAAGCTCACGTGGGTGCTCTGTAACAGTGTAGATCTTGCCTAATCACCATCAATATTCATTGTGATCGCTGTCTGATTTGAAGCTGTCTTGGCTGAGGTGCAGATAGGCTGCAACAATATTTAACATTCTGAAAATTTTATAAATACCAGGAGACAAGACAGACTTAGGCTTACTACAGCAGAAGATAGGTCAAAAAAAGGAGGAAGCACTGTAATGATCTTGATTAAAACCCATCCTAAGGCAGCACTGCAGATGTAATAAGGCAGTGAAGATGAGACCATCCACTCATCATGAGCTGTTATGGCTCCTGCTGCAATACAGTGTCTCATACAGTGTCAATACTATTAACACCCTTTGCAGCTTCCTCATCTTCTTTCAGTACAAGATAATAAATAATGTGCTTTTCTTCCACCAGCACAGCATGTGAGGATCCTTCCATGGATTACTGTGATTTATAGATGATGAAAAGCATGCTAGTAAGAAAAGGAGCTGAGATGGACCCCCATTTACCCTGTACTGACACTCCTATGCTTGTTTACAAATGTAGATTCCTTGGCTAGATTTGGTTAATTCATAGAATCATACCATAGAATCATAGAATGGCTTGGGTTGGAAGGGACCTTCAAGATCATTTAGTTCCAACTGCCTTGCCATGGGCAGGAATCACCTTCCACTAGACCAGGTTGCTCAAAGCCCCATTCAACCTGGCCTCAAACACTTCCAGGGATGGGGCAGCCAGTTTCTCTGGGCAAACCTGTTCCAGTGTCTCACCACCCCTGCAGTGAAGATTTCTTCCTAACATCTGATGTGAATCTACCCTCTTTCAGTTTAAATCCATTCTGCCTTGTCCTATTACTCAACGTCCTTGTAAAAAGTCCCTCCCCAGAAAATTCAAGACAATCTGGTTCAGCTACTAGAAGGAAAGGATGATTTGCTTGTATACATTGGAAAGAAGATAGAAAGTAGAAGATAGAAAGTAATAGAAGACAGAAAGTAGAAGATAGAAAGTAATAGAATAGAGTTAGAAATAGAAAAGAATAGAATAGAAAGGTCAATCACCTACAAGGTAAAATCCAAAGGAAAACAGCTTTTGATAACTCTCTCAAAACACCAGGCTTCAAACAGCTCTTGAGTCTACATTGTACATAAAAGATGTCCATAGCAATCAAGAGTTGAGGGTGTTATTTTGCCTGCATAAAAAGGGAAAAGTAAGCACATGGCATTCCGTACCTCCATGGAAGTGTGGCCACATATTTGCTTTCGTGATGGAAAACCACTTTCCTAATCAGCACAACCATTTTCATCATGAAACTATTGTGCTGTTTTCCATTCAAAGGAATCTAGTCATGCTGCCTCTATACTAACAGCTTAAAGATCGGCAGAAACAATGAAGAGAATTGACCTTACGTAATCCTCAGCTGATGCCTAGGTTTGAAGCCTTGCCCAGTGCTCCCATGCCAACTTCAGCAAAACAAGCTCTTTCAGGACGCTGTACTTCTATTATTTTTCCAGATGTAGCTCTGGGGCTGATGAAGGGGATGACAAGGAGCCACTCGAATTTTTACTGAAAATGTGTTTTGCAGCTCTTGGGTTCTGCAGTTTCATGATTATTCTATTTTCATTCACTGACTAGATAAAGGGACAAAATATGCCTCCTTTAATTCAGTTAACATTAGACAGAAAGAACAATTCTTTACATCATATTCTGTGGAAATGAACTCACAAATACACTGTGTTCCTTAGCTTCAGCCGTTTACTACACATCATATTTTTTGCTGGCATGGATTAACTAACAGAACTACATCTCTAAGCCCTTCTCCGCCCTAGCGGTAGGTAGATTTAGCTTTGTCAACATAAAGCAAACTTTGCTAAACTTTTGCAGTTTGCCTGTGTTTGTTAAATACGACTCTTACATCCATATTCCTAACTGGTATTGAGCATTCTGTGAAAGAGCTGGTTTCGGGTGGAGTTAAATGCTATCGGACTTCTGTACTGTAGAGATGGAGACACCCTGATCACATTAATTCACCAGAGAATGGTGAGCTTCAGCCATGTGCAGTCTGACTTCCACGAGGATCAATTTTATTCATGGGTAGAGTTGGGTGGATTGTGGAAAAAGTATTCATGACATTTCTTAGGAAAATTGAATCACTTCTCAGCTTAATGTGAGCCATCACTTATTTTTTTTCTCTTCCATTAACATAACCTGCAGCACATCTAAACTTTTATTTGGATGCCATGACCATTTTATAGGTTGCTGTTATTGTATCTACTGCACATTTGCAAACCTGAAAGTCAACTATATTTGTTGCTGTACAAGGAGAATAAAATGACAATGAATTTACAACCTGTGTACAAAGAAAAGTAGAGAAGAGGCCTGATGACTTGGACTTCCCTACCATGCTACCACCAGTGACTGATCTGAGATAAGGGATGGCAGATCCTGGCCCAGGATGACTCTGTTGACTCCAGAGCAGGGTACCCCTCTAGGGTAGGTACTCTTCAAGGTAGCTACTACAACTACAACAGGTAGCTACTACCCAGCCCTACAAAAGCCTCCATGAGTTTTGTAGCAGAAGTCAGCCTGGTTCTCTGGCAAAGGCAAAGTAGGCAATAAAATCATGGTCACTTTGCTGCCTGTAGCAGAAGACTAAAACTCCTAAGCACTTCGAGTGATGCTTAGAACCTTCAGTAAAAGTTTGTATTTTGCTAAGGACTCTGAAATAAAGCAGGCATCAACTTGCTTTGTTTTAAATAAGAGAAATTATTTTTTGCCATAAGCTCTGAAATGTCTTTGTTAATTAACAAAAGCAGAAAGTATGACGTGCAAAGCACTTTAGTGTGTAGGTCTCTATTACTAATTTATTATTTTAAGTATCGCAATGTGAGTACTTTTGCATTGACTTTTGATGATTCATAGAAGGACACCTACGGTAAACAATTGTTCTCCTTTTGGAAATGTAGCACATATTAAAAAATTTAAAGAAATGGAGTTTAATGATTTAAATATCTGGCCATTAGTGTCTGGCTGTTCTTACAATGAAAGTTCTTCCTCTATAGTGTCACAATAACGTGATTCAGATGAAGGTCTATTACTAAATTTCTTTCTCCCTCTCTTCCTCCCTCCAGAAAACACCCTTTTAAGGTCATTAATTTCCATGAAACCTGCAAGCTCTTTCTTTTTGTGGTATGCTATTGCTTGGGTCTAAATTAAGTATGGACAGTATTTCGGAAAGCAAGGAATAACTGCATGTATAAATGAATTTGGACATGTGCTTATTCACAACTTACTGAACTTTGCTCATTTCTCTTGGTTGTCCAGCACGCTGTGATTACCCAGATGCTTCTACCCCAGTTAAGCAAAATGGGTGAGATCACCTCAACTTACATGCTGTTCATCAAGTTTTGTAACTTTCCTGCTTTACATCAGTCACTGTGAACTTTGAAATGGGTGGAAGAGTAAAAGACAGCAGCAAGGACATTCTGCTGTGTGCTTCACAAGTACTATGGGTGATAATGTAGCAGGCAGGCAAAAAGCAATGGTCCTGTCAGTTTTCAGATGGCCTGAAGGAGCCAAAACCTAGATCAGCAAGGAGCTCCTGCAAGATCAGGTGGATCCTGCGTAACTGGTACAGAGAAGAGGCTTTTGCTTCAAGTCCAACTTTCTATCCTATTTCCTGGTGCAAACCATACATTAGGAGAGAGGATGAGCATGTGAAGCATTTGCAGGACAGTAGTTCACTATTACTGTCCTCTGTAGAGAGGTTATCTTTATCACAGACATGGTGTGGTGTGTGCAATATGAGACCCTCCTCAGTTCTGTCCCTTGTACATGTGCTTCAACATGTCAGCAGACTTAAGATTCCCCTCTGCTTGATGTAGGCTGCCAGCAGAAGAGAATCTGGTTTTGTGTTTTTTTTTGTCTGCCTACAGATCTACACTTTTCCCTAATTTTCAGACCAAAGAGACTATTCTGACCTTCTAGGTAACAAGGGCTTAAAAAATGACCAGGAAAACTAACTGACCCAAAAGGGTTAGCTTCATTACACAGTTAAGTAAAGGCTTGGATGACAAGAAAAGGAGGATTTACTACTTTGTTTTTAGAAATAAAACAACGGAAATTAATCTGCCTAAGCTTTCCATGTACTGAAGCTATATATGTATGTCTATAGGTATATACAAGTGTGAGCTATTATATAGTATCAGATTCTGACCTGGTTCATAAAATAAAGATATCTGTAAATGTGTTTGCCACACATTAACTGTCCTTTTCCTTATATGTAAAAACTTAGGGCTTGCTTGTTCTAAGTATTTAGCAATTTCAACTTCAATATCAACAAAACTGACTTAAAAAATCCAAGATGTTCTACTTTACCTAGCTTGCATTTCACTTCATAATACAAACTCACAGATGCTCAAGGATAGCCCATCTAACTAGGCTAGGTGGCACTTAAATAATGTCAGTTGTCATTTTAAAATTTTCTATTCTTATAAGTACCAATTTCAGGTCCTTCTGAAATAATGTAATTTAATTATTTAAACATCTATCACAATTTAAATTTACTGTGATTTATGCCCACTTTCTCAGTGAAAGCAATCATCGCCCTGTTAACAAAAACAAGAACTAAACCCAATGGAAAATGCGAACAAAGTGAAACAATATAAGACTCTTTAAAAATGATGCCATTTACAAACACATTAAAAAAAAAAAAATTTTCTATTGCGAAATCTGTATGAATAGGTAATGCATACTTTCTTATACATTGACAGTATTTTTCTATTTATATGAAGGTTTTGATTTTTAAGTAAAAAATGGCTGATAGTCTCAGCTGTGGGTATCTCTGTGCTTCCCATGACTAGAGCTGATAAAATGCCATAAATGAGCTTTCTGAAACATACCATGCCATATTTCTTTGTGAAACCCATTTACTTCTGAGGAATTGTGGTGGGAATGAATCTACTTCCACTTAGCAAAACTAAAAGCACAGTCTGCATAGAATGTGGCAGTCTGTATATCATGTGGACAGATAAAGTTCACGTGATTGTTGTACTTATTGCTATGAATAAGATGAAGAAGTCCTTCTGCAACAGTAACAGAGGATAGAACATTAATATATTCGTAAGATGTTGAAATGTATTGCAGCTGTCATGAGTACTGGTTGTGAGAAAAGTCCCCTTCCTTCTGTCTGTGCTTGAAATTTCTTACATTTAAATGAGATCTCCCCAGAGTCTGCTTGCTGCAGCACTGCAGTGGAACATTTGCTAATAATACATTACATACTATCATGATGAAATTCAGACTATAATCTCCCAAGAACAGAGAGGTTGCCAGGTCAATCTTCTGATAAGTATGACTGACTTGCCTCAATACAGCAATGGAAAATATGCAAATTCACAGAGTGACTAATTACCCCTTAGGAAAACTTAAGCAACTGGTCTGAACTGTCCTGTAATTAAAACCATCTAGATAATGTAAATAATTATCTTGTAAACGTTTCACATTGGAAACTTTCTGCAACTACTTATTCCATGGCCTGGCTTTGTATTTGCCAAACTCCTTAATTCATTTTAAGCTCATTAATGTTTGGCTCCTGCAGAGGACTTTCTGTCCCAAGTCACCCAGTCCTCGCAGGTGGCAGCGCCGGCTGGAAGCCTGAACTATAACGTTGCTAACTATTCATAGCTGAGGAGCAGCACATCACATGTCTGTTTCTCACAGCTTCAGCAAACCTGCCAGCAAGACTACAGCAACCAGACTTTTCAGAAACACCTGAAACTTCAGCTGGAATACTGAGAGCTGGAGATGTAATGATGGGGGGAAATAAACAGGAAGGGTGGGGACTTGGGATGCATATACATGTGAAGCAAGGGTAGTAGGTGTAAGTAAAGTCAGTTGTTTGTTACTTTGTTGTGTAAAAGCTGTTGCTGTATTTTCTTGCCTTGTTTTTATTCAGAAATATCCTTCCAAAGGTTTCAGTAAAATGGTGAATCAAAAGACTCTTAGCCCCAGTTAGACTTCTAATCTGAAGAATAACTCGCTCTGTGAGTAGAGTGAATTGTTGGTAAGTACATGAAACAACAGAGGTGTTTTGTTGAGTGGGCTGTGAAACTTAAAAGTGATGCTGGGAAAATTGTTTTTACTAAAGATTTGTCACTGATCATAATACTTCTCTATGTGACATGCTTTGAACACATTCTAGACATCTGCTACTGGGCACTGAGAGTCCATGTTGTTTCCTTCCAGCTTCCCTGACTCTTCCCCTTCTGGTATGAGAACAAATTCAATGGTGATGGTAGAGGCTCTCAGATCTCTTGGTGATGACTTGCAGAGCTCATGAGCTACTAATAAGTAATATTGCCCTTGGAAGGGGATTTGGCTTGTGCAGAACAAGAGCCACTAAATGAGGAGTGAAAAATGTAACATTCAGTAGCTACTCATTAGCTGAGCATCACATATTTCAGACCCTGACTGAGGCAAGGGCCACTGTAGTCTGTATTTGTAATCAAAAAACCTTTGCCATAAGGCATACATCCAGAAGAGTTGAAATAAGAAAGGATAGAGAACCATAATTCTAGATTTTGCTGGCTTCTTGAACACTGGAGTTTGCAGCACAGTATCTGTATGCATGCATGTGCGGATCTGTGTTTTGTACCAGAAATTGGTCACAAGAGAGAAGTGAACTGAAATTCCAGTTCTATGGGAGTTCAGCCGGATCTGTATTCAAAAATGAATTTGAACCTTTATAACAGGCAAACAGCCGGACTGAAAGACATCATGTTTGTGCTGTGCTTGGAATTCAGTACTGAATCTGAATGCAGCTGAGCTCTGAAACTTCAGTTTGCCTTACAGACAAAATAAATGCAATTTCCAGAAGTCATAGAATCATAGAATCATTAGGGTTGGAAAGGACCTTAAGATCATCTAGTTCCAGCCCCCCTGCCGTGGGCAGGGACACCTAACGCTAAATCATATCACCCAAGGCCTCATCCAACCTGGCCTTGAACACTGCCAGGGATGGAGCATTCACAACCTCCCTGGGCAACCCATTCCAGTGCCTCACCACCCTAACAGGAAAGAATTTCCTTCTTATAGCCAATCTAAACTTCCCCTGTTTAAGTTTTAACCCCTTACCCCTTGTCCTGTCACTACAGTCTCTAATGAAGAGTCCCTCCCCAGCATCCCTATAGGCCCCCTTCAGATACTGGAAGGCTGCTATGAGGTCTCCATGCAGCCTTCTCTTCTCCAGGCTGAACAGCCCCAACTTTCTCAGCCTGTCTTCATACAGGAGGTGCTCCAGTCCCCTGATCATCCTCGTGGCCCTTCTCTGAACTTGTTCCAACAGTTCCATGTCCTTTTTATGTTGAGGACACCAGAACTGCACACAATACTCCAAGTGAGGTCTCACAAGAGCAGAGTAGAGGGGCAGGATCACCTCCTTCGACCTCCTGGTCACGCTCCTTTTGATGCAGCCCAAGGATATGGTGGCTTTCTGGGCTGCATGCACACACTGAAGCCGGCTCATGCTCAGTTTCTCATCAACCAACACCCCCAAGTCCTTCTCTGTAGGGCTGCTCTGAATCTCTTCTCTGCCCAACCTGTAGCTGTGCCGGGGATTGCTCCAACCCAGGTGTAGGACCTTGCACTTGGCAGGGTTAAACCTCATGAGGTTGGCATCAGCCCACCTCACAAGTGTGTCAAGGTCCCTCTGGATGGCATTCCTTCCCTCCAGCGTATCAACCGAACCACACAGCTTGGTGGCATTGGCAAACTTGCTGAGGGCGCACTCAATCCCACTGTCCATGTCAGCAACGAAGATGTTAAACAAGACTGGTCCCAACACTGATCCCTGAGGGACACCACTCGTTACTGGTCTCCAGCCAGACATTGAGCCATTGACCACGACTCTTTGCATGTGGCCATCCAGCCAGTTCTTTATCCACTGATTGGTCTATCCACCATATTGATGTCTCTCCAATTTAGAGACAAGGATGTCGTGTGGGACAGTGTCGAACGCTTTGCACAAGTCCAGGTAGATGACATCAACTGCTCTACCCCTGTCCATCAGTTCTGTAGCCCCATCGTAGAAGGCCACCAAATTGGTCAGGCAGGATTTCCCCTTAGTGAAGCCATGCTGGCTGTCACCAAGCACCTTGTTGTTTTTCATGTGCCTTAGCATGCCTTCCAGGAGAATCTGCTCCAAGATTTTGCCAGGCACGGAGGTGAGACTGACTGGTCTGTAATTCCCCGGGTCATCCATTTTCCCATTCTGGAAAATGGGGGTTATATTTCCCTTTTTCCAGTCTTTGGGAACTTCACCTGACTGCCATGATTTCTCAAATATGATGGCCAGCGCCTTCGCAACTTCATTTGCCAGCTCCTTCAGGACCCACGGATGGATTTCATCAGGTCCCATGGACTTGTGCACGTTCAGATTTTTAAGATGGTCTCGAACCAGTTCCTCTCCTACAGTGGGTGCAAGGTCTTCATTCTCACGGTCCCTGCATCTGCCTTCCAAGACTTGGGTGGTGCAGTCAGAGCCTTTGGCAGTGAAGACTGAGGCAAAGAAGTCATTCAGAACCTCAGCCTTCTCCAAATCCAGGATAGCCAGTTCTGCCAAGAGCTTCCTGAGGGGGCCTACATTCTCCCTAGTCTGTTTTTTATTTGCTATGTACCTGTAGGATCCCTTCCTGTTATCTTTAATACCTCTAGCTAAGTTTAATTCTAACTGAGCCTTAGCTTTCCTAACCTGGTCCCTAGCTTCCCGGACAACATCCCTGTACTCTTCCCATGCCACCTGTCCTTGCTTCCACTTATTATAAGCCTCTTTTTTCAATTGAATTTTCCTCAGGAGCTCTTCATCCATCCAAGGAGGTCTCCTGGCCCTCCTGCTGCACTTCCTTCTGGTTGGGATGCAACACTCCTGAGCTTGCAGCAGGTGATCCTTGAATATCAACGAACAGTCTTGGGCCCCCCTGCCCTTTAGGGATCTATCCCATGGAACCTTCCGAAGCAGGTTCCTGAAGAGGCCAAAGTCTGCTCTTTTGAAGACCAGGGCAGTGAGCTTGCTGCACGCTCTTCTCACTGTTCTGAGGATCTCAAATTCGAGCATCTCATGATCGCTGCATCCAAGGCTGCCCTGGAGGGTCACATTTCCAACGAGCCCTTCCCTGTTGGTGAGCATGAGGTCAAGCATGGCACCTCTCCTTGTCGGCTCCTCTATTACTTGCAGAAGGAAGTTGTCTTCTACACAATCGAGGAACCTCCTGGATTGCTTGTGCCATCATTTTTTGATGGTCCAGGAAATTAGTCCTTTGTTTAAGTACCACAGAAAAGGTATAGGAGAGCAATGCACATATTTCCTTGTGCATTATGTTGAGATGTCCCCTTCTCCAAAACTGCTAGTTGGCTGGGAGTAGACATATCCCAGAAAAAAAGATGGGGAAGATCAGAATCTGTCTTTTGCCTTAGGTCCCAGCCATCTTGAACGAGGTATTTGCAAAGCCTTTCAGAAGGTTTTAAATGTTGCTGGCTGAGAGCTGCTCTTTTGCTGAGGCTCAGATGCCAAATTTAACTGCTACTTACCACAATCCTCTTCCATCAGCATTTCCAAAACATTTGACAGAATTTACCACGACTGCAAAATGGGGCGGAGGAGCACCACAGGGACATTTGCTTTTCTATTCTGACAGTTCAAGTTGCTATTTCTCTAGCGTCAGTGTTAGGATTAGTCTGTAGTGTAAGTTGCAGAAGAGGAAGTAGCTACTTACAGCCTAAGATGGGACAAAGAGCCTCTTCTCATACCCTGTAAGCACACAGATGTCCAACTAGGGACCCTAGGCTAGCTGCCTTATTTTGTGATGGGTGGCATTACAGGAACTGAATACAATGCTGTCTGTTAAATGCCTCACTCTCCAGACCTTCTGCAAGGGACTTTAATAAAATTAGCATGTTATTCTGAGGATTTATGGTAAACCCCAATTGAGTAAAAAACTCTCCAAGAAGGTTGATCTGGAGCTGTCTCAGTAGGCTTGGGTTGTTCTAGAACCATAGTATGAGCATAGTGTCAGAGGTGGACTTTCAAAGCCCAGCTTCACTTCTTTTGTACTCCATTATTTTTTATGTGCCTGGATCAAGAACGTGCATTTGCCTCCCTCTCAGTAATTTTCAGAAATATTCCTACTGAATGTAATCTCCAAAGCAAGAGTTATATATTTGTTTTTCAAATTGATAAAAGTTAGCTTTTTCCAAAATTTTTGAAACAAAAATAGATCCAACCCCGAGTCAAACAACAAACTACAGATGCCACAGCACTTTACAGTCAAGTGGTGAAGGAGGGAAACTGAAGTCTTTTCAGTTCCACCTCTAGATTTGTGCTTGGTTAAAAGCAGAAACAGCAGAAGTAAAGCAAGGGAAGTGGTTGCAGTTTGGGCTACCAGAAGTATGCATAAAGGGCATTTGTTAGCATTAGATATTTTTCCAGTCCAGAGCACAGAGAAAAGGTGTAAATGTCTCAGAAGAAACTCAGTTTCTGTTCCTGTCTCTCCTGCTGGTCGCCAAATGTTGTGGAAGTTTGCCTGAGGCTCTGTAACACTAAAACCATTATCTATCAAAATCTGGGGCAGCTGAAGTTGCATTCATATGTTCATTAGAGCTATTCTGACAACAGAAAATGAAAGATTCTGAGGTTAGATTACATCAGAGAAGAGTCCTTTTTCATTCTCACAGTGCCCCTGAGGTTATGTCAACACTGTAGGTTGCCCGTTCTAATGTTAAACCAAAGATAGCTGTGTACTATGACAATGAAATACCTCCTACCACCCAAGCTGTTTCACTTAAAACCACCTGGCTAACCTGCTCCTCACTCTGCCTGTAGAAGTCCTTTTAGTGGAAAAAAGCTCAGGCTCTGCCTGTGCTGCAGGAATTCTCTGGACTGCTGACTACAACCGAGAGATCTGAACAACAGGCCTGTTAAAACTAATCCTGTTTCTGTGTTTAGAGGAGGAGGTACAAGTACTGTACCAACAGTCAAAAAAAATCACTGTCAAGTTGCATGTCAAGAATCATAATACATTATCATTCTTCGAAAGTGTTTTTTCAGGTTTCCAGAAAACTGTATCTTCTTCGTCTCAAATATGTTTTCCCAAATATAAAGTAATCACATTTCTGAGTATTTGCAGTGTAAGGTTTGTTTAGGTTTGGTTTGTTTTCCCTTGCTCTTTCCTTATTTGCCATCTGCCTTACTATCTTGATTTGAAATTATATACTTTATTGTTTTCATTGTCATGGAGTTTGAAAACCCAAGAAAAATATTAAGTCACCTTAAGTATCAAGCAATATAATAACACAAGGGGCAAAAAAGGAGCTGGGTGTCTTTTACAAAATTATAAGATAACTAAAACTTGAGAGGCAAAAGATGGATACATCCCAAATGATAGATGCAGTAACACAGTACTGACCACCACATCTTGGATAATTTGCTCAGCATGTCAGCAGCTTAGCCATAGCCAAGTTTTCTGGAAAACAATTATAGTAATAGTAGTGAAATTTACATGGGCATCTGAAGAACAGTTTCTTGCAGTTGTTTACAGAGAACTTGCTAGTGTTAACTACCTGAAGTACATGATAAAAGTTCTCATTTCCAAGCAAATGCAAATCAAAGAGGAAAGACCAGTCAGTGGATGACTATGTTTATAAATGTTGAAAAAGGAAGATAAGGAGTCAGATAGGAAGGAAAGTGGGAAAAAGTGGAGCAAGAAGAAATGAAAGAGGAGAAGCTGAATATTACAGGCCAGGGAGTGTGAGAGAAGAAACAAGCAGCAGAAAAAGTATCAAATACCTCTAGGTGTTCAACACAGCCAGCAGCTGAAGGGCACAGGTCATGTTGAGTTCAATAGTGCCAAATCATGGTAGAAATTAAGCTGGCTTTCAAGAAACAATGCAAGAGACCAATAGGCATGAGATGATGAAGGTGTTAAGGGGACCAGACATAGGAGCTGAAGAGTGTAAGGCTGGAAAGAATCCAGGACTGGCAGCAAGGTGAAGAGAGGCCAAGTCAGGCAAAAGCAGAATGGCAGGGGTATGATATTGCATTTGTCTTAATAGGAGAGATTCCAATGGAAGTAGTAAAACACAGTCATAGCTGCAGAGACATAATCCCAAAGGGGAAAGGGGAAGAGCAGAGAAAGGGGAGAAATGAGAGAAGATGGAAATGAGAACTGTTGGCAAATAGTAGGCATACAATGAAGGGGAACATGTTGGAAATCTTTCAGTGGACGCATCTGAATAAGCTGATAGAAGGAGCATTCTGCAGCAGCAGTGATTTCCTGTGTTTTGCTCTTCATAGGTATCTTATTTAAATGACCCAGCTAAAATTGCAGTGTTCTCCATCTGACTTTTCTACTACAATATTGACATCTATTTTGTGTGTGTGAAGATACTCATGACTAAGAAAAGAGATTTTAAGCAAGGAAATTATGAGTTTTAACGATCCCTTGTTGTTTGTCTAGATACTTGGTATTTCAGGTATTGTACCTATTGGAAGAAACAGCCTTTTGTTTGGTGTGGGGATACCATGTTGAATGGTGCATGGAAAATATTTTCCCTCATAAACACAGCAGGATCTTGCGCAATAACTTCTAAGTATTTCATACTTGCATATGAACCAAACCACTGGGCCTGATTCACCACTATACTGCCACAGTTTTCCACTGCATGAAATCTATTGACACACGCAGACTTACACTAGCATAACACTGGAGTAATGCAGGAGAGATTCCCACATCCTAATTGCATTAGTGGGACATTTGTTATTGCATAAACTTGTGCCATTTGGACTTCTAAAGAGATTCCAGGGAACAGTGAGTTTATATATGGCTTTTGCTTTTTAAAACAAGCAAACAAGCAAACAGAAAATTTTCCAGGGGTTAGAAAAACCAAGCTGGAGAGGAGAAAAAACTGGAATGTGCAGATTTAGAGCTTCATTTTTTTCCGAAGTGTTTGGGTTTGGCTGATTATAGGCAAAAGTGTAGCCACAAAACCTGAATTCAGATCAACACTATTATTAATATGCAGATCAGCCCTTGGCTGAAAATGACACAATAAAGAAGAAAACCGAAATTCTAGGGAGACTGTCAAGACACTGTGCACTTACGTCTTTCAGAAAGAGAATTTAAGTCATTAAGCAGACTGTTGGCTTGAGTATGCTCAAAATTGCTGCTTTCCATGAACCCAGAAGAAGAGGTATGAGAGCATGGCAAGATCTCCCTACATCTGTGAATCAATATATCACAAACTTCACTAGAGGAGCACTTTGAAGAGCAGCAGACAACCGAGTCTTTCACTGCTGTTATTTATCCTGGCACATCTTGTCTAAGACTGAGAAGGGATGACAGTTATCCTGAGATAAACCCTGACCGGGGACCATCCATTCATTTATCTAAGAACCCATTTGATAAAAACCTTCCTTCTACATACATTGCAGGGCTGGCCTTTCACCTTTTTCCTCCATTGAGGATAATTTTATAAGTTTCCTGTTAATACCATCTGCCTTCTGGGTGTACTGGGACAGACGAATACCACTGAGGAGGGGGGTTGCTATGCTATGTTTGTAAATTCTGCCATGACTCTTTCATAACTTATTACCATTTCTGAATACATGCTTAATATATTCATTACATTAATGTAATAGCTGAACCAAGCAGAATGTTTGGTTGTGTTGTTTGGGTTTCTTTAATTAATTGAGACTTTGCATACTTTGGACTTTTCAGTGGTGTGTCTAAAACCTCTTGGCTTTCACTTAAATGAAAGTTGAGATTTCTCAGAAGTCATTGGACTTCTGATGAAGCCTTTAGAATAATGAATTGTAAAGATGACTCTAAAGTCAGCAGAGCTAGTTACAACACACCCATACCCTAGAGATCCAGTCTAAATTAAAGCCAAGTTCTGCTCCAGGCTGTAGTGGTATGAGTGCGGAATAGCAGGCATACAGATATATGCTATAAAAACTGAAATCATGTATATACTGAAATGAGAAGATCCAGATTTATTTGTATGGTTATGCAGGTTTTCTGTATTGCTAACTTAAAAAAAAAAATAGAGAGAGAGAAACTGGAATAAATAATTCTATTTTGAAAAACACAGACTATACTCCAATTGAAAATGGATTGAGATATTAACCAATGATGCTGTCTAGACAAACATTATAAGCTGGAATGTAGCCTTGAGGTAATAGCTATTGTTACATCAGTCTCCTTAAGGTGTGTTCATCCCAAGAAATTTAGTTTGTTGAAGAGACCCAAGCCAGTAAGTTCCACACATTGTGCAGCTCAGTCTAACAGGATTCATTATCTGGAGGACGCTCTGTGCCAGCACTTGGCTGACATAGTTTTTAAGCTTGTTTTCCCCACAGTAAATGTCTTGGCAGTTCTGGTACTAGACCCGGCATCGAGGATGTGAACTTGGATGTTTCTTTACCTCCCGTAACTTACATGTCTGGTTCATAACTTGGGCATCTAAACCAAATTTGACTTAAAGTCTCTCCTTGCTGCCTTTCAGTTCTGGTGACTGGATCAACAGCAGCTGTAGGCTATGGGTCCATGCTCCTCTTTTCGAAAACCAGACCTGGTGGGAAGCAACCTTTCCAACATTTATGAGTGGATACCATGGCTAGGTCCTTTTCACAGAATTCCTTTTATTCTTACTCACATACTTACTGACTTATATACTTACTCACTTTGTACTTACTCCCTAGCTGTATATTTAACCCAATATGTGCTCAACATATAAATTGACTTTTGATTTTATTGTTGTCAATGACTCTATAATTGGATATATTTATGTAAAATATGCTATCATATCATATCACATCACATCACATTATATCACAACATACTGTCTTGCAGCTGACACAGTATTGCTTGTTAATCAAGCAACGTCTCCAGAACAATTTGAATAGAGCAGGGAAAAAAATGTAGCAAAACAGGGGTGTGGGTGAGTAACAGAAAAGATGCCCAGGCATGAGAGATGAATGGTCATTAGAAAGTAAGTGGAGTTATTTAGAAGCTCCAAAGATTCCTGGCTGCCATTTGTCAGTGCTGAAAACTTGGACAGGACTGTGGAGTCAGTTCGTGCATGGAGCCTGCATGCACAAGGAACTTGAGCACTGATAGGTATGCATCTGGAGGACCAATGAAGTCCATTTGGCATCTACTGGCTGCCTCATAGCTCACTGATATTTTGCCTCCTTGTAGTTATAGCTTAATCTGCAGAGCTGCTTCTTTTGCACACTATCTTGTATTTATATGCCTCTATAACCAGGATTATTATAGCATCTGAAGTGGAATATCCGGCCCTTAGTACCTTCCCACACTGTTGCTGTTCTGTAGTGAGGGTAGGGTTGGGTACTAATTAATTGCAGAGGGACTTCAGCCTCTTTTCCAGGTCTTCTTCAAAGAGGCACTCCAAACAGCCTGCATAAATCAGACCACCTCTAGACTTACTGTCCAGACTGTGTATAAACTTGTTTTTCCATTTATGTTTACTGAAAACTGCAATTCAACTCATTAGCCAGCCAAAGTCTTTACCCATTCCTGTAGATTTTTTTTTTCTTTTCATTTACTAAGGAATAACCAAGCATTTCTAGCTTTGTCAGGGAAGGTGAATTACAGGGGCAATTCCTTTTCTCCCTTTCTTCCTCTCCTTTCCTGCCTCCAAAAATGAAAAAAAATTAGTCCTATTAAGGTAACAACAGGTAAAACAGACCCAATTGCTTTACTGTAGTGGCTCAAAGCACACTGCTCTGCAGAGAAATTGCCTGGCTTGTAGCGCTTTTGCCTTGAGGGAGAGGAGATAGATCTTCAGAATAAGGTCTTACAAAAACACGGACTTCTATGCAGAGCTAAACTGTAAGCTGCCTTCTAAAAGTCATATATAAATGAACACCATGACAGTTCACATTACAGTTATAAATAAAAAAGGGATAGAAAAGGCCTGACCTGACACCCTGACTGGTTTTTGCAAGTGTTATTTCACATTCCTATGAGTCAAGTGAAAATCCCCAAGTGCTGGCAGGGATCCACTGATATTCCCTGTGTCCTGACTTGTCTCCTTGGCCAAGTTTGAAGTGTGACAGTGGATTGCAATTGGTGGTTTTTCTGAGCCCGTCCAGGCGGTAAGTGTAGCCAGGGAGCATAACAGGGGATCGCAGTGACTTAGAACCTTGCTCTGAGGCTCTTGGCAATGCAGAATACATGTGTCTGCAGCACTTCATGTGTGCACCAATGCCAGATGGGCGAGCACCAGGCAAAACGAATATTGAGGAAATGGTGTTGCCCAAGCTGTTGTCATCTCATTTTGGTGGCAAGCAAAGTTACTGGGTTAGGGATAAGAGAGCATCTGAAATGCCAGAGCAGCTTTCGCTATCCTGAAAAAGGTTCAGTTCTTGTTTCAATGTGGCCTTCTAGGCCTACCTCGGAGTTGTCTGCAGCTCAGCATCAGGTGGTTTTGCATCTGAAAACCAGAATTTAAGTATTGTACAGAGAAACTAGTTAGGACAACAGAACTGAGTGGGAAGGAGTCTTACACAGCGGTAAAAACATAGGACAGGGAGTCCAGAATGTTCCTTGCAGTGGCACTTTCCTGATGTTACTGACACCTCTGTGCCCTTAGTTTCTCCCAGGTAGGGTTGTCATAGACCTTAAGGGACATATTCATCCTGTGGCTTCCTCCCACCACAGTTGCTGGTTCTCTTCACATCCTTTTGACTCAGAAAAACACTGGCACTTTCTATTTATTTCAAAATGTACTGACAATCCCAGGTAGCTGCAGTCATGTCCCCTTCTTCAGAGCCTTGGGGACACAGTGTGGGCTTTTCTGCATCTCTAGTTTCCTGGCCTCAGAGCAGGCTGTGTTTTTTATGGTTTTATGTACTGATTGTAAGATGCTACTCCATGCCACACACATATGAGAAATGCTGTGGGTGTGAGGGTGGAAAATATTCTTCCCTTGAATATATACTGTGGAAAGAAAAAAGTCTCTTCAGTGACTCAAGAGCAGCTTCATATAGTGGGGAGGGGCTATTTGGGCTTTCCTAAGGAACTTCTGCTACCACAGCAGCCAGGACTTCTTGAGAATGAGGTTGTTTCTGCGGCACATGAAGAAAGGGTCTTAAAATTTGTCATTAAGGGCAGGATAAGCATCCAGGCCACAGGTTCTTAACAACTTGTGGTTTATCACTAGGAAAACAAGGACAAATGAGTCACTTGTAGCCCAAGAGGGAAAAAAAACCAACCCCAAAACTAATAAAAGCTTTTCCTCACACGCTATAGTCCAGTTCCAGATTGGAGGTTCTGTGAGACACTGTGTAACTGTAGCTTGTGAGTGGCAGAATTAAGATCACTTGATTAAACCTGAACTGTAGACACAAGCTGGAGAGGAAGGAGAAATGGATAGGTTATTTTGATTGACATGGGGCAACTGTGTCCTGTGCTTCTATTCAGGAGCTATTTTAGTCTGCCTGGGGACCAAACAAGGCAATATCTCTAAGATACAAAACTCTTTTTCATGTTCCTTCAAAATCAGGATTTCTTAATGTTCAGGAAAAGAGGGAGGAAGGTAAAATTAATGTGTACTTGGATGAGCCACCCTTTTTGATAGAAAATAATATAGAAAACACTGTTTGTTTTAGGATTGAAGAGTCAAAGTGTATGTGTGCTGGCAAAGAAATAATTTCTGAGATAATCTGAGCTGGAAAGAAGCCTTTGCTCACCCCTGTGAACTTTCACAAGGGAGCAGAGAGCGTCCAGCTCCCGGCCCTCACCAGCGGGCAGTGCACGGTGACAGTGCAGTGTTTGACTTTCCACTGATGGCAGCAACATTCCAAGACAATTCTTCACGAGGTGGTCAGCAGGAAATACATCTTGGTTTGCTCTGGCCACATGACACACACACAATTAATCCAGCTGCAACTTCCATCACAACTGAAGACTCCAATTTACATTGTAGGAAGACACTACCTTGCTGTTTTCACCACCTACTGGTGTTTACATGAGCTGTTATACCAAGACTCAACTTCCAGACTCTTCTCTGTGAGTCAGACAGGTCCCCACGAGGTCAGACTGGCTAACATGGCTGTCATTCCTGGCTGTTCCAGCTCCGGCAGCAGTATCTGCTAGACACCAGTGCTATTTTTTGGCTTGCCCAGCAGGCACGTGACTGAGAAAGGAACAGTTCAGTCAGGGATATGCTGTTCCAAGATATACTCACCACTTTCCAGTCATCAGTTTCCTACAGCTCCTACCTAAGTGTCCTCTGTCAGCAAGGACACACTAGGTTCAGTATGACTACAGTATGCGTACACTGCCCGGCTGCCAGGTCTAGCTGCAGTCCCCCAGCCGTGCTCAGCAAGCCTCAGCATGAGCCCAGTCAGCACTTCTGGAAGCAGATGCAGCTCTTGGGACCAGAGCAAAGTTTCTCACCTAACTTGCTGACTCAGGCTGCTTCAAGACAGTGATCTCATGTCCCTTTTCTCTAACCCTGTCTTCTCTTTCAGGAAGCAACTGTTTACTGCTTGTCAGTTGGCTAGCTGGTTATATTGCTGTTGTGAAATCAAAGGCATCATTAGTTGCAATGCTCAGATCCACTTGCACTGACCCTCAAAATATTCTCAGCTTAAGGGCCATCTATGATAACAGTCTAGAGAACCAGTAAGGGACAGCATTTCTATTCCATAAGAATTCACAGCAATTTGACATTTGTTTTCATTCCAACCTGGAATGAAAATGCAACACACAAACTCTGTATGTCACTGGAATTCTTAGTTTACATCAAAGAAAGGATTTTTATTCTATAATGCTGCAGCATTTGCTAAGGTAACAGTATTTGCCTTCAGTAATGCTGAAACACTGCAGTATAGTGTCAGATAAAATTTATGAAATATTAATGTTTAATTTAGTGATGCATTTGGATATATTGACTTTGTAATGAAACATGAAAACATAGCTAAATGAGGAATTCAAAATATTGTGAGTGCATCAAACATAATTGGGAAAATAGAGGCAGCATATTTAAATCTATGGTTTGAAATGTAGTAGAATTTAGCATACTTTAGCAGCATCATCTTTCTGACAAGAGACATTTTTCTGACTTCTGTCCAAAAAGCTATGTCTGGTTCTAATAATCAGATGGAGTATCTTACCCTGCTCAGCAGTGCAGCAGTTCTAGCTTCCCTTCAGATGCTTGTTCCTTTTCCTGTAGCTTCTGGGGGCTTCTTCTGGGTGTAGGACAGTGATCAACAGCCCTCTGTGGGACCCCTAAATTGCCAAACACTTATCAAGGAAGGGCTTCCAAGTTGCCCATGTTCTGGAGTTTTCAAAGTGCTGTGTGAGCACTGTCCTATAGCTGAGGGACTCATTCTGATCCCCTGGCCTCACCTAACAGGAGTGTTACCACTTCTCCTTTTCCCACTGTTAGCAATGCCAGTATTTTAAGGAAACCTTTGGGAGCTTCTGTGGCAAGAGACATGTTGGGACCATTCAGGCATTTGAATTAGTACAGAATACATTTGACTTTAGACCTTTGCTTCAGGGTAAAATAACCCATATTAGACCAGCATTCAGCAGTAGCCTGCCCTCTTTTCTAATTAGTTCCTGATTTGTGCTTAAAATATGATCTTCAAACTCTACAGAATTTAGCAGTGTAGACCTCTATCACCCCAGAGACTACTTTCCTCTCCTTGAGACATGGCAGTTGATTGCAGTGAAAAGACTGAGATATGCTTTGTGTGGGTAAAAAACTGCTTGGCCCGGTGGCAAAAGAATTAAATAGAAATGTCATGTGAGTTTCTGTCCGATGGCATCCAGACTGGCTGTCTTTCTGGAAATCCCGGAAGGTTCGTCCATTCCCTTGGACTTTGAGGAAGAAGACGTATATAAGACACGGTTAAAGAAGGTGATTTTGGAAACTGATTCAAGGGCACTAGCATTGCATGCTTTTCTGGGTGAATGTTAAAGCTTGCAAAAGTGCCCAGACTTTTGGACAGGTGTATTTTTTTAAGTTAGTGTTAAAAGTTGATAAGGAAACAATTCATACGTGTGGCCTTCCTTACCCTCTGCAGTGGGGTACCAGACTTGCGTTTCATGTATGACCTCTCATGATGGGTTACTCTTACTCTTTGTACCTTCTTGCTTCCCAAATTGTTTTTAAAGAGAGCAAAGATGCTTGGCCCCTTTTTTTTTTTTGCCATGGAGGTACTATTAATTATGGTGTTAAGAAGCAGGATATTATAGGAAGAGTATATGAGATCACCACACTTGCCTACATCAACAATATCTAAAAGAAAGTAAAACAGACTAGCTCAGGCTTGTGCCAGAGCTCAGAGATAAACATGAAAAGGAGCATCTCACTTTTTGTGTTCAAGAAACTATATGAAACAAATAACAGGCTAAATACAAATCCAAGAAAAGATTTAGCATTGTGAATAAAGTGAGCATCTCACTGTGATACAGTTATGCTCCTCCATCTTGCTATCACTTACTAGCCTTCTGAGTTCTCTCTTGGCCTGACAGTGGCTAATCTTGATCAGGAGACACCTCATCTTACTTTCCCTGTCATGGACCACCTTCTGAAGGTGTAGAAGGTGACCCCTGCTTCTGAAAGCACACAGCTCTTTGCCTCCTAGGTAAGTGTTTTAACCACAAATATTCAACAGCAACAGGAGTGACATCTTCTCATGAAGGAGCAGCAGGTATGGCTCGTATGAAAAAAATTGGATGGCTGGCTGTGCTTAAAAGGGTGACTTAGGTGCGTATGTTTTAGAAAAGGCTTCAAAATAATTTCCTCTTTCACCTTAGCATACCATTCAGGATAAGCAGCAGGAAAGTGTCTCAGTTCCTGAGACTGAAAAGGTTACCACTCTTCAGCCTTTTCCTCTTGGCTATCTTACAGGCTGTGGTGTTGTGTGTCCAGTCTCCTCACTTCTGAACTCCCTGTCTGTGGCACTTGGAAAATAAGAGGCTCAGAAACGCTGTGAATTCCACTTTCATAGCCAGGACCTTCAAAATTAGAGGGTATCAGTGTGTGGTATCATCATGCCTATATCCCTTCAGTTCTTAGAAGTGGAAAAATAGCCTCTGGGAACAAACGCTGTCAGAAATCAGGTAAGGAACTGGGAATATCTTTTTTCCCTGCTGACCAGTGTGTTTCAAACTGTCATTTTAATTAAATCAAAACTACTGCAAACATTTGAGCACAATGATAATGAGAAGCCACCATAAACACACCATAACCCAAGGAGCAATCATGAGCCCCGTATCCAGACTAGCTATTCGCAGGCATCAATTTCTCTTCCAGAATTAGAAAGGAAAGAAATTCAAATGAATAAATGCATTCTTTTTCCTTTTGTGCCTTCTATTTTGTAAATATTTTCTGACATAAATTAGCACATTGATATTTTGGTACAAAGTTAGAAGAGCAGAACCCTAGAACAGAATTTTAAAATGTACAGTTTTAACTTTGTATAAATGTTTACTAATTCTGGAGATAAAGTCTCTATGTGGGACTCACCATTTACAGACTGGTCCTCAACCACCTTATCAACTGATATTACTAGACAAATTGAAGTATTTTCCTGCAGGGTTCCATTTTTCACCCCTCTTTTCTCGCTTCCTCCTCCTTTGAAACTCTTCATTTTGCACGTTTTTCTTTGTTGAGCAGTTTTAAAATGTTTCTGGCAGAAACATTTTACAAGAGGGGAGGATGCCCTGGGCTTTTTCCCGGAAACTAAGAGACTGTGTGGGGAGGCTGACGCCAGCTCTGCAAACCTTGTAGCTTTGCACTTTAAAAAAAGGCTTTTTTTTTTCAGTAAACAATAGAAATCCATTATTTACAGACTGTATTGTAAACATTTGTGGCAGAGAAGCCTTCTTATTGTATGCCTGTAATGACAAGAGCAAACCCAGTACAGGAAGAAGGAAGGACCAACCCACTTAACAGAATGAGACTTACTTGAATCCATTTTAAAGCCACCAACAACAGCTGATGGTTTAGCTGATGCAGGAGATAAACAAATAAGAAATATTCAGGATACCTACATGACAGTCTGGCTCCATCAAAATGAGCAGGATGTTTAACATTGGCATTATGGAGCCAAGGCTGAGTTTCTAATTTATTATTTTTCTAAAAGCAAACCAACCAAAGTTTCTCATTTTAGATTGTAAAAAGTGTTAAAACTATAGTTCTGATCAATTGAGGTACTAGACACACATTTTTCAGAAACTTCCAGAAAACATAAATATAGAAAAGGAAAAGTATAATGCTAACTCTAAAAAAAGAAAATACTATAACTTTATGGACCATTGCAATTGACTGGCTGAGCTTTTAGCCTTAAGTCATCAGTTGCTTCAACTAGTCACTTGTGCTTTTCACTTCAATTGTTGTCATGGCCTTGTAACTTCATTTAGATGCGGGAGATTGTCTACCATCCTCTGCCGTGTTGCACTGAAGGGTCTCCCCAGGAAATCCCCACAGCCCCTGTGGTATGTAGCTCATCCCAACTCTGAACCTCCAAAGAATGTTGGGGCAAATGTTTCTTGTTATATATTATGTTTTCACACAGTTAATCAGATACAATAATCTGGTTTTTCATACTTGTATCAAACCATTTTCCTATTTTATATTATCTGCTGTAGCAAATCCCTCTGCAGACAAAGATATAGTGTGCATCCCCTGTGCTGTAGCCTTCTCTTCTCTGCTCACACTGATGTTCCTACACCCTTAAGGCTGACCTCGACTATCAGACACTTTTGATGGGCTTTAGACAAGGCAGACCTTGGTGTAACTGGAGTGGCTAATTACTCTTCCTAGTACAAGATGGAAAAACCTGAATATGTCTCAGCAGAATTCAGTCCCAACTAATATATTTTTATGTTGGTTGAAACTACTGAAGAAAGCTTACCTTTCCCAGCATTCAAGAGAAACAATTCACAGAATCTAGAGTAAATGCTGTACCTTACATACTAATATATCAGGCAGTGGGATGTTAGCTTTCAAGAACAATATATTGCAAGCTACTCAACTTCTCCTCAGTCATGAAAAAAAGTTAGAGATACCCTCTATTTCAGGTAGCAGATATCAGATGGTGCATGTTCACTGGCTAAAGCTGTCAACAATTGTACTTAAAAAAAAAACTGATGAAAGAGTCTTTTTTTTTTTTTGTCATTTTCTAAAACGCAACTCAGAGAATCACTGATTCTGTTGTTGTTGCTGCCAGCTTTCAGCCAGGATGTCAATAAAAGTGCCTCAAATTCAGCAGAAAAAATTATGAGGCTAAAGAACTTGGATTTTGTTGCAATGAGCTGTACTGTCTTATGCAGAATTCCTCTGTACAGCAATACAAAGCTAGGAATAACACAGGAGCCTGTGAGATCTATTTGATCTATTTCTACTGATTTATTTTTTTCTTTTCTTTTCTTGATGATTTTTTAAGGCAATCATATTTAGCAGAGTGGCTTGATTTACTAAGCACAGACTATTATACAGACAATTATATATGGCACAATAAAACACACTTACTCTATTAAGCTTTGGAATTATTCTGTCACACTAGGAGTGGATCTTGCCTGGAGCTGTTAACCAAGAACAATCACTCCAGCAGAAGGGAGTTTCTAGTGACTAACTGACAAAACAATTATTCGAATTGTACAAGCTGAACACTGGTCAAGTCATACTCACAGAATTTGGGGATGGTTTGGTCATTTAGTCCCATCCTGTAACAATGCAAAATTGTTCTTTACACAGTTTCTTCATGCAATGCAGATTTTATGTAGTCTAGGCTGATTTTAAACAACTTAAATTTGCATTTCTCCATTCATTTTGTTTGAGCTGCTACTTACAGTCTAATAGAGCATAAGAAATAATTGTTTGTCATTCAACCTACAGATCCCTTTTAAAGTGTAAATCATGACTTTCTATGCACCCCAGTGATTCTGTCTCCTCTCACCTTATAGACCCCATGGACCTTTAGAGACATCATTCAAACCTACCACATTCCTGCTAGCCAGGCTCTGTTTTTAGCATTCCCAAGCAGAACAGAAATCATCGTCATCAAATATGAAAGAAAAGGGTGGAGGCAAAGATAAATTAGTTAAAGAATGCAAGCTTACATTGGTATTCTTCAACAGCTTTAAATGTTCTTTGTGGCTGAGGGTAGCATTTTCATGTCTTTTAGCCCAGTTCTGGTTATAGTCAGGTAGGTGTTAAATGACCTAAAGCTGTGTAAGTATCAGCAGAAAAAGCCCAACAGGGGACCATGGCAATGTCAGCTGCAGCTTTCATTAGCAGGGTTCACTGCTGGGGATCCTTGATCTGTTTCTAATCCCAAAGGTCTAATTTCCCCAAGCATTTGTTTTTAAGATATTGACTTAAAGGGAAGGGACAAAACATGTGGAATGTGTCCTGAACACTCACAGGAAAGGAAATGGATTCTAAGAGGCTGTTGTAGCTGCCAGCAAAACTGCAACTGGACTTGAAAAGCCCTGTCCTGGTCTCTGACTACAAGCAAAAAGAAAATATGCTTTGGCATAGGTAGTGATGCTGCTCTCTAAAGTGGTCCAATTGTAATGGTGGCAGAGTATGAAGCAACACATGATGACATGTTAATGCTATGGTTTCCCCAGTGCTGAAAGGGTAGGACTTCACCTTTGAAGATGCAGCCATCTCAGCCTTGGATCCTCCATCAGTGGGCTGGCAGCCAGGCTGGTGGACTCAACAGCAAAGAGCAGCTTTGTGCTTCTCACTGTCAGCAGTTTGGCTTTGAAGGAAATTGTCATCCTGAACAGTCCTCCTCCCCTAAATACACAAAAGTAGACACATGATTTTGATCACACTACTTGTGACATCCTATAAGATCCCTTAGAAGAAATAATAAGGGGGGGGGGGGGGGGGTTGTACTTTTTCCATAAGAACAAATATAAAACAGAAAATTCAATGGGTGATAATTTTCCTTGCTTTTTCCTCAAGGTAGTTCTTAAAAGCATAGAAAATGGCCAAAGTTTATATTAATGATGGAAAGCTTTAGGTTCCTGTGGCAACTCATATTTAATTTCATTAATGAAAAGAGAGCAAGAAAACTTATAACTTTTCCCAGAACCATAGTGATTTTTTTCCACTGTTATAGCAGGAATCACTTACATGCTAATTGCACATAAATTATGCAGATCTCCTTCAAATATTAATATAAGCATATAATATGAACTTTATGTTAAAACTTAGTAAGGTGATGTTCTTCTGCTATTCTATGAATGCGCATTTCTGACCTTAAAACAAAAGTGACTAATGATAATTGTTTCAGCCTGGTTTAATCCATTCCATTTTACCAGCATAACCAAGTGATATGGTCTTTTAAGAGAGTCTAGGACTGGCATTTGGCTAGGTCTAGCCTAGCAGTCCTGAAAAGGGAATAAATATAAAGTCCACTGGCAGGAAGAACTTTGTTAACACCTGGCTTATTAGGCAATATAAGACTAACCTCAGGTTTTTAGTGAAGAAAGTAAAGGCAGATTTTGCTGTGTTTTGATGCAGACTGAGAAATCCCTCAGAAAAAGCAGAGAATATAGCCCAGACCATGGGAAAAAGAAAGAATTGGTTGGATTGAGAGTTACAGAAGAGTTACAGAGAGTTACAGAAGAGAACAGCATTTGTTAGGTCACTGCCACAGGCTAAAGAAAAAAGGAAGTTTAATTCTGAGAGTGGATGGATAGCCTGTTAAAAAAGAAAGTATTTTGTTGGGTCTGGGTATGTGGGAAGAGAGAGCTGGAGGTCAGAGAGCAAAAACACTTTGAAGAAGGAGAATAAACTGGAGTTTATCTGGATACATGTAAAACTAATTAGTAACATAAACTCCTATGGCAGCCATAAGTCTAGGCTGCTGTCTGGCTTAGAAAAGCTAATGGTTAGCAGATGGGAAACTGAGGCAGCAAGCTGGCAAAAGAGCAGACTGTTGAAGTGGCTGCTGTGGCATGTAGCTCTGCTTCTGTTGTTACAAATGTTTTAATTATATTTGTGAAAAGCTCAAGCTTACTGTCCCTGAGCTCAAGGAAACCTTGACACAGGCTTCATCTAGCAGATGCACTGCAAAATTAAACAAAACCAAGTCATGTTCACTTGGAGCTGAAAACTTGGATGAGAAGTTCATATTTACTACTGAAAGCAAGTTTATTCAGAGTGAAAATCAGTGTGCATGTAAGATCTAACAAGGGAGATTTAAGAGGTTAATACCCTGTAAAAGATGGAAGTGGAATTGGTGTTCTACCTCACCTTTCACAAAGCTTTCAGCTCAGATCTGATGGAAAATGCTATTCCTCTGTTCTTCATTACTGCCTAAGGACAGACATTTTTCAGGCCCTTTTTCTGCAGCTGATTCACATCCTAACTGCTTGGTTTTGATCCTTAATGTCAGATTCATAATAGCATCATTAATAACATTAATTGATTGTCCTATTGAAGTAAGTTTCAGTCCAGTAGAGACTGCATTGGGAGGCATATGGCAAGAAGCCCGCAGCAAACTAATCTACTGCTGACAAAACCCTCCTATGTCTCAGTGCTTTAACTTTGTCAATGCCTTTGTTTTTATCCAGTGCTTGAGCATTTCAGTTGTATTCCATGTATTTAGGGGAGGGTAGGCTTCTGTAATATCTTCTCTGAAATTAAATCCCACCGCTTTTGTTCTGAAAGTGAAAATCCCTGCTAGAAATTCTTTCCAGCCTCTCTGTGCCCTTTATAGGTACCCTGCGGCTGCAACCTCTTCATAACACAGACCCCATGCATTTCGACTCAGCTGTCTAAACACGTGGATGACCTGAACAGTTGCAATAACTCAATGTTTTTCTCTATCCAGCTTTGGATTTTTGGAAACAATTCTTTATTTTCTCAGTGTTTGTATCAGGGTAAGATTGAATCAGTAGCTCTTATTCACAGTATAGCATCTCTAGGAAAGATGTTAATAACTGTTAAAATTAAGGGAATGAAGCAAGCAAGCAAGCATGTATTGACAGGTGACATTTTAGTGTTACTGTGCTGGAATGTAGCTGCCTGAAAGAGGGAAGAAAGAACAGGTATTCTTTTCTTTAAGTTCCAATATTAGAATATCCAAAGACACGGACATAGTCTCTCCAGAGCAGACATATTACTTTTTGGATTTTGAGCCCATCTGCCAATGATTTAGAATATATTTCAAAATTTGAAATCTATAAAGATGTCTTCATCCTCTGATTGCAAGATAAGAAGAATTTTTCAAATACAGTCTATTGAAAAATGT
Organism: Pezoporus wallicus; assembly: GCF_028554395.1. NCBI lineage: Eukaryota > Metazoa > Chordata > Aves > Psittaciformes > Psittacidae > Pezoporus > Pezoporus wallicus. The sequence continues at coordinate 8,524,011 of NW_026635157.1, forward strand.
GTCTCTGTGTAATAGATTTGCACACAGACTCATCATCCATTTCACTTACTATTCCTTTACAGAGGAAGAAGGGGATGATATGACAAATATTAGTTAGATATAGCAGGACAGTTGAGACTGAACTTGCTCAAAAATGGAAGTTCATGCAGGAGAGACAAGAAGCTTAAAAAAAAACCCAAAAAACAAAACCCAGAAACAAAACAAAGTATTCTTAATGACCTTTTCTAGTCAAAATGGCAATACGTGCAACTAATTCAGATTTCAAAAATAACACAGATCATACTTTTCACCTGACTTTGCACAGCAGACCTTCACTGTGCTGTTTGTATATAATCTGCTGCCTGGAGCTTCATGAACTGGAGAGATGTGCTATCATAATAAAACTCTGCTGTGAACTCTTTCATCACAGTCACATTTCTCTCCACATGTGGTTGCTTTTTGGTGGCTGGTAAAAGCAAATCATGCACACAAAGGTTAAAACTACACAATGCTTTGTGTTAAAAAGCACTGTATAAAGCCAAGCTATTCATATTATCTGTATTATTAGAAGTGTGATTCACTTTTTCCAGTCAGGCAAATCCTTAGTGTGCAGGGTTTGTTCTCAGTGCTTTACAGGAGTAGAGGTATTGAGAGTTTCCTAGTATTTCTCAGCCATGAAGAATCCAACATATGAGGAACTGAGGGAGCTGGGTCTCTAATCCAGTCCTACCTTGTCTGCCAAATGGACATTATGATCTGGTGGCAATTACAGAGACGTGGTGGGACAGCTCACATGACTGGAATATAGTCATGGAAGGCTATGTCCTTTTCAGGAAAGACAGGCCAGCCAGGCGGGGTGGTGGGGTTGCTCTTTATGTGCGGGAGGAACTACAGTGCACCGAGTTCTGTCCAGGGACAGATGATGAGCGAGTTGAGAGTCTGTGGGTGAGAATTAAGGGGCAGGCTGGCAGGGGGGATACTGTTGTAGGTGTCTGTTACAGACCACCGGATCAGGGTGAGGAAGTTGATGAGGCCTTCTACAGGCAGCTGAGAGCGGCCTCACAGTCACAGGCCGTGGTCGTCGTGGGGGATTTTAACTTCCCTGATGTTTGCTGGAAGGACCACTCGGCAACCCAGCCGCAGTCCAGGAGGTTCCTCCAGTGTATGGATGATAACTTCCTCCTGCAAATGGTGGATGAGCCAACCAGGAGAGGAGCGCTGCTGGATCTCATCCTCACTAACAAGGAGGATCTGGTTGAAGCAGTAAGGGTTGAGGGCTGCCTTGGTTGCAGCGACCACGAGATGGTGGAGTTCAGGATCTTGTGTGGCAGGACTAGTAGAATACCAAGTAGAATTGCAACCCTGGACTTTAGCAGGGCAAACTTTGGCCTTTTCAAGCAATTGCTAGGGGAAATCCCATGGGCAGGGCTGCTTGAAGGTAAAGGGGCCCAAGATAGTTGGTTGACATTCAAGGACTGCTTTTTCCGTGCTCAAGATCGGAGCATCCCGACACGTAGGAAGTCAAGGAAGAGGGCCAAGAGACCTGCGTGGCTAAATAGGGAATTGCTGGGTATGCTCAAGTGGAAGAGGAGAGTTTACAGGTCATGGAAGGAGGGGCTGGCCACTTGGGAGGAATATAAGGCTGCTGCTAGAGGATGTAGGAAGGCAGCTAGGAGGACTAAGGCATCCTTAGAATTAAACCTGGCAAGAAGGGTCAAGGACAGCAAAAAGAGCTTTTTTAAATACATGGCAGACAAAACTAACACCAGAGGCAATGTAGGCCCACTGATGAACGGGATGGGTGCCCTGGTGACAGAAGATAAAGAGATGGCAGAGTTACTGAATGCCTTCTTTGTCTCTGTCTACTCTGCTGCGGGCAGTCCTGAAGAGCCCTGTACCCCTGAGACCTTAGATGAAGTCAGGTCGATGGAGCGGTTTGCCTTAGTCGATGAGGAATGGGTTAGAGACCAGTTGAGCAATCTGGACATCCATAAATCCATGGGTCCAGATGGGATGCACCCGCGGGTGCTGAGGGAACTGGCGGAAGTCATTGCTAGACCACTCTCCATCATCTTTACCAAGTCTTGGGAAACGGGAGAGGTGCCTGAGGACTGGAGGAAAGCAAATGTCACTCCAGTCTTCAAAAAGGGCAAGAAGGAGGACCCGGGTAACTACAGACCGGTCAGCCTCACCTCCATCCCTGGGAAAGTGATGGAACACCTTATCCTTGGTACCATCTTAAGGCATATCAAGGATAAGAAGGTTATGAGGGGCAGTCAACATGGCTTCACCAGGGGGAAATCATGTTTGACCAATCTCTTAGCCTTTTATGAGGAAATAACACGGTGGATGGATGATGGCAGAGCGGTGGATGTGGTCTACCTTGACCTCAGCAAAGCATTTGACACAGTCTCCCACAGCATCCTCGCGGCTAAAATGAGGAAGTGTGGACTGGATGATCAGGTAGTGAGGTGGACTGCGAACTGGCTGAAGGAGAGAAGCCAGAGAGTTGTAGTCTATGGGGCTGAGTCTAGTTGGAGGCCTGTAACTAGTGGAGTGCCTCAAGGGTCAGTACTGGGACCGGTATTATTTAATATATTCATCAATGATTTAGATGAGGGAATTGAGTGTACTATCAGCAAGTTTGCTGATGACACTAAGCTGGGAGGAGTGGCTGATACGCCAGAAGGCTGTGCTGCCATCCAGCGAGACCTGGATAGGCTGGAGAGTTGGGCAGGGAGTAACTTGATGAAATATAACAAGGGAAAGTGTAGAGTCCTGCATCTGGGCAGGAACAACCCCAGGTTCCAGTATAGGTTGGGGAATGACCTGTTAGAGAGCAGTGTAGGGGAGAGGGACCTGGGGGTCCTGGTGGACGACAGGATGACCATGAGCCAACACTGTGCCCTTGTGGCTAAGAAGGCCAATGGCATCCTGGGGTGTATTAGAAGGGCGGTGGTTAGTAGGTCGAGAGAGGTCCTCCTTCCCCTCTACTCTGCCCTGGTGAGACCGCATCTGGAGTATTGTGTCCAGTTCTGGGCCCCTCAGTTCAAGAAGGACAGGGAGCTGCTGGAGAGAGTCCAGCGCAGGGCAACTAAGATGATTAAGGGAGTGGAGCATCTCCCTTATGAGGAAAGACTGAGGGAGCTGGGTCTCTATAGTTTGGAGAAGAGGAGACTGAGGGGTGACCTTATCAGTGTCTATAAATATATAAAGGGGGAGTGTCACGAGGATGGAGCCAGGCTCTACTCAGTGGCAAACAATGATAGGACAAGGGGTAATGGGTACAAACTGGAACACAAGAGGTTCCACTTAAACTTGAGAAGAAACTTCTTCTCAGTGAGGGTGACGGAACACTGGAACAGGCTGCCCAGGGAGGTTGTGGAGTCTCCTTCCCTGGAGACATTCAAAACCCGCCTGGACGCATTCCTGTGTAACATTATCTAGGTGTTCCTGCTCCGGCAGGGGGATTGGACTAGATGATCTTTCGAGGTCCCTTCCAATCTCTAACATACTGTGATACTGTGACTGTGATACCCGTTGGGTGGGGACATGGGCTTTACCTCTGGCCCTGGCATACTGCAATCCTAGCTCTTCCATGGCCTAGCTTCAGAAGGAAGGTGGGGAGATGTAATCTTCTGAACTATATGAAATCTTGCAGCTAGGGCACCTCTTTGGGACACAGGAAAGAGAGTTTAAACTGTAAAGCCCAAGGTCTCACATTTTCTGAGGAAGAAAGCAGGTGGATGAAACAGATACCATGACTAATTTTGGAGAATGGAGAGGGAAGCTTTGGACACAATTCACAAGCCATCTCCCAGGTCACGCCTTGGAGCATATGTAAGAGCCTGAAGACACCTTCCAAGGGAGGTATCAGGCAAGGTAGGTAATTAATGAAAACAGGCACCTAAAAGGTAAAAGGGACTGGGTGATATCTAACTAAATGTTAGCCTTGTAAATCTGAGGTTTGGCAGAAGGAATCTCACCCTGGACCTTCTTCCAAACTCAGTGTTCTCAAGAGTTGTCCAGATTCAATGGGCTGTCTTGATGCTTTGGTGTTCCTGGTCAAACCTTTGAATTATTCTCAAAAGACAAACTGTAGACAGGTCTTACCCAACGTGGATTTATTGTGCTCAAGCACATCTCCAGCCTGTCAAAGCAACAAGTTTAGCCTGTGTGAACCATCAAACTATTCATAAGTTTCCCTCTTGAGAGCTTGTGAGCAAATTTATATGACATAGGGTATCTTGCACTAGCAGAAGGTGATTTTAAATGATAGGTCTCAATCAATCCTTGTATTAATCATTTATATAGATACTCCATTCAGAAGTTATTTCTATCAGCCTATGGGAAACCTTGGTGCCTATTTCTTAAGGCTGTGAATTCGCCATCACTCTTTTCGGTCACAAAATTTCTCAACATCTTCACTGTGAATGCATTGCTGAGAAGTTGCTCCAGCCAGAAAAATGTCTAGGTGGAGAAACATCTTTTTTTTTGTTCTCTTATCAAAATACCCAAAATGGTAGATAATGTTGATTGTGGTGCTCCTAATGGAAATAATGAAAAGAGATGTGAAAGAGCTACATTAGCATAACCAGGCTGGCTACAGATGTAGATGTCCCTCACTTCATCTGATGCATAACTAGCTGGGAGAACTCCTAGCTAAAGTCTCTATTCTTGTGCAAGCTGCTGTGAAGATTGCCCAAGTTGTGACTGAAGATACAATCTGAGCTGCATTCCCAGGAACAATGACGAAGTTTTTAGAAGACAAATTCACATATTCTATCTGAAGGCTGAATCTGACTTTCGGTATCTTGATCACAAGTGACATATTAAAGAGAAAGCATCAACTTAACCTCAATTGCACATTGTGACTTTGTGTGCCTGGCTAGCAGGAACCTCACCCTTTCAACTGTCACTGAAAGTGATTTGGTATGGAAATAAGGCTGGAATTCCACAATGCCATTCACAGTTATTCACGTTGACTTCAATGGCCATTACCATAATAAACATCACTCAAACACCAAGTGCCAGGTCCTGATGGATTGCTTCATTAACTAATAGCTGGAGGCCATTACCAGCTTGACTCTGTACAGTGTGTGCTCTGTCCCCTTGAAAGTAGCTCTCCAGCAATTACCTGGTTACTAGTGAAGTAGCCATCACTACTTAAAACTTTCCTCAGAAGTTCAGGAAGTTGCTTGCAATGCACTTTTTAAATTTGTCAAGAAAACCCCTCAGTTTTAATAGTAAGTGTTCAGAGTCAGAAGACTCCCTCTCATACAGCTCTGCAGATGATAGATTTGTGCTGGATAATACACTTTAGGATCATCTGAAGACCCTTTGTGGGGCAACACAAAGTTAGGTTTGTGGGAACCTAAACCATGATCTAAATATCCAGAAAATATATATTGCTTTCAAAATACCAGCAAGCATTTAATGGAATTACAAGTTTTCTTCTAATTGAAAGCAGAGCATTGGTCCTACAACACCAAAAAGTCCTTCTGTGACTGTAAACAGTGTAACAGGGTCTGCAGATTTGTAGAGCTGGGTGGTTGGAAATCAGCATATTAAGAAAGAAAATCAATCCTCAGGTGTTGCCCAGATATTCCTAACTCTCTTGGCTGACATACATGCAGTTCCTGTCCAAGCCTCAGAGAATGCTTACTACCCTGAAGCCAAACCAGGACACAGCACAGGACACATTGTTCTTCTTTAGTTTCCTCAGTTCCCTGTACAGTCCCAGTCTGTCTGTCTCGGCTCTTCCTGTTCTTGAATCATACTCTTCTGAGTCCCAGACAAAGGATACTTAACGCAAATAAAAAGATAGGCAGATAATAAGATCTTCTAAATATTTGGTATGGATGGGATTTTCACCACCAGCTAATGTAGGGAAAAAACAGACAAGGCACAGTTGCCTGAACCAAGTGTCTCTAGCAGCCAAATTGGAAATGCATGCCAGTCAGCAGAAAGACTTTGATTTAAAGTGTAAAAAGATAATAAATTAATTAAAAGGTGTATGAGTAAAGAGAAGCCCTTGCCAACGGTCACTGGTTTGATGTTAGATCATGTATCCTGAATCCATTTTCATTGTTGTAACAGATCCATGAAAATCTTTTTAGTGCTTTAAGTATCACCCAAGTGGTATGTGATTGGTAAGAGGACCCAGAAGGGAGATGAAAGATGGGGAGATGAACGGAAAGCAGAAATGTGTGGAATGCCCAAATACCTATCTCATTATAAATACAGCTAGCATGAACCCCTTGACCTTTTGAATTGCCCACAATTATTAGATGTTAAATCCTTCTGGAAGCAGTGCTAGTTTTGTTTTGCATAATTAAAGGAAGTTTGCATTTTAATACCTTCATCTGTGGTGGTGTCACAAATCGCAGAAACTCTAGGAGTAAATTATGCAAAATGGAGGTGTGACACAGCTTCCTGATTTGGTCATTTTGTGCTTATAAGCTATGGCAAGTCTCTTAACATTACACATACAGTTAAATGCCATGCATGAGGAAGCACCTCAGGCTGGAATATCATCCTCAATGATAACTTGTTTAATCAGCAAACTGAAGTCATCCCATGTGTTTGGGATCCACAAACATCCAAGCCATCCCAAACTTTCTCAAGAGTTTCAACCATTCATCAGAAGGAGGTAGTCACAGACACAGGAAGTAATCAGGCTACCAAAACAAAACCTGCTTACTAGTTGACAGCCTCATAGGTTATTTATGCCATACCACACTGAAAATTAATAGCAAAAGCACATTGATGAAGAGAATCAAGCTGTAAGTATTTATCAGTTTAAAATGGACTCATTGTGTTTTCATGCTACTACATGCTTCATGTTTACATCCAAATAACTAACTTCCTGAAGCTAATTATGCTGTCAGTTTTTCTCCCTGGGGCTGAGTTAAAACAAATTTTAATAGCTAGTGAAATCATCACAGTATGAGACCCAGTAAGTGGTTAACAGCTGAAGAGCCTCTATTTGTCTGGGTCCTTAAGGACTCTAGGAACTGGATTGAAAACAAATTCTTAACAAGATGATATTGGATTTTCCCATGGGGTTGCCTCATTTCCTGGGTCACAACTGAACATGAGCCAGCAGTGTGTGCTTGCAGCCCAGAAAGCCAACCGTATCCTGGGCTGCATCAAAAGCAGCATGACCAGCAGGTCGAAGGAGGTGATCCTGCCCCTCTACTCTGCTCTTGTGAGACCTCACCCGGAGTATTGTGTGCAGTTCTGGTGTCCTCAACATAAAAAGGACATGGAACTGTTGGAACAAGTCCAGAGAAGGGCCACGAGGATGATCAGGGGCTGGAGCACCTCCCGTATGAAGACAGGCTGAGAAAGTTGGGGCTGTTCAGCCTGGAGAAGAGAAGGCTGCGTGGAGACCTCATAGCAGCCTTCCGGTATCTGAAGGGGGCCTATAGGGATGCTGGGGAGGGACTCTTTATTAGGAACTGTAGTGACAGGACAAGGGGTAACGGGTTAAAACTTAAACAGGGGAAGTTTAGATTGGATATAAGGAAGAAATTCTTTCCTGTTAGGGTGATGAGACACTGGAATGGGTTGTCCAAGGACGTTGTGAATGCTCCATCCCTGGCAGTGTTCAAGGCTAGGCTGGAAGAAGCCTTGGGTGATATGGTTTAGTGTGAGGTGTCCCTGCCCATGGCAGGGGGGTTGGAACTAGATGATCTTAAGGTCCTTTCCAACCCTAGCTATTCTATGATTTTGTGATTCCATACATTCCAGTACTGTAGAGGCTGATGTACAGTTTCATTTTCCTCTCTTTCTTCATTTGTATTCTGCATAAAATACAATTTAATAGTTAAGCTACACAAGTCTGTGGCAAGTCTCATTGTACTGCCAGCAATTTTATTAGCAATTGTATTAGAACCTCCAAATGTTATAGGCCATTTTCAGATTTCTACGGTTGGCTTAGCTGATGTGAGTGGGAGGCACAGGAGCTCACAGCATCCAGCTGGAGAAACTCAGTTTCAGGTAGAAGAGATCAGGAGTTAAAGATACCTAAAAATACAGTGTCTATATATATTCAGCCTGAAAAATAATGAGATTTTGTCTTGTCTTCTCTCTTGTTAGGACTGTGTCCTTTTAGAATTTTTCTCCATTTAGCACTTAGGGTTCCTTTGGACACCACAGGTTTCATAGTAGAGCCAGTGGCAAATCTGATGTTGGGTTTGATGTGACCATAGCCATGCAAACACTTCAATTAACAGCCACAGTCAACAGATGAAAGAATAAAGCATGAGTAAAAAGAGCTGCTGCTTGCTTGGCTTTGTCTTAATTACTTCTCTGGCAACAGCCAGCCACAACCTGCACTTGAACATTTCTGGCAGTTCAATGCCTCTCCAGTCCACAGTTACTGGGAAGCTGTTTTTATCCAGGAGAGGGTGATTCCCCAGAAAAGCAGCCAGTGGGTTCATGCTCCAGCAGCCTGCATCTTTACGCTTCGGTGCTGCTCCCGAGGGCTGAGCAGTTACTAGAGCAGCGTCGGAAAGCAGGAAGTGAGGAAGACAAAATGCGCCAGGAGCAATTCAAATGCCTACGCAGAGGTGTTTGAGGTCACTTTTGGCCATGCACTTGACCTTCCGCTGCTGCTCCAGAGGGGTCTGCTGTTGGACATGAGTCATAGCTGAGTTGTCTCCTTGGTACCCTCAGGTCTGGGCACCTGCATTGCTCTGCTTGTGTTTACCATGTGAGTAAAGTTGTCCTTCTCACTGACCTTTGTCCTGTATCTGTGCTCTTTCACAAATAAACCTATGCAGACACAAGGATCAAAATCCTGATCCTTGTACAACCCTGTCATCTTCACTGCCTTCCAGAGGCTGCCAGGTAGGTCTGGAAGCCTGAGGAGATTATCCTCATCCTCACCACAAAACCATTATGACCAGCTTGGGAATTGCAGCATTGACTTTAAATTTGCTCCTTATACTTAGCAGAGCAGGAACAGCTGTTTCAGTCTTCTGATGATGTACCTGACATATACTTGGAAATTCCAAATAGTAAACAAGCAAAGCTTGTCAATTTTGTGAAAAAGTGTGCTTGCTTAAAATGTAGTATTGGAGTGAAGCACTTTTACACAAGAACATTTGAATTCTGATGAAAATGATCCAATTCATGGGAAGAAAGATGCAATAAAAATGGTTGATTCGAAGTGACATTGAGAAAGAAAAACATTTTCATATAATTTCAACTCATGATGTCATTTTATTATTTAAAGAACATGTTGTAATAGCATTCCTTTGGTCCAGACAAAACAATTCTCTCTGTTTCTCCTCTAGCTCCTTCACTTTCCTTATCTCTTATAATTTGTTTAAAAAACAACATTCCTAAAACCAGCAACAACTGTGTAAAATTTATTAGGCAGCCTAAGGACTCATTCTGGATTTTGTTCATGTTCCTCTTTAACTCTGAGTGAAACTGCTGGGAATTTAACTAATAATCTCAACAGGAACAAGATCATGTCCTTTCAGTGGAGATGTTGTGACCCTCTTCCATAAACCTGCTCATGCAGAATTTGTTTTCTTTCAGATTGTGTATGCATATGAAAGTTATTCCAAGAAAGGGAGGGACTGGGAGAGCTTTCCCTCTTTTCAGTAAGGGACTGTCTAATGGGTATCTCTGTAAACTAATGTGGGATGACATTCACTTAGGTTTCCAAGGTCCGATAGCCTGAAGTATGCCTGCAGCACCAACATACTTAGCTTTACCAAGTACAGAGAAAATAATGATGCCTATTTTGCCATCTACATAAATGAATAGAGAGAAAGAACAAGCAGAAGAGGAGTTTGCACCAAAGACACACAAAATTAAGTGTGTCTTCTATACGTAACTGATTTTTAAAAAATTCATAAGTCCTCATGACTTTGCCAAGGAATTTGCAGTTTGACTTTCAAAGTTGTGACAAGCCACAGGAAGTTAGTCTGAGCATTCCTGCAAAACATGGATTTAGTTGCTGTGAAACTGTGCTATTCTGTGTATTTCCTGCATGTGAGAAGCAGAAAGGTGGCTGCTACTTTACTGTCCTTCTTTCATGGTAGTGAAGCGTGACTGGAAGATGCTCCTGCCTATAACACCAGTCCTAGATACTTGCTGTGTCCACAGAGCATCGCTGGAATGCCAGAGCTGTGGAGGAGAATGTGCTTCAGATGTTACACCTGATATTTCTGTGTGTAAACGTAAGGCAGTTTAAGGCACTTTCTGGAGTGTAAGAGCTGACTGTGCTGTCATGGCTATAGTATAAAAGTGAAAGAAGGGAATCTAAGAAAGGATGGTAAAGGGAGATAGATAGAAGACAACCAGGACCTTTAAGAATCCCTGGTTTTGAACTGGAATAAATCCAACTGAAATGTGAAGGAGCATGAAGATTTATTAGGGGCTGCAATGTGTACAGTTCTTCATGACCTCGTGTGCTCCAGTACTTACAGGCGCTACCTGAATGGTGACTCACAAATCTCTTGCTTCACTTCTGACCTTTTGCCTACTGTCCACTCTTATATTTCTGGTTGTCACACCAACATTTGCTACAGTTGTCCAATACTTGAATTTAAAAAATTCTGCTACTTTTTACCTCCACAACAGACCTAAACATTTTTCTTCACCAGCTACATTTCTAGATGCTTCACTTCTTGTCTTCTGTCAGCTTCAAGCAAACTGCTTTCTTAGGACCTTTGTCCTCCTGGGTGTTTTATCACCCATTTCCTCATTGTGGGTGCTACCTCCACTTTCTCATATACTGAGCCTCTTTTCTTTTATTGTTTAGATACTTCTTTAAAGTGTTTTTATTCCACACCCCACCCCATGCCTATACTACACTTGAATTTCTTTGCACTGGAACTGCTATTCTTGTCTTCGTACCTGCCTGAATTTGAGTGGAAATGCCTTCAAGCAATTTTGAGTGCAAAAGCAGAGCTGCAAATTCAAAGTTGCAGAGTGCAAGCTCTACTTTCCTGCAGTGACAAAGTGTATTTGCTGCTGAAGTGCAAGACTTCCTTCTCTATGAAACACCATTTCATATCTTACTGCTTTCTCAGATATTCCAGGAGTTCAGAGGTGAGTTTTCTCTTGAATCTGGTTCTTACCCATAAGGTTCAGGAGAAAAATACCAGTTTTCTTTAAGATACAGAAGTGTTCGGTTCAATACCTCATTAGCAGCATGGGCAAGTGTATAACTTGTGTTCTTCTATGAAAATAATGTATTAGTCATCAAAAAGACATCGGGAGTAACTTAAGGCAGCACATTTTCTTGGACTCTCTAACACTAGCCGCTCCCTATGAATTTTGCATCTATTTCCTGTTCCTTTAGAGGGTGATTGACCCTTTGTACATTTTAGGTATTCTCATTAAGAGCATTATTGAATCCATATCTTAAATAATGTCAGAACAAAAGACTTCCCAAGAGGTTCCCAGCTGTTCTGGCACGGAACATGTGACACTAAGCGATTCTGCTCTCTCAGGTTGGAGACATTGTGCACCAGGTAAATGTCCTGCTGGCAATTTTCAGCATGAGGTATCAATAAGCAGCTTCAAATCAACATGCTTCAAGTCTCCCTTTCAGTTTCACAGAGAGTAATCATCATTTTCAAATGTTAAATCCAGAAAACTGTTCTGAGTCTCTCTGCATTTGATTCATACTCTGTTCTTGCCTGTTCAGGAGCATCATTTGCTGCCACAGACAGCGCGCGCTACTGCAAAGTATCTCCCTGCATTGTCACAGGGGAATTTTAGGCTAAGTGAAGCAAGAGATTGCAGAACTACTGAAAATCAGCCTGGCATTAACTTCCATGAAAGAGGGGACATTTCTAGAAGTGCTTTTATTAACTTGAGGCCCACGCTAATTACTTTTCCTCCCAGTACTGAGAATTTCATCAACTTGAGCCTGATAAGTCAAGTCAAGTCATGCATAGTAAGAAGAAAAAGAGTCACAGAGCAACAAACCATTAAGGTGTGCTTGTAGTGGATACAAAACAACTTGGAAAAACTGAATACGTGAAAAAAAAAGAATGTATTAAAAAACTGAATGTGTGAAAAATCTCTTTCAGAGATGCAGTTATTCACCTTTCCACCACATTGGATGTTGCTTTACCTTCTGCCCTGTCAATTGTATTGCACTCTGTGCAGCTGTATGATAAACAAAGACAGTGATTTTGCAGTGATACAACATCTAGTACATCCGGAGCACTGTGAAGATTATCTAGTTATGGAAGAAAATAAATCAAAATAAATCAGGAATGAATCTGTGTATTGCACTTCCTATTCTCCTGTCCTGGCTACACCTTCTGTAAGCAGAGCATGAGTAGCAATAGTATTTCATAGCAGCAATAATGCTGACTAAAATATGGAACAAAAGGTTCATGGATGCTAAATCAGGTTGTCCACAGAAAAGGAGTTTATTGAATGTGAAGTTAGAAATCTTTCTCAAAGACCATTCTTACCTACTCCTTAATGAATAAGTGATAAATATTTCCCCAATGAAGTGCTAAGCAATTAGATCACCAACACTTGTCAGTGGTACATAAGAGCCAAGCAAGAATATCCTACCTGGTACAATTTGTACTTGATGTTTATCTAAAGCCTTGTCCTCTATAAAAATGAGATTGTGTGTGTATATTTGCATCTTTGCCTACATCAGGACTGTGCTTTTGACACGGGTCTCTCAGTCACCCCCGCAGTCTGCATGCTATATTGCATATCGTCTTGTGTTTCATGAACTGGGCTCCCAAAAGCATACCCCGGCTGCCTGTGGATAGCCCGTTCCTCAGACCAAACTGTAAACAGTGCATAGTGAAAAAGTTGTAGATGCTGGGTCCTTCTTTTGCCTGCTATGGCTGTTTAAAATAAGAGAGTGATTTGCCCTCTGGAAGTTCCTGTTCTCCTCAATTGACTATGCAAGCAGACAAAGTTGCCTAGCTCTGATACAAATAACTGACTTGACAGACATATAAAGCTAGAAAAGATAAAACCCACCCTAGGCATCTAACTGTAGGCAGCATGAAATACTCTTTGTTCTTGTAAACACAGTCACCATAAGAGACAGGCTTAATATATCTTCCTGCTTCTTTTTTGCCTTCACAGTGTGGAACATACTGTTGACAACACATTAAATAGAAACAGGTAGAAAACTGTTGTCACAGGGATGTGGCTGAGTCTCTGGCTCTTGGAGAGCTCAGTGGTTGTCTGACTCCTCTGGTCTCATCTCACAAAAAAAAGAATCACGCTTCAAAAACGTAGGGAAGATTCACATTTGCAAAACCTGAATAGTTTTTACATCAGGATGGGATAATGGGTGATGCTTATACCACAAACAACTGGCACTGCTCCCATGTCACCAGCCCTGACCTTTGGCCAGTTTGCTTCACTATACAGACCTGCAGACTTGAAGCTTTGCCATCAGCAGCAGGTCAAAGCACAACAGTGTCATAAAACACATTGCCATAAAAAAAGCCACATAGAACTATCAGACTTTCAATGGTTAAAAAAAGTCCATGAAGGTGCAGGCAAGCCATACAAGGTTGTCTGTCTCTCTCTCCTGCTGGTGCTTTGACCAGGCTCTGCAGGCTTTTGGGGGACATCAGGTGCTCACATTTGGCAGCTCGAGGCCCAGTCAGGTGCATTGGCTCCGCTTCCTTATTTTGCCTCTACAGCAGCTTTTCTCTGTCTACCTCTATAAACTTTTACTGTTCTGAATATTTTCTACTATGTTGGTTTCAATGGTTTTCTGTTACTGATGTGCAGGCCCAGGATTATGACAACCAAAAGAAACAGCCAAAGATATTGCTTGGGCATATACCCCTCAGGTCAGATGAGCTTTCAGTCAACTTGCCAGTGCAATTTTTCTGTTACTGTGATTTCTCTTTGCCACTTTCTCCTGTGCTCAGCACTTATGGTCATAACATTTAACTGTGAAAAAAAAAAACCAGCAGCTACAATTCTTGAAATCTGTCTACCTTGCCACATGTGAGATGACATAGAAAACAAATGTGTCCTTATTGCATGAACCAGGTCCAGTCATGAGAACATGAGTTCTATAACAGGAATCTTGGTCAAAGTCATAGTCAAAATTTCCTATTGTGGTTTGCCATGTTAAAATAATAATACACCCACCAAGTTAACTTCTAATACACTCCACTGCACTTTGCTTCACAGCCCATGGAACTAACAAGGTGCGAGTGCACTTCCAGTGTTGAGTTCCAGACACTGATTGCCTCTAATTTCCTAATGAATCTGAAGAATATTTTCCTAGTTCAACTGGGGACTTTCCATGCATTGATGAAATCTGGGTCACAGCACAAACGTGTTCAGCAGTTGGACTTGGTTTAGTGGTTCCAATTATTCTGCCTTCAGGGCTCACCTGTGCTAACCCCAGCCACAACTAGGAACTAAGTTCAAAAACCACATGGAGGAGAGACAAAGTTCAGCTGTCTTACTTCTGCACAGGAAAAATGCATTTCCCAACCTGCCCAGCAATCCTTCTCATTTTTCCAGGAGAGTCAGAGTGTAAGAATGAGTTAGGCTGTTCTCTAGAAAAGGAGTGACCATGCACTCTAGTTTTCTGTGTCAACATCCTCACAAGTTACAGTCAAACACTTTTATAAAGCAGGTCTTTTCCTCCTTTCAGAGGTGCTACATGATTGGTCATCTTTCTTTTCATTTTATGTTTTTCCTCCACTGTTTCCTGGCTTTTGTCTTTATCTCAAGAAGCATGAGTAAGGGTACAGCCCTGCTTTTTACTTGGAAAAACTGGAGTGTCCTGTGGTAAAGGCAAATGATGTAAATTAAAGAGGTTGATTATTCTTCTGGCATCTGGAAGGGCCAAGACAGAATGGCAGGGGGTGAACTGAAACAAACGAGCAAAGGGGGAAATGTAGGAGGCACCTGACACCAGGGCATCTTCTCATGTGGAGGACCTGTAGCCGCCATTGTCTGGCAGTCACTGCAGCCTGGCACTGCCAAGGGCCTCTCTTCCTTTGGGACACTGGGACATCTGGGCTGTAATTCTACCCCTTTTAGTGAAATTAAACCCCATAAACTCAGCTGTGTATTTTCCGGGGTAGGAGAGTTACCGATTAATAATGTTCACGAGCTTATGCTGCTAATCTGGGAAAATGGAGTTTTCAGCTGACCTAAAGCTGCGCATCATCCTGTTACTTCACACTGCCAGTGAGCATAAATTCTGATTCATGATTGTTCACAAGCAGAAACAAGGCAAATTCAGACAACCAGTTACCAACAAGAGGACTGGTATGTCGCTCCACATGATTAGATTTTGTCTCTTTGCCTGTGCATCCTCAGAATTTATGGTCTGAAAGATAACTAAATCTTTTCAATAGTACCCTGGTCATCAACCCTGTGCTTGAAATATAATTTTGATGAAGCAATGCACAACTCTGCTGTAACTAATTTCTGTGAGCTCTGGGCATTTGTTTTTGCAGTTCTAGGTAAGTATACGGTTTCTAAGTGTTCATCTGACCATACAGTAAATTCAGCTTGTATTTTGATGGTTCATCTGCAGTGTGGATTTCTGGCAGTAGGAGAATTACATAAGTGGTTGTATTTCCAATACTGAAGGATGAATAGAATCATAGAATAGTTAGGGTTGGAAAGGACCTTAAGATCATCTAGTTCCAACCCCCCTGCCATGGGCAGGGACACCTCCCACTAAAATAGCATGGCAGGTCCTACCTACTGAGCCATCCATGCCAGTGGGATGTGCACTGCTCATCAACAGCAATTCTAGGATAAAAAAATG
Organism: Pezoporus wallicus; assembly: GCF_028554395.1. NCBI lineage: Eukaryota > Metazoa > Chordata > Aves > Psittaciformes > Psittacidae > Pezoporus > Pezoporus wallicus. The sequence goes on from NW_026635157.1 coordinate 8,539,762, forward strand.
AGTAAAAAAAGAAATCATTGTGTTTGCAATGACATCTGCTTTAACTGATCTGCAGGGTTTAAACCCATGACCTTCAGTGTCATAACATGCATTACTTAAGTAATGTCATTAACTGGTGGCAGAAGGAAGGTGTTATGCTTTAGGGAGACTGGTAACGAGCACACAGGTTTTATAAACCTGTCAAACCAGAATACTGGGACGTCATAAAAAGACAGTGGCAGTTGCATTACAGTACTGCTGTTTTATGTTTACCTAGGGACAGTTTTAATGTATCATCTTGGGATTGAGGGGGAAGAGGAAGAATGAGGTGTTTCCCTAATAAGGGATAAAGGTTCCGTTTTTCCTCACATGGTCTCGTTGCTAGAGGAGAAGTGTCTGGCAGGAAGTAATCCTGGCCTGAATCCGAGGGAAAGTCTGCGTTATGCAAGGCTTGCAGGGAATGTGGATTTCCCACAGGCTCCCTCCCATACTGATGACTGGCTAAGATCCTCTGGTTGTTATAATAAATAAGTGAAAGACAAGCAGGCAGAGGCTCAAGAAAAGAGCACAAAATTGCAGCAAGTATTTGATCCTTTTCCCTCAAGCTGGGCTAGTAAGGCTTTCTGCAATTGCAGGCTGAGGACATCAAAGGGAAAAAAAACCAAAACAACCCAAACAGAAACTGATTACTGCTGACAAACTTAGCCACTGCTCTTTTTAAAATTCCCTTTAGCAATTGTCTTGTGCTGCAAAGTCCCAGGAGATTTTATTCCATGGGGATATATGGCAAAAGCAAGGGGGATGAAGAAGAAATTCTATTCCATCTCAGATATCATTAATGAACAAAGATACCCAAATGTGTTCTCAGATAAGGCTTTTCTTGGCTAGAGCAGGGCTCAAAAGGGAAGCAAAGAACACGCAGCTGTTCGGTACGTTGCTGTTCCGTGCACAGTAAGATTGAATTGAAGGAAATGCATAACCTAGCCAGCCCCTGATAACAGCTTCCACCTGATCCCCAACCAACCATCTCCAGCCTCCAAGGCCTCACTGGGGATTTTGGAAGCTGACTGATAGGTTTGCAGAATCCACCTCTTACATCTTTCTGAAAATTTTAGAGGTATTCTGGCTGTTCCACAAAGAAGCTTTCTCCTTTAGGGCAGTGTATGTGCAAAAGACAGAATTGCACCTACAGTCAAGCTGTATGAAAACTATAGGCAAATATGTCAATTGACAGCTCTGAAGAAAACAGTTCATAAACCACAACAGCTGATATCACATGCAGAAAAAACCAGCTGTGTAAAGAAGAAGGCTGGGAGATAGAATGCCAGAAACACGTCCTCGTTGATGGCATCTGCCAACAGCAGGTGATGTAAGAGCGGGCAGTAAAAGAAGCTGTGAATGTGAATGTGACATCTGGCAGTATTTCTTGAGAGGTGTTCACAGCATAGCAGTCAGAGACTTACAGAGCACTGTTAAAAAGAGATGCCCGAGGATAAACCTGTGCAGTCTAACTCCTATAGCTGACAGGAAACATCTCTCTCATGTTTTGTTCCTGTCTTCTGTGCATCTGGCTTGAGCTGGATTGAGAGTTATAACTCATGTGCAATGAACCAAGTCCTCTAAGACATTCTTGGTCCCTCAGTTGTTTGTTCCATCCCTCTGCCAGTGTCGCCACAGTAAGGGGGCAAAAGGTGGCATGAAGTAAGGCTGGGAAAACAAAGCGTGCCTGTGTCTTGTGCAAAGAATTGTAGGGCATGGTCAGTCATGTAAGTACAAGTACACCATCATCAGCACTATGAACTGTGGCAGCTGCAGGGTGAAAGCATATCACCTTCTTTGATCCCCACTGTGACCTGGAGGTGGGGAGCTGCTGGGAGAGCTCAGAGAGCTGGCACTTCTCTCATGGCTGACAGAGCTTCACTGGATCCCACCAGAGCTTCTGTGGACAGCAGTAACCCAACTGTGTTTGTAACACAGTGCTGTTGTTACCTGTGGCTCAAATGAGACCACTGCATGACAATTCACCAGCACTTTCATTCTCAGTCACCAAGAGTCATTTGAACCTAAGCCCTGGCTAGCCTCTGTCCCTTCCTATTGCCTGGTGTGTTCAGCTGCCTGAAATGTTGGAGCCGCAATTTCTCTACCAGGACACAGTTCAGACTAGCATATCTGCATTTGACTGATAAGCCTCTTGTCATCCTTTTCCCTTCTTGTTGTGTCCTGTATCTTGCTCAGTAGCTTGGCTTGCTGTTTCTGGCTGCCCTGCCCTATGAACAGTGCCGAGCAAAGGCTGCAATTCGCAGCAGCTCCAGGCAGCATGGACAGGCCCTGGCTAAGTTGCCTGGGGTGCTCCAGCAGGAGGGCTTAGGGTGGTGCAGGCACACCTCTGGAATGGCTGTTTGAACCTTTGTCACCTGTTCTGCTCTGTAAGGAGGAACGACAAGGCACTGAAATGAAATTCAGGGACTGTCAGTCTGTTTCTCTGGAAGCAGGGTTTTTGCTGTCAGTATGATAAGTAATTCTGGTCTTATTGTGAAACCAAATGGAAAAGGAAACAGATTTTTAGAAGGTTTCAAGGGAAGCAGAAAATGCCTCAAGAATTAAATGGACTGAAGAATAAGGAGTCTCTGTCAGCGAGTGAGTCAGTGTAGCCTTAAATTTCAGTTTAATGCCTAAAAACCTGTTGGGTTTTATGGAGTGAGATCATGGTTTCTCCCTGTTTTGAGAAAGCATATTTGCATACTGAAAATACAGCAAAGTCCTAACTCATGTGCATTACTTGGCAAGTGCAGCAGACAAGCCAGATGGATATCCAGTATGCTGCAATCCAAATAGCAGCCTGGATAAAGCTCTGCAGCTGGGCAGGAAAAAATGGAGCATGGGCAAATACTTGCCACGCATATGCTCAACAACCGCTGCATGTCTTTCTCAACAAAATTGCACATTCCCATGTGTAAGGTGCCACAGTAGCACAACCATGGCTGAGGAAAGGGCTGTTACCATGTGGTTCCAGAATGTGGCATGTCACTTCATGTGTGTCTGCAAAATGCCCCGTTTTTCTACAATGATACAGTTCTAGATTATGAATAATTTAGATAACACAGTAACTAGGGTCATATAAATATCATCTAGACAGAAGATGAACTCTTTTCAGCTGAGAAAGCTCCCTTTGGACTAAGCCACGTTGCTGTTGCACCAGAGCTGGAACAGCTTGTGGGTGTATGTACATCCTTGTGCCTCTCTAAAGGACCTTCAGTCCTATCAGCTGGTGAATTGCCATCTTTCAGTAGCACTAAATTCACTTTGAAAAGTAGCTGATGAGTAATCAGGAAAAAAACCTTTCCATAGAAAGGATATTTTCTGGGGAATCTTGTCTGCAGAGAGAAGTAACTTAGGAGAGGCCTTCACCTAAAAAATTGCAAGTCCATGACACACTTTCAAGTAGTCCAGAATTTTTCTTTTATTCTCTTGACTTTTGCTTTTTATACCAAGACATCATAAATCAAATCTGGGTTTGTCAAATGCTTTCTTTTTTGGCACAGAAGCAGGAACATGTGAACTGCTTGTAAACACTTCAGATACCATGAAGCATTTCTCTTCTGGGAGGAATTCTCACTGTACCTCCTGTAGGTATGTATACTGCAAGACAAAAGTCCTGTTATCCTCCTCTAACAAACCCGTCCGCCAGGGAGCAAAATGTTCTTTAGCAGTGAGTGCCCCACTCTTGCACCGACTTTGGAAATTCCCATCTATCATTGCAGAAAAACTTGCACACCCTAAAAACATCTTAAAGGGAGCTGACACGAAGAACAAGACAGAGAAGAATATAGATTCTCTTACAGTGTCTATCTTTGAAGCAATGCTGAGGACTTATCCGGAATCCAGCATGGGGTACCAGCCACATGATCTCTTGAGAGGATACAGCAAAACTAAAAGAGTTTGTAGATGAGTGATGGGACAGAGCAAAGGCTCAGAAAAACTTTCATATGTCAGAGAAACTGAAAAGAATGGAATTGTTAACCCTAGAAAAAAGAATAATAAGGGCCACAATACAAGTCTGTAGGATAATGAAAGATCTAGACATGGTAGACATGGAGTGACATGGGAGACACTGCTTGTGTAGCAGCAAGAGAGCTTTCAATGAATGGAACGATAGCAAACCCAAAACTGGCAAAGGACATATTTTCTTCTCACTGTGCCTAACCAGACTGTGGAATCACAGTAGTCAGGAACCTACAGAAAATTAAAAAAGAGTGAGCATTTTAATAATAATCAGGAATATGCTTTGTCTCTACACGCCTAGCATAACACCTACACATTACACAACATAGATTAAAAAAATGAAATTAAACAAGAATCTGCAACGACATATTATAAACACCATGTCTTACTTTGCATTAATGTGCTTATAATGTTTGTGATTGAATAACTTCATAGACATTTGCTATGAGGAAGAAATTTCTTCAGATGAAGATCAGAATGCTCATGCACACTCAATGGCATAGCACAAGCTCTCCTCTCTGGATCTGAGATAAATTAGTTTTGATACTCTGTCAATACATGGAGGTTCTCTTAGGAAAGTGCTATTCCTTCAAAAATGGTTTTGTTTCTGACTGTTCACTGAAGAAAATGTGCAGAAGGAGGGCACATGCATTCAACAGCATAACTGCTATAAAAAAATATAATGAAAACAAGAGAGGTAATCATGACCTTGGAAAGCATTCTCTGCGTATCATTATTATTGTTATTATTATTATTATTGTTGTTATTATTATTATCATTGAATACTTAACAATAACTTATCTCTGTCTTGACTGAGAGACCATGGAGCATTCTGATGGCACTGTCAGATAACAGGGTCTGTCACACAGGATAGGGAAAAAAATATGTTATTTTCTGACAGATTAGGGATTGGGGCACATGGAGAGTAATTGAACAGCTGCAGGCTGTGCTTGAGCCAAGAGCTGAACCCAGATCTCTAGAGCCCCATTACCATACAACCAACATTCATAACCTCAAACTGTGTGGTCAATGTAATGACTGCAGCTAAACAGAAGACTTAATTCCAGGTCTCCAAAGAGCAATATTAAAGTATCATTTTCCATATTACTCAATACTGCCCAGAGACCCCATGGCTGGTTGAGGACTCTGTTCTGTTGGACACTATATAAATTCAGCAAAAAAGACACTCTTGGCCAACCAAATGACAAAATAGAACTGGGGAGCAAAGACTTCAAATTTACTCCTGTACAATATAGGTCTTATTTCCTCAGTAGTTATGCACAAGGATTGCCGGTAGTCTGTACTTAGAGCAATTCTTTGGTGTATTATTCTTTAAGTTGATTGCACAGCCTGCTTTAAAACATGCCAGTATTTTTAAGATTCTTTTCCCTGCTTTCTGGACATTTCAGACTTCACACTATAAAAACCCTGCTGAATCACATTGCTCTTGTGTGTACAAAAAAATCATCTAGCAACATTTTCAAGTTTTCCAAGTAGAACATGTCCTCAGTTCTGCTTTCGCTTTTTCACCCTGTGGTCTAAAGCACATGGATTAGTGTGCTCTCATCTGTAAATCTGATGTGCTTCTCTTGGCAAGCCTGGGTTAAAACAAAGTGTCATGGTTTAAACCCTAGCCAGATAGCTTGTTCACTCACTCCCAGTGAGTGGTGCCAGGCTGGAAGCAATGAGGTGCCCCCCCCCCCCCCCCCCAGGGGCTCTCCCCTTCCCCACTCCCAAAGGGATGGGGAGGAGAATTGAAAGAGTGCAACTCCCACGGGTTGAGACAAGAACAGTCCAGCAACCAATGTACAACACAAATCACCACCACTACCACCACCAACAACAATGATAGGAGAAAATAACAAGGGAATAGCATGCAATACCACCCACCGAGAAACGAGTCCCACCCGGAAGCCCGTGTCCTTCCGGGTAACTCCCAGTTACCCCCCACCCGGGCATGACGTGCTGTGGTATGGAATACCTCTTTGGCTAGCCTGGGTCAGGCGCCCTGTCTCTGCTTCCTCACGGCTTCCCCTCCTCCCTGGCAGAGCATGAGCCTCACAAAGTCCTTGGTCAGGGTAAACATCACTTAGCAACAACCGAAAACATCGGTATCACCAGCACTGTTCCCAGGCTGGAAGTCAAAACACAGCACTGCACCAGCTACCAAGAAGGAGAAAAATGACTGCTACTGCTGAACCCAGGACACAAAGACATCAAATAAAAATATCACCAATGTTTAAATGATTTTCCTGTGCCATATATTTTGTCCTATTTGGGAAAAAAAAATATTTTAATGAAGATCAAGCAAAGATTGTCACTGATTGATTTTAGAGGGTGTTCATACTTAAATAGGCAGCCCTTAGTTAAGTGAAAGTTAGACCAAAGCATTGTGTTTTCTTAGTCTGATTGCTTTTATATAACATACTGTAATAGCAAATATAATAATGTCCCTAGTTATCTGTGGGTACAACTCAGCCATAAAAAAGGACATTCTGAGTCAACTGCTGTTTTCCCCTTGATGTCCCCTCTTAATGCCTTAAACACAGTTGCCACATATTATTTTACTATCTCAGTCATATGCATCTTTATGTGATGAGATCTAGCACTGTGCTGAGAAAAATTATTGTTACTCTGCACATTCCTGGGGACTGAGGAGCTTTGGGGACGCACATGCTGCAAGTTTGCCATCAGGAGGCTTTGCTATAGTGTGGGTGGTTTAAAGACATTTGTTTCTTCCATCTGAAGTCATCTTGGTCAGACATGAATGGATCTTCCAGATGTGTACCCACATGGGTACAAATGGCTGACACCAGCTAGTGCCTGAGCAGGCCATCTGGCTGGGCTGAGATGGGCTTGCAACAACATCAGATGTGTGTCCTTTCTAAAGTAGATCTACCAGGGCCTGGAGCACTGGGAATTAGAAAAATCCTCTAATCTATGAGCCGCTTTCATTGGAGTGCTTCCTGGAACACAGTAAAGGGCATTATTAAGAGAGATTAATGAATGTACCACTCTCCATCAAAACACATGTTGCCCACGGACCTATATTCTCCTTTATGTTGCGGGAGGCAAAACAAAACAGTTGCCACACCACAGGAAGAGAGACCTTCCGTCACATGCTCTGAGAAAGTGCATCTCCATCAGTGCCCAGCAGCCAGATTTCACCAGACCTGAGCTATCTACCTCTTATCTAATTCTGATGCTCCATTTCTCCTAGAATTGTGTATAGATTTTTCATCTTCCAGACACGCTTTCTATGTTCCTCAAACTCCAAGCAGCAGAAAATTTGTGTTCCCAATCTGCTTGCAGCCTGGCTAATAGCAAAATTGTTTTTGAGTAGGTGAAAAATCCAAGTCAGGCCATTGCAGATTCTTGCAGTAAGATATACTACCAGAAATACATAATGAAAATTCATCTCATGTTGTGAAACATATTGAACTGCTAAAATCAACAAAAAGTTGGCAGGGAATGTTAGCTGAGGTTATCTTTAGATTGAATCTGCATGGACTCCTGACACCTATTCAGCAATGTCTATTGGCACAAAAGCAACATCTTATCAAAATGCTGAAAATGCTTAGTCAGTAACTAATTTATTCCCTCATAAATATCTTTGCTTACTGATTTCTTTTCTCTCTCCTTTTTGTTTAGTGTTTGAATGCTCAACTATTATCATCTAATAAGCAAAAGGTGATGCTCTTGGGTAGGAGATACAGCTTGTGACCTGGAGAAGAATTCATCTCTCTGTGTAAAAGGACAAAGGTTTTCATTTAAGTAGTCTTTCAGTACTTTTATACCTTCAGTATATTGTCAACTATTACTACTGTAATGTTCATGAATTTATTTTACACAAGTTTGACCTGTAGTTTTGCCTACTGGTGGGCAAACTAATGACTTTTAAGGAGCTATATACTTATGAATAGCATTTACATACATTAGAGTGTTATTCAAAAATTTCAGTGTGACAACAGTACATGTTTATGCTTCAGTTTTTGTTCTCTGTTTCTTCTGCAGCAATTATACAAGCAACACATACACATCTATGCTTGTATAGATAAATATTTGTATAAGGGCTGATGTCAAAACACATACACGGATATATATCAAAGTGTTGCAGAATAACCAAGATGTATATATGTATATATAGAAGGCGAATATATATTAGCAACCAGAGTAGTACCATACAAGATGACAGCTTTAAAACTCTCTCTTACATCTATTAATATGTTTATACAAAGCTAGGCAATCTGTTTCATGGAAAATAGTAGAAGTTGAAGCCTTGTGAGCCATTTCTTAGTATAGATTGTAGTACATGACTGCCCAAAGCATATGTCTTCTCGGGCAAGCTTATAACCTTACATTAAGTTTGGAAGCTAAGACTAGTGCAAGAAACAAGTCAAAACTAAAAAGGATAATAAAGGTGGTACACACAAATGAATGACACATTCCACACATACCAGGGATCTAAACAAATTCTGGTATGTGGGAACACAAATCCACATAAAGACACACACACGGAATTAGCACACATAAAAATGAAACTATGTGGACTTACCCTTACAAACAGTACCATAACCTCAGCTGAAAACTGATGACTTTTTCCAGAGCACAGATTTATCACCTACTTAGTGATTTGCACTCTGCTTTATTAATTGTAATTCAGCACCTTCATAAAATGCAATCGTATGTTCTCTTCAGATCTCTAAGCTGTCTTACCTTTGGATTTTATTTCTGCAAGAGCTTGTTTCATATATTCTTTAAAGTTTAATGCTCTCACCCTCCCTACTCAGACCTTGAACTACTTCAAGACAAAACAACACAAAACTAAATTCTAAGCAAAAGATAGTACAATTCAAGTACACAAAATATTTCAAAAAATAAAAAGACAACAAAAGAAATATATCTTTTCTGTCTATAAAATCCCAGCAGAAAACCTAAGTTAAGGCTTTAGCAGAGCAGCAAAAATGTGTAAGCTTCAGTCTGAAGCTGTGAACATGCAGATACATTTCCAAGGATGAAAGCAGGGCTTTAAATTCTGAGCTCCTCGGACATGCTGCAAAAAAAGAGTCAGAAAATTCTCTTTAAATGTCGTTTCTGCTAATCACCAGAAAAAAAAGGGTGCTCCGAAGGTTAAAAAGGAAAACATTCTTTTTCCATAAGTGCTAAGCTTGTCATAGAGGAAATCCACTCCAGAAAAGGTTTAACAGCAGTCAAGAGCATGCCTTTTATTGTAATTATAATATTAGATTTCACCTAAAAAAGTAATAATGATAGAGAATGAGAGATGAAAGGTTTTAGATCTCATCATATGCCACGTGAGTTTTGTAGCATTCCCATGTTACAGAATTAGAGCAATACAAACCCTTCTGGTGCAATAGGATTGAAATTAACAAAGACAAGTCTTTAAAGTAAGTGAACAGCTTTATGTGACACTTCCTTTCCTAGCCTAGCCAGCTTTACTGCAAGCAGGTATTGTACATAAACCTTCTCCCTCAAATAGGTTTTGTTGCAGTCAGTAGCCAGGAGCACTAAAGCACTAAAGGAAAGTGGAAGAGGAAATGAAGGAGAATACCACACTCAGAGGAATTTTTATCAAATTCCACTCTATATTCCTTGTCCCTAAAGAACCCAGTGTTATTTCCAGACCTAATCTCATCAGAAGGGACCTTGGCCAAAGAGCCCCTCAACACAAGCTTATTTAGACCCTGGCCCTCTGAGCACTGAGAAGGCCACTCTCTGCTTCTGTGCAGAGGGGATTGCCTTTAATGGTATTTGGCTCATGTATTTTCCAGCACAGGAATAAAGCCTGAGGCTTTTTCTCCCATTAATATCTTATCTTGTGTCGTCTCTGGGGCAATAAGTTTTTAAAAAACAAAGACAAAAGGCTTCTCTGTGTAAAATAATCCCTAGCCAGAATGAGTTTAGTGAGTAGCATATGCGTTATTATTTCATTATAATGCTTCTCTCTCCACCTCTCTAGTCCATCATGGTCAGGTTCCTTGTAACTGTTCTTATTTTAATATGTTCTTGTTCTTCTCCATTTTCCTCTTACTTGAATTGATTTTTCCTCCTTCCTGTTTCCTTCCCTAACACAGCAAGGACACACTGGCATTTTGCTTCATATGAAACTTCCAAAGGTACCCTATTTGAAAAGGTTCCTCTTTAGTAGGAAGAGGGAAGGCAACTTTCCTTATTATGGCTTCCATTAATTGTGCTTCAGCAGGTCACAGGAAAGCTCAAGAGGAGTGCACAAAGTTGACTCTATAAATCATTAGTAATGGAGATGAAATTTTCTTCTGGAGTCTCCTAGAGGGAAGTGATTACAGTGGTAAAATATCATCTTTGCAAGAAAAATTGTGTAATAATAACTTTGTGGGTTTTTATATTACTGCTGCAACTTAGAGAAGAGCACTTGGGTGCATCAAGAGCTTTAATAATGTATGTGTAGGTGGCAAATTACCCATAAAGAATCTACTGAATTGTGGATAATGTTCATTTTATATTCTCAAAGATAACCTAAGCCTTTGTACAGATGTCATCTCATGCCCCATGCTCATGACGTCTCAGAGGGATATTGAAAGTACAGTGTGTTGGCCACTTCCCTGAGCCACTTTTTCCTGTAAGCAGTATGAATTCCTATAGAGGCAGGGGATGAAGCACATTTATTAGAGGCATATTGACACAAAATAAACTGAATTTCACGTCAAGGGCCTCTATCAGTCTACTGTACAATATTTCTGTGCTCTACATTAGAGTGAACTTCTTACTGCAATCACTTTGGTGTCTCATTAATCAGAAACGCAAATAGGAAATACATAAATGAGAGGAAGGCCTGTGATCCAATCTCTTTACCTGCAAATATTTTGTACAAAGTAATGCAATATCCATTCATGCAGCAGCTGGATTGCTGCACTTTCTGCTTCATCCACTGGATGTCCAAAGTGGACTCTCTCTTGCTCTCTCTGTCATTAGGAGCATTTGATTGTTCCACGTTAATTAGGAGACCTCTAACAGAAAGGGTTAAGTATCACAGAAGAGATAAAAGCATTCATGCTCAGTCCAGTGCAGTTATTTATCTAGCAGGACATATTAAAAGTAAACAATGCAATGGGATGTCAGAGCTTTTGCTTTTAACTGACAGCTGGGTAGTGACTTGTATTAATAGAAAATAAACAGCCATGAGCTCACATGAAAGGAAAACATCCCTCCACCCCTCTCAAATATCCTCAAGCATCAGATAGGACTGTATTTACTCCGTCATTGATTTGAGGCCGAGATTCTTATGTAATCACCTGACAGAAATATTTTGTTCTATCTGAAGTGATTTTGGAAAAGACACAATGTCCCAATGTGGCAAGACCGTAAGTTTATCAGTCCTTTACATAAGTTTCAGATATGAACACACCTTGAACTTCTGTATTCTCCCTTTCCTTGAATCTTGCCACCTGAGATAGTCCCTTACCTCTTTCTGCTGGAGCTCCTGTTTGCTACAGCTGGTTGTTTGAACCAGACCTTCCCTAGCCTATGTGGCTCATCTCAGTGCTTTCTCTTTTCTCAAGCAAAACCAGAGCTGCCAGTGACCAGCTCCATGACAGTTCATCAGGCTCCAAACCAACTGTTGCTTCTAAACGAGGCAGCAGTGTCCTCTAAGCCACTTTCCCTTTTGTCACTGTGTAAGTGGAAAGGCAGTATCAACTCCATCAGTCATTACAGATGCAGATGGAGCCAAAGAGTCAGTTCAACGTTGGAACCAATCTAATCACAGCTGTGCTGGGTAGGCAGGTCTGCCAGGGAATCTTGGGCTTAAAACTGTGTAGTAAGCAGAAGCAGAAGCAGAGCATTTTTTTCTCAGGGCAGAAGGATATTTAAAAAATTAAAACCCCATTTGGTTATTTTTAAGTGGCAGAACTAAAAACTTTTCAACAGATTACTCTCTTTTGGATCCTTCATAGTACAAAAAGCTTCTACTAAAGACAACTGAAAAAAAAAAAAGAAAAAAATTACTCATATGCTAGCTATTTTGCTAAGGATTATCATTCTGAAAGATTTATACATGGAGAAACAATAGACAAATTCATACTTCTGGATACTCATACAACTTTCTGGGAGCATATTAAGACATTTATTTGGCTTTTTCCATTTATGTCTTTATGGTGTGTGGCAGGAAACCCTGGGCTATATTAGTTTGATCCCTCAGCACAATGCCCTTGAAAGCACTAGGTGATTGTTATGAAAGGTACTCTCAGTAGTTCAAAATCCTTGTTTGCACCATGCACAACAAATCCAACATATTAAGTGAGTTACTAAATATAATGAACTTAAGAGACTTGCCAAGCTCTTTGTACTCTGTGTTTGGCAGGCAGGTTTCATCCTTGTCTCCTGCTAGGGACCTTCGTGCGTTTATTGATCTTAGTTTGTCACCCTGAGATCAAATTACAGCTACGTGGAACTGTACCTTCAGGCCACTTGGAAATTATAGCTGAGGCAACACAGCAGGGCACAGTCTCTCATCTGTGCTTTCCACCAAGAACTCATGAGCTCCAGGGTCCTGGCCACAAGCTGGACAACTCCCAAGTGATGTGCAAGCTGTTCTTCAAGTGAGAGGCTCCAAGATTCTTCCTTTCCATATGTGCCTCTGTCCTAATCACACATGATGGTCACCCCAGCAGCAGCTTCTTTCTCTGAAGGGTTCTGGGACTGGCCATCAGGCAGGGCTGAGCAGTTTGCACTGTACACCTCCTTGCTGATACACTGATAACTGGATCTAGAGCAGAGGTCTGTGAAAGTTGTTTGCTGTCCTCGGACACAGGCTGCTGGGAGCAAAATCAAATTAGAAAAAGAAGGGATTTTTCTTCAGTCAATGTCTTTATTTTATGATAGGTAAAATTTTAAATGCAAGGTTTAAGATGGAACTGACTCAGCTGCAGAAGGAAGAAAAGTAGCCCCTCAAGCATACCTGATCCCTTGAGGACAATGCCTGAAATATCACTCATGACAAGAATTTCTGGACCTCCCTATAAAAACTCAATATATCTGATTTCAAAACAAACAGAAGGAAATATTCTTGCCCAAAGCATACAACTACACTTGCACAGCTCAATGACACGCACTGTCTGCAAGATGTTTTAAGCTGAAAAGACTACAAGCAACAGCTGCGCCGGCAGGTATCTGTGGCCTAGAGGAGTAGCTAGACACAAATAGGAGCTTGTGTATGTATAAAGTCCTGAGGAGTATTTAGAAATATAATAATCTATACCAACAAAGGTATTGGAAGAAAAAATATCTCTTGTTCAGTACTTCCTTGTGCAGGAGATGTGGTCAGAGTCCTCAAAGGTCTTAATGCAACAACTGCCTTGCACTCTGCTTTCTGCAGTTACTTTGAGGTTTTTTTCACATATCGCTTCTAGCTGCAGGTTCTAGCAGCCTGAAAACACCTCTGAAAACCTTTCTGAGTGCACCTCTGTCTTTCTGTCACTGTATCCCCACCAGAGGTGACTTTCCATCCCATTTGGAAGACTCAGCTTTGGTCAGCAGGAGCCTCGCTGGCCAGCCGAAGCAGCTTGCACTTCTGGATGGGGACAGGATGAGGCAGAGGCCACTTCCCCCACTCATCACTTGAGGAAAATCTGCTAAAATGGTGACTAATCAGAAAGGGAAGAGCATCTGCATGTATTTTTGAGCAAGGCTTTAATAATCTATTCTGTACTATTCGGGTTTTGCTTGCATAAGCAAATTCGCAACATCAGGGCTAAGTACTCACATAAACTGAAAATACAAACTAATGTATATATTGTTTCACTGCATCATTGCACAGCCTAAATTTCTACTTCTGTTGATCTTTGAACAGAAGACAAAGAACAAGAACGGATTATTGGTCTGTTTCAAAAAGAAATTAGGACCTCTGTTAGTTTTTTGTAAAGATTTATCAAAAAAGCTTAGAATAGTGTAAAGATAAATACATGTTTATATAAAAAATTTCATCAGCTTTTGACTGTTATTTTTAAGAAGTTTCATAATTCAGAAAATTCATGTCTTATGAAGTCATTGAGAATTTCTCAAAATGGAAATGTAGAAGAAAAATCTCACATTTGATTTTTTGTCCTAAATGAGACCTTTTTTCTTGAGTTAAAAAAATCTGCTTTTGCATTAAAAAAATCCACTTGAGAAAAGTGGAAAAGCTTTGGGTTTTTTAATTGTTTCCATTTCATTTCCAGCTTTTGTTACACCTTTAGTTGGACTGTTTTTAATAGCTGTTTATAGTAATCACTTTTAAAATCCTGCCTTGGGATGCAAATGTTCTTTTCTATTCTCCACATGGTCAAATTCCTTTTGTATCCTAAACTTTATGGGAGTAGTCTTATGACTAAATAGGTTTATAAAAAGAGCAGGCACCTGGCTGTATATAATCAGGGGCTGTGTGAATGGTGTTGATGATATAAACTGAGAGGGGAAGTGATAATGTGCATTAGAGCATTATATTCCCTACCAATTGGCTGTGTTTTATTTCACCTGCAAACAGGTAACCATGGCAGGAGATACATCTTGCCCATGTCCTGAGCTGAGCACCTTGCCAGACTTGGCTTGTTAAGTGTGCAGAACCCCTGCACTGGTTTTGCTGCTCACAGGCTCAAGAGTGATTTGCCATCTCTCAAAGGAGATCTTACTCAAAACCCAAGGCCCCATCCTGGCCTTCTTGGCGTGCAAAGAGATGAAGGAAAGGCACGGGCACTTGAGAAAAGTTGCCTGCATCCCCATTCTTGGAGCTGAGATCATTGAGAAAAATCAAACCCAGCACCTCTGGCAGGCTCTGAACCACAGGGTGCCAGTGAGACTTCTGTTCTGCACCATGGGGTGGACTGCATGGGGCTATTTATCACCTGATAAATGGAGGTGAATATATGAGGTTAGATGTATGAAGAACCAACTTGAGCCTTCATCGCAAGGTCGAGCCAAACCTGTTGGGAAATATTTTCCATGTTCAAAATACGTCACTATGAAAATAATAATAATAATAATCTCATGCTGGGCAGTTTCCTCTCTCTCAGTGTTTTCTGATTCTGAGACAAAATGACAAATTGCTTTTGGGTTTCTTTTGTTGCATTTTAAAGAACAGTAAAGCAAAAAAAATGCAGATTGCACAAGAACCTGAGCTCCCATGAGAGATTATTTTTATTCAGTTTTTCAGGTCAGTGTGTTCCTTGTGGTTTAGTGACATTTCACTAAAAAACCAGACTCTTGACTGACATATATTTTAAATGAAACTGCAAATCCAGCCATCACTGATGAGAACTGTGATGTTGGTTGTTCTTGTTCCATCCAGATCACTGATGTGAATGACATCACTGGGTACCTAAAAGACCTGACATCAACCAAAAATTGCATTCTACCTTCCACTGTAAAAATACATCATCATTATTTCTGTGGTCTCTAAAAAGAAATTGATTTTTTGTGCCTCCTGTGGATGCTGCAATTCTATTTTAGTGTAATGCTTTTATGTCTATAGCAGCCAATTGCTTTGACCCTGAAGTCCTTCTTGCAGCATTGCTGATTTGCTGAATCACAGAGTTCATTCACATCCTCTTGTCAGAGAATAATGTGCTGACTGCAAGGTTTGCTACAGCAGCGATATAAAAAATGAGATAACACAAAAGTAAATATAAAATAAAGTAAAAGAAAAGAATGCAAAATACATGAAATAATAATAAAAGACCTATCAAGTTCAAGCAAATGTAATGGCAGCATGACTTTATACATCATAAATGACATGCTTGGTATATGGGGTCATACAACAGAAGAAGAGGGCTTTTCCCTGATGCAATTTAACATTGAAGGCACCTCTCCACCATGCCAGGTGATTTTCTGTGCCAAGGATTTACCTGACCTCTGAACAGGTGTACCTGTACACTCATTCCTGCCTCGTGTCTCAGTGGGTGAGACTTCTGTACTGGGAATTCAAGGGATTTACAAGCACTTAGCTTTCTTCCATGGCACCTCTGTCCCCTGAGGGAGTCATCCTGACCTGCTTGCTTAGAGCACATTTAATACAGCACAAATCTGACCGGCTGCTAACCTCCACCCAGATGGAGATTAATCCTCTTGTAATTGTTTCTTTCCTCAGGTCAACTCCTTTAAGAAAGGAACTTAAAAGAGGAAGGCTCTGCCATACCTGTTGAAAACAGTGTGATGTGCAGGCGCAGTGGCCTTCTGCCCACAGCTGCTTCTTAGAGATGCATGGAGTGAGCTCTCCCTGCCTAGTGGGATGCAGCCCCTTCCATCCCAATCTTCTGCCATAGTGTCAGCAGAATGTCCTTCTTCACCACGCACTGGTCAGGGTGTGAGGGAGCAAGGTGGATGGGCAGCCAGGGAAAGAAGCTGGGTACACTGAGATGAAACCTGACTTCTGTACCTCCAAATTCCTAGCCTGTCAACCTTTCTGCATATTTTTCTGAGTTACTTGACCTTCTCCATACAGGGCAGGGAGAGTCTGTATACCTAAAGTAGGTTTTTGAACCTGGCTAAAGGCACAAGCTTTGTGACCCCAAAACCCTGTTGAGGATCTAGGCAACAGTTTCAGCACATTTCCCCGATAATCACAGCTATAAATGAGCTCTTGTGCAAGGCGGTGAACCACACTACCTAGCTTTCCATTGGCAGAAGTATGAAGTGCAAAATTCATCATAGACAGACAAGTGCTTGAGTGTGTTTGGATGCCTCCTGACCCCAGCAATGATTTCAGAATTTCCTTAAACTCTTGTACTGACCAGATCTCCAGACCATGATGGAAGTCTCATTGCTTTTTATTTCTTCCTGCCATTTCTTCCAGAAATAGGAGGAAGAAGCAGTGTTTGCATATGGTACTGCACTGAATACAACCTGAAAGTAGAGAAGCATGAAACTCGGAGAAATAAAGAGGAGAGAGAAATTTTTTTCCAACCACAACTGAAACAGAGGCTTATTTGGTTTCCAAAGGATTCTGGGCTTCAGAACTCAAATAAATCTTTATAGCCATATTATACAGCTGGAAGAAAAGACACTGCTAGGTAATAATGGATAACTTACAGACCTGTATGTGCAACTTGAATTCCTCTTTTAAGAGACATTACTGAAAGATCAAGGACTCTCTCTGTATACCAGCCACAAGTCTTATATCCTATGATAAGTAACTGAACTAAGTTCAGTTTTCAGCCTTATTTTCTTCTCCTGGGTGGGCTCTTCCAAGATGCTCTGCCTCTCCATGGCAAAGCCTGCAGTGACACATTTTACCCAGCAGCCCTTCATTGCTATGGTGACCTGGCTGCATTGGGGCATGCATTGGGGCATGCACTGGGGCACAGACCCCATCTCACACCCATCAGGCACAGCAGGCTAGTGGGGGAGACCACCCCACTGCATTCCTCTGCAGCTTAACAAGGGAGATGGTTAAGGAGTCATAGCTTACTCACAGAAGGTATTGGGAGGGGTGAGGAAGGAGAAGTGGTGCAGTCTTCTCCCACCCGTGGGCTGCTCAGTTTTCCATAATGTAGTTATCACGCTGTAACCTTGTACAAAACAGAGGTGCACACTATAGAGCAGGGCTTTGGTACACAGCCGATAACTTGGGGTTATTAATGAGACCATTCAAGTCAGATTCTTGCTAAAAGCAGCACTTTTACCTCACCAGATCTTAACCAGGACTCAAAGCCATTAAGTGCCATCCAACTCCTACTATGCCTGGAGTCAGTTAATGCCTTATATGCTCACAAGCTGTATGACATGGTTTGCATTGCTGCTGCTTTTGAAACTGGTGGGTTGGAACAAAAGTCTGCTGTGCCTCAGTGCTCAGCAATCAGAATAGTTCGTAAAACCTCCCCCCACAAAAACACTTCAAAAAAAAATTCTTTCTTTTTTCTTTTTGTTGCAGTAGTTTTTAATGGAGATTAAAGACTGAGCTTAAGCGGTCTGGCACTAGACTGCACTCAAGAATGTAGCATAAAACAGAACTGAATTTGTGATGTTGCTCCATCTCAGCTTCTGATGTAAAACAAATACACCGCGTTTATCTTCAGAGCAATTCTTGAAAGCCTTACATGGCTCTTTTTCAAGTTCTGCTCCTGTTGGCTTCCATGCGCTTTAGGATTTTGGCTTTCACTTACATATATCATGTGTTCCGAGATAAAACAGAGATTTCTAGACAGTCGTGTTCAATATCCTCAAGAAGGAGAAGACTATTTTTCTTTTTGGAAGAGTAAGAAAGAGAGGGAAAGGTGGAAGGGAGGACAACACGTTAATCTAGGATTTACTGTCACTACAAGTAAGCTGTGTTATTCAGACACAGGATTCCCTTAGTCTGTTAATTCACTGGAAATAAATCGTTAACTAACCCCTCTCTTGGTGTGACGGTCACACTGGGCAATCCTCTTCTCTGCACACACATGGGAGCAATGACCCTGAGCTGCAATGAAAGCCACCCTGACGTTTGGAGGTATAACTGGGTATAAATTACTCACTAATCCTCTAATACTTCCGCTCACAATGAGGCTCAAGTCTAAATGACAATGACATGATCCTTTTTCGAAATGAAATGGATGAGTCCTTGTCTGCTCCCCACTGCTTTTGTTGCTGTTCTTGTATTCTGAATAAGATAGTGACTGTGGAGAAGCAAAGCAAGGAACAGAAACCCTTTAATTTGCTCCAGATGTGTCTGATGAGACTCTATCTCTCATCACATGATCTTGCATCTGTAATAACCGTTGTCAGTGTATTGATCAGCTGAGGCAGCTGGAGTAAAGTCAGGCTTCTGCCGCACATGGAAAATCTGACAAGTTTGCAGAGGAGCTGGGCTGGTCTCTGCAGGGCATAGTCAGAGCTGAGTTATGTCCTATGGAAATACAGCATTGTTTCCCCATCTCATGCAGGGGGTGCATGGCTAACATCCACTCACTGGGGGAGAGGGAGAATGAGAACATGCTCTAGGACTTGGTAATTTGGCTGTGTTGCTGAGGAAAATAAAACAGATGAGGCAATTGCACAGCTTCTGTGAATGACGATGATGAAAGAGTCCTTGTCTGCCTGCATTGCCTGACCATGGTCCTACATAAACAGCAGAATAAGCATGCTGGGAAAAGAGATCCTGATCATCTAATAAAGATGACCATACAGATGAAATCAAACAGACCCAGGCTGGGATTTAACCATGTTACCAAAGCAACCTGCAGCCTGTAAATATCTAAAAACAAATTTATGTAGGTTCCTGCTGACTCCTGCCAATGTGAAGCCTGGCAGAAAACCCCAGGGGAGGAGAGCCTGCCTGGAAGAGCCCAGAAGGGTGGTATGCACCATCTTCCCTGGCAGCATCTGGCAGCGGAGGGTTCCTCCAGGACTGCCAGGAGATGCACTGATTCAAGGTCACCCCTCAGCCCTTTCCTGCCCACCAGTGGGACTGCCATCCGAGAGAAATGTCAACAAAGACCTAACAGCACCATGGTACTACTTCTGTGAACAGTGACTATGTCTTGAGTACATGAAGGCGAGATTAACTCCAACTCTCTACCCTGCTATTACTGCATGTGACACCAGACCTGTGGCATACTGTAGCAATGTATTAAGACTCTCTAAGTATTGCACTGAGTGACTCAGACATAGCTAGTGTATATTCAGTTCTTCTCAGAAGAGTGCCTTGTTCCTTTGGAGATTCCCCTGCTGCCACTTTTAGTTTATGATGTAGGATTCAAGGGCAATCTGTCATCAGATCATGAAGACAATCTCCTTACGCTTTATAGGTAAAGAGAGATTGAGGGTTTTCTTCTTAAATATAATTATTTTTATTACTGTAAAATTAACATGTTCCTGTTTGTCAGACTTTTGATAGGAGTTCTAGAGTATACTTATTAAAAAGTCACACTACCACCACTCATATGACATCGCCTTGATGAATGCTACTACTTGGCCAAGTCAGTATGACTTTATAGCTCTTGTGACTCAAAGTTTCTTCAGAAACTCTACCCACTAGTTGTGTCAGCACTGCCTGAAAGATCTGAAACGCTTAGATTTAAACCAAAGCTCACATGTCAGCTCAGATCCTACTGGAGATTACTGTTTAGTTCATGTTGTTAAAGAAGCAGAACTAGAAATATCTGACTTATTCTGAAGTATTCATTTCCAACAGCGATGAAGAAACATAAAATAATGAAAGTGATAAAGAATAATGCGTTTCCCTTGAAATCTATATTTATACAGCACTTTTTTCATAAAGACTAATCCATGACTCCAGAATGATTTAACAAGCAAGAAATGCTCTTCCCACAACCTTGGTATAGTCACCTGCGCAGGAGAAGGAAGTAGAGCTTTTAACAGCATGACAGAGTACTGTGAGTTTAAATGTAAACTACAATGTCTCCGAAAACATGGGAGAATGCAGACGAAAGGAAACTAATAACTCTAAATAGAATTTGGTCAGGAAATTAGGCTGACTCACTCTCCTACTATTTATACTGTCTTCTAACTTTTCCTACAAAAGATTAAAATCTAGTGGCTTACAAGATATTGTCTGGTTTTAATTGTCATGATATGCCCTTATCAAGCAAGGAAGCTGGCATTTGAAAGGACTGTGCAACACAAGGCAATATAAAATGCAGAAAATTTTCCTGAAGTATCTGTTTCTGTTGTGTCTGTGCCTATCGACTCAGGATCAGTGCTGCTGCCACTTGATGCAGTGGCAAAACCAAATCTGATGACAACATTGCAATGTTGGGCCCTGAGGTTTCTCTTCCCCTATCATTCTGCTGTTGGGATGAGCATCTGCTTGAATGCTTCTGTACACGGATGTGCACAAACTACAGATGACAATGGCAAACACCAAGGTGATTGTGTCACAAATCTTTCAAAAACTATGAATGACCTGGAGATTTAGCTTACACAGTCTTCAAAGCTGTTTCCAATACAGCACACTCTTTCCATATGCCTGTGTACATTGGCTTAAATCTTCCAAGCACTGTCATTGCAAGGTGATATTTATGAAAATTGGATTGATAATACGGCGTTTTGGTCTGTATTGATAGAGTCCATAGCAGTGATGTAAACAGCAACCTGAAAACACATTATCTTGGTGCCTGTATCTGAATGGATGAAGTGATCCAATTCGTTTGTTTGGAGCAGCTTAGTCACTGAGCTGTGAAGCTCTGGTTCCAGCTTCTGATACATTTCAGATGTTTTAACTGCAAATCTTTTTAATGTAACAGCCCATATGCAATTCAATTCACTTTGCAATATATTAATCTTTAAATTAAAACAATTGTGTATAACTAGAAGAAATTGCTATATCTTTATGATGGATAACAGTGAACAAATGAAGAAATCATAAACAGTTTATACAGTGTTTTCCAAAAATTATTAACAGAATAATTAAACTTCATCATCTGGATGTGTATTCTAGAAAGTAATGCTGTTGCTAGATTGTTCATTTAATATAAAAGACTTTGTAGACAAAGACACTAAAACCATATAAGGCAGGAAGACTGTTAATCTTAGATTTAGGAGCCCAGTCAGATTACCAGAAAGGAAATTGCTCATCCTTGCTTGTGAGGCTCTAGAAATAGCCCAGACCTGATGTAAGTAGTGCTTAAAAATAAAGCTGTTTGCATTGATAGCCAACAAATCAAGTTGTCGCTAAGAAAGTGAGAACCCCTCTGAGGCATTCCCCACAGTCTGTACCTGGTATGACAGAGGGACTCCCGATACAAAGATTGAAAAGGACACTACGTGGTCCAGCTTGGCTACTGAGGAGCAGCAATGTTAGAATCAGAAACAGATAAATAAAAGTTGTATCAGTGATAGAAGACTATTTCTGTGCAGCACTTTTTTGGGGGGTGGCAGGATTATACTGGAATAGATCAGTTTCTTGCACACTTGCTGCAGAGAGGCTGTTTACTGTCACACACTGCTCTCCCAGTGCATCTTCCCCATCACCAGAAAAGAAGTCAGCTATTCACGTCATGTCCTTTCATATCATTTTTAATCTATTATTTAGTTAAGCAAAATATTTAATTAGAGATTTCAATATAAAAGCAATTAACAAGCTTCCTATGTATAAGCCATAATTATGATGTAGCTTAGTAACAGGAGAATGACTAATGAAAAACATTCTGTTGAAATTCTGTTTAAAGACTTTTGTGATATGTTTTAACTGCTGATTTGGTTTTGATTACCCAGGCTTGCTTAAAAACAAACAAAATCTTCCCAATTCTCTTATTTTGGGTTGCAATTCTTCTTGCTTTGCAAACGCCATCATGTCACTTTGAAACACAGTGATATAAGAACAAAAGAGCATGTGGCAATGGCATCACATGCCTACACCATAACATTGCAAAAGAAAGTTTTTGTGAGCAAGAAAATAGTTTCCAAAATATTAAAGTACAATTGAAGGTTCCAGGATGTGGGCTCACCTTCATAAAATCAGGCTGATCCTTTATGAAAGCAGAGGCTTCAGCCAAAGCACTTATTTGTAAGAACAGAACCGGATAAACAGGAAACACTCTCTCTGTCATCTAAATAATAAGCATCCTCACCAGACTTCTATTAATGTAGAAGTCTTGTAATTAATGATTTATGATTATGGGGTTCAGGTGAGAGGTAAGAACCACTTTGTCTGATGAGTGAGAGGCAAGAGTTTGCGAAGTAAAATGAGGAAGGAGGGATGGAGCTGCTGGAGGATGGGACAGAAGAAGGAGGGAGAAACCGGCAAGTGTGGAGGGAGTGGCAGCTGGCATGCAGAACCTGTAAGCTGTACATGCCTGTGGCTTCGTGTGTCACTAGAAAGGCGCAGCAAAGAAGCAGGTAAGGAATTCAGCTCTGCGTCATTTGTATCCGGTAGCATCCCAGAAAACTCTAACCTTGGAAACAATTTCAAAAAACATTTAACAGTACTTATATGCAATATCTTAAAGCAATTACAAATGCCAACTTATAAAGGAGCTAGCAGACACTCAAAAATCCTATGAAACTCAGAGACAAGTAGATGCCAGCTATCTTCATTTAAGTTCTGCCTCCAGAAATCAGGTTGTCCAACCACTACACTTCATTCCAGTCTGCCAATTGTCCTATGGCCGTTTTCATGTTCATTTTATCCAGGGGATAGGAAAGATACGGAGAAGCCATTTTGTTCCCTTCACATCTAAGGCAGGCAAATATTACCTGAATAAAAATTATTCAATGGTATCCATGCAATTAGCGAGACTGGAGAGATACAGAGGCTGAATGCTGTGCTCCAAGCCTCCCTATGTTGCTGTCTCTCCACTCCTGCCTCTTTCTCTCCCACTCCTGAAACTCAGGCATCCCCAGCAAAGTGCGAGAAATGGTCTCAGGTAAGGTAGTGAAAGACATAAGATGGTCACTCTGCCTTTATCTTCATAGACTTCACCACCCATAGATACATAGCCTGGTTTAGGTAGACCAAGTTCAGCTTTACATATATCCTACCCGGTTTTCCCAGCTGCCATTATAAAGTGGATTTCTAGAGAAGCTATGGACAAAGTCTGTCCTTGTGGGTTGATATTCTTCATGCTATAAAACAAGAAACTACCATCTTCTCCCATTCTCAGATGCTCTTTCATTATCACGTTCACAGAAGGGAGCTGGTCAAAACTGAACGTAGGTAAAGTTAAACAGGTGCAGGCAGAAGAGAGAATCATTCGTATGCCAAATGCTCATGTATTTAAGGCTTCCTGTATTTGCATGGTGTTCTCGGATGGAGTCTGCTACAGCAGAAAACAGCCTTTTCTTGTGGCTCTGGGAAAGGTATGATTGAAGAGGATCACTTAATTTCAATGAAGTTATTTTGATTTCAGTGTTTTAAACAATCTGAAAGTGTGCTAGAAATAAAAAATACATACTGAAAAATGTACCCTATTGTATCCTGCCCAGAACAGGTTAAGGTATGTTTCCATTTCTGGGTAATATGCTTAAGTAAGCTTCATTTTGTTTAGAAGCAGGACCAAATACCCTGGAAAAGGCAGCAGATACTCACTTTGTGAAACTGGGCTCCTTTCACAGTTTGAGCCAAATCTCAATGAAGCCCCAGTAACATTTGATTTAATTGGGCTCAATATCAGGGCAAATTGGTATAACTTTTTGATAAGAGACCTAACACTTAGAAATAACTCCTAAGTTTATGTCATAGAGTCTGTATATGTCCTATAGTACAAATCACCCTTTCCACCTTCAGCTAAATACAAAGCTGATCTCCCCAATTTGCCCTTAACATGAAAGGCTTACAGAAATACAAGCTAGAAACAAAGACTTGTAAGGAGAGGAAAAAAAAAGGATTTGTTTTTGAAAACTCTTGGCTCACAGGAAAAATAAATGAACCAAGGTATTAAGCAATGGCTGGCTGGTAGGTAGGCAGATTATCTGACAGGAAACATTTGCAGCTCAGATCTATGTATCCAAATTCCAGTGAAAAAGACAGCACAACCCTGGGAACTATGACAGACTAAGTACTATCAACAGAGGAAATATACTCAGGGTGACTGAGAACACTGAGAACTATGGACTAGGTAAAGATGCACACCTTAACTTTGTGTTTAATGGAGAGCGATCTGCTGTCAAATCATTAATTTGGGAAACCCAGCAACTTCTTCATGAAAAGAGGAGTACTGCTGTAGGGCCAGACACTGCTTCCATTGATATTAATGGCAAGACATTTCATTATTTCAATGGGAAAGGATCAGGACCTTAGGTGAAGGCATGAAAATGTATCTACATATTAATGAACCAGCATCAGCAGGAAGTAAAACCTGTTATGTGAAAAGAGCTAATTGCAAATCCAAGTCCAAAAGAGATCCTGCATTTATGTCTGTAAAAAACAAGCAAGACATGAAAAACAAGTCTTAGCCAAAGAAAATGGATATTAATACAGTTCCCCAGCTAGGGCACCTGTGCAAACAATACCACCCCCAGGCAGTTATAACAGAGAGCTCCATGGCTAAAGTGTAATGTTAATTAACACCTGACCATTTCTCAGGGAGGGAAGAGTAGAGCTGGCAGATTTGCAAAATGAAAGGATGTCACCTAAAAAGCCATTTCACACTCAATACTTCTACAAGAACATTCTAGATTTGAATAGCTTTCCTCATCCAAAAGTGGAACATGCAACTTCTAGAAAAAAAGTTTTGATTTGATAAACTTAAGTATTTTAAAATTAAGCTAAACCTAGAAAAATATTTTGACACAAGTATTTTAGCAATTTAACGACATTCTCCTAATGTTTTTATAAAGTGGAAATTTAATTAAATCAACTGATGTTCATGAGTAATTTCAATATCAACTTTTTTAAAATGTTCAGTAAAAATCTTCTTATCAGATCAGCTCTGCTCCAGAAAGTTCTTGGACAAGGGGTTTAGGGTTCTTTTCCAACCCTAACTATTCTACGATTCTATACATTGTTTAGTGTGAGGTGTCCCTGCCCATGGCATAGGGATTGGAAATAAGTGATCTTAAGGTCTTTTCCACCCCTAACTATTCTATGACTCTATGAAAATCAGTTACAAAGCCTGGAGACCTCTCTTCAGCAGATTATATCATGCCAAGATCTTGCAGGTGGTATCTGTGGTATCTTTGGAAGACTAAATTTGGAAGTGGCCCTTAGAAACATGTAGGAAAGTGAGACAACCTCCTCCCTCACCTCTCATTTTGATTTTTGTTTTGTTTCGTTTTGTTTTATTTTAAGAGCAGCAAGTTTCCTTGCCCAGCAGCAAAAACATGCTTCATTTGTGTTCGCATTCAGCTCTGGTGGTTCCACTCTGGGAGAGAAATGAACACCATGTGTTGGTTACTGGTACTAAAAAAAAAAAATAATCCAGGACCTAAAAAAAATAGCTGAGAGGGCTGTTCTTATCCTATTGCTAGGAAGAGTAGAGATCTGTGGGACCAGAATAGTTCCTATCTTATATTAAGGTCTGTAACTAGATTGACAGGAGTTAAAGTAATCAGAACCCTTTAGATGTTTTTAGTATCACATGTATATATCTCCTACCTAGCCTCAGACTGACCTCAGTTTAAGGTAACCTGAAGTTTGTTGCAAGCTGATTTAAAAGAAAAAGAAAACCAAACCCCAAACTATTAGGTAACTGCCGACAGCTGAGCAGGGCAGCTGCCTGTCATGCAGACTGGGGCTTTTCTGAGCCTCTGACAGCCAGCTCAAGCCATTCCTTGGCTGCTCAAAACAGTCCAGCAAAACACGGTTTTTATTTACAGCTTGCCAGTATCATCCAGACCAGCAGCTAATTGAGACTCTACTATTTTCATGCTTGATCTTTGCTGAGCTATAAATGATGGACCCTGAAAAAGTATTTTCCCTCATATACAGTGCACCTTAAACTTGAACTCCTCAAATTTCCAAGCGGTCACTGAACAGTGCCAAAAGCTCATTAAAGAATCATCATGAAATGATGTTTGAGTGATCTAGGAAAGTATTTTATATAAGAGACTTTGCGGATTGAGGGGGAAGTATATAAGCAAGCCCTTTTAGCACAGGCTTGGATCTAGGTGTAGGACATTAGGCTTAGAGCTTGGAAACTGTGTTCATTTCAATTTGCTCCAATCCCAGCTTTGCTGGGTGAGTCAGAGAAATCCTGGCAAGTAGAGGTGTGAGACTACACTCACAAGAGATAAGGAAACGCTGAAGGATACACTAAATACCTCCATCAACTTGGTTTTGTCACTGCTTAAAAAGAAATTGCAGTGCAAGACCCTACCCCAGCTTTTACGTGTTCTGACTTCTTGCAGGACTCTGTTGTTTATCAGGTTTGCAAAGTAGGATAAAAGAGAGAGTTTATATAAGGCTGTGGATATGGAGATTGAGAAATTTGAATTGGGTCTCTGGGAGAAAGAAAAGAAAAATAGGACTGAGTAATTATTGTGCTAGAAAAGTCACTATGTAGCCACATACGGCTGCCTGTGGAAGATAAGAATATAAAACATGCTTAGAGTGAAATAGGCACAGAAGGAACCCACTACAGGAGGACAGAATTATTTTGCTTCATATAGGGAGAGTTCTGGGGCAAGAATTGTGCTTCTGTACCATTTGCTATCTAGATGAGAACATAAAACTCTGCTGTCCATTCTATTTACATACTTATTATTTATGTTGTTAAGGATCAACTGGGAATGAAGATCTGTCCTAGGCACCGTGTGGGTGAGGAGGAGACAGTCCACACCCTGAATTGCTTACAGTCAAAACAGACAAGACAGCCAAAATCTGGGGAAAGGAGATGAAACACAGAAATTCCATGGCAGCAACCACGATGGTACTTTCACAGCCCTGGTTTCACTGGGGGCAGGGGCAGGAATGTGATAAATGAAAGGGAAAAAGCAAAGGAGGGATAAATAGAAGGAAAGCAGGAAGGAGGGAGGAGAGTGGAATCATCAGGGGCAAGTCCAAGGGTAACTGGTGATGAAGAGCCTTGGATAAGGCACGCATCCTAGCAAGCAGCTGCTTGGCACCAGCTAGTCAAAATTGCAGAAAAATATTATCAGTGTCCGTGAGGCTCATTACATGTTTTATGTGGCTGTTGGCAGAAATGCCCAGTTACGCCCTTGACGGCCACACGTTTGGAAAGGCAAGAGATCCCAGTCCTACAGACAGATATGATTTTTCACTTACACTTTTCTAAATATGGAAAGAATTGGAAACCTTTTTGTCTGTGTATGTTATTCTCCAAAAAGGGGGGGGGGGTTGGATCAGGCAAAAATTGCCTGGAAATTCCCAGGAAACTCATAAAATTGTTTCAACTAGGAAAAAAAATAAAGGATATTTAAGTTCAAATGCTTTACTTTGATATTTTTAAACAAAAAATTACCTGGATTTATTTTTTAAATTAATTAAACTGTACCTTCATTTCATTGGGCCTCAAATGATTTTTTTTTTTTAATATTAATTAACTCTGAAAAGTCATTAAATAGCATCCTGGATGCAATATGAGCCTAATGCTATTTGCCAGCAAATGGAGGAATGCAATGAAAAGCTTGTGGTTGTGCTAGGTACAGCAGTCAGAATTTATCTTGAGTTCTACATTTTAACGTGTATTTTACATTATACTTTTCTGTTTATTTTTATAAAATGATCTAGACAAATGTATACCTGATCAGTTGATCCAGAAAATTCTCCTCTTTCAGCACCAGCTATGCTTGCTTGCCCTGCCCTCAAAACATGCACACTTAACTTACTTTCAGCTTTGCAGACACCAGACCCTTTCCCTCAAACACTGGAGGAAACAGAACTAGCTACCTGTTATTCTGCAGGTTGGCTGGTTCAAGGTGAGAGGAAAGGGAGCTCTGGAGTTGAGCTCCTTCTGTGGGAATTATCTTTCCAGAAGCATTTTTGCATAGAAAATGAGGGGTTCATATGGTGCGGCACTCCTCTATTACCATGGTCTCACACAAGCAAAAACGTAGCCTTTAAGGAGCTATTTCCACGTTTGGTTTAACAGTCAAAAACAATACCCTAATTTGTACCCAGGAATGAAATAGAAACAAAGTGTAGCACAGACTGCATCCTTCATGAAAGCCTGGTCAGCAGGCTAGCAACAGCATGCCACCCCAGCTGTAAGTAATACTAAACCATAGCCAAAATATGCAGGGCTTAAACTGTGCTCTACACTTGGCACAGCAAATAAGCAATCTAATGGGCAAAGAATTTGCAGTCTAAATTTAGATGTGCTGCTACAATGAGAACAACCAACATGGTCATTATGGACTAAGGGCCTATGAGAACCACAGCCTCACATTAACTTGAAGTTACAGTCTGGAGAGTTACAGAAAGTCTTTCAATCCAATACAAGGGGTCTGAATGTGATCTGTAGGTCGTTAAGAAAAAAGTGAAGGATTTAAAGGGAAGAGAGTCTTGGATGAAAAACACTTTTTTTTTTCCAGATCAAGAAGGAACAATGAAGAAGACCATAGAGGAAACCACTGCAGTAATCACCCAACCACTGGTTCATTCTGCACCATATGCAGCACGGGTTCCTTGCACAGTCTAATCAGGGAGGCTCCATGGCAAACATCCCTTTCCAAACAGGGACCTGGGACAGGAACTTGGCTCTTGTTGTGCTTGCCGCACAGAGGCAGCAAACATACATAACCAAAAAAAGAAAAGCTGTTTTGCCTTGGTATGAAAATTTTAACATGTTTTGTTTCTCTGCATGACAGAAGTCCAATAAAGTGACAAAAAGAGAATGTCTGATGGCACGCAAGCTCCAAATACACTAGCCTCATATCTTTTCATAGTTGTTGCTTTAGGTGTACATAGAAGCCTCTTGTTTAAGAAATATACGCACATACTTCTGCACATACTTTCAAAATACGGAAGTATTTAGATCATTCTAAAGATGCAGGTGAAAGTGAAAAATGATTGGAGAAAATGAAAAAATTATGTACAGATACATTCAGTATGATTCTGTTCATGTTCTGTAGCTTCAGAAACTCAACTTACATTAAGATGTTAGTTTATCTACTTCTCAGCAGGTTAATGTTCAAAATGGCAGCTAAGAATGAAGTAAATTATTCAAGTTACAGGAAATATTATAAGTCTAACATACAAACATATAACATGCAAGCTGTCATAAAATTGAAAAAGAAACAAAACATTACTTCCTGAGGTATTGCACAGTGATGTAGCTGTACTCATCTTCCATTCATGCACAGTGACAAAAAGTTTCTAATTATTCAGAAAGGAAAACTAGTTCTCTGGCAAAAGAACTGTGAATTACAATCATAAAAATATTTGGTGGGGTTTACACAAGCTTATAAATGTGCAGAGATTCACCATGAAAAGTAAGTAATTGAGAAGCCTTTTCCAATCAAACATCTTCTGTTCTTTCATTTTGCAGTCCTCAGCAATAATCATGTGAGTTGAACTGCCATTGTTGGAGTTCCATGTTTTTTGGAGAAGCATCTCTTCTACCTTGCTTCTAGCTATAACTTTATTTCAATCTTTCTTTAGGACCAGATTTTGTCTTTCCTCTGTCAGAGCAAGAGCCCGGGGGATCAACATCTGACCTAAGCAAGATATCTACAAATGCTGTCATCTGCATCGGTTGTTTTAACTCACTTCAGAGTTAATGGTGAAGAACAGGCAATTCCAGAACCTGATTTGCCTCATCCATAAGTAGACTTCTAAAAGGGGTCAGCTGCACTGTGTCCTCAAGAGCAGGAAAGGGCTTCCTACTTGACGCTAACTGAAAAATGGAGGACACGAAGACTAGCTAAGAGACAAGAGAGGAGATAATAGTAAAGACACTAGATAGTTAAATTTTAGCTACAAGACAGAGGCACAGTGTCTTGAAAAAACAATTTTCTTCCATGTTTCAGAAGCAGAAATATTTTGTCCCTTACACTCTGTTGCTTTTTTTTTTTTTTCCTGTAATATAAAATAACTCCACAGCATTAAAATAAGTCCTTTTCCTTTTTCTCAGGGAGAACAACTTTTAGGATTACAAAATGGAGATGAAAAGGAATCCAAAACCTGGAGTAAATATGTTTTAATGGTATAATTTGGCTTAGCAGAGGAATAACATGATCTGAAGAGCACCTAATGACAATCAAATCCACACCTGCGGCATTTTGTTCATATATCTGCCTGGCTGAGAGAGAAAACACAACTGGTGCATAATCTAAGCCCCATGAAAAACAAAAAGATTTTGTTTTTCATTGTCTTTTGGGGAAATTGGATTAGATTCTTGATGCTTATAACAAAACATCTAGTTTACTAGAGTATCAGCTAATGAAAAAAAGAAACGCAATGGAAAGATACACATATTTGGTAAAACTGAAGGATCTTTACCCTTTTGCTTCATCCTCAGGGTCTTAATTTTGAATAACCTTTAAAAATTTAAATTTAACATTTTTAAATAAGGTTTAAAAATTTTAAATTAATCTACAAGCAATTATAATTCCCCAGGCAACCACCATGTTGCAAGCTTTGACCACTAAATATGTCTCAGAGGGCAGAAGAGGGGTAAAAGCAGATAACCTGAGTGAATGACCAACCTCTGTTTATTTATCAAGAATCCGAGAAAACATTTCTTGGACCATGTACATGTTGGACTTTGCATACTTACCACCTATCTTAACGCAGTTATTATATACAAGGTCACGATGGTATTAAATATGAACTACTATGGTACCACACCCAGGTGATATCTCTGGCATTTAAAGGTCTGGAAATAATCTGCTGCTTATCAGAGTTTAGAGCAGGGCTGGACACTGAACTGAAGGAGGAGGTGGGGAGCTGCAGAATGTCTCCTGTGACCCAATGAAAACCACATTTGCTAACCCAAGCAGCGCTACTTAGAGGGAGCTACCAATTCTGAAGTCTCTATGCCTTCCTGGTAAAGCTATGCATTTTGTCATTCTGCGCAGGATAGAAAATGAAGCTCCAGGCTACTTTTGTCAAACCTGAGCTTTGTTCCCCTGTTGCAAACAGTATTTTGGTAAAACTCACTGTTTTCAGCCAAACAGGCAGTGCAGTATCGTGGCAATGTGCATTTTTCTAGATTACGTCAGCAAAGTATGGGATACGCGTCTTTAAAGCTTGGAAATGATGGGGATCAACATAAAAAATGTTTAAATGGGAGAGTGCATCACTGTGATGCACTGAAGTACAGCCTAACAATCTGCAAGCAGGGTTGTTACAGTTTAGTGTTGATGTGAAATTTTCTAAACATTAGTTAATGAAATAATAGTTCTGTGTCCTGGGTTCAGCAGTGGCAGTCATGTTTTTTCCTTTGTGTTAGCTGGTGCAGTGCTGTGTTTTGACTTCTAGTTTGAGAACGGTGTTGGTGAAGCCGATGGTTTTGGTTGTTGCTAAGTGATGTTTACCCTGACCAAGGACTCTGTGAGGCTCATGCTCTGCCAGGGAGGAGGGGAGGCTGTGAGGAAGCGGAGACTGGGCGCCTGACCCGGGCTAGCCGGGGAGGTATTCCATACCACAGCACGTCATGCCCGGGGTGGGGGGTAACTGGGAGTTACCCGGAAGGACAGGGGCTTCCGGGTGGAACTCGCTTTCTTGGCCGGTGGTATCGTATTCTCTTCCCTTGTTATTTTCCCTTATCATTGTTTTAGCTGATAGTAGCGGTGGTGATTTGTTGCTGGACTGTTCTTGTCTCAACCCGTAGGAGTTGCACTCTCTCGATCCTCCTCCCCGTTCCTCCGGGAGCGGGGAAGGGGAGAGCCCCGGTGTGGGGAGGGGGGGAGACGGACACGGACCTCAATTGTTGTCAGCTCGGCACCACTCACTGGGAGTGAGTGAACAAGTTACCTGACTGGGTTTAAACCACGACATTCTGTAAACTTTTTTGTGAATTTTCTTCTCATTTTGTGTGTGAGATTTAAAATTTTGGAAGGGAATGTTCTACTCTGTGGTCACAGGCCTTTCCAAAAAGACATCTACTTCCAGTTATTCAAATGCAATCTCTGCTTCCAACCTGAGTATCACAGCTTGATACAGATAGAGAACAAGTATGGAAAGAGGGAGTGCTTCAATCACAGTTCTTAACTGAATCCAACCTGAGTATTACAGTTTGATATAGATAGAGAATAAGTATAGAAAGAGGGGGTGCTTCAATCACAGTTCTTAAATGAATCACTTTGAGGATATAGTTCAGAATTTCATTTTAGTTCACACTCAGGATTAATTTTGTATAGTGTTTTATATGGCTTTGTGGTACTTGAATGGATCATTCATTCTTATTTCTGGTCCTATAAGACAAGCAGTCTTAAGAGATCTTGTCTTCAGATTAAGAAGCCGAAGTCATGTACCTTTAATGGCTTGAATAATGCATGTCATTGAAGGCACAGGGACAAGGTCTTTGTGTCATGAAGTTTTATATTGCTGCACACCACTGTCTTGACACATTGAAATCTACAGCACACAAAATGTGAATGTTCTGTCTTTCACATACTGCTTATTGCTTTAAAACTGCAAGACAATCAAGGAAGTGTTGAGAAGTCATAGGGCTACCTTCTGCTCACACAATACAGATTACTTTCTTTTGTTTCCGTGAATGGTCTGTCCCTGGAGCAATACCTCTGTAAATAAACACTTGATGGAGAAGTGAGAATTGTTTGAGAGAGTTCCAGAAGTTTTCATATTTCCTGCAGATTTTCCCTGTTCAGAAAACACAAATCTGCTGTTCTACATCATGTCAGTTTTGCAGCAGGTTTGAAAGGCCATCTGTTCTGTCTTACATCACGCACTTTCCCTTCCAGTGCTCTAAGAGGAGACACTGAATGCTTTGTGAGAAGTTTCCTGAATTCCTAACACTCGCACCCTTCATGATTTTTCCAGATTAAATAAATTATTAAATGAATAGTGCTCATTTTGACCATATGACTAAATTTCTCAAGCATTAGCAGAGGTATGTGTTCATCTCAATACACCTCCCTAATCAGGAATCACTGAAGTTGTTTGAGGGTACCCCTGTGAAACACCCTGCTGTTTTGGGCAAATACTCTGACAGTTTATCTTCTGAGTTCATGCTGAAGCCCACATCCTCAAATGCATTGATGAGCCTAACTTCATGAAACTGGGGATTGGGGTCTAGCTGTTTATCCTGGCAGGCGTTTATAGCCATAAACCAGAGGAGTGGATGCAGACAGAGAATTAGTTTCTTTTCCACTTTTAGAAATAAGCATTTGAGCTGAGGAGAGAAGCACACTGGAGGTTCCCAAGACATTTTGAGGGTTTATCTCTCTGTTTCAGAAAACCTAATGCATTTAACCATGCTCTCAGCAAAGCGCAGTCTTGGTTCTGGTCTTGTGCACTTTGGGAGTTCATGGCTTCATTTTTTTAAGCCCAGTGATCTGTCTGTATTTCTACCTGAGGCTTCTGATGTGCTTCTGATAAGCTACAATTACAGGTGAACAGGTTAAACAAGAATTCAAGGGCACTGCTGAAATGCTAGGATCAGCATCCCTTACTCCTCCCCTTCTACCACCACATTTGTTTTCCTACATTAAGTACATAACAACAGCTGAAAAAAAAATTGCAAAGACCCATGCCATTGTCTGTCTACTTATCTGTAACTCATCATTGAATCTGACTACTTTCTATTTGCATAAGAAAGGAAAAAAAAAAAAAGAACAATGCTAAAGTCCATTGAGAAATGTGAGTTAGATAGCAGTGAGATTAATTCAGATAGCACAGTAATGGTAGCAATGATTGGATGCATGGATGTATAGAAATGATTCTCCATAGAGTTCAGTTTCCAATGTGAAGCTTTATTTTTAACTCTCCTCCCATAAATGTAGCCTGAAGAGTAGAACAGGATACAAAATTTCCTGAGATAATATATTGCAGACAAACTGTAGATTTCATCATCATTTTAAGCCAGAAATGTACCAGAAAGATGCAATCCTATCCACCCTCACATTCAGTTTCTTGTTGCCACCTTCTTTCTCTTCTATTTCACCTCCACCCATGCAGTGTGCACTAAACCAGGTCCCATGGGTGATATAGACTAAAACTAACTTGCAGAAAAAGAAAGGGTGCCACTCTCTCCCTCCCTGCTCCATCCTCCCCATCTAGTTGGGCATAGATCCATAGTGATTTTTCTGGCACAGAATGAGAGGTAGTAGTGGGCAATCAAAAAGCAGAGGAGGATGTCAAAGGGAAAATGATTCTTCAAGCTATCTGCCTACATATCTACTTACAGAAAGACCAAGGGAGGGTCCAGGCACAACCGCCACACTGTGTCTTCTTTTCCAGCTCACCAGACCTCTGCAATTCTTTTTCTTACAAAATCAAAACACTTTTTGGTTTCTTTATGTAGTTGTCTGCATATGACTATGTGTGTAAGTGCGTAAGTGTGTGTAGGAGACCCAGTATTTCAATGAAAAATTAAACATTTGGGACCCCTACGTGGTGATAAGTTCATTCCAGTATCTCAGCAGGGTTGTTTGAGAGGTTAACTAGTCATTGCTAGAATATGAGGGCCATTGCCAACTCCTTTGAAACTAGGTACTTTCCTCAGGAAAGCTGGGGTCATCATGATACCAAATGGTACAGTCATGAAGATCTATTACACAAACATGAGGGCTCTTGTCCTTTTTTGCCACCAGCCCCTCCCTGCTTTGCACACATATTCCTTGTCATACGATGCGGCAGTCTTGTGACTGCACAGGCTTTCTTCTCCCCCACATCCACACTCAGGTTTCACCCGGTTCTGTAACCTCCATCTCCAACAGCTTGCACAAGGTGAAAAGGGTGCAAGTTCAGCTACAGTCCCAAATCAGCTCACTTGTAAGATAACATAAAATGGGATCCTTGCAGAGCTCAGTCCATGCTGTCTCATGAATCCCAATGGAAGAGTCATTAGGAGGACCAGCTGGATTCATTTTATTGTCATCTTTGGTGCCTTTTCATACAATCCTAGCCACAGTCAACGGGCAGGCAGTTTCTTCCAGGGAATACCAACATCATTGTGATGGCCTACCCTACTTACACTACTCCTCAAAGGCTGAAAGCAAAGCGTACCTGCATGCAAACACCAGGGGTGAACAAGCTCAGATGATGCTGGCTGATTGCTTTTATCTAAGTGATCCCAAGCAGGGTGGCCTGGTAGCTTATTCTTGCTCTTCTAAGTCAACAAAGAAAATTGGAAAGAGTTTGTTTTAACAGCCTTTGTCTATGCTTGGTGTTTGCAGTAATGAGAGCTCTGAAATATATTCCTGCTACAGGTAGGAATTAGCAAGGCATGAAGTGTGCCCAAAAATACCCATTCAGTGACATGAAATTTATGCAACATTCTTGTTGCTACCTTGCTGGATAGGCTGATACAAAATGTGAATAGGTAGGCACCTTGAAAGAACAGACACTGTTGCTGATATATAATCATATGTGTATATGCATGAATCTAAACTTTTGTATTTACTGCAAACAGAGATCAATAAATTATTTGCACTAAGGTAATAATACTCCAATGAGTATTATTATCTCCTGTTCACTGCTTTCCCATTAATGCATTTGCCCTATGTTTCACGCATTCTTCAGTATTTGGACTAATGATGTCTAGTCAACACTTAAATTATGCTACTTCCTTGGAGCTGCCTGGACAAGCTACCCATTCATCCTCTAAGCAAACAAGGAGCCAGGCAAATCATGAGGACTCCAGATAGTAAGGTTGTCTGCAAAAGGAGACACTTCTTCAATGGGGAGGGCTGACAGCAGTAGTAAACTGATTTTCAGTTGAAGTCATCTTCCTATTCAACCCCCTATTTAATTTGCTTTCTCAAATCCAGAATCAGATAGGGAAGATATCCTCTACCTTGACACATGAGGGATCAGTCAAATTCCTTATTGCCAGGTGGGCTAGGGGAAAACTGAAGTGTAAGAAAATTAAATGCAATTTGTTAATTTCCAAAAAATCAAACAATGACTACAGAAGAAATAGCTTGTATTGTTTCCTCAGGTCTGTTTTCAAGTGCAGTTTCATTGATGGACTTGGTTACAGCACAAGCCACTCCCTGTACCCTTAAAGAGTGTTTAGGTCATTGCCTCATTTTAAGTACAAGAGTTTTTTGAAGCAGTTTCCGCAGCAATCTTGTTCTCTGATCAACTTGTCAGCTACATTTACAGAACCCGAGTGGCTGCGGAAACTGCCCGCATGTACAGTTGGATCCTGCATGATTTATCTGTGCTACTGAGATGACCTAAGTCAGCTTGCAATCCGCACAGAATCTCACCTTGCTAATAACAGAAAGAAGAGTTGTCAGTGCTTATGGTAACAGAAAGAACCCCCAGAAGTTGGACAGGGAGTTTTCCATACAGTCCTCAGTTTACTTTCCCACAAACATCTCATGCAGCTACCCCACGAGCAGCATGACAGACTCCTACCAAACCTTACAGCACCTCTCTCCCAACCCCAGGTGAGGTCCACAGTACGCCACTGATGAGTCCGCCAGCTTTCCACACAGCTCTGTAATCCACTTTGTCCCGGTCTCACAAACAACCCTACAGCTCAACTCTCCTACTGCTGGAATGCATCCTTAGCCTATTTCCCCTTTAATGCAGGCACGACTCTCTACAAATCTTTTGACCTTATCTCCCCAAATCCTGTCTTATTCACTGTCTGCTCCCCAATCATGTCACTGCTAGAGCATCAGCCAGATGCCAGGATCTTGGAAGCTGTGTATCTCTGGCATTTTTTTGAAGTCCACAATTCCTATGTGCTTGGTTTCTGTGCAGCCAACTGAACGAGCCTCCAGTGAGTGGTCTGGGTCTGCTCGAACAAAGCATTTAAAAGCATGCTTAACTTCAGAAGCTGAAGTGATGGCATTAAAGGCAACGGAACTATTCACAAACTCATAAATAAACATTCGCACCACTGCTTTGCCAGGCTGGGGCTGATTCCATTCAAAAATCAGCCTTATAGATGAAGCCCTTAGTGTCTGAACCTTTCTCCTGCTGTTTTTAATAGAAAATGCCCTCACTTAGAAACAGGTCTTTCCCATGCACACCACAGGGGAGAATAATTATATGTGATAGAAGTCATGACTTCTAAGTACTTCTAAGGTATCTGATTCCCTGTCTTCTTTATAGACTTATGCTTAGATCATTGCTGGTTTAATTAACTCTTAAATTTTAATTATCTTGCGGACTATAGATCTGAATAAATGATCTGATAAGTAAAACCTGGCTTTAAGGTCAGCGTAGCAAAATTATTTTTAACATTAGAGGTAGAAATTTCTCTATTTAACTAAACGTTTTCAAATCCTCCTACTCTGCTTCGACCATCTGATTTCATTAAAACTCAGAGCAGCTCCCAGTGAAGCAAGGCTTATGCTCAGGGTAGAGATGCATGACTCTCTTAAGCCTTTTTGCAATACCTGTATTGTCACACTTGGTCCCTATATAATCGTACTGCCAACAACTGACAGGTCTTACGTGCTGAACATGAGTCTGGGAAAGCAGATGTTTGCTTTTTCTCCCTTTTCCTCTCCCTTTCCTTTTCCCAAATGCCAAATACACCGGCAGAACAGTACCTAGGTACTGCAATCCCACCCATCAGGTGCGGCTGGTCAGTGGGTCACAGATCAGGTTGACCGTCATGGGGGTCTGGGATGTGTAGATGCCCTTGCAGCTGGAGAATTACTGTCTTGAGAGACCATGTGTCTCTGGGACATTGCAGGAAGTGGCAACAGCCAGCCACTGCCTGTGCCTCATGAGAAATGGCTTCACCATCCTGGGGTGATCCATGGGGCTGGGTTCTTTCCCCTTTGAGTTGCTCCACAATGGAGCAGTCTTGGGCTTCCTGGGGCAGTGATATTGCCCTGATTCCCCTTTCATACCAGTGTCATCCTACTGGCCAGTGGAATAAAATCAGTAGAAGCAAGCTGCAGTCAAAGCTATTGTCTTTTCCTGTGCCATACACATTTATCTTGTATGTATTTATTGCTATGCATAACAAGCTAAACAAGTGAACCACACATACTGAATGTGTCTGTGAATTTAGCAACCCAGCTTGTGCTTCCAGTGAGATTCAGTGGTACTAAACCTGCAAGCATTTTGACATACCTGCCTTAAGACCTTACAGAAAAAAAAAGCTGAAAACAAAATTTGAAAAGCACTTTTAAATGAAGAGGAAGTATTTTTAAAAGTGTGTTTTCTTAAATGGGTTTATCGAGCCATCTGAGGAAGAACAGCCTACATTCAGCTGATATGTGAATGGCAGTGGCAGATACCCTGTTGAGGTAGTGGAGGCACAGAATGAGAGGCTAAATTTGGTGCCGATATAGTCACTGGGAAAGAGAAACAGGTGCAAGTGGGTTTCAAGTAGAAAACTAGTGTGACTTCCTTCAGATTTGGTATGCAGGGGGTGTGCAAACCAGGACAGCTTGCACATTCAGGGGCAAAGAAGTCAAGGAAAAAATGGTTTGTCAGGACAGAAAAACAGCCTGCTACACACACTTAAGTCTTCTGTTTGCCTTGACCAGCATCTGCATTTTAACCATACACAAAGGTATGGTGCTACATAACACAAGGCCTAGCCAAGGGCTGTGGCTGTCATGCCTGTTCAGAATAGCCATGCCTGTGTAGGCAATCTACACACAGGACTGTGTAGGCAACCTACACACAGGACTGTTTCCTGTCATGATGCTGACAGCTAGACAATATTTAATGAGCCACTTGTTTCCAGGAGTGCTGCCCTTGGTCAAGTTTTGATGAGTTCACAGGGAGCTGGGAGTGCTCAGTATTAATGCAAATCCATCCACTTTTGTATGAATGTAAATGCCTGTCTCAAAGAAACTCTGCTCAAAGATATCCGTAAGATGCAGCTGTTCGTTCCATTAGTCATTTTGCTGGGAAGATTCAGTCAACCTAGTAGAAGATGAGAGTTAGGGCTGGGATCCCTCTTGCAGCTTTGTGCACTGGTCCTGCACGTCCCTGCACACAAGAGAGCCCTTCAGACTCACTTTGTCCATAAGAGAGAAAAATGGGTGCTCCCAAGACGTGACTCCCCTTGGCTCCAAGCAGATGGTCTGCAATGGGATGAGGATGTGCCAGCAGCCCCCTACTTGTCCCCATCCTGTCCCTGGAGAGGTCCTTACAGAGGTCAAGGGCAGATGAGCTCAGTCCTTTGTCTAACTCTTGCCATTATCTCCCGCAGGGAGAGATAATGAGGAGTTTGAGCACTGCAGAAGCCCTATGGAGGAGTGGGTAGCCCTGATGGGCCTTGAGCTGCTGCTCACTCCCCTTGCCTGAACACTGCTTTTTAATAGTTTCTATAGTTGAATTCTAACTAAAATCACTGTGTCTGGAGGCAGGGATAAACACATGGGCAAGCAATGAAGCAATTAAGACCAGAAAACAAAGCTGGGCTGCATACTTCCGGAAAAGGCACCAGTTTCCTGAAAAGGAGCTCTTTGTTCTCTGCCAGGCAGCACAGTCAGAACCATGCCACGGCCATGCCACCGTGTGCTGTGCCCTCTGGAAAACAAATCTCTGGCCAGGTGTTTATTACAACGTGCTGGTATTCCTACGGTGGCTTTTCTTCCCTTCCCCTTCCCACTTTTTGGGTCCATCCCTTCTTGCTGCACCACACCACGGAGGGACAACACAGCAGTCCAGGTAGCCTCAGCTGCCAGCCCCAGCAGCTACTAATTTACCTCCTGGGCTGCCTGCAGCCCGTGAGCAGCATGGCTCCTCACTTCTGGTAAGTGCCAGCTTTTCAGCATTGCAACATTATTAGCTGTCTCTACCAGAGAGGCTTGTGACCAGTACAAGGGACAGCTTTTATTGCAGTTTACTGTCCTTTACTTATAAAAACACCGCCTTTTCATCTTCTTACTGTGCTGCTTGTCAAGTTGCTGGTTGGGGAGTGAAGGGAATGTCTACTTAAGCATCAGGGAAGGTGACATGTCTGTCAAACATGCAGTCAATTCAAATTCATGGGGAGCCACAAAAGACAGAAAGAAGTGTGGATACATTGAGCCAAAAATAATATTGCAGCAG
Source organism: Pezoporus wallicus (assembly GCF_028554395.1). Lineage (NCBI taxonomy): Eukaryota > Metazoa > Chordata > Aves > Psittaciformes > Psittacidae > Pezoporus > Pezoporus wallicus. The sequence continues at coordinate 8,580,224 of NW_026635157.1, forward strand.
TTAAGAGTGAAATGTTAAACTGATTTAAATTCAATTGTGTTCATCACTGGAAATGCTGTACTGCCACTTGCACTCACCTTTCTTCATACTTTGTCCCAGTTCTCGTTTACTGCTGCAGCACTGAGGATCTCTGCTGGAGTTAGGGATTTCCCAGGCAGGAATACAGCATTGTGAAGCATCTGTGCAGAGTCTGATCCATCTGCTGTGTTTGCGTACTTGCTGTGCGTACTTGCTGTACTGTGAGTCAGGCCTAAGAAGTGAATCCAACATAGTATATATGACTACTGTGCATGCAAGAGAGAATCTGTGTTGCATGTGTGCACTTGCAGTCGTAAAAATCATCTGTGTGAATACATACAGATGTTCTTGACCCCTATCCAGATATGTAGATTACAATCACACAGCTCAGAAGTGTGAAAGGACCCAGAAGAGAGAATATGAGAAAACTTTATTTGGCTTGTTTCCTTTTCCCTGCCTTAATAATGTAGAAAGCCATTAGTGTAAATGTAAATAGGGTCTGCAGAAATTTCCTCCGCAGAAGCCTAATTAGCACACTACTATCAGACACAGAGCTAGTCCTGAACAAACTCTTCATGTCTTAGTTGACATGTGTCACCGAGATAATGTAAGTTACGCAATTATCCACCAAATGGTTATCACTGAACCAATGGCTCGTACAGTAGTAGCTTTCATGGCTAATAACTGAAAATTGAATCAGACCTCACATGAGCTATTAACTGTGCACTGTAAAATGAATTTCTGTTACATAGTAGGATGGGTTATATTTACACCATAGAAGCAGATACCAAACATAATTTTTGTGAAACTAAAATTACTATAATTATTTTAATTATGTTGCCTAGAAATTGAGATTTTTCATTTCTGTAATTTGAAATACATATGGACCCAGAAATATTGGATAAAAAGGTCAAATGTGTCATTTTTTAATGTATGTGCATTGGCCATCATGAATGAATAAGGTCAGTAACAAGATTCTCACCCTGGAATGTTGCACATGAAACTCCATTATCACTTTGCAACCTCTTAAATGTGTCTTTAATATGCAGACAGTCAGGATATAGCAATTTCTATGCATGATAGCACATTGCAGATATTCTTCTCCCATGCCTCTCCACACCTTGATCAATTGATACTTGCTGTCCTGGAACTATATTTCATCCACGTGTTCCCTCCATCCTCACCCACTCTTCCCAAGAGCAACAACAGAGAGCTCTGCATGGATATATTAACAGTGAGAAAGTGATGACTTTGTTACATGAGTCTGGACTTGCTCAGGCTCACAGCTGGCCGAACAAACCTCCCTGCATGCTGTAGCCCGCTATCCTATTGATGAATCACAAGCAGCAGTTCAAGCATTTAAAAGCAATAAACTAGTTTCTACTAGCCTGTGTTTCAACCTGCTTTTTTAAGGGGGATATGTTGGAGTGGGTAAAGTAGCTTGAGCCCTTCTCCTTTCATTAGCTCTGGCTGGTATCAGGTGGTTTGGTCACGGCTGCAGGGCTGATAAGCTTTCCCATTTTTGTCAGGACTGCGCCCTGCATACATTTTCCTTTTCAATAGGCACAGAACCTGTTGGCTGATTTGAACCAAATTTGACAGCTCTCAGACATATTGTCGCTGAAAAGTTCCTGTAAGGGTCACAAAAAGACGCAGCTATTTAAGGGGTTTGTAATTGAAGCGCAGACTTTCAGAAACTATGGATATTTTCCACAGAAAGCAAAAGTCAGTTGAAAACAATGAGTACAAAACATGAAATCAGGTTTCTCACAGGGCTGTGCCTCTTGACTAATTTAACAGACCAATATTAAGGCTTTCTGTCCCTTCTCTAGATTGCCCTGCACTTATCTTCCAGCTTCCCTCCAGAATGATGTTCTGGCAGTAGAGACCTTTCAAGGTTCTATTCTTATCTAAGATGAATACAAACCAATGAGTAGGTTCAAAAGCTAAGGGAAAGCAGAGCTACATATACATACAGAACACTTAGGTGTGTTTCAATCTTTAAAAAAGGCTAAAAATGTGAGTAAAATAAGCATACCAATAATTCTTGTTTCACACCACAGATTGGGTTTGTTCTTCTGCTCACAGAATAATTTGTGACAAAAGGTTTTGTAAAAACCCAGGTATTTCTCATGGGCAGCTTACAGATGTGACCATATACTGAAAATAGTTTCAGGTTTCTTCTTCTGGTATAGACTTTCTCTGTTTCTCTCTTATTTGGCTGGAAATTTCAGAAATCTTTAGGCTTCAAGTTCACAGAAAGACTACCATGCACAAGCTCAGTTATTTTCTAGTCCTGAAATAGGCTTTTCATACAGTGCAGTGGAGCACAGCGTGCCGCAGAGTGGATAAACAAGAGGGAAGACAAGCTGATGGGGCACTGACAACTGGCCTAGAACTCCTGTATTCCACTTCTCCTTGAAGGCAGGTGTCTGAGTACTTTCACTTAGTATTCCCAGGCCTTAATTTACATTAGAAAGGATTTATCAATGCTCACCCTTCAAATACACTGAGTGGACATTACACTTGATTGATGGTGCTCACCCGCTTGTAAAATGTCCTTTTAACTAGAGTGTTCAAGGGAGTGCCAGAAGCAAAGATCTCTTCCTCTGGAAATCTGGGGTTTAAATTCGCTCAGACAATTAAACTTGTGTCAACTGACCACAGCTCAGATGGCCATGTTCACTCTTTACCATGTAAAGACCCTCTTCTTCTCCAGCTATGTTTTAAAAGCAACTCTCATTGCATTTTGAATGCAGTGTGTTCAGTATGGGATATTCTCAGAACACCTGACAGATTAAGTTATTAAGTAGAAAGTGTTCCAATTTATTGGTCTGATGGGGAACAGAAACGAGACAGGCTTCAAACTGTTTATTGCTGCCATCCTGGGGGTCTTGCATGAGGAATATAGGCATTGCCAGGGTGGGTCAGTGGCTGAGAAGGTTTTTCTGGGACATCGTTTAAAATGTTAAACTTGGGTTGTCCTTTTATTGGCCTGAGGGAACTGTTTAAATTCCTGCATGTCCCAAAGACTACAATTATAGTAAGAAGAAAAAGCTCTCCACCAGGTGCAAAGAAGAGACAATCAAGTATCTGCACCTTAAAGGCCTCTGGGACAATGAGGAATTCCGGCCTGCAAACTTCACTCCTTGCTGAAGATAAAAGAAAGGCCTTTTTAGGACCCCTGCCTGACTATCTCTTGGAGCAAAAAGCTTTTCCTACCCCAAATCTCACCATTGTCAAGCCCATGAACATTAAAAAAGGATACAAAAAGCAGAAAGCTGAGACTCTGTGTGTCTCCTGTCAGTGGTCTAACCCTGCCGTTTCCAACTGGTGACCAAGGTCTGATACTTCAGAAAGTGGTAGGTGGCTAGGGAAATAATCAAAATATATCTCTGAGGCAGGCAGAAGGAATTCTCTTATAGCCTGAAGGCAATCATGTGAGGTCCTTACCACTGATTGCAGGCTGTGATTTCAAGTTTCTCCCACCAAAGAACATTTATCAGTGATTGGATCTTGTCACGCCTTCCACAGTAAAAGTTTAAAAGCTCCCTCTTGTCAGATATCTATCCCATGTGCTAACACCTGTACAAAACACCCAAATCACCTCAGGGTTCTTTTTTTCAGTAAACTGAATAAATTACGGTCTTTAGGTCTCCCCTCCTACAGTCAGCCTGGCAGCCCACAACCCAGCTTTGTGGCTTCCCCTTTGAAATCTTGTCGTATTTCCTCAGCCTCCCTTAAGCCAGAAATGCAAGCCGGATTGTAGCAGTGGCTAACTAACACCAAACACCCACACCTCTACTTCTGCTTTCTAAATAACTATTAAACACTTTTGACAGAGCACTTAAAGCACTCATTAAAGGTAGCAGCAATAGTGTTCCTGAAGGTAAACCTCCACTGCACTCACAGTTACTCACCCAGGATTCAGGAGGTGATGGAGTTCAAACACTGGATTTGGCATGTGCCTTTCGGGAAATCTTAAGAAATGAATTTGACCTTTCTGTGTTGCTATCACTCTTACCTCATCCTTGCTTCTGCAGGACATCTACAACACTTGCACTGCTCTGTTTCCACCCAGTATATCTGCAGGCACATCTGCACAGACAGTAACTCTGCCTGCACTCTGAGTCAGCCAAGTGAAAGCCTTCTCCAGGCTGGAAGCTGTTTAGACATGTTACTGAAGGCTGTGCCCATGCTAATTTTTCCTGCTTCCTCATGGAGAAAAAAAAGGTATGTCAAGGAATTGAATTTACTGTTTTTGAGTCTCCTCAAATGTAAAAATTACCGGTGCTTTCCAGCACACTGGGAGATACAGAGCTCTGGTGCTGAAGCAGTCTTCAGTCGCACATTTCTCTTGTTCAGCATCTAATTTCTCCCAGCTTGGGCTCAGCCCGCTTTCCTCTTTCAGCTCCTCCCCAGCCCTACTGGACGGCTGCACTAAGGTTGTGTTACAGCAGACAGATAGAGATCTCAAAACCAAATGGGCTGTCTCTAACCCCAGGTATTTAATTTCCCCCAGGAGCTGGGAACATGCTGTCCCTGTGCTGCTGTGGGGAAATGCTGTCGTGACACAGCAGCACGGTCTTTTCTGGCAACACAGATTCCTCACTCAGAGCAGATTCTGGGTCAGGTATCTTCTGCATGCCCAGCTGCCCCAAGAGCTCTCCTAACCAGCTGCCCCAAGAGCTCTCCTAAGAGTCACAGCTACTGTGAAACACCAAACCCCTCATACACTGTCCCTCGCCCTGCAGTTTCAAGCTTTTACCTTGCAGTGAGTTTAGGATGAATTACTGCATATAGTCAGTCTATAAAACTACAGCTAATTACGTGATCTACTTGCAGTGTTGGGGATTTATTACAGCTTGGTCAAAAAATTATCATCTATAGGCGGAAAGAGTTTGAAAGCAATGAACCTTTTTCCTAAAGCTGTTGTCCCCACAAATAATAAATAATAACAGTGTTAACTAAAAGACTCCTTCTCCCACCATCACCACTAGTGCTGGAACAATGTTAAATGTATGTCTTTAACTTAATTAATGTCAAATGACAGCTAAGCTTCCTGATGCACCTGATTTAAAATAGCCATGAGATAATCTTTCAAAGTGTAGGTATACCCAGACACTTCTACTGCACAGAAACAGAAATCATGTAATACTTCCTATGGCTTCCAGTACCTAAAGAGGGACTACAAGAAATCTGGAGAAGGACTTTTTGTATAAGCAAGTAGTGATAGGACAAGGGAGAATGGCTTTAAACTGAAAGAGATTAGGTTTAGATTAGATATTCAGAGTAAACGCTTCACTGTAAGGGTGGTGAGGCACTGGCACAGGTTGCCCAGAGAAGCTGTGGCTGCCCCATCCCTGACAGTGTTCAAGGCCAGGCTGGATGGGACTTTGAGCAACCTGGTCTAGTGGAAGGTGTCCCGAGCCCATGGCAGGGGGTTGGAATGGATGATCTTTAAGGTCCTTTCCAACCCAAACCATTCTGTGATTCGACAATTCTATGATTTGCTGAGACTTCTCTGCATTCTACCTGTACTCGCTTCTGAGCTTGTGATAGCACTGCAACAGGGTTGTGTCACTGCAGCAAAGGGGACGATAATTAAAATGGTAAACTGGCAAAGGAGCATGTAAACTGGTAAAATTCTAGAGAGATGATTTTGGTATTGTTCCTGAAGCATGGCCCAAACTGATTTATTCTTTCATTTATCAATTTAGTCATTTATTTGTACTGTTTAATTTTTTAATATTTGCACGGGGTTTTCTTAATTCCTCCAAGCAGTCAGCCACCAAATAATCTCTATGATGCTTGTTGTTGTAAATATATGTCTAGACATAATTTAGATTAATTCACCATTACAATGCTGTCAGGTTGAATATATTACAATGCAAGTGCATAATGTGCAGTTGAAATGCAAACTCGAAACAAGCTTTGCTCTGACCTGCCTGGTGTGCTTTAATATACTGTAATTATTGTAGTAGGAAAAGCAACAGCGAGCATGTTCTTCCCTCAGTTAGAAGTGGAAGCATTTAAAGAGTTGTGTGGAGTTCAATGGGCTCAGACCATATATATTCAGGGACTGATCCTAGTGTCGCATGGCTTCCCCTTTAAGTACCACTGGTCCTCTTTTCAAAAGGGTTATTGCGAAAAAGCAGTGAACATCTGTCCTGGGTTTAGCAGTAGCAGTCATTTCTCTCCTTCTTGGTAGCTGGTGCAGTGCAGTGTTTTGACTTTCGGCTCGGGAGCAGAGCTGATAACAATGACGTTTTGGTTTGGCCAAGGACTTTGTGAGCCTCATGCTCTGCCAGGGAGGAGGGGAAGCCGGGAGGAAGCAGAGACAGGACACCTGACCCAAACTGACCAAAGAGGTATTCCATACCACAGCACGTCATGCCCAGGAGGTAACTGGGAGTTAGCCGGAAGGGCTGGGAGTCTGCAGAGTTGGACGAGGTATGGGTCGGTGCTTGGTTGGATTGAGGGGGGGGGGGGGGTGAGTTATCGGTTGGCTGGTGGTGAGGTGATGTATTCTCTTCCCTTGTTATTTCCTTTATCATTGTTATTATTGGTGGTAGCAGTAGTGATCTCTGTTATACCTTAGTTACTAAACTGTTCTTATCTCAGCCCGTAGGAGTTTCATTCTTTTTGACTCTCCTCTCCATCCCTCCAGGAGTAGGGGGAGGGCAAGAAGGGAGGGGAAGTGAGTGAACGAGTTGTCTGGTTTGGTTTAAACCACGACTACATCTTTTTGGTACTCATCTCCAACAGATGCTCGAGTTGTCTTATTGTGCAGGTGTGACAGTCTGAGATACTTGGGCTTCCTATACCAATCTTCAATATTTCTTTCACCGTTTAAGACTCATCCCTGGGTGCTTGGCTTGAAAACAGCATGGAGGGTGTGACTGATGGCTTCCTATCATAGTATGTTTAAACATAACTGAACATTTCTGAGGTCCTTTTCCATGACACAGAAAAGTCTCTGTGTATTGTCTGACCCTCTTTACTGAATTGGTCTGAATGAGTGTCTCCAAATTTCTTGCTCATTCTTCTATTATTTGACAAAAATAGGATCACAAAAGGGCAGCAAGTTACTTTGCATCAACTCGAACAAGAGACAGGCCAGGCCCTGTGTCTGAGAAAATTACAATCTATAAAGTTTTTTATAGTACATTTTAATGATTTTGTGATTCTTGTGTCAAGGTTATTGTTACAGAATGTGAGAAAGCATTATAGAGTATTATGTCTGTATAGTACCACTTTCACTGCCATACAACTAGGGACTGTACACAACTGGCCACATGTGCAAGACATTTATGACTGAGCAGAAGAGACAATTAAACCCCTTCGCAGTAAGAAAGAATGTGAGTTTCTAGAAGTTGCTACCCCAGCCCATTGGCCGCATGGCAAGCCATGGCCGCAACTAATGCACATGGTCTGAGATGTCTCCTTGCACCTCTTGAAAGAAGACACATGGGAAGAAAAGCATGGTCACTTTCATATAGGGTGCAAAGTCAGAGCTTGTCATGATAAGAGTTCTCTGGAAAATCAGTCCTGGAAATGGAGGACAGGGAAAGGGTTGGCTGCTTTTTGCTCTGACTATAATTTTAAGTGGATAAGTTCCTTACATGTTCCCTGACAATAACAGGGATTGCAAGGAAAGAAAATGTCTGATTTATATAGTCATTTTATACTCATAGCTAAAAGAATTCTGCATGAATGTTAGCAGTTTATAGAACCATAGAATAACAGTTATATAGGTTTATCGGTCTAATTGGCTGATATGTGCATGTAGACAAATATATATGGTTGTATATGTATCTACGCTGACTCTATGGTATGATTTGATTCTCTGGGCTTTCCCAGAAGATGTTCAGTTTCCTCTGCTGCCATCTTGGTTAGCAGAAGATGTGGCTGCTTGACATCTCCCAGAACCATGTCCATCCCAACTTACACTTTAGGAACTGGCAATTTGAAAGTGTGATACAAGCAGTGATGAAGTGAATCTTCCAGCCTGCTCTTGTCCGCACTGCAAGTCCTGTCAGTGCAAAAAGAAGTTTTAATATTCTACCTACTTAGAAGGTGGACAAATTTTACCAGAATTTCAGAACAAATAAATCTGAAGCACATAAAAAGCTAGGTGAAAAGCTCCAGGCCACACAGGATCTCTCTGCTGGATATAGACAAAGAATCTAGGACTTAGGAATCTGGTCTTAATGCTTTGACCAATGTCCTTCAATGATCTTTAAACCTTCTTGAAAGCATATGGCTCAAGAGGCGTGAAGATTAAAGAAATAACAAGTGTAACCCACCACAGGAGGGCTTCTCACAGATTATCTCTCTTGGAAGGAGCAAAGAAATCTGTTCCAAATTCATTCTGATGGCATGAAATCACTACTGGCTTTGCAGGTATGAATCTAAATAAGAAGTGCGTGCCAACCCCGCAGTACTGCAAATAGACTTCTCACATGCCTGCCTTCATAAAACCCTGCAGGTAAAAAAGTTACTTTACCAGAACATTTTGTACATCATTAACCTAACTTATCCTTGCATGAAATATTAGTCTTACAAATGCTCTTCCCCTCACCTTTCCAACAACAAACAAATCACCTTATTAACTAGCTGCTTTCAGGTACTTGAGAAACATATTCCCCTTCCACATTTTGGTTGAACTTCTCAAAAATACTTCCTGTTTTTTGTACACTTGTCCTCAACTTTTCACTCCAAGTATTCCATTGATTTTGGAACAATATGGTGAGTGTGTTAGAAATTCTAAAGGAAATAAAAAAAGCTATATCGTTATATAATACTATATAATATAATAATGTGTGGAGGCATCCAAAGAGACCTTGACCAGCCTAAGAGGTAGGCCTGTGCAAGCCTCATTATGTTTAGCAAGGCCAAATACAAGGTTGTGCATGTGGGTTGGGGCAACACAGGATGGACGGAAAATGGATTGAGAGTAGCCCTAAGGAGAAGGACTTACGGGTGTTGGTTGATGAGAAGCTCAACGTGACCTGGCAGCGCACACTTGCAGCCCAGAAAGCCAACCGTGTCCTGGGCTGCATCAAAAGGAGCGTGACCAGTAGGTCAAAGGAGGTGATCCTCCCATACTACTCTGCTCTTGTGAGACCCCACCTGCAGTACTATGTTGAGCTCTGGAGCCCCTGACACAAGAAGAATGTGGAGCTGCTGGAGTGAGCCCAGAGGAGGCCATAAAGATAATCAGAGGGCTGGAGCACCTCTTCTATGAAGATAGGCTGGGAGTTGGGTTTGTGCATCCTGGAGAAGGCTCAGAGGAGACCTTAGAGCAGCCTTCCAGTACCTAAAGGGCACTTATGTGAAAGCTGGAGAGTGACTTTTTACAAGGGCATGTAGAAATAGGACAAGGGGGATTGGCTTTAAACTGGAAAAGGGTAGATTTAGATTAGATATTAGGAAGAAATTCTTTACTGTGAGGGTGTTGAGACACTGGCACAGGTTCCCCAGAGAAGCTGTGGTTGTCCCATCCCTGACAATGTTCAAGGCCTGGTTGGATGGGGCTTTGAGCAACCTGGTCTAGGGGAAGGTGTCCCTTTCCCCTGCCAGGGGGTTCTTTCCAATCCCAACTATTCTATGATTCTAGGATTATGCGCTATACATAAAATGAAGGCTTGGTCTAATCAGATTACCACAGAGTTATTTAATTATAAGTTCTTTGCTCTGTTTTTTGAGACATAGAGCACTATTACTGCCTAAATCCTTTGGCTAGCATATCTAAATTCTATAGAGTACTTCTGAGCAGTCTAAACCCCGTAAGTTTTCTTCATCACTTCTAAGCAATTATTTCAGATAAATATATTTTAGCATGAAATTTAATAAAAGCCTTCTGTGGTTCAAAACAATAAATAGGGTAATTGTTGGGGATGCTTGCTAACAGGAGGAGGTGAAGGGATGCATGGGATCCATTCGGTGAGCTGTAATCAACTCATATTTTGTAAATGTGCAACCCTCTCTTATCAAATTCATGTTTGTAGAGAAAGAAAAGACATGGGGAAATTGCATTAAAATTAAAACTGGTTTGGGTTTTTTTTATGGTATCTATTCTTCTTAAGTTCTCAAACACCTGGGAAACAGTACCAGAAGTAAAATTTTCACACGATTTCTGTCCTAGACATTTCTTGCACTAGACCAATTTTACAAACAAATGAAATAAGGCTTATAAACTCTGGTCCTTCTTGTAGCTATGCAATTGCTGAACATTAAGTTCAAAGATAATTACAACAACAGTCCTTGCCCAGTTCTTCATGTCTCTTTCTACTGTTCTCTCACAAGGGACTTGATGGAATAATTACCAAGCATGACAATATGTCAGATTGATATTCAGTCATCCTTTTTATGCCTCTTGGCATGCCAACTCAATAGGAAATGCTCTGGCAAGCAGCGGTGGCAGCACTCTGCATGCTGGGGTTGGCCCCCATAGACAGAGTTTGTCCCAGGACACCCCAAGAGTTAAAAGCACACAGTGATCTCTCCATACTATCACAGGCAGTTAATTTTATTTAAAGGAACACATTTTGCCTGTAGACATCATAGCCTCAGGCTGTGACTGGGAGAGGGGCATGCAAAATAGAACAAGAGTGGCCGGAGGGTTTTGCTAGTGCACGGCACAAGGGAAATGCCTGGGAGAGAGCTGCCTGCTTACTCCCCAGACAGGGACACAGACCACATCCAGGCAGGGAAAAGAGTACTTTGTCCCCTCATACCTCACAGCTCCCCCTTACCCTTCCACAAAGTAAGTGAAGCCATTCCCCTTGGAATTGCTGGGGGAGCAGCTGTTAAAATGTCCATGGGCTTCAGTGAGAACAGGATTTCACCAGTATTTCTCAAAGAAACATAGTCTGCTACAGGCAACTTATGTTAATATCTGTTAGTAATGCTTTAGATCACCCCACACACCCTTCCCTGCAACCTTTCTTCTAATACAAGAGCCATGCACACTACGATGCCTGCAAAATCAACCGAAGTGTTACAGAGAGATTTCATTATCTAGGTGATTATGAAGTACTTGCTAATTATAGGAACTGCATTAAAGTGTTCCAAAAGAATATATCAGCATAAAGGGAGAAATCTATTCCCAAGAAGTAACATATTAGGCCACTAGGTTTTTCTTTTTTCTGCTTGCTAAGCATACTCAAGCAATATACATTTACTCTAAAATTATTTATCTGAATGCATTTGAATTGATTATTGTCGGTATGCTTCTATCAAGGGGAATTATGGTGCATAATTATAACTCAAGCTGTGCTGCACGGTTGAAAGTGGTCAGACAAGATGCAGATTTTATTCCCTGAGTGAAGAATGCAAGTATTACCATAGCAAAGCATTCATGTTTAAAGTAAAGTCTCCCTGAGTACGGGTGTTTATAATTCCAAATTCCTTTAGAGCAAATATTTGTGTTTATAAAATTCATTTGCAAGAGATTTTACAGGATGTGTGCAGAAAATAAAGGTCGAAGCCGTAAAAGTGTACTGGAAAGAATAAAAGTAAAGTCTTTGAGGTATGGTGTGTGAGTGTTGGTATGCGTGTGTTACAGGTACTTGGTAAAAAATAACTGTACCTGTGTGGCTGTAAACATGCAGTTCAGAAAATACAGGCATTGTAGGTTGCTACTTCTATAGCTGTAGAGAGTGTGTGTGTGCTCACACGTATGTGTGCATAAATGAGAAGGAAACTGAGGGGGAGAGTGGGAGAGAAACAGGTACAGAGCCAGAATCCTTTTTTTTTTAATCTCCCATCAAGATAATTATAGTGTCCTTAGAAATGAGAGGGCTCTAATAAAGATTTTCACTTCAAAGAGAAGTTCTCAGTGAAAGCTCATCCTCTCCTTCTCTCATTAGTAGGAAGATAAGTCTTTAACATAATTGATAATCTAGCATAAAAAAGTAGAGGATAGAACTTGCCTCTCAAGTCAGGCAAAACATTTCACAAGCATGTGACTGTCTGAAGTTGAAGAACAAAAAGAAACAGCAAGACTTTTAGAGGACTGTGAACACAGATGTACAAGTATTAATGCAACTCAGAGACACTTCTGATTGCTTGTGGGTAACCTTTAGTAAGACTCCTCTGATAGCTACCTTTCTGCTGTCAGTGTCAGTGTCCTGTTTTCTCTATCAAATGTTTTTGGGTAGCATTTTTTTCTTAAATCTGTGTTTTGATTCCCCAAATGGACTGGCTGTGTGTGAGAGGGAAAATCTCTCTTACCTGCCTGTGTCTACATGGCTCCATGTGCTCCCTCATGTCCCAAATGCTCCTAGCCATCTGCTGAACATGCCTGCAGCTTTGGCACACTGTCTGCAGTTGCAGGTGTGCAGTGAGGCAGATCTCATGGCTGCCTGCTGCATATCTGTGCAGTCTGCACCCTCAGTATTTAGTGAGGAAGAGGCACATCTGAGCAGTTAAAAAGAAACTCAAAAAACTCTGAGCTCCCCAACCCAGCTTATAAAATCACATCCAGCAGCTCTCACTCCTACAGTGTTTATGAATGATTGGGTCTAATTCCAAATTAAGTGAATCCATGTTGAATAAATATTACCATGATTTTAATCATCCTGCTCATTCACAGCCAAATCATAACTTTTCACCTTGTTCAATACATCAGAACCTAGAGAACTTCCATAGCCTTTTGAATCATGGAATACTTTGGGTTGGAAGGCGCCTTTAAGGCTTATCTAGTCCAACCCCCCTGGAATAAGTAGGGACATCTTCAACTAGATAGGTTGCTCAGAGCCCCATCCAACCTGACCTTGAATATTTCCAGAGGCATCTACCACCTTCCTGGACAGCCTGCACCAGTGTTTCACCACCTTCATTGTACTTTTTTTTCCTTATATCTAGCCTAAATCTCCCCCCTTTTAGTCTAAAATCATTACCCCTTGTCCTATCACAACAGGCTCTGCTAAAAGTCTGCCCCTGTCTTTCTTGTAGGCCCCCTTTAGGTACTGAAAGGCTGCCATAAGCTGTTCCCAGAGCCTTCTCTTGTCCAAAATGAACAAGCCCAGCTCTCAGTTTGTCTTCATACGCGAGGTGCTCCAGCCTCCAGGTCATCTTCATGGCCCTCCTCTGAAGTTGTTCCAACAGCTCCATATCACTCTTCTGCTGGTGGCCCCAGAGCTGGATGCAGTACTCTAAGTGGGTTTCATTAAGGATACAGTTGGCTTTTGGTGCTGCTAGCACACACTGTTATCTACCAGTACCCTTCAAGTCCTTCTTAGCAGGGCTGCTCTCAGTCCCTTCAGCCCCCAGCCTGTATTGATACTGCGGGTTACCCTGACTCAGGTTCAGGACTCTGCATTTGTCCTTGTTGAACCTCACAGGGTTCACAGGGGCCCACTTATTGAGCACTTCTTGAGAATCTTATCCAAGAGATTTCACTGGTCAAGTTTTATTAATGTCTCCAGTTGCACTTGTTCTTTTCCTTTTAATATGCTCTGCAAATGGACTTTGTGGCAGCTTCCTTTCCAGCACTGAATACTTTACAGTCCTTGGATTTAATTAGCTGCATTTCCATGTTATTACACAGAGGCAAAAGCTACTATTTGGTAACAACAAAAATAAATACTAAAGGAAGTAACACCCCCCAGCCCCCCTATTTTCTTCTCCTTCAAGGAAGACTCAGCTTGCAGAAAGGGGAGTTAGAGGTCCTTTTACTGCCACAGCCAAAAGCACGAATCAGACACTGACATAATAAGCAATTCTGTACACATGGGAAACTGTCATTTAGCTAATTTGCATTACAAAGGAGTCAGAGTTATTTAAATGGACAAATATGGGTTGAGAGATGCTAGGTCTAAGGCACTACTAATCTGTGTCAAGTATGAAATCAGCTGTCTAATATTGGATGACAAGTTTCCCAGCATAAATCAGTGTGAATATGGAAAGACATTTTTCTCTGTTTTTCAATGTCATCACTGCGGTTGCCAAACTGTATACAAACTGTTGAAATTTTATGTGCCAGAACAAAAGAATGAGGAAGGACAGGCTGATTTACTGCCTGTAGTAAGCTAGCATATGTATGGAATGAATTTTTATGAAATACAGCAAGAAAATGTGACATAATTTTTCCAAAGCCATGTGTCTCGTAAGCACACTGTCACTCTTAACCTATACTGCTCTACCTTTTGCAGTACTTTTGTCAATAACATTGCAAAACCAATTTGCATATTTACTAGTTGTATCTCTTCCATTTTAGTTTCTGAAATGCTACCAGATCAAAATAATAGCAAGTTACATCTGTTTTTGTCCAAATGGAATAAGAACTGGATAAAGCAAAAAAAACCCCTGTGACTTGGACATGCTGACTGCTATTTAAGACCTTTACTGTATTTACTTTTCAGTTTGCATCACTACACAAGCTTATGTTGTAAATCCATAAACAAACAAAATTTTATTTCAGTTCAGTATGGTATGAGAACTCCTCAGTTTGAGTGGTGTCAGGAGTCAGCCTGACCCTAGGAAATCTCTTGAGGTTTCTACCATTTAAATCTAAGACTCATTATTAGCAGTTATCTCAGCATGTTTATTGTATATTAATTTACCTATTCTGATTTAGACTAGAAGAGGGAAATGATACCTCTGTCCAGTCACCAGTCGTGTATTATGATAAATTATGGGCATTTGACAGTTACCAAAATATACCTTGAAGACTAATGAAATAAAATTAAAATAACAAAATATAAATAATCTTCATTCTTCTGAAGTCATAAAGGACTAATAGGAAGCTATACATATATTTCATTTCAGGCCTGCAAAACTGAATATTGGGGCTGGCAGAATCAAAAAGGATTATTTTGAGAAACATACCATATCAAAGGTAGTTTTGTTTGGAATGAATCCATTTTTGCATGACTGCTATGTCTTATTTCACTTGTTACCATTTGGTAGGGGTGGTTTTTGGCAGAGAGCAATTGAGCACAACTGCATTTTGTCTCTGCTGCTCATAGAGCAGTCGCTCTTACTAAGCTCCCTTATTCACTCTTCTAAGTGTGACCTTCTCAGGGTTCAACTCATAATTGCTTGCACTGAATTTCTGTGAAGCTGGACAATGATCAAGACTTCATTTTTCATGTAGCTCCAGGGGGACTGTCTAAAACTGACATTGAAGCTAAGTACACTAGATTAAAAGAAACAGCCAAACCTGGTAAGTCCCGAGTCACATTGTTGCAACATCAGAAAAACACTCTGAAAACAAAAAATCTTTCCTGAACTCTGAAGAGGTTTATGGCTCAAGTATTTATCATTACTAGGTGGAATTTTCATGCATAATGACATGAAGCAGCCAGACTTCAGCATATTTCACCCATCCACATACAGAATTTGGATTCTATTAAACATAACATGGCACAACATAATGTTTGTCCTGCATGAAGCCTGAGCAGTTGCTGTTACTTTCTGCTGTTGCTTTGTGATCATTATGGCTCCTGCTTGCCCTGATGCCTGTATCTGTACCTGACACCAAACTCCCTTTTCATTATGAGGCTGCTCTGGCCTTCTCAGATGCAAATTTTGGATGCATGGTCCTGAGGCTGGTGTGATAAGGTTTAACATTTCAACACTGAGCACAACCTAATGTTAGATGGCTATCTAGCATTTACCCGAGATATATCAAACCCTCTTACCCCTTGACCTTTTATCTCAAGGGAGACAGTTCTGAGCAAAGGCCAGATCTATCCATATCAAAGTTCAAGGGTAGGAGGTGGAATGGCAACTTCCAGTCAGAACCTTCTCTGCTTGTCCTCTCCAGATGGACACTCTTGGATACTGATGCATGGATGTGCACGCTAAGCCTCGAAAAGCTCCTTCCTGTTCAGCTGCATGCTTGAAATAATTTTCTTATGTAACATAGCCTCAAGGCCACAGAAAAAACTTGTGTAAAAAGAGCCATCTGTACAGAGTGCAGCTTGAGTGCAAGGGTGCAGGATCCCACCACCCCTAATAGCAAGTTGGCTGGCTCAGGTTAAGCCTCTGTACTACTTATGGTAAGGCCACAAAACTGAAAACATTTGCCTTTGGATTTGGTTCTTAATATGTTGCTGCTGACTGAGATGTTAAATTATTATCATCTTCAGCTCTGTTCTGAAGATGCCACTGTAGCTGCATGTTCTGCTTACACTCAGTTTCATCCTATTAAGGTAAATGTCAATGTATTCCAAAATTTATTTTTTGCACAATTTCCTAGCTGGGGGGACAAGAAGCATCAGGACATTTTTAGCCACAAACTGGATGCTTGTGATCTGAAGGAGGCTGTTGTGGTGCCTCTTTCTAGGAAACAGTATACTGAAAGTGTGAATCTTTTTAGATAAAGCAATTTGTTTTCTGAGAAATTAAGTTGAGAAAAAGGTGCATTAAGAATCCATGTGGTGTTCAGAACAGTACAGACAGGCCATCAGACAAACATCCTAGATGATGAACTGGATAATTTTTCTTCTAATGACAGATTGGGTAACTATTTGTTTTCCTTCTTGCATATCCTATACAATCTATTGATTGTAGTTATTTCTTATTAATTTTTCAGAAAAGTAAGGCAAGATTGGGGCTTACTGGGATTCAGCTTATCCTGAATGCTGACAGTCAGAGTCTGAGCACCTGCATTAACTTGCACATAAACAAACCCCCAAAACTATGCATCATCCACTGACTTCCCTGCCTTCTACCTGTCCATCTGCACTCAGAAGAGATGAAAAGTCACCCATTACTGATTCTCCTAATAATTCTTATTAGCTCTTAAAGTACCAAGAGCATTTCTCTCCCTTAGGAGTGACTTGTGGGAAGCTTTGGAAAGTTACTTTGTGGGTGGGAGTATTTTAGCCTAAATTCTACATAGCCCAAATTCAAGCCTGCCCAGATTCTTCAGAAAACACAATCAGATCTGATTATTTTCACATTAATCCTGAGGTTTCCAGTATGGGTCTAGAAACAGAGACCTTGGTCAAAGTCAGAGTTAGGTTAATTCAGCTAAGTGTAGCCATCAGTAGGATGTGTCAGTGAGTGACAAGGTGACCCTTACTGGTTCTCAGTAGGGTGAAAGACTGATGATTTGAAGTCTTTGTTTCTTTCCTTGCTAGACATCTGAAAGGGTCAAATATCAAACAAAAAAAAAGGACTAAAAGCACTGTCATGCAGCATTGTGACCTCTCAACTGTCCTGTTGAACATGCATGAGTCTTACTCCATTATTAAGTGATAGATCTGTCATCAGTATGTTAATGATTCCTGGCTCTGCATGTCCATCTTCTCTGACCTGTGCCATACACCTAAATGAATGACATGGTGCCTTGCACAGGTGTAGTGTCTGCCCTGCAATCAGCAGCTGGCTGAGTACCTCCCTAGATAAAGCATGAGTAACACTATGGGGTTGGTGGAACTAATGTCAATAGTTCCACTGTGTTGCTGGTCCAGAGACACCAGCCATTTCTGTTTAGCATCTGGTTCTTTTGAGGACTTTTGCAGCTGCTGCTGGTGAAAGGAGTACAAGCCCTCCTTGAGTCACTTTGAATGGGTCAACACGGCATACAGAAAGATTGCTTTGTGCGCTCTTTGAATAAGCCAAACACTGAGATGTGGACTCCCGGAGCTAAAAACTGAGATGTATCACTGGATAACAGGCATCTGCCAGCCAAGAGCCCTGAACGTGATTGTGCCTTGCCTGAACACACAGCAGAGGTGTTGCCTCACACACCAGAAGTCTTAGTCACTTTGGGAAGAGGCTTCTCTCCTGCTCATGTCAAAAAACTGCCATCTAATTCCCTGAAAAATTGAAGCTGATACAGCAGATAGCTGGCGCTGACTCAAGTCTTAGTGCATTGAACTAGTGCATTGACTCTTAGGTTTGGTTGACCATAAGGATCTGTGTGAAGGTTAAGGATTTGCTTTTATATATTAGTCCCTGCATTGATTTCAGAGCTGATATTGAAGAGACATTTTCTTTTGGGGCATAACAACACTGTAGTCTTAACTAAAGACATTCAAGTAATCAGGGAGTAGTTGAGAAGCTACCTGCAGAGGTGTTATTTTTAAAATTCTATTTGAATGTGCCCAAGCCCGGATCTGCTGTACTGCTAAACGTGGTATGAATTTTAACATTCCTTTTGGCATTTGGGAGAGCAAAAGTCAGAAGGTAGTATATTAAATGCTTTTATGTAGGAAACTTAGTCAGTTATTTGTGGTTCCAAATTAATTTATTCAACACCAAAGGAACTGCATATAAAAAATCATGGAACCAGCAATGGAAGTGTTTAACAGAAAATGAAAGCATCTGCACATGAAACACACTGATGGATCAACTGTCTATCACAGGATGACAGAGAAAGGCCTAATGTCACACAATAGGTATTTATATAATGTAATAATGTCGGGGGGGGCATGGTGGGGGGGGTGTGGGGGTGGAAAGAGTGCAAAATGTTAAACATTTAAAACTTCTATCTGTCTGAAATGTCATGCTGAAGAAAGTATGTCCCCAGATAAAAAATTTGGAGGTTTGGATAGGTTTCACAGTACTGGCATTGTCTCATGATTCCTAACTAAAACCAACGGTACAGTATACCGACATAATCAAATGCTGACATGTGTGCAAAGGCTGAATGTAAAGCAGGTTTCTAATGCGAAGGAATATATGAGATTTTTGATAAATGCTCAGAGCAATGCAGAGAAATTCCAGCCACTCAAGCCAATGACCCGGCTTCGTTTGGAGCTCGGCTCACATGCCTCTATACAAATGCCTGTTGCATGGGGAACAAACAAGAGGAATTAGAGATGTGTGCACGTCTATGGGGGTATGATATAATAGGCATCACAGAAACATGGTGGGATGGCTCCTATGACTGGAGTGTTGGAATGGAAGGTTACAGGCTCTTTAGAAAAGACAGGCCTGGCAGGCGGGGAGGGGGAGTTGCCCTTTATGTTAGGGATAGGCTGCAGAGTATGGAACTCTGTCTGGGGACAGCTGAGCAGTCCACAGAGAGTTTGTGGGTCAGGGTTTAAGGGAGAACAGCTATGGGAGACATTACTGTGGGGTTCTGTTACAGACCGCCTGATCAAGGAGAACCTGCGGATGAAGCACTCCATAGACAGATAGGAAACGCCTCACGCTCGCAGGCCCTTGTTCTCATGGGTGACTTCAACCACCCTGACATCTGTTGGAAGGACAGCCCGGCACAAGAAATCCAGGAGGTTCCTCGGTTGTGCGGAAGACAACTTCATTCTGCAAGTAATAGAGGAGCCGACAAGGAGAGGTGCCATGCTCGACCTTGTGTTCACCAACAGGGAAGAGCTCGTTGGAAATGTGACTCTCCAGGGCAGCCTTGGATGCAGTGATCATGAGATGCTCGAATTTGAGATCCTCAGGACAGTGAGAAGAACGTGCAGCAAGCTCACTGCCCTGGACTTCAACAGAGCAGACTTTGGCCTCTCCAGGAACCTGCTTAGTAAGGTTCCATGGGATACAGCCCTAGAGGGCAGGGGCTCCCAAGACTGTTGGTTAATATTCAGGGATCACCTGCTGCAAGCTCAGGAGTGTTGCATCCCAACCAGAAGGAAGTGCAGCAGGAGGGCCAGGAGACCTCCATGGATGGATAAGGAGCTCCTGAGGAAAATTTGAAGGAAAAAAGAGGCTTATAAAAGGTAGACAGGCGGCCTGGGAAGAGTACAGGGATGTTGTCTGGTAAACTAGGGACCAGGTTTGGAAAGCTAAGGCCCAGTTAGAATTAAACTTGGCTATGGATGTTAAGGATAACGGGAAGGGATTCTATAGGTACATAGCGAATAAAAAACAGAGTAGGGACAACGTAGGCCCCCTCAGGAAGCTCTCGGGAGAACTGGTTACCCTGGATTTGGAGAAGGCTGAGGTTCTGAATGATTTCTGAAGTCTTCACTGGCAAAGGCTCTGACCAAACCCCCTAGTCTTGGAAGGCAGACGCAGGGTCTGTGAGAATGAAGACTTTGGGCTCACTGTAGGAGAGGAATAGGTTCGAGACCATCTTAAAATCCTGAACGTGCACAAGTCCACGGGACCTGATGAAATCCATCCGTGGGTCCTGAAGGAGCTGGCAAATGAAGTTGCTAAGCCACTGGCCATCATCTTTGAGAAATCATGGCAGTCAGGTGAAGTTCCCAACGACTGGAAAAAGGGAAATATAACCCCCATTTTTCAAGAAAGGGAAAATGGATGACCCGGGGAATTACAGACCAGTCAGTCTCACCTCTGTGCCTGGCAAAATCTTGGAGCAGATTCTCCTGGATGGCATGCTAAGGCACATGAAAAACAACAAGGTGCTTGGTGACAGCCAGCATGGCTTCACTAAGGGGAAATCCTGCCTGACCAATTTGGTGGCTTTCTATGATGGGGCTACAGAAGTGATGGACAGGGGTAGAGCAGTTGATGTCATCTACCTGGACTTGTGCAAAGCGTTCGACACTGTCCCACACGACATCCTTGTCTCTAAATTGGAGAGACATCAATTTGATAGGTGGACCACTCAGTGGATAAAGAACTGGCTGGATGGCCACATGCAAAGAGTCGTGGTCAATGGCTCAATGTCTGGCTGGAGACCAGTAACGAGTGGTGTCCCTCAGGGATCGGTGTTGGGACCGGTCTTGTTTAACTTCTTTGTTGCTGACATGGACAGTGGGATTGAGTGCACCCTCAGCAAGTCTGCCAATGCCACCAAGCTGTGTGGTTCGGTTGATACGCTGGAGGGAAGGAATGCCATCCAGAGGGACCCTGACACGCTTGTGAGGTGGGCTGATGCCAGCCTCATGAGGTTTAACCATGACAAGTGCAAGGTCCTACACCTGGGTCGGAGAAATTCCAGGCACAGCAACAGGCTGGACAAAGATGAGATCCAGAGCAGCCCTGCGGAGAATGACTCTGGGGGTGTTGATCAATGAGAAAATGAACATGAGCCAGCAGTGTGAGCTTGCAGCCCAAGAAGCCAACTGTATCCTGGACTGCATCAAAAAACCGTGACCAGCAGGTTGAAGGAGGTGATCCTGCCCCTCTACTCTGCTCTTGTGAGACCTCACCTGGAGAACTGTGTGCAGTTCTGGTGTCCTCAACATAAGAAGGACATGGAACTGTTGGAACAAGTCCAGAGGAGAGCCACGAGAATGATCAGGGGACTGGAGCACCTCCCATATGAAGACAGGCTGAGAAAGCTGGGGCTGTTCAGCCTGGAGAACAGAAGACTGCATGGAGACCTCTTAGCAGCCTTCCAGTATCTGAAGGGGTCCTATAGGGATGCTGGGGAGGGACTCTTCATTAGAGACTGTAGTGACAGGACAAGGGGTAATGGGTTAAAACTTAAACAGGGGAAGTTTAGATTGGATATAAGGAGGAAGTTCTTTCCTGTAAGGGTGGTGAGGCACTGGAATAGGTTGCCCAAGGATGTTGTGAATGCTCCATTCCTGGCAGTGTCCAAGGCCAGGTTGGACAAAGCCTTGGGTATCGTGGTTTAGTGTGAGGTGTCCCTTTCCATGGCAGGGGTGTTGGAACTAGATGATCTTAAGGTCCTTTCCAACCCTAACTATTCTATGATTCTATGATTTTATGATTTCAAAGATCACTCAGGACAAAGAGGGAGAGAAAAAAGAAATTCTGTGTGATGTCATAATAATAAAAGAGATTGGTTTAATCAAAATAGGATTTTTTTTTCTGATAACTGATTTTTATTTTTAAAACCTTTTTCATGATATATTAGTGAAAATTGTTGGTCAAAAATAAAATTATGTCAGCAAAAAGACATCCTTTAAAGAACCAAAAAGAGGTATTTTGACCATTTGGAATTTAAATTATTCTGAGACATATTAAACCCAACCCTTTTCTGTGAACAGTTTCGGTTTTGATGTACGGAACTTTATAATGAAAAGTGCTTTTTCCTGGAAATGCTTGAATTAGTTTTACCTTTCTTTTCTTTCATTGCAGTGCCTGGCTTATGACATTCTAACATAATAAGAATTCTCTTTAGATTCATAAATCTCTCTTTAGATTCTGAATAAATTTCCATACATGAATTTGGTTTATAATAGATTACAATCAAATTTGCTAATTATATTTTTCCATGTTTCTGTGTGTTTTTATCAAAAATGCACTTTGACATAATCTATTATGGGCTGTACCTCAGTACTAATGTTAATTGTTAATGGGCATTTTAAACATTATATGAACCAAGACATTTCTTATAACTAATAAAGGAGCATTTTAGCCTACATGGAATTTCATGACACTGAGAGATGAGGATGCATTTACCATAAATTCAGTCACTATGAATGCAGAATTATTGACATTTCAAGGAAGTTGCTGAAAAATCTTCAGAGGAAAACACAAATCAGAAGAAGAAATTTAAAGGCAGATTTTTTGATGGCACCAGATTCCCATTATTTAGAATTTCAGAAGATTGCAAATTCTCTGTAGGGGTAAACAGACTTTTAGAAGTATCAGTTTATCAGGTTAAGAACACTGAGATCTTCTGAAATAGTGACACATCTTGTTCAATCTGTGCCCAAATATGTAGCAATGAATGCCTGTGTAACATGGATGACTTTTAACATGAGCAGTGAAACATGTTATTAGTATTTATAAAATGTAAGCATAGGAAAAGCTTCTAAACAATGCAGGTTAAAATGGTTCCACTTGTCAATATTAATATGGCAGGTTTCTCATCCAGAGGTGTGTCATACGTAAGAATTCATTAGCAATGCAAGCTAAATGCTAAAGCATATTACTGCTGATGCCAATAGCTGTTACTCAGAAAAATGCAAGTCTTATTGTGGAGGAGTGTTTAATATGAAAAGGCTGAAGTCATCTGGCAAAACAGCCTCGTTTGGGGTATTACTTTTTTCATGTCTTGGAAATATGTTTCATTTTCACAAAAGGTTGCCCAGAAAGTGGCCTAACACATTTTCCTCATACTTTCAGACTACAGAGAATTGACCTCGAGGAAATTGAATGCTTCTCATTCCAGTGATATAAATATTCACAGTTCCATCCTGGTGTCAAAGACATGAAAACAGCACCTTTTGTCTCAGCTGCAACTCACCTGCTTTGGACCACAACTACACAGTGTTGTCAGTCATTTTATGTCCGTATCTGCTGACATTCATTACAAATACTTCTTCCATCCCTCTACTGACATGTAACCACCCCAGGGTTTCTATGGAACTATGGGTGTTAAGTTGCTCCCCTGCCACCCGATAACCACAGTATTCCTTTATAAGAGGAGAGGACAGAGGAAAAATTGTAAACAAAGCACAGATGATAAACTTCAGGTTATTAGTATTGTTATGTATTATCCTATAAAGCTTTCAGGCCCATAAACACTGGACATAGAAATCAAAGAAAATCAAAACCTACTGCAGACAGTTCAGAGTCCTAAACCGCTGTCTCACCATTGCAAACGTATATGAGAAATACAATAACAATCAAAGTTATGCCGATCCCCACCTTGGTAGTGATCTTTGCAGATGAGTTTAAAGCAAAACATGTTACAGGAGGGAGAAGGTCATGAGGAATGTGGTCTGTGCATTTAATTATCTTAGGCAAAAGTTCATGAAGGTCTTTCTAATGGTATTTTTTCATTCCAGATTTTCAGTGCAGACACATGTACTTTGTAGGCAATTACTAGATACGCTCTGGTAGGGAGTGGCAGAAACACCTTCCGCAAGGGAACGGTGGTTTCTGTAAGAGGAAAAGCATTACAGGACATACCAAATGCAGAAATCTGCCGAGTAAATTAAAAAGCATGAGCTGGTATTTCCTTTGGGATTCTGCACAGAATAGTCAAGACAGGCAACCCAAACACTGTATTTCTCTTTGCTTTTCCATCTAAAAGAGAGTATTTCCGTTGAGTTTGTCTGGATTTTGAGAATCAGGCAATATGAATCACAATTCTGGGAAAGCCTGAAGAGATGTGATGATTGCATGATGCTAGTCAAGGAATATAAAAACTACTGCAGACACAGACACAGTCTGAAAACACAGCAGAAGCCTCTGAAAATGGAGACATTTTTCTGCCAGAACAATTATGGTGTAATCAAAGTTTCATTATAAATGAAACTGCAATTCCCACATTGCACATATGAAACAATTAGTGACTTTAATTTGCTTTGGTATAAATGGAGGTTTGGTATAGCTGAGCTTACTGTGAAAATAGGGTCAGGTAATTCAGTCATAACATTACCTGAATTTTTTCAAATTGCCTGTACACAGGTATTTTCCGATAGAAGCCTCTTTTGTCTTTAAACCACCAAAAGCATAGTCTCCTGGAGAGGCAACTTACCCCCTTTCTCACTAAGGATACGCTGAATGTTCATATGGACCCCACTGCTGCTCAGCCCAGGTCTTTGAAGAAAATACTTGCTGGCAGACCTGGAGATGCAGTGCAAAAGTCAGCCAGCATTGCCCTTTTGCAGAACAAGATGATAATTTGGCTTATTAGAGTGTGTGTCAGTGTCACCCTGTGCCTTGCTTGCAAACACTCCTACAGAGACAGCTCATACCTTGGTTCTGACTGAATACAAGTCAGCTACGTGTTTAGGAGAGAAGCGATGGTGGCTGGGTGGATCTTGGCTGTGTCTCCCCTACATGACTGTAAGTGAATCGCGTGTGGGTTGCTGCCATTTTTAGATGTTATGCACCAATATTAATAACGTATTTCTCCATGTTCCCCTCCCCAAGCAACTGAAGGAGGGAGTGAATGAGTAATCGTGACTCATCTGATACTTCTGAGGGATCAAGTTTCTTGGGAATATTTCTACATTGGTGTTGGTCCCATGAGAGACCTTTTCTCATCTCTCTATCAAAGAGTCATAAACAAGCCCTTCTGAGATGGACTACATCTGGCTGGATCACTTCTCCTACTGAAGACAGGCTGAAAGAGGTGGGGTTGTTCATCTTGCAAAAGAGAAGGCTCTGGAGAGACCTCAGAGCAGCCTTCCAGTACCTAAAGGGGACTACAGGAAGTCCGGAGAGGGACCTTTTACAAGGACATGTAGAGATAGGACAAGAGGTAGTGACTTTAAATTGAAAAGGGGTAGATTTAGATTAGATATAAGAAAGAAGTTCTTTACTGGGAGGGCGGTGAGACACTGGCACAGGTTGCCCAGAGAAGGCCCCATCCCTGGCCAGGTTGGATGGGGCTTTGAGCAACTTGGTCTAGTGGAAGGCGTCCCTGCCCAGGGGTTGGCAGGTGGGTTGGAACTAGAGGATCTTTAAGGTCCCTTCCAATCCAAACAATTCTGTAGTGATTCTGTGATTCTGATCACTATGATTCTATGATAGTTACTTACTGTACTGGAGTAGCTGTAAAACTGCCACTCCTGTTGATTCCTTTTTTAAATAAACAGGGAGAAAATGCTACAGTGCAGGGAATGTGGAGGCACTGACCTAGAATATGCCATGAAGAGGAATCTAGAGGGAGATGTCAAGAGGTACTCCCCCAAAGTCCAGCTGACTAGGGAGAGGGGTTAGCAAAAGCTGAGAATGGTAGTCAGTGGGTTTCATTAGGGTAATTCTGTACACTTCATGCCTAATGGCTCTGTAGTATGTGTGAAAAAGGCAACAATACCCTGGGAAGTGAGCATATGAAAACACCACCTCATCTGCAAACAAAAAAAAAAAAAATCCCCCCAAAAGTGAAGGACAACGAGACCTCACACCTAACTACTGTGACAATGAGCAGAACTTTTTTGGTGTGGGGAGTGGTTGCTGTATTCTTTTCTCCACCTGCTAGTCAGAACGAGCAGATTTCCACAGCATGAGAACTCCAGAATGCCTGCTGAGCCTGCTGAAGAAAACGAACAGCATCTCCACCTAGGTAAGACATGTGTATACCTGCCTGTAAAGCTGCCCTTGACAGCACTGGCAAATGTGGAGAAGAAAATTCTTTTTTACAAAATGCACACTTTTAAACAAACCTGCAGTAGAAAGCTGAGACTACCAAACCCATGCTTATTTTCAATGTCATCTAAAACCGGTTATGATTCCGTGGTTTGAGGTATCAGTGGTGGAAATGAAGACCAAGTCTTCTGTCATATTTCTTTTTAGCTAGTGTTACTGACTTAAATCCTGTCCTGTCAAATAAATAAGGCAGCTGCTAACCCACCCCAAAACATCATGGGTTTGTTCAAATCTGTCTCAGCTTGGACCTTTGTCAATGTCTGTCTGCTCAGGAGCTGCACAGTTCATAAACCCACATCCCTGCAAATGTTATGACATGGCCCTATCCTGGTGGATAGTAGCAGAAGTAAGTATGACTGAAACTGCCATGCTAAGACCTTTATTTCCATATTAATGCTTTTTAATTTATCATTTGCCATTTATCAAGGCATTTTGGAGGGGTTTTATTCCTTGCAGGCATCCTTCTACCTTACAAGTTCTGCCTGTTGGCTGGGGTCAAACACCCAGAAGCCCTTTGCTAGCAGCTGGGAAAATCCCAGTGATGCTGAGCTATGCCACACAATCACTGTACTGAGCCAGGTGCCTGTGCCTGTGCCTGCCTGCAAGCTGCTGGTGAACAGGAGAGAGCTGCAGAGACAGTGGGCACAGAGAGCTCATTCAGCCCGGCACTGATTCTGGCAGGCTCTGCGTGAAGAAGCTGCTGGGAGGTTTCACTTTGTGAATGGACTCAAGGAATGAGAGAAGGAGCCAGGGAAAATTATTGACTCTACAAGGTTTCCATAAAACTCAATTGTACCCTAATGCTTTTTGGTTCCCTATTTCCAAAAACTTTACAGATCAATAAAGGTACAGTTTGAAATCTAACTAAGTGCCTGAAGTGAAATGATGACCATCCTCTATCCTGGTTTCGTTTTTTTTTCTAGATTGGACTTCTCTGGGAAAAACAGAGTTCTGGCACAAACAAAGCATCTCTGTCTATTCCAGTGAAATTTTGCTTGCTTTAGAACCAGATCTCCTCTTTTGTCAATGTCAGTTTTATTTCATTTCATGGTTTTATGTATCATTTTATTTTCATCCCTCCTCTAAATAATACTTGAGGAAATGAGATGCCTGAAATAATCAAACAGCAGAAGTCAAGTATGCAAAAATTAAAACCAGCTACCCACTTAGGCTTTTTAGCTAAACCAACTGATTTTGGTCATGGAAATTTTCACAGTCTGAATTCTGCTCAGGTCAGCAGCAAGTAAGCTTATTATTTTCTGGTGATTGTTTTGTGGCCTATAGAATATAGATGCATGTTTTCTTCCTGTGGAATAGGTTTTATATCTCCAGATCTCTGTAGGCTAGAAATGGGAACTACATGTGCTTCCACAGAAGGGAATTTCAGCTAAACCTATGAAATATGGAACAGTAGCTTCCAGGCCTGGAAGGATTTCAGACTATCAGACCTTCAAATTACTTCTGATATTGTGTTATGAACAATGTGGATGTGCCATATTTCTGGGCAGCATTCTTCAGGAAGATCTTCTTTCTTCATCTGTTACAGCTGAGGAAATACCCCTACACTTTTCATTCCTCCTTCCTACAATATGTGGGTATTATGCTAATTCAGGGAACTACTGTAATTTTCCTAGGTTCTCATCATGTTTAAGTTTGTCCCTAAATAAAACCAAGTTTGACTATCACAAGCCTGTCAGCGCTGTGAAAAGCCCCTCAAAATACGTCTCAAATGAGAGAACAGAAACTGAGCGGATGCAGTGCTAGTTTTGAGCAAGCTTACAAAGTGTTAAACGTGTTTTTCTTTCTTCACAACAGCTTTATTTATGTTAGTCTTTTATTGCTAGGCATTGTATCACCAGATTTAACTTCTGGTATGTGAACGTGGTGGTTGTATGTTGGGGCTGTTACTGTCGCTCACTTCCCCATTCCTTGCAGTGACACAGAGAGCAAGGAGCAAACACAGATGAAGAACTGCAGGAAAACCTGGCCAGCAAGCAGCAAGCAGTCCATATGGTCTTGAAATGCATATGGTCAGGAGCAGGGCTGGAAGTGGACCACAGTGGCAAGCACAAAGAGGAGTTCAGGGACAAGTGCTCCTGCTGAGTGATACAAGATGAAGAACACATAAGAGCCAACATAAGGGGGTGTCCACATAAGGAAGTTACATGGTAGATGCTGACAAGGCTGGTAGCTAGAGAAGCACCTAACAAAGTGGGAAAAACTGCCCTAATGCACAGCTGAGATGAAAGCCATATGGCGACTCAATTAGTCTGATTCCTGGAGATGGAATAAGGACTGTATATAATGCTTATTTTTCTCTCTTCAGTATTCATTCTTACTCTTTGAGCTGTTCTAATGGTACTCTGTGAATCAAGCTGTGTCAAGATACTAGAAATGATCTGCAGCATGTGGTTTTGTCCCGTGCCAGAGATGTAGGCAACTTTGAAAGCACGTCAGAAGGAACCACATGAAGGGCTGTGATACTAAAACCCAAAGCTTCAAGTTGAACATTCTTCTTAGACAAGTGAAGAAGAAAATTTAGGCTGTTAAGACTGTAGTTGACCCTGTAGTACCCTGAACTGATTTATCACCAGTTACCTGTTGCATTGCACTTGTAAACATTGAAAGTCAAGGCCAATTCTTAGGATGCTGTGTTCATAAAAGGCACAGCAGAAGTAGAATTCTGATCCATGCTTAGTACCCTCAGCATACTATGTTAAATTAAATTCATGCTACTCCTTCAAGAAGATCCATGATAAAAAACCTCCATATGGGGCTGCCTCCCCGGGACTCAAATATTACCGTGTGTTTTGCAGCTTTCCAAAATTTTGCAGCTAGGGTATCTGCGCATTTCTCTCTTGACTGCTCTAATAAAAAACTTATTTTATCATTGGGTGAGTGTATGACAATCTAATGGAAACTGCTAAAGGCCGTTAAAACATAAAGTACCTGTAGGACTTGTTTAAATTGCTTGGTACATCTGGCAGGCCACCAAGTTGATGAAAGCCCTTGGTGACAGTCACAATAAAGCGCTGCTGAGGGTGTTGGCTTGGCTCAAATTCTTTTTTTCCTACTCAGTTTTTATGCTTTTTGATTACAGTTAAATGAACATGGAGTTTAATGTTTATATAAGGTTTAATTATGAAGCCACGATTTTGGCACCATAATGAAGTAGAGCACTTTTTCTCATCAAAATCTCTCCAGCTTTAAATCTTTGTCTGCTGGTGTAAAAACAGATATATGGTGTTTCCCTTTTGCTTCTTTTTAAGACTTTTGGTTTCTTGTGCTAGATATAAGCTCTGCAGCCACTGAGTCTTATTTCTCATATCTGTGGTAAAAATGTTTGCAAGAAAAGAAGTCCTTTAAGGCCACAGATCCCAAAGGATTTCAGCTGAGAAGAATTCTTACTAAAATGTGGATTTCCTGGAGAGGCCAAGAGGACTCTATATGATGCAAAGATAGCATCCTAGCTCATTCCCCTCACAGTAACACACCTGCCTCAACAAACAAATCCTACAGTACTTTAAATCTTCCAGGTTACTTTACAAAGAGTTCTAGTTTTATCTCCCTAATAGAAATGTGCTTAACTTCAGCTTGTAGCTTGTCCAGCTGAAAAGAGGCTAACAGCTACATAAAATAAATAGCAAAAAATGTCCAAAGGCCAGGGCTCTGACATTAGGACCCATGAGATACATTCACAGGGGCAGCCACCACCACCAGCACTATGCAGGGTGCCAGATCTGGAAGACTGGAAGGAGAATGGTGTTTGAGTGAGCAGTCTAGAAATCTTATGGAGGAGGTAGAGGCAACACAAACGCTTTCGTGAAAGTGAAGATAGTGCTGAGCCCTCAGGAGAAATATCTGAGGCTGAGAGAGATCAGAGCTATGGCTGAATAGATCAAAGATCTCAAAAATAAAGGTACATGCTGTGCATGCTGCCTGGTTTGCCTGAGTGAAAGCCATTTTTCAACAGTAGTTTTCTTGAATATCAGATTAAGTGAAAAAACACGTGGTGCTCAGAATAGAGTCCGGGTTGATGCCACCAGTAGAAATTGAACACTGACCATTATCTACTTCTCTCTAGATAAGCACTAAAATATAGCTGTTTTACTAGAATAAAGCTGTAAGACTCAGGAAAGGATTAATGAGAGATTTTTCCCAAACAGCTACAGACTGAAGGACAGGCTGTGGGGGAGTACTTAGTTCAGGGGGGCCTGGCTGAGGCATGTTGAGAGCTCCAGATTTTCTGAAAATCCCTTCAGTGTGCCTCTAGCTGGGCTTTCTGAGTCACTGGTCAGTTTTCAGAGGCTGGGCTGAATTGCTCCTTGATGAAATCCATTAGCCCTAGACAGAGGAGCAGAGTGGAAAATTCCCTTTCTCCTTGCTCCAGTGACAATTAGTTAATACAAAGTGAGATACTGGCTCTTCAGCCCATTTCTCCAGGCAGTCAAAATGTCTTTTGTGCTTCTTGGATCTTGGAACTTGTAGCTTCCCAAGGGAGTATTGTGATTTATGACCCAGGATGGGGCTGTACCTTTCCCCTGAAGTTTTGCCAGAATTGTCATTGTGGGCCCAAGGAATATTTCTCTATCAAAATGTTACAGTGACTTGTTCAGCTAAAGACAAAGCAGAAAGGCAGAAAAAGAACAGGACAGGACAAGGGAAAGGACAAAGGAAAGGACAAGGGAAGGGACAAGGTAAAGGGCGGAACAAGAACAGGATAGGTTAGGGCAAGACAAGGACAAAGACAAGGACAAGGACAAGAACAAGGACAAGGACAAGGACAGGCCAAGGCAAAGGATAGGAAAGGCAAAAGATAGGAAAGGCAAGGCAAAGGCAAGGCAAGGCAAGGCAAGGAGATTTTGAATGAACATGACACTAAGAGAATTGTTTCTTTAAGAAATTACAACTCTGAGTGCAGCCAAATTACATTGTTTACAAACAGTTAATGAGGACTAGAAGTACAAAGTGGGGAAGTACATATTACTGACTTGAACAAAGGTCATAGCCTACAAGTACCTTGACATGGGGCCTCAGTAAAGTGCACAGGTCAGGAGACCAGTGGGATTCTCCAGGGAATAGCCATAGCGCATAGCGGTAAGTTCAGAGTTTTACCTTTACATGCAATAAGGAGAAATGTGGCTGGGGTAAGATATACAATGTAGGTGCTCTTATTTTAAAAAGATCTTCAAAAAAGGGGTGAAAAGGACAGAGAAGAGTGACAGAATATTTTCAAGGAGGAGTGAAAATGGCTTCTGCTGAAAAATGTGAAATGCTCAGTCTATTTGCCTAACCATAGAGGTGCTTCAGAAGTAACTGATTTACATTAGACCAGTATCTTCAAATGTAATTTTTACTACAGGACTGACCGATCTCATAGAGAAAGGCTGGACAGGAAGCTATGGCTAGAACCTGAAGTCAGATCAGTATTAGAAATAATGTAATTTCTTGAAACTGAGGCTTGTTAACCTGGAACACAGCATGAGAGGAAGTGATGAAGTCTCTTTTATTTTCCAGACTTTGCTGGAAAATACAGCTTAATTAAAAGATATTTTACAGTTAAGTTAAACATATGATATTGGATTCACTGAACTTGATGAAATTTAACCCAATTGAATTTAATAAAAAGGAGGTAAAACAAGAGCTCTTTCAGCCCTATTTTTCTGTAAGGAAATATTCTTTTTGTTTTTAAAATCTAGATGTTTCTACAGAAATATCTGAGCAAATTTGTCTGTGTCTGCTTGCTTTACATTTATCCACATCACATGTGATAAATGTATTTTATTAGGACATGCTGGTTTTCTTTAAGCTTACTGAACTTCACAAAGAAGCTTCAGTGCTTCTCTGCCTGCAACATGTCCTGTCACATAACCCAGTGTTGCACTGATCACCAGATGGGCTTTTTTTCCAAAGTACCACTGTCTAAATTGTTGCAAGGAGAGCAACATAAGAAAACATTTTTTAATTGACATGTCCCTTGCCTTTTTACTCAGAGACTGTCCACACACAAAATGGGAGCTAGCCCTGTCACTCTCCCAAGGGAAACATATTCCCTTTCAGCACTTCTTTCCCTGAGCCTTCCTCCTATCTTTTGTATGGTTATTTGTGTTCAGCTGTTCTGCCTGTGCATCTCTCTCACTCGCTCACTCTCTCTCTCTCTGCTGCTGAACTGCAGCTCCCACTGGAATTTGCACAATCGAAACCAGCTCTCATCTCGAGCAGCAGTGAATCACACCACCTGAAGAAGAAGAATAGCAAATTGAGCACAGCAACCTCTCTGCTTATGTAGCGTGAGGAACCAGTAGCGCTCACAGGATGGAACGACCTGGGTTTATGTGAGACCCACTTAGCCTGAGATCTGCTGCCTGTGATCTGAAAGCTGCCACAGGATTTTGTAGGAGTGTGTGTGTTTAAGGGATGTTTTTAAGAAGCTAATAGCGTGCTGCATCTGAAAGCTGGAAAAGGCTGCTGCTTGCTGCTGCTGCTGCTGCTGCTGCTGCTGCAGTAGCTGGTGTAAAGGACAGCTGTCTGAGCCGGGCCAGTGAGTCTCCCGTCCTGTTCTGTCTTCATTAACTGAAAGGATACAGAAGAAAGCAGATGCACTAAGAAAGTGCCACACTGGATTTAACACTGTGTACTCTTCACTGTGGAAAATGGTCAACAAAGACATGAATGGATTTCCAGTCAAGAAGTGCTCAGCCTTTCAGTTTTTTAAAAAGAGGGTAAGATTTTCCTTTAATTCTTTTTTTTTCACTTTCTTTTTTGTTGTTGTTGCTATATTTGTTACTGTGCTAGAGCAGAGAGAAAGTCATTGAACAAGCAAGGTTTTTTAATACTCTTTTAATACTCTTACTGTAATGAGCCCATGGTATGGGCAGCTCTACCAAACACCAAGGGCAATAGCACCATAGGGGAAGGGAAGATGGGAGGGGGGACAGGGATGGGGGGACGAAAAGGCATTACGTCAGCAGTCTTTGCTCTGGAATGTATATCTCAGTTGCAGCTGACCACACGGCTTGATGCAATACATCCAGCTATTCAAACTGGGATAATACACTCCAAAGCAGAGTGCAGGGCGGTTGCAGCTTGTCTCTGACTCCCTCCTCCACATCCACCTAGGGGTATGACTCCTTCCAAACCTTTTATTCGCTTGCCTGAAGTGCGGCATTACCCACTTGCATTCATCATCTCCCAGAGGGGGAAAAAAAAGAGAACAAAGAGGTGTTTGTGAGCTCAGCAAAATATTTCACAGCTTGTAATTTGCCTGTAATTACAATTAATGCAGGAGAAAAGAATAAGGCTGAGGTACACCTGGATTTGTTTTTCTTTTATATTCTTTAATTTAGGCAGATATATCAGGGTTTAGAAAAGATCTGCTATGTACTATATTTGACTGCTGATTTCCTTATGGAAATGTAAGTGTAATGCTCTACCTCATCACTTTAGTTAAATACTTTCTGTTTCTTTGACTCTTTCCTAGTGATGGTGCTGTGGGCTCTTTATTTAACTTGAGCAACAAAGTCACTTCCATGTGGCAACTGGATAGGTATTCTGAGTTCATCTGACAGGATGAACAGGAGAAGCAAAGCACCAGAAAAAGATTGGTAGTAGAGACTCCCCTATGAAAAGGATTTCCCGACTGATTAAAACGACAACCCTCTCTTTAAACAGACTGGAGTATGAGCAGATAAGATGTTCCATTCACTTGTTAGTTCATTCATTCATTCATCGCCATTCATGCTCTCTCGTCATTATGCCAAGAATATGGTCAGTCCACTTAACCCTTGAGGAAAGAAAGTGAAGCCTACACCAGCTACTAATTTGAAAGCCAGGGTCAACCCTATTTGGGCACCGAGATGCCAGATTTAAGGGCAGACCTGGAAAATACCATCAGGGTCACTCAGAGGAAAAAAAATGCAGTGTTTGTTGACATTTGTTGTTTCCAAGGTGGTTTGTGGAAGCCCCAGATAGATAGCCCAAACACCACATAAAGTCAGCCTATAAAAATGGTTCTCATCCAAAGCTGCTTCTCATGGAATCATGAAATCATAGAATAGTTAGGGTTGGAAAGGACCTTAAGATCATCTAAGTACAACCTCCTTGCCATGGGCAGGTACATCATTTAAATATATTACTCTTGGCACATATAAGTTTGATATTCAGCTCATCAGAAAGTTTTATCTGTTTTTCAAAATTGCTCTAAGTTTTTTAGATGTATTCTTAAAGAAGAAACAAGAACTTGCAGTTCCTGTATGAGGTTAATTATTGGCAATTGTCTTCTACCTCTGTTTATGGCTAGGACAAGTTATCACTGGAAGGCTCTACATCATTTTGTTCTAGAAGCAGAAAAAAAAAGGGTTGTGGGTTTTGGTTTTGGGTGGGTTTTTTTTCAGAGCTATACTGATAATCAGTGACTTTGTCATTGGAATAGACTGCTAATTGCAGTCATATTTACTAGCGCAGAAATATAGACCTGGACAAATAGTCATCTTCATCTATAAATCAGGACAAATAGCCATCTTCAGTTTCTGAGGGGTATCATTTTATCAGATGTTCCATTTTTGCCATTGTGATAAAGATAGATGAAATCAATAAAACCAGTTTAGAGACATAAAGGAAGGAAATTCCCTCCCTATACATTTCTGTCAATAGATACATGTATTGACATTTCTCTTACCCCATTATCTTCCTGCCAGAAAATCCTCTGTATTCACATATTAACCACATCGTTCCTACGGCAGTGCTTGAATCTTGTACAAACAAGAAAATCTACATTTTCAGTGTGTTGCTGTATCCCAGGAATATGTCATCTTGCATTTGCTGGACTGGTGACTTGCTGAATTTAACTAATAGGGGGATGGGGGAAGATGGTTAAGGGGAGTTGATTTGGCTTCCCACCAAGGCTCCAGACACTCTCTGAACAACCATCAAAATCCTGTGCATAGAGAAGTGTAGCTGCTAGGGTTCTTGATATGAGTTTAGCATGTGACGTTGTTGTTTGACAACATCACCCCAGCACCAGCATACCATAACCAACACCAGCAACATGCTGAATGCAACCTACATTCATAGTGAGAGGCAGGTCTTGCCCTGCAGAGCCTAGCAGACCTGACTGCAAGGTTAAGTATTGCTATCGCCACATTACTGACAGGCGACTGAAACCCAGAGAAGGAGATTTGTTGTCTGGGTACCGCCTAGGCTTCTCAGAGATCATCAGGAGGGTCTATGATGAAACAAGGGATTGGACTCTGATCTCTCCAGTTTAAAATTACTGTGGCTGTCTCCTCCAAAAGCTCACATTCCTAGCACAGGTGCTTTTCAAGTCTAATTCCAAAAACTCCATATCAATCTAGATTAGAACACCCCATGTTTCAGGAAATGCTATTTTTTCAACTCAGTTAGATTTTTTTTGGAAGAGAGTACCAGATGTATCTTCATTGTTTTCATTTTCCATTGAGCCTTATGTTTTCATCAAATTGCAGTCCTCTTTGTTGGTCTGGCCAAGAGTGCAGAAAGGACTGGTAGAGCTCTGTGTGTTTTTAGGTTAGGATGAAAGTGCATTCAAACATGGATTTCAATTTGAGAACCAGAATTTTTTAAAGCCTGGTTTATTCTCTGATGACAAAGCAGTGACCCTCTGGGATGCTGCCTGCTGTGTCAGATGATTCAGGGTATGGGCTAATCATGTTCAGAGGTCAGAGAATAGGAAGCAAAGGCTGAAATTCAAAGGCAGCACACTTAATTGAAATAAAAGGGAAAATAGAAACTATTGGTTTTGCAGAATACCCTGTAGCATTCACTGCCAGCAGGGTTGGAACAAACAGATAGGGACTTCATTCACTTAAATTCTGTGGAGTTTGAAAGAAAACCAAATCATGTACAATACCTATCTTTTTTTTTCATTGCAAGAGGTGTAAAAACTAATTATGCTTAGGATCAGGATGATATTTTAATAATTAAATATTGGTTTTTAATTAATGGCAACACAAATCCAAAATGAGAAGGGGAGAGAAGATGTGACATATATATAGGCACAAGCAGAGAATCTGAAGTTGCTACAATGAAGATAAATTATAAACACCATTGTTCACATAATCTTAGGTCATGGAATAAAAGGATGACTTTCTGGCAAGGCTGTGAGGTTAAAAGAGAGATTATCGTCTCATAACACATAATTACCTTCACTCTTGTTACCGTCCCTTTCCCTGTCTACTGATGTTGCATACTGGATACCAATATAAATAGCCCATTGACTTATTTGGTTACTAAAGGCTGGGAAATGTCACTTTTTCATATACTAGCTGCATTGTGACTTTCCTAAAGTGCAGTTAAAAAGGTTTTGTTAATTGGCAGAAGACAATTAACCCCTCTGCTAATTGGCAGAAGTCAATTAACTCCTCTGTGAGCCCCCCTGCGGGCTCACAAGGCTCATCCTTCAGAGCTGTGCAGGATTACCCACAGAACTGGGCTGTACCAATTCAGAAGTTCACTGAATGTGGTAAACCTGCAAATATTTTATTGCTGTTCAGCCAATAGGATATCCCAGGGCAGAGGGGCCTTTCATTGCCACCTACTGCCATCCCGGCCAGATGGTTTGGGGAAGTGGGGTTTTATGGTATTTGCACTGCCTTCTGCTGCTGCATTTGCTTTCCTTATACAGCCTTTGGATAACATTTTGCAATGTATGACCTCCCTCATCTTGAAATAACACACCGTGTTGCAAAAAGCAATGCAACCAACATGGTTAAAGCAGGACAAATGACGAACTGCCTGTGCCACTTAAACACCAGCTGATGATAGGCTAACCTCTGTGAACACAGAAATTCATTATCTGCTTAGGTCTGGCCAAGACCAAATACAAATTTATTCAATTTATTCAGAATGTGAAGAAGATAAATGACTGATAAATGGGAAAAGAAATAGCTGTCTTCTATAAAAGGTAAAAAAAGAAACTGGGCATGTCTTGGAGAGGAAGTTTATTGCAGGGATTAAGGATTTGCTAGTCTGAAACTTGATAAGGGAAAGAATATCCATAATCCCTTTTCACTGATAAAATTTACATTAATTAGCAATTTAGGTCAAGCTAAAGTGAATGCATAAGGAAAGAGAAAATCCCTGTCTTTGTTTCTATGCAGTTTTTCCAAATATGTAGTTTGTGGAAACCATGCCCTTTTCCACTCTAGGTTGATATTTTATGGCACTACACACCAGTAACTTTCTCTATGTACAAGATGAAGCGGCTAACTTATAAACATCATCACACATGAAGATGACAGCTCGGCCTGCATTAGAACTCAAGGCAATGAATATCTGAAGGGACTGAATTACCTGAATACCATTTTTAGGCTTATAAGAATTTAGGGATGCAGACAGCCGTTGAAATATGGACTTCCAGCTGACCTGTAGGTTATGTTCCCTCTGGTAGATTGTGCTGCAGTGGGGAGAGGGGTGTGCTCTCTGGTCTGCCACTTTTGCAAGTCTAGAAGTCCATTTCATGACAGGAATTACCTTTTCTTAGGGTTATTGGGGGCTTACCTAGAAACAAACAAAAAAAAAAGCTGGCTGTACCTCATAAAAATACCAGCTTCATATGGGATTACTGCCTCTTTTCTTAGATGCTTGGTCCAATGTCACAAAAGTACATCAATTTTAAAGTTGGTATTGTGAGACAGGGATCCTGTCTGACTGCAAGTGAGACAGAGTTTTGCTGCAGGAGAGATTTCTTTCCCATCCCACTTGTATGGGGAGAGGTGATGAGCATCCATGGCTTTTCTTGGCATCAGCCAAGGCTGCAAGCACCCAACATTGCCCTTTCCAAAAAGTAAGCTAACTTCTTTTGGTCTCTTCTTTTAAGATAGATTCCATTCCCCAGTCACCCTAGCAGACAAAGGCAGCTGTCACATTTGCTGGCCTGGAGATCTCTTTGGGGTTACCAAAGCATATGTATATTCCTTTTTTGATGTTCTTTCTCATGGAGTCCACTTCACGCTTCTAATCTCCATCTCACTCCTCTCTTCCCACTCTGGTTCTCTTTTGCTGAACAGGTCTCCTGTGTGTCACTGGCAAATTCTGACCACAAACCTCGGTTCTATATCCAACCCAATTCCAGTATTGACCTTCCTCTTGTCAATACAATTTTAGCTATTTTCTTTCTCATGATTATTTTTGCAAGAGCACTCTTATTTTCTATTTTAACTAATTAATTCCCTTGTGTTATCGCTGTCTTACTGAGTTACAAAAGACCATATGAATTAGATTATCCACATTTGCCTCATCAAAGGAAAACATCGGGCAAGTTTGGCATCCTGGTAATGTGTTTCGTATGTTATTTCCTTTTCTATTCAACTCTTTAAAATTTGCTCTCTCTTCAGATGTGGCAATTTTAGTTTCTGTATGCATCTTCCCAGAAAGCTTTTTCTCCCATGCTGTACATTGCTCTCCTCCTGGAGAATACAGACCACAGAATTAATTTTAAGATTTGCTTTTTATCTCAGCCCAATCCTTCTGAGAAACATTTTTATTTTTCCCTCTCTTTTTTAATTTCAGAATCTGTCTGTGTTTTACCAGACGTACTCACAGATGTTCTACCACTTTCAGATCCTGATTATCCACCATTACTAATGTAATAGCAGTGGGAGGATAGTTCCTTTGAGAGCCTGCTCTAGCTCATTCCTTTCGAGATCAAATTAGATATTGCTTGAGCCTGAATAGTGCTTTAGTCTAGTGCTTCATTACATGCGTTCAGAGTTGAAGATGGCTTCTGTTTGGGGAAGGGCCAGCCATGAGATCTCCGAGTCTTCTGCCAAGTGCATGTTAACACTGTTTTAAAGGCCACAAAGTCTGGAGTTAAATTCTTAGAGTAATCTTACCCCGAACACAACGTCATCATTGCTATCATAACTCAGCTCAGCAGCCTCAGTATCATTTACCCTCAGTCTGAGCATCCAAATTGTCTGAAAAACATTGTGATGCAAGAAACCGCCAGCAAGAAGAACAGCGCAAAGAGTTTTGGATACCCTTGGCTGTGTGGGAAGAGGTAATGCAAACTGAGATACTGAGAAAGCAGACAGCTGTGTCTGCTGAAAAATCAATGTGGTTCCTCTGCCAAATGGGAAGCGTGATAAATATGATCTGCAGGGGCTGTAAAGAACTAAGAATTCGGAGCAACTGAGTATATATGTTACCCTATCTGATAATTAAAGACAAGGTTTTGATGAGGGTTACAAGCTCAGAGGAGGTCAAGGGTTGTGCCCCTGGAGAAAGGAATCAGGGAATTGAAAGCAAGGGGAAAGCTTATATCCTTTTAACAAATTGGCTGATGTAGAGAGGGAGAAATTGGAAGGACAGCAACTGTCTCTGAAGAAAAAAATGTAAAGGGAGATACTAAAGTAATGGAAAAACAAGCAAGATCTAAAACCACAAAAGAGGCTTGCAAAATCAAATCGATAAGGCAGAGGGTTTTTTTTCTAAATAGCATGTTATCACAAAATAATTGCTGGTGGTTGTTATTTACAACTGTTACTTTTACAGCAAGATGATTAAATATTAAGAGTAAGAAAAAATTGAACAGCTCTGAGAGCAATAAATTTTACTGTTTATTAAAGACTGCACTGACAGATTGCCAAATCAGCTTACAAGCAATTAACCAAGTCTCAAATATCCTGATGAGGTAGAAAATCATTCCTGTTTCACAGATAAGTGGACAAAGAGAAAATAGGTAACTAACTCAGTTCAACAAATTATTATAAAAGACAGAAATTACTCTTCTTTCCTGACCCTCACTGTAACTTTCCCTCACTAAAAGCAAAAAGATATTTCCTTTTCCTGGAACTGCAGAAGCAAATATCTGCTAAAGTGTGCTGTGGCTGGAAGTTACTCAGGACTTTAAAGCAGCTTAATGACACAGGCACAGAAAAATACATATATTTCTTTAATGGTCAGAAGAAGTGTCTGAAACAGTCTTAACATGTGGCAGTGGCACCAGAAAATGCTAGAGACTGCATTAATCTTGAAAGGCTGTTGTTTCCAGTTTACTCAGATCATTAAGAAATTGCTGAAGAAAAAAGCATGAAAAACAGAGGTTCTTCCTGCCTTACAAAAACAAGAGTGCCAAGGGGTATGTTTGTATTATCAGTGTCTTCCAGCATGGCCAAAGACTGTTCCCAGGCTGTGATGCATTGGGAAAACCTGAAGAGCTGAAAGCCCAGGCCTGGAGCCTGCTGTGCTCTGTAACCCAGTGCTTATTTCACTGCTCTTGTGTCACTCACAGGCAACACATGTCACCGCTCCAAACATGCAAACTTCTGTATAACATCAGAAGCACAGACAGTGAGCTGTACGCAGGGTGAGGGCTGCTTCTTTTTACTGTAAATATGTGAAGACATTTATTTGATGTGCACCACCAACAGTGTCAACCTGTTTATTTCCCAGCACCAATGAAGGAGGAACTAAATATGCATGTGGTCAGATGAGGCAGGTCAGTAGCCAAGGGTCCACTTGTTCAGACGCCAAAAATCTTCTTGTGTTTTTCAGGGCTACATATCATAGAATCATAGAATGGTTTGGATTGGAAGGGACTTTTAAGATCATCTAGGTGTCCCATAGGCAGGGACACCTTCCACTAGACCATGCTGCTCAAAGCCCCATCCAACCTGGCTTTGAATACTGCCAGAGATGGGGCAGCCACAGTTTCTCTAGCCAACCTGTTTGTGTCTCACCACCCTCACAGTGTAGAATTTCTTCCTTATACCGAATCCAAATCTACCCTCTTCCTGTTTAAAGCCATTATCCTATCCCTACATGCCCTTGTAAAAAGTCACCCTCCAGCTCTTCCTCCTCCAGTGGACTACACATAGTGAAAGTGCCTGCCAGTTAAGTAGTATACATCAGGGCTTTCCTCAAAACATTTGAAGTCTAACCTATACAGAGGAGGTGGAACATCTGCTGCCCCACCGCCAGCTGACTACAGATGTGATAAGGGGCTGGAACATGCTTGTAGGATCCACACTGGAAAGGCTCCACTCTTACCTACCCACAGCAGAACTCTTCCAGCATCCCAGTGGGCTGGGACTTTTTCAGGTGGCATTTTTAAGAAGCTATCTTGCACTAACACTGAGTACGCAGGAAAACAGACTTCTCATTACAACTCTGACTCTGGTGTAGTCTTTGACCCTAGGAAGCCACCTCAGCTATCCTAACAAATTCCTTCAGCCAAATGTCTAGATTGAAAGCTGTTTGGGGTAGAGAAAAAGAGACTGAGTTTCTACACCACCTAAACAAGTCACATTAAAATCTCAGTTGAAGCTTCATGAACACAAATAATATAGTGAAAATCACTGGCTGTTGTTGCTATCAAAATAACTTTTTATATGGCTAATTGGGTGAGAGTTAGGATTTTTTTGCAACTACAGATGGGAAAGATATCTTCTATTTTATTTCCTGCTCTGTTTTTATTAGATATTTGCTAGACCGTCTTGCTTCAGTCGGTTCCTATGTATGCTTTTTACTGGAGCAGTTAAAGGTCTTCAAATGTATAGCAGAAATCAGTAAAAAAAAGTTATTACACCGAATGCTTGAACTGCAGGTCAGCAATAAAATTTGTAGATGTATTGCAAAAAAAACCACCACCCAACAGGCCACTAAATTGGTTTGAAATTCTTTCCATTTTATGTAATAACAGATTAGTAAAAAAAGATGTAGTTCTTTCACCAGCTCTTGTTTTGGTAGAAGATACCAGCATTTATGTAATGAAAGACTGTTAAATTTTAACAGCTTAACTGTAAATAGGCTGGAATTTGATTATTATAATTTATTTCTTGCTTTAAAATTATGTCATTTTTAAGCACATTGTCATTTTTTGACACACTCTGATTCATGTAAAATTTGGGACCCCTCATTCCTAAAAGGTCATCTTAAAGCGGTGCTTCTTACGAGAACAGTCATTGTAACACCAACTTTTCTGGTTGGAGTGTTGGAGTAGCCCTCTACGCTGTGGCAACAAAATCACTGTAGGAATCCTCTATGTAAAACCTTTCTGACTAACAGCTAGGCTGTGATGCAAAGAAGACCTATAAGAAACGGAATTTGAAGAGAAGATAATGGAAAGTAATGTTGGAGGAGGACAGCCTGTGATATAAAAACCTATAATAAAGTTAACGGCTCTGCTGCTGATGAAACTGTGTAGTTGGGAGAATGCCCAGTATTGGGAACTTACAACCTGCAGCTAATGATTACAAACCGTGATTCATTTCTTGTTTGAACTCTTGTAAAATTGCCTTCTATTGTTCCCCTATAAGAATCCTTTAAATTAAAGGTTATGTAGACTATTTTAATAATAAACAAAAGGTAATTCAGAGTGCAGTGCTCAAAATGTTGTCTCTGCCCCACAAATAAAGTGGTATCTCCATGATATGCAATGTGTTCACTCAGGCGAGCTGTGATGTCCTACTGGAAAAAAGGTCAGTGAAATCAACAAAAATATATCAGATTCTCAGGATCTTTACATTTTGATCAGATGCTTAGGATTATAAACCACATGCTGTGATCAAGAAATGCTGAAATATTTTCCTAACTGTTTTTTTAAACTAATAATCCTTCATTCTATTATACGTTACACCAAACTTGCTGTCTGTCCACATAACCAGGATCTCATCCTATTGTACAGCAATTGGGAAAGAAGCAAGATATGTCTATTTATGTGCCTAAAATACCCAGGTACCATTATCTTGGTCTGAACTGTCTTTGGTGAGCAAGCTCAGCTGTGATACAGAACTAATTATTCTAAAGCACCATCTAGTTCAGAGCACATGTGGAGCAGAGGAAGCAATACATTATCTAATCTCTCTGCCAGAAGTACCTTCAGAGATATGCTCAAGTACTTCAGCTCATATTCAATCTCAGGGCCGAAAACCAAAGCAGTCTTTAGCGTGACCCTTTCTTCTTATTCTGACAGACTGGAGGTGTGATGAAAAGCACGTTCACTGTGCCTCCGGTCTGTGTGTTCAGTTTGCACCCTGGCTCCATGTTGTCATCTCTCTTGCACCATGGACACTCTGTCCCTTTCTACAGTGTTATCACTGACTTCAGCCTGATTTCTTGTTTACCTAGAAAACCAAGACTTTTTATTTAGGACTATTAGTCAGGGCTGACCTTGAACTCTCAAAAAATGGTTGAACATAAATGCTGCTCAGTGCTCAACAGCTCTGTGGGTGTGCATTCTAAAGATGCAGCCTTCAACCAGAGGTGTTTACTGACCACCAGGCTCACAAGATCTGATTTGTGAGCAACTAGTCCCTTCCACATTGAGTAAGGCACAGTGAGCATGTGGTTGGGACAGCATTGTCTGTACTGCTTTAAAGGCTTGGCATTTTCAGAGAACCAAACAATGCCAATATTTCCATTGCCTTTCTAAAACCAGGGCTTTTGATGCATCCATATCTCACATTTCCACAGTCACTTTTCTGTCATTGTCTGTTCATAATTCCTGCTCTGGTTCATTCTTGCTGGCTCTGCTTCAAATGAAACAAACAGGTTCATCAAACAAATGGATTTTGTAGAACAGATCTCTGTGCGGAAGGGCAGAAAAGACTCTCCTGCTGTCCTGGCACCAGGGCAATACCTGAATGTCTCCTGTGCCTGTTATCACTGCAACCAAGTCCTTGGCTGCATTGGGTTGATTTAGGTGCAGCATCTCTGGCCAGCACTCGCCTAAGTATGTGTAGACAATGTGAAGTATCTGCTCCTGCATCCAGCCTTGGCCAAGTTTTCTTCCCTTCAGAACAATCATGCAGTGAAAGTAGAATTTGTGCATGTGTCATTTCAAAAAAAGGAAAGACCCCGCAATAAATCCTTATGCACTGATCTACAGTTCAGTCAAAGTATATAAGTCTAGGAACAGGTCTGCTAGATTTGGTGTAGACCTGTCTTTTGAGTCCCATCAAGGCAACTGAGTAGCATCCTCAGTGCTTTCCTACTGAATTTCCCCAATTAGTCTTGAAGATTCCCACACTTCCCAAAATATTCCCAGACAAAAGAACTCCCAGCTCACTGAATTTTTCAAAGAGCCCCAAGATCTAGACCTAACCATATATTGATGCATATTAACATACAGCTTATGTATATATATATATGTACATGTATCTAGGCATACATTTTTACATCGTCACTTATCTTCCTGCCTCATGAAACAGGGTGAGTTTTGATGCCACACCATAAGCATTTCTGTACTGTGTCTGTATTTTTATTTGAACAAGCCTATA
The DNA here is from genome assembly GCF_028554395.1 of Pezoporus wallicus. Lineage (NCBI taxonomy): Eukaryota > Metazoa > Chordata > Aves > Psittaciformes > Psittacidae > Pezoporus > Pezoporus wallicus. The sequence goes on from NW_026635157.1 coordinate 8,624,422, forward strand.
TTCTCACATAACATGCTGTGGACAGACAAGTTCTGTGGTACATCACTGCCTGACTAAAAGAAAAAGAGATGCATAAGCCCCTCTTAAAATTACTTTTTGTAATGGTTGTTTCAGGTATAATATTTCATGAAGCATGTCAGACAAAACAGTCTCTTAGCTCAAGGCCCTTGACACCATCAAGACTCTTGCAGGCATGGAAAGTCAAGAAACAATGTAGTCCTCAGGAGAGATCTTACTCCATTCATTACCCTGGCCCTGACACATCTCTTTCAGTTCCTGCATTTCAGTTTGACAGTGTCTCCCTAATGCATAATGTCAGGAGTTACAATGCTCTTGGAGGAAATGGAGGATCTATGTTTTTGATAAGGAAATTGTAAGATTTGATTCATGTTGTCAGAAGTGTCCATTAGTACCCAGTTTACCTAAGCCTGCGGTTTCCATGAGTACACCCTCTAGCAGCCCTTCTGTGAGAGGAACGAGTCTCATTTCAGATTCAAAAGTTTCTGTATTATTTATGGCTCTTCTTTTGTGCTTTGCTTCTGAGTACAGAGTTGAGGGAGCAAAGGTGACTGCTCTGGGATATCTTGCCTGGACTAAATAAATTCTTGCCTTCTCTATTTAAGATTAATTAAGAAACGCTGAAAGAAAAGAAGGTCAGACCTGCCCTGAGATTGTTCATTTCATCCCCCAGTTCTTCAGTATATAGTAACCTGAAAGAGCTGTAATTAGATATGAGAAAAGCCTGATGAAGTTCTTTTTCTGTATAGTTCCAAGCACGCTGGCAGTCTTCCAGAAGTTAAATATATAAATATTTTTTTCCTATTCACCAAATTTCTTCTGTTCATAATACTTCTCCCTTTTTTCTCTCTAAAGCCTAACCCACCTGGACCTTTCCTATTTATTAGCCAGCGTGCTGAACAGGCCTGTACAGAGATGAGGGGAGAGATTGCTTCTCCATCACAAGGTGCTAGAGGGTCCCAGCCTACCACTGTGCTTTATAAAGCTCTTGGAGGAACTTGTGTGACCTTTGGAAAATCCCAGCAGCTTCTGCGCCCAAATATCTTTGTATATCTGTGCGTTAATATGGGAGGCAGACACCCATGATGGGTTTCTCTGGTGTAGGTATGCTACTTAAAGATTAGTTCCCTTGCCCTAGAAGGCTAATTGAAGGCAGGGGTGCCACAGTCAGGCTCTCCAAACTGCCAGTAAGTGGAATGAGTCACAGGGACTGCAAGGAGCCAAGAGTCTGGTGCATGTGCTGCTTTTGAAAATGTTGTCTTTAGCAAAGGAGTCACTGGCCAAGTCCACGACGTTAGGCTGTGGACTGATTTCCCTTATTTCTTGGTCACATTTCGAGAAAAACTATTCAGTTCTTTTAAAAACCTGCTTAACTTGTCCGTCTCAGGCATTTCCTCCTTCTACTTTCCTCTTCAATTCCTGTTTTAACTAAATGAAGGTAAATCTTCAAGCAAAGTGGTATCTCTGTATTCCACTTATTCTTTGACACAGCAATTTACATGGTTTAGTGGGAGCCCTGTAAGAGGATTTATATGCCAAACGGAAACCACGTAGATCCTCCTACCTGCAAGACATTTTCAACAGTAGATACTTTTCTCTGATGTCATAGTTATTGTTTAACCGGATCAGCCTCAAACCCTCAAGAAATGTTGGCTTGCTCAGAGGAAAATGTGTTGGCTTCCAGTGGCTTTTACCCGAAATGACTTCAGAATTTTTCCTTTTTTTTTTTGAAATAATTAGGCAAAACCCACACACAACCAAGCATGTGGAATAACAGACTCAAAACAATCTGCTTCAGTTACAAGCTTCCCAAAACCAACAGCCTTCACATGTGGGAGACTCCAGCCCTCAAGCTGATAAGTCAATATTGGTGACTTACACTTCAGCTTCTTTCTAAAACAAAGATCTTTATTGCTATCGCCTTGTAATAAAGTGAAGACCACAAGTAATACAAAGTGCTGGGCAATATGCTGCTTGCGTGTGTGAGCATGGCCCTGGAAAAATACTAAGCTAAGAAGGGTAATAATGTAAACAGCAGAAAGAAAGCCTCTCTTGTGTCATACATCTTGAGTGTGTCTGGTTTGCATCTGTTACTACATTATTCACTGAGGAATTTTTATTTCTTTTATACATATGAATGACAGGTTTTGACTGGCAGTTTGAAAATGTGGCTTTATTCTGATTAACTCAACATTTTGCCTGTACTTAGCCCTTTTTAAGACCATATTTCTCAAGCTATGTTAAAATTTGAGCAAAGCCAACACATGGAACAATTTATTGAAATGCCAGGCAGGTTTTACAGGTGCAGGAGAAATTGCTTGGTTTCACAAATTGAAACAGCTGAAGTTTTATAGGTGATGAAATTGCAGTGGGATGGGGTTTCACATTTGTTAGTTCATCTTGTGTTTGCTGTTTTGTTTTTAAAGCACTGAGTCATTTCCCACTCTCCAAGGAGCAATCTAAGACCTGTTCCTCAAGTGGATGAGGCATCTAATCTCCACAGAATGAGGAGAAGCTTGGTAAAAATTCAAACAAATTTCAGAGTAGACTGAAATGTAACTAGAAAATAATAGTTTTCTCCTCATGGGAATATAACAAAATGTTGCTTGCAGCTTTGGAAGCAAGAAATGCTGTAAACATTAGGTCCACCTTTCACGTAGATTGAGCTAGATTTCATTTCATATCTTAGAAGAATATCATGCACACAAAGTTTTGAATCATTAACCAACAAATGTTAACCTCATAAGAGTCTCTTATATTAAGTAGTTTTACTTTCACTGCATGCAATTGCTACAGGAAGATGTATCCTTTCTTTTCAAATTATTCAGGACTATACATTCTATAGTGACAAGGTATGCGTCAAGTAGTCCAGCTCCCCATAAGTTCATTTTAATCATCCTTGCTGGGAGGAAATAAGATGAGAAATCAATGAAATATCTTAAAAGAACTGGTCACATTTGGCACTGGATTAATTTGTCGAAACACTAAAATCATAAAACCTTCTCCTAGCTTAATTCCCCACTGAAGATAGTGTTTTTTGACATAGGTTCCTCTGTGGTTCAGAATAAGGTAATCTTTTAAATCCTGATTTAAAAGATTGGTGCCTCACACAGCATCTTAGCCGGAATAACATTTAAAAAATGGCTAATTTGATTGATCAGGGCTTTCTGTTTCTCCTCAAAAAGCATTCTTAGTAACGCAACAGCAAAAGCAAATTGGACACTGGAAAAAGCTAGGAAGAGAAACGGTAACTGTTTTCCTGGGAGATGCGCCTTTGAGCAATCACATCTCCTTTGACTCAGGAATGGAAGAAAAAGAGCATTTCCCTTTCCTGTGTTACTCAGAGGTCTGCAAGATGAGAGGACCACCCCAGGGCTCCTGAGTGGTCAAGTGGGGCTCATGACTGGGGCTGTGCCAGCCTTCCCCATGGCACTGCCATGCCACACTGCAGTTGAGCCCAACTGGGCTGACGAAGTCCCTGTTGCCAGGTCCCAGGCCAACCTTGTCTTGCAAAGGAGTTCATCCCTGAAAAAGGAGATCTCTCTCACCCAGAGCTGACCCAGGAATACTGCAGCTTCCTGAGACATATGGTCTCTCTCACAGATCTGTGAATGTTTTGGCATATCTATCTCACAGGCGCAGAAGGACTGGGCACAGTAAATCAGCTCATCTAATGGTCCTGGCTGCCAGGATAAAATATTAGGATGATATGCAATATTATATAACAAATTACAAGGGTCACCTTCTGCCAAATCAAAAGGAGATTATTGAAGTGCCATATGAGGCTGAGATTAGGAATAGGAAGGTTATTAATTTCATGCCACACAAAGTTTTCTTTGCTGCTCTGAACAGCATGACGTTTTTGACTGAATAGCTAAGGATGACTACTGAATGGGACTTTGTGCTGTACCCAGTCAACCATTGTGTTCTGCTGCTGCAGCCATTATTCTTATGTTGCAGTTAAGCTTTGTAATGCTGTGATATTTCAGCTGAGACTACTGAAGGATGTAAAATTATTATTGCATCAGAAAACTGGAAGGAAGAAAAAGTACACTGAGATATCTTTGTTTTACCTGGGCTATTTTTGAGTCACCGGCCTTTGCAGCCCGTCCACATCGGAGCATTCATTCCCTGGCTCCTGTGCTGGGCTCGGGTGCTCACAGTACCCTCCAGACTGCTTTGAGGCTTTGACTAATAGATGTGGGATGTGGTGTTTAAACTCAAAGCAGGACTTAAAATAAACATTGCCTAGGTTTACTGACAATTAGCTTTGCTGAAGTAAAATAGAGAATAGAGAAGAAAACGTATGAGTGAACAACCTCAGACTATTTGGATAGGATTTGGGGTTGCATTGTTCATGTTGGTTTTATTTGACCTAGATGAAAAGCATTTTTAACTTGGTAGCCTGGAAATATTAAACTTGCACATACACAATAAACCCCATTTTCTTTTGTTTTCCTCTTTGACATAATACGCAGAGAGAGGGTGTTTATACACCAGCTTGGACAATGAAACTATTGTCTCATCCGCTGTAGAAACAAGTGCCATCAGTGCTTACAATTGATCCAAGAGCTCTTACCTGATTCCAACACATCAGTTATTTATTTATTCACAGAGTAAAGAATCCCATGAGACTAACAACTGTTATCAAGGACAACCTGGGAGGAAGGAAGAGAAGAAAACCTTAAGTGGTGCCTGTTCAGTTGTTTAGATCTTTTTATGCCACTTTTCAAACTAATCAGACAGTGAATATGAGGGCACAGCAAAAGCGTCTTTAGCTATGAATGTGAGATGTGGGTTTTACAGACTTTCTCCTGCACCACTGGAGTTGGCAAGAGCTTTCTCACTGACTGGAACAGGAAGTTGTCTATGTGCTTATTAACACTCATTGTTGGCATTGCTTGGTGTGCCTAAGTTTGCTGCTGCTCTTCACGCCTTCACTTACACAGATGCAACTTGTTCTGCAGGAATATTCTGCAGGAATATTTTAAACCAAACTTAGAGGATGCCAAATTCCTCAAGTCATTTTGGGATTGGTGCCGGACTACAGTCACTTGCTGACTTTTTTTTTTAAGAATCTTGCCTTTTCTGACTTGCTGGTGTGGCCTGGAGACATGTCATTCGCACTTAAGATTGTAAAAGTCTTCCTTATTTGCTTCAAATGTTAACACTGCAAACTAATGACAACAACAAATACAGACACATTTACTATGCTTCCTCTTACATATATTTGATCTTTGCCAGCTGCTGCTCTGGTCAGTGAAATATTTTGGTGTGGGAAAGCATGTGTGTGTGTGTAAATAGCAACACTGATTAAAAATCATGACAGAAGCCCAGAGATACTCACCACAATATGATGAACCTGAGCAGAGATGTGGCACAGAACAGGTCAAATTCTCAGCATGGACCAGGAGTGTATCCGCATCTGAAAGACCCACAAACATATCTCAGCCCTCAGACTGAGGTACATGCCCCAGCGCCTGTCATGTTGGAACAACTGTGTCCTCCTCCTTGTGCACTAGTTTCTATGGGAGGAAACCTGGAGATAGGAGTTGAAGGGGAGCTGTATGTTGGGCTTGGTGGGGTGATGGACATTTACACCAGACCAGTATGCCCAATGGGCATAAATCCATCTAACTAGGGGCAGATGGTGATGGTAGAAGATTATTACACATTCCAAATTAAACAAAACAGAACAAAACCCCCAAAACCACAACTACAATAGGTCAGTCCTCTCTAATCCAGCCCTTAATAGTTCCAGCAATTGCTGAGATGCCAGGAAGATCATTAAAGGCAAGAAGTTAAGACCATCACATATACCTTCTTGTGATCATCCTTATGATATTTATTAAAGTCACACCTACAGGCAGCCACAAAGATTTGGTAAAGAATTTGTGATAAAACAGCAAAGGAAGAGAAGGATGGGAGGAGAAGCCAAACCCCAGAGATCCAGCACAGACTTTCCCAGGGATTGCAGGAGTTCTTTCACAGCCAGGGTTGCATTTCCCTGTCTTGCAATACCCATGACCAGAGTGTGCTGGGGCTCCTGTAAGGAACATCATCATTCCCTGCACCCTTCCACCCTGAGCTGTGGCTGATTCATCCTTTCCTCTCCCTCACACGTAAGCAACCTTTCTCCTGGCACACTTGAATGGCTGAACTCTCCAGGAATCCAGGCCTTGTGTATCCAGGCCTGGGTGGAAACTGTGTGCTCTGTTATTGGGCCTGCTTCTTAGCGAGCAGCTTCCCAGCTTGTAGAGAAAGCAGCAAATGATGACTCTGCAGTGAGTTGCCCTTCACTTTCCTTTTTAAAATAAAATGTGATTATTAATCAACAAAGTGATGTATCTCAGGGCTCTGGAGGGGAAAAATATAGCTTGAGGTGATTTGGCAAACTGATTCTTTGCTGTGCTGCTTTTCCCATGGGATGTGACAAATTAAATGTCAAAGCCAGCCGAAGAGTAGAGATATATCTCAGTCTGGGCATTAATCAGCCTGCCTCTCATGTACCACTTTCCATTTAAGTAGATGACTGTATACGGTTTGAACAAAGGAGCTTTTCATTCTGTAATCTCCCTATTTGTAATTTAAAGAGGCTTCCTGAGAGTTGGCTTCAAGGCTGCAGGGGAGATGATTCCAAGAGCTCCGTGTCCACCTCGGGCTTACATAATAGACAAAAATTCAAATCCTAGTCTGAGGTGCAATTAGATAACACCAGGAAAAGGAAAGAAGGGATCAGATGAACTGCAACCGGAGAACGAGAAAAGTACATTTGATATCACTGGGAGGCAGAACTAAAAGACACGCACACGCGCTGACCTAGATCACAGTCTAGGCATTTGATACTGTCTGGTAGGGAAATGAATATCCAGAGACTTTGCAAAGCAACATGTAGAGTAAATAGGAGCTGACTGAGGGCCATAAAAACCCATGAACTAATGCAAACAGGGTTGTTCACAAGGAATGGAAATTTAAGTACAGAAGAGTTCAAGTGCATAGAGTGGTTTATTCCAATCCCCCACAAAAATAGGGAAAAAGCTGGTCCAAGTTTCAGAGGCAGAAAATGCTGTCATACAAAGCATATGGTTGTACAGGCTGTCAGATTAGATTTGATACTGTTGTACTGATGGGTGTGATGTTTCACTGAGAAGTGGTTGATACTACTGGACCTCCAAGCAGATTTCCACAGGTTCCCTTACCCATTTCAGCATTCAGTTTACCCTCAGTCCTCAGCAAATATTTGTAATGTTAGATGGCCTACCAAATTTGTCTACAAATTTATGCCCTCTTTTTTCACATTAATATTTACTGCTCCAGAATATGGATCTTCACACTATGTTGCTAAATTCCACTAAAATTCATATCCTGCAAAAGGTACTGGGAATTACTACAGCAAAGTGACTATCACATCCACTAAGGGCTTAAGCCTGCAAGACATTAGGTTGTTGCATAAGGTGTCTTTTCCTTGCCAATGTATTCATCACTCTTGAGAGTCAAGCCTTCAGCTGGGAAGCCAGCAAACAAACTTGTCAGCGTCCTGAGAAGCACTGGGCTTTCCAGAGTCTTCAAAGCCAGGCTGGACCCATCAGGATGGTGCTAGCCATCAGTACCTGCTTCCTTCCAGCAAAATCCACATCTGCATCAGTAGCAGCCCCAGAGAACAGATGGGATTTTCTCTCATGGAAAATATTGCTCATGATTACAATGAAGGCGACTGGCTTATGAATACCTGATTAAAGTATAAAATGTGCTGAGTCGACTGATGCCATTGACAACTGAGCCATACGAAATTAAAAGGCATATCTGTTTGCTATTACACAAGAGGAAAAGCCAGGAATGGAAAAAAGCAAGCAAGCCCTGGAACTTGGCAAATCTCATTTAATCACATCTGGCAATTTTCTAGTCCAAGTGATTATCACTGTTGGATATTGTGTTTTTAGAAAGTAAAGCAAACGAAGGAACTGGAGCAAATAAGAATCAGAAAATAAAGAGCCTTTTTTTAAAAAATACTTCTGCACCTTTCAGCAATATTACAGGCCATGCTTGGAAAAAGGGTATTTAAAGCTGTTCTCTGAGAACAGTCACATTTCAATTTAATGTAGAATAAGTGACAGATGGCTACATGCTACAACACTCCTTTGAACTCACCTATCTTGAAAGAATGGGGAATATTTTCACCAAATTTGTTTGCTGTTATTGCAAGAAATACAACAAATAACTTTGACTGGTTGCAAAGGTCCTCTGGTGGTCCAACAAAACCAGACTCAAAAAAAAACATCCTAAAATGTGATAGAGTGGAGAGGTATACTTAAGTTTATTCCCAGTCATGAAGGTCTGTGTGAAGTTGGCTGCCTTTGTTCCAAGCAAATTTTTCTATTCTAAGGCTAAAAAAAAATAAAGCATCATTTGATTTGAAAATGTGAAAATTTAGTGTTTGGAAAAGTTTAAATTAGTTGCTTTGACATCTTCAAACCTCTTTCTTTTCAGAAGTAATTCAGGTTAGTAGATATATTAAAACTGATCATGTTTCACAGATATTTTTTGTAACTATCTTTTTCTTGAATTTTTTTCTCTCCAAACAAGGCAAGTCAAGGGTTCCCTGAAACATTTTGAATCAACTTCTAGCTGGTAGTGGTAAGGCAACATCTGACAAATCTCAAGCCTGTCTGCATTGATGGGCATGGATGATCTCTTGCTCAGCCTTAGAAAGCAGCAAGAGTGATTAGCCCTGGGCGTGATGGGATGATGATGAGAAGATACTGAACTATGACTGACTGACAGCTGCTCAGCTTACACCACCAGAAAAACAGACTCATGTTCATCTGCACAGGCCTATGAGGTTGTACATTCAACAAATCAGTGTGACAACAGCGAATCTCATAAATGCTGTTACAGCTTAGCCCAAAACAGTTGGGTACTCCATGACAGGCATGTAGTAGAACCAATTTATAACAGGTATGAGTTCTGAATGAGGAAAAGGCTTAAAGAGACTATAGTCATGATGGGGCAAGAGAAACTGAGAGCTCTTTCTGTTCTGCTCAGTCCTTTTCAGATTACTTCAGATACACTTAAAGAGTCAGCTGCTTATACTCTATAAAGGTAGATGAAGTTGCCTGAGGAGTTTAAAGAGCCTTGTTTTGGAAATGAAAGTACGGAAATCTTCAGAAACAGTTCAGAACAGAATTGCTTCCTGCAGCTAGGATCAGGCTCAAGTTTATTTACTGGTAGATGGATATCATGGTAAGAATAAAAAAAAAATGTACTTAAATAATCAAACCCTCCTTACATCATCATGAAAAATGATGCACCTAGCTCTGTGGTATTTCAGCATCATACAATGCCCTAAATAACAAACTAACATCTTCTCCTTGTTAATCTGTCAGCCAAGGAGAAAACTGTAAGAAATTTCTTCAAAATGGCTTTTCTTCTTTTGTGTAATTTAGTGTGGGAGGTTTTTTAGTGAAATTGAATTCAAATAAAAGGAAGGTTGGCACTTTGAAATCTTTAGTGACATTTGAGATAGTCCAAGTTAAACAGAGCTATAGATCTAAGGCACTTGTCTAGTGTAAATGTAAATATTAAATAGATAAAAATCTTTGAAGTTTATTAAGGTTAAATACAGACAAAAACCTATAGTGTAGACTTACAATTCAATGACTAATATATACACATAACTGAGTCACTCTGAAAAGTTATACATAATCTATGAACTTCAATAGAAACCCAAGACCTGCATAACTAAGCCCAGGGAAGTTGTTTTTCTTCAGAAGTCTGTTCTTGGCCTTGCTGCTACAAAAGTGCTGCCAATTCATACTTCCAGTTTCAAATCAATATTTTCAATGCTTTTGGATAAGGATACACAGTGAAAATCAGCGGTGAATCATTTCATTTTCCACTCAGACTTGGTAACAATTACCACTATTTTGAGCAAGTTCCTCTGTGTTGTCTACGAATTTCAAAAGGCAAATGTAAGATTTGTCTTCAGAGGGATACTGAGTGACATTAGTCTGAATTAGCTGAAGATGTGAAACTAGAGGATATTAATTAAACGTCACTGAAGTCCTCATGGACCTCTCAATTCAGAATAAACCGTGAAATTTTAACTTAGAGAAACGGCTGCAAAATGAAGCAAGCCCATCTTAATTCTGAACCAAGCCATCCACACAAGTGTTGACTGTGTATTTACCTATTCATGTTCGGGCCAGCGGGCATTAATCATTAATATCATCCATGTAGGCAAGTTCTAAAAATAACAAACATGACAGCTCTTGACGTAGCACGCTGGCACCCACTGAAGTGGCAGCCCCTGCTTGGCTCCCCTGGAACAGTCACTGGGCAGGTCTGTGCCTGTGGGCAGGCGGCACAGAGCCCTGACTTGGCGCCTAAGTCACAGGTAAAGACTTCAGAAAGAAGAAAAACAACTTCCCTGGCTTAGCTATGGAGGTCTTGGGTTTCCATTGACGTTTGTACATTATATATTACATTTCAGAATGAGTCAGTGAGGGTTATTGAAAAGTTATGTGCGTTTCACTGAGTCAGCACGGCACCCTAGAACAAGCAGCTGCGGCTGGATGTATATGAACCTGAACTTTGCCCGACCCAGCAAAGGAAAATTAGAATTATTTTAAACCTTTTGCCTGACAGTGCATTTGAACTGTGGGTGTGCTAACTTACTTGAACTGGTTCCAGCCATTTAAAAGAAAAAATCAAAAAATCCTGCTAGTCCATTCAACTTCAAAGCTGGATGCTCCTGAAATTTTCCCACCTTAGTTTCCTCAAAACTCTGTTGCATTAAGAACAACAATACAACCAGATCAGTGTTTGTAATCTTACCTCTTTTTCAGCTCCTAGTACAGGCTGTAATGTATAAATAATATGGACCTATCACATGAAAACATCAGTTTAATCCAACATTTTTAAGTAAAAAGTCGTTCAGACAATAAGGTGTGTACCTGAGTTAAAACCAGGGGCCAGCCTAGGATAAACAATAGTAAGAAAAATTGTTTATTCACCCTGAAGTCAGGGACCACTTGCTGGTGCTAGAACCAGAAGATGCCACCTACACTTGGGTGTGTGCAGCTTCATAAAATGCACGTCCTGTTACTTTCTGTCATCAACACCATCCACACAAGTTAAAGTACTGGTGGGTAATTTTTAATTTATGATTGTTATGCTGCTGAATGTGTATTTCATTGCCATTAAAAGGTATAGTTATAAGATCATTTTCTATGGACATATTTTGCTGTATCAGGAGTACCAAGGTCAGATTTCAAATTCTTCTTATCATACAGGCAAAGTAGAGAGCTGTAAATGGAAACACAAGATAGTGAAACAGCAGGTAAAGCTACAATAGAAATTATTGATTAACCATGTCAATGCAAATGCCCTGAATTTGAAATTATTAAACCAGATGTCATTGGGTCTTAATGAAACCTCAGACTCAGATTGGCATTTGAATTCCTGCCTGACTTGATGCTGTATGGAATTGAGCATTCTCAAGTGAAAGACTGGTGCCATGTCCCTTGACAGTTTAAGAAAAACTGAACCTGCAGCTCACTGAAGCCTGGGCCTTTCTGTCCTGTCAGTTTGGGCCTTTCTGTCCTGTCAGTTTGGTTCTTCTTTTGATGAACACTTTTGCACACTGTGTGCACCCATAATGATATGACTGAAGATGCAGGACACCAAGGATGAAAGATGGAATCAGGTGGGAAACACTTAACTGATAGTCAGGCCTAACTTGAAAAGGACAAAATAAACAGCCATTTACTGCTCCCAGAATCACACTAAATACATTGTATGCTTCCTGTAATAAAACTACCTTGGAAAATCAAGCATGGTTTTTGACCAGGAATATAATTATTCTTTTCAACATACCAAGTTCTGGAATTAGATCAAGACACACAACCACAAATTTACTTGGGGAGAATAATGATGTGCTTAACAATCATAAAATCAATTATGCTTGGCAAAAATAAATGTGTTTAAAATCTGTCAGAGTCAAAAGATCAGTTTCAAAATATGTTTATTGAAATTAAATCTGAAAAAAACAACCCCTCCCCCTACAACTTCAACCCACCAACCTGAAGCTAAAAGAATGTGGATAAGGAAAATGGTCAGCCAGCAATCTCTGCATGAGTAGGGAATTCAGGAATTATAAATGAGAAGTTCAATAGAAAAACCTACATTGGTTTTAACATCCCAGAAAAACGATTCTGCAGGACTTTAATCACTTTGATTCCCATTCTGCAAAATTTGTTGCAAAAGCAAGCAGACATAGCACCTGCCAGCTACAGCATCCAAGAGCTATAATGAGCAGAAAGGGTCTGACATTGTAGGGATAATCCAGAGTATGGAAGTAGGGGCTATTATTGTCCAGATGAATTGATGTTGCTAAAAAATGGGAAATGCAGCAGGAAGTGGATCACTTGACTGCGGAAGGACATCTATTTTCTTGGTTTCCATAGAGAGGAAACAGAAATTTTCCTAACCTTGAGATTTCCGGCATGTCAGCACAGCAGGGCTGTGCTGTGGCGTTTTGCTCATGGAGGAGTCACCAGAAGAAGGCTGGTTAGATATGTTTCATTCTGTTTGTTTATCATATGTGACCCTGGTAACCAGTTGTTGCAATAGACTGCCATTGTTGATCAAACACTTGCCATTATGCTCATGACTAATGTAACATAAAATGTTTATCTTCCTGATGTAAAGCATCCTCTAATGGCAAATATCATCTCCTAATGAAGCACGGCAAAGCTGAGGCCAAGTGCTTTTTCTGGCTCCTCCCTGTGGAAGTGGAAGCAGATGAGTGCTGTGCACCCTGGAGTGAATCCTTATAGCCCTGCCCCACTTCCCTTCACAGACCAGGAAGAGATTCAGTTCCTACAGAAAAGAGGTTGCCTCCTGTGAATAAAAGCCTGGTTGGGCTGTCAGTTCTGACTGACTCAGGCCTAAAAAAACATATTCTGATACATGCCTATCTATTCTTCGTATTCAAATGCGAGAGTTTTGATCAGACTTAGTGAAAATATAAGACAGCTCATATAGTGATCTCTCTGCTTTAACAGTACAAAATCACTTGGAGAAAGAGCTCAGAAAGGTCTCTGACTTTTCAATTATGCTGTTAGAAAATCCAATACTTTTGATTCACATGGCAGAAAAGAGTCACAGAAGTGAAAGGAAGAGCAAACAAAGTGCACAAGGCTGACTCTGTGCCCTGCGAGTACAGCATATTATGCTCATAAATAGTGTCCTTCCTGCTGTAGTGAACCAGGTCCTAGCCAGGGACCTGCAGAGACTAGAAGGCAGGGGAAAACAGGCTAGAGGAGTCAATGTCAAAATCTGGGGTAGGTCAACATGAGAAATTGGCTCTTGAATATAGTGATGGGAGGCACAGAAAAGACTGTGATAGTATATCACTGTCTTTTTTTTCTGCTCTTGTGAGACTTCACCTGGAGTATTGTGTGCAGTTCTGGTGTCCTCAACATAAAAAGGACATGGAACTGTTGGAACAAGTCCAGAGAAGGGCCACGAGGATGGTCAGGAGACTGGAGCACCTCCCGTAGGAAGACAGGCTGAGGAAGTTGGGGCTGTTCAGCCTGGAGAAGAGAAGGCTGCATGGAGACCTCATAGCAGCCTTCCGGTATCTGAAGGGGGCCTATAGGGATGCTGGGGAGGGACTCTTCATTAGGGACTGTAGTGACAGGACAAGGGGTAACGGGTTAAAACTTAAACAGGGGAAGTTTAGATTGGATATAAGGAAGAACTTCTTTCCTGTAAGGGTGGTGAGGCACTGGAATGGGTTGCCCAGGGAAGCTGTGAATGCTCCATCCCTGGCAGTGCTCAAGACCAGGTTGGACGAGGCCTTGGGTGATATGGTTTAGTGTGAGGTGTCCCTGCCCATGGCAGGGGGGTTGGAACTAGATGATCTTAAGGTCCTTTCCAACCCTAACGATTCTATGATTCTATGATTCTATATGAAGTCAGAGACGAAACAAAGGTACTGCTGTTGAAAAGGACTGAAGAAAGCTTATAGTATTACAACTGTATACCTGCAAACACAGTCTGCTTTCTCTCCACAGCAGGAATTGAGCTGTCTAAGGTGAGAGTACTTCCTTTGGGTAGTTACCGTTCTCTTCTTAGCAGTCTTCCTTATATTTTAGTACCTTTATAGAGCCTGAAAATGTTTATTATAGATGAACTTCTGGCAGATGTGCACAAAGATGCAAATGATTCTCAGCACAAGGAGCCTGGCTACATTGTGCTCACACACTCACCCTGACATGGCCTAGCACTTTCTCCTAAAGAAAGTTGGTATCTGATTATTTTCCCCAATCTGTGCATCTGTGCGCATCAGAAACCCTGCTGTGCCATCCCAGCTGCTGATATGAAAAAAAGAGAGTTCATAACCTCTTTCTGTGTTGGCAGGTACGAAGGTGGATTAAGACCCCAATGGTCAGCATTGAAAAGCACCCACACACCAGCCTCAAATACTCGGGGTCTACTGTGATGCGTTTACCTCCAGGGGATTCGGAGCTGGAGCCTCCGCTGTGCCAGACCTGCCTGAGTGACCATTCTTTCCAGCACCAGATTGCTCCTCAGGAGGCTGAGTCCTGCTCCTGGGAGAGCCAGAGAAACAGCAAAGTAAGCAGCTCTTTCTTCCCCAAACTTGGCTTGCATGTTTTACACTGATAATGGGTCTGTACTAACAAGATTGTGCTTCCATCAGAGACAGGGGATTCTCTGAAATTCGAAACTCTGCTGAGTTGTTGTGCACATCTATTGTACACATCTGGGCTCTGCTTTCTACCTTGAACTTTGATACCCGCAGACAGTCTTCACTGAAGCACTGTGATGTAGTCTCATAGTATTTGAACAGATTAGTAGTAGCACTAAGTAGTATTTTCCTGGTTTACAGAAACTGAGGTTAGCAGAGGTGACATTATCCTTCCAAGATAATGGAAAGGAAAAGGACTTGCTAATTTTTTCCCTTCTGTCTCACAAGACCATCCTTCTTCCCCTCAGCCATATCTAGCTTTCTCTTTAGATATAATAAATTAGTTCAGGGAATTTTCCCAGGCAGTGGTGAATGATTCAATGGGTCTTTTAAGCAGAAGGTAAACCCTTGTTTGCCTTGAGTCATGCTGATATGTTGCAAACTACATCAATCTTCATGTAGTGCTGGGTAGCTGCACACAGGTGTGAAGGTGGCAAAATTGTAAAGGTTGAGATGAAATAGCCAAGAGAAGCTTTTCTGAGGCAGGCTTTGGACCTTTCATTCATTGTTCAGCTCCACCTAATCCTTGTGGAGAAAAGCCAAACTCAGAACAGAAAGTTTTGCTCAGAGCCTGTCATCCCTGACAGAGCCATCCCTGACTGGAAACAGTGTGGAAAAATAGGAGGGAGTTGTAGAAACATAAAAGCAAACAAATAAGAATATTCCCACGTACAAAGCAGAGCAAATATGCCGAAGCATTTATCAGAGCCTTAGCAAACCGCTCACAGCAGAAACATTTTCTTATGCTACATCTGCTGCATTTTTAAACAGAGAAATTCTGGCAGCAGGTAAAACTGGAGGTCCTGTGCATTTCAGAAACCCAGCAAAGGCATTTTGGTGAAACATACATGCAAGCAGAGGAGCTACTTCTTCCTCCGTTTTACTTCATTAAGAAGATTAACTTCGCTCAGGCTGAAGCATTAAAAAATTAAAGCACGAAAGACAGAATTCTTCATGTCCTTTGCCTCGCCATTAAATCACATGTATTCCTGTAGGGCCTCACAACTGATTTCCATTAGGTTTTACATGCATGTGGGATAGATTTGGCTGAATACAGATTCCTTAGTCCTCTCTCTGTCTCCTTACTGCAGGCAGCAGAGAAGCTGCTTACTCAGCAGCTGAAGTGTGCAGCAAAAGGCATAGTTTGCAAGCTGCTTTAAAACTAACATCGTCTGGCAAAAGACTCCTTGGATAAAGCTATCCTGCATAAGGAGTCTTTTAAGTTAGTTAAAGCACGGAGTCTTTGATGTGATTAAATGTAAGGTCACTGCTTCTTTTTCTACAATAAAACCAGGCAGGAAGCTTTTAACAATAAAGGCTGAAGGAGCTCCATGTCTGACCTTTTCCTGGTTTAAAGAGAGTTGTTGGGTGTGATTCTGTTCAGAGGTTACAAATGGCACAAGCTTCATAAATGTGAAATAACTCCCTTCACTTTAAACCAATGAACTTCTCCAAGGAGAAGAGAATGTGGTCCCTTTTAAATCAGCAGGGAGCTTGGAGCGCACCAGCTGTCTCTCCTGGCTAATTCTTGTTTCTTTTTCCCCGTTACTCTTCCTTCTGTGCTTTCCAGTACTGCAACCAGGTATCGGCGTAGTGATTATAGTTCCTTTGTGCTATGCCCAACACCAACATATACAAGGGTCCTACTGACCCTGTCCTTTTGCTCAAGGGCAAATTAATTACAAAAGAAATCAGCTGTGAAATGTTATTAAAAGGTTATTCTAGGCAGCAAGCTTTCTCTGACATGGTTCAGGCTATTTTGGTCGCTCCAAAAAAGGCGTTATAAAACCCAACCTGATTAAACCACATCACCCAAGGGAAGGTATTCCTATTCTTATTTCCAACACAAAACCAGGGTAAAGAGTCATTACTGCTCGTTTACTGTGATGGTAATTGTGGAGTGGAGTCTTTAAAAATTGACTTAACATAAATGAGGTTATATTGAAATGGAAAGTATTTTAAATAATGATATTTTTTTTTTACAATATGCTTCCATTTCCACCTCCCCAGGCTTTTTTATTAAGTCATGTGTCAGTTGGAGTTTACACATGATTACTGATGTAACCTCTACTAAATCTCTTCTATTATTTGTATGATAGTGTATTATCTCTGTAATTTCATGACATTTTTCCACATTGTATACAGAGGACTAGATCATTTTCAAGCATTGCCAGAAAACCATGTTAATTTTCACATGACTGACTTACACAGGTATATTATTGCTTTGTGTAACCAATGTGGATTAGTTATATAGAAGCTTATATCTGCTTTACCGGTGTAACAGCTGAAGCCCTAAGGGCGTTGGACCCCTGCCAGTGTAATGATTTACTATAGCCAGTTCTTGCTTTTCCATGTCTATCTATATACTTCAGGTCGCATAAAACTCACTGACTTGACGAGGAGGCTAAATTTTCTTGCAAAATAAATTGCTATGCTGTACAGTGAATACCCCACATAAATAAGCTGGTTTTGAAAGAGCAGGCAAACCACCTTTTAGACCTGCTTAGCAGTCTCCTAAACAGGAAGAAGGGAATACGGTGATAATTGGGTGTCATTTAAGTCTCTCAGTAAGGGTTTATCAAGCTGGGTTATTAGAGGTAAATCATACTCAACATACACACACACACACACACACACACACACACACACACACACACACACACACACACACACACACCCCTCCATACTCTGCATGATCTGTATATGATGTTTATACTGTGTTGCTACACCCTTGTTTCAGACCTTTCTCTAAATAAGCAAAAACTAAGAGCTTGTTAGTGAGCTCAGAATATCTTCTTTTATTTATTCTTTTTTTTTTTCCTCAAACAGAGCCAGCAACTAGGTTCAAGGCTTGTTCTGTTCTTTCCTCTGTCTAAAAAACTGAAGCACTACGGACACATCTCTGCCTAGTAGACCAGAGCCCTGAGTGTTTAGAGCTGTCTTTTCTTTCCAAAGCTAAACAAAAAACCCATGCTGCCCCTTGCTAGGGGATGAGAGGACGGAAAAACCAAACTAAACTAATGTGTTTACCCCATTTGAGCAATGGGACTTTAAACTGCTAGGATTATCTCTGTGTATCTGGTGCAGCCATGCTTGGTGAGTGGGGATTCAGGGGTGCTGAGTAATGTGCTGAGCCCTAACAACCCCAGGAGGGATCTGTCCCCGCATCAGGTGCGATATGGTGGGTCTCGCAAAGGGGTCTGGTCTCTTCAGCCTCTCTTGCCACTTCTCTGAGGCTGGCAGTTGAAAAGAGACAGAGGTTTCTGAGGGAGTTGCCTTGTCTTCCTCCACCCATCATGGTACATCCATGCCTGGTGTCTCTTGTGAAGGAGTTTCAGGAAAGTCTTGCTTAGGGCTGCAGGGAATTCAGTGCTGCCACCTTTTTGGACAAGTCTTACTGGAAGTTAATTACTCTCAAAGACACTTTTGGATCATGCTATTAGATCAATAGCAAGAAATGATTTCACTATTAAAAACCATTCAAAGTTCTTGTGTATAGGAAAGCTTTTGATTTCAGTCATATTTAGGCACTTCACCACATTTCAAGTCCTGCTTCAGAGATGAGGAATGCTGAAAAAAATCTACCCAAGCCAAAGGCTGGGCACTTTGAGATAGCTCTACTTATGAATCTTTCCTATAAATAGTATATAGCTTCTAGAAACTTGCATTTGAAATAGGGTAAGAATACGTTTCAGATTAAATAAATTGTGTAAATAGGCATTGAAAAAATAAATACCTTTTAATGGACTAGGAAAATGTGGAGATTAGAAAAAGAAATATCTGACTAGCTCTCCATAAGGAAAGAGCTTGGTGACAGATCTAATTGGGCTTTTTAGGGAAAGATGGTTTTCTCACACGTTTTGGATAAATAACCTTCCTACATCTGATGATCTGCATTGGCAATGAGACACAGTGTGATTTACACCCTGATAAGTGCTAGTTAATACACAAACACATCCAGATTTGTAATAGAGGAAATGGAAATCCTGAAAGCCCAGTATGGGGCAATTAATCCTGGAACCAATATATGTGAAAAATGTTGCAATAAACATAATCTGCGAAAGAAAAGTAGGTGAAAAAATGGAAGTTCAGCTAACAGAATCATTCAGTGAAATCAAATCTGGAGAGGACTGTGAGAAGCTCTAATAAACCTGGGCAAATTAACAACCTGATAGCAGATTACACTTGATAGAGACAGAAACACAGTAATGCACTTTGATGGAATAATTAGAACTACTGAGTACACACTGCAGGGTCTTCAATTAACTGTGATTATTCTAGGAGGCAGCCCTGGGTGCCAGGGACAGTAGCTTATGAAGACCTTAACTGAGGGTAGCTCAGAACCACAGGTCCATACCACACCCAGCAAAACAGACACTCTACATCATTGAGGATTACATCTCTCCATTCACTGAATTTACTTCCGCCGCACATGGAGCCACATGTGAAATAAATATACCTGCTGAGGACAGACCACAGTGCCAGGGCAACAAATGCCTGGGAAAGGCATGGCAGGCCAAAATATATCATTCCTTGCCTTCATCTATATAATAGGATCCACTTTGTAGTGGCTGGTAGAGGCTAAGTAGGATCCTTTGGGAAGAAATTGGCAAGAAGCAAAGGACAGACAAAGAAGCCAGTGGTCCCTCAAGCCTACAGTTCAGGCTGACATTCTGGTGTGAGAAACCTTGTCATCTTCTGCATGCTGGAATCTTCCAGTGAAATGATTCAGGAAACATTTATGAAGACCATCTCAATGAGTTTTGGCTTCCCTTTTGTCTCTTCTTGCAATCTCAAAAAGATGCTAGCAGGAAAATAACTATACTTTTTAAAATCATTCCAGAAAAAAATATGACTTTTTATTCACCTCCTCCATTGCAACAATGAAATAGTAGCAATAGGTCTGGAAAGCAAAAATGAAAAACAATTGAAAGGTTTCCACTTTAGCTAACATATAGCACAGATATAATGAGAAAATCTTTTATATGGTATAAAAGACTGAACATTATAAGCAGAATTTAAACATGAGAGTTAACAGGGGTCTAGAACTGTCTGTCAAAACAGAAGAGTCAAACATATTTACAGCTGGAGTTTAATATATTCATGTGTAGGATGCTCTTGCCTTTACACTTGGTTACTCCAGATTTCAGAGTATATTTTGCTATGCTGTCTAAAACTGAAGGATGGGGGCTTAGACCACTTGGGAAGCATACCTTGTACTCATAAGAATGACATATAAACTGATTATCTGTTGGGAAATCCTGTTTTAGGTGTTTCATGTTGTATTGGCAAAGATACTTCCACAATAATCCAAAGGAAGAAAATGCTAAAAGCAGTAAAAGGAATATTTGTATACTATATGCAATTTAACTTGAGAATCCACAAGCACTGGAACTCCATAGCTTCTGTTTGACTATTTTTCATATACAAGTAAACTCAGTCATCATATTCTGCTCCAGAAAGGTGTAATTGCACTGTCTGAAAAGGAAAAAAAAAGTTTTAAGAGAAGCAAGTGGTTCAATATGAGCAATTAGGACAGTAAAGTAGGTATTTTGTACCTCTCTATTCAGTAGCTTCTGGTTGCTGAAAGCCTATATTTTCTGGATCATCACAAGTCAAAGTTGTAGCTTAATACTTCAAGTTGACAGTCTCAAATGGAGAAATCATCTCCACCGGCATAGCTTACAGCTATTTATTTCCTAAATAGTTGTTTCTAGCTGACTGCACTAAAGCTCTTTTAGCTATTGATATAAATGCGTCACTAATGGTTTTCTGATGGAATTTGGAATTGAGTACATTTGAATACATATCTCTGCCCATAAGCACAGGCTTATGTATCTGCCAGTAGGTGTCTGTACTTTAAGAATTTGACTGTGCGTATATCCAAAGACCACTGACTCAAATGTGATTTTATTGTAGAACCAACAGCTTTAGCAAGATTAAAAGCAATCTTAGACTTCTCTATTGCTCAGACTTCTCAGCAGCTGTGAGAATCAGCTGTGAAAGCAGCATGCGAGTGAGGTGGGAACAGGCTTTGTTTCAGGGATTAAATCTAAATGCAGTACGTACTTTCATGGTTTTGTAATGGATTGATATAGGGTTATTATGGATAATATTTATTTAGACGAGTAAAAAATGTTTAACACAAAAGCGTTTTCAAATGGAAATGGCAAAGCACAGTTTGCAAATGCACAGGCTAAAATTATGTGTAATTTCAGTGAATTGCAAAGACTGAATAGCAGACAATCGTCTGTGGGGGTTTTTATGGTCTCAACTGAGAAAGAGAATGTCTATGTAGCGCAGAGCATATAAATCAGTTCCATGACTCAAAGAAATTATGTGATACATCAATCATCTGCCTTACACATATGCAGTGAGGCACTCAGTCATTTGTACATCCATCACAGGTCTGTTCAAGTGCCATACATTTAGTAAATTAATTGGACAAGTCAGCATCAAAACATGCTCTCCTTTGTGAATGATGGTTCAACACTACTGAAAATTATTAAAATATCTTCTATTTTACAGAAACTGATTGTCAAGGGTTTTCCCGGAGGACATCTGCATGATCTATTGTACTTTCAATTTCAATTATACCTGGACTGGAAATCACATCTCTTTCTCTCTCTTTTTTAAATCGTTTTTATTTTTAATACGGTGTTTTTCTAGCACCTTTTCCACTCAAAGATCCAAATTACTCTGCTGATAGTCATAGAGATCAAAGTATTCATTTATACATTTGGTGGCAGTAACCAGCAAATACCCAACATAGTGGCTGTGAGAAATTTGGGCCAGGCACAGCAAACCTAATTTTTGTTTAGTTTTGTCATGTCATGAAGGACAGACAAAACTCATTTCTGACTAGCAAGTGGTCTCACACATAAGGTCAAGAGGTTTGCTTACTAGAATGGAGCAACGATCTCTGTTTCTCCAGAATCCTACTTCTGGCAATATTTAATACCCAATGTCAAACAAAAAGTGAACAAAGCCAGTCTAAAAGCACTTTATTTGAAAATAACATATTTTTTACAGCCTAATGCTGTGTTACATCCATTTGGTCTTCGAAGGTTATATCTAATGGGGACAACCGGTGCTGTTCTCCTCTCTTGGAGTTTGATTTTAATCTGCTTGTTGCCCATCTTGCAATCTTCAGCTCATATTGAAGATAATTTGCTGTTTCATAGCAGATGACTAAAGGAATCTGTTGCATTGTGTGACAAGGTCATAAAGCAATCTGACAGCAATTAATACTCCTCTCTTAAAGAGTAACAGCACTGAACATAAACCAGCTCTCACATACACGTGTGTAAAACCGTATACAGACAGCTAAAGACAAAGTCTGTAAAAAAGCGGAATATGACTTAAAACCAAATTCAAGCCTATCCATCAAGGGAGAAATAAGCCGTGCCATTACACGGTCAGGGAGTCCAGGGCTGCACAAAGATGGGGGGATGCTGCAGGGCCACCTCTGCCTCCTGGCCATGGCGAGGGCCATGTCACCAACAGGACTTCTTGGAGCACAGGGCTGAGCTGAAGTCTCCTTGACTTTCACACTTCTAAAGAGTTCCATCTCTGCCTATGTTGTGTTCCCTCCTTCCCACCCAAGGTCACTTCATGGCCTGCCTGGACTGTGCTTTTGAGGATCAGCAGGAGTTAGGCTTGCATGTCATTCTTCTCTAAAGAAACACATCTCTGACCCACAAACATGTTCTATAAAGAAAAGCTTCTCTTCCTCCAGACATTCTGTACTCACTGGTCTGTCTATCCCGAGAAGCCACAGATATCACAAGACATCCCCAGAGTCTTGGTCAGTATAAGTAACTTAGCAAGTAATTTTGTTCAAGTCTTGGCATTGTAGCTGTTGCATTCCTTTGCAGTTTATAAATACTATTCACTATTTTTCTGTCTAGAACTTCCAGATAACCTTTTATGTAGAATTTTCCTCTTTGCACAGAGGTTATAATTGGCTAAAACCTCTGTAGTAAAGTCATGCATTCTGTAAATCCTATTATAATATTAGCTAATACAGTGCATGCTGCTCATTTAAGGTAATTTAATGCAATTCGCAGATCCCAGGACTCCTCAGTGTCTCCTATCTTAATACAGTGTACTTGCTCTGTATCCAATTATACCCTTTCCACTTTGTGGAATCTCTCCCCACCTCTGAAGAGTCAGCACAGGAAGTTCTAAAAGAGTTTCTGTAATGCACTCTCTGGATTTGAGAGATGAATGATAAGTTGACTTTTTTGACCATTTGCATTAATGGAAAGATAATTATTTCCAAAGCAGCAGTGCAGCTGTGCAAAGAGATAGTATGGCCTATATTGTATCACACCATATTGACGTTACCATTAAAACAGAAAACCCTGCTCATACTCATAACAATTGCACCATTTCAAAATTATTTTTGGAGCTTTCTTAGCAGAGCCAGCACTGGTTTTAACATCCCTTGATAGCTCTGCATAAATTGGGGAATTAATTTTGGAGGGAGAAATAGTCACATTTTCCTCATGAGGGGAGGTGTCATTGCATCTGAAGTCTGTAAGAATCACTTGAGTCTGGAAGACAGAGTCAGGCCCATGGGACTTCTACAGAGTGGAAATGATCAGTTTTAAGGAACTGAAAATGAATCCAAACCCTTCTAATTAAGAAATCCTTTAGCAGTGAACTGTCATGTGAAACCATGTGGGGTTTAGCTTTTGTGCAGCTAAGAATTTTCTTCTTTTTTTGCAGATAAGTGGATTTATAGACAGAATTAAAAGAAAAATATAAATAAAACAACATCAAAACAAGCAAACAAACAGAAAAGAAAAGAAAACAAAACAAAACAAAACAAAAAACCCACCACCACAACAACAAAACCCCCACAAGTGTGTTAATTCCAATAAACATTTTATCACCTGGTGACAACACCTGTTTTCTGGAGCAGAATCTATTGCCTATAGTTAAATACATTGCTTTAGAATAGTGAAGAGCAAGCAAGCAGAAAATACAAAGGGATAGATGTATTTTCCTAAACCATAGAGAAGGGTTAACATGCAAGAATGGTCTTCAAAAGAATGCAGTAGCATCCATGCTTGCCCTTGGAAGATAAGATGAAGAGCTGTTAAGAGGAGGTACCTCCCACATAATACTTCTGAAAGCCTGAAGTGGAAGTCTGAGGAAAACAGTCTGCAATTTAGGTACCTTTTAAAATCTGGTAGGTAAAGAAAAAAAACACCTCCCCATTCCCAATGCATCTTCTAACCACTACTCAGTAATAAGTTTTTCAGGTAAAAGTGGAGGATATTATGAATGCTTCCTTCTTCAGCTGCATTACTCTGTAAGAGCACACAAAACCTAGTAGTCTACTTGAATCCTGGGTAGCCTGCCTGAACACCTTCTGGAATAGATGATTCCTTGGCTATGTTCATCACTGCAGTAATTATTTGTGTGTAAGGAGCTGTGGGATGAAGCACTGTTGTAGATGAAAAGGAATCTTGTCTGCTTCCCAAGGGCCTGATTTGTGAGTGTGACCAGGTTTTACCATTAGACATGCAACTCTATTTCAGGCAGCCCCATGGAAAGCAGGAGAAACATATTTGATTTCTCTAGGTTGGAAAGGGGCTAAAACAAGACCTGTCACAACTGGAGCATTTGTTTTCAGGCCTGAGATATCAGATAAAGCCAAGGATTGATATCCTTGAGATGCTTTTCAAAACCTCTCTAAAAAGGAAGGAGCTACACAGCTGGTGCTAGCAGATTTCCCCCTCTACTGTCAGAGTACTGGCTGTTATTACTCTTATCATGAAGCATATAGCACTGCTGAAGAGGTACCTGCAGAGGTACCTATGCACCTAGTGTTACCGGTTACACCCTAGGTACATTATTAGCATTATTAAGATGACAATGATGTTTAGTTTCTTAAGAGTTGGGGGTTTTGGGGTGGTTGTTTGGTGTTTTTTTTTTTTTTGTTTTGGTTTGTTTGTTTTTTTTTAATCTAGCCTACAGGAACTGATGCTTTCTGAGAGATGAAGACATTTTGGCTTAAGAAGCGGCCCTTTCATCAAAAGAATTCCTCAAGCCCCAAGATACATCTACTGAAAGAAAAATACAGTTGCATGCAAAGCCAAATGAATACAGAAATACAACACAATCCTTTTTTTTCTGCATAACAAATGACAGCTACTGAGGGAATGGCTACAGATGAAAAGAACAAACTTGCTTTCTTTTCAAAGCACCAAAGGGAAATGCATGAAACAATGAAACTGTTGAGTAAGATTCAAGATAAATATCATATATCTCAAAAGAAAAGTATCTTTAAAATCCGATTACTATAACTGGAATTATTTCAGAAATCTGTGTACCTTACTTCAATCACCAATTGTTTTTGTCAGAATTGACAGTCCAGAATTTTTCTGTTTAGCTTTGCTTTCATATTGCCATACATCACTGAAATGCTACAAAGTTTTCAGTTCCATCTGTCTCTGAAGGTGCCTTTCTTTTTTTTAAATTCAGTGTACCAAGAAACTATGCTTATTATATTACTAATGTGTCACAGTAATATTTTATACAAATATTTGAGTTGATTGTGCGTATTGATACTGCTCAAGTAATCAGAAGTGACCAGCAATTTGAGACACTTTGCCTCTTGGATCCACACACACCGAGTTATTGTTTAAAAACCTTGCAGAGGTAAGAAAGACTCCTCATCATGCCAGGGATCTGTGTGGGACATCAATCCAGGATCTCAGACACTGGACACTCGGAGCTCACAGTGACTCTAGGAGCTCCTGCTCATTAAGTCTCATAATTGAAGCTATTCAGCTGTGACCTTCAGGGATGGCAAATTTGAAAAGGAAAGGCTCTCTGTATCATCCCTATATATAAGGACACAAAGCAATACTATGAAAAGGGAACATATGTTCTATACTTAAATTATTTAATTATAACTAGTTTTCACTGTCTTCTTTTGGTTCACATTCCCTTTGGAAAATACAGCAGCTGCAGGGAGGGCAGGATTTTCAAATTCTCCAAATTTGATCACTGCAAGTTTGTCCTCAAGAGGAAATAGAAACATTTCTGCCAGCACTGCGTCAATCAGTGTTAATCTGCAGAGCAGAAGCCACATGCATAGCCTATGTGCCAGCAGACCAGAGTTTTGTGACCACATCAGCTTCTGAAAGCCGCGTGAAATGGGGCTGACATAACAGTTGCAGGAAGCAAAGTTCTTGCCACAGGTTGTATGTCTGTTGATACATTGCAGAGCCAGGATATCACTTCACATATGAACTGCAAAGTAGCTTTCCACCCTGATAAACACTACTTAATACTTCCAACCTCTACAGTTTTGGGAGGGCTCTTTAAAAATAAATATTGGGCATTAATCCCTGGAAGACATGGATACACCATAGAAGGTTGTTATTCTCAGGTAGTTTAACCTTCACAAAGTGCCTTTTGTGGGATCTTGCAGCACAGGAACAACTGGAACATAAAACTCAACTGCAAACTGGCCATTTCCTGAGCTAGTTACAGCCCACTCCCGTGGTTTCAGGCTAGGGCTTTGCCTCTGCGTTTGGAGGGGCATTTCACACCCACTTTAGAAGATACTTTACCGACAGATCTGGCTCCTCCTTGTCTTTTCAGGCTTGCCTTGGTGGTAGCCTTTGCAATCTTTGCCTCCTTTGTCCTCTTACAGCTACAGGATTGCTACTGTAGGCTGTGAATCTGTGTTTTTCCACATTAGCACATGCTGAAGACTATGCTGAACCTACCACTTGCCACAGCCTATAACTGAAGGAGCACAGGAAAAAGGCAATTTGGACACTTTCCAAGTCTCTTGCTTGAAATTCAGATTGTATCAGTGCCATGCATCCCATTAGCAGCCTCATTCTTCCTCAGGTTTCATTTCAGCAATACTAAAAAGTGCGGAAATAAGATCCATAGGAATATTTGCAGATATAAAAGTCTATACCAGTTTCCATAACCAGCTGTCAGCAGATCTTTAGAAGGTTTTGTCCCTAAATTTTGCAAAGAACTTCAAGGCTGGGGGAAAAGTGTCAGAGTCTTCATAGAACATTAGTCAATATTTTTTTTTCCTTCAGTGAGCCTGCTGTGTGTACCTAGTTTTGAATCTTCTGTGTCTTGGCAGGCAGCATTGTGGTGAGGCTGATGTTCAATTTGTTCAATTCTGTCACAACCTCAAAATCTGTTTGGCTCCAGCTTGATTGTTGCCAAGTTCAGTTTGGTTAGGATCATATTCTATCATTTCACTGAGAATGCTGTTTTAGTTACTTTGGAGGAGAAACACAGGCTTTTCTTGGACCAAAGCCACAATTCATAAATCAATTCATTCTGCTGATGGCCACAGTAATAATGATGGAAGACTGGTTATGTTACATCTGCTCTAAAGTTTTGGGGATAGCTGGAAAGAAGACCACCTGCGTGCTGTACATATTTCTTGAAGGAACGGGAAAACTTAATCTTTCACATTCTAAGCACAGCTGGGAACTTTCATCAGAGAGATACATACTATGAAAACACATGCAACCAACCAGCATTCCCATTTCTGATTAGGTAACAATACATGCAAGTGAATTCTACTATGAAAAAAGGAGCAACTGCCTGCCAGGGTTGCAATAGCTGTTTACACTTATTAGTATGTTAAATATTTTCCAGTTTTTCTTGGTGCTATGACTAGAGATGAAGAGAGTTGGAAGACAAACACATCCAAAAGACCTGTTTTGCTGCTTTCATGACTGGCAATAAGCAGTCGCTTGTTATTTTCCCTACTCCTTAAAAATCATTGCTAGAGGCAGTTCACAGCATCAGAGGCTAAGGACAAACATATACTCTCAATAGACATGAAAGTAGTTGCATATTAAACAATACTGAACCTATATGTTGAACCTTTGGCCACCATGTCCTAGCTATCTTGTGCAAGATCAAGTCTTGTTAAGAATCGTACCATCAAATATCAAGCTATGAAATGTTCAGAAATAAGTACCTTTGCAAATTCAAAGCCAGACTGCAAGGACCACACAGGTCCTAGTCATTCCTCCCTTAAAGCTTGTCTTGTACGTAGAAATTGGAGCAAAGAAATTTGATTTAAATCTGATTCAAACAAGGTTCCAGCCAAACTGGATATTGTTGCATGGTCAACCAGTGTAAACAACATCAATCCAGATAAGAACTATAGAACTTTGTATAGGACTTTGTAGCTTACGTCCCTCCATTTATTGAGGGAATATCTGCTTGACTCTCTCTCTGATGCAGTGGATATACATTGCATACCGAGTTCATCTAACCTACGTGAGTGATCCAGTCACTTTTGTCTCTTCTGTCATGAGAGTCAGGAGAAACTCACTGATAAGAGCTAATCACATCCCTGATGTAGCCATAGCTTATTTGTTCAAGTCATTTTAGTGTCTGTTCCTGTTCCTAAATGACAAACAACAATTACTGCCCTAATAATCAGGCCAGTATCACTCCACCTCTACCGCCTCTTGCAAAATGTGGGTGTAGAATAATATGGACTTGGTGATAGTTGCATGCAATACTATTTCAAGTTTTGCACATGCACACCAAACAGCAATGGTATTATGTACACATCCATTTATGTATCCATCCATTTATATATTGTATCCCCCCCATAAAGCTCAACTGTAATGACAGAAGTAAGGCTTTGCTTTATTTCTTTCTCTGACCATGTACGCAACTAACATTGCAACCTTAAATGAACCTAAGTAAAAAAGGACACATTTTGCTAATTTGCTTTCTTTCTCTGCAGATGTTTGTAACAGATGTCAGGAAGTTAAAATGTCGATTGATTTTTCACATTCTCTGTGAATGAAGCTACTGCTTGTGCCAGCTAAAATGTGTCCTTTCATTTTGCTTCTTGGCAAGAGGTGAACCATAAAGACAGAGTGAGATTTTCTGTTGTCTTAAACAGAGAAAAGGATCAGTTCCGTACTATGTCATTGAACTCTCAGAAATGAATAGAAATATGATTTAAAGTATAGCACAGCTAGACAGTGATTCTCAAAAACCTCTTTGCTTCTAACCAGCCTCATTTCCTTTTTATTTTCAGGTCAAATAATTCCTTAGCAGGGAAAATAAAATGAAGAACAAATAGGTAGTAAGAAAAAAAAAAAAGGTTCAAACCTAAGTACATTAATTCATGCACAGTAGATAATATTTTTCTCATAATAATATGTGTTTTACTTTGCTGTCATGACACTGAACTGCAGCATTATGAAAATATCAACACTTTAAAGTTAGGAGAACGCTGAAGCTATCCATATAGCAAATCCATTTGGCTTCCTCAGGATATGTACACCTCAGGCAATGTAAATGGAAGTCTTGATGCAGGGGGACAGTTGACGGGTGCACCATGATGTTGGTGGGTCAAGGTACTTGTCTGCTTCTTCATCATCCTTACCTTCTGTTCTTCAGTCAAGCATGTCTTCTCCTCTTCCTATATAAATATGTCTGTGTTTCACAGAAGATTAAAGGATGTGCTAGCCAGTGTCCTTGTGTATAGGGACTGAGGTCTCTGCAGAGAGCTCCCCACCACTGTTAGCTCAGACACTGCACAGAGCTAGGGCTGTAAAAGGGATTAGGCTCTTGAGGCATTTGGGACCAGAACTGGAAACCTGGCCACTACCAGTCCAAGGAAGAACTATAGGACTCACAGCACTCCCCAGATAACTTGGTCCTGTTTCTTTCTATAGCTGTAAATGACAGCTGGCTCAGCATGAGCTCCGCACACAATTGGAACAATTATACTTCACCTCTTCTCACCAAGTTGTAAAGACTTGGAGCTGTGATACAACAGAAGTAATCATTTTGAAACAAATTCACTCCTGTTTCAGAGTAATTCACCCTTGTTTCTGAGCAAACCACATATCCATGATGTTTTGAGTGCTTGTTGGTCCTGTTGGCAGGATTTGAGATCCGCTGCCTCTGTTAACTCTATTCTGTCTCTTTGTATCTGAATACGTGACAGAACCACTAGCACTGAAAAAAGGATCCCTAAGTGCTTGATAATAGATAAATATGCAGAAAAAAAGGTCTTCTCCACTGATGTAAAACCCACTTTATGTGTAAACTGATTGTCATACTTACATAAGAATGTATTAGGGGATATCACTTCATCATGAAAATTAATTGAAGGATTGGGAACAAGAGTCTATTCCAGATTCTTTGAACTGAGATTTGTTTGAACAAGTCTCCAAAATCTTTGTTATTTAGGTTTTCCATCTGTAAAATGGAGATAATAATTACCCAATTAATCCTCAGGCTTGGTTCTTCAAGATGTTATGTGTTAGTAATTTTCTCTGGCTTGTGGAAGGCATTCACCACTGCACAAGTGGTCACTTTTTTAACTTTTTTCCCATGTACAGAAAAATAGAGAACAATATAATATTGCAAATAGTTTTCTATACTGGTTGCAGTGCCTAGGACAGAGTAAGGATACAGTCTAGAGGGTCAGTAAATTGATGACACAGCAACTTAGTATCTGAAGCAAAACCCAGTAGCGCTATGTGTCTGAACAGACAGAGAACAACTGTCACCGTAGCTACGTGCTTGCTGCTGAGACACCTCACTTGCTCATCCATGGAAAAATGCTCCTTGATCAGGCCAGAAGCTGGTCAAAGCAAGCTGGAGCACACAAGTGTCACCAATTATTTCTCACCCTGGCTTTAACACCAAGGGCAGAGAACCAGTTCAGGTAGTGAGAACTGACCCCAACCTTTGCCCAAATATTAGACCAAACATGAAGTAAATTCAGTTAACATTAATTTCTGTGCACTCCCTGTAGATGAGAGCAGGAT
Source organism: Pezoporus wallicus (assembly GCF_028554395.1). Lineage (NCBI taxonomy): Eukaryota > Metazoa > Chordata > Aves > Psittaciformes > Psittacidae > Pezoporus > Pezoporus wallicus. The sequence goes on from NW_026635157.1 coordinate 8,655,028, forward strand.
AATGTACAGCTGAATGATTCTTCTCTAGTTAGAGGCAGCAAGGACCAGAAAGTCCAGTCTATGACACTTTCAGGATAATACCTGGAAAAAAGAGAAACCCATTGTGAGCCCTGGAAGATACCCACAGCTCCAAGGGACTCTGTGAATGCGTGGAAGCTCTATCCTCTTCAATCAACATACCTCATTCACTGTGAATGTTGCATTGCCTCTGTACACAGCTACTTTTTTACTCCAATGTGCTTCTTACGAATGTTAAACTCAACACTCAAAATTATCTCAGGTACAATTTAGCACTTTTATTATAGGATGTGATACATTAGCTTGTGATAGTTAAATTGTAGTCTTAGACTGATCTGCTCAAATCTACGTAAAAAGAAAAAAAATAGGAATAAATCCTATTTTTGATAGCCTAGACATGAGCTCCATTTCTGTAACACTTTGCCTCATTTCACAAAACACAGCGAATGTCAATTAAATGATTCTTTTTCTGAACTTGATTTAGGCTGTAGGTACATATTATTGTGAGGTCACTGCAAAGGCTCAGATCTATAGCTCTGTTTGCTGTTTTGTAGGAACTGTGTGTGTTTTTTCCTTGTGCCAAGTGCAAGATTGTTTAACCCTCAGTGAGAGGGCTCTGATGACTTCATCAAAAAAGAGTCTGAGAGGCAACTTGACCGTGGCCTACAAATATCTCCCTGGTGGAGCAGCTACTTGTAACACAAAGTGCTTCAAAGAAAATACATGAAAGTATTGTACGCCTGGAAGATTAAGCAAAAAAAATCAATAAGAAAAAAAGTGAAAAAAATGTTGAACAAATAACTCCTATAAGAAAGGGAAATTCTGAACTCAAAACCAGATATGAAATTATGCCAGAGGTAAGGGGGTGAGGTAGCAATACACCTGCCAAGATTCTGTAGCCACATAATCATAGAATAGTTAGGGTCGGAAAGGACCTTTAGATCATCCAGTTCCAACTCCCCTGCCATGGGCAGGGATGCCACACACTGCAGAATATCAGACAAGACTGTTGTACTCTCTACTTCTGATTCTATAGTCATTGTCACTGTAACTCCAAATTCACACATGCAACCTGAAATTCCTCTCCATGCAGCGTGGTTTGGCCTCTGGATTCCTGTTTAGCCCCATGAAGCAAAACACGAATATGAATCTGAATCCTAATTCAAATTCTTGCAAAAGCTGAGGTAAGAAGCCTTGGATCTAATATTTTGGGTTTACTGAATTTTTAAACTAAGAGCTTGCCAGAGAAAAGATTGGCCTTTTTGTATTATTATTTTCTTTGCAATGCTCTCTTATTTTCACCACTTGATCATAACTATAACTGTTGCCTACTTTATTATGAGCACTCTAAAATGCCTTTACTGCACAAATAACATTCATATGTATGTAGATTGGTGCAGTTTTATTGTAGATAAAGCACAGGTGAAATTTCATGTAAGTGTAGGGAAAAAAATTGCTGATTTTTGCTGCTGCTGTCCTGTGACTTTGTTTATTCAAGAGGAAGGACTCTTTCAATAACAGAACAGGTGACGTAGCTACAGTGTGCCATACATCCATAATGAATCGGTATCTGATGCAGCATTTACATTGCACTGCAGGTTTGCAGTTTCATTGTCCCTGAGTGTCTGTCCTGCGAGCTGCAACTCAGTCCTTCAGCGTGTTACATCAGCAACCCCATTCAAACAGATCTGTTTCCCAACATCATTAAATGCAGCTCTGGTTCACACTGTTGAAGCCAATGAATCACAAAAGCTGTGATTCACAAAGTGTTGTTCAGTTATGTCCTTGAGGTTGGCTCTGGGCTGGGATACGGTCCACTTGTTTCAAAACACGTGGAAAATGTGGTTAATCCTGTCCTTCTGCAGGCAGATGCATTTTCTGTCAGTTGGCAATGGTCAAGGAAGCTCTGGAAGAGGGTTATGTTTTTGCAAGTTAGAGGGGACCTACTCACAAACAGTTTGGACCAGTACACATCAGCTGCAAGTTTTACAAAATCTTATGCAGTTATTAATCCTCCTATTAGATCCAAAGCCAACCTTTTGTGCTCTGTTTTAATTGAGTTTTTAGGACAGCAATAGTATCTGGTTCTCCCTTCCCTGATAATCTTAGTAGAACAAAACTCTGTCACAAATAGTAAGGTCTCCCACATTTTGACAATTGCCAAGGCAAACCCACAATATTTACTGCAAATTAAAGTTGCAGACTGAAAAAAAAGATTCCTTTTGTGCAGGGAGCACATTTTTTTCCAATAACAAGCATCTATGCCAAAATGGGTGGGGAGGGTTTGTTATAGAGCAAAGATGTTATAGGAAATTATTTGATTAAATCAGTAATGCAGTTGAAGAACATTGTTCTTGTCATTCTTGGTGCTTCTCAGAAGAAAACCATTCATATCCCACAGAGGTATCTATATTGTGTCTGTTCTAGAGAAAAAGTGTTTTGCAAAGCTAGGCAGCGCTCTTCTGAAAGATAAATAAAGCCACCTCCTGACCATACTGTTCTAGTCCGAACTTCTTCCCATCTTACTAAGGGAGCCCTTTCTCATATAGATGCCTACAGTCTTATCTCTAAGTCTTTAGAACTTATACCTCCCATAAAAGGAAGATCAGCCCATCTGCAAAACTGTGCTGTATGAAAAAGGTTGAAGTTGTGAGGGGAAGAAATGAGATTAAAATTACTGACCAAAAGAAGTGGAAAAAATAAATGCATACTCTTTTCACCCATGGAAAAGTGCATGTATCAGGGAGGATTATATTTTGAGTCATCCTGGTTGCATATCTCTTCACAAATGGTGATGATCTCCACTAGGACAGAAGGAGATGCCTCTCTGATGTTTGTAATGCAAACATGGGATAGCATAGGCTGAATCCTTCTGAGGCTCAGAAAAGAAGTCATCTTAAATAAGCATGTGTGCTGTGTGTTTACAGTACTAATAGCCTAGAGAGCTGTGCCTGCACCTATAGATCCTGCAGTTCATTGTGCCTAGGATTAGGGCCCATTGCAGAGATGCTGAGCAAGGATGCAGAGTGCAGTGGAGAAACAGAGAGGCTGCAGAAACAGTATTGCAGCACACAAAATGCAAACAATGACATTCTCAGCTTTTTAGCTCACTTAATTATGGCCCTTCAAGTTGACTTGTTAGCAGCATAATCAAGTCATGCTTGTTTTATGAAATCTGTATCAGTGCTTCTTCCACTCAAAGGCAGATCTCAGAGTCCTCACAGGTTTTGGAGCTCCACCTAAGTAAACCTTTCAATATTCTTTCACTGCCAGCCTGGAAGAACCTGCCAGTAAGAAACTACAATAGCTATGTCCTGGTCTAGGCAACTTCAGATTTCTAACTCACCTGGGTTCCTCCTATGGACACCAACCAGCACAGGGCAGTCCAGTCTACTTTCATTTCAGAAGCTGCAGATGACTCTGGTCACCAGAAGTGGCGGCAGCCTTTCCTAGGCACTAAGCACGGTGGTGATTGTTTGGCAACTGCTTAGGAACTTAGCCCAGATAATACTGCTGAGACTTCATCAGTGCTGAAGCAGTCGCCAAGAGAAATGTGGATGGCTCCCATTCATTTAAATGGATAACTAGCTTTAAAGCCTAATTAGAGACATTTTAACATCACCAACTTTATGAATCTTTTCTCTATGGGTGAATATTTCACTAACATAACACACAGAGCTAATATATGCTCAGCCTTGTCATATCTTGATATTGTCTTCATTGGAAGAGACTGTCTACAGAAATTAAGCCATAAATTTTAATATGTTAAGTGTCATAAGGAATTCAGTGAATTGCCTGGATAATTGAGAACCTCAAGTGAAAACAGAATATTCATTGTCATCCTAGTCACAAGAATATTCCTTATCCAAAGTGTCTAGGTGAATAAGGTGGATCCTCTTTAGGACTCCACAAAGCAGCACTGAAAGCAGATAAATTTAATAAATGAGCATTATTTGGTATCTGTGAGCAACATAATTTCTTTTTAATACAAAGCGGCTGTGGTATTTAGTCTGGATAATGTATTCTGTTCCCACCATTGATATTGATGTCCTTTCAAGTGAACAGAATATGCAGCCATTAATGAGCTCTTTCTGTTAAGATGTTCAGCAATGAATTAATTAACAATGTTGATGTGTAAATTAGGCGTCAGAATTTAAATTGTCTTTGCCATATGAGGTAGGTCACATTTCCCTGGCTCTGGTTCAGCAGAGCAGGTGAGGACTGGCTAAATGCTAAACATAGCAGTACTCCAATTGAAAGAACATGCATTAGGGTCTTGGGTCATTTCTAGACTAGAAGTGTTACCCGCCTTACTAACCTCAAGAACAGCAGTTCTTCTTTATGCTGCCTTCTTTCTCCCTTTTTGGTGAGGCATCCTACCACGGCACCTTGCTGTGTGCAGTGGAGGAACATGGGACCCAAACTACAGCAATGAAGGAAGAAATTCCCTCAGGTACCAGCTCCTCTGGGGCTTCCACAATGGAACAGAGGAACTTGTATGAATGCCTGGATGCCTTCAACCATCCCCGTTTATGGATGCTATGATGGAAGAGGGTATCTCATCAAGTACTTGAATCTCAACAGCCTTTCCCATTCCCTGGCCTATACCAGCCACTGCAAGATCAGGTAGCCAGTCTGCCTACCTTGTCTCTTTTCCAGTCTTTCTTCAGTCCAGGCTGAGGACAAACCAAGAGGTGTTGCATCTGAAGAGAACTGTTTGACTAGGTCAAAAGTGGTAGAGAAGGAAGTGATGTAGCTGCTACATTATTAAGCGTTTATAAAGACTGCTGTAATTTTATTGTTTCTAAAACAAGAAAGAGCATGATCATTCAATTAATGTCATGTTTGCACAAAATATATAGAGTGCTGAGTTTTAGGGAAAATCAGTATTTCAAGTCGACTGTTGCTTGCACTGACATATGAATTTTTGACCTTTACTTCCCTTTATCTTCTCCCAGTAGGACAGAGATCAGAGTAATCCCAAAACATGGTTTTAATGCCTTTAAAATCTCCTTCAGAAATAGTTCCTCTAACTTGGTTTACCTCTTGCAGATTGGAGGCTGTAGTTTTCCACAGCTGACTCCTAGGGCAAAGCTTAGTGTCAGCAGTCCTACTCACAAGGGCAGCTGGCCTTTTGGGGTCACATTATCGGAGTATAAGAAAAGTGGGAAGGGAGAAGTTGTGATTCATAGGATGAAAGAATGTGCTGATTTCTACACCAAATCACTATTGTATGGATATCGTTTTAAAATATTTGACCTGCTGAGGTCTTATCTGCTGTGGCTCAAGTGTACTCAACTAGCACAAAGACTTGGCGACTAACATTAAACTATTCATCTCCTTTCCTCTCATTAACTTCAGGCTTGAGCAATGTCAGCTAGGAAACAGACCTAATCCAGCATTTTACAAGCATCATGATAAGCATATTTGCCATCTCAAACAAAAAGCAAAACTTCTTCAGTGCAACTATTCTAAGGGGGAAAAATAGCTTTAAAAAAAACACCTGCAAACCACTTTGTATTCTGTGGAGATATGGTGGCCTTATATTTTTTTCGAATGTTAAGACATGTGAATCAACACCACCTATACACTTCTACTTCATGTGAAATTCCAACAGTCAGAGAATGGATTATTCAGTTGAATAGGTAGGATGTGAAAATAATAAAAAAAAACACATGAAAGAAACATTCTGCTTACGATAACAAGTGGGCTTTCCTTAAGGATGCCTCACTTTTTGGGAAACTCAATTGAAGGAGCAACATAGATATAAAAATGGAAGGCATGATGGAAGTGTCACCATATACACAGATAATTGTGAAGCAATTAAAAGAGAAAAAAAAGCGGAAAAGCAAAATTACTGGAAAGGGTGAATTTGTTAGCAACATCACGTACAACTAAAGTGGGCATACTTACTGCTATAGGAGCTCCACAAGCTATTTTAGACTAGATTTCCTACCTGTTTGTGTGGTTGTGTCATTGGTGTTCTCTGTGTTTCACAAGACTTAGTGCTTTTACCTTCCCACCCCTGCTGTGAGACATAGCAGCGTTACCAGCTGTGGTCCTGCAGACTGGCACACCCCGGAATGCAGTGAGGTGGCTGTCAGTTCTGTGACTTGCTGGCATTAGCCTGGAATAAGACACACAAGGGTGATGATGATGCAGTGTCAGTGCAACCCCAGGCTCCTGCTGCAGACCCTCCTGCTGTTAGCAGGTACAAATGTGCATCTTCATTCTGACCCGGTGCTACTCTTGGTTGATGGATAAACTGATATTTCAGGCCCCTTGATAAAACCTCCATTGCCTTTACTTGCACATGCAGGTCATTGTGTGCATGAGGTGAGAGAGGGGTGTGTGTGTGAACCTCCTCAGTGCCACTGCTTTCAGGAACAGTGGCCTCCCTTCTGCTCTGTTCCTCTTTATACCTCTTTAGCATAAGTCTCTTTCCTTGGGATTTGCTGCATGTGGCCAGTCTCTACAAATTCCCAGACCCTTACCTTTGCAGAACTTTGACTGTAATGCCTTTTGTTTCATCGTAGGGTGGTTAAGCGTCTCCCTTTTTACCAGACTCCATTAAGGACAGAGTTCAGGGTTTGAAGCTTTCAGCATTCAGACTTTGTTGTTCATGGATGCTGTGGATATTACACTTCTGACCCTGACATGGTGGCTTCACCACCATGCACATAGCACACACATAAAGATATGCTTTTCTGCAGGGACAGATCCATGTCCACTGCTTTTTCTTAAAATGCTTTTCCCTGTGTTTTCTGAGCTCGTATTCCTCTGGGCATAATCAGTGTTCTCCCTGGAATGCATCAAACTGAGCACTTTCTCTTCTTCCCTCCCCTCATCCCACACTTACTTTCTACTCCTGTGCTGCTTCTTCCTACAGTTCCTCTGGCTCTTTAATCATACAGAACTTTACAGTAGCTAGAACAGTGGCTGTCCTGAAAGTCTATTTCTTTCTTGTTATTCATCACGTGCTTAATATTCTGAATAGAGAACCACATAATCATAGAATCGTAGAATGGTTTGGGCTGGAAGAGATGTTAAAGATCATACAGTTCCAACCCCCCTGCCATGGGCAAGGACACCTGCTAGACCAAGTTGCTTAAAGCCTCATCCAGCCTGGCTTTGAACCCTGCCAGGGATGGGGCAGCCACAGCTTCTCTGGGCAACCTGTGCAGGGCCTCACCACCTTCATAGTGAAGAAATTTTTCCTAATGTTTAATCTAAATCTCCCTTCTTTGAGCTTAAAGCTATTTCCCCTTGTCCTGTCACTACATGCCATATAAAAATTTCCTCTCCAGACTTCTTGTAGGCAAAGATAGTCAGAAATATGCTGTCAGAAAAGCGAGCCATCTTTTTTGCAACCTTGTTTTGCAACCTTGTGCATCCTCCAGCCAGCTTCACACAGGTTTGGAGTGTGTGTAACAGTGGGTGAAGTTGCCATTTGGTGAAGTTGGGAATCTTTTGAATTAAAGCATTTCTTAAACTGAAAACATAACAACATCAGGCATTGATCAGGATGAAGTGTTAATCAGGGAGGAGAACAGTGATCTGTAGCTCCCCGACTGGCAATACCCAAGGATATATAAAGGGATTAAATCTGTGTTTCACCTACCCCAAACCTCATCCCATTAAGGCTATCCCTGCCCTGGGTGAAAGAGTGGGCAAAGTAAGCCTCCTCAAACAGCCCCATGTCAGACTACAGCCCCACTGAGACAGTCTGCCATTTCTTTTTCTTTCCCCTATTTCACAGGGCCATGGCAGGAGAGCAAGGCTAACCATCTGGTCCATGGGTGTAAAATCAACACACACGCTTGGAATGGAAAAACGCAATTCAAAGTACAGTGAAGCATAGACCCTTTTTCTTTTCTGCAAGATCACAGTACTTGGCACCTCATAAGTTTGCCCCTGATTATAGGAACAGCTGGGGAGGGGACTTGCATTGCTGCCTGACCCGTTTCCTTTGGATGGAAGATGATTTTGGCCTGAAGTGTTACAAAGCAATAACCCAGCACAATGGGAAGCCCTCCTGACCTGATGTGTTCCCTCTGTTTTTCAGATAAAGGAGCCCCACAGCAAAGGAGACTTGCTACCCAAGCCGGAGCCCAGGACACTCTGGGGCGGCGAGGAGGCAGGTATGGGCAGCATGTGGCAGGGCGGGCAGTGGGGCCAGGGTGGCACAGGGGGCCGAGAGAGCAAAGCTCTCTGCTTCTGATGCACCTTTATTTAGGGCTGAAGTGCTTTGTCCCCAAGCCAAGCTCAACTGAAGGATGCTTTTCATGTCAAAAGGAGACATAGGGTCTCACCCACTGAGTGTTTGCTGGACAACAACAACAAATCACTTGTGTATGGGATGGCTGTAGTGCACGATGTGCTTCACAAAGGCTCCTGAGGAATTATGCCATGGTATAATGAGGATAAATAAAAGTATCATAGCAGATCTATTTAAGAAATTGCCAGACACATTTCAGCATTGATCTGCTACGTGAGAAGAGTTCTCATTAGCTACCAGCAAGAGTCCTGTGAATATGTTTGAGGGCAAAATTGGCCACTTGGTGACCCCTGGTCTGTACACAGGGGGATTGAAGACATGAGAGCTGTGGACATGAGGAGCATCATTAGTTTTAGCATAGACAGAATACACTGCATATGTCAAACTCATGTGTATTCTTCTTACTCGGTGTCTTTTCTGTGTTAGGGTTTTCTTTTGGGGGCATATGGGGTCGCTTTTTTGTGCTTTGTCTTTACTTCTCTTTGCTTTATCATAAGCTTGGATTTTACTTTTAAACAAAAAGTGTACCAGATTAACTTAAACTGCTGGTGCTGTGGTTGGATGACATGCCAGAATTGTATTTAACCCAAAGAAAAAAAAATGCCCCAAAAATGCTGTGGCTACACTGTGCAAATGTCCCAGTAAACACAAACTGCTTCTAGCATGACAAGTAGCTGTCAGATTCTGAGGCAGATTTCACTTGAATGGTTTGGGGATTTTCTTCCTGCTTTCTTTGCCATTTTTGCAACTGTCCCCCTGGGAAAAATCCCATAAGCCTCTGTCCCCATTAGGAGGAAATCTTTCACTTCCTTGCTTTGATTTTGAATGCTTAATGCTCCTGGCTAATTCCCCTGACCTATAACCAGTCTTGGCTTCTATGCATAGAGATTAAGTGCTGATCTAGATGATAAACTTTTATGAAACAAGCTTAGAAATACATTTAATTAACTAAACACTCTCACTCCTTCATGAGATCTCACTGTGGTAAGTTATGCTGACTCCTAAGGAACATTAGCAACAGCCATAATGCACTTTTTTCTAAAATATGGAGCCCACACAGAGTAGCTCCACTGATTTAACTGATTTGCCGTTGTCCTCTCAGGTAGGTCCAAAACTGGCTACACGTGAAACCAGATCTGGGAAATGACCCAGTTAAAAATACAGTATTTAGGAACCACTTCTTGGCAGTGGTGATGGGATGGAGCTGCTGTTCTTTCTCTTACCTGGGCTGATTAGGTATCCAGGCTAGTTTCAGTTGAAGCAGAAAAATTATTCATGGTTTACTAACCTGGGACCTAGTCCCAGAGTAGCTGAAGGTGTGTGAAGACACAGCTGCCAATTGCAAAGATTACAATTTCAAGCCTGTGGCATTTCTCAGTTTAATGAAACATCAGCTTTTGTTCTACTTTTCCCTCATCTTTTCCAATAAAGCTCTTTTTCCTGATACAAAATCTAGCTCAATTAAAGATGTGATGAAACTGCTCTAAAGGCACAGCTTCAAATTCAGCTTTGCAACTTACAGAAGATAATTATTTCACATTTTATTTTTCTTTTAATGCATTCATTTATACACTACAACATGGTAGCAGATCAAAGGTCTAATAGAGCTTAATTGCAGTTAATATAAATGTCTCTCTATGTGTCATACTGAACTTGCACTGAAAAAGAAATATAACAGTCTGGGTTGAAGGCATGTGAAATCATTCCAGATTTACCTGCAGGACAGCCTCGCACCGCTCTGCAGGCACCAGTGTCAGGCTGCAAGCAGGGCTCCATGGCAGCTTGGATGCTGCCATTTGGAAGATCCATGGTGACCATACAATCTAAATTTGGGGGGAAAAATTATGTCCCTGGTACTTGTAGCTTCGAAGAATTTTCCTCAAATACAAACAAAACCATAACCTCACCTGACTTCAGAGCTCTGCAAAGGGGGCAGTGGTGTCACAGGTTGTCACTCTGGTTTTTGTGGCAATGAATGGAGAGGAACAGACACGATTTTTCTGACCTACAAGAGAACTCCTCTCTGAGGAAGAGAAGAATCAGTTTCTATCTGTGTCCTTTTCTCTCATCTGACTATGAAGAAAGGCTAGATGACCTCAGTTTAACTTCTACATAAAAACCTTCAGTGGTGGGGATTCCTCAGCATCCTTTCACTCCTTTCTGGTTTTGTCGAAGAATTACATTATTGTCCTTAGAGTTAGAGTCCCATTTTCTTAGACAGCCCATGCAGAAATAACACAGAGCTATTTATATTTTTTCATATCCCCCCCCCTTTTTTTTTTTTTTTAATTTGCTTCTTGTGATGTTGAGTTATAAATTTGGCACCTGACATACCACGGAATATGGTGAAGGAAGCCGGCACCAAATTAGCCAAGGCAGGGCCCTAGAGGGCTTTCTTCCACAGTGCGGCAGTAGATGAGATTTCTAGAGGAACTGCTATGTTGATGTAGTGATGGGGACGAAGGTAAGGGAGGACAAGAGGATAAGAAAGAGGACACCGCAGTAAAGAGTAGAGTGATGAGGAGGCATATTTTCTCTTGCCCTAACATTTACTTCACCGCCATTTACTTTTCCAGCCAGTATCAAAACTGCAGCTGAGGTTCTTTTTCCCCAGCAGGGATCCACATCTTGGCTGGCAAGACCTAAGGGAACACCCTTTTACCTGGAGTCTTGCCAGCGAAAAGAACTCCAGGCCTTATAAGAGAGTGTTATATTTTTGAAGAGCAGTACAAAGGGCATGGTCTGCATCCCTCTTGTGCAGTTATGCAGCTAAGCAGTAAGTCACACAGAAGCATGGGTTGTTGCAAGATTGCTAGAGAAAATATCTAGGCAACTGGAGCACAGAGGAGAAGCTGGGTATCAGGGGTCTCCTGGTTTCTCATTTGGATTGCCTGGCTGCTGCCCAAGGAGTATTATTGCTATGTATCTTATAAGCATTGAAATAAATTCAAGGAAGTGGCTACCAAAAAAGATTAAAAAGGCCATTTTGAATGATAACCCATAGAAAAAGGAAAATACTCAGTTGCTATAATTTTCTGAATTTTTTGCTTTTTCTAAAAGTGATCTTGAAATCACAATGTGACCATGTTTCTTCCTTACAAAGAAAAAAAGACAAAAAAAAAAGACAGCTTGTTTTGCTTGGGGCTTTTTTTTTTGCAATGGTAGCACAAGGTCTCTTTGTATTATATTTTTCTGCAATATATTTTGCAAGAGGAATCTGAGTGACCATACTCCTCAAAGGGTGAGATTTGTCCAGGAAGGAGAAACCCTAACCAAAGGAGGGTACCGTGTAGTGGCATGTCTGGATTCATCAACCCTTACCTTCACACAGCAGAAATTGATCCCATAAAAGAACAGCCTGATTGAGGACACATTTAAATCTTTTCACACTGATGCAAATATGCTGGAGTAAATAGGATTTAGGAGAGAGAAGGGCCAACTAAGGACTGCTTGCAGTATACCTTTCAAGGCCCTAGGCAGAGAGGCTGTCTCCAGAATGACTGAATGACTGCCTTAAGAAAGAGGTGAAAGTTTAGTCAGAGAAACCTACTGCTTTTTCAGCTCCTCCATAAGAGCTGGGAGGTTTCTGTTCATGTGGATGCAGAGAAGAAACTATATTTGAAACTTTTTCATCTAAAATGTAGCAATGTCCGATGTCTAAGACTGTATTACAGCCTTAAAAACATTCCCATTTCTCAGGACCCAGAGGAGTAAGGAGTGTGATCCTAGTCAATGGTACAAAAAGGGATTACTTTTAAATGTGTCAACAATCATACCATTCTTTGATACCCTCCATAGTCTCAAGGAGATACTTATATCCACTTTGTCACTGTACATCTCAGCAGGCCATTTGTGAATGTAAGTTCAGTGGTTAGGGAAATGAATTCAAAACCTTTTATTATAATCAGACTTTAAAATGTTGGAACAAAATTTGCTTAGTTTACCCAAGATATGCTATCATTTTCATTTAGCCTATCACATCATTCAAACAGCATTGTCTGGAGATAATTGTTAAAGAAGACAAGCTCTTGTCTGCCTAAAACACAGCAGCATAAACTCATTTACTGCAAATTAAGACAGATGGAAAATTGCTGTTGCTTTTAATATAGTTGCACAAAAAATAAGTTTGTGAGTATGTCAAAAGTAACTGTAGCAAATGCAGGACTGTGGCTTACAGCCTATGTCCTAAAAAAAGGTGTTTTAGGCATCCCAGTAAAAGTAAGTGAATTTATTCATAAGAAGGAATTCAAAACTGTAGAGAAGCGCCTCTCCACAAAAAGCATTGGATGCCTGTGGACAGCCCTGAAGGGAAAACAAAAATAAATTAATGAATATTTTATTCAAATAACTCAGAGAAAAGTCATAAATATTAAAACAACAAATAGATGATTGTTATTCTATAAACACATGCATGCATCATCATATGGATGTGAATCATCCTACAAAACCTAAGGGGGCTATTTGCCTGCCTAAAACTAAATACACTGGTTTGTAGAAATAGGAGTATATGTTCTAATACAGGGTGACCTACCATCCCCCAGGGTCTCTTCATATCATTTAAAATGAAATATAACATCATCTGCAGGACTCCTTTAGAATAAGACTGTTGCTCGGGAGCTGCCTGACAGGAGGGTAGAGATGCTTCTCTGGTTTCACAAACTTTTTCCTCTTACATCTGTTGTTACACGACACAGATGTATCAGAACTTCAACACAGTTTTAACCACAGAAAGTATAGGTTCTGCTCTACTGGACTCACGTTTGCTAGGCTTTCAGCACAGTGCTCTGTCTGCACATCTTACAGCACCTGCAAGAACATAGAGTTTTGAAAGGAATTGAAAACTGAAGGAACACTGTCTGTATGAAATACATTCAGTTTAAAGAAAGGGTTAGAGGTATTCACAAGTATTTCACTTGCAAAAGATGTATGTCAGAATTACCATAACTGTTTAGGTTGGCTTACATTATCCTTCCTGGATAATAAACAAACAAAGAAATAAATAAATACATTTCTCCGTGTTCCAGTTCAGGAGGGACTGGTTAACTGAGGGGCAGCATGGTGAAATCTATGCTGTATTTTGAGAAGACAAGTACACTGCTTTGCAATGTTACCGTGCTGTTTAGAGGAGTCCCATTGGTCACCCATCCCACCTTGTGGACAGATTATGGTCAGCATTGGAGATGGGGGTTCCTCCAACTCTCGCGAAAGCCTGTTCCAGGCTGCACTACCCTTCTGGTGGGCCTTTTGTTTCCTAATGTCCAAGCTGAACACTCATCTTTCTGCCATTGCCCCCTCTCGCTCCTTCTGTTACCACTGAGAAGAGTTTGCCTCTGGTGTCATTGTAGTTCCTCATCATGAAGTCATAGGCTGCTGTTCAACTGCCTTTGGCCTCCTCTTCATTAGATTACACAAGCCCAGCTCTTCAGCCTCTCCTCAGTGGTCCTGTGCATTAGACCCCGACTACCCCTGGCAGCCCTCTACTCTGTCTCTCTCCAGTGTCTTGACATCTTCCTTGAAGTGAGAGGCCAAAATTGTGCACAGTTATCCATAGTCTATTTGACTGGACCCTATGAAATAAAAACACAAGAAAGTGGTCTCTTTCACTTGAAATAATTTTGAAGATGACTTTGAACTCATGATTTTCCTCTGATGGTGACTGTTGCTAAGGATGTTGCTTTCAGAGTACTAGATTCAGTGTGAAGTAGCCAAGAAGAACAAAAGCCCTCAGGGAAAAAAAGAAAGTTAAATGCAGAAGCAGATTAAGGAAAAAGGATCATTCCAAGGAGCCGTGGAAAGGATAGAAAGAAGAGGAAAAGCAAAGCTGAAAAATTGTCACGACAAAGAGCAAGGAAGCAGTAAATTATGCCTTGTCAATATTACACTGTAATCCAGGATAAATATAGACTAATATGATCTACTTAGCAAATAGGGATGGGTCATATTTGAAATAACTTAAGAAAACAAGTTTCATTCTCCGGAGAGGGGAAAGACAACATCAGAAAGAGCCCTCAAATAAATGCCTCGCTCTACATCTCACCGAGTATGTTGCTTAGGAGCTTTACCATAACAGCCCTCCATAGGATCACTGCATTTCTGTCTTGGAGGGGGGGGTCCAAAATACCCTTTGTCAGGGATTTTGTCTCAGGTTTCTGTGCTACCCACTTGCACCAGAATAACCAAGCACGCCTCTGCCTCCCAGCTGACTAAGGAATCACTGGATAAGGAGAACCAAATCTGGAATTTGAATCATCCCTTCTGGAAATGCTATTTGAAGTCTTTGATAACAATGAATAAATTGTCCATATAGGGATTTCCTCTAAAAATAATTTCATTGCATTAAGGCCAGTACCCTCCTCTCCCCACAACTCTGCACAGATATGACTGACAACTTGCTCACTAGCTAATGCATAAGCAGAACTTCACTTTACACACGAAAAACTGACATAATTTTTGACTCAGCTTTTAGAAAAGAATGTATGATTCTAAAAAATCATGTGACAAAACCAAAGGAGCTAACAGCCCTGACATCATGAGGACTGGCAGTGTACTCCAGAGCAGCCAATGTTTATGGAAAGTCAGGGACTAAGCTTCTCTCCTGTCAAATCTGTGCATGATAAAGAAGTGCCTTTCAAGGCAGGACCAGAAAGGGCTCCCATTGTGTTTGTACCTTGCTGCCTTGTATACTTCTTTGGAGTTTTTGTAGCACAGATGGGACTATATCCCAGAGGTTTTGGAGGCAAAAAAAGAACCAACTGGCATCAGAAAAGACAGCCTGGAAAACAGCTTTCTCTTTTTATAGAAGTCAGAGCATTGTTTATGAGTCTTGCAGCCCAGAATGGCTCTAAAACACTGCTGTTTCAGTGGGATGTGTGTCAGATTGTGTTGTGCATGACCTGCCTTCCGCTGTTGTGCCGTGTTGCTATGTGCTCATGCTGACAGCTGTTGTGTTTCGCTCCCAGTTAGTGCCTGCCTTTCACTCTGGAGTGAAGTAATACCTACGCGCAGGGCCAGATTCCAGTTTGCTATGGAAATGCCCCCAAAACAAGTGAAAATACTACCAAAACAGATGCTTTGTACCCATTTCCTGATCAGTCACACGATACTTCCTCTTTCTATATGGAGTTTCCCACTCCCACACCAGTTCCTTTTTTTTTTTTCTTTCCTAGCAGTCTAAACATTTCGTGTTGTGAAAAGAATTCAGCATCTCAGCAGTTCCACATTTCTTCTAAGCTGGCCTTGCAGAAGTGTCAGGATGCTGAGCCATGCTCATGAATGATGGCGTACAGCCTGGAAGCCTGTTTGGCTTCCTGTGGAGCCAATTCAAAAGTAAAATGTGATTGTGGAATCTATTTAAAAATCTTCTCGGAAACTGATAGTGAGTGATGAAAGAAGACCTTTTACAAGTCAATAGCTATAATATATTAATAAAATAGTTTTTAATCAGTTTAGCATTCTTAAATTGCTCTAAGAGCATCTGAATTTCCCATTTTGCCCAACTAAAGGTCCACTTGGCCCAGGATCTAATCTCCAGTAATGGTCAGTGTCAGATACCATGCAGAGGTGTTTCTCAACCTGTGACAGTACTGGTAGTCTGTTAACATCAGAGGGTGACCTGAAAAATAATAACTTTTTTTTTTCCCCTAAGTAATCAGTCAAGCAAAAGAAACACAAAAATAATAGTAATAATATTCTTAAACGTTCTTGAAAAAGGCAAGTGAATGAGCACACTCAAAGCTTAGCTTCGTTATAGGTGTTTGTGAATTTAAACCTTTTAGCTGCGTTGCACAAGGTGGTCCATAGACAGTTTTCCAAAAGCCCGAGTCATCCCTGAATTAACAGGAATTGAGAGACACTGTTAAAGGGGAAGGCACAAGATACTCAGACACACTCAGAGAAGTTATGTCCTGTTCTGGCAGCCACAAATAGGCTTGTACAATAAAGTGGGACCTGATGTCTCAGTCTCATATTATCCTTAAATATTTAAGAACACCACATCTGAGAATAAAAAGTGTATAAAGAATAAAAAGTGTATAAAGAAAAAATACTCGTTAAATTAATGAATTAATGTTGGTTCTCACAGTTTCTAACATCATAACAGCCTTCTCCCCAAGAACAAAACACATTTTCCTATTAAGCTGTCTTTAACAAATGTGTTCACTAGTTCATTACTGATTACTGCACATATACGTATGTTCCAGTGAGCACAAATGCATGAATAGAAGTCCTTTTATATTATTCTATGACTCAGCTCACACAGCCAAAGTGACTTGGAAGTTTACTAGCTGCGGTTGCAGTACCTATAGACAAATATACTTGAAATAACCAGGGTGAATGCTCAGGAGCTTGAGTGATTACAGATCTTTCATCAGTGTGACGTTAGACTAGATGAAAGAGTTCCAAGTTCTGTGTATGCTGTTCAAATTAGAAAAGTTGAGCAAGATAGAATAAATATATATTAAATTAAAAATACGATCACAGCAATGAATGTATATGGATACATAATACTTCATATGACAAAAACGTGGTAGGTAAAATATACTCCAGAGTGCTATCTCCTGGCAAAGCTGAGCATACTTTACTACCATGTACTGTCCATTCTGAAGCAGGCATAGTGAAATCAAAAAAAAAGATTGTGCAGACCACTCATCTGAATCCAGCATATGCAACTCACTGTGTATTTTATACTTTCGTATCTCAAACACCGATGCAGATTTCAATTTCTTTCTGAGAAATTCCCTTTTTTTTCTCTGCTCCTTGTCTGCCTATGTGACATTTCTGTAAAAGTGCTAAGAATCTTAAAATTGCAGAGCAGGTCAAAACGAGAGTATGGTTATTTGCAATCCTCATGGAATTTGGAGAAGACAGTATTTGATTTTGATTCAATAGCTGTGATTTAAACCACTATTTTGAGTCAGTCTGAGTCAGTCACTAAATGAGCAAAATCATTGTCAAGTTTCGCCTTGTAGGAGGTGGACTGTATGTCCAAAGAGTTGAGCATGGGATTGAAAGTCACAAGCCCTACCAAAATGCTTACTCTATTTCAAGCTCATCATAAGACAGTGACCCAAGTCATCCAACTTCCCCAACTTCCTCATCTCTTTGTTCTCTAAAATGTTACTGTTAATATTTGCCTGTGTGAGGGTTTAAAGATAAAATCATGCACAAGTGAAAATCACTGTTAAGTGAAAATCATGAATAACAGTACTAGTAACATAATTCCAAGACCAAAGGCTAAAGATCTTTTTTTCAATCTTCTATCTCACTGGACAGTACCTCTTCCTTAACTTTTCATTTGTTCATCAGGAACTTTATCTGTTTTGCTAAAGAGCTCCACTGTCAACAAAACATAATGTTCCCTATACTGCAGCAGGCTGAGATGTGTTTGCAGCAGGCTGAGATGTGTTTGCAACATGCAGAGTTCCAGGAGTTCATTTTCCTGATACCCTATTAAAAATGCATGGGGACAGTTGATTCTCTTTCTCTTATTTTGTTTTATTTTGTTTTCTCTGAAGGGAAAAAAAAAAAAAGTCTAAATCATTATTCAGGCTGAAAGATCAATATTCAGCTAGGCAGAGAAGTGTTGCATTCATCTCACTGCGGGTGTAGAGATTACTGTCACATTGAGAATTATGTACAAGTCACACTGCATTCACTAGTAATCCAATGATAGAACTGCTCTTCCCCATTCTCATATGCTATTTTATGATAAAAAGAACAGTGTTACAAGGTTCCGATGGGAAGCATTACAGAAGTACCAGCAACTACGTGGAGTGTGCCACACTTCCAAATCTGTACCCTTTTATTTGTGAGGTTAAAATGACAATGCAGCCAATGAATGTAAGACCAGTGGTACTGTTTGCATTGCATGCTGACTAGGCAGGCTGGGATACACATCTGCCTCCAGCTTCTGCTCTGCCAGCTGAAGAGGCTGTGCTCATGTGCTCATCACCTGGATGACTAATGTGAGCTAGTGGGAGCTCCCACATGGAGATCTTCCAGCTGATTCAAGGGTTGGTAACACCCACCATGTGGGTGCTGATGAGCAGATGCATTGGGGTGAGGAAGCACTCACTGAAGGCTGGAAAGGTCGCATAGGCAACAGCCTGTGGCCTATTGCATGATTATGCATGGGTGGGTGTCTACGCTTGCCAAAACCTCCTGATTCTTATCCTTGAATTGGATGGAAAATTTAAGATAGCCAAACCTGAGTTAAGAGGAAGAGACAAGAAACCTCAGAGGTAAAGTTGTTGGACCTGATAAAAGTAGCAGCAAATGCAAGTCTGTGTTACACAGACAGCCAGGGTAGATGTTCTAGCAGCTCCTTTTAGTCCTGAAGTCTATTAAACCTATGGCCAAAACATTTGAGCTTGGCTGGTTGAACTTAAGCTCTTCTTTGTGAGAGAAAAAAAGCATTTACAATAAAAATCATTTACAAAAAAAAGTAAAGGCAGTTTCTATCAAAGAAAATGAAACCCATATCAAAGGTTGCTAATTCACTTTAGGTGTTAAGGTGTTAAAAAAATTTGGACAAAGTGGAATACTACAAAGAGATTTGAGCTGCAGTGAATGACTGAACAGGTTTGAAAATAGCATCTGGAAGTGAAAAAAAAAATAATGCTGCAGATGTTTGTGAGTTTTTCCTTTCTGTGTCTGCATGTAAAACATCTGTGGGACTTTTTTGTCTTGCAGTAATATTCTTTGGGTGATCATGTGCTGTGGGAAAACCACTTTCCTAGCATTTCCAACATGTTGGACAGTGGCAAGTGACGCTATCAGTTGCCAGCTCAATATGGATACAGTTTTACTTCCTTCCCTTCCCCACAAATCTGGATTCAGGTCCTTTCTTGAATTAAAAACTTTTAGATGTCAGTGTTTCCAAGTCCCCCATTTTTCACTGTGATCGGTAGCTCCTGCTAGGAAGGGAACCAGGGCTATAGTAATATCAGATATATAGGTAGGATTCCACCAAGTTACAGCAGATGCCTGCAGTGCCTGCTGTTGCCGTCCCACGTTGTCTGTTTACAATGTATGTAATTACACAAATGAGGTTGGCAGATATGGGATATTTATTATTGCACAGTAATCTTAGTCCAGTTATTAGAATGGGAGAAAGTTAAGTTTGCATTTAATTTTTGGTTCTGCCACAGACTTGCCCCAGATGAGGCACATCGTCTACCCTGTGGTTTAATTCCCACTTTTATAAAATAGAACTAATACTTTCACATCTGTCTGAGATGATATCAGGCACCGTCCAAGGCAAGATAATGTCAACTAATTTCAAGAGAGCCAGTATGTCTTGTATATCCAGCACAGTGCAGAACCACACAGTGCTACTAGCTGGAAGCCAAGATGCGTAACTCATCCTTGAGGAGCAGTATGGAGCATTATATCAATGTTGTAAGTATTCTTTCAGGTCCATAGTTAGATTGGACTGAGCCAGGTCAGGAATCTCTGCATTGCTTGTATGGTATTTAAACTTTCCCTATGATTTTACCTTTTCAACTAAGTATTAGACTCTGCCTAAATCAGACACGCTGAGTTGCCTCCAGGATGCCTTTGGTGACTGTATGCCTAACTCAAACACCAAAACACAGGGGTAAACTTATTATGAATGAATATACAAATATTTTTACTCAATTTTGGACTAGTTACCTAGGGAAAAAAATAGCACTTTTTCTCTCACTTCCAGGTTTAAACTAATTAGTCTACCTTCTGAAATAATTCCCTCTCTGAAAGCAATGGACCCAGATAACTGTGTCAAATATGTCCTAAAATGATAGATTACTAGGGAGAAATCCCTAAAGATAAAGCCCTGCTAAGCATTCCAGTTTTGCATACTTCTGCCCAGGAAGCCTCTTACACTTTCTGAAGGAAAACCTCCAAGATATAATAAGGAATATTAAAGCAGTCGACATAACGGCAAAAGACAGGGTGGTATTATCAAGAGGAAAAGCATTAAGACCTGACAGTGTGAGCCTCCCTTTAGCAGGCCTCTGTTTTCATATCCAATTCATCTCTGAGAATCCAAGTTGCTGGTTTGAGTTAGCAGCCAGCTGAAACTCTCTTTCTTTAGCAAAAAGATGCCTCTCTTTGACTAATCTGATCACTATTTACAGCATTTGGTGCCTTGACTCCAAGGTCACTGGGGGTCTTACAGGCTTAAGGAGATCTTTCTTTTAAGATAAAAGAACTACAATGGTGATGATGGGGGTTTTGTATACACATAAAAGGCATTGAGATATCACAGTAACAAACAAAAGCCTCCTGGAACACTAGATGAAGACATAAGGGAATGAGAGGTGACCTGATAGCTAGATCAGATAAGCTACCATTTGTATTTTAGCACATATTCAAGCAAGAAGTACGGGGAAACTTGTTCAGATTGTGTCCTTGATAGAAAATGTCTAAATCTTTGCTATTCTCCTTCAAAAGCTAAAGTTTTGGAAAGAAAATCTGAGTGCCAAGGTCGGCAGGCAGTGCATGCTTACACTATTCATTCTGAAGCACGTACCAGCTCCTCACATTAGGCTGCCTTGTGACTAAAGGAGACCAGTAGATCAAATTCATAGCACTGCCAAGGATCTTCAGTTTTTTCTCACAAGCCTTTGTTTATCAGTTTTTCCATCTTATGTTTTCACCTCCTTTACAATACTAGGACTATTCAATACTGATAGACCAAACTCTGTGCAGTAACAGCATATTATTTTAAGTTCATAACAACGATAATGTGCTCAAGTATCTGACATCCATCCTGGTTTTATGACCACTGTAAGCTAGAGAGGCTACAGAATATTGCAAGGGTTTATACTAATCGGGCAGGGGGGCACACTCACAGAAATGCATACAAATGTGCTCCTTTTGCAGTCACCTCTCTGTGACTGCTACAGGCTGAAATATGTGCAACATTTGATCATAAAGTCACAGTAACAACAACTCTGTTAGACTCAAATCAGTGTGCTGGAATTAAAATGGAAGTTAGGGCATCGTTTATCAACTATTTCAACTAGAGTTCAGCACGTCTAAAGGATGCTGTAATTTTCCACTGCTTTCTACAAGGATGGGAATTACATTTTTCCTCAGCACAGCTCTGCATCACTCCGTGATCCTGTGAGCATAATCCCTTGGAACTAAAGCCTCTTATTGACAATGCAGTAAACGTGCTCCACAAGCATCAGAAAAGGGAAATAAAAGATGTTCCAAATTTGTGTTTGGCAAAATACGACACTGAAATCAAGTTGATGTTTCCAGATCAATAGGAATTTCTCTGTTGGAGTTGTTATTAAAGCTGTTACTCAGTTCCTTATCTATTTGCTGCAACTTGTGGTCATCATTTGTGGGGGCAGCCTGAAGGTCTTGACTGAAAGTTTTGGCTGTTGCACATGAAACTTAATTACGAGGTCAGAGACAAGAACTTGTTTGTTGGGGATTTACAGGAGGAACATAAAAGCTTTTGAGATTTTGCCTCAGAAGACAGATGCTGTTAGGATTGCTGTTTCCTTCTGTATTCGGGGGCTATGTCATTCCTGCAGTCAAAGGCTTGAATTCCGTCTATGTTTAATTAACCCAAAGCCAAATACTGCTGAAAATATTCGCAGAATTTGGGGAAGCTTCCTTACAGAGTCGGCCAAGTAATTCTAGGAACAGTTTAACCTGCTGCATCCTAAGGTCTTGATTCAGTAAGCAGGAATTCATTCGGCATTGAATTCATTGCCAAACTCAAGTTCAGAAGCTATCAGTAAATCTAATTTCAGAAGCATGGAGGCACTGAATTGCAATCTTAGATCTTCTTCTGCAGCAGACAATGAGGACCAGGACAGAATAAGAGGAAGAGAGCTCACAAATTCCATTTACCATGTGGGTTGCTGAAGCCTCTGACCTTCCTAAAGGGCAAGAGGGAAAAGTTCCTGTGTGCCTCTTAAACACTGTCAGGCAGGACTAACAACAGTCTGTCTACCACAGATGAAAAAACCCTTCAAACAGTGAGATTTCTTTAGGGACACAGATTTTCACAGTCCAGCTACTGCTGAAGGTGCTTTGAACTGCACAGGCCCATACTAGCGATGTGCTTGCATGTGCTCTTTCTTTAAGATGAACATCCCTCCTGGCTTATGCTGGGCATGTACCAGTGGGATGTCAGTGGGATCTGGGGTTACCTGAACTGGTAAATCAGCATGTCGTGCATGCTCTACCCTTATGCCCAGGTCACCCATGGTTCCGCCAGAACGTGTGTCTTCCTACATCTCTCACAGCCCAGTTGCAGGGCCCTGGTTTGGATGCTGGCATGGTGAAGAGCTTGATGAGCATGTTTAATTAGTGCTGCTTTCAGATGGAATGGGTGTATTTGCAGAGTGAAATGCTTTACATTAGGTTATCTTTCTTCTTGCCAGTAAGCAGCAGTTCTTGGGATTTTGTGAGTTGGTTAAACTCTGTGACTGAAAACCAGTATCATGCCACTCAGAAGCGCAATATAAGACTATCAGAATAAGGTATGGGCCCAAGTCCATGCAGGTTAGTCTGAGTTACCAGCACCAGCTAGCAGTGCACTGGTAAGGAAGAGGCAAGTGCAGGAAACTGTTCAGTGATTTTCCCCAAAACAGTTCAGTGTCCCAAGAATTTGTGGTCCAGGAACATTCTGGGTAAAAAACATCACCTTTGTAGTCAAATCTTTTTCTTTCTCCCTCCTCTTGATTTCTCCAGACATTCTTGAACCCAGCCACACTTCCGGTGTGCACACATCCTGGGACAAGGAGTTCTATAACTTTTGGTATTCCTTGTGTTGAGTCTCCCTTTCTATTTTCAATGCCTACCTTTTACTCTGTTTTTATTCATTTTGCTTTGAAAAATTATTAACTTATAAGTTAAGGACAATTTGTCAACATTTTAGCCTGAGGAAGAAAAGTAACGTGAGTGTGAAACATCACTGACATTTGATTTTTCTCCTGTATTTACTTTTCAGCTGTGCACTCCTAACCCACTGCCTGTACAATCTTTGATGCAAACCCTTGCAATTTAATGAGATTTTCACAAAGTCTGATGCTTTTCTGCAAGACACGGCTTTTGAATAAGGGGATCTTTGGGTACCTTTTCCTTGCTTGTGTTCTCCACTGTTGTTGCTATCGTTTCAAAAAGGGGAAAGTTTTAAAAGGCAAACCTAGGACATTCAGGCTTTTTTAAGCCATGACTGCAAAACATTGCGCGAATTACAGATAATAATAATTCGTCCTCCTTTCCACATTAAAACCGCCCGTGCGGCGAAGCGGCACCTCCAGCGCGGGGAAGGGTCGAGGGCCCCGCCGGCTGCATGAGCTGGAAGGTGGGTACCAGACGGACGGATGGATGGACACCGGCTTCCCGTGGCGGGGCGCGGCCGGGGGTCCGCGGCGCCGGGCCGGGCAGTGGCGGGCGGCGGGGAGCGGAGCCGCGCGGGCGGGCGGGCGCGCGGGCGGGGGGGCGCCGCCGGGGGGCTGCCGGCGGAAGGCTCTGGGTGCCAGGTCGGAGCGGGACGCCGGTCCCGCCCCGGCGCTATCCGGCCGGCGGGGAAGCCCGGCCGGCAGCCGCAGCCCTCCGCCCCCCGCGGGCACCGGCACCCCCCGTCCCGCCGTTGCGCGTCCTGGAGGGGAGCCTTTTCTTTAGGGGTGGGGGAGGCGCAGTATCCGCGCTGTGGGCGCGCATCCGGAGGAGCGTGTGCAGCGCCTGCCTCCGCGGGGCAGGGACGGCCGCTGCCGACAGGTCAACTGGGGCTGGAGCGGCCCCCCCCCCCCCCCCCCCTTCGCTCCTTCCCCCGCCGCTGCCCGTGTGTGTGTGTGCGTGTGCGCGCTGATTACAGTAATTTTGAGAGCGATGTTGCAACGGGGCAGAGTATGCGGGGCGGCCCGTGCTGAACTTTATAACGCTCCTGCATGTCAGTCGCCCTCGACCTCGCGTCCATAAACGGGTCTGCGGGAGCGGCGGCCGGCTTCGCCGCCCTCGCCGCCTCCCTCCTGCCTCCGGGACGCTCGGCCAGGAAGGGGAGTTATTCGGGATTACCGCGGCGGCCGGGAGCACAGTCGCAACCCCAGCGCTGCCGCGCCGCGCCCGGGGTACAGGAGGGGAGCAAGATGAGAGGCAAAGAAGAGAAGTCGTCGCTGAAAGGTGGGCTCACGCTCTGCCAGCCAAACACCCTGCTCTGTCCTGGGAATACTGCTCCCCACGGGAGAAATGAGCCCTTCGGCAGCTGGGCCACCGCGTAAAGGGGCACCGGAGGGTACGGGGCGTTGCTTGCAGGGCACAGCCGGGACAGTGTTTGGAGGGGGAAAGGTGACTTGGTAAGAACAGCAGAGACCTTGCAAAAGGGCCGGTGCAGAGCGGGACGAGGCCGGCGGTGCCGCCGGCTGGAGCGGGGCCGTGCCGTGGGCGCTTGAGGGCAGCGTGAGGTCCGCGGCGGAGTGGGGTAAGGGGAAGTGGGTTGCAGCCCGTGTCAGGTTGTGCATAGGAGCCAAGGAGGCTGCACTGAAGCCTGCCTGGCGGCTGGAGACGCTGGCACAGCTGTGCACAGCTGGCCTGAGGCGTCGGGGGCAGCCGGGCGCCACGTTCTTGCTCCCGGCGGTAGAGAGGGAGATGCCAGGGGGCAGCGGGCGGGGGATGGGAATTCCGGTTACCCTGAAAACTGGCGGGTCTCAAGTAGTTTTTAACAGCAGCACCCTGAAAGCACTCCAGAGGGGGCAGAGGAAACTGGCTACTCCCATTACAATCTATTGCGGTTTTAGGTTATTTTCGTGGGACTTTTTAGTGTTTGGTTTTTTTTTGTCTCTTCCCATTGATGAGAATGGCAGTTCCTGAAACAGAGCGAGGAAATCAACAAGTAGAAGTTAAGATTCCGCCAGCTTTTCCTTGCATCTCCCGTGCCCCGTCTCCCTTGCACCCCCTGAGTCTTGCGGTGGGGCCGCGGAGGTCCCCTCCGCTCTGGGAGGAGTATCGGCGGCTCGGTGCAGAGAGGAGGGAAGCTGGCAAGCATCCGTCTTCGCTTCTTCCCTGTAAAGCCTTTGCAGTACGTTTTAAGCCCAGTGCCCACCTCGCGATGGGTTATCTCTTCACTCCAGGTCACCCGTCTTGCTGCTGAGTGAGCTGCTGCAGCCTTTGAGGGCTGCTGTGCTGGGGTGCTTGCCACCTCCCCGACAGAGGACACAGGGAACTGCCAAGCGATGCCACCCAGCGGCAGTCTGTGGTTAAGGGGGGAGGCAACAGCAGTGAGCGCAGAGGACGGAAAAGGGCAAAATAGAAAAAAAGAAAGAAAAGTAGTCCTGGCGGGGGGAGGACGGGGCACGTTGCAGCTGGAGCCGCTGGCTGCAGCCCAGCTCCTTTCGCTCAGGCGGCAAGGCTGAATGGGCGCCTGAATAATGCCCCGTCGTGTGGAAAGTTCCACCCGCCTGCCGCGGCTGCTTCCCGCAAAGGGCGAGCGCCCACATCAGGGGTGAGCCCCGGTGGGATGAGGGGTTTGCGGGGAGGCCGTGATACCCCCTGGGCGGTGGTCTCCGGCAGCATCGTTTCACCTTGTGCTTTGTGCCCCCCGGTGCAGCCTCAAGGAAGAGTGTGAGCAATTAAGACACGGTGTTCCCAAGTGTCAGGGTGCAGTGGAAACGAACTGCGGAGCGGGGCTGTTCTCTCCTTTAAAATCTTTTACTTTATTGCACTTGTCCCCGTCTTCGGTCAGCTCCCCGCTTTTTCTAGAAACAGATCTCTCCGCTCGCCTCCATGTTCAGAGGACTGGGGTTTTACGCGCACACACACACACACACCCCCACACACCCACACCCCTTATTTCCCTTTTTGGCGTTAAAAAAAGACTTTGGTATTTGGCTTTTTTTTCCCTTTCCTTTTCCCTTTCAGTAATGTCCCAGCCGAGATCAGGGCAGTGCACAGAAGGGACATTTGTTTGTTTTATTGAAAACCAGGCAGGAAATCTTGTTCTCCTGAGTCACTGTGGCTCCTTCAAGGAAACGTCAGCGTCCCTTATCGCCGCTCACCCGGGGCGGCAGGGCCCGAGAGCGGACGTTGGGGGGGGGGGGGTGGGGGGGCACACACTTTTAGGAAGAGGTGCGCCGGGATAGAGCCAGGTTTTGAACTTATGTAACAGCAAAAGAGAGAAAAAGGTCAGGAAAAGAAAGGGGAGGGTGGAAAGAAAGAGGGGACTGCGGGTGATGCGTTTGTCCGTGGATGCTCTGCACGGTGGGGATGCTGCGGAGGTCTCCCGGGGTTTGCGCTCAAGGTGGAGCCATGGCAAAAGCTGCCACGGCCGTCGTCGTCCTCTCCGAAGTCAGCGGCAGCCCCCAAGGACTGGGGGGGGTTGGGGGCGGAAAGAACGACGACGATTGTCGCCGCCCCGCCTCGGTCCCGCCCATCACCGTCGCCACTTAAGCACCTCCGGGTTCCTCGACAAGGCAGTGCGGTGCTGGGAGTCGGTGGTATCGTGTCGTACGCTCGTTATTTATTTCCCGCCCGCTTCGCTCTAATATGACTGTGAAAGCAGCCGAGGCGTCTGGTCCTACCTTAACTTACTCGAAGATGAGGGGTATGGTGGCCATCCTCATCGGTGAGCGGCTGGGGGCTTCCTTCTTTGAGGGTGCTCGGCTGGGGGCTGTGATTTTTCTGGCAGGATGCCTTAACGATTTTGCTTTTCCTTTTTTTTTTCCCTTTTTACTTTATAGCTTTCATGAAGCAGAGAAGAATGGGACTGAACGACTTCATCCAGAAGATAGCCACCAACTCCTATGCATGCAAGCAGTAAGTATCAGAAATTTGGCAGTATTTCGGTCACAAATATCACTCCGTATTGCGAGCTCTAGTTAAAAAACAATGTTTACTGTAATGCCTCTGGCACGACTGTTACAAAAGAGTTAATTGATCTTCTTGAGGTATTACTCACTTGGAAAAAATCTTTGCGACTCAGGTTTGGGAAAAATAAATTGGATGGGATTTCTAGTGACCCGTCCTTATTTTGAACTATGCTTACAGTATAAATACATGCCCTTGTATAACAGAATTTACTTTCTTGAAATTAATGTTACTCCTTAAATCGAAGAGATTGTTTCAGTTGCCTTCTGTACTAGCCCGAACAAAAAAACATCTTTCGCGATACGTGCGTGCCCTCTTGCGGCAAGATCTGCCTGGTGCTTCGGGTGGCTCTTCTGACCGTGCGTGCTCTTGCCCTTGCAGCCCTGAAGTTCAGTCTATCTTGAAAATCTCCCAGCCTCAAGAGCCTGAACTTATGAATGCTAATCCTTCTCCTCCGGTAAGTAGGTTTTACTCAGTGAAGCATTTCTAGAACTTCAAATCAGCTGGTAATAGAAGCATAGCAAAATTAGCATCATGAGTTGTTACTTTAGTTAAGCTCATAGCACACTGATATAAGTGGGAACTAGAGTAATCGAGTTGGCCTGAAACTCTTCTCCCAACATGGAGAAGATAATAATAAAAAGAGCTTTATTAGTTATTTCTTCATTATGGAACGTGGCTAAGACCGGAACAAGAACTAAGTAAGCTATGTCTGTTACCGTATTTAGGAAGTATCTAATATGATATCTGGTAAAGGTCAATATTAAGTTTTTAGTAGGAAGAAAAGTGCTAATCCTAACTTTCAAGGTCACTTTATTTTTATTTTAAAATAAGAGACATTGTCAAGACTCTCACTATCAAACTCTTAATAAATGTGATTTCTGTCTATTTTTCTAGCCCAGTCCTTCACAGCAGATCAATCTTGGCCCATCGTCCAACCCACATGCCAAACCGTCAGACTTCCATTTCTTAAAAGTGATTGGAAAAGGCAGTTTTGGGAAGGTAAACTTAATTTTGTTGTAATTTATTAACTCCTCAGTTCTGATATGTAATGCCCGAGGGTTGGGTTTGTATTGGCTGTGGTAAATGGTGGTCAGTTAAACCAGTCCTGACCACATCCTGCTGCCAAGTGCCTGACTCCCTGTGGAGTTGTGGGGAGAGGGAGCAGGGCTCTACCTTTGAAAGAGTCATAAAAGAGCCAAGGAGTGTGGTACACTGGTGCTGGGGAGAATATTACACTTTGCTCTTGGAAGGGAAAGAAACTAGATGTAAAAACTTTGGGCTAGGATAATCTGCCAGAGTGCTAATAATGTTAGGCATTTACAGCAAAGGGGCTTGCTCTTTGAACCAGAGGGGATGTAGCATTTTTTAACAGCTAAAGGCTTGTTTCCAGTTGTGTTTACAAGTTGTTCTCTTTTTCAGTATTGCTCAGTTCTGGGATTTTATCCTCTTTCAGGTTCTCCTTGCACGGCATAAGGCAGAAGAGCAGTTCTATGCTGTTAAAGTTCTGCAGAAAAAAGCAATCCTGAAGAAGAAGGAGGTAAGCTGCTTCTTCATGTTGCCATTGCAATGTCCATCAAATATATTTTTACTGCTATTATTAAGCAAGTATACTAAACACTGATGATTTCTTACACTTTTAGGAGAAGCACATTATGTCAGAGCGCAATGTCCTGCTGAAAAATGTGAAACACCCCTTCCTGGTTGGGCTTCATTTTTCCTTCCAAACCGCAGACAAATTGTATTTTGTCCTAGACTACATCAATGGTGGAGAGGTAAGCAGTAATAAAATGAAACGGTATTTCCTATCATGTGCGTGGTGGTAGGGTAGACTTTTTCACCCTTCCTTTTAAATATAAAAGGAATTGCAAGGGGAAAAGTCATGGGGGAAAAGTTACTAGATTGGATGTTTCCAGCCTGCCAAATTTTGAACTACCAAAGGGTCGTTAGGCCACTTCCTGCTATTGTTCTCCCTCGCTATATATGTTGAGTCTAATTAAGTGCATTGTTAACAGGCTTTGGCGCCACTTACACAATTTTGTACTTTCTGTCTCCTGTAGTTGTTTTACCATCTCCAGAGGGAGCGTTGCTTCCTGGAGCCCAGAGCCCGATTTTATGCTGCTGAAATTGCCAGTGCATTGGGCTACCTGCACTCCCTGAACATTGTTTATCGGTAAGCAGCCTTGTTCTGTTTGTCGGACTGAAGAAAACACGTGTTAAATAAGCATTGAAAAGTTGATCTCAACATGAGCTCATAATTGCTTTTAATATTTATTCATGACTTCATTAAGTTCTGTAAACCTAAAATGTTCTAAACTGTTCTAAAATGTATCTCCTCTAATGAACACTTGTCATCCTTCATATCTTCTACAGTGACTTGAAGCCAGAGAATATCCTGCTCGATTCGCAGGGGCACATTGTCTTGACTGACTTTGGACTCTGCAAAGAAAACATAGAGCACAATGGCACAACCTCCACCTTCTGTGGCACACCAGAGGTATGTCCAGCTCTCAGCCTGCCACTTTTAGAGCAGCAGTGAGTGCAGTCCTTGTCAGTAAAAACTGACATCTCCCATGTGTATTTACAGCTGTCTAGATAAGCAGGGACTATTACAGGCCTTGCGATACCAGGCTGCTTAGTGAGGGCATGTAGGGCATGCAGAGCTTGTTGAGAAGGAGAGAACAGCTCTTGACCCATCTCCTTGTTATAAACAGCTTGTAGCTTTCTGGTGGTTCAGATACTGGTGGGATTCAGTAAGCTGTTTTCACTCAAGAATGGGGAGGCTTTCCTAATTGTAAAGATCCCCTTGGCTAATGTGGCTCTCTTCTCTTTCACAGTATCTTGCTCCTGAAGTTCTTCATAAGCAGCCCTATGACCGGACTGTGGACTGGTGGTGCCTTGGAGCAGTCCTGTATGAGATGCTTTATGGCCTGGTAAGCAACAAATCCTTTGTGAGAGATCAATCAAACAAGCATACTTGTCCTTTTCCCACAAAAGAACCCATGCTTGCCTGTCAGTCTCATTCACCTAGGTCTCTCCCATTCCCACAGCCACCCTTCTACAGCAGGAACACGGCAGAAATGTATGACAACATCTTGAACAAACCCTTGCAGCTGAAGCCAAATATTACCAACTCAGCTAGGCATCTCCTGGAAGGCCTCTTGCAGAAGGATAGGACAAAGAGGCTGGGCGCCAAGGAGGACTTTGTAAGTGCAAACCAGGAGTGCCTGTAGGAAAGGCAGCACAGGAGTATGACTAAGCCATACTGTTTACATTAGATTGGGTCTTAATTAATCTATTTTTCTTTCTGTAACAGATGGAGATTAAGAGTCACATCTTCTTCTCCCCAATTAACTGGGATGATCTCATTAATAAGAAGATTACACCGCCTTTCAACCCAAATGTGGTACGTACCACTTCTAATTATAGAATGTATAGAGAGTGTCTTTCCCCTCTCACCTTTGTGGGATGCCCAGGAGCCAGGGGAAATCAGCCAGGTGGCTATGTTTGGGGAGCACAGCTTTTTTCCTTCCCTTGTGGCTGTCCAGACAAGGTTAAAAATAAGTGGTAGCTGACTTCTTGCTGATGGACAATCTAAATTTAGCTGGGTGGATTTTGGTTTTGGCCTCTCACATGCTTCATTTGCATGGCTATTTTAAAATAATCCCTAGCATCCCCATTTTACCTAAGGGGAAGGTAAGGTATAGAAAGCAAGTGGCTTCCCAGGGGCAAAGTATACACTTGTCAGATACTAACATCTAAAGACAGGGATCTGGTTGTGGAGGAGGTTGTGTTCTCTTTTGCTTTTTGAGCTTTTTATAAAGTAAATTTAAGAACTAGCCCAGAGATCAAAGTCCTCTGCAAGCTGCTGTGCAACAGTGGCATGTTTGCATTTGGCTTCTGTTGCATGAGCGTTGTTGGAGGGCAGCATATTAAATTGAATCATCTTGGTTTCAGTGAGACAGTATGCAACAGAATAAAAAAAAAAAAAAAAAAAAAATTAAAACTAACAAAGGCTGTTAAACAATCGGCCCTAGGTGACAACACTGAGTCTCTGCACAACGGTGCTTGTCCCCCTTTTGAATTGAACTGTGCACTCACAAAACATTCGGATCTAAATGTTGCATCTTTCCTTTTCTGCCCTTTACGCAGAGTGGCCCGAGTGACCTGCGACACTTTGATCCAGAGTTTACAGATGAGCCAGTCCCCAACTCCATTGGCCAGTCCCCAGACAGCATCCTCATCACTGCCAGCGTCAAAGAAGCCGCTGAGGCTTTTTTGGGCTTCTCATATGCCCCACCGGTGGACTCTTTCTTGTGAACATTTTTCTTTCTGTCCTTTTTAATAATAATAACTATTATCTTTATTTTTGTTTGGCCTTCTGGTGGAACTGCCAGTTGACCAGTCATCTCGAAAGAGAATTTGCACATTTCCACCATGGCAGCTTTGCAGCCTTAATTTCAACTACACTGTTTGCTGGAAGCTTTTTTGAAGAGCACATCACTCTCTAAATGAGCTTTAGAGGCTTTTCATTACCATTCGTTCTTCCCCCAAAGTGGTGCTGTCTCCTTGGGAAAGAAAAACAAGAGTGACTGCTGCCGTAGACTGCTACGGCAAATCGTAGGAGTAAGAACAAGCTGTTTTGAAATCATGCTCTGAAAAGCCTTGCCTGAAGATCTATCTGAACGTGATAAGGATTTTGTGAAATGTGCCTTTTTCTGATGAGATCTTGTGAGCTCCAAAGCTTTCCCTGTTGCAGAGTGTGTTTCTCAGTTCCTTTATGTGGGTTTACTATGTGAACAAATGGTATGTGTGTGGTCTGCGTACTACAGATGGACTTAGTCTAAAGCATCAGTGTGACACTTGCAGGATACCACAATGTGGGGCATTGTTTGTTTCTTCCATATTTGGAAGATAAATTAAGTGTAATTTTGAAATTTCTTTTGTAAATCTATACAGTCAACTAAAATTATTGAAATGGGCTCACAATTACTTGTATCCAAATGCTTGAAGAAAGCATTGCTGCTATGAAAAAAGATTTCTATTTTTAGAAAGGGTTTTTATGGACCAAAATGCCCCAGCTGCAGTCAGTCAAAGCTG
The DNA here is from genome assembly GCF_028554395.1 of Pezoporus wallicus. Taxonomy (NCBI): domain Eukaryota; kingdom Metazoa; phylum Chordata; class Aves; order Psittaciformes; family Psittacidae; genus Pezoporus; species Pezoporus wallicus. Next base: position 8,687,234 of record NW_026635157.1, read on the forward strand.
TTGGTTTCTTTTTTTTTTTTTTTTTTTTTTTTTTTTTTTTTCTTTTTTTTTTTTTTCATTTTTAGTTTAAAAGATGTCATCTGTAAAATGGGCATTATTTATGGTTTGGGGGTTTTTCATTCCTGATTGTATGTATTGTAAAAAAGATCTGTACATTCAGTTGTAACTCTAGATGTATATTTAAACTTACAGACTTACTTGTAATGTATACCATCATTGTAATGTAATTAACATGGTTATATGTATCATATTTTTTGTGACCAAACCCATTGGTTTGCAGTAAAATCTTGAAAAATAATTGCATTAGCTGTCTTTTTTTTTTTTATTTTAAAACAAAGGTTTTCTCTCTGAAATATTTTATCCAGCTTTTAAAGAAAATGAACAAATCTGAGCTGCTAATCAGCTATGATACATGTGTGATTTTGCTAAGGTGTGTGATGGTTATTCTGTCAAACTGCACCCATATGAGTCTTACCATGGATATGCCTTAGCAAAATATTTGGGTCTTCCAACTGTGGGTGTTCAAGTGGGTGTGTACCAATGTGGGTGCTCTTACGTGTTATAAACATTCATGATTTTCCAAAATGAGCTTCTCTAGCAAAGTGAAGGTACTGCTCCCTGGTGTGAACAAAGCATAACTGCACTTGAAGAATTAAGTCCTGCGGTCAGTCATATTACAAAAGCTTTAGCTGTTCCAGTACTGCTGCAGGCATATGCTTAAAGAAGGTTGTAAGGCTGATGACAAGTCCATCCTGGACTGTTGAACATTGCTGCTATGACGTGGGGCAGTGTCATCCACCTGAGTTTAGCAGCGTGCCAAAATCTGTACTGGGGATGTGCATTTCACCAACTAACTGATCATATGCTTGCCTGGATGGGGTAAAACTGACTATTCATCTAAAACTCATAAATACGGGTACTTATTACTGAGGACTGCTGGGTAGCCTGCAAGAGGGCCTTTCAGCCAAGAATTAAGATAACCACTTCTGGGGTGATCCAATTCAATTTCTTTTTCATGGTGATGGATGGCTTCCTTCTATGAGAGACTGGGCATCTGTACCTTATTTACAGCTCCCATTATCCGCTAGTTACTGCAGTTGGTGGTCTTAGCAATTCAGAGAATCAAAATGAATAGTTGCTGAGAAAAACCTGGACAGAGTCAACTGTTGGCTGGGCCACTGTGATAACAGCAGTGTAAGCAAAGCTCTCATGGGGTAATATTTCTGTTCATTATATTTCCAAGATAAAAGCATGCTGTAACTTTCCATGTTTTATCATCCATTGGATGTAGGAACAAAAAAACCTGTACAGCTTCAGCTATAAACTGTCTGGGAGACCACACTCAGAGCTGAAAAGACTAATTTACAGCAGCGAAGAATCATCTTTCCTTTTAGATCATGTTAGTATATGAAAGAGATGCAGCCACCTCCCTCTGAAACTCTAACAATCGCAAATCCATGTCTTCAGTAACTCTTTGAATAGTGTACTGACAGGCCTTGCGAAGTCTTCCAAGTGCCATAATGTGCCTGAAACATCTTTTGTGTTGATGACTTGTAGACTAGAGATGTTAAAATATAGTGTTAATTTGCTTCTATAGAAAATGTAACTGCACTTGCTAAGCAACGGAGTTTTGCGATATGCACTATCATTGCCTCACATTTCCCAGGCATTAGCAAGGTGCTATGTGCAGATATGTGAGCAGAGAACTGCAGCCGTAGGGTAGCAAAGCATTAAATAATATCTATCATTTTTGAGGAAAAAAAACAAACCACTGGAGTCATTAATAATGAAGCATGGAACTTCAGGTGTACCTTGGGTGCCTTTCATCTTGGCAAAGATGTAGGGTATTATTTTAATGGGTTACTTTTAAAAAACAATGTCAGATTGTAATTTTAAGTGTTCTACCATGCATAGTCTCATTATGCGGCTGCTGCTGCTTTGAGCCAAAGTCTGCAACTGCTTGCAGTGAATATTCAACACGTTGTGTTTTAAGTTTAGAAAATGTGAAAAAATTTTCCATGTTTTTCATCTCCCTGAATGTGATGCATTACAGTCACGCTAGAAGGGAGGGAGGGATCTATGGCAGTCAGCTGTTTGGGGGTGGTTGTTGTTCTGTTTGTTTTACAGAATTCCCTGTCTGTAAGGTCTGCATTCCCTTTAGAGAAAAGTCTATGGACTGAGAAACAAAGGGATAGGACTCCTGAAATGCCAGTTGACATAGGTGCTATGTGTTATTTTGGCTGAGCTGGATCTGTGCTTTTAATTTCACTCATTTATAAAATGGAAGTAATCATACAAATTTCCTGCTGGTGGCAGTGTTGTAACTGCCATCAGCTTGTCCAGGTTTAACTTGCAGAATAGTTGGCCCAATGAACCTAAAGCACTCATTATCTTGTATTTTGCATAGTAAGCGTGCCTGGGCTCTCATACGTACACTTCTTAGATGGAGTGTATACAGACATAGACATGCAAATACATAAATTGAGAAATTTCACATGGTTTAGTCTGTATGACTTATCTCTGTGTACCATAAGCCACCTACCATTTCATGAGCGCTATAAAGATAAGTGAACCTTCTTAGCGACAGTAATTTTCTTGCTCTCCCTCTATACTCAACAGGCGCTTATTTCTGGATCTTAAGCAAGTGAAGCAGGAGATGCCTGTTTCTTCCCTGAAAGGTTTTCCAGAAGTAGTCTATGCCCATTTTCTGTACATTTCTCACAAAGATCCTGCAGAAATTAACAAAGAAAACCAAGCCTCTCATACAGCCTTGTACCTCCAGAGAAGCATTTCCACAGACAGCTGAAAAAAATGCCCAGAAAAGAGCTTTTGGTGGTGGTCCTAACTGGGCATCTTACTTAAGGGTGGGCAAGATGAATCCTGGCCCATCTGTACTCTCCTAAGTGAAACAAAATATTCCTCAACATTACTCTATTTAACTGTAATATCAACTCTACAGATGTTTTTGTGATACCATGTGGCTATAGTTAACCCAGCAGAGCTAGTAAGGTGGCTTATAGTAAAGATGGTTTCTGACACTCCCCATATTTACAGTTTCTGCTATGAAGACCAGCATATAAAGATCAGGGTAACATTTTCTATGCTGGCTGGAACTGTGAGTGGAAAGTTCCTGCAAAAATGCTTCCAAAACTACTCCCCAAAAAAACGAGGGTTAAAAAAAAAAAAGAAAAAAGTTCTGCTATTTGAAAAGGCAACTTTAAACAGTTAATACAGATACGTGCTGCATTTATGTTCTGAATCAGAGACAACATGTCCGGCAGATTGCTTTAGCATCAGATAAGGCTCTAAATGAAAGTCTCTTCTTTGAGAGACTGAAATTCAATAATTGGTAGCTTTTCTGTACAGGTATGGGCACCACAGTCAGCGTTTCACTACAGGTTTCTGCTTGATCACCTGCAGCTGTGTGCAGTGAGTTTTCCAACTTCGATTGTTCGTAGGCCCTGGACTGAGCACAGCTCTCTTGTTTACTCCGGAGTTTCCTCCTGCTCCATCTGTTGGGAGTAAATGGAAAGAGAAATAAGCAGAGGGAGACCTCTGTGCATGGCGACAGGGCAGGTAAAACCTAGAGAGCCTCGACAGCGAGGTGCCTTCTGCTGTGCTGCCCAAGAGCCTGTGCCATGACAGGGCAGGAGAAGGGGGTCAGCATCCCCACACGGTCTTTGTACGTGGTTCCCCTGACCCAGCGCAGCGGTGGAAGCACTGTCCGGGGTGAGGAACCCCCCTGAGCTGTTTCACCACCAGTGCCCCTTCCCGGCTGTGGGAGCTCTGCGGTTGGAGCTGCTTGCGGCAAAACCTACCCCTCCAGCTCCGCCGCCATAGAGGCTCGCATGAGTCTCATCCTGGGCCGAGGGTGACACCCGGTGGTCACCGCCGGGTAGTGCTCCGCGTCTGTCGGTGGAAAGCCCTGAAGTGGCCGTGAACACACAGAAACACTAGGGCACTGGAGCTCTTGCAGCTGGAAATTGATGCCTTTCTACACCCGGATTAGCAACTGGTTTAAGATGCTGTTTAAGCGAGAGGCAGGAAGGATCTCACTGCTCCAGTTCCTCTTCCACACAAGTATCATCTCCTGGTGACAGAGGCCTTAAGCACAGAGTAGCCTTTCCTTCTGTCAGATGCAGTCTCCTGTGCAGCATCCCTCTCTGGATCCATCTGCCTTTGAGATGCACCCAGCTGACACAACAGCTTTCTCTAGATTATAATTTTGGTGCACAGACTGCCAATTGCTGCACTCTGTGCTGCCTCCATCCCCATCCTCCGGCAGGCACCAGGGCAAGAACAGCATTGCTCCATGTCCATGGGCTTCTTCAAGAGTTCACTATCTGCGAAGACTGAGCTATTTAGGATATGGGCCACAGCCTTGACCTATTTATTCCATAAGAGTCTGTTCACTGAATCACATCTCCTCACCATGTGGAAGGATTTGAGGAACCTGGTACACTGTGAATGTTCTCTCGCATGTTGATGAGGAGAAGATAGCCCGCAGTTCAGGCCATCTTTTATGAATGTAATATATGAAGCATGCAAATAAGTGGTTTATAGGATAAGGCCTAAGCCTTCTTAGGCTTTACCCTTCTTAGTACTTGTAAATAAACTCCCGTCTGCACTTTAGAGTCTATACTTGTGACTGTTCACTAGTGGTATGGTATTGATATGCTGTACTGTACTGTACAATACTATTCCATACCATACCATACTCACTATACACTAAACACACTATATACTATATTATAATCTAACTTTACTTTTGTAATCTATAGAAATCTGTCTTTACTTCTGGGAAGAGTAATACTTCATTATAGTATACTGGAAAACGGAATAGAGATCTCATACAGACTCATATATGGCTTCAGAAACATACTGTAATAAGATACCATTTTTGCTTTCCCTGGGGAAATCAACTCATTAATTAAGTTAAATGAACACACTACTCTGAAGACAACTGTGCAGCTCATGTCTCCCCACATACAAAGTGTATGCCATACAGAGAATTTTCCTGCTGAGAACTGTGCTGTATCAATTCAGTTACATATTCTAAAAATAGCCTTTGTATGGATTTGAACAGAAGTAATAGATAGCCAGCAACTGCTGTTAATGACTGACTGTGCTGAGGCACACTGAAACAGGAAATAGAGACGTGTACCTTTTCTAAAGGGACAAAATAACCCATATACTTCTTTCAGTGATGACCATACAACAAGAAATGGGACATGCTTTAGTAGTAACCAGTGGTAAAGGGGTCTCAGATATGACTTGTGTTTCCAGATTTAGGTTTGAAGTTTCCCTGCACTCCAGGATCACTCAGCTTCAGGGCTGGGATCATGTCATAGCCTGGGCTAGATGCCACCCTGAAACTCAAGAAACTGAGGTTGATGGTGTGGGTACATGCAATTCAAACCACCAGATTTGTTATGAAGTTATAATTTACTGATGTGTTTTGAATGATGTATTTGCAGCCTTGGACTAAACCTTGTAAGAACCATTCCTGCTTAATAAGAGATTATCCAAGTACTGTATTATTCAACCCTGAATATGCAATATCATCTCACTGAGATAGGTTGAGCCACACTTCAGTTATTCAGCCCATGGCTAAGTTAATTAAATCCTATTGCTTCATCAGTATGGGTCAGACCTGAGCCAGCCAACTAGTCTCCCTTACAGTGACTTGAAAGTTTAGAGAAACAGGGACAGCAATTGATCTCACTTGTCTTGAGCAGAGATGGTGGGCATTCTGGAGGTGATGGTTGCTTTCCGTTGCTTATAAAGAGAGTTTTCATTGACTGGTAAATCCAGTCAGTTAAAACAGATTCACCACTACCTCCCCAACATGATCATTCAGCATGTGCATATTTTGCTCAACATCGATTTGTATTTAGCAGATCACATCATAGGCACATGGGATTGATATCAAAAGAAGTAGAACTAACTGAAAATCATGCAGCTCACCACAGAATTGAAGTATTTTACCTTTGCAGATGCTGATAAGTCCTGCAAGCAATTAAAAACATTTAGCAAAGAAAAACTATTTGTTTAAAACATCACTGCAGGCCAGTAGAAGACTTAACAGATGTGATGATTAAAATACTTCCAAAGCATGGAATTTTTAAATTACATTTTACAGCGGCCTCGTGATATACTGCTCCTTATTTTGTGGTCACTAAAAAGAATCATTTCAGCAACTGAGAACAAGGAGAGAAGTTCAAGCAGCTATAAAACGTGCTGAAGAGCAAGAAATGTGACAAGAGAAAAAGAAAAAGAAAAGGTTTTGTTTCATTATTTCTGAAGCACCTATCACTTTGGCTATCTGCCCCGAAATATACATGATATATTTACAATCGTTAACATAACATTGCATCTCTTGGCATGTTGCCATCATGTAAAATATTATGACAGGTAATGGCAAAGAACTGCAAATAGATAAGATCCTGGGATACTCCATTAGAAAATAATTTCCAGCAGTTCTTGTGTGAAATGGTGCCAAAATCTACAGAGAGCTATATTAAATAATGTAAACCTGCAAACCATTTTTTCATACAACATGAGAGCTTCTTAACTGTGCCATTCAGTTAGCGTGAATCAAACCAGACATTTGATGAAGGCCTGTTACCATCTGGGTAAAAAATAATTCACCAACTGTTCTTGCTAAAATACTGTGGTTAATCACTCTGAGACAGATTATAGAGCCTTCCAACACATAACATGCACAATTTATTCACTCCAGTTCTCCCTTTGCCTTCAGTGGGACTGTTTAGATGAATAAAAGTTAATACAAGTGGGTACCTGCTCTGCCAATCCATGTACTACAGCTCTTGCTGATGCATTCAGAGGAGTATTTTTTTCATAGAATCATAGACTGGTTTGGGTTGGAAGGGACTTTAGAGATCACCCAGTTCCAACCCCCTCCCATGGGCCAGGGACACCTTCCCTTCCACTAGACCAGGTTGCTCAAGGCCCCAACTAACCTGGCCTTGAATAACTGCCAGGGATGGGGCAGCCACAGCTTCTCTGGGCAACTCTGCCAGTGCCTCACCACTCCCACAATGAAGAAGTGATGTGATTTACTGTTTTCCTTCACTCCCATTATGCAACTTCCATTGCAACCAACAGGCCAGATACATGATGTCTGTTTGTTTCTCTGTCAACTTAGTCAGATCAACTTGGTGAGAAAGACTGGTAACCGAACTTGTGAGTTCCTGTGCCTTAAGGAGCCACTGCCCAACAGCTGAGGTGCTTTTTGTCCCTGACAGTGGCTGCAAAGTACAGCTTTTATGGCAAACTTACCTAAGACATGTTTTACTCCACAGCTGATGTGTTCTTTCACAGACCACTGAGCCAAACCAGCAGTTCATTTAACCAAAACAAGAAGATCTCAGAACTTCCCTCCTTTCTGTTCTCCCCTGGGGCTGGCACAGAATTAAGTGTCCAGCACTGAGGTGGAGGTGGAAAACCGTGAGAGGGAGCTGAACCTCACTGTTTTGACAAAAGTGAAAATTTAATTTGACTCAGCACTGTCACATGTGTGTCAGAACCACTCATGGTGACTTAGCTGGGCTATGGAAAATCAATATCTTGTCATGTGATTGCAATTGGAGGATATAAGTGCTGATTTAAGACTGCAGCTGTGTTGTTAGTGGTAGGCAACAGGATTGTTATTGATTTGTCCCTTGTATAAACCCACATATCACAGCCCATGGCTAAGAACTGCAGCAACAAGGCTCCAGCATGCACTTGCAATATTTGTGAACTGTGCAATGTTTTTAAAAGCTTCCTTTGTTTTGACTATAGCCTTCACGTCAAGGATCTGAGAGAAGCAGAGTCAACTTCCAGGTAAGCATAAGCTGAACCCAGATAATCTCTGAAGTATGTTCATGCGTCTGGGTTTTTCTTTGTCCTATTATGTGGAAGGTCTCCAGTCACTCTGGAAATCCTGCTACAACAGGAAACAACTGGAAAGTGTCTGAATGCAGTTCATGCATTTTAACTTGATAAATTTCATAAACATAATTTGCTAAAATTAGTTTTGAAAGATAACTGAGTGTGAAGTAAATAAAAACAGTGAGCTTAATTCTCACCTCTCTTTCTGTCAGTTTGATTTAGCCACAGCAAGGTTGATTCTGCTGAAATTAGTCTGAGCTTCTGCTGTTCAATTAAAAAAAAAAAAAGGAGTCCCACAACTGCTTTACAATTACAAGAAGGCTTTTACAGTAAAAATAATTTTTGGCAATATATCCTTACCTTTTTTTCCTGGGGAGAATTTTATATGGCAATTCCAAATGAGCCAAGTTGCAAATATCTATGAATTGTGAGGAATTGCAAACCATTTACTTGCATCTATCCTCTGGCATTTATGGGCGCACAGGAACCAAGCAGTGGCTAGTTTTCCCACATGTAGCCAAATATGTTGTCTCTATTCAACGCTTCCATTTCAGCTAAGCTCTTTCATCTTTTGTAGCCAATACATCTTTGTAATGTCATGTCAGCCTGTAAGTCCTCTTCAAGTAAAAAAATAAAAATGCTGCTTTGGTTCCAGAATTGCCTTTTTGAGAGACCATTTTAAAAATAAAGATCAATACCTTTCCCTAGATGAGAATCAAGAACTCAATTTTCAGTGTTCTTGTACTCCTGGCATGGTGCTCATTGCTGATGGATGACACTTGGGTATACAGTTTTAGCCAGGCAGATAAAGGCACATGCAAAACCCAAACCCATTACATGTCGAGATAAAATACACATTGCTTGTAGTTTAAAATCCAGCAGTTGCCTATGTAACCACATATTAAAAATAGGATCTATTATACCTCTCTTTTTATCCATCTCTGAGTGGCAAATTGTAACTGCAGTTTGGTTTCATAAAGATGATGGCTGAAAACCTGTCACCCCAGTTGCCTGTGAACCCCTCTATTTATCAGTCCTTTCTCACACTCCTGTCTGTGCCCCTGTCGAATTCAGACAAGAGTATTTTCTCTGTAACCAGGAAATTTCACATCTTCTCTTTCCCCTTCATAGACAGTATCTTAATTTCCTATACAAGGCACTGAAGTGCACCTTTGACAGCTTTCTTCTTGAGTCTTTTGATCCAGATTCTGCACTGATCATGGCATAGCAAGCCCCAACAGTCCGACCCAAATTTTTTAAACTGTAGACATCCCTAAGTTGTCTAGACTAAGATGTCTAAGACTAAGACTTCTTAGTCTTTACTAAGAAGTAAAGACTTGCACATCTCAGCTTTTCCTGAATCTATCATCCACTTTTTATTTCCAGGAAAGCTTTTAACTACCTGTTGAAGAATAATTATGTTCTGGAGGCTTTAAATCCAGACAGGAATTTATTCTCATTTGAAAGGCTGCAAACTTTGTTTCAGTCCTTTTTAAACTGGCCAGTTTTCAAAAAGTGTAACATTTAAAATAATAATAATTAAAGGAATGGAGGAAATCTGCTGTTATTTATGGCAACAGAAGTTTCAGTAAGGCCAGAGAGTCATATGTGTTTTCGTACATACAGCTGAAAGCAGAATTTGGCCATCATGGTTATTACTATTAAATAAGCAAGTCCTGCTAAAGAGCTAAATAACCTGACAGTAATCAGTTCCCATGATGCTATCCATTTTCCTTTTTAGATTTAAGTAGAGTACTTTTTATTACCCTTCCTAAATTTAGACTGTCTTTACAGGTTTAGATTCTCCTCTTATGTTCACTATAAATCAGGAGTCTTTTGCAAAAGCCCTAAATATGGTAGGGTGCAAATGTCAATTATTTGTTGGGTAAGGTCAAAAATACCCTGAGTACAACATCAGGATATTCAAAGGATGTTAAGAAGCTTCTGAGTTCAGATGTGAGATTTCCAGGAAGCTAAATTCTGTATAAATGTGCCATTTTTTTAAATTGTTATTATTGAAATCCTCACTATGAAAAGGCAGTTGGAAACTCACCATTACTAAAATAAAGAGTCAATAGAGAAGTTAGCTGGTTACATCAAATACAAAACCTACACCCCTTCCTGCCTTTGAATATAGTTTCAGCTTGCGAATATGTTCCAGAGCTAGGGTTACAGATCTTTCATGCTATAAGTTCTTCATTAGAAAAGCATTTTAATTCCACTTGTTTAAAATATTCTGTACTGATTTTTACCAAAATAGGCTAATTAATGATATCTCCTTAATGACTTGAATGACAAGCTAATTTACACTCTGAATATAACAAAGGAGAATTTTCAGACACAAACTCAAACACTGATAGCAGGTGCATCTTGAAATTAGCAGAGGTATACAGTGGTATTTTCTCACTCTACATATGCTACTTCTGTCTTCAGCCTTTTTACCTCTACAGCATTGAGAGCACAACAGGATAGGTTTTCTTCCTTCCAGGTAAGTGATATAAGAATCTTTTCCCATTTCAATTAATCTAAAACCACATGACATGTACCAGTTTGCCATGCTGCCAATTTAGAAGGAGGCATGGTATTGTATCTCAGCAGTAAGAAATCCTGTTTCCTAAACTGTTGTTCCAATCTTCCCCTGGGAGGACATACGCCGTGCAACCAGAGCATGCCTGCATGAATGCATGGGCATCCTGGAACTAGATTTAAGATACCTGTTGACTGCTCTCCCAAAGGAGTCAATGTGAACATCCCCAGGCCTACGTAGGTTGCTAGCAGGGAGCTTGGCTGATAAAACATGTATTGTACTTCTTAGCTGGGTTTGACAATCTGCATTTAGTTCTGCCACAGGGACATCGTTAGCTTGATCGATGGTTATCCTAGTTAACTCTGACAGAAGCAGCAAGCAAGTCGTGACATCCAGGCTTCCAGTCTAGGCTCGGCAGACCCACAGGTGACATACGGTGTTTACTTCAGCAGCAAACTTGTGCAGCAACCACACAAATGTGATGTTCTTCATTACCACTTGTATTCAGACTCACCAGATTAAGTTTCAACTAAGTGCATTTCTCTGTCCTGTCATCACATCTCCTGGTGACAATAGACTTTCCACCTTTCCTGATATGAAGAAGAGTGTCAGGTCATGCACCACAGGTCATGTCTTGACTATCAGTTCCTGCTGTGGGAGGACAACACTGGTGCTTGAATATAGCCACAGACTATCTCTTCTCCCAGGTCTGTCTTCTATCATCTCTCTTCTTGATAACTTAGAATTATTGTATTAAGAGGATGTTGAATGATTAGTCCCTTTTCAATCTCTCCATGCTACCTGTGATTTATAAGATAGTGAGCTAGAGGAGAGTAAAAGTAATTATTAAAGGGGTGAGCATCCACGATTTAGTGAAAGGCCAATTTTATTCCATCTCAGAGTCTTACTCAAGCTATTCACATTGGTTTTTGACCCTCAGCATGAAAGGGCAAAAGTGATGCTGGCAAGGGCTGAGGGGAGAACTGGAGGAGCATTATGCTCTTCCTACAGACTTCATTGCAGTGATAATCTTGCTGAGAGGCACTAGATGCCATGGATCAAAGACAACTGATGCTTGTCAAGTGCTGTGAGGAATAAAATTGTTCACATATACAGCAGCTTAGTTGCTCCTTCCAAAATCATGGTGTGTGTAGTAGAACACTAGTAAGAGTCTGCTTCAGTCCCTTCTTTAGCTGTCCCAGATATGAGCGGCCCATAAGCAGGTGGGGTTTTTGCTGTCTCTGATACCTCTAAACCACTACTTGCTGCCAGAAACATTTGGAAGTTTTGCAGGCACCTTTTCTAGCTCTCTGCCATGCTCCCCTGACAGCTGGGCATCGCAAGGAGTGACATTTGGTGCAAACATTCAGATTGCCCAGCATCAATATAGCCGACACATTTGGTGACCTGTCATGAACGGCTGACTGCCTGAGGCCTCACAGGCAGAAGCTGAATTGCTCCATAGCTGACAGAGACTGAGGCAGCTCTGAGTTTATTTCTTGTCTCCTGACCTCCTTTGGTGGAGCAGGGTAATGCCCATAGAGGGAGTGAGGCTAGGAAGGTGGGTAGATCCAAAAGTGGGTAGAAAACAAGGAGATAACTGGGGAAAGGCTTTGCAAAGAGTTGGGGCCAGAGCACAGAAGAGGAAAATATCTGCAAAGGTGCATATAAACTCATTAAATGGTTTATGTAAGCCGTTGGTTATGGAGCTGCACAGTGTTTGGCAGCTGCATTTGATGTTGATTCATGAACAATGCATGACTTTCTGGGAAGAGACTCTTTCTGTTTTCCATTGCCTGAGTCCTGACCTGCTCAGTCAGCAAAGGTGAAGTTCTGAAGTTCGGGGTGGTGTGCTAGGCGGCTGTGCACCACAGCTCTGGGCTATTGTGTGCCCTTATCTCCTGGAGCAGCAGGATGTGTGATAGCCCTACTCCCCTCTGCAAAAGCACACTGAGGCCTGCAATTGCATTATTCATGGAAAAATACAACCTTCCATCGACTGAACGAATATAACATAGCCTGTGGCTGTGCTACGCGGCCTGATCCTTTTAAAGGATGAGGTGGCAAGGCCATGTTCAGTCCCTGGGATAACAGGTTAACTAAGGCTTCAATCTGACACTTCTGCAACAGCATGGAGAGAGAGAAATACACAATGCAGCTCTGGAGGAAGAAAGTGGGTTGCAACTTTGCTGTGGGGAAACAAAAGGTAAACAGAGAAACCTCAAACTGCTGCAGCACAAAGGCAATTTCGGTGCTCTCTTTGGGATACTTTGGTTGCTAGATGCATGAGAGGCATTGGGCCAGTTTAACAACTGCTGCTGCCAGCCCTGGCTCTGATTATGTATATGTTGCATAGCACATCACAACAAATGTGATATTAGCCAGCTGTAAAACCACTCACAATCGAGGTGTGACAACCACTTGCTAAGCACAGCCTCTAAGCCACACAGAAGAGGCAGGGTAATTGAGGTCACAGCATTGCAGGAAAAGTAGTGCCTGGCTGATTCTGTGCCTAATAAGTTAATTTGTTGTTATGACCACAGACTAGATCCTCACACTGTTGAGTGAGGAGGCAGCAGAATCAGGCAAGGGTATCTGTCAGCATATTGCCAAGTGTTAAGGGCAGCCACAGGGCTGGTTACAAGTCAGGGCTAATGTATCTTGCCACAAAACATCATCTCTGGTCTTCATTTACTGAACTAGACACAGGAAAGTAGGGGCAGAAAATCTAATTTTAACTCCTGATTTTAATATGCTCTCTTATTAGTGAATATCCCACTTTTTAATAGTGGCCTGACCACTTAAAAAATAACTGCTTGATGTACTTATTTTTGTATGATGTAGCTTTTTTAAGCTATCGTTTATGGGGTGAACTATGTAGTACAGAATTAAAGAGATTTTTTTTTTTTTTTCCCAGAAAAAGGATCTGCTCCCAAAACAAAAATCTGTGTGAGAAGTTTCTCCAAAGTACTCTGGTACAAACAGTTATTCCAGAATGATTGGCTGCCCAAATTAATCACAGTTAAATCCCAAGTGAACTTCTTGAACTGAAATCCTGAATTTCCTGTCTTTGTAAAAATGTCGCGCTGGTGACCTCTAGTGGAATAAAACCGGGCATCTCAGTCTTTTAAGATGGCTCCCCGGCCCCGAAAAGACATTAAAAGCAGTGGACTTTTTTTGCCCAAACTGTATTAATCTGAACCCCATAAAACAGGAGGCTATTTTACTTGTCTATGCTCAAGAAACCCAGATCATCAATTCAACTGAGTTCATAATTCTGATGGATTTATGTAATGGCGAATATTATGACGTTATTGTTAATGTAGAGGAGGTACGTGACATCAGTGTAGTACATGGAGTCCAAGCAAAGGCGAAGAGCCCATAACGGATGATTGCCTCCATGACTCCTTGAATTCCACCCAATCCCACTCTGATTCTGCTGATGTTCTTCTCTGTCACCAGAGGGTGGAGAAAGTGAGGGCAGTTGGTCTCTCAAAGGTAAGACCCTCAACGGACACCCAGTAAGTGGCACTAGATAGTCATATGTTTCCGTGGTGCTTGTTGTCTTACTAACTTCAAAGGCTTTGATTGAATTAAAGGGGGAAAAAGTAAACAAGCTGTCCTGAGGTGAATGTCACTAGCTGCTGCAAGCACCCATGCTGTAGCTGGCTACAGGCAGGGCTTCTGATGACTAAACACACTCCAACCTGGTTAATATACTTTACAGAACAGTTAGATGTTGCCTTTTCCCTTCCATTGTAAGTGTATGAGGTAATCTGAGTAGTCGTCCATGGCTATAAAAATGTGCTACTTGACTAAAACTGTACAACCTCACCTTGGTTTTTTGAGGTACTTCAAGTTCTGACTAATTCCTTCTGTCTTTCCTTCTAGTTGAGCATCCCATCCTGGGCTCTCTGATTGCCTGCCTAGGTCCTTTTCATGTTTCTGGACAGAATGGCAGCCTGGTACAACACCCAACTTGCCAAGTCCCTGCCCTCTCTTTGCCCTTTTAACCTCACTTCAGCCACAACCATTGTAATCAGCAGGTCCACTGCATTTAAGATATGATTGCAGCAAAACTCAGTAGAAACAGTATTCTTTTCAGAAACAATGCTAGGAGGAAAATGTGCTTTTGCCAGCACCCAAAAACATATTTACTTTCAAAAACATTACTGCTGTAATTACTCGCCCATTCTGCCTCTTACCAATAGCTTAAAACTTAGCAACCTTTGTGCCAGGAATGTATGCTTTCCTCTTCCTGCAGAAAAAAAAACTGCATAGGTTTTGTTAAATCAGGGGTTGGGACATGTACAGGCATGCTAGAGCTTAAAAGCTGAAGTTTCTAAAGGTACTATGTTCAGTAACATGTCCTTCCAGTTCCTGGTGCCCAAGAGGTTGCAGTTTGACCTGCTTTCTCTTTAGGAGTAGAAAGTTGCCCCCATCCAGACACTCCAGGCAACTCTGAACTGAACAGGGGCTAAAAATGTGCCCCATGGTGGAGGTGGATGAAAGTTGAGCTCCAAACCCAGCCTGTGACACAGAGCTGGTACTTGATGAGGGGGAAATCATTTACACCAGACTTTCTATGGTAGTTTGTTCATTTGTAGATGCCTTGTTTGGAAAATAATAACAGTAGGAACTCAACTTTTATTCATTTCAAACATTTAACAAATACGTTTCAAATTGGAAGAAAATCTGCTGTCACTTCCACACTGGTCTGTCTGTCCTGGGTGTGCTTCTCTTTTGCTCTTTCTGCTCCATCACTCACATCATTAGCAGGTGTGTGTATTAAATTTGTGTGGGAGACCACAAACAGCACCCAGGTTGGAGGGAAGCTGCAGACACATGAGAGGACAGAAAACTGACAAGTTAGTGTAGTGAGTTGAAAAAATGTAGGAAATAATTCTGTTAGTAAGGTCACAAAGGTCTACATTTAAGTAAGAGTAATTTATTACAGATTTATGAAATGGGACCTGGTGGGCTGGCTAATAGTTCTGCAGAAAAGGAACTGTTGTTCTAGTGTACCCCAAGTTATTCATGAGCAATAACATTGATGCTGTTATGAAGAAATGTAAGGATCACATCTGGGACATATGAGCAGGAGAAGTAACACATAAAAGACCTAAGGAATTTTTTCTGCCTTACTCGTCACCTTGCAGCCTCTGCTAGTATTTCATGTGCCATTAAGGGCAGCATTCCCCAAAGAGAGGTGCACGCCAGTGAGGACTCCGGGGGGCCAGTAGCCCCTGAAAGGTTTTCTTATGATGTCCAACATCTTCAAAAATCTGAGGAATATGCAGTTCTTCTTGTCCCCTGTGGACAAAGCAAGGAAAGATGGACTGATGCCTGTATAGAGGGTTTAGTCTAAACAGCAGTCTAACAACAAGCATAATTAAGAACTGGAAGAGTGCTGCCTCAGAAGACAGTGAAATCTCTGGGTTTAGGGATTTTTGTGAACAGATCAGACAAGAACAATTTAGCAATAGGGATACCCATGGAAGCATGAGACAGCTCACCTTTTCTTAGGGCAGGAAGATGGACTAGATGGTCTAGAGAGGATGCTGTCAGACTTATTTTTTTCTCTTTGCATGACCTGAGATCCTGAAGCTTGATTTTCAGCTGTGTTCAAGACTTGCAGGTGTGAACAAAGTCAATGGTAGCTGGTTTTATGTGTATTAAGACATCTTTAATACTAAATAATATAGGCAGATTCTAGGTTTCTCAAATTGATCATCTAAATCTAAGGGGTGTTTTTGGACTTAAAATGGTACCTCAGTTCCTCAAGACCAAACACAGAGATAATGTTCATCTTGTTGGCTTGTTGTAAAGGTAGATTAATTCAGGCTTATGATTTTTTTATATATCACAGTACTGTCTAGGTTTAAGCCCAGCCAACAACTAAGTATCACACAGCTGCTTGCTCACTCCCCCCAAGTGGGATGGGGAGGATAATTGAAGAAAATGAAAAAAGAAAAACATGGATTGAGATAAGAACAGTTTAATGATTGAAAGAAAAGAAAAATATAATAAGAATAGAAAGAGTAATAATAATAAAAGGAGAGAGAGAGAAAGGAATAAACACTACCACCCTGAGATAAAAAACAAGTGATGCACAGTACACTTGTTCACCCCTCTCTGACTGTTGCTCAACCCAACCCCAAGCAGTGATGGACTCCTCTTAGTCAGCTCCTCCCCGTTTATATACTGAGCATGACATTCTATAGCATAGAATATGCCTTTGGCTAGTTCCGGTCAGCTGTCCTGGCTGTGCTCCCTCCTGGCTCCTTGTGCCCCTCCTCGCTGGCAGGTCACGGGAAACTCAAAAGTCCTTGACACTACTTAGCAACAGCTAAAACATCAGTGTGCTATCAGCATTATTCTCAGACTGAAGCCAAAACACAGCACTGTACCAGTTACTAGGAAGAAAATTAACTCTATCCCAGACAAAACCAGGACAAGTACAGTTTAGCATTTTATTGGGAAACTGTTAACCATATGTCTGTAACAGATTATCTCCATTTCCAAGGTTAGGAGCATAGGCTGGAACAAACCAAACAAAAGCAAGACATTGAGTAGCATTTTAGGTTATAAGGGCAGCAGCACTGGCTGTGGTTTTGCAGTCTGAGCTCTGATGTAACACAGATCTCCAAATGGTTATTAAATAAACATTATCTGCACTGTGTACTGAACAAGGTGAGTGAGGGTGTACAAAAGAAACTATGCAATAAATCTGTTAAACAATGTATTGTGCATATGCATCAATGAGCTGAGTTACAGAAGTATGAATACTCTCTGTTTCTGGGGTTTCCCAACTGCCACATATCTGCCTTTGCAATAGTGTTTCTATGTGACCTCGTGCATGAGATAAACCTATGCAGTACTCAAACATGGAGAACACATATATGTAAAGAGCCATCGAGACAAATCTGTGTTGTCATCAGGAAACTCAGCTTGAACTGGAGAAGCTGTTTGCTTCCTTTCCATGCTCAGTTAAGGGGGCTGAAGAGGGGAGGCACAACACAAGCTGTTGCTGAGACAGTCATGAGCTGCTCCCACCTTTATCTTTCCCAAAACGGTGCAGCCCCGGCAGGAGCCACATTCTGGTCTCTGTCCCAGCAGGCTGCCCAGAGGTCTCTCCTCTGAAATCACAGCAACCTAGAGCAATCAAACTTCAACTTGATCCACCAGGAAACAAAGCTGGAGGGACGGAATGAGACAGGAAGCATCCAAAAGCAGCCATGCCAAATCTGAGAGTAAATTGCCACTGTTCTGCTGCGACTGCAGCCTGTGCAGCTCCAACAAGCTGCTAAGCCTTGCTCTGGGTGCAAGCTCATGCATCGCACCCAGGCAGCTGCAGTTACCATTGAGAACAATGCAATTCAGTGTAACTCCTCTACTTTTTTCTCCAGGTAGCTCCCTCCAAATCCCACTTGCTCCATGGAACCCGTTATGTGGGAAGAAGCAGGATCTAACAAAGAAGAGGATGAGATTTTGATGAGGAAAGGGTCTCTGCTCTTGTCCTGAGCTCCCCGCACCTTCAGACATAGGCAGAGATCAGCACAGGGAAACGCTATTACAGCTGTGTCCCCAAGCCATCATTTCTCTACCTTGCCACTGGCATGGGTGTCACTGGGCAGGAAGGGTTTCAGGTGAATGAAGCAGTTTCAGGTTATACTCCGGCACTCTCACTGGCAAATTGCAAACCTGACTTTCAGCAGTGTGTTGCAAAGGTACGGCACATCTGAGCGTTGTCCCTGAGCTAAGTACCCATCACTGCCCCATCCATGTAAATGGTGCAGGTGCTGGACTGTTCCAAGTATCCTGCAGTCATAATCCTTACGGATTAAATCTAGTCATACAATTACTTCTCCTCCTCAATTTTAACATCGTGTATGTTCAAGCTGAAGATGAAATGTTAAACACTTCATATACCTTTCATAAAATAAAAAGACTGGTTTAGAAAGCACGGCTTTTAAAAATAAAAAATGCTGTGTTATTTACATTCATATTCTTATTCCTGAGTTTCTATGAATGAAGATCAACTAACTCAGCCTTTCAAGTTATTAGAACCGAGAGGTTGATTTATGTAGACATGACTGCAGGAATTAGGTGCTCTAACATAATGCCTCTGATTTCAGTGGCATGTGTCCAAGAGTTCAAGAGCTGGCCCAAGTGTATTCACTTTCAGAATTGGCCGGGGAGCCAAACCCAACAACTTTAAATATGGATATATATGTCTAAACATGTTGTTAGTCACAAAACACTCTAAACCACAGGGAGAGCTGTTTCAAAGTCAGATTTCTTGAGGCAAACTGAGGCTTTCTGCAACAGGGAACAGAAGGACTGAGTTTCCTTCTTTGTTTTTTAACTGCTCTGCCCCTTAGGTGGGCTGAGGGAGGGAGAAAACATGGTCAGAGAGCCAGGAGTGAGAAAGCATACGTGTATATGTGGAAGCATGTTCACCGAGTACAATTGAAATTTCAGAGGTTTCCATTAGGAGAGGGCAGACAACCACTGCAAAAAGCCAATGTGAAGGTTCAGGAGAGACACAGACAGGAAAGAAGAGACTTTTCTTTGTGTGGTGGAGTGTATATTGGTCACTACCTGGGAAAGGGTAAGATTTCGAGAAGAAGGTGGAGCGTGAAGAAATATTCAGAGTTCCCATTTGGAAGGGGAGAAGTTGAAGGCAGTGACAAAACTCACCAGCTTCCCTGAAAGTCAGTGAGATTGGTATGAACACTCTGTGGTGAGGCTGAAGAAGAAAAATGAGTCACTTTCCCAAAGAAGCTGGGAAGAGACTAGCAAATTCCCTTGTTCTCATAAAAGTCGCTGCAACGAAGCAGCCACCCTCATGCTGCTCTGGAGTTTCTGATTACTTTCTGTGGTATGAAAATAAACCTCAGCCACATCAGTAACTCCTGCCTATTGACTCCACATGTGCAAAAAACTTTCTAGTGACTATGTCCACAGTAGGAAAATCCTTACCAAGAGCTAAATTTCGTAACAGCTAACTACAACACTGCTTTGTCCACGCTTCTTTGACAAGACTTGCTGAAGGTAAAAGCTGTAATGGAAAGCTAGAGCACTGTGTGCTCCTGTTTGCTGTGAGCCTAATCTCAGATATCCCTTCTTTGGGGGCATTCCTTCTCAGGAGCAATGTGGTGGCTCTTCAGGGGACCATGAATCTCCTACACAGCACATGCTGTACTACTGACAGTCTTTTGGCCTTTGCCAATGACTATTTAATCAGTGTGAATTTAAACAATTAATGCTTCAGCAATTAGTCTGAAACAGAGAGGTTTAAACCAAACCAGCAGCATGGAGTCTGAATCTGAATGAGAAGGGAGAGAGGAGGGTGTTTGCTGAATGAAGTTGCTCATAGGCTGGCAGTGCACGCCATGAAGAAGCCAAATGAGTGCACCAGGACTTCTGTAATCTTTATAGGGGTCCAAGTCCTGACGCTAAGGGCTCTTGTTTCACAGAAGTCAGTCAGCCAAGAAGGCATGCTGGGATGGCAGGGATCTTGGTGATGGGCTGCAGCTGCCTTCTCACAAGGCTGTGTCTGCCTATGCCAGTGGCGGGGAGGGAGGCGGCGCCAGCCCCCAAGCTGCAGTCCTCAGCAGCTCGGGGAAGACCTTCATAAAAACCATGCTGGCAAACTAAACAGGAAAGGGTTTGCTTCTCCCCTGGAAATCACTAAATCAGATCTGCCAGAGGTGATAGGTACCTTGGGCAAAGTGCCTCCTTGCTTTGCAGGCTAGTGCACTGGGTAAAGGAAACCTTGCTGGCACCTCCCTATTGAAGCACTGCCACTGTAGCATTTCTCCTACGTGAATTTAAAAAGTGGGAATTTTGGTGTATGCAGAGGCAGGGAAGGATTCTGGCACAGAAACCCTCCCAGACAACCTCTCCTGTGTTGTCCTGGGTGATATCAGACCAGTGACTCAACCTGGTGAGCTTTCAGTGTCTCAGTGCTGTGAAGGGAAATGATGGTCTGAGACTGGATTTCCCCTGGACAGCTCTGAACATATACAGTGGATGGAAGACCATCTTTGATACCCTTTAACAAGCCCAAATAACAATTTTTCTGGACAACAGATAACTTGAAGTTTTCAACGCATGTCAAGACTGTACACTGCTTATTTCTTTGTGCCCACTCAGTGAACATGAAATGACCTGTGCATTACAGGCTGGTTTCATTTCCTGCTTCCGATTTGGAAACTTTGATGAACATTAGAAAGATTTAGCCAGACATTTGGCATTAACAAGTACATGTAAAACTGCTTTCAGATTGCCAGCTGTGGTCAAAAATCAGCAAGAAGTCGAAGCACAGCATTAATGACATTTAGTTGTTTATTTTTGCAGTAAGATTTTCAGGAGAAAACAAAACACTTTCTCGATGGAAATAATTAAAACAATGAAAATGACTGCATTTCCTGTGTCACTGACATATTCCATGCAGGAGAAAACGTTTCCCAGCAAAAATTAAAAAAAAAAAAAAAAATCAGCACACATTTTTCTTAGCAATGTATATCCCTTTCCTTAATTGGAACAGGCAAGGGACTTTCAGCTTATACATTTTCAACAATTCATCACATGGGGAAACAGCAAAACCTTTTTCCACTGCGAAGTGATCCAAAGGGCTTCCATTTTTGGCACATGGTTTGGAAATTACTAAAAAGTCCCTGATTTCGGGCAGGAAGTGGCATTTATAACTGGCTGCCCCAGGACCAGCCCTTGCCCTGGGACTGTGCACTGGCAGGCACTTAACCATGTAGGTGACAACACACTTATGGTGGAAAGAAAGCAGAAAATTAGGGCCATGTGCCCACTGTTCATCCTTTTCCATCTTTCTGAGATGCTTCTTTTGACTTCATGTTTAAGCTCAGCCACTGCCAGTGAAGTAGCTGATGAAAGTGACTCTGATCACACAAAGTAGTACACTGGATACTAATAAATACATTTGAAATGTAGCTGTGATACACCTCTTACTGGTTCATACTGGATTTTCTCCACTGTTTCCAGAAAATTATGTCAAAAAAGCAGGTGAGAAAGAAATCAAGCCCATAAAAATTTCAGTTTGAGCAAAGAAACTGTTTTGCCATTTTCCACAAGGTAGTGAACTGGATAAAATTTGCACAGTGATTCGGAGAAAACTCCAGGAACAAACTCGCCAGCAGAGTTTCAAGTTGACAAGCAGGTATTCTTTATTGCAGCGCCGGGAGACACGGGGACAGCTCCTCCTAACGTGTCCCCGAATTGCTATACAGGTCATCCTTATATGGTCACTGAGCATGTTACATCATTTTCCAAAACGTTTCCGGCATACAAAATGTGGTGGTCTTTAAAGGTCTTTTACTTTTCCCAACAAGCTTAATTAACATTACAGACATAGCAATCATCCTGGCCTCCTACTTATCAGTTAGTTTAACTGCTCTCATCCTGGGCATCTGCTAGTCCGGGATACTCCCTACTTACACCAGTTTAATGGGTTTATTAACACCCCAAGCATAGCAACCATCCTGTCCTTTTACTTATCAGTTAGTTTATCTGTGCCCACCCTGGACATCTGCTAGTTCCAGATACTCCCCATCCCCAGGTCCTGTCCTTCTGTTCTGCTTTTCTCACACCTTTTGCACTGAGGTCCTGAAACTATGTCAATTACCTTCAAGCACCGCAGTTATTTTCCATTACAAAGCCATCAAACTTAACATTACTTAGAACTGATTACATTTTGTATTTTTTGCGCCTCCTTGTCTCAACAGGCATTTTACTAAAGTTTATGGCTTTCGTTTATGACTGCTTCCCCATTTTATTTCAAATGCATAACTTTATTTCAAATGTATGGGGCTGCTGTTTCTATCATTTGTTATAAAAATGTAAGTGTGAAATATCTGAAGGAAACAGTGAAGAACAGTGTATGATGGCAAACCACAGACATATCATTCAGTACCTGTTACAAGTGGCCCTTCAGGTTGTCCAGAAGCTGGAAGACCTCTCCTTTTATTTGATGAAAAGGCTACACTGCCATGAAAGTAGAGACCTGAAGTAGAATTGAGTTTTTGTTGTTTTTTTTTTCTCAGCTAAATTCTTTTTGTATTGTATTTTCCAACCCCCAGTTCTTACCTTCAGTTTGATCGTTAAGTGTTTGGCAAAACGTAACTCTTAAAGTTGCCACTCTGGCAACATAATACTTTTAAAAAGAACTTTTAAAGAAGATGGTAGCAGAAGAGCAGCAAGAATAAATAGTTGTGCAGCGAGTCAGGAGGTGTTTTCCAGACCATGGAGGGAATTGTGAAATGTAAAGAGCTCTGGATTGTATCTATTATTTTTTCTATCAAAACAGGTCAAGAACTTTTTAGAAAAAAATTCTTTAAAGATGGATAAAAATACATTGCTGTAAATCAGTGCCTTTCAAACAGTAAGAACAAAACAGAAAAAAAGAATGACTTAATAAGAAATCACAGAGTTCAGAAAGGAGAAACTTCTGTTCTCAGCTCTGTCATGAATTTTCTATATGTCATCAGATTGTACCATTTATTTACTTACTTAGTATTACCCATTTGTTCATTTGCAAAGTAACACAAAAGAATAGCTGAAATATTAATTTTATGAAATTCATCTTACATTTATATAAAACATCTTTGCAAAGCTGAATTCTAAATTACATTTCACTTGCTCCACAACAGTAATAACAATTATCTTCTCTATATTCACAGATCCTGAAGGGTTCACTTTCTTGACATAGCTCTCTTTTCTATCTAGTTCTCATTGTTCTGTGACTGCAATTTTGGCACATTTTCCCCCTTATGTGTGGTGTCAATGCATCAACACTAATGGCAAAGGCTACTCATGCTTTTTCAGATTGGTACTTTTTTTCTGGAATAAGTGGTACATTTTTCTTGGGATTTTTACTCCCTTTTATTTTTTTTTTTTTTTTTCCTCTCCATATCTCTTCCCGTCTCTCATCTCCCAGCCTCCCTTATATTGCCCCATGCTGGCTATCTTATGAACCAATTCTGCAAATGCTGAACTATTAGTTCTCAAAGCAAAGCTCAGGGCTCACGGATGCAAGCAACATAGCTTCAGTTGATATGGCAAGAAAATCCTCTTTGCAGTTTTGCTGAAAATCTTTATTTCCATATTTTAGAAAAAATAAACTGGGAGAGTTCCACTATCTTCTTTCTGAAAGTCATAAAATGTACAGGGAAACATTTTTTACTTTTTTACTCCAACGTTGATAATAATGAAAACTAAGAAAACTTACTCAGAAAGCCCTTCAGCTCTTAATTCATCCCTATTTGTTGGCTTAATGCCAACTTCCATGTCTCTCCACAGTTCCAAATATAAGTTATTAGATCGCTGGAAACACAAACAGATAACAATCATGACCCGAGATTTCAGAAGAAATGCCCACCTCAGCCTCACAGATTTTCCAGGCAGCTTATTCAGCGATCCAATGTGAGTATCTTATCTTCTTTTTCTAGCCTAATCATGCCTTTAAAGTGTTTGGTCCATTTTGAAAGCAAAAAACTGAGAAAATATCAGAAAAGATGATTTCTTGCCAACTGCACATTGACAAAACTACAGAGGAATCTCATGACTGTGTTATCCTCATACTCCTGGCTTGTCTCCTGACTTTCCCCTGCTTTAGGCTTTCCACTCTTCTTTCTGCTGAATTGTGTGACCTGCTGCTCAGCCTCAGGCAACTCAGTTGTGGAGTCTGGGATCGTACTATTTGCACTGCCATTGAGTTGTTTGCCTATGCTGGCGTTTGACATTTCTTGCTTTCTGGAACATTTCACCCCACTCCCCACGTTCAGGCATGACTCCACTCCCAGGCAGCAGTGAGAGTGTCAGAGTGGATGTGATCCTTTCCCACCTTGCACATCCTCTGGCAGCCCCTCTGCCCCTGCTCTGACTGATACTTCTTGCTCTTGGGCACATGGCATGAGCCAAGCGCTTGTTTTAACAGCATACACAGGCAAGGCAGTAACAGGAAAAGAACAGAGCATTCAAAAGTAGCAAAGCACACTCCATTTTCTTTTGTAATTTATCTAGTCCATGTCTGTTGTACTGGAGTTTTGCTTGTTTGCTTGCCTGTTTACTTCTGCTGGGAAACTGAGGGTGTATAGGGTTGTGGGACCATGACCCTGTGGCCACCAGCAAGGGTTTCACAGTCACTGCATTTCATGAGATCCCTTTACGATTGCCTTGGCTGCAGAATCAGCACAGGCTGTTTGCTTTCCCTCGCTCTGTTTGCTTCCATTGGCTGTAACCAGTTTTTTTTCCAGTTCAGTTCCTTCCTTTCCTGGTATGCCAGTTAATGCCAGTTAACACCAATAACATCAGTGCCTCAGCTTTTCAGCTGAAAACAGGTTCTCACACCTGCTGAGCTTTTCACTATCAGTTGGCTACTGATAACACTGCAAAACATCCCTCATACCAACGCCATGCTAAGCAGCAGACCTCAGGATAAAATATTTCACGTTTCCACTTACTGGGAACATTTTTCCCTGAGACCTTATCACCATGATATAGTGGTTTTGGCACAGGGTGTAACTTAAGGAGCAGGTTGAAGCCCAGGGAGCTCCCCAGTACCTCTGCAGCACTCACAGCTCAGTATGACAAGGGTGCATTGCCCTCTGGGCAGCCTAAACACAAATCCCCAGAGTAACAATGCCCCTTCATTTTTTTTATCTTGCCATTATGGTTTGTGCTGTGTACTGGCTGCTTTACCATCCATGAAAGCTGGTTACCTCCTGAGGTTACTAGAGGAGGCAAAGTTAAGACATTGCTGTGTTGCAGCTGGCATAGATACCATGAAATAAAGGCAGAACTAGGGAGGAAAAGTAGGTTGTTTGGCCTTTATTTTCAGGAGAAGATTAGCCTGCTGGATTTCTAAGTAAGCAAGTAGGTAAACATTTAAAAATCAGTCCAGGCTCTGGCTTCTGAGGATAATGTAAGTAGCACTGAATTCCAGTTTTAAACGCAGTTAAAAGAAATCTCCTTTGGTCTAAAATATCTTTTTATTTTTATTCAAAAAGAATAAAACTCATTGTTGTATTCACTTAAAATTCATCATTTCAAATCTGTTCATCAGAAGATTTGGGAACTCAATGAAAAGCAGCCTTTTTTTTTATTACTTACTCCTGGAGGTAGTATGCTTCTTGTTGAGGGAAGATGCATATCCTAGTAAGCTATATCCCAAAGTATATAGGTGCCAGCAGCTATACATAATCAGTATATTTAGTTGGAAGAATACTTTTAGTTTAGGGGTTTGAACAGAAAGGCCTGCAGTTGCATTACATCTCTTACTTCCATCAAAATTAGTAATAGCTCACAGCTGAAGGACACTCTAAGTGTGATGGTAGTGGAGGTGCCTGCCCACACTGTCTTTGTAGAGATTGGCAGAATTAGTTTTGTGTAGAACAGGGGGAATGAAGGGACAAAGAAAGGGTGCAGAAGATCTTCACAAATGCTAGAAAGGCTGATGGATACTTCCAGTCTCACCAATGTACTGCAAGCTTGTCTCAATAATTTCACACAGCAGACCCTATTTCAGCAAAGCACTCCTTTGTCAGTGGGATGGCAAAAGCTAATAGTAAAATTAAGTAGTCAATTCTTGTATATCTGATTACCTAAGGATGGGACAGATTTTCTACGTGGAACTTTCTATAACTCCACATGTGCAAACTTAACAGTTGGGAAGCTGAATAACCCTAGTGCAAAGAGGGCATAGAATGGGGGAGTCTGGCATCAGTTCATGCTGTTCAGGATGCCTCACTTCCCACTGGGCTTTCCCCCTTACAAACATCCCCCCTTTTCTGCCAGACCTCACCAGGAGCCTGGAGACCCTCTCATAAATTCTCCATGAAGCTGAACATGCCATTGAATGGCAGACTGAGCTGAGCTCTTCTTGGCTTCTCAACAGGCAGTGGAGTCACTGACTCTGGGCCAGCCCTCCACAGGCAGGAGGAGTGAACCTCAGGGCCACATGGGCTTTTCAGTTCTCTGACTTCTTTAGGGCCATTACATAGAAAGACATTTGGGAGGCGGGGACAAGCGTATAGCTGTGGAGTTAGCCCAGTTTCCAAACAGCAGGCGCTTGAGCAGTGCTGTGGGTTATATGAGGTGTGTGCTGTTAGAGGAGGTTGTTTACACACCACGTTATAGCAAAGGAATCTCATCATAGCCGATTTTAAACTTTGAAAAGATTTCAGCTCCTTCCCAGCCTAAACAGCCTCTCTTTTTTTTTTCAAAACATCTGAATAATGTCTTTAAAAGTTGACATTAATTTTTGCACATAGCCCATGTGCAAAAAATTGTTAACAGCCCTGATAGCATCCTGAGAGGTAGATATTTTGCATGGAAAATATGTTACACATGAGAGCAGAGCTAGGCTGACTTATTTAACTCCACACTGAAGGTACTGCCAATGCCAAACTTCCTGCTGGAACCAGTGCCCCTGTGGCATCCTTAGCTCTCCACCTTCTGAAGCCGACAGTGAGGCAGCTATCAGGGCAGTCGCAGTGTCTTTGTCAAATCTCCTTGTTAAGCAAACACTGATAAAGGGTGTATCATGCCTATTCTACTTAAGAAAAAAATGTTTAGGAATTCTCCTTCCTGGAAATTTTGCAAAAGCTACCAACATTCCACCTCTGCCTTCCCTCCAATGCTATCTGCAGGCATTAGTGTATTAAAACAAAAACAGCCAAGACAAAACAGCACTCGGTGAAAGAGAAGAAAAGCACAAACAAGGAGCCTGCAGCACTGCCAAATTATACAACAGTGATTCCCACCAGGGACAGCTGGGACAACTTTCCTCACTGAGGCCAGCAGGTCTGCTGAGAACACTTTGGGGATCCCACACCAGGACCAGGACTAGGATGAGTCAGGCAGCCCATGTAGGCAGCTTTCCTGCACCCATGTAGCTTTCGCTGTGGTGCAGCCTCTGGCCACTGCTTCCCCCAAAGCTAGCAGGGGTGGAGTGACTCCTAGCAGCTCTCAGAATCAAGCCTTTGACTCAATATAACTGAGACAGTTTTTCCAGAAATAATTTTCACAGGAAGAGGGTGACTTGCTCTTCATTTGCTTGTAAAACAGCATGAGCATTTACACTGTGAAAGCCATCGCAGACTGCAGAGGGCTGCCATGGCTTTTCTTTCCTCTCTGCTATTTCTCACCACAACTTGCTCAGTTTACAAGAACTAAGCAATGCTGTGTGTGTGCGCTCAGTGCCCTAACTTTAGCTGACACAGCAAAAACTTCGAAACCTCCCCTTAAGTGTGCCTTCTCTTAAAAAAACCTGTGCATATGAACACCAGAGAGAGGAGGAAAAGAGAGAGAGAGAGACACTTTAAGCTAATGGCTAAGGAATGTGCATCGAGTTGCGTGTGGATGTCTAATGTCTCCAACTATTTGTTAACAGGCAAAAGCAATACTTCCGACAAACGGCCCTCCCCTCGCCTGCAATAGGCTCCCAAGAATAGCAACAGCCTGTGTCACTGCAAAGGGCAAAGCCTTCTGAAATAGTAACAAAGTTGTTCACAAACCACTTTGTGGTTTGCATTTGGTTTCAGACAGCTTCAGAAACTTGTTGCCATGAGGAAAATAACCTGCGCCTTGCCCTCCGTCCAGGGAAGGACTGCCGCCCTGTGAAATGCTCCTGCTCCAAGGTGCAGAGGGGCTAGCAATGGTACCTGGGCAGAGCAAGGAGGACCTCAGCCAGCAGAGCCAGATGATGAAAGCAGGGGAGGATGAGGAGAGCAGCCGGGGCAGCCACCGCAGCAGCCGCCGCCACCTCCATGAGCTCCCGGCTGCAACAGGTAAAGTGGCCGGAGCTGAACGCCAGCTGTTAGCTTGTCAGCAGAGCAGCAGCGTGCCCGTGAAGCTAATGCTTGGGGCTGTGAAAGCAGCACTGCAAAGCCAAGGGGCATCCCAGGGCATGGGACTCTCTATGTCTAACAGTGAGAGAGGGGAAAACATGAGTAAGGAAGAGAAATGTCAGCTTGAAATTTGAATGAGGCTTTATGCTATACTTTTCCCAAAAGGCCTCGGTCCTACTCTCTGTGCATGTGTTGTTTGTTATGTAGAGGCCTTCCCTTTACATAGATCAGTCACCTGAAAAATTGGAAAACCCTCTGGTGCCCAAGATAGCCGTGCTCTGGCTCTTTCATGCTCGGAAGCAATCCAGCCCTTTTCACGGAAGTGGAGGGAGGCCAGTCAAGCACTGCACCTGCTCACATAGAGGGAAAGTGCAGGGTGGGGACATGGGGACTCCCTCCTCTTTTCTCCCCTAGCATTTCAGGAAGAAATAGGGTTTCTGTGCTGACACCCTGAAAAATCAACTGCAGAATTTCTTCTTTTGAGTACTGAAGCTGAATTTCGTAGCTCTTCACCTTTGCTGTCCTGCCCAGACAGTTTGTCTAAGTTACAGCACGGTTTTGCACCTTGAGTCACTTTCACTGATGATAAGGTCAAAGGGAAAATGACCCACAAACATGATATTTCTCACCCACAAGACAGCTGTATCCAAAGAGGAAAGTACAGTTGTAAGCCAGAAATTACTATGTCCCAAGCAGGTTTTGTTCACTTAAAAATGAATGAACTGACAAACCCACAAATACTGCAGGCAGAAATGCTTTGCTGGAGTATAATAGTGATCAATCTAGCAGTATCTACTGATACCTGGATGCAGAGGTCAATCAAGAACAGAAGGTCGGTTGGTGTACAGACATATTTAACATTACCTGAGGGCATGGGGGGAGCAAAGCAGGTGCATCTAGGATAACATTATCAAAGGGAAGCACAGCAATTACAATAAACAGACAGCAAAGTTACTGCAGCACAGGGGCTATGGCTAGAAGGGTACATGCAAGTTACACACTTGGCCTTACCCTCAGAAATTAAAGCAGCAACCTGAGGAATTTATAATTGCCTAGCTAGGAGTTAAAAGAACTTGTTGATTCTTACTGGAAAATAATAAAACAAAACCCATTCAATGTAATCACGTGCCAGGCTGCCTGTTGACATAATGAAAATACATGGAAGAGCACTAAGAAATGGAGAGGTGGTGAGGGTGGGTCTGCTCAAGATCTGCATTCCCTGTCTTTCCATCAGTGCCAGGGGACCTTTTTTCATGAAATTCAAATATTACACAATACTTTAATTGAGCTTATACTGTACAAAGCATACAATGCTTCCCACCATCGCAGGAATTTAGATGTGTGAAAATATACAATTCCTTCTGCCTTCTTTTTTAGTCAATTTACAAAATATTTGTTTTGGTTTTGCCTTTCACATTTGGGTGAGAGGAGTCACACTGGTGAAACGGTCATGGATCCCACAAGGCCCTGACACTATTTTTGGGTAAATTTAATATATTCTGAGATTTTCCAGCTCTGCTTGCAACATAACTTTGTCCCAAAGCTACCATTTGTTTCTTCCTATAGGGTCTTGTTGGGTAACTGATTAAGATCCCATGCCAGACTTCTAGATGGGCAGTTAGATCAGATTTATCCCAGTTAAAAGGAGAAACACAGCTATTAAATAGCTATTGGCTCTAAAGAAACCTCAGGCATTAGAATAGATCAACAGGGAACTGGATGAGACAGAGGAAGGGATTGTGACAGTGACAGTGCAGCAAAGATCATGATGGCATGAAAATAGGATAATCATCTTTTACAAGAAGCAAAACCATAATTCAATCATGCAGCAATTCCCAACACATGCCATTAAGTATTTATCCTACAAAACCATCTGATCTACGCGCTATACGCTTTAGCAAAATGCTTCTCTAGAGACAGCTTGGGGAATTGTAAACACTATTTCCCTTTAATGGCAAACTTTTTGTATGTCAGACAGCATTCACATAGAGAAGAAATATGTTGTTAAAGATAGCTTAAAATTTTCAGATAGAGATGCTGTAGTTTTATCATGGATAAATATAGGTACCTTTTTCTGTTGAAGGGATATTCCATGCTGTGGATTCATATCTATGCAATGCACTCAACTAACTCTAATTTTCTAACCTGTGCTTGTTAACCAAGGATTGACAGAGCTTGATTTCACCTTCCAAATGTCTAAATAGATCAAAGTATCCCCAAAGATTTAAAGAGCATATATTTGACCTTGCAGGAAAATAATTTCCTTCCCTCCCAAATTGAGACATTTCTCACCTCAGATTAAATCAAAGTCAACAGAAAAAAGCATCATGTTGGAAGCGACTGTCAAATCCCCTCCTATCAAAAATAGATGTATTTGCACAGGTCACGCAAAAAAAAGTAATCTCTCCACATCCCATTCCATCCCACTAGTTTTCTGTACACACACTGCTTGTTCTCTTGGGAGAAAGGAAAGAAAATGTACATAAATGAAACCTCAGTGTCTGGATTAATGTGGAGTATGGTGTGTGGTACTGTCAAGGTGAGCTGCAAAGGGCTCCCGAGCACCAATCCCATAGCTCTACTGCACATGAAGTTGGGGAAGAGAGGTGCTTCCCAGCTCAGCTTGCTTGTAGGTCTTCCCTGGCACAGATCATTTATCTGTAGTGCCCAGAAAATTTAGGCACAGGCCAAATATTTTGTGTTTGGAAGGACTCTATTTTCCCAAACATGTGCTTGAAAATAAGGTCACATCCTTATTACTTGACCCTATGCAGTCTCACCATCAGTACTCTGGGCTATACCACAGCTGTGCTTTGTCTCCTTTTCAGGAACCTAGCATGCACACTTCCAGCAAATGTTCTTAAATATGAGTTTGTTTGCCAAGTAATGCTGCTTTTGACCTGAGTAACAGTTGTGAGAAACCAGTTTGTTTACATGCAGAAACTCTAGAATAGACTTTCCAATCATTTGTCACATACCAGCCACACACTCATTACCCATGGTGTCTGTTGCAAACAGAAAGACAAATTTCTCTGGAGGATATCATTAAAATATTTTATTCCCCTGGGATGCACAGTGCCATGGAATTTTCAGGCTTCTCATGAAAATAAGAGGAATATAAATTTTAAGAACTTTTTTTAGGGGGAAAGAAAAAAAAAAAGAATGCCTAAGAACTGCCAGCAACATAATTAAAAGTGACACTTAAAAGGATTGTGAGTGCTACTGCAACATGCTTTATCTGGAAATGTTAAAGCAAAACATACACTGAAGTCAGGGGGAATTTTGACCAGAGGAGGACTGTAAAGGAAAACCAAGCAGAGATTTCAGGGCTTGACTCAGCAGGTAGCTCTGAGCAGTCAAGTCTTAGGTACACCAGTTACAACAAAACCTCATAGCTATATAAGGGTATTTCTCAGCAGAACAGGGCCTGTGAGGAACAAGAGACACCAAGTTAACTGCTGAGTTTGCTGCTGCTAACTCAGAAAGACAACATGTCTCCCTTTGCATCACATTAGAATCTGCTTTTCATTTAGGGGCCTGCTCTAGTTACAGCCCTCCTCTATTTCTATATGACTGTGTGTATCTGTCACTGGACACATGAACAACGATGCCAGTTGGTTATTCAGACATTATTCAAGCTGCTGTACTTGGAGAGACAAGAAATATATGGGCTTGAGTGCTTCCCTATCAATTTCCTAAATGTCCAAGCTTCACAACCAGTCTGTACAGCCTCCCAGATTAGAAATAAATATTCACCTTGGTTTCTCTGAGGACCACAGGCTGAGGAAAGCAGAGTCTGGATTGTAAAGAACAGTGCTGGTGCTGGACTCTGTCAAGATATTTGACTGCACTCTCTTTTTGAATCAAAAACTGGAACCATACAAAACTGGCAGTCGCACATTTAAAGAATTAAAAGCTGTGCAGGACAGACCTCAAAGTATCAATAGGAGACACTGCCCAAGCTGCTGTATTTCTGCTGGTAAGCCTTACACTCAGTTTTTGTCCCTCTGCTGCTTAACATCTTTTCTCAGTTGCTTGAAAGAAAATAATAATGTATTATTTGTGGGTGATTAATCAATGGGATATGCTACTGCCTGAATGCAGTTTGGGTGGTTTGGCCTGCTGACTGCAAGTAAAAGTACTGTCTGGGATTCCCCTCTGCTAACTTTTGGCTTCTGCATCTGGGCAAGCCACACAGACTCCTTTTATAGGCAATGGAGAGAAATAGGCATCTGACCTACTTCAAATATCTAGACATGCCTATTTTTCACAACTGGTTACAGAAGAAATGTAGAGATGCTGCAGATCTCTCACAGTTAGGTAAGTTGAAACCATTCTATGTATTTCAATACAGACATAAAGTGATTTGCATTCCTAGGGTCAAAAAAGTCAGGTCATATTTAAAAGAAAGGCAGTGCCTTGAGAAGAACCCTGTCAGAAAAGGAGTTGGTTGTCCTGTAGGGTAACCAGCAGAACATGAGCTCCTGTACATGCTGTGACAGTCTTTAGATGAGTAGAGGAGGAAAATTGTCAAGTTTCTATCTGGCATTGTGCAAACACTGCAGGAGCACTGGGTCCAGTTCATAATTTACTGAAGAAGTTGATAATCTGGATAGAATTCAGAGAAAACAGCTTTGAATACTTAAGGGACTGGTAAACTTGTAAAGCCTCACAGGCTAAGTAGCTTATCAAAGAGAGGTCTTTGGGATGACTAGATAACAGGCCATAATTTTGTACTTGGTGAACACAGCTAAATGTAGGCAAACAGGGAATGTTATATGATGGCTGGAAGATGAAGTTGCAGAAATTGAGCCTAGAAATAATTTACAGATAATTTACAGTGAAAGAAATTAGCCACTGGGAGAAATAATGACTTAAAATCATTTGCTTTCAACCACTAGCAATTTTTAAATCAAAGCTGAATATTTTAAATGGCCCAGTTCAAATAAAAATCATTTAAATGAGTCTGAAGGGTTATGCTGTGCTGTTCATAAGTGGCAAATTGGATGAACACAATGGTCTCTTTTGGCTTTATAACGTATAAATTAAGGCAAAATCCTAGGTTAAATCTACATGGCTCAATGATGTAAAATACAGAGATATCCAAGACAACATAAATACCAGCACTGAGCGGTAGTTTGGGCAGAGCACTGTGATACTGTGATCAAATTAGCAGTGTAACTTCTGGTACCCAAGCTCATTAATTCAGCACAACTCTGCCATTTCCAGCCCTGATTTGTAGCTCGGATTCATTGAAGGCTGTATTTTCCAGATCTAGTAACAGGCAGCAAGAAGGCAAGTTAAAAGTATAAAGGGGAGGGACAAATTAGGTTTTACAATTATAACATGTATATTGCATGCATGCATTGGAGGATGGAGCCCAGGAAGCACAAAACAGCTTAACTGGAGACAGTAGGATTTCCACTGCAGTACTGTTCAGTGCAGTTCTGTGTATGAAGGGAGTACAGCAGGATCTTGCCCTAACCTGACCCATTCACTAACTTCTGCTTAAAGTAAGTGCAGTGACCTTGGATACTGCAGATATGGAGGAAGAAGCTTTAGACATAATACAGACATGGATAACAACAGTATATATATAAAAAAAAAGTTCCATCACTGAAGCATTTTGTAAATTTGTTTCTGACATTTTCTTCAAGCTGTCCTACTCCATCACAAGGAATCTACTATCTACCCCCACTTTATGAAAGACTTCTCACAATATCCCATTTCCCCCATGCTGTTATGGCCCATCATGACAAAACCATGTGTTTTTTTACCATATACTATCTCTGGTTTTTCAGTCACCCAAGCCCAGAGGCAGAGTAGGCTGAGTGGAGTGCACTCAATAGCTCCTGCTGTTGCCACTTGGCTTCTGCCTCACTAAAAGGGAAGGAAGGGAGAGCCAAGTAGAGAGCTAATAGGTGGTGATACTTATCTTAATAGACTTAATGGTCTAACTAATATCCCCTGACCCTGGAGGCACAGTTTATATTCACACTGTATACTCCGCTACCCTCCAAAATGATTCAGCCTTCTGTGGAGTAGCTGTAGGGTGTGACAGCAGGCTCACACCTTGAGCTGCCTTCAGGAATTGTTAGGAGAGTAAGAGTTGGTTTGGGGCACAAACATGCCAGGGACCATGACAGCAATTTAGCAGGATATATGGC
Source organism: Pezoporus wallicus (assembly GCF_028554395.1). Taxonomy (NCBI): domain Eukaryota; kingdom Metazoa; phylum Chordata; class Aves; order Psittaciformes; family Psittacidae; genus Pezoporus; species Pezoporus wallicus. The sequence continues at coordinate 8,721,712 of NW_026635157.1, forward strand.
CATGTGCCAGGGTCTGGGCCTGGGCTCTGCCACTCTTTATTTTGGTAATGCATACGTACTGCTAGGGCTGCCCTTCTCCTCTCTTTTCATGATTTGCTTTAGAAATGTAATATCCTCTGTGTGCTCAAAATGTGCTCAAAAGTTATTGGCGAGGAACTCCAGGCAGTCAGTGTGATCAAAGAGCCTTAATGCCTTAGAAAAATAAGCTAAAAATAAACAAAGTATATGTATCATTTTCAATTAGACCATACACCACTTTCCAGCTTGTTGCAGGAGAATTAACTGAAAGACTGACTCAGTTATGATGCAAAAGCTACCTCTCCTCAGATACATCCTATCTCTTCAACTAACCAGAAAATTAGAAGTCAATTTTCCTACTTGTGTGGCAGCCAACATCATGATGAGAGGAAAGTCATGCTGGGAAAAAGAATAAGACCAACAATAACAAACTGATATATTTTTCAAGGTTTTGGGTGTAAAAGGCCTCACAGTTACTAGAATACAATCAGTCAAATCTATCTTGTAAAAATAAACAATGAATCATAGTTGTATAAAATTTAAAGTGGACATTCAAAAGCATATAATCTCCACTTGGTTTATGCTTTCACCATCTGTTTTTTATTCCTGACATTGTGGCCATCATAAGCTACAATTTATATACGCAAAATATTAGATCCTGATATTCTGAAGTATCTGAGATTAGTGATGAACAAAACCCAGAAAGTTCCTGAATTTGTACCTCAAAGCCAGGTTTCCCTACAATATCCCAGCTATCTGAATCAGCCTGGTGCTTGCTGGATAAGTTTTCATTTTGCAAAATAAAAACACTGGTACCAGCAGCCTTCATGGTATCCTCAGGTGAATCAAAAGAATTGGTAAGTGGTAGGAACAGTGTAACTTGTTAGTTATTCAAGTCAGGGTTGAAGCAATTTCACTTGGAAATTATTGTTTTCCTTGCACATGGTACACTAGTCAGGTAAACAAGACTTTCTCAGTTCAGTACAGCAAAAACACTGAGAACATGTCAAAGGCAAAAACTGTTTTCTTAAGAAAAGATTGTATTGTCAGCGTTGCTTTTTGTAATGTCACTCTGAGAGAGAATTTTTAATATTTAGGGCCAGATCAAAATCTTATCAACTTCTGATCAGGAAGATAAGAAACCTAAAAGCTTTAATATTAAAGAGGTGTTTATAAGAAATAATTCCCCCTGCCCCCCCCCCCCCTTCCCCCCCCCAGTATCATTTTATGTCACCTAACAGCTTCACCTAAAAATTATTAAAAGATTTTTTGGACTGGTATATCAGTCCAAATATAAAGTTATTATTAGTTGTCAGAACGTTGCAGAAGTCGCACTTCTAATTTATTGTGGTTTTTTTTCTCCAATTTCAGGCTGTGGAACATTTACCTTTTTATCTTCTGCCCTTGCTGCTGTGAGTGGACTTCTGATGGGCTATGAGATGGGCGTTATCTCTGGAGCTCTTCTTCAAATGAGCAGCATATTAGAGCTCTCTTGCAAAGAACAGGAAATCGTTGTGAGTTCCCTGCTTTTTGGGGCCTTATTCGCATCCCTTATTGGTGGATTCCTGATAGACCGATTTGGAAGGAGACTTGCTATTATTATTGCATCTTCTTTACTTGTGTTGGGGAGTTTGATTATACTGCCCTATGAATCATATGGGCTACTTATTGTGGGACGGATTGCCATAGGTATTTCCATATCATTATCATCAATTGCAACATGTGTGTATATTGCTGAGATCGCGCCAAAGCACAGAAGAGGCCTCCTAGTATCATTAAATGAACTCATGATAGTGATGGGCATTCTCTTTGCCTATATTTCAAATTATGCTTTTGCTAGTGTATCTCATGGCTGGAAGTATATGTTTGGCCTTGTGATTCCATTAGGTGTTTTGCAGGCTATTGGCATGTATTTCCTTCCTCCAAGTCCTCGGTTTCTTGTAATGAAAAACAATGATGAAGCTGCGAGAAAAGTACTGGAGAGGTTACGGGAAACATCAGATGCTACTAAAGAACTTACTGCAGTCAAGTCTTCCCTGAAAGATGAAGATCAGTATAGTTTCTTGGACCTGTTTCGTTCAAAAAACAACATGAGAGCTCGAATGTTGGTAGGACTCACCCTAGTCTTTTTTGTGCAAACAACTGGGCAACCCAACATTCTATTTTATGCATCAACTGTTTTGAAGTCAGTGGGGTTCCAGAGCAATGAAGCTGCCAGCTTGGCTTCTACTGGAGTTGGAGTAGTTAAAGTGGTCAGCACAGTCCCAGCCATAGCTTTTGTGGATCAAGTTGGAAGTAAAACTTTTCTATGTATTGGCTCTTCTGTTATGGCAGTATCTTTGGTCACAATGGGCTTAGTGAACCGTAACATAAATATGAATTTCACTAGCATCTGCAGAAGCCAGTCTCCAGAGGATTTATTTCACCAGAGACCAGGAAACCCCACTGGTGTCACCAATGGTAGCCTCAAGGACCTCTTTGCTAGTGCAGGTTTGCCAGAAAGATTGTTATTTGATGCGCAGAGAAGCCCAGATGTTGCCAAGACAGGAGAACTGAACAGTACTGCCCTTGCAGGAGGCAAAAGCACAACAGGTTTTCACGTGGAAAGTGAGGAAGTTCCTGTTGTCCTGAAATGGCTCTCGCTGGTCAGTCTGCTTGTTTATGTTGCTGCATTTTCCATAGGTCTTGGACCAAGTAAGTGTTCATTTTTCTAACTCTTTGTAATGATTTACTTGCATGTGGATTAAGTGCTGGGTTGACATGCCTGCCTTGGCATCAGGCAATTCCCAAGTTAGGCAAAGCAACATTTCCTGCTAATATGCACTGGCATTGTCAGAGACAGTCCTGGGGGGCCTGGGTGTACGTTTTAGGAAGAGGTCCTGCCCAGTAAGGCCAATGGCCTAATCTCTCTTCAATTCAATGAAGTTAAAAACTGCTCTGAGCTTTGTACAACAAAATTTGGGGGCCCATCCATATCTTTCCTTTTCCTAGTCTATTGTGTCCTTACATTAGGAAGGTTAAGATGCAGGCATTTGCTGCTGCTAACTCGTAAACCCAACATAAATCTCAGCCTAGTGTGATACCATCATATCCATGAAATGACAGCATGCCTGAGTCCTGCTGAGGATCTGGCCCCTTGACTATATAATAGTCTTCAAATATAGAAAAGACATTCAAGATATCATAGTTCATGAGCAAACTGTAGTATCATCACTACTACTGGTGCTGAACAGCACAAGTGGAAAAACACAAAGGCACATCACTAAACAATTGAGGTACTGCTGTGGCTACCATCACATTTGCACAGTTTACACTCTCTACAGACAACATGTCTGCCATTCCCAGATACTAGCAATTACATCTCTACATTTTGTTTTATTCTGTTGTGTTCCAATAGCACTAACATATTACTGTTCTTTGAAAGGGTTGATTTTTTAAGCCACACTGCAAAACCCCCATGCTCGGAGTCCATTATTCATTAACAGCCTTTATGTACTTTTTTGCCCTGGCTCAAACTTGCCCCGCAAACATAGTGTACTCCCGCTGTACTATTATGATAAAAAGCTTGACACAAGAATACAATCCAACAATTGCACTAACAGCAACTCCCCTGCAGTATTTATTTATTTTAAACATTACACACTGCGTGAGCAGCTTGAGATAAGCATTCATTGCCAGGGCAGCAAGCTTGACTGTGTTATTGCAGAATTATTCCTTTCCTTACAGATCATCCTGAGGGTGGATTCTGCTTTCAGTGACGCAGGTTCAAAACCAGGGGTGCAGCCCTGAAAAGAAAACGTTACTTGAGCTTTTACTCCTTGTTTCAAACACAAGATTTAATGACCCTCAAGGCAGGGGCACACATTCAGGCTTGGTGTCTTGTTGAAAGGTGCTTTCCTGTTGACCTGGCTGTGAATGGGTCCCCAGTCATTTGAGTTGCCTTAATGGGAAGTTAAGGATAACGACTGCTTCCTTGAGGGCTACAGAGACTGATGTATATTTGCCAGGATAATCCGAAAAATCTTTGAGGATGTTGTCTTTTTTCTGATCTCTTTTTTTGACCATGAGCACATATGCTCTCAAACAGCAAAAATGAAAGAACAGGCCCAGACTCAGCTCCACCATGTTAAAATCATGTTTGATAAAACCACATTGAGGCAATTTATGCAGACAAATATATTTGCATAGAAATGAAGGCCTGGTCAAGGAGAGATATAGGTATTTCAAGGACTCTCAAAACATTTTCATGCCTTTAAAAGTTAAAACTGACAATGTCTAGAAAATGCAGGAGCCTGAAAATCAAGAGATTGTTTGAATCTGCAAAGGATCTATTGTGGTTAAATAATCAGGGCTGGAATCCAAAGTTATGATTTGCGTCTCATATGCAGCCTTCAACATCTGCTTCTTGGAGCCCAGATCCTTGAATGTATGTTAAAAGCCTAGCTCAGTGTGCCTTTCTTAGTGTAAAGAAAAACAGTCAGAGCACTTCTGCTTATATAAACAATTTTAACATGTTTAGGTTGTTAATCTCTAAATCTGGTCTGTGGCCTGGACCAGACTGTTAGACATTGTCTACTCTGCAGAGAGGGAGGCATTAAGGCTGTACTCACTGGCTGCTGTTGCCAAGCGATGCCTGGACACCAGGGGACAGAAGCACTGTAACCCCCATACAACTGTATTTTCAGTGGGAAAATCTCATAATCGGTGTGATGTCTGCCCATCCTGCTGGCTGAGACAAGGCACTGCTGGGAATGTGTCTGCTTGTAACCTACAGATTAAATCAGCCTCTTTTGGACAAAGAGCAAAGAGAATCTTGATCTTTTCTCTCCACCCCATAAGGCTATTCCTGGAAAAAAAAAAAACAAATCACTCAGTTTATTTTGAGCCTGTGCTAAATCCTGTTCTGTGGGGATAAAGGACAGTCCATTTATTGCTGTTAGGAAAATGGTACATTCTTGATACACATGGTACACTCTCCATGCAACTTCAGATCATGCAGCCTGAGTTCTATCATCTTCTTTTTTTTAACTACTTGATGGCTTTCCCCAGCCCCCCTTCCTTCTGGGGGACCCTGGCTAAAGAACTACTTACAGTCTAGATTTGCATAGCAGATATTTATGAATGTATTTTTCCATGATTTCTCTTTTGTCTCCAAATTACATAAAGTAGATGGATTTTTTTTTTTTAATGAACTAAACATATGCTAAATATATTTACTGCCATTTATCAAAGCATCCAGGCAGCACTCAAATTGAGTGCTCATCACTCCTCATTTTGAGTGATGAGTACTCAAAAAATAGACAGAGATAAAAGCCATTTTTGCATTATAAAAGAATTCACAGACTAGCAAGCATCTACTTAGTTATGTTTTTGATTCTGGGGTGCTCTGCATTTATATCATCTGCCCTTAGGCAAGATAAAATGAGTATTTCTGCTGCTCTGTTTCAGACTAATTATGTTTGATAAACTGTGATTCAACTGTTTGTTCACACTTAATTTCACAAAATTATGAGGACGTTTTGTAGGTGCAACAGATCAGTGTTACATCACGTTGCAGAACAGCACATGCTGTCTCTCCAGAGATGTTTGTAGAGGTATTTCAAAGCAGTTATTAACTGAGGAGACTCACTTGACACCCATCTTGCCTTGAGTTACCTTTGTTTGTATATCCAAATGAGGATCAACCAGTCTCACCAGGGAAATATGCCTGCACAGCCAAAGAAAAACTGCTCTCTGGCTGCCATGTGAAGAGTGAAGAGTGTGAGAGGGGCTCTAAAAGTTCAGTGTGACCCTGGAAATTAATTTAGCACAAAGGACACTCAGAGCAAGTCTAGTCAGGGCCACGGCCATGCATGACCAGTTACTAAATGGCACAGGGTTAACTGAAATAGTTGCAGAGCATCTCCTTTGCCAGATGCCCTTTGCAAACCACTTGACAGGGAAAAAATAGTTGTCCGTTCTTATAATGAGGGTTCACCTCCTTCATTTATCACTGTTGTGTGATACAATGTATTGAGATGCAGGAGCCAGGAAAGACAAACTCCTTATCAGGCTTATTTTTCAAAATGAGGCTGTAAATGTGGAACTCTTGGAGACGGATAAAGCATGTGCAAGAGAGTTCTCATGGTTAACACCTGTAGGGCAGCTGTAGCCTTTCTGAAACAGAGTGGGTCCAACCCAGAGCCCTGCTGCTTTCCCCACAGACCTGACAAACAAAATTCAGGTGTTTTTGTCAGGTGGCACCTGTTACCAAAGGTCTCCTTCTCTGCCTTGATCATCTCCTTTGATGCCATTTGAGATCTAGGACTAAATAGGGACAACTTCTTTCCATGTGTTTCTGTATATCCCCTGAGTGACAAGGTCTCACCGGGCGATCTCACCAGTAAGTAGCCAGAAGAGAGGCAGTAGCACCACACACATTAGTAAAGGGATACAGTGTGGTCTGGAGGCAATCCTCTTCACTGAATAAAAATCAAAGGGGCTCCAACAGCCCTTGGCTGAGAAGTAGGAAATGCAAACTCAGTCTGGACACAACGGAGCATCTGTTGCATCTGTTTTCCCTGTCTGAATTGGTTCCAGTAAATAAAAAGCAAGTGAGCAAAACAGGAGTTGGGCAATACCTCTTCACGCATATTGCAGGAGTGCAGTTCAAGGGGATCCATGAACATCATGGGGATATTTTGCTGTGGACTGGAGAACACATTGAGAGGGGGATGGCAAATGTGTGCATTTGGACTGCGTGTATGGCATTGGTGCCTTGCACAAAAGATCTCTTCCTCCTCTGTCAGTCCTCTGGAGATGTTTCTGTACAACTGCAAAGGCATTTAGGCAGTTGGTCAATAAACTTTGGGATAATCTGTTGGTGCAAATCACATCAGCTCTGCTGACATTGTGACAGTTCATGGGAAAGGAATGGCTTCTCTTCTGAATTGCCTGTTGCTAAAGACTTTCCATTCAGCTTTAACCCAGATGCTTGGGTCCCAGGTTTGATGCTAGTGCTTGAAAGGGTGGCAGGCCACCAAGCTGCCCTTGGGTTTTTAGTTTCACGCTGATGAAATTCCTCTCACATGAGGGACCTGAGATTGCGGCTTCATGTGCCCCAGCATAGAGTCCCAGTGACTATGATCCCCAGCAAGCCCTGCTGTGATGCACCATATCACTGCTGTGGAAACTCTCTGTGGGCCTCAGTGGCCGTGTAAGGAACAAAACTTGTGCATGGAAGTCAATGAAGGCAAACCCCTAGTGGGGGAAAATCTTAGGAGCAATTTTTTCTGATGAAAGACTAGTTTGGGATGAGAATATCCATTTCTAATTTAAATGTGGGCAGATTTGCCATATTGAGTATATCAGCTTGAATTGATGCTTTACTACTGAGCTAATTTATTCATAAAATGGAACAGATGTTTCAACATATTTGGAAATTTAGCTGATGTAGGAGCCAGATTCGTCAGATAATTGACAAAGGGAAATATTCTCCCCACCTAAGGGGGGCTTTCAGACCCATGTTCTCTGACCTCTGCTTTGGAGCAGCCCTCTTTTCCTCACTAGCTATTGAGGAAGTTTAGGGAGACCAGGAACTTAAGCTAGACTGTGTGATACCATTTCACATATAACATGCATTAACTTTTTATCAGCCCTGAAGTAGTCACACAGTTGGTCTAGGTGAACATTGTATGTCCCTTCCAACTGAACTATTCCTACTCCCATTCTTGTTCTATTCTGTTCTGTTCTGCTCTGTTCTGCTGTGTTCTGTTCTGCTCCGTTCTGCCCTGCTCTACTCTGTTCTGCCCTGCTCTATTCTGTTCTGCTCTGTTCTGTTCTGCTGTGCTCTATTCTGTTCTACCCTGGTCTGTTCTTTTCTATTCTGTTTCCCCCCCCCGCCCTTGTTTTCTTTACATCTGATTTGAGCTGTTGAAGCATTAAATGCAGCTTTAAAACCATGCTGGGGACAGTGGGGAAGATGGAAGAAGGATCGGGCAAGAAGGATCAAGGAAGATAGATAGAAAAAAGTTCAAGGGTTCACAAGAAAAGTGAAATCCATGGAGGTGAGGAAGGAAATAAGTCCCTCTTTCAATCCATCATCGTCCTTCTTATGCCATTTTATGGGGTCTGTGGCAGTGTTTCTTTGTGTATTTTGTTGGGTTAAGCAAGCAAAAGCCCAGAGCTGGAACGTTACCCTAAAGCCCAGAGAATTTCAATAGAAATAGATTTAGTTCCCTTAATTTTGCTGCTGTGATTCTTAGATAAACTGTCTACCTGAGTTAAAGCATGAATCATTAGCACAGTTAAATGCAGAACCTTTTATGTTTCTTTCACTTCAGTCACTAAAGGCAGAAGACAGTGAACAGCCCAGGGACTCGATCACAGTGGTCATATCTCTTGCCAGAGACATATGACCCAGGCTGCATAGGACTGCTTTTTCTCTGCCCCAAAATGCTCTTGCTCTTGGCCACCAAATGTTCTGCTAGAAACTGGAAAATCCAGTGGGAAAGAGAACTGTCAGTGTGGAAATTCTGACACCATCCCCCCATGTAGTTGTTCCTGTGTTTTGAAACATCATAAGCTGTATGGCCTTGCACTAGCATGGAAAAGACAGGTAAAAGATAGGGATGTCTAGAATTCATATCAGTATCTTTGATGTTGGAGCAGCATTGCAGGCTTTTACAGAACATGATAATTGTATTAATTTATAGTGTGCATGAATTTGCTGTTAACAGGCATTCATGCTCAACATTGCCTTGCATGACACTTGTTTATAATGTTTTATTTTTGAGCTTCTACATTTTTTAGAGCAGCTGCAGCCTGGCCTTAAATTTCACAGGAATGAGCAGCATCAATTTTATGTCGTTTTGTGGTTTACACTGGGAGAAGGAGATAGTGGCGGGGATTAAATCAAGTGCTCAAAAAAAAGCAAGTGCTTAAATCTTTTGTTGGATCTGAACCAGAATAATAAACATTGGAAATGTTCATATTTCACTAAAGGTCAGTACAGAAAGTCCTATTTTAGTTAATTAGAAAATTATCTTGAATTCTTTATTTTATTACAAGATTCCTAGCACTGTTCTTTTGTACTGAATCATCTTTTTATGCATGCATCTATGTGGTTTGAATATGACACTCCTAGTATTTATCTAGTTCATTATTCCTCTGCTCTTCAAATGGTGCCTCATGTGGCCTTTATTTCACACTGTGCAGTAGGAATACAAGGCATGCCAAAATGAAATATAAAGCAAGGACTCTGAATTGCCTAGTGCTCCCCGTTTCCTTGCCCCAAACAAGGTTTATCTGAAGATCCTTGTTAACATATCAGCCAACCCAGGAATCGGTTTGCCTTTCCACAGGCTAATTAGTAGTAGTGAAGTACAAGGTAATTTAAGACATTTTTGGATAGTTGGATGCTGAATTACAGGATTTTGAATTTCAGAAAATATTCTCTAAAATACCAGCCAAATAGTTTAATCTTATCCACCTTTATAGAACATCCAAGTTTGTAAGGCTTCTTCAAGTGTGAAAAAGAACATTAAAAGGAAAAAAAGGCTTTTACGGTAATGAGATATGACCATGTCAGTGGGAGCTTCTCTTTAATTATTTTAGGACTTCATTATGCAAAAAGCAGAATAGCATTGCTCAAGCCTGAGACTGAACTTAAACTACATACAGAGGTGCACACCTGAAATGTGGAGCATCATTTTCAGTGACATCTGTGCTCCTGTTTGTAACTTTAATTTTCAGTATGTGAATGAGGACAAGTCTTGTATCAGGCCAAGCGTTTTGCCTTCTGAAAGATGGAGCCTTTGGTACTGTGAAAAGAGGAAGTGACAATATCATGCCCAAGCCAATATTCCTGTGCCTCCACTATGATGGTGTTTCAATTTGCTGTTGCTGAGCATACAATTTGTCCCTCCAAGTACCACCTAAAAAAGGTAGGGGACTACCTGTACTTTGGCATACTATGCTCCACTTAAACAGCGATTTGAGTCAATATTCCGATCTTGGTGCTCTGGATTATGTAAATATGTCTCTACTAATAATTGTATGTTTATAAACTTATTGACACAGAGACACTGCTTAAGAGCAATGGCTCCTGTGTTTGAAATTAGGCATAGTTTTTAAGTTTCACCTGGGTTAGTTAGCACCTGCTGTCCAAAATGAAGCATTTTCCCTCCAGACTCACTCTAGAGAACTAATATTGCTGTGACTGTAACTAGTAATTGGGCCTAACAATCCTGTTTTCTTCCACAAGGACATTGTCTTTTTTAAATGGATGCACTGTCAAGTGAATCTAGCATACCGTTCTGTACTAACTTCCATACAATAATAAAGGCTGCCTATCATTAGCCAGATTTGCCCTTCTTCCTTTGTAGGTTGTGTTGCATTTAAGCATTCAGTAAATAATAGCAGTCTTTGATAGCCATATCAAAGCAAATGAAAAATTTTACATTTGTTTCCTTGACCATGTTCTGGGAATGAAGATGCTTGTGACACTGAAATCTGTGAAAAAATATGTCAAGCTTCATAAAATATAGTTTCCTTTGGGAGAGAGGACTGGGAGTTTTTTAGAGGCAAGTTGATCTTAGGCCAGCTTTGTGCAGAAACTTGAACTGTGAGTAGGACTTCAGAAGCATAAACAGTATTTTTTTTCACTTGTAAAGATCATCAAAATAAAATATGTATTGTAAACTATGAAAAAATAATTATGCCAGAGAGATTAAAATGTACAATCAGGTAAATTACTGGCACTGCTGAGGACTATGTAGACTAGCAGCCAAAGTGCAGAGAGCATGGCCCAATGTTATGTGAGCACATGAAATCAGGAGATGGTTTCTCCTCATGGCATCTGAGTTTCTATGTCACACTGAGCCCGAGGAGGAAAGCCAGAAAGCTTTTCTCAGAGGTAATGGAAACACAGGGGGGTCCCAGCTTCTGTTGCCTTTGGAAATCAACCCTAAGTACAGAAACTCTTATGAAAGGAGCACTAAAAGATACTTTGTGGTGGGCAGACCTAGAGCCTTCTCATCTTCCTTCTGTCTGCCTTCCTCCAGCAGCAACCAAAGGAAAGCAGGACCAGCAGTGACAAGTGAGGGACTTAAAAAATGGGTCGCTGCAGGCCTCTCACTAAATAAATCACTGCTGTAATAGTTTATCCTTTCCACTTGGAGTTTGTAAAACATACACAAAAGTCCCCATCCCTGGGAGTGCTCAAGGTCAGGTTGGATGGGGCTTTGAGCAACCTGGTCTAGAGAGGGGCTGGAATTAGATGATTTTTAAGGTCTGCTCCAACCCAAACTGTTCTCTTATTCTATGAAATCTCTATTTTGCATGAACAAAGGCTTAAATTGCCCCCAGTTACTGTGTGCCAACTGCTCTTTTCTGGTGTGTCCCTTTACAAGGACCAACATTAGCCTTGGATACTGGAAAAACAGGTTCATTTACAGCACCCATCTGGATGATTTCTCCTTTCCATACATTTTATAAGTGAAATACGCGATAATCTGAAGTAATTCAGACACAACTTCCCAGACTGGCTTCTGCAGTCATTCCTCTGCAAATGCCTCAAAGGATTATCCTGGATTCAATATTCTGAACAAACAAACACCTACAAACAGGAAAACACATTTCAGGTTTTAATTAAAATGTGGTTTGTTTTTTGTTTTGTTTTTTTTTTGATGGCAGTATGTGGTTTATTATAATAAGCACATTCTTCCTCAAAAGCTTTATGTTTTTTTCCCCTCTCTCTTTTTCTCTTTCTGATTGCTCTGCACGTTGTTCTGTCCTCATGGGACAGTTTGAGTGTCTACATAACAAAGGATGAGAGAAAGAGAGAGAATGGCCGTGAAATTCAGTTAAAAACAGAATTGTCATCTCATACATCAATTCAAATCAACTTCTGTTAGGAGACCTGACAAAAGACTATTGCACATCTCCATACAGTAAAGCCATAATGTATCCTACTGATATATTTTGCTACTGAGTAGTATTATTGGCAGATAGGCCATGAAACACATTAACTAAGACAATTATGCCATTCCTTGATCCTTATCCATGTACCGCTTGCTGCCCAGTATCCTTTAGATAGGAATCACTGTCTCTAAGAAAGTTCTATTTGTTTGTGACCGTTCTTTCAAGCTGAAAATGGATGGTAACTGAAAATCACTGAAAATATATTAAAAAATATATTGAATAGCTTGCATGAATTAGGAAAACCCATACCAGGCATTACAGGGTTTTTTTCAAGTTCACGGGGATGAAAATTCCAACAGTAAAAACCCCCAAAAATGTTAAAATGCAGGCTCACAGTAGTGAGAAGGTTATGGGAGGAAGGATGGCTGGGGAAATCAGAGGGGAAGTACATCTCACTGCCCTCCTTGCCAAGTGGCCCAGAAAACAAGGGAAGGAGGTAACACATTGTTCTCACAGTCTCTTTCTCCGAAGCTCTTCTGCTGCTCTAATGTAAACTGGAGGAAGTGAGAGTGAGGGGTGATTCACTTGATCCCGTGCAAGGTTCCTTAAAAAAGCAAATGTTCAGCCGTCTATTAGATAGTGATGCAAATAGTACAAGCACTGTATAGAGTACATATTTTTATGTACTCTCACCCTCAGAGACTCGAGGATTAAATCCCACTTGTCCTAAAGTATGTTACTTTAAGGAGTCAGCCTAAAAGATTAGCCATTAGAAAGAGAAATGTAGTGTGCCAGAAGAAAACTAAAACAGTTTCAGATTTGCCACACCAGCTCCTTTTGGATCATCAGTGATATCATCTTGCAACCAATAGTCACAAAGCTGCTCAGAGAGAAGCACCTTGGAAGCCACAGAATGTGCTACCTATTACCTTCTCCCACAGAGATGCAGCCAAAGGTGTGAGATTAGCAGAGGCTTCTGCTGACTCCCTTATCTCTCAGCAATAGAACAATTCCATTCCTTTAAATGGGCACACACAGAGCTTGTCTTGGCCCTTTGCAGGTTGGCACTCTGCTGGCAGCTTATATGCACTCCAGAGCAATATAGCCACTCATTCATTTTGTATGTGCCACTTCAGTCTCACATTATGGGGCAGAGCCAGCCAGACAAATGTCTCTCATTGAGCAGTCACTGATTTTTAATGCTGGTCATGATAGTCTGTTTTGGCCTCTTGCACAAAAGTAAGGCCAGAGTTTCAATTCACTTTTTGTGTGCCATATCTCTTTTACCTGCTTTGGAAAAGCACAGACTCCCTCTCACCCTCTCTTCTTTCCAGTCTAAGCATCCCTTGCATTTGCCAGCCCCCCAGATTTCCTTCCCAAAGACAAAAGCCTCTGCAGGGATTGCATTGTGTGAACGCTGGGAGCAGCACTGGGACAGTGCTGGTACATTACAGCAGCAGGTACCTCCTGCCCCAAATCCCAGCTGTGCTCCCATTCTGTATGCCATCATCACCATGCACATCATGAAGGCTTGTGCCATCCCCCTTTGAAATCAAGGAGAACCAGGGCTGAAGCTGTGAGAAGTGATGGGCCATCTGGCTATTTGTGTCAATACCCAGCACAGGCAAAAAACAGTCAAATAAAAAAGCTGTGGGGTTTCATAAGCTTGGAAAAAACCCTGGTCTTGGCGAAGGCAGTCATTAGACATGTTGTTTGACTTCCTTTCCCTAATGGAAGCTAATCAGTGGCTTGCTTGCATCCTTCCCCAGTGCTGATCATTTGTTGCACATTCCTAGAAGGTCTGCCTGCATTACTGGTGGGATAATCCCTTCCTTATCTTCCCTTGGACCTCGTGTTCCTAACAACCCAATCCCCCCTTTCAAAGTCTCACATACTTTTGCCCACTTCCCTCCTAAGCTGTAAGTCCACTTAATCTTTTTCCAGAGTTTATAACTCAGAAACTTGAATTCTTTGAAGTATTGCAATGGCTGCTTTATAAATCTCACCATAAAGAACTTGATCTCACACAATACAAAGGAAAGGATCTCACACAATACGAAAGGAAAAAATGCTAAGCAGCAAATGGATACTAAGGAAATCTAAAATTTCATTAACAAGAGCTGCTGAGCAGCTTCCAATTTGCTTCTGCCTCCTGACAAGAATAAGGTCAAAACAAAGACATTCTTCATTCATGTACCTCACTTGACTGCTGAGTACCCTCGAGCTCACAGTATTGCTCAGATATTATCAGATATTATCAGATATTTCAGTTTTTCTGATGTAAGTCGATTATTTTCTAAAGACATGTTTTATTTACTGCGCAGCTGTAAAGTAAGGAAGTAAGAAAAGCATCATGAGAAGGGTTGAGACATCTCTTTGCTTATGGCCCAAATACAAAGCTCATTAAGTTTGACATGTTGACTCAAACAAAAGGGACACTCAATCAATCTCTTACCCTGCCTCCAACAATAGCCAGCAGCAGATGCTGCAGGAAAATACATCAGAAAAGGCTCATGCAGCATGCACAACGTGTCCTTCTGCTTATGTGTAATTTAGGGAACTTCAAGAAAAATGTTGGGGATTTATTTTTGCTATTGTGAGCAATAATTCCTGATGGATCTTTTTCCACACATATGGAGAAATGGTGCTTTAACACCCAGCATTTAATCATTTTATCTCACTAATATTTTTCACATCTGAAGCACCCTGTCAAAATGAGTTCCACAGTTGAAATACACTTTGTCTGAAAAAGCATGTCCTCCCTAAAGCCTCTCCTAACTGCTGTCCCTGGTAACTTCATTTGGATTCTCTTGGTTTCTGTCTTTAAAAATGCAACAAAAACCTCTCTTCATCTCCACTGCAACTCTGCTACCCTCTGCTGTATGTTATCTAAGATGAAGGGTACTTGTCTAATTGCTCTTTTCAGAGCCCCTTACGTCATCTACCTCATCTGAGTTGACCAGATCTGCATGTAATGTGACAAATACAGAGGCATAGTGTTCTCAGTACAACATTCAGTGTCCACTTCCTAATAACTGCCAAGCCTCTGTCTGCACCCATTACCTCTGCCTCACAGGAGCTGATGCTGTGTCTGGGCTGCCCATGGAGGCTCTAGCACTTCTGCCCTGAGCAATGCTGGCATGCTGGTGTGGGTACTGCTGGCTGGCTTTCTCCTGACTTCAGATGAATTGATAATGGATTTTATGGGTCTTTTTTTTTTTTTTTCCAAATTAGTCAATATTTTCAGATCCTTTTGCAATTCTTTATGCTCTTTATTTTTATTAGCCTTAATAATTTTGTACTATCAGTACTTCTTCATGTGCATTCAAACCTCACTTGAAAGTCCTGGAAATATACTGAGCAGATCCAGTAATCTTCCACTGTGAAGACTGGCCTTGTGCTTGGTTTCTTGTTATAAACAGCTACTGATCAATGTGAATACCTTCTCTTTTGCCCTTGGCACTTTACCAAAGCTCTTTGAAACTGAAAAGCACAGTGGCTCATTCGTTTGAATCCCCATGTTCCTTAACTCTTTCAAAGAGACATCATTTTCCTCAGCAAAAAAAACTAGACAACTCTTCCTCAAGACACTGTACATATCCTCCTTTCCTTCTTCCAGCTGAGATCACTCAGCTTTATCCCAGCTCCAGCCTGCAGCTTGGTACAGAATTCTGCCGGAGTGACCACTTCCTGTATTCCCAAGGAATGTTTTCTTCAGTGCTGGCAAGTGTCACATCCTCCATCCCTGGCTTCTCGTCCTTGTAGCCAGCAAACTCAAAATGCCCAAGGATGATATTGCAAGTAATTTTTCAGCAATTCTACTGTGTTTTCTTTGTCTGGATGCAGTGTACAACTTTATGAAGACACATTTCTAACAGTTTTCTTCATTCAGTTTCTTATCTCTGCTGAGCTATTTTATTTTATTTGGTTGTAGATGTATTTTAAGCCTCTAATAAGTTAATTCAAACATTCTTCATAACATCCTGATGTATTTACCCTGATGGTCCTTTTAATATCTTCATAGAAAGCAGGCTTATTCCAATATTCTTCTTTTGAAACAAAATGTGGTAGGCTCTTGGCTCTTCCACTGCTACAAGGATATTGAATTTGAAATGTTATAACCAATATAACAGAGCATCTTTGTGACAGTTAACATCTTGAACTACTTGAACCCATGCTCAGCACTGAAGCAAGATTTGCCTTTTTTTCTCTTATTAAGTATCAGGCAAATTCCTGGAAGAAACCATCATCTATGCTACCTAAAATGTAGTCCCAGCACTGTGTTCCATTATGCAATTTATTTAGCCCTAATGGAAGCAGCTGAAATCTTCCATTATTACTCTGTTTTCTGCCACTACAGCCCTTGTGACTTTGTTTAGAAGTGAATGTCACCATTCGGTCAAGAGGTTGTTTGTATACCTGAATCCTCTGCCCTTCCCACTTGAGCAAGGAATGTCCGGTCATCGAATTTCTGTGGCACTTAATGAAACAGTTCAAATCCAGTGCAATATTTTCTTCTGCATTTGCAGTAGGCAGTCTATAGCTTATACCATAATAAAAGACCATTCATCTGCACAATTTTTCTTAATTGCTGTCAACATACAAGGCACTGCAGGTCAGCAAGGGTGAGTTATTACCTGCAGCCACTGCATGAACAAATCCTGCAGTTGTTGAATCTAGCAGAGGCTGATGCTGAGCTCTTAGCCTCATCCCGTATCCACATCTCACCGGGAGAGCACCAGCTCTTTTCACATCTATCCACTAACGCTAGCTAAGGGTGACAAGAACAGACAATGAAAACTACTGTGTGTGCAATGTGGTTGCTATCACAGCAATCACATTAAATTACACATCAGATGGAGATGTGTGTGAGAAGTAGGAGGATTTGGACTGTCTTTTAAAGATAAGATGATTTCCACTGTAACATACCACTGCTTAGACTGGTGAAGGCAGAGCACATAGTTGACTCTGCAGGGACTTTGGGAGCGTACAGGTTAAATTTCTGCAGTGCTGCATGCACACAGTGCACAAGGTAGCAGCAATCATGAATGGGAGCCCAAACCTAGTTACCGGCTCCCCAAGAGAAGGCCACAACCCCTCTGTACCTACAGCAGCTGCTGTTTTTTGGCAAAAGTACAAATAGCAGAAACAATCCCAGAGAGGTGCTAAAAGCAAAGAATCGATCGTTATTGCTGCTTCAAGCTTAGGGAAAGGGATAAACAGACTGTAATAAGTGCCAGAATTTTACAACTGCTCTTTCCCTGCAGGGAATAAGCCTGTCCACTCCTTGCCAGCTAAGCCGAGGTCAGGGCTGTGCCAGAGGAAGTAGCTACCATTAGCAGAATGAAAAATAGATCAGATGTGTCAGTGGGATCTGTCTGAACTAAATAACTGGTTGAAATAAGAGCAGCTAACCACTATTGCAGCTGATGCAGCTCCTCAAGCATTTTGGTTTCTTAAGAGAAAAACAATATGTTTCAAACCCCCAGACAAGGCACTGCAGTAGTTAGTCTGAAAGAGCCAGTCTGTCCTTGGAAAAATGCATGTTACTGGAGCTGCCACAGCGCCACACATTTCAGCTGTGGCATGAGCTGTACCCCAGTGCCCTAGATGCTGATGAAGCCCATCTAGGTCAGGGCTCACCCAGCCTGGTGGGGCTGCCATGCCAGTTCATGGGACTTGGTCCTCCTCACTCGTTACCTGTCTGAGCAGCCACTGTCAGTTGCTTGAATGCAAGAAGATTCTAGAAGTAAATGCAGACTAAAGTTCCCACAGAAGAAGTTTGCTCCTGGAGGGTGGTTTATGCTGTGCAGAAAGTGGGATTGAATTATTTCAAACTTTATTGAAATCCTGCCTAACGTTACTGTGAATATCCCGTTTGCCAGTCTCAGTGTATAGCAATTTTTCCAGCCGAGCTTGGCTGCTGGCTGCCAGGCCATCCCACGGAGACAAACTCCACAGGCTTTGCACACACTGCTCAGAAGGGCTCTTTTGAATCTTGCTTGCTTGCTGCTTTACATTTCGGCTAGCACTCCCTGTCATGACATGCTGTGACTAATGATACTGGTTTCAACAGTCCTGATGCTGAGAAGGGGCAAAATACAATCCTGAGATCCCCATGCCTTGCCAGGCCTGACTGTGCTCAGGCACAGGGCTAGCCGGCCTGCAGGAAAAACAACGGGCTAGAGAAGCGAGTTCTGTTCTTTGCTCCCCCATCATGCGTAGACACTGCACAAAACATACCCAGGGCATTACTTTAGAGCAGTGTTTGTCTTGTCAGCAGCAGAATTAAACTTTACTGTGATCCAATTCAGTAAAAAAAAGAAAAACTGCTCTCTATGGCTGCTGTTGGACATGGCAGCTGCGGTATGACTGTATGCCACTTGACTATGCATAACAGCGTTAGGCTATTACACAGTGTGATACCCTGGAATAAAATAACCACTCTGCCAGGTCATGCCCACTGCAGGAGTGAAGTTCTTTGTATTTTTCTTTTTTAAAAAAAGTAAAGTCTGGGCCAGCTCCAGAAAAGGTTATTGAATTAAAATCTGTGGTGCAAAGAAACCTAGAGATTGCCCCAACCTGTTCTGATGACTCAAGGCTCAGGGCCCTTTTATTTCCCCTTTCATTTGGCACTTTCTAGTCTCTTTACACAGCACATTTTTGTTTTCTGCCTTTACCAGTACTGCCACACAGGAATGCTACAAGAGTCCAGAGGGATAGGACAGTGTGACGCAGACAGGGAACCTATTTTTAAAATATATCTTTAAGACTGCCCAATGCAAATGTCTTGAAGAAAATCCCATCTGTCATTTTACAGAAACAGTATAACAGAGGAGCAATTTATGATGTCCAAAGGTCTGAAGACACAACTCATCTACAAGTACCTCTCTGCTCTTTTGCTGGTCATCTTCTAACACACAGTCTCTTCAAGAAGCTTCCTCTTGCGAATGCATCTTCCTTATGAACAAAAAGATGATGGAGGTTTCTTCCTAGTTTTGTTTTATTTTGTTTTATTTGCTTTTCTAATAACCAGGAATAGTACAGAAATGTGCTGTCATTTTTTTCTTTTGCTATCTAGGTGGTTACACAGACAGCTCTTCATGTCTGTATTTGGTTTTGTGGGCTAGCAACACCAGCATTTAGATCACCTGCGCTATGGTGTGGTGTGATATGAAGGAGCCAAAAATCAGACCCTATCTCTTAATTTATATCACAGGAATGTCATTTATATGGAGCAGAGAGCTGGAATAGCAAACCTGCTCCAGTGTGGCCAGTTGATTTATAAGGTGGCATAAACACACAGTGCCATTCTGAGGCTGAGGATTACTTCGGTTTGCTGCCCCATTTCCATTAGCATTATGTCACTTGAGAATTATTTAGTGACAGCTCCTTTTCCCACACAGCTGTGCAGTCAGAGCTCACTTCCCTGGTTCTGTGTGCGCTGGTGCTGCCCCAGTGCCACCTGCTGCTCGCCCTGGAAAATCACCTTATTCTTTCAGGTGGCCTCACCTGAATCATAGAACCATAGAATGGTTTCGGTTGGAAGAGACCTTAAAGCTCATACAGTTCCAACACCCCCTGCCATGGGCAGGGACACCTTCTGCTAGACCAGGTTGCTCAAAGCTTCATCCAGCCTGGACTTGAACACTGCCAGGGATGGGGCAGCCACAACTTCTCTAGGCAACCTGTTCCAGTGCCTTGCCACCCTCATAGAGAATGGATTGCCTAACTGTACAGCAAGGAAAGCCACCCCTTTGAAGACAACACTTTTTGTTAGTTTGTTTGTTTGTTTGATGTTTTGCTCCTTCTGTTTCAGTGGCCTGGCTGGTCCTGAGTGAAATTTTCCCTGGTGGCATCAGAGGACGGGCCATGGCTTTGACATCTAGCATGAACTGGGGTATAAATCTCCTCATCTCCTTGACATTTTTGACTGTAACTGGTAAGATTTCCCTGTGTCCTTCCAAGTTGATATTCTCCTAGT
Organism: Pezoporus wallicus; assembly: GCF_028554395.1. Classification (NCBI taxonomy): domain Eukaryota; kingdom Metazoa; phylum Chordata; class Aves; order Psittaciformes; family Psittacidae; genus Pezoporus; species Pezoporus wallicus. Next base: position 8,741,615 of record NW_026635157.1, read on the forward strand.
GGGCAAAATGAATGTTTCCTATATGAACATCATTGCTAAAATTGCAGTTGTGGTGCCTCAGGAAGCAGATTCAGATTCCATTTAGTTTGTTAGTGTAATGTCACTGTTTCTAGCACACCCTTCGAAGCCTCATGGTGCTAGCCATCAGAGCACCTTGCATATCTACTCCACAGGCTGTAAACCCCAGCTCTTAAAAACACCCTTGCCTTAGCAGTAGGTTGAAAATGTATGATTTAGTCATACATCTTCTGAAGTCAATGGAAATTCTGATCAAGATCAGATCACAGCTTTTCTGATCAAATATGTTTAAAGACAATCCTGTTGAAATCATTCCTTTTTACACTAATGGCCTGGCTTTGAGAAAATTTCCTTTTGAAAAAGGTGTCTTTGTAAGGGAAAATTATTTCATGTTTTAATGCAAGAAAACAGACTACCATATAGCAACTTATAAAGTGATGATAAACAAGGGGAAGGGTTAAAATGAATTGATTCAAAATATTTTTTCCTGATTTTATTTCATAAGAAGTTTTGTAAATTTTAGGTTTCAGTCTTATTTTGAAGAAAATACATGCTGAAAATCAAAATTTATAAGGGAACAGAAATTCCAGGTTTCCTTTAACTCTACGTTACTTGCAGGCAATCAACACACAAGAAGTCGAGGTGGTTTTCATCCTGTTATATGCATTTTGAGATGGATTTGAAAATAAGCACGATCTGTGAATAAAATGTGTAAAAAAAACCTGAGTACTATCTTGGTTGACACTGTGAAAAATATGCCAGGTCAAAATCATTATGTCCATACTAGCACTAGTCAGATCAAGGGTCATCTCCAGAAGCAAATAATGCAGTTGCCCCTCCTCCCCTCACTGCATTTTGGTTTGCAGCACAGAACTGCGCTGCTGAACTACACAAGCTTTTGGACAAAAACAAGCCAGAAAATGCACAGCAGATGCACTCCAGCTGCCAACACTTGCTCAGTCCTTGGACTGGATTAGAGTTAATCCTAAGGAAATATCCCCCAAAGTAGAGAGTGCACACTTCGGGTGCTGAGCATCAACTGTTTCACCTGAAAGTCCCCTCCTGTCACGGAGCTTGACTTGTTAATGCCCGCCTAGCTGTTATTCTGGTCTCAGTTGCAATTAATGTAAAGCTGCAGTAACTCTATTGGCTTAACTGTCTCTAATCTGGATTTATGAAAGTGTAACTACATCAATTACGTGTTCCAGAATGACTGCAAGCAAAATAAATTAATAGGTTCCTGTTAATATGGATTAACAGGAACCATATATTTTCTTTCATAAGAAGTAGTAGAAAAAGCAAAACCACTCTTCTTTTCCAAATTATGGCCAGGCACAAATAAGTGAGCTAAGGATAAGAGCCTAGCTTCTAAGTTCTCTCCTGTGCATTAGGAGCTGTATCTTACAAAATGCAACAACAGAAATAAATTGTTCTATTTGAAAATTTAAAACAAAAGACATGTTTTCTTTCTTCACAGAGCTCATTGGCTTGTCCTGGGTGTGCTTCATTTACACAATCATGAGCCTAGCATCCATGGCTTTTGTGGCTGTCTTTATACCAGAGACGAAAGGATGCTCTTTGGAACAAATATCCATGGAACTAGCTGAACAGTAAGTACTAATACTGTGATCGCATCTGCCAGGTGCCAGAGGGACAAAGCCTTCCAATGCCACATGCTAACAAAAAAAAGGAAACTGCGTGGTTTGTTTTTTTTTTTTTTCTGGAGAAAACAGGTTTTCTCAAGGCTTGAGCTTGCATGAGTTGATATTAGCAGCCAAGCAGACATTTAGTTGCTGCTGAGGGACTGGCCTTAAAAGGATGGTGGTTTCTATCTAGCATCCCTGTGAGGAACACCTGCAGCCAGGCCTGGCTCCCCAGAACTTTTGCTTACTGGCATTTGTAGAGAGAAGGGCAACTGTGATCTGACATTTAGGGCTGTGTATCTCAGCCTGCAGGCAGAAAAAGGGCAGGAGAGAGACACTACTTCAAATACTTCAAGGCTCCATGTTAGTTTTAATAGCTCTTCTAGCTGGCATTTTTTGTGCATTTACTGAGCCCTGTGGCTCTGTAGACTCTATGAGCTCGTACCTATAAAAGCTTCTTCCAGTATGAGTTATGTGTCCCCACATCACCACGTAAAAAGAGAATAGCAATGAGAAGAAGAGAGTGCTGGTGACATGAATGCCATGTTCCCACTCATTTAATATGACCTATTCTGACCCTATCAGTCTTTTCTCGTTCCTTAGAAGTAGATTGGTCCTTGGAATTATATGCGTTCAACAAAAAGAGTACATCAATTTGAAGAACAGAATTAAATGGTTTGCTGATACACATGCTATTTCCTTACAACCTCCAAATGTAGATGTCATTGTCTGTAAATCGACTGGCAATTTTTGCTATCAATTTACTGCTTCCACCTTTCTTTTCAGTTGGTTTTGGCCATAAAAAATAATAGAAAAAGTAAGCAGCCCTGCTTTTTAAAATGTTGCACTCTCCTGATCTGTTCAAAGAGCTGCTTTACAGCAGCCATTTGCTTTTTTGGACTCACAACTGACTTACCAGCATAATGATTAAAAGAATAAAGAAATGATAAGGGAAACAGTTAGTTCAGTGGGCAGAATTTTTGCAAGGCTGATGCCTTAGGGTGAGAATCAGGCCTCTTTGGTGTGTGACATGCTCATACTGCCCAGGCAGAAGCATCCTGTATGTTCATCCCCACACCCAGGCTCGACAGGGCAATGCAGGGAGAGCATGTCAGCTGTATTTGATGGCAAACCTTGGTGTGTTTTTCTCCTTCTCCAGGAAATATGTGAAGACCCCATGGTGCTGGATGAGCCAGCGCAGAGAGAAACTGGTGCCGGTGGAACTTGCCACAAGAGAGAAAGAGCAGCTCTACTAGACCCAGGGCAATCAAAGCAGCCTTTACCAAAAGACTGATAAAAACACCCCTCAGTGGTGCCCACACTGATGGGACACATGGTATCTTTATTATACACATGATATTATCTCTTTAATTTCTCAGTAGAGCTTCTTTCAGTGGCAGTTTACAGCCAACATTAAAGATTGTTGTAGTTTGTAACTTACCAGAAATCTAGGCTCTGTCTCCTTTACACCACCATCCCTCACCTTCCCTCAGGTTACTCACCTCTTACCTATAGAAGATGAATGTAAATTGTAGTAATGTGCACAATTCTAGCTACACTTATTCAACAGGAGCTCAGCGTGGAAGAGGTGCAAAGAATTACTGGGGTACTAAGGTGAAGGAAGGAATCTCACAGGAGGAGCCCATCAAAGACAGGTCTGTTTAGCCCAGCAAACAAGGGACTGAGAAAGGTTAACAACTGTGTCAATGTTAGGGAAGACAACACTATAGAACAAAAACAAAAACAGAAAACTATGGCATGTAAAGGATGGTGCAGGACTACTGGGTATGAACTGTTTCTGAATTACTTTAAGCTTTGGAGTAAGAAAACTTGAAAAGGGATCTTGTTCATCAGAACTTATTTATATCACAGAGCATGCTCAGCTTATCAAAGGAACTTTCCCTACAGTTTCCTGGGAGCGACAGGATTCAGTGACCCAGGAAATACTGCTCAGAAAACAATCAAATTGTTTAATGGGGGGACATTTGCACAGTAACTTACTCTAGATCAAGGATGGCCTTACAGAAGAGGCAATAGGATTTCTTTGGCTTCTCTGTCCCAGGAAAGTTGGAAGCTGGAGGTACCAGAGTTGATGCCAAAATGGTTTTATTTCTCAACACAGGGCACACTAGACTTTGACTTTTGGATTCTGAAAGTAAGACTTGTGCAGTACAAGACAGCACAAAGGGAGTTTGGAAACCATAATCACTGCAAATCATAAATCATGTAAAATTCTTGGTTATTTCTTACCAAGTGTATCCTGAAGTACTCAACAAAACTCTATAAAGGGTTATCTATATGGGTCCCATAAAAAAATGTTTCTTAGGTTAACAGATTTTGTTAGAATGATCAGAAGATAAAAATTTATTATCAGATAAATAAATGGTTCTTTGAATTAAAAAAACATGCATTAAAAGCATGCCGCTTGTCTAAGCAGCCACACAGTGGCATTTCTTCCAGCATTTAACTGAGGAATCAAGACTGACACTGTCAGCTGGAGTGTATATACTGCTCTGAGCTAAGCACATGATCCCACCTTATTTGCTGTCTCATAGCATTAAACCCATCTGGCTGTGTCCTGCACTGAAAGAACAGTGACTTACTGATCCACGTAAAGTTTTACTTCTGAGCAGGGTAGATCAGTTCTGATCAGATTCTCACATGGTCACGCTTTTTACATTTACCGACATTGTAAATTTATAGGCACATGTCTACTCATACAGTGAGCATGTGTTTGAAACCTGAGAAGAAACTACTGAAGCCAAGGACATGATTTGCCAGAGGACTGGAAATTTAGCTACCTCAGAGTGGGAACCTACAGGCCAAATATATACCACAACTTTCCTGCATTGTAAACTTTAAACAAATATCAAGACCCTGTTGGACTTTCAGTACAAAGGTCAGGTAAGTAGTTACCACAACACAGGATTTTTAACTGTGCAGATCCCATGTCATTTAAACCAAGTGAAACTCTGAATGGGTAGCCCACTAGCTAGCTGACCAGCTTATGGCTGCCTTTTTTGTCCTGATCCTAGAGCCAGCAGACCTCACAAGATCACAGGTGCCATGAGACCAAGATGCTTTCAGGGGTGCTTATGGTAGAATGCATAAGGCTCAGAAAGATGACGGTTTTGGCATATACCACCTACCAAAAATAGAGTAAAATCACATCATAAGAGTCCGATCTTCTCATAAGGGTCCATGTGAGCAATTCTGACATAATCTATAAGGAACATGAGAGTGAGCACAGCCAGGACATGTGGACAGACTGGTGCTGTGTACCCAAGATGTAGGCGACTCAGACCAAAGGCCCCATCAGAAGCAGTAAGCTTGAAAGTCCTTTGCTCTCGTTCCCTATGGGGAATCAGCAGGTTCCATCCCAAGCTAAAATTCCACCCTGTGTCTCAGGTGCTTCCACCTTCTCCACAAACATGGAAAACTTTGGGTCCTATTACTTTGAATTTTCCAATAAAAGTTGAAGACCTGTTTAGAATGTTGTTTGAGGACTACAGTTCCGATAGTGACCACAAGAGGAGGTCCCTGTGGTGTTGCTAGAAGAGGTCCCCCTGCCCCTGCATGGGGGAGGGCCTCCTGACCTCAGCAGTTAAGAGTTTACTCTGCACTGAAGCAGTAGGAATTGGCAAAGGTAAGAGTGTTCCTGTAACTTCTGCAAATAGTCACAAAAAGGATGTAAAATGCATTAGAGCTCAGCCACATAAAAGTTTCACAGCAGTGTGAAACAGAGAGAGCTGGGGTTGAAGCAGTGGGAGAGAAGCTGTGGATGAGGAGGGCACATGAAATGGCAAGGAGGGGTAAAGTCAGAGATTGACTGATGGTGGAAGGGAAAGCGGCAGCTGAAGGCTTTAAGCATAGACACATCATGAGGTTGAATTTTTTACCTTAAATTTTTGCACTTGGAGGTGTGAGGAATTAAAGAACCAGAACGTGGCCAAAACCTACAAGATTTGGTGGGAGGTTTGTTTGTTTGTTAATGCTTAGTTAACAGCATCCTGATCTTTGCACTTCTGTTATCGGTGCGTATTGTCATAAACAGCATGAATTTATGTTTTTTTTTTAACCATAGTATGTTCAAGCATACTAAAAGAATAGTTTTTGAAAGATATTAATGCCTTCTTGCTAGAGAAAACAACATTCTATTACTGATATTAAAAGAATAATAAAATATGGGATACATGGTTGGTATCATACGTTGCCTAATGAGTATGTGTCAAGCCTGGAAGCTTGGCAAGCTCTTGAAGAAAAGCAAAAGATGTAGAAGAACTTCTCAAGTACCAGCAAAGGCTGCAGGCTGTACCTGCTAGTACTGTAAAGCTTTTTTCTTAGATCAGCAGTGATATTTTCTTTTTATAAAACCTACAAATTCCACTATCAGTTCTGAACGCACGTAAAATGATCATGTACATAATTTTTATACTAACAAGTACCTAAGATTAAATGGAGTAACATAATGCATTTTTAGTAAGACTATTGCAGGAAATGAACCCATTTCCTGATCTGTGACTTTACCAGGTAGTGGATTACCTGTGTTTCCAGAAGCATCCCCATTTGCTCTGGCTGGTACTGTTTTCTGATAACTGCCTCTAGGTAGCAGACCTGCACATGTGATCTAAGCCCATACCAGTTTATAATTTCTATTACACCACATTTAGTGAAAGGTTCTTCTATAACACCTTTCTCACCATTACAGCATCCCAAACCAACCTTTGCTGTAATACATTTTGTGAGTGTTCTTACAGAAGTAAATTTACCTCAGAAAATATCATCGAAATTGTCTCCCTACCTTACAGGTTTGGGGATAATTGTGAGCTCTTCTAAGTTTCCCACATGCACACTGATGAAGTGCAGACGCAAATAAGTAAACACACCATTTTCTGAAGAAGGCATTCTATGATTCTGTAATAGTTCCAACACCGGTTTAACTGCAGTGACCCTAACAACTTCAGATATCTCTAACAGATGATGATGCTGTAGCCAAGGTCTTTTAAAATCATTATAGTCTTAATTGTAGTCCTATATAGCCCTATAAATGCAGCCCTAATTGCACTTGTCTTATAACAAAGCCTGCACATCTGAGGACATGGCAGCCACAACCTCATCACCTACGAAAATACAAGGGAAAAAAGGGACGTGTCTTGAAAATCACATCCCCAGATTTCTGAAGCACTCCACAAAAAAATTTGTCTCAGATCTAAAATGACTCAGTATCTTCATTAGCAGACTGGATTACAGAACAGAATATGCTTATTAAATTTGCAGGCAATGTTAAACTAGGAGAGACTGGGTTGGAAGTCAGAGCTTTGCAAATCTGTGAGAAGGATCTGAATAAAGCTGACAGCCTAAGTGCAAATTTCTCGGGTAATGCTAATTGCAAGTCAGAGAATGATAAAATGGTGCTAGAAAGCGCAGGGAAAGATCTAGTGGTTATGACAACTCACAAGCTAGCAATGAGTCAGTTATCATTCCAGTCCAAAAAGGAGCCCTCAACTGGTTGTATAAATAGAACCAACCCTGCTCTCTAAGGAATACGAAACGAGTTTTTATGGTGCTGCTAGCACTATAGCTGAGCACCGTGCAGAGTTTTGCATAGAATCCATCTGAAGATTCCAGGGAGAGATGAGCTGTGCTCTAGAAAACCTGGCCATTGAGGAAGAGCTGATTGAATGACACGTAAATTTAATCCAAAGCACAGCTCCACGCACGGGAGGTGAGAACCTAGCATGCTGGGGCATGCTGCCCTGTCTGGGGTCCACACCATGGCTGCAGGAGTCAGTAGCAACAGCCTAGGTGGAGGCACCACAACAGAGTGAAGGAAACTTATGAAGATGGGGAAGGGGTGGGTGTGTATTCACATGCGTGTAGAAACATGCAGCAGCAAGGGTTATTCCAGACTGAGGCAGGGACATACTGCTTTAGAGCAGGAATGGGAAATAAAACAATATCCCCAACTGTAAGCATATGCTGCCTACTTGTCACAAATGGTTTGAGGCTCCCTTGGAGCTAGGATAGGTAAGCACGCATCTCAAGGAATCTTTTATTTGCTATTATTCTCTTTCCCAGTACTACCCTGCAAGTTTAGTAGTGTGCATTCTGGCCCCCTTACGGATTGCTACAAAGGCCTCAAACTGCTAGCATGGATCTGAGCAGCATTTCAAAAGAAACAGTTCCCATTTTAATACATAGCAGCTTGTTATTATCTTTCATTTTTGTTCTAACAGTCAGATTTCATACTACATGATGGTGCTAACAAAAAAACCACTTTCTCCACAGATAAATTTAGGAGACACATACGCTTCATAAAAGCTCCAGAATGTCACTGGTGGCACTCAAGTGCTTTGTAATTTGACCCAAAAGAAAAAAAGAGGCAAGCCTAATCTAAACCAGCTATTGTTGTTATAATGGCCAATTCCTCATTTGTCCATTTAGGGCTACATTTTTTTCCTGGAAAACCCATTACAATTTTGTTCATTGTTCAAATACCTTCTGCTTTTTCCTTTTTAAACTGTAATAATAATACACTAGTGTTCCCTAATGGTGGTTTGTCTGTTGCTCGGACTTTTCACAAAATCCACATTAGCATCAGGAGTGCTGAGGTCCACATTATCCTCTACACAGACTGGAAAGCTTGCATACAGCAAGCATCCTTTTCCCCACTCTTTACCATGAATTCTGTGACCGGCAAACTCAACTTAGTAATTTTATGGTTATAAGGCCTTTCTTTCCTACTTACACTGAGCTTAAAAGGGCTTTTATGAATATATCACTTAAGGCTTATGGCAAATTGTCGCTTCTTTTTGTTCCGAGGGGTTTGGCTGAGCATTTCCCATACCCTTTTTTCCTTTCCGTAATTTCTGCATGAAGTCACTACGGACACCCCAACTTCTATACTATCCCCTTAAACAGATGAAATACGTTATCCTAAGCCTTTGCTTCTTCATGTTATGTTCTTCCATCTTTCTTTTGCAGCTGTGACTTCTGGTACAGTAACAGCTCATGGTTTACTGTTTTTAGCACCCACTGTGTTACCTGCAGCACACAATAGCAGCATTACATTTCTCTTCAATGAGATAGGGAAAAAAGACATACATACATTTATACATATTTATTGTATCTTTTTAAAAGTAGCATTTGCAGTTACTTTTAAGCATTCACCTCTTCTGCTTCAAATGTGCACTTACTGAGAAAAACATCTACTGGCTTCCAAGTCCAAGATTAATACCAAGAATAACACATGCCAGAATCAAGCTTCATTGCTTGTTGGCAGCTTCTGTCATGAAAATACTATACAGTAAGAAGAGCGTAGAAAAGGTCTGTGTTAATCACTCAGCAATAGGCTGGGGCTGGATTAGCTCGACCACACCATCTTCTCATGCTGAAGCACACCACCACTTTCCTGAAAACCGAAGCTCACACAGAAATTCTTCCTTCTGCATCCAGTAGGTAGACAGGGCAGTTGGTTTTTCTACAGCAGCTTCTTTATTTGACAAGATTTCCTCATCTACAGGAAAACACTTGCTGTAGACCTTTATATTTAGAAATGCCTTCTTTGCATGTAATAGCAAGAAAAGTACTTGACATCTGGCATGTAGTCAAGAGAACTGGGAACAAACCAAATTTCATCCTCGGATAAACATACGTAACTACTAGAGATTTCAGTCTAACCCACGCACAAAGTTTTACACATACTACTACAAATAGAAACAGAAGGTATCAGCAAAAGACTATTCTTACATTGTTTCAAATTAACTTGCAACTATACAATTTTAACTGTAATAGAAAAAGGGAAAGGAATATAACAGAACAGCTATGAAGAGAAATATTTTCCAAACCTTTATTTGTGCACATTCATCAGGTGAAAAAGATAACTTTTACAGCTTCTTTGGTGCCCAATATTCAGCATACAAAAATGTAAAAGACTATTCACAAATAAAACACAAGCTCAAACTAAAAAAAAAAAAAAAAAAAAAAGTTTTTAAGGTAGTGCACATCGTGACAGCTTTGCTTATGAATACACAGAAATTACTGCAAAAATAAATAGAATGTCTTTTTAAAAGCAGCAATTTCATATCTTGTAAACTTCCGTTTTTACAATACAGCACTGTTAAGAGTAAAATCCAAAACAACTGGAGTTTATACTGTGGCCACGAGCAAGTAAAAGAGTCTGTATTCTTCTGCTATGGTTGGTCCAGTTTTCCTTTTTGCTTTTAGTCCAATGTGCAGCAGTCTTTAAAGGTGCTTGGTTAGGGAACCTAACCATCAAGTGGTGAGTTATAAAACTTATTTCCTGCTTTCAAACACGAATGGGTAAATCTGTTCCACAGCACTGGCAACAGCCTTTACATTTGGCCCTGAGACATATTAAAAAAGAGAAGGCAGCAGGAAGAGAAAGATCAGGGAACCAGAAGTTAAAATAACAAAAGCATCTTGAAAATAACAGTATTTTTGGCTATCACAACTTTATACTGTAGACAGAAATAATTTCTCCCAACTTAAGAAGGTGTTCCTCTGATCACTTTCATTCACAAGAAAATTGAAATCTGGTCAATGGCTAGACTACAAATAAGTAATACTGCCATTTAATTTCATAACAACTTGGGTGCTTTTCAATTTACAGTCAGCCTACAGAAGAAGGCAGAAGCTGATTAGCAGAGGTAAAAAATAATTTTCTTCTGCTAATCTTCTAGGAATCTGTATTATTCAAAGCCTAACCATTTTTATCTCTTCTTTTAAAAACCTACCAACATAAGCTACTGCTAAATAATACTGAATTTAACCCAAGGATGTTTCAAGCAAGGTATTTGAAAATTGTGGACTATTGCTTTCTAGCCTGGATTTTGCTAAGAGCTCCACCACTGATCTCAGACAAAACCTGCAAGCCAGGGAATGCTTACTGTCTCAGGATGAAGCATATGAAAGTTAGCTAACATCATCTATGAGCATTTGGGCAAAGAAAAGGAAGAATGAAGTAGCAATGCTTTCTAAAGGCACTAGACCATTTTACACAATGAATAACTAAGACTGCAAATAAGCAAGCAGTAACATGCCAGAAGAAATTCATCCTGGACAGAAGTTTGGTGATGCAGATAAATGAAAACAGCAATTTCTCACGTACTTTCTTACTGTGAACTCAGGGATCTTTTACCTCACTTCAGACTATACTATGTATCCTACAGGTTTTCATGAATCTCCAGCTTGGAAACGTGTATTTATGAAAAGGATGTTAATGCTATATGCAGTGTAGTTTACAGCACTATGAAAACAAGGAAGAAAATTCAAATATTTAAACAAGTATCTGCATTCTCAAATCATATGTCACTTTTGGTTTTATAAAGACCAGACTACATACATTCAAGGCAATTTTTCAGCCTACCAACAATAACGCTTTCTCCACAAGTCCTCTGGCACTTCCACTCAAAACCAAACCAGATGCTAGCACTGGAGAACAAAATCCCTTCAATGTATTTTTTGACTCTCTTAAATGTCTTCCTTTTCTAATCCTACTGGGCCTAAAGTTAAATATTCCCAACAAGGTAAATAATCATTTTTGACATCAAAATACCTGTAACTGTGATACTGCCTGTGGAAAAAATCTGTAAAGTAGCTCTGAGAGTTTTTATTCTGTAACACACGGCAGGATGAAGTTCTGGTTCATAACTAGAAAACAAAATAAAAAGTAAAAAAGAGAGATCTAGAGCTGAAAAATAAAAGCTTAAGTAGTACGCCAAGACTATTGTTCTAAAAAATCCTACTGTACCTCGCATGAGGTCTGTTATTCTTCGTAAATTCTGGCAATCTGATCTCAAAGGGCATGTTGCACACTGCTAAAACATTCACAACTTTAAAATCTGTGAAAATTACCTTTTCAAAAGGGAAGAAAAAAAAACACATTAGAAATTCAGTTTTCAGTGAGACAGATGAATGGGTCGCAAAAAAAAGTTACAGGATTAGTAATTAGAATATATTTATGAGAATTCAAAATTAAAACCTTGTGATTGATGCATTTCTAATAGGGATATAAACCGTACTTAATGGACTCAAATCACTTACTTTATGTTTCAGCTAAGAATAAGTAAAAAGGTGAAAATTGTTTTGTTTCAAATCTCCAGTGCCGGTTTGGCAGGCTGTTTTTCTGCTGTTACTTTCTGAAATCCTGCTCAAACTATTGGCCTTCAGTTATTCTTTACCACTGCCATTTTAGATGACAACAAAACAGCCAGCAGACAATTCCTAAAGAAACAAACGCACTGCTGAGAAGTCACTGTTGGCAGTATCACTGAAAAAACTTTTGTTCATGTCCCGAGATTGCCTAAACTTAAAATGACTATTCCTTAGTCAAAACTTTTTAGCAGGGTGCTACCAATATAAAAGGTCAATTATTAATTTAATCTTCAAAATATATTCCACTTAAACTGCTTACTTTTTATTAAAACTTGGTGCATCCATCCTTGAAGCACACACAGTTCACCTCACTGATTTAATGTTCCAGTCAAACTTTTAGAGGCTGCGTCTAACATGTATATTCGTAACAGTAGTGTGTCTAACTTCTGCTTGGGTCTGATGCAGTGTTACCTGGATAGCCTGTCACAACTGCTTTTATGCACTACAATCAAAGGGAGCCTCTCAACGCCAAAGGACGGCCATTGTGTGTATTTGTCTGCCTGTAAACTGAAACTGCAGGTAAACATCACAACTGACTGCCAGGAAATTTTAGAATACTAACCTGTGTCATTTTAAGTCACTCATATTGCTTTTCTTCAACCTTTACTATGAAATGTAAGTGGTGTTTTTGACTGGTAATCTTAACACAAACCCGGGGAAAAAAAAAGAAAAGGGGTGGGGGGGTGGGGTGGGGTGTGTGTTCATGTCCTAAATGTTTTATTTGGCTTATTTCCTCCTGTGCAACCTCATAGTGCAGAAGTGCTTTTTTGGCCCCTCCTCTTTAATAAAAGAGGCTCAAACTTCCCCTTAACAAGATGGACATGTATCTGCTATTCCACCAGAAACAAGGTAAAATTATGTTTAAATGACAGTTAGGCTTATACCCTTTGTCATTCCTTCCAAATAAATATTTCAAGATATTGTAATGCTATCCAAGAAATATCTGTGGGTGGTTCGTTCATTAAACAAATTTTGTTGTTCATTAGCTAGTGAAGAAGCACTGCTGTGAGCTGCCAAACCAAACTCAAAACCACAAAATAAAACAGCTTCTCTTTAACCAGCATCTGGAAAATATATGCCAACACAAAAGGGGCATCTGAGTGAAAACATGCTCACTGCTAAATTATAATGCTCCCTCATTTTTGTTTCTTTCTAAAAAATGAACTACCAACATTGCGTGAGTCATGCAAGTCCTTTTTCATTAGATTTACCTGAAAACCTAGTTTCTGTAGACTACGAGCTAATCGTCTGGCACCAAATTTAGCTTCTTCTTCACTACAAAGGAGAAAGAAAAGAATCTAGCATTAACAGAAATAGAGTATATATTTGTGTGCACACATACCACAACAGCTATTCAGACTACAAAATGAACTATTATACCTTACGCTTACTCCACAATGCAGACATATCTTAAAAGTAATTCAGCTGTTAGGAGTTTAGCAAGCCTCAGATACATCTGAACTGAGAGTCTGCTTTCGCTTCTTTTCACTCCCTCAACACTGTATAATTCGATTAAATTTTGGTGGGGTTTCATAAAAGAATAAGAGATACCCCTCAAAGAAGGTCATCCTTTCCCAAGTTTCAAGTCCTGGCTAAAAACATAGCTTGAAGTTCTCAAATGAGATCTCTAGGGTCTTCTTCATAAAGTATTTTGCCTGCTGCTCTCGCAGAAGGCTGAAATGATGTTGCTTAAAATTCCGACTCAGTCTGAGGCAGACACTCACATAGAAAACTTCCTTCCAGATATGTATCTTGGCAAGGATCAACACAAGATCCACTGTAAGTGAATCTTAACAGTGTCAAGTACTGCCTCTTGCTGCCATCTTCATTACAACACTATTTTAAAATGCACAAGAACTTAAGCTAGAGAAAGAATCTTCATCAACTCACCTTGTGGCTCCTGTGCAAATAACTTTTCCTGAGGACCAAATTGTGGCCGTAATCCTAGGTTTTCTAAGCTTCATCAATACCTTCTAAAAAGAAAAAGAAAAAGTGGAAGATTTTGGAATTAGTGGTAGTTCAATTCACACTGGGAAAAAAAAATTACATCAACTGTTAGAGAAATCAACAGTTACACTAATAACACTTCCTTTATTTTTGATAGCCTTGAACTGTTCCTTCACCTCTTTCAGTAACTAAAAACAACCCTGCTCCTGAGAAGAGCAAAGTAAGTGTGGAATATCTCAGCCAGTCATTCAGTGTTCACAAAACAGATTAAATGAAAGTATTTTCTTCTGAATAAAAAGCTGAAACCCACAAGCATTGTGCTTTCTTTTCTTCCTTATTACAGTGACTCCCACATTGCTGACTCCTTATCCAGATATATCTTCCTGACAAAGACACCAAATTTTGGGAGACAATTTTGGAACCCTGAAGTGCAAAAGGGCTCATCACATACCTTGCACCAAGCATTCACCTCACTAGTTTCAGTCTTCTGAGCCAATATTTACCCACTCCCCTTTTAGTGTTTGATAGACTAAATGCCTATCAAGAAATAAAACTATGCTATCTGTATTCTAGCTATGCTATTCTATCCACCATACACAAGAACGTTTAGTTTAAGGAACATTCATAAAAAAAGATAACCGAGCTATGTTGAACCTCTTACCCCAACATCACGCTTGTATATCACATTTGCTCCCTCTAATGCGATCTTCCTCAAGTTTAAATGACATCTTGTTCTAAAAACACACACTACATTTGTGATTAAAATGTCCAGTGCAACATCACTGTCCGCATCCATTGGGGTGATTTACAACTCAGTTTTCCCACCAGCTCACCATGAAGATCACATCCTGAGAAACAAAAATGATAAAATTAGAACATATCAATAAAAAACTGCCTATAAATGCTATTGTACACACCTGTCCCATAAATGAGACAAGAAGCAGAAGTGACTAAAATGACTATACTCTGGTTCATTTAACTGTGTGTGGGGAGGCAGAGTGTCTGCATCCCGTATGCTAGAAAACAGAAGGTTACTTTGGAGGTTTGAAGCCATGTTGCCAGACTCAACAGAAATAAAGTGTGTATACATATTTATAATATATTTAAACTTGCCACTTAATTATATTACAACTTTCACCAACTATATTAGGATGCAGTAAAGATTACTGAGTTTTTTTCCATAGCTCCAGTGGATAATCTTTCCCCAGCTCATTTGAGGATGTCAATAGACACCTCAGGAAAATGTACTTCTCTTGACTGCTGAAGGTGGTAATTCTCAACAGCTTGACATTTGTGTTGGAATGGATAAGCCTGCTTAATAACTCTGAACTAACATAGCTTACACAAACTGCAGCCTGTAGACAGCCTGCTACTACAGCTTTCCTATCTTCATCCAGCACTCTTGGCCTACCTCTCCCAACATAACAGCATAATGGGAACTGTACAAGACATCCTGGTAGCAGCAACAGCATGGGCTGAGTCTCAGTAGCCTCTCAGCCCCTCCTGCACTGCCCACAGGAACCATGTAGAATGGAAGTACTCCATGTGCCGAGTAAAACTGAGTGTTTCCAGGGAAAAGCATGAGTAACTGTGAAGACACAGGATGGCCACCCAGTGCACACACAGGAAGCATCCAGTCTGCTGGTGCATGCTGAAAGTGACATTCATAACAAGTACTTCAACTGAGGGAGAAGCATCATAAACAGTGAGTTTGGCTACAGGCAGCCCAGCTCCAGACTGCCCAACACCTATTCTGCAAGTATGCCAAAGCCCAGATAGCAGACCTCTCAAATCCCAGGTGAAGTATTTGGGGGAAGGAGAGAGGAAAAGAACATTCGTATATAGTGAAAAGGACTTGTATCAAAATCCTGTAGCTCATTAAGGATTTTTTCTTTGTAGAAGAATGTAAAAATCTTAGTTTTACTCCAGGAGAAGTAGCTGAAGGTAGAGCATAGTCTAACAGAGAGAGACAATATTATCTTGATCCATTAATCTAAAATTTTGGTTGTGGTTTAAGCTCAGCCGGTAACTCAACCACACAGTCACTTGCTCACTCTCTTCTTTGTTCCCCTCTCTCTCCAGGCAGGATGGGGAGGAGAATCAAAAGAATGTAAACCCCACAGGCTGCAATAAGAACAGTCAAATAACTAAAGCATAATACGAAACTACTACTATTACTACTAATAATAATAATCAGGGAAATAACAAGAGGAGAGAATATAAAACTAAAAAGAGAAGGGAATAAAAAAAAAAACAACCCCACACACAAGTGATACACAACACAATTGCTTACCACGCGCTGACAGATACTCAGCCCGACCTGAGCAGCAATGTGGGCCTTCCAGGTGACTCCCCCAGTTTATATACTGGGCGTGACATGCTGTGGTAGGGAGCAGCCCTTTGGCTAGTCTGGGTCAGGTGTCCTGTCTCTGCTTCCTCCCAGTTTCTTGTGCCCCTCCTCACTGGCAGAGCATGAGAGACTGAGAAGTCCTTGATCAGGGTAAGCGCTACTTAGCAACAACTAAAACATCGGTGTGTTATCAGCATTGTTCTCAGACTAAAGCTGAAAAACAGCACTGCACCAGCTACTAAGAAGGAGAAAAATGACTGTTACAGCTGAACCCAGGACAACATAAGGAACCCACATCTCTCTGTGTTGCCCAGGCTACGCTGCAGTGGCTATTCACAGGCGCAATCCCGCTAATGACCAGCACAGGAGCTTTGACCTGCTCCATCTCTGACCTGGGCTGGTTCAGCCCAACCCAAAATGAACACAACAGAAAACAAAGAGGAAAAACAAAGAAAAAGAGTCAGATATACAAAATGCTTTACATGGTTATTGCCATGGATGAAGCAGGAGACTATGCATCAAGAACAATACATGTAACTGGGCATGTAAGTGAGCAGCTGTGTGGTACTTAGTTGCTGTCTGGGTTTAAACCACAACAATATCAGACTGTAATAATGCACTTATATCACTTCAAATGTTTTGGCCTTATGTTCTATATTAGAAATATTCAAGATACAAAATTAGCATTATTAACAGTACTTTCATCTGACTATCACTTCCCAAACACCATGCCATAGTCTCTAATCGAGAACTCATTCAAGGTACATCTTTGACTACAACTCACAGACAATACAGAAGTAATAAACTACAGGGTAGATGTGCATAATATACTGGGTCAACTGCTGCATTGGTGGCTGCTTCTACTGGGCAGCTTGCTCCCAGCTGAAAGAATTATTCTGTACTTGTCAGCTTTTCCAACAGAAGAAAAGGCAAGATGGGTGATACCAGGAAAGAAATGCAGAAACAGCAAGAGAAAAACAGAAAAAACAGGCTACGTGTGGGGGTGAGGTGGGGGGGGGGGGAAGCAGCCAAGAGAACAAACAGTAACTAATCAGTATTCCCAGATCCCTTTTTAAGAAAATGAAAAAAATTATATGAATCCTCAAAGTTAGAAATTACTTATTCCATCTGGTTTTGATGGACTACTACAGATTGGGTTAGTAATTTATGGCACCAGATCCAAAGATAGCACATGTGCAGATTTCAAATGACACACAGGCAGGGCAAGCACAGAGCAAGGAGCCAGAATCCATGGCATCTTCAGAGAGGCATTTGGATTCACACTGGCTTTAATCCTGGTTCTTGCCAAGTTCACTTACTGGAACCCAGGAATGACTGCCATGTAAGAAAACAAGATAACTCCAGTCAGCAGAGTCTCCCAATTACCAGCAAGTTTCTATTGGCACCCTCTATCTCTACATTCTGAAAGAATACCATCATCATGCATAACATCCTTGAAAGGCTGATAACCTCTAAGCAAGCCATAATACTGTATGATAATGCCCCCATAAAAATCTGATGGCTTGTCTTAAACAGGGGGAGAAAAGTCACATGTTCGATTAGAACAAAGGAAAAAAATGGTTGAAAGAGAGGTAAATTACAATTTAAAAGGAAAAGACCTATCATTAAAGGGGGATCTATAGGAGAAAAGAACATTAAGATGCTGTGGAGCTGTCAGTAAGAATGTTTTCAGCATTATGGTGTAGCTTGTTTAGACATCCAATCCACTTGCATAGATTTTAAAGGGGAGAAAAATTACACATTAATGCGCTCCCATTTTCATTAGCCACGTTCTGAAAGTTCAAGACAACAGGTATTTATAGAGGAGCTTTTTAATTTGAAATTCAATTTGAGCTATAGCTAATATTCTAGACATGTTTTATGACATTCAGTTAAAAGGAATACAATTTGCTACAGAAGCAGTACCTGAACAAAATGTAAAAATACTGAAAACTGCCTTTATTCTCCTTTAACAGTACTTGATCTACAGAAGTATTCCTTTGTTAAGCTTTTCCCTCAAATATTGAGCTATTCAAATATTAATTACCAGGTTTTCCTCATTTGCATTAAGGAAACTCTTATTTGCTCTTGCCCCTGTTCTTTAAGAATCTGAAACTGTGTCAACAATTTTGAATACATCCATTCTCATTTAGTATACAATGTTAACCTCTTCCGTGTTTGAGAAATATCAGGTAAACCAAAATGATACTTCTGTCCAAGCAGTGAATGAGCATAACCCACTACAACCTCTGCCTTAAGCATTCATTTTAATGTCTCACATTGTACAGACAACAAAGAAAAGATTCTAGAGAAGAGGCAGCCTGCTGCCTTTCTTCGGGAAGTCTCACAGAAATCCAGATTCATAGGAGCCATGTGAACTGAAAAAAGCTAAATGTTTTCTGAAAATAGTAATACATGCACTATATAACTTCTGAAGAACATGTTTATAAAAAAGTTGTAACACTGTTACCTTAAAAAAAGGAAGTTACTCTTTATACCTATCTGCAGCAGCATGGATAGGTGGAACACAGGAGTCCTAAACAATATTCTGACCCTCCTCTTCCCCAGTTTTCTCATCTTCCCTGCTACTGATATACACTACTGTATCTCTGCTGTGTAACCCTGACCCATCACGTTATTTCCCAAAACCTGCATTTCTGTCTCTTATCTGCAAAATGGGGAAAACAATACTTTCATGCTTTTACAAATACATTTTGAGATCAAGCAACATATCAGCCTGTTACTATTCCATACTCAGGCAGTTACACTTGCAGAGTAGAGTGCAGAAGAAGAAACCAAACATCTGGTTCTTTCCTGTTCTGGATTTGCAAAAACCTAAGTTGATTTTATTGAGCTTAGGTTTTTTTGATTAATTTTGCCCAAAGGTTCACTCATCTGAACCTTAGACTTCTGGCAGCTTAAATCTCATTTCTAAAATTATGTTTTGTCATTTAATGCTCATTTAATAATAGCCTTGAAAACAACATCATTTACTTCTCTGTATGTACAGAATTTGTCTTAAATTACATACTTCACCGAGATTTCTCCAGCACAAGAAACTAGTCAACTTTGATTTTTTCTCTTGCTTCAGAGTAACACAATGGACCCCAACAGAGAAAAAAAAAAAAGCTTTAATATGTCTCTGCATAAGTTTTTATTATTGGACATTTAAAAAGACTGTTCTTTCTTTTTAACATAGACTTTGGGGATACATCTCGAATATTACCCTAATGAAAAAAAATAAAATGAGGAAGGGAAAAAAAATAAAAATGTAGATGGGTAAATCATGAACACACACACACACATACATACAAAAAAAAAACAAAACACCAACAAAAGGTGTCAAGGATACTTGACAGTGTAAAGTAACATATTCTACACAGAAACTACAGAAACTTCCCAGAATAATAAACAGGAGGAGGAATGAACACTCAAGTTCTTAAACAAAGCATTACCCATACATCCCCTGTAAGGACCATGGCCATACTATTTTAGATATTATATAAACACACATGAAGACAAACACCCTGCACCAAAATCTTGCAATCTAGAGAAAGCCAGTGCTGCCTTCAAAATGTTCCAAACCAACCCAACCACATCATCATCATCAAAGAGAGAGGAAAGGCACTTGGGATGGAGTATGTAAACAAAGTATTATTTTAAGCTCTTGGCTACCTTTGATCCAAGAACTCTTGAGCCATGAAGGTAGATGGGGGGTAACTAACAATGGTTACTTTAGTGTCAGAATGGTTTAATAAACACCTTTTCTACTAGCAGCCTGAGTATAAGCAACTTCTATTGGTTATTTTTAACTGCTCCAAAGCAGTTCAGCAACTGACCAATCCCACAAACAGTTCCAACAGTCCAGCTGAAAAGATACCTATCACCACTGTGCCAGTAGGCATTCATCAAACTAATGCTTGAAAACATTTTTAAGGAACTTCCATATGAAGTTTCCGTATCAGAACAGCGAACACACAAAAAGCCCATCAGGAATGAGGACAGTCAATTACATCATTCCACTGAAGATGCATTTTTGTATTCAGTCCCTCAGGAAACAGGTCTGTATCAAAAGCTCAAGGTGACAGACCTCTGAAATCTGCTTGAATTCCTAGATTTGATAGAGTCACGGTGGCAGATGAACCAAGAACAACACAGATACTACTATCTGTACAGAAAATACTCTGGTCCAAACAACTCTCTTATAGGCACTTAGCTAGTGGGGCACGCTTTTACTTTTCTGTTGTCTCTAATGGCAAGTTAAATTCTCTCTGAAGCAAAAGGCCATCCTGAAGCTAATGTTCTCACTTTTCAGGATTTGCAGTCATGATTATTTCCTACAGAATAAAACAAATATATTTTGGAGAGGAAGAAAATTTCCAAATACGCATAAACCCAGCATTAAAGTAGGGATTTATCCAATTAGACCAATGCATAGAATGATGACACCAGCTATGATATAAGCATGTAGGGCTCAAATGCCCAATCCCACCGCAAAAATTCTCTTGGCTAAGCCTACTTGCATCCACGTGGATCTGGGGTCTTGCAACACAAACCCCGTTGCAGGAATAAAGCCAAACAGTTCACAGAACAAGACTAGGAAGTGTGTTCATAACATTCATAACAGGCCATTTTCCTCAAATCTGTCTCATCAAAAAGGTCCGCTCATATTCAAAGCAAGATCCGCTCGACTCCAATTTTGTGTCACCTTTCCCTTATCACATTCAATAATAGTCGAATGGCAAGCATTAAGAGCGTTCCATAAGATCGGTATGACACATTGAAAATTGTCATGATCATGATGAAAGTTTGAACCGAGAGGATAAATGGCCACCCCAATCTGATAAGACATTGTAAGAAAAATAAAAATCCATTTTGCCGCTACAAAGTATTTTAACAGAACAGGTAAGCCTCTCATCCCCCTCCCAGCCCAACATTTACCGTCCGCACATCCAGACTAAGAAAACAGACGTATGCTTCCAATTCACATTGCTGGGCACCTCACTGCAAGCCCTGCATGTACCAGCGTCATGACTCAGGCTAACAATTATTTTTCTCTCCTCCAACCCCAACCGAGAACTTCTCCGGCCAGAGCAGCGGAAACAAAGCGGCGGCAGCAAGCGGCCTAGCCACGCCGCTCTCGGCAGCCTAGCAGCGCCGGGCGATTCCTCTGCGCTTCGCTACCCGGAGCAGCGCCGGCCGCGGGGCCGTTACAAAGCCCCCAGGGCCTGGCACGCTGCTTCGGGAACTCGGGCACAGGGCAGCTGGTGACCTCCGGAGAAACCTCGTCGGTTGCAGGGGAACGGGCCGTTTTCCCTGGAGGACGTTTTAACTCCTTCCCCTCCCCGACGCGGCGTCCGCCCGCCTCAGGGGGGAACCATGGTACCGCGGCGGGAGGAGCCGCCAGGGCCGGGCGGCGAAGCGTGGAACGGGGGAGGCCCACGCTGCCCCCTTCACCTCAGCCGGGAGTAAGAGAGGCCGCATCCCCTTCCCCGGGCAGGGGCGGCCAGGCCCGCCGACCCGCGGCCCCTCGAGGCGGTGGCTAGGAGGGGCCCGTCGGCGTGCGGCAGTCTTTACCGTGCGGGCGGGCGGTTGGCGGTCGGGCCGGGGAGGAGTGTGGTGCCGGCTGCTGCTAGGCGCCCCGCCGCTGGCGCCCGGCGGCGTTCCGGGTCCTGGGCCGACTCCTCACGACAATAAACATCCCCCAGCGCCGCGGGCATAGACGCGGCGACGGCTAGAGCGGCCGCCGGAAGTCACGGCGGCGGGAGGGGAGAAAGGGGGCCGCGCTAGTAGCGCACTTCCGCTTTCGTCTGCCGCCCCCTGAGCTCCTGGGGGGCAGTGGCGCCGCCTGGGGCGGTGTAGGTGGTGGGGCGGTGTAGGTGGTGGGGCGGAGGGTGGCCCCGGCGTGCCTCTCTGCGGCCTGCTCGGGAAGTCAGTGCCACGGGGCCCGTTCTCGCTTGCCGGGGTGATGGTGCTGCCTCACGCCCCAAGCCCGGCGCAGCGAGGCCGCCCTCGATAGGGCGCTGCGGAGGCCGCGCAGCGGGCGAGGAGTTTCCGGTTGTGAACCTCGCTGTGGGCCGCCCTGGGGAGCCCCTGCCCACACGGCTGTTGCCAGTGAGTCCGTGGTACGCGGCTGCTGGCCCACTGATAGTGCTTGGTCACAGCCACATTGTCTGAGGTAGCATCTTTGCCAGCAAACAGGCGGGAGATCAGATCCATTTGGCAGATTGGATGGTGTGAACGCTCATGGCGCATAGCTTGCGTTGCTGGGAGGGTACTTGCTCACAGACCTCTTCAGCTTCCTACACATACCTCGATCGCTGGCTTGCCTTTCCATGTGTGCTTGCTTACCAAACTAAGTGGTCAGTGCTGGGTCTGGCACAGCAGTCCTTAAGATTCACAGCAACAGCATGTTGCTGCTGTTGCTACTACAGCAGTATTCTGGTCACTGACTCTTATCTTAAAAATGCTTTAAAGATATTTTTTTATTTATTTGAAGCAATCTCGTTTGGTACTGAAGGGATAGTCCACACCAGTAAACTGTGGGACCTTGGTGTGTGAGCAGACTACTGACCCCAAGTGAAACAGAGATAGGAAACATACAGAACGGTTTGCCCAGAGAAGCTGTACCTGCCGCATCCCTGGCAGTGTTCAAGGCCAGGCTGGATGGGGCTTGGAGCAATCAGGTGTAATGGCAGGTGTCCCTGCCCATGGCAGGGGGTTGGAGCTTTTCTTTAAAGTCCCTTCCAAACAAACCAGTTTGTGATTCTATGAGCAGGTGACTGTGTGTGGCACACTGAGGAGGGCTGAAATGGGGCAGTAGGACACAGTGGTTGTGTTTGGAATGGTACTGGTTCTCTGTGCAGGACAGTCCTCCAAATTTGGCACTGTCCCACCTATGCTGTCTGTAGGGAGCAGAGCCTGTGCTGAACTGCCTTTCCACTACTCTTGTATTTTCTCTTGGAAGATCCATTTGTTGTGCTTCACTTGGGAAATAAAGTTGGGTTGACTTTAGGATTATGAAGACGCATCAATTTTTAGTGAAAAGTATATATTTGTATATTTATATGTATGTAGTGCAGAGTATTCATTGTATTGAAAATTTTCTGAAATCAAGGTTCTGTAATTACGTACTTCTGTGCGTGAAGTGATAGCAGAATAGCTTTCATTAGAGGAAACAATATGAAATAGAAATATGGAAGTCTTCAGAGTTAGGATGTTTTCCTCTCCCAGATTCAGTTTAATCCTTGAAATTACTAGGTTCACTTGTCAAAAATGTGTTTCAGATTTTCCAAATCGGCTCCAAGTGTACCAGTGACAGTGTTGCTTGTTAATGCCGCTTGTTAATGCTTTCCCGTTAGGAGGAGGGACCAGTGCGCGGCAGCGCTGCCACCCCGCGGCCTGTTACGGGAACGGATCCGCCACCTTCAGGTGGAGATAGTCAAAAGATGCGAGCCGCTAGAGACGGGGATTCTGAGTTTAGAGCAACTGTTACCGCAGTTCTGCAACTTTGCACGGGATCTCCAGCATTTCTATGGAGTGCCTTAAGGCTGTTTTAATTCTTTACGGGCTTCAGCCTAAAAGCTCTGAGTCATTATAATTAACACTGTCATTGTGGGATAGATCGTTGCAGTGTCTTCTTCTCCCTGACAGTTCTTTCAAGGTTCTGTATAGCTGTGTCACTACAGATTCTGATTTGGTTTTGGTTTTGTTTTTTTTTGGGGGGGTGGGGGGGGTGGGTTTTTTTGTTTTGCTTTTTTTTTCTGAATAGCTGATTGCATAGGCAAGTTATGAAGAAAAGCTTTATAAACTCTGATTTTGCTTGAATTCTAAGCTTCTATTTTTTTTTAGCACACTTATAAAGGTCTGCATGAATTGAACACAAAATGCCTTCTAGCGAATACACATCTATTTTCTGTCTCCACATGCTTGCCATTTCAGGATATAACTTTTTTCTAGCAGGTGTTCCACAGGAATGTGCAGTCATCACTGGACATTAAGAATCATGGTGGGCTTTTTTACTGATGTAGGGATGAACCCATACATACAGTTTCAAAGTTTTGGCTGCTTTTCAGCCTGAGCTTTTTCCTGTTTAGACTAGGACATGTACTGAAGATTGCATCTTTAAATATATATTTAGAAAACGTGCACATGCATGCAAGTCATTGTGATCACATTAACATGGAATGCAAATAAGGTGATTGAGCACCTGCCTCATTTGACATGTAAGAATATCAGCTGTGCCTGCAATTTTATTCTACACTTATGTATTTGCAAAACTGACTATCCTGTCCTTATGTTGTCCCCCTCCTGGTCTCCGTTCCTCCGTACAACCCTAATGTACCCCCATGGCTTCCTTCAGTAGTATGACCAAGATGCTAAGGATTTCCCATGTGCAGGAACTCTGTCTTCATCTTCCTCTTGCTATTCCTTGTTTTAACTTACCAGATGCTGTACTGACATCAAACAAGGAAGGCACAAAGACCATTTCTGACACTGCCACTTCCTTATTATGTGATTTCATTTTCCTGTGCCTCTGGTTCTCAATCCTTTGTTTAGGAAATGAAGAGGAGATGGAGATTTGGGAGGGCAGTTTCCTGTGCTGGACATTCTGCAGTATGGAATTGTGTGCTGCTTGGGACCATCAGAATACTAGCAAAGTAAAAATAAGGATCACTGAACTTTAGGACACTGCACATATTTTTGTTCTGTAATTACATCAGTGAGAGTGAGCAAAGATGCAATTTCATTATGTTGTTATTCAGCTGTAACTGCAGGTTTCTGTAAAAAAAAATAAAAATCACGCATGAAACTAAAGCAAATGCTTGGTTATCTGAATTTTTCTATTTTTACAGGATTAATTTTTTCAATCAGATAACACCCAGTGTAAGGTAGGCTATGGGAAAGTGTAAGGGGGAGAGAAAAAAGCTGGATGGCCCCTTGAAGCAGACCATGGGGAAGGCTAGGAGAGAGTTTAATACAGCTGCATTTTAAATCCTGCAGGCTCTGTGCAGAAGACTATATTGAAGTATTTGTGTTTGGCAAGGAGGTACCCCAGAGCAACCTGTATCTCACACGTTCCATAGAAGTGACACCGGGGAATGGTCGTCAGCTGTGCACATATGATACTGCAGGCTAATTACAAGACATCTCCCAAGCT
Source organism: Pezoporus wallicus (assembly GCF_028554395.1). NCBI lineage: Eukaryota > Metazoa > Chordata > Aves > Psittaciformes > Psittacidae > Pezoporus > Pezoporus wallicus. The sequence continues at coordinate 8,766,909 of NW_026635157.1, forward strand.
GGCAGCCAGCAGCAAATGAGCTTAAACCTTTGGCAGGAGATCAGTCAGGGAGGGAATCCTTTGCTGTAGGGCTTAGTTTATCAGCTGAAAGTGTAAACTCAACTGTGCCTTCTCACACTTCTCTGATGATGTGCAGCACGGTAACTCATGCTAGCACCGTTAAAACTGTTACCTCCCTGCCACAAATGGTACTTAAGCCAGCTCCATGATACTCAGACATTCTGTATAATTTTATATATTATTTTATATATTTTTGTATAAAAATTAAAATAGTTATCATATAGTAAATATGCCATATTTTATATAGTGTAGATATATTATGTAGTGCTTGTATGTATATATTGTGTAATGCATATAGTAAGATATATTATTTAATATAATACAAGCATATGAAGAAAATGGCAGCAAAGTACCCCAGAATAAAGTCAAATGATCAGGATGAGGCATTTTTTTAGTAAAATTTACAATAATTTAACACGTCTGTAGTTTCGGCCCCTGCAGCTGAATGGTATTTACAGACTATGTGTGCTGAGCTTTGTTGGCAGTAATTGAGAGCCACAGCCAGACCCTGGCCACAGCACTGGCTGTTGGAGCCAGAGAATGGTCCATAGATTGTTTTATCAACACTAGCAAGTACAGATATAGATAGAGATGTACAGCCTGAGAGGATCCTTCCCTAAACCCTTCTCATTCCTATCTCTGTACTGCATCAAAGAGCATAGATCCCTGATGATCTCACCATACCTAGGAAATGAGTTTGTAAGTTTGTAAACCAGAAGAGCCGGTGTCCTAAGCCCATACCAAGCTCATGTGTGAACCTTCAGCCAGTCACTTACCAGCTCTGTACCTCTTTTTCTTCCCATCAGAATGACAGCAACCTCCTATGGGAAAACATTTGGCCACGAGGTGATTGCAAATGTGCCAGGGTAACTGCCATTTTCTGTTTAATTTGTGCATTGACTTAGAGGTGCCAGCTGTATGAAGTCTTACATACATCAGAGCAAAACAACATGTTACTGCTGAGGAAGAACTGTTCCCATTCTGGTCAGCTCGGCCATCAAAAAGCATCACAGGATGCCGAAGCAAGAGGCCACGCTAACACTTGGTTTGCTTGTTGCAGTCAGTGGTCTTTACCTCGTCCCTGACGGGGGAGGGACGTGCTGCTGCAGCAGTCTGGGAAGCCATCCAGCAGAACAGTTATCTGTGAGTGCATCCCTGGGAATGCTCGCTGCCTGTGCCTGCTCCTCCTCCCCTGCTGCTGCTGTGCAGGATTTCGCAGATGTTCCTCCCAGAGGAGGCAGCTGCAGCTCTCAACCTCCCAGTTTCCAACTCTGCCGTGGCCTGGCTCTACCAATCTCTGATGGAGCTGCTGATAGTTGCTTCCTTCCCCGGTGGGTCCCTTCACAAGCACTAAGCAGTAGTAGTCAGAGGAAGAGGAGTTATTCTATGCCTTTTCCCCCCTTGTCTCCAGGCTGTGTAGCTGCACCCTTCCCTTTTTTCCTTAGTGTGTGTGATCCCCGTTTCTTAAAGAGCATGTAAACAAGAGAGAAGACTTGTGTGTGTAGATAATCCATATTTACAGTTGGATATGGTCTTCTAGTTTACACAGCAGCCTGAGATGTAAATAAGGGCTGTTTTTTTTTTTCTTACTTAAGGAAAACAGGCTCTAAGAATTTAAAGTGAAGAAAGGATTTGCATTGATTTTTATTCTCCTATTTTTGTTACGATCTTTTATTTTTTGCCTTACAAGAATGTTTTGATCTTTCCACTCCCCATGCAAGGATGGTGTAGCTGTGTGCACGCATGCGCACTGGCTTGAAAACACATCTCATCTGTTTACGAGTTTCGGTTAAGGGCAAAACCCTAAGGCAAGAAAATGCGTCATCTCAGAACTGTTGTGACCCTAGGGTATGTCCGTGCCGTGTCTGGGAAATGCAATGACTGCATGCCTAGGCCTACTCAAAGTTGTTTTTATACAGCTAGCTCAGATAGATACACCAGCATCTGAAGTGAACTGAAGAAAAATCAGTTACTTGAAGAACTTTGCTGAGTTTGGAATCTGCCAGCAGCAGTCCTACCAAATGTAACACTTTTTTTCCCCATCCACCCTGGAGCATAAGTTTTAGATCAGACCTATGACAATTCAAACCAGCTTCTCTGCAGAGGGAACCACACAGATTTTCTCTCTTAATTTTTGACATGAGCTTGGAATTTTGATGTTGGAGTCACTTAAAGAATAAGCTATTAGCGTATGTTCTTGTGCACCTTGCAGCTCGGGAGCTTGACCTTCCCTGTGGCCTCAGGGTTGCAGAAATTCACCAAGCCATAACACACCAGTAGCTTTACTGGTGCACTATTATTACTGGTTGTGCCACTTCCCATCCATAAAGCACGCTGGGCTAAGGAGCACGAAGCAGTGTGCAGCAAAATAGCGAGCACAAAGTTATATTTACCCTGTGGGCCTGCATTTGGCAGCACAGCCTTAATACGGGAATAGTCAGTGCAACATGGACCAGCAGTGAACATGGGACAATTTGAATTGCTGCCTGTTGGGAGAGCCTCTGTATGGAGGTTTTTCTAGGTGTGTACATACATGGAAATTACAAAATGCTCTTCTGTTTGCTGCCACAAATTTCAGTTTCATTGAAACTGAATTTCATTTCAAGGTCATTGAAATTTCTTTTGAAAAACTGTCCTTTTAGGGAGACCATGAGGGAAAATCTACAGTCAGATATCCAGACAGAAATTAGAAATATCATGCAGTTTTATTAGATTATACCCTCCATTTGTACAACTGATGTATCTGAGGGTTTTTTTCATTTTCACACATCTTATTTCCTGCAATTAGCTAAGGTCTTTTGCTTTGTTTTTTTTTTTTATTTTTTTTTGTGTTTTGTTTTTCTTTACTACATATAATAATGAACAGCAGTGACAATGGGGTGCCAGGAAAGATTACCTTTTGAAAAACATATGTGGTTCATTTTCCAGAGAAGCATGTTTTTCTGGGCAAACACGACTGTGGGGTTACCTGTACAAATGCTTCAAACAAACCTGTGCTTGTGATCTGGTAATTATATCCAGAATTCAAACCAGCTTCCCTGCAGAGGGAACCACACAGATTTTCTCTCTCTTAATTTTTGACATGAGCTGAGAATGTTGATGTTGGAGGCACTTAAAGAATAAGCTATTAGTGTATGTTCTTGTGCACCTTGCAGCTTGGGAGCTTGACCTTCCCTGTGGCCTCACTGCCTCAGGCAGCACCCAGGACAGGAAGGCATTGTGCAGGTGTCTGCAAAGTGACATTTTTGCTCTGCTAATACTTCAGGCTGGCAGATTTCCATCCCAGTGAAAGGATAAGATAAGCCTAAAATCTTCTGTAAGGGATGGAAAAATGCTTGCTCCTAAAGACCTTATGGACTGTGAAAACTTCTAAGCAATACAAGAGGAGCACCAAACCCAGGAGCCCAAACACTGAGTGTAGCTCTGCAAATAAAGTGTTTTTCCTGTCTCTAGCTGACCTGAAAAGTGGTTGAGAAGTAGCTGGGTGGAACTGGGTTTCCTTCCAGAAAAAGAAAAAAAAAAATTAAAATCAGATGGGACTGAGCTATTTTTACAGAGTTCTTATCTTAAAAACACAGGTCCATAAGCAGGTTTTCTATGAACTTGTGAACTGGCACTGAAGCAGCGTTTGAAGCTTCATTTACAGCTGGCACCCTGCTCTGTATGCTCTGGTGTCTGATAAGGGCTGAGTTCATGTTGAAACCTTCCCTTTAGTTGCAGAATTTAAAGATTTTTTTTTATTATTATTTTCTCTACTCAGCTCACCAAAAAAAAAAAAAAAAAAAAGGGTCGATTTAGTTATCTTTGAGACCTTTGTCAAGTTCAGTTGAAATCAGGCAATGAATTCAAACATTATTAGGAGGGAATGTATACAGACACTCATGCAGCTGCATCTACATTCACGTAGATGCAGAAAGATAAGTCAGTTTTGTTTCCACATGAATAAGGAATAGAGGTATATTTTGGTAAATACTGAAATGCATCACTTTGTACAGAAAAGCAAGAAAACAAACAACATATTTTTTTAAAATAATTGATATTTAAACTGTTTTCCCTTAGCACATTTCCTTTAAAATCATCATTTGCTTCAGGCAGACTAAACACACATTTTCTGTTTGCAAATATTTTTCTCTAAAATTGCACTTAGCAGCAGGAATGAATGATTTCACTCATTGTTCTCCTGAGATACGTGGCAGGGCTCTTGATTCATCTAAGAAACTTGGCCATTGAAGCCAACTGCCGATACCATCAGTGCTGCGCCTGTACACAAGAAGTCAGTGGACCAAGAGTTCCCAGCCACACAAACACCTCTGGAAAATACATTGGTTGTTTTCAAAATGGAGATAAAGCCACTGATCGTTTTATCGCCAGACTAAAGCCATTATATTTACCTTTCTGTGTACTGCTGGTTGCTTTTGTTTATTGCTTGTTGCTTTTTGCCTTTTTATTTGTTGCTGAGCCATTGCTCAGAAGCAAGGACTGAGGAAAGTGGAGGATGCTTGAGGAATAGTTTAGTCCCCAAGAAGCTTGCAAGCTAGACTGCTAGATAAAGTGAAGAGTGGCACAAGGAATAATGGTGTCTACAGCCTCCTCTTACAGATCCGCTTACATGGCAGCTTTTGGCATGCGGTTGCAGCTGTGTTCCTCACATTTCGTGGGGGACTATTGCATTTCTTCCTTCTCTTTCTCCATGCTGGGTTTCAGGTGGCAAATGAGCATTGACTGTGGCTAACTCAAAAGGGTGGGAAGGATGCTGAGTGCAGTTAGTAAGCATCACAAAGCAGGGTGGCAAAAGAAGCACCTGTGAGAATATTAGGAGTTTAACTCTGAATTTTATGCATATCTCAGATTCCCATCAGCTTCTAGAAAGGAAACAGCACCTTGCTGTGAGTCTCAAGCAAGCATTAGTTAGTATGGATTTAAGTCGACATTTTTAGTGGTTAAATCCAACAGTCAATTTAATTTCAGTGGTTTAAATCATATTTGTGCATGTGATGAATCTTTCATTTGCACTTAGCTTAAGGTCAGAGGGCTCTATTTTAAGAGAACAGTGATTCCCACTGAATTTCCCAATGCCTGTGGTGAAAAGATCAGCCCTTTCAGCTGTGCTTACCGGAGTTGCTCATCTCTTCAGCCAGAGCCGTGGCTGTTCAGGGTTATGTTTTTGGCAGTAAAGTCAGCCAAACTGCGTGTCTCAGCTGGCACACCCCACTCACAGCAGTGGAGGTGCCCGTGGCCAGCCCAGGCGAGGAGGTCCGCTTTTAGTTATGTGGGTGATATAAGGCTGCGAAACAGTGAAATTAAACGTCTCTCCCCCTCAAAACCGTTAGGACGATACAGCAGGCCCATGCCCTTTCTGTAACGAGGGCCGAAGTGCTTGCACATCCCTCTCCTCACGGTGAGCTGCTTTAATTAAGCCTAGCCCACGCGTGAACCCGGTTGGTGAATTCGGGTTGCCTGAAGAACGCTCTGCTTCACCCGGTTATCTCAGGGGGTAAAGCGGATGGGAGAATAAACATAACCGAGCCCTCGCCCGCCGGCTGGGTTCCGGGGGGCGGCAGCTCCCGGGAGGGTCCGAGCCCCCTTCCAACTCCTGCTGCCCCCCGGCAGCGCGCTGCCCCTCTCCCGCTTTCGGCCGAAAGGGACCCAGGTATCAAACGGAACCGAGGGCCGGTATTGAGAGAGCAAGTGAAGCGGAAATTTAAAGCCCCTCTGCTAATAGTAACAGTATAAATAACCGAAGACGTCTTGTAAACAGTGCGGTCATAACCCTGAAACATTAAACAGCGCGGTGGGATCTGGCGCATCAGCTGCCGGCGGCCACTGCCGGTGCAGGGGGAGCGCCTCGCTCTCCTGTTTATCTCGGCCTCATCTCCCACGGGCGCGCTGATCGATAGCTAGGAGATGTTTAAGACTTCCCAGCGCCCAGGACAGACTGTACTTCATCCATAGGTAGCTGCACCCGTCCCCGCGGAGCGGCGCGGGGCCTGTCGGGCTCCGGGGCTCTGCCGGGCTCCCGAGGCGAGGACGGGCTGCGGGCCCATCTACCCCAGGGATTTTCTCCAAATCTTTAGCCCCAGCGCAGCAGCCCGTCCGGGTCCCGGTGCGGAGAGGCGGGCTCCCTGCAGCGCGGTCCTTCCCCACCGAGGACGAGAGTCAGAAACGAGCATTACACTGCTCTGTGTTCAGTGAAAAAGAAGGTTTATTCACAGAAACAGAGCAGAACCTGCTTGAAGAAAATATATCTATATATCTTTAGGGTGAATTACTCCATAGAGATGACTGTCAAAGTCAGTTTTTCTAGGCATCCACGTATCTCACAGGTCTCAGACTAAAGATACACGAGTGGTAGGTTTTGTTTGAACTATGTCTTTAGTAGCGCTTGAACCAGCAAGGCTGTTGGTGCAGGACACGCGACTGTACACGCATTTAATAAAGTTAAATAGAGTCGGCATATCTCGGGTTGGAGTCTTTGTACATTCGGTCTCGTCTGCGCCGGGGAGCGGCGCTCCCCGTCGTCCTGCGCGGGACCCGGGACAGCGGCGGGGCCACGGCCTGTTCCCGCCCGCCCCGCCGCCCGTTCCGCGGCCGCGCCGGGTCTCTTCTGGCCCGGCCGCCGGGGCTCAGGATGCCGTCGGACCGCACAAGCGGTTTGTGTTCACCACTTCTTTCAGGTCACTCTCGGGTTTGCCAGCTACCATAAAAGGCCAAGTCTGTAGCCAGGAAAAGAGACGGGTGGGAAGGGGGTTACACGCGGAAAAATGCACATTGTAACGCCTGTGTCCAGCCCTGGAGCGCCCCGGGGAACCGAACCCGGCATCCACCGCTTGGGCCCGCATCTGGCAGCGCTCCGCGGGGCTAGGGCCGGGGCACTCGCCGCCGGCTTCGGCGAGAACCCGTCCACCTTTCGCCGGCGGCTGCTGCCGCTTCGCCTCCCGGCCCCGGCGGGCTCCCCGCAGGCATCCTCGGAGCGGCGGAGCACGTCTGATCCGCGGCCGAAGGGCGGAAGGAGCCGCGGCGTCTGCGTCCGGCAGGTCCGCGTCCCCTCGGCTGCCGCGCCTTTCCCGGCACTTGGTGGTGACCGGTGTGGGGGCTCTTCCCCGCGGGAGCCGCCATGCATCCCCCGGCAGCCCTCCCCGGCCTCCCGCCCCTCGGGGAGCTTGTTTTGGTGTGTCTCTGTGCAGGGGTGCCTGTGTGTGTGTGTTGTGTCTGAACTGGGTGTTGGTTTTGTTTTACTTAATTTTTTCCCGGTGGTGGTGTGCTGAGGATTTTTTTTTCTTTTTTAAATAGCTTTCAGGCCCTTATCAGATGACACAGCGGGTAATGTACTTTCCCCTAGAGTCCAGAGCTCAAAAGGCAGAGCTGGACCCCAGTGAAACATCCCCAGGTTCTCTCTGTGATCCCTTTATCTGGGAGGGTCCACATGTGTGGGCAATGTAAAGGCTTTATGTCTAAAAAGAACCGAGGCAGATCTTGCCCACTCCCGGTTTGCATAATTTACCTGTATTTTTAGAGCTGGAAACTGGATGTTTCTGGTGGCTGGGTATGGTGGGGAGACCCCGGGCTGTTCGGGAAAACTCTCTGTGGGTGGTGGGAGCAGCAGGAGGGACACTGCACAGCCCAGGGAGGTTTTGCAGAGTCCAGGCCAGACACCCCCTCTTGGTCTTTATTTCTCCTTCGCCAGTTTACATGGTAGGAGAAACATCCTGGACCCAGCAAATCTGAGCGGCTGAGTGCAGAGCCCCAAAAACTTTAAAAAACTAGGGCTTGGGAGAACTGTTACGGGAGGAAATGCTAGGGTAGAAAGAAGGGATAAGAATAAATGTAGGTCCTTGGCTTGGGTGCTTCCTAAAACATGCCTTTCTCTAGCCAAATTCCTGCATCAGCCCACTTGCAGGTAGAAAGCTGTCATCAATCTGCTGAGGTTTTTCAGGCATTTCTGGGATAGTAAAGCTTGTCCCTGCCTTAGCTGTGGCCAGAGTGGCCCCTGCTTGCCTCTGGAGCGGATTGCTAGAGCAGCAGATGGGGCCGGAGCGGTTCAACTCTCAGGGCACAGGGTGTGAGGGCAGCTGTTAAGCCTGTCCCCTTGCACAGTACCCCTTGCCACCCCACTGGCACCAGACTTTCTGTGAGAAGGCCAGGGAAGGTTTCTCTCCGCACATGCCCCATCCCTCTTCCTAGGCACACACATGCATAGAGTGCCCGTTCCCGGCAGGCTGTGACTTACCAGGTTGACTGGGTGGATGTAGCCATTTTCGTACTTGTCATTGGCCAGGATCTGCCTCAGGTGAGCAATGTAGCTGGAGGCCAACCTCAAGGTGTCCAGTTTGGAAAGCTTGGTGTCTGGGGGCACCCAGGGCAGAGTGGTCTTAAGCCTGGAGAAGGCTTTGCTAAGGACTCTCATCCTTGCCCTCTCTCTGGCGTTGGCAGCATTTCTCTGGACCTGCTTTCCCTCTTGGCTCACTCCATTTAAAGGGCTCTTCTTGGGGGGAGCTTTCTTCCTCTTGCCCGAGGCCCCTCTCCCTTTCTGAGGGGAGCCATTCTCGCCATTGGATCCCTCCTCGTTGCTCTCGGTGGACGCCCCAAACTCTTTGTTAGTATCCATTTTCAGGCCATTGCACTCCAGCATCTCCACCTCCTGCAGATCTTCCACATCACTGAGGGACCCAGTGGACATGGTCTGGAAGATGCCAAAGGACCAGTGGGATGGGGGAAGGGGTGGGGGGAGGAAGAGCAGCTCCTCAAATCTACTTCAAGGCGGTGGAGGAGAGAAGGGGCGCCAGTATTTTCCTCCTCTTCCCGCCCCCCCCCCCCTCCCCAGCACTAAGGCACGATACCGCCCCCCAGCCCCGCTTTGCCTGTGTTTGAGGGAGGGAGTGAGCGTGTGTGAGAGAGGGGGAGAGAGAGCGAGAAAGCCGAGGAATTTAGTGAGGACACTAGTAATTTATCTAGGGGATGAGAGGCGGATCCAGCCCAGGGGAGGGGCCCTGCCCGCCGAGCACACCACCTCCCCAATCACAGACCTTTGCACAGGACAGGGGATGAGGTATCCCAGCAAGCCTTTGCAGAGAGCTCAGAACTGGGATTCAAATCTTCACAACTAAAGCAAAGCAACTCACTGTGTTCCCCCGCTCTTTCTATCCTCCCCTTTCCTCCTCCTCCTCCTTCTCCTCCTCTTCTCCTTCCCCACCTCCCTTTCCAGCCCAGGGTTGCTCTCACCCTCCCAGCCTCCTAGATGACCCAGGCAGCTGGTGGCATGATTCTTGATGAAAGCCAAAATGGGTCATGAGCAGAGAGAGCAGCAGATCCACCAGCCATGCCTTCCAGGGAGCTTTGTAATGTGTGTCGTCAAAACGCTGTCCTGTAACCTAATCTGGGGGAGATTTGTGGATGATTTGCAAATGCATCCTGTCCAGCTACTAGTGTATTCCAGGAAGGGAGCGCTCCACCGGCTGGCCAGCAGCGTGGACCTTGGCATCACATCCCAAGGGCTGGAGGCAAGAGGATCTGGCTTCTTCCAGCCTTCCTGGGTGATGTTCGGCAAGTTCCGGACCCCTCTCACTCTTTGAGTCCTCCCAGCTGTAAGCATCCTGGATGTTGCCCATTCCGCAGGTGTGCCAGGTGGCCGAGATCCCGGCAGTCAGTGGAGCTCCACTGAGCCAAGAGAGAACACTGTGTGGCTGGAGAGGGTCTGTGTGGGAGTGACTGGGACAGCAAGGGATTATGCTGAAACGAAGGAAAAGGGGGCGTTTATTGGATATCAGAGATTGTGCAGAAAAATCCCCATTTCTCAGTGTGTTGTTGCAGAGCAGACGTCAGTGGTTCATTCTGCTGTACCTGTGGAGCGTTTTGTCTGCTGATTCATGCATGTTCCTTGACTCCAAGTCAGGGAGTTTGGGCTGAATCAAGAGGCAAGATAAGGACCTTTCTGTGGGAGTGGTGGGAATGAGGGCATTAGGCCGTACTGCGCAACCACTGGAGCCAAACATTCCCAATCGTTTTACCACTAGTGCCAAGGAGTGGGTTGCTGTGTAGTCTGAATGAGTAGATGTATGCTGCAGTTACGATCTTTATGCAGATGTGTATTCAGTCTCTGCAGAGCAGGCTTTTAAAAGCAGTTGAGCTTGGCTTGGCTCTTCTTCTCAGTGTAAAATCTTCTCCTAAGTCTCCATGTGGAGGCTAAAGAGGCCACTAAAGCATGACTTTGCTCCTGTAGCTCCTTCCCTCCTCACATGTTTCCTGAAACCTCACAGATCCCCGAGCATCCTGGGCTTTGAACACAGGGGACTAAAGAACTGGGCGTGATTTGCACATGAGGCCTTTCTGGATACAGTGACTGATCTGATTGCAGGATTGACCCCACTTATTCAGCTGCTTACCTGAGGATTCACATAGCTCTGGACAAAAATGTACAGCTGAGGTGTACATTTTTGTCCATGGCAGGCCTTTGGAGTTAGTCCAAGGTCACTGGAGCCACAGGACAGTCTCTCACTGATCTGTGTGAGCATCATATCAGCTTTTCTGCATGCACTAAACAAAACCCAGTCAAGTAAACAAAAATCGTGGAGGGCAGAACTGGTGTGTCTGACAAGCGCTGTGAGCTGCCTGCAGAGTAAAGTTTCAGTAGAAGGCAGTGTCATTTCTGATAGCTAGCAAGGAAGCTATCTCTTGATCCATCTTGGTTCTTTGACTCATGTAAGTCAGAAGAAAAAGGGCAGATCTAAACTTTAAACCACCTATTTAGCATTTGGCTGGAAGATAACACCTTCCTACTCACAATAGGATAAGTACATTAAGATATCGTATCTCTAAGCCTAGGCTCTTGGGAATTCATGAACTTCTAATGTCATGTTACGTTAAATGTGCCCTGTTTGTGTTTTCTCTGTGTAGAAAGTAAACAGATTGTCAGCATATCATCAGTCCTAATTAATGGGTTAGCTTTGTTTTGTTGTGAGTTTTTTTTTGTTTCTTTTTGTCTTTATAACATCCTCATTGCAGATCCAAAATATTACTAATTACCAGCGCAGAGATTTATGAGCCTCCTTGTTTTCTAGGCCTGATTGCTGTTTGTGCAGGTGGAGATTTAAATGGCCATATCCATTGCAGAGATTTATAGTCCAAGTGATTGATGTTAGAAATGAGCTACAGGGCTCTTCCTTGAGGAAGGATGACAGAAAACCAAGTTGAAGTTGCTCATGTCTCTAGGCGTGAATGACCATGGAGCACAAAATCCCATCCAAATTTCAGCATCAGAAGCTCCCAGCAGAGCGAAACAACAAAATAGGTATATACTCACATCCTTTCTATTTCTTATTTTTACTTCATTTCAGTAATTTCTAAATTTAGGGTAAAAAGCAGAAGGAATGAAAATGCCCTTAGTATGGTGCTACATGTGCATTCTGAAAATCAAGGAATGTATACATGTGTGTTATGAGCCTTTGCTATTGCCACACATTTGTAGCATTTACTGACTTACATATATTTTCAGTCCTCAGAAACAGTAAAATTGATATAATACAGACGACGCAATTTGGTGGAGACGCAGGACACATTTTGTATTCATTTTGTGGAGATTATTTTGTGTGTACAGTGTATACACATGTATACACATACATGTAACATAATGTACTTTGAGTCCTTTATGCGTACAGACTATTAGACATTCTTTTAACAACATAATTGTCCCTTTTTCCCTCTCCAAAGGGTCCAGCACGGGCAGACCTAAAAAGAATGCATCATTTCATCTCCAAGTATCTCTTGGTTCCTCATTTGTTTGTTATACAGGTTGAACCTCTCCTTTTCTGACCTTCCTGCTCCTTATGTCCCTAGTGGCAAGCCCAGGGCCTATACCCCTAATCTGGCTCCTGGTTTCAGTCCTTCTCCCCTCACCTCTGTTGCCTTACTGAGTCCTTCTGGCTCTCATTCTGAATTGTAACCCTGGTTTGGGGTAGAGACCAACGAGGTGCGGACCAGCCCAGTGCTGTGGGAAGGGTAAAGCTAGGATGGCTGCAGTCACCATGGTGATGGCCACTTACTTCTCCAATTAAAGGACTGGGACCACAGATCAGAGAATGGGTCAATAACCGGCTGGGAAAGACAGATGGAGCTAAAGTCCTTTTGGCCTTTCCAGCACATTCACTTCTTCATTCATGTTTTAAAGAGGAAGTTGAAATAGTGGCATGGGGAACGTCAATACAAATCTGGATTTCCCTGTAGTTGTCTTAGTCATCTACATGGCTCTGGCTACACAGGAAAGTGCATCTCGCTTTTACTTCTAACTGAGACCCACTAAGCCATAAGGTTGTCTAGGACATCCCAGGCATGCTGGGGTCAGAGATTCAGGATCCCTGGTCTGAAGGGTGTCAGATGGGTGACATGTCACACATAAGCTTATGCTGGTCTGTGGCAGGCTACAGATTTTCCCCTGGAAAAAAAAAAGCCCCACTTTTTATGTCTCTGACCTTCTCTCCCCTGGGCTGGAATAACACAGTAGTTTGAGAAAAGCTTTGGAACTTCAGGCCAAGATTTCCGCAAGTGTCTCATGACACCTCATGTGTGGCATGGATTGCTTTTGTTTTGTTTTTAATGTTCTGTGTCATTTATCAAGGTACCACTTTCACGGCAACAGTTGTCACCCAAGAAAAACCTCAGTTCACTCATAGCTGAGGAAAACGCAATTAGTAACTGGTTTTAAAACTCTTCACCCATGTATAATACAGGTGTTTTCCTGTGTTTGAAGAGTAACCAAGGAAGTCACCCACAGGCAGGCAGCTGATCATGAGTCGTGTTCCGTCAGGTTCGAGAATAATCAGGAATAAAAGCACAGCCAGATTAGTGTTTTCAAATTGCAATTAAAAAAAAAAAAAAAAATCTGATTGTGCTGAGATTTCTCCTGTTCACTCTTTGTATCACCTGGAAGCTAAGTAAAATAGTGGAGGGACTTCAGAAGCATATTGTACAAACCTGAAATAAAATAATAACTAGTAATATACTACTATATACAAGTAATACTAATGATATAACAACTAATATAATAATCCGGTGATATTTTTGTGATACGATTCTGACTTGTATATTCTAGAGGATGAACAGTGCTGGGGAAATAGATCGAAGTTTGTAAGAGTGGGATGGCTTTTCTGACGGGCCAGGGCACTGAAACCCTCCCACGGTTCCTTTCCATTGCTGTGTGTCTGTTTCTGGTCACAGTTATGGTTTGAAAAGTAAAAGACATTGTGATAAATAACAAAAAGCACAAAGAGAAAAAATAATGCCGTTGCCAAGACAATAAAAAGACTGTTCTGGAGAACTGGCCTGAGAGGCCTATGTTCTCCAGAACAGGTATGTGATACCAGCATTATTACCCTTCCCCAAGAAATCCCAATGTCTTGCTTCAAAGCCCTGAGAAATCAGAGCTTTTTCAGAATCTGTTCTCTAGAATGTGGCAAAAAAAACCCAGCAATATTTCCTTCTATTCTCATTTAGAAATATATGATGGTTTTGCTGATACCGAGGATGGAAAATATTCAGTATTGCTGATTACAAATTTGAAAATTTAAAAGGAAATAAACTGCAGTTTCAAAAAATTTATGTATAAAGTTATACTGCACCCACAATTCTATTTCATGTGACTTTTTAAACCCTGAAATATCACAAACCCCAAAACATAGAAACTCTGGAAATGGAGTTCCAAAAAAAAATTATTCGAAAACATATTTTATGAAAATAAAACTATTTAATCCCAGATTTTAATGTTTTAACCCTTTTATCACATTGATGACAAAATCTGTGACACATATAATTAGTGCTCTTGTCTATCTCAGGGAGCACCTATACGTGTAATAACTAGATGTCTTCTACCACCCTGAGTTATGCCATCTGATACCTTTTCCTTTGCATAGCTTCACAAAAATCAGGAGGGCTGTCCACAGAGTAAACCAGACTGTATGAATAAGAATGGCAAAAGCTGCCTCTGCAGAAACAAAGTCATGATTAAGTATCCTAACAGCTAAGAGAGATACCGACAAAGCGGTCAGTGTCCTAATCATGAAGGTTGCATCAAACCCTAGTGTGACTCACTTCTGCCTCCTATACCAGATCTCAGGTGAGGGTTTCTGGTACTGCTGCTGTGTTAAGCAATGTCTTGTGAAGGATATGTCAGCTACAAGCTGAGTACACCAGAAACATGAAGCACATAAGCTGTAGAAGTTATCAAAGCAGAAACAAGAGAGCTCATCCTCAACATGAGCACTGAGCCCAAGCTTTCAGTTAACTTTTCAAAGAAATGTAAGGGGATCTTCTTTTCCTGGATGCTTGTAGGAAGCAAACCTAAGTGGCTGAGTCATGTTTGTTTTATAATGCACATTTATTCCTATACAAAAGGAGACTCAAAGACAGTGAGGAGAGATACCCTCCTCCTCTCTCATGCGGGCACTATTGCTATCCACTGCTTCCAGGATGCATCTCTGAAATATTGCTAAATAGTTGACACTGTAAACTGAAGACTCTTTTATGAAGTGGTCAAAAGAGAAATATGCAAAAAAACTAATATAGCTTATGCAAAATTATCACTGAAGGACTCAAGTGCAGACATAACTGTTTTATTTTGAATATCTCTTTCTGTGCTGTTCCTTTGTTGGCTAATCCTTTGCATTTTTGTGGCTTTAAGACATGATGAAATTTGTCGATAAGAAATAAGTTCTCTTTTGCCTTCCAATAATGAGCACATTAAATAAAGTTTTGGAAAAGAAAAGATTTTTTGCTTCAGAGGGAAATTTGGAAAAGAACACCACTTTGTAGGGGAGTGGCAGGGAGAATGTCAACCATTCTGGTGAGCTTTTATTGCTTCTATGGTTTATGGCATGATATGCGTGCATGTAGACACAGATTTTCTGAGATTCCTATTCACTTGAAGTGCTCACAGCTTCTGAAAGTGGGGTTCCCACAGCATCCATCACTCTTTGTGGGCTGCTTTATGCTATTAGAGATTGAACTGGCCTCAGTTTGTGCCATTGGACTCCCCGCACTGCCATTTGTCATGGGGCTTTTGCATTTTACCTGCTCTGATAGGTGGCCCCATTAAACCTTTAAATACACATGCCTAACTGCAGTGACATCAAAAGGAGGGGCTGTACATAGATAATATTTGGTCTGAAAATACTAGTGAAATACTGGTAAAATAAAAACTGGCAAAATAAAACAGCAAACTGGTAATATTCAGCTATATGTGAGTGCAGTTGTATATAGGGATTCACCTAACATGGTAGCTGGCTGAAGATAGTATATGTTGTGGATGAGTCTTAAATGGAAACTTCAGCTGGCAAGTCAATGGAGAAAGCCGATTGCACATCCTACTCAGGCGACATAGAAAGACCACAGCCATTGTGTACTTCTTTTGACTCTGACAGGCCTTATACGTGCTTCCCAAACTGTGACTCTCGGAGCTTCTGGAACATCCCCAAAGTGGGGTCATGGCACTTTGCCACAGTGCAGTCCTCTGGTTTTATGGTGCGTATCATAGTTCAGACTACATATAGAAAATGGTGTTGTTTTAGAAAGTGGTATGGCAAAGGCACGTAATAAAAGTCTATTTAAGTAATTTGGAGAAAATAAACAGCTTTAAAAATGAACCAGGGGATGACATATAAAGACCATAAATGCAGGTTGAAGTACAGTCCCATGAGATTGAGAAAGGACCAAAGAACTGTATGTACAGAGGAGAGGGGAGAAAAAGCCTCAAGCACAGACCGTGAAGGCAGTCTTGTTCTCTTTCCCTTCCCTGCTCCTCTCTTTTCCTTTGTGTGTAGAGATCCAGGGTGATGCCTTACTACCTAGTATTTCGTTCTTAACTGGGGGTGTAACTAACCCAGAAGGAAAGCTTGCTAAAGGAGGTAAACAAAGAGATGAGCCATTAGAACTTCTACCAGCCAGGACTAGCAGGCCTTTCATGCTTGTGCAGTTCAGTGAAGGGAAATAGAAAACAGCGCCTAATAGCTGTTCTGAGTCCATCCAAAGCAGAAAGGCCAAGTTTTTAAGAACTGCTGGCGAGATCTCTGTTGCAAGATACCAACCCAATATAGCATCCTGTTTCTTAGAAAGAATGGTGTGGGACTCAGATATGTATCTGCTTGTTTTAAGATTAGATGGGATGATGTCTGAGCATGGTGTGAAGAGAAATATGTTACCTAGAACCTCCTGATTTAAAACAGTAAGGAAAAATTTTATGGCTAGCTGAAGGATTTTCATTTTGATGAGCCATGTTCTGTCCTGAAGAACAAGCAATTCCAGGGAAAGCCTGCGTGAACTACCTGATGCAGCACCCATAGCAATGCACTGAGTCATCTTTCTTTTTCTCCTCCCCATCCCTGGCTCACTGTAATCTTTCACCTGTCATTTGCAGTATGTTGCCAGAGCCCTTTTTAGGGTGCAAACCTTGGGTTGTTCCTATGTTTCTAAGTGTCAGTGGAATTAGCCCTTTAGCTAATGGCTCAAGAGATATGTTTAACACAGCCTTGCTTCTACAATTTATGGTGCAAATTAATGAAGTGCAAACCAGGCTAATTTAAAAGAATCAGGCTTTTCTTTTCTTAAGCTAACTTAATACCTGGGGTATATGAGTGAATTTTCTGCTATGCTACACGTAGAAAATCTGCTCTGATTTTTTAGGTAACCAGAAAAGGGGGATCCTTTCTTCTTCAGTTCCTCAGTGATAAGAAAGGGATGAGAACTCTTCTCTGCACTACAGAAATGTTACGAGGGGCTTAGGCACTATGGTAATGGATACCAAGGGTAGCTAAGATAAATAACCTGATAGCTAGTTGCAAGAAAGTGATTGATGTTAGAATTCTACAAATATGTTGAAAGCCTAAAATACCTTTGTGATGTCTCCCCATTTCTTGAAATGCCAATTAACATTTTTCACTCAGATACCTGATGTTTACGTTGGCACATTTTTATGCTCGCATGTCTTCCAAAATGGATACTTGCCTGACTGATTTTAGATGAAAGCGCTCATCCCTCAACCTTGTAGTAATTCTGAAAGATAGAAAAGTTGCTTTTATAGGAAGAAAAAAATGAGGTTTGATCCTGTTAGTGGTGAGTGACAAGCCTAAAGTTTAATAAACAGACCATGAGTACCATCATTGGTAACATTATAGCACAAGTAGCAAATCACCATTGACTAAATTACTCCAAAGTCCCCAAGCTCTCTGCGAAGAAAAATAAAGTGTTACTTTGGTTTCCTGTAATCCTTCCTCAGTAAAAACACAGGATTCCCTTAGGAGAGTTAAAATCCATTACTAGGCTTCTTTATGCCTTTTTGTAACTAATTGTCTCTTCCATGAAGGGTTTTACTTCCTTGAATCACAAGCTAATGCAGACTCTTAGGGTGCAACGGGGCTGCAGAAAACTCAGCTTTTAGATCTACCTCCTTTCAGTGTCCTCTTTTTGAGTTCCCACGCTCCACCTTACTGTTTTTTAAGACTCCCTTGGTACTTACCTCTGTGGTAGTCATGTGCAGGATGGTGTGTTCTGAAGCATCTCTTCTTAGAGCTGTGGGAAGTAGCCAGGCAGGCTCAGCACCTGCAGCAGTGTATTTTGTACAACAAGCAGCATGAAGCTGGATTTGTTAAAGGAGGAATACAGCTTCATTCACTTCCCTGGTAGCACACAGCTCATCAGAGCAAGACTAGCTGTTTCTTCTCCCCTGAGGTCCTGCTTTTCCTGTCACCATATATATCCCGGCTGCTTTTGTTTCCCATCTTTGTATGCCACCCTTCCCCCTTTCAGTCTGTTTATATCACAGCAGATTTATAATTTTTGTAGCATGTTACATTTGCTGCTGTTTCTCAACAATATAAATAGCCAATTCAACTCAAGCTGCTAAAATCCTCAAATAGTATCTGCTTTCCACAGCTAAATGGTAAAAGCACACAGTTGTAAGTCCATAAACTACATCTGAGCTGAGTTTGGGTTCCTCAATGCAAAAAAATGAATGCAAATTTTTATTAATAGGTAAATGTATTTATGAGCACAATTGTAGAGGCAGAGCTAAAAAAGGAGGTCCTTTAATACTAAACTTTAACGTAAGTGGTACGTAGTGGTACAAGTGTTGAATATAGCAACTATATCAATAGCCAAGTAATTTCTTTATTGTTCCTTCCAATTCTGAACTATTTTTATTACAGGAAAGTTGTAAAATACGTATCTTGCTACTTGAATATTTTGTTTTATTTTTAAGAAATGTACGAGGAAAGCTAAACAGCTCCAGGATGTACAACCCTATACAAGGTGTTGGGAGGGGGGAGAGTGGCTCAGTGATGAATGACCAGTCGTTCAATTGTTTTCTTTCTTGCAGAAATCAGAGACAGAGTACAGTTTATCTTACCCTGACTTTTAGCAAGACAGATTGCCAGGCAAAACCCCCAGGTTGAAGTCATCCAACCACCAAGTAGAGTAAAGAGACCATTGCTGTTGCCGTTCCAGGACTCACCCCCAGCCCCAGTGCCTTTTAAAAGTCTCTGGTGTTTCTTTCTGAGATTGTAATATGAACTTTAGCTACTTTCACACTGGTTTTATGCTGAACACAAGCTGTAATGATTCATTCAGGCCCCGAATCCTTCACTTTTAGACAGGCTGAGAACAAATAGTTCGTACATGTGCATCCCTTGCAAACAACAGCCACTGCTGCAGAATTGCCTCTCACGCTGTGTTTAATTCTCCCCTATACTTTCTTTCAGCTGCCACAGAACTTAGGTTCCTCTAAGTGGAAAAATTCAGGCCTGTGATACTATACTGACATCAACCAAACCTCTCCATCACCTCCAAGGCAGGCTGCCATTCTTCCAGATTTTTCTTGCAGTTCCATTTTTTTTTTAGTTGCCTTTTATTTACCACCTCTGTTCCAGTCATCTGGAGCAACATTTCTGGCCATAGCGTCCTGAATTTATTCCACCTGCATCTGAGAAGCAATGTAGATCATAAGGGGCCTTAGTCATACCCTGAAGGTGCTTATTCCACTGTGACAACTATGAATGGATCAGTAGCTTAAGTCAGCTCTGAAGAAACTGGGCCAAAGTGCCCATTATTGAACTGCTTGATAAAATTCAGAAGAGCACAAAAGGCAGGACAGACAGAAAGAAAGAGTTAAAGGGAAAGATGGATGCAGTTGCAGTATCTATTACTTGCAAGTGACTGTAATGTGTTTATACAACTCTCAGCCAGGCTAGCGGTTAATTAAAGGAAAGAACTGACACTAGACACTACACCACCTTATACACTATAGCACAGGGAAAGTCACACAAGTGGGATCATAAGAAAACAGCAGCAGATTACCTCCTCCTCTTTTTGCCACGCTAAATCTCTTCTCTCTTGCAGTTAGAAGGATGCCTGACTAAACTGGGAGTTAAAATATACTGATAGGGTCCAAATTGATCTTACAGCATTACAGTCAAATATTTTATTAATTCAGACTGCAGGAGGAAAAGCAACTTTACCAGGCTCCAGTTCAGCAGGGCGTACTCTCATCACTATAAATCCGTCCCATGAGCTCTTCATTACCTGCATATTGCTATAGCTATAGACTACACTTTCATCTCAGACTTGCCTTTCAGTGAGATCAAACACAGATTTGAGTCCCTGTCTAAGGAACAGATGACCACCTTCTGGGTGGGTAGAGAAGTCTTGGCAATGATGTGATTTCTATGCATGTTTGTGATCAGGGGAGTGATTACCTGTTCTCTGGCCATGAGGGGTCAGAGAAGACCATCCTCCCTCTGGACTGCCCAGACCACTCGGCCAATTTGTCAAGAATCCCATAGGATAAATAGCTGCCTCCAGAGACCTTTATAGTGACAAATCCAAATAAATCAGAGCCACTTTTACTGAGCACTTCAGCAGACAGCTCAGATTTAATGAATTGGCCTTCAGACCCCCAAAGAAGATTTTCTTTCCGAGGCCGAAGGGAACAAGTAAGTGCCAAAATTTGTTCCCAGAGTAAAACTCTATCAGTGCAGCCTGTGATATTTCCTAATTTCAGTTTCCAATACCGCTAATAGTGTTTTAAAAAGCTCTGGAGATGCAGCAAAGAGCTTTTGGGGTCAGCTGTATGATCAGTGTGTCCGGTGCAGAGAAAAGGAGGTTGCTATGGATAAGATGATTTTTCACATGAGTGATCTGGGGCAGACTTTGCATCCTTTACCAGTGCACTTCTGCACTTTTTGGCTGGAACTCCCCACCAAAAGACAAAAAGGAAAAAATATTAAGAAAAATAAAAAATAAAGAAATCAACCTTAACATCCCTCCCCCAAAGTCACCACACTGATAAAACCTTGCAGGTTAGTCACTGTGGGTCATTCAAACAGTTATAAGGCTTAACATCTTGATCCCCTCTAAAAACTTCCATCTCCATTTCCTTCCCCCCTTTGGGATCCATCTAGATGCCTACTCAAATACCTGCTGGCGCCAGAGGAAATTCTCCTGTAATGGATACCCTGCGATGTAAAACCAATATTTTGTTTCCAGGGTCATCCCTTTCACACCCCCACAGATCCTCTTGCTTGACTAACCTGCCTCTTGGCCAAGCCAAAACACGAGAAATTGTGAATCTGAAGGGTGGGATTTCAGAGCACTTCAATAGGCTTGGTGATTGCTAACCCACACATTTCCTCAGCCTCCTCATCCCGTCGTGGTAGCCTCACCCAATAATTTATGTCAGGTTAACAGGCTGCTGGTCAGACATCTATGCTCACAGTTCAGCAAAGAGAGAAAGGGAGTAATTTAACCCAAACCAAAGTGTTCATGATGGCCAGATTGGTGACACCTTTCCAGATAGGCTAATACTTAATACAAAGACCTAATAAAGTTAAGAAGCATCTTTCGGTAGTAGGGTGTGAGTGCATCAGGATCCAGTCCTAGGCAAACCAGTTAATTAAAATCAGGTTTCAGTTTCATGTGTAAATATAAAGTCTGAAACATTTCATTTGTTATGGTTCCTCATCACTTGTTTAGGGAATCATGTTAGCAATAAGAAGTGGAGCAGTGCTTGGAAATTAGTCAGGAACTTCTTGGTTTGACATTTTATCCTTTTCTACTTTTGTTTTTTATCGTTTTATATTAATGTATTGCAATATAATGTACTTGCTAATGAGCTTTGTTAATGATCATATAGGATACATGCAAAGGAGTTCTTCAAAAAGGACTGAAAATAGGCACTCTGTTAGTGACATTTTACATGCTCATTTCCTCGTTTAGTTTTGCGATACATAATATAGGCAGTACCCTCAGGATGATAATTGAAGAAAACAGTAAAGATTATTTACTTATCTAAACCAGATAATCCTACCTTTTAGGTAAGTTTAATGAAACTAAGTGCAAGGATAAAATAACAAGGATTCATTTCAGGTCCCTATAACTGGATTGCAACTGAATTTTGTTTAAGAAACTTTGTCTTAATTTTTTCTCATGAAGGAAACAAATA
The DNA here is from genome assembly GCF_028554395.1 of Pezoporus wallicus. Classification (NCBI taxonomy): domain Eukaryota; kingdom Metazoa; phylum Chordata; class Aves; order Psittaciformes; family Psittacidae; genus Pezoporus; species Pezoporus wallicus. The sequence goes on from NW_026635157.1 coordinate 8,788,441, forward strand.
GAATAGGTGACTTTTTCCTCCTTTCAATCTTTTAAATCGAAAGTAATATACTGAGAATATCAGGAAACAAATTTTTTTCTTTTTTATTTTTTGTCTACGACTGTAAAAAAGAACCCATAAAATACATTTTTACAAAATGGCTGCATGTGAGGCTTTGCTATAGATTGGGCAATTTATTGCACTAGAAATTTGTCATCCAAAATCCTGCAGAATATGCCAGAATGCTTGTTCACTTCTTAAAAAAGTCTCTTCCATACCAAGATAATATATTGCAGAAAGTGCAGAAGAACAAGAGTAAAAATGTGTTTTTTTAATGATTAAGGACTGATCTTGTTCCAGTTGAGTCAATGGCAAAACTCCATGGAATTGAGCTGAATATATGGGTATAGATAAGATGTTGTTTACTGTGCTCTTGCATTTTCTGAGAGCAAAATGTAAATGAAATATATTCCTTTCACAAATTAGATTATCCCAAGTCATCTGCAGGCTCCTTCTTAAAACAGAGCACAGGGATTTTCATGTTCTTCAGGAGCTGCAAGCCCTCATGGACCTAAGCCCCATGCAGCCTTAAGGACACTCTTGCCACTGTGTGAATTGGTGCTTGCACCACAGAAGGAATTAACACTATTATGCAACAAGAGTTCAGGAGATTTTGCTTGTATGTGTGTCTATAAATGAGTGTAACATTAATAAATTCTCCTAGCCAGGCCCTCTTTCAGATGCAGTTCCATTTGTTTTTTTAAACAATCTGTATCTTTGTGCAGAGTCCTGCCCGGTTTTAGCACAGCCATGAACAGGAAGAGAGTCTGGTTTTCCTATATGTGCCACGTTTGAATTAGGAGATGAGCAGAGGGAGCACAAGCTGCATCATTTGTGCTGCAGCTCACCCCTCAACAACTAGGTAGGCACTGGCTGAAAAAGAGAAGTAAATAGCCTGGAATTAGGTTCTGCCAGCATCAGCCAGGTAATGCATGTGGTAGAGATGGATGGAGATTGTGCCAGTGGTAGAAAGTATTCCTTCCAAAGAAGAAAACGGGAGGAGAGAAAGCACCATGTCTCTGCAAGTTCTCGATTTTCCCAAAACACCTCTTTGGGAGGTAAAACTACCACTTGGCACATCTTAGAGTTGAGACTCAACTGGTCCCTTGTAAGATGAGAAGAATTTGCCAAGAGAGCTTTCATTTTTGTTAACAAAACCTTTGGAAGACAAACAAGCAATCTGACAAACTCCCCCTAATTTCTTCAGTGGCAAAAAGCATTAATCAGCTTGTATAAGACCTTACTCGCAGTGAGAGAGCTGCCTGAAAAAAATGATTACATCTGAAAAAGGAGGTAGGTAGGGAACAGTGCTGCAGCTGATGTAGAGCAACGTTATTAGGAAGTGTGAAGGAGTGGAAGGGAGTTATTTACGATAAACTGACCAACTGATTCCTAAGTTGCTGGTTGTACAATTCATTAGCCCGTCAGGTAAAAAGTGCAAGGCAAAGTGAATCAACATAGTTGCCCCCTTCCCTGTCTGGCTCATCCTGGTGGGTGATAGAGCATAACGGTGTTGGTTTTGACATTATTAGGTTATCCTGAAAATAAATCACTTTTGAAAAGGTGAATAATTGGACAGAGCTTAGTGCTGACAAGCAAATGGTTGGAGGCAGGGTGGTGGTGGTGAAGGGGAGTGGGAAGGGGGGCTGTGGTGTTGGACACACAAGCCCATTCCAGGAGGCCACAAGCATGTGAGGAGCTGTAAGTTTCATTCTGGTTTGTGCTTTGGCAAATGAGAGCAGTTTTTGGTCTGATAAGTATCAATTTGACTTTATGGTTTCTAAAATTATTTTTGATCCAGCTGAGAAATGAGACATACCTTTCCATGTAATCTGAACTGTGAGAGGTATACCCCTGCCCAATAAAATTAAAAGGTAGTAAATTTTGTCCCTATAAAAAGAAATCCCCACTTTTCCCAACATTTAGCTAATCTGTGGAGTTCTCTGCCATAAGTGGTTATCAAGATAATATATTGTATCTGGACTCTTAGAAGAACTAGATGATTTTATGACCATCAGCAACATCTGTAACCATGCAAAAGAAGATCATGATAATTGTAATCCAACTTCATATTTTACAGCATAGAATAAACCCCCTTTGGGACACAGGAAAGACTGAATAATTGACTAGTTGTCTGATAGGTGATTTTAATCCTTCTTCTGGCACCTAAAAGAAAGGGCACCATTAGACACAGTGTACAAAACTATATGCTTGTGTTTACTCCCATCAAAGACTGGCAATACTTCAAGTGTTTGATGTGAACTCAAACTTCAAGTCTGAAGGTTTGGTGCCAATAGTAGGTGGTAATTAGTCATTTTTGCATTGAAAATGTAATGAGCTCAATCTACCCTTCCTGGAAAGTTTTATATTAGTGCTATTATTTTATATTAGTTCTGGCACTATGTTGGCATTTAAGGAATACAGATTCACATCCTAATGCCCAAACATTTGCAATGTGATCATGAGTAAATGATGTATAGCTTGTGTTACACATTAGTTTATCCTCTCAAAGTGAGTGTAAGAATAGGTTTTTTTTCATCCTGTGTCTTTCTGTCCCATCTATTCCATATTAGCTTGTCTAGATGAGAACTCTTATAGTAATTTTATACAGTATCTAACAGAAAGACACAGCTTACAACCTGAATTTCTTTGGGGTTTACTCATGCAAAACTCTCTGTTGTAATAAATTGATTTTATTTTGATCTCTACCAGACCTTTAGAGGTATGCCCATCCTGTTTGTAGCACCAATCTACTAAATGTCCTCACTGCTTAAGGAACACATGATGTTTGGGTTGAAATAGTGAAAAGGATCCTGAAAATGCAGTTCCAGGTAGTGTAAAATTCCATTTCCTTCTTCCTTCTGGTCTTCTAGCAGTAATTAAGAGGCATTCAGAAAAATCCAAGGATTCCCCTCTCAACCATCCCCATAAATGTCGTGTTCTTCACTGCATGCTGGTGGTGTGAAGATGGGAACAGAAGAGGCAGAATAACAGGGATTGCTGGGGAGCTGGGTAAAACATCCATGCCTTCTCCTGACCTTTTTAACATTTGTGAGCAAGTCCTTCTCATTCAGAAAATGCATGATGGGAAATTTATGACAAGAAAACACCAATAAATGAAACAGGCCATGAGCCATCAGCTTTTAAGGCTCCACAAGAATCTAAGATGAGCCCTTCTCTAAGAGAATACTTATAACACAGTGCATCTTGCAACCCCAGACATGGCTCTTCCACATACCAAACCCTGTGGTGGCAGACCCACTTAAAGAGATCCTCCCACCCTCTTTGCCTTCTCTTCTCCTTCCCATCCTCCACCCTGCAGTGCTGGAGTTCACGTACTGCTCTGCTGTGATGAGTCAACTATTTGGGTGGCTGTGCTCCCAACCAGATTTGTCATAGCTCCTGCTTTCAAAACAACAGAAAAAGATGTCTCTTTTCTTGCTTTTAAAAAAAAAAATCTGACTGTTGCCTAGGTCTGGTTTGGAGTTCAGCCATCAAATTGGAATGACAAAGGAGGTAACTCTATCAAGCAAAGAAGGAATCTCTTAACACTTCTCTGCTTTTAAAGAATTTGTGCTCTGGAAAAACACCCTCCTGTTAGATAAGGGACAACCCAGAAAAGCCACCATCCATGAAAAGGGGGTATTTCAGGCCATACTGCCCTTCTAATAGAGCTATTGAAATTCATTATCACTGCATGATACAATCACTTCTATATAATTATCAGGATTTGGGCTGTTTTCTTTTTCTGCCATATAGGCCAAAGTAAACCAGATCACTGATAAGACAGACCCCTGGGAAGATCTTCTGCCACACTTGATGCATGGATAGGGTTTTCTGTTCATCACTCAGATGATTTTGTCTTGCACCATCTGTTTATTTTCCCTCTTCTTTCGTTGCCTAAGTTTGAAAGCAGCCTGAAATAGAATAGGATTTATGCTGCGATTTGTAAACCCTGAACTTTTTATTTAGGAGACTCAAAGATTATAAGGCCGAGAAAGGCCTTTGGTATCCTCTTGTCTGACCTTTGCTACAACCCAGGCCATTAGCTTTCTCTGACTTAATTCTTGTTTGGTCTATCTAGCGGAAAAACATCCAGTCCTGAATTAGGAATTGCAAGTGGTGGGGAGAATTCATCACATCTCTCCACAAACTGTTCTTATGGTCAGTTACCCCATCTGTTTGTTAGAAAATTTCCATCATACTTTAGTTTAGATTTGATAAGCTTCAATTCCCAGCCACTGGCTCTTGTCCTTGCTGCACCTTTGTAACCCCAGTTTTCCATCAAGGGTCAGGTCAGAGAAAGGGCCAGTAGTTATGCACATATATATCACTTTTAGAGATATTTCCAGTCAGCTTGCCTCCTGAGCAGAAATGTGTTCTGAACAGAGTTAAAGGTTTTCTGATTTATATCAGGTTATAATTTCTTATCATTCCAAAAGCAAGTGTTTTTGTTAGCTCCATTTGAATTAAGGGCATATAATTTTCTATACCTGTGGAAACGTAACTCCCACTGGATGTTTCTAAGGATCACTGGGTAAATTTTTAAATGAGAAATGGCCTGATACCCTGAACTGCAGAAGACCCACATTTGCCATTGTTGTCAACTGTATTAAACCAAAATATTTTATTTGCAAAGAGAAATCAGTATGTATGAGAGGCCAAAGAGAATTCGTGTTATCATACTTTCTGGTGTTACAAACTTATGAATTACAATTGATAAATGGATTTGAGGTCTGTTTCCGAAAGATACTGTCATGATATTACAAGATATTTCTCTGATGTGATGGCCAGTTTCTTGAGGATGCTCTGTTAAACAATGTCTAGACCCAGAGAAGCTCAAAAAAATGGCAAATAGTTTGGAATGACAAAGGGCAGCCTAGTATCCACAATTTGCTTTATTATATAACTTTTCCTTTTGCAGGAGAACATCCATTGGCACTGAAGCACATTTACTTCAGATGATGCTTTCTGATCTGATTACATGTAATATTTTTATCTTCTGGTTGCGTATAATATTTTCATTACTTAAATATTGTTATGCTCCCCGGCATCTGCCCCTCAGCTATGGATTTGGCTACTGCCAGCATCTTGTACACCAGTAACTTCTCCCCTGAGCCTTATCCAATTTGATAGTATTGACAAATTTGATAATATTTGACAAATATTCTGCCTTTTTTTTTCCTCTAATCTGACAAATCTGTGATTTATCTAGCTCTCCACTGCCTGAAGACTAAGCTGGCTAATTTCCTCTGTGGGAAGGCTCCTTTCCTTCCGTCCTCAGATAACATGGATGCAAGACCAGAGAGTTTTGAGCCTGCATTGTGCCATTCTTGTAACAGAAACTGAATTGAGAAGTTTCCTGAGTAGTTCTTGAGACTTAATTCTTTAAGAGTCTTTGGATGGGAAGATCTTGACAAATCTGAAAAAAAAAAAGAATCGAAGATCGAAGACCAGGAGAAAGAACAAAGCATGTGTGCTTGATCCCTAAACTGTTTTCTGCTACAAGCACTGGTGCACCTTCCAGTGGGAGAGGTGGGTCTGTAAATTGAAGGCAGGTTTTCAAAAGATTGGGTGAGAAGCAATAGTGGGAGTATTTAAATGGTGAAACATAGCTATGTAACTATTATGGCAATACTTTTTCTCCTGCTCGATTTTCCTAATAAAAACCCCAGTCTTGACAGGACCAGAGTGGGGACAAAAGGACTGTCAGGGATCAGTTGCCTTGCCCTGGTTGCTAGACCTCTGGGGAGCTAGTGTGCAAGGTAGATAGGATTCGCAACAGATGCAGAAGTAGGCATTCAGACCTCTTTCTCCCATGCATAGCTGTCCCCAGGAAGGAAGAGATGCTTAAAAACATAGAATTGAATTCTTGCTGCATTGCTCTCTTGTGTTGCTTAGTCCTGTTAAACATGCTCATGAGGCCAGGACAAACTGTGAGTTGGATCAGGAAAGTTTTCCCCAGTGGTTTATGCCACAAGCCAGTGAAGAATTGGCAAGGCATAAGAAAACACCCTGTGCTCTCCCACACAGAGCAAGGAGAGTAGCTGGCTTAAGAGGGAGCTGTGCTGGGTTGATGCCAACTGGGAGTTTTCCTTTGTGGATGATGAATTCTCGGTAGCTATTCAAGATCAGCCCAGATGTGGGGTGGTAAGGGGAGAACCTGGCCCATAGGTGGATCATGCTGACACTTCCATGAAGATAAACTGGCTACACAGGAGCCAATCCACCAGATAGACTAGTGAAAAGAATTAAATGAACAGTCAGCTGAAGACAGCAATAAAAAATCTACTGTCACCTTTGGGGATCAAGTCCCACCACTGTAATCACTAGCACAGATTTTTCCTTTCAGTGCCACTTGACAACAGGTTGCTGCTGGGGTTGGAGGGCATTTAAATAACAAGCAAATTTAAGTTTAGCTAATTTGCAATGAAACACTCTAGATGTTTTAACTAATGATGCTAGATTATTCATTGAGAAGTGTTCTGTTGCTACCCATGTAATGGGGATGCAAGGACAACTTCCATTTTGAAGTTACAATAGGATGATTTGTTTTTTTTTTTGTCAGTCATGTTCATGCAGTAGGAATTAATACTACATGTGAATGAACAAAATAATTACTATGCTCTGCAGTTAGAAGTTCCAGTGTTTTTTGTTTATTTAATAATTTTCTGGAATCGCTCACAGACATTGGCTCCTGTTGTCCAAATATTTCATTTATATTCAACTTTTTGGCTGTCCTGAAATGTAACTGGTCATCTGGCCGAAACCAGAAGGCAGCCAATTAAATTCACAGGAAAACATTAATCTGAGCAGAAGAATTCACAGCACATGTGTGCAATCATTCCTCCTTTTACGTATGCTTTCTGTTCTTCGCCTGCTCCCCCAGCTCCCGCCCCCTGCTTCTTGTTTCACCAGTCGAAGAAGAATGTGCCAACTCTAACAGCACTGTCTGAGGGAACGGAAAATTAACACCAGCTTTGCTTTTGTGCATTCAGGACCCGGTCCAGGAAGGCCACTAGAGTGACTGTGAATTTTACTCCGGCTTTTACCAGGCCTAGGATCTGGCCTGAGTGTTGTACTGCTAACACATAACAGTGCAGGGTGTGAGGATGGAGGAGGCAGGAGCCAGGGTGTGGGTGGCAATGAGTGAGCCATGGGCTGGAACAGAGGAATGGAATGAAGAGGGAGGGCTTGCAGGAACTGGAAGGAAGAGAGGGGATGGTGGGCATGCTGGGAACAGAGGTCTGGGACCACGAAGACATACTCTCTCTTGGGCTAAGAGCTCAGGCTGGTTTCCTTAGTCCCCTGCTGTCAGTAAACATCTGTGAACAACCACTGGAGATGTGTGTTTCTTGTCTCCTTCTCCCTTCCGTTTCATTCTGCAAAAAGTTTCCTGTCTCTGCTGTGAACTTCAGCCTCGAAGAAGGGTGCTGTGGCTGTAAGGAGGTCATGCTCTTCCAGCGAGCCAAGCTGGGGTCACCTCCTGGCATCTCAGGACAAAAAGGGAGGGGATGTTTTTCCAAGGAAGGGATTACATCAAAAAACAAACAGGCTTATGTCAAAAAGGCATTCAGGTGACAAAGTTAAGCACTTACCAGCTGGGTAATAATGGAAAGGATTGTACTTGCACTCTCAGGCTGAATGATAGTTGTGCAGTGCAGAAGGAAGTAATCTCCAGGACTACTGCTTTAGGTGTAGCAGAAGGTGGCAAATGGGTGAAAAATAATGTGGAATATGAGGGTTAAAGTGCCTACTTAATGTTCACGGCAAGAATAATTCCACCCATTGCCTGTGCCACAGTGCTCCTAAATAATGCTGAGTCCTACATTTAAAAAATCAAGAACCTAGCAGTTAAATAGATAATTGTGTAGTCCCCCATTTTCTGGGATGCCACACATGGTTCTTAGGCTGGACTTCCATAAGTGAGCAGTGCACAGGTCTTAGCGTCTTGGCATGATCTGAATTTAAAAGGCATTATAAAAATGCTTCATGTACTGGGGAATCAGATCCTGGCTATTGTGAGGCTTATCTCTCTGGGCATTCAGTTTCTCATCTTTGACTGTGAATAGTTAAATAGTTGCTAACTTGTGGATGATAAGTTTCACAATATGGCTTTTGGTGTCTCTCAAAGTTAGAAGTGGTCTGTACATGCATTGAAAGCTGAGTGTAATAAAGTGCATAAAGTGTGCACATATATATATGTGTGTGTGTGTATATATCCATATGTCATATATAGTATTCATGAATGCTGGTTGAGAGGTAATAGAAAAGCTATACTATCCCATCAGTAAGGGTCTATGTGAAATAAGGAATTCTGCCATAATAACACCATGATTAGTTCTGGCACTTCTAAACACCGTTATTGATGGACACAAAGAAATAAGGGGGAAATACATTATCTTCTCAACACCAGGGGGAGCCCATCTGGGATATCATCCACTTGCTGGCAAAGGGCTCATGCTGTGTGCTGAGCACAGTCCTTCAAGTATTTTTTTCCTCTCTGCACACACACACTGAGGTTATATCAATCACCACAGATCCACATCACTTACACGCATGTGTATATAACCAAAGTTGTATGATATAGTGTGCTTTATGCTTTTTGTTTTGATTTGGTTATTTAATTCATAATTCAGTTGAGATCTGATACAAATGCTAAGTAGTTTTTTGGCTTGATGTCATACAAAGTTTTAATACAATGCTTTTGCTTATGGCCTCCAGCCAGTGTGTATGCCTTGCACGTCATTTGTGGATGCTCTCAGGAAAGAATGTGCAGAATTGCATTTATTTTTTGGCATTATGAGTTGTATGAAAGCTACTTTAATGCTTATTCTAGGCCAGATATTCAAAAAAATGTAATACTACTTAAATTTTATAAACAAGAGTTTAAACAGGACTGGTTTATGTTATTATTACATTTTTCAATGAAGAGGCAACATAACTGACCATCAGCAGTCAAACTCCTCTTTTGCTTCATAACAGATGTGTTAGTTACAGATACGTTGAAAGCTTTTCTTAGTGTTGAGCCCAGTTGTTTCTGACAGAAAGCACACAACAGGTTACAAACAGTATGCAGCTTAGCTAGAAGTTTTAGTGTTGGTTTCAAAGGATGCAGAAGGAAATACAAATGTGAAGGACCGTTCTTAGGGTAAAATCTACCTAGAGTGTAATAGGCATTTTGTAAGCATGTGTTCCCTTTTCTTTCTACAGATGTGAAATGCCTGTCAGTAAAAGCTTTCTGACTGGTCCTGTCTGCAGTGTCACATGAAAATAAGGTTTTAGCAACTGCTCTTTCTTCATACAAAACTGAATGTCCCAGCAGTTCAAAAGAGAGATGGCTGGAGGCGTAAATGCCTTGGCTGCCTGGAGTGTAAACAAAATTGATCCATGTTCAACACCTGACAACTAGTGTTTAGGATCTGAGATGTGGACCTCAGTCTGGACATACCTTTTCCATTTCAGAAGCTTTCCCCAGACTGCATGGCAGCTGCTCACTTGTTACCACAGTCCTAGTTCCTGTCACAATTGGTGGCACCACGAGTGCAGTAATTTCTGAGAAATGCCATAGCAGATGCTAGAAACAGAGGGACTTTCAGGTTGAAAAGTGTGAATTTTTGATCATTCAGACCTCACAGTTTCGCCCTGGCAATCGCTTGTCTAGAAAGAAGGGAGAAAAAAAATTGCTCAGGATCTCTGGGTTAAAGCTGTGTGATGCCTCTCTTCACAACCCAAAGTGAGCAGCACCTTCTCATCTTTAGGTTTTGACTTGCTCATCGTCTTTGGGTTTTGACTTGCTCAAAGGAGCATTAGCTGTAAAATGTAGCACAGAGGCTGCTCTAATTTGCAGCTGTCTGCAGGCTTCTTAGCAACCAGCAGTCAGGACTGCTAGCTTTCCCATATGTGTTTCTTCCTCCTTCCAATCCAGCCCTTGGCAGAAATTAAGGTTTAAAGGAAAGAAAGGGAATGTCTTGAGGTGATCCTATTCAGAGTCAGTTTGTCGTCTTGCAACGCCCCCCCCCCCCCCCCCCCCCAGCAGCTTAGAGATCCCACAGCAGACAGAAAATCTAATAAAGTATCAATCTTAATCTGGTGACATCAGTATGATAAATAGCTGCAAAATGACAATAAATATCGAGAGACCAGAAATACAGTGGGTGATGCTGTGAAATGAGGAGTCCTTCAGACACAGAAAGTGATGAAAAGCACTACAGCAGTGTGCACCATTTGGTCTGGAGAGGAACAGATCATGTACTAAAATACCTATTAAACATAAGCTCCATCAAAAGCTTTAAAATGTCATCTATTCAACTGATTTTAATTAGTTCTGTAAGAAGAGATATTGAGGTACAGCTTTCAATGATTATGGGGCTGAATAGCTGTGCTAACTCAAGGTTATTGATTTGGAAACAAATGCTGACTTCAGATTTTCCTGGGAACAGATGAAAATACCAGCTAGAATAATGTCATATATGCATTAAGTCAGAGCACAACATGTTTAGCTATACCAGTTGAAAAAATTATTAGAATATTTTTGCATAGTGTGAAAATGACCAAGAATTAATTTTTACTTTAAAATATACCTGAATTCAGGAAATTTAGTTTGCATTACTTCAGGTGAAATATTTTTTATTATAATTGAATGTGAAAATTGCTAAAAGAAATCTTATGGGAATGCTTGTTATTGTCTGATCACCTAAGTACTTTTAATCAAAGAGGTCAAATGAACAGCTAGACATTTGAGTGCTTCCTCTGGATTTCCAGGCTAGATATGCCTGACATTTTGTAGAACACTATCACCTTGATTTTTCAATGTTTGATGGGTTTAGAGTTTCCTGGCTTCTTGTCCTCCAGATTTCTTCTCTGAACAGCTATTGCTGCTGTCTACCTCCGCATTAGCTTCTTGGAGCAAACAGCTTAAAGTCTCTCTATTGAATGCAGTGCTAGCCACTTTGCAATCTATTTCAAGAAAAGGAGAGAATTCTGTCAAAAGAACACTGGGTGATCCTCATCACTGATGGTTTTTAGGGCCTTGTTGAACGAGTGTCTGGAATGAAACAGATTGAACGGAGTATGTACTTAGGGGAGTGTTGCAGAAGATCTCTGGAGAACCTTTTATTCTTGAAACACTTCCTCTATTATTCTAAAAGATAAATAAAGAATTAACTAAGTCAGATATTTATTTTTATTTTAAGTATCATAATTTCTAGACTTTGGTAGCACAGCTAAGTGTTTGGAGTGGCATCATGCTGCTACATTGCAAATTTTTTCTTTTTTTTTTTTTAATGTCTGCTGAAGAAAATTTTTCACTTGATGTTCCTGTATAATGATGCTGTTGCCACGTTCATTAAATCCTTTGGCACTTTGCCAAAGGGTTAACCTTTGCTAATCAAACACAAAACAGCAGAGGTCTTGCTCTCACTCGGGCTTTACTACTCCTTACCGGCTGCTTGCAAAATGAGCAGCATGGCAGCACGGCCAGAGAAGATCTGAGAGGCCCCCAGTTCTGGATACCAAAGCTGTGCTAAACCACAGCTTCAGAGGTCTTCATACACCATTGTAGCAATCAAGCATATAAACAGATTTGAAGACTATTTGCGTGAGTGTTCAAGTCATATCAAATCAGAGAAGGCCAGTGAGAGAGGATGCAGCGGCTGTTAGCAAAAGGGAGTTAACAAGTGATGAGGTCAGGAATGTGCTGATGTCTTTAAGCTGAATGAGGGGGATAAAGTGTGGGAAGTCACAGCTTTTTAGAGGTGAAGCCACTGTTGGGTTAATTAATTGGGGTGGGATGCCTGCACATTGAGGGGAGGAAAGGAGCTTCATTTGGTAGATGTATATTTTTTGATCAGAAGTTACAAAGGACTTTGGAGCTAGGGGAAGGACAGAAGTGTTGGGTACAGCTCACTGTCAGGGAGCAAAAGAAACTTGTCAGATATTTTTGAAAATAGGCTGCAGCTCCTAGTGCTAGGAGTGCTTCACTGCAAGTAGCACAAAGGGCCTGGGTGAGACTCCTCACTGTCCCTACAATTTCTGACAAGGCTTTGTCTGCCATAGGTCGGATTTCACATGTAGGAACTGATTTTGATAGCATGAAATGCCACACAGCAGGCTTCCCACAGCATAGTATTTCCCCCTGTTCTGACAATGTCAGGGACTTGGTGAGATTTCTCTGCGGGACAAACCCTATGTGAATGTTCCTCCGTGCTTGCAGAATGTCATTTCTCCCTGATCTTTTGCTTTACACCAACATCCAAGTAAGCTCTTCCCAGTTAATGGCAAAGGAGTTAATTTCACCATAAGCTATGTGCCCTGATATCAAGGAGCAGAGAAGGCTGGTTTGTTTGACCAAGAAGCAGTGGCCGTTGATCTTACACTCTAGCAATTTTAAAAAGCTTGGTTGCTTGTTTTTCTTTCAGTGCCATACTCTTTCTCCTCCCTCCTCTTCCCTTTCTCCTTCATAAAACATTGTAAACTTTACACTGATAAACTTCATCCCAGAGCTTAATTTTCCTGCCAAGTTTGGGGAGGGGGAAAGAGAGTATTTTCAAAAAATATTTCTCTGACTGCCTAAGTACAGATTTCAAAATTAACCAGTCCACAGGATTGCTCAGCTTAACCGTCCTAAATATATTACACCCTATCCACCTCCAGAAAGTATAATCTGATGTCTTGGGAAAAGGATAATTTTGGGAGATAAGTAAAAAAGTCAGCAAATTGTAATTTTGGGGGGTTTTGTGTTCAGCTTTCATAATAATATCTGGAAAGCAAAAGACTTACAGAAGGCATGACTTTGACTTTTAACAATTTTATATTGTAATAGTATTGATTAAAACTACTGATGTCCAATCTTTTATTATTTCAGGTGCTTTAAGATGAAAATAGTATTCTGGGGAAGTTCCAGCGTGCTGGCATGGCCTCAGGTAAGCACTGCAAAGCACAAGTTTTATCCTTTCTTCTCTCAGAAATGCCTGTTGCTTTTCAAAGGAAGAAGAAAAGTAAAGGAAGAGAGATCGGTTGCTTTGGTTGTTGTTTTACTCCCTAGTTTAGTCCAAAATGTTAAGGTAAAGCAGCATCAAGGCTTATAAAAACTTGGCATCTGTATGCAACATTCATATTGTGCAAGACTGGAGACAGCAGGCATTCAGTATGGATGGCCATGCCCATTCTAAGGATTTCCATCTCTCAGTTGCCCCTGTGAACAATTTTACAGCTACTTATCCTATTGGTGAAAGAACAAAGTGTGCTGAAGGTAAAGAAAAAGATCCCTTTTTCTTGTTTTAAAATACAAAGCAAGCACAAAATAAATCAAAGGGATAGTTGCATTTCACTGTTAATCAGTGCTCACATATTTCAGCTATTTATGAACATTTTCTAATATCCTAAAAATAAGCCAGGATCTTTACAGACTGTGGAGATGAATCCTGGCACTGAGGCCTCAGATGCGATGCATCATGTTATCTGATTTACACCACCTGAAGGTCCCTGGGTTTGGATGAGGTTCAGATGTTTCACCTCAGCCCTGTGTCTGGCCCTAAGAGCTACTTTGTACATTTATAAGCTTATCTAAGTGTGACTAATAACTTTTCCACATGCCCATCGTTGAACATGTTCCTTCTCTCTTTCAAACCTCCTGAAGGTGGAGGAGGGGAAAATCCAGGAGAAGGTCTGCCTGCCTTTTTTTTTGTCTAGCTGACAAGGGGCACAGTCAGGAAAATGTGGCTGGAGCTCCTCTGCCCAACTTCAAAATGGAAAATAAAGAAGGGTCTGGTCGCAGAAGCATAAGAAGATGAAAAACTTGTTTGGTTGCTTGCTTGCTTGAACTGAAGGACTGATGTTTTTTGTCTCCATTTTTTCCTCCACTCCATCATGCAAAGAGTTATTCCAAAATCACTTGGCAGCTGCAAGAAAGCTATTTCCTAACCCTCAAAATAACTTTTGTTTTGAATAGTTCCCAACTCCTTAAAAATGCATCCACATGTATGTATGTTTTGCATGGGAAAGAAAACTTAGGGTAGAAAGAAATACTCATGGTTAATGACAATTAAAAGTCTGTTACAACCATTATTAAATTCAGACTCAGTTCTGTGTTTAGAGTTCAGGGCATTAATGAATATATATTTATGATATTAACTGTGCAAGCACTAAGGTAATGGGCCGTCCTAATCCCAAACTTCTGCCATCTAAACAGAAAGGGTGAGTCTGCTTAGACCCCCAAGTTCAATAAAGGAAGGGAATATTTTAACTTGCTACAGTCTGAAAAGGCTTTTAAAACACTTTTGGCTGGCAGCCACATAAACAGAAATACCAAGGCTGACCTGCACAATACAAAATAAAATGATGGGAGTGCAGTTTGCCCAGCTTTGCTTGACAGCCTTGCTTCACTAGCTAGCTGAGGGTCAATGTATGTTGTTGAATACTTCTGGTACCTTTCATCTGCCTGTGGACTGCCTGAGCACAGCCCTGCTGGGAGATTTCATCCTAGCAGTGGCCAATAGTGAGCTCAGGAAGTTCAATTACACTACATTTGTACCTGTTCCCTGCTACTTTCATGACAGTGGAGACAACTTGGTATTCATCTCTGAGAGCTCAGCAGAGGCAGTACAGCAGAAGAAAAGATAGCAGGAAAGCAGACTTTGGAAAATAAAAGACATGGATACTTGGTGAAAAACAGGCATTAGCAAATAAGGCTGGATTTTTTTTATTCATTCTATATATAGCACTTTCTGTCTTTTCCAAAGAACAAAAATTGTGAATAACCCTACTAGCATTTCCATAGCACAAAATGTCTCCCCCTCTTCAGGGCAGTAAGGGGACAGATTCATTGCTAAAGAATGATGGCATGATAAAAACATCCGGAAATTGCATGTTTCTCAACCAGTTATTGTCTACTTCTTCTTAACCTAACTCTTTCTACTTGAAGAGAGCCTGGGGATTTCCAGCCTTCCCTCCCTTTCAAACCGGAGCTGTGAAAAGCTGTTGTTGCTCTTCTTCAGCTGGCCTTGTTACTGTGTGAGTCCTACCACCCTCCTCCCCTCTGTGAATGCTGAAGAATTTGCAAAACTCCACACTGCTTGGCAAAAGAGAGGCTTCCACACATTTTAGGGTTCCCTTCAGAGACGCATCTAAAAAAATTAGTCCTATTGCTCTATTTCAGCAGATCTCAAGCCTACAGATTTATTATTTTTAATGAGCTGCTTCCAATTCACTGATAAATAAAATGTATCCCTGTTATGCAAATAATAATGACTAGCAAAAGCCACTTCAAATTAAAAATGAGAGAAGGCAGAGTTAACTAAGAAAACAAAAAGCCAAGAAAAGAAGTAAGTGATAAGCAGGTATTTGACTGTGATGCATCACTGGACAGGAAAAGTTGAACCATTTGACCTCTGGAAGTCTGTTCCAACCAAATTATCCCATGATCCTAAAAATATTCAGCCTTCTCATCCTGCAGGATTGTCTCCAAAATAAAATGCCCATTTAATATCTTCTTTTTACTGTAGTTCTCAGAAGCCAGCACCTCTGCTTGCTCCTTTCTTGTCATACTTTCCAGCACTGCAAGTACAGCAATAAAACCATTCCTTTCTCTGCACATAACTTGGGCAAGGATTGGATACTTAAAGAAGATAACAGATTTGATGAAGAAATTCAGAAACACAAAACTGACAAATAAAATAAACAAGTTTATCGTGTTTCCTGCATGAAAGCATAAAAGGAAAGTTTCAAAGGAAACAACTTTAAAGCAACAGAACGTGTAAGAACATGTGATTTAAAAGAGTTTACGAACTAAGATTTAAATATAGGCTTTTAAGTTGGCTGGATGATAGCTACTCAGTTCTTTAAAGGTTCTGGATTGTTTTGTTCAATGACAGAAATGATTTAACTTTATTAATAACTTTATTTTGTTAGTTAAACAAACTGAAACATAACAAAATAGATAAAAAGAACGAAAAGAAAACCCCAACAACTTAAATCCATCAACACCCTGCAAAGAAGCCCCAGACTATCACGCAGTTTGAGCTATTAAAACTAACATCAAAATAAATTAGGAATTAAGCAATGCAGCTATCAAATCAAGACTAGGCCAATTATCAGCCTCCCTTCTTTGAACTCTGTTCTGGTTATGAGGATTTTGCCTCCTGGAACCGCATCAAGCAGTGGTATTACACAACAGACACCAGGAGAGCACTCCTGATGAGCAGAATGGGGTATCTTTTCTTTCCCAAAAGCTGTCTTTTCAGAGCTCCATGGACTGTTAACACAAACCATAAACCAGGTCCTATTTCAGTCTTTCTTGTGAAGTATATCTTACTATATAGAGGACCAAGAATCCCAAGAGCATCATTCTGAGGCATGAGAAGGTAACAGCATGTTTTGAGTGAGGGGCAGGCTGAGCTACCCCTGCCTCTAGTGAATGCTTAAGAGTGTTTCAAAACACAGACACAATTCAGTCATGGACATAGGTCCTTGCCAATTCCAGATATGTTGAAGGAGGTGGGATCTGCCCTTGCTGTCCCACAGCTGCTCATTACTATTCTTCTGTTAGATGGTATGATTCTTTCAGGTCTTCTGGTGGCCCATTTTGTGTGGGTACTTCCCATGAAATGGACTAAGTTAGCAATGACATATATGTGAAACTACCAGTTTATTTTGCCCATCCTAGGTAGTTCTGGGTGAGAAGAGGTCACTGGACAGTCTGCCGCCTCCTGTGTAGGATTGAGCACTGCTAGCAGTGGGGTGATGGTGAAGAATTAGGACTAGGTTGGAACTGTCATCTCTGTAGGGAACAGCTGAAGTTGTTCAGAGTCTGACAGAGGAGTGTCTGCAGTATTATCTGTTGTGATGGGGACTTTGACTGACCCTCATACAGACCTGCAGCAATTCCACAACAAAAATTTAAGTATTTAGAAAGACTGGGAGATTTCCCAGCTAGGGATGAATCAACAGCTGAAAAGAAATCCAGAAGACAAAACAAAAAGGAAGGAAAAATATGCAGTTCATGAACTCTAGCTTTCATAACAGCTGACATTCTCTTAGAATGTATCTTGGAGCTCTGTTCAAAAAAGACACAATGCTGGCAAGTTCCTTCTACTACATGAATGAAGAAAGACTGGGCAGCTGTTGGTACAGTTTCTTTAGTGACATCTTGAACTTCTTTTTCCCAGAAGGCCCATGGAGAGATTGAGTGACAGATGTGTTCCTCAGCTAAGGGGCTTCTTGGCCTTTCCCTGGTTTCTTACAAATACCTCTCAGTGTGCTTAGTCAGATCTTCCTCCGACCTATGGACAAATCAGTTCCAATGGGACAGTGTGGGAGATATGCAAATTTATCTAATTGAGTTCAAATATGAATTCCTCAGTTATCATAGAATCATAGAATAGTTAGGGTTGGAAAGAACCTTATGATCATCAGTTCCAACCCCCCTGCCCTGGGCAGGGACACCTCACACTAAACCACGCCACCCAAGGCTCTGTACAACCTGGCCTTGAACACTGCCAGGGATGGAGCATTCACAATTTCCCTGGGCAACCCATTCCAGTGCCTCACCACCCTAACAGTAAAGAACTTCCTCCTTATATCCAGTCTAAACTTCCCCTGTTTAAGTTTTAACCTATTCTGGGCAAATTTCTACTGAAACAAAACCTTAGAATATTTTATCTCTTTATATCATAGCATATATGCCTGTGATCTTCCCCTCCAAATAGCAAAAATGTAGACACTGAACACCCACATTCCAGAGGAAGCCAAGATGGTTTTATCTAAGTGACAAGGTCCAGGGATGATAGTACATTGCCGGGTTATGTAAGGTCCAGTTCACATATCCAATTAAAAAGAGGGTTTTTGTCAACAACTGACCACTTAATGTTCATTTATCAGCAAAGATAAAAGTTAGTGAACCAGAGAGCTGACAATCATCGTTCCATTTAGAAGGCAGCATTGCATTGGGCAGCTGATCTTCTGGCATCTCTCTCAGTACAGAAACGCTACTTCAAAATTTCTAAGATGAAGTGCAGTTAAGTAAATTTATCTCGCCCTGGTGTATTACTGTTCTCACCATGTGCAATGTTCATTTCCTCTGCTGGAATCCTGATGCGCTGCAGCAGGTTACACAGCCCTGGCTTCTGTGAACCCATTGGCTTCACTTAGGATACACGTCTTCATTTTCAACAATGTTGTCATGTTTCTTCCTAATCCAGGCCACTGTGTCTGCTTATTAACTAATAGGAGGTATTTCCTCAGGACAGTTCTTGTCTTCATTAGTATGTTTGCTGGTTTATTTCAGACCTGCCAAAATAAAGAATGCATAATAAGTTTCAGAATAAAAGCCCTGGACTTTTTAAAACTTCATTTGTATAATGAAGTAATGCCTAGGTTCTTGACCTCTTATGTTCTCTTTTGGAGGCACAGTTTGAGCATGCCAAGAACTGAAACCAAAACAGTCATTAACTCATTAAAATTTAGTAACTTCAGACCATGAATGAGCTCAAAATATTACATGCCTTTTTGCCACTCTTCTGTCTGTCTTTCCCTCCAGGTGCCATGCTTCTTTTGTGAGCCCAACAACTGAATAGGTCAGGCCAAAATTTAGCCCTTAGCGATCTCAATAAAGGGTACAGTGCAAAGACTCTATTGTGTGGATAACACAATAGACAGTACTCAATCTTTCGAACTCTAAAGCTGGTACAGTTATACCATGTAAGAAAAGAGCGCTGCTTAGATAAACTAAAAACTGTCAGCGGGAAAACTGATAGTAACTGGGACATAGGGGTTTTGAGGATAAAACTAAAATAAGCTGTGACAGCTCGGTCCTGTAGTCCTTTTTGAAAAGCCACTCATCTCATAGCCAGTGGAAATGTTACCTGATGAAGGCCCGCGCACTCCAGACATCAGCAGTGTTCTTCATATTTATAGTCCTGTAAATTATGGATATGCAGCCATTTATCTTTCCTGGACCAGATTCAAACCTGGCGTAAGCTCGCTAGGCTTGCAGCTGGGTAGACTTGGCCCTTTTTCCTCTTATGCAGATCTTGCTCCAGAAAAGCACTTAACTTTTAAGGATGAGAATAATCTGATTACTTTTTGCTGGAACCTGTGCATTTGACTTTAGGCATGTATTAGAATTAAAGTGCCCACAACAGGGATGTGATCATTCAGTTTACTCTTGCTGATAAATAAAAATATAATTATTCCTAGTTACATCTGAAACTGGCAGCTTTGGATGCAACCATTTTCTTTCTGCTTCACACTGATACTAGCGCACAAAAGCAGCTAGATGTCTCACTAGAACAAACTCTGAAAAACTTTTCCTTTCCCAACTAAGATCCCTCAACTCACAGCTTTAAGTTTCAGAACATAAAAAAAGAAAACAAAAGGTCACAGAGCACAGAGAGAGCTTCTTGGATAGGGTCAAAAATAAGTGGTGCTGCTCCACTTCAGTGTAGATTGTTCTGAAAAAAAATACATAGGGAAAATCACCTATTGTCATTTGGATTGTTTGACTGTTTCAGTCCATTTTGTAACACATGGAACACAAGCATGTAATACAAGGAAGTGAAAATCTCTCTGAAAAAAGAGCAGTTACTATTTTATGTATGTCCAGCTGAATGCACTTAGGGTTGTTCTTAGAATATCTTCACTGAAAGAGAACTTTTTTATCATATTCCATCTTTCTATTGACTGCAATCACTATTGCATCAGGTTTTAAACAATGGGTGCAATTATGTAACTTATTTCCAAGCCAGCTAGCTTGCTTTTATTGACCCTTAAGAAATAAATATGTGTCATTAAACAACCGAACAACCTTGAGAAGTGGTTTCACCCCTGGAAAGTAACTCTGTAGGATGGGTAATGAATAAAAAGCTTATCAGAATCTTTGCAACATATTAGAAACATTCTCCAGAATACCTATAAAATTCATTACAGACTAATAACCTGCACTGAAGCCTGATAAGACAGAAGCTCAAGAAAGGGTTGAAAAAAACCACAATCCGTTACAGTAATGAAAATCAAGTGTTTGGAGTAGAATAGTACTAAGTACATAGATAGGGAGCATTTCTATTTGGAAAAAAACAGTGAAAGAAAAAAAATGGTTTTCTCACAAGCTACAGAAAAAAAAATATCTTAGCTCTTAATGCTGCAGATATCCAAGCTTCAGCACTGAGTTGTGCAGTCTGTAGGCTGTATCTATGTCGCTAAGTAAAAGAGGGTCAGGAATCCAGACTTGTGTCTGCCCCACTTAGGGCTCACTCACTCTGGAGTGGACTGACAGCATAACAGTCCTGTGGGTCCCCTATGGCCAAAAAATACAAATGTCCTTTTGTATATGCTTTTCAATTTCAGATGTCCAAAGTATTGTGATGGCCACCTAACTGGTGCTTCAGAGCAACGAGGGGAAGGCAGGCAGGGTATATCCTGAAGCATTTAGGCATGATCCCTGGAATGAAGAGTTGACACAACTGCACCAGGACACAGCCCAGGAGAAAGCTTGCTGAAGCAGTCTAAAACAAAAATTAGAGATGATCAGGGGCCTGCCCTGACCTCATGTCCCTGCCATTGATTAGTTCATAGCATAGTCATTCTTTCAGAGACCTCTCATAGCTAAGTGGCCTGCAATCCTTTTTGCGCACACTTTAGCTGTGGATCCAAATGTTAGGCATAGGATCAAGGCAGAAGGAGAGACCACATAACTAATAATCCTTCCTTAAAATATGGGAACAGAGGTGGTTCATAGGTCTTGGGATGGCCCTCTTTAAAGGAATTCGCTAGCTCTCCATGGTGTCAGTGGAAGAAGGAAGATTTATTAGCGTTGGTAATAGGAGTGTATGTCTGGAAGCAGACAGAAATGCCAGAAAGGAAACCTTATAATTGTAAAAAGTGTGAAAATATAGAAACTGCAAAAAGATCATTAAAAGCATAAAGCAGTATTTATAGTATTTATATATAACTGTACAGTATTATTATTAGTATTATTAGTAGTAGTATATATAGTATTATATATAACTGTATAGTAGTATTATTATTTATATATAACTGTATATAGTATTTATATATAACTGTAAAATAAACACTAAAATGCTTAATTAATAGGATTTAAGAGGGTAAATTGCAAAATGACGAGTAATCTTTCTACCCCACTTTTAAATTAGGAAGAAAATCCAGCTTGAAATCATTAGTAACTATTTGACTTTGTATTTTGCAGAGAGTTATTGGCTGTGATAACTAGGTGCCATTGTCTTATATGCTTTGAAATCTCTGAGCCTCAAAGATACATTTGGCTTAAAAACAATTCTTTGCCACTGTAAGAATCATTTTGGTTAACATTACTGAAAGCTATTCTTATTGCAAGCTATCTCTAGAACTGAGGTTTTGATATCAGTGCCAAACTTCACAATACAGATTGTGAAACCACAAGGTTGGCACCATTAAGAAGCGATGAAATTACACAAAACTGAGATCCAGGTGCAATTTTAAAGCCAAGTGTGGGTCATGGTTTTGGAAAACAGAAACTAAACAAACCCTCAACTGATCAAGGTTTTAAGTACACCCAGTTCCCACTGCTGTTTCCTATGCTTCTATCAGTGGTGCTGACTAGACACAGAAATGCAGTGACTTCCCTTTGACATCCATGTCCATCAGCAGTGTTGCTACTATCAGCCCAAATGATCACTTTTTATTTCTCAGTTTCCCACTTTCCTGGCAAAGAGTAACTCCTTTAGGCACTAATAAATTTATTAATTGATAGAGATATTTCTTTTACCCTAAGCAGAACCTTTTCCACAGAAAATGCCAATTTTAAGAAGCAGGCATCCACTCCTGAAATAGGAGGGATCATTACAAGGATATGCAGCAAATGAGAGTACCCTTCAAGCACATCAAGATATTTCAAGCTCTAGCTGCAGGTACACTGAGCCAAAATAAGCTAGAACTACCACAGAAGCCAGCAGTCCTGTGCTGCCCTGCTCCTGCTGCTGTTTGAAAAAAAAACCACAACCAAAACAAAACCAAAAAAACCCCAAATTAAAAAGTTTTATTTTTGTTTATATTTCTGTTGCGTCTTTGGTTCAAAAATTGAAGATGTTCTTGGTGCATGAAGAAGTAGAACAAGATTGGTTTATTTTCAGCTCATCAGCTGGTGTTGGCTCAAAATGTTAAAGTGAATATAAAACAAAGGCTTCAGTATAGGTTTTAGGCTGCTCTATTAGAAACCAAATCCATAATATGCCTGATTATAATGGGAATTAAAAACATTCACTTGTGCTGGTTGGGCTCTTTTTTTCACCCTTCCTTTCTTTTTCCTGTGGCAAATACATTTACTTATTGAAAGAGCACACTCATACTGCCAGTTTTCACAGTTATGGTTAAGTCTTCACACAGCCTCCAGTGGACCTGTTTGTGAAGTAAACAGTGTTTTCCCCTGTGTGTTGCAAAGGTAAGTGGCTAATGCGTCAAAGCAATGATTTTGGGGGTTGGATTAATTCTGACTTTCTTCTCCACAAACAGATATCTGTAATACAGTATAGGCACTGCCAGTAATTGCAGAGGTGCCTTTGATGAGATCTATGATGCAGTGCTCTTTTTTTTAAGGGAAAAGTAAGATGTGAGTAGGAGGAGCTCTGGACAACCAGCATTTGAACAGGTGATCAATTCTTGTGCAGTAAAGTTCTCTACTATGTCACATGCTATTTCATTTATCAGCTTGAGAAAAGCTATTTGGCTAAATTCATGCCTCATGCCTCTAACAGCTGTGACATGAGGATAGATATTGGCTCATTGATTTTGTATTCCTTAGGCTGCTCAGGATTTGGTTTGGAAATATGAATAGTATGAAATATGTTTTCTGATGTTGAAAGAAATAAAATGCAGAAATTTTGGTTCCTAACTGTCTGATTCTTGTTCTGGCATAAACAATACTAAGAAAAAGAGTACACACTGGTCAAGCCATGTGACTGATTTTCTTAAGTTGAAATAAGCTCCTTGTGTGAATCCCTATCTACTAACACAAATGGTAATAATCTTTTGACTAGAAGAGAGCCAAAATTTATTCCTGACAGTTTTAGATGACTATTGCTATAAATAGATTAAATGTGACCTTTTTCATGTGTTAATTATCAGGATATTGAAACTGCAGTTTTTGAATCTGCTTAGTGTCCAGATGCCTGGAACAGTCTGAATCCCGCTAAAACTTCCTGGCCCTGCGCATGTAGATAGCAAAAGGCCAGGACCCAATCCCTGGGTTCAATTTGTGTAGCAGCTTATCCCACACGCAGCTGCGTTGTCACCAGCAGTAAGGGTTGCAGAACCTTATCCAAATGAGATTTCTAGATATTTTATAGGTATTAATTAATTCCATCCTCCAGTTTCTTTCATTGTTTTTGGTTTTCAATAATTACTATTGGGCTCATTTCACTCCCAAAATCTGTGTTGTGGGAATTCTGTTTATATTTGAAGTCTTTTAAAAACCTGCCAGAACCTTAAACTTTAACTTCTCCCATGCCACAGCTGGGTACAGTGACTTTATAGTGATACAGCCTGTTTCTAGGCTGAGGGTGTAATGACAAAACACATTTTGCTAGAAGATAACCTCTCTTTCCCTGGTACCTTTGTTATTAATTCAAGAAGACACAGGGGTGCAAACCAGCTTCAAACACATTTTATTCTCAGCTACTGGAGCATGTGTGCAAACCTCAGGATTTGCACAGATGATCTGTGAGTATGACTTTATTGAGTATATCTGAGGTCCAAAACCACTGGGAGAATCAACCACACGCTTTTAGCACATTGCTGAAGACTACTGAGTACTTTTCAGGACACCTTTAAACCAAGTGCTGAAGATCCTCTAGCTGCCTACAAAAGAACTGTTACATGACCTAGAGCCGTACAACTACCTATTATCACACTAGGTGAGGTCCCTGGAGAGTATGTTTGCCAAGATGGCATGACCTATTTAATTGAGCTTTGAAAAATTTGTCTGTACAGCTTGCCATTCTGGAATTAGTACAGTCACCTCTAGAACATCTCTGTATTGTCTGCATGAGTGGGATAGCTCCTTAGCTTTGTTTTTTGATTAAACGTAAAGAAATTATAAACAGTAAAGAGACACTGAAATACCTTCATAAGTGAGAAAATCAGCAGTCTCAAGAGTAGAGTAGATGTAGAATCACCAAGTCCTGATATGTACATGCATCATAACCTGCAACCTACAGCCCCTGCAGCATGACTGCTTGGTCCAGCCTATCACAAGTATATGCTTAAGACTGAGAAAGGGCAAAGGATGGATTGTGTACTGTTCTGGTACTTGTTGCAGGAGATGCAAGCTAATGATTTAATAGAATAACTCTGGCTATTCTTTTGTGGTCTCTAAAAAGGGTTTTCCTAGCCTCTGATCCTTGAAGAGCACAACCTCACAACCTTACCTGAGCCTAATGTCATGCATGTTCTGTCATGTGAGAATTACCAATTTATTGGTAAGCCCAGCACAAAAGGCAGACAAAAAGTATTACCCTTTTTGAGAAATCTATTCATATCTTTTCTAGTAAGTGAGAGTAATTGCAAGCATGAGATTGGCATCAGAAGTTTGACTGAGGTCCCAGACACATGTAAAGGTTTCTGGCAGTTCTTTCCAATAGGTCATGAACTATCATCTTCTTTTGTTACATAAATTTATTCATTTGGGTACAGCGCAGGCCTGTATACCTACCAATGCAAGTAACTTAAAATTAAGACTCCCAGTCTTTTCTGGCTCTATAGCATAAGTTCCAATGCAAAATGTACAGAACACCCACGTAACCCATGGCTTTTAGATCTCAAAGTAAATGTTTTCACATAATCATGGATTGCATCCAAGCAAATGTCTGTAAGATGACATTTCTGGAAGCTTTTGCATCTTTACATTATATTTAGTTTACACAATATACTGTACAACTGGAAAAAATGGCCATATGAGCCAGACCAACATTTGACCTCTTGTAGAGTGCCTTTGAGAACAGGCTATTTCTCTGCCCTCCTCTACGCTAACACCTTTTACATCAGACAATTTCCAAATCAGGAATTTCTTTGAAGTTTCTAGTCTTTCTTCCATAGTTTACTTTTCAAAACATCACAAGGCCAGTGGAATTCTTGTATTCATGTGCTGGGGCCCCCCATGCAAACGAGCCAGGATCTGAATTTCCCTCTCTTCTTGTCGTGGTTTACACTTCTTTATATCCACCTTATTTTCCTCTCTCTGAGGCAGTCCTGTTCCAGTCTGAGTCACTGAGGGTCCCCAGAGTTTCTGTGTGGGGTTGAAATTTGGACCTCCTGGCCCTACCATCATGCAGCCTTTGTCCCAGAGGCATCATCCACCTTGTTTCTCAGCAGAACTCAGCACAGCCAAAGTGCTGGAGCACCTTTGGTGTTAAGGGAGTGGGGCTACCTGTCTCTGTAAAGGCCCTCAAATCTACATGAAATTGATCCAAAACCATTTAGAGTAAGGGAACTAACACATTTGTACTGGAAATGTATCAAAAGGCAAAATCCAGCACCTTCTATCATCTGGCTTTCTAATACTATGCATGCTGTTTCCAGGGCTTCTGTCAAAACAGGCAGTGAGCTGTTCTCTTTGTGGGAACTGCTGTGAGGAGGGCATGATGGGGAAATAATTTCCTTTTGAGTGCTTTGGAGTATCCTATGGAGCCTGATCCAAAACCCACTGCAGGCATTGAAAGTTGTGCCAGAGGGACTGTAATGTTCTTTGTATTAGGCTTCAGCCTATTCACACATCAGCAAAGTATTATTATTTTTCTGTCACTAGTTTTACAGAAACTGCTGCAGTGCCATGCAGAAGCAGGGAGAAGAAATATCCCCATTTCCTGGGCATAGGTGAAAAATTTTTCTTGTTTGTTTTAAGATGCTGTGAAGTCCAAATTTGCAAGAAGAGCCAGTTGTCTCTGCTCAGATATCTGATAACACAGCTAGTATTTAACTTCTATTTTCCGTTTTTCCTATATTTCTCAAATACATTTTTTAGTGAGAAAAATCAGAGAGATGGGTCAGAGATCTCTGTCATTTTCAGCTTTTTATCTTTTTTTTTGCTCTACTATACACCCTAGCTTGCAGAAGACGATGTCTTTCTGATGGAAATTGTGACTTGTTTTGGTCAAAGGAAGAAAAGAAAGAAGTAGAAAAGCTGGATGAGACAACAGGTAGAAGATATGAGAAGCTGAGTGACAAGTAATGAAGTTAGCTTTCTAAGAAATAAATTGCCTGTGGTGCTCCTCAGAGGAGAACGGCAAGTGCTGAATATAAAATATGGGCTTTTTTACTTGGTTTATTTTGTTTGCGCCTGCAAATTGATACTTCTTGAAATGAATGTTCCCTTCCAGTTTCAGTCATTATTTTGTCCTCTCTCTGTTCATCACTACACTCGGCTACTCCTTACAGAGTGGCTCTTGGAACAAGGTCTCAGGAAGTGAGGTGTCAGTTGTCCACCTCCCCACCTGATCAGCTGATCCTGACGCATAATCCTGAGCATATGTTCAA
This sequence comes from Pezoporus wallicus, assembly GCF_028554395.1. Lineage (NCBI taxonomy): Eukaryota > Metazoa > Chordata > Aves > Psittaciformes > Psittacidae > Pezoporus > Pezoporus wallicus. Next base: position 8,814,997 of record NW_026635157.1, read on the forward strand.
GTATTTCATGCGTCAGAACAAGGGATGGCTTGGTGAAGATCTGCTTCTTGCACAGTGCAGAAACACAGTCTGGATGCTAACACCACCCAGGCCTAGACTGTTCTAATGCCACAGCATGGGCGTAGATATCTGTGACCCACTTGTGCACTTAAGTAGACTGGTACCGATGTAGTAAATAGCACTGCAATACACCTTTTTTTTACTCGAGCAGCATAAACCAGAAGGGAAGTCTTGTGCTGCTTCTTTACACTCTTCAGCTGTGCAGACAGAGAAGCTCCAGGAGCAGCTGAGAGGAAGATTTGTGGATTTGTGCTGTGAAGTGGGTTCTTCAGTGTCCCATGAAAGACAAGGTCATTTATCAGCCTTCTCCTCAGGACCAGCACAATACAACTTTTCTCTACCTAATCGACAATTTCCATGGAACTTGAATGATTTTTATTTACTTCTTTGTTTATCTGTGAGGCTGCTGCTGCTTAGTCTATTTTTGATAAAATTGATCAAAAGGTTGAACAGCTAAGGGCTTGTGCAGAGGAACACTTGCATGCCTACACATGTACATGCAAAAGCAATATGTGGTGTTGTAAACCTTTTTGTCTTGAAAGACTGGCAAAAAATGGACTTTCTTTCCACAGCTAGAGATTTAACGTTGCTCACAGCAAGTAAGTTCACCTTAGCAAGGAAGCCAGAGTAAAACATTAATTATGCTATGTATCCCCAACACAATTAAAAAATTGTTAGAAACTTTTGAAAAAACAAAACCAGCAAGTCTTTAAAAGGGAACTCCACTGAGATACAATGTTAGTGAAACCAGTTGTAGTCAAGACAGAGCTTTTAAGAAAATGGAGTACTTATAAACTGCCCTATAAACTGATAAGGCTGTATGATTTTATGCACCATAATCGCTCTTTGCTACATCCCAGGACGAGCGAGAGGAACGTGAAGCTTCCCATCAAGCTATTTGTCAGTGTAAGAGAATGTTTAACAGGAAAATAAAATAGTTAACAACCTTTAAAATAGGCTTAAAAACTTTAAAGTAATGGGTGTCTTTAAAAAGTTCAGGAGTGGGTTCTTTATGGGAAACTCAGAATTTAAAAACATGTTTGGAGTAGAGTCAAAATATTATGAGCAGTGCTCTGCAGTAATGACACATATCAGCAGTATTTGTAACCAGAAGAACAATGTGATAAATTTTAATCGCAAGGGACCAGGCTTTGTGGGAAGTGCCTAATACACAGACATCCTTTATAGGTTTCCAGTTATGACCTATGTCTAAAAGACATTTTAATGATAACTAAGGAAAGTAGATGGATTGTCTTCCCAGAGTGTTGAAGGTCCTGTTTGCTGTCATCCGCAGCTTCTATAAAGACCAGAGATTTTCAAAGGTACTCTTCTGTCCTGCTATCAGCACGCAATACCGCAAGGATGGGACTATCTAAGATAAAACATGCCAGACACATGTACTCCTCAGGATTTCCTGTGGGAGTCTGACCAAGAGAAGGCAATATTAATAAATATAAATTCTGGAACATTATCATCACCAGAACTGTGTCGTGTAGTTTACCCTTGAATTCTTATAACCCCTCTAGTTTTCTCAGGCAGTTCAAGCATTTAACTGCAACTGGTCAGAATGTTAGACCTCCCCACTGGGACAATTGTTTTCAGTTACATGAAAGGCTCAAAGACTTTGATAGACATGCCAAAGCAAGGAGTTTAGCTTGCTGAATGCTTTAACTCTTTGAACTAATGTGGGATCTGGGAGTCCCCCTACTCTTGGACCTTGAAAATACTTAAAAAATAGATGTAATCTGGAAGCAGATTAGTGCCAAAAATATGTAATAGTCCTCCCTTTGAGGATGCTGTTGCCCTTTTTTTTTAATTTATTTTCACTTTCTTGGAAGTGGTAGAGGGAGTATAACAAACACGTTGTTTTTCTAGAGGATGATGAATTAGGCCAGCAAATGAAGTACCAGTAACCACAGCCTTCATTAAAAAGTGAATTCACTTACTTTTTTAGATCTTCAGAGCTATCTTTTTTTTTCTAAGGCCCTCATCAGGGGCTTTTCTTGGTTGCAAAGTGAAAATACCAATGCTTGGTGGTTGGCTTACTGCTCCTAGAAGGAGAAAGAAACAAGAACTAAGGAAAAATCCTTAAAATAAGCTGATCCTGTGGGATTTTTTGGCCAAAGGCTGGTACACTATGCAGCGTAGCATATAATGTCATTGGGCTTACACGAATCTCCAGGACACCTTCTCTTCAAGGTGTATTTTTCAGAAATTGCTCTAAGTTGTTCACATTACACAACAGTTTGGATACTCTCTGCTTTTACAGGCAGATGGTTGTTTCAGAAACTTAATCAAACATTAGGTCTGTAACAGTTTTCCTTATAGTGAGTTCGTATTAACATACAGGCAGTGGGTGGTACTGCATGAGAGCTTCAGGATAGTTTCCACTGACTCCTGCTATCCCCACTTTCTTTCTAATGCAAGACAAATCACAAAAGGCAAATAACAAAAGGTAGTCCACTTCATGTCATGCTAACTCAGTGGAACAGTAGCTTCTAGACAGGAAGCAGTTTAAGAGACAGCTGTGAGTGGGTAGATCACACTCTATATTGTATCACAGCTTTGTTGAGAATATCTTTCTTCATAATTTGCTAAGAGAGCTGATTAAATCTCTGCACAAATATAATTTGCAAAAGACTTTGTCCTACTCATTCCAAACATAAAACTAGAGTCTGCTTTTCAGACAACATGATATTTTTGCTGTTCAAATCAGAACATGCTATACTCTGATGAAAAGAACAGCAGAAAGCAACTAAAAGCTTAGCTCTAAATGTAACACACGTAAATGCTTTCAAAAAGGAGCTTTCATGATTTTTGCTTTCACAAAGATCCTATGAACTCTATAAAACATAAACAATACCTCATAATGAAACACTGTTATTTCAAAGTTGACATCACATCTGACTCAAAGCGTGACTTTTTGATTGGGATTAAATTCAGTTTATTTAAAGATTTTAGTATAACTCCTTAGTTATCTAGAACACAAGATAAACATAACAAACATAACATTTATCTTACAACTAAAAATGCTGATAATTTAGATAGCTAAGACATATATTTCTTTCTTAAATTCTTTTATTATACATTTGAGAGCATTTTGTATATAGAAAGGTCACCATTATACATGTTAAGATAGTCAGCACTCTCTTGTTTATATGGGGGTTTGTACAGTTCAGAGGGAAAAATGATGTAAAAAAAAAATCACACCCAGATGCCTAAAAATCAGCAAGTCAGGACCTATACATGAAAAACACATCTTTGCACTGACTTGCTTTCAGAATAATTTGAGAATGTTCAACTTAGATTACTGAGAACATTGCTGAAGTCTCATGAAAATAAAGCCTGGCTTCAAGTACTCTGATGGTTAAAAATATGCAAATCTCCAAACAGCAGTTTTTAGTTAAAGCTCAGTCCAGCCGGTAGCTCTGGCTATCTTCTGCTTATATTTATACCTGGATTTACCCTGCATGTTAGGAAAACTGTTGTGGCGGGCAAAAATGACCTTTCATAACCCACATATTAAGCAAATGAATGAATCTTTACAGAATAAGAAGCAAAAGCTAATACCCTCAGGGCCAGGATTGTATTTCCCTGTGGGCAGGGACACCTCACACTAAACCATATCACCCAAGGCCTCATCCAACCTGGCCTTGAACACAGCCAGGGATGGAGCATTCACAACCTCCCTGGGCAACCCATTCCAGTGCCTCACCACCCTAACAGGAAAGAATTTCCTTCTTATATCCAACCTAAAATTCCCCTGTTTAAGTTTTAACCCATTACCCCTTGTCCTGTCACTACAGTCTCTAATGAAGAGTCCCTCCCCAGCATCCTTATAGGCCCCCTTCAGATACTGGAAGGCTGCTATGGGGTCTCCACGCAGCCTTCTCTTCTCCAGGCTGAACAGCCCCAACTTTCTCAGCCTGTCTTCATACGGGAGGTGCTCCAGTCCCCTGATCATCCTCGTGGCCCTTCTCTGGACTTGTTCCAACAGTTCCATGTCCTTTTTATGTTGAGGACACCAGAACTGCACACAATACTCCAGGTGAGGTCTCACAAGAGCAGAGTAGAGGGGCAGGATCACCTCCTTCTACCTGCTGGTCACGCTCCTTCTGATGCAGCCCAGGATACGGTTGGCTTTCTGGGCTGCGAGCACACACTGAAGCCGGCTCATGTTCATTTTCTCATCAACCAACACCCCCAAGTCCTTCTCTGCAGGGCTGCTCTGAATCTCTTCTCTGCCCAACCTGTAGCTGTGCCTGGGATTGCTCTGACCCAGGTGTAGGACCTTGCACTTGGCATGGTTAAACCTCATGAGGTTGGCATCAGCCCACCTCACAAGCGTGTCAAGGTCCCTCTGGATGGCATTCCTTCCCTCCAGCGTATCAACCGAACCACACAGCTTGGTGTCAACGGCAATCTTGCTGAGGGCGCACTCAATCCCACTGTCCATGTCAGCGACGAAGATCTTGAACAAGGCCGGTCCCAACACTGATCCCTGAGGGACACCACTCGTTACTGGTCTCCAGCCAGACATTGAGCCATTGACCACAACTCTTTGTGTGCGGCCATCCAGCCAGTTCTTTATCCACCGAGTGGTCCATCCATCAAATTGATGTCTGTCCAATTTAGAGTCAAGGATGTTGTGTGGGACAGTGTCGAACGCTTTACACAAGTCCAGGTAGATGACATCAGCTGCTCTACCCCTGTCCATCAGTTCTGTAGCCCCATCATAGAAGGCCACCAAATTGATCAGGCAGGATTTCCCCTTAGTGAAGCCATGCTGGCCGTCACCAACCACCTTGTTGATTTTCATGTGCCTTAGGATGCCTTCCAGGAGAATCTGCTCCAAGATTATGCCAGGCACAGAGGTGAGACTGACTGGTCTGTAATTCCCCGGGTCATCCATTTTCCCCTTCTTGAAAATGGGGGTTATATTTCCCTTTTTCCAGTCTTTGGGAACTTCACCTGACTGCCATGATTTCTCAAATATGATGGCCAGCGGCTTCACAGCTTCATTTGCCAGCTCCTTCAGGACCCGTGGATGGATCTCATCAGGACCCATGGACTTGTGCATGTTCAGATTTTTAAGATGGTCTCAAACCAGTTCCTCTCCTACAGTGGGCCCAAGGTCTTCATTCTCACAGTCCCTGCATCTACCTTCCAAGACTTGGGTGGTTTGGTCAGAGCATTTGCCAGTGAAGACTGAGGCAAAGAAGTCATTCAGAACCTCAGCCTTCTCCAAATCCTGTGTAGCCAGTTCTCCCAAGAGCTTCCTGAGGGGGCCTACATTCTCCCTAATCTGTTTTTTATTTGCTATGTACCTGTAGGATCCCTTCCTGTTATCTTTAATACCTCTAGCTAAGTTTAATTCTAACTGAGCCTTAGCTTTCCTAACCTGGTCCCTAGCTTCCCGGACAACATCCCTGTACTCTTCCCATGCCACCTGTCCTTGCTTCCACTTATCGTAAGCCTCTTTTTTCAATTGAATTTTCCTCAGGAGCTCCTTATCCATCCAAGGAGGTCTCCTGGCCCTCCTGCTGCACTTCCTTCTGGTTGGGATGCAACACTCCTGAGCTTGCAGCAGGTGATCCTTCAATATCAACCAACAGTCTTGGGCCCCTCTGCCCTCTAGGGCTGTATCCCATGGAACCTTCCGAAGCAGGTTCCTGAAGAGGCCAAAGTCTGCTCTGTTGAAGTCCAGGGCAGTGAGCTTGCTGCACGCTCTTTTCACTGTCCCGAGGATCTCAAATTCGAGCATCTCGTGATTGCTGCATCCAAGGCTGCCCTGGAGCGTCACACGTCCAACGAGCCCTGCCCTGTTGGTGAGCACAAGGTCAAGCACGGCACCTCTCCTTGTCAGCTCCTCTATTACTTGCAGAAGGAAGTTGTCTTCTGCACAATCGAGGAACCTCCTGGATTGCTTGTGCTGGGCTGTACCGTCCTTCCAACAGATGTCAGGGTGGTTGAAGTCCCCCATGAGAACAAGGGCCTGCGAGCGTGAGGCTTTTCCTATCTGTCTATGGAGTGCTTCATCCGCAGGTTCTCCTTGATCAGGTGGTCTGTAACAGATCCCCATAGTAATGTCCCCCAAAGCTATTTTCCCTTTAAACCTGACAGAGTTCCATACTCTGCAGCCTATCCTTAACATAAAGGGCAACTCCCCCTCCCCGCCTGCCAGGCCTGTCTTTTCTAAAGAGCCTGTAACCTTCCATTCCGACGTTCCAGTCATGGGAGCCATCCCACCATGTTTCTGTGATGCCTATTATATCATACCCCCATAGACGTACACACATCTCTAATTCCTCTTGTTTGTTCCCCATGCTATGGGCATTTGTATAGCGGCATCTGAGCCGAGCTCCAAATGAAGCTGGCTCATTGGCTGGAGCGGCTGGGATATCTCTACATTGCTCCAAGCATTTATTATAGGTTCTGGCAACTGACTGGGTGTGTTGGAATGGAATGATGCCCCCCTTCCACAGCACATCTAGTTTAAAGCCTCCTTGACCAGTCTGGCAAGCCTCCTACCAAAACTGCTCTTTCCCTTCTTTGTCACCAGCTCCACCAGCCCCCACTAGACCTGGCCTACAAACCTGGGTCCTGTGTTCAAGACACCCAAACCCGTGACTATGACACCACCCTTTTAACCAGTTATTAACCTGGCTAATCCTCCTAGGTTTTTTTAGGTCCTCCCCTGTACCCTGGAGAATTGATGAAAAGACTGTCTGAGCTCCAGAGCCCCTACATCCTAGCATTGTCAAAATACAAACATAAACAGTGTGACATAATACTAAACCCCAGAAAATTAATACTGCATCCAAGAATGAATCACTTTCAGGTGTGGAGTGACTTGGTGTTGAAAATTTCCAAGTTACATAACTACCCAAGACTTCCCTTAAGAGTCTGGGGTCAGTTTTAAAATACTCATATCCCATGGAAAAAACCTCACATCTCACCTCATCTAATTACTCAATTGTTAGGTTAATCAAATAACAAGTATCTAATGCGTTTGCTATAGTATCTCTTGCTGAATTACTAATAAAATCCTTACAATAAAGTGAAAATGATATGAGAAGTCAATGCTTTATAGCAATATGTGAAATGTTTACTTCCCTGCTAGTGTGAACAGACTACAGTACAATTAAAATACAGGGCTACTTCAAACAACCACTTACATGGTTCCTCCCAGGAAAGAGCCTATCTGGACCTAAATTTTCTAGCGAATTCTCAACACATAAGAAAAGCTCTGAAATCCATTGTCCAAGTATATTCTAATAACTGGTTATGATTATCTTCTACTTGTTAAATCTGTAACATAAGCAAAGAAAGGAAGAATTTTGTAAGTAAATAACACATTGAGACTAACAAACTGAATTTGTTATAACCTCAAGCAGCCAAATCTGTGATTAAGTTACCCTGTTTTTGAAGGCATCACCAGCTTGTGAGCAAGCATTGGCTAGCTTGGCACTCAGATCTTATGCTCATAGTTCAGATCTAAGGTCATTTACTATCTATCCAAAAACACTGTTGGAGTTTTTTTGTTTATTCTCTTCTTATAAATACTAAAAAATGAGAGAAAATTGTCTGTATTTCAGGGTATTTTTTAAAAACGGTAATTCAGATAAGACTACCCATAACAAACCATAGGTCTTTGCTTCTGTCCTCTGCTATACATAAACAAGTATAAAGCCAGACAATAAGGGGTTAAGTAGTAGTGATAAAGATGCAGCTGGGCAATGTTACACTAAAGAGACCAGCTGATGGGCATAAAAAAGAGGATTAGAAAAAGCAAAAGGAAACAGATGAAGCTGGATTGAGTGCTGGCAGGGAGAGTCTGGATTTTTGTTTAGGAGGATTCCTGTTTAGGCTTTTGTAGGGAGTTCAGATAATAGAGTGAGTTTGGATTTGTTTGTTGGTTACTTCCTGTGCTATTTTTTAAACTGTTTTTAAATTTCAGAAATCTAGAAAACCTGAAGTTGTGAATGTGCATTGGCAAATGTATACTGAAGTGTGCAACTATGAAGATAAATCTTTATAAGTAGGGTCATAGGTGGGAGTGATAGTGGGCTAGTCTGATACTGAAGGATTGGAATAATATGAGGCTGATGTATCCTTCACCAGAAAAATGGTGGGGAAGTAAAATGGAAGATGTAAGACCACAGAGAACCTGGCAGGAATTTTAGCAGCATTCAGGTAACCATCTGTCTCTTCAGATGCCTGTCTGCTCCTGAAATTTTAGGGGGGATAACTTAGTAAGTAGCTCAATTAAAGAGTTCCTGGGTCACCTTCTTCTTTTCCATGGGAAGGAAGAAACTTGCTGGGAATACTGTGCCATGTATTTTTTTGTTTGTTTAGTTTTAGTTTGGGTGGGGAGCAGAAATGGGGAGAAATCTAATGCTTGCATAAATACGTTGTCCGGGTTCTGCTAATCCCAAGTGTAGCTATACTCATTCTTCCAAGTATCAACTGATTTGATGAAACCCAGAGCTTTTGAAGCATATCAGTATGATATTGACCTAGTTTCATTCAGGCCTTGCTAGCTGCTCACAAGAGAACCAGTCACAGCTTCTGTATATGCATTTCTTCTCAAGTGGGTTTTGCAGCTCAAACCAGTCTTTACACTGTTGAAGTTATTTTTTAGATCAGAGTCTCTGTGTTAGGCTGAAAGTAACAGAATGCGCTACCTTGCCTGAGCAGCAGGCTTCTCTTAACCTGATTCTAGGTTTGTGTATCTAAATAGAGCTGGTGGCTGGAGGGAGCTAGACTTGTTCATCACCTAGAGGTAGTACGGTGGTGGTACGGTACTAGGGTATTGTGTTCTTGCCATCCTGTTACCCATCAAGTTTAAAGTAATGCTGTGTGGCTGCATTTTTTTAGACAGTCCTATATCAGAGTTACTAATATGAAAGATTTGCAGGTCATCCAGAATACTTAAAAACACCAAACAAATAAAAAACTAACACAAAACTCCAAAGGCCCAATCTCCAGAACTGGTGGAATTTTTTGCTCTTGCCCTATGTTTCTCATCACAGGGAGGCAGAATAATCCCTCTATATGTGTAGAGGTTAATCTTGCCTTCAGACCAGAATTCATAATGCCTTATCCCCCAGAGTCTCTAACTGTGCCTGCACAGGTAGACTACAAGTGTGAAAACCCCTCCTTGGCAATGGGGCCAACAGGGGTCACTGAGATGTCTGAACCCCAAGCCTCTCAGGGTGGCTGTGGGTGCTCTCTGACATGCTGTTTTTTAGGTAATGTCCAAGATGAAAGGAAAGAGGTAGCTTTAGCTGGATCAGGCCACTGTAAATGGCCAGGAACAGCTCTAACAGCTTGGCTGATTGGACTTGTGTCTGCATGAACAGTCCTTGCACTGATATACTAGTATAGATACTGCCACATAATTGCAGGCGCAGACTTTGGAGTCCTCATGTGCTTTGTCTACGTAGTTCTGGTATTTCCTAACACTGCATAGGTGTAATCTGGGGCAAGCAAATTCGGTGTAAATGAAGCTGACTTGCTTTTAGCCTCTCCCTCACAGCAGAAGCACTGTCTGATATTGCATTATGCTTTTCAATTCTGGAGTTGTGGATGCTGTCTTTGGCAAGGCCACTGAGATTCAAGAGGCTGAGACAGAGCAAACTTCTGCTGGCAGCTACCTGCTTGTGGCATGCTAACATGAAAAGCTACAGCTGACTGATGTCCTGGACTCGTGCATTGGCTTATTACACAGTTTGTGAGAGGTGAGAGTAATGAGCTTGTGCTTTAAATCCACGTGGAGTTTATATCCAAATTCCCCCTTACTCTGATAACTCAGTATTTATTACAGTCGTAACAGACCTCCTGTTCTGTGGCTTCTTCCTGAAAGATCATGAGACTACATAATGGTGCTGCAAGGGGGATATTCTCCTCTGCCTTTTTTTACTCTTAGCCCTTTTCAGCTAACTCTTCGAGACTGCACTTACCATTTTCCCACAGGACAGCATTTAATTGCTCTTTGACTGACCTTCTGCCTTGTCCCAACAACTTTGCCCCTGAGGTCATTTCACCAATTCATTATTCTTGGTGAAGGAGAAAAAAGCCCTTCTTAATGTCTGAGCTTCTCTCCCTGTTATTGTAGAGCTGATTAAGGGAGAATGATTTAGAGTTATTTACCGCCACCTTTTAAATATCAGGTAGCAAAGTGTTCCCTGAAAAGAACCGTTTGAAAACCCCTCCACCACTCTGTGCTTAGAAATTCTATCTTTCATATCCAGAAATAGGTTACATGTGATTTTTTTGGCAGAGACCTAAATACCGTGCTGGATTATTCAGCATTGTTGTCCTTCTCATGCCATCATTTGCTTTAGAAGCAAAAAGGCAGTAAAGCCCATTCAAATACATGTCCTTTACAGAAAAAAATAACACTGCTTTAGAAGGCAATGCATTTTTATTGGTTTAAAAAGCCTACCAGTTGATCATACAGATTATTGATGCTTATAGCAGTCTGCTGAAATTGGGTGATGCTGGTCCATGCCTTAAGAATGATTATTAAGGAAAAAAATAAGTAGGCCTCTGCATAGGAATAATCATTTCCACATAAGTGCTTCCTTTTCACAGTAAAGCTTCCTTTTCATACACTCCCGTTCTGTTCAGTAGCTTTGGGTTCATAAGATACTTTTAAAATAAGCATGGAACATGACCAGAGCAAAACACTTGCAATGTTAATGTATTTTATGTGCAGTCTGTTTTGTCCAGTGCTGGTGTTCATTTGTCTGGTGGGATGGCATTGGCTTTTTTCTTTAAGGGAATTTTCTTTCTAACTTTGCCCCTTTGGGCAGCTTTCCTTTTATAAATACATCACTCATCGGAAGTTTCAAGGCAATATTTGTAAAAGGTCTTCAAAATAATGATGAATGACTAAAATGAGCATTAAAAATATATAAATTTGATAACTATTCATCAAGATTACAAACTAGAAGTGTATTTCCTCCAGCTAATATGTGGAGCACTTTACGCTGGCATAGATAAATCATGAATCAGCCAAGGGGTTACTTAGGGCTTCCAATTTCTATTAGGTTAGCTTACTAAAGGCTGGCTTTCTGAAGAAATGCGGGTGTAGGGGCAATTTCTTTTTTAAATGATAATAATTAACTCTGCGGATGAACATAGTAGCAGGAAAAAAACCTATTTTTCCTTGTATCCCAGTGAAACAAGGTCTGAACTTGTTCCTACAGTGTTCTCTCTTGTTGTGAGAAAAAAAGAAGACCCAGAAAAAGTAAAGAAGGAAGATTTCTCTCAAGTGCAGGGCTGAGATCTGTAAGAAAAAACCCTTCCTGTGAGCAAGTGAAGGGGGTGGAGATTTACGCTAAAATAAACAACTATGTAAGATCTAGTGTTGAATGTACAGACAAGGCTGTGGGCACTGGCTTTAAAACGTTTCATCCCGAGTATCCAGTGTCTCCCAGAAGGACATGCAGTAGGAGGAAGTGTGAGGTTAAGAATTCGGGGAGATTGGACAGATAGTCAAAAGGCTTGGGTAGACAGTCTGAAATTCATTACGAGAGTGTATCCCGGGGGTCACCACAAACATCCTATAAACACCAGTGAACTTTTCTGCAGTCCAGGGCTGCAAGAGCGAATGTGGTGTGTCATGAGACGTCTCCTCCTCTGCACACACGTACCAAGAGGAAGAAAGAGGGAGATAATGATGGGTACTCTCTGAAGTGGTTAGAAACACAGCTTCCTAATCTACTTTTAAATGTCTCCAAACTGATTAGCAAATATGATCTGACTTCCCAAATGTCACAAACGTTCTTTAAATCATGCTTCCATTTAAGTCAGGGTCATGAATACCTCTCAAGTTGAATAATCAAAACTCCTCAAACTTCTGTCTCAGTAATCTAGCAGGAACATGCATTTGCGCACATGTACACTGATACCATTTCAGTGATTAGGAGTGAAAGAAAACACAAAAATACAAAAAAAAAGAGGAAACTGGGGGTGAAACAAAGGTCATAGGTGGATGATACAAAATTCAAAGCAAGATTATTTTGTATTTTAGTAAATTCTTTGATTACTGTGTCCTATCCTTTTCAGAAGGGTTTGCCAAGTGACTCGGTGAAAAAGAAATTAGGTGCCTTAAAATCTCACAGTGAGGTAACCCAGCAGCATAAGCAGATCATCCCAGCGAAGTTTATGTGCAAATCCTGGCTTGAGCATATGTGATGTCTTTGATTCTGAACACCTGCCTCAGCTTCCTTTCAAAGAGTTTTGGATGTTTCAACTTCCTCCTACCCTTGTTTGTAATACTTTTAAGTTGCATAAGTGTGTTACAAGTTAAAAAAGCAGTTATGCCTCATGCTGAAGTGGCATGGGAAATATCAATGGAAGAAATGTATTCTAAAAAATGAAATGACTGTTCTGTAGTCCATGTTGCCTATAAGTTTCAAATCACCTGAGCTTTAATCTTGAGGGCACTTGGCATAAAGTTATGCTGCTGAGTGCAGTGGGACATCTTTATCTCTGAATATAGTGTAAAATGTGCATGAGTGCTTGTAGGACTTGGGTCTAATATCAGAAAGCTCTTTTGCAGCCACAAACCTGAAAAAAATGTAATGGAAAATAAGTTCATATCACATTTGATTAGGTCTGAGTTGCATGCCACGAAGATTGCTCCTCTTGAGACAGTCTGCTGATTTGTTGTCATCTTGTACAGACTTTTCATCTGAAAGTTCAGTTTTGCAAGTACAAGATGTGGGAGCTAAGATGATATATTGAGGCATATAAGTAATCAGGAAAAAATGCAGTTCAGCCCATGTATTCTTTGGAAATATGTATAAATATTTACAAATTATAGAGTTAAATCCAACTCATTTTGTAAATGAAGGGATATTCTGCCTTTTTTATGGGAAACATCAAAATCCAGGAAGCATGGGAGAATAAGACATGAAATCTTTTCCAAGGGGCATTCATAAACTCTCATAAAATCAAGCATCATGCAGACTTCAACCTTTCTCCTACTTTCATCGTGTGCACGCCTACGCATCCATGTGTTTGTGGAAGCAACTCTTGTACCAGAATGTTTTGGGTTATTTTTTCCCTTTTTTGCATTTACCAATTACTTTGTAAACAACTTGAAGAGATTGGTGAGGGACTGCTCTGTAGAAATGATAGCACATCTGCAGCACAGGCTGTTAAAGTCAACAATTAATTAATTGTTAAGGGCTCTGTTCATCCAAACGTTTGGCTCTGTATTTACTGCATGATTCATGGCTTGTGATCCCTGGTTTCCAGAGAGCTCAAAGTCTGGTCCTCCATTTCAGTCCTTTCCCTGTTGCCCATTTTACCCTTCACTGCCTGCACCCCTCTGTAGAGAGGTTAAACCATATTCCTCATAGTGTAGTGGTGCTCCATGGCCAACAGCCCATCCATACAGTGTGCAGACCCACTGAGCATGTTCAGTAAACACTGGCAATATTCTGCTGAATCCTTGCCTGGTGTCAGCAATTCACCAATAGGACGATAAACAAACAAGACAGAGGGAAGCACATGCAATCATCTTTTGTGTAGCTGGGTTTCGGTAGGTTAGACTTTAAGACTTTGGTGTAAAACACTGGCTGTCAGTTGTAAAAAAAATAGATTATATCAACCTGTATGAAGTTGCACAGCACTGTGGTCAAGGGAGGCTGTGGCAGTCTGGGAGGCACTTCATGTCCCAGTTTGATTCTTAGCCTCCAGATAAGAAATGTCATAGTGATTTGCTCCAGTCACCTCCCAGGGAAAGATCTACTATCTTCCAGAGTATATGGGTTAAAGAGAGATCATTACATTTACAGTGAACCAAAATCATTAGGTCTTAAGTAAATTCTTAAGGGAAGCTCCCTTTTAAAGAAGGAGTGCCAAAAAAAAAATAATTGCTGCAACAGTAGCTAGAGCTAAAACATTATTTACTCATTAATATTTTTGTTATTACCAACTTGAAAAGCTCCCTTGGAATATAGCAGTAGAATATTAAAAGTGTCTAGCAAAATAAGAAGTGCCTACACTGAATAATTAAAGTTGTCACTGAAGAAACAAAATGTAAAACCATAAACAAACCTTGAACAAACAAGAAATAATGAATCTGTGATGATAAAGAACCAAAACATCTGGTATCTCTGCCAGAAAGCTTCTACAGATGTGTTCTGATGTATGATAAGAAGAAATAACATTTTGAAGTCACAGGCCCTCAGTGAGGTTCCTGCCTTCCACTGTGGTTAAGTCACAGGGAGGTGCAGCCAGCTTTGCTCCTGTTGTTGGTCTTAACAGCCCTCCTGGTGAATTGCACAGATTTTTGAGGGCAAAAAAAGTGACAGAGAGAAAGCTGTGTTATTTGTTGTTTCCTTGAGGCATTCCATTTCCAGATCCAGGCTGCTTCTAAAAGCAGCTGTAAAACAGAACCCAAACTTTGCCTGAGTAATCCAGTTCAGATGACACCGATGGGGAGAGACTAATTGGCTTGGTATATCTTTTTAATCTTGAATTTCTGTGTCTGGAGGGGCCAAAGATTCTAGTGAAAAGAGTGTTTAATGTCATAGCTCATAGAAAAGTTCTTCTCACTCTTTCTTCGAATACATTCTTTCCAGCTCAGCTTCTAATTTACACCTAGTTTCCAGATGACAAATGTCAGTAAGCTGCATATCCACAGGTAATGGCCAGCTGTCATTAGTCCAGGCATTCTACTGGAGGTTTCCATGAGTTAATAACAGTAACTTCATAAGGCGTTTCCTAAATTCAAAATCCAATTGCTTCAGAATCAGGTGACAGGTTCGTATATGAAGATTCATTGCAATGGTATTTAAAAGCAAAACCAGAAAAAATGTAAGTCATCTTGTTTGATTCATAAGACATTAATAGGGCTGGAAGTGGATGCTCTACCTTTTCCCCCGTATCTGCACAGTTTTTCTTATGGCAGGACACACAAGAAGTCACTTTAAAATAAAAAAAAAAATACCTGGCTGGCTGCTGCAAAGATCATTTATCAAGAGAAGAATTCTGTGGAGGGAAATTCTGACCTCTAAACCTGCAACAACAACAAAAGACAGTGTTTTAAAGAGTTATTTTGAAGCCTAAATAAACCTTGACAGACTCCCCTTAAACTTCTTTTACCGCGATTAATTTTCAACTAGGGAAATATTGACTCTGAGAGAAAATGAAAATATTTCCATCTTCTTTCTCTCTAACACTGCATTATAAGATTATTTGACCTACTAGATAGAGTGGAAAATCAGTCTTAATGTTATTTGGTGGATCAGGTTTCACATCTCTCTCCCTCTGTTTTCCTTTGCTTCCCCTGTTTCAGCATGTCATCTTCCTGGCTCTCTCCCCTTCAGTCTGGCTGGAGGATGCAGAGCCCTTGGTGCTTGGGCTGCCTGGAAGGGCAGGGTGGCTGCCCTTTTTGTGGGATAGTTGCAAGGATATAGGGGGCAGTCTCATGGAAGGCCATGAGGCAAAAATCCACCTTGCCCAAGATATTAAACCATGGTTATGGTTGCTCAACTTCACACTGGTTGTATTCCATCTCTGTGGTAAGGAGTTGTCTATTTCAAGAACCACAGAATGTTAAGTCCCACTGAAAGTCTTCCTAATGAGGGAACCACACAATATTTCCTAGAGAGGCTACAGCTCTTTTTCCAGAATCATTTGCAGCCCGTGTGTGTATCCTATTTGTTTGACTTCATATACAAGGGGGACAGAGAATCTTCTAAAGCAAATATATATTTCATCCTTGCAGTTTCCAGCTGATCAGCCAATTCAAACAAGGTGAAGAGCAATTAAGAAAAAAGTAAAATCTAACTCAGATCTCTGTATCAAGAAAGATCTAGAGAAAACATCACTCAACCCCACAGAATATTCTCCAAACTCTCCTTGGAAGGATATGAAATGTAAGTTGTCTATAGTTCATTGCTTTGGTAAAAGTGGTTGTAAAACTACTGTTTGTCACTGCCCTGAGGATTTGCCTCACCATGCTTCCTTCCTGCAGAAAATCTCTGAAGGAAAGAATTATTTGGTTTTGTATGAATCAGGAGAAAAATGGAAGTTAAGGATTTGTGTAAAGGCAGAAGGTACCAGTTATCAATAGATCCTAACTGAATAATATATTTAACCCTCCACAGCACATGTAATTGCCATCCAACTGAATTCATTTGTAGGTAAGTACATAGAAAAATAAATATTCTTCTCTTACAGAATCCTTCCAGAGGGTGAGGTTTTGAGTTCTTTTCATGGCTAGCAACCAAAGCAAGGCTTCCTGATGTTCTTTTCTTTCCGGATTCAGGTCATTACGGTAGGACACGATTTATGGAATCTTTCCTTTGGAGGATTTTATTATTAGGCTTCAGAGGAACAGTCTGTTCTTAGGCACTTTCATCCAATGTAGATGTGTTGTAATTGCATGTTTCTGACTCTCTTAAAATATTTCCTATAATTTCCTATAGATTATAATGGCACATTTATTGTATTTCTGTTTTTCATGACTTATGACTTAGCTGAAGTGACATTCTTAGCAATTCGAAGAATAAAAGAAAGTTTGATGGGTTTTACTGTGCAGTTGCCACAGTAAGCATCAGGAATTTAAAATGGTAACTGCACACTGAAATGTGAACAGCCTAAGTGTGCATTACTGAGAACTTCTTAGCGTAAGTCCGTTCATTGCAGTGCTGGTGTGCCAACTTAAAGATCAAAGTCCAAAGTTGCCAAATCTGTTAAATAAAAGCTGGATGAAATGAAAGTTTACACTTTCCTGACATATAGAAATATACATTAAAAATGAACTCTGATGATTTGGCTGAACACTGTGTGAGAATACATATATGAAGAGTTAATGGACTTGACAAGACTGAGTAAATATTTGTTTAGAATTGCCAGCAGGCCCGAAGCCAAGTTCTTTTAGGCCTATTAGCCAGACTAAACCACTGTGCTCACTCCTCTCACTTTGTTTTCCCCAAAGGTTGTTTCAGAAGAAGATTCTCCTCTCTTTTGACTACTTGTAGGTTGCAGGGTAGCAACTTCTATCATTTCCCTTTGAGGGCAGAGGTAGCCAGCCCTCAAAGAAAGCCATGCTGGCACTAGGATCTGACCTAACCTTCGTAAGCATCAGTAGACACAATCCCTTCTGCTGCCAGCTGTCCCTCCACTGCATTTCAGTGTTTAAAACCTTCAACAAATATGACCTTCTAGTACCTTTCATGACCAGACACTGCAAGAGTCTTTTAGCTCTCATCTTGATTTACTTTAAAGCTTCCCTATTCACACTTACAAGACTAAATAGTTGGTTTTTTTTCCTAGTGAGTTTTCCCTTTTTTTCCGGAAGGAGACAGAGCCTTCTACAGGAGAATAGGCTAGTGGCCCCTGCTCTGTAATGGAACCCCTCAGTGTATCTCAGTTTTGCCCTGACATGGATTATCCAAGGGGAGAAATATTTTATCCAAAACCAATTACCACAGAGTCTTATATTTTCTTGGATAAGGTTTCCCCATAATATACAAAATTGTCTGGCAATACTGTGCCTTAGTGGGAGTTTCAAGGTGAGACAGAGATGAATGAGGGTGGTCCTGCCAGATTGTACAGGGAATCTGAAAGGAAAAGGAGTTTCCTTTGAGATAAGAAAACCAGGGCATGCCTACTACAACTTTTCACTCTGCCTAGTTAGAGAGGGGAGCAAGGACTGGTCAAACCAGGAGAAACAATGAGGAAATACTCAGAGCCGGATACTGAGCTGGCAGAAACCAGCATAGGCCCTCTGGAGGAAACTAGTTGATTTACATCAGGCCTGGATGCAGAATTAGGATAGAATACTTAGAACTGAGATTTACTATTGAAAATTGACAGTTTTGTGGGGGCAGGAGAAGAAGTCCTGCCAAATAATTCACAGAAAAAGATCGGGATAACTTATGCTCTGAGCAGAGCCAAGCTGCACACATGTTCTACAGTTTCAGATGCGCCAAATTCTGGAGCTCTACATCTCCCATTTGCAAATGTCAAAACACCGCAATGATGCTCTTTCTTAATTAGCTACTTACATGCTGAAAGCATTTGACAACTGATTTATCCTCAGAGTGGCTAATGGATTCATTATCTTTCTACCTCAAAACCTGATGTTTTTGTAAAAGAGTGAATTACCTGGTAGGTCCACACAGCAAGAAAGATATTCTTGTTTTGCAACAGGATGCTGCTGCTTCTGGGCTGAATATACCAGACCATTTCCTTAGTGAAGATGTCACATTCATGCACAAGCCCAGCTATGTTCATGAATTGTTAATGTATCCGTAGCACCTGCTGTAAGCACCTGATGTGGAAAAGTGAGTATAGCCATCTCTCATGTATGAGTATTGCCCTTGTATGTTTATTGAAATAATCTTTGTTGCTCTTTTTAAAAATTAAGCACCTTTTACTGGGATAAGTAATAAGTATTTTTTCATTAGATTGTTAGAAAAGGAGCTCCTATAGCCAGAGAAAAGAGAAAAAACTTTCAAACACAGAAGCTCTTCTTCAGCAGTGCTGAAGATGTATACCTGAGACAGACACAGCAGTCTCCAATTTATGTACAGGAAGTTAACTCCCTGTCTTCTGAAAGTTAAAACTTGCTGCCCAGTTTCCCTCTTTATGCCATATCTCTCTTCCAGTCAGTTCTGCTCCTGTCTTTGCTTCTTCTCCAGTACCTATACTTCGCAGCCAGTTGGCCTTCCTTGTCCACCTTTGTTTCATATACATAGAACACACAATGAAAAAAGTGCAATTTCCCCTCAAGGTACCTAAAAGCCATACTCCAATGTTTGCAGTCTACAGGATGATTACTATCTGAGAGTAGAGCATAGTTTCTGTTCCTGCCTCTTTCATAAGCAGGTTGGCTTTCAGACAGACATCTTGTTGCATCTTCAGATCTGCATCTGTAGAAGCAGTTGAAACTCAGAGGATGCTGTTCCTTTTGCCAGCCAGTTTGTCACAAATCCCTTGCAAGGACTTGTGCAATCTGTGTGCTGGGTTTTTTTTGGAAAACTGCTCTATGACTTACTGCATTATTACTGCTATTGTCACTATTACAGGGATTATACAGTGCAACCAAGGGCTCCAAACAGAAATAAGGGTGTTTTGTCTTTTCTTTCAGTAGACGTTGCATAGATAAAAATGGAGATGAAAAATACTGTAATTCCTTCATCTACTGAATAACAAGAGGAATAGCATGAAGCAGTAACAAAGCAAATGCCATTTTCATAAATTATAGTAATTGCCTTTCTTTTCTGATCACTTCTGTTGGGATATGTAAGCATTCTGGAATGAATGAGAGAGAGTGAAGAAGAATTTAATGAAGAAAACCTCAAGCTGTTAAAAGAGATACTGGGTATATAACAAGGGAGATGGGGAACAGTGCCGTCCAGTTTACCTGTCTATGGTGCTACTAAAGTTGCTTAGAGAGACTGTGTTGGCAAAAATAAGTTGCGGGGGGTGGGGGTGGGGGTGGTGGAGTATAAGGAAACAAATCTTTATTTTATCCTATTTTCTTGTAATTTAAAATGAAACCTAATAGTGACGGAAAGGTTGAGGCCCAGCCAAACTGTGACATGTGCTTTCAAGGGCACATCTCCAGTCTCAAGCTGAGGATGTTCTGTGTCACAGCAACAGGTCCTTCCAGGCAAGGCAACAAAAAGATTGAATAATAAGACAAAATGAGAGAAGAATGGGCAGCATTGAGCTGTCTACTGACCATCCCCTCTGCTTAGGAGAGGAGGATGCCTGAGAAGGGGAAAGACAAGGGAAGGCGAAGTAGAGAAGAGAACAATTGGTTTCTCCTCCTCCTCCTAGTAGGGGTAGTGTGGGGGGAAACAGAATAAGCATGCATAGAAAAGGAAGACTAAAAATCCAGGGGGTGTCACACAGGAGGGTTAAAGTTAAACATGAGACAGTTGTAAAACCAAAAAAAAGAAAACCTGGGCCCTTGAAGTCAACAAGACTTAAGATGACCATTACTCTGGCAGTGCTGTACTGCCCAAGAGGGTGAGCCCACAGTTGTCAGTGTGTTCTTCTCCTACAAAGCAATTCCTCCAGCAAAGCCTTTATTTACTACTCTCTTAAACCATAAAGAACCTGAACTATGTCATTTCTACTTGCTATTTAACCACGCTAAGTTCACAGAAAGCATTTTGTATGAGGGACATGACCTGGCTTGTTAGCACCACATGTTGTAAGATACAGAAAAGGATCTTTCATACTTCAGAAGTCTTATTTCTCAATTGCCGGTCTTTTACTTTTTAACTTCTTTGCCGTTTTGAATGGATTTCAAAACAAATCAACAGACACATAGAGTCTTTGGTTATTTTT
The DNA here is from genome assembly GCF_028554395.1 of Pezoporus wallicus. NCBI lineage: Eukaryota > Metazoa > Chordata > Aves > Psittaciformes > Psittacidae > Pezoporus > Pezoporus wallicus. Next base: position 8,835,394 of record NW_026635157.1, read on the forward strand.
GGCCAGAGCTGGATAAATGAATAGTCCAGAAAGTTTCTGACATTGTGCCAAATGTCTATGTGCCTAAAGTTTAAGAGTCATGTTTTCCAGGAAACCTTGAAGTTCGCCGAGATTTATGCTTTTGATATTGTCATCCATTACTGTATTCAAAGGAGTTGTCTGCATAAAGGTTGATAGAGGGCAGTCAAACCTTTTGCACTGAACAAATTATATCATTAGGTGTCTGCCTGTGGGTCAACTTGTTCTCAAGCCCCAAAAACTAAACACAGCTGAGATCTAAATCCCCTGACAAATGAAGGCTGTGAGCAAGGATCATGAATAACATATGGCAAATGGAATTTTCAAACACTGCACTGCCATACAATATACACCTGATAAATGGTTGTCTACAGTGATGCTGTTGAAAAAGGCACTTGATGCAAGCCTCATGCATGGCAGAGAAATATTAATAGAATTTTACAAGACATTTCAAAACTGGCAAGGCATTTATCCAAATGCGTTGTCTAGTCCTCCCTTCCCTGAGTAAGGACAGCATCCTTGTTTTCCTGTACATGGGAACAAAAAGAGGTAGTAATTAGACTTGTCATGCTAGAAGCCTGTGGGGTAAGAAGTGATAAAAAAAGTATAAAAGACAGAATTGTGGTAGGGACAAGAAAGGAAGGAGAATAAAAGAACAACAAAATATTACTCAAGATCAACATTTAGGTGTGCTTGGAACCAGAAAAAATTAAAGATTACATAGCATTTTCCTAGAAAAACAGCAAACAATTTCATCCAGTTAAATAAAATGTGAACACAAGAACCAATTTCCCTGGCCATCTAAAATGTAGCACACTCTGGGTCAAACCTGAAATGCACAGCACATAAAACAACCAGGTTTTGACAAAAAAAAAGAGTGGGCTGCCGCATCTAGCCCCATCCAGGCAGCATCACAACCTCAAAATCAAAATGTGCCGCAAGGAAAAGCACTCAGAAAGTGAAAAGGAAGTCTTTTGACCAGAGGCAGATTCATATCTCAGTTAAAATGAATTGTATGTTGTTTTTGTTGTTGGTTTTTTGTTGCTTTTTTTTTGGGGGTTTGTTTTGGTAGTGGTTTCTAGAGTTGTTAATAACCTTGATATCCTTTGGAAATTTATTCCTCTGACCAGTGAGAGCTTCTCCTCAGCAGAACCTGTTAAGCAATCTCCAGCCAAACTCTCTCTATATATGCATTTGTAACAACAACCAATAAAGCTAGCCAAATAGGTTCTTTTCAGAAAAGGTGTCAAGAAAAATTAATATTTTTTCATTTAATTAAAGTAATTTTTTTTAGTTAAGAAAAGAAAAACCTGTGAGATGATATTCCATTTTCAGAATTCTGTCTTCTCTGCACTTTGTTTGGAAACAGTTTCATTTTAAACATGAACTAAATATAATATTTAGAAAGTGACTAAATAATGCCAGGAAGCGAAAGCAACCTGTACACCTACTGATGTTATTTCTTTTTTAAATGCAAAAATTTTTCAACTTTTCATACAGTCATAAAAGCAGAAAATAGGAATTCCTTCCATATTTATTCCAAATTATCATTGTTTTCTGAATGTATCAATGCCCCTTGAAGAAGGTTTCTCACTTCTTTAATAGAACAGGAAAACAGTTGGATTTACTTCTAAGGTTCATCCCTATTTTTCATAACCCTGTAACTGTTGCATAAGCACAAAGAGAAAGTGACAGAAGGCAGAAGAGGTGGGGAAGGGTAAAGGAATAGCTTTTCCTTAAGCCAAAATCACCACCAAGAATTCAGGAAAAAGAACTGTATATCCATGGGTCACCTATGACAACTAGAACGGGCCACTTAACTAAGGTTAATGGCTTAGAACAGCAGTCATATAGCAAGAATCATCATCGCTGTGAGACCCAAGTTACAAGTCTGACTGTTAGGTGTCAAGTTCAACTCTCACAGATTGTCCAGCATGGTCTGAGAGCCAAATGTTCACATGTTCATCCGCACACAGAATAATGCACATGTCACTCAGGGTCTGTGCTTGCTCAGACAACACCTCCATTAAGGCTTCAGGAGAGAGATTTTCCTGCCTGGAGGTCATGTGGAGTCTATAGTCAGGCTGGTGTGTAGTTCGGGGGACGGTGAAGCACAGCACCATTCACAAAAGGAGATGTGTTAAGAAGGTAACAGTTTAAGATTCACTAATCATGAACCTAAGTCTGATAATTATTGCTGCTACTAACTTTTACAGTTTGAATTAGAGTGCATGGATGTGCAAGTCAGAATTGCTTGGGGAAATCCTACAGTCTACATTATGCAGGAAATCAGATTAGATGATTGTAACACTTCCTTCATGATAGAAAAATTCACGACACTGTTAGATGTTTTGTTAAATTAGAGTCCAAGTGATAGAATAAAATTAATAGATTTCTGTATGTCTCTGGGTGGTCCATCCATAATATGGGAATATTTTTGTTTCTTTGCTCTGATCTGCTTATACATGCAATATGTATGTGTGTGCATGGATAAAAACCTAGCTTTATTCTCAGGCTGATTGCTTTAAAGTTCCATAGAAGATTGAGGGAATACACTTTACTTACTCATTTTGTACCTAAAAGTAATTCTTAATCAAATTAGCCATTCTAGAGAGGAAAAAAAAAGCAGCCCTTTGCATTTCAGCAGGGCAGCTCACATGAGCAAACCTTTACAAAACTGGTCTCTAAATGTTGCTTAGAGTTGCAAAGAAGCTTGAGTGCTGAACACTTTTTCTGTGCATGTTTCTTTTTAGCCTGTTCCTGGCTCTATACCATCACGTTTTCTTCGCAGGAAACATCTATGCTAAACATCACTGTCAATTCCAAGACAAGAGACACATTCAAAAGCACATGGAAGCTTTTCTGTTGCCATAAGTTGCCCGCAGAGGGTCCATTCATTCTGTTTGCTTGTTCCACTGTGTAATAGCTCAACTCAAGTATCAACAAGATAAGCTTTTAAAAGCGGAATATTCCCAGCTGTTGTGGTCAGGCAGCAGCAGCAGGTTCCTATCTGAGGACAGCAGAACAATCCAGTGCACTCGCAGTGATGGCAGTGTCGAGGGGAAGCATGTGTTCTCTGTACACAGTAGCGAAGGGTCCAATAGACAGCAATTAGCACCAGCAGAATGAAGATGAACGGTCATATACATAACCTTAATAAAAATGTCACAGAAGAGAAATCTCACACCATATGGATCCATGCTGAACTTTTTTCCCCCCTTTTTTTTTAAGGAAGAAGACAGCTCGATTTCTTTATCGTCTGTTGCATTAATTTCTCTCCCTAGTTTTTTGCAGGTTTTTTGCTCCATAATAAACATGGGGCTGCTTTTTCATGTGATAACAAAGGAAAGCTACATTTTCATTTCTGTATTTTTATATACACACCCCATCTCAGATTTCTATCAAAAGTATCTTCCTCAGCCTCGGCAACCTAAGTAGATTACTTGGATGCCATTAGATTCCATTTCTGTTCACTTTTTAAAAGAGCTCCACTAGAATTTGCAGATGTTGTTTCTGTCAGATTAGTGTAACATGGAAGTGGGTATTGCATGTTCTCAGGTCTGGTATTTGTGTTTTGGACATGGCAGAGATTATAAATTTTATCATTATAAACATCATTGTTAAAAATAATAGTTTTTAAACTATTTTGGCAAAAAGGGTTTGAAGCAAGAAGCTGCTTTAATGTTATCTTGGTGATGTCATTTCTATTTTTCCACCTTGAGATAAAATCCAAAGATTAAGAGGAAAATGATGAAAGGATGCAGGAACATGAATAAAATCTTTCCCTGAAAGGGTGATATTACAGTTTTGTGCTATTTTTTCAAGTTATTTCTTCATCTTTCACTATTCAAAAGAGAACATTATCAGTGCTTTACAAGCTCCATTTGACATCCAAAAACAATGTCTTGAGCCTTTTTGCCTTTTTTCTACTCTCAGTAATGAACATCCTGACCTTAGAAGGTAGCTGTGAATTTTGTTGATTGCTTTAACAGAAGATAGGGCTGGAGAGGACCTCACAAGGCCTTCTACTGCTACACAGGTTTGGCTATTCAGAGTTGGAGATGTTTTTCTGAAGGCCTTCAGTGTAAAAGATTCCACTATCTCCATCCTTCTCCTGGCATAAAATCTGACTGTTGTCCTACTTCTGAAACTAGAAAGCTATTAAAATATTAAGGGACATTATCAGTCTCCCATTGTGCAAGTGAGGCTCATCTCTTTTTGTTATATGGACATGGTGAACAGATTAAGTCTATCCTCTTTGTGAGAGCTCCTTACATAATTGCAGACTGTTGTCATGTATCTCTCTGTCTTCTCTAGATTAAGCAAAATCCTTTCATGCTACCTCCACATGCTCTGCATTCATGGTGATGTCTGCTAGACTTCTGATGATTTTACTTGCTCAATTCTGGACTCTCTATTGACTGGATTTGTAGCCTTCTTGAAGTATGATGCCCATAACTGGACCACAGTACTCCAGCTGAGACTATAGTGCTGAGGTAGGATAGGAGATTATTTCACATGTCTTGCAGACTACATTTCTGCAAAAGATGCATCACACCTTTTTGCAATAAACAAGAACCAACTTGCTGTCTCCTGGCTCTATTAGTTCTCCAAGGAAAAGCTTGACATGCCAATGACAACCCATGACTTGAAAACACAGAGAGGACAGAGATGTGGAAAACACAACCATTTTACACAGTATTCTGTCCTTTCAAAACTTGAGTTATGTGAACTGTTTTACCAATGGGAGCATCCCTACTGAAGTCAGTGATCATGCTCATGTGTGTAAAATTTTGTTGCATAATTAATGATTGAAGGATTGGGGCCAACCTAGTTCAGAGAAAACACAATACAAAAACCCAAATGGGAGTCTGGAATTCTCCTGCTTCTTTGCCACCCTTTCCTGTTAATCTGATGTAGTATTTCTAAGGACAGGAACATGAGTGCACAGGGAGGCCCTGATCCAGTCCCTGGAAGATTTCTTGAAAGAATGCAAATCTAGAAAATTTTTATCTTGAGAGTAAAACCATCATTATCTCAGAGAGCAAAGCAGAGCATGGAAATACCTGCAGAAACACAAGCATGGACAAATGCTAGTATGAAATCTCATCTTTCTCCTTGTATCCCTAGTTTAGCTTTAGTGATGACAGCAATCCACTTACAGCCTGCACAAAGCCATGCCTATCTTCTTTTAACTCTGCTCACTTGTAGTCATACTGCCATATACCTCTCTAAACAGAGAGGAAACGGATACACGCTTAGAAAAATTGTCTTTGACAATTTTAAATAGAGTGAATAATGAATTGATTCAGGCTCAAAATACATAGAAGTCTCTCCCTTCCTTCCCCAACCCCTTGCTACACACTCCCTCTGTGATCTGAACATTAGCTCTCAGGGACTATTGACTTAACATGATTCAGGGGTGGCTGGTTTGCATCAATATTTCTAAAATCCGTCTTATTATCTTGCATATGTCAGTTTGATAAGAAGGAAAAAGGATGAAGCTATTTATAATTCAGAATGACTGATACCAAAAGGTATTTAAAACCAAATCACAGTAAGTCAGTTTACTTTTAAATCAACTTAAACAAAAGACACAGTTTGAAAACAATTAGTAAATCTGGCAAAATTAACTTTGACCTTACAATCTTATAAATGCCAACATAGCTTTTCTTCCAGTGTCAGTATACATGTGTCTGTGTATGTAATTTCAGCAGTGCAGTATTTTCACAGCAAAAAAACCATACTGAGATTTAACTCTCAGGGAAGAATTATGCTTCACTGCTCAGGAGCTCCCCTTAGGGAATGTGCTATTCATTGCTTAACGCTGGAAATCCATCTGTACAGACCAGTCAGATTAGTGTTTCATTATTCTCATTATTTCTATTAAGCAGACATCATCTCCCAGCCCAGGCTTTCAGTCATCCTTACCACTCAGCTCACAGAGGAGGATCTTTTTAGGTTTCTTCCTAATTTCACTTAGTCTTCCTCAAGAAAAGGCGAGGCGAAAAATATAAACTCTCTACCTTCCACCCAGCCTGGGAGAGGAGATTGTAATGCTTTGGTAAACACACGAAATATGTGCTGGTGAACATTTCAATCTGCTAATCAGGGGGCAATTCCCTTTTCCCCTGAATTTACCAGTCCATCCATTGGCATATCCTTGCCAGTTGATGTCTGGGCTTTTGTTTTCTTGTCCAGACCGTCCACATCTTTCCCCGGTGACAGCAGTTTGCATGTCCTCCCTCTAGGAGACAGTCTTTTCTGCAGTCTGAGCAGACCCAGAAGCCTAGTCTGCATCTCATCTGAGACACCTTTTATCAGCAGGTGGGACCAGAGCATTTCTTGAGATCCCCTTCCTTTCTAAGTGATCTCATGGTATCCCCATGCCAGCCCCTGTCACTGAGCTGCCATTAGGCTGCAGGAGCTGAGGAAAGAGCTGTAAGGTCTCCTTTGAGCATCGTGGTCTTGGGATCTTCCTAGCCATCTTCCTCAACAGATTGACTTGGCAGTGTCCTGAGCAGGCACACGCTGATCTCTCTATTGGGATATCCCTTTCGATCCAATGTTTCAGTCCTTCAGTTCTCACCACTGGCTTAGCCTGATAGAGGCTGAATATGTAATGTTCATCTTTGGCTTGCTAGGTGAAGATCTATGAACATGGTCCATTGTACTTTTCTCTCATTCAGTTATTTTGTTGTTCAGCCGTCAAAGTGGAATAACTTGCTGGCATTTCAGGGTCTCAGTTATTTGGGGTCTGGACTACTAGGTGACACACATTTATGCTTTCTGCAGTTCTGTGCAGCTATTTGTATGTTATTTGGTCAGTTTTAAGTTCAAGGACTGAGTCCATTCCCTGACAGTTTGTTTCACAGTTGGGATGGCAAGGCCTGGGCAAGATCAGCCCTGTTCTTGCAGCCTCCCATCTGGATGCCAGTTTTTCACAGTAAGGAGACATAGGATGAGAAGCCAGAGGGGCACCAAAATGAACTTCTCAGTGCAGGAGCTGGGGCCCAGATTTCTTGTCCTGCAGTGGCACATTCCAGCACACAGGGCTTGAAAAAACCCAGAAGCTATAGATGAAGTATCTAGGCTTGCTCTTCTTGGTGCTGTAGACAGCTGCTCCTGCTGAGCTTCTGCTACATATACACAACTTGCTCCATTTCGCCTTCTCATCATGACCCTTTCCTGCAAGCTCCCAGCAAGATTCAGTCAATCCTTTTTTTCACAGGCCTTTTCAATGTCCAAATGCTCAATGGAGCATCATAACCCCCCCATGGTGCTCTTTCAGACAGAACTAAAAGACATGGCATGTTCTCACAGTAATTTTTTACTGAGGTGACACAGACTTAAATTCACTTCTTATAAAGATGAATCCACCACCCACCTTCCTAGACTATTACACATATTCCCTCTTTCCACCCAGAAGGGTACCAGGCATCTGCCATCTGAGCCATCTGCCATCTGTTCCCAGCCATCTTCTTCAGCCTGCTCGTAACATTTTGAAGTGTAATCCTTGATCATAATTCCTCCCTGGATGTACTGGTGAGATTACAGCAGGTGTCTGGACCTAGTTTGTACATTGCTGGCAAGAAAAAGTTAAACATCCCAACTCCATTGGTCTGAGAACTTGATTTTTGAATATGGCACGAAATTCGTATCATCCATAAGAACAAATTGACAACTTCAATTTGCAATTGCTTCAAAATCTGCCTTTTTATAAATGTTGCTTCAATCCTGCTGGCTGGATACTGATCTCTTTAGGTAGAAAATGAACTTTCATATAAGTTTTATAAAAATCCAATGTGCAGGCTGGTTTTGAAGTATATTAATCAATTTAAAGATTAAGCTATTAATTTTAAATGAATTATACTTTGCTTTCAGCCCAAAACTGCATTTATCCATGTAGTGACAGTCACTTACTAATGCTTTTGTTGAAAAGTACTATCCCTCTTGGCTCTATTTATTTTCAGAAGACAGCTCCAGAATTTGGGCTTTCATTAAAAAAAATTAAAATGTCACCCTCTATGGCACTAAAAATGATTTTGAGAACCTGAACCAAAGTATGATGACTTGCTTTCGATAGCCTGGAGACAGTGTAAAGCTATAGCCGTGCTGTGTGAACCACTTCATTCATCTCTGCCTTCTCTTTGACTTGCTCATTTGTTATTTATTTACACGCTATAGGCCAGACTCTCTTCTGTGCCAGAGCTCCACTCTGGCACAGAGTGCAGTTTGGAGATGGGTCATAAGGAAGTCATTACAGCTCTCCCCAGTTTCAGGAGTGCTTTGGCCTCTGCATGATTTCTCCTGGTTGCCAGGCAGTCCTACATTAGAACTCAAGTGAGGCTTTTAATGGTGCATTAGCTGCAATGTGACTTACGGATATGCCAAAACTGCCAAGTGCTTCTTTTCCTGGCACATACAATTATTACTAAAAGTGTCCTGATTTTGTGAAGATCCACACAGCTAAATTTTCTGAGCTTTCATGGCATTTGATATAGTATAATTTAGGCCATTTTTGTTGAAGATGCTTAATCCAAGTATAGATTCAAAATTACATGCAGCCATCTGTGATGGAAAATAATTTGCAACTCTGTTTGATGCTTGCTGCGACCAAGCTGGAGGCTTTCAGGAGTTTCTGTAATATAAATATCATTTGTGAAGAAATGGTATTGGAAGATTCTTCCCAGGGGAAGAGGTTAAAAGTTATGGCACGATGGTTACCACTGCTGGAAATCGGTTTTGTCTCCCTCTTGCTTGGTAGTGAGCACCACTGCCCAGGCTTTTCCCCTGCAACTGTGGAATGTTAGAAGAGGCAGGAGGGCAGCCACTGCATCCTGAGCTCATCTTACCCACTTCAGGCACTCCAGAGAAGTGCCTGGTCAACACAGGCTCTTTCTCTAGTTGTAGGAGAAGCATACCTCCAGACTGGCTACTTGAGATCATCACCTACTTTAAAGGGAGCTGAAAACAACTTGTATCATAACACATGGGTTGCTGTGAAGTGTCTAAGCTTAAGCGAACGGTCATCTTATTTTTCTCCACATCTAAATACACTGAATGCACTTACAGAAAGATAACGATGACTTTTTCCCTCTTTCTTTATTAATTAGCTTAAATGTTTATTTTGATTGCTTATTGCCCCACAAATACTAAATTACTGTAACACTCCAGTGACAGGACCTAAGGGACAGATAGCGAACTGAGACTCCAGGGGATGAAACTCAAGAGTTTCCACTCATCTTCATGGCCTGGTGTAAAATACCCAAGTCCTAATTTTTCTGCTTATTTTTTTATCACACCAGACACAGAGCAGCATTGCTGGGCAAGTTCCTGGTATTACTGGGCAGAGTGCATGAGGCAGCTGGTCTGTATGTGAACATTTTGGTGTAAAGAGGTCAAGAATACATAGTGAGAATGGATTCCTGAGAAAATTTTAGCTGCTGAAATCAATGTCTCTGTTCAGTACACTTAGTCTTATTTTTCAAAGCAATAGAATCCAGTCACAATTTGAGTAGAAACAGAAAATGGTGCACACCTGATAGGCACAAAGGACCCCCCTTCCCTACCAAGTCTGAATTGCCTTCTAGAAAATTAGGGGTGTTTGGAGAAGAGGTTGCCAACATTAAAAAACAAGCAGAAAGAAAGAATGAAACAACACATTTGCCTCCCAACCCCAGTGCCTGCCTCAGAAATGGCTGGAGTATTTTGCTCCATTAAACAAAGACCAGCCTGAGGCATGGAATGTAGAAGTACAGTCAGTTAAAGTCTGACAGATCTATAAGCAGTCAAAGGCAGAGTTGACACTTCAGGAACTTTATCAGGAGATGCGCAGCTTCACCTCTGATTACAGTAACACCCCTCTTAAGGCCAGCAAAGAGGTGTGCTGTCTCCACAGGGGACTGCATTTTCCAGGTGTGTCTCAGTGTAGGTATTTGCTTGCTGCTACGTGGTGACAAGGGACATGGTGTCAGTGTGTGCCAGCTCACAGCCATTGGGAATCAGTTGGGCCATTCCACATGGAGTGGGGCCAGACCATCTGGGGCCAGACTTCTCTCTTCCCTAGGCTTCCTCCCATAGAAGACTTGAGAAAAAGTTATTAGGAGCAGAAGTTGAGAAGGAAGCAACTGCACACCCATGGTGTGGCTCAGAAGAACATCAGGTCCAAGAAGTTCTAAGCATCCTCACCACTTTAAGATTTCTGAATCACAGGTCCAATTAGAAAAGTGCATTTCATCCTGGGACGAAACTGGGAACTACGTCAGGGGCTATGTCCCTGTCCACACTACCTCAGGACTTCATATTAGGTCAGTAGTGCAGAACCTGTGCTCAGGTGCTTCTACCTTATTTTAGCCATCTCACCCATATGCTTATTTCTGTAGCCAAAGAAGAGCATCTTGGGCAATCAAACAAGCTCATCCTTCAGCCCAGCACAGGCAGTCCTGCCCCACAGAGACCTGAAACAGATACCTTTCTTTTTATAGTAACACTTATCTTGGAAACTTCAGTACAGAGAACCAAATGCAGAAGTTTTTCTCAGGCTTACTCTCTCTGAAGGAGGCATATGTACCTAGCAGAGCTCCTACCTTAGAAGGTGTACCACTCTCCACTAGCATTGTACCATTGTTCATACCAGTCCCATCTGGCTGGGTGATCCTGCCAGGCTGACCATTAATGTTTTGGAGAACTGGTTCCTTAGGTGGGAGAGAAACACATCTGTTGCCTGGGGTGGCTTTTAGATTGTAAATCATATAGTAAGCCCAAGCAAATGCGTTATAGAGCTTTAAATGAACTGTATCCCATAGGTGAAAGCCAACAGCAATATTAGAAATGGTGTTTATTTTATAGACTAGAAACTACATTTTAAATGGTAGTCTGGGTTTATATGACAGTTCTATTAAATATAAAATAGACCCATTACAAAGAAAGCCCTTTACATCTGCTTTTATCTGTGTTTAAATGGCATGCCCAACTCTGCAATTCCTCAAATGAGACATTTTTAGAACTTTATTTATGTTACAGCCATAACAAACTTGCAACCAGAAAACTATAATGGGCACAAACGGCTAATAAAAATGAGATTGTTGAAAAATACTTCTTAATAGCAATTTACAAAAGATCATGATAAAACAGAACCAAGGTTGCATTTCCCTGGAAGTTTGCCACTGTTGTAATCACAGCCATTTGGCAACAGGTACTCCCCCTCTTCCATCTTCTGTGACCACTTCCCTCTGAGTGTGCTGAAAGCCAAGTACCCTGAGGTTATTCCCCTGCCCTGCCATTAGTCAGTTGGTGCCTGCAGACCCAGAGACACCCGCAGGGAGTCCCATTCCCCCCCCGCCCCACTGCACCAGATGACCTGAAGGAGGAAGCATCTCAAGCAAGGGCTTTGTAACTTGCTCAGCCAGGAACAGGGCAGCAAGGCAGAATCTGTCTGTCCCAGTCGTGCAGGGGGTGCCCTGTTTCATACTTGAAACCTGCATCACTTCTCTGATGAACTGATCTGTTTGCACAAGCCAGCAGGTCAAACTTTTTGTTTATACATTGAAAATATTTTGCCCCAAGCTCAGTAACGGCTCCCCAGGCAAAAGATTGAAGGTTGAACTCATTCCTTCTGCAGTACAAGCTCTGTGGGATTTTGACAATGTCCATGTGGCCATTTGTGTGATGTCAGGGGGAAACTTCCTACCACCTGAAGAAAAGAGTCTTCTAGATATGCATTTGTCTGCCGAAAACCTACTCAATAGCCAAGGCTGAATGTACAAGGGCAAGGCTGAGTATTCAAGTAAAGGTCAAAGTTCTTGGTCTGATCTAATTGTAGGTAGTGATGAATATCTCTGAATATAAATTTATGTCTTAGCCAGTTCAGCACTGTATCTACCTAAGGAGGAAAAGTTCCTGCTGATGAGTTTTTACAACCTGTTGAAAACACCCAAGCTTTATAAAAAAATCAAAACTTTTTAATAAAGAATCAGCAGAAGCTGAAAATTTTGTGCAGTGCACTGGAAAAAAAGATGATGATACTGAGGGGAAAAAATTACATCAGTGTCACTTAAGACAAGCACTGGAAGTTGGGTGTCCTTGGTGCTACCTTACGCTTCTAGAGTGAGTGCTAGCCCAAGATTTAAAACAATGTGGGAGCACAAAGGGGCTCACAGAAGCGCTAGAAACAGCACCCATGTGGCGGGAATCTCACCCAGCCCCCTTCCTCACAGTTTTCTGCAGTCTTAAACTCTAACTCATCCATCATGCCTGTTCCTAGTTTACTTTGCAGTGAAGGCTATACATTATGTCCTTGCACATTCATTTTTTACCTCAAAGATTCAGCATTATAGCCAGAACTATCAGAGACTGATGTTACGCGTGAAACAGAGAATGCAGAAATAGAAAAAGAGCTTTGATAATACAGACACACATATAGATTCAGGTATAAAAGCAAATGATAGTTATTCAAGGCACTGTGAGGTTGTATCATTGCAAAAGCTCAAATTATTGCACCTTTGTGGCTGTCAGCATAGTTAGCCTTCAGGTAGGCCACCGTTGGCTTTTGCACTGAAAACGAAAAATTTGGCCAAAGAATAAACAAAAGAAAAAAAAATAATCTATTAAACTACAAACAAAATTATGGCAGCAAGTGGCAGGAACTGCAGAGGCAGCATCTGTTTGAGCTGGGCTAATCACGGCACACAGATCAGCCTGGCCCATGGATAGCATATGTCTGTAAATGCAGCGTGTCTGTAAATGCAGACATACATTTCTTGTTTTCTTGGTTTTGTTCTGAGAGAACCAAAGGAAATAACACAAGTGTTTCTTCTGAAAAATTTTAGATAACATAAACATTAGTAAAGTTTCACAGCCTGTTAACTGACCCAGTAACACAGGACCCTAGTTTATTTGAACTGATCCTGAGGGAATTGGCAAAACAGAAAGAGTAAGCAAAATTTTGGTTGCTTTATTATCAGGGGTAGTCAATAAGAATACTTGTGTGAGCAATACAAGCAAGATCTGACCCAAAGAAAACAGAGTTGGCAAATTCATGTAAACCGGAAATTCAGTAGCAGCTATTGAGAAATCATAGTCATATTTTCAAGTTGTCTTGCTGAGGATTGCCTTTTACCACATCTCCCCTCCCCTTTCTCTCTCTCCCTTCTCCCAGACTTTTGTCCCAAGTACTTAATTGTGAGTAAAATATTTTTACTGGGAAGACATCAAAGGCATTGATTTTAGAAATTCTATTTTCTATAATGCAAGACCCCTGAACTTTAGAGAAAGTTCATTTCATCAACTATCACTAATCATCTGTGAGTCTGGTGCTTTACCAACTTAAACATAGTATTATGAATAATGGATTTTCCTCACATAAGATGTGTAAGAATAATTACAAATCTGAATACAAGCAATGATAATACTTTGTGTGATTTTATTTTATGATTTGGCAACAAAGTGCAGAAGTAAACTGATACTTTTGCTTTAAAAATGGGTAGTCTGGAAAGCCCAAAAGTGTAAAAGAATTGCTCAGTGAGGCATAGTCTTTTTGCACATCTGTGCTAGTTGTTATTTCTTTGAATCTTCCTTCTCCACTGTTCTTCATTTTTGAAGTCTCGCTCAAATTATGACATTAGAAAGTGCCGAGTACCTGCTAGCCGAGAAGTAACACCTTGCACTCTTACCTCTCTGGAAGTGAGAATGTTGAAGCTTTAGGGAATGAACCTTTGCTGCGTTTTCAACATTTTCATGTTTAGGTGAAGCAGTGTGATTAGAGGATGGGAGGTTGACCCTGAGCTGGGATCCACTGCATCCTTGCTGCCTCCAGAGATGCAGATCAGCCACTTGCTGACAGGGAAAGGAGATGCATTTGGAAACCTCCATCCCTGTCAGAGAAGACCTTTCCTCCTTTTCCTGCAGAAGAAACAGTTAATATCACTTTTTGCAAATTCCATGCATACATACGAAGTATAATCTTTCACTGGTTGATAAAATTGCATTTAGGACAAGAGTAGCCAGGGCCAACATCTTTCAAAATAGATAGAATGGGGAAAAACAGAAGCAATGTAAAATTAATAGGGCCATACACTTTATTTAATGAAAGGGCAGTTATACAAGACTTCTGAAAAAGGAGCATCATTGATTTTAAATACAATTTTGATTTGATGCTGGAGTTATATTTTCTATATGTAATGAGTAATGTCTTTCTTGGATGGCAGAAGTAAGAAAAATCAGTAGTGCAAGAAGGAAAATGAGTCAGTCTGCAGAAGGGAGCATATTGCTCAGTTCTCCTCTGTGACAAGCTGGTTTGCAAATGGAAACTGAATGACAGCTGCTCCCAGAGAAGTGAAGCCATAATTCACCATAAAACCAAAGGAACATTCATGTATCTCCTGGAGATAGCCCATGCACAGCAGAAGTAAATGGCAAAATTAGGTACTTGCCATTCCATGTGATAAAGGCAAACCCGTTCCTGCAAGAACTGGCATTTTATTGGTCACCAGTTGCATTGACTCTGTCATATACAGTTGCTGATCCCTCTAATTGTATAAATCAGTGTTTTGTCATTAACATCAACCAGAATTCATCTCCCAAGAATGAGAATCTACAGAAAGAATATTGTACTCTACATTCATATCCCAAGGCAGAACTGTCTTGATATTGTTTTCCTAATCAGCTCCGGAGTGCATGCTTGGTTATCTTCTACAAATTCAGACATCTATATTATAAAATCACAGTTCAAAGTAAGATACAAGTGAGACATTCTCGATGAACATTTGTGGGTTTTGTTTTGTAATGCTTTTCCATTCTGAAAGTATGCATGTAGCATATGTACCAATATTTTCAATATTTTCCAGTTTGTGAACCCCTGAAAGTTTTCCCATGGAAATATGGATACCTGTACAGACAGCTTAAACTATTGCTATTTGGCTATAAGACTGGTTTTCATACCTACCTTTTGCAGATCCCACAGTAAAACATTCTTCACTGTGGATCTTGAAAAGGTTTGGGACCTCATGTTAAAACTCAGGTCTTACAGTGGTCATAAACAAACCCCAAAATATTTAGGTTGCATTTATTTAATCACCATGAGTCTGAACATATACCAGAACTTTTTGTGCCTGAAGTTTTGAGGAAAGAATTGGTTGTCTCTTTTTAATTGGTTAACAAACATTAAGGAAAATTTTATCAGACTTTTTTTTTTCTTTACTACAAGATACATTAAAAAATGCTTCTCTGTCACATGCAGATCATGGAAGGTTGCACAGATTGTTATCCTGTCTTGTACTTCAGAATGGCTTCCAGTCATATTTATTTTTAGAAACTAGAATAAGATGAATATTATCATATGTATATGCCAATTTAGAAAAACTCTCCTCCCCTTAAGCTTAAGCTTTTCATAAAGATTTAGACATATAGATCTTAGGTTAAGCATTAAGAGCATTAAGGATTAATCCAGGCTGTTCTCAGATCACTTTTCAAAAAAAAAAAAAAAAAAGAACAGATTGCAGAGAATTTCATTCTAAACACTTAAAGAGGATGCCGGTTGTAACCAGCGCAAGTGATACAGAATGAAAAAGTCAGTAAGCAACAAGGTAGCTCTAAGTCCTTCCTTCTTCAGCAACTGCACTTATGTTGAAAATGCATAAACATATATTGTGTTTATACAGTCAACTAACTTCTCTTCTTGGAGATCATGGCTTATTTAAGGTCAGGAAAAAGTATTAGGGAAAGGAAAAAAGAAAAGCAACCTAGCAAGAGCAAACCTCTTGACCTGTTAGCATGTTTATGCAGCTGAAACTAGATTTCAGCTCTTATGATTCAAAGCACTGTTTCTTAACTTCTAGGTTGTACCAAATGGGTTCATTAGTCATCTTGAGGCATCATAATGTGATGAAATCACAAAAGCTGTCCTGCAAGGATGGCCCTACAGTACACGTGGCTGCGTGGTTGACTCCTAAAAACAACTTGCTTCAAAGATCTGGCTCTTTCACGGGCCCACAAATAAGCTTTCTTACAGGTGTCTGGTAGCAGTCTTCCTTTTCTGGATGTATAGATGATATTTTTGTTTGCCTGGATATGATTTGAGGACCAACAGAGTGCTTGTTGGCTCTTGCTTCCACATGCTTTACCTCTGTCAAACCTCTCACAACCTTTTGTTTTTTACACAACCCAAGGCTGTCTCTGCAAGGTAACTGTGTCACTGACTGGGGCTCACATCTCCTTTGCACCACTCTAGTCTTTCACTAACGGTTAAAAAATAAAAGGAAAAAAAGAAAAAGATTTTGTAACTATCTGGGGAAGCTAATAAAGATCTGAACTGTTACCTCTCCTCCCCAAAAATGCAAACTAAACCACCCATTGATCTGGGAGGAATACATTAGAAAGCCAAAACCAAGCGCAACAAATCATGAAAAACATCTGCAAGTGACTTCAGTTAGAACACATGATGGGAGTGTTTTCTGTGTCCCAATTAGCCCTAAGTTCAACTTTCACCAAAAGCAACTATTGCTTCTGAGTGAAGACCACCGCCTCTGCTTAAATGACTTGTAGCGTCAGCGGTTCAGGGCTCATGCATTAAGGTGTCATTCTCAGTGCATGCAAACAAACCCTGCTATCCTCTAGATCACCTAGGAATATTCTCTCAATAGCAACCGGCTGCTTTCTGTAAGAGTACTTTTAAATTTGCAGAAAGAAATGTTGAAGGTAAGATGGCTGCGCACAGAGAAAGATTATATTCCAATAATCACTTCAAAGAGAATGGGGGGGAAGGCATGTTTCTAATTTCTATACAAAAACAAAGGAAGTAATTTCTTTCAAGGTTTTTTATTTGTTTTTCAAATTGTACAGTGCTCAACTTTTAAAATAATAATCATTCTTGACAGCCATTTAATAATTGTTAGTGATCTATAGCTTTATTATAAAGTACTCATCTAATGATGTATTTCCTTTACCCTAAGGGCCAAGTACAAAGCAGGGAAATTATCTCGGTGATACTTTTAATAACTTCCTGTGGGATTGCAAACTCTGGCTGAAGCTGTCTCTGCAAAAGAGTTAATCATGTAATTTCACAGATTAGACAACAGAGGGTTACTAATGAGAAACTTCAGTTCAGTGATAAACTCTTTTTTTTCCAAGAATATTTTGAGAGGCCTGTAACCTTTGGCTGACACCCAACGAGGCTATTAGTTTAACCATGGGATGCACTACCAAATGTACAAGAGTCAGCAGAACATTTCCTTCTGAAAATTGCTTGTAACCCTCTGTGAAGAAGCTTTCAAAAACCCAGAAGGGATAGATTGAAGGGAAAGATCAGGCAAAAAGGGGCTGACTTATTGGCTTCCGATAATTGACATAGCTTCAGCTTCCAGTTTCTTTTCAACAACGTCCGCTCACTATAGCAACCCCGGATCCCATTTAAATGTCATGCTGCCCTCTGTTCTATAAACATGTATCATCCATCACTAAATATTTAGATCTGAATTGTTGGAGCTGAGTTCTGTGCCAGGGGTAAGGGGATTAATTCCTTTCAAGGCCCTCACATGATGGATTTTTCACTGAAGTAAACATCCGAGAAGAGCTCACACTACGGCCATAAAATATATAAATAAAGTTTAAAGTTTAATTAAGTCAACATTATTTAAAGTGGTTGTCATATTTTATGGTGAACTCTTCATGTTTATTTTGTATGACTCCTCATAAATAGTCTCTCCCCTTCAGACAAAAGGCACGGCTGGGTTAAAGTTAAGGGTCCCATGTGTGGTACGGGAAGGAGATCTACTGGGCTTGGGGGATCCAAAATGTGCTGTATCGGACCTTCTGCTATCTTGTGTCTTCTTAATGAGCTGAGATGTTGTGCAGATGCAGGAAAAGCATGGTGGAGTTTACAACAGACGTGACAAGGGGAAGTCCTTCAAGTGGCTATCAGGGCTCAGTGGAGGGAGGGCCTCATCCTGCCCAGTCCAAGAGCTGCCGATCCTGGGTGGGTGGGCAGCAGGGAAGGAGATGAGGCTCAGAGGAGGCAGGTAGATCAAGAGAGGCGTTCCCCCTGCCTCCACCAGCAAGGGGATTGCACTGAGTGCTGGGAGAGAGACGGCATTGCAATTGTTCTTCTCCCACTCTTTCTGGTCCCTGAACAAGTCCCTCAACCCAGCGAGGTGTACTTTCAAGAGGAAAATTATATGATGTCGTTATGTGGCCTATCCCTTAGAACAGCAAGAGTAATTTTAAAAGTGAAACAAAATAAGTGGAGAAATTCATCAATGTGATTGCTAATAAGATGCTCTCCAGTAGGGAGGCCTTGTAATGCCCTGATAAGGACATGTGGGTAATTAGCTAAGTGCCCAAGTGAGAAAGGGTGAATCAAATGACAAAATTCCAGGTCAGACCTGGGGAAAACTTGCATTCAACTTCTGCACTCCCTCAACTTCCATGGGCAGCTCCTGCTCACAGTCTCTGCCTCCAAGCTCCCCATCTGTACATCAGCAGTGGGTTACATCTTAGTTAAGGGACTTGTTATTAGGGCAAATACAAAACTGTTGTGTGATGCTCATATTCTCAAGGGACTTGTCCTGTGTAAGACTGAGGCCTCTTTTTTCTCTCTTTCTCAGTATTTTCAGTATCTGTGAAAGTGGACTGGAAATGTTGCCAAGACAGTAGAGCTCAAAGACAAGACTAGTAGCAGAGGTATTAGCTGTGATAGGAGTTTGTCACTGATCTCCTACATGATGAGAACAAAACATTATGTATTTCTGTTTCTTACCGTTAAAACTAGAGTAACAGCATTTTATAATGTTTAGCCTACTTCAGCTGTGCAGCAGAAGAGCATATTCCCCCTTTAGGTTCCAGTTGTTCCTCTCTGAACAGCTTTTTCTGCAAACACGTTCATGCATTTTCCTGTCTGTATGTACACACATGCACACACTTTACTGATTCACAAATATCTGTGTTTAATCTATGAGCATAGACATGTTCATTCAAATTCAGAAGCACAGGTTGTGCAATCAGTTTGTGAGGGGAAATGCAAGGTATGCTTCTTTCAGACAAAGCACATGCAGAAACACAGACTAGACTTAACAGAATTTACCAGACAGTAAATTATCTTTCTAGCAAATGAAGTCACAAAGAGCCGTATGATGAAAGATCCCTCTGCTTTCATTCTGTATCAGTACTGATTATGTGACCCCAAAATCTTTAGCATTAGGTAACATGATTATGCTGAAAATAGTATAAAATTTAATGAGGTCTTAATCTACATGACAGGTTAAAAGCTATGAGAGTTTCTAAGGCTCTATGTGGTATAAATGGAGTGTAAGTTAATATTATTTGATAAGATAGGAAGAGGCCCAGCTCAAAGGAAAAGCATTTCCCCACAGGCTCTGGAGTTTGATTAGAAGCGGAGGCAAGGCAAGGCAAGGCAAAGGCAAGGCAAGGCAAAGGGAAAAAGAAAAAAAAGGAAAAAAGAGGGGAAGGAAAAGGGAAGTGGAAAGGGAAAGGGGAAAGAAAGAGGAAGGAAAAGGGGAAAGAAAGTAAGAGGAAGGGAAAGGGAAGTGGAAAGGGAAAGGGAAGTGGAAAGGGAAAGGGGAAAGAAAGAAAGAGGAAGGAAAAGGGGAAGAAAGTAAGAGGGAGAGAAAGGGAAAAGGAAATGGAAAGGGGAAGGGGAAAGGGGAATTGGAAGGTGAAAGGGGAAGTGGAAGGCAAAAGGGGAAGGGAGGGGAAGTGGAAGGCCAAAGGGGAAGGGAAGGGAAGGGAAGGCAAGGGAAGGCAAGGCAAGGCGAGGCAAGGCAAGGCAAGGCAAGGCAAGTTCAAAATAAAAAAAACAGGCAGCTCCATCACTCCAAAGCAAGACAGCAATTCTGAGAAAAATGAGGGGGGGAAATGTTTGATTTGAACTCCATTTACAAGCAGTAGAGATTTGTCAGAAAACGAGTTAAGGATTGACTGGTAAAGGGGTTAATGATAGTCAAAAGTCACCAGTGCTACTTTTAATGGCATGGAGTGAAATTCAGCCTGTGCAAACAACTAGCACTAAGCTTGTTCATCTTTTAAGCCCTGTCCCCACTGTTTGCCATGCAGCACAGCCTGCTCACAGGGCTGCCAGAACTGGGAAATGGGAAGCATGTTTGATTGCACCAGCATTTCTCATGTCAAAGAAGTATTGCTACATGCAATGATATTCATGTCTCATATCTACCTCTGCTGAACTTCCCTTAAGGGGGTTCCCACTTGCGGGGGCATGAAATCACCACCCTAGGGCTCACATGCTGGAAAAATCCCTACAGCAAGGACTGGCATGTAAGCATTGTTTTAGCCTCACTCCCTGACATGGGGATGGATTTATATCTCAGCATATTGGCTGCTTCGAATCATAGAATCAATTAGGTTAGAAAAGACCTTTAAGATCATCAAGTCCAACTGTTAACCTCTGACAAGTTGTGTTTTATTCTAACATGCTGCTTTCCGTAGGCCAGCCAGGTAATTCATCCATAATATGCACTGTTAGTGTTAAATTCTTCTCTTCTCAGCTTGTGCCTCCACCTAAATTGTCAACTGCTTTAGAAAACAGGACAGCAGAAGCATGGTGTCTCTCCTGCTGTTGGACTTACATGTATGCACATAAAAGGTTTGTTGCTTAATTTGCATGCCTACGTACCTTGAAAGCTGAGTGCTTAATTAAGTATCAATTCTGTTTCTGGAATACTAGACGTGGGAAGCAAATATATCAAAAGTTATTGATATAGGCAAAAATAAGCATTTTCAAAGTAAAACCAAAACCAAGTAGTATTTCACTATTATTTTTATGGGGGGGTGAGTAGAATTTCCAGGAAAACAAATAATCTCATGATCATTTCTGATGGCTCAAAAGTTTTCACACTACTCCTTTTGTGGCAGGCATTGGATAAGCCAATGCCTTTTTCAATAAAAGAACAAAGGTGACTGTTGAGAGGACAATTTCCTAGAAGGGCAAAGAGGTTCAAGTAGTTGCTGTTCCTGACAGTAACACAAAGCTACCAGATGTGGAAGTAATGATTAGGTAGTCTCTTTGCTGATTTAATATTAAATTTATAGAACTGTGTAAAATAGTCCCAGTGAAAGGGACTGGTGATGACTTATCCTGGTTAAGGGATTCATATTGGACCAGGAGAGAAAGGAGTATGTATGGATAAACATAAATACGAACACCATCCTTCCTTTTGGCCTAAGTAAGTACTTGCATGTGCTGTGGACATTAGCTTTCTCTTTTTCCTTCACCAGAAATGCAACCATTGTCAAGTACACTATATATATTTGTGCAGAAATGTTTAGTTTTGACAAATCAACACTTTTTGACAAGAAAATAAAACATAAAAGCATTTTCACTGTCAAATTCTTCAGCAGCACTATCAGGCAGTGCTCCCAGAATTGCCTTTAAACCGCCAAATCATTCCCACAAATATGAAAATACAGTTCCAACTACTTTAATGGAATTTGCATTTGTATATCAAGGGACACAATTTAGCTCTTGGTCTAAAACACATTGAGCACTTTTTAAAGAGAAACTCATTTAGCAGTGATGTAAGTCTCTGCAGTTTCCCTGTTTTGTCTATGCTAGCTTCCAGTTTTAAAAAATGGCATGAATACATGAAATGTATTTATATTTGGATTTTATAGCAGTATGCAACTGTCTAGAAGCCAGTTGAGAACATCTCAGTTAATTAATATTTACCAAAACATTTATCCCTAATTTGCAATCCCTTTATTCCAGTAAAAATTATTATAATTCTCTGCATTCCGATTTTTTTTCTGATTTCACTGCTTTCATGACGTTAATTTCAGTAAAGCTACTGTGGCATACAAAGGATGCAGGGATGTAGTAAATCAGAATCTGTGGAAGAAATCCTAGTCCATGAAACTCAGTGGGAGTTTTGTCATTGTTTTCAAGGGAGTAACTTTTTCACTGTAGCTCTACAAAATAATAACTTTTCTTTGTGTAGGTGTGAAACAAAGTCTCAGTTACAGTGATCAGATATGCACAGTATGATTACAGCTTCATTTCTTCATATACAGAAACAACAGAGAACTTTTTATCTTGATTTTTGTTATAATTCTCATGGGCAAATATACTTTGGGCTACAAATACTTCTGGAGAAATCATTCAAAAAGGTATAAATAAGGTAGCTTAAGCATGAGCCTTATCCAAGGCACCCTGAAATCAAAGTCTGGTGTAGCTGACCTAGATATTTCTTCAAGAGGAGTGTGAAAATAAACAGTGACATGAAGTGTTTGGGTTTTACTTGTTTTTTTGGCAAACAACCTGGCCTTGATTCACCTCTCACTTAATAGTATAAGTGCTGTAAGTGATAAAGTCAGGTCTCATCATCTGGAAATAATAGAAGAATGAAAACAAAATACTGTGTAAATTGTGATGGGGTCTTGACCATGAGAATGCAAGCTTGCAGTTTATCGGTTGAAGTGTTTCTCATATGGACTGGCCTTCTTCAAGGTAGTGGCAGGACATCATCTGGTGTACTTTGAACCCAACCTTTTTGACTATCTGTGACCCAACTCACAAGCAGGAGATAAGAGCAAAGAAGACCTCATGGCATGATAAGAGCTCATTGATCAGGCCTACCCAACGGCCCACTGGCAATCCTGTCGTAGCAAAAGAGAGCAGAAGAGCATGGCGTGGTTCAGCAACACAATGAGACTTGAGGGAGGAAAAGGTTACTTGGCACAGATACACTAAGGACAAAGATAGGAAGAAAAACTAGGAAGAGAAGAAGTTTAAGCAGATGGGAAAAATTGTCACAAGTTAAAATGGTTATAAACATTTAGGCTTCAAGGCAGAAGACGGTTTCTGGGTCAGGTTTCCATGAAGTCAGAAGATAAAACCAGAAAAGTGTAAGGTGAAGTCTGATAAGTGTATGCTCTGACTTTAGGAGAGGGGACTTGTGAGAACAGGGAGTTACTCTGTGGCACAAGACTATCCTTTTAGTCTCAAATTCCTCTGCTCTAAATCAGGAGTAGTCCTGCTAAAGACCCTGTTTCACAAAGCTGGCAATAAGGAAAAGCATATCACCTTTTCCCCTATGAAAAATCACTTTAGTGCCTTTGCTCTGATACCCTCATAGCTTCTGAAAGCCTGTGTGCCACCAGAAGGGTGAGCAGTTCCTCAGGAAACAGGTATGTCCCACCCACATGCATGCTCCACTCCTCTCTGTATCTGGGATGCCTCATATAGAAAGTGTTGACAGCTCCAGTAGGGATTTTACAAGAGTTTGCCATTCATATTCCACAAGGACCGAAAGATCCACATGGGAATATTTAATATAAACAGTAACAGTTTCCCACATCTTTGTTTAGAGAATAGCCTGAGGATTTCTAAACTTTAGGATCATATTCATTCCAGAAGAATGGTTTCACTTATAGCCATATAAATCTTTCTTTTATTTAAATGATGATTTTTCTCTTGTATCTGAGTATTTAAATACAATATTCAGGTAATCAGACTGCCATGGGTAGTACAGGTAACTCTTAGTTCATCTAGTTTTACTTTACAGCGAAAGACCTGACCTGATCTTCAGGGATGTTAGCTATCTACTATTATGGTGTGAGACCTGCCAGACTTCCAGGAAACTTAGTGGAGTTTTTTATTTAAAACAAACTAGGAAAAGATTACCCTGAGATTCCAAGATTGGCCTTGCGAAGGAATCCAGGACTGAAAAATTAAGTCCAGCTTCCAGCTGCGCTGGCCTCCCAATCGCAGTAATCAAGTTGTGGAGCTTAGTACTCTTGAAAGCCCAGTCTTGCCCTTAAGTGTCTAAGCAGGAGCTGTTAGATACTGAGCTGTTTGGACTGTCTGCTCTGAAGCATCCAAAAGGCCATTTCTCTTAGCTTGCCTTTGGAATATTTTAAATGCCTTTTTGGCATTCTTAGCCCTTTTAAACATTCCTAACTTCCTTAATAAAGGCTACTGCTATATCACACTTGTCACTACTAGCCACAATCTGATACAGCACATGCAACCTCCCTTGGAATTACCGAATGTAGGGGAGGAAAAGATATCTTTTGCTAAGAGATAATGATACTGTATTTCTGGCTTCTAGTATTCATGCATCAGGTTCACAGATGACGGTGAGACCGGCATACCTTTATTTCCTTCTGTTTTCCTGCTGATTTCTGAGTTTAATGCTCACATATGTCAGCTCTTCTCTGCAGCCATGTGGCCTTGAGTGCACTAGAAATGAACAGTTACTGGATAGTGGAGTGCTGCATATTAGCTATTCACGAACCATTTCCCCACTCACACATATCTGTATTTCTGTTTTCATATCTATGTACTTTGAATAAGTTTAAGCAATGCTGATGCTCTCTCCTGGCACACTGGTTGAACACTTGTGTCCTGTTGTGTTCCAGGAAATAAAATAGGTGGATGAAAAATAGAGGTCACAAGCCATTGCAAAAAGCAGTGCCTATTCTTTCAGTTATAGTTAATCTATCCTCAGAAAATAACAGATACCTGGAGTTAACAGTGGGAAATTTTGCTAAAATTTCTAGCCCATGAATACTGAAGAGTGTATGAACACAGGGAAAATTTCAAACAAAATTGAAATATCATAATTTTAACAGCTGTATGTGCCCTGGCAGGTTTTCTTAGCACATAGCGTTCCTCTCATTCATTAATCGTTGTTTCAGGAAATTAATAATGACACAGATTGTACTATAACCAATTCTTTGAAGTGGGAAGTGTGCATGGTATCATCCAGTTTACTGAAAGTCGGAATCAGGAGAAGAGCCACACACTCTTCTATTTGTACCGCATGAGACCATGACAAAAATAAAGGGGGATCACTTTTTTGGAGGACTGACAGAGAAGGCTCTTTTACATGCTTGTTGACTGCTACATCTTCTTTCTAGGAGTTAATAGAAATACACTACAATCAGACTCAAGGCTTTGATGTCAGGGAGGAAGCAAGCAGAGGTGTTAGGAGATAAAGAGCCTCTTCCACTTGTCAGGTAAACTACAGAAGCTTCCTTTTTATACGAATTATATGTTATGTTCCCTTTGGGTAGACACATAAAGGGAAAGCAGCTCAGTATGACCAGTGTCTTCCCTTACCAGTGCAGTCATTAAAGAAAACTAAATTTAAGTAGATTACCTCTACTTAACATTAAACAGTAGTTAATTTTTACAAACAAGATATTGTTTATTGTAAAAAGGATGTTTTACATGAAGAGGACCAGAAATTCTTTCTTGAGCTTTCATATAAAGGATACATTGATCTGATTTATCCATGTCCAGGAATTCATGAAAGACAGAATAACATGGCTTTGTGATATTTTGTAAGAACTAAAAAAGATCAACAAGCAATTTAAGTCTATCCAATTAGATGTTTAGACTCATTGCATAATGTCAGAGTTAGGGAAAAAGAGATAACTTCCAATTCATTAATATTCACTTTTTCAGTGAATAATCAAGTGTGTTATTTGTGCCCAAGGCAAAAAGCCAAAATATAAGAAAGCATTCGCCAGAGTAGCTACTTTATGAAGCTTTGTCAGTCTTGAAAATAACTGGTGTCAAACTTCCTATGTGAAGGGAATCAAAGCAAATATATTGTTTTATTTGTTTCATCGTCTGAAATTGTGATTTAATTGTGCTTTGCAATGAGTAAAGTATCTGTGTACTGAAGAGTTATTTCTCTTGATCATGTGCTTGATAAAAGTTTTCATAACTGGGCTTAGTTAGTTTCTTTGATTTTATGTTTCCCTTCTGCAGCCACTGCTCTCTGGACTCTAAACAGCTTTTACTCCAAGCACACCAATATTTATGGTGTGCCCTAAAGGACAGTGCCCCTTAAAACATATTCATAAAAGTTATTACAGTCCTCAAGTACAATGAGATCAAAAGAAAAACAGTCTCGAAATGAGCTTTGAGATGAATGTTTTAGAGTCATTATCTGAGGTACACTGGCAGTCTCTAATGAGACATTTGTAATTTAATTGTGTCATGGAGAGACTATAAATTTCCCCCCAAGCCAACATCCAAGTTGTTTTTATAATGAAGATAAAGTAACACACATACCAAAAATCTTTTGAATACACTATAACTTCTTCTAAAAAGATAAAGAGGGCCTATATCCTATCTATGTCACTACACTTGGTTGCATAACAGAGCTTACAACAAGTAGGATAGAGGGCAAGAGTCAGTCTATAATAATTTAATACTGTATAATTCTTTACATTTCTGTTTTAATCACATGATATTTTAAAAGGGGGGACCAGTTCATATCAATACTAGAGAAAAAGAAGAAATAGCAGGATTTCAAAAGGACATTCTACAGAATCTCTAAATGGCATTATATTGTGTTTGATGCTTCCTCCAGGGAAGAAAATGTTCTAATACTGCATGACTAAGCTGCTTCTGTGTCAGATTCCTATGACTTTGGATAGACAATTCTAAAGATTTTTATGCCTCAATCAATACCAAAATGCTGCGAATTCCAAGCTCCTAAACGGATTAGGACAAGCATGTATTTCAGATAAAGAAATAGATTGTGCAATACACTGGGTATGATAATAATATTTATCAGTATGATATTAATATTTATCATGTAATTATTTCATTTTCTTTTCCAGAAAGTACTTACACATTGCAGCAAAATACTACTGAAGCCCGAAATAAGAAATAATTAAATCATTATGCATAGAATCATAGAGTCACAGAATCGTTTTATTTGGAAAAGACCTTTAAGATCATCATATCCAGCCATTAACCTAGCACTGCCAAGTCCACCACTAAACCATGTCTAAGAAGCACATCACGTCTTTTAAATACCCCCAGGGATGGTGACTCAACCACTTCCCTGGGCATCCTGTTCCAATGCTTAACAACCCTTTTAGGGAAGAGATTTTCCATAATATTCAATCTAAACCTCCACTGATACAACATGAGATTATTTACTTTTGTCCTATCACTTGTTACCTGGGAGAAGAGACTGACCCCCACCTCAGTCCATCCTCCTTTCAAGCAGTTGTGGAGAGTGATAAGGTTCTCCCTGAGCCTTCTCTTCCCCAGACTAAACAACCCCCGTTCCCTCTGTCACTCCTCATAAGTCTTGTGCTCCAGATCCTTCACTAGTTTCACTGCCCTTCTCTGGACCTGCTCCAGCACCTCAATGTCTCTTCTTTAGTGAGGGACCCAGAACAGAACATGGTATTTGAGGTGCAGCCTCACCAGTGCCCAGTGCCGGGATACATCCATCCAGACCACTGCCCTGCCACTGCTGGCCAAGCTATTGCTGCTACAAGCTAGGATGCTGTTGGCCTTCTTGCCTGCCTTGGCACAAGTGGCTCATCTTCATCAGATTGTTGACCAGCACCCCCAAGTCCTTTTCCACTGGGCATTTTTCCAGCCACTCTTCCCTAAGCCTGTAGCATAGCATGGAGCTGTTGTGACCCCACAGCAATATATGAAAACTGATCAGGAAAGATTGCAGGTATTTGACCATTTTGGTCTGATTCTTCCTTGCCTAATACCTTGTATTATTTTTAATACATGCCTTACAGGAATGTAAACGCAAAAAGAAACTGAGGAATGCAATCATGACCATTGTATTTCATACCAACTTTAAGTAAAAATAGAAGAATACACACTCTAGTCAGGGCAATGTATTAGGCTTCTCATTTCAGTAGCTAAATGAACTTTTATGGCCTTAATTTTACAGGGAGTTGGGCTAGACTCTGTAATTTCTTCTTCAGACCTCAAAAATCTAGGAACTATTGAGTAAAAGCCCTCATTGGGTTCAAGTCAATGGAGACTGAAGTTCTACTGCAGCTGGAAGGGATAGGAATGTGCAGGAAATGCAGTACAGTACACACCAGAAAAGGAATGGGTTGTTTCAAATAAAAAGTTGTGTGACTTGTTGCTAATTCCAGAGAAAGAGGTTACAGCTTGCAGATGAGGCACGGGCTGAAAACTATTCAGGGTGACTTTCATTGCTCAGAAGGTATAATTAAAAGGATGAAGCAAACTGCCAAAATCTACAATAGAAATGAATAGTGTACACCAGGTCAAAAGGGTTCTGGATTCATTTCTGGAAGAAGAGACAGTGCACAGCTGTTAGCTGGAATTTTTAAGGGTGAAGATGATCAGTTACTATATGAATTGATTGGTATTTCCTGGCCATGTTCTGTTAGGATTTAAAGACTTCTCCTGGACCTTCATGTGTCATTGTTTCTATCTGGCAGCTGCATCCATCCAGTAGCAAATGCCTTCCATTGACTGGAAATGTATACTGCAGATTAAAATTTCTCTAGTTATCATAAAAAATACCTTGGTGTGATAAAAAATACCTTGGTGTGAGGGAATTTTCTTGGTTTTGCTGTGATGCAATTCAGATCAGGCAAAAAGGAATGGGTAGCTAGCTCCACCATTGGGAGCCTTGTCACCCCTTTAATCTTCATGACAGTGCCTAGATCTGGGAGTATGGATATAACTAACTGCACACACACATCCATGCAAATAGTATCACAGAATCATAGAATGGTTTGGGTTGGAAGGGACCTTAAAGATCATCCAGTTCCAACCCCCTGCCATGGGCAGGGACACCTTGTACTAGATCAGGTTTGTCAAAGCCCCATCCAATCTGGCCTTGAACATTGTCAGGGGTGGGGCTGCCACAGCTTCTCTGGGCATATCCAAACACTTGCATATACTTTTTGAATCCGACTGACTCTACGGCTTCTGCAGTGTAATGTACCATGTAAAAAGAACAAGGGACAAGTAGACAGGACTGAGGATGATCTGATCTGATGACACTGCAACTGTCATTGAAACCCACCACAGCAGCTCAACCTGCCAAGCTTAAAAGCACACTACCATCTGAAATGAGTAGAGGCAGGCATAGGTGAAACTGAAGAGCTTTAGAAAATCTAAGGCTCACAAACTTCTTGGATGCTGTAATCCTCCCAGTCGTACAGTACCATTTAGACGCCTCATCATCTGTAAGAGGGGGATTACCACTTCAGAGACAATTGTGAAATCACTAGAACAACTGATGTGACTTTAAGGAGTGTATTTCCACACTGCTGGCACAGAAGATATGCTCTAAAGGGGGAGGTATTAGGGTGAGAAAAGATTGCAACCATTTGGATTTATTGGAATAATTCCTGGAGCCCTTTGTAGTAGGCTGAAAAGCTGCGGGTTAAGGAGCCCTGCCTGCTCCCTAGCATGTCTTGAGCTCCCATTTATTTGGGGCTGCAAATGCTGCACCACTTCAGCAAGGCTCTCTTTGTGCAACATAAGCAGCAGGCATGGAGGAGTTGGCCAGGCATGATCGTAATTACTCTTTACACCCCCTGTGACATGGAGCAGCCACCCACTTTCACAGTTCCAAACCAGGGAGGCTGAGTGACAAGGCTGAAGGGTTTTTTGTATCCTGGACAAGTTACCTGGGATACTAACTGCATGAAATCTGCTTACACCAGAGCAGCAGCACAAAGAAAGTCCAAGGCTTTCTCTGCTCTCAGTGGCACTGTGGATCCAGTGCAAAGAGCTAATAGCTACTTCTGGCTTGGCTCCAAATCTACAGGGTCCTGGGAAAATAAAAGCAGCATATGGAGGCAGCTCCTGTGGCTAATCCTAGTGCCATGAAGCAACTCTATTTGATACCTCTTTACTCAGAGGAGTTAGTAAAATTTAGTTCATATTAGTATCCTACCTATATATGGAAAAGACCATGGATAACCAGTTTTGCTCCTAGGCTTTTTTTCAGCATAGTCTGAGTCACCCTCATTAGATGTAGGAGCAACAGAAATAGAAACTGAAATTCTCACTGAAATAGACCCAGAGAAGTCCTCATAGACTCAGTCTTCTCTCGACTACCCCCCAGGTTTTCCTAGGCACTGCATAAATACAGCAGGAGATTCTCCATACTTCAGAGGGGTTTTAATCTAAATATTAGCAGAGATTTAATAGCAGTTCAAATGTTTCAGAATTTTCCAGCTTCGCATACCACATGCGTTACTAGTGGTGCAGCTCACTCTAGAACAACTTGTATTGCACAGGTAAAGGATCCTACGGGGCTATGAGCCTCTGAATGCTCCTGGGGACTGATTTTTAATGGACTTCCTGCACTGTGTTTCTGACCCTATTTTTAACATCTGCCCACTAGCTCTTCGAATATACTGCTCCTGACTGAAAGAAGCTGTCTCAAAGGGGTAAACTGCACAAATTACAAATTGTGTTGTCAAGTGTCAGGTGGGTGGCTGACTTGTGACTGTTACCACTGATACACCTCTGCTGGCTTATGGTGAACATAGTTGGCTTGAATCAATCAGCCTTCCTATCCTTACCCTATTTTCCAGAATGACATACATAAACACCAAACAGTGCATAGCTATCCCTGATTTTCATCTGTCATTCCTCGTCTTTCATAGTTCAGGACTAACACCTCATGAAACAGATGAAATCTAGATTGCCCTGGAAATGTCTGGCAAACTTTCCACTAACATGAATGGAGTTGGGATCAGTGTTCCACCACTGGGATTTTGACAGCGATATTTGTTTCTATATTATTTATGTTCAATATTTCCTGTCCATAGCATACCTATGGAACATGGTAGTAGAAAATAATGCTTTGGCATGAATGTTTCAATAAGCTTTGACTCTTTTTTCAAGATACTGCTCCTTGTTTTGAGGAAGGTGTTCAATGGAAATTGCACAAGCCTTTCTTCTGCACTGAATTTGCTGAATCAAAGAGCAAAGAACCAAAAAACCTGTAAAAGGAACACTAAAATCCTGAGAACAGATTGAATATTTCACTGGTCTTGCTCCCATTTCAGCTAAAGAACTTTGGCAAATCTTGTATCTTAAACACCTGGCCCATTGCCTTGGCTGAAGAGAGATGTTTTTCTGTGTCAGGCCTCCAGGTTTAAAAATATGTTTGCGTCAGCACCAGCTGGTTTCAGTGGTTCATTGATCATACATAGGAAAAGATCCTACCAAGTCCTACAATAAATTTGCAGTGAAAGATTTGTCCAGATGTGGTTAATGCTCCTAAATGATCATAGGGAACATCAGAACTATTTTGTGGAGCTAGCATTATGTGATAGTAGAACTACACTTACAAAGACTAAATCTATCCTAAGTGCTCAATTCTGGTACTCCAATATGTAAGTTTGTAGTTCCTTCAAAGCAGGATTTTAGTGGGTTTATTTTTATTTTCCTACAGATCTTCCTTGGTTATTTTGTCCCATAGTACTAGTGTATGGACAGCACAAAGAAGTGAAATAATTCTGAAAAAGCTGCCCTGGGACCATAGTCCAACTGGACAAGGCATTGAGATTGGAAGATCCACAAGAATACTCTCAGCTACCTTTGCTTCTGAAAGGCTGATGCCACTACTTTTTCAAATTTATCTTTACTTATCCATTTTAGCTGTAATCAGGGCTTCTGTATTCCGACCTGGGATTTCCTGGCCTAGGAACCATGTACAGAAGAAAATGCTTCTCTTAGGAGATGTCTGATCTGCAGGTATATTGTACACGTGCACTAAATCTGAGGCTCTCAAAGTATACCAGACATTGTGCTTGGGTATTAATGAGATGTATAGCACAGGTGCAATTAAATCAATACCGCTGAGAGCTGTTGGAGCCACAGGGAAGTCTGGTGCAGCTGATCTGCTCTTGCACTGACAGAAAGGCTCAGGGCTCTGAAGCTGTTAGGTAGGAGGGAGTACAAATCTGCTTCCCTTGGCCTGCCAGATGCCCAGGAATCCTGAACAAGTCTAAAATCCCCTACAGTTCTTCCTAGAGAACACTTCTGAGTGGCAAGACAATTTTCATAGTGACCTTGCTCAGAACCTCCTTGCTGGACTGATGTTTTTGGGGAGCTGTGGGGCTGCGCCTGGGCTCCTCACCTCCTCTAGTGTAAGTGGGACTCACAGGTTTCTGTGGGACAAAGCCAGAAGCTCATGGCAGCTTTCCAGTCACTATTCTGGGGTTGGGATTAGGCTGGTTGCCGTTGGCATGGGAGTTTGTCAAGAGCGCAGGAGGGCTGCAGGAAGAAGACAGTGGAGCTAATGTGCATTAGCTCTTTTTTTTCTGTTTCTTCCACATGATTGCTGGCAGATGTGACCCATGACAAATCCTTGAAATATGGCTGTGCTAACAGAGATGGGATAGATCCAAGGGTAAAAAGCCTGTGCTTGGGATATGCTGTCCTGTGACAGATTGCATGAGTTCAGATGTATCTCTCCCATCTCCATGTTTGCTATTGCTTACTTAGAGGAAAGCAGAACTGTCAAGGAGGACGGCTGGGTAGGGCTCACTTCTTTATTCCCAAAACCTATGGAGTGGGGAAACATATGCTAGTCCAAACACTGACGGTCTCCTAACAATATGGATCATTTGAGACTGAGGAGTGGAGCTGAAATGACAAAGATAGTTTGTGCCAGAAGTGCATTTTTTGTAAATGCTGAAATCCTGACATTCCTGGCTAGCCCAGTATAAATATGGCCACCCAAGTGCTGTGGCATTATTTGAGTTCATCTGCTGGATAGCTGTTATGTGGTTTCTTTGGCAGCCCAGTGATTCCCTGAACTGACAGCAAACCATGGCCTTGCTCTCTGGCTGCTGCGTGGGGGCCAGTGTTACAAAAAAACCCAAACACTCTGTGACCATGCAAAAGCACATGGGCCTGTGCATCCCTGTTGGCATGCATCTTGCTAACGGCGTTTGAAAGCAAGTGTGTGCGCACACCCCACACCAGATCTGTCCTCTCTCCTCCTCACCTGCATAGCTCTAGTGAGGCTCAACCTGGGAACAGATTTCCCTGTCCTCCCTCTTAAAACACAAACAATTTCTCAGAACTGTAACTGGAGGATGAGGCAGCACATTTCTATTAAGCTTGAGCTTGACTGGGTGTGTTTATGCTTTGTTTCTGAGAACTGGTCTGGGAATATTAGTAGTGCGGGACAAAGTTCGGTTTGTACGATGCAAAGAGGGCTGTGGGGGAAGATGACCTGGAGGTCGGTACCGAGGCTCCTGCCTGGGATTTTTTTCTTTTAATATTTGTAGTTTGTTGTAATCTGGTCCCTCCTAAGGGAAATAATTTGCTCTGTTCAAGGCATTTCATAAGCCCCAAAGAGAATCTCTTGCTGTGCTGGAACAACAGAGACGAAGAACCACAATATCCCACAATAGTGGAGAAAACGTCATAACTTTCCATTCAGATACAAGGCATGACTTTTCAAGGAGGGAAAGAGGAAGACTCTTTCTATCAAGCTAAGGAAAGTGAACTATCAACACCCTTTGAACTGAAAATTAAAAATCAGCAGAAATGCAGTGGAGGCTGAATACAGGGCCCTACCCCTCCTTCAGATGCTCACCCAAGATTTTTGTACCACTCAGGAGCTATTTAGTCTCTCCAGCCATAACACAGGAGTAAAATATCAGCCCACACTGTTTTTATGGTCAGTGGATAGCACTACTGTACTGTCAAACCCCAGTGTTTTCTGAAACCTAAAGTAGTGTCGAAACACTGGAGTGAAGGAAATAGGGAGTCCCACTGTCTCAATGAGCCGGCAAAATTTCCAAACTATCAGAATGATTTAGAAATGTAAACCCCATTTATATAGGGTCAAGTCAATTAAACTGAAAGTATCAGTGTGTCCTTGCGACTAAACCACTATGGGGATCCAAAAATTATAGCTGAACCCTAGTTTAGGTGTTAGCACTGCAGCACTCCCTTCAGAGGCTTCCACCTTTGCAAATAGGGTTTACACTTCAAATCCACTCGGTCAGAACTTAAGTCTGTTACTCAGACAGCGTTTAACTGTGATGGGGATAGATAATGTTGCATGTTAAAGCTTCCACAGGCAAGAAGGGATGCTATTAGGCAGCCAGTGCAGAACTTGTGTTCATTCTCACAGCTGCCCTGGCTGAAGCAGGGCCAGCCTTTCTAACCTCTCATTACCTTGCTCAATCCAATCCGACAGTACTTTCTTTGTTTAACGCTGTCCAGCAGCCTTGAGATAATGGGGATGTTGCTGGAGAAAATGGGGCCAGCTCAGGGCTGGCCTCACAGCTCTCCAGAGCCAAACAAATCATTGCCCAGGGGTACTTCAAACACTCTGGATCCCCAAATGGCCCATAATGTCCAGTGCCATCAGGTCAGAACTCAACTGCAGGTTGCATTTAGAGCTCTGAGGTGCCTGTTTGTCACCTAGCCATTGGCAAAATCTGGCTTACTTCAATAATCGTGGGCTGTGCTGGCTGCTGAGATTCCTGTCAGTGTCGAAAATGCTCTTCAGCTCAGAAGAAATTAAAATAATGTCAAAAATATCATATGTATGCATGTATCCATGCACATATGTAAAGCCATGTATAAACTTTCCCTTTGAGAGCTGTGTTGGGCATGGAAAGGTTTACAGGCCCTGCAATGGAGCAGTGCTGTCAGGCGAGAGGAAAAGAGGAAAGTGCAGCAGCTGCAAATCCTCATACAACATCTCACTTAAAATGTCATGTGTGCTACTTGGTTTAAATTGTCACCCCTCCAGCAACCACAAACAATGCAGAAACAGCAGATGTGTTTTCTATTTAGAATTAAACAGTTTATCTCAACCACTGTCATTGTTACAGAGGAAAAATAAATAAATATCCATGTTAATGTAAACTTCAAAAGGTACTTTCTGGCATGAATAGCTATTGTGAATCCAGATTTCACTGGGAAAACTAGGATTTGACCACAGATTTTTTTTTTTTTTTTTTTTCATGATAGTGATGCTGGCAGCTCAGCATGTAGTAAAACTTAGACTGGTGAAAAAGATTTTTTGGCAAGATATAGCATCCAATAACTCATGTCATTTAGACTTAACGGTCCAGAAAATTTAAGTAAACATCATAAATGTCTTTTGTTATTAAACTTTTCATTCAAACATTTTGTTTAACTCTTTCTTAATGGAGACTGAAGATGACATTTTGGGCATATATTCTCCTGTGTAATAATCCTAGAGTCACCTCATTGTGATTTAAAGATTTGCCACAGTCTTAGCCTAGGCAAGCACTCAGCAATTCAAACAATAGTTGGTGTGAGCATGTTCTCCAGAGAAGTTAAGCTAATGACAAATTTGACCTTTAGAAATCAAGGTCAATTTATTGTATAACTCTTAGTTTTAACAGTCTATTGCTTTCTAATTTGTAGGGCAAGCAGGTTCCTAAGCAAGAGCAACCATCCAAATATATTGGATCCTATTTTATTTTTATGAGAAGACACTATTTGTAAAGGGTGTTGTTGAGTGATGTGGTTGGAATAGGCCTTAGGAAAATATAGTCTTTTTGTACAAAATATGTACAGCTTCATTTAGTAATCAATGCCCTTTTGCATCGATGCTTACATATAATATATAAAACCAAAGCAGAACTCTGTCTAGTTGTGAAGATATTTTGACTAAATGAAGCTTGATTTGTTTCCATAGCCCAAGAAAAGTTCCAAAGCTGAATATCACTGTGTTCCTCTTTGTGTGTGACATGGCCTTCACCAATACCTTTCTTGTGTTTGATTTCCAGCCAGTATTTTAAGATCTCACCAGCCAGCTTGTTTCCAGATTTTATATTTTTACAAAGAGTTTTTTGTCTTTACAGAAGCAAACACACAAATGTTCCTGTTACTCTTCCTGCCTGAAATGGGCAGAAAGGTACATGTGACCAGCAATAAGCTGTAAAGCCTTAACTGCCAGTAGTTACTTCATGGTCTTATAATACATTCAATTCAATGCTTGTTCCTTCACAGTCATCAGAGTCCTGCAACTCTGCAGTACTTCTTAATAGTTAACTAGATGTCTGCAAACAATGCAGTCATCAGGACAGGCACACAATCAGTGTTAGCATTTTGAACGAGCTGAAGAAGACACTGTAACCCATCATCGTCTGGGTTCCCTGTAAGAAAAGGAGCATTTTGAGAACTGCATAGTTTCTCAGTGGTTAAGGCCAGAAGGAACCATTAATTCATCTAGTCTGGGGGTTGACCACAGGCACACGATTGAGATTCATCAGCATGAAATCTCAGCAGCTCTTGTCACACCACAGAGAGCTGATCTAATTCAGCTGTCCTGTCCTAGGACATGATCTGTCTCCAGTGTCTGGGGGAAGGATTAGGAAGCCCTCCCTCTGAACAAGATGGGACACTTATTGAGTGTTGCAATGGGATTCCCTCCTCATCTCTAAGCAATTGCCTGTAAACATCAAATTAAATTGGAACACTTGATTAATATAGAACCAAAATCATAGAATAGTTAGGGTTAGAAGGGACCTTAGGAGATCATATAGTTCCAACTCCCCTGCCACAGGCAGCGACACCTTCCACTAGATAAGGTTGCTCAAAACCCCATCCAAGCTAGCGTTGAACACTTCATCCACAACTTCTCTGGGAAACCTGTAGCAGTGTCTCACCACCCTCATAGTGAAAAATTTCTTCCTAATATCTAATTTCAATCTACCCTCTGTCAGCTTAAAGCCATTCCCTCATGTCTTGTCACTACATCCCCTTGTAAAAAGTCCCCCTCCAGATTTCTTGTAGGCTCTCTTTAGTTATTGGAAGAATGTTACAAGGTCTCCCCAGAGCCTTATCTTCTCCAGGATGAACAAACCCCAGCTCTCTCCACCTGTCTTCATGGGAGAAGCACTTTAGTCCTCTGATTATTTTCATGGCCCTTCTCTAGACTCACTTGAGCAGGTTCATGTTCCTCTTATGTTGGGGTTCCCAGAGCCGAACACAGTATTCCAGGTGGGGACTTACAGGAGTGAAATAGAGGGGGTGAATCACCTCCCTTGACATTCTTCCTGGTCATGCTCCTTCTAATGCAGCCCAGGATATGGTTGGCTTTCTGGGTTGCAAGCGCACACGGTCAGGTCACGCTGAGCTTCTCCTCAGCCAGCATCCCCAAGTCCTTCTCCTCAGGGTTGCTTTCAATCCATTCTCTATCCAGCCTGTGTTTAGGATTGCCCCGACCCAGGTGCAGGACCTTTGTTTTGTTGAACTTCAAGAGGTTGGCATTGGCCCACCTCTCAAGCATGTCAAGGTCCCTCTGGATGGCATCCCTTACTTTCAACATATCAGCCGAACCACATGATGAACTTAGTGTCATCAGCAAACTTGCTGAGAGCACACTCAATCCCACTGTCAAGTAACAGTAGTCAACATAATTTCTGTGTGTGAGGTACAAGCACTTTACATTCTCATCAGCCTCTGCTAGCAATCCTGTGGATAGGTAACATGTGAGAAGGTGAGAGCAGAGTTGTTTTCAATGCATCATAGTTCTGATCTCATCACTGGTACACGCTAGCTGCAGTAAATCCACAAAAATGAGTGAAATGGTTTGGAATTAAAGAATCGAGGCTTGGCTGAGCTTTGGGCAACCTTCAGTAATTTTCTGTCAGCCTCTAACAATATGCACATCACAGTTTTTTTTGGCTGTCTTGACTCCTCTTCTGGTTTATGTGATTTGAATATAGATCAGAAGGACTTTTCCAAACACGGTATTGCATCTGAGCTTCTTTTCGCAAAACAGCAATTCTGGATCAACATTCCTGAATAATCCCATGAGTGGATCATTTTAATGAGCAATAGCAATATCTACATGTGGAATTACACAGAAATAGTTACACAGTTTAGTTTTTCGCCTGCATTTGTGCCAAGCTAATTTACAAGTGTAAATGATCCTTAAGAGGTTACATATTTACCCAGAACAGGAAATTCATTCCTTTATCGTAAGACTGAATTTGTACAATTGAAGGAACATGAAATACAAATGGAATGGACAGAAATCTATTACTGAATGGGAACTGAAGGGCTTAACTAAGTGCATCACTGAATAATTAAGGCCTTTAGTTCTTACTCTTGGCTTGAGTGTTCATACCCATAAGCATCTATAAATTCTCCAAACAACTGAATTGTATAGTCACATATATATCCTCTTCCCCTGCGTTATAGCTTGGAAATACTTTTTTTTTTCTGACATATATTAACATATATCAGAAAAGGAAGGGGAGCCTTTAGTTACTTACCAAAGTATGAGTGAAAGCAGACTGTGAAAATTACAACTAAAGAGGTAATTTCTTTATTTTTTTTTAAATGCTTCTGCAAGATTTAAAATTGATTTGCAGTAACTTGGACATTTGAGCAGATTAATTTGAAGCCAGTATAATTTTCTTATTGCTTGCTTTTATTTTCAGAGAGCCTTATTTGAAATTATTTTAGGCCATCACTCTTCAGGGATCCTGAAGTCAGACCAAGAAACCTTCCAAAGAAACAGGAATTTCATAATAAAACAATGCTATCAGATAGGAAACATAAATGCTAATGCTATCTACTTGTCAGAGAGCATGGACAAGTTCTTACAGCATTACTCTGCCAAAACAGATTTACTTCGTTACTGCGGAAATCATACCATTGCTATTAGTCTCAACAGAAAAAAAAACAACAAAACAGTTTCTGTTTAATAAGGAAAAAAAAAACTTATAAGAGCAAGAGAATAAGTAACAGCAAATCACGATTTGGTTCTTTTCCTTTTTGTGAGCTGCCTAGAAAAAACAATTTATTTTGCTGAAGCTATTTTATTTTCTTAGCTTTTTTACGACATTTAGTTATACAATCATTTATGCCTCACACACAGTTTCTTCAAGGTATTTAAGCAGTGCTGGTAACATTAATTCTCACAGAGATCATGACAAAGTTTCACTGTCTTGATTCAACAAATAACTCTTAGACTCCTGTTTCCACGTTAGACACAATCAAACATGCAGTGTACTTGATTATTCTCTGGTATCAAATAAAACATCTAATATCGCCTTTACATCTTTTTCTCTGTGAACATGGATGGTAGCAAATTTATTCAACAGAAAAAATAATGACCATAAAGTTGGCCAAACTCAGTCTCAAATTAATTCAGTTTTATGTAAGTGTCTGCACAAACAAAATAATTGGTAGTAAGTCTGTAGCTCCAGGAAGTACTCCCTCTGCCTCAACACAGGGCATATGCCTCTATGCAGGGCAATCATATTTTGTTGAAATCATGCCAAATAGATGAAGGTATCTGTGATGCAAACTGTAGGATTAAGACTATGTTATTAAATTTAATCCTTTATTAATTTTGTTTTTAATAATTTTACCTATATTTAAAACACAGCAGTATTAGGATTCCCAAAATGCCATCTCCAAATCTTTTCTTTCCAACGACTGACTCTCAGGGCAAGAACTGCTTTCACCACTGTGATGTTATTTCTCAGGAATCACAAGGTGAAACGTTTGCTTTTCACTTGGGAAGAGAAGCTCTGCTTCACATCAACAATGAAATAACTGCTTAAGATTCTGGCTTCTTCTGAATCCTGAATCCTGACTCGTAGCTTCATGCCCAGTTTCAGTCCTCAGTATCCCCCCTTTTAGGGACTCCAAGCATCTCTCGCTGATGGGGCTGACAACAGCTGTCACGCTCCTCACTAGCTTCTCATACCCACGGAGTTTTGCTCAGGAAAAGAAATTTTTCTTCCATTGAAATGGCTGCCCAGCCAAACCAAAGAGAGGGAAACCCTGTGCACCTCTGAGCAGTGGGAGTAAGGCAGGATAGCGGGTGTTCAGAAGCGGCAGTCACAACTTAAGAGCATTCTGGGTATCTCCTCCCTCCTGCCTCCCAAAAAACAGAACATAATTTGGTTCTGATTTCCTATCACAGACAATACTAAATAAATTAATTCAGATATCTTCAGAACTCTTTTTCCTCAGATGATGATGGGAAGCAAAAGGGCCATGCCCATCTTTGTCTAATGACTTGCCCTTATCACAGTAAAATTACTGGGTTTGCAATGGAGGAAAATGTTCTTTTTGGGAAAAGGGAAGACAAAAGAACATGGGTAAAATGAAAGTAGTGAAGAGGAGAAGAGAAGGTAAGACTTTGAAGATTAACAGTGAAAAGATGTTCATTGTAGGAGGTGAACACAAGAGATGATGCTTATGATGATGTTACTTGCCATCCTAAAAATTATGTGTGGTTATCAAATTATCAAACTGTTTGGTCATCAAATGATGAAATTAATTAAACTCCAGTGTGGCACAGTGATACTGCTGAGATGGCTTTCTTTTGTGACTTTGGTAGCTCAGGGTCATTAAGAAACCCAATATAACATCCACATTTTCCTGAAAAGTTCTTTCACTGAGGAGCAAACTCTATTTTGACTGCTTAGATTGAAAATAAAATAATTGTAATCAAGACTAAAATATCACATCTCTCAGAATGAAGGTAAGCTTTGCTTCAATTTCTTTCAAAATACGTATGGAAAGGGAAAGAAGCTCTAGTTGTGAACAGTGAAAAAAAGGGATCTGCTTCAGATCTCATTCAAGAAAGGGAAGAGTTACCTTCTCCATCTTGGTTTTCCAGTGGCTGCTGCAGGTGAGTGGGGCTGCTGTTACCAACCATCCGATCCCGGTATGGCCATGATCCGGGATGTATTTCTGATTGGCAAATTGTGCAACAGACCATGGGGTGCCCAGGTATCTATGAACCAAAGGCCAAGTCAAAGTATGGATCCTTGCAGTGACTTCTCTGGGACATTCTCCTAGTCTGAAAAATGCTCTCTGTTCCTGTTATGTTCTTATTAGAGCCAGTAAAATCTTGGAAGAGTGAAATAAGTGTTAATTCCCGTCTTGATTACCTCTTCAGCTTTAAGCTGGAGCACTCCAGCTGGGAGTGAAAGGCCTGTTCAGTGTCCTGTCATCAGAGCTTACTGGAACCTGTTCAGTTTTTGAAAAGCTTAGGGAAAAATACTGTTTCATTGCAAATTAGAGCCTTGAGGGGCACAAAAAAAATGATAAGATGAACTTCTGACTTTGACTGAACTTGGAATACTTACCTCCCACACTTCAATTAATTTCCATATGTTATTAATTTTAGTATTCCTTTATATACATGACACTGAACACTAAGGAGCATCATTAATTAAAAGCCAACGAAACCAATGACATTTCATATTCTGCATAAAGTTATCTGAGTAAGAATGACTTGTTGTTTCTCTGTGTGTATGAAATATAAATCATCTTTCCATCTGGGTGAAGCAGTCATGGTCTCAACAGCACAGTTCTCTTTGAATTGGCATGGAAAATGAAAAGGAAGGGGAGACGAGCCAGAGGAAGTAGTCCGGTGTTGTTTAGTCACAGCAGCAGCAGCCATCCCACAGGAAGTATCTCTGGCCAAAAGGATGAGGGGTGGTCTCCCTTCCATTGCTCTGACCCTTGCAGTGTTGCAGACCTGTCTGTAGGGTGTTAGAGCCAAGGAGTATGCTGCTCGAGAAAGCCTGGGACATTGGAGCAAAGTAGCGAATCACAAACCATGACCACATTTGCACTGGGCAGCAATCCTGCAGGCTGGGTGCTGTCTTTGAGGGGACTGACACAATGCAGATGGGCAGCAAGAAAACAGCTTTCAAAACTCTGATCGCAGCCAGTGCTGCAAACATCACTGCTCCTTTAGTTCACCACAATTTCTTCATTGCAGACTCCTTTCTGGTTCAATCAGATACCGTATGCTAATCAAGCAAAGAATTTCTGCTTATCACTTACTAATACGTCCAGTGTTAGACACAACAGTTGGCCAGATACAGACGGATGCTTTGCCCCACACTTAGAAGAAGGAAGATTCTTCAGTAACGTAGCAGGGCTAAACTAAGTCTGTGTTTGGTTTTTAAAAGGAAAGCAAAATTATGCAGATGTAGAATTTTGGAAGGCCAGATGGATTTTATCTGGAAGTGTTTATAATCTTTAATATTTTGAAGCCAGATGTTGATGCACAGATATTGCTGGTTGCAGCCATAGGAAGCTGTGTTAGAAGGACACTCTCTAACCTTTGTTAAAAAATTACAATGTTTTGATTCAGTTAGCATCAACTATTAGTACAGAACTGGCCAACCACTGCTATAAGCCGTTAAAAAAATAGGAAACAGATGCTCAACAGAAAGAAAGCTATCAGCCAGGGCATTCCTGATCTTTTTATAAAATGTAAACTTAAATACTTTATGTGTCCTTTAATGAACTGCTATGGAACAACTATAGTAGTCAAAACATCTCACAAGATTACACAAATGCAATTTGTCATTTATTAATTTTTCCACAGAAGTGGTGTCCCTTTGAAAAAGAGCACAGAGGTGGCACATGCCAGGTGATAAATGTAAAGCGTTTCTGTGACAAGAACTCAACTCAGATCTGATACTTGTAAGACTGATGGCATTTTGATTGTAAGAAAGCAACAGCTTTTATCCTTCAAATAGACTGTGGCTGTGGGGGAAGTAACAGCCATATCTACATTATGTGGCGGCATCTATAAATGTTAACAAGTATATGATAATTGATCATATTTGCAGGAAGGACAACCACAGCAATGCTCAGAAACTGAGAACGGAGTAGAGATTTTGCTACTGAAGCCTGCTCTGTTGTTACATTGAAGGATTAACTCTGCTTTTGGGTTTTTTTTTCTCTGTCTTGCAAAGCTGAGCGATCTGGTCCTGCCCTGTTTTCCTAGCTGAGAACAGTGATGAGTGGCAGGCACATGAGAGTGCAGCACCTGCCACCCTCCTCAGAGCTGTGACTTCTGCCTCAGAGAAAAGAATGGAGCTGGACCAAGACCCTGGAGTAAGTAAATTTCCTGAGTTCCCCATGTCTTCCTTTCTGTCTGTAAAATGGGGACAATAATGTTTCCTATCTCCTCCTTCTTCCTCATTTTAATATAGACCAATAATGGCAAGCACTGCCAAATTGCTTTGAATTACAATGGAGCCAAACCAACAACCTTTCATTCAAACCACATTATACAGATTGACTTGCTACTTCAAGCAAATTTGACAGCTGGATCCTGCCCTCATGGGGAAAACAGTAAAACAAACAAACAAACAAAAAAGCAAGTTAAAAATGGAAAGATATATTGAAGGTAGGTCTAATGTACTGTGGAAACCAAGGCAGAATGGTCCTTCCTTACTGCAGGGCTCTTCCGCAAAACATTTCTGGAGAAACACTCGCATTTATGCTTCTCCTGTCCACTCTGTACTCTGCCCGTACTCTTTCAAGTTGGGGAATACAAGCAGGTGATGGGACAGATGAGGCAATTTGATCTACATGGTCCTTCTGGGTTTTTTTCATTGTCTAAATGACCTGGGGGAAACGTAAACTCAGCAGTCAGAGGTATGACTGAACACAGTATAAAGTGATTTGAGATAGAACTCCCAGTAGAAGGGAGTTCAGAATAAGACTATTTGTTTTCCTTCTTGGCCACATAGGCTGGGCTCAGTTACCATAGTCCTTGCCCATCTGTACCTTAGGTAACAAGTTCCAAGGTAACTCAGGCTCTCCATCCTGCAGCGTAATCAGGGGATGAAATGACCACGAATGTGCCCTATACCTAACAGAGGGGATCTCAGAGCTGCACTCTTCTCATGAATCATTCCAGTTGATTCACATTTTAAAAATGCAGTTTCTCAAGCAGAGCAGCAGTAGTTTGTTAAAACATTGGACGCAATTGCTGCACAACCGAAATAACACTCCCCAAGCTCTCCTCCCCATTTAGCACAGCCTCCAATGTTTATCATATGAAATCAGCACAACTACAAACTGGATTACTTTTTTTTTGTTTGTCTTTCCCCCAGATTAGATGCAGTTTGCACATGGGGCAAAGAGAGGGCTACCTCCTTTGAGTGTATTTTAGCAACCAAGTAGTTTAGGTCTTTTGTTCACAAACAAGCTGCTACTTCTCTCTGTCCCTGTTTTTGGAGGCTATCCCACATTTCAGCTCATGCTAACCAGAGCTATATTACATCTGGCACTGTCCCTGTGATTGCTCAGGCAGCTGGAACAAGTTAGATTGCATTGTTTCCTGTGACTTCCCCTTGTATATCAGTTGCCATTACTCCACCTCTGCTGGAGCACTTTTCCATCTATGTTCTCTCCTTCTGTTCTCTGCAAACTGCCAGAAATTTTCACCGTTTCTTCATTTCCACTGTGAAGTACATAGAAGGCCAAATATCCAAAAGCAGATGCTAAGGAAAATATAGTATAGGTTTTGGACCAAAGCAATACAGATTACAATAAATGCTTCTGTACTACTGCATTCAGGACTGTCCTTATTAAATATGGGCACTTCTCTTTCCTGAGGGAGGACAATGTGAGGTGTTTTTCAATCATTCTTGTTGTAGTTTACAAATCTGAACATTTCCAGACAGCAGCCTAAACCCCAGGTCCACTGCGTGTAAGGCAGCAGTGATGTTAGTAGAAACATCACCTACATTTGGCAGGTGATAACTTTGTCAGAGGAAGCTCCTAAGATCTCTTTCCTTATATGAGAGTGCTGATGCAAAGCTATATCCCTGTAAATCCAGCCTGGGTATGCCACCTTCTCTGCCCTTTCTGAGAGCTGGGAATTGAAGACAATTGTTTCCGTGGTGAGACACAGCCACTAGCT
Organism: Pezoporus wallicus; assembly: GCF_028554395.1. Lineage (NCBI taxonomy): Eukaryota > Metazoa > Chordata > Aves > Psittaciformes > Psittacidae > Pezoporus > Pezoporus wallicus. Next base: position 8,879,871 of record NW_026635157.1, read on the forward strand.
CATATTTCCCTTGTGCCACCATATGCAGCTTGCTCCTTCCCTGCTAGATGTACCTAGCCAAAAGCTGGGCCCCGGCATCAGTGGGCTTTGCAGTGGGTGCTGCCATAGTTCAAGTTATCATTGCCCTGCGGCGCTTGTCTGAAAGCCACGTCATCACCCCAGTTCATACCTCTGGATTATGGCTGGAGCTACCATGATAGATGGTGCTTTTCCCTACAAACCTGTGAGCTGTGGGCTAGAGGCTGTATTTTCTCATTGCAAACATTCATTGTCACAATAGAAAGAAGGCATTACATTTGATGTAACATAGGTAAGGTGAAAGATGCATGCATTTTTTATAAAGTACAGATACACTCTACCCATTAATTTCTGGTCCAGATTTGGATTACTATTGTTTATTTCTTAAGGGCCAACAATGTGCTCAGAGCTGTAGAAGACTCAAAATGAAGACAATCCTGGCCCTCAAGAACTTGGATCTGAAATTCTCCAAAAGTCAGAAGAGGGTTTAGATCAGGTGTTCAGGCTCATCTCCATTATGAAGTGGTACTGAAAAAATCCAGATGGTTAATAAATAATAGCTGCATTTTCTTGTAAAAATGTAACATTTATTGTAAATGACTAATTTTTCTAATGAATATTTTGGAAGTGACGTCCATGTGGAGAAACTATAAACTGCAATAAATTGCTCAGGGGTTGCCTGATGTTTCTGGCGGCTGAAGAGAATAGAAACTTTTGGCCAAGACAATGAAAAACTTCCAGACAAGCCAGGGAGTGAGTGCCGACATGGTGTAATCTTAGGCATCCATTAAAGGATTCAGGCTACATTATCTGTGTAAGTGCTGGACAGACATGGACTGAGGCACCAGAGCCTATTGCAACAAATAAATGTTAGGGCTGTGAGAACAGCAAAACTCATGTGTTGATATACATTGGGAACTGAGGATCTCTCTCTCTTTCCAGCCATTTGACCTGGGGGATAAAATAAGAGATGTACAAGAAGAGTGATCTACACTTTCCTGGAAAAGTACAGAGGAAGGAAGAGGTTAACTTTCTGGTGGGTATGGTTGGGCTTTAGCACTCAGTTCTTTGCCCATAGCACATCAATCCTGTGAACTCCATTGCTCATGTACGAGATGATATTTGAAGCCATAGAAAAGGAGCACACAATGTGTGTGTGCAGCTTTTTCCTTCCCCTAAACTTGCACCTATGTTCCTTTGGGATTCTGGGCCTCAAACACCTTGCACTTGATGTGGAAAACACTCATGGTAGTTGACAGGAGGTGCACATTTATTAGATGTGTAATCTGCTTTAACAGGAAGCAAAGCCCTAGGTATTTGAGCCTCAAACAAGCTATTCCTCATTACTACTCCTGCGACAAATAAAACCAGCTGACACATGTGGCATGATGCAAAGCCCAGGGAAAGTTCCCATTGATTTCCATGCCTTCTAGATCAAAGCATTACCAGCTAGGGAATTACTTAAATCTAGAAGAATTATTATTAAAAAAAAAAAAATAAAATTCATCACTGTTTTGTACATGTTGGGGAGAAAGCAAACACCTGTTCCTGGTAATTTTATTCCAAGTTTGTGCGAACATTGTGTTCAGCTTATTTTTCCTCCCATATCCCCTTCTCTCCCCATCTCCCCAAATTGGTCACCTCTGACGTTGTATTAACATAACTAATCTCTGGGTGGAAAAATTACATTCCATTGTGGATGTCTCTAGCCCGGAGCAGGGTGAATGACACACCTGTGTATGAGACCTACTGCGTTGTTTAGCATGGATAATAAATGAATGGATGTGATTTGTTCAAGGAATGTGTACAATTACAGGCAAATACTGTAAACCACTCAAAAGCTTTTCCACCGGGACAGATCCTCCTGTCTTTACTCAGACGAAATTCCCACCACTTTCCTGTCTAAACACAACCTTATTTGCAGTTCAGGTTTATTGTAGGCAGTAGGAAGGAAGAGGAGAAAGGGAGAGGTGCTGCTAGTGCTGTTGTGCTGAGAATCTCCTTTTAGGTGGAGCTAAAGAGTGGAATGACCCCTGGTGTTCTGGCCGGGAATTACTGGCCTTCTGCGCAGTACCGAACTGCACTTCCACCGGCGTCCCGCAGACGGCCCTATATGTTGTAGCAGCGACAGGCACAAAGGCTGAACGCACAGGCAAATCAAATGTTCTTTCATAGAATCGGAGAATCGTTTAGGTTGGAAAAGTCCCTTAAGATCATCGAGTAGAACCATTAACCTAGCGCTGTCAAGTCCACCACTAAAACATGGCCCTAAGCTCCACATCTACACGTCTTTTAAATACCTCCGGGGATGGTGACTCCACCGCTTCCCTGGGCAGCCTGTTCCAGTGCCTGACAACACTTTCGTAAAGAAATTCTTCATATCTTTACCTCCCAAGTTTTGGTTTCCTTGATTGGTAATGGTATTTTTGACAGCTAAATGTAAAGGTGCATGAATTTATGCTGATTTCTAGCACATGTTAGGGTCGTTTTGGAGGAGCAAATTACAGCATTGCCTCCTTTAAATGCCTTCCTCCTTCAGAAAAGTGGTCCAGGTGTGTGGTTAAGAGGGTTTGAGCAGAAAGAGGCACAGGCAATTTACTGATTCCTGTTTCCCTGCTGTTACTGGTGCCACCTACAGCCTGTGACAGCCCGCTCAGTTCCACCTGCTGAATTTGGGCTTGTTTCCCTGTATCATCTCTGGCTCACTGTGCTAACTTCTACATCAGACCGTGACGCCTCGGCAGCTGGGAGCGTGACCTCCCACCACTGGCTGGTAGGCTGCCTGTAGCCAGCTCTCCAAAACTCCTCTACATCCAAAACGTGAACCAGCTCTGGGGCTCCAGGCACTCACCTCCCGCTGCTTTCCCTGCAGTATCTTCCGGAAGCGCTGGTACAGAGCCTCCATCCGCTTGGAGCTCAGCGTCGGGAGGTGGCAGTGTCTCCCCACCAACGGCTGCCCCGCAGTCGCAAACAGCAGCCAGAGCAGGAAGGCCTTGAGCACAACCAAAGCCACAACAAGCGTTTGTCTTGCTCTCTCTCCTGAAGCATGCTCAGCTGTGCTTTTGTACAACCCGTGCGTGATAATCTGGCACTGGAGGAGAAACTTGGTGGCTGGATGCTTGGGAGCAGCAGCAGCAGCCCTTAGGCTACCTGCCCACCCTGCCTGCGAGATAGAGGTGAGGGCTGGTTGCTTGAGCACAGGCACCCTCTGCTCCCTGCTCCTTACACTTACCAGCCATCTGGGTCAGCACTTAAGCAGGCACTAAAACAGGCTAAAATGACTGCTTCTGAGCTCTGTGTTGATGACACTTGTCTCCCTGAGGTATAGATCATTGGACCAATGCAGACAGGTTTCTAAATTCTGTTCAGCTGGTGAGCTGAAGACAGCAATTGCTGCTGCACGGGGTACAGAGAAATGAGAAGTTAGTTCAAGGCAAGTGGGCACACAAGCAGTACCTCCCATGTTTTGCAGCAGGCAAAATACAACCAATTGTATGTACTGTATACGACCAGATAGATGCTTGAGCAGCAAAAGTTTCACATCCCCATCCAAACCTTCCCATAGCTAAGGTATTGAGAATCACAGTTTCTGCAATCACAGCAAAATCTACTTGAGATCAGCCTATATGAAAAAAAGAGGAAATGTGTACAAATAGCGTTCTGTAAATATTCCAGGGCTTCACTGTTCTAGGCACAAACCATCACACAGCTGTTCACCTGCAATGGTTTATCTGCTACCAGAGCGATAGCTACCAGAGTGCTGAGTGACAGGAAAAATATCTGATTTTTTTTTCTGGGAGGGCTCAATGTGAGGCAGAAAGGGAAGTTACATTCTCCATCTCAACACCAGCCTATGGCTAGAGAAGAAAACTGCTTTCCAGTAGCACAGCAGTTCAGGAACAGCTCATACCCTGAGTGCTGATGCAATAATGGCTTTACAGATTTCAAGCCCTGATCCATACCAGCAGCCTCCAGCCCTGCTCCAGCTCCTGTCTGTACTTCTTCCTCCAGTTTCACCTCCAGAGCTATTTGTGCACCTGGATCTATTCAGCAGTGTGGAGGGGCCAATTTTCCCAACTTCTTTTTCTCTCCTGCCTTAGTCAGTCCCATGTCACATCTCTTTCCCTGCGCTGACCCAGTCCCAAGAACTCCCAAGACAGAGGTGGTGGGGTCGTTGAGACCCTCTAGTTTCTCTTTTATTTAACAAAACCAACACAAAAAAATGGTTTCCGTAAAGGTCTTTCCTTGCATCCTGGAATTATTTTCAAAAGTAGGAAATTTATCTCTGGATTTGTCTTTTTTATCAGTCCCTTTTCTCCCTCCTGACTTTTCAAGACTCTTCTACAGATAGTTCACATCACCTATGAGAAAGACTCAAGCTCTTCCACAGATAGTTCACATCACCTATGAGAAAGACAACTGGCATTTTCTGACAAACATTAACAACATGTGTCTGCCTGACACTACTAGTTGTCATGGTTTAAACCCAGTCAGGTAACTCGTTCACTCACTCCCCCCCTTCTTTCCCTCCCCCTACTCCCGGAGGGATGGAGAGGAGAATCGAAAAGAATGCAACTCCCATGGGTTGAGATAAGAACAGTTTAGTAACTAAGGTATAACACAAATCACTGCTGCTACCACCAATAATAACAATGATAAAGGAAATAACAAGGGAAGAGAATACATCACCTCACCACCAGCCAACTGATAACTTGTCCAACCAAGCACCGACCCATACCTCCTCTAACCCTGCAGTCTCCCAGCCCTTCCGGCTAACTCCCAGTTACATCCTGGGCATGACGTGCTGTGGTATGGAATACCTCTTTGGTCAGTTTGGGTCAGGTGTCCTGTCTCTGCTTCCTCCTGGCTTCCCCTCCTCCCTGGCAGAACATGAGGCTCACAAAGTCCTTGGCCAAACCAAAACATCATTGTTATCAGCTCTGTTCCCGAGCTGAAAGTCAAAACACTGCACTGCAACAGCTACCAAGGAGGAGAAAAATGACTGCTACTGCTGAACCCAGGACACTAGTCTGCCCAGAAAGTGAATGAGTACATCAGTCAGTGCTACCATTAATGTTTTTTTGGTGTCTGAGGTGATGAAGCATTTCACAAAATCCTCTGCCAGAGCATCGTGTTATTAAGATTCGTTCTACTTCCAAAATGAAAAGCTGTAATCTGCTTGCCATTTGTGTCAACCTGTTTCTGTAAGGCACTGAATAGCAGTGAGGCCAAAGGATCCAGGGACCCATAAAACATTTGTCCGAAATACGTATGGATGTCTTCCATTGAGGCAGCTGTTGAAAAGTTTGTTGTATCCTACAAATTCTGTCCTATGTTTCATAATGTTTATATTTCTGCTATTACCAGTAAGTTTCAGTCTGGTCCCAAAAGAAAACGGGCAATGGAAAAACATGGCAACAGCTAGGAATTTTTTAAAGGAACCCTGTAAGGATTGCCATGGCAACACTGTAGTCCACATTTGTTTGCTGTTAATTCCACCAGTTTTACCAAAATACTGAGTAGCAGAAAAGACTTCAAGAAGTCTCTATAGCTAGAAATTTTAAGGGAGGTATTCAGTAGTACCCTATTTTTCAGGGAACAAATTAATACATCTAGCCTCCCATCTCTCTTCAGCCCAACAGATGCACTCAGTCAATTGAATTGAGGTATGCTGAAAGATGTAATGGCACTGGCAAAGCCTTTTGGAGACCGTCAACTGCTGTGAATAATGCTATGACTAAGTCTACTATTTAAATGGCTGAGGTCCAAGGAATTTTCGGGTATCAGATGCCTATGAGATTGGCCCACCAGCTCCATTTCACTTACTACTCCTAGAATGAATCAATACACAGAAAATTTGTGACCTCAAACAGGCATCTAAAAGAGAGCAGGGCCACAGCTTTCTTAAGGTTGCTGACAATTTGTTTTGCACAAAGCCTCTCTAGGAATAAGAGCATGGGATACTGGTTCTTTTTTTTATGCCTGGGAGAATGCAGAAATGTTTTGCAGATAGCTGAATTACCCACTCTCAGTGTGCTATGACCTCAGTAGAAAGGAAACTCATTCAGTGAAAATACTGTGCTTTTCTCCTAGCTTCTTTGAAAATCAAGTTCTGGCTCCAGAGATCTTGCGGAATGTCTCCTGGGAACATCTCTGTGGCCAACTCGTTGCCTTGTTAAGCACAGGGTGATAAAGTTACAGAGATCCCAATCTGCCCATTTATCTCCGCCTGTTCTTACACACTGAGAGCTGGAAAAGCCCCCCACACTGCAGTGCAAACTCCTTGGACCACATTCCTGTCATCTCCAAAGGCTCTTTCTGTTGCTTTTGTAGGCAACAATAGGTCTGGTCTGTTTTTCTGATAAATTATGCGATTTGTCTGAGACATAAATTTGGCTCACAGCAGAAGCATTTGCCTGGCTGAAAGGCATACTGTAACAACAAATGTACTTATTGGATTGTCTGCCATCACTGAAGTCATCGTCTTCCGGCCAAGGCCAAATGTTACAGTGCACGTGTCTCCCCTCATCTCTCAAGCAAGTCACAAGACTGCTTACACAACTCCGAGACAACTTCACTACAGATAGCATGCTATGGAGCTGACACTTCAGTAATGTTACAGGTGTGTGTCCTCAGTTTATTGGATGCCTGTCAGCTTCAGAGATAGCAATTTCAGGAAGTTTTCTCAAGTAACTCTCAGACACTCACTACCTCTCATTAAATGGGCCATGCAGCATAATCTTCTCTTCAAATGGCCTCCAAAAAATTATTGCCACATCCTAGAGAGATGTCCAACTAGTCCCATAGGTGGACTAATTCTGAGGCAAATGGAATTTTAATCCCTCAATGCCCAAACTTGCTCAACCATTGTGAAAAGGTTATTCCTTGGTGCCCCTCTAACTTAGATGTAAGGGCCATTGTCACACAGCTGGAATTCTGTTTAAATCCCTGGATGCACTGTTCTCTATTGAATGAAAGCAGCTAGTACACATGCCAATAGACAGTAATGGTTAGCACTGTTTTTAAAACTGTAATTCTGGATTAATGCAAGTGCTTGACTAAAATTAAGTCAGAGAAAGATAATTTTTAATGCACGATAGTTACAAAACAGACTAGAAAGCACATCAGGGATTAGCAGCAAAATAAATTGTAAAATTTAAAAATACTGTATGAACAGAGATACTCCATCAGCAAGGGGCAAAAAAGACTGAAATACCCAAATATTGTTTCAACTATCTCAGGCATCTTTGCTGAATTCACAGCTATGCACTACTGAGTATACAGATAATTGACCTCATAAAAGGTGGGAGTAGGAAGAAGGGGTCAGGAAAAATACAGTGTCATTGCCAAGTACTGCTGCCCTTTTCTGACATGCCCTGTCCATTTGATAGAAGTAGACTGTAATTATTGTTATTTTGCTTTCCCTATATTCCACAATTCTTCCTTCCCCATAATATCGTGCAGGCAATACCAAATAAAATCGGGAGAAGAAATACAGAACAGAGAGATGTGTTTTCAAAACAGTTGTAACTGACCTGTAATTTTGACTGCCAAATACAGTTTTGAGGGAAAGAGCATGATAAGTTTCAGAAAAGACTACAGTTTTAGATGATGAATAATAATATCATCAATCCCCTCATTGCTGGTAGTTGTACAATTTGCTTTCTTAAACCAGTAGCTGCAGAAAGACTGGAATAAACTTGTTCAACATGGGGAGCAGCCTCTTCATCTGTCCTGAAAGTTTTTCCTTTTTCCTTGAAATAACCTGGTGCTGGTCCCTGTTAGAAACAGGCTAGATGTGATGGATAGCTGGTCTAATCAGATCTGATATGTCTTCGTAAAACGCACAGCATCTGCCTATGTTCTCCTGAATAACTTTGAAAGACTGAAACGACTTCCACTTGTGAAAGCACCCAGAGAGCCTTGAAGCAGAAAATCCCCCAAGCTGGGACAAGCTTTGGACATCTGAGACACAGCATGCTGTAAGGAGCTGGCAAGGGATTGCAGCTCTCAGTATTGCTGGTCCTAAGTTTTAGCTATCAAAGCAGCCTTTTACTTATTGCTGGGCTTTGTCCCTCATTAGAGATGCTTTTTTCAATGGACAATTGATGTAATGATTTCTGTGATTTAGTAGCAGTAACAGAAATAGTCTTTTGCAGAGCAGGTCAATTTATCTGAAGAAATAGCTGCAAGTAGGCAAGTGGAGAACAGCCATTCCCACAGCTACAGGTTTGGGACTGCTGATGGTGAGCAGTCTTCTTTTCTTTGGTCAGCTTTACTACACTGAAGAAGCCAAACACACATGATTGAATGTGGCTTTTCCAAACCAGACATTAGTGCTACTTAGCAGTAGGCTGCTGTGAAAGGAGAAAGAAAAGGTAAAAGAAAAAGAGAAAGGTAAGCTGTATCATGAGAAAATCTCTGCATTGGGAAGTAATCTACACACTGAAAACCAATGAGGAACTCGGGATTAAGTACAAAGGTGGGGAAACAGGAAAGAAGCGTGTTAGCCAGGATCACATTACGGAGTCTGCGTGCTCTGTTATTCAGTTTGCTGTTTTTAACGAAGCAAATGTCAACACATTTGTTTTGTTCCTGACTGTTCTAATAAATCCCAACAGTGAGACAAGGGGTTTGGCTTCTTCTATTTGTTATGTTATCCTGAAATCCACAGTGATAAAAGCTCTGGAAGCATTGCCTCTCTATATAAAAAAGTGTCAGAAAGACCGATTGTCAATTTACTACTGTGAAAGTCAAGAAAGTTTAATGGCAAAAGACTTAAAGTTACAAGGCTCGGAGTACAATGTGATGATTTATCATGACAAAATGTTTCTCATAATGCATCTCAATATTGAAATCAGCGGTTACCAGAGATAAAGAGGTTTCCCCTTTTTTAATTCAGAAATATGCCAAAACAATGTCATCCACTTCTCTACATACCTTATCCTCTTAAAGCCATTTAAAAGGAGACATATTGTTGCAGGGCCCAGTGGTTCTTTTCTGTACACAGAAAGGTGTTCTGTATATTGCAGCACCACAGAGATATGTGTTATCACATTTGGTGCTACAGTATCACCACAGGTACCACAATCATAGAGTCTGCATAGTAGAGACAAGATTTCTTTATTAACCCCAGAAGCCTGTGTGTGAAGTGTCTGTAGCTTTGTATATCTGAGTGCAGGAGTTGCTGTCTCTGAGATCTACAGGTGCAAATAAAGATACTCAAGCTCAGCACTGGAGTTACAAGGAAGACTGAAATTTGGCAAGGACAGCCAGCTGAAGGAAGCAAGGGAACACATGCTCTCCAGATGTTTTCTAGCATAAAACCACAGAGTAGAGTCTGATGGTGTGGGGACAAGAGATAGCTACCAGTTAAAGATATATATTCTACACACCTCTATGAAAGTAGTCGAATTACTAGATAGAAATTCAGTATCTCTTTCATTAATTCCTCTTAAAATCAGAATCCTTTTATTACAGACCTATGCCAGTCTCTGCACATAACGCAGAATATAAAAGTTCAAGGATAAACAAGTCACATGGGGCCTTGGCCAGAGAAGAATAGATACTGGATTTTGCAACAGGCAAGGGCAGAGTTGACCTTAGCCTGGGACTTGTGATTCATACCCTGCCATGCTGGGCCACCATAAATCACTTGTGCCTCAGTTACCTATGTGTTAGAACAAAATAACAGTGCCCTTCCACTCAGGGAAAGCAGGGAAGAAGCAAACTGTGTCTCTCTGAAAGCTCTCTCCCTAGGTTTGCTCACCAGTAGAGCACCACATCTCTTGGTGGGGAGTCCCATGAAGGGCTTCAGCCTGTTGGACAAACTAAAGGATTTATTTTTTTTAGGGTAATTTAATAGGAAGGGAAAGGAAAGAAAAGAAAGGAAGATCTTTGTTTCTTAAAATCCAGCCGTTAAGATTCTACCTGCCTACTCTGACTGTTCTTTTCTCCAGGATTTTGAGAATAACCATGCTGGGACCCAAAAGTAAGTAGATGTGCCAGCGAAGGCTAAACTTGCCCATGCCATTAACACCTCTGAGCAGACCTCTGTGAATAGGGTGATGTGTGATGGTGTATTTCAGACTGGGGGAACAAGTGACATGTAAGAGGTAGACAAGGTATTTCTTTTGCAGAGCTACATCCAGAGCACAGCATGTTCGGCCCAGATGCGGTGAGGTAGGAGCTGGCTAGGGAAACTACATATAAAACATAGCCTGGCAAATATTACTTGCCAAAGGGACTCTGCTGTTATCCACTTTAATAGAAATGACTGAATCCTCCTAATTTTTTGCTGAGAGCTGCACACCTGACCACTGAATTTACAAACTAGATCAGGAGATTAAAAATCTTTCTTCTCATAAAACTAGAAGTTCCCATCACCTGCATCACTGCCCAGGATGGGCCAGGTTTCTATCCTTTAAAGGGAGGATTTCAAGCAGCGTGGAACTCTCACTTGAGGCAATACTGTTTAGCACCATGGACTCACGCAACAAAATGGCTGGAAGTGCACATGGAGCTGGGAACAGCATGGCTGAATGCCAAAAAATATGTTACAGTCCACTGGTGCGCACTGCCCCTGCTTCCATGGTAACACTTGAGGATGGCCTTCAAAATGAAGAGGCATCAGCAGCTGTGACCTAGGAGCCCTGCGAGAGTCCAGGCTCTCTGCTTCCAGCTCTCTGCAGTAGGACCAGCAGCATGAAAGGGACCAGCAGCACTTGTGTGTTGGAACCAGTAGCAAGAATGGGATTTGCGTGAGCAGCACAAGGGGGCTGTAGCAGTGGTACCCACCTGGTTTTCTTTGCTCCCTCCTCATTGCCATGTGCCTGGGGACTGAATCTTTCCCCAGGTGTGCCCCACTGCTGCGGCTGCCATCAGCAAGGGGGGAGGCTGCTGCAATACATTATTTATGGTGAATTTGGGCTTATTATTGCATGGCATTCCAGCACACAGGCTCCACAGCAACTTGTGGGGAGATTTCTGTGTGATGAATAGACTGAGAAAGGCCAGGCAAATGGTATTATTATAACACTACATAAATATGGATTTTTTTCATTTAACATTAATACACCTGATTCCCTTTAACATTGTAAACATGCCACTTTATTAGGTTTGGGAGAGATGATGAATTTAAAGTCATTTTCAGCAAACAAGTGGCAGTCTTTCTGCATTTTAAATGGAGGTGAAGGAAATAAACCTTTACCATGAAAACATATGGAGGAATAAAAGGGACAGGAGAAAGCTGTCACTCACTCTGAAGTTTCCTATAGAGAGGGGAAGAGCCACCCAGGTGATGATATCGGTGGAAAACAGTTAGAAAATGGGGAGAATATAGGATATAACCTCCTTGAAACTGTTGGCACAGTCTCTGTGTTTTGTAGCTAATAAATTTAGTTTTCAGGAGGAAATTCAAATAAGCTGCATTTACTAGTTTTTAAGAAAGAAAATGAATGCATTAATTATGTACAATGTTACCATCTGCTAAATAAGGCAATTTTGGCCAGGGCTTGGCAATTTCTTCCCGCACATGAAGTATGAAACCAGGTCTTTTCAACCATAAAATTACTGCCCTGTAAAAGGACAGATAAATGTCTAAGCAAGCGCCTCATTACTGTCAGAGGAATGATTTGTTGTTTCATTTTACTGTTGTGTTTTCCTGGTTATTAGAGTGAAGGTTGAGTCAGCCTTTCCATTATAAAGAAACTGCTTTTAAGGAACTGCAGTTTAACCAGAAGAAAACTCACTGCGAGCATTTGGGTAAAGTGAAAAAATAAAGACACTAGCAATACTTGGGTACCCTTTAGGCTGAGTGGTTTTTGACTTCTTGAGACCCCAAAGTTGTTTTTCCTCTGTGAATAGGTTCCTCCCAGCTAAGATCCTTGTTCCACTGAGAACCAATTTAGGCTAAGGAGGGTGTGAAAACGACTCAGAGATAACCACTAAAGCACTGGAGCTGCACTCCTTGTGATGCTGCCTGGGCCATTGCCTTCTTCCCACTGGGATAGTGGAAAGCAAGGTTGTGAGGGGTGAGTGGGGTGGGTGCCCACCTTGAGAAGGGACCTGGGCAGGTTCAGCTCTTTCACCTCAACTGGCCACAGGGGCCAGCTGGCTACGCAGCCTCTGTTGTGGTCACCAGGAGTTCAAGTGTTGAATATGGTCTTCATCAAAACTACCCAGTGTTTGCGATAAAACCTGCATTTTAGCTCCGAGTGAGTAACAGGAGAAGCTGGGGTTTGCTAATTACCTTACCTCCATCAGATGCCATGTGTCAGTGGCCTGTGGTGATCGTTGAGAATAGGATTGCATTTCATAAATCATTGTGCATATGCTGTTTGAGCAGAGCAGCCCCACACACTTGGCTCCATTCTTCTCCCTCCCCCATTTTTTTTCTCCTTGTTTTGTTTTGCTTTAAGTATGGGTGATCCTAAGGCACAGTTGTCATTAAGAGTTTCTGGTAAATACCCCTTTGCATGGGCTCTTATACTATAGTACTATGAGCTATATATCACATGGCTTGTACCATAAAACTGAATCAAACTTCAAGATTTCCATGAGAGAAAGATAGCATCTGATGCACTCTTATAAAGATAGCATTATAGGCTGCTCATAGAACCAAACCTCCCCAGCATGGAACCTTGGAGCCTTGCTCTGGCAGAAGAGCTGCTCCTGGGCATGCTGGTGAGGGAGGTAGGGATAGCCTGTGAAGACCTTGCCCTCCCTGAACAGGGCTCCTGAATAAAGGGGATGGGATCAGGCACCGGTAGGGATAAGCTAAGCTACATTAGCAGCTCCCATATGGTGCAGCTAAAACAGGAACAAGAAAGCATTTAATTGTTTCTATTTTGTTTCCTGCTAACAGGAATTGTGTATGGAGGGACTAAACTGGAATATTGAGCAGCACCGCCAGTCAAGTCCAGAACCTTTCATATGCAAAGTGCAGCCTGAGGGTGACAGGTCAGGACTGCATGAAGAAGGTGGCAGTCATGCAGGGCCAGGAGAGATCCCTCCTCCAAGAAACAACAGCTTTTATCCTGAAGCAGGTTTCACAGAGCAATATGCACCCTCTTGTCAGCCCTCTTTATGGGTGAAAGATAATATTCGTATGTTGCTAAAACCACACTCAGAAGATATCCATTTCAGTCCTTATTCACTACTGTCCGTTCCCACCAATTAAACTGTTTATTCCAGGAGAAAAATAATATATGTGTATATACACACAGATAAATAAATTAAACCATCCTTTTAGCCCATTAGCTTGTTGTAATGGCAGTGGATTAAATCAACTGCAGCTGACTCTTACTCAGGTTTCACCATAACAGCTAACTATTTCCTAGAAAATGAATTTATTTGTCTGCATGTGGCAGACATCATGAGGCTGTAAGTTGCCATGCTTTCATGGGTTGCTAGGAGCAAACAGCCCAGCTGCCAAATGGCTGGGATGGCTCTTATGCACTTGGGTGGCACTTTTCAAATGGCCTGCTGGCTTCTTTGCTAAACGGGTCCTAACAACCAGAGGTGGTGCAGGGCATGAGGATCATTTTGGGCACAAGGATCATGTGCATGTGGGAATTTCAATGGGACCTGCCTGGTGGCTTTAAGCACACGAGGTGTTCCTCTGCAAGCTGGCTACTCAGGGGCTGGGAGTGGGGCTGGGGCTGGAGATGGGATGTGGCAAGTGGGCAGGATGTGAAAAGGTAAGTCCCTGCCTGTCTCATCCAGACATGAGGAGTTAGACCTGCTGAGACCTCATCTGGCAGCTCCCCAGCATCAGGTTTAAGATGTGCTGGGGCCTCTTCATGGGCTCTGGGTAACCTGGGCGGCAGAAAAAAAACCTGTGTCTCCCCTCTGTTCTTCTGCTTGTGGTTAGGTCTGTATGTCTCCTCCTGCTCAGACTTGTCTTGTCCTCTTCCACTGGGCTTCCACTATTCATGAAAACCATGCAGAATGAGAGATTTGATATTGCATGGGTTTTTTTGAGACACACCTTCCTTTCAACCCCGTTTGGGTGCAGGTACCCAGGAGCTGGAGGGTGGTGAGGGTGGTGGTGGTCAGGACTGCCCCATGCTAGACATGGCCCATCCCAGCCAGCTCCCACTGACCCACCACAGGACATGGCAGAGCCTCGAAGCCACGATGACAGCACCTCCGGGAAAGCGTGTGCAAGAAAGGCTGGAAATCACCCCACAAGCAGAGGAGGAGGGAACAAAGAGTGAGAAGGAGCAGAGAGTGCCAAGGCCAGATGATGATGATGATGATGAGCTCCATGGTGGAGCAGATATCCATCCACACTGCAGCTTGTGGAGGACCGCATGACACTCCCTGAAGGAACTGCAGCCTGTGGAAAGGAGACGACACTGGAGCCGGGGAGGAGCATGAGGAGGAAGGAGCAGTGGAGATGGACCACTGTATACTCACTGACTATAGCCACCTTATTCACCCATCCTGCCTTACCTGTCCAGGGGACGTAGAGGAGTTGGCAGTGAAGGAGTGAAGCTGGGCAGAGGAACAGGGGGAGGAAAGGTGCTGTTTTAGTGTTTGCCTGTTTCCCACTACCAAATGCAGTGATTAGATATTTATTTTAATCAGCAATAAAGTAATTTTCTCCAGGTGGAGTCTCTTTTCCCCATGGCAATAACTGCTAAGCAGTCTGCTTGTCTTGTCACCCACAAGCTTTCTCATTAATGTTCTTCCTACTTTCTCCATCCCACAGAGGGGAGGAGTGAGGTGGATGGGAGTTTGCTTGCCAGCCAAGGCTAACCCACTATACCCAAAAATCCTTTCAAAGAAGTCCTGCTGCTTAGTGCCATTTTGCTTGCTATCGGGGCTCAAATACTAGACATGATCTTACACTAACCCTGCAAACTGTACTCAATACCTCACTCTCAGCTCCACAAAGGGAGACACATCCATTCTGAGTGCTTGTTCCACAAATCCCTTCATTGCATTCAAAGGCTCAAGCCTTTGCTGCGAGTTTTCTGTATCTGCTGGCTATGAACAGTGGCAGAGGAAGGTATTTGCAGCCCTATCTACCAAAGGGAGGTGAGGATGGATGGTAGGGCCGCTGCATAAGGCTGGTCCTGTGTGTGCATCTCGTTTTCCTACAAGCCCATTATCCCGTTCAGGCATGGAGGCAGAGCTGTGGGGACTTGCTTGCCTCTGTGGCCTCTGTAGCTTAACATTGCTGGAGCCGTCTTTCTATTTCCAGCAAAAGCTGGAATGGGTACACTTGAAAGGCTACTTGGGATTCTAGCAAATTCACAGACAGTGAAGGGCTACAGCTATACTGAAGGAAGAAAAAGGTGTAAAACCAGAGAGAAACAAGAAAGCAAAGAGACCAGCCTGCAAAAACCCATGGACCAGCGTTGGTGGGACAGGTGAAGAGGGTACCTGTCTTGGGTAGGAGTTCAGAGCACAATGAACACAAATGAGGTGTGCTGTGAAACAAGGAGAGATACACACACGCCACCCAGGCAAAATGCTCTTCCTGGTTGCTGGGCTTTTCGATTGTCTTCTCTGTCCTGCCTCACTCTGCAACCAACTGACCAGCTAACCACAGCTTCTCAGCTGCTAAACCCTTTCTGGGAACATTTCTTTTTCCAGAATCCTTCACGATGGGCATAGTGATTTTAGCACTGGGTAAGGAGGGATTTGGGGTTTAGGTTTGTTTTTTTCGTTTCTTCTTCCCTTTCACTTTTTTTTTTTAAATTTCAGAAACATTCCTCCTTACTATTGGACCAAACTAGGATCTTTTTGAGTCAGAAAGCTAGAAACCAAGAATCCTAACCAGGTAAGCTGAAAACAAAGAACAGGGGCTTGATATGCCAGCTGAGGCCCATAGTCACCGGACTCCTGCAACGGCTCAGACTGTTTTTCTGGCTGATTCACTTTCTCTAAAGAGGACTAGAAATGTTCCATGCATTGCATTGCTTTGCATAGTCCCAAAACACATTCAGTTTCACAGTTTCTAATATTTTCCAAATAGCTCCAGTAGTTGTTTTCATGTAAAAAAAGTGTGTGCTTCCTGGTGACGGGCAGAGTAGGCTGTGTAGTAGCCTAGGAAACGTGAACCACTTTCCATTTGCCGCTCCTCTGCAACACTTAATTCTCCCAGACACTGAGAGCACAGCAGAATCAAGTCTAATTAACCTCCACTCTCAGCCTGACTCCTTGATGTGATATAGTTCATTTAAATCTTGTCCTTCATGCTCCTCTGCTCTCCTGCTTCATCCTTACTGAAGTGCATATGTGGATTTCTAATAACCCATGTTTAGATGGATGATTGGTAACTAATTCATATGACAAATTAGAGAAATGATGCTTTGTGCAACAAAGGGTTTTCTTTGCTTGTCCACTTGAAAATCAATTTATGAAACTTTTTCTTTCTTTTCTTCCCAACCAGAAGAAAAATAATTCCTTCTTCATCTTTTATTAGTAGTTTCAAGTTAGAAAGTCTTGGAAAATCAAGCCTTGAAATTTGTAGGGAAACTAGCATGAAAAAACAAACTATTGAGATGTTTTGACTTTCTCAGCATTCCTCCTACTTCCTGGGCTTTTGGAAACGGAAACAATTCCCCCAAATTTATAAACATTTGCTAAATGTTTCTGAATCCATTATTTGTTTGGAAAAAAGAAAATGGATCAAACAAGTCAACCCTAATTGTGCATCCCCTAGAGATAATAACACTTTGGCAAACAACAAAAGAGACACATAAATAATTCCATTTTGGATTTCTGCTTTGTTTTCCTTGGGGATTCTCTGCAGGCAATGGATAATGAGGAAGAGGTATTTTTGCACCCAAATGAGGTAGAGTTATTTCTCCATCCATAAATGCTTTCAGCAGAATATATTTTTTTCAGTTCAGTTCAGCACTGTGAACTGTCATGTACAGGACATACTGACATTTAGAGCATTGAGTTTCCCAGAAATTTCTCAGAGTTACCTTCCCAGGAATGAAGGTAATAATGCTGTGCTTTAATCCAGACAAAAGCTTTTAAATACCCCCCCCAATATCTCATTTTTCATTCTGATATGAAAAGGGAAAAGTTCTGTGATCTCCTACAGTTTTAATGGGGAGTAAAACCATTTTCTGACTGCCTTTGACCCCCCTCTCCTGAAATGGCACTAAATGTTTCCTCTTGAGTCACATGCAAACCCCTCTGGGAGACAGTGTTAAAACTACTTTTTATTATGGGCTGTCTGCTCAGTGGGCCTTCTTTATATTTTTGATGTATCTTCCTTTTTGTTCCTAAAATTGGAATAGAAGGCAGATGTACATACAGAACAGTTATATTTGTAACAGACATGCTTTCAACTAACTCTTCTGCAAAATTACGCTATTGACAAGCTGTCTCTTGTGGCTGAAGCACTGTGGTTACCAAGGCTCTGCCACTTGCTGTGTTCTCTAGACGATAAGGTCACATCTAAGAATGCTGATAGTCCTGTGGTCCCACTTTTGCCTTAAAGCCTTCACAATCAGACTCTGGGGGGAACTGCTTCCCTGAAACCAAGTCAGCACCTCACTAGGACGTGAAGCACTGCTCCCAAAGACACTTACAAAGTTTGGTGAGGCTTGAGCTTCAAATGGAATGGCTGCTTGCCCTTCAGTAGCCCAGTCTATTTCCTCAAAAACTCATGCCAGTAAGAAGGATATTAGCATAACATTAGTAAGTGAATGGTAAGGGAATTTAAATTAATATACTAGATGTCTAGACTACTGAATAGGTTTGGTTTGTATTTCGGCCCAAGGACACGGAAACAAAGGTGTCAGTTGTCCCTCACCTGGCATCTGGAGCAAGGTTACCTACTGTTCTTGGTGAGGAAACCTTGTTGCAGAGCAGAGGGACATTCCCTCCAGTGGCTGCACCCGGCAAACAGTATGCAGGTGAGCCGGTCTCTACCAAACCACATGGGCACAGGGCTGCTTCAGGCATGAACCACAAAGGCAGCGCAGACTTACTTAGAAAGAGTCCAAGGTCACACTCAGCTCCTTTAAGAGACATTGTGAACGGATGGTTTTGGCTACAAACCAAGCATCTTACAACATCATATAGTGCAGAAAATGACATTTCCAAGTGTATTTATTGAGAAATAGTAAAGTTGTACATAATTTTACAAGCTTTTTAATTTACATTTTCTTAAATTATGTAGGCCCTAATAAACTATAATCTGCTAATACAAGACAGAGACCCTTGGTTTCAATTATACCTCCAAAATGCTGCTATTGCTGGGATTTTGGCTCGTGTCAGTTCAGCTCCTCTTCAGAGATACTAAATACCATACTCATTTAGAGCATATGCCTGGTGTCAATCCTGTAAAGCAGAGACGATTTTTGAACCTAAACCCTATATCTGGATACACCCTCACAGCTAAAATCTAGTCTTTGTATCATGGGCCAAGTCCATATTCTCCATAAACTCTGCAGTTCTGTTTGGCTGCAGGACTTCATCTGCCCTGAAATGAAGTATAGTTGTATACAGGATTTTGATTTGGCCTCATCTCCCTTTGTCAGTGCTTGCACTGGAACATACTCCACAACTGCTTTAGATGCAAACACTACTTCTCACACTGGGTTCTAATGGACACAGATCTGGGAGCTAATTGCTGCCTGTATCTTTGTGCACAATCTCAACAGGCATCTAAAAATAAGCAAAACTTTTAGCTTTTCCTGCCCTTTTACTGTTATACTGAACTGCGCAGAGTGATATCAATTTAAGGTACTATTTTGTGACTGCTATCACACAGTATTTGTATTCTGCAAGCTGACTACTCAAATGCCTAATGAGTGGTCAAGTTCTGTAACTGACTGAGAACTGCTAGAGTATCAGCAAAAGGCATTATATTTTATACTTCATTTGCCCAAAATACTTGAAAACATGACATTGTGTTCAGTGTTCATTGTTGAGAGACGCTGAAAGGACGTCAGTCTCTGACTAACATGCTGTTGAATTAAAATGCACTCAATGTCAAAATGACCAGCCTTCCATTTAATCCACTTAGGCCTATCTGGAACAGTCTGGCGTGACTATGTCTCTGCCTTGGTTATTTTCTCCTCTGTATTGTTCACGCAGGAAAATGTATCAGAGCAATTTCTCTGTAAAAGGCAGGAGTGTACACCATTTGCTTAGCAGGAAATTACTTGTACTCTGAAATTTTCTTTTATAATTCTAGTATTGTGAAGAAGGCTTTTGAGCTAAATCCTTGAATTTTCTTTGGATGTAAGTTTTTGTCAATTATTTTTATAGTTAACTTCTGCTATCGTGGCAGAACTTTGTCATGCTCTGCAAAACTTCCCCCGCTTTTGCCTCCCTCTCCTCTCCAGGAGTCCAGTAGATTAACTGAGCCACAGAGATCTAAGCACAACTCCAACAAACGCACTGCAAACCTTTTATGAGAACTGACAGTGGTTGCTGGGCTATTTTTTGTTCTTACATATGATTAGGAAAAGAATACTGAAAAGCTGAACAAGCTGAACAAATAATTTAGAGAAACAAAATTGCTTCATGCATTTAAATAACACTATGACTTGTCAAAAAGAAAAGAAAAAAAAAAGAGAGAAAGATTCTCATGCAGTGTTACGATGCTGGAAGTCGAGAAGGGCTCTGTTTGAACTTTTTTCTTATTCCAGTAGCAACACTTTTTTCCCACTTGAAAAACTACAACATACTGGTACTACAGCTTTTTATGAAAAATGAACTTCCAGAACAAACTTGACTAGATGGGCACTGTAAATACAAAGAAGGTATGCCTCATGTTTACCTTTTAGATATGCAAATCCTTCACCCAAATAGTTAATGGGTAATGATTTCATACATGGCAAGTGTCATGTGATGGCTTTAAACTGCCCCATGATAATTAATTATAATCAGTTTGTTGTGCGGTGACGTGCATATCCGATTCCAGTACATCAAAGAAATCCCATTTTTATGAATTTATTTTTGCCTTGTACTTTTAGTGGCTCCAGGCTTTCACCTACCAACTAACTTTCATATAACCTACAAAGTTTAATGAAGTTACTACCTGGTAACTAGACATACGGTGGCTTCACAGCACAGAGAGGGAAGATCTTCACCTCAGTGCTGACTACTGTGCTTGTGTAGACAACCTGGAGTTTACATCTAACATCTTCTCTTGCACACACCTCTTCACACGGTCAGAGAAAAGGCAACCTCAGGTGTCTCCATGTACAAAAAGCAGTTTCCATTTTCTGCCATGAGAGACAAACAACTTCTTGTTGTTTCAGAGTGCTCAAGCTGCACATGGAGCCCCTGTGTGCAATGTAGACCTTGCTCATTTTCCAAAGTTGGAAGGTAGCACATTCAAAACTCGCAAGGTAATTATCATGGTATGGACTGTAATTTTTAATAGAAATTATGAAAATTTAGTTACTGTGTTTCTCAGTATTTTTTCATAAAAATCTCCACCTTACCATCTGCTCAGCTGCCTGACATGCTATTGTAATATCTGATTCAAAAAACATTTAGGGTTGTTCCTGTGTAATCCTGTTGTGCAATCAAAAATGGGTGAGGAAAATCCCATTGACCCCAAATGGAAGACACATAAATGTGAAACAGAATGGAAAAGTTACCAAAATGCTGCTGTATTTACCAAAGTGGACTGCGCTCCTGAAATGGCCGGTGTTATTATGCCAGCAATTTCAGCAACTTGTGTTGATCATGAATATGCTAAGTGTAGTATCATTTGTTCATCTGACTGCTGAGGGAATCTTTAGTAATTTTTTATTCCTCACAAACTTGTGTTTTATTCCCTATTTGGGCTTAACTCCACATTTTCACCTTCCAGTAATACGACCTGAAAACTCTGCTGGGTGTAAATTTGTTCTGTTTTGCACAGCTGGTGTACTCACTATATGGCTTTCAGTGGAATAACTTATTCGTGAATATGGCTCTTAGTTCTCTTGTCAGACTATCAAGAAATGATGTTGAAGGTGTTGAACAGGTTTTTTTAGCTTTCAAGGTAGCGGTCCCCAGTATCAACCTCCAAACACTCTTAACTTTCCTCAAACAATCAGTGGAATTATTCAGAATCCAAATAAAAACACAAACTTTCCTTTATTATTTTTACTTCCTGCAACAAATACTTAAATGCCAAAGCATTTAAGTGCAGCCCTGCTCTTTGTTTTCTCTGAATTTCAAATTTGGTCATGTCAAAAATTATCACAAAGGTTGGTTTTTTTTTGGTTTATCTACATAGTTTTTAACCAAAATTACATTACAACACACAAACACAGTCTTCTCTTTAAGGCACAACACATCATTATGCACATTCTGTTTGCCAAACTTATAAAAGAGACAATATTATATAACCCTCTCCCTCCCCTGCCCCCCAAAAAGAAAGAAAAATTGCATCCACTTCCAAAATCAGCTGCTAATAAAGTCACAGTAAATTATTTTCATCAATAATTTACACAAATTACAGGTCTAGACGGATTGTCATTATACAGTCTGAGTGCATTCCAATTCAGATTTTCTGGGTTAGGTAGGCTAAAGTCTGGTTCAAACCTCAGTGCTGAGAATATATCCCATTTTGAGGAATGTTGTTGAACACCACCTTGTTGTCTGGAAGATGGGTGTTGGTGCTTTGCCAGTTCGAGTCCTTTGTTCACTCCTGTCAGGGCTCACTTGGTGTGTATCAGCAACCTCCACAGTTTCAATTCATTTAAAAATGTTGCATATATAAGACCATAGAGCTTCCTTATGTAGCACTAATTTTTAACTCCATTCAGCAATCTGAATTCTTCAATTTGGAATTTTTAACTCCAAATATTTCTTCCCTTCTTAAGACAATTCATATGTGTAAAGCCAGAGGCATTGAACCACACATAAAAATTCAGTGTACTTGAAATATATATATATAAAAAAAAAGGATTGCCAACTTCAGAACACAGTTACAAATACTCTAGTTCCAGTGCTTGATGGAGAGCCAAGAGGTCCGAATGACTGGATATCCTCCAGAAAGGCATGTTGTGCTGTGTTTGTTAGAGGGGAGAAAAGGTCAGGAAGGATGAACACTGTGACACAGGGTGATATGTGACACATGAGGCTAGTCAGATTACCACCACGTATTTTACACCACTGCATTTCTGGATTGATTTTTGCTAGTAAAGTACTGACAAAAATCAGACCAAAATAGATCTGAGCTTTACAGTTCAACTGAAGTTAAAATAATTATATAGTCTTTCTTAACAGTTTTTTTGGAAAGAGCCTCTTGCTTAATAAGGACAATTTGCTTACTGTTAGCATGCAAACCCATACCAAGGAGCATTAATAGGAAAGCCCATTCTGCTCCATTTATTAGACTTTGCAAAATAGCAAACCATCATTTAAAGGTCCATGATACTTTCATTAAAAGAGCTTCACGCACAACCCTTTGAAACAGAGTTGGATTACTTTTTACTCAGGGCAGGGGGAGGAGGAGGGAGGAAGGAATTTCTTTGGATAAAAGATTTCTGGGTCAGAAAAAAAACCTTTCTGGTTTAGAAAATGATAATTTGTGTTACAGAAAGCAACACTGTCTATGAGAGATGCATATACATGCGCTATTCTCCTTCATCAAATCATCAGAATAGAAAAAAAAGCATTCTTTCATGTTGTGTTCAGATCTATTTGTAGTGTGCTATATTCATCCATCTCTTTGAATTCTGTATCTATCCATGCAATATAGCCAATATTAAGAAAAAAGCATGCTAAACTGGAAAGTACACAATCCAACCACCTTCGTTTAGCACAAACTATAAAAGACCCATCACCAGGACTGCACCTATAATAAGGAACCATTTGGAATAAGCATTTTGGTTTATTTTAATTTTGTTTCTATTCTAGCTACAACACTAAAAAGGAACTTTATTTTGCTACTCCTAGCACAGCAATATTTACATCACTTGTCCTGCACAGACATTGTGAGACAAAATTTTCAGTGTCTCCACACTTCCAGGGGTTAAACAGGGAAGCATGGTGCAAGTTACCCATTTGATCTGTTTCTGAATATTGAAAACTTATCTGGTGAAATTTTGACGTGTATTATTATCATGAAAAAATTGAATATTTCTAAGGAAACAGGTTTTTTTTAGCAACACAGGTTTGGTGCACAATCTCTATATTGTGTTACTTTTTCTTTTGCAGATATGTCCTTCTTGGATCAAATTACATGTTCATCGTATTTGGTCCAGCAAACTACAGAGTTTCATCTACGTCAGCAAAAAAAATTGCACAGTCCTTCAGATGCTTTTCCACATTCTCCATAACTTTGTTCTTAAAACCTCTATGATTTCACCATTTAAAGAAAAAACACCACCCAATTATAATAAAATAGCCCTTTCTGTCTCTTCTGTTTATCTTTAATTTGCTTAAGTGTCAGACATTTTAGCTGCAATAATTTTTCATTTATTTTTACAATAATTTTGCTTTTTTTTTTTCTTTCCAAACTGAAGTGAAGCAAATGCTGAATACAAATGGTTCATTAGATTACGCTAAGTTTTGATCTCATCATGCTCTTGTTGCCCTGCATCTGTGGGCCGAAAATATTTGTCATTCTGCAATTGTGCAACACTGACAGAAATGCAAACATAAAGGCTTGCATTAGTAGCTAGGTATCACACCAACATTTCAGAAGACAGGTTACCTTTTTTGCTGCCTGCTCTTCTTCTACACCATCCCCAATTACAACATATACTACTTTTCTGCCAAACCTTTGCATTATTCGTTCAAAGCAACTTTCTTTCCCTGGAAGATAAATGAGATAAGAGTTCAGAGTGAAGTTACCTGATTAGCTGCATGTTCCTCATCTCGTCCATCTCCAATCACAACATAAGTTATGTTAGTGCCAAATCTGGACACTATACGCTCAAAACAGCTCTCTTTGCCTGAAAAACAATGCACTACTTATTCAAGCTATCAAGTGAGTTATGATGAAGCCTTACAAAGGATTAGTGCAGTGGTAAGACATTGTTACTACTACTTTTTTGAAGTATCCAGCCTTGGGATTTAGAGCCAAAACTAGTAAGAAGCAGTGAATCTCTTTAGTGACATTAGGCTGTTCCAGGTAAAACTAAATCACTTTCTTAATAGTTACAGGAAAGCCACTAAGATAAAGGAATCAGCAGCACTGCAAAAAGTAATAGCTCAGTAAACGAAGAATAGAATTTAAATATTTCCCTATTATTGCAGTAGTATTTTTTCAAGGAAAGAGAAGTTTTAATTCTAATTTATCTGCAACAATGGGTGATGTAGCAATGGAGAAACTGTTCAAAGCACAACAGACAAGCAAAATAAAATTGAACAACACAGTCCTGGGAGAACTTCATGAACCATTTGACTCTTTTGAAGAAATGTGGAAGCAAGCAGGCTAAACCCGTAACAACAAAAAACAGGACTGAAACGGACCAAGCAAAGTCATCTACCAACCTTTTAATTGTATACAGGCTCAGTTTTATAAACAAATGATTGTGCTATCGATCCTCAAACTGTCCTAATGGTTTCACTGTTTCCACATGTGATCTCTATATTTAATTAACCTTTTTCCATTAGGAGGTTTCTCTTTGACATGCGACCTACACATGCGCTATTGCAAAGAAATCATCACCTGTTGTGAGACCTTCCATCAATGTAAAGAAACATTATTTCTTTCCCCTCTGCAAGAGCTTTTTACCTTGTTTGTTACTATGTCTATCCCCACCCCAGGTTTTTAATCTTTTCCTACAAGCTCATGATTTCTAGATCTCCCATTCTTACTGCTCTCCTCTTGCTTTTTAAAGGTGGCCCACAAAAAAGGGCTTATGATTAGGAAAAGCATCGTGAGTATTAACTGTTGAGTGAGGACAAGATTTCAGTGTGTGCAAGCAAGAGCTGCAATTACAGTCCTGTGCTCAACACAGTGCAGAGATCACTGAGATGAAAGATAGAGAGAGATCTTGTACCCCAGAGTTTGCTGTGCTCCCGACAGGGGTGTAACAGCGGCCACACTGTTCCCAGAAGGAATTCCTGGTGCAGAATTACTTCGACAGCGCCTCCAGAGACTGTGCTTGACTTCACCACCCCCTTCTGCGCTGTTGGCACTATTTGTTAATGCTCGTTCCTTTGGTCCAAGTGCAATCTCAGTGACTGAATCCAACAAGTACAGGCTGTATGACAGATGACATTCATTCCAGAGGCTGCACAGTACCATGTGGCATTTGGGATACTTTGTGCCTTAAGTTTTTAAAGCATTTGAGACTTTCTGTCTAGAGGACAGCTATAGCTAAAGAATCACTGACTGATAGTTTTTCCTGACACCCGTTAGAATATGCAGTTTTTTCACTTATTAAAATAATTTAGGAAATATACTGTAATGTATATTGTAATGCTTTTGTCAATGAAGTGTCACAGTATATGTTATATAGGTACAGAAATTAAGCATTCCTGAAGTAATAATTGGTAAATCATGAAATCTGCCAAAATTATCCGTCATTGTATGCTGAGTCACATTTCACAGGAATGGTAACTTTTCTGGGTTTACAAGAAAATTTTGGATGCAATTTCCAGTAGCCATAAATTTCCAAACTGTACCACACAAGACGTACACAGTTATCAACAGAATAGGGAAATGCCCTTGTGACATCCATCAACACAGCTTCTGTTGGCAGCAGTTGTCACGACCATCACTGATGTACTATGCTTCCAGAAAAACCTTGTGAAGCAGAGGCCTAGCTTACATAGAGCTCAAGGTCAGAGCAGAGGCCATTTTAAAGAAGTTCTGCTTATATTTGAATTCACAAAACACTTTTCTTCATTCTTTTCTGCACACTTTTTGTTTTCTGCACCATGTTTAGGAGTTTCTGAGGCTTTAAATCAATTTGGAGACCTTTATTCCTTCAGGTGTTATTGAAAATAAGATGAATTTGGAATTCATCGACATAAACACATCCGAACATATGCAATTCCTAAATCCTATAATTAACACTGTAAGTGTCAGAGAAGTGTCTTGGAATTCATCCACTGCTGGCAAAAATATATTGGTAATGCAGTGTAGTCAGAATGGGTGAAAGAATAATTTTCTTACCTATTTTGGTTGCACTGTAAATATTTTCAATAGGAAAAGCTCCTCCTAAACTGTATAGTAGAACTTTTGCAAGTGCTGGGATAAGCTGGGTTGTTGTTACCAACACATTTACACAGTTACTCCTAAAATGAGAAAACAGTTTAAGTTTAAATAGTGTAAAACTGTTACCCAAGTGCTGAGGAGGTAAACCAGTTGTGAAGAGCATATTCAGGAATCCTCAACATTTACTTTCACTCAGCACTATCACTTCCAGAAAATTTTGGCGAATCCTTTAAAAGAATATGCAGACCTGATTTATAGGAAATATTCCATAGTGGTTTACAAAACTAAAAAAAAAAAAAAACAAAACCAAACAACAGGCCCTAAAATAGAGACAATTAAGATCACTCAATACCTCTGAAAATAGGCACTCCAGTGCTTTGATAGCATAATTTTCATGCTAGCAATTAATTGGCAGTAGCTACCAGTGAAATAAAAGGATTAGGAGAATGCAAAACCACAATTTGTTCATCCTGTCTAGAGAGGAAATACACAACCAATACACATTTCAGTACAATGACATCACTTGCTTCATGTTTCAAGAGTAGAGGAAGAGATAAGAATAATTATGTTAATAAGCTAGCATTGAATGCTGAAGATGAAAACCTGAATAGCCAAGTTATGCTAGCAGTTACACAACAGAAAACTGAGAGCCTTGCTACTGTACGCACTGACAGGCTGGAATGTGAGCATGACCATGGTGTGAATATGGAGCTCAGAGCAAATAGTTGTGAATTCATAGAATCATAGAAAGGTTTGGGTCATCTAATTCCAACACCCCTCCCTGCCATGCTCAGGGACACCTTCCACTAGATGAGGTTGCTCAAAGCCCCATCCAACCTGGCCTTGAACACTTACAGGGATGGGGCAGCCACAGCTTTTCAGGGCAACCTGTTCCAAAACTAGAAACCTTTTTTACAGTAGACTCAAATACATACCTTGTGCTGATAATTGATAATGATTTAAGTGCATTTGTTAGCCAGGAGTCTGTCAGAGCTTCAATCTCTGCTCTTAATTGCAACCATGCATCTCTTTTAGCGGGCCCCAGGAGTCCTTTTATGTAAAAAAGGAAGAAAAGAAAAAAAATTTAAATTCTGTATTAGTTGGAATGTATAGATTTTAAGGTTGCTGTTTATATTTTGAACTCCATTAGAACTTGAAAACACCAAGAGAAAATCTCTTTTTCAAGGCTTAGTAAATTGCCCTCTTTTTATTTGCACTTCGCTGTATCAAGGATTGCAGACAATATTGCAGCTACTAATAATCAGTTATCTGAATTGGTTTTTTGTCTATTCAGGCTATTTTACTACATTTTGAAGTATACCTTTCAGAAACATGTATTTTTAAAACCTATTCTTCACATACATCTTACTATCAGTGTCACGGTTTAAACCCCAGCCAGCAACTAAATACCGTGTAGCCACTTGCTCTCTGCATCCCCTGGTGTAATGTGGAGGAAAAGGAAAAAGGTAAAACTGGAAGGAAGATCTATGCCATTGGGAGCACAGGCAATAGACAAAAGAAGACATTAGAATCCACTTGCCTTTGCAGTATCTGCATATGTTTAAAACTGCCCTTCTTGTGACTGTGTATAGGTGAAACTCAGGTTAATACATCTGGAAATACATTTGTTTGCTGATGACTTGATCATCATATCCTGTTGTAGTTACCAGTGATAGCTCCTTTGACAGCACTTACAGCCCTGAAATGGCTGCACATTTTATGTTCTCGTATCTCAGTCAGTCCTTAAAATCACCTTAAAATCTCTTGTTGGGTATGAACAATCAGATTTAAAAAAAAAATACCCAACCTGTAAGTGCTGAGACATTAATTTTTTGGAACCAAGGTATTTTAAAATACCTTGAAGAGCAGGGAAGCAGGCTTCCTGAGCTTTCGTGTCCCTCTTCTCTTTCACACCCTATGTTGACAAGAAGTGGTGATGACTGCCTTAAAAAAATCTGAAATGAAGCAACCTAAAAATACCTAGTTAGGTCTAGCCTTCTGTTGCCTTCTAACAGCTATTTTGAGATACATAGATACATGTGTTATAAAAAAGATTATTAAAAAGCTAAGTAGAGGATGAATGAAAAAACATACCCACTAAGGATGAAATATATTTCAGAAGCAGGATTTGTGGATGAGGATAAAAACCTTGAGACAATGAACCGTATTTGCACTCTGGCTTTGCAATGATTGTTTCTCTTAGTGTGTTTCCTTTTGCTATGCTCTTGGACTTGGGCTCTTACTAGTGTTAAAAGTTTTATGAAATCCAAAAACTTCAGAATCTTAGATGCATCAGGAGATACACTAAAACACTATGACATTTTCACTAATACTGTTTCCAGAGGTATTAATATATAAAAACTCTATTCATGATACCAAAGAAGGGCAAGGCAGGGCAAGAGAAAGCCAACCATTTGCTATCACTCTTTGGTCCTATTGCTCCTTCCTTCATCAAGTAAAGACTCTGAACTACTCAGAGTGAAAACGTATATTGCAGATTTACATAACTTAAGTAAGGACTAACTCATTGCCCATTTTAGTTGTATGGTTTTGCCATTTCTGAGAGACTGCAGGAACTGCTAAACCCCCACCAAACTGACTGCTTTTACTGAAGGTGACCTTTACTTTGAGTTTTAGGTTCCTCTGAAAAAAAAATCAGATGAGTTGAAAAAGCCCATGTTACAGAATAGGAGAATGTTCACTTGGACTCTTTCCTGGCTGGGCTGGGCTCAGCTTATCCTCAACTGTGGCTTTAGCCTGAAGTTGCCTGAAGACTTGTAAGTATCCCCTGTTCTCAGAGTCTCTCCTTGAGGGATTCAGTTGACATACTGCCCTTCTTGGAAGAAGGATGGCTGTCCCTGCAAGTCACCTTGGATTCTTCAGGACAGATTCTTTCAGTTCTACTGTTTGATTTCCTACGCGCCTGAGGTCATGGACATCAGTGAGTCCACAAATGCAGGAAAACTCTTGGCCCAAATGAGATTAGTATTTCTTGCTAACACAATTAACTGTGTAAGCTACAGAGTCAACAAAAGGTGCCAGTGGCATGGGAATGCCAGAATTTATTTCATCCACTGGTAAAAACAGACAAGAAGGTACCCAGCTGAGAATTTAGCAGAATATTGTGTTGTTACCAAGCAGATCATGAAATTATAGGATGGAAAAGGCCAGCCACGAGTAATTTGTACTGCAGAAGCGACACAGCCTCTTTCCTAGAATAATTGCATGTCTGAGGTAGAAAAAGTGGCTCAAGCACTCAGTAATGTGAATATATCCAAGCTGGGTCTGAAGGAGAAAAATGAGCTTTGTGAAAGCCATATGAAGGTCTGCTCAGTTTTCCCATCTCTGGTTCTCCTCCACAACAGCACAATGTTGGCTCTGCCATTAGTCAGTAGCTTTCAACAGCCCGAGGTCCAGTCGCATCACTTTCCATTCACTCTGTGGCTTCCAAGGCACATTCCCTCTGTGGGAGCTAGCTGCCATACAATTTAACCTAATCAGCATTCTGAATTAGTTTTGACACTTAAACTCACCTCCTATGTTGTTCTTGTAAGTATTATACAACTCTTTTACTCTTCTGTAACGGAAAGCCAGCTTCCTCATCCAGTCAACCCCTCCTCTTACACCTGTTGGCAGACAAAGGTTTGCACTACTTGCAGCTGCATGGAAGCCATCAGTTGCAAAACTGTAGGTACTGCAAACACCCAAAATACAGTAAAAATAAATACAATGTATTCCTGTAAATGCTCAATTTAATTAATCTTTGAAGAAAAAAAACAAAAACAAATGCTGCTTACCTTAGGTCTTGTCCATTATCATCAGAAGAAACATCATCTATATGAACTTGATCACACTCCTGTTGGAAAAAATCCAAATTATAAACTATAAGAGAGTATGCTCACTATACGCTTCGTGCAGATGTTGATCATCGGTGCAAGTCGCTAAGTACACCAGAAGATGGCAGCATATGTACACCTACAGCTTCCTGTCACCGTCAATTTCTTAAAAACAATACAACCTTCAACTCCTACACTTTGTAAATTATTAGCTAAAATAGGCCTTTAGAAAGGCAATATGTAATTCTAGTGTGAGTTTTAGATTAAAATTATTTTAATTGAAAAATACCAACAATTGCAAATCTCATTTATAGTTTCTCTGGCATACCAATACCACAAAGTTAGCTAAACCTTATTTCCCCACTTCCTAAAAGCTAGCGATGATGAACCTCAACCAGCATACAACTTCTGTTAAGTCTCCAGGAGTTTGGATGCTTATCAGATTCTTTTAGTGATTTATCCAATTGCCTTGGGCTGGAAAATCACAGATAATCAAGCAGTCCTGGAGAACTTCATGATGATTTCCTGGCTTCAGAAGAGATGGAAGTACCTCTGGGGAACTGAGGTACATTGGAAAACTGAACTCCCCCCATTTTATAATTGGATACCTAACAAATATCCTTTTCTGCAGTGTGGTTATGGCACAAAGATAGGAAAATGCGGGGGAAGCACAAATAAATAAGTCAAGCTACCACACAATGGTAAATATAAACAGGCATCATATGACTGTTTTCTGTAGCTGCTAGAATAAACAACCCAAAAATGCACCTGAAATTCAGTGTTCAGAGATTTTATTTTATTGTATGTAATTTTATTATTTAAAATAACTGTTTTTAACATAATCCTATTTATGAAAAAGTTCAAGGACACATTTAAAAATTACTACCCAGCAAATGTTTTCCAATAATTTAATCTCTTCACTAGGACAAAATGAGGCTGAGCTTTCAAAATGCCCAGTTCTGTGCCTCAAATAAAGAGTCATCTGAGTCGTCTATGTCAAACAAAGTTGCTGACAAGCAGCGCTTAACTCAGACTCTCTGTGACATGTTGGAGCCTGCAGTTCTGAGTTTCCAATCTTGGTCTCACACCAATGTTAAGTTGTCCAGATAAAGGACAAATCTGAACAAAGAAGTGATTTCCAAATGCATATGCCGCAAGTTTTCAGAGTTTAAATTTTGGGAATTAACATTTCTTCTTTCTGTTTTGTTTGTTTTGCAATTGAATGAAAACGTAACAGACTTCTGCCCACATGAAATTGTTAAAAAAATTAATTAGCAATTTTTGCATAAAATTAATACATATAATTACAGTTTCAAAGACATAATTTCATTACATTGTACAAGTAATTAGAATTAAAAATTTTGTGCCAAGACTAAAATAATAAGTGGCCAAACTGCTCATCTGGCTTAATCTGTTAAGACAGGCATGAAAGATCTGTGTTTGAGGAACAGAAACGAAGCATACTTCTCCCCACTGGAGAAATAAAATTTGTTGGCTTGTCTGAGGAGATTATTTTGAGCTGTAGGAAATTTTTAAAAAGCTGCTTTTGGATGTGCATAGCAGATGAAAAGAGAAAGAAAAGGGCAAGTGGCAGCTGAAATAAAAGATTAATTTCTTTATCCTTATTTATTATTTGCACTTCAAGGAAAAAAAGATGCAACTATACTCCACCCAGTGTAGGGCAGGATCTCAAGAATCAGACAAAAAGGCCCATCAGGACAAATTCTAACTCTACATTTTGTGGTATCTGAGCAGTATCTGGCTTGCAGACCACCTTCACACATTTCCCTGGAAATGGTCAAAGCATACAACAACTTGAAAAGTTTAAAAATCAGTGCTGTGGATTTGAAGGTGTACTAATTAAATGGAGGGCACAGAGAAGCCCTGATGGATAAAGGAGTGTCTGCTGCTGTTTGAGCTTTGTTAAGCCTTTCAGCTACATTGTTCCAGCATTGAAAATTCCACATAACTTTCTGCTGATAGTTTCATTATTAAGTTAAATATGAGTGGGTGGCAAAGGCTTAGCTGTTTACTTTTATTTATCTGACAGTTTGTGCATTGACTCTAGGAACAGGAGATGAGGGGAACACACAGTTTTCTGATTACTTTCCTCTTGTCCCTGCAAGAAGGTTAAGTTTAGAAGAGGATCAAACCTGATAGCAGCTTTCTCCTTTTCCCCCTTCCTCTCCTCTTGGATCTATGGCTCACCTCAACATATACTTGCAATACACATTTGCCAACCAACAACAAACTCATGTGCCCTTCACTCTTTGTTTCACTTTGCTTTACTTTATTTTCTTTTTTACTTATGTACTTCAACTAAAATGTTTACATTTTACAAAATCAGGAACTTTCAGGAAAAAAAGAAAAAGCAAATTGTTTGAGCAGATTTGAGATACTTCGCTACTTTTCTCCAAAGAAACAGGAAATCAGTGGCGCAACACTACATTGGACTTTGCTTGTAAAAGATACCAAACAGTTGTGGGGAGGAAGGAAAGCAAGCAACCTCTCCGTCACTTTAAATGTTAAGGTAAAATACTTTTAACATCAGCTACACACTGGTTACACGCAGGTCACAGAGGCTCACTGTCAGTACAAGGTCAAAACTAAGAAAGATAAAATATATTTTCTGAGAGTTCAGGAATCTAGGTATAATAACTGTCTTTTGCTTGAAGCAATATTAATTTAAATTATATCTGAGTGCAGGCAATTCTTCGCAGCAATTTTTAGAGCCTGGAAATTGGAGAGTACAGAATCAACAAATCATCCATAAAAATTATCCTCCTGGAAAGGGCAGTAATTTCATTATCCAGTAAAAACACTGACTCACCACACTGAACACAAAAATGTTATTACTGAGGGTATATTCAGCACTATGCTTTCTCAGGCTATACACTTCTTTTAACGTATGTGTTTCAGTCTCTGTTAAAACTAGTTTACCTGACTCACAAATTCTGAGACTTATCCAGATCCTATTTTTTATTTCTCATTTTTATTTCTAATGAGAAAAAACAAAGGATGATAAAATCTTATTTGAAATAGGGTAGAATTATCATAAAAATAGACATGGGTTCAGTTTGTTTGAATACTCTTTTCATCATTGTCCCTGAAAATGGAAGGGTATAATGGAAGACTCATGTCCAAATTCCTGCTTGCAATTTGTAGAAATTGGGGGTTTTTTTGCATGCACAGTATCCCCTACCAACATTTCTGAAAGCTGTCTTAAAATTAATACTCGGGGTGAAAAGCTTCATTTCATCCCTTACCTGATTAAGCAGAGAATTCATTAGTCTGGATATTATAACGGAACTGAGTCCCATCTCTAAGCACTGTTTAGGCACATGAACTTTCTAGAGCACCAGACTCCTATTTTCATGGCAAAATACCAACTGCCCTCCCAAGCAATACTTCTCAAGCTAACTAAAATTTATACACTGAGAATGAAATAGCTGGAGAACAGCCTAGCCTGAAATAAAAGTGCAGCTTGGCTGATTAGAACATGGGTTACTGGGTCAGCAGGGAACGTCTCAGCAGACTGGAATTTCTGCATCAGCAGTCATTGTAGTGAGACAGATTTGCATAGAGGAAGGAAAACTTTATTTTTATATGTGATAACTTCAATAACTTGGTTATTATTACTAGACCCTGGTATGCAGTGTTTCCAACCAAGAAAGAGAGGGGGAAAAGACTGCTTAGAGGTTGTAGTGACTGGAGTCCATATTACAGGAATATAGCTTCATCAGTACCTTACACTTGTCATGTCCAGAGCCACAGGGTTTACTGTGGGATGAAGGTGAAAGCAAGACAGGAGGAATGGGACCTGATGGCTCAGCATTTAAAAAGTGAGATGATGAAAAGACATGTAATCTGTCTAGTGAATAAAAGCCTGTCTCACTTCCTCAGTAACAACTGAAGGTCTTGTGTCTTGATGGCCATGACCATCAGCAACTCAGCATTCATCTTCTGGGGAAGGATGGTCAGAGGAATGGACAGACAGGGAGAGGGAGAGAGGGAGAGAGATGAGAGAGAGACACCCAAGTCGGAATTGGGGAATACTCAGAATTGATTAGATCGTCATTGTGCAGATGCACTGTAATATTCAGTAATGGCCATGTGCTCTGCAAACGCAATTAAAGAGACAGATTTATCCATTTGCATATTAGAAGATGCCTCTGTGTACTTCGGCACAGGATGCCATGCAATTATGTCCTGTTTTCTAAGATGACAGAAAATCGTTGGTCTTGCCAAGAATGTGTGCATACAGCTCATTTCAGAACAAGAAGTTCAGAATTTTAGTAATCTTGTAAGAAAGTTGGTTAAGAAACAAATATGAGTTCTGGGCTAGAAAATACCTAATTGCATATAGAAATTGGTTTTCATCAAATCAAATTGATTGGGTTATAAGATTCTCCAAGAGAGTCCTGAAGTAGTATTTTTTGATTTATTTGAAACTGAAAACTGTTTGGATGCTGTTCAAGCTCTGGAATGAGCTGGAGTATGATTTTTTGGACAGGATATTAAAACCACCCTATGAAGAATATAAAAAATGTGATGATCCACCTATGACAGCTAAACCTGAGATCTACGAAGAAAATAAATACTGAGAGAAAGGAATGAAGCTTCAATGGCCATTAGCAAGGATAAAAATGTATGGAAAGAGGGCAAAGCTCCATTTTGCTGAACTCTTCCACATGAACTCAGCACAAGATTGAAGATCTCTGGGCATGTGCTACCAAATGGCTTAAACTTCATTGGGTGCCACATGAAATCTGAACACACAAGGGCAAAGGTCTGCTAAAAAGAAATTTAAACAATGCTTTGAAAAATTGATTTGGACTCTACCTCTGGTACAGGGCACCAGAAAGAGAACATTCACTGAACACACTTGCATTGTCAAGTGATGACTCACTAGGGCTGCAATAAAACACTGACTGGTAGAGGCATGTCCAGGACTTTGCTTTCTTATGTTTTTGCTGCTGGAAGGAGGAAACGCAGCTCAGGTATAGGGTGAAGTAGATCCCAGTTTCTTAACTTAAAAAAAGCTAAGAATAAATGAGGTGTGCAAAGGATGACAAAGACAACTGCAGCCTGATAATTCTGCTTTTCTTATTGCCTACAGTTGATAAAGGAACAAAAGAAGTGCATACATTCCCAGTGAATGGAAAAATCTCACTTACCCTTATTTTTTCTATTCACTCACAAGAAACCTTTTTCTGGCATTTTAAACCAAACCTCAAAGTCTTCAAACTCCCATTAGTGGCAAAATATCCCGTCCACAGAAGGAACTCTGGGATCCAGTAAAAAACAACTGATTTAGATCAGGGGATGGCCTGAAAACCCCAGATTCTCTGATGCTGCAGTCTTTGAGGCAAATGAAGAATAGTTTACATTTGAGCAAGAAAAGGGGGGATGGGAGGGGGAAGGGCACCTGTGGCCAAAAGGCTACTCAGGTATGCAGAGAGAACAGACTCTCTTTTGGTCAAATAATGACACCCACTGAAGGCAAATTTAGAGAACTTCAAGAGAAAGAATGTGAGGCACGTATGTTCCTCTCCTGGAAATGACAGTACACAGCTCTAAATCAATGAAAATGGAAAAGATAGCCATAGGACAAAGAGAGGAAAAGGTAGTTTGCAGATTCTCACGCAGTTTAATGGAAGGACTCTGGTGCAATAGAAGTCACTGCCACCTAGCTAACCTCTCTGATTAAAGTATGACAATCCCAAAATCTAGATAGGCAGAAAATGTCACATACAACAAACAGTAATGCCAGAAAAACTAGTATGTTAAAAACTCAGGAGTAACAGTGTTCATGCTCCTTTGATTCTTACCTCTAAATCATTAAAAAATAAATGTGTGTCAGCAAGATTAAAAATCATTTCTTCCATTCGCAGT
Organism: Pezoporus wallicus; assembly: GCF_028554395.1. Taxonomy (NCBI): domain Eukaryota; kingdom Metazoa; phylum Chordata; class Aves; order Psittaciformes; family Psittacidae; genus Pezoporus; species Pezoporus wallicus. The sequence goes on from NW_026635157.1 coordinate 8,915,721, forward strand.
CCAAGAGTCACTGCCATTGGTGGATCCTTAAAAAACAGAAAGCACAGTTAACTTCTTAAATACCTTCTATTAGAATTACTTTAAAAACTGCTCTATAGAAAGTGCTTTGAAAAATTAACACCGCAAGAAATTTCTTCAAAAATCCTTTCAGTATTAAGCTGTATTAATATAATGCTACAAGAAGAGACCACTGAACATGTGTGAGAACATTTAGGGTAGCTGGGGATGTTGAAACATCAATTTTTTTTGACAGTCAAGGCATTTGTAACTGGGCTGAACTGACATAGGCAAACCTGGTGGCCGTAAACCTGCATAAAGAAGGCTGTAAACGGGGAAGGAACTTCTTACAAAAGACGTATGTAAGAAAACCAGCATTTATTATTGTAACAGTACACCAAAATTTTTACCCCTGAGCCTTTTATATAAATATGTAAATATCTTGTCTGTCAATTTCTGGGCAGACAAAAGCTAAATCATGGAGCAGTAAACTAATTTTTCTGACCCAATCCACAGAGTCAGCAGCAGAGGCAGAAACAATGTTACTTCATGTGACATTCAGTCTGCAGCACAATTCCTTTGATCACTGGGCTTTTCTTCCCAACTTTTGGACACATGGAAGTCCTCACCAAGGTTATGCTAAATTAGACTAGGAAAGGTAGTAATCTATTGATTACTTTGTGAGCAATTATCCTAAACTGTGATATGAAGGTGTGATTTAAGAGGCCTTTTGAATTTCTGATGTCTCTGCTTTATAAAACTACAAATGGTACTCTGAACCTATGCCCGTTTCCCCAAATTGAGTTTCACTCTGGATAAATCATCACTGTGTTGCCTATGTTTAGGCCTACATCACTTCATTCCCACACTTCCTGTCACTCTAGTATGTCTCTTCAAACCCTGCACTTAGTCCTCTGTCTCAACATTGACCTTTCATGCAGGCACTCACTGATGAATTTCAGGGCTCTTCTTTATGATTTTATTGCAAGTATCAATTCAAAAAAGTGCCTGTGTTTTTCTTAGTATTCTTCTGTGTACTTGCAATCTATGCCACAATTCTTTAGGCGGTCCCCAGGAATGAGAAAGGATACGTAAGTTTGTTTGCTACAGATCATCCTTTCATTTGTGGTGGAATACAGGATTCTTGCCCCTGGATGAAAGTAATTTAAACTGTTGCATTTGTTCATAGGTCAGCTTCCACATTATCAGATCACCTTGGCAAGACAGCACAAATCTATGGATCTGCAATAACAGTTTATATGAGACCATTTAGTGTACAGTAAATGTGAGAAAATTAATTTAAACTTGCAAAGCTTGCTGGGAAAGAGGTTAAGCCAATCTGCATTACCTCACATTTGTTCTAGAACAACGGAGCACATGGGCAGCTCCTGATGCTTAGCTAACATCTAGTAAAACTAGTATTACCATTACCTTAATCATCTGCCTGAGCTTGTGGAGCTCAGCTAACATTTTATGCTTAACATACTGCAATAGACTTTTAAAATAGGATCACAGAATGCTTTGGGTTTGAAGGTATCTTAAAGCTCATCCAGTTCCAACCCCCCTGCCATTGGCACGAACGCCTTCCACTAGCCCAAGCTGCCCAAAGCTCCATCCAACCTGGCCTTGAACACTGCCAGGGATGGGGCAGCCACAACTTCTCTGGGAAACTTGGTTTAGTGTCTCACCACCCTCACAGTAAAGATCTTCTTCCTAATATCTAATCTAAATATCTCCTCTTTCAGTTTACAGCCATTACCCCTTGTCCTTTGACTATAGGCCCTTGTAAAATGTCCCTCTCCACCTTTCTTGTAGGCCACCCCAAGGTACTAGATGTGATCCTCTTCTCATTAAAATGAAAAAAAAAAAAATAAATCTGTATTTCATCATTCAAACTCTGATTGACAATAGCAAGCTTTCCGAAATCCCTTCTTAAATACCCTGAAATTAAAACTCTAAAAGTTTACCAGCATCTGGCAACAAAATCACACAAAACCTCAAATGCTCATTTGTTAGTATTAGGATCAAAGGCTTCCCAATCAGGATCAGGCTTCCCCTACTCCAGGGCTTTGCAATGACAGAATAAAAGATGGTTTCTACGCTCGAGCACTTAAATACTAATGGTAAAATCTGAGACACAGACATATTTTGACCCTTGCTCATAAAAAAGTCAGACTTGAAGGGAGAATAGTGTACAAGAAATGGTAATGATCCAAAGTTAGACCCACTATCTGGCAATGAAAGGAAATATTTTTATGTTGACCCTTGAACTGGTCTTGACTACCTTTCAGAAGTAAAAACCAAACGCAGTGCCTAATAACACAATTTCATCCCCTATCTTCTGCAGTCGTGTTCATGGGATCTGAAAGTCATGTGGCTGAAGGCAGCAGCAAGTGCAAAGGTCACTTTTCCAAGGGGATGATTAAGGAAGATATGTTAACAGATTTGCAAAAATCGTGTAAGAAATCAGAATACAAATCATCAAAATACTCTGGACTCATAAGATTCTTGATCAAGCCATAATGCTTTTATCAAAGTGTCATCACATACAAACATGTGTTTCTCTCTCGTTTCTAGTGGGGTTTTTTTTTCTGTGCACAGTAAATCATTTTTTTTTCTTTCTAGACACAATATAATAAAGAGTATTTGCAATATGCTTCTTTACCTCAATCCTATGAACACAAAGGCATGTGAATAACTTTGTGCACAGGTGGTAACTCATTATTATTTATGTGAGTTAAGTTATTCATTGGAGTGTTTCCAGCACTGGCATCTCAGACTTTTGATTCTCAGCCTCTTTTGTCCCCTTCCTGGGTAGAAGCAAACTTAAATGCGGAAATTTGCTATAACATATTCCATTATAATCCAATTTATTTTTACAGAAACTACCAACTATGTATCACAATTTCCTGTCTTGCCTAGTATAGTTGGAAGACATAAATGTGACAAAGGTTTTATGATTTTCTTATTAGTAGTATTTTTGTAACCAACTATGCCTGACTTTATTACTGTTAAAATGAGATTTCCTATGCTCCTGTTTTGAAAAAGGCATGTGTAGGATATTGCTAGGTACTATATGTAAAATCAAATAGAACAAAGAGAATTCATTTCAGCTTAGTGTGGAATCAGTCTGTGACCTCACACAACAACTTTTGCTAAGAATAGTTATTGGAATTGGATTTTCAAAACATTTTCAATGTTTTGTCCATTTTCAATGGACAATTCTTCCTTTAATAAATTGGTCAAAACTTGCACTGCAACTGTTTAACAAGAATTAAACATCACATTCCAGATTTTTCCATGTTAAGTTCATTCCTTCACATACAAAAATAGACATAGAAAGCAGATTTGTCAGGGTCTCGTGGTTTTATAATGTTTGCACAGTGTGGAGGAACACCCCAACCAGCGTTTTACTGTCTTTCAAGTTGAAGCAGAAGTTTCAGACTAACTGAAGTGGCACAAAGCACAGAGTGTTGAAAAGAAAGCAAGAAATATGTGCAGCTGATACAGATTTGAGCACAGCAAATTGAGAGACTGAATAAGAGGCAGACTGAACTTCTGCCAAAATGTATTTTGTGCTACTCTGCACAAGAATATACAAAAGAGAAAACAATAATAAAAAAATAAACCTGGAAGTGTTCCTCAGATAATCTGCAGAATAAAGAACAACGCTTTGGCCCTCAGAGGAATGATTTTAACCAGATATCATCAGTGTGCAACAACCAGCTACAGCACTTCTGTATACCAAAATACAAATTACTTTAGTTACTTCAGTATGAAGGCACTAAACTGGAGCCAGACTGTCTGTCTGTGGACTTCTGTACTAGACTGGTCCATCCACTGGAATGCCTCCTGGGAGACCAGATAAAAATACCCTAGGAGGACCAATATTTAAATGTTTTGTCCAGCAGGAAAGTGACTTGGAACAAAACCCCAAAAGTTCAATGTCCATTAGTGGAAGAAACCTATTTAATACTGTCTTGGAAGGTCAGGTTTCAGCACAAGATGTTCAAAATAATTTAACTTCTTGGAAGAAAAAATGCAAACACACCAAATTGTTTTTTTATAAAACCTCAGAAAACAAAAAATAGATTGCCAGGTAAATTCATTGTAACAGGAATTTGTACACATGAAACCTTAAAAAGAAGCAAGAAAACAAACAAAACATATAAATAATATTGTAAGAATAAATATTCAATGTATGGCTGTCCTGAACAGATTTACAACAAAACTGACCTCCGGAAAAGCGAAAGACGCTTACGTACCAATATTTTTAGCTTAAAAATACTTCCCTCCATTATAGGAATCTCAGATTTATATTCAGCTCTCACTCTCTTATAGGAACAAGTGTTTCCATATTCATGGGAACAATGGAGGAAGAGAATACATCTCTTCTTGATAACTATATCTAGCTGCTGCTGAAGGACAAAATTTCTATTCCACAGGGAGTTTCTGTTCCACTCTCTCTAGAAAGTGGTAGGAAAATGGACTCAGAGGTCTCAGACAATGAGGGACTGGATTGAGAGGACAACTGGAGGTCATGAGAGATAACTCCATTAATACAGGCAGACAAAAGCATTTTTATGAGTGAATTTGGGAATGTCATTATAGGTGATAATGGTGACAAAGTTTTTCTGTTTAATGACTGGACAAGCAGAGAGTTAGCAATAAAAAGCTACTAAGCCCTTTCCAGACAAGTGTACGAGGTTAATGTCCCTTCCCCAACAGCTTACTGTCATTAACAATGATATCAAAATTTCCAACTGTGATCATCAGGTATGGATTTGTTTTGATTTTTGCACTTGGAAATCACATTTGCCCCCTTCAGAGGTTACAAGGGACTTTCTTTTTTTATCCAGTTTCACCTTGAATCACAGCATTTATCTGGACATACTTGCCCTTTGGATCGACCTGGGAGAAATGAATGGAATATAAAATTGCTTGGAGGTAGACAAAACTCCAGCTTAATCAGCCTTAAATCAGCAAGGATAACAGGAATGCAATGGAACAAAGAATACACACTGTTCACAGGGAATAAGAATGTACCCTATAAACTCTTAACAGATGATGACATCTCCTAACACATGTCCTGTCACATCAACAAATCCTCACTTAAGAGCTCAGCATTGTAGAAAACCGTATCTGCCAACTGGTGCTCAGCTGCAAAAACCATCATCAGCCACACAAGTCATAAACTTAACAGCTCAAATGCCAATGATCATAATTTGCCACTGCAGTAAATAATTAAAAATAGAAACATACTGGTTTTATGATGTACAGAGCAGATGAGCAAATGAGCTGAACAACTCTGAGATGTGCTCTAAACTGCTGGGAGGCAGCATGGCTTCCTTGAAATCTAACATAGGTGTAGTGTAGCTTTTATTCTCTTTTTATGATAGTTCTGACCAGCCCAATAAAATAACCACCACACCAAAAGTCAGACAGAAACACCCACAGGTAGAAAACAGCAAGCCACAGAATATTCCTCTGGGTAAGTTTTATATTTTAAATATCAAAGCGATGCATTGACCAACCTCTGCCAAATCTCTCAACTTCAGTGGAGTTCAAAGCTATACTCTTCTGCTGCCCAGGCAAGCAGCAATTTGCCCTGCGTTTTAAATGAGATGCTTACAGCTGCATCCAACAAGTTAAATCCTTCAACAAATCAATAGTTTTGTTTTTAACATGGTTATTGTAACAGCCCTATATGATTCTGAAATCAAATAATCATCACACCATGAAAAATGCTGGACAAGTATAAACCAAGGAGAGTGTCCATTCTCAACTTCAGAAACCCTCAGGCATAAGTCAGAAATCTGTTTTCTCTTGCAAATATACGAACTAAAATTTGCCTATTGCATACAGACCTTCCACTAATCTCTGCCAACAAATGCCCTCATTGCCTATAGGGATGTTGGTTTGTCTTTCTTGTTTCTCTTTTACTCCACTGTAGGAATCTTCTGAAAGAGAAACTGTTTGTCTTGTGGTATCAATGCAGCTCTCAAGTGTCCCCACACTCATACATTTGTGCTGCCACTTGGCCATAACAACGTGATGGCCACCTCCCCTCCCTGCATTCCCTCTGCAGCCTGAATTGCAGCAAAGCAGGGAGATTAAAAGACTAATTTGTTTTCATCCAGTTACTGCAAGATACAGGGTGAAGTGCTAGTGGAAAAATGGAATTAATGTTTTCATGTCAAGCAGTAGATTTGGAAGAACTGAAGGTGAATATCCTTGCCTGTCTGTATATTCATATTAGCTCTAAATCCAGCATCACACTCCTTGAAAATACAAAGTGAGCACACTTAGCCAAAGAAGATGCATTCCCTTAAACCAATGTTCACATTAAAGACTCACTAATCTCATTTAGTCACTTTTCCTGCGACTTTCGTGTGTGTGTGTGTGTGTGTGTGTGTGTGTGTGATTTCTATTTTGGGAGTAACCTGATAATATTATACAAAATGGGCTCACAAAATACATATGGAAGAACACAGTATGCACAGCTGAGCATCTGTGTGACATTATACACCTTTATTTTTATTTTTTAAAAGTGGAGAGAAAATCACTGCAATTATTTGGTATCATTATTTTCTTGTTTTTCATTGTGAAGTAACCATTTTGTGACACTTTTCCATGATAAACAATTCTCTTGACACTTTTGCAAAGACCTATGTGTTCACAAGACTTCCACTGAGAACCTCACAATTCATGGACTATTTACTGTCATAGCAATCTAATTTTTGTAATAATCCAAATTCCAGTCTGGGTTAAGACCTTGTTTACAGATGGAAATCACACGCAGAAAAGATAAGGGCCACATCTGCTACAGAGGTCATGCAACAGAGACTGACTGAGATCCATCTGTGATATCTTTTCCTTCCCCCACGTGTAACCTCTTAGGCACTTTAGCTTAGACACATCGCACCTTAAGTTTAGGCAACACTTCAGTGACATGCAAAAGTTAAAGTCCACCCATGATAATCTCTCCTTGTGCTCCCCGCCTCCCTGCAGTCAGCAATATATGAGATTCACTGATAATTACTCATTACCTTCCTAACAAGTTCTCTATAGATATGGCAAAGGTAGTCACTGTAGGAAAGAAAAGTCTACTACTCTTATTTTACAGTGTCTGGAAATGAACACATTTCCTGACTTGTGTGGATGTCACCTATCAGTATAAAATAAATAAATAAATAAATAAAAAAGATGGATTATACTTAGGAATTCCTCTGCTTTTGCTCATAGTTGTTCATGTCATTTGTTTACTGATGCTGATCTCAGCGGTATAATTACATGAATTTCACTTGCCGTTAGAGATACTCTTGGTTTATACAATCCAACTTTATCTGCTGTCAGTACTACTGGCTGTTAATATGCCATTACTGGATTCTGAATGGACAGTCAATTTTAGCAGCATGTGGTCTTAAGAACAGTGGATGTGGGTTATTTTTCCCCAAAATATTTTTGCTTGTAAAAAAAGGGGGAAAAAAGAGGAATTGCATGTCTCTAAGACAGTTTTCAAAGTTATCCATAGACGTTTGTGAGCTACAAAATGTGCTCTGATTTCTAAAACTTTGTATTAAATTTGACTTTGAATTTAATTATTTATTATCTGAGATGGAGCATAGGATGTAAACATCCCAAGGGCACAATCAAAAAATGATTAATGAAATGGCTTCATCACTGAGGCAATTCAGCAAGTTCTGTGGCAGTCTATAGGCTACACTCACAGTGATATAAAAATTCATGTTTGGCTAGGTTTCTCTCGTTTTAGTAACTATAAGATAGAAATGGTTTTGAAAAAGTCACAGTTTGAAAAAGTCTTTGGAAAACAGCAGAAGAGGAGTTTTTGACAGTGTACTGAAATATGCACTGTGGAGCTGCCAAACAAGCAAGGCTGTTTTTTACAAGATATGAATAACATCCCTTATCTTAGCATTCCAGAAATTCAGCTTTTTGTCTGGGGCCTTTGAGTTTTCCTATTAAGTTTCTCTTTTAATAAATAAAAAATAAAAACATGGAGGACTGTCCCATCCATGTTTATAATTCACAGTTTCTGGCTTTGGACATTTCTAGCCTGCTAGCTGGGGAGGTGGGTGTGGAAAACATTTCTTAAATGTACTGTCTCTCATATCCTTTTCTCAAGCATCTGATTCTGCTGTGATAAATGGCAGAAAACATGCTAAATAAGCCCTTTATCTGACACAGTAAAGAAATGGTTATGTACTTAAATATCGTCTAATTAGTTTCACTTGAATGGTACAACACCTAGAAAACCACATTATGTACATATCAACACTCCCCTTATCTATTTTTTTCCTTCCATATATTTGCCCTAGTTTTTCATTTTACCCAGGCCTTTAGCTCTACCCCTCCCAGCAGCCTGTTCCTGTTGCTATGCCCTGGTCTTCCCATCAGTCTCTTCTCCCCTTGCCTGAGCAGCCATTCCCTGGGCTCCCATCACCAGCCCCGTGGGCCTGGCTGCTGACTCAGCAGAGGACCTCAGTCCTGCTCCTGTAGGCTGCAATAGCTTCTCTCTGCCTCCCCCGCTCTTCCTTCAGCTCTCCTGCTCCCTGCTCTGTGACCTGACTCCTTGCGGGTCTCACCAAAGGGGAGACAATGTGTACAACTGTCTGCTTGGGAGAGGATTCACTCCCCAGCATTACTCACCCCCAAGCCAGCCAGGGGAACCAAAGATTCAACAAAAAAGCTGGGGTGTTAAAAGAGTAACATCTGCAGCTGGCACTGAAACAGGTCAGTCTCTTACTTTTGTGCCCTGATTCCTCAATTTCCACATAAATTCATCTATTTTTCCACTTATTTCTTAATTCTTGCTCTACACATCCAGATACTGTCAGTTATTTCCATTTGCCATTGTATCTATTACCTCCCTGCAATCTCTTCCAATGTTCCTCAGGACCCTCATCCTTGTTCCTCTGTAAACTCTTCCCTATTTGCAGCATCTACTTCATCCTTACCTCATATATCGTGCTGAGGGTCAGAGTCTCATTTCATCCTTGACTTTCACATTAACCCTCTGAAAACAGTTTACTGTACACTTTCCTTCTAACTTCACCCAAGCCATGATTAACACAGAAGGTGAAACACACATACATGTGCAGACTAGGTACTCTGATACAATGAATCAACACAGAATTCATGGCTGACATACCTTGCCATACTTCTGTGCATAGGATCCTGTTAGCAGTGAATGAAAGACTATGATTGTTTCATCCAAATCCCAAACAAATACACGCTGAAAACAGAAATGGGGATAATATTATTAAACAAATAACATCAAAGTCCCACCACCATCCCACCCAGGAGGCTAAAAATCAACCACTTAACCAAGCAAGTTGTCTCTGAAAATCAGCAGAAACTGTAACATGGTAAACATGGTAAAAAGTCAGAAGGAGGGTAACTTTTGAAGTTTTCAACCATTTCTTATTTGTCCTCTAAAAAGCTTTTCAAAAAAGTTGTATAAACATAGATTTCAGAAATGTGATGGGGGTCAAACATAATTGTTAACTTAAGGATAAACAGTACTCTCAGATACTTCTCCATGTCTTATTGATTCAAGGTCTTTATTTCTACTGTATAGCTAAAATAAAATCTTGGGTAAAAGTGTTATATGTCACATATAATGTCATACAGAATTTAAATAATATTGTAGGATAAAATGGATTATGCTAACTTAAAAAAATATAGGAAAGAAAACTCCTTATATTTATAAGGGGTTCATTTTCATTGGTAAACTATAAAATAGACAGGAAAACTGAAATGTAAGATTTTTTTTCACCGGAAAAGTTAAATCCTTTGAAAAGCACAAAATGTTTCAGTTTCTGTACAAAAGCCATGGCATTTACATTCAGTGACTAGCATGGCAGCCCACCCTGCCACTCCAGAAGCAGCTGCATGGTCAGCCAAGTCCCAGCAACAGTCTTGTCTTCTGCTGCACCCAGCACTGGTCAAAGGCAGAGCAGTGGGGCTGGCCAGGCAGCAGGGGACACCCGTGCAGCATGCTTCCCTAGTGCCAGACCTGGAGTGTTTCATACATACACAGGCACTCTTGTTTCCTCCTCCTGCTCCTGTCACTGTAAGGCAGCTCACTGCTAGCACAGGAGTAATATGACTGTAATTACTCTGTTGCTAAGAGGTCACCTGTGTTTGAAATCATCTGTATTAGGCAGATACATTTCTTCATGAAGGCACTGATCTTGCACATGCTTAATGACAGTTATAACTTTACTGATGTAAGGTGCCTCACTGAAATTTACTGACATTACTTGAAAGCACAAGGACAAACTTGTACCTAAGTATTTGAAAGGCTATGGCCAGATGTTCCTGCACATTTGTGCTGCATTCATAAACACATGTAATTAAGCTGAGCGATATACGAGAGATTTCCTTTTTTAAAAAAAATGAAAATGTGACAACTTTGCATACAGAAGTCTCAAAATTTTGTGGTTCTACTTCATGAGAAAATGAAAGACAAACAATCTTAGAGCTAAAAAGTGGAAGGCTGAATCACATTTGCTTTTCTGCATAAATTTGTCATACAGAACAGTAATGTCTCACTATACATGTATGTTAAACCAGCAACTAATATCTGTCATAGTCAGTTAGAGAGACTAAGTCCATGATGTTTTCTAAAATGCTTTAAGCTATTTCCACAGCTGTAGTTTTCAGAATTTACTTTTCATCAGAAGAAACCTCCACATTACCATTCATCAATTACTGTAGGCATACCTCCAAGTCACTGTCCGGAGGGGGTGATGGATTATTCTTCCGCCCTCTACCCCGAGACTTTGACCCAGAACTTCTACATGTTCTCTCATCAAGATCTTTGATTGGCGTGGAAGGGCTCTGCACTGTGTCAAACTCCCCTGTGAAGTCAACCATTCATGGCAAAATTAGTGCTGCGTTTTAAATACTAAACCTTTTTTCTCAAAGCCAGACATGTCTATATGCAAACTCAACCACAAGATGCACCAAAAAGAGTTGTATAAAATGAGTAATAATGCGGTTTGTCTTATGTAGATGGAATCTGCAGATGCCACATACACTTTTCTCTTTACCTAGGAAACACTGTAAACTGTAGCAGAATATGAGAAAGTTTAAAATGACACATATGCATGTGCAGATCTATATACAAATACACATAAGCCCATGCAAAATACTGATGTTTCCAAAGTAGATATATTTTAGAAATTACACTAATGACTTCTCAAAACATAAAATGCCTTTTGAAGTAGTTCATTTCCCATGTTTGGAGTTCAGCTATACTTTTTCCAAGACCTGTGTTACTTTTACCAGAACACCCTTTGGCACTATTCCACACACTAGAACAGCCCTTCAGCTTCCTGCTTCATCTCCTCCTCCCATTTCACCTGCTCTTAAGTAGAGCTCACTTTTTTTTTTAGCCCTTACCTCTGCCCATAAATTGTCAGAGAAAAGTCATAATATTAAATGCATATTCCAGTTGCTACCAGAAAGAGGGTGAAGTCATACAAGTATGACTGATCATCTTTCTCTAAGCATTAGCTATTGTCTGCTGCCAGAGAAATGATGTGCTGAAAGGACCTTTGATCTGGAATGGCACAGCTGCTCTTAACACTTGGGCCAATCCCTGACTTACCTATTTAATCTACTTTGCCTTTCCTGGTAACAGTGTGCTTTAGAGGTGATCAGAACCAGTAGCTATGTAAGTCAGATAAAATGAAGAAGGTATCTCCTGAAGGATGACATGGAACTTGTCTTTACAAATTACTTTTATGTCACAACTCAGTAAATGGAAAATAACCTTTTATTCACAACACAGTACCTTCAGTGTTCCTTTAAAACTGCTAGACATAAATGCAGTTTGGCTAGGTTCCCAAATGCTACATGACATAAATCTTCCTTCATCACTGATCCTATTAATGATTTGATTTTTCTCCATTAAAGAAGGAAAGGCTACAGCTTGATCTGACATCTACTACAGAGTTTGATTCAAGGGAGTCCTTGTGCTGCATGTAATTGTGGGCCACTTTGGTAATATTTGTTAAAAGTGTTCATGATGGCACATCTACAGAATAAATTAACACTTGGTACAAACACTTCCCAAGAATCATCTATAATGCATTTGATTTTGAACTGGAATCTGAACATTTTTTATTTTTACTAAAGAATGTCACTAAGCGTCCAGCAGATCAAAGAGGAGGTTTTTTCTGCTCTGTTCTGAACTTGCAAGACCACATCTGGAGAAATATGTAGTTTTGGGTCTCCAAGTAGAAGGAAGATATTGACAAACTGGAGTTAGTTCAGGTGAGGGCAGGTAAGAGGCTGAGCATGCAGGAAGAAAGGCTGAGTGACTCTTCAGAAAGGTATGCAGAGAAAAGGATAGAAGATGCAACAGACAGAAATCACAGCAAGGGATATTCCTGTTAGACCCAAGACAAAAACTCCCTCACTGTAAGAGTGGTCAGGCCCTGGGACAGATGCCCAGAGATGCTGTGCATTCTCCATCCTTGGAGATACTCAAAACTCCACTGAACACAGCCCTGAGCAACATGATCTAAGTTGGCTTGTCCATGAGCAGGTTAGATCAAAAGACCCACAGAGGTCCCTTCCAGCATTGAATGTTTCTGTGATCCTCCCTGAGTCATTCACCTCGTTCTCCCTCAACAACACAATAAAAAACAATTCTGGTCTAGCAGGCTCTAAGAAGAGAAAATAGACTGCAGTCTCAGTTAAGATTCTGCGCGCAATGTAACACAATAGTTAAATTCTTAATCTATTCCATCATTTATTTATACCTCACAGTGATCCACATACAGAAGATTATTAAAATAAATACACCAGGAGATATATTTATATATCTTGACTGGAAAAATACTGCTGTATTTCTTGGAAGAATAAAATTTAAGACTGTAATGTCACATTCCTGAATGGGAGCTCTAGACATTGTGAGGAAAGAATTCAAGATTCAAGGAAAGGGGAGAATAAAAAGAAAGCTAGTTCCTGAGTGTATTGGTTAGGACATTTACCTGGAGAAGGACATAGCTAGACTGCACTGCCGTCTCCAGGGTACCCTTGTTTATTTGACTGAATGATTAATATATATGAAGTATAAAGATGTATTTTCATGGCCCAGAATCCACATCCCTATATCTCTGAGTGGAAGGTGATGAATCCTCCACGAAGCAGGAGGAAATCAAAACTGTCTTGCTCACTTCCTGGGAAAGTATTAGTTCTGCTATGGCCTGGAAGAAGATAGTATGACTTTTTTCCCAAACCAGGTGATGGCTACTTCTATGTTGCAAACCCAGTGTGCTCCTCTGCTCAAGCAGAACAGAGCCACACTTTCGGGCAGCAGCTAAGAAGAGTTTTTCAAACCCATAGTTTGAGAATTTATTCCAGATACCATTTTAGATAGGTCTGCTCTGAACTAGATAAGGATCATATGCATTCAATTGTAGTTTCTCTTCCAGTTGAAACTCTTATTGAAACCCTTATTGATGGGAAAATTAAGTCGCAATAATATCTAATGAAGAATGTTCCTCTCATATTTTCTCTTGTCCGTAAAGCAGAGAGAGAGCAGAGTTCTTGTTGACTAATCATTTCTATTCCCAGCACAGTGCTGATGTCAGTAAGGACACTGCAGGCAGTGGAGCAATCAATAAGGTCACATTAACTTAGCTCCTTCCCCATAACATGAACAGTAAAATATACTTCAGTAAATGAACTAATGTACAAAAAGATGATTAATAACTAGAGTCCTTGTGCAGTACAAGGTTACACTGGTTTCAAAAGAAGCTCTGAGTGTGCGAGAGTTCTGTATGAAAATGTAATTTCCTAAATTTTTCTGACAGAGTGGAAAAAATGTCCCAAACCAAAACCCCAGAAATGAAAAGGCAAAAATTAAATAAGATGAATGTTTACATTCTTACCACAAAGGTCTTCATATTTATAACATTTCAACATTTTACAACAAAATCAAAGCTCATTTCTACAGTAATGTATTAAAACATCTGTTCTCAATGACTGTGTTTACTCTAATCTACCAAAAATAAAATATATATAAAAAAAGCCCTATTCTCAATCTTCTCTGAAAGTATCCAAGTAGTGAATTTTCATTTAGCATTAGCCATTACCAGTTGCCTAGGGCTTCTGCTTGGGTCAGTGCTGTACATGATTGCATAATTATCTATTAATCAGTACTGTAACTAATCACCATACCTTGTAAGTTCTAGATATTTAAAGCCAACTTTATTTCATTACACTAATCTCTAAATCAGAATGAGCAGCTGTCTCTTACTTGAATGCAAGGTATGCACCTATTTTAGAACTGCAGAATTCAGTAGTGCATGTTTTTTTGAGCAAGTGTAGGTTTAATTGCTTGATTTGCTTTTTACCAACAGCAGGCTAAAGGAGCAACTGCATTTTCTTAACCTCTGTTTGCTTTATAAATAAGGTCAATGCTGATAAAAGGAAAATGCATTAAAAATCCAACCATGTAACATTAAAGAATACGAGACATTCTAGTACCAGAGTACTGAAAACATTACCCTCATGAAGAGCTCTTTCTGCAGCTCATATTAGAAATTTTTATTGCGCTGTTTGAAATTTTTTAGCTTTTTCAGTATTCAACACTTGCCTAATAAATATCCTTCATAGCCTCCTCCCACTGGAACTATCAGCAGCATCAGAGATCCAATATAGCAAGAGGAAAATGTTAAAACCAGAACATGGAATAACCACTTTATCACAGATATTTGTACACTAGTTCAGGTCTAGCATGAAGCCTTCCATGCCATGGAGACCCTACACCTAGCTCCAGCTAGAGGGCAAGGAGTTACACCACCACCACTACAAATCTAGGTGGTCTTTCATATAAAGAAGGTTGTTTCTCACCTCTAGATTCATGTGAACATCCCCTCCTCCCTGTTAAAACGCAGTTGTACAGAAGAAAAGAGGTGTGGGCAAAGTCTGCATATAGAAGAATATCTCCTGGAGAAGCTGCAGAGTGTGACTTCATTGTGGGTACCAAATTAAGAGAGACCAAACTCTCCTGCATCCCAGTAACCAAATTGAAGCTAATAACCCATGAGTGATTCACCTTGCCTAACTCTGGACATACAAAAGTGAGGTGCCTAAATATGAAGCTTTTACTGAGGCCTCTTTCCTCCTCTAGAATTTTGTCTGCCCTAGGTTAAATGTAATCATGTACTCATCAAATGTACTCATCTCCTGAGACCTCATCTCAGGATTCATCTGACATTCAATTTGTGATGAACTGCCCTTGGAGATACCTATTTGTCTCACAAATACTCTTCGGTAATAAGTGCATTTTCAAAAATCTTAATATAAGACAGGCACAATACAAGCTGTGGCAAGGCTAAGAAGGTTGTGGGATGGATGAACTTCTGAGCCCCTTCATACACTCCTTATGCATTGACTTTTGTTACATAACCTTATCAGACAGAGCAGCCGGAAGACAGCTTAAACAGTACAAGCATTTTTTTCCTGGCTTGTAATGAATTATTGCTTGCTATGAGTAAGAGGAAGGTAAAGTCTATTTCAATTTTCATCTCATTTTTTTTTACTTGGTCAAGAAATAAATTTGTAACTGATATTAACTCTTGAGCTTATGAGGCTTTATTAGGAAAACAAGAAACCCTGTATGTGTGGAAAATACTACAGGATTTAATTAGTTATCTGAACAGCTAGCAGAGATGGCAAAAAAGTGCCTTGCTGTGTTTAATCTTAGATTTTAGATGGAAAAAGTCTCAAGGAAAAAGCAATAAAGACCTGTTAGACAGCAAGGGAAAACAGCAAGTGCTGAAACTCTGCAGTTATTATCTACTGTATCTGAAGTGATCTCCAAGACACTGCACCCCATGGTTGGAGATTTATTTTTACAGTGACACGGAAGGGTGCAGGCATGTCATATATTCACAAAGTGGGTGTTTCACTTAGCAGAGGGTCGCATGATCAGTGCAACACTTCACAGAAATAAGGAGTGTGTGGGCAGATTAGTAAGCTCAGAGGCACAACCTACTTAACAGGGAAAGAGTTCATGTGCTTAAGCAATCCACAAACACGAAAAATCCTTTCTGTTTCACCGATGTGAAGCCTTCAGCAAATTTTCAACCTGTTCTAACTAAGCAAGATTCCTTTTCTTTGCCAATGCTATTCAGTACTAAAGGAGTTTTGTAATACATGATAAATTTATATAGCATTTCTAGGAAACACAGATACACAAGGGAGAGACAATATAATTTCCTGATTTTCTCAAATAAGAATATGGAGGAATAACAAAAGAGCAAGGAAAAGTGCATAGGACATGCACAGTTATCAAAACATCACTTGTGAGTACTTCACCCTCTTTTAAAAATACTTTGCATACAATCTTTGTCTGTTGCAGATGTTCTGCAACTGTTGAAATTTCACTGGATTTCAAGTTACCTCTTGGCATTTTCTTCCTCAGTTTGCATTCTGAGACTACTGAATAATGTTTTACACTTCCATCAAGAAACAAGGGAATGTGTATCCCCTATAACCATTCCACGCCATACCGCAAACATGGACATGGGTGTACACACACATGCACAAACACACACACACTTTAAATATCAACCTGAGGAAAACAGTTGACAGGAAAGATTTCAACTCACACAACTAAAATTCCAATGTTTTTAGTGACTATGAACAGCGTATATGAAAGAGGAGGCCTTGCTTATACTTTTCTACACAGTATTACCCTTCCTTTGTACAAATTCGTTATTACAATACGTAAGTTTTTCTACTCCGCTTCTCAGTGAGATGGTACAGTTATCTGGATGATAATTAGGAAGATTTATGTCATGAGTCAATTTTGTAATTAAAGCACATATTCCCCATCTATTCAGAGCCTAATCCAAAGCCCATTTTTATAAGTTTTTTAGAAAAGCTCACAGTCTGTGGGAAAGGCAGACAAGTAACTATGCTGCACTAGCAGAGTCTGTCCCTGCAAGAGACTGCTCTAAAAGCACTGAGCCAGGCAGCTGGCAATTGATAACCTCTTCTACGATGCTACGCACAGCCTTAGTAGGCTACTTAAGTTCTGACTATGGGACATAATACTGAGCTAGATCTTTAAGAACTTCCTCTATATTTGAAACAATATGGGAAAATAAGCATGAAAAATACAGGCTCTGTTCACCCAGTAAGGATACCACACTCATTTGACTGTTGCTGTGAATTCCTAAACTAGCCTAACAAGATCTTCATAGCTCTGCACGATACTATGCATAATTTAAAATGTATAATTCTACTTTCCCTTTCCTTTACTGCCATTCATATTAAACAGAAAAACTGGTGAGATGTTCAGCAACTCAGAATTCCATCATGAAACAAAAAAAAAAAATAAAATTAAGAAATCCACATTAACATTTATGTTTGCAGAACACAGAAAATGGAGCAGGTAAATGAACGTGAACTGGGTTATATCAATAATAAGAAAAAAAGAAATGCTGCCACTACCCAGCAGTGGAGCCTTCGGAACACTGTGTAACACACTGTGTTGTAGTGCATGTGCACAAGGGGGCACAGTTGGGCAGGCAAATTTGATTCTCCCGATGTCTTCTGACAACCTGGTTTCTTTCAACTTCAATTATTCCCTCTTTTTTTTAAAGTGACTCACGGTAGTAACCGATTACTCTAGCTTTAGTTACCTAAATTAGTGAATTACCAAGCATGGCTTATATACATGTGAATAAAGCCCAGGTATTGTTGATAGCACGACTGGGACATAATTAAATAAAAAAAAGTATCTTGTTTTAAATTCTTTACAGCAATACTTCAGAACATGCAGGTGGATACAGGAATGTATAATTACTTTCAGTAATAGAAGAGCTTGATGAATTTTTCTTTCAAAATTTGCTAAATGTTTGTTGCCATACAGTTGTTTTTGGTACTAACAGATCCTTACCAGACTGTTGTAACTTTCTTCAGGCCTACTCCTTCCACAACCATCTCAGTCTGCAAAAGGGTTTTTTTAACTAACAAACAAACTAGACAAGTTTCCTAACTAAACAAACAAACAGACAACTTATTTTGGCTGGCATTCAAACAAGATGGACATGAATATCTTGTCTTTTTAAAAGCACAGAATAAAATACAAAAATTGTTTTCACCTGAATGTAGATCTGTACCTGGTTGACTAGTCAGGCCAGAGAGAGAGTCCTGTAACTGGTAGGTTGATGATGATGAAGAAGTGCCATCAGCCGTGTTGTTTGAGGTCATATATGCACCATATGTTGATGCTGAGTAATACTGTGCATATTGATTTTGGCCAAAAGCTGTGTATGATGGATAATCCTGAAATAGCAAATGAAGCAGAGTTCTTAATTAGTTATAGTAAGGAGTGATTTTTTCCATTAAGTATTTCTAAGTGTGCAATCATATGACTTTTGCAAGAGTTTTTGGGGGTTAGTTTAGATTTTGGTTTTTTTTTTTTAAACTTAAAGATATTGAAGATTTTTTAATTTAAGGATATTGACCAAAAGACTACAGGGAGGCTGCTGAGTATTTAAGTGGCAAAAGATGCAAGTAGGCTTCCATTGTGATCACTCGTAGAAAACAGCACTGTACCACAGTGAGTCTAGTTCAACATAACAGAACAAAATTAAAATAACATGCTATCATATGAATTATATAAATCCTGTTGTAATCAACAAACCACAATGGTAATATTCATACCTGTTGTGAACTACTGAAGTTTGTAGAATTTGAAACAGAATTGTTTGCATAAATAGTGGATGATGGTGTAAAACTAGAACCTAAAAAATACAATTAACTGTAAGAACTTGCTTGTGAATCAAAATAAAATTCTAACACAATATTCCATGTTAAGATAAAGGCAAATCAGAAGAACAAACAACTTGCATTTAAATGCTAAAATATTTTAATGAAACTGTAACAGAAATTAAATACTACTTCCATGCATACAGACATACATTCCTCTTCACATCATGCAGGGAAGGTATTGGCAGTGAGTCATTAAACCAATCAAGAAAGCATTTTTCAATTTATTGCAGTGTCTCATGTCTCCTTGAATATTGCCTTAATTTCTAAGGTCTAGCACTTCAGTGTATGTCCATTTATGAAACAAAAAAACTTTTAAAAGAATATTGTAATGATCCATGTGTTTTTAATCAATCTGTAATGAGGCATGTCCTTGTTTCCAACATAAGTCAGATGAGTCATAATTCAATTTGTAATATTTAAAAGATCAACCATTGTATAAGAAGCTTAAAAATGATCCAAATAGGTTATCAATGATCAAAGGGTAATAAATGAATCAATAATTGAATAATAAATGAAATAATAAATCTGAATTAAGGAGAAATTCTAAAAAATTATGCTAATCCAAAGCGAAACAAGTATCAAATAAGAGCATACTCAGAAACATGGAAACAAGGAAAAGTGACTTGTGTACGCTATTCGGTACAGCAAATGCTTCTAGTCCTGACATGGGATTTCACCCCCTAAAATAATGAAGATGCAAGCAGGGACTGCATTGCATGGTCAGATCTAAATTAACAGATGACCAAAATGAATACACATATGCTTATTAGTACTGGAAAAAAATACTTGGCTTTAAATTTTAGAGGTAAAAGTAGCTGCCAACGATAAGCATACTTGCTGGAGCTCACAAAAATGAATGGAAAATATATCGTAAATATGAGGAAAGAGAGAGCCGTTCGCAGCAGCAGGATGGGATGAGCCCTGACAGTGGTGGCTACTCACCTGGCATCTGGTAAGAGTAGGGTGTTTGGCCTGGCTGTGGGGTGGAAAACCCTGGGCTGTAACTGAGGCACCCGCTCTGCAGTGGTGATTGGGTCTGCGAGAGCCCGCTTTCCGTCTTGATGCCTGGCAACATTACACCCAAATCTGTATAAGAAATTAATTTTCAACTGATTCTTTCAAATCTTTTGTTATGGTTCGGAAAATAAAATAAAAAAGAAAGCAAAAACCATTCATGTTGGCATTGCTCTTACTTCTATATAAAGTGAAGTAATAAGAGGTCAAATACCGTAAGTGGGTAAGCTGTACGGCTGTCCTGTCTGTGAGTACGCTGTATAGACCGCTGGCTGCTGCATTCCTGAATACTGGGTTTGTCCAGCATAGGCAGACATTGTTTGAGCTGCTGGTGTAGAAAGAATGTGTGGATAGGGCCTAAATATCAGGAAAAATAGCATTACTGTGGCAACAAATACTCTGTATGTTGATTCAAGCAATAAAGTAAAGAAAAAAGTTTAAAGATGTCCAAAGGCAGTTCATTATTCTGCCAACTGTTCCTCTTCTGGGATTTATTCCATCCCCCACTGAAATAATCTGAAAACCATTCCAGATCACATTCCCCAGGGCACGGTAAGCAGTTTATGCTGTCCCATCACTACAACTTAATTCTCTAGGTGCTCAGCTCTAGGTAGACTGTGCCACTGCTGTGTACGGCTTTTTATGTATCTGACCCCTTTCAGCCAAGATCAGCACGCCTAAATCAGGAAAGCCCCCACGCTTTCATAATCCAGAAGAGGGAAACGTGGACTGGAAGAATAAAGGAAATACAGAGGTGAACATTAAAGCTACTACATTGTGTCCTCTGTGTCCAGGTCTGTTTCAACAGACATCTAGCCTATGGCTTCAATAGAAGATGGATCGTGCCCATTGAGAGTGGTATGAAAAATATTGCTGGCAACACTCTGGTAACCAGATGGGCTTTAAAAGTTTGGAAAATATGGTGTAGAGAAAGAAAATGGAAATAAAAATGGTCTTTTATTTATGAATACTGGGGTTTTATAGAGAGATTGAATAAAATAAAAAAAAAATTTGCCCTGCAGAGTTGCAAAAACATACAGAGAAACATTTGTCTTGGATTGTTTTGTAAGTTAAATAAAGACTCTATGGACCAAGAGTTGAATAAACACATTCTGCAGAATTACGCTAAACTGAAACCTGGTTATTAAAAGCCATGACTGAATTTGATTCTAAATTTTTTTTATTGTTTTTTCGTTCTAATTAGCTCAGTACAGTTGGCAGCAGTTATTACCAGAAAAGGATTACTCATTAATTTAGATGCCAATAAATTAGAACAGTAGATTAAAAATTCTATTAAACTTTGTAATGTATTTGGACCAAAGTATCTCATAGTTTGCCAAAACCTGTTTTAAGAGGAATGAGGGCTGTTCTTAGCTCAGGCACCTACTTTCTGTATCAATAAATATTGGCTACCATGATATGAATGCAAACTTGCTTAAAGAAACTTGAAAAAGCCCAACTGGCAACATTTTTGATATTTTCTCTGTATCAAAATCACACAGGTAGCTGTATCACATGCATAGAAACAAATAGATGGCACACTGAAATCGAGGACCCTTGTGCACAACACTGACTGTAGGACAAGCAAACTAATAAACTGCCAACTGCAGCAGTTTCATATAAGATCTTCAGTGCTTTTTCCTAATGGATTCATGTGATTGCCCAAGACTCTGGTTTCCTCAAAAAAGTGAAATAAATTTTCTAGTCCTAACAACACCCATTGGCTTAAAAATGAAAAAGAAAAAAAGAAAAAGAAAAAAAGATTAAAAACTAATCCAATTTATTTGCTTTTTGATTTGCTTATGATATTAGAGAAGGAGGAGGAAATCATGGTTCATGACTGTGGAATGTTTGGAAGCCTTTGGCAGCAGTGGCACTGGGAGGGTCTGTGAGAGGGTCACCCCTCAGTATGCATCTTGCACATGCAATTGTGATTTCTACACATACACTGTCTTCTTCAAAATAAGTCTGTAATACATTGCCAACACTGTAAAGGTGCTGATGTCTGAAAACATAATACTCTGATTTTTTCCTTCTGTGTGTGCAGTTATCCAAGGGTATTTCTTATGCAGCAACACTGCATACAGCAGGGTCTCACTCTGTACCCACGTGAGGGAAAAAACTTTGGAGAGGAGCTAGTACTGGAGTCAGTACTGAGGCTTAAGTATTTTCCTTTTTCTCTGTTTCTTCTGCTGAGGAGCACTTGTTTGCAACAAACCACAGAACTGCCTACAGCCAATTTCCTATAAAAGACTAGAAGAGGTGCAGACACTAACTTGGAGGGATATATCTGTGGAGAGTATTGGTGCGCTGATCTTGGGCTGTAGCCACTACTTGTTATTACTGCAAAACAGAAAACAAGAGTACAGCAGTTAGAAACATCATGAGACCAATACAGCCAGTCTGCATATCAATGCGGCAACATTAGCAGAGAAGCTTATTGAAATGGACAACTTTTCAATAGAGTAGATGTTACCTGAACTACAACATCTTAACACAAAAATTAAAACCCCACCAAACCATTCATTGCTGTACAGAACTCTTTAGCTGGGATGGGTGTGTTGTGCTTTTTCAGCTTGACTTGATATGTTTCTGAATATACTGCAGAGGCACACATTTCATGCATCATCTGCTATGCACACACCACAGGTCTTTCAAATTTGCAAGGTTTTATTAAAACTGGTAGTTAAAAAAGAATCTTGTGATTTAACATATGGTATTGCACAGGATTGAGATAACATATATATACTTTTAAAGTGTCACATTAACAAGTTGGATTTTAATACTGGATAGGAAAAATAAGTTTTATATGGATGTGGTTAATTTTAGTCAGCTTGGGTGATGGAAGATACCAGAAAATGAATGACTACTAGAAAACGAATAGCATTCATTATCAACAGGCAATTAGAACATGTCCACTAATAATTTTATTTCAAAAGTAACCATGAAACAGTACTGTTCAGTAGCCATCAAAATCGTGTGTCTATACTATTCACAGCTGCATTCTTCCAAGAAAGCTAAGAGAACAATAGTCATCTCCCAGTAAAATTTCATTCAGAAGCGGTGCTCACGCTGGATTAGTTCCAAGTGTTTGGAAGTTTCCTTTAGCCATCTGTCTTGACTAAGACAGATGTACTCCAAATATATGTACTCTGAAGTGTTGAACCAATCCCTTCAGAGCAAATCCATACTGGGAAAACATAGAGTGTCGCTATTAGGCCATCTGCTGTTCATTCACTTTTCAAAAGATTAAAGTAGTACACAACGAAGCACTGGAATTTCTTTAGTCTAATCAATCATACTTGTACTTCAAAGTGTACCCTCTTCCTGAGTTGTTCATAATGGTAGTAGAAATGAACTTTCAGAATTATATAAGTGACAAATAGGTTTAGGTTCCTAACTATTTTATGAAACATGATATATTTCTACCTCCAGGCCTAATTAACGTCTTTGAGATCTATTGCTTTGAACATATGCAGAACTTCATATTTTTAAAGCTAGTTTAAATGCATTTAGATCACGTAGGACTTAAAAGGAAAATACAGTAGAAGAAAAAAATACCTTTTTAAAATGTGTAGCTGAGCATGGCTTGAAAATATATAAGAATTAGGTAATAATTTTTGGAACACGTGCCACCAGATTTAATGAAAGGGTTGCTGATTAAAAAGATGTGGAGAGTTTCTCTGTGCTGGAAATATCCTGAATTTTGTGTGATTATTCTTTTTCTTTTTTTTTTTTTTTTTTTTGAGAATGCCTTTCTCAGAAGGCATTCTCAAATATGCCTGCTCCCAGACTTAGACAAACCTATAGCTGTATCTAGCAACATAATCAGTCCATAGAACTCTAAAGGGTGCTCTTAGATATTTAAGGCTTGAAGAATAATTAGTCTTCCCTGTTGTATACCTATGACCTTTCTAAAGACAAGCAATAGCTAGCAGAGTGACCTTGGTGATTCTCAGGGCAAGGAACTTTTGTGATGCATTACTGGCTTATCGGTTCCTTTTTGCCCAAACTGTTCCATTTTTTGCCTGATCATTTGCTGGGTGACAGCCCACTTGATTAATCAGTTTGGTTAAAGCACATTTACCTTTCCACCACACCTGATGTAAACTACAAAAAATAAATTCTGTTCATTTAAATCACTTCAGTTATCAAAACCTAGTGTTTTTTTTCAGCAAAAACTGCCCTGCTTGCTTTCTTATTCTTTCTGCATATACCTTATTTTATAAATTCAGACAAGAAAATAAAATAGTTGTCTGGTTTTGAATTTCCCTTTTTTCTTTCATTTTCCCTGATGATACTACCAGTTGTAGGGAAGGGAGAGAAAAATATGTAAATGCTTCCAAAGTAAACTGTACTTTTCTAACTAAAACTTTTGTTCCTTTCACTTTCTCTGGTAGCTTGTCCCATCAATCTGTGTGCTAGATTTTAGGCTGTGAGATGTTTGAGAAACGCAGGATGTTGGACCTACCATAAGAGAACATGATGACTGAGCGGACCCTGTATCTCCCAGATCAGATTGTTAAATCTAAGAGTTATCAGACTTAAACAACTTTCACTGTCAGACAGCATCTATTTCAGAGGACCATTGGAGATGGAGGAAATGGTGGAGGCAGACAGTTTTTGTAACTGTGCCACTTTATATTGCCATTTATACGAATGGGGCTAAACACTGGTTTATGTTGCTTATATTGAAAGCAAAGTCAAAGCTGTTCCTTCTCCAAAAAACTCCAATATTTCTAATACTTCACGAACTGAATTTACCAAGGGAATGCTCTTCAGGGCAGGTTTAAGACCCTTGATTTCTTAAGTCTCATTATGGCACCGAGGGCATATTCTAGTCCCCACTAATGCTGATTCACAGAATGGACAAGAAGCTGACAGCCTGCTTTTGCCAGTTACTCTGTTAGCTCAACTGGTCCAAGGTGGCTGTGGAGAATTTAAGTGACCATAAGCTGTTCTGAAGGCATATGTAGAGTTCAGTATATTAACACAGGCTGGAGGTTTGTATTTTTTGTTATGCATCTGGAAAATTCTTTGCAAAGAGGTTAGGTTAAAAGGATCGCATTTAAATAACAAAGTAAAATGTCTACACACAAGGGGATCACACATAGGTTACACAGCAATGGTGTTTCCTAACCATGCCTTTATAGCCTTCAGAAATTGTTTTTCATATCCTTTTTGTGGGTAATAAATACTAAGTAAAAAGGATGATGAGAACTTCAAATGTCTCTCTGTGCTCCATTAAAATGATAAACAGTTCTCAAATTAATACACTATTGAAAGCAATATAAACACAAGAATGCATGCACTCACAGTACAGCAGCTGCAGCAAATTCACAGAGTATGAAAATGCTGAGCTCAAGGCTGTCCAGCTCTCCACATCCTGTATATACCCACCCCAACTGGGGGCTGCTGCAGGACCACAAAGATTCAAATCGAACATGCCAATATTAATTACCAACTGTCATTCTTTGAAGAAAAAGGAGGAGGAAGAGGGGTGTGCAATGCGACTCTCCACCTGGCTAACCTTTGTTAAGAGGCACAGTTTCTCCCAGGGGCAGCTCTGCAGGACAAAGGAACGGGAGCCCTGACTGTGAGCTACAACATGTGTGCTCCAAACCTGAAGAGGAGCTTTCCCAGTGAGCTGAGCAAGGCCACTGTGGCAACTGTCACTCTAAATCCAAGAGATCAATGTGCTTTAGTGCTTCATTTTTCAATCAAAATTGGGATTTATCACAAGTTACCTGTGAAGCCTAATCTCTCTCTCCTGCCCTACACCTCACACAGTCTGTTTGACCATCACTTTCTGTGCCTTAAAGCTGGTCACTAGGGACAGAGCTGGCTACTTAAACCCCACAGGGCATGTTCAACCTCCTGCTCAGCTCTAGGACATATCATGGGTTTTGACTGTCCTTGGAGCATGGAAATCAGTTTCAACGGGTAGGAGATATGAAGGAGAGAATTTTTATGTGGTAGACTCTCAAATGCATCTCAGCACCAGCAGAGAGATACAAAGACCAGTCACGTGGTGCTCCTCAGAGGTCCGTATTGGGACCAATCCTGTTCAGCATCTTTTTTGGTGATAGTGGGATTGGGGCGCCCTCAGCAAATTTGTCAGCACTAAGCTGTGCGGTGTGGTCAACATGCTGGAGAGAAGGGATGCCATCCAGAGAGACTTTGACATGCTTGAGAGGTGGGCCTGTATAGAGATCTCCTCAACACTATTTTTTGAGTCAGTGGAAGCTAATGGGTGAGTGGCACCTGGGGAAATTAAGCTGTTACTCGGCTACCTAAACCTGAACTGAAGGCTGCAATTTTTGGTACCCTTTTATGAAAATGTTTTAGCTCTGTTCTGTACATGGAATCTGACTCACATGTCTTCAATACGTGGTAGAAACTGATAAAATTTCACCAACAACAAAAAAAACATATATATGGTTGGACAATTTATAATCTGTAATTATTACTAATAAAATTTTAGGATAGAGTAACAACAGTACAAAAGAAAAGAAAAGTTTTAGCCAAGACTATTAATTCTTTTCTGGAACTCGTTACACTTAAAGCTGATGGGAGTCCTTTCAGTATAATAATGACGAAAATGTTTTCAGTTCTTCTAATCAGAAATTGTATACTCTGGCTTTACATGTCACAAAAGACCTTTTCTTCAGGCACTAAATTTGTTATAAGTACTTCTACGAATAACCAACTTCAGAGTATATCTGCATTTACTGATGCCTAAAAAACAATTCCAGAAACATACCCTCAATTTTAATTGCACAGAAACATTGTGATTTCCAAAATATTTTAAATAGTACATGACTACCTAAGTCTACCACAGTAATAACAGTATCAGTGTGGAGTGGCAATTCCTCACTCCAGTGACATTTCAGTTGGGCCATCACTGAACTAGTATTTTCAGATGCAAAATTTATTCTTGTCCTTCTCCTTGTTAATATTATTATTAGCAGGACTCAGCTTAATGATTAGAATGCAGATTATTTCTAATTTTTCACAAGTCATCACCATTTAATAATTTATAGGAATCTACTTAAAAATTGCTGTTTATTTGATTTTTTTAAAGAAGTAACTGAACCTTATGATTATTTAAAATAAGATAAAGACTTTATGGGAAGAAAGTAGCTTCTGGCAATCTGGTCGGTATTTAACTGCTCATAGCAATAAAAAGATTAGAACTGAAATAAGATTTTAAATTTTACAAATTAGAATGGCTATTATAGATACAATCAATTTTTTTGCTTCCTAAGACTGTACAGGACTAACACTGAGAAAAAATCTGAAGTACAAGAACATTGTTATTATGAGATTTTTGCATAATCATTTTATGCATCATTAAAGCTCCTTTAAGATCACAGCTCATGAAAATTATAATTTTCAATTACAAAAATGAAAAAAAAATTATTATGTATTAAAATGTTACTTTATTATAGTTTAAAGGTTACTTCCATGCAGTGAAATGTTCATTAGTGAGAGTTATTAAATGCTATATTAATGTGCATCCAACAATACGTGATCTTATTATGGCTTTACCTGACCCAGTAAAAGTGTCAAGCGATCCATCTCCAGTTGTTGTTGTTGTTTCACTGCTGTTCATGGGTTCTGTTTTGACTGCAAGAAGAGACACTACATAGAAGAATAAGCAGACATGAGATTTTAGTTCTATATTTATACTGGAATCTTCATGCCAGTCTCACTAGCAGCAGTCCAGCTAGAACAAGCATGCAGTGCAACAGCTTCAAACTTCACTCTACCACCATATTGAGACAATCTACACTTGCTCTGTCTGGAATGGTCATGCATTTACATAGCTTTTTATTTGTGCATTCATCTATCGGTTTTTGCAACTGGAATATCTTCTGGGGAGATTTCAACCTAAATCTAATTGATTCTAACAATTCCCTAAGAGTAGCAGAACGGAAGGAAACATTAGCTGTCAAGGGATGTAGCACATAACAAAAATAGTTCTGCCTGACAAGTGAAACATGCTCATATAGAAGCAAATTGCTTTAACAGTACCAGCATTCTGCCTTCCCCCTTCCCCTTTTACGGAGTCTGTGGGGGGCTTTTTTAGGTAGGTCACCAGCAAGCAGTTTTCCATACATGAAAAGGGATGTTTAAAAGAAAAAAAAATACTCAAGTAGGCACAAACAACTATGGCAAGTCAGCTTCTAACTCAGAGGTTACCAAGCATTTGGGTCCACTCTGAACTCAAACTATTCCTTTCAGATCATTATACACTCTAACCATTCAAGTTAGCACTGAAAGCACCACAGAGGCAATCTGGTTTTTATAGTTTAATATGTTACCTGAACAGACCATCTGTCTGGCATGTACTTTTGCAATAGCGTTTGGGAACCACCCTTCTAACTGATGTAGTAAGAAACAGCGGTACAGAATACACCACAGCTTTTATGAGATGTTTGACTGGCAAATTACCATGATTGCTTTGTGAGTTAGGAGTATGTGTGAGGCTTTAGCACATACATATCAGCAACTTGCTTATAGATACCACAGGACAGGTCACTGCCCTGGGGCATACTGAAGAGGCAAAGAGGACCTGAGAGGGCCACCACCAAGGTTGTATGCCAGGTATCAAAATTCCAAGGACACAGCCTGGGATCTGTGGAGAAGCCTTTGCTGTGACAGCCAGGCTGGCAGAGCCCCCCAGTAGGTCTAATATAA
The DNA here is from genome assembly GCF_028554395.1 of Pezoporus wallicus. NCBI lineage: Eukaryota > Metazoa > Chordata > Aves > Psittaciformes > Psittacidae > Pezoporus > Pezoporus wallicus. The sequence continues at coordinate 8,944,266 of NW_026635157.1, forward strand.
GCCAAGCAAAGGCATTTTCTGCCAGGTAGTTACATGATGCCTCTGTGGGACATCAGCTAAGCTGACTAAAGCTCTCATCTGTCAACATCACTGCATCCACGTTTGACTTTACTGGAAATAGTAAGGGAAGAGGGTGATTTTCATGTTCTGAGCTGGCAATGTATTTAAAAACTATGGCTCAGAATCAAGTCACCTAATTTAGCCATATAAATGGTGTGTACTAATCTTGTTTTATGTTCAGTCAAGAAAGAAAGGTACTTCTAGAAGGCAATCAAGTACAAGTACAGCCCAAGCTGCCCACAGTTCACCCTCCCTCTTGCAGTCTGTAGAAGAACAGGTAGTGGATGAGCCAAATAAGGGATTTTACTGTCTAATGGGAGAAACGTCCAGAACACCTACACAACCATTCTGCTATTCTCCCATGTCACGGAGCTCACTAGGCATTGCACAGCTACCAATATAGCCACCTATTGTTGTAACTCAGGCCTTGCATGAGTTACCTCTCCTACAACATCACACCAAATTTCCAGCCACACTGCTTAAGCACATCAGTATGTCATGTGGGATGCTGCAGATGTCTGCAATTGCACAAGTGACCTATGCTGAATTCAAAGGGGTGCCTGCTTAGATTAAGTAGGGAATATATGAGAAATTGGGATGCATTTATCACTGTGACAGGGAGAGTGCCCTGAAGTGATAATCAAACCAAGTAACACCTCCTTACACAAGTTATACAATTGTATCTTTCCATTACTGTACGATGTTAAAAAAATCTGAATGTGTCTTTCAAATGTAAACTTTTTTCCATTACTGTTTCTCTTAATAAAACTGACACACCCATATATTCTCCCTGCAAGCAGCAGGATGTTAGTACAACATGAAATCATCAGGGAAGAATTTTAGCCACATTTTTCCAAGCTGTTGTGCACTCCTTGTCATTTTGTTATTACCTTCTCATTAAAAAAAAAAAAAAAAAAAAAGCAAGCTGTGACAAAAATTACATAAAATGAGCAGTCATTCATCAATGAAATTTACATAAACAAAAAGCTTAACAAAGTGAGTGCCCCCACTGAACCTCAGGCCTCTCAGCCGTGTGGAATATGTGTTGTTGCCTGAAGCATGAACAGTAATTAAATTGTTTTCTGATTCCTATATACAGATGTCTGCACATACTTCAGCAGGAGAATGAAAGAAAAAATCATGCTAAGTTGGGAAGCTCTGTATTTTTCCATCTGAAGATCTTTGGTAATATTTTTCTTTCTAAGATGCATGTCTCTTTTCTCCGTAGAGTGGAGATTTACCTACCTGAAAAAAATTTTAGTACCTTTATCTCTATTCAAGAAGATATTCCACTATTGCCCACTCCAAGCTACAAACCTGTGTTCAGTACTGCATCCAGACACTGCAGTATGAGCCTAACTGTTATATTTAACAAAAACTTCAGTAATTAATTGAAATGTTTACTTTAGAGTTGTGTCTAGCTCTGGTTAATGCCAGCTGCACTGCACCTCCATTAGCACCAACAGTCACCATCTTTTTCTCTTCCTGTCAAACAGAAAAGGATCAAAACCATAGGAAACTCTCTCATGTACTCCCTCATGTACTTAACTTGAGGAAAGCCATCATACTGGCATTGTTCTTTGTTGAAAAATACACATACAAAGTATTTATATGTTCTTGACTTTAAACAGTTCTACTTTATTACATTCAGATTTTATCACAGTAATGAATTCATCAAAGTCTTTCCTCAGTGTAGCCAGAGATTTGGACTATTACCTTTCTTTCTTTATGTTGCATGTCATTAAACCAAAAGGAGAAAAATCACACACAGAATCATCCTTATGTTTCACAAACGCATGGTTCTGATACTACTATTGCAACTGCTCTAGACATAATGCAAATACTAAGAGTTTGAATCAGCATTTTTGATGAATACTTTAAAGACTATACATTTAATATTCTATTTTCTGAAGTGTGAATTAGTTTGTTTGTTTTTTTATATATTCTGAAACAGTAAAATTAAATGAAAAGCAGTCTCAAGCTGGAAATACATTCGAGTGTTGCTACCAGTGAAGACTGCACATGTCAACAGAGTAAAGCTACCATGACTGTCAGGGGCTGGGACATATGAGTACAAGGACAGGCAGAAAAAGACTGTTCTGTCCTAGGAAGAAAAGGCTGAGGGGAGAGTTAATTACTGCCTGCAGCTATCTAAAGGGACAGACCAAAGATGACAAAGAACAAAAGCACAATCTTCTCAAAAGATGCCCTTTGAGATGTCAGAAGGCAACAGACACAAGCTGCAGCAAGGGAAAAATCCAATGAGAGGAAAATTTTTCTCCATGTGAGCAGTCAGGCCTTGGGACAAGTGCTATGACACCTCCACCTTGGAGATATTCGACACTCAGCTAGAGACTCTCTTGAGCATCATAACCTAACAGCAAAACTGGCCCTGCTCAGAGCAGGGTTTGGCCCAGCTGACCTCCAGGAATTCCCTCCAAACTTCATTATTCTAAGATGAACTCAGAATACAGCTCCCACCCAGCCAACAGCTTCTACAATACATATTCTTTACTTAATGAAAGGACTTAACAGCTCAACTTGACTTCTACTTTACCAACCTTTTTTTGTTTTTTTTTTTACCTAAAGAACCTCTGTATGTTAAATACTGAAAATGAACGAAGACTTTTAGGGGCAAGAGATGCTACTACTATGCATGAAGCCTGACACAAGCAAATGGAATAGCTATTAGAGCACCAAGTGTTACTGAAAGCTCACATAAATCACTAAACCAAAGCTTGTCATAGGAATGATTTTCCTCTTTCTTTTAGAGAGCCTTAAGGGTTTTCCTAGGTACACACTCAACCAGAAGCACACCTATGGAAAATTAGATTTAATGCAAGTAATGCAAGGACTTTCTCATTAGATGTCCCTACAACTGATAATTAGTACTTAAATTATTACCTTCCACATTATGTGAACGTGCTGAACACTTAACTCTGGTAACAGACTAAGTTAGCTCAGTCCTTCCTTAAACTCTCATAACTGAGCAGAAGCATTCACAAGAAATTGATTATTCTAATGCAAACTATCTTTTGTGTTCAAGTCTGAACTTTTTTTGGGTGTAAATTCTCTCTGTATATGTGGCTTACAAGTGGCAAGCTAATTCGGAGGGAAAGTGTTTGAGATCTTTCTAACTTTAGTCTAACCTGCACAAGTTTAAGCACCTGTGTAACAGCCTGTAGAGGGTCATAATGATGAATGGTTCCATCTATAGCTAATCCTGTATGTACTGCAACAGTGTCATGTATATAATGATTAATCATTATAACTGATAAAAATTAATAATACATGACCAGAACCTCACGAATGAAAACAACAGCTTGGAAAATTTGGCCAGATGTTTGTAAAGTGGCAAGTTACATATAGTAGCACACTAGACATAAGCAATAATTAATCATGAAAGAGGAGGAGTAGTAACAATAATGTCAACCTTCATTTGTGCTCAAGTAATCAATCAATGTTTTACCTAAAAATTAAAGAAAAAAACCTGGGCATTCTGTGGAAAACCCATTGGTCTGACTTCCAGCAATGCTGACTGCTGGCAGTTCCCAGCAATGTTGATCACCATGGGGCTCTTCCAGTTTCTCAGAGCATGTAGATAGTTAAGCTGATTTTAAGTGGGTTAAATTGTCCTTTGTCACCAAATGACTTTCAAAGTATGGTAAGATAACCATTTATTGCAACTTCCTACCAGTTTTCTGGCTGTGGGAAATGCCTCTGAGAAGGGGTGGAAAAAAAAGGGGGGAGAAAAGAACGCTATGAAAATATTCAAACCATATAACAAACGAACAGAGCAAACCAAGAGAGATGTTACACAGCAGTCACGAAGGCACACCAGCACACGCATGCACTGTACCAGAGTCTCCCATACTTGTTGCAGAAGAGGGAGTACTGCAACTCAGCAACCAGTCTGCAGTATTTAACACAGTCATGTTGTCTCCTGAGAACAGGAATGGTATAACAGCAGTTCATTCTCCCAATGTCTGTTCAGTTGTATGTGAGTAGTCTTCAAGGCAAGTAAGTTGGTTTTGAAATTTGAGCTAAGTCTTTTAACTGCATTGTATGGTTTTATGAGTATTATTTTAACTGGTTTATTTATGCAAGTATAATATAGAGGCATCTAGTTATTGGTGCTCGTTAATGATACGCCTGAAGTTTTCCCTTCCTTTTATGTCAGAATAAGGATTGTATCTAAAAATACAAATACGTTGAACCTTAATGGTTCAGCCCTTCCCTCAGAGCTTTCTTATTCCCACACTCAAAGGCACTTTTTAGTGACACTGACTTTTCCTTTTTTTAATAGGAATAAGCAAAAAAAAAAAAATTAAAGCTTTATATTGTGGACAGAAAGAGCAAGCTAAAAACAGAATTTCTTGGTGCCAACTGTTAAAATAGACAGAAACATACGCAACCCAAAAAAAGAGGTCTGAAACTTTAGCTTGACTTGTATCCACGGTCTCTCTCTCATGGACACAAACAAGAACAGGACTTCATCTCAGAATCTGGTACCCTGTCTCCCACTGATTCAATTCACTTAAGGCAGAATCTGTTATCTGAAAGCACTGGAACATCTCTGTTGTAGCTGTGTGGTAGTGCTGTCCATACAGTAACAGATACAGCAGTAATGATCAGTTACTTTTGTGGAAAACCTAAAAATCTCTTTACAATAAACTTTCATTGTTTGCAAAGAAATGGAATTAGCATGTTCATCACGTAAAAATATTACCTAAGCCTGATTTTGATGTACTTCTTTTGACAGAGATTGTAAATTAACCTAAATATGTGTAGCTCAGAGTATAAGAGTAAATTATTACCCAGCACTGAAGTATTATGTAGAAAATTGTATGTTTCAAGTTACTAGCAGGTTTAAACAAACTTTTAATACTTTGTTTGAATCAACCATTTCAAGATTTTAATTGTTTCACTTTTGCACAGTTCTGCCTCTTGCTTCAACCGGTGTCAGTCAAAAAAGTGCTGCTGGAATTAGTAGATTTACACTGGTATGGCTGCCATCTTATCATAATTCCTGTTGTGCTTACACTGTGTTTATGTTCATCCTTGAATTTCTGCTTAAAAATGTGTTATGACTGAAAACTAGCTCAAAACTTTCAATGTGCCAGTAGTGTCTTATACTTACCTCCTGTTCCATTTGTTGTAACTGATGTGCTACTGAGATTAGGTTTATCCAGTTTGGAACTACCCGGTGCATCACTGCTTCCAACAAGATTATGAGGACTGGCTAGATCTTGCATTTCCATAGACCTGTTAAAGAAGAAGGGAACAGTATTTAAACACATTGTGATTCTATCTGTAATCATCTGCTTTTTTGACGACACTTTTTTTTACTTGGAGAATTTAATGCAGCCAGATTAACAAGTCAATACAAGTTCCTTAAAAGTCATCTTTGCCCTTTACCAAACCAACAAAACTAGCTAATAATTTGATGTGAACAGCAACAACACCCATATAATTCACTTTCTTTTTAGATATTATGAAGTAAATGACAGAGGCTCATGAAACTGCTCAAAAAGCTTGTAAACGATGTGTACGAGGGAGAGTGTATAAACAGATGGACACCTGGAGGGATAAATGGATAAATGCGTGCATGTAGGTATTTCTTAGAGAAAAAACGAGACATTTCTTGGATGAAAACAAAATTAAGTGAAATTAAGTAAAAAGCCAGTTATTGCACAAAATGTCAGAATAGGAATTTCTGTCTCCCGTTATCTGTATCTACCAGCAGTCACTGCATCCACACCAAAACATAGGAACAGATCATCTATGTGAATGACCAGTACTGAAAGATTTTTCACTCTTACAGAAGCATATATTCTCAATAGTTACTTGGTGTCTTTTTTCTTCTGAGATATTTCTAGGACACTAGAAAAATTTCAAGTGTTTTTAGACTGCAATGGATTTCAGTGTCATAATTGTACTGGGAGACTGTGGAAAGCTTTCATTCAGTGACAACATACCTGCCTTTCTCAGACAATGCAGGCAAAGTAGACAAGGAGCATTTCTTGCTAGACCGGTAATTGCAATCCAATTTGCAGTGAGTGCTTGACCATCCCTTGCTTCATTTACGAATTAATTACACAGATTTTTTCCCCAAAGAAATATTTCTGCTATGTATAAGCAAAGTTGCCAGCCCATCTGCAACAGGAGAACTTTTTACCATATGTATACTACAAAGGCCAACAGAAAGATTGTCTTACAGAGCTGTGAAAACCCAGTTACATTGTAGAAGACTGAAATGGCTAGGAAAGGGATGAGCAGTTGGGATAGTTAAATAAGAATAACTGCTCCTGTATATTTATATTCCGACCAGGAAAACCAGTGGCAAACTGTTAATGCAACAACCAGATCTTACATATGTATTGCAAGTTTCACATTTCACTTTGAAATTACTTATCTTCCGTGCTGCACACATTCTCCTCTTGGGACAAAAAAAAAAACAACAACCCAAAACATCCAACCCCTCTCCAAACCCCAGCATCTTTCAATCAAATACGGGTCTGTTGTCTAAATCTATTTTCTTCCTTCAAGATAAGGAAAAGAAATAAAACCCACATAATGAAAAGATCTCCCCCAAATTCCATTGATCTCCTGGATGCTTTAGCTTGCCTCTCATTACATTCACTTAACCCAAGACACAGATTCAGAGCTTTAATGTCTTGAATATGTCCCAGGAAATGTAGCACCATGCACTGGAAAATGCATCAAGGCCTTACCTAAAGGCACACGAATCAAAGAATCTCATTTACTCTGGTAAACACTCAAATCAAAGCTGAGATGCACTGATACTCCACTGTCAGGGCAGCCTCCCAGCAGCAGTCTAGATGAGCAGGGGAAAACTGCTATTTCAGGAAGCCATGCAACGGCAGGTAAGAATTTTATAGCCATATTCAAGGAAATGCAAAGGCATAAACTGAGATCTGAACTACTTTGACCTGGATTTGTTTACCTAATTGTTCACACGTTTCTATAAATTTGTCAACAGTGCACTGTATTTATTGTCTACTGGAAATGTGATCGGTGTTAAATGAAATAAAATGCAATCAAGTGGTTTACAAGTCCATCAGTTTTTGTTTAGTAGTTCCTGTACAAGGATAACAGCTAAAGGTTAAAAAAAGCCTGTGAGTTTCCATTTTGCATGTGTTTAAGGGAGCAGGAGAATACTACACAAAATAAACAGTGTTTCATTGCACATACAGTGTAATACTCCCCACGTGTTCACTTAGCAGTTTCAATGTCATGATTTCCTGTTCGATACGATTTCCCCACAAATACCTAATGGGCAGTTCCAGCTTAAAAAGTTCACAAGTGCTTTTTTTTGTTGTTGTTTAGCATAAAAATTACAATAATTTCTTTTCAGACAGACATATATCATGGCCACAGATGCAAATGCTTCAGCATTTCATAAGCAAAACTGTCGATTTACCTAGCTAGTGTATTTAAGAAGTATCCATCTTTAGCACTTCTCACACTCAAATGAGTCAGATTTCTTTACTTGGATCAGATTTTGTTCATCAGAAAATCAAATCCACTGAGACTCATTTGCTTGGCAAAGAATATAAGCAGTCAAACTTTGTAAAAGGAATAGTTTTTGATCCATACCAGCAGTAAAACTTTTGTGCAGAAAAGTATTTTATTTGCCTTACATTTGTTTTCTAAAGCATATGGTATCCCAGTCCACAGACACAGCAAATTAATGAACTAATACCTTTTGAAAGTAGTGCATTTACAAATTTACATTTTCTCTTAATGAGAAAAAGACATCTTGCACTTACTGAAAGTCTAGTAAGGATAAAATGATATCCAAACCAACAAAAAGTTTCACAAGACCATGTGCATACATTATACTTATCCTGGGTGCTCTATACTGTGTGAACAAGCAAGGGGATTGTTTTAATATATTCCTATGTGATTTATTTATTGAAGTGCACATGTGACCTTCTGTGTAACAGATGTCATTCAATTCACATTTCTGGATGTATTTGATTTACCTTTAGCCTAAAAATTCCCGGGAAGATGTAACAGCCCTGCTAAAATCTTAACAGTTTCAGTGAATGGAGGATTCAGGAAAAATGGTTAATAAAATGGATGAAATAATTCCAACATCTTGAATTCGTTTTGTCAAACTAAATGTTTATCAGAGTCCTGCTTTCATCGAGTTAATCAGAAGCAGGTTTGGGTTCAGTATGTGTTTTCCTGCTCTAAAAAAAGTCAAAAAGAGTGATCTCTGAAGAACCAATTAATACTTCTAAATTTATGCAGCTATTTATTGAAGACTCTTTTCTGGTAAATGCAGTGCATTTCAATTTAAACAGAATAAAGCTTGCTGTTAAAGCTGCTTAAAAACCTACATCGTACAACTTTATTTTCCATTTTTTGCCCCTCTGCCAGGCACGCAACTGTTTGAGATTTAGTCTTCCCCCTCTTGCACTGTGTTAAACTACTTTTTACAGTAACTGACTAAAATGCAAAGTTGTAGCAAATGATAAATTTTGAGAGGAAATGGATTACTTGGTAAGATGTTTTCATTTTGTCTTGACTCTTTGTTTGAATAACATTAGAAGGATTTCAATCTCCTAAGCAAAATCCTGAAATCTGGCAAAATGTTTTGCCTTTTATTCTGCTTTGGCTATGCTTTATGTCCTTGAAAACTGGATCATTTTAGAGGCTTACTGGAAAAATCTCTAAAATGTCCCATTTCACAGAACGGTCTCCCAGCTCCCTGGGGTCTTTAACTCCAACCTTGATGTGAACAATCCTATCAAATTGAAGAGCATTTGTATCAAAAAGATGGCTGCACAAGAATCCTGGACCTTCTACTTTAGAGCACATTTTGTTTCCTGAGCTGAAGTGACATCTTTTCAAGGGTTAACCTATGTTCAGAAATTGGCTAAGGAACAGCATCCAAAGAGAGAAATTCCCACCACTCCATCTTTACACAGGCAGCCAAAGAGATCTGGTGATACACCCCAGACCACCAAAGTGCACAGCCCAGCATCATAACCCAACCTTGCACAGGAAGGTTTAAGTATGGTTAATTATGATTGCCCAATTTGACAAGTGTACCACTGTATTTCTGTATAGCTTTTGCTTGCATTTTTTAAAAGTTAAAAGGTCAAACCTTGCTTCTAGGGTTGTGTTTTTAAGATTCCTGTTTTTTTTTTTTTTCATTACAATCACATTTGTGCTCTGTTTTTCTGAGTCAGAATTAAAATCTATTTCCAGAAAACTTGAGCTGTTATAACTTTGTTATTCCATTTGCATTTCCAATTAAACTACTATAAACATGGACTAAGGGCTGGGTCCTTACAAAACTCAAAACTCCATTGATTATCCATGAATTCTACAGGTAGATAATATTTAGATAATTTACTTCTTTAAAGAGATCGTATTTTAAAATATAAACTTTTTTACCACATAATCTACTTTTATTGTATTTCACTTTTTTACTAGACTGAAAGTATGAAACCATTTATCAAAGATTTATAAAAGAATAAATATTCTAATGTGAAAATAAGTATTTCAGATCCTAGCCTAACCAGAACATTTTACAAATACTGATTCCTCACTGTGCAGAATTGGCAGCAAATCCAAAATGAAACAGAATTGAAAGAGGGACTAGCTAAAGGCTATTTAAAATTGTATAATTTTATTCAGTTTACAAATTAATCAATTTAAAAGGTTTTTAAAGGATTTTTCTTTTAAAAATTATTTGATAGGAAATTCTCCACATAATTTTCTTTAGCAGAATCTTTACTAAACTTCATTGTGGAAAAAATGCACATTCTCTCTGGTTACTTTTCCCCCTGCTTTTCTTATATCCCTCCTGTTGTAACAGTTCCTACATATCCCAAAGTTTTACACTGAAACCTGAAACCTTGTCCCAAGTAAGATGTGAGCTATCTTGGAGCTTCTGAAATTAAACATGGAATTTCCCTTTATTTAAAATTAACTCTCAGAGCAATATGAAAGCTCAAAACAGAGTTGCTCAGACGCCGCTAAATCTGTTTCCTACTGCTGTCAGCTCAGCTCTCCGGTCAGCTACAGTTTTGAAGACAAGTGGGGTGTTTTTTTTTTTCATTTCCCACAGAAATTGTTTTAGCCAGGTCATTCAACCATGTTCTGAACATGGGTAGTGAGCCCACCTCTCTTTTATACATGGTCTGAACTGGCTCATACAAGCCTTCCACTCTGACCAAAAATCAGAATGGATGCACACACAGAGATTTCTTCAGTCAAATCAAATCTACATGAAATTTGCAACAAAGTTTAAATCAATAACAAGAGATACATTTACAGAGTTTTTTTTCTAGGTTATTTTTAGAAATCTGTATTTTAGACATTACATTCATAGTTAGGCAAAGGATTTTTCATGTTTACTTGCACCTACGCAAATGGTAAATAATGCAATTAAGAACAAGTTACACCAATCCTTTAACAGTTCTCAAAGACTCCAGTGTGTAGTAAGATAGAAGGGAGAGAGGTATTCTGAATGATGGACAGATTTCCAGAGAATATACACATGCGTATAAATATATGTACGTTAACACACAGATACATGCAAACTTTTAATGACTTTTTGGTGCTAAATATCCACACACACACATATAATAAACACAGGAATACACAAAAAACCTTTTCCAACTTCCACAAACACGCAACATAATACACAGCCTAAGAACACTCCTCAAACGAGTAACAATTTGAATCATTACAGTAACCAAAAAATGCAGGTTAATAATGTTTTCTTTCCCATGTGCTTTTACGCTGCCTTTGTGATTTTTTTTTTTGCTACTGTAAAAGGTAATGAAGAAACACCAAAACAATGATACAATTTTTTTCCATTGAGATGACTGCCCCTCTTATTCTCCCAGGCTCATCAACCCCTCCTTTTTCTCATGTTTAATAGATGGCCAAAATAGCAGATCTTTCGCTATTCTAGGCACAAGCTCACAAAAGCATGCCTCTCCACCATGTGAGTTCTGGGAGCTTGCCAGAGAGTTAAAAACAAATAATACTGCTGGACACTAGCAAGACCTCCTTTCCACTCTCCTTGAGGCTTCATTTTTTAACTTGTAAAGTGATCTGATACAGTGCTAAGAAGCAGTAAAAACTGCCACGTTATAGGGACAAAACCACAAAATGCTCTTCCAAGTTTTATTTTATTCCTTCAACAATCCAGAAAACAAGTGCTAAACATTTTGCAACCATTTGGGGATGGAAGATAGAGTCTAGACGTGTATTTTCTATTTCTCATGGTTTTGAAAGTAGGGTGTCAACTTTCATATTAAAGAAGTAAGAGAAAAGCAAAACTAATGTCACATTGATATTCCAAGAAAAATACTTCTCCTCTGTCAACCTACAACCAATGTCAGATAGAGGATATCAAAGAGAGAGAACCTTAATGAAACAAAGAATTAAAATACTAGAGTTTTTCTATGTCAAAAGATATCACATAGGTAATAATAAAAATATCATGAGGTTCAGCTTTGTAGAACTCTAAGTGTACAGTAAGGACTATACCAGGCTTCTTATGAACATGGATGATTCATGACAAGCTTGAATATCATCATGCAGCTTTCCAGAATATGACTTTAAGCTCACAGGGAAATAACCTTTAGCCAGGGACTGCAATAACTGCACTGTGGAGAAGGTCCTTCTAATAAAAAGTAACAATAATTTGAGGAAAACTCAAAAATGCCTGATATTGTTTAATAGCCATTTTGATCTCAACAATACTGCTTATCTTAGAGAGGATGGGACTCCTTAGGTGATTCTTTGGGACATAAAGTGGCACTGGCTGTGACTGTATCTCATTTTTTCTTTCATGACTATTGTCTTTCTCTTGGCTATTCAAACTAATTCTAGGAACAAAAGATCTTTATTCAGACAGTATTATTTTAAAGGAGCTGTCTGACAGGCAGTCAGTGTCAGTGCTTGGGATGCACTTGGTGGAGAGGGATCAGGTGAGAACGTGGGCAAGCAGGTTTGGTGACAAAGGCCAGCACTGGAGTGCGCTTCCTTGTGATGTTCACAGCTAGAGAAAAAGGACATTTGTTTCAACAGCACTGCAGCTTCTTCCCCAGTGCCACTCACTGTTTCCCAGGTAAACTTTTGCTACCACCCTCCCTTTCTGACCCTGTGCCACCTTCAGATTCTCTGTATCTCCTGACACCAAGTTGCCAGGTAATTTTTGTCTTCATTAAATCTATGCCTCCCTCTTTTCTAACTGCAGGAGCAAATGGCAAAGGCCACAGCTTTTGTTACTCTATCACATGGCCACTGGTATAGTAACAAGTGGATATTAGTTTATTTAAAGGGTTATATAGATTGCTTCTTCATGGGTCTAGTGAAAAAATCTGGCTAAATACTGTGAAAAATAATTGCTTACAAATTCAAGTTTATTTTTGCTGGAAAAGAAAAACTGACATTTTCTTTTCCTGCCTAAGGAATAAAATGAAGGTGAAAAGGTTAGGTTTGCTCTGGTGATGACTAAACACAGCAATGAATTCAGAGAGCTTGGATTGTCATGCTGTATAATTGCTGAAAACTATTATTTGCTTAAAAGTCAGTAACTGTATGGTTTCTCTGCTTTCTGATTGACTGAGACATTTTATTTCAGTTTAATGTCATTCAATGTGGTTTCCAGAAAACCACAGAAAACTGTCTATTCTACTGCAGTTCAGTTGGCCACAAATCCACATTACATTAGTTTTTCACTGCTTTCTGACTTTTATTGGGAATGAATGCCATTGGGAACAATGTTGTTTCCCTGACACAATTAAAAGATAAGGAAAATTAACTTGGATTTCCATACTTGCGGATAAAGCATAGAATAATTTCTAGAAGCCATTTCTGGATTCTCCTTTTAGACATGTAGTAAGTATTAAAATGAACAGATAAAAATCAAGACCAAAAAAGGGTGGGGAACACATTAAATTATTTATCTCAGCATAAACTTCCAGCTCACCCTCTTGTTGCTCAGGAGATTTCTTCAGTTACAAGACACAGGTCTACACTAGCAAAACAGGCAGGCTGTCACTGAAAAGGTAGATAATGGGAAGCCTTTTTTCCATATGGCTCCCTTCCACCTCACTTCCCCACTCCGCAGTTTGGGATTGGTTTGATTTGATAAAGACAAAGTATAGTTTTATATAGGAAACTATTATATTCTGATGTAATAAACTGATGCACACACAAAAAAGCAAAGCTATGCAGAGCAATACCTTCTGGCCAGCTGGATCCCAGGCTTTGAGATCTCTTTTCTGGGCTATCTGAATTGTGACAGCCACAGGTTTGATGTGATACGGTTTTAGCTCTGGGTGTATGCTCCAGACACTGGAGGAAGTATCTAGAAAGAGGTAATGTGGTGTCTGAACAGGTATTTCTCGTCTCCTCAAAGAAAAAAAGAAGCTGGTTGGAGAAAACCACTCCAGGAGCCAGATGGAGAATATCTAATCTAAGAAGTGCCAAGGATCAGGGATTGATGGAATAGCAGAGATAACAGAAGGGAGCTCAGTTCTCTTAGCCCAGGTACAGGCTGGTCCATCCTGAAACTGGGCTGTATTGGAGCATGCCTGACAGGCACCAGCTGGCACACACCAAACCCATGCCTAGCACAGTGGCAATGATCCCATGCCACACCTTGGGTACTGGCATATTCCCCACACTGCCACAAGCTCAGGCATGCAGCCCACAGGCTGCACTGCATGGTTCCTAGTCCTGCTGTGAACAGAAAACATATAAAGGTACAGAGGAGATTAAAGTCATGTTTAACCTGCTACTTAAAAAAAGGTGACTAAAGTAGTTTTTGAGTCATTATGTGATCATTTAAATAAATCAAAAGCAATAATGACACTGTCATTCCACAATGAGCTGTCAACTACCCAATTCACATGAACTGCAGAATACCAGTTTACAGATACATACGGTCTAAATGCAAGTCCCTGGATCACAGGGCCACATTTTCAAAGAGCAGTCCACCCAACAGCTCCCATTTCCACTTCTGATCACTCCCAGATGTGACTGGCACTTGCAAATTCTGTGGTTCTTACAACATGATGAGCTGTGTCACAAACAAATAACAAACATTTCTGCGGGGATGGCTGACATGCAAACAACAAGCCTGTGGCCTTCCCTCCCATGCCACAACTTCTGCAGAACTGCTCTGAGTTCCATCTGAAAAATCTTATAGGAATTTCAGAGTCCTAGCACGTGGCTCTTTTCCATCAGGGACCGACCAAGGGAAAAGAAGCTCTTTCAGGTGTGCTGTAATTTCTCTAACCACCAGTACAGGGCCCTTGCAAAATCTTCATCCAGCTCCAGAAAGAATGAGTTATGATGACACATCAGGCAGAACACAGGAACTGCCAAAACCTTGTAGTTTTCATGTTCTATTCAAGCTTCACATGTTAATGCAAACATTCTTAATATTGCTCGCGCCCTGTGCATGTCGGACAAGATGGTGGTGGCTGTGGCCTTCCCTCAGCTGCAGCCAGGCCCGGGCGGGAGGGGAGGTGGAGGCCGAGGCAGAGGAGTTCGGTTGCCCCGCGCACTGCTCCAGCCTGGCGTGGCGATAGAACGAGCAGCGCCGCCACGGCCTCTACTGCGATATCACCCTGGCGTTCGGCGACGGGCAGCCCAGCCCAGCCCGGCCCGCGAGTACCGGGCGCACAGCTCCATGCTGGTCGCCACCACCGAGTACTTCAACCCCCCTGCTCTCGGGTAGCTTCGCAGATTCGCGCTCGGGCAGCGTGGAGATGTGGAAGTGGAGCTCAGAGGGCGGCCCCGACACTGTGGAGGCTGTCATGGGGTTCATGTACACCGGCACCATCCGCGTCAGCCCCAGGAACGTGCACGAGGTGCTGGAGATGACGGACAGGTTCCTCCTGACCTGGCTGAAGGAGTTCTTTGGGGAGTTCCTGAAGAAGCTGAACCTCTCCAACTGCGTGGTGGTTCACAGCCTCTCGCACATGTAATCCTTGAACCAGCTGGCCCTCAAAGCGCAGGACATGATCAGGAGGAGCTTCTACAGAGTTATCCAGGACGAGGAGTTCTACACGCTGCTGTTCCACCTGGTCAGGGACTGGCTCTTGAACTCAGAGATCACGGTGGACTCTGAAGAAGTCCTCTTTGAGACTGTGCTGAGGTGGGTGCAGAAAGCCCCGAGGAAAGAGATTTTTTTTTTTTTTTTTTAATATACCACTCGGTGGATAAAGAACTGGCTGGATGGCCGCACGAAAAGAGTTGTGGTCAGCGGCTCAATGTCCGGCTGGAGACCAGTAACGAGTGGTGTCCCTCAGGGATCGGTGTTGGGACCGGTCTTGTTCAACATCTTTGCCACTGACATGGACAGTGGGATAGAGTGTGCCCTCAGCAAGTTTGCCGATGACACCAAGCTGTGTGGTTCGGTTGATATGCTGGAGGGAAGGAATGCCATCCAGAGGGACCCTGACACACT
The DNA here is from genome assembly GCF_028554395.1 of Pezoporus wallicus. Taxonomy (NCBI): domain Eukaryota; kingdom Metazoa; phylum Chordata; class Aves; order Psittaciformes; family Psittacidae; genus Pezoporus; species Pezoporus wallicus. The sequence continues at coordinate 8,959,804 of NW_026635157.1, forward strand.
TGTGATGTGGGCTGATGCCAACCTCATGAAGTTTAACCATGCCAAGTGCAAGGTCCTACACCTGGGTTGGGGCAATCTCAGGCACAGCTACAGGTTGGGAAGAAAAGAGATTCAGAGCAGCCCTGCAGAGAAGGACTTGGGGGTGTTGGTCAATGAGAAAATGAACATGAGCCAGCAGTGTGAGCTCGCAGGCCAGAAAGCCAACCGTATCCTGGGCTGCATCAAAAGCAGCGCAACCAGCAGGTCGAAGGAGGTGATCCTGCCCCTCTACTCTGCTCTTGTGAGACCTCACCTGGAGTATTGTGTGCAGTTCTGGTGTCCTCAACATAAAAAGGACATGGAACTGTTGGAACAGGTCCAGAGAAGGGACACAAGGATGATCAGGGGGCTGGAGCACCTCCCATATGAAGACAGGCTGAGAAAGTTGGGGCTGTTCAGCCTGGAGAAGAGAAGGCTGCGTGGAGACCTCATAGCAGCCTTCCAGTATCTGAAGGGGGCCTATAGGGATGCTGGGGAGGGACTCTTCGTTAGGGACTGTAGTGACAGGACAAGGGATAACGGGTTAAAACTTAAACAGGGGAAGTTTAGATTGGATATAAGGAGGAAATTCTTTCCTGTTAGGGTGGTGAGGCACTGGAATGGGTTGCCCAAGGAAATTGTGAATGTAGCAAGGGGGCTGGAACTTGATGATCTTAAGGTCCTTTCCAACCCTAACTATTCTATGATTACCTGGGGGTTTTGTTTGTTCATTTGCTTGTTTGTTTTTAACTCTAGAATACAGAGAGTTACTGGCAAGCAATCTTAACATGGGAAGGATTAACCCATCTCACTTTTAACAGTGAAAGTCCCACTAAAAGTTAAACCTGATCTGAACCTGGGCTCCCAAGACAAATATTCTGCAATTTACCTCACACTGAGCACACTATGTTTGGCTCCAAAACAGTTTGTATCAAAAGTAATTATTTCTGTTCCCTAATAACAGTCACAACAATGAGCTAGGTTTCAGATATAAAATAAATATATGCAATTTTCTCACTTCCCGATGCTTTAACTAATTCAGCATCTGATCATTCTTATTAAGTCCAGGATACTTTATTACCTGTACACCTGAAAGAACTGGGAGAGTATTGCATTCACTTTTAGTAATTAATTACATTCAAAACAATTTCTACTATCCTGAGCAAGACAGAGAATCATGCCTGATAAATGTACTCACGCTGTCTGCCCTTTACAACTGATACCAAATCACTACATTTTGTTTTGCTTTACTGTTTGATTTCCCCAAGTTATTTTATAATTTGAGACTTAAAGCATACACACAGTTTTTATGTAGGTATTTAATTTGGGGTGAAGTAGGTGATTTTTCTAAGAGTCAATAAATATGTGTTGCTGAGGACTCTGGGGCACAGTCTCTCTTGAATTATCCCCTTGAGCCACAGGAAGCAGGTACCAGCTGCAAACCTGTAACACTTCCAACTCAGCCAGCATGCTGATATCCCAGCTAGGCAGGGGGATACCTGCCTGTCCAGGCTCAGCCACAGGACTAGGGCACGGGCAGAGCCACAACACCATTCCCTCACTGTCCCTGTACAAGGCAGAAGTGGAAAACAGCCTGCCTGGTGGAAACTGCCCTTTATAGCTCCCTCTTCTAAAAGCCTGCCTTACACCAAATGGTTTGACCTCACTGTGACTTTTGACATACTGCCTAGCCTTTAAAAATCATTAAATATCCACTTCTGCCCAAGTCCTGAGGAAAATGCAGGGCAGAAGGAAACCAACCCCACAATGCTGTTGTTTTTTAAGTTCACACACATCTGCACTGTGGACATAAGATAACTTTTAGCACAGGTTCCCAGTGGTCAAGAACCTGGTTTGAGGAACAGGGCACTAGGGTAGGAGATATTAATAATAACATGTTTTGTTATTTTTTTTTAATAATTCAATTATTTTTGTTTCTCAGCAAATTTTGAAATATTACTGTTATGAAACATGTGCTAAGGGGGATGAATATGCTTCTCAGGTGCTATTTTGAGAAAGTCATGGAAAGCACTGCATCTTTGAGAGCATAGGTTTTTGAGGTCTTTTTCTATTTAATTTAATCTATATAATTAGAAGGAAAAGAAGACATAAGCCTGAAATAACATAGGAATAAAACATGATCTTATGCCTAGTCACCTGCCAGTTACTTCTACACTGAAAAGCAAATAAAATCCCCAAACCCCTTAAAAATTAAAGTGACAGAGATTCAGTTGTAAATTGAAATAGTACTAAAATTAAATAGACCAAACAAGACGTTCTCACTCTCTGCCCTCTTCTGCGCTTGCACCACACAAGAAATAATTCTGCTAAAAAGCTGATCCCTGGAATTGTTTTATTTATTTGGGCACTACATATGCCTTTCTCCATAGATGTGCCAAACATACCTTCCCATAGACTTGCTACTTCAGTCCTGGGCCTCTCTTAAAAGGCAGACAAGAATCCCCTATGAATTAGACTGAGACCATGATAATCATTTTCACATTTACCCAAATCTAGATTTGAACTTAGGTTTTCAAAGGTGGATGGCTAGTGGAAGGCACGTATATTTCATGCTTCAAGGGAAGGTAAAGTTACCTCTGCTTTACAAACTACATAAAGTAATTCCCAAAGAAATTTTACAATAATATGGGCTCATATCACAGAAAATTATACCACTTGGCAGCTAAACTGGAGAACTAAGTCCGTGAATTGCCAACAGAACTCAAGGCACACATTTGGATATATGGAAAGCTTTGTGATTTCTAACAGAAAAGAGCCTGCACAGGCATCTGATGGGACCTATAAAGAGGCTTATCAGCTAGAAAGGAGTGTGTAAATTCTGAGGATCAGATGAAAGTTTTTGCCCTTTTTTTTTTTTTCAATAAAAACATTCAAAAGGAGCAGATAGAACAGACAGACCATCTGCAATGTAACCACATAAAAGACCCCTGGGCAAATCCAAACCCATTAGCAGAAGTGCTTGACAAATCTGCCAAAGAGCCAGATGCTGCTTAGGGTGGAGGCTCTTTTCTCTACTTGTCATCTGGATCCTCTGACTTGCGCTCCCAGAGGAGGACAACGACTGGTGCTCAGACCAAGCCATGTGTGGAGAGAGCTGAGGCACAGAATAACTCCCTGATAAAGCTACCTTAACATAGAGACCATGTCTGATACAAAAAGTAAAACAGTTTTAACATGCATGTGTGTGATGTGTGGCAGATGCAGATGTTAGAAAGCAAAAAGCAAACTTGCAATTAGTTTATTTGCATGTGGTCTCTTTTTATATGATTTTTTTTGTTGTTCATTCTATTCTTGTTTCCTACATTTTCTTTTTAGGGACCAATAAGTAGGATGGCAGAGGTGATTTTTGGCATGTTAAATACTAGCACAGCATATTAACTGCATGGTGTTAGTTTAAATGCTTATCAAGTACATATACTGATGATATTTAAAACATGTCTGAAGAAGTTGCAAAATACCTAGCCAAGAAATTTCACTTAAAAATATTTAAAAATTAACTGTACCAGTCTCAGAACAGGGGATTTGGATCTAAAGGGACAGTTTTTTTTAATGTCTGCATTCTTGTAGGAATCTATTCAAGTGGATTTGAAGTGCAAAGTAGGTAGAACCAAGTACTTTTACTATTCCAACTCACCAATGGTAAAATATATTTGGAGTATCCAAGAGGTCAAAGAAGCTGGAAGAGAGTGTGAATTAGCTCTCCTATGTACTGCTGTAATGTGATATGACAGAGCAAAAGATAGACCAACGAGGAAAGAAAGAAACAGAGCTCCTTCTCATTGTAATTACATGTGCTGCACTTGAAGAACCAACACTGTCATTTCATGGATCAAAATCCAGTTCAGAATTAGGACAAGACTCTAAGAAACTACTGGATTAAGTAAAAATACTTGCAGGTATAATCTTAGGTTATATCCTTTTACTCAAAACCAGTATTTACCCAAGACATTATTGAAGGCTAAAAAATATTAAATTCTGATTGCTACATTTATTAGTACAGAAATACATGCACTCCTTCTCTCTTTGAAATTCAGGAAGACTAGGTGCATACTAAAAAGTACCATGACTTAGCAGATCAACAGAAGTAGTCAAAATGTGGGAGGAAGTGTGTAGAAGGAGGAAGAACAGAGCAGGAAAGGGAAGTATAATGAATGCTTGTCTTTTAAAAGTCAGTCACTTGGACTTTGCCTACCCACTTTGCAATATACTCACTTCACACAGAAATTCATTTCAGGCAGCCCAGTGACTGCCAGACTGATATCTTGGAACTGCTGGCAATCCAAGAGCACTTTCTAATGAACGCTGGCTGGTCTATAATGCAGCATGAAGAACAGACATAAAAGTGAACTTACATGCAACTGGTTATAGCTCAGGCTTAATGTGCTCACACCAAGTTCTGACAGAAGCAGACTGTCACAGGCAGGTGGGGAGGACATTGCCCACCCACCTGCACTGGTATCTGATCCATCCAAAATAGATGAGTAACAACCAAGTGCATGCTAAGCCCTGGGACAGCTCCAGTCCTGATCCCTCCATACACCCGCAGCTCCAACTCGAGAAAGTGGATGGGGAAGAGTGACAATAGAATTGCAAATGGACTCAAAATTGCATTTAACTGCTGCTGTCAACATGTATGTTACATTCTGCCATCTGTTTATCAACTAGTAAAGACAGTAGAACATATATTGTCATAATTTCTGCCTGGTGCAAAAATAGCTGTAGTTGCCCAAGTTATGCTATGCAACAGCACCCATGTATAAAAGGAATAATAAAGGGGGTCAGAGATATGGATGGAAGAACTGCATCACGCACTGCTGTACCTGTGCTCCTAACCAGTTGTTCTGAAATACTGACTATTGGATTAGATTGATTATTTCAATGCGCTTTCAAGAATCTTTAATTATAATAGTCATGTTAAATTGCCTGTGTCCACTTTTGCTTACAGGTTGCCATTTCTTGTGGAAAGCTATTACTGTGAACAAGTTGGTTTTAGTGTGCTCCTTATACATGAAATTTTGGAAACCTTTGTTCTCTTCAGTTCTTCACTAGCCTCTTTTCTGGTTTTAGTAATTTGTGGTTCTCTTGGTACTGAACCACCATTAATACTTATTGATGCAGCTCCAGAGTTTTATTTTTGCAAGCTTTTCCCAGACCTTATAAAGTGCACTAACATGCATTTAGATTGAAAGGCACTCCTCATCCCATTGCCTATGATGTGAGGGTGTTTTCATGGCTGGGGCCTGCTGAATAACTTGCACCCTTAAGCAGGCCCAAAAATCACTTTGGAAATTCACAGGCTCAAAAAGGCACTTTGGAATTCACAATTATGTCAAAACTATTAATTATAAAAATATATGGGGTGGTTCCAGTCCTCCTCACAATTAGCCATAAACATTCACATAAGAAAACTTCCTTTCTCTGAAGAAAGACATGTGGAAGGCATGGACAGAGACAGGTACATAGCAATATCCTGGCAGATGCCACCTTTGTTCGTGTAATAGTAGTGGGTAAGCTGGTAATTACTCAAGACAATGGGAAATTTTCAGAGAGCTCAGTCTAGGATAGCAAAAGGGACTAGATTTATGTGTGCTGGTTACAGGATACCCTGGTTTAATCCATACTCTAAGAAATACATAATACTTGTACCAAGTGGAAAGGTTTTCATAACAGCTTAATGTTTTGGACGTTTACTTAAGATATTTAAGACATAAGGCTATATACAGTGAATAAGTATGTAAAATATCAACTACTTTTTAATGCCTATATCTTTGATTTGTTGAGTGAAAACTAGGAAAAAATAAGCAATCATTAAATATTTTAAGAGTAGAGGTGGTTTAAGCCATTATTCAATATGATTTTAATCATTTTCAAAATACACCTAAGCAAACAGGAATGCCAGCCTGTTTCTAATGGGATGCAAATAAAATAAATCCTTTAAATTTAAATTAATAGACTCCAGCAGGCACTTGCATATTATTTTGTATTATCTACTCTTTCTCATAAATAGGCCATATTCCCACCAACAGATAACATTAAACTGAGAACTGTTAGAGTAGCATGTTTTTCTCAGAGATCTTTATCTCATTTGCAGAAGCATTTGATTTTCTTCTATTTTTGAAATAGGCTTTAAATCATTAGTGGTGGTTGCTTCTTGCATCCCAATAGCACAAATCTATCCTAGAAAGGTCTTATCTTTCACAGTATGTGATGTTGGACAAAAAGACTATGTACAGACACTTAAGGGTAAATCCAAACACCCAAATTACTTCTACAAATACTTCTGTTAAAATCTTGCTTATCTAATTTTTTGTTTTGTTTGTTGTTTTTTTTAATAAGGTGATATAAACTTCCAAAAAGTGTTCAAAACTTCCTGGGTTTTGCTGCTTTCACTTATTTCAAAGTCTGACCCAACACTGATTCAGGTTAATGCAAATCTTAACACTGACATGATCTGGCTTCGGAACATACAGAGGAATTATTAATAATATAACAGAAAATATGTTACTCATGATGTTAACAAAAAACCCAGGAATTTGTAACAGACCTTAAGCATAAAAAATACATTAATTATATTGTTAAAGCCACAGGGATCTGTTAATATAAACCATTCAAATACTCCCCTATGATGTCATCAGTTACCATGTGTTTGTACTCTAAATAGGTTATTGTAATTTCTGTAAACATATCATATATATTTTTAGAACTCTTTGGGGGCTTGATCCAGAGCCAACAAAAACCAATGGGCAGACAGTGACCAGCTTCAATAGCCTTTGGTAATCAGAAGACTGAGTTTCTAAAGTTAACAAATGAGAACACCAGCATAGAGCAGGCAGAGAGATACCACAGAGCCAGCTCTAAAAATAGGAAGGACTTATGCTGCCTGAAAAGTACATGCCTGAAAATAAAACGTGGATAGCAAGGCAACATACTCTTTGTAGCAACTGTCGTGCAATTGTCGTGGATGCTGTATGTCATTCAGTTAGATGTATCTGCACAGTCATTTTACTATGTTATTCTGATTTGACTCCAACTGCCTACAAGTCATGCAGTCTAAGTAAGTGCACCAAACCCTTAATAAGTAGCAGATTTGTATAAAACATTCTCTCTCAGGCTAAGCCTGTGTGTCCCAGAATGCAGCCTTTATGAGAAATCTTACTCCACAATGTAGTTATTTTAATATTGGAAAATTGTGATTCCTTTTTTGCCAACCACTGTCCTGACTGAAAAGTCTGGGCATGATCCTGCCAAACATTTTCTCTTAGGTGAAGTGTTTTTAACTATAGTGGCCTCAGTGACATGAACGTTATACTATAACAAACATACTATCCCTCATGTTAACTGGATTTTATCTTGAAGTTTCCAGAATTACTGGTGGCAATCTTTCAATTTCAACTTTATTTACTCAGTCTTTTCATAGCAAAGTTGAAATACTAGCAGTTAGTCACAAAGTGTTTTTTCCTGGCTAGAGAAAAATATTTTTGCATATATTCCCTTCTGGAAATGAACAGTGTTGCAGAAAAGCGGAATCTGTAAAATCAGACTAAATGCTTCCATTCCACTCCAAATTCTCACACTGTGTAAGTAGCTGGTCTTCGTGTAATAAATCAGCAGTGCAACAGGTGATTTCTGGTGGAGTCTGCATGGTTGCTTAGGAGAAGAGGTACACAGTACGCTGGCTTCACAATCAACAGAAACATCACATAAACGGCATCTCAGAAGTGCCTACTTTACACATCTACTTCAGCATGAGATTAATCTCACCTTCAGAGTCTACATCAGAGTCCTCTCAATATCTCATTTCGTTAAATGAAGCCCATTTATCCACAGATTCTTTAGTGTGAGAAACATTGGAGCTACGCTACTCCTGACTCAGAAAATCATTTAAATTATCCTCTAGTCAAGATAAACTATGTATGGCTCACGGACAACAAACCCTTACCTTCTAAAAAATCTTTTTAAATGGGGATGAGAAACAAATGAGGGAGTGTAATGTGACAAAACAACACATGAAAGCTTGGTAGTCTGAGCTTCCCCATTTTTACTCCACAACTAATACTATGTTTTGTTTTTCTGTTATAAATGCTGTAGCCTTAATGACAATTTCTGTAGGTATTGCTTGCTTTTCTTGCTTGGCAGCTCAATTGTAAAGCTCCTCTTCACCACGTAACAACTACTTGTTTCTCTCTTGAACTGCAAATGAATGTGAAGGTAGTGCTGGTCTCACTCTCCTAGTATGGTATGGAGAACTGGTATGCAGAGGGTCAACTGTGTTCAAACTATCATGGGAAAGGCATGACAGCTTCATCACAGAATCTGTCAGATGCCAGTAAAGCTTGGGTTTGGATGGAGAAGTTACAATGTTAGATCTGGTAAATATAGATAATTACATGATACTAAAATAAAGCCAATACATGACTGAAAGAATCAAGTATTATTATCATCACCCTGAGATAAGACTGCAAAGGGTTTGTTGAGCGAATTAGTCAGTGAAAAAGAAATCTCAGGGGTATTTTACACAGTACAAACTGCTAAGAATTAGATAGTTTTGAAGATCTGCTGTCTAGCATAAGATGCAGAAGATACATGTTATTTTCCTTTCCATTTTTGTTAAACATACAGATGGCCATGGATCTCTGTTCAGTAGTGCACTCATGTAGTATTAGAGTAGCGCAGATACAGTAAGTATAGTGAACATTGCACTCACAACGGTGTCCCCAAATTGAAGAGAAAACAAACCATGGTCAAGTAACTGAATATGAAAACCGTGGTAGCTCTCACTGACATTTAATACCATTTATTTACTTGCGAATACGTTAATGACAGTAATTGTCTCTGGATATGTACACGCACTCTACATCCTGAATGAGATAAAACCATTGAAATGAGACCAGTGAGAGAATGTGAAAGTCTATTTCTCATTCAGAAGTTTTAAGAAAGACTTTTAAGATGAAGAAACAGAAATAGCAATTCATCTTTTAAATCTTACTATCCGGTGCACTTCTAAGCAGTGTGGGTGTGGAAGAAGAGGACAGCAATCATCTGATGAACAGCTGTAATCTACACTAAAAGCCTCATTGAAACCCATATTAAATTGAAATATTGGAGACTTTTTTAAACACATTAAAAAGTCCCTCTGTGCTCTTTCGGACAGCCTGTTTATCTGGCAACTGTGTCTGTACATATGATTCAGTACTTACCAGTGATCATCACCAGTGAGTATGTAGTTTAGTAATACACAGGAACTTTGTCTAGCTGGTACTAATGCAATAGCTATAATGGCTCTGAATACACTCTTCTTAAAGCATCTAATAAAGCATTAAAAGAGAGGATTTGCTGAAGAGTGGCTTGTTTTCTCTTTCTTTTGTTTTTAGAAATAATAAAGAAAAAGTATATAAAGGAAAAGACAAGACAGGAAGAATGGATACAGCTTGAGATAGTAGATCCACAGCTTTACAGCAAAAATTATTCAACCAGAATAGAGGGCTTACTCCGTAGGACCTGCTTTTAACTTACCAATACAAAGGCCCATTTCCTTTCTGTGAATACAAAAGTGATGTCTGTTTGGCACCACTATATATTTTCACAAGTTAGTCAGCTAATTTTCATCCCAAGCTTACAAAAAATATTTGTCAGAAATTTCAAGTTTTCCCTTTTTCCCCCATAGATATCATCTTCATAATATAAAGATTATGGTTTAAAGAGTGAAAGTATATGAAATGTATGGCCATTTTCCAGGAAAAAAAATGAAACTCTGTCTCAGCTGTCAGGAAAATCTTCTCATTCTTCTGCAGACTCTTCTATCCTGAGGGTAAATACGCCCCCTCTGCAGTCAGTGGACTTTGAAGAAGCAGCAGAAGACCATGCAAAATTTCAATTTGCAGGGACTTCCTCTCATTTCCCTCATTTCTCTCCTCCGTGTTTCATTTTATGGCCCAGAAATCCTGTATTTATTGTCAGATCTCAATTCCTGATGTGACTCTGGTCTTACAGCAGAGCCTCTGGCAGGCCTGGTGGGAAAGGGAAGGAGGATTTGGGGGTAGCAGACATGTACTTATGGAGCAGCCTGTTGTTGTAAAGAAAGATCCTGCCCTGGGATACATGGCTGAAGCGAACATGCTGTAGCTGTGTGTAAGCAGGAGTCTGGAACTTGGTATTTATCATTTTACTAGAATTCAGAATCACATATAATTCTAGTGTTTAACTCTTTTCCACATTAAGGGGGGGGAGGGAGAGGAGTGAGGCTATAAGTGTAGTTTGCAAATTTTCAGGTAACAAAAATTGGAATTAAAATGGCTTATTTAATTATCCATATAAAAAGGGAGCTCATTAATAACTGCAAACAAGGTAAATCTACTAGATTTCAGCAATTCTTGTACAACATTAAATTTCATGCTGGAGCCATTCAGCATGCTTGGAATTTCACAGAATCATAGAATCATAGAATAGTTAGAGTTGGAAAGGACCTTAAGATCATCTAGTTCCAACCCCCCTACCATGGGCAGGGACACCTCACACTAAACCATCTCACCCAAGGCTTCATCCAACCTGGCCTTGAACACTACCAGGGATGGAGCACTCACAACCTCACTGGGCAATCCATTCCAGTGCCTCACCACCCTAACAGGAAAGAATTTCCTCCTTATATCCAATCTAAACTTTCCCTGTTTAAATTTTAACCCGTTATCCCTTGTCCTGTCACTACAGTCCCTAATGAAGAGTCCCTCCCCAGCATCCCTATAGGCCCTCATTTGTACCATTTGAACCATTTGTACCATTTGAACATATATCCATCATACAATAAAATTAATAGCAATGTATGTTTATAGGCTCTGCACACAAGAATTTATCTTCCTAAACTCACTAGTGAATTTGATGTAGGGCCAGCATGCTGGACCACCACCAATGCATGTTGCCTGTCTCATCCAGACCTGCAGTAAGACAGCTGGCAAGTCCCAACTGTTTACTGCCTCTGCCTCACACACCATCAGGTCCAGGAAGGTGTAAGCATTTTGCATGACTGGAGGGCTATCCAGACTTGAGGGTGAATTTGATTTTTATTACAAAATTATGAAGAAAAAATGCCCTAATATTGACACAGGCACAAAACCACCAAGATTCAGTATAATACCACCATTTAGGGATAATAACTAAACACCTGGGAATAAAAGCACAACCAGTTCAAAGGGGTTTGGTAAATAACTCCCAAGAATGTTTGACAGAATTTGTAAGACAGAATCAATTCTGAATCAAAATTTGTGACAGAGATACTGAAAAGTTATGCATATTTCCTTTTGTGTTAACAATTCACCTATCCACCATGACTTCAATTAACTACGGTTCCCTCTCTGTGCAGTTTACCTGTCTGTTGATATAACCATTTTCTATAAATAAGAGCTGGCAAGGTTGATTTTTACTGCATGCATAGCTGGATACTTCCGGAACACATTTTTTGATATACTGCATAGACCAGTAAATACCCTTAAAAAGAAATTTACTAGTCACATCTGCAGTTTGAATGTTTCTTTCTAAAAGACAAACCAAGGCCAAGCAAGACAAAGAATCTGCTGATACACACATGTCACTCCAAGAATTCTCCTGACAAAGTTCCCACACCCAATTTAATTACTTCCCTACTGTAAAAACACTTTCCATCTGCATTTATTGTAATAGTTTCAAATCCAAAACCAACAGACTATAAAGCTAGCTAAATAAATGAATGATATTGGCCTTAGGTCCCAAGCCAGGAGCTATTCTGTAAGGCTGTGTGTCTCCAGCATTCATTTTTGTGCTGATGTTTCATTTTATGTGCAATGTTTTCACTTAAGCCTTGTTTAGAGAAGAATTACCTTGCTCCAGGCTCTCAAGTTTTGCGTGCCGCGCGGTGCCCTCTAGCGCCGCTCCAGACAACGCTCTGACAGGCATTACTCCGCAAAACTGAAGTCAAATCACAGATTCGGATCTGACTAAAAAACAATCCCATTGCAGGCTGTATGCACAGTACTGCACCGACTCAGTTCAGGAACATTAATTCCAACTGTATCTGACATAGCCTCAGACTGTGGCTGTGACGCTCAACATGAAAAGCATCTTTGCTTGAAAACACACCCTAAAAAAAAAAATAAACTACCAGATTTAGCATCCAGGTTGACTATTTGCAATCTGGGTTCCCTTTAGCACTCAGGAGGAAAAAAGTAACCTATTCCTCAGAGTTGGTATGAAGAATTTAACTACAGCTTATAATATCCACAAACTGACTATGAAAGAATTTGTAAAAGGATTTTCCTAACTAATTGTGATTGGGATTTCAGTGTTTCCTTAACACTTATAACTGGTAGAAGCCCATATGTCAGGATTCTGAATTTGAGAACATTCTATGAAACTCTATTTTCTCTTTTTCCCTTGTGGAGCTACTCTGAGAGGGCTTAGTTCAGTTATAACTATTATATATGATGTCTGATAATATCCCCTGCTTAAAAGGATAATGGAAAGGAGATGTTCAAAATAGTGTTTCTCACTTTGATATGTAAACATTTAGTGCTGGACTTGGCGGTCCTGGGATAACAGTTGGACTTTATGACCTTAAAGGTCTTTTCCAACCTAGTTGATTCTATGATTCTACGATATGCAGAAATAATGACAGTACATTGTATTCCGGGTCCTCAGGTTTGTTGCAATATCATACTCTGATGAAATTAGTCAAACTATGGACCCCATAATTTTTAAAGACCTGAGATAAACCAGTCTTATTTGCACAAGCAAGACATTTAAATCTATGCACATGCACAAGTGTTTTGCTAAATTAACATTCTCCATGTCATCAAAGTATTTGGAAAGAGCTTGCCCCTTATAAAAAATTTTAATCCAAAGCAGCAGCACAGCAGATACATTTTTTCATTTAGAAGTTATTAAACAAGGACTGACAGGCAAAATATGACTCCACTGAAGTCCAGGGCAAAACTGCTATTGACTTCACTGGAAGTGCACCTGGACATCAAATTTTGTATTCCCTTATATACACGTAGTTCTTAGAGAACTAAACGAAAGGCTGTGATAACAATTGACATAAGCTAACCAAAGAAATTCAGATGGTTCACAGCACAGCTCAAGCCATAGATACTATATTGGCCTTGGACATTGCAGGTGACACCCAGAGGGTCGTACTGCAACAGAGGCACAAATACATGGTGAAGGATGGGATTGGGAGGCAAACCTTGTATTACTTTGCATTTCTGAGCTTTAATCACAATGTTAGTGTGATGTCAGATTTGTTTTGGGGCTCTCCACTCACAGTTAAAGCATCTGAGTTTCAGTGAAACTGAAATAGGTCTTCTAAACAAAAGCAAGATGAAGACAGACAAAAAGCATTGCAAACCACTGGAAACTGAAGAAAGTAATATGTTGTAGCTCAATATCTTACTAATTAACAGCCAGATGTATCCTTAATGGCAAATCTAAACTAATTACTACTTCACCTGCTCAACTTTATCCATGCACATATATATATGTGGAAAACAGGGAAGGTAAATCCATTTCCTTTTACCAATGTACATGAAATTAAGAAAGACCATGTTTGTAAAGTTTCTTTTTAATGTATGGCCTTGTCCCAACTTACGAACATAGAGGCATGTTTTTATAAGTGAAAACTAAGAAGTTTTGATAAAGTTGGATTTGCCCCCATAAAGACTGAATTGCTGACACTGAAAATAAACTACATTATCCATAAACTTCAAGACTCAGGTATGCAGAAAAGGGATAAAAAAAGAAAGCGAGATTTGATTACACAGATTTCCCTACACTATTTAATAGTTTGTGTTTTTTTTTTAAATGAGAGTGACAATTCAGTGCTATGGCACCAGCCAAACTTCGAAAACCTAGATGATAGCCCTCACCTTTAACTGGGAAAAAGGGGGGGAAAAACCCTTTCCAGAGTGAAATCAATTAAAATTGATCCATCCATCCATCCTTCATAAAATATGTCTCTCATGCTCTTGCTGCTATGGAGCTGCAGCAGAGTTCTGCCTCGCGACCTGCCACCACGCTGCAGTGAGTCAGTGTTTGCCCTCTTGTACCATACCTGGGTTTCTGTGGCTCTGAAGCATCTGACTCTGTACACGGTTTCTTTACCTGCAAAAGCAAATGAGTGCCAGTTACTTTCACTTGAAACACAACTTCCTTGCTCACAGTTCACGCACTTACAGCGCTTAAAGTAGATCCAGCTCTGTTCACCATGATCTCTATAAAATACTTCCCACATTTTAGAGCAGCAGTATGCAGTACTAAACAGTGTGTTTCATTATTATCCCGTGAACAGCTGCCAACTACACTTCCCCAGGCTCCATTAGTATGTAAAATGTTCGGCTAAAATAGCTTGGGAGTAGTCTAACTGGGAACAAAGAAACCAAAGAATCAGGTTCCCCACTTCGAAACGAGAAAGCCATACTGTTCTCAGCTCAGTGAAGAAATGTTTTCCCAATTGATAAAGCTTCTGTTTCCTGCTAAAGCTCACAATAATAAACACCAGATTCTGGGTCAAAGCGCAACATTAGCTAAATAAGTCATACGTTAATTTTCATTTTGTGAATCTGCTAACTGTACGTTAACTGTATTTTCCTATTGCATCAATGAACACATACACCCATTTTCACCCATAATTCCAATATATCATTTCATAAAAGGTATTTCAACTCCCAATTTAATCTTTACAATACATTGCTGTAGGCTAATTAAAGCTGGAAAAAAATCCAACACTTTCAAATAAAAAGAGAAAAATGTCCTCTTGCAGACTAGGTATCTCCTTGGGATCTTCAAGGTATCCCGCAAAAATTTAATTGTACCCTTTGGAAATATATATTTCTTGTACTTTCAGCAGAGAAAAAAACACTTTCCTCAATTGCGCGCTAATGCAGAATCCAGGGCTGTGTGGGAGATTTCAAAACTCCATTGTTTAAAGCTACCTAGAAACATCCTAGTCACTCAGACTCCCTTGATGTGACTGACACAATATAAAGAACATTCCCATATTCTTTTTAAGTGTCCAATGACAATTTTTGTTAATACTTTTCATCATGACTTCTATGTCATTTTGCTACTTTAAAAGCATTTCAAACAAAAAAATTGCAACTGTAACTCACTTCTATTGAAGTCATTTGCAAAGCACTCACCAACTCCAACAGAAAAAGAATTAGGCTAATGCTAAGTATTTTCCCTAAATACTTCAGCTGAATGCCATGCAGCACAACTCATAGATGTCTGAGTACAAGCATGGTTCAACAGATGGTCATTTTCGTTGTTCACTTGCAATCTAGATACTGAAAAAAACACAGAACCATAGAATGGTTTGGGCTGGAAGGGACATTAAAGATCATCTAGTTCCAACCTCCCTGTAACAGACAGGGATGAGTGTGCAAGATCACCCTTTGTAAATTATATATACATATATATATATATACGCAAGGTCCTACACCTGGGTCGGAGCAATCTCAGGCACAGATACAGGTTGGGCAGAGAAGAGATTCAGAGCAGGCCTGAGGAGAAGGACTTGGGGGTGTTGGTTGATGAGAAAATGAATATGAGACGGCTTCAGTGTGCGCTCACAGCCCAGAAAGCCAACCATATCCTGGGCTACATCAAAAGGAGCGTGACCAGCAGGTCAAAGGAGGTGATCCTGCCCCTCTACTCTGCACTTGTGAGACCTCACCTGGAGTACTGTGTGCAGTTCTGGTGTCCTCAACATAAAAAGGACATGGAACTGTTGGAACAAGTCCAGAGAAGGGCCACGAGGATGATAAGGGGACTGGAGCACCTCCCATATGAAGACAGGCTGAGGAAGTTGGGGCTGTTCAGCCTGGAGAAGAGAAGGCTGCGTGGAGACCTCATAGCAGCCTTCCAGTATCTGAAGGGGGCCTACAAACATGCTGGAGAGGGACTCTTCATTAGAGACTGTAGTGATAGGACAAGGGGTAATGGGTCAAAACTTAAACAGGGGAAGTTTAGATTGGATATAAGAAGGAAATTCTTTCCTGTTAGGGTGGTGAGGCACTGGAATGGGTTGCCCAGTGAGGTTGTGAATGCTCCATCCCTGGCAGTGTTCAAGACCAGGTTGGACGAGGCCTTGGGTGATATGATTTAGCGTAAGGTGTCCCTGCCCACAGCAGGGGGATTGGAACTAGATGATCTTAAGGTCCTTTCCAACCCTAAGGATTCTATGATTCTATGATTCTATATAATATATATGTAAATTACACTTAAACCTTTGACCAAGACTTTCAACAGTTAAACAGACTTCTATAAATATCTCCCTCAGACATTCTGTTTCATCACCACTAGTTTTGCTCTTCTTGGATTGTTTCTTCACTGTTCTTACTGTGCTACTCAATGGACTTGGTAGCTGAAATGTGCTACAGAGGTGTGAAGGTGCAGCAACTCAGCATGAGAGTGAAGGCTCACAAACTCCAAAACTCACAGGCACTATTTCATAAATATTTATATGCAAGTTTCACTGCTATAGCTTTATGTTCATTACATTGTTACTAAAGTAATATTAGATCTGAAATACAGTAAAATACTTGATATTCAAGCACATGATCAAATATCAAGAAAAATTCCCACAGTGTCTGTTAATATGCAAACAAGAGAAATACTCATTCAAAGTAGTGTACAGAGTGTCAACATCACAGGCAACTGCTGAAAAAACAAATTCAAAATCATTCAAAAAGACTGGAAATATTCCTTGAGAAGAAGTGTGTACTTTCAGAAGCAGATTGTCTCAGCAGAGTTACAGGAGGACTTGGCGAGAAAAAGAATCTTTTAGTTTTACACATGAAATATAATTGAAAATAATTTAAAATATAATGTATTTAGAAGTATCAGCTCTAATTATAAAAAATAAAGACATTACATATAATTAAATCACATAATTAAAATTAATTAAAATATAAATATATCTAATTTATTTAAATCCTAGGAAAGCTCCTTTTTCTTGGTCCCTTTAGCATAGACTCACTTCCAGGCTATTTTTGTTATCTCTTTACCATTAAATTTACTGGCATTTATACATTTCTTTCCAATTCCTTTGCCATTTGTGTGTTTGCCGCCAACAGATAGATTGCCTGTCACATTTAAACTGGTTAGGAAAGATAGGAAAGTTCAGGTTAGGAACTTTCAGGTTAGGAAAGCTCAACCACTGTCTTCAATCAGTTGCTGGAGAGTCTGACAGTGACCCAGCACATCCCAACACCCTGATTTTGCAAAGTGATGGCAGGCCCAGTGGTTGAGTTGCCACAAAAGCCCAAAGATAATTCAAATATATACTAATGCTATCTCAGTACTTTTTAACACACACAATATGTAAGAGCCTTGTTTTTTATGGGTAAAGATGAGTTCGCCCAGTTAAGCAATAGCTGAGTACTTAGAGATGAGTTGTCCTATCCCTACTGCCACTACTACTCCATCTTGCCTTTATCAACTTTACAAAGTAATGGCTGAAAGATTAAGCTCTACCTGTGTAAAAAAAAGACAAATTTTGGTATAACTTAAAAGGAAGTAGCAGAAAAGCCATTGTACCAAAAAGACTCACCTCCTCTGAGATGCTACAGACTTGAGGAAAAAAAAAAAAAAGTACTATATTCAAGAATACTGCAATGAAAACAAGGTTAGGTTGTTTTGTTTGTTTTTTTTTTTTTTTAAATAGGACTATTTCAGGTTTTCAGCTTGATATCTAGATGATCATTCTCTGAGGAAATGTACAGCATAAGCACATGGTACAGACTTGTCTTTTCCTCTGAGACTAAATGTAAACTTCACCGTATATCTTCAGTGTCCCTCTTTGAGAGAAAAGATTTAATAAATAAAAAACTTATTTCTTAAAGGAGGAACAGGCATGTGATTTTTCTGTCAAGTCACCATATGGAATGAACACCATTGGTCTTTAAGGCTACTCAAGTAGTAATACACATTTTGTTGTTCCTAAAATTACACTACCCTTGAAGGTGAACAGAAAATCACTGAGAAAACTTTCCATCAAAGACTAAATATTGTTTCCTTTGTCTTAAGATGTGCTGTTTTCCTTCTTAATCTGCCTTGCTGACTGTTTTCAAAATAATTAACTTTTACTAACACCACATTTACTTACATTCTCATGTTAGATGCTATAAAAAGAAACTTTTTCTTTACTCCTGCTCCTACCTAGCCAACATTTTAAACATATGCCTTAATCTTTGCCTTGGTTCATCAGATTTCAAATATGAACACAGTTATAAGTGTCACACTATGAGGGTATTGTGAAAATGATGCACTTATTAAGCACTGAAGAACTTTGATTCAGGTATACTAGAAATATTTACATGACAAATGACTTTATATTAAGTATGGACTTTGGATGCTTCATGTTTAACAGCTACAGACTGAGGAACATAAAAGGAAAAATCTAACCGCACATTCGCTGAAAACAGGAGACAACCCCTCGAAAGCCTAGTATGTCATAGAATAAAATCTGCACCATAATGTGTAAGAGACTGGGTTTCCACAGGCCATATTAGTTCTGGCATTTCCTTGCTTCTGATGTTTTCATTTGCAACATTAACATCCTTTTAACATAATTTTATTGGATGTTATTACACTACATGCTAAACCATGAGCTGGTCCTGCTCTATGAGGTGTTACTGTACACATGCTCATGGTATTAAACTCATAATGCAACACAGGTGAGAAATCCCTTCTAACACTTAAACTAAGAACAGCTGAAAAATCTTGCAACATCAGCAGTAAATTTTTCTGGCAATGAATTTTCTGAGCTTCCCCATCTACTGCATCAAATATGGCCTTGGGCATCCCTCCCAGATTGGTAGGCATGCAACAGGGTTG
Source organism: Pezoporus wallicus (assembly GCF_028554395.1). Lineage (NCBI taxonomy): Eukaryota > Metazoa > Chordata > Aves > Psittaciformes > Psittacidae > Pezoporus > Pezoporus wallicus. Next base: position 8,978,704 of record NW_026635157.1, read on the forward strand.
CGTACAGCCTGCAATGCTTTGGGCTTGGAGGAAGTAGTTCTGCATGGTGGAGCTATGGAAGCTCTAACACTAATGCGAAAGAAGAGGAAGAAGAACCTTTTGCAGACACAAAGACATCTCAAAGCATGTCTATGTGCTTCCTCAGCCTGTGCTAATACCACTTCTGATTGATCTGTAGAACCTGGATGCAAATGACAGCAAATTACCCTAGTTAAAGCTCATCAGCTCCTACTCACTGCCCAGAGAAGGGACCATGTCTGTGCAGTGGCCCCAGGAGAGGACGGGGCATTCAGTGGAACAGTTTGATGGAAATATATGAGAAGAATATGGCTCAGGATGTCTGTGACACTGCTATGAGAATGAGTAGTAAAGAAAACTTCTCCTTCAAACACCTTTTAGATGCTGACCTTGATACTGTTTACATATAGTTTTATAACCATCTTGGCAACAAAAACCTTAGCATCGAGACTGTCTACATAATGCTTAGTATAATAAAGACTTTCTTTGCTACCATGACACTTTTCATGGCTACCATAAAACAAATAATGACGTTATCTTGATCTACAACCACAGGGCAAGGGATAGTTTAAAGATACAGTGCCAGGATTTAGGAAAAAAATTGTAGCCATTCTGAAAATACATATAATTTTAAACTGATTTTTTAAAAAATACACAAAAAATATTGAGAATGAAGCAGGTTTTTGATTGCTAAATTCAAATGATACTATAGCTATATATGGCCCATCAAGGCAAAATCTCAGGGAAGATTCTGCAAAATCAAACAAATGCTGAAGACACCTAGAGAAAGATCTGAAAAGAATTCTAAATAATCCCAAAATCTGAATTCTTCCCAGTGAATCATTATTGTGCTACACTTCCATAGGTCTCATAAGGGTTTCAGTTACTTAAACCTAATAATAATAATAAACTTATGTAATTATGTAAGTTTATATATATTTATCAACAGTTTGTATGAAAACGGAATATGAAATGAAATTAAGTATGAAAATGTAATACTATATAGTCACTCACCATCAAGTTTTAAGGAGGTTTCTGACTTACATAAAATCCAAACACTGATGCTACCATTTAGTGAAGACCTTGAAGCACTAGAAAATTGAATTTTTTTACCTGATTTTTCACAATGCAGAGACTGTACATAGCTGTATTTTAACTGAATCACATCCTGAAGTAGATTTATCATATCTTGGCAGATCTGAACATATGAGTTCTAACCACAGTGGAAGAATGAAGAAAAACATGCTATAGAAATCAACTTAATTTCAAATTCACTATTAAAGTTGTTTTGCTTTTGTTTTTTTGTTGTTTTTTTTTTTAAATATATGAACTCGTCTTCAGTGAAAATAAGTTTTCCAGTTATCGCCTGAACTAGGTTTAACTATTCAATAGTCTTCCATTTTCTTATTAATGAAATTGTTATGCTGTCAAATTGACAACTCTTACCAAAACAGATCAAGTTTTGAATATATTAAACTTTTTAAAATGAAATTAAAATGCAAACTATGAGTTTTGAGTATGGAAGCAGATTGCTGAAGTTGACATTTATATTTTATGTAGCACAATAGATGAAACTTCATATTTAAAGACATAAGATATGTTTCCATGCCTTTAGAAATGTAAGAAATAACAACACTGCAGATACTATGTCCGGGCTTCAACTGCACAGCACAGCACAGGTATAAGGGGAAGGAATGGGAACAGGGGAAGCCATTCTTATTCCATTATCATTTTGTTCTGTTTTCCATGCACATCTTTCCTAAGATAGACATATTCACGATGAAATGTATCATTCCTACCCTCCTGTCTCCTGCACCTCTCCCCAGACTAATCCAGGAGTATCTCTGGGCTGCAACACTATGTGGCGTACATCTAACCTTCAATGAAAAATAATCCATCAGGGTTACATCCAGTATGAAATACCTGCAGTTTAGGCATCTAAATCTACCTAGGCTTGTCACCCCAGGCTTCCTTTACATCTAACAGAAAGTTGCAGATGTATTTCACCAGGCCTGGAGTAGTCATCTACTTCAGACAGAGAGGAACTAGGCCAAAATTAACTGTGGATAATGGCTGCTACTCTCTGCTGACTGCTGAAGAGGACAGGTACAGGGGAAAACACTGAGGAAATGGAACTGGTGCTGCCAGAGAGTGAGGGACTGTCCACTGCCACCACACAGCCTGTGCGTCTCATTACATTTTCCATGAAATTCCCTTTGTCTGCAACACTGACTACAGCATGCAGAGAGATGGTTGCTGCTAAAGTTTCACGCTTTAGAGCCTCAGCTCCTTTGAACCAGTCTTTGACTATTCATTTTCAGAAGTTCCTGTCACTTATAAAGCACATACCAGTATGCTAAATGCTTTCACTTTTTGAGATGACACTCTTCATCACCCCCACAACGTCTTAGATTGTCTGCATAAACCTTTGCAGAGAATAGTGTGGATGAAACTTTGACAGAAACCAGCCTCCAGATAAGCCAAGAGGCTGCAAAGCAGTCCAGTGTTTCCCTAGATCTTATTTCACTAGGCTGGAATGATGAGCGGTAACACTCTAGAGCTCTTGCCGGTGTGCACGGTACAGGTACACAGGCAGTAAAGTAACCAGGGGTTTAATCAATCCAGATAAATGCCTTTTTGATACTTACAGGGAGACCATAATGATTGTTTCTTTCAGGAATACTGCACAGTCTTATCATTGACAAAAGCCTCTGTGCTACTTAAATCAGAAAAAAAATATCCAATATAAAACTGTGTTTCTATTGAAAAGTTTTACAGAAGGAGGTGGCATTAAGGTGTATTTATGACACAAACTGATAACATCTGAGACAACTTTAACTCCTCTGTTTTCTCATTTGTATGCTATCTTTCGGGACAAAACTTAACTTGGTGCTTTCTTGATAGTGGAAGGGTTTCCTACATGTTTGTTTTTGCAGCGTGATTCATGGGGTCACTCAGTTCAGGGCTCTAAGCTTCTTTCAAGTCTTTTATACCTGCAAACATTTTTAAAACACATTTTAAATTGTCTTTGGCATAAGCGTACTTTTAAAAATATCGGAAGGTGTGACATTCAGGTCATATTTTAAGCAACTGGAACCTGTAAGGTACTATACGCTACATTTTGAAATGCATTTTTACATGCACTGCGGGAAAAACTGGCATTCTTATTTTCTTTTTGTTTTTTTGTGTACGATGAAAGAAGGAAATATGCTTCCCTTTAACTGGTGGGGCAGGCAGGGCAAATGCCACACCACAATAGGACTTTTTGTTTCAGCCTGGGTTACCTAATAGCTCAGAGCTCACAGAACACTTTCCCCTGCCCTGGTGGGAGGATGGGCCATCAGCCTGGCTCCCTTCCCAGAAAGAAAGAAAAAAAAGGAGTCAGCTCCCCATTCAGCAGTTGCAAAGGCAGCGAAACTCCACCAGCCTGGAGCTCATTTATTGCCCAAGTCAGATTCAGGAGGAAATACTAAAGCACAAGCACTGGAAATCTCTCTTTCTTATTTCTCTCCCTCCCTCTCTCTCTCTAAAACCCTTTCCTCCACACACACCCCTTCCCTCCCCTCCCAAAGACAGCTCTTGGCCTTTTTTTCTGCCTTTTCAAGTCAGCAGTATGTCTCAGTGCATCTGAATCTGCAAGCATACGCTTTGTGCCTCCCTGCTATCTCCAAACTGGAAATCACTAGGAGATATTGTTCTTAATCTAGACATGGAAAAAATGTTTAGTGTTTTTACTCCAGTTATGGTCCCATGATCTCCTCCAGATTTGTTGCAATCACATGACTGTTACTAGTTTTAAGTGTTCGCTTTTAAAATCTCAGCATTCCCAGACACCACTGATCTCTTTTCAGGAGAAAATCAGAGGGATGTAGGGAAAGAGCCACACTGTGCAACAGCTTCTAGCATTAATCTTGTGATTCCCCACCTCCTCAGAAAAATCCTAAGCAAATTAGGTGTTATCTAAACTGCTTTGTAGTTATCATTTAATATTCAAAGGAATAGCAAGTCATCTCCCATTCCATGCATAGAATTCAGTGCCCCCTGAGAAAACCTGAACTGATTTTCTTTCCTCCCGCTTTTCAAAACTAACCAGGGCCAACAAATGCAAGGGGAAAAAAAAGTAAACTTTGAAGCTGAAATTTAAAGCAATGAAAGTCAGGAAGTTCAAAAGTTAATGTTCCTATGGCTGTGTTAACTTGGCCATGTTGCAAATACATCATGCAAATACTTCAAGCTATTTTGTTAAAGGCATATAGTACTGTGCCATAAAGCATAATAAAACATGCTGTTTTCTTTTCATGTGGAAACCATCTTGTACAAGCAACAGTACAGTGTATTTCTATTGCTAGCACTGATTTCTCTACCACAAGTCAAGTACCTCTGCCACAAGACGCCCCTCTGTTCTGAATATGCTGATGCCTTACTTAGCTCACCCAAGAGCTAAGTATCTACAGGATCTAAGTACCTACAGATCTCCCCAGTAACGAAGGGCAACTTCTCTCCTGACGCATTTGCCTTACCAGAAAAATTATCCCCTTTAAGATCAAAAAAGACTTGTCACAGCTTTTCCAGCCCTCACTTAGAGAAAATACAAACAAATCACCCTGTTGGTCATCTCCTCCTTTCTGTTCTGCTCTCCTAGTTTCTACCTAGGAGTATACTGATAACCAAGAGCAGTAAACAACACGATCACCCATCCATCAAGTCCTCAACGTCACCACAGATGATGAAACTATCTATTAAGAAGGATTCATGCCACTTCTGTGTCTTTTGGATCCTTCATCTCTCAGGGAAGACAACTGTATTCAGTGTATAGTGCCGTATGCAAGAGTACCATAAAGATGATAAAATATAACTGATTTATTCACAGATCAAAAAAGATCATCTAAATTCTCTGTCAAAGCAATTCAGTTCTACATCCTGATCTAAATTCAGACTGTATGTAGACTAAAATGCCAACTTCAATTAAATCATCTTGCAAGTGTCCACAGAGTAGTTTTGCTGTGATCAGGCTTCAGGAAAGGGGAGGCTTGACTGTAGCTACAGGCAAGGATCGTTCTAGACTGTGGGCTGTTTCAGTGGCAGTTGAAGTCTGGAATGTTTGACAAAAAGAAAAAGGAAAATTACTGCTCTAAATGTTGCTTTTTATTTTTATTTTTGTCAGAGGGGACATCAGTCATTCATTGTCCTCCTTCACAGTCCTGAAAGGCAAGAGCACCTCCGTGCTGAGCACATGTACTGAGGTCTGGGAATGCAAATAGGCAATTTGTGACTAACTCAATAACTGCAGAATATGATCCAGTCCTGCCTAGGATTGCATGGACTTCCATCAGCGTCATCAACATGCTTCAACAGCAGTGAGGTAACAGCAATAGCTATCTGAAGTTATGTTGTAGCCAGTTCTTTACCAAAAGACACTCCCTGAGCTAAAGTTGTCAAGCTTCAAGAAGCCTACAAAGATCTGAGGTTAAGTCTAAATAAGAACATGGTGGTTTAGACCCACTATCTTCAATTAAACAATTCAGAATGAAATAAGTATGTGAATATGTCTTTGTAGGGCGGGAGGCTCAATTAAATGCCAAAAAGCAACAGGTGGACAGAGCAAAAGACAGGTTGAAGGGAGGATGAACAAGGTAATATGAGAAGGTAACATGAACACGATTTCAACTCAGCACCTGCCTACCCATTATCAGCTCACAGAGTCCTAGTAATGCAGGCATTATGGAAGATGGGAGTTAGATGGAGGCCATATTAAAACAGTATTAAATTAAGACAAATAAACAAACAAAAAACACAAAAAACAAAGCAAACCAAACCAACAACAAAAAAAACAATACACAAACCACCAACAAAATAACCTGTTCTGCTATTCCATGGTAGTTTTTCTCCTTGTAGCAGATTGAAGATATTCAGCCATAAACATCTGAGTTTCAACAGATAATATCTATGAATCTGAACATGAACAAATAACTTGGTCTATGAAAATCGCCCAAGATGAAGTCATCCGCTAATTGTACAGTACTTTTTTTTTTTTTTGTACAATGCACTGAGGCTGTTCCAATAAAACCACCTACTTAAGAAGCATACAAATGCCTATGTTACAAATTAAAACCAAGAGTGTGCACAAAACTGAGGAAAAAAGTGGAAGTAGAAGGTCATAAGCAGTTGCACATTACATTCCACCTTGAAAATTGCGAAGTAAGTCACCTTACATCCACAGCGAACAGCTGTTCTTTTTCTTCAGTTTCATACATTTCTGTTCTTCATTACTGAAGCTAATTTGTTTAGCATTGCAGCAATAATTTCTAGCAGTTATTGCAACATTAATAAACTACATCAGATAACCAAAAACTCTGGCAACCTACTTCTGTTAGAGTAAGGATGCAAAAAATTCTTTGTAGCTCAAACTACTTGCTGGTCAAAATAAAATTATCAGTTCTTTATGCCCCAGATGTTGTCTAACTCGTGAAAAAACAATTTGTTAGAGGAAAGATAAAATGACACACAATGTTGCAGTATAAAATCTCACAAATAGATATAATTTAAAGACCTCTTCACATGCTTTTGTGATGTCATGTAACCAAATTTAGTTTGTTTCTAGTTAACTTAGTTTTCAGTGTCTCTAGAACAGTTCAATAAAATTGAAGAAAACGCTGCTAAGAAATCAGTTTTTTGTTTTGGTTTGGTTGGGTTTTTTTCAGAGTAGAAAAAAAAATGAATTTATCTGAGGCAATCCACAGGTAAAATACTTTCTAATAAATACATGGGGAAGTATAATACACATAATGTACACATTGCGACTATACAGTAGTAAGCAGCACAGAAGCAAAATCCTATTTAGTGAGACTAGTTTGTATATGTAGGATTTACATTTAATTATTGAAATATTAATGAACAGGTAAAGTTCAGAAGCATTTACAACACAGCATTCAATAAAAATGCTATTAATATCATAGTGTGAAAATGTCATTGACAGAAATTTATCATAAAAGAATGAATCATTTTTTCTATACCCAGGGATACATGTTTGCTTGGACACTAATAACAAAGCCAGCCACAATTAGAAAACACATTAAAAATATTTTCCTTTTTTTTTTAGATTTGTTTTATGCTGTAATTCTTAACATTAGCCAGAATAGCTGCATTTACAGTATAATGTATGTAAATAAATTTCAAACCATCATCCAGCAATATTTTTTCATTATTAGTCAATGGGGACAGTATCAGAGGCAGTATAGCTCTTACATGCCACAAGGAAGTACCTCTTGACAGATCATATTTCTGCTCACATATAAGTCCATTTTTCCTCTTTTTTGAGGTTTGAAAATTTGACTGGTCTATCCCAGTATACTACTTTAGCATATCCAAGTAATTTTTCAGAGTTTTTATTAATACTACTGTATTAAAATATGTAATTTTAAAATATTTAAAAGTATATTTTACTTTTTACAATTTCTATAAGCAAAGCAGCAGAACTGGCTTTCCAGAGGCAATTAATTGATGAGTTGGGTTTGTTGTTTTTTTCAAATTCATACCATTTTGTTTATATTTGCAGTCCTCCAGTAAATTCTTCAGCCAACAGGCAATTACTTGGAATAAGGAGTTCTTCCAATTTATTTTGGATGGTTTTATACACACATCTCAAGCATCAAATAAAAAAACTCTTTGGTTGAGGAAAATGTATCAAGATTCTCTAAACTTTTAAAGCATTCAAAACAAAACGAAAGAAGACAGCTTCATAGTGAAGGATGAGTTTCATCTACCAAGGTAAACGGTCAGAAATAACAATAAAGAATATTGCAACACATTTGCAGTGCTTTCTCCCACAAGAGTCTGCGCATTTGCCCCCATTTCATAAAAACAAACAAGTGTCCTTTGTCTTCTTTTTAACATGCCAAGTCTCCTGCATCTTTTGACCCTCCCTCCCTTCTGTCCTGTCTCCCCAACCTGATCCTGGAATGTTTCAGCCATGAGGTTAAGAAAGATTCCCCCATTTATCACAACCTGCCAAGCACAACAGGGTCACAGTCCCAGCCCCAGTCCTACTGCTTAACTAATCCAGCCCCAACACAGGCATGAAACTTCAAAGATTTTTTGCCACAGGCAAAAATTAGTCCTTATTTGCTTTAAAATCCAAGTATCAATCAAGTTAAACTGTGCTTCAGTGGAGCTAACATTTTGAACGTTTAGAGCAACGTGTACATTTGGTTCTTAGCTGCAACTCTAATTGAATGCAGAGCTCACCTGGAATAGCAGTACAAATACTTTAAGTACAGCAAAAATCTCCAGTGAGATAATTCATTTTATCCAGGAGACAACCCTTGATAAAAAGAACAGTTCAAACATGCATGGAAATGGACAAGAATATGTTTTTGTGCATGTGTGCATATAAAGATATATAATACATACAGAATCTCTGTTTGTATTAAATCACCTCAGGTAATTTTACACTCTGAAGGTTTTACTACCAGTTATACCAGATGATCAGCCACAGTTATATATTTGTAAAGCTCAGTTAATGACCTTTAAATATTTCTGAAATTAGTTTTGAAGAACAATTAAAAGATTTGTTATGAGAATACACAGAGAACTTTGCTTCAACATTTAGGAAGCAAATTTTCAATTATCTCTAGCTAAAATAACATGCAGATTCTTCTCTTCTGGGATACCCCCTACCACTTTTTGTTGAATCCTATGCAAAAAATAAAATTATTATGTTTTTTTAAACCAATTCAGGTTCTTCAATATGTATTTTTAACTGCACTGTTTTGGGGCTACAATGGGATTACATTTAAAATTAGCTTTAAATAAAATCTTAATTTTCCTACAGATCTTTGTTTATAATTGAATACTGTTTAAGCACTTAATAATTCAGGATAATGATTAAACATTTCATAGAGTAGAGAAATAAACCACATAGACGTTATGTTTCCTGTTAAGCTGTTATGGAAAAGTGCCTCTTTTTTTTTTTTTTCCTGCAGAATATCTTAGAAGAATTCATAAAATGAAACTAGAAAGTAAGCAGCATGTTAACTACAGCATTAAATTCTACAAATACCTTTTATACATAAATGTCATAGAGCCATGCTCATTTTATTTAAAAATACTGAAATAATACTTCATGTTAAAATTTTAATCCCTTATTTACTAAATAAATTTTACAATTCAAAGTTTAAAACTGACTAAAGTGCTACTTATTTCTGATAATCTCCCCAAGTAAACATAACTTAAATAACATTTAAGTATAGCTACTTGCAAAGAAAACAACAGAAAACAAAAGATTAAAAAGATAGGTAAGCATGAAGTGAGACAGTACATAACGATTTTTCATTTGCTTCCTTTATTTCACAGACATTTTTATTTACTCAGACATTTTATCAAAATACTACTAGAAAATAACCTTGGCTTCTAATTTCTGTAACAGATTAATTAGCTTCCCTGTATTCACATTCTAACATGCTTCCATGACCACAAAAACATGCAGGTATTTCCCCAAAGACAAATTCAAGTTCTTTCACCTGATATTACCCACTTTCATACATGGTTGATGCTACTTAATTTTCTTTACCATTTAGCAACCTATACTAAGCACTCGAATAAATCTAAAATTATCCTGGAAAAATGCTTTGGCAAGAATTATATTTTTAATACAGAAATTAAAATTCAGGAATTCGGGAAATCAATTTAATGTAAGTCTAGGATTAAAATTTAATTCTTGCTTTAGATACCATTTTTGAAATTACATTTGGTTTACTTTAGAAGAAATTACAATGGCACAAAATGTAGCGAGACAGTTAAAAGCTGTTTAGCTGAAATGTATTTTAGAAAATAGTGAACAATCCAAGAAAAGAAACATGTAACTGAATCCTGCTGCTTGCTGCTCACCAGACCCCAGACACAAAATCAAAGAACTTACTGGCTGTAATAATTTATCATACCTTTCTTCCAAACGGGTTCCCTACACATTATAGTTCCCTATAGCAGTAAATGGCTGTTTACAGCTGGACCAAACTGGGTTGCTCTTTCTTCCATGGGACTTTGCTTGCTGTGCTAGGATAATAAAACAGCACTCCCAGAGTCAACCCCTTCCAAGTTTCCCTGAATGAAACGGACATTTAAGAAGCAGTAATCATTATGCCAGCTCCCATCGTGGCCCTCTGAATGCAGCACGGCAGCAGCAATGCTACGCTTGCCTGCTATGCGGACCCCAAGGTAAAGAAAACATTTCAATACATTTCAGCAGCACACACGCACCAACTCCATGAAGAAGTAAGGTTTTAATCAGAATTTATTCTCGAAGAATGGTCTATGCAATTGAAAATTGCATTAAAATGTTTGAAACAAATTCACAATGAAGTAAGACTCAAATACAAACTCATGTTGCCAACTGACAGATAACATTACGGAGAAAGTTAAAGTGAACTTTAAAGAGGCGGGATTGATGCTTAAATGAAATTACAGGTTAGCGTTATTTGTTCCAAACTTATGTCTAACCAAGTTAGAAATGTATTAAATGAACTCCAATGAAGTATTAATAAGTCAAATTCACTTTATTTCTATCCACAATTTTTTACTTTAGGGCTAATTAATTTGAACTCAGTTTATGTTTAGACACCTGTCTCAGTATACGGGCCTTAAGTGTCTCTTACAAAAATGTTATTAAATAACACGACAGCAAACTGCTCACAGATTTGACAAAATGTGATGCTCACAGACTATTACAGAATGACGCATTCTATTTCTTACAGTTCTTAACAAGCAACCTCCTGTGGTAAGAAAAAGCTGCTCCTGAAAGAACTTGATGCATCCAATCCTGTGACCTACCTAAACTCCAGTGCTCTAGAGCCACTATGAACAAATAAGTTGTTCCAAAACCAAGTTTGAAACTGCTACTACAGGAGTGAAAACCAAATCTCCTTTTCAGAGCAGAATCCGACTGTGGAATTAATACCCACTTATATTTCCTGTTTTATCACTAAACAACATTTACATCACTATTGCAAATTAAAATCCATCAGAATCTTACCTTAGTTGTCTCTGAAGAACAGAATTCCCCAAGTATGTAAAGCCAGTTTCCAGGATCTCTTACGTTTCACACTAATTAACTTCCGATGTACAGCAGCTCAGGTGTGCAGACAGATTTTCAGGACCAAAATACTTTTGTACCGGTCAGCTAGGAGTTTTTAAACTCAGAAATACTGAAGACACTTTGTTCTTCCTTCAACTGTCACACAGAGCCTAGCACAGTCTGGTTACTTGTGTTAACTAAGAGGAGATCTGGGTAGTAAACAAGCTTGGCTCTGTCCAATGGCTTTCCACACCCTTCTGTTTATAGTAAGATGACTTGCATTCAGAGGTCACCCCATCAACAGCTCCTGTCTTTCAGTGGGTATCTAATGTGCTGCATTTATCCCAAGGCTGTTTTAATGAAACCACCTTCCTGGTCCCTGCTCGCCTGCTGTCGCTGTGACACATCTGCTCCTTATTGTGCAAAGTCCTATTAAGTGTTAAAATATACAGCAAAGACGTACCTGGGCATATATTCTGCAAGGAATACAGATACTTGTAAGTGCTAACCTTGTCTGTGTATATTGACTAAATAAAGTCTTTTTAAAGATCAAAGAAAGAATTTTTCCAGCAGCATTCATCTTGTGAATAAAAGAAATTCAGGTGGAAGACGGATGCCATTGTTTGAGCTGGACTTAAAAACTTTTTAAAAATACCCCCCAAAAGGACAATGCGTATGTCTATATTTACTTGAATATGTTAACATGCTGAAAACAAGAGATGAGGAGTCTCCTTGAGCTCTGCTGCAAAATGACACAGAGCCAAGAAAAATGAGGGTCAAGTGCCAGGACCCCAGTGCAAACACCAAGGCAATTCAGGGCTTAAAGAATCCATGGAATTGGCAGCTCTTACAAAACCCAGTAAATACACAGCAGACTCCGAGCACTCATTTTTTATGCATCCAGTGTGCTACTGGTTACAAGACGTTTGCAATTCAACTGGCAATTATTATTTTCTTCATACAGCATTGCAAACCAGAAGAACAGACCCCAACCTTACTTTTTTGACTGGCAATTACTCATCACAACAGACATACCCGAATTACGTTATCTTGTAATGAAGACAAGAACATGGTGTTTAGGTTTTTAATTTGTAAATCCAAAGCCTAACGAAAATCAGAATTGAGAACTGCTTCCCAATTTCTGATACTTTTTCCTCACTTCTTAGCCACCGAGTAGCACTAGGAAGTTCAGACTTGTTTCACGTGGAGAGGTGAAACTGAAGATGGCACTCTCTCCCCATGCAAACAATAACTTGACTGCTGCTCAGAAATGCTCTTTGAGTGAAAGTTACACCTGCAGCACATTTTCAGCACCAGTTTTTGTCACCACTACAGCATGAAAATGACAGATAGCAGCTTGGCACTGTTAAAGCTAATAAAACATGATTGATGAACTGGGCTAGAAAGCCATGTCAGTTCAGATTAGGATATTTGTGCCATCATTTGACAGGTCCCACACTTTATTATTAGAATGGACTCTCAGGACTGTAAGAGCCACTAACAAATACAAGCATCCAGATTCCCTGATGCCTTTTTTTCTACTTAAACCTATTATGAAGTTTAAGTACAAAAGGGTTGGGTTTTTTTGTATGAAGTCTCAATTTTTATAAAATACTTGTGCTTAGAAATACTATATACTTCCTTAAATAGCTGTTTGTAAGCTGCTGTTATGTCATGCACTGAAATCCAAGTAATCCTCATTTTACTGCATTATGTGGTACAATAAAGGCCCACCTCTTTGACAATGAAAACCCACTAAAGCATATATAAAGTACTGGGGAGAGAGCATAATCGGCTTTCAGATGTTGGTTTTGACATTAGCATTAGGTATAACCTCTTTCTTAACTGCTGAAACAACTAACATGTCAGATGTGGAAGGTTGCTAATGCAAGACTGCTTGTAAGCAATTGGTATTTCACTACCAAAAAGAAAAAGTAAACAAAGGAAAAATCTATTGCAGAAAATGCTGCCAAGGGAAGACTGAAACCCATGGGACATACAGTGAACTTTAAGGCTCAAATCTTTTAACACTGCACAGTGTACTGCAGACAATCTTCACATTAACAGATAAGGAACAAAATTTGTCTCTTCTTCTACCAGTTATCAGGCAGAAGAAAACCAGCCTAGTTCTAGACTCCACAAGCAGTTAAGAAACATGCCATCACCCCCTTTGTACACCTCCATACACAGGAGCTCCTTGTTCAGCAGCTCAACCAGAGCAAATTGTTTGCCACCCCCTGCCACCACTTTACCTCTGCCCTCCTATCTTCTGCCACAGACTAACAGGTCTCTGTTCCCAAAAATTCAAGGAGCAAAGAAATGACCATCAGCCTTCCTCCTTTTCCCAGTAAAACAAGATGGTTTAATAGTTTCTCAGGCCTGGATACCTGGAGGCAAAGTACAGTCCCATGCACTTTTAAAGGTCTTTATCGCATAGTGGAGATAAAAAGAATTCCATGCTATAATTCCGTGCACACAGCAGTAGTGTCAAGAGATGATCACAGAAAATTATTACATCTACTGTACCAGCTCCTTTTTCAGGCTGACAGGGGAAACCACTGCCACAGCATCCCTATGACTGACGAACTGCTCAGTCTGCAAACAGATTACCAAGGAGGAGATGTTTTCTATGGATGCATGAATCAGAAGTTTCTTCCAGCCCTGTATTTACACTATCATCCTAAGGACACAAATGTGTCAGAAATGAAAATAGCAGACATTCATGACAAAAATCGTAGTCATTTGAGAAAATATGAAAGCATGAAATGCTTCCAGATGTGCTTGGTTTAGGCCCACAGTATTGAAAATAAATTAATTCAGATATTATTTTTCATGTTCTACATTTTTTTATATGCTGTTGTTCACTGTTTGCCTGCAATACTGAGAAACACTAAACCAAAAAGAAAAGCTTGGCAGCATGCCTTTATGTTTTAAGTAGCACCACAAACTAACAGACTATGCAGGACATAAGCTACAGCTATCTTTATATCTACAGCATTGCGGACTAATAAAGATAGAAGTGGAGGTATGGAAGATTTCTCCGCCTTTCTTTTCCTTTGCCTCTAGGCAGAAAAATTGGAAAAAGGGAAAATGCTGTATTTATATAAGCAGTAATCTCTTTTTAAGATACTAATGGGAACACAAGCTTCCCTTCAATACATTTTCACAGTTGCTGTTTTTGTTACTGTTCCTTCAGATTTCACCATATGATGTGAAGTACTTCTCAAGATACCTTAGAGGAAAAGCACACTGTAGCAGCACATCTTGTTGCCATTGAGCAACCTTGTCTAATAAATTTGGAGAGCCAACATAACCACTCCACATTTTGAGTCTGTTTTTCAAGCAATACAGTTATAAAAATGGGTAAAGAACAAGAAAAGAATGTAAGAGGTAGAGACACTATTTGAGAAAAGGCTGCCTGTGAGATTTTGGGTTGGTCAACAGTTTCATAACTGCAGATCAAATTCAATGCCAAATAGATGTTTTAGTGGACTCTGATCTTGCATTCAAAGAGGGTTTGGAGGTGCTTTGATCCGAGAGGACTGTGACTCTCCCCCCTGGGGCCTCACATTACCCTGGCTGGCTGACTGGCTCTGGCAGGTCACGGCAGGCCCTGGGGGTGTCAACCTTTATCCATGTAATGGATAATGGTATAATGGTGCTGCAACCAAACCAGCTTTTGTCAAAAAGCTCACTCAACTGCTTTTACCTTTTTTTGTTAGTCTGTGTTTTTAGTTACAAAACTGCTAGGAGGAATAAATGCTCAGATCTGAACTGCTGTGCTTTTTCAGTAAATTTAAATTGAATTTAAATTTACTGAAATTGAATTTAAATTTACAACCCCTTCTAAGATGGCTTTGTTGTCTCGTAACATTTGTTTTGTTTGTTTTCTCTGAGATGAATCTAATCCATTAGACTTTATTGGAAGACAAACTACCCTTCAATTTCACTTCATGAGTGCATCCTATGTGCTCCATGGCTTGTCTGTAGACTCAATGGAGTGAGGCAAATAAAATCATTACTATTATAATACTTCCATCAATATGTGATACTCTATTTATTAGACTCTTCAGCCATCACTAATGCTGTGTTATGTTCTGCCTGGGCACTCACCAGCCTGCAGCTCTTTTGAGCAAAGTCTGTGGTTTCATTGCAGTCCCCATCACCTTCTCTCTCCTTATTCCCTCAGCCTTGCAGACAGCAGCTTCTCAGATACAGAGAACAACAACAAAACAGCAGAGGACAGCTGAGCTTCAGGATGTTCACTTTTTTCATTACTGAAACTGCTACCAAAACTAAAAACCGTTTGATTAAATCTCAAATAAAAGAAACAAATTTGAAAACCAGATAGAAGCTGGCTAAATACTGTTAAAAAAAAAAAAAAGACATCTGAGTATATCAGATTTTCAAACAATGAAAACTGGAAAAGCTTATAACCATAAATAAGAACTGCACTTTATAAATATAAATTAATAACAGCTACACACACATACTCACACATCACATTCCTGAAAGAGCTTTAAAACATCAATTGCTTTTTTTTTATGTTTTGAGGTCATCTTAATCTCATTTGTGTTTTCTCAGCAGTCATATTTTCCAATTTATTTCTGTAGTCTTACATGTAACTTTGTAAAATGCAAGTATACATCTTCATGCCTTTACGTTGAAATACTAAACCTTTCACTCAAAACGTTAATGCCATAAACACACTAAAATTGTCATAACTGACAACACAGTATTTTCTGCCTTAACATCTCCATCTTGATTTCTTCCACTGGTTTCAATGAATTTTTTTCCAAGAAGTACTTATTTACATCTTATTTCCCCTACCATGTTAAGTGTCTCTGATATCAATTCTGATTTAAAACAAATAAATTATGAACTTTTCAAAATGCACACCAAGTTCAATGTACAAACTTTGTGAAAAGAGTTTTCATATAATTACTTCTAAAGGGAAGTTGTCAAGCAGCACCATATCCTTCAAAGGCATCCAAGGTAAAAATAATTTATAACAGTATTCATTCAAGTCCCTGCTAATTACTATGAGCTTTTGTTACCACATTTTCTAGGGCTCCAATCAAGATGAGTAATGTGTCAGTGATCAGTGCTAGACACAAATATGATCTCAACACTGAAAGCTTAAAATCTAGTTTTAGTTATGGCTCCAGAGAATCTACTCTAGTATAATCTTCCAAGTTTATTTTATGACCAAATAAAAAGTTTATTTAAGTAAGTACAGGAGAGAATTACTGTTATGTGGAAGTTGGGAAGGAATTTAAATTTTTGAAGCAGACCTTGCAAAATGCAAGGGAAAGAAGAGGTCAGACTATTGGGAGTTTTTGACTTGAACTTCTGATTAGCAGACAGCATTTTCAATCATTTCAGCCATTATGTGTTCAAAAACACTCAGTAAGAGCATTTGAGCATGTGACTGCTCTTAGCCAAGCCTCCTATTCCAGGTAACATCCAGTTTGAGTGAACAAAATGCTGTCCATTTATATTTCTGTTTTTTTTTTTTTCAGATGGGTGCAATACTCCTCACTGCTTGCACTGAGCACTGCTTTCTGCATTTGTTCTGCTTCTGCAACTCTCTTCCTCTTCCCACCTCCACCAGTACACATGTAGCTATTTCACTGTACGTACTCAGAAACGATGCTCTGAGGAACAGCATGATAGATTTTTCATATGAAACAAGGAATCTATCCTTGCTTTAACTTAAGTGTTTATTTTGGAAGCTGACTAGCACCTCTGTAATTACCAGGGACCTCCTCACCAGAAAGCTAGAGCAGTATCAGGCCCAAGACAACCAAAGCAGGAATTCTGAAGCTGCGGTATGCAAACCACTTCAAGGCAGCACTTTTGTGCTGGGGCAGGCAAAAGCAGGATCAGCAGCAACAGATCCTGACCTTTCTGGGCACAGCGTTAGGACTCACATTGTGTATTTGTGCCTGGAGCAAAACTTAGTGTGGTAGACGTGCTTTTTGCATGAGGGAAAAAGATGGTGTTTAGGTTCTGACTTGAGAGACACGGGAATTAAGGAATGGCTGACTTACCCTCTAAAAGATCATCCATATGTGAGAGTTTGTTTTGTTTTGTTTTGGTTTTTTTCTAGAAAATAATCTCTTTTAGGATATCACTTTAAGGAATTAACAAAATCAGCAGTTTAAGTGAGGTGACCCCTTCATTAAGACTGATACATAAGTATGTAAGAAAAATTCCATTGTGCTTTTCTAAAAAATATAAACTTTCAATGCAACATGATGAATTTTACACATGCATTAAAAATACACTGGTACAAACAAGAAATTACAAAATAAAACAGAAATAACAAAATTTCTAAGTTTGTAATTGCCTGTACAATAATACCCTCAAACAAAACCAAAGAAAATCTCTGGTTGTGAGTGAATGAAGTGTACCTTTCATAAATTTAGAGAAGCCAGCCACTTCATAAAGAAATGGTTTTCACTGTATGAACCTTGAAAAGGAGCCATAAGTAAAAATTAACAGCACACGGGAGTTACATATGTTATTATGGTGAAAATTCTTGGGCTTCTCCGTGCCTAATGGAGATTGCAGGGAGATACCAGTCTTACCAGGGTCAGTTAGCTTGGCCTTTACTGGAAACAGCTATTCTCAGACCATTCTGAGACACTGTACTATCAACGTCCTTCAACCTTTTCCATAAAAGATAAATTAAAAATAATAAAAATATTTTTTGTACAAGGTTTTTATAGCTCTTTCTGTACAATTACTTTAATACAATGTGTCACCAATGTGTTAATAAAGAATCCATATGCTGAAAGTATTGCTGAGCCACACTAACTATTGATCTCTTGATCTCTTCATCTAAAGAGACTAACAGCTAGCTAACAAAACTCCTCAGGTATCACACAGCCAGACACGGTAACTGTTAGACAAGTCAGCATTCCACATTTTTACAGCATGCATCTGTTGCTGAAATAATTCCTTAGAAACAGAATTCTATCAATCTTTTACCATAATTAATTAACAAATTTCATAGGTACTTTCTGATTTGGGTAAGATCTCTGTGTTTTTTTCCATAAGGCTTCCAAAATGTTTGTATCAAGCATGGTGCTGATAAATTTGTTCCTTTGAACGTGGATTTTCTTCTACTCATCAAAGGAGGACTTGCACAAAAGTTTCCATTTTTTCCTTTGTTTGTGCTGGCAGCTTTACCAATGGGAATTACAGAGAATTTCACAGCCTGGCAAAGGGAGGAAGTGACATCTCTGTATCTCTAAATTATCTAGCTTTCAGCAGTTCGCTCCTTTTCTGCTCTGCTACACTATAGGCTTTTATTCCTTTTTCCTCCAGTGACAGCTTACTGCTTAACTAAAATGCAGCCCTTCCTCGTTGTAATTCTATTAAATTCACCTTTTTCTTTAAGCTATTGCATCCCGAAGCCTAAGTTATGTTTGAGGTTCTCTGCAACACAGAAAAACATAAGGGTATGTTCTGTTCTCTAGAGGTGTGCGGAATGCACCACAATAATCAAGAGTAGAATGTGGGTTTTAGCTCCCAGAGATAGCTTTGCCAAAATATGCCTTAAACTGATTACTTAGTAGACTCTAAAAGCTTTCAAAAACTGTAAAACACCTTAAAAATCTACATTTCTTCATATGCAAGAAGCCTTCAGTGTTTTTCTAACATGCAGATTTACAATTGGAAATACAATGGTATTAAAGTCCACTTGTGACAACACTCTCCTTTACGGCAGTCTAAAACTATGCCGTAGTTTTACAACATAGGTGCTGTATTTTTTTACCTACTATTACTATGAGCAAAGAATTAATTTTCTATGTACAAAGTTTTAATTCACTGCATCTGGTTTTCTTGTCATCACACTTGCAATTCCGCTACAGTCAATGAGGATTCACTCTTGTGAGAGCAAAATTTGGATCAGGATATAGATTTCAACACCACCTTACTCAAAAATACAGTGTTTCAGAGTTTTTACTGCAACTTCAAAGGTGGATCATTTTACAACTGACTAGTGCTGCAGAGAAAACATCCTTCATCATCATAACCAATTTCTCAGCACCAGCATAAGCATTTGGGAGACTTAACTTGGTTTACATTGTGATCTCTGTTTCTAGACAGAAGTACAGAGCCGCAGATGAGTTATTTTTACATACTATTTACATTTACATACGTAGATAAGGACTAAAATAGCACAAATCATAGTATTTTGTAACATGATTCAGAAGCTTTAATAGAATCAGGTTTTTGTCACTGTCATGAGAAATTGATTAAACAGCGATTCAAAACTGGTAACAAAAAAAAGCAATAATTTGAACGGCCTATAGTGAGGTGGGTTTTTTGCTTGCATACCTACAGATTTTCCTAAAACAGACCTCTAAAAATTTACATTATGGCCTAAATACGGAACATTGTATTCTGCTTCTCCAACTGGGCTGTTGATCATTTCCAATAATCAAACAGTACCTTTTCAAAACTGAGAATAAAATGTAGAAGCTTCAATGTTTTTTCTGTGGAAAAAGAAGTTAACTGAAATACACACAAAATGAAAGAATCCAAACTAATAACTTTTGCAGGTAAACAAAACTTCTGCCTGAACCGGGAACCAAGCACCAAACCCTAATAGAATACAGACAAAAAGCCATTAATGGTATTTCCTTGTAGTATGCCAAAGGAATTTTCTTCTCTCTTGGACAGGAACAACTGTATTTTGATAATTGTTAGGATACAAGAAAGTGTTTTGGAGAAACACATTTACACAAGGTATTTCTTTCCAAATATTAGTTTCTATGCCAATAGAAGCATTCAACACAACCTTTTAAAAGCATATGCATGTGCTTATTTCTTCACATGTGATATGTTTCATGGCTTTAAGAAGTGTTTAATTCACAGTGTGGAGTTAGGTGCATGTGTAAATCACCACACGGATGGAACCTCAATCAAAAAAGCGTTGCTATGTTTCTGCCAGGGATTTCAGATCTATTGTCTTTTCCAGATTTCTAATACTTCACTGCTTTCTAGGAAAAAGACATCACACTGTAATATGTGCAATTAGAAATGAGACTTACTTCTTACACATATTTCTAGATATGTACCAACCCTTCAGATAGTATAAAAAAAAAATAAGTGGAAGAAAACATTGCGTCAGAGATTTGAAACAATTCAAGCACACATATGTTAATTCAAAATAAATCTGCTATAAGTATCTTCAGTTTTAGCAAGAGTTCAAGGGAATCTTAGAAAATACTAGGGAGTATTTTAAATACCTTGAGGTGCACAACAGAAGGATGAAATAAGCAAGTTGGTAACTAAAATATCTAGCTAAAATAAAACACAACTGTTTCACCACAAGAAAAACTGTATCTCATATTCAGAGTGCACAGCATTACTGACTGGCAAAGCCATGCATGCAGGGTTTATGCTGATTTGCCCCAAAATCATATATGGACAGAGGCAGGTCCCAGCCCTAGACAGAGTACCATGCTACTATATCTAACTCGAGTTCTGCCTTCTGCCTCTGCTGTGAGCGCACTAGCTTTGTATTAAAATTACTGAGGGATAAAAAGAAGTTTCAAACAACCTCCCAAGGGTATTTTTAAGAATTAAGTAAGTGCCTGGCTGTGCCTGTCCAGAAGGGCAGCGCAGAAACAGAGTCATGAGTGAAGTCCTTCTGAGAAGAGTGTCTTTCTGAGAGGGAAACAGGGACAACTGGCAGTAGAAGAGGGAATCTGGTTTGGTTTGGTTTGTTGTTTTCCCAGTGAGTGTTGCACTGCTAGGTTGGCTGAGAGCTCAGTTTAGAAGATATCAGCCATGGCATCTCTGCCTCCAGTCTCTATTACGAATTAGATTACCAGATTAGATATTTGGGTTATACAGGATACAATGACATATTTATGGAAGTGGACATTACTGATGGTTTTCAAGTAGATTCAACAGTCACTCCACTGTCCAGTGAAGTTACGGAACAATCTGCCAGGATAGGGAGCTCAGTTATGCCTGTATACTATATGGATTTGTTAGTATGTAAATTACAAATATTTCTATCTGACCAAAGCAAAACTACTTAATATTTGTGGATAGTTTTATTTTTCATTAAATAAATTCAGTGATACAGTCATCCATGTCCTCTAGGGGCAATGAATTCTAAATCTTTATTATGTGTTGGTAGAAAAGTATTCTTTTTATTAGTTTGAAATATATTTCAATTTCTCTTAATACTCCCTAAATTGCAGTACTTGACTTACAGTCTCTATCCCAGTCATTACTGCATATGCATTACTACACTCACCTGTCAACTGTATTTGTCGCAGTCCATAAAGGAGGGTTGGGGTTTTGAATGTCTTTATTAATTTCCATTTCTCCTACCTGAAGTTCTTCCAAATCCATGGCAGGTTGAGCAAAGATAAATTAACATAGAGCATGAATTTTCCTTCCTCCCTTCTTCCTTGTGGCAACACAGGTATATTGAGGGAGACTCAAAATTGACCACTGGGTAACCTTACTGTAAATTTTGTGTGAGATCATTTATGCTCTCTTCTAGAGTACCAATGCTCCTACCTATGTAAACAGTATAAGAGAAGGAGAGGGCAAGGCAGAGGGGTCTACTCACATTTTAGGGAACTACAGTACAACTCTACACCATTTCTTCTGACTAATCCACTTCCAGTTCATTCCCAAGACTTTCAACATGAGACCTGATTCACTGCTGCAGAGGCCACATCTCCTCATAGACTGACTTCCAATTCAGGTTCCTCTTTGGTTCCTCAATGGGAATTATGAGTAGGTTAGATGAACTTGAATTTTGAGTCACTAAGTATCTATGTAAAGTTAGATGCTCAATGCACTTGTGTGGACTCTCCTTTTATCATATTTAAACTGACTGTTTCATAGTGTAACCAAAGATTTTGCTTTAATGAAAAAGAAAGTTAACACTGGGAACCTTGAGGCTGATACTTTAGTTTTTTAGTTAAATGAAATCTAAACTTCTGGTTTCTGTAATAAGATTTACCACATATACAAAAAGGGAGTGATGACCAGAGATTACTAAATCAGTTTTGTAAGCTCAGAGGGACACATTGTCTCAAAATTGGTTATTAGGAAAGGAATACAAATAGGACCTGGAGGTGCACCAAGTTTAAGAATAAACTAAGCAGCTCAAAGAGGAATTGGGGGGGGGGGGGGGGGGGGGGAGGGAGAGAAAACAGGGAGTGTGGTGGAGACAGGGACAAGTAGCTTGAAAAGCTATGATCTTGAGAAAATATAAGAAATCAAATATAAAAAAGAGCTGATGGTGTGTTTCAGAGGAACATGTGTGAATGAATAATTAACCTTGAGCACCTGGAAAACATTAACTAATGCCTTCCATTTGACACTATGTGGAAAGATCATATAGCTTTCTGCTGCATGAAGCAAACTCTGTCTTGCTTTTTCTGAATCTTTATCACCTGAACCTCAGCAGCACAGATAAAGATGAAATCAGGTCCCTTGATGGTGAAATGGAAAACGGAATTTTTTTATGGCAAAATATTACACGAATACTTAGATTTCAGAGTTCAATGGATCAGCCGAGTTCTTCAGCAAAATTAGGTTTTAACAAAAGCCATTTTCTGAAGGTCAGAGAGCAAATTCAGATGACTAATTCAACTTAAATGGATTTAAAAATGAGAAGAATACATATAAACAGGAACTCTGCTAATAGTGAAAAAGCAGAAAATGAATATCACAAAAATGTTATAGTCTGCAAACTTTTTAAAATTACCTGGGATTTTTGGGCATAAAATCTTCCTTTTTTCTTTTTTTTTTTATTTTTCAGTCACTGTAACAGAATTTTTTGTTGTGACTGCTAGGTTACATACAAGGATATACAATTAGTTTCATCTATATGAAAAAATTAGCACCGAAGATTGTGACTACTAACCTTGAGCATAAATGCGGATAATCATTATGACATACAACTAGTTACCCAGAAACATCTTTCACCTTTTGTCTTGATGTTTAAGTTGTATAAGGTTCTAAGGTTACCAGGTTATGAAGAGCTGGTTCATGAGCTGATTCATGTGATTCCGTGCCCCTCCAGCTTTAAGAATATGGTCTGAAAGCCTACGAGGGTAACACTGAAAATTCTGCTGAGGAGGAAAGCAGGCCTGATATCAGTCATGCAAACTATTCGAAGGTGTGGTGAATATGGCTATCCTTTTGCAAGACTGTCTTGCTAAAGAAACAGTCAGTTTCTCAGAAGTGCTATTATAGTATCTGGAAAGATACAAGAAATAATTAAAGGTACCACCAAAACATTGCAAAATACTTGTGTCCACCATATATAAAAACAGTCAGAGAAGCTACACTTTAAAGAACTGGTATTTTCTTTTATTTAAATAATCTGTATTCACTTTTAAGCCTTTTTAGATTGCAATTATATGATTCTATAGTAACACCAAAGTTTTCTACAGTTAGAGTGAATAGGGTTTTTTTAAATAGTGCTATTGAGTCATTATTAAATGTATAAACAAAAGCTTCTATTTTAATCTGTCAATTCAACCTCATTTTTTCAGAGGTTAGCAATTAATTTCATTTGTAACACATGAAAATCTTCCTGTATACCTTTCAACATGCTTATGATCCAGACGACTTTGGAAATCTTTCCCAATGTGATGACTTGTTCACTTAGTAACTGTGATTAATAATTCTCTTGTATAATAAATCCTTTGGACTTGTGTGACAATATTTTTCTTATGTATTCAAACTATTTAAGGCTGGTTTATTTCAATAAAAGAAATTAAATGTTGTTTTTCTGAATTGGGGTGGAATTCTGATTTTCATCCAAACTGCAGGTTGATCCAAACAATGAGCTCAAATTTGAATTTC
Organism: Pezoporus wallicus; assembly: GCF_028554395.1. Lineage (NCBI taxonomy): Eukaryota > Metazoa > Chordata > Aves > Psittaciformes > Psittacidae > Pezoporus > Pezoporus wallicus. The sequence goes on from NW_026635157.1 coordinate 9,002,654, forward strand.
TATGAAGTAACAAATGTGGTATCCTTATTCTTAATGAAATATAAACTCAGATTCAGAAGTTGAGTAAGCCCATAAAACTACCTGGTTTTCAGGTGTCATGCAAGGCTTCATGGTTATGCTGTCAATGACAAGGCTTCTAAACAAAATAAAATTTAAAAATCCCCCAAAAAAGCAAGATAGACAGTTTTTTTCTGACAGGTGGTTGAAATCATGGTTAAAATTGCTGTTTAAAACACTTTGACTGAGACCGGGCAACTCTGGGAAGTAGAATGACTTGAGTTAAATCTAAGAAATCTTAAACAAGAGCAAGAAGACCATTATTTTGAAGGGCTGATCTTTCACCACGAAAGTCAACAGAAGATCTCTCTGGCCAGACTCAGAATGCTCTGAAGAGCCTAGAGCATGTTCCTCCTTGTTAGCTTCATTTTTAATCTCTTGATTCTTGGGATGGTGGAACTGGCCTTATGACTGAAATGAGTGAATCTAGAACCACAAAATAGGCAAATTTATATCCACACTCATTCAGAAACTGTAGATTACATCTTTATATGTATTATCTGTGAATTTGAATTATTAAATGTATGTGAACTTCTAAGGGTGTTGCTGACACACTGAACAGTCAGAAGAAAGGCTAAACAGGCAATGCAACTGAAAGGAGCACACATTAATAAGTTAGTTATCCAGTCCTATAGTAACTTACACCTTCTTCTGGCTCTTTGGTATGCAAATTGAAGTGACCGAAACCAATTTACATTCACATGTATACATCAGAAAGTGGGTGGATATCTAGATTGGCTGAACTTACAAATTAGAATTTCTTGGCAAGTTAAATATCTCACCTAAAATCTCCTTATCCATTTATACATTAGGAAATGTGGACAAACCAATTATGGAACAGGCACAGACCCAATGAGATCAAAAGCAGATCAGTATGCAAGGCTGACAAGCCTAATGTAAACATGGTTTCAAATGACATATTTTAAACTCAGTGGGAGCCAAGTGGGACTTTGGAACATGGAAAAAAGTATATGGGGACAAGTCCAAATGCACACACAAACTGTAGGGAGCCGACACTTCTGAGGAGTTAAGGAAAGGCTAAGTTAATGGCACGGGGATTGTTTTGACTTCGAGCCAAAACAATTAACGGGCCACACAATATTATGACTGTCCTGCCCAAGACGACCAGAATGTTCTACAGACCTGTGCTCTTCCAAGAAGATAATGTCCAACTGGACAAGGTTTAATTTTGTGACTTAATAATGATATTAAACATTTGTCCAGATCTCAGTATGTGCTTGAAGAAAGAATGGGATGGACTGTTAAATACATAAAAACTATCCAGTATTACCCTCAAATCTGTCATCTATTGAATGCATCTGAGAGAAGCTGGACACAAAATTAAGATGTTTAAAATAAATCCACAGATCACTGAAATCTTGAAATAATTCTCCTCAAAAGCTAGAAATACATTGGATCTGCAGACAACTTTTCAAACACATACACACCCCAGTGCGGGTGCACACCCACCCCCAAAACCAGATTTCCTAATATCAGCCAGGCCACCATGCCAGAAATGGGTTTTCTCTTTTCTGACTGGAGAGCATTATTTTTATGTGCAGCTGTTGAGCAAAATATTCTCCATAGCCCTTGGATAATAAATCCTTTGAACACATCTAAAAGTGTGTGCGTGTGTGTGTGTGTGTGTGTGTGTGCAATGCCTGAAATAGTGACTCTTCTTTCTCTTCTTTGAATGTTTCCAGCCTGTGTCATAATACTCGTTCCAAAGCCTACAGCAGTTACTTGGAAGACTCCTCTAAGCATCAGTGCGCTTTGGATCAGCTCCTGAAGAACAAAGCCAACTTGATGTTTAATTGCAATGCAGAGATGTATATAGGAACCCAACAAATGCAGAATAATAAACCTGGATGATAATACAGAGTGGAGTATCCTGCATTTTAAAATAACACAGTGACTGGCCGGTACCAGGGAGATTACAGGACTGAGCTCAGCAGCTCAAAACAAAGCGAAATGTGCCCCTTTAGTAAGGCACGAGGCACTCCATTTGGAGGCACATGCAGATCTCTCATCAGCACACCTTGTGCTAGCAGAGTGGGTCACACTGCAGTCGTAGAACACCCCTGCAGTCTGCTTTTGAGGTCACACTACTGCACTAAGCTCAATGACTTTCTCAGACATGATCCAAGATAACACAGATTTTTCTACAGTCAACAAATCTTTGCTTAAAAACATCAGTAGACCTGTTCAAGTTTAAAAAAAAATAAAATACATCAAGCATAATATCCCACCTTCAGCAGATGCTGAAAACGTGTAAGAACAGGGAAACCACACACATTTCCTCAAACATTCTCCAACCCCTTCCACCTATAAACATTAACTTTTCTAACTGATATTAAAAATAAATCAAAAAAAGAAAGAAAAAAAAAATGTTTATCATTAAATGCCTTTTGACCATTTCACACATTGTTTCCTATCTTCTAAGTAGAACTTTACTCATGTGAGAACCTACCCTCTCCTTCCTAGCCTGTCAAATACCCTCAAAAGCAATTTCATGCAGAACTTTGCAGCATGCTTTATGATCAGCTAGATCGCCATCTCTTCAGAGAATTCTAAAACAACAGTGAGGCATGTGAACCCTTTGTTGTCTTGCTTACCCCTGCATAAAAGAGGCTAAGACCCTCCATACTGGAGGAAAAGCTCATTTTGAATTATTTATACCAAAGCAGATACTGTATGTCACATATACTGAAAAAATTGGTGAGATTATGACAGCAAATTTGAATCTTCTCATTTTAGTAAAAAAAATAGAAAAGAAATGCATCAGGAATTTAGCATTCCTCAAGCTTTTGTGATTTTTCCTCCACCGTTTTTAGGATTTACTTTAAATGAGCCAAAAATCCCTTTTAGTCTGAGATATATTTCTATTTTTGATTAACATCTTACAAAAAATTACTGAGTCATATTGCATACTGTACTTAATAGAATTATCCCATATGATTCTTATAACTACTTCTATCATATAGCATAGGCTTTAAAGAACAGTCCAGACATCACTGTATTATGCAAACAACAATATCCCCTAAGAATCTATGGAAAGTTGATAAGAATTTATTGAAAGTATGAAAACTGCCCTTTCCAAAATCCTTGGCACCTGAGAATATTATGGGGCACAGACAAGAAAGTATCTGGGAAGCCAACAATTCTCATTACAAAGATTTTTCAACTGTCTTAAAACTGTAAATGACAGTAAATCATTTCTAAATATTTCTGCTCTTACTACTGTTTCTTACAAGTTGAATGATGCCATTATAATGTCCAATTGCTGTAACTATATGTATGTTTGGGAGAGATGAAAAAACAAAGCAACTTCCGATCACATAACTAGCAGCATAGAGAGGTGGAATACAAACCCCTTTACCTTTTTTTAGGAAAGCCACATAGTTCTCATGTAAATGTGCAGTTTTGCATGAAGGAAAGGTTGCATAAAGTTGATACTAGAATTCCCTACCTTGGGAAGACAACTACTGTATGCCACCAAAGATGACAGTTGCTAGCAGTACAGCATTTTGGCTTGACAAGAGACACAGCTTTGATGGGACACCAGAGCTTAAATCTGGGCTGCGCTGAAATAAATAAATGTCAAATTATATAGAATTTTACCAGAGGTAAGATCTTGCTTTAAAGATATTTTAGTTTTCCATGCCTTTTATTTCTACCTCCAGTGCCAGTGGCTTCCCTTCAGCACCTAAGGGCCACAAGTACTGCCAAAAACCTTCACTAGTGCATCAAGCTGGAAGAAGAGGCTATTCTTCTGAAGAGGACCTGGAGTACAGCCCGTGATGGCTGCAGAAGAAGGAATTCCCTCAGCTTAGGGAGGGAAGTCTGTTCACATACTTCTCTCATCTAAAGAGACCCAAACATGGGCTGTGCTCTCAGCCCAACAGGCTAATGGTAGCCTACAAAAACTGCATTCATTTGGGAACCCCTGTATGTGGCAGGTTGCTACTGACACTCCTCAGCATCAACAGCTCTTGTTCTAACTTTGGTCTTATTCTTTCTGAAGCAAAATGATTTTTCAACAAGTTACAATGAACGGAAAACAAATATTCACAGAATACGAGAACTAAACCAAATGGCAGCTCCTTCAAAATAAATGCAGATGGCAGGTAACATGGATGGCCCAAGACCCCAAAGAAATAATCACTCTGTGAGCAGCAAATAACCATCTCCAGCCTGGTGGAACCAGTTTGCATTTGGCAAGTGAGAGTGGAGTGGTGTTCGGTTTGTTAATGGAGACAAAGCCAAAAGGGATCACTCTTCATGTCCTATAATCGTAACAGGATTCATGGAGCGTTTGTGGCTGGTACCCATGGGGTTTACTTCTCCTATGCCTGCCATGCTTCCCAGGCAAACTTCTGTTATGGCTAAGCAGTAAAGATCCTTATAAACAGCATTTGTAATACAAACACTAATGTAATCCACATGAAGACATTACAGCAGAACACGGGAGAAGCTGCACAGGCGTGAGCACATGTGTGCATATAAACATAGGTGTGACAGCACAGAATTGTCACATTTTGGGTGAAGCCTCAATAAATTATACCTACATTTATTACCTCTAAGTATACTTACAATAATTAATTGCTACAGATGAAAACAGAACCAGAATTTATTTCTGGAATTTTGGAGGTGATTGATTATGTAATTGACTGAATCTAACACAATATTGAAACATCGATAGTTACTCACCTGCAGAAACAGGGCTAATATTCTGCCTTAAAGTTTAGAACAAAACCCGAACTCAACAAAATAGAGACCATGATATCACAAAAAAAAAGCAACGCAGCTTCATGAAAAGCACTGCTCTTCTAAAGTAGGTCCTGCCTTAGAAACAGAGCAGACACAGCTTCCATTTATTATTTATGGTGCCTTGTGCCCATGTCAGCTCCTGATTAATAATTAAAATTAATCTCATTAGAGCAGATTTCATTACAGGATAATTTAATTAAATGATGAATTGGCTCCCAGATGTCACCATTTGCGCCATCTTTAAAAGATGCTGATGATGACACAGATTTACAAGATTTTAGTCTTAACCTGAAAAGCTGTATTAACAGATTTATAGCAATTTTTCATGAGCAAGACACACAACCTGAAATATAATTCAGATAAAGCAAGACAGGCACTTTCAAAGTATAAACAGAGGTATAGCTCTGTTGCTGTATGTCATGAGGAAGGATGAGAAGGTCAGCTTCAAATTTGTTAAAAAGAACTCTAAATTCAGTATTTGTGAGGATCCTACACACTGGATATTTTAAGCAACTTCTTCCTTGTAGCACCAAGCAGCTAAGACAGCTAAAAAAAAAAAAAGTGAAATATCAGATAGGTTTACAGAAAATTTCTTTAATTTTGCATATTCAGGGTCTCAAGACTTGAAAGAACCAGGAGACAGATGAATAAAAAGAAAAAATGTCACTGGGAGCAGGAGAAGATGAACCTGGCTGTACCATACTTCCAACTACCCTTTTCATAATGCCATGTAAGTTCTGTCTTGCTACTTAACTAAGAAAAAAACCAAACAAAAAACACCAAAAAAAAACACCAAAAAAAAAACGAAAGCAAACCAACAGTGGAATATCAGCTGCCAGTGAATCAGCACTATTAGAACAGGCCAGAAAGTAAGAGTTAATGAGGGTGTTTCATGAGCCATAGAGCAAACAGAACTAAGAGCAGAAAGGATGCCAAGCAGCAACATAAAATACTGTAACAAAAAGGTTCAAAATAGAGAAGAGGCATTTTCTCTGATATTTCTCCAGTGTCCTATATCTCACAGTGACAGGCTATGTTCCACAAAACCTCACAGACCTTTTTCAAATATGCAGCATAAGATAAAAATGAAAGAAGCATGAAGCTGAATTATAAGGCTGCACCATGTCAGTATGTGCATTTGTGGGCTAATGGTGCTATCTTTAGGCAGCTACATTTGCCTAAGGCATGACCAGCAGCCTGCTCTCAATCTGTTGCATATTGCCGCCTTCCAAAAACAGTGTACAAAAAGCACCACATGCATTGAAGTTCATGATCACTAAATGATCTTTGTATGTATCAGACAGAAGATGGCATAACCAAAGTGCCCACTTCAAGCAGAATTCTGTTCACCCCCCAAGATTGCTCCAAATACAGGTGTAAGTTATCCTTCAGAATGGAAACACTTTAGTACTGATACTTTTGATTAAAATAATACAAAACCACCCAGAATACTTTGAATGTTGAAGGTGCACCTCTGTTAGGTATCCCTGACCCATTCAAACTATCCAAACTCTGCCACAGCAATACCATTAATAATGCCACCAGGGGAAGAAACATCGTTGCTCCTGTTTCTGTTCAGTAACAAGCAAAGCAGCACCCACTTATAGGTGATAAATCTGGTGGCTGTTTTCATCACCGGATAATCTTATTGAATAGCTAGCAGTGTTATCAAAACCGTAACCAACCAGGTACCAAGGGCTAAATCTAGAAGAGAAGATTTAGGTATTTAGAACCAAGTAAGAATCCTGAGCCCTAATTTACTTTTTGGGCTCCACATACCATACATGGAGGGAGCAAAGTAGTGCCAAAAAAGTCAGTATGCTGTAATCCTTCTACCTGGTGGGAAATGCTGTCTCAGAGGAATTAAAACACCCCCACAGACAGACACATATACAGACATAACCCCCAAATGTCTTAAATCCTTGTGTCCCATGAAGTCATACAAGACACTCCTGTTAGACCCTCAATGATGAGGACAATATGCAAAAGTGAGATAAGCATCTGAAGTGCGAATGGCGCAGTACATGACAACATCTACAATTTCACTCCTCAAAACCCCGCTTATTAGTTGTAATTCGTCTTGACATTGCATCTCTGCTGCACAAAGCCAGAAATACCTAATACTGAAAAACTGAAAACTCTTATTCCTTGCTTTATCTCTGTGGGACATCATGGAATGGTACTTCTTTGGTATTCTTGCAGTTACCACAGATTCTTCTTAAAACCTTATACAAACTGTTGAAAATAAGCAACTGTTCCACTTAAAAAAAAAAAAAAGTAAATTTCAACATTACTGTGCAGTTTAAGAAACTACTTTTTATATGTATGTATATAACACTAAATAATATGTTCTTATTAATAGAATATCTGTATGAATTTTTAAAGCATTCATATAGCTTTTTTTTTAAAGACTACAGAAATAAACATCTTTGTTCAATAAATCTTTTCTAACCTTCTCTTACTATCTGCAAAATTAATATGCCAGTCCTTCAACACCATATGACTAGGCTTCCAGCAACAAACTACAACCTGAAATGTGAAAAACAAAGTTACTGTTAATTTTTGGCAGTCCCATGGTTCCACTGCACATCAAAACATCTTCTTTTCCTAGAGCTACATTTTAATTATTGTGATTATTTAATTATTGGTTTCATAATTATTTAATTATTGGTTTCACTTAATCACTTAAGTTATTAAATAACATCATTAAAAATAGATATTTTGCAATGAGTTTAGACAGCTATGATTTAGGTATGTGTATACATATATACACTTTAAGGGATGATTCAACAGTATTTCTATGTATGTGTTTATCACAAAACTCTGATTTTGCAGCAGTCTGATTATATGCATTTACAGGAAGAAGCTAATCATCTTTTCCCTAACGTCTTACCTGCCTCTGTTCCCTCCTCTCCACTAGACAGGGGAGAGGGGAGGGAAAGAGGAGTATGCATTTCCTCCAATAGCTGTTTTGCTCTGCTTCCAAATCTATGCAGATTATCATAGCCCTAGAGCTAACTGGTTTATATCCATAAATACGTGGGATGTGGGCTATAGGTGTAAAAATGCACAATATCATGCTCTAATTCAAAATTTTAATATAATACAGAAGCAACATTCTTTCATTGCTTTTCTGTCTTGATCTGTGATTTTTGGGGAAACTACAGGCCCCAAATAATATACTAAAAAGTAACATTTTTTTAATGCTATTAGGGAAAATTTTTAAAAAAGAACCCAAGCCTCACACTTCAAATCCTTCCTCAAGATAGTTATGGTCTTTGTAACACATCATCTTTTGAGCAGTATAATATGTACCTCCTTATCAAAATTAGCATTTCTCAGCTGAAGAAACTACCCACAAAAAAATGGAGAAAAAGTCAAGTAAATTCTTATTTTCTGGAATGCCATGGTTCTAATTACATCCTCATAAAATTGTACAGATTACCTCAATTCATCATCATCCAAGAAGTTAATATATATTTATTAGTTTTACATTTCATCTTATAAGCCGAACATAGCTCAGCATCCATTGTATACAAAGTGAGATGAATTTTGGTGTAAAAAATTTTCCCTCAAAATACATTTTTTCTTGCACACATTGAATAATAAAGCCAGCATTTTCATCAACAGTATTTCTGTTACTTATTTAGCGGTGTTCTATGAAGGATCTAAAAACCTAGTTATGCAAGAAGAGTTAGAAGTACATTAGGGTGATGCTGATAACTCAAAGACTTAAAAAAATAAGGATGAATATTCTTATTTTAGAATCTTTTTGTAAAATATGTGCTGCCAAAAATATGTGCCACTTTTTAAGCACAAACTTAAAGAGGAGTAAGCATGGAAATTTCATTCAAGAACCACTACAGTACTTTGGGAATTTTTTCTCTTAAGAGGAATGTTTTTCAGTCAGGATCTTTCTAACAAACCCTTGATAGTTTTACAGGAGTTAGGTGAATAGATAAGGCTTTTTCCCATTTTTTTACTGAGCTGGGAACTTAGACAATTCTTCTCCATTACCACAGTCTGATTCTAAAGCTACTTTAATTCTTAATGCCTTAATCACTTGTGCTTATTAAATTATTTAAAACAAGCTCTGAACAACAAAGAAAAAAAGGATCTTCCTTTGCACTTAATGAAGCAAAGGAAAGTTCTGGTTTCACAGAACCTGTAGGGTTGAATGGGCAGCTGAGGAAAGATGCCCTTGAAAGTATTGTTTTATGCCTTTTGCCTTATTTTTCTACTTACATAAGAGGGAAATAAAGAAATAAAATTGGTGCAATAGTAGTGGCAGAGTTACCATCATATTATAAATTACTTCCCAACAGGAAGTAATTATTTTCCTTGGTTCTGTCAATTCATAATGGCCCATGATCATCTTCATATTCAGTATTCTTGCTCCTCAAAGTTGTAAGTTACAAAACTAAGTTTACTGCTCCAGTGTCATCACAGCATCACATGCCGTAACAGTTGCACAGGGAATCTGCATCTACCCTCTCTGCAGTTACCTCCTCAGGAAAGCTGTAAAATAGGTAGGCATGTGGAAATATCATGAAAAGGGACGAATCCAAAACAAGGGATAAATTTAAATATGAAAAGAAAGAATCAATGGCCACACAGGGCTGGTACATGTGCATGGCAGACAGACGGGTGATTGTGTCAAACCTGTGAACAATTGCGTTTTCCACAGGGCTCGAAAGCACAGTCTGAACTCATACATTAACAGCTGCTAATGAGGATATGCTCCATCTTACCTGTCAAAAATGTATCTTAATGAGACTAAGCACAGAGATGGTATTGTTCAATCAGCAAGTACTGTCAGCCTTCACAGAAAACATCCTGGTTTATCGCACACAGAACACTGGCATCTGGGTGTTGGGTTTTGGTCACTCTCCCTTTTACATTATCCCCTTCTGCTCCCAGGCTGTGTTTTTCTAAGAGAATCACTTTAGTGAGGTTTATGAAGTATTAAGCATTCTTCAAGAAAAAAAGAAAAACAAGCCTACAATATTAAGAGCATCCATCCAAGCAATGAAATAGCTAAAAAGGCTATTAACAATTCAAATGAAAGACAGTTTAGAAGAAATTGTATCACTATGAAATGAGCATAACTACAAGAGACCACAGAACATCTTTAAAAGAAAAACCAAACCAAAAAATTAAATGGCTTTACCAAATGACTTTACCAAAATAGGAAGTCAATTTCTTTCCACTCGTCCAAAGATCCTTTTTGATATATGTATTTTGTAATCTTTTAGTACATTGCCAAGTTTGAAGAATATTTTGTGTTTTGAATATAGAGACAAAGCTTCTTGATGCCTGTGCTTTTTTTCTATTAAATACTCAACAGAGACCTCAGAGGAAACACTGGAACCTACCAGAATTCTCAGAAGTGACAAATAACATGCAAACTGCAGTTTATGTTATTTGAATAACCTCCCAAAACTAGACACCAAACAAATCTTGAAATGTTTTTTGAATTTTATGTATATACAACTACTTAAGTGTGCTAACTATAGTGATTTTGTGATTTGTGGCCTTTTTTTCCTTAGTAGAAAGGCAACAACACTAAATCAGCAATACATTATTACTACACATTATAGAAATTATCAAGGGTGAAATCAAATTTATTGCAGCTGTAACATTTCCAAAAGAGAACAGGAATCTGGATCTGTGCCAAAGAACACACTTCGGGCAGTCAATCACATGATCTTCAAAATAACTAAATTAATTTTGTTGTAAAAATAAAAACTAAACCCCACTAAATATCAAAATCAAAGGGTACAAAAGTGTTTTCCAGATTGATTTCTTTAACAGCTGCCATGGCATCTAGATGTCTAGGATGAAAAGCAAATACACTTTCTAGCAATTACAACCTGTATTTATTCAAAACAAAGGGATTTAAGTGATGAAAACCATAAATAAAAAGCCTGATTCAGCTCACAGATGAATGCATCTTATCAAAGACTGAAACCATCTAGAGCAGTAGGAGACTTCCACAAAGTAGGAATAGCAGAAAAAAAACAACCATAGTTTGTCTTCTAATATCCACCCCCAGAATGTCCCAGTTGGGAAATTACAGCCCACATGCCAGTTACTCTAATGGGCCCCAATTCAGAAAAGCATACTTATTCAGGAAAGCATTTAATTAAGCACATGCTTACATGCGTTTCTGAATCAGATCTATGGTACCATAGGAAATGGGTGCAACAGATATAAAATGCATGAGTAAAAGTAACTAAGAATTTAGCTCCATAGCATAAGCTTTCATTTATGTACTTCTGTAGTTTTAAGATACGATGCACTGCTTAAAACATAGCACAGCTAGCATACTCAACTGTAAAATGCAGTGTGGCTCAAAGGAGACCTGGGCATAACGATATTCAGGACCCATTCAGTATCTCACTTGCCTAGTTCACTGCAGAAAGCACTGTAAAGTGCAGCGTACCGGTTTGGTTTTTTTTTTTTGCATTATTTTATTTTCCAGCAGATGGGCAGCTTCGTGCATATTGATGCAATGGGCATAAATGTCAGGTGGCCAAAGAGCTGTTTGTCACAGTTCTGAGCTACTGACACATACCTAGATAGATTCAGCAAAACCAGGGAGCAAGGAAGGAAAGATCTCTGCATGTGTTAATCATGCATAGGAAAGATTACTTCAAGAAGGTCATTCCTTCGGTTTCACTAGCAGCACCTCAGAGCAAAAACTGTATTTCCCCATCCATTCAGTGCTGCTCTCTGACAAACCTGGAGCTGAAAAAGGTGGCCACCAGCAAGTAAGGTCGCCCAGCGGCTGCTTAGAGCAAAAGCAGGAAGCTGAGTGGGCACACGTGGGCTAGATGGATTACGGGCCACTAACAAGTTCCAAAAAATACCAAGTTTCAATATGCTGTCATAGCTGCATGTGATTGTCAGCCAACAGGAAAACCCTGTGGTCTGCACTTAAACCTAGTTTAAGAACAGTAACTTTGTGTATGCATGGGAATACTAGACACCTCTTCTTTAGTTTCATGTAACTGTTTTGCTAAAAAAGGTTAGTTCACTTCATCTAGTTCACGCTGATCTTCTGTCTTAAAAATGATAGTATCACTTCTATCACTTAAAAATTATAAAAACACTAAGCTGGATAAAAGTATATAGTAGCAGAGCCATTCAGAACACTGAGAATCACAAAGTTTAAAAGTATTACTCTGCCCATAAGAGCTTTGATCAAACAGATAAAGGCTAGATTTGGGATCTCCCTCACTGCAAGACAACAATAATTTTAATATAGGACCTTCTGTAGTTAGATTAATTAAAAGTACTCTACAGAATTAGCTGGGTTAGATTTTCGTTTTTCTTCATAATTCTCTAAAATTCTCTCAATCAATTTCTCTCAGTAACTGAGTGGGAATTTACAGATTTTTGCTGGGCACACACACACCATTACAACTCAAACAAGCTTAAACAAATCTCCCCAAAATTGCCAGATTTTCTCTCATGCTCCAACTGAATTCGCTCAAATGACAGACATTTCCAATATCAACTACAAAACACTGGTTGATGAAGTGCACATACACCTATTACTCCCACTGCATAATACAGCATAGGGTCTGTAGGGTTCGGTCTGGTTACCATGTATTTTGTTACTTTGTTTACTCTTGTTCTGGAAGCCAAGTAGCTTCTTCTGAATTAGACCGGTTTATCAAAATTCATTATTTAAAATCTTAACATATTTCAGTATTTAAACAGCTGGAGACGTAACAGGTGTTAAAACTAATCCATTAAAAAAAAATCTTCAAACTATTTCCACTAACTTTTACACATTAAAATATTTACACTGATACCAAGAATGTGAAATTTCTTCACGATAATAGGAAGCTTTAATCCTCAAACCAGTCCTTCCGCTGCATACAAGCAAACGTTAATGTACCTGTAAATGAAGCAGATAACCCCAAGAAAGGGCAGGATCTGCTGTAAAACTGTGGTGGTACTAAGTTTAATCTATTATTTCTTTCCTTTAAAAAGCATCTGCAAATTACTTAAGTCCCAGGGAAGCAGTAACTCACAACCCAAAAAGTAATACTGGTCTTAGGCACTTAGTCTGCTATTCAGTATAGACTGTAATAGTTTTAATAAAGATGACCAAAACTATTCAGAAGTCTAGTGTTGTACAAATGGGCAGGTCTTTAACTGATGGTATGAGAATGTATAAAATGTTTCTTTATAAAACAATAATTTCAAATTTTATATATTGTAAAGTAGGATAGTTTTAAATTCTAGAACTTTAATGATTTAAAATGTACAATACCATAATAGACAATGTAAAATAGTTCATAATATGGCTAATTACACAGAATCATAGAATAGCTAGGGTTGGAAAGGACCTTAAGATCATCAAGTTCCAACCCCCCTGACATGGGCAGGGACACCTCATGCTAAACCATGTCACCCAAGGCTCCGTCCGACCTGGCCTTGAAGAACCACCAGGGATGGAGCATTCACAACTTCTTTGGGCAACCCATTCCAGTGCCTCACCATCCTAACAGGAAAGAATTTCCTCCTTATATCCAATCTAAACTTCCCCTGTTTAAGTTTTAACCCGTTACCCCTTGTTCTATGGCAGCTACTGTTGTCACAACTAGAAGACCTCTGCTGGCATAATAACAGTTATGCTCCCCACTTAATACACATTTCCTGCTAAATATGTTTGGTTTGCTCATATTCAAAACATGTAAAGACTCAGACATTTATCCGTAATTATAAAAAGAGATGACTGCACATATGAATAAAATGTAAGTCTTTACAGTATCTAAATGTTGTCAAAATTCAAGGACTTGATTCTTTGTAGGGGCATAAGACGAATGTCATGATCTACTGGAATTATATGATAAATCTCTTGCTAGTTAGACAGATGTTGGATGTTTTTCAAAATGTACAGACTGGAGACAGGATCCGGGATATGCAGGCATACAATGAGACTACTAATGAACCTTAGACTGCTATTCATCATAAACTAGATTCTGGAAAAGTTTTTGCCTTCTCCCAGAAGATTTACTCAAATGTATTTTAAGCAAAGTGAGCATGTACTGTATGAAGAAAAATAAGAAGGAAAACCACATCCCCACTAGCCTAAATGCATCACTAAAGAAATACTACATACCAAAGAAATTCACTACATATGTGAGTGTATTCTATTCTCTTAAGGTAGATGGGGATAGAAGGATGGTTGCCTGGAGCAGACATAGCATTCCTCTTAGTTTTTATTATATCATCTATAACAGAACCCTATTTCTTTGCACTGAAAATGCACATCTCCTTTATTACAGGTCACTAGTGTGGGTACTCGGTAGAGCAAACACAACAGTTCTCTCTTGTGTTCTAGCACATCTTGCCATTAAAATAATGTGTGATTAATAGCTTCCTTCAAGCAACTAAGAGAAGTACAAGCACAAAAAGCTGAAGGACGGCTGCAAGCCCATACAGCAACTTCCCATTTACGTACCCTTGCAGTGGAAAGCAGTGCCAAATGCTACATGCTATACAATATCTTTATTACATTTTTAGTATTTGCTTTTTATTAATACAGAAGAGTCCTCTCAGTTACAGAAATGAGAGTGTGATTTATCCCATTATTTTCTTTCACCTACAAGACAGCTACAGTTTCTCTTTTTCTAAGACGAATATTTTCTCTGTTTTCCCCCTTTAATATGACATCATTAATCTTATGACTTACAGGACGTTATAACCTCACAGTATGTTTGAGATGATGTCAAATGGGAAGCCCTGGGAATGAAGCCAAGTTCTAGTAACTCATGGATGTCAAACTCACGAGCATACCTTAGGTTGGCCTTGGGTAACTCACTCGCTGGGTTTCTCGAATTTAAATGCAGGCATATTCTTCTAAGAAAGCAGAGAAGTTACACATACAAATTTGCCAAGTGACATTCCTAATACTTATAAATAAAATGACAGATTAGTCTCTTCCTCCATCTGGACTGACCTTACTGCAGACCAAGAAATGGCAGACAATGGCAAAAACGTGGTTTTGGACTTTACATGATAGTAATCTCTTTATTGAAGCCAAATGCAAGTGCCTCATCTCTGTAGCAGTAATCATAACAGAGACGAGATTACTGCAAATATCTTCATCACCATCATAAAAATCTTACTGTTATGGACAGATTTACATGCAAACTTTTGCTGCCTGCTTTGTACTGTGGCATCTGCTAAAGACTATTTTCTAAAGTCAAATTTCAAGGGAAACTACTGACACTCCCCTGAGAGAAGAGCCTCATAAACTACAAGGATAGTTAAAAAAAAACCAAAACGTTCCCTGCACAGTCTAATGTCTGTGCCCCAACAAGCTTCAAGACTTTCATAAAAGTTTGATTGTCCAAGATAAATGTTTATTAATATTAAGCTTAAAAGCTGCCACTGAGCAGCAGCAGAATAGCAGGGACTGATTCTACCATTCTCTCCCAGCAACCAGTAGTAAACGATGGGTAAGCACTGGGAGCAAACCAAGTTAGCTCCAAACATCAGAGGATGTTCCATGAGCCTCCCCTAGACGACATTTATTTCCTTTTTTAAGTAGTTAATCAGTCATGAAACTTTGATCTTTTGATACAAGGGAAGCATTGGAAAGTGCAAAACATCAAAAGAAAACACAGTGGCTTAGCAAAACCAACAGCCAAAGAGCCACATCTGTGTTATTCACACCAGCAGGCAGCCATGCTGCATTTCACTTTTCTACATTGCTCTATACACTGTTGCTGTACATACTTCCCTCACAGTCATCATCTGGCTATTCTTTTACCAATGGGTGCTATTTTCTATCTTTTGCTCTCTTTCAGAATTAAAAATTTGCCTGAATATCACACATAACCTCAACTGAAAATTTTCTCAGGGAAAATGTAAATCTCTCAGAAGAACTGAGCTAGGTATTACAGATAGTATGAGTATTATATGTTAATATAATGCTAAAACATTATATTAACATTATACACCTTTCAGCTATGAAACTTAGCCATGTTCTATGTCTCAATGTAATTAATGAAGAAACAACATTGTGTCTCAACAGTACAGTGTATAGAATATTTTTCATACACAAATGGGGGTATGAACAATACACACCTCCTGTATGTTGAGAAAAATATTCCGCATTAAACTGTCAATACTAGTGTCATTCTTCTGCACTTTCTGATCTATCCACTGCAATCCTGCTCTTTGGAGGAATTAACATGTTCCATTGCTACTTGTCCTGTGTTCAGCAGTAGCAGTCATTTTTCTCAGTAGCTCGTGCAGTGCTGTGGTTTTGACTTTCAGCCTGGGAACAGCACTGATAACACCGATGTTTTTAGTTGCTGCCCAATAATGTTTAGTCTGACCAAGGACCTTCTGAGCCTCATGCTCTGCCAGGGAGGAGGGGAAGCCGGGAGGAAGCAGAGACAGGACACCTGACCCAAACTGACCAAAGAGGTATTCCATACCACAGCATGTCATGCCCAGTATATAAACTGGGGACAGTTACCCAGAAGGGTTAGATAACTGCTTGGGTCGGGCTGGCTATCGGTCGGCGGGTGGTGAGAGATTGTATTCTCTTCCCTTGTTACTTCCCTTATCATTATTATTATTGGCGGCAGCAGTAGTGGTTTGTGTTATACCTTAGTTACTGGACTGTTCTTATCTCAACCCGTGGGAGCTACATTCTTTCGATTCTCCTCCCCATCCCTCTGGGAACTGGGGGGGAGGAAGGGGGGGAGTGAGAGAGCAACTATGTGGTTCTAAGTTACTGATTGGATTTAAATCATGACACTACTAGAGACGTGCTGCTAAAAAAGGTGAGAAAAAGTTACAGCAATTGAAAGTTGTCATAGTATTTCAGTAAAATAAACAACTTTGTTGATGCTTTCCATTTTAGCTAAGAGTTACAGGGCAGCCTAGCCTAGAAATAATTGTAAAATTACCATGTGTAAGCAGTGACGGCTCCAGTTAAATCCTTCCAGTCCAAGGGGACAGGTAACTAGTGCTGCACAGAAACAGAAAGGAAACTGTGCAAACCACACACAGTCAAAACTCACAAACTAATTCTCTTCACTTGAACAACAGCTTAAATTACTACTCATGAATCAAAATAAACTTCACTGTATTTTCTTCCTCTCACTAGCCAAGGAATGGCTGAACCGGTAGAAGACAAAGACAGTCTGCTGGAAAGATACTGGCTACAAATAATGGCAATAAAGTTTCAGACTCCAAAAAGGGAAATGTTCCTTTCCATAGCATAATAAAGGGGGGGGGGGGGGGGGGGGGGCTCCAGTGGGGATTCTCATCTTTTTCTGAAACTATGCTAGCAGCAAGTATAATTTCAGAGCACTGTGAGGCACTCAGCTGAAAATTTCACAGGTTTCAAAATACTACATTGTTCCTGGTTAGGCACTGCATCCCATATTCACTAAAGGCCTCAAGAGTGCCCCTGGAAGCCAGAGGTGGACAGCTAGTAGGTCAGCTCCCACTCTTACGACATCCCAGATGGATTTCTGTAACTGATGATTTTAAGGAAACCACACTCCAGCCTTTTTATAACCACCTGTCATCCTCCTTCTTCAATGCATGTCATGTTAGGTGAACCCAGAGAGCAAATAAACCACTGCCCCTGGAATGATTACATTTGCTAGCTTCGCACTCCTACAGGTAGACTAGATGAATTTCACAGCATGATTTGCAGATACACAGTCAGGTCATATCTGTAGCACTGAGCATTAATGCAAGATCAATTATAAATTCAAGAGTATTTACATGTAAAATTTTACAGTGGCCTTTTTGATGCACAGTGGGCTCTTCAAAAACATGAGAAATTCATTCTTCCATGAAGGAATATGTGGTACAAGCTTGCTGACCATTATAGTCTGCTTTTTATCATTATGTATTTTAGCATGTAGGCCACACCAAGATTTCCTTGTCTGACAAAATATACGATTTCCCATACACCACAGAAAAAAAAAAGTAGCAATTAGTACAATTTAAACATACCTCTTTTTCTCCTGTCTTTTTTAACTGCTCACATAAGCTCTTTGAACAGTAGCTCTGCTTGACATCCTATTGACAGGGTTTCAACAACTGGTGAATTTTACAGCTGCATAACACAGAAATAATTATGCTGGGATCAAGCTCTATATACATATTCAATTTTTGTAGACATAAAAGAGAAATGTCAATATATTAACTGCAACTGTATAGCTACAGAATGTGCAAAACTCCAATATTACAAGTAATTCTATATCTTCTTTTATCAATATACAGGTATTTTAATAAAAATATAGAGCATGTCTGTAGACTTTCCAATTGCAGACAAATAAGTCACTTCTTCAAACCTGATTATATTTGGTATGACATCCTGTTAGGCAATTATTCAGTCTTACTTATCAGAGCTCAATACCAGGATTTTAATAGAACTCTTTATAATGTTAATGTCCAAAACAGAAGACAACCAACAGCACCAGAAAATCGGCTGATGTATACCATTATTAGTGTAACATATCTGCTACAGTAGGAATATTCTAAAATGCGGTTTAAATTACATGAACTTAGAGATTTTCAGTAAATAGTTCAGGATAAAGTTCTCAAAATGTCAGTTAATTCTACCCTGTTTAAATTACAATTAGATATTATTTCTAACTGGAAAACTCATGTCAATGTTGCTGTGTTTGCTTTTACCAAAATTAAGCACTACTGAACTCTAGTACTAGCAAGAAAGAACTGAAGAGTTTATGAACAATCAATGATGCACTACATAGCTGCCCTCGGTCGTACAAAGACTGCTTCCTCTACAAATTTAATTTTGCAGTTATCTCCACATGAAATTTAGCATCTTGCAAGAAAAATGTAAAAATTTCCTTCAGTTTATTAAACACTGGATCCCTTGACTTAAGTCATTCATGAAACACAGACTGGTATAAACTCCTTGGAAGCCTGTAATTTTCACTTGTGATGCCCTGAAGAGTATGGTTTAAATTCTCATTGCTACATTTATTAATAAACACGTAAATACATTCAATTTGAAATAATAAACTGATGATATGAGACCCCTTACACCTTCAAAGCTAGGGGAAAAAAGGACAAAATTAGTTTAATTTTTATGAATCTTCTAGATCTGGGTGCTACGTTACAGGGGCTACAGGTTAGTCCTTACTTTTATAATGAAGTACTAAAAACCCATGAAAACTCATTATCAAAGCTGCTTAACTTGGGCAATGAATTTGAGAACATGATAGACAAGGAGTTAGATAACAGGATAAAGAGCAGGATGTCTGGATTGCCATAATTCATCAAAGCTGTAGCACCACTGCAAGAACCATTACAACTACATGGAAGAGAATATACAGAGAAAGAAACAAATACAGCTTTTAAGATTATTTAACATAAACTGAACATGTGAATGTGCTAGTGACTGGCACTTGAGCTTGGTTTGAGTACTTCATCACTTGAAAAGTAGATAATAGATACATAATGGAAGATGATAACCAGTCGCTCAATGCACAAGAAACAAATGTATATAAAGGGAAGCTATGGTTGGATTCAAGCTCTTGAACACTTAAAAACTTATAGGATCTGACTGACAATGCAAAGCATTTGCTCTTGCTATCTGTTGTGCTTCCCTGAGAACAGACATGTGCCCAACACAATAAAGGCTGAGTGAATGTGGTTCCAGAAAAATGCACCCTGGAACAGCCCATGGTGTCCAAGAGGTAAGCAAGTGAAGTTCAGGTAGTCATAATGGTTTGGGGTCCATCAAGGTCAATACCTGCCACGCTGTTTAAATAAATGCAATTAATAATAGTCATTGATGTAAAACACAGGAGAACAAGTTAATCAACTCTGTTAAGTATAGAACACATTGCTCTCTCTGATGGTAAAACCCACTGAAAGGACAGAAATACTCCACAGATTTAATTGCAGAATTATCTTCATTTCATTGTTTCAAAAATTGTCATACTATAAAATTTACTTCATATCTGAAAGAAAAGAAGCTGAAAAGGAGGAAAGGACATGGCAGTGTATTACAGTCAAGCAAACTGCTGAACTGCTGGGAAGCCATGTACTGCACTCAAGGAACAGTCTACAGGACGAATTTTAACAAGAGAGTAAGAATCTTTCAGTGGGTGGGAAAAAAAGAGCAAGCACAGGTTTTTCTAACTGCTCAAAAGCCACTAGGAGGATCACCGTTTAGTGAACAAGTTCCTTCTCACACTTAATCCTATTTGGGCTGATAAATGCACAAATCCAATTTACTCAGAGTCAGTAAACATAATTCCTAAAAATGTTTTAAGCACACATTACTCATTGCTTATTTCTGAACTACAATCATAGTTTGACTTTTTTAAAGAAGGAAACCTGTGCTAACTTTTTAACAGCATTGCTAATTGAAAAAGAAAACCATTTCTTTTCATTTCAGAAATAAGCGTGATTTGCCTTAGCTCCTTCCCATGTATGCTTTGACTGAATCACATAATCAAAAGTTTCACATGGCCCAGAACCAAATTTATTTAATTTAATGCCAAACATGGTTTTACAGAATCAGGACTAACCAAAGATTTGAACTATAAAAATTATATAGTATTATATTGGTAATACACATATAATACCATAACATGTTTGGCCTTGTTACAGTGCTATTTTTATTCCTGTTAAGCAGTCTAAAAAATACTATTGTAATGTAGTTATTTATTGTAGAGATTTGCTTTTTCCAGTGCATACCAGTGGCAATTCATGTTACAAAGAATATCTGACCACAAGATTGTATATATTTCTGTATACCCCTTTTTCTTTCACTACAGGAAAGCACATTAAACTTTTCAGATTAGAATTTGTATCAGTCTTAAACACAGAAAGAAATGTCTTCCCTGCCTATCACCCAGATACAGGTCTATTGTCTACTGGTGTCAGCAAATGAACACACTTGTGTCAGCCAGCAAGTACGACTGCATTTGAGACTCAGGCTTACCCAAAAGCATCTGTGCAAACCATTAGACTTCCACTGACCCCTTTTCCCCTTTTTTATCCTCTTTTTTTTTTTTCCTTTTTTTCTTTAGGCAATGCACCTGGAAAACGAGAAAACCTCTTGACTCCACTGAAACACAAGAATTTTACTAGAGGTGGCCTAGGTTTTCCAGTAAATCTTCTGTAAAAACTCTTCAGTTTTGTACAGCTTCTTAAACTCTTCAGGAAGGACTATACATCTTTTCACAGTATTTCTCAGCACTGTAGTTAGCTGACAAATGACAAACTCAGCTTATCAGTAGCTCTGTTCAACAACATTCTGGTTTTATTTTGCCTTAAATATCATGAAACTAATGTCAGGATGCAGCTAACATATATAGACAAAGAGAGAGATATGGTAAACTAGGTCTGTCGCCACATTTAAGAAAAGGCTTGTTCAGTCAGCTCTGGTCTTCAGTTATATTATGGCAAAAATATTCCCATTATGTAGCCATAACATTTCAACACTTCTAACATTTCCTCCTTTAAGTTCCTAGAGATTTAACATAACATAAAAGAGGACAAGGATGTGACTGTGGTTTAATGGCTCTACATGTGCTCAATGTGTTTAAGACATACTTTATAAAATATAAAATTAAATTCTTCACCATTTTATTCTTTAAAAATTTCACACTTCACCCTGTCATTCTTGTCTTTTCTAATAGAAGTTGACTTGCATGTCAACCACTCACATACTGGGGTAGAGCTCAGAGAAAAGTTACTACAGGGAGAAGAAAGAAACCATGGCTGTTACATGATGCTGAAAAAATACTAGCTATAGCCACAAATCATTCAGAAGTATTTGCTAATAAAATATTTCTGAAATGACTGCTTTTATTTTGTACTGTATTTCCAAGCTTTTTCCATAAAAGTATTTAAGCATGTGCCTAACTTAAAGCACATGAGAAATACCATTGACTGTAGTGGTCTTAATCACATCCCTTAATTCCCACATGTTCTTTAGCACACTACTGCATCTGGACTTCTTACAATAATCTAATGAGAATAAACCAAATACATGTTCAGGGTAATCCATATTTTTTGTATGAGAATTTACACGTGAGTTTAACAGACATATAGTAATTAGTTTAATAGACATGAAAGCACTAGGCGTTTAGCCTTACAAAATGAAAAGGCTAGAGAAGATTGATTCACTGTCATACTATCAAATATTTTCTGTGTATTATGAAACTACAGCCTCTTTTTACTGAAGAAGAAAGTATTTCTGGACATGTTAAAATCACCTGCACACTCTCAAAATCAGAAGCCTAAGCTGATATGCAATCACTGTGCTAAGGAAATTATAACATACTGATTTTTGCATTCATAGATAAGACCAACGTGGACATCCTTGGAAATGTCATGAGTAATTCCAAATTAAAATGCAATATTAAAATCAATTAAACATATAGCATTTATAAATTTGGCATGTTAAATGCTTGAACAAGTATCATATCTTACAAGCAAAATACATCTGCAGAGCTTGAAATATGCCTGTCAGATTCTGATGATGCACCATTTATAGGGAGAGGCAATACTTCTAATTAGACTGGCTCATTTGTTCCAAATATTATGTATACACGCATATATACAAGTACTTTCTTAGGTGAATAAGCCTTTGTTGAAACTTCAGAGAAGGTCTACTTGTTGGGCCAGTTTTAAGGCCTTAAAAGAAGTTTTTGTACCTGAAAGTTTTTTCTAGTGGTATTATCTGTTACAATATAATAGAATTTGCCTTTGATATCCTTATAGCATCAGAGCTATAACATCATTATTAATACAGAATTCCATGCTCCAGGAATCTTGAGTCCTCTGTGTAGAAGACAGTATCTACTTTGAGGGAAGTTCATGTAGCTTATGGAAGTAACAATTTTCCCAGCTAGTTTCATCCCTAAAATTCCAGTACGGGGCGTCTTTTAACCAACATCACCTATTTGACAAGATGAATCGCCTGTGATATTCCAAATCCTACCTATACCAAGTCTGGTATAACAGAGGTAAGAACCACAACATTCTATGCTGTGATACAGAACAGTCTTTTAAAGAATGACATTGAAAACTCAGTAAAAGAGTTTAAACTACTTTTTATTCAATTGAAATGAGCTTCAGTCAAAGTTTTCAGCATGCAAACAGGCTGCCCACCCAGAGGGGAGAAGACTAAATACTGCAGGTGCAGGGTTTGTGGAACAGAGAAGTAGCTACAGCTGAACACTGACCTGCAAGGGATCACACCTGACACCTTCATACGTTAAAACAAAACAAAAATGGGGAAACAACACTGTCCAAAAAGGTTGCCAGGGATTGACCAGCTGCAAGTGGGGCATAAATGCAAGTAACAGATATGATAGCCTGTACAATGTGATGAAAAACAAATACTTTACCCAGGGCACAATGGGGATGATTGTCCAAATGTCACAAAAATGAAAACCTTTCCATTCCGGTTTAGTCTCACATCTGCTAGCGTCCTGTCCCACAGCATTGCAATCTATTGTCTAATTCTAAGTTAAAATAAAGTACTCTAAATATGCTTGCTGCCCTAAAAGGGCCAGGGGATGAAATTACACCAGTTTCTAATAAAGCCGTTTGAAACCCTAAACTAGCAAGTAAGTGGCCAAGTTATTTTAATTCTACTAATACAGACTGAACAGCAAAGAATGGCTACAAGAAGAAAAAATAGTGTAAAACTGCAGTTCTCAAAATCCTGTATGTGTTTATTATACCAAGGCACAATAGAAGACCACTAAGGTGCAAAACATTTATCATTTTATTTACCATCTCCAAGACCAGTCTTAAAAAAATTTTGTCTTCTGACTGCTAGATTCTTCATAAATACAAGATCTACCCCACTTCAAAATTCAACAGAAAAATCTTTAACATGCATCTTCTGAAAAAAGTGTTTCTAGTTGGAATTTAGTATAAATCAGCACATTTATTCTGAAGGGTAGCAATAACAGTAACATAAAATCTAACATATTTTATCTTTTTTTTTTTTCTAATTTAGTGTATATAAAGTCTATGGAAACTACAGTTACTAAAATTACATTTTTATCCAGCCACATCTGTTCACGTAAAACCAATTTACGTGGCTTTAAGTATTCTTTTGCTTGACCAGCAGTAGCCTGCACATGGTGACAGACATCACACTAGAACATAAAAAAAGGACCATTTGGTTATTTTCTTCTGTCTGTGAGATACGTGTCTTACTGTTTTCTTGGGTTTTTTTTTCAGAATACTATCAACTGAACCTTTTTATCAATGAACAAAAAATCTCCTTCCTATGCATAGATGTACAAGCATATTCTGCACCTGAATTGGACAGAAAAAAAGAGTTGTGAGCTCTTCAGGACACACACCCCCCCCAAGAAGTACAGTACCATGATATATCCCAGACCAGCCTGTTCCACACTAGCTGCAGGAACCCACTGGATCTCAGCTGCACCTGATGGATCCCAGCATTCCTCTGTGTCTCGTAGTAACTTGCATCATTTTCCTGCTGATCTTCAAAATACGGCTATTTACCTATGTGACTGATGTGTAAAGACAGGAAAACCAAAGTAAAACAAACTCTGCTCTAATTCTGACTCTTTTTATCACTGTAGGATCTAGATTAATCCCCACCTCTGCCACATGGGACTGGAAGTGAGAAGCAAAGGAAAGGGAGCACAACAGATTTCTCTGTATGGAGGCTGTACAGTACAATAAACAGGCAAGGACACTACCTTCTGGTGCATAAGTATTTAAAAATGTAGCCGGGCAAGGAATTTGCTCGAAGAAAAAAATTGGAAAAATAAATGAATTACTGACATAATGCAATAAATGGTAAATACATTACATCTAATAAATCCTGCAGCTCAGAAAACACAGCAATTGCTCATTTCAGTCAAATGTAATTCTTTAGAGGCTTGGAGAACAGCCTCTAAACAGGGCACACTTAGATTTCTGAAGCAGCATGTGGTCACTGCTCTGAGACAAAAGTGGAAGAGTTTATTTCTTATATGGCAACAGGGATGCTGTGGAATTGTTCACAGCTGTGATCATATGAGTTTCACCTGACTCTGATATAGTTCAAAAAGACAAATCATAGAACCAATCATTTCTTCTGAGTGTATTTTAAGAGGAGACAGGGTAAACAACAAAAACTTGAGTTAGAACAATTATAGTGATCTCAGGTTTATGGAGAATGTCAGAATAAATGCTACACTACAGACCATCAGACTTCAGGAGGAAGACCTACTTGCCAAGATTAGCCCCATTTCTTTTCCTTAAAATAAAACTTCAAAATTAACCCTGTTCACTGTCCCAAGTAACTGTGCCTGGACTCCTTTACCACGGATTAAAGCCTCTTAAAAGACCCAGGGAAATTAATTCAATGAAGGAATCTCTCTACTCAAAAATCCCAACTGTCCATCAAACATACCATCCAACAGCAAGCACCTTCTAACCCCTCTCAGTTGCAGAAACAGGCAGTCTTTCAAGTAACCAAGGACTAGAATATTCGGGGCAAGGTGCCAGCACAAGTCTGACCACAGGTCGCGCATTCATGGTTATTCACACAATCTAATACGCTCACAGCAACAGCTAGATCCTTAGGCTCCTTGAATTTCCATGATCTGAATCTTATGCACCCAGCTCCCAGCCAAGAATCTTGAAGGCAGAATGAAGTACCTAGGCTCTTTGAACATGTCAAGACCCAGAAATCCTGCATGATGAGCAGAAACTGCCTAGAGTTAACCAGCATATAACACATTACCCAGTACAGAACACCAGGGCAGTATGAAGGGCTGTAGGATATAAACTTGATATTTTTCTAGAGGTTAAACCACCAAAGATTTGGCTAGAGAATGCCACCTTCTACCTGGGATCTCTAGCCTACAGTCCTGCCCTGCAGCTTTTAAAGAACTAAACAAGGAACACTATTTTCTTTTGATTTTTTTATTTTTTTTTTTTTAATTTGCTGCTGAAGTGAAGAAATAAAGGTTCAGTATCTGCTTTAGGCAGATGGGCCTCACACCACAATTCCTTTTCCCAGAACAGTGCTCAAAACCTTAGTGAGATCTTAGTCTGGGTGCCCACCTGTACAAAAGGAGTGATGAAACAGGACTCTTCCCACTCATTACATTGAAGTTCTGCCACGATTCAGCAAAGATTTAGAATAATCTCTTGTCTTGAATCACAGTTTTCTGTGACACCAATAATAGTGTAAGGACAGCAAATCCTACCTCAATATGCAACATGGCACAGATACCACTTCGGACTGTTTTCATATATTAGTATAAAGCTATACAGTAACTATGAAGAATACTACAGAAATTAGACTACGATGAAGTAGCAAAATGGCTACTAAGGTATGCATTTATCAGGCATCCAGTGGTGCAAAAACATCTTAACTACTATGAAAACACATTTTTGCACTAGGCTAAACTGGCTCGTCTACTTCCTATTAATAACCTACCATGTACGCTGCCCAGAGTAATTATTTCACAGACTATGAGAGAACTCCTGCTTAATCTTTTATGACCTTTATAAAACTTTATTAAATTATGAAGCCATGTAGCTTTTACACTGTTAAGACTTTCCAATTCTGTGCCATTTTAAATGAGCAATAAAACTCTAGTCCAAGATAAAGTCTCAGATAGGAGCTATCCAGTCAGGAGCAAAGTACTCCTTATTAAAGATTACTGACATTTTAAAAATACACACAACTCAGTTCCTTGCACTTGTGTTACCTATAAAAGTCTCTGCTATTAAAAAAAGACATTAAACCTAGTTTAATACATGGATAACCTTTTTCAGCATGTCAGAAATAGAAATATGAAATCCCTTTGCTGATCTTCAGTACACTGAGCCCAAGCTGAGACTCCTGGGGATTATGGTACTTGCAAAATCTACCAGAACTGTGACCACTAGAAATTAAGATGTTAAAACCAAAGCAAATAGGATGGCAAGCCCAGCCAACTATAAATTTGATCAGAGCATGCTGCCTCCT
This sequence comes from Pezoporus wallicus, assembly GCF_028554395.1. Classification (NCBI taxonomy): domain Eukaryota; kingdom Metazoa; phylum Chordata; class Aves; order Psittaciformes; family Psittacidae; genus Pezoporus; species Pezoporus wallicus. The sequence goes on from NW_026635157.1 coordinate 9,029,481, forward strand.
TAGAACTGCAGCCTGGTGCTAAAGAAGTCTGGAGACTATACCCTTAAAGAAAAGTAAAAATTAGAAAGGAAAAAGGAGATGAAATATTCACCCATTTTTCGCAGCTATTTCATCAATGACAAGAGGAATGACCCTCTGACATGGGACAGGGAGATACAGTGCCAACTCTCACAATCCCTTTGAGATTGCAGGAGAGTCCTGAGACAATTCATGTATGTCATCTGCCACAGCCTGACCATTTGAAACTTCTTGTTTGTGTTTTGATAACTCTTACTTTGGCAAAACTGACAGACCATTATGGATATACATTTTGATACAATTATTTGAACAAGGTATATGACTGTGCAAGTTTTCTTCCAGTACTATTTTTCCAGTGTACCTTAATCACATGCATCAACCCTCCAACAATTCTATTTCTGCAAAATCCTATACAACTATGAGCTTTTACCTTGCAAGAGGTAAAAAAGATTAAACCCACTCATTTTGTGTATGAGCTAAGAAAATGTTTCAATCTAGAAGCTCAGAAGGTTTCCCCAGATCTCACCATAATTCTCAAATCTGAAGTAAAATCCCTTTGAACACAACTTGAACAGAATTCAGTTTATTCCATTCAATTTAGCAACATTTGTACTTACTGACTGTTCACTTAGATCCTGAGAGTCTTCCATGGAGGTTATTCACCTGTTTTTTTCCCCAACAAGCAGAAATTATCTTCCCTTCAATTTATAGCTCAGTAGTCTAAATTAAAAAAGAGGAGAAAAAATTAATGTGTTAGTCTGTGGGCCTCACTTCTAAGGCAAATCTGCAATAAACAAACACGGTAACTGAGGCAGTGGTTTTACTATAATCTACAGCAAAGGTCCCATTGGCTTCTATGAAGCCTAATTTCATATAAAATGTTTCAACACCTCCAGTATTATTCTGGGAAGGTACCTAAAATATACCAGTAGACGCAGGAATACTTAGAATCATAGAATCATAGAATAGTTAGGGTTGGAAAGGATCTTAAGATCATCAAGTTCCAACCCCCCTGCCATGGGCAGGGACACCTCACACTAAACCATGTCACCCAAGGCCTCGTCCAACCTGGTCTTCTTCAACTCCTGCAAGGAAAAATAGTTATAAAAATAAAACAATGAAAAAGCTAAAATGTTTAACGCAGGCAGTTGTTTAAGTAGACACCAAAGATAACCCTTGGGAGAACATATTAGAAAGACTATTATAAAAGGTTGAACAAAACTGCTTAATACACATTTAATGATAACCTCTTAGTCATTAAACGTCTAGCAGAAAAAGCTTATTATGCAATTATCAGCATGAAGTCCCCTCTCTAAAGTCCATTAAATTCCTTTAGGATTAAATAAAATGCACAAAGTGGTTTATAACAAGCAGCTCCCTACAAAGTGCTAAATGACAGACATTACCCTAACTACCTGCTATGTCTATGCCTTCTCTCATAGGATGAATCACTCTCATCAAATATGGAGATCTTCAGTGGAAAAATTCTAAGAGCTCTGTATACAAATGATTACAGTGACCTTAACTATATATAGAGCCACACAATTATATTACAATTGCCATTCTCAGAAAAGATCCACTCTGGATTTACACATATTTGCATCATTTAGAACAAAGCATGTGCCAGGGATACTTCACATATGTAATAATCATAATATTATTAATCAAAGCTTGTCTTACATTTAAAAGATAACAAAATATATGACAGTATCTAAACACATAAATTAAGGAACCCAAACAACCATGAGGTGTTTATCAATATTGCCATGGATCTGTTTATCAACAAGAAGCCCAAGAAACCATTACCTGTCAGTATATCCAACAACATGGACATATTACGGATCTTTGTTTTCAGTTCTGACCTGCACTTTCACTTTACGCTACCTCCACCCTGCATAAATGTTACCATTACTTATCTGAGGTTCAACAATGTGTAATTCTGTTGGCACTCACAGAACATTTGAAAAGAACCATAGCTACAACCTATTACACCCTATGTTGCCCTGTGTCTATCTCCTTAGTTTGAAGTGCCTTTAGCTGACATACCTCTGTTTGCTCAAGAAAATATAAATCCCCATTTTCCCTTGTGTTTTGCATCATGTGATTCCTATAACATACACACATGCACGTTCGCAGCTCCAGCCTTTCTTTCCAGTCTCACCTGGATTCTTCCTGCCACCAGATTACACCCTCCTGTTTTCCTTTCCTCTTCTCTAAGTTGCAAAAGTATTTTCATTCCCATTGTGCTAATTTTTGCCATGATGTTACATAAGGAAAATACTAGTTGTAAGCAAATCATGTTGCATATATTTCACCTTACCAGAAAGCTGAAAATAATTCCTGTTTTTCAAAACAGCTTTAGTGTCCTCTCAGTTCCAAGACACTGACATCTTCACCCATGATGCATTTACCAAAACAGTAACCACCTCCCACGGCTTTTCAGTCAGCACGGGGTCCACACCCTTGTATTTGTAAAAATCTCCTGCAGTCTTCATCCAATGGAGAGAAAAGGGAAATTGAAAGGCTTATCTAAAACACCCACTATAGGTAAATTTCAGAGAGGAGCCTACCAAGAACAATGGGTATTGTGATAAAACACAGCTCTACATGGCATTTCCTGAGGCAGCCCCTGCCCAAGGAGGCAATTCCAAATATAAAGGCAATTTTTTACAAATATTCCTAAAATATTCCATGAATAACTTAAACACAAAATCTGCTTTAATTTAATTATGAGTTTGAAGTATGTGCATGTTATTGCATTAGTAAGACTGCCTGCAGAAAGAAACAGTCAAGCACTTGGTAGTAAAATACAAAATTCGGAATGAATTGTTTGACTAGTTTTTAAGTTTACTGACTGGAAGTCAGTACCTGGTTTGTATTCAAACATTAAATGCCCTAATTCTGACTGTCAGTGACAGAAAGTGACAGATCCCTCACTTTCTGTGTAAAACTCAACTACTACTTCACTATGGAGCCACAACAGATGGAACCATATTCACATTTCTTTCCATATTTATCAGGATCTTAACTAAAGCATACTGAAATCAACAGATGGATGTCACCTTTTTCATTAAAAAAATAAAATGTATCAATATTTGAAATACATCCTGACCATGCAGGTCCAACAGGAGTTTTATAAAGAACTGCATATGGTTCATGCACAGTATTGCGGTCCAAAATTCAGGTGTATGTATCCACTGGAATACATCATTAGATATACCATTTGTATTAGTCCCCTTTTGAAAAAGACTGACCTTCACAAATTTTTAAACTTAACTGAATTTTAGGACAAAGACAAGGTCTGCAGAAGTACCCAGTGTGTTAAAGACATCTTTTGCATGAACATGCTAAATTAGAAGTTTCTAGGGTATGGTTGTTCAACTTCACACTACCTCAAAATTCTAATACTCTTAATGGAAATTTAACTTTTTAAAATAAAATTCAGAATTAATATTTTATCAGTATTCTACCTATCAACTGCTAAAACCTGCTACATTTTGAGCCCAGTAAAAGCTTCTGATTATAACCAACTGCTAACACAACAATTTTTATAATGGCAGTTATGCCAATTGCACTTAGACCGAATCCTTTAGGGTTTAGTTTTACAAATTTGTAAAAGAGGAGAAAAAGTATTAGAGAAGTCAGTGATTTAAATAAGACCAACATTACTCCCTAATAAAGATATAAAATTAAAGGATAATTGTAACCTCGTGCTGTTTTATGAGGCATTAATCCGGTTACCAATTCAACTTTGTAGTTTATCCCATCAAGAGAACTAGATTAAAAACAGAGGGAGGGAGGGCACTCTTATCCCCATTATATTGCAAGTGTTTCTAACTGGGTTTAAATATTTTTAAAACTGTTGTTAAAAGTCTTAAACTCACAGACAAGCCCGAATGAAGAAAAGTACCTGTTTCTGCTCTTGATCCAGTCCTTGCAGATGTGGCTTTAAAACTGATGAAGTGTTTTATGTTCCCAGATAAAAATTTTACCTTTCTAAGAAATGTCTTAATTAGGAGAATTCCTGACTTTCCTCATCAACAAATGCATTTAAATCTGATTTTTTATTTATTTATTTTTATCTGGGGGAATAAAACACTTCATCAAATTTAAACTGCAACTTCCAGGGCTCGACCATGAGGAGAAACATGTGTTTCCTCCCAGAGATACACCTATAAGTTAAAAAGAAAAAAAAAAAGAAACTACTTGATGATTCCTGCATACTGCTTTGTAAACAAAAATGCAGGACAGCAAGGATGTGACCTTCTTCCTCTCAGTGATTTCTCCAGAAAATTAGGATTTCAACAAACGACAGACTGAGGCAGTTCCGTTTTCTATGGGATGCCTAGTAAGATCCTGTGCTGCAACTTTCACAAGCTCAGGATAGAATGTGAAGCTTGGGGAGCCACATGTGAAAAACAGCCCTAAAGCACTGTTTCCCAAAGGGTATTTCAGAGGCTGCTTCAGGCCCCCCAGTCAGCCAGATGGAGAGATGGAGTTCCAGGAAGAATCCATCATCCAGAAGAGGAGTTAGGCCATCAGATTAAAATTTTCCTCCCTTTCACCCTAACCCAAAATCTTAGGAAGAAACTCCTCTCTTGATCCACAAGGAATTGGTCTTCTTAGGTGAAATATGGGGGGTGGGGGGGGGTCCTCTGTTTCTACCACAATTTTTTTCATGTTAATCCCCTTGAGCACACTGTCAGTTTCTTTTTATTCTGTTTCATCTGAAGAACATCTGCTTCTACTGAGGTTATATCAGAGTCATGCTCTGGCATACACAACAAGAGGCAGAAAATCCCTCCCAAATCTTCCATCCTAAATTTACAATATTGCTTTTAACAATTTGAAATGTGTCAGTAAGTAGCCTAGAGAAGAAACTGAAAGAATGTTGCTGTGGTTAACATAATTAACTCATAGCCACAAAGAAGATTGCATTTCTATCACAGCCACAGGTTGAGAGTCAAAATGTAAAGTGAGAAATTGTCACATACAGAGCAAATTCCCATTTTCTAGTGCTCTACTTCAGAAACGTGTGATAGTAGTAGTACTTAGTGCTTATAACTGCAACTGAATGAATGCAGGAGGTGTAGCAGTAAAGTGACAACAAATGGGGACCAATTCCAGGGTCTAAACTCACCCAGACTCAGGCAAGCTTCCATCTGGGTTTGCATCGGTTCCTAAAGAACCATGCATCTGAGGAGAGTGAAGCATATGTGAGGCACTGTGAAAGGTTATGCAAAGCTGGTAATGAGAATATTAATTGCTAATGAATCAGTGCATATGAATAGCAATCTCAGTAACTGATACAATTTTATGCTAGCTGCTTCTCACAAAATTAATTTCTTTGAAAGAACAGGAGAGGGTACAGGCAGTAAGAAACAGGCACCACCTAACAATCATTTCTTACTTAGGAAAACATTCTTCTAGTTGTCTGCACATGTATCATGTGCAGTCTCATGTGAAAAAGATAAAACATAACCTAAATTAAAAGGAAACCAAATGCTGATTTATTAGAATTTCAGTTTAGCCTGTATCTACAGTCCAAAATCGTATTTCGGGCAGCAGACACATACTGCTTTCTCAGGCCGTAATAGTATGACTTTCGAAAAAGAAGAAAGATCCATGCCCCAGATGGGGAATAAGACTGATGTGCTTTATAGCCTACCTTTCTTCAAAACTCAAGTGAAACTATTAGCAGGCAAGTCAATAAGAAATATATTCTAATTTAACACTTCTAAAATAAGCAGAATTGTAATCATAGGGCTTTCTAGAAACTGGAGATCACTGTCATGCTTTGACAGAAAAAGATGTCAGCTTTCTTATGTTGTAAGGCAAAATGAAAACTCAGTTCTCAACCTAACCTCAGAAAATCTAGTACTTGATATATTTCTGCCTAATTTTACAAATAATTTATATTTGTATGCATAGTTATATTAACTAATCTTTAGCTTCATTGTCTTTTGTGTTTTCTCTTATACAAGCACTGTATCTTCTTGAAGTGAGCGCCAACACTAATAAAAAAATTCTTCACTAGTGGAAAAAACAGTAAGATTATTATATCTACCTAACTTGAAGGGACAACAAATTACAACTTTTAAACACCATATACATAGCAAGCACTTAAAAAGGCAAGCAACACCATTCTGAGAGTATGACCTTGTCAGGGACATGTACTGTTTTCCTCATAAAAACTGGTAGCTGGAGAGACATATACAGGATTTCTACCTTTTTTTAGCTCTCAAATTTTTCTTTTCACATTCCTTTTAACCATAAGGATTCCTGCAGGAAACAGAAGTGACTTGGGAATCTCTCATGCATGTTTAGGCTTAGCTGAGGTGTCTGCCTACTGGTATCAAGACAAGTGAAATGCTCCTCTTGGAAAACTCAGTATTGGATGCTAATGATACGCGGATTTCCCGGTATCAGTAGAAATAAATCTTGCTCCACGGATAAGAGAATTAAAAGGAATATGGAATGCCTGTCTTTCCCTTCCTCCTCTTCCAATACTTTCTTTTAATCTCAGGCCCACATCTTCAGTTGGTTAGACATGGATGGCCCTCTTCAGATCAGTTGGGTCGCAACCCAATTTTAGCTTGTTGAGGATGAGCATTTTACCCTTATTAGAGGAGTTTTAGAGCTTTCTGGAACCTTCTGTAGCACATCCAGGTCCCACTTCTCCACCTATTGGAATGACCTCCAGGTTGCCGAGCTCCATCCTCCCTTACCCGGAAGGAGCCGCTGACCTGCTGTCAAGGATGGGAGGGGCGGGGGCGTAGGCCGCCCCCCTCCCTACCCAGCTCCTTTCAGCTCCAAGCACATCCAGCGGCCCCTGGTGGAAGGAAACCACGTTCGCTGAGGTTTGTGCTGCGCAGAGCACCTGCCTACATCAATTTGCCTTTGCAGACCGTTTGCTCAGACAAGATACATTATTCCTTATTTTGAATTAGCAGAATTACGCTAGGAGTTCACACAACTCACGCAACTTCTGTAAGCTTCTGAGCAAAGAGATTTCCTGCTGACTGCAACCCAGCACACTCCTGCTACTCATTTACAGGGAAGGAATACAGGGGGAATTTCCACAATACACTGGAAAGCAAACAGATCTAGCTGCTTCCTCTATAAACAAGAGCCCTCACTCTCACAGCAAATACATGAGTGATAGCGCACCGGCTAGATGGAACGGGCTGCACTGAGCACCCTTCAGAACCCGGTCAGCATTCGCAGCACAGCATCCAGCATGCATGTGCACAAGAATATGCATATGTGTAAACTGGATGCACACTGCATGTTCCAGTGTATATAGAAACAATACATCTGAAATGAGTAAGTTTCAAGGTGCAATGTCAGACACAAAAAAAGTGTCCCATTATTATCATACAATAAAACAAGTAGGAAAACAGAAATACTTCTTGGCAAATAGTCAACAACTGCAAGCACTGTGTCTCATTTACTGTAGGTAAAATAATACTTCAGTGTAGCACTCATCTTGGAAAAATGAGTATCAATTTTACAGGTACCAAAATATGGTTAAAATCAACTCCCCTACTCTTCTTAGCACTCCCATCTAATACCTGTGCAACAAATAAGGATTAGTTTTAGAAATTTCAGAGTACAGAATTGTAAACTCAACAATTCCTCCCTTCTCCTAACATTGCGTAATATGCCATGAAATTACCGAGACTGAAACCAGAGCTCTGAATTTACTGATGCTTGCTGGCTTCACAATCGTGATAGACCTCTTCACTCACACTTAGATAAGGCATGCAGCTACACAGAGCTCTTCTGACTCATTCCGGATTAATCAATTACAGATTATTCCAGCCAGAAATAAATAAAACAAATGCTGAGCCTGTTTCTGGCTTGCATGTGTAAACAAATCTAAACTAGAATCCCACTGTGCTCCCCTAAAAATGTAGGAAAATTGATTTGCAAAAAAATTAAACACAGTGTTTTCAAATTCATGACTGATGAAACCCACGCAACCCTTACCAAAAAAGGGAGATGGTTCTGGGTTGGGGGGTAGGGAGAAGTAATGCAAAGATGCCACAGATAGAAGCATGCACTTTTAGAACATGAATAAAAACTTTGCGTTTATTTTCCTAACAGGCCATTTCAATCTTTTGAACAACTAGATTTTTCAAGGTGGGAGGATTCTGGGTTTTATTCCATAGCATATTTTGGTTAATTTCAGAGATATTTTCTTTCTGTTGTTTTGTTGGGTTTTTTTGTTTGTTTGTTTGTAGGGATTTGGGGAGGGTTTTGTTTGTTTGTTTGTTGGATTTTGTTTTTTTTTTTTTTTGATAGAAAATAGCTGAAAACAAACCAAATAAAACATTTCAGTTTTTTATAAACAAGCCATTGAAAACAGAAAGACTACACTTTGCTAGTCAGAATACTTAAAGAAACAGTGTCAACTTGAAAATATTATTTATTATTTCTTCTCCCCCAAAGACATGTCAAATTTACCTTCAACACATTTAAAAAAAAAATCACCTTGTGATACAGAAATAGCATAAGGTAACAATAAAGGTTATTTATAAAAGAGAAACCCTACTTATCATTTTAGAATTCAGGAGAACCTAAAAATAAGCACATCCTCCAGCTGAAAGCAAACAGCAGTTTTACAAGGATGGATAAATTAACCAAATGAATCCAAACCCACTTTAAAATGAAAGCCGTGACAACACAGAATGTATACATCCTGTTTGTTTTTAAAAGCCATGCCAGTTTGAAGAGCGTATTCAGCACTATGAGTATGCAATGATAGTTAATGATGAAGTTCAAATACTAAGATTCCTAGAAACACCCTGATGAAGAAGGAAGCTTGTAGCTTGCCCATCCTTTTCAGCTGTCAGTGTCATTGCCCACCCCTGCCTGTCAGCTGCCATTACTGTTACTGCAAGTATTTCTCATACAGCTCTTCAGTGGAACATTCTTAAGCGCCAGAAATAAATATAGAAGTAAAGCCACTGCAAATAAACACGGGTACTTTGGTTCTGGTTTGGTAGGAGAAATGCAACCTTGTTCTTAATTGAAGTTGACAGTAACTCCCAAATGTTGCATTTGAGAAAGTTTTCCATTCTAAAGGAATTACTGAACAACAGGAAACAAAAAATGTGAATGCAAAACTGTCCCAGAATAAGGAACTCCTGCTGGTGCCAGTGTGCAGCTCCAGCAGTTTCTGATGGCACAGAAGGGCAATTACTACTCATAAAGCCTAACAGTGCTGCACCACGGATGTCAAGTTAAACTGAAACTGTCAGAACACAACAAATCAAAAATAGCAAAATTACTGTGTGCCCCCTTTGTCCAGCCCAAAGTAAGCACTAAAACCTGTATTAAAAGTGCTCTGTAGTCCACATTTTTTTATGATGTTGATCCTCACAAGAGGTGCCTGCACTCATTTCAGTTCCTGGCCCATCAACAGTCCCTACATGCAGCCGAAGCTGCCAACATTAAGTGCCGTGACGTCCATGGAACAGATCGCCATCCCACAGGTGAGTCTCTTCAATCAAGAGGCAGCATAAAGCATGCCACACAAGGCATGCCAATCCCAATCATGAAAAACAGGTATTCCCAGATTTTAACAACTTTTGCTGTGACAATGGATCCTTTACCATATTTCCATACCCCGATTTAGATATTTATTAGCTGTGCTTGAACAATGCTACTTTCTCCTTTGGTAAATTAAAATCTGCTCATCCCCTGGAATTCCAATTGTTTAATTACTCCTCTGGTCTTATATCTGAAACTCCTCCAATTTTTGAAGTTTCCTTTCTAAAGCTAAAAGAAGGCACAGCTTTCGAGTAGTAGCTGCATTCATGCTATCTCTACAGGTAATGTAACCGCTCTTACTCTGCCTAGTATTTTGTTTAAATTACTACTCCTTTTTTTTTGGCTATGATACCATCCTGATCATTTGCTGTGGCATCCAGTTGTTTGGGTTGGTTTTTTTTTCAAATAAACCGCTGGCTTGCAACAAAGCACATACTTTTTGGTTGCTCTCAGCTTGCTTAACAAGACAGACTACTCAGCAATCTGCTCTTCATTGTTTAACTCTTCCCTCAGCCTTTGTAGTAGCAGTACTACAGGCATTACAATCTGACAGAATTACAAGAAAGTTTGTAAGAAGAAAGATCTCTTTCATCAGGTCAGCCATTGATCTACTCAAAGGTATTACTTCTTGTGGAACTTACCAATCTTTGTGTCACAGATAAAATAATTAACACGTTTTTATTTGATAACTAGGCCCTGAAAACCTCTTTATAATATTGTCCTCTTTAAAGACTCATTAACAAGGTTTTTTGAAATCTATGCTTTAGTTTGCCATTTAATCCATTTCATTTGTGACAAGTTGATATTGTATCCTTCAAGTTTATTAATCAAAACCAAAACTTTATTACATCACTACTCTTATCTCTAGAAATCAAACTTGTACTTACATCAAAAGTACTATCTCTAGAACAGCATGCTCAAGTGTTCATAAACCTGTGATGTGCTATAGCATGCATATTTCAGTGTTCTATAGGAACAACATAAAAAGGCATTTAGAACACAACAGCATGTAAGTTAATACTCTGCAACAGTGGAGACTAATAAAAAAATAGTCGCCATAAATTAAGCTGTCTACAACGACAGCTAAGTAGTGGCCAATTTTGAGAATGTATTCCACTTCTTTCCCTAGGAACAGTGCTAAGAGAATGCTTTGCCCATCCCCTGTGAGCCCAGCTTTTGGACAGTGATGCACAGATCTGGAGAAGATCTGTGGTCTGGTATCATACCTAACTCCTGCCTTTCTTTGAGAACATCAAAGCTGTCCCTTACAAAGATATCATAACTTTCCCTACTGTTTTAGAGCTGCACATATACCTGCAAATTACTGCAATCCACTTTAGTTTTCATTGAAAAAATAAACAGATCAACAAAACCTTTTGGTTAAAGATCGAGGGGTCATTTTTGTAGACAATGTTTTCATTCTTAAAAATTTCACTTATCCCACAGACTTGACCCTGCACTTAAGTTAACAGAGGTAGCAGATTAGGTAACGGAGACTGTGGTTCTGCAGCTATTTCTGCAGCGCTGGTGCCAGGCTGGGCAGCGCGGGTGCTGCCACTCATTCCGACCTTTGCCTCCTTGCCAGCACAGCTGTTCATGAACCACAACAAGGAACAGATCCAACTTGAACGAGTGGCCAGCAGAGGAAGGGTAAGGGGCTGCTTAAGAAGCACTGCCATCAAATATGAAACCATAGCTTCTTGTTCTTCCATCCTCTGCCGCAGAAAACAGATGGGCGTAGGAACATCAGACATGGTTGGTCACAGACAGATTACTGCTATTACTGCTTCTATGAATGAATGCCCCTAGCAAACGATGCAAAAACAGAGCAAAATGATGGACCTCTTCCTACAGACCTTACAATCAAGCTGCTGCAAGTTTAGTTCTGATTTGACAGGGTCTCTTGGGCTGCAGTTCCAATCCTGGACTTTCTTCAATGCAGATCTAAGCAAGACCTCAAACTGTTGAGTAGTTTCACAACTATCAAGGAGCAATTCCTTCCGTTTCATTCATCCTAAGCCAAAAATATGACTATTCAGCCCTTGGAGAAATCAGACTATCATTTAATTACAAAATTGGAAAACAAGCTGAATCAATCATAGCTAATTAGCTACCAGAAATGGCTAGGAAACATATCATCTGGTCATTTTAGCTGAAAGACCTCTTACTGCAGGTGATTCCCAGCCATACTATTGAACAGTGAACTCAGCATTCTGATGGTGCTTTGAACACAAAAAATTGCTTGCCTAAAGGGCAGTCAACTGAACGAACATCACACCAACTCCCTCTATCACACCAGATTAGAATAAACACAAAAATAGGTGGCTGAGTGGAAAAGTACTTTATCTTTCCACTTGGAAAACCTACCACAGTTCCAAATCTTGCCTTGGGGTAACCTGGAAATTTTATTTTGGAGACCCTTTCCCAGAACAGGATTATTCCATTTGTAAAACCTCCATACCATTTGGCCCTATTAGTTTGCAGCTCCCTAGTTCTCTGTGTTAAGACCACCAGGAACACTAGGTTGCGTCTGAGTTGCATTGCTAGAACTTGGCAAAGGAAATGTATATAATCTGCCTGAGCCATGCCTGGTTTTGTGAAACCACGTCTAAGTTGGGATACTCAGGAGAGCTGGAAGAAAGACCTCACATATAGCGTGATATCAGGATGCATAAACCGGAGCATACAGAGGCTGGTTTAGCTGCTCTCACTTGGGAGTAAGGTGAACTTCATTTTCTGTGATTCACTGGGAATATACTACAGTAAATAAAAAAGGGGGATTTAACATGGTAAAAGACTTCACACCTTTCATTGAATAGGCTTGGCATTCACAAAATGTCCCTGAGCAAAGGCAACCTGACTGTTTATTTTTGTGAGCAACAAAGTTGCCTTAAAGGAATTAAAATAATACTGTCAATTAACAATATTTCTAAGTAACTGCACGATTTGCATAGACACAATTACTGTAAAAAGCATTTCTGTGGTCATTTGTAAAATGCTGTAAAAAAAAAGAAAGATATATTCTAATACAGGAGTATGAATATGCCTTAAAATGGAAGAAAACATAAATATATTATTTGGACATTTATACTTAACCCTCTTTTGTTTTTTCTAAGTATTCCTAAGTATCGCAGGATCACTTCTCTGTGCATGTGATCTCACACATATAAAGTATACTACAACATCCTCCCCCAAAAAAACAAGCTGCACTAAGAATAGAGGACTAGATACTCATCTGGCATAATGTGAGACCACTCCAGTAATTTCAACATTCCTAGTCCAATCTGCAACAGCTAAGGATCTGGCACAAAACATCGACTAAAATTTCCAATTACCTCATGCACCAGCATTGATTTCAATAGTTATATACACAGAGCCATAGAGGAGAATTATTTGAAAAGTTGCAAACTCAGCTCTGTATTTCTGTTACTTTTGTGGTCTAAATCAGACCCTTCACGGTATTTTAATGCAGGGTTTTGTGGTTTAATTATGTATGTGTCAAGAGCATAACAGTTACTTGCTGTATCTACCCAATTAAAAAAAAGGCAGCAATAATTTTACACTGCTGACAATGTCAACTTATACGGTCATGTCACAAAAGCAATATATTTTAATGTTGCAAAAAATCTAGTGCATATTAACTTCAATTAGACTTCTGCATGTGAATATTTTGCAGGTTGCCTTGGGAGGTCTTTCTGCAATCTGCCGCTCCCAATCAGCCAAACTGTATAGTCCAGCCACAAGAGGAGGTGACCAAGGCATAAAGACACAATATCCAGCCAGCTCAGACAGGCTGAGTTCTTCAGAGACAGCACTTAAATTACATCTCATTAAACAGCCCTACACAGTCCTGCAACATCACTCACTACAATGTACTTCCATGGACAGCTGCTTAATGAAAAATGGCCATAATTTTATTTATTTCTCTAGTTCTAGGAAAAGGATGCAGACCTCCAAAGAAATTCAGGTACAGAAAACCTCTAAAATCCTTCTGTTCAAATCCATGGTAATTGAAGTCTAACTCAAAGTTTAGTGCCTAGTAACTGAGTCTAATAGCTTAAGACCAAATACTAGTCTCACTGGTATGCAGACCTCTGAAAGTTCTGAAGATAATCACTCCTCATTATAATCTTCCCTTATCATGAAGAAAATTTAAACAAATTGAAAATAAAATGCTTAACTTTAGTATTCCTCAGCCATTAGCTTTTGACATTCTGCTCAAAAGTCTGACAACTAGCCTATATACAATCTTGTGAGTGAGACTGCCCAGTGATGCATTTTGATATAGGATAATCAATCATCAAAGTAATTTTACTGCTTAACATTAAAGCAAAAGGCGGGCCAGCTATTCAAAGCGTTTCTCATGCTTAGAGACAAAAAAGAAGAAACTGCTTTAAAAACAGTTTTCACCAAGGTCTGTATTACAGGCATCCCAAAAGCAACTGGCATCATTAAAACCTCCAGTGTGGACTAAAAATGTAAGTTTTACTGCTTTTTCAAAAAAATTTTATTCTTTCCTTGACGGATAAGCATTCCTTGTATCTGAGCTTTCACACTACAAAGTGCATCCAATTTCCTTTAAGCACTTCAGATTTAATGACAGATTTAATAGCATTGCAACACAGAAATGTGGACTTGGACAAAAAATTACTGCATAAAAATCTGATTTCTGTAAAGCAACATCTAAAAGGTCAATTAATATATCTGAGTAAAGCAGAAAATTTTTAATGTATATTGTGAAGACTGGGGCTTTGATAGGTAAAACATCTACTGACTTTAAGATACCCTAAAGATAATTTATTTTTAATAACCATTTTTATTTAATTTTTAAAAGAGTAGCAGTTTATGCCTTCAAGTATAACCATACCCTGAAATCTCAGGGGTGATTAAAGGGCCATGGCAAAGCTGAAAGGTTTCAAATATCAAACTATACTATTATGTCACGGCCAGCAAGATCAATTAGCGCTTTTCAATGACAGAAAAGGTTAAGTTGGATACACATTTACACAATATTTAAATTCAAATTAGAAAAATAGCACATATTAAGTTTAGTTGTAAACCTCTCAATCGGTGACGAAATCTCAAAACTCTTCTTCTACTTGCATAACATAAATACCGTTTTTCTAACAAAAAATGGCAAAAAGATTATAGATACATTAGGTAGCAGAAATAACATTGGATTCTTATGTACAAAGTAAAAATCAAAGACATCTGAGTGTTTCTGCTACAAGACTTGGTTTAGTGCTGAACTTTCAAGAAGTTTTAAAAATACTTGATCAGCTTGACAGATGCCGCTGTGTTTGCGTTCTCCTTGCAAACCCTGACAACACTAAAAATGAATGACAACGAGCAAATAAACCTATTCTCATGTTCAACTAAAAAACAAATAGGAAACTGCCACACAACAAAAAAAACCACAAATTAAAAATACTAATCTGTAAATTTACTAATCTTAAATGTGGGAAAAAAGCAAGTATACAGCTTCTGCAATTAAAAAACATAGACAAATGCACACCAGGAAGCAAGGGAGCTTACTGACTTACTTATTAAGAACATTAAGTTCTTAGTACCTGAAGAATACTTGTTAAAAGTACAGGTATTTTAGAAGTTAATTCGACACCTGTTAATGCAAGCGGTGCTGCAGTAAACATAACTTGAACAGAGTACCAAGTTATGATATCAAATAAAGTCAGTATAAAATCATAATAAAAGTGTGGGAGATGAAGAAAACCTAAGGAAAAAAACCCACACTGTGTTGAAATCAGTGGTTTAGATTGTAATTGCATTATTTTGAGTAAAAGCAAAGCAAGATTAGTCTTGTTCAATGATATATTTCAAAATGTCTTCTCTATTTATTTCTTCAAGGGGTGATTTGAAATATTTACTACCAGACAGTACCTAATTTTAGGTTTTAAGTGCTTTAACAGCTCAATGAAATATGATCAGCAGCTGCAATATAGAAGTATGCTGAATAAACTCTCCTTATAAAAAGGGAGACCTGTTTTACCCTGAGTTCATAAAATCTCTACTTTCAAGACAGAAAAAGATATTACAGAAAAAAATGGTAGCTGCGTCCTAGAGCATTTGACAGAAATTCCAGGAATTTCTTTCTTCTTTCTGTATTAGCTTTCATATTTAAAAGAGGAAAAAGCAGTTTAAATTTCAACACTGGAGGATTGCACTGAATGTCATGCAATACCACCAGGTCATGCAGGAAATAGACAGGTACCTCTTCCAGACCAAATGTCAGTGTTTAACACTGATTAACTCTAGGACTGAAAGGTAAAAGTTGCATAAAGTTTAACGAGAAGCTCTCAAAGCTTGCATCAGAGTCTAAAAATATGCAACAGGACACTATCTATAGCTGTATTTTTAGTTGCCTTATTTGAAACATTTTAACTGGGAAAAGCAATTAACTGTTTTCTACTTACTAAATTCCTTGCTTCAAATTTATTTATCCCATTGGCATTATCCATAGAGCAGAACAGATTTCTATTGCAAAGTGTTTTGAAGCCATTAATAAGTACAAATACAACAAGAGTAATCTTCAACTAAATTTATTAGTATAACCACATATACATATCAAATTCTAAATGCACATGAATTACCTGGAAAAAAGATACATAAAAGATTAGCCACCACACTCTTCTTTCGTTTTTATTATATTTGATTGAAGAATATTTGGCAACATAAATACCAGAATTTTCAAAAGAAAGCACGAAGAGCTGTTTCAGACGTAGCCCAGCTAATGTTAGATGTCAAATGTACAGAAAGAATCACAGGGAGGTTAAGAGAAATGTCAATTTGTAGTTCCACTTTATTCACAGTATGACACGTCGGGCGTATGCAAACATTTGTTATTCGGCAGCATTTTCAGAAATACTAGTACGAAAAGTCAAACCCACTGTAACTTTGCAAAACTTCTCTTTTGAGTGTTAAGGAAATAAAACAATGATATAAGCTGAGCTTTGATTCAAAGTACACTCTTCAAATAACAAACAAGCAATGAGGTCAGACAACAACAACAAAAAAATATTTACCATACAGAAAAGATGCTTGCTTTGTATACTTCACTCCAAACCTAAACTGCTGATTAGTTTATCCCAGACATACTTTCTAGTCTCAGCAAGTGAAACACGCAAAACAAAACCCAGAATATTGAAAATACTGGTTTCTTACTGTTCTAGCATGGCTTCGTGCTTAAACCCGAATCGGCCAAGGCGCTCCCTTGTCTGCTACAGCTTGCCTCCCACGATTTGTGCAAATACCAGCTATGTACTTCACATCCCCACTCGCGAGATGAAGGTGCACCTCCGTGTGCGCGCTTTAAATCCCGCCCGCAGGATAACGGGAAGGCAGCGCAGTACCTACTTGGCTCTGAGCGACAGCTTCATAAACGTAAATGAAACTTTAGATGCCAAGTAATGACTGGCAGCAGCCCTGCCAGGGGGTCCCGGTCTCGCTTCTCGGCGGGGTCGCTCACCGCTGGCGAGTGCCGGGCGGCGGCCCCGGGGCAGCCCCCGCCGCCCGGGCACGGTGTGGAGCCCCTGCGGCCCAGGGAGAACCGCCGCCGGAGCCCGTGAAACCCAGCCGGCGGTTTTCCGCCAGTATCTGATTTGGGAAGTGTCTGTAATGACAGCCGGGGAAGCAAATTAATGGCCAGCAGCCCACTGGGTTTGAACACGGAGAATCCTGTTACCTCCTCACGGATCAAGTACACACACACACACACACACACACGGAGGCTTCCCCACGTGGAAATGCTTTTAAACCAAAACACAGGACCCTCTATCGCCAGCGGGACCCCCGCGCCGGGGCTTTCCTGCGCCTCCGTCCTCCTGCGCAGCGGGGACCGGGACCCCAGATGGGACGACCCGAAAACGTGCCTTTTTGTCTTTTAACCGCAAGAAAAAAACAAGTCGGGGCGGGGGAGGGGACGGGCAGGAGGGAGCCCTCAGGGAGAGGAAACGCCGAAGAACAAAAACAACGGGCAGATCCCCCGGGCAGTGAGAACAGTGGCTGCCGAAGCCCCGTGGGGTTGCCGGCCGGGAGGCAGCCTGCCCCATCCCGTCCAGCGGCACTCCGAACACCGCACGCACGAGGCGCCCCAAGGCAGGATGGAGGCAGCAGCGGCAGACTCCCGGGTCAGAGAGGGGCCCAAGTGCGAGCGGCGGAACCGATCTCCCCTGCCACCGATGCCTGCGGGTCTCCGACGAGCTGCCTGACTCCTCGCTCTGCCCAAACCCTAACCTCGCTGGCAGAAGATAGTTCAGGAAGGGGCTTGCTACCATCCCTGCTTGTTTTCAGGCCAGAGGGGCTCCCCGCTGCCAGAAAACTTGTTTCCTCCCAACCTCCGGTCGAGCCGGCCCCGGCTCTGGCCGTAACAGGGGCGGGAGGTGGCAGGGCGGCTTGGGGAGCCCTCCCACCCCCAGCCTCCCTCCCGCCTCGCCCAGGCTGGCCGGCACCCCCAGCTGCTCGCGGGGCGCAGCCCAGGGCCCCCATTTCCGCCGTTATCGGGGAGGCGCAGGCGGGGAACAGTGCGATGGCAGCCGGCACGGCTTACGCCCGCCTCGGGGTTCACCTCAGTAGCCACGGTAACAGCCGGCCGAAGGGTAGTGACGGCAACACGGCTGGGACTGTCACCTGGAGAGAGGCAGAAAGTCACCCCGTCCGCACCGGAGACCGGTGGGATTTCTGCAACTAAACTTGTGCGGGGCCGGAGGTGAAAGCCTGGCTCTGGTTTGCGATGGACGGCTCCGCTGTTCCTTCCCATCACGTTTGTTTTGCAGCAACTTTTTGTTTTCTGGTCATCGGACCAACAGGAAAACAACGCTAAATAAACCCTAAACACAAGCACATGCACACACACACCCATCTCCCCCCATCTCCACGGACGCATACACTCGCGACAGGGAGCCGGTTTCCTCCACCCCTGAGCAGAAGGGGTGGGAGGGAGGCTCGAGAACGGGAAGCCGGGGAGAGACTCACCTTCTCGCTGCCGGGATATGCCGCTACCTTTAATTTAAGGGCCGCTCCTTATTTATTTATTCTCGTTCCTTCTCCGAGCCGACGTTCCCCTCTTGCACTGCCCCTCTGGCAAAAACAGGACATCCCCTCTACAAGTCGTGTTCCCCCGTCTTTTCTCCACACACAAATAAAGTGCAACTCGGAGCAAAACGGGAGGAGAGGCGCGGGGGGTGTGTGTAGGGTGTTAGATAGAGGAGGAGGCTGGTAGGGGAAAAGCCAAACACTCGCAGTTGAGCGAGTGCAACTAGTTGCCTCTCACGCACAGGCACGTAGAAAGTTCCCCTGGCAAGGGACGGGGCTTTGCTAAGAAAAGGTAACCTCCTCCCTCTCAAAAAAAGTCGTCCCGGGAGCGGGGAGGTAAGGGGCGAGGACCTCAGGAGCCAGCGCAGCCTCCGGACACCCCGCTTTGCACTTGCGCCGGGTCTGCGCCGGCCCCTGCTCGGTGCAGGAGACCGGCTATTCCTCTGCCGCCCCGCTCAGCACGCCTGCGCTTCCGCCGCCGCGGCACACCGCGGAGGGACGGCTGGCCCGGCCATCAAGCACGCCCAAAGCACCCCTGCCCACCGGCCGGCCCGCTTCGCCCGGCCCGGACAGTTCACCTTCGCTACTCCCTGGCAGCCATAGCCAGCAGGGTTGGGAGCAAAGAAGGAGATAGCCCTAAGAGGCGTAGGTCTAACCGTGGTCCACTCGAGTGCAGGCACTAAAGTCCACACCGCACTTTCTCCTTTTGTTTCTCTTATAATAAACCAACATTGTAAAGTAATGCTGATTTTTTGGGGAAGATTGCGAGTATACAATCAAGCATGACTAAGCACTACAGGACAGGACCTGTTGCTGCACCCTTTTATATAGGATGCATTTGTCTCCTCCTCAAGCTGGTCAGTGTGGATGCACACAAAGTCCTTACCTGCTTTCAAACTGAACACTCTCTTCTGCTGGCAATTCACCAGCTGCATTTGGTCTTATTTGCTACCTAGTGTGGGGAAGTGGAAGAAATTCCCTAACTGCTTAGTCACATTTCATACTCTTACCCTTCACCTTGGATTATTTCTTAAGTATTATTTCACTGAGTGGATTGGGTGGCTCTTGTTGAAGCAGCTGCATCACCCTCTTTCTCTCAAGGTAACTTCACTCTCCAAAGGGTGCAAGTCAACAGAGGAAGCAAAAGGAAGACCCTGGAGAAAGACAGAAGAGGCAGGTCTTGGTTTTCAGAAGTACAGAATGTCAGAAGCTTTTGAGGTAGGCAAGTCACATGAAATGAGGGGAAAAAAAAAAGGTATGGATTTGTGAAGATTCTTTCCTACCTGCCTTCTGTTTGCTTACCTTGTAACCAGTGGTACTATTAAAGCATAACTTTACTCAAGCTGTCTGCCTTCAAATTTACATTCAACGAATTGTACTAAGATGGTCATCTTTCTCCTAAATAATTTCAGACTTAAGATGACTAAATCTGCATGAAAACAAGTCTATAAAAACCCTGTATTTGCTGTCTTGGGAGAGTCGCCACTCAGAAAGAGAACAGACTTGGAAAAGTCTTTTGACCTACAAAAATACAGCTAGAAAAACATTTAAACTAAAAAAGCCCCCAAAAGCCAGCCTTCAAACTGACATAGTGTAGGACAAGCCAGAAATATGAAGTGAACTTTGAAACTGAGAGTTTACAGAGTAAACTGGCAGGAGTTAAAACTGGGATTTGCAGGAATAATTGCGATTGACAACCCCACCGCAGAGTAAGAATCGTGACTAACACCAGTACCCGTCTTGCTAACAGGCTCCTTCTGTAGGAAAACGTGCTAACAACTCCTTCCTTTCTAGAGGACTTTTGTGAGCAGGAGAGGTCTAATGTGCAGTACTCAAACAGGATAACGAAGGTTTTCTGAAGTCTGGTTTCCTTCCACTTTACTTCAGTGAAGCAAATTCCTGTCCCCTCATAACATGGGTTGTTTTAATGGACATACCACTTTAAAGCAAGCTTTTAATTATCTGATGCACCCACTCTTAAAATGTAAGCTACAGCTGACTTGAAAAGATCATGTATGATCTTTGTTTGATGTAGCATGTTTCAAGTTGAAGAGGGATGGGACAATCACATGGCTGTTACATGGTACAGACGCAAGGCAAGTCTCCCTCCCATTAAGGGCACTGGCCTTGGTGTCACTGACCCCCGTTGCTATTTTGCTATTGATTTCAGTGAGAGTAGACAGGGTCATGCACAAAAATAATGAGCATTTGGCCTGGATCACATGAACCGAAGGAAGTCTTACAGAAACTGATCTCATAACTATGCACTAATTTTTCACAGTGATTTATTGTAAATATGACTTTTACAGGTGGGAATTAAGTAATGACTTAGATTAAATTGGTGTCTTTGGTTTGAAGTAGATTCCAGTGAGCTCAATTGAAGTGATTTCAGAAGGCAGCAAATTGAAAATCTAGTGCAATATACTGAGTCATATAAACTACTCTCTGTGGCCATATACAGCCCTGCATGTAGAAGGTCATTCTAGAAATAGTCCTAACAGAGCCCAAGGAAGGGCTGTAGGATCCACTTTTACACAAGAATAGAAGAATAATACCTTATCCATTTAAAGCGACAGGGGAATGTAAGTAGGCAGGATGTAATTATCTAGATTGGTATTTGTCCAGACACTCCTACACTTGCAAAAACTACCATAGAGTGTTTAATGACCCCAAGTGCTTGGTATCCTCAGTATTAGCTCTTATATGATCACCCTTGTGATCATATGCTTTATGCTAGTTCAATACTGAGTCAGCAGAAGAATGTTGCCCTGCACAAATACCAGTCCATACAGTAACTTGGAATTTCCTTTGAGGTCTTCCATGCAAATAATATAGACCCAACCCTACCTACCCTATGAAATCCAATGAGATTACAGCCATAAATACGGGTCCAGATAATCATGTTTGCATATGTTACTATAAACAATATGGGCTTTAGAACCTTTATAAGTAATTTTGAAATGAAACCAATATATTTTATATTGGATCTCAGTGACAAACAGGTTTTGTTGTTGTTTAAGCAAAGGGATTATACATAGTTATTACAAGAAAATCTAATGACAGCCACTATTTTGGCAATGTGTCATTATTATGATTTATTAAAGTGCCTACCATACACCACATCCAGCTTAGGTACCTGTTGTAAATTTTGTTTTATAAAAACAGGGCTTTGAATTATGGTTTCTGATTTTTAGATTCAAGTATGAAATACAAAAGTGTGCTAATTTGGCAAAGTTTGTTTGATACTTAAGGTTATTATTGGTGCTTCACAGCTTTATAGTCCTAAAAAGAAAGAATATATGAGGGTTCTTTTGCCCTGGTTATCAAATTTCAGGTTTAAAAAGAAGGTGACCCACCCTTTTCAGTAATTCGACATGCAGGGTTCAGCTGTGGGTTCAAAAGCAGGTTACAACTGGCTAGTCATTGTGGTCTTGAAATGCCAACTGTGCCTTTAAGTGTGTTATATAACCTATTTTTTAGTTTCAGTTTTCAATATGGCATCATTTCAGTGTTATTTAGATTTCCATATATTTTTTTAATCCAAACAAATCTGACCTCAATCATAAGGTTCCATGGCTCCGAATAGCTGAGCTTTTCTAATATTTTATTTTGAGTGCCTACATTCAATACTTCATCACATAGATATGTGCTGTGGACAGTGCCAAATACGGTGCCAGGGGTGTCCTCAGTTATCTTCAGCGCTTACCAGGAGAGGGCTCTGTTCTGCATCCCATACGCAGGCAAAAGTCCCACTGAAATTAGTGCAAGTTTTGTCTTTAAAGCTTACTTGAAATGGAGCTAGCTGAGTACAAAGGAAAACCTGCATTTTTAAGCTGGCTGTGCAGGCAGAATGAGGTGTGCTTGATAATTCTAATTTGTATACTGCAATTGCATAAGGATCATTTTTTCATTCCTGGGAGAGAGTCACTCTGCTTCCAGCAAGATATCGTTCCTTCATGTTTCATGGAAGTTACATGAAGTTTCATTTAAGTTATTTATGGACCCTATCTAGAGAAGATGATGGGACATACTTTTTTCTTTTCTTGATGGACCACATGTTCCCTGTCAGTGTGGGATACAAAAACTATGTCTGCACTAATCAGGGCTAGCACACAGATCTGTTAGCTTACTTCTTGGCATGGTTTTATTCTCACCAGTTAGTGTTCTCCTAAAAACTGTCCTGGTGCTGTTCAGGGTGTGGTTCAGAGCCAAGGAACATTCCTGGTGCTTTGTCTGGTCCAGGAATCCTATGCTGGAGAATAAGAGAGTTAATAATGAGAGTTAGCTTTATAGAACCACTGCCCTGGCAGATGGCCTCAGCATAGAAGAGCATTCTCCAGGCCATTTCCTAGTGCAGATGTAGCCTGAAAGTCACTCTTAGACCTCTTCCAGAGACAACATTTGGTCAGGTTGTTGGGGGGGTGGGAGAGATGTCCGGGCTGCTGTTAACCTCACCTCCAGAGCCAATGGCATTGGGCCAGGGTTGAGAGTGTGCCCCACATCCATCCGTGTTTATTCTGTCCATTAAACACTTTCATCATAAATAAAGAGCAATCCTTAGATGATTTATAAAAATGTGAACATTTAAATCTGTTCTGCTGCTTAGTGTAATTCCTTTGTATTTGCTTTTTAACCAGTTTCACATTAGATGTATTTAACCTCACTTTCTGAGTACCATCTTTTAAGACTTCTGTCTGCATATCTATATCCATTTGCAACATTCTTCAATGGAAGAGCTTTGAAATGGTCAACATACTATTTCTATAAATCTATTTAAAGCATCCTCAAATTTGTGAGACATAAATCCCAGCATTTTGAAAATATTTTTTGATTACATATATAGGTAGCATAAACAAAAGACACGTTATAATAATTTTACTGTCACTGATCAGAAATGGTCTGTGTATGAAAATACTTGGGTTTATTAGTCAACTATCAGGTATGTTGAGGTTTCCAGTGAAACCAATGCCAAGGCATTCATCAATGTCATTGTCAGTAGGATTGAGCTAATTATGCAATAAACTCAGATACAGATTCATGCCAAGAACTTTTTACTACACTGTAACATCATATTGTTACTGTATTGCATTATATTATAATAACATATATTCAGTAAAGAATAATTGGCCATGAGCTTTTTCATATCTTTTATGAAAGTAAAAATGTTGTTGCCAAATGACACTACAAATGACATTATGTATTACTATTACACTAAAAAGAACTTTGTTTCTTCCAGAAGCATGATTGAATTAGATTCTCCTAGTAGTATATGATTAAATGAAGCTTGGGCAATTTCACTCATTTATTTGCATGTGGTGTGCCGTAGAGGAAGGAAAAACAGAAAAGCTATAAAACGAAAAACAGAAATTCAAAAAAATTTTGTCAGAGGGTTTTCAGAAAACCTGTTTTATTTCAAAGTGCAAATTCCTTTCTGCTGTTAAAATGTTCTATTCAAAGACTGTTCAACCTGGAGAAGAGAAGGCTGTGTAGAGACCTCATAGCAGCCTTCCAGTATCTGAAGGGGGCCTATAGGGATGCTGGAGAGGGACTCTTCATTAGAGACTGTAGTGATAGGACAAAGGGTAACGGGTTAAAACTTAAACAGGGGAAGTTTAGATTGGATATAAGGAGGAAATTCTTTCCTGTTAGGGTGGTGAGGCACTGGAATGGGTTGCCCAGGGAGGTTGTGAATGCTCCATCCCTGGGAGTGTTCAAGACCAGGTTGGACGAGGCCTTGGGTGATATGATTTAGCATGAGGTGTCCCTGCCCATGGCAGGGGGGTTGGAACTTGATGATCTTAAGGTCCTTTCCAACCCTAACCTATGATTCTATGATTCTATGATTCTATGACTTTGGACATTTCTGAACTTGTAAATTACAGGTCCAAAAATATATATAGATTTAAGCTGCTAGTTTTAGTTGCAGCACTGTAAGTATGGTAATAGGGAGAAAGCTGGGCATAGCATTTAGGGATGATTATCCTTCATATTCAGCAAGTATAGCAATGTTGTCTTGTGTTGGGATATTCCTCCCTCTTCAGGTATTAGTATCTGTGAAAATCTCATCCCAGATCTCAGAGATATCAATTCTGTATGTATGTAACTGTTTAAGGACATTAAACAGCAGTTCTAGAGGTCTGTTTTGTACTCAGCTGTGAGAAACTCATTAAATCATTCTTTGTTCACTGAAATCTTCAGCAGGATGCATTCTTCCAATGAGTCTAGCCCGTTTATGTGATATATTATTAGTTATTAATGTAGTTACTATGTTTGGTTATGTATTAATGTTTACTCATAATCTATACATATAGCTTGGGGGGGTCTCACTGCACTCTGTAAATACAGAGGCAGGCATGGTCCCTGGGGTAGGTTTTGCCACAGCTCCTAAGTTGTTCCAAGACCTAGAAGGGGTTACTCCAGCTCTGATTTCAGGCATATTTGCTATTACAGTGGAAAGGAGAGGGTGGAAGAAAGGGACACAAGGGATGGGGACCGCAGATGAGAACAAAGCAGCTAATGTAAATCTCCACTCCTTGCCCTGTAGTACACCTCCTCTTTAAAAGACACACAAAGTTCTCTTCCTCTTCACCTTTTGCATTAGTTGACTACACTTGGGATTGGCTGTGAATGTAAGTACCTTATTAGCATTTGAATGACCTGTACTGCTGTGTAAATGAGACTGAAGATCGAACTTCACGTCAAAGGGAAAAAAAACCCACATATCCTAAAAGGTGGCAGTCTGCGTTTCGTTTTCCCTGCTCCATATCCTGTTCTGGGAGAACTTTTATCCACTTCTGATTTACTAAAAGCATATAAAAATTCTAAGCATGTATTTATTTATTTATTTACTTTCTTACTTACTTATTTGTTTATTTTTCACACTTTTGAAGTAGAGAGAGGGGCTAAAATCTGGGGAGAGTTTTGCTCTGGAAACAATTATTTTTGTTGAGAACTATTGATGAGGTTATTACTTAACAATTCGGTGGCAGGAAATTGAAGAGGAGGCAATTGCTGAGTTTTGGAAGATCATCAATACCAAGTGAAAACAAGTCAGGTTTCTCCACTGGTTGTTTACACAGGGCTGGTTGTTGATAAATGAACTTCAGATTGGATCTTAGAGGTATGCAGTGCGCAAAGTGAAATAAAAATTTTATTGCTTAAAGCTTGTGAAGACTGCACTAACTCACAGGCAGTTTACTCAGTCTTTGTAAACAAATAGTTTACAACAAAACAAAACATCATGTAGTCTGCTAATAATATTTTTGGTGTGGGTTTGTTTAGGTTTGGTTTTGGTTTTTAAACCTGCATCAATTTTCCTTAGGTTTTGTTTTTGCAAAGAGGCAGCAACTTCAAAAATAACTTCACTCTACTATTGCTAGAGTTTAATATTACTTACTAAGTGATGTTGATAAATAAATAATTCCATGTCTTAAGCATATCTTAGGTAATATAAACCACAGTTATGATGCTCAGATATATGGCATTATGGCTTTGATCAACATTGTAGTAGTTAAGGCATGATATTACCATAGTTGGCAACACGAGGAGATGCTTTGTCAGTTGTGTAAATATGCAGTTCATTATACAAAGTCAGAGATTAATTTACTTTGATGAATTGAAAGAGGGAGCCAGTGCTGGAGCCCTTTCTTCACTTTGCCAGGTTCTGGGTGATGTGGCAGAAACGTTTTCTCACATTCCTTCCTGGTACCTTCACTTCTTAAGATGAATGATAATAGCATTTATATCAGAGTGCCAGGAGAAAAGCAGGAATGTACTTGAATCAGATTTGGTTTCACCTCTTCGAAAGTTTAAAAACCTTTTTGTTATGATGAAAGGGTTTCAGAAGGAAAAGATTATCATAGGGCAAGTGAAATAGCAATTTGCTCAGATATTCATGAAGCTTCTTACTTGTCCTGCTTGGTATCATGCATACTGCTGTAGATAAATCATAATGTCAAAAAGGATTTCTGGAAGACTGAGGTACTGCTGAAGTAACTACTATTTTTTTTAAACTAGAAAATTGTGAGTCAGGGTTTGTTTCATCAACTATTCTCCAGTAGAACAATCTAGAAAAGCAAAGCAGCATTGCCTTGACATAGAGCCAAATGACAGTCAGAGATGAGTGCTGCTAGTTCTCTACAGAGGAAACAGATTTCCTCCACCAGAAAAAAGAACCACGAAAATAAGTTTCTCAACCTTTACAGGTAGAAGTGTGCTGTTTTTTTTTCTCCTATATTTTGATGAAGATTAGAGTGAGGAACAATAATCTCTGGGAATTTTTAAGTACGTTTAATTCTGGGAAGCACTTGTCAATTTGAGTTCTTACAGATTTTAAGGATGGAGAAACAGGCCTAAAGAGCAGACTTAAATGAGATTGTCAGTGGACAAGAGTTCTTGGTCTGAATGCTTCTGAGTTTCTAGAAGTTGCAGCTTGTATTATTGTCTGCAAGAAATGTCCATAGAAGGAGGAATTACGCTCTCGTAATAGCTGAGTTTGATAATGTTTATAATGTCGAGATAACAAGGTGTTGACATTGGCCCATATCTTTTCCCCTGTGATCGTGTTCTGTTTGAAATGACTCAATATGTATCATATTTGTATTTCAAATGCCGCATCTGTAGGTTGTGCACAAATACTTGAGATATTTATTGTCCGTATTATATTTAATTCCCTAAATTATACATATATTTACAGTTAAGTTAAAATTTTGAAGCAGTTTGGTAAGTTTAATAGATAGCTTAATAATACTTAACATTTAGTCGAATTTGAGATTTAGGCACTCTTCTTTATGCCTTAATTTAGTCTCTTGAGAACTGCCTATTCATTTTCTGTTGTGTTTATACGGATTTATTCTTTTTTAGATTTAATTCTGGCATCTTCCATTCACACTGTAAAATAATTCTATTAGTATTGTCACAATGTAGAAGCTGCATTTTATTAAAAGAATACTTCACAGTTTTTTTATATTTCTCTGGCATTTAGTCACACATCAGTGATGTAGAGTTTGCTCCTTGTAACGTGCATGGATATTTCTATCACTATCTTACGGAAACCAAGGAAATAAAGCATGAATGATTCTTTCCAGGGAACTGTACAAAGTCTGAGTTTGACAGACCTTGCAGAGGTGCAGAGCTTTGTTTAACCCAGGTACTTCATATTATAAGGCTGTAATCAAATCGTCTGTCTACAGAAGCTGCAGGTGGGGAATGTTGTCAGCAAAACTTTTTCCACCTCCACAGGAATCCTAAGCTAGTATTTGCCCTAGTGCTTGGGCAAGTTGTGAATACCAAATATATGAAAAAACACACATCAAAAGTCAAGAGGAAGAAGAAAACCACATATATGTAGAAGAAAATAATCTTTCAAACATCTACAAGTTTAGTGGTTGTTTCATTCTATGTGTTGATTATAGTTATGCTAACATTACTGTAAGAAGAGGGTAAGTTTGCAGCAATATAAGTCTCTTAATTTAAAACAAAAACTTCCATCAACTAGTACAGGCTTCATGACCTCATGGTGTTTATCATCTGACAATGGTATTCTGGAAACCAGAAATTGATTGCTACCCTCAGTTCCCATCTTGCATGCCCTGTAGTAACTGGGGTTGGGAACCTGTTGGAAGAATACACTGCTGTCACTCAGTGGTGGTCTTTCTGGCTAATTAAAGAGGAGCACTGAGAAGCTCTAAAAAGAATCCTGTCAGACCCCATCAGTTAGAATAATGTGACGTATTACATAAGTCCTGAGGAAAGGTTCTTAAAGAAAGGAAAAGCAAAGGTGGGCAGTAAAATCCCCACAGGGATAATGGTGTGATCCTGCAGAGGCAGCTAAAGTGATGCTAAACAATGATGCTGCCCTTCCCTAGCTTCCTTATCAAAGTTTCGTATATATTACCGAGATTTATACAACTCAAATTAAAGCTTTGGGAAAACAATAGAGACTTCCAGATTTATTCTTGCTTTGGGAAATAAAATGCATCAGTCCAGGCCAGGACTCTTTTATACTGGGTGTTATATGACTGTCTAATGAAAAAGAAAGAACCTTCCTGCAGAGCTTCTAATTTAAGGGTGTAGGAAAGCAAACATAAACTAGTTAAAATACTTCCCTAGGGTAAAATAATTCCTCAGTATTGGCCTTGTGGTGCATCCTGCATCTTAAGTGCAAGAAGTATAGTAAGTAGCAATTTTCATTATTAGATTATTAGGGTTTTTTTTTTTCTAATTTTCGGACTCAGGGAATAAGTTGGATCCTCCCTTTTCCCAAATGCAAAAGTATCTTCTGTTCTGTATTCCCTCTTGAAGCCTCATAGCCCTTCAGGCTTCCTTTGCTTTTACAATCACCATCAACTACTAGCATAAATACATTGGATAAGACCACATACACATAGATGAACCAGCCAGCACTTCCTGGCTTGAGCCATGTGCTGCAGTATACTTCAGTGTTAAGAGCATTAGATTCCTCCTATGATAGATCTCCTTTTCTGCTGAAAACATGCAACTAAAGAAAACGCACAAATGATAAAGGCCTCTTCCTTATTCTTCTCACATACCTTCTAATATCATAGGGCTATGTATATACTAAGGGAAGCTTCATGCCATGATGGAACTGTGAAAACCACCTTCAAAGGTATCTCGTTAGTGTTGTAAAGGTTCACCACTGATGGATTGCTCTTCTTTCTTTCTAGTAAGCAAGTTTGAAACTGCTAAGAGTTCTGAAGGGAGATAGATTCTGCATTAGAAAACAACACTTAATCCACAAAGACAAGTTCTAATGACAATGTTTGGCAATTTTATTAATATGTGGTTGCAGAGAAAGAACTGAGTGCAGAATGAGAATCTTAGTTGCATTCCAGGGAACATGTATTTCTTAAGTTTCCTGTGAAAGTGCCATGCCATTGGTGCATCAGCATATGTGTAGTGCAAATTCAATATGTATTTCAGTTAACATAGCTGTAGATACTTCCATGAATTGTATAAATAATGAAATCAAAGGCAAATGTAGCTAAAGCTAGAGCTGTAGCAAAATATCTGCATGAATCATTTCTGCAGTCTAGGTTTGTTTCTGTAGGACAGAAACTGATTATACTCGCACAAAACAGCATAAATTCTGTGTTCTCCAAAAAAGTGTGGAACTGCAGTATACATGTGGCATTTGTATAATACTGAACTGAGGAGTTTCATCCTCTCATCTGACTGACGTGTTTAAAGAACAAGAGGCAACATGAAGCCCATCATCATCATGGGCTATCTTAAGTATACTTCCATGCCAGGCAAAGTCTAGGAGGACCACTTATAAACATGACACTAAGATAAGATGACAGAACACCTCAGCTTCATTGTCTCAAACGGTCCTCCACTTTGAAGTGGACCTTCTTTTCATTAAGGACCTTCACTTTGCCTGACATGGAAGTGTACTTAAGATAACCTGCAATCATGACTGGTTTTAAAAGAAGAACAAGCGGTAAAAGTGGGCAACAGCTTAACTTAAGATCTCCACTGAGGCTATTGTGAGTTTGCCATTCCCATCCAAGGAAAAAGTATTTAGCACAGGGCTAGAAAAAATACAAGATTATTAAAAAGGTTTAGCCATAACATTGTATGCAAGGTATCTTACTGTAGTGGACTATTAAGGTATTGTAACATGCAAATATCTTAGCATTCATTAATACACACACGCACACAAATACTAAATCATAGCATATACTTATTATGTTGCACAGCAATCCACTATCTGTATAAAAATCCACTCTATCTAAAACTGGGTTTAAACACACTACTGTGTAAATAAACCTGCTAGTGGAATATGTTTGCTATGAGCTTATCTACTACATGACAGAAGAATGAAACTATTAAAAACTTCTTTCACCTCCTACTTTTGCCAGATTTTGCCTTTATTTTATCTGCTTTCAGGGCAGTACTGCAAATGCTTTCCTGTGTGAGTAGTTAGAAATTATCAGGATTTGGAGGCTGAGAAGGTTTGGTTGTGAATTGTTGTCAGGAATTAAACTAGGCTTTTGATGCCATGAGCTACTATGCAGGCTGCTGGCTCAGAATGTATCATAAGCTCTGATGTCTTCCTCTTTCTTCTCCAAATCTACTTATCCAGTGCTGTAACATGTTTCCTCTTTCTTCCCCAAATCTGCTTATCCAGTGCTGTAACATGTTTGCCACCCTAGTCACATAAGCGTGCACCGTACTAGCCCATTCATTATTTGTAACACAGAGCAAAAATCTGGAAGAAGTGTTTTTAAAAATAAAATCACCATGAAGTACTTACAATCCATTAGAAAGACGCATATGGTGAACATTCCACTGTATTTCAATACCAGTGTTACATCTCAAGAATAAGCACACTAATAGGAAACCCCGTTAAAATATTTTCCCACCACAAAACCCTCCAGCCGGAGACCATTCCAGACAATGGTTTCACTTTTTTAGTAATGATATTCTTAGCAGTCCCATTGTTCTGAGCTGGTCCCACAGATATCTAGTTTTTAGTAGGATAACACACATTATTATAACATCAGAATTTTTAACCAGAAAATTTCCCCTCTGACTTTACAGACTTAAGGTCACTATGTCACCATATGTGGCTTTTGCATTTTTCTGACTACTGTATTCTAGAACTAAACAAACTTTGTCACACCAGCCTTATCCGTGACAGATTTCCACTGCCTGGGGGTGTTTATGGACAAGAAATAAGCAGTCTGTTTTAACTCATCAGAAAGTGAGCCTAATGAATAGGCTTAAAGCTCATCTGTTTACTAGTATTTTATTATTTGTTAAGCTGACTCGTGATCATTCTTACTATAGCAGTCCCATTTTCACCACTGTACTTAGCTAATGGCCTATCAACATTCTCATTAGAAACTCTTTTTGAGAAGTTGGTGGATTAGCTGTGAAAATTTACAATAGCGGTGCCGACCTAGAATACTAGTTCCCAGATGTGGTTTGAATATTTTTATTAGATTTTTAATATGAATGGGTGTATATGAGGAATGTTAATAGCCTTATTTAAACCAGATAGGCATTGCACAAGATTCAGTTCCCTGTTGCTTAGCTGGTGCACCTCAGGCTTCATCACAGGCAACACCTCTATTATTTCAGTTGCCAGGTTCTTTTAAACAGTGAAGTGCTTTAAATCAAAAGTCAGGGATCTACTATCCACTTGAAACTGGGCCCAAGTATGCTCACAAGGTTCAGGAACATCATGACGGGCCAACTCAGACAGCGCTGCCAGATTTGCAGCCGTTGGGGACTTCCTGATGTTTATATGTCATATTCCAGTGTCATGCGGTGTGCAATATGAGCTGCTTCTTGCTGACTGCAAACTCTGAAGTGGTGTCATGAATCCTCTTGGGAACACAGACATCATTCGTTTTATTAAGAACCTGGCTGGGACCATCACACATTCCGCCCACTTCTGATTGAAGAAGAAATATGTACGTGCTCTTTCCTTTTCTCTTTATCTAAAAATTAAGTACTGTAATCAGTCTTGAGTATTTTTTCCAATTACCAAAAGCAGAGCATGTCAAAAACTTCTTCAAATTTTATAGAAGCAGAAATGTTTAGGAGAACAATATTGAACAGCAGCTACAATGCTCCACTCTGACAAAAGGGCTGTACCAATGTATTACAGCAAGTACATCACAACGCAGAGGCAGTTGGTGCTAACAGGAATAGAAGAGTAAAACCCCTTTGACATCCCTTCCCTGGGTTGATCTGCATCTACTGGACATTTCAGTGCAACCAATGGCTTTGAAAATACAGGTTTTCATGAAGCTGCTGGGAAAGCAGCTCTGCTAGGGATACCATGATGATTCTCCCCTACATGCTTATGTTCTTCCCAAACATGCCTTGACATAATCAAAGCATGAGCTATCTCCATGTGGGGTTTTGATGTATTGTTGAAAATGTCTCAGTCTAGTTTATGCTGATAGTTTAATAGTCTGTAGCATTGCCTAAATTGCTTGTATAGTCAAAATCCATTAATGACAACATATGACTGTATTGGATGTCAGATTATACCTGGGGGTGCTAAATATCACAGATATTTGTAAAACATGTGAGGTGCAATCATCCCTTTCTTGCTGTGTTTTCTATGATGTATACAACTTGTGCTGCTTAATGCAATTTGACATTTAAAAGAAACAAAATGGGATTAATTATCGTATCTACAGCAGATTACAATATATCAACATGCAGATAAAGAATTAATCTGAATTTCTATTTTAAAAGATATTGCTCTGAAATGTACTATCTCAAACTCTTTTATTAATTTCAAAATGAGATTCAAGCAAGCGTAAGGCTGCATTCACATTTCTTGCTTGAATTTGCTATAACCTTCATGCTGAATTTTTGGATAGCATTTACAGGCCTTAAAAGATAATGTATTATCCTTGTAGGCTGTCAGACTATTCAGCTGCTATACACTTGTAAAGCAACATATAAATAAACACTGAAGTCAAATAGGAAATTAAATTTCTGTTTCATGCAGTACTATTTCAATAAAGAACTAAAATTTTATAAATTGTCCCAATAAAAAACTTTCCAAATGAAATTTTGTTCTACATAACAGAAATGTCAGGTTTGAGTAATCAAATGTTGAAATGAGAATTAAACTACCTCATTTTAATATAAAAGAAACTTAAAAATTATGGTAGAAAAGATTCCATGAATTCATCTAATTCAATAAGCGTGGATTTACAGAAGTGCACATGGGGCCAGAAGACTGCTGTTGGAAGGCTCAATAGGAAGACTCATTTGAATGGGAATTGAAATATGCCCTAGAGCTAGCTACTGTAAAGTGGTAAAGGCTTACTATATAAAATCCTGGGCCATATTTTAATCACACAGAATCATCTTTTAGGAGGGTCTACTTTGGAGAGTAAATGAATCCAGTGGGAAAGCCTTTAGTTCATTCAGCTCTAAACACCTACATGTAATATTCTGGTATGCACTTTTTTATGACCTTCACATTTTTCCCTCTAGAAGGATTGTCTGAGTTGACTAAAGGAGTTAAAAAAACATCTATGATGGTGTACTATTTCATAGCTGAATGCGAAGATCATTCATTACTACTTTTTTTATTTTTGTTCCTGGGTTAGAAAACAGCATAAGCTCATTCAAAGTTCAGATTCTTTTTTTCTTTTTTTTTCAATATATCTTTTCTGTGACATTTAACAGTTGTAATTTTATTATATATTTAGTTGCTGCTATGTAGGTATTTAAACATATTTTGGTAATTCTCAATATGTGGCTTTTTCTGATTTGAGAACTACTAAATGAGTAATTCATTTAGTTCCTCATTCAGTTTGATATACCATGGCTCAGGAAAACAGTGTTCTTATAATCATACAATGATATCTCAAACTTTTTCTCCCTGGAAAGCAGCAGCTTCAGTAAGGCCATTGTTTAATGTTAATTGGCTGGGCCCTAACTCTGGTCCCAAGACCATAGTGATGACAGAAGCCTAGGCACCGAGTAAGGTAGCATCAGGTGACATGAGAAATAAACTCAACTCAGGGTTTCTTCAGATACTCCTTGTCTCATCAAGTTACATGATAGGGAGACTCTGGGGTGCTGTTTGGGAATTTGCCTTTATCAAGAGACTTTTTAGTACAGGGCCTTATTTAGGTAGTCCATCCCTACTAAGTCACAGCCTTTCACCTTTTTCATTACTCTATTTCCCAAGTGCAAATAGGAAGCAAATCATATGTGAAAGCCAGCAAAGAGTTTCAGGACCATGGGTCTTTACGATTCTGTGATTCTATGATTCTGTGATCCAGAGGGGTTACCCCATGCTGCTGTGTGATTACATGATCTACAAGTGATTCAGAAAGCAGTTGTTACATGGCCTGACAAACGAAAAATGTGTATTGGCAGGAAACTAAAGGAGATGGAAGAAAAGCAGGGTCAGTTAAAAAAACCTAACTGAATAAATAGATGAAATAACTGCTGAGTTAGACCTTTAACTTTAGCTCTCAGAAGATGAGAGAAGTTGAACTGCTCTGTTACACCAGGTTTGCTTAGGCATCTTTATTGTCTGAGGCAGCCATAGAAGAGGAGTTACAGTCTTACCCTGAAAGCGTAGCAACCAAGTGCTCTATGGAAGCATTGCGCAATACTCCAGCAGCAACCACTGGGAGCCTATGCAAGTCATGGGCCCACGTTTTGTAATCCCAGTTCAAAAGCTATAAATAAACATGTAATTGATCCCTCCTCACAGAACAAGCTGGATGCCTTCTGGTGTCAGCTTTATGTGAGGAATAAGTTTTTAATTTTCTTACCAAATATTCAAGTGCACTTGACCAATTTCAATTACTTAGGGCAACGTCATTTGTTTCTTTAGGAATAAATGGAGTATGGAGCTTAATAGTGAATTCACACGTTCTTTTGCAATATTTTTCTACTCTATTTTTCTGATTAATAAAATTCAAGATATAAATTCCTGTTTAGTTGTGGGGTTTTGACCCTCCTTATTGCTTGCTTTTCAAATCTCATAACTGTTTTGTTATCCTTGACTTCATGTAAGGCATTTTCTGCAAGAGCCTTGGACTTTAGCACAGTCTGAACTAGTGTGAAACAGATCTTCTTCCAGGTACACAGCAGAAAACCTAACTGTTTTTTTAGCATTTGTGGAGTCCACAGATGATGTGCTTCATACTGTCCATATTCAGTGTCTGGGCACTTTTACGGAGGGAAATAAGAAATTCTAGATACTGACGGCTTCTAGTAGGAAAAAAAAAATAAAAAAAAAGTGGGGAGAACTAATGGGTAAAATTTAAATCCATCAAAGTCGAAACCCACGTATTTTTGAATGTATGGGATGTTGCCACTGGAACCAATTCAGACAGGAAATAATACCTGCACTGACTCCTTATGTCTTTCTAAACAAGTCTGGATGCTGTACTCAAAACAGTTATTTTGATTATGAATTATAAATACATGGAATTATATAATTTATGACCTTTTGGGGTCATCATCTTATTGCCCTTTTTAGAATTAAAGTCTATAAATCTTGCACATTTATGATAATGTGGCTAATAATGATTTGATGGTTCATTGGCTAGATTCCTGTGAGAATGAAAATTTTAATATAACTGGAGCTTGGTGGTTTGTTTGGTTTCTTTTGTTTTTTTTGGAGTGGCCACTTATTTATGTTGAACATATTTAAATAAAATAAATAGGTATTCTTTTTAATGCTTTTATGTTTTTTACTTGGCTAACATCTCTCCACAACTTTGCAAGTAGATTGAACATTATTTAGACAGAAATGATAACCAGTTACAGGGTGCAGGATGTGCTTATCAGAATCTTTCTAAAGAAGAAGGAAGGCTTTACACCTGGGTCTGTACCACCTGGCTTTTGGACATTAAATGCAACCACAGTGGAGCACTGGTGGGTTTTTTGCCATAAAATGGAGTTCTAACAGACATTGAAATAATCAGATAATGTTCTAAGGAATATTTTCATGGCAGGTCTGACGATTAATCTCTGACACCTCTCAAAGGACAAGACATGGATAAAATAGGTAAGTGGAATGTTCTTCTCACTTTACAAAAGGAGACCAGAAGCACTGGAAGCCTTGCGCTAGGACACACAGGAATTCAGTAGTGAGCTATGAGCAGAATCCACTCCATGCCTTAACGACAACCCTGTTAACTTGCATTATTGTTACTCTTTCTGTTATTACAATTATAGTAGGTCTGGAAAGAAAACTAAGGGAAAACAAACAATCAAGTTTATCAGCCTGCTTTATTTTATCTATTTCAGTATAATTGCTATTACAGTGTACAAACTCTGAACAGTACATAAAATGCTTTAATGATCAGGACAGAGGGTTACTAGGTAAAGAACAATTAAGCTGTTACCTCCTAAGTCGCCTGTTATACATTCACATCTGGAGGGAAATTGTACTCTAAAGACTAAGTCTGCAAAGGGCTCTTTGGCAACACTGGACAGTGCTCTGCCTAATCTCAAGCATCCTACAGCAAAGCCAGAAAAGAAACTTTGGCCTTGTTATTTTTTCCAAGGCGATGCCTGTAAGGCAGGCACCTCACTCCAGAAGCATAATGTGCCTGCTGCCTCAGTGCCCAGAGGAATTCACAGCAGCTGGCATGCTGAGCAGGGACCAGGGCAAGCCTTGAGGACGTGGTGTATCTTAGGTGTCAGTACTTTCTAAGGCTCGGATGCCTTACACTAGCTGCAGGGCAGCAGGATTTGTTGTCTCCCCCCACCCCCCCGGAGTGAGGCGTTTATATATCTTTTCTTGTTTCTTTTTCCTCTTTTGACAACAAAGTATTTGTTGTTTCATCCTTCCTGAAGACTTCATTGAAGGAGCTGGAGGTACTCCCTGTGTTTCAGGAATCTCCAAACCCTGTATACTGGAAAGAGCAAGAGCAAGAAGTTTGCCCTTAGAGCCCTGTTTGTATAGTACCTTCTTTCTTATATCTGTCGCTGTTACTGGCGAGGTGCCCCCAGAGGCTTTACACGGTCATGTTTGCACAGTCACATTCAGGGTCTGTGTGATCGATAGACTTGACAAAACAGATATGCAAGGAAGACCTACACTGTGTTATATTTAGCATGCTAGCAACTTCTTAGAGATTTAAGAATATGTATTAGGCTTTTTAAAGTGGGGTACTTTGAGGCTGAAGTAAAAATACAACAGAATGAAATGAGAGTTGCTGATATCCCACTGGGTGGACCTGGGCAGCTGTGGGAAAGGAGAGGAGAAGAGGACAAGCACCCAGAATTAAGCCCAGAAGAACCTCTATAAAATTTCACTATTTTGCTTCTTAACCAAGGACACACTCTAAAAAGTATAAGTGAAATAAACTGGAACAGTCAAAGAGGCATTTCAACAAGTACAGGCTTAGAGCTGATGGCTATCATGCATCTCATTACATCTTTGTTACTAGTCACTCAGTGGTTTGAGCACTCCCCACTCTGGGTTCAGTATCTTCCTCTGCAACCTCAGGAAAATGTTACAACAGGCAGGCCAGAAGCTGTACTGGGAGAGAAAAATGATATTTTGATTTACTGGTCTAAAGAAGGGTAAAGTGTGTGTACAATCACATATGATGGCAAGCCACCTGAGAAAAGGAAGGCAGCCCTGAATTTCAGTCTTACTACTAGTGATGACTTAATTTGAAAGACTGGAGCTGTTTCAATAGAAGGGAATTAAATAGTCCAGGACAGCCAATAGCCTTGTCCCCTGAGATAGGCAGATAAAGGATAGAACTGAAGTTGCGTAAATATTTTAACCACTACTAAGACATTTTGTGGCCATCAGTGTACTGGGCTTGAATATATAAGGGTATTCAAAAATTGGCTACCAGAGCAAAGCTCATTTGAAAGCTCAGTGAGGCAACTAACTAATTTGCAAATGCCATTGAGCTTCAAAAGTGAGTAAATTACCAAATTGCTTAGTCCTGTGGAAAAGGGTTTCTGGGTATATCCAACAGCGGACTTTTGGCTGTTTAGAAATTTTAAAATAAAACATGTAAATTGGATTAGGCAAAAACTGAGAAGGAGTTGGGAATCTGTGCGGCATACTGAGGTCCTGATGGTGCAGGTAGCCCTGTATTCCTTCATGGATATGGCTGTGGCTTTGTGACACTACTTATGAATTTCTCACATCCATGCTTAGATTTGAAAGCTGATCATGTTTAGATCTATATTTTTCACTGAATGGAGATAATAAGTCCCAGGCTTTCCCTTACCCATTCCAAATAAAATGTGATAGCTTTAAATGTGTTAATTCTGATTTAGTAAATATTTAGCCAGGATTAGCAGTTCTGAGCATTGAAAAGCC
This sequence comes from Pezoporus wallicus, assembly GCF_028554395.1. Taxonomy (NCBI): domain Eukaryota; kingdom Metazoa; phylum Chordata; class Aves; order Psittaciformes; family Psittacidae; genus Pezoporus; species Pezoporus wallicus. The sequence continues at coordinate 9,067,924 of NW_026635157.1, forward strand.
TGGATTCAAACAAGCAAAATCACGAAGATTCTTTAGAAACTCTTAATAAAGAAAAATTATAACAAGTAATTGTCCCTTCAGTTTTGAGGTGTTTTTTTTTTTGTTTTTATTTTTCTTTCCTCAGCATTTAGTACCTGTTTCTTTTACACTGTCAGACTTTTCTTCACAATGAAAGAGGAAGTAGAAACTCACATAGAAGGGAAAATGGCTTGAAGTTGCACCTAATATCCAGTTTAGACTGGATATTAGAAAAAAAATCTTCACTGAAAGGGTTGTGAAGCACTGGAACAGGCTGCCCAGGGAAGTGACTTAGTCACCATCCCTGGAGGCATTTAAAAGACATGTAGATATGGCGCTTAGGGCCGTGGATCTTAAAGATCTTTTCCAACCTAAATGATTCTATGGTTATTGGTTAATAATAATGAAAAAAAGAGAGCCTCTTAAACTTGCATTATTTTAGAGTTTAAGCTCTCTGGAAGATCTCTCTAAATATAGCGCAAATACTGATGTAGACCTGTATTTTATCTCCAAAGTTTTAAGGCTGGCACTTGTTTCTCAAGGGAAAGCAAAAGGATACTCTGAATGCAGGTAAAATTGTCATTGCTGTGCTGGGGAAGCACAAAGAAGGCTTTCTCCTGATGGCAGTGATGGAAAGAATACCCCTGGAGCAGGTGAGAAGGCAGACATCACTTCTCTTTCTTTCTTGGACACTGGGCCAAGCCGAGCTGTCTGTGTACAAGCGGACTGTGGTTCCCAGGACAGGAGATGGCACAGAACTGCATGTCTTCTCTTACATAACTGTGTTGCTCCCTGGATTAGGAATATATGCCCTAGGAAACTCCTTCAGCTGCTTCCCTACTTGTACTGAGGCCCTGAACTACCCTATATCAGCCATAACCTGTAAGGTACAAGCTGGTCTTGAGCGGTGTATTACAACACTCAGCAACATTCTTTCAGAAGAGACATTCTCCTTTCTGTAACCGTGAAATTCATTCTGCTGTTAATGGGAGCTGCTAAGGATAAATCTCAGAAAACAGTGACTACAGCATGACATGTGATTAGTGTGGGGTGTGAGGTTCTGTCCTCAAGGGCTATAAGAGTTTAGGGAGACATTATTTCCCAGGGCCACCAGAAATGAATCCAAAGGTCCAGCAAACATTTTCTTTTCACTGTATACTTGTCTCCCTACCAACCCCAGTGAATTTTTAGCTGGATGTCTCAAAAACCTGAAGGGGAAAATACTCCTGCTATTACTGCTATTGCAAATTACCAGTGATGTGAAAGCTGAAGGTAATCCATGCTGAAAGCTGTAAGTATCATGCTTTTTCATCTGTAATAAAAGAGTTCAATGGGTTTTAAGTTTCAGGGAACAAATGAGAAATTTGCAAAATTTTTTTTCTTTTTTTTTTTTTTTTTTATCCCACGATAAAATGTTCAGGGGAATGGAAACTTTCCATAGGAACACACCAGTTCAGTGCAATAATTTGGGCATCCCTCTAGTCAAAAACTTGATTTTTTTAATCAAAACTAGAGAGAAAAGTGAAGGAAGTGATAGGAAGAGAAAATTATAGGAAACCAAGAATACTGAAGATGAACTTATTCAGATACTGACTTGGACAAAGACGCTGACTAAAGGCTCTGCTTCACTTAGTATTTACTTACTGCATAAATCTAGATGGTTACAGCAGGAAACTCTTATGGAACAAGTAGTGGCCTGTTCTTCAGGGCTGTTCACTGTCAGATAAAGAGGACAGTATAAAAGGAACTGAAATTGTCTCTCATATGCATTTTGAGCATCCAAAATGGTCACTTTTGACTGTTTTTTCCTTTATCTGATTTTATGAATGGAGCTTCAAAGACTCTTGATTTCATGGTGGAAGCATTTATGAAAACTTGACAAGTTTCATGGGACAAGAAGTGTGTTTCCTGCCTAACTGTATGGCAGGTGTTTATTCTTCAAATTGAGAATTTATTGCAGTGTGATAGTCTGCAGTATGACATTCTTTTCCTAATGCTAAACCCAAAGCTTTCCCTACAGAAAAAAAAAAAAATAACTGAGTCTTATCAGAAACCAGTACTGTCATAATTATGATTGTCAGGATACTCAGAATTAATTACAACTTCAAGCTGTGACAGAGCCTAAAATAGCAAGAGCTGCTGGTGATCCAAAAATCACTCACAGCATGTCCAAGCTAGTATTTGGCAGAGAGCATATGCAACTTAAAAAAAGAACATAACCCTTTAGGCCCATGCAAGCAATTAAGCTCTTTGTGGAAATGTCAGGCCGTAAGTATGAAAAGACCTTTCAATTGTTTACTTCCAATTTTCCTCTAATTAGTGAGATCTGATTTTAATTTTTCCCCCTTCGTTTATCAAATAAGACCAGATGGGCTGAAGTTCAGAGGGCAGCTCTTCTGCTCAAAAGCAAAAGAAGAAAAAAAAGAGGTGATTCTTGGCAAGTCAGACACCATGATTCTTATAGTGAGGGGGGTACAAGTAAATGCCAATCAGCTTAGCAGCATTGAAAGATACGTAAGGAACTTAGCATGGGAGCTCTGCTGACGACGTAAAACAAGAAGACATTTCCAGAAGTGTCTGTCAAACAAAGTATAAAAATAATCAGAGATTGATGGCACAAGTTACTGACACTTTAGCTGATGTACAAGTGAGTGAAATTTAACAGCACTTTGAGAACTTTAATTTTATTGTTGCAGTGTGTCTTGTTACTATTCTGAATGCAGTGATCAGTGAGGTGAAAATATATATGGTCAAGTTTGATCAGAGATACCTCAAAATGCTGGTGGGCAAGAATTTTCTTTCATTTAACAAACTGTTAAGTCACTGCTGTCACATGAATCCGTGTTGTCTCTGTCATCTCTTCACTGCCCTATCTATATTCTGAAAGACAATAACTTATGCCACTCCATCCACTCTTCCTGCCTCTCTGAGCCTACAGGAGCATACTTCAAGTCACTAGCATGATGACCCCAGCACTACCTCACTGCAAAATAGGTCAGCAGAATGAAAAGCAAATGTCACCTAACTAATAGTCAAGACTGCATATCTTTCATCCTGGAGTCTTGCCTCAGCTTGGATCTGTTAGAAGAATGCTGAGCTAGTCCCTTGACTTTCTGTGCTTCAGTTTGTAAATTGAGAACAGTATTTATCCATTGCATTGGAGAATGAGGAGGCTGCACTAAATGGTAGTTGTTGGAAATCCTTGGGTAAGAAAGTGCTTATATAAATAAGACATTTGTCAGTCTGTTTATAAGAGGGAATAAATAACATGAAATATAACGATTTTTTTTCTTATTTCCTTTTACTCACGTTGTCTTTCAAGCATCTTCGTGCAGTCCTGCTAAAAATGTCCAAGTGTAGGATCTTATTTAGATTTTTTGATATGAATATGTATCCTCACAGGTTATAATGTTAACCTGATCTTTTTTTATAATTTAGGTGAGTTATCTATGTTCACTTTGCTTCTATTTTCCCTTGCATCTGTGGTCTGTATAATCTACTTGAATCGGAAGATCTTTGCAGCAAGGAATATTGTAAGGTGTCTGTGGTACCTAACGAGTCAATCTTTTTTTGGCCCTGTTGGCTCTGCAATAGCACACAGTGCTAAAAATTAATCAGTTTAGTGTTTAGATTTACAACTACAGTCTGATGGAAACTTACAGTCCAGGAGACAAGTGATATCCTCTTACACTGACAGAGTCTGCAGAAAATTGTTCCTCTCAGTAGGTCAAAGCAAGAAAAAAAAAGTGAGGGAATGTGTGTGATGTCAGTGCTACTGTAATATAAAGCTGAGACAGAAGCATACATCTCCAAGTAATAAATGAACACTCAGAACATCAAAGTAGATCCTGTTGGATCCCTGTGTTGATTCCATGCTTTGTGAGCATAACTGCTAAGTGCTACTTTTCTCTTCAGCTCTCATTGAATTTTGTTCCCTGCTCCCATTTCTTCCTATCATGTTACTTGCTGTATCTTTTTTAAATATATATAAGAGTAAGCAACATTGCAGAATATTAAAGTCAATTCGGGACACATACGAATATATGGCTGGTGACACCAAAGGAAGCAAATAGTGAGTTCTTGTTCATTTCAGTACTAAAATTGCAAAAAGATGGAATTGTCAGGATTCCCCATATAACATAGCAGCTGGCAATGGGTTGTGTTTCAAGGCATCTTGTGAGACTGGAGTCTCAGGATGATGAATCGTTTAGTCCTGTGCGGGACTAACCACAAAAATATGCAGCATTCACACATGATTTAGTCTCAGAAGCTGTTCATTTTCCCTGGAAATTGAAAGAAATACAAGTTTACAACAGTGGTGAGAAGATGAGAGTTGAAGCCGGAGACTGGTGGGTGTCCTAAATGAAAGAAGGGATGGTAGGTCTGTGTCTGAAATACCAGAGCCTTTTTCTTATAGCAGATGAATATAATTGTGAGTGCAAATACTAGCCTAGAGAGTCATTATTTCATTTAAAATGTAGTAGTATAGGAGGCAGTAGCACAAGCTGGGTTTCATTCTACCAACTTCAGCACAATTCACAATTCGGGTCTGCTCTGGAAAACATAATCTCACCAAAAAGTTCGGAAGGTGGCTTTAACAGAGTATCTCCACTCTGCCTTGTGAGGATCAAAATTAGGAAAGAGACCATTCAGTCTGCCCTCTTTCTTGGTTTGTCTGCAGAACCTTCAAAGGAAGGGTGCCCGGACCAAGCCATTTCACACATATTGCTGAGAAACAGATGTATTGCAAGGACTTCCACTCATTAGCACCAGCCTGGCCTGAGGCTGACCCAGCCAGCCCAAAGCAGAAAGCTCTGTATCCGATTACCAAAACCCTGAACTGCCCAACTCACTCGACTTCTCATTGTATAGACTATAAATAACTTCATTCCAGACATTGCCAGGTGCTGCAACGGAGTGAAGGCCACCACAGAGGAGACTCTGCTCTCTTCAAAGCCCGTATCAGAAAGCTTGCTTTCAACTTCTATGTCTAGTGGTTTGCCTGGAAGGCCATCTACTAGAGGTGGTGTTTTGCTGACATGCCAATGGATGCTTATTATTTTCTGACAAGGGAACCATGTTTCCTTCAGGATTTGGAGGGGAAACAATGACATACCCTCCCAAGGATTAGGTAAACCTGGGGGCTAAGCAATAGCACGCACATGCCAAGAAGCTGACTTTGATGTATTGGTTAGAAATCTACAGGAATTCCAAGGCCAAATCCCATGGACCCTGGAGCTGGCACATGGAGGAAGCTTTCCCTCTGGCTTCCTCACTACTCTCAATCTGTTTTTCAGAGGCAGCACAGGCAGAAAGGTGGTTGGTTTGCCCTTGGCTTCTGGCCAGCACCTGCATGCTGAGCCTTGGGCTGGAGGTGACAGGCCACGAAAGGCTTGCTAAAGCTGCTCCCAGCATAACTAACATATTCTTCACTCTGAACTTCCATTCCCATAAGAGCTGTGGTCTCACTTCTTAGTGCCTTTGTTTACTGGCGCCTTCTCTTGCTAGTGGGCTGCACCTTCAGCATGGCCTATGCTCCTGCATATGGCAGCTATACCAGTCTGTCTACTTTGCCCTGCTTCCTGCATTCTCTGTAGCCATGGCTAACACAATGGATGCTGGTGGGGGATATTTACCAAAGCCATCTTTCCCATTTGCAAAACCTGCAGTCTTTCCTATGCATATTTATTTGCCATTTCCTTTATAGCAGGCTTACTTCAAATTTCCCATCACGGGGGTTGATACCTTGTGCTCTCAGCGTGCTGCAGAGTGGCTTAGGACAGTGCTTCTTTGAAAGTGAAAACTGGACTGGCATTGGATTTTATTTTGTATTGTTTTCATGCAGAAATGGAAATACATGTTGTTGTCATGGCTTGGATCATTTACATGAACACATCGTTCCTATGGAAGCTACATAGCTGCCCAATAAGGGAAGAGCGATCTGGGAAGCTGTATTTTAAGGTTAGTAATGGCTAAATTACAATTGTGTCTGCTTTCTATGCCAGTAGTAAGGTACCTAGAGAGCATGACCAAGATTAAAAGATGAGAAAGAAAATATGGAGAATTAATATAGGCATACATTTAAAAATAAAGTATTGCAGTATTAGCAGAGCCAGTCCTGTTTAGGAAGGCTTTTAACAGTTATCAACAATTCTTTAGAAAACAGCCACCATTTACATGTGCAGCCAGTTGCTTTCTAATTGCTACAGCAGGCTACCACTGGGAAGAACAAAGGAAATATTTAGCACATCGTAAATTCTTCTGCAGCCCTGCCGAGTGGCTGGAGTTCAGATTACACGTTTATAACCAACATTTGAGAGCAATTTCTCCTCCACTTTGAGAAGGTGGGTGGGGTAGCTGTTCTACGCTTTCTTCAAATGCCTGAAGTAATGTGTGTCTGAAAGAAACGGTATAGCTGAATTCAAATTTCTCTTCCATTTGTCTTTTGATTCAGGCATATAATGTGCTGTAATATATTGAAATGTTCAGAAAAAACTTTGTGAAAAAACGTACGTGTGTGCCATTGTTGTTGCTGTTATAGTAACTGGTAGCTTCCAACATTACTGCTAGCTATTGTGGATGATTTGCTGAAATCTTACAAGCTGATCAGTAGTATTTGCTCCCGCCAGTGCTCAGGATCTTACAAATTCTGTGAGGGGTGTGCTGATGACTGCATGGAAGGTATTAGTCTCTCTGAGTTGGTACTTAATCATGTCCCTGTCTTGTGAATGAGGTGTTGAGGCTCTGACAATTGTAAAGGTTTCATGATGTAGCAGAAAATATGCTGGCTCCCTGGCCAATTCAAGGTCCCCTTTAGTTTCAATTCTAGGTGAATTCAGATGTTGCTCAAGTTTCTCTTAGCTTCACAGGGATAAAATATTGTCCATTAAATGTTCTTAATGAGAAAGCAGTGTTACTGTCTACTCAGCAGCTGCCAGTAATGTACAAGAGATGCAAGCAAAGTAATCTTCTGTGTTACAGTTATTCAGTTTGTAAGCAGTTCCCATAAGTATTGTGAACTTATCTTTAAAGAAAAAAAATGTCTTAGACCTTAAATCATCTTAGATGTTTGTCTATAGTTTGCTTATATCTACTTTGGCATGCCTTTTTTTTTCTTCATTTTTGGAGCCGGATGTGTCAGTACTTCAGCTATTATTACAGCTACAAATGGGACAAGGATGGCCCCCCCCCCCAACTGAGTTAAAAATGTAGAGTACTTTGGAGCTGAAAAATTAGACTCCCAAGTGCCTGTAGCCAAATTAGAAAACAGAAAAATGAGGTATTAAATACAGTTAAAAAAAAAAATCACTTTTCAGTGTTTTTGACAGGACTGAGTCTATATCCTTTGCTACATGTAATATATTTCTTACCTTGCTGGTCTGACAAAAAATTCAGCAGACATTTGTATATTCTATCTAAACAGCTTAGTATTGATGGCAGAGGCACTGAAAGAGGAACAATATGTTTCTCCACCCAAAGTCCTCTACCAACCTCCAAGTATATAGCTCTAAAATAATATATTTACAAAGCCTACTCTCATTCACTTGTGTAAGTTCTCTGCAGATGTACTTCTATGTGAATAAGAGCAGCTGACAGTCTAATCATACAAAAATCTATAAAAATACAGAAGTGCAAGGAAACCAATGCATCTGTAATGGAAGGAACAAGGATGTTGCAGATGTTGCTAGAACATATGATGAAATCATAGTTCCTGCCAGATAGTTACCTTCACTTCTGTGTTATCTGATCATGGTGGGTTCAGCTATAAAATGTTATGGTCACACTAATGCATTAGCTTAGACTTAGCTGTTTATTCAACTTTCTCCAAAGTGAAAATCATTAATTAAGTGTATCCTTTTAAAAAAATCTTTAACTATCATAAAAGTCATAGGCCTATTAATTGCATCAAAATAACCTTGTTTTCAAATTGTTCCTTGTCAGCCCTTTAAAACTAAAATGGGGATAGATAATGGAAAACAGTCCAGAGAATGAAGAAAATATTGTAGTGTTCTCCAGTAATGGTAACGTACAACAATTGTAAATTCTCAAAAATACCCCATGTTACTAAATAGTTTAAGCCCTGACTTTAACTTCAGTTAATCCCAGTATCCCACTTCTGAAGGACATTTTTGTCTGGAATAGACGTCTCTGATGATCAGAGTAAAGCACTGCATATAAACACAGCAAAAGGTTAGGCTATACAGTATCCACAGTGACAGGAGCTGGGGTCTCTAACTAAAAGCTGTCATTGGTTTAGTCTGACCTGGCACCACCACACTTACACAATAAAAATTAAGTTAGATTAGGTAAACATTCAAAAATAGTTTAGTGGCAGGAGATATAGCAATCCTGTATCATTAGAGGAAAAATCTCAGCACCCAGCCATTACTAGGAGATTTAAATACTTGATGCTACAATACAATGGAACGGCTGAGGTGTTCCATAGATGTCTGTTTCTATTTATGTCTATCATCAGCTTTGCACTTTCCACCCCCACAAACATTACTACTCTTCCACTGAATAAATGGAATATTTCATCCATGAATAACAATGTTCTTTCACTAACCTAAAAGTGCCACACAATGGCTTCACACCTGCAGCATTTATAAATTGCAGGTCCTATAGTCATGAAAGGAGCTTAATAAGCACACTTCACAGGTGAGATGGCTGTAGATTAGAAGCAAAATTTTTTGCTAAAGCCTGCTGGATTTTATAATAACAAAGGGTGTAGATTCCCCAGCCTTAGCTCCTACAGCCCATGGTCACAGCAAAACTATTTCCGTGGCAGTAAAGCCATCTAAAGGGCATATTGTAAATGCATTTACTTTTATAGTTTGTTGCTGCCAGTTTGGTAATCCATGTTTATAAGAAGTTGCGGAAGTGGTTTTAAAGGTCACAGAAATATGCAGACTGGACATGAAGGGGCTGCCCCCACCTTCTGCCATTAAATGAAATGACAGATGGATATGATCTTACATCATGAATATAATTGGTACTTCAAAAATTGATGTTGTTGCCACTCTTTTTCCATTCATGCTTCATCAGAGCTTTTCATCTCCTTCCACATCTCTCCTCACTATTTACTTGTGAAGCACTTGGATCTCTGCTAGGAGAGCTTTTACTGGTCTTTTCAGTCCTACTGTTTTCATGTGGATTTCGTGTAAAGCAAAGTGTAAGTCTCATGCAAAACAAAGTAACATTGGTCCTTTCCTTACATTCAAGTTCTACAGAATAGTAGTAGGGGCACTCTTGGAACTTTTCCAAGGCTCTTGGAACTTTTAATTTAATTTTCTCAGATTACCCTAAGTTTCTTGTCCTTGTCTATTCTGACCTTTATAGCTGTGACCATAGGATTTTTCCAGTGTTTTGAGGCATAAGGGTAAGGGGCAGGAAGTCTTACAAAGCAAAAGCTGCGGCTGGATTAAGAGATGTCAAGCCCTCTTGAGGGCTAGGTGTCTGTGTAGAAAATCATCTCCCATTACAAATAGGATTTGGGAACTGATAGGATAAAACTGAATGTGGAAAGCAGTAGCCTCCCATGTGCACATAGCGTGCTTTGCAAATGTGTGAATATATGCATGGGCAGGCAAACCAGAGAATTTGTACATTAATTAATAGATAAATATATATAAAATACATCATTAAATTTTTGGATTTAAATGCATAATCATACAGTATTTAAGTCTGTATAAAATGTACATTGCATTTGGAAAATAATTGCCTACTAGTCTTAGTTTTTAACTATTAGACTACAATCCGCCTGGGAAGGTAAGCTCTTGCCATGCTGAGCTGCCAGGATCATACACAGGGAATGTCTGAACCTATACAGATCCTTAAGATAGGAGGAATTTGGAATCCAAATCAGGAAGCATCTTAAATAGCAGTATCAGAAGAAAGATGAGACCTGCTGATGCATTAGTGGGAAAGTGGTGAAAAACAGTGCCTTTGCTTTATGTTATTGCTGGTTTGCCACTTGGCATACTATCCCAGCTAGCCATTGTATGCACCAGCAGCCCTTGATTTTTTTTTCTCCCAGGAGACACGGAACAAACGTAGTAACAGATATAAACCAGTCTGTCGGTATACAAAGAGTTGAAGCACAGCCCAGTGAGAGGTGCAAAACACTTGGGCAGGAAGAGAGTTTACTATCCTCTGGGGTCTGCCAGAGCTTGTGAAGGTACATCTGCTGACGGGAATCCAGGAAAGTCTTGCAGCTGGTTAGTGGGTCAGATATTTTGATGTCACAAGGGAGTTTCAGAGCATCGGCTCCTAAGGGATCACATAAATTTCAGAAGCCTGAAGTCACCACTGTCTGCATGTCAGCTCCCTTTTGCTGTTGCCATTGCTTCAGAACAAAGCTCATATTAAATGCTGAGTCCTGGCATAACACAGATCCCCAAACCACACTTATCCCATTACCAGTGATGAGTGTGCAGTTCTATTGTTAGGAGCAAGCCACTTCAAAATACCAAAACATATGCTTTACACATATTTTCAACCCTCTTCTGTGTGAACAGCAAAATCTTGTTTTGACCTATTTATTTATTTAATGTATATTTTTTTAATATTTTTAAGATCTTCACTGTGAGATATTAGGTACTTTTTGTCTTTGAGATGAGTACATTTTACACAAGGAAGTGTGTTTTGACATCAGTTCTTTCTCTTGCCAGGCCTAGGAGTTCTGGGTGCAGTGTGCTCCCTGAATTAGTTATGATGTCACTGACACCTCAAAAAGGGCATTTTTCTGTCCTGATTTAGGTGTCAATGACATCATCTGCTGCTGCAGTGGAAACAAACCCCTAAAATTTAAGCCTGGGTATGTAAATTGAGGAGTATCTATTTTCTGAACTATTTTACTTTAAAATGTAATATTTAGTCTAGACACAGATTCTGTTAATGATTTGGGATCACAAATGTTCTGTGTACAAGAGAATTGCTGTTGACCTTTAAGAGAAAAAAAAAAAAAAAGTCAAGTTTATAAAATGCTTTTATATATCTGAAAACAAGAACTGCTCCTTAAGTAAATATGAGTGCAGTCGGTTGTAGAAAATGCTAGCTGCCTATAGGGCAGACTAATCCAATTTACTTAGTTCCATTTTATCAAGGAAATATGAACCAAAATTACCTGAAAATCTTTAAAATTTATGACTGTGGCTTCTGGAACAACTGGAGCTGTGGCACAAGAAAATGCTCAAAAAAGAACAATTGGGTTCTATCTCCTGAAAGTTGTGTTTCCAAAATGCACTCGGTTTAAGCCTAACCCAACCTCCCACCTTGATGTAAGTGACCACCATTATAGCTCTGGAAAAATCCTAAACTGATTTTAAAGAAATAATCATGTTAACAATGATGCTAACTTGTCACATTTATGGACTAAATTAAAGCTATTTATTTGGCACACTTTCCTTACAGATTTTTTACAGAAATTCTTAGTTCGTCTTTAGTTCAGCTGCCTGCAAGACACAATCTAGTACCCACTGATCCCAATAAAAAAGCAAACCCAAAGTAACTAGATGATGCCAGTTCAAGACATGACCATCTCTGAGGTTCTGTCACCGATGGAGGAAGTAGCCCCCATCAGAATCAGGATTCTAGATTTGTAAAGAAGCTATTTTTGTCTGTGGCAGCAAAACTGTAAAACCCAATCACTTTTTCATTCTCAGATGACCTAAACAGGACTTTGGTAGTTTAAGTACAAAAATGTGCGCTTCCATTTCATGTGACAGGGCTATTACGTCTCCTTTGATCACAGATTTCTGAAAGCATTTTTAAGGAGATTAAAGGCAATTCCATAATTTTCTGTAGAACACACAGTGAATTGGATACTGTCCCCACATGGATGCTGCTGTTGTGTTTCTCTTGGTTCCTGTGCTCAGACTCCTACTTTATCCAAGAATAGTTTAATGTAGTATATGTACATAAGCCTCTCTCAGGGTGAAAGCCAGCAACCAGATGGATAAAGAGTCAAGTTAGGAAGAGGGAAATGTGGGTTAAAATCCTGTGAGATAAAGCCAGGAACTGAGCCTTGGTCACAGATTTCTTCAGTCAGTGCTCAGACCACAGTGTTGCAGTACAAATGGAACATGGGAGCGGTGGGAGTCCTCCTCCAGCTATTCTAAAGAAGTACAGAAAGTGCTACTGTGTTTTATGGGTGACTGTTCCTTACTGCTGTGCTTTAAGGATGACTTTATGCAATGTAGTTTTATGAGCCCCTCAAGGAATTTAGTAGAGGGTGCCTGGATGCCAGGCAGGCTGAAGTGTGAATGTGGAAGTGAGCAGCTCAGCTTTGCTTGTTAAAAATGAGACATTTTCTGTTTATAGACAGAATAAATGTTTTTAAATGCATAGGCATCTTGCAAATTACCAGCTATGATGCCTCATGGAGTAACTCAAGGTGAGTTTTAAGAATCCAAGTATTACATTCAGTTATCTACATTTCTACCTAAGTCCCTCTTTAAGTCTCCAAGTCCTCATGTGAATGAGACAACACCAGTGGTTGAAAACAAACCTCGTTTTTGACAGTGCTTATTTTAGCTTGGTTGAAGTGACACCTACTGTCCCTCTATATTTGCATTATTGTCTGGAATTTATTTGTGGTGCGTTTATTTTTGCTTAACAGTAAAACCTATACTTAGGTATCGTGAAAATAAAAAATAAAGACAAGACCATCTCAAAAACATCTGTGTACATTAGCTGTTATTATTACCATTGCTCATAGATATCCTCACAGCAACTGCATGCCTTAAAGGTTCTGGAAGTTGATTGATTGTTCCCAAAGTACTGCATAGTTTTAGTTGATTAACCACACATATTTTTTGCCAATATGTCTGGCTACCTTTAGAAGTTAGTGCGTTGCTGGCCATATTACAGAAACAGATTTTTCAAGGATTGGAATCAGATTTGGCAGTAAAGGGTTCAGTTGCAAATTCATAGGTGATCTTAAAATTTCATCTGACATAAAAGAAAACTCTTTGCAATGGAAAAATAAGAGCCTGGATTCTATTTAAAATGACATCTCCCCTTGCAACTATTTTTTTATTTTTTTAAGCTTTAACATAAGCCCTCTGAGGGCAGTGCTTGCTGGTATTTTCCCTGTTCATTTGAGATTGTCTTCCTAGGAATGAAGTAACATCCTGTCTTTTTATACACAGAAAAATATCTGCTCAAAATGTCTTCTCATTAAAAGGTCTTTTGTCCTTTCCTTTGGCTTCTTCAGTTTTTAATGAGTTGTTTATATATCTCAGTGGTTTGAAAAGACAGATGTATTTTATGTAATCTTCCATGTAAGGTTTTTTTCATTTTGCTTATAAATTACTTTTCCATATTCCAAGATGCAGTTATGTTTTCATGGAAAAATCACCAAAAAAATTGGGAGCAATCATTTGTTGCCCACCTATATGTTATAAACTTGTAATGAACAGTGAATGACAGAGATGCCAAAGCTGTGAACCTTGTAACTGAGTAACAATAATTTAAGCTCATATTCCAGGCCATATATCACAGATTTCTGCTTTCTGAAGCACAAACTTGACCAAAATGATGTCCCATTTTTTCATCTTTATAAACCTTTCCTCAGTTTGCTGTCAGATGAACTTTTAACTCTTCTAGGCTTGAACACAGTTCAAGCATAGAGCCTTAACTGCATTTTGAGCCCTAGTCTTCAAGAAAATAAAGACAAAACAATTGTTTTGGTGCTTTAATCAGATGTGCAAATGTGTATTTTCTGGATTTGGAATTCCAGTAAATGTGAAAGCTGTGTGACCTGTGGCAGAGATCCCAAATCTGGCTTTAAAATCACCAGTGTTACTTGGCATTTAATCAGTGAAACAGCATTTCATGCCAGAGGAAGATCTATATTGTTATGACTTGGTATGGAAGTGGTATCCGTAAATATCCTAAGCATACATTTAAAAAAAGAATGTATACATTCTCCTAGTTGGAAAAATCTAAATGATGTCTGTGAAGCTCTCAATGTAAAACACAAAGCAAACCAAGTTCAGACTTGCTATTTGTATTCTCTCTTGTGGCTGTGGTTAGAAGTTGTGAGATGTTTGTGTTTTTGTTGATTCTTCCTTTGTTCAAATCATGCTCTTGTTTGCATTATTGTTTTTAAATTAGACATAGTCACACAGCCATAACTGGCAGTGGTTATGTCTGCATATGGCTCAAGTACTGTTTAGGTTTCATCATCATCCTCTACACAGAGTTGTATGTCATCAGGCAGACCAAAAGTCATGCTTTCTAGAACTGCAGAGCTGGTGAATCTATTTACCATCAAGTCACAGGAAAGAAAGAGAAGGGAAGGGAAATGAGAGGAAGGCAAGGGAAGGCAAAGAAAAATAGGTAAGAAAACAAAGAAAAAAAAAGCAGAAAAGAATTTAGATTATATAATTGGGAGCTGGATTTATCCTGGTGTTCTTTTTAGTAAGATGATACAATTTTCTGAAAACTTTTCTCAGTTATCCCATTGTGTTGATTTGAATAAGGGAGCCGAATTTCATCCAGTGTACTACAGTATCCAGTACACACGAGCAGAACTAATATACACACAAATAAATTATAGAAGTCTACAGTTACTATACATTCATAAAAACATTCTTTTTTACTTAAGAAAATTGTTTTCCATTAAAAAAAACTCTCTTGTGCTAATGTTTTTTGGAAGTAATCCCAAGTTTTCAAACCATCACCTAGCCATAAGGAAGCTGTTGAGGAAAAGAGCCATGCAATGGACTATGCCATAGTGAGATAAGTTCTAGTATCACTGCCATGTTATAAAAGCATCTAATGAAAAGATCACATTGTATGAAGCCGAAAGACTTCTTTGATTCTCTGGTTAATGTATTAAAAGATATAATTGTATGTCATAAAATGCTACATGAAATACCTTGTACAGTTCTATGCTTTAAGCATTTAAAAATATTTTATAGAGCGCATTTCATATATATATTATTAAATTAGCGAAGTGTTATCATTTTAATGTGTACCTACTGTATTATTTTTATTGACGTAGAGGTCAGATTCTGCTCTTGACTATTCAGTTTTTCTACAGTCATCAATACATTAGCGTATCCTGAAGACCCTAGTTCTCTGTTTACTAATGGTAAGGGAGAATGTTCCTAAAATTTCAAATAAATAAGATAAAGCATAATGGTCATGATCTTTTCCTTATTTCTACTGTAATTGTGAGAAATGGACAAATATAATAGAAGTAGTTTTGCAGAGAAGCAGTTTGCAACTTCATATGAAAATTTCAGTTTTCCTCACTCAGATTTTAAGTGATTTTAAAAAGAAAAATGTGTGTTTGAATCCTACTATATGACTTATTCACTGAAACGGGCCTGAGGGCTAATTCTGCATGATCAGTATAGCTTGGAGTGGGAAAACCACCTGGAGGAAACTGGGCCAGCTCTCCTAGCAGAGGTTGGAGCTCTGGAATATAGCAAGGCCACACATTAAATTCACAGTCCTTAACTGAAAATTATTTCCAAAGGGCTATCATAAGGAAGAGCCTTACTGGTCATGTCTCCACAGCCACCACAGGTGGTAGCGAGTTTCTCAGCTTCTAATCCTGATTGTCCAAATGTGATCCTACTCTTGTCCTCAAGCCACGCAGTCATGGCAGTGTGGCACAGTGCCTGAATTGTTAACCTCTGCCATAGGGAGAGGATAAAGTATAGAAGTGATGCAGAATTCTTTTTACTCCCCTATCACTGTGGACATATACCTGAGCTGCTTTAGCTTTCTTATGAGAAAATATGAAGTGATTGCCTGGTTTTGTTTTTTGTTTCTGTTTATTGTTGGTTTTGTTTCCTTGTTTTAAATACCTTAATGATAGAGTCGAAGTTTTGGGTTGGGGATATTTTTGGTGGTGGCAGGGTTGTTGCCTCTAAAGATCTGAGGAACAAAGCTGAAAAAGCATCAAACCATAACTTCCAGGAGTTTTGGGGACAGAATTTGGAAGGATATTTCCCTCCAAATGTGTAAAACATAGTGAATGCATTACTTTTTAAAACACTGAAGATTCAGGAACAGATTTCTTGGAGACCACTAGAGCTGTAGAATCATATAAAGATGTGTTATTGACTGCTATTGACTACTATACTTGGTCATACGCTAATCAGACTGTGTGTATTTTAAAGCCCATTTATAGTTTAATTTATGACCAATTGGACTACTTGTATGGTATTTAAAGGTGTCACAAACAGTTTGGATGTAATCCAAAAAGCAAGCAATGTTTTCTTCTTTCTCTAAGAATCAAGCAATGCACTTTTTTTCCTTGATGAAAGATCCTGGCTCAGCAGGCCTTGCAAAATATATATATGTCTGAAATATAAGAAGCTTGCACTGACAAAGGAAAAGCCAAAAATAAAATAAAGGCAGCTAGCTTGATGACAAGCTGGCATGTTCAAATTTGAGGCTCAAATTCAGTGTGAATCGCAACCATGTGAATCTTACACTGTTTCAGAATTGAAGCAGAGCTCAGATCTTGCAAAGAGAGCAATTCTGCCCTGATTTACACATGTGTATAGACCTGCTCCAGTCCATGGGATTGCTTGCTCATGTGTGGAGCTACATGTGGACTAGATTATCTTGTTAATGCCCTGGAAAAAACTTTCTTACTCTTTCTCTGATGACTTACCATCACAACACTTCCGTTTTCTGGAAAGGCTACCAACAGGAAGGACTGTTGGGTATCATGGCAAATAGTTCTTATGAAAAGAAAAGCTGGATAGACTTTTCAGCAACACTACCAGGACTGTTTTCTACAACTGTTTAAAAATGCACAATTGTTTCTAAGGTTTTGAGAGAAGGGTTTCATTAGAAGCAGGGCATCCATGGTTTCAATGTCTCACTGTGTTGGGGGTTGGGGAAAGTAGGGGCAAGGAGAGGGAAAGGTAGGAACAGATTGTAATAATAAAACCACACAATAGTATTACACATGGAATCTAACATTAAATAAAGATTGCCTGAATTCCTACCTGCTAATGCTTAGCTTGGTGTTTGTTACACTTCCAAGCGTGAAAGAAAAGCCACAAACATTTATCATGATTGTCAGTACAGCCCCCTTCCGCACCTCTCCCATACTCTCCACTTCTTCCTCTGCATTTCAGAGCTGTCAACATATGTGCTTGCTCAAGCCCCCATTTTGGGCCATTAGTGCAATATGGGATTGTTTTACATGGCCCGCCTAAGAAGCAGCAGCTTGATTTGGGTAGGCAGGGAAGGGCTTTTAGGAGCTGGGAACAGTCTGACCCCTGGCAGCATTCAAAGTATCCTCCCTGAGGCTCCTACCTGTTGAATTACCCCAGCCTTAGCCCTTTGCATACAGCAGCGTCTACCAAGCACTGCTATTTTGGGGAATGCAATTCTACTGCAGCGAGCAGTGTGCTGCGGTGGACCTAAGCTACAGGAGCTATTCCTCACTGAAGTCACAGGTCCCTTTTTGTTCCTAACTGAGGAATGTGCCCCACTTCTTTTGTCTCCTAGAAATTCTTAATATTATTATTTTGTATTTATGTCCTCCTACCATGTTCTTTGCTCTTTTTTCTTGGGATTCAGTCCCTTTTCTTTGTCTTATTTTATTGCTCTTACAGATTATCAAGGCTTGTTCAGTGACCATTCTTACGTTTTCCTACATTTTGTCATAAATATATAGTACAGTTCTTTCAGAGTCTATCAGCAGGGGGAGTGCTTTAGGAATAAAATTATTAATCCTCATTATTCTTAATCCAGATACTGGTCATTTACAAAGAGAAAGTACCTTTTAGATATCTGAGAATACTACACTGAAGAAGGTGGGGTTTTATGTGGGCACAAGTGAGGTGGGGAGGGAAGTCCTCTGGAGGGAAAGGAGAGGTCTGTGGAAAGGATCATGCAGGGCTGATGAGGACCTCACCTGAATTCTGTCTCATGGAAATGAAATGCAGAATTAACCCAGCAGTGAAGGTTTGGCTTCACCCATCAGTGAAGCATTTGTCTTCTCCATTATTTCTGAGGAGTGGACTTTTCCTCAATTCTCTTTCCTAAACTGCAGCTATGACGACTAGTGGTGTGCCAAGGTGACCCCACACTCTGGCCCATGGTTGCCCCTTGGCAGCTTCATCAAGCTTTCCAGGTGCTGGCCCAGCATCTCTTCAGGGCCACCCTGTCCCACACTGCTGCTCATGCCCTAACAGGGAAGGTACCATAGCCACATCATCCCAGCCAAAATCAGGTCTCCAGTATGATGAAGCACAGATAAGCACTTGCTTTGTGGATCTTCTGCCAGAAGCTCTTCTGAATAAATTCCACAAATCTTCTAATCTTTCCTAGAGCAGTACAGTAGATGCCACAGTGGTGACATCTCCTATTCATGCTTTTCAGTTTCCAGCTCCAGCAGCTAGAAATGCAATGTAGATGTTGCTTTCGGACTGAATTCTTTTCAGAAACTGTCAATAAATGAAAGAGGTAGTTAATACTTATCCTGGTTGTGATTTTTGTAATGGAGCTAAGAGAGGAAGCTTGTGGTTAGGATTATAATGACATGACAGTCTTCAATCATTGTCAAACTGAACTGCATTCATGGCTAGGCATGAAGGGATTTCTTTTTTATGTTTTAACCACAGCAGTCCACCTGAGGAACCTACATCACAAATCTATTTTTAATTATGGTGATTACTAATAAATTATTTCACTTGCACTTCCTATATTTACCACTCTTGGTATTTCATAGCTTCAATTTATGCTATTTCACTGCTATTGCTTCGTTTGGCAATTATACAAATAAAAAGTGCACCTTCACCCTCCTGTGTGCTTTGTGTTGTCACTGCACAATAGCACGCATTGTCCACATTTTGAAGAAGGTCTGGTGCAGAAATTGGCTATAAGAGTAGCCAGAGACTGAAATGGATATCTCCTAGTTGCACAAAGGCAACTAAATGGGATATCCTAGGCTTATTTAAATCATTTTTTGTAGCTGTCAATGACTTTATCTGTTCAGGATTCAGGCACTCACTCCTAACTTCTGTTGCGGTTTCCTTTCAATATCTGACTTCAGATTTCATGATTATAATTACTTTTACATTTGATAGTAACTATGATTTTTTAAGTAATCAGATTGTGAAGACACTCTTCCACATATACAAACATGTGCCTTAAGTACTAAATTTTATTTTATCATGCACCTCTGCTCAGCTTTCTATAATGTTTTAAAAGGTACTGTAGGCTGTTAAGTATCTTCAATAGCCCTTTAAACCCTGCAGATAAACTACAGAACCTATACATGACACCTCCAACTCTGACTGTGACATGTATTGTGGTCTCCCAGAAAAGCAAGCTGCTAGTTATTGTCGTACGGATTAAATTCTTTATTTGTCAGGGAGAGCTCACAGATATCCATACATTTATACTTCATCAGTGCTAGTGTTATACCACAGGGGAAATTTCACTATCATTTCCCTTCCTTCTCTGAGAATTTGTAGGTGTTATCTCCTGCCTACCTTCATGGAACTCAGTGCGGAAAGAAAATGTTAAAACCAGCTCAAACTCCCAGACAAATCTACTCCGGGACTGCCTACCCACCAGAGAAGTTTGGTTCAGATTAAATGGAATCATTTTATACATATCTGTCTGTAACAAAACTTTCCCAGATGCTGTAAAGTGATACCATTATGCTTCTGATTCTGAGCTTATGAAAAAGAAGAGTTATACCATTTTACATGCAGATTTGTGGAGGATGGCTACTGAAGCTTCTCCCTATTCCTATTTATAAACATAAATCATGTGCTTTTTCTGGAGTCTGGTTCTTAATCCCTTCCAGGGACCATTTGTATTCAGTAGGACTACAAAGAGACTTCCTCCAGAGGTAAAAGAGGCTTGATAATCAGAAATGAAGTGGGATGGGTGAAATAATTTTTTGCACCTTGCTGCACCTTCCTTCCCTCTAAACCAGACCCACGTTTATGCATTCATGTTCATATCACTTTTGAAGGAAATACAGAGTGTGACAGACGCAAGTCTGTTCCTTTGTACTCGACACTGGTGAGGCTGCACCTCAAATACTGTGTTCAGTTTGAGGTCCTTCACTACAAGAAAGACATTGAGGTGCTGGAGCATGTCTAAAGAAAGACAATGAAACTGGTGAAGGGTATAGAGCACAAGTCCTATGTGGAGCATCTGAGGGAGCTGGGTTTTTTTATCCTGGAGAAGAGAAAGCTCGGGGGGGACCTTATCACTCTCTACAACTACCTGAAAGAAGGTTGTAGTGAAGTGGGGATCTATGTCTTCTCCCAGCTAACAAGTGATAGGCCAAGAGGAAGTGGCCTTGAGCTGCACCAGGAGAGTTTTAGATTGGGTATTAGGAAAAATCACTGAAAGCATTGTCAGGCATTGGAACAGACTGCTCAGAGGAGTGGTGGAGTCACCATCCCAGAAGTATTTAAAAGATGTGTAGATGTGGTGCTTAGGCCCATGGTTTAATGGTGGAGTTGGCAGTGCTGCATTGATGGTTGGACTCAATCTTAAAGGTCTTTTCCAACTTCAATTATTCTATGGTTCTATGATTCTAAATGTCTTTCTTGTGGCATTTCTAGCCTAAGCGCCTTGTGAAATTGAGTCACAGGGACAATTCTGATGCCAGTGTCAGTACAATGATATTGGCATGAAATAGACATACACATTTAGAAAGGTTTTGAAAATCATTTCATCTGGCTCTCTTGTCCCTATTTCATTTCTGACTTTTTTTATCTTGTTTTCATTTTGCTCCTAATGCAACATTATTTCTTCTACATATTTTTCCTGATGTCTCACCCTGCTTTGGAAGATCACTTCTTTCTAAGCTAAAGAATAATTTTCTGATCACATGGAAATAAAGGGAGTGGTGCCCCAGGCTAGTGAAGAAAAGCTTTAATTTTTCATATTGCTTTCAAAAATGTCTGGTGTTTGTCTCAATGCTGATACCATTGAAAGCTAGGATTAAAAAAAAAAAAAAAGAAAAAGCTGCTCAAGAGGACCAAACGTCTTCCCTTCATATATAGGGGTGTCAATGTAAGGTGTCCAGCCCTTGTGCTACAACACAACTGTAATCTGTGTGGAGGCCACACAGAAATATGGAAGTTATTTTGACATCAGCTATACCTTTAGTGAAATTCTGCAGGTGTGAAGTTGAGGAATTAACTGACTGAGTGTTCAGAACCTAAGTTTACCCTAAACTACATGGGGAGGCCACTCCTGATGCAGCCAGTCTAGCAATATAGGAGTAGTGGTCGTGTCTGGAAAGTCTGGGGCCACAGTCTCTGGTATGTGTCTGTGTGTTGGTTGTGTACCACAGAGTTACCTTTACCCAGGCAAGCCTGGTGAATTTCATTCCTCTGCAGGAGTATTGAATATTATCAGTTTAAACATGGTTTTATGGTTAATAAATACTCTTCACGCTGCTGGTAAGGGTCCCCCGGGGTCTAACAAAGATCATTCTTTGTTTTAAAAGAATCTCATAAAAATAGATTGGTTGTTCTGATCACATAGACAGATGTGTGCAGCCCAAACGCTCCCTACCCCCTGCAGCCTGCAGAGTGCACTTGAGGAGTTCAATAATATGAACCTCACTAATCATCAAGGTGCCAGTTCAGGTCACATCACCATAGACTGAACAAGGCATCCCTCCACTCAATATGCAATGGAGTCCTATCATGCTCTGAAGTACTAAAGAGCCACACTGTTCTGCAACAGTGAATGCAGAAAGGTAACCCTGAAAGCCACCATGCCTTTTAGGGCAGCAGTGATGGAGCCTCAGTGTCTCCAAGGGTGAAGCCCTTTATCCCTATTTGTTCTGTCCCCCTTGCCTGAAATATTCAAATTAGATGCTCCTTTGCAAGTTTGAGCTTTCATTTTTAATTTGTACCATTTAGAAATGCATGCAGCTGTCAAAGCATAACACACCGTGGTTCTGGAAATTGGGTGCAATGTGTTAGGCATCAAATAGCCCAGAGGACTCTACTTAAGTGGAGTCCACTCATGTATTTTCCCCATCTTCCTGTAGTTCCACTGAGTGCCTCACCTGAGACCCTTCTGTTTTACTTTCCCACAGTCCTCACAGAAAATTTGCCACTGTCAGAACTGCTGAATCGCTGGGTCACCTCCTCCAGCTCTTCACTGCCGAAACCTCCCCAGCTGAGATCATGGATTCACTGACTACAAAAGTCTTCTGTTAGCCTTCTGCTTACAAGCATCTAGGTTCATCTCTGCCTGCCTGCTAAACCTGATGCTACCCATACCCCTAAACATACAGCTCCCCTCTCAGCTATAAACTACCCAGGAATACTCTTCCCTACTGCCAGCTTTTCAGTCTTTCTTTCCCCATCCACAGAGAATTATCATTTCTTCTTTGCTCTCTATTTGACTACAGGAGTCTGATAGATGCTAGACTTTGGTTTCAGTCCTAAGCAGATTTCTGTAGCCACCAGTTGTTTCCCTATTGTTCTTGCCATCAGCTCTCATTTTAACTTTCCTCTTTCAGTGATAACCTCAAGAAACAGTTTGTGCATGGACAATGACAAGTGGACATTGATTGGTGTTTTAAAAATATCTCAGAAAATATTGTTCTCTGAAGTGGCTCTTCCCTTTTCAGACATTCTGCTACTTTTGTGTGGCTGCTTTTGAGCTATGTAGGAGACAGTCTCTTTATTATTTGCTGTAATATTTTATAAGGATTTGGTATGCGGCTTGGAAAGTGGTGAAAGTAAATCCTTTTCTAGTACACCAAGGCCACTACAAGGAATGCTCTGCTCGTTGTTAGGCAGACACCTGGGCTGAACTCAGCAAGGCATTTGGCTAAAAATGCTCACCAACACATCTGCTTTATTCATCTATTGTGGAGTAAAGGAGAGGCAGGACTTGTGGGGCAGAAAAATTATTAAAAAACCCAACACCTCCAATTATTATTTTAAATTATTTGTGTTGATGTGTATGTAGAAGAAGATTAGATGACTATCAGGAATCACAGCACCAAAATGGCAGTGATGCATAAGATGAAAAATGCTTTCTAATACACAGACACTTCTGCTGCAAGGCTGTATGCAACAGAGAGACATCCAAGCTTTGGCTTAAAAAGCCGAGCCAGAAAGTGCTTTGTTTCTTTCACTGCTCTGTTCATAGTCAGGCAATGGAGTACTTTTGCCAACCTGGAGCCCATTTAGAAACAGACAGAGCTGTTTTTTGACTTGCATGTCAATTCAGATGTCTAAAAAAATCTCTTCCAAATGTGGTCCTCTTAAATATAAAAAATTCCATTTAAAAACAACCAAAAAGAAGTTTTAAATCTACATGATGAAAAAACACTAGAAGAGCAGTGTTAGAAACTGATGTGTTTTTTCTGACTTGAAGACAAAATACATTTTAAAGGCAAAGTAGAGTAAAATATTCTGATACATAAGAGCAAGGAAATGAGAAGTATTTGGCATGTGCCATCTTACTCCTGAGAGTACTCACTTGGTTGTATTCAATTCACATTTTATAGGAAGTTCTCTGTATGATGCTGTTGCCAAGTTCAATGATTTGCTCTCCTGAGACCCTACTTGATGGGAAGTGTACAGTGTATAACGAAGTAGACAGGGATGTCAATGAGAGCTCTTCAAACCCGTAATCCTTGATATTCCACTTCACACATGAGAACCTTTTGGCAGCTAGGAAATCTGATGAAAGCTGTTGCTGATCAAATCTCCTAGTATCATTCCCTAAAGAGTCTCACCTGCAAGACAGGCTTTATAAGGCAACATTTTAGGGAGCTTATGAGAATTTGCTCTCAAGTAATCAGTCTCAAGCTCTCAAGTAAACCAGGTGGATTTCCACAGGCTTTGGATCAGCCTGTTCACTGGATAGAAATGACCTGTTACACATGCGTGTTTTTATGGTTGGGTCAGGATCTTGACCTGACTACTTAATATCATGGTGCTAGACAACATGCCTATGTTGGTTCCTCTGGATACCTCCAGCTCTGGTGAAAGCTCATGTTTTCCTATCTAGCACACCAAAACACAAACCGAAGAAAATTAATGACTTCTACAAATCCTTAGCCAACTTTACATCAAAAGGTAGTTTGGGACAGAACCTCTTTCCTTTTTTGTTACTTTGATTCCTGTGTAAGTAGCTCAGAACATGATTTTTAAGATTTATTGTACTCGGTGGTGTTCCTTTATTGAATCTGTATCAAGCACTCAAACAAGTATCAATTTATGATGGTAGCTTCAAGGTTGTGTAATTGATGTAAAAATTTTCATCTTATTTGCTTGTGATTTCTTGCAAAAGAAAAAACATTTGGGGGAATTAAAAATAATGATTGTCAAATGTCTGTTTGCCAAATAGATTAAACTCTTATAACAAGATGGTTTTGGATCAGAACTTTGCAATAAAATGTAGTTCTACCATTTAAATATAGATCTTGGCTTATTTTTCCCCATTAAATACTATAAAAGAGTTAACAATACAGGGGCAGCAACATAAGCTAGGAGAACATGGGGCTTTAGTTGAAGCTGCCATAGTGTTTGTGGTTGAGACTATGAGAAGTAGCCCATAATGTTTTCTCTCAAAGAGATAGCAAAACAGCAATGAGAGTTGTGCTGGACAGAATCAAAACTCCATCCATGTACTGTAAAAGAAGCCATGCACTGGAGATATTTCTTCCTAACCTTGAGCAGAAGGTAATACCCAGATTATACCTTAGAGTGTAAAGGGTTTCCCCTTTAAAAAAAAAATTATCTCATCTAATGTAACTGTGTCAATTATATATGCTTTTCTTACTAAATTGTACATCCCTTTTTGAAGCTTATTTAGTTTTTTACTTGTTCTATTAAAAAACATTTTGAATAATTTTTATTTCATTCAGGTCTTCATTTCAAAGGTAACAACTTTCACTTAGCACTTTTGTTCCCATGGAACTATTTTTGTGACAGTTTTGGGAGAAGGAAACACTATTTTCACTGTTTTATCTCGATGTTTCATTTGTCATCTTGTGGAAACTCCAGTCTTTTAAAATATGTTAATCCGATTTTCTCTAAGAAAAAAAGTCTGTAAAGTAAAATATCTGAAAGTTGGTGCTTTGTCATTTCTTCACATGATTCTTCTCAGTGAAAGAAATATTAGGGGAAGAGACAGTGTGCTTCACCACATGTTCTTTTACCATAAGCACAGTAATGTTTTATGAGGTATCCCTCAGAGTAATAGGGAAATAGAGCACCAGCTCTATTCCCACTGAACAGAATGATAAAAGTATTTATTTGTGTTGGAAGAATGAGTCTTTTTCTCTTTTGGCACCTTTTAATTTCACAGCATGTCTCCTTGTGTTGTGCCATCTTGAGAATAGATACATAGGTTTTTCTGATTTACTTCTCTTCTGTATTCATTACATTGTAAATCTTTAGTGCGAATCCTCTCCAGCAGTCATAAACTTTAGTCTCTTTGTTAAGCAAAACTGTTTCCATATTTGTACTTATCTTTGCTTGCCACTTATAGCCATTGCCTACTTGTTAGATCCTTTTCAAAGTGGGATGTCCAACACTGGCCGTGATTTTAAAAAAGATTTTAGACTTCAATGACTCTGTCAAAGGTCAAAAAGGCTAATGTGGGCAACAGTTTCCTTCTGTGTTATCTCACAAGCCGGGTGAAAGTGTTATATATTAAAAGTCTGGTCGAAAGTGGTGTGATGGGAAGCATGCTTACAGCAATGTGTTAGTGCCAGTGTATCACATACCTTTGTATATTGATATTAGCCCCAGTGGTCGTATAACACCTTCTAAATGTTTTCTCTTGAGGAATCTTCTTCCTTATCCTGAATATAAGAGCTCAGTGATACAGATGGTTCACCATGAACAGAATAGGCAATCAGTTTCTATGGCCTGTATACATTTGTCTCTGAGGGCCGAGAGCTGTCATTCAAGCAACATTTGGACAAAACGGGTTAAGGGTACTTGGTCATGGTAACTTTTTCCTCTTGCTGTGACATAACAAAGGCATATTGGAAATGGAGCCAATACCCATGTGACATCCTTTGGACTTCATTATATGCAAAAGCCTACTTCAATTTTGGGAAAGAAATAGCAATCTTTTTGCAATTGTTCAGACCTGGGACTACAAAAGAAATCAAACAAAAAAGTAGTGTTTTCAAAAATAAGTTCCTCTCACAACACTTTTCTGTCACATTTGTCTCTCCTGCATGTCACGGTGATGAGAAAGCGGTGAGTTGCATTGAGATGGCTGGTTGTCATTGCCAGGATAGCTCTCATTCTTTTTATATAGGGACATGAGGAGTATATCCAGACTCTTACAGCTGTCAAATACTGATCTCCAACTTTGGAGGTGACCTTAGGCTGGATCCTTCTCTGTCATCTTTAGCAGTTCTCTGTGCTGAGCTCTCTGGCCAACAAGAATTTTGTGCAGGGGTTTTTTCACTGTTCTCTTTTTTCCACACCAAAATGGGCTTCAAAGAGCAGATCATTCTGTGTTCTTCTGCCAAGAAAAGGTCAAAACTGCAATGAGATTTGTAGGAGTAGAAGCCTGCATACATGGAAGATGAAAGAGTTAGTTGGAGGTGTGCCCCAAGAGAAGCTTAGATGGGTGGAATAGGTCTCTAGGATCTGGGATTTCCTGTTTCAGAGACAGGAAACCAGTTGCGTGCACATGCTATACAGGTTCAAATTTTGAAGCTACTTCTGAAAACAAGGCCCTTAACAATATTAATTACTTGTATATAATCCTTGAAATTATATTGGTGGTGGTAGGAGTTTTAACACTACTCACACAACTTAATAGAATTATGACAATAACATTCCTTTTCTGTTTTTGAACTATCACTGCGTTTTAAGAGGTCTGATACATTTTAAAAAGTCACTGGAAACGTGCAAGTCAAAGAAAGCAATATGGTGCTTAACACTGAAGAAACAGCATCTAGGAAGACTAAAAGAGATAGTATTTCCATTAGATATTAATTTCATAACTGTATCATTTTTAACCTTTCATCAATATTTCCTTTTTCCTCTTGGATTTAAAAGAGCTTTTGATTCTGAATGGATCTGAAGTATAAAGGAGAAACCAGGAGGTGGACATGTACAAATGGCTATCAACATAACCTTCAACAATATCATTTTTCATTAGTTTACAAAACCATTAAAAGCATGTTGCAAAATTCCCATTCTGGCCTGCTATGTTGGCACAGTTCACTGGCTAACTCTTTTAAACCACAGCAAATCCAATAGGTTATTGCATCTTGATACTCTTCATTAGCAAATTCCAGCAGTCTGATCCTGTCCAGTGGATCTTCTCCAGATTTCTAAGCCACCTTTGTATGCAGCAAAGGGAATATGAGGTGGTCCAGTCATAAGGCTCATACATACAATGCTGCAGATCCAACTAGTGGTTGTCACATGGCAATAAAAAAGCAGTAATAAAGCTGGATATTTAGAGACACTAAAAATAGTATTTTAACAGGTGCTTTGACTTTTTTGTATCAAATGGTTAATGGTATTTGGAGTGATGACATTACGGCCATAACAATCATTACTGAGCTCAGCTGAAAACAAAAAACCCAGGTAATATGTCACCAGGCTTGTTTCTACCTATTCAAGCACTTATCCTTTGGAGACTATCTATCTTTTTCTCACTGCTTGAGCCTTATCATCAGGAAATGCTAATTAACTTACCCTAACATAGACTTTTCTTTTAGTAGAATCACTGGGAAATTATTTCTCCTGTTGCAATTATTGTCATTCCTACTGGAATTTGGATTTTAGTAACGTGGTCACAGAGCTGAGAGTAAAACCATGGCTCACATGCTGTGAAGTCCTGCAAGGTGTGCAGTTTAGGCTGATAGAATGGACACCAGCTTTAATATGTTTTGACAGCCTCCAAACACTTTCAGTTCCTCATTAAAGCACTGTGAACAGCACATGTAAACAATCATGCAAACTTTGTCTCTTCTACTACAAGATAAATTTACAAGCTTTCATTCCTTTAAATGATTTCTTCAGTGAAGATTTAATTTTTAAGATTCACCTCCAGTGAGTGTCATATATCAGCATAATGGATAGTTTCTTATTAAAAAAATAAAGAGGTATGATCATATTTGTGGTTATGTCCTGATCAAAGCTATTTGGAACCAATATAATCTTTTTTTCAGGCTTTGAATTGCTTTTATCAAGCAATGATGGGTGTGTTCATAGTATATCTATGCAGATTTTTCATCAGTTTTAACACATGTGGGCATTAAAAATGTGTGTCCTTCAAATCTAGGAGTGTCTGGAAAAAACACTATGGCTTATTCTAACAGCAAAATCCATGGTGAACTGAGAAATTAAAGTTACTTCTGCCTACACCCAGTTCAGCTTGTGGCAAGGCAATAGCAGAATGAGATCAGACAGCGACCTTCTAGAAGTCCCCTATGTCATTTATTCTACCTGAGAGAACTTCTGTATAAAGATTTCTCGGTTGTAGAACCCAAAACTTCACAGATTTCACATTATTTTGCCTTAATAATAACAATGGCAATAATAATAATCTTTCAAATTGAGTCTTAATTTACTCCATTTATCCTCACAGATTTTTAAAGTGAGGGCCTGCTTAACATTTCGGACTGTGACTGGCCAGCTGGGTATTTAGAACTCACCTAGCTTTAAGCTTGTAAACAGTGATTTTGATCTTGAAATTACTCAAACTTAAAAAAAAACCCACAAAAAACAAAAAAAGGAATGAATTCAGCTATAAGACTATCCTTTCGTCTTTGTTTGGAATCTACTGAATTGGAAGACCAGGAATATATTGCGTGAAATCCCTGTCCCAGAGAGCTCAGTGACTTCGGTGTTATTTGAGGTTTTATCTACCACTTTCTAAGGAGAGTCTGGGTCTTCTTACATTAACTTGGATCTATACAATACAATGAGTCCTTATACCAGCTGCCTGTGAAACAAGACCATTGTATTCTTCCTCTTAAATCATTTAAGGCATAAACATACAGTCCAGTTTTGAAACTGGGAAGTAGGAGTATAAAATTAACATGGCCTTTTTATGGAAATGGCACTTTTCTCATCTCAAAATCCACATATCTTGGAACGGTTGTTTAGGAAAGAATGACTCTCTGTTCCAAATTATGAATAGAAATGTTTTCTTTTCACCCTTAGTGTTGAGGTCCCACACTTCACTATGTGAGAAACCGATGCTGATGTTACATAGCTTTATTCCGCAGGTACGTGCAGGAAAGTTCCATGTTAGTACAAAAACAACCCAGAAAGTCTTAAGAGAATAGTTGCAGGGTAAAGAGAGATGCATGACCCATCTTTTCATTCTCCTCTCTGCTTAAATGCAATGTTTCATGACTATTGAATGAAAGTGACTGGAGCGTATGTTAACAGGCACATAGCTGTGAGCCCCACAGAGCTTTAAAACAGGCTGCATCAGAGCAACTTAACTTTATTTTGGGAGGTTATGGGATAAGTCAGAACTGGATCTCTGTTACAGCTAGATTCCAGAGATATGATCTATTTCAGCAAGGGCTCAGAGCTGCCATATTATTGGAAGTGGGTGAAAATCCACCTGGATTTGGCGCTTCAGACATGCCTAATTAGAATTCTTTAGGAGCTGTAATGATTTTTAGAGGACTACAGATAGACGCTAATAGTGTAGTGAATTTGTAACATGTCTGTTCCTGGAAATGTCATATGACTTCTCACAAGATTACTGTATCATTTACATGTTCTATACACCTCTCAGTTCCAGGAAGAAAATTAAGAAAAGCCAGGGAAAAGCAGGAAAGACTTCATTAAATTGCTGAATTTCTGGTTTGGAAAATGACAAGTAAGAACCTATAGATATTCTTAGTGGAGGATCATTGTTAGTGAAAGTCTGTCTTGCCAGATTGAAATTTAGAAATCATTGTTCAACTTCTATTTCTGCTCAGGACCTTCCATGCTATTGGCTTTCTTAAACAAGTCATCAGGAACCAGATCCATCTCAGCTAATTTTACCATCTAGAAGGGGAATTTCTGCTCTAAGCTAGTTGCTTAGGTGCTGTCCTTCATCATGCTGCAGCTAGAAGACATTTCACTCCCCTTTCTAGATTCTGCATGGACTAAATCTCCTTTAGCTGTATGCCTCTGAAAGTCTGTTCTGTGTAGGTGTTAGTTTTCTCCTAGGCTCCTTCCAACAGAAACCCTGAGCATGAATGGAGAGCTTTGCCTCAGGGTCCACTCCATGCAAGGAGTATGGGCCACACCAGCAACCTCTGTTGTAGATTCATGATTACAGAAGAGCCTAGACCTCTGTCTTAGACTAGATGCCTGACTTTGAGATAGCTAATATTAGATGTGATGAATTCTAACACTGGGGTTCTACACTCTTCTCACACTGTAAAGTAGGTATAACAATAATCTTTTGTCTGTCTCAAATTATTAGCATTCAGTACTGACCTTTAAGTGTTAGAAATGTGCAGTTCCGTGCAACTCCATTAATATTAATTAAAAAAAAATTCACCCATCTTCCATTTCAAACACAGAATCATAGAATGGTTGAGGTTGGAAGGCACCTCTGGAGGTCATCTGGTCCAACTTCCCTGCCCAAGCAGGGCCAGCTACAGCCGGTTGCCCAGCACTGTGTCCAGATGGGTTTTGAATACATGAGATTCACTGTTACTCATTTTCCAACCCTGGCTAAACGTAATAGTCCACTTAATATTTATTTTGAGTTACCAAGACTTTTTTTTAACAGAAGGGAGGGAAAGGAATGGGAAGGATTTTATTTGCTAAGCATAGCAAGCACGTAGTAGATCTGGGTACAGGTAACAGACTTGAAAGTCCATGATGCCACTGCTTTGCCAGCTCCTTCATTAGTCCCTAAAAGCTCTTTCTATCTGTCATAATTTCCTTCATATGAGCAGCCTTTTTTTGTTTTGCTGTTGCAGTGAAATGGATTAGCCTTTGACCAGTTTTCTAAGGGTAGTTTCAAAATGGCTCAGAAGGTAAAAAAGAGCTAGGAGGTTTGAGCCAAATTCATGCTGTAGTTTGTTGGTACCCTTCTGGGTGCTCTAACAGCACACTGGCTGCTGGCTTGATTAAATGCAGTACAAACCGCTCTCCACAGCTCATTGCAATGCAGGTGTCCAAGTCACTATGTTAATTAAATTCCACGGATACCTGTGGAAAGTTTTGTTTCTCTGTTTACTGAACCACCAAACACAGGGAAACCTATAGAAATCATAATGCATTGTATGAGATAAGCAGAACTCATTAGCCAAATGCTAATTTCCCATGTTTTCCTATGAGAATTTATGGGTGAGAGATGCATTGAACAACTGGCAGTTTTATTTTGGGAAGAAGAAGATCACAGTTTTCTCTGTGTGGTTCAGCATCTAACAGACAGTCGCAGATTTTTATTCTCCTAAAATCTATCAAATCTGGGAATCTGGAGTTACTCATGTGGCTCTTTCCAAGTCACTCATGCCTGCAAACACAAAACAAATCTGACATTTCTTGTGGGGGGAGGTGGGGGAGCAAAAGGAAAGCAGCATACCCACACCACCGCCACTTCGCTGTTCTCCCAAGATTCAGATTCCAGTTTGGCCAGCGATGAAATCGATAGCTCTGTGGGAGGAATGTGGGAATAACGGGCTACGGACACTATGAATGAATTATGCACTGCAGGCACGGGGCTCCTCAGTGCATCGCTGTCCAAAACTGTATTTTTATATGGCACATATTTAGAAAATTGAGGAGTGCCTTGGAAAGTTGGGACAGCTGGTGAGCGCGTGCAGGGTGCCGGGGGAATGCCAGAGCTCCGCCAGCAGCCTCTGGATGCGCAGGTCTTCAACTTGCTTGCCAGCCCACAGCCCCAGGAGCAGTCCCATGCTGCTGCCACCACTGCAGCTGGACAGATGCTGTGAAAGGGCTGGCATTAAGAGCCTTTTGCAGGATATTAAACCAGCACCCGAACTGGTAAAAAAAATGAATTGTCACTGACATGTTGGCCTGCTTGGAGCCCTCTCTGCTACTTTCTGCAGTCTGGTAACCATTACGCACAAGAGATCAATATTCTTCTCTGTGCTGGAATTTAAGTAATGATTTCCAATAAAACCTATTTCAGACTGTTCTGGCTTAAGGGCAGAGACAAGGCACAAAATGTAATGCATGTAAAGCCTTTCTTTTCTTGTCTTTTCTTTCCTTTTTTTTCTCCTTCCTTCCTTCTTTTTTTTTTTTTTAAAGACTTGAATAATGGAAGCAAGATCTACTGATAAGACACATGCAGGTACACAAAAAGAAGACATTTTGGTCGAGGTTGATCTGCTTAGCTAATGGCTGTAAACTGACACCCGTAATGAAATAAAAATGTCTCGGTGCAAGTGCATGGCTGTGCAATTGCTACCAACACCCACCCTGGCAGTCCCACTGATGGGTGCTGGGAACACACCCTTCCACGTCACTTTGTTCACTTCTCACTGTTTTGCAGCAAATAAAAGATGCGTTTCCAAAATGGAATTAAGTAAATACTTTATGATTTTGTGCTGCAGAAAGTCTGATGTCTTTAGACGTGGTGAACAGCTCCAGCTCGCAGTAACTGTGATTGACACTCCAGGTGCTCAGCACTTCTGAAAATCAGGTTTCTAGTACTGTTCCAGGTTTTTTGTTGTTTTTTTTTTTTTTCTACTTGAAAGCTTTTCTTTTTCTTTCTTCTGGTCTTTGCAAAAGAATCTGAAGGGTGTAAGAAGATGACTGGTACTTGAGGAATGAAATTTCTGATCTATTATCTGTTAGTGAAGGAAATAATTTACAGAGGTGAGATAGATAGAGATGTACACATATATCTTCCAAGTTGTCATAGTTTTGTATTTTGCATTTGGCTTCACTGTACTGCCTAGTTTCTTTGTGTCCTGCAGCGCAGACTTCAGACAGAGGAAAGACCCTGTCCAAGTGTGCTAAGACTGGACTACCGTGGTTAAAATGGTTTTCCCTAGATCTCCCTCACAGCTTGCAGTTGTCTGATTTCAATCAGTGGCAGTTCTCTCCACATGTCTAGACATCAATCTTTTCCTGCTCCTGGATGAGTGTGTCACAGCATGGTGCATGCTCCAGTTAAAAAATAGACTGAACTGCAGCTCTCCCTCTTCAGTCATTGGTAAGTATTCCTTTGATATTTTTATTAAAAAAGAAAGAGAACACATTATGATATATGTTTCTAAAAAAAAACAAACATAAAAATAAAGAAGTGCACCACCTAAGCCCTGGAGGCTGTAGGAACAGCAGGAAGCAGGGAGGGAGTTTGGGGTTATGTGGTTATGATGAAGGTAATGCTTGGTAAGTTAAAGTTTGTGTAAGAGTTGAGCATTTCAATCTTTATTACTTTCCACCCTGTGCTCCTCCAGCAATAAAAGTTCTTTAGACATTGTGTGAGTCTCCAGTGTACACCTACTTCACACCCCTTCCTTCACCCACAGTGAATAACAATTGCTATTTGAAAACAGAGCTGCTTAGATATGGAGGGGGGTTTGAATGAAAAAAACTAAGCCAAACTTGTCATAGTCCCTCATTGTCACCTTTGGACCTTCTGGAAAGGGAAATAAATGGCTGTTTCTCTGTTTTAATTCATCTCTTAGATTACAGACTGGTCTCCTAGACCACCTTTCCTCTGCATGGTTGAGATACATGCACAGGAGCATCCAGAAGTTGCTCAGTAGAAGATGAAGTGACCTGTCTCCACGTACGTGTCCTTACCTAAAGAAAACCCACCTTCCAAAAAGACTGAAGCTACAAAGGGTCTGCATAATAACTCTGCTTCTGAGAAAGCACTTTTCCATGGCAGAGCTCAAGGCACTTTATAAATGGAGGTAAGATTATTATTCTTGTTTTATAAATTGAAAATTCAGACACAAGAGGGAAAAGCAAATTGTGCAAGCCGGCAATTGATTTGGGGGACTATAAAACTCCTTTCTCTCAGGTGTCAGGGTTGTATTTAGAAGGTGCTCTACTTAATATCTCACCCAGTAATGAGCTTTTACTGTTCATATATCGAAGCTGATGAGACTCAGCAGTTAAAGAAAGATTGCATAAATGGGCTTGAATCAGTAAGGCTTGAGCCTGTTTTTCACATATGATGTAAAAGTCCATTTCATTTCTAACACCAATAATTCTAATTTAGAAAGAAAGTGAAAGGGGATAGCAGCCAGCTGGGAAATAATCACATTTAAGAAAGGTAATTAAAAACTAACCACAAAGTGACATAGTTATTTCTTAAGCTAAAATTAATCTCTCGCTGCTACATTGTCACATTGTTTCATTTCAATCAGCAATCTGCAGTGAAATCAATTGATTCTCAAATCTCCACATATTTTTAAGAGCCCTTCTCCATGATATTAACTAAAACCTCTAAATCTGGAAAACTCACTCACAATCACACTTTCTCATGGAAAACCATGTGATGAAAGCCATAGGAAATAGGTACTGTTAAAGCAGTTCACATGAATAACTAACTTTAGGATGAAAAAATTGCCAGCAACACTGTTAATTAATAAGAAAGAGTTTTTATGATCTATTTTTATTTTTTGTTGTGTGTTTTATCGACTCACTCTTTTACATGGGGGACTGGTTAATTTTATTTCTATTCAAAACAGCATAGCATGCATTATTCCCTCTTCCTGTCCTCTGCAATTCATCTCAAAAAAGTTAATATACATAATAAATAAAGATTAAATAGGTACATTTCTAGTGTACATTTGTTGCCAAGTAAGATTGAAGGTTATAGAAAAAGACACAAAATCATTGTGATTTACACCAACATTGGTAGTTATGAGTAATGATGAAGACATACCAGTACTGCACAGAAATCTGGGCTGATTACTTAATTGGCCTCACCTGTATCACTGCTAAATGCCACATGAGATGGTTAATTAAGACCTTTAATTAAGAATGAAAAATATGGATTAGTTTTACAGAATGGTCGACAGTCCTTAAGCACAAAGTGACTCAAAAAAGGATTTAGTGGTTTTGCTGTTCAGACAGATGAGGAAGAGCTCCCAGGGCAGCACAGAGGCTGAGGCAGCAAATGCTGTCCTGGATGTACATATGGGAGAAGACTACCAGGTAGGAGTTTTGCTCCTATAGATTACTGACAACTAGTAAGATGTCTTTGCCCGCTTCTGATGTACACATTTAAATAGGATGTTGACGATTTGGAAAATATTTGGAAAAGACTTACAAAACACAACTTCAGTAACAAAGTGAGAGTGAAAAGCATCTTAATTTAGTCACTAAACAGTGCATAATGATGGCCTGAGGATACTTTTCCAGAAAAAAAACTGGAGAATCTGGTTTTTTAACTTAACAGAAAAGGTCATTATGGATGGAAGCACACAGCTCTTTTCAGTGAAGCATCTTAACTGCTGAAAAGAAATCTTGTCTAAGAATACAATGCATTCTCTCTCCTGTGAAGTCTCTAAATCAAAGTTGGCTGTCTTTCCGAAAGCACAGCTACAGTTCAGAAAGCAGCAGTGGATTTCATATTTGGAACACTTGGCAAAATTCTTCGGTCTTGTTATGAAGGAGTTCAGGATACATGATTATTATCATACTTCCTGGCCTTAAATACTATCGATCTATGAAATATGGACTTAACTTTAAGTCTTGCTCTAAATCACTTTACATTCATTTGACTTCAGTGGAGCCATTTAACATGGTTGAAGTTAAGCATGTGCTCAAGTGCTTTGCTGAGTAAAGGGCAACTTATCGTATTATAAGTGACCCTATGCCAAAGTGGTTTGTTGAAATGCTGCCACAAGTCTTTATAAGTCTTCAGAGGTGCAAATGAGAAAATTCTTCATGTTTGTTTTGTCATAGTTTTGAGTTCAGAAGCTACTCTTTTGCTCACCATTTTCTCCCTCCATCATGTAAGTTCTTTACTGTGCAACAGGGGTTGCCAAATAGCATTGCCTCTTTCCACCTTCTTTCTGTGTTCTAGGATTTAAGGACAAGTCTGAATTCTCAGAATTTATCCCAGGTACATTAGAGGGTTGTATGGACAGGCCATTTCTGTGATGACAGAAAGAGACTTACTTACCTTCTGGGAGGCAAGATGCTGCTTTAAGAGACATGATTAGCTCTGCCTACCTGTGTGAACACAGTATTAATAAATACTGTGCTACAACTACAGCTTTTATTAGTGTAAACTGTTAGAAACTGAATCAAATCAAACTGATGCTACATGCCATGACTGTAGAGGACTTTTCCATCCAAAATTGTAGTCAACATTTCAAGCACTAAAGTGACAGTATTAATGCTCATTCACACAGGTTGGTCCTTCACTGTTTCAGTTCAAAAAGAATTCAGAGGATGCATAATAATGTTTAATGTAAGGACTTCCTGACCTAAAAAAAAAGCAACAAAAAAACCCCACAATCCTGCGTTTTTTTTTCCACTTTAATAGCCATATTTTTATGCAGCATTTATTTAATTTCAGTCTAGTGAAAAACCCCTCACCCCATGTCTTCACTTTTAAAAGGCAGCAAAACTCACAACTTCTATGATAAATTTTGCTGTGCCTCTTTGAAGGGTAACTGCCTTTAAAAAGAAATAAATGTGGTGAGGTGATTAGTCAAGTCCTGAATTTCATGTTAAAAACAAATAAATCACCAGTAAAAAGCAGTCAAGTATTTGGTACTGAAAAGACTCACTATAGCATAAAAAATGAAATACAGACTGTGAAATACTGTGGGAAGTGCTTATAAAGTTCATTATCACTTTTTATATTTTCAGCAATTTCAAAAGCCAAACAGAATGAATATACTTATATTTTATCTCAGTCTTTCACTTTTTGCTTTACAGTTCCTGCCAGGCAACTTGGTCTGTAAGGCTGAACTGTAGGGGCATTCCTATTAACTTAGATATTCATCTCAGCTACACTATGCAGCGTTGATTCCTTGTTAGGCGAAATGGTTAAAGTGAGTATTTGCAACTTTGATTTACATCTTGCAAATTGTATTATTTATAGCAGTTTTGCCCTAAATTGGCTGGTTAACAGAGTTCAGCAAAAGTTAAAATTACTTAAGCCTAGTGCTAGATCATGCATGCTGTACAGTGCTGACTTTTGCTTCTGGAGAGCTTGGTTCCATATTTACAAGACAGACCACAAAGAAGTGCAAGCCAGAATTCAGCTCCAGCTAAAGTAACCCACAAACATTTCATTAAACACAGTACACATAGAATCAAAAGCTGAAAATACAGCTATGCATTTGTATTTTCCAGCTCAAAGTCCAATTTTAGCTCTGAAATGGTTTTCTACCACAGGCAGTGATGGCATATTGTGTCTTTGATACCCAGGTCAAACAGATCCCCAAAAAATGTAAGAGCAGGGGATGACTAGAGTCAACTACTGCTCAGTAAACATTAAAATTAAGGGCTTCTTTTTTAACTAGTATCACCTCATTGATTCAACTTTAAAGCATAGCCCCACAAGCAACTGAAAGAGGACAAGGAAAGTTGGAAACTGCAAAACTAGAAATTTCTGAAGGGGAAAAGTTTTATGCAAGCTGTTAAAGGGAATGTAGTTAGCTCTAATCATATTACGATTTTCATTCAGACCCAGTCTGACCTCTAATTCCTGTGACAGTCTTGTGCTGGGATTCATCACCAAGATGCTGAATGAGTAACAATCTTCTCAGCACTTTTCTATCCTGAAAGGAAGGAAATGAAGGAATACCTTCTATGCCAAACCGCCTGTCTGGAGACACAAAGTAAGACTTCTGCTGTCTTGGATAGTTGCATATAGTTATGTTTTTCACCTCAACATTTCATTTCAGATTTGGCCATGGGAGAAGATTCCATATTACATTGCTACTTGTCTTTAATTAACAATAATAATAAAATTAGATTTGGAAATGTCTCCTCATTCTGGATTTATATGGAACCAGGCTTGATTATTTGAGGCAAAGGTAGGATTCTGTCCTTAAAATTATGTATGCTAAGAAAGGAAGACTGTATCATTTCACAGATTGCTTGCCAATGACTTATTAGACCTAAATTACTTTTCTAACCTGATCAGTGTGCAATTTCTTATGGGTCTAGTGAGATTAATTACATGGTGACAGACGCAGAGAGTTGTCTCTTGCAGAATATCCTATAGATGGGGTGGAAAGAACGTGACCTTGCATAGGAGATTCCTATGGGAACGTGGCAAAATGTTTTACTAAACTTTCTTCCAGCCACTGCATCTCTAACAGCTAATTACAGGTTTGCATCTTAGCCTTTTTAAGCATATAACAAAATTCAGCCTTTCTTAGCAGATAATTTCCTTATTTGACCCAGCCTTTTTACTGTGGCCTGCAGACCTCTCTCCTCACAGAAGGACACAAAAACTGTCTTCCATGGCATCAGATCTTTCTTCCATGGGCATGGCATTTTTACTTCTTGGTCTATGTGTAGCACAAGAATGTAGGGGAGCACAATGCCCTTTATTCTGTAAGGGATGGCGCTTCTTTGGCATACTTTGCACATTACCAAGCTACTGGGCATACATTCCAAGTAAGTTCAAATGTCAGAGCTACTACATCTAATGGGCCACATTAAAGAGATCCAAAATCAGCCCAGTCGTTTTCTGTAAAGAGCAGTAAAAGCTCTCCAACTGAACCTAATAAATTACCGTTATAAAAACAGTTTTATGTAATGTGCAGAAGTCTAAGAAAAACTGTTTTAATGGTTATATAAAAAAGAGATTTGCAAATCTGTGAATATAAGTTAACGTTACGCATTTTTCAAGTAAAGGGAAAAAAAAGAGGGGCTAAAAAATTGCCAAAGTAAAATGCAGAATAATGGAGCCTCAGTTTCATTTTCATCCAATTAACTACCTTGAATACAAAAAGACTGCTCTACAGTGTTCCTTTTAAAAGTTGGATTAATTTAACTTTGGAAGTTGAGTACTAGGAGTCAGGTGCTGTGTCTGCATTTTCTCTGAAGGTGAGGAGAACAGACAATGACTGAGCAGAGCTCTTGTGAGTAACTCACTGCATACACAAAATTTTGACTATGTTGTAGTCAATGGGGTTTTGGCTATTGCCTTGAATGAGATCAGGAATTCAATCCTTTTTATCTTAAAAAACTCTAATTCAAATTAGAGAGAAAAGGAATCTAAGTAATTGCTGGGAAGAAAAAGAAGTTTGGGGGGGCTGAGTTTATTTGCAAATCAAGATTTAATTCCATTAATAGTTTTGGCCAAAAAATAGGAGTTTGTTAAAAAATTTTAAGACATTGAATTTGCTTCAAACTCCACTTTTTTCTACTAAGTCTGAATGAAAGTTAAACTGAAATCAAATAATGGGCTTACTAATCTGAAGATGTTTCACTGTGGTTTGTGAAACCCTCGTGTTTACACAAATGATCATTTATTTAATCTCCTGTTTGTCATTTTACCCCAAAGTTTCTATTTCAATTTGACAGAACCTCCTTTTCTTTCTGGAAAGAAGGACGAAAAGGAGGTTCGTTTTTCACAGATCTTCATCGAACTCATACGTAATAACGCATGTGCACCTTGAAATACATTTTTTCAACTTACTGAGGAAAACTGGAATACCTGACTCCTGAAGTCAGATATTTGATTAAGACAGAATAACAGGATTCAGTAATAAACCCATGAAACGACATAAGAAGGAGGTTCAAAATTAATGTGTGTGGCTTAAACCTGAATATGCATGGGTAAGTCACAGTAAAGAGAAGGTGACTTCCCATGCCTAGACACTATAGCATGTACCCTTGTAAATACAGCATAGCTAAAAACCCAGAGCTGGCTTACCTACCCCTTTTGAAAAGCAACACCTTCTCAAAATATCCTCCATCTACCCTCCACTTTATGCTCTAACATTTCTGTATGCACCTTTTTTTTTTTTTCTGTGTTGTCATTTTTCACCAAGTTTTCAGCCACTTTTCAATAAAATGTAGGCTACAGCCTATACAGGCATGTTCTGTAATTCTGCATGCAGGTCTCAGTGCAGCAGAATTCCTGTAACTGACTGGCACCTTGGCCAAGGTGCAGTGCAAGTATTAAACAATATTAGATGGCTGGGTTAGCCATTGCTGTGATTATCCTGTGATCTAGACACCCTCTCACCGTCCAAACATTTTAAAAAGTTTCCATTTTTCTTGGTGTTAAGTATATTTTAAACACCTGCTGTGTCTATTACCTTCTAGCAGAAATTATAGTTGTAGTTGTCAACTAAGCCAGTGCAGGCTGCCGGTTATAAAAATACTGCACATTGTTATCTTGTTTTTTCTTCTCTGGTGGAAAACAGCTTTAGACTCTCAAATGTTTCCTGAGCATTGTCCCATCTCCAGAGCAATGGTATACTTTCTGTGAGGAGACCCGAAGTGTCCAGTTTTGCAGAGGAAATGGTTCTAGCACCTCATACAGTCTCTGAACACTGGAACTAATTTGGATTTCTCTCCTCATTCATACACTCAGTCTTCTTCCCCCACTCTGCTCCACCTGTTTTCCTTTTCTACTGAAGTCATACAATGAACTGATGACTGAAGATTTTCCTATCCACAGTCCTTGCAATTTCTTTCCAAGTCAGGGCATAGCATGATAGCTGAACTTAACTGTATTTTTATTTTGGGGGCCAAATTCAGCACCATACCAACCTGTACAATCCACTGAAGTCAGTGAGATTGCACAAAGAAGAATTCAGTCCACTATTACAAAGACTTATTTTTCCCAGCTCACTTTGAGCACTAATTGCCTATGAAACTTTAATTTTATTTGTAGTATCTGGCAACTTTAAATCTTTTTCCTTATTCTCCTTGTTTGGTGCTGGCTGGTGCTTCTTTGCTTCCTGAACCATCTTTAGCACCATTCAATACTCACAACCTGTTAGACACCCACAGCTCCCTTCCCTTCCCTTCCCTTCCCTTCCCTTCCCTTCCCTTCCCTTCCCTTCCCTTCCCTTCCCTTCCCTTCCCTTCCCTTCCCTTCCCTTCCCTTCCCTTCCCTTCCCTTCCCTTCCCTTCCCTTCCCTTCCCTTCCCTTCCCTTCCCTTCCCTTCCCTTCCCTTCCCTTCCCTTCCCTTCCCTTCCCCTCACTCATTTACTTCCCCATATACAATCTAGTTACCTCCAGGCACTGTCTTCCCACCAGGCATCTTGATGCAGTCCCACAGGTGGGAATCTCTACTTTTCTGTCATTCTGTGTGCCAAGCTAAAAACTACCAAGTGAAGTACCTTTCCAGCTCACTGGCCACTCTGAAAACCCGAGGTGTCTCCTGTATCCCAAGCAGTGATTTTTCAAAACACAACGTTCTCCTCCCATCAGCTCTAATGACCAAACCATTACTGGTTTGTGCATCCTGTTGTAGGAACTTAACTGTCTTAATGGGAGAATCCCAGCAGTGCCCAGAAGCCCAGAAGAAAACCTGATGGGTAACTTGAGCAAGAGAAATTGCTTTGTCCTTTGAGAGAAAATTAAAATACATGGACGTGAATATCTCAGAGGGTAATGGCAGAAGCAGCCTTCCTGGGGCCAAGGTCCTCTCTTCTCTGTCTGAAATGCAGGTATCAGTAAATAAGAGTCACTTGCATGTGACCAGAGAACAATCAAGCCAAAAAACTCACAAACCAAGTGCTTTATAGCTGAATTTTTGTTTGGATGGCAGCGAGCTGGGGCAGTGCCCTATACATAGCTCAAGAGTAAGGTAAATGCTGAGGACAGGCTGAGTGCAGCATATGCCACATCTGTTATTTGCCAAGGGGAGGCCGCTGCATCCGTGGTTTTGCCACGGAGTCCTTAGAGCAAACACATTCACTACAATATTCCCCTGAGCAGCAGCTGCAAGAAGATCACTTAAAATTGCATAAAGCATTAATCTGAACTCTGAGACAAGTTTGGTACCGCACAGTTGGACATAAGCCAAAGTGTCCCATGTAGTAAAGGGAAAGGGGGAAGGGAAGGGGGAAGGGAAGAAGAGAAAGAAAGGAAAAAAGAAAAGACAGTCCTGTCAGTGGTTTTAAGCTGCCACTTTTTTTTCTTTTTTAAATGGAAAAATTGTTACAAATGGGTTCTTCAACATATGTTATTAATTTCATTGTACTGGCTTCTTGCCAGTTAAGCATCAGTCCTGGTTTCTTTGCTTTCAGTTTTAACTAGCAAAACTCATGAGGTCATTAACGAAAATGGACACAAACTTATTTTTTTTTTTTTCTTGCACACAACTGTTATGAAGCAACTGACTCTTCTGAAGGCTTTTATTTAATAAAACTTCAGCTTCTTTTTCTTTAATAGGGAGATGAGCTCCTCAGCAAAATCTGGTGTTTCTACTATAAACAAAGCAACATGTGAAGGACTTCAAACACATTTACTGGTACTGGCAAGAGTAACAAAATCAGAAACTTTAAAAAACACTCATAAATGTTAAGTAACATTTCATAAAGTTACAGTGCTATTTACTTTGCTCAATATGTATACATGTGAGAGACCAAAGTGGTACTGAAAAATAACAATGAAAGAGAATGTGGCTTGACAAAAATATCTACATATGGAAATGTTAATTGAATGTTATTAATGTTTGATTTGGCTTGCAGACAACTGCAAAACCCACTTGAAGAATGAACGCCATTTCATGGATTTCTGTGCAAAGCAACATTTCCCACAGAGCGAGAGCCATGCTGAGGCCTTAGTCCATTGTGTACACTTCCTGTAAGTGTGGGCAGGAACACAGGCTCATTTGAAGAGAGAACTGGTTCATTTTGCAGGTGGAAACTGATATTATTCAATCCAAGGAGTAGAAACGTGAAAATGGTGCTCGGACTGGTTGCTAAGGGTCCTAGTGGCACTGTGCTGCTGTTGCACTGCAAAAGCCTACAGTCTATACTCCCTGTCTGCTTCCAGGCCAGCCTATGATGGCCAAACCCCATTGTGAAGTCCTCTGTAACCCCTGCTCACAGTACTCGTCTCCTGGACTAAGCTGAAGGCTGTTCTTCTTAACTTGGCAAATAAGAGGAGAAAAAGGCTATCCTAAATGCTTGGCCCCATTCTGCCTCCTGCTTCAGATCTGCCACATGCACATAGCAGACTTTGTTGGATGGTGAGCACTGGACAGGATCAGAGGAAGTCGGCACCAATGTCCAGCAAACCTTATGTATCATGCCTCTCTACTGCTATATACCTGTAAAAAACCCCATCCTTTAAGAAAGCAGAAAATAAGCTTCAGAATGGCAGGCATAGCCTCTGTGGGTTATTAGTACGTATGACAAAATAAGTACTAAATAAATAAATGTATAACTATATCTTCAGCAGAGATACCAATTTGCACAAATAACAAGGCTGGAGAAATGCCTTCACTCATTACTATTATCCTTGTCCTTAATTCCCCCCCCTTCTCTCCTGTTTAGTACATGCTCCTATTACATCATGTCTAAAATTAGATTGCAGGATCAGGCTTTCTTGTGAAATATTTAGCACTTCTTCCTTTAGGCAAGACCAGGAATTCTACAAGAAAGGCTTTTTTCACTGGTTTTTTTTTATGTCTTAGCCTGATCCTGCTGCTGCCAAATGAAAGAATGTCTTTTTCTTGGCTTCAAAAAATTTTGGGCTGGGCCATGCGGCTGGAGACCACAACATGGCATACTTGTTAGATAAAGGAAAATGTATGTGTGTGCATATAAATAGCAGATCTGCCTGCTAGAGAGAATGAACTCTGGTCAGAGATTTCTTTTATGATTAAAAAAATATTATT
Source organism: Pezoporus wallicus (assembly GCF_028554395.1). NCBI lineage: Eukaryota > Metazoa > Chordata > Aves > Psittaciformes > Psittacidae > Pezoporus > Pezoporus wallicus. Next base: position 9,111,650 of record NW_026635157.1, read on the forward strand.
CAAATGGAACCAAAGTCTTTCTCCTATGCCTGAGCAGCCCTGCAAATTATACTAGAAAGCTATACAAGAATACATCTTCCTACTTTAAAGATGAAAAGACCATAGCATATAGATAAGGATATGCAGACGTAATCTAATATCCAGGGCTCTGTTACACACAGCTATGCATGCATGCACACAAATGTATGCACAGTTTCCAAGAAAGTCTCTGGTAGTATAATATTAGAAAGTACAGTCTGGCTACGTAAAGGATGGAGATCACTACCTTAAGTGTCTATTTCTTCCAACAAACTCTTTTCACAGCTTTGCTGTAATTACATTAAGATGTTTTATTTGGTGGAGAAGGATGAATGAGAAATTAAAACTGCTACTTAAGGGTTTATGTAACTTCAGATAAATTTCATGTTTTACTCAGAGATCCTCTGTGCCTTAAAATAAGTGCCCCTGTTTCATACATATTTATGAATGTAAATTTTTCCCTCCCCTCAGATGATTTCTGAGAACAGGTATTTTGAAGTATAATGGCGCATTTTTAATAGATCATTCTCTCTGCGTTGTCTGTTCGATTCTGGGTTGCTTTTCTTTCACCCTCAGGAATATTGCTAGTCCTGAATGTCCCCCAAAAATACATGCTTGTAGATCCCCTCAGCCGATCATGGCAAGGACAGGCCACAGTAAAAAAAATACGGTGCTCTTTCATTTTGATTGTCTCAAATTGCATCTATGAGTAGATGATAAGGCCCAAATGTTTATTTGTTGGTCAAGATTTACCACACATAACTTTAAACACGTGAAAGTTCGTTGGCTAAGTCTGTGCCTACATCACCATTTTGGTTGAAGGCAGCAGCATGCTTTTAAGTGAAACCTCTGATCATGGCCCCTTACTGCACACTGGTTTGGTTTTGTCTGGTTTGCAGAACAGTTTCAGTGGGTTGAAGCTTGATTCCTCTATAGGAAAATGAGGCCAGAAGCTCTACTTCCAAGACCAAAATGCTTTCTAACTTCTAGTGGGGACATAAGGGTGCTGTTCCAGAGTGGTCCTTTAGACAGCTCTGAACTACCAGCATGAACTCAAGCAAACCTCCTTGAACTGCATGCAGTGCTGATGTTGCTTTGGCTTCCTTGTCTGTTCCAATTGCATTGTTAATGCTGATAGAGCCCAACCCTCGGCAGCTCATGTCGTGACTTCTTATAGAGGCAGTAGAAACAAATAAGCAGAGGTAAATCATTTTCTTTGTCTGCAACAGCACTCTCAGGACAAGATAAATGGAAAGGAAAGTTTATATGTGCACAGTGAACTTTGTTGTTGAGAGTGAAGACAGTCAATCCCTGTCCTGCATGTACAGTTCTAGATATACTTAGCAATAGGTAAGGAACCAGCTGCAGACCACTTGCACATGGTGCTTAGAAGGAATGATACTGCAGCCCTGCATGGCAGGAGAGGACATGGCCCTCAGGGGAGCCAGGGACCCCTCACACAAGTGTGATACAAGCTTGGAGCACTGTTTCTAGAACTGAATATACCTGGGAACAAGAAAGAACTTCCCAGTTTGTAGCACTGTAAAGGATATGCCCATTCCTGGTGCATCCTGTAAACTCAAATTTTGTAAGCTTCAGAGGGGTACTGCACTTCCTTCTCCAAGTTCCTTACAGCTCTACATTTTACCCAAAGAAGAAAAAGAAATCCCTCAAAGAAACAAACATTTTATGTAATCAAGGACATACAGAAACTATCTGCATTGATAGACCCAAATTCATAGAGGCCGTATAGAACCTACTCTATACAAATATCATCATATCGTACAGAATAAAATTCACCTTTTCTTTTTTCTTTGAAGTTAACTGCTATATTTCAGATTGAAAGAAGTAGTTTTATAGTTTATCCTGTGGCTAGTTCTGTTTAATAACTTCTACAGTATCCATTCTCTGGTCGTCTAAGAACTCACTGTAGCAGTCGCCAAACATGCAAATCTATCAGTAATTACACTTTCATTGCCCATGAGAAATAGTCTTGTAAAGTTTTGAATGGATGCAGTTCTTCGGTGCTAAAAGTATTTTTTAAAGGCTTTTTATTATCTTTTACTGTGGTAATGGTTAATACACACTCTAAACATTAAAGTTTAATAGAAAAAGTTATATTTGATTGATTATTTTATCAAAATGTTCCTTTTCTGATCTCAGAGGAAGGCTGAAGCCAACCAGAAATACACAAGTGATTTTGTCATCTATCAAAAGTTTATTAGATAATGTATTTCACAAAGAAAATCTATTTGTCACATATGTTTGACTAATCTATTAAGCAGACATGACTTCAAAGGATGCAGAGGTGCAATAACATGTTCACACAGAACAAGTGGCAGGACTGGGATGTAACACTTGCAAAGTTAAAGTGACATAAACATATGCTACAGAAAGGAGAAATATCTATATATATGGCAAAATATGAAGCCAACTGAATTTGTGTTCTGGCTATGCACTGCTACATACTGGTTCTGGCTATAATTTTTTTAATAGATATGCTGCTCTGTCAGGATCAAAAGTTTCTGAGGAATGTGCTGATTTTAAAAACATTTTGTTTCTAAAGTGAAAGACAAGATATATGCGCATTTGAATTTTACCACAAAAATACATCTTTGATTTTACACTTTCTATATTGGAATATAAAGATTAATATCTGAAGTGAAAGAAATTGAAATATACAGTTTCCTTGACCTAAAGACATTTTTGACAGCTTGGTTTACAGTATGTATTTTGATTTTTATTCTGACTTGAATTCATTATATTGAAATTTTGCAGATTTTAATTCCGACTAGTTCAGTTACCCAGACATTGAAAAGTTTTTATTTTAATATTGTCCTTTCCTAATCCCCACATGACATCAAGACGGCAAAATAAAACAGCATTTTGGTTTTGACTGCAAAATGTAGCATACTTGACAATTATACTTTCTTCTACGCATGGGAGGGTATGTTTCATGAGATACACTTTTAAATCGTACGCGATACTATTGTTCTAACTCAAAACCATACTATCAGATATGATAAAGTGGCCAGATTATTAACTCATACAATATTTACATGCTTGAAAACAAAATTCTTCGTGTTCACATTGCCACTTGGTCTCTTGCAGTTTTTAATACTTTGCTGTTGAAATGCTTTCTGTCATACTTTGGACTCTACCTCATTTAAACTAGGATGCTGAGCACTGAGTAGTGTGTGATCCTTTCACCTTTGGACACTTGGTGTGAAAAGCAAACAAGCAAGTTAGTCTTGCCCTAATAGGAAGTCTGCTAGTCTTGCTTATACAATGTGCCATTTCTCCATGCAGAAGGAGGATCATGTCAAAGATAGTAAGATACAGCAGCTAACAGCTCTTGGGCTAATAGCAAAACTTTTATGCATTTTGACGTTACCCTTTCTGGCCTGAGGAGGAATGGTTCAAAAATAAATGAAACAAATAAAAACACTCATGTTCCAAAATCTGTATTGATTTCCATCTTAGGAACACAGTCTGAATGACTGATCAATATTTTCACTTGTTCATTGGTGAAAATGTTCCTTCTCAGATACTGGGACCTGTGAGTGTTTGCCTTTGACAGTAAAAATCTCTCTGGTATTGACTGCATAGATAAATATTTTTATTGTGAGAAAAAAAAGAAAGGGAAGAACCTGACCAGCTATAGGCATAATAGGGTGCTTTAATGCCATGATTTCAGCTCACCAGCATTTACACCAGACAGAGCTGGAGGTGACTCAGAACATCTGAAGCCAAAGAAGCACCAGCACCTGAGAGAGGGAGCTTGGTCAGATCCAGAAAGGTCTTACAGGACATTGCATCAGCTACAAGGACACTGCACTATCAGAAGACTGGATTTAGAGTGTGAGCATGTCCCCACTGTGTTTCTGTGACAAGAGCCAGCTTGCAGATTGCCCCCTTGAGACCATCAGGTTTTCAATGAAAGCTAGTGAAATACACGGTCAGATTTGGTTTGGGAGCCATATACCACTGGCTTCAAGATCCTAGATCTCTTTTACCCTTTTGGAAATCGTAACTTGCCTCTTTAGCTCCTAACATGGACTCCAGCTTCTGCAAAGCTCAGCAAACAAGGGTGGGAAACAAGATGAATCTAGAAAATATATGTGAAATCCAAAACTATGACCTTCATCAGAGAGGGACTGCCCTGCAAGGCTTAGCTTGTTACATTTTGCTCTTCACTCTTTTTTTTTCAAGATCCATGCCTTCCTGATGTTCAAAGTAGAGATACTTAAATTAATCCAAGGAAATGCCAAGTGATAGCTTTAAATTCCCATTCATGGCAGTGAGTGGGTGAAAAGTGAGCTTAGTAGTTTCAAACTTTGCTTCTGCTCAGCCTAGCTGGAAGTCTTCATACACCGCCTCAGACATCCCTGTTTTTCAGTTCTCCTGGATGCCATGATTCTCCTTCTGAACAGACAAATAGCTCATTTCAGTAGTGGACACCTGATGCCTCTCCCTGGGGAAAATACCCTGGCACAACTTTGACAGGGTTTGAACACATGGATTTTAGACAAGAGCTCGAGTAGATTAAAGCATTAATTTGCCTAAATTCCCCAGCTACTGTGCTTGAAACCTTAGGGCATCAGGTTAGTTTACTAGGCACAGCATCTCTATGTACTTTTATTTCACTGGTGTTTTATAGCAGGATATTGTCTTGTACAGTTCTTCTTATCTACATTTTTAATGGGTGTTTATAGTTTGTGGCAAACAAATAAATAAAACACCCTTTTAGAATTAGAAAACTGAAATGTAATACATATAAACCAATCAAGGCAGTGCTGCAATCTGACAATGATTAACCACAGAAGCAGCAAAGCGAAGCTCTTGGAACTTAAAAAGTTCTCAAAACCAAAAACCAAAAAACCCTTCCAGTGATCTTTTGCTAGGTTAGTAACCAAAACTACCGAATATACCAGGTGTTAGATTGAGCTCACCATCAACAACCAAACAGATTTCATTTTCATGAACTCTGAAGCAATTTTATGTTGACTGTGAGGAGTATGTGTGCACTCCTGTGGCCCTGTGCTAGCTTGCTTGAATGTGCTGCCTGCACACTCACTTGGCTTTGACTGGAATGCTGTGATTTTGCAGTCCAGATGATGGTGGTGGTGGTGGTGGTTTGGGGATGACTTTTTTTTTTTTAACGAATGAGGCTCATGGAAAGCAGAATAAATATTGTGATTTTGCATGTGAAAACACGGTTGGGAGGTTCTAAAGTAGAGCAAGGTCATTAAAGTAAGAACAACTTTTCTCCCTCCAGGTCTCTTAATTGACTGCTTGAATACTTTCCATCTGAAAATGACAGAGACAATGGGATCCTTCACAAAAATGTGATAACTACCATAAAAATTTGTTGAGGAAACAATTAGGTCAGTTCTGCTTATTTCAGTACTAAAATGACTCATCAACAGAATTGTTAAAAGTTACCATATTCCAGCACAAAATAAAACCAAAATCAGCATAGAACTCATTATTCAGAATTTTATTTTCAAGTTAATAACGTGCTCAGTAGAACAGAAGAAGCTGAATAATAAATGGGCACTTGTGGCAATGTGCTGAATGTTTTTACTTCAGAGCATTTCAGCCTTCATAACTTTTTCACTTGTGCCCAACTTTAGGCAGATCAGTAATCCTGACTTAGCTACATCCTTGGCTATGTGCAAACACGTAGATGTGTCATGGAAGGTTGTAAAAGTATTTTTTGATCCTACAGCTGTTAACACCACTGTGGTTTGTGGTTGTGGTGAGCCCTGCCTCTGCAGACCAGAGATTTCCAAAGAATATTAGTCACTACATTTCTGCACCTCACCAGAGGCAGAAAGTTCTGGAAAACTCAAAATGTGTTATTTAAGCACTTTCCAGCTCACCTTAACACTTACCAGGAGTGCGGATAGCCACCATGCTTTGTGCTGAGCTTCAGAATACCCTCAGGTTTGTCTGGCATGGTTATGCACAGTGCAGACACAAGGGAGGGGGAGAGCAGCAGACTGGAGGAACAGCATAGTGACTCCACACCAGACCATGGTGTGGAAAGATGTGCTCTCTGCTACGCAAAGAACTTTCCATTAGCAACTTGAAAATCTCATGATTTTCTCTTACTATTTGCATCGATTTTCCAAGCTATTTCAAACCAAATTTATATACATGTCTTTCATAAAGTAACACACGTGTGTTCTCAGGTATCTTCCCCAAAGGGTACATTCTTCTGCTCTTGTGCCTCTCGAGTCCCCACTAACACCATGGGCTGCCAGCTGTGCCATTAAGTATTACAGGGTCCTTGTTCAAAGGACTTTTGAATGGAAAAATGTATTTGTGGTATTGGACAATAGAAAAGGTAAATTACCTTCTTGTTTGGTTGTTTTTTTTAGTTTAATGACTGACATATTTACATTATGTAGTTATGTTCAAGCTAAAAGTGACAAACAGTTTTCAGTAGAACCCTTGATCTTGGAAAAGACCTATTGGTTTAATAAATTTTTGGATGCACAACAAAGGAATGAGTGAACCCACATATATACTTATACGTGTATATATGTACTTATACATGGATATATATGTATCACCATATAAGTTCCTACATAAGGAATATATAAAACTGTAATTCAACCAGAGGAGAACAAGGAAAGTGTGACGGCAAATGGCTTTCACTTCTTCCCACTTTTGATGATTTTTTGCTGTTCTTAAGTTGTAGGACTTTTTATTTAATGCTTACAACACAAGGCTTCTAATCAGGAGAATCTCTGTTTTGAGTATCTTCACTAATGAGTCACAAGGTTGTTAACTAATCAGTTTTGTTGTGACGTGAACATGCAGAGGATCAGATACAGTCAGGAAGTTTAGTAGCAGACTTTTGAAAAAGCAATTCCCATCATTTCAGCATTAAGTTATTCTCCAAAATAGGCAGCCTCCCCACTTTCTGACAATATTATTTGGTGCTCACAAAAAGCTTTTATAGTTAGTTTCTGAAGGCTGGAGCAGTAACTACAAACAAGCTTTTCCTCCTTTTGGGGGTTCACTGCTCTCGTGCAGCTGTTGTTTTAGCCTCCTGTACAAATAGATTTAAAAAATAGGCATTTCCTTACATATAACGGTTCACGGCATCTGGAATGACAGGGTGGGCAGATTACAGTAAATGGTGTTTGGAAAGAAATGTTGTGAAAACAAAGAAAGCCACATAGGAAAACACTGACAAAACCATACAAATACGTGGCTTATCTATTTTGACTATTTTCTTTCTTTATGTTTTGGAGGTTTTCACAGAACCCATGTGGCCCTCACTTCCAGGCACACAGTATGTGTGTTCAGGATTCTCCAAATGGAGAGAGTAGTCTGAAAAACTGCGAATATAATTAGATATGGAATACTTTTAACAGCTGGAGGGATTTCACACTTACAGCCCAATTTACAAAACTTTGGGCTTGGCACTGTTTCAACACTAGCACTGGAAGTAATGATTTCCCTGGCATTTTTTTGGCTCCTGAAGTTATTTATGTCCATACATACATCATTTTAAAATCACACACACACAAAAAGAATACTTCTACCTGGTTAGTGATAAATGAGCAACTTTAGAAGTAGTGTCAGAAAGAAGTCAGAAAAAAGTGATCCCACACAAGGCCCATGCTTAAAAATTACAGCTAATTTCTCTCCCTGTTTATAAAAGGTCTTGTGGAAGTTTCTTGTGCCACTGAAAGTGTTTAAGACATTTTTCTGATAATATAATGGAGTAAATACATGGAGATTTGCAAAGAAAAAATATTAGCAAGTAGCCAACACATCAAATGCGTTAGCTAGGAAAGCAGACTTATCAAGTAGATGAACCAGATAGTGTTTCTGAGATGAGATCTAGAAGAAATGAGAACAACAACACAAGGAACGGATTATTATACTTATCATCTTCATGTTTTTTTCTTGGCTGTGTGTCCTGGGTTCAGCAGTAGCAGTCATGTTTTTTTTTTTTTTACTTTGTGCTAGCTGGTGCAGCGTCACTATGCCATCGTCGAAGCAGCAAAGAAAGATAGTAGAATTTGATAGTAGAATAAGAAGCCTGTGCAGACCCTGAATTCTGTTGTAAAATGAAATCCCAGCCATTCTTGTTCTTACAGCTCCTGTGCATGATTTCTTTTCACATTTGAGGCTCTAGAAGCTAAAATAAAAAATCCATCTTATCAGAGCATGTTAAAAATGAGAGCTTTCCTCTCAAAAGGAGAGGGTTATAGCTCTCACTAAAGCAATATCTGTGTAGCATCCCACAACTGTTAAGTCTGTATTAGAAGAAAAATACATGTCTAGTTCTCTGATAGTCTGTAGATACTAATACTGATATAGAAAAATTGGAGTAAGCCAAGGACTTTATGATAACACCCAAACCAGTGCTTTTTGAAATATGTACCGTTTGTGGAAAAATATATCATGTAAGATCCTGGCAACGATGCATACTTATTTTTTGCATTACATAGATAAATAGTTCCAAAAGTGTTTTTACACAGAGATACAAATGTATGCTCTATTTACAGCCAGTGAAGGGGGAAGATATTCACATCCTTCTCAAAGTTTGCAGAGTAGGTTCATGGCTGCAGATTTCATGGTGACAGAGCTACTCTCCTCTTGAAGGCTGTAGAATAGGCACTTGAAAATAGGGACTTCTTGTGTTGTACAGCCTCCTGCATGTATATGATTGTGTACTCAGGATCAGCCTCATGAAAATAAGGGCCTTTTTACTTCATTTCCCAACTGCCTTACACCACTGGTAGCTCACACGCTGCCTTCTATTTGGAGGAAGAGGGGGCCACTTACTCTATCCGTTAGTGTCAGCCTGGAGCCCATGGGATTTAGGCCTCTACCAAACATGCCAATAAGAGGCATGGATATGGTGACCAGACAGCTGCTGTACAGAACCAGCATTGCTGAAGGCCATTTAATGCCAAATAACAATCTCACAGTGAAACCTCTGGCTTCACCAAGCCTAGGTGGGCTTCACATTGGCAATGAGATGCTGAGAGGACTGAGATACCTTGAGCAGTGCCCCAGGATGCACCCTGCCTTGGCTCTGTTTAGTGTTTTGGACTGCTGATCTCCCCTCAGACTTTCAGCCATGATGGGGTTTCATTAAGCTATTGCATTATGAATAAAATTAGTTTCAACCCTAAAGGCACAAGCATTCTTCTGCTCTTCCCCTGATTCCACCCCCCTAGAAACAGCTTTTAAATTTTGCAAAGCTGAATGCCATGACGAAAAAACCTACTGTTCCAATACTTTTCTTTGTACTGCCAAAACATCTACCTCTGCCATTAACCACCACGAGGGCTTACCCTAAATTCCTGTCAGTTACAGCAGCAAGCATGGGCTGTAAGCATTCATTAATACCACAAGTAGACAGGAAGGAAGACATAAGAACAAATTCCTCATTGATCCATATGTTTAATATATAGCACGTATGTTAAGAATTACATTTTAGCACTGTGGCATGTCTCAAAAATAAAAATTTGGGTAGTCTGAAAAGAGTTGTGTTTGAATGTGAATTGATAGCAGGACAGTTTTATTGCTAGAGGAAAGTTACCACAAAAAAATCCATAAAGGTTCATTTGGGTAAAATAGATACAGGAGTGAGAACTTACTTTGCTTGTACCCAGCCCTACAAAAATAAGAAAAATACCAAAGGTATATATTTATAACTCCATGCCTGTCATGTGGATTATTGAAATATTCATGCATCTGATCCAAAGTCCTCTAAAACCAACCCCTCCCCAGCCTCTGGATCATGTGTGTAAAATCAAACACACAGATAAATCTCTACCAGATTGGGCTGTAAATAACTACACTTCCTGCTCCACCCCATATCTAATAGCTTTAATCTCTTTCCAAGGGCCTTTGCAGACATCATCTTAGAAAGACACCTCTATCAACTTCAACAAGCAGTTGAATAGGAGCCTCCAAGGGCTGTAATCTTGCTATGGCAGCTTGAAGAGGAGGGTCCGCTCACCTACATCCACCCTGGCATGTGCCAGCTCCAGGTACCCACCTTGACTGTGCTCTTGGCATGGAAAATCAGGCCAGCCTCACTGAGTTTTCCCACTGCCTAGCACAGACACCCTAGCAAACCCTACTTCTCCACTTCCGTTTTTATTTTAGCACCTGTGAGGGGGGAGGTGAAATGCAAGATATGCATGTGCCAAACAAAGGATGTCAGCTGACAGCTGTCTCCCCTAAGGAGGCAATGTCATGAGCTGGTGTGATCAAACATTGGGAAGAAATATGTTTCTAATATTAATAAACACCTGTCTGGTGTTACTGTGCCTGCTACACTTCTCCAAGCAAGATAATTAGTCACCTAAAACTGCTAAAACAATCTTCTAAACCCTATCACTATATGCATTACAAGGTCAGTCCAAACCTGCTCCAAAATTCATGCTGAACACCCCACAAACTCCTGACATGGGCTTTTGAGTCAAGGAGAGCTGACAGTTCCCATCCCTCCCTGTGAGCTGGATCTAGAGGGAAGCACACTCGAGGGCATAAGGCTTTCTGGACACAGCTGCCACCCTGCCTCCGCAGCATTGGAAAGGCAGGGGCACAGGGCTGGGGAGGTGCCTGGGTAGAGGCTCATCTCCTCGTTTGCATGCATCATGGTTCAAGCTGGCTGGAGTGCTAAAACTCACTGGAAATATCACAGGCACCCTCAAGTTCTGTGGGGAAACTCTGTGGGATTACTTTAAACACGGCGTTTTGCAGGATCAGGGCCCAATGTGGCCATCCAGTACCTTTGGTATAAAGAGGTCACTCTCTTGACCTGGCTGCAGCCCCCACCTCACTCTGCCAAAATAAGCTTCCCTCCTACTTTTATCTAGCTGTGTGGACAAACCCTGATCCTGTTACATAAATAACACTGGCCCACTGGAAGCCATCCAGCCATTAAACCTCCTGATTCAGAGTTTAAGCCTGAGATCAGGATAAAGTCTAATGCGTGTGGATTGGAGATTATCCCACATCTGCCAACCATGGTATGTCAGCATCTGCTGAGCACCTGGCGGGGGTCGTGGTCATATCCAGCCTACAGATCCGGTACAGCATTTCCTATATTCCCTTCTCTTACTCAAGTGGCAGGGCGTCATCAAATATGTATTTCTAAGACAGATTGACCCCTAATTGTATATCATGCACAGCAGCCCTAGCTGAGGACAATATGTCAGCAAAAGCAACTGTGCCCAGCTCCCACAGCCCACATGCAGGACTGCTGCTGCCGCCAAAGGTATAAAGCCTTGGTTTGAGCTGTGCCACCTGACTATGCATGGCTGGGCAAGTGTGTGTGCATAGAGTATAAACAGCCTTTTGGATTTGCCTGATGTGTAGTCATTACCTCTTGAGAAATGACATGAAAAGTCATCTATAAGAATTGAAACTAGCCAAGGATGTAGGTTAAGATCCAAGGGAAAGACTACGATTGTTTCACCAGATCTCAGACTTTACCTGTACTGCAGCGTTATCTCCATACTGCCTATCTCACTCAAAGATCTGTTAGCCCTTCCTCCTTCAGCTGCACACAGGAGTATGGCAGGAGCCCTATGGCAGAATATTTATTAACACAGAATGGTGTCCTTTGTCTCCCTGTGCACACTGACCATTTCTGTTTCAATTGCACATGCGGTTTTCCAAGGCTTCCTTCTGCAGGTTCAAGCTCACAATAACTAACTCTCCTTCATGTGTACTATAGCAGGCTGCAGCTATTGTAATAAAATAGCTGTGATCTTCAGCAACTGCAATAGAACATTGTCTTGAGATCAATTTCCTTTTACAATAAAGTCTTGGCTTTGCCTCAGCATTTATGAAGTGGTGGGAGGCTGTTATCCATTGAAATTATCTCTTTCATATACTATACCATAAAAATATGGCCCTCTATGTGTAGTGTTATAAAGGTATTTGGCTGACTGACTGACTTTAACCACCCAAGAAGAGTAATAAGTTCAGTAATCCTCCGGAAATGCATAGCCTGGAGTGTGTTATTGCAGCTAGTACACAGTGCACTCTACAAAAGCAAATCACCAAAACAATTAGATTTATGCATTTAAAATCCTTGATTGATACAGCCTTGACATAAATCAGAGTTAGAAAAATACACTGCTGGATTAGCAAACCACATTATAATAGTGTGGCTTGCAATACCATTTTGCTGAGATATTTACAATACAAACAAAATCAATTACAGTCTTTAGCAAATTGCTGTTGTTACAGGGTGCTATGAATAGACTGTGCATCTAAACTTTTAGTGTGCGTAAAACAAATGCAACCATGTTGTATCTTGGGACAGATTGTTGGGCTGTTGTCTGAGAATGGCCAGGCCAGTGAGCTCTTAAACTGCACTTCAAGAAAAAAGCTTCAACAATGTGCATAGGTGAATTCTGGTCCAGTAATGGACAGAGGAGGGACAGGAAAAAACATCATCAAGTGTATAGCCTTGCAGAAATGGTGTAAGATGCAGAGACTGGTGAAAGTTCTACCAGACTTCAGGTATGTAACCAGACTGCTTTGAAGTTTGGCCATGGTCCATATCACTACATGGTCAACTCAGCAACTGGGACACTGTTCACTTCTGGAGGGCATTACTGTTAGTTCTCCCTCCACTGAAGCTCCCATTGCCCATAGTACAGTATCTTTATTGTATCCCTGTATCTCTACAGGAGTGAGCAATCAGCAGGAGTGCAGACTAAAGATTTTTCTGGACCCACAATTAAATATTAAGATGGCAAACTGGAGGGGGGGAATTCTCCTTGAGGCCATGGTTCCTAGAGAACAAACATTAACAAAAATAGACACTGACTGAAAGAGTAGATATCCTCCAAAATAATAATACTACAGTTTATGTCAACCCAAACAGCAGTGTTTCATTTCAGCCATCTCACGGCTGTGAGAAGACAGCAGGAAGAAAGGGCAGCGGATGCACTGTGTGCTGGTTTCAGAGTGCTTTGTAATTACATGAGAACATTTTAAGACACAAGTAGATTAAAAAAATAAACAGTTGACCAAGTCACCAATTATCCAGTAGTCAGAAGGCTAGTGTACCAGGGGGTTGCTACTTTCAACGTCAGCTGTGGGAACAAGGAGGCAAAACCATTGCTGGAAGAAATGACTGGAATAAAAATCACAAGTAGATATTTGGAAGTTGGTGAGTTCATAGAATCATAAATGTTTTGGGTTGGAAGATATCCAGTTCCAACCCCCTGCCTTGGGCAGGGACACCTTCCACTAGACCAGGTTGTTCAAAGCCCCGTCCCACCTGGCCTTGAACACTGCCAGGGGTGGGGCAGCCACAGCTTCTCTGGGTAATGTGTGCCAGAGTGTCACCACCCTCACAGTAAAGAACTTCTTCCTTATATCTAATGTAAATCTATCCTCTTTCAGTTACTTGTGTGAACACTCAGATCACAGTGACAGTCCATCTGAGGCCACATCATCTATTTTACACATAGCCTTAAAAACTGGCAAGATTGTTCCCAATAAGCATCTCCTGAATTTAAGATCAGTCACAGATTTTGATTCCCTGTTCTGAGAGTAAATAAATGGTTGTTTGTGTTGAGAGTGAATCAGACAGGGATTCCGTAAAATGAGATTGGCTGTGTTTCTGCTGTTGTGTACTTGAGCCACAGAAGAAAGGATTATCACTACTAGTACAGCATGGGACTTTGAGCTGGTCAATCATCTGGCACAGCAGAAAATAATCCAAACTCAAAAATGCTAAACAGAGGTAATGTGGCCTGACTTTGACAGTGAGCAGGGATTCGGCTGGAGGTAGCCTTTTCAAGCCTGTTCTCCAATGCTGCTTCTTACAATTTATGTTTCAGCAGCAGGAGAGGAACATTTGAAATTTGACCTGCAGTTTGAGGTAAACAATACGCTTTCCTCCTTTTCTTTTGCTTCTGCCAGAGTGCAGAACCCTGAGGAAGGGGAAAGATTTTACCAGTAATATTTATTACTGAGTCAAATCTCTCTGTATTTGTACACTTTGCGGCCAACCCCACACCCCACATAAATCAACATAGTTCCCTCAGAGTTGCATTGCTTTGCTCCGCTGGTGATGGAGTCCAGAAAGAATAGGAGAGGAATAAAACCAGAGATTCCTGACTGCCAAGAATAGAAGGAAGTTAGAGTAACAAAGGGCTGGGCAAATAGAAAGTGATGCTTACGAAGTCTGTGCATTTTCTCAGTATTTATTTGCTTCTTACAGTAGAAGCCCTGCAGGTCAGGTTTCAATAGCTGAGAAGTTGCAGCATGGGATCAATTAATCTAGTACTGTATTACAAGGAGTAGTTTATCAATGTGTTTCTTTGCAAAACAGCCTGACAACTATTCTATATTCCACCCTTTCCAGTGAATCTGGTAAGAACAGAAATCCTGCAGCTGTCTCTGTTACTTTTAATCCCCTGGCTTCACTACCCTGGTGAGGAAACTGATGTCTGTAATGTGTCAGTGTAATCAAAAGTGAGTACTCAGTTCTTGCTGAAGAAGATATTCTTAATATGATTTGATAGTCTCAACATTGCTGTTTCTGGACAACTTTATTATGTGAAAATAGTCTACCTTGTAATAGGTGTGGTCAGCTGAAGTGCATATGGAGAAGATGCTCTGCATGGCGCTTGAACACCATCACACAGCTGATAGAGAGATGCTCTCTCTCCATCTTCCACACAGAGGTGTGCCTGAGGCTGTTTAAAGAGATCAGTTGAGATAAAGATGGAATACATTCATTTCCCATAATGTCACACAATCATAAAGATCCCTAAAACCAGTTTTTATCTCCCTTTTTTATGGAGGCTTGGCCTGGCTGCTATAGCCAGGTTCCATTTGCGGAGGTCTTTTATCTTAATGACAGTCTCCAGAGTAACTTCAGCTGTCTCAGCAGTATTGCCTCAGGAATGGTGAAACAGCTTCCAACTTCTGTGGAGACTCAGGCCACGAGTCCCTCAGAAACATGGGCTCTAGCAGTTTTCCAAAGAGCTATAAACATAACACATCTCTGGTTGTACAATACATGCTTTTCAGGGCTCTGTGTACAGAGGACTGGATCTCATGATCAGTGACATGATGACCCCTGAGCTGCCCCTGTGTGGGGCAGCAGTGTCTTGGCTGGGGTATTTAGCATCCCATAGACCCAAAGTGTGCTGGAGCATTCTGCATCCTAAAGAGGGTGTGTAAAGGTAAGCAGGAGTGTTTGTGCAGGTTGTGATTGCTGTGATGATCTTCAGAGCCATGGCCCGAGAACTGTGCAAGAAATAAGTTATGAGTGCACATAGTGCTACTAAGTCCTACTTTGTCCATTACTACTATACTGAAATATCTTTTCCTGACCTTTGATGTGCAATATTTCCCATTTTGTTCATCATCTTGAGCCAACTTGAGAATTGTGTTCAGAATGCCTTCAGATGCCTTAGACCAGGTGAGTAAATTCATTTAGTCCTTTCAGAACTTGAAGAGGAACTAATGACAGGCAACTCTACAAATACTTTGCTATGTATATAAATTAATGAGCTACCATTTACCTGTTTCTATAAATGACAGAACTCAGATAATAATGTATTGCAATCAGTTTTTAGGATTTGACTACCAAGAGCTTGTTAAAAAAAAAACAAATATAACAGGAAAAAAAAAGGTAAATAAATGAAACAATTGATCCTGAGGACATAAACTTTCATTGAGGGGCACTACAGTGGCCAGATGTAGGCACTTCACAGGCACTTCACTGCTAGGGGAAGAATAAATTTTAGATAGGCTTTTATTACACATGAGGCAACGGCTTTACTTATTCATTTAACACAAATACGCAAAGCCTGCCTTTGTACCACAATGCTATCACTCTCTTGGCAGCAGAATTAAAGAGGTCCCCTTGTTTTGTTGGATATTAATACCAGGCTGCACTCTGAAATGTGATTTTAAAAATAGAAAGAAAGTTAATTGGTGGTGGGAAATTTTAGTTGAGGCTGATTAAAGGAAGCAACAAAATATATTGACTACTAAACCTCACTTCTTGTTTTAAGTGTGACCTGTAATGGACTCCCCAAAATCATTACGTGATCCCTCTAAGTATTCCAGGTTTTTCATTTGAAATTCATTAAACATTTGTGTGTCTGATTTTTGGGGGGTTTTCTGAAAACTTTTATAGTCACAGCTGCACTAGTTATGGATAGGTTTATAGTGCCTTTGCCCATCAACTTGCCCACATGTCCAGTCCAGTTTGTTTGATACCCTACCTTTCACAAGCATTCAGCAGTTCTGGAGGTGTTCTTATAAAGCTGCCAGTAAATGTACCAGCTGGACTCATTTATGTACATGAGCAGCCTCATTCCGACTGCCTTACAAAGAGCCAGTGGCAGTAAATCTGTGGTCAGTCCATATATGTATTTTAAAGTATTCTTTTACACTTCTGAAAAGAAAATAATAAAACATAGCTAAGCTTTTTAGTAAGTTATATGTGATCTTCAGAAGAACTTGAATACTCCATGGTGAAAAAACAACCTTCTGAGAGTCCCTATTTCTTTGTAGTAAATTCTTTATGCTGTGCAATTAAAGCTGTTAGGAAAGTCTGCTCTCTTAGAAGCACACTGATGGACTGCCTTGTTGTAGAAAATCATGTAAACAAATTGCTCATTATTTCCTTTTGTGACTCTTGCAGGTGCAACAGGAATACAGGACTTCTTGAAGGCTGCAAACACCTTTTTCACATTGCCCAGGGAGATTTGGTGGTAAACAGGGCTGGTTTAAAAGCTTCAAATGGGTGGTAGATTACGAAGGTGCAGACAAGCCACCATGAATGAAACATGCAACAGTAACCTCAACAAAAATTAGCTCAGGTGAAAGGATTTCAGAAGATGGGAGGAAAAAATAAAAAAAAAAAAACAACAAATAAGGAGGAAAAAATTTTTCAGCATCTTCAAATTTATTCTGAGAGAGATTCTCAGCTTAATGAGAGAAGATGTCAAGAAAGGGAACTGCCTGTCCCTGAATGCACGGGCCCACCTGCCAGCACCATGCTGCTCAGAAGAGCCTTCTGGATATACTCACAACTCTCCTTGCTATGTGTGAATGTCTCAGTGCTGACATCAATTAGAGCAAGTTTTTATTAATATTTACCAATAGAGATTGCAGTCAATCCCATCTGAGAGACTTCCTGCTGTGAGGGAATTTGCCTCAGCACTTGCAGTAAGAGCACGGTCCCTGTGATTTCTATTTCTTTCGGTTAACATGAGTATTCAGCTAACCATGTGTGTTATTGCTATAACTCACCAGTGTTTTTTACCAGAGCTAGTTTTCAAATTAATTCCCTGACAGCATGTCTACCGAACATAATTTATAGCTTCAGGGCAACAGTAGACTTTCCTGCCTTGTGTTTTACCACAGGAATACTTATGGCATGTCTTACTATCTCTACTACACCCTACAGACCAGTCTCTGTAGCTTTTCCTATGAGATAAGTAAATGGATTCAAGCTTCAGCAAGGAATATAGCTGACATTTTACCAGGCTGGCTACTGTGGCAATCCTTTTCCAGCCATAGTTCTGTTGCAAGATACTAATACACATTATCGGTATCTGTGCTCTAGTGAAGTCCTAGGACACTTTTCCTCTGTGATGGTGCACCTTGTATTCTTCCTCCCAAGTCTAGAACTTGTTTTCGTTATTACCACCAGCTAAAAATAAAATGGTTACAGCTTCCATATGGTGCACTGCAAAACATAAGCAGTGTTAAGAAATGAAACTCAGCATTTCCTAAAGCAACCTAATACTCACTTTGTTTTGGGGATGTATTTTTTACTTTGTTAAAATGTATTTGCTCCCAGCAGCTATCCCGTGTTCTGGAAGCCCTTTCCAATGCTTCAAATTGCATAGCAATTAACAGTTGCAGGGAGCGGTCAAAATGCAGTGCTGTCAACCAGTACGATCATAAGTCTTTCCTAACCCCACAGCTTGTAAGTCATGGAAATTCATGCTCTAGGAAGCTTGGAGCCAAGCTGACCTGAGGGCATGGAGGCAACTAGCTGTGCTGCCAGTAAAGTGACCTGACTCAGGGGCTATGGCCAAGCCTATGGGCCCTGAAGCATCTGCACTCATGTTCGTGCTTCATGGTTAATCCAGTCATCAGTTGCCTTCTGCTCACCACTTACATGTCCAGGGACAAAGTATTTTTCCACAGCTTTCCAAAAGGAAAGAAATACTTCTCTTTAGCAAATGGGACAATTATTATTCACTTATAACTTTTTAAATAACACCAGTAAATCTGTATCTCTACAAATTCTTGCTATCCGAGAAATTACTTGGCAACTGGTCTTGTCGGGTGGAGAATTCACAGCCTACAGATTGCACTCAGATTGTGCCCTAACAGTTCAAAAACACTTCCAACATTTTTCCTATTGCATGGTTACTTACTACACAAAAAAATCAATAGGTTCTCTTTTTCTCTAAATTTCTTAAAACTTGTTAGTTGATTTTAACACTAACCTCCTTTAATATATTTTTCTGCCAAATTGAAAAGGTTTGACCTCAGGTGTGGAGCTAGACATTTCATATCTTCTTACCAGTGCAATGTTTGGGGATTAATTCTATTACTGCAGAGAAATACAATACAAACTTTATGTGTATGATATTAAGGGGGCAGCGTCTAGACAGAGACTGGGTGCCTCTAGACTTGTGTCTACTACAGGGATTGATAGAAAAATGAAATCTCTTAGTAAAGCTTTCCTAGAAAGCCACATAAGCATTGATGGCTATATTTATGGGGCTAATATTTTAAACATAACATAATTGTGAGTTCAGCCATTTAGAATAGCAAATGAGTCAGGGCCTGATGTATGACTCCAACAAGCAAATGCAATAGATTGTCTTGGTGGTGTTTGGGGGGGTTTGTCTTTTTAAAAGAATACTTCTTAGTCTGCTTATGTCATTAACAGAAAGGTCATCCACTATGTCTAGTACTGATATTTTATCGCTAGTTTAACTGCAAATTTAAAATGCTTATGTGGTGTGCAAATTAGCTGCTGAAGAGCAGCCAGGAATGGCAGGTGACTGTGGCAGGGGATGTCAGAAGAGACTGGATTTTGGAAATGGGATGGCTTTCTTAAAATAGATCAACAACATGAGTCATAAAGAAATTTCAGGCAAACGAACTCCAACTGTTAGACTTGTAGGTAGAAACCTCTCCAGGGTCTCAAAGCTGAATCAAGAAAGCAGCAAAGTTGTGAGTATTGGAAAAAGTCAGTGGAATAAACTGTCAATGGTTTTGTACTTTTCATGTTGCCATGCTTTATTAGAGTATATGAAAATACTCTCATAGATACAGTAGAACATGTTGCATTGATTTACGTGCCTCCTGTTTGGGAGGACAAATTCTGAACAACTGAGGAAACGGTGCTATATTTAAACAGTTTTGGTTTGTGTGGAAGTGTGGACACTGAAGAAAATGGAAATCTGAGAAACCTAAAAATGCCCTTAAGCAGATGTTTATGTTTTCTAAATACCGAAAGAACACAGCAGGGAGCTGCCTGGCCAGAAGCCAGATCTTTTAGAAGAAAACCAAAATCTATTTACAAAAGCCTTATATGGATGACTCCCCAAAAAGCCTAATACAAATAAGATACAAGGGGCAACTTGTTGTGAGGTCATCATGACTTTAACTTAAATGTCAGTGTAGTAAAATATATGGCTTTCCAGAAGGGACGATTGGTTTAGGGTATCTTCAGAGTACTACCTTGGTACCCAAAGTTCAGCATTGAACTTGTGGCATCCCAAACCAGCATCTGCATATGAATCTCATTCTTACTCTTCTTTGACAAAATTCATTGCAATGTAGGGGCTGTTAGACTGCAGTTCTGTTCATCATTATTACTGACTTGTTAACATTTCTCTCATGCAACTTCTGCTGTAGTGGATCTAAGGTTTATTATTATGACATAACCTGGAAAACATTTTAGCTTTTTTAATTCTCTTGGCAAGAAAACACTCCCATTCTGGTATGAAAAGATAACACAAATGAAACCAGACAAGGATCACTACATTTGCTAATCTGAAGTGAGAGATTAACGTTGTACTCTGGACTAGTTCTAAAAATATGCAGGGTTTTACTCCATTTTCAGAACAACACCTGCATCTGCTGAGGTGTGGAGAGAGGGAAGGGATCAACACTGATTTTCCAGTCTCTTTTATGGAATAAAGGTACTGTTGTCATGTTTTACAACTTAGCGACTTAAGGATTTGCATGTCACTACATCTTGTCCACTGTCACTTTGTTAAAATTGGAGTGCAAGAAAGCAAGAGAGGGCTCATTAATTACTTCAGCTTCTTGGTAGTAAGACGTGCTTTTGATTTTAAGTTTTTATTTAAAAATGCAAAGCAAAGTTACTAACTTTCACTAAACTGTAAGGACAAAGGGCTCCTTCTCACTCTGGTGAGCAAGGGAGCAGTGAAATATATTGAGCCAGAGCTCTCTTTTTTTACTTTACTCATTGCTGCTGGGGCTAACTGGTTACTGAGCCCAGTGGCTGGTAAACTGAGTTCAAGGCCAGCCCATGAATGCTTGCTCATGTACTACTTTTCAGCTTTTTCCAGAATATACAATGGGTCTTTCTGATGCAAGGGATTACAATTCAAAGGGACTCTTGGGGGCCAGCATGCTTCCCCACTGTTCTGCTCTTTGTGAAAGATGTGTTGCTTGGTGCTCAGCGTTGTAGATGAGACTCCCAAACCAGAGAATATCTTACGCTTAGAAACAGAGGTACAGAGGTTAAGAGAGAGCAACCCATATTAATAACAAAACTTCAGATCAGGCCCATGGGCACTTCCTGAACCTGCAGTTTCTCAATTGGCTTAAACTGATCGAAGTGTGTTTTGCTGCTGGAAAAGGTGCATTGGGTGCCTCTGCCCACATGTTTCAACAGCCTCTGTGCAAGGCTGTCTTCAGGTTTACCATGTTCTGTCTGAGACTGCATTGAGATATGACATCTCTAACTCCCATTCCTATCTTTGAAGTTTCATAAATCAGATATTTAACCAAAAGGAGTAATTTTAACATTTATTTAACCAAAAGGAGTAATTTTAACATTTCTTCCCATGAATTACCTACTGTCTTCCAGCTAACTTCCAGAAGACTAATATATTGAAGGTATACCTCAGATGAGACATTAACTAGTAAGACTAAACAAAACACAGGGATTACTGTCTACTATTCAACTCAGCTCAAGGTAAACATTTTATTCACTGTGAAAAAAGTGCTCTCCGTTATCTGAATTCCAGCTTTAATGTGTAAATTGCTATACACTGAAAAACATATCTTCAGGTTGGAGGAGACCTCTGCTCATCTCATCTAACCTCCTTCTAAGAGCAGGGTTGTCTTAAAAGTTGGATTGCTCAGGGCTGTGTCCAGCTCTGTTCTGAGTATTTCCAAGAACAAAGACTCCACAGCCTCTCTGGGCACCAGTCCCAGTGCCTGGCCACTCTCGTAGTGATATTTAGTTTTCCTTTCATCTCTTTTATCTTATTTTATTTCCTTTTATCAAGTGAATATCTCTTGATGAAATTTATGCCTTTTGCCTCTTCACCTTGCAAGGTGTTCTTCTGAAGAGTCCACTGTATAGTGCCCTACAGATTGCTGCCCTATAGAGACCTGAGGTTTCTCCAAACTAGACAGGTCTTCACCCTTTCTGCACACATTGTGTGTCACAGCCCCTTAATCACACATTCAAGTGATCAGCAGCACTTTGTGCAACTATGTGAAAAACATCAGGTGGCTTATTTCTGGCTCTTGAATGAGACTTGACACAATAGACAAAGTGTCTTGGATTCAAGTTGAACATTGCAATACAGAAGGACATCTTATAATGCAAAGGGAGTGAGTACTCCAGAATGTTACCTAAGTTCTCTTGTCTTGTGCCAACATGCCCCCTGGGCCCTCTGCCATTGTCACCCCTTCCTACAGCACCTCACAACTGCAAGAACAGATTTTTGCACATGCCTATGGGAGAAACCTTTTTTGAGAAGAATGTGGTGCAGTATGGCAGTTGCCAATGTGAATTTGGGCAGGACAAGCCAGAATAGGTACAGAACTGCTGGCAGTGTAAACTTGCAGTGGACAAGCAGGGATCTCCTGATCTCCTGTCTATAACCTCATATAACCTAACTGGAACATTAAATATTATGGAACTGGAAAATCCTGAACATCACCTAAATGTTTCGCCTTTAACCTGTTGGTGGGCCTGATTTTATTCGCTTTTAAATAAGACCAGGTTTGCTTATATGAGGAGCTAATATGATAACTAAGCCCATTTTCAGCACAAGGGTGCAAATATCTTTTTCATTGTTCCTTCTTCATCTTCCAGAAGGACCACACTGTGCAAGAGGCGTTCAATGTCAGTCTTTTGGGGGGTTCACTGTAACAATCATGACTGTGGATAAAAGACTGGTTGGAAAACGGTACTCTGTCACCCACTGGTGTGTCATATCCAATATCTTACATTAAGGAGGCTTTAGGGGAAATAATAATAATTTTGAGATGGAAAAAAATTAATAAAAGTAGAGGTTTGGCAAAAATAAACGTTTTATCAGGAACAGCCCTTGCCAAGCATAACATTTTCTCAGGAGCCAATCTTGGCAAAATGAATGTTTTATCAGGAGCAGAAGTTTGGAAAAAGTAACATTTTATCAGAAGTGGAGACTTAACAGAAAACACCTTTTTATCAGGAGTGAGGACCATGGCAATTTAAGGAGAAAGGCTTGCTGAAAGTGGAGTTTTATCAGGAGTTTTCCTTGAGGAAAATAGTGTTTCATGAAGGGCAGGAACTTTCCAAAAATAATGTTATTTTTAAGGGGAGGAGATGGATGAAAATAACATTTTATCAAAAAGAAGGGGGGAGGGATGGATTTAGTGAAGGTAGTGTGCTAACAGCTTCTACCTTCCAATATGGGAAGCTTTGTTCCTGGAAAAATATTATTTGCACACCAAGTGCTTGCACTAGCTAAAATGCTGGTTTTGACAAGCTGTGCTGCTGATAAAATGTTATTTTTGGCAAACCCATCTCCCAAAGATATGTTTTTAGAAAAGTCTCTTCAGAGAGATGTGCAAATTGACTATAATACCTGCAGCATAGCCAGGTAGCTCTGTGAGCCAGATTTTCATCTGTTTATTAGCTCTTCATGGCTTCCTTTCTGCCTTTTGCTTTACTGTGATGATGTTGATGCACAGTACTTTGGATCCTGAAACACTGTTCTGCTTCCAAATGTAGGCCTCCTTCATCATTTTGTTTCCCTCAGGTGCTAACTAACCCAGACTGGTTGACTCTTCTCCAAGTGTGTGTTATGCATCCTTTCCCACCCGGGCTCTCTCCCCACACCTGGAAGATTGCTTACACCTTGCTTCTAACTCCCCCGGTCAGAGTTTGACACCAGTGGGCTTGAGATGTCCCTGAATTAAATGAAAGACCCAGCAGCAAAAGCCACATGGAAAGCCATGTGGAAAGATCTTCACTTTCCACTTTCCAAGACTGAATCTCTTGCAAAGTACACGCTCACAAAAAGGAGCAGGAGAGAGTAAGGAAATGACAGCTGAATCACTTATTATGTCTCTATATCTCATCACATCTCAAAGTCATGCTGGACAATATATTCATCTGTTCCCCCTTGGAGTTCTGGGCAAGCACCAGTGTGAGGAGTCTCGCATATGTATTATCTGTTGGTATCACCGCTGGAACTAGGACCATGCATGAATGTAGGACTACAGCCTCTTAACAATTTGTTGCTTGAATATAAAAGTTGAGATGGCATGTACTAAACTGGAACCAGGAGAGCATCAATCACTACGACCGGATGGATGGGATTCTCCATGGACATTGCAGGAATTCGCAGGGCGTCATCAGAACCACTCACTGTTTATTTACAATGTCACTGAGCACCAGCAGGAAACCATGAGAAAGGCTGACTCAATAGCTATTTTTAAGAAAGGTGACAGGTGTGAGCTGGTTACCACAGGCCACTCTGTTGTCCTCCCTTCCAGGTACTGTAAGACACTTGCACCAGGAATGAAATTCCTGGCTATTTTGAGAAGGGAGGGGCTCTGAAGCTGAATTCAACTTGAGCTCTTCGTTTGAGGCTGTAAGAGAAAGAAAGTGTCCTGCAAGAAACTGGTGAATGAAAACAGACAAGCTTATGTGGTTCAGTATATTAACTACTTCAGCTGAAAACAGGTATGGGACATCTGAAACACATGAAAATTCCCATAGATCTGACCAAGAGGACTTAAATTTTCTTAATGTCATAAGAAAGAAAGAATGTCCTCCCGTGTTTCAAAGTTTTCCTAGCCTGAATTGGCTTTTTATCCAGGTTCCACTGAAGCACTTCTACATACAATTACTGTAAGTTAATGTCATTGTATTAGAGTGATTGTGCTTCATTGTAGCAAATTGACTTACTACTTGTACTATATTCATCTGTATATCATTGAGTTAGTGATGATTTGTCACTGTATCCCTAATGAAGTATTTGCTGGTTTACACCTTGGCTCTGTATGTGAAAGAGGAAGGACTGACTCCTAATGGCAAGAGACTCAAGTAAGATTCAGTTTTTCTGTGGGTGAATGGATCTAGGTAGTGAAGGCTTTTACAGGAAACCCTAGATGTTTGAATCCATCTTTTGTGATTACCGACAACAACCTGCAGAGAAGTTACAGAGCAGGGTAAAGTGGGTAATATCTCTCTTGGTACTAAGTAGAAGAACAAACTGGGGGAATGAGGGGTTCTGGGCTGACAAGGGAGGATTCAGGAAAACTACATCTGGGTCTCTGACCATTGCAAGTTCAAATGAACTCATACTCCAAAGAAATTCTTACCTGAACTCATTGACTAAATTTTGTTTTGAACTTGAAACTCTAGGAAGCCACTTTCATGGAAATCTATTTGTATCCAGTTTCCACGAGAAGCAGCAAATTCTTTCCAGTTCGTTGGAGGCTTTGCCTAGATGATGCTTACCCAGATTTACAGCTGTGACTTTTCTGAATGTTTGCTCCTGGTGGAAAGCTTGGCTTACTTTTTCTGGACACCTCATTCATGCCCTACAACTCCCACTGAAGCAGAGCATTCCCCCAAGGACTTGCCTGCAGAGCTAGGCTGTGACCCGCTAGTGTTATATGGGTACAAGTAGCCCCTGAAGTAAATTGTCCTGCCAATTTCAACTTTGGAGCTAGAGTAT
Organism: Pezoporus wallicus; assembly: GCF_028554395.1. Classification (NCBI taxonomy): domain Eukaryota; kingdom Metazoa; phylum Chordata; class Aves; order Psittaciformes; family Psittacidae; genus Pezoporus; species Pezoporus wallicus. Next base: position 9,136,897 of record NW_026635157.1, read on the forward strand.
CCCTAGAGAGCACTCTGTCCCCGTCCCCCCCTCCATGGCTGTGCTCCCTTAAACAGGCAATAGAGCAACAGGTGCAGCAGCAAGAGGGCATCTGTCCTGGAGTTTTCTCCTGTGTTTTTCAGTTGTTATAAGGCACTTACTAATAACATTGGACTGTTGTTGGTTTTTTCACTTGATTTCCAAAAGATGATTTGCAATATGGTGATAGTGATCTAGCCTGTGCACGTATCGAGAGGGATTGGAACTATTTCTTTCAGGTAACACAAATGCTTCGCTTAAGCAGAACCAAAGCAAGGTTTTGGCTTGGCTCCTGAACCAAACAAACCAGCAACAAGAAGAAACAATGCACAAAACCCAAACCAAAACAATAATCTACTTCTATGCATAAGACAAACCCCAATGTCAAGTAGTTTCTGTCAGAAATTGTTCACGGTGCTCTTTCCTTGCATAGGATCTTTTTGTGCATCCCCAGCTGCAGTCTTATCATAGTCTTCCAGGAAACACCGTGACAGAAGGACCCGCAAGACCTTAGACCTCCCCATCAGAAATGGCTCTCAGCCTGATGTCGTGTGTTTATTATAGTAAGCTATGTCATTGACCTCAGGAGGACAAGGGCTTGGCTCCCAGCTATTGAAATTGCCCCTGATCTCTGTCTAAATAGCTGTTTCATTTGCAGCTAAGCAGAAGATTTTAACAGCTGCGGAACAATTGAAGGGAGAATTCATAGTAACATTTAACAAAAACTGTAAATTCTTTTTTGGGAAGAGTAACGGGTTAAAATTGAGCCTTTGCTCATTTTTATGAAAATGGTATCTGAGCTGTTTTCAGGCTTTTCCAGGGTTCAAATAATACTGCATCCTCCCACTCAGACCTTGCATTTCTCAAACTTTTAGTATTGTAATACCCCATAATGCAAACATTATATTCAGTTCTCTTCTGCTCCCTCATCCAGGCCTTTTTGTCTTCCCTAAGAAAATCACAACACAAGTAACATTCAGGTCTTATTTCCTCTACCTATATTTCTGTCTCTGAAGGAAATGATAATGATGCCTTTAAATGGCTTATAGAGGTCTTCAAGTTTGGCCTCCAGTTTTGAAAACTTTCTCACCCCTCTTTTGTAAATGCTACTTTCTTTCCGTTTTCTTTGGGGTTTTTTGTTTGTTTGGTTGGTTTTTTTTTAAAGGAGCTTTAACCACCAAGAAACTCCTTCAAGAAGGGGTCTACCGCCTTCTGAGACAGTTCAAGCAGTTTTCAGGCTTAGAGTATACCAAGACACACAACTGTTGCACAGTATATCTGCAATAACATGCTGCTTAGCAGACAATACAGAATTGAGCAATACATATGTATAAATATATTTTTTGCTGTGGAATGCTAAGCTTATAGGCTGGTCAGTGTTTTCCCTTGAGCCCGCTGCAGGGCTCAGTAGTCCCACTCTTCAGTCCCACATCTCTGTCCCAGGCGGCAGCTCTGCTGCACCCTGTGGTGATCACAGAAAAGATGGCATTTTTCCCTCTTTGAATTCGCCTGGCTTCAGGGCTTTAAGCGAGACCATTAGTGTTATTGAACTTAGCATTTGGCGGTTTATATATGATAAAGGGGATATTACACAGTGATCCCTGTATGTTTAGGTCAGCTGTGGCAATCAATCAAGGGACACTTTGCCTTTGACAGCACATGCTTCCATAAAAAAAATTCTCTGGCAGAGCCCTGTTAGCTAGTAATGACAGAGTAACCTCTGTCAAGTAATATACTTGATAAATTTTGCATGTGCTGTTGACTGACAGAAGCTTTGGCTTCCTGTCTGACCAGCATACATAAGCTTCAAAGAGCACAGAAACCTCTTTCTTCTCCCCCAAAGGAGCACCTGAATTCATGCGGGTAGAATCAGACCTGCCTCTGAGGAGTGAATAAAACAATGCTGCACAAGGGAGAGATGCTTTTATGCTTTTTGCAAAGCTAAACTTGCTCTTTTCCCTTTCCTTGACTTTCCCTGTCACAATTACCTGAGAGTTGCTGGCTTTGCATGCTCGACTGTGCAAAACATTTGCCTGGGCAAGTGGTCTATGGTGAAGGGGGTAAGTGCCCTTCCCGGTCCTGCTGGCCAAAGCTGCCTATCTCTGGGATCTGTGGTGCTGTGGTGGTCGCCCTTTGTTTAGTCTGTGCGCAGGCAGTAATTGTCTGCAGCTGCAGCTCCTGCTCTCTCGCCTGCTTTGCTTGCCTAGCTCTGAAGGTACAGCTGCAGCAGGTCCACAGAAGCATCCCAGGCTTTCCCACCATGCTGATGCTCACGGATGTTTTGGGATAGTCCAGCAGTAGTCAGCAAGCCTGGGCAGCTGGCATCATACCCAACAAGCCCAGCTTGCTGCTGCTTGCAACACAAGTAGTTTAGGTGCACATGGCCATGGAGAAAGCAAATTCACCATACAGACCCCCATCAATATCTGAGACATGTAAACAGGTCTGCTGGGATCTTACCTTGAAAGACTCTGACCATGTACAGGGAGGTACAAGGGAATTTCTACCTATCCACGATCACATCCAGGCCAGAGAGCGCAGCAGGTTTTGACTCTTTCTCTGTCAGCTGCTCCTAATACACCAGTTTGTATTTCACCATAGGTACTGATGGCTGTCCATAGTGGGTTCTGAACAATTACATTCCCAAGTGGCCTAGCAGAGCTCACATGAAGGAGGCTTAAACCTACTTGTTCCCTCACTAACCACGTGTAGCTGTTTGTTTTGGAAAGAAGGAGATTTCATCATTTGCTTCCACAGAGGCACAATCTGATTATGTGGGATCAAGCCTGAAAACTACCCTAATCCTAAATTCAGCAGTACATAGAGGCTGTCAAGAGAAAGTGTAATCTCGGCTCCCGCACTTGGCTGTATAGGGCATACCCATGAGGGAGGAGCTCGCAGCAGCACCCCACTGTCAATTACCACATGTACTAATTAAAGTGTAATTTAAAGGGACTCCAAAGCCCACTTGTCAACAGGTGTTCTTTAGGGTATACTAATCAAAACAATCCTATTTATGGAAAATGTTATTTAAAACTGACATGTAGGCCGCAATAATAAAGTGACACAGTTTCTCTGCAATTGCAACATCACTTGGTGAAAGCTAGCCAGAATGAGAAAATATAAACCTGGACCCCAGTTGAATCTGCACTTGTGTTCACACCATTCCATTTAGAAAAGACAGCGTTTTTTGCCTCTATAAAGTTCCTTTATTTTACGGATCGATATCTGCTAATAGCAGCAGGAGTTCCTCTGGAACTACCAAACCCAAAAGTGTACTGAGTCTAAAAAACTTGTCCTAAATATGAACTTTTTTGTCTGTCTGTATCTTTCATTTGTTATAGCATACTTGATGGTTTCAATCAGCATGCAAAATGATGACACAGGCAGTTAAATAGTACTTGTTATTCATCTGTCATTCATTACTAGTTATTCATCTGTCATTCATTTGGTGAAGGACCACTACAGAACTTATGGTATAATAAATCTTTTAAGTATTTTCCTCCTTTCTTTCTCTCCAACTTAAACTTGGAAATCATATCAGAGAGGTTGCATGGGGAGATTTTAATTTCGAACCAGAAAAACTACCTCTGCAATGAACAACCATAATGAAAAGTGCTAAACTCTGGAAATGTAAACAATCTAGCAATTCAAACCAGCCTTGAAATTTCTGAGACACAGAAGATTCAAAGATGAATATTTTTTCTGGTGGGATATAAAGATCTTGATGAGATCATTTTATATGGTGAAGTATGTGGTTGCACAGAAATAGTGCTTCATTTATTCAAAATGGGAGACATTTTCATTCAGGAAATTTAAAAATTATCATTTCAAAAATAAGTATTTGAGGAGTACATTCATAGGTCAGAAGTAATTTCTGATGGAGATGGATCTTCTGAAAAGGCTCATTTCCATAATTTTCCCTGCTATGTAAAATGTTGATTGTGTACATGTGATGATTAATTAGGCATATTCCATCTAACTATTCATTTTGTGGAGCTTGAAACAGTGAAGGATTGCTGTAGCTGAACTTAAATGTTCCCTTACAATATAGGCTTAGGTATAAAATTTTGTTTCTTCTAAAAAGAGTATAAGCAGCATGAATATTTCATGACTTGTAATTGAAAGTTTTCTGTTGAATATGTGCCTACTCTCTCTCCTGCATTTAACATCTTACAGAAGAAGTTCAATTCACTACCAAGGTATCCTCTGCTCTAAACAGTCCTAAGCAACATTTTGAGGGAGCTATAAACTGTTCTTCCCCATCTTCAGTCTGCAAACGTAGTTGGAATACAATTTTAAGTTGGAATACAATTTTAAGCAGGATGAAGAATTAAACAAACAAAAAATAATGAAAAGTCAAAATATGCACACTGTGCAAAGCATGGTCGAATACATTTTGCCTTGTATAAACTTCACCCAGTCTACGTGGGTTTTAACATATTTCCAAGACTTTAAATAAGAAAACATCTTAAAGTACAGCCCATGGGAAACCCAAGCTTGATTAGTTTTACCTTTTACTACAGCCTGCAGAGTGTAAAACACAGCACATCAGAATTGAATTTGTCATCTCCAGACCTCACAGGAATTTTAGGAACTAAATAGTTAGGAAGCATCCTGGTACTTCTCTTTGCTTTAATCATAATAGAAGTTCCAATTTAAACATTCAGGAAATCTCCCTTATTTAAAGCAATCAACTCATTGCTGACAGGGTCTGGCTTTACTGTGTTTAATTTTTTGGCATCATGCAAAACTTGATTGGTTACAGCCAGTGCGTGAACAGGTCCTCTCCCTCCCCCTCTTCCCCAGAAAATGTAAAATATCCCCAGATCTTAGCTGTATCATTCTTAACCCTAGTGTGTGTGCAAACCAATGGGATATTAATGCAAAACCTCAAATGAAAAATGTATATAATAACTAGTATAGCCAAGAAAAATCTTATTGCCAAATAGCTCTCCTATGTCTTTTGGCTACAAAAGCTTAGCATCGTTTCTTTTGGTCCAGTTGCTTCACTTTCTTGACTCTTATTTTGAGTGTGCCTCTCCTAATCTGGTTAGTTGTAGATTCACAACACATTTTTTAAGACTGCAGCCGACTCTGTATGAAAGAAGAATGCACTAAATTTCTCTGCATCTTTGAGCTTAGTGGTGGTCACATAAATTATGTTGCACTCTCAGTTTTCTGTTTGGAACCTTTGGTAAGAGCTGAGGTTAGCTATGAGATCTAACATTTTAGGATAAGCACTGATAACTGACAACAAAGATGTAACTTGTGATTAAAGACTGTTGGTAGGTTGGGCCATAGATAGATTACAATATGACCCTTCCATGCTTACTTCAGATGATAAAGCAACTACAGATGGATCTTACACAGAAAAAATACCATGTTAGGAGTCTAGAGAGATGATGCTTTGGACCAGCCTCCTCCCACTCTGAATTGAACTTACAAGGCTCAAGTCTATGAGCTTGAGTGAGCACATGCCATAAGAACTCACACTCAGGGTCAGGGAGGGACCCCCTAAACCAGATGATAGGTATGAAGAACACCAGTAAGTAGAACAGGTTTGATCTATCTTCCTGTCATATTTTCACACAGATCAGGGCAAACGATAATGCTACAACACACAGCTGATCCTAAATCTGCAAAGATCAGTGCAGTCTGCACAAAACCTCTGGTCACTGATCAAACAACTTTCAGCAGCCCCTTTCCCATGCTATGCTTTTCAGCCCTCTTTCCTCTGCTGTCCATCTACATACAGCCTACTGACCCACAGGTTCACAAAAGACAGTTAAACAGGGGTTTGTCATGCTTTTCCTCTACCCTGTGCCTATGCCTGCACCTGCACTCACATGGCAGCATATGGTCAAACACTGCTCTTGAACCTTTGTTTTCAGCTGTTTGGAGGGGCAAGTTCAATGCTTGGCACAGGAAACTGCGGAGCTGCAGGCCATCAAACTATGGCAATGCTATTTTTCCTCTTTTCTTCATGATACCTTTACTTTTAACAAGAATAGAGATTTTTTTTTCATTTCAGCCAACATCCAGCTGGCTTTTTGCAGCACAACAAAGTGTTGAATTCCACTGAGATGCAGAGAGTGATAAACATTGGTAACTTACACAAATTATAAGGTTGCAGACTCTGTATCAGGAAATGTTTTCAGCATCTCGACTACTCAGGCTTATTTCTCTGGTACAGAAATTTCTTTCCCAGATTAAAATTTTATTGTCCTTGGCGCTACCCTGAACAGGGAACCTGTGCTCTTCTGATCATGACTAAGAAAGTAATGTGAACTAATAGAACAGCCATTAGGCTTGTGCTGAAGAGCTGACATTTCCTAATGTGAAACTGTGCTGCATTTCTCACCTTGCAGTTGCTTTGTGGATTATTTCTTGAGGCCAAAGCCCATGTTTCAGGCTGTCATGAACACCTTCCCCTTCCACGGGGGAGCAGCAGTTCTCAGCATGCGCCTTGGCACAGAGCAAGGCCAGTCTCTGGAAGCATGAAGATTTGCTGCCCAGTATGTATTTGACATAGATCAGCGAAAAAGAACTGCCTTACAGGGGTGAGGGCAGGGAAGCTCCTGGTGCATCAGAGGGTAATGCAGACTGTGTTGGTGTGAAAAACCAGCTCCCTACAGCCAGCTTTTCTCTGGTTCTCTGGTTGTCTGCATCTACGCTCTTCCATGAAGAACAGAGGTAGCATCTTTCTTCATGATGAGTGGTCCATTATAGCAGTACTTCACAAAACAAAATCTACCCACAGACACTACATTTCAAAGAAGACAAAAGAAAACCAGAACCATTCATGCAATTTCTAAGATAGACTTTCACATGGTTTAAATCAGCAGATCAAATAAATCAGTGATGTAAGACTGATTTACATGAATGAAGTCTAAATCTGACCAACTGCATCTTGGCTGTGGTGGACCCAGATAAGACATCTAACATGTTATGCCTGTCAGTTTCCCTCAAATACGTAGCGCATGCCACTAAAGCAGAAAAAAATGGACATACTAACCAATTATCACTGCATTATTGGCTAGATGTGTATTTTTCTTTCAACAGTCATGAACAGAGGATGAGATGCAGCGACCAACAGTAGATGGCTTTATTTCCTGAGCATACACGGCTGGAGTTACTCAGTGTTTCTAGCTCAAGTTTGTGTACCTTGCTAAAGATCATTTAATTTTCCTTTTAAGACTTTATCCAAAGCTGAATGGAATCATTAGAAATATTTTTTAATTGATTTCAGAAAGTAATGATGAGACTGTTATGATGTATGTTTTGGTAAACACAATAAAGGAGCCCATCCACATCAGACGGTCATCATGGGACTATTGATGAAAAAGACCTGTGCAAAGACAGGCTCATATTTGTCTCTGAAGATAAACTATGTAATAAACAACTTGGCAGAACATATATGAAAATTTTGACCAGAGATAAAATCATATCTATTAAAATGGAATTGGTATTGTGTATCCTAAATCCTCTCACACTTTTGGAGTGGAAATGAATGTCCTGCTTTATGACTCTGCTGACCGGTGTTGCATAGAAAGTCCAAAATCAAGCTCAAGATTAATTTAGGTTCCTGTTTCCAAGAGGCTTAGCCTCAATTTCTGCATTCAAGTACTTGGTAGCTTGCTATTCTTTATTCTGGATCAGCAGTCTTTGACTCTCTATCTTATGTAGATATGTCAAAATCATAGGTGTGAAACTGATAGAATAAAACAAATCTAAGTAGAGTTTATAGGCAGAATATATATAGTACTAGGAATTAAGCCTTTGTGGAATGCAGATTTACAGTGTGGTAGTCCTATGAAGAAATATATCCATATTAAATAACTTGAGCTTTGGAAAAAAAAGAGCTGGAGTTTTAATAAAAGCTAAAAAAACCCTTCACATTGTAAAGATGGAAATCTCTCAATATGAAGGCTTGTGAGGTCAAATTCCAATGTTCTCAATAATTATTATACAAATCTCTGAGATCAGTGTATTTTCTTTATTGGTACAACCAGAGAAAATAATTGGCCTACTGATGTCAATGCATATATATTCAGGCAGTTTCAAGGTAGAAGAAAAGTCTGAGATACTAGACACAATCTCTTATAATCATAGAATCATAGAATCATAGAATCATAGAAACATAGAATCACAGAACCATAGAATCACAGAATCATAGAATCATAGGATGGTTTGGGTTGGAAGTGAGGTTTGTGGGAGCAAGGCTGGAGTGGGCACCACTTTGGTTTAGAGGACAAACCCACAAAGGGCTGTGCCCTGAACCTCTGGGGACAGTAATTCCCCAAAGATTGAACTTCCTCAGAGGCATCTTTCCTGTCACTGCTTTGGCCATGTGACCTGAACTGTATGGCTTACCCTTCATGTTTAACTCAGAAAATAGAGAACTCAAAAGATAGGGGTACCTGAAAAATGTGGGTCATATTCCTGTGAGCACCAACCTTTGCTGAAAAGGTCCATATACTAATAATTCACTTTGTAGTAAGGCAGTCTTTATTAAGGTCAAAATAACACTGGAAAAAAAAAATAACTCAAACTGGAGAATAATGTCAAGTAGGGGAATAAATATAAACTGACACATAAATTACAACCACGGTATATGGATAAAATCAGCAATACAATGTGATTTATGAGAGTGCTGCCTGTGATCCCGTGATTCAAGATACTAGTAGGTCCAACAGTGTATATAATTATAATAAAGCCAACTCTTCCAGAGTGACCTATTTGGAAAATATATTGCTATTATTAGGTTGCTAGTGCACTCACTGGATGTAAATCAATCTCTTCACTGTAGGCGCTGATGCTAGCAGTTCCAGACATGACAAAACTTTATGACATCAAAGTATCAGCAGTCCCACCTGCAGTGTTTATTTATTATTTCTATGTTTTAGGTTTTTGACCAAAACTGCTCCCAAAGATGGTAAGCTTTTGCTATCTTAGTGTGACATTCCCCTTGTTTTTCCTTTTCTTTTACCCCTCACTCAGTATTAATTACCCACTGCTTTGTATGTCATAAAGTTGGCTTCTTCTGTATGAGACAAAATAACAGTCAGGTTCAAAAGATATTTAGTTGGGGTTTTTTTTATTATTTGCTGGAGAGGTTACAGAGTTTTTAGCTGATGTCAAGGCAGTGAAGCAGGTAGCCCTGCTATTCTATTCCAGTGAGACAATGTGTTATGTTTGAGAGCTGCTTTGGTGAAGACCTCTGCCAATGGTCATCTAAGGCAATGATGCAATTTACTGCTAGAAGGCTTCCTTTCACCAGGGCATGAAAACTCATCAATTACTGAAGTTTAGCCCATTCTGACAAGCCAGCTCACTGGGATGAACATCCCTGGCTTGACAGTATTACAAAGCTTAGGCAAGGGTCTATGTAGACATCTCTGTGTTTCATTTTTATAGGTGAGGTCTGCAGGGGGGATGATCAATCCAAATACACATCTGTTGGAGGGCTGAGGCTCGTATACAGTTTAGCTATCAATGGCCTCAATCTCATCTATGCTAAAAAATTTTCTTAAATTGCTCTGAATGTTTGCTTAGTGCTGGCACAAGAAACAACTCTGTGTACATAGCTCAGGGAATCAGTCATGTCGCCAGTATCGCACCAGTGTCAGGCAGAAGGTAAAGGAGATGAGAGTCTGCAGCAACATCCAGACAGGGTGTCTTAATGATTCCCACTCTAACCTAAGAAGTTGGCAGTAGATGCTCTCCCCTCTTGGATTTCCAGATCCTTCTGGGTAGATGAGAGATAACATGGCATGGCTGGGGAAAGACATGCCCGGGGAAAAACATGCCCTGAAATGTATCAATATGCTCATGGTGTCAATTTGCCCCCTTAACAGGACGGAGCTCTTCGGCTTATGCTGGTGATTCCCAATTAGCTCAATGATTCAAACCAGGAAATCAAAAAATTAGAAAGATCATCCAGTATTACCACTTTTTTTATGCTCCTGAGACTCTGGAGTTGTGTTATCACCTTCATGTGCTATGATGAATGGACCCAGTAAATAACTTACACCATGCCCTAATGAGTGCTACCAAAGGATGTCAATTTAATTAAATTGCAAGACAAAGACATAAAGGGGGCACCATCATTCTTTAATTCAGAACATTTATGAATTTGCTAGTAAATTCTAGAATGGTTTACAATACTGTGCTTTCATTTGGATGTTCCCAATAATGTCTACAGTTAAAAATAAAAGCTATTTTATCATCCAAATACATCCTCATCTCATTTTCCAATTGCATGCTAAAAAGAACCCATAATTTCCTCCTCAAAAAACTGAGTTCTTAGGTGCAGAAAACATCCTTCCACTTCCCTGTGTCCCCATAACCCTCTCGCTGCCTGCTGTATGGCTGGTTTCACCGCCCTCTCAGTACTGGTACCAACCAGGCAGGGCAGGGGAAAATGCAACAGCTTGACCTTGGAGGGCTTAATAAGTGACCTGTAGGCTTCATCTGCATTGTTTTACACCCTTTTAATTTTGTTAAAAGCTGTAGTGGATGTCTTTCTTACAGCCAGTATCTTGGAAAAAGGAGTTGCGTTTTTGTTTTTCTTGAAAAATTTCACCGGTGAAATCCATGAAAACAGAGGAGCTGTAGCTAGAGGAAGCTAATAAGGAAAACCCTAATATGGCTTCAAAAAACTTCATTTGCTCCCCCACGCCTTCATTTTTCCTCGTTTCATGAAGAAAAAAAAAAAGTTATTTCATTCTTGTTCTTGTACCTAGTACTTTGGTTTAGAGTGATTTTAACTCTTTTTTTTAAAGGAGAGCTGTTTATCGTGCACTGAAGGTTAAAGTTGGACTTCAGCAGCTTACCCTCCAGGATGAAATGTAAAGTGAGGATTTTTTTCAGCACGGAGACAAGTATTTTATATACTGTGATTTTGGTAGGAGGTTACTTTTTTTTTAAACAGTTCATAAAGTGACTGTGTTATGCCCGGAAATTATTTCTAGAAGTCAACTACTAGCTACTTTCTCCCTCCAGCTCTCATTTATACTTTCTTTATAAGTTTAGTGAAATAAATACTGCTGAAAAAACATCTTTTTGGCTTCGCTAATAGGAACATAAGAACAAATTAACTGAAGGTTAGTGAAGTTTCACTGTGTTACCCATGGCTCTTTCAATCTTTCTAGTCTGGGAATTTTTTAATTTCATTGTGGATATTGTGATTTTCTTTCCCTTACCTTTTCAAACTTTCTTCCAGCAACACAAGCTGAAAGCAAAGGTACAAATCTTTGAATTCCCTGTGAAAAAGGTCATCTTGTTTCCATCTTTCTTTTCCTTTCTAATGATGATGATCTCACTCCTTTTCTGTAGTTGAAAACTACACTTGTGGCTACCAATCAGTTGCAGGCTTTCAGCCAAGCGTCACTCACATCTTCAGCTTCTATGCCGCTAATGATCCCTAAAATCCCTTTGGGGTTACAATATTTACACCTTCACAACTAGATAGCTAAGGAAAAATAAAGTGGGCAAAGCCTGCTGAATTATTTTGGCATTTAAACTACTTTCCTGCACTCGGTGCAGGCATATCACTTCCACTTTAGAAGAAAGTTTGTTGGTAATGAAGACATCAGTGTCTCATGTCAGTACAATGCATTGAGACGTCAGAAGTTGTCTGGTGGCTCTTGCTCCTCTCCACTATCCTTTGTCACTGTTATTTTGAGTCTTCCGACTCCCTTCCACTCTGACAGTCAAGACAATTCAAAATAAAGGCTGTTTCACAGGCTCCAGCTGTGCTACTGAGATGTTCAACATCTGTTATCCCAGGCATTGAACCGGATGAATAAAAACATGATAATACAGCAGACAGAAGCGCAAAACTTGTGGAAGGGTAACAGTTCTTAAGGTTGGAAAGAGTGCATCTGAGAGGGACAAAGCACTTGCATACTGTCCATAATCCTCGTTTAGTCAAAACCTGGTCTAGAGCACATGTAGCCTTCTGTGATATTTTCTAATGCACAAAGGCACAGATGAAACTATCACTATCAACACAGTCTTAAATTTCTCTTTCTTATTTAGAGTTAAGTAAGCCAACACATTTGCACATGACTTCACATAATCTGTGCAGCATTCTAAGGACCTAATCAACGTTAACACAGGAAATTTTGGGAAACAGCCAACAGAAAATAGAGCACCAAGATTAAAAAAATAAAAAAGAGGAGGAAGATTATCTAAAGGAATTTTTGGGGTCATGAAAAGGCAGCAAGACCAATTCCGTTAAGTAATTTTTGACTTAGAGAGTTACAGTGTTTTGAGAGATGGGAAGCAGAAGAAATTACAAAATCATGTGCTTAAAATGATGTAAAAATAAGCAAGCAAGTGTTGAAATGAGAAAGACTCGTTTTCTACCTGCCACATTGAATGTGATTCCCTAGATATTCTCTTCTGAGAAGGAATCAAAATCCACATGGTGACTTACTGTCATAAAAGAATATAATTTGACACAGAGAGATACTTTGCTGTTTCCATTATGTCATTAAATCAATTTAGAGCTGCTGCAACACGCTTTGCCCAAGGAAGGATGTATTTCTCTGCAAGTCTTGTTTCTTAGCTTTATTAAACTGTAAATGCAAGAATCATGCATGACCTGCAAGGGATATAAGGTCAGCTGGGTTACATCACTATTGGTATGCGAACCAGCTGTCAAAAATGCAATAACAATACAGTCTGGGAGATTATGGAGCTGGAGGACTCTAACATATGCAAAGCACACAGAGTGATTTTTCAAAGAGGTGTTCACTGTCAACAATGTTGGAGACCAGAGCAACTAAATTCCTTCAGTGGCTTTTCAAAACATACCTTGTAGCACTAAGGCACAAACAACCTTCTTAATTCAACCTTTTCATTTTAAAAACACTATTTTTGTAGGAAGTTATCAACAGTTTCAAGTCTGTAAGTATTTGAGTCCTGGTACACAAATTCTTGGTGCTTTTCATGTCATGTTAAGCATTATTCAGAAGTCTGTACTACTTCTGCAAGTCCAGTATTATGAAACAGATGACATCTCACTGTTAGTTCACCCAAAATGTATGACAATTTGTGATATATTTGCAAACCAAGTGCTTTGATCAGTCCTACAAAGACTATGTAACTAAACTAAGAAAATTCCTCCATGCTACTAAATAATTCAGTGTAGTAACAATAATAATACCAGAGTGAAGAGTTCTGCAAAAATTAGAAGCCAAAATAGAGAGCAGATGTATTAAGGCGGCGAGAACTGGAAAGGCTTTTGTGATTTTATGTTTAACACTGCACATCATGCAATGTCAGTCATTAGCTTTTGCTGAGGGAAGTACTCAGTCAGTGCTGAAACTCAAATTCTGTATAAGTCTTTACAATATGATTTTGCTACACACGAACCATTGCTTCAAATCAGTGGTGTTACTTCGGCCCTTAATTACCCACTTGAAATGAAGCTTTAATATCTTAATTGCTGATGGACTCTTAATTCAACTTGCAGTTGAATTTCAGCTTTCAACTTTTTGTCATTTTCTTTTCATTTGCAATCTGCCTCATCAAGATGCTGTCTTCTTTTTCTTTGTAAACATAGTAATGGTAAAGACACCGTACAGTATATCTTAAAGTGCTGTCCAACATCTATTGAAATCCTGATTTTTAGGGCAGTGTATTTCCTATACCCACGTATCTCTTTAGCAGCTGTTCCCAAATATATTGAAGTCTCTTATATTCAGGCTTTTCCCACTGCTTTCCCATGCCTTTCTTTTTTTCCTACTGACAACCATGTCACATAAAAATGTTGTCAGATTAGCTTCTAATGGCTTCGAAATGTATAATAAGAGTGGAAAAGAGCATTTCAAGAGGCTAGCTTGTTGCTTACTTTAGTCTGGTACTTTTTGGCAAATAAGTTATGAAAATGAAACAACTGTAAATCTTTGAATTCTTCTTGTATAAGTGACACAAATACAAACCTCTACAAGAACTACACACTTTTTAAAAAAAATATTCCTGATACAAAATGGAGGTAGCATCCTGTGTGTGTACAAAGAACTAAAACTTCTAACAGGAAAAATGCACATCTTTATCAGACACCTCAGTTTAGAAACAGCGTAAAGCAATTAAAAAAAAAACACTTTTGCCACATTAATGATTTTTAGCTACAAAGGTTACAGTAGGAAAATAATTGTCGAGTACATTATCTACAGTAATGTACTAGAAATTTCAGATCTTTTGTTTGAGTAGCAGTGAATGAATGGTAACAAAATGCAAGGCATTAGTTGTACCTAATAGTTTGTAAATGCCATGCAGAATCAATTGCTAGAAAGTCTTTGGTAAATATTATAAACAAAAAACATATTTGTAGAAATTAGGCTGACTTACTGGAATAAAGATGGGTTACATTTGTAGGTATTCTTTGCAAAGAATCATTCAACAAACTGCACCATGCGCATACTCAATATACATTGCTAATGTTTACACAGGAACGAGATGTACTTGGGGAAAAATGAAGTTTTGTAATACATTTGTCATTCAATTCTCTTTGTCAAATTATTAAATGTGAAACACAAGATTAATTTTAGAAACTCAAGTTGGATAGTTCCACCACAGAACACTGGAGACTTTTCTTCCAAGTAATACACCTCAAAGATGATTTCTTCAAAACTGAATGATACTTACCTTATTTTCATCTTATTCTTCCTCATTGTTCCCCCTTCCACCATCATGAAATCCCTAGTTCCTTTACCATTTATCACTTTTCCAGCATTCCAGTGTGCTGTTGTGTTCCCTTGTTAATCATCACCTAGATGTGCTACATACTGCTTTTAGGAGCGTCCAAAGTTTCTCACTGTAGCTTCTTTTCCAACAGCTTCTTTTACCAAGAAAAACACTTCAGGTCTTAACTCTGGACTTGGCTTTCAAAAATCTTGCTTTGTCCCAGCTTTTCAGTAGTGGTAATACCTCTTGTAAATACCACCGTGATTTTTCCTAATGATAAAAAACTGAAGCCTTTAAACAGAGATTTTCAGACTGGACTCTATCCTACATGACTCAGAGAATATTTTTAAGCAGACAATATATTCAGTGAAATATGTCAGAAATTTTTGTATAGTAAGGAGAAGATTAGTATCAAATTATGAGACTGCTTTTGGCCAAATTTGGGGGAAAAATAGAATTTGTTAAAATACTGAAAATATTTCTTCTGCACAGTATTTTTATTTTCAGAATTGTCCCAATATCTAAATGGAACTGCAAGGAAGAAGGAAGAAGATTAAATTATCCTAAAAATGATGCAGCAGGGGAGTGAAGAAAACTAAGGTTTCTGACATGAGTCATGTGAGATAAACAGCTAAAATACATTCCCAAGGTTCCTAATGGAGGCCTAATCTAACTTATATATCTCATACATCTGAATACTTCAGCAGCAGGAATGTATAATCCTCAAAAGTCATTTGAGAACAGGAGTACTGCACTCTGATTTTACAGATGAGATGGTGGGGCAGAGAGGAGACAGTATCTCTTGGTTCACAAATGCTGCCACTGATGGAAAGGCATCAGCCATTCCTTCCTCTCATCCCACACCATCACTGCCCCTTCTTTGTGTGCCAGCAGAAGGATCCGTGCCACCACCAATCAAATTCTAAAATAGAAACCTTCCTGGGTTAAAAAAAAATATTTTCTTCTTTTGTGTAGGGGGAGATGGATGGGGCATTTTCAGCTGTGGGTGCCCTGCCTTGGGGTCACCATGTGGCACTTCTGCTGCTTTTTGGTGGCAGCTCTGGACTTTCTTAGTATGGAAAAAACTACTAAAGCCTGTGTGGACCATGTTCTTGGTGCAAAGATATTTCTTGTAAAGCAAGGAACCTGCAGCTCCTTCTCTCAGTCTCAAGGCACTAACTAATGACTGTATCAGCCTTCCCTTCAGTAGTGAGCTGGGAACCTCCCTAACTTATAAGTTAGTAGAGCTACAGAGCATCCAGCAGTAGCCAGCAAAACTTTATTAAGTGCATAGGTAATATGAGTAATCTTATTAACATCTTTCCAGGAATAACTCTAGCATTACTAAATTTACTGCATGCCAATAATATTTAAACAAAGATCCTTAGATGATCTGTCTTTTATTTTGTTAGTAAAAGCCAAAAAAAAAAAGGACAAAGGGGAAAATGGAGCCTGTTACAGGAACTGCAACTGGAACTGTTTAAAAATAATTGAATGTGTAGCTGTGAGTATAGCCTACAATGTAAAGTAGCAGCAGTTATAACATTTCTAGGGAAGAAAGAAGGGTGGGCTGAAAAGAAGGCAGTATATGCCTGCCAGCATTTTGTTGGCACATACTGATATGTGGATACAGATGCAACTCTTCTATCTTATGTTAAAATTGTGGTCATACAACAGCCCCCTGCAACAGTACATCTGTGTAGAGAGTGGAGGCTTTTTTTACTCTTATTTAAGCTCTGCATTTTACTCCATTCATCATGCCCGCACACAGACTCTGATGTTGTCAGTCTCTGAGGGGTAATGAAATTGAAGATGGAGGTTAAAGGCAGCTTTTCACCTTCATTCAGCCTTCTCATTTCCCAGTCTACTGCTGAAGACCTTGCTCACAGGCACAGAGGCTTTTCAGAAACAGGTAGACCTCTTGAAGGCATCACATTTGTTCCTTGGTTGTGTGTTCCTTGGCTGTTTGCTCCTTGTAGTGACCTTAAGCTAGAGGATCCCTCTCCATGCACATCACCACCTACAGATTCAGATTACTTCATTTGAAGTGATTACAGTTAGGCTACCTAACTCAGCCATTTAAAAGTAAACAGGAGATCCCATCACCCCCTGCCTCCCACTTCACTTCTTGTGCCCAAAAAAGACACCATTCCCCACATAATTAGGTTTGGAATAACTCCACTTACTGAAGGGAGAAAAGATTAGGGGAGAAGCCCTGTGAGAGCCAATAGAAATATCCATGGGAGCACCAAACTAATGAGGATTCATTAGTTTGGCAGCCTGGCTCCTCTCACCTTGTCTTGGCTAAAGCTGGTACTCAAAGCTGAGAGCCAATATACTGCCTGACTCTGCAGTGAAGACATGCTTAATGGGGCTATTACATTTTCCACATAAGGGAAATCTACCGCTATTTATATCCAGCTTAGTACTTCAGATTCAGGCAGAATACTTCTGAAACTACATCCATCCAATATTAATAGCATCTGTCTCACAGATTAACTATCACATTGTGTTTTTATTTAAACATCATCACTGAGCAATCACTCACTAAATTATTTAAAGGAAACAACAAAAAATTGTTTTAAGGTCACAAGAAGGATGTCAGCGGGCCAGTATTACTAAGCATTTTAAAACCTGGAAGATTTCATTTTAAGCAACTGCAATAATGCCTTTCTTTGGCATATGTAATTCTAGATTTTATATTTATGAAGATGGACATTTCTGAAGTGTTTTATGAGCAGCAATATAGTTGCTCAGTTAAAATGCAGAGCCTTATACTATTTTTAATATTATCCAGTAAGTAACTCAGTGCCATATGCTTCTGTAGTTTGACTGCCAAAGAATGCAGCAAGTTGCTTTGGAGGCTGCCTCCAAAGTCCACACCCCAGCCAAAACCACGTCTGTGGTACAGAGCTATTGATGTCCTACCAGCGTGGAACGTAAAAATGGCCCTACAGAGAAGTTACACAGAGGCTCTGCTGACTCCATTGAACGGGATGTGGCTTGGAGCAATGTATGGAATTAGCACAAAGCTTAAATACTAGACATGCTAAACTGGAGAAAAACAGCATCTTGCAAAGACTGAGGTGCTTACTCCTCTTGGTGCCAGATGACCTTTGTTTCTCAAAGCACAAGCCGCATACTAAGCTTTTGTGCACCGTCTTAGGGTGCATTAAATGTTTTGGACTGGGAAACGGCAAGAGAGCCACGCGATTTTTAACTTCTGCCACCTACCTCTCTTCTCAGCAGGTATAGGTGGCTGAGGTAGAAACGGACACATGAAGGTTAAAGAATGGAAAAAAAAGCAAAAGAAATTATCATCAGCAAAAAAGTATGAACAAGAATGGAAAATGAAGATATCTTTTAGCTGTACATGTGCATTTATTCTCTTGTCTTGCTTTGTACTATATAGGTTATTTTATACAACATTTATCAGGTACAGTATCTAAATCTTTAGTCGCTTATCCTACTGTGTCAAGATTGAGCTCCCATTTTGCAGTGACTGACTTCCTTCCATAAACTGTAGCAACTAGCACTTCTATTCCTATCTTATTTTTTTTAACACTATGCAAAATAGATCTGCTGCTCTGTAATCATAAGGAGCCCACAAGTGTTCCAGCATTTTCATTCAGCATCTGGGTACTCATTGATCAGCCTTGCACTATTGGGAGCCCCTGTACAATCTAAAAAACAGACCCAAAAACGTGTACCAGGACCTCCTTAAGGCACAGTTCTCATGATATTGTCACCCTGCAAGGAGTGCGGTGATCAAGAGACTCATTACAATAAGAAATTGCTTCCTTTCTAAAAGAGTTCATTTTGCTGTAGTATTGCTGATTTGATAGTAGAAGTGTGATGTAATGAAGGCTCTGAGCTCAAAACCTTGTCGTGTTTCTCTGGCTGCAATAGCTGATCTATGAAAGACAGAGTCTTTCTACAGGCTTTGCTTTGTTAAATGAAGGCAGATAAAAATCTTTTCTCTCCTGTCAACAAAGCAGTGGAACCTCCTGTGTTTAATATGATAGAAAACAACAATTAAAGTAAAGTTTAGCCTACACATACACCAGTCTTAGCCTATCTGGACATTTTCTATACAATTTAATATTTTTTGCCTAAAAACAATAATGGTTGAGAAGGGACATAAATGGAAACAAAGGAGAAACAAATCTGAAACAGCTGTTAGGAAGCACTCCCAGCACAGGAGAGCTGATGTGCTGAAAAGCTACCTGGGGGCAGGACATTAAAGGATGCTTCTCAAGAAAACCTATGAGGAAGAGCAGAACAACGGAGGAAAGCTTGATTGAGATACCTCCTTGTCCTCCACACCTCTCACTTCACCATCTCAGGGGATTCTGCTTTTCCTACACAATGTGATTCTGTGGCCAATTCAAGCCCACTTTAGAACAGAAGTAAAAAAGTGAGGGAGAAATTTTGAGCAAATTTCAGATTAAAGGAATAAGGAATGAAAGAACTGTTGTGTTCTTTCTTCTCTAACAGAAATAAGCAAATTTAGCCCAGGATGGTTTTCTGAAGCAATAAATCCTACCATCCAGTATCCACACATGCCATTAGTACACTGTTCAGTAAGCAGGTAATATTTACATTCTGGAGCATGCATGGCAAAAGAATCTTTAACCAATGCTGACGACCATGTCAATAGCTACACAATTTACAGTGAACTTTTTAGGATTGTCCCTAAAATGCCAAAATTACTACCTTTTGAATAGGGCACCCACTATGATTAGCCCCATGCAGCCCATTCAGTTATCCTTATGATTAACACTTACAGTACTTTGCAATTATTGATATAATCTTTCAAAATCGGGGAAAAACAAATCTATTAAGGGGGGAAAATGAGTCAGAAGGTAACATGAATTTCTTTGTCAGGGACCTCAGGACTCTCAGTCCTTGATTACCACCTTTGGTGTGCTATGGTTACCTTCTCAAAGAGGGAGTTTGCATGTTTCTGTCTCTTTTTAAAAGGATGTAAACGCACAGGGTAATTTCTCCAGGAAACTCTGTACTGAGTGGTTCAGGGGAGGTTTTTCAGTTCTTCATACTTCTAAATCCTGCAGTTGCTCCTCAGACCCTGTTTGTTAGTACCCACAGGACATGAGTTAAGGACAGCGGTGATGAGGGACCAGGAGGTAAGCTATGCGTTGCTGAGACCAGAGGCAGTCTAAATAATGAAGCTTGAATGACACCATGGCACTTGTGACATGAATAACTAAAAGACATCTCTTACAGCATTTTTCTTCAGCAGCTGCTCCAAAAGGCAAAACTATAATTTCCATTGCAAATATATAAAGTCTGCATTCTTCCTGCCCCAGGAATACTCTTGTCTAAAGTACAAAATTCTGTGCTACAGAAGAGATGCAGCAGAATTCAAAGCCAAAGGAAAAAAATAAAAAAAAACCCAATTTTTGCGAGGAAACCCAGTTATTTTCTTGCTGAGCCAAGCCCACTAAGCAAAACATTTGCATTACTCACAAATCAGCAAGCAGCCAACATGCTTAGAAATGAATGTAGTTGTGTCAAACCCTTCTGCACATCCTTCTTTGTGACTGTCAGTGCAATGAAAATCATTTACAGCTGTCATGTGAGTGGGTGACACAAATGATGCCTGGAGGAGATATACTCTAATTATGAAATGTTAACTTTTTGCGACAGATAACACACATGCAGCCAGTCAAGTAACAAGGGTGTGTTGAAGCAGGCTTTGCATATACACAATATGATTCCCCCTTCAGTAACTACATTCTGGATAACGATGTTAGTCAGCTTCCAGTTTCTAAAAATAAAAGTCTTACTATTAGAGTTTTTTCTAATAATAATGATTATAGAAATAATAATTCTAATTATGAGAATTATTTACAAATAGTGTGTGTGTGCTGCTGGCTTTTTGGTGGTTCATATTCAGACTGACTTTATCCTACTTTCTTTAGACTTCCTTTAGTTCATGCTCCTCCTCTGAAATCTCATGCATGTGCCTATGACTTTAATGTTATTTTTCCTTGTTGTTTTGTCTTTTGAGCCAGCATATGCTGACTAGTGGGACAGTAAGAAGTTATAAGGCCATAGTTCTTTACAGGGATGCTGTGATGGCATGGCCTGTTAATCTCAGGATCATCACACGTTCTGCTCTTTGGAGAGATTATTTTGGTTTGTTGGGATTTGTTTCATGTTTACTGCTGCTTTCATCTGGATGCTTTCTTGTTAAGCCATGCTTTGCTTCCTCTTACTTCCTCTTACTAGTGGAGCAGATGCCGGTTAGGCCACTTGTTATGTCCTCAAACTTTTGGCTTTGCCATGTTTCCCCAGGAGGCTCCTGCTACACTGCCGTTGCATGGCCTTACATGCCCTCACCTGTCCTTAATCTGAGTTACCTGTAGAACCTGAATCAGGCTGAATTTCAGCATGTTCACTATATCTACCTGATGTCTGAGCTGGTTCCTCTTCCTATTAGTCTCTTGGGGTGGGCACTATCTTACCACTCTCCTCCATGGGGAGGACAACATGGAAAAAGTGGCTTGTGAACAAACTGCCCTCTATGCTGAATTTTTTTAAGCAGCCATTATGAGAAACCTTTGGTTTCCTAGCCCCAAGTCTTACTTCTGTGTTTTCCAGTCAGTTTAGCTTCCAGGCACTGAAGTGGTAAGTGGCTATAAATGTGCAGCCTTTCCCCCTGAAAGTGAGCCATGAAGACCTGTGCAGGGCATGTCAATCACTCTTCAAAAGCAGCATGGCGTGGAGGATTTTCTCTAGGATTGAATGATGTGCTTTATGACAATACATACATGTTAGAGCTATCGCTCTAGCACAAAAAGTAGTTCACAAAAAGGTGTTAAAGATGGATAGCTGGATTTTACTGGCATAAAATGTATTCATGCAAGCCAGGTTGAAGGCCAGTTCTTCACTGAAACCAACCATAGAAAGGGCTAACAACATCTGGAATGGAATAAGGGTCCCCAGATCTCCCTTCCTTGCCTGCACAAGCTAACTAAACCATCATAAGAATCCCCAATAATCCTGGCAGGTTGCTGCTCCTTCCTGTAGGGTAGGCAGAGGATTCACAACAGCAGAGGGAAATGATCTGCTGCTCATGCTTACAGATATCCAGCCTCTGTAACTTCAGGAAGCCCTGCCCAGCCCAAGCAAAACACTTGCTCCCTTGTTTTTTAATTTGTATAGGAAAGCTGTGTGCTGTCCTTTCCCCCACAGAATGAAGGCTG
Source organism: Pezoporus wallicus (assembly GCF_028554395.1). Taxonomy (NCBI): domain Eukaryota; kingdom Metazoa; phylum Chordata; class Aves; order Psittaciformes; family Psittacidae; genus Pezoporus; species Pezoporus wallicus. Next base: position 9,158,847 of record NW_026635157.1, read on the forward strand.
CAGTCTAATAAAAATTTAATTACTATTTTCAGTATGTCCCAAATTCTGTCAAGTTGCATGAAAACAGTGAAAATGTGGAGAAGGATGAGGGAGGGAACAAACCCCAGATAAGCAAGCAAATAAGCAAGCCAAAAAAAAAAAAACCAAGTTAATGTGCAGTGCCCTAAATCCACTCTCTAGAGCTGGTTAATCAGGGGTCTTCAGTTTTTCATGTTCAGCGCCACATGGCATATGCGAGCCATGACAAGACTCTAAGGAATCAGGGAAGCTGGATTCTGGCTGGCATATGAAGTCATTCCTGAAGTGCCACTGCCTGGGACATGACGGATGGTTCCAACATCTTTGCTTGCCTTTGGGACTTTTCTGTAACAGGTGCAGGAGATGAACTTCTCTTGCAGCCTTCCTGGAGAGTATGAGAACAACCCGCCACCAGTCCTGGATGCCAGATCACAGATGAAGATGGCTTCTCTCATACTAGCAGGACTCATGGCATTCTTGTGAATGAGCTGCAGGGACCTGCTCTTCTGCAGAAGGAAATGCTGAATGCTCTGATTTACTGTCACCATGGGACTGGGAACATAAAAGGCTTGGCTTTCCCAGCAGTTCTGTCTTGGCACATGTACTCCACGGCATCCTCCACACTGAGAACCACCCTGAAGTGCAAGGCAAAATGCTACAGCTGGGACTGGAAATCTGCTCTGTCTCTAGAGTAGTTTATGTGTCCCAAACCCTGCAGTGACCTGACTAATTAAAACAGTGGGTGAGAATTAGCTCCAGCTCAAAGCACATCTCCCATGGGAAGAGGCACGGACACTGCTGAGGCAGGTTGGTTGGGGTGGTGGGAGTCACAGTGCAGGCTATGGTACTGAGTGGGTAGCAGGAAGCCAGTACAAGCCTGCAGGACCATCACTCCTCACATCCTCCACAGTTACCAACCCCAGAGAGGGGCAGATGTCCTCCTGGTCTTTAGAACCAGCCAAGTCAAGTCAAATGATTGAGAGCAGGCTTAGATAATGGTACACAGAAATGATTCACAGTTCAGCTGTCTAAAAGGTTGAAGTAAAAGGGGCAAGCATGTAGCATTCCAAAGGGCAGATAATAGCACTCCTCAGTAGGTCCTGTGGTTGGTTAAATAAAGAATTTATCTCGTCTTCAGTTTCTGTTAGTTGCTGGTTATGTGACTCACTTAAAAAAAATGATACCCACAAAGCACTGACAACTATTTTGTCACTTGGTGTTTCTTTTTACAATTACCTAGAAATAAGGCTTTTGTTTGGAAAAAGGGGATGGAAGCAAAGATTCATTAGTTTAAGTTTTCCCTTAAAAATATCTTGCACTAGATGCAGGAAAGGAATGAAAACTGCCTAGCCTTCGTAGCTATGAATAATTTCCATAACTACAGAAGAAATCCAGAAACAAGGATATGGGCCTCAGCAGACTAAAACCCACTTACCAATCTTTCATCACAACCTCTGCACATCTTGGATGTGAGAAGCAACATTCATTATTTGAATGTTGTGCAGCATTTTACAGACTTATTTCCCCCTGTCGTTCCTGAGAGCCTTCTGACTTACAATAATGGCTCATTATTTGGGCAGAGAAGCATTCCTGAAAAGTGTTTTATTTGCTTTTGCTCATGGATCACTGATGGAAATGAACAGCTGGCAAATTAAATCACTCTGGTACTCAGGGGCCAGGGGGAGAGGAAGATGCCTTCAACTTCAAGAACTGTTTACATTTCTTTAGAAAAAGAGTGGGTTTTCTCTCTTCTGTTATATACCAACCTTGGTTCAACCTTCATCAACCACATTTTTTCTTCAGGATTCATGTGCATGGAACAAAAGAATGATAGAAAATCCAAATGGCAGGGGGGTTGGAACTAGATGATCTTAAGGTCCTTTCAAACCCTAACTATTCTATGATTCTATGATTTGGTGTCTTGGGTTCAACAATAGCAGTCATTTTTCTCCTTCTTGGTAGCTGGTGCAGTGCTGTGTTTTTTACTTTAGGCCTGGGAACAGCGCTGATTGATAACACCGATGTTTTTAGTTGCTGCTCAGTAATGTTTAGTCTGACCAAGGACTTTCTGAGTTTCATGCTCTGCCAGGCAGGAGGGGAAGCTGGGAGGAAGCAGAGACAGGACACCTGACCCAAACTGACCAAAAAGGTATTCCATACCACAGCATGTCATGCCCACTACATAAGCCGGGGGCAGTTACCCAGAAGGGTTACATCACTGCTCCGTCAGGCTGGGTACCAGTCGGCGGGTGGTGAGCAGTTGTATTGTCTTCCCTTATTATTTCCCTTACCATTATTATTATTGGTGGTATCAGCAGTGGTTTATGTTATACCGTAGTTACTGGAATGTTCTTATCTCAGCCCGTGGGAGTTACATTCTTTCAGTTCTCCTCCCCATCCCTCTGGGAGCAGGGGGGAGGAAAGGGGAGAGAGTGAGAGAGCGGCTGCCTGATTCTGAGTTACCAGCTGGGCTTAAACCATGACATTTGGTTACAATATATTTTTGTCTTCTTAATTGTTTAAACATGGCTCCATACTGTAGCATGGACTAGAGCTAACCTGGTTGTAGCTTTGAGGCTACAATTGGAGGTCTTTGTTACAGTAAAACACTGAACTTACTTAGGCTTTATTTATAGTATGGAGGTAGCAGCTTCATTAACATATATAGGTGTCCTTGTTTAAAAAAAAAACAAAACAGGTTTGATTCATATACCAGATGCTGTGTAATTTTTTGGTGTCACAGGCCTACTGCATGGGCATTCCTTTTGGCTCTGACAGTATTTGATGCTGCTGGCTTATTTTAGCAGTTGTCTGCAGTAGGAGCGAGTTCCTGATGGTCCACAATGTAGCAATAGTGAGACACTGAACTCAGTCTGAAGGTAAAGCTAAATCCGTGCACACCACCTTTTTCAAAACTTCTTTTTCTTTTCCTCAGTACTGCTGAAATTCAATGAACTACTCCTTATTAGCAGATATTAAGAACTGTTACAAAGGATACAATAATCTGATAATACTGACCAGTATCTTGTTGATCTATCAAATAGCTCTGAACTTGGTCTCATTTATAACAGTGCAGATCAGATGCAAACTGGGCAAACTGCTTTGTGAAAAAGGATTTAACTCTTTGAAGTGTCTCTTCTCCCCCTTCCCAAACATGAGCAAGGGATTTGAATAATCCCAAATTCACTGCTGTTAATGACAGATCAGATTTGGAAAAATTATTAAAGTTGGGGTTCTTTTCAGTTTTAACCCTTGCTTTTATAGCAAGTAAATATTTCCCATAGTGAGATTTAGTCCTTCTGCTATAAAGTAAGACATTATGGCAGAGAAAGAGGAAAAGGAAGAAAGAAAGAAAGAAAAAGATTTCCTGAACTCCTTGTAGTATTCCCAGAGGACATCTCAGCATCAACTGGAAAGTTTCACAAGCTGTCTGTGAACATCAGAGAGTAAAGACTCATTTGGGCTGTGGCTTTGGTGAGTCAATCTGCTCACACTTCATCAGGAATGTCAGGGGATCCTGATAAAATGACAATGATGCTGTGCACTGGGTAGAGGAGAACATAAATAAGCTACCTAATTCCATTTCTTTTAGCATTTCTTTATATCCATATGTTCAAATCATATCACACCAGCCAGCCTCTGTACTCAGAGAATTCCTCTGAATTGGATTAGGTAATATATTGAAAGCCATATTTCTTGTAGCGATTTTGAGTTTTGTGTGTGTGCATTATATCCCTATAACTGTGTTTGCGTATGCAGAACACAATTAAAGGCTGATTCTCACAGTCATTTTGCTAGAAATCAAGGTCATCCCCTGCAAGTCATTTGCTATAAAACCTTGTGACAAATAGATGAATTTATATGCAAAAATACATGAGTATTATGGAAGAGTTATTAGTTACCCTTTTATTTTAACACAACAGAGTAAAGAACCGGCAGGCAGAGCACTGCTTTCCCTGATGAGAGATCCATGCTAAATCAAGGATTTAATTAAACTTTGGGATATCTCTCCTTTCCCACTGGAAAAGATGCTACTGACAGCCACCAGGCCCTGTGCTGCTCTGACCTGCTGAGCAGAGGGCGGCATGGGAAGCACAGCATACCTCTGAGCACAGATTAGAACACTGATGAACCTTGCTCCAGTTTCAGATACAGGTATCCTATTTTATTTGACTTGCCTAGATGAAGAATATTAACGGTAAACAAACTAACTAACCTCTAGAACAATATCCCAGGGAAAGAGTGGGTTCTTCGGCACCATAAGCTGTGCACCTCTTAGTCTGCATAGCACAGCAGATGTAGAGACCATACTTGTTACACTGAATATAAGAGCTCTTCATGGAAGGCCTGTTTGTCTGAAATACCTTTAAAATACCTGGTGGTTTTGATGTTCTTCCAGTACACACTGGTCAGTTAATAATAGTCATTTTGAATTCCTTCTCTTTACTGCTGGCCATGAAAATACTTGCATACAGACATGTACAATACTGCGTGCCTAGATGGCCTATACACTAGACAAGCATTTGCAAACCTAATACCCTGCACACCGCTTACTGTTTCCATTTACTTATCACAAGTTTTTGCACATATTATTTCATAAATGTATTTTACACAACTGCCTGCTCCACAGCTTTGGCTCATGCCCTTCCTACATCGTGGTGAGCAGCTTTTTCCTCCCTTGCAGTGCATGCCCAAGCAGGGCAGTCAATGATAGAAAACCAGGGTCAGGCATATTGCCCTTGGTCCATGTACTTGGAGCTGGCACTGACCTTAGAAAAACAGAGGAAATAAATATAAATAAACAGGAAGATTTTTTTGTCACCCCCTCAGGCTGTTTGATAATTGTACAGTTGCTAGATCTGATGCAAAGGGGGAGGTCTGAAAATGCAGTTGGGGGTTCCAGAGAAAATGGGGCCATCCCATTTGGGTAGCAGCCCACTGTTAGATCAAATTATGCTGATCATGAAACCATATCCGTAGACAGGAACCCACAGCTGCAATTGCAGAGAAAGTCCTTGAGCATGCGCGAAGCAACTGGAATATTCTGGAAATGCAACTGGGAAAATTCAGGAGTTCACAGCTGAGCATGTGCAAAGCACAGCAAGTCAAAGGTCTGCAAGTTGGCATCACTTGGGGAGCTTTTTGTGTGGACGCCAAAAGGCAGCACACTGCTGCGACAACAAATCTTATCTCTATCAATTTCAAACCCTTGTTCCAAAGCAGGGGATAATATATTGGTCAAAGAGAAGGCCATGAAGGTATATGTGATTGTGTATTTTGCCTGAATAGCTGGAGAAAAACTGAATTGTTTTTACTACCACTTCCTTGGAACACTCATTCTGATATTAGGTCTTATATGGAAAATTTTATCTGGAACAACAGAAAACTGTATGACTGCAGAGAGAAGTGATGGCTGATCTACCTGCTTTCATGTTTCAGATGCTGTCTGCTCAGGTCTGCAGCAGTTTCTGGTTACCCTTGGTTTTGCACCCACCAACTTGAGCTGCTATTCACCATCAGCTTCCAGAGATGGTCACTTCCGCAATATCCTGTGGGCCAAAAACCTCAGCAGGGGCAGCATGTTTTCCTGGCAAATCATATCCTCCCCCTTCAGGTGATGAACCTGAAGGTCTCACAGTAAGTCAGCTTTTGCCAGGCTTTATGTTTGTAGCAATTAAATTTTTCTTTATCCTTCTCCTGAGTTCATTATGCCATGCTTCTCCATTCCTCATCCTGTAAAGCACTGGTCTAATAGTATTTTATCGTGACCAGGATCGCTGAGTCCAATCGTTACCCAAGCACTGCCAAGTCCACCACTAAACCGTGTTCCTAAGCATCACATCTACACATCTTTTAAATACCTCTAGGGATGGTGACTCCACACTTCCCTGGGAAGCCTGTTCCAATGTCTGACAACCCCTTCAGTGAAGAAATTTTTCCTAATATCTAATCTAAACCCCCCGTGGCACAGCTTGAGGCCATTACCTCTTGTCTTTTTCACATTCCTGTCCTATTCTGATTGCTTGTTACTTGGGACAACAACCCTCACCTCGCTCCATCCTCCTTTCAGGTAGCTGTAGAGAGCTATAAGGTCCCCCCTGAGCCTCCTTTCTTCCAGACTAAACAACCCCAGTTCTCTCAGCCACTCCTCATTAGACTTGTGTTCCAGACCTTTCACCAGCTTTGTTGCACTTGTCTGGACCCACTCCAGAACCTCAATATCTTTCTTGTAGTGAGGGGCCCAGAACTGAACGTGGTATTTGAGGTGCACCCTTACCAGTGCCGAGTACAGGGGGAAAATCACTGCCCTAGTCCTGCTGGCTATGCTATTTCTGATAGAGGCCAGGATGCTGTTGGCCTTTTTGGCTGCCTGGGCACAAGCTGGCTCATGTTCAACCATCAGTCAGCACCCCCAGGTCCTTTTCCACTGGGCAGCTTTCCAGCCACTCTTCCCCAGTCCTGTAGCATTGCATGGAGCTGTTGTGACCAAAGCACAGTACTCAACTTAGCCTTGTTGAACCAAGTACTGCCTTTTAACAAATTAAAATTATCTTAAAGGGAATAAAATGCTCCCCACAGAACTATAAATTGATTTTTTAAAACACAAGGATACTCTGAAAGGATTTACTCATTTTCATTGAAATAGTAATATGGAGCCTACTGCCTTGCTCTCCCTCACAGGATATGATCAGTTTCCCATGAGATTCTTTATCTCATTAATACACTGCAGCTACAGCTGTTCATTTTATGCTCCTCATATACATCCCACAGGCTAAGGCATACAAAATAACTACAGAGGCCTCCCCTTGAGTATGAACAGACTGAAATGGACTCCCTGCTCAGTTGGAGGAAAGAGGAAAGAAGGACAAAGAGTGGACTTTGCCACTTTTCCACAGGAAGTTTAATAGATGTTGTCCACAGCTGACCAAGCAGGCATGGCAGGACCAAAGCAGTGAGAGAGATCCTGATTCCACCTCCTCTCTCCCTCCTTATTATAGTTCTTGCCTCACCTCACACTCCTAGACCCACGTGACTCAAATATTTCAATGTCTAATAGCATAAAGACAGTTCTGATTTGTGGGGTTTTCGTCTTCCAGTCTGAACTGAGCAATGTAAAAGGGAATTCAGGAGAGGAAATCCAGAAACAAGGTGATGAGCCCTCATCAAATGCCTGACTGTCCTGCTCTCACTTAAAGTAGGATCCCTTTACACTATCCTGCATGCAGAGTAAATGCAGTTGTGCAGAGAAAAGACATCTCGTGGAAACCGAATTCATGTGATTGCTTGTTATGTTTTCACTGAAACATGGTTAGATCACATTTTAGCCCAGATTTCTATACGGCTATTCAAATAAGTACTATGAAACAAATATGAGTAGGAGTTTACCCTCTCATGCCTTAACTGGTTCAAGGAAACAAAAAAGCAATGGCATTATTTTAAAAGCCATTGTTTTGCTGTATCAAAATGCTCTGTTGTTGGGTTGTCACAGAACTCTGGGGCAACAGGATGCATGATACAAATCTAGATGAAAAAAATACAGGAGCAGGGGGATAGAGGAATTAAATCCATTGCAAGAACATTGTGGATGACTGCTATTTCTGCAGAGAACATGGCAGGTGAATTTACCTTAATTGTAGAGTAAAAATGGAGTGAGCCAGCATCAACACTTGCAAAGTTCTTAAACACAGAATAAAATTTCTTTTGGAACACAAAACCACCTGAATTTCAGTGTTTATTCTGTTGTTGCAATGATGAAAGACTGTGAAATATAAGCATGCAGACTTCAGGATGTCTGTAGGTACTTCTGTGGTTTGAACACCCTGGTGCTCAGTATATCAAAATCCCCATGGAGGTCTATAATCGTCCTTCTACATACTGCCTGTCTAGTATCTGTAGTACTTGGCAAATTTAGCACTGGTATATCCCTAGCATGCAGCTGAGGTTTCAAATTGCTGATGAGGCCTTTTGCTTCTTTAAACATGGTACTAAGAGTACCTTAGAGTTCTGAGCAATATCACCCTTTTTTTAGATCTGTTCATTCATCATAATACTGTGCCAAGGGTTTGTTAGGTAAACTTGATTGACAGACACCCATCTTTATCCTCTGCATGTCTGGAGGTCAGCACTGGTGGAAAGTAATGCTTTTTTAATTAGCTGCTAAGGTATTAAATTTCCTTTGTGTGGATTGCATGTTGCATTCCTGTGAGTCACTATCTGAAGAGACTGTCTTTGCATTCACTATTCAGTATAACACAGACAAGCGGAGAAGAGTCATAAAAGATTCATATCAAAGATGTTTATGAGAAGTCTTGGATCTAGACAACCTCCAAGTTTTCCAGCAGTAACTGTAAGACAAGAAAAACAACAGCTTTAAAATGACAGACTCCAATTCAAAGATGCACTTTACACTCTGCAGCAGAAATCACAAAGCCAAAATACTGGCTATAAATTGTGGATGTCATCCCAGGTTCTTTATAGATACCGATTCCACAGCTAGAAACACAAGTTTTAGAAAAATTGTGTGCAGAAAGGTACAACAAATCAAGTGTTCAAGAAGACAGTGATCTGCTATTCTACTGAAACTGGATTTTTATTTACCTAATATCACCCAATGCATAAATACGTTGTGGCAGGTATTCTAAAAACTACCAGCAAACCTCTAGCAAGGCAGGGGTATTTGAGGAAAACACAATACATGTGAAAATTTATACAGGTCTGTTTCTGATAAGATTACAGTAGACTAGAGATGAAGAGGAACTGCAGAAGAAATGGAACAGCAGGGCATCCATGTAGATTCCACATAGATGGGCAACATGTTCTCATGTTCTTAAAACTTACAGTCATTTATCATATCAATAAATGACACTACTTGTTTTTTTTTCATTTTTACTTTGTAAAGTAAAAAATAATAAAGTGCTGCTACCAGGACTAAGCTAGCTTTATGATAAAACTTCATTTGAGACTCTGAGACTCCAAAATTCAAGGACTTCCTTAGTAGTAGTCAGCCAACTGCAGCTTAAGGAGCAATAGCAGGGTCACTAGTGGCAGCTAGCACTGAAGATACTCCTCAAAATGGGGTTTACTAGAACCACACATACTTAACATATGAATGTCACAGTGAATTTTTGGAAAAATGTCCCCTTTCTTTTCTGGTTGGGAGTTCCACCTATAAAACGATATCATAATTAAGTACTTGCTCCAGCAACTAATTCAATAAAGCTATAACTTAGGCAGGGACTCATTTACACTTAGATTATCCCTGCTACTCAGAAAAAGTTGAACAAAATGCAGCCATACATTCTGTGCATATAAACAGTGAGATCTGGCCTCAGTCCAGATGGCGTTATATCCCATAGTATGTAGAAGTATGTGCATATGTTATGTGTAAACATTCATAAATATACTTCAGCTTTCCCTTCAATAAGCTGGCTCCGTAAGTATTTTCACTTGAACTGGGGAATTGCTACTTAGAATAACACTTCCTAAGATAATGTCCCAGCGAGACAGAGAGGCATAGGCTCATGATAAATCTTGCTGCAGACAGGACTGGAAAAACTCTAATCTCCAGCTAGCTCCAGGTGGTCTTAGCCAACTCATTAGCTATGGTGCAGAAAACTAAACAAAAATGCGTAATAATGGCTGGGATAATCAAATAACATTGCAAATAGGTTATTTTGAATCAAACCTACAGGCTGCTCAGAGAAGTTTGTAAATGACTCTCTGTTTCCCTAAGCATTTTCTGTGTGAATAATCTCATATGTTATGTGTCATGTGTGAAAACTGTAAAATATTCTAAAGTTTATTTGAAGTTGAATGTTTTGCCTCGTTTTTTCCTTCTTTTCACACATGCACAGAGTCATAATGCTTATTAGTAGAATCTATGTGTAAAAGTCTAAGTAGGTTTAAGAAGTTACTTTTCTTTGCATGTTTCTAAGATGTATAAAATGATGGGAGAAGAATATACAGAAGGGGAAACACTGTTTATTAGAGATAGTTCAATTGGTAAAGCATAGAGATGATAGCTTTCAAAACAAGAATTCTGAAAATATTTATGCAAAAGGAGAAAACCAGACTGAAGCCTCAGCTTCTCTGCTGTTTTTATAGGACATTTAGAATTTTAAATTTCTTTGCAATGGTTTCAGAAGTTCATTTCATTAGTTTTTCTACTACTTGCTTTTCCTAACCTGCCTGCTTTTGGATAGCATGCAACATCTGTCATACCAAACAATTTCTGGAACCTTGGTTATTCTCAGCATGTGTTTACAGTATACAGAATGTGGTGTCTGTGTTTCCAAATACATAATACACTTTCTGTTTAAAGATGAAGATAGACTCTGAGATTGAAGGCAGCATGTCAGTGATAGGGCAGGATATTTGCTGGATTTTTTTACCTGTTCTTTCTGTAGTGATTCTAATTTGGGAAAGGAGAAAAACAAAAGTTGTCTTTTCCATCACATTTAATTGGCCTGTGGAAAACACAGGAGTCTCACTCAAGATTTATAAACAAATACGCCATTATGTTTCTCATTAGGTTGAAGAATACCTGGATAAGTGGTAGCTGTCAGATACAATAAGTGCCCCCCTCCTCTTTTGCTTATATAATAATCCCAGCATTCAAAAGACTAATCACTACACACTGATCTACAAAGCATCTTATTTCCTCATCAAATTTCCCTGCTGGGCTTAGCCATGCTTGTCAACTTCCCAGATCCCCCTTTCAATAACTGGTTTATTCTTAGGATATTGCCAAAATGCATTCCTAGGAGTAAACCATGGAAGAATGAAGTTCTAATTTCTTTATCTCACTCAAGAAGAGGTTTCTACCTGTGTTCCTGAGAAAGGTCACTGATAATTTTGGCTGCAGGCTCCCTTGAAAGAAGCAGGCTCCCTTGAAAGAAGCAGGCTGGTACAGCACATTGGGGCTCTTTGTCTATAAATACAGATGACCACCAAAGATGACAGAGAAGAATTAAAAAGAGCATTAATGTCAACAACAGCTTCTAGGTAGTGTCAAACTGAAGTTCAATGACAGAAACTGCCCTGTCCCCTAACCCTCAGCTGTGCTTTCCTGGGGAAAGCTTAACCTCCCCTGACATCCTGGACAGGGAGCAGAGGTGAATACTGACATGCCCAGCTCACACCCAACATGATGCTGAAGGCCAGGCAGCAGCATATAAATGGTCATGGCTTATCTGTTCTTTGTAGAAAGGTAGTTTGCAGGTTCTAATCCACCAATGAAGCACTGTTCCCCAGATGTGTACTCTTTTGCAAGTTTAAACAAATCTACATTGAGTTGAATAAGTACACCCCTATGGGGCTAGAGGTGAAAATGAACATTTACTGACTTTCTAAACATTCACTAAGTGAATTAGGGATGGATTATTAAATTCACTTAATAAAAGTCTTACTTGTCTTCTCTTGCAAAGACTAAACTTATTGATTTCACATTCTTGCCTAGTCTTTTCTGATGCTTTATTACTAAAATACTCAGTTTATTATATTCACATATATGAAAACAGTACAGCAAACAGAATGAAAAGCTATAGCATTTCAATATTTTTTCAGCTCCTACTGGATGCCTGTTTCACATGGGTTTCACAATATGAGTTCCACATCATCTGAACAACCTGAAGCACAGCACTTGGCAAAGTTAAGTTTCAGGTGCCTTCCTTTCCCATAAATATACTTGTAGCAGTTCCTAAGCCTACACTTTCCAGGCACATTTTAAACACAATGCATGAGTTGCCAACTCCTCATATTCATATATATGAATAATGTTTTAATGATGACAGATGACATCTTCAGCTGACAGTATCTCAAAGATAGAAAATCATAGAATCATAGAATAGTTAGGGTTGGAAAGGACCTTAAGATCATCTAGTTCTAACCCCCCTGCCATGGACAGAGACACTTCACACTAAACCATATCACCCAAGGCCTCGTCCAGCCTGGTCTTGAACACTGCCAGGGATGTCATGAGCAGGTTACCTAGTGGCTGACCTGTGAAAAGCTGTTAGTGAAGGCTGCTTCCCCTCAGCTACATTTGGCATGCAGCTATGAGCGGGAGACAAAATGTGGTACTGTTGATTGATTGTTGGTGATTTTGTTCTCTAATTTTGATTTTTACCTTATGTGTTTGTCCTAAATTCCTAGGCAGGTCCTGTATACTGGTCTACAATATCAGAAACTAAATGACTAATTTTCTCCACCGTCAATAAAAAAAAACATTCTCTGCAACTCCTCTTTAAAACTACCAAAGGAAAAGGAATTCTGTTCATTAAGCTCAATAATCCTTTGGAGTGGAACTTCTCTGTTTTACTGTGCATGAGTCAAAATTATATTCACTATATAACCAATGATCTGCTTAGAAAATGAAGATGACAGTTTTTTTTTATGACCAGGGATTTATGGTTTCCTTTATAAAAATTACTCTCAAATCTTGACATTTTCTTCTTCAACAGGATCAATCTAGCTTAATGGAGAGCGAGGAGAAAAAATCCCAAACAGGTTAATTCAGAGTGTTTAGACTATGCATGTGTGGATAATGCTTCTGACTGCCAATCCGTTTTAAAAGGTGAAGACAAGATACAAAGGCTGCTTCACTATTGTTGAGGTTGAGCAAAAGAGCAGTGCAGAGACAGAACATCTCCATCACAGCTAAAAAGTGTTCTCAATTCTCCCTCTCTCTTGTTCTTATCTCCCTCTCAGGTTACCACATTTTCTGCTCCCCTCATGCCATTGCAGTAGCATTGAGGACAAGTGAGATAATGCTTGGCCTAAGTCCAGGCAATAATTTTTGAGTAATTAGTTTAGGTACTGCACACCCAACCCATACTTTTTTTTTCAGGCAGGTATCAAGTGGCTCATATTACCTGATTACCTGCTTGTGTTTCGACGGCTAGCCCAAAGTTCAGTTAAAACTCATCCCCAGGTAGCCAAGTGAGGGCTTAATCGAATGTTTCAGTTTGTTCGGAGAAATCTGGCTCTGCTGCAATGAGTTATTTCACCTCCTGCTGCTGTATGTGATCTCCCTTTTGCTGTTCTGCTTCTTTAGCACTTCTAACCCAAGAACAAAGTCTATGCTGTGATGACTTCAGAGCTGCTGTTAATTCTGATACTGCTGCTTTGCATATTTACTTATTTATTTATTTGGAGAGGTTGGAAGAGCCATGTGTATTATGAGGGCTAAGCAATTATTCACCCTCAGAAAATATGGGCGCAAGTAGGTAGGTGTGCACTTTTCAGGTGGATGTTAGGATTTTCCAAGGTATAAAAAGTGTGCATCCCCTGCCTTCCAACTGATTACACAGAAATTAGATAGTTGTGTGTTAGAAACACACTCTTCTTGAATTCAGTCCTCACATGACAAATGCTGTGTCGGGACAGAAGCGGACTGCTGCTGACAGCCAATGTATGCAGATAGTTTCTTTACTCTCCTGTGCCACATCCAGTGATTTCTGAGCAATGCTTTGCCACCCTTCTCTATGCATCTTTCTGGCCCGGGATCTTTCTGAGTCAAGCTCCTCTCCTGAGTGCTCAGTAATCAGCAGTGGTGTCTTACCCACACCTCTTCTCCTGTGCACCTCTTCCCTGACCACTGGGGACCCTTCTAACAGCAGGAAGGAACTATGTCTCTACCTTGACCTCACCTTGACTCTCTGATGCAAATGTAAGCAAGGCTGCAGCTTTATGCCAGCTGTGAAAGTGGCCTCTCACTGTGGATATTTTTCCACCAGGAATTGGGCTGAGGCAGCTAACAGCTTCACAAAGACAAGAAAAGAGCTGTTGGATGCTAAAGGCTTTCAGCCATTACTAGCCTGGATCAGATACAGATTGGCAGCCTCGAGATGCATGGCTCCAATTTCCCATTACCAATTCCCCTGAGCTGCCCAGTCTCCCATGGTGAAAGCTCTAATTTAGGAGAGATCCTGTAGGGCTGTGTTGTTCTTGTTCTCTCTGCTTTGTCACTAATTTTTAGAAGCAAGTCCATGAAGTCTTGCAGCCAGATACCCACTGGCTCTTTGGTGAATGTAAGCAGGCATCCTGAGAATAGTTCAGCTCAGAAACTAAAGCTGTGGTTGCTATTTATATTCCTAGAAATCAGAGCAAATAGCAGTATTTCAGTCCCATTTCACCTAGCTGATTAACTTTGCAATCAGTGCGTGAAAGAATTTGAACTCATCAACTACTCAGAACTTTGAATAGCATAACCCAAGCAATGGGAATAAAACAGTGGAAAGACAATTATATTTCTTTATATGACTGATTGCAAAGCAAAAAATCCTCAAATATATTTGCAGTTGGAATTTGATTCAAATTTGGGCTAAGAGGCGCAAGCTATTCTTGCAAGAAAAGGTAACTACGTTAATACAATGCTGGTCAAAAGTGACCTTGGTGATTTCAGCATTACTTGATTTCTTTAGAAGGCCAGATTCTGGACTGGCATAAATAGATTATTTCCTTGAAAGCTGGCAGAACTGCGATGATTGCAACAGCTGAAAATCTTGCTCTGCACTGCCTCAGTGCTACGACAATTACAGTTTTCATCCAGTAAAACTAAGTACATTGACATAGTCACAGCTGACTCCAAGTTTTTCAGCAGTGTAGGAGAAATTGGATGGCACTCTCCTGTGGGTAAGGGTCCAGGGACAGGCTTCTTCTGCCAACAGAAAGGCAGTAGGAGGAGAAAGGCAAGTTTAAGATGGGGAAATGTGGGGAGATGGGCTTCCTGCTGCCCCTGCAGCAACCAGGGGGCTAAAGGCGAAGGGACAAGGCTGTTTCTGAAGTGACTGTCCTGTCCTCATAGCCAGTGGTATTTGTCCCCGCTCCCTCATCCCATGCCAGCCCCAGGCAGTCAGGTCCTGTGGGAGGGTTGTGTGAGTCCAGGCAGCTCCTCCAGGCTATCACCCCCATCGCCTATGGCCCAGCACCATCTAGAACAACACTCTGGGAAAGCATTAACGTCGTGTTTACAGGTGCTTTTATCCCACTGCATAGGAGGTGTGACATGAACCTGCACACTGTGAAGCTCTGGCATCCTGCCTTGCCAGAGGAGACCCCCCATCTTGCCCTCGAAGCTCTGCCTTCTTCACCCTACTGTCTCTCCAAACACCCTTGGGCTGCTCAGAGGCATCCCTGCCAGCACCAAGTGTCCTTACTGTGGTCTTTGTGCAGAGGACAATTACCAACATGGTGCTCCAAAAATTTAGTGGCATGAAAACAGCACAGCATGAAACAGAAATAGGGAACATATGGTCGGCATACAGGATTACCTGATTTGAAAGCACCTCTTCCTTTATTCAGTACCAGTCTTTATATTAAAGATGGGCATAAACTCAAGGTCTACAGCTGCTGGAGGACAGGAGGGTCCTAAGATTAAAATGAAAAAGTTCAGTTTGATACAAGTGGGGTTTTCTGACCTTTCTTTACAAATGAGGCACAATGGTGAAACAGGCTCCTAATACTAAATGCAAGGTCTCAATTTCACTATGTTTTCCTATCAAAATAAATGCTGATATTTTCTCTATTCCTTTCCTTTGTCTCTTCTCTGACTCTTTTCAATTTTTCTAAGAATTCATACAATTTCCTAGTAACTGGTCCTCTTCCGGCAAAATATTGAAAAGGTAAATAATGCAATTACTCATTTCTCAAACAATGGCACTACACCTGAAGTATAACCAAGAAACATTAAGATGAGTTTGCACCAGTCAATGAAAAAATGTGGAAAAGCCCAATGAGATGTGGAGCAGTGGATCAATCACCTCGTCATCTAACCCACTACATGGCATAATGGCAAGTTAAATTATTTTAAAAAGGAAAGACCAGGATTTGTAGTTTAAACAAACAGAATTAGCAGTTGATACTCCGAATTTTGCCAGTGACACTAGGAAAACCATCAATAGGATTATTGTCCTTTCTCACTAAAAATAGTGTCACCCTGCAAGGAAGATACACTTCTTGACAAATAATCTGAATGTGACGAAGACATAATCTAGTCATTATTTTTGACACATAAGACATTAAAATTAGCAGTAGTTCTTCTACTTCCTTTAAGGGCATAGTCTCATAACTGAATTAGGATTTGCAGCAATTTTAACTGTCCAAAATGGCTTACTATACATATTTTACTTTTTGCTAACCTACTATTCAATGGAGAGATTAGAAAAGGATGTAAAAATCATCAGGCAGAAAGTCTGACAAACCATTCACCATTCATCTCAACACCCTTTAAAGATAATTCTCAGCCATCTAAGATGGATATTGAAGAGGTTCTGGCAGATAAACAGACTGGCAATAAAAATCTCTAGGGAAAAATTGATTTCCCATAATTTCTAAAGAAAGAGTGGATTGCAGAAAACAACCAGCTACACAGGTGTACCGTCTTCAGTACACCTTTTCAATCTCTCTGTTTCCCCTGAAAAGAAGTTATTTCACAATAAGGGAAATCATAAACAAGCATAGGTTTGGTCAGGAAAGAGCTAAATACAAATTTTTGTGTTTTAAAACCAGACACAAGAATCCGTTAGCATTTTTCCTGCTGGGTGGAAATGTTCAAAACACATTTGAAAAAGAGAAGAACTGTGAATAGACAGACTTACTCTGAGGCACTATTAATCATTGATACCTTAATTTAATAGTCATGATGGGTTTGACTGCAGCTGCACCATGTACCTGAAGAGGAGACGTATTGTGCAACATTAGGAGCTGTATGGATGGGAAACTGCAACCTTGAGAGCTACAGTTTCTTCTGTGTGTTTTCTTTTTTCTGGAAAAAAGACCTCAACTCAAAGTTACTTGCTTATGGTCCTATTTTGAATATCGGATGGGGAGGGAAGCTCATGTCCTGCCCATTTGCTGTGTTAGAGAGCAGCAGCTTCATAATGCGCTATCTACTGCACTTACTCGTTTGGACCAGGATCACATACAACTTCTGCAGGGACTGTGAAGGGGTTTCCTTTAAGCACAGCTTTTAGCACAAACTCTACCGATATTTAGAAAAGAAAAGAGATCATTTTTTTACCTGTGTATGCACAGTAGGGAGCTTTTGGTCACTTTTCAGCCTCAGTTCAGTTTTAAAAAGTTTGGAATTTATCAGCAAGCCTGGGAAAACCCCAAAACTTAGGATGCTTGTAGTTAACTTAGTCATCACTTTGACAATCAAGCAGTGCCTGCTCTGGCAGCTTCCTACTCCTCCTCTCCTGACTATTTTGCCTACTGCCTTTTCCTCAAACAAGTCATCTCATTTCATCAGCCCAATATAAACACGACTCCTCTCCTCCTCGCTATATCAGAGGGAAGAACTTAACATGCTGAAACTCACCACCAACAGCTACTTTTTTCTTGACAACTGACATTTTGACGGAAGGGAGAAATGGAGGAATCTCATGAATGTTTGGAGCCATTAAATGTAAACCCGAGCACCCTCATAGCTACTATTACCAATTAACAAAATCCTGGCAGAGTATTGAGGAAACATGCAATCCGATTCTGTAAATACTCACCCATGTGAGAAGGGCTGCATAGCTGAGTGGCCTCAGTGAGTTTACTACCAATGCCCATGTGCATGAGAAGTTCCTTATGCGCTTACGCGTTTGCAGGAATACCAATCTTTGCTTCTGCTGTTCTTAAGTGTCTGATATGAAGAACAGTTCCGAGACTTTTCATCACTTGTCATATTTTTGTAAATTATCCTAAACGTTTTAAAGTTTTCATTATTCCAGTAGTTACCATGTTTACACATAGACACACCAGATAGGTCATGGTATTTGACTCTGGACTTCTTTTTTAATTAGTTTTTCTGACCAGGGACCCACTGTTGTTGAAACAGATGTTGCAGCCCAATAATAGCTCTCAGCTGCCAACAGCAAACTGTGGAACTCAGCCCTCACCATGCAGAACAAATGAGTGCAATAAGGGGCCGGTGCTCCAGACAACAGGGACGTTCCACAGCACGTGTGTTTACCAGCTCTGTCTTAAGGCACAGAAAATTTTACACACACTTCTTTTTCTCATCTAAAATATAACAACTGAGCAACTGTTTCTCAAAAGCGTACATAATGCCTCAGAATAAATTCATTCTTTTAATTCCTTTATTCTACATACTTGTTTAACTATGCTATTTTTACTATCAGTCACATGCAGCAGGGATCAGACAGGCACTTCCGGACTAGAAAAGAAGACCTAGTGAAGCTCAACCTGACCCTCCAAGAACTTATATCCTGTTCAGACAGGTACAGAAGGGAACTATAACACTTGCTTTCTAAGGCGGGAATGAATTGACTTCCCTGTGAAAGCTCCTAGGCTCTCCTCTAGAAGGACTAATGTTCTGAGACAAGGTTTCAATCATCCTAAATCAGTATCCTCTCCGGTATGATATATCTTCTAATTCAAGGCTTGAAAGGCATGTATCTATTTTTTCTACCTAAGTATTGCACTTTTTCACATCCACCTATGCCATTAAGTATCTGAGATGCCGATTATGTAAAAACAGACTTCATTTTTTCTGTTTTGTACCTTAAATTATTACGCTCCAGTGTTTCTTTATAACCCTCCTAAGTCTTTTAGGCTGCTTCTTTCACTTTAGAGAGGGTTATTCAGTACTATTATCTCCTCTTATGTATAATTCTTTTTATAACATTAATAAATATATCACATATATCAGGCAGACTGTTGATCTCTGGACATGTTGTTCCTGTTCATCTTTCAACAAAGCCATGAATATCTTACTTAGGTTGAATATTAATTTACTAGCAGACAAATTGATATTGTAGAAATAATGCATTTCTATAAGTATTTCTAACCCATGTGCAAAAGTATTATTATCAGTAGGAATACCTTAAAAACAGGCAAAAGCAGTCTTGAAAAGCAACAATCTCATACCATGCTGGTGGAGAGAAAATTAGGCAGCATTTAAAAATTAAAATTTAAAAAAAAAAGCAAGAACCCCTAATTCACACAGTTACAAACCCACAAAGCCACAAAGTCACATCTACAGTTACTGTAAGGCTCAGCTTCAGAAACTGTTAATTTTTTAATATTTTAATACCACAAAAATGCCAACAACTTATAAAGGATTCAGAAAACAAAGAAACAAAAACAAGCAAACAAAAAAACATTTAAAAGAAAGCAAGAAGGCCAGCTGAGGAATAGAGATATGTTGGGTTGACCTAGCATCAGTGTTGTGGGAGCGGCTACATGATGGGGGGCAAACAGGGGACACAAGTGAAATGTGGGAGAAAGGATGCCATTCTGCAAATAACTTGATTTGCTTAAGCTGCATTTGCTATCCCATCAAGCACTTTTCAAGCACCATCAGTGAGATTTCCAAGTCCCTTCTGTCACTTCAGAGTGCTTCTCATTTTACCCTGGGAACTACCAGTCAGTCTCACCTCTACCTGCCAAAATCTTGGAGCAGATTCTCCTGGAAGGCATGATAAGGCACATGAAAAACAAGGTGCTTGGTGACAGCCAGCATGGTTTCACTAAGAGGAAATCCTGCCTGACCAATTTGGTGGCTTTCTATGATGGGGCTATGGAACTGATGGACAGGGGTAGAGCAGTTGATGTCATCTACCTGGGCTTGTGAAAAGCGTTCAACACTGTCCCACACAGCATCCTTGTCTCTAAATTGGAGAGACATCAATTTGATAGGTGGACCACTCAGTGGATAAAGAACTGCCTGGATGGCCACACGCAAAGAGTTGTGGTCAATGGCTCAGTGTCCAATTGGAGACCAGTAACGAGTGGTGTCCCTCAGGGATCGGTGTTGGGACCGGTCTTGTTCAAGATCTTCGTCGCTGACATGGACAGTGGGATTGAGTGCGCTCTCAGTAACTTTGCTGATGACACCAAGCTGTGTGGTTCGGTTGGTACGCTGGAGGGAAGGAATGCCATCCAGAGGGACCTTGACACACTTGTGAGGTGGGCTGATGCCAAGTGCATGGTCCTACACCTGGGTCATAGCAATCCCAGGCACAGCTACAGGTTGGGTGAAGAGATTCAGAGCAGCCCTGCAGAGAAGGACTTGGGGGTGTTGGTTGATGAGGAAATGAACATGAGCCGGCAGTGTGCGCTTGCAGCCCAGAAAGCCAACCGTATCCTGGGCTGCATCAAAAGGAGCGTGACCAGGAGGTTGAAGGAGGTGATCCTGCCCCTCTACTCTGCTCTTGTGGGACCTCACTTGGAGTTCTGGTGTCCTCAACATAAAAAGGACATGAAACTGCTGGAGCAAGTCCAGAGGAGGGCCACGAGGATGAGCAGGGGACTGGAGCACCTCCTGTATGAAGGCAGGCTGAGAAAGCTGGGGCTATTCAGCCTGGAGAAGAGAAGGCTGCGTGGAGACCTCATAGCAGCCTTCCAGTATCTGAAGGGGGCCTATAGGGATGCTGGGGAGGGACTCTTCATTAGGTACTGTAGTGACAGAACAAGGGGTAATGGCTTAAACCTTAAACAGGGAAATTTAGATTGTATATAAGGAAGAGGTTCTTTACTGTAAGGGTGGTGAGGCACTGGAATGGGTTGCCCAAGGAAGTTGTGAATGCTCCATCCCTGGTGGTGTTCAAGGCCAGGGTGGACAGAGCCTTGGGTGACATGGTTTAGTGTGAGGTGTCCCTGCCCATGGCAACAGGGTTGGAACTAGATGATCTTAAGGTCCTTTCCAACCCTAACTATTCTATGATTCTATGAATGGCACTGTGATTTATCACAAAAACCCTCCTTTGGGGATTTTGGTGTCATTATTTACCACTATCAGAATTATTAATGCTGAAGCAGATTAACATCAGAGTGGAGAAAGGCCACCCAACACCGATCAGGCTGCTGGAAAAGGGGATAAATCAATCTTCCCATCATCTCTCCCCACCTCAGCTCTTGTGCCCATGCAACTACAGCATCAAGCACAGGCAGCTGAAGGAACCAGGCTAAAGGACATCCCTCCCTGCTGGTCTGTCCTTAGCAGTGAGCAGCAACAGGAATGAGTTAATGGAAACTTAACTGAATGAGGAGGCTGCTGTTTCCTCACGTCCTCTGTAGCTGTAAAAAGGTGGTAGTGATATTTGGGTGTCCACTAGATCTATTAGATCCTGATTTAATGGGCGTTTGTGAGCACAGTAAAAATGAAATGAAAAAAGGAAGGCTTTAGAACAAACACTGGCTCAGGAACCTTTCTCTCACACATATACAATACATAAATCTGTCTAGTAAAGTGAGAACCACATAGATTAAAAGGCTTGTTCAGTCCTGGTCTGGACGAAGCACAGTAGACCACGGAAGCCACAGCTTTTCCGCTCTTCCTGACAAACACAGTTTTCCCTGCTCACGGTGATTGAGAATGCCGCTCCAAAGATCATTTCCCAGCCTCACTGTTTTGATCATGTTACAGCTCTCTGTCTTTGCCTCGTCAAACATAAGCTAGCAGGCTTCGTTTTGCAGCTCACTCTTGTCTTGGAGTCAATACCAAAAGAGCTCGACTCCCTCTGAATCCATCTGTGTTGAATTTTTACATTTGTAAGCAACCACATCTGTGTGACTCCTCACTTTGGGAAGAGTGTGTTGTAAACATCCACAAAGTCTGCTGTTTTTCAGGCCTTTTCTTAAAACTCCTTTGCCCTTATGCTCAGGAAAGAAACCAGTAAGAGTTCTGATGGGCTGAGATCTCTGCTTGTCTGGCTGATAAATCCTTGCCTCTGCTTGTATCCCTTCTGTGGTGGCTTTCTCCTGCTGTTCTTAAGACGTCATGCCACCCTTTTCCTTGGTGGCAAAGCCAAACAAGGGTGTTGCTGCTTCTCCCCAGACTTAAGCAGAAATGAGCTCAAGATCAGTCAAATTATTTACTGCATCCAACTTGTAGCTTCCCAGGCAGCAGGTGCCTATGACTCCCTGCAAGCCAGATCTCTTTCAGGTAGCCCTATTTGTAGTTCCCAAAACATAATTCATTCCCTTGGGAGTACAATGGCATTTAAAGGACATTTGAGACACTAATGCAGAAGGAAACTCCACTCAAAACTGTAGAATGAAGAGCTGTACAATAAACTGTAGAATTTGCCACTCATGCAAGACCTTTCCCCACTCTTCAACACCCCGAGAGAGGGAAAAAAAAATGAGAGAGGGGAAGAAAAAGGAAAGAAGAAGAATTGAGAGAGTGAGGGAGGTAAAGAAAGAAAATGAGAAATGAAAGTATCTTGCATGTATCTTAATTACAGGAAAGCGTCTGGCTCTTGTCTATAACAGAGAATAAGGATCATATTCCCAGAGACATATAAATGTCTCCTAAGACAGAAACTATGATTCATTTTGCTATCCTAAAAGGAAAGGTTTCATTTGGCCCCCCTGCCAGCAGAGTGGACAAAATGTATTGCAGACATGTACAAAGCAAAAGAGTTTTCTCCTGTACTTTTATTTTGCTGCCAGTTACCGGAGCACGCATGGAACAGGCTACCTGAGCAGCCTGGCAGCGTGGGTGCAGCAGGTGCCTGGAGTGGGATCAGCATCACACACCAAGAACGAGATTTGGACTGTCATGCAGGGGAGGAACTGTGAACATGTTTAACACTGTAATCTTAGTCCACCGATAACTGTCCTACTGCTGGGGAAGTCTGACACAGGTACCTGCCTCTGCAGGGGCATGTCTCCAGGTTAAAAAGTGGCAAAGGATACCAAATGCAGCATGTTGGAGCAAAATAGGAATGACAATCACTGTAAAATATAAGGGCAATGCACACTTACTCATTCTAGCTTTTCTCTAGTTAATACACAGAGCTGTAGCAGCTTTGAAAGGTATGTAACTTGTTTCTGCATATGCATTCTTTTAATTACAATGTATGTTCTTTATATGCATGCATGAGCAGTTAACTTAAAAAAGTCCTGCATCCTTGTGTCTCTTGTATATAAAAAGTGGTTTAGAAATGAACTAAGCTTTCCTGCTTTCAGTGTAAGACAGTAACTAACTGAAGGCAATCATTAAGAATTCTCCTTTATTGGCAAACTATTCCCTTAATGTCTTCCTTGAGGTTATTGTTTTTCAGAGGGGGTTCTTTTGCCACTTTCTGGAGCATCTGGAGGGGGTCAGCCCTGGCGCCAGATTTCAGCCTGGGGAGTAGCACAAGCCAGGAAGGGAGTCCCTCTGTTCCTCAGATAATTGTACAAACTTTGTCTACATTCTTCTCTGCTACAGCTAGGTGTACAGTCAGGGATTTTTGTCATGCTTCCCTGGCACGGTACCACAGCGCTTTTGCATTTTTGCATTTTGAAATCCATCCTGTTTCTCTGGTGCTGTTCCATTCCCAGTTGCTGGCATCCATGAGCACATGTGATACAACCCAGGAGGTATTTTCAAGGACACTTGGTTCTCTTCCCCAAACTGCACTTTCCGAATTGTAAAACCTTCCTTTTCCCTCCTGGCACTGCAGTGCTTTCATAATACAGAAGGAAAACAGCGATATAAAAGTATCATTTCATTCCAGCATTTTCTCTGCACTGCGTGCTGCGGCCAGCCAGCTCAGAAGCCCAAATGTTGAGTTTTTCCACCAGAAGCAAGCTCCGAGATCACCCTGAACTGCTGCAACAAGGACTGAGCAGGAGAAAATGGAACTGAAATCCCTCAGGTTAGAAGGGCGTTTTCTCAATGAATTTTGGTGAAGGTTATCTTGTAGGCACAATAACTAAGAAATGAAACAGATCACCAAGAAAATTCTTGGGGCTTTTTATCCCCCCCCCCCCCCCCCCCAGTGCCCATCAAGGCAATGTTTTCCTTATAAACCAACTCATTTTTCCTCATTAAAAGTGGTTTGATCTATGGAACATGTAGGCCTGGGGCAATACAGAGTTATGTGAAAGTTGATATTAGAAAGTTAGGGAAAAGAGAGAATTAAAAGCAAGATGAGGGAAGTAGATAGGACGCCTAGGACGCCAACTGCTTATGGGGTGTGCCCAGTGGAAGCCAATGGCTCTTTCAACATGCATCTAAAGCACTTTTGTTGGATTTTAGAATGAAATCAAACAAGTCACATTTTGTTTTCGGGGGAGGCACACTGAACTCACTATCCCCATCATACCAGCAGAACTAATTACAGTTAAAGCTTAAACTAGAGAAAGGGTCTTATATTAATTCTCGAAGAAATGAGTTGCAGTTTTCCCTTCTGAAAAGTGTGGTACCCACATCTGTAGTTACACTTCTGTTGCACAGAAACACAACACAGGAAAGGTGCTTCCTCCTTCCCTCCTGCAGATCTCCCACAGCAGCCTGCCTAACAGATTCATAGCCATCACCCAGAGTTTTTGCCATGCCGTTATGCCCATGCAGAGAGCTGCATTCGGGTATCACCTTCCATAAGCACACCATGCGGAGGGTGATACCATGAATCAATAGTGCTGTCTGGGAAAAGACTTACAATAAAATATGACATGAGGGTGCAGACCTCACCCAAGCAGAGGCTTTACTGCTGGTAGCACTGAGGCACATCGAGGGCCGTCGTCCCTACGGCGGCCTTCCCCGCGGCTGCCCGCCCCGCGGCCGCCCTGTCCCTGTCTCAGCCAGGCCCTCTGTGGCGAGGGTTGCCGCCCAGCACAGGCCAGTCTGTCTGCTGCCCTGGGCTGCCCTCTGAAGGCCGAAGTTAAACCCACAGCGCTGCTCAGCCTCCTGAGCGAACTGGATGGGAGTCCGGAGTTTTGCTGATGGGGAGCACGAGGAATAGAGAGAGCCGCCTCTGTGAAGGTTATCAAAGAGCGGACACCACGAAGGGGGCTGAGGAAGGAGAGGGGGGCAGCTGCTCCCTGTCCGGCATCAACAAAAACCTCACAGCACTTAAGGCAACTGAAACAACAGATACAGCTTGTTCAATACATGTAAAAAAAAAAAAATAAAAGAAAAAAAGAAATGAAAAAAGAAAAAAAAGAAAGTAGGAACTGGGAAAATCAGGAGTACTTTAAGGCAAATATTAGCACTGACTGTATTAAGAAGTCAAGCATTTTGTGTGCTTGAGGTTAAGAACAACTTGACACTTTAAAAAAGAACTATGACCTGTATTGCCCTAACTGCCCTTACATATGACTGCACTGCAGAGAACCATGGACTGTCCACCCTGCGACAGCTACAGGCCTCTTTGTCTTTCTCTGTCTGAACTTGTTCAGATAGATATTGCACAGACTAATCATGCTTAGTCATTCTGCTCATTCATATTTTAATTCATTCACTTTTCTCTTCATTCTCATTTGTAATAATAAAGCATTTCAACAACAGACAGTCTGCCCATTGCAGGGAGGGAAAACAAAAGCACATATGTTTCAGTAGGTATCACACAGATTTATTCCCAGCCCACGTTGCTGGCTAGCAATTCTACACTATTAGAAAAGTGATTGAAACCATTAGCTCAACTTTAATGAACTCCATGTGCCATTTCAATTTTTTCTCCTGGAAAAAAAGGTCTATCATATAATTCTACACACACATAATTGAGATAAATCCCAATATCTGGGACATTTCTCAAATGTTTGGCTTAAAAGAACCCTTTTTAAAAAGACGTTTGTGAAAAATAAACACAATTACATATACATGATTGGTTCTCCTTATTGCTTCCGCTAAGCGTTAGGAAATGTATGTGCACGTATGTTCATTTATACAATGATGCTCACAGCTACGTGAATTATGGCTTCTTATAGCCATGAGCGTACTCTGAACTAAACTGTTTTCTCAGCCTGATTTCATAAGGAACAGGAGATACTCCAGTAACTTCTGAATTCTTTGGCCTATTTCAGCTAAGTTTGATAAAGGTGGTAGAGATCTCAAAGGCAGAGAAGCTCACGCTGGTGTAAGAAAATAGGTGGCAGGCTAAAAAGAAATCCCATTAACGTTCACACCCTGGGTATGCTGCGGCTTGACCTTGCTCTGTATTAGACTTCAGAGAATTCATAAAGGAGCCCAAACACTGGGTTAGACCCATTCCTATAAGAAAACTTGACTTGAGCTTTGTGAATGCTCTGCTTTTGTTTAAAAATGAATGATCAGATACCTTTTTCACTGATGGGCTCTGTAACAGTCATTTCTTCCTCCATTAATGTATCTACCAAAACAAGATTTCTGCTGTTTACCTGTACCTCTTTTGTGCAGTATGTAGGATTAAGCTACTGCTTCTGTTTCTGCACCTTGAAGATGAAACTGAAGCACTGAGAGGTTAAATGAATCCCTCTGAAGCTTCTAGTGTTTGACACAGGAACTGAACCACAGCCCAGCAGTGTCTCTATTCTGCCTAAGTACAAGGCTGTACAAGGACATAGGTGTAAATTCTGCTGTTTTCTGAATCTGACTGGGAGGGGGGAGGAACTTTAGAAAAGCCTTAAAGGTTTCTGGTTTGCAAAAATCTCCTATTAGTGTTTGCCCATGTGGGTTCTGTTTTACTTCCTCTGCAGCTTCTGACAACTCTGTTAGCAACTCACACTATACTAAAACAAACTGAAATAGGTTTTTTCTCTAATTTCAGAGGAATGATCTAGCTGCTCACTGGTTTATACTATTGGTGAGCTAAACCCTCTTGTTTTCACCCTAAAACCACACCCACAGAGATGGACAAGAGCCTATGATGGTCTCTGGGGCTGACAGATCCTTCCCCACCTGGATCCCAAGGCAGGAGATTCTTGTTCAGAGCAACAATATTACAGCTGGCGCTTAGGAAACAGGATCCTCCATGTTGTCTGCCCACTGTTATTTTGTGCACCTGTCTGGAATACTAACATTCCTAGCCCCAAAAGTGTGTCATAAATAACAAGAGTTTAATACAATTACAAGGCATGGAGTCTATATGATGACATGAAGTTAAAAGCAAGACTCTTTCATGGAGTATGGATCTTGATCTGAATGCCTAAATGCAGCAAGCTTGAACTTCTCTTAGTTTTCAGTTGGATATTCTTTTTCTCAGTCTCCATTACAGAGAAGAATAACTATTTGCAAAAAAAAACTATCTGGAGATAGCAGTCTTTACTAACAGCAGAGTGGGGAGAAATACCTCTGTCTCAGTGAGCTACAGGTATCATCTTTACCATGTCAGAGTAAAGATGAGTTCAGCTGCATACAAAGCTTCTCTCTTAGTTAGTGTATGACATTTAGAAAGCAGCACTGTGGCCAAAACTATGCACTTGTCAGCTGGGCATCTTAATTAAAGGACTTCAAAAAATATTTAACCAGCAGAAGAGAATTTGACAGAAAACTGTTATAATTCTGTATTTAACCCATTTTTGAAATTACTAGGTCTTGAATTACAGTAACACCAACAGAGATGGGGCCCAGATGCCAGGCACTATATGAACACCTAGTAAGAAACTGTGGCTGCTCTGAGTCACTTATATCCTGATCTTGCAAATATTTAGGACTGTGTTTAACTTTACTACTGACGGTATTAATGGAGCTGCTCAGAGAGCTAAAGGTAAAAAGATGACACCAACAAGAGCCAGAGTTTTTGAGACTGAAGTGCTCAGATATCTAAGTCCCAGTGGTCTCAAAATGTTAATTTGGATCTGCCCTTATACTACTTACTGACATTTACTCAGCAAATCTTAAACAGACTCAAGACAAGCGCACACTTTCACATCGTTTGCCTTCCAGACCAGTGCACGGAAGTCTGTGACACCCTTCTTGAGTGTCCTCTCATTAACTTACAAGATATTATCTTGATATCTGGGTGCTGTGCTTTTCAGCTTCTCAGGGCACAGTGCAGTAATGCCCCTAGTGCTATTTGCTCAGCCGTCTGTGCCCCGAGACCTGCTGGCTACCCTGAGGAAATCCATTAGTCGCACTGAGGCAGCAGTCAGGGGAGAGGGTCTCCCTTGCTACAGTCACTGGCTAGTGAATAGTATTTTAAAGATCGCTATGGATTAAGAGAGTGGAGAGGTTTCTTTCTCTTCCCATTCCACACTCTGCCTTCTGGTGAGGCTGCAGGCTGAAGTCCCCTTCCCCACCACCTTCTCCCCCTGTTTGCTCCCTCCCTTCTCTCACTTTTTTAAAAATACAGTTTTCTTTCAAGTCCTCTACAGTTACAGTGTTTCGGCCATCAAAGTCTCCTCTCAGCCATTTTCATTTACCTTGTGACTCTGACCCTTTGTAAGGCTGAGGATTTTCAGAGTAAACTGATCCCCAAGGTCCCCAAGGATGTTATTCTCATTTATTCACTCAGCCCTTTGAATGGAGCAGCCTAGGGTTGGCAGCAGTTCAGCAGCCTTGCATTCAGAGAGCACACAATCCTTTTTCTTTCAGGGGCCTTTCAAAATAAGGCCCAAGGTTTGCCGAGGAGCTTGAAGGGCTGTCAGTCATGCAGCAAGTTACATTCCACTCCTGGCCACCACTGAAAGCAATGAGCAGAGGAGGGGTAAGAGCAAGGAGCAGGGTGAACTCCCAGGGCCATGCCTTCTTCACCAGCGTAGCATGCTCTGGGGACATTCATTTCCACCACCACCAAGCTCCCCCCAGTCTTGAAAGGATGCCAGGCCCCAGGACAGGGGTGCAGAGCACAGCTCCTATGGGAACAGCTGTGCAACGGACACCCCCTTTCTTCAAGTCCATAGTGGGCTGAGTGAGCACCTATAGTGCCACCTGTGTGTCCACCAGCAGTCATTACCTCTGACAGCTGGCCCTCCTTTGCAGGAGGGAAAAGGCCCCTCACTTTGCATTTTCATTGCAAAACATTTGGGAACAGTCCCCTGGGACTGATAAGACAGAGACACGTCTGTGAGTGTCCCAGAGGGAGGGAAGGCTGTAGGGAAAGGCTCATGGTTATGTACCACGGTACCTGCCAACTGGTGTGTCACAAAAGGCTAAAATTACCAGCCGGTCAATTATCTGATTAAAGAGATCCTTTCATTTGAGATTAAAGAACGAAAGAAAAAAAAAAGGAAGAAAAAGAAAAAGGAAAGAAAAAGAAAATCCTGGGTGAAAGCAGTACCTCTGCTGGGTTACAAAACTTACCAGACATTGTCTTCTTTACTTTTTACTTTTGGCAGTTAAAAAAAAAGATAAAAAAATGTGCAGAGAATAAACATTTTGCATTAATCACACATTTTTTTACATTTCTTTTCTCTGACACAACATGATCTCATTTATCTCCCTTTTCACAAAAAGGCCATATTTTTTAAAAGTAGGAACTACTGCCCATTTTGCATATTTCCATTTTTGTTCAACTGATTAAATAAGGAACCTTCTCCGGGAAAGCTGTTCAGGTTTCATTAGTTTACAGTTGCCTTGGAATCCCTTTGAATTACAGAGGGCATAAATTATCATTCTGTCAGCTAACATCAGAAATACCTCTTTAAGGCTCCTGGACCCAACAATGGCTGCTAAGATTTGGGAATAAATGTACGATGTGCTGGGGCTTCACTAGTTGGTTAATGACCTGCTGCAGTAGTTATAGGGCCCAAGACGAAGCTGAGGAAGATTAACTAATCTGGCGAGTCACTGGTGTGCTGGCTCTGAGTGCTGAGCAGCGTGGAGTGCGTAATTGTAAACTTTATAGTCTGATCTCTGCTGAATTAGGAGCTGGGGTTTTGAAGGGGTTTAATGTTTTATTAATAACATTTCCAGTGTTTATCCTTTCCTGTTTGAGTAACTGAAAAGGTAATTTCCAAACACAGAAGTCAGCAAAGCTGCATTTCTTTCAAAAAATGCCATGTTCTCTACGCACAAGTCAAACAAACGTGGTTCAAGCTGCAAATTATTCCTGCATTACAACAGACAAAACTGGAGCCAAATGTAGTTCTTCATCCACATCTGTTCCCATGGTCTATCCTTCAGTTGCTAGTTGCTGAGTTACAGATGGAGTCCTCCACAGAGTGTTACTTCTGTAAGCCACTAGCTCCAAAAAACCTCAAAGTTCAACAAATTCTGAAACTTTTCTGGTCTCACCCATCTCTGTTGTGCTTGATTTCCTATCCAGGCAATGTGAAAGAGTAACAGGAAGGGAGAGTGTTCATACAAGATTGGCATGGGTAAGAAAATAAAATAGGCATGTTATTGTAGTTACAGTGCAGCTAAAATGAACTCCCTTTTAACACATCCTAAATCCTTTCACTTTTATGCAACTGTTTACTCTGCTACCCAACCAAGGACATACAGACAGTATCTCCTAAGTATGAAATATTTTTATAATGAAACACTCATCTTCTGGATTTCTTCACATGCAGAGGGAAAAAGTATGTCTGATGTTAAGCATATTTTCCTAGTTGGTTTCTACTTTGGACAGAGGAAAAGAATTGGCAGAAAATATGTTACCTTTCTGGTGTTTTTCAAATTTCTACAAAGCAATTCAGCCAGACTGGATGAGATCAGGAAATCCTGTCTCCTGTTTTTCCCATGGTACTGACCAGTACCAGCTTGGGTGGGCATCTATGGGGTGGCCCACCTAAGGGGGAAATTTCCTCTGGTTCCCCGAGTTTGACTACATAGATGAAACTATTTATAAACCTTCCAAAGCTCTTTCATTGAGATTTTCTCTTTAAAATGGATGCTCTCATTGACTCTAGAAATCTTGTTTCTTTCTTTGAATTCTTCTAAACTCTTTATCTTATGTTAAAAAATTTCAGTCTCCAAGAAATATTAAAGTTAACTAAATTCACAGTGGAGTGAGAGCCTGTAACTCACATTTAGCTGCCTCCTCATACTAGAAGGATGAGGCTCAATTTTTAAACTCTTTGGTGCCTGCACTGCTACTGGCAGACACAAGCTCTGCCCTTTGTCCCTGAAGCCCAATGTCATCTTGATGTTCCCTGCAGCCCAGTTAGCTTATACTATGGCTTAGACAAACTGCAAGGAGATACACCCACTGGTATGTATGTAATGGCTGGACGGCTCTCCTAGCATATAGAGCACCTGGATTCAAATCCAGTCTCCAGAAGCCAAGATCCCATTTGCCTCCACCATGATGTTCTTTTGTGAAAGGGTTGTCCATCTGCTGGCTCTCCATTCTTGCTGTGAGAAAGGAGGTGTTCTGGTGTTAATTACACAAGAAGGTTCCTTTCCGTGAAACTGAGTTGACAAATGTATTTAGATCCCAAGAGCCACTGCTTGTTAGCCTAAGTGATTTTCCACTCCAAATGCAGATCTTGGTGAGGTTTATTCTGTCTCTGTGCTGAGCCTTAAAGTGCACCTTAAGGCTTGCTATTGCCAAGGTGCTTGAATGCTGCTGTGCAGGACAACAGGAACTTGCCGGAATACCATCCTGCAGCTGGATATCCTGAAAATAACTCCAGTACTAGCAGCAGTTTAAAGTAATATTGCTAGCTAGAGAAAACTTGAGAAATTTCAAGGTGTTTTTTTTTTTCCTTAAGCTACCCAGAATATTATATTTGGGGTCAGAAGTGCTCCTATGAATGCAACTAATCCATCTCATCTCTTAACCTAGAAAATGGTACCCTGCCCATCTAATTTTCACAGCTTGCTCTGTGTTAAGAAATTACTGTCAGAGAGATGCCATTTCATATTATGGCGCTCATCATTCATGTTTGCCTTAAAGCATAAGGCTGTCTTGTTATTGAACAGACATAGACATGCTTTTCAAGTTCTTACACCAGAGTTTGGGAGGCATTACCCTGTTGTGTAATGAGGAGAGTGAGTTGCAGGGGGTTAAGATCTTGGGCTGTTTAAGGGGTGTTTACATGGTGGAGAAAAAGGAAAGGAGTGAGAATGTGAGATCACAGCCACACTGGGGAGAGGTGAAACATGTCATTCTCTGCTTCCGCTGGGAAAACAAAAGAAACTCTAGGGGAATGGGAAAGTGTGTGAGCCTTCAGAAGAGCAACCAGAGGGAGCTGCATGCAACAGAGATAGGGAACAGGAGCAAAGAGTTAGCTACATAATCTGACAGGCGGAGATGTGCTATGGGCAAGGGACAGCTCTAGGTTAGATGAAAAGAAAGTGGGGGTTACAACCAAGATAGTGGGTAGCACCAGCATATCCTTCCCCTTCTCACCCCTCACACACACAGCTAGAGAGAGGCAGGGTAACGTCACTTGGGGACTCAGAAAGAGTCACATAATTATCTAACAAGCAGAAAATGGGGCTGAGACAGCAAAAAGACACCCTGCCTTTCCAGGTCATTCCTACATTAAGACCTGCTCCTCCTCTGCCTCATCGTGACTTTTTTTTTTTCCCAGTCTGCCCCTTTAAAACTATTTGTGGAGCCCTGTCTGAAGCTGAACTGGTTGTAGGGAACTGACACAGCCAGCCATAGAGATATTATAAAATCCCCTCAGTGCCAATTTATTAATGCTAATGAGACTTGTGTATGCTCAGAATAGATATATTGCTACAAGGGAGGCCTTCATGTGCCAGAAGCAGTCCTCATGACTCCGCTGAGATGTAATCTACTAGTACAAGCACTGCTTGAGCAAACATTTTTATTATAGGATAGGTTTCCACCCCACCATACAGCAGCGAGAAAGCAGTGTTTTCCATCCAGACACCCAGAGGCAGGCCTCAAAAATCATCAATGATTTGGTAGTATTTAGGGTCGTTGTTTTCTAAAACAAAATCTAGCTTCTCTTGTGATGCAATATACCTGAAGTGTGACATGCAGCATCCCTAGACGTGTTGCTATGCCATCCTGGTGCGTGCCTAGCCACCTCCCGCAGCCTGGCTGTCACGGCACACTGCCTACAGTGCAGGATGTCAGGCACAGGATGAGGGGTCTCACAGCAGGATATAGATTCAGGGCAGTGCTGCAGGCCTCTTGGCTCTTTTCAGCTATGACAGGACCTCTGAAGCAGCCCGGGGTCAAGAGAAAGCAGAGGTGACAGTGAGCTGTGTACATTCCAGCCCTCTCATGGATGCACAGGTGAACAAAGTGTTGGCTCTGGCCCAAAGTGACTCCCCAGGAGCTTTGCTTCATAAATGAAAATTACTTTAAACTTTCCTACTCTAGTCCTACCCATTCCCCAATACATCTTAGAGCCATGAGTTAGTGGCAAAAGCAAACTTAAAGCATGCTGAGTTAAAAAAAAAGTGACCTCAGAGAGTCCGGCCAGCTTATAAGACTTAAGAGTCTAATGCACAGGAGCGTATTGTTAGTTTTTCGAAGATCCCATGAGAAAAAAAAAACAGGGCTTTTTAAATAATTTTTTTTTTTTTTTGCCTCTCCTGAAAATTCTCTCTTGTTTCTACATTGGATTCATTTGGCTGCAGCCTCTCCCCATCAAGATGCTCCAGAGCATCCAGACACATGCTCAGGTGAGCTCAGTGATGTGCTCCTGAGGGTAACCTGGGCTGCTTGAAGGATCGGAAGGTACAGGGGAAGAACTGGTCCACCATGCAAGTAACGTGCAGAGCTATGCCTCCACCAACCATGTGCCTGTTGCTGTGACATTTGCCTGGAAAGACAAGGACTTTCAAGGCATATGGCTTGTAAAAACACTTGTAAGTTCATGTGGTGGCTTACCTCAGTGAAATGTACTGTATTATATATGACTTGACAAAGTAAATATCTTAACAATGTCACTGTCTGCTTGTTCTCAGCCTCATGTGTGCTTGGATGGGTACAGACACACAGGCAAAGTGAGGTTTGTAAGTAGAAATATCTTTTCTTAGGCAAACTACTGTAATTGGAAATGGCTGACAAGTCCCTCTTTGGTCTGAAATAGAAACAGCAAAATTTAAAATCAAATATATGTTGAGAACAGTTATCCTGAGCTCAGCAGGAATTCAGAAGTCTTTATACATGTAGGAAGGCTACCTTTTCATATGTTTTTGTTTGCTTATTTTTAAATAAGGGAAAAATAT
This sequence comes from Pezoporus wallicus, assembly GCF_028554395.1. Classification (NCBI taxonomy): domain Eukaryota; kingdom Metazoa; phylum Chordata; class Aves; order Psittaciformes; family Psittacidae; genus Pezoporus; species Pezoporus wallicus. The sequence continues at coordinate 9,192,610 of NW_026635157.1, forward strand.
GAAGCAAAGTAGAATTTTGTTGTGATAGCCCTCTCCAGTAGCCTTGTAAAGCCAAAGACCAGGAAAGCTTCTATCCTCAGTGCTGGCTCTGCAGCTGGGATTTGTCATAACGTCAAACAAAACATAGCCACATGCCTTTCAAATGCATTCCAGGGGGACCTTCAGCTCTCGGTGGCACAGCCACATCCAAACAGGGTGGTTTGCAGGGGAAATAGCTAATGGGCTTCAACTAAGGCGCAATGCTACAGAACTGGTATGCCATCCTGCTACAGGCATCTGTCGTGTAACGTACTAGTGTAGGATTAGAGTTAATACATTTCTTCTCTATGTTTCTGCTAGAGTAGCCTCAGGATTGTGCCCAAAGGAGAGGAGACAACAGAGAAAAGGAGGATCTTGGAGGGCTCGATGGGCAGAAGGGTGGTGGGTTCACCACGGGAAAGGACAGACTTTCAGCACTGCTTTTGAAAATTTTGCCCACAAAAGGCGATGCCGCAAAACCATGTGCTTGTGAGGAGCTTGGCACATGCACATAAATCCACTGAGCTCAGTTATTTTCAGTCATATATATGTTTAAGGTTTGTGTCACGGTAACCAGTACCATAGTAAGGAGGTTGATCACTACAATTTTATCTATCTTATGTAAAGCAAGGTAAAATAAATACCAATAATAAAATATTCACACTAAGAACATATAAACAGCACTTTTGTGGCCTTTTAAGTAGAAAAAGTTGAAGATAAATTAACATACTGACAAAAATAAGAGATTGTTAGCAGCTCTCATTTCCTGATGAAATCAGACGTGAGAAGCTTTAATTTTCTGAGGTTTTTATTTGTTGGTTTGTTTTTTTTTTATTATTATTTTAATAATGTCACCATCTGCCACAATTTATGACTTGCTTAGCAGAAAATCAAGTATGTCTGAAAGCCCTGCCAAATTTCTGTCTGCTGGTCTCACTGTCAGCATGTCATGTTTCATTTAATTCTTATCTGATGCAACTGGTGGAATAGACAAAGGAATCTCTAGCACAGAGGTTCTCTGCTGGGAAGTATGTATCAAACTGCTTTTTTTCAGAAGAGACTAACACAAACTTTTGATAAATGAAAAAGAATTATTTTCATGTTAATTTATCCTAACAGAATCCAGTCAGTTTTCCTCCTAGACAGATCTATTTTGCATGAAGCAGACTAAGGATTTGTCTACAGCAAAACCAGGCTTATGATATTATTGAACCTTCTATGACTCAAGCTGTAGAGAGGGTTTATAATCCAATGTAGCTAGTGTAGCACAAAGCACAGCTGAAAATGGCAAGTGATTCTCTTATCATACAGCAGAGATACAGTGACTCAACCAGCCATGTTAAAACTTGGGACAACAACATGACAAATAACTCTCCCCCTTGATTTTCATCATAGTTTGACATTGTTTTACCCCAGCTCACAGAAGCAATCTTCTGTATGGGTCCACAAAAGTTGCATTAGCAGACCAAGGTAAGACTGATCTGCTGAAGTCTATCATAACTTCTCATTATAGTCTCCAAATGATAATCTTTAAACTTAGCTTGACTGCCAGAGAAGCTTCATGCAAACTTCCCATCTTGTTCACATATGTCTTCTGTGAATTAATACTAGAAATGATGCTGGACTCAAGAGCTGACCTATTTTCACTTTCCTTGATGGTTAGGGAAACTAAAGTCTAAGCTTAGAAGCTGTTTCTTTGAGCCAAAACCACTGAACAATACCCACTTGGGAAGTTTAGATATGGATCAGGACTTTGTGGCTCAGGCTCTTTCCCCCGAGAATGGAGTGCTAAAGAATTTTGCATAAATCTCCCTTTTCTCATATCCATTTCAGTAAAGTACACTTTACCAGTCAAAAATATTTTTTTTTTATAATTAGACATAAATAAATCAGTGAACATCATCAATGATGTTTCAGTTTACAAGTGATGTGTGTGTTCTAATACCATTGGATGAATCCATTACTCTGTTGAAAAATAAGAATATGGTTCTTTAATTCCAGCTGAACTCCTTATTACCAAGGCTTTTTTGCCTTTTAGAAGGTCGATTCAGTTCTCATAAAGTTATGTTCTTAAATGTCCCCTACTTTACACTTCAAAGATATGCAGTGACTCTTGTTAGGCCATTGCAGTATAAAGCAGCCAAGATGCTGTTGTGTTCCAGCCCCTGTTGCACCTGTGTACCTGGGGAGTACCTCAAAATTACCAGGTGCTAGAGTGGTTCTGCTGTTCAGTCTGGACTCTACTACATGTCTTAATCCCTGATCAATGTTTAGCTTCTAAAGTCAATAACAATAGTTGATTCCAGCCATGACTCTGAACCAGCTGTGATTATGACTTGCTAAGATGCATGACATGCAAGGTTTTAGCACAGTGTTTCAAGGGGCTTTCAACAACAGAAGAAGGAAGGTTGAAGCCAGGAACATGCTATAAAGAACAAATAAATAGTGAACCACACTCAGGAAGGAGGAGGAAAAATAAATGGCCCAGTCCCCTGAAAATAAACCCCTCAGTGAACAAGGCCAGATCACTCCTTTTTATGTAGAGAGGGAGGATGAAAGTGGATGGGTTAGGCTGTTCAACCATCAATAACAGTAGCACAAAATATGTGACTAAAGTCTTCTCAACCCTATAAGCTGCCTGACAAATTGGAATGACTGAGGGGAATCATCACTGTCAAACACAGTCCCAGACATGCAGGGACAAAGTTGGCACTAGCTCATCAGACACACGTATGCACACATGGACACATGCATGCACGCTCTCCCTTCATCTTCCTTTGGAAGGAAGAAGTCAGTATCCCAGTTGGAGCTGCTAAACAGGGGTGGGTGCTCAGGGATGCCAGGAGCCCATGGGGAACCTGTGCCAAGCCTAAACCAGAAATTGCCAGGCTGTGGCAAGGTAGCAAAAGTCCCTCTGACAAGCATCCAGTGCAGAGGGAAACTGAGATGCAGGGCTTGCCATAAGCTTCTGTTATTGTATGCAATGGAGGTGACTTACTGATATAAGTTTCTGAAAGATGGAGCAGTGCAAACAGCGGAATCAAAATCCAAATTATATTATCTCTTGGATCCATTATTCCCTTGTGGATACAGGTCAGTACAAGGCAAACTGAAGGTTTGACCTCATTAGATGTTAAACTCCTTAGGGTGCTTTCAGTCCAGTCCTTCCTGCAGCCTCTGGGTACAGTCTTTCTTTCCTCCTATGTTGCCATGCTGGTCTTGATCCTTAGGGGGCTGCCGGGCTCTGCCTCAGAGTCAGCCTGAGCTCTATGCTGAAGCACTGATTTTTAGTATAACTAACTAAATTGGTCATTTACTTTGGAAAGTAAAATTCTTTGGAATAAAATACATAACAACAGCACTAAACACAAAATACTTTTAATACAGTGACACTTGCCTTAGATAACCAGCCAAAGGACTGACAGAAAGCGGTGCTACATGGTAGAAGAAGTCTCCTGGCATTCAATAGAACTGAGTGAGTAACTGAATTTTTGTTTGTCTGAAGTCCTAAATAAAACACTGTTGAAAAGGGAGGAGAGTGAACAGCAATATTTTGCTCCAAATGAAATTAATTCTCGGAGGTTCTTGTTAGACTAAACACCCCAAAATATTTCCATTCCAGTTTAGGTCTTCTGAACAGGGCAAATGAAATAAAGGGCAACATTTTGGCATCATGCATAAGCATGCTATTTTTTTGCTTAACAGTGCAAAGATGAAGGCAGTAGCTTCCAAACTACAGCATATTAAGAAAATTTATAGGTGAGGTTGGAAGCCCTCAGAAATGGGGTCCCACGGGAAAATGATAGGAGCCTTTGTCTCCAGGACACTCACTGTGGGCAGCTCAGGCTCAATTCCTCCCTTCACTGGGCAAACAGGAACCAGCACATACCACCCCACATCCTGGTGTGTATAGAAACAGGGTGGTGGAGTTCTCCATAGCTAAGGGAAACAGCCCTAAAAATCACCACCTCTCCAAAGACTGGTGCCATGAAGATGGATACCAAAGTACTTCTTTAAATAGAACTGTTCATCAAATTCAGATTAATGGCAAAAGAGTGACTGAAACACACTTTTCTGGTAAACAGTTCACCGCTAACATAAGCAGAGAATTCCCAAGACAGCAGCAGCTCCAAATGTGGTATAAGATGATTTCTTCAGGCAGGTATCATCAAGTACAAACAGTTATCAGAAGTGTATTTATACACTTCTGTTACAAACAGTACTAATTCCAGTGTGATTAGCTCACCCCAGAAGGTCCAAGGAATTGTTTTTGGAGGCAGGTGCTGAGGGACACAGAGAGACTCACCCTGCAGTAGGTCAGTTCTCCCACGCTCTCCTCTGCGCTTTGTCTAATCAGTCCATAAAATGCCATGCTCTCCAGGCTCCTCCTCCTCTCCAGTCTCCTCTGCTCCTCTCACAATGTTAATGTGACACGAGAAAACTCTTTAAAAAAAACAGCACCAAAAGGGAAATTTTATTTTGGTGGTTGTTGTGAGGCATCACGACTGTGTACATAATAACTAGAAGGTGATAGAGGAGTAAAGAGATTTACATTTGTCTTTCGTTTTGGTCTCCCTGGGAGAGACCAGGAGGATTGTTGCTTTTGTTGTGTGGAGATCAGTCAATTAGGCAGTACATACAGGCAAATAGCTCATTTTATATTGGCAGCAAATGAAATGGTGTCTCCGTTTTGATTATAAGGATGTAAAAAATTCTTCGATATGGCACATTTGATTTGTAAATATAGTGAATGAAAACCAAAGTAAGCACAATATAGCAATGAAGCAAGTGATTTTATTTGGGCAGGAGTTAAATTCGGTGTGGAAACGCTTCAAGTAATACAGTAAAATATAAAAGCAGGTTTATATAGCAACATATTTTTTATATGTATACACACATACACATAGCCACAAACACACATGGTGACATATATAGGTGACAATAGAAATACACAAAAATGGAGACAACATTGAATTCTTACTGACCCTTAATGAATACACTTTAGTACAAATATAATTGCATCTATGCTGGACAATAGCTTCAAATGCAAAATCTACTTTCTAACATGGATGTCTGTTCTTACCAATTAAAATGGGAAGCCTTCTTTTGAAGAGTATCCATATACATCCCAAGCTGCTAAGCTACAGAGTAGAAGGGTACTGTTATGTACATCTTGTTTTCAGAGGCCACATCTCTGCATTCAAGGACACCAGCACACATCGGTTTAGTTGTTGCCTTTGAAAGCAAGTCTTTTACTGAAGCCCATGAACTTCTGGCCCAGCAGTGGGAATTTTGCTATTAAAAAAAAAAAAAAAGAGAAAAAAGAAAAAAAAGAAAAAAGAAAAAAGAAAAAAGAAAAAAGAAAAAAGAAAAAAGAAAAAAGAAAAAAGAAAAAAGAAAAAAGAAAAAAAGAAAAAAGAAAAAAGAAAAAAGAAAAAAGAAAAGGAAAGAAAAACAAAGGCTGGATTTTATTCATAATCTGTAATACATATTGACTACAACCTCATTTATCCTTGCAAAATATGAAGGTAGAAAACTAGATGAGGACTAGCGGATCTCACTCTAACACAGCAATACTGGCTTAATCTAGAAGCCGTAACAACATGGTAGTGTGTGATTCCCTTTATCTTCATTGCTTTCAATAAGGCAACCATATAATTTTGAGGCTAGAGCTAGCTTGTACACCTGCTTGGAGGGAGGCAAAGTCAGCCTGGCCCTCTACAATGCAGTAATAGATTGTGTGCACCAGACGCATGGTCCATGGGTACCATGTAACAGAGCTGCTTGAGCTGTGGTTCACTCATCACTGATGGCTGCAGAATATCTGCAAGGGTGATGGTCACCTCATTGTGTCGCAAGGTGCTGGTTTTAACCACTGTGTTTCCAGCTGCTAAACAGCAGGAGGAATTCGATAAATACCTAAGAGATTTCTTTGTGCTACATTTTCACTTGCTTTGCTTGCTATAGAAGCAGTAGGTGATGAAAAGGACAGGATGAAAAGTGATGTGTGTGGCTGTGAAAGCGAGAGAAAAATACAGCTGGGCATCCCTAACGAGGTGCAGTCCAGTTTATGAAAAAAAATAGAAAGTGGTTGGGCCTTGTGCCCTCTTGCAGCATAGGCCCAGATTCTTTGCAAACAGGAACTAATTGCTAAAAGCTCTCCAGAGGATATTTTTTTCGTTCCTTTCAGTTAGCATTGGCAAAGACTTAGAAATTTCATCAAGAGGAATGATCTCTTATAAGTCCTTCTTTCTTAAATCTTTTTTCCCTCTTTACTGATGTGAGGATTGGCACCAATTTAAGAAACTTCTTTCATCTCTGAACATGGACATTCTTAAATTGGTTTAACAATTTAATCCATTTAGCTGAAGCCCAATCCAGTCAAATCCATTCAAGAACTGCATGAAACAGACCCTCAGTGTTTTACCCAAACCACTGCTCTGTTAGCAGCAACTTCAGTCAGCGAGCTTATGTTGCTCCTTCTTCTGGTAACCCACCCTGCCGCCCTCAAGCTGACTCCTGGAAGACTTACGGAGCCTTGTAAATTGGGTTCCAGTGAGAGAAAAATCAGTACCTCTGAGGTTGCCTGTGGATCTAGAGGCATGCTGGCTTTATTTATATCCACATCAAAGAGTTTAAAAAGAGGCAAACTGAAAGAGGGTGAGGCAGTGGCACAGGTTGCCCAGAGAAGCTGTGGCTGCCCCATCCCTGGCAGTGTTCAAAGCCAGGTTAGATGGGGCTTTGAGCAACCTGGTCAAGTGGGGGGGGGGGGGGGGGGGGGATTAGGTGATACTTAAGGTCCCTTCCAACCCAAACCATTCTATGATTCTGTGAACATCTCTGTAGCTTAAAGTTTAAACTACTACTGCAGTACTGTCATCTCAAAGAGTAATCTTCCTTCAGAGCTGTCCTTAAGTATCATTAATACTGCAGGCAGGGATCTGCCAGTTTGTTGGTTTTTTGTCTCCTAGGGTTTTTTCAAGTAGTAGCAAAGATGAGTGTCAACCTAGTATTTTGTCACAGGCTAAACATTTGATCCTAACTGAAGAAAAGGTTGGTAAGTCATCTGGCCGCCTCTGCCACATCACATGGCTTAGTGATGGAAGGGTTAATGGATTTTGTTTGCTTGTATTCTAAGGAAGCTAAGAGAAGTGTATCTACAGATCTGCCAGCATTTTGCCCAGTTGGACAAGGGTACTCTGGCAGCTCTGCTGGGCACTGAGGCAAGTGGGAAAGCCTGTTGTCACCAGCACAGCACAGGACCCATTGGCTCTTTCCGTCTGCCCGTTCCAGTCTGCAGCCTGCAAATTACAGGCTGCACTCCCACTGTAAAACACACACGCTCCCATCCCCCAAGTTCATTATGTTATTTTTATATTCATGAAAACATTAAAGTCAGGGTAAAAGGGACAAATAGTCCAGATTTGAAGAGTTTCCAGCTAGACCAAAAAATGCTGCATGGCATGTGTGTTTAGCATTAGGAGGAAAATAAATGTGCTGTTTTCAAATTCCTGCTTCAGGGTCAGCCAACATCAGTCTACCATGTAACAGCTTTGAGGGGGGAAAAAAAGCTTCACTTAAGGATATATCTGCCAGAGTAAACAGTGCCTCAAACCAGGGAAATCTAAAGCACATGCTTTATTGTCAAGTTTGGTTTAACTTGTTTTACAAATCAAAACAGCAGCTCAGTTTTTAAAACCTATTTTTAAGTCCACTAGTGTTTTATCAAGAAGGTTAAAGACCCACATTAGTGTTTAATTTTAAATCAGATACGATGCACCTATTTTTTTGCCATGAATTAATGTCTTATCCCATTCTTACATTCAAGTCTTCCTACCTCTTCTTCACATCTCATAAATCATATGGTACGAATCCCTGTTTTAACTGTCCTTATATACCCTGTGCCCTATGGGCAGTCTACATATAGTCACTAGGGCTTCTTATGAAATACATTACTGTTCCCTGTAGGGTGAGATCAACTGGACCCCAATACATGTTGGAAGAATGCAAAACTGTGTTCCCCTCTGTATGAATAGGAACAAGCTTGTGCTCAGATTTTACTTCTCCTTAGGAAACAAAGTACATACCAAAAAAGAAACCTGCTGCACTTAGGATATATGCGGACAATTCTTCTGATTAATGTGGGAGATTTTGTATGTATATCTGAGGGAAGAACTTGGCTCTTCACTATTTAAATAAAACACTGAAGGGTATTTAAGGAGCAAAACCAAGCCTGGAATGTTTTGAAGACATTTCCAAGAAACTCTAAGAAAGGAAAAAGTCTTTGCCAAACATAGGCAAACCTCATCAAACCCTATAGGTTCCTTTCAACTTTTATTGTTTCTATATCCCAAAAACCAAGCCTCAGCAGGTAATTCTGTTTGCCTGACTGCGGCTGAAGTTCCATGATTATTTTATTCTAAAAGTCTGTTAAAAAAGGGTGGGTAAGATGGTCCCTTCCCCCTTCTTTGTCTGACCAAAACTACTTGTGTTGCTGTGTGTCATTTCCAATTCTTCAGTGAGCTGGATCAGGGAACTGATCCAGCTGAAACTTAGCTTTCCCTCACCCAACCCTTCATTGTGCCTTGCTTCTCCAGCACTGCACAGCTGGATGAGCAGTGATGTGAGTAGAAGGACAGGATGGGGATATGTGACCTCATGGAACAACAGGGAGGAGGAGCTGGTGTTTTCACCACAGGCCCAGCTGAAGCAAACATACAACTTTGACCTGAATTTAAGGGTGGTGTGCTGATACAAGCCTCACTCAAGAGCTGTTCCAAGACGAATGGTGATTAAATGCTCTGCATGCCTTCACTGAACATATCGAAGATCCTTTTGTTTTAAAAGACCTTAAAAATTGGTCTTACGTTTAAGCATTCAATTCCTTACATGTTAACAACAAACATTACCATCAGAAAGGACAGAATTTCTCTGAGACTCCCATTTCTCTGAGACTGTACACAGCATGCAAAACTATTTCAATATGTGGCATATAACCATGCACACTGATGCATGATCAATAAGGGGAAACTTCAGTGGAAAGACATTCCTATTTATTGCTGCCTGCATTGTTGCATCAGCTATGTGCAACATTGCTTAGCGTATCTATTATGAAAGGCTTTAGTGTCAATTTAGTGTCATCTTTAGTGTCAGTTTTTGCAATTGCTGGGTTTATATGACTAAAATAGATATAGTTATCAGGAAGTCTACTTCCCTACCACTGTGGCTTTTGGGGTCCTGGTGGTGCACTGAGCAAGCGTTGGATGCCACTGTAGTAATACTAATTCAGTTTTAAAAATTCTCTGGATACCAAGCATTTACTACAAAATGTGATCTAGATCAGCTAGTATAAGAGATGTCCCATTTTATATGGATAGCTATTAAAACTGAAGCCGTATCTCTAGAATATCCAAAGCATTACTTAATTGAGATATGTTCAAAAGGTAAAGAGGTTAAAGTGATGCTTATTGGTCAAATGTTGAAATTCATTCAAATCTGTGAGCCATTACTTACTCCAGTAGAACTGGCTGTGTGTGTGTAACTGCTCACCAATGTCAATGTGTGTCCAATAGATCTCATATCTTTCTATAAAGCTGCAATAAATGCAGTCATTCAGTGTGAAGCTGAAGTGAGATCAAAATTTGGCAGTACATTAGTAATTCGTAGCAGAAATACTGACAGTAGCATGCAGTTGGATTCAATGAACAAAGGAAAAAAAGCACTTGATTCCTGCCCAACTTTATCATTGCTCTGAGATGGGCTGAAATTTAACTTTTTAGAAAGATTGGTGTTTGAAGTGTTTCTTCCCTCTTGGGCAGCAAGAAAGACTGATTCTGCTTCCAGGTAGTCCTGTGAAAATTGCTTAAATGGCACTTGCCAAGGCCTCCCATGCAGAAACTCAGGAAGCTGCATGACTCTGCAGGAGCACTTGGGAATGAGCAATGCCTCTGCAGGCAGGCGCAGGGGTTTAAACAAAGGGGTTTACACAGATGTGACTTTACAGGAGGTAAGGGGTAGATGAGGGACACAGTAAAACAGCAACTTGGAAGGGGTGAATGCGCAGCAATAGGGAAGACCACCATGTTCTGGGCAGCTCTCGGCTCAGCGTTCCTGTGGCTGGCTGGTGTGGTTGCTGTCACAGGTTTTTCTTGCCCCTGCTGATGGCCATGGCTGGGGTGGAAACTCCTGTTGGCAGGAGTATGGCAGGAGTATGGCAGCCTGTGCCAAGAATGGGGCTGTGTCCTGCCCTAACACCTCTGTGTTGCCCAGCCACCATTCCCTCTCGCTACTGCTCAACATTTGGATACGTTTGGATGCCCAGCCATGTTGCCCATCTCTAAGGGCTGCCCTGGGAGCACTTTGGCTCCCTGCAGAGGAATGGGTGACCCTCAGTGCTCTCAGAGGACCCTCACCCCCCGAACAGGAGGTCATCCCTCATTGGTTTCTTTTCTTGCCTTTCTCCATTTCTTTGATGTCTTCCAGTTTGGATCTTGTAACTCAGTCACACAAGCTACATCCTGCTGAGAAGCACCCTCCATCCCATGCATAGGTGACACGGTTGGTGGACACAGATGGCAATTTTGCCCCAGTATTTAGCAGCTGTAAAAGGAAAAATTACCTCAGTCAGTTGCCTGCATACAAATGGCCTCAGTCTACCCACGCAGTTCCTTTTATTTACTAAAGATATTGGCAAAGAGCCGCTTCCCCAGCAAGTCTCCATCCATCTGGAGGCCTGGGCTGCCCATACACCTGGTGTTGACAGCAAGCGCCTTGGTCTTTCAAGGTTTCGTGCCATGAGGACCGCAAAGAAGTAGAAACTACTCTCAGGACAGGCTCAGCTGTGCCTGTCCAAGAACAACACAGATCAGGCATGGATCAGATCAGTCACATACATCCTTGTCGTGATGTTGTCATCAAGCTGTAAACAGCTTATTCAAATCTACTCATTGACTGCAGTCTTCTTCTGTTATGTTTGTGGAGGAGGCCACGGAGGACCTGGACAAATGTCTCGCAGCAGTGCCCTGCGGAATAGGATAGCTGAGAAACCATTCCGCTTGGATCACTGTGCAGAAAGCACTTGTTGCCAAGAGCCAGCATCTTTAATTTTTCTTCAGACTCAAATTCAGCATTCAGACGTTCAGCACAGAGGAAAGCTTTTTACAGCAGCTGGCCATTTTAATTATAGAAAGAATATAAACAATAAATTTCTAATATTAGATACATTTCTCACAGTCTTTGTTACTGAAAATAATGTCTTAGGGCCATATCCAAGGCCCATTGGATCAGTGGAAAGTGTCCCACTGACCTCATTTTGATTGGATCAGGGCCTTAGTTTCTTAAAATAAAATTTTACAAGGTGCAGGCTAATCCTATTCCACATACTTTTAGTAAAATGGCTGAAAGCTTTTTTTTCCTCCCCATTAAGATCCATAGGGAACCAAGACACAGCCACAATAACCTCTTGGCACCAAGCATTTTATAAGGAATTTAAATATAAATGGGGTTGGGGGTCAGATCGGTTTACACCTGGGCTTCAAAGTGGCTGCCTCTGAGCGAAGATCCCAGCAGCAGCAGCAAGGTCCCATAGTGAGTCGCAGCGCTACATTCCCTTTGCAGTACCCTGGGAGCAAGGGGTGGTCAGACTTTCCTGGGAAAATAAGCAGAGCACCAAGCACAAAGGTGCAGGCAGTGCCAGCGCTCCAGAGCACATACCAAATTCCACCAGTATTCCATTTATTTAATTTTTCGTATGCAGCCAGGCTCTAGATGGCTGCAAGGAGCTAGAGCTATCAAAACACCGTATGACAAGCTCTGCCTGTGGTATATCCAGCCACACCAAGCCCAGAAAGCAGTAAAGCACTACCAAGAACATCTGATTCTGTGATTTTCCAGTCTAACTTTGGTGCATAAAGTTTCAGATAAGCAAATCAGGGGGTCATCCAAACAAAATCTCAACCTGCTCCCCTTATTCTGCCCCAAGCCACTAGTGCAAGCTGGAAAGAAAACATCTTGGAGTCGCATGCAAACAGGGGTTACGTCTCCTACACCCATTTTCAGTGCTGCAGGAGCTGCCAGGCCAGCAGTCAGAGACTCCTTCCACTAATATCTACAGTATGACAAACGGCGTCATTTCTAGAAGATGTAAAACCATAGCGGAAAAAGGAAACAAAGCAGAAGGCATGAAAAAAGCATGAAAGTATAACAATATAGGTGACAAAACCAGAAAGGTAACGTACCCAAAACACCCACTCTCCGGCAGCTATTGCCACAATATTTCTGGGGTTGCTTGTAATTTTACCTGCATGAGCTGCATGTTACATGGATTTTAAGAAGCCTGTTTCTAGCTGTGTGAAAAGCCCATACTTCCCTCCTGGATGGTCTGATGAGCTCTTCACACACCAAAGTGGCATAAAAGCCAGGGCACAAATGGTACCATGCCGAACCAGAACTGATCCACCTAGTGCCACCTGCAGAAGGCCTGATACAACACCCTCCAGAATTCAAGGATTTTAATGGCATCTGGATGAGGAGTCCAACTAATATGCATGCAGCCTGGGTTGCAATTAAAGTGCGCTCACAACCTGACACATTCAAAGAGCATTTTGACACATCAGTGTGCAGATATGAATCCCACAGGTCAGACGAAAGAGAAGGGGCTAGAAAAACACCAGGAAGACAAAATGAATTCATGACAGCACCATCCAATTTCACCATCAGGAATAACGTATTTATTTTATGCCTGAGCCAAGGTTTAAATTGCCAACAGCTTTGTCATCATACCCTTTCACCCCTGGCTCGCTTTTCCGTACAGCATATCACAAGACACAACAATTCATTTTCTCACGTCTTGCTTCTTGTCAAACCCTCCTGCATGCTGCACAGGCATCTCTTGCCCCATAATGGGAGATTAAATACCCAAGTGATCCAACAGTGCAGCCTAATGCATATGGTGTTTGACATTTCCAGTTTGTGCTAGCCCAGTCTTCCTTCCCCTCCCTTGGCCCTCTGAACACATGTTCATATTTTAAAATTAATTTTAAGTTTAAAAAATACTTTTCCCTAAGCTAAAGAAGAGCTGAATGGCTGGTCCTAAGCTGAGGTCTCTTCAAAAAGCAGGCAAGTCTGCCCAGGGAGCCCTCCAAGCATGGGATGCTCATGAGCGTTCTCCTCTGAAAAATCTACAGTGTTGTCCAGACACAACACTGCTGAACAGAGGTGGGAAAAGCCTATCATTTCAGCTTGGACACCCAGACCCTTCTCTTCAGCAAGGCAGCCCCTGGACCTCACTCTGAAATCTGCCTCTCTAAAGCAACTTAGGAAAGGAACCATAGGAGCAACACAAGGACTAGAAAAATACGCTTTAAAATAGGATACACAAATAATACATTTAATTGTCATCATAAGAATGTTGAAGGTGACTCTTGTAAGCTGATGCATAATGTGCCATGTTAAGTATCTACATAAGGATTCATAGAGTTGAAGACAGACTAGATTTTCAGATCACCTTGTCTAATCTGCTGAACAAGTATATTGCCAAATTTCACCCAGTTGCCTCTCAAATTAATTCTGACTTTGTGAGGATCAAGTATTACTATTTCCAAGCTTATTTGAGTGGTCAGTTTATACTAAGCAACTTGGACAACAAATTAATTATCATTTATTCTTGACATATATTCAGTGGCCATGAATTTTTGTTTTCAGTAGAGACACTGGTCACTATATTGCCCCAGTTCTTGGACTAGATGACCTAACCTTTTCTCCATGTACCTGAAAGGATTTCATTTAGTTGACAAATATATGTTGTTATGCAAAACAAACACGTCTGCTATTCTGCTAAAACTGACCCTTCAAAAAAAATTATGCAACTACAACTTGCACTTACAGAAAAGTGCACAATAAGTAAATGAGGATGCTTGGAAATGCAGCCACGGGAAAAGGTTTCTAGATGCCACTGAAACGTCTATAAATAAGTTTTCTCGCTACTTACCCGAGTAATTTAGCAATCCAGACTGCAGGTAACGTTTTATGCTGTGTAAACTATGCTGTTTCCATTGGCTTCACAGGGAATATGACACGGAACCTAACACTAAACTTTGCATTTTTGTGTTTGGAATCTGCAGACAGGAGAACAGACAGCTATTTGTGTATGTACTCTAGTCATTTCTAACAACAATGTGCAGAAAAGTTCAGCCATCCATATTCATCAGCAAGAGGAAACGCCTCATAAACTCAAAATGCTACACTAAGGACTCTTTCAGTTTTACTTCTCCCTTTATTTCCTTAAAGAGCGCTTTGTTTCCACTGCTGTTTTGTTCCCATTCAACTCTGAGAAATACAACCTGCACGCTTTACCTGCCTGCCCCCCCCCCCCCCCCCAGATACGCTTACAGCCAAATACTGCTTCCCCTTCACTTTTTAAAGCAAACATCCTCTCACTGCTTCACCCTCCCTGCTCGGAAGACCCTACAGGAGCGGCTGGGATACTCTGCAGGTATTTGACAGCTGGCACAGCAGCGGCCTGGGGTTTTGTTTTCAGAAGAGAAACTGCAGCAGGCTGAAATGTGCTTGACAATGGGGCACTCAGCAGGATGGAGCCCCCCGGGAGCAGGGTCTCTTGAGGCCAGAGAAGCCAGGGCTCTCCTGAGCCCACTCCTGACTGGCCACAAGGGGATCAGCAGGCAGCAGGAAAGGATGACGCTTCCCAGAGCGCTTTGGTGCTGCAGCCGGTAGCAGCTTCTGCTGGGAAGGGGTGAGGCAGACAGGGCTGACAGCCACCAGGCTGTGGATAGGCAGTCTGGGTCATCAGGGTTAGGCTCAGGACAAGCTAATGAGCTCCATCCCCCCTTAAAAATAGCTTGGTTTTCTGCTGTTTACTTTACATGACCACACAAGCTTTTAGTTCGGCAAAATAAGGACTTCACACCCTTTTGTCTGGCATGGCAAGCGAGAGCAGCAGCCAGTCCACTGGTCACACATCAAAACTATTCCCCCATACCAGCATGGGTTTTATGCTGCTTAAGGTATTTCAGGTTTGCATGTAGCAATCATCAACAATATTTGTTATTCCAAGATGCCATTTTTCAGCCCAAGAGCTGATTTGCTCACATTTGGCAATTAAATTATCAGCCTTAGAAGTGCTTTAGAATGTAAAGACTAAATATAGAAACATTAAACCAAACTGCGGGTGATAGCTCCATGAAAGGTCAGCAAACCCTGCCCCTCACCCTCGTCACTCCAAGTTCAGCTCCTGAGCTACCCCTCTGCAGAGCCCAATAAGGGGTGCATTCCTAGAGGTACAAATTACACCCAAAGGGTACCCAAAGGTCAGAGCTTAGCCAACATAGGTCACCAGAACACAAGGCCATACTTCTATTCAGAGGATGGTATTTCTGTTTTGTGAGGTCTTGTAAGCAAAATTTTCATTGTCTGAAATCCTATCTTCAACAGCATCTAAAAAATTGACTCTGAAGATATGCAAGTGCCAAAGCTGCATGAATACTGGAACTAAAAAGCAACAGTACAGGCTTGATCACATGGTGCTTTTGACACAGTCTTGAGCTCCTGAGACTCTGTTTTTGAGAAGACCACCCAAAAACGTCTTTGCCTTTAAGTTAATGACTAAAATATATGTTTACATCACTGCTGCAGAGAGAACTGGATGGGTGAGTTCTGCTTGCCCAGGACACCTAATTCATTCAGTTTGACTGCATCATTAATGTAAGTGATAAGCTGTTATTTTCTAATTTGCCTCGAGGGTCTCCATAACTACCAGTCCAGATGACAGCAGGAATAAGTACAAGAATGGTAAGCAGCTGACACTACTGGAAACCCTCATGCATATCAGATCTCGCAAGCCACATACCACTTACCACTGTAAACACAACCATTATGCAGGGTCACAAAGCTTTACAGAAGGGACCAAGTATACGCGGTAGCTAGCAGTAAAATCTCCCTTGTAAATAATGCCTGTTATATGTAAAACTGGATGATATGTACAGCATTTTTTTCTTTCTTGCAAACTAACCAGAAATTTTTCTACATTTAAATGGTTATTGAAACACTATTAGTAACTGATATTCTCTCTGATCTACCTCTAAATAATCATAGAATCATAGAATGGTTTGGGTTAGAAAGGACCTTAAGATTGTCCAGTTCCAACCCCCCTGCCATGGGCAGGAACACCTTCTACTAGACCAGGTTGCTCAAAGCCCTGTCCAACCTAGAACACTGCAAAGGATGGAGCAGCCACAGTTTCTCAGGGCAACCTGTGCCAGTGCCTCACCATCCTCATAGTGAAGAGAACAGCATGAATAAAAAAGAACCTCCTTAAGTATGAGAAATGATTTAGGGAAATACCTACCATGTCTTTAACAGACTAACTGGTGCCTACTTTAATGAGATTTAGCAGTGCAATTTCAGAAAACATCCACACTGATGTTTACAAACTGCATACCCATGAGGAAAATTTAGTCTCAGGTATTCAGAATTTGCAGCAGCAATCAAATACCAGGCATTTATTTGCATCTGCAGTTCAACTAGAGGTTCAAAAGCAGACATATATTTGGCAAATAAATAGCATCTCTTTCATAAATCTGACTTTTGCTGTTGAAGAAGATCCCATTGAATAGGGCATTTGGATAGGCTTACAAAATTTAACACCAGTTAATGTACTGAAATATTGCTTTCATATCCCGCTCACTCAGATTACGATAATCTTTAAGCACAGGTATGATGATAAGAATAATGAGTATGGGAGACACATTTTGTGGATTTTCCCAGACAACACTGTCTGTGTTTCTGGGTTGTTGACTGAAGGGGAAGACATTTCATTTACTTAGGTTTCTCTGCCGTTGATGATGCCCCAAAAGAAAGGACTTTTTTTTTTCCTGAAGCTTGGTCTAAAGTTAAGAATTTTGTTGGGATTTGTTTTATAAGTTGAGAGGATACCTGCACACCACTGATTAGCAGAGATTGCATCTACACTGACCTCTTTTCTGGTTCCCTGTGATATGAGGGAACAGTGTACAAATTAACTACCAGCAGATTATGTACCTGCAGGAATGATCCCCAGATGATGCATCTAACCCATAAATCTTGAGCTTCTTTCCTGGGGGAATCAGTACACAGCCTGATACATGTTATGTCCTCTGTAGGGATTACAGACAGTTCACATCCTGTCTCTGAGCAAGGAAACTTGGATATCAGCAAAAGTCCATCCATGGAATCATTCACACTAGTATTGCCTACAGAAGAGTCCTTTGTCCAGCCATGGGCTCCTGACTGCAAGAAAGACTTTCACATACTGATGGAGACCCAGCAGGGTGGTCAGGGCTGGAGCCCGTGGGGCATGAGCAGAGGCTTGTTAAGCCTGGAGATGGCCATGGGGCACTTACTGCTGGTTTCAGGGACCTAATGGGAGGGTGCAGAGATGACAGAGACAGGCTCTTCTCGGAGGTGTGCAGCAGTAACACAGGGGACAAAACCGCACTCTAGTATAATATAAAGAAAACCTGATTAGGATTATTAGGAAAATATTTTTAGCATGAGGGTGGTCAAACACTGAAACAGGGGACCAGAGAGGGTGTGGGGTTTCTAATCCTGGAGATAACTAAACTTGACAAAGTCCCAGCAACACGATCTAAGTTGGCCCTGCTTTGAGCTGGGGGTCTGGACCAGGTGATCTCTAGAATTCCTTTCCAACTTAAATTACCCAGTGGTTCAATGAGAATGGGTCTAAGCTATAACAGCAGAGCTGTGCCTCCTCCATTAATTGTCAGCAATTTTAACTGTTACATGAGAGCTTGGAATTAACTGGATATATAATCAGCACAGGAAATTAGATTTTCTCCTTTAAATTAAACTGTCATGGTAGGAAGGAACATAAGCAGGGATTGGTAGTGCTGTGCAGTGCGTTGTGTAAAATCAACTGCTTTTGTTGCTTTTTCATTTCTGGGTAGGACTTTAGCTTCCCAAGTACCAAGAGAAAAAGAAAAAAAAGTAAAAAGTATTTTAAACCAATATAAAATCATACAGATAAGCGCTACTTTTTTTCTATACTTTTATGCCTCACAGATCTGCTTTCTATACATTATTTTGGTTTATATAGCATGGACATAAGAACTGTTGTCATCGCTCCATTCCCTCAAGCTGCTTTATCTTCTCTTTGTCTTTTCCTTCACTGCCCTGATTCTTGGCCCTCCTTTTTCCACTCTTTAGCAGATGTTAATAGCTGTGCCTGATCTACAGATAGCAGAAGAGCCAGAAGCTAATCTGACTTCCTTCATGCCCAAGGAATTAAACTCATTTTCTATATGAGTAGCTTGAAATAATGGCTGTCACTGTTCGAGCCAAGATTGCCAAGGACTGTCCAAAACAAAAGCCATGCTGCAGGAGGGGGCTGGGATCTGGACACAAGCTTGGGCTCAAATTTGGAATCAAATCATAGTTTTGGAGCCAGGAGATTACTTTTCGGCAAAATGGCTGTTTAAGAGAGGTAAAAAAGCATTTGTGACTGTCAAAAGTTCAGGATCCACTGAAAGGTAGTCTTACAAACCATTTGCAAGGGAACAGACTGTTGCCATTTTTCCTTATACTCCTCAAAACAGGGTTTGCATGCATTCCTTGTTAATAGGCTGAATTGCTGCATGAGTTTCTTCTCCTAATGGAAATAGCCTGACAAGCCCATGGGTGTTAGCTGTTTCAGCAAACATCAGCATGGTGACAGCACAAGTAACCAACACAGAAAGCATGAGTGACCTCAGAGAGAAACTTCCCCTGCAGCAAAAGACAAAAATAGCAAAACATCAGTCTTTAATACTTAGCAGAAATAAATGGGGTAAATCTGAATCACAGTGTGATAAATTTATCCTGAGAGTCTTCTCTATTCACTTTTAAATTTCATCTCTTCTATGGTTCTTAGACCACTATATGGAACTGAAAGTAGATAGGCACAAACTGGGATTAAAAGTTTTATTTTGTCAATGAATACAATAACTACAGCATCACATTCAGACTCATAAGGCAACCTTAGCTTTTAATGTATGGAAATCACCAAACAATAGAACTAAGAAATGAAAATTCATCTGTGAGGAATGGTTGGGTTACCTCTGATATCTCTTATTAATGACATGAGCTACTGACCTAACCATAATTCTAACTATGAAATGAATTAGAAATAAGGATTTTTTTTTTTAAGTGGGATTTGTATAATTTGTATAATATTATAATATTAATATTTGTATAATATATATAATATTATATATAATATAATTTGTATAATAAAAGTTGTTTTCACCAAAATTTGGGAAAAAAAGTCACTTTGGCTATTGCAAAGCAGTGGGGTTAATATGTGGCATGAAACGATGGCTCTTCACCTGAGATGCTACAATTAGTATTTGCAGCCCCAAATCTATTGCACTACAGATAAACAGGTTAGTTGGAGTTGGGCATGCTGAAGGGAATGGTCCCTTTTCTTGGAACTACAAGGGAGAAGAAGTAGGGCTGTAGGAACTGCAGCACTTCAGCTAGAGGAAATTGGGAAAGCTTTTTAAAAAACCCTCAGAATTGTAAAAAAAAAAATGAAGCAAAATTTAATTTCCAGAACAGAAAATACATCTAAGAAAAACTCACTGAGCAAAATTCCTTGCTTTTATAAAACTTAATCTGTGTGCATGCGTGTGTGCATGCATGCATGTACATGTGTGGTTCCTGTGGTTATGGTACAGCAGGCCATTGAATTATCAAACCAGTAATTTTGCCATTACTTTTTCAGTTTGCTTCTTGCATGCATATTCTGTGGTCAAATCCATTAGTAAGTTATAGTGATAAACACCTGGAGTCTATCAAAAACAAAGAGAGTCTTATTCAGTAGGTACAACCAGCCTGGTGAACATAACAAGCAGAGACTAACTGCATAATACAGAACTCAAACAGGAATATGTTTTTTATGATGTGCCAGCATAAGGGAGATCAAAGATGAAAGCCAAATAAATAGCAACTGGGTACCAGCAAAGGAAACATACTTAGAACTTAAAGTAATCAGAAACAAACCCAGTATATGCCAACACCCTCTGAAATCAAAAATAACATTTTCCTCCTATTCATAAAAGGTTCAAGAGCTGGCAGATTTTGTTTTGGTTTAAAATCTACCTTTTTTATGACTGGGAAGGAATTTTCATTTCTCACAGACAATGAGACATGAAGCACAAGAATCATCCCCTCACACCATCATCCACCTCTTCCTGGTGGCTTTAGGAAGTTAACACCCCCTGGTGGCTTTAGGAAGTTAACACCCCCTGCTGCTTTCTGATTGAATTTTCCTTGGCTGCTTTGTGGAATTTGCCAACTTACATTAAGCATTTATTGAGGTCGACTCCTTATCTGGATCATCACCTGGCAAGCTGCAACAATCTGTCTGGCATCTGGGGACTGGCAGAGTGAATTTTTCCAGGTGGTACAAGCAGACACCCAGGATTACATGCCAACACTATTCCGTGAGACAGTTTGATCAAAAGGAAAAATCCCAAATGACTAATGCTCAGTGTCATGTTTAGTACCTGCAATGTATCTACATAAACAGTTTTAAATGACTACTAGTACTAAAAACCACTTGCAAGGGTAGAGCGGGTGCCAGAGAAGTTGGCGGGGGAGCAGAGGGAAGATACAAGGGTAGCAGTGAATTGACAGGCTGAGCCTGGGGGCAGACAGTTACATCTGTGCCTGATTTGTCAGGGATTTACGTTAGTGAAACTTTAACTCTGCAGATGATGAGTAAGATTACACTTACAGAACAAGTTTATGCAAATAAAGCTGAGTCTAGGGAGCACGTGAGTCCAGACACAGTGGATTTGGCAGGTTTCACTGAAGCTGATGGCTGGGTTTATAAATTCATTTACATAAAGGATTAGGACATCTGGAAAAGCAGCACACCAGTTTACTGAGATATAAATAATGTTAACCGAGAGGTTACAGGTATGCAAAACACTTCACACATGCAAAAGAAAATCATGGAAAACAAAGACTTGCATCTTGCTCTTGGTTACATCAAGCTAAGCTGTAGGCACTAGTTGCCCCATCCCTTTCCAAATGCCCATTACAGAACCTTAAACAAACAAACAAACAACAAAACCACAAAATCAGTGGTTCATATTCAGGAGACAGACAGAATTTAAAAAAAAAACTGTAGGAAATTACTTAAAACCTGTGTTCTAAATAAGCAGTAGAGTAGATAATTTAGTTTAACCCAAAAGCCTGATTACCTGTTCCAACTGCAACAACATCTCAGCAGCAGCAGAAGTAACGCTGAAATGTATGTTGACACCTGATTCCAGCTTGCTTTGCAAGTTCTATGATACATACTTACTAGATTTTTGGTGCTGCAAAATAAGGTCCTAGCAAACTGGTAAGCATGAGATAAGAAGTTGTGCATGATCAAGCAGTTTGCAAGAACTGTACTGTACCCAGCACTAATTTGTAGCTCAGTAAGCAATTCTAATTTCTTTTCATTATTTTTAAGAGTAGAAAATCACAGTTTCTCAGCATAAACCAACAGGTCAGCAGAGGACAGGCAAACCTTTTGCAAAGGACAATAATGTCCTTTATATCTCAAGCAATTTCCAATAAAGATTATTTTAAACCATTTGAAATGTTGCTTATACAGAGCTAAATATAGTTTACTTTGATTTCTTTTCTTTTTCCAGTTTTTTTTATAAGATTTGCTTAGTTCTGTCACTTCTCCACGATATTAAATACATGCAAAGAGATTTGTCCACATGCATGCTCATTTAGACATACCACCGTATGCATTTCACATTGAGATGTACAAGGGAGCAACAACAGTAAACTTATCTGAAGTAATATACTGCTCTCTGACCTGGTTGTACGAAAGCCCTGTGTGAAGCTACTTGGCTTTAATGCTTACCTGAGACAGTGGTCTGTTAGAATTTCTGCAAAATACACTGAAGAAATACATGTGCACAAAGCAAAATATTTCCACCACCTGGCCTTTAAATGGTCAGTTTTGCTCTTGTGCAATCCAATTATATCATTGCTATATTCAGATGGAGTGGAAATGTGGTTGAAATATGGGGCAGGAGCAGCTGGGCTTATGTAGTCAGTGGGAATGTTGTTGCTGTACATATTGACCTTATCCAAGCAATTCAATATGTAAAACTAAAAGCCAAGACATATAAGCATGAGGTATGAATATATCAGCAGCCATGTTCAAAAGGGATTAGCTTTTGGAAGGGCCAGTTCAGCTGTGTGCTGCTGCTGGCATCTGTTAAGAGCAGGGAAAACACTCTTCATGTCTTGGTCCATGAGCCAGATGTATCACTTCATTCATCCTTGTGGTGGGATGTTGATAACATCTGAAAGCAAACAAAGGTGATGATTTGGAGTGGCTGCTAGTAGGCACTCACAGTTCTCTTTCCACTTACCATGCACTGCTTTGGTTGGATCGCTTCCCCTACAGACAAGATTATAACTTGCCTTAGAAAAGTGTCCATGTTCACTAATGATTACAAATTGTGATCACACTCCAAATGTAGATGAGGCTACAGCACCCGAAGAAATACAGCCCAGCTAAATTAATGTGGTTGTACAATCTTGATTCTGTTTCTGAACTTCTTACCTAAGGAAATACATGCCTAAGTAATTTAATTTCTGTCAGTGTTTATGGTAGACAAATGCCAGCAACCTTCAGCTATTTAGTTCTCTCCATGGCTGGACTAGTTACAGCTCATCACTGGCATAAGATGAAGAGAGAAGGCTTCTAGTCTGTCTTGCTCCTCTCTGGCATTCCAGCCATTACTCACTCCTGAGCCAGGTAGCTTTGTAAAGTCAGAGTTCAGTGTCATGGTCCTTAAGAAACATTGCAAAAAATTCTCTGCATTTTACTGTAAACTTCTACATCAAATTCCAGTTATTGTCAATGTATTCAATCTATTTTTAGTCCTTACTGCAGAGTATCCATGTCTAAAAGAATAATTTTAACAAACTGCATCCTAACTACCCGTTAGTTTACAGGTAAAATTGTCCTGCAACAGCCCCAGATCTGAGCTAGAGAGGCATTGCTGTAGAGGGCAGAGTAATTCATACCACTGTGAGTCATTTTGGTTAGCCCTGCCCACTGTGCAAACTGTCTTCCACCCATGCAGTTCGTTCCTGAGGACTCTTGGTAAAAACAGTACTATTCCCCTTGAAGTGAAAATACAGCATTTTCCTAACACAGTATAAATTGTACAGAAAAGCAGCTTATTATTCCTTGTCTCTGAGCAAGTTAATTGGATATTAGAATTAGAATCATGTTAAGTAATCTCTGTCAAATCCTATTAGCTCTCTTGCTTACTTCCAGAGCATCTGCTGAATGATACAAAGATTGTAGAAGAGTTAATCCTTATATACCTTATGAGTTCAGTATTTTGTTTGTCAAGGTAAAAAAGACCCTCAGCCTTTCCATCATTCATGGAGGGGGTGGGTGAACGAGCGGCTGCATGGTAGTTTTTTGCCAGCTGGCGTTAAACAATGACAGCAACCAGAGGGACAACACCATTCTTGGAAGTCACCCTCAGCAGTAACCAAGAACAGCAAATGAGATACTAACCTCTTCTGCAGTCATAATTTTCACAGTTGCTCATGACCCAGGTTGAGAATTTAAATGGCAAAATATACTGAAATCCAAAGGTATAGTTCCCACAGCAGCTATAACTCAGCCATTGGCGTTTGGACACACGTTGTGGAGTATAGACACAGTAATGCAAAACACTAAAAGCTACCCCTGGTTATGGTTGGCTGGGGGAACCATAACTCTGAGTTTCCTGACTTTTGTGTTAAGATCTCAACCGTAAATATTGCTTTAATGTAGCTTTGTGCAGTGGGTTTACATTGGCATTGGGAGGTGCTCATACAGAAACAGTAGAGAATTAGTGAGGTATGCTTATTAAATGAGTAATGCTTTTAGAATAATTCCTGGGGTGAAATCATGGCCCCAGTGAAGTCAACAGAGCCAGGGCCTCAACTCAGAAACATCTTATTTATTCAGGGAAAAAAGCAGCAAATGTACTAGTGGTTTTGATCTTTGTTATAAAGGAAAGAGACTCAAATTAGATCCCTCCCTGCAACTCAGGGCTTTAAAGGAGTAATGAATTTATTCTGAAGGAGTGATCAACCACCCTAACCAGCAAATGATTGGTGGGGGTGAGGTTGCCTCCATAGAAGAGCTTAGAGGTTATTGGGTTTGTTTTGCTTTGTCGTTTTCCATACTAAATACCCCATATTATCTATTTTTTTCCACATATTTACCAACTAAAAAAGCCTCTTACTCTGCCTATCAGTAGATGACAGTACAGTTAATGATATTGTGGAGTATCAAGCAAACTGAGAAAGAATCCCCACTGGAAACCTTTTAGCAGAAAAGGTTCAGCCATTCTTGATATTAATTTCAGTTGTTAATTTCCGCATGCTTATTTTGAAGGAGGAAGTGACATAACATTAATTTGTCTCTTAGGATGCTAGAGAACATTTTTCTAGAGGACTGGGTTTTTTTTAGCTTATCATGATTTAAGTTGCACAAAACAGCCGGTTTCAGCATGTAAATAGGAAATAAATAAAACAGAGATGGGCTGGTCACAAGAGGAGAAAAACCTTGTATCTTGCAGCCTGTGACCAGCCAGAGGAATGCTCCATTTGTGCCAGTGTGCCTTGTGTTTTCAGCTGGGAAAGACACTATGCAAACTGATAGCAGATGGTAGAGCTGAAAATAGGTGCTTTACATGTTTGATTGAGAGCCAGCATTTTGTCATTTAGTTGTCTCACGTCATTGCACTGCGTTATGTTCTGCAATTGCATATGACATGCTGAAATCAGCCTTACCAACACATCACTTTCTGAAACAGGACTCTTGCCCTGATGCAGTGGGCAAGCACTTGGTGTGTTTACTGTTCTTGGAAAGGCTTCCTCCACTGGAAGACACTCTCTGAGGAAAATTTCTGCCAGCTTATCCTGATGGGAAAGGCGAGTGGTGGCACTTGGAGAAATCTCTATTCAGAGACTCTCAGCAGAAGAAATCCAGGGCCCTTGGCAAAGGCTGGCATGGGGAAGGGGTCTGTGGAAAAATAGAGGGTGGTCTCTGCAGAGAAGTCATGAGCTGTGCAAATCCGGTGCCACTAGCTTGCCTTGCAAAATGAAAACGTTCCAGCTCCCTGCCAAAAAATGTCATGTGGCAGCACACTGACTTCCCCTATTTTTAGTTGCAAAGATAGCTATGAGTTCAGTTCTCTTTTTGCTGAAGCAAACCTCCAAATCTCTCTGCCATGAGCATGAAATAGTGCATGTTGGTGAAGACTGAAGTCAGAATATCCAGGGGCTAAATCTCTGCTTTAGTGAATCGCAACCCTATTTTAAACTGTTAAGGGTTTTTAGTCATTGAATCTACCCATTTCCATGCTTGTCAGGCAATAGCTCCTCTTCCCCATTACATTTCCTCATCTGAGCAAGAAAAAGGAGGGGAAAGGAAAGGATAGAAGGCAAAGATCGCTGAATGTAATAATCTATAACAATCTTGTTCTGCTTTTCAAACTTCCTGCAGTCAGTGGATGCCGTTCCCATAAATTCCAAATTAACCGGCATTCCCAAACCGCATTAGATGTTTTCTCACTTTTATTGTTGAAAGCTCTATTAGAAATCAAGAATTATGAAGTTGAGACTGTAACACAAATCAGGATAAAATGCCTGACCACACTGCTTCAAGTGTCTTCCATGAATTTGTCTTGTAAGTTGACTTGTCTCCTCTAAGGTAAAATCCAGTGGAAAGACATCCATCAGCTCCAACAGTGTCAGGTGTTGGGGCAACCCAACACAAAAAGCTAAGGAAACTCTTGTATTCAGTCCATCAGTGCCACAACTAGTTCAGTCCTCATGTAACTCCTCCTTCCTTCCTCCTAGCTCCTTAAGAAATCTGGAAGTAAAGGAGGAGCAGAAAGGTAACCTGGCTGCTATGTCCCCTTTGCTGACACTTTTTGTAAGTTTGGATTAAGCATTTTCAGTGAAATAAATTCATTTCTTTTGACAAAAATATCTCAGGGAATTACAGCAACTCAAAGCAGGTGAGGCTGTTCCTCCTAAAATGGCCAGTAGGGGCCCATATGTACAGGCATATGTGCTTAAGAGGATAAAGAAAGACTATTTGGTAGGCTTTGCTTTGGAGAACAAATATATTCATGGCCATTTTACTCCCTAGATAGGGGAGATTATGTCTGTTGTATGGAACTGTAATATAATATTCTCTAGAAACAAAGACTTGCTATGTTTTCTTAACTGTATATTAAATAACAAAAACTGTAAGCAGCAAGATATGGTGATTAAATTAAATTTAAATTTCCCAATTGAAAGTTGTTGCATGCATATCTTTGGTAGATGTTTTTTGGCTAATTAAAGAAATAGAATTAAATGAACCTTAACATAAACCCTTAAGAATATTACCATTACAAAAATTGTCAGGAAAAGGTCCTTGTTTAAAATACTTCAGTCTTCTGTGACATAGGTATTTTTAGAGGGATTTTTACTTTGCATTCGACATGGCTTTATGTTTACAATTCGTTATGCGGTTTTGATTCTGGTTTTTATAGTACTTAAGGTATGGGTATGGTTTTTGTTTAATTTTTATTGATTTCTGATAGAACCTGGAAACAAAACAAAAATTAGGGAAGTTTTAAAGACTTGTTTAAAATGCTTGTCAGATTTTTAGGTTAGAAAATTGAAAGCACATTGCACAAATGTTAAAGGTAACACAGAAATTACATATGGCATAGAAACACAAATCTTTCTATCCAGTACCAAATGAATTTTCCTTGAGATTTGCATCCACAGAGTCCACTGCCTTTAGTGGGAGTTCGGAGTGGTACCTTACAGCATGATCACTCCTTTCTGTTAGCAGTTCTTGCAGGACATGCCCTCATCTGAGAAGCAGGCCCAGCTTGACCCTCATGTCCTCAGCTCCTGGGTAGCTCACCCTCCATATCCGGAAGGGAGCTCAAAGGCCCTGCAAGAGAGGGGTCCTTCTGACACACTTCATCTAAGGCTTTACAGGTATCATCTGTTGGGGTCTAAAGACCTTAAAAGCAAGAACTAAGAAATTCAAAATTATTTAATAGGTTAAATTCAATTCAATTGAGACATGTATGCAGACCATCCTTGCAGCATAAACTGGTACAGGTCTGTGGAAAATACTGAAATCAATAGAGCTACTTCAGGCCTGGACAGGTTTATATGGAAAAGAAGTCTTGCCCATACTTCATACAAGGGATCTTTGTTGCTGAAATCTGTGCCATAATTGTGGTTTGTTTGGTTTTTTCAGCTTTCTTGCTGGCAAGTGCACCATCCTGACCTCTCTCTTTCTTTCTTTTGGAGGCTTTTTGCATAATAGAGAAGTATTTGGCAGAGGTTTGCTTTTTTTCTTTTTTGGAAGGACAATGATCTTTCCCTAGGGTACATTTGGATGCTGAAGAAAATATAATTCCTAAAAGAAATTTTATTTTTTAAGGATATTCACAAGTTTGATCAAAGACAGGTTTTTATCTAATAGGATAATTCTTTTAATACAAAGCTGGAATGGCAAATGTATGATTTACTAAGAGGTACCCTATTCTGTACAGAAAAGTGAATTTTCTCTCTATAAAACTGTAATAAACCACGCTGTTTAAATCAAAACAAAACCAGTATCATACATCCGATGAAGGAAAAAATGCAGCCTGCATATTGCCAGAGTAGTAATTTTATCTCAGCACAGAGCTAGTGGTATTCACAGACCTGCCTCTTCTCCTGTTTGCTTCAATAGTAACAAATGGGAGATTTCAAATAATATCTCAAAGTTTATCTACAATTTGAAGGCCAAACCACTGATGGAAATGAATTTGAACTATACCATTGTCTTGGTGATGTGGTGATTGAGATACTGTTCAGCTACACGGCATGGAAAAAAACTCTCAAAGAGTTTAGTTGTATTTCTCTGCCACACACACAGTTGTAAACTCACAAAGTATAGAGTCTGAGGGAAAGGTGAAGAATGCGATTCAAACTGTTTCCTATAGCATGCGAATCAGGACCAAAAAGCTTTAGTCCTTCCAAAATCCAAGGGAATGATTGAACCAGCTCCAAGAGCCCTCCAAGACTGGTGATACATACACTCAGTAGATGTACCTTGTTTTGGAACATCCTGGTGGCTGGTGGCAACCAGACATGAACAGAAGCACTTTACAATGGACCACATAGAAAGCTTAGATTCTGTGCAAGCAATGTCACTGTTTGAATCTGTGCAGGGTGATGTCTCAACTCAGTCTTATCTGTGTCCAGGATCCAGGACAGAACAACAGGCAAGCTCAGAGGTTGCCCTGTCTCCCATGTGAGGTGTATAGGGGAAATTTAGTCACATCTCACTCCCTCCCATGAAAGGATGAAAGTGAGCCTCAGAAAGAACCTCCAATGGTCAAAATATCAGCAAATATGAAGCTGTGACATACAAATTGCTAATGATTATTTTTTATTATTAGAGATTGTCTCTTCAAGAAAACTTTTGTACCCTCTGGTGTGAAATTGTGAGATGAAATTCTAGTGTAGCAATTCTAAATCCTGGAGGGAAGCTGGGGTGAGCACCAGTTCAGCCCAAAGCAGACAGTAATGAAGTAATTTTACAAGCAACTTATACTTAAAGAATCTCCTTTAGGGAGACTGCAGTGGAGTCTTAACAAGATGACCCAAATGCAACTCCCAAAGCTGCTGAACTTCACCTACTGAAAAGTCTTTGAACCCATTAACTACAGCAATGTTTTCACCCTGTCGTCTTTCTCTGCTCTATGTGCTTTCCTAACTCATTTATATTTATATCTTCACTAGCCTACTTCCAGAGTTCACCAAGTAATATATACGTTTCTCTAAAATGTGAAGAAGATGAGAATGCAAAGGCTTTTAATCAGATTAATATCTATCTTTTCACTCATATACCAAAGGAGGAAACTGAATATCAGGCTCCTCTGGTATTCCCTGTCGCTTAACATTGACATAACGCAATAGCAAAGTCTGGAAATGGCATATAATCAAACATTCATAATATAACAGTCTCACAGTAAGACAAAAAAACTGGTGAAGCAGCAAAATACAGCTATGATGAGGTCTAGTTTGCAACATTTAAACTGGTATTTATGGATCTTGAAAAAGAAGGGAAACTTTGCTTTTGACATTTTTTAAAAGTGGTAATCTTAAATCAACTCTGCTAGTTTTGTGTGAGAGTTGGCATGGATTTACTCAGACAAATTCATCCAAGTTCTGTTGGTTCACCAAAGAGATCTTAAAGTTAAAAACCAGATAATCTAGTAAAACAAAATAAAAGGCCTAATTAGTGATGGTAGCTCTGGCCTCATAAGAAAATAATGTGATGGATTTGGAACACAGATCAGAGCACTAGCTCCACACAAGTGTTGTTTCAGCCACAGAAGGTCTTAAATACACCTTTTAAAATGTATAATATAATGCCAGATGGTTAAGCCACATCTGAGTTTTTCAGAGCATTCAGTATGCGATCAAAGTTAGGTACGCACTGCACGAGAGTAAAGTTGCTAAGGATCTGCCAATAAGAACTGATAAATTGATCTTGTTCAGAAGAATTCTTGGTGGGTGGCATTTCTGTGAAATAGGTGTTAACTGGAATAGCCCAGTTTCAGGTCATGTCTTTCAGATGAAAATGTTCCTTCTAGTAGTTTAATTAAATAAAATTAATATAAAGCAATAGTTTGTCTAACTAATAGCCAAACTTCTGATTTCTCTTGTTATAGCCAAAATGACACCTTGCTCTGAGTCAATGTCTGGGCATTTTCACTCCTGAGCACAACCAATCCCTGGCTGGACAGCTTGGCTGCGTCTATACTCTCTTTTGAAATCCTTATGTGGATGGTGGCTAAACTGCTGAAGTTCTTTGACCTAGCACCTGTCAATACTGCTGTCTTCAATCAAGTTGTCATTTACAGGATGAGATTCTACTTTACATAAAGACAAGTAACTTCAGATATGTCCATATAGATATTGAAACTGTTATAGCTAATGGAAATCTACTCAATGCCATCAACATCAAGATGGCAATTCACCTCAATCCAAACTAGACACATTGGGCATCGTTGATTGCGTTTAGGTGTCCCATGCTATTTGAGATTCTCTAAGGTATGTGAAACACACCCACAGGGGAGGTAAATGTGACACATGCCCCACAGGAGACCTGTGATTTCCTAGACTGGCAGCTAAGAGGTCAGGCAGGACATCCTGGAGCATCTTCATGGTTAGTTAAATGACACCTGTGCATGGACAGACAAATTTGGTGACTGGTTAACTGATCCCTCTGTACCGATAAGTTCTCCACTGACCACACTGAAATTCAGACACCTAGTTCACATGCAGACAGGTGGCTAAATGTAGAAGTCTTAATCCTGTAGAAACCTTGGCCCTACCAAAGTTGTTAGACTGAAATGTGCAAAGATACATTCAACTGCCTAGGAATTCATGGTCCCTTAAATGGGTCCTGTACAGGTAGGGTCCCAGGCTGTGTTATACCTCATATTGGGTCTAATAGGTTCTAACTAATAGGGATACAGGTGCGGAAGTCTTTTTCACAACAGTAGTAGAATTTTTTAAGCCACCAGTTACAAAAAGAAAAAAATAAATTGAAAAGGGCAAAAGAATGAACAGTTTTGTCTTTATGCCTTTATCCTTCCTTGATCATGGGTCAAGAAAGAACTGTTATTGGACAAGAAAACAGCTTGATCATGTGTTATTTATTTAGTGCCCCTGCCCAACAGCTTGTAAACAATTGCAAGCACAGGCTGATCAGCAAAGCAGGCTCTAAATGTCAACTCCACAGCCAACAGGCTGGGTATAAATCTGTTTAAAAGAGATGTCCGATAGATCCCCAGCAGGTGTCCTTCACAGTAGCTCCATTAAGGGCCTTGCTAATGCCTAATAAAGCTTCTCTATATGCCTAATCCTGATGCAGACTTGACTGATTGAAGGTTTTTCTGGGCTTATCCCAGGAAGTCATGACTTGTTGCAATTCTTTCATACAGCCCTAACATTTTGATGGTTCATTAGTAGCAAATATAGTTGTTATAAAGTTACAGAAGTTGAAGTCTAGGTCATGAAAATCAGTTTTGAAGGATTATCTGTTTACTTTTCACTCTATTTTTAATTAGATGTTTATACAAACATTTAATATTAATTTTCCCCATGACTTCCAGTTTTTAATCATGCAAATGTATCAAATATATAGGGAGGATTTTTTTATTTATTTCTTTCCTTAATAGAAAACTTAACTTTTAAATAAATAGTAAAGCATGGTGTTCTTAGACTGTTTCTTCTCCGAAAAGGCATTTCAACTTTTCACCAGCAAATAAATAAATAAATACTTAAAAAATCATGCTTTTAACATTTGAAAATATCCTTAGATTTTTTAGCGATAAGGAGGAAAAAAGAGGATTTCCTCCCATACTAGCAAATAAAGTGAAGTTGCCTTATAATTAAACGCCTGAAGTGGCTATGCCTCCCACCCCCCATAAAACTTCTATATGCATTATTCTGAATGTGCCTAGAATAGGCTAACCTCAGCAGTGCTGAACGGCTTGGCACTTGTGTCAGTGATATCAAGACCACTGCTGAGATTGCCCTGCAGGAGCTGACCAACTAGATGGTCTCAGAGCACACCTCACTTTAGTTGCTGCATAGCACAGAGAACCTGGTACAGCTGCTACCTCACCTCTTATCACTTCTGGTTAGAAACCTCACTTAACTGTGGTGTGGGAAAGATGCTCCAGCTCTGTTTCTCCCAGAGTTTACCATATCCAGGGTGATGGTCCGCCCAGTCTACCTTTCTCAAGCTGTTAGGCTTTTCATTGACTGAGTAATTAACTGGTCATTGAAAACGCAAAGGGCAAAGCCCTTCCTTCAAGATTGGTGGTTGGGACAGACACCTGGGAGAGGCCTATAATGACTTTAGCAATACTCACTACCATTAGGTTCCCTTGTTATTGCATTAAAAACACAACAGCTTCAATGGTAGAAACGAAGAGAAATACCCATCAGAATGCCATTGGGGTGTGTCATTTGGAGAATTTTGGGGGAAATTTGGCTTTCATGCACTCCTAGCTAACAGAGGGCCAGGATGGAGGGGGCTGTCCTCCTCTACCTCCCAGTGGCTGTCAGGAGCTCTTACCCTTAGCCAGGACCAGAGCCACACATATGCTCCGCACACAGCAGAGAGAACCAAGCCCTTGAGATGTGAAGTCTTTTTAGAAGAGATTGTGCTCTTTCCTGGTGAAGCCCCAATCCCAGTCACTGTATGGCAAGGCTGCACTCACCGTGCACCAACAGTCCGGTGTTTCCCAGATACAGCAGGTCTATGGCTGTCTACTGCCAAGTCCTTCTCCTGCTTTTCCACAGTGTTCTGCAAGCAGATGAGTAACTGGGTGCCTTGCTGCATCTGGTTTGACCACACTCCTGTCAGCTCTGTGCCTCAGCCTATTCAGCCATGTGCTACTTTATCTGCCCCTCTGGAGAAACCATTCTACAGTGAGTGGTACAAGGACATAGGTCAGCCCGCACCTCTATAATTTGCAGATATCCCCCAACATTTTTCTTCCTTGGGTTATTGCAGCATGTTTAATGAATTCTGCAAACTTGACAGCTCTCCAAGCCTCCCCAATTAGGCACTTGTGATATGACAACTTTCTTAACAATATTATTTACTTTTCCTGAGACATATCAAGGGAAGGTTATGTTTCTCTTCCCCCAGAAACCAGTAGCGTGATGGATGAAACTTCAGGAAATATTATACTGGCTGGTTGTTTAAGTTTTAATATAAAACATACTTGTGTCTGGGCTGGACCTGAGTTTTCAGCAACCTGAATTCCTGTAAGGATATTTTAATTTCCTTCTTTTGATGCAATTAGGTTTTAAAATCTTTCAGATCTTTTGTTTTGCTAGGAAAGAAAAAACATTTTAGTTCACACAGCTCCTTTTGATATTTCACGAAGATGTAAGAGGGGAGGCCTCTCTTCTATTGGTGGCGTTACCTCCAATAGAAAGAAAACATGCCAAACCAACTCCTCTAGCTTGTTAGCCATGTAGACAAGTGTGCACACAAACACCAAAGGGGAAAGGGGAGAGGGCAGGTACTGAGTTGAGAAGACAAGCACCCTCAAGGGTGATGCCATCTGCAGTGTATTCTTCTAAGGAGAGCAGAAATCCCCAACCTCTCCCACTGCTCCCCCTTCTGCCCCCAGCCAGAGCATGGTGCCGGTTTGGGGTGCCGGGACCTACCTTGGTGGTACTGCCCTCAGCAGCTTAACTTTAGAACAAAGTGATGCCTTCTTCAAACTGACAGAAATGGTGATCTTCCCTGCAGCAACCACTTTCCTTAAGACCTGCCCAGAAAAATGAAACCCAACTGCATCTGGAGATTTCCTGGGATGGAGCCAGTCTATCTTCACTAACCAGTCCCTGAAATGGCAATAAATACAGCTATGGCATCTGAACCACAACTCCCCAGTAAACTCCAGCAGCAATGTAGAGCTGCTTCTTGCTTACCAAAATGAGTGTCTCCACAAGTGCCAGAGAAGCTGACAATACTCTGCTGGTCACCTCCGTTACAGCCTTTCCAGACTTCAAGCATCTGGGCATCACCTTTGCCATGCTATTAAGCTGCTGTCATGACTAATAGCTTTTTCCAACAGTATTTTAAGCTCAATCAAAACAGTAGTGTCAGAAAAAATATAAAAACCTGAAAAGTTTAACACATTTCCCAAACCTAAAAAAACCCTAATTATAGTATCTTCAGATGGTGAACATCAGAACTTCATTTTGCAACTGTGGATCAACCTTAGGAAGTGCTGGAAGATGGCTTCTTCTACATTATTCTGAGTGTGAAGTAATATATCCCAACCAAATTTACATAGAAGATAGATAGATAGATGATAGATAGATAGATAGATAGATAGATAGATAGATAGATAGATAGATAGATAGATAGATAGATAGATAGATGATAGATAGATAGATAGATGATAGATAGATAAGAATTGCAGGGAACCTAATGCTTTTCAGTACATTAATGAACCACCAGCCAAACCAATCTAGTTACACAATACCTGGTTTCTCTCCTCTGCAGCACCTCATGCCAAGGAAGGATTAAAACAACAGCAATTTGTTTCAGATTTACTCTGTCAGATCAGATGTTGATAGTTCAGACCACCCTAATCTGGGAGAGAAAATGAAGCTGTCTGTTGACAGAAGAGCTGTTGGTGATTTTCCTGAGCCACTTCATTGTTTGTGTAAAACCATTAAGGAAGCCAAGGATTATGTGAGCTCAAACTCTTTTTTAAAAAGATAACCATAAAGTCTTCAGATTTACAATTCAGTCTCAGTTCTCCTCATGAGATATTGCAATCCTCTTGACTCGGATGAAATGCAAGTCTAAACACCAATTGTGACCATAGTGCCTGCTACTACAAAATATTTGGTTTCTTCTCATAGTGAGTTAGCTTTGGGGGTTGTAAATAAATGAACTGCATTTTGAAACAAACCCCAGAGTTTACATCATCTTAACTATAAACTGTAAATTAGGTGCAATGGAAGTTACATTAGATCTTTATATGTTACTTAGAGGTAAGGTTTTCAAAGATGCCTAAGGAATTTAATCCTTAAATCCTTATTAATTTTAACAGAAAGCTATGCTCAGATCCCTCAGGTAGTTTCAAAAACTTCATCTTAACAGACTGTGCTATAACCCCTAAACCTATTAGATCCCTGGAGAGATTCTTACTGAGTTTAGAAGAACTGGATCAAGCTTTCATCACCTTTCCAGGCCAGGGATCTCCTTCTTGGGCACCACGGTCTGCAGCATAGCAGCAGGGCCCCAAGTACCTCCCTGATTGCAATTCTCTAATCTGTCATCACATCTTTTTTCCCCTAGCAACACAGTGGAAAAAGGCCGCAGTAGTACACAAACAACTTGTTTATGTTTGTTTAACTTGTTAAACAACTTGTTTAAGTTTGTGTAGTACGCAAATTTAGAAAGATTGCATACGACTCCAGCACCCACCTAAAGCATCTATATACCTTCAGACTTTCTTGGTTGTGGAAGCCAGCAGCTGCTGCACCCTCTTCATGTGTCTGGAGAGAGCAAACCAGGCGATCTTGTCTGATAACATCAATGCTGGGAGAAAGACCTGGTGGAGGGTATTACATTATTTTATACCAAGGTTGGCAAGACTGTCAAACAGCTCATGTCAACAGAAAAATCCACACTGCCTATGGTGGTGCCGAATTTCCCCTAGTCGGAGCATCTGAATGCTGGGGGAATTGCAAACCCCAGGCACCACAAGCTCCCTCATGGCTCAGGCCCATCTCTGCATCTTCCTACCCTATATACCCTTCAGACCGACACAGGGAGGGCTCAGTGTCAGCTCGGAGCAGTGCTAGCCCTTTGTAGATGTCTCACCTCAGGACCTTCAGCTCAGGACCAAGGCCTGGCTGAGCAGTGCATCCATTACCTACAGCATCATTTGAGAGAACTAGTTAATTCTCCATCTTTGCAGGAGAGGGCTCTTTTTCCACAGGACTCATTGGAAGCATAAGTTACACTGAAATTTCATTCATATATGGGATTTAAGTTTGCTTTTTCATCATAGGAACAATGGTGTTTGAGAATCCAGATGACATAATGCTGAATATTGAAAAACTTAGAAAATAACCACACGTAATTTTAAACCAAACACAAAATTATATTAGTTGCACTTGAATTTAAAGCCAAATTTTGGATTAGGCCTCCATTTATTGGCAATTCTGGGAAAAGGTTTCAGTATAATCCCCAGTTAATGAAACCTTTGCTAATGAATTTCCTTTGTCAACACTGCATTTAATGTGAGAAGTGCTTATACCTGCTAGATCATCAAAACCTGCAAAGCCAATAGACTCAACTGGAATGTAAAAACAGGGAGGATTTTCATAAAAGTTTAATAAAAGGTTTTGACCTAGAATGGTGTAGGGTGATTCCTTTAAAAACAACTCTACTATTACTATTCTCCAGTTTCCAAATACTTTTTTTGCCATGAAAATTGACAGACAGCTCCACTAAAAAAAT
This sequence comes from Pezoporus wallicus, assembly GCF_028554395.1. NCBI lineage: Eukaryota > Metazoa > Chordata > Aves > Psittaciformes > Psittacidae > Pezoporus > Pezoporus wallicus. The sequence goes on from NW_026635157.1 coordinate 9,228,797, forward strand.
ATATATTGTAAAGTATTTCTTGGAAAAGTTGCACAACTGAAAGAAAAAATTCAATTATAAAATCCCTAGAAACCTAGCCAAGCTGAGCCTGAGCTTTTAGATCCTTTGGTGCAGTGCTTACAGAGCCAGATAGATGCCAAGACCCAAATAAACTGGCCAGAGAGAAAGGCAATCTTGACCACTGCTAGCAAGCAGCAAGAGGGCAGGCTGGGCTCCCTTGCCACAGTGCCAGGATTCCCTTGGTGTCGGGATGCATGGTGACTGACAGAGATGGGATATAATCTGATCTCTGTCCAGCACATCCATCCCACTCTGCCACTGGGGCAGTCTGGCTTTAGCTGGGATATCTGCATTGGAGGCATTTCAGAAAAGCTACCTTTAATGAAAGAGCTGTATGGTGGTGTTTTCCTGCATATCTTATTGAAACTTCTGTGCCTAAGGTGAAGTTGTGGATTCTGTTTGCACGTCACCTAGGAATGCTCAGGGGCTATCTCTTTCTGGTAGCATTACTTATGATACAGAAAAGTGTTTAGTCTTTCAGGAATTCTAAGTAAAAACACTTTTGAACACCACTACATGATGCTTTTTCCCACAGCCTGGAGAGCTGCAATTTTGTAATCAGCCCCAACACTGTTTCCCTTCATTCAGTGAAACACCCCTTGCACTATAGTGTCATTGCCATAACTGCATATCCCCCTGAACTTTAGGTATTCCCTTTCACCTTCTCTTGCATGAAGCCATCTGCCACAAGGACCTGGGACCCAACAGTGAGAGACTTTTAAAGAATCCTTCCCATTGCATGTAGCATGTGCTGAGACAGGACTTTGGAAATTCAATTAATGCTTCTATGAACACAAGTAATGTGTGAACGTGCCTGTGGCTGTGTACTTCCCTATGAAACCTTAGAACTAGGATTAAAGTGACTTTCAGGTCAAGCTGAATGATTGCACTAAAAAAGAAATGCTTTCTTTTTCCTTTAAAATTTTAAACTCTTCATTTCAACCATGTTGACTTTGTGTTCACAAAAACAGGAATACTCATGGAAACAGTATTGAAAATATTTTTAAATACTCAGGAAAAGCAAATTTTGAAGTCTACAAAAAAATATTTGCAGTGGAAATCTCATTCCCTTCATCCAGTCAGGAAACAGAAATACACCATATACACTGTACAGCCATTACAGCTGTTTGAAGTGTGCCAAGAACTACTCATAAATTAACTACAGACATAGAATTTTGTAAATAAGTTTGATGAATTACTAATCAAAATCTTCTCAATGGCAACTCAACTGAAAAAAAAAAAAAGTGGAAACATTTGTTGGAAAATAAGTCATTACAGACTGCATCTCCAGCTTGCCTGCCCAGTTATCTGAGCAATTGTGCTACTTTCTGCCAGATGTATCTCGGCTGACTGGCAAGAAAAACTTTTGCTTTATTTTTCTTCCCTTTTGCTTGCCTTGTTGCTAGCTGAGTTTCTCACGACAGTGCTGCCTGAGTGGGACTGTGCAATGAAAATCCTAGGAAAACAGAGGAACTGCCCCTCACCAAAGACCTGTCCCTGGGTACATTCCTACACCAGCACACAGACCTTGTCCTGATTTCTTGAAAAATCCCCATCTCACATTCATGCTTGAAGTCTCCATCTCTAAAAACACCTATGCCCATGCGTTTCTCTCTGGTTGAAATGTGCCTTAATGTAGTGCAGACCTGTGATTGACATTAAGCATGCTGAAAGCTTGCTTTTCTATAGAAATGCTTTCCTGAATTTGAGCTTAAGCACCCACTTACCAGACAGAAAACCAGATTCATAATCTTTTCTGCTTCTAGTTTATTACAGTTATAATCACCACAGTGCTGTATGTCTAATACTTTATAACTAACCGTACCCTGAAAAAAAAATCACATCATTGATATCAAACATTAGGTGAGTAGAAGGCAGGATATCTGCAGTTGGAATTCCACTTCATCATAACAACACCCTTGTCTTCATTATTCTAGCTATGGGTAGAAGAAACATGAGCAAAAAAAACATGTTTCAGTGGTAGATGGGTGATGAGCACATCAAAATTCATATATACTCCTTGAAATACAGACTCATCCAAACCCCACTGTAAGAAAAAATTAAAGGAAAATTATTGCCTATCCGAATTGTTTTGAAATCCCAAAGCTTTCTAAGTGCAAAAGTTTTCTTTCTTTCCCATGTAAGCAAAGTTTTCTGTGATGCAATAGGGTTATTTTAATGATTTTCTACAGGCTGAAACTTCAGGGATGCTGTAAACCTCTATTTTGAGTTTTGTTTTTGGTGAATAAAGGTAAATTGGTTAGTGGAGTAAAAATGAGAAGTTGTCTCATAATCAGATTACATTTTACAAATAAAATCATATCATAGCATCAGAGAGTAGTTTGGGTTGGAAACAAACTTAAAGTTCATTCAGTTCCAGTCCCCTGACACAGGGACACCTTCCACTAGACCAGGTTGCTCAAAGCCCTGTCCAACCTGGCCTTGTATAAACACATGCCCTTACAAAAACTCCCTCTCCAGATTTTTTGTAGGCCCTTTTTAGGTAATGGAAGGCTGCTCTAAATTCTCCCCTGAGCCTTCTCTTTTGATCCATTAGAAAAACTTAGTTTCAAAAAGAAAGTTTAGCTATAAGCTAAACTGAGAGGAGAAGGCTAGATAGTAAAACCTGGAATTGCTTCTCAAAAAAAAATTATTGCATTATGAGAAAAGGGCCCAAGAACACTACTGCATAACCGAGGATGGCAACTTTGGCTACAAATGCATTTTTGACTCAGTGGCAGGGAGGAAGATAAAAACAGAAGTCATAAATAACAAATCTAAGACAAAGATACAGCAAGCAGTACACACACAAAGTGTGGAAAACTGGTACAGAAAGCCAGAGATGTTCACCTGATCAGGAAAAAAAGTGATAAATCTCACAATAAGAGCAAAAGCAAACAATGTAGAATCCAATGGCAAAGGTTAGAATATATACTGAAAGTCCCTAAAAAACCCAAAATAAATCACTTTCTTCTGTATTTTAAAGACCCAGAAAGAGGTAGTATTTTCCAGTGCATTCATAACTCAGAATATCTCCTACAGAGGAGCATTTACCCCTAGATGGATTGTACCCATTCTCTTAAAGCAGACATTATAAATGGCCTCATATATATGGGTACCTCTAGAACAAGGGGTGTAGGTCACAAACAGCAACATGGGAGTCACAGTCCTGGAAGGAACTGATGCTCATGGGTCCCAAGGAGTTGGCATGGATGACCCTGTGTGGCCCTCAGCCTGATTTTCTAGCAAAAGGGGTGAATATGAGAGTACATTCAGTATAATAGAGTAAATAAAAGTGTCAAAGGAGAGTGGGAAACCACCAAAGAAGGAGGTATGATGGGGATGGGAAGTAGGAGCAGAGAATCTCAAGCTCTCTCTAAAGGTGAACATGCCCCATTAGTGAGCCAAAGTGTGAGCCATCATCTCCTACTTCTTGCTGAAAGCAATCTATTCTCACGGGGGGATGTAGGAAACTGGAGTCAGGAGTCCCCTGCTAGGTGCTGTACCGGTTTGCAACAAAGACATGTTGCCTGTCCTATAAAGGTCATGATTCAGACAGATGGTGTCTTGATACTTACCAGCTAGTCATCTTTTTGCATTTCTAGAGCCTATAAATCCACTTGCACCTAAGATGGATCCCTCAAGTGCCTGAGCCCTGTCCTCTGCTTGCAGATTTCTGCTGCTTCCCCAGAAAAAGGGTCCTCTGGTCCAGTGCCTTTTTGGCTGAGAGGACAGATCCCTTTGATTTACTTTCTGAACACTGGAATTTATTGTGATTTGCAACGATTCAGCCCTCAGCACTTGAAATGTTTATGACATTTTAAAATATTAAGAAATATAATAGTTATAAGTATAACATAAATAAATTTAAATATAATAAACTCCTCTTGCTTCCAGCCAATGGAAACTATGAAATGAGAAACTCAGGCCCTGTCTGCTTGCAGAAAAAGAGACTAAATATACTTATACACACATGGAAACCATGGGATTTCTCCATCCTGGGAAATGTCTTGAGGCTTAACCCCATACACCAAGAAAATTTTTTTGCTGTTGGTTTAAAGCAATCTTCCTTAGGACCCTTATTCAGCAGCCCTTCACAGATGACTCGACTAAAGGAAAGCACATCCTCAGACAACCCAGCAAACCACCGCACAATGCTTGGCCAAAGAATTGTCTTTCCTAAGCTTAAGTGTATTATCACTGAGGGTTGACCCCTGTTTCTCCTGCTCTTCTTGTATTCCCCACATTAGTGTCTGTCTCCCCATCTTATGCCCTGCCTGGAAACTCTCCACAGCAGCTGTAGTGCCTTGGTTTATGCTGGCATTGCACTTATTGCCACAGGACCATGACCTGTGACCATGCTCTCCAGATGCTATCACAAGACCGGCAAGGAAAGTCTGCAGGTATAGTACTGCTACCACCACGTGCAGGCAAGAAATGTGAAGAACAACATGAGTATAATTTTGATACTAGCCATTTCAGAGGCAAACGTAAATTGCAAATATTTAAAAGATGTCTCCAGTAGAGAAAAATTATACAGAAATATACGCAACATGATGCCAGTGGGGAAGAAAGGAGAACACTAGAGCTGAAATTGGGGAAAAAAAATACTTCCCAAGAGGCCAAGATACTAGTGTGCAAAAGAATTTCCTAGGGAAGTAATATCGCCTTCAGCTCTCAGGCTGTTAAGTAGTGTATTCGGCAAGATCATTTATAGATATGTAATAACGAATTACCTTGCATTGTAAAAAAAATGAAGAGATGACACAGAAGTTTCCTCCTCTAGAGCTGGTAGATGTAAAAGCTATCTAGCTTTTCTTTTTACATATAATATGATAGGAATCTCACTCTCCTTTGAATGTACTAATTCTTCAGAAACATTGTCCAAATGTACTTTCAGCATAAAAATTGCCTGTTAATGGTTCACATTGACTAATATATGTTTAAAAACAACAAAGGATTTCTTTGGCTCTGCTTCTATTTGAGGAAAACATTTATGCTTAGAAAAGTAACAAACAAGAAATAATTACTCTTAGTTAGCTAAACACTCCACCAGATTTTTTACCCTTATATCCATGAAACTTGCAAGAATCACTGAAATTTACATGCATACTTCTAAGGCACAGGTTGGCTCAAGGAAAGAAGCAAACAAATCCTGTCTTTCCATGTGACATCATTCAGACTTAAATGTATTTTAAATTCTAATTTTTATTTTCTATAATAATGATTTTTTTTTCCATGACGGAGAATTTAAAAAGAAACATCTCAATAACTGCAGTCACATAAGCAGGACACAGGAAAAGAGTATTAAATTATTTATTTTCTGATTTGAATACTGATATTTGATTCTTTTAGGTTAAATTAGAATGCTGCATACTTGACTGAAGTTAAATAATTATTAAGGTCTTTTAAAAAAAATCTGGGTTTGATGTTTGATGTGAACAATTTCACCATTAGATTAGACAGTGTTAAGCTTGTCTGTGAGCACAGGACTAGCGCAGAGATTAAGCCCATTGCCAGCTCCTCTGGAAGGGCTAGGCTTCTGCACTGCAACCTGTGTATCACAGAATTACGTTGTATTTGAATATTTTTAGATTTGCTAGTTTAAAACAAAACAAAGAGCAACCCTTTATTACTTTGAAAAATAAATGCTTTTATTAGTAAAATACATTCATGCAGGGCTCAAGCCCTTGAGTTCAAGTTCAACAACCTGAACCAATGCTCAAAGCTAAGAATGTTCTTGCTAACACCCGAAGAAGCGGCTTGTGCCTCAGGTTGAAAATAACCTAGTTAGCAGAATGAAACTGAAACCAGATTTGTTTTTTTCTCCAGAGAGGAGAATAAAAAGTTAATTCTTGCATCCCTTCTTCCTAGCCCATAGAGGTCTGTGAATAAGTTCTTAGAAGTGCATAAAACTTTTGCAGAAGTATGAAGAATTCCTAATAGGTGAGATTCCCATTTATTTTCAGAATTGTATATCAGCCACATTCGAGTTCATGCAGCTGTTACAATACTAAAGCAAGTCATTGTTCACTGTTTATCATTTGAGAAAGAGTATGAAGTTGTATTGCTCAGGTCTTCTAAATAAGGCACTGGGTAGAACTGGCATAAAATAAAAGAAATAAAATAAAATAAAATAAACACAAACAACCCTAGAAAATGTCTTTGTGAAACTTGAAGAATTTCGAGAAAAATCCAGAATAAATTTATTTTCTTTCTCATGCTGCAGAATTTTGCAAAATCAAAAACCATGGAGCTTCTAATCTAGAAAGACATTCTAAGCAAAGATGACTTCACATTATTTAAATATACTATTTAAATATATCATTTAAGTATTGACTAAAATAATAGAATGCATTTGCAATTGCTACATAAATTATTATTTTTTTTGTAAGTAAGGGATCTTCAAAAGAAAACATCTTGAATATGAGGTATTTTTACCCAGCTATAATAGAAGGTAAAAATGAAGCTATGTTGCTATGCTTATTAAGGGCCAGCCTCTCTCCCACTTTGGTCCCATCAGGTAGTACCTGAATTCCTTAAATAATCCCATTGAATCCAATGGAAAAGCTTACAGAGTAAGGTACAACTGTTATGATTAACAGTGGCAGAATGTGACCTTAAGGTCATTTTAATAAGCATTCTGGTGACCTGCTATTTCCCAAGGACCCCTTTCATAATTCGTTTCATAAAAATAAGCTCTACTAAAATACAGTTCCTCCTGCTCCAATATTCCAAGCATTTGGAAATCCTGGTGAGAACAAAATGCTGCCTGCTTGTCACAGTGATGAAAATGCCTGGAAGAACATCTGTACACTAAAGGCCATTTAAATGACAACATTAAACTGTCCCCTGTGGGTCTGTCTTGGAGCTGCCCTGGCTTTTCACCCCTGATAAATGAAAGCCACAGGTCTGATGTTGTCTTTCTGGTCTGCGCATCAGAATTCCCTACCTGGCCAGCAGGTACCTGCTTTAGAGAAAAGGGAATAAGAACTAAAGGTAAGGGAGCTTTATGAGATCATTTTGTTCACTATCATCCCAGTGCAAGAATATTCCCTACAAGTTATTCTTCAGTACTTTGTCTAGTCTGGTTTACAGCCTCTGTAGCAGAAGGAATATAGACCAAGACTGAGCAAGCTTGGCAAAACTGCATGGGGAAACTTACATAATCCCAGCTGCAAGCCAAAGAGTATTAGTCCATCACTTTTAAGAGCACAAAACCTACTGACATTTTAGGCACAAGATTCACTTCAGCTGTCAGTCCTCAGCAGGACTATGGCCACGCCAGGGCCATGAATACCACACATACCTTCAGGACCAGAGCTGTGCTGGGGAGCAGCCACACAGACTGCAGAGCAGAGTCAGATTTGCTTTTGTGTGTGCACTGGCATGAAAGAGTTGGGTAAAGCCTTTAGAAAAGCACAAAAGAGGAGTTTAATTTTCAATATGAGGAAGTCAAGAGGACATTAAAATACACACTCAGCTGCAGAACAAGCTGCATGGCTGCATTACCAAGGTACTAGCTAGAGAAGTGATGCAGCTGCAGCTGCTATGAAGCTCCTCTAAAGCAAGCAAACGCTTGTGAAGCAGAGACTTACTTTTGTATCAGTACTACCTTACTGGATGGAAAGATATGGTTGATGATGCTGTTAGCTTTACCAGGAAAAAAGTTCCCAAGTCCCTAACTTATTAACTGCTGCTGGGAAAGGGCCATAGGATCTTGGATTAGCTTCTGCCCTTGCACCTTCCCATGGACAGTGGACAGCTCCTGCAGCCAGCAGGCTCTGCTGGATCAGGTGCCCATGATGGAAGACACCCACAAGGAGCTAAATACAAGTCCCAAACACAACCATTCCCCTCCAGTATTTTTATTGAAGTGTCTAAGCCTAAATGATGAAGTTTTAACTTGTTCCTGGTTGTCAAATTACTTTTTGCCCAATTTCATGAGTAAGTTTAGACTCAGAGATAAAGGTAACACACAAAAATGTCCAACTATTCCTTAGTTATCTATTTAAAGTTCTGACATATCAGCAAAAAGTGTATTCCAAAGTGTGGAAATATCTTACGAAACAGAACTTGTTGATAGTATTTCAGCAGCAGAAAAGATAAGAGAGGTCTGTTCTCTCCCTGCATTGTCTTTTTGCTGTTGTCTTTGCAATGAGAAATGTACATGGTTTATATACTGACCTGCCTAGCACAGAAGAAATGGGAAAAGTACATACCAACTGGCACTGTTGCTGAAAAAATACTTCAGGTCTTGAGAGCAAACTGTAATATCCTCCAGAGATAAGCATGCCAGGTTTATGGTTATACATTATTAGGCTTCTGGGAAAATAGAACAATATATCCTGATAGTTTTAAATACATATTAAGTCATCTGAGTCACTGCTGATTATTTAGCCCATATTTCTGTCACCATATTTCAAAATTACCTGCAAAAGAGCATTCTGAATCTATAAAGTTCCAACAAAATTTGGCAAAAATAACTTCCTTACCTTTAAAAAGGACACTTAAATTCTGACTCTTATCAAGAAACCAGCCACAAAATAGAAGGCAAGAGCAGGAGACAACTAACAATAACTTTGAGCTGACCCTCCAATGTCAGCTACCAAATGATGCTCTCAGGATTGCACAGATTGTATTTCCTATAATGGGAAATAAAAGCCCATCATGTTCTGCTCAAGTGAACAATTTACTTTAGTCACAGGACTAAGAAGCTAAATGTTTCTAGCAAACATAGGTACTTACAAAGTCCCATTTTAAAACGTGCTCTTCTGCTGGCCTTGGGAGGACAAGAGTAACCTGGCCCACCCCTTTTAAATCGAAAACAGATCTCTCCATAGGTAGAGAGGAAAAGGTAAATTAATTTGCCAGCTTTCATTTTGTCTTACAAAGCTGTTTGTTGAGATGGGGAGGAGAGGGGAGAGGAGCTGAGAAACAAAACAGCCATTGCATAAGAGCCTTTAGCAATACACCTGAGTAAGAAAAGATGCAAGCTGAATTCAGAAAAATAGCCTGCACACAAACCCTAAGCAGAATTACAGCACAATATATGTTAAGTGAAATAAGTTTTTATGCATATCAAAGGAGCATGTTGTGGCCTGGCTTAGATCAGATCAGGCACTATCCTGGTAGGTACAGCAAACACTGCTGAAGATTTCACCTCTTCAGTAGGCAAGACAGAGCAAGAGTGAAGGAAAATGAGTTTATAAGTTGAAATCTGCAGTAAAAAAAAAAATCCAAACAAAAAGATAGGATTGGATAGACCACAGATGGGTGGTTCAGAGGAGGATAAGGGGACACACACACTGGCACAGGTGATTTCCCAGAACACTCTCTTCTCATGCTGTTTGGGTGCAATGAGTTCAGCTGAAGTACCCTAGAGTTAGTCCCTTTTACAGACCCTGGTCTAGTTACTGGTGAAAAACTTTGGGTGTGTAACCACCTCTGAAAGCCTAAACCTGTAATGCCTACAGATGTGGCTGTGGATTAGAGTGAGGCATAGACTGGTAACAGCAGCAGTGAAAAGGTAAAAAATTCATTGCCTTTGTTTTGAGCTCACCCCACCTAGCCTATAGTCCCTGCTTCTTCAAGATTTATTTGCAGTCACTAAAGGAGCTGATGATTATTTTGTTTACAACACACAGCCGCTCTTGTGCAAGGATACAGCCAGTCTCCCTCAGCTCCAGTTCTTCAGGGGTTTGTGCTGACTTTGTGCACAGCATCAAGGTTGCTAAAATAATCAGCCAAACCCAGATTTCATCCTTAATGTATGTAGCTCATAAACCACCACAACTTTACATTTATAACTCAGCAATTCTCCTGAAAAAGAACCAATCCAAAACTGGTATTAGGTAGAGGGCCATGCTCTCTCTGAACTCAGCTGGTAGAGCACATCCAGTTTCATATAGCTGTATTCAAGATCAGAATTTGATTCCAGCATTGCATTGATCTGAAACAAAACTTTGATGTCGTACCTGCCAGTAACAATGGGGACTGAGAGGAGCAGACCTTGCTAGTTGAAAGTCCTTCTGCAGCGTACCCAGCATCCTTGGTAGCTCCTACGTGGAACCCTATGTTCAGATCTCCGCAAACAGTCAAACCTTCTGAGTGGGTATTTTGTGGGAACTTTTGGGAACTGTTGATATTGTCAAAGAAGAACACAAAGACAAAGGTGAAGTGGAAGAAGGAGAAGGAGAAGGAGAAAGAAGGAAAAGGAGAAGGAGAAGGAAAAGGAGAAAAGGAAAAGGAGAAGGAGAAGGAGAAGGAGAAGGAGAAGGAGAAGGAGAAGGAGAAGGAGAAGGAGAAGGAGAAGGAGAAGGAGAAGGAGAAGGAGAAGGAAAGCAACCCTGGGTTTAAAGTTTCTCAAAATGTCAGCCTCGAAATTGCACAAGGGCTAAGCAGTCAGCCCAGGCCCCCCTCCATCCTCAGCCAGCTCTGCATCCAGCATTCCTGTCTATGTTTACAGCTGGGGAGAAATTGAATTACCTACATAGTATTATTTTAGCATAAACGAACAGGAAGACTACACCAAAATTGATGACCCAGCGGGTGTTGCCCCTCCCTGGCTATACTGTATATGCAGAGCTTTCTAGACAAAGTTTGTCAGAAACTTTGGTTACTTTCATCAAGTTGAGTTTTACATTAAACATTCCTCCACCTAATTGGAACCATGTGGACACATTTGGGCAGCATCCATATTCCTGCTCAAATAAAAGGGGTACTTTGTTACAAATTCAGCATACTTTGCTGTTAAATTATATTTTGCTAGCAATTACAATTAAATATGAAGTTCACACTTAATAGCAGACCTTGTAATCATGTGGGAGTAGTTCTCCTTCTGTGAACATCATGTGTGGGTGGGAGAAGGGAGAGCCCTTCAGCCTCATTTTAATAATGAAATAAACAGTTCTGCTGGTGAGTAATTCAAGGATTTTAAAGCAGGGCAGTGGCAGGATGGAAATTGTTTAAGAAGCTTATTTAACCCTCTCACCTGCTACTTCTAGCTCGCTCATGAATTACCCACCACCCAACTGCAGGCAGACAGGAGCTGCACCAAGAGATTTGGGAAGAGGTCAAGGAGTGGGGGAAGAGGGTTGTGCCACACCTGGATTTACTCTTGGTTTTAGTCCTCTTGTGAAAATTGTCCGTTTGCAGAAAGAATGAAGTCCTATTTTCAGAAAGCTTTTAAAGCTCTCTTTTTCCCCCTGGTTGAATTTTGAATTATAATAACAAGAATTCTCTACACATGCTCTGCTTTTCTGGCATTTGTCTTGGAAAACAGGTAATGTTGTTCTGCAAATTGAAATTTCACTTCAAATTTCATTTGTGGCTTTATATTTTTAAGCTTGTTTCCACTAGCAATAAGTGTGCCTGTTACGGAAAGGTATCAAGTGGTTTCATTAGAAGATGAAGAAAAGACATTTTGCTGTGGGAAAGCAGATTCAATACTTGGGTCAGTATAAAGCAGGCTCTTTCAGTTTTAAAAACATAATGTGAAATGTTGCATCTATTACATGTTATGGTGGTATTTCTACTATCCTGAAACATGTTCCTACTGATAGGTCATGGATTTATAGAATATAAAGTAGAATGAAAAATACAAAATATAAGCGTTAGAAGAAAACTTTCTCATTCATTTTCTGAAAACCAAGCTTTAAATTTGGATTTGTACATGAGGAAAACTTACGAAAGAATGTAGGGGACTAGGTAGGTTGAGGAGACACTAGGATGAAATCTGCTTTACTAAAACAAAAAAAAAAAACCAAAGATCAACCTGGTAAAAATAGTTCTACCCAGCTCAAGCTGATTTCCTAGTCTTTGCTCTTAAAATCTCTTGCTGTCTTGCAGATGAACATGATTTCAACACTGCCCATTTAGAAGAAACTGGAGCTCGTCCTCCATGTACAGTTGATACTGCCCAGCTACTGCCATCATTCAACCCAAGGCATGCCCTGCTTTCCTTCTGCTAAGCCAGGTTCAGTATGCTTGGAAGACAGCTCCGTGTGTGTCCAACTCAGAAGAAAAGCGTATGACAAGACTGATGTGTGTGATGCAGAAATTCAAAGAAACTGCCCTTGCTGACAGTGGCAGCTGCTCATGTTTGTGGTCACACATTAGTGGACAGCTGGAGAGGGGTTTTGGTTGGGATAGAGTTAATTTTCTTCCTAGTAGTGGATGCAGTGCTGTGTTTTGGATTTAGGATGAGAATAATGTTATTAACACACTAGGGCTGGGAGGAGTGAGTGAACAGCTATGTGGGGCTTAGTTGCCAGCTGGGGTGAAACCATGACATGCATGTATCCCAGGGGCTGTGAGGACAGGATTTATGTCCCCAGACACACAACTTTTACACTGAGACTTGCAGCACATACTGCAGAAATATGCACTAAGCATCTACTCACTGGAGAGTAGAATTTCCTTCTTTAGCCTGCACAGACATCCCGTGTGTTTCCACCACTGCTGATCCTGCATAAAATACAGAGAAGCCGGCTCCATGCAGGCATAAGCCTTTCAGTTCTCTAGAATGGAGGAATTAAATAACTTTGAAAGCTACAGAAAGCACCATCCTAGAGTGCTGTCACCTATTTCTGATATTGCACTGGGGAATGAAATCCACACCAGCACATAGTTTTCACTGTAGAGCCTGTCTGTTTCCCTAGAGCAAACTGCTGAACTCTTCTGGTCATCCAGAGAGATAACAGCTCTCCTGCTTGCCCTGAGGGATGCCAAACCATTTCCCCAGGTTCAGTCTTTTCTGCTCTTAGCTCTCCTCTCTGCCTGTGCAGGCATTATGCCTGTAACTAGTGGAATGTCCCTCTATTTCAGTTATAGACCGGTTAACCTTGTGGCAACTGAAACACTGAACATCTCCTGAAATACTTTGCAGGTTCCAAAGTTGGTTCCAGCTTAGAAAACACTTTGACTTGATACACTTTAGCTTCAGGTTTGTGTCATTTCTTTCCAGTTGCCATTTCTTTTTAAGCTGGGAAAATCACTTACTACACTGGGGCTTTTCTGAAAAGATGACAATCAGGACTGCCCAGGCAGCACGTCAAACTTTGGAATCTCTGCTGCTTGACTTGTTTTGAAACTTTACAAAATAATGATCATTAAAATATCCAGGAAGTGACCCCGCTCTGCTGCAAAGTCCCAGTGGGTCCCAAAAGACTTTCTTGGCCAGCACCTCGTGGTTTATTTCCCAAAGATTCTCAGAGCTGTGCTCCAGCTCACACTTTCTCCGGAGGTGGCCAGATTTCCCCGAAGGCTGACAGCAGAAGAAAATTGCAGCTGAAGAGACAAATGCAGAAATATTCTACTGAGCCTGAAGCGCTGTATTTCTTTCAGATCTTGGATCCAAGTCCCCATCATCCTGCAAATATGCCTGAAAAGGTATTGCACTGAAAATAACTCTGCTTTGCAGCGAGAGATGCCTTTTGCTGTTTAAACAAGTCCCCTTCAACAACACATATTCTCATCTGTGCATTCCTAATAGAAGCATAATTTTTGTCATATGTTATAATGAATAGCATACAACTAAACGGTGCATGTAAGACTGTAATTCCATCTGGGAGTTTGTTGACATTGATAAACCACTCGGGTTTCGCTTTTGTGGTTCATGACATTACAGCAGCTCAACAGGATTACAGTTCTGTTAGGTATAGCTGCTTATAGGCATTTTACCATACGATAATGCCTGTGTGTTTTGTTAAAGAAAATATTTAAATATGTAATTGAAAATTCTCATCAATGGTCTGATAATGCAGTGTTAAAAATTACTTTGCGTTATTACCTGAGTGGCTTGCCTGTTTTATTTAAGATTCCTCATCTCAGGCAATGAAAATTCTTGAGTTGGATTTAATTATATCGATACTGAGGGACTGAAGCATTTCCCTTGTAATTTTGTGGCATCACTACTTTTATAGGATATGAAAACCAGAACATTACACTGCCCATAAAGGAAAATGAACCAGACAAGTCTAGTAATTTCATAGTCTAAACCGAGTCAAACAGATACACAAAAAAAGCAGACAAACAGTGAAAACTGTGGGTTGACTTCTTTTTCCTTTAATTTCCAGACACTAACAGTGATAGCTGTGGCACTGCTAGGGATTGTTTAAAATATAAAGTAACATTTTCCTTTAATTTGATTATAATTAATATATCAGCCAATCTATGTGCGCATTTCCCTCAAAATGAAGCTTATGTTGAGACACATTTCCCTCTGTCTGCAAGTAAAGCTATGGATCCTGTGTAAACAGGAGCTTTCATTCTTCTGCATTTTACTCCCAGGTTGTCTGGATCACCATGGGTTTTAAAAATTTCGGTCATGCATCCTGTTTCTAGCGTGGCCTCACTCTGCTAATTGCCATTTAGTTCACAGTGAAATAACTGCAGTAATGACTTCAGCAAAGTCCAGATGTTCTAGGTCAGACAGAAGGGAAATATTTCTGATCTGAAGTTTTCTACTTATGCAAACCACTATAAATGGCCACCGCTGCCTAACAGAAGACTAGGGACACTAAGTCTCATGTGCTGCTGTTTGCCTCTGCCCCTTGCGCTCTGTGGGAGGGTTACTATCTGTAACACCCTCTGTACTGGATTTATAAATTTCACTTTTTGCACCAAGTAAACATTTCCACCACCAGCAGGAAAATCGCTGGGATGGGTCATAGCAGCCCACAGGCACAAGGCATACGGGACAGAGTGCAGCTATGCTTCTTCCCTTCCCACTGGTGCTTTTACTGAGCTACTGCTCGCCCAGCACCTGCACACTAACCTTGGGTGCCTCACTTGCTCCCAAGTATTTGTCCTGTTCAGCTACAGGAGTTCTTGTATACCAGGAGAGACCAGAGGTACTCACTCCATCTCCAGTCAGCAAAATTAGGGGAAGAAACTAGAGGGCAAGACTACCCAAAAAGTTGGCGGCAGCTAATTCTGCTGAAGCCTGAGTGCCTGAGTGGATCATTGTCTGCAGGCTCTGCGGGTGATGAGAAGCTTCCAGGCAGAGACTGGCCTATAGTGTCTGCTCTAAAGGCCAAGTTTAAAGTGTTAGGAGATAGTGGGGTGCATTTGGCTATTTATTCCAATTTTGTGAAGTTTCAGACTCCACTCTAGACCAGAAAAATTGAAACTTCCACCCTGCGGCTAGGGCCTTCTCTGTAGTACAAGATCTTTGCAGACATAGCTTTCACAACAGACTCTCCAAGTGGAGATGTGGTGTACACTGGCAAGAGATTTTTGCCAGCAGTGTTTATACCAGCTTCCCAAATGACATAAGTTATACCTCTCAATAGAGCTTTCTGCTGGTATAAGAACATTTACCAGAACTGATGATTTAATTAGTGGTATGTTTCTTCTCTTCCCATGCTCTTAGCTGACAAAGCTGCATGTGTAAAATGTTTGAATGCAGACAGACATATTACTTCTGGGGGAAGCTGTACAATGGCCAGCAAATTATTCCAAACACTGATGGGGGAGTGAAGGAGACTGAAGCAATACAGCCATGATGTGTGGTGAGGCAGCCTTCTCATGGATCCGGAGTAATGTCCAACAGTAATACACACAAATCTGGAGAGGGATTTAGGGCTTCAGGTTGCTCTTACAGAAGTTCTCTGGAGCCAAGGTGGACAGCAACAGAAGACAACCACCAATGAAGCTAGTTTCTCAGTGATTTGAGACATCGAAGTCCTTTCATTCAACACTGGTACTAAATCCTCATTAGCCTTAAAATACCACAGTGATCAGAAAACCTTCTGTATGGCACCTTCCCACCAAATGCTTTGTTATCCAGATATACCTCCTCACTCAACTAAGCAACAGATTTTTCCTCTATTAACACCCTACAATTACAATGACTCCTGGGAGGGAGAGATGGAAAGGGAGAAAGGCTCTGAGGGGGACAGACTCTATTTTGTCTTGCACATCATTAGTAACATTATCAGCCAAATTACTAAATCATCCTCATTATAAGTGCAACACAGAAAAATACAACTTGATTCCAGGTGGGATCCTCAACACTGTCGTTTTTTTAACATACCGTTTAAAGTAGACAAATTTGATCCAGAGCCATTGAAAGAATAAATTTAGAAGACCACCAGGTCATTTTTACAGAATCCCTTTTGTAAATGTAATGGCATTTTAATGGAAGTTACAATATATACACACACAAACAAGAGAAAATTAGTGTATATCAGTTATGATAATATTTTCTGCTGAGTACTGAAAAATTACTGGAAAACCACTTAATAACTATGTAATGTTTTATAATACTGTCAGATGAGTGATTTCCTGCTCTAAGGGAAAACTTGGCCCTGCAGTTAATTTCACCATGTTACCCTAAGGACTGTTCCTATGCATACATGTGCTCATAGTAGTTACCTTGTTTGTGATGACATAAAAGAGGGTGCAGAACCTATCCTTTGCTCTGCCAAAACTCAGAAACATAAGATAGTTTTGGTATTACAGGCAGGCAAGAGAAAAGGCCATAGAGAAGATTTTTGGTATTTGGTTTTGAAACTTCAGTTTTATCCTAAGACAAGGGAGCTTAAGCATCTCTCCAGAGCAGAACCAGGAATGCTCCAGCTTTATTAATAACATCACTACTGTAATACAGTTACTACTGATTTATTTACCTCAGATTGACAAATTAAGGAATTCAGAAGAAATGAATCAGGAAACATAAAATTAGGACTGTGTAACTCAGACGCAAAGGCAGGCATTGTACCTATACCAGAATTGTTGGGCACTTTGCAGTTGGCATTGCCAAGCACAACTAGAAGGTGGTGTCACCTGAGAGTTGTACAGCCATGCAGCAAATACCCTTTAGATCTTACCTCCTTTTTCTCTTCATGTGGCTCACTGTTAAATGAGAGCTGCATCTTCCCTGTCATCATGGCTTGATTTCGCGAACGAAGATTTGGGAAGGGCTTTACCTATGCTTACTACAAGCGCATTGATGGCGAAAAAGGCCAATGTGGGATAGGCAAATCCGGTTGCAAAAAGCACAGAGAAAGGTCTCCTTGGGTGGTATAGGTGGGGTGCGATTCTTTCTACATTGTCTTTTCTGCTCGAGACTAATTCTGCATGAGTTCTCAAAGGAGACAATGGCGCTGTGGAGCGACCAATGTCCTGAACCACCTGCATGCAGGGTTGGGTCTGCGACTTCCAGTGCGCCTTATCACCTGCCATTTCATCCCTTGCCTGTCGCTACGGGGCTTTGCAAGTGTGGGTAAACCCTTCGGGCCTGCGCAGTGAATTTTTTAGGTGAGGCACAGCGTGCATGGAACTGGCCCCACCCTTTACACCTGAGGTTTAACTGCCAGGGCCTAGCGAGCTTGGACAGTGATAGCAAAGTCCTCAGGTCATAGGTTTGATTAGAGTATCCTTCTCTTAGATGGAAGACCTTACAGAGCTAAACGAGCTCCATCTGCCCGGGTTTGAAGTTAGAGTGGTCCTTCTCCTCGGGTGGTTGCCTGAAGGCTAGTGAGCCCATCCTGCCCATGGACACACTTTGTCTGACCCTTCAGTTGAGACCTGTCTGGCATGGGAGACCCTACCGGAGGCATATGCCACCACCAGCATAGCTCCCAACCTCCGAAGGGCACACAAGCTCTTTCCCCATGACAAGGGGGTGTCCGTGAAAGAGATCTTCTCTGTACCACGTTAATCTCAGCACTGATCTGGTGTGAAAAGATTTTAGACCTTATCTGTTCCACATCTCATAAGGTCACTTTGTTTCCTATGTTCAGTGAACACAAAATCATGCGTCTTTCCTGGGTTAGACACATTTGTGGTTTTGCCCTTATTATATATTGCTACAGCTACATATAACTCCCAAGTCCTAGCAGCTGGTTTACACAAAAGGCAGGAATGCAGTTCTGATTCATTATCATGAATGGGGGGAGAAACTAGGTGTCCTCTGTGTCTTTCAGTTTTTTTCAGAGGGGAGGAAATACCCTAACCATTACTTTTTAAAATGTACTGTCCTGAATAAACATGCAGTGGAAGATGTGGCAAGGATCTTCTGTTGTATTAGGTATTTTCATTCCAAATAATTTTACTTCTAAGACTCGTTTAAGAGTTTCCGTATCGCCTTCCACTGAAGCCAGCAATGATGAACGGCTGTGTAGATGTGTACATTTACTCACTAGTTCTTCCTTTAAAAGTAAGGGCAGTTACAGCATGCTCGCATTAACTGGGCTTTAATTTAACTGACTTGCAGCACACCTGACTGACCATGTGGGTTTGCAGTCTCATAGACTGCAATTTGAGCTCTGGTGTATATCCAGCTTGCATGCTGAGAACAAAACTGCAATTTTGAACAGTTTTGAGGTGTTGTAGTCATTGTAAAGTGGCCATTTGGTACTGTGTATACACTATTTTTAAGCACTGACCCTGTCTTTGATCTCCTTCCAATGTCTTCTCTCCCTTACAGCTCACCAACAGAGCACAATACACTTCCTTCTCTGCAGCAGTTTCTGCCTTTTTGTTGTTTTGTGGGGTTTGGGTTGGTTGGGGGTTTGGTTTTGTTTGTTGGTTGTTTTTTTTTTGTTAAGGAGAGAGATTCTCCCCATTCTTACCAGATTTGGAGAACGGGCAAATATTAGTGGCTGCTGGTCAGATTCCAGCAGGAAAAACATAGAATAAGAAAGCTAAAGATTGTTCAACTCCAGCTTTTTCTGCAATGCACTAAGTCAGGGCTACTTCAGCAGAGGACTCTGACCCAGACCTGGCCTGAGCTAGCTTTGATCACAGTACCATGGGTGCCCATACACCAGACGTATACAGACATCTGGGTCACTTGTAAAGGCTCCCTTAGCAGTTCCAAAGGAGTAGGTGCTTCATTTCACTCACCATTTTAAATATCTACTTTAAAATGAGATTAAGTGACCCCATTTTTATTTTCCATTGGCAATGAGGATAGTCAGGGGTGATAACTGCACCTTGTAGATACATAGGTTGGATAGAACAGCCTTGAAGTCATAAACATAGAGACCAAGGGAGAGATGAGGGACCTCACTGGAAAAAGTCAATAGCATTCCTGGTATTTTGTCCCATGGACTGATTCTGCATTTTACTTTAGAGAATCATTGAGGCAAAAAAAGCAAACAAAATTCCAAGAAATTTAACAGGACTTAAAGGACTAGACTTCTTTCTCTCCATTCCCAGTTCTGAACTACAGATCGGGATCCCTCCAGCTTCCTCTCCTTCTTGCTCCAAGACTTTAGCATTCCTGGCTGCACAGGTCCACCTTCAGCAGGGCAGGCTGAACACTGCCTATATACAGAGACTGAAAGGGCTGGCTTATTTAAGAAGAGAAACCAGTAAAAATCACTACTACAGGAACTTCTCAACACAGGAAATGACTAATAAACTGAACATTTTTTTGCTAGAACAAATAATAACAAAATAAAGTATTGCACATTTAAAAATTATTAAGGACTTCAGATTTTTAAGCAAAAATGAGCATGAAACTCTGACACCATTATTAATAAAGTCAAGAAAGAAATGGGTAGAGATAACCTGAACATCTGAAAGTACATTACCTTCTTCAGGGAGGGAAACCTGTATGCACATGTGCATTTGCATGTGTATGAACACATGCAGTCAAGAAGTAAGGTAAGGAAACAATTTTATTTTCCTAGACTCCCCAGGAAAAAGAAATTTAGATTGTGATGTATTTTTCCTTATATAAGCAAATTAGAAGTCACAAAATAAGAATGTGAATAAAACTCCTTTGTATCAGCACAGATTTCTGAAGTACTGGACTACAATACATTTAATAACATGATGAATTTGTAAATGTCTTCAAGAGTAAAACAAAGCTTTTATCTTAATCTAATGGAATAATTTTTCAGAAGTATAGCTAAAAGAAAACATTAACTGCTTGATGTGAATGGTAGCTGCTGTCTTGACTTTATGCATACAACAATTTATTCATGTTTAAAGCTGTAAGGATTTGTTTAGGCTTCTCATAATCCTTCTGTTTGCCTTAATGTTATCCTAGCATACTATCTTCTAAGTACGGGAAGTTTACATGGAAACGTTTATTTATTTTTTTCCAGTTGACCACAATTCCTTGAGATGATTGTTTTAGCATTGCCTTTATGGCTGGGCTATTTCAAGTCTATGTAGCGTACCAAAATTATCTTGCAAGAACACACTGAATTTCTTCATGAGTTTTCTCCCAGGATACCAGACTATAAAAATTATATTCTTCCCTGAGGTTATTTTCTGACGATAAGAGCTAGTTGGTTTCCAAGCCCTCTGCTCAAAGCATCTTCAAGGCATTTCCTTCTTCCCTGCTCTTTGCTTTATGAAGTTTGTCCTGATTCAGGTCGTTTTCACCAAGGTTCATCAGAAAGTTTCACTAATGACTGCTCAACAACTACCAGTGAGCAGACTCCAGGTTTTCCAGGCCATACAGATGCTGCAAACTACCTTCAGACCTCAGAAATTAGAGTTCGTTCATACTGACACTCTCCCAAACCCAAACATTACAGTAGTCATGTCACAACCATGAATCTCTTGTTTGCAGATCACATGACTATCGAAGCATAGGATGATGGCAAGTCATTTTGTCATTTCTATTGTGGGGGACTCTTTCTTAAATATTCTGTAGATTAAATTTCTGTTCTATCACTACTAATAGACTGTGACTTTGTGTACAAGGATTAGGATGCATCTAGGACGGATACATCTAGCACAATGTAGCCTATGTTCTAAAGGGTTTCCAAGCTAAGTAGATGAAACACATGGCAGAAATAAAAAGCCACACTACCTTTACTCTTTGTAGTTGGTGAGCTGAGGGACAGATTTGCTCTAAGTTTCAAAGCAGTCACTGGCAAATCTGGGAAATTATTCCAGACCTGTGTCCTAACCATAAAACCATGCTTGCCCTCCTGGCGTTGAGAGAAACAGGAACATGACAGAGATGCAAAGCAAACACCAAGTTGTAGAATGGGCCCCTAAAGTATTTCATTCCCTAGAGAGAGATTAAAGTCTTGCAGTACATATAAACACCTGCCTAATGATGACAGAATTGAATTTATTGCTTCATGCAACAAAAATGCCTCAGAAATAAGATACTAGACCTACTATTGAGATCATCCAAAACACAGCACGTGTTGTAGTTATCACAAACTTCAGGTGATCAGCCTAAAACATCTGCACCACATGTACTATCTGGTGAACACCAGGGCACAGCTTGCAGAAACTCTGCCTGGGACCCTCCAGAGATTGTAAAGTAGCTGAGATATGATAGACTCAAAAGAACACTTCACTTCATGAACCTCCACCACTACCCCAGCACAGCAGCTCCAGTGGAAGCATTGCCAAATGCCTAAGCTGCGTACCTTCTCCTTCAGTTTAGCACACTCCTCTTAGGTTAGTGAAAACACATTTCTGAGGCTGGGATAATAAGTTTGAACAGAGACACTAACACAGAACTGCTGCCCCTTTTCCTTTGGGAATCAACTATCTTCTATAAGTACTTAAGCCACAAAGTTTTCTGTAAGAAGAAAACGGGTCTTCAAAAATGTTAATCAACCGCAAAATTTTAAACAAATCTTTTTAACCCCTCTTGGTACATCCGCATGGTCAGAGAAAACAAAGCTATACATAACCAGCATCTGTTGGAACAAGTAGTATCATGCCCATACAAAAAAAGCCTCCCAGCTCTACTGGGTTAAAGTTGGTTAAAGTACTGGGTTAAAGTAAAGGCAATTTCCATTAAACTAAATCTGACAGTGAAGTTAAAGGTGAGGTACTGTAACTTATATATGGGCTGTACTACAGTTAAAAACCTAATACAAATGGCAAAACAATCTACACTGAGGTCATCTGATACTATTGGATTTCTTTTCTCATATGAAAAAAAGTTTTCATGGCTTTTTATTGATAGAACATGTAACCAGAATGGTCACTCTTGACTGAAGACAGTTAATCATGCAGGTTGAGGAGGAACCATATTTGCAGATCGTAAATTAAGTAAAAAAGATCCATGTTTATTTATTTTCATTTCTTCTCCTCTGGACAAAAATCCCTATTTTATTATCTGGAGCAACTGGCAAATCTTTAAAAATACAGTCCTTACAAATCACAAGTTTAGCTTCACTCCTCAGATCTCAGGCCAACAACAGCTAAAAGAAAGGAAAAAACAAATAAATCCTTGCCCCCACTCACCCTTTCACCACCTTCAGGATTCTGTTCCTCTCAGAAAAACTTAAAAAAACTGGTGAACTTTTCAGTGTGCCAGAGAAGCTGGTGCACATGGGCTATTTTAGATCAAAGGGAGAAATACCTTTCAAAGTGCCAAGAGCTCCCTTGCTATTACACCAAATTAGTGCCAGTTCACCTTTTCTGCTGGATGAAATACCATGGCGAGTGAAGAATTGGTGTCTAATATAGGCAGGCCTGGGTCATTAAAGACTCTATGGAGTGGAAAAACTAACTTTCAAGTCCTTTTGGAAATAGCCCGTCTTGGTGCACAAAGGCAATGTACTCACAGGGCAACGGACACCGTGTGCCAAATTCAGCCCAGAACTGACTTCCATTTCTGAGCTGGCTCAAAAAGTAGCTCCAAGTGCAGTGCATCACAGCGGTGTAATTCCCAAGATGACAAAGGCACAGAAGGTATGTCCACTGCAAAACTGGAGCAACCTCTGAAAGAAAAAAACTCAAGAGTTTTTTAGTAAGATTTGCTGCAAGTGTCTAGAGAGCTAACTGGATTAGGCTTGTTCACAGTTCAAATATTTTCAATTTATACAATAGCAAAAGGCTTATTGCTTCTTTCATTTCTGTAACATACCACTCTGAGCCACCTTCAGTCTCTGCTAGCCCTCAGTTTTGAGTTAGCAGCTAACAGAGCAGATTCATAAAAAAGTCTAGCTTCTTTACTTCAAAAGGGTTGGGGTTGAAGCAGACACCTCCTCTTGGCTTGCTCTCTCTGCAAGTGCTAATGATGCCTTTTGCACTTTTTAAGCCTTTAAGAGGCTTTAGGCAGCCATTTGGGCTCTTTTAGCACATTTGGGAGCATGCCCATCTTATCTTTTCCTATCAGAAATGCCCCACAGGGTGAAACCAATGTCCGTTGCCCAGTTTCCTGTGTCCCACAGTGGCTGTTGCAGAAGCTGCTTACAGAAAGCATGTGAAACCAACCACTACCCGAGCTCCAATTCTCATGCTCCTTCAACATCCTGCTATTAGATTTCAGGTGTCAGAGAGAATATCGCTGCCTATTCCCAATAGTATCTGGTTTGCACCTTTTATCCATTAATTTCTCTCATCCATTTTGAACTTCTTGATGTGTTCTGACTTCACACTTTCTTACAACAGCAAGTTGTAACAGTTTATCACAGGCTTTGAAGAAAGGCACTTTGGAAAACCTGTTTTAAATTACATCCTATCAGTTTTAATGCATGTTCTCTCATCTAGTATTGTAGAATTTGGTAAACAAGTTTAGCACCCCTCTTCTGCACTGCCTTCTTGATGCCGTAAATCAGCTTCATCCCTCCTCAGCCTTCTCTCCAAACTGAAGTGAGACCACAAGCCTGCTGTTACTTCTTTGTAACAACTTTAGATGTCCTTTTCATAACTTTTTTTCTTTTTCTTAAGAAAAAAATACATTCTTCTTGAGGTGTAGATACCAATTGTATGCAATACTCAAAATGTGGAGGTATGAAGATTTTCTACAGCAGCAAAATGTCATCTTTGGGCATGTTCTCAGTGCCCTTCTGATAGGGGTAAATTTCAGCTATAGCTGCACACTGACCCAATAATGACAAAAAAACTTCTAACTCAGCACAGCTTGGATTATTCTAAAGCACCACAGAGTTGTTTTGGAGATACTGAAGTTAACTCCAGACAAGAGATTAGATCACACAACACCACAGGATAATGCCTGTGTTAAGATAACTTGCTTAAGCCCTGGAAGATCTGTAACTATATCAAGGCAGTGTGCAGACTCCTTCTATGTTTGGGAGAACCTTGCCCAGCTAGGGTGCCTACAGTCACAGCATGTTGGGTAAAATGGGTAGACCAACAGTTCCTTCTGTGTGTTTTGAACATCTTCAGAATGATGCCTCTCTTTTGGGGAGCGTTCTCCTTTCCCTCCAGGGCATCCAGAGCTCTGTATCAAATGTGAACAAGATCTGAAGTCCATGCGGGATAGAGTTAACAATTATCAGTAAAAATCAGTGACTAACAAATTCTCCCTAATTTAAAACTTCTTTTCAGTCACTGAGAAAATTTACCACTACCCCATCTGAAGGGCAATGCATAGCTGTTATGTGACAGAGAAGGATGAAAAGCATGAACCACTTCCTCTTCAACCAGGGCTGCACGCCTTCTCCCTCCCCATGTATACCACTGATGCACCTCAAAAAATATTTATGAGTTCTCATTCAAATACTTCAGCTGATAAATTTAATATCACATTCCCTGGGGTAAGCAAAAAATAAAATAGTGCATTGGCCTTCGCACATGTGGAGATTATATTACTTTACAATGAAACCCAGCAAGCTGCACGTTACAGTTTTTACCACAATCTCCTTGGTAGGAATGTTTCAAATACATTGCATATGTGTGAATACAATATAAGCATACTGAAATGCTTTGAACGCTGTAATACATCAGACACTTGAGGCAGCGGGGGAAACGAAAAATCAAACCCCCTTCACCTAAATCTATGCTGTCCTTTAAATGCTTAATTTGACACTGGTGTTCCCTAATCTCCTAGACAGCGCTACTTACAGTGTACAAAGTGAACTTTCAAACAACTCCCGACTTAAACGCATCCCCCAAACCTCTCTAAATTGTTCCTTGTTCATTAAATATCTCTGTGAAAGCAGTGGACGTGCATGCCCTGTGTGGTACGACTCAGAGAAAAACAGATTAAAGGAGCCGCAGCTGTACAACAAAGTCCTTTGGTTTATGCAAACACATTTCTACACGCTGTAAAATCTGAACATCTGACTCACTTGGATTTTACAAGGCTACAACGCTGGAAAATACGCATAGAAATCGACAACATTCAAAGGCATTAAAGATTTTCATTTCACATTTGTTTCCTATGTTGCCAGCTTGCCGGGATCACCGCAGCACCTGCTCCTACAGCTTCTGCCCCGGCCGGCAGGCGCTCCTCAGCCCCGCTTCCTCTTTGTGGCCTTGGCCCTTTAGCTGTAGCTCGGGTGCCACCTCCTGCCCCGCCAGGGAAGCGCGGCCGCAGGGACGGGCCGAGGGGCCGGGGCCCGGCGGCTCCCCCGGCTCCCCGCCTGCCAGGGCCAGGCCATCGCTTCCCGCTGCAGTCCCGAGGATATGGTGCACTGCACGGACACACCGGCCGAACCCCAGATGAGGTGAAGCATTTGACAAGCAGAAAGGGATTAGTCTTCACCGTCCTCCCAAAGGGGACCCTCTACAGTTTCAGGCCATGGAAAACAAGGTTAGCAAAGTTCTCAACAGAATTAGGATTTTATGGGAAGGGCTAGCAAACACTGTCTATATTCTCAACCATACTACCTCGGTCAGTAACAGTATGATAAATTTTATCATAAGATAATAGAGCCAGCCATACAAAGGGAACTGCAATTACCATCCCTGTTTCTTGGCTGTAGGCCACTTTGGCTGTTTTTCGTCTCTTCTGAATATATGCAGAATCGCTCATAGCTCATGTCCACATAGCATTTTTAAGGGTGTTTTCACACAACTGCAAGTAAAAGAGACACATCTATTCCAACTAACTTCCATTTGAAGACATGTAAATAGGCTTGAGGGTCAGATGGAATGACGATGCTGCTCTGATCTGATGATCGGAAGACGATTGAGACATGCGGGTCTTAAAAGGAAGTGTTAAAAGCTGTCATACTGAGTTTAAAGCAGATGGTCAGATAGTCATGAGGGAACAATCAGAACCAGCTGAGATTTTGATTTGGATATAAAATATATCCCTGGAAGGAACAGAAGGGTGAAAGTCAGTCTCTGCAAAACCAGGAATTGAATTTATATGCTTTTAAAATTACAGTAGCTTGCTTAATTCCATGCACGTAGCGGTATTTCTTGTACATGTGCTGACAAACATTGTATTCTGCTGCCCTGAAAAGAGCAAAACTGAATGGTGTTACTTGAATTTTGTCCATTCAAATAAATGGATGAAAAAGAGAATATATACCATAGCTTGTATTGACATACAAACACTTTTATATGTATGGATATCTGAGGGTGTTTCATTTTTTTGTGGAGGGGTTCTAACAAAACGTGACCTCCATTCCCTTAAACACATACTCCTAAAAATAGAAACATTTTGGGTTTCCCCACTATTTGCCTTCCTAAACCTGTCCTAAGCATCTGTATTATGTTATCCAACACACTGGCTGCTAACAATACAATCAATATAAAAGGTTACTTAGGGGGCACAGCTTTTTTTCTGTCCTCAAAATATAAACCTTATTTTAACATGGGTTTGAACTCTTTCACTGTGGAAAATGTCTCAGGATCATTTAGGAAAGGAGAAAAAAAAAAAAACAACAAAAAAGAAACCCACACAAAAAAAAAAATGGAAAAAGTGAAGCATAGAGAAATTACAATATTTTTGGAGTCTGAAAACAGGAAATTTGCTTTAATAAACATTTTTCTGCACACCAGCATAAAATATATTTTTTCAGTTTCAGAACTTGATTGTAAAATTTTACAGGGCAGGAAGCTGGCATGCCAGGCACCGACCTAAATACATTCTATGACATTCCTTTTAGAAAGGATATCTGACCATTTATGTGCTGGTATTTTTGTAGAGTATTGACACACAAACTCTACCGCTGTGCTTCAAAGAGTAAAACTTACGTTACAGACAAGCCTCAGTCAGGCTAGAGCAAAGATGAACAGTCACCTGACACTGACTGAGCTACAGGACTGCTTGAAAGTAGCAAACTTTGAATCAGATAAGAAAAACAACAGCCAGGTTCATTTGAACATTTTTCCCCTTATATATAGATATTTTATATAACTCTGCTTTGTGACTAATAATCTTTCAGCAGTATGAAATATCAGATGATCATTGAAAAGATTAAAAAAACCCAATGATGTACAAACAAAAATATTACATCAGTTTGTAAACCTTTGAAAGTGTGGTGGTTGTTACTTATCAAAAGTATCCCGAGTTTACTTAATACTGCATTCCTCACACAGGTCTCAGTGAAAATTTTGTGAATACTTTTGTTCAGTACCATAAAAAGTTCCCCCCCAATTGCTTTTGAATTGGAAGAGGAGTGGAAAAGCTCACATAAGCCAAAGTGATTTTCAAATTAGTTTCCCTTATTTCATATAATACAGCATGACTCGGACACTTTTGGAATTAAAAGGAAGAAGCAGTTACCAGTGGCTGAAAGTTCAGATATCTGTATAGTGGCTTACTTCCACAAAAGATTATATCATCAGTTAGAACAGGTCAGCTACGTGAAGAAGTTAACGTGGATTTAGGGCTTTTTGTAGATGGACTTTCATTCAAAAGTAATACTAGTGCATGAGAAAATTATGTGTGTGTAGGATCATTATATAGGACAGCATACTAAATACTTCAGCTGCTTAGTTTGTTAAAACTAAACATTTGCTTGCTGACCAAGCACTGAAAAGAATCTTGTGTATTTACTTAACTGCTTAAAACCATTGAGAAAATAATTTGCCATTACTTCTGTTTTCCTTCAGGCTACATAAATCAAGCCACATCTGTGTTCACACAACACCCAGTATCTGGTTCAATGGCCAGACACAAATTAAAAATCCAACACTTCATCTCAAAACGGTAAGTCAAGGCTGACAAATGGATGTATGTCCAGCGCTCCTTTACATCACTGGATGAGAGACCTTTGTGAGGTCTTCAGGAAAGGGAGCATGTTTCAGGGACATGTCTACACCAGCTTCAGTAACAAACACAGGAGGGGCACTGGCTTGCAGCTGGGGTATCTAGCTTCTGTAATAGAGGGAATAAAACTGGACAGGTAGAGGCAATTCTAAATCAGGAACATTAGTCAGAAAATGCTGAGGATCATGCTTATTTATTACAGAAAAATGTTAAGGACATTGTGTGTTTTCATACTAAATATATTTTTTGATTCATGTGGGATTAGTGTTCACCCTCCATAAAATACTTTGTGTTACGGAAGACTGGAAGATAAACTTTTTCTTGCCAAAGGAGACAAGAAAAAGGCTCCAGCCTTCTCCAAAGGAATGGCTGGAGCCCTAAGAAGTGCTTGTGAAGCATGGCAATTTGCTGCTGACAAGCCCTGGTCCCCTGACATTTGCGCTACTGCAAAACACATCAGCATATTAGTGGGAGATCCTGATATGAATGAGTTGTCCTGATAAGAAATTACCTTAAAGTGAACACTCGGGCTCCCACTACACATTACAAGCACACACACTTCCTTCTCAACCAGAATTAGCACTGAGTAGCACTGCCTTTCTCACAGACATCAAAGGATTGAAACAGTAAAGGGCACCATCAGAGGAAAGAGTGGAGGTCAGGCATAACCAGCTCCCCTACAGGATCCACAGCCACAACCACAACTCCATCAGAGCAGGATCTCTGCAAATGCATGGTGATGGTGATGGTGCTGTCCAGATGCTCAAGCTTTTATGATACAAGGCAAAATTCACAAGATGCAGAAAAGCAGTACTGGCCAGGGTGACATACAGGTTCCAAAATAAAGGGAGCTTAACTGTTCTCAAGATTATTTTTATTTGAAATCCCGCATGGGATGTTCTTCCAACACAGTCTAAGCATCTGTACTTAGCACCTTCACAATGACTTAGCAGCATTTCTTCAAAACACTTCATTAGCTTTCTGCTTCACATGGAAATGTAAGAATATAGGCCTGGAAAGAACTACCAATCCATGCAAAACCCACTAAAACCTGGTATTTTAGTCCAGAACAAGAATCTCTTTCTGCTGCTTCTGCCAACCAAAACCCACAAAGCACATATCATTGAGCAAGCCATTCTGCATTATCCCTGTTTCACAAGGAAAACCTGAAAGGAACATCAAATATAACCAGCAAGAGAGGAAAAATGAGGGTCAGTTCCTCATTGAGTCAAACTCAAACTCCCAATCCCATGTTTAATGCTAATCACATGCTTTCAGGTGATAACTAGAATGGAATGGGTTGCCCAGGGAGGTTGTGAATGCTCCATCCCTGGCAGTGTTCAAGGTCAGGTTGGACAGAGCCTTGGGTGACATGGTTTAGTGTGAGGTATCCCTGCCCATGGCAGGAGGCTTAGAACTAGAAGATCTTAAGGTCCTTTCCAACCCTAACTATTCTATGATTCTATGATTCTAACTACAGATGGCTATACTTTGAGGAGTATTCCAAAGCCTACTCCTTTGAAATCCTACAGGGCACATCAATATCAATGTCTTCCACAGCAAAAAAAACCCACACCATCTATCAAGAAAATGTGAAGAAACTGGGTCTACTTTGTCTACAAAGCAGACATCTCGGAAGCATATGCCAAGTCTCCCAGTACGAAGAAGGACTAGCAATCACTTGTCTTCCTTGGCCAATCTGAGTAACCAAAATAATTTTTCCAAAAGATTAACCAGCAAGTTTGGGTGGAATTTAGCCCTCAAGAAATTTTTGAAAATAAATCAAGCACTAGGAATAGTCTTAACAAGTTCTCCAACACTGACCCTGCATAGATTCTAAGGTCACTTCCAAGAAATAAAACATTACAGGAAACCCCTAACCTTATACTTAACCATTTTGATCAAAAAATTAGTATCTTACCCAACTCCTTCTGGCAAAAATACTTAAGAACTGTCAGTTGTTTCTGTGAAAACAAACTTGGCACGAAGAGATACCATTCCCTAGTATTAATATTCATTGCCATGTAAAATAAAGTGACATTTTAAACAAAACAAAAACAAAACACAAACATAGCCCTGAATTTACATTGAGATATCATTCAATTATTGCAAAACACTGCTTAAACTTGCTCATGGACTACAGCTCTTTACTTAGAATTCTTTTTCCCAAGAGTTAACTGATCATAGCATAGTATTTAAGATGAAATGTATAATCCAGCTACTGCTGAAGTAGCAATTCCAATATCCCATGGTAGAAATGAAACAATCATTTGATAGATGGAGATCATGTTATTTTTCTCACACTGCAGCTAAAATACATTAAAGTAGAACGCGCTGTAAAGTTGAGTAACTGTAGTTTGCTGGACTCTTATCATATTGCTTGCAGGTTTAAAATATGTAAAGCTCCTTACTAAACATATAAATTCACAATGTGCTAACAATTCCTAAGTCTAATTCAACTATAGATTTAGCATGCATGTTCCCCATATATGGCTTAAAAAAAATCCAGCTAAAAAACTTGTTGCAAAGAATTTCACTGCTCCTGTCAGGTAAAGCAGTATACTAGCTCCAGGATCCGTAAGAATGGACATCTCACCTACCTTTCATGCAAAGATGAAATTGGTGCTATTGTACTATTCCAGCCTAGTCAAACAAATGTAGTATTTCTGCAGCATTCTTGTAGGCTATGAATACTCAGAGAACATCTTTTTCTTAACCAAGCAAATCCTGTTTCTATAGCATTACAGCTGGGTGGGAAATCCAGTGACAGTAGGATCACAATGTAGCATGGTATTTTGAATCAGCTTTCTCCATAAATATTGAGGAAAGTGCTAAGATGAACATCAGGTATTAAATACAAATGGTGAACAGGTTTCCACATCCTCTATGGAGGTAAAGTAGTAACAGCCAAACAACTTCAGAATTTTATTAAAGTAACATGTCATCAACTTTATTAATCCTTTTCAGCAATGGATCCTTTTCCTTAAAAAGACCAGAGTTAACCTGGACATAAATATTTCTTCCTTCTTCCACTGATATCCTTCCTATTTCCCTCCCCAAAAGTAAATTAAGAAATTAGTAGACTTGTGGGAAATTAAGTTACAATAGCAAACTTTCCATGCTGAGCTGGCCTCAAGCTAAACTGTTTCATCAGAAGGGCAAATTCAGTTAAAAAACAAAAAAAAGCAGCTTAACTTCACATAATCCTACATCCAGGAAGTACTATACAGGACTTACTCCTTTTGTAGTCAGTTAAGCGTATCTGAACTCCGGACCATGCTCTCCTCCATTCTCCAGTCATTTTGTGTTCAAAATTAACAATAAAATGAAAAGCTCTATTTTAGCCAAAAAGTCACACATCTGGAAAATCTTAGCTTGCTTGCATAGGCTTAGCAAAAGCTTCCTCAAATTTGAGAATATAAGGCTATGGATTTAATATTTTCTAAACATCTTCACCCATTACCCTGGAGGGGCTTACTGAATTGCATGTTTGTTACCCTGCATCCACAGATCCAAGGAATTAAGAGAAATTTACTATTCCTAGCAGGTAAAAAAATGTGCTGGTAGTGAAACATGTTCAATTAAGAAACAATTTTCAACCTCAGCAGTACACAGGCCATGGAACCCACATGCTCCAGTTTTGGATCCCAATTCCCTTTGTAATAACTCTGATAAAAAAGCCGGCCAAGGAAAAGCAAAAACATAAATCCTATGATACTGCCAATATCACTACCATTTCAGACAATTCTCTTAGAATGTAGCTGCAAAAAAGTCTGAAGAACAAATAGCATTATTATTTTATCCCAAACTTTAAGAAGTTGCAGGTTCTTAAAACAGGAAAACAGATTGAAGTGTAAATAGGACAAGACTGAAGTGTGCTTCTGTCATACTCAAGATTATTAGCCAAACTCAACTGACAAAAGTTTTCTACTAGTCTCTTAGCCTATATAGTTAAAGCAATATTTTTATAAACTGCCTTTTCTTAGTGTTTAGAAACCTCCAGTAACTAACAAAACAAGGTCTCCAACTAAGGCTTATATCTACAGGAACAAATTTGTCATTTCAGCATCCAAAGGGAAAGTGGTAGCATCTGTACATTTGCTAACTTCCCTCCATTTACAATACTAGCATGACATTAACTAAAATGTTAACAGCTACTTTTAACTCACTTCACTGAGAACTTCTCAGACAAAACTGAATATGTATCACCACAAGGTTACATTTCCTGTATTTGGGCAGACTTGGAAAAGGTGACTGTCATTAAGTACATCTGAAAATGTTACTACAGGAACTTCTCAAAAATCCAAGTCACCCAGATCTAGCTACTAGCAGCTACACAGCTACAAATTTGTGACAAGGCCAAAACAGACACTTCAAAAGAGCTTTAATGAAAGCTGTACAGAGTGCATATGAGCCCAGCATCTGGAGAACATGCCTGTCTATACACTACATGCATGATGTGGGTTACCGAAATCAGTTATAAATCACAATGAAAATTCAAGCTCAAGAGCCTGAGAAGTAAAGAAATACACATTCCAATCTCCTCAGTCTACAGGTGCTCAGCCCCACATATTCATGTCTTACTCATCAGCATAACGCAGCAATTCCTTGTAACTCCACTTAAGAGCTGCTCCATAGGAAATGGAAAACATACATAACTTGTGGGAGAGAAAAAAATAGCTAACCTTAAATTCCAGTCTAAATCCCACTTTGTATCCAAAAAGCAAAAAACTGACAAGATCTGTACATCATCCAACTACTGTGGAAACTAAAGACACTGGGCAAGCCAGAGTTCAACAACGTGTTGTTTCAAGCAGTGATGAGATCTCAGCTACTTGGCTACCTGACTACTAAGACTCCTACAGAATAAATACCTAGAAGTAGGTGACAATACTTCCTGGAAGCTTATTCCACTGACAATTCGCTTCAGAACTGGGGGAAGGGGAAACCAAACAACGCACACCTTGTGTCAAGTAATGTCCCCAATATATTAGGATAGCATTTAAAAATTTCGTGCGACATCTCAGAAGACTTGGGTAACGGTTAAGGCCATTCTCCTCATCTGTTTCAGCAGAGGGAGCCAAATTTTCATCACAGATGCAGCAGTACTTCAGGCTTTCCCATAACAACATATTCAGAATCCCTGCAGAACTACAGGCCCAAGCAAAGGCAGTAATTGACAGCATTCCCACAGGTGAGCTGTGCGAAGTTCCCCAAGTTGGTACCCTCTGTGATGGAACAGAAAGCAGAAGCACCCAAGCATAGGAAAGGCAGGAATCGCCATCATCTTTTTAGCAAGCTGACGGTTAGCACAGTAATAGCTATACCAAGGTCTGAAAAGCCCTTTATCTTCTGATGGTACCTGTTGCAACTTAAAGAACTATTCCACAGGTTCCCACCCATTAATCACACACACACACACTAGTCAGGTTCAAAATTTATTTTCTGGTTCATTTCTTGCACTTGAAGTACTCTTCGATGACATCCTTGGCCTGAGATTCCTTGCCATAGTCCTGTAACACAAGGCAACTCATTAATAACACATTGACTCATTCAAAAATTTGTCAGCTATTTTAAAAAGGAAAATTGAGGTTGATGCTTTTTCTCAAGGCATCCCAAGTATTCCCACAATTCCATATAAGTAACATCTAACAATCTGCCAGCTGTTTTCCTTTCATTCTCTTAATAAAAAACTGCTCTAATAAAGAACTACTCTATTTCATTCAACTGTAATTCTTCATTTCTGTTTAAAGAAAGCTAAGTAAACTATGTGAAACAGCAGCAAAAGTATGAAAACACATAAAGAAGGGATTAGTCTTTACTGTGAAGATGTAGCCATCTCTTGGGACCTCAAAGACAACAAAGTCTTCAAGGCTCGTACTGTGGCTTTACTTTACCAGCTCGTTTTAAAATATGCTCTGCAGAACATTTTCAAGTTGAGCAGACACATTGAACTGGCATTTTTTCTTTCCTGAAATAAAACTTCATCTCTTCTAGTTAAAAGACCTGTCCCTTAATGCTTACTGGCAAGTAGGCATAGACACTTTAAGGAAACAGGCATTAACTTACAAAATTAATAGAAGTATTTTAAATGCACACGAAAGGGAATATAGAACAGGGAAGCAGTTTATCTTCATTATAACAATGCAAAGCAACTGTTTAAAAAAAATAAAAACCTAGATCTATCTAATAGTCCATTATCTAAAGCCACCTTATCTTTACTGCTTATTTTCAGAACTCAAGAAGTAAGCTATAATTATAGCATCATCTTACTTTGACAACCACACAACTGCAGCCCACTACTTTGCGAGGTTTTCCTTCTCTGTCGATCTTGCAGAGACCTACCCATTCACCCAGTTTCTTGTTGTCATCAACCTGCGTAAAACATTACATCACATTAGAACTAGCAACTTGCAACATAACTGGGTTCAGCAAAAACTGCTGTACTCAGAAGTATTGGGTAACGGATGGCTGCTTTCCTCACAACTATCAGTAGAGGGAGCCAAAGTATCATCACTGTACAGCTTTGAAGAATAATGTTTAGACATCTATACAGCTACTTGCAGCATTAATATATTTGTCAGAAAACAAGAAATTATTTTAACTTTGTAAAACATCTGATACACATCCTTTGCCATTTACATGCAGGTTTTGTACTGCTTCTATGACAATCACTCAGAACTAAAACAACCTTTGCTACCAAGAGAAATTTTGCTTAGATAAGCCTTATACAGAATTATAGCAGTGTCTCAAAGATTCAGCTCTCTGCATGATGAAACAAGCAGCTTATATTGCAATCAGGGTAACTGTTCTAAACTTGTGCCTGAAGTTCTGACACTCACCTTTATTAAGTTGATCTGATGTTCTGCACAAAGCGCTTCAACTAATTTTACATATGTGGGTTCATCACAATTTGAAGCCAGAACACAAAGATGGGCTTGGCGTCTTAAAAGAAAAAAAAAAAAGACAATTCAATTTGGGACACGGATTTAACGTTCTTGATAATCAAAACTGTGAAGAACAAAATTCAGCTAGTGCATTTCTAGACAACCACTTCCTAAGTTTAACTTTTTGGTTTGAGACTACACAGGCTTTTGAAATACTAACATACTTTTGAGACGATCTACTACAAGTTAAGCTTTTCATATATATAGCAGACTACTCATACATTGTTAGCTGTATTATCAGATTATTCCAGAAGCTTCTAAAAACCCCGCTAATTAAATTCTCAGCCATTGAGAGAATGGTGTAATGACTGGATATACACCAGTCCCAGGCAGAATTGGTGTCACTATTAAAAAGCATCTGAGTTGCAAGTTGTTTTTTGTTTACCACAGATAGCAACTGAACATTAGAACTGCAATTATTAAAAGCTTGCATTTCCGTATCAATTTGTTATAAGCTCTTCAGAACAATCTTTTCTACTTACATTGAAAGAAGCTGTTATGACAGGGCCTCATTTCTAATTAGGATCTTTGTATACTGTGGTACAATATTAAGAATACCAAAGGGATACCTGACAACAAAGAGAGCTGTATAGGTCTTCCATGCTTAACCTAATATAATTTGACCACTGCAAACAAAGTCAGTGTTCTCTATGGCCTCCTTCATCATGACTTTTACAACACTGTTTCAGAAACAACGTTTCCAAGTGAAAACCATCACATTCGTATGCATATAAACTTTGTACATAAACCTCTTAACACACAGCATATGAAATTTTATCTGAAATCAAAACAACTCTTAAAAACTAGTTGTCAGCCAACTAAGTAGCATTTCTCTCCCATTATTTGGTACCTTGTCTTAGAGCTTTTTCGCATACAGGTTTGTCAGACTGTTGGTCTCACTCATTAGATGAGTGAAGGGGTATCCGACAAGTTGTTAAGTCATCACCCAAACACTGCAGCATTTCGCTTAAGCACTATCTAGTCTTAGAAGTATGTGCCTCTCTCCATATATATATATAAACATATACAAGAAACGTGTATGTACATACAGAGTACTTCATCCTACCAAGAAGCCGTAACCGATTACCGTGGTTGGCACATATATGACAAGTTTAATATTGTTTTGATATTGTACCAAACCAATTATTTACAGTGGGAAAAAAAAAACCCACAAAACAAAAAAGGCAAAAAACTGAAGCTAGCAAAAGCAGTGAGGGCAAGCTATGAATTTCAGGTTTACTTCATAAAACTAAACCAACTCTTCTAGGTTAAATCTGACATATATAAAGCCTCCCAATTAGAATCTTAATTTTGAGAAGAGTTTTATCATTCTTAAAACACAAGGTCCTTGAGCCCCAGATTTTCACAGCTACATACTGCAAGTGCCATTCCATTTACTTCACAAAACAAGTCCATGTGAAAACTCGATGGCACTGAGGTCACAAAAAGATAGTAAATACACTAGATGCTGTTATTCTTGAATCACAAAGTTTAGCATCTGTATTTTAAGATCACAGTTAAAGACCTTGAAAAAGAGATAAAGACAAAACTTGTTGGCAGAAAAACAGGGTCTTGCAAAAAGTTTCAACTAAACATCTGAGCAAAGTGACCCCTGGATGTTTTCAACATACCTTGTGCCGTTCTGCGATTTACCATAGGCAAAATGGGAAAGCCAGACTTACTTGTCCAAGGCTTTGGCTGCTTCACGAATACCACGAGCTAGGCCATCATGGATAAGTGCAGTCTTAAGCACTTCTTGCAGGGCGGTGTTAACATCCATTACACCTCCAGCAGTAATGCTAAAGAGAACACAGATATTGCTCTGATCATGACAGCATCTTACAACAAGCAAGTTTCCCCTTTACCACCAAGCATCCAAGAGTTAAAAGTATACAGAAACGAAACAAGCAGAGAAACTAAGGCGAAGAACAAACTGGGGAAAAGGTGAAATCTGAAAGGAACCGAGATTAAATTCTCCTACCGAGCCAGCCAGCTCTGCTCCTCCACGCTCCCTTAAAAAAAAAAGGAAGCCCCGCACACCAGCCGAGCATCCAACCTGCATGAAGCATGCGGCAGCACCACGACGGGGCCTACGTAGGCCGGAGCTGCAAGGCCCGGCATGGAGCAGCGCGAAACAGCTAAGCGAGACGCGGCCCCTCCGCCCGCCGCCCCCCAATGGCCCCAGCCCCGCTCACCCTTCCTCGGCCATGGTGCTCACGGTGGGTGCTGTTCCCGCCCGGCTTCCTGCTGGAAATACAGACAAAGGCCGCCGCGGTGAGCGGCGCCGGCCGCCCCGAGGCCCCCGCCCGGCCCGCTCCCGCCACGATGCCCCGGCGACCGCGGGGATTCCGCTCTGCAGGCCCCGGCACCATCTTCCCTACTCACCCCGCACCACCGCCAGGCACCAGCGGAAAAGGAGGCGGGTTTTCCGCTTTACGGTCTTATAGCGTGTAAGGACCCCAACCCGCGCCGGCGGCAGGCTGTCCTCCGCGCTGCCTGCTCCGTCACTTCGGTCTACAGCCGTGGCCACGGAGGAGCTTCCTCCGGAACCAGAGTAGCCTCCTGGAGCAAGGCAACTGCAGCAGCTGGCTAGCGACCTTCCGGGGCTAAGGACCAGCGGGGACTGAGTCACATCAACTTCCCTGGGATAGTAAGCACACCAGTCGCTGCTAAAGTGGTCTGGCTTCAAGTGTCCCCCGTTCCTCGATAGCTTGCAGCCTAAGGAAGATGGGGAACAAACTCTAAATCTTTGCCGTCTTTCCGTGGGACTACAGACCTCGGGTGTAACTCAGAAATCAGAAAACGCACCTGCACGTTCCCTTTCCTGTCAGACACTCGTGCACCGGTGATCCCACTGACGGCATGCACAGCACAGCCACCACATTTACAACATGGTGCTTGCTTGGGCGCTGTCAGTCTGACATGGGACTTTGTCCACCCTGTTTGCTTCAGACTGGACAATGTGGCCATTGGGTGGTCTACCTACTGCCATCTTTGTAACAAAACAAGTAGTGTCAAAATACAACAAAGCCAGGTAACAAATACTGATAGCCATGGTTAGTGGCTAATGCCAACGCATTTGTTGCCAATGTTGTGAGTCACCTTTTCCACAGTATATCCTTCCTTGATGCTATGGTCAAGTGGCAGGCTGAGGGCTAAATCCAGGTAGTGAGGAGACAGAGTGCAGAATCACAGAACACCAGATTGAAGGGACCTCAAAGTTCACCTGGCCCAACCTTTCAAGGCTAGATGTCCCAGCACCCTGTCCATCTGAATCTTAAAAGTGTCTAGTGCTGGGGAATCCAACACTTCCCAGGGAGATTATTCCAGTGGTGGATTGTTCTCATTGTGAAAAAATTTCCTCTTGCGTCCAGTTGGAATCTCCCCAGCAGTAACTTGCCATCCATCAGTGCTGAGGAGTGCAGGGAAGGGCAGAGAGGGAAAGGGAAACCACTCAGCTGGCTCAGAGCTGCACCGAAGACCTGGAGCCCAGGCAGCACGGCCTTTCTAAGCCTGGAAGGAGAAAGGCCTGGCTGGGGGAGTCTGTGGCTGCACTTCCAGGCTTCAGCTTCCTCTTTTCCCGCTAATATCAACTCCAAGGCAGTCAGGTACATACCCTTTATATTACAGAGATCTAGAAGGGGAAGAAGCTACCCAGAGTCCTCCAAAAAAGTCCTGGAGACAGAAGAGGGCACTCCTCTCTCTGCTCTGTGAGCTACCGAGGGCAAAGCCCTTAGGGATCACGCTGCTGGTTACAATGGTAGCCTCTGAGGTGCACTCGGCCACCGCCAACTACTGCCATATATTGCTTGAAACTACACAAGTCCATGGAACCTGATGAAATCCATCCATGGGTCCTGAAGGAGCTGGCAAATGAAGTTGCGAAGCCACTGTCCATCATATTTGAAAGACCATGGCAGTCAGGTGAAGTTCTCAATGACTGGAAAAAGGGAAATATAACCCCCATTTTCAAGAAGGGGAAAATGGATGACCCGGGGAATTACAGACCAGTCAGTCTCACCTCTGTGCCTGCCAAAATCTTGGAGCAGATTCTCCTGGAAGGCATGCTAAGGCACATGAAAAACAACAAGGTGCTTGATGACAGCCAGCATGGCTTCACTAAGGGGAAATCCTGCCTGATCAATTTGGTGGCCTTCTATGATGGGGCTACGGAAGTGATGGACAGGGGTAGAGCAGTTGATGTCATCTACCTGGACTTGTGCAAAGTGTTCGACACTGTCCCACACGACATCCTTGTCTCTAAATTGGAGAGACATCAATTTGATAGGTGGACCACACAATGGATAAAGAACTGGCTGGATGGCCACACACAAAGAGTTGTGGTCAATGGCTCAGTGTCCAATTGGAGACCAGTAACGAG
The DNA here is from genome assembly GCF_028554395.1 of Pezoporus wallicus. Classification (NCBI taxonomy): domain Eukaryota; kingdom Metazoa; phylum Chordata; class Aves; order Psittaciformes; family Psittacidae; genus Pezoporus; species Pezoporus wallicus. The sequence goes on from NW_026635157.1 coordinate 9,268,041, forward strand.
TGGTGTCCCTCAGGGATCAGTGTTGGGACCGGTCTTGTTCAGCGTCTTTGTCACTGACATGGACAGTGGGATTGAGTGCGCCCTCAGCAGGTTCGCCGATGACACCAAGCTGTGTGGTTCAGTTGATATGCTGGAGGGAAGGAATGCCATCCAGAGGGACCCTGACACGCTTGTGAGATGGGCTGATGCCAACCTTATAAGTTTAACCATGACAAGTGCAAGGTCCTACACCTGGGTCGGGGCAATCCCAGGCACAGCTACAGGTTGGGCAGAGAAGAGATTCAGAGCAGCCCTGCAGAGAAGGACTTGGGGGTGTTGGTTGATGAGAAAATGAACATGAGCCGGCTTCAGTGTGCGCTTGCAGCCCAGAAAGCCAGCCGTGTGCTGGGCTGCATCAAAAGGAGCGTGACCAGGAGGTCAAAGGAGGTGATCCTGCCCCTCTGCTCTGCTCTTGTGAGACCTCACCTGGAGTATTGTGTGCAGTTCTGGTGTCCTCAACATAAAAAGGACATGGAATTGTTGGAACAAGTCCAGAGGAGGGCCACAAGGATGGTCAGGGGACTGGAGCACCTCCCGTAGGAAGATAGGCTGAGAAAGTTGGGGCTGTTCAGCCTGGAGAAGAGAAGGTTGTGTGGAGACCTCATAGCAGCCTTCCGGTATCTGAAGGGGGCCTATAGGGATGCTGGGGAGGGACTCTTCATTAGGGACTGTAGTGATAGGACAAGGGGTAATGGGTTAAAACTTAAACAGGGGAAGTTTAGATTGGATATAAGGAAGAAGTTCTTTACTGTAAGAGTGGTGAGGCACTGGAATGGGTTGCCCAAGGAAGTTGTGAATGCTCCATCCCTGGCAGTGTTCAGGGCCAGGTTGGACAGAGTCTTGGGTATCGTGGTTTAGTGTGAGGTGTCCCTTTCCATGGCAGGGGGGTTGGAACTTGATGATCTTAAGGTCCTTTCCAACCCTAACTATTCTATGATTCTATGATTCTAAACTCTGAACTGCAGCCCCAGTTGCAATATCTCAGTGGGTTGCAACCAGGTATTCTCATTTAGCAGCTCCTGTGGGACATCTGGCCATGTCTTCTTCCTTCCTCTTCCACAAGAAATGGGAAGATACAATTTTCTTCATACTCAGACTCCATAAAGCACACAAACAAACAAAATTATAATGCCCACCTTCTTTTCCACTGCCTAGGGAGAATGTTCTTCCCTATACCATCTATCACTTAATTTTCCTGTGCCCCTTCAAGAGCCCCAGAGATGCCTCATTTGCAGAGGATTTTTTTTACTGAGTGGAACAATAAACCATTACCTTTCTGGAGGTCATTACAGGATAACAAGAAGTTCCATAGCCAGCCATAGAACACATCAGCATCAACAGGTATGTGCAATATATGTTCTGTCCAGGAGATGGGAGTATGTACATCTAAAGTATTTACATTACAGCTGTGAAATACGAGCTCACTCCTCTAATAGTGATAACAGGGTTTTATTGAGGGACAAAGTCAATAAAGCAAAAGCAACAGTGCTGGGCCCGTGACCGTAGCCAGAAGTGCACTGACTAGCATTTGTTACAGGTTTATATACTTTCACTATTGCATTAGTCATATACATATTCATAATTCCCATGTATAGGCAGGGAATATTATAACTAGCTCCAGGAACTTATTATTGTAAGTCTCCTCTTGGCATCTGCACACTGCTCTCTGGTGACTGTGGGCAGGGGTCTTCAGGATGAAGTAAGCAGTCTTCCTCGCGATGTACTTTTCACCTTTGGATGCCCCAGTTATCACAAAACTAGCTGAAACCAGCCATATCTGTAATTCTTCTGATAGCTGGCAAAGATTTAGAACAGTGTGACCTTCCTGCAAAATTTATTGCAGGATGGGCAGACAAGGAGTATCCCAAGCTAGCAGATGTTTGGGAGGCACTGTCTCTAAACTAACTGAGAAGGATGGTGTGAAATCATTCATTCATGTTTAGTGGGGCCACTAAATTTCACAGATTTACAACACAAACATTGTTCTTTATCTTCAACCTAAGTTAGGCTAAAAGTACTTTAACCCTATGTATTCCGGCATTAGCTTTTGTTATATGAAGCCCCCCCCCCCCCCCATGTCCACATAGCAACACCCATGATTTGCAAAAGACAATGCATTTATGTGCTTATCACACAGCAAAAGTGATAATCACAGTCAAATTATAATCTAGGATTTTGGAAGTAAATATGCAAAAATAGTTTTTCTAGCGCAGTTGCCAGAAAACAAAACTGTGCTATGATAAAAGTTATGTATGCATTGAGGGGATGTTTGCATTGACACTGAACTCTGTTGAAATGTTGGCATAGCTTAGCAGGTACATATGTGTGTAATAATTAATGGAAGTGTGTGACCCTGTCTAACGCACAGTGTGTTAATGTGAGCTCAGTGTTCATGTGGGTTCTCTGCATACTGTTGTCACTATCCCACCTGCTCCACCTTTCTGTCCAGATTAGTACAAATAGCTAGTTTTTTAACTTCTGTATGTCCTCTTGGAATTATGAGTCCATTTAGCACCCTGCAGTTTAAATGCTGGCATATAGCCACAGGGCATGACATGTTTAAAGCAAAGGATTGCAGTCCTGTGCTAAGAGTGTACTTCTAGTGCACTCAGGGTGGTGAGTGGGGTAACAACAGGGTGCTAGGCAATGAGGAGCAGGCAATGCAGTTCAAGAGCCTGCCTGCGCTGTTAGAGAAATGAGGTGGTGTCAGTGCAAACACTGGCTTAGCAGCCAGCCCCAGCAGAGGAATTTGGTCCTCTCAGGATTTGCTTATGTTACAAACACCATAACATGCTGTCTGTAAACTTGGATTTGGGGAGAGAAAGAATAACCACAAGCTGTCACATCACATTCAAGAATTTGGATGCTTCATCTCGCAGACTTTTTTCATCATGAAACTATATCGGTTCCCTGATTTCCAATGCTGTGTTGATCCAAGATGCTACATGAAGCATGTGAGTCTCTAAATCAGAGACCAGCCTGCTGTTCTGGGTGATCCATTCTGACTCACCATTTTGCTGCATATATTTAAAAATCCTTTGGTTATAGCTACAACCCTCTTTGCTCTCCGTTCATTTCCTTCACTCCCCCTGACTGTCTCCCCTTTCTAGGGTGGCAGCCTTCCTCTTTTTTCCCTTTATGATGAAAATGGCAATTGAACTTGGGGGCTTTTTCAGAACATAGGTACTGCAGTGAGGATATAATGGTTCACTGTGTCTCAGCCACTCTCTTCCTGTTTCTTTTTTGCTCTGTTTCACTCCTTGTCTCTTGCTGTGGTAACCTTCGCCTTCACCCTGGCAGCCAAACTCCCATCTTTTCTTCAAAATGCCAGACTCCAGTGATAGCTTTAGTGCCATATTGTAAACTGTGGAGATTCAGGAACTAAGTAGTTCAGATGAGCACAGTACAGTGAGGTAGCCAGGTAGGCAGGCAAAATTGTCAGGTATTAACAAACTCCCAAGAGAAGTCCGCAACAGTGCTAAGCTCTGAGCAACCAGTTCCGAATTTCAGTTCTGAACAATCCTTGCAAAACTTCTTTTCCTCTGGCATCCGTTTCTAGAAAACAAAGCACAGGCATGTGCTATGATTTCATTTCCAGTGTCACAAGATATCATTTTCTTTCCAAAAGAGACGATTGCTCAGTCTTGTGTAACACTGAGTTGGAAGCCTTCTTGCAAATAACACCAGTGAACAATTTCACCCTACTCTTCCTAAACAATTATCTTGTTAATTTCCTGGTCACACAGTCCAAAACAAGGTTCTGCATCATAAAGATGTAAGACCAGACTATTTTTACCAATTTCTGTATCCGCAGAAGCCCTCCTCATTGGTAAGATGTGTGTTTCCAAGTGCCTCCAGGTAATGGTTCAGAACAACCAACTGCATGCTGTTACTCAGGAGCGCAAGAGATGTTTGTGTTGAGCTTCAAATGCCTGGAGAAATTATGGTGAGACCATTCTAGGGTCTCAGAAAAAGGACAAGCTATTATGGCATTTCAGTTTGAAAATAAGAAAGGCTTTGATGTCATGGTAACTGAAGAAAACAGTTTTCAGGTTTTTGTTGCCTTCCACAGATTCTGCACTAGATCCTCAAAGGATGTGGTTACCATGTGGTTAAATTAGATGCCTTTTAAACACTTTCCAAATACCTGTGTACAGCCACTATGACTTCTGGCAAAATAAATAGTAATATGATGCAAATAAGCACCAGCTAAGTGATTTCTGGATTGTAATGCAAAAGATCTCTACAAATACACAGACCAATAATATGGGGTATGTATTCCCACTTGTACTGAGCATTTCAGAATGTCCCGGATGACCAGGAAGGAAGCTGCTCTTAACACAATTGTTGTTAATGTGTTTTTATCTTGTGGACATAAGCAATGGACGTAGACTCTGTTGGTAGTCTTTGCGGAGGGCTAGTGTTCCAAGGCTTGAATTCTACGTATGATTTGGTTCTGAAAGGAAATTTACTTTTTTATGTTGCTGCAGACATGACATCAGCAAGAAAGGCTTGTATGCTTTTAAAAAAGAAAATAAGATTTTGGTACAGTTGGAAAACTTACCATGATAGGCTGGTAACAAGTCCATGTTGAAATGTTAACAAGTATTTATAGCTCTGCTGGATTTGGCTGGGGTAGGGTTAATTTTATTCATAGTAGCTCATATGAGGCTGTGTTTTGGATTTGTGATGGAAACAGTGCTGATAACTCAGGGATGTTTTCATTACTGCTGAGCAGTGCTTACAGGATGTCAAGACCTTTTCTGCCTCTCACCCCACCCTACCCCACCAGTGAGTAGGCTGGGGGTACACAAGGAGATGGGAGGAGGAGACACAGCTGGGACAGATGATCCCAAATAACCACAGGGATATTCCATACCATATGGTGTTCAAGCTCAGCATATAAAGCTGGAGGAAGAAGAAGAAAGGGGGAACGTTTGGAGTGATGGTGTTTGTCTTCCCAAGTAACTCTTACTTGTGATGGAGCCCTGCTGTCCTGGGGATGGCTGAACACCTGCCTGACCATGGGAAAGGCCACAGAAACGATCAGAGGGATGGAGGACCTCTCCTATGAGGAAAGGCCGTGGAATTGTTCAGCCTGGAGAAGAGAAAGCTCTGGGGAGACCTTATTGCAGCTTTTCAGTTCTTAAAAGGGGCCTACTTAAAAGATGGGAAAAGACCTTTTAGCAATAGGAGAAGGGGTAATAGTTTTAAACTAAAAGGGGAGATTCAGGCTGGATATGAAGAAAATATTCTTTACAATGAGGGTGGTAAAACACTGGAACAGGTTGCCCAGAAAAGTGGATGGTGCCCCATCCCTGGAAACATTCAAGGTCAGGTTGGATGGGGCTCTGAGCAACCTGATCTAGATGAAGATGTCTCTATTAATTGCCGGGGTGTTGGACTAGATGACCTTTGAAGGTCCCTTCCAGCCCAAACTATTCTATGACTATCAGTGGTGAATGAATTCCTCATTTTGCTTTGCTCTACTGTCTATCTCAAGCTTGAGTTTTCTGATTCTCTTCCCCCATCTCACCTGGGGAGAGTGAGCGAGCACCTGAGTGGGGCTCTTGCCTGCTGGAGTTAAACCACAACAAAAACTTGTGGAGAACATATGAAGAACTAACAAATATGTCACATCAACCAGTTTCTTCTAGCAATAATGAGCAGTCTTCCTCATGTGAGTAGGGGTCTTCAGGATGAAGTAAGCAGTCTTCCTCGCGATGTACTTTTCACCTTTGGATGCCCCAGTTATCACAAAACTAGCTGAAACCAGCCATATCTGTAATTCTTCTGATAGCTGGCAAAGATTTAGAACAGTGTGACCTTCCTGCAAAATTCATTGCAGGATGGGCAGACAAGGAGTATCCCAAGCTAGCAGATGTTTGGGAGGCACTGTCTCTAACTGATAAGTAGAAGGATGGTGTGAAGTAATTCATTCATGTTTAGTGGGGCCACTAAATTCCACAGACTTACAACACAAACATTATTCTTTATTTTCAACCTAAATTAGGCTAAAAGTACTTTAACCCTATGTTTTCCAGGCACTATCTTTTGTTATATGAAGCCCCACCCTCCCCACCCCCCTTTTCTTTTACCTTTACAAATTCTTTTGCTGTGTGACTCCATTTTGCTCAAGTTCTGGCCATTTTCAACTTATTGTCTAATCTTGTGTCTTTACTGAGCTTTGCGAAATCATACAGTTATATCCACCTATGATTTGCAAAAGCCAATACATTTATGTGTTCATCACCCACACATAAGGAGTTCATAGCCCTTTTTATTACTAGAGCCATAGCTCATTCTGATCATAGGGCATTACTAGTACTTCCCACATTTCAGTCTTCTACTGCAGGCACTGACTTTGTGGAAATCTGACTCCATAGGCTTTACTGGATTACTCATTACTCACAGGTAATTATTAATGAGAAGACGACTAGGTTTTGAAAGTGGTTGGAATCTGTTGAGTGAGAGTCTAGACTGAAAAGAGCAAGTAGTTGGAGTGAAAACTGTTTCACCTACTGAACATAATTGACCATTCTAGCCACAGTAGTGAAAGCTTTATTCTCTTGCCACAGTTTTAATCCCTCTGTACAAGTTTCTCTTATTCAGTCTGTTTACATGTCATGCTTTACATAGATCACTTTTTTCTCATTATCCTTTTGTGAACTCAGGATGACTTACAAGTGCTCTTCCTCTTTTTTTTGGGGGGGAAGTTTACAGCTGTTCAAATGGATTTACGCTTATGTCTTTTTTTCTGGAGGCTGGGGGGGGGGGGGGGAAGTTTACAGCTGTTCAAATGGATTTACGTTTATGTCTTTTTTTCTGGAGGCAGACAGGAAAAGATTAATGTAAGCGGCGAGGAGAAGCAGACAGGCCAACCCAATATGGGTGATAAGCAACTTCTAGTTTATTTGTGACGCAGTTCACACATATATAGGAGTGGTATTCAGCCACTCCTTCTTGGCACAACAGTATTGGTTAGCCCCCCCACAGCTTCCTCCACATTCTCCTCCCAGGTCCGGTCTCCGGCCACCTGTGGGGGCCACCCCCCCGCCTTGCTTGCACAGTCCTCCAGAACTCTATGGTTCTGCTCTTAGAGTCATTCTGCAACAGATTAACATTGTTCTTAGGGATTTTTCAACTTCACAGCTACAAGATATGCCATACACAATATATTGTCAAAATAGGCTTCAGGAAAGGAAAGTGTTTTCTTTGTGGCTACTAAATTTTTTTTAGTTTCCTAATCTTGTGATAAGAAAGTTATTCCGCTTTTTCTTGTCACACGGAGTGTGGGATTCTAAAGTTAGGTACATGGCAACATTTGCTCTGAGACGTTCTTATTGTGCATATTAATATTGTAACTGGTGACAAGATGGAATAAGGATGGCCTAGTTAAAATAGTGCTTTTAAGAAGTAATTGTTGTTTTTTTTTCTTCAAGCAAAGGGTGGTCTGCATTTTACTACATTTCAAAGAGGTCCCCAGCTCATGTCTTGTCTCCTTCCTCGCTTTCCTACCCTCACAGTAGAAACTCATGCTAAATGCATTGATTGTATCACTTTTTCCTCATCTCTAGCCTGAATTTACTCCTGGACAGTTTATAGCTGGTAATTCTATATGACAGCTTTGTCATTCGGGTCCTCTGTTAATGTTTTGTGGAACCTGTAACTTGCTAGACTGTGTGGATGATCAGTGATCTTGCTTGGTCTGCCACTCCTAAGAACCGCTGAATGGTTTGAGATGGAAGAGAACTTCAAGATCACCCAGTTCCACCCCCCCCCCCGCCATGGGCAGGTTCACCTTCCACTAGACCAGGTTGCTCCAAGTCCCGTCCAGCCTGGCCTTGAACACTGCCACGGATGGGGCAGCCACAGCTTCTCTGGGCAACCTGTGCCAGTGCCTCAGCACCCTCACAGTAAAGAACTTACTCTAAATCTCCCGTTTCAGTTCAAAGCCTTTCCCCTTGTCCTAGCCCTACATGCCCGTGTAGAAATCCTCTCCGGATTTCTAAAGAAATCCAGTGCCCCCTTTAGGCACTGGAAGCTGCTCTTAAGGTCTCCCCTGAGCCTTCTCCAGGCTGCACAATCCCTGTTCTCTCAGCCTGTTTTCACAGGAGAGCTGGCTCCAGCCCTTACCATCTTCTTGGCCTCTTCTGGACTTGCTCCCACAGGTCCACGTTCTTGTTACGTTGTGGAAGAAGCCACCATGAATCCCCCTCACCAGACGCGCAGTGTACCTGCGAGTCAGCAGGTCACTACCTCCTAGAGCCCATCGCATGCTACCGCCCCGCGTGCACGCCCCTCCTGAGGCTGCAACCCGCGCTGGCCTCAGTCCCCCCAAAGCATTCCCCCGGCGGCTCCCGGAGGGGCTGTCGGTCCGTGGGGCGGCCCGGGCATGCTCAGTGGCTGCGGCCGGAGCGCCGGGGATTGGCGCTGGCCGCGGTCCCTGTTCCCCGCCAAACGGGGCGGCAAGGAGGTGCCGCTCCGCGCCGGCCATTGCGGGCACGGCGCTTCTTCCCCATGGGCAGCCGGGAGCCGGAGGGCGCGGACAGTGAGCAGGCCGCAGGTGTGGGGCGTGGGGCGGAGAGGGGCTGCTGAAGGGGATGGGTGCCGCTGAGCCCCGCAGTACCGCTGTCACCGCGTGGGGTAGGGTCCTCCGGTGTAGCCGGGACTGCTCTCCTGCGTGCGGGGAGCGGCATGTGGGTACGGCTCGACCCCGGGCAGCGGGGCAGAGCTTCGGCTCGGATATTAGCTTTCAGACTTGATTCGCAAACTGTGTTTCTCTCTGTCAGCTTGTAACACACCTTTCCGTTTTCATTTTCATTTTCCTTGGTAGAGGATGGCATGCCAGGAGCACTTGGTGGGGAATCGAGAGGGCTTACCAGGGAGCAGCTATTTACAATGGCTGCGACAGCTTCTATAAACTTCAGCTCAATGATATGCTATTCAATCCTGGGACCCTTCTTCCCTTCCGAGGTAAATGATTTAGCCAGCTGCTCTTTAGATAATTTTCTTTTTATGCATTTTTGCTGCATACTGCGGCTTTTGAAAGGTTCCTTAGCACCTTGGGACCTTGGTGGCAGTCTGTGAGTCCAGGTTAGGCTTTTCAGTTGTGGGAATTTGTAACCTGGCCTAATGCTGGCTAAAATAGATTTCAGTGTATGTAACAGTGACCTGGATCTTGTCCATGAACTAATTTCACCTTCCTATGGCTGTAAAGGAGACAGCAAACTGATAATATGAAATAGAAGTTGAAATGGATGCTTGGATAAGTGAAACAGTTTTTTGCCCCGTGCTGGATAGCAGTTTGATGGTAGAGCTAAGATTAAAACTCTGCCCGTGCCCTGACTTGTATTTCAGTGCTCTAGCGACTCGGTGACCTTTTATTTATAGCTACCTCTCTATTAACTCATGCTGGGCCATTATTCACTGTGTTAAATTCCTGACCTAGCAGCTGGGGGGATGCGGGACAGGAGGGGGTAAAATTTCTGCTTACGTTGAGTGAATACAATATTTAAATGTAGGATGAAAAAAAATAGTCACAGTGCCTTCACAGCAGAAGGCCATTTCTGTCATGATCAAGTTGTTCCCAAGTGTTAACAAAGAAATAATTTTATTTTTGCTTCAAATCCTCCTATATACTGTTTGTATCCAAGTAAGTGTATTTTGCCAGTTGGATAAGTAAAAATTTGCCTGGTGCTTCTTACGGATAGGCATGGTACAGAGAAGATAACAGGGACCTCTGTTCACTGCCCTCTCGCCATGCGAGGGATCAAGGCTTTGAAGCTAGCTCCCTTGCACCAGCTGAAGCCACCTGTAAAATATCTGGTTACCTGTTCAGTAGTTCAGCAAACAGCACAGTGTTCCACTTCTTTCAGGAAAGAGTATTGCTTTTCCCTTGATTACATGTAGCTTAAATAGAAGTGCAAGATGTCTTTAAATTGTTGTGTTATTAGGTTGTGAGTTCCTGCTGCTTTTGAGAAAGGAAATTACTTTGTAACTGCACTAACAGAGAATTAAAAAAAATTGAATGTACAAGGCATCAGTGTTACTCACCTCAAGAGCTTGCCTCCATCTTTACACCGTTGTGATCTTTTTTTCCAGGCAGAAAAAAAAGGTGCCAGTAACACCATTGTTGGCCTGATTTTTGGATGTTTTGCTTTGGTCAATTTCTTGTCTTCTTTAATCTTAGGAAATTATGTAAGTATAATTGAGGCTGTAACTTATTTCTGTGATGACACAGGTTGGTACATGAAGACACTCCTCTAAGGCTGAGAAAAGAGTTGTCTCTTCAGTAGCAGTCCTGCAGGCTTATGCCTGCAGTGACTGGAGCCTGGCCAGTCAGTCTGAATCTGGGCTAAGTCTTGTCAGCTTAAAAATTACTCTTCTACAGTTCTCAAAAATAGAGAGACATGGGATGGTGGAGAGGTAGCACTTCTGTTTCTCTGCTTAACAGAGACATGTAGCACTTCTGTTTCTCTGCTCTGTTCTGTTTGCTTCAGAGTAATCTGCTGATCAGTTCTCCTTTTCTATTATTATATTGTTGGGTTTTGGGTTTAGTTTGGTTTTCTTCTTTTTCTTTTGGTATGTTGTCTTTTTCTTAACATTTCCTCCTATTATGACTCTGCTGTTTGAGTTTTCCTTTCCGCTCCATTATACAGCCATATGAGCTAAATGTCTCCAGTTCTTGCAACTTTAGTTTTCCCCCAGATTCAGAATATTTCTGATGATGAAGAACTTACAAATAAATTATGTAACAGCTTGTTTGTTTATATGCTGGAGCACTGCTTTCTGTGCATTTTTGGCTAGGATCATACCCTAAGTTGTGGCTGCTGTGGTGTCAGAGTCTTCTCTTTCTTTGCTAAGCCAATGGTGAATGTTTTTCTTTGATGATTAGGTGGCTTATCAAAGTGTCACACAGGTGCCATTGGTAAGTCCAGCCTCTGTGCCTCTAATGGCATTCAACTATGGCACAACTCTCACCAAGTTCTTTGCAGGGGAGAGAGAACTAGCATGCCATCCTTATTGCAGACAGGTGAAATGAGCAGCAATAGAGGTGGACAGTCCAGCAATCAGAAACCCTGAGGGTTTCAGTGAAACTTGGCAAAATACGGGCTTTAGTAATAATGGCTGAAACACAGGGACTTTGTCCAGGCCTGAACAAGAAGAGTCTGAAATACCTACTGTCCTTAGGGGAAGTTGCAGCAGGGAATTAGAAGCTCAGATATACTTTGTTTTGGGATTGAGTTAGCTTTGTAGCATGCCTTTTGTTACTCTTCACTCTGGCAATGGAGTCTGAAGGAAGGTGTGAGGTCCTTTCCATGGTAATGAATGGGAAAGCCTGAAGCTACTGGCCTTCCTCAGTCAAAGCTTTATGCTATTAAAGATTATGATAAATTTGCTTTAAAATTGGCTTCCATTGACTCTCCTAAGCTATATACATGAAAGGTATTGCTAACTTGGCATTACAGATGGTGCTGGAGAGGGGATTTATTACTTTATTTACAATGAGTAATGCTGCTGTAACCTGCTGCTCTGCAGAAGCTGCATCACCGAGCTGTGAAACAGTTAACTGCACCATTGTCTCACTATTCTGAAAACTGGGTTAAGTCACTTAACCCTTCACAGTGTTTTTATGTTCAGTATTTCATGAAGACACAGTGGCAGGAGCTGTATCTCTAGATCTTTTAGTTGCACATGCTATAAAGTGCCGATAATGTTTTGATTTCTTAACAGTAACTTACTTTGACAGAATGTTGATCTAGGCTTGAAATAATAACATGTAAAAATGGCATTTAATTTACAGATTACGCATATTGGAGCAAAATTCATGTTTTTGGCAGGGATGTTTGTCTCAGGATGTGTGACCATTCTGTTTGGGTGAGTAATTTTTGTTGGTTGTTTTGGTTGTGTTTGTCTTCTAATAATTCTCATCCATATGAAAAGATGGACACAAAACAAAACTGGAAACTGTTGTGCATCTTTTGGGTGTTGATTAGGTCACCTGACTTTTTGATCTTTACTTTTTCCCTACCCCTTATCAAGCAAAATTTCAGTAGGTTTCAAAGCCTGTTTACTAATTTGAAAGAAAAGAAGGAAGGTTCTATGTGTTTAAGTTACTAATATAGTTCGTAAACAGTAAGAAGTCTGTCAAAGTGCAGCAATAAAGGAACTACTTATGCATAATGTTGTAATTACTCTTTTCTTAAAAATATTGAGTGCAAATGAGAAGCTTTACCTGGCAGGCAGAGAGGCTAAGCCACTCATTTTAGCAAAATGAAAGTTTTATTAACAATGAGGAAGCTCTTTTTAGGTAGTTGAACGTCATTGCTTCAGACTCCTTGCACAGTTGCTTGGAAAAGCTGTGACATACAGCAGAAGATGGCATTTGAGTTTTTCACAGGTTAGTTTTTTTTGTGGTATTTTCACCACCAAAGAAAGGGGGAAGGACAAAGTTGCCAGAAATAGTTTGGTAGAGTTTGAGATACTTCACTGATGTGATTCGAAAAGATGTGGCAATAGATGTGTCCTTTAATGAGTAAGAAATGATGTTCCAGGGCCTTTAGGAGATAGCTTGTTGCATACTGAGAGATCTACATTTATTGTTTTGGGTTTTTTTCTTTTTTTTCAGAATGCTGGACAAGGTGCCAAGTGGACCAATGTTCATTGGTTTGTGCTTTTTAGTAAGAGCAATGGATGCAGTAGGTTTTGCAGCAGCAATGACAGCATCGTTTTCAATCCTTGCAAAGGCATTTCCCAATAATATAGCTACTGTCTTGGTAAGTGCAAAAACAGTGCTAGAGCCAAGTACCCACAATATGATAAATTGCCAGTAGGAAGCCTAAAACCAGGAGGAGAAAATCTGCTGTCTTATGTGCAGGCATATTTGAAACCGTAACATAATGTTTGTTTTTAATTGAAAATCCAGGATGGGGCATCCACATCTTCTTTGGGCAACCTGTTCCAGTGCCTCCCCACTTTCACAGTAAAGAATTTCTTCCTTATATCTAACCTAAACTTCCCCTGTTTAAGTTTAAACCCATTACCCTTTGTTCTGTTGCTACACTCCCTGATGAGGAGTCCCTCTCCGGTATCCTAGTTAGCCCCCTTCAGATACTGAAAGGCTGCTATGAGGTGTTCATGCAGCCTTCTCCAGGCTGACAGACCCAATTTTCTTAGTTGGTAGATTAGATTAAGCGAAGTGCATCCTAGGGTAAAATCATAAAGCCTAAAGGAATGGATGAGGGTGTTTTAGCCTTGCTTTCCATTGCCTTTCTTGATAGTGCGAGATACTAAAAAGCACTTTTCCTCTCCTTATCCTTTTGGTACCAGTTTTCAGCCCATCTTTTACCCATTGGGTACCCTAGGGAATGTATGGGGAAGTTACTAAATGTAGGTATGTCAGTCCTGAAGTGGGAAGTTCAGCATCTGTCAACATGATCACTCTGTTGTAGGAGGTATGATCTACAGAACATAAACAATACCACTTTTCTTACAGTATCAGGTTTACCTTTCCCTGTTCTGTAATAATGCAATGCCTCAGTTCCCCTGCATCCCAATAATTCATTAACATAAAAGGGCTAAATGATGTGCAGCCTGTTTTGAACTGCTGTCTCCCTAAGTATTTTTCATGGTTGGTGAATGTCGTGGTTTAAAGAACCAAAGTATAGGGATTAATCCTCATCTTTAATTTTACTGATTTAAGCAAGTCTAAAATTTCTTGATTTTGAGACATTTTGGTAAACTTCAACACATGTAGTGCCCATGAGTTAACATAACTGCATTCAGATAATGCTTTTATTTCTGTTGTTCACTGTCCTGGGTTCAGGATATAGTATGTTTCTGGGTCCCAGAAGTTAGCAAAACTTTAATTGTAAGCAGTTTCTACCACCAGCTCTTACTGGTGGTTTAAGCATTCATTAATCAAATGTTGAGGCAGATGCTTACAGTGGTGACTATGATGGTGTAGCACAAGATTTAAGCGTAACTGTATTATTGGACTTTTAAAACTCAGTATCTTATAAAAGATGCCAGATTATTAAATTATGGCCAAAATAACCTGAGTTATCCTATTGCAATTTCACTGTTATTTCTTACTCCTAGTCAGTGAATCCAAACAGTTGGTTATGGAAATAAAGCTTTAACTTGCCACATGTACCCTTGTGTATCTCATTATTCCATGAGATAATGACCCATCCAGATAGGCTTGTTTGGGTCACCCCCCTCAGGCTGGAGTGTAACAGCAGGTTGGAGAGATGATCACTTCAGCCTGAGTTGTCCTACAGATGCTTTCCGTCACTAGAGCATTTTTCTTGCCTCAGGGCTGGGATCTGTTAGGTGGCAGCAGGGTGGGTAATGCTGCAGTACAGGTGGTTCCCTGTAGTGAGGCAAAGAGGGACTGTCTGTCTCACTTTGTTGGGGCACAGTGTTGTCTACCTCACTTTGTGAAGGTCAGTATTAGCTGTTATCCTCCTTAGTCATGCAGTGTTTTTTTCCTTTCTCTAGCCTGATTATGTTGTGCTGCTCCTCAGAAAAATGGCTTGCTTTTCATTGTTGCCTCAGTTTCTCAGCATACAGATTTTTCTTGCTGTCTTTTTCATCCTTTAGGGCAGCCTTGAAATTTTTACAGGACTTGGACTGGTACTGGGCCCACCTTTAGGCGGCTTTTTGTATCAATCATTTGGTTATGAAGTCCCTTTCATTACGGTGGGATGCGTAGTGTTGGTCTTGGTGCCTGTGAATATGTGCGTATTATCAAAATACGGTAAGCATCCTTCTTCCTACCTCCTTCACTCACTGTAATTTCTCATGTTCTTAACAGTCCTTTAAAAAAAATCACTTCTGAAGTCTGATCCAACTCAGAGGGCAAAGCTCCAGCTGAATTAACTTGTGATCTTGATCATACCCATGTTTTAATGCTAAGCTAAATTAATGTGTGCAGGTGGCCTGGAGTGAATCTCAGACCTCATGCCCATCCCTGCAAACACTAAGGAATCTGTGTGGAAGTGAACTGGGATATACTTTTGGTTTTTTTCATCTTCTTAACTTCAGAGCTTGTAAAGGATCAGTTCTGTCTGCTTAGTATCAGCTGGTCATTGCAGATAGTTGAAGAAAAGCTGGAGATAGGTTTTGCCTAAACCAAGAGCTCAACGTGTTTGAGTGGTTAAAAGTGGGGGAAAAACAGAATTACTGGAAGATCAAAAGGGGTTTATTTGTACTCACTGATGCAGGATCTCAGTAACATGAAAGAATGTTAAAGTTAATACATGAGGGGTTTAACTGAAGTGCTGGAGGTCATACAAATTGTATCCTAAATATGGTATGATATATCATATCAATCATATGATATTACTAGCCAGTTTGGAACTATGTTAAATAAATGTTAGCTCTGAGGTGGTGGATGCTAACGAGTGAACTTTTAGTTCTATCTATACTTTGAGACCACATTCAACTATTAAAGCACCAACTGCATCAGGAAGGGAGCCTGACTTAGAAATGACATCTAACCATGACATCTGAAAGAACCTTCCTGTCTGTAGCACAAATTGAACATGTAAAAGACCCAAATGACTAGACAGATTTCAACTGATAAATGGCAATCTTTTTATTTTCCTTTCAAAGCATGTTTCTGATTGGACATGAATGGTTCATGCATGTGTGCAGGTTGTGTTGAGACGTATCCATGAAGTTTTCATTGTATAAGGACTAGCGGAGAAGTAATTGTATTTTCACATAGTTGAAATAGTACATGCTTTTTGTTCTTTGGGGATTTGCAGTGTTGGAATCTAAACTGTACTTATTTATCAAATTTGGGGTTTCAATATAAAAATAGTATAATGCATAATAGTCTACTCTTGACTTTTATTTATTAGGTAATAAACAATAAAAAAAGAGAAATACTGATTTATTTTCTAAAGCAAGAATATAAATTATAAGCTTATGCTGCTTAAAATAATACAATTTCCTATTTCTATTGAAACAGATTCAGTCCCTAGCAAGGACTCCTTTTGGAAGCTCATTCTTCTGCCAAAAGTCTTACTACTCTGTCTTACTATATTTTCTCTAAGTGCATGCTTGGGCTTTTTGGATCCCACAATGTCTCTATTTATCCTAAAGAAGGTAAGTCCTGTTAATATGCAGGGGAGTCTTGCTAAATAGTAAATAACTGGTTATAATTTTGTTTAGGATATTTAAACCATATTTAAGCCATATCCAATTACACTTCTTTAATTAACTGTTAAGAATATGATTTCCAAATAACATGATTTCCACAGTACTGACAAATCTCAATTCCATTGACACCATCTGTTGCCACTGGGTCTTGGTAACTGTGAGAATGAGGGAATGTAAGGCCTTCAAAAATGTGCTTTTCCCACTTAATTGGCTTTTGATGCAGAGAACCTTCTCCGAACGGGGAATAGCAGCTGGTTTTGCAAATGAGGGACTTTTTTCGTCTTTTCTGAAATCCGATTCTGTAAAACTGCAACAGTTGCTGACAGTGTTCTGTCCCCTGGTATGGCCATTTTCCTTTGGGGACGTGATGTCACAGCTCTGCCTTGTCTGGCAGGTATGCTAAAATTAAATTGATTGCAACTATGTAGCCTGCCAGCTGACTTCTTCACTCACTTACTAAAAAGGCAAATGTCATTTTATTTATTTGTTTTTAATTTATTTGACTATTTACTCGTTTCCTACTTGATTTTATTTACTTATTTTCCCAATGGTGTTTGAGATACTGAATTTGAAGTAAACTGTGTAAGATTCTGTTCCTGTGTGAAACTAGCCAATGCTTTTTGAGTGGTTTATTTGTTATTTGTTTTTCTAGGATATAGCATTTCACAAGTGGTTGTGATCCTTCTTTTTGTCTGTCTAGTCCAGCAGTTAGAGCACTCATCCAGGGTGGAGGAGACTTGGTGCTAGCCTCTTCCATCAGTGGATATGCGAATGTACGTCTTCCATCACCCAAGACAGATCTGTAATTTTGCCACTGTAGAATATTGTGCAATTGTGTGGCTCTTCTGCTTTCCCTATGCTCTGTGCTAACAGACACTTGCTGTGAAAGGGCTGTAGCCTTCTTGGCAGGTGTTCTAACCACTAAATTAGAGTTATTATTATGTGCTTGCACATGGCAAGGAAATAGAGAATATTTATGTAGTCCATGCCACATGAAACACCTTCCAATACCTTCTAACTGGTAGTTAAAGAACTCATTTGAGAGATTAGTATGCTTTTGTTTCATTACACGTTTTGTCTCAATACAGAAATGTGGTTCTGCATTAGGAAAATGTAGACCTCAGGGTGTGTGCAAAAAACCTGTTACTTACTCTAATAAAAATCCTCCTTTGATTGAAAAGCCACAGTTGTGTCTTATAGCACTGCTTGCTTTTAAGATGCACTGATCAGTGTTAGATGATTACAATTATGCTTTTCTGAGTGGAAATAAAACTGAAGATTGTAGGGGTAAAGACTAAATCCATCTAAATTTCACTGTCTGAAGTGTCTGTTTCAAACGTGCCAGATAATGATAGAATCCAATGTGCTGGTGTAGGGACATAGCATAGTGTTTCCTCCTGAGTTTATTTAGGCTTTATGTGTGTCAGGTATTTTTCACTCCGTGGTTAGAAGTGGAAGGAAATGACTTCTGCTGATGACTTCAATTGCTTGAAAAACCTCTGTGCAGTGTCAGTAAAATACTTACAATCATGCATTTCAGTATTTTGACGTAAAAAATATAATTCTTAGATTGTCTTTTAAGGAATGTAGCATATATGGTTTGATGTTTTGGGGTTTGTTTTATTTGTCTTCCTTTTCATAGTTCAAACTCCCAGCCGGTTATGTAGGCTTGGTGTTCCTAGGTTTGGCACTCTCGTACTCCCTGTCTTCTCCCCTCCTCGGACTTCTAAGTGACAAACTGCCAGTGAGTACTTACCCTGCTGTTTGTGGAGGGGTAGTAAAGCATTCTGTGCATTTAGTTAAAACTGGATCATTTCCCATTTTGGAGCAACGGATGAACACCTCATCCTATAAAGGGATGTCTTAGGACCTTGCATGAGCGCTGAATACGGCTCACTTGAATGTCTCTTTTGCAAGGTCCGCATAATACAAGAACATATAAAATAGTAAAAAATGTTGGACAATAATTCTGTAGTTGAAATGTGTTGAGCTTTTCCAGTGGACTAAGCATAATCTATTTCCAGCCAGTGTGAAATGGAGAGTAGGAGATTATATCCCACTTATCCATGCTTTTGACCAGATCTAATTTTATCAGCTTTAGAGAAGAGGAGTAAAGATGTTTTGCTTAGCTGTAGTGACTTTACCTCTTAAAAAGTGTAATATCCTAATTAGATCAGCACACCAACTGGCTATGGTTTTCTAGTTCTTAACTGCACCATAGAAGGACACTTTATACCTTGAAATGCCTGGTTGATAGCTACTGCTCAGTATTCAAGGAAACCTACAATTTGAATGCTGTGCATGAAGGATAGCATCAGTTTTCTGACACGTATTGTTTCAATAATGGCCTTTGTATATGAGAATTACATGCAGTGCTGCATGATATTTCTTATACTAAGGAAGAGTAAGGCCTAAAATACTTTGCTAACAGAGCAGCACCGTTACTCAGCATCCTGAAGAAATCTTGGTGTTAGGCAGCTGCTGCCAGTGTCAACGTTGATGAGGAAACATGAATTCTTTGTTTCTTGGTGGTATTCAGAACTGGCAGAGAAACTGTGAATTCCCAGTTTGTGTGTAATGGTCTCTGCAGGATCCGTACTTTCAGGAGATGGAGATTTAGAAGAAGGGTATTAGGAGAAACAAAATAGTTACATTACAAATTCACATCTTTAAAATACATACCTCTTCCTTTCACAGTACCTCAGGAAGTGGTTGCTGGTATCTGGAGGCTTAATGACAGCCCTGTGTTTTTTCATGTTAGGACCTGCTCCTGTACTACACATTGAAAGGTATGGAACTGCCACTTCTTCAGCCTATCCCCTTTTGTGATGTTTTTGTGATAGATGTCGTAACCATAGTCATGAATGTCCACAGTCTATAATTAGTACCTCTGATCATGAAACAGGGTTTTTGTTTAACTACTAACATGAAACTACCAATATAAAGCAGAGAAAGCATCTGAAAATGGAGATTTTACAGCTTCATAAAACAGATACTTTTTCTTTGCTTTTACTGTTACTATTTGCTCATGTGTATGGTGGGAAGAATGCTGCTGCTTATTTTTTTTTGCCTTCCAATTCTATGCATTTCCACTGCAGCAAAACAAAGTTATATTTTCTGTCTTATTTTTCAGTTTTCTCTCTTTCATTAGTGTTTCTTAACTAGGGGGTTTATTTGCATGGTTCTGCAGCAGTAGTTTTTGTTCTCTCTGTATATAGTTTACTGAGGGAAAACACCAGATTATAGCTTTGTTTTCAGCTAGCTAAGTAGAGACAGTGTCTGTTGCACTTGAACACTGAATTACTGTATCTCTCAAGTTAATTCACAGCAAAACATTCTGCTACATTTACAAAGTAACTGTACGGTCCTTTTGTCCTTGGTTATATACTCTGTTAAAGATGCTGATAGGCTTGCAAATGTGCAGAATTAGTCAACTCCTTCCTCCTAGATTTCTAATTTTTAAAAAGGTCACACATTTGAAATTGGTGAGATAATACATTGAGCTGGTGAGAAAAATCAGTAAAATCTTTGAGGTTCTTTTGTTTAGCTATGTCTATTTGGTTATAATGTATTAGGCTATAAAACTTTAGCTGCAAATTCTTCACTTAGTCTGTGCAACAGGCTAAGCCTGGCACTTGGATATATGATTGATGAGTTAAGCTCATCTGTCTACCTCTTCTCTGTGTGCTCCTCTTAAAATGAGCTGCATTCGATAAGGAAATACTTCATTTGAACACAAGATATTAAAATTCTTTTACAGTCTTTTTTAAGCATAAAACTGTATTTTTCAAGTCTTAGTGTGCAATTAGAGTTCTTTTTGTCTTCAGGGAAACTATTTTTTGGTCAGTCATGGAGAGCTGATGTAAGCCTTCAGACAGATGGGGTCCTTACTTCAGCTGCTAACTTCTTTTAAATGTCTCTTTTTCAGTCAGCTGTGGATGTTTGTGCTAGTGCTGGTTTTGGTTGGGTTTTCCCTTGGCATGAGTGCTATCCCAGTTTTTCCAGAGATACTGCAGTGTGCATAGTAAGTAACTCCGTCCAACACATCTTTCATGTTACTGACAGTAGGAAACTGCAACTAGTTTTCTGAGGTGAATATGAAGTAGTGTTTCGGTGTGGCATTTTTCCTCCATTTTGAGACAAAGGCAGTGAATAATACTTAAATGCTTCCACTACTCTTTTGTCTTAACGTTTTCTGACTGAACACCCCAATCATTATACTCCAAATGATCCAAATTTAAATTTGTAAATGTGTACCTCAGTACTGTGAACACATTGAAGTCCATCAGGCTTTGGATCTCATAGCATGATGTGACCTGTGCGTGGTTTCATATACGTAGGAATTATTTCAGCTTCTGAGGACAATTTTCACTGGATTTTCAGACTACATTGGCTTTAACAGCTGCACCTACCAGAACCATACTTGGCCAAAGTACAAGGTCTGTGATGTGGCTTGGCAGTAATGACCTGTAGAAGGGTCTTGATTTACTCTTTACTACTATGTTTCTCTTGGAACAAGGTCTTTCCTTTGTAAAAGCTACCTGTCACTGTTCTTCATTTGCCACATGAAACACAGGGAATAAGTGGTGGTGTGATGTTAGGAATCTTATTTGGCAGACATCAGAGATGAGGAGCAGCACAGAGTACTCCAGAGAGGCAGCAAAGAAGAAGGTTCTGGGTAAACAGGCATGATTCCACTGTACACTTTTGCTTGTTAACTATTTATATTGTATGTAAATAAAAAGGAGGGAAAAATCTATAGGGGAAGGCTATAGACTGAGACACAATAATGTATTTTATTGCTGTAACTGGTCTGTCTTTCTGCAGTGACAATGGATTTGAAGAAGGTCTGAGTTTGCTGGGACTGGTGTCTGGGCTCTTCAATGCCATGTGGTCCCTTGGGTAAGTATACCGTCACCTTTTTTGTAAGCTGTGAGCATTTGCTTATTCTTCACTATTGCCACACAAGAGCCTGCTGCATTACCACCAGAAGTCTTGCACTGCAGTCATTGTGTTGACCTTGATTCAAAAGGTTCTTGCTAAACAGGTGCCTGGTGGTCATGTTAAAACAAAGCTTTTTATGCAATAAAAGGAATGCACTCTGAACTTGTCTTCCTTTGAAATGTATTGTTGTTCATATCAAAAACCTGCAGTGATTAAGTGGATGTTAACTTGTGCTTCTGTGTGGTCATTTTTCTTGTCACTGAAATATTTAATGTTTAATAATACAAAGAGGGGTGGACCCTAATTTTTTACAAAGCTAAGTCTGTGCACATGGACTGACCTAGAAAGTATCTGCTCCTGACTAATTCCATTCTCCCTTTTTCGTTTTCCATGTTTCCTCCTTTTGTCTGGAATAGCTTAGGGTAGAATCTTCTCTTTCAGCCACAGCCATTATTTAAGGTCTGTGTTTGTGTAGCTTGGCAGAGTGTGTCTCTGTTTATTACTCAGTGGCTGTTACAGAAATGAGTGAAAGGCACTACTGGCTGAGTGACCCTTCGAGCTGTCACTCAGTGGGAAGATTCTCCCCTTTTGATAGCTATGCCCAGGATTTTTTTACCTGTCCTGTTTACCTGTCTTTGTGGCTGCAGGTAAATTCTCACCATTTTTTACCAGGCTAACTGAAGTTCTAGCTGTCCTGTTTATTTGGCATAGAGTACAGTACAGATATAGGTAGAATAAATTTACCAAACCCCATTTTTATGCTGTTATCAAACCTGGTTTTATTACATGACTTGGTACCAGGAAGTCTCCCTAGTTTTACACAGCTTTGTCCCTTTCTGTAGCAAGAGACCATATCATTAGGCCTTTCATAAAGTGACAGCAGCTGCGTGACCTTTCATGACATTCTTAGGCACGAAGGTGCAGGACAGTTGCACACAGCTCAACCTTGCAGTAACTGCATCTGTCACAATATGCCTCCCTACCTGCCTATATCCATCAGTTTGAGGGATGAGAGTTTAAAGTTCTTTTATGATAAAATTGATTGGTTAGATGCCTGGTAGCACATAGTCCTTAATGGGATCTCTAAACCGGTCTAGATACAGGAAAGAGTGCATTCAGCTTTCTGATGTGGATCTTATTTCCAGGTGAAAAGGTAACTAGACAGGTCTATTGGAGACATAGCAAACAGAGTATTAATAGTTACTATGGATTATAGGAAAGTTAGGTCTGTGGAAGACAATCTCTTTGTTGACAGAGGAGAGAGAATCAATGGAGGGAGGCCACAAAATGCAATAAAGAAGTTCTCTGAGGATGCAGTATGTTATCTTTTCTGTTTGGGATGCCAATACGTCATTTTGATTTGCTGTAGGGCATTTGCAGGTCCCACTCTGGGAGGATTTCTAAATGAAAAGCTGGGTTTTGAATGGGCCTCAGCCATCCAAGGAGGATGGGCACTATTAAGTGTAAGTAATTACGCATTTTTTGCTTTTTTTGTATCTGTTGCAATTATGGGCTATTGCATAAGGTTGTTGTTATTATTATAATTATAACTGACTGTTTCCTCAAAGGGTCTTGCAACTGGAATATTCTATATCACTGAGGCAACAAAGAGAAGGTATGCTGAGATATTTATTCTTCATTTTACTTGCAGCCAAATAAAGCAAACCTTTGAAAGGTGTGCTTCCATTTTTTCCTCACTGCCAACCTGATAATGAATAACAAGACAAGCAGTAAAAATATCGCTTAAATACTTTGTCTCTATGCTTTCCTAAATTCATGCTGACTTAAACAGAGACCTAAACTAGGCAATGCTTGTTCTGTACAAGCAACAGGACTGTGGCATTAACAAGCAAACCTTACTGATGGCTCCTCCACGAGGGTGTCTGTGAGCTGGAATTGACTGTATAGTTGCACTCAGGGAGTAGTGGCCAATGGCTCAATGTCTGGATGGAGGTCAGTGATGGGTAGTGTCCCACAGGGGTCCATACTGGGACCAGTGCTGTTTAACATCTTCACCAATGACATAGACTGTAGGATTGAGTGCGCCCTCAAAAAATTTACAGATGGAGGTGTTGGAGCAAGTCCAGAGGAGGGCCACGAGGATGATCAGAGGGCTGGAGTACCTCCCGTATGAAGACAGGCTGAGAGAGTTTGGATTGTCCGGCCTAGAGTTTAGATTGCCCAGCTGCTATAAGGGGTAATTTGTAGCAGCTTTCCAATATTAAAGGGGGCTTACAGGAAATATGGGGACAGACTTTTCAGCAGAGCCTTTTGTGACAGGACAATGGGTAATGGTTTTAATCTAAAAGAGGGGAGATTCAGGCTGGATGTGAGTAAAAAAAATCTTTACAATGAGGGTGGTGAGGCACTGGCACAGGTTGCCCAGAGTTGTGGATGCCCCATTCCTGGAAATGTTCAAGGTCAGGTTGGACAGGGCTCTGAGCAACCTGATCTAGTTGATGATGTACCTGCTCGTTAGGACTAGTTGACCTTTAAACATCCCCTTCCAACCCAAACCAGTCTGTGATTCTGTGATTCTGTGAAGTGACAGGTGTGAAAGCAATAGTACGTACTTCTCTGCAATAGTAGGGAGCCAAATCCAGTGATCCACATAGCTCTTTCCATGTAATGTGTGGCTTTTTGCTATAATGTTGATATTGCACTGAAGTATTTGGAGAATATTAAACTTGTTTCTTTGCTTCTGTTTTTTTGCTTGTGCAAACAGTTCCAGTTCCAGCCTGCAAAATCCTCCTGGTACTAATGAAGAAAGAACTCATCTGATGAGCAGTGAATCATAGCCAGACATACTTTCAATTCTCAGTTTACTATTGTGGTTTTACCAGTTATTGACATGAGTGGACTTAAAAGTATTCCATTATTCTGGAGCTGGGATACATGATCCCTTAGTGAACAACCAGTTGTGGTTTAGTTATAGCTTTATTACTGTTTTGAAACCCTGAACACTGACTTTCTTTTGAAAGTCTTCGCGTGGGTTGGCTGAAGTGATGAGTAACCCTCAGATGTCAGCATGTTTATTGTGTTCCATGTACAGTACAGCACTGTATGTGAAAGAAGTGTGTTTTCAAATGTCTGGTTTCTACACTTGGGCCTGCTGTGTATTATTCTTGGGTAAAGCTACTATTTTGCTACTATGATTTTCTGTATTTTTTTAAAGAATGTTCATTATCTTGTAGTACTTTAACTGATAACGTTAAAACAGAATTTGAAATGACAAAGCATTAAGCACAATATTTTTTTCAATAAAGCAACCTTTTTTCCTAAGTTTTGCAGATTTTCTCAAACCAAGTCTGAAAGACTTTGTGTCTATCAACATTTGTATTATCCTGAAAGTGCCTGAAAATGGGAGGCAAAGGTAATGAAGAGTTAGCGTCTCTACACAGAACTAACTGATCTTCAGTCCTGGAGGAGGCTTGGCATCGTGTGTATACATATACAAAGAGATATGTTTGTATTATGTATGAAGACTCCGCTTGAGTTTGTGAGATCTATTTCACTAATAAATGCCAGCTGGAATGTTTGTACTAGTCGCCTCTGCAACAGTAGGTCTATCAAAAGTCTAGAGCTATTTTTTTCCAACAGTGGGGAAAAAAAAAGTATCTTCTCACTTTCTCCAGGTGTTCAGCAAAACAGCTCAAGGGGAGCTGGGACAAGGGCATGCCTGGCATATTCACAGTAGACCACCTGACCTCAGCTGTGGGAAACATCATTTAATTTGTTCTGGAGCCCACAGCTCAGCCTTAGAAAGGGTTCTATGTGCTACCTGTTTTTCTATAAATAGTACAAAATGGTCTTGCCTTAGCAACTTACAATGGGTTTCTCTTGTGAGTAGCTGCTGGAATTACATGATAAGTACTTCTTTGTCTGCCAGAGCCCTTCCAGGGGCAAGCAAGAACTGCTCTGGTAGCCAGCTGAACTGTGAAGCATCAGGGTATCAAAGGGCAGGCTTCCCCTGCTAGCACTCTGGCAATAGATCCCTCTCCTTTTGTATCAGGCGTTAAGACTTTACTAAAACCTCAACTTATGATGAAGTGCTGACTCTGCCAGTTCCAATGGTGAGGCAGGTGAGAAGGAGCTGAGAGGGCTGGAGGTAGGTGTGAGGTGCACAAGATGCAGGCTTGTAGACAGGAGACTTAATTAGCTCTCTTTGTGAAATGTTTGCTTACCTGACTTGTGCTGTTAGGACTTGAATTGGCTGGGATTGCCAGAAAGAGCACAAATGCCTTTGAAATTAGAGCTGTCCTGCAATGCATGAACTGGAGCAGACCTCTAGTAGAAACTAGAAAGGCCTAACGAACCCCTCTAGCTTTCTGGGAACACATCTCCCCTCTTCTTTCTTTCATGTACACAATGGATGGGAAATTGAAGAGGAATCCTGGTTTCCAGTTGCTCAGAGCAACTCACGAGCATGTTCTGCCGTGATTATCCAGGGGTCCTGCAGCTAATAGTTAAAGCAGAGCAGTCGGCTCTCCTGTGGGAAACTCAGCAACCCCCTGGCTAGTGCTGTGCTTGTCTCATGCAGTGGCAGGTCTAAATACCCATCTGCTGTTACTAACACAGTTTTACCATATGTGAAGCTGCAATAAGTAGGAACCGTACCAGGAACAAATGCACGTGGCTAGATCAGAGCAGCCCTGAGCTGGGGCAGCACAGGTAGTGCCTGTGCAGCAGCAGTGATCTCAGGGCCCGCTGCCTGCCTCCAGTGCCCTCCCACTGGCCAGGAGTTTGGCAATGCTGCCCTTCACTGAGATTTCCCAAACTCTGGCTTGTTATCCAGCTGTGACCTTTGCTTGCCTTGTGCTGCATTACTACAGCAATGCCACACGTGCATCATTCACAGGTCTGGCAGGCAATGCATTTCTTTGCAGCACAGTGGTGACTTCTCCAGTGGAGCAAGGCAAAGTTGCTGTCTTCTTGTGGCTCTCTTGCCTGTGATGTGTGTGAGACTTTCCGGGCAGGGGGAAGGCATCTCCTGATGCTGACTTACTGCTGCTCGGGGGAATTCCCAGGTTTTCTGCAAGAATTTCATTTAAAGTCCCTGACTTTGCTTGTCCCCATCCTCCTGCTGGGTGACTTCCAGGCTCCAGGCTCATGCCTCTGCTGTGCTTTTGGTGCTGTTTGCTCTGGAGGCCTGTACCCTGGATGGCTACATCGCAGCTGTCTATGAGCACAGTGTGGTGTTGTCAGAGGACACTGAAGTGCCAGTTTCTCCTGAGGAGGCCTTGATCCTGATGGACAAAAATCTGGCAATTTTGGCAGTGGCCATAAAAGAGGCTGCCAGACAGGTAATTATGATTCATTGCAGACATTTATTTATCTTCTTAATGGTCTTTTTTGGGCTTCTGTTTTGGTATCAGGATGCCCCCGTCATTGTGACACCTGAAGACGGAATTTATGGCTGGGTCGTCACAAGAGAAACAATCTACCCTTATCTTGAGGATATCCCAGATGCACAGGTGGGCTGGATTCCCTGTGCTGATCCTGGAAGGTATTGTTCCTGCTTTGTATGGGGAATGGTCCAAGGAGAAAGACGGCTACTGTTAGAGTGGTTGTTGATAGTTTTATATATCTTGGAAGAGCTGCTATGAAATGAATCAAGGTTGGGCATCCTGTAGTTGCCATAAATAACTTTAGACAGCTTCCTTCCTCATTTTTATCTGTCTTTTTTTTCTCAGTATATTTCTTTTTATTTTACTTAGTTTACTCGGAAAGGTTGAGATTTATTTCAAACAAAACCAAAAAACTTACAGAATCTACTTTTCAGTAACGTATTCCATGCGCGTTTTAGAAAATGTTTAAGATACAGGAATATTAGGACTATTTATGAATAAAATAGCGGCTATTATGGCAAACATGTACTGCACGATTTCAAACATATTTTTTAATCATGATTTGGTAGGCTTTTTATCCTGTCATTTTCCTTAATAAATGGCACCATTTTTTGAAGCTTCAGTGTTTGGCAAAAGAGAACAAAATGCACCACAGAAGAAGCAAATCCTATGCTACTTCTGCACAGCAGCCAAATTGAGAGCTGAAGTAGAATGGGTGAGATTAGCCCTGTGTTGGTGTCACATCAGTGCTGTGCTGCACACTAGCAGCAGAAAGGAGACTCGAAGCTGCAAGAAAGCTCCTGTTTGCCTGAGTTAATGTTAGGTGAAGCTGGAGTTTCAACACACTGAGCTTGGAAGCACAAAACCACTGCCTTCTGTTGAATAGCAGAAAATGAGAATCTCTTATTAGATATGACTAACTTAAACCTATAATTCATGTGATCTGGAGTTTCAGTGTTGGTATTTTTATGGATTAACTGATTTTATATTTTATATCCTTTCTTTCTTCCCTGCTGTTAAAGTTTGCTCCCTCACTTGTGCTGGAAAGACTGAGCTGCCTGGAAAGAAATAACTGTGTCTATGTGGTTGTGAATATGGGAGACAAGAAGCTGTGTAATTCCAGTGATGCAAGGTGCCCAAGCGATGGTCACTGTCAGTACAATACCAACGTTGTCTTTGGCTTGAAGGAAAACTGGTGGCTCGTTATCACAAGGTAAGATGATTTTACAATGTTCAGGGGTGCATCATCCTCTAGTGATTAAAGGTATGAAACAAAAGCTCCTTCCCAGGCTTAAATGTATTTGTACATGGAGTCATTATAGAGCAGGTGTCAGGGGGCAGGTAAGGCCACTGCATTAAGATAAGGAAGTGCAAGGTCCTACATCTGGGTCGTAGCAATCCCAGGCACAGCTACAGGTTGGGCAGAGAAGACATTCAGAGCAGCCCTGCAGAGAAAGACTTGGGGGTGTTGGTTGATGAGAAAATGAACATGAGCTGGCAGTGTGTGCTTGCAGCCCAGAAAGCCAACCGTATCCTGGGCTGCATCAAAAGGAGCGTGACCAGGAGGTTGAAGGAGGTGATCCTGCCCCTCTACTCTGCTCTTGTGAGACCTCACCTGGAGTATTGTGTGCAGTTCTGGTGTCCTCAACATAAAAAGGACATGGAACTGTTGGAACAAGTCCAGAGGAGGGCCACGAGGATGATCAGGGGACTGGAGCACCTCCTGTATGAAGATAGGCTGAGAAAGTTGGGGCTGTTCAGCCTGGAGAAGAGAAGGCTGCGTGGAGACCTCATAGCAGCCTTCCGGTATCTGAAGGGGGCCTATAGGGATGCCGGGGAGGGACTCTTCATTAGGGACTGTAGTGACAGGACAAGGGGTAACGGGTTAAAACTTAAACAGGGGAAGTTTAGATTGGATATAAGGAGGAAATTCTTTCCTGTTAGGGTGGTGAGGCACTGGAATGGGTTGCCCAGGGAGGTTGTGAATGCTCCATCCCTGGCAGTGTTCAAGACCAGGTTGGACGAGGCCTTGGGTGACATGGTTTAGTGTGAGGTGTCCCTGCCATGATTCTATGGTTCTGTGTTTTCATTCCTGCTATTCTAAATTTAATAGCAAATAATTAAATTAATTAAATGTCAATGAGCCCCCTATTTTTCCTGTTTTTCAATAGGGAGTGACACATGAGATATTCAAACATTAATGTCCTAAACTCTTGCAAACTAAATACAAATCCTCTTTGCTGGTATAGATCAGAACCACGGATATTTGTGCTTGACTTCTCTTGCAGTGGTATGAAGTGTCCTTTTAGAAATTAAGATATAGCATGTTCACAAACATATTCTCCGTTACTTGAATTTAAATGAATATTGTATTCAATATTAGTCTGATTTAAGTGGTTTGATTTCTTTTCTAAAATATTTGTCTCCATTCCTTCCTTTCTATGAACAGTACAACCTTTTTGTGACAGAGAAACAGTTTAATTACCCTAAGGATCCAGAATTTGTGACTTTCAATACATCTCTTTGGCTACTTAGGCATTTTCACTTGTGCAGACATACTCTAACACGACCCAGCTGTGGTCTTGGCAAGTAGATTTCAGGTTGACACCATTCTGTTGCCAACTGCTTGGGTTAACACTCTTCCACTGCTGTCAGTGGTCCAGTTTCACTCAGCCTGGGCCATGGGAATGGGCATCAATTTTTTTTCAGCAAATTTGCACAACTCCACTTTAGATGTGACAGGTAATGTGATATTGCTCTAATTGATCTTGTTGATGTGGGCAACATTTATATCCATGTATTGAGTCTGCCTGAGCAGAAGTTCCCATCGGCTTTAGGCATGCATATGTATCAACAGGATTAGGACAAAAAAACCTGTACATATAAAAAGGAAATCAAAATGTGATTTATAAGAACTCAGAAATGCTTAAGTTGATTAGAACACCTTTAGTTATTTGTTAAATGAGTTTATACATGTGATTCTTCATCTTCTGTCCCTGGTGTTTATCGGTGTTTTGGTCATGTGAAGGCCCAAACTTTTTTTCTCCACTAGGTGGAAACCTAACTCTGAAATATTCTTGTGAGTCCTGAAAAGCACTTCAGGGCTGGATTTCTTGCCTCAAGTTTTCTTTGCAGGCTCAGTTTTCACTGTATGTTTTTCCTGAGCAGATACAAAGAAGCCCCACACGAGTTGTGTGGGAATGTGCTTGCAGAAGTGAAACTTATTGGTTGTGTTAAACTGTAGCCCTAAACTTTGCTTTCCAAATAAGAGCAGATGTGGGCTGTTCCTTTAGTTCTCAGTCATTGGTGACCCTGTGTGACACAACTCACATCCTTTATGGATAGGTTTTACTCAGGGGTAAAGATCTGTGTATTTTTGTAAAGAGGTTGCATAAAGATGTGACTTCTAGTAATATCTTTTCCTTACTGATTTTTTTTTTTTTCTTTTTACTTGATGGTTTTACCATTCATTTTAATCAGAAATACTGAATTCTAATGCAGCTAAACTCAATAAGGAATGTATAAATTCAGCCACTTAAATCATATACAGTGGCATATAATAACATGCTAATCTTGTCTCTTACAATATATGAAACATCAAAGCTTGGTCTGCTTTTCACTGGTTGGAAAAAGCATTGGGTTAGGATTGTGGTCTGTGAAGCTTAATTTAGTTTCAAAACAGTTGGTAAGCATTAGAATAAAATTTGGCACATGTATAATTAGGGAGGAATGCTTACTTGTCCCATGCACTTCCTTTCAGATTAAAAGCTTTCGGGTGTTCTGTGTTTGCAGGGAGTGGTATTTATGCCCCAGATGGTCTGAAAGCATTTTTTTACAACACAGAAATGGAAAATGGTCACCTTTTGGTGACAGAACTGATCTCATGCCCACGTCTCTCGCCTGACTATCCCACTTCTGTTAACTGGAAACTGTATGCCAGCAGGAACGAACAGCTTCCATCAAACAAGCACTGTTTAAGTGCGGTCATTTACCATAATCTCTTCTCCTTCATGGAACTCCCAGAACCTGAGGGAAATTGTGCTATTTGCCATCAGGATCTCTGTTGCCATCTTAGTTACAAGATGGTAGAGAAGCAGAAAGATGACATTTATGTTCTGGGTGCCTTTGATGGCCTACATATTGTTGAAGGAGAGTATTATTTGCAGGTAAAGGGTTTTTTGTTCTTTTGACAGTGGGGAGGCTGCAATATTCTCTTTGCACACCATTTGCATTTGTCTTATTTTTGATTGAGAGGGGTTAAGAGGAGGCTTTTTTTAGGTCTCCCTGAAACCACTTTTTTTCATGATGCATTTTGACTTCATTAAGGTTGTTGACCCTGCTTTTCTGTCTGTGTTATGAATGATGAAAGCAAAGGCCCTGAGTTGACCCTATGCTATAACACTTCAAGAATGACAGGTCACCCAGCAGTTTTGGCAAGCACAGACCAAGATGGGTACATATGCTTCTCTGTGCTGATTGTAATTCCTAGAACATGTCTTGCGTAAGTTGGTCTTCAGGTTTTGCAGGTTATAGGTTTGGCAGGATCTATTGCTGAGGGGAGACCGTATCGTTCTCTACAAGTACTTGAAAGGAGGTTGTAGTGAGGTGGGGTTTGGTTTCTTCTCCCAAGTAACAAGTGATAGGACAAGAGGAAGTGGCCTCAAGTTGCACCAGGGGAAGTTTAGATTGGGTATTAAAAATTTCTTCACCAAAAGTGTTGTCAGTTACTGGAACAGGCTACCCAGGAAAGAGGTGGAGTCACCATCACTGGAGGTATTTAAAAGATGCATAGATGTGGTGTTTAGGGACATGGTTTAGTGGTGGACTTGGCAGTGCGGGTTAATAGTTATACTCAGTGGTCTTAAAGGGGTTTTCCAACTTAAAGAATTCTATGGTTCTGAGATCCTAAAGAGGTTTCCATATATGTGTACAAAAGGGAGATAAGATTGTAGAGTTCTCCTTGTCTTCATAGGGATGCTCTTGTCACAAGAAAGCTGTTTTCTGCTCTGTGATTTTACTGTTGTGCTGATGTGATTCTCTAACATGTAGTTGTCTAACAAAATTAAGAAACTAACTATGGACATAACATTTGTAATCATATGACTTGTCAGTGTATTGATTCTATTCAATTTTGCTCTTATGCTTTTTTTGAAGTGCTCTATCTTTGTCTTTTCTCTGTAACTTTGAAGTATTCCCATTAGAGTAGGCAAAAAAGTATGCCTTCAGTTTTTTTAGGAGACTCAGGAAGAGCTGAAGTAACTTCCCTAGGTCACAAACTGTTCCACATCTATGACTAAATACATTATGCATTATGCATGAGTGCACACAGAACTTACAAACACTTGTGGATACACAGACACCGCTCTGCTGCAGTGTCCGTGTAAATAACTGGCAAAGTAAGTGCTGGCAAAGAACTGTCTTTTTACAAAGTTTAAAGTGCCCCCCACCTCTTGCTCTAAATAAACGGGTAAATGTATTGGATTATTTGTTCATCATGGCAGATTTTCTTATAATCAAATCCACCTCTTGACTGTTGAAAGCTTAGCAGTATTTTGCCTTTCTGTATCTTCCTCCCCACAGATATGCACACTGCTCAAGTGCAAGAGCACAGATCCAGAAACGTGGGCAGCCGGTGGAGACAGCTCAGACAAAGTTTGAGATGTTCTCCCTCAGCGGCACTTCTGGCACCAACTATGTCTTACCAGAAGTCTTGTGCAGTGGGGTGCAGCTGGCCCCCGGGGAATTCGAAGTAATGGAACACCCTTGTGAGTTGTCTGACTTGTAACACAAATGGTCAAAAAGCCACTATAAAACACAGGAGCAACTTGGTAGTTATCAGTGTTCTGTATTTCAGTAACTGGCTGGAGTTCAAGGCAGCTTTACTTCTGCCTGATTTTCTTGGTTGTATCAATACAGGAGGTTCATTTTGCCGATTCCCTTCTTCCCTGTCCCCTCAAATCCCCTAGAATAAAATATTGCTCAAGACAGAACTAGTTTTTCTCAGACTTTGTAGTAGCTCCAGGTAAGCTATCACATCTCTCACCTAGGTCAACATTTCTGAATGTATTATTTTGTGTTTGCTACACACAAGTGCTGGTTTGCTGAGGTTCCTGTTTATTTCACTTTTCCACAACTACGTGCTAACTGATGGACATCTGATTAAGTCAGATTAGTATATCAAAACCAGTTATGAGTGTAACACTCCTTGGGAGATGGTATGAAAAGGACCCTCCACACACAGAGCAAGGTTCTCCATGATTTCACTGCAGATCCTTTAAGATCTCATCTGCTTGTCTGTGTACCACTAATTAATCATAATAAATCATAATGTCAATTGATGTTAATTAATGTTAATACATACAATTATAATGACATTTTGTTTATCAAGTTGCCTTATCTATCAGTGTAGTCACTGCACATTGATTTGTTGACTTGATTTTGCAGCAAAAATTTATTACTGCCGGACAGTTCTGCATGTTTTTATATAATAGTTTAGGTTGTCGTAGGCTTCACCTTGACACTGGGGACAATAGAAAGTAAATTCCTCTGACTTTACTGGTGTATGGTTCAGGTACTTGAGAGTGGCATGTGGCCCAATAGCACCCAACTTTTTATTCTTTGAAATTTTCGGTGGAGTATTAGAGGTCATTTCCACAGCACCGTCCCACCCCAGCTCTGAGCATCTGAACAGGTGCTTTCCTAAACCAGAGGCTGGCAGAACCTTTGAAGGCTGATGGTTGAACTTTTGTAATTTGCTCTGAAAAATACAACAAGCCTTGAAAACAAAAACCCCTGTTTTTCAAAAAGCAGCTATTCAACCCGTCGCACAGTGTAATGTGTCATCATGCCATGCCCCAGCTTACGGTTGGAGGAGTCTTCTTGGATCTTTCTGGCCATAGTTTCAGGGTGTGGAAAATTTCCTTTCCATGAAACTATCGATAACTGTGTCACCTTTTTCAAGTGGCCAGGTGGGTCCTTGTCAGAAATTCTCAAAGTGAGAAATTTCACAGGTGCACATCTGTCTTGCCATGAAATGTTTGCTCATGATGGTGCGAGGGAGAGTCAAGGCTTTGCAGGCAGGTGTTGGGAAAGGCTGAAGAACAGCTTACACAGGTTGAACTCACTCACGTATGTGTGGGTGCGGGTCCTGCAGACTGTACTTCCTAAGCAAGTGGACTGGATTACTTCATGTGGCACAAATAAGATTGTTATGTGCAATTAATTCAGTTGTCTATTCTGCAGTTTTATTTAGAAATAAAAACATTGTTCACATTTAATTTGACCACTGTCATAGAAAAATGGACTTGCAGGATGCAAGATACAGTGTTTCTGAACAAAGTCAACATTGTAAACACAAGATTTTAGTCTGTAAACGTATTAAATTGTAACTCTCTACAATTCATATAATAGAAGTCGTGGAAAACACTCTGCTTGTTTGGGGAGAAAAAATACTGTAGCATTACATTTGTATCCGCACCCTAGGACATGGTGCCCTCTTACAGCTAAGCAACATAACTATGTGCTCTGGCTAAAAATGAGTAGCTTTTGTTTTCCTCAGCCCTGCTGCGCATGTCCTCACTTATTTGTAATGATTGAATGGTTGAAAGTGTGACCCTTCACACAGACTTCTCCACAGCAAGATTAACCCTTTGAATAAGGAGTTGTCTTCCACACAGACTCTCTTAGCACAAGGGGCAGGACCACAGTCTGAAGACAGACTACCTCTACAGCTAAGCTGATTTAGCATCAAATTGCATCCTATTTCACAAAAGTAAGTCCTCAGATAACCACCATCCTCAGGCAGTTACAGAGGCTGGGGGAAGAATACAGTACAGGGGTGGGGAGAGTGGATTGGGAGGGTGGAGGTGTGAAAAGCAGAGGGAACTCTAGATAAGCATCCTGGTTTTGTCTGGGATAGAGTTAATTTTCTTCCCAGTAGCTGGTGCAGTGCTCTCTTTCAGTTTTAGCCTGAGAACAATGCTGATATCACACTGATGTTTTAGTTGTTGCTAAGTAATGTTTACTCCAACCAAGGACTTTTCAGTCTCTCATGCTCTGCCAGGGAGGAGGGGCATGGGAAGCCGGGAGGAAGCAGAGACAGGACACCTGACCCAAGCTAGCCAAAGGGCTACTCCATACCACAGCATGTCACACCCAGTATATAAACTGGGGGGAGTTACCTGGGAGGGACTGGTCGCTGCTCTGGTCAGGCTACGTATCTGTTGGCATATGGTGAGCAATTATATTGTGTAGCACTTGTGCTTATGTACCCTTCTAGTTTTATATTCTCTCCCTTTGTTATTCTGTTATAATTATTGTTATTAATAATAGTAGCATATTGTACTTCAGTTACTAAACTGTTCTTACCTCAACCTGTGGGTTTTACATTCTTTTGCTTCTCTTCCCCATCCCACCCGGGACAGGGAGGGGGGAATGAGTGAGCGGCTGTATGGTACTTGGTTGCCACCTGGGTTTAAACCAAGACGGTAAGTTTCCTCTTACATTGCCCACAGCCATGTGTAGCCAGGACTGTTGTAGTTTCATTCATTTTTATTTTGTGGGTTCAGTGGGTTGTTTTAGTTAGCATTAGTTCCTTGTTCCTGGGTGAGATCCCAGTTGTGCAGGCAAGAGGTGGTGGTGCCTGCTGGAACAGAGGCAGACAGGGATGCCTCCTTCCCACTGTATGACAGACACACACACACACACACACACACCCCCCCCCACAGTGTAACTTGGACTTTGCAGGGCAGTACACTGGCCCTGCACTTGTTAACTTTTCCTGCTCAGCCCTGCCAGGGTAGTCACCTTTCTGGACTGACTGGTGTCCTCGCTGTTGCTAAATGAGGGAGCATTTACTGCTTCCTCCTTCAGACTTCTGTCTGATTATTGTTAATGTGACTCAATCCATACCTCATTTGGTAAGGAAAACAGGGGTGGGAGGAAAGGTTTTCAAGCTACATTACTTCAATTATCACTGAAATTTCTGTTGTAGCCTTTTAAAGGCTCATATTTAAAGTTACTAAATGAGTATGCTGTGTCTAGTAATGTATGTAGAGAAGTACTTAGAGATGAACATTACCAGATGTGAGTCAATGTTCCTAATGGTTGAAATCCTCAGTCAGTGCTACTCTTGCAGGGAACTGTCTGGTGCTTGCATTCACCCACATGTCTTTCTTTTCTATAATGCTCTGTAGAAAAAGAGCTGTACAATGTGAAGCACTACAATGACAGTTTGCTGTAGCTGAAGGCAGCCTGTTCTGCTTCCCAGTATTCAGGAACCCTTTTCCAAATCAGAACACCGCAACTACTAGAAAGTAAAAAAATTGAAAATATCGTAGGTGAAAAATGCATTTGAACTGAACTGAAGATTAAAAATGAAGGCTTCTCAATACATAGCATGTTTCTGAGGACAAGAAAGGTGAGCAGAGGTGAAGGCATGCCACTGCATCTGATGAGCTAGCCCTGTCTTCTGCTTCGGCCTAGTGGCAGCCAGGCAATGGGTACTTGCCTGCCTGATTTCAGAGGAAAACATTCTCTCCAGATGCATATTTTCTGGTGGAAAGCCGTTGAAGGTGATGTACAGCTAAACAGAAGCAGCTGTGAGAGCAACTGGAATGCGAATGCATGCAAGGGCCAGTTCTGTTGCTGGCTTAAGTGTATTACATCTAAATACAGTGAGATGCTAATGCAGATTTTGGTCTAAAGAAACTCAGGGAAACAAGCTGCACATACTGACATATAGCACAGGAACTGGGGAATATGAAGACATCTTCTTTAGGAATAAAGGATTCTTTAAGACCCTCACTCTTGTGTCTTAAACTTCACAGAAACCTAGCTCCAGGGGTGACACATCCACCTTTCACCTGGATATCAGAATTGAGCCAACATAGATAGCAAAAGTCTATTGCAATCAATGACAGAGAAAAGTGTAACAAAAACAGGACCGTTCTTTCTAGCCAAGTGTTTAATGATTTATTTTTATATTGACAGAATTAGTCATGGCTTAGCCCAGTTTTTCAGTCTCGTTCAGTTGCAACATCCCTACTGTGTACTGTTCCTAGCTTCCCACATGTCACCAGTGACACTTGATTCCAAAGTAATGCTTTGAAAGGCCAGCACTTCCTCCCTCCTTCAAAGTTAAACTTTGTCCCTCTTGCTTTTCTATGCATGCTCTTTTGTACTGTTTGTCCACAACTCAAAGCATTCTAGGAGCTGCGAGGCACCAGCCATGCTCCTGTCCCAGCCTCTCCTGCACGCTGCGGTGTTTGCACTCACAGTCCTACAGGCCCTTGCCTCCGACACCTTCATTGCAGCCGTCTATGAGCATGCCGTCATCCTGCCAACTGCTGTTATTAAGCCTGTTTCTCCTGACGATGCTTTGGCCCTGATGAACAGCAACATGGATGTCTTGGAAGGGGCCATCAAGGAAGCCGCCCAGCAGGTACTAGGTGTATCGTGAGTGCTGTCAAGTAGTGTTTTCTGCCCCTGGTTGTCTGTTGATGGGTGACTTCTTAATGGAGCCTGTTGTGCCAGGGTGCCCACATCATTGTGACTCCTGAAGATGGCATTTACGGCTGGCGCTTCACAAGAGAAACCATCTACCCGTACCTGGAGGATATCCCAGATCCAGCGGTGAACTGGATTCCCTGCACTGACCCCACAAGGTGATTTCTTCTGCATTTATCTATGTGCTTTTAAGCTAGTGTTTTATGGAGTCACGCATGAGCTGCTCCTAGGAAGTGCCTAAGAACTAGCACTTTTGATGTGATAGTAAGTTTCAATTAAAGTTGCATATGAACGTAAGTTACATGATAAAATATATAACATGTCCATGACTGATGAGAGAACCCTATTAATTTATTTTTTTTAATTAGAAACTTTAAAGAGAAATTCAAACAATATAGAGAATTTGGGTTACTGAATGTAGAGGAAATGTCCCTTTTTTTTTTGCACGTTGAAAAGTTTTGATGCCAAAATATTCTGCTTCTCATTTGCTTTTATTTTTTCACACTATTTTGAATAGAACTGATGACTGTAAATTCTTAGCACTATTTTTTATTTGTTTTGTTAGTTTGTTTGGTTTTTTTTACAAATGCCATGTTAAGACAGAAGCACACATACCATTTTTGTGGACAGCCAAGAACTAGTTTCTGAGCAGCTAATAGCAGAGCTGGTGAGGTTAGTGAGGTTAGTAGTCAAAGTCCAAACTTCCAATTGATACTAACCCATAAATTTCCCATGTTATTTTTTCACAATTAAGATAAGATACAGTCTGAATTGCTAGAGTCTCAGCACTGCAGAACATGATCTGTCATTTAAGCATCAAGTTTCAGCAGGGACAAGCTAACTTATAGATGAGCGCTGGACTTCAAATCCATACAGCACGCAATAGTTGCGCAGCCGTGGAACTAGAGCTGTGGTCTGCCTTTTAACCATGGCTTTCTGCACCTGCTCAATGATGATCTACTTAGAGCATGTCATTACATCTGAGGATGTAATTCCTCAGTGGCCCAGGAAGAAGATTCACAGTGGGAAGAAATGCAGGATGTGCAATTTTTCGCTGAGACATAAGTAGCTAAAATATGCAGAGTCTTCAGTGGATGTGGGGTGGCAGCATGTCTAACCAGGTGTTATTCTAGTTATTGGTAGAATCATGTAATGTTTTGGGTTGGAAGGGACCTGAAAGCACATCCAGTTCCAACCCCCCCTGCCATGGGCAGGCACCTTCCACTAGACCAGGTTGCTCAAAGCCCTGTCCAACCTTGAACACTACCAGGGGTGGGACATCCATGACTTCTTTGGGCAATCTGTGCCAGTCTGTTCTTCACACAGCTATTTTTTGTGAAGGTGGTCTGTGTGTCTCTTCACTATTCTAAAGCAGGTTTTTCATTAGCAGCTTATGGGAATGTAATGCCTGCCATTACAGTCTGGCATGTCCTATTCCTTGGTGCTATATATGTATCCTACATGCTGGTCCTCCTGTGTGGCCCATGCACACCTTGCAAAGAGATATGCATTGCCACCTTACAGAGGCATATGACTACTTTCTTTCTGGCCTGTTATGGGCACTTCATTTCACAGCTCAACTCTGCTCCATGTATTGAGGGCCCAGAGTTACTGTCCTCAGATGCCACCTTGCCAGGCACTAAGATATTCTCTTGTGTGACACCAACTTATTCTCTTCCTCTGCTCAGTGATTCCTCTCCTGCTCGTTCCCAGCCCTAGAATTATCTGCTTGCTGCAGTGCATGTTCTGGGTACTGAGGGGTTCTGACAGGCCGCACCAGGGTGGCATGTTCCTCTGGATGCCACTGAGAGAGCTCCAGAACCTACACCTACAGGTGCAGGAAACAACCTGAGGAAGTGCTGCAGCAACCCTAAGTATCTGCCTGACCTGCCATGACTGCTGGATTGGAGGAGCTGCCTATGAGCCCTCAGCACTCCAGTGATGGACACCACTGGTAGCACAGATTTTGTCAGCCTTTTTGTTTTTTTTATTTCTATTCCCTAAAATACATCAGATTTGCTCCTGCTCCAGTGCAGGAACGACTCAGCTGCATGGCCAGGAATAACTCCATCTATGTGGTTGCAAACATTGGGGACAAGAAGCCTTGTAACTCTAGTGATCCCAGCTGCCCCAAGGATGGTCGCTATCAGTACAACACTGATGTCGTCTTTGACCCAGAGGGAAAACTGGTGGCTCGTTACCATAAGGTAAAGTGGCCCTGGAAAATCAGGAGCTGTTTTTCAACTACTTACAAAATGTCTCAATTTAGCAGGAGAATTAAATGCCAGTCATTGTCTGTGGCAGAGTTTTGCTTCTGGTAATAGTAATCTAAAAGAATATCTCCCTTGCTGTGAATTGTTGACTCCAAATTTGCATTTACTGTATGTTTCTCAAAATATACTCAAATGAAAAATGACTGCTCAGGTCTGGTTTAGTGGCATATGGTTTTGGTCAACTTCCTCAGTTCATTAACTCCCTATTACTGGAAAACCTGCTCCTTAAGCAGCTTTAGTTTTCAGTGCCAGGTTTCCACTGGCCTACCCCTTCATGTTCCAGGTTTTAAAAAGTTCATCTGCATCTTGTCTTACATGAGTAGTCTGATTTAAAGAAGAGAGGCCCTTTGCTGTATATTTATTTTTTGATAATGTTTCAGCACAGTTCTAGCACAGAACTATCTGGACAAAACCGTAGACCTAAGCTAGGTGCAAAAAGAGATGATGGCATTAAAACATTGCACCCAATGAAAGTAGCTTCTTTCAGTTCTATGTGCCTACCTGCAAGGTCCATCAGGATAGTTTGGAGGCCGTGTGCCAGATAGCATGCTGACATGGCTAAACTGAAGTCAGTTATTTATTTAATGCCCTTCAGGCACAGTATTTCACCTGATTCTTCAGAGACGGTGCCAAGATATTTCTCTGCGAGCAAGCTGGGTGAAGGGGACACTGATAATGCAAGTCTGATCCCCCATGTGCCACTGAATTAGAAGCTCAGTAAACCTGAACCTCTCTTCTGGCTCAGTGAACGTGTTTATTGTCCAGGCCACCTTGAGATTAAAGGACTGTTTTAGTAAACGTGAATGTGAAGGAAGAAGGAAAATGTTGGAAAGCTGAGAATG
The DNA here is from genome assembly GCF_028554395.1 of Pezoporus wallicus. Taxonomy (NCBI): domain Eukaryota; kingdom Metazoa; phylum Chordata; class Aves; order Psittaciformes; family Psittacidae; genus Pezoporus; species Pezoporus wallicus. Next base: position 9,308,166 of record NW_026635157.1, read on the forward strand.
TCAAAACTTGCGTTTTTCTTTTGGTTGAGATCATCTGCCTCTTCCCCGTCACCGCAGCCTTTATTTTCTTCTCTGCTCTGCAGTCTTCAGTACTGTCTTATGCTTTCTGCTGGTGCTGTGTGCTCCCAGTCCTTCTTGTCTGGTCACCAATTGTGTCTCTTGGCACCAGATCTCACATGCTCCTCTTCCATTATTCTCTCTCTTCTGTGTGTTTTTTGGTTCACCAGAATTGCAAACTAGCTGGGGAGTGTGGAAAGATTACTTTCATGGGAGTTGCAGGTGGCTGACACCGACAGACCTGCAGTTGCTTTCCTAGCTAGATGCCAGGGCAATGTGTGTCTCCCCATATTCACCTTTTGGGCACTACGGTGATCATGTAACTTTACCCGGACTTCCTACATGTGAAGGCTTAAAACAGAAGCTCTTCTGTTTCAAAAAACTTCTCAGGTCATTTAGGGGATTGCAGTAAGTGTCTTTAACCAATTCCCCCTTTTTTTTTTCCTTCCCCTGCAGTACAATCTCTTTATTCCAGAAACTCAGTTTAATTACCCAAAAGAGCCAGAAGCCATCACCTTTGAGACCCCCTTTGGAAAATTTGGTATTTTCACTTGCTTTGACATCCTCTTCCATGAACCTGCCGTGGTCCTAGTAAGCAAGTGGCAGGTGGACACCGTGCTTTTCCCAACAGCTTGGATGAACGTCCTGCCCTTTCTGACTGCGGTTGAGTTTCACTCTGCCTGGGCTATGGGCATGGGTGTCAACTTCCTAGCTGCCAATACACACCGTACCAGCATATCTATGACAGGTAATTATTTCTCACTTTGTCTGAAAAATCTTTATAACCATAAATCTCTATTCCCTGCGCTGCAAGGTGATTTGCAGAAGAATGTAGAGTATTTATCTGAAGTATTTATCTGAACAGTTTAGTCACCAAATTTTAAACCTGATAAATCCTGTTTAAAATCCTGGTGCTATACAGTGCACAACCAAACTTGTGTATTTTCTTTTCTTTGCCTTAGGTTCTTAGGATTTTCCTTTCTTTCTTTTAATGCCTCTAAACAAGTAGTTAGTTACTGCCCTTTCCACATGAGTAGAAACTGCTGAAACTTTTCCTCTCCACCTCTAAGTCTGTGATTGCATGTCAAATTGCAAATATACTTGTAAACCGCATACATGGCTTCACTTATTATGGCCAAATGAAAGACTTATTTATAGTTGTATTTAACACAGTTAGGTGGAAAAGTGTTAAAAACAAGTTTTCAGACCTATTGAGGTAACACTGCTAAGAAGTCTGCACCTAGGGAAATAAATGCTATTCTTTGCTAAAGCATGAACTGTGTACTGAGTTGCTAGTGGTCAGCTTTGGTGAGACTAAAATTTCTGTACTATTTATAAAATAGTGGATGAAATAACACTAGTGACAATCAAAAGGACAATAAGATTTTTTTTCATTCTTTTTGTACTGACCTTTGTGCTTTCCTCAGGGAGTGGTATTTATGCACCAGACGGAGCCAGAACATACTACTACAATATGAAAACTGAGGATGGTCACCTCCTTGTTGCTGAATTAGATTCACACCCTCGCCTTTCTGCTGACTTCCCACTGGCTGTCAACTGGAGCTCATATGCTTTGAGTGTTGAGAGATTCTCATCGAATGACAATGATTTCGGAGGACTCGTCTTCCATGACTGGTTCACTTTCACGGAGCTCACTAAGCCTGAGGGGAATTGCACTGTTTGCCAGAAAGACCTCTGCTGTCACTTGAGCTACAAGATGGTAGAGAAACGAGAAGATGAAGTTTATGTGCTGGGTGCTTTTGATGGGCTTCATGTTGTTGAAGGACAATACTATTTGCAGGTAATGATTCTTTGGAAGAGGGTTACTTATTTCAGGAATCGTCTTTACAGGGAGAAACCTTCAACTCTGTGGGGGGAAAAGACAATTACTTTCTTGAGTCCTGGTGTCCTATTTGTTAGCAGGAGGAAGTAGTTGATAAAACATCCAAGCATGATTACTTTTATATCCAACAGATGCAGTGGAGAGGTCTCTAAAGCTCTTTTAGGTTCCCAGAGTGCACTCACCAATTATTTAGGTGTGCAATATTTGATAAATTTAGGTCCTCTTTTTTGACTGTCTGCAGCAAGTGTCTGAATCTCCTCTGTAATCTTCATCAAAGAGTTGCTGTTAAAAAATATAAGTTTATCATATCTTTTTATGAGATAATTTGATAATTTAGAGTCACAGAGATGTTAATTTTTTACCATTTCTCAAATTACAGCAATGAAGTTTACTGAAACGGCATATGACATTTACTGGAAATGTCAACTCCTCTTTTAATCAAATATTAGGGAAGACATAGTTTCATCCTGGTTGAGTTTGTTTAAAGCCACGTTAGAAAATCTTCTTTGCCTTCATAATTAAGTTACTGTGCCAGCAGAATATTCTTTTTTTAGTTAATTACTTCTATTTATCCACATGGTCTCTGCATAGCAGCTGGGACAGACGCCAGGATATAGGAGAAAGTCTTAGCCAGCAAACAGCTCATCTAATGCATTTAAGAAGGTACCTTGAATAAATGAATTTCTTAGAAAACTTATTGCAGTGATTGTGGAAGCTGCCAGATAGTCTCTACCAGTACTGAATTTTCTAGAGAAAACAGGAATTTCTACATTTCCTTTTTCCCCTCGGTATTTTTTTCATTTCCTCAAAACATACTGATAGAATTTTAATCTTTTTTTTTCTCTGTTCATTTACATTTTACCCAAAACCATATTGGCTGATGAATAATACTTCTGATGTGTGCAAATGTTTCTTCTGTCTCCCAATATCTGACACAAATAGAAAAGCTCTATCACCTGTCTGCAAAACCAGCTAACATCTTTTGACTCTTCACAGGATTACTAGCTCTATTTCATATTTCTTCGTGATTTCCATAAACTTTTATCAGCTGGATAATTAACTGTAAGGGCAAAGCGAAATCATTGCCATTCTTACTTCCCTCTGTATGCTGCAACTACTAAGACAAAACTGTATCTCCCTGACATATACTGAGCAGTGTTTGGATGAAGAACATCAAATTCAGATTTCTCATGGACTGCCAGGCCATCTAATGAATTTTCATTAGCAACATATACAAATATCAGTAGGAGGACCTGTGTGTACAGTTGCACAATGTACTCATGATGAGGACTTTGTTTCATTTGTCTACAATTTCCATTCACAAAGTCATCTTACAAAGCCATGTAGGAAAGGATCATTCAACAAGAGAACTGGCAATTGGAAGAATTAGTGGAAGTGGCAGGATTAGGCTTCAGGGATGAAACAAGGTGCTCTGGCAGCACTTAAATCAGAAACAGGTTATTTCTGATTACTAAAGCAATGGAGCTCTGGAATAACCCCAATCTGATCAAAGCGTGAAAAAATATGCTGCAACTAAAAAGGAGTTGCTTAAAGATTATGAAAGAGATCCTGTGACAGTCACCTGCCCCAACACACACTGGTTTTAATGACACAAGGCTTTCCTACCGGAGTGTTTCCGTCTTGCTAAATATGTTGTTACATCTTCCTCCCCACAGATATGCACGCTGCTCAAGTGCAAGAGCACAGACCTGAACTCATGTGGGCAGCCGGTAGAGACAGCTCAGACCAAGTTTGAGATGTTCTCCCTCAGCGGCACGTTTGGCACCAACTATGTCTTTCCAGAAGTCCTGTACAGCGGGGTACAGCTGGCCCCCAGGGAGTTCCAGGTAATGGGACACCCTGCAGCTGTGTCATGCTAGGTTCTCTGTGCAGCAGTAGTGGAATAAACTGTCTCAAAGCAGCCAAAGTGAACTTGCTCATAGTGAATCATCAGATCTATTAAATAGCTTTTAATGGAGTCACTAGTTTGTATAACAGATATGGTCTGACGTATCTCTTCCTGTTTTGTCACATTTTTCTGAGCTCTTAGTATGTTCATATCTAACCATGTTCTTCTCTTACCTTTGTCAATCAGGTATTAAGTGATGGGCGCTTGATAAGTAAGACAAGACCAACAAAACCAGTCGTCACTGTGACACTTTTTGGACGGTGGTATGCAAAGGATCATCTGAAGCAAGACCCACAACTGCCAGCCTTCTCATGATATTACAAAAGCTGAAGCTGTATGCTATTAACCCTATGTCCAAATGAGATACAGCATCCTCTACTATAACAATCCCAATTATATTTCTTCTTTCCAGTTGCACAAACTTACCTATGTCCTTTGTTTAGTAATAATGCAGCACTATTATTTTACTGATACCATTTATTAAGAAGTGTCTATTTCTATATCATAAAATTACCAATCTTTTGTAGTGCAAAACAGCAGTTTTTTGTTTCTCTCTCTGTTTAATGGATTTTTTTTTTTCTAGCCCTCAGAAAACCTTTACTGTGGGCCAGAGGATACATTCTTATTAAAAATAGCATTGCATCTTTTATAATTGCAGATTATTATAAGACTAGTAAAAAAAACAATTAAAGATGTGATTTGTGACATGTCTGTACAAAAAACCTTGACAATGCTGACCTATGTAAGTCTGCTCCTACCCCACTTATACATCTTTCTCCTATTTGTATTTCTTTGGTTTTGTTGCATTTATGCCACTGCTGCACATCATGTGGCACATGGCAGCACAGAATACTGCAACATGGAGCCTGAGCAAGGCCTCTAGTCAAAGAGGCAACCCTGAAACAAAGCCTGCCACCACTTCTTGATCAGAACTCAACATGAATTTTCATTTCTTTGAAATCTCTGTTAACCAAAACTTGGAATTGAAACCACAACGTATTCTACTTGACAGTTCTGAACACAGCTTGCCAACACCTGCTGTCTGCACTAGATGCTATTCAGAGCTGGAACTGTTTGTACCCAATGAAGAGGTCACTGAGTGACCTGGTATCATATAGCAGCTCCTCCATCCCATCTTCTCTATTTCTGGACATATAACAACAACATATGTGAAATAAGCCTTGTCCTTTGCTTCTTGATGATAATGTTGGGGGGTGTTGCCCTGCAGATAAATTTGCTGTAGGGATTAGCGGGTTTAGATTTACATTTAAGACCAGGTAATCCTGCTGAGAAGGCACTGTTCACATCTTTGCTTCCCCTTCTCCTCCAGCTATGTTGCTGTTGCTGGACCCTAGTGACCTTCCTTCAGCATATTGCTGTTTAAAGATGTGCATGTTCTGTGGCTGTTAAGAGAGGTCAGAGACCCCGATTAGTCTAATTTCTCCCTCTTTTTCCCTACACTGGCACAATTCCTGGTCTCAGCATGGCACTCTCAAGGTCCTCAGTCCCATATACTTCTGTTATGGAACTGGTGAGAAATTTGGAGTGCAAATAGTGTCCGAAGTCCAGCACTGAGTATCACTGCTGTGCACCATATGACCTTTTCTGTTTTCAAATGTAATAGATGCTAACATGTGACATAACATAGTGTCATGTCTAGCATAATGATATGTTTATTGAAAACCCCAGACAATGTACTCTGACTCATGGAAGCTTAAAATAACCACCGTTAGAGCCATGCTCTCTTAAAACCTTGTTCACCACTGGAGTCAGTTGCTGTGCGATCACAGATCTCAGTCCAGCAAGGGATTATCCAATGTGACACTCTTCCCATGAGTAAAAACTCAGTGTACTTGTCCCCCAGGAGCCAGTGCGTGATACCACAACTCTCTGCCAGGAAAAGGATCTGGATCTAAAGGAAGATATGGCACACACAAAAGTCTCATCTTGCAACGCAGAAAGGATTTGGTGGGGGTGTGTGGCCAGACTCAGATGAGAGGCAGCTTCTTCTGATTCATTCACTGCTGATACCAGTACTCTGCTAAAGGAAAGTGTGTGCAAGTAGTATGACCCCAACCCTGAATCTGGTGAGTATCTTGAATTTGGAATTTGGTTGATGGCCATTGTGGTTTGGTTTAGGTGTGTTTGTATGTTAGGTATTTTCCTATAGAAGACTGGCACTAATTTCTTTTTGTTAGAAAGATTGCATAACATCTATTATTGTGAAATGTGGTACTGTGTGAAGTGAGTCAAGCATACAGAAAGTAATCCAATGAAATCTACCCATTATCCACGTAACAACGCAGTCTGTATAAGACCAGGCTGTGTGTAACCACCGGTAACAACAAACACTTCTTTGAGGGAAGTGCAGCAGAAAAGTGTTTTGCTACCTGCAGCTGAGTCAGAACCAAAGAAGGTAAGAAACTGGCAACCAGACACAAGTGATTTTTGTGCGTGTATAGCTTTATAGCTTCAAGATTTCTGCTGGAGTGATCTATAAGCATAAGAAAGTGGGTTGCAATAGGCAAAATTTAGAAAGTGGCTTCCATTCATGATGCTCTTCCAACAGAGACCTTTGGGACCAGAGTTTTTCGGAGCTCAGAGTGGTGTGCTCACATCAGTCAGCTCACACCAGTCAGCTCAGAGTAGCGTGCTTATGAATCTGCTTGGACAAACAGCCTGCCTGGCAGCCCCCCTGCAATGTGGAGCTGCCCCCAGAGGCCGCAGAACCCTCAGCCGGTGCTGTGGTGAGCTGAGGCAACACAGCTAGTGTCGGTGCGGCAGCACTGAGCTCGGGGCCAGGCGCCTGACTCCATCACCCCTGCCTGCCCCCACCCTGCGCCCTCCGGTTTGGCTAGGAATGTGCCCATGCTAGTCTTCAATGAGATTTCCCAAACTCTGATTTATATTCCCATTGTGACCTGGGCTTGCCTTGCACTGCGTTACTACAGCAATGCCACACCTGAATTGTTTGTAAACCTGGCAGGCGATGAGTTTCTTCAGCTGCAGCACAGGGGTGACTTCTCTGCTGGTGGAGCAAGGCATGATTGCTCAGTGCTGTGGCTCTCTTGCCTTTGATGTGTGAGAGTTTTTGGGCAGAGGGAAGGCATCTCCTGGTGCTGACTTTCTGCTGCTCTGGGGAATTCCCAGCTTTTCTGCAAGAATTTCCTTTTAAGTCCCCTGACTTTGCTTGTCCCTGTGCTCCTGGGTGACTTCCATGTTTCCAGTGTGGGGATCCCTCATGGGGCTCATGCCTCTGATATGCATTTGGTGCTGTCTGCCTTGGAGACCTGTCCCTGGACCGCTACATCACAGGTCTTAGAATCATAGAATCCCTGCAGTGCCAGCTTCTCCTGAGGAAGCCTTAGTGATGCTGGACAAAAAATAAGATTTCTTGGTCTGCATAGTGAAGAGGAAGATACTGCCAGGTGAAAAATGTTTTCCTTGGTGTCTGACTGCTAAATGATTAGCCAGGTTATGTTTCTTTACCCTCACATACCACACGTTCTAACAAATGTATTTTTATGAAGCACCTGAAACTACAATAGCAATATTCGATTCCATAGACTCATAGACTAGTTTGGACTGGAAGGGTCAATAACAATAATCCAGTTCCAACCACCTGTCATGGGCAGGGTCACCTTCCACAAGCCCAGGTTGCTCAAAGCCCCATCCAACCTGGCCTTGAATGCTGCCAGGGGTGGGGCAGACACAACTTCTCTGGGCAACCTGTGCCAGTGCCAGTGCCTCACCACCCTCATAGTGAAGAATTTCTTCCTAACATCTAACCTAATTCTACCTTCTTTCAGTTTAAAACCATTCCCCCTTGTCTTGTCACTACATGCACTTGTAAAAAGTCCCTGTGCAGATTTCTTGTGGGCCCCCTTTAGGTATTTGTGTATTAGTGGTATATGTAGGTATTTTTTATTTACTTATATACATATAGGTATTTTGTTTCTAAAATACTATGCAATAATTGTTTACATTAGATCTGATTTCAGACACACCACTTTGTATGAGTAATTTCAAACTGTTTATTGTGCAAAAAATGCCTTTTGTGACAAAAAAATAGTAGAAAAAAAACCCTGTATTGTTTAATTTGTTCTCAGGAAACAAGCTAGTATGTTAGCTGTAGGCAGAGAGATGAGCACAGTTCAAGGGTTAGTTTACATTGCAGTTTGAGCCTGGGAGGGACGCACACTCAGGGTACCTGCTACAACTGTAATAAGCCATTGACTTATGACAGGCCAATCCTATCTTGGGCTGCATCCAAAGAAGCATGGACAGCCGGTTGAGGGAGGTGATTCTCTCTCTCTACTCTGCTCTCATGAGACCTCACCTGGAATACTGCATTCACCTCTGGAGTCCTCAGTACAGGAAAGACATGGACCTGTTGGAGAGGGTCCAGAGTCAGGCTGCAGGTATGATCAGAGGGCTGGAACACCCCTCCTATGAGGAAAGGCTGAGAGAGCTGGGGTTGTTCAGCCTGGAGAAGAGAAAACTCCAGGGAGACTTTATTGTGGACTTTCAGTTCTTAAAAGGGGCCTATAAGAAATATGGGGAAAGACTTTTTAGCAGGGCCTGTTGCGACAGAATGACGGATAATGGTTTTTAACTAAAAGAGGGGAGATTCAGGCTGAACATGAGGAAGAAATTCTTTACAATAAGGGTGGTAAAACACTGGAACAGTTTGCCCGGAGAGGTGGTGGATGGTGCCCCATCCCTGTATATGTTCAAAATCAGGTTGAATGGGGCTCTGCTCATTGCAGGGCTGTTGGACTAGATGACCTTTGAAATTCCCTTCTAGCCCAAACTATTCTATGACTATCAGTGGTGAATGAATTCCTCATTTTGCTTTACTTTACTGTCTATCTCAAGCATGAATTTTCTGATTCTCTTTCCCCCATCTCACCTGGGGAGAGTGAGCAAGCGCCTGTGTGGGGCTCTTCCCTGCTGGACATTTGAAGGTCCCTTCCAACCCAAACGATTCGATGATTCTATGATGATTCTATGATGATTCTATGATTGATGAAAGGCAAGAAGCATAGCAGCACCATGTGTCTTATAAGTGCAGATGAATCAGCTATGTGCTGAAACATGAGGGCTGTAGTTCAGGCAGGTGGTCTGCCTTCAGCACTGGCTGAATTTTTAACCAATAGCAGCCACATGCAGTAATGTTATCTGGGGTAATGTGTCATAATCAAGGGAGTCTAGGCTCAATCCAAGATGTCTTTGGAAGCATGGATAGGGATGTACAAATGGAGTGTGCATGTGTTCTTTCCACGGAGCCCCTCGTAGATCAGCATTGCTTCTGACATGCTCTCTTAGCCTTTTGTTCATCTTTTATTTGCAGCATTTCAAATTAGAAACAAGATTCAATTTCTACAAATGTCTCTTAGACTTTTTACTGTAAATAAATATTCTGATTGTTGGCAGAACCTTCCTGGATTACTCAATAAAAGATTATTTCCTTATTAGTCTTTACTCCTCCTCTTTCTATCTGGTTTATTTTCCAAAAGCGCAGTCTAGGAGCTGCGAGGCACCAGCCATGCCCCTGTCCCAGCCTCTCCTGCACGCTGCGGTGTTTGCACTCACAGTCCTTCAGGCCCTTGCCTCCGACACCTTCATTGCAGCCGTCTATGAGCATGCCGTCATCCTGCCAACTGCTGTTATTAAGCCTGTTTCTCCTGACGATGCTTTGGCCCTGATGAACAGCAACATGGATGTCTTGGAAGGGGCCATCAAGGAAGCCGCCCAGCAGGTACTAGGTGTATCGTGAGTGCTGTCAAGTAGTGTTTTCTGCCCCTGGTTGTCTGTTGATGGGTGACTTCTTAATGGAGCCTGTTGTGCCAGGGTGCCCACATCATTGTGACTCCTGAAGATGGCATTTACGGCTGGCGCTTCACAAGAGAAACCATCTACCCGTACCTGGAGGATATCCCAGATCCAGCGGTGAACTGGATTCCCTGCACTGACCCCACAAGGTGATTTCTTCTGCATTGATTTCTGTGCTGTTAAACTAGTGTCTCCTGGAGTCAGGAACTGCTCCCAGTAAATGCCCCCAGACTGCTAATTCTTTTATTCTATTAAAAATCCCAAACACTGTAGAAATGAGGTGCATCAAAAAGAACTCTTAATTAGATGGTAATGGGATTATGCAAGGTAAAAATTATTGAGACAGTTTCACTTTTAAAAATTGCAAAAGGAGAAAAATGAGGAAATGTTAGGCAAAATCAATTATTAAAACATGCAAAACTATCTCTTCAGATCAGTTGTGAAAATCTCTAAGTATCCTATCAGATGCATAGATTAGACAAAGTGATTCAGTCTTCATTACACGTGGCGGGGTGATTTCTAAATCATATTGTACAAAGTATTTATCTAGAGCTGAAAGAAGTGCCTTTTAAAAATCCATCTGCCTGCACAGTCTGCTGCATTACGCAGGGCTGCTCTGAGTGGTGTCATCAGCGGACATCAAGAGGACTGAGTTTGTGTCCAAGCTAAGCTTTTGTATTCTTCTCTTCTGAGGCTTTATGAAAGCATATTTTAGGAGCCCTAGGCTCTAAATGCTGTGGTCACTTTTTACTAGAGGCTTATGGGCCACTATCTTAAACAGAGTAAGAATCTTAAAAGAAGGCTAAACTCACTTTTTGGAATCAAGGCTTAGAGCTGCCTGAAAATTTATTTAATTTCTTTCAAGTTCATGCCTGCATATTGGTTTATTCTCTTGTTTTCTGAAGCTGTCCAAATCTTTGTATGTGTGTTATCTGGGAATTATATCTGCACAGAAAACAATATTGCCAAGGGCACAGGAAAGAAGAACAGAAAGAGAACATCTTTTAAAGGTAAAATTGATGGGCAAATTAAAATGATGCTATGAACAGAGAAGAAATGAACAGAACCTATGATTTGATCTACCCCTTTTCAGCACCTGGGGATGTGCAGTTAGTGGTATAGTAATTTTGAATGCATTTCTTCCATATCTTAACTTAAACTTATAAAATTTGTTCTTTTTTTTTTTTTCCCTAAAATACATCAGATTTGCTCCTGCTCCAGTGCAGGAACGACTCAGCTGCATGGCCAGGAATAACTCCATCTATGTGGTTGCAAACATTGGGGACAAGAAGCCTTGTAACTCTAGTGATCCCAGCTGCCCCAAGGATGGTCGCTATCAGTACAACACTGATGTCGTCTTTGACCCAGAGGGAAAACTGGTGGCTCGTTACCACAAGGTAAAGAGGCACTTCAGCATCACCCTGTCATTGATTATCAGTATATTTTTCATCTCTCTGGTACAAATTTCAGTAGGTTTACACAATAATTTTACATTATTGTTGAATGACAACCAATCCAGGATGATCTGGTGCAAGAATCTTACGAACAGAAGGAGAAGCAGGCAAGTTCTTCCTCAATCAGGCATTATTCCCAGGAGCACTGCAGTAGCAGAATGTATGCCAGACACCAAAAACCTAAAGGCTACATTTATGATAGTAAATGGGAAAAGAGCAGTAACAGTTTTTCATACTCAGTAAATGTTAGCTGGTCCTTGGTACACTTTTAGGCAAGCCAGAAAGAGCTTTAGCAGGTGACATCTTTAGCAGTTTATACTGGCTGGGCTTTGCTCCCAGGAGGCAGACAGGGCACAGCCACTCCATTTTGCAGGGGGAGAGTGTTAACTGGATGAATGCAAACCCAGAGACCAGCCAGCTCAGATATCTCAACCCCCAGCTTTGTCTTAAAGCCTATCTCAGACATGAAAGTAGCTGTTCTTAATTTTGCCTTATTTTCAGTTTTTAATATGGCATCTTTTTCACCTGCAGTACAACCTGTTTAGAGGAGAAACTCAGTTTAATTACCCAAAAGAGCCAGAAGCCATCACCTTTGAGACCCCCTTTGGGAAGTTTGGCATTTTCACTTGCTTTGACATCCTTTTCCGTGAGCCTGCTGTGGCTCTGGTGAGCGAGTTGCAGGTGGACAGCGTGCTCTTCCCTACAGCTTGGATGAACGTCCTGCCCTTTCTGACTGCGGTTGAGTTTCACTCTGCCTGGGCTATGGGTATGGGTGTCAATTTGCTTTCAGCAAATACTCACAACATCAGCTTTGCAATGACAGGTGAGTTACATTTGGGAAAAAGGAAATTGTCTTCAGCATAGTGGATTCAGAACTAGGCAGAAATGTTTTACAAATAATGAAGTCTCTGAAAAATAATGTTTCAATGAGAATAAAAATCTTCTTGATGTTTTATTGAACGTATTAAACAACTTCAGGCAAGAAAATGTTGACTGTTCTGGAAGGGTTTAAATTAGAAAGTCCATGGCATGAAAATTTGATTATTTAAAAGTGAAATTTTATTTAAAAAATAGGACAAAATTTTACTTAAATTATCAGCCTTTCGTTTAGAATAGCATTTTGAGATTAAAATTCAAAAAAGTTAAATGAATTAAAAAAGGAAAAAGGTTTTAAGCAAAACTTAATAACCTAAAACTGAAATTGTCAATTAAGAAAGTGTTGCTGTAGCTGCATCTGTAAGCATGAAGCTTCTGAAGCCAAAGTGAAAGGCATAAAGGAACATTTATGCTATAAATAGATTAAGCTTAGTTTAAGCCACTGCCCTGTGTTTCCTTCCATGTAATTACCCCTGTGGTTTCTTTCTTTAGCAAATATGCCACTCTTTGAGCTCTGATTTATATTTAAATTAACCTAAGTTCTTTACAAAAAAAAAGCAATTGCCATATGAGGCCAAGCTTCAAAATCCAGCAAAGCACAAAACCGGTGAAGTTTAGGTCACGTTTTACACTGTGGTGGGTATTTTAGCTGTTCTGTGCTTTAAAATTCTTCCAAAATTCTCTGTAACATGTTGACTGAAAATAGCATCAATGAGCAAGCCTGACAGTGTCATGGGGGAAAGCTGTCCCCCCTGATGAGCCGTTCTAGGGGTGCTGACTGACGGAAGGATGGTGGGTGTCCTTGACAGGCAGTGGGCTGTTCATGCCGGAGGGACCCGCTGCCTACCATTACGACAGCGAGACTGATGAGGGACGTCTCCTGGTAGCAGAGCTGAGTGCACAACCCCGTGTTTCCCCCAACTACCCTCCAGCCATCAACTGGAGCTTGTATGCCACAAGCATCAAGAAATTTCCAGAAGAAGACACATTTCTGGGAGCTGTCCGGAAGGATATATTCACTTTCAGTGAACTCAGGCACAAAGCTGGAAATTATACAGTTTGCCAAGGAGACCTCTGCTGTCATTTGATCTATCAGATGTCAAACAAGAGCAAAGATGAAGTTTATGTCCTGGGTGCATTTGATGGGCTTCATGGTTCTCTCATAAAATACCACTGGCAGGTAATTATTTTTGTAGGGGGGAGTGTAGGCTGTGTATGCCTACATCCCAACCACCCTAAAATACATGTCCTTTACTGCATTGTGAGAACCTTTCTTGTAATCAAATCCAGCTTTTGACTGTTGAAAGCTTAGCAGTATTTTGCCTTTCTGTATCTTCCTCCCCACAGATATGCACACTGCTCAAGTGCAAGAGCACAGATCCAGAAACATGTGGGCAGCCGGTGGAGACCGCTCAGACCAAGTTTGAGATGTTCTCCCTCAGTGGCACATTTGGCACCAGCTATGTTTTTCCAGAAGTCTTGTACAGTGGGGTGCAGCTGGCCCCCGGGGAGTTCGAGGTAATGGAACACCCTGGAACTGTTTGTTACAAGGTTTTCCAAGCAGTAATGCTGGAAACCAGTAGGGCAGCAAAGTCCCATCTAAGAACCGCTTTTCCTTGGTTCTGCAGATCATAATTCAAGGGAACATTTAAAAGGATAGATTGAGCTAACCCTCACTGATGAGAACATATAAATGTCGAGAATCTCTTCAGTGTATTCTTTTGCAAATATGCCTTCCAATTTTAGGTCCCAAATCTATAAATAACAGCTTTCAAGGAGCTATTTTCTACAGGTTTCTGCTAATGGAAATTTCAGGAAATAAAGAAATCAAATGCTCTGAGAAATTGTCCAAGCAAGAACAATTACTGAGTATTATGCATAAAGAGCAGAGACCATATACAGTTAAAAATGTTACAGAGGGTTTTGAGGGTTTTGTAAGGTGGGTTTTTTTTATTTGAAACTTCATCTTATGTTCTCGTCAAAATATGTTTTCATTCATAAACTTTAGATTACATTTTTATAAGTGGCTAGCTGAAATCCTAATTGGTTTGGAGGAGGTATTTAATAGCTTATAAGAGACAATGAAGACAGTGCAAAAGACTTGAAAAGTTTTAGGGGAAACAAGGATGATTTTTTTACAAGGTAGGTCATCCTGCATATTTGTTTTGTATGGGACTTCTGTAAAAGCGTACATTTATTGGTATGTTAAAATATGTCCATGGACTAATTTAAAATAATAGATAGAATTGGGGTTGTTCAGCCTGGAGAAGATGAGGCTCTGGGGACACCTTAGAGCAGCTTCCACTACCTAAAGGTATCTGGAGAGAGACTTTTTACAAGTGTATGTAGTGACAGGACAAGGGGAACTGGCTTTAAACTGATAAAAGAGAGATTTAGATTAGCTATTAGGAAAAAAATTCCACTATGAGGGTGGTGAGGCACTGGCAGAGATTGCCCAGAGAAGTTGTGTCTGCTTCATCCCTGGCAGTGTTCAAGGCCAGGTTGGATGGGGCTTTGAGCAACCTGGTCTAGTGAAAGGTGTCCCTGCCCATGGCAGGGACTTTGGAACTGGATGACCTTTCAGGTACCTTCCAAACCAAACCATTCTACGATATTTTCTTTATTAATACATGCTTACTGTTTATTACAGAGCCTCTTAAAAAGTTGCACATCTTCACCATCTGTGAATCACAGTGATTTCAAATTGATCCATAAAAAGTAAGAAAAGCAACATATGGTCAATAGCTTGAAATACCCATCTTCCATCTTGAAATTATTTTGGGGTCTACAAATTGAGAAAGATTTCAAATTACTGTCTTAGATATGTGTATAACCTTCATTGGCGTGTATGAGTAACTAAACAGAATGCAACAAATCAGTTATTCTCACTCTCACCTTCTTATGAGGTGGAGAAAAAGATCTTTTTTTTCCCCAAAGATGAGGCTGGAGGAAATTTTAAAGATCTTCAGGTCCAAAGGACTGTGGCATAGCTATTGCAGAGCCAGAGAGAATTCTGTTTTCTTTCATTCTCATGAGCATATTTCAAAAGTGCTGCATTAAAATGTTCAACACATAAGGCCTATCCTTTCTGTACTGTGCAATATTGCTACTCTGTTAGTGGACTATTAGTATCATTCTTTCCATTTTCAACTAGGTGCTACGTGATGGGCGTTTGAAAAGTAAGCATGGCACATCAAAACCACTAATAACAGTGACGCTTTTTGGAAGGCTTTATGAAAAGGACCTGCCTCATCCTCTGCGAATGTCTCCATCGCATAACACCGCTGTTACACAGTCACCATAGACAGGAGGGGAATTTCCTATGTTGATCTACCTTCTCATGAGTCATGGCAGTTATCATTCCTCTTCTGCAATCTTGCACTTCCTCTCAGCAGCTGTGTTAGTTGGCTTTATATAGGAGAAAGTGATGTGATCACTCTGTTGTGTACACGTTGTTAATAACGCTTGAGCCACTGCAGTTATTTTCAGTATGAATGCTCTGTCACATTAAATCTTTAATTAGATTTTTTTTTTAAAGATATCGTGTAGATTGCCAGGATAGCATTAGAAAGAAGACTGATACTGAAATGTGTGAAATGTGAAGTTTCTCAGTTTGCTGCAGAACAAATCTTTCCTAAGAAAAACTTTCTGTCCCTTTTGCCCCTTCCTGTTTTTTACACTGTATAAGCATTAAATGTCTGTGTTTCTCAGCCTTACACACCAGTCAATAGGGCCTCCTTAATACCCAATGGACCTTTGCCTCATTTTCACCAGGGGACACCACATTGAAAAGAAAAACACATGCAAGATAGTTTTAGGTGCAACCTTAGGGAGAGAGTGGTCCTCCATAACCCCCACAGGCACTGAGTCTGGCTGAGGTTTGTAAAGCATCCTCAGTTCTTCAGTCCTTCTGAGCTTGCATTGCTTTGTGCATGACAGATGCATACTGGGTCCAATGCATTTCAGATCAGACTTACCATATATACATAGAATACTAACACCTTCTCCTGGGTATTTGGAAAAATTCTTCAAAACTGTGAAAACACAGGCAATTAGGCAGTGTTTTAGTACCTGAAACTTATTTTACCGATTAGTGTGAGAAAAAGGCATTATTTGGGACTTCTAGCAATGGGTTAATCCTGGGCCTGATTTCTATTGTGTTCTGCAGCAAATAGGCCTCATTCACACCACATAAACCTTTGAGTGGTCCCTGACTCAATGCTTATCCCATAGCCTCTCGCATTTACTGGCCTTCACATCACTAAAAGCCCACACCAAACTTAGCACTGAGCTGCGTGAAGTGTGGCACATAAGAAACACTCTGTGGCTTCCCACCCCACACACAACAACGTATGTTATCCAGAAGTTGCTGAAATCACACGATTTCTGTTTCGCCATGTGCTGCTCCTTCTCAGCACACAACTTTAGAGGTTTCTTCCAGGATTTGCTTCATCAAAACAACTGAGATCATACTCAGGGGAGGGACTGTAGTGCTTAGGAGCAGTTATTTAAGATAGATAGGGGCTCCAGGTCATGCTTGCTAGTGCCGTAGCACCTCACCCTTTTCTCACCTGACTTGTAGTTGTAACCCAGACAAGTCTTTCATCAGACAAGGAAGTTTTGGTCAAGGAAAGTTATGACCAACCTGTGTCAGTACTAATCCCATGTCACCATAGTGCATACAGGGTGCAGATGGCTACGCTATGGAATGGGAGCTGACCCTGCTCCCCAAGCCAGTTGGGTACACTCCAAGAGCCCCTTGTCTCCTTCATAACAGGCAACAGTTTGGGAAAGGCAAACAAGACTAAGCATGCTGAGACTGTCCCTGCCCATGGCAGAGGGGTTGGAACTAGATGATCTTTAAGGTTTCTTCCAACCCAAATCACTCCATGGTTCTGCAATTCTGTGCTGATTATGAAGGTCTGCAGTGTCATCCTATTGACCACGCAGGTCCATTGGTTTGCACTGGGGTCAGCACAGTTGGGCACATACAGTGGAAATTGTGTCTGCAGCAGAGCACCTAGGAGCTTTGCCCTGGGGGGTGGTCCCCATGGTAGTGCTTCCTCATTCATCCTCAGTGCTGCTCACCCACTTAACTGCCCTGGGAGAGCTCAAGGAAGCACTCTGAGAAAGGCAAGAGCTACCCTGACTTGTAAAATCTGGTGCTGAAAAGGATTCTAAAAAGGTTTTTAACTGGAACACATAATTCTCTCTATGGACCCTGAACCCTGCTTTTTCTCTCTACCCTAGACGTAGAGGTACATCTGATACCTTTCTGTTCTAGTCTTGGTTGCTCCTTGAGACAGCTCAGGCCTTGGCGCTGGTCAGGTAGGGATGGAAGAAAGAGGGAGCCCCACTGGAGGGGAAGGTCTCTACCTCCCCTCTCATCTAGCAGCAAGAGCTGCACAATCAGGTGCCGAGCCAGCACTGCACCTGCTCCTCATGCCCCCTGCCACTTGCCTCCAATCTCACCCTTGGCTGCCCTTCTGGTGAAATATGCTTTTATTACCTGGCATAGAATTGCTCATGTGGAAAAGAAAAAAGAAAGAAAAAAGAGAAACCACTACTGGAGTGGCATGTGAACACAATTCTGTTGTTTTTTTTTTTTCTGTCGCAGTCAAATCACTTAATTAAAATCTCTGGTCAGCATCAACAGCTTTATGCGCTAATCCACAAAAAGACAGTTTAGAGGGAAACGCTTTACAAACACATTAGTGGCACTCTTGAAACAAATACTTTGCAGGTTGCTGGTACTCTAAATCCTGAGTATTTAATGTACGCCAAGTGGATGTGGGATTTACAAAAATCTGTCTGAAACTGAAGAGGAATACAGTTGGGAGACCTGGATTGAGCATAACTGTAGACATTCAGCTTACTGTTACTAGGTTTATCTTTCTCTTATCAGGTAAAACTTCCCTAAAATATCTGTAGCAGTGGAGTCAGTTCATGAGAGATACTGGAATTGGGCCCTTGGGGAGATAAATAAATTTCAACAAAATATTTTTTCTTTTATTCAAAGGTAGATTTTCTGCCACGTTTTTCTTCCTTGTCACTACTGAGGCTATGATAACTGAACATAAAAAATTCTCACATACTGCTTGCTGGCATTTCTTAAGTATGGAGTTACTTCCCAGACACATCCAGAGCTGACTGTCTTAGGTTGTCAGAGCTGAAAATGGGGGGGAATACCATTGATACTGTTAGGTAACATCAGGAAATGACTCTTAAACCTCATGCATTAGGGATACAGAATTCCTGGATTCTTTGAAAATGACATGAAAAACAAATCTGAAGAATAGTTGAATGATTTTGAATATTTGCTGAACAGCTTTCCTCTCACTGAGAGGGTAAGAAGGGTACCATACAATCCCTTTCTCATTTCTGATGATAAAGCAAGAATTTAACCAAGCAGAGGATGAAGTTATATGGACCCTTACAAAAGTCTCAGAGTAGCTCCATCAGTTTTATGCACAAGAACCATGAACCCTGCTTTTGGATAGGGGTTCCCTGGAAGGATGCAAAATCCAACCAGTTCTTCATCTGAGGCGGTCACAATGACTAGATGAAGTTCTGTTTTAGGAAATGTGAGATTTTGTAATAAAGGCTAATTTCAAATGATGCAAATTGCAGCGTACAGAAGCAGAGAGATAATAGATGGCTGATGCCACAAATCACATTAACTTAGAACAGTTTCTGTTGAATTCATGGGAATTTAACCAGCTGTGCCATTACATTCCTACTTGCTAAGTGGGAGTTAGAAAACAGAGAATGTTAGCTCAAGTTCAGGAAAAAAAATAAAGGTCCTCTCTACATGCTCCTTATGGGACAGAATTTGAGCTTTTGAAAGAACAGGAGTGTTTATAGACTCTGGGGCAGGTATGCCAGAGAGGAGGAATCAAATTAAACTTTTTGTTATTTACGTCAATGACTCCACCTCAAAAGCTGCTCCAGATTGTATCCTAGTGAGCTCCATACTTTTCTGAGCTGGAAAAGCCTGTTCTTCACACAACATTATTTCTTCCTTATACCTTGATGTTGGTGGAAGCAAACAAGACCCACCTGTTTAAGGTACTTCTGATGACACAGAGAAAAACAAGTCCTTAGTAGATTCTATTGATGAAAGGCTTCAGATGATGGTAGAAAAATACTGCATTAAAACAAGTGTAATCCAAATTTTAAGGCTGACTTAAGTAAGATCAGTAACAATTTAGGGAAACTTTAATTCTGTGTAAAATCAAATGTACTTTCTTATACATGTTGAATTAAAGCAAGCAGACCTTGAGCAAAACTAGAGTGACAGAATCTTAATAATCTGAAGGGCTTTTTTAAAGAGAGGAGAACACTACAGCCATGTCTTTGTACATATATTTTAGCCATCATAACCTCAAGTTATCCATTAAATAACATGGAAGAGTGAGGTGCAGTCAGAGATTGTGCAACTATTAGACCCAGTAACACAATACTAAATGTTTCTGAGCAACTCGTTTTATCATAGGTGAATTACTGGCAGTATGGGATACTGCTCACAGATACACAGAATCAGTGCAAATATAGTGAGTGACAGACAGAATGACCATGACCTGAATTTGAATAGAAGAATTCGTACATTTCTAATTAATTAAGAGCCATATTGTAACCCCACCTCATCCAAACAGTGTTTGCAATGTCACCATCCACTGCCAGGACAGGAAAGTGGAGAGAAGTTGCACAGGTCAATAAAGACATCAGCAATTATTGTCAGGCTTATCACAGCTAATATTGAAATGCTTCTCAGTGGCTTGTGATGGTCTATGAGATGTCATGGAGATCAACAGAGAAACAATTCCAGTATACCTTGTAAGACTTAACCTCTCAACACCACAGACATACAGCACCTCTTAGTGAAGCTATGGATGAGCATAACAGCATTACCAGGGGTTTCTGATGTGTATCAGACACAACTAGAAATGACCAGTCTTGGTGAAACAAAAACTTTGCATATTGGCAACAATATGTTAATTTCTTTTTCAGTTTAGAAAATAAGAATTAGCAGAAGCACTTGTAGGCTCCATCTGTGAAAGTATTAAAATGTTTGTTGTAGCTGTTCATTACTATAAAGTCGTAAGTGAAATACACCCTTACCTCTTCTTCAGTGATCCAATATTCAGATGACATACACCAGTTACTGAGGAGATAAATGAAGCTTTTCTGGTGAAAAACCAAGCTGCCCATGCATGCCTTCCTGAGAGTGGGCTGCGGAAGGTGAGTGTGAATAGCACAATCTCTAACACTTGTAGTTTCTGCAGTAGTTAAGTTGCTGTTCCTTCAGTGCCAGGATACCATGTTCTCATGCACAGTGTTGCTGCTTTCTGCAGCAGCAAACAACTGTGGGAGCAAAGTATGGCACCTGCAGGTACCTCCTTTAAAATGTCCCACAGTGCAGCCACACTGGCATCTGTAGTCTGTTGGGCTTGCAAATGGACAATTAGAAACAGACTTGTTCAATACTTCTAGGAATACAGCATGTGTTTGTTGTAGTCAAATCCAGTGTTTGTGAAATGTAATAAAGAGTAGTCCATAAGAATGGAGGCTCTTGAAGTTTTCTTGTTGACATATAAGCCTTTATTGATAATTTTAGGTTTCAGTGGCTTCCAAACCAGAATGCAGCATTTCAAGACCTTCATTTCTGCAAGAGTTGTCCCTCTTGTTCAGCCTCATGTCCCTTGTGCCACCTTCCCAAGGCCATACTTTCTTACATCCCAAAGCCCACCCCAATCCCAGATTCCCAAGGAGAAGTTGTAACATGAGCTCCACAGGTCTTGCTCAGGGCTCAAAGAAGCCTCATGGGAGGAGGAGCTGGAAGGTACAGTTCTCCACCAGCTGATGCACACAAACTGATCCAAAGAGGTTCCGTTCTTCTCGCTGGGCTTATTTCTTCCTGAAAGGACTCTCCTTCTTGGGCTCCACAGCAATACTAAACCTCTTACTGTTTGAAGGGGTGGATGCTCATCAGTGAGCTGTGCTTTATAAAGCAGCAAGTTGCAGTTTGGCCGCTACTGATTTGTTATTTGGCCATATTTGCTTATAGCTCCTCTGGTGTGGTAAAAGATATATAAATGGGCAATCAACACCTCTTAATGATGAGGAAATAACTCCTGAGCAGGCACCATCTCCATGACATGCAGTCCATGCTAATCTGGTAAATTATTTTGTTTCAGAGATGAATCTTCTATGGTTAGTGCTGAAGATAATAGTTGTTATTCTACACATATCACTGTGTTCTTTCTGTAATGAACATCGATAGCATCAGCAGCAATGAGGTCTTGGTGGTCACTGAGAAGATAATTTAAATATCCATTCATTCCCGATAGCTGAAAGAGAAACATAGCTAGGGAGCAAAGCTTTTCAGGAACAACGATGAGTTCGGAGTAAGCCTCTTTAATTTTTTGTGAAGTTATTTCAGGGCCATGAGGATATAGAATGACAAGCTGAGATTATATCTGCTTACTGCTCACTGCCTCCCTCCTCCATGTTCACCTTTGCATTGGAGGTGATGCTTGGGGAGCATCAAATATCTACATACCAGCCACAGTCCTAAATTCCTTCCTGTGAGATTAGTGGGTGCACAGGAGCACTGAAGAGTTTACAGGGGACCTGCCTCACTGAATGGGTGCCTCTGCTATGCTGGGGATTTGCTCACCCTGCCAGGGAAAGAGGCAAGGGGCTACTCCTGCCCTCCAGGGAACCCTGGCACAGCTGTCTGCTGGAGCAGCCTTTGCTATTAAGCAGAAGTAATGGACTGTGTTATGGTATTACTTGCAAGGGCTATCACATACGTAACCCACCCCACATACACTCTACCTCCCCACCCCATGCAGAGACTGTTTCTTGGTTTTGGATGGATGGGTTTTGCTTGCTGCAAAACCATTTTCTTGGAATCTCTCATTCCACCTTCCCATTTAGCCCATATAATGAGATAATTATTTTTAATTAGTCCCTCCTTTGGAATCCGTGCATTTTCCCTCAGATTTCAAACGTATGAATGGAAACTTGAGAAGTTAATTTTTTGTAATGCTGTGCTTTTTTGTCCTGATGACTGCATAGATGTTGAGTGGAGTTACATGCTTTCAAAATTACTCTCCAACCATGAGGCCACCTTTCCAGCAGTTTTGAAACCACGGTTCCACTCACAGAGACCCAGTTTTTAAAATGAACCATATCAAAATGAGAAACTTTCTCTGTCTAATGGGCACTGTAAAATGATATTTTCTACCAAATGACCAGATTAGAAATGCAAGCCAAAAGGGTTGCAATAGAAATCAATGCTGTCCTGCCATTTATTTTTTTCATAGTAACAATTTTCATTTCCAAACCCTATTTTGTCACTTTCTATAGGACAGAATCATTACTTAACACATACTTCAAATGAGTTTGGTGTCGGCAAAAGTGCTATTTCCATTCCCTTCTATGCTGTTTTCCATTTTAATTATTTTATGTTTAAAAAACAAATAAGTTCGCAAGAAGTAGTATCTTACTCTACCTTGTTGCATATGTCCCTGAGGTACTCCACATAACTGGACTTTAGCTGATGGTCACCATATAAACAGTCTAGTGTTTTATGTTCAGTAGTATCGCTGTTTTGAAAGATTGCATGGTCCATTGTAGAGCAAAAATACTGATGCTCCTGAAATGCATTTTTAGCAGCTGTATCTTGAAAATGGCTGTTAACTGAGTAGACTTAGATTAAACCTGTTTCTTCAGTAATCAGAACTAGGCTGTTACTCTGTACACAATATACCTTGTCAAGGAAGTATTATATGCTGCTGTAACCTACATATACTTACATATTTTGCTGTATTTTAGAAGCTTACTTTAGAAGTCTCCCTTTAGACTACATGGCAGGTTTTGTTTTGCACCTAGATAAACTTGGGCTGCTCACAATGTGACCACAATATTTAATCAAGAAAGTAAACATACTTCAAATGAGTATAATTTACCTATAAATAAGGCTGGTTAAACAAATATGAGTGCCACAGCCATGATTTTGCTCTGAAGTAGGTAGCAAAATGACCAGTTTGAGCTACTTTTAACAACTGCTCCTGAGACAAGGGGCCAAGAACACCATTCATTGCACCCAGCATCCTCCAGCAATGAGCCTTGGGTTTCTGGAAGCCACTCCAGCTGTGGATTATGTGCCTGTTCTGACAAAATTTGTGTTACCCAGAATTGCTAAGATGGTGAAGATGCACAGCTGTCTTTTGAGAGGGTTTTTAAAAGGAAGGAACCCCACTCAATTAAGTGAAAACAAACGAGTGACAAAAGGAGACTTCTATCCAGCATGAAGGGAGAAAGGTAGGAGAAAAAGTTTTTAAAAATATGCTTCTTCATATTTCCATTTTATTAAATTTTAAACCTTGTAATTAAATATGGAAGGGAAGTGTTCTGTTTTTTTCTGAAAAATTCTTCAGTGTTCATCTCATTTGAAGAGTTCGCCACTTGAGTTTTGATTTATTTTGTTTCTATTTCAAGCAAAATTGCGTACTTGATCTCAGTTTGCTCAGTCTTTTGGTCGGAGTCTTCTTTCTGTTCTACAACCAAAATATTCCCTGAAAGCAAGAATTTTTTTCATAAAAAAGTTTCCATAGGAGACTATTTCTTTAGGCTAAACATTTTCTCTGTCAAAGAACAATACAGAAAAAGTTACTAATATTTTAAATCTAAAAGAAAACTAGAGATAGCACCTTAATTGTTTCCTGGTTGGCTTCATAGACTGTTTAACAATATTGAAAGAAGGAATGACAGTCAGGAAAAGAAACATGAAGATACAAACCAAAAGTGAAGGAAAAGGTATATGAAATGATAAAGTGAGGTGAAAAAGAGCAGAGATGGTGTTAAACCTTAGTGTACAGAAAAAAGGGGAAGCAAAAGGCAACTCGAACACTAAGTAAATATACTCGGATTCCATGTGTCCCGTACTCCTGAGAGTGCCTCTAGATGAACCCTGTCCCTCGCACTCAGGTTCCACTGCCTGACACTACTTGAAAATCCCTCTTTATATCACAGGCTACTAAGAGGTAGCTGTCAGAGTTTTGCAAGATACAGATGATCTACATTCAGCTTCCATTTAGCTTCTAATGGCATGGTGTGATTGTAATCACATTTGTTTCAATATAGCAAAAAATTAATTATGCTGTTGTGTTCTGTCCAGAGTAATCAGAGGCCACAAAGACCTGAAGCAAATGGGATACATTAGTACTGGCTGAATTGCAATGTCAGTATTTTTCTGACTTAGACAACTATTTTAAACCATAACAATAATTTTACTATTACTATGCTAATGGTCTTTATTTTTCACAATACTATTATTTTTCTGTAATTAAAGGAAAACCAGATTTTCAACGATGAATATTGCTGCCAAATGCTGAAATAACTTTTATTAAAAACTTTTGTAAGAGGACAGACTTGCAGAAGGGACATGCTATTATATACACAAGAGGACAGCAATATTTGTTTCCCCGGATGTAGACTAAACTGATGTTCAGAAAATGTTTCTCTCCATGTTTGTGCTTTAGCTAAAACCAGTAATAAATACACATAACAGTGCTAAACTACTAGCACTGAAATAATCTAGACACAGCTAGAAAAGAAATTTGCTTATACAGCAGATAAAGCTTCAGATTAGTCAGGCTCTTCCATTATACCTTGGCAGCAAAAGGGCAGAAAAGTTTTTTTGTCAGTGTAGTGTAAAGGAAAATAAATTGTAGAATTCTACAAGACAAATTCTTGTGGAAGAAGAAATTTGCAGCATATAGACCAACAAATGTCCTGCAAGACATCTGCCAAGATGTCACCAACATTTATTCTCTGCAGAAATAACAAGAGGCTTCCACACACAGACTGCTGGTGACCTTCATTTACACACAGAAGACAGTTTTCCTTAATCTTAATAACCTACATTATAAGTAAGTCAGCTACGTGCATGGCACAAGTCAGAAATTTTCAGAAGGAACTTTTTCCTCTGGTGTCCTATTAACGAAAAGTGGCACTTCCCCAGACAGCCTCCTTGCCTTCAGTTTAGAGAGTGCCTTCTCTAGAAGAGCAACTTTAATGAAGGTTACATTCTCTCATTAGCTGTAAGTGCAGGCAGGGCAAAGCTATTTTTTGCTGTGAGGGGAATGTACAAATGAGATGTGTTAATGAGGCTGCAGGGACTCTATTTGAACCCAAGACTTTGATAAATTAGGAGAGCACAAGAAAACATGCCTCATGCTGTTGTCTGATCATATTCTGAGTTAGGTCTGGTGAATCAGGATGTACCTTACTGCAATCTCAAACTGTCATCATGAAATGAAGTGCAAAGGGTATTGTTAAATTCCTTATCAACACATTTAATTAGTGACCTTATTAAACACTTCCCAGATGGCCACCTTTTGCAAAACAAATGAGTCTCCAGTGGGTGATTTCATATGTTTTAACTTCCCTAAAAACTTGTGTAAAGCAATTACTCCAGCATGATGAAAGGCTGTTTCACCAGTAAACCTATGTCTGTTCATTTTGCCACTGGTGAGCACAATTTGCAATGTCACCTTCCTCTCATACTTCGCTCAGAACTGACAATAAACTTCAGAGTCATGGACTGGCGCCTGTTCCTCCGCCTCAGTGCCTGTAGCTTGTATTTTTGTGATTGCAACACAGTACTACAGTCTGTAGGCTGCCACCTGCTATGGCCTTATGCACGGTGGTCCTACCTGCAGCTGAGTCTCTCTCAGATGCAGCAGCATGGGGGACGAGAAGGAGCACCAATTCTCCAAGCAGGACCCTTCCAGATGCCTCACAAGGAAACCCTTGTTCTAAAATGGGGTGATTTAAACTGCTCAATAAAATAAATACATCAGTGCATTGTTCAAACAGAAAAGAATGGGCTGTCAAACTGTAAATATTACGAAGTATATGGCTTTCCTTACATCATTAACTTCTGTTGGCTGTTGACACTGCACCATCTCTGTCATCTGCAATGCATTAATACTCATTCAACAAGGAAAAAATACTAGATACAGTCAAACATAAGATACTTAGTGTTCTACAAGTCTTTTACTTCTGTTTTTCTGATCATCTTAGTTATCTATAACACTACTTTCACACTACTGCATCTAATTCAGAAAAAGATTATGCCTACAGCATATGTAAGCACCTTTTTTACTAGTCTGTTTCCATTAAACATAACCTAATTTTATAAACTCCTATGATGAAATTACTGGCCTTGTAGACGAGAAAAGAGCAGTGTATACTGTCTACCTAAACTTCAGCAGGACTTTTCGCACTGGCCCCCATTAGATCCTCGTAAAAAAGGTAATGAAGTATAGGCTGCATTAGCAGACAGGGAAGTGGATTTAAAATTGGCTGAACAGGCAGGCCCAGAGTATGGTGATCATTGACACAAAGACTAGTTGGAATTCAGCAGCTAGTGGTGTACCCCAGGGGTTAACAGTGGGCTCAATCCTGTTCAACATCTTCATTAATGATCTGGATGATGGGGCAGAGTGCACTCTTCCAACCTAATCACTCTGCGATTCTGTGATTTTGTGAAATTTAATTCTCATAATATTTGCTGAGTCTTGCATAATGTTACATAGTCTTGCAGAACCAGATTTTTCCAATTAAGTGTGATTTCCTACTTTGTAGGGGTTTTAACACAATTTTTTCACCTTCATGCTGCCATGCATGGGAAATTGAAAATATTTCTGTGTGATAACTGTGCAACAGCCTACGTAAAACAAATCATTTCCTACGAGACCAGATCCATGGGTAACTTAGGCAGTGGGAGCTCTACCACCCACTCCTAGGTGTCTCAACTTCTTATTTCCCATAGGTATAGGAAAAGTCAATCTCCTTTAACACTGAGTACTCACCACATATTGACTAGAAGATACCCATTGGTTAAAGAGAGATCACTGAGAACAAAGTGCATCCTAAACCCTTCATACTTTCTCAGTTACCATCAGGAGAAAACATTTGTTGAGAAAATTTGAGCTTGCATTTTGTTCTCTATTGCTGTGATTTCTGCTTTGCTGAAGACAGCCCAGAGGAATAAGAGCAGTTAGTAATTAACCAAATATTTCTCACCAATCAATAATTAAGAACAGCATGGAAATTATGAGGTACAACATGTAGGAAACTCATAGGCTTAACTCATTTGTAATAAAACTCAACTGCTTTACCAGAGAAAGTGATAGCTACAAAAATTTTCCCTCCATGCTGCCTTTGCAGTACAGCAGTGCTTCACGTGACCAGTTCTCAAGGGCAATTTCTAAGAACCTTTCTGTAGTCTTGCTTTAACCCAGCTAAACAGTTTCTTTTGAAAAGGTTTCAGTTCCTGTACATTTCTTAGCAGGTTTTAGGCATTTCATTTCGGAAAGGTGAGGTGTCAAATTGTTCTCCCATCACTATCTTCTGTCCATCCTGAAAAGAGGATCAATGGTGAGGCACATGGAACACTGCTTTCTGAAGGTAATATTTTTCCAACTATAGCCTCTTTCCACAGATTATTTTTTTCTTCTTATTTTTCTGCAACAATTAATGTTTTAGTTACTTCTTTCAGTAAAGGATCATTTGTGTAAAACTTGCATATCTTCCACTTGATTACTTAAAAATAAAGTTACTACACATGCCTGTCTCAAAAATACTGTCAGATCTCAAAGATAAAGTAGTTCTGCTGTACACAGTGACAAAATTTTACTATTTTAGGAGTCTGCAAATGATTCTCTTGTAGATAATCCCAGAGATCTGTGTTCTATTTCCAAGAGAAATTTTCCTTTTTTGTCTTCAAAGCAGCTACCATAAAGGTAGACTCCTTTAAGCGTTCTTAATTTTCCCTTAATTAATTTTAAAAGACATGTTTATTTTCTGCCCTGTTCTCATTACACACTATATATCACAGATAAAAACCCTGCCTGTGCTGAACAGCAGTCATTTACCTTTGAATTTGTAATGCATCTTCAATCCACCTGCAAAAGCCTCAGCATTAAATCTGAACATCCACCTCTAACCTCAGAGGACTCCACTTACTCACATTAACTATGAATTAATTTTGTCTTTTCTTGTAGCAAATAAATACTACCTGTACTATTTTTTATTTCTTTATAAATAATGGATTGTCCAATAACAGATGATAGACTGACCTGAATTAACACTTCATTTTATCTGTTTCCACAATGGATGGGTGTTGCAGAATGGCTCCAAGAGCAAGACCATGGATTCTTAGAGGCCTTGTGCGAGCAAAGCAAAGTGTAGGCCTCACAGGTAACCGGAAACCGGATGTGGGAGGAGAATGTAAAGGAAGCCATGTAAAACTAACCAATACTGTTGTGACTAGTAGACATGGCTAACACCACGCAGATATAAGCGATGTGCGCCACGAATAAAGTAGAAGCTTGCTTATCACCCATATTGGGTTGGCGTGTCTTGCTTCTTCTCGCCGCTAACAGATGGGGAAGACTTTCTGTACATCATGTGAAAGCTACAGATGCAGTCAGCATGAGGGAAAGTTCCATTGCAGCCTGTTAAATTACAAGATGGTAACCTTCAAGGTTAGTAAATATTTCATTTCTAAGTTTCACTAGAAATTGTAATTACCAAAAAATGTGAAAGAATGTAATGGCTACTAAGATAAATAGAAGCCAGAATATCTTTCCTTCACCTTCATCCTTAGCCTCTCCTTTCAAACATTCATTTCAGTATAACTTGTATCTACCTAAATTCATCAATATAACTCCTCTATACATTGAGTAAATGAGTTAGTAGAGCAGACAAAAATAGTGGTCTTTGGAATCAGACACTTGTCTTTGTTTATCTCCTGTTGATGTAAAGCCCTAAATTATGTACATATTTTTAACTCAAAATCTGGGAATTAAATGTAATGTCATGAAAGAAAAATAAATTCCCACCTTTCATTGATCTGAGCCAAATTACAGAGATGGTCTGCCTTTTACTGACATTGCAGTTTTGCAGGAAAATAACAAAACAGGAAAACATCTACTTAAAGAATTTATTGATGGTATTGTTAAAAGAGATGCAGGTAGGATTATCCTATAAAACTGAATGCCAAACACTCTTTTTGATCTTTTGCTGCTCTGTTTCTGTATTTTCTTAATTCCAGGGTGATACCTATTGGAAAAATTCCATGGACCAAGCTGCTTCCCAAGTTCCTTTTAAGTAGGCTAAATTGCTGTGGAGAAGAATATCTTTTTCTTATTCTGTTTCTAAATTTGCTCTTAGTCTAAAACAAGCTATCAGGAAAAGAGGTAGAAGAAATGGGTATGGCTCTCCCCAGATAAATGAAGGAAATATATTGCCCCTTGAAAATACTCATTAATTTATTCATTAAGACAAGAAAAAAATTGCATTTGAATTACTGCATTTTGCTTAGTAATTGAATTCATGCTCTTGACTTACTTTATATTGTATTCTCATGTTAGGATTTGGAATCTTACAGAAACTTATGAAAATAAATTTGCCTATGGAACATCATCTCCAATAGAAAAGTTTAATAAAGGATTGATTATGCTTTCTTCAAATAACTCAAGTGATTTGACTCATTGCTCTGACTTTGGAAATAGGTCCTGTTCTAAGACCTTTAGGTCACCTGGAGTATGAGGGGTAATGTATCTATACATAACAGCAGCCTTCATTCTCACCATCTCAGGGAATCTGGCCATAGTTGTCTCTATCTCGTATTTCAAGCAGCTCCATTCTCCGCCAATTTCCTCTTCCTATCCATGGCTGTCACTGATTTTCTGCTGGGCTTTGCCATTACGCCTTATAGCATGGTGAGGTCTGTGGTATTTTGGGATGATGTTCTGCAAAGTTCATTACAGTTTCAACCTCATGCTCTGCTTAGTTTCCATTTTCCATCTTTGTTCCATTGCTGTGGATCGGTTTTATGCAATCTGCCATCCTCTGCATTACACCAGCACCATGACTGTCATCACCATAAAACAAGTCCTAGTAGTGTGCTGGTCAGTGCCTGCGGCTTTTGCTTTTGGTGTGGTTTTCTCAGAAGCTTATGCTTCTGGAATTGAGGGCTATGAAATGCTGGTTAAATGCTTGAGCTCATGTCCTATTATGTTCAACAAACGATGGGGGACTATTTTATTCACAATTGGTTTACTGGCTCCTTCTTGTATAATGATAGGGATTTATGTTAAAATTCTAACAGTATCCCAAAGGCACACATGTGAGTTGAGCCAGGCACAAAGACAAACAAAAAATAAGACAAATGATCTTTCTGGGAATAAAGATAGGAAAGCTGCAAAGACTTTGAGCATAGTTATGCTGGGTTTCTTAATATGCTGGTTTCCTTGTTTTTTCACTATCTTAATTGATACATTTTTAAATTTCTTTACTCCTTTACCTTTGTTTGATGCTCTAAACTGCTCTGGGTATTTAAATTATTTCTGTAATCCTTTAATATATGGCTTTTTCTATCCATGGTTTCAGAAAACATTTCTCTTAAAAGGCAAGATATTTAACCCATATTTTCGTACAATAAAACTTCTAGCTGAATATCAGTCACAGTAATAGATTCTACTATAGACAGCAGCTCTAGAAATGAAGAACTGTGGGTTACTGAATATCATTATATACATATATATAAAATTGCTGAATATTCAATATTCAATAATATGAATTATCCATATTAGTAGAAGCCTGAAATGCACAATATGAATTTTATTTTAATTCAGTCCTGTAAAATCATCTTAATGTTTCTTTAATAAAATCAGACTCACTTGATATATTTGTTTACCAGTTGTGTTTCCTTTTTAACGTCCTGATAGCATTTCAGAAGTTTAAGTCTTTCTAGAATATTTAGTACATCTGGTTTTCTAACTTCAGAAAGTACCTACATGCAGTCCAGAAACTCAGTATTTCACCTCACCTTGTATATATGCATCTAATTTTCCTTGAGGGTCACCATCAATAATCTCCTAAACTGAGTACACCCTAGGCTCATATGGTGAGACTCTTTGTTACCCTTTTGTGACTGGGACATTAGCAGATGTATAGAGTCTGCTGTTATTCCCAAGCAGATAGAATTTGGATGTAATTTTGGCTTGAAGTTGATCTTTTCCCCTGAAAACAGTAGAACTGGGTTTTCAGCACCTATCCTCTGTGTGCTTTGTACCTGGGACGAATACTTGGGAATGAGAGTACTGCTTACACTCAGGTATGTGCTTGTCCTTTCTTTGTTTAGATGTCAGCCTCAAGATGTTATAAAATTTGCTTGCTGACAGCCCACCCTATTTAGCCCACCATACTTTCATACTGAATTGGAGCCTCTAATTGAGGTCCTTGCCATGCTGATCTCCCTCTGAAGACAGCAAGAGCCACTGTCAGAGTTCAGACCAGTTACATACTTTAAATCAGGTTGCCTGAGTTGTCATTACAGAATGCAGCTGCTGCAGTTTTTTGATTCAGAGTTTTACCTCTGACCTACCTTTCACAGTGTGCATACAGTGTATACCCTTACTGAAGTGTGACTACCAAAAAGCCACTCACATGTTTATTCTCTTCTTGGCTTATTAAATCTGTATTAGTATGGCATGCCAGTGACAGCTGGTCATTTCTTTTGCTGAAAACTTTTTACTGGATATGTGATAACATCAGGACATTCATTCTACTTCAGATCTGGAGAATCCCAGTTTCTACACCAACCCTGAAACACAGCAAGGAGCTGGCAGGTCACAGACTTGTTTGGGGTGGTGTGTAAGGCTCTCACCTTTTTTAATAAGAAACATAAACCCAAGGTCTTTAACTTGATGCAAATACTCTCTCTGTGCACAGTTGCCACTAGCAGAACAGCCAGGGCAGGGAACAGAGCAGGGCTGGATACAATAAACACTGAACCACATTAAATACACCATGTTTGGGGGCAATACACAGAGCCGGCAATGTGCTGGTGCTGGCAGATAGTGGGAAGGTCCATGACAGGTTGTGGGGATGCAGCCAGCTGTGCCAGGTCATGTCCCCATGCAGCTTCATGTGGCTTATTCAGAGAGAGCTGCAGGCCATCAGATCTGTCTTTGTGTTAAAAACTGGCCCAGGAGGAGTTTTCATTGAAAGCTAACAAATACTAAATGTCTGTGAAACTGTGAGTCAGATGATGGGCCATGAAAAAATAGATATAACACTAGACTGGAGGCAATTACAGATCCTTTCTAATTGTCTTCACAAAGTTTGCTGCCAGCAGTATTTGCCACTGTACTCAAGGATTCTGCAGAGTGAGTTTTAATCCTTTCAGTTAGTCACATAATAATACGTTAAAGTAATATGTTTGAAGATCATGAGGGGAGAGGAGGGCCAGCCATGAGGGGACATCATGAGGTGAAAGAAAGACTCGCCATGAGGGGAGATCATGAGATGAAAGAAGGACTGGCCATGAGGAGAAATCATGAAGGGAGAGGAGGGGTGGCCATGAGGGGAGATCATGAGGGGAAAGGAGGAGCAGCCATGAGGGAAGACCATGAGGGAAAAGAAGGGGTGGCCATGAGGGGAGGGGAGGGGAGGGACTGCCATGAGGGGAGATCCTGAGGGGAATGAGGGGCAGCTATGAGGGGTAATCATGAGGAGAGAGAAGGGGCAGCCATGAGGGGTGTGGGGCCGTCATGAGGGGAGATTGTGAGGGGAGAGCGGGGTTAGCCATGAGGGGAGATCATGAGGGGAGAACAGGGACGGTTTGAGGGTAGATCATGACAGGAGAGGAGGGGCAGCCATGAGGGGAAATCATGAGGGGAGAGGAAGGGCAGCCAATGAGGGGAGATTATCTGAAGGGGACCTACAAGGATGCTGGAGAGGGACTCTTCATTAGGGACTGTAGTGACAGGACAAGGGGTAATGGGTTAAAACTTAAACAGGGGAGGTTTAGATTGGATATAAGGATGAAGTTCTTTATTGTTAGGGTGGTGAGGCACTCAAATGGGTTGCCCAAGGAAGTTGTGAATGCTCCATCCCTGGCAGTGTTCAGGGCCAGGTTGGACAGAGCCTTGGGTGACATGGTTTAGTGCGAGGTGTCCCTGCCCATGGCAGGGGGTTGGAATTAGATGATCTTAAGGTCCTTTCCAACCCTAACTGTTCTAATTCTATGATTCTATGATTCTGTGAAGGGGCAGCCATGAGGGGAGATCGTGAGGGGAGAGGAGGGACAGTCTTGAGCAGAGATCATGAGGAGAATGAAGGGGCAGCGCCAAGGGGAGATCATGAGGGGAAAGGAGGGGCGGCCACGAGGGATGATTGTGAGTGGAAAGAAGGGCAGCCATAGGATGTGAGCGATGGTAGTGAGGGGCAGTCATGAGAGGATAGCTGCATCAGCCATTGGGTGTGAGGGTTGGCATGGGGGTTAGGGACAGCAGCTTTACAGTGTGGGCCGCTACGAGACAGATGAGGGGTGGTGGCGACTGGAGATCATGAGGGGCAGCCATGAGGAGAGATCTTGATGGGACATCTGTTTGCCCTTAGCGACATGGTTTAATGGTGGGCTTGGCAGTCCTGGGGTAACGGTTGGCTTGATGATATTAAAGGTCTTTTTCAACCTAATGGATTCTATGATTCTATGATTCTGTTAAGTTAATGTTAGGTGTCTAATTAAGGCTCTAAGTCCACATTTAGGAATTTCTGAAAGTCCTACATATTACATGTCTAGCTGGTGACATATGATGAAGTCAGAGACATTTTAAGTAAGAATTTAATTACTTCTTTAACATATAGCATAAATCATTCAGATTCAGCCCAATCCATTACATCTCTTACAAAGACAACACTTCTCCCAGAAATCTCCAAGGAACACTTTCGAGCTATCTGTGAGGCTACAGTGTGTTATCTCCTTGTGTGTGTCCAATGTATGCCCTTGGATGTTAAAGGAGTATCTACTTAGTCAGTCTTGATACCCAACTTGCAGCTTGCAGCTAGATCTTCTTTGGTAGTTCTTCTGGCCAAGGGGATTGTCAGATCTGTCAGATGGTGGCATTCGGTCCCTAAACGACTTTCTGGCATGCCATGCTTTTTCACCTGCTGTTAAAATTGATGCTGGTGCTAAATTTGGTGCTAAACAAAGCACTGCTTTGCACAAAACCTGGGGCACAGTAACAGGGATTTTTTTTTTTTCTGCTGGTGCACAGGAGAACCTGAGTTGAGTGTCTGTGGTTCTTACTATAACATTTGTTACATTCAGTTCAATGGGGTGTACCATTTATGTTCAGATGCAAGCACTGTAGATATTTTTATTTATTCCTCTCCTTAAATATTAATATGGCAAGTTGTTTTGTTTTGTTTTATTTCATTTTCCTGAAACACATGCTCACCATTTAATCTATTTTACACCCTGCATGATGGACTGTTTTAGCATGAATTCTGGTCTATATTAAACCTAGACCATGTTCTTCTTCTCAGGGAAGCAGTCAGAAGTGTTAGGACTTGTACATTTTTTACCATGAATGATTCAAGCAAGAGCTAATGTTTTCCTTGAAGAATATATTTCCAATCCTGGATTCAGGTGGAAGTTCAAGTTCCCACATCCAGGTGGGCTCTTCAGTCTGAGAAGACCCCCATGATCCTTTTTCTCTCTGGTACAACCCAGTTTCGTCATGCAGGACAGCAAGACCTGCTTAAAAGCATCCCAGCAGGTAATCCACCCGCAGCCTCCCTTTTGCAATGCCTCTAAGTGTAATACTCAGAGCTGTCTTCAAAGCCAGTGAACTTTATTCAAACAAGTGCTATATTTTTATTTTTAAATGGTTTGCAGCTCAGCAACTCGCAGGTATTATCTGTAGTGCCTGCTTGCAGTCAGAATAGTTAAACTCACTTTTTTATTTTTTTTTTTTTATTTCCCCGATCTTTTCTGTCACAGCATGAACTGTGAGAAAGGATTTCCTACCCCCTTGTGGAGTCTACAGGTAAAAGCAGCTTTAAGGAGAACCATGGAATCATAGAACCATAGAATGATTAGGGCTGGAAAGGACCTTAAGATCATCTAGCTCCAGCCCCCTGCCATGGGCAGGGATACTCCACCCTAGATCATGTTGCCTCAGGCTCTGTCCAACCTGGCCTTGAACACTGCCAGGGATGGAGCATTCACAACTTCCTTGGGCGACCCATTCCAGTGCCTCACCATCCTTACAGTAAAGAACTTCTTCTTTATATCTAACTTAAACTTCCCCTGTTTAAGTTTTAACCCATTACTCGTCCTATCACTACAGTTCCTAATAAAAGAGTCTCTCCCCAGCATCTTTGTAGCCCTTCGTCAGATACTGGAAGGCTGTTACGAGGTTTCCATGCAGCCTTCTCTTCTCCAGGCTGAACAGCCCCAACTTTCTCAGCCTATCTTCCTACGGGAGGTGCTCCAGTCCCCTGACCATCCTCGTGGCCCTCCTCTGGACTTGTTCCAACAGTTTCATGTCCTTTTTATGTTGACGACATCAGAACTGTACACAATACTCCAGGTGAGGTCTCATGAGAGCAGAGTAGAGGGACAGGATCACCTTGTTTGACCTGCTGATCACAATTCTTTTGATGCAGCCCAGGATACAGTTGGCTTTCTGGAGAAGGTTGACATATTTTATTAAGGCAGGAGTTAAAAAAAAAAAAGGAAAAAAAAGAAAGTCAAATCCTTGGGTTGCAAAAACACCAGCTGAAAACTTTTTGAGAAACAGGTTCACTTATTTTTTCAAGCTCTGTGTTGATTTCTAGTTTATACCTTAATACTGCAGAGCACGTAACAAATATTTAGCATGAAGTCACTTGATATAACTATGGTTCTGAAGGCAGGCATGATCTGGGGGTTAAGTAAGCAATAACATAAAACATCCAAATATAATTCTCTAGAGACACTACAGTGGCATTTCCAAAATAAATTTTTCAAGATCTAAACTTTAATTTAGATCTTTAGTTTTTAATTTACAGACATTATTTTTCCATTCAAAATTAAAATGTGCTAAAGAAGTCTGATAAGTTCAGATAAATTAATGCTCACTGGTCAGCATCAAATTTTCAGGTATAGTTTGGGGTTTTTTTTTTGTAATTTTAATCAGTTTTAGTTATAATTAAGTAATAAAAGTAACTGTTCCAAGAAACTCCTGACGAGAAGGCATATACAGCTGTAACTATTATATTAAAATAATTTACTTATTCTTCCATGTAGGTAACCTATTCAAATCATGTTTCTACTGGATCAATTGTGTGTCACTCTACATGGCTGCAGCAGCAACAAAGCAGCAATGAAGCACTGCAGAGAAAACTGATATAGAAAAGGATGTGCAGCTCCTCAAGAGATACCCATGACTTTTTAGCTATATAAACCCTAAGAATTATTATTTTTTTTCCTGGTAAGAAAGGAGAAGTACTTTCACTTGTATTCTAATTACACATTTACACCAAAATGTAGGATGGAGAAAAACAGCGCTCAAAGCAGCTTTGGATTTTAACATGCAAAAGGATATTTAAACTAATACCTGCCATGCTCTCTCCTGCTCCTTGACCTGGAGAGTTCAGCCACTGCTGTCCACTTTGTGACACTAAAAAGTTGTCCAGTGTAAAAAGGCAGCTTTGCATGGACCACATTCAGACGGTTGAAGGCCGTTTGATGCTTTTCACAGGATGGGCTACTTGCTGGCTTGTATTTCAGAGTTAACTTTTCATTCATTTTGTTCTGCCAGTGCTGTGCAGTGCAACACTTCTCCTTCTCCTTTTCTTTTTTACCAGCTTAAAATACCTTAAGTTTCTAATTTTTCTTTTGAAATGTGAACTTAAACAGGGGAAGTTTAGATTGGATATAAGGAGATATGGTTTAGTGGGAGGTGTCCCTGCCCATGGCAGGGGGGTTGGAACTTGATGATCTTAAGGTCCTTTCCAACCCTAACTATTCTATGATTCTATAATTAACAGACACTATTGACATATGGCTTGCTTTGATTAGGTTAGTCCCAGTTGAGATGCGTTTTGCTCACTGCAAACAACAGCAGAAAGAATTGGGATCTCTGGGGAAGGGGTAAATAGGTTGTACATGCAGGCCTCTTTTGCAGCCGTGGGATTACCTTCAACACTTACTTTTAATGAATTCATCTTCAGAGAACTCTTGAATCAGATCATGTCATATTCAACCTTTTTCTGTGTGCATTTTGACGTTTGTCATATCTTTCACAGTTTCTCTGCTGCATTGCTAAACACCAGCTTCACTATAAAATGCACTCTGTGTCCACATTCAGAAAAAAAAGTTTAAACAGAAAAAGATTATGTTTTGAGGTGGTAAATTATTGGCATTTTTCACTTTATGATGATATTACTAATTTCAAATTTCAGATAAATGATAAAAAAAAAGGAGACAATAAATTGACAATAACATCAATAAACGGAAAGAAAAACATTTTAAGTTTGGTTGTAAAAATCTTAGACTGAAACAAATATGTGAGTCATTAATTTCAGATAACAGATAAAATATTTGAATTTAGTAATTCTTTTTATTAACTTCCTGAACTAAAATATCTGTTTTTAAAACTCTTTTTTAATCCACAATCTCCTTGATTTTAATCCTTGAGTTGACTAATTTGGACCAATATGGACAACACCAGTGAGGAGTTCTCTTTCTGTCTTCACTTCCACTTTTAACACTTTCAAGCTGCCACAGTTAACTTACAGAGATACTGCTTCTAAAACTTCTCAAATAGGCGTGTCCTATAAAGCACTTCTATGGACAGAACACAGACCAGTGTAGCAAAGAGCAGGAAAACATAAAAGCACATAAAAATGGGATGCAGCAAGTGGAACAATTTCTTATGAGTACTGTGGACAAGAATTTTCAATAGTTTCAAAACTGGGGCAAATGTTGCTATTCGTGTAAGAAATATGAAGAAAATACATATACTGCACTCTTTGGAGACACTCTGTCTGCACAGAGGTTGGGTGCACTACACCTAACAGAATGAGGGCAGAGTGAGTATTTACTCCACAAACATTTCTGCCACTCTGCAGTAATGATAAAACACTCATACAGAATGTGATTTCTCCAGAGATGACGACTGTTCACTACTAGAAGGGAGAACAAAAGGCTGCACTATAAGCGATATATGGCTGTAATAGACGTGTTGCAAGATTGAAGATTTATGTTTGCTAGCTCAATCTAGGTCAATTTAGTAAGCCCATAGCCTTCTCATGCTACTATATTCTATTTAGGGATCCCAGAGTAACTCTTTTAGAAGCTGTGAGGAAAAGTTTCACAGCAAAGGGGCACTAATGATGGCCCTCTTAGAAAGTCCATAATCCTTTGAAATTGTCTTGTTCTATAAAGAAGTCAGACTCAAAGGTTACTTAGATGAATTTAGATCTTAGACATTATTTCCAGGAGCTTCAATATAAGAAGATGGTGTCTATGCATGTCTTCACTGCAGATCAAACTATATCAGATAGCACACTTACCCTTCTATTTTTTTTTGTGTGTGTGTGTTTTCCTGTGGCATACTAGGCTGCATAGTACATTCAACAGAAGTTGAGTTTGAGACTATCCAGCAGCTTTGTCTGAAGAATGAAGGGTAAATGCAACAAACATCCTGAGTATCATTGCATTTTTTATTTTATGATAGCATCCTTACATTTGGAACTGGTACATTTTAAATGCTCTTCTTGTTCCAAAGAATAAAGACCTACATTGTCACTATTTGAGCCTTCTCTTAATAGTGAACTGATCTTTTTTCCCATGACCAGATGAGAAGGCAGGGGAAAAAATGCAAACCAATTCCAACAAGTAATGTGAACAGAAAGGGCAAGCTGAGATCGTTTAGTTTCATGTTGTTCCTTTCAGGGGTGGTGATAATCACTTCAGAAGCATCATGACAGATACCTAGCTAGACAGGTTAACTATTTCGACAAGACATGATTGTACCTGGAATTTCAATGACAAAGTACTTCTATAAGAATTATACTTTATTACATACAAAATACAGGAAGAATTAAAACTAATGAAAATGTCAGAGCATCAAGAACAAAAACTCTATTGTTAATATCAAGAGCTATTTAAAAGCCTCTGACAATCTTAATACAAATGATCACTTATTAAAATGTG
Organism: Pezoporus wallicus; assembly: GCF_028554395.1. Classification (NCBI taxonomy): domain Eukaryota; kingdom Metazoa; phylum Chordata; class Aves; order Psittaciformes; family Psittacidae; genus Pezoporus; species Pezoporus wallicus. The sequence goes on from NW_026635157.1 coordinate 9,347,219, forward strand.
GAAACGGGGAAACGGGAAAAGGCAAAAAAAACCCAACCAAACTCTGAAGTTTTAGAGCAAGTCTCCACCTAAGCACAGTGTTTCACAGAACTATGCCCAAGCAATACCTTTTTGCACTGGGGTATTTAATACTGTGGAAATGCTGCCTTAAATTGTTGTTGAAGCAAAACTGAAAAAAAAAAAAAAATCTTGCTCTTGCTCTTGTAGGAGTTTTTCAGTTCCTATTCTAATAGCTGCTGTACATGTCCTGATATAAAACAGAATGATAGGGAAATCGATGCTGACTTTTGATCTTTCTCATATTAAAAATTCAGTCTAAACAATTGCCTCAGTGTTATTCTAACAGTCTCTCTGGTGGGCATCAGCAGCCTTTGGCACAGTGTATCTGAAAAGCATCAAGAGAGATACGAGGGTAGCTGGGCAGCAGGCAACCTCTTAACCTAAGAAACTCAAAGTAGGGAAGATGAAGGATGGCGGTCATATTGGAGACCTTGTAAAATAACTAATTGCAAAGCAGGGAAGAAGAGGACAAGTTCTGAGAGATGTACCATCAGAGTCCCTTAAGGAACTTGTATGAGATTGCCCTGACTGAGCAGGAGAAGAGAGTGGAGGATCTGAGCATCAGGAAAACATTCACTGAGAAATGGGAAGTTTGTTTTGAAACCCCATATCTTGCCTAAGATGAAAAATTTAGGACTTTCCTGAGTGATATTTGTCTCTGTAATGTCAATGTTAAAACGGACCATTGTGTCAAAGGAATGTCACAAAATCATCCAGGAGTGAAAGCTGCTGAATCCACCTCTTCTGCCAACTTATATTGCAGACTAGAAATGGGGACTGCTATGGGGAAGCAAGGAAAATCCACAGGTATCTGATGTACCTCCTTCTGGTGTGAAAGGCATGGTTTTAGGGAGACTGAGGCTTAGGAACAGGCAAGGAAATCCTCCACAGGGTGAGAGTCACTGATGCCCCCCAGGATGAGCTGGCATTAACTGTGTTTTCTTGAAGGAACACACAAAGAAAGAAAATTCACAGCAAACACTGATGTAAATCTTTAGAGTTTCAATAGCAGCTGAGCACATGTGCATTTAAACTTCTTCTTAGAAAATGGCAATTTTTTTGCCAAATACACAACAGTCTCGCTGTGCCCCTAAGGCACATTAGTCACCTATAGGGACTCTATCTGGTTTATATGACATCTCATGCTTTCCACTCAGGCAGTAGACATGTAGATAGAAAAGGATTTCTGTCCACTGTAGTACAGCTTTCATTCTATGAAAAGAGAAATTTTACTGCAAGTATTCCTGATTTTAAAGTTTATGGAAATACAGTTGAGAAGTTTGCTATTATGTTTTGCTGCTGCTGGGAAGGATAGGAAAAGTGGGAATAATTTCCATCTATTATATCAATCATTTCAAGAACAAAAATACATATAGTACCTATAGATGAGTATGTGTTTAACTGTAGTTGTCTTACTGTCAAAAATCATATAATTCAGTTATCTGATTTGTTTAAAAGACTACTGGAATAATCTATTATAATACATTAATATTGTATGTTTCTTGCAGTTCAAATAAAAAAATTGTATACCTTAAAACTTAAATAGCAGTTTCATAAGTAAAAAGCAAGGGCAATCTTTAGGGCATATAACAATATTTCTGTTTGCCTTGCCTGTTCATGTCATCAGCACAGTGGATATCGACATATATCCCCATAGCCAGAACACTATAAAATGAGCCACTTGGCCTGAGGAGTTTGCCTTTGCAATCAGATATTACTTTGTTTAGAATAATCACTTCACAGTTTCTACTTAATAAAAAGATCCATAATTAAATTGGAACTTCTTTTTCATGGAAATTCAAAAGAACTAGTGTACCATTATACTAGAATAAGCTTTCAAATCCCTTAAGGAGCTTTGGTTTGCAATACCTGTTACTCAGCACTGGTTTTCTTTCTAAGGCAGACCTTTTCTTTATTGACTGCTTGTTCACAAACCTCTGTATTTGCTGCATTTCCTGCACTATTCATGGTATTGGCTGAAAGAAAACCAAGATGTAATATAAAAATGTTGCCACAAGAATTGAATACATTGATCTGGAGCTGCTTTATTTCAGTAGAGATATAAAGCAGACAAATCAGGCTCATTTTTTCACTTGAAATACAGAAACTGCCTGATGGTTTTAATAAAAGTATTTGATTAAAAGACATCTCTCCTTCTAATCTGCTTTTTTATCACCTTTTTTCAGGTTAGTCATTTGGCACCTCTGCTGGGAGGTGAATCCTTTTCCAGGTTTGTGGCAGAGCTGGGGGAAGCAATGGGACGTGGGCAGGCTGGCGTGAGTTCACCCCAGAGTCCCAGTGCTAAGGAGGAGATGCTCGTCACCTTGTGCTACGAGGTGAATGGCTCCTGCTACAGGACCTTATACCCCTTTGGAGTCCAGCTGGCCATTTATGTGGCCTGTGCCTTGGGCACACTGATCACGTTGCTGGGGAACCTCCTTGTTGTCATCATCGTTTTCCATTTCAAAGTCCTGCACACGCCCACCAACCTCCTGATTCTCTCCCTTGCCCTTGCTGACCTCCTCCCGGGGCTGACTGTGCTTCCCTTCAGCACCATTCGGTCTGTAGAGAGCTGCTAGTATTTTGGAGATGACTTCTGTAGGCTGCACACATTTCTGGACACAGTCTTTTGCTTGACCTCCATATTTCATCTGTGTTTCATTTCCATTGATCGGTACTGTGCTATCTGTGAACCTTTGCTCTACCCCACCAAGTTCACCATCAAAGTGGTCTCCATTTACGTTGGGGTGGGGTGGGCAGTGCCTATGACTTATAGCTCTATCCTCCTCTATACTAAAGCTATTGTAGAAGGACTGGACCATTTCTTGAAAGACATGCCCTGTATTGGTAGTTGTCAGCTGCTGTTCAACAAGCTCTGGGGGTGGTTGAACTTCCCAGTATTTTTCTTCCCTTGCGTAGTAATGATAGTTTTGTATGTAAAAATATTTACTGTGGCTAACAAGCCAGGCTGACAAACAACATGAGTAAAAGTACTTTGTCTCAGCTACACGTGGGAGCATCTAAGAGTGAAAGAAAGGCAGCAAAGGCTCTTGGGGTAGCTGTAGGAATCTACCTCCTGTGTTGGTTTCCCTTTACTATTGACACTATGGTAGACAGTCTTCTGGATTTCATTACCCCCCCAGATCTGTTTGACATCCTAATTTGGTTTGCTTACTTCAATTCTGCCTGCAATCCCTTGATCTATGTATTTTCCTACCGCTGGTTCAGGAAAGCTGTAAAACTAGTCTTTTAACTCATGGGATCTTTTGCTCCAGAACATCTAAGTAGACATGTACCAGCAATGACCAAAGCTTTCATATGCACTGTAGAAAATATTGTAGGCTATTTCATACATATAGATTCTCATGAATATTCTTCAACATCCATTTAGCTAGTATTTCTTTTCTTATTTTATAACATTTTTTAACAGTTGGCTCGGGCACATCCGCAATTTAAATACACATGCCATTCTGTGACTCACCTTCCACAACACATGGCAGACACACCTTATTAAGGTCTTGCACTATGTGATTCCAACAAGCGTTTGAAAATTAGCTGTAGCAAACTCCAAAGAAGACCTTGTCCACACTATTCTTCAGTTACACCACTATTTTTTACACTATTTTTCTAGCCCAAGGGGTGCGCCCCTGTGCCAATGGCTACATATGGGAGATACTATTCTGAATTATGTTTACTGAAACCCATAGAATGTGTGCCTGCTTGATCTGTGTGTGCAAGGAGGACACTCCTTAACTATGAACACCCTTTTCGCCTTGCTCTGTATCTTTTCTACTCCTACTGCATAAAGGCAGGGAGAAGAAATGGGAAGAGGACATGGAATGCACAGCATACCCCAACTCCAGATACCAGTAGGTGTCATGATGTTTTATGTTTTGTTCTTTTGTCTTCTTTTCCCTGACAATCCTGAGACTCCACATGCTCTTTTGTTTGCTTGCTTCCAAAGAAATGAGTATGTCTGCTTACAGACACAACATATGCCTACACACTTGGGTTGTGCAAAAAATGCCAGCATAGGTTCTCAGTTTACATCAGCTATCTTTATATGCTTTCACAAGGCCAATTTTAAATCTGTAGATGCTGGTAAATTGAGACCTCTGTTTAACAGCAAGCTGCATGTTGAAGTTCTGTACTATTCATAAGAAAGTTATTTTCTACCTCATTATTATTAACATTTTATCAGAAAAAAAAAGTGCTAAGCAGTAGTGACTCTTCTATACAAAATTAACAAGCAGCCCAATAGCAGCTCTAATAATTTTGTCTTCTTTTTCTGTTAATGGTATGTAAAACTGTTCTAGGTTTGAAAGTTGTTAAAATATTTAGTGCCTTCTAAAACAGCTCATTCCATCTCGTAGTCAGCTGCATATTTTCTGAGTGACAAACACAAAGAGAACAGACAACACAAAGCATGCAACTAACAGTAAGAAACCAGCAGATGCCCCATGGCCTACTGAAAAAAGTGGATAGTTTTTCACTGGGTGCTGCAGACAGTTGAATCAGGCCCCACGTGTGTAAGAACAAAAGAGAGGAATTGTGCAGCAGATATTCTGTGGGAAATCATTGCAATACTGTGATTCTTGTAGCAGCTGCCTGTTTTAATGTATGCAATAAACTAAATGGTAAAACCTTTTTCCCCTCTTTTTTATCTTACCATTATGCTTTTTGCATGGCAAGAAAGTTTCCTCTACTAGTACAAACGAGCTATAGCTTTGGGATGTTGTAATCTGTTCTGATATCTGTTTATCTCAAACTCTTTGGTTTTAACCATAATCTTAAGACCCCAGTCAGAAAAAATACCGGTATTCAAAATATTTAACACTAAAGCATATGTATGGAGGAAGGAGATGAGAAAGAGGGCCTGTGTTATTTTCAGGGGTGTCCTGAATAGAAAGTGACTGTAAAATGTTGGTGTTTTTAAACTGGGACCTTTATGAAGCCTTATGTCTGGAGTTGGAGTGTCACGCAGTCCCACTTCACTCTCTCAGTGTCCAGTTTGCTGTATTAATCTTCACTGCTTCTTAGGACAAAAGCCACGGCTACTTCTGCTGTTCCTCTGTTTGCTCATGCTGTAGCAGAAGGCAAAAATCTGACCCTTACTTCATATAGCGGTAGATTTTTGACAATAAAGGTACCAAACCCAAGCAACCAGGCTAAAGAGTGAAAGGCAGGATCGGATTCTTAGAAAAATTCAGGTCCTAAATTACTATAGAAACATATAGGGAAGCTGTGGTACATCTTGAAAGACCTGGACTGTGGGACGAGTTTTTAGATTAAGACTCTTAAATTTAATGTGATGGGTAGGTGTTTATAATTATGGTAAAAGCCTATGCACTGATGATAGCATAGCCAGAATGTCTTTCCAAGCTCAGGCTGTAGTTAGTGAATACTAACAGGATATGAATCATTTGTCTAGTGACACCTAAGATGCCTTAGGCAAGCTGCTACATCTACATGGGATAGCATCCAGCACCAATGAAGCAGCATTTAGACAGGGCACATCTGGGAATCTAAAATTGCACTAGATATTCAGCTGTGGGGCACTGAGCTTAAACAAGGCATGTAATAGAAGTTTAGACATTTAGCTATATAGAAATCTGCAAGTCTCAAATTCAGTCAGGTTGTAGGAGCACCTTAACAACATCTTTCAATAATGCCTTTTGCTCTGAACTCACTGCAGCCAAAGCAATAGAGAAAGTGAACTTCCACTGAGTTTCTAGTTGTTTTTTGATATATTTTCTATGGGTCTTCAACAGATCACAGAGGGTATTTGCCATGAACACACTTAACTGGCCACTTCTTTTTGAGCCTCACCATATAATATGTCTTTATAGTTTTCTTCTGTTGAAGTGGATGAGCCTTATTCTCCTGATGGGTTACCACCACCTATGCCACTGTACAAGGACTATGCCATAACACCGTGTGATTGTTGCTACATCTCCTTTTTGGCTAAACAGCAGGCAGGAATTACGGAGAAAGGCAAAAACAGAGCCCAGAGGACTGATTTGTACAGTGACAGTGGCAGAGCAAGCAAGTGAGAAGGAAAAGCTGCTAAAACTCTGGAAGTAGCCAGGATTGCTTTCCCCATTTTCTGACACCACATTTCACAACTATCACTAAACAATATATTCAGCATCCTTATAACTCCCAATCTGCCCTTGCTTTTGATGTCTATTTGGTTTATCTATCCAAATTCTGTTAGGATCCCTTTGAATGATTGTTTGTTTTTTTCTTCTCCATGGTTTCAAAAAGCAATGAAGATAATTATGAATTATAAAATGAAAACAAGGAGGTGCTGTAAGATGATGAAGATTAATTGTTCAACAATGACCTCATTTTCCAAATGAAAACCGATCAGATTGTATCAGAGCTAGTTGCTGGCCTCAAAGTCCATAAATACTCTTATTTTTAATATATTTCCTTCTGTGGACCTGTATTTCTTCATCTGAACAATATTTCACCATTTAACTGTATGTCATTTATAACTCTTTGTAATTTCAAAATGGTCTGGCTGAAGTTAGAAAGATTATGTATTTGTAGGCAGTACTTAATTAAAGACTGGGCTTTGAAACAATAATGTCATCTCATTTCATTATGAAAGTATAATACAGTCTTTGAAACTTAAAGGAAGTTTCCTGGGTTGGTTGTTTTTTATTGTTTTTATTTTTTATTTTTATTTTTTTTTTAAACATTATCAATATTGAGCACAAATATTTTCTGTTTATTTAAAACATTCTAACATGTTAATTACTGCTGCTAGAGAGAAAGTACCAGACTAAATAACATGCAAATAGCCAATGCATTTAAAAAAAAACCCAACAGACAAAACCACAAACAAATAGGTTTTACAGGCCATTCTGCAATATAATTAATCCATTAGCTTGTCCAGGCTGGAAACCATCATCCGTCATAATTTTGTACAGCATGGGGTGTAATAGAAACCTAATCTCATTTCAGGTTCTGAAGCAGATATTTTAATTAAATTAGCAAATGGAGATGATAACAACAGTAACGGGAATTGTTCCTGATGGTGGAATGCATCAGTAACAACCACCTGGGAAGCTCTGCCAGTCAGTTTGCTATTGGTACCAAACACTGGCAGCATTGCTTTTCCTATCAAAAGTTAAAGGCAGGCAAGTAAAATGTGATAGCAGACAGTGAAACTCATCCACAAGGTAAATTAGAAAAACACATAGGAATCGCTCACACCTTGAAAAGAGGACACTCAGCAGGAATACAAGGGCAGGGTTGGGCTGATTCCCCTTCATTTCATCATGCATTGTGCAGGCACAGGGAGCTGGACGGAAATGAGTGCCTCATTTCTATGTTACCGGTAGCCCCTGATGCTTGTGACACCCATGCTGCTGGGCTGATGTGCCTGTCAGTTCAGCGCCAGGGCAAGAGCAGGAGATGGTAGACAGAAATATATTCAGAAAGGTGGAGTGGATTCAGATTCTGGGCTAGGAGTAAGGTGTGCTCTTTCAAAATCACACTATGTTGGTGTTGTTTAACTTCCAATTCTTTCAAACATCAGGTACCATACTGAGTATGGATCTTCAAACAGTATGTGTTTGAAATGACATCTCCTTAAGTTTTAAACACAGCATCAGAATATAATTGGCAAATACTCTGATCTTCAGTCAGTGAATGTTCAGAGCATCCTCTGTGGTATGCTGAGCCTATGAACCGCATAGCAGGTTTCAACATTTTCCCCTTTCTTTCCCCAGAGCTTTCCCCATTTCATTTAATCAATTGAAATCTAATCATGCTCCAAAAGCAACAGGAAAGGTAAGCAAATATGTAAGTCTGTCCCCAGTCCGCAGGTAACTCTCTAGAAAGAAGCCAATGAGTTTAGAGACAGAATTGTTTGGCAGCACTCCATTTCAGCACCTCTGACAATAACAATTAAAGGCTGCTTCTTTACAGTTCCTGTCCATACACCACTGCTAGCAGAGGAAAGCATGCAGAAAATAGAAGGAATCCTCCTGCTTCATTTAAAGGGTAAAACAGAGCACATTCTCACAGTCAACGGCTTTTCTATAGGAGTTAAAAATTTTCTAAGGACGTACTGCACTCTTAGCAGTATCTGATCAATAAGTATGACATTATGGCTGGTCTATTAACTGTATCTTCATAATTATATTATTATATTGAAGAATATGAAAATATTATTATATTTTCCTGGTATAGACAAGATTTTAAAGAAAATTTTGTTTTATAATCCAGCTTTTCCTTCCAGGCTGTAATATGCTTGCTGCCACCAGTTACTTTTAAGAATTGCATCACAAAGATCTTTAGTTATTTAACAATAAAAGGTGAATGCTGAAGATAAGTGAGTTGACAGCAGGTGAGCACCAGCATTTTGTTCATAAAACACCCAGTATCACTAGGAAAGCATTTGGATACCTCTTTCAAATGAACATTGATTAGCAATGTCTGTGCATTACCTCCAAAAAAAAGTACCAAGAGCAGATAAAGTACTTTATCGGCAGATAAAGTATTCTCACTGATGAAGAGAATTATTGATTAATGGAAAGTACATATTTTAAATCAGATAGCAAAAGATGTATTATTTTCTGGAGAAAATCTGACAGCGAGCTCAGCTAAAGCTTTGTAAATCAGGAGTGACTGGGCTCAATCAATAAAATTTATATGACAAATGTTTGGAGACAAAAATCAAGGTGAGGCCTTAATTCAGAAGGGACGTGCATTATACTCTCATTAGCACACCATGTAGTGGAATCATCTTGGATCAGCTTTAGTATGCCAACAGCATGGATGAAACTCCTGCGCATGTAGAAAGTAAAATCATTGCTAATGTGTACAACATTTCTGAAGCAAATATGCATATCAAGAATGTATTTTTTCCTTAGTAACTTTAATTTATGAAAGTGAGATTTCCAAGCATCAATTAACATAAGAGCTATACATAGGCATATAAGTCTCCGAGGTTATTTTGCCTCTCCTTTCAGCAAGCTTTGAGACACAGGAGGAGCCACCTATGTAAAGGGTAGTCTTATCTACTACAGGCCTTTAGCTTCACTCTATTGTGTTGACAGCTTAATGCGCTTTACTATTAGTGTGATTTGGTTAGGTTGTTATTAAGGTTTCCACTGCTCTATTTATTTTTAAGTATTAGTGATGACCAAGGTCTATGCTGTGGCGAAATAAACTTGCACTTCCCAAGTTTTGCAGCCCTTCCCTAGAGCAGCTGGTCTTTGTGGAGGAGACAGTGTTCCCAGCAATTAGGTCCTGTGTGCTGTTTACTCTGTGGGATTTAATGCACATGGGGCATCCTGCAGATGACGCAGTCCAACCCAGGGCACTGTGGAACACCAGGGTCTGTAATTTTCCTTTTGGAGAGCCAGAGAGGATGCAGAAGCACCTCGGCTGCTATGCAGATGGCCTCGAGGCTCACCCCTGCCCCTTCTTCTCAGGTACCTGGGTCAGAAGGAGACTGGGATTTGTATGTCTCTGCTTCCTATAGCTTCCTAGTGCCCTCACATCCACGCGTGGCCTGCACCCCCTGTCCACCCAGCCCAGGACTGGCAGCCATGGGAATACACCCTACACTTTTCCTTGTTCCTGGAATGGCTTGCCCCTTTGCCCAGCTAAATATTCTAAGCCTCTACATTTAAAGACACCTTTAAATATATCGGTAATTTCCTACTCACTTTATTCTAAGTGTCTGCTCCCATTTAGAAATGATCAAAACTGAAGGCAGTGTTTCAGCGCGGGCTGTTAATGTAGTAACATTGGATTTTTCCCTGTAATATTGTTTCCGTAGTCATGTTTTCCCCTTAATTTCTGAGGCGACAGCACCTTTTCTTTAAACTACACTTCCCCCCCACTCCCCAGTTTTTCCACCCCCACAGGGCTGCTGACAGCTCAGGGCTGCCCCGCTCCTCCTGCTCCACCTGTCAGCGGCGAGCCACCGGCCGCAGGCCGGGGAGGAGCCGGCTGCGAGGGGCCGCACCAGCAGTGCCGGGCGGGCTGCCGTGGCCAAACCCCGCCCGCCCGTTCAAGCCGGTGGGCGGGCAGTGGCGTGGCCCTGCCTCCCCAAGCCTCAGCCGTCGCGGCTGGCGGGGTGGGGGGGCTTATTCCCGCCCTGTCGCCGTCAGCAGTGATCTCTGGGTCCAGGTTCGCCAGGGCTGGGTAAGAGCAGCGAGAACTGTGTTGCGGCTACGGGGCGTGCTTGCTGCCCTCCCGGAGGGAGGGAAGGAGGGGGGGTCGGGGCGGTGTCCGTCCGTCCGCCCGGGAGGGGCTGCCAGCAGAGGGGAGCCTCTGGGAGGGCGGTGGACGGAGTCGAAGCGCCCCGCAGGACCTCGCTAGGGTCGGGGCCGCCACCCTCCTCAGTCCCGGCCTGGTGCTGCCGTCCGGCCTGGGTAGAGCGGGGCGGCTGCGGGCGAGCGGGGCGGCCAGGGCCGGGACTGCGGGGCGGGCGTGGCTTTGGAGTGCGGCCGCTTGTGTCAACACCGCCCGGGTTCCTCCACGCCCGTCCGGTGACATGCCCCTGGTAGCATGGGTTTAGGCTTGCCGCTGCCCGTGATGCTCCGAGGGGAGACTCGGGGCCTGCAGCCAGCGTTTTATATGGAATTGTAGGGTAGGATGGTCACCTTCGCCATGTTGAAACGCCCTCCCTGCTATTCCAGATCCGAGGTGAGGAAAGCATGTCAGCAGGAGGAAGGGAGATTGTAAAAATCACTAGTGTAAATAGCGAGCCTGGGTCTGGTGTGTCAGGCCACTGGCCCAGCCTTGTTACTGCTTTGCTGGTGAAACTCTGCTGCATCAGGAACGGCCACTTCTTCAGACTGTAGAAGGAAGTGAAAGGTTTTGCTCTGCTTTGCACCTTAATTGCAACTCAGTGATAGAGCCCCAGGATACTTTGCTGGAAACGATATGCTTCTGCGTTGTGACCCCCTCCACTGATGAGCAAGCCGTGCAAAGGCAGAGAGCCATGCTGACAGGGTGAACAGAGCCCTCCTTACCCATCATCATCAAGGTGTGCACTTTGCTAGCAGTGCAGCCTTTCTGGGAGTTTGTGTGAGTGCTGTTAATAAGAAAGAAACAGGAGGGAAAAAAGTTAAAATATGTTAAAGTTAGAAGAAAGTGATGCTAAATGGTGGCATTGTTATAAACTGTAATTGTGTTCCATTCATGAAGGCATCTCTTGTAGTCTTGTGTCACAATATTAAGTAGCACTCTTCTTGGTGGCTTATATTGAAGTGAAACTCTTCGGAGGAGGAAGGCAGGGCGGGGAAGTGACTGTGAACTATATGTAGTCATTAGTATCCTGGCAGGCCTCAGAGAGACTAAGCATCCAGCGCAGTCAGATTTTGTGCAAATAACTTCTCTCTCTGTGTACTTGATCTGAACATTTGGGTCAAAGTGAACAAGCTGCTGTTAGGGAGATTTTGGTGTGAACACATAGCATGCTAGATGCCCTGGAGTTCTAATCCAACAGGGAGATGCTGTTTGTCTACCAGCTGCAAAAGCTTGCATGGAGCAACCTGATCTAGTGGAGGGTGTCTCTGCCAATAGCAGGGGGGTTAGAGCTAGATGATCTTTGAAGTCCCTTCCAACCCAGACCATTCTATGATTCTATAAAAGAAACTTGGCATTTCAAAACACTCATTTTGGGTCCAATTTTTAGCCCTTCAGTTGCTCCTCTCCCCAGTAGTTCCAGTGTTCATTTTCCTATTCCTGCTTCGCTGTTAGGCCTCGAAATGCTTTGTGCACTCCTAGGAAGTATAATTCCCTTACCTAAGGTACTTCCCCAAGACCTAGTATGTTCTGTTAGGCTTGTGAAAGCTATGTGCTTCCTTCACCTAGTTCATTATAAGTATCAGTGTGGGCAAATCAGAGAATGATAAGCGTATTCTTATTTTAGCCAGGTATGATATGCAGTGGTGATGTCTTAGGCCTAATATATTTCAGGATTCTGTATTTTAGTTTGCCACACTGGTCAGTCTTGAATGCCACTGCTTTAAACAGAATTGTTTCTGGGGAAAATTACTAAAACACTGACCAGTGGCACAGTCAAATTTTTTTTGCTTGTTTACCTTCTAAGAAAAAAGTACTTCTAGCCATTATGTAGCATAGCTTGGTTTTTTCAGCATTGCTAATGTGGCAAGGCTGAGGGAATTGGGCAGAGTGTAATAGAAAAATACCTTTTGGTGTCTTTTATGTTAGTGTTGGTGCAGTAGAGCAAACAAAGTTTTAAATCAACTTCGCTTGCTTTTCCCTACCCTATATGGATTTAAGTTTGTCTTCTACCTGAAACTAGATGATAAAAGAAAATCTGGAGCCTTTTTTTAAGAAGACAGGAAGGATTTAGTTTTATTGCTATTTTGTTTGCATGTCTATTCTGCTCCACAATTGGTTTTGTATTATGGAAGCCCCAGCCTGCTCTGGGGCAGTGGACCAGGATTCTAGCACATTAGAAGCTATAAAAGCACAAAATGGAAAGTACAATCTCTGTCTTTAAATATTTTAGCCTAATAAAAGGGGAGAAAAGTAGACAAATTCAGAAATGAAACTGAACCTCCCTCATCCCCATTAGAGAAAATAATGACAGTTTTAATACTCACCTCTGTGTTACTAAGTCAGTTTCTATGAGTTGGTTCTGAGTATGCCTCAAGTGCTGGAGCAGAGTACTTCCTGCATACAGTCTACCCTTTATTACAAGACTTTTTTGTTTGTTTTAATTTTCTTTTTAAGATTAATTTTACCTGCTACAAAGTTACTGCTAAAATCAAGAGCAGATGCTGCTGTCTGAAGATGATAATGTGTTTGGGTTGCCTTAGGTAGGTGCCATAGGTCACTCTGTAGATGCACCTTGTCTCATCTCAGTATTTGGGTGGTAAAACGAATGCAGTGTTGCATTGCAGAAATCTTACTAATCATGGCTGTTACCATGATACAAATTTTGTGTAGCTAACATTGTGACTGGCTGCAATTTTTTTTTTTCCTCAGGACTTTTCAGCAGTTTATCATTTTTGTCTGTGTTTCACCCTGCCTGAAACATCTTGCACTTTTTTTGGTTTTTTTTTGGCAGTAGTTTACAAAGGAAGTCGCATTCAGGAGTTGTTTGGGAGAAGCTTTGTTTCTGTGACCTTTTTTTAGGAAAAAAAAAAATAAAATTAATGACGTACAAGAAAGCCCCATGACTTGTCTATGGATATTTAAAGGCATAAGATCCTAATTCAGATCAGACTTAAATTTTCAGGCATTTCTATGGAATGCAGCTTGTACTTTTTGCTTTCTGTGAAGTTAAGGATCCATGTAAACGTTTCTAAGTCCTGATGCTAAAACACTGCTTAAGCGGTAAGTGTAAGGGTTCTTACCCTAATGTATATAGGCTAGACTTGTAGAAGGAAAACTCTTAGAATATCTAAATAAGAAAATACAAAATAGATAGGATGGTTACTAATGGTATCTGACCAGAGCCTGCAAGACACTTAGGTGACTGCAGCTGAGGTCTGATGTGCTGCGCTTGCCATGTTGCATCCTTATGTCCTGATGGAGTTTTCAAGAAATGTACAGGGGAGCTCATCAGTTGTGGAGTCCCCACTTTCTTGTCTCTGCATTCAGCAATGATCTGACTGGACGTAGCCAAAGGAAAACTGGATTTTTTTTTTCCCAAGTCTGACAAACACTCTCTAGAAAACATGTTGGTGTTTGAGTAATTCAGCACGAACTAGCAAAGGGTGTGTGAGTGGACATAGGGTGTTTGTTTCAGATGCACATGTTGCTCTCAGAACTAGAATGAAGAAGTTCACACTTCCTGTTTAAAAAATAAAATAATTTTTTTTTAAAGATGCAAAATTTTCCCTCTCTTTGGACTGTTCAGTTTGTTTTTTCTTGACTTGGGGAGTTTGTGGTAAAGACGGGGAAGTGATGAGAGGTGATGGCTGACCCCTTACCTCTCTTTCTGTCTGTTCTCCAGACCAGTAGCTTAGTCTGTCACCAGCCTGCATTATTAACATACTTGGAAATGGCATTACTGGTGGAAGAATTTGTATAGAGTAGAACAGCCCTGAATTTACACTGCTATCCTACAAATTTACTATAAACCTCAACTGAAATATGTGTGTTGATACAAAGAATTGTGCCAACAATTAGAGGGATCTACATGTGCAGACAAAAAGCTAAACTATAACCCCATGGACTTTGCAATCTATTATGTGAACATCCTCTCCTTATGTGTTGTGTTTGGCTGCCCAGCTGTGTAGCTAGAAAGTTGAAAAGCTTAGTCTCAGGTATTGTACAAACTGTGCGTTTGTCAGTATAGTGCAGTATAACTTGCTTAAAGGTTCTTATGGTTAGCTGTAGAAATTTTAAAAACAAAAAGTCACTGTTTTTGTCAAGACTTGGATGAAATATTCTGTTGATTGTAATTCTCTTGATTGTAATGCTGTTGCTGAGAACAGTGAATGCAAACATGAAGGGAGTAAAGACAATTGTGAAGGAACACTTCAGTTAGTTCTGTAGCCATTCCACACAAAGTAATTTGGTCTTTTGCTGTCTTTTCTCCCAGCAGGTACATTTTAGTGTTTAACTTTTAACATTAAATATTATATTAAGCTAAGAAGTATTTTTAGCCAGTGCTGACTTTGTAGATAGCATGATACCAAGGTGTTAAGAGATAGTCATACCTTTTAAAAGAAACAATGTCAACAGTTCTGAGAAATCTTTTTCAAACTAACTTCTTTTAGGTTTGTTCTTATTTTTATTTTATGCCTCTGAATGTGTTTTCTACTAAGTTGATAGAATTTCCATACTCAGCCAATACACTAAGGCATAAAGCGATTTTATTTGCTGTTAAAGTTTGCATGGGTTTGATCTTACAATACAAACTCAACTCAGTATTACCTATAGTCTTCATAAAGATTAAGAGTTGTTATGCCAGCCTTGGGCCAGATAAGTGGGATTTAGGCTGGCTGGCTGACTTCAGACTTTAGTCTGTGATGCAAAATAACTTGAATGTGCATGTGGTACAAAGACAGGAAGCGATACTGCAGAAAGATAGCATGACTCACAGGCAGTTGTGCAGCAAGTATGTGTAAGAGTGCAAATACATTCCCTGTATTTTTATATATATATATATATATATATGTATATATATATTTAAACAATCATCTGCAGTAAGGTTTTTCATTTTTAGGGAACACACTTCAGCACCTGAAGACTCTAGGCAGGGTTTGGGAGCAGCTATGTCAAAGTCTTTTGGGGTTTGTCTTTATAGTAGCAGCAGCTTGTTCATCCACCACAGAACCTGCAGGGCAACAGGGATGAGCCTGACCTCTGCAGTGACATAGTGACATCCCTCGTGAAGTTCTGGTGGGATGTATCCAGCTAGTGCAATGTCTTGGCACCTCCACTGGAGATCATTTCATATCATGGAGAGATGAAAACAGTCATGTTTTAAACAACCAAGATGTTGCTGTACTGTATTAAAACAGGCATTTCTGAAGGTGAAAGAAAATACTATTTGGCAACAATGACTGTTAATTGTGGTGTGTTTTGGGTTGTTGTTGTTTTGTTTTTTTTTTTTAAATCATAAGGGCTTGAGTTTGCAAACTGTAGCACAGCTGGTATCACACTTGACAAATCAGTTGGCCTTTTTTCATTTCCTTCTTTTCTGTTTAAACATTTAGATGCACTTTCTCTCTCTCCCTGTAACTGGAGTTGTAGCAGTGTCTGTTAACCAGAAGCTGACAGGCCAGGAGAAGAGGACACTGCTTGGAAGGCAGGTGGTTTGGGTTGAAGTGTGGAGAGCCAGTGAAGTTAAAACGTTAAACCCATTAATGTGATGTGCAGTGGGGTGGAAAAGATAAATTTAAGACTAAGCGCAGCCTGGATAAAATTTTGGGATTCTGTTGCATACACATGGGCTTAATTAGTCTGCATTCTTACTGCAGAACAGGTAAATTGCTAGTTTTGACTTGCAAGTGCGTCCTAAGCTGTTTTGTTAATTTGGATTTACAGTATCTTTACAATATCTAGTTTATGCTGAAATTTGATCTGCATGAATGAAAACCAGGCTAGGACATCTTTAGTAGTTATGTGCTGCTTGATTTTATACATGTGCTTTTAGGGCAAGTGTATTTGTGAGTATTTGTGTGGTCAGATTTTGATCTTTTTGGATAAGGTGTGATAGTTCTGGGTGCAAAAAACAGCCCTAAAAATGCATTTATATACTCAGGTTGTTGAAAAATTAATTAATATTGAGAAAAATGGCAGCTGAAACAGGATAAAGTGGCAGTTCCTAGAATTCAGATGAAACCAGGTTACAGCTGAAACTGGATAAAGTGGCAGTTCCTAGAATTCAGATGAAACCAGGTTACAGCTAAAACCAAAGTTGGTACAAACGATTGGCGTTTAGAGGGAACTGGGTGTCTCCTTCATTCTGACACCTTGTGTGATATCTGCTGGTTTCCTGGGTTTTGTTATTTGTTCCCCCCCCCCAGCAGTTTATATATGCTAGGTTATATTGATGGGATAAGTGATACATGGTATGGAAATAACCATATAATTGGTTTGGGACGTAATTAAACAGAGGTTTTGGCATTGAGAGATTAAACATTCATCTTTTTCAGGAATGGCAGCAGATGAAGTTCAAAAAGGACATCATATTTAATACTTTAAGAAGGTTTCCCCCTTAAATTCTGCCTTTGAAGTACTGGTTTTTTTGAGAGGGTAAACCTTAGTATCTGGAATTTTCTGTAATCTTTTCCTATGCATTCTTCCTTATGATGATGGAGACATTTGTTAACCAACGACCAACACATAATTCTGTTTTCTGGGGGGGTTAGGTGTCCTTAATAGGTGGAGACTGTCTGACTTGTTCCTGTCGTGAATGATCTTGAGAGCAAATCTACTCAGCCATGTCGTACGGTGTGAGTTTTGGGGATCCTAATCAACTAGCCCAACGCATAACGTCTAACATCCAGAAGATCACACAATGCTGTAAGTTGCATTTATGCATGTTTTATATGAAAGTTAATAATGGTGGTGTGCCCTGTTCAAGGTTAGTTTCTAAGATTCATTCATGGGAATTCACTCTTTGACCTCACTTGCTCATTTGATATTTCTGTGGCACCCCATGCAGCAGATCCAGTCTTTTGTCTGTATGGTTAAGCGTGATCTATTCTGGTGAAGTATAAGATCACTCTGTATTTACTAAATGAATAAATAATTAGTAAGATGGCTGCTGGTAATAAGCCAGTCTTGTTCTGGCCAGTTATGTGGCACCTTAAGATGGTAGGTTGAGATGTTTGCTGAGCAATGATTGCATCAAGTATTTGCTGTAGGTTGAACTGTTTAGCAGGAATAGAAACTGTGACCTTGCAGCTTACCCTTGGAAGTACATATTAGATATGTAAATCAGATTGTGTAAATTTCAGTACTTTATAGGGGTGCTCAAGAGTTAAATTAGGCTGCTAGGGTTTTCAGTCCTTTTTCTTTTCCTTCCATTTTCCATTATGTTTTTCATATGTGTGTGTAAAGAAAATACAGTTTTGTCTCAAATCACACAGAGTATATTTTTCATCAGAAGGGTGCTAGCCATGAACAGCGTATGGCTAGGTTTTGACATGCATATTTTTAATGTTGTGCAGGATGTGGTGTGCATGCAGAAATGGGTATTTTATTATTAAAACTTCTGATCAGTTAAGTCAGTATTAATAAAAACTTCGGTCTTTGTTTTGCAGACAAGTTCTAGGAGTTAGTATTTGTAGCACAGACAAATGGCATAGTTGGGTTTTGCCTGTTTTTCCAGCTACATTTCATATTTTCTTCCAGAAGGAATTTAGATCTCAACAGATGGGAATCAAAATTGCAACTTTGCTTTATTGAAACACTTCTGTACATGAGGATTGTATTTCTTCAACCTAAAAATTGACAAACTGGCTCCATAAAAGCCCTTTCACTTTATTTTATAGAATCTGACGAGTTAATTCACTCCGTGTTCCAGGCACCTGCCAACCTGTAACAGACATTGAGGCTCCAAAGTGTGAAAAAGAAATCTAAGTTGTCAGGTGAAAACATAAAATGAAATCAGAGGTTAAAACTGGAGCACTGTGAAGAGAGTTGCTGAACATAATTAACCAGGTAGTCCTTAGTCTCATCCTGCCTCTTCCATCTCACCTCCCACTTCTCTGTCTCCATCCCCTTGTGACAGCAAGCTGCCCAGGCCTAGATAGGAGATGTGCCACAGGAGTTACCTGCAGTCCTGTTCTCCTTTCCTTTTTAAAGTCGAGAAGTCTGAACAATAGACAGGTGCTTCTACCATTCCAAGACCTAAGTCTGAATTGAAGTTGGCTTCACTGCTGCATAGCTTTAGAAACAGGAGCTTTGCCTTCAGAAGCTCCAGCCAAGCACTTTTCTAGGACAGTTAGGTGTACACAGCTGGATTCCGTCCCTTGCCTTTCTGTAGACCTTACTGAACTGTAACCACTCAGCTATTCTTGTAGTCCATTCACCTCTGGTAGATTTTATGAGGATCTGAATCCTATCAATATGTTGGACATGTTTCTTAGACTGAGCTCTCTAAGGGCTCATGTACACTTTTCTAGCTATTTTGTTCCCATATGTAGTATCTGTCCACCTTCTTGGTGGAAGGTGTGAGCTGTGAGAGCTTCCAGGTCAAATGAGGACAAACCTACAAGCTTAGGGGACCTATAGTTCTCGTCAGCTGCTGAGCAGGTGTCTCTTAGACTGCAATTTATGATCTTGGTTAGGAAGAAATAGGGAAAGAAACAGGCGTCTTGACCCAAAATCCATGTTTTTCTTTTTAAGCATTTGATTTGATTTTGCACTTCTGTCCAGAAATGCTTAGGATCTGTGAGATGCCTCAACACGTTTGAAATTTTCTTGGTCAATCTGGCATTGTGTAGATACACTTGTTTTCAGAGTGAGATTGAGTGAGAAAGTTCCATTTCAAATCACCAAACCGTTTCAGGGGGATCCTCAAATCTAATTCACACTTCTAAAATGCAGGCAAACTGTGAATACCACTACAGAGATATAGATGAAATACAGAGTAGTTGAAAGCTGGCTTTTCCAGCTAGAAGCTGGCCCTTTAACTTTTGGGAGAAATAAAGAGCAGCTTCCTATATTAGACAACACTGTGCTGCTGAGGTTTCATAACATACCAGAGTTTTATAGGAAGTAGCGCTGGTCAGAACAACCATAGCATTTCTTCAAGGTTGAATTAATACACATACACCCTCCAAGTAATACATTTGATCTGGGTTTTTTTTCTGATTCTGTTTTGAATACACCATACACATACAAGATTAAATATCTCACATTTAATACTGTGACACTGCTGTTGTATTAATACTTTTATTTCCTAGTTTATGTACCCACTGTAACTGATTGACAAGCAAAGCTCGTCTCTATGCTGGTTTAGCACACCATTTCCAGAATTAAATCAGTGGCAAGATAGTGTTTTTATTTTGGGTTGTTCTGTGTTAGTGGAGTGGACCTATATATGTGTATCTTGTAGCAGCTGGGGTGGCTTAGCACCCTTTTAACTTTGAAGAGCAGATTTTATTGATATGTTTGTTGATCCAGTCATGCAGTTGATTGTTATGTTGAAGATATGTTAAGAGTTGTAAATTGCTTCTGCCTTGCCTCAAGTGCTGGTGGACTACTACAGTGCTAGCTGTAGTGGGCTGTTAAGAATTTCTTTGGAGGAGAAGCTGTTGGCGGGCATTCTTAGGACTTTGACAATATAAATACTAGCTAACTAAGCAGCATACACTATTGTCTGCACTCTGAGTTCTCTTGGAAATTTAAGCCAGGAGGGCACCTATGTATGTTTGGCATCCCAAACCCCAGAGCATTCTATGAAAAGAAGGTTCTTTCAGCTGTTCTTTAAACAGGCATCAGTGGTTTCCCTTGGGGTTTCCAGCATTTCTGCACAAGTAAGTGCTCATAACATCACTTAGCAGCATCTAGGGAATGGAGTCTACTTTCCTCAGCCTGAAACTCATGTTTTATCAGCAACACCTCTGAGCTGAGATTTAGGGAACTAGCCTGTGGGGCATTTTTCCATAACTTTTGTTGAAAGTGTTCCACTGAGCAGCTGGAATTGTAAAACTTAAGGCAATTCTTAACATCCAGTGTAGAGCAGCAGGCCTCAGGCAGGAGAAGGACAGTTAGACTCTCAGACTCCCTGCTAGCATTTTTAGAGAATCCATGTGACTTGTCTTTGAGCAGTGTTGTAAAACCTGGGGAGCCAGAATCACATGTGCTTGAATGAGTTGCAGTGTTGTGTGCTGAAGCTTGGTGAGGTCAGTGATGCCTGCAAGCTATGTCTCACTGGTCTGGTTTCGGGTCTGGGTTAATAGTGATGAGAAGCAGATCTGCAAACAGCTAGGGAAACTTCAGATTTAAATAATAAAACCAAAAAAGTGTATAATGAGCTTTGGCACCTCTTAGACTTAGGCAGCTGCTAAATTTCTGTCTTACTAGGACAAAACTTATGATTAAGGTTTGAAAGTCTGTATGAAATCTGATCCAAAGTAAGTGTAATTCTCATTCCAGGCTTATCTTTTATCTGATTATAAAACAAGATCACACACATCCTGTTGCACTTTTGAAATATGAATTTAAAGATGGCCAAGGTTTGTCCCTAACTTTCTGAATATGAAGGACAGAAATACAGAGACTGACGCAGGGTTGAGCGCTTCAACCTGCCTGGGATTTCAGATGGAGAACTTATTATCAAGGTGTTTTAATCAGAATTTACTGAAGGAGGAGTAGTTCCAGAACTGGGTTTCATATGTTGAGTTTTCACTTATGTGGCAGCTTAATGGCAGTTGCAATTAACTTGAGAGAAGTCTCAAAGCCTTGCTTCAGTATTTCCTTGAAATATTGCCTGTTGGTCACTTGTTTACAGGAACTGAATAGACAGGGAATGAGCGTGATGCACAGAAACAAGACTAGCTAGCAATAAATATATCTAATTTTTAATATTTTTAATTTAGCAAAACAAGTCCTGCAAGCTTACAAATCTGTATTTCTGTCAGGCATGTTAATTTGTCATACTAGGGATATGTCTAGTAGGATAAGAGTATGAGTCCATATTTTTTTTTCCTATGGTGTTTTCCTCCTCTTCTTCAAGCACATGTAACAAATTGTACAATAGGATATCTATCTTTCAACAAATGGAAAAGATGAAAGTAGAATAAGTAAAGCAAACAAAAAGCCCAATTGAAAAGCTTTAAAATGCTAATTTCAGACTTCTTACAACTGCGAAGATGAAGGGGAGCAGTTCTTAGAAATCTGACAGTTTTCTGCATTTTGTAGAATAGATTCTCTGTGTTAAGCAAAACAAGGGAAAGCATTTTGTTTGAAAAGATGTTCTGAAGAGGCAGCAAAATGGGAATTGCATTCATCTGTAGGGACAACTCCACGGTTGTAGGATATGGTTAGAGGAGTAGGGGCTTCCTGCCTAGCTGGAAAGATTTAACTTGTGCCTCTGACAGAAAGTGCAAGAAAAAGTAACCAGCTGTGGTTTTTCCTCCCCCCACATATTACTTCTCTAGTCTTTCTCCCATGCATGGGTCATTGAGGAAGCAGACTTATATACCTTTGTTTTGCTTTGCTCGTAATATTTGTAGCTACTGCATATGTCATTCAGCACAGTCCCTGAAGAAAGTAAGAACACTACAACCTAGATAGGTAACTAAGGTAACTGTCATACCTCCACTGACGTCTTAAGCCAAGCTTTGGGAGTTTTGCTTTAGAAACGGTTTAGAATGCCGTTTTTTGCTTGGAAACACAGAACAAAGTCTGGCTTGGATAAAGTACACCCAGTCTTTAAGTTTTAGAGATTTCTGCTTTTCTAATTGTACTCAAAGTTATAGAAACTATGATAACTGAAGTGAAGCATCCATATTCCCTTCCTACCTCTTCCTTCCCAGCTCCTCCAGTTTATAAAGGTTGTGGCAGGATTTTGTGCAGTGATAGTAGTGAAGTCAGTAAGGATGGCATAATCTACCCTTGCTCACTATTGGCAAGGTCAGTGATAGATTTTGTCTTGTTCAAGCTCACTGAAAATCAGCCCAGCAGGAGAAACATATGCTTTGCATGCTGCAAGATTAAATAAATAAATACATATAACTCAGTAGCCACAATCCACATATGACTATGGGGAATCTGCCTGGCTTTGAAAGATTCTTTCTCCTAAGGACTCATGCTTTCTGCTGACTTTCTGTTCATTGAGGTATCACAAACATCAATTCATATAGAGCACATTCCCTGAAGGTCAGCTTCAGCCAGCAGAGATCACTGTGCCATGTAACAGTGAGTTAGTCCAATTTCTGTTGCATCCCAAGTTTTCTATAAGCCAGTATTTTCACTGGACGTTGTTAAAATGGGAGTTGAATTACATTAATCATACAACCTTCCCTTTCATTTTATGTAACTGTCGAAAATTGGAAGCATAGAGTAAGCTCTGAAGAAGATTAGAGTTCTGACATGTGCCTTTTTATTGTGGTTTAAGCCTGATAGGTAGCTAAAACATTCAGCTACAACAGGCTGAAACATTGATGAAAAACTATGTCTGCCACTGTGTTTGTAACACCAACAGATTCACATGATAATTCTTTAACTAGAGAAGGATACAAAAGGGAGAGTGAAAAGTAAATTGAATCACTGAGGTGTTGAAATCTGAACCCATATGAAAGCAAAATTCTGTTTTGTCTATATTTAAAGCGCGGTTTTGTACAAGTGTGGTTTTAAAGCAAATAGGCTTAAAGTAGAGTTTGAGACTTTTAACAATAATATTGCCAGCTGCAGTTAACTAGAATTTAACTGTGGGAACACACTGGTTGGAACAAATCTTTTGTTATTATTGTAGCTGTTGTCAGGAGGGTTTCTTGGATTTAGGATAAAATTTCAGTAAGACCTGGAAAAGGCTGGTTAATTAGGTGTTCTAAGCACCCGCTTATGGTCCTTCATATTCCATTTTCTAGGTTTTTAAGGCTGAGGAATTGAACTTGAATGTGCTACATGTGCAAGTCATAATTTATATATGGAGTATAATAGGAGGAGAAATCCAGGTATTTCACGTCTTTCTAAATGAGGTGAGGACATGAAGCCCACAGTTCTTTTAGAAATAAACTATTTCTGAAAATTATTTGCATGCTATTCCTAAGGGCTTTGTACTGCATTAAGTAGCATATATTCTTAAGGTAGTATGCCTCACAGATTTTTTATTTTTTTTCTTTTAATGAATTTAGAGAATGCTGTTAATATTTTTTGGTGTTTTGTCTTGTTTGTTAAAAATATTTTGTTTCTATGGAAATTGACATATGAAACAATGTCTTCTGTGGGTGACACTGCACAAGAGGGACAGGGGTTTATTGATGCTAGCAGCAGAATAGAGTGAAAAGTGGGTCTTCCATGGACACCTCAGCATGCTGTCTACGTCAGTAAAGATTTTTTTCCTTATCCTACAGTTTTGCAATGCCTTAGTTAACTAGTCTGGGCAAGGTGGGTACTAAAGAGCTCCTGAGTTAGCTTCCTGTATTAGTGATCTGACCTCTTAAAAAATATGGCTTTCTTCATGTAGGTGGGTTGGGTTTATGATATTTGTGAAGTTACTGTTTACTGCAGAATCATGTGTCATTTTCATAATTTAATAAGCTACTGGTATTCTTTAGAGAAAAGTTCAGACTTCAGTGCTTCACGAAGTTACCATAAAAAATTTAAGATATTAAATAAAAAGTGATTGTAACTTGATTTAATGACTTCCCCTTGGCTGAGCAGTAGCAGTTGATCAAATGATTAGTTGTTGTGCACTTATGCAATGTGTATTTAGTGTGCTCTACACCCACATTAGAAGAACAGGCATTACTTCAGTTCCACTTCACAGTGTCCTTGAAGGGCCATTGCAGGTGGTAGAACACTATCATGGAATAACGACAACAGCACTGAAAAACTGAAGGCAGATCCTGAACTCCAGGCATTGTCAGTGGTTTTCCTGGTCACCTGGGGGCACGATTCTATTCAGAAATGCTAGAAGCTCTAATAAAATCCAGCAGGAGAGGATAAAAGACTTTGTGTTTTCCCACTTTTTCATGCTTAATGAGTCTTAAGTCCTTAGAGCTCTGACTACATTTTTCATCTCCATCTTCATTTTATTTTCTCCTTCCCACACATACTTCAGTTACTCTTTTTCTCTGTGCCAATGTGTTGTCCACTTCTAGAATAATTAGTATTATACACTGAGTTAAGACAAAATAAAGCAAATAACTTAAAACCAAATTATTCATGTTTTTAGATACTTGATTCCAATTAGGTGAGCTTTTTAATAAGCTGGTGTCCTAGATTTGATTCCTCTAGTAAACTGTTACTCTTGGTTGAAGTAGGGTTAGCACAGCATTGTGATTTATTTAAAATTGTACTGTGAACTACACTAGTAGCTTTGAAGAGGATCTTCTGCTTATACATTAAGTGTAAATCTGCTGAATCTATTGCAACTACCTTAGGTTGCTATGTGCAACACCTTTTATTAAAAGATTGATCCAGGAATGTTTTCTCCAGTCTCTGTTCATCTTTAGTCAAGTACCATCTATTGATATGCGGAAGGAAAACAGATTGAATTGAATTTGAATAAATTGAGGAAGTCTGCTGTCCCCAGGCAAGAGCAGTTTGATGTGGTGTAATTTTTACAAATAATTCTTCTATTCCAGTAACCTGCTCTGAAGTGACTCTGAAGTTTATTACATTCCACACAACTTAATCTGCAACTAGATGTGCAGTTGACTCACTTGTTCAGCTGGAAACAACTAGGAAGTTTCTTCATAGTTACCCAACCGGTGGCAGCGCATGTAAGGTCTTTGACGGAGCATTTCTAGTGACTGTGCTGGTAGTGTATTCGCTGCTTATTTGCCTCATGAAGCCATAGCCAAGCCTGAGCCTCATGTGGAGCAGACTTTGCATTTGGAGACACAAAGGAATGCTTTGCTGATTCTGTTTATTCTGTTTGGGTTCAGGAACTAGGAATATGACTAGAAGTCAATGACTTTAAATCCCCATTGTTTGTTTTAGTTCTGTGAACCTTAGGCAGTGACTAAAACTATCTGTCCATATTTAAGAAAAGACATGGAGGCTACAATTAATATTCAGGAGCAACTGTAGCTGCTGGTTCGAACACTGCTTTGCTACTCCTTCCTGTGACAGGTCCCAAATCTTGCTGTTCTGAAGGGCAGGTTTCATTGTACTTGCCCTGCCTGCTTGTCTGGTTCTTGTCCTTTGCAGTACAATGCCTTGGTGTTAGTTACTCATGTTGATGCTGGTGTTTTTTCCATACACACCTAATGGGTGCCACATTTTCTGTGAAAGCATTAGACTGTAGCTTCCCAAAACTGCGCAAGGTGGTGGGTCTGGCTTGGACTGTAGCACTGAAGGAAACTGTAGCTGGGTGGCTGTAACAGAGTCTTGATGATCCCAGTAAGAAGTGAGTTTCCAGGCTTCAGAATAACAAGTAGTATTTATTAAACATACTTTCCTGCCCAGTTTCATGCTTTTATGTTGTGCCCTTCTTTTTAGATTGGATTATGTGTTACGTCACTCTCCAGCTGTGAAGCTGCAACAGACTTGGTCATGGCCACTGGGGGGTTTAAAGTTTGGTTTTCCAGATGTTAAATAGAATTGAGGTTGAGATAGGAAGATAGCTGATTGTAGGTAACCTGGGAAAGCTTCTTTCCTGTAGCTGGAGTTATTTGTAAGCGTTCAAAGACCATCCTCAGTTTCCCTTGTCTCACGCTAGGGGTGAATGTGGTGCTTGGACCTTCTCAGTCCTGCCAGAGAAGGTGGGTGACTTACAGTCTCTTCTTCATTTCCCTCCTTTTAGTTCTTTACCTTTCAAACATTCAAACATAGGATTTTACTGAAGGGGCCTTTGCACCTTTAATTCTGCAACAGTACTGTAGTGTAACAGCCTATACAGTGATTATTGATTCTCAGTTGGGGATAAGACTGCTCCTGTGTTTTTAGAGGCAAGAAGTTTTTTATGTTTTGATCTTCGTTGTATTAATTAACTTGTTTCTTTATTTTAAGTTTGAAACTTCCTGTGTGATCTTAAACACTTTCATGTCCAAGGAGCAGTTACATGAACATGGGTTTACTTCTGGTAATGGAACAGCCTTGCAGAGCCAGCTGAAAAACAAGAAAAGATGAGGAAAAAGGAGATGAAACTTTCTTCTTCCTACCCGGCTAAAAGCCAGCTTTTAAGCAAGGACAGTGTGTGATCCAGTATATGAAATACATTTTTATCTAAGGAAAAAGCAGTATATATTGCAGATCTGGATGAACATGTTTCTCAAATACTCCTACCTGTTAAAAAATGTGAATATTCCCACTGTGAATCTTGCTACTCCTGTAAGTCATTTTGAGAAAAGCAGCCTTATATATGAGGGGTTTTTTTCCTGTGCCCCCCCCCCCTTTTTTTTTTTCTCTGACTAGAGGGAACACTGATTAGAAATGGAACAACTGTTTGGCTAAGTAAAAGCAAATATGAGCTGAGTCTTAAATAGTTTTCTCTGTAGAAATTCAGGTTAGGTTTTAATTGTTTCTCTGGCTCATCATTAACCATGCCTGACCAGTTCCTGAGCATGTGACAGACCTGAATGTAGCTGAAGAGCTTTCATCAGCTAATAGGTATGTATTATGATATCTTGACCAGGAATGCCACAAAGATAAGTGAAAAGTATTTTTACTAATGTAGTATTGGTTCTTTATAATGTAAGACTACGTTTCAGGTGGAAAAAGTGAGATTATTTTTTTTTGCATGTGAGATAGCAACTGCTTGGAGAAAATGTACTTTGCTTGCATGGTATCATGTACCCTGGTCACTGCACTGCCTAGTTCCTAGTGGGGACTTGTCTTCTGTGGTGGCTTATAGCCAGGCTAAGCTGGCAAGGTACAGCTACTGCCACTTTCAGTATGAGCCCTGAAAGAGCTGTGGATCTTCATTATATGCAAACATCTACCGTGATCTTCAGTGTAGAAGTGGCTTCAGGAGCATGCATGCCTCTGATGAAGGCTGTTGCGATATCCTGGTGACTGATGCAGAACGCCTGCATGCACATGGTATGTGCCCTTCTGCAGCTCCTGAGCAAAGTCCAGCAGCTAGCTAGCTGTACATACCCAAGGAACCTGTCAGACTTTGCACTGAAATGGATTACAATCATGCACAAGATCTAGTCAGACGCTGTTACAGGATTGGTAATGCCCAGGAGGGACCTTTGGTAGTCATATTACTCCTATCTTTTAAAGCTCCTTGGGAAGTTAGAAGAATTGGGAAGGGTGAATACCTAAAGAGTGAGGTAACCTAGGAAAACATCAAAACTGTGCTCTGATCTTAGGTCCCTTATTGTTACCAGTATGTTTATAGCGCAGAACTAGGACTTTGAGTTGGGCCTAGGCCTTTGGCTCTCTGGGAAACTTGAACATTACTGATGGATTGAGAGGCACCAAAGCAGCTGCCAGGTGCCTTGACATGCCAATATGAATTCCTTGTGCAGGGGCAAAAAGCTCTGGTTAAACGAGGGAGGCAGTACCCTTATAAATACCACCATCAGCAGTAAAGTTGGGAAATAAGGAGTCTTTGCTTAATGAAAAAAAATCCAGGTTTCCTGCAGTTCCGCTCTTCAGTGCCAAGATTCTCTCCCTGCTTGTTTCCCAGATGGGTCTGTAGAGGGAGCCAGCAGAGGTGCTTCTGCAGTTTAACCTTCAGGAGAAGAGACTAAAGTTACTCTGCTTTTCCCTTGAGGAAAGGAATCGATATTCACTTTTACCTAAGAAGTTTCAAAGCTTTGAATCAAATTCTGCAAGATGGCTGTGCATACATATAAGGGAACAAAACACCTTACATCTGTGATCCAGGTGATAATGTCTTATTGACTATTTCTAGTTTTGTTTTTATCAGTAAAGATATATGAGTCCATGAGTCTGGACAAATATCTGTGGTTTAGGTGGTTTTCTGATCATATGTTTAGTGTTGTATCAAATGTCTGAAAAAGTAGTAGCTACAGTAAGAAATCTGTTTAAAAAAACAAAAAACAAGCCAAACCAAAAAAACTGGAAGACTATAAAGGTATACTTTTTTCTATCCTGTATACACTCCATCATGTTTATATGAAGGAGTACAAAGGATGGATTTCTTTAACTCATCAATCTGCAGGTGTGTACTGTAAATCAAGATTTTGGGAAGGTCAGCTTCTCTAATTTTTCTGTGTCATACTGGTCCTTTCAGCTTGCTTTTGTCTTTTTATGAAGACAGCCTCAGGAGTGCTGCTGAAGCTTGTTGGCCCAAATTTACTTATACTGCTCCACCTTTTTTTCATTTGCTTACTTGAATAAGCAGTATTTCACTTTTCAATGCAGTGTACTTCGTATGAACAAAAAAAATGAGAAATGCTATTTTTTTCTTAATAATATCCTTATTGTGAAAGGTTAAGGTGGAAGATGCTAACTTTACAGGAAGCCCAGAAAAATCAGTGCCTTGTTTAGGTTTTTTTCCCCCTTTAATTGATTTTTTTTTTTTTTTACTTTGAGATTTGAAATCCTGTTAACATTTTGTGATGTTGACGCAGACTTAATAGACTTCTTGGTAAAATGTATTTGAATTTTGCTCTGCATTCTTGAATCCTGACCTGAGCTGGGATGAACTTCCCTCTGCTTGGAATCATGTTGCTGAACAGCTATGTGCTGCTAGCTTTTAAATTTACCTCAATTATCTGGTTGTGTTCAGTTTTAGATGAGGCATGTGTATCTAACTGGGAATGCAAATATTGTAGGTATAGGCTTTGTTTCAGAGAATTACTCGAGTAGAGAGCCTTTGTTTAAAGCAAAACGCTGTTATTTTCTTTATTTGCACTTAACTAATACATCTCTAGGTGGCGATAGGACACACCGGTACTTTTTCTGCCTGGAAAGCGTCTGTTAGCAGACTGCTCGCAGTTTGTTTTGCGTTGGGTTTTTTGTGGGGTGAGGGGGGTGGGGTGTTGGTTGTTGATGTTGTTGCTGGTTTTGGGGTGTTGGTTGGTTGGTTCTTTTGAATTCTCCCTGTAAAAGTACATACAGAATCACAGCTCGTTGGCTCTTGAAATAGAGGGGACGGTGCTCTGGAACAAACAAAGGATATTTTATGTTCAATTTTACAGATATTAGATTCATAGAACACCAGGTTGGAAGCACTTCAAGGATCATCTGGCTCAACCTTTCGAGGCAAAGCATGACCTAGACTAGATGTCCCAGCACCCTGTCCAGCTGAATCTTGAAAGTGCCTAGTGCTGGGGAATCCAGCACTTCCCCAGGAAGATTATTCCAGTGGTTGATTGTTCTCATTGTGAAAAACTTTCTTCTTGTGTCCAGTTGGAATCTTCTTGGGAGTAACTTGTGCCCAAAACCCCTCAGCTTTTTCTGTGTGACTCCTTGTAAAAAAAGAGAGTCTCTATCTTCTTTTTAGCCACCCTTTAAATACTGGAACATGATGATAAGAAGCCTGAGACTTCTCTAGGCTGCAGCTATCTCTGCCAAAAATAATGCCAGCCATTTATCTTTTTTTTTTGTTAAAACGATGCATTACACTGAACATAAAAAGAGAAGGCTGAATTGCCCAGTGTCTGTGTTTATCAGTACTTGTAACCAGCACCAAGTGCCAACAAGTGTGCTGGGCTGGACAGTTCCCAGGTCCCAGCAGGCAGGAGGCCTCCACCACTCAGGAAAAGGCTGGTGCTTGCAGAAGGGGGCAACTGTAGGCAAAATTCCAAAGTTTTCACTGATTATTTGCTGCTTTTCAACTTAACTAAAATATACTCTGTGTGAAACCCCTCTGACAGTGCTGTTCCCTTCAGTAATTCTTTTAGTAGCTTGTGTCCATTCAATTCCCCCAAATAAATTTGAAGTATTTGATTTTTACTTCATGGAAAACTTGGGTACAAACTTTTCCCTTTTTTTGATATCTTCATTACCTGGGTGTGTTCAGAAGGAATTTGCTATAACAGTTGTCAACATTGGGATGTTGTGTAAAGCAGTGTAGAAAAGCCAATATTATCTACTTCACTGGAAACTTGTTATGAAACAAAAATTAGAATTAATAGTATTACTAAAAACTTGCTAAGGCATTCCAGTTCTATCTACATGCTTAACACAGGTCACAGGTAACTTCCTTATAACTGAAATTGTCTGTTACAGATCTCTTCCACAGTGAATGGAAAAATACATAGTTATTTTGTCTGGGTTTTTTTGTTTAATTGTTTTAAGGTTTTCTTCATTGCTTAGAGATGCCTTTTACTGAAATTTAACTGTATTTAGGAAAAAAATATATCAACTGAGGATCCCACATTGTAACATACCATCATATTTTCTACTGACCGTGGTATACCAGTCTACCTGGAGAGGGCCACAGAACTACAGGGAAGACAAGTCTACTTCTAGCTGAGGTCTAAATTGTTTTGCATGCGGGTATTATTTTGTTTTAGAACATGTGAAGGTGTTAAATAAAGGAAAACCGCATAGAGGATACTAGTTTTGCAGTGTGATAAACTGCATATCCTTGAAGCATCTTGGTTTTTTCCTTGCTTTCTCATTTGTCAGTTAAATATATTAAGCTGGAAATAAGACTCAGATGATGTGCTACTTCTTGCAGTTAAAAAAAAATCATTGGTGATTTGTATCGCACATTTAAAACTAAGGATTTCAAAATTACAGTTTAAACCTTGGCACCCAATTATTTATATTTTTTTAGTGTCCTGTAAGCCCCTAAATCCTTTGTCGTTGTCTCTTCATCAGTGCATTGGTTCTGAAAAAATTGCGTATGATAATCTCATGGCAGTCTTTAATGTGGCTTTTCAAAATTACATGTGCAAAACGTGATTAAACCAACATCAGAATTGTTCTGCTTATTTTAACAATTAATAATAAAAGGCTGGATTTATACTTATTATAATTACATTTTTAACCGATTTTTAAATTATTTGTTTCTGTCTAGACACTTGAATACCTTCCTATCCTTTCTAAGAAGCTCTGGGCTTTTGATTGATCAAAAATCATTCACTAGTTTTTTCTGGAACTTCTTGAGTGGAGTCTTCGTAGTAGGTTGAAAAACTCTTGAGTATCAGTTTCTGAAAACTTTTTTGTCTTTAGACTTGTCAAGCAAAAATGCATAAAATTAAGTGGGGAATTGTCCATGCCCCATTAAGATTTCTCTTCCTCTTCACAAACAGCTGCTGAAATACAGAGAATACTACATCAGCTTGGAACACCACAAGACACGCCTGAGTTGAGGCAACAGCTGTGAGTACTTCACATGAAAAGGTTTAATTTCATTGCATTGTAAATAGTCTCCTGGTAGGTGTTGAGGTGGGCGTTTTGTTAAGCAGAGTGCTCGATCTCGCCGAGAAAGGCAAGGATAGAGAAATACTTGAAACTTAAATGTGGAGGTGGGCCTTTTAAAATTAATCTTGAATAGTCTGTAAACTAGAGTCAGCTGTTTTGCCCATGTAGATTGCCTGAAGTATCAATACATGTGTAAAACCTATTCTGTATGTCAGCCAAGGGAAAGTGGCAGGACAATATCGCTGTTTAAAAAATAAACATCCATACACTTCACTCCAGTCAACTCTTCAAATCTGTCTAAGTTTCGCAAGGTAATTAATATACTGGGGGGCTTTTGTGAGATCTGATAGCTGGGGAGAAAAGGGAATGTCTTTTTAGTGATGAAAGCTACAGTAAGGGATAATACTATGAAATAAACGTACCAGAAATACTAAAATAGCAGAAGTGAAATAAGGCTCCAAGGCAGATGCTGTGCTGTAGTTCAGTCACCTGAAGGTGGACTTTCATTAGTATGCCACTAACAGAGACAGTTCTCCCCTTCCTTTCATGGTCTAATGAACTGGTACAATTTTTTCCATTAAACTCCTTTGCCACATTAATCTCAGGATCATAAATGCGCGTAAGCGATGTATTGTGCTAACCCTGTGGGTGAGACAGTCGGCAGTTTTCAGCATAGTTAATGTTGAACTGTGGCCATTGAATAGTAGTAGGAGGTGTGTAATGGACCAAAGGCATCCATTCATTTTTGTGTGAACAGCCATATTGCTTTGTAATAGCCTAAGTTCAGGGCCCATAAAGTTAGTCAGGTACAGTCCACCATGGATATCCTACTGAAGACAGTGTATAGGTGAAGGTCAATATGCACAGTTCATGCAATAACCAGATAGAATCTAGGCATAAATTCACAACTGAACAAGACAAACTATTGTGAAGGACATACTCCTGTCTCTTTGTGGAAGTAACATTTATAGTAAGCTTCCTTGAGGTTTTTATCTGTCCGTTTTTCACTTGCCTGAATATTTGGCCTTTCCTTTCATGTTGGCACTTATCTGAAGAGTTATTTGG
The DNA here is from genome assembly GCF_028554395.1 of Pezoporus wallicus. Lineage (NCBI taxonomy): Eukaryota > Metazoa > Chordata > Aves > Psittaciformes > Psittacidae > Pezoporus > Pezoporus wallicus. Next base: position 9,379,724 of record NW_026635157.1, read on the forward strand.
TTATTTTAATATTTATACTGATTGTTTGCTAGTAGCTTTTCAGATAAAACCTTTTTATATATGCTGGGGAGGAGAATGCAAAAGCAGATAAAGAATTTGAGTTGCTCCAGGAACATCAAAAGCAGAGGCAAAAAAACCCAAACAAAACAAAACAAAAAGGCAGTGCTGTTGAAGACGGGCTTCTTTTTAACCACTGTTAAACCTATTAGTAAATAGTGAAGTTTTCAGCTAAGTTCACAGCTATTGTATCATGGGAGAATATAGATCTCTCTTTCTTGGTGCTTTCATGGTGTTTCCTGTAGTTTGTCTAATTTGGAAATGACCAGGTATTTCCAACTATTGATAGCCTCAAAAGGACCATGAAAGCTTGTTTTGAAAACTGAGTAATGATGCTGTCACGTTGAGGAACACACCTTCTTCAGCATCTGTCCCAACTGGAATCCCTGATGTCACACCTTTACAGTAAAGAACAGAGTAAAGATGGCTTCCTTCACTTTAAGAGAAGAGTTTGTTACTGCTGCGTTTCTGAGAATCAGTGAAATTTAAACATAGTAACCTAATGGTCTCTAATGAAACTTTGCTTTTGTTTTTTAGGCAACAGAAGCAGCAATACACCAACCAGCTTGCCAAAGAAACTGACAAACACATTAAAGAATTTGGATCTTTGCCTGCAACAAGTGAACAGGTATAAAACCAAAGAGCATGCCTTGTTTGACTGTCATGTTGGCTCATGTAGAGTATTTGAGTGACTTCAGTTTTGCATGTCTATTTTTGTGCTTCTCACCAGGCTTTCAAAGCACTGCTTAGTTAGTCAACATATTTGCACAACAGGGACACTGTTGCAGCCTGTACTTGTCCCAGAGTTTTTTTTATGTATCAGGAATGAGGTAGTCTGCTTGAAATGGTAGGAATCAAGGCCTGTGCCTGTGCCTGTCACTGTGCCTGTGATTTCAGGTAGTTGGGCACTTTGTAATCTCTTGCAGTGATGCTGGCTCTGCAAGCACTCTGACTGCTTCCAGGGTCAAGGAATCAGGGCAGGCAGCCAGTCCTGTTCACCCACTGTCCAAATAACGGGATTATGCACAGTAGATATGTCACTCTGTTCAGCATATGTGCTATGTCTTGTGCACAGGCTTTTCCTTTTTTTAAGAGGGGTGGGCAGGAGTTGTTGCTGAAACAACGTGTAAAGTCTTTAAATGGCTTCTTGCCATTGCCTGTGTAAAATCTTGTCAGGAGTTAACATGGCTGTTGTCATTGTCATCCTCCTATATGCCACTGTACAGTTTCATATCCTTGCAAAATCTGTCTCTATAAGGGAAGAGCAACAGCATCCCTGAAAATGTGTTCAGGTTATTGTCAATTCAGGCAATTTGCCTGGTCAGTGGCTGGTTAGCAAGGAGCCTTTAGGAAAACGAAGTGTCTTGAAATGCTGAATTCAAATGGCAGGCCGTGATCCATGTGTGCCCATCCTGTCAAACTGTAACCTTCAGACAGAGGTGTTAAAACTTAGTCTTGGTGTATAACCTCTAGTTCAGGCAAAGCATGTTTGGGTTGGTTAATTTTTAATTTTGTTTTTTTGTTTGTTTTATGGGTTTTCTACCTTGGAGCTGGAAAACCAGTGGTGAGATGTTTACTGCTTAATTTACTTCTTTTATCATGAGCATCTTCATCAAAGCTACCCCCTGATGAAATGCATAAATAACAGATTGCTGAATGGCAAATTATAGCCTCTGAGAAATGTGGAAGGAAGGGTTGATGTAATGTTTGTCTTTAGGGAAATATGGCGGAGGCTTTCCTCAGTGCCCAGTATTTCTCTTTCCTTCCCTACATTCTTAGAAAATAATAATAATAATAGAAAAGCCTGAAAGATTAGAACAGGTATTTTTGTACCGGTTCTTAAGCACTTTGGGGGCATATGAACCGACTTCTGGATGCAGCTCAATATGTATTTCCAGTATTTATGTAAAATACATGTGAAGTGCCATGTTCTTTCTTTTCTGCACTCCTTCTCCCACCTTTGCATATTTTAGCATCCACAGGTTCAAAACATTTCATACTGAAACAGTAGGCTTTATAATCAGCAGATAATAAGGAAGGTAGAAGCTTTCTTGTTCCTGCCTATTTGTCATTTCCAGCTGTTAAAATAAAAACATTTATTTCCTCTTTAAATCAGATTGTGATCCCAGAGGAAAGGTTTGTCCGTGCAGGTACAAATGGTTTTGTAGACAGCTTTCCCTTACACCTATTTAGAAAACCAAACAAACAAACAAGAATATATGGCTTAGCATTGAGCAGCCTTTAAATGCAGAGCCTTGAAAACCCTGAGCTTATTTGACTTGTTAAAACTTTTTCTCCTATAGCGTCAAAGAAAAATACAGAAAGACCGTCTTGTTGGGGAGTTCACCACAGCACTAACAAATTTCCAAAGACTCCAAAGGCAAGCTGCTGAGAAAGAAAAAGACTTTGTAGCCAGAGTAAGAGCCAGCTCAAGGGTATCTGTAAGTATCAAGAAATGCACCATTGTTCTCTGTTTGCAATGGTGTTGGTGTTCTACATTAAACTTGTATCCGCAACGCTACATAAAAAAGCTCATATCTGACTCCAAATACAGCAAAATGTGTGCTATATGTGACTTTACAGTAAAGGCTGAAATAAGCTGTAATAATACTCCCAGCTTCCCCAATAATTGTTATTTTTTCCTTGCCTTTGTTACACGAAGGCATGAACTGCCCCCAGGTTCATGCTGTAATCTTGAAAAAGCAGGTTTTATTAGATTTTAAAATGCTTTTGCTAGACCTTTTAATATCAATAGGTTTTTCCTGCAGGGAAGGATCACTTGCCAGATTTCTATGCAGTAACAGTGGAGAAATGCTGAAGAGCTTGAGATGTTGAGCTTTTCTTTGTTAGCGTATCTATTTTGCCTTTTCACTCTGTGCCAAATACGCATTGCTATGCTTGTAAATTTTAGCAGGCAGTTACGGAGCTGAATAGTTTTGCTTGTATTTCAGCTTTAGGCAAATGCTATATATGCTATATAACAAAATCAGGATGAGAACATGTTAGATCATGTTTCAGTAAGAAGCTGACTTAATATAAAACTTGACTCATTATAGAAATGCTGACAGTGCTTTTTTCAGGGCCATAATGTTTTATTTATACTTTTAAACACCGATCATGTAGGGTGGTGCTCCTGAAGATACCTACAAGGAACGAACACTTGTCTCTTGGGACAGGTAGGCTGAATTTGTTAATAAGTCTTAACCTAGTTCAGAATAATAAATGGCTTGCAGAGAAGCCAGCTGCCAATTTATTTTTTTAATTCTTCTGATCAGTTGCCTTTTTCTAGAGGGAGTTGGGATAGGTTGTTCAGTTGGGCTTTCTTCCATAGGGCAAGGGTAGAGAAGAGACTTTTGTGGGATAGGTGGGAAGAAAAGGAATGGTTCACATCTCCCCTTTTTTCCCCATGTTTCAGCTTTAGTCATCTGCTTATGCTTAAGCTGCCCTAAGCCTGTATTTGGGCTTTCTGAGACCCAAGCTTAGGTAAGCAGAGTCCACCCTGCAAACAGAGCAGAACTGTTGTGATAAGGGTCCAGTGTTATCTGGGAACTCTCATTGCTTTCATAGTCTCTGAGAACTGCTTCTCAATCTTAGATTCTTTTTTGTTGGCTAGTTTCGTTTTTGCCTCAGATGGATGTAAACTTTGCCTTTGTATTTATACTTGGAATTTCCAGATAGCTAGCTGAATGCTATGTACATTGTTGCTGCAGCGGCAGCTTCCTATACCGAAGAGGTGACTTAGACCCTTTTTTTTTCCCTTGTTAGCTAGACAGGCAAGAGTAAAAATGTACATTTTGTCAACCGATAATGTAAAGTATGTGCCTGTCGTTTTATTCTTCCGAGTGGTTTTTCACCGTGCCTGTTCTGTTCTGGGTGGGGATTTTTTTGTTTGATAGTCAACCACAGGCACAACAAGTGCAAGATGAAGAAATTACAGAAGATGATCTCCGTCTTATTCAGGAGAGGGAATCTTCCATTAGGCAGCTTGAGGTAAGTACAAGTCCTTTTACAGCAGAATATGCTTTTAATGTTTTCAAAGCAAAAGAACATTTTAAAGTGGCGTGAACATTAATTACAGACATAAATCTTGTGGAGTTAGTATTTGTTTGTGGATGTGTGTTTTTCCTTCAAAACTACAAATAATTGCCTTTAGATGTGAAATATGCATTAGAGCTCTTCTATATGAAAGCTGTGTTTCAATACTCTAACTTCAGTGGTTCAGTTATGGAGTAAGGGAGTGCTTATGTGATTGCAAAAAAAAAAACAAATCCAAAAAAACCCACATAATTTTTTTTTTTCAGGATAGTGGTGCTATCACATAACCTTTTTAAACAGTGAATATAAATGTAGCAAAATTATCCCTTTCCTCTCAGGCATTCCCAATGTATTGTTCAACGTCTAAATTTTGTAAGCAGCTTTTCGGAACATTCCTGGAAATAAAGAGATACTCTGTTTCATTCAAACTTCTGTAATTTAGGGCTTGTGAAAAAGTTAAAAAACATTTAAAAATGAGATGTAAGCTACACATAAAACTTGTCATGTGATGAAATACTGACAGCAAGAGGCTTCTCTGAAAGCAAAATGAATTTTTCCAGCCATTCTGGAAAAAACACGTCTCTGCCATCAACAAGAAAGATGCTGGAACTAGAGTGTGTCAGGAAGTCTTGCTCATGCATGTAGCAAAATCTATTCTATCTATAAATTTTTCAGTAATCTCTTCCTTGCCACCCATATGTTAATTTACAGTAAATTGAACTAAATGTCTATCAGTCATTAGTTAAGAAGAGATCATATGGATGGTAACTTGGCATCTATCACTTCATTATAACCAGATGGTAATAGGATATAGTGTAATAAAGGTGCAAAAGCCTGGCCATATCATTTCTGTGAATTGTGGTGCTTGTGAAATTTGTTTGTGTTTAGTTCAATAGGTGCACTAAAACTAACACAAAATACTTTCTGCCTGCCTTTATTAGTTTAAGTGGGTAGCTTTTAAGCAAAGCTGTCATGAGCCTTTCCCTTCAGTTAAACTAATACGAGTATAAGTATAGCCAAGCCCTCAGCCATGAGAGGTCCCATTTTAGATGTGAAGTGTACTTTGTGTGCATACTTACCCTCAGGTAGTTTGATTATGGTAAACTTGATCTCATAATACCAAAAGATGTCCAAGTAAACTTTTTTTTTATCCTTTAGTGCAGAAAGTCATGGATATATACTCAGGAGGAGGAGGAGCTGTATTTGTGTCTAAATGTACAGAGATATTAGAATATGTTATGTCAATTAATGCAATGATTGTTTCCATGCAGGCAGATATTATGGACATCAATGAAATTTTTAAAGATCTAGGAATGATGATCCATGAGCAAGGTGATGTGATAGGTAAGTCCAATTGAAACATTCTCTGAAAATCTTTTATTATGTTTCTCTGGAGAGCAGCAGTGTAGAGCTCCCTTTTGCTGGAAAATTTCCTCTAATGAAAATATCAATGCTAAAGCAAACCAGGTGCAACCTAATAATGGGTAGACTGAGGTGACTGGGAATATGCGAAGAAGGTGTGTTTAAAATGTTCTATAAATAATTATGTCGTTTTTAATATGTATATAATGTCCTTAAGAGCAGATTTTTGAACTGTTTGTACCTAAAATAGGGGTTCGTGTGGGCAGTTTTACTGTATTAACTAACGATATAAGTGTGCAGATTCAGCAAAGGTTCCTGCTTTGCCCCCGATGCAGGCAGGTTTATTCTTTTAAAGAAATGTGATTGGAAAATATATTTTCTGAGTCTGCTGCTAAGCCATGCTGTTGTCTATGTCCAGCATACATTTTCAAATCTTTTTCTATCACTTCAGCCCATAACCTGTTCATATTTTTCCAGGAAAAAATAAAAAATAAAATATCCGTGTCACCATGATAGCATACCAAATTAGTCATGGCTCTTGGGCTGTTCTGTGTGTCCATTTCCTCTGATTTCATAAACGTTAGGACTTTTTTAATCTGAGCAGAGGGTTGTCAGTAGGAACTTGGAGGACAAGTAAAAATGGGGTGGGGGGGTGTTAAAATAAAAACAAAAAAGTAGGAGTACTGAAAGTTTCTACCTCATAAGTATAGTGTTGACCAAACTTCCATAAATCAAGGTACAAAACTTTGTGTACTGATGAAGAGAAGACAAAGCAGTTGGGGGGCAACTGTTACGTATGCTCTCAAGTGTATTTCAGCATTCCAAACCTTTGGCTAGGTTATGACTGACCAAAATTTTTAACTCTTCCCATTTAAAATAAAGACAGCATAGAAGCCAATGTGGAGAATGCAGATGTACATGTGCAGCAAGCAAACCAGCAGCTGTCAAGAGCAGCAGACTACCAGGTAATGTCAGTGTCGACTTCCAGTTGTGTGTCCTTTCTCAGTAGTCTTGACTTCCACTTTCTTCTGTAGTTTAGCTTTCCTCAAGGCTTGGAGACTTCCTTAAAGGTTTATGTTAGACTACCATGGTATTATGTTGGACTACCGTGGTACTTCTGGGTCACTCTAAAACAAAAGTCAGTGACCTCTGAAAGCTGTGGGTTTCCTGTAAAATTAGCCAGGCTGTTTCATAGCACCTGGAGCTTTGTTTAAAAAACAAATCAAAACCACCTAAACAAACAGAACCCCCAAACAAACCAACCTCTCCTTTTACAGCTCAAGAAGTAAAAAGTTCCTGTATATGGAGAGCAAGCCTCTAAAGATAACTGGAGGACTAGGGAAGATGGGCAGGGAAGTCTTCTGAAGATGCTGCCAGTTAGCACTGATTTTTGCTGTCTAAAATCTTCTCAAAGCTGTATATATCCAGCTTCTGTTAATTGCTACCCTGGTGCTAAAAACCTATTTCAAAATCTCCAATTTTTTTTTAAAAAGCCTTTTAAATACCCTTAAATGCCATTTCTGTTGAACATTTTTGAAACTCGTTAGAAATAATCTTATTAGTAATAAATCTTCCCTCTTAAGTCAGTTAGTCCTGGGAATTTTTTATTTTTTTTTTTTTGATCCTCTAATGTATTAGTAAAGCCAGCACAGTAAATCAATGACAAAATGTCTGAAGGATTGCCTGCTGATTTCAGAAGTGAGAGAGGGAAAGGAGTGAATGCATCCTTGAACTGTATTCTAAGTGGCAGTAACTGGCACATTAAGTATGGTGGTTGGCTCCTATCACGATACTAACAAAGTTCAGGAAAAAACACCCAGGCAGAAGAACCTCGGCCAAGTAGAGCAAAGCCTGGCTTTGCTTCTGCAGCTGTGGCCTGGAATCCCAAGATCTGAGTGTTGTTACCACTTGGCTATCAGCACAAGCTTGTGAAACCCACTTGTAATTTCCTTTCCTGCTGTGAAGGAAACCTTTCGATTCCATAACCTTTAGATAAATGATGACAGACTGCTGCAAGTCTTGGATGCTCTGGTATCTCAACTTACAGACCCGTATGGAAGATGTGAAAATTCTGAGTCTCTAGTCAGGTTTCTCTCTCTTTTTTTTTTTTTGTGTGTGTTGGTTTTTTTTTTAAGAGCATGTTGCACCTAAACTTGACAAAAACAACTTTAAAATAACCCTGTCAGTAGATGCAAAGCCAGTCTTCCACAAGTCTAAAATTGCAGTCTGTTGTCCCCTTCTGCATATACATTAATAGTCTTTTTTTTTTTTTTTTTGAACAGACCATTTCTGCCTCCTCTACTCTGCAGATTGTCTGTTTTCCTCTATATGTGGTCGCCTGCTCTCCCATGTTTTCTTTCCATCAGTGTTCTAGTTATATCCATTTATTATGTTACTTACATTCTCTTTCATTAGTTTATGATGTATGCCAGAAAATACCACTGAAATCATTCTCCTGAATGATACAGCCATAAAAGTAAGTTGTGGATAACTTTGCTTTTTTTTCTTCAGCAACTTTATATAACTCGTTAGTAAGGACACAATTTAGTTAAGTTGCACAAGCAGTAGGACCTTAAAAGCATTTGAATAGTCTTCTGATGTGGTGGTGCAGTTTTCAATCAACTTGGATTTGTTGTTTTTTTTTTTTTTTTTCTCTATTGGCAGCAAAGATCCCGAAAGAAGATGTGCATCCTCATCATTGTACTTGCTGTTGGAGTATTGCTTCTTGGAATCATCCTATGGTTAGCTACAAGATAAGCCTCTGGAGAAAGTGTTGTAATTGGTATTTAAATTATGAAAGGAAATTCCTAGTCATGGTTTGTTCATCATGAAGCTGAATAAAATAATAGTCCTGTACTTCATCATGCTTACTTTTTTTATGACTTTTTGTTTTAACCTGATAAGTAACGTTCTCAGTACTACCATCAGTATAACTGCCTGCCCTCTTGGACATGGGTGCTGTCAAAGTCATAAACTGTTCTCTTAACTTAAATGTAAAAACCTCTTAAGGTTTAGGGGGCTAATCAAAATCCTGATACGTTGCTTTGATGGGGCAGGCAATTATCTTTTGGGATATTGCTAAATGTTGCTGCCAAAACAAACTCCAGAACTGTTGCTTGAGGCAACAAATTCACATCTCATAATTTATTTTTAAGTTAGAAATGTCTTTCTAGCTCACTTTTCATCCCGCTCATCTGCCCATTTGATATGGGTCATTCAAAAATAAGATGTAGGTTGCTGAAGTCGGTGTGATAGATCTGTTTTATAACTGAAGCCTTTGAATTAAGCATTCAGTTTGCTGAAATCTTTTAGATGCTTCATTTATCTCTGTACCTGGCATTGAGCATGTTTATGCCTGGAAGCCTCCTGCAAAGGTAGGTAGGGTGGATGATGTAGTTATGTGGATTTTTTGTTTCAGTTCTTGCATTAAGAAATACTGTGTTTTATGTGGACACACTTGGTATCTTTGCATCTGAAGTGTGGCTTGGCTACATGAAAATAAGCTCTGTGAATTCTTAGGCTTACTGGGAAGAATAGAAGTTCCCAACTTCCTAACTGCACTTGAATGTCACTGTTCTGAAACTGCTGTGATTCGGTTTCTGTGAACAGATCCAAAGTAGTATGTGAGGTCTTTCATACAGCTGAAGAAAAGAAGATTACGAGTTCAATTCCAAGTTCAAGAGTGGTATTTGAAATGAAGTCGAAATCAATTGAACTGATTCAAACTGTTTAAGACTTTTGATGGGTATAGCCTTTAAAATGACCTTTTTCCTTTTGTGCCATTTCGTACTAAGATATTAAAAAATGTAACAACACTTTTTTGCCAATTAACCTATTTGCCTTTTTAAGTGATCTTGATGAACTAATCTGAAAAGTGTACAGAAGAAAAAGTTACTTAATCTGTATTTTATAAAGTTCTTATACACCAGACTGATAGCTAATGCACTGTTTACATGGTGAGATATGAAATATTATTTGGGAACAATCTAACTGTAAGCATAAATGGACTTCAGAATTGTAACCATGAAGCCAAAATAAAGGTCTTTTAAAGAGTATGTTTTCTAGTTGTTCCTTTTTTTTTTTCTGACTCTGTCTTTACAAGCACAGCTGTTGTCTTTGCCTTTATGTAAATGACTGAAACTTCTCCAGACAACTCCAGAAAACTTCAGTTCTGCTGGCTGATCAGCCCAGAGGGACCTCTGTCCCTCTGCTGCACTTCTCATGATTAATGAAAATGCTCCTGGTTCTTGCATTCTCACCTGAGCCCAGTGTCAGGAGGAAAGACTGCTCTGCTCTGCATGGGTGCTGAGGATAGATTGTTTCTAGCTCTTCTTTGGCATAGCATGAAACTTTTGAGGGATTGGAATCCATGGTGCAGGAAGGAGGCCTCTGCTGTATTTGGATTCCAAAAGAAACGGAGGAAAATAAGTCCTGTGAAGCTGCATGATCATGTTCTATGTAATGTGGAGAAAGTCTCTGAGATTAAAAGGGGAATTGAAGTTGCTGTATGGACTCTTGTGTGTTGAGATCCCAGTGACTACTGTTCCTGTGTCTGCCTTTGTGCTGAGAGTGAGGCTGGGACTCTGTATACCCTTACTTGATGAATAACCGTAAGATATGCTTTGGGCCACTGCTAGCCATAGTAAGGCTAGCACTACTGATGCTAATGACTTTTTTTGTTTCCAGACTACGCTAGTCTAATCTAGAAGAGCAGTCAGTGTTATGGCTGAGTAGCTTTCTCACCAGTGAACTGTCTAAAACTGTCTCTGGATGTTTCCCAGCTTTAATGTTTAACAAACTTCACAATATTGTAAACAGGCACAAGGGAATGGCCTGATCCTATTTGCTCAGGTGATGCTTTTAACTGTTGCAGTATCTCATACCTGCTTCTGTTAGTGACTGATTACACTGACCTGCTGGGGAAGGAAAAACAGCACTTCAACAGCAGGTCTTCAGCTTTGACTCCTGGCAGATTGGAAATTCTGGCTAGGCTTGATACTTGTCACCTTTTGTATGCATTGAAATTTGTCTGGTTGGTTGGTTTTCTACTGGGAGGGTTCCCTACTAAAAGGCTTACCGATTTGAAGAATATTGTTCATCTTGGGATGAAATGGTGTATTTACTGATTGCTTATTTACCTTAAAAAGGGATGAATACCCTCCTTGAGGGGTTTATCCTGCAGTGACTGCAAAGCAGTATAGCCAGTACATAAAGGTGCTTCCATCACGAGCTGGCTGGTGAGAATGAGGCTGAGGCGACCATTTTGAATAACTCAGAAATTCTGCAAATTGCACAGCACTGCATTTCCCAAATCCTGATGAAACCTGCTGCCTCTGTTCTTCTGTGTCTGATTTCTCTGCTTGTCTTTACTTCCCACATGAGTGGGCTCTTTATTTTCAGAGTCATGTGCCTGTTCAGCTGCTCTCTGATGGTTGTGGCTTGGGCACTGCTGGGGAGACGAGCACTGCCAAGAGCCATGGTGCATGCGTTACTCGCTTTCTTTCTGATCTACTGCTTATGGCATAGGGGTGCCTCCCCTGTGTGCTCTCAGATGAAAAATTTCTTCCTTTCTTGAATCCCCGGGGGGGATTTTTGGAGACCTTTTCCTCTGGAAGAGATGATGGGCCAGCCCTTAAAGTCCTGGGGATATCCCTTCTTGGGCAACCAGTGGGGGACTGGCTGGGTCCAGCAGGTTAGGCTGCTCCTGTCCCATCCATGAGGCAGGGGTGAGGGCAGTCAGCATAGCAGTGTTGACACACACAAGCTCCTGTACCTGTAGACTTCAATGCCCTAATTGCTTATTAAGAATCATGGTGCTACTAATTTTCTAACTTGATTAGGCAGAAACAAATTGTTTTGGGGGTAGGGGTGTGGGTGGAGTATTTAAAGTGTCCATGTTGGAAGGCATAAATAATTCTTTTTAAGCTGTTTTTATGGAGTTTCTCTCCATCTTTTCCCTCCCCTGCATGCATACATTCTTGAACATATAAAATGCAATTTTGAAGTATTTAAAGAAAGCTTTGATACCTATTAAGAACCAAGTAAAACATCTGGATGTAGCATGTATGAGTCAGTGGTTTTGGAACAAAGATTTTGGCTGTTCCAAATTAGCCATCAATATCTGTCAGATTAGCAAGGCCAAAAAATGCAGTCAAAGCACCCTTCATTTTACTGAAGGAACCTGGTAAGAATAGTTCCTTTGTAGTTATCTGCACATCAGGGGTGCTTTTCTATTCTTTCCTGCTTTTTCAAAGAGCTGAAAATCACAGGGGCAGACAGCTTTTTAAAGTCTCCCCTCATCCTCCCCCTCCTTGCATCTCCCCTCTTTGGAACTTGCTCTTGATAATCAGCAGGGTGTACAATATCCCCAAACTAACCTCATACCCAAGAGCTGCCTGAAGTCACACGCAGTTTGTGCACGTATAGTCAGCAAATAAGTTTGATGTCAGAGGTATGGGCTAGATTTGGGGCATCAAAAGAATTTTGAAACCATGAAAAAATACTAATCTTGGGAAGTAAGGGGTCAAAAGCTGAGGGGAGGAAGATAATGCCATAATCTGTTAGCAAAGTTTGAAAGATCAAGTTGCCACTATAGTTGATGACTGGTTTGGGATGTTTCAATGACTGTGTTGCTGGGTATCACGTTTGGAAGAGATTACTTGCTCTGCTTTTGTTTAGTTTTGGTTGAACCCGTTTGATGCTTTCAGGAGCAGAAGGTTAGTGAGGCAGGAAATAACACGGATCTCTTTGCTGCTGGATATCAACAGCTGATGACTTTCTGTTTCTTATGATACCTACGGATCAAAGTGGTGCTCAAGTACATACCATGCAGCTTTCCTTTTCAATTTGCAATTAAGTCCAAATCTCTCACCCAAAGCTGTTGTGGAGTGAGGAGTAATTACTCGCTGATGAGGTGCCCACCTGCAGAGCTGTTATGCTTTTGCAACCTGTATGCTGTTGCAACAAGAATTGTGAGAATAAATATCTGAAAGCAATCAGCTTTCAGACATCTTTGTCCTTGTACATGTCTTCAATGACGCCCCTGGATCTGCAGATGTTTCTATAGCTTAAGAATGCAGATAACAAGGCATTTATTTAGTTCTTTGTAAGTCCTGAACATACTCAATGATAAAGGAAGCCAAGTGTTTTGCACAGCAGTAAGGAACTCTACAAACTCAGAAATAACCAGAAAAAAAAACAAAATATTCATTTTCAAAAGGCATGCTATATTCCCTCAAGTAGCACATCACGAAAGCACCAAACGTGTAATAATTTGTTGTTTATACTACTTATTTTTTCCTTTTCCCGTTGGTTATTTTGAAAGTCTAGGCTTGAACACAGCTGCAGTGATCTGGTTTGCTCCTATTCCAAATATCAGAAACTTTTCCAAATATCAAAAAGGTACTTGGGGTAAGGGAATGTATCACGCTTCTTGATATGGAGCACATCCAGAGGAGGGCCACAAAGAAAAAGGGCTGGAGCACCTCTTCTATGAGACAGGCTGAGAGAGTTGGAGTTGTTGAAGAGAAGGCTCCGGTGAGACCTTAGAGCAGCCTTCTCTTACCTAAAGGGGGCCTATGGGAAAGATGGGGACAAGTTTTTTAGCAGGGCCTGTTGTGGCAGAACAAGGGGCAATAGTTTTAAACTAAAAGAGGATAGATTTATACCAGATATAAGGAAGAAATTTTGTACGGTGAGGGTGGTGAAACACTGGGATAGGTTGCCTGGAGAGGTGGTAGATGCCCCTGGAAACATTCAAGGTCAGGTTGGACAGGGCTCTGAGTAACCTGGTCTAGTTGAAGATGTCCCTGCTCATTACAGGGAGGTTGGACTGGATGACCTTTAGAGGCCCTTCCGACCCAAACTATTCTATAATTTTATATTTGCAGGAATAGTCTAAAGAAGAAATATTCACAATAAGTATCTGCCCTTTAATAATCATATTTCTGTCCATGACCACAGCACTTCTTTGCTACAGCTGATAAAATAGATTTTTCTGGTACAAGACAAAAAATGACCTAGATTAAAAGGCTTGTTAGCACAATAAATTTAATCAGATTGCATTTATTTTATTATAACTTTTTAAAACTGCAAAGGGGGGGGGGGAAGAAGTAAAAATAAAAAATTGGAAGTTGCCAGCACAGTTGTTCATGACTCGCCACCCCCTGCCAAGTTCTTCAAGATTCATCCTGGACTGAGTTATGGCCAGGTTTTTTTTCTTTATTTACTGTTTATGCAGAAAATATTTGGTCTTTGGCAGCGCATAGTGAAGTCTGGAGAGGTAGTAAGGGTGGGAGGAGCAGGCACAGTGCATAATCCAGACAAATCCAGTATAAATGGTAATAAAACCTTCCCACCTTTACTCAAAAAGGGAAATAGCTGCTGAACCTATGACAGTAACGGCCAAGCTCGCAGCTTCGGAGGGAGGGCTCAACTATGCTGAAGACCCACAGCAAGTTCCATAGCGACTGAGCTTCAGCTGCTCCCGAGCCCTGCCCACTGGATGGACCTTCATCTAAAGGAGATAAAGCGGGAACAGGGAGAGTGTCTTTTCTGCTCTAAAGGAGAACATCAACCAGAAACTTGCAGGGAGGGTAGATAAAAATATTCCCTGCCATCTTTGCCATGTTTCCTCCATCCCACCCACCCACAACTCCCTCACATAATGCCCAGACACTCTCTCTGTAGAGAGAACTGAAAACCCAAAATTGGGTTCTCATAGCTCAGCTAGGAGAGGAGGGAGTTAGACCTTCATATCTCATGCTCTTCAAGTACCTCCTTGCCAGAGAGTATCACTGAAATAAGGAGAAGCAGCATTGTCTGACATGCTATTCCTGACAGCTCTTCTTCAACCAGACAAAAGACCAAATATAATCTTGGAGACTAGCCACTGTGTTGTCAAGGAAAATTAGGCTGAAGAATCTTGGAGGATTATAAATGCTTATGAAAAAGTAGTTTTAAACTGTTTTTGTAAGATGACAAAACCAAGTTGAGGCTTTCTTACCCGCTGTCAGCCTTAGTTTTGATGTCTTCAGCTAGTCATTATTTAATATAATAAAAAAGAGGACTTCAAATAAGGAAGCAACATGAAGAATTTGTCCCTGATCTACATTGTTTCGGTTACTTTATAAACTAGTTTGTAAATTCCCAAGCAGGGAACTGGTAAGCCTTGAATCTGTAGGGGAAGAGGTCTGTGGCAATGAGCCACTCTCCTTCTACTGCAGTCCCTGCACCTGAGCAGACAGAAGCACAGGACATCATTAACTTTCAAGTCTTATAGCAGAAGCGTTAAAAGATTATACTCTTAAATACAATCTGTTGCTTGCTTCTCTCTTTGATGCCTGTGTTTTAGAGTCAGGGAAAGGGCTCTTTGGCAGCCTGGTCAGCCATCGCATGCTGGGGTGGGATGTGGTAGCTGCTTAAGCTCATCTGGTTGGAAGTAGGAAGAGAGTCAAGTGTGTGAACACCTGAACAATCTGAAACTACATTGAGAAAATGCAGCTGGATTATTGGAGAAAGCCATTTGGGTATCTCTTCATAGCTGTTTTGCAGATGAGTGTTGTACTGGCTCTAGTTAAATTCTTTGATACCTTGAGATGAGTGAAGAATTTCTTTGGCATGCCTTTTGTGGAAGCTTCTTCTACAGTTTTGGTATCTGTATGTTTCAATGAAGGGTAGAAAACACCTTCTCCTAACCTGCTTTAGGGAGTATGGATTTTGTTAAAAATATTTGTAATACAGAATATATTTTGAAATAGATGGATTTGCTTTCAGTACTGTATGAACCAAGGGCAGTGAATTATATGCTGTTTGGGATTTATTCAGGAAAAATATTATTCTGATTCTGTAGGATGTGTAAGATATTTTCATGGTTGCTCGTTATCCTAAACCAAAATGAGCAGATACCTGGAAAGATCGGCTCTTTCAACAGGATTTCCATAAGTTTTTCTTTGCAGAAAGTTAACAGGAGAGGCAAACACTGTTTTTGCAAAGGGGTGCGTATCTGATCCACAGGTGTGGGAAGTGCACAAACCAGCACAGAGAAGGCAACCAGCACCACAATCCACCTCTCAGGCATTGCCACCCTTGGTGTGGCAAAGAAACCCAGGTCCCTTTCTAGGGGACTTCAGCATCTTCCCTGGCCTCCCCGCATGAACTCACCCAGACAGGAGACAGGGTTTTTCAAAGCAGCTCTTTGCACAATTTATTCAGGTCTTGCTTTTCCTACTGGCACCTTTTCCCCTGCTCCAGCCCTCACTGGCAGTCTGTACGGGCAGAACCAGCTCTGCTTTAAGTTCTGCCTACCCATTGTGTCGGCTTTCATTCTGCAAATAAGGTCATTTAGGTTGGCTATATGATTGCTATGCAAGTCAGTAGTTCTAGGCTGCGAACAAACATTTTATTCACTTGGTGTCAAAGGCATTCTGTGATGGAGCAATTTAACATCATCAATTCAGTAACTTCCATGAACTTCTCAACCAGTTGTAGCCTTGATCTCAGTGTGGCTCTTCCCAGTAAAGTGGAAAATCCAGTTTTTTTCTTCTGGCAGACACTGGAGTGAGATTATTTTTATTTTGAATCCCTACAGTTCTAATTTTATGATGGAATGGCACCTGGAAACAGGCAAGTGCACTGTGAGCCAAGCATTTGCCAGGACAGTGGAAGTTCGACCTCAAGTTTCTCATTTCCCCCAGACACAAGATATCCATAAACTCTGTGGCTAAACTGCAACTCTGGATTTCCAGTAGAAATTACTTCTAAAGAGGAAAAAAAAAGAAGCATGAGGTTTGTGATTCATCCATTTGCAAACACAGCTCTGCATAAAAAGGCTAAAGGGATATTCTGTAAACCATGTACATAGACTAGAAGAGCTCTGAAAACCCAGAAATATTACATGAAGACCACAAGACTAAATGAAATTAAGAAAAACATCTGAAGGGACAGGATGAGGTAAGGGGAGAAAGAAAAGGATGTTTCTATAGCTTGTGCTATAGAGAAGGGCAGAAACAAATATAACAACTGTAAGTCTGAGAAACTGGATGTGACTGGAGAAGGCTGTACTGCATAACACTGTGCAACATTGTTCTGGGCAATAAATGGTGGCTGACTGTCATGCAGTATGGATGACTCAAATTTTGGAAATTGCTCTTCTATGAATAGCCTCCTAAAGCTGGCCTTCTCTACAGCCAGAAACTCCGTATTTGCTGTTGTTGTTTTACAGCTTTGGGAGGCAAAAAGCAGGAGATTTTCTGCATGTTGTATTTCATTTGTGTCCTGAGTAGTCTGGTGAGCTAATTTTTATTATGAGTCTAGGGAAGTGCTCAGATCCCTGAGCTTTTCTTGAATTCATGGTTATGTTCTTGTTTTCTGGGAGGAATGTGTTTGGATTGAAAATGTAAGGAGGACTGGAGCAGAGACAGGATATGTTAGGAAGGCTTGTGAAAGGATTAAGAACAAAGCAATGGCATCAGAGTAATATCAAGATATACACGCATAATTCAGCTTGGCTATGTGTGAGTTGTTATAAGACAAAACATATACTAGTCTCAAAAAACTTGGACACTTGGCAAGTCAAATATTTTATCATATTAAAAATTTCAGGAAGGCAAAAGTATATTTGTCTTGACAGCACCCCTAATGTTGCAAAGAGTTCAAGAGTGTTGGTATTTTAATTACTTTTGGTTCTTAATTACTTTTGTGCCTCCTCATCTCTGCTGCTCTGTTTGGAAGGTGCTGGTGAAGTAAATGGGCTGTTTTCGATTCATGTTTGTACATTTGTGCTTTTCACCACGATACCTTTGCACCAAAATTCTATGTACAACACTCCTGTGCTATTTTATTGGGATGTTTCTAGCAAGATTCCTGCCCCAAGCTGCATTCGCTTGGATGTTGCAACTCTGATCCCCAAAGGAACGCAAGGGCAAGACTGATCAAGACAGATTTGCTGAAAGGTGTGTTCAAAATACCATGGCATGTACTGAAGATGTAGTAAAATCTGTTTTTCTGACGTGCTGCTCTTTGGTGCCACGAACACCTTAAATATTTTCATCTGGCAATCAACCCTTTTTTAGGAGCCCTAAATTTGGGCTGGCCTTCAGTTGTTGTTCCTAAAGGGAGAAGGGAGGTGTTTTCCTCAGCTCGGTCCTCAGTCTTTCCTGATTAGGCT
Source organism: Pezoporus wallicus (assembly GCF_028554395.1). Lineage (NCBI taxonomy): Eukaryota > Metazoa > Chordata > Aves > Psittaciformes > Psittacidae > Pezoporus > Pezoporus wallicus. The sequence goes on from NW_026635157.1 coordinate 9,397,344, forward strand.
TTACAATGTAGATATACAGAGGATCTTTTGATGAGGTCCTTAACAAAAACCAGCCCAGAAGCAGTTAAGAAAGGCAAAAAGTACAACATTATCAAATGCTTTATTGGGAAACCCTGATCACTAATTAAAAAAACCATATGGAATTTATAAATCAAAGTGGGAAAGGAGAATGCAGATTTACCTTGGTTTAACCCAGCCTCTAACGCAAGCTATTTTTAAGAGCTGTTTGTTGTTTTGGTGTCTTTTCTACTTATCCAGGGTTGTAAAATTTTCAAAGGATATGCATTACAGAATACTTCCCACTGTGCTGAGTAGTGCTTAATGACTAATAGTTATTATGGTGCTAACAGTACTGATTCGCTTTTAATGGGTTCCAAAGTACCTTGAGTGTTTACTTTGTTGAAGCTGCTGTGGGAAGGAGGTGAAGCTGATTTAACAGAATGGTACAAGACTGGGGCTAGTCTGGGCTTGTGTCTACATGTCATATTGGATGAGAACATGTACGTAGGTGACAACTGCACCTCAGAACCATGCTGCTTCTGAGGTAGTGATAGGGAAACCATTTATTAAAAAGCACAAACCAACCAAACACAAAAACCCCAACAAAACCTAACAATCTGCTTGCAGCTCAGGCAACAGCCTAGTGACAGAGTCAAAAGACTGAGAGGTTGTAGCATTCCTGCTTAGTCTGTCTTTTCCCTCAAAGAGGATCAGAGCAACCTGAACAACCTGCACACCAGTCAACCTCTTGGTAACATTTTTCCACCAGCTGAAAGAGCACAGCTGATTATCACCAGATCGCAGTTTGGTGAGAAGCAACCCAATATCTGCAGCTGCTGTCTGGAAAAAAGGGTGTTTCTTAGGTCATTAGTCCAAGTGAATATTTGCTAGAAGAAAAACAGGTGACTGTGGGTGCCTTTTGAACTAGTGGTGATGTACTTCTAAGAGAAACCTCTGACAAGAGGCTGTGAGCATGTAAACTAGCAATTTTCAGGGAAGTTTGGGTTTGGACCATAACCTCTCATCCTAACAGGATAACAAGAATATGGTGTTCAAATAACACAGTCTCTCCTGAAAAATTTCAAGTCAGACTTTAAGCTGCACTTAGCACTGTCAAATTACAGTACAGCACCAACCAACAAAAGTTCATTACTCGTAGACCATCTATTTAATGGAAAGCTGAGAGTTTGCCTGTTGCAAAATCAGGCTTGTAAGAACATAGAGAGATGAATGAAGCTAAATAAAAAAGACATGACTTAAAGTCCGTAAAATGCTGCTACTTACTGAAAATGACACATCGTCCGACTGGGTTGGAAAGAAGCAGTCAACAACAGCATTGGTATCACATGAGTCTTCTGAGGTTGTGACCACAGATGGATGTGTACTGTGACCGCCTTGTCCAGGTTGCACAGAGGGTTTGGGAAGAGCGCTGAATTCATTGCCTCCTTGGGGAGCTCTGCTTCAAAAGCAGAACTATTATGGGATATGTGAGCTCCAGAGCATTATGCTGGCAGAGCAAATAACTATCTGCTGGCAGCAGTGGTATTGGTATTTTAAAGAGGGTGTGTAAAGCACTAACAGGGCAAGGGGCCACCAGAAAGCAAAAGCTGTGGGTAAGTTATGCTGATAAATGCTAGTAGTGTGTCAGCTGGGAAAGGAAGATGTGGCAAAGCAGTGTCAGAAGCGCAAGTTCACCAGGCAGAGCTGCTGGGAATGGTCCCTGAAGAAGGACAACTTCTCTGTGCCCAGAGTGATTCCCCAACACTGCTGTCTCAGTGGCCTGTCTTACTTTATCCTATATCACTTCCCAAAAGAGAAATGGAGATCCTCTGTAATGGTATTGCCCTTCCCAGAAGAGGTTGTAATTCCCTGTAGTTTTCCCTGCTGAGCAATTTCTGATTCTGGTTGGTCTCAGTAGGGGGGGGTTCTTTTATTGGAGGAAGGAAAAGGGGCGGGGTGGGGGGGGTGGTGGTGTTCGGGACACACAAAAAAAGGCTTCTTTTCTGCTCTGAGCTAGAGTGGTTTATGAAAACATTAGTTGTCTTCAAAATGCTTTATCATAAAGAAACCATGGACTGTGTGAGTATTTTCTGTTTGCAAGGTGCTTCACAGGCCACACCATTACACAGCATTACCCAAGTCAGCTGCCTGAAATCTGAGGACCAGCATGGTGCATGTAAGGCAAAAATGCAGTTTGGGAATACCTCTGACCTCCACTGGGGGGAAGGTTTTATGAAGATTGTTTTGTGCACGTTTATTCCCATGTACAGGTTGCACAAAAGCCGCTGCTTTTGTATTCGCACTGTTGATAGTTTGTTTCTGCAATTGCGGCAGAAATCTTGCTTGTCTGGACCCCAGCACTGGCTTTGCGAAAGGAGCAAACCTTGTTGATTTACAGCTTGTAGACTGGCCAGCTGTAACCCCAAGCTTGCAAGAATGGGGACAGAGCTGTTTTCCTATCTTTATGCCTGTTCCTCATATAAATATTTTCTCTTTGGGAGTGGGGAAAGGACAGCCCCTGCTTTGACACTTCTGTGGGAGGGTAAGAGTTGGGAGGGGTTGGGGATCCCGTCTCCTCATGCAACTTATCCCCTGCTCTCCTTCACCCCAGCCATGAGGTGACCACAAAACCTGGCCTGAAATAAATTTAGGAATCAAGTAGCTGGTCTTGATCCTTGTATTTAAAAGTAATGTTTTCCTAAATTAAAATAAATATTTAAGATATTTCTTTTTGTTTGTCAGCTTTTCATATTAAAGAACTGCAGCTCCTGGAAGTTCCAACCAAGCTCAGTTACAGGAAGAGGTAGTTCCTTTTTCCCCGCAGCCCAGCAATATCTTGTCAAAATGGGATTATCTATGTATTTTGGTAATGTCATGACTTGCGACTAATACAAAAGGAATTAAAGCCTCAGTTAAAACAAAAGCCAGCAACTAGGCAGATTCTGTGTGATCTTTGTTCTCCCCTTGCACCCACAGTGTACCTGGGATCATCTGATGGCTTACACAGCAAACAGGGACTCAAATTCATATAAACAGCAGAAAATGTTAAATACAGCTTCACACAGAAGTCCCCACAAATAGTCTGTGGTTATTGAGCTCAGCTTGCAGAATCACACGTAGAAAGGTTTCTTGTATAAGTATGGGTTTCAGGCTTCAGTCTCATGGGTGCATTAATAAACCTGTAGTTGCCAAAAATTGAAATAAGACAGGTTCATGCTTTGGATCGGTATCGTGTCCTCCAAACAATTACTGATTTATGTAGTTTTGCTTGGAAGACTCCAACTTGGGTGAAACCAGCTCTCATTTGAAAATGTTTGTGCCTATGAATGTTAAGACTGCAGTAGTGCTCATATGGGAACATCTGACAGCTGCTTTTCTTCTGATGTCTGGAAGAAACACCTGCAATCTGCTGTGGTCTGAACTTAAATCTCCATCATCCTTATTGTTTCCTCTGCAACACTTGCATAAGGTCTTTGAAAGAACGTCAGCGATTCGTAAAACATGTACTGATGACACTGTATCCTCAACGTAGCTGTGTCAGAAAAGAATCGGAATGCAAAAGTATAAATAATTGTATTGGAGTAACTCTTGAATGACCAAACTGAGCATGGGAGAATATTTTAACAGATAATGCCATTCATGTATGATCATAAACCACCTGTGCAGACAGCTACTTCTCTGCACAGCCAGCTACTGAGAAGGTGAATGGGAATGTTGCAAAGGGACTAGACTTCCTCATACAAATGTGGGGCAGGGCTGTATAACAAACCTGGAAGTAAAAAAAACAAGGCAGTTTCTTGTCAAAACAGCTAGGTTAGTTTTAAACCTTTGAATGCATGATTTTGGATCCACTCATTTGGAAAGTACTGAATTAGGGAGCAGTTAGGGGGCAGTAGGTGGAGGAGCAGACATAATGTAGGGAAGGAAGGAAGAGATGGGGGAAAAATGCTGCTGGTGAATATTTGGGATTTGGTTTGAAGAGCAATGTTTTTACCCAACTCAGATGCAGTAAGAACAGGATATGTGTGGCAGCCCAAATGTGTTGCAGATTGTATTAAATCAATGAAAATCTGTTACAAAAATAACTTTCAATTAAGCATCAGATTTTAGCTTTCATTTCTTTTTGAAGATTTTTAGTTAAAATCTATATCCGGCTATCTACTGCTGATGCAAAAGCCAGAACAGCTACTGTGATGTGGCTCTGATGTCTGATCACCATCAAATGTTGCCCTGAAATTTCTGCACCCAGAAATTCCTGCACCACAGCTCCAGGCTAATCACTTATGTCAGGATGTAATAGCATTTGCTAATTGTAAGGATTTTAATTTCATTACTTATTGCCATATTCCTTTCACTTTAATATTAACAGTGCTTGTCATTTTAGGTTTGAAAGTTGACAAAAGCATTTATGACCATGACAAGTAACTTAGCAAATCCAGGAGGAAAATCCAGACATTTTAATGATGACCATGTTGAACACCATATTTCCTTCGGATCCACAGGCAAGAATCTCATTCTTGAACCTGTGTACTCTTTCCATGCATACACTGTATTTATAAACTCCACATTTCAACAAAACTTTCTTCTTTGCCTCAGTACAAACCATCTTGTGTGTTTGGGGGGGGGGGGGGGGGGGCTTTATATATACAGGAGCAAAGTGTATTGCATCAGTTCTAAGCAAAAAAACTTAGCCAAGTGCTTGAAAGTTTTAAAGATGGGTATTTTTTTTTCCACCAAGGAATGTTTTCCTTCTTAAAAGCAAGGTTACTTTTCCCGTTTGCATTGGGAATTTACCACTGACTTCAGTGAAACAGGGATTGAGTTCAGTAGTTTGCTGTGTTGAAAAATTCTGGAAACTTTGATGTGATGAAGTAACTGCAAGCTAATCTACATAATTTGTTGGGAAGACAGATGCTACTGTTCTTGTCCAAAGGATGCAGTACATTTGACACCCTCTTTCTGCTATGTTTTTGTTTCTCGTGTGTATTTATATCTTTGACTGGCTATGCAGGCTGTTTGAACAGAGGGTAGGGCACAGGGATGCTCTCCACTTCTGCAGAACAACACATTCCCCCAAAGGCACAAAGTCCCACCTCCTGCTCTCCGTCTGTTTTGCATTTGTTCTGCTAATTTTGCATTATAAATAAGAGAGGGAGTTTAAACCCAGAAGTAAGCTATGCCCTCTGAATCCATCTGTCCAATTAGGGTAAAAGTAGAGATTATTCGTTTAGATTTAGAAACCTGAAGGCCTTGTGAAGGCTGCACAGGAGGGATATCTTCAGCTTCTGACAAAAGTCATACAGGTTGAAAACACATATCCACCAGTTGGTTTCTGAACTATATCAGACAGAGAACAAGGCAGTGAGGGGTCCCTCCCCTCCAAGAGCAGCTGTTTGTTATTTTGTTATTTGGCTTCCACACAGTCAAATAAATTTGTAAGGTGCAGAACAGTGGTTATGGGCTTAAACCGCTGTTTCCAAAATTAACCACCTGACATCTTTCTAGCGGATGAGGAATGGGGGTGGACTGGAGTCGAATCTATTCAGAGGGAGACAGAGAGAGGAGAAAAGAAAAAAATTTGCACTGATGGACAACATAAAGGGGAGAGTAGACAGATATCTCTCAGGTCTGACACAGGTAAAAGGTGATCCTGCCTCAGAGTCAGGGTTTAGCTTAGGTGGTCTCAGGAAGTTATTTCTCACCTGAGAAGTGCATTACTTTGATAAAGACTTGTATTTTGATTTTAGCCGGTCTGTTTTAAGGAAAAAGAAATCACCAAACAAAACCAACAACCACCAGGTCTATTCTCAATCTGACAATTATTTGATAACCTGCCATATTTATTTATTTATTTATTAGTAAAGGAGATGTTAGTATTAAATAATTATTAATCCATTAGCATATACTCTGTCACTCTGTCTCAGAAATATAGTACCAGGTGGAGACAGCAATAGACGATATTTAATTAACCAATAAAACCTATGATAATCTCTCTACAATTTTGTTGCGACCAGTAAAAAAGTCAGTTGAATAACCTTAGTTTTCTGGATTTCTACTCATGTTTGAAATTACAAAGACTCAGCAGAGAGAAGCAGTCAGACTCTGTGTTTTTTTCACTGGTGCCACTGTGGTGGAAGTCCACCTGGAGGCAGTTGCTCTTCCTGGGAATGGCTGGCTTCCTGCCATATGAGAGGAAGATTATAGGAGGTACTTTTTAGATAAAGAAATAGTTGAAAAAGAAGCACAGTGCTTAATCCTGCCAGATGTTTTGTGTAATCACCAAAACACTTGGGGTGGAATTTTTCATGGAACTACGAGAAACCAATTTAGAAGTGTACCATAAACCACTCAAACCAAGAAGCCTCAGACTGCTCCTTTGTTTCCAATAATTAATGTATACAACTCTAAATTTTGGGGGTTTGTTGGTTTGTTTGTTTTGTTTTAGTTTTTCATCTATGGTTTGTCTGTGCGTAGAGAGATTTCTCTCAAAAATACATTGTTTTCATACTCATATATATGATTTTCTCTTTAGTATGTATATTCATATATACAAAATATATACATTATCTTCAGACCTATATTACAACTGTTATGTTACAACCATAACATCCACAGGTAAATTAAACATGGCAGGTTTTAGTACTGTGTAGAATACCCACATTTATCAGATGATAGTGAGTTCTGGGAAATAAGAGATATACTTTGCCTCCTGGTGCTACCCTGTTGAAGATGCTCCTAGGTGTTGATAGGAGCTGTAGAGCAAAGGACAGAGAGGTGATGCCTTAATGAGTTAATTAATTATGAAGACTTAACCTGATCATGGGTAGTGACCTAACACCTAATTTACCAGTGCTGGTGGGTAGCGGCACTGCCGGATTCTTGAGAGAGCAGCCTAGCAAGAGCTGTCTGTTCTGGCCATTTGCAGTCAACGGGATATCCCAGAGACACAGAAACATTTTGTTTAAGCCTGTTTCTAATGTCTCTTGTTCTCTGTGGTGCACTTCTATGGGTTAGCCGCCTTCTGGCTCTTCTCTTATGCAATTTAGCTTACATTCGGGAAATTGACAAATATTGAGCATTGATTATTAATTTATAATTAATGCAAAAGTCTTCTCGAAATGTTTTATAAACTACTTAGCCAATAGCAACACCACCTTGCTAAAATGAGGGCAACAAGAAATCTGTTCTCACCTGTGAACATGAAGTGCGTTTTGTTTATTCTTTTAATTCAATGATTTCTAGTTCCCTATTGGAATGACCTACATAAATCTAGGTTTTGACATCAACACGATGCAAGAAGGATAGAGAAGTAGCTTGCAGATTCAGCTGGAAGCTTGTTACAGTGGGATAACACCTACACAGAATAAACCCAGCTTCACTGGCAATCCTGTGTTCAATGTAGATGGAGGATGGAGAGCAGGAAGCTGTGTGGGTTGAACCTAAAACAGTCTCTGAAATGCTGACCCAGCAGGATGGGCTCCCAGGGAACATTACTACCAGCACAACAGGAGCTGGAAAACTCTTCTGTCTTGATCCAAGGCCAAGATTGCTTCAAGAAGAGGGTGGAAATGTTCCACCTGTGCCTCCGCCAGTGCCAAACATTTCCTCGGGCACACACGTTGATCTGGCTGCTCTTAAACATTTAACTTACAGAAAACAGGCCTTCAAGTTGGAAAGAACTGTTTTGTCTTAACCTACTCAATTAAGGTAGGACAACAGATGGTCGTGCTTATTTTATTCATGTTTATTGAAGCTGGACTTCGGAGAGCAGCAACATGCCCATGTAAATGCACCAGAAGTTGTGCATTTACTGTTCCTATGTATTCCTGTGTTTTTCTGAAAAGATATCATAAGCATTGACTAGATCTAAGAGGGGAAGTATACGGCCCCATTGTATCTTCTGAAAATGGAAGCCTTCTGAAAGGGAAGCCTCAGATATCAAAGTGGGGATACAAGCTCTCCATCATTTCAGTATACATTTTCCTGGAATTTGCTCTATTATTTCATCTTTTGGTCTTTAAAGTTTGTATTTTTTCCCCTTGTCCTTCTTCCACCCCATTTCACCAGTACTTGAAAATTATTTTATTATAATATATATTTATTATAGTATTACATTATTAATAATTATTTTAAAGTAGAAAAAGCCTACAATTTAATTGATTGCTGCAAACAGCATAATTACATGAAGGCTTTTGAACGGCTTTTTAACTCTATGCATTTTTATATTTGTACTGCTTTTTTCTTTTGCTGGGGCTAGTAGAGAAGACAGAGTTGTTTTTACTTTCAGGTTGGCATACAAACTAATTTTATGAAATAATATACATTAACTACTGGAGCTGGGAGCAATGCTTGGCACTAGTGAGCACAGAGGTGGGTGATTTCTACCCTTCTGTCCTTGAAGCAGTTTGATTTGGCTCAAGTTAGAATAGTTTTTGGGCTGTGCTACCTAAAACCTACATTTTAAACGCTCTGTTAATCTCAGACTAGCATAAATAAAGACTATGTGCTTTCAGCTATCCTTATGATGAGTTTGGACTCATGTCAGTTGATGTTTTAAATGACTTGCCCCAGGACAGAAAAATAAAATCACTGTTAGAAAAAATTTTTTTTCCCAATCCTATGCTTGGGGCGCTGCAGAATGATTTAGCCTTTCCTTTCCTCACTGGCAGGCTGGCTTCTGCACACGTTGCCAAATTTCCAAATACTTCGACTCAAGTTCATAAAAATTTCTTACTTCTCTTGGGAGAGAAAATTGGAGGGCAAGAGTTTTATTAGGCCAGTTGGGAAAGCCGAAAGGCTTTACAGCAAAGAGTCTCTCATTTCTCTTGGTTGTGGTTGTTGTCTTTTCCCTTCTTTTACGAGCAGTTCTGCGAAAGGAGGCACTTAGCTGCAGTCAGTCATGCAGTGTGGTGCTGGGAGCTGATTCACAGTGAGATACCTCAGAAGTGGCATTTCTGCACGGTTGTATCTCCTCAGGTACGGGGAAGAACTGATTACCTTTCATTTGAATTTAACCCAATCTCAGCTTTTTTACTTTTCACTGCGTGGATCTGTTCTGACACTGATGTTCCCTGAAGAGGAATACATTTTAACATATGTACCTTTAAGTCTAAGTAGCATTTTAAAATGCTACATATGCTTCATATCTATTTTTACTAAGATAATACACATGTAATTGTAGTTCTACCTTTTTGTCCATCTGCTTGTCACACAAGGCATGCACAGTTTAAATGTTTTCATAGGTTTCATAGCAGACTTTTTTTACAATAGGTGCTATGTACTGTTCTTCACAGCATTACAGGTACTTGGTGCCACACTTGTATGTGAAGTATTTGCATGCATTGAAAGGTCCTTGAGTGTTTCAAATGATTCTATACTAATTAGACAAGGGGTATCTGGTGCAGGAGTGTTTCTCAGGTAAGCGGTGTGTTTGGGGAAGACAGTCATGTTGTTGCTCCTTATGAAACCCGCTGTCACTGCTGGCTTCAAGTGATTCTCAAGATTTGTTTCTCATGCAACTCAATTAGCTCTCTAGCTGAGGGCCACTCTTCTGGATAGTCACAGGTTGTTGTTTCAGCTGTGCCGTGTTCTTTCTCTTCTTACACTTTTGGGAATTGATAAGCAGAGTAACTCCTACAGCAAACTGCACTGTTTTGTATCAAAAGATGTCTACCTTATTAGTAAGTTTTAATGCTTTATAGATCTTGTGCTTTTTTGCTTCAAGTGAAAAAGAAGGTGCCATTTTTTAATCAGCAATTTAGTACATGAACCGTGCTGTTCATGTGAGGGAGCAATTGGCAATATCATCATCAGTAACAGTAGTGAGAGATTTTACAAAGAAAAACACTTGCTGAGCTTGGTTAGATGACTGCCTTACTCGAGAAGTGGTGGGACCGAGTTCAGCCAGGAGAAGGTGGTCATCTGATGTCACCCTGTGCTCCTGCCAGCAGCATTACTTTTAGGCCAAGGCTCAGATTTAGACTGTGTTTTCTTCATATGTTTGGTTTCCTAATGATGCAAAGGATTTTTGGTGAAGTCACCAAAGTCACTTAATGTGAGTTTTGGGAATTGTGCTTCTCTACCCACAAAGTGCCTCTTCTAGCTCTACTAGGAAAGTTTTATTACATGCGTATTGTTCTTGGGATTATAAATAGCAGCAAGTTCAAAAAGGTTGGTTTTGCCACAATATTTGTAGATCAAGTGTGCAGCTCTGCAAAACCATTTGGATGGTTTGCTTTAATGGAAAAATATCTGCTGGAGGCTGGAAAGGAATAGAGATGCTATTCCTGCACTTCTACTAGTCTGCACATGGCCAGCATGATGGGGTGAACTGTGTCGCTGAGTGTGCTTCCACTGTTGAAGAGATCTTACCAGCAACCCCAGGTTTTGGTCGAAGGTCACAGGGCTTTGGGAATAAGGGCTTTTGGGAATAAGAGCTGCCAAGAAGCAGCAGACTGACCCTTGAGCTGTGTGAAGAGATGATCATTTGATCCCACAGGAGATTTCAAGAACATGAGTATTGTTTCCATTCCAGTTCTCAGGCTTCAAAATGACATTTTCCTCCACAAAAGGAAATACAGCTTGGAAGCAATCTGGAGTTAGCTCCAGAGCCACAGAATAGAGACACCCTGGCCACAGGCTTTGCCAGCACAGGACACTGGCATGCCAGGCTGTGCAGGGGCTGTCCACCACCAAGGTCTCTGCAACTCACCAGAAACAGCAGACTGTTTCCTGTGAGTGAAACCTCTTTTACCAGACCCACTATAACAAACCTCTGGTTTGGCTTGGCTGAGATACCGCAGTTTGTCCAAGTTACTAGCTGATCCTGCTGCTTTGGCTTTTGGCTGAGTGAACTGAATGATCTCAGCTGACCCCAAGTTTGAGCTCATCAGAGCCTGTTTTTCACTTTTGTCTGTGCCTGTGGGCTGTAAGAGGAGCAGGGATCTGGATGGAGGTGCAAGGGATGGAGGCCAATCTTTCATAAGGGGAGGTGCACAGTTCTTACTGAAAACAGTGGACACCTACCTACAGCTCTGCTTCCTTCATGGCACCTGCATGCAGGCTGGCTGGGGAAGGAACCCTATTTCTGCTTGCCATGCAGCACAGCATGCTGTATGGGATATTCCATCATCCTTCCCTATATATCAATACTCCATGTTGTGTACAGGCTTCTAAAATGTCATCAGTTCCATCCTTATCAAACTGAGACATGATGGAGTACTTTACAGTGAGTATTTTCCTTTATTTTGTTCAAATGCTTCTACAGTGCATGCAATAGGAAACACTAGTTGGACTTCAGTGACCACTGCTGTAGTTGCAGGGTAGCAATTCTCCTACCAGATGTGTAATTCAATTGTTCTTTCTGAAAAAAGTGAAGTGTTGTATGAGCTTGTCATGTCCACATGAGTGAAACTTTATCCAGGGCTTCTGTTATGTAAAAACATAGCATACAGTCTGATAAGAAAATTATGAAAAAAGCTGATTTTAAGAACCATCCTTCCTTCCTTCTTTGTCCCTTCCCCTGGAAGACAGAAACATACCTTTTTGTAACTGTTCTGAGTATTCCTCCTTTCACACAAAGTTTTACAAAGGATGTGATCCCCCAGCTGGGTGCTGAGGACACACTTTTGGCCTTGCGAGGTACTGCACATTTGTAATTTCTCCTTATATTAATCCACATGTACTTGTAGGGGTTAGCACTTTTTTAGAAGAGAATCCAAACACTCAGCATCTCACCATTTTCTATTTTGTCAGTCATCTAACTTTGTACTGTTGAAGTTACTGCTGTAATTGGAAGGAGGATCACGCCAATCTATTCCATTTAAAAACCATTTTCATGTCACCGATTCCTATTAATGGTTTTCTTATTTCTTATGATGACTTAGGTGATAGTAATTTTTGGTGCTTATCATTTTTTAAGCATTTTCTTTTCCATGGGTTGTTTTGTAGTTTGATGCATTCCTCACAGCACAGTAGGTGGTGATATTCTGGAAGCCCCAGTGATATTTGTGAAATATTTTTATGCAAAAACTTAAAAAGGAAGCATTACTAATCTCCCTCATGTACTAGTTTGATTGGTTTTCATAGAATTAATGTTTCATTTCGGTTGATTGCCAGGCTCTTTCTCTTTTCTTTAATCATGAGCAAAACACAATTCAGACAGCACACCTTCATTTTAAAACTGATTTTTGCATTGCTTGGAGCTTTCAAAGGCCAATACGACTTCTTGTGGCCCGTGATTTCCCCGTTGTGGGTGCTATGCATTGTTTTCTTTCCGTCCTAATTTGCAAGGGGCTGGGGAGCATTCCTCCAAAACCACGTTTCTTATCTTTACCTTGCCACCGAATAGCGGTAGAGTTGAGGGTACGCGGGAGGGGAAGGGGGTGCACCTCCTGTTATGAAAGCGCGTCCCCGTCAGCCGTGTGGGAACAGACGCGGGGATCAGGGGACCGGGGTGGGGGTTTGGGCTGTGCTTTTGGAGCCCTCTCAGTGCAAATCGCTCTGGAGCTCCTCAGTATCCACTTACGGACGGAGCAAAAATAACTCTTCCCGACGGGGATCTCCTGCTTGGCCGCCCGGCAGCGGCACCGTGCTCTCACACTAAGGGAAGGTGCAGCTGAGAGCTGGAAAACTCTCCTTTGCTCCGGGCTTCCGCTCGCGGACTTCATCCACTGGAGTTAACGCTCCCGTAGGACCGGCGCGCAGCGGGGAGCCTCATCCTCAACCTCCTCCACGCTTCCAGGTCAGGAGGAGGATTTGCACCCCTTAACGCGAACCCCGAGCGCCTCCCCGGGAAGGGCCCGCGGGAGCCCCGCAGCCGCGGCGACTGCACGGCAGGTGCTGCCGGGGCGGCCCTGCCCCGATGGGGAGCGCGGGGGAACAGGGGGCGGCCGCAGCGCCTGACCGGGGCGGGGAGCGAACAAAGCTGCTGCCGAGTGCGTGCTGCCCCGACGGGGCTGGCCGGCACGGAGCCGCCCGCAGCGGGGCGGGGTGACCGGGGCACACGGCCCCCCTTCTCCGCGCATACACACACACACGCGCGCACACGTCCGGACACACGAGTTCTCGGGCACACACAGAGGCACCCGCAGCCGCTAGTGAGCGGCGGGAGGATGCGGCGGCTTCGGCCCTGGGCGCTGGTGTTGGGCGGGCTGCTGTGTGCCACCGCCACCGTCGCCGAGCCGCCGCGGAGCTACCCGCACAGCGCGGTGCTGGACGGCGCGGCCGCGTACCTCCTGCGCTGGGGCCGGCGCGGCAGCGCCCTCGCCTTCCGCCTGGAGGTGCGCACCAGCGGATACGTGGGCTTCGGGCTCTCGGCCAGCGGCGGCATGGCCTCGGCAGACATCGTGGTGGGGGGCGTGGAGCGGGGCCAGCCCTACCTGCAGGTAAGGCCCGGATTCCCTGCCTGGGAGCGCTCCCGGCGCTCCGATCCCGTCTCGGACCCTCTTTGTCCGCCCGCCTTTCCCGACTGTTTCTCTCCCGAGACGCCCCTCTCTCCCTGCCCCTCTTTCTTTTGCAGCCTCGTCGCCTCTCATCTCCGAACCTCTTTGCTTCTTTCTTCCATTTTTTGGGGTACCCCTGTTGTTCTGTCCTCTCCCCCCCCCCGGAGGAGTTGCTCCTTTTCCATCCGCTCCCTGCTAACCTTCCCTCTAAACTTTTACACAGGATTTGTCAAAGGTGTCAAGTTTCCTTCCTCCTTACCCAGAAAATGCAGCAGCACTTTTCTCTCCCCTTGGGCGCTCTCTCCCTGCCGCCCCCCTAGCTCAGACCCAAGGATGATTGGGGAAGGGTGGCAGAGTCTCTCCCAGCGAGGTGTGGCTCCTTTCCCCTCACCCTGCCAGCAAGGGAGGGCACTTGGCCGTCTCGGTGCAGGCTCACCTGTCTCTTTGTAATCCCACCGGCGTGAGGGCACGATCCTACGAGCTTCCCAGCCTGCTGGGGCACAGCCGATGCTGTTCCTCGCTCTGGTATTCCTCCTTTCCTCACCTGGAGCTGATTTGACCATGGTATTGAAAGGATTTACAGAGTAACCACTGTGGATCCTGGTCTTTGTGCTTGTTCTTCTCAAGCAATTTCAGAGGACCCTGACTGTATTGGCATAATTCTCTAAGTATGTTTCTGTAGGTGTCTAGATATTGCCAGGGCTATGGCTGGAAGCAGGAGCATGGGACATAATTTCTGCTGGGGCTTCCAGCAAACCATCCCATCTGAGGGGCACTGGTGGTGTATGAGCTGTGAGAAAGGAAGGGACCAGCACCATCCGTCGCCTCTCAGCGACCTGAGCTCCAGCTTGGAGGAGCTTGTCCTAGGGGTGAGTGAAGGGGGAATCAGGCCAGGCATGACACCTTGTTCTCCCCAGTTGCCTAAATAATAACATTTAGAGAGGTGATTTAAGAAGAGAGTAACACCCAGTTGTTAAGAGTTTGGTCTAGGAGAAGTTGTCTGTCTTTTCTTCATTGTATTAGAGCTAGTTGATCTTTGAAGCTGCTGCTCAAATTTTGAGAGCTTTTTATTTAAGAATATGGATGTTTATTAACATTTCACCCTAAGAAGAATAAATGCTTAATATGTTCTCCCTAATATTTATCAAGATCTTATAAAATCAAAACTTTTCTGAAAAAAGGGAGCTGCTAGCATATTTTTTTTTTCACCTGTAAATTTGCTATATGAAGTTAGGCAAATACTTGTCTTAACTAAGTTAAGACTGTTGATTTTCAGAGTATTTTTTCTCCATATTTCAATTTTTTTTTTTTTTTTTCCTGAAAAGTCTAAATAAAACATAAAAAACCCCTATTCTGGTCATCAGGCGACGAGCTCTTGGCTCACAGGATGTAAAGCTTTCTGGAGCTTTACACTTTGGAAGATAAACTTATTAACCACTGAAAGAAACCCAGACTTTGTGCTTGGTTAGTTGATAGATCCTGTTAGGGTAAAGCAAGCCTTTTAGAAAGGCATCCAAACGCAGCGTAAAGACATCCAGTGATGGAATATCCATCACTTCCCTTGATAGTCTGTGGCAATGGAGAGTCTGTGCTGTTCCTGATTTCCAGTATTAGCTTGTCTGGATTCAGGTTCTAGCTATGTATTTTCTCTACTGTATTAAAAATTCTATTCCCCCCACATCCCACCTCCATAAAGTTATTTATATGCTGTAATCAAATCACTTCTCAATTTTCTTTTACACACTATAAGTACATTGACCTCTTTAAGCATCCTGCTGCAGGACATTTTCCCCAGCACTCAAAGCACTTTTGTGGCTCTTTTCTGCATCCCTCAGAAGTGTTCACCATCCTCTAAAAATGAACCCACATTAATTCCATTCTTTCACATATTTTACTCACTGGCATCCTATGACAGATACAACTGAGTTAGAAGAGGGAAGGACTGTAGCAAGTGCCTCCTGTTACAGAACACCAGATATTTTTCTGAAACCCTAATTTAGCACACAAACATACCTTATTCTAAGAGCTACGTATGAGTTGTTTTGTTGCACTTTTGAGTATGTAAGGCACAGAAGAAAAACTGTTAAGCTTGCTTGCAGCATGAGGTTTTCTCCATGCCTGTTCCTTATTCAGTTCTAGGCAGCAAGGTTTCTTTTTAAACTGGACTGAGGTCTTTCTAAAAGCTGCTCAGTTAAAATATTTCTGAACTTGCACCAATAAGGAAAGAACAGAAACAAAGATCATGAAGAAACAAAATTTGTCCAAAGGCTTTTTCTGTCCAGTCAGCGGGATTGCTATAAAATGAAGAACTTGTTCTAGAATGCTATTTCAATAATATTTAATTCTTCCCTTTACTGGACAAGCAAATACAGTTAATATTTTAACACCATGTTCTGTGTTAAGTGTGCATCAGCATCATTTACATTATTTACTACTGAGAAAGAATTTTTCATAGATAGTACCCTTGAAAGTATGTGGTTTTATGCCTAGCTGCACTCCATAAAATAAGTACACCCTATAATGAAAGAGCTTACTTTTCTTTTTGGTTTTAGAAATATGTTTTTATTCCATGATCATCAGTCGGAAAATGTGCATCGTGGTCTAAACTCTTAGAAGGGTCATTTTTTGGTTTTTTTGAAAGTTTCGAGATGCTTGTTAGTGGTCTGATTTTCAGATGATGTTCTGAAACACCTTTATAGCCTTTCAAGTGGGCAATGAAATTGCTAGTCTCCTGGGAGAATTTAGACTCTTTTTCCCTATAAATTCTCTCTTCTCCTTTAAAAATAGAACATCTTCTTGGAGGGAAGAGTCCTCTTCTCAGAACAAGCATGTAAATGTAGGCTTCGGCCATCAGTAAAGGTAAAAGCAGATTCTCCGTAGTCTATGGAAGATCTGTGTATCAAGGTAGAGGCAAACTTCCAGAGAGTTTTCAGAGAAGAGAGAAAACATTTCCACTTCATTCTCTCAGAGCAAGTAGATGATATTCCCACCATTGGCAGGCAGTGCTTGCTTTGAAAAAACATCTGGTGGTTCAAAATTCTGGGTATCTGAGACTGGGATTTACTTTGCCAGTTTTTAGGTGTATCCTGAACTTGGGTGTAGTGAGTCATTTGTGTTGGATTGCTTTTCTGTGTTTGAGCTGTATTTAAGATAAAGGGTGTCTGGCATAAGTAAAGGATAAAATTATCTGAAAGTCTGAGGTTTAGTTCTCTCTAAATATACCAAGGTGAAAAGTGTTATGAAGTGCTACAAAGAACAAACCTTCATGGTGCACTAGAATAGTTTTTTGTAGAGCATTTGAATGGTTGGAGAATTACACATTTACTATCCTAATGCTTCAGAAGGTCAGTATTTGGAGTGGGAACCTAGACGTATTTTGGGAAGATGTAGAGGGCATAGCATGAATACATATGAATACACGTACAACATTACTGCACTGTCATGAAGGAGGTACCTCTACCCAGCAGAAGGGGAAAAAAAGATGAGTGAACAGATTATACTCGCATGTTAGTGAAGAGTCCTGTGGTGACAGAGTAGCAGAGGATGTGAGTTTTGGGTCAGTGTGTTTGAGAACAAGTAGAAGATCCCAGTGGGGGCTGGTGTTGGAAAGCCAGGAGCTGCCTTTGTCTCTACAGGGAGGGAGTGGACTTGGAAGAAGAGTTGATACTTAGCAAAATGTTACCTTGAAATATTGCCATGGTCACCTGCAGCATGTGTTACTTGTCATAAAAGTTCTTGGGGCAGGCTTAGCTTTTGCATCTAGTTTTCTTTCCTCTTGTTTTCCTTCTCCTTTCCTTTTTTTTTTTTTTTTAATGCATCTCTTTTATGCTTATGAATTGACACAGCATGCATTTTCATGCTAGACCCATGCCTTTTCCTCGGTCTCCACCCCTGTCTGGAATTGTGCATCCCCACCCGCAGCACGTAGCTGCTGAGAGCCCCATTTTGGGGAGAGTAATCCTCCTTGATGAATGCCTATTTTGTGCACATTATACAAGAGGGTTGCATTGTTAGAATCTTCTGTTGAACTTGCACAAAAATAGTCCCTACTTAGGGTGAATAGGGACTGTGTGTCACTAAAAAGTACTTTATTATTCATTACAGCCTTGCTTGTTAACTGTCACCCAAACTAAAGAATATCTGTTATCAAATGTATCCTATAGAGTTAGCTTAATTGCTCATAGGGAAGTACTTGGAAGAGATTTTAAAGGACAGAAAACAGTGAGCATTCTCTGTACTTAACGATATGCTGCTTTTAAGTGCACTCATGCCAACAGCAACAAAAGAACTGTTTAGAAAACAATTTGAAAGGCACCAAGAAAGAGATGCAAAGCGGGTGCCACACTGACATATCTTAGATGGGGCTTTGTTGGAGGTATTTTATGCCTTTGGCCACTGGGGCAGAATCTCCAGATGACTAATGTGTCCCTCTTGGCTTCCATGTGAGGCACAAAGAGACACTCCAGTGTACATCTCTACTGGCTGGGTGCTTTGTAGCTCCCTTTCAGAGGTACAATAGTTGGGACATGGAAACAACAGTTGGTGAACAAAAGATGAGAAGAATTCTGTAGCTCTTGTATTTTGCAGGCTTGGGGAGTAGGGCTGTTTTGCAAGGGTTTTTTGTTCTTCATGATTTTTTTTTTTCCTTGTCCTTTGGATTTTGGAAAAACAAAGAAAATGAAATTCTTTTACAGCTCCCAAAAATAAGTACCTGGGGCACTATGGAAATGTTGCCACAGTGAGTGATGCAGAGACTTAAAATAATTGGGGAATGATTTCATTCTCAATATTAACAGGAGGGAAGAGGGGAGATTTTCTAAAGCACACAGAGAAATTTGGTGAACAAGTATCACTAATAGTTGTGCTTGAAAATCCCTTAAGTATTTTTAAAGCTTCCTCATAATTGCATTAAAGTAATTAAACCAAGAAAACTTGTACTGCTTAAATGTGGCTCCTGTGTAAGGAGTCTTCCTTGTGATAAGGTGCAGTTTTAAGATTGGATCACGCAGTATCTCCTACTTACAGGTTTTCTTTCCCTTTGCTACATGTTTTGTCTAGTCTGTTTGTGTTAAGGCAGCCTTTAATCTAGCTTTATAGCTTCTGATATAACTGGAATATGACCTCTTAAATCAAGATTTATTCTTGATGTAGACTTGGATAGGTCCTTCTGCAAAGTCAAATTATCCACAGTGATAAGCGATGTGGTCTTTCAGCTTCTAACCACTTGTGCTTCTGACGCCTTTGTGCACTAAGTTAGGGAGCTCTCCACATTTCATTGTTTTTCACATGTGTGTGGAGAAAATGATAATTTTGTGTCTCCCAGGAATGCCACAGAAACCAAGTGTTATCACTGCCAGCTGAAGGCTACCAGGAAGCTGCCCTGGGCAGCATTTAACAAGATACAAGAAACACACTGAAGTGTATGCAGATGACACAGTCTGAATGAGGAAAGATATGTCTCTGAGTAAATAATTATGTTTCATGTGTAAAAAATACACAACCTCTTTTTGCAAAGAAAATATATGTACATGTACACACACATACATGCATTACTGCATCTGTAAATACACAAGTGGAAAATGTGTGTGTCTGTGCATGTATAGGTGTATACGTGTATGTCTGAATCTAAAATGAAGACACACAGAGAATTATTTGTTACAGATAAAATATTTCTGTCCTTGTCAAAGTTAGTATTACAGCTTGAAGTAAATAATCCATATTTACTCCAGCCAGTTTAATTGGAATTGTACCAGGAAATGTGGAATTGTGCGCAGCTTCTCGGAACTGCCTGTGTGAATGAGATTCCTGGCAAGGACTGAATCACTGCATGATAATCTGCTGTTTAGGTTAAAAAATAATAATAATTAAAACCAAAATCAGTTAATTAATTACAAGCAGACTGCTCATAGGGCAGCTGCTGAACTTGCCCATCTCACTTACTTTAGGAACTTCTTGCATCTGCTTGATTGCTCTTGCTGTACCCTTTCTGAGGCTATTTTTTCATCTGTGGCCAAGCCCAAGATTTGATCAGTCAACTGGAATGCTCTCAAGGTGTTCTTATACAGAGGAGTGATGCTTCGTGTTAATTTTCTGTGGTTGAGCTCTGCTTTTCCCTAACATAAAAGCATAGTAAGATCTTTGCCTGAAACTCAGGCTGAAATTTATTTGAGGTTGAAAAAAAGTTTGGTTTGCTTATTTGTAAACTCATGCTCTGTTTGCTTCTTGCCAAATACAGTGTAAAACCAGCTTCTTTTTGGTGGCAATATCCAGTGTGTGCTGGAACCATGAACAGCAGGATTCCATTTAAATTGAATACGACAATAAAACAGAGAAATGTTAACCACAGTTATTTTTTTTGGAAACCCAGAGAGGGATAGCTTGGTGCTTATTTCAAACACACATTTTGGTCAGTTCTTTTGCATACTGTAGCTATTTATTCATCCTGTTTATACTAAGATAGATCCTGTCCTGCGCCAACTTTCATCTTGGTTAATGCTTCCCAATTCCTTTTGCCAAACTTGTCTTCAGTCCTGGTCAAAGGCATCACTTTGGTAGTTTGAGGATAGTTGAAACTGCATGGGTTGGCTACAGACCATCAGTGAGGGCTGGTTGCAACACAGCTCCCATCTCTCAGTTAGAGAAAGGCAGTGTATAAATCCCAGCTATTAAGCCAAGCCTGCAGGGTGATTGCTGGATGAGGCCACAACGTGAGAGTTATTTTATGCTCCTTGAGGTTGAAGGGAGCTGTATATAACTTAGAATGGGAAGTGGGTATCATAAACAAAACAATCTTGTACATTGTAAAGATCTGGGGAGGGAGTCCCATGAACACCTGTTCAAGCCTGCGATGACAGCTGATAATGCTTTTGGGGTCAGGCTTCCCTCTGCAGCTGTGCTTACATTCTCCAGGGAGAAACCTGCGTCTTTTCCCATCCTTAAGAAATTACTCTCCCTGACTATTTGTACAGCAGCAATCAGAAACCATACATGCCACAAAACATGTTTTTTAAGGGAGAGAGAGGTTAATGGGACCTGTGAAACAGTATAACATGATCTGTTTCGCATATGGAAAGGAATAGAAAAAAACTTGTAAGTCTGGAAGGTTTTTCATCATCCATCTGTTGTTTCAATTTCTATGTAATGTGAGGAATGAGATGACTAATTATTTCACTGATTGTACAAACAAGTCCAGAGTTTAATATGCCATTTTGTGCAATAGTATCAAAGAGAGTACGGTAACTTTAAATGTTTCACACATAAATAGTTTACATAAGCAAATTCTGAAGTAAAAATAACATAGCTGTTATTATGTAGCATGACTAATAACACTTCTGAAGTGTTTTAAACACTGTTTAAATAACTAAAATAAAGTATTCATACTAGAAAAATACAGTCATTTCACCCTTTTCTTTTTGTAATGCTTAAACTTCGGTAAAATTGATGTGAAACTTGAAAGCTTTATCTTCGTTTAATGTATGATATATACTTTTGTGTATATGAGAAACTGAAGAATCTGGATGCAAGCTCCGAATCAGTGTGTCAATCCATATTGTTAGGTTTGTGCTGTGAGTGTTTCAGAAATTAAGTTTTAAGCACTTGGTAATGATTGTAGCTCTTTCTGGGACTCCCTGCAATTAAGGGGGACTTGTATCAGTATAATCTATCCTACAAAAGACACAAGTTTTGTACCTAGCTGGATGGGATAGCAAAACCAAATCTGTGTAAAAGAGGTTGCCACATTAGAGCTTTTTCTTACCTCTTAATAACAAACTCTTCCAATACGAGGCACATCTCAGACCATGTGTGACAGATAACAAAGCGCTGTAATTCTGTTGATGAAAATGTCTCAGTCCTTTGTCTACAGAATTACATGAATGAAACTTGTGACTTTAGATGAGTTCTGTATTACAGTAGTCCAGCCCTGGGAGAGTTTCAAACCATACTTAGGTATCCTCAGTTCAGCCAAAGCCCAGATGCCTGACATCCGCTCTTTGGTCCTGGTGAATCCATCCTCTATGTCACTTTTCAAAGGCCTTCAGAGCTACCCAGCTTTCTCCCTTCAGTAGGCACAAGGACTTAAATGGAGTGTAGGCTGTCCAAATGTGGTAGTTATGATTGCATTTGTACCATAGGAGCAGAACTTCAATTTAGTCTTATTTTTCTACTCTGAAAGAGTAGAAAATGCTCTGAAAGCATAGGAGATGTATAAAGATACACATATCTATACAGCTGTATCTACAACTAACTTGTTCTTCCTATTCCAAGAAATTGCTGCATCACAGTTTGTCAGTGTGTCTTCACTTTTTATAACCTCCTTTTGTTCATTATGTTTTGTACATAAATACACTTCTTAAAGGCTTTTAAGTTCTGATGAGTACATTGATCAAAGTTGGTGTAATTTGGCAGTGTGGCCTTATTTTGTTTTAAAATGGATAAACAGATTTCTTGTGAGAGGTTGAGCAATCAAATTTTGAGCTGTTCAAGAATTTTTTTTTTTTTTTTTTGTGATGAACATCTGGATATTTTCAACAAAGGAATAAGAATAAAGTAATAGAGGCAGCTTGCTAACTCCTAAATAGTTCCTGGGAAGGATACTCACACTTGATTCCTCTTGGGCAGTCCAACATCACTCGGGGGAGTTGCAGCACTTGGGAAATAAATGGACATCTCTGTCTTCCTGGGTACTACGTAAGTTTGCTTCCCAGGTATTCTCATCACCTTGCTATTCCAGGGTTGTTTCCAGGTGGCGTGTGTCAGGCAGCGAAACTAAGTGGAGAAAAGGAATTAATTACTTCACAGAAATATTCACATGGAAAAGATTGATGTTAGTTGGTCAGATTAACATCTACCCACAAAATAATTAAAGGTGAGTCATTGCATGAGGTGCTGCACAGTGTCAACAGCAGGGGAAGGTAGTGAGCTCCTGGGCAGGCAGCGCTGTGAGTACCAAACACAGCTTTCCCAGTGCAGCTCTTCCCACAGGGAGCAGCGTATTCCTCTCCTGGGGTGTGGGCTTTTGGACTACCTTCTCCAATGCATCTGCCAGCAGACACAAAATCAGCCCCTCACAGGGAGCCAGAGCTTTGACCTGCCTTTGGTTATCATCCAGGCGAGTGAAATAATGACCCTGACAATCACGTTATCAAGGCACATCTGAGCTAATACCTTAATTACAGACCTTCTTTGAGTTATTTTTGCATGCTCCCTGCAGGCTCATGGAAGTCAGGTCTACATCACAAGAGGTTTTTTTTGGTTACAGCTGTGCTCTCTAGACTTGTTAAGGGATGGTGAAGTTCACCAGCAAAATAATTCAGTGTGCACACCTAACTTTGCTTCACAGCTCCCAGCTTTCCTTCACGCCAGTTTCAGGCAAAGACTTTCAACCTGTTCGCATGAGGAAAAGCTGTTCTTGATTTCATATTCCTCAATAATTCAATGTGTTGGTGCTTATTCTAATACAAGGGTGCCTTCCTCTGATGCAGTGTAACATTTCAGCAAAGATCACACTTTGTTAAAAGCTGATGCTGACAAGTTTACATTTCTTATCCAGACAAACCCTAACTATTTTTAAGAAGGAAATGGAGGTTCCATTGAGGAGTGTTTTCAGAGCAGGAATGGTGCTGTCTATAGACATACATTGCCTCTGACCAAGCTCTGATGCAGGGATAAAGTGGAGCATTTTGATCCCATAAAGTACCTATCTTCAAGAACCATCCCAGAACACACCCTTATTTCCATCTGGAAAAGCAAATCCAAAATTATTTCTCTAAACAAACATAACTCATCAGTTCCCTTCCTTTCAGCATACAGCTTCAGGTCCCAGACCTCTCTTTTGCTCTTTTTGGTAATTATTTTTCCATGTGTGTATTCTTTCACATATATACTCATTCATTTAGAATCATTACAAGTACTGACAGGAAAAGAAGCACCGTTTTGGTGCTTTCAACATTTCTGAAGTTTAGATTTGTTCCAGAGTGAAAAAATCCAAACTGTTTCAGTGGTTTTGGCAAGACAGAATTAAATTTTAATATAATAATTTATGTCATGTTATATATTTTATTATATTATTATATTAATATTTAAAATTTTATTTGATTTTGATAAAAAATTATCAACTTTTTACCCTTTTTTCCTTGAAACTGCGTTATGACTGAGATAAGTTTATTCAAATTTTTACCCAAATTAGTATATCTTAATGAAATGTTTAATCATGCAGTTATTTGTATGTCTACAGAAGGCAAACCAGCTTGTGAACTCTGACTGGCATGCATGTGGTCTTGTTCACACACAGATAGCTGGGGCGGGGAGGTATAAGCTTAAGATTACAGCTCCTAAATGATCCTTTACCAAATTAATCAGGTATCAGCTACTTTTACTGGTATCAGAATACTTGGGCATAACATTTTATAGTTTTTCAGCTGGCTTACCTTCACTTTAACAAGAGGGGAAAGCTATAAATCTCTCTAAAAGTGAATGGAGGTCTAAACAGCTGCAGAAGTAAAGGCCTTCCAGGAGCAGCCCACACTGCATTATTTTGTGAAGGACACCACACAATTAATGGTGCCTGCCTGTTCGGTGTGAAAAATACATCTATTAGTTAAAAGCTCCCTCCCTATACCAAACTGGGCAGAAACAGCCTAAAACTCAAAGGAGGGCGACCAGAGGAGGCACATCTGAGGCGGTGGCCAGCCTTTTCCAGGTGGCCAGAGTAGGAGGAGAGGGAAGGTCGGATCCCAGCTGCAGGGGCTGCAGGAATTTGGGGTGAGGAGGTTAATGACCCAGCATCGCTGCAGCCGCTCCTCCATTGTACCATGCCTCTGCTGAACCCTAGACATGGAGCGCCTTTCTTACAAACAGCTCCCAAACCCCAACCTAGCCCCAACCCAGCATCTTTTGTATGAACTGAGCACTTCTTGGGCTAGTTAAGCTGTAGGGTTTCTGGTTCCAGACAATGTGCATTCAAGAGGTTTGCTTTTTGTGGGGAAGAACAAAACAAAGGAGAAGTTGGGAGAAGAGGGAATAGCAATATTGTTGATGTGAATATGAATTGAAATTCATTCTCTCTGTAAATTCTCCCAAAGTCCATGACATCCCAGTTATGATGGTTGCTGGGTATAGCTTTTATTTCTGGAGTTAGGTACAGGCAACGTGTTAAAGTTACTCAAGATACTCTTCAAGCTGCTTAGCAAGCAGGCGTGCTTTCTTGGAGATTTTCAATAAAAACAAGTTTAATACCACCTCAAAACAGTTCATCATTTCACATAAAGGCGTGTTTTGAGAGGGTTCAGTACTGGATATAAAGTTTAATTTTTAATTTAATACTGGGCCATCTTTTCTTTTCAACAGGATTATTTTACAGATGAAAACAGAGTGCTCAAAAAGGACCCTCAACAGGATTACCATCTGGAGTATGCCATGGAAAACAGTACACATACAATATTGGCTTTTAGCAGAGAACTGCACACTTGTGACACAAATGACAAGAGCATAACGGTAAGAGGATCTGCCTATACGTGGTGAGATGAAGTAATATAGACTAAATATATATATGTGGTTATGAAGCTGATTATTAAAATCTCATCTTAGTAAAAGGACAGAATTAGAGAAATTCACTTTCCAAAACATCTGGTTGGTCAACTTAAATGAACCGGGTGAAATACTTGCACTAGTTTTATTAAACTCTTATGTTTTAATTTCAGCTTGCTTTGTCCTTCCACTCTCTAGTGCATTATGTTCTCTAATTTCTAACACGTGAAGTGAACACAGGATTGAAACAGGTACCTCTGGGCAATAAAGTCCCCTATCCTACAGTTACAATCATTCAAGAGATGCCAGCTTGAGAAATAATTTTTAGGTCCTATGCTAACTTGTAATTGATCTTAAAGATAGACTTTTAATAAAGTTTGGAGCAGATATATTTAAAGTATATATGTTTCTTTTATTTTTTCAAAAATAAGACTTTGAAGAGTTTTATCATAAATTTCTTTCTATGGTAAAATACTTCTCATGGTAAGTTCTTCTGTTGCCCTAGGAACTGCTGTACTATTTCTTAACCATAATTTTAAATTATATGAAGGTGATGACTTCTGTATTGGAAATGACAGATAGGTTAGAGAGATTTTCAAGGCCTCCTATGCTTTGGCTTGTTTACTACTCATTTTGAAAGCCTTGCTATAGTCGTTCAACAATATTATCATTATCCATGTTTTTACAATATACGCAATAATAACAACATGATGAGCTGAAAGATGCAGGAAGCAAACCACAGCTGTATAAACAGCCAGATTTCTAAGCAGTCAATGGATCTATGGTTTCCACACCTGCTCCAGATTCTCAGTGTAGTTTAACATTGTGGGACACTTCAGGATTTATTAGAGTACTTTTTCTCAAGGGTGATTATTGTAACCTGAGAATGGTTTACAGAGAATTGCTCTGTGCTGTGGCTGTAGACTGATTTTTAAGATGCAGATCTGCTCTGTAATTGAATGTTTATCTTCCCTAGCATGTAAGGACAACAGTCCACAGAAGGTATTCACATCTTTACAGAGCTGTGCCGGTTTTTTTGGGAAACCTTCTGATTGCTGGCCAAATAAATGACATGTCTAAAAAACTATTTTTTCATGCATTTAGCTGGTTACCTCTTTGTGAGTCTGCTGTTTGTAGATAGATTTAAATTCACAACATTAATGAAGGAATCTACCAGAGAGAGATTTATCTTCTGCATATCTGCAATGACCCCCATGAGTATAAAACATTATAATTTTAAAGGGAAGATTATGTCCGTAGATGACTGATTGACTGATTCTCTAGTACATGTTGACATTGTTCAAATACAGCAACACTGACATCAAAGCTATCACAGGAATTATGTGAACTATGTAAAGAAGATTTCGTTCCTATTCCTTACGGACTTTTTTGGTTTTGTTGTTTTTGTGGGTTTTTCTTTTCCAGGAGAGCACAGTGCGGGTAATATGGGCATACCACCACAAAGACATGGGAGAAGCAGGTCAAAACTACCATGGGTCTAATCGTGGTACAAAGAGTCTCCGTTTACTGAATCCTGAGAAAGAAGAAGTCTTATTTGCCTCTTTGCCATACTTTGACTTGACAAACAAAGACGTAAGTTACTCCGGGTTTTGGGTTTATGCAGAAATGGAGATAAATTTGTAGCCAAAGCTTTGGGCTTATGCAGCAGGGTAATGTGACTTTTATAATATTGTGTCCTTGCCCTTTTTATTAAGACAGGTGCCTGTACCAGACAAGGATACAACATACTGGTGCCAAATGTTTAAGATTCCTGTACAACATGAAAAGCATCATGTGACAAAGGTAAGTGATTCAGACTAAGCAAATTTAAAGAAGTTTAGATAACAGTTATGCTTCAAATCAGTTCTTGCACTTTCAAAATTTACTTACTGGAGGGAGAACAATACCTCTTGTCTGTCTTGGCAAACATGGGTCAAGTGTAAGTGTATGTGCATGTGTACGTGTGTGCCTAGGACCTGACAACCGCCACAAGTAGGGACAGAGCCCCTTCCTTTCTCTTCCCCTATATCCTCTCTCCCTTAAAATTGAGGTTGAAAATTGTTTTTTTGTCTCTAAACATTTCTGGCAAAGGCAAAGTCAAATTGCCTAAAAGCATGTTTCATCGAGTTTCTGCTTTCGTGGAAGAATTTAATGAATTTCTTTTAACAGAGAACAGTTTTAGATTATAAAAAAAAAGAAGAAAGGTGAAGTTTGTTCAAAGGGCCAGGTTCTTATTTGATTCCAGTCACCCCTCTTGTGATTACCACAGTGGAGTTATGCCAGCTGACATCAAATGCGCACAGACATCATTATCTTCAGCTGTGTAAAAGCCAAATATTATCGAAAAAAAAGACAGATGTTGTAGTTTATTTAAAAATTATTGAAAATGTGTCAACATCCATACAAGGTTCAGTGCAATCCAAGAAGATTTCAAAACCCAGGTGCACAAACGTGTTCTCTTAAAGCACATTTTCTGTTTTTTATTTTTGGTTTGGAACTGAAAGCTGAAAACTTTGAAAACTGAAAGCACTGAAAGTGCTGGGGGGAAAGACTTTTCACATTTCTTCCGAGGAGCAATATACGGCAGGCCTCTTAAAAGAACAGCAAATTATTGTTCTAAAATGCTTAAGATAGCACAGTGAGATAGCTCTGGCCCTCATTTTTACCTGTCTTAGAACCTATTAATGCTTTTATGTATACAATTATATTCCTTTTCTTTTTATTATTGTCAGTTATATTTCTCCAATGCATTCAGTAAGACTGACATTTTAAATTAACTCAGAGAACTTCACATGTGATCTCCAGTGTATGTCTGAGAAATGCCTATAGTATAACCTATATACCTATTAGTATACATACTATAGTAATACCTATATACCTATTCTGAAATACT
Source organism: Pezoporus wallicus (assembly GCF_028554395.1). Taxonomy (NCBI): domain Eukaryota; kingdom Metazoa; phylum Chordata; class Aves; order Psittaciformes; family Psittacidae; genus Pezoporus; species Pezoporus wallicus. Next base: position 9,425,205 of record NW_026635157.1, read on the forward strand.
GTGGGGTTCTGCACTTTATCAGAATGAAGAATTGCAATACCCAAATTTGTGCCTTCTGGTACTTGATCTTTAATCATATTTAAAATTTATGACAGCTCTTTTCACAGATCTATATGAAACGCAGAATTTGCTTGTAATACAGTATATATATATTGGGATTCCTAACTTTCTGCTTTCAAGTGAGAGAGCTTCAAAATAGTGTATCAATCAGAATCATACTTGCCATGTTAAGTTTGGTGGAAGCTGTTCTGCTTACAAGTTCTCTGGAACTATTTATTATTTGTATTTTCTATATTTATTTTTAAAATGTTTTGCCTGACTGCACATACAGTTGCTCATTTAAAAATGGTTGGTGGAAGCTAAATAATGATTTTAGCTCAAAAATACACTGATTAATTTTTCAGAATAGTTTAGTATCTTTTTTTTTTATGACAATTTATGAAGAATGTTATAATTTTACAAGTTATATTTTGAAGTCAGGAATTTGTTTTTTATAAAGGCAGAAATCAAAGTAGAATCCTCAGCAATTTACTGCCTTCAGAAAAGCAAACAAATTTCATCTTGCCTTTTAAAAAATGTTTAGAGAGAGAAAAATGATCACAGAAAGAAAGAATTATGTAGGAATACTTCCTTAGCATTTCTTTTCAGGGGCACAACTTATATATATATATGTATATGTGACTTTTGTAGATGACACATAGAGGGCTGTTGTGGTATTGTATCTATGCACTCATGCATACTGATTAAACATTTCCTAAAGCCACTGATAGACAAAGGATGGAGCTTATGGCTACTCCGGAGGATATTAGCTATGCAAACAGATTGAATTTCACTAAGAGAAGGACAATGAATATTTGGCCCGATCAAACTGTCTGTGTTAGTTAAATACTTAGATAGATGTTGATTCTGGATTCCTTCTGTACACCATTTTCATAAAAATATCATTTTTGCAGGAAAAAAAAGGTTTTGAAAATGATACAAATTCATCTCTGGTATAACTCACCCTACTTAAGTAGAGTACATATGAGCTGGCTTTGCCCATTTCTGTCCTCCTGTATGATTCTGTAGAGCGCTGAAGTGCAGTTCATCTCTCGTTGGGCCATGCGTGCCATCAGCATCATGGAAGTGTGTGCTTAGCTGTGTGCATGTGTAGATCTGCTGGTGATCTTGAGTCCCAAGTAGGTGCAACAATAAGATTTCTTTTCATACTGTTCAGCTTTTCTCTGTTGTTCCTTTATTCTTGAAAATTGCTCTGAGCATTTTATAATACATTTTATAATACGTTTTAATAATTATGTATTTTTTGCAATACCAATTTCATCAGGAAATCACAATATTTTAATGAAGGAAAACCATCTGTGAAAAAGTTATACATATCATTAAAGGTGGAGGCCAAGACTTTTAGCTATCTCTGGTTAACAAATGTCAGGTTCTGAATCCAGATTCCAAAATAAAAACACTTTCAAACTTCCATTGACCATGCATTATTTTGAAAAAATAGTAACTGTATGTTGTCACACAGAACATATTCAAAGCATTTACAAATAGATTTCATAAATACAATCTAGTGTAAGTAAAAGTACTTGGTCCTAGGGTGCATCTGCAGTGGTGTTTTAGTTTGAATGAGAAGCACGCTTCTGAAGTGAATCTTTAAGTTATTCTTGCGTTATTCCTCCTGACTTCGGCATGGTTACTGGCATGGAGTAGTCATGGAGCTCATGAACTGAATCTCCTTAGGTGAAGCTTAACAGGAGGGTGTGCACCAGGACCACAACAGGAGTTCCCCAGGTGGAAATGAGCCATTGGTCCATGAAACAAGACCAGTGCTTGTACAAGTGAAACACTTCTGATGCTGAATAGTGAGAATGTCCAGGACACATATTTTTCCTTTTTCACACTTTTCATGGAACAAAAAAAAGTCCCCCAAACTGAATGACTCTCTGAGCAATGAGAAACTTTTTTTGCAGATGTTGCTATGTGCTGCCTTTGCCTTCCAGGCACTTCAGGCACAGTTCTCTACCTGATTGCTTGCATGAGGAAGCTTTTGATTTGAAGTGAATCAAAGGGCTTGTTTGGGTAGTGATTGCAAGGTGTGGGTTCTTCTGTGAGCACGAGATAAGTAGCATAAGAGAACTCAGAATCAGTCATAGGTAAATTATTTAAGACTTATGTCTTTTCTTTCTCTTTACATAATATTCATGCTACTTTGCGAGAACCTTGGGTAATGAGAAACAGCATATTTTCATTGACTGTTCTTGATCAAGCTGCCCTTCATGACATGTAAATTGTGCGAGAGATAAGATTGTAATCTTGTGTTCATCTCATAGGTAGAATAAGGACATGCATAAGTAATTTCTCTTTATGCTGCATTTACCAATGGAGAACAGAGCTTCACTGTGATAACAGGGCACCCAGCCATGGTTAGGACTTTCTGTTTAATCTTCCTTTGTTTTATATCTCTTGCAGCTTCTTTCCTAGGGAAGAGATTGTGTCCTCTTACATGTCCCTACAGTGCCTTCCTTCTGTTACGAGATTTTCTCTGATGCCTCCAGGAAATCCTGGAGATCTAACTCATAGTGACATTATGCTTGCTAAGAAATGAAACAAAATAATATGATTTCTCAACAGCTGGGCATAATAGTGTTAAGATTACTCAGATTACAACCAATATGAGGCACCGAGCTCAGTTATGACTCTGGTGGAGCACGTCATTCCTCAGCTTCAAGCTGCTTACCTGGCTAAGCAGTGGCTGCTTGAAAATACTTTAAACTTATACAAGTTTTCTCTCCTGTGTATTTTTTGATAGTAGAACCATTATCAGGCTAATAGGTCAATTTTTAAAACAGCAATACGCAGAACAGATGAAAGGGTTTGCTTGGAAGTAATTACAGAATCACAAAATGGTTTGGGTTGGAAGGGACCTTAAGGAACATCTAGTTCCAGCCCCCTGTCACAGGCAGGGACACCTCCCACTGGACCATAAATAGCAGGCAGCTGACTTTCTTCACATCAGCTGTTTGCAGGTTGGTCCTGGAGTGGTGGACCCTGACTGTTCTTTGCATGGGAGAGCATGCATCATAGCCTGTCTGCAAACTTCTCCTACAGCTATGTGTGCATTGGCCTGTTTAGCTGCTTTGAGCTTCAGGCTGTGGTATGTGCCTCAGGCTTACTATCCTGGGGATTTTTACTTTTGTCACATAGAGCAGTTAGCCAGGAGCTTTCTCAGAAGTAGCTTTCTTAGGAAAAAAGCATCCCACTTACTAGCCCAGACTTTCTGGAGATGAGTAAGGTTATTTCTTGCTAGGATTTTCACAGTTCTCTGTATTATTATTCTGACTGGTCCTGAGTGTACCTCTTAATCTCATCCCTAAAGAAAGTTCTCTGGTTTCACTGACTGCACCAGGGGAAGCGCCTCAGCTCCAGCAGGACCTTTTGGTGTGTGTGTGGGGGTGACCTGCTGATAGGGCAGACACACAGACATGTCCGTGCGCTGACTTCTGCATAGCAAGGTTTCTGTCCCCCTGCTGAAGCCACTCGAGGGCAGCAACCTGGGTGGGAAGATGCCTTGCAGGCAGAGTCTGTGCAGCACCAGGGCTGGGAGTCGGGGTTTGCAGAGTGAAAGGTGCTGACCCAGAGGAGCGCATACCAAAAAGGGCAGTTTCTGCAGCACCCTCCCTCTTGTAAATCACACGTTTTAAAAGTCTTTTGTTGCTCTTTCTGTTTAAAAAGAGAGTTACTCTGTGGCAGCACACTGGAACTTGTGAAGTCCTTTAACTCTTGTCGAGGTGTCTGATTTTCATGATATTCAATGTGTGTAGATATGTGTGTGCTGACACCACTGTGACAATTCATAAGACTATGTGTTGATGTTTGTTTTTTTTCTGCCTATTTGCTGAATTTATTTTCTGCTTACAGTGAGCTGGCATCATGCAGATGTTTACCAGTGACATGAAAGTGAAAATTGTTTCACATTCATGAGAAATACTTCGCAATATTTCAGTAAATACAGCTTTTGTTTTACGTTCAAAGCTTGTTTTTACTGCTCATTCTACTTGTGGTTCTATAGATACAGCTTTTTTATTATTACTGTCCTTCTCTTAGGTTTCAATACTCCATGTCCTCTGTTAGTTTAATTGTATTGCTTACTAATATAACTGTATCTGCTAAAGTTTCATTACTTTGGCTTCATGTTAATCGCAGCTTTCCCATCTGTTCCACTGTCTTTTTCCTGCCATAATTAAAAAACCCTTAAGATACAGTATTTCCTCTACTGTCTCTAGATTTTCTGTGAATTCTGTCCACTACACCTGGCAAATTGTTAATGCTATGTAAACTTCTGAAAACTTACAATATATACTGGTGAAAGAATGGTGTGTATATTCTATGGGCCAGATATGCCATAATCAATTTGTGTGAAGCTTTTCAGGTTCAGTATATAGTGTGTCCATGCTAGTTTCATCACTCTGTAAATTTCCCCCCTTGTGTTTTCTTAATTTCTTTGCAATATGCTGTGTTTTCCTCAGGAAAAGTAGTTTCCTGGGCTTCACTAGTAATAATCCCATAGACAGAAACATGCTGGACATTGAATTTCACCATTAAGATTAGGAAAACCTGTTCAAGTAAAATAACAAATGCTGTTGGGTAGTAGGGGCCCATTTAGCTGGGTCTACATGTCTTTTCTGTCAGAATTAGTCATTTTCCTATAGTTCCAAACCTTTGCGGATTTTTTGAAACTAGTATAGTCAGAGAAATGCTGGCAGAAAGGCTGTGATGCAGCTGTGCTCAAGAACATAAAATACTTCAGGTTCTGTAAGAGAACATTTTTAATGGGATGCCCAATTTTAGCGGGCATTTGGCGTTAGAAAGGAGGACAGTAGGTTGCATTTTGCCAGCTGTTAAATGTTTGGATTTCTGTGTAAAACACTCCTCTCGCATGCATTATTTGAACCTGCTTATGAGAGTGAAGTGAGAAGGTTTAGTGCTGCTGTGAAATGGGGAAGAAACCCCATGCTGGGGATTAGGCTCCATGGTCAAAACGCAGCATCTCTTAAGTATGCCTCATGACTACCGTATTAAACTCAGGCAACATATTAAAGACAGTAAATTTCCAACCACAAAGATGGGCTTCCTTTCATATAACTTGACTTATCTACAGGTCTGGGCCAGGTGCTTGAATGACCTTATAGTGGCAGAAAATAACTGTTTTTATCATCCCAGAGGAGGTGTCTGAAATACATGAACTCAAGCATCCCTTGTATGGTTCAGCCTCTCTTTCCACAGATGGATGAGGGAACCTGGATAACCGACCTGAATTAGATACGTAGCTCTCCAATGGATGAATCAGGGGAGGCATGTCCCACCAAAATGGTCAGGGGAGAAAAAAGACTGTGATAGGAGCAAAAATTGCAAAAATAATACGTTAAAAATTTGCCTTTAGGAAAAACTGATTTTCTTCAACCACAGCCCTATGTAATTTTTTGTCACAGAATTTAGGATGTGGCTAGTGAAAATAGGTCAAGCATATCACCAGAAAAAACTTAATTGTTTAGCATTAGCTGAGAAGCAGTACATTGGGCATATTTTCATAGAAGCACCAGAGTTTTCCATTGTTAATCTCCTTGGAAAAAGGAGCCTCTTTTCAATTAAAGAAAGGCCTGTATTAGCGTACACCAGCAGCTGCTAGTTAATCTTCATCTTCAGTTTCGGGGCAATCTCTGATAAGGAAGTAAAAACTCCGAAAAAAACTTGTTGCCAAGGGTAACTCTGCTTTTTGACAGTGGAATGCTTTAGTAATACGAAAGACCCCAGTGTGAAAATACAAAGGGACTCCAGTTTAAGAGACTGATTGATTGAAAGCCAGACGGGCAGCTTGTAGCCGTCAGAACTTAAATGAGGGCACTGATTTTTAACTTGAGTCATACCAGACAGTAACTGCTTGTTGTTCTCTGGCTTCAACTTTTACGTTTTGCTAAATGTGATAACTAGCAAATTGCATCATGCAGCCTGACATAAACAGATGGTCTGTATTTTCCTGTGTGTTCCCCTGCAAAGCCATTTCAGCCTCAGTAAATTAGATTGGCAACCAAGCGATCATTTTATGCTGAAGAGCTTGTAAGCTATCTGCCCTTTGATCTGGAGGGCTGTCTCTTCAGCGCAAGCCTGAACTGACCATTAGATTTTGAAGTGTTAAAGAATCATATAACTAAACTGGCTGGAAATTAGAAGTTTCCCAAGCAACTCTCTCAGGAAATAACAAAAATACTGTCTTCTCTTGTATTCTGCTGAATTATTTCATATGTAAATTTATTTCATATATTATTTCATTCTATGATCAAAGGTGAAACTACATATGACCACAGACTTTGTATTTCTTGGTGGGTCATATTCTTATTTTGTATTAGTCTTCTTTCATTTCACTTGTATAATTTTAAAGCATTATTTTTGCTGCATTATTTACTCAATATTCAGTATGCAAAAACAATCTACCTAATTTCTATCATCAGCAAACTTTAACATCTAGTTAATTTAATACAGTTTCTTTGATTTTTCTTTTTGAAATTAAACCAGCATCCATCCATTATGGCAATGTATGCCAGCATGTGGTTGGAAAATACATATTTTATGTTTTATGAACATATTTTATGAACATGAGCCAGCAGTGTACACTAGTAGCCCAGAAAGCCAACCATATCCTGGGCTGCATCAAAAGGAGCATGACCAGCGAGTCAAAGGAGGTGATCCTGCCCCTCTGCTCTCGTGAGACCTCACTTGGAGTACTGTGTGCAGTTCTGGTGTCCTCAACATGAAAAGGGCATGGAACTGTTGGAATAAGTCCAGAGCAGGGCCATGAGGGTGATCAGGGGACTGGAGCACCTCCTGTATGAAGACAGGCTGAGAAAGTTGGGGCTGTTCAGCCTGGAGAAAAGAAGGCTGCGTGGAGACCTCATAGCAGCCTTCCAGTATCTGAAGGGGGCCTATAGGGATGCTGGAGATGGACTCTTCATTAGGGACTGTAGTGATAGGACAAGGGGTAATGGGTTAAAACTTAAACGGGGGAAGTTTAGATTGGATATAAGGAGGAAATTCTTTCCTGTTAGGGTGGTGAGGCACTGGAATGGGTTGCCCAAGGAAGTTGTGAATGCTCCATCCCTGTCGGTGTTAAAGGCCAGGTTGGACAGAGCCTTGGGTGGCATGGTTTAGTGTGAAGTGTCCCTGCCCATGGCAGGGGGGATGGAACTAGATGATCCTGGAACTGATGGTCACTTCCAGCCCTAACTGTTCTATGATTCTGTGTTATTTTCTGGTTAAATGAAAGTGGGAAGTTGTGTAATTTCTAGTTAAGTTCAAGTGTTAGATGACAGGAGCCTTAACTTAAAATATGACCAATGGTGGGCATGAGTGTTGTGGTTTAAGCCCAGACCATAAATCAGAACCACGCAGTCTACTCCCCCCCCACCTTTCTTCCCTCCCCCTGCTCCCGAAGGGATGGGGAGGAGAACTGAAAGAATGTAACTCCCACGGGCTGAGATAAGAACATTCCAGTAACTAAGGTATAACACAAACCACTGCTGCTACCACCAATAATAATAATGGTAAGGGAAATAACAAGGGAAGAGAATACAACCGCTCACCACCCACCGACCGGTACCCAGCCTGACGGAGCAGTGATATAACCCTGCCGGGTAACTGCCCCCAGTTTATGTAGTGGCCATGACGTGCTGTGGTATGGAATACCTCTTTGGTCAGTTTGGGTCAGGTGTCCTTTCTCTGCTTCCTCCCAGCTTCCCCTCCTCCCTAGCAGAGCATGAGGCTCACAGAGTCCTTGGTCAGAGTAAACATTACTGAGCAGCAACTAAAAACATCGGTGTTATCAGTGCTGTTCCCAGGCTGAAAGTCAAAACCACAGCGCTGCACCAGCTACTAAAAGGAGAAAAATGACTGCTACTGCTGAACCCAGGACAATGAGGAAGGGGAGGGTACAATTTTTGTGAAGCTCTCTCAGTTCAGCCTCTCAATTCTGATGTGATGTGTAGGATGATCTTCAGGAGAGGATTGATACTGATTATCCCCATTTTCTATCATGTCTTTGTTTCTTCTTCCTCATCCTTAGCTTTATGTCTGGTTTTAGAGTAAGCCAGTGATGAGGTAGTACATTGAAAATATATGTCTGGGAATTGCAGCCAACTGATCAACACTGGTTACCATAGCAGGCAATAAATTATTTCAGAGTAGAATTAGGCCTTAGATGAGCAGTTATAAAGCATCTTCTTTGCAAATACCCAAACAGCAGGTTCCTAGGTAGTAAAATCTGACTTGATGGGACTTGCACAGTGAGAAGTGAGTGTCTGGATGGATCACAGAACAGGTCTAACTTTGTCCTATTAGCATTTTGACATTGTGTCTTAAGATCAACTTTCTAGCTCAGACAAGCCACTCAGTAGCATCATTCATCTTTAGCAAATTTTCTGTAGGGCCACATTTCATTGCTCCAATGTCATTTAAGTGGAGAGGAAATTGCACTTCTGATCTGTTTAATAAGTTTCTCCTCAGTACTGACCTCACTCTGAAACCCCAGCATTAGCTACTGGGGTTAGTTTTCAGAGGATGATATTATGATACCCTCTTCATCTCTGCTTCCACTTGCAATGAACAGTAGTCACAACTATGTCCAGAGCATAGATTCATTGACAGACAATAGTCAGAACATGCAACTCCACCATGTCCATACGTAGCACACATGACATCAAAATCCACACAAATGGCAGACAACCAAACTACAGATAGATGGTGCATACTTTTTGTTTGCACCAGGAGTGAAGTTTTATCTAGTATGAAAATAATTTACATCTTGCATCTAAAATACAAAACAAACAAAAAACCAAACAAAAACAAGCCCCAAACACCTTAACCTGAGAAAGCATCATAATCTAACTGAACTATTATAAATTGTAGACTAATGCTGTTCAGTCTCCTTTCTCCATCCCCTCATTTCAGTGACATTTCCATTACTATCTATTTTATAATAGTCTCAAATGACTTCAAAAGAGCCATGTCATCTGAAAATGGCCCTTGTTGTGTGACTTCATGGATGCTGTTCTGTTGTACTGACTCAGGAGGCTGTGTCATTTCAAAATCATGAACCTTGTGCTGTGCTTATTGTATCTCAAGCAAGCTTTAGGTGCCAGAGCATCCAGGTTGGTGACTTCTGTAGAAGTTCAGTATCTGTATACCTCAGGTCTTTCTTGTGTGCACTCTTTTGGTAGTCCTGCACAGTAGTCAGCATTTCCTTGTCAGAAAACGTTTCCCAACAGTTTGTCCCTGTGTAAAACAAGAAATGGACATGCTGTAAATTCTGATGTGCTCTGTATTCAGACAAAGCTGTGTGTTCAATCCCAGGCAGCAGGAGAAAAAGTATAAATGGGGAATGTTTTGCAGTTGTACAATAGAATTAAAACCTCTTCCATTGTCGTCTCAAAAGAAATAGTTTCTTTTTATTCCTCTGCACAAATGGTGATTGCACATATGAAAGGGAATACCTTTGCTGACTTTATTTATGCTATTCAAACTGTATGTTCCTCTTGAATAAATATAAACTATTTATAGGCTACCAATTTTGGGTTCAGATCTGAAACATATTTGTTTACATATTATTATAATATTGTTTTCACAAGAAAGTAATGATGTTGCTGATTAATTGCCGATTATGTTTGGAGTGTGTCAACTGCACTGAGAAACTATGGCCTCCCTGAAGACCACAACCACTCTGCCAGTGTTTCTGCTGCTTAGGAGTGTAATGGGTGTATTACCAGGAAGCGTAACCAAAGGAAACATGTTTTTTCTTGACCTGAGTGTTTTATCAGATTGCTCCTCAGGGTTATACTTTTTAACTGTGACTAAATGCTTTATCTTAGATCTTCAGACGTGCATCAGGCAGAAACAATGTTTTATGAATATTTCTTTAAGGTATGCTTCTTTTGGATTTTGCCTGAATTACTGCATGCCACTCTTTACGAGTGGCAGAGTTCCAGGCAATTAATTAGGAATAAGAACGTAGCAATAGACTTGATGGCAGAGAGACCAAGAAGCCCTAAGCATATCTCTAGTTCTCATTTTTAAATGTTTGGTTTTATTAGTTATTGTGTTGTTTAATTCCTCTTCCTAAGTAAAATATCTAAGTAGTTCTGCACACCGACCTATAGAAATTTTGGATGTACAGTGTAATCATTATCAGTAGTACATGGGGATAGAAAGATTTGTGTGGCGTTAGATATATAGCCTCCACTCCAAGTTAACAGCACAGCAACAGTTAACTTTTACCTGAAAGTACATATTCTTTTCCAATAAAAAATCTGCAGCTTTAAATGGAGGTATGGTAATTGCTTCTTAATGCAGTATACTAATAAAACTAATAAGAACCTTCATTAAACAAAGGAGTCACTGAATAAACAAATCCTTTCTTCTTTACACCAAGAACAGGAAATACCTGTGCTTTAACTAAGGATTTTCATTCATGTGACAAGGACTTTTTCTTCACAGTGATGTTAGATTTTTTGTTATGTGTTTTAAAGTATACCCAAACCAGCTTAAATCCAAATGCCAACAATATGGCTTATGTCCTCTATTTGAATCTCGCTTTGTAAAAAAACCTACCTCCACGCATACTAAGGACCAAATCATGCAAATTTCAATGCCTTAAGTTGTATGGAACCTATATTTTTGGTCTGGAAAATTTTCATCCTCCAAGGAAACCTTACCTAATCACATTATGGAGGTTGAGGGTGGTTGCTGTTACCTGGGATTTTTTCTCATCTCCATCTCTCTTTTATTAAAATACGAGAATCAAGATATCACTAACTGCACAGTTTATATTTTTCTTCAGCTGGAAATGTGGAACATATGTGTGAAAATGATCTGGGGGAATATTTTTACATTTAAGGGATAATTCAAGTTAAGCAGTAATGCTTCCTGTTGTACATAGATGACCATCAATGAACTAGAAAGCAAGTGGCTTTGCTCTTTCTCCTGTAGTTCACTCACCAAAATACAGACTTTCTAACAGTACAGACTCAGAAGCACTTGGGACAGAGAGTAATTTTGAGGGCTTTGTTAGTAATGATGACTGAATTTAGTATCTGGTTTGTACAGTGAGGAAAACAGAAATGGGAATTTAGCTGTGTATGTGCAAACGATACCGCTGGTCTCAGGAAAGATTAAGGCAGCTAGCCCATGCTAGACTGCAGCTGGGTGTTTTGGAGGCATCTCTTTCAGCTCCAACTATTTGTGGACTTAATTTAATGCTTTCTGACAGACAGGGTGGGGTGGGAGCGCTGGGAGGGTGGTCCCTGCTTGACCCCGGGATGCCTGAACTCCAGGCTGAAAGTCTGCAGCAGATTAGTGGCCTAGATGTGATGCTGACCTAGGCAGGCTTTTCGACTGATACCAGATAGCTGTTAGGTTGTTAGGATTAAAATCTTGGTATATCCAGGAGTCATGGATTTATCTACCCCAGCTCAGAGGCAAATTTCCAGCTCTTGAGTTTTTGCTCAGCCCACCTCTGGGTTGTGTGCAAGAAGCAATGTTAGGCTGCAAGCGACTGGTGTTTTTCTTTCAGAACATTAATATGAAAATAAAATCATATTATCATTGAGGGGTTTTTTTTGAATGCATGGAGGTTTTTTGCTGAAAAAAAAAACAATTTATGAGCCAAGTATTCTAAGTATTTGTTTTTCTGAAGAAAAATCTAAAAACTTAAAAAAGATATATTAGATAAATATTTGTTCATTCCAGAGCTACATTTTTGAAAAGGAAAATTATAAAAAATCTTGTCAATTCCCAATAAGAAGACAATGTGTATACCTTTGAAGAACTTTTCTAAGTCAGACTAATATTTCAATGTATGCACATGACAGACATTTGTGGGAGAAGAGCAAAGATGAGAGTAATCATTAAGAAGGTAATAGCTTTTCCTGAGGTTGAGTAGAGAAAGGAGAGACCCTATAACTTTGTCTTTCACTATAGGAACTCTCTCAAGTTCAGCCAACACTCAGTTTCACAATCATCACTTTTTGGTCTGAGTCAGTCAGACACAGCGATCTCATGTAAGTAAAATAACCAGCCACAGACTAGAAACTCTCTTAGATGCAGCAGTACCAGACAAAAATTTCATGTCAAATTTTCATTCTAAGCTTTGAGACTATAGAATAATGTTTTTTCCTTGTGTCACCACCAGCTACATACTGTGCTGTGTAAGACTGTGGCTTTATTAATTTATATAGCAAAATTCCATCCCAAAGTGTCTTTAAAATGTAAGATTAAGTTGAAGCTACCTCATGAGCCAGAATAAAGAATGTTTTTTTCATTGACATTTCAGTGTAGAAGCATGATTGCAATAAAATCAACAGCCTGTTTCCATTTTCATACATAAAAATAAGGTCAGCTTTTTGTTTTGGGACATTCAGTGGCCTATATGTTCTAGCAGGGAGACTATGGAGAGACTATGGATATAGTTTACTCACTTTCATAGTTCGCACAAGCAGGCATGAGGAGCAAACCACAGCTGTTAACATCAAAGAAAGCAAAGCAAATAAAAAGGGAGAAAACCAGCAATAAGCAAGAAAGACTTCCAATTTTCTGGAAATGTTTTTCCCTTGTAGGGAATCCACCTTTTTGGACCATTTTAGCTGTTTGCATTTTTATCCTGTTTAATACATCATACACACAATATCTTGACCCTGCTTATCAGCAGCTTGAGATGCAAGGCTCTATCACATTACAGTTTTGGCTTGGTATTTTTTAAGAAACAACTGCATGCGGTATGTTCAGTTTGCGCAGTATCCAAAGGGATAACAGGAAATAGAGAAGAGAGGAAGGGAAATTTGCAGCTGAATAACCCGGCAATGGCAGATGTAAGCATTTTCTTTGTGCATGTGATGTCAGCCTGTTGACTAGAATAGGGTTTCTGTTAAATTAACAGGTCAAAAGCATATTTCTTATCTGTTTTAAGTTGGTAATAAATGGAAAATTTGTTATTTTCTATTCTTTGAAGTATTTTCAGAAGTACTGAGATTCTGATGTATGAAGAGTCACCATATCTAACAGTATGATGAAAGGAGCTCTGTAAAACCTCTTAACCTGTTCGACAAGTACAGGGCATGCTAACCAAACACGATAACCGTAACTCATACTTTTGGTTGCAGAAGGCAGTGTCTTCATTTTACATTTAAATGCAGCGTATTTTAAGTACCTCCTTCTCTGGAAAACTTGATTTGATGTGGTGGGGGACTATTGTGCATCTACTATTTTTTACTTCTTGTTAGTGGGAGTCTGATAGGTTCATATATTTCAGTGTGCTCAGTTAGAAAGATCTTTCACCTAGGCTTTCAAGAGAGGATGCAGAAAGCAAATCATCGTGAATAATAAAACAGGAGCTTCTTTCTGCAGGTTTCATGAAAAGCAGGAGATATTTTTTCTTGTTGCATGCACTTACTTTCTGCAGGCCCAAATGCTTTTGGCATTTTGATGCAGGGTGGATATAGGGCTTTCGTTCTCCAAGCCTCTGGCAGTTAGGAAATGTCAAGCAGAAAATGCACTTTGCCTGCAGGGGAAGAAGTCACCGAGGTGCCCTCGTGGTGCTGTATCTCTGCAGGCTTACTCACAATATGGCAGAGAGATAAACCCTGACAGCTGTGTTTTCCTTGCATGTCAGCAGCAGCGGATGGATGGAAGTGCAATGATGAACCTCAAAAATGAGGTAAAATGGAGAAAATAGGGAGTTATATGCATATTCCCTTTCAGTTTTCTTTCATCCTCTTTCTTGACTCCCTTGGTTATCTAGATGTGGGTAGGAGTTAGCAAGGAAAGGGGAAAGAACTATGTTTCAAAGTCACAGGTTTCCTCATAATTGGTGAAATTGAAAGGCAGATTCCCATTCTCATTGCAACCCATCTAAATTACTCAGTTATTGGTGGCTGAAAGCGTCATTTGACAGTCCCCTTACGCTACAAGAACTGAGTAAATAAGGCTATGTTTAAATGAGAATCCAAATAAAAATGAATTGTTTACTGAAATCTGCAGGGTTTATCAAGTGTAATGTACTATGCCTGTTTTTATCTTTTGGTTTTTTTATGTATTTTTCTCCTTTGCTCTAATTTACCACAGTAAATGATTATCTTTTCGTAAGTACCCTAAAAGTTGCACTATTTCCCAAGACAAATTAACAAGACAGCCATGATTACTTTTGGGGGTTGGTCCACTATTGTTGTAACTAGAGACGTGCAAAAGCAGACCTCAGTATAATTTACCTTTCAGTTTCATGATTTAGGGAATAAAGTCTATCAAAGAACAAAAACCTTTATGTTTAAAAAGTCAAAAAACTGGAAACTTTGAATGTGTACATTAAACAGTCTGTGTTTGAAAAATGAATGCCCACAGTTAGAGATGAAGACTGATAAAACTCTGTTAAAATTGGGATAACCTTGTAGGACATGAGCCCTACAGATTGTGTTGTCATTCACTGAAGCTGCAAGTATTCTGGAAACCAGGCCACCCTAATCTAGATATTTATTTGTAGATACCTGCTCTAGAAACTAATTTTACACCTGAGACTACTTATGTGCACTTAAAATGCATTGGCAATATGCTGTATTTGTCCCCATCTTTGAGAAGCTCAGTCATTGTTCATCGTTGCTGGTGAGGCTGGCCGGAAAACAAGAATTTTGTTTATTTGGAAAGAAAAAAAAAGAAAAGGTTTTGGAATTTCTTTTCAGCTTGGAGCAAACTAAGCTCTTTATGGAAAGTGAGAGAGGAAGAGAGAGGCAGCTGGAATAACCAGCTTATTCTATAAGCTAAAATAACAAATGGCTGAGTAAATAGGGCAGCACTTACCTGGGTTGTAGAATGGCATGTTTAAATCTCTGCTGCACTTAATCACTGCAATAGAAAATGAGTTTGTATTTTTAAATTTTCTTTTCAGCTGAAGTTATTCTAGTAAGTAAGTACAGCTAACTATTTATCAGATCAGAGAAAGGGAACCCGAAGTGTCTAGGGCGTATGCTCCTCTTTCTTCTCTATTTCAATCAACAATAATGCTGTGAGCCTTAGGAAGCTGACCGTTAAAAAATGCTCATACATTTCTGGGAAATGAACAGATTGTGATTAATGAGATTTTCTTAAGATTTTTGTTAATAAATTTTTACCCACTCCTAATAGTTTCTTTCTTCTTTAGTTATTTAACAAGGGAGAGGGCAAGGTGGCACCTCTTTAACCAAGTTGTAATAAGATGTGTGAAAAGTGTAACTTTGCTGCTGCTTTTTAGTATTTACTTGTGCTTCTGAAGAATATAAGTTGTCCTACAAGATGCATCAGAAAGATGCTTAAGGCTTTGTTCTGTTTGTTTTTGGGGGGTTGTTGTTTTGTTTGGTTTTTTTTTGTCTTCACTAAAGTAAGCTGAACAAAACTACTTTCCGAAATGCTGTTATTGTTTAGGTAACTGACACTAAAAACGAATGACAGGATGTGAGTTTCTAATTTTGGTGGTGTCCCATTGTTTTTAGGGGAAGTTGGTTTTGAAGTAGTGAGTGTAAGCACAGCAGGTGCTGGGAGCTTGTAGCAGCAGGCAGAACTATCACATGTTGGAACAAAAATACTCTTTTTTTTTTTGGGGGGTAGAGATGGGATAATATTCTCATAACCATTTCCCTGACTAATCTATATATTATGTGGAACTTCAGAATTCTTGAGATATATGCAGCTATTTAATATAGAAGCTGCCATGATATGAGTGTATATTGGTTCTGCAGGGTTTGGATAAGTATGTGTTATATGATAGAGCAGAAAGAAGAAGCTGAAATTGATTTCTCAGTCTTTGTCAGTCTGATATTATTTGGGAATAAATTCTTATCAGATGGGAAAACTGGCTCTTACAGCCTTCAAAAATACCTTTTATTTCCATAGTACGGTAATTCATGATGATGGTAATGCTAAGTGAAATAAGGATTACTGAGAACAGTGTAGAAGTTCTCTTGTGAAGTATTTCAGTCTCCATCAGAACAAAACTTTGGTGCATCTGTGTAAATTGGCATCCTTCCACTGACTTCTAAGTGCAGTGAAGTGGGTGGTTTTGGGTTGTGCACTTCTTGGACAGACATGCAGGTACTCAGCAGCAGCTGGACTCCCTGAGAGCCCAACTTCAATAGTATTTTGCAGATTCGTATCAATGAGGGTGGTCTTGATATGCACAGGCTCTGGTTGCTTCTTCCTGCCCTTGCTCTTTTTTAATTGGTTTAGTGGTTTGAACAAAGTGCAGAGAGATGTATTTCTGGTAACAATATTGTGCTGACAGTATTTTAATGATGGAATAAACTGTTCTTGCTTATTCCATTCTGGTCCTTTGGTATGTTTGCAAAACACATGGATGCAAAATTAAGATGTATATATTTTTTTTTGCCTGTTTAAAGTATCTTCTCTTTCCTAATATTAAAAGGCAATACTGCATGAAACCATCTTCAGAGGTGCATTGCCAAAACCTTACTTTTTTGTGAAAACATTAATGTTTATCTAACTCAACTTGAATACGATAGAACAGGATGTAATCTTTGAAAGTAAAAGCAGGGGAAGAACTCCTTTCATTTTAATACTGTTTTCTATGTGCTGATATTTTGTAGAATATTATCTTCCTGAAAAGGAATTTATTTTTTTCCCCCAGAAGTATTCATGTTTGCCCCAGGGATGTCATCTCTGACATAGATGATTTAATGTCATCCGTCCAAGTAGAGAGTGAGCACTGTTACATGGGAATAAAATAATTTCAGCCTACCCTGAAGTTTGGTGGTCAAATTATACTGAGGGCATGCAGGCACCCCTGAGAGCCCTCCAGCTCATCACTGCCATAGACAGGCTGCGGCACCCAACCTCTCAGGAATGACTTTATGTTAATAAAGTCTTTACAACTGAGCAGATTGTAAAATAATTCTAATTCCTTGTAGATGTCAAAAAAATGTGAAAGTCCATCTTGAACTGTTGAGAAATGCGGGGTATACCTCCAGGCTCACCCTAGATGTATGAAATCTATGAGTAGCTCTAATTTGAAGTAGCACAAAAGAGGCAGAAACAGGGATGAAAAGTTCTGAGTGGTTCAGATACCAAGCTGGTTGAGCTGAACAGACTTTCAGCTGGTTTGTATCCTTTTCATGCTGGAATGTGGCTAAAAAAGACTGGGCAGGGAAAAAGACAAGTGACAGAGCAAGACTGGGGTGAGAAAAGAGAGAACAAGATGGATGGCAACAGAGGGATGCACTTGGGCAATGAAGTTTTCCATGTTTGAGGTTGCAATGTTGAGTAAAGTCTGAACCTAACTGCAATCTAGCGTCAAGTCTCCTCTTTTAAAATGAATGCACCATATAATTTTTAGTTCTATCTGCATTCCTGTATTGAAATAGTCAAATTTGAGATGTGTTTTCTTCCTTTTTCATTTTAACATTGACAGGTTGAGCCATTGATCCAGAAAGGCCACGAAAATTTGGTGCACCATATCCTGCTCTATCAGTGCAGCAGCAATTTGAATGACAGTGTGCTGGACTACGGGCATGAGTGTTACCATCCCAACATGCCAGACTCTTTTCTCACATGTGAAACAGTCATTTTTGCTTGGGCCATTGGAGGAGAGGTAGGATGCATGGCTGTCTAACATGGTTCATCAGTGGGGCTTTAGGAGGGTGTGTATCATACTAAACTTGTTGCTAATGTATTAGTGATTACTGAATCTGTCTGGTTTTAAGTATACTCAATCACAATCCCTAAATGCCTCACCAGTAGGTCCTCAATTTCTTATTGAGTATGTTGACTTTTAAGTATGAAATACAACAACGATCATCCTGAATGACAAGCCAAAAGTAATGGAAAGAGTATAGAGAGTTGATGCCTTAGGGAAAGAAAGATGGCTTGAGAGCATGAAAGGCTGTTGCTGTATCAGCTTGCCGCATCTAATATGGGGAGTACACTGCCTCCAGCAATGACCAGTATCTGATACCTCTGGAGAGTGAAGAAAAAAATGGGGCATATATGGGGCATATCTACAGAAAACAGAGTCTCTGATGACCCCAGGCTTTGTCTTTAGCTTATTTCATGTGTTAATTTAGACTGTAGTTAATGCTTTCAGCTGACACAAGGCAGTATTACTGCCAGAAGAATCCCACCCCTTCTTTACCTCCTTGATCACTGTGTGCCCATACAAATGATGGTGTGGGCATAGAGGGGGACCAAGGCTGATGATAGTTTCTGGCGCCTTTGTTTGTCTATAGTCCAAAGCTGTCTTCAAGTGCTGCAGTGTGAGGAAGCCAGAGCTGCTATATGGACCCATGAAAAGAAGTTTAATCCACTGTGAGCATTATCCCTGATGTGTGCTTTGTGCATTTTCGCCATCAGCTATGCTCTGACCCAGTATTTGTACTTTTAACTGTCTTAATCTAAGTGAAATAAAAAACATATAAATAAGTTATCATTTGACAAGCATCGTGGAGGCTTTTGCAAGGAGGATCCCATTGTTAAAGATCTTTAGAGAGGAATCTGACAGATCTGGGTTACATTCGGGTTTATTCAGAGTATTCACTTCACTTAATTCAGTTCACTCGTACATAGGTGGTGGTGATAATGAAATGGAGGTAATAATCTTTATTACTATATTCTACAATTAATTCATTAATGTCCTCCAAGTTTTAGAAAGTTTGTATATCAAATTGCCCATTTCAGAAAGTTAGAATCTCAAATTGTGTATTAAAATATTAGCTATAAATGATAAAATTATGCAGATTAATTCCTATAAAAGTGAATTTGGTAAATGACTTGACTTAGAAGATACTGGCAATTTTGGATTGAATCAGGAGTGAGCTTTTGAAGTATATCTGCCAGTTATCCCCACTTCCCACACTCTGTTTATCATCATGAGTGGTTTAAGAACTTGCAAAACCCCCTTTGGGATGAAGTTAAACTGAACATGCAGGTGCGAACCTAGCACCTTCCAGCAGTAAACGAGTCTCAGTGCATGGGGTCTGACCACAGCTTGTCCTAAGGAGCATCATCTGGGGACAGTGGGTCCAATACAAGCTGTTGAACTGTACAGAGCTACTTTTGCACTACATGACTTGCTAATGTAAATATAGCCATGAAGATCATCTTTATTATTCAAATAATTTACTTGGAATGCAGTGATTTGTGCAGGAAAAAATGCTCTAATCACATACAACCTCAGTATTCCCTGGAAATTACTGGTATTAGAAACTGGGAACATTAAAAAATGTAGATTCACTTTTTCATAAGGGTTTTATTGTCAGACTGACTGATTGATGATTAAATGTTTATATATTTAAAATGGAATCTTCCTTTTCCGCTCAAGCAATAAATACAGGATAAATAGTCATAAGATCAAAGGATAAGGCAGGTTGGAAGCGACCTCAGGAAGTCTCTAGTCTAGCCTCCTACTCAAAGAAGGGTCAGTGGTAAGGTCAGACCAGTTTGCCCAAGGCTTTATCCTCTAGCAAGCATGGGATCTACCGTTCTATATTGACATTGTTATTTAGCACATTGGCTATATAGTAAATGTATTATGCCACAATGCCATGTTCACAAAGTTTGAAATAAAGTTGCCCTTGTAAATTTTATCATTAATATGATTGCAAAAATAGTCAATGTATCATAAAAAGAAATTAACTCTTAATCATGCCAAAAATACCTTAAATCTGTATGTGTGTGATGCTTTCCAGGGCTTCACCTACCCTCCTCATGTTGGCTTATCCATTGGCACAGCAGCTGACCCTCTGTTTGTTCTTATGGAGGTACATTACGACAATCCATCGTATACAGAAGGTTTGTACCCTCACACTCTCTACAACGTAGGGACTGTAGCAATAGGACAAGGGGTAATGGGTTAAAACTTAAACGGGGAAATTTAGATTGGATATAAGGAGGGAGTTCTTTACTGTAAGGGTGGTGAGGCACTGGAATGGGTTGCCCAGGGAAGTTGTGAATGCTCCATCCCTGTCGGTGTTAAAGGCCAGGTTGGACAGAGCCTTGGGTGGCATGGTTTAGTGTGAGGTGTCCCTGCCCATGGCAGGGGCTTTGGAACTTGATGGTCTTAAGGTCCTTTCCAACCTAGACCATTCTATGATTCTATGATTCTATAACATGCAAAACTGGAAAATGTACTAGATACAAGTGCTTCTCATTGCATTGCACAGCAAACAGAACAAATACAAAGCTAAGGCTAAATATGTAGGTGAAGAAAATAAATTAATATAATTTAGACTCTTTAAAACTCAGCCTTTTCACAGCAGGCTTTGGTTCTTTAATCCACTTTCTGAAATCAAGAGAAGTCCTTGAATGAGTGCAGCACTAAAATCCTCTGTCATTGTCTACTTTATTCAATGTGCTATTATTATCTTCAAGTTTGTGATTAAGGAAGCCAATTTTCATGGATGGTTGATGTTTTCTTAATTTAGCAAATTGTAAAAGGGATGTATTTCGTCATCTGGGGTATGCTGTAACATGACGGGCAATCCAAAACAAAGGAAAAATATAATTAATGCTAGGGCTCAAGGTGAGTGAATAGATAAATTCAGAAGTAGGAGAAAACAAATGGAAAATGAAAAAAAAAACCCACCAAAACCCACAAACAAAACCAAACAAACTGTCATGGTTTAAACCCAGTCAGGTAACTCGTTCACTCACTCCCCCCGCTTCCTTCCCTCTCCCTACTCCCGGAGGGATGGAGAGGGGAATCGAAAAGAATGCAACTCCCACGGGTTGAGATAAGAACAGTTTAGTAACTAAGGTATAACACAGATCACTGCTGCTACCACCAGTGATAATAATGATAAAGGAAAGAACAAGGGAAGAGAATACAACACCTCAGCACCAGCCGACCGATAACTCGCCCCCCCCCAGCCCAACCAAGCACCGACCGATACCTCCTCCAACCCCGCAGTCCCAGCCCTTCCGGCTAACTCCCAGTTACATCCTGGGCGTGACATGCTGTGGTATGGAATACCTCTTTGGCTGGCTTGGGTTAGGTGTCCTGTCTCTGCTTCCTCCCGGCTTCCCCTCCTCCCTGGCAGAGCATGAGGCTCACAAAGTCCTTGGTCAAACCAAAACATCATTGTTATCAGCTCTGTTCCCGAGCTGAAAGTCAAAACACAGCACTGCACCAGCTACCAAGGAAGAGAAAAATGACTGCTACTGCTGAACCCAGGACACAAACTCGTAACAACTTTAAGGTATGCTTTAAATATGTCATTTGAAAATCATACATAGAACTTTCTGATGTCTTATTATTTCTTGGTGTTGTTTGCTTTTCCTGTGTTCTGACTACTTTTCTCTGAGGTCAGTGTTGGATAACTATGGACAGCACGTATTTTTCATTCACATTCAACACCACAGATACCACGATGCCCTGTTTAATAACCCTTCTGTGGGCTGCCCTATTTATTACTTCCCGCACATGGTTTGACTCATTTTCAGGTTATTGAGGTTAAGTCCTTGATTTTTGTGTAAAAACTTAGGACATGCTTAGAAAAATGTGAAAAAATAGGATTTTATATTGTTATTTTAAAAAAAAAAATACCAATTTACAGCCACAGCTGATTCTGTTCTTTCGTTGCAGGCTTGGTAGATAACTCTGGTCTGAGGCTAATTTATACTCCGGTTTTAAGGAAATATGATGCTGGGGTTATTGAAGCTGGTCTCTGGGTCAGCCTCTTCCACAATATTCCACCAGGCATGCCTGAGTTTGTGTCAGAGGGTCACTGCACGCTGGAATGTCTAGAAGAGGTATGTCTCCTGACTGAATCCATTGGTTTTCATCCTTAGAAATAGTTTTGGACAGGCACTTTAACCTCTAGGGAAGATTGATATTTACCTGTTAAATACATGTGAGCAAAGACATCTGCTCCATGTTGTCCTCCAGAATGTTAAATATTTTTGATCTGAGTAGATGCTCAGTATTCAGTATGAGTAATACTGGATGACACAGTGCTTGCAATGTTTTGATTATGTGTCAATATATAAGCATACATTGATTTCCATGGCAAAGCTATTAATAGCCTGGAATAGCTAGCCCAGAAAAAATGTTGAGAAAGACTAATTAGGATATTTGCATATGCCAAAGGCTCCTAACAATGAAGTGAAAGCCTGAAAGGTATTAGACCAACCACAGAAACAAAAGACCTGAACAGGTTTTTTTGTATGGCCCCAAAGACAAAATTATGCATTCATTAAACACTTGGTTTCATTAAGATAATTTAAACATCTCTGCAGATAACAAAAGCATTGCCCAAAATTTGTGATTGATATATCACTTGAGATTCTCATATACTTTGTCATTTATAAAGAATTAATGCTTGTTATGATGTGGTTTAGGACATAAGGAAGAAATTCTTTCCTGTTAGGGTGGTGAGGCACTGGAATGGGTTGCCCAGGGAGGTTGTGAATGCTCCATCCCTGGCAATGTTCAAGGTCAGGTTGGACGACGCCTTGGGTGAGATGGTTTAGTGTGAGGTGTTCCTGGCCATGGCAGGGGGGTTGGAACTAGATGATCTTAAGGTCCTTTCCAACCCTAACTATTCTATGATTCTAAGGGCAAATTAGATACATAATTTAGATTTCTTCTTGGTGGCATTAAATATTCATATTGTTATTGCATTTTTCAGCCTACTTGATAGGCTGATAATAGATTACACTAGTAATGAGTAATTAAAAAAAACCTCATTAAAATGAGGTTTCTGATCTTAAGGCTATACTTGAAAGGTATTGTGATAACAGATTATTTCCAGTTTGGGCTCTGAACAAGAATCAAAGGTTAGGACATGGTAAGTTTGAATCTGTAGATCTCAGCTAGAATGAGGCTGATGTCAGATTTGTGTCAATTTGGAAAATTTAATTTTAAAATGTTTCTGATCTGGAAAAATGTTTCAGATGTAAACTTACAGTATTTTGCTACCAGTTGACTTGAAGGAGGGTAATAGAACATACTGTAATTACAGCCTCTTAAAGTGCTTCTCTTGGCATGATATTGATGATATTTTTATTATTAAAAAAAAAAAACACAAAACCTAAGCCTTTTTATTTTCTATATAAACCCTTAATTTCACATAGAGTTTTGGTTTTGTTTTAGACTGAATTTTATTGTAAGCTGAAGGAATGTAAAATGCATTTATTAATATATTTTCACTGTTTGTACATTGCATTACATTACATTTCATCTGGGCACATTGATGGTGTTCATTTCCCCTGGCTAGGCTCTAGGTGCTGAAAGACCTGCTGGGATTCATGTGTTTGCAGTACTTCTTCATGCTCATCTTGCTGGCAGAGCTATCAGGATGCGCCACTTCCACAACGGCGAGGAGCAGAAGCTGCTTGCTTATGATGATGAGTTTGACTTCAACTTCCAGGAATTTCAGTACCTGAAAGAAGAAAGAACCATCATGCCAGTACGATGCTCTTAATTCTTGCCCTGAAATTATTTAAGAGATCGTGTGCCTAACACTGATACAGATTTAGGATTAATTTTGCTACAGAAATTCTTATCATAGAATCATAGGGATAGAACAAGGGGTCTTAAAACTGAAAGGGTAGATTTAGAATTAGGAAGAGGTTCTTTACTAGAACTGGTGGTGAGACACTGGCACAGGTTGCCCAGAGAAGTTGTGGCTGCCCCATCTGTGCAAGTGTTCAAGGCCAGGCTGGATGGGGCTTTGAGCAACCTTGTCTAGTGGAAGGTGTCACTGCCCATGGCAGGGAGGTTGGAAGTAGATGTGCTTTAAGGTCCCTTCTAACCCAAACCAGTCTATGATTCTAGTATTCTATGTTTATATGAAATCAGGTTATAAAATCACACATGTGCCTGGTTGTGCCGTCTTTGAGCATGAAGGCAGCTGAAGAATGGAAATGCCACTTCATGGCTTTACAGAGCTGTAGGAACCAAGTAGCCCATCCTGAGTATTTGCACACAGCAAGTATCCAGCCTTGCAGACATGTTTACAAATCAGCCAAGTCTTCTGGTTTTCACCTTTTTATTTGTTGTTGGGAATAAAACTCCATGCTCATGTTCCACTTGAAGTTTCACTCGCAAACAAAACCATTTGGTTGAAGAAATCATGCAATTCCATCTGCTGTTTTTGTGATATAATATACACATATGATCTAATATACCTTTCAGAAAAATCCCAACTACAACTACATCATAAAGTGGTAGCTAGCCACAGGTATTGCATGAAAAGAGTGTAAATTTTTGGATGAGTCACTCATTTAAAAATTATTCACTCATCTTTTATTAGTTCCTGTCAGCATCTGGTTTTGAAGTTTTGGCCTAAGGACGCAAAGTTAAGGGCTGCAAAGACTGGGTGCTCCAGATCTGGCCAGCAGAGCAGTTGGAGATATGCGTGTCCTGGTTCATGCAAACAAGCCCATTATTTGATGGAATTGGTTAGATGCAAAATATCAAACAATTGGATTACAACCAGATTTTGTTTACAATTGGAGCCAGTAAGGGAAAGGGAGCTAAAAAGACCTTTACAACAACTGAACTTCAAGTATGGTCAGGAGCCCCATGGTCTAAACTTCAGGCTTCTTTTCAAGGCCCTTTCTCTCTTACATCTCTTCTCTCACACTGAGAAACTTTAATATCTGTCCTTTAAAAGGAAGAAGCTAAAATGCTAACTCTCTGATTTAATTTGTACAGCAAAACCTGATGTTCAGGTGCAGCATTTACTCTTTGAAGTCAAACTGCTTGTACTCCGCAGGGACTTCAAAGGCAAACTAGTGTTACCTCCTCCAGGAAAGAAGTCTTGAAGGGTTTAGGAAGATGGCTGGCAGAAGATGACAGGTTTGCAGAAAAAGCCTGTAATATTTTTAGGAAAATCCATGCAGATTATAGAGAGAGGCCTCTTAAAATTCAAGAACAAAAGGGAGTAGACAGCAGAAAAACTAAAAGAGTCATTTGATAATATCAGCAACTTAAAAAAGACAGCTCAAGTAGAAGCTGGAATTTTTCTCTGAAGTAAGCCTTTTTCATGCTTTTCATTGTTTTCATCTTATGCAAAACTTATGGTATAGCTTTACATACATTTGATGGTGTAATTCGGACCACAGTCTAATCAATTAACTAATAATATTAAAAAATTACATACAAGTTCTTGTTGTTCTCTCCTTCCGTAGGCTTTTCCAAGGGTGTATCCATCTTTTAGCTTGTGGAGTCCAGGTTATTTGTTTTGTCACGTACTAGCACTCTCTTCTGCATTTGGCAGCAAAAGATCTAATCTCACAAAGGAAAGCTTTTAGTGAATGTTATCCATCCTGTAAGCCATGAAAGCCAGAGACCTCTCTGGTGGGAGCCAGTATATTCCCGCTGGGAGCAGTGAAGCTGTGTAAATCCATGCTGCTTCAGAAACCTCTGTCTCCATTTGGCCAACATGAGGCTGACACGCCTTCTTCCAGCAGCAACAGTTAGTGCTAGCATTGATCTGGCAATGAGACAGCCCACAGGAAATGAGAAATTCTCAGCCTTAGAAGGCTGATATGATTTTTTTCATGGAAGAATAATACAATGGGCAACAAAGGAAGATGACAATACAAAAAAATGAACCAAAGTAAATAAGCCTCTGGCATCCTTGTGATATCAAGTTGCTCAGAAAAATCAGATCTTTGACATCTGGCTGTGTTCTTCAATATTTTATTTTCCACTTTGTTATCATAATGATTTTGAGATTTATATTTGATTAAGTACAGGGAATAGCGGTACTACTAAACTGTAGATCAGTTTGTCAAGACAGCAAAAAGTTAATTGTATGTACTTGAGAAGGTGAGTATTCAGCCTTTCCCATACATACCTGTCAATGTTGTGAAGTCTGTGCCTGCCACTCCTCTACTTCCAGGCTTGCCAGATAAACAGTTGTTATTGTGATGTGGAAAACCTCCTTTTCCTCATTTGGCAAGTATTTCTATTGTAGTTGGCAGGATAAATTGGCCTGGGGGAAGCTATACAAAGTAGCACTGGATGAGTTTTGGAGCAAGAATCACGTGTATGCATCATCTACATATATAATTTTCCTGAAAATAGGATTATAACTGGGCACTTCTATTGCTATTAAAAAAAACCCAGCAAAACAGACAAGACTTTTAATAAATCTCTGTTTAAATCCATGGGGGAATTCCTGAGGATCTGGGATAATATGAATGCTAAGTGCCAGAGACTTACCGTATGCCAATTACCTAATCCTTTGCTTTTTCAAGAAGTCATATCCACTGCTCTGATCTTTATTTCTGCTGTCATCCGTGGTTACCTGAAGTTGGTCTTGATAAACTTCAGAACTGTGAACTTACTAAATCTTGTGTTTCAGGGGGATAACTTAATCACAGAATGTCACTACAGTACTGTGGACAGAATTCGCATGACATGGGTAAGAAAAGTTTTAATAGATCAAAATAAGTACGCAGATAATATCGGGAACTAAAATATTTTCATAAAATGTTATTAAAAAGTATGAACTTACGCTAATGCCTGTGCACAAGTAATTATGTATTAACTTTCCTTTCATAGATTCTTGGGTTTTAAAGTCATCAGAGCTGTTACGATCATAGTCTGATCTCTTTCTTGCGCAAGGCATTCATATGACTGTATTATAAAAATAAGAAAGCCAGCTCATAGAAGATCTTTAAAAATCAGACTTCTCTAGTATAGGGAATGCTTTCTTCATGACATGTATTAACATGCAAATTCTTCATATTCAATAATTATTTTTATATTGTTATGCATTTTTCCCCAAGTTGTAATTGCCGGTTCTTACATATTGATTTTTAGTCATGCCACGACCAAGACAGGACCAGTTACTTTTGTGCCTAACAGAATGCAGGCAGAATGCAGGTCCTTCAGGCTGGGAGGAGGAGGCTGGCACAGTTATATTTCTCATGCGATATGTTTTGTAGCTGCATGCCATGGGCAGCATAGGAGAAGCCTGTGCTATACCTGTGCAGCCTTGCAGCCAAGGCACGAGGAGCAGCTATGCTGCCCTGGGTGCATGTCTCTGGCAGTGGACAAGGCAGGGCCATGCCCAGGGGGTGAGCATCCCTTTTGGGATCAATAGGGTCCGGCTCAGGTTTGCCACATGACAGCACCTGGTCTCCCAGATGCAAGTTTTTAGGGTAGCAGAGGCCAGGCACCGGCCATTGCGATGTGGCCACTTGTTTTTGGAGGTGAAGCAAATTCAGTTGTTGGGACATGAGCTGGACTGTGCCAGCTGGCTACAAAAGCAGAGAGTGATGCCAGACCCACTCTATTTATGGGAGGGATGTAGCTGCTGGCACCCAGCCTTTGGCAGGGGCTGATCCTGCTTCCTCTGGAGGGGCTGGATCCAAACCTCCAAGAGGTGAGACGTAAGAGGTTTCTGTTTGGAAAGGAAAAGCTGCTTCTGGCATGCAGAGAGTACAGGGATACCTCTCCCTGAATCACAGCTTTCATGCAGGTCCATGCTTTAGATATATAAAGAGAAGCAAAGGAGTGAGAACAAAGGATTTTGAGTTTTTGTCCTGTTTTCCTGTGTGGTGGCCACACAGGCCCTTGGTTCAAGTGCTTTGTCTTCTCCTTTCCTATTCCCGTGGTTCTGTGAGATCTGTGGAACTGTTCCCACACAGGATTTAGGAATGTGCAGCTCATAATATTTCCCATATTTGCCAAGATTGATTTCAAATTAGTCGCTTGCCCTGTGGCTCTCAATGGAACACTGTTTAACAGTCTGTTTCTTCTGCTAGCTAAAAACCTTACCCTAATTAATTATTGTATAGTTAGTGCTCATTTGTTCTTGAGTCAACATTGTATGTTAATTAACTGCTTTCTTACTCTATTTGCATGTGTATGTAGAAGAATAGTCTGTATTGATATATTTCCACCCCAGCCTCTATTTTACCAGACAAAGCACATTTAATTTCTTATTTGAACAGGCTAATTATCTTACCAGTTTTTTCCTAAATCTGCTTCATTTTGAAGGCCTTTTGCTGAAGCCTGGTAATATAAGTACATTGAAGATAGCTGAAATTAAAACTGAACTTCTCAGATAGTACTCTTCAATATAATAGGAGGCTTATTTTATTGCTATTCTTACTTTCTTGTATCTTTTAAGCTGGGCAGATACTGCTTGAGCTTGCAGTGTATTTTGTAATTTATTATGTAATAACTTCTTGCTGCTTGATAACCCAAAGTGCAAGATAAACATGTTGAATTGGGCCTCCTGATACACAATTCATTAACATATAAATGCTAATCAGTGCTTTTATCTGTGGGATTCCAGTGCTATCTTGATTAAAAGAAAAATCCATTTTCAGGGTGGTCTGAGCACCAGGAATGAAATGTGCCTATCGTATCTGCTCTATTACCCAAGAATCAACCTCACTCGATGTGCAAGTATTCCAGATATAATGGAGCAGCTCCAGTTCATTGGTGTTAAGGAAATCTATAGACCAGTCAGGCAAGTAAAGTGTTTATGAATATATGTAGCTCCTCTGTTTCTGTCTGTGAGATTATAAGGTCATTTTTAGACAACCTTTATTCCTTTCTGTTAGTGCAGCCTGTTGCAGGGTCACTCATGCCACTTCTTTTTGATCAATATGCCGTGCTGCTACTTATTTCTCCTGCAAAATTATTTTGCGTCCTTTATTTCTTTTTACTAAAAAGCAGTTTCTTATGTTAAAGAAATAATATTTCTCACAGCATCTTTTTTCACCACAACCATCTGTAAAAAGACTATCAATGGCTTATCAGTGTTTCAAAACTATCCATTTATTAAAACATGTCAGTGTTTCACACATATCTAGAGATAACTTTGAGAAGGGAGTTTGGGAGCATGGGTATTGAATTACCCTGGGTAGATTTGTTGTCAGTAATTAGAATAATGGAATCCGTAGAAACCATAGAATCATAGAATAGTTAGGGTTTGAAAGGACCTTAAGATCATCAAGTTCCCACCCCCCTGCCATGGCCAGGAACACCTCACACTAAACCATCTCACCCAAGGCTCTGTCAAACCTGGCCTTGAGCACCACCAGGGATGGAGCATTCACAGCTTCCTTGGGCAACCCATTCCATTGCCTCACCACCCTAACAGGAAAGAACTTCTTCCTTATATCCAATCTAAATTTCCCCTGTTTAAGTTTTAACCCGTTACCCCTTGTCCTATCACTGCAGTCCTTAGTGGAGAGTCCCTCTCCAGCATCCTTGTAGGCCCCCTTCAGATACTGGAAGGCTGCTATGAGGTCTCCACGCAGCCTTCTCTTCTCCAGGCTGAACAGCCCCAACTTTCTCAGCCTGTCTTCATACGGGAGGTGCTCCAGTCCCCTGATCATCCTTGTGGCCCTCCTGTGGACTTGTTCCAACAGTTCCATGTCCTTTTTATGTTGAGGACACCAGAACTGCACACAATACTCCAAGTGAGGTCTCACGAGAGGAGAGCAGAGGGGCAGGGTCACCTCCTTCAACCTCCTGGTCACGCTCCTTTTGATGCAGCCCAGGATACGGTTGGCTTTCTGGGCTGTGAGTGCACACTGAAGCCAGCTCATGTTCATTTTCTCATCAGCCAACATCC
Organism: Pezoporus wallicus; assembly: GCF_028554395.1. Taxonomy (NCBI): domain Eukaryota; kingdom Metazoa; phylum Chordata; class Aves; order Psittaciformes; family Psittacidae; genus Pezoporus; species Pezoporus wallicus. Next base: position 9,454,820 of record NW_026635157.1, read on the forward strand.
CCAAGTTCTTCTCCCCAGGGCTGCTCTGAATCTCTTCTTTGCCCAACCTGTAGCTGTGCCTGGGATTGTTCCGACCCAGGTGTAGGACCTTGCACTTGTCGTGGTTAAACCTCATAAAGTTGATGGAACCAGATCCTAGAACTCTTGCTCACATAAAAAGCTTAACACTGTCTTGGTGACACTGACAAAAATGCAGAAAAGGGGAAGAAAAGCTGTAAGTTAGAAAGGAAATGGAGGCATTGAGAAAATATTAAATTGTTCATAGTAAAAGATGAATGGTAAATAAGCACTATAATGGGGAGAAACAAAAGAATGGAGGCTTTGGAAGAATAACAAATCAGAGGATATGTAAAGTAAGTAGAGAGTAAAACATGGAAGCCAAGAGGAAGAAAAGGGCTTTTTAGGTGAGCTGTTAGCTGCAGGGGTTTTCAGTTCTGTGCAAAGGCACTGTCTTCTGAGTCTTGGTGTCCTACTGTTCAGGAAAGCAGGACACTGCACATTTTTGAGATGTAAATCCATGTCAGAAAGAAAAAGATGGAGCTCATTCAGGAATTTTTCTTTCTAATAAAATAACCCACAAAAATTTGAAAATTGGCTCACTACTCAGCTCAAAAGGAGTAATATAATTTTGTAGTAACATCTGTCTACTATAGTGCACCACAAATGTTAAATATCCCCTCTGTGGAGGGGACTGGGTGCTGTTGCCATTTAGGCAACTCAGGATCTTGTAATAACCACCGTGAAGGTCCATGCAATTCAGCTGACATCTGGCTGCTGGGGTAAACTACAGGTTACTGAATGTTAAACAAGGTTTTACAGTTTCTTCAGTAAGTCATTAGAAGTCTTGCTGTCCTTGGCAAGAGCAAAATGCTTTGATCACGTTGTTGGATCTTGCTTTTCTGCCCTTTAATATCAGTGGTTTGATCTGCACAATGGTACTGCTCACTGAGAGCAAGAGTGGTTTGCAGAATATAACATAAAATCTAAATTTTGGTAGGAGATGGGAGGAAGCCCTCTATAGACAGGATAAATTTGTGTAAATATATAAAAAACAATACATAGTGTATTCAGGTTTTTTAGTGTTCCTTACAATGATTAAAATCAAAGCACCTCAATAGCAGATCAGCAGTGGAAGTGACTGTAAAAAAAAAAAAAAGTAAGAATAGTCTAAAAAAGAAAGTTCCCACATGAATGAAATGGAGAAAAAAAATCAAACAATAGAAAGTAGAATGCATTATTATCAGTGAAAGGTGAATTATATTTTTATTTGCACTAAACTGAGAGTAAGATTTTAAAATGAAATGGATAGACTAATAGTGTGTCGTCATTATTTCCATTTTAAAACTTGCCTTTTGTTATACAGTTTATCTTAACAAAACCATATAAAAGTATTACTGTGAAGGAATTTGACATGGCAGGCTTACTTGTATTAGTTCTGAAATTTATATTCAAGACAGAAGAGTCTGAAGAAAGTCATCATGCAATCAATGTCTACTTCATTTTCCACATTATTGCTATTTACAATCCCTTTTAATACAGAGAGAACATAGTTTCTAAATTAGTCCTAGCTAAAAGAGTCTTTCTGAGCTTAGGAAGAAAATATTCTAACAAATGTATGCTCTTTTGAGTGTTCATTCATGATAACTGTACTTAAGAAAAAAATGCACATTTGGCCTGGGGAAATAAAAGATGTTTTGAATAGAGTAAGTATGCAGACTGTCTGCCACAAATGGAATAGTAATTAGAAGAGGAGATTATTAATGCCTCTAGTATTTATGACCTAATCCACAATTCTTGTTTCATTAAGCTCTGTCAGCCTAAGGATATGTGACCTGATACTCATCTCTCTTGTGTCAGTCTTACACTGGAATTGCTTCACTGACTCCTCTAATGTCTCTCTTGACTTACACATGAAGGCAAACTGAAAGCAGGATCAAGGCACAGTGGGTTACTTTAAAAGTTAGTTTCTTTTCTCAGCCTGGTGGCGCAGATAGTGGTATAAATCATGAGAGGCTGAGATGAAAGCGATTGGGCGACAATAGTGTAAAATAGTTGCTTGATTGAAATTATGTCCTTTGTGCTTAGGTGTTGAGTAGAGCAGAAAGTTGGCATAGGCAGAGCTTTACCTGAAGCAAGTGGGAGACAGCCTACTGCATGATAATACAGATCTGTCTAAAGCGCTTTGAAAAGATAACTCATCCTCCAGCCAAACTATTAATTAGGTTATTTAGATAAAGTTTTAGCTGCTTTCATCCTTCCACTAGCTGTGCTGGATTTTCTGTTTTTAAAAAGTTGACCTGTCTACCATGTTGTTTCCATTCATCCTAGTAGAGTCAAATAAGGAGAAAGGTAGAACAATGGTAAAGGTTTTCTTTAGCTGTTTTATTTATTTATTTTATTTTTATTTTCCTTTGTATTTATTTTTGAGCTTTCTTTACTAAACGAAAGACAAGAAATCTCATTCCTTCCCTTTCCACATCTTTGGCTGGTGGGCAATGGGATTGGCCTCACTTGTTCTTGGGGAGGATTCCCGCATGTGGGCAGATAAGTCAGATCTCTCACAGCAGAGCAGCAGGTCTCTGTCCACAGCACCAGTAATTTGATCTTTTGGCACTGCTGTCAGCTGATGCATGTTAGAGCAACTCCTGTGCTGGGCTGTGTTTTGGCCTATTACCTGAGTTACAACCAGAGCTTGGCAGAGCCATGCGGAATCACCTTTCTAATGGCAAATGTTTCTTTGCAACACTGCCTGCCAAGCCTAGTAGAGGGTGTGGCTTTTTTGTTTTGGTTTGAGTCTTTGAGAAATTACAACAGAAGATCTGTGTTGTGTTGCCTGTGTGTTCAGTTTGTAGATCAGAGAAGAGCAATGTAATTATTTTTCTTAACTTAAAGTCCTTAATTTCTAAAAGCACCTGGTAGCAAGTCCTAAACTGCTGACAACCTTTTGCAAGTCTGTTAAAATACGTGAAACAGCATCAGTTATCAGTAGCAGAGAACTTGGCTGAGAATGAGCGAGGCATAATATACATATTAATAATAGTACATTTGGTTTTCTGAGTAGATTCTTTCCTTCATCAGTTACAACTTGATGGTATTTATCTGTTTTAAAAAAAAATCTATTTATTTTTCTTTAGGACTTGGCCTTTCATTATCAAGAGCCCTAAGCAATATAAAAACCTGTCTTTTATGGATGCAATGAACAAATTCAAATGGTCCAGATCAGAGGGTGTCTCCTATAATGAGCTTGTGCTTAAACTACCAGTGAATGTGAGATGTTCAAAAACGGATAATGCAGAATGGTCGGTAAGTCTTAACTGTTAAAAAGGAGGCAACAGTACCATGAAATAAATGTGATTTACTGTGCTTCACCATCTATCAGTAAGTGAAAAGTGGTTACTAACAGCCTATGTGACTATTCTCCAGTTTCGGCTAAACTTCTTAACCTTTGCAACTACTGGCTGGTACAGCTGCTTAGCCACTCTTTCACTAATTATTTTCAGAGGACAAGTTAAGATGATGAAAAGCACACAGAAATTTTATCAAGAGGGAATAGGCTTTGGGTTTTTTTTAATGATACACTTTCTGGAAAATGTTGTTCCCCTTTGTCTTGCAGGATGAAGGAACAATACTTACAACTTAAAAAATGTAATCAAAGAATGAGCTCACTGGAACTGGGAGTGCTTAGCTCTTCCTTTTGATCATAGTTTCCTATTTCAAATGACTAAGGCATATTCATAGAAGCTAAGATTAGGACTTTTTCCTTTCCCTTCCCTTATTAGTGACATTCAAAATCAAGAACAGATTCATAGTGTCAACCAGTGAGTTGTTACCAGGAGGAAAAACCTAAAGCAGAGGAAGTGAGTTGAAAATACCTTAATCCTTATTTAGGGATGGCCCCTCAATCAGTTTTAGTTTTGTGTTATGTTTGCTAAGATTAGGACAATATTTAGATGTTTTTTCTGCAGTGCAGGATAGTCGCAACATATCAAAATAAACCAAAACCAAAGCAAGGACATGTTGTGCAAGTGGCCATTCAGACTTCCAAAAATGTTTGTCCCAGGAGTTCATATTTTGCAGAGCTTCTTTTCTCTAGCGTGTAAGGAGTACATTTAGGAAAAGCATAGGCAAATACGTTTAGGAAAAGCATATCCAAATCTCTCTAATTTCTTGTCAAAACCATTACAAGCTGGCAGTTATGTCCAGCTGCATAAAAATTGCACTGAGTTCTAAGGGAATAGTAAAAAATACTCAATATATTGAAGTACAACACATGACACTGCATGTCACCTTGCTTTACACTGGACCAGATGACCTCCAGAGATTCCTTCCAACCTAAACCTTTCTGTGATTCTGTGAAATCATGTGTAACGATTAGCTACGTTGCACATGCAAGTGTAAGCTTTCTATATACAAATGAACGTGTTAAAATATCATCTAACACCTCTATAGTACTGTAACACTGTAAACTTCCATTTTTATCTGTGAGAAAGATGAAAACAAAACAAAAAACAAAACCAGACAAACTGAACAATCCCACAAAGCAAAATAAGGTCATAGCAGTCAACCAACACAAGCCTAACCTTGCTTTGCAGGAGAGGACACCAGTGTGTACAGGTGTTCCTGAGCTGAGAACAATGGATGTGCACACTGGCTTGATCATTCAGCAGGCAATATATTAATATTTTTACTGAATTTGATATCTCCACAGCAAAAGTCACAACCTGAACACAAAACTACCAATAGATTCTCGTGCAAGCAGCCAAGCGGCCAACTTGTTAGAGGGCAAAGTACAGATTTCTAATTTTATGAGATAAATCTGTGACATTTTTTATTATTTTAATTGCAGATCCAAGGCATGACAGCTTTACCCCCTGAAATAGAAAGACCATACAAGACAGAACCGGTAATATGCAGCTCATCTTCCTGTTTACATTGCAGTTTATTCCTAACTCTGTTGTTTGTTGTACGTGTCACAGCCAGTGCCATAGGAAACGTTGTGCCCTTTGTATAATATTTTTTATTCATTTGTGTTCTGTATGCCACGCAAGTTCTGATGTGTTTGCACTGTTGCTATAGTAGATTTATTTTTTTACATATTAATAAACTAAATTTGCCAGTACAAAATAAAATGTGTATTCCTCTGAAAACTGGGGGGAGGTGTCGGTTTTCAATGTAAAGTATGTGTAAAACACAATAGGTACACTGGCACATTGCATATTGAAATGTTTTCCTGTACCATTTTGTTACACTTTGTCCTGGCTCTTTCACATGGTGTTTGCAAAATCAACTATGTATATGGGTAAAATTAATAAACTAAAAGCAACTTAGTTAACCACATTCAACTTGGTGTGTGCTGTATCATTTTGTCTTTGTTCTTAACATCTGCATCGTATGAAATTGTTGTTATATGGGCAGGTCTTGTGAACAGATATTTGGGCGTGTCTGACTGACACGTGCCATAAAGCTACAGGAAGATTTCATTCAGGGAGGACATTTCTGGAAGCAAGACACTGTGAACCATCTCAGTTCTTGAAAGAAGCAGGCACTGTGGCTGTGAAAGTGATGAAAATGCTGGCAGAACCCCAAATCTCCCCATAGTGATTCCTGTATAAGTCTTTCAATTTGGCGCGGTTTTCTTTTCTCCAGTCCCTGGCAAATCAGTGTATTTCTTTCATCTTAAGGTATTTGTAGAATGAGTAAAGTTTTGGCCAGAGATAGGCACACCTTTGCTAGATTTGATCTGGATAGCAGTAGCAATAAAAATCTGTCTTGCAGCCAGACTCTGGCATGCATGGGAAAACAGAGTACGAGCCTGCCAGGAGCTATTGTTAGCACATGCTGAGCGTCAAGATACTGTTGATTAAGAGATTATCTTTGGGTCTCATATGTACACTTTTTTCTTTCTTTCTTTGGAAATCTGCAACATTTTTACTCAGATGATGCTGGGCAGGGAGGATTCCCAAAAGGTACCTAATTTATTGCTCCCCCAGAAAATTATGAATGCAGTAGAAAAGGGCTTTGAACATCCAAAAAACCCCTTCTTTTCATAGCCATGCTGCAGCTACAGTAAATTACAATTTTTCCACAGTGCTATGTGAACTTTACTGGTGTGTGGCTACAAAAATAGGTTGTTTTGGATGTAGAGAATGCTTCCCTGACCCCTGCAACACCTGCACTACAACTTCTGTAGACTTGGTTACGTACAGACTTTGTTATGTTCATTTTATGTCGCTGAGCACGCTCTTGTGCAGTGTGCTGAGTCCAGAGCAGGTCAAAAACCTGACTTAGATGAGATGAGATAAACAGGTTTTCTAAACACCTTCATTCATTGACAGTGACACCTGCCTGTGCAGTTACCTCTTAATGGGGGCAAGCTGTTCTGATGCAGAGAAATGCCACATAAGAAAGCAAATGAGGAAATGATTTAGGATCTGTCTACTCTGCATTTGAAAAGTGAGAAAGAAAGCATCACAAAGCTGGTAAGACACCTTTATGGGCAGCCAGCCAACATGACAATGTGTGTGATAATCGACACAGAAGAGAGGCACTGAGGCAACTAATGCCTCAAGTAGAGATGAGATAATTAATCAAGTATAGATTAATTTTCTAGAAGCTATAACAATCTCATTACAAATTTTATGCTGTGAAGATAGAGGTTCACAGGGCCTACAAAACCCTCCTGATGCTGTAGTCTGCACTTAGGGCAAGATCAACTCCCACCAAATCCTGGGAAAATTTTTTTTCTATTGTTGGGCAGTTGCTTGCCCTAAATATACCTGGTCAGTAGTGTGTTCTGCTGTCCTTCCTACTGGTGCTGGATAAGGTAAGGAAAAGGTGTATGTCAAATAGCATATTGTTTTGGGTCAAACCCCTGAATTTTGCATGAAGAAACGTAATCATTTATGTGTCTCCTTCCTGCCAACAGAAGAACTATGCTTTTCTATTTTTATGTTCCTGAATAGAAGTCATTGGAAAATGGAAATCAAATAATGGTAATGGAGAATTATACGCAGAAAAATCTGAGTCATTATTTGTACAGATCAAAGCTAGGGCATCTACAAGCTAAGATGTCACAGAGTCCAGGGTACGTCTTATTGTAAAAGCAGTCAGCAGGAGACTTAACTTTTCTTTTAAAGCTATCCTTAAAGTGGGAATGTTCTGACAGCTTTTTGTCAGGGAGCAAGGGGAAAAATAATTTGGAATGAAATGAGAAAAGAGCATTTGTCTTGGTTGGACAGGGGAGCCCTTCCACACACAATACTGCCTCATTTGCTAATAGGCATGGGCTATTGGCATCAGTCCTACGTTGGCTTGGTCTGCCACAGAGATAAAGCAGATCTAGGGTATTTTTACATTTACTTGGCTGTTCTTTGATTTGATGCAGTTTCTTATCTAAGGGGATTTCCTTTCCATGAGCACTCATTCTAAGGGTATGTGAACAGATGGGTGTTTGTTGTTGCCATCCAGTGTGCCAAGAGATGATATAAAGCAAAGCCAGTTCAGAAAGCATGTCTGTGAGAGATAACTGGCAATATATCAGCAAGACCTGCTGTATACACTAAAAGCTCATTTCTGTTTAACCTGAAACTGGTTTATGACTTCTGTAATAATGGAAAGGAAAATTTTGTTTCACAGGTAAATAAAAAGATAGACCAGTGATGGAGTTCTGAGATGCTTCCAACTAAAAGGATTCAAACCAAATGTGAGTACATTACATTATTAAAGAAACTTTAAATGAGAAATAAAAGATTCAAGTCTGAAATTGTCAAAAACTCAAAGCGAGAATGAAGGTGAGAAATGCCACAAGGTAACTCTGCTGCTGGAGAAAAAACAGATGGGACAAACAGATACCCAGTCAGACTGTACTTCAAAAAGCTCTAAAGCACAGATTTCTGTAGTTTTCTTTTAATACTGTGCTATGCTAAAGCATATACTCCTGCACTGTGTTGCTTTCCAAATATTGCCTAATAGTTATAAGTATACATGGTAGCAGAGAAGATATTAAGTATACAATGGAAAATCAATGAGTTAGGAATGATGAGCACAGAAAGACTAAAAGTAATACCTTCTTTTAACAATTTTGCCATTCAGAGCTTTTCTGTGTGAAGAAATGTGTTAAGAGTTTCTAGCAAGAAGGTAAATATATAATTATTTTAGTAGGATAAGGAGCTGTTTTCTGGAATAGAAACTGAAAATTCCATTCTGCTTAAAACATGCCCCACACAATGGTTCAGCTGTTTGTCACCTGTAGACTGTCTATGGATATACTATTAATACTATTTGATTCCTTTTGGCTTTGTTTTTTATTCATTATGAAATTTCCACTTAATGAGCATATGGCTCTCCTCAAATATTCACGTTATCTGAATCAACAACGGTTTGGAATTTTGCTTGTGTGTCATCAAACCAGAATTCAGGAAGACTGAGAAGGGAGCACCGAATTCTATGTAGCTCTTTCACTTGCCCCTATAGAGGAGGGTGTCATTCTCTGTTCACACTTCACATCCATGAGGCGCATTGTATTACACCATGTCAGCCCATTCGTTCCTCCGTCATAGTGACATCCAGACTGGGTGTAAGTGTGGACCAATGCAAGGGCGATAAGCAGCCTCAGCTAGTGGGAGTAAGACTGTGGTGGGCTTAAGACCTTTCCCTTGGGAGTTCTGCCTTGGTAGCCAGACTGGCCGGTTAAAAAGAGGGACTGTATGGCTGTATTATTCCAGATGCTGAAGAGGCATGAATTTAATAAATAAACCCCAGCAGAAACACTGGCTTCATTCTCCTCTTTTCTCCCTTCATGAAGAAAGTGACTATTTTTAGACCAATTATTACTTATGGAATGTTTAAGAATTTCCACTCCTTCTGCTCTCTGACGCTTATTTCTGATTTTCACTACATCCCTGTCTTGCATGAGAGGGAGAGAGGAAACTTACCCCAAACCTTTTAGAAGAGGGGAAAGCTGGGACAAGAAAATAACAGGCGTGACACTGAGAGCTCTTCTGGGTTGCTTCCTCCATCCCCACAGGTTTCCCTAGGCCATAGGTATCCCTAAGAGCATCTTTCCCCCATGACACCAGTGTCCTGTGGCCATGGCACCAGTGTCCTGTGGGCACACTAAGCCTGGCACAAGATGAAGAAAGGAGTGGCAGCATCCAGCAGCCATGTAGTTTCCTTTCTTAAGCCCCTTCAAAGTTCTTGCGAGGCAGGTGCCACCTCCACCTACCAAAACTTAAAGTCTGGTGTTTAAAGCACTGACCTAGTATAAAGGTATGAAGACAATTTTTGTTTGTACATCAAGACTAGAAAACGTGACTTACAGTCTGCTTCTGAGGGCTGGCCATTTCAGCATGAGTTATTGCTTCCCACTCAGAAGAAGACATGCAAAAATTCAGTGCAAGCTCTTTCAAACTGCTGAACAAGAATCACACCTATCACCTCTTGAACAATCCCACATAATCAGATAGGGATTTTCCTATTACCCATTTGGTTTTCTTTGCATCTACTTCAGTGCTAAAAAGCATTTTCAAGAGGTACAGTTACACTGCAATTTTTTTTTTTCAGGTACAAATGTGCTTCTCTGCTAAATTTGTGATTGTTTCTTTTACTCATCCTTCTCCAAGGTGAGATGAATATTACCTATATGAGGTAATGCTCCTGGAGTATTATTTTGTTCTGCATGGTGTGTAAGTGCCAGCATTAAGTGGTGCAAAATGATTTTTAAATGCTGTCATTAATGTAATTGTTCTAAAATCTACTTTGCCTTGGTTCATGTAGCTGCAGAAAGCAGAGGATAACAGCGAATCCAGCTTCCAGTACCTGCTCTAAATCTACCTTCAAGACAACCTGTAGAAACTGTCAAGACTACATGTACCAGAGCTGTAAAAATATGCAGTGAACTGGAAGCTTTTCCTGGGCAACTGTGTGAGCGAGGCTTTGACCCCATCAGCATTTGTTTGCTCCATGTCCTGCCTTCCCAGCCTTTGTAGCACTGAGGGTGACCTGTCATTTAGGACTTCAGCGATGACTTTTGTGCTGGCTGTGCATGGGGAAGTTCAAAGGCTCTGCTGCTCTTTGCCCCTTGGCTGTGGTTAGGAGGGCTGGAACTCATGGTGGCCACCAGTTTTTTCATGGCTGCCCAGCAAATTGCCTTGGGTCTCAATGAAACTAAGAAGAAGTAGGCGAAATACATTTAATTGGTTTTAAAATGCACCAAAAATAATGGGTAAAACTGTGTTTTAATATGTGATGGGAACTCTAACTGAAGAAAACTCATAGATGGATTGTATATACTGTATAGATTTTAAATATGCACAGCTGTTGAATGTAAAGGTGTAAGGAAAGTGGGACATTTTAATAGTGCAAAGGAGGATGTTTGCTTTGATAGACAGATAAAATGTTCAGTACCCTGTGAATACCTGCCTCAGAAGCAAAATCCTCATTATAGCATATAACCATCATGCACCATTAGGAAGGTTGATGAATGGTGTAGAGGTAGCTCATTAAACACTTGTTGGAGTGTTCTTTTAACATTACAGACGTATTGTTGGGATTCTTAAGAAAGTCTTTGGAATTCAATATCCACCTTTTCAGTTAAATGTGAACAAATCCTAAAGTGTAAATGAATGACTTCAGAAAGAGAAAGGGTGGTATGCTGAAAGTGTGTAAGTGATAATGTTACAGGCTTAGATAGTAGCAATTGCCTTATCACTTCTTACTCAGAATAAAATCATTGTGTGATTCTTTGCTTGCTCCCTTGACTGGATGAGTGCAGGACAGAGCACAGCTTCTGTTAGCTAGGACAGGCAAAAGCTTTTATGTCCTAGACTTGTTAGGATTAAACTATTAAACTATTTCTATTCAATTTTGAGTTCTGGTATGTTTTTAATTAAGGTCATGTCCAGACCATATTGCAGGAATCAACTTCTATTATGTTACAGTCAGCATATAGATAGATAACTAACTAAGAGATGTATATTGCAACAGAGCAGTTCTTAGCTTGCAGAGCATAATTTTTGGGAGAGGGTTGACCACTTATTTTGAAATATCACAACCTTTTAATCATTTAAAAGATACAGAATACACAGTGGGACATATTTTTCATTTAACGTATATCTTTTCTTTGTATTGTAAGCCTCAGTTGCTAAAAGCATGTGGTTTGGGTTTTTTTGTGTGTGTGTGGTTTTTTTTGTTTGTTTGTATTTACTTGTCCAAAAGGCAGTCCTTTTTCCACAGCTGCCGTCCTTCCCTGTTGATTTTTATCTGGGATAGATAAGTCAGAGCTCCTTAAATGACACCAAGTGTTATTCTGTCTACCCAGCTTCAAGCCACCTGAGGCCTCTAGTTGCTTTTTAGTAAGAGGACAGTGCAGAACACAGCTCCTCCTTGATGGAAAACTCTCCCCTGACAATATTTCATGTGAAGGAATGATTTACACAAGATCATAATGACAAAATATTTACTTTAAGTAAATATCTTGCTACACTTGCTATTCCCTATGCCAGACTCATGTAACTGTGGATCGGGGGCACCACATCTGATCTGGGACAACATATTGCAATTTCACCATTGGTGGCATCTAACACTGTAGTGTTAATGTGAGCTCTGAGAGAGAGAGAAAATTCTTATTGTAAAACACAAACAGATTGTATAAGTACTCCTGGAGACTCAAAGAGTCACTGGCAAAGTAAATTGCCTTTTATAAGGCCGTTCTCTCTTTTCCTATGTGTGCCTCCCATGGGTTACATATATTCCACCTTGTAAGTGCTTCCACCTTCTTCCATCCTAGTAAGCAAGAAACCAGCTGGGAGCTGAATGTGTTTCTTTCACTAATTAGCCGCCAGGCAGTCTCATTACAGGTAGTTTACAATTCCCCTACAAAATAGTGGCAAAACAACAACAAAAAAAAGAAAATTACTCTTTCAATTTTATAGGCCTGAGCAACTATTTCCTCAGCACGCTGTTATTCAATTGTGCTTTAAGTTCCCTGTTTGCAGGGATTTTTAAGAAACATAAATTTTTTGACTAGCACTTTCTAATCTCTTGGAAGGAAACCTGGCAAAATCCAAGCTGCTGACTCTTTCCCTTGCTCTAACGTGGGGACTAGAGAATACAAGGTTCTTACAGCTTGACACAATACTGTGAAGAATCTTGCTTTATGAAGGAATAAAACCAGTGACAATCTCAAATGCCTTTCAGGTTTATTTAAGCACAAATTATCAGTACAAGAGAAAATACATTAAAAATACCTATTTCAATTAGAAAACCAGCATTTCTGTGGGTCTTCTGTTGGTTTTATAGAGAATTTCTGATCTCAGGTCTAAAAAAGGATGCTGTGCAGTATTTTTCTTTTTCACTGATAGTCTTAAGATCGCATGACTGGCTTGTTATCAAAGGATGTTCAAAGATATTTAATGGGAAAGGTTTTGAAAACTTCAAAACCTGTGCAAACCTTGCAAGGCATTTCTGAGGAATACAGTAAACTTCTATAAATATCTATGTCTTTTAGACATCAAGTTACAAGTCTGCAGTATGTTGTGAAAGCCATAGAAGCTGCTCAAGTGTTGGCCATTATTTGTGGCATCATGTAATAAATCCAGGAGAAGCTATTCCCAGATTGTGCCTCTCTGGGGAGCCTGTAATTGAAATACTGAACCTGGACCCATTTTCAGACTTAACAGGTTTGGATTCACTGTTGATGGAAGGTGACACAAATCCATTATAGAGCAATATGAGTCTACGTCATGCTTCAGCAGCAGAGGAGTTATTCCTTGAAGACTAGCAAGATGTAGAAAAGCAGGTCAGAAAGTTATCATAGGAACCAGACAGCAGGGAAAAAAGTTAAAGATAAATGTGTCCAGGCGAACATATCTCCAAAGGTTAGTGCTTTTTAGCTAAGATGGGGAAGAACTGAGCTGAAGAGAGAAAAGAGACGCTCCTTGTATATGAAATCTGTAGGTATTTTTGAAAGGCATGATGGAAAGAACAACTAGCTTCATATCTAACGCATTGAACCAGACTTAGAAGTCTTAAGTTCAGTAGCCTTCCCATGCCATCACCAGAAGTATATCTGCAGTTCAACTAAAACATACTCCAAACCATTTCAAGCAGGCCAATGAGGATAAATCTGTGAAAATGAGCTGGATACCACACAGATAGAGGGCTGCCAGAAATGTACAGCAAGTATATTGCTGCAGAAGAGGAGAAGGAATTATTAAAAGGAGTTTTGGGACAATTAGGCAAACTGAAATTATGGAAGGCTGGAAAAGACAACTAGCCAAGAATTCTAGATTATGAAATCTGTCCAATCACTTGTTCATCTCCTATTTGAAGTTCTGGGGTTTTACTATCCAGAAAGGTAATCTTAGATTTGTTAAAAACTGCCTGTTTTACAGAACATTCCTCTATTGGCCAAAGACAGTCTGGTAACAAGATAAGAACTTTCGTTTGTCAATCCAAAGATAAAACATGCCTTTTCCAAACACTTCCTTTTTCTGTAAGTATATTTTTGCATGCATCATGATCGTAACCAAAACTTTGTTAAAGGACTCATATCTGTTTGTCTAAATTGATACTCAGAAATTGTTCTTTTCTTTAGTTTGGTTTGTTTAGTTTATTTAGTTTGTTAAGTTTGTTTTGTTTCTTTAAGAGTTTGTCTAAACATCATTTTGTAGAGTGTGTCTCTATATATATGGTTTTAAAAAATGTATGACATTGGAACAGGTTAGAAATTTTGGTGGTTGCAAGTTGACGAAAAGATTTCATATCAGAAAAATATTTGTATATATTTGTTAGCCTCAACCCCAGCACGGACACTAAAATAGATGCATCTATACAGTATCCTCTTCAAAGTTTAATTTTCACTGAAAACTCTCAGTTTTCAGATTCTGTAGCAATGGGAAAAGTAGGGCTGCTCCCTTTCAATCAGTACTTGCTGGACTAGGGTTTGTCTTCATTTATTTGGATTTAGTTCCCAGCTGGTTTGCTGCTATAGTTTCCTTTCTCTAGCTTCCCTCCCTTTATTCCTGTTTCGCAGCCCTCACTAGAGTTTTCCTATTCCTCCACTACCTCATCACATCTAATGCAAGATCCCCGCTGATCTTGCTTTTACAACCAAGGTTTTCATTTTTCTTTTTTTCTCCTGAGAAGAAAAGCCACATACTTTGACTGGCACTAAAAAATTAGTTATTTTGCTTGTTCAGCCTTGATGGCTGCCAGAACAAGGGTGCTGCTCCTGTCTGCAGAGTGTGGTAACAGCAGAAGAGCAATTTTAAAAGGGTGAATTCTGGACTTCGTAGCAGGTAATTGACACCTTCCTCATGACATGCTGTGAATCTGGTGCCCTATGCACCCCCTGCTAGCCTTAAACTAATGTGCTGCTGAGGTGCCCAGGCAGAAGAAAAGGATTTGCCAAGCACACAGAGAGATGTAAGGTTGTACAAGACGTTAATGTCTTTTATTTGGTCCCACACCAGCTTGTACTTAGTACACAATTTGCAGAGAATGGAGGGCTCTTTCCTATGATCAGAAGGAGTCAAGTACTTATTTTTCTCACCTTTTCATGTTTTCTTTTTTTTTGCATTAAAACTCTGGGGGTAAGAGAGAGAACCAGACTGAAAAAGTAACTGCTTATTGAACAGCACTCTCTGCTGCCTCCTGAGAGATCTACATGTGGTATCGGCTCTAAGCTTCTCCAGGCTAAAAAGGACGCTTCACAGGACGAGAAAATGCCTTCTTCTGACAAAGAGCTAGAGGGGATGGTGTTGAACAGTCTTTGATGCCAGTCCTAAAGCCTGTTGTTTGCCCTTACAGGCAAGGGGGATAGCTTGGTAGTAATGAAGGAAAGGAAGACAGAAGCACTCAGTGTACACACCTGCATTAAACCCCATCCTCAGTCCCTGCCTGGCTTACCTCTTCTGGTGTCGCATCCTGTGCAGGCACAGAGGTTAGAGCGGAGGAGCTGACATCAGTAATGGGCTCTGTGCACTTCAGAAAATACCTTCACAACAAACACCACACACAAATATCTGTCTTTTTCAAATAAAAGTCATTTTACTAAAATCTTGCCTAGGGACAAAAGCTGAGGCATTTTATGTGTAAGCTATTACATCTGTAATTTATACCAGTATAGAAATATTTGCAGTGGCTGGCCCACTCCCAGAAAGGAAAGAAAATAGTACCAAAAGGAACCAAAACAGTGCATGCACCAAGTTATACTCGTCAAGTGGTGTTAGTTTTTGAAGAGTTTAACCCATTCCAGAGCTAAAGCAAAACTTCTATGCAGACAAAACCTCCTCACTAAAAACCATTATTTAAAGTCTTTTCTTTTTTTTAAGCTCAATAAAATGAATAGCAATAACTGAGAGTGCCAGACAGCAAATGAAAGGAAATTAAAACCAACCAAACAAAAACAAACAAACAAAACCCAAACAGAATAAATAAAGCAGAAAATGAAATAGAAATTTAAAATTAAGGCCCTGCCATCTTGTGGTACCAAGGCAGAATAACTCCAGTGTGGCTCCAGCACCCAAAACTGCAGGGTGATTTTTCAGCTCTGACTCTTGAGGAGAGCATTGCTGAGACACAGGGTGCCCACATCATCTCTCCTGACTGGAGCAGCCAAGCAGAGACGGACGTTTCCCTGGGATGCTGCTCCTGCTGCGGGAAGATCCAATCAGCCCTGACTGCTGTGTCTGAACATACCAACCACCGGTGTTTAAAATAATGACAGGCCCTAGGAGAGGCAGGGTTTTAAATACTGTAATGTTTCAGTGCTCACCTAATGGGAACTATTAAAAGGCTTTTATCAGTTTTATCTGCCTGTTTTTTTTGTCCATTTCATTTTCATCTTCCCATTAGCACAAAGGGTGACTAATCTACATTTAGAAATACCCAATCTATTGGACTTTGCTGAATCTGTTATCCCAACAGAGATGCAGCTACTGCCAGGTCCAGCCTGGAGCAAGGCTGAGTGTGTTTCCCCTACAGCCACACATACACAAACGTAATGTATGCATATACACAAATATACACGTATACATTGCTGGCCCCACAAAGCGCCACCAACATTGACACACATGCACAGACAGCACAAACAGCCTAATCCTGTTCCCTTCTCTGGAACACTTTCACACACACATTCTCACCAGATCCAGGTGCTGGCACCCCTATGGTCCTACTCCAGCTATTGACACTGAGTCCCCCATACGCACACACACAAATGCAGTGGAAAATAATTAGAAATGTAGCTGAATGAGAAGCCAGAACAGGCTGTGCTGATGCAGTGTGGGGCATGGCCAGACAAGCGTACTGACCAGCAGCTTGCTTATGTGCGACCGGCCCCTTTTATCCCCTTAGCTCTTTATTTTTCCACCCATGTTTTTTTTTCCCAGACCACATTGATTTCTCCATCTCCCTGCCTTTGGTTCTTCCCTAAGCATCCTATAATAAGCCCCAAAATGCTTGTCCTCTGCATCCCATAAGGAGTCACATACCCCTAGATCTAGAGCCCTCAGTCTGTAGCATGCTCTGGAGAGCCTATCCCCTTAACTCTTGTGGTGAGTGTCAAACCCAGTCATTCCCCATGGGGCTGATGACTCCGCTAGTGATACGCTGGCAGTTTTTTGGCAATGCCCCATTTCTCTGATGGATTATTGGGGTTTCCCCAGTGGCACCACCTCTCTGTTCTTCCCCTGTGTAAAGAGATGAACCACATAACAATATCCCTTTTCCTAGGCTCCATAAGTAGCTGCTGCATTACTTAAAACCTGCTAGTCAGTTCTTAGCGCTATTCACTATTTTCCACCATTTATTCTCTGTAACTAATAAGGCAGAGATCTTGTGCAAACCAACAGCAAATGATGAAAAGGCACACATGGAGAAGAGCCAATCTGTCACTGCCTGCTTTTGCAACCTGGGAGGTTTTCAAAACCAGTTTTCTTCTGCAATTTCATCTTCAAAAATAGCAAGAAAATCAGAGATGCCGCTAGTGCTACCTATGGAAAAGCCAACTGCTCTTCCCAGATATCAACAATTCAGCAACCAAATGACTACAGTTTGGTTCCTCCTGGACAAGGAGAGAGAAGCATCTGAAATTTTTGACCTCAATGATTTGTACCAGCCAAGGAGCAGTCCAGGGAGAAAACATGAAGCTCCCTGATGCATATAGACTGCTGCAGGGTATTTGCACAGGAGTGGCAGACAGGGAGAGGGGAAAAAGATGCTTGACCCAACAACAGATTTGATGGACATCTGCTGACAGCAGCCCAGTGGGGAGAGATTACTGGACATGCTGATTTACTACCTGTACATCAGAGTGTGCTCTAAGCCCATTCTTACTGCCTGAGCACCCCTCTTCTCTGAGTCTTTGTGCAAAGACCAATTTGTACTCTATGTTTCAAATGAGAGGGGTGCTTCAGTGCCTTCAGGAAAAGGCAACCAGAACATTTTTACTGTGTGAAAAACAATGTATTTTTAACTAACTTGTTACTTGGAAACCAGTGAATCATTCTGGCTGAATTTTTCCACAAATATCGCAGCCTAAAGCAGACACTAGACATGGAAAATTCTGTCCAAACAAAGCATTCAGAAACATTATACACAACTGAGAACAGGACCTGTAAATGGGAAATGATGGGGAAACCTTAGCAGTAACTGAGTCTGTTAAGAAGCTTTACAATTATCCTACTGGAAAGCTGAATAATTTAACAGTCTTTTGAATGTCTTTTTTATTCTTTCTTACCTTTTTTCTTAAATGCTGATTTTTGCCTCCCTTCTAACTCATCTCCTATGGAGATATATAGAAGTACCGGAGACATTAGTGCACTTTTACATCTCCTTTCAGAAGCTAATATAAAGTATTACCCTTCACTGTGATCATCCTTTTCCTCAGCATTTTTATCACATGTGGAAAAATTAGCGAGATTTTTTGAATTATGATTATTAGCAGTGAGAATTATGAAAAACTTCACATGCAGTATTTTTCTTGGGTTTCTCACAAGCTTAGACAGACTGTTCCACACATGTTAATTCCTAATTCAGTTGTGACTTTTATGGTCAGTAAGTCCTGGGTTTGTTTTTGTGTTATGAAAAAGCAGACTCCGAAATATAAATTGCCCAGAAAATGACATATTACTAGCAATTAGAGTTTGCCTTCCTTTCTTTTCTACTCTATGCTGATGTAATTTTACTGTAGAAAAGGGTAAATGCCAATAGTAGAATATCAACTTCTTTTTTAAGATAGTAGGTGAGGGAAAAGTTACTTGGAAAATATTACATATTGTTTCTACTGTATCACCCCTTCCCTTGGAATGGTTCATGCTTGCCCAAATAACATCAAAGTAGTGGAAAATTAAGACTTTTAGAGGTGTGCATCTCCCCGCTGCCTGTCCTGGAGAGAGCATCCCCAGGTCCCTTGCCAGCATGGGGCGAGGGCAGCTGGCAGTTGGCCTTCTTCCACAAACCAGAGGCTGGATCACAAAAACAAAGCCAGCCTGTTACTGCCTCCAGAGCTGAGACAGCAGGTCCAAAGGTAAGAGGGACTATTTTATCCAGTTCTGTAACTTTATTCAGCTTGTTTGGACTGGAACGTGGACTGCTTTCTATTCATCTTCCTTTTCTGTTCTCAGTGCCATGCCCCGGTGGGTAGGTTACTGGACACACAGGCTCCCTCATCCCCCTGTGCCTTTTACTGTGCTGCTGGCAGTCAGGGAAGACGTACAAGTGGGCATTGCATCAGGGGTAAATCAAGCTCATGACATCAGAGGATTACAGGAACAAAATCCCTATTCAGGGTGAAAAACCGAGGCAATGTTTAGCCTTGACTTTCACAGAGCCCAACTGAGAACTGTTTTAATCTAATACAATAAAACTAATAAAGATTTATGCTACAGCTGTCAGCAGTGAAAAGACCCCATTCTCCTTCTTCCCACAACAGACCTCTGGTAGTAACTGCACCCATCAAACTAACTCTCCTCTTCCAGGGCTTATTTAGCACAGCATTAATAGTCCCACACAGAAGATTTCAGAAAGTATTTAGCCAGTTGTATTGTTTAAAAGAGAAATGTCAATCAGAAAATGAAAGACAGAGTAATTCAGTGCAGTAACAGATGGTTAAACAGCAGACAGATGGGACAACAGCACGTAATCATATTGCTCACCATTTTTACTCTCTGATTCTCAAGATTTTCTTTTAGTACATGTGAGCTTAATGTACCTCTGCCCATGCCAGAGTGGCTGCAGATGACAAACATCATTATGGTGGTAAACGGCTGCCAGGATGCAATCGTCTTTGCAGCATCTCTCCCAGATACCTAAATCAGTCACTGGCACTCCTCCTTTCCATAACTGCACACTCAATCCAGAACATCCTTACATCTTTAAGCTGAAAGCAATTTTGCCACAAGTGGGGCAAAAGTTAGGTTCAAGGGAATTTATTATGAACTGGTCATGGGTACTTACTAAACATTTATCCATCAGCTTTCAGACCATGTAATTCTCAGGCAATTAATCAGCCTCCCTGAAGATAATTATGTCCTTTTGGCTGTAATATTTTCCTGTTTTTAAACTCACATTCTTTCCTTCCTTTGGATGGGCCAAGAAATGTCACTTTCCGTTGGAATCAGTGAATTAATTAAATTTGTGTTTGTTAATTCATACTTTCTTTGGTCAGCTTGGAAAAGGTTGTTTCCTAGGAGCTGTGGAGGCTCACAGGACTTGTTTTGAAGCCTTGTGTTTTTGCAGTTCTCACTGATGCCGCATCCTTCTCCAGATCTCTGTGCACATAGTCACCCTCCAAGTCAATACCATGGTTGTGCCCCATGACTATAGAGCTTGTCAGGGAAAATAGCTGAGTAAGGTATGCTGGCTGCTGCTGATCAGCTGTGTTTATCTAGACTGAGTTAATAAATATGACCGAGTCAAGATGGTGAATCTTCTGTCTGTGGCAGCCGGCCAGGAGCTCTTGGGCAAAGAGAGAAGCTCAGTGACACAGGAAAGCAAAAGGTGAATGTTTGCCGTTGGTACACAACTGCTAAAACAACTTACGCAGATCACAGTGGGCTGAACAATCGGCAAGGTTGATATGATGACCTAGCTAAAGGCTGGCATCCTGGTATGATATCTGGAAAAACAGAGGAATTTTTTTTCTTCCTGTTTTCTTCATGCTGTAGTTTGGAAAAAAAAAAGCAAAATGAGCCTGAGGGGGGAAATATTTTCATTGCATGGGGGCTGTCCTGATAGTAAATATTAACCAATAACAAATGATATCTTTCCTCTCTGTCTCTCTTTCTTTTTCCCTCTCTTCATAACACCAGCACTCTTTTTCTCAATTTATACACACACATTGTTGAGGAACTGATAATCTTCAATATCTGCAGGATGCTGTTTCTCTCACCACATGTCACAATGCAGTGCCAAATGACTGGCTTACTGTAAGCAGGAGAGCATCAGAGAGGTAATGTTGCCACCTAAGGCCCTGGGCTAGAAGCTAGAGTTTTGCTGAGAAAGAGAGAAAAGATAGAATAGGATATCTGACAGCCTCTGACTAGAAGTCAGCTTGAATCACTCATTGTTACCTTGAAGAATCTTAAACTTTTCTTGTGCACCTGGGTGCAAACCAAGTCAAGATGTTCTGTTTGTGTCTGGGCTTACTCAGATGGTCTGTGATCTTCTAATTTGTTTAAACCAAATTTAAATTAGAGCTTTAGCCACCCTCTTTGTCTATATGAGATTCTCTTTCATTCACAGGTGTTGCAGAACAATTTATTTTAAAGCACATGAAAATGCACTTCATTTAACCTCACTAATATCAATTTATGACCACATCTGTAGTAAGACATGTAAGTTTTGCAAAGGACAATCTTAAAACATACAAGAAACATCTATACTATCTTATACTATGTCTCAGGTAAATTTTGATCCTTTTCAAGATTGATAATCTGAGGCATTCACAATTAAAACCAACAAAACCAGTAATTAAAACCAGCAACAAAAACATCTCAAGAATTTGGCTTCCTGAAACTTCACATGACAATTTCAGATGATCTTCACTGATTGTCTAATGAAATATGTAACTGGCCACTTACTCACTCCATTTCCTTGAAGGAAATTTTGATGCCCTGGACTTCTAACAGGCATTGTGTTACTTGTTCCAGGCTGAGTGCTCAAAAGTACTGGCAAGAACTGGTAATAATTTTTGCAAACTTTCTTATACCTTCATATATATTCAGAAATAACAATTCTGATTCAGTCTCATGAGGACTACTGACACATACAACCTTTAAAAACCAGCCTACAGGTTCTAAATAGAATTTCTTATTCACATTTATTGCACCATTCATGACTTTGTAAATCTCTGCCATTCTCTTACTCCAACTATCCAGCCTGTCTATTCACTCACTTCTCATTTGAAAGCCCCTGCATATCTCTAATCACTTATAACAGCTTGATGATGCTCAGTTCTTCAGAGAAGTCTATGTATTTTGAAGCATGTAATCTCGTAGCACTGTATCACATTAACACATGAGTTCTCAACTGTAGCTCTTTACAGTTCATGGCAACCAGATAACTTGGCCTGTACCTCCCTCGCTTGCTGATGGAAACCTTAAAAACTTCTGATTTTAAAGATTCAGTGAAATGTATTTTAAAAACTTCTTTCCATTCTTCTGGTTGTGAGGCTCTTTAAAAATGATACATGATATACTGTAGGAATCATCATCATCATAATTCAGTAAGTCCATAGTTGAATTCCGATTTGTTTAATATTTGTCCTGACCTTGTAATGAAGGGAGTAGTAACGTCTCTGAAAGTTAAAACAGAGCACAGGCTTCAGAGTGAAAATATTTTGAGCAATCATCAGAAAATGACTTTGTGTATGTTTATCTAGAATGTTATATTCAACTGTACCCTTCAATAGTTAGATTTTTAATAAACAACAAGTTTGCAAACAAAATCTCCTTGTCTTATATCCCATTGCCCAGCTGATAAACCTTGAAAAGTGCCTGGTCAGGCCTGTAGGAACAACTCTACAGCTGTGGTCTTTTTTGTGTTATTTCTACAGCAAAGGGAGGAAGTTACATACTCATGTTGAAGGCAAGGACTTCTACAGTAGCATCTTGTGAACTACCTCCTGGAGGAAGAAAAGAGGTGTAAAATAGGAGGCAGACGGATTACTAGAAAGATGATGTTTTCCAGTTCATCAGGTGTTTGATGCAGTCTAGGTATAATGGGAACCTGTACAGAATCAAGCTGCTGGCCCTGAAAACCAAGGCTCTAGATGAACTTTTAAGCCACTGAGCATAGAAAAGCCATTGATTATGGGAGAGCGCATGGTTCAGGATGGTGTTTCCCCTGCCTTAGACACATGAATTCCCTGTCCTCAGTGAAGGATCTGTAAGAGGATGAAACCCATCAGACATGAAGGGGAAAGCACAGTACTGTTGAAACAGAATGCCTATTTTAGGTAATAGAAAAGTTTAGAATCATGGATGGGAGGCTGCAAGTTAGAGCAGCTCATAAATTTGCTTTCATTTGTGGTCTATGGGTGCTACAACTACAGCCAAGAATGAAAATGGCTAACAAATAGGACTGAGCTAGAGATAGTCACCTGATGAGCTATGGCAGACCATGAAAAACTGCAGCATTGGTACACATCTGGTTCAGAAGAGATGAGAGGAGCTTGATCTATTGAAAACAAAATAATAAACAGTTTCTCTGTTATGCTGTATCGCAACACAAAGAGTTATTTGTAGCTATTCTTGTGCAATAATTTAAGAACAAACATTGTCTTTTTTTTTTTGCAGTCAGTTTATGTAGCTCATGTCATACATTTTTTAAGATTCTAAAGCACACTTGGGTTTAAAGTGGGTTGAATAACTTTTTTCTAAGGCTAAGGGATCTTTTGTTTCAGCTTATAAAATAGATGCTTCCTGTGGTCACAGAGTGAATATTTTTCTGTTACCTAATACTGAAAAGGGATGGTTCAAAGTATTCTTCTGTGGGTGGAGAATTGCCTCTGATTACCAGAAAATAAGAGTAAATTAATTAGGGTTAGAATGACATTAGATATGGTGCACTCCTGTGCATCTCAAATATAGAGATTTCAGTTGATCTCAGTATGGAAATATCTGTGCAGACATACAACATTACAAATCCTTTATGCCTGTCAATTGAGACTTCCAGGTGGCACCTCAAACATCAGGCGTTTCAGTAGAAAACGAGCGTAGTCACTGCCAAGATTTCTGTCTTCCCTGAAAGACGTGCACATAACTCTTCCTCTGCTGACAGCTTACCAGTGACCAGGAGTTACCTCCTCCCAGGAGCAGAAGCTTGTCCAGCTCTCCTCCCATTCACGAGTACCCACTAGAGTCCTTCCTGTCCCAGCTGTGGAAAAACACTCTCTCCTTGGCCAAGAACACCCAGCTCTTTTGGACTGTCCCGACACAGCCTACTCCAGGGCTGGCTGTGAATGTGAGGAATGGCCCATAAACAGTACAATACTGATGGGATTGGCTTGTGGTCAAGGTACTCGCAGCTCTCTAGCTTGCTGCTGGTGGATACACCTATACTTACATCTGGATTATCCTCTAAATGTAAAGCCTTATTTTTCCTTGACTTCCCTCAATGTCAGTGCAAAGTGCACCTTAGGTGATTGATTTCTGAGAAATATAACACTGGATCTGAGATAATGAGCTACAGGCAACACACAAAATGTTTATGTTCCACCACAGGGTCCAAATTTATGAAATAAATATTTGCTCTCTAGTATGTCTGTGGGATCCTGCCATAGAGAACACTATGAGCTATAATGTGTTTCAGAGCCGCCCATGGCAGGAATTGGACAAACTTTTCACTGCTTGCTTAACATGCCATTCTCTTTAGATTCTTTTCCTATGTTCTCTGCTTCTTTGGAAAAACAACTTAGAAAGTATTTCTGTTAACGTATCATGCATTACATGAACTATAAACTGTATATTGAATGTATATCTTTTAAATGCTGGAATCCCATTGTGCTGAAATGTACTCAGACACATCAGACAGCGAGAGCCAATAAAATTCAAGCAATATTTAGGAACTGAAGTGATTGAGAAAAAAGACATTGGAGTACAGATAAGAATGTGACACATTGACTGACCATATGCCCATTTAGCAAGTTTTACATAATTGAAAAAATATACCATTGGTGTTGTTTGGTTAGAAATGTAATCCCTACTGTTTGTCATTGAAAGTTATCAAAGTACATGTCCCCAGATTACCTGTTACCAAATTATCAACATGTGTTCACTAGTAGTATTTTAAAGCTAGAGACTAAGTGTTCTTGCCAAGAATCCACTGTGTTCTTGTTTAACCATAACCATATTTTTTACTTTTATGAAATCTAGGTTGCTGAGTGTGAAAATTTGCTAGGGAAAGTTATTGAGAAGCAATTCAAACCACAAGGTACAAAGAAGAAAACCATAGCAGTAGGAAGTATTGTTCCCAGCTTGAATGTTGTATGTACCTTTTCACTTGAAAATGGTATATTCTTGCTTGGCCTTTGGACAGCTATACTTTTTTTCTGAAGTGTACGAAACCCAATCCACCCAAAAGTTTTTACCTAGGACAAGCACTTTCTCACACAGTTTTTCAGATTATTAACATAATACTGGACATTCACCATATTATTTCTTTAAAATTTACTGTTTGTAATGGTAAGTAATAATGGTAAAAATAATCTTTTACTAAAGGGTTAATATTACACAAGGGTTTGATGCTAAATTAATATTTCATTCTTTCAATTTCATTTTTTTTTCATTTTAATATACTGGCTTGTTCCTGAATTCAGTGTATGTATCTGTATCTGAAAGATAATGTAATTTTGATATGTGGAGTCTTTTGAGCAATAACACTCTACAGTGAAACATTAGGAGACAGATCTTCATACCATGACAACTTTAAACAAGGCATCCTTTAGATTTGCCTTATTTCTCTTTCTAGGACTTTGACTTGTCATAAAAAGAGGCAGAAAGAAATAGGGCAGTCAGTAATATCAATGGAATAAAGATATTATAAAGAGCTAGTAAGAGAACCAGTATCTAAAATAATAAGTATGCTACATGCTTAGTATTCAGCCCTGATCAATGTACCCGCAAGAAGTAGATACAGGGTTCTGTCTTGCCTGTTATTGACACTTTAGTGTTGTGTTCCCAGAGGCATCATCTTGGATCACCCCATAGAATATCATAGAATGGAGCAAGCAGAAGACATATCTGCTCCTTTGTCAAGAGGAAATAAACATTTTAGGGGGCAAAGGAAGAAGATCCACCTACCATGCTTTCATAGTACAGTTCAGTAGCTCTTGTGTTGGGTATTGAGGAAAGCCTCAAGGACCTCACACCAGGCATGGCTCGCTTGCTGATGGCTCCCACCAGGATCCTAACCTCCGCAAAATGCAGGTACTAAGGGAATTAAGTACAGGTACAGGGAATGAAGTTTTAGCCTTCTTTTGCCAAAAAGAAAAAACAAACAAACAAACAAAGCTTCAAAGGTTGATTCTCTGGCTGGAGACCAGTAACGAGTGGTGTCCCTCAGGGACTGGTGTTGGGACCAGTCTTGTTCAGCATCTTTGTAGCCGACAGTGGGATTGAGTGCGCCCTCAGCAAGTTTGCCGATGACACCAAGCTGTGTGGTTCGGTTGATATGCTGGAGGGAAGGAATGCCATCCAGAGGGACCTTTACACACTTGTGAGGTGGGCTGATGCCAACCTTATGAAGTTTAACCAGGCCAAGTGCAAGGTCCTACACCTGGGTCGGAGCAATCCCAGACACAGCTACAGGTTGGGCAGAGAAGAGATTCAGAGCAGCCCTGCAGAGAAGGACTTGGGGATGTTGGTTGATGAGAAAATGAACATGAGCTGGCTTCAGTGTGCGCTCGCAGCCCAGAAAGCCAACTGTATCCTGGGCTGCATCAAAAGGAGCATGACCAGCAGGTCGAAGGAGGTGATCCTGCCCCTTTGCTCTTGTGAGACCTCACCTGGAGTATTGTGTGCAGTTCTGGTGTCCTCAACGTAAAAAGGACATGGAACTGTTGGAAAAAGTCCAGAGAAGGGCCACGAGGATGATCAGGGGACTGGAGCACCTCCCGTATGAAGACAGGGTGAGAAAGTTGGGGCTGTTCAGCCTGGAGAAGAGAAGGCTGAGTGGAGACCTCATAGCAGCCTTCCACTATCTGAAGGGGGCCTATAGGGATGCTGGGGAGGCCCTCTTCATTAGGGACTGCAGTGATAGAACAAGGGGTAATGGGTTAAAACTTAAACAGGGGAAGTTTAGACTGGATATAAGGAAGAAATTCTTTCCTGTTAGGGTGGTGAGGCACTGGAATAGGTTGCCCAGGGAAGCTGCAAATGCTCCATCCCTGGCAATATTCAAGGCCAGGTTGGACGAGGCCTTGGGTGATATGGTTTAGTGTGAGGTGTCCCTGCCCATGGCAGGGAGGTTAGAACTTGATGATCTTAAGGTCCTTTCCAACCCTAACTATTCTCTGGTTCTATGATTCTATGTGTTTAAGATGCGCAGAAGTGTTCTGCAAAATGACCTGAGTTGTAATTATGAAGCCTTGAGTGTGCTGTTTGTTGCCTGCTGGGCTTTGGGGGAGAAGGAAATCCTCATTTATATTCCACCATGGGCACCTGCTTGCAGTGTTTTTTCTTTTCTCTGTTTGTTTCCGCAAATTTAAATTCTGAGATTTGATGATGTTCAGGTATCTCATAGGTGATGGCTCTTCGCTAGAGACAACTGAAGTGATGCTTCAATATCGTTGACACTGTCTATGACCAAGACTTGTAATTCTCAGAGGTGATTCTGAAAAGTTATTTTATCAAATTGGATTTTATGAAGAAGTTATACCTCAATTTTTATTCCATGTATTATATTATGCATGCATACACATGTACCAAACATACCATTTAAATCCCTGAAATAAGCTACAAAATCTATGTGAGCATAGCCTGAATCTATTTGTAAAATCTGAATACACTTAAACATTGACATTTTTGTTTTTTAGCAAGTATTTCAGTATTTGAATTGTGTTATTCTTGGTGGTTTAGTATTTACTAGATTACCATATTACTGACTAAATTGCAGCAAGGCATGAGGAGAATGGAGTATCAGTAGGGAGAGCAAAATTTACCACTGTTGATAAGGGTGATTTGGAGTCCAATAGCACAGCTTTTGCTACCTCATGCAGGTCTTCCAGTGCCACATGCTGAATCGTCACAACCAGTAGCTCTGCCACTCAGCTACACTGTCAAATCTCTTCTCTCTTTTAGCATCTCTTGAGTGAACTGTGATGGCTTGAATACTTGTGAAAATTCTGGCAAATGCCCATCTTCCTCAGCATGAGTTTCTGACTAAGCCGGTACAAGCAATGAAAATAGCTATTTACATACTTTCCAAATGAAATTCAGATCAGAAAAGCATGGAAATTCTTGCAGCTGCTACCGGGAAACAGTGAAACCACAGCAAGACCTGACCCTGACTTGTATGATCTGTGTTCTCAGCTGAGCTATGTTCATATTTTCCACGTTTTCAGTAAAAGTTATATGCTCAGAGTGAAAGTTTCTGTTCTAGTCAAGCCCCTCTTCACACCCTGAAAGGAAATGTCCTGTAAGGGCCCACTGCTGCCATGCAAGTACTTCTCCCTGAGGCAGAGCTGAGGAGGCACCTCTCACCTTCCCTCCGATTGTGAGTGTCTGGTGTCAGGTGTCTTCATCTAGATTTTGGAAGAATGGAGACATCCAATCACTCATGTTAGCATGGAAGAAACTTGCTGAGGTCTTATCAGGCTTGGTATTTCATTATATTAATAGGAGCACAGACACCAGATTACACGATCTCCCAGCTCAGCTCATGTCAGACCATGCATAGGTGATGCCTTCAACTGGGACTTTTGCATGGGAGACATAGACAGACTGGAGCAAGCTCAGCTGGGGGCTCTGAAGTGGTCAGGCCAGAGCACACTTCCCATGTGGGGAGGTCAAGGGACAGGGCTGGTTCAGCCTTGGGAAAAAAATTGTCCTGGAAGACTCACAGCACCCACTGGGAGTGGAATAGCCCTAAGCAGCCTGGTTCAACCATGCAGCTGTCCCTGCTTTGAACAGGAGGTTGGAATAAAGAGCTGAGCTCCCAGTCAGCCTGAATGACCCTCCAGCTCAATCCTGTGATTTTGTTATATAGCAATAAATACCTACATAATAAATAAGAATTGTTCTTTAGAAGTAACTGCATGTTCTAATCAGTATTTGACTTTTAAAATTGTCTCCTAAGAAGAGATTCTCCCTCTACTCACTCGACTGGAAAAATCTCTGTAAATAGTGGGTGCTGTAATACTTTTGAATATCTTTTTATTTCTGCAAAATAAATTACCAAAGTTTACCATTGGAGGGAGATAGCGATGAATCTTTTGCTCTCAGAAATGTAACAGTGCATGCAGCGAGGAAAGACAGAAGAAATAAATGCTTCTAGGCCAGGTGGTAAACTTCATGTTTAAATTGATAGTAAGTTGTTGAATGACACTGCATTTACTGTTACTATAAAGTCTAGGAATAGACGTTCCTCTGCGGTCAGATGAAATAGCCCTGCAGAGGCTGATACTTAAGATTTCAGGGTTAAACTTTTAAAAAGCACTTAGCCTGATGTGAATTAATGGGACTTCCAGAAGACTATCAGGATGGGGTTTTCAGTGTTATGCAGCACCCTTACTCTTTTAGTTGTCTTACTCAACTCCACTGCTGGAAAGGTAAGAATCCTACCCACCTTTCACAATATGTAGAGAGGTCTAAATCCTTAGCACCTGGATCCACAAAAGCCAGTGTGGATATGAATAAACCAGAGGAAATATTATCTGAAATTCCACTTCTTCTCAGTCTCCAAACTGCAGGCGGTTGATGACTTTTTAATCAGGATTCATTACCCTGAGCTCTCTTCCATCTCCAACTGTCTATGTTGTGCTAGACTCACACAGGTTACAACCATGGTGACCTTTCTGCAACAGCACGGGGGCTAGCAGAAACGGGTCCTGAAAAGAGAAGAATGTGCTGTTTAATTCCTTTCCTTTGCCTGTAAGAATAGTTCTTGCCTCCTGGATAACGATTAAAATTCATGAGTATGAGAAGTTCTCAAACAGCTTATGGTAAACAGGAATATTTACAGGGCAGAGCCCAGAAGAGCTGTGAGCCAAGGAAGAGGGGTTCCTTTCCCAGAAATAAACCCTCCATGTGACAGTCAAGCAGTCAAGACCTATGGCAACTGAGATGCTTCCCTGGGAATCCCAGATCCAACCCAGGAGTCTGTAAATTCATTCATTCTCTCTCTCTGACCTAACAAATGTGGTTATTCACTGCAGTTTATTATCCAAATCATCAAAGAGGATCTCAGAGTAGTATATTGCCTGGGACTTGTCACCTCTAAATGCCTGGGGCATATAAAGGGCTTCCAGAAGAAGATGAAATTGAGCCTGATTACTCTCACATGGAGCCTCATCCTCTCAGAGCTTTTCTCGCAGTTCAGTGGAAAGAGAAGGATGGAGCTGAATATGATCTGAGGAAAAAAGGTGGAAACACTTCCTCTGTGGTGATACTTCACTAGTAGGAGTGCTCCAAAAACACCTATTAGATCAGATGGGAGAAGCAGAACAGTATTAGATTCAGACACTGTGTTAAGGTTGAGAAATCTGATGGACAAAATACGGAAGTGCTTGCAGGTTCTGAAAGAGCTGAGGAAACTCCAGGAGGGATCGCATTTGGAAATTAGGCATTTTCAAAGTAATTAGGCTGGACCATTGCAGAATTCCACCTGTGAACCCAGCCTAAATGCTTACAGAGTCAGAAATTAAATAATAATTTTTTAAGAAAATGACAAGAGTCATATCTTAGCATTAAAAATACAAAGCAAAATTGTATGTTTTGCAAGTATATATACGTACGTACACATAAACAATATTTGGTAGAATGGGATCCAATAAAATGTGAATTTTACACAAATAGGTTGAATTCTGGATTGAATAAAAGTATATTAGGCTGATCAGACTTTCAGATGGGGTTTGACTGCCTGATGCTGCCATACACCAAGTGGAGAGAGAGCAGGTTTGGCCATAGGGGCCAGGAGGACCTGGCCAACATCAGGGCACTATTTGTCTAGGCAAGGCCACAGCATCTTAGTTCCTTCCAGATTTCAGCGAACACAGCTTTCCCCATGAGGCTTCTGCAGGCAACATAAATGAAGAAAGACAGGTTACTGCTCCCTCATCTCCCCAGACACTTTGAGACACTGGCTGATCTGGGTCTGCGGAAGCAATAAAGGCAGTTCACAGCTGCCTTTCCCTCCTATTGTACTCAAGTGTTTGATGTATGAACTTTGTGCATAGTAGATCTGTTTCTTCACTACTGACTTCCCCAAAGTTTCTTCATAGTAGATCTGTTTCTTCACTGCTGACTTCCCTAAATGGGAAAAGATTAGGAAAGGAGGACTGGAGAGTGAGATACTGTAATTATCTACAACTTTGCTCGTAAAAATGAATACGCTATGGTATATTGTACATGAGTTTTGATGTAATGTTAAAGACTAAGTACGTGCAAATGTATGCTGAGTGTTTACTTATTTTTTTTTTTATCCATGTCTCTTTTCCTCTCTGTTTCTTGAAAGGTCAAGAGCCCTCACTATGTTGAAGCATGGACTGGTTGCATCATACAAACTGCAATGTGCTGCACATCATTTTACAGCTGCCACATCAATCTCAACCCGAACTTGGACAAGGTGACTGATACAATTAAATGCAGTTGTGTCTCCATTACCAAGCACAGTCAAGTCTAGAAACCACCAATTTGTGAAAATAATTGCTCTGCTTTACTGTTATGAGACATCTGAGTAGAAAGCATAAAACCACTATAAAGCTTTCCATCCCTTACTGTGGGGCAGTCCCACCTCTAAATACACTGAGAAAGATTCAGTAAAGTCAGTGAAGGTGCTAAATGTTATTGCATTATTCAGAGATTGCTGTTGGCTATGTAAATAGTTTCTTCTAGGACTAAACATAAAAGCTGAAAGATCTCCTTACATGCATCTGAATGATAACAGCTGCTGAAGTGATCCACACACCTTTTACATTTAGAAATTAGACACTGATTTGCATTTGACAGAATAAAAGGCTTCTGTTCTGAAGAAAAAGAAAATATACCTAAAAGAAATTTAATTATGACTACACCAGGATGAGCACACTCATCCAAAATGCTATAATTGTGCTGCTGTAAAATCCAGCCTGTTAGAGTATTCTTATAGTTTTTGTAGTATTTTAAAATAAGTGAGGCAATTTTAAAGTTTGCCTTTCCAAATGGGCTTTATTTCCTTGTATTCAGTTGCACAGACTGAAAGATCAACACAAAAGTACTTAAAAGTAGATTTCTTGGCCCTTATGGAAGGATATACATGGTTTTATTTTCCCCAAATTTGGGTACCTTACAGTTGCCTTTGGACTGACAAAGTCAACAGGAGATGCCTGGATTCCCAGTGCTTATGAAATTCAATCACCTATTTCTTTAGGTGCACAAGTAAGAATGTAGGGCTCAGACACATGATTTAATTATGCGGTCTAGCAAGTTGACATTCATCTTATGATGAGTGATAAACTGTCCTTTCATTTAATGCAGTTCGAGTCATCCTGACAACTCAGAATTATTTCTGTCACTGCCATAAATGTCAAAGCTCCCACTGTCTTGAGTGGAATAATTTCACTGGAAGCCCGAGATGTTTTTCTTTGAACTGCATGCTCATTGACATGCCTACATGGCATTTCTTCTGGCTTTCTGATCTCTTCCCTTGCAGCTAGCATTCATGGAAGTCTGTGGATGCATACTGTTTCCCAGTTGCAGCTGTGCCAATGAAAAGGTCAGTGCTCCAGGCCTCCTTCCCTCTCTGCTACTGGAAGTTATCGTCATCTCTGACCTGCTGAAAAGGCTCCTCATGTGACTTCCCATAACTTGTTTCAGTCAAAATAAGCTGCTATATCAGTGGTCCCTTCTTCAAATTCTTAA
This sequence comes from Pezoporus wallicus, assembly GCF_028554395.1. Taxonomy (NCBI): domain Eukaryota; kingdom Metazoa; phylum Chordata; class Aves; order Psittaciformes; family Psittacidae; genus Pezoporus; species Pezoporus wallicus. Next base: position 9,486,877 of record NW_026635157.1, read on the forward strand.
AATGGACTCATCAGTTTTTGATGGATGTTGGTTAGGGGCTGCAGAGAGAAGGTGACAGGTGGATGGGGATGAGGTGCTGCTCCAGTAACCTTTTCAGCTGGTGCAGCTACAGCCCAAGACTGTGCATGTCCACAGATTATGTGCAATTATTAATTGAGTTCCTTGTTGTCAAGAAGCCTTATACTCTTGGAATAAGCTGTCTGAAATGAAACTATTTATACAGCCCAAGGAATTCCTGCAGGTAAAATGAATGATCAGACTGATGACTATGCTAATACAGGTCCATTTAAGTTTCTTAAAATTAAGTAAAAGCAAGCCATTAAATAAATAGCTTAAATTAAATAAAATTAAATGAAAGAAATCCAGGATGTCATTTGGGATGGTGAAGCAAAACAGAATGGGAACAGAAAAAGAAAGGGTTGCTATAGAGCAAGAGGTAGCTACTGGACAAACAATTGTGTTTATCTTTGAGGTATTTCCTCATATGTTTTGTTGCTTCCTTTACACTTACACTGTGTCAGCATCAGTCATATTTGTCTTGGTTACTGGTGACTATTATTCCAAACTAAATGTGTGCATTGTTGGAACAAAGAGGACTTAATACAGACAGCTTTACCAAGCTAATGACTGATTTGACTTCTGGTTCTTTCCTGGATAACTTTTTGTGACGTTTCAATGAAAAGTCAGTTGATACCTATAGTAGTCAAGAGAATGTTTTTCATTTCTTTTCATGCACTGTTTCTTTCTTCACTTCCTGTTAGCCAGTGTGACAGACTTTGTGGAACTGTAAACTTGGTAAAACTCATTGTATCAATAAATACCAGCACTATCAAGCAATACATGCTAATCTTGAATTCACAGCAAGGCATAAAGCGGAAAGTCAATAGGCTACTTTGCACACTACAGCTCAGTAAGAATAAGATTGAAATAAATTTGGAAAGTCTTCTTCCACATGAAAAATCTTTCCTAGGAAGAAAAGGAGGTCCAAAACACCTGGTTCTGCACAGAGGGTGAAGATTTGTTCTCTCATGGGACCCAGCAGGCGGACAGTGCCCCATCAGCAAAGGTGTTTTCTATCATTCTTTTCTACCTAACAGTGACCATCAACAAGGAAAGCACACATCCATGTGGGGTGGATAAGGGGTAGAAAAGGGAAGTTACTGCCACAGACCATTGTTACATATGATTATATTATGGGTACATATTCTTATATATGTTATATTATAGGTATGTATTTTTATATAGGTACCCATTTCACACTTTGCAGCCAGGGATAGAGGCAAGAAAGAGGATTCCTCTCAAGGTGATAAATTACGCTAAATAGAGGTAGGTTGAGGCTTAGGGACCCAAAAGTTGGTGCAGAAGCATAGGAATGCCAATGAATTTGGCAGTTTTAGTGCAAAGAATGATGCAAAGAAAACTTGAAATGGGACAGTCTTGTGTTATTGTCCTGGATTACCAAGACTGGTGAACATTACAGAGTGGAGTTGACAAAACAAAACACTGAGGCGTTTTTTGTTGTTCCCAGACTGAGTCATAATTATGTATGGTACACTTTCCAGTAAGAGGTTATCTTTCAGACAGTTTACACATGCATTGTCATTTGTCAAGGAATTTGGGGTTATTGTGAACAAAGATAAACTAAAAGGGAATATACCAAAGTAATTTGTGGCATGGGTTTAGTGGGAAAAGCAACGACTGACTGCTGAAGCAGTTATCCCTGATGAATTCAAATAAATGGATCAAAATGAATATTGGAAGTAATTTCTGAGTCAAAGGCTATAATCTCATTCCTAAAACTGATATAAAAAAATGATTCACTTAGTTTTCATTCACCAGCTGAAGCAAGACTAGCAGTGCTGTTCCCAGCAGTCAAAAGTACATGGAACCTGGCTCAAGATGCTGGCCGTTTTTGCTGAAGTCATGCAATTTTCTCAAATCCCATTGCCACGAGGGGACAATAATGAAGCTGAGCCACTGTGGCTGAACTCTGCCTTTATGTCAGTGAATGGCTGACAGGGTGGGAGTAAAATTTTACACTGATTCTTTTAGGTTTTGCACGTTTATTTGTTCTAAAAAATAGCTCAAAATGCTGGTTTCTTTGTTTCTGTTATATGATTTTTTTACTGTTGTCATGGGCTTATTAAGATAAATTCTCTTTACGTGGGGAATGGTTTAAGCTGAAGCTAACTTCAGCCTAAATGAGCCAGCCTCCTTGATCTCACTAGAGAGCCACTGGGGAGAGACGGGATCCCACCTTACTTGTTCTGGAGAAAGCATGCTACGGAGATTGAATTTTCTCTATTACCATTAAAAGTAGCGTAAAAACAAATGTTGGATTGGGGGTGGCATGGGGAACATCCCCCCTATTCCCTGTGATGCCTTTTTTGAACCTATTTTGCTTTATCTTATCTAATCCTGTTCTGGATCTGGAGGTTTGCTCTGACTCCTCACTGCAGATCCTGTGGCAGCATGTATCAGAAGTGCACTGCCTGCTCTGTTGAGTGACTTTTATCTGTTTTAAACTGAGCCCTGTTCTACTAGTGGAGAATTTGTTTGAACACCTTCTCCCTTACCTTCTCCTCTGCCTTACTTATTGTACAAACCTTAGCCATATCCTCCCTCTGCTCCCAGCTGAGCCATCCCAGCCTTCTGCACTTCACAGCCATCTCATCTCCTAAAATGATCTGCAAATATTCTCAGCCAATCCTTTAGGGGGTTAATACACGAAGTACAAAACTCTTAGGCAGTATAAAGCAGATATTTTGGAGAAAAAGTTTAGGCTACAGTAGCAGCCTGGAGACCAATAGGTAGCTAAGGCTGCTGTGCCTGGTTTGTAACACTGAGCTAGCTGAAAGTCATCATGAAAAACCAACACACAGCCTGCCACAGAAGTGCATAAATGCACACCTTATTGCCCACTGGATGTTTTGAGGTATTTTGTTTTGGAAGAGTTTAGGTCTGGTGGTGAAATAGGGCAGCTCAAGTCCATGATTCTCCATGGTATTATGTTTCCCCTTTTTTTTCAGGAAAAAATGGGAGCTCTAAACAGCCAGCTGAAAACAGCCTCCCCCACACAGTTAAGTAAACCATTATTGTCAGGAATGTGGGCCCGTTCCATTTTGTGCCAGGCTGTGTGTGAGCTCCTGGCTGAAGCATTTCCTTTAGCAAAACAAATAAGCACCACAACGACAAATACTACAACAGTCAGTCGATTGATGGGTTGAAATGATCCTTTACCATCATGCAGTGCATCTCCACATGAAAAACACAGGGGCTGGAAAATTGCTTTTCTTGCATCTTATATCAGCACTGTGTTTTTTTCCATGATCCAGACATGACATGTGTTGCTTCTTAAAACAAAAAGAACAGAGAGATGATTATGAAGAAGAGAAGGCTCCAGGGAGACCTTTTAGCAGCCTTCCAATACCTAAAGAGGGCCTACAAGAAATCTGAAGGGGGACTTTTTACAAGGGCATGTAGTGACAATGGGCAATGGCTTTAAACTGAAATAGGGGGGATTTAGATTAGATATTAGGTAGGAATTCTCCACTATGAAGGTGGTGAGACATCAGAACAGGTTGTCCAGAGAAGTTGTGGCTGCCCCATCCCTGGAAGAGTTCAAGGCCACTGGGGCTTTGAGCAACCTTGACTAGTGGAAGGTGTCCCTGCCCATGGCAGGGGAGTTGGAACTAAATGAACTTTAAGGTTTTTTCCAACCCAAACCGTTCATGATTCCATGATTATATCACATGTTAACTCAGTATAATTCTACGTTTAAATCTGCTCTCACTTTCCCTTTCTTGCATGAAGTGAATCAAACATACCACTCATTTGTCGTGGTAGAAGTATGGTTCTATCTGAAGACAGCAGCAGGGTATGTGCTCTGATGGTCCTTGTAATGCTTTAGGGGCTGTCTTGGAATAAAACAGACTACAGGCTGTGAGCCACTGCCACACATTTCCTATCACTCACTTTGAAATCACACTGAAAGTGTCACAAAGCACAGGAATATTTTGGCTCTTTTAAAAGTAACACATAGTAACAGCACTTTCCCTAACATAAGTGCAAAAACTGAACAAAAGTGCATTTTTCTTTTTTTTTCCCCCTAAACCAACAGCGCTGGCTGTGCGGTCATTTTGTCATTTTCTGTTTAAAAACTACAGTACATTCCTTATGCCCAGCCACCTTGACCACTAGCTGTTGTGTTTCCTACGTCAGAGGAGGTGAGATCATTAATACCACCAGTAACGATGTCTGCAGAAGCTCCTCTTTTTGCCAGCTTGTAGGACTCGTCTGGATGAACTATGAAAAGATCTATATACATTTAAACTTCTCACTGTTTGAATTGGCTATTAGAGATATGCCTTCACTGTCATTTCTTGGCTTCTTCCTGATAAAACATGACTATTCTGAGCTGTCTTAGTTGAGGATTCTGCACGAGAGCAGAATTTTGCAAAAAATCATTAAGAAGGAGGGAAGAAGAAAACTTTAAATAGAGCAAGAAGAAAGAAAAAAAGGAAAAATAAAACAGACGTATGAAGGAAGAGGAAGAAAGTGGTTGATCTGAAAACATTGGGCCAGTGGAGCACAAATGTGGTGAGACTATATCTCATCCTGTCTTCCTCATCTTCAACTGAGGTGTGACCATGTCAAATGTTGCTGAAATAAAAGGGAGTGATAAAATCCTTATGTGATTTAAGTGTTGGAAACTGATTTTGCCATAAAGGTACCCCAATAAATCATGTTTGTTCATATTTTACTGACCTTTATCCATAGGAAATAAAAAAAAACAAAACAGGGAACACAGACAAAACCACCAATTTATAGATAGCACAAGAAACACCTAACTCATTCTACTGTGCAGTGCAAGAGTTGTTTATTTTAAAATGAGTAATGACGTGGCTGTCTTTGAAAAGCAGCATTCAAAGCTGATATTTAACTCTTCTCCCCAGTAGCATCTGAAAGAAGCAATTCAGATTGCGGAACAAGAGAACTGGCTGAATCCCAAGGGGATGGCTCCTGGCTGTCTTTTTGGTGGTGCTCTACTGGAGTTTGTGGGCATGATTCTTCAGATGACCCATGGTCTCCTGAAAAGAGCTGCTGCATCCTTGTGAGGTAAAAAATAATACGGGACACAAAGGAGGAATTATTCTTTCACTTGCTGATGCCAGAGAGCAGTGTGGCAGCCAGCAAGCTTCTACAAAGTAGAGTGCATAATGGGAGACTCGATATTTTAACTAGCCCTGACCTCAGTCCTCCAGCTCAAAGAAGGATGAGTGTATTTAGGAATAATTGACGAGACTTTTGATGCTGAGTGTGTCTGCAAGGAAGCTGCCTGACAGAGTGAGAGCTTGTTGCTGCCCATGTCCTGCAGGCCTGAAGATGGCCTGCAAGCATTGGAAGTGATGAGAAATCACTTGGCGCAGAGTGCAATATGGATTTGTTTGTGTTGTTGTTTTCATTAGTATGCTTCATTTGCTGTTCAGTTAACACACGGGCTGTGACATCCTAAAGGAAATATAGTGATGCTCTAGGAGCTGATGCCAGCACTATAGATAGAGGGCACAGTGTTTTGGCACAATGTTCCAGAAGGACACACAGGAAAAAATGGGTAACAAAATGGTGTTTTCTCAACTCAGCCTTCACACCTTCTGCATTCATCAACACTCAATAGATTGGTGAAGGCTACCTGTAATCTAGCCAGGAACCAACTGCTTCAACAAATTCAGTTGCAAGAGATCACTTACTACCCAAATATATGGGATGTTTGAAACTTTCTTTTCTTACACACTTTCTATAAAAGAAAACCTACAGCAGAAATAGTGAGTTGGATATTATTACAAGCTTTTCAAGGAGCTGAAATTATTCTTTAGTGGATTCTGCACTGCATTGATTCCTGATACCAATGTGACTTTTTTAAAGGAACATAGCATGTACCATCATTCTTATGAAGCAATGAATGTTTTAAGGTCCTATTGTCTGAAATCTCACAAGTTTTATTTATCTGAATGTACAGCTTTTCTTCTGTGCATGTGTCCAGTTGTCTTTAGCTCAGGGTACAGAAAATAACTCAAAACCTTATTCATCCACAGCTGATGGTTTTTAAATGCTTATCTGCTTAACTCCTGTCTCTAGTAAAGCTTTTAAAACATAAAAAATACAACTTGCTCACTTTTTCTTTGTTCTGTATTTGCCAATTGCATCTGATGGTGGACCTTAGGAACAAAGCAAAAGTAATAATGGAATGATATTGATAACAATGGACAATACTAATACAAAAAAACTGATACTGCTCAGCTATCAGCCAGTGCACAGCTAATAATCTGACATTCAGGCACTAAGTCCTGTGTGGACCGCTTTGTCTTTTCCCAGTGAGGTACAGTGGCTCACAGGGAACTATACACCCCTAAATTTTGAAAGTACACGAACACAATTTGGTCTGAAATGTATATAACAAAAGATGAAATATACCAAACCAAGTGTGTTTCTGGGATATTTACTCCGTTAATTGTTTTTTGAATTGAAGAGGTTGTTGTTTTTTTTTATGAGATACCTGTGAGAATAAGAGAGTTTGCTGGCTTCACAGAAAGTTATAAATCACAGTGGATTACCAAATGGAAGTGGTTCACAGTCTGCCACTGGGTTGCTGGTGTTAAACAGGACTGTATTTAATAGCAAAAGTCTGTTGCTATCCAAAGCTCAGCCAAAAATATTTCTTGACAGAAAATTGTTCCACAGACAATGGTAAACTGTATTTGATGTAACCAGCACAAAACCACTCTCTTTCTGGTAACCATCAAATGCTTTGGTTTCTTAACTTGGAAATAAACAAGCCCCAAGGAATCTGAGGTCTGAGGTTTTATACATCTTACATACTGTTTTGTTTTTTTTCAAACCTAGATAAATTTGCAAATATTTTAAAACTTGTGAAGTTACTTTCCACTCTGGAAAGAAGAATGAAAATTTCTTTTTTCAAAGACTTTAAACAGCTCTCCAGCTTATATTAAATGCTTGGGTGTAAAGAGCTGCCACTGCTGCTTTGGAGGAACACAATACTTTTCAAGGAGATTCTGTTTGGAATGTGGCAATAGAGGAATAATTTTAAGGGCTTGCATAGATGATTTAAACTTGTTATTTTGCCCACCTTTAATCTCACTGAGACTATCTGAGTTGCTGCTTTGCAATTTGTAAACTGTGGTTCAGCTTTGTCACTGTTTGTCATATGATGCAGAGGCAGTAACATCCAGTGTGGATTTTTTCCTGACTGCAGGAAATGGCAGTCCCTTTACTTGGTTTCTGGAGCATGGGAGTTGCATAGGGGCTTGAAGTGCAGTTCCAATGAGACTTAATGATAATGCAGGCAGTTTCTAGATGTATAAGATTAGCCATGTGCTACAGGAGTATTTTCAGAATGACAGGGCTCTAAATTCTACTTCCAGGGAGCTAGCTGCATGAGGATGGTCATGTGGTGGGAAGTATGCTGAAACCTACAGGAATATGCCTGGAAATGTCCTGGTAATCTAGGAGATGTCTCTCAACATCTCCATTTAAGATATGCAACCATGACACAGTGACACACCACAGCCCAATTTTAATTGTGGTTCTTCCCATTTACAGTGGTTTTCTGGAGCTGTTTGGTGAAGGACTGCTGATAGATCTTACAGTTCACCAGCTAAACACAATGGAAATTCTCCAAGGAAATCCCACTGAAAAACTTGATTGAAATGTTAAGATATCGATACTTGCAGCTCCATCATTAGAAAATTGCAAGTTAGTCTCAGCCTGCCAACCTTAGGGACATGCTTCAAGCATCTGAGAGGCTCCGATGTAAAAGTTGGACTGGGATGCTTGAGCTGCTATGGGAGAGAGCCAGTACATGTTGATCATGTTTTCAGCAATATTTGAGGAGAGTGATTTACTTAGCTACTTTTTGAATAAAGATTATATATAAGTTTACAGTTCTGCTGTGCACTCTGACTACATTGGTAGCCACAGATATTAACCTCTGAGGTGCTTGTCTGTATCTATACGAACAATGTACTAACATCTTTGAAATCCTGTTAGGCTTCTCTATGGCATATTACCTACATTGGAAGATGTGTACCATAATGTCAAGTTAGTTTACAAAACCCTGGAAGATCAGAATTCATTATTCTCACTATGTGCCACCTGACTTTCTGAACGTGTTTTTGATAACAGTGTTCTAAGTACTGGAAGGAGGGGGTCAGGTTATTTCCAGCAAGGACATTTCAGTTTGGTCATCTGTTTCATCATTTAAATGAACCCCACGTCTGTGGACTTCAAAAGTATGCTGAGAAGTGTTTATATTTCCAGGAACTTTTCTTGGGCATGTTGGGTGTCACACTGAAGAGTGACTTTTGTAACAAGAGATGCAAAACATTTTGGCAATGATAACTGCTCGATAACAGCTATGACTCTCCTCAGATTGTTTTGTCCTTACTACGCTTCTCTGAAACATGTTGGTAGAAGACGTATATAAATATAATTCAGCAAAGAAATGTGCAGAGGCACGGAATACAGCTGTATCAGTTGCCTAATGAATACATACATCTTCCCAATAATTGGTAGATTTTGAAATTACAGGTAAACAAAGGATAGTTTTGGTTTTAAGGCACAGAAGTATTAAGTAAGAGTAAAATTTAGGTTTGAAAAAATGCATTTTTAGATTCTAGTGGGAATTGTGCGCATTTATACTATGGTCTGGTTTGTTTCCACTCCTGGATTTATCTTTGACTTCCTCTATGACACTAGGATAAGTTACTTTACATATACATGCCCTGGTTTCTACACTGTGAATTGGGGACTGTACAGGAAATTAGCTCACAAAGAGTTCAGATCCAAACTTAATTCAAGGATGCAGAGACAATTTTGTTCCTCAGAGAAGAGACTGGGTTTTATTACAAACTATTGTTGTAATTCTCATGTACTGTAGCTACTAGGGTCCATTTGCTTCCCCTAGTTTTATGCCAGTGTAAATCATGAAACATCCATGACTTTTTCCTTAATTTAAAGTAAGGCTGTTAGGTTCATTATGAGCCACCAAGTGTCCTGGACAAGATGTCACTCAGCTTTTGAGAGGTTTTGTGAGCAGAAACAAAACTAGTACTAATTTTGTTTCCACTCAGTTTGCACAAGCTCCTCATGTCAGTTTAGAGAGGCCTCTGAGTAGTCTTGATAGCAATCAAGAGGAAAGGAAAAAAATATGGTCCTCTCAAGGAGCACTTATGCGAAGCACCAAACTCGTAACTGGGAAACATGAGATTTTTTACTGTGAGGGAATGCAAGTAGTGGAGGAGAAAGAGCCTCTGTGTTTTACCTTTCTCCTGGGGCTAAACAACATACACCCTCAGTTAAAGGATATCAAAGGCAGCTGAAGGATATCTTATTTGAGCTCAACTGCCAAAGAAGGTGGACAGGAGTGACCAGAGAAAGCTGTGGGTTTGGATCCCTGCAGAATAACAAACTCCTGACTTCCTGTGCTGTTCTTTCTCCTGGGGATGCTTTGGTAGCCTGCCAGCCCAGCTTGGTGGCAGCTTAAAGGAGGGTGGCCAAGTGAATAGCCCTGGTGATAGGAATAATGATTAAAAGCTTAAAGAAACCCCATGTGACTAGGTGGAATCACAGGAGCTTGAGTAGACCTGGCACTCTAGTAAGCAAACAGCAAAACATTTACTTCAATAACTGGATATATACAGTGTATATGGGCATTTTTCCTATTTACTGCTTTGGAATGCTTATTCCTAGCTGCTGAGACATAAGCTGCTAAGACAACAACATAAGTAAAAATGTTATTTGCTTGAACTGGGTGAAATAAAATAAAACCCGATCCCAGACTAGGAAGTTTTTCTTCAGATTGTTTCCACCTTCCTTGGCACCTTTGATGTGTTACCCTTACCACCCATCACCCTCCCTTTCAGTCTGCCCTCCCTGGAATAGCCTCCAAATGAAACGATGGTCCTCAGGACCAAAGACGAGGCTGTGGTTTCCATAGATGACTGGCTGCTGCAGGCACTGCTTACTTGTGGTGTTTATTTCAGTCCCTCCTAGCTACGGTGCCTGGAGTTGGAAGGGTCAATCCGCAGTTTGAATTGGCATGTTTTTAAGGTCTTTTCTATTATGAAATATTTATGAGAGGAAACAAGGTTGGACATTCCTGCACCCAGTCCAGTGTAGGAACGCTATGTGCCTTCCTCCCCCAAACATGTAAATACAGTCAGTTATTTAATGGAAGACTCACATACCTTGTTCCTTTACATTTCAAGTGAGCTGTCAGAGGAATGTAAACATTTATTTGGAGCAAGCCCTCAGGTAAAGGATTACTATATGCCGCAGAAGGAAATTCCAGGATGCCCACCAAAATTTATGCTGTGGAGAGAGCTATGAATAGAAAGTTTGTACACTGTTATGAATATGGATAAAATACATCACTCACAGCTGGGCTATGGCATGCAAAATTGCAAAACACATATTTTGGATCACACAATATTTTCAAAAATATATTTAAAAGAAAATAAACATGGGACCTTGTGTGTTCGTTTACTGTTTGAAGTAGCTTCAGGGAAGAGACATCAACCATTTTTCTTCCAGACCACTCACTTCTCTTGATAACTGGGAGTTCTTTGGGAGAAAGGCAGCAGTCTCATTCCTGGGATCTCTTCATTTCCTTAGCCAATGCCCATTTATTGGCAGATTGTGTTCAGAGCTAGGAAAAGCAAACGCTTTCAGAGGGCTATGTTCAGTCTTAAAGGTCAGAATTCCTCATTCTCGGCCACCTCACAAAGTGACCTTTTCATGAGTGTTACATGACCCTTGTTCACTTTGCAAATGAGTGTAATTAGCATTTTTATTACTATTATTCTACAACCAGCCAGTCATCACTGGTGTTCTGGTGTCGTCATCATCAGTGTCTTGTGAAGTGAAAGGACTTTGGCTAAATGTGTTAAAAAGGGATGTTAAAACCTGTTTCTGTGAGAAAGACAGTCCCACTGTGTAAACCAATGGCCTCTAGGCACCTCAGCAACTCCGGGATGTGCAATGCAATGGTCCTGTGTGCGCTCCAGAGCTTGCTACTATGACCCAAAGCCACATAGAGCTTCTGCACTACAAACACCTATGTCAGCCTCCTCTGACTGTATTTACAGTAGTGCTGCACAAGCTCCCTTAGGTGGGAGTGACTTATGAGAGGTGGTCTGCCCTTCCTCTGGGTGTATCCATTTAGGTTAGCTTATGAATTTGTTCTCAGGACCCTCGTACTGCCTTTTTCTCTCTGCTTTCCCCCTGCAGCATTTCCTTCCATTGCAGTTTCTTTTTGCGTATGTGTGGAAGTGACAGGAGAACAATACTATGCTTAAAAGAGATCAAGTTAAAAAACCTTATTATTAGTGAAAAAGGAGTGAGAGACAGTAAAAGAAAACAGTATTTGGTAGCAGGAACATTTAGAGTGTCATCAGGCCCAACCTGTCCAGAGTACATTGACAGAGGAAGGGAAGGGTTTGATGTGGGGTGAGTTTCTTTGATTATCTTTCACTGTTATCCCAAAGCCAAGTTTATTTTAACTGGAAATTGCACCTGGTAATTGAATAAGAAACTTAGTGAAACAAAAGAAGTTACTGCTTTACAGTCTTAAGATTCCTCCTGCCTAAGAGTGATAGTCCAGACCTCGCTCAGGGGTAGCTGTGGCCCACATGTTCAAGCTGAGTTTCAATGAGCTTCCCAGAAACACATTCTTCCCCTGATAACCTTCTCTTCAGGCTGTTCATCCCCAGGACAATCTGAGCCACAAGTGTCCCACACCCGCATGCCACTTGCTCTCCAGCCACCCCTCAAGCACAGTGCCCAGTATCGATTACAGGGGTATGGTACAGCACTCCCCTCATGGGAGGCTCTGAGTGCAAAGTGGTACCCAAAGTTATTGTCAGTGAAAGATAAGGAGGAGTTGTGTTCAGTAAGGAAACAACAATGTACAGCTAAAGAGGTATAACCTCCCTCTCCCACCATGTTAAGAAAAAATGGCTTATTTAGTTAATTTAGAATCAATTAGCACATGATAATTAGAGAAACAACTATTGAGTAAGAGCTTTACAGCAATGTAGGTGACTTTCCAGGCGAGGCTGAATCATGTCTTAGAACAGGGGTAGGAATATAAATTCTGAAATTATGGTGATGAAAAGATTATTGAGAGTAAATATTTGGAAGCTGGAGAGTTAAGACACAGTCTTTGTGTTTTTTGCACTAATAGGCTGTTTTCTTTGAGCATCAAATGCCTTAGTTGTTATTTCTTAATCTGTAGCATCTGTACACTCTCTGACCTTACTGTAAAAGAAAAACAAAATACCACTCACTTCAGGCTACTGAGATTAAAAAATTCTGATGTTTGGGTGAGGATTGGTTCTTAATGCAGCAAAGGGTGGTGCTGGAATGAAATATAGCATCCTAACAAGATAATGGCTTCAGGCTACTCAGTGTCATGATACTGTGCATATCACATATGATACAGAAAATGGTCAAAGTGCTATTGCCATTTTCTAGCTAATAAAATTTAGACAAGAAGCTTTCAATGGTGGCAGTATAGAAAGAAATGAAACTAATGTGCTCATTTACAGGCTGCTTCTTGAGGTGCAGATCTTTTGAAACCACTTCAAACTTTTAACATTCGATGAATTTTTAAACATGAGGCCCTGCATGAAATACGGCAAACCAGCTACCCAGTTTGATCTTAAAGTGCATCAATCACATCATTGTAGGTGCTGAAAAGTGCCATCAGACTCCAGCACCCACATTTGAAAGCTAAGTGTGGGAGCAGGAGAGGGCAGGGAACAAAGAGACTTTCTATCCTTGTGCCTGTTTGCACAAACATTGCAGCATGTCTGAGCCTCTGTACTCTTGCTGAGTGCCTCTGTGGGTGTATATCACATCAAAGAGATTCTTGGAAATTCTACCCTGAGGAAGGCTGCAGACTACCCATGGTTCCTGGGTGGTGGGCCCCCAGGCATGGCATGGCCCTTCTAATTATGTCCCGTTAGGATCCTCAGGATGTACCCAAAGTTAAATACCACAGTTTGCATGGAAAACACACTAAGATGTAACTGAACCGGCACACTCGGTTTGTGGACTGAGGGCTGTAATTTGATAGGGGACTCTGTTCATGCTGTGACATCTGATGAACATCCACGTCCCACTGCAGACAACCTGCTCAGCAAGGGAGAAACAGACTGCCCCAAAGGGCTCCTGACCTGCTGACTAAATGATGACCAGCAGACCTTTTAAAGCAAACCTGGCCAGAATCAGACCCAGGTTTTTTGTGAAAATTGTTTCTAGAAGAAAGATTAGTTATACAGGAATTTACTGGCAAGCCTGCATCCCCTGCACCATAGCTGTTCCACCTGCAGGATCATTTATTGAGCGCAGTTTAAATTTGGTGCCCACCATTGATTTTTACAAAAAGTTCTGGTGTCCTCAAAGTGATTAAGAGCAAGAGGTACCTCTAGATTTGCTTATGATTCTCCGTCTCGCAGTCAGCTGCTCTGTTTGCATATGGAGTCAAGTCCCCAACACATAAGTAACAACACTAAGAGACAGGCAGCACTAAGAAAACAGCTGTAGTTTTAAAAGCAACTGATGTCTGACTCATATCATTTGCTATGGGATGCTTGCAGATGTGATGCACATGCATCCTGTTGATTGTGCTCTGATTATACATCTACATGAACGCTTTACTTTGAAAATTAAAGGCCTTGGGGGATTTTCCATCAGTTCTGTCCAACTTGTGGCCTCAGAACACCTGAGGTTTTGAGGTCCATTAAAACAACTGCTATAACAAGAAAATGTGTGTCTGATTAACAACAGAGAACTGGCAGTTTCAACTTGCAAAGTGGGGGCTGGAAGCAGATCTACTACCCTTGGAGGGTAGGTGAAGCACGTGGCTGGGCAAGGAGAATGCTAAGGGGGAACTACTACACTAGATGAGGTCTTATAGGGGGTACAAGACTCAGGAAAAGTACCTAAAACTCTCCCAGTGCAATATTTAAGCTCCCTAAGGGTTAAATGTATTTATGTTTGTATTTATTTATTATTTATTTGTAAGAAAACATCTAGATTCTTTCATCAATTTTGTACTTTGGTGGCAGGATTTGGTGTGATTTAGTGATTTGGTATTTTTCACTCATTATTTGGTAATGTTTGTAATATTTACTGTTATTTTATGGATTTTATTTTTTAATCCCCTTGTTTGACAGTTCTCAATGGGAAACTCCAGGTGCATCTGTAAATCACATGGTATTTATTCTTGTTTGCATAAACATAGCTGCTCTTTCAAACTGAAATAAAAAAGGCTCAGAAGCAACTTATAAAATGAACATATGTACAAAATTTTATATATGGGAATGTCACATATTTGGAAGATCATGGAAAGAGATGTCAATTAAGAAGTAGCTTAAGTTTATACAGCAAAACAATGCTGACTAAGAGAGTAATAGATCAAGAGATTTAGTTGTTCTTTTGTTCTCACTGACTGCTTTTAATTTTTCTTTGACTCTAGTTATAAGTAACAAACATTGATTAAATGTTAGTTTAACATTAGCACATAGCTCAGAGAGTGGAAGAAAGATATTTTACAGTAAGTAGTTTTTAAGAGAACACAATCTGTTTCTTTCAAGGGAATATTGGTTCCTGTGGTATTTCTAGCCCAGTTTTGTAAATGCATCAAGTGCAGATTGTTTTATCACAGAGATAAAACATCCAGATTTTACAGTTTTCATGACATTTAACATCTTTAAAACTTCATGTTATTACTGTGAATGACCATGTCAATTATCACTGCATATGTAAGAGACATATTTGTACATACAGCTCTTTCAACACTGAATCAAAGGCTTGACATTAATTTATGAATAATGAGATCATAGATGCCATATGTTTTTGTAAAAAAATTGAATTGCTTCCAAGTAACATCTTTATTGCGGATATGATGTAATTGTCTGTAGCATTATTATGACTCCACCTTCCTGGGTTGCAAATATGTTCACATGTAAAATACTCTTTGTCACTACAGGCGACATGCATATGTTGTGTTGGTTTTGGTTTTGTTTTTCTCACAAGTGAAGGAGCATTTTTCTTATATTTGCTGGTGTTAGTGGCTGTAAATGATTTCAGGGAATTGAGTTTGAAATGCTGTATTTGAGTTCCTATAATTATATATATAATTTACATCCACAAGTCAGTTAATTACAAAGAAAAGAAAACTTAAAAATATAGAAAAGCTTTTGGTTGTACATGCTGCCATGCTGATGGCACAGATATTTCATGGTGAAATTCTTCTGCCAGATCTGGCATGTGAGCCTGGTATACTGTAAACAGAAGAAACCGTTGTTTGCAGTGACTGTATTTTGAATGGGGAGATGAAGAACATATCCTGGTTTGACACAAGATACAGCATGGACAGAGAGTGTAGTTTTCCATGATCTTGCTTTTCTCTGAACCTGGGTGTCTTCAGAAGGAGCTAAACATCTCAGGCACCTTTGCACCTTCCCTCTTATAATCTTTGTACCAGGGACTGGTCTCAGTGTGCCAGGGAGGGTGAGGCAGGGAGGGTGAGGACTTACTACCTCAGTTCATCTGTGTGCCTGCCCTCTCTGCCCATCATTCAGCGTAGATGGGTGGCATTACGCTTGCCCACAGCATACCAGTTGAATGCAATGCTACTAATCTCATGAGTGTGGTTTCATAAAAGGAGCAGACAGTTCACAGGAAACCTGACGATCTGCTCAGTTTACTGTAGAGGATAAAGCCCTAATTGTTACTTAAGTCAGCATTTTCTCAGTTTCAGTTACTGAAAAATCCAAGTTAATTGTTTGTGGATGTGTTGTTCTTTGCAATTTCCAGACTTTTCTGATTTCAATGACTGAAGTAGACCGCAACAAACATGAAAAGATTTATTTCCTATAAGGCGCATCATAAATTTCCTGGCAGAGCTGGTCTAGAGTTTCTCAAAGTGTTTGTGGAATATGACTGCGGTCACAGGCTCCAGCAGAAAAGTTTTATAGAGGGCGAAGGTGTCAGGAGGGGCCTGGAATAAGCTCCCTGGCTCATCACAGATCATTTACCACCTGAAACACTGAGTGCAAATATATTGTCTGTCGGTAGGCACCCTGAGGAGAATTCATCTCTTCCCCTGAAGTCACTGAGTAGATGCCAGCTTAGAGGAGAAGTGCTGAAAAGTATCCCTGATTTCTGTAGATGTTCCATAGTTACCCAGTGGCTCGGTATACTGTTCATTAGCAAGGAAATTCTGACAAAGCTAAAGTTCACTGTTCTGTTATTTATTTTTTTTTTTTGCCAGGTAGATTTCTACCTTCCTTTTCAGTTCAACTTCAGTTATCTGGAAATTAAGAAGGAAATGCTTACATTTAATGTCACAGGTCTGCATCACCTCAGAGGAAAGAACCAGTGACAGAGCTGAACTTGCTCCTTAGCCATAAAGAGGATTGTTGACATTCTAAGAAAATGTCTGTATAAGAGTGAACAACACACTTAAAACAACATTCTGCAGGAACTCTAGCATGATTTTATTTCAAGGCTAAAAAAATCAGATAATCTTTAGGTAGGTAGTCTTCTAGGTTGTGGAGTGTGATTTTTGTTGTTGTTGCTATTGCTATTGCTGGCTTTTAGTCTAATGTAGTTGTTGCTATTGCTATTGCTGGCTTTTAGTCTAATGTAGTCATCACTGATGTGACTTCTCCCTGAAGTGTAGCAAAAGTACATGGAAAGTGTATATGGGAATGTCTGATAGGCCATAAAACTATCCCTAAATAAAAAATGCCTTGATGAAATGCTGTGATAAAAAGCATATCGAATGTTACACAGATTTACATAACTAATAGCTTTACCTATATCAAGAAATAAATACTGTTGTCTAGAGGAGAGTTTTGCTTCCACTTTGATACTCAGATTGTGTTGAAAATAGGTTTTTCTATTAAAATATGTGCATCAGCTCAGGAAAGCAAATTATGGAAGGATAAACCACATATGAAGTTTTCCAAGTTTTCTCAGTTTTTATGAAAACATTTTAAGCAGAGAACTGGGTTACTCCTCAAGTTCTTGTCACCTGCCTTTGGGTATTATGTCAGGAACACAGTTAACATCGCAGTGAATGAAGACAGATGCACTTATCCAGAAGACGGCTCCTGGGTGGCTTGAGTCACTTTCTAGAGCCACGTCCTTTCATTGTCTAGAAATGTAAACAGTGGCATCCATGCTGCTAGCTGAGGAGCCCCAGGTGGCTGCTGGAAACAGGAGGGATGAAACTGAGCCACAAGCCTGGCTGGCTGGGCAGATGAAGGTTTACAACAACCCAGCAAAACAGTCAGATTAAACTGGAAACCATTTGCAGAATGAAGTGAGGTACTGTAAAGTTTAATTCTTGTAGGTTCTGTACAGGTGGGAGTCCCCTACAGCACTATAATGTTCTTTATAGCAGTATATGTTGTTGTGAAGTAAATGTCTCCTGCTTAAACTGAACCAGGTGGTCTATGCTGAAGTAGAACAGAATCATAGAATAGTTAGGGTTGGAAAAGACCTTAAGATCATCAAGTTCCAATCCCCCTGCCATGGGCAGGGACATCTCACACTAAACCATCTCACCCAAGGCCTCATCCAACCTGGCCTTGAACACCTCCAATGATGAAGCATTCACAACTTCCTTGGGCAACCCATTCCAGTGCCTCACCACCCTAACAGTAAAGAACTTCTTCCTTATATCCAATCTAAATTTCCCCTGTTTAAGTTTTAACCTGTTACCCCTTGTCCTATCACTGCAGTCCTTAGTGGAGAGTCCGTCTCCAGCATCCTTGTAAGCCCCCTTCAGATACTGGAAGGCTGCTATGAGGTCTCCATGCAGCCTTCTCTTCTCCAGGCTGAACAGCCCCAACTTTCTCAGCTTGTCTTCATACGGGAGGTGCTCCAGTCCCCTGATCATCCTCATGACCCTCCTCTGGACTTGTTCAAACAGTTCCATGTCCTTTTTATGTTGAGGACACCAGAACTGCACACAATACTCCAAGTGAGGTCTCACGAGAGGAGAGCAGAGGGGCAGGATCACCTCCTTCGACCTGCTGGTCACGCTCCTTTTGATGCAGCCCAGGATACGGTTGGCTTTCTGGGCTGCGAGCGCACACTGAAGCCGGCTCATGTTCATTTTCTCATCAACCAACACCCCCAAGTCCTTCTCTGCAGGGCTGCTCTGAATCTCTTCTCTGCCCAACCTGTAGCTGTGTCTGGGATTGCTCCGACCCAGGTGTAGGACCTTGCACTTGGCCTGGTTAAACTTCATAAGGTTGGCATCAGCCCACCTTACAAACAAGTTAAGGTCCCTCTGGATGGCATTCCTTCCCTCCAGCGTATCAACTGACCCACACAGCTTGGTGTCATCGGCAAACTTGCTGAGGGCTCACTCAATCCCACTATCAACTACAAAGATGCTGAACAAGACTGGTCCCAACACCAATCCCTGAGGGACACCACTCGTTACTGGTCTCCAATTGGACATTGAGCCATTGACCACAACTCTTTGCATGCGGCCACCCAGCCAGTTCTTAATCCACTGAGTGGCCCCTCCATCAAATTGATGTCTCTCTAATTTAGAGACAAGGATGTCGTGAGGGACAGTGTCAAATGCTTTGCACAAATCCAGGTGGATAACAGCACCTGCTCTGCCCCTGTCCATCAGTTCTGTAATCTGACTAGAAGGGCATCAGCAAATCAAATGTGGGCAGCAGATAAAGATAAGCAGTATTAAAAGTTTTTTTGACATAGCCACAAACTTTCTACAATGATTGTATTTTCAACTCTGCAAGTTTGTTGCTCCCAAATTCTTAAACTATTGTTCACTGAGGCATTGTGGCACACCAAAATTGTTTGTTACATAGAATAATGTGTTAGCCTAAGTATCCTGCAGGATTAGAATTTGTTCTATTTAGTCCAAGTTAAATTATAACTTTGCCCATACTTTCTACATTTGCAAAGCATGTTTTCATGTACATTTCTATAACTTTATAAATAATTATGTTCTGAGTGTGATAGAAAATTTCCAGGGAAAGCACCAGTATCATTATTGAAAAAATCATGGAAAGGATCAAGAATATATTAATTTGGTCTGATTTACAAATATTTGCTCATATTTTTATTAGCTCTTTGGAGGCATAGGGAGTATGCTAGGTATGTCTAGCACTGCAAATACAGAGTGCTTTCACTGCAATATTTTTGCCACTTAGTGGTGAGAGGTGACATTAAAATGATTTAGTAAAATTTAGAAACTTGCAGAATCTCGGTTAATGAGATCTCTGTTCATTATTCTTGGCCCTTGCTCAGTTTACTATATGATGTGCCTTGTATCATGAGACTATGATCTAATTATTGAAGTCACTGGGCATCAATTTCAGTTTGGCCTGATCTCTTGTTTTTTTCAGGAAGATAGGCTCTGAATTAATAGCTCTTTGCTTAATGTGTTTGCTATTCTAACCCCTACAGCTGCAGCAGATCAGTGCTGTAGCTAACCTAATATATATAGTGTTTCCTCTGCAGTAGACCCCTCTCCTTTTTTGCATTTTTATACTTGCCAATGTAATTGTTAATTAATCTCAATAATAACTAATTTTACAGATCCTGCAGTAAGCCTTACTAAAGCTCTATCAGCCTTTTCCTTTTCCCCTTGAAGTCATACCACAACTTCAAAGAGAGAAGAAAACAGGATTTTATGCATTTGGAATAGTTAATACCACAGCACTGGATCAGCACAGAAGCTAGAGCAGATATCTGAAAACTATGGAGGGACCATTTTTCTATGAATATTCATCAAATCACTGATCTCCTGGCTAGTTTTTTCTACTTCTATCAACCATCTTACCTCTATATCTTCTTTTTGAAATTATTCATCCAATAGCCTCTGTGGCAAGAAGTGAGCAAGGGTGAAAACAGCCAGCTGGCTATTAATCACTATGCTCTACTTAAAAAGATGTCAAGAGGATGCTGTAAATTGCAAAACTTGTAGACTCAGCTTCTTTATGGAAAACAAGATACTCCCAAATATTATTAATTCAGTAATATTTTCATGACACTGTTTAATTTATTAGTAAAGGAAGGAATGTGATATTTTACTAGCATTTACTTAAAGCAGCACTTTTTTTTTAATGACAACAGCTGTAATATAGTAAATAACAGCCTTCTATCACTCTTCAACACCCCAGTGCTGGCTTTTCATCAAAGAGTTTTGAAAGTATATTGGGTATATTGTACTTATGTGTCTAGCTTTGGCTCTTCCTTCTATGTTATGATGCACAGATTCAAGAGGAGGTAGGGTAGGAAACCTGACACAAACTAAAGGAAGGTAAGCCATAAGCCATGAATGAAATAGGTCAGTGTCTGTAGTTAATTTATACCCAGTTTCTAAGAGGCACAACAGACCTCTGAATTTTACCCAAACTCAGACATACTTTTGAGCACAATGCCTGTCCTGGGAAGGATAGTGTACAGCATAGCATAGCATAGCATGGTGTGGTATAGCACAGTACAATACAGTACATTACAGTATAGTAGTTCTGCCATCCTTTAGGGCTTAAATCCACCATAGTAAATCTTCTATAAGTTAAATCCTGATTTCTGGATGCTTCAAGTCAAACATAACCTGAGCTGGGTGTTGAAGATATATAAATAGCATCAACATGCTTCAGTGAATATCTGCTCAGCTGAGCATAATTCAACAGCAGTTTTATTTTAAACCAGTTCCAACTAATCTGCAGTGGTTACACCGAGCAGATGAAATGAAAATAAGGCAGCTAATAGACACTGCAGGAATATTCTCCAGTTCCTCATAGAAACATGTAGAAAACATAGGAATGCGCCTTTTCTTTCCTTGTTCCTTGCCCTAAGGAATTAGAAGATGATGTTACAGAGGTTTTGATTCCCCCACCATTGCCAAAAGCAGGAATTCTTAAAATGGGAGATCAGCAATCAGTTTTCCAAAGAGTGGGATAATGAGCTCCTCTGATTTTTTTGTTGTTTGCTTGTTTATGCTTCCCATGACAGGAGAATGGTGGTGTACCTGGCAGTTTACCAAGCCAGCTGTCTACTCTATGGCGAGTCACTACCATACAGATCTGTATTGCATTGAGCTGCATGCTTGTGCATAGCTCTAGGTCTCTTCGGAGAAAGCAGTAGCCTTTCAGATAAAGTAATCTAAACATCACATTTTTTTAAAGTCATTTTCCAAAGACAGAATATTTTCAAAACTTGGATTTGCTCTTCTTGCTCTTCTCAGCGTCCCAGGAAATTGTGAGCTTTTCCCAGAAATGATGAATATAAACCCATTCAGCTGACAGGAACTCAAAACAGGTCCCTCCCTGAAAAAAAACAAATCAAGCACTCATATAAATCTCAAGCAAACCATATCACTGATATAAGAAAACACATCAAGACCTCATGAATATCTTGTGAACACCATAAACCACATCAAGCATGTGTTCATAGCGTGAGAGATGTCAGACAAGAGCCAGGGGCTTTTGAGCCACAGCTATATGGTGTCAATGTAGACATCCAGAGATCAGTAGTGAAATACAGACATTTAGTCATGTAAAGTATATATAATTCCTTTAAGCAATGGTTTCAAACTCCTCTTGGAACATTTATTTATCTTAATATTTGGAAAAGTTTATATTGATTAATGAGAAGAAAAGTAAGGATTTCTGAGCAAAACACAACAGAAATAGTGATTAATTTTTAAACACATTTACTACTGAGAAGAAAAAGCTTAAACAGATTACCCACATGCATGTTTGTTATCTGTGAGATAATGTTATCTGTGCTTCAGCTGTGGAGGGATGTCACAGTAAGTTAACTCTATAAAACCTATGAATGATTGAGACTAGAGTCTAAAGCTCTTTAGTAGAGAAAAGGGGAGTATTAATGCAGCATTAATTCCCACTTTAGAGAACTGTACCAAACAACAGTGCTTTCTGTGCTTTTAATACCATTACCCATCCATACTGTACAGGAATCTAGTAGGGTGCCAGTGATCCTAATACATTCTATCCCTCAGGATTTACCTTGGAATTTCTGTCATGATATTCAGGGAAAAGAGTAATAACAGTTGGTGTATTGAAACCCCTGCTTCAAATATTGTCTTCTTGTTTCCTTATGTGTTATTGTCTGTCCATTTCCCCAGGATATAAACAGGAGCAGGAACACACTTCTCGTTCTCCATCTGCATTGTTCTTATCATGGGGACAAAATGTTTCGGGCAGGTAAACATACTTATTATTTTTATTCTTCTTCATTTTTATTGTTATTACTTATTAAAACAACTATTATAAAATAGAAATGGCTACATTTTAATTTGTTCCTACACAGAAAGGGCTGGAAGACAAATCTTCCATCTGTTCCATTGACAGATCCCATATGTAGCTGTTGTGATAGGCCATTATCAATTAGAGAAATGTCAACTCATTTTGTCAAAATGCTAAAATTCTCATCTAATTCAGGGCTTCCAAGTTTGATTGGTGGCCTAGCAACTGTCTCAGTTTTTCCATTAAATTGTTTATTCATATATTCTTAGGAATGGCTGGAAAGCTCTTGCGACATATGTGTGACTACATTTGCTACCTGCCTCCTCTATTTAACAAAAATAGAAGCATTATTAATGTCATATCAAATATAAACACTGTTCTACTTCATGAAGAGTTGACCATTAATGTGGGGAAGCATAATCATGCGACAGAGTGGGCTTAGTGGGCTTAAACAAAGGCTGGGATTCCAGGAAATTGCTATGTCTGAGTTTGCAAGGTGAGGAGCCCTGGACTCTGCTTGCTTGACAAAATAAGGCACCATAAGGATGGAATAGGGCTGATTTTGTGTTCCTCAGCACCTGGACAGCTTTACTTTGTCACAGTACCTCAGGATCATCTGGACATATTTTCAGTGCTGGGCAAGAACAGTGGAAGGTGAGAGGGCAACTGAAGAGCAGGTCATCTGCTTTGCAGTGGGCAAGTGAAGATAGAATCCAGGGCAAGGGCATCTGGAGCAGGAATAGAAGGTGTGAGTGAGGGACAAAATTGTTCCTTCTCACTGGGCTTAAAATTGCAGCTTAGTTTTCGCAACCATAGGGATTTACTGCCCTTTCAGTTGGTGGGATGAAACCCAGTGGGTGTCCTCTGGTGACCCAAATTTGGGTCATGCCCCAGTGCTTGTAAGCTGTTGGTGTGACAGATCTCAGCAATAGGAAGTTTATTCTGATGTGGTTCTTGAATGGCTTACGAGATGTTTTGGAGGGAGGTTTGATGTAGGTCATGGAGCACTGATGTGGTCTGTCTGTGTGTTTCCATCTGTTTTTGTTCAGGGAGGGACCTAGTTTGAGTTCCTTTCGCCACATGGCAAGTTCCTCATTTCACAGATTTTTGCATGATCCCCTGCATTTTAGGAATGTCTAAAAGCCAGATTTGACAAAGCGTAGGAAGTGTCTGATCCTGAAGAGCTGCTGGAAAAAATCTCACCCAAGATTGCATGCTGCCACCACCAGCATTGGCACACCTAGTAGCTGGATTTCAGAAGGTGTTGTGTAACCAAGCTTCTCTTTGGGTTTTCAGAAATACTTAAGTATTTGACCTGCTTTGGTATGTTTGAAATTTCTATCAATTGCTTTTTGGGCACAACTGAAGTGAGATTCACTACATCGAAGCCCGGTCCCTGCTCCTTCAGCTTGAAGCAGGCATAGCTGGGCCATTGGATGCTGGGTGCTCAGAAGTACCTGCCATTTTCTTCTGGAAGAGGTAGACACTATTTGGAAGCAGACTGGCTTCCTGAGCAGGGATCTGGGGGAGCACTGAAAAGGGAGCTGTTTGGGTCCTCTAAATATCTGCAAATGTATTTGTCTTTTTCCAGCAACTGAATAAAAAGAATGAACATCCTAACTGAATGTCCCCCGACCCTTTTGAATATTTGATCTTACTTCTCTAAGGACCAACTGACCTTTCTATATATTTCCTTCAGCCTAAGATTCATTAATCTCTGCAGAAGGAACATCCTTGGAGGATTTCTTTTTTCTTTTCTCCTAGTTTTTTCTCTTCTATTTGTATTCCTGACTGAAAAAAAAAACACAGTCTATCCTAACTTAGAAAATATTGTATTATTGTAAAATACAGCACAAAAGCCACTTCTGGCATCCTGTCATGAAACCCCTTTGTCAGGTTTACTTTAGAGATGAAGTCTACAAAATTTTGTGTCCCACAATAATAAAATGAGACAAAAATAGAATTGCAAAGTACAGACAATAAGGCTTTCTTAGCTTTTTGGACAGCAGCTGTGGTGGGGCTGTGAAATTGGAAGAGGAGGTAGATAGGGTAGTATGTGGTAGCAATACAAAGGGATGAAGTAACTAAGATAATTATGATATCCCATTTCCTTGGTGGATGACTCAGGATCTCATGACTTGTGTTTTCCATGATGAACCAAACAGTATCTACTGACTTTTCCTAAATTTATGTGTAGGCATACACAGCAAAATGATGGGGATTCTTGTGTTTGTTTTTTTTATTTCCACTTGTACTTCTGTATAAAATCACATTGCCTACAGTTCCATAGACCTTATAATTGACCTATGGCTAACTCTGGCTTTGGTAAATCTCCCATAGATTGCCTGTTAGCAAAGTAAAGAGCTGGAGAAAAAGACAAAATATTTAATGTTAGCTTGCCAACCAAATCAGTAGTTCAAATGGTAATTCAACCTCTTTCATGCAGCACATAAGTGATATTTCATTGGCAAGGAAGAAATATTAGCAGATAGGTAGGGACTTTCTTTTCCAAGGTCTGGAGAACTTAAAATGGTGTTGGAGTTTTGCTACAGTTTAGTTTTTTGGGTGATAGAGGGCTGATCAGGGTGTGTTCTTTGATCTATGTGAATAAAAAGCATCATACGCTATGGCACTGACAACATATAGCATAGTGCAGATAGCGTACATTTAAGATTATCATTATTAGTTTTCTACTGTGCACTACCATTTCTTTACTAGAAATGACTAGATTCAGGCAGCACAAAAGATAACTAAATCCCTAAGTATAGAAATAGCCTTAGAAAATTTTGGGGATTCTAGCATGTATACGCAGAAGACTCATTTCTGATGTCACCAGTCTTAGAGATATTGTTGACTTGCAACACAAAAGGGAAAGATTTAACATGAGAACCTTGAGGTTTAGCAGGTAACTGCTATTGTAAATCACCAAAGGTACAACAGTTGCTTGCTAAACTAGAATGGATTGTACTGAGCTATACTTACCTGGGTGATGTTGTTGTACACTGGCACAATAGCAGTAAACAGAAAGGAGTGCAATGGGTCTTTCCTTTTGTAAAGCTGATCAAAATGAGAGATTGTTATTAGTTACCCATTAATCTTATGAAGCAGGCTGTATTTCTCAGGCTGCTCAGCCTGGAGAACAGAAGGCTCCACAGAGATCTCAAGAGCAGCCTTCCAGTACCTAAAGGGGACCTACAAGAAATCTGGAGAGGGACTTTTTACAAGGGCATGTGGGGGTAGGACAAGGGGCAATGGCTTTAAACTGAAAAAGGGTAGACTTAAATTAGATATTAGGAAGAAATTCTTTCCTGTGAGGGTGGTGAGGGACTGGAACAGGCTGCCCAAGGAAGTTGAGCATGCTTTGGATGGGGCTTTGAGAAACCTGGCCTAGTGGAAGGCGTCTCTGCCCAGTGCAAGGGGGTTGGAACTAGGTGATTTTTTAAGTTCCTATCCAATCCAAACCATTCTAGGATTCCATGGTTTCTTACCACCATCTGACAAAAGAGCGGGCATACATGGTGACCTTATTGTTTGGATTTGGGCTAAAATGTTTAAAAGTGGCATGTACAAATAGCATCCTCTATTGCGACAGTTTCATACTTGTTACCGTGTACTTTACATCTAGTTTATGAGCATTTTTAATCTATGATAAAAAGGGTTTGGTAGTGGACTTTCCTCCATAAAGGAACCCCAGCTACTGTTATATTTCCCTAAGTGGCTAGTAAGTTCACGTACATTTGGTGAAGGTGCATTTTTTAAGGACACATTGTCTTGCCATCATATTCTATTTCTGCTCCAGCAGGGTGCAGTCATGTGCACTGATCTGAAGCCTACCTGTGGAGAAGCAGGAACAGTGAAACTGCCCTTCCCTGAAAAGTTAGGGCCATTTCAATGGGCTTCTCTTGAACCAAAGGACAAAATGGGGAAGAAGTGTTGTGAACTGAGATGAGGAGTGTAAGTGCCAGTTGAGAACTTCAGCAAAAATATTTCCTAGACACAGTAGGAGGCCTTAGAGAGAACTGAGAGCCTTGCATGTTTGATGGAGGTTACAGGAAAGACATATGTTCACTCCAAAAAAAGATGTTAAATCCCGTAGGTTAAAAAATGCTGAACTGCACATGCTAGTAGACTACTTGAATCTCAATGCAGTGGAAAAGCCAAGGGAAACATCAGGGAGACTGTACTTTCATAGGGAAAAGCCTTTAGAATTTAATTAAGTACTACAAGAATGATGTAGGGATTTTCATAACTCACCATTAAATTCTGGAAGGATAGTTTGAATATCTGGTGGAGACAGCATTATTTTTAGTTACATTCTGAAAGCCTCTAAGCTCAGAAGCAGGAGGAACAGAAAAACTCCCGGTGACAGACAATGCAGCAAGAAATTCAACTGCTATGGACATTTCCAAGTTGCAACTGTGTCTTCTCCATTGCTACGTATTTCCATCCATTTGATTAGGCTGCTCAAGGCAAACATACAGTACCTTGCACAAGTTTCTGTTTCTTCCATCAGCACTTAATGGGTAAATCAAATTTAGGCTAATAGGAATACAATTAACAACATCTGAAATGCTACTCCAAATAGGATTTGATTATGACTGATTATGCTGCACACGTCAAGATCACTGCTAATCTTTGGCACAAGGAACTGATTAAAAGGGATTTTTATTTTTTTTACATCAATTATATTTTTCTTTAAAAACTTCCCACAAACAATCTGTTGGCATGGTAAAATGTTTTCTAATCACTGATTGAGGTTTGGGCTGAAGCAAACATTTTGAGTGAAAAGATGCCAGAAGTTTTCATAAGTATGATGGCATTAAGAAAATTATATGCAATCTTCTTTTCCAGTTTGTAAGAAGGATAGGTAATGCACTGTCAAAACGGTCACCCATATGCTCTTTGCACATTTCTAGAAACGCACACTGCTGCCTGTTTTCCACCTGGATTGTCATAAGGTAGATCCAGATCTGTTACAAGGCAACCTTGCTTTTACCTGTCCCTTGATCACCCTCGGAGCTATCATTTTACAGCTCACAGATGGAGTCTTGCCCAGGAGCCAGGATAGTTTTGCAAGCCACCATGCCACTTACCTTATGTAGATTTAACACTGGTACTCGGAAGCTGTCAGATTTCAGGGATAGGCTTTTGTGCTACTTTTGCGTAACAGAGAGCACCTATGTTTTGAATCTCATGGTGACGAAGAGAACGAATGAAAGCAGTGACATCTTCTTGTTGTTCTAAGAAGACAAAGGTGCCTGAGGGCTCAGGCACAGCTCCAGATATGTCCTATCATTTTTTGGTGATTCTTTCACTATTCTGAAGTGAAAAATCTAGTGAAATTTGTTGGCTTGTCCCTACCTTTGAGAGGTTTGATCACCTTTGTGGGCTTCCTTTTTCCTCTTTCTCTCAGCCACCTTCTGTAGTCTGAATGAATTGTTGACAAGTCTATGTCACAGACTTGCTTGAGAGACTCCCTGTCACATCATGTGGTGAGTTCAGTGTTTCTTTTATGGCAAGCGTTTTTCACTGAATCAAATGATCCTCACTAAACTACAGCATTCAGCTGAATATGAGTGTGAACATCATGCATGTTCATTTATAATTTCATATTTTAGGGACAGCCATTTTATAAGTTTCTCCAGTTATAATAAGCTAGAGTTGATTGAACTTCTCTTCTTTGAAAAAAATGCTGATTGGTTGCTGCAGCTCACTTTTGCACAGTTACTTTTCTTTTTGACAATTTATTCCTGCTAGGAAAGGAAAAAAGGCTTCCTAAAAATGTTTCTTTAAAATAATTAAAAGAATCTTAAAAGTACTCAAATACTTAAACATGGAGTAGTTTTTTTCTTTATAAAACATTTGAAGTATCATATTTGACTTAACATGAACTTCATTTACCCTTTTTGCTTGTCAAATATTTTGACACTGATCTTTTTTCATTTTGGTTTTAATAAAAAAATTATTTTAGTTTATATTTCATTCCGAGGTACTGACAAATCAATCATGCATGATGTATTGGAAACAATAAATCAGACAATCTGCTTAGTGCCTTCATTGCTAAAATAAACACAGTTAATTAGATACAGATAATACCAACTCTTCCAAAGCTACATACTAATCCATTGAAGAGATTATCACCACAAAAAAATCCAGCCTTTTCTTGCTTTTGTCACTTGTCCTGTCACTGCCTGCCCTTGTAAAAAAACCTCTCTAGATTTCTTATAGGCCCCTTTTAGGTATTAGAAAACTGCTGTAAGGTCTCTCTTAACTCTTCTCCAGGCTGAATAACCCCAACTCTCTCAGATTGCCTTGATAGGAAATAAAAGCAAGAAGCAAGTCTATGCTACTGGATTATAGCCTTCAGGTCCACAGCATGTAAGAGCAATTATTCTTCCATCAACAAAAGCCAAAGGATTTATCACAGACAGAAACAAAATGGCAGTCTATGAACAGGTTCTGGAGTGAATATTCCTTATCTTCTCCTGGGAGATGGAAAAGGGGAATTTGTTTTCCCTAACTTTAGTCAGGATACTTAAAAGATAAGTATCCTGTATAATCTAGTTGTCTAGGTGCTGTTGAGTGGAGAATGGTTGACGCCTCCAAGAATAATGCTTTGTATCCTAAAATAGGTGGCACGAAGAAGTCTTTCATACAGGCTAAATATAGACTTGTCTCTCTCTGTTGGTGACAGAAGAAACATAAATGACCAGTTTAGACTAAATGTGCTCCTTGAGGACGACTGAAGTTAGGTGAGGTGCATCCTACTTTCAACAATCTCAAACCACACACAGTCTCCAATTTATTCTCCACTGTTACAAAATGCAGTTTCAAGACATTCTTCTAAAATGTCCTCCCTCAAAAATGCTCTTGGTTTCAACATTTCAAACTGTTGCTGCCCAGGGCTCATTAGTCTGGGAAAAGCGATCCTAGCAGTTCTCATAGATTTGGCCAGAATTCCCACAGATCATTGTTCTTTCCAGTCGTTATTTCATGGACGGCTCTTGAGTCAGCGTGTCTTCATATATCACACATATGCTTATTCAGAGTCCCATGAAAGGAGCAAAAGCCACATGCAAAATACTAAAATACTGAACAGATTTCTGATTTGTGACATCATTATTGATTCAGAGAAATTTTGGATTTGCGGAGAGGTTTGTAATTTGGCATTTCCCTCCTTGAGTCCTAAAATCCTAGCTAACCCGCGGTGACAATATGGCACCCTTACTACACAAGCAATTGGAACTCCACTTTATTCAAAATGGCAGCTCTCTGAAGATGGGCTGCATAAACTGTCACAATGACAAACTAGCACACTAAATACAGGTGCAATTGAAGGAAGAAGCATTGTGAGATTCCCAGTACTCAAACCACTCAAAAGTTACTACTACCATTGTTGCCATTTTTGTTGTTATCATTGTTAACATCCAAAACCACATCAGGCATCTTTTCTTCTACAATAACTTTGTTGGCAACTTCAGCAAAGAAGCCGAGAATTGGATTGTCACAGAAACTGGAATGTCTTCTCATAGCTAAAGATGTTTCTACAAGAACCGACTGAAGGTACATTGGTAGAACAAGAAAGCATTGTCACTGCACGTGCTTTTACTATTCAGGAAATTTATAAAGGACTTAATGCCTACTCCTTCAGCCCTATTCCTGAGCACAACATTCAATTTAAATTATGCTTATACCCACAAGTATGTATTTGCCTACTCAACAGAACTATTGTTATTGCTTAGAAAGGTGTAATGTAGCTAATAAGTAAGAATTGCTCCAGAGCTCAAACATTTTGAAGCTTGGAAGATGTGTATAAACTAATACCAGTTGTAAAAATAATGACAATAATGACAATAGAATACATCATATGTTGCATCCATCAGTCTGTTGTCAACCAATCACATGAATATTGAAACACTCACATAACTCTTTTTGTACTATTTCTGAGCTGGCTGAGACAGAAGATCGCTGGAATACATTCAGGAAATCCAGATCTGATGAAAATGTCTGTCTATTTCCAAAACAGGGAAGCTTGTAAGTGTATCCAAGCTTTTGGATGCCTAACCGAAACTAAATTTCTGCCATATGCCCATTAATGATTGGTACCATATGAAACTATCATTGTGAAATTCAGAAGTAGGAAAAACTCATCTGGTTTTACTATAAAGTTTAAACTCAGCTCTCAAACACTGAAAAACTTATGTTCACCTTCTTGTTTACATCTTAAACCCAGGGGAAATTATACCTCCTGACATATGTAATGTAACTAGGAGAGTTTCTCATCAAGGTGAAAGTGTTTCAGCAAAGTCTGTTTTAAAATTAAAACTTTTTTTTTTTTTTTTTCCAGGAGAATGGCAAGGTACACAGATGGGAACAGTGGAATACGAAAACACAATTGAATGAAATGCTGAATGCTGAGTATTGCTATTCCAGTGCCTTTCTTCTTTCTACAGACAGCTTTAACCTATTTTCACTTACTGACATTTTCAACATCAGCAGCACTTGCAGTATTTGCATGAGTCAAATCATGGGTGGTCTTTGCCTTGTTCTCATTAACTGGAGGTCAGCAAGAACTCAGTGGTGGAGATTATAATTGAGATGAGTCCCCAGAATAAGGGAGAAGCTGTCGAGCATTAGAGAAGAGAGTATGAATAAAAGAGAGCAAGTTCTCAAATAAAACAAGGAATGTGAAATAGTGCTTCCTAGAGTCTTGCACTGGTGCTGCTTCTAAATTGGAGTTCCTTGCACTTCCACACCTCTGCCAGGAGATTCCTGTGCACCACTTTCCCCATACTCCAACACTTCAGAAACTCTCTGAAGGCCTAATAAATTCCCACAGAGCAGAGAATCTGTTCATCTTAAATTCCCTCTTCCTGCCTAGGTCCTCTCTGTTTCCTCCTTCTCTGGTCCCTACCATGAGAGGCAGCCTGGATCCCTCACACTTTTACCCCCTTTCAGCATCCCTTGCACGTCAGTGGGTTGACATGTTTGGGGAAGACAGTCAGATGAGAGATGGGAAAACAGAAATGTATGAACATGTTAACAGCTGCTATAAATCTGTTTTGCCTAGAGACAATACTAAGCCATTGGAAGCTGGTACCAGTATTAACTGTGTGCTGGAGCTCCATGACTTCCTTGTTCCATGACTCTCTTTGCTTAAACGAAACATTTGGGTGCATTCCATTGACATTCAGATTATTCTCTGAAATTTTGGAAGTCATTCCACTTACTGCAATACAGAAATGGTAAGAAATGAGGATTAGTTTTTAATTGCCTTTAGCCAGTGACTATTTCAGCATTTATAGGACTGAGACCTCGTAAAGACTGAGTAAGACTATGGCTCACACAAAGGCTCTTAATATACTCTGCTATATATTGAGCTTGAAGGATCTTTCTTCTACCTCTTATTTTAAAACTAAAAATTTATATCTATTCTGGGTTTCTCAGGGCGTTGTGTCTGTGGCTGACAGCTCATCTTAGCCCCAGAAGCACCTCTTCAGTAGTGACTCCAGCCTAGGTCCCATTCCAGCTGGGTAGCCTGAAGGTCCCTCTAGGGCCCTAAAATTGTTTGGAAGGAGGTCATTCTCTTCCCAAAAGTGACTGTGTGGCTTACCACTCCCTCCCAGTTTTGCTTCTACCAGTGCAAGAAGGTTATCCTGCATTTTGTACAGAGGTTTCCCTTCTTATAAAAGATAAGGCAAGATGCACAACAGAAAACTTGGCCTCTGGAGTGAGGGTTACCTTTGTGCAAGTCTGTCCCTGGTTTCACTTCAAATGCCCTCAAATCACCCAGACAGTTTTGGAGGAAAATTATCTTGGTTTCACAACTCACAGAGGGTGTGACATTTCTCTTCTTCCCAGTCACGTTGTGAAGCGAGTTGAGTAACTCATGTCCAGTACTTTGGGAGTTACAGTGGAAAGTATTTCTATAAATGTTTCCACGACATTTTTACTTAATTAAACATTTCACTTCTCATTACCAAGAGATTCCCTCAATAATAATCAACAGAAAGAGCCTGAATGTAACTTTGGTAGTGGGCAGAAGAATACTGTAAAGAAGTCAAGATTTTCTAACCTGTTTTTGTCACTTCCCACTCTTTTAGCACCAGACAAAGGTGAAAGTGCTGAATGCCCCCCAGCTCACCAGCAGGTTATATGTCAGCTGCTACGTATGACTGTAGCAAATTCAGACATCTCGTAGGTGAGAAGGATGACGTTTCAGTGAGCAAATGTTTCCCCTGCTTTCCTTTCTCGATTTGTGATTTCCTTGGCGAGGCAACCGAGTAAAACTGCAGGCGGATGAACACTAGATGGAGACAGATGCTCCTGCCATTGGGTGTAGATTTCCTGTGGTGGGCTGACATTTCCTATCAAACAAAGAGCTAAGGCTAATGAGGTGCTGAGTGCTCTGAAGCAGCAGGAGGATTTAAGCATTAGAGAGGTTTTACTCCCCCCACGTCATCTCAGACCTCAGCAAGCAGCTTTTTAAGGGCTAAATTTGAGCTTTGCTGTCATGTGAATGTCGTATTAGTTCACAGCAGAGATGCAGGGTATATGGGACATTGCATAAATCAGGCAGTTTCAAAGGGGTGAATCCAAGGAAAGGGTAACTTTCATTCATCTCTTTCTACTTCATCTACTCCTGCAATCAGAGGCCTTTGAAAAAAACAGAATTGCATTTGTCTTTTGTGACCTACCTTCACTTTTTCATGATACGCTCACTGCCGCACTAGAAGAAAACCATATAAAAGAAGTGGGTCAAAGATTTGGTGTCAGGATGAGAAAGACATCTGGAATTTTAGAGTTTTTCAGAATGTATTGAACTATCCACCTGCTTGAAGCTTTCAGAAGTCCTGTGATAAAAACCCCTTGTGTAAGCAAGGCATGATAGATAGAGGTATGTTAATAATTCTGGGTTAGAGATGTTCTTGTCCTCCAGATGAGTATCCATGAACATTTTGCTTTGAAAACCAGAAGTGGTTTTGAATACAATAGCTAGTACTTCATGAAAAGGGATGTAAAGTGAACTGGTGTCCTCTGCCAGCGAACAGCCTGTCACCCGGCAAGGTTTGTGTGCCCATACCTGAGACAGCTCTGAACTCTGCTCTGGCCCTGACCAATAACGTGACTTTGAGGAAATCTCATCAAGTTGGGCCTACACTTGCCCAGAACGAGAAAAAGTTATACATATAAAAATAATAAAAAGCCAGTTCTGCCTAAATCAAAGTGAAATAAAACCAGCATGCTTTAGGTGGCCCAGCCTCGGTGGGGTGGTTGGACTAGATGGTCTCCAGAGGTCCCTTCCAATCGTGGCAACTCTGATTCTGTGATTTCACCTGACATAAATGAAATCTCATGAAATGTGGTAGACAATAATGTACCTTACAATGACGGATAAGAAAAGGGTTTACAACAGAGGAGAAGAATTTACAAAGTTGAATCTTTGTTAAAATTATTTGCCTGGAAAAGGCACACGTTATTTGATTTTTCTTTTTCCCAGGAGGAATGGCCTGAGTATGCATTTATGTAAGCATACCTAAGCCACAAGATTTTGGAAGCCTGTCTTTATGTCACAAACAAGTGTAGATACAATAATCAGCACCTAGGAAGAAAACGATGCAATAGGGAGAACAGCTGATGTTTGAAATGTTCACATTACTGAAACCAATGGAAACAAGACCAATGAAATAAAACACAGCCTGGTGCTAAATGCATTAACCAGATATGCTGTGGTTAAAGTCCATTCTCAGCCTGACTTGAAAGCATTTGCAGTGAAAAACGAAACTGAGGTTCAATTCAGACAAAATCAAAGACTGGAGCCACTCAGTTTTGTCAGAAATATGGGAAAGATTTTCCTATCTTTCTACTGCAGAATGACAAACAGTTTCTGCTATACAATTAGACATGCTAGCTTCTGAACAGCTCTGCATGTTTTTGACTCTTACCATTTACCTCCCCTATTCCCTGGCTTTACAAGCAAAGAAAACATAGGTAAGCTGTCAAGAAAACACATTTATTTTTTGGAGGGGGCACTCCAGTCCACACAAACACCTGCAGCTCAACTCAGTAATATGCACTTGTGTAGTGAGGTAGATTGGTCTGACAAAGAAGCAAAATAAGGGAACTGCACTGAACGTAGAAATAAATGTAGAATCAGAGGCTCTGAGGTAAAATCCTTTGTTATTGATCAGCACCAGCAGAAGAAAAGTAAATGGAGCATTGGTATTCTCAAAAAGCTGTTACGTTTGCTTCTCTTTGGCTTTTTAGGCAAGATGTGATTTCTCCTGAGAAAAGGCTCTAAAAGTAGAAGAAAAACATTATTTTTGCCTAAGTTATATAATTGTAGATTAGGTGTGGTAAGAGTTGGGGCCTGCAGTTCTGATTTCAGAAAGGACAGGTTCATGCACAGGCAATCACCTGCTAGTCTAATGCTTCACTCCATAGAATATAATGTTTGTTCTGATCATAGCTTCAAAAGCAGGGGCTTATTCTATTAAATAAGGCATTATATCTTTTTTGCTTAAAAATGTACTGATAACTTGATAATCTTTTATATATATATATATATATATATACATGTAATAATTCTCTTCCTTGGAAAATTGCATAAACCTAGCTGCGCTGATTTTAACTCTAGGGATTAATTAGTTCCAGTAGAAGCAGTTGAAAGTTTTCTGAGGTTTGTTTTAGATAAGTATTCAAAAGACTGATGCTTATTCAAAAGTTGCCCAAACTATGTGAACCAGCTTGGCATAGAAATACTGAAAGATTAAACCTGAGAGCTTTTCACTACATCCTGGAATGACTGCCCTTCTTGTAGCAAGGGATGCCTGATTGCTGCAAACACAGAATTGGAGAATATTTGTTCACATTCCAGCATTCAATTTCTCTGTACTTCTTTTCCTTGACCATATTCACATAGAGAATCTTTTATTTATTCATGTCACTGCTTGAAAAATGTCATTTCTTTGCTTGTATCTATAACTGAAAAAGGGTGCTTAAGCACAAATAATTAACTTGCTTAGAAATATTCAGCAGTCCATTCAGAG
This sequence comes from Pezoporus wallicus, assembly GCF_028554395.1. NCBI lineage: Eukaryota > Metazoa > Chordata > Aves > Psittaciformes > Psittacidae > Pezoporus > Pezoporus wallicus. The sequence goes on from NW_026635157.1 coordinate 9,522,281, forward strand.
AAGAGATCCAACCCCCCAAACAATGAATGCTGAACAGGCAAAACTAGTATTCATGAAAATCCAAATAATACAAACAAGACTACCAGAATTCAGATTACAATTGATAAATACATATGCAGAAACTGAGCTTGCAGCAACAGATTTTTGGCCAGAAAGCTTAAATATGCCAGATACTTTTTCTTACGTTTTTGCCATCTTCGGTAATTCAAGCTTACTTTAGCTTTTCTCTGAATCTGAAAGTGTGAAGGGTTATTGATGGTGGATATTTAAGGATGAATGTTACTAAGCTAAAGCATAGTATCCCTTGCTTTTAGATTATGTTGTAGAACCCCATTCTTTACTCCTACACTTTGGTTTGGGTTTTCAAAGTAAATTCATATTTTGAAAACTAATTATTTCTGACAGTTTTATTGTGTATCAGGAAGGGCCTTCTCTGATGTTACCATATTAGATCCTTAGAGAAACTCCAGGGTAAAAAACAGTGTCAAACCTCAGCTCATCAGCTTTAATTGCACCAGCATAGACAGACAGGGATCAGACAGTTTCATTACAGCACCTCAAAACAAAAGACAGTGACAGTGGCGAAAATACTCAAATTTCCATGAATTAAAGTTATATCAGAAATTTAGACCGCTCAATGGGCCAGTTGTAGGAGTCCTAAAGAAACCTTGTATGATATTCCCATTGTTTAGGACAGAAAGTAATGTTAGGAAAATACCAGCTCTCATGAGACCTCACCTGGAGTACTGTGTGCAGTCCTGGTGTCCTTAACATAAAGAGGACATGGAACTGTTGGAACAAGTCCAGAGAAGGGCCATGAGGATGATCAGGGGACTGGAGCACCTCCCGTATGAAGACAGGCTGAGGAAGTTGGGGCTGTTCAGCCTGGAGAAGAGAAGGCTGCGTGGAGACCTCACAGCAGCCTTCCAGTATCTGAAGGGGGGCTATAGGGATGCTGGGGAGGGACTCTTCATTAGGGACTGTAGTGACAGGACAAGGGGTAATGGGTTAAAACTTAAACAGGGGAAGTTTAGATTGGATATAAGGAAGAAATTCTTTCCTGTTAGGGTGGTGAGACACTGGAATGGGTTGCCCAAAGAAGCTGTGAATGCTCCATCCCCGGCAGTGTTCAAGGCCAGGTTGGACGAGGCCTTGGGTGACATGGTTGAGTGTGAGGTGTCCCTGCCCATGGCAGGGGGGTTGGAACTAGATGATCTTAAGGTCCTTTCCAACCCTAACTATTCTATGGTTCTATGATTCTATGACTATTCCCTCCATGGCCCAGGTGTACTCTGTAATCACGTAGGATACAGTGCTATCTGCTTCAGGATGGTGCCACCACGGCATTCTGCTTGTTTGCAGGACTAAGGAAAGGACTGTCTCCCCAAATCCCAGTGCCTTTTAAGACCAGTCCTGGGGTGATATACACAGTGCCTTGACCAGAGCAGTAGCTAAATACATAAAGTGGAAGTAGGACAGACAAAAGACAAATACAAGCTCTGTATAAGTTACAATAAGCACTTATTCATAAGTAAGTTTGTTTTTTCTTACAGATCACCCCCTTTTTAAGGTGCAATTACACTCAAGTTATTTGGCAGAGAAGAGGGGGAGCATGGTTTGTAAATCAGAGAACCTGTTTCCTCTCTCAAGCGTGCGTCATTGCCTTGGGGGACTGTTACAGTAACCAAGCTCTGAGCGAGTCAGTCCTGCTGTCTAGCCACAAAAACTTTTTAATACAAACACTGCTGAATGCTGCTCCTGAGCACGGCAGATGTCTGCAATCAGCCATTGTCTGACTACTGTGTTTGTCTCATGGACTGGCCAGTACTTTTGGTTGACAGTAGATATCTAGGCTATGAAGTAATGCTGCTGAGAAGTATATAGACATGGAGATTGGTACTGTCTCAGAGGAGTTTACTAATCCTTTTGCAGCACAGAGACAGGATACATGCAATCAGCAGCAGGAGCAAGCTCTGGAAGATTTGGTTATGATTAGTTTTTCATGGTGGATGAGTATCTTCTGTAGCTCATTTGCTTGTGTGTAGTTTTGATAAAACTTTCATAGACATGTTATAGTCTTCCCAAATAAAACTGATATGCTATTTCCAGTTCCAATAGCTGTAAGCAAAATACCAGGCACCTTATCCAGTTTCCACCCAAGCTTCCTTTGGAGCCAAAGGGAGTTTGTCTGAACAAGAACAAAGAATCTGAGTATCTTGCTCTACTTATCTGGGGGCTGTCACCACTGGCACCTGTGAGTGACAGTAATGCCTCTGATGGCAGACAGCTCAAGTTCAAAAGCCCTCTCCCCTTCCAACTCTACTGCCTTTCCTGTTAGCCCCTGCTCTCATTAACATACTGAGCTTTGTATTGCAAGAACAATTGGGTGTACAGTGGTGGGGCAAACAGAGGTTGCGCTTGTGTCAGGTGTGGGGATTTTTGCAACACCCAACTTACATCAGCAGCCTTCAGGCAGGCAGTCACTTGGTGCTTGTTCAGCATCGCTCATTAGTACGAAGCCAGATTTCTGTGTCCTCTGTCCCTTGCATGTATTTTGGTAACTTCTGAAAGTCCCAGCTGGTGTCCAGACCATGCTGTGTTGCAGCAAGGCACGTGGCCCCAGTCTTTCTACTGCAGATATTACTCTAATTTGTGGTTACTACCCATGTTTCCACTCATTGTATTTTTCTCAGTGAATGAGTAGCTTAGTGCCTTTGCTTTATGTTAGTTGTTCAAGTGATATAAAAACCTTTCACTGACGGAAATTATCCCCACTCCAAAAAAAAGATACACTTCTGCAACTTCTTATAAGGCATAAAAACCTGTAACCAGCTGTATTTCCATGCATAGGCTTGTGTTCCATCTTACAAAGACATTAAAGCTGTCTGACTTACTCCAGTTTCATCTTGTTTCTAAAAGTAAGTTACTCTCTGCAGCAACTGAAGTATTATCACAGGATTTAGCTTACCAAACGGAGATTTATGAATAGTAAGTGCTGAAAGCAATGTATTTCCAGGAAATAGATTGTGTAACCTATGAATGCATCTTGTAGTTTAAATAATGGGGTTTCTGAAGAAATGGAAGCCTGCCCTAGGCAGCTTGTGAGCAGACAATTGTGTTAGATCAAATAGATCAATAATTTGCCCAGCTACTGCAGAAAATTATTTGAGACACAGGAAAGGGACAATATTATGTTCTCAGCTGGTTGTGTTTATCTAACTTAGTCATTAGAGATTTATAGTACTATTACACTTTTTTATACTACTATTATACAATTATACTACTATACCACTGTTGCACTTTGACAAGAACAGTGTGCTCTTCTGGCTCCAACTACCCACTGAGGCAATCATAATCCTGAGTACTTTGTTCAGCCAGCTGACCGTGGAAGCAGAGACAGCATAGGCACTCCTGCTCCAAATACAGAGTGTCCCTTTAATGTGCTTACTGGTGCAAATAGCAGCTGACTACAATATGTGCAGCACCACAAAAATGGTGAAAGTGCTGACAGTAAGCTGTAAAGTTATTGATTCAACTGCACCTGTGAAGATCTTGTAGCGCTGCAGTATGGCACAGTTTGTTTTTTTAAAGATGGCAAAATGTGGAATCATTCATTAGAACGACTACTGATGATATTAGGAGTAAAAAGCAGAAGATATTTGTTTGACTTACCACTTTGCTCCCCTACAGTCAATCTCACCTCCCTAAAATCTACTCATTTTATGGTTTAGTTGTCATTTTTTGATTAGTGTAGAAGTGCACAGTGCTGTACAGACGTCTTGTTTGTTGCATTGAGTGTGTAGGAATGAGAAGATTCTTCCTGCCAGAAGTACCAGAGAAAAAATGAGATAAGTTAATTGCCTTGGTTAAATACTGTGCTAAACATATCCAGCAGATCCTTTCGGGTCTTGCCATTTGCACAGCACATTCTCCAGGAAATGGTCAGAGGAAGAAAAAAAACAATAATGGTGGCCAAATGTGTGTAGAGTGAAGTATCAAAATTAGTGGTAACATTAAGAAGGAGGAAAATTGCAAAGAGAGGGAAAGGAAAAGAGTGTGGTTTTGGGCAAAATGCTTTTGGAAAAGAAGCTTTTGAACAGTGAACAAACACTGTTTTATCCTGCTTTGCCCCATCTTCATAATAAAATTTTCCTTCTGCTGGGATCCATTCACAAGTTAGGAGGAACTTCTGAGTTAGGCTAACTTCTCAAGTCCGGAGAGGTAACAGTACATTCTCAGCATGCCTTATCCTTTTCTGCATTTTGCCTCATTAGCAACCAAATCTGTTAGACCACACTGCTTCAGAGACCTTTTGACTTCTTAACATATCGATTGCCTTTCACACAGATGTTTCCAATGCTGAAACCATTCCAGAGAGATTTCTGAGAAATCTCCATCTGTCGTATGACAGTCTAAATGCCACAAGGTAGCTAAATCCGTTATCCAGTCTGACTTGCCAGTAAAATGACTCTGCAGACAAGATGTGAAACTGTGTGGGCTGGATTTCTCCTGCAGGCACATTTCCACTGAAAGGCAATTGCTTTTAGATGAACACAGGTCCATGGGATGGCAGAGAGTCTGTTGCTCCTTGAATACTTGTCTTTGCACTGTTGGTGACTTGGTTTTGCACTGGGCAGTCCAGTAGCAGATGGCTATTTCCCCACAAGGAAAAGTTTTACAAGATGAATTGGAAGAGTTAAAAGTGATGAGCCAGATTTCCCTGGGTAGGAACAGTTGTTTTTCTTCAAGAAAAAAATTACTCTCCCATCAGCTGGTAAAAGAGGACTCTGAGCCAAATAAAGGACTTTGGAGGAATACTAATACCCTGATTATGAAAACGGTGAGACCCAGTGTCTTTGAAAGAGGGGCAAGATGTTACCTTTGAGAGGTGATCCAAAGCACAGGGATTTATCAGTTTATTTGCTCTCTGAAAAATCACAGCACTGACACAATTTAAATCGGATCTTTTCTTGCCTAGATACAGGTAGACAGGTTTGAATATATTGGTCTGGATACTATCAAGTTCTACATACTAAAGACCATGTCAGATACAAAACCCAGTCAAGATCTGCTGCTATCAGGCAGATGATTTCCAGAAAACCCAAGTAAAAATATAGCCTCGTATCACATATTTTAATATGTCTTAATCTTTCCTTCTCCAGCTGGGTGGTTGTCTCACACAAATGATAAAAAAATGAAGTACAGTATGTACTGTACCTGTAGCTTATGCATCTATTATTTGTGCAGATTTTTTCTGGGAGTAGATCATTTTGGTCAGGAATTGGTTGCCAGCTAGGAAAGGAGAGAAGGAAAAACAAAATATGTCCCTTAAGGTGGGTGGTACTAGTAAGTAGAACATTACTGGTCTGTGCAAGGCAGCAGGATCTGTGTTTGGTGGTGTCACTGGCATCTTCTCTGAGCATGGCAATAGAGGAGAACTATTATGGGAGCCACAAATCCAGCATGCAATTAGGGTTAGGTAAAGGGATTGAGTAATCCTGCAATGGTTGCTGTTACATAACTTGTAAGACTCTGCCCAGGGAACAGAAATGTAACTTAATACTACAGCAGTGATTCTTAACACTGTGACTGCCAAAGGTCAACTGCTATTCCCTCTAAAAACCTTGTTTTGCAGCTAATTTAAAATCCAGACTTTAATTCACAGCAGGCTAACACTTGGCATACACACTTTTTTTTTTTCCACTTTGAAAGTGGAAATTAATCAGATAACAATAAAAATATAACTATTGTTACCATTAATTTAGACCCAGACCATTCAAAACACTGAAAGAAGCTTGATGGTTTTAGTCTCATATTTTCTTCACTTAACATGGGCTCAATTTACATCTCAAAGCATGAATTCCAGTCACTGTACCGGAAGCCTTTTTTCTTCACAATCTGCCTACCATTCTGCTTAATATAAACTTAATTTATATCCTATTAATTTATATTTAATCTGATACATTAGTTCTGGGTCTCAATACCTAATAAAAGAATACTTGAAAGAAGCATTAAATTATTTTGGTTTTATAAGACTGCTTTTTTATTTCATGTTTCACAGAATATTTTCCATTCTGGCTATTTTTTTAGAAGTGTTAACCATTCCTTTGCAGCAAGACCTGTCATATTTAAATTGTCATCTACCTAGAGATTTTTGATATAGTGCCACTCAATTGTAATAATTCGAATTACGTGGAAAAACTTCATTTGAGCCCTAAATGAGTTTCTGTTTATAATGGACTCTTGTTATAAATTATTTATTATTTTATTATTTATCTCTGTGGCCAACAGTAACATTAGGAACTTCCCTGAACTTGGCAATCTTGCATAAAGCAAAATCAAACCAAACCCAATACACAACAGGTTTGACACAACTGGATAAATTAGATAATGACTTAATTCAGATTACAACTGGCCTATGGTCCTGAGTAAAACTACGTGAAGGGAGGATCTATGGGCAGGTGTGATCTACAGCTCACCCCCAAAGGAGGTATGCAAGATATGCCTCAATGTAACACTTATCACAGTGTAACACTGTATGACCTGGAAGCCAAAGTTTCAACCTATCTCTACCGTCATTGCACCATTTTGAAAGATCGTGTATAGTCTAAGGGAAGATTTGCGCTATTTTTCTTCAAAAAGCCACAAACTTGGACATAGAGAATAAAGACCAAGGATATGTCTCATTAATATTTTTTTTCTTTTTCTTGCTAATCTATGGAACTGCATTAAAAACACTTGAAAAACATGCAAATTCAAAAATTCATCAGTCTACCACAAAGAAGTTAGTCTGACTTTCGTCCTCTTTCTCCCATAGCCTCATTCGGTTCAGCAGCACTTTTTTTCAGATCCATGAAGTAGGACCATAGTTTCCCTATATTAGCAGTTCTAAGATGGGGTTGTAAATGAGAGATCATAGTTGTTCATGCAATGTTTCAGCTGAGTTGGGATAGCTAATTTTATTCTCAGTTTTAGCTCTTGTCCTTGAGAATTATTAAAACAAAATAAGCTTTGTAAACATGACTGTTGACATTATGCTGGAGGGTTATCCCAAATCAGATTATGGAGGTTTCATGTTTATATGAGTCGCATAAATTCATACCTGTTATCTTCACAAAAAAAAAAAAAAAAAAAAAAAAAGAAATTATGAAGGATTATTTACAAGGTCATTTTTCTTTCAAAGGTACTTTTGTAATAGTGCTATATTATACCTCTTCATGACTTTGCAAAATGTTTTATTAATCAAATCTTTCTTATTGTAATTATTTAACTGCTGTGCATGTTTATACTTAATATTCTGTGAATTTACAGCAAAAAGAAAAACAAATATTTAACATAAGAAACAAGCTTTCAGTGCTAGAGTGTAAATAGAAAGGGAGAACTAAAGAAAGTTAGTTAAAACCTGTTGTAATCATTTGCCCCAAGGAGACATTCAATTTGGTGTTTTTTTCCTATTCCAATGTATTATAACATTATTGGAGTTGACTTCATAGGTCAAGTGTCACTAAGAAACTGGGTGTTTAATTTAGCATTATGGTTTTCAAACCTGCAAAATAGTCAATATTTATCATCAGGGACACTACATTCAATAGTTTTGTTTTCTGCATGGCCTAACCACCCTCTAAAACTGACAAATCAGTCAGTGGTCCACTTGGTCTACCTCAATCTGTAACTGCGTGTACTGATCCAAACTGGAGCTGCCAAAAGCAAGACAGAGCTAGCCTTGTTGACTTAGTATTAAACATTGTGGGTTTGTAGATACTGGACTATCTGTAACCAAATTCAAGCTTTGGTGGTGGTTTTCAACCTATTTTTTGACTTTCAGTCTAGGAAATGAAGAATTTCCCTTTGTTTTTTTAATACATATTAATAAAGAAATAACTGAAAACATTCTGTTTCATTATTTTAATCAGGTACATTCTATGTCTTTGCTCTGACATAGAAATAGTAATGGTACTTGCTTTAAACTCTACCACAATTTTGAAATTATTAATTTTCCAGGGGCAGCAAAATCATTTTAGAAAAAACAAGAACTTAAATTCAGTGGCATTCTGACTTGCCCTTGTCTTGGTTTTTATCAGTTTTTCCATTTCTTGGGTTTAAGTTGCATTAAAAATGCCAGAAAAGGTAAAGATAGAACCTAGATCTGGGATTTCCAAATAACCAGATGGAAGAACTAGAATCTCACCAAAAAGCTTGTTGTTGCCCAACAATTTTTGCAGACTGGCTCTTGCCAACGATTACCCAAGGCTGAAAACCCATCTGAAGTCTTTAGAGTCATTCTGGAAAATAAATTCAAAAGTGACATGTTAATCACTCATTAACTCACAAGTAACTGCTTGAAACCTTATATTGTCATTTGGTTGAGCTGTCAATAGGGCTGTTTCCATTTTCCTTGACGTTGGTGTTTTGACATTTGGGATTCTCAGAACCCAACATCAAAATCTAACTATAAACAACTGCTTTATTTTTCCTGGTGAAGCAGTCGTGTATTTTTTCCATAATTGATTTCACTATGTTTAGACTTAAAATATTCTACGTTCAGCAACTCTATGTCAGAGCTATCTCTGATTGTGCACTGGCAGAACAGCAAGGGCTACTAGGAGATGGACACAGCATAGAAGTGGGAGGAGGAAAGCCAGTATGGAGTTGCCCTGATTGAACTCTTTTGATGACAGTTTCTTTTAGTGACAAGCTGCCCAAAGAGGAGAGAAAAGCTGTTGTTATGAAGACCCGTAAGTTTTAAGAGCCCTTTTTCTTGTCTTTGTTTTTAATAGATGTTATCTGATATCACTCGAATGTAAGAGGCAAGGGCAGGAAAAGAAGGTATGAGGATGAGTCATCAGGCAAACATGCCAGCCTTCCTGCCGATCAGAAGAATTCCTCTGAGGTCAGCCACAGAAACCCTCCATCTGTATCAACAGCCCAAGAGAGAGCCAAGAGCACATGGAAAGGACACCAGAAGGACCTGCAAATTGCAAGTGGTTCCTTTTAAGACCTGTCAATACACAAAGTGCCACACTGGTTCTGTGGAAGACAAAAAGGCAGAAAGGAGTCCACAACTGATGACAGCAGTCGTTAGAGGCAGCATCTTTTGTATGAAACAGTGAAGAGCACAGAAATGCTGAGCAGATGTGGTGGTGGTTTTCAAAAGATGGGAAGTTACAGAAAAAGCATGTGGGTGCTTATATTTAGCCTTTTTTGTAATACAAGAAACATGATGCACCAATGAAATCGAAAAGTAGCAGATGTGAAACAAATGGAAATATTCTCAGAGTTTCTGATTAACTTTAGGAACTCCCTGACACTAGACAACACTGATGTCAACAAGTTAAGCCCAGGCAACATAGAAAAAATAGAAAACCCTGGTAGCTACTCTCATGTCTGTAGCTCCAGGGACTCTCCTGCAAAGTGCATCTGTTCAGCTCAGTATTTGAACTACAAATTAAGAATTCCTCATAATGTAAGAAAGGAAGATCATGCTTGCAGAATGTGACCTTCAAGTAGGTTTAAAAAAATCACTTTAAAAATTGCTATAAAAAGGCAAAATTATCTGTAATGATTCTTTTCAGCACTTTGCCATCACACATTCATTGAAGAGTGCTTTTGGAAACCTTATTCTGACTTCCTGGACAACTCTTGTCTTCCTATGCTGTTGAATTTAAGGTAGAGGAGGAGAGCTTCTGCTGCCCCTTGCATGAGTCTAGATTAGCAGGATGGCTAGCTGCATAGACATTTACTAAAATATTAAGAAAAACAAGAACTGAAATCTATGTTTAATGCTCCAGCTGTCTGGAGACTGAAGAATAAAGTAAAAATTTAAATGAGCTCACTGAAAATAATGAAGTCTGGCTGAAAATCAGCTGGGCAAGAACAGACTTTAAAATCTGGAGCTACTTGGAGAACTGAGTCTGATTCCAGTAAAGCTTTAGAATGATTCCAGCAAAAATCCAATTTCTCTGATGTTGTTTTCTCTGGGAACTACTTTTCAAAACCAGTTGTATCCATGCCATCCCTTCCAGAAAATGTTTTGAAGTGGATATAAATAAGGATATGATTTTGACCACCCTTTTCCCTTTTGAATGTTCTGATAATTGGTGCAGGCTTTATGAACAGAAGAAATATTTGATGATTTGATGTCTCCACCCCAACTTTTTTTCGTTTTTGTTTGGTTTGGGTTTTTTTAATCAAAAAACTCATATCAAAGGAGGTGAAAAGAAGTGCTAGTGTCTAAAAACTAATGTAAGTAACACCTGGCTGCAAATCAGAACACCACAATTTGGATCACAATGAGTAGGCACTGCCCTAAGATTAGGCACAGGTTTATTTGAGATGCTTTTTAGTGCTGGAACTTCCCATTTGAGGCTCTTGCTCCATCAGAAGTAACTTTAATAGTTTGTTGCAAAAGGAGCTGACAGCAGAGATGTCTGAGGCAGGTAAGACTGAAAGATGTTAAACTGATGCAGAAGTACTGCAGGTGCTGACTTACCTGAAATCTTTGGCATCGATGTGAAATGAAGGATATACGTGATCGAACAGGTGAGTTCTGTGCAATTTATCAGTATTTATGTAGCAGAACAACTGACTAAGACAAAGCTGAATTCACAGTGTACTGAAAATACTCAGATACATCAAAGGTACTTTAAAACATACTGCGTGTAAAAGAACTATATTTACCTATGCAGAAGAGAAAGTTCTTTGTAAAGCAAGTTGATGCAATATTGTCAAGTGGACCCCGTAGCTAAGATTACACAACAGATTGGCCTAAGTAAAGACTCATTAACATGGTAACTCATATTTTATGTCCACACTACATGGAACTTCAGGGAAATACACCCACCCCACCCCCCAATAACTACAGATCAGTTTATTGTTAAGTAGAGATTACAGGTTGATATGAAGTGTTCCAATAAATTGTGAAAATGTTAACAGACATAAAAGTGTATTAAACTAAAAAGCAGGAAAACGAAAAGGGGAAGGTCTTTTTAATGTTATAATCTCATAGCCAAGGGAGCAGTCTAATAAAACATTTTGTAATAACAATCAATGAAATGTTTGTGAAAAAAACCTTTGACATGTTGTAGGTCAAATGACAAAGCCAACACGGAGCGCAGGAAAATAAATGCCTGACCTGTGACAACACAAGAATGTTGTTAGGGTTTGCAAAGCAAGAACAAATAAGGGGTGGAATAAATTAGCCACAGTGGAAGGAAAGAAAACCCGATACAGCAAATGGCTTTGAAATACGGAATTATTGTGATTGTTGCAAAGTCAAATTAAAGGTGACATGGAGTAGTTGTGCAGGCAGTGCAACAGTGGGAGTTGTCCTCCTGAAAACACACTCAGATATGAGCTGACTAGAGAATTCATTTAATTCCAAACTAAATGAATGCCTAGTACAACATAAAAGACTATGAAAATGGAGTCCTTTCGATAAATCACCAGTGCATGGTTTTGGTAGATTAGACCATATGTTCACATGAAAGAAAAACATTGCCCAAAACTATTTAAATTGCTACTATTACATCAGCCTCAAATTATAAAAATAGCAGAGAACATTTTACAGATAAAGTCATTCTTAATTGAGCAGAAGGAAATGGATTGCACAAAAACATTATTGCAACAGCAAACAGGCTTTTATTGCCCCCCCCAAGGTCTCAGGGTATTAGTGGGGGGTTAGTGAATGCAATCACAGAAAAAAAATGCAAGCACTACATTTGCCAGGAAGCATCTCATTGACTTTGCTACCAAATTTGGAGATGGCCTTGGAGCGAGAGCTGAAACATTAAAAATAAACATCATTATTAAAAAAAAGTATGAAAATCCATAACTGATTAATGCTATTGAAAAAACTCAGAACTTCACAGTACAGTCATGAAACATGGGAAAGAGAAGGCTGGTTTTGACACATCAGCAATTATAGTAAGAGATGCTGTTTTAGAGAAAGAGTCAGTGATGGGACAAAAGTGAAATTATGCTACATTTGAATACAGTAAAGAGCAATTTTTCAACTTGATTTTGGGCACATTTTCCACAGAGAAGTGAAACTCTCAACTTCATTAAAATGAAGAACTAGAGGCTGTGTCTCTGGGAAAGAACAAAATAATTGACATGTTTCTGAGCTGTATTGGTGAACATTGTAGTCTATGGTTACACAGTTTGGAATGAAAACAGTCCAACAAGGAGCAGTTTTCAAGAAAAGCTAGTTTTCACACCCCTTTTTTTTTTTTTATAAAACAGCCAGTGAAATTTTAAAAAATTGTTAACATTTTTCCTTCAACCTTTTTAATGATTTTTAGAACATTATTTATTGAAAGGCTACTTTTCATCTTAGAAAATAACTTCAAGCTGGAATAAATCGAAAAGAATTTTGGTGATAATTTCAGGAGCTATGTAGACAAATATTTTGTACAATGTTACAAGAAACTAAAATGGCTCATTTAAGCAGTAGAAAATTAGGAACAACTTTAAAACTGCTGTTTTCCATGAAATATTCAATGTGCTGTAGTGGACAAACAGGAGGTGCATTCTGTTCCCAAAGTGCTACTCTGTTTCCAAAGTTTCAATAAGTCAAATTCTACTTCTACCTCTTGTCTGCATTCTCAATATGGATTATGTGCTCTGATACAGGATTTGATCCTTATGAACTTTTACATGCCACAGAAAACCTCCAATATTAAGTGCAATTTAAAACTACCAGAGTAATAAAGAGGGATAAACCCACCTTTTAATGTGTACTTCTTCCATATGTTGAATGCCAGGTGTTAAATGACAAACATTAAAGTAATATATTTCCATTGGACAGCATTGTATTGCAGTTGTCCTCATGACAAATTTCTGAAATCCCTGTAAAATATGTAGAAAACTGACAGTGCCTTAATAAATAACTCAGTGTAAATATATTCAATTGTGCAAAGCTGATGTGTTTCTCACAACTGGCATTGCAGAAGAATAGCATCAGACTCCTAGCCATGAAGTGGAATTTCTTCAGGCTTTATCAAGACAACTGGAAAGAAGTAGCTTTTGGAGTAGGATGCCAAAGTGGGCAGCAAGATGAGATCGCAGAAGAAAACAGGCATCTCACTGCAGTTTTTGCAGGGCATGTGTGCAGAAAGCAATTTGAGGAGGATGAGCTTCCGGATAGCAAGAGGCAAGAGGCTGGGTACCACTCTCTTCATTGACAGTAAAAGAACAGAAAATAGCGCAAAGCAATTTAAAATACTTATGTCAATAGACAGCAAAGCTTGAGAGCTTTTTGTAGTCTAATATTTATCTAAAGAATAATTTCATTTGCTTTGTCATTTTGGCTTCTCCACCAAGTTTGGTTGAAGCCAATCCAGAAAAGACAGGCAAATTCATATCTAGTACTTCTAGCTTTATTGAAGATAAAAGAGCAAGAAAAAGCAAAGTTCTGTCATCAAGAAAGGCTTTTTTACTTATAGACTTGTTTGTTTGTTCCACAGGTGCTACTCAGTGTAGCCGTGCCTCATCATCAAAAAAAAACCAAACCATGAGAAAGAAAAAAAGGACTCCTACCAAAGGAAAATAATATTTTTTCCCCTCTCAGCAGGCAATTTTCTCTGAGGTCAGCCAGGTATGTGGGACTTTTTGTTTTTTCCCACAGTACTGTGATTTGCTTTCCATTGACAGGAAATGTTAACTTTGTAGTAGGAATATCACCTGCTTTGGAAATTGTAATATAACTAGTGCCCTGAATAGGATTTTATTTGAATTGGTCTAAAGCTGGAATGATCCCAGAAGTAAAAGGCTGAAAAGAAATTACAGAGAAAAACATATTTGTAACAATTTGTTAACTACATGGGGTAGTTATGCCATGTACCTGAAATTTAAGTCAAAAGCAAGCAGTACTTTTTCAAGAGCAAATGGTACTTTTATAATCATGCACAGGGACTTAGTTTAGTAATCCTGGTGGCAGAAGGGCTCTAAAATATTCACCCATCTCCACAAACTATATGCGTATCTAAAATACAGGTTCAGAAATATCTCTAAGTAATCATGTTCAAATAACAGAACAAAATACCAGCACTAGATTTATTAGGATTGAATAAAGAATTTGTAGTGTAGAAATCTGATGCTTTTCCAAAGACAGCCAGCTACCATCTCATCTTAAAGCCTTTTAGTGGGAATTTGTCAAGAAAATTTCTCAGGTATTCCAGCCAAGCAATGCTCTGAAAGGGTCTTTCCTAACAGCCTGGAAACACAAACAGAATGGTATTTATGAGAGAATGGTATAGCTGCTGGTTTGTTACTTTGGGCTTTTTTAATTCCCTTTACCACACTGAGTCTAATGTGTGTAGCCAGCAGCAGACAATAGAGGAGCTACTGTACTCTACGGAAACACAAAGGAAAGATCCCAGGTGCTAAAATGGCCACATTCACCTCAGATGGTACTTTCTCTAGCAGAGATGGCATCTCCACCAGATCAGTTGTAAAAACAAGGCCTCTCTTTAGGTCACTGCACCAGGTGGTCGTGTATTTCCTTCCACACATACTTGTCATTAGTTTCATTCTACACAGTCGTTATTTTCATTACACTCTGTAGGGTTTTTTTTCCAGAGTGGTTAGGCAAGGTGTTGTCCAAGACCTTATTGTACATTTTAGATTAATATGTTTGACACATTTTTTGTTAGTTATTGGAAGATATGAGTAAAAATCAATAATTTGGAAGGCATGTATTTACAGTGAAAGTAATAGAAGACACCCCATGCATAGGAAAAGCATGTTCAAAACTTTGCCTTGGGCTTCTCTGCACTACCTTGAAGCCCCCTGTCAGATGTGTTTACCCTTCCCTGAGCCTCCTTGGAGGCCCCTCTTCTCCTTTTGTCCTTCCTGTAAAGAGGTAGCTTTTCCCCACAAACTGACTTACTTTTTGGCACAGCTCCTGCCACTGATTTCACTCAACAGCTATTCTGCACTCTGGTTGCAAACCCAATGGTCATGCCTCAAGGGAATTTAAATTTGCAATGATCCCTGAAGCAACCTGGGCCTTAAGCCATTCCCTGTTTGAAGCCGTCAAGAGGACAGAGCACATTAATGAATCACCTCAAGATGACCATTGCTCTGATCCTCAGCCTAGGACTGGACAGATCCTGTGTGTGAAGTTCTCCTGAAATAGACAGTTTTATGTGAAAGGCAGGTCCCCACAAACCCTAGGAACACATCACCGCAGTCTTTGATGTTTTTGGGATATAAGAAAAACTTCTGTTTTTCTACAGTACTCAAAATCTAGGTATCTTTACAAGACTTTTTTTCTTTTTTGTGAGAGACTGTAGTCTATAGAGAGAATTTAGTATAATGCTTTCAGGATTTTATTGATGAAAACAAAATGCTGAAGCAGCCCTTCTTCATTTTTCCCCCATTCAAAGTTTTTTTTATACTTAAATGCCAAGGTAAATGTGTCTGAGATCAGGTTACTTTGTTGTTGTTGTTGTCAGTAGTGTTGTCAGTAGTTGACTATCACGTCATTTGTCTATAAATCCTATCCGATTTGTTTCTGTCCCAACTGTGCTCAGTAGTCAGATGCTCTCTGTTCGCAGAGTTTCAGACAACACAACCAAAAGTGTGTAGAGTCATATTTAATACACTTGCCCTGGTCTGCTTCTCATTAGACAAGAAAAGGAATTCAGGAGAACTGCCATGTCATGCATCCCAACAGGATGTGGCTACATATTCCTGCTTCAGCTCACAATCTTAATTTCACCATTAAAATATATAGTGCTAATATTCACTCACTGAGGACATGTTAAATTGCCCTCTAAAGTTTCAAACTTCTTTTAGATAAGATTATTCAAAATTATATGACGTTCATATTTCCAGATACTTCTCTTTTTTTTATATATTTAATGCAACTACCACAAAGAAGAAGAGTGAAAACGCAACTCCAGAGAGTTCAGGGTAGTTACACAAGAGATCAATTTAGGCCCAATTTCTCCAGGGAAAACTGGTGATCAACAGAGAGTGCGCTCCATGTATGAATTCTTTGATGCTCCACTGCACAGTTTGGCTATATGCTCCAGAATGCAATTCCTATTTAAATACTAGTACCAAATCTATACTGTTATATGAGAAAGGTGAGTTTTTTTGAAAAACATTCCTGAAATCTAAAGGCATTAGTGAAAAACATGAACAATTTAAGCATTTGTGTAGCAGTCATGCATGTGCAATATGTATGCACAAAATACCATGCATAAATTCTGAGAGAGACAGGTTACTTTTTCTGTTTAAAGTAATCTTTCTGACATTTTGGCCAGAATGTTAAAAAGTGTTGTCACTTTCTGATGAGCCAAGAGTAGGTATTAAACAGATATAATGCCCTTCTCCTAACTGTTGAACCCATTTATTTTGTGCACAAGGTAGAAAGAAACCTGGTTTCAGAAAATGATAATGGCTTTGGAATAGAGTTTAGCTGCAAGTCACACTTGCTGTCTGAAAGAGCTTTTGGTCCATTTGGTACTTCAGTAATAGTCAAAGTTAGGGAACCATTTTTCTCTCTCCTAAATATGTTGTAGCACCAGCATGATTTTAACAAGACAGCTCTTAGCTTTTCTTTCTTTCACTCATTCCTTGGGTTTGTTGCCAAGAGCAACACAAAGAATGCACCAGGGTGTCATAATAATCCTCCATTAAATCCCTAGTATTTGAATTTTAATGCTATAATTCAACAGCTGACAAAAGCCCATTGAGCAAGTCTAAGGAGAGGAAAAGAGCTGGTCCCATTTTCTCAGGGGGTGATGCTATAGCAACATGGAATGAATTTGGGGTCAGGGAACAAGCTGTCTCCAAGCTTTGTTTGCATTTCCTGGCTAAAAGTAGAATCTGGTGTTATAAATTTTACCAAAATAAGTGGTTATTTGGAGCTGCATGAAGATTGCTCACTCTGTATAACATTCACCTTATAAAAAAAGAGTGGAGACAACAAAACCAGCAGCCAGAAAGAAAACAAACTTACAGGCTGGTTTAGAAAGTGCCAGCCTAAGAATTATTTCACAGTCCCTCTTCCTTCTCTGGTTTCCCTACCTTCCAGTGCAAACCCTGCACCAGAACCTGAAGTGATGCAACACACTAAGTCCATTTTAAAGGAGTAACACAAAGACAGCAAAGTCAATAATGGTGAAACAGAGACCTCTTATAGCCATCAAAGACCTCAGGAAAGTCTGGTATGTCATTTGTTATGCTTAGCTGTCTGCACACTGAAGGCTTTTGTGCTCTGGAGAATGTTTTTTGGTGGAGACAAATGAATACACCTGGAAGACAATTGTCCATTGTGCAGAAGGCTGCTCATCGACAGCACAGCACAGCCCCCTCCCTGCTGCTCTCCCCTCCCAGAGCCCTCCTCTTTGCTCAGGGCTGAAGTCACTGTGTGCATGGCTATTCTTTAGTGCGGATTAGAGCCCAAGGTGTCCTTAGATAATACAACATATTGGCAATTTCTGTGTTTTTCACTGTTTTTTATGGCATAGTTTAAAGAAGAGGGCTAATGCATTCTTCTCTCATTTAAAATAATAAAATAAAATAATTTAAAATATCTAATTCTCATTAGATAATAATGATATAATGAGCTATAAAAGATTAGAAATAACAAAACACAATTCTGTGTGTGGAGATACAGATTTTGTCGCTAAATAAAACTATCAATGTTTTATTGTATTGGAGAACATTGAGCTTCTTTCTCTATTTTTCCACTTTGAAATCCATTGCTGATCATCTGTAGCCAGCCAGCTTCCTGTCTGCTCCATTGCCAGAGCTTGCTTGCAAGGACCTCTCAGCTCTGGTACTTCTTGTTCAGGCTGAGATCAGAGCAACCTCAGCATAGAGAGTACAGGTGTTAGCAGCCTGATGTAAGGTGGGTTGAGTGCGTTTGGCAGGTGAAGTGGCAAAGCTAGGATGCATGAAGGAGGGAGGAACTGCTGTGACAGTAGGGTGGAGAAGTGAGATAGGTGGTTTTAAGGCCTTTGAGAGTTATATGCATATGTAAGAGCAGGATGCTCTTGCAGGGTGCATGGGAACGAAAATGCAGGCACTGCAGCAGCACGTCTCGTATGTCTAATTAGCCCTTGGTCCTGCAGGCATTGGTGGTGGATCACAAGACACATGGAGTAGAGGGAAGGTTGCCTTGAATCTCAGTGCCTGCACATCTTACTCAACAGGGTGGCATTTTCTGTCATTCACACAGATGCTTCTGACAAGGCTTTGCTGTTCAGCAGGAGGCTTAGGAAGCCTTCCTCCTACCTTCAAAAGCTTTCTACAAGCAAAACAGGGCTACATCATGTCTTCTTCAATTCTCAACCTTTCCTCCTGCTTGCTTCTGGATGGGGTAAGCCACTGAGAAGTCAGTGAAACACCTTCCTCTTCAGCTTCCCTTGTGACAAAAGAAAATCTCCCTTATTTTGATTGTCAACAAATTCATTACAACAAATGATTGTTTTTTCCAAGCCTGCATTTCAAATATAGATAGGCCAAATTTGTATTACAGGTGCTACATGCAATATATGTGACTGTTGTTAGGCTGTCCACATACTGCGTTTTGGAAGTGGTACATCCGTTTCTGATCTACATCATGTAAGCATTAATTTTCTGTCCATTATTACAGAACTATTAAGCTGCTCATTCGCAATCCTTTAAAAACAGAGTACCTTGTGCTTGCATTTTCTTTCCCATGTCTGTGAATTGCTTTCTAGTTCAGTTTTTCTGTATCTAAGATGAAGAGATTTTATGAAAATTCCATTCTTTCTCCCTATAAAGAACTGATTTTCAATAGAAAAGCTGTGAGCATTGGAGCCCCACTCCCAAAGAGTTCAGCTCACTTGACTTCGAGGTCTTTAGAGCAGGAATGATTCCTGTCAGCCTGCTAGATCTAAAAGGGAAGCAGTTCATGTGCAAACAGCTTTCCATCATTATCCTGGGAAGAATCCCACTGGGAGAATAAAGAGTAGCCATAGGAGAAAATTTTTGCAGTAATGGCATGTCATTCCCTTGACGCTCTGCTGAAGCGTTCATTTCTGTTATAGCTCAGGCAAGAAATATGACATTTTATTTTCTGAGATTTCCAGGCAAGCATTCCTGAATGGGGTGCAGTTCTCATTGGGTAATAATCTACGGGACATCCAAGAGGAAACAAGAAACTTCACTGTTATAGCTTTAGAGCCTCACAAGTTATAAACTGTGAAGATCCTTTGTTAGATATTTTTTATTTAATGTCCTTTGTGTGACTGAACTGATTTACATACAGATCTTACTGGATTTATATATTATCCTCACCAATTCTGATTTTTCCAAGCAATGGGGAACAGAGGCAGAGTTTTAGAAGATTTGCCAAGGCTTTGAAGCACCTTTTCTGTTCTTGAATTGTGGATTCTATAGATAAAATGAAAGTCTCACAGCTTGAATTATGGAGCTCCTGATCTTTTGCAGCAACCACCTGTTGCTCTGAAACTACCCCTAAATGCTGTCCTAATGTGACTGAACTGGTGGCCACATCTGGCAGCAAAGTTTAGAGATATACATGAATGGCTGTGCCTGGCATTCACTGCAAGGCAATACTTCACTGAACAGCATTTCACTATTTAAGTGCTGGTCTTCTAGTCTTGGTGTACATCGAGGCTCTTGGAGGAGCAGCATGCTCAGGCCTTTAGCATGTCAAACACATACATGTAAACACATACTAAAAATTCCAGCAATCAACCCTCAGAAAAATGCTGCTTGAAGATTTCCTTATTTTACAGCTATTTCTTTTCTTGGCGATAAGTCTTGGAATCAGCAAACTAAATGACTTCAGTGTAAAACAGATTTCATGTGTTAGAGAAGGAGAGTTGAAACTGAAACAGAATGGACCAAGATGAATCAATGCTGAAAACAGGGCTCACTGCATTTATGACACTGGGTATGTCTATGCTGGTTTGGCACACCCTGTTGAGGATTTGTTATGGCTATACATGCATCAGTCTCAGTCTAAAGGCACCTAATTTTGTCAGTACAATATTGGACTGGTGCTGGGCCATAGCTGTAGAGCTGAGCTCTGAAACTGCAGTGACTGTATTTCGATTACCTCCATTTTCAACATGAGTAGGGTACAAATGTCCTTTCATGCTAATTTTGCTTCTTACTGCCTGTGAAAGCCTCTTTTAGTCCTGTTAGTCTGGTGTAAATCCTGAGTACTAACTATAGTTCTGTTTTAGATCTTCTTAACTGTTTATCGAACTCCTTTATAACTTCTGAAAGGCATCAAGTGATACTTGCAGCAGATTTGGCTGGCACAGTCATAAAAATTTTTCTGTGGCTTTGCCCAATAAATTTTGTCATGTATCTCACAGTGAGGATTTAAAAGACCTGTTAAAACTAGCTAAAAATATGTTGGAACATCTCTTCCTCAATGATACTAATAATTTCAGTGTAATAGACGAATGAGTTCGGTCTCACAGGTCGGTGTCTCATGTGCAGGTAGTATTAACATACTAAAAATGGAGAAGTAGAAGACATCATAAAACAATTCATGGCCTAATGCTCTGTTATGTAGAAGGCAGCACTGGAACTCAGGGTTACTGTGACTGCAACACTGCTGATTTCTGCAAATGAGTACATCCAAGTGTTAAAATGTCTGGAACTGTCATACTAGAACCCAAAGGAAAAATATAGTATTATTTTTTTAACATTATCTTCAGCACTTGCATACAGCTTCAGAAGAAAATGATGCATTTCTGAAGCATTTCCAAAAATCCTGTCATGTACCCATGATAGTGACTAGGTCTTTGACTTCCCCTATAATGTGCTAGCTTTGGGTCTAACTCTTCCAAAAGGTGCTCCCATCAAAATAACTGATCTCCCTTTTTGAAAGACCCAATCTCTTTAAGATAAAACAAGTCTTAGGGAAAGCAATGGACAGCATACATATGAGGAATCTGATGTCCAGAATGAGATAACATTGGAGTTTCCAGTCAAGGGCTCTCAGAATCTACCCAAATGGCTTCCTTCAAGTTTTCCATGGTCCACTACATATAATCATGAGAGAAAAGAATCCTATTGCTAACAAATGCCAATCAGAATCAAATCTGTCATCATAAATGTATCCTTGTGTTTTCTACTCTTTAGTTCCTGTTTTCATGACAAGCTGACTTACTTCTTTGGGCAGAGAAGTGTGAAAACCTAGCTGGGAAGCAGAAAAGGACCTCCTTCAAACTGTAGGTGCTGCTGAAGTATGTGGATGCTCCTAAAGAAAGACTATTCTTCTTGTAAAGTCATGTGAGAAAGGCTCTCCCTGACACTCCCCATATTCCCATGAAGAAATCTGACCTAGTCTAACCAATGGAGATTAGAAGGTTCTCCATAATACCTTTCTGAATTAGTCAAGGCAAGGAAACTGGTGAGATTAGAGGCAGATATTTAGCTGGTGGCATATAATTAATGAACCTGTGATGCTACCTTGCTTTAGTGGTCTGAATTACACTTTAACACTTGGACCAGATGAGGAAAGACCATAGTGAGAATGATTCAGGGTCTTTTAAAAATGCCAAAGGTGAAAAGGATGGAAATTCATAGTTATTTAGCTTGCTGAACAGAAGACTGAGAGAAGACATGAAATCTTCAAACAAACCACAAGTTACTGCAGAGAGGAAGGGCATATTTAGTTCTCCATGCCATTGCTAGGCTGAAACAAAATCTGTGACCTCAAATGCAACAAGGAAGTCTATATTGTAGATAACACTGAATATTCTTACAGGAAGGGTAATGAGGGACTGAGACATATTATCTGGGAAGTTTTAGGAATCTCTATTGGTGGAGGTCTTAGAGAACATGACATCTAATCATTTGCCAAGTGGGACCTAGACATATCTGGTCCTCCCTTGAGGCATGGCCTGGACCATGTAATTTCCCTCCTTATGCTTCTGTGGTGTTGTGGGGATTTTTAACCTCATCACTGAATGGGTGTTTACATGGTCTGTATTTTTTAATGGCAGGCATATAGCTTAGAATACCTCAAGCCTTTATCCAAACAGCAGAGCCTTTCGTTAATCGTATATTTTTTTTTACCAGAGCTACCCTTCCATCTTAACTGAGTTCCTTCTGATTAAGGCTGGAAACAACATTACTGTACTTTCAGCATCTTGGTGGTTACATTCCTGCATTTCAGGAATGAATGTGGGACCTCTCTGTAGCCTGTGGACATGAAACACGTAATCCTTATCCACTTCCTAAGCCATTAGAGACCATTTTTCAGGAGAAATATGTACACATTTTTCCCAACTACAGATGAATGATGGCAAAGGAATAACGTATAGGATATTTCAAAGAGAACAAGAAACATATTACTTCCCTTTTTTTTTTTTTTTCCCAACTTGTTTGGAATTTGTTGGTGGTAACTGTGGCCAGTTAAACAGCAATATCCTGATGTTACTTATCTGTCAAAGGAAAGGAAAGTTATTTCACATGATGAAATCAACAGATGTGAGTTTCACCCTGGAAACTTAACCTCAGTCAAACAAGTACTTCTTGAGAGTGAACAGTACAAAAATTAAATTAAGAACAACTTAAGTTACATTTATAGTTTAAAAAGATGGATTTTTTTAACCCTTTTCTCAGATGCAACACATTTGTTAGCTGACAGTTGCTATGAGAAAGATACAAAGTTTTTTAGTTTTGAAGTTAGGCAGTGGTGTGCTATGTGTTTGACTAAGCAATTGTAACCATGTTAGTGAAAGCTGATTTGGTTCCCTGTCTGTGTACTGAGAAGGGCAAACACAGAGTCAAGAAACTCCTAACAATGACGACTTTAGTGTAGGTACTGAAAGTGCTCCCATGTTTCCATGGGGGAAATCCTGGGCTAGAATGCATGTATGCATGCACAGGTGGCTAACATATGCAGTCAGAAATGGTTTTGGGTGCATGAGACTAGATGCAACAATTGACCTCTGAGAGTATGCACAATGAGCCCAGGGGTTTTTAGGATACCAGTTTCCTTAGTTTTCTTTGTAGTATCATTTTAGAGATCGTTTAATTGTTTTTAAAGATAACTGGTCAGAATAAACATTCCCACCTTAAATGGTAGGAATGTCTTCAAAACTATAAACCTTAATCTGGCAAGGAATAATATAATATTGTCAGATGAAAATGACAGTCTTTAACTTCTTAATTTGCAACACTATTTTGCATTGTCCCCATCTCTTCTAGGGGCAGAAAAAGAATTAGGCCTTGCCCTCTGTGTAACTTATCTCCATTTGTAGAAGTGTTGCAGAAGCATAATAAACATCCTACTGAAGTTCAGTAGTAAAAGTAGTTTTCATTGCTTTATATTGAGAAAGTCATTGTGACAGTATGAACAAGCAGCTGAACCTGTCAGAAATCTAGGAGACTTTGTTGCTGTGATGTTGCAGTCTTTATAGCCAAGTGATATATTTCTCTTCAGTTTGGTCAGTCTAAATATCAGATTCTAGGAAGCCTTCAAATTTTAGTTTCTCAGCTGCTGTCCAAACTTTGCATGTTTATCCTTATATAGAGACACTTGGACCAATCATCTTCTGAAATGAAATTATGAAAGGAATAGTCATGCCAAGTCAGATTCCAAGGTTTAAGGTTTCTGGTTTTGGGTTGCCTTTTTTTTTTTTTATATATATAAATTATTTTCACACACAAGAAAAGATCAGCTGCACACAAGAGCTGTACTCTGCAGCTCTGGATCTGCTTCCAAGTCTGAATCTGAAGGTGGGATACGGACTTCAGATATTTTTAGCCACAAAATATGTGAACCACAAAAGTATGTAAACTACACACATATATTTGCCTGTTTTTTCAAAGGAATTCTCTTCACTGCAGTAGAAAAAATATTGCCCACAGAAAGTTGGCAGAGCAGTAGCCCATGTCCCAGCAGATGCCTATGGAATGTTCCTGACTGCTTTGCATGCTAAAATGTGTGGCTTTATAAATATTAAATATTCAGCTCTAGGTTAAAAAAAAAAAAAAAAAAAAAAGAAACACAAACATATTCCCCCCAAAGTAAACGTAGTATGGACAATAAAAAATGCGCTAATAAACTGGTCATTCCCTAAATGCTTTTTGCTTTTCTCATCTGCTGCTTTAAAAACACAGCCAGAGTGGGCCCAGTTAGGTCAGAAAGGACTATTTTCTAATTAAGGTAATACTTGGGGAGAGTGTGGTTGATGCAATATGGTGCTTATTCATCAGCAATTTCATATCTAATTATGATCATAGGCCTAGATTCAGGAAAGCACTTAGATGAACACATAGCCAGTTTCTCTTCAAAACAGGTTATGAATACTTGTTGTATTTTAGTTAAGCATCTGTGCCTGTTTTTTTCCTAGTAGCTAATTCTAATTACTACTTTGCTTAACATGTAGTTTAAGCTCTTTGAATGATTCTTGAAAGCATGCTTAGTTCTCCTAGACATGGAGACTTAAAGAGAATTCAGGCTGTGTAAGTGTAGCCCAGGATGATCAACCTGAAGGAGGTACGTACTTCATCCAAATGAAATTTTAAGGTATGCTTAGAGTTAATCATGTTCTTATTTATCTTTCTGAAGAGACAATTATTGTTTTATTAAAACAATTACATACATAACTAAGAGAGTTTTTCATTACCTTAGTATCTTTCACCCGATAACCTAAAAATATGTTTTAAATGTGTGTGAATTAAGTTAGTAAATATTCCTCAAACATGAATAACTATTAACCCTCAATTCTTAATATTCCTATCAAGGGGTACATTAAATTCTCCTTCTCTCTGATGAATAGTTATAATTGAATCTGCATTTTCTCAGATAATATATTTGAAAATATTCTACCTTTGCTCTGAACTGGGTTAATCTTCATCACACCACTTGATAGTCTAGGCCTAAATTCAGCTACTTCCAAAATCAAATGGTTTGCTGCAGTCATATGATATTTCTGTACCTCAATGGAATGCCTGTCCATTTTATGCAGTTGTCAGCTGTGAAAGCTCATCCTGTTTCCAAGGCTTTTGTTACTCTTCTTCCCCCTTGTTTGCCATTTGTATGTTACTGTTAGAACATAAGTACTGAGCCTGGTTGAAATTGGCTGATGGGTTCAAATGTTGTTGGACTGAAACTTCTGACAGGCAGAGATGCACATAACACAATCTCCAAACTGTTAGTGCCTTATGCAAGAAACCAGACTAAAAGATTATGAAATAAAATATCCACCCCACTCTATCCCAAAAAGTAAGACATAAGCATAACAATCTTCTGCAAGAATATTTTCCTCAGAGAAAGAAAAAAAAGCTCTGACAAGTCCCAGATGCCCATTGTGGATTCAGATACTGCTTGTGATTTGATGTGAATGTCCTTCCTATCCAACTGCGTTACCTATGGGTACACAGCTGGATGATAACCCCAAGCAGATAAAGGTGGTCTTCAACAAACTACTCAAGGCAATCACCAAATCAAGTTTCACATAAATCACCGAATAATCACAATCTAAAATAGATCATGGTTGTCCCATGTGTATTTGCTCCACTATCTGCTGTTGATGTCAAATATCAACATAAATCACATAAACAGATTTGTATAAATATCAGCATCACTGTTGAGGCAGCATGAGCTGTTACCTACCTTCTACTTTGCATCTTGAGAACTAGATAAAGGGATTTTATTTACTACTTAAAACTGCTAAACCAGTTTTAAGTTTGAATACTTAAATACTGAAAAATTATTAAGTGCTATAAGCTGCATTTGTCTTTGAGCTGTTGCTCTGCCTTCATGCTCATCCTCATTAGACTTGTGCCTGTTGCATAGATATTAAAAAGTGCTATGCAGTTTAACCATAAGACCTTTGAAAAACAAGGCTGTAGGGCAGGAAGTTTGTTTCCCTCTGAAAGGTTCTCCTGTTTTTCTACATTACATAAATACTGAATTAAAAAAGGAAAGTCTTAAAACACAGACCTTGTCATAAAAGTTTAACCAGCCAGGTGAAAACTTGTTCTTAAAAGCAAGTCTCCTCAAAGAGATTTCAGATTTAGTTTGTCCAGATTGTATGAACTATAGAAAAACAAAGCTGCTTTTCCTTAGCTTATCAGAGTTGAAAGTATATTTCCATAATTTAGCAATTAAATATGTAAATTAATAAGGTCAAACTTGATCAAGCTTTGCCTTTTTGATGGCTTGACTTATTGGCGTGTTACCAGTTCTGCTTCAGCGCCATCATTTCCCAGATCTGTGAGCTGGCACTAATTTCTTATTGCAAAAATAGCAACTGTATTTGCTTTATGTGTTGCCAGTGCATTATGAGCAGCTCACTGATTCTTGAACTTCCTTGTCCCAAAAAGCAGCAGAAGAAAAAAGAATGCTCTACCCTGAGTTCTTTCCACTCAATACTCTGTAAGTTGCATTTTTTCCATTGCTTCGCTTCATATTATGCCATGCAGATGACTTGATTGTATGAGGGTTGAAATTCAGGTATGTATCTGTACTAACATGTATTGGAGACCAACAGAGGAGAATTTGTAGGGCTAACTAATTGGTGCTGAGGACCTGACATCCAATATTAGGCATATTTCAGCATTTCAAGGGTTTTCAGGCTTCAGATTAACCTTTACCTGGTACCAGGAGCTAAATGTCTGACTTGAGCTGGAAAGTGCCAGCTATGGTCCCATTGTCCAGCTACAGGAGTAATCTACTAGTTCCACAATGCACAACAAAGCACAGGAAGGAAGTAGGGCTGTCATATTCGCTTCAAAAGTGCAGTCCAGTTCAGTCAAACTCTAAAGCAGATACACGTCTCAGAACAAAGACCTGCCAAGACCAGATACCCTCTCTTGTAGAGGTAGTTTATGGGAAAGATGCAAGAAGCAGGACAAGCACATGGTGATTTTTGCTTTCAAAACACAGTTTTTAATGACTTTCTGCTTGGAATTGGCTGCAATTTCTCACGAATATTAATATGCTGTATAGGATTGTCACGCTAATCTTGTAACTGACATGACAAAGAACAACACTACAGTCCTTGAAAAGTTGATGTGGCTTTGTATAGTTAAGAGGAACGGACACAAGCCCATCTGTTCTTGGTTAAACACAATTTATGTTTGCATGAAGGGCAAGTTTACCTCTTTCAGTGGTTCTTACCTTCCCCCCTGATAAGTACTCTTATTGAAAATGTTAAATACATTGCATTCCTATGATAAAACATCATTGTCACCGTAGCTTGATTCTAAACTTTCACATGACTTACACATTTGTGAAAATGATGTTTACCTATTTGTACATAAAATGGAAAAGAAAGATGCAGTAAGTGTGGAAAGCAATTACACTTCTTGCAAAATACACATTAGTTCTTTGCAGAACTAAACCTCAGACTGGTTTCTCTATGATGTGTCCCTTTCTGTCGCTGTATCAAAACACTTTTAAAAAAGCAGGTCTTTCCTTGAACCTTTCAAGGGCTTGTATGTGATCTCCTTCCTGCCTTTTCCACTTTGGCTTTGCCTGAGGAGCAAATAACAGTTCATGTGAGTAGGTAGCTCTGAGAAGGGCAGCACTGGTGCACAGTGAAGAAAGCAGCAAGTAGACAAAGGAAAAATTAAAATCACACTGAGCTTGGCGAATCAGTGTGGCAATGATGGCTATGTATATACATCACTAGGCCTTGAGTCAACGTAATAAAATTCCAGCACAGATATTGTATTTTTGCATGCCATTTCTCTCACTTTATTCGAGACCAGCATTTACCCATGTACATGGATCTTAACTACAAATCAGTGTAAAAATACAGAGGTGATATTTCAGTGGGATCTTACCATTTCCACTGAAATCAGGCCTACACTGTGCTGAGCATTATATGCATAGTAAGGATCTCTGTCTTCAGGAGCACTGGGATAAGGTGCATAAAACCTGGACACAGTTCCCACTCTGACAGAGTGGGAAATAGAAGAACAGAGCTAAATACAGATGATCGTCCAAGGCAATGCAGGCAGACTGTGCCAGAAGTGAACTTTGCTGCAATTAAACCCATATATTTTAAGATCCCTATTTTTGTGCCTTACTTTGAAACAATTTTTTGCCTAAAATGCAATGATGCAGTTTGGGCTTTTGTTTTTCCTTAACCTCAGTTGTTTTCTCAGGCTTAAACGGCTACACTGGGCATAGGGTAAGAAAGCCAGGCCTCCTAGACTGAAAAGCAGAGCAGTTTAATGCAGATATGAATGTTAGACCTTAAGACAACACAGTATAGTTACATCTTGTTCTTAGAGATTATAATTGTCCGTAGAAGACACAGTTTCACTGAAATGGTAGATCCTTAGTCAAAAGTATGAAGAAGGCTCTCTGTGAAGGTTCACATGTTCCAATACTGCTTTTTCCACAATTTTTCTTGTAACAGTTATTAAACTCAGTCTAATAGCAGCTCTGATGATACGTAATCACATCCAAATGTGCCTGTTTGTGGAGCTTTAGAGCTTTCACTTTCATTTTTTTGTCTCACATCAGTTTTTTCAGACATTCCCACACAATGATGTGAGCAATGTGTCTTGCATGGGATCTCTAGAAGGAAGCAGACCAGGGATCTTCAGTGTTGTGTAGCTCCACTGTGCTAACAGAATAATATTTGGACCACGATGGGCTGGAGTGATGAATGTGGCCTCCAAGTCAGGCATGCTTCATCTTTTCCAAACAACATTCTTGTACAGATTAGAGGATAATCTGACAGGCAGGCACAGCCAATTAAAACAGTAATTGAAATAGCTGAGAATGTTTTATTTGGCAGAAACTGATCTTTTAGCTTCATTTTTTAAGGATCAAACAAGTAAGGTTAATCATAATAGTTTGATTAATTCAAGAAGTCATTTTTCTGCTAAGACAATTTCCTACCTTGTATTCCTAAAAACAAAACCAGAAGAGACAGACAGAAAGAAAAGATTTCTTTGGACTTTGGTGGGACACTATAAACATCAGTCAATGAATAAAATCCTGAAATGATGGTCAAACCACAAAATCAAAACAGTTCCCCTTTTGGCTAGAGGTAGGCAAAGGTATTTCAGTTGCAGGGAAGGGGGAAACCTCAGGAAGCCCACGCTCATTAAAGGATTGAGGTTCATTTTCCTGAGTCTCAGAAACATTTAGGAAAACAACATTAAACAAAAAGCAAACTCAAACTTCCTCTGCAACTTCTATAACCTCATTGAGGCTCTTGCAAAGAGCTAGGACTTACTTTCGTTCCACCCGCTTTTGACCAACCCTTTATAGTAAAGAAAAACCAAGAAAAAAGAACCTAGTCCAAAAGAAAAATTTCAGGTAGGAAAGTAAATATAAGGCATATTTGAAACAACCAGCACACATTGCTAATTGACAGTTGCTTAGTGATTTACAGGAGACAGCTTGTTAGCTTTGGTACAATGCCAAGTGGTACCCACATCACTGAAAGTATCTCAGCTGGCGTTTGGATGTGGATATCTCAGACTCTCCTTCCTGATGTCCGCTGTTTAGGAAAGCATCATTATTCATCAAAGTACTTAGGCCAGACGCTCAATTTTAAGCATGTGCTTTCCTCAAAAGGGTTGCATTTAAATGTGCACTAGAGATTTAAACATGTGCAAGAGCTGTTTATGGAATTGCTCCTTCCAGCAATGGCATACATCTGAAGGCAATACGGGAAGTATTGACTGCCAAGATGAAAACTGTGTCTTTTCTGTGGGTAATCTGTGGATCTGAGCCCTCAGACCAACTAATTTGGCACCTTGCAGAAGGAATTTAAAGATGTCAACTGTTTCCTGAAGATAATGAGTGAATAAAAAGACACTGTGTTCAGTTAAAAGTTGGAATGATGCATTCAGTGATATTGACAAAGAACACAAAACACTGATCTGTGTGATTTAGACTGAAGCAAGGGCAGCTGTGGGAACCACAATGTACTTTGGATTTAGCAATTACTTACCTTCAAACATTTTCATCCTTGTTAAGTATGTGTTAGGTTTTCCAGTACAATGTGAAGGCAGATTTAAGTTGGGCTAGTCAGGGATGTCACTCCCAAATAGCAGAAATGTCACCCCATACCTTACATTATATTGCAGATGCACATTAAAGCCTGTCTTCTGTGAACTTCGAGTGTTGTGAAAAGTCATGCAGAGTTTTTTCATTGCTTCTGACTAATTTCCTGAGCAAGAAGGAAAAATGTATTGAAGTGCAAGAAGCAAACACCTTTTCTCTCACAGTCCCATTGTTACAAAGGAATCTTGGCAATTTAGCTGCAAGAAGAATTAATCACAGTACTACTGGATATGTACTCATGGATCATTTTCTCGTTTTGTCGATAAGCTGGAGTGGCGGGTCTGAGCCATGTAAGATGCAATGAAATGAGGCCACATCTTGCCAGCTATGAACCCTCTCCTCCTCTTCCTTGCTAGTCATAGAATAGGCTGTGCCCTTACCTAGCTTTTAGGCCATAGCACAGCTACACCTGCTGCTTCCATAGGGACACTCTATTCAACATGCACGGGTACCCACAGTTAAGGATTTTGTTCAAATAAGGTCTAGGATTCTGGTGTGCTCTGCTGTAGAATAATTTGAGTAGATGTGCTATTCAACTATTAAGATGCTTCCTTCTGCTTTTCAAGTCCTAGAAGGACAAATTTCACAGAAAAGTTTTCCTATCAGATGCTGCCAAGTAGATCAGAAAACTCCGGCTTCATGAGTTACCCTAGATAGCTCTCCTCTTCAGTTCTCCTCTCATATGGACCATATAGGCCACCTCCAACCTCCCTAAACAAAAGCAGCTTATTCCCTATAGCACACTCACAGAGCCTTACAGGAAACAAAATTGATTCGTTGCTTCAGTACTTCCCCTGGGCTTAGAATATATCTATCTCGTAGCAGACAGGATGGTCAGGTTGCTGATCCCTGGAGCACACATGTTAATCTCAGCAATAGCAGAAAATGTCTCATGACAGCATTTGCCAAACTCTGCATTGAAGTGACAGCTCATCTGCACTATTTAGGGCAATGCTGTGGTGCTCTGAGCTGGCTAATTCAATGTTATACAAAGCCCAACATCCAAAATGCACTTTCAGCTCAAACTTCAGTATCTTAATCTGCCACCATAGGTTCCCATAGGTTCAGTCCTTGCTGCAGCTTGGCTTTATCAACCTGTTGGCCATTTAGACTTAACATCTGAGATGAAAAATTCTGAAAGATATAATACTAAAGCACCTGAGAAAAGTAGTATATTAGTTAATATCCAGACAACAAAAATATGATGTATGTCATTGGTAAGAGTTTAGGCAAACAGGTCATGTTTCTGGGAAATTTTATCTGTTGCTTTCTTGGCTTTTTTGTTTGTTGCTTCCCCTTGCAGTTTCTTCATCGCTTGTTGAGTCAAGAGCTCTCACAGCTGAAAAGCTCTGAGGCCATGTAGTCATCTGCTCTGGCGGTTTCTCTCCATACCTGTCTCCTTCTGCCTCTTTGCATCAGCTTATTTCAAAGCCTATTGCTATCTTTTCAAGATGACTGAAGGTCAGAAGTTCAAACACAGACAAATTACAGTGTTATTGCAGAAAAGCTTTAAGTAGGAGTGTAAGCAACTGTCTTGGTGCCCTTATTTCCATTTGTTTTCTGTGTGTAATAAATGCAGCCAAGTATATTAATATTCTAACCATTACTTAAGGCCACAATTCCATGATCTGACTGAGTTAAAGCTGAGATTTGGAGCTAAGAATCATATTCTATTTCTATAAACAACCACAGTAAAATGTTGTGCAATCGTTTTGATGCTATCTTGTTAGGATATTTGGAGTCCCTTTCCATGCTCAGGATGGCTTAATAGGATTGTCTCATTGTGAAAGAAACATTTATCCACAAGTTGAAGAGGTGGATATTAAAGATTTACGTACTACACCACAGAATGGACTTTACCTCAGGATGTGTGTGCCCTGCGTCAGACATAATTTGTACTGCAAATATCACCAGATTTGCAGAAAGAAGCTTTTCTGGAGACACCAGAAAAACAGCTTTCTCAGCTAGCTGTGCTTCTTATCTTTCACTTGAGAGAGCTGTATCATGTTTGAGATTTTTGTACTAATAAAATAAATTCATTTTGTAATACAATAAAGTAGAAGTAATTTTATTTTAAATTGGAATTATTGCATACCATAGCATTTGAATCTGGCAGGTAGAAAAGAAACCACATCAATAAATTGTACTATGAAAGAATACTTCTTGGTTTTATAATGTCTTTCAACTGAAGATCCCAACACACTTCATAAACTTATATTACCTTTCATAACATGTTTGTGGGTATCTGAAGCCTTATTAATTCCCACAAAAATATGAGACATAGATAGAAGACCCAGCCTGCCTAAGGATATACATATTTTACAATCTGTGACTCTGTGAATACCCACTCTAAGAAAAATCCAAAGTGTGATCCCTGTTTGCCTGCCCTAAACATAATTTTGGATATAATTTTTCTTAGTGAATGATCACAAGCAACATGGAAAAAAAGACAGAATTTAAATTAAAAAAAAACACTTTTGTCAGAGGTTTGCAGTCTTTGAAGCAAAAACTACATGCATAGATAGATTTTTCTGCTGGTTCAAAAATTCTTATTGTGATGTAGAACAGTTGAGCAAATGTAACCAAATTGGCCCAGGAGCTCAAATTCTTCTAGCTGCCTCTGCTGTTATAAACTACTTCTGTACGTATAATGATGATGCTACTTTTCCTCGTGTTTTTTTGCAGATAATAATCAAACAGACAGCAAACCAATTGAAAAGTCTCTTCAGCCTACTGTACTCCCTGTTGCCCAATACCCGTCTTAAGGCTAATGGTTAATTACCCATGAACTGATGCTGTAGTATTTGGCTTGTTGGTAACATCTCATAAGATCTGAATAACCCTCCCAGTAACTTAAACTTTTGCTGACAGGACAATCAGCAAAAAAACCAGATATAGAGTTCAGATAGAAAGAAGGCCCACCTTTAGGAAGCCAAAGCATCAGACCTGTCTGCAACAGGTTCTGTGGCTTTTCCCAAATTTAATGGAAGTTTGCAAAGAGCATGATTCAGTTACACTGCATCCTCAAGACTGCTGCCTGCACAGCTTGCTTTCACAGAAAGGCTGTCTTCCATGTAATTACAGCCTACTGAAGTATTGTCATGCTCAGATTTACTTGTTTTATCTGTGTGTGGTATTGCCCATCTTCTTAAGTCATCGTGTTCGATCATGAAGAGACCATCACTGTTTAGTTAAACAGCATATTTCATTGGAGCTATTTCTGTCACCTTATATGAGGAAGATGCCATGGCTCTGGTTCCAGGAGTCCATCTGTCTCTGCCAGGAACAAGGGATAACTAGGAACTTGCATTTTAAAAACAGGTGCAGAGTGGTAAAGGAAACAAACTACAGGAAGGGAAAAAAATGAAGGAAAATTGAAGAGAAGCATTCCTGTATTTAGGGAGTGGAGGCCAGAGGCGAGGAGACAGCAGGGAAGGCACAGAGGTTGTCTTTGTCTGATAAAAGTAGGAAAGGTCAGTTCATTCCAGTTTTTGTGCCCACTGCTGCCAAACTGTGGAATAAACGTATAAAGCTTTCAAAACTTCCTCATTCAAGTAAACAAACACCAGTTGAGAGAATCTCTTGTATTTGGTTTTCAGAAGCTGTCTGGTGTCCCCAGATTATCCTAACTATTTGGATACTATCTACACTCTTCAAGTAGCCCCCCAAACTCATGTGCTTTTCTCTCACATAGGTGTAGCATCAGTCAGACAGATTTTTTTGACCCAAGTGGATTACTTTTAAGAGTATTTGTCACTACAAATATTTTTTAAACACAGAGCCATCAGAGGCCAGTCAGCCTCACCTCTGTCCCTGGGAAGGGAGTGGAACAGCTCAACCTGGATGTCATCTCCAGGCATGTGGAGGAAAAGAAGGTTTTCAGGAGTAGTCAACATGGAATTACTGAGGGAAATCATGCTTGACCAATCTGGTAGCCTTCTATGATGGAATATCTGGCGGGATAGATGAAGGCACAGCAGTGGATGCCATATATGTTTGACTGCAGTAAGGCTTTTGACACTGTGTCCCGTGACATCCTCACAGGTAAGCTCAGTGAGTGTGTACTAGATGAGGGGACAGTGAGGTGGATTAAGAACTGGCTGAATGGCAGAGCTCAGGGGGGGCAGAAAAGCACCCAGGATCTAGCTGGAAGGCTGTAGCTAGTGGTGGGCAGTACTGGGTCCAGTACTTCCTCAATAACCTGGATGAAGGGACAGAGTGTAAGGACATCAGCAAGTTTGCTGATGATACGAAGCTGGGGGGAATGGCTGATACACCAGAAGGCTGTGCTGCCATTCAGTGGGACCTAGACAGGATAGACAGCTGGGGGGAGAGGAGCATAATAAAATTCAACAAAGGCAAGTGTAGGGTCCTGCACCTAGGGAGGAACAACACCACGCACCAGTACAGGTTGGGGGCTGACCTGCTGGAAAGCAGCTTTGCTGAGAAGGTCTTGGGAGTCTTGGTGGATAGCAAGCTAACCAAGAGCCAAGAAGGCCAATGGTATCCTGGGGTGCATCAGGAGGAGTATGGACAGCAGGTCAAGGGAAGTTATTCCCCCCACTCTACTCTGCCCTAGTGAGGCCACATCTGGAGTACTGTGATGATAGAGAACTGTGTTCAGTTCTGGGCAGGTTTGCAGAAGTAAATTATCCATTCGTGATTTTTAAAACACATCTGAGCTAATGAGTTTTCTGAAATTCACTAAATGAATGCAGTGCACAGCAGAGCATGGGCATGCTGTGTGAACAGCCATATCTCTGCCCCTTTGTGAGAACACTCCTAGGGGGTTGCACTAACCCTTCCACCCTGCAGGGTCCCTGCTTACCTCAGAAATAAAGCAGAATTGTGTCTCTGACTTCAACAGTAATAAGTCCACAGATCCTTTGCCAAACCATGCAGTGAACATGGAGGAGGATGTGCCACAGCCACTGCTGTGTACCACACAGCTGCCATTAGTCTCCCTTAGTGTAATAGCCATAGAGAGCCTTCTGCACAGATTAAAAAGTCCTTTTGCAACTTCAGGCCAGAAAAGGAGAAAAATACTATATACTTGGCTTATCCAATAAGGTAAAATCATAAGGGTAACAAATAAGGTAGGATTTAAGCCTGGCTATAAACTCCCATCTTATTTGGAAGAACCTAAGAGTTTCAGCTATTCCCCAAACTCTGGAATTTACGTTGGAGAAAGAAATTTGCAGAGCCACAAAGAAGAGGCAATGCCACACTGCCTGTTGCTAGCAAGAAGGGCTGGAGGGGGTCCACAAGATACTTTTTATGTCAGGGAACAATTATTTTGTAGTGAGACAGAAATTATCTCATTTAAATAACATTTTTCCTACACTACTTTCCCAAAGCTCAAGGGCTGCTCTTCCAAAAAAATGACATTTTTGGCAGCCCCAGAGCTTTTCTCGTATTTCTGTCTGTCCTACTCACACTATAAACAATATTCTTACAGAAAGATTTCTAGACTACAGTTTCTCCATCAGGCCACTGGAGGAGGAAGGAAAAGAAAACCCTATGTTTTATGTAACTTAGCAGCTGCAGACAGTTAGTCAGTTGTGCTGTAAAAGCCTACCATTTGTTAGCCAAACAATCCAATTCTATGGCTGGGATTACATGGGAAGTCAGACTAGATGTTTGAATAACCATTTTTGGCATTAAAAGCTATGAAAACAACTATTATTTCAGTATCATAAACAGTGCTATTAAATATAAATGCAAAGTGTCTGCAATGCTAACAGTTTTTATGTTGCACTGGAGTCACTCATCGCACTGAATGTACTTTATGGTTTGGGGACAAATTCAAACTTCTTAAAGGCTGGAAGAGACTGGATGATAACCAACACATACTAATAAGAATCCATGAGCACACAAAATTAGATTTGAGGAAACTGTGTGAAAAAAATCCTTGTAATTCTCATTCAACTTCAAAAGCAAATATCAGCTTCTGTTAACTACTGTATTCAATTTTCATCTTACAGGGAATCAATCTAGTCTTGGAAAAAAAAAATAAAGGCAAGGACCATTATGTTTGAATATCCAACGATAAACCATTTCAGAGTGCTAAATCCATTTTAGAATAAAAAATTAAAGTTGATTACTTTCATAAATCATGTGAAGATCAACTGAACTGTGATAGGTAATTCTGGAAAAATATCAGATAGATTGAAAGTGTTCCCTTTGCCTTTATTTCTGTGTATCTGTGAATAACTGAAATACAGTCGTTGTCCTGCTAAATCTAGTCAGGGGGTTTGGTTGAATTTGTGAGCCATTTTGGCAATAGCTAAACCAATTGTTTTATTGATCAATTTCTAATTTGTGAATACTTTTGCCCTGCATAGGTGTCCAGTGTTGTCCTGGATGTGGATTGAATGGACAGAATGTAAATTGCCCCTCCTTCTGACCAGGGATGGTGGTTGTCAGTTTAGCAGTCCTGTGATGCCCTAAAACATCTTGGGGACACAGAACTCCACAGGAAACCTTGAAACTGAGAACAGCCACTCCACCTGGGGCCCTGAGTACAACTCTGGCATAACTGTGAATCAGAGACACCTAATGCCCTAAGCTCCATGGCACCTCCTCAGTCAATTCTTATTAAAACAAAATAGAAGATGATCTGACAAGCTCTTTTAGACTTTCTGAAGAGGGGAAAAAAAAAACCCAAATGATCATGAAAGCAACTAGCTGAAGCAATAAGGGGAACTGTGAATGGCTCCACCAAACAGAGGTTTAGACGAATAGGCTGTTTCCTCATAGGTATTTTAAATGATATTTTTGTATTTTATATGTTCTATAAACAATTTTAAATGCAGTGGAGTTACTGGTGATGAAGGGAAATACAAGAAGTGAGCAGGGTGGGAGTGCAGGATGAGGGAGGATATGAAAGATGAAGCTGTCTGAAACATGAAGATCTTAAGTACTGGTGTGTCTGGTTGTTTAAGTGTCCCTAGCAGTCAAATAATGAGCCTTCTTCATGTTTTGCCTTTCTGGACTTGGCTTGCTTAGAGAAATTCGTAGGCATTAGGGTCTGTCTGGAGTTAGTTCCAAGATCTTTTTTTTTTTCCCTTAACATTTTGCAGCTGAGGCAGCCTTGTGAAAAAGACACTGAAGAGAAACATTACCAAATATGTCTTTTCTCCTACCCATATCTTCTATTTCCACAGGAAAGGGACGCAGGCACAAGCAGACCAATGGAAATGCAGGAGCAGCCACCGTCACTGGAGGAAAGACGAGCCCTGCCTGAAACCCTGCTCGTAAAAAGAGGAAGCTGCTGAAGGTAAATGTCTTCATCAGTAACGGGGACGCTGTCACCTTGATGTTTCTGCCAGTTTTGCAAAGGTTTTACTCAGTGCTTCATCCCCTTCCAGCCACCCTTGGCCATTCCTGGCCAGCCAGCTCCAAAGATTGTTTTGCTTCCCTCAGCTGCTCTTTGCGAGCTGCAGACAGCAAGAGTCTGTCTATTTTTGTCAGGGGGCATCACTCACACAAGCAGAATAACTGAGCCCTGTGCCATTAATGCATCCTGCCAGAACCTCAGCTGCAAATACAGCTACATAACCTGCTCCCGCCCTTGTGTTTCCAAAGATTTTTAGGTAATAATAGAATGAGAGTGGAGCAAGAGCTACTTGTTCCTTTTTCCTGTGATTACTTTTCAGATACAAAATGTTGTTACTAATAACCACTGCACATTAAAGTCCTGAGTAAGGAGGGTCTGCTTTGTGCTAGGATGCGTAAAACAGTCCTCAATCCAAACGGTTTGCAGTCCTGTTCATTGCCACCCACTCCTGCAATTATTAAATTATTCCCCTCCAGAGAAAAAAGTCCTAATCTCTGGAGTCACAATTATGTAAGTCGTGCTTTACACATACTGAAAGTCCTCCCCATTATCCCAAAAATGTTACTGTGAGCTTTAACACAAATAAAAACAAACTTCCTAAGTAATCATTCTTTCCTTTCATCACTCTTTCCTGCTACTCTCCACTCGCCTTTTTCTGCATCTTATGATAGTCATGCTAGACTTGAGACAGTATGGACAACGGTTCATCCAGAAACACATAATGATGGTTTCTTGTCTGGTTCTTCTTCTGACCCAATGGGAAGCTGCTGCCAGGCAAAACCTCCTAAAGCTGTTTTGCCTTCCTCTCCTTTTGGAAGGAACTTCTCTGGCTTCCTTGCTTCTAACCAGCTTTCATAGAACTTGAAAACTAAAACTTTGTGAAAAGTCAGGTTGAAATTAGCAAATGCATTCAAGATACCAGAGGTGATCAGATAAATAGGTCAGGTCAATAATTCAATAAGTCTTTTTCCATAGGAAAACAGACAAAAATATTTCTAGATGTTTCGTGTGTAACTAGAGAGAAAAACTTAAAATTGTGGCTATTCCATTTCAGAATAGGAACAAATCTGTATTATTAATATAACTGTTTTCCTAAATGCTTCTTCTGCAAATCCATTTTTAGTAGAGCTCTTTGTTCTGCTTTTTGTACTGCCTTTTTCATGCCATTGTAGTAAAATACAATTCAAATCAAGCAGGACTTGTGAAATCTTGTTCTCCACAAAGAGCTGGAGTGACATTACACTTTGACAGCCCAAGCAGCTGTGCAGAGACAGAGTCTGGACTCAGCTGGTAGGCAACTTTTTGTTGGAGTTAACAGATGAAGCTGCAGATAGGGCCGGGACCAATAAAAAAGAAAGTTAAGAATAAAGTTATGTCTAACAATAACAGTGGGCTGGGGTTTGGAGACAGTAGGTAGTCTCTGTGTACAGTTTCAGACAGAAACAGTGGTAGGTTTATGATGTGTCTTGTTTGGTGATTGCAGGCCAGCAATGAGATAAACCATAGGTGACCTACTGGTAACCTATTTGGAGCTTAGGTTATAACCAGTGAGACCTAAAATTAGATCTAAGGCAATTTGAAACCGGTAGAGGGGCATCACATGGTAGTTTTGTTTAGTTTTAGTAAAAATCTACTTCCCATGACTATGTTAGATTAGACAAGAACTTGAAGGAAGCAGAGGGCTGAGAGGAGGTTTGAAGCCACTGAATGTAGCTTGGCCAGGACCTAAACCACATCATACTGGGTTTAGGATTTTGGCTAGTAGATGGCTTTGGGATGGGACAGAGGATGAATCCAACACACCACGTACAGTCAGGATTTGGTGAATTAGGCAGCACTGCAGGAATGGTTGAATCAAATCAGTGCTGTGGGTGGGACAAGGAAGTAACTTACTTCATGTCTGTGACATGAAAGAAGAGATCACTATGAAATCTTGTATTAAGAAGATGTTTGTAGACAATAGACCATACCTGATTTTTCTTAAATCTAGCTGGCAGGGCTAAAAATGAGGTCTCTGACTGAACCCAGCCACATACTAGCTTTCAGGGCAAAGAATGATTCAGGATAGCAAAAGTTGGGAGAAATTTTAGTGCTACAGCTAATGTGCAGGACTTCAGGCAAGGCTATGTCTGGGGCTGGCAGGCAGTGCCATCAGAGGGCAGTCTCAGTCAGCAAGGGACTTTGTGCCAGAGCCATCAACAAAAGCTGCTTGTAGTGCGCACTCAGGAGAGCACAGAGAAGGGGAGCTCTCGGGATCTGGTTAGGACATGGCATAGAGGCACCTTGGGCCAGGGATAAGACCACAGTGGAGGTTCAGGCCTGGGGGGGTTATTTTGGTTAAACTGCAGGCACTGGGTCGATTTAGGATTATATCTATACATCACTTTTTTGCTAAAATATGGTTAGAGGCAGTAGACAGCTGTGAGCAAGCAGTAGGTTAGGAGTCAGTCAGCGCCCTGGGAAGGGTGCTCTGTCCCAGGGCAGCTAGCAGTTTGGTGCTAGGATTAAATACCAAATCCAACAGATTAGTATCGGAGCTCCACTCCTCAAAAGACTCAGCTATATCTCTAGGCTACCAGTCCTCAATTCAAACTCAAGCCACATTTATAGCAGTACCTGAGATTACTTTTCTCTAACTCATTAAAATTTCTTTAGAAAAAACAATCATAATCCAATTTAGTGTTACCTGTTGGCTTCAATCCTAACCCACCCTAACAAGTGCCTGCCTACATCAAGAGCTGCTAAAAGGTATCGTCCTGTTTACATCAGTCCTAGTTCCCATCTGAATCTCAATACCAGCCCAGTGTGTTGCTAAAGTCTTTAGGGGTATGTTACACCCCAGACAGATTGGCCAACCTAATTAAAGGTGAAAGGTGCATTTCCCTACTGAACACCTGCAATTATTTTATTAATTATATTTCTGTGACTGCACATTATTCTTCAGTGTAACAGAAAAAAAAGCACAGGGACTTACTTGCACCAGCCCATGAGAGATGCAGAGGTGCCTCACAGAGACTTTCAAGGACTGCCCTGAGGAAAGAGATCGTGTCTGCACCACAAGAAGTTGTTGCATTGCTTCTTCTGAACACCTCATGAAGGGCTACAGGCTTGTGCATTTACATGTGACGATTTCATCTGCAGTAATAAATAAAACTAGAAAAATAGCAGAAAGTAAAATGGGTAATAGAAAAGAAATACATGTTTCTTTTCAACAAAAAAACATACAGACAATAAAAATGGTGGCCTCTGCATTTTCAGGTATGATATTCCCCCCGGCCCTTAAGCTGAAGCACAGGGGGAAATGACTCAGTTTTCTACTAACTGCAATCAGCAAATAGTTATTAATAATTTCTAACAAATATTCTTTCCCTTTGGAATAGCAGCCAAATAAGGCATGATACTCCCTGTTTACTTCCCGAGGAGACGGGTAACAATTGCCTCCTGTAATGACTGCACATAGATCCAGCCCCTCCTGCAAATCCCATGTGTCACTCATCCTCCTCTTCCCACAAAGCCCTTGTGCCTGCATGGATAATTACGACCATTCTGAAATTTTGATCTCTCAGATTTTGGTTTTTTTTTGTCTCTCCCGTGCCCATTTCCCTCTCCAGCCTTGTAATACTCTGCAGGCTCTGAACAATGGATTAGCTGTTCCCTCCAGTCAAGGTTTCCAGAAATAGTCTTTAGAGTTTTGCCATGTGTTTATCTTTCTTAATACTCCAGTGAGCAGCCCCCTCATGACTCACGGGCAAACAAAGGTCTTGAATAGTTTGTTTATTCTTCTGAGCTACATGGCACTGCCTGGGGCTCCCCATGTGGGGAGCTCTGAGGAGGTGCATACTGTTGCACATATTTAATTACAAACAACACCGTATTTACCCTGACCAATACTGCTATGAATCAGAATGAATGTCAGAAAATCTAGCCACCCTCAGGTAGCCCCACTTGGATATTGTTCCTGGAAAGGGTTGGCTCCATGTGCCAGTGTGCTCTTACATGTACACCCTTTCTCAGCCGGCATCGCTGCTGGGAGAAGCAGAGGAGGAGTAGGGAGGAAGCCACCCGAAATTACTCCACTTCTGACCTTCTCCCACTACGCTCTCTTCCACTCCTGACAGAGTGACTGAATGACCCTTGTCCATCAGCGGCAGGGTGTATTTTGCCTAACAAAGAACAAAAGCAACAAACAGTACTGGAGCCCAAGAGTTCAGTATTAAATAAATAAACAACTTTACCATACTTGACAAAGACAAAACCCCAACAGACACTCACAAAATGAAATTCCCAGCAAAAAGAAGACCTGAGCTGCGGGGCTAAGCAATGTTCTTCAGAGTACTGAACAAAAGACTGGCTATCATGTCCAGTACTGGGTGTGCAAAGCCATTCAAACCATTCAGGTATAAAACCTTAAAGAACTTCAGAGGCTGGAAAAGAAACGATGTGGTCTACTCAGTCACACATCCTCTCATGGGAAAGGATCAAGGTGAAATAAGTCAAATGTGATCCAAGCAGGTACCTAAGCAATCAGTTTTCATACACTTTACTCTGTGCTGGGCTGGCAGCTCTGACTAAAAACATCTGGGAACCCTTGCTTTTCCAGAGAAGTTGCTGGAGGCTGGGCACAGGATGCTATTTAGACATCTTCTTTAGGGCCCAGAAACCACTGCTGAGAAATATCCATTTAGTAATGCATAAATATGGTGGGGGCACACATTGACATTGATTAAGGCCATTGGTTAAGACAGAAAAGCGACAGGCATTGTGTGATACTTTGACAATCTCCTCATAAGTTCTGGGAGGGTGTGCTGGTAAGATAGATAGAGCTGCTGTTTTACACATGAAGATCTAAAATAAAACAGTTCAAGGAAAATATTTGAAGTCCTGGCCTATGTCCCTGAGCAGAGCTCCTGAAGTGTTCATGGTCATTTAGAAAGGTCTGAATAGGAAAACTTGGAACTCAGAACAGGGGTGAGCAGGTAGCTCGAAAACTTGAGAGCGTGTTCCAGAGGAAAAAAAACATCAGATCACCAAAGGAGGAAGATGAATCAAAACTGCTGCATGCTCAAAAGGAAAAAAAAAAAAAAAAAGAAGGGACTGGGACTCAGGTGTCTGAATATCAGTGTCTGAAATGGCAGGAGACTGAGTGTCCTACCTGGTATGCAGCAAAATAACACGGGCCTCCCACAGATATGAGCT
This sequence comes from Pezoporus wallicus, assembly GCF_028554395.1. Lineage (NCBI taxonomy): Eukaryota > Metazoa > Chordata > Aves > Psittaciformes > Psittacidae > Pezoporus > Pezoporus wallicus. Next base: position 9,564,832 of record NW_026635157.1, read on the forward strand.
GTGCCATGTCTCAGGTACCAAAGGATGACACAGGAAAATTGTTCAGACACATGGATGGGTCACAAACTGCCTGTCATCTGTGTGAGATCTTTAAAGACAAACTAGGTAAATAAGGACATCTGACCTTTCCGGAATACAGTGAAATGATGAAAACTCAGTAGCAACAAGATGATTAAACTTATGTACCTCCTAGCCAAAGTCACAAACCTTCTCCAAATGCCTAGTCACTAAGGTGGGCTACCCCTGCAAGATTAGCATATTAAAGATTTGGAGGCCCAGGAAAGAGGTGAACTCCAGCAGACTCCCTTTCCCTTACAGACAGGGACCTTCTGTTCAAAAGACTCTACTGATCACAGCTGTGCAAATAGGGTGAGAAGGAAAGCCTTTTTCTGAAGGGAGGGTTTATGTCTTTCATAGGTCAAGCTCCATCTGAAACATGGGGGAAGACCAGGACAGGTAGTGAGTGAAGCCTGAATAAGGCATATATAATCCAAGATAGTACTTAGTATAGGAAATCTTTGTTAAAGGTTAAGAAGGGATTGATGATATGTTGGCAATATTTCCAGATTTGCAAGTTTTCAACATCAACAGTAAATGAAAAGTGAAAAGGGAGGAGAAGGAAGAAAGATAGAATGTTGGCAAATATTATGTTGCTCTCTCTGAGACACTCCAATCATCACAAGTCAAAATATTTTGCACCAGGAAGGAAAGGATAACTTGTACACTGAGGTCTTTTATAAGAAAGGAAGTTCAGTCAAAGTGTGTATTTCCTAAGCGTCAAAGAAACAAATACTTTCAGCATCAAAAAACGAAACATAAAACAAGTATTCCGGGCACAGCTCACTTCTTCTCACAAGGCAGGTAGAAGTCCTACAGGAAGAGGATGAGACACAAATTTACATGCTGGAGAGCTAACACTGTTTCATGTGTACTGAATCATGTTGAATTCCATGAATACTTTGAAACTAAGTCATAAGGTCTAAGCCTTTCTGTTGTCAAACTTTCAGGCATATGTCTTTCTTTTTATTTGTATATTTATTTTCTATAATACACCACTATCACATATGGCACTGTTTCATCTTATATGAATTACATTGGCTGTACTGTCTTGTAGCACACTAACTGGTGCACTGAAAATGGAACAGGTATCTGGCCATGTTTATGTAGGGCACTGCAAAGGCTGAAGTTTACTGCTGAACAAATGGATTTCCAGAGAAAGCAGAATAGGGTTTTTTTCCTGTTTTGAACATGGACGGATAAAAATATTTTTTGCACAGAAGTATAGTATAGAATTTTAAGGCCTCAAAGTCAAGTGTTCTGTTTGAGGTTTATATTATGTGTATACTCTGTATATTAGACATTTTCATTTAGAGATAAAGAATCTGCTGCACTGTGACGCTTTTGGATTTTTTTCAGCATTATTTCTTGAGCAGGAGTAATAATATTATTTTATAGAAACCATCCTGTATAATATTTGAAAGGTCTATAAAATCCATATCACTGCAAATCAAGGTGCATAAGATGCTTTTTCTTTCATCAGGCCTTGGGCCATTGAAGTAGGCCCTAAAGATCAGAGAAGATTCTGTACTGAGTTTAGTGAAGACATACCAGGCTGCTGCTTTGTGGAACTATTCACTGTTTCTGCTGACTTTTTGTCCAGGCTTATTCTTGTAAATGTAATCACTGCATGTGACATTTTAAGTACACAAACAGTGTTAAGGAATTCAGCTGCATAGCAGAAAACAATAACTCAGGCTTACACTCTTACAAAAGTGTCTGCACACAAATGGAAGTAACCGTAACAATTAGATATTAGGAAGAAATTCTTCACTGTGGTGAGGCACTGGCACAAGTTGCCCAGGGAAGATGTGGCTGCCTCATTCCTGGCAGTGTTCAAGGACACTGGACAGGGCTTTGAAGCAACCTGCACTAGTGGGAGGTGTCCCTGCCCATGGCAGGAGGTTAGGACTTGATGGTCTTTAAGGTCCCTTGATTAATTTTCCAATGTTAAAAATATGCAATTATTTCTAGCTGGGATTTATCTAGTCTTAGTTTTAATCACTGACTTACATAACATTTTTGCTGCTAGATTAAAGTGCAAAATGCTAACAGGAATCTTTTCTCTACATAGACGGCTGCTGCCTAAAATAAAATCACTGGTAAGCTGTCTTTAGGGGTACATACACTGATGTTCTTCTTAAGTGTTTTATTAGCTAGTACAATAGCACTGATTGTAGCCATCATTGTTCCATTCTTTTAATCTTTATTTGTTAGGTATGTTAGTTGTCATGCAACAAATGAGAGACTGTTATTGTTTTGAATTATTCCCTATGGCACCAGTCCAAGGTGTGACATGTCTTGAGTGACTCAAAGTGAGTCCCGACTCTGCCCAAGCTTAAACCTCACAGCAGCAACAGCAGCAGCAGCTCCTTGCTGGGCTGCCAGTGAATACAAAGAGCCACAAGCAGTCCCAGAGTGCGGGTGAAGGGTAGACGATGGTGAAGCAGGAGAGGGAAGGGGGTTGATGACTGTGCTGGCACCTTCCCCTCATGTGAAACTGACAATTATCAGCTGCTGGCATCTGTAGTTCCATCCAGTATTTTGAGCCATCCCAAGGCTCTAGGGGTTAACTCACCACCTCCCATCCTGTGGGTCTTCTGCCTTGCCAAACAGTTCTGCGAGGTTTTGGCATCCCCCTATTTTCCCTGGGACTTTGGCCTCACAAAAAACCCTAAGGCATCACACTCATATTTTTATTTCTAAGTATTTTTAGCACAAATAGAGATGTGACATGTTTTTAGTTGGCAGGGATACACCCTTGTCATGATGGCAGCTGTCTGGATTTCTGCCTGGCTTTGGCTTCATATGCCAACTAAATAATAATTGTCTTCTTGCCATCTTTAAAGCTGCCTCCTTAAGGAGAGTGACTGATTAGCACTTGAACTCTAATACTGAGACTTTTTCCCTATCAGCAGGGGATTTCTGCCTTTCTTAGCCTACCATCCTACAAGGAGATAATCTTTTAATCATTCATTCCTTTGAATTTGCATCAGGCATATTCCTACTCAGCAGTAAAGATTCTTAGGATCCCAAATATTGGAGAGATACTCACCTGCAACATGAAAGAATATTGTCTAAAAACCATGCCTTGTTCCTGAGCCAGGGAAGATTTGTATGCTGTGGAAAACAATTCCATCCCTGACTTTCCCCCCGCAAAAAAACTACATAGACTGTGAAGGAAAGAGATACCAAAGAAAGTGAAGGACATTGTTTTTTTCCACAGGGAAAAGAATGTCTAAATATTTCTTAGCATGTTCCTTAATAAGTACAAGTAGCTGAGTGTCTCTTTCACATTTTTTTAAGGCAGCTGCATGGCTTCACAGAATTGTAAAAGTCATGACCAGGTTAAATGACCTAAGATGATATGCTCATTTTTCCATTCCTCTCCTGTTAATGATTGTTCTCTGAGCAATGTCTTTGCAGTGCTTTTTCTCAGTTCTGTTTAAGGGAGTCAGACAGTAGGGGTTCCCATTGTTTTCTCAGGAGGTTATTCCAGAGCCAAGAAATTCTCCCTAGATGTAATCAGTAGATTTTTCATAATACTATTGTATTTTTTGCAGGTCATTGTTAATTTTACTCATGCTGAAATCGTATCTTTGTGGTGTTTGCACTCTCAAAATCTTTACAAGTGTATACACCTGTATATATATATATATATTTGTGCGTGTGTCTGTTCCCCAGTTATGTCTTGGTCTTAAATGAGATCTATATCAGTTGGATCCTGTGCCTGTCTAGAGTTATCTAGGTTCAAAACTGGTTCAAAAATAGTGATCCACTAATTCAAAATGTTCCTTCAAAAATCAAATTTTCCTTGCTGTATTTTTTTTTTACCAGTTTTCTTTTAACTCTTTCCCAATTGCCTTTTTTTCCCCCCTGCATTTTCTATAAATTAAATGTAACTTTGTAGGTTTAAAATATGTATTTTGTTGTTTGGGAACAGATGTTAATGTACCAGTTCCTCCCAGAGAGGTGAAGTTTCTCAGGTACTTAGAGCTAAGAATACACAGAATGAAACTTTCTTATCTCACAGATAAGCACCATACTTTTTAAGGTGCTCCAGAAGAATCATTCACATTTTTAACTTGTACAGCTCACAGGCAAAATATAGAAAACTTATTCATATTCATATCAAAACTGAGACAATTTCTGCCTTCATTAACAGGTGTAGTGCGTACTATGACCAACAAGCCACAAAAGCCTTGCTGCTGATATGATTTGGTTTGCAGTACAAAAGAAATGCATTTCTATTTGTTTAATTTGACTGTGAGAAAGCAATCCTGTAGAAGCACATACTTACCGAGCTAAAATGTGACTATAAAAACCATTCCTCTGTTGTTAAATCTTAGTGCCTCACTAGTATTCCATTCCCATTGTGAATGTGATGAATGTCTAAAAAACCCCAAGTTAATTTCTGCTGAAACTTCATTGAGTCAAAATGCACTATAGATTTTTTTCAGAGCACCGTACAAAAGAGTTGTCAGACTACAGCACTTAGAATTGCTGGATGTTACAAGTACCTAATGAGTATGGTATGCTAAAAGCACCTCAGTTCCATTACACTTGCGATAGTACTTGAAGTCGTTTCCATCTGGCTGTCTCTCAAGCATTTGCCGTTGTCCCTTTCTGAACTACAGCTAAACAAAAAATAAGAAAGGCTCTTTTCCACACTGCATTCCACATTTCTCAGATCAGATTTTCTTTTTCTGAATCCAGATAATTCATTAGTCTGGAAAGCAAAATGAAAGATTAAAAAAAAGAAAAAATAAAGGGAGCTTTTCAAGATGACGTAACTTGGGTTGCAGAGTAGATCAGGACAGGAGTCCTAGCCAGTGTGCAGAGGAAATTGTGTGGCTTTCTCATGCAAGGTAGGGGAGGAAGAAGTGAGGGAGCTGTACATTACAGATATCTTGACATAGGTGCTACCTAAGGGGGTCAAATCGTAAAATCACTGGTACTACTTATTACACCCTCTGTGCAAGTGGAGAAAAGATCTTACAGACCAAAAAGGCACAGCCAGGGGAGAGCCAGTGCTGCATGATTCCAGCTTTGTGGCATATTTTGCCTTATACCTACTTCGAAACCATAGTTGGAAAATGAACTTTGCCTTTTCTCAGTAACACAGTACTTCAGATATCTTGAGGTTGAGCTAAGAAAAATAATCGTTTACTTCAATTGATGGAATCTTTTGCCAAATAATTGGATCAGGTTGGGAGCTTATAAATATGAAATTTCCTTCATGAGGTTTTTTCATAGGGATGTCACCAAAAACTATTTTTTAAAAAAAACTAGTTAAGTTTAAATAAATGATGCCAGCTACCTCTTACAGCAATTGGAAAGAAATCAGCACTTACAAAAGGTAATTCCCCTTGTCCTCCCTATAGCCACCTAACAGGGGTGGCTTGGCCTTTCTATCTGTGTGTAAGGGTAAGGTATTTGCAGAGTCTTTCTTCCTGCATTTGCCAACACAATTTCTTAAACCAACAGGTACCTCATATGCCATGGGAAGGGGAGCTGTGAGGAAGAGTTAATGGGAGTAGGCAGTGGGCAGTCAGAACATCTGTATACTCATGTTCCTTTCCGCACTGAAGAAATGCAGTTTTAAATATAAATACATAGATAAATTTGAATTTAAGTAGAGCCCCTTTACTATGCTTATCTGGCTTCTGGCAAACTGCTTGACTAAGCAGTAGAGCCTATTAAAAATATAATTGCCTGAAACAACTGGTTTTTAAGTTTCTAAAAGCCTGCTTAAAAGACTCCTATGCCTTCCTAAGCAAGTATGGCTGTTCAAGGATGGCTGTTAGTATGTGAACAGCTTCTCAGTCTCCAAAAGAAAATGTTGCATGACCCGCTGTACCAGACAGAAGGTGAGGGTTTTCTGTTTGCTCGTTTGAGGAGGCAAGTACTTCTGAATACTGCAGAAGGCTTGTATATAGATTTGAGCTGTGCAACAGGAGCTCAGACATATTGTCAATGATGTTAAACTGAGTGTTATATATACATATATACATACATATATATAACTGCCAATGAATTGCTACATACATAGGTAGAAATTTTAGTTACTCCTCCAAAGAAACAAAATACCTCCATTTGGTGACAGGGATTACCATCATGCTATTGCTCAGAAGAAAAGCATGAATATCATTCACAGATGAAGTGTCTCCTTCATGGGAGCTCTGTGAGGATAACAGGGAGAAGACAGCACTGGAGGATTTGGCACTAGACCCACATTCAATGTGCTCCCTACCCACAGGGATGCAACATTAGCCTGAATTGTTTGTGTTGGGCCAGATATCATATCTGAAACTCATGGTTTACAAATACTTGGATCTGTTTTCAAACTAACTCTACATATTCTAATAACATTGATAGTAAAAGATACTCATCAGGCACACAGTAATAATGCTACTTTACACAGCAATATCTTTTAGGAAGTAGTTTTCTACAAAGAATTGGGAAAAAGTAACTAATTCCCGCAGAAGGCTCTAATCCAGTAACTATGAAGTCAGTAGCCATTTATGCCTAGATAAGATTCTAGCATCCAAACTGTGAGGCTACCAAAATCCCAAGAGATATCCGTATGCCAGATGAATCACATGTCTCTATCATTCAGGAATGGAAAGAGCCAGTAATGACTGCATTCAAACAGTAAATCCAAAACAAGCTTTCCAAGCTTCTGCACCCAGAGCAGTGCCAGTGACAGCAGACAATATACTTGGCCTTCGGAGTTTGGGCGCGCGTGCATCTGCGTGCAGTCATCCTCTTCTATTTCAAGCAACAGGTTTATACTATTGTCTTGCACACAAATCCAGAGCTAAGTGAGCTGAGGGGAGCTGCAGACCAAGTTATTTACACAGTATCCACAGTCTATTTATTGAGGTGTAATGGTTTTTAAATCCTCTAGTGAGGAGTACACTGTGTTCTTTGCTTTCTAAACACGCTGGGAAGCACACTGCATGTGTTGTCTTAGCAGGTTTTGGTGATGTGAGTTTCGTGCCATCCTGCTGCAGGTGAGTAACATGTAAGGCTCTTTTAGTGTAGTCCAGGCATGCAGTGGTAAACACAGACTTGAAATCCTGGAGCAGGCAGGGATGCAGAGAAGCTGGCATTACTGGGACATTATACTAATGAGAGAAATCTGTTGTAGTTTCATAACCTAAATAGATACGCAGAGATTTACTATGGAAATCTCACCTGATTCATTGATGTTATCTATCCTGTTACATATGGTTGATAAGAGAAATACTCATAAATGCTTTGATATCATTTCACATAAATTGCTCCTATCTCTAGATCTTCACAGGGTATACAAAAATGGAAAATGAGAACATGAAGGGAATACAAAAAGGGAAAATGAGTGCCTCATCTGCTCTTAAGCTCTGATAGCTAAAAAGAAAGATAATTTTGTCATGAAGTTCAATGAAGCAAAGATGTCTTCTCTGAATATGAAATCTTTCTAATCACAGCTTTTTCCTATGATAAAAATACATTGTATTCTGTTAATGAACATCAGTTGCAACTTCATACAGTTACCTATTTTAATATGCTAGGGGACTGGCAAAAGCTTTTATTTTGGAAGTTTCTTTTTATAATCAAATTGCGTATGAAGACCTGATTCACCAAAGTTTACCTACATGGTTTTCAAAAGGACCAAACTCACAAATAACTATTGTGGTGTTGGGTGCTGCAGAACAAGTGTCAAGAGTGGTCCTCTTTAATAAGCAAACCTCTTCATCACTCGTACATAGGGGCCTCTAAACATCATTAAAAAGCTTTAAAAGGGATTGTTTACAAAAACATCAGGAAGTTGAGTAAGGTCAGGAAAAGCTGTGACGAAAGTGAACTCAGCAGGGATATTATTAACCAATCCAGACAACGTGCTGGTGATACAAAGTAAATACCATCGTCAGGTAAAACATCCTTCCCCAAACGTCTTTGGTCAACACCTGAGCTCAATTCAAACTTTACTGGAGGTCCAAGAGAATCATCACATTCTTCTTAGGCTTTTTCCTGTTTGTCCGCACCTGCCCTCCTCAGTTTTAGCCTGAATTAAGTCACTTAGTCTTAGAAGTCATAGTGGAAATTGCAGAACATCAGAATGACACCATTGCTGTTGCAGAGTACTACCTGATTTTCCAAACCTAGAGTCCAACAGCAACTTTACCCAGTCTGGCCCTTTAAACAAGATCAGTTCTCATACACAAGTTCTCAAGTCAAGCAAACTGGCATCAAGAGCAAAGCAAGGCAGGGATGAGAGGCTTTGAACTGCTCCTAGGCTAAAGAAGAGGCTCTTTGCTGGTGCTGAGGCTGCCTGCAGCTCATGCTGATACAAGAAGGTGTTTGTACCAAGGGGAGAGTAGCTGAAGATGTAGGCTGGGAAAATAACCCACAAGAGGAAACATGAGCTAGGTGAAGTTTAGGGGGAAGAGATCATATTGCAACCAGCTTTAGCTCACTTTAATTCAGACTGCAAAGATCTAGCTCCTCCTGAATTTCAGCGGTGCTTAAGGAGTGAAAAGGCTGACAGCACATATCATCTATAGAGGAGAATCACAAACTACTTTCATTCTTGGTGCTCCACTGTCATTTGTGACTCTGAGTGCTCTAGAGACAGGTATTTGAGCTCACCTGAAAGAGCCTTGGATGTCTGACTGCAGGTTCATTCTTCCAGGTGTGCTTCTGATAAGCCTTTGTCACAAGAAGTCTGTGGCTAGACGCCCCAAATCAGCCAGCCTTGAGGAAGAGCTAGACAGCACTTCCTATTTCCTGTTGTTTCACAGCCAGGTTTAGACAGTCTCAGGTATGAAAGCTTCATTTGCTCCAAGACTTACCCAAGCATAGGACAATAGAGGGCTGACACTCATTTCTAGTGCAGGCATCATCACAGGGGCCCTTTCAAAGCCTCTGAAGTCACTGTGACCACCTAATTCATGTCCCACAAGGATTTCAGTGGTTCGTGGGTTTGGTCTTTGATCAGTTTGCTGTAGAGCGGCATAAGGAAAATGGGATTAACAAGGAGTCCTCAGCACTCTTCTAAACCTGCTTCTGTTGAAAGCAATGCCAGCAACACATGAAGAACTTCAGGGCCATTTTGAAAGTCCTTCTTCAATCCCACTTTTTCAATGACAGGATAAGGTATTTTTCTTTCTAAAACTTGAATTTTCCATGCTGCTTTGTGAATGGTGAAAAATATTGAGAGGGTTTTTTAGCTCAAACTTTTGGGACAGTTTTAAGCTAGTTACTTAAAAGTAGTTAGTTTTATACTCTCTTTCCTCACTGAGAGGGGAAAGAAAAGTTAACAACTGAAAAATGCACCTAATGATACTGTGAAAAACATGCAGAGATTGAAAAGTCCAGGTTCATATGCAACTCTAAGGAGCATCACTTCAGTATATTTTTATTTCTTTAATGAGCTCATTTTTCAGTGACTTTTCTTACCTGATATTCCTGGAGGGCCCTTGACATTCCTCGCATTTTTTTCCTTTTTGCTTTCAGCTGCTTCGTAGTCCCCGTTCTACTTCAATCTCTCATTAAGATACTAAGCTGAGTGGCAGACTTTAATTAGGTGACATTTGTTGCTAAGGAGACATACTTATATAAACTAAATAAGAAGAGGTTACTTTAAAACCCAAATGCACTATAAAATGTAGATTTATGTGTAGGAGGGTGCAATAGTTTTTATCAGAGTGGTCATTAGCATATTTCTCATTTGCTATGTTGGAAAGAAACTTGCAATAACATTCATTTTTTGCTGCCTAACATAGTTCCAGTCTTGCCAGTCTGCCATGCTAATTAAAACTTTTTCACAAGTGTGCAGTTAAAGTTGGCAGTGCCTGGCAAGCCCTTTGATTTAAATCCTCTTGGAGTCAATGCTGTGTTGTTATAAGAAGACCTATGTTTTTAGCATGCTTATTTTGGCATTTTGCAGCCCTAATTCTAGTAATGATAATAACTAAAAAAGTTGCTAGCTTTACCTTGAAAAAAAAAAAAAGAAAAAGAAATGGTTCATTTTCAGGGTACCCAGCTGGGTTAGGTCTTGTCTGAATTCCCTCACTGGTAGAAAGAGTAAAAGATGGAGGACACGTATCATTAATTATGGGAACATGCATGAAAGATTAAGACTGCAGTAAGGTTAAGACATCATAGCTGGTTTCACATGTGAACAGCAGCATCCATGGGGATATTCATGTGTTTCAATTTGAGCCATTTGGAACCTTCTTGAGTCAAAAAAAAAAAAAAAATTGGATAAAATGTCCAAAGACTGGGGGCAAAGTTTGATAGATATTAAAACAAGTATAAAAAAATAATATAGTCAATTAATATATAGCTGGGCAGTTATAGACAGTTCTTGTAGAGATTAATGGATATTAATATACCAAATTCCAGAGACTTCTGAACGTCCCTTACCTTTTCTTAGTGAAATGGAACCTTATGCATTTTAGAATAGTACCTCTGGTACAATCTTGGTTCAATTTCTGTAGGTGAAAGTCCTATAAATCCTTGAAGATCTTTCCATAAGAACAAGAAGATTAAAAAAATGTTGTTTAGAAGTAAGTGAAAATTAAATTAAATTTTCATTCACATAAGAGAAAAATAACTTGATATCTCAAATTAGCATCATCAAGAAAGGAAATAAACTCTCGGTTTGTGTAGTAGTAGTGATAAGGGAGATCACTACAGCCATCTTAACTGCAGTTGTTTGTCTTTGACCTTGCCTTTTTCCTGGACAACATGCTTTTTCCAGTCTGGACAAAAATTGATGGCAACAAGACAAGAGAAAGAATGGAACTCTTCCAGTCCAAGTTACAAGGGCCCTAAAGAGCTATTGCTGCTTTTGAACTAGTCCAGCAAAGCGTTTTGGGTTAAGTGCACATTTAGGATAGTGAAATTTATATGACACACTAAAATTTTGTTCTTTGTTACCATGACAACTACATGGTCAACCATTGTTTAATTATTCAGTGCAAAATACATAATACTCAGTTCAGAAACACCCTTGAGAGTCTTAATGACAGTCAGAATATACTTAATAATAACTTCTTAACTGTTATGCTGATCTAGGTAAGAATCCTAGCCATCTCATGTACGTTTTTCCATTTGACTTCAGTCTGAATAAGCCTATCTATGACTGGGCTCTCTCTGTCACCATTGGTGCCCTTTACTGCATTATTTCAGCAAAACAGGATATTGTCCAAGAGAAAAATGGATTTTCCTTTCTTTTAGCTAAGCTTCGCAACAGCCATTTAGCATCAGGATTTTTAATCTTGAAATCTAGGAAATGGGAGTAGAGGTTTATCCAACAAGAGGAGGGAAATGAACCTGGTTTCCCATATCCTGGCAAGTGCCTGAGTAAACTGCTCATGCAGAAGAAGACAGGGGTAAAGAGTTCATTTACTCTTATAGCATATTAATTAACTGTTTTGTAGTAAATTTGAAATGTCAAGGAGCTCTGGTAAAATGAACATAGAAAGAACAAAAGGATTTTACTTTCATAATGCTGAATTAAGGCAGCTCTAGGAAGAATGCATGCAGATAATACTGTCTGCAGATTCCCCTCAAATATTGCGCTGTGTATATTTTTGTTTGAAAAACTTTGCAGAAATAATTACAATGTTAAACCAAAACCAATGTAAATGAAGTAAATGGGGACAACTAATAATAATGAACAAACTATAAGACTCAAAAAAAAAGACTTATTGTAGCTGGTGTTTGCACAGCATCAAAAAAAAAAAAAACGAGAGCTCTGACTGATAGAAGGTGCTTCAAACACATCAATAAAGAATTTAAGCACATTTTAATGCTTTCCTGAATCAGAATTTTTGTCCAGCATATCTTAGTGCTGTTGTCTTTGCTAGAATTTCTAGTATTTATTAGAGCAATGTTAAGTGGTGCTCATTTTTCCAAGATGATGAGACAGGTAAATTGCTCTCACTTCTGTTTTTGTTTCCCTAACAAAGATGACTTCAGTGGAAATTTCAAGATGTATTTCTTCTAATCTTTTAGATTAAAAAGTATATGGAGAGTTTCAATCTCTCTAGTTATCTGTTTATGTCTGTACATACCTATTTTACTATTTATATGCACAATTACATCTTAAAAAACACAGGCAAAAACCAAAGATAATTTATTAATTTAATTTAATGACACAATAACATGCCTGACCATGACTTTAGTCTAATTTAATTTAAAACGAACGTAGAAAAATATTTAACTTTGAATAAAAGTCAGGGTTTGACCCCACCCTTCCTCCCACATCCCAACCCACCAGCCCAAGAGAGAGCCTAAAATAATAACAGCCATTCTGCAGTATGGCCTCAAGGTCAACAGATTCAAGTTCTGTTCAATCAAATACAAATTTGATCTTAAAAGCTCCTGACTGAAACAGTACTCCTCTGTTTAAAATTCAGTTTTGCATTCAAGTGCCTAAGCGGATCTTCATGTTGTGGTTACATGCAAAAGGGGAGGTTACAGACAGCCAGTGCTACTCTAGTTTTCTTAGTGGGAAATATGAGTATGTGCAGAGTCATTATTCTTCACTAGCAGATGTGTTGACTCTACTGACTTCATTTAGACAATTCCTGATGTATTATGACATCAGGAAGGTCAGTACTAAACTCAGGAAGCCACAGAGGCAGAAATTTGGTCGAGTTCTTTTCCAGCACCACAACAAAAGTTAGCATTTTTTTTTAGAGGTGTGTCTCAGCTAGATATCCATGCCTAGGGTACATCACAAAAAATATTTACTGTATGGCCTGCTTTTCCTTCTGTCCCTCTCTCTACACGCAACTATGCAAAGGCGAATCTGCCAAACATGTTTCTAGAGACTACTTTGCAGCTGCTACTGTGTTATGCACCCCTCTTCCATTAGCATTGTTATAAGGAGATGGCCATGGTACTATTTACTCCTTTTGAGACTTTTTTAAAAATTTGCTTTTAACTTCTAACTTCAGGACCAAAAGCTTCTGAGGGCCCAGTTACCAGTGGAATTTAGGTGCTGAATCAGACCTTAAGCATTCTTGAAGATGAGTATGGGCATGGCTAAACAATTTTGTTTGGGTGCCAGGACTCCTCTGAAGATTGCAGTTGAGAGTTGACCACAGCTAGATTGCTTCCAGGCCTGTCACTGACTCCCTTTGTGTGAGTGCCAGTATCTGTCTGTTGAATGCAGGGCAGGAAAGCCGTATAAACATACAGCTCATCTTTCAGTTCTTCCCTTGGATTCAGGGGAAGCCTGGAGATTTATTTATCTGCAATGCTGACATTCCTTTTTCCTTCTTATGATGAGGTCAGGAGAGAATTGCCACCCACTCTGAAACATAATATGGTAAACCTCAAAGCAGTGACACGGGAAAGAATAGCAGGGTTTATTTTCCCACAGAGAAAGAGATGGATTAAGTTGTCAGAGAAAGTCTTGTGATTGTGACTCTTCCAATCTTTTGATATGATTGGGTGAAAATTATGTCCACAATTTGTCCTTACTTCCATTAAAGAACAGTCACTGAAGGTGTTAATAGTACTTTGCTGCAAAAAGGTACAAACCACTGGCAATGGCATGGTTCTGCTTGGCTGCAGCTCCTAAAGGCAGCTTCCTTAATGTAATGTCTGGTTCTTCACCCTTTCAAGCCCATTTGCAGTCAATGCGTTTAAGTACCACTAAGACACACGTATTTTGTGTGACATGGTGCGAGTACATAGGGACTGGAACACACACTTAGGATCAATTTGGATAGGATAAAAGCACAAGAAGAAAGTTTCCCAGGGAGTACTGCCCTTTGCTCAGATGGTGTGTTTAGTTGTGTGCTGTCATGCATTTTCAAGTTGTCTCTTCTAACCTGAAACACCCTATGATCCAATGAACTTGATGCCTAGCTCACACACAAGTGCAGGTATCCACAAAGCAGACCTTCCTCCTCCCTGTCCAAAGGGGCATGCAAAGAACATACCTAATGCAGTACGATACTGCCACAAAAAGCAATGAAAATAAACATTTTCTGTTGAAAGATTGACACAGCACGCAGCAGGTCCCTTCTGGCAATCTGCTGGTTGCTTGCTGATGATGCTGACGAAGACAGTTCCTGTGTGGAATGGTACTTGTCCTCAATGCTGAGTAACAACTGCCACACAATCCACGGGGAACTTGGATGTTTAAAAGCAAGGTATTACAATGCTCATTGCTGTAGTCTCCAAATAGTTGGTTTTTTTTTTTTCTAGTTTTGCTTTGGGTTGGGTTGGGTTTTTTTCATGTTATTTGTCCTTTGGGTTGTTTGAAACAAAGGCTGAGATCTTGAAGATAAACTGGTGCCTGTTTTGTGTCTTTCCAGAAGCTGTTCTCTTAGGTGCAGAACACTGTCCTATTGGAACTGCAAAGGAAGCTCTGAATGTTATTGCAAAATCTGGCCATCAGATCCCTAAAGCAAAAGAGGAACGGCATAAGTATAAATTCTGTAGTTAACTACAGGTCTCCAGATCATACAACTCCTGTTTCCTTGCCTTGTAATTGAATTTCAAAAAGTAATAAATGTTAAAAACACCAAGGAAAATAATCAGGCCATGAAATACAAGTCTGGTGGACTAAGGTAGCCAGATCTAGTTCCCACCCTTGTTAAAAACAATAGGAAATCCATTTCAGACATGAAAATAAACTTCTGCAGAAGAAGTCTGATTTGAAGCCAGAATGAAATATGGTCTCTTCACACAGGTTTGTGTTTGTCAAGTTGCTATTTAAGCAAGGTCTTTTAAGCAGCAGAAAAAGAACTAAAAGTGCTGAAATAAAGAACAATCCATCCAGGGTAGGAAAATAATTTTGCCCACACTAATATCTGAAAATGGAGTAGAGCTTTATTACCTTTGCTTGCTCGACAGCCACTTTGGATTTTTTAGCCTGTATGCCTGTGCCAGACTGAAGCTCTATTTTGACAATATGAAATGTCTGTGGCAACACTGATCCAGGGTACTTCCTTCCACTGACAGACAACTATAAAGTTTTAGAGGCCAAATGTCTTCATATACAATGATAAATGTGAAGAAAGGATAAGCTGATCAAAACTTACGCTTCTTTTGTACTGCTCAGAACATTCTTAAAGTGCCTCCACCATTTCTGGAAGATTATTCCTATGTTTGGCATTGCAAGGGAGTATTGTGTACTGTAGGGATAGGACAAGGGGTAACGGGTTCAAATTTAAACAGGGGAAGTTTAGATTGGATATAAGGAAGAAATTATTTCCTGTTAGGGTGGTGAGGCACTGGAATGGGCTGCCCAGGGAGGTTGTGAATGCTCCATCCCTGGCAGTGCTCAAGACCAGGTTGGACGAGGCCTTGGGTGACGTGGTTTAGTGTGAGGTGTCCCTGCCCATGGCAGGGGGGTTAGAACTAGAAGATCTTAAGGTCCTTTCCAACCCTAACTATTCTATGATTCTATGATTCTATGATTCTGTGATTGTGTATGGACAGAGGGTGACTATGTATTCTACTGATCCTGGAGACAAAAGAATAATCTGTCCCTTTTCATCAAGAAAATAAGGATGGTAGTACAAAAGCCTCAGGAAAATAATCAAGATATAAAAACATGTCTATGTCAACTTGGCAGTGAGACACTGGCCCACAGTCAAACACAAAGCCATAGACTAAATAAAGATTTCTTACCCATAGAACGAAGTGCAGACTTCTTCAACTACCTGTCGTGGTTTAAACAAAGTCAGCCATAAATCAAGCAGTTGCTCTCTCACTCCCCTCCTTTTTGCCCTCCCCCTGCTCCTGGGGGGATGGGAAGGAGAATCAAAAGAATACAACTCCCACAGGTTGAGATAAGAACAGTTTAGTAACTAAGGTATAACACAAATCACTACTGCTACCACCAATAATAATAATGATAAAGGAAATAACAAGGGAAGAGAATGCATCACCTCACCACCAGCCAACCGATAACTTGCCCCACCCCGCCTGACTGAGCACTGACTGATACCTCCTCCAACCACGCAGTGAACTAGCCCTTCCGGCTAACTCCCAGTTACATCCCGGGCATGACATGCTGTGGTATGGAATACCTCTTTGGTCAGTTTGGGTCGGGTGTCCTGTCTCTGCTTCCTCCTGGCTTCCCCTCCTCCCTGGCAGAGCATGAGGCTCACAAAGTCCTTGGGCAGACCAAACATTTGAGCAGTAACTAAAAACATCAGTGCTATCAGCACCGTTCCCAGGCCAAAAGTCAAAAACACAGCGCTGCACCAGCTACTAAGAAGGAGAGAAAAATGACTGCTACTCTGAACACAGGACACTATCACACTATTTACTTTTCAATACTTTGATTAGTGCATTACTGTTTTCACATGCTTGATTTCTTAAGCAATTACCGCTACAGAGAAATGGGAAAGATATTGCCAGAGGGAGAAGGTTATTTTATAGGAAGGCTGGATTCTCTTTGACACCTTGCAAAAAATTCTGATTGTGTTGTACCATGAAGGAAAAATTCCAGGTGCATCAGATTTTTGAAGAATATACCAAATGGTTGACTATTCTGCTGGACACTTCAAACAATACTGTTAAAGACAAAATTAAAATTGACAGTGGTTCTCCAGAGATTTACTGCAGCGTGGAAAAGTACCCAAAACAGGGAATACTTTTCTTGCAACCTGCAAGTTAGCACAACTGAATATTTTGTGAAATCAGATTTCATTGTGCAGTGAAAGCATGGCCTCTCTTGGAAAGACCCCACAAAAAGAATCAGATGTCACGCATGACCAATTTTAATTTCCTTACTCAATGAAGAAAACCTCTATGTTATGTCCATAGATTCTCATCTTTTTGAGGCAGCTTATCTTGTCATTGCTTCCTTCTCCATCTATACAGGCATGGGTTCATATATGAGCTGGCTTCAATAATCCACAAGGTTACTGAATATAAGGTGAAATAGTTATTAAAAATATCTTCTTATTTAACCCTATTTTACAAAAGTATATCCTTACTCATAAATTCAATTACAGGAATACGAATATTCAAAAATAACAAGAAAATGGTGTGAAGGAAGCACAGCAATTCTCTCCCACAGACTTCTTTACCATATCCATATCTGAGTACAGTCTGGTTAGAAATTCTTTGCGAAACTGAATTGTCAGCAGAAGAGCCACCAAAGCACAAGAAGCCAAGCAGGCAGGGGAGCAGGGAAGAGGTGAGCTTGGAAGAAGCTGGCAGAGCTTGCTCAACTTCTGCCAGAAGGTTTTCCAAACAGCTGAGGTCTTTTCCATTCTGATAGTCACCAGACATCAGAGAAACTGACATTGCAGATCATTATTTTGCTGCCCAGCTCTAATCATGACAGAAATTAGTCTTTCTGGAGAGAGAAAAATATTTGTCAGTTTTAAATCTAGGATGCTGATTTGAGCAGTCACCTTGACACCCTTTCAGAGAAATAGCTTTGTTCAGATGAAGACTGAAACATGTGCCTATGTCCCATTTCCATCAATGGTTATGCATGTATTTTAGACTAGGCACATGCTTGACTTTTTACTGAGTAGCAAAAGATCTAAACACAATCCTCATGTAAGGTTTCCCAGCCAGTTCTGTCACATGTCAGCATGAACTGAAACACCTTTAGAAAGCTGGAAAGGAAACTCTTCTGAACAGAAACCTCTTATGGCCAGTTATGTCACCCCATGGGGCAGTTAAGACCATTGGGTTCCTCAGTTCATCCAAGGTCAGAATTTGAGCTGAACTTGCAGATCCTGGAGTGTGACTCTCTGGATGGTTCTACCAACAAAGACCTGCATTAGTAATAAGGTCATAAATGAAAACCCAAATGCTTCTTATATAACCAAACACATTATCTCTCCTCCTTCCATATTACTACTGTGAGTCATTACAGGACAAGTCTGTCTTCATGACATGAATTTCTAATTATTTCCTAATGTGGTTAAGATTTTATGAAATTAGCAGTTTTGCTTCCCTTGAGCAGAAAAACTGCCTTCAAGGTTTTTTAGATTGGAAGCGCCTATTAGTGGAGTTCAAGTTTTCACTAGAAAGAAGTAGTTTTGATACCTAAAGTAGAGGTCCTCACCTGGACCATCAAAGCCAGCTCAGGGGAAATTTAATCAGCATGCAACTCTGCTGTGCATTGATTTCCACCTCTCCACACTTCTTTTTCTCCCTGAGGTATACAACATATTTAATCTTGTTTGCAGTATATTTAATCTTGCTGGGGCTGCGTCTGAGATGCAGTTTTTCCTACTGCCTGTACTAATACAAGCAGGCATAAAGTGTGATTTAAGGATGTAATAGTTATGACTATTTGGCTTGCACTGGAAATAACATTTATTTTTCACATGTGCTTTGAAAGTTGAATAAAGCTTGACTTAAGAAAGGGGCTTTCTGTGATGGCTGCATCTAGATGGTGGCACTCTTACAGAAAGAACAGCATTGTCTTTACTGATATTCTTTCAGAGGTGGAGTGCCAGATGGTTGCAGGCTGTCCAGTTTCACAATCTGTAAGAAGGCTGTATTATAGTTTCATTTAAATATGTACTTTCTAAACTGTGGTGACATCAGTTATTTGTTACAGCCTGGACTGTTTCATTAATGTAAGAGAGTGTGGAAAAGAAAATTCCATCCTGTACCTATTAAATTAGACAAGGAAAATGGGATTCTCCTGCAGGCCAACCTCAGAGTATTTTCTAAAATCCCACCCATGGAGCGATTGTAAGAACTGGTAGAAGTCAGTACCCACAGAGTTAAGGCCTTCCTTAAATCATGGTTCGAAATACCTAAATTAATGAATTCAACATGGGGAAAGGAAAATCAAAAGTCAGAGAGGATTGTGAGGTTTGTGTCTTCCAAATATCTTTGTTCTGGACAGTTTGTTCACAATTATAGCATCTGAAGGCCAAATTGTCTGGTTTGTTTCATCAATCTTGCATTAAACAAAGTGAACGTATGCCAGACAAAAGGATTCACTGCTGGAGAATTCCCACAAGACGAAGTAGTCTTTGGCCACTTCAGACGCTGCGGGGAGAGCTCTGCCATCAGTCCCACACGCCCATGTCATCACCTGCTTTCCTGGACACTCATCCCCTGCAGTAAGGGAAAACAGAGTAAAAATTACTATTTTCCCTATGTTTCCTATCCAGAGCAATTCAACAGCAGGTTTATTTTACAGTGAGTAAGTTAGAGGGGTGCTTTTCACAGCTAAAGAAGCCCCCGTTTTTCAAGGTCCAGTTGCATGGCACACTTGTACCACAGGGCAGTTCCTTGGTGCTAAGCCTCTGTCACTTCTCCTGGAAAAGGATGTGAAAAACTGCTCTACTATCAAATGGATGCACTACCCAGCCATGCCACATTGTATATCCATCTTGTTACTATACTTTTATTAATATGGGGTTACCCTTTTCCTAGCGATTCTGAAAGTTACTACAACAATTGTTTTTCTAATCTGTCTCTTTACTGTCACCTTTTTTTCCTTGCAACTTTAGCTCTGTTTCCTTATTCTTTCACATGAAAGAAAAAATTCAGGCTCCTCACTAGCTAGTTATTAACTCTCCTATTTTTTCAATTACAGTGATAGTCGACTTTGACCTTTTGCAGTCACGTAACTTAACACAACTGAATTTTCAAATATGGTCCGAAAAGCAAAGCCATTTTACAGGTTCAAATCCCTGTTGAAATATCTGTTTTGACAAGATGCCTGGGAAAATCTTGTCAAAAGTTAGGCTACCAGAGGGTAGATCACTGAACATACCTATAACCAGTCTTCTGCTGGTATCCGGCGGTCATCTTCTTTCAGAGAGACCATAAATTTGTGGGAAAGTTACCCAGTTTTGATCTTGCCCACCAGTATTCCCCATGTTGTGTTGGTAATCTATGACTATAGCTCCTAGGCACAATGCAGACATTATCTCAAAAATGTATTATTAGTAAAAGTACTAGGCAAGGTTTTTATAGCTCACTTTTCCATCACAATTGATTCAGGCATTCGGGAAGTTTCTCTTTTGTCAGTCTCATGCTTAAATTTCTAGAGCAGTATAATTCATAACTCTGCTTAGTTTTTCATAGCTATCATAAAAAAAAGTTGCAAAATAATTAATACATTAAACAAATGTGGCAGTACTTTTCTCACATTTTTCTAATTGGAGTTTTTACAGGTGCATGCAGAGATTGGCTTTTCCTAAATAAAGCCCATGATAAAAACATCTTACAGAAAAGAGTACAGTTCAACTAAGTTTACAGGGACTTAGCTCATCCTACCAAAATCTTTGAGAAGGAAATCAGCCACTGATACAGGCAATACATTCTAAAGTGATTCCAGTAGAACACTGATGTTTTTAGAATGTGATAGATTTTATTCAAATCATACTGTTCAAATCTTTTATGTAAGAGATATCATCACACCAGGCACGTCATGAAATGACATTCAAGAAGTCAGCCTGCATGGCTTGGTTTTTGTTGCTCATTAGCAAAACAATATAGATACAGACCTCGTGGACAGAAAAATGTCCACATTCATTGGAAGCTTGGTAAAGCTGTGCTGTTTTTAATATTCCTTTTGTAACGTTCAGCTTTTCCCATTTCTTAGAAACAGAATAAAATTACACATCTATTTCTTGCCAGGTTAGAAAACAGGCACTCTGGTTTACCAGGCTGGCAAAAATGCATTCCTTGTCAGCTCTCACACAGCCGCAGCTGAACAGGATGCCAAAAGGAAAGCTGTTCTATATGGAAGCTACCTCTCACTTGATGCCTTATATGTTGATGTGGGACATTTCAACTGAAAGTAAAAAAAGTAGAGTCACAAAATCAGCGCAGCTGGAAAGTGGCCATCTTCATACCACCATGGTATCTGTATAAACATCTGTATAAACCAGATCCAAGTTCCCTCTTTCTCTCATTCAACACAAGGCAATGAACCAAGGAGTAGCAAGCGATGACCAGAGTGATTCATTGAAGTTGAATTCTGACCTGTTGAGGTTTGTTTTACCTTCTACTTCATTCTAAACTGTTTGGAGGGAGAAAATGAAAAGTAAATGATTCTTCTGTCTGGCAAGTGATTGATCTGTGGCATAATTTTTGGAAAGCCACATCATATTCTGACCTATCTTTTACTTGTCAGGGTCACTTTGACCACTGTCTTTTAAGAGCAGAGCCTGTCTCTCATCATGTGTTTGCACACAGCCTAGCAACACAAGCTTCAGTTTGGACCAGGGCCTCTAAGTACTATATAAATAGTTATTCTCAGAGAAACAAAAATCAAACACAAAAACTACGAGGAGATGAAAGCACACATGGTTTCCTGGTGACTCACTGTGCTCAGTCCTGAACACGTTGTTTTATTTTGCTCTCAAAGGCCAAGTCACACATGGTGCCCTCCAAAGAAGAGTAAGGATGCCAACACAGAGGAGCAACCGACAGCAGAACTCAGGGCAAGTATTTATGGACTGGGCTGTTTTTTCTCCTTCTTTCTTCTGCTGAGTACTGCATCACTAAGCAAGTATCTCTCCCTGGCAGTTATAGACAGATACTAGTGCCTTATCGTGTTCTTGCTCACAGGGAAAGAATGTGTATCAGCTAAAGAATGAGACACCCAGGAAAGCTGCTGAAAGGAAACAGTATTTATCATTTTTAAAGCCTCTCTCCTAGAGTCAGAGGCATACATTCTTTGGGAGTGAGTTTCTTGACCTGGTAAATGACATGATGCTTTATATGCAAAAATATTAAAAGGAGATTATGTCACCAGTAAAAATGTGCTGAAATGAGACCTTTCCCTTTTGCAAGCCTTTAAAGGAACTTTCCAAGCTTAGCAAAACTGTGCAGTCATGCTGCTGACAGGCAGCCAAGTTCACATAAGGACCAGGCCAAGGGCACCTTCAAAGCCAGAGTACTGACGGACCTCCCAGTATAAACTGCAAGGTGTGTTAAACATGACATTTAGCAACATGGGATTGCAGTAACCGGAGCCCAGAAATTATTATCTTCATTTGTTCTTGTATCACAAGGTGAATCTTGAAATAACTGTAAGTCATGACTCGAGAAAACATAAACGTGATTGGAGAAATAAAAGCCATGAAGACAAGGCACTGGACACGGATCAACAAAACACAGGCCAAGATCCACATAGGTATTTAGGTTCCTATTCCATCTATTTATTTCACAGTGAGCATCGCTGCCTGGAAAGGAGTTAAAGTCTTAAATCCTTTTGTAGATTTTGTCCCTCTGTTTTATTTTCAGGCTTTTTCAGCTGATAGATCAACTCAGCTCTTTCTGGAGAGTTCAGTTCATAACTTCTAAAACAAGTGCATAGCAGATATGTATCACAAGGACATCTTAACAGAATTGATGTTGTGACATGAAGGATGACAGACTAGACTCAGGCAAAAACATTTTCACCAAAAGATTGAACATTCATTCTGCCTGTGTGGTAGGAAGCGCTTAATGTTTCAACACATACTTCCAATTGAACTCTTGCCAGTTCAGCTGCAGCCATAAGCAATACAAAGGCCAGAGATTTTTACTTTCAAGCAAGGGAGGGCAAATTAATTAGTAAATTGTTTCCTTGGAGATGCTTATCCTTTGGGTCCTCCATACAGTAAGCACCTAACTCAAATTGATTCTGTTTTATTCAGATTTCCCAGGTAGAAATTATATTCACTGAATAATTATCACCCAAGATCTTAGGAATTGAAATGAAAAAAAAAAAACAACCACCATTGTATATAAACAAAAATGTGGTTAGGATTTGGCCTTAAAAGGAGTAAAGATTAATTAAAAAAATAACGATCAACCTGTTCAGTTTTGCAGTTTGATTCTTTAGGAGACTTTTTTTCTTTTAAATGCTCATTATTTTAAGCTTTAGAAATGTCTTACCTAAAGCATGTATAGTGCCAAAAGACAGACCTATTTTTATGGTGATATATCTCAGCTTGTTTCTGCAATGCAAATGCCAAAGTATTTGAAAGACTTTAAAGAGGTTATAAACTTCTAGAATATACAGGTATGTCCCTGTCTTCAGGGGAGTTTGGCATGAACCCACCCACAAGAGAAAGCATTCCAGAAGGAAACTTACTGCAATAACTTTTTTGCTACAAGTGGACTGTCCAGGACAAAGTAATACTCACCATTGCCTGGGTTCTATAAAACTTATAAAAAAGGCTGTTAGTATAGTATTGTCCAGATTACACCATGGTTTTCAGTGCTTCCTGTATGCCTTGCTATAACAATCTGTCTCCTTCAGACAGCGTATAAAAAAGAAAAGTAATGTTGGAGACCTATTTCCTTTCAGTAATCCCCCAGAATCCTTTCTGGATCTCAACAATAACTGCAAAAGATTGCTCTGGTTTCAAATTTAGCACAATCTCAGAGGAAAGGGATGCTAAGTGAAAATGGATACCTCAATCACAGATAACTGTCCCACATACAAAAAAGATAGATGGCAACAAGAACTGTTCTTCCCCATACGCCTGAAGTTGCATGTAGCAGACCATCTCCTACTTCTGGTAGAAGCCATGAGACAGTGAATTAACCTCAGCATGATTAGTGGCGTCCGTTGGCACTTCATTCTTGCTTGTTGTTGCAATCAGAGGTCACCTAGTACCTCTCAAACATACTCGCATTCTACAATCCCTTTCCTTTCACATGCTGCTTTGTGGTAGTAAGTAGAAAAATGGGTTCCCTTGAGAGTTCAGAGAGAAACAAGGGACGAAGTAGCTTAGTGTTAGTGTGGCAGCTAGTAGACCTTTGTTTTTCAGAAGCAAAATTCTCATCCTGATTTTACTAATAACTGTTCTAGAATGAGAAAGTTTTGCTTTGATTTTTTTTTTAATACCAACAGAGACCTTTTCTAAAATAAATGTAACTGCAGACAGGAATCTGGGCTACGTATGGTAGAATTACACTAGCAGACTGACATCAAACTTAGAGAGCTGCTCCCAAGATGTATACACATCCTTTATTCTTGAAAGTGCTGGTCTTTGATCTCCACTTCAATTTAAACCACAGCCTGGGTCTAATTTCCCTTTCTTCACATTTTTAAATTCTCAAAACCAACTCAGCAAGTTCTTATCCTCCCTTGCACCTGGGGAGAAAAAAGGCCAAAAAGGCAAGAGAACCAGCCAAAAGGAACAGGGGTGTTCCTGGGTTCCTAACTGACTTTGCTCCAAGAGGCAGGAGGGGGTAAGCTGACCCACTCCTTGTAGGTGTTGTCACTCCAGTTCTCACTGACTTCCATGTGTTTAGAATGGTAAGCAGAGGATTAATCCTCACTGCCAGCACAACATGCTGGCATGGACATGCTATCTAGTTTTCTGTTCATTACGATCTGCCAAAAGTCTTTTTAATACACCTGGATGTCTCCACATACATCTGCTCTTGGCCTCCGATCAACCATGCCCTTTCATAGAATCATAGAACAGTTAGGGTCGGAAAGGACCTTAAGATCATCTAGTTCCAACCCCCCTGCCATGGGCAGGGACACCTTACTCTAAATCATATCACCCAAGGCCTCGTCCAATTTCTTAGTACCTTTAGAAGGTACTAAGATATACAGAGCAAAGGAACGAGATAACAAAGACGACAGGCATAGACATCAGAGGTCTATTAATATTTCTGGAAAAGCCTCCTTTATTGAATTTATTAGGGAATAAAAAAGGGGGAAAAAAATGAAAAAAGAAAAAAGTAAAAGCTGATGGACTGATGGACTGGAGCCCCAGTGATCAGACTCAAATCAGGACTTGAACTTCATTGTGAATTGTTGAGGGGTTAAGAATGTTGCCTGCTCTGTTTCCTAATTTCATTGCATGAATGACAAGCCTGCCTTCCCTACAAAGAATGTGAATATGAATTAGAATAGGAATATGAATTGTCCTTCCTTTCTGTGGAGTAAATCTGTTTTCAAAAGTCAGTAAGTTGCACAAGGTAGTCTGCAGTGTTTGTCACCATTTAATCTCTTTTGTAAACCCAATCAAGTTTCCATCTTAATCATAGTGGGAGAAAAATGAATAAGCATTTACTTGGAAATCTACATAAACTTTTCAGTAAAAACAACTTAATTGATCATGATAAGAATATAGGGAATTAAAATAGTTAAGAGCTAAGAAAAATCACATCTGTTTCACGTAAAATGAAATGAGTAAACAGGACAGGAAGACACTGCTTGACACAGTAAGAATGCTATTATAACTGACTACCTACATTTGAAAGTTGCAAACACCATAGAGAGAGAATCACGTATAATTATGAGTGATAATATGACATTAAGCAACACAAAATGTTGGCTTTATATCTGAAAAAACCTTCTTTATTACAGACAAATTTGCTGTATAGCAGCAGACTTAACTCCACATTAGTTTTCTGTAAGTGTTCCAGTGTCAGGCTAGGGAGGCCTTTGAGCAATATACCATACACAGTGTACACTACTGGCAGAAAGATAATCATAGTCTTCTTGCCCCTGGTAACTAAGAATGTCACCTACTTAATGTCCATATTGTTGTTCCCCATTTCCTGGTATTGTGTACATCTTCCTGTATAATCCTCTCCAGCAAGCTATGTCTTAAAAGCAGTTAGGTTCCTTGCCCCAGACTCATCATACCTCTTGCAGTACTGCCAGTTCTTTCAGTTTCTAACCCAGGGTGATTCACAGTCATATTAAAAAAAATACTTTTTTTCTTTTTTTTCTGTGCAACAACCTTTAAGCTCACATAGTTCCTTCCCCTGCTTTCCTTCACCCATCAATGTACTTAGGGAGTGTAATCCTACCCTTTCTTTCACTGTGCTAGGCCGTACAAGCTAGTCCTTCTTGAGTCTCTCTCTTGCAAGATACAACTCTCATTCCCTGGCCATTCCAATCATCCTTTCTGCACACCTTTTGTTTAAAGTCACCTTGCTGGAGAAAATGTATCAGGTGCCAGAGGTAAAATCTGCAGATTCAGACTCATCTCCAGGCTATGCTAGAAACATCGTATCTGATAAATCTTAGGATGATGTCTGCCTTCTTTCAGGACTCGTCCTGCCTGTGTTTCATAGACATCCTATGACTGCTAATATCCTCAGCTGCTTAGCATACACTCCATCCTTATTACAACAGATGAACTCCAAGTTTCCAATGGAAAATTTTGCTATTTATTTCTAGATGTTTAACTTTTGCACTTTGGCAATTCAAATGCAGGACAGGGATCTAAATCATGTAATAGTGTAGAATCTGTTCAGCTGCTATGATTCTTTCTGTCTTGAGAATGGTTAGCTCTTCCCCTTTTATGGAGAAAAAGAATGACCTAAACAGAAACACAATGCATTGCATGTTTGCATGACCTCACCCTAGTCTTGTCTCTTTGGAAAGTACCCTACACTTGACATGCATTCCAAGTATACACTGCTTTGTAAATGTTTTTTATTCCTTCTTCCCAGAGCTTATTTTAAGCCACTAGTTCCTAAACGAGGGTCACAACCTTACTTTTATGCACAAGCTTGGCAGTATAATTGGAAGTGGGGGCATGACCCCAGAAGTGGGTCTTGACAGACAGACGTTCTGAGATTCAAAACCCCTTCTGACCTCTCTTAACACCATTAAAGTCTCTAGCAGTGTGAAACACATCATGAATGCAATAGGAGAAGATGAAGCTCTGCTTACCATCATTTGGGCAGTTCTGATGTACTCTGCAGTTCTCAGCCTGAGCAGCAGGCATGTTGCTGATGTCAAGACATAACTCTCATGTGTTTGCCTAATGTGCAATTGGAAATACTATTTTCTTTGTGTCCGTACATGGTATTTTTAAGCAACCGCAATGCAAATAATACAGCAAAGATCTTAGTAATACACGGCACTTTATGAATACTGTAGAGCTTATTCTAGGCCTCTCTGCTTAAGCTGTGAAATTATTCTGATGTGCTGATAAAGTCTTTCCAGGCTTCCATAGGGATCATATACATCCTTTCCCTCAGCTAAATTGCACTCAGTTATTCTTGTGAGCTAAAATAGTTTGGTTTAATTACAGACCAGCTCATGCCCAGATAGTGCTCTGGAAGGAATTAAAGGGCAAACAGCCATTTTTCATAGAAAAGGGACAGAAAAAAAAATAGATGCAGACTGAGTCCTGGTGTTACAAACATTATTATGTAGGTTCATATTCTAGGGCACTCATAAAACGAGGAAATGCCTTATCATATTAGAGTGGGTGTGGACCAATGATGAGATGTTTGCCTGCTCTGGTCCCACATTTGTCTGAGTAGTCACACTTCTCACTTATTTACCCAAATCTCCTTCTCAGAACAGTCAAGGCATGAGATTGCCTTGCTCTCACTTCAGAACATGGCTGGGAGGTCAGTGGACATATATCCAGATCCTGGACTTCAGAAACTTTCTGCAGTCCACCACTTTAGACAATGAGGCTGTGCCTATGCTGTTAAGTTAATACCCAGAAACAGTCACAAGCACTGGAATGCAATTGTCTGCATAGTTCCCTATCAGAGGGCTCCCAGGCACCCTCTAAATTCTTGCCAGGCAGCACCCCCAAACAATTCCTGAACACTGCCTGCAGCCTGAACATTCGCAGGATCATTCTCAGCAGAGGTTTTGCATGCAAGTCCTCTGTTTTGCAGGCTGAAAGAGTTTATTAAAATAGACAGACTCTTCCTGCCAGTAAACTGGTTTGAATTATGCATGTAGAGTGTTAAAGGTTCCATTACCTTCAGCAAAGTTATCCATGATGTAACATATTATTGTGGTTAAGGCACTGGGATCCTCTGTAGGAAGGCAGTAATGAAGCTTTCTGAAATACTTTGAACAAGAAGTAAGAGTGTGAACAGCTTTTAATGGACATGAAGGAGGCAGAAGTATTCACTTTGTTCTGATTGATTGTTATTGTGTATCTGCTCATATTCAGTCCTGTCTTCCCCAGAGAATGAAGACAGAGCTGGCAGAGATGCCTGGGGAAAGATATAGCAGCCAAAACCACAAACTCTTGGTGGTGGTAGATCATCTGTGACAAAGGGCACTGATGGTACAGCTTAGCCCTTTCTCTACCCCCACTGGAAAAGACAATAACTAAACTCCACGGGTCTCAGCCAGGAGAGTAGCTGTCTAGTGGTTCAACAATGTACATCCTAATAAGAAAGTCTCCACCACATTGACTGTAGGGGTCTTCATTTTATGTGTTAATGCTTCCCTTCATGCTATCGTTTATTTTATTTCTTTCCTGAAGAAGAATAGCTGACACCAAATAGATTTTTTTTTTCATGTCATGATGATGATACTACCTGCTTTTCCTTTTTTGGTTGAATTTTTTTTCTCCTTGTGAACTACTGACAGTTTTTTTTTTTCTTTTGGTGCTGCATTCTCCATTTTTAATTTAGGCCTGTGTTTTGTCTCAATGGTCACAAATTTGCCAAAGGAAATGAGCATGCCTCTGCGGGGGAAGTACTTACCACTTGCTAAATGAATGTGCAAATGTCCACATCCAGGACTTCACAAAAACAAATCATCCTCTGATATGATACCATCAGTTCAAGGTCTGTGGCTCTGAGCCCAAGTGCTTTGCTGTGCTCAAGCCTCACAAGCCAGCTGGCAGGACTGTGCATCAGCAGCTAGTCAGGCTTGGTCTGCTGTATTTATTTATTAAACTGCTCTAGACACCTGGCACTTTTGTCAGTATTTTTGTCCTTGTGCTTTAGCACATATGTTCAGCTATAGGACAGCTCTTGAATGTTCAGGGTCCATTTGTATTTGTATCTGAATTAAGTAAAATCTGGATAAAAGTGTGTAGTGTGTGCTGTGCCTTGCTTTTCCAGTAAGAATGTCCAAAAACCCCCTTCTCAGATGACATACTTTCACATTAACTTTTATCTCCTTAAGATAAAACAAAAAATCTGGCAATGAATATTCATGCCTACTTGAGTAGATGGGTCTGGTGATTATAGCTACATATGTGTGTAACCATACGGAGGGCTCAAACAGTGGGTGACAAAGACAGTACAAACCTTTGAAAAAAGCCTGAATCATCATGCAGTGGATACAGCAATTGAGTTGTACATGACAATACCCCTCATCAGCACCTTCTGTTCTGTTTGATCATCAGTTTGCTCTTCTGTGAGGAGCATGATTGGAATTTAGGCTACACAAAGCAGAAATTCTTTTAAGTTCCTATTGCCTCCTGTTTGTTGCCTTAGTATTTATGTTGTGATTAAGAGTCTTAAGAACCTCTTGCAAGGACCATCTCTAAGAGTCAGACCCATGTACACAGCCGTTACCCTCAGTGGCTAAGCGGCTCCCTTGTTTCATGGAAAGTAGGTCCATGTTAGATTTTGTCAGGCAACAAAAACAACCAACACTTCATGCCTTTGTCACGCCCTCAGCTGAGGCAATTCAGCTGGTTTGGATTTTCTGTTTTCTGCCCAAGATGAATGAAATACTGCAGATGTAACAAAAGCCCTATAAAACAAAGGTGCACTTTTTAGTCCGGATTACATTGTTACTGTGACCAGAGCACAATGCCACAACTTTATCAACGCACTGGAGAGTGCAGTTTTTCTTACCTTCCCTCAGAGAAGACTTTCCCCTCTCCTTTCCCCCTTTTGGCTTGTTAGTATGACCGTGGGGCCTGAGGACAGCTGCCTTCACAGCTGTGCCAGGGCAAGTCTTTGTGGGGTTCCCCTGTAAACTCTGCACTGAAATGGCAAGGGTGGGTTTCGCCCCTCCTGAAGCAGTTGCATTCCTGCCCTATGTCACAGGATGGATTACTGCAGAGAGAGCTGCACTGTCACTGAGAGGAGGAAATCGCTGCATCATGGGGAAGGCAGTGGGCATGAAATTTCATTTATCTTTACCCTCAAAGATTTATTCTATGCTTTGATAAGATCGAACCCAGACCTAAACCCCATCAGAGTATGCACATGTCAGGCCCAGTTTGGGAGAACTCTGTACACCACTGCTCTGGATTAAAAACTACTCTCACTCAATAAAATAAGAGCTTACAGTGGATCAGACCACAGGACCGTATACATAATCTCTGGTAGTGTCTTCAAGCAAATGCAAAGGGGAGTGTCCTAAGAATAAGTCAAGTGTCCATGATGTTTCCCCATTATTCTGTCACAGCCTCTGAGAAGCAGATAGGGCTTCAGTGTGTTTAGAAATTCCCAACAAATTTCCCTGAATTCATCCAGTTTCCCTTTGAACTTAGGTCAGCTTGTACTACTACAACTGTGTTAATAGCCTTTTCTTTTTTCCACCCTGAATCTGGCTCTTACTAGCATTATTTGATTCCTGCATTTGATGTCCTGTAGTTTTACTGCTGGAAGAGATACTTAAATCACAACCACCCCTACTTACTTTTTCTGTGTTACTCGTGAGTTTATAGACCTCCACTATACATCAGTCTGAGTAATCTCTCTCCCAGACTGAAAAAATCTTGGTTTACTTAATGCAGAAGGTATTCTGTATCTCCAGCCATCCCTGTTGCTCTTTTCTGAACTCCTTCTAGTTCAGATACACCATTTTTCAGATGACAGTATGAGAGCAGCATGCAGCATTCAAGGTGTGGGTAAGCAAGAGTGTAATGCTGTTCCCTACTTTATTTAAACTTCCTTAACTTTTAACCTGCTCTGCATTTCCATCACCCTCATTGTTGATTACTTCATTAAACAGCAGCAGATAGGGACCTGATGGTTTATTTCTCTATATATTTAGGCCTTTTTACAGGAATTTCAGCCTGTACAAATCTGGTGTTACACATTGTGGCAGTTAATTTGTCAATCTACTTTTTTATTAGGTTATCATTGACCTCTAGTATGACAGCAGTGCCAGAAGAGCTTACTATGTTTTCAGGTATATTTTGTACCACTATGTACTGTGCTAATCTTTCTTCCACCAAGCCCCCCAGCATACCCACTGTCAATATTTTCATGAAGACCTATGTACTCCAGTTTTCACAACTTCTTTATTAAACTCCTTGTAATCCTCTGGAAGCATTCATACTGCTCATTTGGTTCCTGGCACTCCAAATGACAGTTTTCCATTTCTTACGTGGCTATTGATCCTCTGATCTGTCTCCTATTTGGATACAGAATCCAGAATAGAAGAATTGTTTCAAACCATGAACTCTTTCATACCCATCAGCTTCTTTTAATGCTCTTCAGTTTAAAAGCTCATTCACAGCCCGAAGTGCTATAAGTTTGGTTTCTTTAATGTCTATTCGAAGTCCTGTATCTGTATATATTTTCCATATGACAAAAGGATACCCCACTCCTATGACCTGGAATACAAGTGTCTGCTCCTCTACCATCTTTTCTGCTGGACATTAAAATTCTGCCTTTTGTCTTCTCTTTCCAGCCGTGCACAGACTGCTGTAAACCTCTCAGAGAGCAATGCCACAGAAGCCTTGCTGGTTTTAAGGCGCCTAGACTTAGCCTCCCAAATTTATGTCCCACCCCTCCTTTTGCCCTTGGTGTCTATGAGGACTAGGACTCCAGGATCCTGCCTGATGCATTTTACAAGGCAGCCCAGACTCCTAGGGACATCTGCCACCTTTGCAGACCTCCCCAGCCTGCTCCCAGCCACTGGTCACACCTGCCTCCCAAAGGCAGTGGTACCTCAGCTCTGCTGTAGCTCCATGTGTGAACTCAATCCCCGATTTTTGGGATCAAAAACTTTGCACAAGAGTCCAAAATACTGGAGTCACTCTGATGGCAACAGACCAAAAATTCTGCTTTGCAAGAAAAGTTAAGCAGTGCTCCTTTTTTTCCCTAACCAGCCTGGAGACCCCATGAACTCCCCCCACCTCCTACAGAGCCACCTGAACAGCTAGCAAGGAGCAGCCAACCCAATTAGTCCCTTCTGTTTCAAAAAGGACACAAACCTGTGCCAGATGCAGGACACTGGGCCCTGTAAGAGCTGTAGCATAGGCAGGCACAAGATGGCTTGCTTCCTTTTAATTACTTACAGTTATAAATCTCAGAGTATAAACTCTGCAAGGTTAAACAATATCTTCTCCCATGACTTATTAAAGCTGAATGGCACTCAGTCTTGTTCTTTTGCCATGCTGTTTCACAGAGCTCCGTCTCAGACCAGTTGGCGAAAACTCACTGTAAGACGAAAAGCTTTTGGAAAAAGAACAGCACATTCTGAGCACATAACAAGCACTCTGAGGCAAGAAAGGCTTTCTCTTATTTTTAATGTTAAGCTCATTAGGGATTGGGTTCATGTTTTGTAAGTGATGTCGCAATGGCAACAAAGCTGGCTCTTTAACCACTCTAGGTGGAGCAGACTCACCTTCTCACATGTTGCATACTTTTCACCCTTCTGCATACTCCTCTCCCTGCCCAGATATCTGATCTTACCTTCAAACCCGCCAACAGATCTGCAGGCTGTGCATCCCCTCTCACTCTGCCCAAGAGACCTGTGCCTGACTGACTGGCGGACGATCACAGACCACTTTTAATCTCTGTCACCAAGTGCATGGTTATCTTCTGCTGCAGCAGTGGACCAGTTAAAACATCCTCTTGAAGCCGTTTGCAGCTGTGTTCTGTGTATCTGCAGATGTGCTTGTCATAGTCTTTGCTTTCTCTACTTTTCAGTATTGCAGCATTCTAGTTCACCAAACACAAAACCACTAAAAAAAAAGCTCTGATCATACTTTTTCTCCTGCATGAGGGTAACAATTCTTGTCTTTACTCCAAGGTCATTTAAAACTCTGTCCCTCCTATTTTTTTCCTTTTACATCACAAGTCACAGGTTCAGTCTTTTCCTATTTCAGGTCAATCACTCTCCAGTCCCAAAATTACTTATTTCAATCCATAGTCCTCATCTCTTTCAAACTTCTTCTCAAGTTTGCCATTTGCATCAAACCCTCAGGAAGAGCAAAGATATCACAGTATTTTAGAAGTCAAACAACTTCACAAGGATGTGGAAAGCAGAATCAAATCACCGTTGGACCCCTTTGGAGGATCCTGTTTGGAGAAACAGGAACAAGGGACCATCACATGAAACATGCTTTTCCAGCTTCTCCTCAAAGGTGCACAGTTTTGAAAGCCTATGTGCTCCAGCGTGTCTGGGTAGATCCCAACATGCAGCAGTGCTCTGTGTTCAAGGAGAAGGCTTTTCTTTGGCAGTAGTACTTTCTGTGAACTGTTCTGCCTTTTTCTGCTGTTTACATTTAGAATGACAAAGGTAACAATTATGTTCTGAATTGTATTTGCACCTACTCATTTACTACTTCCATGTTTTGCACAGGACAGAAGGCAGGTTTTTTTCCCCTGTTCATTAGTAAATAAAAAAGAAATGACAGATTAGTTTCTTTACTTTGTCATCTTTTCCCAGGTAGACAACTAGCTTTCATTTTGAAAAACTCAAGTAGTTTTGGTGAGAAGCCAATTATTTTTCTAGACCTCAGTGTTTGATATGCAGCAGGTAAAACCTCTTCCTTGGCTGCACTATCACAACTTTTACAAGGCTGTGAAAAATAATGACAGTAAATATGGGGTATCTGCAGGGAGAAATACTGGCTATGGGTTCAAAAAGGACTTTGACTGTGATATCAAGAGAAAAATACACTTAAACATTATGTTGCAGGAAGAAAAGAGCAAGAACTTTAAAAGCAAGTTCTTGGCTTGAACCGATAGCAATTGCTGTCGCAATTTGTTTTTGTCCATGCTATTGTTAAATACATATATACATGTACAGAAATGCACCCATGAGAAAAAAAAAAAAATCATTTTGGTAATTACAAAGTGGCAGCATCATATTCTGTGCTGGATTAAAATATTTTATGTTAGCCAGATCAAAGTAAAAATTTCAGTAACAGCTGACAACTTATTTCCTTCAGCTGGACAGAAGAGAATGAAAAGGAAAACAAAACAAGGAAGAGAAGGAGCCACAGAGACAATTAAAAGTAGAAGAGGAGAGGAAGGCAGCCAAAACAAGTCACAGATTTTATCAGATGGGCATACAGCAAAGCTGGCTTGCATGACAGAACAAATACTTGATGCTGTGAACACACTGCTTTGATGCAGTCACTAGTATCCTACCTAAGAAAAGACACTGTGTACAAGCGCCACATCATTTTACAAGCACTTGACACAAGGCATTAATCATTTTTTTTCTCACTAGAAGAAGCTTGCCAAGTATTGTTCTCTGTTCTGGGAGTGAATTCAATGAGTACTGCACCTATCTAATAGAGGCTGAAAGCTGGCCCAGGGTTTCACTTTGAGGGCATTTTGCTGGAGCTTTCCTGTCATAATGCATTCACTTTTATAGGATTCAAAACCTTTATCCTTAAAAAGCTACATGGGGACACAGATATGTAAGCGTCACTCCATGCATTTTAGCATCCTGTCTCCAGCAGCCTCCATTTACCATCACTCTGGGAAAAGATGGAAACCACCCAGACAACTGCATAATGCTCTCATGGGGGGAAATGCCTTCCTAGTTCCTGTGGAGATCAGCATGTGCCCCAAAACATGAGATTTGATTACTTTACTCCAGAACATAAAACTTCTAATGCTATTAGAAAGCCTTCAGGCTATTAGGCATTTTCTTGAAATACTGCTACCATGTCTAGCTTGATGACTCCCTATCGAGCAGGCCATGTGCCTGGCATTTCCTTGTAGTAACCACGAGCCCTTAATATCATCACAAGAGCCCTGTTCATAACTGAATGTCCATTTTCAAGAAGCCAAGGGCCACCCAGTCTGAGCTTGCACCAGAAAAGAAAAGATCAATCTCAGATTTGGGACTAATAGGAAAACTTGCTTACAAGAAAGGTCTTTTCCTCCACTTTCTATGAGCAGCTGTGAACCTATCCCACCCAGGCAGCCCAAATCTTCTCTGCAGCAGAGACATCCTCAGAGGAAGCATGCACCTGACAGCTGTACAAAGTGGGTCAGCAGCCTGACCATTATAGCATTTTGCCCAGGGGATTATTCTCAGCCTCAGTGGTGCACCTGATGTTTCGCCCAGGGGCCTGGATAGAAAAAAGCCCTGTGAAGTAACCATGGTTTGGAGAATTTCAGGCCTGAGCTATTCTGGGAGGAAAAGGCAGAGAAAGACGGAGCAAGATAGTTTACTGCTGGCTAAGCCTGTGATCCCTTGTAATAAAACTAACAAGCAAACTGCATACCTATAGGCAAACAGTATTATGTCATTTGCTTGGTCTGCATCATAACCACAGATCACTCCAAACAGACTAGAGAAAAGATATTTTTTTCTCTAATCCCACCTCCTGCAGATCATTCAGCTGTGAATTGTGCCTTCCCCGAGAAAAGACAAAATGTTCTTTAGAGACGTTACCTAGGGGTTTGCTGGAAGTAAAGGCCCTGCATCTCACTTGACCAGAAGCTGACCTGGTAGCATCACTGAAAAAAATCCTTCCTTCACTAAATGAAGCCAGGGTTCCAATCCCTGGCCTTGCAAAAGCTTCAAGTTCTACAATTTCTCTACAATAATCAGTGACTTTCTGAAAGCTTTGCTCTAGAGTCTCCCATTAAGCATTTTTCCATTATATGCTAACAGGTTTTACAGGCAATATAGTCAGCTTGATTATACCAAGTAGTGCTGGGGCAACTCACATGGCAGCCCTACAAGCCTCCATACAAGTCTTTAACAGAACGAACAGCATGCAGAAGGATGCGGCATTCTCCTCCCACAGGGATAAGGGGACAAACATACAAAGATATTTGTAGATCTTGTGCTATCGAAAGATCTGAAAACAAAAATAATTAATTCCACATTGAAAATGCACAGATGGCACAGAAGAGTATAGCTGAATATATAGCTCAACACATATATTTCACAATTTCAGAAAATATACGAAGAATTGAGACAAAAATAACCAGCACTGCATGGGTGACACATAGGTATCAGAACGAGAGGAAGAACTCAACAGCCTCCTTCTCACAAAATGACTGGAATTAGAATCGTAGAACCATAGAATGATTTGGGTTGGAAGAGACCTTAAAGATCACCTAGTTCCAACCCCCCTGCCACAGGCAGGGATGGGCAGGGACACCTTCCACTAGACCAGGCTGCTCAAAGCACTGTCCAACATGGCCTTGATCACTGCCAGGGATAGGGCAGCCACAGCTTCTCTGGACAACCTCTACCAGTGCCTCACCACCCTCATAGTGAAGAATTTCTTCCTAACATCTAACCTAATTCTACCCTCTTTCAGTTTAAAGCCATTTCCCCTTTGTCCTATCCCTATATGCCCTTTAAAACATCCCTCTCCAGCTTTCTTGATAGCCCCTTTAGGTACTAGAAGGATGCTTTTAAGGTCTCCTCTAAGCCTTCTCCAGGCTGAGCAAGCCCAGCTCTCTCAGCTTGTCTTTACAAGAGAGCTGCTCCAGCCCTCTGATCCTCTTTGTGGCCTTTCTCTGGAATGAGGTTAGGATTGCTGTCTGCTTTGTATCTGCTTCATTCTTTATGTTATCAAATCTTAATTTTATTTGAATTTTATGTTCAAATAAAGGCAAGAACCCAAAATCAAATTAAGGTAGAATAGCAAGTTTTGCCTAATTTTAATGTGACATCACCTGATTTTAGAGAGTTTCTACCTGAAAGCACTTTTCAAGTATGCCTTAGGTAATGGAGGAGATCAACTGAGCTACAAAATTGAGATCTGGATTTTTAACCCGCTTTTGTCTTCAAAGTTTAAGAGCATTTGGAGTGAGACTTTTTTTTTTATATATATATATACAATTTATTTTAAGAGCTGCAGATGTTTGTAAATCTTTGACTGAATCTACACTATGAAATTTTCTCTGTAACAGGACACTAGACAAATTGTAATCTCCCTCCAGTCTTTGGAGAGGCCATTCTGAACCCTTTAGGCTTGATTCAATTGTCACTAGGCTCAGGGCAGAACAATGCCTTTCAGAAAATATATCTCTATTTACATGCAATGGTTCTCCACATGAATCAGAGGTTCACTTTTTGTTTCTGGGAAACTTTATTTCTGGCATGTTATTTATGCATTTTCAACATTAAACTAGGACAATCTGTCAGAAATTAACTTCTGCAAAGAAGAGATCTGGCAAAAGCCAAATTAGAAAAGTGTCTAATGTCTATCTAATAACCTTTTCTCCATTTAATTAGAGAAGAAAGTACAGAATAAGCAGGGAAATGATAGTACTTTAAAGTATCTTACCAACATTCTGTGACTTTAATTCCCTGCTATACATATAGAGTAAGTGATTGTTAAAAGCACATTTATTGAGGATTTATATTCATGAAAAGGATGCATGCTTCTTAAGCTTTACCAAAACTGTTTTTAATGATCAATTGGCATGTAATTAGCCAAGAATAATGAACGTTTAAAATCCACATTAAAAGTGTATTGGAGACATTTGTTTCAAACTGTCACTGAAATATTTCTTAGCTAATAGCGTCAACATTTTTATTCAGAAATATAGAAATAATCACAGGATCTTATTTTTATTGTCTCTCACTGGAGAAGGCCTGATTGGAATAATTATGTCATTTTAGATTAATCCCTTCTGTTTCTTAGAAGATGAATATGGGTTCCTCCCCACATTTGCATTCATTAAAACCCATATGCATTGTTTCCTGTTCATGCCAGCATTCTAATGACTTCTTAAAGTTAACAACATTAAGGTCTGAGAAGAAAACCATTAATTAAAGTAACTCTGTTCTCATAAGCTTTCTCATTGCAGCAGCTCGCTAAAAACTTTGCAAGTGACATTGGTGGGTAGGAAAAAGCTCACTCTGAACTTGTTACCGCTGCAGAAGAGTTTATGTTTGCGCTGCTCTAGAACTTTAACATTAATTATTTTTAATTAAAAAACTGAAGAATAACTTGTCCTGTTGAAATATGACCTCTCCTGCCAGTAATTGTGGCTGAGTTTGGGTCAAGCTGTGGGAAAAACTGAGCTGGTTCTGCTCTGCTACTCACACAATGTGCTGGTGGCTTTAGCACCTAGGTTCAGCCCCTGGATCACAGGGACTATTTCCCCACAACAACCATGCACTTACATCAGGTAACTGCAAACTGATCCTTATGCTGGTTCACTCAAAAAGCCCCATGACCACAGTGCTTGGGTATGTTTTGTTATTTGATAAAGCCCGTTGTCTGATTAGAGGCAATAATTTCTATTTCTGCCTGTGTGGGCCCAGGATGGGGACTTACATTTATCAGTTTGTTGATAGACTTGGAGGGGTACTTGACAAGAAGAATGTAAAAGAATTATTTTAATGAAATTAACTGTTTCTTATTCTCCTGTATTTCTAAGTTACACCTCATATCAATGGACTTTAAATCCCCCAAAAGAAACAAAAAATGATCAGTAAACTATAATTGGGGAATCTGTTGTGGCAAGAGCTACGCTTCCAGTGTCATGTCAAGAAATGGAGACTAAGTGTTAACAGTTACTGGGTTGGTCTGTGCTAACTAGTGGCTTGATTTTTTAAGTTTATTTTTAAGAGGCTGCAGCTCTCTGCTTCCTGAGAAACAATAAAATCTTGATTACACAAGAGGAAACATTAATTTGTGAGAATGTATTATTTCAACCTTTCTCTTACACTTATTTTTCTGTAAAACCCAAGGAAAGAGGAGCAGTTTCTCTCTACAAGGTTCCAAGGAGCTGTTCCTCTGTTCCTAAAGAAGAAATCCTCCTCTGTAGTTCCACAGCACAAATTCTTGTGCTTAGACTGAGCTTCCTCATGATGAGAATAAATAAATAATTAAAAGCAAGACCTCTTGCCATATATCTTCATGATCCCTTTCAGAAGGATTAGTTTAAAAAGTAATGTGGCCCCTAATACAGCAAATATCTAGAAACCCCACAATCTGAGTTTATATAAACTTATGTGACAGAAATTCTATGCTTTACATATGGCAGATGTGAAACTCCAGTGCAAGGCAAATGCAGCCTGTTGTGGCTCTGTTACTCAGCGGTTTGGGCAAGATAACACAGGAAGTCTGTGACAGAGATTTTAATTTAGATTTCCTAAATTTACAGCTATCCCCCTGACCATCCTCCTGACTTTTCCTCCCATCAGTAATATCACCGGAATGATCATTACCAAGCATCAAACATGAATCTGGAAAGGAAGTGGGAGGTAGTTGCTAAAGCTAAAAAGAAAATCTATGTTTTAGAAAGAAAACAAGCCCTGTACTCTCCACTTTACTATGGCATCCACAGTTCAAAAATAAGCTTTGCTTTATATTCAGGGTGCGATTAAAAATGCTAGTTGTTACGGATATACACAAAATATGCATAGAGAAAACCTCTCACAAGCTGGGAATGAAATAACTAAGCAGCCAACACCACTGAGCCTTGAATACCCTGAAAATTGCTTTCTCTAGATGAAAGACTGATGAAGTGTGATGACTTTTCACAGCTGGCAGTTCTCTCCTTTTTCTATGTGCATAAAGGAGGCTTCACCTTGCTGTGCTCTTGGCTTCATGACCCAAGAAGGAAACCCTCCTCACCTAAGTGGCACCATGGCTGGCCAT
The DNA here is from genome assembly GCF_028554395.1 of Pezoporus wallicus. Classification (NCBI taxonomy): domain Eukaryota; kingdom Metazoa; phylum Chordata; class Aves; order Psittaciformes; family Psittacidae; genus Pezoporus; species Pezoporus wallicus. The sequence continues at coordinate 9,604,320 of NW_026635157.1, forward strand.
TCAGAACTTAAACCTTTCCATATAAAACATCTGTGTTAATTTCATAACATAGCATTGCTGTGGAGAGATATGCTGAGATTGGAAATTGCGCTTATGAAGTAGCCTCACATTCCTGTGCATCTCTGGCATGCCATCACCCTACCTAGTCTGCTGCCTCCAGCAAAACAATGTGTTTTTATAGAAAAGGCCCCTAGCCACAAGAGCAGTTAAGGGTCTGCTGTTTTGAAGTGACCTTAGGCTTGGGCCGCATCCATTCATAGGGCAAAGAAGAGTATGTCCTCCTTATTATCTCTTCCAGAGAGAAGTAAAGCACGTGAGAAGGCAAAACTGTACAGTTATGACTGACAAATATACAGTTAAGTGGCAAGTCTGCTGTAAAACTCTGCATTTCTTTTCAGTAGTGGAATGAAACTGTGAGATAAGGCTGAGAAAAGCAATCCTCTGAAACTCACCAGGAAGTGGTTGCTGTTTTTGTTGTCACACACAGATGACTTTGCCAGAGCAGTGAGAATCCAAGAGAACTTAATGTCCCCATTTGGGCTGAAAATGGCCACGATAAACAACTGGAGTGTGCTGATAGCATATTGCCCTACATGCATTCTCCACAATACCCTTGCATTGCTCATTTTGAAAGAAGAAAAACATTTCCTGCCTGGATACATAACAGGGGAGGGCGAATGTTCTGGAATGACCTGAGACAAAGGCAGGGTTTTTGTTTTGTTTTCTTTTGTTTTAATGAGACTCGGAGAAAAACAGTGGTTCAGGATACCAGCAATAGCCCAGTTGGTCTTTTGCTCTAGTTCTCAGAAGAAAGAAAAACAAGCTCCCTGGACTGCTGACATTTTTTCTCCGTATCTATCATACACTGCAACTGGGAATGCCTGCTAAGACTGGGAAGGTGGTACTGCTCCTGCTTTTCTTAGAAAGACCTTCAGGTATAAATATTACTTTACGTTAAATATTAAGCTGTTGCCTTTTCTTAAGATATTTCTCCATTGCATAGCCGCAGTTGTAGGAGCTATAGCAACTGTAGAAGCCGGGTGTAGACCTGGCCTATCAATCAGCACTGAAACAAACACAAAAAAGTAAAAAATAACCTCTACACTCAGAAACTATCATTCTAATAATCTTTTATTATTTCACATAAGAAAACAATTGGCATTTAAAAATGCACAATTTAAACAATTAAACTGTTTTAAAATATCTTGAATAACATTAACCCATCAAATTCATAACCAGAGAAAACTAAGATTTGGAGAATCTGTTGGACTTTCCCCTCAGAAGCAAGAGGCCTGGCTTTGAACTTTCACTAGTATTTCATTATTTTTTTCATATGGCTTGCAGAGAACTCTTAGCACCACTGTTAAGTGCAGTAGGATCCATGGTCAATGTTTTGAATGCATTCAAAAATAATTTCTTGTGTAACAGAGGAATATATACAAAGGTATTCAACTCCTACTTCTCAGCCCCACCTTCTGTACGGTATATCAACAGTCACAATAGGTTTCCACTTTCCTCAGCTCTTAGTTATGAGGAGAAATAAAAGCAAGGGGCACATGTGGGATGATTCTGCTTTCACATCACTGAAAATCAGGACTAGTTCCAGAAAGATTAAATGAGCTGTACTAGCTTAACATTAGCATATGTGAGGACACAAGTGATATGTAATACTGCTGTAATTGTTGGCAGTAAGAGTTCTGCCCTCTTGTGTATTTGTTCTTGTAGTTTTGACTGTCTGCCTAGTATCTTTTCACATGCTGAATCTCATGTTAGTCCCTGTTTATTTCTTTTTGTCTGGTGACACCCACTCTCAAACATTTTCTTTGAGGTTCTCCTGATAAGGTTAGGAAGTTTTGGTACATCATGAACTTTGAAAGGTGTTTTAACATTGAAAGAAGACTAACGTTTTCTCCTTCTTTAGGCCAGAATTACAATCTTTGCTATAAATCTCCAGGTTATTTAACTTTAAAAATCTTGATAAACAACTTTGAACAACTAATAATAACTCTTGTATTTCTCTGTTCGACTCTCCACTGGTATTTTCAGAAGTCTCTTTGCTCCCCACCTTTTTTAGCACAGAACGCAATTTTTTGTTAACAGCGTGCACTATGGGCAGTTTCTCTAGGTACGCCTCCTCTTTCTTATAAATGGAACTGGCAACATTCAGTGCTATCTCTTCCTTCAAACCTTTGCATCATCTCATCTCTAATACTTAAGTATTATCCAGACCTGGAGTCGAACTCATCTCACATAACCATCCCAAAGTTATGGCCTCTAGTCAAGTCAATTCCTTTTGTTTCTTCTGTAGTCAAAAGAGGAAAAACCATTATGTCAAGATAAAAGTCTTTCCACTTTAAGATCAGTGTGTTGAATTGCCTTACACCACTTAGAGCCTTACCCTAGACAGTTAGTGTGAACTAGATATCAGCTTTCAAGTGGCAATGGTTAAATGAACCTGAATTCTGGTTGCAGGAGTTGAGGTTCCCAAGCACACAGTGAATGGAAAAGATAACACCAGAAACAGTGTTTTGAAGCAGAGATGATAAATTTCATCACTCTCATGTCATTTCATTTGAAAGTATCTGCAGGGATAATGTGATGGGGCTAAGGGCAGCATAAATTTCATTAAAGCATCCTTTTGCAGTGTGCACAGGAAAGAGTACAGTTAACTATATTGAGCACAGCTACAGCCACTTATGTAGATATGACGACTTACATTCCATTGAAAATGGAGTATAAGAAGACTCTTCAACAGATCAGAAGTACTAAAAAATTTACACAGAAGGTAAGTTAGCATGGTTTGATGGTTTGGCAAGACAATGCACAGGCAGTATTTTTTTATATTTTGCAAATATAATGCAGGACCAAAAAAAATAAAAAACAAGATAGGAAGAACATTTCAATTAAAGAGCAGCAGGGACAGAGGACTAGATGGGAACACAGAGACTGCAGACACACTTAGGATTGTTGTCAGAATGGCACTGTAGAAGCAGTGTGGCAGCATGGCTATGTGGATGTGTGGTTAACTCTTGGTTTTATGTGTGATCCCAGGAGAGAGCCTGAGACCCCTTTGTCTAACAGAAAGTAGGTTGAAGTAGAGAGTGATAGCTCTTTTGAAAGAGGTACTGTGGACATGTGAATTTACATAGTACTCAAGCCCCTTTTTGGTACCGCCACAACACATATTGCTGCTAAAATAAGATTTTTTACAGTGGTTAAAGGGGTGAAAAAATAACACTGCTCATCACCTCTCCATCCAATCTATGCTTCCTTCTTTTTAAAGTGAAGATTTTGCTAAGTGCTCCCACATGGGCTAATGTCTCAGAAAAGTGTCTAACAAACATGAACAGTTACTTTATTTTGCAATTTAAAACAGACGTCACTCTTCCAAGATAGGAAAAAGCACTTCCACAGCAACCTTCTGCTCAAACTACCGGTAGGAAGGTCATAAACCCTTGAAAATGAGTTTGAAACTGGAAATACTGCAACCATTTCAGCAGAAGATCCCCACTCTTCACTGCTATAAGAAGGATATGGAAAGAATCATACTATGACATCAGCTATCACTTTCTTCAAGAGCTTAAAATGTTTTCCATAAAATGTTTTTATCATCTTACCAATGTTGTAAAAAATCTTGTTGCATCCCTAAATGCAGGTCAGATTAGGCAGCCAAAAAGGAATTGAAGCACCATTATTTTAATCAGAACTTGCTGGTACAAGTAAGCACTTTTTGGATGTATCAAGTGCTGTAGAATCTGACCCGGTATTAATAGACACTAATGGTATGCTATCCATTTATAACTTTATGCTCAACTTAGAATAAACCTTTTACTGGTTTGAAATACATGAACACTGTGCGGAAGTGTTTATTCCATGTCAGTACCCCAGTAACAAAACTCCATTTGATACCAGTGGGCATTTTACCCTTTGAGTGACCACTTCCAAGGAAGAGATTAAAGAGAATTACAGATTTGCTTCAGTTATTTTTATTCCAAAAGGAAAATATGTTCTGATACAGAACTTAACCCAGACAAAAATACTTACTTGCTAAAGGGCAGAAGTTAAAATAAAAATAATCCTCTAAGGGAGCAGGAGTGGCAAGGCTGGGGATAGAAGGAATGAATGCAAGTGCAAACTAAGGCATGGAACACATGCAGAGTGTATAGATCAGACTGGACACTAGATCCAAAATCAGAAGTTCTTGCAAGATAGGTATTGCAGTATTCAATTTCTCCCAAAGCTTAGATCTCCAGTTTCCTTTGTACTACTCATCAGTGAAGATGGGCACCTGGGACTTCAACACTAAATCACCTGCACTCCATCACTCACAGCTGCCTAGAGACAGTAAGATGGGACAGACTGAGCCTTGGTACCTGCTTTCCTCTAATTTTCAGTTAATGCCCAAAGAAGCCTGAGTCACTTTATGTAAACATTAGGTAAAACATAGAAACTGCCCTGCAATCTGCTAGCACTTAAGTGTCATGCTCCCTCTCCATCTCTTCTTGGCCCAGTGAGTGCTGGATTCCAGATCACATAAGGTTTCCTCTTTAACAGAAGCTGTGGAAAACAAGTTTTCCAAAAGCCAGACAATTAAGAAATTCAAGGACATCTGAAAACAGACATCCCACAAACGGCAACAGTGCTATTAGATTAAGTAAACTCTTGAGGACTAAGTAAGGTAGTAGAGGACTAAGTAAATCCTACCCCAAGTGCCCATCAAAGTACAAGATGTTGCTTTAAATCAGAACTGGACCCTGCACCCCTAGTTCAGAACTAGCAGGTGTCCAGACTTCTGACACTCAGATATGACTACATTTGAAAGAATTTTAATTAGCCCTTTGCTTGTTTATTTGTTTCTGTAAACAATGGTCTCTACTCAGAGATCCACAAAGTAACAGCACAGCACTCATTCACCACAGAAACAGATTGATATTTCCTTCTTTTTATAACACACTTTTTATATCATGTCTTTTTGTATCTGGGGTCCAGTGACAGAGCTGCTATTTCAGGCTATGGACTACGTATTCGCTTTGAATAGCTTGCATCCTCAGAAAGACCAAGAGCAAGCAAGCAACAAGTGGGGCCAAATCCTCACTGTCAGCCCACCACATTGGGATTCTGCCCAGCACTGGGGACTGGTGCTGACAAAGTGTGAAAGTTTTCTGCTAAATACAGTCGGTATTTTGGAAGCTTTCTGAAGGCTATCAGTCCCCTTTCCCTGGGCAGAATGAACTCACCACTTCAGGAAGCTGTCCTTACAGTACCATGGTGGGGTCTGAGCACCATATGCAGGACTGGCTATTCTCCACCAGATGCAACTTAGGTGTAGCCTGGGATGGTGTTATCAGCCCAAACTTGTTTCTTATGATACCTGTCACGCACATGGAATCATAGAAACAACTCTGTTTGAGACCTTTAAGATCATCAAATTCAACCATTACCCCAGGACAGCCAAGACCATCACTAGACCATGTCACTGAGGGCCTCATCTACATGGTTTTTGAACACTTCCAGAGACAGTGACTCCACCACTTCCCTGGACAGCCTGTTCCAATGCCTGAACACCCTTTTGGTGAAGAAATTTTTCCTAATATCCAATCTAAGCCTCCACTGGCACAGCTTGAGGCTGTTTCCTCTTGTCCTACTGATTGTAAGTTGGGAGAAGAGACCGACCCCCACCTCATTACAAACTCTTTTCAGGTAAAGAGCGATAAGGTCCCCCTGAGCTTTCTTTTCTCCAGACTGAACAACTCCAGTTCCCTCAGCCCCTCCTCATGATGGTTCTGAAGTCAAATATATGCTTAGGAACTTCTGTGTCCTCATGAGCCTCAGAAAGTTACATCCCTGAGAGCCCAATCCAAGTGCATTTTGGTCAGCCAGATTTCCACTGGCTGTAGTCAGGGCTGAAGTGACAGCAATGCTTGCTGCCAAGAGCAGCATTTCCTTTAACAGCTGCTAGGTAACTGGAAGCTTTCGATCATGGTTAACAACTGGAAGCTGTAATGCTGTATAGTGTAAGTATCCCCAGGAATTTGCTTAGGAAAAGGAAGCTGAGGATACTGAAAAAAATTCCTTTATTTTAGTCTCCAAGTATCATAACAGATTAATCATCTCTTGTAATATTTAATGGCACTTTTTCCAACTAAGTACTTTTGTGAAGCTTTTTTGTCTATAACCTATGTGTTAGCTTCTACACTTCGCCTCTCTCCTATTAAAATTTAAAAAAAATATATCCTGTTCTGAGCTATTGTCCTGTCTCAAAGTAGGGCACTTTTGTGGCTTGGAAAGTGTTACATCCCACTGTTTTTGTGGTGGTATCTAGCTCTTACGAAGATGTGCTTCCTACTCACACCATTTTTTTTGGACTGCTTCATGCATGTTAAAGGACATTACTACAGCAAAAATTATAACATCCAGGCAAAAATGCAGCTTGGAGCATAATAAATCCTTTAAAAAGACACAGCCTAACACTTTTCCTGTGGCTCACACTGTCTCAGATGCAGTTTCTGAGAAGATCCAACCCTACATGGACCATGTTTTAACATGGCCTACCTCTATTCTGCATTAAACGGAGAAAACATCCAGATCTTCCTTGAAAACTGGAGTTGAAGAGGAATAAAGGTAGCAAAAACTTCCCACAGAAAATTTGATAACAAGCAGATATGCTTGAGTTCATAGTCCTTGATGTTCATTTGTTGTCTTCCTATGGAAATGTTTTTCTGGCCCACAGCCAATAATAAAACAAACAGTATACCACATGCCACTCTCCTTGGCCAACTATACTGATAATAGGGTCTTCTTATGACCTTTGCACAGGACACATTTGAACACCATACTACATTAATATTGTGTTTGCACTGCTTTCAGACCAGAACGGGACAGGCAGCTTGGAGGTCAGAAACAGTTATTCAAGTCTAATCTGTACCCATTTAGAAAAAGATGCCCTTGTAAGATTTTTCGTATCTTTCCTGGATGTTTTATGCAGGCAACACCTGAAGTAATGTAGACTCAACTACGCGGAAAGAAAAGGGAGTTTCACTTCAGAGCTCATACTCTCAACTGCTGGGAATCAGTGTTTCTTCTCTTGTTTCTTTAATTCTTTTTTGAAAATGTAGTTATTGTCTGGGAAATCTGACTCCAGTCAGCCACCTGCCAAGTACTGACTCACTTCTGTGTACAAGATGTTCCCACTTCTTTGCATGTAGTTGTATCTTTTTGCAGAAGGTATCAGATCAGCTGCTTTCTGCATGCTTAATGAGAAAGGGGAAAGGACCACCAGTATAACCAAAGGGTTGTGTTCTGGGGTTTCCTTCCCTCTCACTTGCTTCTACTTGTATTTTTCCACTCTCTATGCCTTTTGACAGAACTGCTTCTTGTAGCTTGGAAACACTGTCAGGGACTCCTGGGTCTGCAATTATTTTCTTGAATTTTCATTCTACAGAAACAAGGAATGGAAGGGGAATAGGAAAGGGAGGGAAGGGAAGAGAAGGGAAGGGAAGGGAAGGGAAGGGAAGGGAAGGGAAGGGAAGGGAAGGGAAGGGAAGGGAAGGAAAAAAGTAGTTACTATGTAGCTAAGACTGTCTAAATCACTTAAAGAATCCAGCCTTTGTTCCTGAATATCCCTGAAGTGCAACTTCATTGAAGTGATACTTTCCAAGGGGATGAACACAACTGCTGTTGAAAATAAGAGTCCCTTCTGCTAAACTGTCAGACAGACAAGGCCTATAGCTCTGATGTTTAGATACCAGAGGCAGAAACCGGAGCTGGAGATCAATGTTTGTGCAAACATTTTGCTAGCCCTTTGGGCATCAGCCCCTCATAGCGTGGAAACTGAGGTGACTATGGGGTGGCCCAAAGGAGGTTACTTCAGAGTAATGCAGTATGGTTAGGAGAAGGGGTGGACCCTGGTAGGTGTTCATGTACCCATCTCCCTAGCATTCTCTTGACCTGTGGCCAACTATGCCTGGGGAAAAGTACATGGAAGAGACATGTATAGAGTGGAATGGACAGTTTCCTAGCTATAAGCATAGCCTGAGTTTCTCAGTATTTGGTTTATAAATTTGGACTTCTTAAATGATTGAAAGGATGAAACACTGAAAGCAGAATGGAAAAAAACAGAGAAAACAAAGTCTGATGTCTCTTCAAGAGCAACACGAGCATCCACTGATGCCATTCGGCACAAGTCAACCATATAATGACTCCGCAGCATATGTGACTGCTTCAGAGCACCTTAGGATTGCTTTCATGGTGTGTTTCTCCTGAGTGCAGAGTATATTCCTTGTTTTGTTCTACCACTATCACTTTCAGCCCTAGCTATTTCTTTAGCAGAGATACAGAAAAAAAACCAAAATCCTTCCTGCTGAGGAAGAAAACCTATTCCCACTGTGTTAAAAGTAGATGTATGGCTTCCAAAAATCAACACTTTTCTTAAGCAGCTGTACCTGAAAGTGGTGTATGTTAGAAGCAAACAAGAAACAATAGTAAAATGGAAATTCTCCACAGTAAATAATGTCACAGGTACAAAACTCCAGAGAGGGAGACTTGGAATCACTACGAGACTGAAAAAGATAGTTTCAAGACAAACTTTATAAAATGACATAATGATGCCTGCAACTATGTATCATTATAACGACAGCTATAGTACTATTTGTCGTTTTTTTCCCTAGATTCCTGAATCTGACCAACATGACCTCGAGGAAGTACTCCTGGATGTCAGTAACAGTATCATTACCTTCTTGCATTTACCATACAAGTCTTGCAGTACCACTGATCAGCAATCCTACTCTTATCACATTGGCTGCCCAGCTTTCGGGAGCAGCTGCAGTGGCAACATAGCTGAAGCTGCTGCTGTGTGCTTCAGAGATAAAAAAAGAACACCCTATCTGACTCACTGAATTAACATCTGTCAGCTCTGCCAACACTGTGTTCAGTGTCTGGGAAGCTGATATAGTAAATTTCTGCCCATATTGGTAATGGCAATGATTCACTGAAACACTTGGAAAGATGTTAGGATCATGTAACAGGATTAGGACTTCTCTACCTGGCAAAAGAAATAGGGATTTAAACTACCATAAATTATCCCTGAATCTTTCTTTTGTGTTGGCTTTCTTTTCCATATTTAGCTGGATTTCTGTTTTCAACTGTCTTTCTTTGTTTCCTTCATTCCTTCCTCTCTTTTCCCCTTCTCTCTTTGCCCCTTTTCTCCTCTTTATTTTCTTTCTCTTTTGCCTCCATTCCTTCCTTCCTTCCTCCTTTCCTCCCTTCCTTCCTCCCTCTCTCCCCCCCTCCCTTCCTCCCATCCCTCCCTTCCTTCCTTCCTTCCTCCCTCCCTTCCTTCCCTCTCATCCTCCCTTCCTTCCTCCTTTCCTCCCTCCCTTCCTTGCTTCCTTTCTCCCTTCCTTCCTCCCTTCCTCCCTTCTTTCCTTCCTCCCTCCCTTCCTTCCTTCCTCCCTCCCCTCCCTTCCTTCCTTCCCTCTCATCCTCCCTTCCTTCCTCCTTTCCTCCCTCCCTTCCTTGCTTCCTTCCTCCCTTCCTTCCTCCCTTCCTCCCTTCTTTCCTTCCTCCCTCCCTTCCTTCCTTCCTCCCTCCCCTCCCTTCCTTCCTTCCTCCCTCCCCTCCCTTCCTTCCTTCGTTCGTTGATTCATTCCCTCTTTTCTCTTTCTCTCCCCTCCATTTCTTTTTATATCATGCTCTATTTCTGTCTTTCCTCAAAAGTGTGTGGTGGGAGAACCTAGGAATAACTGTTATGACCCACTGATAAAATTCATGTGTATCTTCATAGTATTTCACAGATTGACACTTCCCCTAGTCCCAAGTGAAAGGATATGTTTCAAAAGTCAATTTTAGAAGAACAGACTGAGGTAAAGAAAACTTGTTGATAACACAAGATTATATGCCTTTGGGCTTTAACCTCTTGATACTAACTACAGCTGGGAGCCTGTAGTTTCACCAACATGACTATGCAGAAATTTTGGACCCTGCAGTTGCCATGGGACATACCTAAACCTACTTCCCTTCCTGCGAATTCATGTTAGTTTGCTAATGACTGATTTAAGACACCAGACAAAAATAACTGGTATGTAGAAATATGGTTTTAGGTGCGAGGGAGCTGGAAACTCAAATGGATTAATGGTGAAGGGCAGGGAAAAGGAAGTTGCAAGGTTCAGGCATAACAAACAAATTTGATGCTTTTCTTTTGGATGGACCTGCAGGAAAGGAGTCTGAAGGGCAGAAGACAATGTGAACATGCGGTTGAACTGAAATTGAATTTAAGTGCGCTAGTTAGGTGGAAGCTGCCACTGAGCACCTACCACATAATCACTAGAAACTCCAAAGACTTTCACTGGAAAAGCTGAACTTTCAAAGAGGGGAAAACTGCCATTCATTGGTCATTTCCCTCACTATGCCCCAGCAATAGCTTTGGATATCAAGTATGATATGATACTGAAGTATGTGGAGGTCCAGGGGTGAGTCATCAGTGGAATCTACCTAATATTCATTAAAGAACACTGTATTTGTTAGTTCTACCTTCAGCAATACCTCTGAAAACGAGTACTGTAGCTGTCTGTGCAAAAAGAAACTCTTTGCTTACTCTGGTGGAAATCAGCATAGATAGGATTCTGCTGGCTGAGGTGAGACTGGAGATCCAGATCTCTTCCTAGGATGCATTTTCTTCAAGCGAAGCCCCAGAATGTATGTTTATAAGTGTCTGCTAATGTTTTGGGGTTTTTTGAAAAATTAAGCAGAAAGAACCAAAACGAAGTGCACAGCTTGTTTCACTCAACGTGGCATAACGGAAACAGACAAGACCAATGTCTCACAACAACATACCATCTTAGACTGTACTTGGTACATAGCATTCATCAAATATTGAAACAGGACTGTGTTTAGATCTGAAGTTTGCTCAGAAACACTGGAATGAGGAAAATACTAGAAGAAAATAGTTGGCTACCACTTACATGGCTTCTGTTTGTTTGGAGTTGGGAGGAAAAATGTTACTAGAAGCAGTAATTGGTGAGACTTCTGAAATTATACTGAAAGGGACAAATTGAGGCCTGAGTTGGTTAGATGTAACTATTGACCACTAGCTGTGAAAAAAAAAAAAAAGTGCACTTTTGTGATCCTTTTTTTGCAAAAAGTACCCTGTGGCTTCAGTGAGGAACTGGAAAACTTCCTTACCTTGGCGCATCTGATATATGGTGCTCGATGCCTTTTTTCCCATGTGTGGTATTTTCACTTTTGGCCATGTAATCGAAACCTGTAAACCTAAAAAAAACCCAAGAGATCCATCTGCAAAGAACATGCAGTACCAAATAACATTTGAGGGTGATGTGGTAGAAGAAAACGGATCAGCAATTTATGAATTATAGGTTAGACACAAATGGGGGAAAATGCTGTAATACACTTTGCACCCTCAAATATTCACTGTTTCCCTGGTTTCACATGGGGCCAAATTCTTGATCTCTTGTGTACATCTAGTCATTACAGCTCAACAGCCTCAAATGCCAGTGCAGGATGGCATTGACCAGCTCCTTTTTAAGTATCTTTACCAGGAAGTGTGAATGTTTGCAGATTAACTGAAGGCTAATCATTGAACTTCCTCACTGAAGGAGACACAGTTTGGTCACATTGGTCACATTTTTCCTTTTCTTTCTTTTTCCTTTTTTTTTTTCCTATTTTTTTTGTGGGGGGAGAGGTGGTGTGGGGGGAGATTAAAAACATTTGATTTGGCCTGAAGTAAAGGTGCATACTTCACACATATTTCTAACCAACCCCCAAAAACAGTCTTTGGCTTTGAAAATGTTGAACAGGAAGCCATTTAGTGTTGGAATGCTTGCTTTGCCGATCCAAGAAACACACGTTCTTATTACTCCTGGGCTATCTAAAAAGGTTCAGGGTGAAAAAGTTTAATTTATATGTAGAACCTTGTTTCCTGTTTTATTTTTTCCTCTTGTATGCCAAGTCTGTTTTTTAAACTCAGTGATAGGAAACACATTTCCCTTTTTCTCCCTTTCATCTCATTTTGTTTACCCAGCTGTATATTTCATTTCAATTTATAGCTCATACTCTTACCTGGCTTAAAGTCCAAAGACATGGTGAGAGAGAGGGAAAGATGTATGTTGTGTTTTCATGGTTACTGGGAGAAGGGAAGAATCTGGGTGGAGGTGAAGCTGCCTTTATAGCAATATCAAAGGAGTGATGGATGAGGACTTTTCTTTCAGGATGTGCCACGCTATATGTGGAAGAAAGGTAAGGAAGAAGGCACAGGGAAAGCAGTGGCATTGCAGAGCATCCCCTAAACATTGAGTGAACTTATGCATGTTTTACTTTCTCAAAACGAGATACCCACCTCAGCAATTTTGCTTAGTTTGGAAATACTTGCATGTAGAAGCATGAGCAGCTAAGAGTAAAATTAAAATAAAGTGAATCACAGAATCATAGAATTGTGGAATAACAGAATCATAGAATGGTTTGGGTTGGAAGGCGCATTAAAGATCATATAGGTCCAGCCCCCTGCCATAGGCAGGGACATCTTCCACTAGACCAGTTGCTCAAAGCCCCATCTGACCTGACCTTGAACATTGGTGGAGCAGCCTCAGCTACTCTGTGCAACCTGTTCCAGTGCCTCACCACTTTCACAGTAAATAATTTCTTCCTAATATTTCATTTAAATCTCCAGTCTGTCAGCTTAAAGCCATTCCCCCTTATCCTATCACTACATGCATGACCCTGTAAGAAGTCGCTCTCTGGCATCAAGCTGGTAGAAGTGGTATGGATTGATGTTCCCCTCCTCCAACAACTTTACTTTAAAGCATTCTTCACCAGTTTGGCAAGCCTACGATAGAAGGATTCCCCTTCTCTGACAGATGGATTTCATCAGCCCCCCAAAGACCAGGTTTCTCAAAACGAGTCCCATGGTACAAGTAGCTGAACCCCTGGCTGTGGCACAAGTCCCATAGCAATTTGTTGATTTGCCAGATTTGACTAGCCTTTTCCAGCCCCTTTCTCTTGGCCTTTTAAGTAAAATAAAGCAAAAGAAAACAAAAGAAAGCAAAATAAAATAAGGCCAGTCACAGATCTTTTATATATCTAATACACACATGAATTTATGTATGTACTCTGCAAGGGAGTTGGCACCCCAGAGGAAGAAAGGCCTTCTTGAACAAGGACTGTAGCATTTCAAAATAAAATTGCGCAGATAAACTATGATTTCTGCAATTAAAACCAAATCAGGGAGTGTCTGTAGAACTGGGGTTTTTTTATTATCTTTATTTTAGGGCCACTGTTTAGAACAGATTTTGAGTAAATGTATGATATTTATTTCTTGGGAGGTAAAGTGATGGCTAATGAAATCCATTGTGCGCATAACTATACATGTCTATCACAGCTAAAGTGAACTTCTAGGCATGCTATTCAGTTCAGTTCAGTACTCAAATTTTTAAGACTACAACAGCCTTTAGAATAGTTTGAGGCTTTTCTTCTTTTGCAGTCCCAGCATTTTGATATTGCTCAATATAAAAAAGTCCAAGCTATTAAATGGAAGGGAATATGCCAAGAAGAAGCTTCAGGCTGTGCCTTTTCTCATGTGTTGTACTGGGGGTCAAGTGATGTAAAATACCACTGCTCTGTTTTGAATTGCTCTTCCTTTAGAGGTCAAAGTGTTTATCTTCATAGCCTTAGATTTAAAATTTAGTATAAATCATGGAATAGCTAGGGTTGGAATACATATGATTTCTTCTGTATGCGCAACAGGTCCTTCACTTCTTTGTACCTCTATTGTTAAGATCACCCAAGAGGCAAATAAAATAGTCAGTGCACCCACAAAATCTGTCCAAACCAATCCCCATTACTTCAAGACCATGTGGCTGGAACACACAGGCTGATAAGGACTTATGCCTCCAGAAGAAATCACTGCTGCTGTGAACTCTTATGGACCACCATGCAGCATCACTTCTGCACTGTTGCTAGAGGGCCAACCAGAGGACTGAAGAGCTTTTGCCTGCGTTTCTGCCACCAGAGTGCCAGGCATGCAACAGCTGGTGCTGAGGCAGGACTGTTAAAGCTCTCCAGGAAGCAGAAGCTCTCGGAAAAGACTGTTTTGTTTGTAGCACATTTTCCATTTTCCTGTAGGCCTGCGAGCAGTCCCCTCCTATAGCTGGTGGCATATCCCAGATGGTGGTGTGGTGAGAAGGCTCTGCTCTGTGCTGGCCACAGTGGGTCTAGAGTTCAAGATCTTTCATATCCCAGGTCCTTGCCTTTTCTGAAGAGAAGGTTCAAGAACAGCAAGAAAAATGTTCCCTTGTTTCCTGCCAGAATGGCACAATTCTAGAGTGTCTCTAGAGCAAAGCCTCATGCTGGTTTAAGGAACTGTTCTGCCTTTTCTCCCTACAGAGATTTGGGATACAGGGAAGGAAGGAGGGCTCAGCCTTCAGTGTATATCACCCTGCTCAAGGAGATAAGATGCTGCATTTATAACTCTTGTTTTTTGTATGCCAAAAATTACGCAAGGAACTCACCCAACCTCTAGACAGCAAAATAAAAAGTCTTCCTCTGTCTGTCAGAATATTTTCAAAACAAAGATAAATTATGACTTTTTCTGACTAAATAATATAAAACCGAGGCACTTATCGCACCATTTCAAAGGCTGGATGCTAACCACCAGCAATAAATATGTTTCACTGGCAATTGAATGCAGGAATTATGGTAGAGCAAATCACTATTTAGGTCCTGGCTGAGGCATATTACAATGAACTATTGGCAGAAGTAGAATGAGCTTCTTTTATCCAGCTAGTGTGTTTTTCATCCATCATCCCTCTTATTGTCTGAATAGATTGTAAAAATTTTTCTCCTTAGGTTTTCCTCATTCTTCTGAGAAGCCTTAAAAATACCTGTATTTCTTCCATGTTTTAGGAATTCTCCATTTTATCTCTGCAGCACCAGCTACACGCACGTTTCCCCCAGGGAGTGGTCCTACACCAGATAGCACGGGGTGATTTGCATCCGTACTGCTCAGGGCTATACTGTGAGCATCTCACCTTCTGTCTCCTCTGGAGCCCACTGAAAACCCCTGTGGCCCTAAGACATCATTATTTTACATTGTGACCTTTCAGAATATTTCAGTCTACTGCAGCAATGTTTTTACAGCATGATGTCAAATTAATGCACACCATGGAGCATGGTATGAGTCTGTGTGAGGGTACTCAAGAGCATGAGTTTTCTAGAATAACATAGAAGAACTGTATTGACATGAACAAGCCAAACTAATGTTTTCTGGGCGTAAATTAGCCCCAGAATTATTTGTGGATTTTGCATGTAGAAGCATGCATGTCTCAGGGAAGACTAAATTTATGCACAGCCTCTGGCATTTCTAACTAACCCCTTATCTCTCAACTCTTCTTCCTAATTAGACATAAGTGGCAGTGCAAATGACAGCTGAGCATATCCTTATCTGCTGAGAAGCTCTGCATGATTTCTGGAAGTTTCCAGAGGTTAGATGGTTCAGAAGATAGAGCAGTTGCCTGTGCTTCATTCCTTCTTATCAATGCAAAAATGAAAAGTAATGGGATTTGCTACTATTTTTTACCATATCCTAAATGAAAGAGTTGATTAGAACTTGGTGTGACAAAGCCCTCCTCCTGTTAGTTTGGTTTATCTCAGTAGGGTCATTTGAAACTTGCTCACTACTGCACAAGCAAGTCTAGCTATCTGCTCTGGTGAGAGGGGATTGAGAGCCTGGGAGAGATACTCTTGACAGGCCTTCTGCTGTCTCAGCCACATTAGTTTTGGCCTGACAGTTCCAAAAACTTTAGGCGCCTGACTGTATGCTCAGCAAAGTTTGTGATAACAGCCCTGTTCCTTTCCACATTTGCTTGATCTGGGTCAAAGCAGACACTTCATAACAAAGTCACTGGGGGTTGAGCAAAACAAATTATTTGGAGAAACAATGACCAGAGGGTTCTGGAGGATCCTTAACTCAGCCTTGTATAGGGCCCATCAAAACTGATGGTAAGTCTCCACTGACAGCAATGCAAGTGGGAGCAGGGTGTCACATGGGGCTTTTGGAAGTCACCACTTAACTAAGGTGTAAAGCCTAAACACTTACTCAAGAGCAGGTGTTTGCTGATAAGGCCTAGAAAACTAAAATCCTCATTCAATGCCTAAGAGTTTTCCTTGCTGATATTGGAAAACTTACTGACAGGGATTTAAAACACCTGGCAAGCTCTTCGTACGCTCCCTAGGCCAAATGGTTCAAGCTATTTAGAGAGCTTGTCATCATCTGTTCTTCTCTGTTGGTATTAGCCTAAGAAAAGGTGGTTTTATTCCAATTCTTATGAAAGTTTGCAAATGCAATTAGTTTCATTTAGCACTAGTCCTCTGACACCTTCCCTAAGTATCTTTCCAACATACATTGTATATCAGTGCAAAAAAGTTCTTGTTAACAGTTCAATCTGTTGCCAAACTAAGGGGTTTCCACCCACCTTTTTCCATTACATGACCCCTCAAGCATATTTCTATCCCCACAATTACTATGTCAAAACTACATTTGGCTCTCTGCATCTGGAAAACACTGTTCTCTGACAGCCTGGAGAGAAGGTGCTTCCATGGAGGCAGACATGTGCCAAGAGTGCTGAGGCAACATGACCTGGAGTTTGTCACGGCATGAGGACCCAGGAGTGCTCTGAAAGGGAAAAGCACTCAGGAACACTGCAGGAGGATGAGCTGGGATACCTGGTTAAGTAGCTCTTTAAAGAGCTTCACTATTTCTAACTCATCTACATAGCAATCTATTACAAATGGTTGCAAGAAGACAACGGCAGAAAGTCAGCAGCCATGGTCCTTATCTAATGTCTAGGTGAACAAAACCATAGTTACCCCAATACCAGTGATTGTTTAAAACAGGGGGAAATTACTCAGTGCAACTCACTGTTAGCTCAGCAATTCCCTGTGATGTAAAACTGGGGGAACAGGATTGTGTGTGTAACTTTTTAAATGTATTTTGATTCTTCTCTGCCAACATTGTGGGAAGTGAAGGTAACTTCTCAAGATTCTAGATCATTAACTTCAGCTTCCTCAAATCCCAGAGCAGACTTCTTAAATTGTACCAAAATTACCTTCATTTTTCAAACCTTGCTTTATCTGTGTGGCTGGTTATTCCCTCACCAGTGTATTTCAGCAAAAATAAGATTATTTTTTATATCATTAGTATAAAGATATTAGTATGTCTACAAGAAAAATAGACTTCAATTAATACTGTGCCAACGGAAATGAGGCTAATGAAGCTTATTGCATTGCCTGTCCATCAGCTGTAATTTACTTTGAAGATTAGAAATGGAAATGTTGACTTTTTATAGGTGACAGATTCTGAGGAGGAGAAAGTGACTTTTGCTTTGAACCCAAAGGAAGAAGAAACATTTCAATTCATTTTGGAGGAACTGTCAAAAAATAATCCCAAAGAAGGTTAAGAACTGCAGTCTATAATTCCCTCTGCCCCCTCAAACTCTTGAGATTGCTATTTTTCCTCTCCAATTTATCAAGAGTTATCTTTCTCCTATGTATGACAATGAGGTAAGTTTTTTTTTAGAGAAGATTTTACATTTGTGTTGAGTGAGCAAGCATGCACAGGTAGCTGTGGACAATTTCAGGCACATAGTGTCAGGCTGTGTTTCTGTCTGCATTAGGCTGTATTTTATGAATCATTTTAGCTCTAGAAAATGTTATCCGAATGTCCTTAGTGTCTTTCTAGGATCTAACTCACTCTCTTAAAAAACACTAGTTACAAATCCAAGAAACCAGTTCCTTTCTGTTAAACTTATGACTGCTTCCCGTAACTAGTATTTTGGGAAATGGGCCTTGATAAACATTTTCATTTTCTCTGAAAAGTTTTGCATGTTTATACATATCTGCAGATAGTATCAATGAATTCATTGTTTATCGAGGAAAAAATTAATCCATATATTAATGACTTTGTTGATTCCTACTCTTTTTTAACTTGTGAACCTGGTGGGACTTGGGTTTCTTTACTGTTTTATTTACAGATTATGTAAACATTACATTTTTCATTGTATTTGCATCAACTCCTGCAGAAGTCCTGTAAGTCTCAAAATAAATAGTTTTCTGTGTGTTGCCAAAGCACTATTTAAAGCCAGGTTGGCATTTAAGGGTGATTCATGTTTACTGTCTTTCAGTGACTTCCCACCCCTTTTTCTCAGTTTAAAAGTGAAAGGATGCTTGTGGTTTTAGCTATGAGGCCAACGAGCTGTTTCTTGGTTTGAAAACAAGGTGGCATCTTCCCAGATCATGTACAAAATCATAGAATCAGTTAGGTTGGAAAAGACCATTAAGATCATGAAGTCCAGCCATTACCCTAGGACCCACAAGACCACCACTAAACCGTGTCACTGGGGGCCCCATCTACACAGCTTTTGAACACTTCCAATGACAGTGATTCCACAATGAATGTATCATCATCTCTATACCAGTCCCAGTTGCAGTAAGACATTACTGTCAAAAAAGAGACCTTGAGAAGACCACATGCCAGGAAGGCACCATAGCATGCAAATCATTTCTGACAACAAGGCATGTTATTTGTGGTGGCGTAAGTGGCAGTGCACTAGGATACGATTGCTAGCTTCTACTTATCAACCACACACCTGACCATGGGATCAAAAGAAATATGGTATTTTACCTGTAAATGCATTTAAATTTAAGCCAGAAAGAAACAAAACCCCATGACCTATACCAGCATTTTTAGAGAAATATTTCAGAAGTTAGACTTCTAGTCAGTCTAGCCATATATTGTTATGAGAGAAGGATTTCTCTCCCTTTGCATGAGTATCTACTACTATCTAGCAAATAAACCATTCTTGATGGAGTTCATTATTTTCCTTTTGCTAATACATATATCATTAGGCATCACTACATTTGTCTGTGTTCATGTAAGAGGTCTGCGTTTTAGTATCTTGATGTTTCCTGGGAAATGGTCCTGTGAAGATGGACAAAGCAGTTCAAGTAAAATAAAAGATTTTTGTCTATTCTTAGAGTCACTACTGCTCAAGGCTTGCCTTGCTTCTTGAAATGTTAGGTTGACCTTTTTTACAAATGTTTTACTTTTGTGCTTCCAGATCTGAGATAGACATGGAAATAACTGTCCACAAAAGAAAGGCTGAAACTGTGGTAGCGCCAAGGAGGACTTGAGATATTGAAAATCTGTTGAGAAACTCTTCTATACAAATCACTTTCTTTTCAATTTCACAATATCAAAACATTTGATTTACTCAGAGTAAATCAAGTACTTGGATAAGAGTCTGGGCTCTCCAATATCTGTCCAAACTGAAAACAAACTAAAGTGAAGTTACCAACCTTTGGGGACAAAAATATTTGGGCGCTGGGTAAGTTTAAACATTATAGGAAGCATATTCTAAAAGCTCCAATATCCACCTGCTGTATAAAACTCTAATTGTTTGAAATTCCATCATCATTCATATTTTTGTTAAATGATTGATTAAAACCTGAATTTGAGAAAAAAAAATCTCATTAATTCAGTCCCTGTACCTACTTTGGGAGCAGTGACTGAAATCTAGGGAATACTTTAAGAGGAAAAGTCCTGGTCAGATCTCCAGGGCAACTGACTGATGCTTAGCTAGGAGTCTTTCTAGAGGCCTTGCTGAATCTTGAATCAGACCCTAAGATGTCAGTTCACGTGTAGTTTGGAAGGCAAATGCTACATAAAAGCATGTGTACACTGTGCCTTTGGACCTGCAAAAGTACAGATCAACAAAATACAGATTGGAGCGAAAGACAAATGTGCTGGTAATTAAATCAGATGAAACTAATACATTTTCCAGCTGTAGTTAAGATCTGTTAAGCAAATGGCAGTTCCATATTTTCAGCTAACACAGGAATGTAAGTATTTCATAGCTGTTGAAAGACAGGCTTTATAAACCACATTTTCAAAGTATAAGCAATCAGTTCAGTTTTTACTTTAATTTTCCCAAGCTTCTGCCTTTTCATAGTAACAACATAATAGTTCTTGGGGAGAAAAAAAAAAAAAAAAGAAAAAGAAATTGAAAGACTTTGGACTGTGCAGCCAATAATGATAGCTTAGACTTCACATAATACTTTTCAATTATAGATACTGAGTAGAGGTCCCATGACAATCTACTTCAGGGAGTCAATAAAAATATCAACACTAAGTTCAGAGAAGTCAACTAAAGCCAGTATTTTAAAAAGCTGTTTTTTATAACTCAATCCCCAGTTCTTAAATTTTCTATTTCATAGATGAATATAATACTGCTTCCTACTACTAATGTTATCTGAAATATCACATTTCAAGAATTTATTTTCAGTTAGTTAAGAGTGTATGAAATTTAACTTTTGGGTATTGTATATCTTCTTGAAGATGAATGTTTCTGAAATGTTTCAGCCAAATCTATATGGATGTTCCTGAGAATATGCAAGAACTGAAGAGACTCAGTGCTTTTGTTTTCCTGACCAGACTCATTTCACAACTTGATCATGTTTCAGCTGGAAGTGGCTTGGTCTGCTAAACCCAGTGCTGTGGGCATGTGCTAGGCACACTAAGTTATTTCTTACAACATCCATTCCCATTGGACTTAGGCACAGGGAAGCTTACCTTACAAAACAGCAGAACGAGGCCATTATCTTCAGAGAAGCTCAGAGCTGAGGCAGTATAGAGATGCTTTGTGTTGGGGCTCTTCAGGTGGATGCAGACTCTGTCCCTAAAGACAGGCAATTTCTTCCAAATTGTTCTGGCAGCTACATATCTCCATCCTACTGAAGTGAAATGTAAGTCCATTTGCGCATCTGGGATGTGAATAAAGAGCAAGATGTGCAATGAACAAATACCAAATTGTTTCTTATTTAGTAAGCCCAAGCCAATTTGTGTCTACAATGGAGCAGGACTTCTCTTTCATAACAGCATATGAATGTGTGCTGCATCAAAATGTGGACATGACAAGGTGTTGAAATTAAAATGGTGTCTGGATACTTCCTAGCTTGTCTTTGACTTTGCATCTTCTGAATAATAACAAATTGTCACATGTTGGGAGTTTCTGGGGTGGATGACGTAACTAATTCATTTCCTTGTTTAATCTTTTTTCATGTTGTTATGCTTTGAATCACTAGAAAGTCCATAGTTACCCCATAATTACTTTAGTCTGTAGAACATGAATGAAAATAAACAGAGAAGTGAATTGTTAGTGATGTATGTCCTTTCTTTGAATGCAATCAGGGTAGTATCCTTCCTGTCAGACTGAAAGTAGGCAAATCATTATCCCCTCCCCCCGCACTGATAGCTCAAGAACGTAAAGTTTATTCCCAAAGTCTTGCTGAAATATGAGGCCTGTTTTGCACACCTGAATATATGGCTAGGTAATCATAACAGACTGCCCCTCTTCAGAGTAAAACGCACTAATGTCAGTATTAAGTCTGTTGAGCAAGCTCTAAAAGGGTTCCAGGAGGCATCTCCCCTCACATGAGGAGCTCTAACACCTTTGTTACAGCTCCAGAAACTGCGCCAGATCACAGTATCACAGTATGTTAGAGATTGGAAGGGACCTCAAAAGATCATCTAGTCCAATCCCCCTGCCGGAGGAGGAACACCTAGATAATGTTACACAGGAATGTGTCCAGGCGGGTTTTGAATGTCTCCAGGGAAGGAGACTCCACAACCTCCCTGGGCAGCCTGTTCCAGTGTTCCATCACCCTCACTGAGAAGAAGTTTCTTCTCAAGTTTAAGTGGAACCTCTTGTGTTCCAGTTTGTACCCATTACCCCTTGTCCTATCATTGTTTGCCACTGAGTAGAGCCTGGCTCCATCCTCGTGACACTCCCCCTTTATATATTTATAGACACTAATAAGGTCACCCCTCAGTTTCCTCTTCTCCAAACTATAGAGACCCAGCTCCCTCAGTCTTTCCTCATAAGGGAGATGCTCCACTCCCTTAATCATCTTTGTTGCCCTGCGCTGCACTCTCTCCAGCAGCTCCCTGTCCTTCTTGAACTGAGGGGCCCAAAGATGTTAAATGACAACCAGCAGGTCCTGTATTACTCAGTTACAGCCCATGAATTGTCTTTTTCTAACTGTCAAGAAATTGAAATAGCTTGAGCCATTTATTAAAAAAAAAAAAAAATCCAGAAAAATGCTTCTTTTGCTTTTCCCCACATCCAGCAAATTGTACCAGTGTTAGAGTCATACAAATGTCCTGCAGATGATATAGACAAGTTGTCTTCTGTATGCAATGGTTCTCTGACAGTCCAGCATTAGTAGAAAGGTGATCTGGCTGTTGCAATTTACTTCTTGTTAGAACTCAGTTTTAAAAACAGCCCTCTACTGTTTGTTTCTTCTCCTAATTAAAATCTTGCACTGGGAAAATGTGATGACTCACCTACTTCTCCTTTTTGCTATAGTAAGATAAAAGAGGTTGTTGGCAAGTGGCTGGAGAGCAAGATGAAGTCAAGAAGAGAAGCCTATTCTGTCCCATCACAAGCAGCATCTGGCATCTGGCAAGCACTGCCTCTGTAGACCTTTTCTTCAGGTGACTCAATCTCCCACATTGACTGTAATCCTGGAAAAAGTGCTCATGCCAAATAACCATCCAGATAATGCTGCAAATTCCAAGCTAATAAGGGAAATTGCCTATTCACTTGAACAACAGTCACAGGCCTGGGAGATGCCAGCCTCCAACTGCAGTCATGTCTTGGCTCATTAGTCCTATGTGCCCCTGAAACTAAACTGTCAAAGGGGTGTTGAGTGCACAAAGCACTGGGCAGCATCTGAATTAAATGCCTGCGCAGAACCAAAAATAGAACACTTTGAGCCCCTTTTCTGTTGTGAAGAAAAAATGCCGAGACAAAAAAATGCTTTTCTTGGTATTATTTAATGTGTTTTTCTGTCTAAAAAGCTAAAGATTTTTGGCCTCAAGGGGTGCTAGCCTGTTACCTTAGAGACTGTTTCTTTTAGAGGCAGTGGAGTGGCAGAGGGCATGCCTTTGCTGCTTACCTTGGCAACCATGAATTGCTAAATGCTGTTCCCATGAATGCAAGCCTTTCACTGCCATTAGTGCTTGCCCACAGGTATAAACATTCCTTCATGAAAAGGTCCAGGGGAATGTACACTACCTCGATAAAAATCAAGACGACAAACAAAAGCATATTATATAACAGAGCAGTTATATAAAATTAGATTTTAAAACAAGATGTGTCTTTAATGACATTGATCCTGGACGCAGTCAAATTTCCTGTTCCATTTATATCCCCTACAGCCATACCAAGCAGTGGCAGCAGGGATGGGAGGAAAGCGAGAAAGCTCGACAGGATATTCTTGTTTCTGTAATTGCAAAATGGAAGACCACTGTGCCTGTACTCAGAATAAATGTGCTGGAGAGCTTCACAGGAATAGTACGACTCCAGGAGTCTCCCTCCCTGGCACTGAGGCAGATGAAGGCAGGAGGAAAGCAGAACTTGCTGGGGCTGTGCAATGGCACTAGCTCCCCCAGCTCATAGGAATTCTTTATGGTCTAGCTGGGCAAACACTACAGGCAACATTCTCAACATGTTTATCTGTATAAACCCTTGTGCTGCAAAAACAAGAGATTTGTTGTATTCTTCCTGTAAATGAGGCTGTTGATCATGGAGGAATTAAGTTCTAAACTTAATTCTCCCCTCCCCACCCCCAAGTCTCCATTTTGTAAACTGATTCTTTAAAAAAAACACAAGATTTTCATGCTACTATCAAGTCAGTTCACTTTCTCTGGTCTCACCTGATAGTCAGTACTTCCAATAAAACCTTGGCTCATTTGGGTTTTTGGACTGTAGTGAGGCATATTTTAGAAAAAGAATAACCTCTTGGGAAAAAGTCTCCACTACAAGACATGTCTCTAAACGTCTGTCAAAGGAGAGGCAGAAAGCATCATATGGCTCAGACCTCAGCAGAACACAAGAAGGCTGTGATCTTGATCTACATATACATGAGCAACTTCATTCAATATTAGGATATTACCCTACAGCAGATTCTTGGGGCCATGAGAAGGTTCTTCTTGCCTTGAGAAAATCCTTGTAGCAATGGAGCTTGACATCTTCCATGTGAGCAGAGTGGGCTGGCCTTGCGTTCCCCATGTGCCATGACTCCTGGCAGACAACTGAGCTCTTGAAAGCTGAGCCTAAGGCAAAGTCAGCATTGTAGAGCCTCGGGATCGCCACTGAATCAATGCCAATATAGCTGCACTCAGTTAGCCACATGTATACGCAGACAGCCCACTTCTTCTTAAAGATTCATGTTCATGCAGGAGATGTCAGTGGAACAGCAGCTCTTAGGATACCAACCTAAATGATTCTGTGGTTCTATGTCCAGGCCAAATCCCAGCAGAGCCCCACTGATGCCAGAAGAATGGCTAAGCTATCGGTTTTGCATGCAGTGCCCTGATGCACTGGGTGTCGCTAATCTGTTCATTAAGAATCAGATCCACTATTTGGTTTTGATGCAAAGTATATCAAGATTCTCCTTTATAAGGCAGTAGCAGAAAAATCATGCCTTATTTTATGAGGTTTTTTTTCTTATCCCTTTTTGGTGAAGCACAGAGGATTTTTTCTTTTTTGGTATTAGCCAAGCTCACCCAGTGCATCCCCTTTCTCCTCCCTCCCCTTCAAGTGATTAAATGGTGGACTCAGCAGTGTATGAGTGGCAGGGATGGAGACTAACAGGGAAAGGGAACATCTCAGTCAGCTGAAGACCCCTTATGTATTAGATAAAACTGTTATTTTTTTTCAAAACTTTCAAGTGAATCTTTCCCTTCTTTGTACAAAGGGGAAATGTCCATTGCTACCAAACAAATGGCAGCAGGGCCAGCAGGTTGATGAAGGTGATCCTCCCCCTCTACTATGCTCAGGTGAGACCCCACCTGGAGTACTGTATCCAGCTCTGGGGCCCTCAGCACAGGAAAGACAAGGAACTGTTAGAGAGGGTGCAGAGGAGGGCCACAGAATGATCAGAGAGATGGAACATTTCACCTATGAGGAAAGGCAGAGACAGCTGGGATTGTTCAGTCTGGAGAAATTTTTTTCTCTCAAAAGAGGTAATGTTATACTGACAAGAAAAATATTCACAGTTGTCACTAGAAGTGACGATAATTCTCTCTCTTTTTCTCTCTCCACTCTCGTAAGCCCCAGTCAAGTGGTTCTCAATTCTTTGCTGGTAAAGCAGAAGCGGTACAGGCTCTTGTCGTGGCTTAAGCCCAGCCGCCAACTCAGCCACGCAGACACTCGCTCACTCCCCACCCCCCCCAACCCCTTTCTACCCCCTGCTCCCGGAGGGATGTGGAGGAGAATCGAAAGAATGTAACTCCCACAGGTTGAGATAAGAACATTCCAGTAACTAAGGTATAACACAAACCACTACTGCTACCACCAACGATAATAATGATAAGGGGAATAACAAGGGAAGAAAATACAACTGCTCACCACTCACCGACCGATACCCCTAGACAAGGCCCAAAACCGACTTTTCTTAATTTGTGAGATCAGACAAAATGGTGGTGGGTAAAACACACTGTATGCATGCCAACATGGTGATCCCCATCACAATCAGCAGGCAGATCTCAAGGGTGCCTAAAGGCCATTCAGAACCTTCAGAACTCTCAAATGATGCTGTAAACGGTCTGGTGGGTAGGCTGGGAATGTAAGGGAATGTCTCCTTCAGAAGTTTCTGAAACTTGTTGTCGAGGACTCCGTTCATACAGCTGCCTGCCATCTCTGATGCTTTTCCCCTTGCGTACAGGGGCAACCGATATTGGCACAAACTGGTCCTCTGGTTTGGCTGCAGTGATTATCACTGTGGTTGGAGTGTCTGCAGTATCTGTTGTCACGGTTTGGGTAGCTGCTGTACTTGTCACTGGGGTTGGCACAGCTGCTGTTCTTGGAGCTGGAGTAGCTGCACTGTCTGTTGCGGTCGAAGTTTGGGTAGCTACTGTACTTGTCATTGGGGCTGGTGTAGCTGCTGTGCTTGGAGCTCGAGTAGCTGCGCTGTCTGTTGCTTTGCCATCAGATCCAGGGACATTTTTTTCCCTTTGAAGGTGCTAGATAGTGTTGAACAGGGCTCTATCAGCATAGGCCAAGCCCCAGCACATTGCCATGATTTGTCCCTCTCTGGTATGACCAGAATGACAACACACCTCATTTAAGTGTTTTACTATTTTTTCTGGATTTTGCACTTGTTCAGTGGTGAAGTTCCAAAGCACAGGAGGGGCCCACTGACCTAGGTACTTTCCCATACTATCCCTCACACCCTGCCACTCATAACTGTCCAGCCTCGGGGAAAAGAACTTGCTCCTCCTATATCATCGTCTAACCCTTCTGGGTAATTGCCCCCAGTTTATATACTAGGCATAACATGCTGTGGTATGGAATACCCCTTTGGTCAGTTTGGGTCAGGTGTCCTGTCTGTGTTTCCTCCCAGCTTCCCCTCCTCCCTGGCAGAGCATGAGGCTCAGAAAGTCCTTGGTCAGACTAAACATTACTGAGCAGCAACTAAAAACATCGGTGTTATCAGTGCTGTTCCCAGGCTGAAAGTCAAAACCACAGCACTGCACCAGCTACTAAAAGAAGGAGAAAAATGACTGCTACTGCTGAACCCAGGACAGCTCTTCTCCTGGTGCAGCTGGCCAGCTGCCCCCAGAAGCCCTGCCTCAGCATCTCACCTCACTCTCTGATGTCCTCACTTCCCCTCACAAGGCCTGTTGTCAAGCACTGACAGCCACAACAGAGACGGGAATATTCCCAGCACCTCTGTGAGTGCTGGCCAACAACAGTATCATCTCCCACTGCAGTGGCACAGGGTTCATGCCTGCTGACCAGCTACTGCTCTGACTCTTGACTTCTACTGATGTTACTGGGGGAACAGCTTTGTGCTTCTTTCTGCTACTCACACCGGCAGTCACAACACCACTGTCACCCATCTGTGACATACCACCAAGCCAACGCAGGCCAAACCCGCCGGGAAAAAATGCCATTACAAAGGACAGAGCAGTACTTACACTTTTCATCCCCAAAACGGGAATGTACTTGTCAGCAGCATTAAATACAAAACCAACACCAAAACATGAGAGCTTTTCCTTGGTTTCTTGATTGAAACAACCTTCCTTCACAGAACAAAATGTGCCACTTTCCAGTTGTTTGTCAAGTGAGAGACAATGGTAGTTACAGGACATTTCTATAATCCACAACTGAGGAAAATTGAAGAGGCATTTGATTTATGAGATATGAAGTAATTGTGAAGCAATGCAGTTATGAAAACCATTAGTACAAGTATCTTTCAAGGAATACTAAAAAACTGGGGACACGTAGATGAAGCTAAGCATTTTTTACAAAATTACAATGTTTGGTGCATAGAAGTTATGGTGCAACTGAAGAAAGCAAACAAACAAAGTCTTAATGATATTTTACCTTCTTTTCCTGCATTACCCAAGTACATGAAATTATTCCAAGTAACAGAACATTTGTTCTGCTCAAAGTAGCAGAATACGTAGCATGTGTAAATTAAATAAATTAAGCAAAAAAAGATAAACATTTCTAAATCGACTATGAACTTGAGAAAAATATTCTGTCTCTGTTCTGCGTTCAAAACCTGTTGCTGAGGTTAGTTTCTGAAGCCCTCAATATACTAAGACCAGTATGAGCTCTGGCATCTTCTTCAGGAAAAAAGAAAAAGAAGAGAGGAAAACAACCAGGAGGACTGGAATATCTGTGAGCGTCCACCATCTGCCAGCTGAGCTGGTAGCAAGCAGACTTTAACATTTAGAGGCAATTAATTTTTTTAGTCAAAACCATCAAAAATCCATTTCCTTTTAAAAGCATGGATAGTTCATAGAATCATAGAATAGTTAGGGTTGGAAAGGACCTTAAGATCATCTAGTTCCAACCCCCCTGCCATGGGCAAGGACACCTCCAACTAAACCATCAGACTTGGGGTCCTTTCCTTCCTCTAGCTCAAAGACACCCTCACCTTCCTTCCTTGCTCAACGCCATTATGGAAGCTCAGGCCAATGGCTGCCCCTGTTTCTTTCCTGGCATGGAGCAACAGTAACAGTTTACCTCAATGCAACATAAACCTAGACACATAGTGGCATGAGTTATCAAATAAAAAAAACCCAGCTATTAAACAAACCTGAAGACTGGTAGGGGAATAAAGATAAGATCAAAGGCTACAGTCCTCACTCCAATGTGAGCTTTTCCATTGCTTCCCAGTCATGCCATTACTGCTCAACCAAGAGACAACAGCCCACTGTCTTTCAAAGTTACCAACTATAAACACACACAATAAGGTCAGACACTTCATTATTTTTGTTTTATAGCATCTCTGTCAGGTAACATTTAGATTTGTTCAGCTGAATTTCCTGTGTCTGGGCTGTAAATTCTTGACATATTCAGCTATTTTTCCACAACTACAGCCCCCAGAACAAAATGTTCTTGCTGTGCCTTGCCTTGCTTTCTTTCCCACAGAAACTTCCCACAAACACTCTCTACCTTCTCCAAGACAGGAATTTGGTGTGGTTCAGTCACCAAGTTAGGACATCTCAGGTTTTGGAGGGTGGCTTTCTCTAGGTCCATGCTGACCTCAGCCCCACTGCAGCTGGCAAGCAGGTGGCCCTGGTTGGTGGAAGGCAGCACCGCCCTAGCCTTGACTTACACGATCACTGGGTCTGGCATACTTCCCTGTGACATTCAGAGCTAATTTACAGGGTATAACAGTCTGGGTGGGTGCAATGAAATGAACTGGTAAACTTTCAGTGGAAGCAGGTAGCAAGTGATTTTGGTTCACGACACTGAATGTGTTAAAGGCTGAGAGTTACCAAGAATAAGGACCAAGCAAATTAAGGGATATTTTTTCTGTAACATGGTGAAATTAAAGAGAAGTTAAAATCAGCATTCTAACAAGAGCTTTGCAGGTCCCGGTTCTGCCACTATTGAATGAATGAGCTGAAACGTGGAGGGAAAAAAAAACTTGCTACTGGTAGGGAGCTGCGAAATGCCATGATTATCAGGGAGTAGCGGAAACATTCCCTGTAATTAGCTAGTGGTCACGTACAGGGCTTTTTTAATTAACACCTGAACTTCTCATACCTACTGTGAACACACCAAGGGAACAGCCGTCATCTTCCCTGCTCCAGATTTTTGCTGCGGGCCAGATGGCCCTGACCATTTTCTTTCTCTGCTTACAGAAACACTCTAATTCACCCACCAACATAACTTGTCAGCTTCTGCTGTAAAACAGTGATCACAGTTTGAAGGTATCAATACAGGTGGCCTACCATGATTCTCTTATATTGCTGTACCAAAGTCACCATCAAACATTCCTCATTTGAAAGCAACCATAGCTAATTGTGTTACTGATTTACGTCACAAGTTATTGTATTACCTACTCATGGTTAAAAACATGTTTTACTCTGAAAGTTTTGGACTAATAAGTATTTTTGATGGTTAACACCACAAGAATATGCTACCAATTTTTACTTGTACAGTGGCTTAATCACTGCCTCTATAGTGAAGGAATGGTTGCTGGAATGGTGGACAATAAATATCTAACAGTACTCAACAGTGCTGTGCAAAAGTGTAGGGCTCAAACTGAGGAAGAACACCATATCCAATTGAAGTGGCAGAGGAATGCAATAGGAAGAATGTAATTACTTGCATGAGAATTTGCCCAGAAAACTGAATCCAACACCCCCTTTCCTTTGAAAAATGTACTTTTTATCATATAATCACCTCAGTTTCCTTGCTAGGTGAACATTGCTTTGTTAGAATGTTGGCAGGAAAGTTAGGAGAAAAACAACACATACAACAGAATGAATGTTTCCTGAATATCTATTAATTTCAAGCTGATATAAGAAAGAAAATGTCACAGCTGCCTAAGGAAAACAAAATGGAAATCAAGAAAAAGGGGAAATAAGATCTGTTTTGACCTTTACACATTTCTGAACTTCTGGAAGGCAGGGACAGAAGCAGAAAAAAGCCAGGACACTTCTGACCCAGGAAATGCTAAACTCCACACAAATGCCTTTTTCCCTATAGGATTTAAGACCTGGGGCTAGACCTACATTTGGAAACTGCCAAAAATGGTTTGGCCATTTGTTAGGGTTTTGATGAGGGCACTCAAAATGTTTAAAAAAAATGACCTGGGATCTTTTGGATGCCCTTAAATCCTGGAAAGAAGACCTTAATTCTACACTCATTAGTAAGAGCAGAATCCTCCATCCAGAAAGTGATTCAGAGGCAGCACTGTGGGAATGCCTCATGTTTAGAAAGCCGGCACCCAGCCCTGCAGTGCTGGGCTCCTACTACCAGGCACTGTGCAGGGGGTGGCTACAGGGAATGGTATTCACCCTGTGTGCTGCTAGACTAACACTAGAGAGTTCCTCAAGCTAGTAAGCAGGGAAACCCTGAAGGAGAGGTACAGATTTAACTCTGTCCTCTGTGGCCCATGTGTTGTACGCAGTTATTGCAACGAAACTTCCCCTCTTCAAATTCACAGCCTGTGGGAAAGCAGCCTAAATTACAACACAGGGCAGAGGTTTGATTTGCAAAACTGACCTCAGGACAGTCTACAGTGGCCTGGTTGACATTTGCTGTTGGAAGGGAAGTGGCTGACTCTTACTCACCTTGGTCCTTCAAAATTCGGCTCAAAATTCAAAACAGACTCTGCCCTTTCCTATTTCTTTGCAAAGTTCCCAATCCAGCCAGTAACAGGCACGTGCCCTCCCGCCTGCTCAGACACCCTGTGCAACAGAAGGATAGATGCTCTTGGACAAAGGGAGAGCGACTGGTAATCTGTACATTATGTACAGAGGATGAAGAGGGGTAGCTCTCCATGTTAACTTTAATCACAAGGGCCCTGGAAGCAGCAGAGGTAATAAAAGCATATTAGCTGAAGCATAGCACCACAAAGCAATATTAACCTTTCATGCAGAAGCTAACTTGTGTGTGCATGGTCTACATATGTGCCAGAGCCAAAGGAGAGAGGGGATAGGGATACCTGGCCTCAATCACTGCTCTGGTCATCTGTTTGTTATGCTGTCTGACTTTCCACAGGTGATAAAAACGGGGTGGTCTGGCATCTGTACAGGCTGAAGACAAACACTATACATTGAAACACAATGGTATACAGTTGCAGCAAGAAAGAAAACAGAAGAGATTGGGGAGACAAGCTTCAAATATAATTCACTTTAATGACATCTCATATTTTAGGCTGGCCTCCCTTCACAATGATCCACAGAAGGAGCGTGACCAGCAGGTTGAAGGAGGTGATCCTGCCCCTCTACTCTGCTCTCGTGAGACCTCACCTGGAGTATTGTGTGCAGTTCTGGTGACCTCAACATAAAAAGGACATGGAACTGTTGGAACAAGTCCACAGGAGGGCCATGAGGATGATCAGGGGACTGGAGCACCTCCTGTATAAAGACAGGCTGAGGAAGTTGGGGCTGTTCAGCCTGGAGAAGAGAAGGCTGCGTGGAGACCTCAAAGCAGCCTTCAAGTATCTGAAGGGGGGCCTATAGGGATGCTGGAGAGGGACTCTTCATTAGGGAGTGTAGTGATAGGACAAGGGGTAATGGGTTCAAACTTAAACAGGGGAAGTTTAGATTGGATATAAGGAAGAAGTTCTTTCCTGTAAGGGTGGTGAGGCACTGGAATAGGTTGCCCAAAGAAGCTGTGAATGCTTCATCCCTGGCAGTGTTCAAGGCCAGGCTGGACAGAGCCTTGGGTGACATGGTTTAGTGTGAGGTGTCCCTGCCCATGGCAGGGGGGTTGGAACTAGATGATCTTAAGGTCCTTTCCAACCCTAGCTATTCTATGATTCCATGATCCTATAAAACTAGTCTTAACAGAGACATTTACAAGCACAGAGTATAGAGTTGGAGGAAGCAAAGACCCCTTTCATTCCAGGAAATAGAGAGAAACTTTCCATGCCCACATATGGATCCATGCACTCACAACATCTCCTCAAATGTAACTTTAAGAGAAGCAGCAGCATTGATCAGCTTGGATCAGCCAGAACCACTTCATTTTGATTGAGGAGAGGAAAAACAACAGTAAAGCTCAAACCGCGCAGTTCAACAATTTGGGCCAAGTCCTAAAAATAGAACTGCTTTCTTATGGAAAGAAATACCAAAAAAAAACCACCCCAACAATCCAAAACAAACAAACAAAAAAATAATAAAACAATTGCCAGAAGATCTGAACTGTTCTCAAAATTGTCTGAATTTGGTGCCAAGCACACAGGGCAGCCTAATACCTAAGAGGCTACCTGTGCCAGTTCTGAATCCCTTCTGCAACTAGAGACTGTATATCCAAGACTGGGAAGTGACTATGGAAAAAATCCTGTTTTCCAGTGGGCAAGCTTTCCTGCCATTTTAACCCTTGCTTCCACGCTTGCCTTGAGGCCTCATGATGCAGTCTTTCCCTGGCAGACTGCCTCCAACTGCCAGCACTTGTAGCCCAGCATGTTACCAGTTCCTGGCACCCACCCTATAGCAGCTTGTGGGGTGAAGCAGCAGCTTTAGAGCTTGCTAGGAGAGGCAAGGCCAACATCTCCAGTCTTCCATGCTGCCTGGGCTGGGCATCTTTAGTAGCACCCATCTGCAAGAAGGAAGACCAAAGGCTCCAGCTGGGGGGGTGCTTCCATGGGCTCACCCCCACCATGCCCACTGGGCACAGAACAACCTGCCATCTTCCTCCCAGCAGGGAACAGGACATTACTGGTGGAGAACGGGTTTGCTTTTGCACAACAAATCACTAATGTGAATTATCTGGGTGAAATTATAGTCATGGAGTAAGGCCTTCCTGTGCTTGGTGCTATACAAATGCAGAAGGAGATGTGCTGTCAGTGGCCTGTGAAATAATTTAAGAAGAAAGGCAGTTTTCTGTTTCCCTGCCTGTACTGTTCAGAATGGGCGAAACAAAAAATAATGTTAAGAAAGAAACAAAGTGGCTTACTTTTATCCCCTGTGAGACTCCCTATTATCTTACTTAGACACAGGCAGAAATACAGCTTCTCATTATTTTGCTTTCATGCTTTGCCCAATTTCAAAATGTATGGTAATAAGAGAACATATTTACTTCAGGAACAGAATATAGGAACAAATGTTTTCTGCACATAATACTGGAAAGAAATATGGGTCTTCATTATCCATGCAGGAAGGCAGGATTCTGGATTTTCACATATCACATTACAGCTTCACGCTAAAATACCTGAAGTGTCACTACCAACATCTGGCAAAGGAGTTCCCAAGTGTTACCAAAACTGCACCTCCTTTTTCTCCCTATACTGATGGTCTAACAGATGTTTGTCCAAAACACCTGAAGATGCTGCCTGCAAAGAATCCAGGATGGCAGCTCTACCATTACCCTCTGAAATCCTTCCCAGACCCTGGAAATGCCTGTGAGGCTTTTCACTTGTGGTTCAAGGCAGTGTCTGTATTACTGATTTTGACTTTTGCCTTCAGTATAAAAAGGTATTAAAATAAGTATATTAAAAAAAAAAATCCTTAGTAGTACATTGTTAGTTAACTTCATCAGTTTTATTCCTGCAAACCAGGCTCCACCACTTTCCATATAAACTCCAGACCCAGTCCTAGCTTCACTTTCCTGAAAACCTTTGTTAGGGTGGCAGGACAAGCTACTTTCTTCCACCCCACATGACTGAAATTTGTATAAAGAAGAAGAGAGGCAGGACATTTAAGGAGGAAAGGTCACTTTTCATGTAAAAAGGATTTTTAAGAAGCGAGGATCCTGGCTGAATTTTTGTATGCCAAATACAAGAAATATAATATGAGAGAAACAGCAGTGCTATTTTGGGTCACATAAGTATCGTATTCTGAATTACCCTTTTATTAGCAGGCAGTCCTTTCCTGCCTCTTCTTTCCAGCATTTACAGACCTCAGGTTCATACAATTCCATTGCTGCTTTGAGGAGGGCGTCAACTTTCCTTCCCTTAAAAGATATAAGTAAATCAGAACATGAACTTAGCAAGATGCACATCACAAAGAACAGAACAGCAACTCTCATAGTTCTTAAGATGTGTTTTTAAGGAGAATGTTAACATTTTTTATATTAGATTTATCTTCTTCCTAAATGCCTGACCCAAATAAGCAAAGAGAATGAAAGCCTAAAGCAATCAGTTCGAATTTCATCATGTGATTCTGGCCTGGTGTGTAGGAAAACACTCTATTAATTTAATAAGCAAAGTGTGAACTGGAAATATTGTTCTAAGCATTTAATGGAGTTGCATAACTCTTGTGTGTTTACTAGAGGTAGTAAGCCAAGGGAAACATTTATTTTCCCAATTAATTAATGCCCTATTATTTTAAGAAACAAAGTTGCTTATGCTCTTTACACATATTTAGCATCAAAGTGCTTTTGAAAACCATTATCAAGGCTCTTAAGGTACCATGTTTAATAAAAATAGTCTCTTTTGAACATGATAATATAAGAATTGAAACTTCTTTTTTTTTCAGTTTTGCTTTCCAGACAGCTATCACAAATACTTTCACTTCAGAGAACAGAGTGGTTAAATTTGTTTATTCAAGAGTCTGAATAAATAGGGTATTTTCTCCCACTCGTCATTTTAAGTTTAACCCTATGTATAAATTTTAAAGCTTTCGTGTGTTTTGGACCAATTGCAAAAGCCCCTTGGAACTGAAGGGGCTTCTGTCAGAGCTGTACTAGACACAGCTCTGAAACTGAGGCCAACCAAGTGAGTACAGGAACATTTTTAATTACTGCACCACCCTATGGATTTATGATTACTTAAGTGCACTTGACCCCACAAGTTGTCTAATCCTTCTTTTTAACTTCTCCACGGTCTATTAAACATCCCCTTTTACGAGACTCTCTGTTGGAATTACACCCTTGGTGGCTGTCTTTCCCACTTACAATGTTCTGACAGCTCTTAACATATTCCAGTCCAGATCTGACCTCTCAACAGTATGTGTCTAAATTGAGTCGATCTCACTGACAAAGATCAAACTGGTACTTAAAGTGTCTCGTGGCTGGACTTCCTTCCCAGCAGACACACAACTCCAAGCTGAAGTAAACATGAAAGGCTGCAGGCAGCTGCAAGTGGTATTAGAATGGAGAGCAGCGGAAGCCTCATATGATCTCAGCAGCAAGTGCTCCTGTGGCAGCAGCACAGGGAGAAGGCAGGGGAAATAGGTGACAGGCTCCCAGCCCTAGAGTAAATCCATGCCTAGAAAGCATGATGGTGATATAACCTGTGCATGATTAGTGATACCTGCCACACAACTCATGCACAATGATGATACAGTCAGCACCAGATAAATAAGTTCTCTGAATAGAAATGGAAGATTTTAGGCTATTTCCCTTGATTCACTTGTACTTATGGCTCAGAAGTTTTCACAAATCCCATCCAGAAAACCAGCTTCCCTACAAATCCAGGAGATCCAGCAATGCAACATGCAGTATAGGTCTTCTGCATGGAAAAGAAGATTTGCTGGTTTCAAGTACATAAAGTAATTAATGAAACCTGTCCTGAAGGTGATTGCCAGCCGACATCAAAATAGAATAGAGAATCTAATTCCTACTCTTTTCCACAGAAAAGTCACAAACAATGTAGACAAAATTACTGGGTTTGCAGGGAGATGAAGAGTCTAAGCAAAGAGCTACAGCATCTACTGTTTTATCTGTGAATTCATTATTTACTTACAATCAGGCATTTCATTTTCCTTTGATGTTACATCCTCTTCTTTAGGACAAATATTCTAGCAGTCAGGGAGGAGAAAGCTCTTGATTTCACTTTCTTGAAAAAGCTATTTTACCACTGAATACTGGAAAACAGCTGACAACTATCTTCCTACAGGGCCTACAGAAACAGAACTAGTACAGAAAAAAAGTATTTGAACTAATTCTTGTAATACCAATGTAAAAGAAAATCATCTGCTTGCCAGACAAGTTCTTTAAGTCTAAGACAGAGAGAATGTGTACTTTGAAAAAGAGAATCTATTTCCCAGCTAAAAATGTTCTTTGGAAACCATTCCATGCTCCTAGAAATTAATCCGTGAAGTTTATTTTCTGGCTACGTGGGTGGGGGAACACGGATCCAGGAAATACACTCATCATTCTCAGTGGATTAGAAAAGCGAATGTCTGTCTTGCACAGCTCTTTTAACATTCCTTGTTTCTCTCCTTATTTTCCTAGCCATTGTTTTTCCACTCAGTCTTGCACTGACTCTGATCTCACTGAATGCAAACTTGTCAATCCTGGATTTCTTTATCTATATCCCATTCTTGAAGAGCTGCTGTTATTCAAAGACTCCTAGTAAGTCCAAGCACCAAGGAAAAGAAACCCAGAGCCTTGGTAAGATCTCACTGGGTGATTGTGAGGGGTTGGGACATCAAAGGTTCTCTCAGGTTCAAGTGTTAAAAAAATTATACCTCTTACCATCCTCGTAATGGAAGGGAGAAATCAGTTAAATTGGGGGTTTCAGAAAGCACCCAAACCAATTACATTTTGTTCTTATAAAGCAAAAACAAAACAAAGACCCAATTGCCCCTAGATAAATAGGTGAATATTTGTTCTGTACTGTACCCTAGCAGTGAGAAAACCACTATGTCATTTCAATATGTAGGTAAATATAACAATCACTAACATGACATATTTGCTAAGAAATGTTCCCTTCTTCATGTATTACGGAATGAACTGAAGAGTTCTCTTTATCCCCTCTCAGCTCTGTACTAGCTCTCCTCCTTGCCAGGATGAAAAACACTGTGGCATTTCAATTCCACTCTGTAGCTAAGCATTTTCAGTAGACACCGTATGTTTCTTGCCTTGAGGCACCAAAGGCAATTTGTCAATTTGGTTGTTAATTCAGGGAGAGAGGGGTGTCATTTCACGGCTTCTGTGTAGTTCTCCATCCCTTAGCTATGCCTGGTTTTCTTCCAAATATACTGTGGGGTTTGGAATTTGTGGTTAAGTTTAGAAATTATTCTGGGATTTGCTTTTTCTCTCAAAAGGTACTTAAATTGAGGTATCTGGCTAGTACTTGGCAATTATTACTTAGAGAATAAAGGTTCTTGCTAAATCCTGTGTTGTACCTGGTGTAACACCTTCAGGCACTGTGCTGAAGGAAAGTGAGGGTATTTCTGGGGATTCCACTGGAGATGTGTGAAAACTTAAAATTTTAACACACACGATGTAACCAGCTCCTACTGTTTCTGAACTCCACATTTCAATAATACCATTGTTTTTCCTGCCTGCTATAAAATGTCACAGGGTATGATGACAGTTAGCACTTCCCCTTCTCACATGATAAAAGGTGATGGCATCTGTCTTTAAGTACACACATAAATCTGCTGGAATTGCATACTATGAAACATTTTAGTCAAGATGTCAATTTCCTCTAGTATGAGAATATTATGCTGTGGAACTAAAATGTAGAATAGGATCAACAGTATCTAAGACATTTAATAGCCCTGAAGCTAGGCAGGGATGAACTAGCACACAGATTTCTTTGCACCCAGGATGAGCAAGTCTTTAACTAATGTAAACATTTTAAAAGCATTTAATGTGTATCTCATAATTACAGGAACACAGCAAGCCTTTTGTTGCATTGCTTTTTGGATGTTTTAAGTGGTAAATCCAGTATGCCATGTGAGTACCTGCTTTCGTTACAGTTGTTCTGGTTCCCAAGAAACAAAATCCTCCGCTTTTAAAAGCTTGGTTTTTTTCTTCAATTTTGTTATAAAAACTCATAGGATATATTTCATTTGCATAAAATTGCCACATACTTTCTGTGACTTCTTCCTGGGAGCATTATTTTTGACTGTGCAAAACCAAAATAGCTGCATTTTACAGTATTAACATAATCTGTCAACATAGAATCATAGAATCAACTAGTTTGGAAAAGACCTTTAAGATCATCAAGTCCAATCATTACCCCAGGACAGCCAAGACCACCACTAGACCATGTCACTGAGGGCCCCATCTACATGGTTTTTGAACACTTCCAGGGATGGTGATTCCACCGCTTCCCTGGGCAGTCTGTTCCAATGCCTGAACACCCTTTTGGTGAAGAATTTTTTTCTAATATCCAATCCAAGCCTCCCCTGTCACTGCCTGAAGCCATTACCTCTTGTCCTATTGCTTGTTACTTGGAAAAAGAGACCAACCCCCAACTCACTCCATCCTCCTTTCAGGTAGTTGTAGAGAGCAGTAAGATCCCCTCTGAACCTTCTCTTCCCCAGAGGAAACAACCCCATTTCCCTCAGCTGGTCCTCGTTAGACTTGTGCTCCAGACCCTTCACCAGCTTTGCTGCCATCTTCTGGACCCGTTCCAGCACATCAGTGTCCTTGTAGTGAGGGGCCCAGAACTGAACGTGGTATTTGAGGTGCAGCTTTAATAGTGCTGAGTACAGGGGAACAATCACTGCCCTAGTCCTGCTGGCTGTTATTTCTGACAGAGGCCAGGATGCTGTTGGCCTTCTTGGCTGCCTGGGCACAAGCTGGCTCATGTTCAGTTCCACCAATCTGCACCCCCAGGTCCTTTTCCACCAAGCAGCTTTCCAGGTATTCTTCCCCAGTCCTGTAGTGTTACAATGCTTTACTTAAGTCCAAATAAACATTGTCCACAGCTTTTCCCTCATCAGCCAGGAGGGTCCCTTTATCATAGAAGGAGATCTGGTTGTTCAAGCAGGACCTGCCCTTCATAAGCCCATGTTGACTGGCCCTGATCCCCCTATTTTCCTGTATGTGCTTTATGCTCTCACTTAGGATACCAGCCAATCTCTGATCCGACCTTCTTCTGTCAAAAATAAAACTACAATAATAAACAACTTAACTACTGAGCTGATCATCAGAGATTTCATTCGGTCTTTGCTAGATTCCTGGACAGGACAGAAATAATAATTAATACACATCACAAAGGCTGCTTTGATAATTTTGACAGTTAAACCCACTGAGTTTTCTGACTTGAACTTACACGTCTTATTTGAGGTAGTTTTCTCTCATCTGAAGACTAAAGAACCTTTATGAATCTGTGAGACAACACTTTCATTGGTACAAATTCTTGCAGTTCCTCCTTTTTAGCTCTCACATCTTATAATACAGAGTTCATCGAAAGCCCTATTCAGACCTTTTCTACTCTTCCCAGTAAGTGAGCATTCAAGTATCAGTGCAAAACCATAATACTTTCTATTTAAATACTGTACATATCTATTCCTTGGAAAAAATATACTGTAAAATGTCCAGGTTCTTTGGCCAGTTCAATTTGCTGTCATTGAACCCTCTAATTATATTCTTTGCCTGTGTCTTTTTCTCCCTCCAGCCATTTTGTTCTGTTTCAAGGGCCTGTGCTGCTTTGGTCAGTTAATGTTCCCCTGTGAGAACTCAGCTTTAGCATAGCTGCTGAAATACAAAACAAGGCAAAAAAAAGAAAAAAAAAAAAAAATTGTCTTGGATCCTTCATATTTTTCTGCCGCTCTTCTCATTTCCAAGTCTTCTTCCATGCCAAGACAACAGAACTGCTCTCTTTTCCATGGTATGGACTCTAGGAAGCCCTTTCTCTTGCAACACCTCTTCTCCCTGTCCTTAAATCCTCAAGTCCTTCTTCCTTTTGTGACATGATCATATCACATATCTCAGATACCACCCTGACTTTCTTATTTCTGGTTTCACAGGGTCACGATGTTTTTGTTAATCCTGAATGTGTCTATAACTGACTTCAGAAGTCAGCCTAACTGGGACAGCACACAGGAGACCTTGGCAGGAAGAATGCAAAAGCAAAATCTCCAAAAAAAGGTTTCTCACTGGATGTGGGATTGTTACATGAGACTTTCTTCCAGGATGGGATACAGATTTCAAGTAGTCTGGTTCTTAATACCCAGGCTAAATCATCAAGAACAGTACAAACCATGGTATTTCAGTTAAGAAGAGTAAACAGCAATTTTCAGTAATGTTGTTGCTCTGTTCTAACACGCTGTATGCTGTGGCTGAACCTGCCAACATCTGGACTATGAATATTCACTGCCAAAGCTGCACTTGGTGGTTGCCAAACTGCTGAGCCCACGTGTGGCTTCACAGCTTGATATCCAGAGAACTCAACTATGATTCAAATTCTGAAAAATCTCTGGGTCTATGGTTGCAGTATGATTCAGCAGTTTGGAGGACAGCCTTCCTAAGGGAAAAAAGGAAACAGCAGCAAAAAAAGTCCCACACTGACCATATATGGCATACAACTCTTAACGAAGAAGTCAACTCCTTGAGCACCTTCAACAGAGCTCCATAACTTGACTGGTTCGTACAACATACAGCTTATCACATGCATCAGGAGCTGAATTCTGCTCCCCATGCAGAACTATGCAAACTCAGATGAACTCCACTAATTTCAGTGGTACACATCTTGTTTAAATATAAATATACAGAAGCTCCTCGACATGCCTCTTGCCGGTGCTATTTGAAGTAAGCCTGAAATCATTAACCAGGTAGACAGCAGCTTCCTTACCAAAGAAAGCCTCCCATGGCATTCCAGGAATGCAGTTAGAGAGGTGGATTCAGTCCCCACCACACAAAGATACTTGATTTGTAAATGAATTAAGGCTTGTGAACTGACAAGCAACAAAACCCCTGGTTCTGCACACCCATAGAATGCACTGGGAACCTCAATCCTACACTAATTGCTCTGTGTGCTCCAGGGATGTTTGCACACACATAAAAGTTGACCATAGCTTGCCAAAATGAGGTGCCTACCAGCCTGGTACATGGAAGAGTTCAGCTGCTAATTCACATTGCAAACCCTATTCCTCAAACTTGGCTCCTTGCCTTCTTGAAGATAAAAATAGTTAAACTGTGATTTTTGCTTCATTTATTGATCATTCGGGTGGGCCAGCACTCCACCAAGGCATGAGAGTGCACAGCCCTCATGCTGTGCTGCTCAGCCCTGCCTCGTCAGACAGGCCAGACACCGTCCAGCCATCTGTACTGCCCTCATTCTTCTGGTGACGAAGCCTATGCTTCCTTTGCCAAGCAGAGTGGCTTAAGGAATAGTCTCTAGTCCTTACAAAATACATGCTCGGTCATTCGGGAAATAAATGAAAAGAAGTGGAATAAATGCTGCTCCAGTTCAAGCTGAACAATTTGTTCAGCACTACAGAATGTTGCTTTAGGAAAGCTTCCTTTTAATATAGTACATGAGACAAATGGACCCCTTTTTTCTCATTCCCTTCTCTTTAACAGTAATTGAATGAAGTGGAGATTGTGAGGTAAAATCAAGCACATCTGGGTCAATTAGCATGGAAAGTCAATTCTTTAAAACCTGATGGATGCCTCTGGGAATCGCGCACTTCACAGCACGAATCTCAGCGCAGTGCCGCACTCTCAGCCACTCAACTCAATTAAGCCATTACGTGGTTCTTTAAATCTGGGGATCCAGGGGAATTGGTTAATTGTCTGCTTGTCATGGTTCCTCCTCAGGGAGCATGTAAATGTCTTCTGTTTCTCCTATAGATGCACGGTGCACATAAGAACAATCCATTTTAGCTGACTTATTCAAAGCTTATTTCTCCCGTGGGAAAATTAATCTTCCTCCTCAAACAGTGCCCAAAAGAACAAAGCTTTCCAGTGGAAACAAACCACCCAATCAATATGGAATAGGTTTTCAATTACTACAGTCAAGTTTATATTTCTTTTTCCCTACAAGACTCAACTACTTCTTCATGCTTTCACTTGTTTATAGCTTTCACAACCAAACTCCTCAGGACTGCAATGGGGTTTCACCATTCTCTGCAGCTATGAGCAGCTCAGATACACCCTTGGACTTACCTATTGTGCTGTAAGTCACCTGCTGACTTTGCAGTCATCAAAGCCCAAGGATGACATTTAAGCGTTTATGAAGCACTTTACTCTGTGGACAAAACTGAGCATTGACAGAAGATAAGATAACTCAGATCACATCTGGATAGATGGGCAGGATGACACATCCAGGCCTGATCATCTGTCCCCACTGAGAGCGGCTCCAGATCCACTGAACCAAGAGGTCCACTAAAGAGATTTCGAATAACCAGCCTGAGGCAGACATTCCACTTTTAGAGAGTAAAATTAGTGAGATTAATCTGAGCCACATCTCCACACCACTGTGACAACCACCCAGGAAAGACAGACAGCTGTCCCTGTCTCACCACACCACATCAGTGAGCTCCTCTTCATGTGCACACAAAAGGCTGCTTTCACTCTCCTTTTGCTTCATGTTTCAGACTGCTGGACACCCAAAATCTCTAGTTGGCCTTGGTGGGAGACAGTTACTGGGTGCTCAGGGTTGTGGAAAACAAGTGACCCCATTTAGCCCCTAAATAGAGATTTAGAAGGCTAAAATTAGCTTCAGGTTTTTTTAGAACTTGGCATGGTATTAAAATCCATCCATGGGGTGAGTTAATTTTTTACCATCAAAGAGAAGTAAAATGACTTCTTCAAGGTCATACAGCAGGATGACTAGGATTAGAATGCCACAAATTCCGTGTGCTATAACCAGAAAATTATTCTGTTTCCTAAATGTAACATAATTGAGACATAGTTTGATAAATGGAGACTGAGTAAGCCACACTAAATCTACTGATGTGTTCTGCAATGTCTGGATGCATCCCCAGCCCTAGCTATGAAAGGAAATGTAATTACAGTAATGGGAAAGTGCAGTCCACCCATCATTTGGGTTACCACACAAATACGTAGCTGACTCCAAATATAGAACTGCAGCAATGTTTCTTACACTCTTATCTCTCTTAGATGTCTTTTCCTTAAGTTATTAGCTTGCCGTCTTCTCCTCTGACAGGAGAAACAATCTATTTTAGTGTAGCCCTACCAGCAAAGGGCTGTCACATCCTTCAGGACATAGGGAACAGCTGCTCAAAGTTTTCACCAGAGAGCTGCCATTGGAGACAGACACCTTCATTTGCCCACGTAGGTGTAACCAGAGTGTTTGCTCAGGCGCAATGCTGGGGATGAGGGAGGGAAGCTAAGCCTGAGGAAGAAAGTTCAAGTAGGAGAGGAAGATCAGGAAACCAGAAAATTTCAAAAAGCACCCTTGTGTTTTGGAACCTATACCAATTTTAAAAACGAGGCATATGCCTCTTAGTGCAGTCTCAGCCATGAATGCAGGGCAGTGTAGAAATTCATAAGCCTCATTTAAACAGCCTAGTTTTGCTCTAG
Source organism: Pezoporus wallicus (assembly GCF_028554395.1). Taxonomy (NCBI): domain Eukaryota; kingdom Metazoa; phylum Chordata; class Aves; order Psittaciformes; family Psittacidae; genus Pezoporus; species Pezoporus wallicus. The sequence goes on from NW_026635157.1 coordinate 9,647,534, forward strand.
AGAAGCCAAACAGCATAGCACAGAGTCCAGGGTAACTTACACAGCTCCTGCGATGGCAGTTTAGACCGGTCAGCTCCTCAGGTGTAGAAAGGTAAATTTACATTGGGATCCTTAGCATATATCACTCACTTGGGCTACATCATCTGAAGTACCTGTCTTCAGAAGTATGTGTGTGTAACTTAAAAACTTCAGCTGCAGTCCCAGAGTACGTGCAAGGAATCCTGACAACAAACTTTCTGGCTCTCCTTCCTTTCTGCAATCCAGGGACACAGTGCCAGACACTTTTCCTCCTGTGGTGGACCGGCATGCAATTATTTTTGTGCACTTCAGCTTGCCTTGGCTACAGAAAAGAAGGGAGATATTTGATTAACTTTCATGTCCTGCACCAGAGTGTGATAGATAGCTGCACTTCCAGGTTCACCAAGTTTTTGTGGGCAAAGGAGAAATGTCTCATTGCCAGATGTCTGTGAAGGCATTTAGTGGTATCTAAAGTTGAAAAACGAGTTCTGACTAACTTTAAAATGCTAGCATCTTTAGGTTGTCATACCTAGATTTTTACCATGAGTTACAGGAGTATAATCAGAGGCAGCAGTGAGAATTAGAGAAATGGATTGCGACCTGCACATCCCACAAGGCTATCTTCTTGGAAACATCTTGCTCTTGCACTGAGCAACAGCGTGTTGCAGCCAAGTTGTCCTTCCAGCCATGGCAGGGACAGCCAGTCCCAGCCAGTCCCAACCAGTCCCAGCATGTTGGTGGCAGCTCCTTCGGCGTTCAGAGCTTCTGGACACAGCCACAAATCAGAGCTTCACATTGAAGGGACTCTGTCCACTTTCCACCCTCAACCAAAGCAACATGATAGCTCTGTTCTCAGTGAAAATAATATGGATGCTCATGTACATGCGCCTGGACCAATTGTCAAGCTGTTGCAGATCCAAGATGCTTTAATTTCCTATTTAGAAAAAAAAGGGAGAAAATAAATCAGCAAACTACCTCTTCTGCCTTCTGCCGTTCTTATTACCTGGAATTCACCAAGATTGGTGCCTGATCAACCATGGCTGGAAGAAGAAAATAAGGAAGGACTAGAGTAATCACAGTAAATTCAATCCAAACAAGCCAACCGCAGTGTGAAGGCTTCGTAGATGTTTCCTAATTCACATGCAAGGAGTACCCCTAGTCCACTTTCTGCTAAAAATGTACCTGCATCCCAGAGTTAACACAGAGGCCAGTGGCAGCTGAACTGCCTTCCAACCATAATGTACAGTAGCCCCTACAGTTGAATGTATGTTATATATATGTTGAGGAAGGGACAGACCATTGCATGGCAACTGCATGTAGCATAGCCAGTTCTTGACTGCCCTGCATATTCTGTGATTAATCTCCTATTCTGGTTCAGAGACTGTGTAAAATGCTGTTACCATGTTTACATTGGCTTCACTTTGATGCAAGGGACTATATGAAATATCACACACACACAAAAGACAAGGCCTTCTTCTACAGCTGTCGACAGCACCTTTGCAACAGTGCTAAATAAATAAATAAATAAATAAATAGAAAGGGAAGCATTTGCAATGAATAAGGACTTGCTTTTCTGACCCTCCAACACCCAAGGCAGTACAAAACCTGGTATGTTCTCCTTGGCATTACAAATATATACACACAGAAACATACTTGCACATACCTACATAGACCCAAAACCCCTTCCCCAGGAATGTGGCCTCCCTTTTCAGATACGTACCAGCAGCAATGCATACACTGAAGAAACAGGGGCAGAAATCAGTCACGTTTTTTCACACAGTAGTTTTTATTCTGCTTGCAGCAATTCCCTCCTTTTCCAGCCACAGACAAGGGTTGAAACTAGATGAGCCAAAGGCAGCCTAGGCGGGATGTAAATGAGACCACACCTTCCAAACACCCTCCAATCATGAGGGAAGAGCATGGATGTAAATAAAACCACACCTTTTGCTGGACCAGCCTCCTCTTCTTGCGTAAAACAGTTTCCATGTACATAAGACCACTCCCTCAGACAGCCTGCCTATTTCCATTCCTGATGAGAGGCATGCAAGGAAGGCCAATCCTTTTTACAATCTCTAAAGCAAAACAGACAGGAGCGTAACATTTACCCTTCTCTTGCTCAGAGAAAAGCTAGTTCCTTCTTTGGAAAGCACTTTCTTGCTGTGTGTGGGATACCATAAGCCAGCACAAATCTCTCCTCAGTTTTCCTGTCAGCCATTTTATGAACAAATTGCCTGCCTACAGGATATGGGTACACATTTTAAGATGTAACTTCTACTGTGCACTGACAAGCCTTCTCAGTCTTTATACTGACATTAGATAGGTGCTTTCCTTCCAACTGGGCAGAGTTCAGAAAAATGCAATGGAAACAGTGAGATCCTCCTCCGTTTTCTCTTATATCCTTCTTTCCACATGCACATCCAGAATTGATTTAGAGATTTCCAACCCAGATCAAAGCAAGAGGCTTGTCCCAGAAGGTAAAGAACTAAACTGCAGCCAGGCTACAGTTTAACTTTTTCCAGATGTCAGAGCTCACTACAGTCATCTCTCAAATTGATTCTGGTTTGGGCCAACAAGCAACTTAAATATCAGTAAAACATTACTATCAATGAGAATCATTTAACTACTTAGATACACTTAAGGTGTCTAGGTTAGGCAAACAACTTGAAGGAATTCTGAGAGGAAAAACACTGTTCTCATCTACACTCTTCACAGTAAAAAAGTCCTGGAGGAATGAAACAGGCAGACTCCAACTTCCTAGAACAAGATACATGAGGCAGAATGAAAGTGCTTCCATACCACACACTTTAGCCAAAAAGGTGGTTTTAAATAAAATTGGGGGTGTACTCCATTCCCATAGAAATGGTGGAAACACAGATGTTGTCCAAGCTTAGGAAACAAAATTGTCCACATTTTTGATGTTTGTACCAAAGGAAAAGCTACTGCTTTGAACATTTGATGGAAGACTGTTAAAGGAAATCATTATTATTATCGTGGCTCCCACCAGTGTTACAAAAGACCAGGATCTGACAACATTTTCCTTATAAATCCATCTTTCAGTAGAGTCTGAGTTGGCCTGAAATAGCTAGTTGGACCAAAATCTGGATTGTGATATCTCTGGAAGCAAAACTGCATCTGGCTGTTTACAAAATTCTGGTCTACAGAGACTGTGAGAGCAGAAGAGGGAGCATTTTTAGTGGTTAAAGCTGTCTGTCTTGTTTGTGCTGCTTTACAGCGCTGATCAGCAATCAGCATCCAAAAAGGAAGTTTGGAATTAATGCTGATGAGCATCCAGAAGTCTGCATGCACATTCAACCATCTCCTCCAGTGTTTTCTTCTGAAACATGCAGCTGGCACAAAACAGAGGTTGTCTCATGATATATCTGGAGCTCACACTTCCAAGGACATCCTGGACAAAACCCAGCAAGGACCACAGAAAGAAAAGAAAGATTCCCAAACATTCTTGATTTTCAGCAAAGAATTATTTCATGCCTCGGCTTAAAACTAGGCTATGTCTAAAACATGATTATTATACTAACTTAATGAACCAGTTCATTAGGCTTGAAGGGTACCACTCAAACCAAAAGACAGATGGGAGTTTTCCTTTTTGAGCCAGCCCCCCCAAAACTGCCTACCTTAAAGATGTACACTTTAATGGAAGCCAGAGAAGAAGTAAAATGAGAACAGCAGTCATAGGGTAAGTCTGATTTGACAGATACTTCATTTCATGGAGTAACAATACTGGTTCCCATCCATAGCTCCTGCGTCACTGCACTGTTCAGTGGCCCAGGCAACGCTCCCGTACATGTAGCACACCCCAGATCTCTATTTGCTTCTACAGCTTCCTTTCACACTTCAACTTCCATAGTTGTAAAAATGAAAGGAGACAATTGTGAAGTTCATTATTATTTCCCTGTATGAAGCTAATTAGGCACTGGGCAGAACAGCAATGGGCCCTGGTACAAAATCTACCACAGGCTGCTCTTTCAGTCATACGTCTATATGTTTTTCTGCTTTGCAGTTTGTTTATCTTCCCTTCAGTGTTTTCTTCTCTTACCATTTCTGCTCCAGTTTATGCCACACACCTCTTCTTCCTCACTCCTCCTTCTTCATAATGCTCAGCCCTTTTCCGGTCTCCATGCTCTGGCTACTGTCGTCTTGCACTTAACCTCCACTATCCTTTCAACTGCAACACCCCTAAACTCAAACCACCTAACCTGCACTCTCAGGAAACACCCATTCTGGGTTATTGGTTCTCCCCTATTTTACCAGATTTTACAAGCTCTTTTACACAAAGATGCCCTTAATATGTGAAGCACAACTGGCAAAAAACAGAACATGAGCGTGGTCTCTTCAACACAGTGACTGTTTTATTGTGCATTCCTGCAACACTCTGCACAATTGATACCCTTTGCACTATTAAAAATGCATTACCCCATCAATTATGTCTTAATTTTGCTAGTTCAATAGGTTAGATAAATCCCGTACATTTTAATTATCTAATTACTTAGACCCTTTAGGGACACAGTCGCTTAAACTTAGAACTATTTTGTGAACAAAATCTATATAATGGCATCTGAGATAAACCTTGAAACAAAATATTACAAGAAAGAAACTGCTTTTGGTGAGAGACCAATAAACACACTGTAAATTCTGCCGGTTTGCACAAGAAACACTGAGTCGTGAATGACTATTCCAGAAATGGAAAAACAGAGAGTCTCTTGACATCCAAATAGGGTGAGCAGGCAGTGCTCCAACAAACAAATCAGAAGTGGAAAGAGAAAAAAAAAAAAAGTCTTCTCGTATCCAAATAGTTTTGAAAATGAAAACAGGGACTAAGAAAGAAGAATTAAAACATGGAAGCTGAAGCCTATTCCCATATTTTATTGCGCCACTTCAAATAAAGCTAAATGCAGGCTCAATCTTGGTGAGAAACAACATACTCTGTTTTTTTCCAGTGTTAGATAAGACTCACTGACGAAGATGGAGTTTAAAATAAAATGGGATATAATCCGTGCACAGAAAGAAAGGTCATGCTGCTGCTTCTTCTTTTCTTAAATGCAAAGACGACTTTTCTAACCTGTGCACTTGGGAGGTGATAGATCAGGTTAATAAGGCCCCCACATCAGCTCCTCCCCAAGCCATTCTAGAAAGCAGTGAGTCTGAAAGAGCAACTGCTGGTAACACTGACAAGTGCTTAATGCTACTGCTTTTTGCTACGAAAAGCAGGAAAACCTCTGAAGGAATAACCTGCACCAGCAAATGCAGCCCACAATTGGGTGCTCTGAAAGCATCCCTGGAACATCACCCTTCTGGGAGATGCTTGAAGGGTTATGGCAGAAACCGAACTACAGCTACTCTGGAAAGTGTTAGATCAGTGTTAGATCCTTTCTGCACGGGCACTTAGATGAAACCTGATAAACACAAAATGGTCATGAAGCAGCTGTGAGAAGTAACGCCTTTGTGTGTGAGTGCCATGAGAGAATGGTTTAGTACCCCCAGGTCTCCAAAGAAGCTCTCACTAGACTCAAACCCTCCTGCTCTGTGTCTCAGGAACCTCCCTTGCAAACCCAGCTTTGAAAAAGTACAACATGCAACTGCTGATTCTCTACAAGTAGTGAAGCTTTAGCCAACACTCCCAACCATAATGTGTACTCAAGCACAGGACTCAAGTAAAATCACAGAAGATGCAGAATGATGGCTGTAGGTCTCCAGAGAAGTCACCTTTACCTGATGGGCTCACTGACCTGTTATCCAACACTGACCCTTTGAACTACCCAATCCAAGGCTCTGTATTGCAGACATTCACAACAACGAGATTTGTTTTAGAAACAATTACAGGACAGAAAACAGTAAAAGTGCATTATTAAATTTGCTTTTACACAATAAGCTTTAATAACTCTAAATGAATCATAGAATACTTTTTAAGTATTCTTTGATGTGGGCCAGAAAATGGATTTCCTGCTCCTTGAAGAACACTGGGTTTCTAAACGTCTCTCCAGCCCCACTTACAGTGGCAGACATTATAAAATCTCACTCAAATCATTTTTCAGGCCAAGCAAGACCAGTAGGTCATTGACACAAAAAGAATTTAAAATTAAACTCCCCCAGTGTTTCTCCCTTCCAAAACCAAGCCAGAACACTGACATGTTTAAAAACAAAATAATGCCAAGGTTTTTCTAAGCTTTGTTTTGCAGAAAATTCATGCAACTGATGCACAAGATCTGTTTCATCAGGACGCCTCTTCCTAATGAAAACAAACTCCAATTAAAGCTTCCCAGTTGACAGAGAAATTTAAGGAGAAAAGACTACAAATGTTCCTGGTGACTTTTTTTCTCAGCTGAGAAAATGATAAGCTATATAAACTGCATTGAGCAGATGAGCAGGCAGAGGCCCCAACTTTAAACACACAATCAAAAATAGAGAGATGGAGATCTGAATGGGGATCTGAAGGGGATTTTTGTAGCCTGTCTGTAGTTCTGCCTGGTTCCCTGAGAGGAAAACAAATATCTGACTGGTTTATATACTCTTGGGGAAAAAAAAAAATAATCCTGTCATAATTTTTAAGTGTGTTGATCATAGTTTATTTTTAGATCTGATAAACCACAGAAACATCTCCAGAAATATTCTAAAGAAACACAGTGACCTTTCCAGCTTGGAAAGCAGAGATGCTTTAACAACAACATCCAATGTGTGGTACAGGCTGGATAAATCTAGAAGACCCCTCGATGGCCTACCAAAAAGCCTCTCATATTCACCTATATCCTGTCCCATAAAAACTTCTCACCTAGGTTACCAAAGGTAGTCTTAACTATCAGCTCATACTCAGAAGCAGATCAAGGAAGAGGGAGCACTGCTCTGAAGACAGAAAAGGATGCTCATGGGAACCCAAGCTACAGGCAGTAAGAAACAACTGCTAGCTTTACCTCTGTTTGAGGAGGCAATTCACCTAAGACCCAAGCAGAAACAAGGAAAGGTGCTGAAAAGGCACTGAGAATCAGACTGCTTCAGGAATGAGAAAATAATGGTCAGGAAAAGGAGAAAGCTTCCAAAATTAACTGGGATTTGATACACAAGTGATGCAAAAGTAAGTGAATGCTTTCCAAAGGGCAAAGGTGGGCAGGGAAGAAAGTTTTACCCCGTGCTCTGGTGATGACATGCTACAGCTGGTCAGGCAGAATGCCACCACTGTCCTATGGTCCATCTGCTGAAGCTATGTATAGCTGGGTATTGTATTATATCTAACAATTATCTCAGCTCCTACACTTACTTGCCAATTCAAAACTTCCTTCCAAGCAAGAACAGTCATTAGCCAAGAGGATCACAGACCTTGGGTCTTTCTTCACCAGAAGTCTCCTGGCATCAATACTGTGGCTCCATGTCACATAAATTATTGGCACTCTACTGTCTTAACCTTTGGAGGTTTTTTCTTTCCAACTTCCCTGTTATTCTCATCTTAGCTCCCCCCAAACACCTAATGCATTGGTTCACTTAGTCTAGGACTACCAAATGTACTTTAAGTCCTGCAACTACGTTCCTGCTTGGCTTTCTTGGTAAATATGTGTGGGACACAAGTTCTTGTTACCTTGGCTTTTTGTGTGTGTGTGTGTGTGTGTATTAACAGGGTTTTTTTACTAAGTGATGATAATGTACTGCTCTGTGTTGGTCTGCTGGAAAAGCAGGAGAAATGAAGGAATTTTGAATAAAAACATAACTTTGCCAAGATCTGCTCTGATAGCCTTCGAGAAACAAAAATTAGACACCTCATCCATTCATCAACAAATTTGGCTTGAAATACAGCATATGTGGTTTTCTTCATGGAATTATATCACAATAAAATAACCTTTTTAATATGTCAAAAGAGTATTACAAATCTGCTGTGGACACAATGTAAAATGAAGCCTCTGCAGGAAAAAATCTGTGACCTCTAGCACCAGAAACACGCATTTATACATTTTCAGCTAAAAGAATGATTCAACAGTAACCATGCTGCCCATTCATCCTAAACCACAATGAAGAGCAGAAATAGAAAAACACATCTAGTCAAAGTGTTGGATGCCTTAAACCCTCAAACATCAAAATCTTTTTTGGCTTTTTTTTTTTTCCCCTGAAAAGATACAGTGATGAAACCAGAAAAACCATAGAAAAGGTTTGGAATTATAAACCACTTAATGCTTGTTTGACTCTTGGCTTTGTCTTTGTACAGGTATTGATTCTTCAAATATTCCAAAACATACACCATGTCCAAAATTAGTATCTTGACACAATGCTTTGCTCTAATCACACTCTGGGTTTTTATATTGTTAGCTGCCTACCTTTTGATTCTCTTCTTTCACACAATCAATCATACTTTGTTGCCAATTTCCTCAGCAAATGTTCTAGGAAGAAGCACTGACAAACCAAGCTGAAAGTGCTTTAGAAAGAGTGGAACAAAAGTGTAGGTATCTTTAAAAGTGATTTATGTGACACTGTGACACTGACCCAGTTCAGTGCTCTCCAGCTTTTTATTCCTGCAAGAGTCCAGGTGAGTGCAACAAACTGTGGTACAAGTTTCAGTATGTTTCTGACTTTAATACCTTCTATAACTCCTGCATCACTGAACTAAGGGATATTTTGATGCTGCTCTGAATTTATTTCATTTTCTATTTTTCAGTTTATTTTTATCTCTGGTTAACTCCATTAATTTGTAACAACCAGCCCTAAGAATAAACAAGAAACATGAGGTTTAGGCACAATTTTGCCAAATGTATAAATATTCTTGTTATCTTGGATGTTTATTGTTGAAAAAAAACAGCCTTGCATTCCTTGAGACTTCTAATATACTCACCATAGTTTCATTCAAACCTCAATACATTACCTCCTGAAAGCAAAACCAAATTCCTTATGTCTTATTTGGAAACTGGACCATTAATTTTCTTCTTTTGTGTATGTTAGGCACAAGGTTGTGGAACAGCCACTGAATTTATCAATATACTATACACAAAGAACGTGGATTTCTCCCAGATTACTTTTGATGACTGTTCAACAGTCCAGGAATAACAGATGTACAAAAAACCCAGAAAAAATTCACCCAAAGTATTGTTTTCCTTCCCATCCTATGTTTGCCATTATAATCAAAAGCAATGACCTGCTTGCCATATTTTCCTCTGCATTCTAAAATAACACATTTAATAAGTAATACACAACATTGTAATTTCTCATGATAGGTTACAGAAACATAAATATGATTTTTGCATTTCTCCTTTAATTCTTCCTTTTTCCTTGCTTCACTGTCTTGTTACAGATCTGTACACTGAGATCAGGAGGATTTTATAAATGAAAATGTGCCTGATTCACTCCTTTTGGCTCATTTTGGATCATTTGCTTTCCTGATCATTAAGTAGCTCCTGAAAATTACTTCATTCTTTCCCAAAAATTGTTGACCAGGTTGTCCAATGATAAAAATCTGCAACACAGACTCCAAAAGCAGCCTGTTCCTGAGTACAGCAGGGCAAGGAAAAATGGAGACTGGCATCTGAAGGTGCTCCCAACAGCAGTACCCAGACTTCCCTGCAGACACGTCTTTTCTTCTTCTGGCGAATGAGTTTGCCCGTGGTTAAACAGATGAACACTGTTTATTGGTGGTAAAATGCTGTGAAGGTGGTGCGAAGGATGCTGCCAAGCCCACCTCATCCTTGGCTGGTTCATTTTCACCGCTCTCCTCACACACCATTTCCTCCATTTCCTTCTGTATTCTCTCCTAAGCTCTTCCCACACAAACACGTGTGAGCTGCTCTCTTCAGCCCTGTTTACCCTTTCTCACTAAGCACCATGGTTGGTTGACACAGGGCACACGCTCAAATCCAGCACGTGGGTGGGAAGCTGAGAGGAGAGATAAGCCCCCTTCCACCCTCTTGTGCTGCACTACCCCAAAATCCTAGCCCACTCCTTCCGCTCTCACACCCACATCCCCATTTCTGTCCCCATCTTTCCTCCTCAAATAAGGAGGAAAATGGGCACCAGGCCCACTGGCAGGGCAGGACAGTTGCTGACAGCCGTGCTGCTACCGCAGACCATGTGCTGCAAAAGCAACTGTGGGCAGACACAAGAGGAGAGAGTATTCTCACAGCTGGGGCTAAGGCATGAGGAACGCATCCCCTTCCCCACCCTTGCTGCGCAGGACCCACAGGGTCCAGCTATTCATGCATCAAGCAGATAGAGCAGATTCTCCATCACTAACAGTCCCACAAGAACAAACCTTTTCTATCAAGTTGTTAAAACTTTCCTCGATGTGTCCTCTGCCTTGCAAAGCCGCCTTGCCTCTGCCTAGCATTTTTTCTTCCTTAGCAATAGACCTAACGTGGGAAAAGCCTTTCGTCAGAGCAACAGGGATTTTGCAAGTACTGTACAACTCCCACATGTCATCTTCCCTCCTGAGGCAGGAAAACAATTCAGTCACATTCCCCTTACATCTGGACAGTAACGCTGGTTGGAATGAATAAGAAAAACAGCGTGGTTTTGCGTGCTGTGAACCATTCGGCTTGCCCCAGATGCAGAAAACCTCCAGCTCCTTCTCCCAACCAACACGTTCATTCCTAGCACATCCACTCTTCTTTGCGCCTGCTCTTCTCCCCGTAAAAGACTGGCCAGGGTACGCACATGGAATACAACACTCGCCTCGGTGGCTTCTTGGGCAGCACAGTCCTTTCCAAACTTCTACTCCCCCCTGTGGCAGCTTGATGGCAAAAAAGAAATGCAAAGCACGCTTCCCAAGACATGTACTCTGTCACTCCTCGCAAGGCATTTATGAAGGGGGAAAAAAATGATATATGAAGGCCTTAGCAAGGTTTCATTCAATTTAAGATGGAAAAATAAGAAAGCTGAAAGAAAAAATTTAAGATGGTAAAATAAGAAAGCCCAGGGAATTTGAAATTCAACCCTCTGTATCTTGGGAATGACACAAGGAGAAAGGAAAAGATGTTGCCAATTTATATATGCTTTTAACACTCACCTGAATATTACAAACTTCCTAACTCACAGGGTGAACACTGGTTAGGACAGTTTTAGGATTCTCAAATACCTTTCAAATCTTAGGTAATGAAAAAAGGCTATTGATGGACTGTCTTTTCATCCCATGTCATAATTGAATCTTAAATAATCATACAGATCTACCATGCTATTAAGGTTAGACTTTTCCACAGGATTCATCACAGGTAACTTCCTCACAAGAAATGCACCACAAATAACTTCACAGACTCAATCTTCATAAAGACCCCATTGTCCAAAATGGTCAAAACAAACACAGTGAAAACCTAACCCTGATTTCTATTTAAACCCCTATAATAAAATGGTTATAAATGGAGTAATATGCTCAGAAACTCTTGCTGTTAGTATGAGTCCAACCACTTTTACAACTTCATGCTTTTCACTTTAAAGCCAGGCATCACTACTACATTTGTACCAGCATGGTTGTATACTCTAGGCCTGGGACCATTGCCCTTTAAAAACACTACATTTCCTCGACTAGTTCCTGCAGGAAATCAAAGCATCTTAGAAATATCCTCACTTCTCAAACAATGCACATTTCTTGGAACATCTGTTTTTCTCAGCTCCATGTGAAAAGTAGTCTGACAGAGAATTTCCCACACGCACCAGAGATTAGCATTGTAAGATGGCTTTCAGACCTGGTCTTGTAGTTGCTAAATTTCACACACATCCACAGGTCAATAAGGAAGCCACTTTGGCTGTTGTAGGTCACAACCTAGTTTCCCTGTCTGCGTCACTTGTACAGATGTATTTACACAGGTCACATACCATGCAACACTTGCTGAAAAAAAGAGCCAGCCAAGCTGGCAGCTGAACCATGGGGAACCATTTTCTTGAAAATCAAGCAACCTCTAAAATCTGATGTTATTATGTTAAGGACATCACATTCCTTTGTAGGTCAGCTCATGAAGCGCGCTTATCAAGTCCTCCAGAGGTGTTATAGAGCTATACAACAATGCAACTCCTCCACTTTTTCAGGAAGGCCTGTGTAAAAGAAAAGCCCATGCTACACTATCCCAAGGTCAGTGAACTCAGGTTCCATCAGCAATGGGGAAAATTATACAAACAGGGATGTCTGTCTGCCCAAAGAAAACACTCTATTCATCATCTCCAAATATACAAATATCCATCCTAGCTTACTGGACAATATAGATATGTATCCCACAGGATTCTCTACAGGCCTCTACTTCTCCCAGAGCAGCTACAACATAAATTAAGAGATCCCACAGTTTAAGACAGAGCAAACTGTATTTATTAGGTGAAGGCTTAATTAAACATCAGTGTCTCTCAGCTTGGGGTAAAATAACCCACAAACCCTCAAAATTTATACTGACAGCTCTGAGAGCAGCAGGTTGAAAACTGAAAATAAAATCACATGCATTTTAGAATAAGCAGATCTAATTTATTCCTGCTCACAAATGCCCTGACAGAGTGGGAGGAAGTGCTCCTCCAGCTGTTTCCCACGTGGTTCCTCAAGAGACAGACCTCAAAGGACTTCTGGTGGATGTTCTGAATCAAGTCCCTGGTCAAGTTTCCTCTCCAGCCAGTGACACTTACTTTTTATGAATTGTTAACCGCTTACAGAACAATTGTTAAAGAAGCACTTAGTGACTCACTGCATTCCTGCAGTAGTTGATTTACTACTGCAAGAGGTTACGAACCTCAGTTAAATCTGAGGCAATAACTGAAAGTCTCTTCCCTCCTTAGTCACCTTTGCAAGCTGTGGAGGGGCTCTGTGCTTTCCCACAAAAACCTAGGACACAGCCAACCTCTGCACAGATGTAGTGAATGCTGCTCCCTCTGCAGGGCTGAGAAGACCTGTGTCAAATTCTTCAGAATAAAAGAACCTGAGGCTCGATAGGTAAAGGATCCCTGGCTTCATGCTACATATAATCTCTCATACCAACAGTTATATATGTGCTTTGAATACTCATTTAGATTATTCTACTTCCAGTAATCACTTTGCTGCTTTAAGACCACACACATTCATAAAAACTCCAATTACTTTTTAAGGATGAAGCCAAGAGCTTCAATCAGCATTCTCAATGACTCTAGAAGTACAAAATGTTACATGTCAGAACATAAAGAACGTAAGTTCTTAAATAATGACTATCATGGAAAACAACAAGATCTGCTAAAGGGAATCACATCTGATGGCTTTGCCAAAGCATGCACTAAGTAGCTTTAGCTCAATAGACTCGGACTTCTCAAGTCCAAGTATTTTGATGGCCAACAGTGCATTCAGTGAATCTGCCCAAATGACACTAGCAGAGAATCTGATCCAGTATCACAAGGAACTTGGACTAGGTCCACCAGTTCAGCAGCAAACATTTCCATAGGCTCTCTGCCATTCTCTGCATTGCCCAGCCTTCATATCCTGGTTCCTTTTGGAGAAGAGCTAATGCCTTTCATTGGTAAGATTAGCTGACGTGAACTGTCACGGCTCCAAAGCAGAAGGCTTGCACCACGTGCCTCACTCTAACAAAGCAATACAAATGGCACAACTTGGATAACTTGCTTGACAGCTCCTGGAAAAAGTAGTTCTCACTTTGCCTTTGTTGATTCATGAGCTCACGCATCCCTCCAAAAAGGGATGAGTAAAAGTCTAGCGAGTAGTCTACTTCACAGCACTTTCTATGCCTACAGATATATAGAATAACTTACCAAATGACTTCTAAGAAAGACAAATACCAGGCAACCACATTAACGATGAATAAATCTCTTTATTGTGTGTCTATTTCTGAGCTAGCAGAGTTAAGTCTTGCTTGGAATCTGCATTTTAAGTAAATGCCTGCTAACATAACTTTAACTGGACCTCTCGGGATTTTGAGATATATTTATTACAATTTTTAAGAAATATCCTGGTGAGCATTTTGGGAAAGGAACTAATAGGCATACCAAACGTGAGGCAAGCCAGAAATGTCTGAAGCCAGCTACAAGCCTATCGTGATGATAAACAGCTCAGGGTCCAGCTGTCCATATATGGCAAGACTTCCTATAAGACTGACAGTACTGTATGTGCATTGCGTATGGTTGTTGGATCAGATTCACATTCCTCGGGAATGTTTCTCTGGGAGTTTTTGATTTCCGCTTTGAGGGCTGGCTCAGACCTCCAACTGCTCTTATAAAAAAATATCTGACTGAAAGTTGAAAATGTGCAAGATTCTTTCTTTAAGTACACAAACACTCCAAGTCTAGCCACTTTCCTGTAGTCTTGCCAGATTTTCAGTATGTCTGATACCTGATCAAGTGGCTTTTTGGGGGGAAGGAGGAAAAAAAAAACAAGAAGGAAAAACACAAGAGAGGAATGCAGCCTATCCACACCTGTACGTTTTACAAGACTTCACCAAAGGAGCTATACCAACTGAAGCCGGTGTAGACACATGCATACCGTATATAGCTGTGTAAACAAGTCTGCAAGGCCAATGTAGTGAATTCCTAGTTTCAGCAGAAAAAATATACTATCATAAAAGCATGTGCTGTATAAACACCTGCATGGAAGTCAAAAACAGTGCTTTTTAACCATTTCATTTGTCAACGCCATACTTCTCCAACGCAGGACATTGTCATCAGAAAGGATAAGCTGAAGACCAACAGGACTCTGAAAGAACCACCTTTGCTTCCAGATTCCCTTTGCCCCTGTGCATACACACACATGCACATATGAGGTAGTCAATGAGTCACATCTGACAGTACAGAAGCCAGAATGACAAAATGTAAACCTGACGGACTTTGATTCTTACCCACTGTCATGGGCTGGTACACCTTGCAATTCAGTGGGCTAATGCCCAGTATACAGCGCTGCAAGACCAGAATCAGTTCTGAAGTCCAAATGCTTATTTAAGCCTTTTTTTCTCAAGGCAGCAAGCGGATGGGTCTTGCTGTGCTTGGCCTGCAGTGGGAGGACTTAGGACAGACTTATCCCTTAATTTTGTATTTCCTTGCTTTCTGGTGATTTGTTACTTTTAAACATACTTTTTATGTCAGTAAGATTCTTGTTTCGTTTAATAAAATTGTTTCTCTGAAAAAATACTCTTACATGGAAAGTTATAAAACATGTCTAGAGCTTCTCCCTCTCTGATGTTCTCCTACCATATTTAGGCATTCAAAAAAGGCATTCTGTTTACCTGGTTACATTTGCATTTTGGTATGCATGTCATACATAGCTTGGTACACATATTATTTACCCAGCACTGAAGCCATTAGAGTCTTTCAAGTACAGATTTTGGGAGGCCTCAAAGTTTGGGAACATACATTATTTACCATAACTGTTCCCCTGAGGTCTTTTTTTCTTTGTTTCAGAGCCAATCTCATTTCTGTTAATGGAGAATTTCAACAAGAAGAAATGACATTCAAATGACTTTACCAGACAAAGTACAGTGCTGGCAGAAAATAAATAGCAGTTCTACAGTACAATATAACCTACCAGGGCTTTACATGAAATTGTTTCTTTTTCCCTCACACATATTGCTACGTCATAGTACAGCAGTATTCCTGCATATGCAGGGATGGAAAGAAGCGGGGTATGGCAGTGAGAGAAAGCCTGCATGAAAAGATGTTATCTTTTGAGATATGCATCAGATTTCAGTCTGCCTGATAAAATGAATTACGCTGATCTCTCTCATTAAACACTAACATACTTCTACAGGTCAAAAGCCAAAAGTCTGGCATTCCTTGCATTAAAGCTGAGGTCAAACAACATGACATCACTGAATATTCAAATGATATGTTGGGAGATGGGGGAAGAACCATCCTCCTGGTATAAATAAATAAACAGAAAGCCATAACAGTTCTCTGCAGTGATTTAATACAAGACACAATGCTTAGGTCCTGTGTTCAAATACAACCTACAATGTTAAGGTTTTGGCTGAGTGCAGTAACATGCCAGTCCCCTCTTCTTGTAATCCTGGGTAGCACCATCAGGGAGGTTGGGAAGCAGGGATGTGCGAGGAACGTGCTGCTCAGAAATGACAGCTGCACACAGGCAGTGGGAAAATAATAGCCACTTCTTCCATGCTTCAGACTCCATCCGCTGTGCCAAATATTTCAGAGTAAATAGGCACTCTCTCTATTCATAGAGAGCATCTATTAGGGAAGGAACACATTACAAATATCCAGTATGATTCAGTGGTACACAGAGTCAATTTATACCCGGTAGCGTAATTATACCTTTTTTTGGTGGTACCAAAGCACCGGGACCATTCGCTGCTGGGTACCAGGCACCCCGACGTGAGGGCCCTGATGGGGCCACCCCAAAAACACTGGCCTCCTGTCCCCTCTGCCGGGGGAGGGACGAGAGGCGAGCGGGGAGAACCGAGGAAGAGAAATAACGGATTCCCCTGGACGCCCCTGGCAACCGTCCCGCCGCCCCCCTCGCCCCTTCCCGCTGCCCGTCTAGGAATAACGCGCTGCCGGGGGTAGGACGGGACGGGGGGGACCCAAAGCCGCTGGTTCCGGAGAGGACCCACACTTAAAAACCATCAGGATGAAAAATAAAAAGACGTGAAAGGGGTGTGCGTTGGAGGGGGGGAACAGACGGAGGAATGCGGGAGTCAGGGGTCAGGGCCGCTCCGGGGCGGCGGCGGCGGCGTGGGGCGGGGCGGGCGGCGCGGCGCGGCGCGCAGGAATGCGCGGAATGTCGCTGTTTGTCCGCGGCCCCATTCAGCCCATTGGCGAGGCTGAGCCGAAGACGTGTATAAAGGGGCGTCCTTGCCGGCACTGCGCAGCACTCACACAGCCGCTCTCCCACCGGACTCACAAGGAGCGGAGCAGAGCAGCGAAGCACCGAGTAGCAGCCTGCACAGCGCCTACCGCGACAGGCCCGTCCGCGCACCGCTGCTGAGAAGACCCGCCCGACGGGAAGCGCTCATCGCCTCGCCTCACCTCGATTCGGCTCATCTCACCTCACCGCCCCTCTCTGCCGGGCAACCCGACTCCGCTGCGTGCTTGCCGCCGCCGCTCTCAAGCCGCTGACCGCCGCGGGATGGCCTCCGCCAGCTTCGCCGTAGCCCTTCTCCTCTCCCTCCTCAGCCTGGTAAGTGCCGCGGCCCGCGGCGCCGCCACCCCAGTTCCGGGCGGCTTGGTCCCGGCAGCGGTCCTGACGCCCCGCTTTCTCTTTCTCTCCCTCCCCGCCGCTGTCAGGAGGCGCAGAGCCAGGAGTGCAGCGGGCAGTGCCAGTGCGGCACAGGGCCCGGCCCCACCTGCCCCGCCGGAGTCTCTCTGGTGCTCGACGGCTGCGGCTGCTGCCGCGTCTGCGCTAAGCAGCTGGGTGAGCTCTGCACCGAGCGCGACCCCTGCGACCACCACAAGGGGCTCTTCTGCGACTTCGGCTCACCCGCCAACCGCAGGATCGGCGTCTGCACCGGTGAGTGAGCGGGGACGGGGCCAGCCGCGGGACAGAAACAGCCTCCCGCCGGGCTGGGGTCTAGCAAAGCCGGGGAAACTTTTCTTCGCCTCACCCTCCGCCTCCTGCCCCTCGCAGCTCGGGACGGTGCCCCTTGCGTCTTCGGCGGTATGGTGTACCGGAGCGGGGAGTCCTTCCAGAGCAGCTGCAAGTACCAGTGCACCTGCTTGGACGGGGCGGTGGGCTGCGTGCCCCTCTGCAGCATGGACGTCCGCCTGCCCAGCCCCGACTGCCCCTACCCGCGCCGGGTGAAGCTCCCTGGAAAGTGCTGCGAGGAGTGGGTCTGCGACGAGACCAAAGAGCAGACTGCTGTGGGACCTGCACTTGCTGGTGAGTGGGGGTCCCTCAGTGGGTGGGAGTCTGGGGGGAAGAGGTACCCTGCATGGAGGCTGAAGACAGTGGGATGGGTTGACACAGGGCACCCTGGCAGCTGGACTGCTGCAGTAAGTGTGGATACTCAAATTTCCCAGGAAGGGGAAGAGATCCTTCAGCAGGGCATGAGGTCAGATGATGGTCTCATTTTGGCTGTCTGTCTCCTGCAGCTTACAGACTGGAAGACACTTACGGTCCAGACCCGACAATGATGCGTGCCAACTGTCTGGTGCAGACTACGGAGTGGAGTGCTTGCTCCAAGACCTGCGGTATGGGCATCTCAACCAGGGTCACCAATGATAATGCCTTCTGCAGACTGGAGAAACAGAGTAGACTCTGCATGGTCAGACCTTGTGAAGCAGACTTGGAGGAGAACATCAAGGTAAATAATCTAATCTTTATGTATAACCTACAGGGATGCTTCCATCCACTAACTAAAAAACAGTGTCTTGCCAAAAACTGTGTAGTTAGTTTCAAGTAGTTTACCTTGAAATTTGAGTTGCATCCCAGTGATGAACAGTTTATAATTAAATGTCCTGAATTTTCCTTTCGTGCTGTGTTGTGGTACTAAGACACTTGCCTAGTGAAGATGTAAGGATTAGTGTGCCTGCTGCCCTTAGCTTGCAAACTTAGTGCTGTGTGAAAGCCTACCTTCTAAACACTTTGTATTCACTTATACCCTAACAGAAAGGCAAAAAGTGCATTCGCACCCCCAAAATCTCCAAGCCTGTCAAGTTTGAGCTGTCCGGCTGCACCAGCGTGAAGACCTACAGAGCTAAGTTCTGTGGTGTCTGCACTGACGGGCGCTGCTGCACACCCCACAGAACCACCACCCTCCCCGTGGAGTTCAAGTGCCCTGATGGGGAGATCATGAAAAGGAAAATGATGTTCATCAAGACCTGCGCGTGCCACTACAACTGCCCCGGAGACAATGACATCTTTGAGTCTCTGTACTACAGGAAGATGTATGGAGACATGGCATAAAGCCAGAAGGAGAAGCTAACTAAATTCCCGACTTGAACTGATCTGCATCTCAATTTGTAAACATGATTCAATAGCACAAGGTATTTAAATCAGTTTTGTTTTTTTTTAATGTCAACAAACTGTTCCATGTGACTTAAGACAATTTTTCTACTGACCCCAAATGGCGGTTTGAAGAAGAAGGTAAAACAGATGGACAGTGAGACCACAGCAAGACACAGCTTCATAACACGTTGTTCATGAGGTGATGTGAAGGGTGTAAGGGAAATAGGCAGGAAAAGCAGATTCAGGCAAATGTTCCCTTAATGTGGTACAGCGTGCTTCATGTAGTAGTGCAATTCAGAAGGAGACTGTTAGCATGTTTGCTGGTGTTGGCTTAGTAACAGCAACAGCTGGAAGGCAAACTTTCACGCAGCAAAGTGCTAAGTAGAAGGTGTTCTGTTAGGACAGTAATGTTTCAGCTCTGACGCTCTGATTCATATGGCTTGGTCAACAAGAATCAGAATCATGTCTGTTAGACTGGACAGCTTGTGGCAGTTAATTTACCTGTAACAAGCTACTTTTTATTAATATTGTAAATACTGTGTGTATATATATATTTGTACAGTTATCTAAATTAATTTAAAGTTTTGTGCCTTTGTTTAATGCTTTGAAATTTCAATGATAGCCTTCTTTTTTTTGAACAAGATAGGTAGGATTTAAAGCTTGTTTGACAATGCATTCAAAGCATGAAATACATACTCTAGTGGAAATTGTTCAGATAGGGCCAAATGGCGAGTTGAGAACAAGATGGAGATTGTTAGAGTTGAGGTGCCCTCATCCTTACAAAGCAATCATCTGGCAAAATACATGTACTTCTACTTTATTGGACAAGTAGCTTTAAGAAAAAAGGCTCTTCTGTAGCTCATCAGTCTTTCCACTCGAGCATTTGTTTCTTTCTTTGACGATGGCTCTTTTTGGACAGTTTATTTGTTGAGAAGTGTGACCAAAAGTTACATGTTTGCACCTTTTTAGTTGAAAATAAAGTATTTATATTTTTTATATAAATGGCTTTGTATTTCATTTACCTTTAGTCTTCACTACTATTTTACATGTCCCTAAAACGGCTTGGCTTTGCACTAGATGAAAATCAAGTAATGCATTGTGAGGGTTTTTGTCAAGAAGCACATACCCTTGCCACTAAGCTAATGATTTATGGTTACTTATTTTGTTACTAGTGAACCAAGTAGTTTGCTACTCTTCCGAATGGAGGGCAGGGCCAGGCTTGCTTTGGCAAGCCCAGTGTTGCATTAGAAAGTGCAGCAGGTTCCAATTGCATCACTTGTGGTGGCTTTAAAATGAGTCAGCTGGTCACCATAGCATTCAGCTCCTGCTGTAACACACCATGCAACATGCTTAATTGCACTGACATGTTCCAGTGGTTAAATTTTGTTTCCAACTAAGGTGAGAAACATTTTTAAAGTGTCTGCAGGGAAGTGGCTCCTGACTCTGAAGTCAAATCCAGAAGCCCAAAATCTGGTAAAATTCTCAGTGAAGAGCTAATGACTTGTATCATAAAAATCACAGAATGATACAGATTGGAAATGGCCTCTTAAGATCTCATGATTTAATGTTCATGCAGAGTAGGGCTAACTTAGATATGGTTTTCCTTGAATCAAAACCTTAGTATAGTATGGTGGACAGAGCACTGAACTCAGATGGCAAATACTTTCCTACTTGGTCACTAGGAACAAATCATTTTACATGACAGTTCTGTGTAAAGCATCCATTGATTCAAACTCTTCCAGGCCCACAGATGAGAAGTACTGTAAGAGCTACACATTTTGATAACAGTCCAAACATTCTTCTCAGATAACCAAAAAACAGTATAAGGACAGTTGTGATTCACTTACCTCATCCCCCTAAAGCTAAAAGGAAAGCTTCAGTTCTATGCTAGGTCCTACATTAATAACAGACTTTTTTTTTTGGTCCCTTTATCAAGACAAGGGAATTCTTTGAATTTAAAATTAACCTTTGCACTAGAAGAATTAGTTCTTGTTTTCAAAAAAAAAAAAACCAGCAACTCTCCAACAAGAATCCTTTTCAGCAAAACAAGTTCAATCTGGAATTTCCTGGTGATGAAAGAGTGTTAGCTTACAAAAATGTCCATCCTTCCTGAGCACCTTCCAATCCCATTGATTTCAGCAAGCATAACAGCTAGCATTTCAGCATAACACCAGCTTTGACTAATGATGGACAACAGAGCCCTAAACTAACGGGAAGTCAATGGGAGCCTTGCCAGTGGCCTCACCAGGCTTTGCACAAGGCCATAGAAGTATTTCCCCTTCCTCTAAATAATACAAGGAATTTTCCTGGCATGAGGAAGTGGCTTTCTGTGTTCCATATTAAATAATAGTTTTGGGCAGCCTTTGGCTCTTACGCTCCCTGAGCCTCTCCAGCATTTTTCTCTATTTTGTTTTTTTTTGTTTGGGTTTTCTTTCAGGTTATGAATATGATGTGGCCATGCAGTTCACCTTGGAAACACTTCAAACACTCCTACAACCCCAAGGACTGGTTTTCCAACCACTGCTGTGGCTCCACCCCCAAATAACAAGAACACTGTCATTTCTAGTTCCAGCAAGGACAGGATGTACATGGACTCCAGTCATAGCCATCACTGTAGAAGCTATCAGGATCAGAAGAACAGAAGGTAGCATAATATACCTGGCAGGTTGGGATTAATGCCTTTAAGAGACGTGGTGTTTATGATGCTGCTCAAGCCCATTTATTAACAGAACTGCTCTGCATTCTTTTACAAATTTATATCAGACATTATAATGAATGACCATTCCTTATCCTTATAACATCAACATCTTGAGCCTCATGACTGGCTCATGAGATTCACCCAGGTTCTGCACCCAGTCCCCTGCAGCATGGCCTGCATCTCAGACACCTAAGCTGCACGGGGCTCTGGCCAATCTGGGCACTGTCCACCAGCTATGCCTATGGTACAAGGCTGCAGGGCCAGAAAGCAGCAGCAGTGGTCTGGTTTAGGAAGGGCCATCTGCATTTAGATACCCACAAAGGGTTTCCCCCACTACAGCTCAGGACCACGACCTACCCTCTGCCTGGTAATGCAGTGATGCAGCTGCTTTGCCTGCCATCTGACAAATTATCACACTGCTTCACAGCCTAGGGGAGAGGGACAGAAGAGGCCTCCTGTCACAATGTTTCAATGGTGGTTTACTTCTATCAGTGTGAATTATAATAAGGAAGTATGTTGCATATGCAGATCAGTTTAGTAAGTTGCTGCTCTCCCCGATCACTTCGAGGATCATAAACCTCAGCATTATAATGATTTGCACTCACTGTTTTTTCTCCCAGGAACATGTGTATTCTTCTGACAGAAGCATGCATGTTACACCGCTCCTCAGGTGTTAGACCTCTGAAGGTAAAGAAATTTAAATACTTTGTTGTAAAGTTCTCCTATAAGTGTAAATAGGCCTCATACTGTTTGTAAGACTTTCAAAGGCATCTTGGGAAGAAGGAGCCCTTGTGTGGAATTCATGCCATCTTAAATGATGTTTAAAATGTGAGCCTTTCAACTGTAAAGGTATTTCCTGATTTCATTCTTTGTGCCTAAGATGCATAGATGCAAGAATCAAAACTTGTGTTCAACAGTCCAAAGTCACCTACATGGGAGACAACATTGGTTCACATTGCTTCTAAAATACATTCTTTTGGAAGTTGCTTTCAGATATTTGCATCCTCAGAAAATCCTATTGTGCAGTTTGCTACTGTACTTTTAAAGCATTTTATTAATATATGAAAGCATATTAATTCAAATGACTAGCTCCTTAAAATGGATCTTCAGCAAAACTAACGATACAGTTGGTAAGGGACCACTGTAAAGTCAGTAATCATTTAATACATGATACTCAATTAATCATTAAACAGGAATTCAAGGTGGCTGGAGACCAGAGTATCAAATAATTTGTGAAATAACTCTAAGTCATTGTATTTCAGATTTTTGTACCATAACACTTTTGCATGGATTTGCAGCTTAGCTTTCTAACACAATACAGATGTGAACAACAGACACGGATTACAGCCCTTTCATATGAAATAGGCTCTGCTCTCCAGATGGAAATTTGTCAGATTCCTCAGAGCTAAGAAACATCCAAAAGGCACTAGTTAAGAAACTCTTCAAGAATGAGCCACTTTTAATGATCCATAACCACAGAGGAACAAATAAGTCTTTGAACAGTATCCAGTTGTTTGTCTCACGAAGACGGGGACTCAGCTGAGAAAACTGACTTTTGGACATCACTAGAAATAGCATGCTCTTAACTAGATCATTTGTATTTTTTTTTCATGTAGCATGGCTTTTTCAGACATTGTGCTTGCAGAAAGTACTCATACCATTGCACTGAGAAGGACATTAAATGCAAGAAGGAATGGTAATATTCTTACCTAAACATATAATAATTCAAACATTCTGACTTTGCATCCTACCACCAAAAACCTAAGTTCCTTAAAAACAGGGCTTAAATGTGGCTTTAACTGATGTTATACTATGCCTACATATGGAAGCAGTTAGCAAGAAATTGGGATGAAATACCAGTGGAAGGCTTTGCCCAAAACCCAAGAAGAATCCGAGAGAGGAAGTAGCTCAGTTAACTTATTTTTCCTCTCATTTTCCACTTTTTTTCCTCCCTGCAGTTCCTTTGATTCATGCCCATAAATGGACATACCAAAAGCCACCACATTCTCACAGTGTTTTTCAGCCTGCCTGGAACCAGGAAATACCAGGAATTTCTTCAAGGAACCTGTTCCCGAACTGTACTAAAGCCTTCAACACATTTAGCATTTGAACACAGTTTAGAAGCGTGACTAAGGTCCCATCTCCACTGCATCATCCAGCATTGCTCCTGCAGAGAATGACTGCTTGCAGTCATTAACCCTAGCTCAGTCCATTTCAGTTCCTCTCAGTGCTAGTCCGAGCCCAGCCTCCCCAGAATAGTGAATCTGGGATGATTCAGAGAAGTCCCCCCAGAAACCCCTGGCGGCATGTTGTAGAAGTATTCCTGAACTCCTGTCTGTTACTGGGGCAGTGCCAAATGCAGGAGTATTTACGTTTGCTTAATGGTGAGTAAATCCAACCCCAATAGTAGTATAATAGTGTTTATGCTGTGAGGAACAAAGCATTTTACAGCCTCCTGAGCAGGACCAAAAGGTTGCTAACACAGTACCGCAGTGTAAAAGCAATCCAGTGGTGCCTCCATTCATTACTCAGCCCCATTAATTGGGCCGCTGAAAGAAATGCACAATCCAAAGAAATGTTTGGGGTTTTTAATTAGTCCTATTAAAAGCAGGTATTTAGCAGCTTTCAGCAGCTATGAAATATGTTTTCCTGCTCCTGCCCTAAATGCTAAGAACCAGCCAGTTTTCAGGACTTGGGTCAGCCTAGCTAATTGACATAACTGCAGTCACACTGGTTTAGACCACCTGTGGCCCCAAGTCCTGTGGCTGTACAGCATTAGGGGAACTGCACAAGGCTGTGTGCCTGGGAAGGCTTCCAAGAGGACACATCCTGGCTCCTGTGGCATTTGCTGGGCAATAAACAGTTGCAGGAGCACAAACTGCACAATAAAGTATTCTGTAAACAGCTAAAAATACAACCTACTAAGGAAGTGATAAGCCAGTGTAAATGGTAAATGAATGTGATAGACAAGGATACAAAATAGACCTGAAATACTGTTCAGGCTTTAGCCAATATAACATCTGAGAAGGTATTAGATATAATCTTATACACTGTGATACAATATGGTGTTAATTATGCTTTCTTAATTACATATTTCTTAAATTGTACAACTAAAAAGTCTATTCTTAACCAAAGAAGACATTAGATGTCTTCTGATGAGAGACCATCTCATTGTGGACTTTGTAATTTGACACAACACCATGCTCTAAAGGGACTCACTTTGTCCTAACTCTCAGGTGCATCACATGCACAGAGCCATTTGCTGATCCAAGAATTGGTATGGTCCAGCTGACATCTGTAACAGCACCCTGCTATCACACAGCTACAGCCCCAGGTGGAGACCCTGGCAGGAGAGTGTTGTGGTTTATGATGGAATTTTTCTGGGAAGGAAAAGAACTCTGTTCCAGCTGAAACCAGGACAGAGGACTGGTAAAACGACACAAAACAGATCAGCTAAACAAATGAACCACTCTGGTGCTCAGCATCATAGCCAACAAGAGCAAGACAGAAAGATAATACTGTGCAAAATTTGCACCTTCTTAACTGTGAATCCAGAGTAAGAGAGTATCTGAAAAAAAGCAGATTAGTTAAGGACAACTACACCCTGTAATGCAAAAGTAAAAAGCACACAGGTAATAAAAGCACATGCTCTTGCTGAGAAAAAATTTTCACAAATTTCCAATTTCTGCCACCCTAATTTAGCCTTTTCCATTTATACATATTGTTCTAATTGTATACATATTCCATATATACATGTACTAATTGTAGGTTTGTTCGGAGGTCAAAAAGTCTCAGTACGATAATCAAGCTTCTGAAGTCTAACATGGTTGGAGTTAATGAAGAAGGCCAGCTCATCTTGTCTCAGGAACTGCCCTGAGTGCCTCTCAATGGGTTTTCCCATCAGCATTATAGCTGTAGTTGCCCACCTGAGGGAAATCTGCTCAACGGGTTTTTCTTCTGCCTGTGACTCCAAAGATTTTTTATAAGATGGCATAGGAATGAAATGTTTCTTTTCTTCCAGCTACAGGTCCACAGCCAGTAAGTAGCCACTTTAGAAAGCACTACATAGATCAGAACATGCTCCTGCCAGTGATCCCAAATGGATCTCAGCATGGCTTATGCCTACAAGAGGCCACCAGGAACCAGCATTGCAAGGAAAGGCAACATTTGGCTTTGCTTGCTGCATTATAGGCCTAGTGCTGATGCTCATCCCTATGTTCTGTAGCACTAATGGGTAGCATTGTGGAAGTGCCGTTTTGTTTTACAGTTATTTGACTAGATACCCAATGAAATGCTGTTACAGAAGCATTGGCAATGTTACCTGCCTTTCCTTAACAGCCACAGTACCTGACTTTTAGAGCTTGTCAACATGGAATTTTCAGTTCTGGCTTTTCTGACTTCTGCAAAGCTTGGAAGTACAGCCAGCCTGTAGAATGCAAGGACTCTCTGGATAAAAACTTGCTTTCTGAATGAAGAACTAATAGACTTTTTACATGCAGAAATTAAGACTCCTCTATCCTTAAGAGTGCTTTAATTTCATAAAGCAGATAGGAGGCTATTTATGTAATGTTTTCTTTGGCTCCTGAATGGCATTCCCCACAGCCCTTATCACAAAACAATTTAGAAACTGTATATTTGCTAGCAACCACAGAGCCATATGTAATGCCCCTCTCAACTAAAATCAGAGCAAAACAAGCAAACATAATGCTGGCTGATAAAATCTCATTGCGCTGTACAGTGACTGCTGACTGTGAGAGGCAGCATGTTCTTGTTCCAAATAGTTAACAGTTTCGACTAAGATGTCTCAAAGATTATTTATTAGACTTACTCTAAACCAGTCTTTCTTT
Organism: Pezoporus wallicus; assembly: GCF_028554395.1. Taxonomy (NCBI): domain Eukaryota; kingdom Metazoa; phylum Chordata; class Aves; order Psittaciformes; family Psittacidae; genus Pezoporus; species Pezoporus wallicus. The sequence continues at coordinate 9,673,920 of NW_026635157.1, forward strand.
CGTGTGCGTGTACTCTGCATATTCACACCAGGGCAACTTGTGGGGTGGTAGGAAACAGCCTGTCCTTTAGTCAGAAAGTGAAGAACTGTCCATTGCCACCTGAATTTTGTCTATCTCCTTCTCCAAAACAAGGAGGAAGGAAAAGTCAGTCTGTCATTTTATTTCATGAGTGCATTTAGGTAAAAACTGCCTTTTTGATGAGGCAGTTTTGGAGTGTATAATTTAAGTTACATGATGCTCTTGATGGTGTAGGAAGTATGGCAATGTAGTCTAGTAATAAACCTAGATAGCACTTAATACACCACCTGAACAAGTATCAGGCTAGCAGCTCCTGAAACAGCAAATACATCCTGTGCTGGGTACTGCGTAGGCCGTGTCGGGACCCGGCTGCCACCGGGCTCTGCTGCAGAGGGCTGCCAGACCTAGCGCCGGGTCTCAGCGATGATGATGACGCTCTTTCTCTGCATGACACTGACACCGTGTGGCTCCTCTGCAGCAACAGCAGCAGCCTTGTGCTCCAGGTACAAAAACTTCCCCTCTGTGTAAATAAAGGTAAGGAAGGTCATTATGCTTGTTTTGGCTGTAGGTATTTAGTTTCTCACTTGAAAGAATTCATGATATTTTGTTAAGAAGGATGGTGTGAGCTAAACATATTGTTTGGAATATAGGGAATAGTTCTTATTTTCTCAGAAAGTATTAAAATAATAGCTACACAGGTCTGTCTGAGCACCATGCATTACTTAGACATATGCTTATACATTTTGCACATCATTGCTACCTATATTAAAGATACAGAAAAAAAAAACCACTCATGCATGCAGTTGAGACTCCTCTGGAACCAGCTACAAGTCACAGGATGAGGTCTCACTGATCCCCATCACCTCCTGCTTTGGGCTGTTGCCATTCTTCGAACTGGCAGCAAGCAGCAGAAGAGGAGCCCACTGCAGACCCTCCCTCAGCAGCCTCTGACTTCCCAATGGCACCCATCCTGAAGGAACAGATCACAATAATACATCACAATGTATCACAACAATTGCCACCAACAGGTACTTGGAAAAATCATCCAAAAGAGATGTTTGTTTATTAGAGGCAATAATAAAGAGTATATTTTAAATGTCTTGGGTTTCATCTTCCGTGCTTCTTGAAAACTAATCTACCCTCCAAGGTTCAAGTTTTGGGATGAGCAGAGCTTTCTTCTCCTCCTTAGGTGGGTACAGATTCACATGTAGGCATCAGGCATCTGTTAGAAGTCCATGAAATTAGCTTACGTAATTGTGTCTCTTTTTCTGGTTGACTAATTATGGTACAATAAGCCTTTGAGTTAAAGTGTTGAAAGAGAAACTCATTTCCCTCCTGACTTCTTCAACATGCACAGACAGTGAGTCGCGTTCATCTCGTGTTGGTTTGGTCTGATAAATAGGACTTTGAGTCTGATGCTCTGAATCTAACCCAAACCTACTGTAAGAACCAGCTCCTCACTTGAGACCCATTTCTGTGTAATTGGTTTGGTCATACAAATGGGCAAGAGGGCTGCTGTACCTCAACCTACAGATCCTCTCTACTGCAGCTGGCCCCCCAGTTGAATGGCAGAGCAGGGTCTGGTACGTGGACAGCTACATTACTTAGGCTCAAAAAAGCAGTGTAAAATGCTGGATGTTTGTTAGGTGCATACGCTTCTTTCACAAATAAGCAAGGTTTTTACAACTTTTTGAACACCACCTTTATTCAGTAGTAGTAACGATCTAGGTCTAAGGCATACTCAGGTAAACTTCTCCCAATCACTGTGTTCCCCATGTAAGTATTTTGTGTTGTGATTCAGCCTTAGCACTGCTGTTCTGGCTATTTTCAGAATGGCTTTGAAATTATTATCATCCACACACTCCATCAAAACTATAAACACAAAGTGTCACCTCTTATACCATCAAAATATGATATATATTACCTCTTTAAGAAAACCATCTTCTAAAGAGAGGCCTAAAATTAATGTATGTTTTGGTTTTAAACATGTGGCTTTAGGAAGATGCTTGCCATCTACCGACTCCGCAGAATTTACCTTTTTATTAACAGGGGGAAAAATTTCCTTTTTATGTTTTTATCCAAGTTTTTTCAGCCAAACCAGGCTTATTTCTTTTTCTGTTCCAAAAAGCCATATGATTGTTCTCAACTAGTGGATCTGTTCCCTCCAGTTCACAAACTACTGCCCCTCTTCTGATGCCCTTTCAATAATGGAATAGCTGCACTCTTGCTGAAATACCTACAGCTCTGTGCTTTTGTGGACTCTGACATTAAGCTTCACATGGCTTTTTCTTGTATGTATTTTTTTTTCTTGTAATACTTTGGGTTCACCATTATGTCTTTAGTGCCAAAAAATGTCCATCTTTGATAAGTTTTAGTTTGGCATGGATGATACTTTGACAAATTGTCATTGCACAGGATTCATTCCAGATGTTGCAGGAATCTCCGCACTTTCTGTATTCAAGGAGCTACATGCCAAAGGGCTACATGAATGCAAACTTCATCAGCTGCTGAACCTGAACTGCTGTCACCAACTCTTTTCCCAGAGCTAAAGCTATCTATGACCTCAGATGACAGAGTGTGCAAGTCATTCTAACTCCTGATAAGGACTTAAAGCCAGCTACTGGATATGTTTAACAATTTTCTTTCTCAGGGTGTTTTCTGATCTCCTCAAGTTTGTCTGTTTTGCCCTCCACACAGACTGAGAGGTGTTCTATCAAATGAAAACTCTTCTCCATATGAACTGCATGTCAGTCCAAGTCCTGTTCTCTGGAACATGAAGTCTGCAGCCAAACTTCTTGTCTTAATCAAAATACAGTCTTTACCATCCGATCCATTAGCTGACTTCCCTCTGAGTGCTCATTGTTATAACACCACCCCACCTCCCCCATGTGAATCAGGCTATTTTGGCTGCAATGTGTTCTGATCTTGTAGTATAAGGGGAGAAGGGGTCTGGGGTCAAACTTTTGCTGTTCTTATTTTTCCCTTTTTTTTTTTTCAGAAAGCTATGGACAACTTAGTTTGTATTATGTAAGCTCCAAGATGACATCTATTGCTGTGAGGTATCCTAAGAACAATTATGCCTGCAGTGATTAAGAGGTTAATACAGAGTCACAGTGCATTTCTACTCTGTTGAAGCCAGCAGTGGGAGTTAGCATAACTCCCATAATCATAGCATAATCATAGCATAACCTTCTCCTGCAGAATTTTTTCTGTAATTCAGCAATTTAGTCTTCCCAGTACTCTTGTCCCTAAAAATCGTAGCAGGAATGTTTGCTAATTGCAAGAATGTGAAATACTTCATAAAAAGCCTAGGAAGGCTGTTTCATCTCCAAGTGGCTTGCCTGGATTTCTACTGCCACAGGCCCATATTTCCATAGAAAACGTACACTGAGCAAAACAGATCATTTCCCAGTTATCTCACATCAAACCAGAAGAAGGCCAGATATCACCAGTAAATGCAGCTACATTCATAATTTTTTCAAAGTTAAATGCGTTCATAAGTGATTATCAAGCTTTTCACCTCCCTGAATAATTTATTTTGAACAGCAGAGCCCAGTGTACACATTCTCCAGTGTAAAGAGGCTAGGTAAAGTTTTAAACCTAGTTATAGCACTATATAAAGAGTATAATTGAAATTTTGTAGTGGACTGTGCCATCTTATGCAGCCAGCAGGCATGAGTTTTTAAAGTGAATCCATCATCCTCAAGCAGCTCCTTTGTACCACCCAGAAATTCAAAGCTCTGGTACAGATGCAGATGGCAAAGGTAAGGCCTCCAGCACAGAGAGATACAAAGAGACAGAAACAAATCCTTTTTCAAGCCCCAGATACTGGTGCTGAAGAACAGCTTTGCCAGTGCCATGAACGCAGTCTCATGCCATCTAGGCCAACTTTTAGCCATGCATATGTGCCTTAGGGACATGGCTAAAGGGTGCTTCCACTGTCTTCTCATCAGGTGAGAGTGATCATGAGCTTTGGGGCAACTCCAGATTTTTCCATCCCACTGTATTTATTTCAGCAGAGAAACTAAAAATAGAAAGGACCAAACCTGCAATAAAGGGCAACACTCATTTAACACATGTTGTGGCTGAGTAGGAATTTGGTAATTTGCAATGGCATCTTCTAAAATCTGTTGCCAAGCTTCCATAATTATTGCAAGTTTGTCCATGGTCTCCATAGCAGCCTTTCCTGAGTCTCAAGGCCTGTGTGGTGACTCACAGTGAGGCACTGGACTCCTTTCCAAGGGAGTCTGAGTCACAGGATGCCAAACCTGGACTGGTTTCCTGTAATACAGAGGTTCCCAAATTACAGTAGACATACTGCTCATGGTACACAAGCCACCTCAGTTTGGTGCTCCAGCACCTCCCAGACATTGCTGCCAGGCGTACGAAGGCAAGCAGATGCTGCTGCTGCCACTAGCGATGGTGGTACCCAAACAAAAATATTTGGAAACTTCTGCTTTAGCAAGTTGCTGGGCTCACACAGACGCTGTCCCTGAATTCCTCAGAGGGGCAAACAGTTTGCACAGCAGTAAAAGAGCTGAGCAAAGCCTTCACCCTGAGTCCTGGGATAGTTTCCCGCTGTCGATAACAGTGCTGCTGTGGGCACAAACTGTTAGAGCAGCTGTCCTGTGGCCATGCAGCAGGAGATGTCCCTTACAGTGCTGTCACCCCTGAACATCCACTCCCAAGCGGTACGATTGGCAACTCATCCTGGCACAGGTGCCACCTCAGCAACAGAAATGAGATCTTTCCTCCCAGCTGACTGCCCTAACCACAGAGTCACAGATTTAGGCTTTCTCTTACATTCCTTTTTGCCTTCTGATCCCCATGAATCTCATTTTCCTGGAAAAGTGGGTGCCCTCACATGCAACAGAGGGGTAGCTCCTCCCAGCTCGCCAAGGCCAGTTTATAACCTTGTATTTAAGGGGATAATTTTGTACTTTGAGCCTCCTCAGACTAAGGAAAGGAAGAAGCCCAGGCCACCCACTCACCGGATGAGACAGGGCAGCCTCTGGGAGGTGCCGTTAGCAGACAGCTATTGTGCACTGTGCTGGACACAGTCATTTAGTGGATGCTGGATGCATCGAAAAGAGAATTTACCAGAACAGGACCATCTCAAATACAGGCAGTTAGGTATTGCTTCATTTTCTTAAAAGACAAGTGAATCCTGAGGTAAATAAGAGCAAGAAGCCTGTAACACATTAGTCAAATTAATTACCTTGCTGTTACTGACTGGAGCAGCCAGCAATATAGATCTGTACCACCTGAATACCTCTGAAGGCACAACTCCACATGCATTTATTTCAGCAGCAAAGCTAGTAATTAAAGGGTGGCTACAGAAAAGAATGTGACTCCCTTTTTATAAGGAGACACATGGAAAAGATAAGGGGTGATGGGCACACATTACTCCTAGAAAGATTCCAACCAGACACAAGAGGAGTATTTTTCACAATCAGAACAGCCAGCCACTGGAATAATCTCCCCAGGGAAGCGTTGGATTCCTCAACACTAGACACTTCTAAGATTCAGCTGGACAGGATGCTGGGACATCTAGTCTAGGTCATGCTTTGCCTAGAAAGGTTGGACCAGATGATCCTTGAAGTCCCTCCCAGCCTAGTGTTCCATGATTCACTCTGTTGACCCTGAAACAATCTTTAATGTCTGTGAAGGCGCCTATTACTCCCTTCTTCAGTTATCCTTTCCTCGTCCTAAGCAAATATTATTGCTTAGGACATGGAAACTGGTCAGCACCTTCACAGTAATAGTTGGGCACCAACTACAGCTTACAGTATCTCCTAGTGCTTTCCCTGGGAAGGCCTGGTGACACATGACACTGGTAGGCACATCCAGACTGATGACCTTTAGTCTGCTCCTCCACTATCTTTTTTTACCGCAAAGAAGGCCAGATGATGCAGCAGCTGAAATTAAGCAGCAGTTACATTGAAAAATGCTGACATCATGACAAAGTTGCTCTGACACCTTCCAGCTTCATCTACTAAGAACGCTCACTGGAGCTCTGATACCTCAGCTGAAACAAAATATTTTACATCCAGATAGACAAAGCTGTAATTTTTTTCCAGAATTATGAGTTTGACAGTGGCCACAGCATGCTCCTTGGGGCCCACTGGGCTTCAAAACCACAGTTCAGTATCTGCCATCCTGGGGTGTCACCAGCCACTCGACACCATGACTAGCACCAGCAATTATTCAGAGTGCTCTGCCACCACTACTACAGATGTTTCTAAAAAAGCAAAGATGAAGAAATAAAAGAAGCAAAACTATTTGCACTAAGTTTAAAACAGGATAGCTCTCTTCCTTGTCAAGTTGACTTGTCAATTTCTGGCAAAGCCATGTGCCAAAACCCTCTCAGCCAGTACCCTCTCTTGATGACCATAGTAGGTTTCACAGCTCTCTCCCTCCCAAAATCCTCCCTAGGTCAAACCAGCAATCACTTGCTTGAAGCCTACCCTGTTCCATCTTTACCCAAGAGCTAGGCTAGCCTGCCTCTTAACTGGCAATGCTTCACTTTCTGAAGATGTTAACATCTGTCATTTGCATTCAGGAGACATTGCCAGTTCTAAAAAGAATTTAAGAACATCTTCACCATCTTTCTTCCTACCTTCCCCTTCAACAATGAATGCTTTCAATAATAACCTCAATATTCCAGCTGGAGGAGAAGTTATTTTCAACTCAAAGAGCAGGCATTGAAGCAACTCCCTCCCCACACCTCCAAAATAATGCAAAATAGTGCTGTATATCTGCACCACTGTTTCAGCTAGCCAGCAGCATTTGGTACAGAAAGGGTCATGAACAACATACTACTTCCGATGGTTTTATTGGTCACAGGCAATGTTACAAAGCAGTTACACTGAATAATGCTGTCACAGTCATATCATAATGTGAGGTTGCTACAAACACATTTGAATTTCACACAGTGAAACTACTTCAGGTGGAAAAAAAAAAATATCAAGCTTGTAACAGAAGATAAAGAAAATACATTTGGTTAAAAGAAAAAAAATGGTCCCAGGATTTCAGCCCACTCAAACTGAAGCTAATGGAAAAGCTTCTATTGACTTCCAACAGGCTTCGAATCCAGCCTTCTACATCCCCTGACCAAGCTGTAATGCAAAATATCTCTCTGCTCAGTCACAGGCTCTTCATTCTTCTAACATACTTGTGCGTGACGTATTTTCTTCTCTTTAAATAAGAGCATAAATGTGTAATTGACTATGCCAAACTTTATATATAAACAGAGCCAATTTTGGCTCATCAGCTTTAGAGAGAGTGGGAGAATTAGGAAGGTGATTGCATGTGTACTGGAAAAGGAGGGAGTTCCTACACTCCTGAGTGCCTGTAGCAGCTGATTGTGTAGCCTGAAAGTTTCCAAGAAAGCTCATTACATGCTTCTTCAGAATTTACATCTGGCCATGTCTGCATTCAAGATGGGAAACTTATGCGAGTTGTAATTTGGATGATAGTGCACTAAAGACAGCTACAAATGCAGCTCTGTTCTGGTCATTTGTCACCAACAGACAAGTGAATGGCCTGCGAGCATCTACTTCAGTGATGAGATGTGCCATTACAGATGACAATCTTAGCAGTCTAAATAAGGAAACAATCTCAGGGCAAAAATTACCTTTTCTTGACAAAAATGGGTTTTCAGAACTGCAGCTGACAAAATTATTCACCAAATTGAGAAAGACATCTTTGCTTCAAGAAAGCAAAATCTTTGCAGCGAATTGAAGTTTAATTTGAAGTAAGATCACAGAATCGTTATAATTGTTTCTGGGAGCTCAGAGATATTCCTGAATTAATTTCTAATTTCTTGTGATTTGCAGGTGACTTGATGCATACAATTCCTGCTTAACCTGAGGATGCACTGAACAACATGCAACCTGTGCATCAAATTCTCCTTAGGTGTCGGAGACACCAGGGGGCAGCAACATATCAAGGCTTCCCAGATAACACAACTTTAGCCAGGCATCTTTTCTGTGCTGTGGAAGTTTCAGTTGCCAGTCCTACTAGCTTAGCATTAGTTTATCGAACCATTATTTTATAAGAACCAAAGCTCAGGATATAATTCATGCTTCAAGGAAAATTGGAGTGAGAAGTCCTCACTCCTTTTGAGGACTCAATGGTCACCAATGGTGACTCAATGGTCACCAAGAATGTAGTTATTTCCCAGAACTGTATTTGTTAAGTATTTATATTTGAAAGTAGAATACTGATCGTAATTCATGCTTTATGAACTTTTCCCTCTCCAGTGCATATAAAAGATAACATTTTTGTTCGTGTCTCAGACTGTGATGATTAAAGGCTGTTAACATTTAATAATGGACATGGTTCTACCACATTCAAGCGGGAATGACAGGAGCTGCCATCCTGTGTTTCACACATAGTCCACCAGGAGTCCCTGAGATAGAAATACGGCACCCACTCTCCTCCCTACTGGCATTTTGGTCAAAAGTTCAATAAATGTTCCAGCTTATTAAAAAAAAAAAAGTTTTCATTAATTAAAACCAGTCTATTTACAAATCAGTTGTGAAATGGATAACAACATTCCATAGGGAAAAAAAAAAATCAGACCCTTTCAAAAGCTGGTAAATATGTTTTTAACTGTAAAATTTCAGCTACTGGCTGTTTTCTGTCTTGATAGAAGCTGAGTCCAGTAAGTAATTCTATATCTCTGACCCGAGCTGTATGAAACTTCATTCTCTCTTCAACCCACATGGACTCAGATTTGCCATCCTATTGGGACAGAGGAGGAAAAGAAGAGATTGTAAACCATCTTTTTTGTTACATATATATATTAAGTTAGCAAAAGACATTTTGACATTTCATAGAAACAGAAAGCAGTCGCTGTTGGCAAGCATCTAACAAACAGAGAACACTGACTTAAAAATAGCTATAAGCTTGCCTGAATTTAATACTTGTTGTTACTTCCTTAATTACACAGACCGTGTTGCTGCACCAGAAGAAGTTGGCAATAATGTGGAATAGGAGGTGATGTCCAGCATCTATCCAACATCTATGATAAAACTATTTCTGAGCCTGACTTGGGCAGCAGGTTGTGTCATACTTTGCTGTAGGATAGGTCAACACACTTTCCATGCTTTGTTCTGGCTTATGTGGAGCATAGCTGTGTGCATTCCAATCACAATTTCAAAGTCTCAACTAGAAGCAACCGATGTTCTTCAGGAACATCTGTCTTCTCCCTTTGAGTACACATTTGGCCTAGCACTGACCTTCCTTTGTGGATGACTCATCTTATCCCAGAAGTTCTTCATCCTTCTCAGCTGTTGACTGGATATTTGTGCTGCAGAAGTCTGTGCGTGTATCACACTGACAATGGTCTCTAAATACTCTGACTCTGCTCTGATAGCACGAAGTTTTGCTCTTTAAACAGGGAACACCTATTTTCACATTTGAAGATATATACAGGCTTTAACATAGCTCTGTTTGCAGAACTATTGTTTTCTCTCTCAAGATTATCATGATAGACTGCCACATTTTTACAGTCTTACTAGTTAATTTCAAAGCAAAACAAGTTCAAGCCTGACTTCAGATGTATGTGGGGACTGAATAGACTACTTACTGCACAGCTTTCACTGTTGTCTTCTCTGTGAGGTACAATGAAAGGCAAGACATCTAGAGACCCTTCACAGTCCAGAGGAGTTTCAGAAGTATTTTTACAACTAGTCAGCACAATGAAGAAGTGAGTCGGAACTGGAACTTCTGAATTACTGGGGTGTCTGAAACACAAAAGACTGCTCTGTAAAATCCATCAAACCATACTTGCACCAAGAACAATGACAGCAAATCAGGTATATTCTGCCGTATCAGTTTTAGCAATCCACTTTTTTAGCCCAAAGAAAGCTTAGGCCTTAGGAAGGAAAATTCCAGATTACTATTTTGCAAATTCAGTTTGGCTTGTAGGCTGATGTGAGTAACAGGTTTGATGAGGCATAACAAACTGATTTATCATAAAAATGCCTTAAGAATCCACAGTACATGGAGAGTTCAGCCAGAATCCAGAAAACCACCTGCCTGCTGGCTTGAACCAATTTTGCTAACTAGTTTATTTGCATTCACAGCTTTGTAGTGGAACGCTGCCAGGTCAGGAAGTGCCAACCATGCCACCAGGGACAAGCCCCTGCCTTGTCTGCTCCTAGAGTCAATATCAAAAGATTTCAGGCTAGCAGACATTTTTCCACATGCAACATCTGCTCTTACACTTCACTTTCAGAGTTCAGGATGACACATTTTGAGGGTGCATTTTCTCTATGTGCTTGCAGCTTATTTTTAAGCTTTATACTTCCATACCTGCTTAGGGCTATTTGTCTGTCCCTCTGAACTGATATAACCTGACAAGGGCCCATCTCCACAAGATGCTTTTCTCGATAACAAATATCATAATTGCTTTTTGACCACTAATAGGAGAAAGAAACAAAGCATTAGAATGTGGAAAGGTTCCCACCTTTTCACTTTTGCTGGAGTATCATAGAGCCCATCAGAGTCATAATCAAACACAGGACCACTGACTACATTGATACCATTCCTGGCTGCAGCATATTCAGGTAGCAGGTATTGATGAAAGTAGTTCCATAACACTGAAACACAGTAATGGAAGTGGGAAACACATATCCAAGGTAGAATCTGTTAATACAACTGTGCAGATTTTTCAGGAATATAAATAGACATGATAAGCTAGGAAAATAATTAGTTATACAGCTGTTTATAGTTTTTAAAGGTTGCATCTAACTGGGCAGCAGCATGCACTGCAGTATCTCCTGACATTGTGGTTTCACAGCTACCCTAATCACAAACCTGATTGAGGCATAGTGATGCTGCTCCCTTGTGTCCTTGGATTTCTGTCACTGGAATGCAAATTGCAGAGAAGCTAGAGGAGGGAAGGCAACCTGTGTCTTACCACACTACCAAATTGGCCTGGATAGCTTTGTCACCCACACCTATGAGCTGTGAAGTACCAATATGATATTTTTAATTACAGTTAAGTGTCGACCTCTACTCTGTTACAAAACAGGACATTTCTTTGTCCAGAGGAAATGCTACCCTTTTTTTTTCACTAGGAAAATGCTTAATCCCCCTCACCCAAGAAAGCCAGGTCTTCATATTTTTTCTGAGACATCATTATTATCCTGTTTCAGGATAATACTGAGGCCCTAGACTCTTGCCTGGAACCCCATCTGAATTTAGAAGACATCCCTGAATTTGAAAGTAATTTAACTCACACAGTTATATATGGCATTGGTGTTCTCTAGAGCATATTCAGTTTAAAACCCCGTTTAGGTAGGCAGGAAAATGTAAGATGTCAGACATTAAATGTCTTGCACTATGTTCCCATGTAATGCGCCAGTTGATTAGGAATCATAAGCTCACAATGGTGGGCCTTTTTCACAAGACTGATAATCCTACTTCTGGGAACTTTTCATTGAGGTAAGAAGCCCGCAGTTGAGGGAGATCTTATTTTACAGAGACAGTTGAAGCAGGAATCATTTGCATGGTTTGGAAGCAAGCAAAAAAAAAAAACAAAACCAAAAACAAACAATAAAAAAACAGTAGCCTTTCTAAGATTCAACTGTGCATACAAAATACGCATATAAATAAATACCTTTAAATGCGGGATACATTGGCACAATGTTGCTAGTAAGCAAGGCATCATACTGATGTTTTTTTCCATCTATCATGAAATCTAAAACGAAAAAAAGCAATTAATTACTTGGATTTGTTACTTTAAGCTTGCATTTTCATGCTTCAAAAGACTGGTGTAAAAAGTTAAAGTGTAAAAGTTAAAGTGGAGCTGACCTAACTTCACTTTCCAAAGGTGATGTGGGTCTAAGTGCTAACTTCAGTACATGCTGTTTCCCATCCAAAATAAATAATCTCAGCAGCACCAGCAACTGCTCTTTTCAGAGGTACAAGGGACAAGTTTTTGTGAGATTTAAAAATACCAGAACAGACTTTTCAATTGTGGGGAAGGGAGTAAAATTCACTTCATGAGTGTCAGACCAATTTGCTCTTACTGCTAAATCTAGGCATAAAAATAGGAGCTCTAACAGAACTTAACAAATTACATTTGATATGGATGTTTAAATAACATACTACTCAATACTTTATGCAGTAAAGTCAATGTAAAATGCTTCCAAACCAGCTCAGCAACAATTCACAAACAATATAACCACTTACAAACAGAAAAATATTTTGTAACATGTTTGAGAATCAGAGCTATGTTCTTCAGATCAGTAATGAGTTGCTTTACTAAAGACCATATATGGCACACAACAGTATATTTCAAATAGAAAATAAACTTATCAAGACAGGTTTTTTATTAAGTGAAACATCCCTAAATTTTACTTTGGATGTTTCCATCCAAACACGTTTTGGGTGTTTCCAAGTAACACCCCTCTCACAAAGTGAATTTGCAATTTACTAGCTTGTCAGACTTGACTCAAGGTTTAGATGCTCCTTCCAGTTTCTTCTATGAGATGCCACTTTAGAAACCTGGTAAATTCCAAAGCTTTTGGAAAGTACTAAGTGACCTCGGACAACCCACTAACTGCTGAAGTGCCTAAAATGTTCTTCTTTTGCATACGCTGAACAGCAACAATTCAGCAACTACTGCTCTATACTCTGATTAGTTATCAGGAACATCGATAATGGACTATACCTACTACATTACAAATCATTTAAATCAGATATGCAGTACAATGAAGGCAACATACTTACTTGGAGGAGAAAGGAATCCATAAGTTAGGCGAGGATGATTGTTGTAAAACAAACACGTCTGGTTATGATTAAAAGAAATACGAGCATCCTTGTGTAAACAACTGGAGGTATTTTCTGTATCAGAAACCCATTTGTCCTATTGATGAGAAGAAAGTATCAACAGTAAAACAGATAGTTGACATACGATAATTCTCTTCAGTGTGGGGGACTGCAGAATGCTCAGTATTTAGCTGCTACTGCCTTTAAATACATGAAGGCTGTTAACTAAAATGCAAGAAATGTTCCTCTTTTGTCAGTGGAAAATGAGCCCTCCCATCTATTTTGTATATTTTGGAAACAAAGTGAACTGCAGCATTTTACTCAAGTTGAGAATATCATCTTCCAAATGAGAATCTAGAGGTGCCCATTAAAGATAACCTGATACACTGTAAATGTACTTGTCCATTCAGGCTAGCAGAGGCAACAAGATGTGTTACCATCTCTCTCCACTAGGCCACTTGTTCAGATTAACTGGTAGCTTCATGCCACTAACCTCAATATATTTAGCATCAAGCAAACGGCCCTGCCACATTACAAACACTTCTTTAAGACCATGAAACTGGTATTGAGCCCAGACTTTAAGAACAGCACTGGCAGACTGCTATGGCAGACCTACACTGCAAATCAGTAAGCCAGTGCAGACTCATAGGGCTTCTCTATGAAAGGCAATGGGCTCTTCACTTACTGGAGGATTTGCTTCCTCTGAAGGCAAAACTGCATCTCATTCCAAGAAGCACTAAATAGTCAAGGATAGTCCTTACTAACATAGGACAGTAAAGTTCATACACAATTCCTCTTTTTATCACACATGGTTCTATTTAGTTCCCTGGGAGACAGTACTGTGAGATCTAGGAAGCATTCAGGAATAACTTACATTTTTGTTAACAGAGTATGCACTCCACAGAGACATCCTGTAGTCCTTGCTGTACCCACTCACATAGCGGTAATGGTAAAGAAGACAGTAATTATGGCTCTTTTGCAGAACCCTGGGCCGTCCATAGGGCAAAGTAAGCTCCTCTATCTTCTTAACTGTGGCAGAAATAGTGCTTGTTACACTTCAATCAATAATGGTTATTAAGCATCTTCCTCTTTTATACACCCTCAATATGCTTGCCTCAATTTCCAATTTTCAAATAGAAAAGGCATAGTAACTAAAGAAAAAGATTGTCATTCTTATGTCAAAGGAAGAGTTTCTATGCTAAGAAAATAAATGACAAAGCAAGTATAAAGCAATCATTTAAACTTACGCTGTACAAATTAAGCTTATATTTAAAACAAAACAGTTTGCCATTTAAAACAGGAGATGGATCTAAGTTAGAATCTTTGTTGACTTTGTGTTTCAACTTAAATACAATGTGGGAACTGCTTTTAAGTAACATTCAGATAGAACAGAAACCAACTGTGGTGTTTTGAAATTTGCTAAGGGGACTATTTTAGTAGAAAACACAAAGTCATATGCAAAAGTGACATTTACAGGACTAAGAAATAGAGATTTAAATAAACGATACAGTGAAGGACTGGGTGAATTTTCTGATGTGCAAGGACTTGCTTTATAATTAATGTGATAGTCAAAACCTTCCTTCTCCCTCTTTCTCATGGACCACCTCTCTTTATAAAGTTTGTATACAGAGATAGAGTTCTCCAAATATTTATGCATAATACTGCACAGGGGTTTTCGCAGACCCTTGCCTAAGGCATGGGCTATTTGTTGGCAAACTACTGCATCCAATGAAGAGTAAAGACTTTCTTTTGAAAATCCGCAGAAGGTATGTCATTAGAACCTGAAAAGTAAGGCAGTTAGCAACATAACTACTTTAGAGTCAATGCCATTTATCTTAAAGAAAAAACAACTAACAAAATAGAGTCATGAGAAACACATGCTCTTGCAATTATTTGCTGCAGTCAAATATCAGTAGAATGTTTGGGGTTTTAACTCACAAGGTACATTTCCATTTCATCAAAACATTGAATATTTACATTTTTGCCAACTGGAAACAAAAAGAAGGTTTTCAAGTTTTAAATTCTCTGATGTAAAATACAAACTTGAGGAAAACCAGCATATCATGGAAATATGTTAAAATAAAAATACTACTTTGCCTTTGAAAATGCAAGTATTTCCAATCATTACACAACTGGAATTATAACAAAGGTGTAAAAACATGTAGTCCTTAATGGACTACTTAATGGACTACTTAATAGGTCACTACCATCCACAAGTTATGCAGAACTACAATTTCAAGATAATTGTTTTAAATGGGAAAATAAATTGAGCAATGAATGCTGCAGGTTTTTTTCCACAGCAGTGCCGCAACACAAGAAAATGTCAAGATTATTACATTTATTTCTAACCCGTCAGGGAAAAACTAAACATTTTTTCATAAGACTGAAAATGCATTTGATATTATGTTGTTCTTACAGGTCGTCAGGTTATGACATTCAATAAGGGAATATGCAAACTGAGGTAACTAATAAGCTCTAAATAGTCTAAGAATCATCTAAACTGGTTACTATAATTCTTTTATCTGTAATTGTGCTTTTCATATCAAATTAAAAGTAATAATTTCATCATCTTCAAGAAATTATTAAGACTAGTGCTAAGCCACTTCTCACTGATAACCTAAGCCAAATTCTTACTGTTTCAGAATCATAGGTTTAGAGACTTAGGTTCCTATTTGTACCAAACAGAAGAACCGAAGTAGGTTGTGTACCTGGCCTTGCCATGTTTCTTCAAAGCCAGGTTCAGCAGGCACTCAAACATCCACCTACACATCAGCAGTCTGTTCCTGTGAATCCATCTTACATGCTTCAGGGAAAGCACGCTGTACTGTACTAACTGGATTTCATCTTGCTGCTCTCATGATTGTTAATTTTAAAAGAGTTATTTTTAAAGGGTTCTGGGATTCATTTTAAAGAGATGTGCTGTTAGTGGAAAAGACTCAAGAAAGCTCTATCTGCTCTTTCTACCAGGACAAATTACACAAGCCAACAGAAGCCTTAAATCAGCCCTGAATAAGCAGCAAGCACTGGATCTTGTCTGTTACTGGCATTTAAGACCAGAGACCTACAGTGAGGTGTTTCCAAATAGAGTTTATCTGCATAAAAACCAAGGTTTTATGAACACTCACAAGGCAAGGTCTCAGCCTATTTCTCTGTCTGACAGCCTAATTGTCTTGATTTTCTTTTAAGGCATTAGCACTAAGGGCTACATTCTATTTTGGCTTACAATTGTCATGATTTATTTATTGTCTTACCTGCTACATGCTCAAAATAGTTTACTTTGCTTTACAAATCAGGAGCACATCTACAGCCTTGCAAATTGCAGCTCAAACATGGTATGTTCAATAAATGGAAATAAAACATACATAAAACAAGCAAAAGCTTCAAACCACATAATAACTCAACCACATAAAATACCCCTTTTGCTCCATTAAAAGTATGCTGCCATTGTGATGTCAGTATTTGCACAGATTTCTTCTCAGGTGCATACATGCACATTCCCTATACACCATTTTTGCTTCCTATCCTGAAATGCTTATTACTTCAGTGCTAGAAAAGTCAAAAGTATCAGATAATATGCATGCCATAAAGACACATGGAGTAGGATACATATTTATTTGTAGAACAAAGGGTTCAGTAAAATGATGTTTGAAAGCCTCAGAACTATAGCAAGCCCTAGCAAATATTTAAAAGTACTTGAGAGTTGCTCAGAAGTTTAACAAACACTTCATATTTTAATAATTCCTACCTTTTTTAACATTTTATATTAATAGCTAAAGTTCTTACCTTCTTTTTCAGTGAGATTTAAACGCTGGTGAAAATCCTTTACTGGCAAGCCCTGTAATTATAAAGCAAAAACAGTGAGATTCTACTAAGTATCAGTGCCCTACAAAGCATATTATGAGCCATTACTACACTTAAAGTACTGAGTGTAACATCTGCCTTGCACTGTACATAACTGTGACATCTATTGGCTAGAGGCTATGGAGAATTTCCAGAAGCAAACTGGTTTTGCCAAAGGCAAATCTACAGTCTTGAAAACCACAGCCCAAATGCACAACATTCACAGAAGGGAAATTTCAGCATAATTCAGTAAAGCAAGCAAGAACTGAATGCTTTCCCCATCAATGCTTGCTTCTACGGCATCTTCCAGGCTCTGTAGAACTGAATATGACTTCACATAAGCAGACTGCAAAAATGGATATACAAATAAAGGCTGGTACCCCCTAACCCTAGGCAAGATTTGATTTTGAAACCAACAATAGGGAACTGCTCAGCTGGTGAATAAACACAGGAGAATCCAGAGAGTTTCATTCTTTGAACGCAACACAGCTGTCTGCCTCCACTTTAACAACTTCAGTACTTACCCCTGTCCTGCAGGAGCAGCCAAGGCTCACTGAGAAGGCTCTTTGTCCCACCAAAGAACATTCAGAAGGATGGCTTGTTTCTGTGGGATGTTGGGGTGTGTAAACAGTATTCCTTAACAGATGGTTTAGGCGACCATGAGTTCCATTGTTTGGGGCTGGTTTCAAATCAAGCAAATCTATGAAGAATTCAAGTGATATTAGCAGGATTAGAAAGACTGTTGTACACTGCTGATTCTATTGTGATTACAAGGATGGGGGAGTCAATAAAGCTGCCCTGCTTGCTGATCACAATGCCCAAAAGGGAAAGCACACATGTTCTCAGCTAGAGCTCAGGATAGTATTAGTCTGCTTGTAATAAGAGACAGAACAAGTGCAAGAAAGTGGCAGAGGTTGACATCTGAGGATAAATGAACTTCCAGAATCCAAACTTGCAGTGGGGGACAGAACGGCAGTCTCAAACACATGAAACTAATGACTATGTAACATTGGAGCTCTGGGGGGTAAGTCTGGGGGATTTTTGGTTTATTAGTTTTGGATTATTTTTTTTTACTTCTATGAATATTAAATACATAAGCACCACTGAAGAGTAAAGCCATAAAAGAGCCTAGGCAGAACACAGGTTTCTGCTTACATCTAAAACATCACTTGCATCTAAAATTTTAAGATTCAAAATTGTCACAAAAGGAGCCTAACCAGAAAAACATCTCTACCCTAAATACCTAAATCTGCCATTAAAGTAACTCAAACAACTGGAAGCTGCCTACCACCAATGCTTGGAGATATTTCAGACACCTTCAAAATACTGAAGAGTTCAAGCTCTGTTTCACGCTTAATCCACACTAGCATTCATAGTTTTGTTGTTTCTCCACTTAACTCATATGGAATCCACGAAATAAGATATTTTCAAAACACAGCAGGCACACTTGTATCCAAAAGGCTGGTGTCTAGATCACCTACCTACAGCACAAGAGTTAGAGCTGAATTTCCCTTCCTGCATGGGGAACTGAACACATGCAGGAAGGGAAGTTCAGCACCACTCCTGTAACAAACAAAACAGCTTCAGCTGGAGGAAATGACATTCCTCCAGATGAAGCTGCTTTTCTTTGGAAGAATAAACCAGCCTTTCTTATCCTAGCAGTCCCTGCTCCAATGTATATATCACACAAAGCTGCAAAAAACCAAATCAGAACCAGTCCCGGAACTCAGGTCACCACTTCAGCAGCTAAATTACACGGTTACGTTACTATTATTTTAAGTGGAGTATCCAGGAATTCACAACGCCCCAGAAATCCCCAAGTCTGGCAACATGGAAAACCTGAGTTGAAATTCCCCTATTTAGACAAGACAGTTGCACATATCCGGTGCTTGCACTTTAAGTGATGAGAGATGTTGGACAAATGGGAAACTCTCTTCTCAGGCTACATTTTGCAAGAAGATGTAATCAGCCACCTCCAAGAGAAACACTAGAGCCCAAAAAAACATGTGAAAGAAGATGCCTTTCTGCAGTCCAGAAGGCATTTAAGCCCTGCACAAGGAAAGGGTTGAGTAAGTCACCTTGCTTCATTCTCTTATCTGGAAGTTAATGTGCTGGCTTTTGCACATCCTATTATTCTTTCTATACAGGATAGAAAATCTAGACCTCGATGACTGCACTTAAAAAACATCTGATCTGTTACTGAACCTGCTTCACTGGGATGCCAGTAAGGACTTTACCCCTCCTATGCAGAATACACAGATCAGGGTCATGAGGAGGTTCAAGATCAGTTGTGACATAAGAAGACTAGATGGTCTTAAGGTTCTTTCCAACCCTAACTATTCTATGATTCTAAGACAGCAAAGTAAGCAAGACTGCAAAAGGCAGGCTTCCTGACAATGGCCTATTTCCTATTCCAGCAAAGAATTTAAACACGTGGTTTAAACATGGTATACCTGAATATTGCCACTGATCTTAAGCACGTGCAGTGATCCCTGTAAGTGCTTTCTGGATCAAACCCTTTGGTAAAACTTTGTCTCTCAAAGTCTTGTAAAGTAGTCAGTTTTAGTAGTGGTGAGTCAAACTACCAGCTCCGGAGCAGCCAGAGGAGTACACAGGGTGACCAGCGGAGAGATGTAAGGTGGCCTGACCAGTAGATCCTAAACAGCCGTTAGTCATTTAGAAGGCTGGACCTTTCTCAAAAAACAAGCAGCTTTTTATTTGTGAAAATGAGCAGTGAGTTTTAAGGACAAATTTCTAAGGACACTTAAAAACCTGCCATTAGAAGATTTATAATGCCCAAAAGATATTATGTTTTACTGAACAAAGATGACCCCCATCAATTGTACTTACCACACATTAAATTATATACTTCAATGTTTTCAAATGGATCAACTTTAGTACGAAACTTGAATCCTGGTCCAAACCCAATAAAGATAGCCTAGGATTTACAGAGAAAAATAAAGTGGAACTCTGTTTAGAACAAGTTAAAATGGAAAATATCTTCATATTCAGAGGGCATTTTCTGCTAAGAACTTAAACTTTACCAGCATAGTATGGATCAAGTCAAAAAACAATTTTTTCTTTAAAAAAGTAAGAATATTTTTTTATAGTAGTAAGAGTATCAGGAAACTGTCTCATTGTTGCCTTTAAAAAATTGCCTTCAGCCATTTATGATGTACCTTGCTCTTCTTTGCTTTTAAGGAAGTTAAATTCATTTTCTTAAATGCTTTAAGGAATTTAATAAACAGAAAACGTTGAGCCAAAATAGCCATCGCATTTCATGCCCTATAAACAAGGTGGAAGCTTTTGACTTAAGGCTATAAAAACATCTGTTGGTAGCAATGCTTTAAATGGTTTAAGCAAAGGCAAGATCCTAGGCTTCTACGCCTGGTTTGCAGCTGTTCTTTCTTCTTGCAACCACTTCCCGAGCTGTATTGGCACAAGTTATTGTGTAGCCGTACAGCAAACCTGATCCAGAAACACAGCCAGCTCAAAAAACTTCTTTCCTGCTGTCTCTTTTCCTTCTGGTTCAGTTCTCCGACCTACTTACCACTGCAGCCATGCAAAGCTTACACCAGCATAGAGCAGGGTTTGCTGCAGGAGTAAGAACAAGGAGGCAAGGGTAGCAAATGCTTAACTCAACTGCTGCCCCCCTAAAAAAAACCTGTTTTTAAACTTATCCTGAGATATTCATCTTATTTGTGGTATCAAGATACTGAATGAGTGATAGATGTTTTGCACTCCGTAGCATCTTCCTGTGTAAGATCTCAAAGCTCTTTGCAACGCAATTGTCTCAGGCTTCATAGCTGTATGGCAAAAATTAGAGCTTCAACTCTAACTGCTTTTTTTGACATTAAAGCATAATTCAGGCTGACATTCTGCAACTGTTGATACTGTAGGCTAATAATTTACTTGACAAGCCTAATTTGAACCAGATGAGGCAGGAACATGCTACCTCCTTTCTGTTGAACTAGTTAATTACAGAGCATGAAATTCATGCTGCTATAATGTTAGCCGCAAAAGGATATAACATGTTTGGTTTAAGACCAGTTGGGGCTTTTATGAACTGACAATCACAAGCCTAGAAGAAGTCTGAACCAGAACAAAACAAATTACACAAGTCAAACTGTAGCAGAGAGAATATGCTAAAACTGGCATTTGGTATCACGTGGACTTGTTGGTTGTAAGCCATTACCAGGTACCCTATCAACAGGTTTCTCACTGTCAAATCAGGGAAAAAGAGTAGGCCTGGAAGGGTAAACTGATACAATATTAACACTGCTTTTGGCTAGCAGTTTGATGCCAACACTACATTATTCTACAAGACATGAAAAGTTAGGCTTTTAAGTGAAATCTATGCTTCACATTGCCTATGTAGGTTTCTTCATAAAAGTTGCTTTCAGTAATTTTTTTAAATAGAGGGTTCTCTCTATATAGATGTGCTTACACATATTAACTGTAATAGTAGCAAGTACCTCGTAACTGTTAGTGGACTGCATCCTCAAAACCAGCTATTTCAAATGAAAAGTATTGCTTTTCATTGTTTTGATAGCAGAAACTAAAGCAGAGGATAGGTTAAGTGACTTCCCCAAATTAGATGGAGCTGCCTAAGAATCTGATTTCGTGTTTCCCTATGATCTCTCCCATTTCTCATTAAAGAGAAGAATTTCAGGACTCTCCTTGTTTTAAACAACCGACATGCTTTCTCCTGTACCTCAGAACAGCGATACATAATCTAGCATGACACAGCAGAATTACGGAGCTGGGAGATAATCTAGTGAACTTTCACAAAAGACAGGATCAAAAGTAATTATGTATTTTGCAAAAGATGCTTGTCTGACCAGTTGTTAAGTAACACCTTCAGTGGAAGCTCCACAGACTTCCAGGGCGAACTGTTGTACTCGCTAATGGTTTAAAAAAGAAGTTTTCTAATAAACAAATCAACTCTTCTTTACTGCAGCTTAAGCTTGTTACTTCCGTTCTTAGGCAACCCAGAAAACAAGGAATGGACTAGCCTTACAGCCCATGGAGACTGGTCGGCTAGGGAACAACTTTGCTTGCAAAGGCCTGGACAGCAAGCTGAACATGAGCCAGCAGCACACCTTGGCAGCAAAGGTCAGCAGTATCGCATGCTGTATAAACAGAAGCTGAGCCAGCAGGTTGAGGTAAGGGATTATCCCTCTCTACTCAGCATTTCTTTACGCCATATGAGGATTCTGCACCTCCAACATAAAGGAATGACATCAATAAAGAATCATCACAAATTCAGTAGAGGACCCCCAAGATGGTTGGGGGCTGAAGCTCCTGCCCTGGGAAGATGAACTTGTTCAGAATGGAAAAGAAATTGCCTCAGGTGGACATAACAGCAGTCCCCCATCATCAAAGAGACTGCCACTTCAGTGCTACACAGTGGGAGCAGAGACACAATAGGCATAAACTGAAATAAGAAAGGTTCTGGCTGGCTATAACTAAACAGATTTACAAAAGGAGAACAGTCGGGCAATGGAATGAGTTGGTTAGAAGCTGTAGAGCCTCTATCCTTAGCAGTTTCAAAGACAACTGGGTAAAGCCCTGAGTAACGTGGTGTGATCTCACAGCTGACTGTGTTTTAAGTAGAGGTGGGACTAGGGACCTCCTGAGGTCTTCCAATCTGAATTCTCTTAAGACCTACAATTACTGTGTTGACGATTCGATAAGTTCTCTCTTTTCCTGCTTTTAATGTTACAACCAACCAAAATGGTGCAATTTTGACTCTTAACAGTACAGTGAAATCTCTGGGGTAAGTCCTGTTGGGTTTTTGCCCAAATCTTATGACAGTGGAATCCCACCCTCTGTTGGTTACCCAGCACATCGTAATAGGAATGCTACAAATGCTTGATTTCTTTATTTGCAGATGGAATAATGTTACATATCTTTAAAAACTTAAGTCTCACACCCAGCAAACACAACATTCGGAAATAAAAGGAGCTAAAAATAAGAGCTAGCGTAAGTTTAAGTCTCACCTGCATACTGGGGAAGCGATTGTCTGAACCATGGAATCCACCTGTACATCTTTTAATCTCAAGCGGTTTCCTATTAAAAATTCACAGTTTCTGTAACTCACACTTTATAAATCATATCAGTATAAACCGCATTCAGTAATGCACTGTCCATGTATCTATTTAAAGATTCTTAAAGGCTTGTCCATAGGGAATAGAAAGTCTTTAGAAAGAATAGAAAGCTCTGGAAAAGAATGCCTTGAAAATAACTTCTTCTGCAAATGTTATCTGCAGATAGTTTCCTCAGCAAATGTTATCCCTTTGGAATTCGCAAATGTTCAGAGTAATTTAAAGCCAAATATCAGATTACAGATAAGCAAAATGCTTGTTCTTAGGGTAACAGATTTTCACTGTCATTCAGGTAACAGAACTTCACAGTACTTCATACAAATAGATTCTTAATATTTCTTTGGTTTTTAATAAAAACATGCTCACAGTGTTAGACAACAGGACTTACTGAATACGCAGACTGAAACCCTTTTGGTTTTTGAACAGAGGTGTTCAAAATTATATTATTATAGCAGATGCTATTGTTCTGGGACTTGTAAAGTCATTGGTCAGAACATGTAACTAATAATAGCAGGCCCAGTAAATTCAATACATTCCAGTGGATCATTCAAAAGACTGATTCAACTAAGTAATTAAGCACATGCTTAGCTTTCAACACTCACTTTGAAAATTCCTAAAGCATGGCAAGGCATGCTCAAGTATCTGAAAAAGTTTCTAACATTTGAAGTATGCACTGTTTCTTTGCAATGTCCTTTTGCTATGACAAACAAGAATACCATGCTTTAATAGCTATCACTGATAGTTATTAGAAGAGAATAGCATTTGGAAGAGAAATGCTATGAGAAAACAAGAAATTATTAAATTATTTACTGTATAATCAAGTACTGAAAACTGTAACTTACCTAGCAAGCTGCCATTGGGAGTCTAAATAGAAGTGCAATGGTTCAATCCGGTCATTATATGAATAATGGAAACGTTTGGGTAGCATCTGTTTCATGTAAGCTTTGAAAGGCTGATTTGGTTCTAGGCACTGAAAAATTTAACGTATAAAATGTATGCTTCACCAAACTTTTGCTTATGTCATGAACAGTTCTTACAATGCACTTCAATAGCAAAGGTCCTGCAATAACTTCCACTAAGGACAACAGGACTCTGTCAGGTTTAGATTCTTATGGTCTGGGGACACGACTAATAACCATTTAAATAACAAATACTGTCTGGTTTTGCATTCAGTAGTTATTGGAATAATATTTACATTGGATTATGGACACAACTTCTTTTTTTACAGAAAATTATACAGAACCAAACAGTATGGATTAGAATTAATGAAGATTTACACCAAAATATGAACATCATGATACATTCACAAGTTGTAGACTATCCACTGCAATAATTCTACCTCTCTGCAATACAGAAAATAACAGACATTCAAAGGGTTTTCAGATTGATCCCTCAGGGACAAATAGATTTTTCCACCAAGATCCATTAATGATTTAAAAAACAAAAACCACCCCCAAAACAAAAAAAAAAAAAAGAAAATACCCACAAACACACACAAAAAGAAAAACACCAAACAAAAACCTCTACTGTAATATTGGAATTTTTGAAAAGTGAAGTATCTATACAAACAGCACTGCTCTCACCACCAGCAGTGTCTGCACAACCGAGTGGCAAACTGATTGTGGTGCAGGCATTAAGAACAGGTATAGAGCAGAAAAGCAAGTTTCTGAAGATGAAGGAAAAAAAAAAAAAATAAGGGAAAAAAAATCTATAACCTCTCTCAAAGCTGTTTATCTAAAAGGTGTGGGCAAGAAAATCTCATGCTTGTCCAGGAAATGGAGCTGAGCTTTACACTGACTTGGCCCTCAGCCAGTATGGTCCAGATACACAAGTTCTCAGTTTGAAGAGCAACATGATACAGTTAGTGAAAAGAGTTGAGCACAAAACCCTAGTTAATGCACAACCAAAAAGCCATATGACACCTTACTCAACTTTGACCTTCCCCTGAGTGGAACTACATTTGTTGTTAACTGCATTGCGTATGGAAGGTCACCAATTCAAAGTCCATATGCTATGCAAGTAGCCCAGCAAACAGCTGATGATATAAAATACTGTAAACGTCAATAGAAATTAAGCTAGAACAACAAACACAAAGACACTTACTGTGAGGTTTCTGACAATGCCTTCATAATTAACTGGAAGAATCATATGTAAGAATTAGACACCTAAGTTAAAAAAAAAAATCAGATGTAAAATGAAAGCATTCCCATCACATCATATAATTGGCTTGAGTTTCAAAAAAAATCAGGACATAAGAAGTTATTTTTCCAGAATGAAAACCACATGGAACAAAACAATCACTAAACTGTCATGCTACTGCTTTTATGAGCTTCTAGTTCACAGTTCTCCTCCCCTTGCTTACTTATTGAAAGATTTAAAATTTTAAACTATGTTAGCCACAGTTAGAAAAATAATCCAAGAAGTACATTTTCACAAAAGAGGCAACTAAATGCTGCACTAACCAAGCTGGGTTTTTCCTTCTTGCTAATAAACTTCTAAGCAAAAAGAAACAAATATAACAACCAGGGCAGCAGTTTTATCTGGCAAGCATCCTTAGAAAGATAGCCAAGTGCAAGCTGGCTGAGATCCAGATACTTAGACTCAAATCAAAAAGGACCATTACATCATTTAGTTTGACATTTTGTATAACACAGGCCCATTACATTTCACACAGTTACTCTGTCCTGAGTCTGATACTCAAAGCATGTAAAGGATCACACTGGCAAGGAAACTATTAATAACTCCTACATAGATATATGCAGTTTTACAAAGACAACTTATGCTCCTTCGTGAAAACAGTGCACATTTCAAAAGCAGGAGATGCTCTGCTTTTCTTCTTCCTGAACTTGTTTCTCCAGGGAGAACCTGTAACTGCATTTGAGAACTCCCATCTCTCCAAGGAAACATTTAAACCAATCTGGAATAGCATCAAGCAATAAAGTAAACAGGACTTAAAGTCACTGGGGTTGAGGTCTACAACTTTTAAAGGGCATGGAGAAGAATAACCTAGATAGACAAAAAAAAAACTATCAGGTGTGAAGGGAACACCTGTATCCAACATTAAAAAGTATTAAAACCAGCAGGCATTAAGTGTTCATCTAAAATGAGACTGCATGGGTTGGATGACGCTTTGAGCAACCTGGTCTAGTGGAAGGTGTTGCTGCCCATGGCAAGGGGGTTAGAACTAGATGATCTTTGATTTCCCTCCCAACCCAAACCATTCTGTGATTCTAGAATTCTATGAATCAAAGTTTAAAATTTTTAAAGCATTCATTGATTTTTATTCAGGCTTATTTTCTTATTTATGCTTATGTGTAGTTTACTCAGCTGCTGTCAGGCCATTTGACCATTTTTTTTTATACGTAAAAGATAGTAACAGTCTAACATTCCTTTAAGACAGAAATACAGCAAATTCATATATAAACTCGTAAATCAGAAAATGAGGTGAAACATGAGGGGGGCATTTTTGGGCTGTCTTGAGCACCGAAGATCTAGTTCAAAGGAATGCCATTCACAAGGCAAAAGCATTTGCAGTTGGTCACTCCGAGGCAGCCACCAAAAGCAACCTGTAGGATTCAAATGAACTTTCAGCCCAGCCTTTAAAAAACACAGGTGCACTACTTCTTATTTCCTCTTCATCATTACCCAGGTTGTACCTAGTTGACCTCCACTCAGGTTTACCAATGGAATATATGAATCCTAAGACTGTATTCATAAAGTACAAAAGTGTATAACCAAGTAACAAAAATTAGTTTAGCAATTACATACAAGAGAAATACTCATCTGGAACATTATTAGGTCTTAGGCGAGCTGCAGGACCAGGTACTACCATGAAATCTTGAACATTGTCCAGATAGCTGTTCAGATATGCTGTTTTTCTGCAGCTCCCTGCTTCCATCCCTGCAAAGGGAAATAAAGTTCATTTTAAAATGGGAATACCAGTGTAGAAAAACCTTGTTGAGGCCAAAATAGTCTGATTCTCACCTACACCGATTATCTCTTGCATGATCTTGATAGTACAGAGCATAATTTCTACAGGTATTGGCTGCATCATTAACCTTGCCAGAAACATGCAAGTATAAACTCAGAATATTATTATAAAAGCAGGTATTAAATTCTGATCTATTTTATAAAATTTAATTTACCATGATCTGATATGAAAATAATGTTCAGGCATTTATGCAAGTTCATTTGCTTGAGACCATCCATCAGCATCCCTACTATGTTGTCCACTCTCTGTAATGCCATAATGACCTGTAGGGCAAAATTGGAACGTAAAGTAAGTGTTAACACTTCAATTAAGAATTGAATTTATTTCTAGAGAGTGAATAAATTTTAACTGTAACAGTTTGTGCTAATAAAGAACAAGGAGCTCTTCTTACAGACTTCAAAGCTAGATGCAGTCCAGATATGTATGAAGGACACAGGGGACCTAAAACTGCAGCAACTCCCACGTTATAGCCAGTGAGGGTGGTTTGGGTGGTTTTAAAAGTATGAAATAAAGGATGTTTATTGCATTATGAGGGGTACAACCAAGAGCAACATGGAATGTCTTGCCTAAGAGTGCAGATGCTGATGGGAGAACACCAGAGGGCTGAAGAGAATAGAGGAAGCCAAGCCTCAGTACTCTTCCTCAGAATCCCTGTTGAGAGAAACCCTGGAGTAAACTGTCCTTGAAATTGTGACTGGATATCAGTCTCAAATTATTTTAAAGGGACTGAAAAAGCCTAGAACAAACTACCAGCCTAGCCTTGTTCATGATCAGGGGTCTGGCGTTCAAGCTCATTTGCACAGGTACAGCCACTGGAGCTACTTTTGAATACTTGCCAAGTAAACAGTGCCCAAAAAAAAGTACTTTTTAATTAAGTTATTCTGTTACCTCATTATGCTACTTGTATAAGCTGTCTGGGTTTATGTGAACAAAGATGAGATGCTCCTGGGGAGACTATGTTCAAACCCTCAGGATCTTTTTCTCCAAAGCATTCCTGACATACAGAACTTCAGATCCACTTATTAGTCAAAGAAAACTATAATCAATTTCAACGCTTTCCCTATACTGCAGTTCTAATTAGTTGTCTGATACTTCACTGAGCACTTACACTCACCTTTCAGTTCCTTAAAGAAACAGTAACCATTAATACCTTCGAAATTGGCAAGAGGTTTCTACTGTTGTCACCACTGAGGTTAAATACCGGATTAAGATGCCCAAACTTCCTGACCATTCAAGACAAGAGAATTTTACAAAGTTCCTGAATTTCCAGGAGCTTTTTCCTTTGCATTTTTCACTGTGGTTTATTAAAAGGTAGTGCTGTTTAGCAGTTCTGAAAATAGTAGCTGTCTCAAAAAACATTCTTATTTATAAAGTAGGTACAGCACAGACTGTGATGGGGTGAATATCCCTTTTATCACCCTCTTTCCAAGAACATATAAAATCTAACCACAGGGAGATAAGACCAATATTCACCTAACCTTTGTACAGAGACTGTGGGAAAACAAATGACAACTATAACATGAATGCTTAACCACCAAAATTTGGACCATTGCTATAAAAATCTATTCTTGCTAAATTGAAAGTATACAAACTTTCTGTGGTTCCCCCACCCCAAATCAACATAAAGAATTAGTAACAATAGATAAAACTACATACAACACATATCAAAAAATGCTTTTGCAATTTAAAAGTTATTGAAATAAATAAAATAGGAGTTAGACTTACTAAATAGGCTGTTTATTACATGCTTTGATATCAGTGTTAATTATGGATGGACTGTCTATTCACAATTCTTTTTCCTCATAAGCATACTGAACACGGTTTTGGTTAACCTGACATGAATCATGAAAGTTTATTATAGAGTCAGAGCAAAGATCCACATTTTAAAAAAATAAGAAAATTAAGAAACTACAAAACTACTTACTCCGCTGCTTACTGGTCCAAACATATGGCCCGAGGAATCTGGTTCTTCTAAATACAGAGTGTAAAAGTGTGGTCTATATCAAACAGTACCAAAAATGTCATATTTTACATACACGTTGAGACAGTTTGAAGAGATTATATTTCAACAATGGATGTCAAATATTGGAAACAACACTGTCAGAGGAAGGACACATTAAAGGGAAATAGAGAAATGTAACTTAATTATAACAGATTTCAGTCATAGAAACAGGCTTGCATTAAATACTTTAACTCTGTTAGAATACTGTATAAGATACTGTTTGAAGCAGAAATAATATTTACAAAGCGATTAACTGCAACACCACTTGAACGGGAATTTGCAGTTGCATATGTACCTTTCATCTTCAGGTAACTGCAGCCAGCGGAGAACAGTTACCACCCTTTCTTCAAAGGGGATTGAGCTGTATCAGAACAACAGAAGATCAACCAACCTTGCACTTCCAAAAGCTAAAAAATTTTAGTCACACATTACAAAGTCAATGTACTTTAGCAAAGAAATTTTAATTCAACTAGACACCATTAATGGTGATTTAGCAGGATGCAAGTTTATTCTAATTGCCTACGAGTCTACAGAAGTTAACGGCCTGATCTAAAGCTCCCTTGAATATTATCCCCATTGATTGTACTGTGATTAGAATAAAGCTCTCAGTATTGTGTTTATTATACAAAGAGAATAATTGGCTTTGAGGTGCAAAATCATATGCAAGTTTTCACTCCTGTACTATATTTTGAAAAAGTTTCAGATTGGGGATGGTTTGTTGTTGGGTTTGGCTGGTTGGGTTTTGATATGAGTTTTGTTGTTGTTTTGTTAAATGTTTAAACAGTTTGAATACAAGTTCTCAATTATGTCACAAAGTAGATGCTCTATATCAAGGAGACCAACAATATGCATGTTGACCTAGAACAAGATGAGGCACCCACAAAATTAGTAATTCAGCTACTCCATACAAGTTCAAGTAATGAGGTACAAGTTCCTAACAAAAAAAAGATCTAAGGCGACAATCAGAATTTGATTGCTATAAGAAGAGTATAGGAAATAATCCTAGGAAGATCAAAGTGAAAAGCCTGATTTCTTGGGCGAGTTTTGAGATTATTAAATAAAAGGTGATAGACAGATTTATCTAGAATTTTCATTAGTCAGAAAAGGTTTAGCTGCAGTGAAGAGCAATCACTAAAATATGACTGCCTTAATATGAAATACTTTCAAAATTTGCAATGAAAGTAATTTTACATTGGAACAATTTACCTCAGATTACTTCAGTTTTCATGGACAATATCATGACAATCCATGATCTATTCAGTGTATGAGACATTTGGGCTGAATGACTCTAAACACACCCACAAAAGATGTTCGTAAGTAGAAACAGAAAAGCACTAAAGCTTCAAAGCTGTCTGCTTTTAAAACTGATTTTCCACATCTTTCCTTAAAACGTTTGCTGAGCAATGACAAAATGATTAGACAAGAATCTATGTTATACTGAAACAAAGTTAATTGCATCTTATCTTTTTACATGTTGCATACAGCTATTTAGAAAAGCAGGGTGGTGGAAGGGGAAATAATGGTTTCTCTGGTGTACATCCTATTGCAACAGTTTAAGTAAAATATTAATCCAAGACACAGGAATTTACATACCTATTATATTTTTCATACAGGTTTGGAAAGGTTCCATTAACTGCTACATCTGACCCAGGCCAAAAGAACGTAGCAGCTCTTAAACCTTGGTACATAGCCGTTAGCCAAATCTGCAGGACAACAATCACCATCATTAGTGCAGGTCACTAACTTAACCAAGTAACTGCAAGAAAATGCACTACCACCAGACCAAAGCCTAAAAATGTAAGTAGAGGACACCATACAGTCAATCTTGCATGTCATCTGCAATCCAGATATACCTTGCAGCCTAATTCATTATGGCAAATACTTGCGCCCTTTCTGCTGGGTACAGACCTAGGTAGGGGAAATGTCTTAAGAACAGTGAAGAGTGAAGTAAGAAGGGGTAGGAATGTTCTGAGGACATATGTCCCACATACTCTGAAATATAAAAGTAGGACTTTGGTCAGCTCTTCTCATTTTACTGCTGATCTCAAGATTTGCAGGTTTCTGTCTGCCTTCTGCATGTTTTCCTGCCTCACTTGTGCAAACCACTTCTCAGCAGCTTGCAAAGTCTACACTTCCACCCCCCAAAAAAAAATAAAAATTGGTCCACCCACATTACTAAAACCAGTTACAATAGTTACTGGTTTTATCATTTTACATTTTGCCAGTTACTTCTTGCTATTCTTCAGGTTAGCACTCACCCAAACTGTCCCATGCCACTTCATCTTGATGGTATCAGAAAATTTGCCATAGCTGTATGATTGAACTGAAACATTTTCTTTACGCATCTTTTAGGTTTAGTAGTAATCTGGGCACAGCATAAACCTTTACTACTACTGATACACCTGGGTCGGAGCAATCTCAGGCACAGCTACAGGATGGGCAGAGAAAAGATTCAGAGCAGCCCTACAGAGAAGGACTTGGGGGTGTTGGTTGATGAGAAAATGAACATGAGCTGGCTTCAGTGTGCGCTTGCAGCCCAGAAAGCCAACTGTATCCTGGGCTGCATCAAAAGGAGCGTGACCAGCAGGTCAAAGGAGGTGATCCTGCCCCTCTACTCTGTTCTTGTGAGACCTCACCTGGAGTATTGTGTGCAGTTCTGGTGTCCTCAACATAAAAAGGACATGGAACTGTTGGAACAAGTCCAGAGGAGGGCCACGAGGATGATCAGGGGACTGGAGCACCTCCCGTATGAAGACAGGCTGATGAAGTTGGGGCTGTTCAGCCTGGAGAAGAGAAGGCTGCACGGAGACCTCATAGCAGCCTTCCAGTATCTGAAGGGGGCCTATAGGGATGCTGGGGAGGGACTCTTCATTAGAGACTGTAGTGACAGGACAAGGGGTAACGGGTTAAAACTTAAACAGGGGAAGTTTAGATTGGATATAAGGAAGAAATTCTTTCCTGTAAGGGTGGTGAGGCACTGGAATGGGTTGCCCAGGGAAGTTGTGAATGCTCCATCCCTGGCAGTGTTCAAGACCAGGCTGGACGAGGCCTTGGGTGATACGGTTTAGTGTGAGGTGTCCCTGTCCATGGTAGGGGGGTTGGAACTAGATGATCTTAAGGTCCTTTCCAACTCTAACTATTCTATGGTTCTATGATTACTAAAACTAATTTGTTTGTCAATTTCCTCAGAAAAATTAACTGCAAGTCCACTTCATATTAAAACCAGAACAAAATCTGGTATCTTTATTAGTTATTTAAAGCAAGTTTTCTCCTTAAAGAAAATTACATTTAAGTTCAATAAAGTCTGCTGCACTTTGTTTCATTTGTCATTTTGCTGCTCTAGTATAGCAGTTCCTAATCATGCTGAGTAATGCTTCTTGGCTGACTCTGTACTCTTTCAACATCACTATGCATCCAAGTGATATTAAGTAACATAACAACAGGCCAATGTACATTCTCAGCAGTGTATGAATACTTACAGGCTGCCCTTGGTACCACTGTGGATTAAACTTCTCTTCACTTTTAAGGGTGAAGGATGCATTTCTTTTGGGGTCATACATCTTGTTATCAATTATACCATGAGATTCAGGATACAGACCCTGTAATTGAAAGTATACCTTGTTACAGTGTTATAAAGAAAAAGAACCTTCCACCTATATAAACAGATGTCCGTTAGACAAGTATGTACAGTGAATAATCTATATGTGACTTCCACTCTACCAGTACCTCAAATTAACAAATTTAACAGCATCACCCACCATTGCCACTAAGTCCTACCTTACAATTCTTAATTGCTTCTCAGTGAGATTTAAAACCAAAAATAAAAAAATATAAAAAAGGCAAGAAACTTGTTCTGGGATCAAACTGAAAGACAACCTCTTAGTTCACACATTTGTTTTATCTTTAGTACCAATGACAAAGCAACTACTTCTGCTGAACCTCCATCACATGGCCAAAACCAAGATTTCAAAGGAGAATTGCATATCAGCAGACGAAAGCCATTACATAAGCAGTAAAAGTGCTCAGAGGCACCAGATATTAGGTAGTTTCAAACAGACTTTGTGTTCTGCCTTCAAGGAGACTGGCTCCTTTTTACTTTAAAGCATGTAACATCATCACTATTAGGACCCTGATAAACACCACTCCTGGAGAGCTGAGACAAAGCTCTATACTGTATTTAGGGGCACTTTCACATGGCTGCAGGGCATGATTAATGCCTCTTAGTTGCATATTCAACAATGGATATTTGTGAGGATTACATATTTAAACATCTCATTCCTGAATCTGTGCTCCTCACTTATCAGAAGTCCTGACAAACTAAGTCAAAAAGAAGGTGTAGATCATCATATTTGACTGAATGTAGTCTGACATATGAAACTAAGAAGAATATGCTGGAATCCAACCCTGCATTCAGTGTTGAAAACCTCACTGTTTCTTTTTTTAACTACATGTAGAAGGTGATAAATTTACAAGATCAGCTTTGTGACATTCCTATCCAGGTTTGGATACACTCTATCAGAGTCAGTATCAATGTGATGTTTAAATCTTGCCTTTCATTTCATACTCTTCTTTGCATCATGCCAAGCTACCTTAAAGAAGTGGAACAAAAGTGGCTGTGCAAAGGAGTCCGGCTGCTCTCTCAGAGAGAGCCTGAGATGTAATTTAGTGGAAATATTTACACAGGTGGGGAGTTGCAAAGTGATGTGTCCTTCCACCTATACAGGAATTCTTGCAGCTAGTCTTGGAAGCACTGGATTACTTAATCAGATTAGATTTGACCACTGAGTTGTAGCTTTATATAATGACTGTCTTTATCAGTTATAATTCGTTTCATATTCTAAAGGGAAATCCTATTATTTTAATAGTAAAAAATACATCATGTCCTTGGAGACAACTTGATAATGAACAGTCTCTTCAATACTGCAAAACATAATACACAGGAATACTTACTGTGACAACAGAGTAATGATTGGGAAAGGTTTTTGAAGGATACACTGGTCTCATACTGGAAGTATATGTTCCACATTTCTCTACAGAGAGGAAGAAAGAAAACCAGCAAAATTACAGAAATAAAAGCCTCTAAGAACCCTTGCAAGTTTCTCGCATGAAGATATACATCCATTAAGAAAAAAAAAAATATTTCCAGAACATTTTTATTCTTCAAAGTTTAGGAGTTAACACTTCATTTTTATTTCTATATCCATTTAACAAGCTGACTAAAAGGATATGATACAAATTTTACATACTTCTAATGACTGACTTCAGTGGTCATATGAGCAAAACCTACAGTCCTTAGGAAAAACATGCATAGATAAAAACAAATTATCAAAGAAATCACACCCTCCAAAATTGCCAAGGTATGCGCTAAGTCAAGTCTGCAGCTTGAGACCAACTAGCTACTTCACCCTGGGTGCTCTCAGAGATGAAGTGGACGCTAACACAGTGATGCCCTGGCTTTCTCAGTCACCTATCAAATCACTGTTTACTTAGCAGTTTGCAATCTTTTTTTAATAAAAATCAACTCTTAGTCTAGGGTGGATCTCAAATTTTTCTTTATCTTGATATACAAATCATAGGGCCACTATATAAAATACAAAGAAAATAAAAATGCAAGGTTTGCTAAAAAAAGTGTTGTATCAGGGCAATTTGAGCTCATGGCATTAGGGTTTTTGGATTAGATCTCAGCTGAAATCATCAGTTTGAGCTGACCAACATATAAAGAAGCGAAGCTGGAAAAGTAAATCCTCTCGAGTTACACAGACATTCCTTTCCACATATGCATTCAAATCGTCCTTTGTACCCTTTTTGCTACTGCAATACACTTGACACATTTCAACCACTTCTAAATCTGTTGTTAAGGCTGTTTTCTGAATTTTTTTTTGGTTTTCCTTTGGGGCAAGTGGGAAGCTGGGTTTTGGGTTTGTTTCGGGGTTTTTTTCCTACTGTTTTTAAAGTAAGAGAAAAGTGTGCTTAAAAACTTGGCTTGGCCAACGTCCTAGGGGGTTTTGCTGGGAATTTCCATAAGCATTATCTTTCTTCTTGTTGCCTTGGTTAAAGACAACTTAAGACAAAAGAAGGATTTATTTTAAACTTATGATACCACAGCCAAGAAGTATATGAAAACATCTTCTCTCAATCCCATACATACACATTATTTCTACGTCTCAGCTCCACGCTGAATTGCCACCTTTCAGCAGGTAGCAGAGAGAGAGTGCGTAATAAAGCTTGCTAAAAAGTTACGAAGATTTATTCAAGGAGACAACAGAATTTCACTGTGGGCATGGCTGAATTAACAGGACTACATAATGGGAACATTTCTAACTAACAGAATGCTGGACTTGTCATCAAGTGTTTTAAAGAAAAGCTCCAGATTTAGCATGGCTCTAATTTAATAAAGAACTGGGCAGTCTGAGAAGTTACTTAATGCAAGTAACTGTTCACTTCTTTGTAAATAGGCATTCATATATGGTCTCTTTTTGAACATCTACATGTAAAATGGATAACTATGAACTCCAAAAAGATTCAATTTTAGTCAAGCACTTTATCCATTATGGTCACTTGTGTACCAGAGATTCATTACCCTTTCCTGCACAGTAAAGTACTGTAGCAATGTTTCTTTACAATATGACTCCTTCCACCATTTTCAGTGCTTAGACACATAGAACATGAAGCGCCTTGAGATCTGAAGCCACATGCCCGAGCCTCATGCGATATGCATACCACTGACACCAACTTTCATTCATGAGATTTTCTCTTGCTGAAGAAAGCTTGTGTTATCTGGGCTTTTCATCCAGCATTTTACTGGGAGGGAGGGAGGGGACCTGAAGATCTTGTAGTATATCCCATCACAAATGTCTTTTATCAGATTACATAGCATGCTCCAGCATAATGTAGAATTGTTGACATAATGCAGAAATATTTTCCCCCAGACAAGACTTTATTTTGCCATGTCCAAAGCCTGTATTAGCCATTCTGATTTTAGAATCCTTTAAAAATGCAAGTTTTGACCATCAAAAACTCCATGGTTCTGGAGAAGTAAAGCAACATTGAAGAAGCTGCTATGTTAGTTGTATTTATTAGTGGTCAGAATTTATCATGGTTTCAGTGGAAAAAGAAATACAAGTTTATTATAGAAATTAAAGACAGAAGTTGCACTGTAGTGCATCCAGTCCAAAGAATGCAGAAGCTTCACATGTATAAATGGATGTCACAGCCTGGAAGTCCTAGGGATGCTTTGTGGCACTGTTATCTTGTACTGCAGCCAGAGCTATAACCATTTGCAAAGGCCAGCCTCTTCTTGCAGTGCTCAAGAAGTCTTCAACAGAATTCTTCTGTAACTATATTTAATGAAATTGTTTCAAATGCCTTGTATTATTCTAACATGGATCAAAATGAAAAAAAGCTAAAACCTCAAATACATCTGTGAGTTGTTATCCTCTGGAACAGGTCAAGTTGTAACAACCACTGTACAAAAAGCAAGTATTTTTACCAATTTATTTTTAAGCCAAACTGAAGCCAGTCACCCCATGTAGTAATTTATGAGCGTCAAGAAGATTGGCGTATTCAAGAAATACCATCAGTTCTTTATAGACCACAGCCAAAACAGAGACACAAAATGCAAAGTTAGTTATACTCTAGGAAAGTTAAGTAAGACACTACAAAAGCTAGGAAAAAAATATGTGCTTATGAGGCTCTCATTTCTTCTGCAAATGGTTGCTAAATAAAGGTTCTCAGATTCAGCACATTTCTACCAGCCCTTCTATATCACCTATTCCTAATCTCTTCCTTCTCTTTTACAAACATAATCAAATGCTTTCTACCTTGCTTACCATTTTCCAAAGCTATTCCATCTGAATACGAGACAATATACAGAGTAAAAAGTGGGTCTACTTCTATTTTGAAGAAAAACTCACAGCAAAAAGCATCCACCTCGTAAGTAGAGAAGGGCTTCTCAGTAATTTTTAAGGTTTCAATGAAAATCCAAAGCGCCCTTTCCTCATGCCCTCTCCTATCTTTTGACCTTCCACCCTCCCACACCTCAAATTCTCTGTGCATGACTTATTTAGAGCATCAACTTCCATTTCCATGGAGGAAGAGTGAGGATTTTAAAGAGCAAGCAAAGCTGCTATTGATTTTTCAGACAAGATATCATCATATTGCTTAGACAAATAAGCTACTCACGTAATTTGCTAATAACAGGTAGAAGTCCGCCCCAAGTCTGCAGGTATTCTGCTCTGAAGCCATCCAATGAAAATAGTAACACTGGAGATTTGGTAAATCTGAACAAGCAGAAATTGAAGTATTAGAAGACTGACTCCAAGAAGTAATTTCCAACCACTTATTTCAAGAAAGTTTCCCTCACGTAGTGGGTATGCTCATTATGGGACTATAAATCAGACCAAGGAAGTAAATCTTCCAAAACAGGCAGGCTTGCAGGCTGTGAGCAGACCAGCCACCTAGTGCCTCACCTCACAGGCTGGT
The DNA here is from genome assembly GCF_028554395.1 of Pezoporus wallicus. NCBI lineage: Eukaryota > Metazoa > Chordata > Aves > Psittaciformes > Psittacidae > Pezoporus > Pezoporus wallicus. The sequence continues at coordinate 9,711,145 of NW_026635157.1, forward strand.
GTAGCAACCCTACCCAAAAAGGCTGAGGATTACATGCACAGAGCCTGATTTCACAAGCACTCATAAAGAAATGAGCCAAGATGTTCATGCAATCTGCCTGGTGGGTTTGGAACTCCTGATCTTGAAATCAGTCCCAATGGAGCAACACTCAACCACTCCAACCCTGCTTCCCACCCCAAGGTAAAAGCAGGGAAAGAGCAAAATGTGAAGCCATGGCTTTCCCTTATTCTTTTTGCTCCTGAAAAATTCATGATCTACCTGGCAGAGGGGGAGAAGTTACCTTTTTACATGTACATACACAGTGCATAAAAAAAAAGTAACAAAGTCTCATGTACAGGATTCATTAAATCAGCAACTATAACACAGATTTTTCCCCTTTATCTTATAAAGATTATTTAACCAGAAAGAACTTGATTACTCTACCAGAAGTACTACCAACCTCCACACTGAAAAATGTGGCCTTATGACTGGAACACTGTAGCAGTAGTATTTCTGTCTGGAACTTGACAGAACTTCAGAAGCGATTCCACTGGAACTAGCAATAATAAATTCTCCCCTTTCAGGACCTACAGGACCTATGTTTTCCAGCTTTGACTTGCTTCCAGCTTCAGCCCTATTCAACGATTTCTCTCCAACTGTAAATACTTAAAAAATCCCATCGCGAACAGGAATAATCACCAGTGATTTCTTCCTCATAGAAAAACTACCCTATGTTTGACCCATAGATATGAAAACATTGGAGACTGCAAAAAAAAAATAAAATAACTGCAGTGCAGCAAAAAACAATGAAAATACAGATTCGCATCAAAGGATTGAATGTATTTTATATGCCAGTTGCAAGCTCAGTTTTCCTTTTTATGTTTACAAAGTGTAAAATGAAAATGTTTAAAGCTTTGTTGCACTTCAGTTTCCCAAAACAGTGAGAAGACAAATATTTATAAAGTGTTGACAATTTTTTTTAGTGAGTTACCCCACAAAAAAAAAAAAATCCAGTCATTTATAAGTGAACTATTTCTCCTAGTTCAGTCAAACATGACATATTAAACTGAAGATAAGTCAGACATGTTTTGGTTGCCTATCTTAAGAAAATTTCAATCAACAATGTGGACAACAGTTCAGCCAAAAGGCTTTAATTAGTCATAATCATTACATAACCTACCCTACAGCCCAGGCAGAATAAAACAAGGTAGTATGTTTGCAGACTGCTTTTTATTTCTATGGTATATGTAATATTATGTTTTGAAAAATCTTAGTAAAGGCAGTTAGTGGGGAAGAAGAAATGAATGATCTTCAGACCAAGATCATTCAGATCAAAGTCCTCCGGCAGAAAACAGTAGGGAAAACGTCACGTACTGCCTTCACCCATATTACAAGTATTGTTTGTACCACAGATTCCGATTGCTGCAACTTCTGCAAATGCCTTCTCTGCCACCCCTCCCCCCATAAAATTGATTCCCTCCACTGCAAAAATCTCAAAACCTTCATTGAGAAGTTTCCTGCAATAAACCAAACTTTTCAATATTACATTCTGACAAGTCTAACTTCAAAACAAAAACCAAAACCAACTCCTTAGAAAGGCACTTTACGCAACTGTTTCTGGTTTGGCATTTACAAGTAAACCAACTGTTAAGTACATGTTTTGCTTGTCTGCAAATCCAGCTACTGAACCCCTCACACATGCAATATTAAACCTGGCAAAACAGACCATTGCCACAACCAGGGAGACTGGCCATTTCACTTCTATACTCTACACATGCTGAAACTCATATACTTAAATGATCTGCCCTGTGCTCAGGGAAGCAAAGCATGACAGACAATGCGGAACTGCACTCTTTGGAACAGCTTCAAGTAAAATCCCCTGGCAAACTGACCTGAGCTCAGTTCTGAGATATATCAGCAATTTCCATGACGTTTTCTTGTCAGTAGCCAAGGTTACACTTGCTGCTTCAAAAACGTGCCACCATGAACAAGCAAGCCTGGGAGGCTCAAGTTTTGTTTCTACCTGTGATTCATGCTGGCTGTGTCCAAACAGTATGACAAGGGTGTTTCACAGCTCTTGGATAAATATGTATGCCACAGTCACATCCTGACTCCAAACTGAAGGAAATGCAGTGGTAATTATCCACTCCTATAAACTGGCTTCTATGGAAACTAAGTGCAGGAAACACAGGCTTGCTGTGGTCTAGTAGGTTCACCAGCCTGGAAGATCAAGAGCCCAGAACTGCAGACCACACTGCCAAGCTGACCTGCATTACTACAGGCAAGTTAGACCACAATTAAAGGAAAAAAAAAACAGAAGAAAGAAATGGAAGAAAGAAGAAAGTCCCCTTGAAAAGCTAGACATACTGCACAAAACTTCTTATCCCAAGCACTACTGCCTATATAAAACCGCAAAGCTTTCTTTTCTGGTAAATGTATGTAAAGCCTCAACATGAGGTGTAATAGCAATCTTCAAATATACAAGAAATATCTGCAAAGAGGAAACAAATCAGCTGCTCTTCCAGCTTACTGAACACAGAATAAATAGCATGAGCCTTAAGGTACAGAGAAACATAATCAAACCCAAGGAAAACCATCTAGTTAAGCACTAGGGTAAACTGCCAAAGCAGGTTTAAATTCTTATAGTATTATTTCACTCTTAGACCAGTGGAAAGAACTAGATCACTCCTGAAATCTTCTAGCCCATTAACTGTATAATCCTATTCAACAACACAGAGCCTAGTCTTGGAAAGATTTAGGTGTGTATTTCACTTTAAGATTTGATCAGTCTCATTGAAATTATTGGGCTTTCCCAGATTAAGCACCTCAATGAATACTGCATTGTCTTTCATCTATTCTGCACTACAAGAGCAAATGCAACTAAACCCAAAATGGAATGAAACCAGCAATTTTAACCCACAAAACATGCTGCATTAATATGTACAGAGTCAGAACTGCTATCCTGAGGCCTGAAAATGAGCACTGTGTTAGTTACCTGCACTCCTGCCCACCCCACCATAGGAAGAAGTGGATTATTTACAGAGTTGTTCGTTTTGGGAGAAGCTTGTGTGCTAAGAGCCTGAGATGAGGCTTTGGCCAACACTGCTCAATTCAACTTTGACCAGACATCGCCCTTCCCTGGGTTGGGTTTTATTGCAACACTTCTGGTTTTGCCAGGATTAAAATAATTTTAGTAGAGTAACTGCGTATTCTTTTCATGGGCTGAACAGAAATAACAAACAATAAGCCCTAAAAACCAAGTTAATCAACAGGAGCTGCTCAATCTGCACAAGGCTCTTGCTTGCTTATCCACCCCTTGGGAGTAACACTTCCGATCTTGTGTTAGGGATATCAGCATCCTAGAGCCAGCTCCCAGCAAACAGTCCTGAATGGTCCCTGACCCCAGAACAGGAGCTAATGACAAAAGCTTCCAGAAGCACCTGGCTACCTCCCTCCTACATGGAGACTTATCCGGGACTTGGACTCCAAGCTGCACAGAAGCTCCAGTTTCTGTCCTGGTGAAGGCTCTGGAGTGCCAGTGTTATTGCTCTGAATCAGAATGAAGAGTACTCATTTGGTATAAAAATATTCCAAAAGGAAGTGTATTTTGTTTGATAGTATTGTAACCCCAATGAATAAGTATAGCATGATTTAAATATCTTAAGTTTAAAAAAAAAGTACTGTTATAAGAACAGGCTGAAATGTTTTACCTTACTGGAAATATCCACAGCACACCATAATTTCAAAATCATCAAAATGAAAATAGTTTTGATTTTATTGACACTTCTCAGACATGAACATAACTGAATTCAACTCATGCCCACAACATATCTACAAGCTATTTTCCAGTGGAACATCTCCAATCAAGAGTCACTTCTATTAATAGAACTTATACATAAAAAATCATAGCTTGCAGTCAACTTCAGCTTTAACGTTAAAGATCTCACAGCAAAAACAGTACAAGAAACACAGGCTTTTTTCCTGGCTGGGAGCTTTGCTGTTCTATTTGAGCCTGAGAGCTGATGCCATTATCTACATGAGTCATTTCTCACACAGTGTATACATAACTTGCAGGAGCAGGCCCAATTTGGAGCCAAGCCAGAGAATACAAGGATCCCATAGCATTTTACACCTTTTAAAAGAAAGTTGTTCAGACGGCTTGCAAATATTGCTGATGAAACTGAGACAGTGATCTGCCCATAGTCTGGAGCTCTGGGGCTAGAACAGGCAAGGAAAGGTCTTCAGAAGCAACTGTGAGGGAAGCAGTCTTTGGAGCCTGAGATTGCTGGTCGAGTCCCAAAATATTTGGGAGAAAGGGTATTGGAGCACATGTAGGACAATAATGAGGCTGGCACAAGACAGAGCTGCCCAAAGTACACGCAACTGTGAAAGAGCAGGGTTCAGTAACAGGCATGTCTTGCAAGTCAAGCAAGTGCTGGGATACAGGAGTGCTGCTGAGATGGAGCAACCTGATCTGTTAGCAAGTGCTACCAAATGCTGGCTGAACAGGTGTCCTTTGTCTGACAGCTGCTTTCACCATGATAAGAAAGGCAAGCAGGTCCCAGGAAGACACATTAGGGAAAATAATCTTAAAAATGAAACATAAGCAAAGAGCAGAGCTATGCAAATATACAATATCCTCACCCTTTTGGACACTGAGGTTCAGTAATGTCCTCACACTCTTCTTCAACCCAGCTTGCCTCTCCTTAAAACAAAGGAGTGTGATTTAAGACAGTACATTCTCATAGATAAATGCAAGGTTTTTTTTCATTTTACTGGATGCTTTGAAGTTGCATTATGTCCTTGCTCCTTTCAAACAAATATGGGTACATATATGAGAGACTGTAGGAACTTGTTGAGGATATTTACCTTTACAGACAGCACGATAATTGACACAGCAATCTTTATTTTCCACACAATCATCTGAACAGGAACAATGATATTCCAGTCGCCTTTTCTCTCCACACCTGAATTTATTGCAGGTCCATATGTGGGCTAAAAAACAGATGAGAGAGAAGGACGGCACAATGATTAATACCGGTCTAAATGCAGAATTCATTAACTGAATCATGTTAAATTCCATCTCAAATGCATGCTTACTGAAAACCAACCCTAGGGTATCTCATGCATGGGTAATACTGCAAGTTTTGGCACTTTAGAAAACAGAATCATAGAACAGTTTGGGTTGGAAGGGACCTTCAAATGTCTAGTTCAACACCCTGGCTAAATAATCCAAGTGTGTAGCTGTCTGAATACAATTATGCAGCACATGGTTATCAATACCACAGATCAGAAAGAATCCTTTCAAATATGGTCATTTATGTGGGTTAAATTTGGTAAATGTGAACTACAAAGACACTCCCCAAAAAAACTCCTCCAGATAAAAAACAAACGAATCTAGATTTGGAATGCCCAGAAAATATGGAGAAGCAGTATTCTGACTTGCACTGACTTTTTGGTTTTTGTTTTTTTTTTACCAGTCACCATCTGGCACTCCCAACTTTTTTCAGCACGTCTTAGGTATAAGCATCACTCTGCCACTATTTGAGACTATACACATAAGCTCACAGGAAGACCTCTGACTTCAGCTTCATTGCTGTTTTTAGTTGAGACTTTTTTCCTAATACATATTGATTTTTCTGAACAGAATATTCCAATACATGGTATAATTTGAAGATAATAATTTTGTTAGCAGTTGTAAACACATGTAGAGCCTTTGCAGTCAAGGAGGATAAAAATGAATGAATTTACCAGCTGAGTGAATGCTTAAGTGAAGATCTTAGAGACGCGGAATCCAAACATAGATGTTTGAGTAGAATCACCGATTTTCATACATGACTAGCAACTAGAAATCCCTACAAGTATTCCCAGGTGGTTAATCTCACTTTCAGCAATACTGAACTTCAATAACTACCAGTGTCAGTAAATCTTTACTTCTGGGAAAGCGAGAGAGAGAGGGAAAGCGAGAGAGAGAGGGAAAGCGAGAGAGAGAGGGAAAGCGAGAGAGAGAGGGAAGAGAGAGGGAAAGCGAGAGAGAGAGGGAAAGCGAGAGAGAGAGGGAAAGCGAGAGAGAGAGGGAAAGCGAGAGAGAGAGGGAAAGCGAGAGAGAGAGGGAAAGCGAGAGAGAGAGGGAAAGCGAATAATCTGTTATGGTTCTAGTTACATGATACTATTTGTAAACTAGAATTTGATTCTCCATTGATGTTAAGACTAATTAAATAAAGGACAAAAAAAAAAACAACAAACAAACAAGAAAACACACCACCAAACCACCACACAAGAAAAACAAACCACCACCACAAAATAAATCCCCATTCTTACTGCTGAGACAGACTCTCCAGTTTGGTTTTAAAGAATTCCTTAGGTTGAGAGAGAGTGGTGTAATAAAACACAGTGGAGAGCAAATCCCACGCAACTATTCCATAAACTCAAAGCTTTACAGAATTTAGATCTTTCAATAACAGTCAGTTGACTTGGGGATCTAAGCCTAGTTTCCTCATTTGGTTTTAAAAGTCAACAGTGGAATTTCTAATTTTAGGATGAGAATACATTGATAAATTTTACAAATACATGTAAAGAGGAGTGAGAAGAAAGATAATAAACTGAAAAGAATGCTGCATATGAAGCACTAAGGCAAAACTAAAATAGAAAAAAGAGTCAGGTTCTGTTCTTAGTGTTCCTACCCACACTAACACTTTTCCCTGTCAAGTTTCTCCATGGTACTTTTCACACCTTTGCCTATCTGACCTTTACTTTCTGGCAAACCATGAGAACTGCTTCTCACTTCACAATCATTCTCCACCAGTGGAATCCATTTTGTCACCCTGCCTTGTCTCAGAGGCCAGCACATGACCTTTGCTTCACACTCAAGCTGGGGAGTAACAATGCAGAAGGACTGAGTAGCTGGATAAGGAGAGATGGCAGCTTTCACAGAGCTGCTCTGTCCTTCCCCTTTTTCACGCAGGCGATGACAGAAAGATAAAATATGCAGAATGCACTTCTATTCCTGGATTGCCTGAGAATGTAGGAGTTGTCCCCAGTGCCAGGGACAATGCAGGTCACTGTTCTCTCACCCCCAGACAGAGAACAAAAAGCTGGCTGAGACCTCAAGTTACAGTTGTTCTCCTCTTTCCAAACGAGAGAGCAGCAGTACAGTCCCTCACAGACTCTCCCCCCATTAGGAGCTATAAGAAAGCCAGCCGACTGGCTATGTCGGCTCCTATGTAGTCCAGCTGCATAAAGTACAAGTTTTGTTCGTGTACAACAGCTGCACCAGAGCCCTGATGTTTCCATAGGAGTCCCCAGCACCACCATCACCACTGCAACTTCACCTGTGCTGCAATTGAGAGAGCACAAGGAGGGGGAGACCACCGGTCAGAAACACCCCACTGATGAGCAGCTCCCCTTTGCATTCACTGTCTGAAAGTGGTCAGGGATCATGGCCACTGGATCACAACAATACTCATACACAGAGCTGTCCCACATCACAGAACAGGAGAGTTCACCCCCACAACTTTTCTCCATCCTTACCTGGTTGTATACATGCTTCCTGGTAATCTAAGCAGCAGTTTCCAAGCTTGACACAATCTCTATCACAACGGCAGCTTCCAAAGGTCCTTTCAAAGCAACGACCTTTGCAGGTTTTCACTGTAATATTGAATAGTGTTAGATATTAGTGGCTGAGCCCACATCAGTCAACATGCAGAAAGAAATTAATACAGTCAGCATGTGGAATGACACAGATAGTCATTCCACACAACTTACAGGATGGCTGCAAAACACAGTAACAGCCAAAGGAAAAGTTTACCATTTAGTTCCTCTTCTTACTGAACAAAACTATTTTTTCATCATGTTGAACAAAGGGTTCTGCTCTGCTTTAGCAGGATCATGGTGTTTCATTATTGGAAGGAGAAGTGAAACAAAACACTATAATTCTATTTGCAACTGTTCCTGCCTCTCTGTATCACCAGAAAAAGTGTCATTCAGAATATGGAAGACCTGTCAGAGGAACTTTAAACCCAGGTTTTCAGTAAGGATGCCTTAAATAGTAAAATGCTTTTACAGAGAGCACTGATCTTCATTTTCATGTCTGATAAATGTTCCACTTTCTATAAATGAACATTAATTAGAATCTAGACTGCATTAGCTATGCTTGCAATTCCCACATGCTCATGCCCTGTTTGAATGTCTGTCCTCATACAAATCAGAGGAGCTGAAGGAGCCCCAGTTCTGCATCCCACTGTACAATAATTAAGGTATTATCTCAAGACACAGGAAGGGTCATTCCAAACCAGATACAAACTTGAGGTGTGTGATATTAGAAAAATGCGATAATGAGCCAGTATTGCAAAGCTGTAACAAAATGAGGAAAAACACTTCAAACAAGTTGTAGTAGGAAATTAAAAACCTGATTTTTAGTTTAAAAAAAAAAAAAAGAAAAAAAATATCAGTGTAGGACTATTTGTCAAACAACTTTAAAATTATTCTACATAGCTGCTCCCGAAGAGAAGCTTGATTTTTTAACATATCTTTTGTAACCTTCCACCTGAAGAAACTTCATCATTGAAAAAAGCATGCATTTTTCAGGACAGAAAACAGCCAGAGGAATTCCACAAGGAACATTTTCAGACTACAATTCTAAACAGTAAAAAAAAAAATGGAAACAAAACACCAAACAACTTTTTCACCATCATTGACTGGAAAAGATGAAAAACAAATGTTCCAGGACAACATGAAATAGAAGTTATTGGTTGGGGTTTTTGTTTGGTTGGTTTTTTTTTTTTTACGGTGAACTGAGAAAAGACAGCCATGCGACATCACCACAGCGACTGCTGGGATATGTGGAAACTGCCAGACCACACACAGAGCGCCAGTTTACCTCTCAAGTGAGTACACACAAGTACTGAGTACACCTGAGGTTTATTTCCTGGTATTTTCATTTCCCTCTAACTGAAACTGCTTTCAGCAATGCATCCCATCCTCTTCCTGCAGCAAGAAAGGGTAGCATTCTGATAATATCAAGACTAATTTACAAAAACAAAAAACAAACAAAAAAAAAACCCACCACACAAAACCCAACAAATAAAAAAGAAACCAAAAAGGAATTGCTCAGAAATATTACTACATAAAAGGCAAATTAGTTACCATCTTTTGAACAGCTAGGCTTCAGGCCAAATATACATCCTAGGATTGTCGTTAACATGCAAACACAGAGTACCTGTGAGACAGAAAAAAAAGACGGTAATCTGAAGTGACTACTGAATGCTTTTGAAAGCCCTCACTTTCTCTAGAATGCTACATAAATGTAACCAAACTGATAAACATGCAGATTAGGAGGCTGATTTCATTGCTTTTACACGCATTTTTCACTTGCACGAGTAGTTACATTGCTTGCAATTAATTACTGCTGCACAAACATGGATATTCCCAGGACTGGGCCTGTGTATTTAATTTTTTATAAAGTTACTTACTGTAGACACAATGGTGCTTGCTTCCAATGAACAGTAAATTGTTTATTGTTACACATCAATTTCATAGAAAATTCTTTGCTCCGCTTCTTCCCTCCTCCTAGGGTGCTCTAAGAAGGTGAAGCTTTGCCATTGACCACAAGCTACAGAAAGCATAGCCCTTAAGTGATACTTAACATTTTCTTAGCCAGGAAAACCTTTTCCCACTTCCTAGTATCCAATTCATACTAGATGTTGGTCCATCCCATGGTAAGCAACTGTGGGATGTCACATTAGACTGACCACAATGTCTGACACTGACCAGAAAGTATGGCCATGTTTATTTTGGATTCTGAATGCATTAGTGTTATCAAACAAGTACCATACTGTCCTTAACACAGCATTTTAGGGCAAGACCTAATGCCTACTCATACACAGGGAAAGATTCCTTTTAACCTCTTAAGTACTGGAACGGGTTCATAAACTCTTCAGGAAAAGTGCATGTACTATCAATGCATATAGAATAATTAAAGAGTCTAGGAAAGCCAACAGTGCAGTTATAATGCCTATTCTATTCAAGTGTAGAAGATAATACAGTACTTTGCCAAAAGACCTGAAAGAGAAGGCACTGTAATAATGAAGACTTTCTTATTCAGAAGTATTTGGAGAGATACAGGTAGGAGGGAATGTATGTACCGCCTTCCTAGTCATCATTTTCTGAGGAAAGCTTGCCTTCAAGCAATATTTCAACGATTTTTTTTTGTACATGCCTACACAAAGTCTCTCCCTTTATTCCTCCTCCCCATCAGAAAAAACCTGCTGAGTCATGAATACAATGCCTGAATCATGTTGGGATGAATTTTTGCCACATCATATTTTAAAAAAAGCCCAATTATTTCTCAAGCTTAAAGACTGTGACCACTTCAGTAAATAAAACTATTTGTCTTGGCTTTAACAAGCATACAGTTCACTAGACAGTTTTGTTCACTAAGCAGCTAACAAACACAGCAAGAAAGCAATTTCTGGAATGTACAGCATTGCAATTCAGATATTCTGGATTTGTGAAGTGTAAATTATAGAATCATACAATCAAATAGGCTGGGAAAGACCTTTAAGATCATCAAGTCCAATCATTACCCCAGGACTGCCAAGACCACCACTAACCATGTCACTGAGGGCCTCATCTGCATTAATTTTTGAACACTTCCAGAGACAGTGACTCCACCACTTCCCTGGGCAGTCTGTTCCAATGCCTGACAACCCTTTCGGTGAAGAAAATTTTCTTAATATCCAATCCAAGCCTCCCCTGGTGCTGCTTGAGGCCATTACCTCTTGTCCTATTGCTTGTTACTCGGGAGAAGAGACCAACCCCCAACTCACTACAACCTCCTTTCAGGTAGTTGTAGAGAGAAATAAAGTCCCCCTGAGCCTTCTCTTCTCCAGACTAAACAACTCCAGTTACCCCAGCTGTTCCTCATAAGACTTGTTCTCCAGACCCTTCACTAGCTTTGTTGCACTTCTCTGGACCTGCTCCAGCACCTCAACATCCTTCTTCTAGTGAGGGGCCCAGAACTGAACACAGGATTCAAGGTGCAGCCTCACCAGTGCCCAGTACAGGGGGACAATCACTTTCCTAGTCCTGCTGGGCACATTATTTCTGATACAGGCCAGGATCCTGTTGGCCTTCTTGGCTACATGGGCACAAGACAGCTCATGTTCAACAGCCACCAATCAGCATTCCCAGGTCTTTTTCCAACGAGCAGCTTTTCAGCCACTCTTCCCCAACCCTTTAGCACTGTACAAGGTTATTGTGGCTCAAACGCATGACCTGGCCCTTTGCCTTGTTGAAGCTCATACCAGGGGCCACAGTCTATCAACCCAGCCTGTCCAGATTCCCCTGCAGAGCCATCCTGCCTTCCCGTAGATCAACACCACTCAGCATGGTATCGTTTGCAAATTTACTGAGGGTGCACTCGATCCCCTCATCCAGATCATCAATGAAGATGTTAAACAACACCGGCCCTAACACCAAGCCAGGAGGGACACCACTAGTGACCATTCACCAATTAGATGTGATGCCATATACCACCACTCTTTGGGTTCAGCCATCTAGCCAGCTTCCAACCCAGCAAAGAATACACCTATCCAGACCATAAGCAGCCAATTTGTTTAGGAGAACGCTCTGGGAGACAGAGTCAAATGCTTTATTCAAGTCCAAACATACAACATCCCCAGCCTTTGCCTCATCAACCAGGTGGGTCAGCTTATCATAGGAGATCAGGTTAGTCAAGTTAGACCTGCCATCCATGAACCCATGTTGACTGGGCCTGATCCCTTCACTTTTCCTCACGTGCTTTATGATCTCACTAAGGATCATCTGCTCCATGACCTTCCCCAGCACTGAGGTCAGGCTGACAGGCCTGCAGCTCCCAGGGTCATCCTTCCTGTAATTTTTGTAGAGAGGTGCCACATTAGCCAACCTCCAGTCCCCTCCGACCTGCTCACTAGACCAGGACCGCTGATAAGTGATGGAGAGTGGCTTAGCAAGCTACTCTGACAGCTCCTTTAGCACTCTTGGATGTAACCCATCCAGACATATAGACTTGTGTATGTCTAAGTGGAACAGGAGGACACCAATCATTTCTTCCTGAATTATAGGGATTTCAATCGGCTCCCCATCTCTGCCATCCAGCTCAGGGAACTGAGCACCCTGAGGATGGCTGGTGTGACTATTAAAATACAAAACATTATCAGAAACATTAATCAACAACAAAAATAATACATATATAACATTCACAAGGAAATGGAATTATAGACTCAATCTGATGAAACTATGGCCTAGAATTCTGAACCACACAAGCCCAGAATCTTAGATTATTCAATACCATGTCTAGCAGAGAAATAAGTACTTTTTGAATTCAAATCTATCTTTGAATTGATAGAAAAAGAAGGAAAATAAATTAAAAAATAAGGAAAACAAAAACAAAAAACCCTGGCATTATTAATGCACCAAGATAGGATACAACTGATAGAAAGAAAGGTGCAAGTCTCCATTAAGCCGGCTGTCAAGAATGACCACAACTGCACAGCTACGTACTTTGTAAAAAAATAAATAAATAAATAAATAAAATAAAAGCAGCATACTAACTGTTAAGTCAGTATCAACAGTATTATCATCCACATAAATCATTCTAGACCTTGGAACCTTGCATATGAACCTAGATAAGAGCACATGCACAGCTAGGTAGGTAGCACATCAGATGCAAGATATTAAGGCCCTGCAAAAAAAAAATCCATGGAAAGAGCAAAACCTCTTATTGTCCTTTTAACTTATTCATTATTATTTGGAAATTACAAATTGATTCTTTTGTTTTTAAAAAGGCAACTTGGGAATTTCTTTTTCAGGGTGACAATATATTGCTTCTCAACTCCCACCAGGCTCTGCTACTAAGATCAAGGAGTAGAACATCCTCTGACATACAACCACAAGTGTGCTTTTAAACAAAAGCCAAACCTACTCTGCCTGCAAGAGCTTTATCCCATACCTTCAAACAGCTACATGACTTATGACACTTAAACCACTTAAGGCATCCTCATAACAAAAACATGTTGCAGTGCCGCTAAATAAACTATTACTATTCCCCCATGGAGCTTCAGTGTAGGTAATGCACTTTTAAAACAGGAATTGAATTGTGACATTAAATTAATGATAAAAAAAAAGCAAAAATAATCTAAATAAAGGCCACCCCAAAGTAGTATCATTGCAATACTTTCCAATTAAAGTTAGTACATCCTCACTGAAGTGCACAAATAACTCATGATATTTTGGCATCAAATGTTACAAAATCATGGCTGTGCATCATATTCCAGATTTTCAGTTTTACACTTCCATGAACATAATTTATTACAGCAAGCAAAAACATGAAAGGATTAAGTTCACTGAGCCATATTTCTTTTGGCTAGGAAACACTACAAAATGGACATGCTACTTGAGGCATTAGTGCAACTTGTTTCCCCAAGTAATACTCTGGAAACCTCATACAGTCACAGACAACAGCATACTACAATCATACTACAGAAATGCTCTCTGCGTCTCTAGTACAAACCAGTTCTGCTTTCAGATTTCTTATATATACATACAAGAGAAAACATGGTCCAGGTCCCTACCTGGTATGTTACGTCCATCTATAATAAAGAAGATCCCGGAACTTCCATTTACTCGTCACATTCAAGCCTTTGCTTTCTTAACATTGGGCTTACTAGCTTAAATTTTAGTCTTTAAATATTTTACTGTAAAATACTAAAGCTTCTCCACCCCCGTTTTGGTTTTGGGGTTTTCTTTTTTCAATGCTTAATAAAGAAGCTTCACAAAAATGGCAAGCTTAGAGGTAAACCTTTTGATAATGGTCTGGCACAGCCAACTCCAACCTAGTGGAGTAAACATTAAACTGTGGTTGCACAGTATAAGGTTTTCAATCAAAGCTTTATCTTGAGCCTGAATGACTTCAGTCACGTGGATATTATTGATGCAAACAGCACAAACATTCAGCTGGAACAATGTGGAGCAATTAATACTGGCCAACAGCAGCAGTCATCCTGACTGGGCACAGCAAGAGGTGCCACACTAGTAGTTGACTTATTGTTGGTGGAAAGGCTCCAAGATGATCAGTTCTGCAGAAGACAAGGAATATTTGTGCTAGCTTTAAAGGTTGCCCAGGTACAGAAATTCATCTCACTGCTGCAGTCCAAATGTGGACTCATTCACTTTACTTCTTGCTAGGTGGTACTTCACTGCAGAAAGCAGATTGCCAATATTACCTAAACTATTTTACATACACACGTAGCTCAGTTTTGGGATGCTACAGTCTGCTGTGTAAAGATTAGGGTTTTTTTTTAAATCTATATAGAAACAAGTAGCTGCACATGTAGTTTAAGATTTACTATCAAGAACCTCATGAGAACCCCGCAGCGTCCTGCGGCAAGCACTAGACTGATCTCTAGTTACTACCACACTGCCTGCTTTCAACCTTTAATCTCTCTTTAAACAAAAGGAGAAAATCTTACCAGTTCTCTCTCTACATGCCCCCCTCCCTCCCTCCCCCTTCAAATTCTTCCCCTCAAAAGAGAAAGCAAGAACTCAAGAACGAGAGAAGGTGCAATTAAGAAAGAATATGTGAATCCAACACTTACTAGGAAGACCAATAAAAGAAACTGGCCTTGTTATATGCAAAAGTAGCACATGAACTTTTTGTCCTTTAACTTGAGACATTTCTAGGACAAAATGCCAGATGTGGTTTTAATATAGTATCTGAGAAAAGCTTTTAAATCAACACAGTAACAACTGTACAGAAGAAAGTGTCCTTTTTTGTTTTAAAATATTTTTTAGAGAGTTTGTTTTGGAATTTAAAAAAACATTGTCATCTAGGGATGAATCTTTGTCCCATCACTGCTTCCTTTACGTGGGAGGAAGCAATAAAAGCTTTGCTTTGTAAACATTATAGTGGTTGGGAATAGGTGGTTGAGTGTCTGGAGAACTGTAATCCTGAAAACATTTCAAAAGCCTTTTATTTTGAGCTGGGGAGATGGAAAGATGATAACATGATTAGAGAGCAGAATTATTTCCATCATTCATCTCTAGAACTGCAAAGAAGAGAATATCCCAGCAGTGATTTCGAGGGCTGGTGGAAGGGCCACAGAGGCAGTAAGACACCGGAGTCCAGAGACTGGTCAACTATACAGGTCTTGGTGACATACAAAGAAAGCTCTCACCAGCCTTAGCTACTGTTGTCTATCCTTTGCTGCTGTATTTTACTCTTCCTTCCATTACATAGTCAATTATACCGTCCCTTTCTCTTTACTCCTCCCCAGCTATATCCATCTCCCCTACTTCCCCTCTACTCCTCTATTCTGCATTTTCTTTGCAGAATTCCTGAAGAATGCACTGATATTCCTTTCAAGGAATAATAATTCTGAACTACGTTTCTTCCTGTGTTGATTTTACTCAATCTTCACCTACCATGTACTTTATTGCTTCCTGTCTTTGTTTCTTCACCCCTGGTGCTCCACGGCCAATAAACCTTGTCTCTTAAGTACTTTTATTAAGTACTTAAGGTACTTTTATTAACGACTATGCAATTAACAAGGCAAAAAGTGCAAAGTAGTGGTTTTCCATTCCAAACTCCATGATTGACTCCCACAGTTGTGTCATGTCTGTCCATGAAGGGAGAATGTCTAGACTGGATCTGCAATGCCAGTATTACAAAAAAACATGGAATTTTCCAAAACCACTGGGATCTGTGAAGGGTATACTATGTTTTCACTGTTCTGTGCACCTAGAATAGATGACTAACAACCTGGACCTTCACATTGAAATATCTTTGAGAAAGATATTCACCTGCAAAAGTGTAAAGAGCACAGTAATAAATAATGAATTTCCAGTGACAAGCGAATTACCTTCAGTCTTTAAAACGTCATTGTTAAAAATGCAGAAAGCATAGTGTACAGAGAAAAAAGAAAATATCTACACTTGCCAGGAGCAATGGAACACTTACTTATGCTTGTAAAAGTTATTTTTTAAACAGGCATAAATGCCCAACAGTTCAGTTTTATTCAAAAGTAGGGGATTCTTAATAATGTTTACTAAACTGAAAAGAGATGGATACTTTCACTCACACCAACACAGCCACATACCTAAATAGATCACTTAAAATAACAGGTTATCGGCAACTGTAACAAGTGTACCACCTCCTTCTTGCACCACCCATCTCTTCTTTCCACATTTGTAAATATTTTTATGCTCTTCAAAGACTTACTATGTTAACCCACATTCCACAGCTAGAGCTCAGCAGGAGGAGAGCTGCTGAGGCTCTCAGGTCCTGGCTGTCCTGAAACGCTGAAGGTGACTGAATGATCCTTAAGTCAGTGGATGGAAAAGCTGGAGCTTACACCCAAAACCTTTTCAGAGCTAAAAAGATAAGCTATAAAAATGCATAGGGGTTATTGATTTTTCTTCCCATAGCAGCACACAGCAGGTCTACTCTCATTGTTTTTATTGAATGTTCTCAAGAATGTTATATACTATTGCAACCTAAGGTCATTCAAAAGACAAAAACAGTTTAAAGGTAGCGTGAGCAACTGTAAGATATTATAAAAATTCTTTATGGACAGCTTGCCAAAGAATGATACTTGTTCATTCAGCAGGGAATTATCATACTATAGCTCTCTAAATACCTTCCAGAACTATTCGAGCACCTGGTTTTAACAAGAGACAGAAAGATAGGAAAGACTTAGCACTTGTCAGCTAGGATCTAAAATATTTGTCTTATTTGTTGTTTGCCCAACTGTACAGGTACATATTCTCCTGGAAGGTATTAATACATCAGTTGTTCTCAAAGCACATCTAGCTGTTCTGGTTTTCAATGCATTTTACATCATGGGAGTATTTAAGAGACAAACTAAAGTGTAACTATATGCTAGACAAAAATAAAAGGAAATAACTTCTGGATAAATTCCCAGAAAACAGATAGCAGCTGACTCTACTATTTCACCAGAGTAGGGTTTAGGGTTTTTTTCAGGACTGAAAGCTGATCTTGGTTTATGAGAAAAAAGTGTAAATACTGTACTTGCAAACACTATTTTATGCAGCAGAGCAGACTATTTAATCAGCAAGTAGGGTTTTTTTTTTCAGGACTGAAAACTGATCTTGATTTACGAGAAAAAGCGTAAATATTGTACTTGCAAATACAATTCTTTCATTCAGCACAACAGATCATAAACAGGACTTCCTATTCCAAAAATCCCTTCTCAAGAATAAAGCTAAAGCTGTTCTGATTCTAGTACCACCAGAGTTACAAAACAAGAACAGTGTAAGAGGAGGCTGCTTCTCCTGGGTACTGATAATGCCACTAAGTATACCAAAGAAACCTACATTCACCTCCACCTTTCCCTAGCAGATGCTGTTGCTTCTGCCACCATGACAGCAACATTAGGCTGAGCAGGAAGACAGAGCAACCTTATAAAGCAAGTGAAGAAAACCTGTAAAACAAATGTAAAAAGAATGTAAGGAGTATCAAAAATGGTACAACCACAAAGCAGTAAGGTAAGAAGATGGGACAAAAAAGGTTTCAAAGCTATTCACCATGGGTCTTCACTAAGCACACTGATATCAATCACAGGCACACCCTTAGCCTTGAATTCTTTGGCCATTTTCCAAAAATGGATGTCAGGGCTAACAGAGAGACCATTATTTCCCACTGCACCCTTTTAATACAGCCCCTTATGATACAAAAGGCAGACTATCAAATTTTAATGCCTCACAACATGGAAACTTATTGCAGTCAGAAGAGGACTGAAGAACTGGGCCACTAAATGATGCCAAAGATAAACACAATGGAAGATAAATGGCTGGGTTTGATTATCGACTTTAGTGCAAACAGCTGTAACACCACTATACTTACCTTGTTGTTTATAGAATAGGAACTTAACACAAACTGGTACCCAAACACAAACTTGCACACAGATACTACCACATATTAGAAGGCATTCACATAGCTTAATTTATTTATATGCCATTACACAGCAGAACGGGGACAAGGTTCATACATACCTGGAATGTATGAATATTCATACATACATCTGAAAATGCAACATTTTATCTTTTCTCACTACTTCCCTTTTCTCCTTAGCTAACTTAGTCAGTGTTGAACAGTTAAACAACAGCCTATTTGCCAGAATTCCTTACTTACCCTGCTTTCCTTCACCCTTCACCACATCCCATTTATAATAAAATCCACTGCTGTCTTATAAGTACCCTTAAAGGAAACTTTTTATACAGCTGACCTATGCAACAGATGTGCAGAAAAGTATTTTTGCTTTTCAGCACAGATGGTACATTTTATGTTGTTTTATTTCCTGTCCTATTGTCAAAATACCATTCCTATACTGATCATTATAAAATAGCTTCTATGAAAATCATACATACTACTGCTCCATCAAACAGGACACTACTGCGATTGTCAAATTCTGTCAGACAGAACATTCTTTAAAACAAGTATTTATCCACTGCCCAGACCGTATTGTCACAGTGATGTTAGTCAATATATTAATTTCTAATACCATATTCAAAGTGAGAAACTTCTCATACCTTCCATGTTTTCAAAGCCTTAAATTCGCTCCACTCCTCCTTTCAGCCAAAAGTAACAAAAATGCAGCGTCCATAGTAAATCAAATCAGAACAGTTCACTCCTTGTATAATTCTACTGATATTAGAATGCTAAAGAAAAAGCTTCAAAAAGCAGGAGTTGGAAGGAAGCCTTGCATAATTTTTGTATCTTTGACCTTGCCTGAATTTAAGTTTCAGCACAGTAACTAAGCTGTCCCAAATTCAAGTTAATTATTGTCTCTACAAAAGGCCTACCCATTTAAACTATTAATGTGTTCATTCTTATTTTTAGACCAAGAACACACTATCACATCCCAGGAGTCTGGCTGCCACTTCCCCCATGTTTCAGCTTCTGAGAGCTGCTGTTTGTGAAACCTCAACCAGCCTTTAAGGCAGCTCTTCCACAAAAAGCTGGAATAAGCCTCAGCAGTCACTCCTCACCTTGGTTTAGCCAGCTCTTGCCTCTGTCCTCTGCCTGAACTAAAGCCACACTGCAGTCGTGTCCATCCTGGCTAAGCACTCCATTGACCCTGACCCCAACTTAGACACTATTTCCTTCCTTGACCTTGGACCTGCCTCATCACTATATACACCTCTGGCAATCTAGACTATTGGCCAAACACAGCTAGTGTCCCCAGACCTGCTTTGCTCACTTTGTTCATGTGAGGCATGGTAAGAATGTCCCTTTTCAATGAGGCCACTGCCTGCATCTGCATCGTTATCATACCTGTATGGCTTTATGTCCCTTTCAGTAGGGCCTTCCCTCTTCTAGTTACCTTACAGGTAGACAGAGGCTATTACTGCAAAACAGAGAAACCCTGAGGCATAGATTGAGACAGATCTCTGAACACTCCAAGCAGGAAGTCTGAGCACATGTTGATAATAATCATAGCCCCTATTGCTCATTTGTTTTGTCTGAATGGACCAAACAGCTGATCCTAGCACACTACAGCCTAACCCACCAGCAGGTAGTCTACGCTCAAATTGCTAGGTACAATGTGGATGTTTTCAGGCAGCCAACCAGACAGCAGTGTTGACAGAAGCACCCAAGTCACACAGCTGGGTGTACTTCAGCCTGTTCCAAACTTTGCACTCCAGCTGGACTCCAAGAAGCCAGGAGCATTCACAGACTGCACTCGGAAGGGTCAACATAACCCTCCAAGATGGCCCCAGCTCTGCTACATAAGAGTATCCTGCAGTCTGTCCTAAACTCCACATTGTTTTGTCCGAAAGCAATACTAAACTACACATTTTAAACTGAGCTGAAGTATGTTCAGCAAAACCTCAATCACACCTTTGACTGTAGCTCAGCTGCACCCTAAGTCCACATAGCTAGGCAATAAAAATTAGTTCCAAGTACAGTTATAAACAAAAGTGGTCCCTATTCTCTCTCTGTGAAGATTTTTACACAAGTGGATTTTTTGTTGTGTTTGCCTTGTTTGGTTTGTTTGTTGTTTTTTTTTTTCTTAATTATTGACAAAGCTTCAATTTCTGCAAGTGTTTATTTGGATTTTTTTTTTTTTTACCTTATATCAGCTTCTGTCATCTAGGATAGGATATGCTGACAAGCTCTGTGAAGCAAAGCGCAAGTAAAGCAAGAACACAAGTTAACCCTGGCATCCCTTCAGAGTTAAAAATCATTAAGTATTCCTTAGCTTTTTACTGTACAAGAACAAGATCATGATTTTTGTCTTCAGTTCCCAGCATGAAGGTACCCACTTGAAGAGTAAAGAAATTGTGGTTCTCTCTGCGTAACAAGAATTATTTGCAAGGTCTTCCTTGAAAAATGAGTTGACTGAAGAGAAACGGTAAAAAATTCACCAACCCCCAAATCTTCTTTTCATGGATTAAATTGGATAGCAACATATTTATTGCATGCATTTATGGTTACAACTGTATTATTACTTACATGCATCTAATTGCATCAACAGCAAGTATAATAAAAGAATATTTTGTCAAACACCAGTTTTTATCAGGTCTTCAGAATTTAAAACAAGCCACCACTGGAGCTGGAGAGCTGTAATGTTGAAGGAGGACAGGCAAGACACTTGCTTTAAAACACCCTTGTTTCCAAATACTGGAACAGAGTTTCCTACAAAACATTAACATATTGGAGATTGGCAAAGAACTGCTTTAATATTTCTGAGCCAAAAAGCACTTCAAAGTCTACTTAAACTATGGCCATCCTCTCACTGTCATTTTCTACTTCATATTTCACCAAAGGCTGTTCAATGCTAAAAAATTCAAATCGCTTAACAGTCAGACACTTCAAAATTACTGTTAGTCTGTGTGGAGTTTCTTGGAACGCAAAAAGTTCTATCTAAGCACAATCCAGCACTCTCATGGGAAAAGTCATTTCAGGACTTACTGAAAAGGGAAAAAAAAAGGCAAGGCACATAAAGCAAAACAGTTAAAAAAAAGGCTAAAATGGGCCAAAAAAGTTTAGAGGAGAGACTGAACATGGTGCCCACATCTCCCAGACTCAGGCACAAAATACTTAGTCCTTAATTCCAGTGCTTTAGAACTGACCAATACTCATAAAAACAGCTATGCCGAAGTTGGCTGGAGTGAATACCTATGATCCAAATCACAAGGTTTGGGCACAAACACTTTCTTTTCATTGTCTTTCCTCTCCTCACGTGAGTTACAATAAATCCTGGTTCCATCTTCTTGATGACAACCTCAGAGCTGTCCCTCAACTGTGGGAAAGTTGCCATTAGGTGCTCCTCATTGAAGCCACCTCTTCCCAAGGCTGAAGAAGCCCAGGGCCTTCTACCTCACCTCACACAAGGAGAGCACCAGCCCACCTTGGTGGCACCCTGCTGAGCTTGCTCCAGTTGAATTGATCTGGAGGGCCCCAGCCTGGACACAGTATTCCACGTGGGATGGAATACCACCAAAGCAAAAGCTTTTCTTGGCTTACCAGCAACTGGATACAGCCCAGCACACTTTAATTGCTAGATAAAAAGGCAACCCAGACTAGTGCAGTGGCTTCCAAAGATGTCATCTTTATCATGATACCCTTCACTGGCTTCAGATCACAGCTCATTACAAGGCCCTGTCCATGCCATGCACTACCTTAGTACAATCATCAGGTTAATGAAGAGCTCACCAACCATTCAAAAGAAAAAGTAAGCAAACCTACAGGAGTGCAGCCACATACCCTGGATTGCTTCTCACTGCACCTGCAGCCAGCTGTAAAACACAGAGCAGCTTTCTGAGAGCACATGCCAAAGAGCTACACTGTCTTAATTTGTTATATAAAACTGTTCTAATTTACGGTTATTATACAAGTTCTATCTACCCTCTCAGCAAGCTGCAGAAGGTAACTGAACAAAACAATATTTCGGAAGACTTTAGTGTTTGGCACATGCATCAAACGCTAGTCTTAAAAAAAGACTGGACTGCTTGAGTGAAAAAAGTACAAGGAAAAAATATCCCAGACTTAAAAATATTTTTAAGTGTATTCCAACAGCAATTTTTAAAACTTAACAATTCATTACCTTTATACACACCAAAATGCTAGTGTTATTCTTTATAGGAGGCTAACACTCTCCTGGGTTCAGGACCTTATCTGGAATTTTTTGATTTTTTTTTTTTGTTCTAATGAAGAATTACGAAGCTGCAAAAGTGCTAAGAAATTTTCTAAACAAAGTGTTACCTTAAATGAGTTTCCCACTTCTGACAAAGGAAGCCTGAAACTGTTGAAAAGAAACCTTGTCTATTTTTTTACTTTTTTCCCCTTCAGCTGTTATAAATGCATGGAAAACTTTATTTTAATGGAATGAGTGAATCAAACCAAAATGCAATGCCTGAGAGTCACTGGCAAACTGGAATAGAAAGCCTCAAACCCAAGCAAGAGTTATACTGCTCTGTCGCACAACAGCAGCTGGTGAGCCTGGAGGGACTAGAAGCCTGCAGACAACTCACTGGGCTTTGAGGGACAAAGGTACAATCTCAGAAATTGGCAAGACACTAAACGAAAAGGTGTGCACAGAAACTGCATAAACAGATAGAAGGATCACCACCTCTCATGACTGTTTAAAGCTGGATGCTTCGATTTCTTTTCCTCAGAGGTTAGTAAATACTGTGGGTTTGTCCCATCATTTGCGGAATTCTCCCTGTGCAGCAACAGAAGAACAACCTGCATGGTATGAAAACCTACAGCTGAACTTCAAATTATGCCTGCCACAACAAGCACTGCTAGAAGTGGAAGTGACTCCATACCACTTCCTCATCTACTTACATCTTCCCGTAACCAACACGCCAAGTACCTCCAGGTAACACAGAGGCTTCTAGCACAACCAATAAAACCCATGGGTAAAGTCCACATGGTACAAACTTTTGCACCTGGGAACTTTGCAGTTCCTCTGTAATTGGGTAAGGCTGGCTCAGGGACAGAAGCTGAGAGCATCAAGGTTCTGTTCAAAAATTGCACAGGCATCTACAGGGTGGCAGGTACCCAAACAGGAAGAGGGGAATGCAAACAAAGTCTGAGCTTCCCAGGAAAATGAAAAAGTAGTAATTCAAGTATTCACTAATCACTAGAAATGCACTCATCTGCTTTTATCAAAAAAAAAAGCCAAAAAAACAAACACATCATAAGTTTACCTAAAGTCAGGTTTTGGGTTGGTTTTGGTTTTTGGTTGTTTTTTGGGGGGGGGGGGGTTTTTTCTTGGGGGGGGTGGTTTATTTTTTAATCTGCTTAAATAAAGGAAGCAACAGTGCATGCAGCTACAGTACACACAGGCAAAGAGAGTTTACTTATGTCTAGTCACTTTTATAGTTTCACACTGCCCAACCAAAACACCAAGCAGGTAAGCCTACTCACTTTTTTCTTACATGGGGATGGCATTATCAATGCATTGGCTTGCGAGAAAGAACAGAAGTCCATTTCCAACTCCAGTTTTCCACTTCCTAACGTGAGGCTTGGAATCACAGAGTCACAGATTAGTTAGGGTTGGAAAGGACCTTAAGATCATCAAGTTCCAACCCCCTGGCCATGGGCAGGGACACCACACACTAGACCATGTCACCCAATACTTCGTCCAACCTGGCCTTGAAAACAGCTAGGGATGGAGCATTCACAACTTCCTTGGGCAACCTGAGATTAAATACATTCTTGGTTTACTCAATCCAGTAACACCTGTAGTATTTAGAAAGCTTTTCAAGTTCTCTCTGAATATTCTAAATTATATCACTGCCTGCAACTGCCAAAAATAATACAGCAGTCATCTATGTGTAGAAGTTCTAAATTATTTCTTCAGAGATGACGTATATTTCACCCTGGCACTTCAGTCAGCACAGGATGAACATTTTGCCAAGTCACAGCAAACAGCTATGGTTTGAAAAATAAGGACTTATTTCAGAAGAATAAGTGCCTGCAAACATTTTAACTTGTGTTCAGTTCCAGTCATTAAGAGCCTATGTATCTCTAATCACTTTGCTGTACTAGTGCCTAAAAAGCTCAGAGCAACATTAGTTAATAGCATATGATTATTTTCCACTATTTCCACTATTACCATTTATTTCTAAGCCTGAAAAAAGCTGAGCTTTGGATGGCGAAAAAAGCTCATCCAACTGCAGTGGCTTTTATGGCATAACCTAACCTTCCCAGAACAAAGTAATGAAACAAGCTACAAGCTTTTATTTAAGAGTACTTTTCATAAGAAAAGTTGCCAAAAAAGAAACTTCTACATGGAAACTACCATGGAACACCTTAACACGAATTTTGGTATCTTCCTTATGTTCTGACAAACTTGGAAGTTCAACTTACCACCCATTGTCAGATAGTACAACCAACACAGTTGCTATGAGGTAGACAATTCATTTGAAAGAATAACCAGATTATAAAGCTATGGGTAAATTTGGAAAGGCATCTTGATCCTTAAGCTTTAATGCAGTGAAATCTACCTATAGAGACATATATATATATTTTTATATATGGAATAAAAGTCTACTGCAGCTCCACTGAAGCTTCCTTCCAAGAATGCTGCAGTTCTTTCACCTCGGTAATGACTTTAGCATCATAATGATAACTCCAGGCAGTCTGGAAGGCCTTATTTTCACATCTCTACAGGGAGGATAATTATGATACAGCAACAGTGCTAAAACTGGAAAGTGACCTACCTGTTAACAATGGCTTTGGCCATCAAGGCCTCTGAGCCAGGGGTGGAAGTGTCTCAAATTAAGTTATTATACTTTATACTCCAAATTAAGCCTTTATACTTTCTCTGGCCTTTTGGCTCTTGAACTCTTCTTAGCATTTCCAACCGTATTTTCCTGCTTTAGCCTTCCCTGGGGCACCCTCTACACCAACCATTTAAAACGACACGGTGGGAGACGGGACAACCACTAACACTACAAAAGAATCGAGACGACTCAGCCCTGAGCGCTGTGAAAACCGCAAAATAAACCAAGTGGAAGAGCACGAATCCCGCTTTCCGGCAGGTTGCCGCCTGTCAGCGGTAACACGCACAAGCTCCGCGCATCCACCCAGAGCGCACTCCCGCGGAGGGAAGGGAGATCCGTCCGGCAGCACCGCGCCCGGCCGTCCTGGGGAGCCGCTGCTGCCGAGGCTGCCCCATACCGGCGAGAGAGCCCTCCGGGAGACCCTGACGGCCCCACCACGGCCCCCTCCCCCATCCGCGACGGGCCAGGCAGAGCCTTGTCCGTTCGTCCGGGGCGAAACACCTGCCCGCAGCCGAGCCGCTTCACACGCACCGCCGGCGGGGCGAGCCCCGGGGAAAGCCGCCGGCCCCTACGACACCCCGGCCCTTACCAGGGAGAGCACTTTGTACGTGTTGGGGTCCTTATTCTTGCCACCCGGAGCTTTCTCCGGCTCCTCGGCCACCTCCATGGCCGGCAGCATAGGCACGGCAGCACCCTGCAGCCCACCATCAGCTGCCCCTACCCCGCCGAGGTGGTCTTCATGGCCCTTCCCCGCCACCGCTTGCTGCCCGTTGCCCTGCATGCTCCCCACGGCTCTACCCTTCACAAGCTACGGCCACGGCTATTAATAACGTGGCTGGGCGGCCCTGCCCTACCCGGCCCCGCCCCGCCCGGCAGCCCGGCCGGCGGTCCCCGCTCCCCCTCCGGCATCCCTCGCCGGACGCTGGGAGGAGGGGAATAGCTCTCGGGCGCCCCTGCTTTCTGCCCCGTCCCTGCAGGTGAGGGCGGGCTGCGGCCAGGGCGGTGAAGGTGCCGCTGCCGTGACATCACGGCGGTCCAAAATAGCGGCCGGGGGAAGGCGCCGGGCCGTGTTTACGAGGGAGCGCGGGGAAAGTTTCCGCTGCCTGACCCCGGCGGCGGTGGCGCCGCCTTCCCCGAAGCCGCCGGGCGGCCCCGCAGGTGTGCGCGGAGGCGGGGGTCCCGTTCCCGATGTCTCCAGAAGCACGCAGCCAGCACCCGGTGCCCGTCGGCAGCCCGAGCTCTGCTCGCCGGCGCTGGCTGAGGGAGCATCTCGCCCTGCCCGCTGGTCTTCCCCACCGAGGGGAAGAGACATCAAAGCTCCTCCAGTTCCAACCCCCTGCCATGGGCAGGGACACCTTCAACTAGACCAGGTTGCTCAACGCCCCACCCAACCTAGCCTTGAACATTGTCAGGGATGGGGCATCCACAACCTTAAGCAACCAAGACTCACAAAGTATGCTTGAGTTTAAAACTGCTGGAAGTAACTCATTTTCCATTACTTCTTAAGTTATTGTTATATGTGTAGTTATATAAATTTAGACTCTGTCTTTCAGTTCTAATGTGATTATGGCTTTGATCTCTTGGGGCCTGAGGCGTCTATGATAGATTTATTTTTACTGTCAATGTATTCTGAAAAGAGTGGCACTTGCATACTTTCTGACAACATCCGTATTTTCTGAAATGAAAATTTCCTTTGGAAGTGATTTTGATCCCTGTCAAAATGTTGTTGCTCTGTTTTCTATTTGAGCTGAGTCAAGCTGCCACTACAAATTTCCTTTAAAAATAATTGCTGGTTTGTGGTGCTGCTGCAGCTCACAGCATACTAAAGTTAGTGCAGAGCTGCCTGTGCAACTGCTATCATCTCATGAGGTTCCATAGGTGCAGATATGAGGATTTCTACACAAATATTTCACTTGATTACAAAAATAAAGGGCAACAGAAACTGTGAGAACTAACCTCCTAAGTCTACAGTAAGAGTCTCCTTCATTCCATTACTGCACATTTCAAACAACTGCCCAATTGATCAGCTGCTGACTTACTCTACACTCAAGGATTTGACATTTGAATTGTTAAAAAAAAAGTAATCTGAATACTGATTGTCTAATAATTTTAAAACACACATGAAAACTGACATAGCCAAATTGTTTTGTTTGGGTTTGTTGTTTTTTTTTGGGGGGGGGTGGGTGAATGTGGTTTTAATAACTCTCACAACAGGCAGCAACAACCTCACTTTATTTTATTTTTTTTTCTATAAATGAAAAGATCCTGCAACCACATGGTTTAAAGTTCAAATATTTTTTTTTCTGTTTCCAGTCACACTGGCAGGAAAAAAGAAATGTCTTCCTGCCCCCCCCAAAAAAAAAGAAAAATTAGAAAAAAAATAAAAGCTTTCAGGTTGGTTGTTGGTTTGGGTTTGTTTTTTTTTTTTACAAATAATAAAACTTCATCTTTCATTTTCATGTGTTTCACTGTAGAAAGATATTTTCTGATTAAGACTATAATAAAGAATATAAACCTCCTTTTTTGTCCTAAGTCTTCCACTCAAAAGTTTGAATAGCACATGCTTTGTACTGATGATTCAATGGAAATTATGTATAACTGCATCACACAAATGTATCTTTCTTTTTTTTTCCATAGAAATGGAGGCACTGGAATGAGTTGCCCAGGGAGGTTGTGAATGCTCCATCCCCGGCAGTGTTCAAGGCCAGGTTGGACAGAGCCTTGGGTGGCATGGTTTAGTGCGAGGTGTCCCTGCCCATGGCAGGGGGGTTGGAACTAGATGATCTTAAGGTCCTTTCCAACCCTAACTGTTCTATGATTCTATGAAATAAAGGGTACTCTGCAGCTGTAGCTAACTTCTAAGTTGGTCATTCATTAGCTATTTATTATGGTTACATTTCTGTGTACAAATATTTATCGAACATCCTCAATTTTATAATTTCTTTCTGTGTCAATACAAACAGTTAAGGTGCTTCAGGCTAAACACAGAAAATAATTAACCAGCATGAAAACATGGAAAATAATTAACCAGCATGGAAACGTGGAGAATAATTAACTTACCAATGAGAAGTACTCTCGTTTCAGCTAACTGTCAGGCTGTCAAGGTACTCAAGAGGAGAATGGAAGGCCAAAAAGGACTAAGTTTTGACACTAAATAAATCAGGTTAAAAGTCATTTCTGTTGAATACCAGGGGAAGAGCATTTCCAGTGTTAAACCTACAGAAATCTGTAGCTGCTTGATCTTTTTGAGGACATTGTTAAATAGCAGTCAATACCATTTTAAGAATTACGGGACAGAAGACATCACTGTGCAATGAATTAATTGCAGGAGTTACTGAGGTTGCACATTGGAATTCCAAAGAATTGGCTATGCAATTTCAAAAGAGACTGATGAAGCCTTTAAGGAAACCAGAGCAGCTGCTAGCTCCAGCTGTAACTGAATCAAACTGCCTCACCAAATGTCAAGGGAGAACAGCAGCAGCACCAGCTTTGTGTTTCCAGGCCTTTCTGTAAAGGGAGTCACCAGAGACCTTCAGTTTTAATTTGTTCAGCCATTAGCAGCTGCAGGGAAGACAAACGAACATAAATGATGTCATAGGAGGGAATGGTGAACATTTTCCATGCTGCTGCATTGGGAACTTGTGACACTTGTCACTTGCATTTCTTTAAATTTAATTACTTTGAGTTTGTAGATTTTAAACATCTCCACTAAATGTCTGTTTCTTAGAAAGACTGGAGCAAACAGCAACTACCCTCAACTGACCCCAATTTGTAAGGTAGTTATGGCACAAATAGGAACTGTGGGCTAGCAACAGGTGTCAGTTGCACCTCAGTGCATGAGTGGACTATCTGCTCACTCCAGCCACAGCATGGACACCCTTGCTGCCCTCACAGCAGGGGGACAGACTGAGCTTGCAGGCAGAGTACCATCCTGCAAGGTGTCCTGCCTGTGACAGTCAGCTCCAGGTTGCCTGGGTCTTGACCCTTAAATTGCATCATAAACCTCCCAGTATTTGTGGCAACTATTTCTTGCAACTATGATTGTCTAATCATCTGCAAAATTTCTGTGGCCATGGAAAAAGCCAGGAGCTCCAGACTAAAAGCCTGAAGCTGCTCATTAAAAGAGCATGGCTTCTTAGTGTAACACTGGACTCTCCGCCTTAGAGGAGGTAAAGGAGCTCTGTTTCTCAGCTCCTGCTGTGAGTATTTCTCTGGCATTGTTGCATGCAAGCTGTGCTGTAAAGTATTCTAAAAATCAATGAAAAATTAACAGTTATCCTGGTTTCTGAGTTATCCTCACGGGGAATTCTGTTTAGCACTGAATGTTAAAAACTTTACAAAAATTGAATAAATCCTTAATAAAATGGACAATTGAAACTAAATGTATATCTGAAACCATTTAATTGTGTCTTGCAGTAATGCCTAAGATGAAGTCAGAAATCCCGTGGTGTTTATGGGCATATCAAACCAGGTGGACTGAGCTGTCTTTTTCAGATTTGTATCTGTAAAACCAGCATCAAGAGATGGCATATAGCTGAGCAAAGATCCAATACACAGGGTAAAGTTTCAAGACATACACTGAAAGACTCAGGTTCTGAACTTCCCATCACATCTCTGTCAGGAAAATGTTACTTAGTCCTTTATAACTGCTTGTTTAAGCATGTGTTAATTTTATTCTCCAGCATGCCTCCTTTTTGGTAACAACGCAAAGAAAATCACAAAGAATTGCCCATTTTTTGGCTCTTTTACTGGTCTTTAAGAAAAAACATGTTTCCTGTATCATTAAAAAATGGCATTATCCTGCCTGCTGTCAGTTTTATATTACAGCATCTATTACTTTAAATTTTATACCTTAATCTAACAGTTGTTAGATTCTTGGCAACAATACAAGGAAAATATGAAAAGCCTGTTTTAGCAATAGGAAACACTTGCTTCACAGTGATTACCTGTCTCTCTAAGCTATATAAATATACCTTTATTTGATTTTAGAAAAAATGCCTAAACACCTTTAAACTATAAAATCCTGACATGATGACAAAATATTGGCAGTATTTGGTGGGAAGCATATTATAAGATGTTTGAATACCATAATGCTGGCCAAGCAGACGTTCATTATGCTGTTACCAGTGTAATATCTCTAGTAAGCACAGTTTTAATATCTAATCTGCCAACCGTATCTAAGTGGTCCACACAAGCAAGCCTATTGCCAGGAAGAATACTTTTGTACCTGTGGTGGAAAAATAACAGGGTGTTCAACAACGAGAATGAAAAAAAAAAAGGAAAAGTACTGTAGTAGAGTAACTAGACCAATGGTTTCTTGAAGTCCTGAAGGGTTAATTCAATGCTGTTTCTAGTGAGATTAAAAGCAGGGTGTATCAAACTGAGAGGAGTCCAGAACAAAGCAATAATGTAGGTACTGTAACATCGCTGCAGCTAACTGGTGTTTAAAGATGATAAAACATTCTTTCACAAGTTAAATGTTGTGTTCCAATATAAACTAGGTAAATAAACAGAAAGCATACTTGCGTTCTCATCCATGTTGGCCTCTGCATAATATGGACATGCTACAACCATCTCCTCTTTCAGTCCATGCCTTAAAACACATTTTTTCTAAGACATCTATAACAACTTGGTGATCCAGAAGGTAACCTATAGAAAGGCCACTGTAAAATTATATTGACTAACTCCCCTCTGAACCTCATAGGTGCCTAAGGCCAAGCCTCACCAACCTAAATCACATTGAGAAATCCCCTTACATCCCACTGATTTTTGACAACTCAAAGTGAACAAGATTTAATACAGAGATGAGATTAAAAAAAAAAAAGGGGGCTTTCTTTTGAAATAGATGGTCAGCTGGCGACAGAGATCTGAAAAAAAAAAGAAAAAAAAACGCAAGGAATTTAGGAATGCACATCCCGCATCTCCAGAGAGATTTCTATTCCTGAATTGTATAAACAGTTTTGAAATCCACCTTTATTTCATGCCTAAGTTTACAGCTGCTGTATTAGATCCAGATAAACAGCAGTCAAAGATCTGCAGCTGAGAAGATTTGAGCCAGAGGGAACGTTTCCTGCTAAATGCTGTTCATGATAATTTTTCATCATGTCTAACCACGTTTTGAACACATGCACGCCTTTAGCATCTATCCCATTCTAAAGTAGGGTTTAATTCTTGCTGCCTAAGTCTACAGTTTAATTCTTGGTGCCTGAACAAATACCTCTTTAAATTTTAGTATTTACTGTCATAATGTAAAATATGTAGGTCAGTGTAATATGAGAAAGTCCTATGCCCTGTAGAGTAGCATTACCATTCAGATGTTGCATATCTCCTTTTCAACAGCTACAGGCATGGGCTTTCACTACCTTTTTACTGGAAGCAAGTGCATGAAATGCCAAGTTTGTATTTCACTGCTGGAACAACATCTATTTCATATGAACATATTAAAATATCACCAAAAAAAAAATTCTGGAAAAATATATTTACTTTTGAAAAGTACCCAGAATAATTCTTTAAGACTGCACTGAATTATCATTAAAAAAAGAAAAAAGTTCGTGATTTCCACAATGCAATTTGATCCAGGAACTTCTTGCACATTTAAGAAAACAACTGGTATTGTAAAACAGGCTATTACTCAATAATATCCACACAAAATTAAAATACCACGTGCAAGGATAATGAGAAAAGTACCATTTTTTATTCCTTTCAGAGAAAAACTAATGAAGGCATAAGGCAAGAGTTTAAACATTAGTAACATTAATATTAACATGATTAACATTAACATTATACCAGACAAGTAGAATGTTAAGGCCAATTAGAAAATTTGAGAGATAAAGATCTCCAGAAGGGAGGGAGAGGACAGGAGCACCTGGGAGGAAAGAGAAGGTAAGTTCTATCTTTGGGTTTTCATCCTGCAGATGCTGTTTCTCACTCATCTGAAGTTCACTGCTGTATATGCAAGCATTGTAAAGTTAGAAGATAATTAGATACAATAGGAGATAATTAGATTCAATAGAACAAAGCACCTAATGAAAACATTTTGTTGTTTGTATCAAATTTCCCCTCTGTAAAAGGACACCCATAAATCCTCCAAGTAATTTGAATAGCTGTGGTGTTTCTGTGCTTCAGAGTTACGACAACAACAAATGCTCCGTGTTTCTGGAGTCTTGACCCTCACAGCCTTCACTGGACATCTGGTTTTGCAATCCTAACAGGTCTGTTTACAAATACTTTTGAAAGCTTAAACACTTCTTAAGAACAACATCTGTATATAAATTTTAATCAACCATGAATTTTAGAGCTCTCTAATAATATCTAATTAAGATGACTAGAATTATATTTTCTCAGGAAGAAAGTCTTTTCCAATGGAAAAAGCTATCTAACATTAGAGGCTTGTATGTTGTTACTGTCAAGGATAAATGCATTCTTGCATGCCACATTAACCTATGGCCGAGTTCCTTGGTGGCACACATCTGCTCACCTGTTCTGCTTCTGTGCTGTTTCTGACTCGAGGCAAGCATGCATATACAGAAAAACCCATCAAGTAGGGAAACAGTGTCTCCTGGTAGGAGATACTCATGCTGCTGTCTCCAAATAGCATGAGTAGATGTGACCAGCACCTGAGTTCACCCAAATCCTCCTTCAACTCTAGAGTCTTCAACTCTGCCTTGTCACACACTTAACCTGTGCTGCTTCCTCTTAGGCTCCCACAACAAAAAGCTACCCAGGGAACATTTTAGTGTTATTCTTTTGGGCTCTATAGTTTGCCTCCTCTGCATTTATTAAGACAGATCTTTAGAAATATTTATAAACTACAAGAGGATGCGCAACACTGTTTCTGGTAAAGCTGCTTCAGTGTGATAAAATTAAACCATTTTCCAGGACATGGCCTGGGCGTGAAGCTCACCAGGAAAGGGAAACAGTGCACATTTCAAAAATAGTTTAAAAAAAACCAACTAAAACTGAAAAACAAAACTAAAAATCCTTCAGGATGACATCTCAAGAATGCATTAGCTGCTCTGGGGCAGGACACTGCACCTACCCCTTTTTTTGAGAACCAGTGTGAAGTCTCTAGCTGGGTACCTGCTGTTGAATCCTGCTACTTTATGCCTGACCCAGGAATCATCAAAAAACTTTCCAGAGATTCGCCAGAACTAGGTGTCAGGAATAACAGCTAATTCAGATTGCAGGGAATGCCGGGAAGGACATTCTTTCAAGTCTGATTCAAGGTCTATACAGGTGCCCTAGGCATGATCTTCAGGAATCCAGAAGATCCCGAGGGATATTCTGTCATACAAACTCAACCCACTGCCCTAGTTTCAGAGCAGAATTTGAGTATGTTGTTATGAGTCATAATATTTTGGTGGATAAAGTGATGGTGGACAAAGAGAGCTGAAGTCTGCAGGTGAGGATGACAGACTCCATCTAGCAAACATGTGCTAAACCACTTCTAAATGGACACATGGCAAGTTAGTCAGTAGTGGCTCCACAATAAGTATAAAGAAATATTAAAAACATAAGTCTTCTGATTTCTACTATTCTGTTTTCACACCTTATGTAGCTCATAACAGAAGTGGAAGGCAACACTCCTGAACCTATTCAGGAAGTAGAATAACAGAAAGCAGGTCTTTCACAACAAGAGCAGCCACTCCTCTTCTGACCAAGCCTGTACTGGGTATTTCAGGCAGCAGACTCTCAGCCTTCCCACAACTAGATTCGTTATTTGTTCCAGCTTATTTTGCAAATTAATCTTAGCAAGGAGTAGAGTTAAGGATCCTTTATAAACTCCCAAGTGGTTTATGTCAAGTTTGTTAACAAACTTTTCTTTGAAGATGTCTGCATACAACTAAATCAGGAATTCTCTTAATATGGACATGCCACAACCAGATGACCTTCAGCTGCCAGAGGCAGATTGGCTCATTCCATATTTGCTTCCCTTGCCTAAACTTGTTTGTCCCCAGTTTCTCAGTAGTCCATCACTTACGAGAAAGTCTATTACTCAGCAAATCTTGGCTATGCATCACTCATTGCAGGGTATGTAATGCAGGCTGTGCAAGTGTTGCCTTCTTGTATGAGCCTTTCCTGCTAGGACCAAGAAGCTGAAAAAAAAAGGGAAAATATCTCAAAAGGCCAGTGTATGAAATTTACCTGACAAGGAACTCCTCCACAGAAAAGCTTAAAAGCTCATCTTTTTTCTTTTTTTCCTATTAATCTTTCTATTCATTTGTCTTTTTTGAAGAAGATGTGAAAAAAAAAAACAAAAAACCGAAAACCAAAACCAAGTTGTCAGCTCTACTAGGGATGTTTCTTTTGACTGTCAACATTTAAAAAGTAGTATGTTCAACCAAACCCAACTACGTATTTTAAGGGAGGTTTAATTGACTCAACCAGGATGTTGGTGGTGTCTAGAAGTCACTTTACCCTCACACCAGAAAGAAACATCATGTATTTTTAGTGAATGTTTATTTTTGTCTGGGGTTCCTTTTTTGTGGAAAGTTCCAAGAGCTCTATGTACCAGATATCTTGGCCAAATAGTTTACAAGTTATTGGAAAATCAGCTTGTCTCAGACTAGCCATTTAAGCTTCTGAAGAACTGCTTGTCTGTGCAAAGTATCTTCCTATAACACATTCAAGGTGTTAACTCGTCGAGGGGTTATTGTATTTTGGCACCCTGGTACTTATTCTCCTCTCCTGAATTGCAGCATAATTCACAGAGAAAGCATCTGAACGGTAGTGGTAGCTGACATTTTGAAATAGGCAACTAAGTGCTAAGGCATTTCATTACTAGTTACCCCTTTAGACTTGTTTAGTGTTGATAATCATGATAGCATCCACTGACAGCAAGTTGACTCAGTGATGCTATGACACACGGTTACAACTGCTAATCAAACAGTTAGACAAGAGCTCCTTATAACTTGAATTTCAAATCATGTTTTTAATCTAGCCTATTTGGAAAAAGGTTTAGCATTTACAACTTCTAATTGCTTTCCATAGAGGAGAGGGGTAGCACAAGCAATTCCTTGAGATGAAGTACCGAAGTGCTTTAATTGACAGTCAGAAGCCATTGCCCATATTCTTCCGGCTTAGCAATTCACCATGTGCATGGGCTTTCAGAGCACTTACAAACAATTATGAAACAAGTAAAACTTTAGGCATAGCTCCATGTTCTTGTTAGCATTCTTAGAGAGGAACAGGTGTGTCTAAGAGGATTTTGTAAATGCAGCTTAGCTTTTCCACAGAAACAACAGAAACTGTCTCCACATGTACACAAGCCATGTTTTCTTCACCTGATGCCTCACAGAGACATCTCTTATGGCTTTTGTCATAGCCCTTTTTACTGGAACAATTCATACAGCTCAAGCCTTTTTCCATTACTCCCATCTCTCTAACACGAGGAAATCTAACTCAACAGTTCTGAGATTGATCAGGAAGACTGACCCGATAATGAGGCCTACATATATGAGTTCAACACCTGAGGCACCCACCAGGACATGGTCCCTCACCACAACAACCAGTCCCAAAAATGAGCTAGTTGGTACCAGGTAATAAGGTGGGATGAATCCCAAACACTGAGGGCCAGTCCCAACACTGCCACTGACCCTGTGCTCAATCATTCAGTCTGTGTTTTATTTACAAAAAAAAAAGCCTACATAGCTTACATTAGCAAATATTATTGCTTAGGTTCACTAGTAATTATTGGAAGATAGATATTAACAGAATAGGGTTTGAGGATGCAAGGGAAATTTTACTATAATCCTTTCTCTGTGTGAGCTTAAAGTTTCAAAGTACATGCCAGACATCTATCTTTTCAGAAGTTTTATGTGAAGAGCAGAGATAAGCATTAATTTTACCCTATGAACTACACAAATACAGAATCCTTACAAGGCTTACATGAAAAGTATTTGGAATAACCTTTTTATAAAAGCTACAAGGCAGTAAATATGCTCATTCTTCCCTTTTATGGCATAAAAATCCAAAGCTCCAGCATATCAGTTTTAGTTCATGCATTGGCTCAAGCATATAAGCCAATTTCCCTTTGATCTTTCTTCTGAGGTTGTTTCTCAGCCATTAGTGTTTATCTTGCACATTGTGTGTCTCCTAAATAATTGAAAGGTGGACAGAAAAGTAGAATTTATTTTTTTTTTCCCCCACTACTCTGAGAATCCGCAATTGATAAAACAGGCAGGCTTTTCCACTGCCCAGCATCCTAGGATAACAACTAAGTTGTCTTCTGTCACTAATGAAGTAATGATACTGATGAACAGTGATCAACAGCTGCATCCTGTATCCAAAATAATAGAGGTGGGGACCCAGCTATTATGACAGTCATTCAGTCAATCAGCTCTCATATCTACATAATTTAATACATTCAATTGCATTTGTCCTCCTGCATTTCTCCTCCATCTTCTGACTGACTGCTCTCAGTGGATATACATGGGAATGACCTGCAAGCCGGCTTCTCTGCAATGAAAAATTCTGAGCAGATCCAGTAACTACCACATCCTCTGTCATGTGTCTGGGCTCTTTTTAGCCAAGCTGCCTTAACCTCTGTGCAGATTCCAACTAAAATTCATATATCTTTTTCTTATGAGAAGTTGGAATAGGATTTTGGCAAAGAAAGCAAGGACAGCAGCATTAGTTTCAGATATGCTGAAAAGGACAGTCACGGCAGAAATGCTGTGCTGGAAAAAATTTCCTGCCTTCAGGTAATTTTTAGCACTTCAGAAACTCTCACATTCTGCACCAGTTCAGAGTCATCTTTCAGGTGAGGAGAGCAGCCAGACAGAAAGGCAACAAAACAAGCGGCATGTAGGTTGTTAAAACACTCACTCAAGTTGGACAAAATGCAGCATCAAGCTTGTGCCTGTGAACTGCTCCAAGTAGGGATTTTGTCAGCTCAGCCAGGCATGGAGAAATATAGCTGTTGGCTAGGACTCGATGAGTTCAGGTTGTTTGTCGGCTCAGGAGAAGCCTGAAAAAAAAACAAAGTCATGGAGATGGTGTGTTGGCACCTAACCTTGTTCTGAACACGGTTTGGCTGACAAAGTTGTGTTGGGACACCACCGAAAGCAAATTCAGAGTCTGCAAAATTATTTCATTTCAATGAGCTGACTAATTCATACAAGAAAACACCTCAAAACCCAACTAAGTTTTATTAAGCTTTTTCTGACCAACTCTATCCATGCCCTTTTTTCCCTAACTAGTCAAAGGCACTTTGTACAGACTTTTCTGGCTCAGCATGGCATCTGCTGTCGCTATATTTCAAAGAGAGTCTCTCACATATTCTTGCAGATGCTATGCAAAGCAGTCAATAAAGTCAATACAGGAAGGAGGAAGGAGGTATTGATGAGTTGCAGTACAACTCACCTTTGGAATAAAGGGCTTTTCTATCACTCTCACCACCTTTTCCTCCAGTCATCCACACAGAGACTTCCAAACCTCACAAACACAGCTGGAAGCAAAGCAAGTAGGGAACAGTTTTCCTATCCCAGTGTTCAGGAAGATGATTCAGAAGCAGTGAAAGCAGAGAGGGAGCTGGGACTGCTGAAATGGCAGCACAAGCAATGCTCATGCAAATCCTGGCTTTTAGAGTGCAATAACCCAAGGTAAGTTTCTCAAGTTCCTGGCCAGAAGGACTTCCCGTGTTAATCTCTGTTAAATATCCTTGAGCACTGTCTCAATTAAGCATTTCTTGCATTACCTCTCTGCAGTAAAAATGCCTTCTTTGTCTTTCATTTAATTGCTATTCATTGAGGCAAAGAACACAGATCAAATTGAGTCATTGAGGCAATTCCCTGTTATCACGGGTAACTCTAATTCAGGCTGATTCATAGATTGACTAAGTTCTTTCTTAAAAGTATTTTTGTTTATCCCTTGCAGTTTCCATTCAGTAGCTGTTCCAGAAGCTTACAGGTAAGTATCTGTCTTCTGACTTCCAGCTGGAATCTACTGCTAGCAAATTTATATATCATTCTAATTATCTGGTGTCAACATTGTTCTATGCCATAGATACCTCTTTTTTTTTTCCTTTCTCTGTTCATCACTATTATCACTCCTAGCAGTACAGCTAGAAAGATTGGTTTATATATCCTCACAAGTTCTGGGTGACAAGACAAGCTTTAAAAATATTTTTATTGTTTCAGAAGAGATTAAAGTAGGAAAGAATACAGGGACTTAAATTTCTATGTCATAGCAAGAGTCTTCCTTCGCTCTGCTCCAAAATCAAATCACCTTTCAGTAACTGGGATTACAGTGTTCGCTTACAGTTTAAAGTCCCCTTCACATACTAAAGAGCAACAAAAATAGTATCATTAGTGTGCATTAGCCAGCCTTATATCAGCTTTGTTCTGTCCCTACCTACAACAACTACCTCTGGAGACCATGTGAACAGCTATTTGATAAGCTTCGTAGCTACTGACAACTAGCAATCCAAGACAGGGAGGTGTTACCAGTGACAGTGTGTGACCTTTCACTTTGAAGCAAGACTTTGGTTAGGCAAGAGACTGCTGCAGCTCTGAGTGAACTCTATACAGGATTCACAATGACTACGAAGACCACTTGCTTAGAAGTTTCACTGCCACTGATGATCGTTCCAGGTCTAGAACACAATCCTTGTGCCATCTAGACTGAGCTGGGCAAAACCGTAAGTAGCTATATGTGAAACCACTCAAAATTAATATCTAAAAAAAAAGAAATGAAGCAATTCTTTGATTTCTCCTTTCTACTTAACCATTAGGGCATCACTGCAGTTGTTACTCAGTTCAGACAAACCCATGTGGATAAATAAGCAACAGTACATATGAAACACCTAATTTGTATTCAAAGTGATATGTAGAAGTTTGAGAGCAGTTTGCAAATGACACAGAGTAGTTAAAAAGCAGATGGATTATCAGAGACCAGGAGGTAATAACTGTTTTTTTCAGTTTAACTTCAAACCTCAGTAAACAATCCAAGATGTCACACAGGAAAATCCCTGAGGATAAACAACACACTGGTACGTCATAACCCTTATATCATTATCCTGTTATAGCTGTCCAGAATCCTGTGCAGCCTTTTCGGATGAGAAGTTGGCTGTGGATTCAGTGATTCATAAAGCAAGAGCTTTAGCCAGAACATACAAAGTTTGTCAGTGCTATTTTTCTCTGCAGTTATTCTGAATTAATCACAGTATAGAAACATATCATAGGCAATAGAAAATTCATTCCTACAAAAAAAATAATCTTTCTTGCAGCTGGTTTCATAAATTTCCTGAGATATTGCAGAAATCAGTTAGACAACTTCCCTTTTGACTTTGTCATTCACCAACTGTGTTTCACCAGGATCTAGTTTTTACAACAATCAGCAAATTTGTCAAGCAATATTACAGAAAACTGTCCATGGTTGTATTAAGTTGTTCCTGACTGGAAAAGAGGGAGCTTTCCATAACTGCATTAACTGCAGGTGTCAATTTCTGCTTGCTACTTTGAAATATACACTGCTTGTCTTTATGCGAGAAACAGAAATCCTGTATTCTATTTTTAATACTCTTTCTAGAAAGCTTTCATGTTGATTTTGTGCACGTTTTAACATTTGGTAGCTTTTAATAACTAGAACATTTGGTCGAACTACTGACAACATTTCCTCTGGAGTATTTGTCTTAAAACACTTTTCATGTGAGGAAGATATTGGAAGAAACACTATATATACTTCTGTACAGTTTTATAGTATTTTTCATACAAGGACAATCATTATAATGACATACGTGTTATCATAAGATGTTAGTCTTTTGTTACTGGAAATGCTGATTTCTGGACTTCTCATAGCTCCTGCTGTTCCTTTGGTGGAAGCCATGTGATTTTAATGACTAAATTCATCACTTACACACTTCAATTTCTCAAAGTCCTGAGTTGCAGAAGCAGCATGATTTCTGAGAAAGCATGAGTGGCAGTGATCACAGTCCTGAGGATGAAGCAGAAAGCTAGTTCACATATTGATTTTATTCCAAAGTAGTTGCAGTAGCCAAAGGTCACATTGAGCCACAGGTGCTGGGAAGAAACATGACTGAGACTGGGAAGAGAAAAAGACACATGTTGAAGTAAAAGAAATGGTAAGCAGGGACCATGGGAAAAGGAAGATGCTGCACAGCAGATACACACTGCACAAAAAATAGAAACTGATGTGGTTGCTTCTTACACCCAATGTCAACTACAAAGAGGGGTCACTGGCCAGGCCTTGTGCTCTCCACAGCCCACACTCTCCTAGGGAAACATTACTGGTTCCTTTTGAAACATGCCTCATTGCCATCTCCTTCTCTTTTCTCATTCCTCTGCTTTCCCGTCAGACAGAGTCCCTTTTGCTGTCACTCCATCAGGCTGTGCCTTTAGGAACAAGAATTATAGGGAATTATTTGCTGCCAAGCCACCAGAAGCATGTTTGATGCACGAAACAGAGCCTGAAAATTGTTTGCAATGTTCATGAATAAAAAGTTACTAAATCAAATACAAGATCATACCATGTGTGTTTTCTAAGCCTATGTAACTAAACTGTTTCCAAAACTATATACTACTCATAAGATTAAGACGCATACCACATAAAATGTGATCTAACTCATAACCCAGGAAAGGAAATGAGGCAAGATTTCTCATTCTGTGGAAAGAATTAGATTAAGCAACAGTTTCAATTCACCTTTTCCATGAGTCTGTAGTTAAGATTTTAAAAATGCCAAGGAAGAAAAACTTGAATATTCTCTTTTCCTGTGTTCAGACTGCGCTTTTTTCTGACCTTCTTCCTCCTTGTAACTGAAGACTGATTGGAAATGCTTAACAGCACTAAGGAGATATCCAGCATCTGTAATCTGAACAAAAAAAATTTAGAATGCAAACTGGTGAGATGGAAAGATGTGGGCAATGCCCCTTAGGGAAGATTGGAAAGGAAGGCTGCAAACTAGTCTCTTGAATCTGCTGCTGCATGAAAATGTGTTCCCAGATATAAAAAAGGCATCTTTTTATCTAAAATGGAGGAGAAATTCAGAAGGGGAAATTGAAAACATCTGTCATTTCTGAAGCACATTTTGCATTCTTGGCTGATGGGAATATCCTTCAAATGGTCTAGGGATGATAGAAATGGTATTCACAGCTGTAGTTTTGGTAGTTAGACACAAATTTACCAGCTTTTCTCCTGAAAACAAATAGCAGTGGGGAAAAAAAATCCAAACAAGAACAGCTGAATAGATGGAAATTTCATTTACTGCCTTGCCTGAAGAGAAAAAAGAGCATTCCTTTCTAAAGAGCTTTTTCTCTTCCATTCCCAGTCAGTCCTCTTTCTTCTTCTGGAAAGCTGGTTACTCCTGACAATCAAGAGAGAATTCTGTGCCATGTCCTGCATACAATAATAAGATGAGGACATAAAGATTGTTAGTTCCCATAGTCAGTACGAAAATTTTGGTTGAACAAACTGAGTGTTTTATATATACAACTGACTGATACAGCTTCCATGTGTGCTGATGAGTGTTAAGCTGCTCATACATTGTCTGGAATATTTGAAATGCAGGACATTAAGAAAACTCTTTAATTCTCCTTATAGAATAACAAGGTTTTATTCTGTCACTAAGAACATGTCATAGCAATAAATAAAACCACTGCCTTCAAAAAGCACTCCTGAAAAAGCACAATGATTACCCTTGCAACCTTTGAGACATTCCCATTGCTTAGTAGTCACTAGTGATGTGCACTGGGTCCATCCAGTAGTGTTCAGTACCTTTATTAATCCTGAATTACTGTGGATATCCTGCCTGAAGCCAGTTTAGAAGAACGCAGGTTGCTAACAGGCACCATTAGGAAAAAAAAAAAGATAAAAAAAACAAAACAAACTAAAACGTTTTGGTTTTAAGGAAATAAAAAAACCCTGACCTTTGGCTTATTTTGCCCTGTCAATGTGTGTAGAGCCTAACGAATAGCTCATTTCTCTTTCAGCTACAACATCACCATAGACAATCATGCAAATGATAAAAAAGCCCTCTATTGCTTTTCTTTTTTTTGCACAGCTGGAGTTGGTGTGGTTGGAGTATCTGTGAACTGTTGATCTCACTGAAGTCACAAAGTGGTGAAAAGTCACTTGTCCAGCCATGGCTCTCCTGAGAAATCATCTCCTGCTGTCATTGTAACTGTGAACAACATCCACTGGTGAGGTACAACCAGTCAGAAAAATTGCTTCCTTACTGCCAAATACCAGATTAGTTGAGTCTCTTCTTTGGCAGAAAGGAAAGACTGTGCCTTTGTCTGCCCAGATGAGACCACTGTGCCTCATAGCTTGTAACACCACTCTCTACAATCCCTCATCTTGTGTGAAACCACACATGCCTTTGGTGACTTGTTCCATCCGTTAGGCAGCAATCTGACTCAGTGATAAGAGGCAAGCTGGACAACAAATAATTCTGCAAGTTTGCCTATTATTGGAGCATCTCTGGAAAACCGGAGCCCTCTTCTCTCTAGACATGTTTCTCTCACTTGGAGTAAGACCTGGAAATCTCCCCTTTGCAGTCAGTCTTGGGAAGCAACTGCCGTCCTTCCAACTTCCAATGCTTACAGGCAAAGCAGGCTGTGGCTGAGCTTCCTGGACAGTGGGCAGTTTGGTTTATCATAGAATCATAGAATGGCTTGGGTTGGAAGGGACCTTAAAGATAATCTGTTTCCAAACCCCCTGCCATGGGCAGGGAGACCTTCCACTGCACCAGGCTGTTCAAAGTCCCATCCAGCCTGGCCTTGAGCACTGCCAGCGATGGGGCAGCCCCAACTTCTTGGGCAACTTGTGCCAGTGCCTCATCATCCCATAATCCTGTGTACAAACATTGCAATACCAGTGTCAGAGGTAATTTGAAAAAAACATCCCTTTCTATATCCATTAATACTATTTTCCTTAAGGAAAAATGTCCAAGGTATGAGTCAAGGGTATTCTGTGCCATTTAAATGTCTGCACTCAACTTTGAAGGTAGCCTTTAGTGAGGTGCTAACAAAAAGCCCACAGTCTCTAGAACAAATACTGAGAAAAAAAGAGGTTTATTTTATATGGTGTCAGACTCACAGAGCCAGGGCGTGGTGTTTGGGAAACGGTAACGCTTGCTAAAAAAAAAAACCACAAGCAGTTGAGCTTTTCCTTGCTCTGGCTATAGGATTTTCTAGAGCAGAGTAGACTGTGTTTCCCTTACCTGCTCTCTTTTCATTATTACTCAGCCTTGCTACAGAGACAAGATTAGCTATAGGTAGTGCCAAATTCCATAATTTGCTTACAGGTCTGGTTCCAATATTCTAAAATTCAAAACCCCCATTCATCAGAAAGGAAAACAGACAGGTCCTTCTGAGTTCTGATTTTCAATGGCTACAGGAGTGGTCAGTTTCTCAGGTTCAGTGGTGGTCTATGGAAAATCATGTTTTATGAATTTATGTTTTTAATTCTCACACATAAGATAGCTATGAGAGCTAGGACTCAGCAACATCTGCTTTTACAGTCAGCAAATTGATTTATACCTATTCCACTCCAGTTTCATAGTTAGGGGTCCCCAAACTGTCTAAAAACATACAAAGGGCTTGCTGTTTTTGGGAAGCTATACCCACATCCCCTAGAAAACAGCAGGAGTTTGAAACATTCAGAAAAAGCATTATTTCTTAGTTCTCAGCACAAAGCAGAGTGGTGGTTATCAAAGGAGAAACACGCTTTTAAATTAAATATTTGCCGTATGATGGTTTTACTCTGTGTTATGTATTTGTTGCTACTTTCAGTGTTTCTTTATTTTAATTTCTGAATTTCTCAGCATTTCTTAGTATTTTTTTTATAGTATAGTTTTATTCAGTCAACTTTTCTTTTGTCCTGCTTTTCTATGGTAAGGAACATGTCCCAAATAGACTTATTACAATGACACATAAAGTTCCACTGCCTTTGAACTGCAAGATAGAACATATTCCTCCCCATCTCTACTCTACATACCAGAACTTTCATATTTTTGCTAACTTTAATGAAGAATAAGTATTTTTTGTTTTTGAAACGCAAACGAGGACAACCAGTTGAGAGTCTTGAAATGTAAGTGGCTGAAATGTTCCAGGTCAATGTTATTTCAATAAAATATTTCTTTTTAGATTCTCAGAGCCACTGTGCTCTAATTTGTGGCTCTGGTGGTGTACAAATTCTGTTTGAAGCAGCTGCTAATTTCCATCTCTGTGCAAATCATAGAAGTTACTCTGTTTCAAAAAGGAATAGATCCATACAAATGTCTTAGGGAACTGTGTAAGTTTCAGGCTGCGTGTCTACTGGTAATGTAAGTAGACATACGTACACTATATTGAGTGCTTTCTTATGAACTAGCAAGTGATTTTGGTTTTATTTCTATAAATGGATACATTTGTTTTCAAGTTTGAACAAGTGTCCGTGCAAGCCTATGAAACTGATTTTAGATACAGGCATCAAATTCTAGATACAGGCATCAAAGC
This sequence comes from Pezoporus wallicus, assembly GCF_028554395.1. NCBI lineage: Eukaryota > Metazoa > Chordata > Aves > Psittaciformes > Psittacidae > Pezoporus > Pezoporus wallicus. The sequence goes on from NW_026635157.1 coordinate 9,755,376, forward strand.
TCAAAAGCTAATGATTTTCCCTTGCATAAATCTCCAGGGTTTGAGGCTGCACTTCCTCCCATGTGCAGTTTTAATTATGTGATACAAGGGCGGTACACAGAGCCAAATCTGTCCCCTAATCATTTTTATATCAATTTCACTGCTAGTACTCCCAATCTCCAGTGCAGGCACTGACTCATGTAACTAGGGAAGGGAAAGCAAGAAAACTTAGTCTTCCAAATCAGCCAGATGTTCTAAATCACATAAACGACTAGACCCCCTGGTTGAACTTAGCAGTGATGGGGGAAAAGAAAATCCTGTGACTGTTCCTGTAAGTAACAGATTCGAGGAGGCCTGTGAAAGCACATGATCAACTAACATGGGCGTTACAGTCTCTGGAGATTAGAGGGAACACAATGCTATCAATCAAGAAGCAGTTTGTAGCAGCGTTTGTGTCACAGGGTGCGACAGAAGCTGCATGATACTGCGTACAGAATTGGCTCTGAGAAAGCTGGAGACCCTGCCATGCGAAGAGGGTACCCAGGCATCAGTGCCAAAGGAAAAATAAAGAGCTGAGAACCAAGTGCTTTGCTCACAGAAAATTTTCATTAGATATTCCTATGCAATCTCCATACTTTTATCTGTAAATGACACACTATGCTTCTGAGCACTAAATATTATGACAGCTGAATGAATAGTAGAGGAAATAAACATGACTATAGCAAAACTACTTTCATATTTGCTTTCGTAAAGTAACTGCAATGTGATCAGGATCTTTTTGTGTTAGATACTGAACAAGAAAAACAGGTTTTTGGCAGCTTGATAGGCAGGGATCTTTACACAGAAGGGGACAACTTTAATTAGCAGGGTAGGGTGTTTTTGTGGGGTGAGGCTGAAGAAGAACATTAAAGAATCTTGTGAAGGATGACAGCAGATAACTTTTGCTGCTATATAAGTCCAGTATCCCTCTTGTGTAATAGCACGGATGAAATGAATTTTCAGAAGTCTGGGCAAACCTCAAGGACATTATTTCATCATGCAGGTACCCAGAGATACACATAATTCAAACATGAGTGTTCACAAAGGCATATCTACACAAGAAATTTGCTTTCATAATTGAGCCAGAGTATTGGCCTGAAGCTTGCATTGCTGCCATGGTTGGTGATATGGGTGTGTCGTGGTTTAAACCCAGTCAGGTAATTCGTTCGCTCACTTCCCCCCCTTTCTTGCCCTCCCCCTGCTCTCGGAGGGACGGAGAGGAGAATCAAAAGAATGCAACTCCCACGGGTTGAGATAAGAACAGTTTAGTAACTAAGGTATAACACAAATCACTACTGCTACCACCAATGGTAATAATGATAAAGGAAATAACAAGGGAAGAGAATACAACACCTCAGCACCAGCCGACCGAGAAACATGACTGCTACTGCTGAACCCAGGACAGGGTGTTAATTCAAATTTAAATATCTCAAATCACAACAATCACATCAGTCAAGCTAATTCTACTTTAAATTGCTAATGTAGACATGCCAAATATTATACTCTTAAAAAACTGTTTCTTCTAAATTTTGAAATTAATTTTATGATTTTAGACTAGTTGATTTACGTGTCTGGATTTGTTTCTGTTATGTAGAGTCATTGACTAGATTTAGGGTATGATTTACTATGCAGTGAAAAATCAGTTGTATTCTTAATTGAGGCATTTAGCGTAAGTCTCTGATTTAGATGGATAAACTCAGATGCCACAGTGTTGCAAGATAAAATATAATTCCATGTTCAAGGAGATGGCGTAACGGTTTAACCAAAGATACAAATCTTGACATTCAGCTTGGTCCCACACCTTGATTGCTAAGCTGTTTGGAGTGTATGTGCACACACTGATCATCTGAGACGTAGGAGAAAAAAATGCCCTGTGATTTTTATTTATTTATGTATGTATTTAAAGCTCTCTTTTTTAAACAGACATATCTTCTTCAGTCCACAACTAGTTACAGATTGAAACACTCTTTGACATGCTTCCTTAAAACTCCCTCACTGTGCCTGTAAATCAGACAAATGGGTAATTGTCTGTTGTTATTCATACTTGTGCTTAGCAGCATGTTCAGTGGAGAAATATGTAACATTTCTGTAGTAGCAGAATCTGTGAATTTCCACTGCCCTGTCCCACTTACCTGCCCTCAGTAGGCGTACAGAACAGCGTGAGCTAGAGTTGCTATGTATAAAGCCTTTACAGAAAGGAACACTATTTTTTAGATGTGATTACTAATTTTGTGCTCTAAACTCAGGTTTAACTATTTTAAAATAAACACAAACATTTAGGTATTGACAGACATTTGAAAATTGTTGCAAATACTAGTAAATATCCAGACAAAATTCTTCTGGCTAGAGCATTTCTTTTACCTTTTCATGTTCGGAATGCTTTAAGATTTATGAAGGGTACAAAATACAACTCATTTATTCTAACTTCACTTCACATGTTACTAGCATAATGAATTAACCCAAGTGGAAAACACAGGGCATGATCATGGAAGACACTTCCACTATATACAAAGTTTTTGTGAGTCTGAATATGATTTTTTTAATACATAGCAGTTTCCATGTGAATTAATAGGTGAGAAAGAGAAATTCAGAACACTTCAGAACATACTTGTATTAGATAACCATAACCTTTCTGATAAGCACAATGGGAAAAAAAACACACACACTCTCAAAATGTTTCACTTTTCCACTCCATTATAGAAATAATTTTTATACAGTTTACAATTCTGGGGTCTCTCTACTATGAAACATGATCCTTCTGGAAGTTTTTACAAACCACTACTAGTAAAATATTCTCTGCTTTGATAGCCTGGTTCAGCAATGATGATTTAATTTAGGTAATTTTTATGCAGTTCACACTAAACACTTGACTGCAGTACACAAATTTGAAAAGCGAAATTTGCTCCTTTAAATGTGTTTTCCTAAGGAAGAGCTGTAGTCATGTTTCCTGCTTACTTCAGCAAGGAAAGTTAAGTTAAATCACTTAAATTTGTCTTCTTCCAAACACTGACAATTTTCTAACAGATACTCAGTTAATTTCAGTCTCAAATGTTGGCAAAAATGTCTTTAGCTGCAAGATCTCAGAGACAGGTTCCTTTCTTTCCTGGTAAAAGTCAAGTCCAGTTAGCAGCTCCACATCCTGAACACGGGCAGAATGAGCCTGAACTCTCTCTTCAACCCATTCAGACAGCGTCTTATTTTCCTGCCAAAACAAATAAGAACAATGTTCAAACACACAAACTCTGTTGTTTGGTAGTGGTCTTAGACAATAACCAGTGTCTGAAGTGTCTGAACTGGTTTTACAGACTAAAGGCCTCCAATTGATAAAACTCCATTCAGGCTCTCTAGGCATCTTTACAGACTTGCATTTACAGCTCTCATGTAAACAAGAATCAAATGGATGTCCCTTCTCTCCACCTCCAAAGCAAAGGAGAAGCAAGATTATGCTGAAATGGCAAGTATGATTTTTGACTACAAAGTAAAGTCAAGTCATGTTTTAATCACACAAGTAAGGGTATTTTTAGTTACAGTATAAATTAGTGCTCAGGCTAGCCAAACAATAGTCATCTGAAAACCTGAGCAAAGTCTTTACAGCAGCTCAGTCTTGACTGTTGGACAGCTATAATAATTGCTAGATAGACAGGGAAAAGAATGGAAATGTAAGCACTAATCAATCAAAAATGTTATTGTTCAATTCGTTTACTATAAAGTTTTTTGCAAACAGATGGTAATTTGCTTTTCCATTAACAGTATCTGCTTCTGACACAAAGGTTCTCTAGATTCATTGCTGCAAGACACAACGAATACAAATACAATATTTGGGGTTTGCTGATAAACTTTAAAAATAACAGGTGTTAAATTCTAAAGTACAAAGACCAATTCATCCAAATTATTAATATTGTATACTTAGTCAACTCTCAACTACCAAAAAGATTATTGAATATTTGTGGATTATCCACACCACAAGTGTGTGATAGGGAGACACACAGCTTGTTTCTAAGATGCAGTTATGAGTTCAAAGTTATAAATAAACTAAATCAACACAATTGTGTTGCTTTGAGGGTCAGTTTTGTGCAGCTATGTTTTGAATGGGGAGACTCTGTAATACGCACACTGAGCTAAGGAACCTTCTGTATCCCATAGCTTACAGAATAGACGCTCAGCTAGTTTAACAATACGTATTACACTCAGCTAACTTATTTGTTTGCTACAAAACATTAGATTTACACTGTTAGTGTTAAGCATGAATTTTACATAATTCAAGTATGAATTTCAACTGCAGAATCATCCATCTAAATGCCTAATGTCTAATTTCTAATACAGGTGTAACAAAGGATTGTAGGAACTCTTCAAGCTACACTGAAGGAACTAACACTCAAAGTCCTTTAATATTTGTGGAGAAAGATTGTCCTGCAGCTTTCCATAAAGCTATCTGATCACCCTGTTAGATGTGCTACCGTTCTCAACCCTTAAGTGCCAGCATTCTCAAGTCCTCTTATCAAACCTTTCTTTATTCTTCTTCCTTGCTTCCTATCAGCTCACTAGTTTCCAGCTACTTCTTCTGGAGCTTCTTACTCTCCTAATCATTGCTTTAGCTCTCAACTCACTCTCAACTCATGTGGAATGAATTAATTAAACACTTAGATTTCTAAAGATTCTCCAGATGAATGGATCCCACTGGGACCAGTTCACAAAGCTCACTGGCACAAAGGAGCATGAAACTATACTTACAGCACAGCTTTCAGTGTTGTCAGGTCGATGCGGAATGATAAAAGACAAAGCATCCAAGGAGCCTGAACAGTCCAGTGGAGTATAGGACCTATTCTTGCAGCTAGTCAGAACCACAAAGTAATGGGTTGGGACAGGGATCTCTGTATTGTTTACATACCTACAAAACAAACATTAATTGATTTATCAAGTATTTAAACTATTGATGCCATTAGTAATTTATAGAACGTATCTCAGCATAGATCTTCCACTACTACGTGACTTTTATTTATTTTGTAATTTAAATAAATAGCTGATGGGACAGACAGCCTCACTATTTGTTTCACGGACAGCCAAACATGCATGGATTAGTACTTTTGCTTCAAGCATTCACACTGAAACCAACAGGTTTGCTTACATGATCAACACTCTGTTTTGCCAAAGCCATACACTTCTACATCCGGAAGAGGCAGGATATAGCGCTGTATCTGCCCTTCATTACATTAAGAATTTCAAACATAATTGGAAAAGAGTAATGAAAAAACTAGCTTCTGGTTTCTTGACAGCAAGAAATGGCAGGACAATGTCTTGTCGTTGTGTTCTATAGAAACCAGTTTAGGATACCTGAATGAAAATGTCTTTGTCTCCCTTTTCGGGCTATTCTGTGAAAATGGTCACTTTGTATATACACTTATGAGGAGCTGAATGCTTTCCAAATTTGCTGTACAGCTTCAGTATTCAACAAAACACCATCACTGAAATCATTGTACTGCTTCATATAACTGACTAACCACGCTGAATAAAACATACTTATTCCAAACTGTAGACAACATTATGTGGTTTGCTGGGTATTACAGCATTCTGCTTGGAAGGAAGTTCTAGTCTCTCCTCCCTTCCATCCTCCTACTTCGTGGCAGAGCTGATTTTCCCATTCTCAAACCATTTTTGACAGATGTGGTATTAAGTCTAGCCTTGAATGAAACATCTCCAGTGACATATTCAGCTGTGCAGATTTCCCAGCACTTTTCTACTACATAAGTGTTCTTACTGTCACAAGGCATTTGCCCTATATTTGGAACAATCTAAATTGTTCTTATACTGTTTTTTCCTCCTTCTCTCCTCTTTCATTAACATAAATAATTGGTCTTTATCTTTTATATTTCCCTTTCACAGAAATTCTTCTAACGTAAATCTTCTCTTATTCCTGTTTCTACTCACACATAGATTTTTAAATGTATTTTGTTATACTACCAGAGCTCACTAAAATTTGCCTAGAACTTGTCAGGCCTTCAAGTGACCTGTGTAAACCACAGCTATGCAAAGGTACCAGTTAGGAACGTTACATTTACATTCCCAGTTATATGATTCAGTGAAGGCAAACACAGAAATCTGGTCTTTGATAAAACACACCAGTTTGAGACAACAGGGAGAAACAATGAACAGGTGAGTGAGCACGACATGAAAGTGAGAAAATTATGCTTAAGCAAATGTTCTGTATATTTAGATGTCATATATTCTCCCAGTATTTCTGTTGCAGAGGCCCAAAAATCTAGACATAACCTTGGGAAACACATTACTGGTCTGTATCTGTGCATGCGTACCTAGATAAATGCAAAGCTTTCTTCTTACTGGAACTTCAACTTCTACAGTACTATTTGCAAGAGTGTTTGCTGTTGTATGAGTAACAGTGGATGAAGTGTAATAAAATGAATACTCTCTTCTCCATGATACTTTTTTGTTTTGCATAGAAGCTTGTTTTTGTGGAAATACAGTGGAAAATAATCTGGAGTTTGACTTCTTGCTTTTCCAAGTACTTACTGTTTAATTTCATCAAAAGCATCAAAATGGCCATCATAATTGTAATCAAACACTGGTCCACTGATAACATTTACTCCATTCCTTTCTCTAGCATACTCCTGAAGAAGCACATTATGGAAATAGTCCCATATGTCTGTCATTAAAACAAAATATAAGCATATTTAACATAAATTTGAAGTTATTTCATCACTAAAGGAGAAAAAGAAACCTTTTTTTTCTGTAGATGAATAATAAAAAGTTTCAATCTAAACTGCCTGTAAAATCAACATTGTTATGCAAAATCTGTATTTCAGCAAAGGTTGAAAGAGGCACAGTAAATGCTATTATAGGTCTGCAAGGCCCATTACACTACTGGAGATAATGCATTTGATCTGCAACCTATGCTACAATTTTAGAGCTATGAGGTCATTAATTTCTGGCCTGTCTGCTAGCACCTGCAACTGTACCAGTTAGTAGGAACTGCGATAATGCTTTGTAAGAGGAATATTTACCACCTGAGAGCTAGTCTAACTCTACAGAACTCATGTCAAATATGACGAGACAATTGGATTTATTCCACAGATGTTATTTAAGAAAATAAAATTTGTAGGATATAAGCTAGTGAGGTTATTCATCTATTTACAGCTATCATGGCAAAAAAAACAAGATACATTTGGGGGGTTGAGGGTTGATTTGCCTCTTGCTTATAGTCCACAGTAACTTCTTGAAAGTTTAAATCTCTTGTACAATTTTCCTTGGAAAATTGGACTTTACATGTCTGATTTACTTGGACGATGAAAGCCACTCAGGTTTTCTGGATCTTTGTTTTTTTAAAGGGCATGAGCAAAAGAATAAATGAGGTCTGAATGCATCAGAAAGGTAGCTACATCATCACTTTTCCTACAGCTTTTTCCTTAAGCATTTCCTCTTTCTATCCTTTGTCTAAGAAAATGAGCTTACTGCACATGTATAATAAGAAATGAGAAAAATATGATGAAATAAATATTTCAAGATGAATATTGTTTGGTTTGAGATTCTCCTCGATTAAACAGGCACTGTATCAGGGCATTGTTTACAGACTTTGTCCTGTCATCTCTTGAGACCTTGCAAAAGGAAAGAAGAAGTGCCACTTTCATTCACCTTGAGCATTTCCCAAGGGGACATTTTCATAAGAGTTTCATAGCTAGCATTTCCTGTTAGGAGAGCACATGGGAGATGAAGGGAAAATTCAAAGGTGAACAGGTACACCTAACAGGGGTCAGACAGGACTATGTACAGGGAAGAAAAAATTAATGTAGGTGCATTTTAAAATTTCAAACGTTTACTTTTAAAAAGTTCTAAATATATTTGCACAAGATCTGGATATAATGCAGGAGTGCATTCATGTTTTTAGGTTCTTGTCTTAGCTTTATCAGATCCAGAGCCATAATTACAGAAATTACTCAAAATTAAGCACAACTTTGCAACCTACCTTTGAAAGCTCTATACATGGGAACAATATTGCTGGTGAGTAAGGCATCATACTGCTCAAGAACAGAAGAATTTAAGTCTATATAACAAAAAAAAAAAAATTAATGAAATTAAATAAATATACAAAGAAACGTGATTCATATATCACTATAAGTTGCAGGTACAACAATTAAACTACATTTTACATTTAAACATTAGTATGATCCTACTGCAAACATATTTCTAAATTTATTTATACAATCTGTTCAATAAAGTAATTATCAAATTTGACAACAGGAAATTAATATTCATACGGAGGAAGCGGGACAGCCCTTTACTCCAACCCTTTACATCTTTCCAACCATCTTGTTCCATTTTTAAAAGAAAGACTTTAATGTTCTAAACTGAAAATATTTAGATACAAGTAGCAGTTGCCCTGTTTTTGGTCAGTCTACAAACACTGGAAACCTTTTTCTGCCCAACATGCTGATCTGAAGAAGTTTGTTTTGGTGCTTGGGTATATGTTTAAACATAAACCCACATCCAGCTGATTAAGACTTTCTAAGCTCTAGCTATAAAAAGAACCATGCTCACTGGGAGGATAGAGGAAACTGCGGGTGAAGGTCAGCCCTTCTGGGTAGTTGGAACAATTTTGGCTCCGAGCAACAGGGATTCTAACATCAGCCCGCAGACAGTCTGAAACAGTGGGAGGAAGAGGAGATGTGTTTTCCTGTGAAAAGGGAAAAAAAAGAAAATATCACACCCACGGCTGTGGCTAACCCAGTGCCTTGTACGGTTCTAACCTTCTAGAACAGACTTCATTGAATCTTCTCCTATTTTCATAGTGAATCAGGTCAATGCAAGTAATGGACACTGATGTTTTCTGCCTAGTGTTTTTCCTCTATTTCTGTTTTTAGGTAATTCAGGGAAATCCTTATGCAGCGTGTAAAATTGCAGGAACAAAATAAGGTTATACCTTAGGCAAAAGCAGGTGACAAGTTTGGCTCATTTGTCACTTTTACATATTTCTGGAAGCACCAACTTGATGTCACATCCTCCTGGAAAGCCTCTAGCATATAAAGATGAAGCTATCACCTCGTCTTACCATCTGAGAATACTGTCTCTGTAATAAGAGTCTGTTCTGCTGAAGAGTTGAGGCTAAATAAAGTCATTCAGTAAATTCAGTATATTTTACTGGCTAGCTTCAATGAGACATGTTAGCATGCACGGCAGCTAAGACCCGGCCAAATGTGATTATGATCAGTACAATTGTTTCTATAACCTTTACTTTTTTTTTAATTTCACCTTTACCATAGTTTTACGATATCATTAACTAAAACATCAGGATATGCTTTTCTGTGTTTAACTGGATCTTCTTTTTCATACTGATTTACATGTAATTTATTTTCATTTTGGTAATAGAATGTATTTATTTGCCTTATACTTTTATAAATGGTAGTAAAACGTCTAAATTGACTTTCACTACGTTGTTTATTTTGATCGCCTAAGACCAAGCATTAAAAAAGAACTGGAATGTTCTTTTTGCACCTCTTAGTACTCCTTGATCTACTTACTTAGTTACTTGTATGAGAATTCCTGTAGATGCCCATATTATGGTCCGGTTGTATATTAATGGAAATTGTATATATCACATGGAATGAAATATAAAAGACAAAAGACTGACACCTGAACAGATAAGCTGAAATTGTCAAGCAAACATAAATCTTGACACAAAACTGATATCCAATTCATCTGAGCATTTTGTCCATTCTAGTGTCCAAATCAATAAGGCAGGGTTACTAGATAAGGGTTGCTGAAGAAACCAGTATTTTAAACATAATAATTGAGCTGTGGTAATCAACAATGACTTCAACTTCTTTATGGTCTCCAAAGGAAAACCTAAATCAAAGTAATAAAGGCCTGAGTAAAAATGCCAAGGACTACCCTGAAGAGAACTTCATTCTTCTCATTCAATACAGTGGTCACACCTGTTATCCAAATACAGGAGGGAATCTACATTTGACCTCTATTATGAATCTGAAGTGATGAGGACACCACTCAACTCTCTTCTTATTATTTCAGTTTTCTTGAAGCTGTCTATATGAGCTATGATCACTAATCCAAATGCCAAGGTGGGAGGTCAGTGGTTTAGATCTGTCTGTCACATATACATCATCATTGTATTCATACATTAAGAGGTGAAGACTGCTTATGGCTATTTCCATTGGACATCACAGAGGAAAATTCTCCAACTGAAGAGATAAGAATTCATAATGAATTTATGATGTCTCAAAATACAAAAAGGCAACCACTCAAGAATATTTCAGGGTTTTTTTCAAGAATCTACAAGTCAGCAAGTAAACAATACCAAAAAATGTTGAGAGATGAGATCTCTCATAGTTATGGCTGTGTCACCCTCAAGTACAATGGGATCAACAGTTAACGTAACCCCAGATTGCAAGCCATATTGCTAATAGATTTGATATACTCACTCTACTAAACCTCTATTCATTTCCTTTCCTCAAAATAGAGGAGTAAGTTATTTTTAAACAGATCATCTATCCATAAGAATAGAATGATTCTCAAAGAAGCTGTTGAAAGTGCTTATTTACTAAGAAATGAGATCTTGACAGCAATAAACACCTCTTCAAAACTCAGAATAAGAAAACATTCATCACCAATTCAACACCTTTAGCCCTTTTAGCTCTTCATCTTTCAAGTTAAAAAACCATAATGTCTTCTGAAGAAAGTAGTTACAATTAAAAATAGCTTTTCCTATCACATCATGCATTACCTTTTCTGACACAGGTCATTGTCTTTTGCTGAGCTAGTAATTAATGTTGGGAAGCATGAATTATTAGCATTCCAAGACAAAATTTAAGCATCTGCTGTGGTCTGTCATGTCAACTTCAGCCACCTCCAGGAATTTTTTTTTCAGTAGTCAAAGAGCATTTCTTCATGGCAACTTAGAAAAAGGGTCAAATTATAGGGGGAGTTAACCCCATGAATTTTATTTCATTTACTGACCATGAAAATTCCAACAATTTATTCCAGAGCCACATACCCTTGAACTCTCAGAGACTGATTCAGCCATAATTATGTTTTTCAGAAATTATGTAATGTAATAGACAGCAAATTAGTAGAATATACAGAAATATGCATTAGAAAAAACTGTCTTGCAGACTTACATAGAGGTTTGATAATAGGAAAATGGTGATATTTGTAGGAAAGCTTAAAAACTTCTGATTTTGGAAATCACAGACTGCTTTTCCTCAGGAATTGACAGGCAAGTTGGAATACTGTCTTGACAACTTTTCCCTGTTACAAAACAAGCTTCATGGAACCAACTTACCAGCAGCTCTATTCTTTTATCTTTTGTGTCCCTAACAGATGGCCATTCCCACTTTTTTTAAACAGTATTTTAAGATAGTTGAAATTTAAAAGATACCAAATTTTTTTTTCAGAAAGAAAAAGAACGGCCTTAGTCACATAATACCCGTCAGTCCTTAACCAGGATTCCTGGTGGATGAATTACATTTTCAATCCATTATATTACATATTTATGAATAGTAAAGATATTTGATAACATACAGGCTTATTCACAGTGTATGCAGTCCATAGTGGCATCCAGATATCATAGCTGTATCCACTCACATACTGATAGTGGGAAAGGAGGCAGTAGACATTTTCCTTCTGAAGAACTATGGGTCTCCCATATGGCAAATGATATGTGTTTGCCTCCTTAACTAGGATTTAAACAACAATTATTGATTCATTCTTCTATAATGTTTTGCATGGTACAAAGGTTTAAGAGAGAAGAAAAAAAAAATTAAAACATTAGTAAATACAAATAAAATGAAAGGTAAACATGGGCATGTGTTTCAGCTCTTAGCTTGAGTGGAACAAAAAAATGTAGAAAATAGTTTTCATGTATGTTTAACATACAAAAGTCAATGTAATATATCAGACTTGTTTATTTGCAATTTCGTATCAATATAATTTTTTTTTAACTTATCTTGCCAGTGGTGTGAAAGTTACATCTTTTTGTCTAGGAAGCATTACAGTAGATCCTAAAATTTCCAGAAACCCCATAAAAAAGCACACAGAAATATCTATGGAAATTTTTGATCAGAGAAAGGAAAAGTTGTGGTTACAAGGTGGGGAACATATAGCCTGGACGTGCTCAGGCTTTCTCCAAGGACCACTGAAACCTGTATGGTTTTTTTGCTAGATTTTAATGGGAATCTAATAGTATCAATTAACATTGTTTAAAGAAATAAGAAAAAAAAATAGAAAAAAAATTATTGTTCTAATTTGGCTTTCCTACTTCACTTTAAATTGTAGTTAACATTGCAAAAATTCCCACTGAAACCAATAATATAAAATGTAAACCAGGCATAGATTTTAAAAATACTGCTGTCTTTTTCATTTCTTTCTACTTACTTTCTTCTGTAGTGAGATTTAACCTCTCATTTAATACTGAAATATTTGATATCTGTAAAATATAAGAGAATCATTCAGAGTGAATCTGTAATATAGAAAAAAAAAACAAACAAAAAGAGAACACATTTGACTAAAAAGATTTAAAGATCCCAGAAGCCCCTACTTACATGCATACATGTGCATCCCAGGTCATCTATAGGAGTCAGACGGGAAACTGGGCATGAAGAAGGAGATGAGACTTCTTTTGAATGTGAAGGATTGTAAAAAGGGGTCTTTAGGAGGTGATTCAAACTGCCATGTGTTCCATTGTTTGGTGCTGGTGTTATATGCAGCAAATCTGTTGAAACATTTGAAATTATAAACAGATTTTAAGACTAAATGGCATTTTTAAAAGTCATTATCTTTCCAATTCTACGTAGTTCCTATGCATTCATTCTAGAGAAGAAATAGCTTATTCTGTTATTTAAACTATTATAGTAATTACTACCATCAACTTCCAATTTTCTGGATATGAAGGTTCATTGCTATCTTCCACTGCATCAAGATTTCATAATTATGCATTTGAGTACTGTTGATACAGTTTTATACATTGCCATAACATTCATGAGATTAGATGATGTAATGCAAAATACAAATGTGATTTACTGCAAATGCATCACATTGTGAAGCATACTAGCTTATTGCATTTTTGTATGATGCCTTAATCCATACTTTCTGAGGCTCATACTTCCTAATTACTAACTGTGGGGACTGCAATGGTCCTTCTTAAGTTATAAGCAAGAGCAGTAACTCTCGACAAGACTCTTATCCCACAATTATTCCACAGGCGTCATTTCAACAGCAAGTGCATGTGGCAGGAGTTCTCTCCGATTGTTTAGTGGGATTCTTGTGCAACCAGAAACAAACTTCAAAGCATAACAATTTAGGGCAGTTAATCTTTTAGCACTGCACATAACGCAAAAGAGCATGGCTTCAGTCTTTTGTGCAAAAAACCTAGCTTCTGAATGAGTACATTCAATTTTCAGTTACTCTTCTTTTAGCTCTTACAACACTGGTATTTGAAAACACTGTTGATTTATCACGTAAAGTACTGGATTGCTTCTACTCACCACACAGAAGGTTGTAAACCTCAATGTTTTCAAAAGCATCCACTTCAGTCTGCTCTTTAAAGCTTGGGCCATATGCTAAGAATATAGCCTAGGTTGTAATAAAATAAAAGTTGTTATCTTAAGGAATCCAAATTAAAAAACAATTCATTTGCATTTTACAGAACAGGGACACTGGAAAAAAATGTTGTCTTTTCACAATCATTAAAACTTAAAATGCAGGATTGTTCTGGTAAGGAAGGCAAATTTTTTCCCATTGCATATAATTTGAAGAAAAACACAAAATAGAAATTCATTTCTCAGGGTACTTTAAACTATATAATGAATTGGGGTGGTCTTTAATATTTTGCCACTTATTTACAAAAATTATTGTTTGCTATGTTTCAGACTCACACCTTTTTATGTTTTCATTGCAACAACCAGTAACAATACCATATCAACAAACGCACACTGCAAAAACTATCACATATTCTATATCGTGGTGGTTCATCTAGTACTTTGTGATTTTCTACGTAAGAAGGTGCAAGACTTGAATAGAAATCATCTTACCTCCATACTTTTAAATTGGTTGTTATAACCGTGGTTACCCCCATCACAGTATGTGTAACTTCTGTCCCTAAGGAGAAACCATCATAGTGTAAATAAAAATGGCACAAATAGAACCAGTTAATAACAGTCATCCTGACTCAATGGACTCTGTATCATGTCTGAAGAACTGACTCTCGCATTATACTGTAGCACTTTTTGTTTATCCAGTGTTCACTTTTATGAAATTCTCTTTCTCCTGTAACAGAAACTGCTATGGACTGAAATAAATTATCCTAGGTAGTTACTGAGTGCACAGTGAACCGATGTTTTCAAAATTAATTGAAAAAATGGCTATTATTGAACTGAGGCCTTCACCCTGCGTCAAGTTTCAGAACAAGTGTAATCTGCTTAGGAAAAAATTCTCAGTTATATTCTGTGATATCTGCATTTTAATATAGAACTTAGAATGTGAGAACTCTGCTATTAGTCTCTGTGTAACAACATAAATAAGACTGCAAGGTATTCTGTCCTACAAGACAGTGCATTTTCACCATGGATTCTAAACAGTGAAGAAGGGATGTGGATGTGTGGGAGGGGTTATAGAATTGATAAACATGTCAGAATAGTCTGATTTATAATGACTAACACTTTTTAATTTACCCATTGCTGAGATACATGGGAGGATAAAGAGGTAGTCATCCCACACTGATTCAATGTACAGTTGTCAAGCACACGCATCGTGTTTTTAGAGGTGTAAGAACATTTGAGCATAGTTTCAAAAAGGGTAAATATGAGATTTTTCACAGGGTATTTCTTTTTGTATGTCCAGGATGATTATTTGGTTGCTTCAAAATAATCAAGTCATATATTAATCAGGCATTTTTTTACTACTTGAATAGCTTTGAAATTCCAAGCAGGAAATTCCAACCTACTACAACACTCTAGCTCAGTAAACTCAGTACTGCTACTAACACCACAGGATTTGTACTGAGTTTTCAAAGCCTCAGGACTAAGGCTTTTCTGAACTGCTCTTGACTTGCCCAGAGCTATTTTGTTTTATTGTTTAGCTCTTACAGCAATTTTTTGTACTGCCAAGTTGGTTATGTCTAATTTTTTATCATATCAGCTTATCTTTGCATGGCAAAGATACAGTTTCTGTACAGAATGGAGACCCCAAGGCTCTGAACTGACCAATGGTCAATTAAGGAAATACAGATCTGGAACTGAATAAAACCAAACTTAGAGAGGTAAGAAAGAGAGTAAAAAACAAATATCTAATACATGTAGAATGCACCATATCTAGTGAACTGAGATGTAATGTTAACTCTCGAGCCAGTGAGGAATGAGCAAGCTCTAGTGTTAGCATACATACAGGAAGGACCCAATTCAGATCACAGAGTAAGGAAGAAGAAACATCAACATCATATTCCTCTTGCTGAAGGACTCATAAATTCTGGTTACTGGCCATATTGACACATGTACCAGACTGAAGCCATCAACCTGAGGATTCAGAAGAGCAGTGGAGAGGTGACTGTAAAGCCAGGAAAAGGCTAGATACCAGGAAGGCTTTGTACAACAATATTAACTGCATTATTTTTGAGACTTTTTCTGTGTAATAATATTAATTTCCTTGTTTTCTTTTGCTTTCCTTTTTTTCTGTAAAAATTTGATCCAGAGTAACGATAATTCTTTTATTACAATGTTAAGATTTGAATCATACTAATAATACATTCTTTATGTATAAGGCATGTTTACTTTTTACATACAGTAAGAGTTTAAAGGCAAAAAACATGGAAATGTAGTGAGTCTAAAGCAAAGCAGGAAATGAGGCACCTGTGAAGGAAATTAAAAGGATGAGAATGGAATGAAAAAGATAACAGTTCCACAAATTATGATACCTCACAGCCAGCCACTGTCGATCCACCAAAAGATTAACTTTATCAATACGAATGTTGTTAGCATAGTGAAGTCGTTTTGGCAAGTCAGGACTCAGATAAGGCTTGAAGTGCTGAGGGGATTTTTTGCACTGTGCAAGAGGAAAGAGCACTGTCATGAGTTTTGCTCAGTTTCAAAAATAAACCACCATTCAAAATTATCACAACTACCTCAGTGACAGGAATGTAAGCACAAAGCACATTATTCACAGATAGCTTTTCAGATAACTTGCAGATTTTTTTTGGCCCAAGAAGCAATGGAAGGAAAAGTGGCTTTTTTTGGAACTGCTTGAAAATATATTGCTGTAATATGTATAGCAAGTTCACAGATAATGTGGAAAAAGTACACTTCAGGTTGAAGGACATTTAGTAGTATTCTTTTGTCTATATGTCCATCCTAATATCATTAGTATATAGCATGTAAGATTACACTCTACAAGAAAGTTTCTTGGCAGTTTATTTCTGCCATCTTCTATTACTTTACCATTTAATTAATAACAAAGAAAAGCAAGTATATATAATGCAGCATAGTCTAGGGTTTTAGCTGCAAGACTGAATATTTATGCCACATAAATGTCCAGTGCTTAGCTATTAGCTAAAGGTCTTACTTTTCACATCCACATTTACTGTGGTAATATATTGTGTTAGCAGGCACACCATGAATGAGTTTAGCACTGGGAGCCTAATGACAACCATATGACACACTGCAAAGTTTTAACTACATATGGCCATCAGGAGCCATTCCAGCTGGTGGCAAGCATCATGGCAATGTTTCAGGTGCGTTGGTCCTGGTCAGGAATCCAGCACTGTGACAAAACAGAACATCTAAAATGCTGAGGAAAGAGCTGCTGGGAAGCTGGGTAAGCTAGAGAAGTGGATTTGTTTTACCACATAGGCAGTACAAACTATAGCATGCTTGGAGTCTGATCTGACATCTTTACCTCTAAGTACTAGAATAGTACACCCTGCACAGAATGACATTAACAGCTGAAATTCGAGTAAATGTGCTTGGATAGCCATCAAAGAAGCATAGTAGAATCCAGGAACATGAAAAATAAGGATTCAGTGGATGTGCTAGCCCAGGAGAGGTAGTCATTCTACAAAGGATAATCTAACTAAAGGGAAAAACAGAGAAAATCAATATATAATATGACCTTATGTCTATTGATTAGCAATTAATATACAAATATTTTGTATTTGTATCCTTCACTGCCCAAAGGCCTCATTCTAAGAACTGAAAGGGAAAAAATAAACCAAGTTTTATGAATAAAAAAGGAAAGAGGAGGTGTCCTGATACCAGATTGTTCCTATTAGGCAGAGATGTCACATCTCTGTAACTACTAGCATTCGCAGTTTCAACTGGGGTAGAAAACATGCAAATTGTGCTATCCCACTCACAATGCTGCTCTTTTCATATGACAGATTCCATATCATACAATGGAGTAGGGGATGTTGCATTGAAAAGACTTCTGCTATTCCCAGCTATTGATACCCTACTCCTCCGTCTGCTTTGGATACTGGGGAATAAAGGATGTGTTCCTATTCATTCAGAATATAGAAAAAATTAAACAGGAACATTAAAAAGGAACGCTGACTGCCCTTTGGGCTTCAGTGGCAAGCAAAATCTACATGGAATATTGCACAACTGAGTTCAACAGGTTGAAGGAAGACCTCTAGTGGGGATTTATCTGCAGTATACCCAGCTGAGACTGCCAGAATTTTTCCAAGCTGAGAACATTTATTCTAAAAGTATTGGAACATCTGTCTAACGCTTGGATTAGGACTAGTCACAGAATAGAAAACAAACTGGCAATGAAGGAAAGAAAGGAAAATCATGGCAATACATAAAGAGCAAGCAGTTTAAATTTATCGCCTTTCAGTAAATATAGGCTTGGTATTCCTTTGTTTTGCACTCTTTCTGCAGCCCTTAGTTTGCATCCTTCAGAGTTCAGCTGTCACAGAGCATACGACAAGGAGCAACAGTCTACATGGGAGACACAGACAAGCTTGGACCTGCCCTGAAGTACTACATCGAAACAGTCTGGTGGGGATCCAAGCAAAAATATTGGTATGGGGCCCAATGGTAGTGCAGCATACCTAAAAGCACTGCAATTACTTAAGTGGTATGTCATAAAAGATCCTAAAAGGGACATACTGCAAAAGGGCAATCTTGCCTAATACTCTATTTCTAATCAGATCTCCAGTATTTCCATAATCAGTATTTCCATAATTCTAAGCCATCCCACTTATATACTTAGAGACAAAATGTCTAAGAACAAATCAAGTACTGAATGAACCTTCTTTCTGGTACCTGCTCTGTTTGCTCCAGGCTTCAGGGATTTCTTTAGTCAGAGGTTGCTTATGGATCCTGTTTAGTAGCTCTTACGGGCCTATCCTCCATTAATTTGTCCAAAATCCCACCATCTATTTATATTTTCAGTCTCTACAACATCCTGTGGCAATGTGCTTTACAATGTCATTTTCTGTTGTGTGGATAAATTGCTTTAACGTAGTCTGGGTGCAGTACTTGTGGCCCAGAGCTAACAGATGCCTGTTATCTAAAGCATCTTTGTGTTGTATTCTGTTCTATAATGAAAATATACCCTGCTTTCTCCATGTGAAGCCATCCACTTCTTCTCTTTCAAAGCGAAGTACAGAAAACTTTTCTTCTGAACAGAGATCCCCCATGGCAAACCTTTGTGCACCATCTCTGGACAGCTTTCAGAGCTACACTGTACTATTTAAACTGGCACTGTAGTCTAAGTTTTTCATGAACTGTGCTTTTTGATCAGATTCTTAAGAGGAACTATGAGGAAAAATTATGAAAATATTTACTCACTGTGAGGTTTTTAACAATTCCTTCTGAGTCAACTGTTGAAAAAGAAAAGATGAGTTAACATACACTCAAACAGCTGAAAGTTCGAAGCCTCATAAGAAAAATTTCAACATGCTTTTTGTCTGTAGAATCGGATTTCTTCATTAGCCTATAGAGATTATGGTAGCCATAATCTTCCATGGGTAGGACTGTTACATTTCCAAGGGTAACTGTCTGTAAGTGTGGTAGCCTGTGAAAGAACCTAGTACTCTGGGCACAGCAGGACAGACTGTAGAAAACTGCCAGGGAGATGACTGCCTACACCTAAAGCTGACACACCATTAGAACCAAATTTTCTTCTGCCACATAACCTCTGTTTGAAGTATAACCATTTTTACACTGAACTGGACCTGGAGCACTTGTCTTGTGCTTCCAGCAGCAGCCACAGAGGAAAGTTCAATCTATCTTAGGATTTTCACCTTCCACAATTTCAAAGACTGATTTTAACCTTTTGATGTTAGCTGTCTAAAAAACAAATATGAGCACTTTACAGAAGTAAAATTCCTTCAGAAAAAAGAAGACCATTAGAGGAAAGGTGTCAACAATTACATTGAGATTAAGACACATAAAACCCATCATTTTTCTCTCTTCTGCTCATTACTCTGCTCTTGTCTTAGACTTTTACTTAAACCAAGGAAAGCCTGCTTCATGTTGTATAAATATTGTGCCTACAAATATAAATACAATTAGAAAAGATTAAAAAGAAGTACAATGGGATCCCAGCTTTTATTTGAGATCTGAAAGAATTATGCATTTTAGAATACTTTATGAATTCTAGAAACTCACTAAATAGAGCACTTCCATGGTTTTACCTCTTTCCTTCTTTTCCTGCATACAGAAAGTCTGAGGATTTTTTTTTTCCAGTCTGGTAGCACAATATCTATTCCAAGTCACAGTCAGCTCACATGGTTTCAATTTTGTGTTCTTTTGTAATACTAGCTAAAGGGCCTAACCAAGGCTTAGATCCCAATGTGCTAAGATTCAGATTCCACAACTTTGTATGCATGGTTAGAAATAGTCACTGCTTGAAAAAGTCTTAGTCTGCCAATGTTGCACAAGAAACATCTGAAGAGCAATGCAGTTACGAAAGACCTCAAGTTCCAGGTCAAAACAATAGAACGATCTTTACTTCATCTTTCCACATGCCAAGAAAATGGAAATCAGAGTCTGCAAAAAGATTTTCTAACCTTCAATTTCATCTAAAGGGGTCATTCTTGAAAACAATCAAACAAAAACTTAAAAAAAACTTCCATGGATGTTTAAGCCAGGTTCAGTGAACAGAAAGCTGTTCACTCTGCTAATTACTACTGCTTATCCATTTTTCCCTATTTATTCATTTAGTTCCTGTTATATTGATTGTGCAATCCCAGGATTGATCCACACTTACATGTATAGTAGTCCTCCGGAACATTTCTTGCTCGAATGCGAGATGCAGACCCAGCATATATGTAGAAATCAATCTGTTCAAAGTAATTAGTCATATATTCTAACTGTGTGCAGTAGGTCGACTCCATCCCTGAAGGATAATATAGAAACTGCTATTTTTTATATGCAATATATGGCAAGGAAGATAAAATGAATTACAAAATCTATCAGAACTAGTAAGGACACATACTACACGGACAAATAAAACAATGTCTCAGTAAAATTTAGATTGAAAAAATAACTATATACATTACCATGATCAGCTAAAACAATGACATTTACACATTTGTGCAGGTTTCTTTGTTTAAGTCCTTCCATTAGCATCCCCAGTGCTTGATCTGCTAGCTGTAGGGCTTTAAGTACCTGTGAGATAAACCAGTTTTGTTAGAATTTTTGTTTCTGATTTCAAGTTCTCACTTAAGTGTAAACATCGAAGTTTGAAAAGCCATCTTTTCTGTCAGTTTTCAGGTTCTTAACATTGTTTCTTCCTTTCTTTTTCCATCATCATTAATTATGTGCAGAGTTCCATTGTTCTATCACAGAATATGTGACTTACAGAGTCACAATTATTTTTTTCCATTACCCTAGAAAAACGCTTTACAACACGTTTATTAAAATAAAAGATTAACACATTCAGATCAAATTTGTTCCTCATTCCCAAGTTTATATAAAAAATCAGATTTATGACATTAAATACATTTTTTTTAGTATGAATACTAAATTTTATTAACATTGAGAAGTGTTCAAAAAATATTTACACACACATATTATCTATAAGACCACTGTAGCACCCAAGAAGGCATGGTGCCTTTCTCTCATATATAGTCCCTTTAAACTTCCTACAGAAAACCACTGACCACCACTGAAGTGATGTGGGAGAAATCCAGTACTACCTGCCCTGCAGCCATTCACAGAGGATGGTTCTTTGCTGTTGATTTACAGGAGCAGATTTACAGTTGCTTAAATTCATAGTACAGCACCATTTTTAGTGTGATTTAGAAAAACACAAAAAAATACTTACACCACCACTAACTGGTCCAAACGAATGTCCAGAAGAATCTGGTTCTTCAATATACAAAGTGTAGAAATCAGGCCTCAAGTTAGAAATAAATAAGAACGGAATATTATGAGAATTTGAAGACAGCAATAAAAGAACATTTATTAAAAAAAAAATAAACAAAAAAAAAAAAACAAACCCCACGAAAATTAAAGTCAAATTATAAATAACTTCTTAAAACCTTAATAAAAGTCCATACAGCAAACATAATTGTTCAGCTTCCTCTGAGTTTTGTAATTAATCAGCTTGGACCATTTGAAATTATAATTTCAGAAACAGTACCCAGTATCTTTAATTGGTATCCAGAAATCACTCAGAAAATCTTGAAGATCTCAAACAGCAAAGCAAGCTGTTCCTTTGAGATATAAGTGGAACTACTGCCTAAAGGATCTCTTCCTGATTAAGCAGTGAGACTCTAGAAAGTATGTCCTAACTGCAAATATGTTAGGAATTTTTTAACAAGATATCATATAAAAGATTGCACTTAGTTACATGTCACAAAGTCGAGCACCACAATCAGTAGACATCTACTTTTCATCCTGAATTACTCTCTGCAATTACTTTCAGATATGTAACATTTCTTGTGCAATATCTTCCATATGAGATCTTTCATCCATACACTTAGACTAGACACTGTGTGTTCCATGTTTCCTCTAGGCCATGCACCAAGGAAAAAGACACAACAATAAAAGAAAAATTACAGTACATTCCATTCAGATATATGTTCACTTTTTCATCTTTGCTATCTACAATCTTATCCTTTAAATGACTAGCTGTACTTGTAGAGCAGGCTTAAGTTCAGCAAATTATCTGAGGAAGATTACATGTTTCACAAACACCAATTGAAATTTCAATTGCTAAGCATTAAAATCTTTCTAACTTATAGTTTCACAAATCAGATAGATATTACTGTTACCTCTCAGATTTGGTGTAATCAAGCCATTTCAATATTCCTGAAATTCTCTGTTCATATGTAACTGAACTGAAAGAAAAAAAAAAATATGAAAAAAACCAAAAGTATGTTAACAAGGCTTTTCTGATAAGCCCTTCTAATTCCAGGATATAAAGTGTCCACCCTTTAGTCATGTAGTAAAGTCACAAATACGGATTTCAAGAATGATGCATCTTAACAAGTTACAAGCAATCAGGTTTATTATTCTTATTTTTTATTTAATATAACTCACTTTTAATGCTAAATTAGACAGACCCAGATTTAGCAAACCCAAACGTGATGTTGGTGGGATTACCCATATATTTATATGTATGAAAAAAGGGATTTCGAGCTCAGGACATAAGCTTGAAGTACAAGTCAGAATAATTTTTATTCTTTACAGCACATATAAACCTTAGACTTTCATATTTTAAAACCAAGTATGTGCCCAGCAAAATCTTTCTGAGGTCCTGTTTTTTCTCCTATGAAGGAATTCACCCACTGATAGCTTTGCTTTCTCCCAAAGTCATGCACAATATTTATGTTAGTTACTTACAGTACTCAGCTTTTATACTAAATGCATATCACTGCAAACCTTTGTTATCTACAGAGACTTATATACTTGCTTTAGATTATCTTTGTAAAGGTGCAGAATCATGGGAGATTTACTGAAATCAACATGAAAAATTAGAAATAATTTATTAATATCAGTGTTCCATATTCAAATAAATATATACAATGAAGGTAATTGCTATATTTTCATGAGTAGCCTGTGAATTAACTAGACAAAACACACAGAACTATCTTTCAGCAGCAGTCTGCACATTATCACACACAAACAAGACCAGAGGGAATTGATCTAGAGCTCATCTTCCTTCAGTAGCTTCCTTATCCAGCATCATCTCTTCAATTAGTTTCTGTTTCCTATAGTGCTATAGGAAATACAAACTTCCAAGTTTGTGTTCACTGTCTTATGGCAGAAGTTATCTGAAAGCTTATTCTCAAGTACAACTATTTTTAAAGGGCCATATAGAATGTGTAGATTTTATGTGTGGAAATATGGTAATCAATGGCAGAGCTCAGCAGTGGCTACTAATCAGTTATAGGACATTTTCCTAGTGGGAGATCAGTGGATTGCAGTTGACTGAAACTCAAAACTGTCGAGGAGAGAAGAATATACAGTACCCTTTGACTTTCTCGTTGCAAATTCCCTAAATGGTTTTGAAAATTTCAACTAGTATTGGTAGTTATGGTTAAATATGGTTTATTTATAACCATATGCTCATGGTTAAATAAACCAGAAGGATGTGAGAAGGCACTTACCTCTCAAACTGTTGTTTAAAAATCTTACACTTAATTTCCTTCAACTGTTATAAGGCAATTTGGATTTCTGGAGTAATTTACAGGAATTTACTACAAGTTTTTTACAAATTTACTACAAGTAATTTACACTTACCCATTGTATTCACTGTAGAAGGTGGGGTATGTTCCATTAATAGGAACATCAGAACCTGGCCAAAAGAAAGTACCTGCTTTCAAATTTTGGTACATTGCTGTCAGCCAAACCTATAGGTAAAGATACAAACAAATGATTTTATGGCATTTACACCACTGGAAGTCCTCAGATCACCAAAGTAAAAATACATCATTGGATCAGAAATATGGGCTGCAAGCATGCATGTCTCTTTCCTCTTTCACACAATACACAGTTGCTTAATAACCATATCTGATTTGAAGATTGTTTAATGTATATATTCGGAAGAAAAATTAGTAATATGGAAACCAGAAAGTTGCCATGTCTTGGGTATTCTCAACGTAGGAAAAAAATCATACAAGTATTTCCAAAATGGGCAACAAGTTCTTTTCTCCTATGACAAATGTCAGTGGAAGAATGGTTCAAAGTTGCATCAAGAATGTTCAGAATTTACATTAGGAAACACTTCTTTACAGAGAGGGTGGTCAGGAACTGAAATAGGCTTCCTAGAAAGGTGGTCAATGTCCAAAGATAGTTATATATATATATATACACACATAGACAAATACATATACATGTAAATAAATATATAAATAGTAGCTTGATACTTCCAGTAAATACATAATATTAATCATAACCATAGGTACAATCAGGGTGGGGGTTTTATTATGAAACGTGCCATATGTTAATATATGTGTTCATTTTGCTGGAAATTCAGCTCTTTGCTGTTCTCTTCCTTGCTTTCATATGCCTGGACTCTGTATATGTATTCATAAATGAATATAACTTGGAAGTAGATTCTCAGATATCATTTTGTAGCTAGTTGTGAAAAGACAAAAAAAAAAAAAACCCACAATAAAACCATATCCAAAATTTACTGGAGCTTCCTATGGCAAGAGATCCACTACAGTACTATCCAAAATATTTACTATCCAAAATATTTAAGTCTTGCAGATAGCAAACTGCTTTGTAAGCACCCTATAATATGAAGCCCACAGGGCAATTAGCACATACTGCAAATACATCACATAGCTTTGCATTTTATTCTCATTTTGTTTTATAATATGGCACACGAGGCACTCTAGACATAAACAATACCATGACGAGGAATAAACCTACTGGCTGCCCTTTCCACCATGAAGGGTTGAATTTTTCTGTCGACGAAAGTGAGAAATGCTTGTTCAAGTCTACATCATACATGTTGTTGTCAATAATACCATGAGATTCTGGGTACAATCCCTAAAAAATGAAAATAAACAAAAAAAAATGCGGAATCTTGAAATCAAGTGGAACCTGAAGTATGTTGCAAGGCACACTGCTGCAGTGTTGCAACTATTTTTAGACCTGTTTTATCACAGAAGCCGAACATGTTTTCCTTACTCACACAGATCATCATACTCCTCCTGCCAATGAATTCAGAATCCTTTTCAAGTTTCCTTGAGTTTTCCTGTTTTCTCCCCAGCCCAATTTAAACCTGATGTGCTATAGATTAAGCACCATATATGCCATGTGGCTGTATATCAGCTGCCAAACCCAAACACCCACTCTTACCAAATGTCTGTGTCCTCAACCATGCTCACCCATACCCAGTTTGACTGACAAAGATCAGGAACAACTGGTTCACAGGCCAGAAGCAGATAGCTTACATATATAGACACATACATCATGCCCGCGTGTACTATCTCAGCATCTGTCTCTTTTGCCCCTCTAGTTTCCCCACGTCCCACAAAAAGATAGGCACCAAAAAGCCTTCCTATGTCATCCAGATAGTGAACATGAAAAATAGCAAATTCTCACTTACTGTGACAATAGTATAGTGGTTTGGAAAAGTTTTTGTGGGGTAAACAGCTCTCATGTATTTTGAATGTGTGCCACATGTTTCTGCAACAGATCATGGAGTTAATATATATTTGTTTACACTTTTTTAATTGAAAAATAACAGTCTTGAAAACAAGCAAAAAAGAATCACCAGAGTCAGTCACTGTGGGATTAGAAAAGAAATTGGACTTCAAATTAAGATGCAGACATTTGGTGTCTTCTTGTGAGTTAGCCTTACCACCCCATTGCAGTCAATAGATCTAGACACTCAATTCAGCAGCCTGAAGTGTAGATGCCAAGGGCCATTTGAGACAGCTTTAATGATCCTGCCCGGCATTCAGATGCTGCTTCTACATCCCGTCTGGCAACACAAATGAGTGTCTCAGATACTTCTGAGATCCAAAATGGCATTAGACATACACGTTTACACAAGGAGACTGAAGCCTGGGGTCAGCCCAGGCAAGATATTGTGGAGAGCTGTCTGGTGACTAGATGTATGGGAAGGACTCAGTCCAGTACCATTTAGGATATCCTCTGATATCCAACATATCTGCATGAAAGTTGGCAGTTTTGATGCAAGAACACTGGGAGATCTGTGTTCTTCTGTCACAGCTGTTAAAGGCCACCTAGGATATGGCACAGCACTCTGAAGAATACTAGAAACAGAGGTTAAGGCAACAATTTGTCCTGTGGCACCCTCTCTGTCTGTCAGTTGAGCTGACTTGCTCTCTTCACTTTTGCACTGTGCTGTACAGACCGTACTAACCATAAATGAACTGACTACAGTGTGCATGCAGACATCTCATATGCAGACACCTACATCCAAGAACACATCTAAATGCTGGTGTCCTTTTCTGGATTGAATCTCAACCTAGGTATCCTGTTTTGTCTCCAAACATAGTGCATTTTTCAGCAATTTAAGGCACCTACCATGCCTGAATATCTGTAATATCTAAATCCACCATAGTATCCAAGTTATTTATCCAAAAACAAAGGTGTGAAGACTGGAAAATGCCTTAATGTCATTTTTAAATCTAACTGATGTGGAGAAACAGTTCTGTATTAAGCTGTAGTCATATGATTATTTGGTTCAGACTCAAAAACAATTTTTTCTCTGTACAATGTTTCAGGCAAAGAACAGAAATGGATTTTAACTAAACCATCTCAACTAAGCAATGAAAGCCCGAAATTATTCAACAAAACTGTTCCAGTGTGGTACAGGAAAAAAAAAAAAAAATAAAGAGTGTTTAAAGAAGGTCTGAATAACTGATAAGTACATCAGAAAATCACCATAATTTTTCATGGATTTCTCTTGAACAGTGAAAGAGCTAAAGAGCTACATTCACAGTGTAGGTATTCTATAACAATTAGCTTGATTAGCTCTACTGAAAATCCTAGGTTAATGGACTTAATAGCAAGGAAATATTTTATGCTACACATCAGAGTTACATTTTTTCTTTTGCAAAGAATTTCCATTTCCTTTTCACTGTAGATTTCTGAGAAGTATAAGCATGAATTAAAATTGATCACAAATATGAGTAATACTGAATTAGATCTGTTCTTATGTGAAAGGCTTTGTGGAAACATACACATAGCATGATTTTCATGCCTTTTGTCAGTTTCGCATTTTCTTTTCACCTGTTTCAAAAGATTAAGCACTGGCTTCTGCAAGCATGATTTATGCCAAAGTTCCTTCCAAAGTCACAATGACATCCAAGAAAAAAATGCTTGTACACGAAGTCACGGTTGCACACTGCTTCAAGTTCAAGTTTCTGGATAACCTCATTATCCACAAACCATTCAGTAAAATGTAGTACTTTATAACATCCATGTGAAGTTTTCAAATGATCACAATGGACATAGAATATGATATATTCAGAACAGACACAAACACAATTTAGAACTTTTGCTGCTGAGAAGAAATTAATAAATAATCAGACATTTTGTCCAGATACAAAATATCTTGAGGCCTGACATCTAAAATACTCAGGAAATTTTAATGAAGGGTGCAATAATGAGTCTCACTTTTTAGAGCCCTTTACAGCACAAGATAAAGGCCTTCAGTTTACTCTTTCTCCCAATATTAACAAATACTGGGAAGCAGTTACTTGAACCTTGCTGCAATCATATCAATATATTAAATTATACCAATACATAAATTACTTTGTGTTTAAGTCTAATATAATAATATTCACTGGCATACTTTTAAACACGCAGGTTCTCTTTAACATCTTAAAATACCTGACTTGAAAAAGTGCATCTTTGAGGAAAATTTCCCAATAACCCAATGAATTTTCTCTTTGTATTATATGTTAATGATGATTTTATCAGCTAGAATTTTTCAATGAAGTACAGAGAATGCAGGAAATCCTTCTTTGGAACTTTTTTCCCAGTCTTAAACTGGATCTGAAAGTATATTTCAAACCATTTATTTAATTAAAACCTGCTGATCAGCATTAGAAGCCTTGTACAAAAAAGCCCCACATGTGCTGTGTACTCAAATGTAAGAATTACTGTAGAACATATAATAATGAAAATACTCAACTGATGAGGGAGACCTGATTTGTGATTTTCTCATTGATAAGCAACACATGTTCATGACAGCAGTAAAATGGACTGGAGAGGTTGCATGCAGATTTCTAAAGAAAACAGGCAAAGCACTCTTGGTAACTTACTGAGTTTTTCAATATTTGGCAGCAAAGAACTCCATGTTTGCAAGTATTCTGCTCTAAACCCATCCATTGAAAAAAGGATAAGGGGGGGCAGATCAAACCTACAAGAAAATATGAGTTTGTCATTGTAAAGGAGTTCGGAGTGTTTGTGCCTTGTTGAGGTCTTTAACAATATAGATTCTATTTTTAAAAGCAGGATCTTGAATTTCCATGTACTGCTCAAAACTAATATTACAGGGAGCGATAAACAGAGTTCAGTTTTGAAAGCAAATATATAATCCTCCTGAAAAACAAACACAATGAAAGAGAAACAAAACAAACAAACAAAAAACACCTGGTGGAATAAAACCAAGCTACTCAATACATATAGAAAGTAGAAAAAGAAATCAGGTTTTGTTAATCTTTTATTTACAAATATTTAATTACAAATACAAATAAATACAAATGCAGCAGACTAGCCTCTCAGTACAAATCCAGAGTATAGAACAACTAAAGTACTCCTGTACATTGCAATGAATTGAATTTTGTCTCTTGTCCCTTAATGCATCTTAAAAAAATCTTCTAGGACAGCTGCACAAAGACTGTAAAAATACTGCAGCCACCCAGCAAGCAGTTAGGGTCAATTAACCTCAGTGCTGAGAAATGTAATCTCTTTGTAATGCCAGGTCTGAGCTAACACCCTACTCTACCACATTCCCTTTATGAAGACATCACTAAGCAGTCCATGTTCTTTGTGGATTATATCTTTCAAGTTTCCCAGCTCTCATGGAACTGGAGAATATTTCTTTGCCTCAAGGCCCCCGACAAACTGAACTCAAAGTTACAAAAGGAATGCAGCAGCTGCTAATACACTTAGGGTAAGACTATGCAAAGAAACAAGGATAAAAGCCTCAGATCTGACTTCATACAGTAGGTATGATAAAATAGACACAAAATCGGCCGATCTCTAGAACAGTGTTTAAATTCTTGTTATAAAAATTCTAACTAGGAGGTGCTAGCTGTGAAAATAAACTTCATAGTTATTAAACATCTTTTCTCTTAACCAACCTAAAAGGACTGCTATTAGGAAAAAATGCATTAGTTGTTAGGAAGTGCTGGTGATTGTCGTGATTTAAACCCAGTCAGGTAACGCGTTCACTCACTCCCCGCCCTTCTTTCCCTCCCCCTACTCCCGGAGGGATGGAGAGGAGAATCGAAAAGAATGCAACTCCCACGGGTTGAGATAAGAACAGTTTAGTAACTAAGGTATAACACAGATCACTGCTGCTACCACCAACAATAACAATGATAAAGGAAATAACAAGGGAAGAGAATACAACATCTCACCACCAGCCAGCTGATAACTCGCCCCCCCGCAGCCCGACCAAGCACCGACCCATATCTCCTCCAACCCTGCAGTCTCCCAGCCCTTCCGGCTAACTCCCAGTTACATCCTGGGCATGACGTGCTGTGGTATGGAATACCCCTTTGGTTAGTTTGGGTCAGGTGTCCTGTCTCTGCTTCCTCCTGGCTTCCCCTCCTCCCTGGCAGAGCATGAGGCTCACAAAGTCCTTGGCCAAACCAAAATATCATTGTTATCAGCTCTGTTCCCGAGCTGAAAGTCAAAACACTGCACTGCACCAGCTACCAAGGAGAAAAATGACTGCTACTGCTGAACCCAGGACAGTGATATAGCACCTTTTTTCATAACACCAAGTGACATCAGCAGGATCAAGTCATCTAGTGCTGCAAATTCAGCCTTTTTGTTAACTATCATTATATATTCCACAGTCTCCTTAGAAACATATAAAGAAACATAAAAACCCAAACTATTTTTAATTTATAGTGATGGTTCTCTAAATAAGCCTGGAAATACTGGGGGAGAAAACGATTAATAAAATGAAGTTACTGGTAACTGACTCCAAACCATTTTTTGAGTAATATTTTGAGTGATGGCTATTTAAAAAAAAAGTTATATATTCATACCATGATTACAGTAATCACTGTTACACTTTGCTTCTTATTCAATGGTCTTTCCAAAACACAGAACTACAGTGGTACCAATACTTTATACAAAAACAGTTTGCATCAAACAGTTCCTGATTTAAATCTGAAATTAAAAGCAGTAAAAAAAAATGAAGCAAAAAAAAAAAACCAAACCCCTGTAATCTAGATAAAGAACTGCAGACACAGATTCTAACAGTTATTACAGCTTGCGTAATGTGATTTATCTGAATTATCACAGATACAATATAGTAACATAAAATGGACTATGAACAATTCGCTATACGTGAACTCTAGATAACTTTAACAAGTTTTCCAGGTCTTTGCAAAATGATTTTCAATCTGGATTTGAACTTCTGTACTTTGCTCTAAACTGTAAATGATAAATGCATGTGCAACAAAATGACAAAGTTTTTAGTAAGAAAAATCATTGCTAGCCGCAAACTGCTTCTACTGAATATTCCTTAAGGCAGGAACCTTATTCTCAGTAAATATGAAAATCTCACAAAGACCTGCTTCAGGCCATTGGAGTAATTCTCACCGTCACAGTGATTTTATTTGCTAAGAAGACAAAATTCTTTTATCCTACCCAGCTGGACACTGAGGAGTTTCAAGTGGTACACATGGCTCTTCTACCCAAGGGATTTCACCTAAAAGAACAAAAGAAAATACAGAGTTTGCATTAAAACCGACACGCAAACAACAAAGAAGTTTCCAAGTTGATCTTTTTAGAGCTCTTCCTCGTATTTTCTTCTGCTCCAGTAGGGAATTATAGAAATGTAGGGCTAAAGATGCCTTTTGAAATCATTTATTGCAACCTCTAATAGGTTTGCCCTCAAACCCTGAAAGGGCTAATGCTTACAATTGTAAGTTAAGAACAAGGCACATATTACACAGACAAGCAAACAAATAAAATGGAGAAGAAATCACTGTGACAGTTTAGCCTAATTTGCATTTAAGTTTCAAATATAATTTTGCAAAAGTTGCCTGAAATATCTGCCACCCCACAATATAAAGGAATTCTGATAACAAATACTCTGTTTTATGCCACCAGTATACTCCTCAGGTATCGTTCCTATAATGATTTTACCAGTGCGATTCCTTGTGTTTAGCTGGAGCCTGTATGAAACAATCAGGCATGAACAAAGATATTCATAAATAGGTAAAAAATAAGAAACCCAATCTGAAAATTTATTGGTAATAAAAAAGATGGGAGATTTTAGAGATTACAAAGTACTACAATGTGTACTTTGGATTGTATGAAATTTAAAACAGAAAATATGTCTCCATCTATTTTTAATAAAAAGAAACAACCCTGAACCATCTCATTTGGTATACTACTGCAATATTCAAAACATTTTGTCTTTTTTATGATTGACACCCATTCACATTGTTCTTCAGAAAATTTTTCCAAGTCAAAAAAAACAAAAGCTTCACTTCAAAATATTTTCATTTTCCAGAATGTCACTGTAAGACTCTAATCTTGAGAAACAAATGCATCCACCTTTATATTTGCCATGTTTGCCTATATATTTATTTCACAGGACTATTTATACATAAATCTTTTTGACTTTTTACTTACCTTTGCAAATGCTGTTGTAGTTTACACAGCAGTCTTTTTCCTGCAAGCAGTCATCAGAACAGGAACAGTAACTTCCAGGTATCCGTGTTTCACCACAACGGAAATTAGTGCACCCCCAAGATATGGCTCAAAATTGGAAGAAAAATATTATGATTCATTTCACAGAACCTTATGTAAACGCCTTTATGTGGAAATCCCACAAACAGGCAAAGAAAACAAAAAAGTTTTTGTTAAACTATAATTTATATGTCCTGCTTGAGTTGTTTTAGAATTTTTTTTCTGAAAGGAAAACTCAAGATTTCATTTAACACATAGAGCTTATTTCTGCAGCCATTGAATGGTAACACTGAGTCACAGAAGAATTTATTTTACAGAGGCTTCCAAAGTCACCTTCTACAATGCCTTCCACCCTTCCAGGAAGATAAAAAAATTAATAATAATTAAACCCATATTTCTCCTACACAAAACAAAGAGAAGGAAATGGGTCCTTTTCCAGCTCTTGCACGCAAGTCCCAGCAGACAGCAAGAACAGAGATGTTTTTGGCTGAAGTGGGCAGAAGAAGTGGTAAGGATGACAAAACATTCAAGCAGCTGCCAGGAAAGCAGAAAGAGTAAGTAGAGTCTGGTCTCAGTGGAGAGGTAGGCCAGTCCCTTGGAAGATGAGTGCACTCCTCCAACACCATTGTGGCTAATGAAGATGAGTACACTCCTCCAACACCAAGCCTCCACCAAGCACTGTATGAGGCTGGAAACTGCACCTCACCAGGAAACACCCATGCATTTTCAAAAGTGCAAGAGGTGCACTGGTCAAAGATAAACTACAGTTTCTGCTTACAGTCATCCATAGGTATACCTGGGACAGGAAATATGCAGTGCAATTGCTTCAGTTATCCACGGGGGACAAAACTACAGGGATTTGATTTGAGAAAGACACAAGAAGATTTTGTGTCCTGCTAGGCCAACAAATTATGGACCTCTAGAGCCATTTGATTTCAGAAGCAGCTCGACACTGACATGTCCTTTGCTCCCTGACAGAATGTGACATAACTTCTGTATATCCATGTAAATACAAGAATTTATTCCTTTCTTATGACTATCATGTGAAAAAAAAAACAAGTCCAAAACATAACGGCAACCAGTGAGTACTGCCTGTTGGGGAACATACTTGGCTCCACACAGGTGTCCTCATAGTCCCAGCAGCAGTCCTGTCGCTCCCTGCAGTCACTGTCGCAGTGGCAGCCGGGCATCCCTTTCCTGTGTGGCTCATTGCACTTGTGTCTGCAGCTGACTGTAAGGAGAAGGCAGAGTCTGAGTGCTTGGGTAACCCTGCCCAAGACAAGTCAGTTGAATGGATCACAGGCATGGACTATGGGGAAAAACATGCTGAGTAATTTCCCAAATCTGTTTCCTGAGTTATTACAACATCCCTTGAAAATTTGCAAGTTTGGTTGTTTTGATCGAAAGAAAGAAAAGGGTCCAAATGAAGGGCCTCGAGTTAGATACAGAGACATGTATTTTCTCACCACAGCTCTGACACCTTCATGCAGGGTGAAGGGAAATCTCTGGCTCTCCCAAGGACACCTGAGGACAACTGAGGACAAGTCCAAATCTCCAAACAAGACCTGCAGTTCCACACTAGCCTCCACAAGACTTTTGTCCGCATTCTTTGCACTGCAGAAATAGTCTGAAGCACCCTGAACACCTGTATTTCCAGCTTTCTTGTCCACTCAATGTTAGACAGTTATAGGTACAACTACTCAGATTTGCTGGTGCAATTCTGTTACAGTTGCCAAAAAGTTCATGCTTTTGCAGGTGCACTGCCTACAGAATTTGGGCTTTAATACCCATTGTGCAGAAAACACATAGAGCTAAAATTATTTTTTTCAAGCTAGCCACTTTGTTTCACATGTAGAAAGTTCTCATGTTGTACCTTGCAGTTTAAGAGCTTGTATCAACAACTATAGTTCAATGCAAGAAAGCTTTACAAATAATTAGGATAACAATATATATAATGACCATAAGTGTATCTGTCAAAAGTAGCAATGGGAAGAAGAAATTGAGGGTTAAGTGTTTCATGAGCGGAGTCTGTTCTGTCAAGGAAGACCTACATTTTCTCACAAATGTACATACTCAGTCTGTCTTTGCTTTTTTTGGCTGAAGTTTAGCATACAACTTAAAGTTGTTTAGGTGGTCTACCCAGTTTAAAATTGTACAGAATGATGAGTCTAAGTCAGAAAATATAAAAATATAACCCTTTTCCTCTGTGTGAAATGCAACTGTTCATACTCCAAATAATTGGCAACTCTTGCTTCTAATTTCTTTACAACATTTACATAACTGTGCAAGGTCAGGAATTTAGTACCTCATTAACTTTTACTTAGAATAGTCAGTAAAATTACAGGAGCTATAAGGAAATATACTTTGATATATAAACAGAATCAATTGTACTATCACCAAATGCAAACTCTGCGCTAATCTTTAAACATACAGACTGCCAGCTCCTAGTGACTCCATCCACAAGACTCAGTACATATATGGACTGTGAACCCTTTTGCTCCTCTTTCCCACTGCCCTCATAGCAAATGCAACTGCAAAAAGGTGTGTGGCACTCAGGGCTGAGGCTTCAACTCCCACTCCGCAGCATAAGATTGTGTGTATCTAATTCATATTTTCCAAATAGTTCTAGTTATGAAAGTAGGAAATAGTTAGTCCCTATTTAAGCTTCCTCTGTAACACCTGCAGTTAGTCACAAAAATGTTAACATGCTAATTTGGTGCCATCTTTCACTTACAACTATGACCAAGTTCTTCATGTAAATACCAGTGAAACTCAGGCTGTTGGTATCTACATATTTTACACAGAAAGTTATAATACAACATATGCACTATCAAAAGCAATTACAGTTCCATCTCATCCTATTTGCTAGGCCCATGATATTGAAAGATCTCGGAAGGAGCTAAGACATGCTGAATAAGTAAGTAAAGAAGTTCAGTACGCGTTAATTAAGAATGAAAAGACGCTGTGCTTCCTTGAACTCCTCCAGTATGAGATTACTATTCTCTTGGTTCTAAAGGAAGTGTTTTATTTACAATGTGATTTCTTTGTTCTCATAGGGCTTTGCCCCTAACATCGAAACATTACTTTGTTTTTCTAATCAAAAAAATTACATTCCACCTAATCAAAACATTATTCCCTTTTAAACATACTTTATAGAAATTGAAGTTGGCAGAGAAAATTCATAAACAGTTTTAACATTAGCCACCTGAACTATGCCAATTGCATTTTTACCAGATTTAGCTTCAGCAGTAACTATGCTGAAAGTATTATAAACATACCTTGCTCCTGAGCTCCATGGTTCAGTCCTAGTCCCAAACCTAATCCCAGGGATACAACCAGCAAAGCACACAGCAGAACCTGTCACATAGACGCAAGAAAATTAAAGTTCACAATTGTGATAAAATGTTATGTTTATTAGAAATAACTTTGTGATTCCTATTTTTGTGAACCTATGATTTCTTATTAACTAATAATTTCTCTGAACTTGTTCATCAAAACATTGGAGACATTCTGAGCCTGAAGACAGGACCAGAGCAAGAATGATAATCTTGTGAACTGCTTACAAGCCAACGCCGTAATAACGCACTTTTAACCTACTGTTAGTCCCACGTTGCAATCCAGAAAATCTTTGCTGGGAAAAAGATAGTAGGAAGTAATCAACATATTTACCTGGTTTGCAAACTATTTATCTGTGTAAAAAAGAAGGTAATTCCTTTATTTACCTTCTGTATTTTCTTAAAGTGTTCCCAAGGATTTCTTAAACTCAGCTGGATTGGGGCTGCAAGTGTCAAATCTCCAACCACACGCCAGTTTCTCATAATAAATTAGCAAGCTCAGAGATGGGAAAGAGGCACATAGAAAGAGACAAACAGCTCAAGGTCTGGGAGATAGGGAAAGAGCTGAGGAGACCTCTATTGGCTTAATAGGCACTCAATATGAATGGCAACATACATTGGCTGAAAGGCGCAGTGAAAAGTGGCTACCCTCTCAAGAATATTTCATAGGGCATCCACATTCATATGTTCGTATTCACTAAGGCAGTGATGGAAAAGAAAATGCATATCACAGAAGGGTACCATAAACCATCCCAGTTTACTCCTCATTTTTGTTGTCAGAGCCTTCTTTTATCTCCTGCCGATTCCAGGGACCAGCAGGAACTAGCAAATAAGATTCAAAATAAAGCAGAAATAAGAGAGAGTTACTCTCATGCTCAGTATTACTGTAATGGAGTCTCTTAACTGAGACTATAGCAATTATAAGGAACTGAGAAAAAAATGTATGGTAGGATATAAACAAGTGTAAATACACTACCCTGTTACTTTTTGCACATCCCTGCTCAGAAAACCACCATATGCTCTTTGTCAGTGCCCATCCTGCCTTGCAGGTACTAGGCATAAGTGTGGCAGCAAGGAATGCTGCTCAGCTCTCCGGTGCAGGCGTACCATTTGGCCAGGACATACCACCAGGACAGTCCATGCACACATTTCTCCTTCCCATAGCTCAGAAAGGTCCAGGCACACAAGCGAGAAAGTCAGGAGTGTGGCACACTATCAACTAGCTCTGTAACAGGGACAACTAGGAGACTTAACTGTGAGCCTGGCATGACACATACCTCTTCCTCTGGACAGACACAGAGGAAGGGGCTTCTTACAGACCCCACACTTTCTCCTCCTGCTGCTATGTTCCTTGAAACTGTGCTCAAGAATTTCCTGTTTCTCCCTTGCTGCCCACCCTCTTCAGCCTCATGCCATTGATTGTTTCCCAAGCAACATCAAACGCCAGCAATGCAAAAGCCACTTCTTTCATGCTTTCTCTCTCCCACAGTTACTTTCTTTCTGCTGCTCACTCCCTGGATTTTGTACAAGAGAAATACCCTCAAACCAGAGCTGGGACAGAGAGACAGGTGAGATAAGCATGTTCGGACAGATTGCCCAAAGTGGCATAGATGCTGAAGTCCCTCAAAAAGAGACCCCAGGTGTGAAGGCAGCAGTTTAATCCTACATCCAGTCAGCAAAGATGGAGAATCAGGCCACGTTTTGGCACATCATTGTACAGAGGACACAAGAGGGCACATTTGACAACCAGTCTTTCTGGGCAGGGAAGATAACACTACCACAGTAACCTAACATGTCTTTTTTCACTGAGTACAGATAAACCCAGTCACCAGGAAATGCATTCGTACCCTTGAAGTTCACTATGGTTTTACCTCACAATTTCATTAAAACTCAATTTGTAACTGAAATAAATAGACTGTACTAAGTAAAAAGTACAATTATTGCAACAGCAAACATTCCACCACTGCAAGCAATGACAGAGATGAAGTAAAAACCTAAAACCCAAAACCCAAAACCCAAGGTGTACAAATGAGATACTGCATTTTTTACAGAAAAACCCTCGATTCTGGGACATTCATCCTTAAGATGAAATAACATTGGTAGCACCTATTCAAATCCTCAGACTTTCCACAGCTAAATTCTATGTCTAGATTCAGGACTATTTCTACTTATTCATAAAAAAGTTCTTCCTAATGCATACGCTCTGCTACCTGGAGGACTTATTACAGTGTGACTGCTATTTTTGAGTACACAGTTCTCTGCCTAAGCTTTCAGGAAAAAGTTGCCAAGGAAGTACCTCATGGATATAGTTTATATTATAGATAGATTAGATAGATAGATAGATAGATAGATAGATAGATAGATAGATAGATAGATAGATAGATAGATAGATAGATATAAAAAGTAAATAAATAAATAAATGGTGTGGAATGATATTAACAGTTTACACTTCCAATATTTAGATTTTTGGTTCGGTTTTGGGTTTGTTTTTTTTCCATACAGGTAAGCATTAGAAACTAATGTATTTGAAAGAATTAATAAATTTTAGGATCCTTATATTTCTCACTTTACTCTTCCAAGTACCCCTTGAAAGTATAAATTACTTTCCTTTATAGTTAGGCATTTTTTCCCACATTGTTCCTCATTATTCATTTATTTTTAGTGAAGAATTAAGGAAGCAATGTCTGCCATTTTATCTTCTATTTTTTTCTCGATTTCCAGTATTTCCCTCATATGTTATGCAATCCTTGCTCGATGCAGCATTAAATAGGAAGTTGTACTATGTTCAATTGTACAGATGGCATAGAGCTAAAGAATATTGTAACTTATCTCTCTTTCATAGCGCTGTTTTCAATATTAAGGTTTGAGTCTTACTAAAATCAGTACTTACCATTTTCTCTAAATTCCAATTTACAGATGCAAGAGCTTGTGCAAACGTATACACATATATATATTAATGATCGCATCTTTTGTGGTTACAAACAGAAGCTGAAAACTGTATTGGCTACAACAAAAGATTTTAAAAACAATGAAACCGCTACACTTTATCATCTACAAGACAGCCAAAATGGTTCATCAGTTTTTCCCATGCCCTGCTTCCTGAGTGTTTTTTACCAACACTTTGCCACATGTTCTGGTTTGTTAATGACAAATCCAAAGGTAAAAAAGTAAGCAAAAAGGAACTGTGGCTGCTCTGGCCACAAACGCATAGTTTTAAACAAACGTTTACAGTAAAGTATTGAAGCAATGTCTGCTGTGCAAAAGAACTGTCAGATTAGGGTAGTAAAACAAAAAGTGCAGTTAACTGTCAGAAAGCAAAGCAAACAATTTGCTTGATAAATACCAGAAGAACTTCAGAAATCTGTCGGTGAAGTCAGTGCGTTCATGCAGTAAAACTTTAAGCACCAATTACCAAGCTACCCTGAATGATCAATACAATTAAACTTCTAAAAATCTTGCAATTTGAGAATTGTTAAACTAGCAGCCCTGAAGAACAGCACGTACTTACAGCGCAGATGACTCTGTATTTCAGGAGAGTTTTTTTCTTCACATAGTTTGTGGGGTTTAAATACACCCCATCCAAATGTCCGCTTTGATGCTTGATAATATGATCCTGAAGCTCCATTTTGCTGATATCTGCCTCTAGGCTCCGTTCCTCAGGCTCCCCAGCTGGGTTAGCTGCGACTAAAAGGCTCGTACTCCTGCTTCAAGTGTGTACGTACTTTGTTCGTAGGTTTTTTATGAGATCCTAGCACTTGCATCAGTAATAGTGTTGCAGGAAGCCAAAGTAAGCAGGAAAAAGATTCAGAAAGGTCAACGGCTGAAAAGCATTATCTGTGTACAGAGAACCTGTCACATTACAAGATAAGAACGGCACTAAGTAAACTCTTAACTGGAGATTAGGAGTAATACGTTGCTAAGCAATAAAATGCAAAATGACACAAATTCAAGTACTCAACTATTTAGTTAAAAGCTTGTCATCCAGAGTATTTGTTATCTTCAAAGACAGTGTTAAATATATCAGACAAAATCAATATGAAAGTAAACCGTTTCTTAACTCCTGCTCTGTCAAGCCTGTTTTCAGGTGCTTTGCCTTATTTAGCACCAGAGGATTCCTCCCATTTACTTTCAATCCATCTTTGTTACATACTTCTTTCAGCTTGTTGTATGGGTTTTTTTTTTCAGTAGTAATAGATGTACACATTAAAAACTAAGTGCATATAGCCAAATCAATTTTAATAAAAAATAAAAAGGTTTCATTTAAGAACAATTTGAAATTATTTGGGTTTCAATTTGGGGTTAATTTGTGTCATTTTTGCATTAGTGGTTGGTTGTTACAAAAATGTACCTTCATAGCCTACTAGGCTATGCAAGTGTAACTATTCAAATGTGGATCTGATTTGAAACTTAAGCACTGCATGAGCTGTAATTTATAATAACTAAATTTATAATATCTGCAATTAAGAAAAAAAAAAAACAACCCAAAACATAGCACTATATGACTTGGTATGAAGAAAATTAACTCCATCACAGACCAAAACAGTTCAGTCTCTACCCCTTACTCTCTACCATTTGTGTCATGCTCAGGTCCCACATTATCCAATACATGTCCATTAATCACACACACACCCCTCCTTTCATACGCATACAGATATAATTCCTTTAGACTACGGAAATGCCCATAATATGCCCGTTGAGTTCACTTCTTTCATGACCAGGGCTTCATTTGTTGTAGTTGCTCAGGACAGGAAAGACAGTGTGCAGTGGGGTTACTGGCTACCAAAACCCATTCAGGTTGGGTCACACTAGCAGGGCTTCTTGTGAGGATTGTCCTCTGTTCAGGTGATTTCTGCTATAGCACTTCCTGTAACATACAACTCAAACAACAGGTTACAACTTTAAGTTATATCCATTACAGTTGCCACTATATCTGGTCCCTTTGAATGAAGCTATAAAGTTTAAAATTGCAACGAACTCCTTCTCTTGCCCACATTCTGTCATGAACTCATACACAGGTTGCAGTACCTTCCCTTGGTGAAAAGGACTAGGAAAAGGACTTGGGAGTGTTGGTCAACAGCCATGAGCCAGTGGTGTGCCCGGGCAGCCAAGAAGGCCAAGAGCACCCTGGCTTGCATCAGAAATAATGTGGCCAGGAGAACTAGGGAAGCAATTGTCCCCCTGTACTCGGCACTGGTGAGGCTGCACCTCGAATACTGTGTTCAGTTCTGGGTCGCTCACTACAAGACATTGACTTGCTGGAACAGGTCTAGAGAAGAGCAGTGAAGCTGGTGAAGGGTATAGAGCAGAAGTCTGATGAGTGTAAGGAGGTGATGAGGTGACGATGAGTGTGAGTGTGAGTGTGATGAGTGTGATGTCTGAGGAGTGGCTGAGGGAACTGGGCTTATTTAGTCCAGAGAAAAGGAGGCTGAGGGGAGACCTTATCACTCTCTACAGCTACCTGAAGGGAAGGTGGAGCAAGGTAGGTGTTGGTCTCTTCTACCCAGTAACAAGTGATAGGACAAGAGGAAATGGCCTCCAGCTGTGCCAGGGGAGGTTTAGATTGGGTATTAGGAAAAAATTCTTCACCAAAAGGGTTGTGAAGCACTGGAACAGGCTACCCAGGGAAGTGGTTGAGTCACCATCCCTGGAGGTATTTAAAATCCTTAGGGACATGATTTAGTGGTAGACTTGTCAGTGCTGGGTTAACAACTGGACCTGATGACCTTAAGGATCTTTTCGACTTACCTGAGTTTATGATTCATGACTGTACCTGCTTCACTGTGGATCTATCCACAGCCACAGACAGTTTCGGGTGTATCTGCTCCAGCATGGAGTTACAGGTCATAGTCCC
Organism: Pezoporus wallicus; assembly: GCF_028554395.1. NCBI lineage: Eukaryota > Metazoa > Chordata > Aves > Psittaciformes > Psittacidae > Pezoporus > Pezoporus wallicus. The sequence continues at coordinate 9,796,418 of NW_026635157.1, forward strand.
TTTGACTGGAGTTGCAGCATGCCTGCTACAGCAGTACAGGAACAGAAGCAATGCCTTGGCCATATGCCAGCCCAGGCACATGGTCAGTGCTGTTACAGAAATGTTCCTCGACACAGCAGAATAAGATGATAAGCACTACAGCAAATAGCAGCCACTAACAATCATTAGACTCTAATATACGATAAAGAAAGCAAGTCCTGTGGCAAGTGCAGGAGCCTGACAATTAATAGCTAAACAGCCGTACGAGTTATAAATCTGCTCTAGCACATTCCAATCAAACCTGTTGTTATCTTGAACCCCACTTTGCCCCACACTGGCCACAAAAAAAGCACTCTTGTGTGTGAATCCCAGTAGGCAGCTCAGAACCACACAGCTCCTCTCTCACTCCCCTGCAGCAGGTTGCGGGGAGAACTAGAACCATAAAAGTGAGAAAACTTGTGAATTGAGAAAACAACAGTTTCATAGGTAAAGCAAAGTCACGCACACAAGCAAATCAAAATCAGGAATCCATCACTACTTCCCTTTGGGAGGCAGGTGTTCAGCCACTTCCAGGAAAGCACCATGTGTAGTGGTTACTCTGGAAGAGAAACACCACCACTCCCTAAAGTCTCCCGTTCTTCCTTTTTCACCCCAAGGTTTCATTGCTGAGCACAGCGCCATATGGTGTGGGGTGTCTCATTGGTCAGTTGGGGTCAGCTGTGCCCCCTCCCAAACTCTTGTGCACTCCCAGCTTAATTGCAGAGAAAGCCCTGAGGCTTTGCTTGAGCACAGCTCAGCAATAGCTAAACTCTGTGTGCATATCAATACTGTTTTAATCACAAATCCAAAACATAACACCATACAAGCTACTATGAAGAAAATTAGCTCCATCCCAGCCAAAACCAATACGTAAATTTACAGAAGCAAATTTGACCACTGAAAGTGTGAGTCATCAATATAGGCACTCAGGATTAATTTCTGATCCCATTGATATAAAATAAAATAATTTATCTCATATATTTGATTTTGCTTTTACCTAATCATTGTTCTAATTTCACAAATTTCCAATTTCACTGCCCACATGACTAATTTCTATGACATTTCTCACTGATAAAATAAGAATATAAAACTTCATGAACATTCACCAAGAACCCAGACTTTTCTGTTTAAAGATCAAGGGCCTCACAAGTTTAAAAACACTTTTCATCCCTACCAAAAGACAATTCACACAAAAAAAGCAATCCATACGATCAATACTTAAGAGTAAAGAAACCAACAATGAAGAGGAAATTATCAATTATCCTTTTTGTTCTCAGTTAATGAATTGTAAAGTTAAAGTGAGCATTCTGCATACAGTGTGACCCTATACAAGTGCAGGGCTAGGGTACAGACAAACCCATTCCCCTACGGTCAAATGGCAGCCCTCGGTTCATCTAGAACTTCCAGAAATGGGAAGATGGTTTTGAAGAACACAGGCAGGACATCTCGCCATATATACATGTTAACAAGAACCTTAGGGAAACAGGGAGAGACATTTCAGAATAGCATTGTGTTGCAGCCACTTTCAATTTTCACTACAATTCCTGTGGTTATAAGCTACTAGTATAAAGCAGGTGAAAGTCCTCTAAGGCCATCAGAACTTACATATCACCAATTAAAAGACACCTTTATACTTATTTGGCATCCATCTTCTAGAATGAATGCCACTCAGGTAAACAAACAAACAAACCCAACAGAAACCAAACAACAAAGATTAACCACTTTCCTCCTAAATGTTTATTATCCTTTAAAAAATAGTCATTTTGGTGAAGGCTTTTTGCCAGAGTGACATCATATTTACAGTCAATTTAAAAAGTCCATTTCCTTTTCTGTCTCTGGATGAAGAGGGTAATTTCTTCCTCATGCAAATGCCACTTTCCTTGTTTGGTGAGGCTTGTGGCTCCGTGTTACCTAATATGAAGAGTCTGACAGGGCTTCCTACCTTGGCAGAGACACCTTAGGCAGTGCCTAAGATATGTTGCTGTTCCTCCTTCTGGACAGACTAAGGATAGACTAAGTCTGTCTATAAAAGGTAACCAGTTAAATTTGGGCTGGCATGGTAAGTACAATTTAATGTTGGTTAATGACTGAAAATCAAGATAAAGTCATATCAGGTACAAAGCTGTGGACAGATTCTGGTTTGATACATGTCAAGAGTGGATCAAGATCTCGAGCCCAAGGCACAGTTAGAAATGGCTGTTAGCCTGTGAGCGTGACAGAGTAGTAAGGCAGAAAAAAGTAAGAATAGGAAGAGGTTGGTCCTCAGGAGAAGGATAACACATAATGATGAGTAAGAATGCTTCTTTTAGGCTCCATTTCCAATTCTGTTATAGGTCATGATAGGAACGGATTAGGACCTTGCATAGAACTAGAGCAGACACCCATCCTGGGGGTTGCCATTTTGATAAACTATTGAGCCGATCTGCCCAGGATGGGCAAGTACTGACACTAGATGTTAACAGGACATCCAAAGGCATGTCAGATTGTACTGCAACATACTTTAAATAAGAACACAGTGAGGAGGATAATGAACATTTCTCATAGAATAAATAGCTTCCTGTTAAAACTGAAGGCAACCCAATCACAAAAGAAACACAAGCAAGTACAATTGTATCCTTTCTGTTTCCAGTGATCATTCATTACACGTGTACGTAGGTAAGTACTGTGAAGGTAAGCATTATTTGTTTTCCAACCAGGCATTTCCCATTACTGACAAGACTGCACTGACTTCAACCATGTGTACTACTGCCTGTTTGCTACAGCAGGCCTCTGCTAGCTGGACAAGCCCTGCATATCACATATTCCTGGAGTACATCTAAAATTTATTTGTAACTGTTCTCATTGCTTATGTTATGTATTCTCTGAGGCTTGCTTATACAAAAGCTATTTACTTTTATAACAAATTATTCTCTATTCAATTCCACATGAGTTTTCCAGCTATGGGTTATTTTCCACTTAACTCCAGGCCTGGCAATGTTAATTTTGTGCTGTTCTGGGACCTTGGAATTTGAGATGATTGGCTTTATTATTCTGCTGTAGACATAAGTTTGTATTTAGTTGAATTTAAGTTCACAGCCAAGCATCCTCAGGCAGCTCAGAAAACACAGTGTCAAAGACCCACAAAATTTTAACACTGTCTTGAGTTGGCATTTCACATTTATTTTTAATTTCAAAACCACTGCCAATATATGATGTGTCCTCGTATGTTGTCAGACAAATGCATTTTCATTTATTCTATGACTTTTTACAGGAATGAGTAATTCCAACTTTATAGTAATTACAGCAAACTAAAGTCCCATAAGAACAGTGAAAAGAACCAGAACATAGAATCACAGAATGGTTTGGGTTGGAAGGGACTTTAGAGATCATCCAATTCCAACCCTCCTGCTATGGGACATGTATTTTGTCAGATTACTCTAATAACTGATTATTCAAGAAACAAAGAAGCCTAACCAAATATTTTGATTTAAAACAACAAAAAAAAAACCACCCAAACCCCAAAAGCAACACCACCACCACCACCCCTGTAATGAGTAAATTCCTGTTTGTTAATCAAATCTTGCTTGCTTAGGAGTTACTTGCTTAGAGTTACTTGCTTGCTTATTAGTTACTGGAAAATTACGGTGCTTTGACATGTTGCTTATAGACCCCAGGTATCCGTTAAAGTAAACGACGCATGGGGAAGGCAATAAGGAGCCTTCCTCCCCACACCCACCGGGAGACAGAATGAAACCCCGAAGGAGGTAAGGAGCCTTCCTCCCCACACCCACCGGGAGACAGAATGAGACCCCTTATCTACAGATCACACAGACGCAGAGGACGCCAGGAGGTGACACGTATATCGGATGAAGAAGAGTTATAAAACCAGTGACTCTGGGGAAGTGGGGTGCGTGCCGTTGGCGGAGCGGAGACTTCCCGGCCGCCCAGAGCTGTTTTGCTTGCTGTTGCTTGCTCAATAAACCGATTTGATTCATTGGTCTGGTTCTCGTCAATTTATTTCAGCCACATTTATAACAACACCCCCCCCCCCCTCCAAAAAAAAAAAAAAAAAAAAAAAGACCAAAAAAAAAAATCAAAACAAAAACCGCAAACCCCACCCGAACAAGCACAAACAAAACAACAAAGAGCAAACAAATCTCAAAAAGTCAGTTCCCAGGTTGTAAACGGCCGTTTCTTCCCCCTCTTCGCCCGCTCTTGCCGCCACCGCTCCGCCAGGGAGCGCTCCCAGTCCGCAACCAGGGCGGCAGCGGGCGAGCAAGAAGCGGAAGGCTGCGCTCGCCGGAACGGCCGGGCCAAGCACTCGCTTCCCGCGGAGCGGGGGGAGCAGGAATCGGGGACGGAGCTTCCGGCGCGGGAGGGGCCTCCGCACCGCGGTGTCCGCCTGACAGAGGGCCCGGCGGGGCACCGGTGGTGGTGCCGGCATCATGGCGATTCCCATGGTGCCTATGGAGACGCAGTTACAGAGCATCTTCGAGGAGGTGGTGGTGAGTCCGTGGCCGGAGCGCCGCCGCGGGGCCGGGGGGGAGCGCTGTGGGTAGGCCGGGCCGGGGCCGTGCGGCCCGCCGTGCACCCTCTGAGAGGTGGGGGAGGGAATCCTGAAGAAGAACAGAAAACGGAGAGAATAAGGGTTTTTGTTTTCCTGACGCGGATTGCTTACCCACAACCAAGCTGTATTGTGCCAAGTTCACTGTAGAGTAAGCAGTTTTTAAGGAAACGTTTCGAAGGAGGCTGTGAGCAGATAAATGTCTTGAGGAGACGTTTCTCTTAAGCCACCATAATGGCGTTAAGTTGTGGAAATACAGACACGCAGTGGTACTTCCAAAATGAAGCATAGTTTGGTAGGTAATTAGAGTAGCCCAGAATAGACTATTTCAGTTGGAATGGGCCTACGACAACCATCTAGCACAAGTGACCAGTTCAGTGCTGATCACATGTTGAAGCATGTTATCTAGAGCATTGCCCAAATGCACCTTAAATACTTGGGGCATTGACCACCTCTTTAGGGAGCCCCTTCCAGTGTTTGACTGCTGTCTCTATAAAGAAATGCTTCTTAATGTCCAGTCGAAGCCTCCTCTGGTGCAGCTTTGAACATGTCTGGATGCCAGGGAGAAGAAATAAGCATCTCCTTCTCCAAATCCCCCCCTCAGGAAGCTGTAGAGAGCACTGAGGTCGAGCCTCAGTCTCCTCTCCTACACAAGCCCAGAGCCTTTATCTGCTTCTGTCGTAGGACATTTCTTCCAGCAGTTTCACCAGCTTTGTTGCCTTCCTTCCGACACATTCAAGGACCTTGACAGTCTCTTAAACTTTGGGGCTGAGAACTACACACAGTATTTAGGGTGAGGTTGCACCAACACTAAATACAGTGGGATAATCATCTGTTTTTGACCACCTGGTTATCCTCTGTATGATGCACCCCAGGATGCAGTTTGCCCTCTGGGCTGCCAGGGCACACTGCTGACTCGTGTTGGGCCTGCTGTTGACCAGCACTCTCAGATCCCCTTCTGCAGGGCTGCTCTCCAGCCATTTCTCTTCCAGTTTATACTTGTTCCCAGTGTTACTCTGTCCTGTGTGCGGGATCTGGCGTTTGAAATTGTTAAATTTCATTCCACTAATCATAAGCCAGTGTTCCAGTGTGCCTAGATCCCTCTGCAAGACCTCTTGTCCTTTGTGAGAGTCAGCAGCACCTCCCTGTTTGATATCATCAGCAAACTTGCTAATGGTGCATTTAACTGCTGCATTCTGATTGTGGATAAATATACTGAATGGAACTGGCCCTAAAATCAAGCCCTGAGGAGCAGTGCTTGTGACCGGTTGCAAGCCAGGTGCAGCCCCATTCACTACCATGCTTTGACCTCTGCCCTTCAGCCAATTCTTCACCCAGTGCACTGTGAGCCCACTGTTTATCCCACAGTTGGATAGCTTGTGTAGAAGCGTGTTGTGAGGGACACTATCAAAAGACTTACTAAAATCTGGAAAACCCACATCCATGGCCTTCCCTTGGTCCAGTAGGTGGGTGATCTTATCATAGAGAGATATCAGATTAGTTAAATTGATCTTTCCCTTTGTGAACCAGTCATTGGGTCATTAAGTCATTGATTTTTTTAAAGCTTAAATGAATGAGCTTCTTGGTAGATAGCTTCATGGCTGGAAACGCTGGGGTAACAGTAGCTGATAAGATCATGAACAGGAGCCTGACTGATGTTTCAGAGAGAGGAGGTTGGTCAAATTGTCTGAACTGTAAAGAGTATGTAGCTCCCATAGGCAGGTGTATTTGAAAGTGGTGTCTAAAAGTTGAATCTCTGTAGAGGGAAGGTTGAATTTTGCTTCCTGTTTTAAATTTGTATTATAAAATGCACAATGTACTTTTCTTGAAATGGTGTTAAGTTGCTTATAGCATATTAATTGCCCATACCCAACTGATTTCTTGTTTGGGCACTGTCATTCAGATTATGTTTTCTCATGTTTAACAGTGCAGTTTGACTGTATTGTCACATTGCCTGTTTTTAAGCAATGTTATTTGCCTAAAATTTTCATGGAAGAAGCAGAAAGGACCTTACAAAGTTTCTCTGCATTTTTGAAGCCAGAACTGAGAAAATAGCAAGTTGTTGCTTTCACTGTTGCTATTACTGACTTGGTAGACAGCAACAAACCTAAAGTTTCTATACAGAACAGATGAGTATCAGTTTCCCTTTTGTGTCTTGAGAAAGCTGTGAGTGGCAGTGAGAGGTGGTTCTAGGCTGTGTGATTGAAAAGGTTCACCAGAAAGATTATTCGGTTACATGCTGTTATTTCTGCAATATAAAATGAAAATACATAGTGGTTAGTTACAGATCGCATCTGTGTATAGTATGAAATTCTCACAGAAGGTAGAAATAGTTGTGGAATAGTATTTTCCAGAACTTCTGTGCTGATGTATTAGAATAATGATGTAGAAGCCTTTGAGCAAAATGGAAGGGTTTGTTTTGTTTTTTCTGTATAAAGTGGAGTGGGAGGAGGTAAGGAAAAAAAAAAAAAAGAAAAAAGGAATGTTTTAGAGAAAATAAATTGGATATTCATATATCCATCCATCCCTGGCAGTGTTCAAGGTCAGGTTGGGCAGTGTCTTGAGCAACCTGGTCTAGTCGCAGTTGTCCCTGCCCATGGCAGTGGGGTTGAAGCTAGATGATCTTCAGGACCTATTCAACCCAAACTGTTCTATGCGTCTGTGGTAATATATATATGTATTATATATAATATTATATATATTTATTATATATATTTTGTATATATATGTACACACTATATATTTCACCTCTTAGAAGGCCATATAATTATTCAATGGAATTTAAAAAGCAATGGATCTAAACTAAGATGAGAAAGTAACTGCAATAATTGGCTTATGTTACTGTCATGCAACATAAAGGAGACAAAAACTTAATGGAGTTAAAAAATAACTTTTTTTCAAAGTATGAAAAAAGCTGCAATAACAGAATCAAAAATTTATCCAACTTCACAAAGTAAATTAATATCTAGGGGTTCAGAAGAAAAAGGAAAAAAATCCACCCATCCCATGTCGAAATCCACCAAAACAAACCAAAAAGCCTTAGTTTGAATCCACAAAGTGTGTTGTTTTTATGGAAAAAAAAAAAGCAATCTCAACTTTGGAAGAGTCTAGTGTAGCAGAAGAAATAAACCTTTCTCTGATACAGTCCTCTGACAGTATGACTTACTCTTCTGGGCTTTATCCTGGTGGTGTGATACTCATAGGAGACCTCACAATAGCTCACTCAGAGTTTTTCTCTTACAGAAAACAGAAGTAATTGAAGAAGCTTTTCCTGGGTGAGTGCAGTGTTAGTTTATTTGTGGAAGACTTTTGATATATAAATGTGTTTTTCTACTTACGTTCTTTCAATGGATACTGCTAATAACTAATGTTTTTTATTTGCATTAGTATGTTTATGGACACTCCTGAAGATGAGAGAACCAAACTGATCAGCTGCCTGGGTGCTTTTAGACAGTTTTGGAGCAGTCTTTCCCAGGTTAACATTAATTTTGTTTCTTACAAGTACTTGATATACTTTTTTAATACAGTGATACGTTGTCTAATAGGCAAACACTTAAGCTGTAAGGTCTGTGTCCAGTCATTCAGGATCTAGTTTTGAATATGCTGCAGTAAAGAATATAGGAAGACTATGCAAGAAAAAAATTAGTTTTGTCATTTATAAGATGATATAGTTGTTCAGCAGAGGTTGGTGTGCAGTATAAATAGGGATAAGCAAAAGAAAGTATATCAATAAAGAAATAAAAAAAGGGAATTTGTTACAAGATTTCCAGTAGAAGTGAATAAGTAGGGGAGGAAAAAAAAAAAGGAAAATAGTTGTTTGTGTTCAAAAATTACCTTCCAGAAGTTAGATACCTCTAGGCTCTATTCTGTAATCGGAGACCTAGTCCTGTTTGTTTTCACTGAATTTGATTGTAACCATAAAAGGGAAAGAATAATATAAAACAATTTTATTCTGTTCTCTGCTGACTTCATGTGAAAACCAAAGTTGACTGTACAAATCAGTGTTTTGGCCATGAGGTGTTTCCAGTACTGAGCACCTGGACTGCTTCAAAATAAGATCGAAAGACTTGTAGGAAAAACAAGACAACTGGACAAATACGATTTATAATCTTGTTCTTGTGTTAGTGTCATCTCTTTGTGGTAGGGTACTATATGAATTCTAGTTTGTTTCACTGCCTGTAAATACATTCTTTCTCCCCTCTACTGCTTTTTCAGGAATCCCATGAACAGTGTGTCCAGTGGATTGTAAGATTCATTCATAGCCAGCATAGTCCTAAAAGAATTTCTTTTCTTTATGACTGTTTAGCAATGGCAGTAGAAACTGGACTTCTGCCACCCAGGTAAGTAACTATGTCAGAATGAATCAATTAATAGGGTTTGTGGAAGTTGTGATATCGGAGGCTACTTTATGATGATGTTGTAAAATTACTGCTGGAGAGCACATGCTTATTATCTGTCACTCATTCTTGCATTGTCTCCTTCTGCTAGGATGGTTTGTGAATCTCTGATAAACTCTGATACACTTGAATGGGAAAGGACCCAGCTGTGGGCATTAACATTTAAATTGGTCCGCAAGATTATTGGAGGTGTAGACTACAAGGTATCTTCCGCCCATTCCTTTCTTTGTGCTAAGATGCTTCATTTTCTGGTTTTGTTTTTATGATTCTATGCCAGAGACACGCAGTATTTCAAAGTCTGCTTGGATTATGAAAGAAAAAGATGATACAGTGAGACCACCTTTAATACTTTTTCATAGCTGAGCTTTACCTTAATAGGTAATTCTGCATGGACAACTAAACTCTTCCTACTCTTTATTGCACAGTCCTCTTTCATCCCTCTTTCAGTTGCAAGGTAAATACCCCTAATGCAGTTGCAGAAGTGGTAGATGTGGGAAAGTAATACTATCAAGCATGGAGGCTTATGTTCTGTTATCTGCTCTGACCCATGTTGCTATGCAAGAAAAAGGTCTTAAAAGCCAAGTCTTTGTCAGGGTACAACTCTTAGCAGAAGGAGTAGGAAACTGCATGTCTTGCAGTGAATCACCTCACCAGCATTGGTGAGTGTATTAGAGCCAAAAAGCCATAAAACACAATACGGTACTTCTTTCAGCCTGTACAACCTATTGTAGGTTGGATGTCTCTGGCTGCACATCAGAATTTCAAGAGTTACTTTTTCATCTGGGATATCCTGAGATTAAGAAGTTCCATAAAGGGGCTTAATGTCATTAGTGCAACTAATGTGTCTGTGCAAGTAGTGTCTGACCATATTGATTGTCTAATCATTCTGCCAGAAATAAAGAGTATCTGGGAAATTTAATTTTGTGTGCTTTCTTTTAGGGTGTGCGTGATCTATTAAAAGTTATCCTAGAGAAAATCTTAACAATTCCAAACACTGTGAGCTCAGCTGTTGTACAGCAGCTTTTAGCAGCAAGAGAGGTAACTATCTGAATTCTGTACATTATCACTATAGAGGAAGATAGGCTTCATTCTTTTATTATTAGTGAGTTCCTAGTAGCTGGGATGACTCTCTGAGAGTTGGTACAGTTCAAAAGCAAAAACTACATTTTGTACTCTAATTCTTTTCTGTAATTGTATTTTATGCAGTAAACAAAGAGCTTTTTGGGGGTTGTAGATAAGTACTAAAATCTGTAACAGGAGGGTCAGGCCCAATATTTGATTTGCCTAAGGTAAGATATAGGAGTTACAATATTGAGATTAATTTCTTAATTTTTTAGTAAATAAAAGTAGTAATTGTTTTCAGTACTTCGTAGCAGGCAGAGAGGCAAAGATTTACACAGGCTGAAACAGTCTTACATTTGTACAATTAAAAGCAGGTTTTAAACTAATGTTCTATCAGAATACGACTTAAGACCTATTTAATTGGTCTATCTATTTTCATGGGCTGCCTCAGTAGACAGACTACACCTTTGTTTACCTTATCCAAAGTCTTTTACAATGATGTATTTTTTTTTTTATTTATTTATAGGTGGTAGCCTACATTTTGGAAAGAAATGCGTGTTTGTTACCTGCCTACTTTGCAGTTACAGAAATCAGAAAATTATATCCTGAAGGAAAACTTCCCCATTGGGTAAAGACATGATATCAAAGCATATAATCTAGGGTTTTGTTCCACATAAACCAAAATGAATTATGTTTTTATAAACAAAATTTAAACAAAGATTTAAAATCTTCTATTCAACAGTAAGGTCTTTGATCAGGCATGTAAATTAAATTATGCAGGCTTGATGTGATTGTAAGCAGCTCTGTGTGTTCTTGCATGAAACTGATGATGTAGTTCTGACCTCTGATTTGATGTTCAAAACTCTAGAAGCACTGAACTGGTTTTGTTGAATGCATTTAGAAATGCACATCATGCTTAATCTACCAGTTTGTGCTTTCTCTATGGCTTCAAGATAGGAGAAATCACTTTAAATAGCTGACAGGTGTTTTCTTTTTGTTTAAATTCAGTCATACAAAAATATTTGGGGCTCTCATGCATTGAAAATGGTCACCGTTTCCAAAAAGAATGTAACGTTGATCTAGTTTTAATTTTGTATTCTGTTAAAATAACTAAGTTTGGGGAAAAGAATTAAGTCCTGACTCCCTTGAATTAATGGGGAAAATATTACTGACTTCTTTTGAGCCAAGATTGAATTTAATTTAGGTTATAAATATTTAATTAATACATTAATGTAGCTGCTTTGTGGAATTGTTATTTAAAGGCAGACAGATTTGTTACGAACAAATTCTAAGCTTGTCTGAAATCATCTGTTACTAAATGGTGTGCATTGTTTCTCTTATGCATACTGTATTATTTCAGTTATTATATAAATTCTCACATGAGTGCAAACTGAGAAGAGTGCTTCCTGACCTTTCTTAATAAGGGCACATTTTTCCTTTTGTGGTTTTAGGTTTTGGATTACTTTTCTGACTTGTTGAAATGTAGTAAGCCAGTTATTTACTAGACTACTGTGTTTTTTATAAAAACAAAGAAACTATCTGTAAGTCTTAAATACACTTATTGGTATCTGGAACGTAAACCCTTACCTTTCTTTTAATTTTTTTTGGCCTCACCTAGTTACTGGGTAATTTAGTATCGGATTTTGTGGATACCTTCAGACCTACTGCAAGAATAAATTCCATTTGTGGTAAGAAAATGATTTCATGAGTGACTTAAAATTAAATTAATTAATTTTTAACTCTTTTTTTTTCTTATAACCTTTTTGGGCATATATTCATTTAAGCTAAATTATTCAGAGCTTATGTTTCATGAAGTATCTTTGTTCTTGTCAGTTTGGTTACAGACTTTTCAGTTTTTGCTCTGAAGGGGAAAATTTATATTGATCAAAATATTTTTTACTACAAGCTGGTAGTGGAAATGTACTACTTGTTACATGGTCATGTAGTTTCTAACTACAGTAAGTTAAGAAAATTGTAGGTTTTCTAAGCTCAAGGATTTTGAGTTAATACAGATCTACTGATATGTTAGTCATGGAGTATTTTATGCCTTCAGCTTCCATTGGAGCTTTTGTAGCTGCTCAGCCTTGCTGTTGTTGCAGGCTTCTGTGTGAACATTTCCTAGTAGGCCAAATAAGTACTGGCTCTCCTTTTCTGTGAAAGAAACACTCACCTTTGTTTATTGCTAGAAATCAAAAGGTTAAAATTTGGCTGTTTTGATTGTGATGCCTGTTGCATTTTTCTTCAATAAAAATCTTCTGTTTTCTCTGAGAATTAGGTAGCGTATTAGGAGCTGCATTATTTGTTAGGTCTCAGCAAGGTCTATTGCAACTGAGCTTCCTCAGTGCAGAGATTAAGAATGCAAATTCATTCTAATGCTTCAAAGCATTACGTACTTCAGAAGCATGTAGTTATTCGTGTATTGAAAATGTGGCATAGCTTTTATGCATGTGACTTGTAGGGATCACACACAGATTTTTACAAGACTTATATATGTAAATGTCCTGCATAGATATGGTTGAAGGGAAGAAAGAAATGTTTCTTTACTTGTTTTATCTGATAGTGATATGGTCAGTCTGGACAATAGAAGTCATGGACTTTGAACTGACAATGAGGTTTAGGTCAAAGTTGAAGCACCTAAACTTAGATGCTGACACACAAGTGTGCTAGGGGGTTCAGTTCAGGTGCCTGTGCGTAAGCAACTGAAAGAAATCTCGGGTGTCGAATCTATGCTAACAAGTCTAAATTTACAGTACAAAAACTTTGTGTACGATGGCTAAATCATATTGGCCTACACTGAATTGACTAGATCTCCATTAGCTACGTGTACTCCATTGGAGTACAGATGCTTTTATTTGACTGGTTTACTGACCTTTTACTTTTAGCAGTTTACTAGTTAACAGTCCTGCCTAGTATTTGTCTTACAGGGTGAATACTGGAAGACTAGATTATACCCTTATTTTAGAAATACCATTTTCTTTCTGGAAAGGGTCAGCATGACAAAATTAAATCCCTAGATCAAGCAAGGGTAATGGAACAGCACTTTTAGATTAATATTTGCAAATACTTCTCTTTTTCAGGGTACTCAATCTGAATAAATGGTGATTTTACTCCTTAGATTTTTTTATTAGGTGAAAATCAGTTCTAAAACTAAAATCAGCCTGAAGCAACCTTATGGTGAAAAGCTAAACAGTGGAAATTAAAGGGGAACACAAAAGTGGGTGAGGCCAGGTTTTGCATCAGAATGATTAAGTGATAGGCCATTTTCACTGTCGTAGAATTTATGTTTCATTGCATGTAGGTCGCTGTAGTCTTCTTCCTGTGGTAAATAACTCGGGTGCCATGTGTAACTCATGGAAGCTGGATCCTACAACCCTTCGTTTTCCTTTGAAAGGTCTCTTACCATATGATAAGGTATGCCTTATTAAGCTTCTTACAAATGTCATATTCAATAAATATAGAGCTTTTATATCGGGGCGGGGGGGAATAATTTCAATTGTGAATATCTGATTGTTCCAGCTAGGCTAACGTTGAAAACATAGGTTTCTTCATGGTGTTACGTATTTTGATGATCTCAAGCTATATGCCGAGGACCTTTAGAGTAGTGTGTGGTATAAATGCTGCCCAGGATGCTGAAGAACATGAGATGTTTGATGTGCTTTGCGGAGGGGGGGTGTGTGAGAGAGCAAATGAGAGCACAAAATAGATTGGAAAATTAGTTTAGCAGTGGAGAGATGGAAGAGAATGAGAACATAGTGTCTTCTTTCTGTGCTCTTTCTTTTTCCACATGAAAGACAATTTTACAGTTCAAATTTCTAAGTTAGCATATTTAAACTTAAAATTGAGTGTGAAATAGTGGTGCACTGAAAGAATTTTAAAAACTAAAGGATCAGAGCAAAAATCCACGTTGTCCAGCCTCCCATTCCCTGTATCCTAGATGTCTAAGGAAGGATATAAGGGTAGAGTATCTAATGACATGTATAATGTTCACACTCTACAGTCATTATCATTTTGGATATTTCCTGATACAGGTGTTGTTTCTGTATTATTTAGTAAACCCTCCTCTTCCAAATATTTGTTCAGTCTCCTCGTGAGCCCCTGTAAGCTTTTAGCATCCTTAACATCCCTTTGACAGGTAGTTCCACATTTGAACTTCATGTTGCATGAGGAATCGGCTCCTGTTTGAGTCTAGCTTGAGATAACATTTGTCTTTGAAGTAATTCAGGTATTGGAAGGTACAGCGAGCAGTTGTTCCATACCCGATTTCTTTACACTACATATGTTTTTTATATATCTTAGTCATAGATTAGAATAATTAGGGTTGGAAAGGACCTTAAGATCATCTAGTTCCAACCCCCTTGCCGTGGGCAGGGACAACTTACGCTAAATCATATCACCCAAGGCCTTGTCCAACCTGGTCTTGAACACTGCCAGGGATGGAGCATTCACAGCCTCCCTGGGCAACCTATTCCAGTGCCTCACCACCCTTACACTAAAGAACGTCTTCCTTATATCCAATCAAAACTTCCCCTGTTTAAGTTTTAACCCATTACCCCTTGCCCTATCACTACAGTCCCTAATGAAGAGTCCCTCTCCAGCATCCCTATAGGCCCCCTTCAGATACTTGAAGGCTGCTATGAGGTCTCCACGCAGCCTTCTCTTCTCCAGGCTGAACAGCCCCAACTTCCTCAGCCTGTCTTCATACAGGAGGTGCTCCAGTCCCCTGATCATCCTCGTGGCCCTTCTCTGGACTTGTTCCAACAGTTCCATGTCCTTTTTATGTTGAGGACACCAGAACTGCACACAATACTCCAGGTGAGGTCTCACAAGACCAGAGTAGAGGGTCAGGATCACTTCCTTCGACCTGCTGGTCATGCTGCATTTGATGCAGCCCAGGATACGGTTGGCTTTCTGGGCTGCAAGCGCACACTGCCGGCCCATGTTCATTTTCTCATCAACCAACACCCCCAAGTCCTTCTCTGCAGGGCTTCTCTGAATCTCTTCTCTGCCCAACCTGTAGCTGTGCCTGGGATTGCTCCGACCCAGGTGTAGGACCTTGCACTTGGCATGGTTAAACTTCATAAGGTTGGCATCAGCCCACCTCACAAGTGTGTCAAGGTCCCGCTGGATGGCATTCCTTCCCTCCAGCATATCAACCGAACCACACAGCTTGGTGTCATCGGCAACCTTGCTGAGGGCACAGTCAATCCCACTGTCCATGTCAGCGACAAAGATGTTGAACAAGACGGGTCCCAACACCGATCCCTGAGGGACACCACTCGTTACTGGTCTCCAGCCAGACATTGAGCCATTGACCACGACTCTTTGTGTGCGGCCATCCAGCCAGTTCTTTATCCACCGAGTGGTCCATCCATCAAATTGATGTCTCTCCAATTTAGAGACAAGGATGTCGTGTGGGACAGTGTCGAACGCTTTACACAAGTCCAGGTAGATGACATCAATTGCTCTACCCCTGTCTATCAGTTCAGTAGCCCCATCATAGAAGGCCACCAAATTGGTCAGGCAGGATTTCCCCTTAGTGAAGCCATGCTGGCTGTCACCAAGCACCTTGTTGATTTTCATGTGCCTTAGCATGCCTTCCAGGAGAATCTGCTCTGAGATTTTGCCAGGCACAGAGGTGAGACTGACTGGTCTGTAATTCCCCGGGTCATCCATTTTCCCCTTCTTGAAAATGGGGGTTATATTTCCCTTTTTCCAGTCATCGGGAACTTCACCTGACTGCCATGATTTCTCAAATATGATGGCCAGCAGCTTCGCAACTTCATTTGCCAGCTCCTTCAGGACCCATGGATGGATTTCATCAGGTCCCATGGACTTGTGCATGTTCAGATTTTTAAGATGGTCTCAAACCAGTTCCTCTCCTACAGTGGGTGCAAGGTCTTCATTCTCACAGTCCCTGCATCTGCCTTCCAAGACTTGGGTGGTTTTGTCAGAGCATTTGCCAGTGAAGACTGAGGCAAAGAAGTCATTCAGAACCTCAGCCTTCTCCAAATCCTGTGTAGCCAGTTCTCCTGAGAGCTTCCTGAGGGGGCCTACATTCTCCCTAGTCTGTTTTTTATTTGCTATGTACCTGTAGAATCCCTTCCTGTTATCTTTAATACCTCTAGCTAAGTTTAATTCTAACTGGGCCTTAGCTTTCCTAACCTGGTCCCTAGCTTCCCGGACAACATCCCTGTACTCTTCCCATGCCACCTGTCCTTGCTTCCACTTATTATAAGCCTCTTTTTTCAATTGAATTTTCCTCAGGAGCTCCTTTTCCACCCAAGGAGGTCTCCTGGCCCTCCTGCTGCACTTCCTTCTGGTTGGGATGCAACACTCCTGAGCTTGTAGCAGGTGATCCTTCAGTATCAACCAAGAGTCTTGGGCCCCCCTGCCCTCTAGGGCTGTATCCCATGGAACCTTCCGAAGCAGGTTCCTGAAGAGGCCAAAGTCTACCCTTTTGAAGTCCAGGGCAGTGAGCTTGCTGCACACTCTTCTCACTGTTCTGAGGATCTCAAATTTGAGCATCTCATGATCGCTGCATCCAAGGCTGCCCTGGAGAGTCACATTTCCAACGAGCCCTTCTGTGTTGGTGAGCACAAGGTCAAGCACGGCACCTCTCCTTGTCAGCTCCTCTATTACTTGCAGAAGGAAGTTGTCTTCTACACAATCGAGGAACCTCCTGGATTGCTTGTGCCGGGCTGTACCGTCCTTCCAACAGATGTCAGGGTGGTTGAAGTCTCCCATGAGAACAAGGGCCTGCGAGCGTGAGGCTTTTCCTATCTGTCTATGGAGTGCTTCATCCACAGGTACTCCTTGATCAGGCGGTCTGTAACAGATCCCCACAGTAATGTCTCCCATAGCTATATTCCCTTTAACCCTGACCCACAAACTCTCTGTGTACTGCTCACCTGTCCCCAGAGTTCCATACTCTGCAGCTTATCCCTAACATAAAGGGCAACTCCCCCTCCCCGCCTGCCAGGCCTGTCTTTTCTAAAGAGCCTGTAACCTTCCATTCCAACACTCCAGTCATAGGAGCCATCCCACCATGTTTCTGTGATGCCTATTATATCATACCCCCGTAGACGTGCACACATCTCTAATTCTTCTTGTTTGTTCCCCATGCTATGGGCATTTGTGTAGAGGCATCTGAGCCGAGCTCCAAATGAAGCTGGCTCATTGGCTGGAGCGGCTGGGATATCTTTACATTGCTCCAAGCATCTATTATAGGTTCTGGCAACTGACTGCGTGTGTTGCAATGGAATGATGCCCCCCTTCCACAGCACATCTAGTTTAAAGCCTCAGTCTGGCAAAGCCTCCTACCAAAACTGCTCTTTCCCTTCTTTATCAGACCAGTTCCACCAGCCCCCACTAGACCTGGCCTACAAACCTGGGTCCCGTGTTCAAGACACCCAAATCCCTGACTATGACACCACCCTTTTAACCAGTTATTAACCTGGCTAATCCTCCTAGGTTTTTTTAGGTCTTCCCCTGTACCCTGGAGAATTGATTAAAAGACTGTCTGAGCTCCGGAGCCCCTAACCATCTCCCCCAGGGCTCTGTAGTCCTTTTTTATGTTTCCCAGGTGACTACTATCTATATCCCTAGCACCACATGTATTATTAGAAGTGGGTAATAGTCTGTGGGACTTACTAGAGCAGGCAGCCTCTCTGCCACATCCCTGATCCGTGCCCCCGGTAGGCAGCACACCTCCCTTGAGACGGGATCTGGCCGACAGACGAGTGCTTCTGTCCCTTTCAGTGTAGAGTCCCCTACTACTATGATCCGGTGCTTTTTCCTAGCAGCACCGGTAGAGATCTTCTTTACCAGGGCATCAGCCGGCTGTTTCTGGCTCGAGTGCATTTCCTCATTAGCCCCCTGCAGGACAGCAAAGCGGTTCTGCGTGGGGACAGGGGATTTAGGGGGAAGCCCCTTGCTTCTGGTTGTCCTTTTCCTTCTTTTTTTCATCACTAATTCCCAGCTTCCCAGGTTAACAGCCTCCTTCTTTCCTTCATGAGGTAGAGGTGAAGCTCGAGGCCCCTGCACAGTTTGGGCCAGGAGCAAGCATTCCTGCTTCCTCTCAGCTTCCCTGACATCTCACAGTCTATTAACAGCAGCCCGCAGCTCAGCCACCTGCTGCAGGAGGACCTCCACCAGGGAGCACCAACTGCAGCCCTGCCCATTGTGCACCCTCCCCTCACCAGACCAGTGCAGGCACTTTCTGCACCCTGAGCTCTGCACTGCAGCCTCCCCTCTCCTTGGCTCTGTCTGGGTGCCTACACTGGCCACCGCCGAGGCAGCCAGAGCAGAGCTCCCGGACCGGGCCCTGCTCATACGACGAGTGCTCACCATCCCGCTTGCCTGCCCGTGCAAACTGCCTCAACCCGCTCTGTTCCTCGTGCTCCCTGGGCAGGTTTTTACCCAGTCAGGGCTGGTGCCGCTGCTCCTGGCTCGGCCCCGTGTGAGTCAGCTGCTCGCTCTTGTCCTGGGCAGGTCCTGTCGAGGACTTGAGGCTCCCTCGATGGCTCTTGTCGCTCTGAGTTGAAGCTCCCCCCCCCCCCCCCCCCCCCCCCCGGCTCCGGTGTTGAAGGCGTCCTCTCTCGAGCTGCTCACCTCGGCAGTCTTGGTCTTGTGCTTCCTCATTTGTCTTAACCTGAGTTCCTTCGAGTTCTTGATGGTCTTCCAGTGCTTCAAGGCTGTTTCAAGAAGTATGCAATCCTTTTACTGGATGAATAATGTTTATCTATTTGGTCCCCCTAAAACCTGTCACTTCCTAAGAGCTATGACTATTTCCTTCTTGATTTGGGGTATTAGAGAGCAAAAAGATATGCCAGATAGTACCTGTCTGCATAAATTAAACATTCATTCTTACATGAACTCAGTTAAACTCAGTATTAAGCATAATCTTGAGGCAGTATACGTTTGTATGTGATTGCTTTTTTCTTTCCTTTTTTTTTTTTTTTTTTAAGGATCTGTTTGAGCCACAGACTGCTTTGTTGAGATATGTGCTGGAACAACCATATTCAAGGGATATGGTCTGCAATATGCTAGGTCTGAATAAGCAGGTACTGTACTATACTGTAACGTGTGTTTTAATTCTGCATAGAATCTGCACTATTCTTTTTCTCTTTTCTTTGCTATAGCTAACTAAGCAAAACAGTTTAGGTCCAGAGACTGAATTTTTAATTTATTTTATTTTTTTTATGAGATCATATTAGGTTAATTGGACACTGTTGTTCCTATCATTTATATATTGCTTTACAAATGTTAAATTGAACAGTAGAGATTTAAAATATGATTTTTTTTTTTTTTGCATTGCTTTTTTTTCCTATAAGGCCAGCCTCAAGTGCACCTTTGACAGACAGTAGGAGACTGCTAGCTCAAACAATAAAAATGGTTATTGTTTATTAGGTTTTAAAGCGTTATACTCTCTTATATTAGCATGTTATGGTACTAGGACACTGAAAAGCTGGGTTTTGTTTTGTTACATTTTTCCTTTTTATACCGTAGAATGGGAGGGCTTAGTCTGACCTGGGGATCCTTGAGGCTGGCCTCATAGTCACTGTTTTGTCTTTTCTTTTTTTCTTCCTTTATTTTTGTTCTGTCCTGTCTTGTCCTGCCCATCCTCCAATGCTCTAGACCTTGAACATTGCTCAGGTATGTTCACAACCTTACTGTTGTATTGTGACTAACGATACGCTGGCCGCTTTGTAGCCACTGATTCCAGTTAGAGAATACATGTACAGTCAGGGCTTGAAATTGGCAGGACCATTAGTTAAGGGCAAATTCTCACTACAAATTGCTAGAGATACGAGAGATGTAGCATAAAAAATGACAGTTGGTGGTCCTTTGGTCCTAAAATTTTCACTGGAATGGACTGCTACAATTTCCCTTACCAGTCTTAAGAACTTTTATTTTGTCTGCTGGAATTTTCAGATGAGGAGAGATTCTTAGTTCAAAATTTCTTTTCTTATGCAGGTGGAAAAACATCCACTGCATTTGATTGTAAAATTATAAAGCTGTAAATACATTACTGTAGCACAAACCCCCAAACCAAAAACAAAACAAAAAAAAAACCAAACCGAAAAAGCTTTACTAGTGGAATTTTCTTATCGTTAGGAAGCCTCTGTAAGAAACTTCCCAACAGGCAATTATTATTCTCTTCAAGCTAGGTTAAAGAAAAGTAGTGCAGAATACCATGTGAAAAGTAGTTCCTTAAAATTTGACTATTTGTTTAAATAAATAAACAAATGTCAGAGTAAATCAACCAAGTGGACTTCTGCTTGAAACTTGAAATTATGGGTATTAGATTTACAGTTGGTCCCTTGTTACAATAATAAATTCCCCATCTATTAAAAAAAACCCTCATTATTTAAGATTTATTAAAATAGCGTTGCTGTTTGCAATACTATAGTGAAGGTTGTGTCAGTGTTTCCATTTAAGAGACTTTTTTCAGATTTGTAACTTGACTATAAAATTTACATGATCCTGAAACCTTGTGTATATTTCCCATTGTGAGTGAAATACACCAGTGATTTTTCTGGATTGGGACAATAGTTTTGAATGCGCAGATTCCTACATTGTGGCAAACAGTACTCTGTGTTGTATATGACAATCTTTTCTATTTGAAACTTAAAGCAGCTGAAATGATAACCCTTGGAAATGAGCTGCTAGGTTTAGTGTTGAAATAGGTAATATTTGTATTCTGTGTCTATTTCTGTGTCTACATTCAGTTAATCAAACGATGCCTCTATACATCTTGTAGCTGGTAAATAATACAAGATCTAGACCAAAAATACATTGAATCCATTTTGTTCTTATAGTTCTGGATGGTCTGTGCCTTCAGGTCAAAAAACATTGATATTAAAAATGCTTTTAACTCCTACTTTATTGTCCTTCAAAAGTACTTTAAATGAAGTAACATATCGAACTTTATTTCTTAAATTTTGTTTACTAGTATAGGAATACCTACACAAAGTTTCAACCTGGCGTGAATTTTTATGGCCAAGGAACAAACTTGAAGAATGTAGCTTATAAAGGAAATGCTGACAGAACATGAACTATAGCTGTGCTACTACAGTTACATCAGCATAAAGATGTGTGGGCTGTTGAAAATCTGTGAGTTAAAAGTACAAAGATAGAGTGGTGTAGTGATACAGAACAAGAAGTAATTTTCCATTTAAATGTTAATATGCTCTGTTTAAAACTGTGGAAAACATTAAAATTTGACTTGCTTTTAGTTACAAATTAATTTCGTGTTATATCTGGATTTGTTAATGTATCCACTTGACAAAAAATAGCATGCTTTTCAGAAGTTGCGTAACTGTATCAATGCTTTCAGTGAAATGGCTGATAATTTTGTATTTTATCATTAGAACTGAACTAACCTGCAGAAGTAAATTGTAATATTAAGACACTTAGAAATGCAAGTATTGCCAAGGTTGTTTCAAAATAAGTTCACTAACACCTCAAAGCAGTGATCATTATTTATTTATGATCGTTAATTATTTTTGTGAAGCTTCTGGTATGCCCTGTTAACTATTTCTAGAGATCCAGTTGCAGGATTGGACCCTTTGAATCTTTTGGCATCATAAACTATGTATGGTTGAGCCAGATCTGTCCTAGTTCTCAAAACTCTGAAGATGAACAATGAAATTTTCCAGTTCAGTTTTAACAAAGTAGTTCTGTGTTAGAAAACTGATCACTCAAGCCATCTCTGAGATGTATTTAAAAAACAAAACCAAAAACCAAAAAAAACCAAACTAAAAACAGTACAAATCCAGCTGTCCTGTAACCTTGCAGAGAGAAAAATGAAGATAAAATTCGATAAGTTTATAGATTCATATGTTCCTTTCAGGATTCTAAGTTTTGCTGTGGGATTTTGTTGTGAGATGAGGTTTTCTAATACCTTTATCAAGTATATAGTTTCAAGTCCAGGTGTAAAAGTACAGACTTCAAAATGTTCTTTCAGTTGAAGTCTGGGGATTTTTATAGTTTGCTACTGTTTTATATTTTGCACTGGTCTGTAGGAAGTAGAGATTTAAATTGTATTTTATAATGTGTGTTATCATGGTTTACGGTTGGACTCGATGATCTTAAATGCCTTTTCCAACCTAAGTGAATCTATGATTCTACGTCAATTTCTATTCTGCTATTAGCTGGCTGATGTTCCCCAGTTCTTAATTATCTTTTAAGGAATTTGCTGAGGTATGTAACAGCCTGCGTTTTGAAAAATTATTATCGATTCAAAGTGTCTTAATACACTGATGCCAAATTAAAAGTTCAGAAATTTTACAGTTGAGCTTCAGTAATGTCTTAAGGACATGAAGTTAGTTCAAACATTTTGGTTTCTGTCTTTACCTTGTCTGTACAGACTTGCATGAAGGATAAAATGCCATTTTTGCTTTCATAACTGTAGTCAGGTTTGTACTGCAGTCCTTTAAACAATGAAAAACGTTGTTATTGATTTCTCTGGGTTGGAGAATATTTGAAAGAGGAGATAATTTTACGGTGTCTTGGTTCTGTGATGTTATACAAACTTTTAATTAGCAGCTATTGTATTAATGATTTTGCTCTTTAAATAGTATATTTGGCTGGTCACCTTTTAAACCAGCAGCGGTGATCTCCAGCTTTTGACTAAGAAGTTATCTATGCCATACTCCATTCAGGTGAATGTGTAGTTGTGTTTTCTTCTAGCTACAAACCAGGATAATTTGTTTATGGAAGATGTTATTTCATGTTTGTCCATGCATTGTGTAAGCAGAATAATAAAGTGAAAGGAATGACATAATGCAATATTAAAAAATTTACTTACCTTTCCCTTTTATTTTTAAAATATTGTAGGTTGATGCTGGGAACTTACTATCCAATATTACTAGTGTTACTATGGCAAAGTACTTAAATTAAGGGGTGTGAATATTTTCATGTATTTCTGCTTGTGAGAGTGTGCTTTGAGAACACTTGAGTGCAACTTGCTTGTTGAAACTTACTCCTTTTTTAATGAGGAAAACTTGAGAATACCCACTGAAGTTCGTAGAAATAAAATCAGGTATAATATAAAGATGGAGCCTTAAGGTTCTGTGGCTTGGTAGCATACAGTTTTGGAAAATGGAAGTGGCTGTGGCTATAGTTCTGTCTTGTATTAGCTACTTCAAGCATTTAACTTGCACAGCCTTGAATTAGACTTTTGGAGACACCATTTACTCTTGCAGACATCTGGGGCTCTGCGGTTTGGTCTTCTGAATCCATTTCTTATGTGCAAATATATATTAAATATTTTTGAGCTAGATGTTGTTTGCTCAAAATATTCAAAAACTATAATAGCTTGCAGCTGGCGTCACTGACTTCTCAAAATAGCCTTCTTTTAGGGAACACTTTGAATGCTACACCTCCCCCCCCCACCTCCCATTCCACCCCCTAAAAAACAAAGCCCAACCAACCAGAAAAAAATCCAAACCAAATCAAAACAAACCCCATTGAAGCTTTGATCTACTTAAAAAAGTACCAGTGTTCCGTCAGAGGGCTGGTGCAAATTTGTGCAAAAATGTATATTCACTGAAAATACAGAAAAAGAAAAAAAATGCCAGAAGTTTAACTTAATGAAGATAGAATGTGAAGTACTGCTATATTTCTTTATGAAAATTGTTCTTAAAGCAATAAAAGCATGATTTTCAGAGTAAAAGAATGAACTTGTTTTTTTAATTTCCTGGATCCTAAACTTTTCCCAATTTTAGGATTATTCAGAATAGTGAAAATTCCTACTGGAAATTCTGGCTTTCTTTTTAACAGTAATATTTTCCTGTTGTATTCTTTGAATAACATTATTCTAAATTAATATAGCCTAACATGATTAGGCGTTTGGACATTAACCTGGTGCTTAGCAAACTATTAAATTTCAAGCCCTGTACATAGTAGTTTTGCATGCTGGATTATAAACTAGTCTGTAGTGTTGTCTGTTGCACCCTGCTCTGCTTCATAATTAGTTGCTTTGGGAGGGGGAAAAACGAACCACAAAAACCCCGAAGTATTCTCAACTGGTGGTTTTAATACTGCTTTCTGTAAACCTGTAATGTGGTTGATCTGTGATAATGGCATTGCGTACTGGAAGAGAAGGTGAAACTGTAATTGATGCTTTCTGTTTTAGTTGGAGGTTTGCATTAAGCATGCTTTAAGAAAGCACAGCTGGAATTGTAGCTTTCTGCAGTTTTGAGCTGACGAAGAGCATGCAACAGGGGATGCTGTTCACTATTTTGTCAACTTCTCCCATTCTTGCATTTTATTTTTAATTGAAGAGAATCTCTTTTTTTTTTTTCATAGCAAAAGACTACCATCGATGAAGGTAGAACAAGCATCTCCTTTCAGCATCTCTCTTTACTTTTATTATTTCTTTCTTTATTAATTAAAAGGGTTTTTTTAGGCTGCCTGGCTAGTAAGTCAAAGAACTCATTTAAGGCATCCCTAAAATATTTTATGAGTACTTGGGTGATCTTTTTAAACTTCTTTACACACACACCTTTTTGCCTCTAGAAAAGGATACTGCATTTTCATGGTTAGTGTTTGGGCAGCTCAGTTCCTTTTCTTTTGTATCATGAAAGTAATAATGTTTTCTTTAAGGCTGCATTATGTTACAGGCATCAGCTGTAAAAAAAGCCAAACCAAAACATTCCTGACCATTCCTGAATAGAGGTTTTAATGAAACAAACAGAAGTTTGTTTCCAAAGTGCTAGCTAGCACTGTTTGAAGAAGTTAAATTCCACACAGCTTTTTGTCCTTAGTAATAGTATGACAGTAACCATACAAACACAGATAGAGTAATGGTTTTGCACTAAAGAACGTATGATGTGTGACATTATACTTGATGATCTTAAATTGAAGATTTATAATCTGAGTTACAAATCGCTGGTAGTGGGCCTGCTATACATGTGTCTGTACTAACATATGTATTTGGCTGTATAATGCATTCCTTAATCATTATTAAAAGTCATCAAGGAAGGTGTGTATTTTAAATTATTTCTGTGCTTGCATAGCTTAACTGTGGAGACTCTGGCAGTCTAAATCTAACATCTGAAGAGCTCATCGCCATACCTGATTTCTGTTCTATTCACAGTATGTAGAACATACTACTTTTGTCAGATTAATTTTCAAGTCTTTTTGACCTTGTACCAGGTGGTACTGCATCAGTAGGACAGCACCTAATTATGCGTGTTAACCAGATGTTAATTCTGCTACTTGTTGTTGATGAGCCCAAAATAAGTGAAAAGTAGAATAGTCATTTAATATCTATATTGTGTTTTGGGATGTTCCCTCTGGGTTTGGTGGTATAATTGATACATCTTTTTCTTTATGGTGATCCGTATTTTTGAAATGGACTTAAATGAGAAGAGAAGAAAGGAGAGGGGGAAATACATACACACAGAAACTCCAGTGTCAAAACACTGCACTACACCAGCTACCAAGGAGGAGAAAAATGACTGCTACTGCTGAACCCAGGACACACCAACCTCCCCAACCAAACACAAATACTCCTACCAGCATTTGAAAAGAATAGACTTTGTTTTCCATTAATGCAAGATCAGAGAAATAACATTCTGTATGAATTTATTAAAAACCACAAACCCCCCAGATGTTATTTGTGCATTGATAACCTGTGGTTTGGAACTGAGTAGGGAATTATGCGATAAAATGTAAAAAGTCATTGTGACCTGTAACATAGTGCAGCTTTAACACACTGGATTATCCTTAAATTCAGACTTCATTTCATGCTTCCCAGCCTTCTGTCAAAATACTGTACTATAACTGCAACTATACAAGTTCTGAAGTTAAGGGAAAGGCTTTTGGAATACTGTATCTGATCTCTGCCTTACAGCACAAGCAGCGCTGCCCTGTGCTGGAGGACCAGCTGGTGGATCTTGTGGTGTATGCCATGGAACGATCTGAGACTGAAGAGAAGTTTGATGATGGTGGAACCAGTCAGCTTCTGTGGCAGCATCTCTCCAGCCAGCTCATTTTCTTTGTGCTCTTTCAGTTTGCAAGTTTTCCTCATATGGTCCTGTCACTCCATCAAAAGGTAAATTGTTTGTATCGCTCCTACATGGTAAGAGAGATTTTAAAAACAAAAGAATTTTTTTTTTTAGGGGAAAAAAAAACCAAACCAACAAAAACCCTAACCCGTGCAAGGAGTTCCTGATGTATAAGAATTAAATTTTTGATCACTGTGCTCTGTCAAATTCACAAGTGAAACTCCCTGTGAGCTGGGTCTGTTTCTAGTGTATTCAGTTACAGGATGTTGTACTATATTTGGATTCAAAATGTGCTAGTAACTAGAATAAGGACATAAACTGGCATAATTGATAAGATAGAAATACTGTGCTGTTGCATTCAGTTTACAACCAAGCTTCAAATAGAGCGAACTCCCTGTTCAGTTTGTGAGCTAAAGAAACATGCCACGTAAATGGATGCAAGAATTTGTAATTTGTCTAATCAGAGCTATCTAATCAAAGATCATTTTTCCAATTACAGTGATATTGGCAATCACAGTGAAAAATTATTACTTCCTAATAATAATTCTGGTAAGACTGAAACACTGTCTAGTATTTACATTTTTCTATGGTCTCAGTGCCTCTCTGAATTCTAAGGGGGGTAGTTTTGCCAGTCCTTCGTAAGTAAGGAGAATAGGGGTTACAGTAAGCCAGCAACATCCTGAACACTTTGCTGAGAGAAAGTACCATGTCAATAGTAGGAAAGAGGTGTTCTCTTTCTCCTCACTGTGCAAGTGATTAGTTTGTGGCAATTTAGATAATTTCTAACATGCACAACACATTGCTCCATCTTCATTTGCTCCCAGTTCCATGTTACATCAAAATTTGCTGTGGCTGTGTATGTTATGTTTTACTTGTGATGGAGTCTAGTTCTCTGTTCTCTTTGGTATCCTTGAAATTAGTTTTACTAGGGTTGCTTTTCTTTAATTACTCTTAATGAACCATTGAAACAACGGATGCTATGCAACACAGCTGCACAAATCTAATCTAAAACTAAAGCAAGCTAGATAAGAATAGAGGTTAAGTGTATAGTACTGGTCATTAGAGAGTTGCTGTTAACAGATGGAGAAGTTGAATAACAAAAAAATAAATGCAAAATATGTCCATATGAAGCAAGCCCAGGTTGTTCTGGTTCAGAGACTTTCTTTGTAGATAAAGTTAATATAAAACCTGTGGCCTGCTGCTAGCAGTGGCAATGCTGTACTTGGCTACAGGGCTACAAGGTGACAACTTAAATCCAACATTTATGAGTTGCTATTTTTTTTCAAAACGGTGATCCTCAAGAGCTAAATATTTTTTTAAATCTTACCATTAATTGTTACGGCTCTCCCAGAGTCTGTTTCTGTGTTACAACTACTACAACAACTACTACTACTGTATTACAACTACTACTACGTGTTCGCCATCTTTCTGAAAACAAGACATATATTTTGGCTTAAATCCTGCTATAAAATTCCAAGTAATCTCTGCTGGAATTGTTTTAGTCTGCCCTTTTATAGGAATCTTTGCAATGAGTTTTCTTCTACATGCGTATTTGTCTGTTACTGAGTCTGTTTGACAGTTGGCAGGTCGTGGCCTCATTAAAGGAAGAGACCATCTGATGTGGGTGCTACTCCAGTTCATCTCTGGGAGCATCCAGAAGAATGCATTGGCTGACTTCCTCCCCGTTATGAAGCTTTTTGACCTCCTGTATCCTGAGAAAGAAGTAAGTCTTCTCTCTGAAATTAAAAGTTTTGGTTTTAATTCAACTTGAGACCTTCAGATGTCAATATTGGTTTTGAGTCACTGATACAGCAGTGTGCTGTGTAGTTGGAGAGAGATGTTTCATAATTAAATGAAAATTTTCAGAATTTCGTAGCTGTGTTTTTCCAGTAGCCACATTTATGCAGTGTTTTTAGGGGTGAAAAAGACTCTTCTCTTCCTTGACTTTGGTTTGACTAAGGTTCGAAGGAGTTTGTTAAAGCACTGAGGATACTGTGTGGAATTTGACTGTTCTGTCTGTGCTGTAACAGAATAATATACTGAGAGATGCTTTCAGCAAAGAACTGAACAAGACACATTAAATTTATCCCATATCAAATAAAATCCTAGTTATGCTTTGTATGTTTGTGCATTCCTCTAGAAATAAGGTTCCTGAGGGGGAGTTTTGGAAAGTTCTTAAACTTCCATCATGACAGCACTGTCAGCATGAAGTCCTGGTTACTTGCTCTTACTTACTATGTGTTGCTGTTGTCTCACTTGTGCTACTCAGAGTGCTTGTGTGGTGGAAACTGTACCAAAGGGAAAGAAATGAGGATGTTGGCAAAGGAGAGAGACAGACTGTCTTTTCCAGTACCAGTAATATACCTGAGTCTGTAGCCAAAATCCTTTGAATTCTGGGGTGTATTTGTTCCTTTTCCTAGGAAGTGTGTTAATCTTTAAGTGCAATGGTGATGCTAGACAAATCAGATTTCTCAGAAAATGCTGGTGAACCACTGAGCCATAATTGATTTCTGAATAATGTATAAGTGTGAGACTGAGAGTAAAAGTATATGCATCGTAACTGTATATGTCTTGAATTTCTATACTCAAAGCATGAGCTTCTGTTTGCTAAGGTCTTAGGTTATTTGTTTATTTGAGGTCCAGGTCTTTTCCAGAGCTCTTGATATTTAAAATTGCAAACACAGATGAGGGTAGAATCTGTTCTCTAAAAACGTTGCTTATGGTATTGCAAGTCAGAAAAAGCAAAACTTGACCTTGTGAATGCTGCCTAAGTTGGTTTTCTGTTCATTAATACGTGCAATATGTCACATTCATGTGTTTTTTCTTTAGTATATTCCTGTACCTGATATTAACAAACCCCAGTCAACTCATGCTTTTGCAATGACCTGTATTTGGATACATCTGAACCGGAAGGCCCATAGTGACAACTCCAAGTTACAGATTCCCATTCCTCATTCTCTTAAACTGCACCATGAGTGAGTTTTGAGGGTTTTGTTATGTTGTGATTTGTCTGTAAACATAATGGAATAGGAAGCCTTAAGTCTGTATTCAGAATGTATTGTGTGATGGGGTGCTGTATAAGGGTTATCAAAGGAATGAGCTCAGTCATTCAAAAAGCAGGAGCTCCAAGTCAAAATATTTCATAAAAATTGAAATACTCTTTATTGTACAGCTAATGGAAATGATATATTGCACCTTGAATTAATGAATCATTTTTACTGATGGAGAATTTGAAAGCAAATTGACAGGGTTTATTATGCTGTAGTTTGGAAACTGAATAAGCAGTATGTTAGGTTTTGTCTGGAAAAGTGATTTTTAAAGCGTATTTTTCTCCTGAGTTGTTTCTCTGATACAAGAAAATCCACGCAGTGAAACTGGCGTAAGGTGTAGTCATTTTGATGTGGTGCAATTAATAATTTCTTTGGGGTTTCTGCTGTTTCACAATGGATTTTTGGTTGAGATCATTGTGGCTGTACTCTTGGAATGAATTTGTGGTGTTCTGCTTGTTACTTTCTACTCAGTGTTTAATATCTTTGGCACACAGGTTTTTGCAACAGAGCTTAAGAAATAAGAACTTACAGATGAACGACTACAAGATTGCCTTGTTGTGCAATGCTTATTCAACTAATTCAGAGTGTTTCACTTTGCCAATGGGAGTGCTAGTAGAAACAATTTATGGAAATGGCAACATGAGGATACCTCTTCCAGGGACTAATTGCATGGCATCGGGGTCTATTACCCCGTTGCCAATGAACCTCTTGGACTCACTCACAGTTCATGCCAAAATGAGGTACAGTATGCAGCTAGGTTTTGTTTGTTTGTGGGGTTTTTAATTTTTTTCTCTTGTAAATCTGTGTTTAACTATTATCAGGAAAGCTTTCCTGTGTCTGGACATGATAAGTATAGATCTGTTTATTTACTTAGTAAATTTCTTAACTTTCAAGATCTTGGTTTTGACTGAAAAATACTTTCTCTCTTTCCTCAGTCTGATTCATAGCATAGCTACAAGGGTAATTAAGTTGGCTCATGCAAAATCTAGTGTGGCCTTGGCTCCTGCTCTTGTGGAAACTTATAGTCGCCTGCTGGTTTATATGGAAATTGAATCCTTGGGCATCAAAGGCTTTATCAGTAAGAAAACCTTTTTCTTCCCTCTTTGTTTTGTTCAGTAGCGTTTTCTTTTAAGGGCAACTAGAGAACATAGTAAAAATGAAAATAATGATGCAGCATGTTGAGTACATGTATGAATTATTTTAATATAAAAGAAACTGTAATACTTAGGCTAGCGCTGCAGTAAACTTCAGATGAATGTGCTGCTCTCCCATTATGCCATCACTTGTGTGGTCAGGACCTCACTAGTTAACGCTGCACTGTGCAAAAATATACTTAGTGGAAAAGCATAAGCAAAGTTACTTAATTGGGCACAAATGATACTTCATTGCTCTTGTTAAAATTATTTGCATGTCTGCTGCGTATTCAAAAGATTATTGAGCTCTACACATTTACAGCATCTTCAGACAGCACTTGCACACTCACTCCTTGTAGGTAATACCGTTTTCAAATCAAATACTTGACTTGCAGCCTACTACAGCCTTTCTCCATAGTGTACTCTGGAGTTGTATTTTAAAGTGTAACCACTTGAAAGACTTATTTTACAAACTCTTTTTCATAAGGTCAGCTTCTGCCAACAGTTTTCAGATCTCATGCATGGGGAATTCTGCACACTCTACTAGAAATGTTTAGCTATCGGATGCATCACATCCAGCCTCATTACAGAGTGCAGCTGCTCAGCCATCTTCACTCCTTGGCTGCTGTGCCCCAGACTAATCAGAACCAGCTTCATCTGTGGTGAGTGATGGCTACCATATTTAATCGTAATCTCAGATTTCTCCACCATACGTGGAAAGCTGTGTGAGAACTATGTTTAAAAGGGAAATAAGTACTTCCTGATCTTACTTCTGTGACTAAATTGTGGTCACGTTTCAGAAATACAGATGGATGTTAGTGGTAGTACTCCACAGAGTTGCATGAGGCAGTCTCTTGTGCAGATATGGCAGCAGTGTCACAGGTCAGAACTCACGGATGTGCTCCAGAAATGTCATGTCAACATCTGTTGGAAAACTAGAGATAAAGGGCATTGCCCGCTACTTTTAGTCACAGTCATTGGCTTGTCTGCCAGCGGGACTGTGCTTGCTTACTCCTGCAGAGTATGTTTAATTTCATTACAAGAGTTAAGTTGGTTCCAGTTAATTCTTTTGTGAAGTTAATTTTTGGTCAGATCAGAGAAATGATCTGATTGAGCCTGCAGCTGTAAAGCTGTTGGAGCAAAAATATGGTGGCTGTACAAGAACTTGAGTAGACAAGAAAGTGTCACTTCCATTGTGTGGTTTGTGTCTTACGTTGGTGTAAACCATGCATAAAACAGTGGCTAATTTGGATGCAAGAAAGGTGAAGAAGTTGGTTAAAGAAGCTGTGGAGTTGATATACAGATAATTCTAGGGAAAAAGTTTGAGTTTACCTTACTGTTAACAAAGTTAAAGGGTGTGAGGTTTGGTTTATATGTAGAATCTGGGATTTGTTCTAGAAGAGTTGAGGAAAGTGTCCATTCACACTTAGAGTAGAATACTTCTTTGTGGGGGTGTTTGAGGGGCACAGAACAACCTAATTATTATCAGTTGATATCAAGGAAGTCTAACTGCACGCTAATTTCTTAGCCCAGATTTAAATTGCTCTGTTGCTTATCCTTTATCAAGAATAAAGAGAACAGTGTTCAGGGTCATGTTGGACATCGCTTTAAGCAACCTGGTCTAGTGGAACGTGTCTCTGCCCATGTCAGGTGTTTGCAACTAGGTGATCTTTAAGGTTGCTTCCCGAGCCATTCTATGATAAGTGAAGACAAGTTTCTCCTTAAATTCAAGGTCTTGCTCTTTTCATTCACCTAAATCTTGTTTTGTCATCTTAGTCTGTGAAATATGGATGTTAACCAGTCACTTTTGATAAGCACAGCATGCAACTAGATTGGAGTAAACTAACGTATGGCTTTGGCATTTCAAAGACACAGTGCTGTAAGAGTCTTTTAAATTACTTAAAGCTACCTGGTGTGAAAAGCACTTCCAACTAGAGCACTGGAAAATAAAGTGCTTTCAATAATTTCTTTAATAAGAACAGTTTAGTGCTGTCTGCTTCAAAGTGATAGTTAGCTTTGAAACTTCCTATGCATTATTTATGCCTTTTTATTCTGCTTTTTTGCATACATTTATCTATATATTATTGTTTAGATGAAGGTGCTAAAAAGATAACAAAGGAGGGGATGCTCTAAATTGGAGAGACTTGAGAATCTTCTGCAGGGGCTCTGCACTTGGGATTTTCACTAAATCAACTTTTGAGAGGTTTATTTGAAAATAAAGTACTTAAATAGTTGCTAATAGATTTATTAAACAGTAGGAAAAGCAAACTTCTGATAGGTTAAGAACATAATTTTTAAAACATGTTTTTGTATTATTTGAAGCTGAAAATAGAGGAAAAATAGGTATTTTTGGAATCTTAGCAATATAAGCATGGCTTGCTAACTGGACTGTTTCCTTCTTTCAGTGTTGAGAGTACTGCTCTAAGGCTAATCACAGCTTTGGGCAGCTCAGAAGTCCAGCCACAGTTTACACGATTCCTCAGTGATCCCAAAACAGTTCTTTCAGCAGAATCGGAAGAACTCAACAGGGCTTTGATCTTAACTCTAGCAAGGGCAACACATGTGACAGGTAATGGCAGTAGTGGAAACAAGATCTTAAGTGAAAGCTGTAGTCAAGCCATTTCTTTAAAATACCATTTAATAGAGTATCATGGAAATGACCCAGTCATAAACCATATCCCAGACAATTCTGGTTTTGAAAAAAGTATCATTAATTTCCAACTAATTGTTTTCAGGCAAAAAGCTATTATTAAAGCAGTAGTGAAATGGAACATCATTTAAAGCTTCATTTTTATACAGAAATAGTGTGAGGAATTTCTCTTCTTTTTAGTGTCATGGTTTTAAATTTAAAAGTTTGGATTGATTACTGATACATGTCATTACAAATAAAAATGACCATGGAATATTCACAGCAAGTATGTTGCTTATGTGGAACCCACGCCCTCTACAGCTTGCCTCTAAGAAAAAGTAGTGTGCATTTTGGATTTGCTTTCTTGGGGAATGGAAAGGGGGAAGCTTTTATTGTGTGTTTTAATGTTTTAACAGTGTACTACAATGGCATAGGTCAGGCTTTTGTTAGCTTTGAGAGGGATATTTCTTTTTTATGGTTCTTGTCTGGAGACTTGCTGGAAAGTTAAACCAGGTGATTTCACAAAAAGGTGATTTGAAAGGGAAAGGGCTTCTTTGTATTAGGGGTTTTGTTTAATTTTATTTTTAACCTTTCCTCAACCTTTAATGTTAACACTGGGTTTGGGGGGATGAGGCTTGTGGTTTATTTCTACAGCTTCATTGGGAAAGCTGAGTGGCGTTTTTAAAGCAACATAAAGTGGCATCTGGCAGTTTCATCATAATTATCTTCCTCAGGATTTTTTTAAGTCTAATCAGTTAATCAGCAAAAGTTTGTACTGTCATTACAGGAAATTAAATATAAAATCTGAAAATCACGATTGTGTTATATGTAGTTCAAACCCTAAAAATAATTTTGTTGTTGTTTATATAATAAAAAATATAATGTCCAGCTTGTTCTATAGAGTAAATAAGATTCAGAGAACAGGTATGGGAGAAGTTGACCAAAAGGGAAACAAAAGAATTGATGCATGTGACTACAAAAGGAATACCAGTAAGAATTTTTTTTATGTGTGTGTGTGAAATTTTAATATCATCAATCCATTTTCTAGACTTTTTCACAGGCTCTGATTCCATTCAGGGAACTTGGTGCAAGGATATACTGCAGACTATAATGAGTTTTACTCCACATAACTGGGCATCACATACACTAAGCTGTTTTCCAGCTCCTCTGCAGGTTAGTTTCAAACTGATGATTTTGTAGTTAAAATTGTTTAGAGTTTACTGTGTTAACAAGATGCTTTGCCTTTTGCTAGTTGATGTGATTCTTCCCCTGTCCAGACTACATTAATCTCAAGTCTAAAGAATGCAGCATGATTGTAACATTGCTATTTCTTCAGAAATGCATTAGCTTCTGCTGGATTATTATAAGGCCGAGTCTGGCCAAGTGATATTCCCAGTGGAAGGTAAATCAGGTCCATTAAAAAAAATAAAAAAAATGGAATAAAAAGAAAAGTTGGAAAAGCCTTTTTTCTTCTGGGCAGCTTGTCATGTAACTTTGTTAGTGACAAAACAGTACCTGTGGTGTCATGGTGAAGCACAGCCCTACCTGGTAGGTTTATATTGTACAAGGAAGTAGGAACTCATAAGGTGCTAAGTCAGGTAAAAGTTTGTCTGTTCAACTTTTTTTATTGTAGGCTCTCAGTCACAGCAAAGCCTACTTTATTTCAGGTGTTCTTCAAACAGAATAATGTACCTCAGGAAAGCCGTTTTAACTTGAAGAAGAATGTGGAAGAAGAATACCGAAAGTGGAAATCTATGACCAAGGAGAATGACATAATAACACACTTTTCTGTGCAGGGTTCACCCCCGCTTTTCCTTTGTCTCCTATGGAAGATGTTGTTAGATACTGATCACATTAATCAAATTGGCTACAGGTGAGCTTAAAAGATGTGCTATTTCAAAGTTGTTGTAGCAGTGTTCTCAGTTCTGAGGATATAGGTCTTGTGCGTTAACAGGATTAACAGCTTGATTTGTGCTTTTTTTTATTAATTCAGA
This sequence comes from Pezoporus wallicus, assembly GCF_028554395.1. Classification (NCBI taxonomy): domain Eukaryota; kingdom Metazoa; phylum Chordata; class Aves; order Psittaciformes; family Psittacidae; genus Pezoporus; species Pezoporus wallicus. The sequence goes on from NW_026635157.1 coordinate 9,831,260, forward strand.
GCATACAGAGCCTGGAAAAAAGGAGCAGAGCTAGGTGTTAGCAAGCATATCATAATAATTGTGCACTGTTAAAGACTGGTTACACCACACAGTAGGCTGCAATGCATATTCTTCCTGGTAAGAGACAAGGATGTGAGGTGTTTGAATTAAGCAGTTTACTTATAAAGGCAGTATTTCAGGCAATCTGAAATAGCAACCAGAAAATGTAAAACATTTATCTACTTAGCCTTTAAACATGAGTAAAGGCCAAATATTTTTTCAAAAACTAAATGTTGGATTAAGATGAACATTTTCTACATAAGTAGTAGTCCTACAATTTCTTTTTTTACTTGTTCTCATCAGTAGCATCATCAGCTGTAGCTGTGAAAAATGGATTCTTTCTTTCCAGTCATTATTAGGTCTGTTGCAACAATTAATATTTTGATCTCATATGTTACTCTTCTGTGCAATGATGAAATACCAGTATTTTAATGTTCTGGTTATATCGAAAAGGATACTGCAGGAAAATAAAGGAGTTGCAGAGAATTGTCCTAAGAGGTGTGTAACTAAAAATGCGTAACTGAAGTGTGGGTTCTGGGCAGAATACTATACATAGGAACTAGTGAACTTGAAGCATTTTTTCTGATTAGTGTTTATACTTTGGAATTCCGTTGCTATGAAGTTGTTTGTTTTTTTTTGCTTTGGGGTGTTCTTCATTTAATAAAGGGAAGGTTTTGTCTGTTTTTGTTTTTTTTTTAAGACAATTGTATTAAACCCTACTAACTGTTATAAAATAGACCAGTTAAAAATATTAAAAACAGTAACAATTGCTGCTTTTTTTTTTTCCTTTTCTTCCTTTCTGCCCTGATAGAGTATTAGATAGAATTGGGGCCAGAGCTCTGGTGGCACACGTCCGGACATTTGCAGATTTTTTGGTGTATGAATTCTCTACCTCTGCAGGAGGTCAGCAGCTCAATAAATGTATTGAGATTCTCAATGACATGGTGTGGAAATACAACATTGTAACACTGGATAGGTTGATACTGTGTTTGGTAAGTATTGTCTTAGAAGGTAAAATGACAGTTCTTCATGCAATCTGGTCTGAGTCACTTTTGTAGGAACATTACATGATTCAGAGTCAAATGAAAATCTTGTACCCATTAGAGTATGCTTTCTTTGCTTAGAATTCAGTCTGTTTGATCAGAAAAGTAAGAGAGAAATGGCTTTCTCTTGTCTTTTCAGGCTGTCTTACAAAATAAGGCAGAACATGTCTAGCAAGAATGAAAATTTTCCTTCAGTAATTATTCTTATTTTTAAAATGTGATTTTAACTTAAAGCTCATTTGAATTTTAGTTTGGTTTTCAAATTGAAGTCCAAACATATCAGAGTGGCCAGAAATTTGAAGCAATTTAACTTCATTAATTGATTACTTTCAGTAAGAGTATCGACAGCTAAAAGAGAGCTAGAGTTCTGGGAGAATGTGCTATCATTGGGGAGTTTGTACGACTCTCTGAGTACATAATAAAAAAACGTGATGGGTACTTTTCACAAGAGGTGATTGAAACTGCCCCTGTTCTGTGTCTTCAATTGAAAAATAGACTTGAAACTCCATGTTCAGTGTGAATTTGTGTGCAGATGTACCTGATATGTAGCCACTTTTGCTAGCCAGTGTTTAGGGGTTATAAAGCAGACAGCAACATCAACTTTAAATCTGTGTTTTGTGATCCATTTTTTTTTTTAAGGCTATGCGTAGTCATGAAGGAAATGAAGCTCAAGTCTGTTACTTCATAATTCAGTTACTCTTACTGAAGCCTAATGATTTCAGAAACAGAGTGAGTGATTTTGTGAAGGAGAATTCTCCGGAGCACTGGATGCAGAATGACTGGCATACTAAGCATATGAGTTATCACAAGGTATCAAAGCTAATAAAACTCTGTTGTTATAAAACTTCTTGTGGAGTTGAGACCATCCAGAGAGTCTTTTGTTCTGTGAATGACAGGACAGCTCTGTCAAGTTTTAGAGTTAGTCAGTTGTAATTTATCTGGGCTAGAAGAAAAAATGTATGTAAAAAAAAATTACTGTAATTATGTATTGATGTTAAAATTATCGTGCAGTGATATTCAAAGATAGAAGCAGCTGAAGAGTTGATTGGAGGTTCGTTCTTGCTCATCTAAATCCAGTTGGTTTAAAGTCTTGGTTTTACTGATAGTCTTTTAGAACAGTCTTTGTGCATCAGAGAAAAGGTATTTCCTTCTGGTGTTTTATGAGTATAGCAATAGCTAAACATACATTTTCTCCTAATTGTTGAAACTGCCATCTGTGTGGCAAGAACATGATATCCTGTTATGTTAGGGAAGAGAATTGCTGGGATTTGAAAGCTGCTGTAACATAGTGGCTTCTGCTAACTAGAAGAGGATGAACCAGTGCAGGGTTCTATGAAAAGATAAATCAACACTGAGATTAAGCAGATACAAGCAAAGTTGTGTAGCTAAACACATGGAGTCTAGTTCTGATCCAGAAGCTGTTTGGTCTGTGTTAGCTCTCTGCTTTAGCCGTGCAGTGTCTTAACAGTGCCTAAAAGTGTAAGGGTAGCAGGAAGGCAAATTATCTTAGCCTGGGAAGTACTCTGACATGGCTGCACAGTTATAGACCCCATCTGACATGTAGAAATCTCAGTCACAAAACACTATAAGCACAGCCTTCAGCTGTACTTATCTGGTATTTGAGTGCACTCTAATTCTTTCCCTGGGAGTTACTATTTCTAGTGTTCTGATTTAGTATATGATACAGAAGCTTTCAGCAGTGGTGATTTTCCCTTAGGGTTTCTCTTACAATAGTTGGTAAGGGACACATAAGCGCTGGCTGTTTTCAGCTTTGCCTTGAAGTGCTTAATCTTCTCTTGTGCCCACTTTAAGTGGTGGTGAAACTTTGTTTTGTTTTGTTGGCTTTTTTTTTTTCCTGAAGAAGTTGTTATCTACTAGTCTAATAACTAAAAAATTAGAGTTGAATTTTCTTCAACTTTCTTCTTAAGCCTTACAGTGAAATCATTTCACTGCAATCATACAAGATAATGAAGGCTATGAATTGTCTTTTTAAAGCAATGTAGATGCTGGATACTTAACATATTGCTTTTAAGGGAAGGGCTTTTGATTTTGTTGTATTTCTTTCCCTCCAGAAATATCCTGAAAAGCTGTATTTTGAAGGCTTGGCAGAGCAAGTCAATCCCCCAGTTCAGATCCAGCCCCAGTACTTACCAATTTATTTTGGAAATGTATGCCTGCGATTTCTGCCAGTGTTTGACATTGTAATACATAGATTTCTGGAATTGCTTCCAGTGTCCAAATCACTAGAAACTTTATTGGATCATCTGGGAGGTTTATACAAATTCCATGGTAAGTTATCTGTGAATATAGACTTTTATTCCTGTTGCCATCATTCTGTTCTCCTACACTCGTAATTTTCATCTACTGCAACAGCATTTGAAGCCTTTCCTATCCTGTAAGCCCCATGTACATTTCCACAGAGAAGTAAAATCCCTATTTAGTGAATTTCAGCCTAATAACAGTGAACTTTTATTCAGGTAGCTCTTGCTAATTCATGCTTCCTCTACAACTTTCGCTTTCATTACCTTCTGGTTGTATGTACTTGGACCTGTGTTCTAACAAACTTTCTGTTACGAAGACTGAAACTGTCCTTACTAAAGATTCAAATATCTGATTTTTTTAGCACTTTTATAACAGCACCTTTATGATGAGTTTTTTGTGTAGATGTCATTGCTGTGTTATGCCCAGACAATTTACAGTATTCTCTTTCTTGTGACTTTATACCTAAATTCTTCTAGACATATATTAATACCTTTATACAAAGAGATGATTGGGACAGTTTAGTTACAAATATATTAGTTTTATAATTAAGAAACAAACTGTTAGTAATGCTGACTTTCTTTGCTCAGCATCTACTTGTCTGCACAGACATTGAAGTGTATGTAAAAATAAGGAAAATTACTGTTGTATAGTGAAGAATTCTAATCAATTCCATATACGCTTTTTAAAAATACATACATATTCTTGTAGGTCTCTTAATTTTAATTTTATGTTTGCCACCATAAGGATAATAGCGATGCTAGAAGTTATTTCTGATCTTTGTTGTTTTCCTTTTCTTCTTGGTAGACCGTCCAGTGACTTACCTGTACAACACTCTTCACTATTATGAGATGCATCTCAGAGAGCGCACAAACCTCAAAAGAAAACTCGTTCATGCCATTATTGGCTCTCTCAAAGATAATCGCCCACTAGGCTGGTGTCTAAGTGATACTTATCTCAAATGTGCTATGAATGCCCGAGAAGAAAATCCATGGATTCCTGATGACACTTATTATTGCAAGCTCATTGGAAGACTAGTAGACAATATCCTTCTTAAAGTTTACGTTAAATAAGCTGTACCAGTGTGTTATAGCTTCATCAAAATACGAAGTTTAATGTCTGTTTATTCACATATGAAATAAAGCTTGGAGTCATTATTTAGCTGCTTATATCAGTCAAAATTCATATTAGATTACTGCAGTGTACTTGTTTCAAAATTATTCTGCACAAGAACTGTGCTGTAAAACATGTTGAAAGATATCGTGAAAACAAAGAACAGTGCAGCTCTATAAATGTTTCACTGTTTAATGCATCACTTATAAATACAAATACTGATGTTTATGTATTCCAAATTGAATTCTAATTGCCACATAAAATCAGCTTGATGCAAAGCATGAGTACATAAATGTAGAAATGAGTATTTCTACATTTAACAACAAAATGTAGAAAATGAGGCTGCTTTTTTTCCCTAATGCCATTATCAGTATTACTAAGAATAAAATATTTTAAGCAGTGCCACATGTAAGATGGTATATAACTGTGTCTAGTTGAAGATCAGTATATGTGATGTTAGCAACAGCTGAGAATCTCTTTTTTAGGAAGTAAAAATAGAAGTTATATTTTTAACACAAACCTACATGTTCTTAATTGTTGCCTTTTATTAGTTTTTATAGTTAAGACTACTGCTTATTTAAATTTCTGTGGAAATAGCTAATGAATCTGTGCATCTGTGTTCTAGAGATTAGTACCAGTGTAATCTCCCTGGACATTGTCTTCTTTCTGTGTCACCTTTATTGGAATTGACCAGTTTTCTGCATGTTATGTGTCTTCCTTCACTCCTCTTCCTGAGCTTGCTTTTCTTTTACGTGTAACTTGAAATCAGTTTATTAGGTCGCTCTAAAGAAAACTAAAATCATAAACACCTGCTTTTATGCAAATGTTAACAGTATGTTCAGAGATCTTTTCTGTGTATAGCTCAAATGAGTTAAGTCTTGGTTAGGAAAGTAGAGTTTCATTGCCTCATATTCATACTTTTGTTCATATGTCTTGTGTTTATGAAATGCAGCTGGTTTATTTGTTCTCAGTGACTTACCTTTTTGTTCATTTTAGTATGAGGCAGTGTGCTGCTTACACTAGTCTGTATCTGGTCACCTTTTTTTTCCTTAATCATTGTCACCTATGGCAGGCAAATCACCAGGTCCATTTCCAAATTGTGACTGGAGATTCAACGAGTTTCCTAACCCAGCTGCCCATGCTCTCCATGTTACCTGTGTTGAGCTCATGGCTCTGACTGTGCCAGGGAAAGATGTGGGCAATGAATTACTGAATGTTGTGCTGAAGAGGTATGTTGGCTTTCTGAAAGTGTTTTCTGCAATATGCAACACATAGTTAGAGATACATTGTTAATGCATTGTTAAGGTAGTCTGTGATAGTCATTTTCTTAGGGTTTTATAAGTGTTAATTAAGTATAAATACTTAAAGATTTATATGTGAAAGTGTCCATGCCTGTGGCATGGGGGTTGGTACTGGAATCTTTAAGGTCTCTAACCCAAAACATTCTATGATTCTTTGATGGTTTTGAGAAGGTGGCTATGGGGATGAAACAGAAAATTCAAGTTAGATTTCTGTGCTGTAGCGGACTGTGTGTGATACCCTTTAAAAGACAGAGGGAAGACCTCGCACAACCAAAGAACTTGACCCAGTGGGTTCAGTGGAGAGAGGCTCGAAAAAGTCTGTTGTTCTTTCAGCTGTGCTGGGAGGAGATTTCATCATTTAATATCACAGCATCTTTGAATGCAAAGAAGTGAGCAGGAAGCATTGGCAGGACTCTGAATCCTCCTGATAATAATGTAAAATCAGAGGTACTTGAAACAGAGTGGTGTGCCAAGGCTAACCTTTTGTCATAGTGCGTTAAGTTTGACCCACAGCTCTGTTTCTTGCTCAGCCACTGTGAAAATACCTGAAGTGAAAGGAAGAACCTGGTATTATCACAGGGATTCAGATGCCATCTTTGATCAATGACAAACTGAAGTAGTTTGATTTCAGCCTATTCAGCTTAGTAATATATTATCGTTAGCTCTGTTTTGGAGTCAATAAAGGGACAAGCTCACCTTAAACACTGATGCCTATTCAGTATAAAGAACAGTGTGGTAAGAGCCTTTGAGGAAAACATGCTGCTAACACAAAATCACGCCGGAGCAAAGTTTTGCAAGCAACATCACAGTAGTATTTATACTGTTTGTTTGCTCTCCTAAATACTTGTATATGTTCTTACAGTTCTCTCAACTTGAGAAATGTTCTTTGCATGAGTACACTTTGTCTTTAGGTGCACTAGAAGCACAAATTGCAATTGAAATTCAGAGCTTTAGTTCTCTTTGTTTCTCCAGTCAGCCGCTGGTGCCAAGAGAGAATATCACAGCTTGGATGAATGCGATTGGATTAATCATCACAGCCTTACCAGTGAGTCAATATGTTGTATTTTAAAATAAAAAAACCCTCTGCTTCCATGTAAGGTTTATCATCTTTCTAGAGTATATGTTCTAAGAACTTAGAGCCACCATGTAGATTCTGCAGAATGCCATTCAGAAGGCTGCTTGTGTGTCTGAGAAACATCTACTCCTCCAGCATGGAAAAATTGACAGGGTTTTCTGAATTTCCATTAAGTTTTGAGGCTAGGTTGAAAAGTAGTAGAGCACTCCTATTTGAAAATATGTTTAAATACTGTGTGTATAGAATTGAGAACTGGAGCTATGAAATAAGATCTGCAAGGCTTCTGATGCTAATTTTGTGTTAATCCTTGTACTTGCATGTCCTTAAATCATGTAAATGAGACATGCCTAAAACTGCAAGAGCAAATGTGTGCAGTATCAGGGTTCATGTATCAGTAGAAACTTTGATCTTCTGAATATAACGTCTCTTGTACCTGACCAGGACTCCCTGAATAATTTTGATCTTGCTTATCTGTTGCTTGTATCTGCAACAGTTATCCTTTCCTTGTGATTTTTCTTCCCCAACAGTATGGATCGTCTTCTTGGAAGAAAGCTGTCATGGATTTAATCTTTATTATTTTTATGTTCTTATTATTCTTTGTGTTCCCTCTCCTTGCATCTTCATCTATATTCTTTAACTTTTGTACCTTTTCTTTTTTTTTTGCTTCCGTCTTTGGATTTTCAGTCTGTTTTGTTCTGGCAGTTAGAAGCCTCAGAAGATTCTCCTTCCTTCCATTAGGGCTTTTTGCCTCAATGCTGCTTCTCTTTTAGATCTTTATATTAGCTAACTAAATAATTAAATGAATGCAATGGGTCTTGATAATGTCATAACGTTGAGTATACCGCATCCCTTAACATGGATGCAGTATTGTGATTCTTAATTTCTGTGTTTGTCAGACAGGGTTATAAACTACTGTGTGGTCAAAAACATTTTAGAAATGCACTAATAGCAGAAAATGTTTAGGAGGCATTGTCTCAGACAGTGTTCTTCTCAGAAGCAGTTTGACCTTTTGTTTTTTTCCAGGAGCCATACTGGATTGTTCTCCATGATCGCATTGTGAGCGTTATCAACAGTCCCAGCTTGACATCAGAGACAGAGTGGGTTGGTTATCCATTCCAGCTGTTTGACTTCACAGCATGTCACCAGTCATATTCTGAGATGAATTGTAGCTACACTTTGGCTTTGGCACATGCTGTCTGGCATCATTCTAGCATTGGACAGCTTTCTCTCATTCCTAAGTAAGTGCAATGTTATTTGATGATTTAATTTGTCTTTTAGATTCCACGCGTATTGTAGGTAACAGAGCTGTACCTCCAGCACTTACATCAGCAAATATGTACAGGGAAGCTTCAAAACTCACCAGATAGATCACACGTTTTGTTCCAGCACTCTTTGTTACCCGTAAGCTTTGGGGCTTTCATTTAGAGTATCTTTAATGAACCTTTTTTATCTTTATTAGCTTTCATTCTTTTATTAATATAACTTTTATTAAACCTTTGACTGTAGCATATTCCTAAAGTATCAACTGTAATCACTAAATCCATCCTTAATTCTAGCAAATACCATCTACCACAAGTTGAGATGGTTTGCTGACTGAAGGATGCGATAGTGGTCCACTTAATCATTAAAGCAAGTAAAAAATAACTACTTCAAAAAAAGTTGATTAGACTTTCCCCAGGGCCACATTAATGAGAGAACTAATGCACTTCACTTACAAAGTCTTAAAATACTGAATAAAGTTAAGGTGGTATGAGGTATTTCCCTCAATCCTGATTTTTGATTTAAGGCTAGCATTAAAACATCAGAGGACAGCTTTTTGGCTGTGTGTAGCATTCTGTTAAGCTTAGAGTTGTTGGCTGTTGTAGTCCAGTAATGATGCCCAGAAATGCTCTATAGCTTTACTGAAATAAGTAGTATTTGTAAATCTAATATTTTCAGAATTCCTCTGTGTTTTCTATAATAAAGGCCTAAATCTGTGGGGCCCATTCTTTTTGGCTAGAATCTGGGATAGGGGAAAGAAGAAAAAAAAAAATTCCACTTGAAGTACTAAGTGTCTTGAAATAATGCAGGTTCCTCACAGATGTATTGATACCCATAGTGAAAACAGAGTTCCAGTTACTCTACGTTTACCATCTTGTTGGTCCTTTTCTACAACGGTTCCAGCAGGAGAGGACACGATGCATGATAGAGGTAAAGTGTAGCTCTTGGTCTCCTTTATAAAGTATATGTTATTTTATCTTTGCAGTTAGATTACAAAGAAGTATCTGACAGGAGATTTTTCATAAGCATTCAGAATTAAATTCCCTACAAAGTAAACAGTACTTTCAAGGATCTGAATTGCTGAGGTGGTACTCAACTACCCAGTTAACTGAAATCTTGTCACCTTGGTTTAGGATAAAACACCTAGCACTTTTTCTAAACCCAAAAAAGAAATACAGCCCCAAAATAGGAAGCAGTACATGCTTTCTTTGGCCCCTAAACTGAATGCAAAATATGCATCAGACTTACTGCCTTTTAAAAGCTTATAGGCAGGGGAGGGAAGTACACAAAAGCTGAACTGTGAGATCGGAGGAGCATTCCTATCAGTGTGGATAAGGGTAGGGGAGGAGAAAAGAACTGGAGCCAGCCAGTAGGTAGATAAGCTGAAAAACAGCAGGTAGAAAAGATCCTTCTAGAAAGAACTTAACTTGGGAATCATGTCTTTAAAAATACCTGTGCTGTCATTAAATACACACAAAGCCTGTATGTCAAGTGTCCATCTTGACTCCCATTGGTTTCTGTGCTGCAACTCTCTGCCCATCACTCCCAGTTCATTCTAAAATACTTAGTTTGCAAACGTTGATTTGTGAAGAAGTCAAAAAGTGCAGGGATGCATACACAGTGGGAGAAGATCTGTAACTTTTGTTCCTATGTTTTTGGATATATCATGAACACAGGATACTGTAAGAAACTGTATCAGGTAGATAAACAACCACATGCCAGTGGTTCTGTGTACTAGTTTACATACCTCCTTCAGTTTTACTCCTGACTTAGAGCTTTTTCTGGTTCTTTTCAAGTATTCTTTGGAAGTATGAAACAAAACATACATGCACAGTTCTTTACGAATGTACTTTTTCTTTTTTTTATTTTCTGTTTTGCCCTTTTTTTGTGTCTTGAAACTACAATAAACATAACTCTAAAAAGTTGTTTCATAAAGCAGCACTTAAAGAAAAGTACTGGAGAGCAACAGAAAGTACTGTTTATACATGGATCAGTATCATTTTATAGATTATTATATAATACTGTAAATTGCTAGCAAGTATTGCTTTGACTGGTTTCTTCTTTCCTCTGTCAGGAAGGAAATCTTTTCTGCCTGCATTCTCTGGATTGAGCAAAAATACAAGGAAAACTAAAAAGCTGGTGTCTTTCCATACTTCTTAACATTCCCTTCTCCTTTTTTCTTTGTGAGGAGTTGATTTCAGTGTGAGGAAATTGTGAGGAGTTGCTGTCCTCAGAGTAGACGGCAACCATCATGAACTTTGTACATGGTCATTTAAGTCACAAGTTTCAGACTGCCATATTTAAACTCTTTGTAGAGAATGCTTGAACCATTAAAATGCACGGTATGCTGGAGACCTTGCCAGAGACTAGGTACAAGCTGAATGCCGTAAACTGTAATGTCTTGTCTCTAGAAGACTCAAATCTTGTGCTAAACTTTTCCTGGTTATTTATTGAGCAATACTTTTGCAAATTTTCTGGCACTTACTCAAACCATATTGCAGTCAGTGATGTTTAAGCGCTAATTATGCACCATGTACCAAAATACCATCACTGCACTCGCTGGAAGTTAAATTGGAAAAATGAAATCATTTAGTTGAGCACAGTGGGTGGAGTTAGACTTGCCCGTTTGTCCTTGTAAGAAAGTAAATGGTAAGAAAGTAAATAGGAATCACATATACTTAAAAAACAGTACATATTTTTATTACACTGTTTAGGTGTATTTCTACTCTAAAGCATTTAAAAAACCTGTATTCATTTGGGGTGCTTTTTGTGTCTGTGGAAACAGATTGGAGTGGCATTTTATGAAATGCTCCTGAATGCAGATCGGTACAGCTCCCACCTGAACTACATGGATCCTATATGTGACTTCTTGTATCATATGAAGTATATGTTTACAGGTGACAGTGTGAAAGACCAAGTAAGTGAGCAGTAGCTTTCGATACTTTCATTATCTTTCTTCCCATACAGAAATTTAATCTTTTTATGAATTATGTTCATGAGTAGCACTACAACAAAATGCTTAACAGTTGACTAGTCTCTATGTACAAATTAGGAAGTTGCTGCACTTCTGCACATTTAAAAGAAAGCTTTAGATGCAGTGGACTGAGTATCTCAGATTTCAAGATTGATTTCTGTAGCCTGAGATTTAAGCTACAGTTTGACGGTACTTTAAGAAGTATTATTAAAGCAGTCACTAGAAGTAAAGCTACTGGATGTTACATACCTTTTCCTTATACCAATCTATATATCTTTCAAGCATCCATGTTCAGTGAAAAATCATTCACACAATTTAAGTTTAGTTTATAAGAGTATGCACTTTTATAAGTGTCAGTTGTGTGAATTGTTTTGCAAAGCTTTGGTTCCAACTGTTACATTAGGGAAGGATTTTTAAGGTTAGTTAACAAAAAAAGTTAACATGATAAATAAAATATTAACATAGATACCGCTATTTACTATATCCTTTTGCTTTTTTCATTGTGATAATGTGACGTTTGTGTATAGTAGCGACATTATGTCAAAATACTCCTGTTTTACTCAATGCATGTCTGTCTTTTTTTTTTTTTTTGTTAACAGGTTGAGAAAATAATTTGTAATTTAAGACCAGCTTTGAAACTTCGGTTACGGTTCATAACACACATCAGCAAAATGGAATCAGCTGCTGTTCCACAACAACCCCTCAATAATGGGTCACCCGCACAGCAGCCTAGCCAAGTGCCTGTTAATGTTGCTTTGCCAGTAACACAGTGAAATGGAGCATTGTTCTGGCCTTGAGATGAAGGCTTCTTTCTGTTACTGATCAAGGTGAAACATCTGATCTGAAATCTGGTATGCTGTGTACACATGCAGACTTCTGCTTCATTTTCTTTTGCATAATGAAGCTATCTGTGCATGCCACTTGTCTTAGCTATTGATACCAGATGCTGGATGAGGTGTATTTTGTCTTTCTCTGAGAGCACTGAGTAAAGGTTCTCTGCAAGCAAATGCATGGATTTCTGAAGAGTTTACAATATTCTGCTCCCTATTCTGGTTTGAGTCCTCTGGATTTTTACTTTCTGCCTCTCTGATACAAAAGAACACTCAGTGTAGCCTGGTAGAAAATGGCCTTTTGAATTTGAGTTCTGCCTTATTAAAAACTTCTATTATTGTTGCACAGGAGAGTTATACTTCTTTTGGGCAGACAATTAAAGTCCTGATACAGAAACATTCCTAGACAGAGATTGTACTGGTTGCACTGAGCTAATTATAACATCTTTCCAAAGACTAAGAATGAACCTTTGAAAATACTTGTAAATCTTGTATGTACAGTTTACATTCAACAAGTGAGCAATGGATTTGACCTAGCATCAGTTACTGGATTGTTAGATTATTACTGAAAGGCTGTCTCTAATGAATCTTTTAGAAGTCTGCATATTCAGTTCAAGCTGTGGTGGTTTATATTTTATCTTTCCTGTTTTGGAGATGATGTAATTTTTATTAAAGTCAATCAGTTAAATTTTATTATATTTTAGATTTATATAATATCCTACTTTAAGTTTTGTGTGCTGTGTTCAGCAGTTTTGATAAGAGACTTGAAAGGCTCAAGACTTTGTAAATACTCATCATGTTTGACAGTTTTTTTTAATTAAAAACCCACTTTGACAAGATTGTATTCAGTATTGTTAAGCTTACTTGTTTTCTGTACCCATTGCTTTTACATTAAGGATTGACCATAGCAAGTGTATCTCCATGTCCCAGGTCTCTCATCTTACAATAGTGACAGTTTTAACCTGTTACAAGTAGAGCCCAAGTTAGTAAGGCCAGGTCTGATTTATATTTCTTTAAAAAAATAACAGGTATGAAAAGGACTTCTTGATTCAATGGATGGAAGGCTTTTTGGTCTGTTTGTTTTTGAAGGACAGCAAACCTGGATTGCTGGAAACTGCTGTCATTTGTGTTGTACTTGGATCCTAAATTCTGCCAAGTGTGATGTGAGTAACAGGGAACTGTGAGTCCTCCGCAATGAATTTGTAGTCTGATAGAAAACAGACTGTCTGGCATATATACTGTGTGTTTGGTTTAAAAGGTCTTGTATTCCATTCAAGGGTCACATGACTTAATACCATCGGGCTTGATTTTTGATAAGAAGAACATAGTTGGTCTCCAAAAATCCAGTGGACCATTCTGTACAGGCATTCCCATAGGCTTTCTGGGGCAGACCTGAGAAGCAAAATTCTGGTCATGAGTTTGCAAAATTCTGTCAGCAGTGAAACTGTGTTAAGACTTCTCTTCCTAAACAGTTTTTGGGATAAAGAAAGATAATAGTCAGTAGAAACAGCATGTTTCGTGGCTATTCTGCATATATGTTCTAACTGAGCTGATGCTAACATCTCAGGCATCACTCTGAATTGTCTTATTTCATACTAAAGTAGTTTTGGTTCTTGATGTGGGACCCAGAGTGTCCCTTTTAGTATTTAGAGTAGCACCTGTCTTCAGTCACTGGGGTTTCAGGGATTGTATTGAGGAAGTTGAGTAACTGTCTTCAGAAACAAGTCATGAGAGGTGTTGGAATTCTTTAAAGCTTTGGGTGTTTTTAGTTTTGTTTTGTTTTGTTTTGTTTTTTTTTACTTGTACATCTAAAAAAAAATTGAATTCTTCAGTGCTGTGGCAGGCAACAGTGGTATACAGAAACAGCTTCCTCGCTCAGATTTGTGTCTACCAGACATGCAATTATGTTAAGAGGTTGATTGCAATATGTTGGCCTTGCACATGTGGAGGTGATTTGCCACAGCTGGACTGGCATGAGCAAATCATTGAAAAACTTGCAGTTTCATCAGTACTGGACTGTATTCAGACTTTTGACGTAGAACTTAAATCTATGTATCCCACTAACAGTGCTACAAATCAGGACCCTGAGCCCTTGCTTACCTAGTAGTATTAGTGATTTACATGGTTTATGTGTTACAAAATGCAAAGGGAAGACTCTTCCCCTGAGTGTGCACTCTTATGCCCTGCAAAACTCACCAGGTTTCTGAAGGTGTTGAGCTCTCACTAGTTGGAATATGGTATCTCTTCAGCTAAAATCTGCACTTGTCTCTTCAGCAGTATAGATCTAAAAATCAATTTTTAATGATGGTTTGAATTAAGTAAATTGCACTTTAAAACTCAGCTAACCAAATTCACTTTCTAAAGTACTAGCACAGCAAGACAAAATTCCAGGGTAGTTTCAGCCCTGTGTTTGTAACTGATTATGGCTATGATATGGCTCTTTTTTTAAATCCAAAATACTGTGTTTGGCGGTCTGCTGGAACTACACCAGTTGTGTGTAGTGAGGAGAGAATGATACCTGAGGTTTTGGCTTTGGCTTTTGGATTTGGTTTGGATTTGGTTGGGTTTTTTTGTATTCCAGGTTACAGGTAGGCAGCATATGGAGCTCACAAATAGTACGAGGCTTTTTCCACCTCATCTGAATTCTATAGAGAATATTTATTTACTAAGACTTGAACATTCTATTATTACATGGCTGGGAGAGTCAACAGAATTCCTTCTTTAACCACCAGAGGGAGAGTTCCTCAAAAGATTTAATCTGTTCTTCAGCTAATAGCATGTATAGTGCACCGTTTTGAACACTCAGGTCTTCCTTGGATCTACCAACATTTTGATGCAAGATTTAGCAACTTGCACTGATGTGCTTGATACTTGATGTTTAAAATATGCTTTGATATTTCTCTTCCTCATAAACAAGTTTGCTGGAGGACTCCCTAGAACTATGGGATTTACAAAATCCCAAATGTCAAGATTTTTAATATTTAAAAATTATCACAGATTTTTACTTTGTTTTTTTTAAAGAACAGCCAGTCACTTGACGCATGCAACAGTTACCAGAGTTGAGAGATTTTTGTACTTAATCACAACAAAAAAAAAAGCAATAGAAAAGAACAGTGTATTTCACTTTGATTTTTAGCCCTAAGACTATTTTAGGATGTAAATGAATACTTGTGGCTAGGCAGACTATACCTGAAGTCATGCAGCCTTCTCTGAAGGTGTACAAAATGAGGATAGTATCATTTTAAATGGCTGTTTTGACTGTTAAATTCACTTTCTTGTGACTCCCACTATGCCTACTGCTGAAATAATCTTACAATAGTCAATGAACAGTTGAATAAAACGATCACATAATATTTAACTTGTGGTACCCTCTGCAACTCCAAGAGGTGGTGAGTGTTTTTGGTTTCCACTGTGCCTTTTTTCCTTTAGCAAATCAGTTGTGCTGTAAGGCACAAGCTTCTTTTCCTGGTTTAGGATCCAGAAACCCAACAGAGATGTTCCTACCCAAACCCCCTGTTTCTTCATTTATGCATCTGCTGTTAGCCTGTGATGCATTTCCAGCCCCCTCTTCTGGGCTGCTCTGCCATCTCAAGAGTTCTGTTGGGCATTTGCCTGCTTATAATGAGTTGGGTGATGAAGCGTCCCTTGACTGTACCAGTGTCATGGTTTAAACCCACTCAGGCAACTCGTTCACTCACCCCCCCCCCCCTTCTTTCCCTCCCCCTGCTCTCGGAGGGATGGAGAGGAGAATTGAAAAGAATGCAACTCCCACGGGTTGAGATAAGAACAGTTTAGTAACTAAGGTATAACACAAATCACTACTGCTACCACCAATGATAATAATGATAAAGGAAATAACAAGGGAAGAGAATACAACACCTCAGCACCAGCTGACCGATAACTCGCCCCCCAAGCCCGACCAAGCTCTGACTGATACCTCCTCCAACCCTGCAGTCTCCCAGCCCTTCCGGCTAACTCCCAGTTACATCCAGGGCATGACGTGCTGTGGTATGGAATACCTCTTTGGTCAGTTTGGGTCAGGTGTCCTGTCTCTGCTTCCTCCTGGCTTCCTCCTCCCTGGCAGAGCATGAGGCTCATAAAGTCCTTGGCCAAACCAAAACATCATTGTTATCAGCTCTGTTCCCGAGCTGAAAGTCAAAACACAGCACTGCACCAGCTACCAAGGAAGAGAAAAATGACTGGTACTGCTGAACCCAGGACAACCAGGAACTCTTGCTTGGCTAAGATGGGAGCAGCAGTGACCATACCATGAACTCCCATTGCCTGGCCAAGGTGGGAAATGCGAGTGGGAATAATCAGTCATTCCCTGACAGCTTTGGAACATTCCGCACCTTGGGCGTAGCCTGAGCAGAACGATACCATTGTTACTGGAATTTTGAAAATTCCAATAAGTACAAACTCAGATTGTGTTGAGGATTGAAATTGACTGAAGACTAAAGCCAACTATCTTGCAGCCTTGTACACAGTGATCATAAGTGAGGCCTTCTGAGCTCTCCTGGACCCCGCTGGCCTGTGACCAAGCATGTCCCTCCGAGTGGACAGAGCTCATTTCTGAGAGAAGACTCAGAGCTCATGAACTCTCAAGTTTGCGAGGTTCAGAGGACAGATGCTGAAAGCTGGTGATGCAGTGTGGGCTGAAGACTCCCCATTCCTTAAGGCCCAGCCCTCACCGATGGGGAAATTTGAAGTGAACGGGGAGGGGAATTTTTAACCACTGTCCAAGTCGGAGGCTAAGATTGGACCTAGCCACATAAAAGCTCCTTCAGGAGTTTGGAAAGCAAGGGGGTCCACTCTCAAACCTCATGACTCAGTGGGAGGGTTTCCCTTACTCTTCTGCATCTTCAGCCTGAATCATTTTAGCTCAAAACTATTTTCCTTTGTACATTACATTCATATAGTAAGTAATAGAGTGAACCTTGCCATCAAACTTCTAGTCACCCTTTTATAAATAAAAGAAAGGTCTTTGTTTCGGGATTGGGATTTTGTTTTTTGGTGGTTGGTTTTTTGGGTTGGTTTTTTTTTTTCCTTCACTCCTCGGTATGTCTGTTCTGTATAAGCTCTTGTGAACTGTAATGCTGTTCGGGTCTGGTCCTTCATCTCATTAGTGTTTCACACAGATTGCTATATGACTTTGTGGTGTGCATCTGATGTCAGATTTAATAGGAGTGAGTTGTTGTAAAGATAAGTGGGTGCCTTCTAATATTTTTCTCCTAAAATGTGAGGGGATCCCGTCTGTGTCTGGTGAGAGGAACACAGTGGGTTCCTATCAGACATTGAAGGCAGAGGTTCAGTAGTTCTGCCCTAACCCTGTTTTGATACTGAGCAGGTACAGGCTGCTTCATAGTTTAACTTTTAATTTAAAAAGCTGAAATGCCCCTACACCTAATTGCCCCCAGCTCAGTGCTGCATAGGAAATTTTTAAAGCAACCTAGACACCTTTGAAGCAAAAGGCTGAGCTGCCTTTGCCTAAAGAGACAATCAGGAAGGTTATGTTATGTTGAGGGCCAGCTAGAGCCTGAGGAGAGATGAGTGCGAGCTTCTGCAATTTGGTTCTTGCTCTGAACTGGCCTCAGAGAAGGTTCCTGCCACTTCCCACTTACTGTTCATCAAGTCAAGGGAGATTGGCTGGTCAAGATAGGTGCTGGATGGTATGGGTAGCATCCAGTCTAGTTCTGCTAGGATGCCACACCTAGTGATCTCTAGAACATGTTGAATAAAGCAAAGCAAGCAGGAAAAGAACGTACAAGTGTCAGTGAGTTTCATGATTCACATCATTACAAATAGATAACTGATAGCTACAAAGACTGAAAAACGAGTAGAGAGAGAACAGTCTGGCAGTCCTGTGTAACACTTGTTCTGAGATACGAGACTTGAAGGGGCCTGTTCCAGGCTAACATGATGAATATATCTGTCATGGCATTTCCTTATTTTCTTTTTATGAAGCACATTTTCCTAATGCTGCTCTCGAAATGGCAGGTACATTTAAATTTAGCAAAGTTATACTGAAAGCGGCATAAAATACAATTAGCATGTTCAGTGTGAAATGACAGCATGGCATTATCTGTGTGATTGGCCTGGAGTTTAGAAATTCAGTGTTGATTCCCATTGCAGCTATAACTCAGGCATGCCATTATTTGTTAACTACTATCAAAATAAAGAGCACAAACCAAAGGTCCTTAATGAGCCAGCCTCTTGCACTGAAGAACTTACAACCTATAAATGAAGGTGTGCAGAAATAGAATAATTGTACTGTTGAGAAAAAAATAACTTCTTGCGTTTTCTTGTTAGCATATCAGTTTTCCTGCAAGTGCTGCAAAATCAGGGCGCATGTGTGATATCTTTGGATTATTTTATGGAGGTATTTGGCAAATGGAGAAAGGCCTCAAGAGGTGAGGATGAGATAAACAGATGGGAATGGAAAGTGTTAATGTTCTCAGAAGGGTTGTGAAGTTGAATTCTCTTGAAATCCCCGTAGGCTCCTTTCTTCCTTGATGCTGTTACTGCTAAGACATAACTTAGCAGGAAGGAGATCTGGCCATAGCTTATCACATCAGTATCTTTTGCTTTTTTTTTTTGTATTGTCAAGCCCCAGCCAAGCCAGCCCCCACAGGAGTAAATCCCTTCTTTTTATACTTGCTGTCTTTAAAAGGATAGATGGTATAATTAAAGTAGTGGAGGCATCTGCCTTCAGCTGGCATGTCACCTCTTTTTATCAACAGCAGTGCTCTGACTATGGATAAAAAGGGGAAATACAGAGAGCATATCCCCTCTACCACTTCAGAATCAGCATTGCTTCCGGAGCAAAAGCCATGTTAAAATACATGATAGGAAGAGTTCAGCAGCAGTACTGGCTTCCACATCTCCTTTCTCACCTATTGTGTTCTTCCCTGGCCCCACTGACTCCCCTCCTACCTAACTGTAGAACTGTGAAAATAAAAATTACTTTTCTTCTGCGGGATGGGTTCCTCACTGGGAGCTGGTATGGGAGAGCCTGAGGGGGCACCAGGGCCTGGGGAAAGTTTGGTATCGTGAGCATCTCCCAGCCTCCATGCTGCAGGTAGCTGATGCAACTTGTGTGAACGTGCTAGTACAGGACTGTCAGCATGAAATGAAGTCATAAGTGTTGAATGGGTATGTTTGGACTAGTGAGTAGCTTTAGAAGTAGATCAATGATGGGGGAAGCTCTGAGAGGTTAGAAAGAAAGATTTGGGGTGCAGCGCTCATCTAACTAAACCATAGCACAGACTGTTGTTGCTGGATGCAATGCAGAGGACTGAGCCCATGCCCATAATTGGTCTCTAGGCCTGGATGTGCCCATGCTTTGGAAGTGCAGGTCACACAGCAGCCATGTCACCTCTTTGTCTTTGGTGGCTTTGTGCCCACTCTCCTT
Organism: Pezoporus wallicus; assembly: GCF_028554395.1. Taxonomy (NCBI): domain Eukaryota; kingdom Metazoa; phylum Chordata; class Aves; order Psittaciformes; family Psittacidae; genus Pezoporus; species Pezoporus wallicus. Next base: position 9,850,565 of record NW_026635157.1, read on the forward strand.
ATGAGAGGTCATCTGGAGAATCATTTTTTTTCCAGATAAATGCCTTTTTTGGAGGCACTGAGTGCAAATGCTTAGAGCAGCTGGAAGCAGGGCCCTTGTCCTCACAGTCTCTTTCCTTCCTGTGATCTCAGATGAAGAACTATGATGCCCTGCTTTTAATATTTGTTTCAGTTTTACACAGTTGAATAGCTGGTTTTGAGCTCTGTTTGGAGAAATAGGCCAGAAGAGAGGGGTGAGGTGAGACATTGCTGAGGAGCTGTGAACACTGGACAAAAGTAACTTCTGATTTTCCCCAAACAAATTCTGTATTAAGGTCAAAACAAAGATGACAAATGTCAGTCCTGCAAGCAATGTTTGTGAAAACTTCTTTTCCTTCCCAGGAGAAAAATCATGGCTAAGAGTTTTCTGTATTTTCTACAAAGCTCCTTTTTTTCACACAAAAGGAATGAACAGCCTTGAAGAAAGGTCGCAGTCAGCGGCAGTTTCATCATTTGCAGCCTCACACGCTCCAACCAAAAGTGTTTCTAGATTGGTCTGACAAAAGCCAGAGATGCTGTTTACCTATCCCTTTGAAAGAGGAGCTCCAATTATTCCAACTCATGGCTTCAACTTGACACTCATGACACCTGCAACAGAGGTGAAGTTCCTGTAAGGAGGAATTGGAGGAATCTGGTTTTCTTTCCATCCACGAGGAAAAAAAAATGTACAAACCCAGCAACAGCAGTTATTGCTTTACTGCTTTCCTGTCCTTAAGCCTCTTGCAAAGCTGTAATTGTTTGCTGTTTTCTTAGACTGATAATTTGCAGTCTTTCCTCTGTCTGAAATGCCACCTTAGCAGTTTTTTAAGAAGGATGTGTTTCCATTATGTACAATGCTGGACAGCACCTCTTGAGTATCTTTGAAGGACAAAGCTTTCACAGAATACATCCTGTCTCATGTCGCTATTTATAATTTAGGTCAATTCTTTTTACTTCATTTTACTGTAGACAAAGGCATTTGCTTTAAAAGGATGAATAACCCTTGACCAATAATAACTCTGTCACCTTTGCACTCTGGCAACCATTTCAAATTCCCGGTGAGATTTCTTTGGATTTTTTTTTGCCATCCATGTTTTTACTCAGCATTTTCTGCAGGAAAAGGCGGACAAATCGAGGCCAGAGGTTTTGTATGATTCCCCACATGGCATTGCCACATTTCAGAGAAAAATTCCCATGCTTCAGTGCTTGAGAGAAAGTCTACCCCAGATGCAGGGTACAGCTGGGCAGGCACATGAGGGGAGGGCTGTGCCTTCCTGAGTTCCACTGCATTTGGCTCCTGCACCCCTGAGCTTTCTCCTCTCTCACCCAGAGAGCCAATGGAGAGATGACAGACCAGCCCAGGATCCACTGCAAAATCTTGGTTTTCCACAGTCTCCATGCTGGCATTATCCCATTTCTGTCACCATTCCATGCTCCAACTCTCACTGCTTTCACCAGAGCTTTCCTCTGCAGAACCTTAGTGGCTGCAACTTCCACTGGATTCAACCTTCTGCTGTTCTGAGCTCCTCACCCCTATGAGCACATGAAGCAGCCAAGAGCTGAGCATGCATATCACAGGCAGAAGTAGCCATTTGGTGAAGGCACAGGACTTCTTGTCTTTAAAAGAACAAGAGAAATTATAATAAGAAACTAAGAAGCACATTCACTGTGATTTCTTATTTTCAGAGGAAATCTAAAAACGCCTTTGGCCATTCTGGAAAATGCAATGAACCATATTTGACACTGAATGTTCATAGAAAAATACTCATTTAGGGCTTTTTGTTTTTTTTCTCTCAGTCACCCTGACACATGAGTATGATTAAACATTTGCCACCTGCAAAGGAATGTCACTATGTAATTTTCCATAGCATTCCGAGAGAAAGGCTGTCACATCAGCTGTGGCAATTCTTCAGCCTCCCAGCCTGCAAAGAGTTTTATTGAGCTTGTTGATGGTGCTCTCACCTCTTGGAGGCAGTTGGGGCCACTGCTTTCTTCTCTTCAAAATGAACACTCTAGCCTAAATGAAAATAACAGGGTGCTATAATTGCATTCTCTTTTTCTCTTAGTGCATGAAATCAACACTCAAGAAGATGCTGGCTTGATAACATTTCCAGCCAGTCAGCGTGCAAGCAGATCCTGCAGTATTGCAAGCTGTGAAACAGATTTTTATATACACATTCCTTGTCTGGCCCTTAGTTACATTAGAAACTGAATGTAGTATATTCAAGCTGTCATGCACTGGAGGTTTTCCTAGTGTTTTATCCCAAAATATCCCTAGTGTTTTATGCCGGTACAGCCCTTATGATAGTCCCTGCTCTAGGCACTTTTGCAATGTTTTGGTTCATGTAAGAAAGCTTTATAAAGCAGAGGTTGCTAGACATGTTCCTTCAGGTCCTCTTTCAAATCTCAGTGAACCTCAGGGGAATCTTGTCATCACTTCACTGGGATTTGGATCTGGGACTGGCACACACACACCAGCCACCAGGTTCCACCATTGCGGTTGTTCTGTAGCGAGTGATGTCCAAAGCAGGTTATATTACAAATGCTCCATTTAAAGCTTTTCAAATGGACATCACATCAGCCCTAAACATTTAACTTGTGTGTATATAACTGTTCTTTCTGATTGAGATGTTGGAATATATGGTGTTCAGCTAACTTGAGGAAAATGCAGGATGGATAGTCAAATGAATTAAAAGCAGAAATGGTCCTCTGGGGCACATGCAATGCTTCTGAAGTACCATCTTATGTCAACCATCAGAGAAAATAAAGCCCTTTGAAATGGATGGAGCACCATGAAAATCCAATTTCTGTGATCCATACGCAAACTATTTCTTCTGCTCCACTAGATGACAAGCTGACAAATCTTGTTTTAAAGAACATTTTCAACTTGCTTAATAAATTATAAAACGCAGCTTGCAAATGGCATATTTCATTTGCAGTGACATAAATCCCAAACAGATTTTTCAGTAGTGTTACAAATTATATAAAGTGATTTATATGTTTCCTTGGCATCAGTTCTCTGTCTTTCTCCCTAAAATTAGACAAGCTAAAAGAAAAGTAGGACATCGTTAAAAAAGCATTAGAATGAAACATTGCAAAGTGGGAGTATTTGAAATTTATAAAATGCTGACAAACCACTAAGGAATGGTGGGCTCATGGTTAAGGTGCAGGAAGGGACTGCCAGAACGTAGATTAATTTCTTCTCTAACACAGTCTTCCCAAGTGACCTTAGTGTCCTGGGTTCAGCAGTAGCAGTCATTTGTCTCCTTAGTAGCTGGTGCAGCGCTGTGGTTTTGACTTTCAGCCTGGGAACAGCGCTGATAACACTGATTTTTTTAGTTGCTGCTCAGTAAAGTTTACTCTGATCAAGGACTTTGTGAGCCTCATGCTCTGCCAGGCAGGAGGGGAAGCCGGGAGGAAGCAGAGACAGGACACCTGACCCAAAATGACCAAAGAGGTATTCCATACCACAGCCCACGATGCCCAGTATATAAACTGGGGGCAGTTACCCAGAAGGGATAGATCACTGCTCAGTCGGGCTGGGTATGATCAGTCAGCGGGTGGTGAGCAGTTGTATTCTCTTCCCTTGTTATGTCCCTTATCATTATTATTATTGGTGGTAGCACCAGTGGTTTGTGCTATACCTTAGTTACTGGAATGTTCTTATCTCAGCCCATGGGAGTTACATTCTTTTGATTCTCCTCTCATCCCTCTGGGAGAGGGAGGAGGAAAGGGGGGGGAATGAGTGAGCGAGAGGCTGCGTGGCTGAGATGCCGGCTGGGCTTAAACCACACCACCTTAGTCAAAGCTTTGAGATTCACTGAGCCTTTATTGTCTATCAGTAAACTATGGCAAATGGCTTCCCTGCCTCCCAGTTGTGCCATGGAGACTGTAAAGTACTCATATATACACAGTGACAATCAGGACCATGTGGTGGCCACAGGGAAATAAGAGGAAAAATTATGAACTGAACTGCTAAGAGCATCCTTTTTCTTGAGTGTGGTAGTCTCTGCTTTGTCTTTTGCAGAGGTCCCCAAACTTGTTGTGCTCCTGTGCTGTCACTGTTGTCACGTGCTCCCCCAGTTTCTGTGTGTCACAGAAAATCTTCAGTTGTTCAGTCAGCATCTGTAGGATTTGAATTAATAGCTTCTGCACACCGTACCAAGCCTACCACAACTCAGGAATCCCAGGTCAAAATATAGAATTATTGTCAAGATAGAGGTATATCTTAATATAAAAGGCATCTCTTTTTCCCCAGGGAAAGGGGAGTACAAAAGGAAGTTTCAGACAGAGGCATAAGCATTCAGGGACAGGTTCATGTTTACCCTATAGATTTTTGTTTCATGAGCTCTTCTACATACCCCTTGTTTGCCTGTGTGGGTGACATTTCCTGCCAAAATCACTGTCCATGATCCTAGTTATCACCCCAGGATACGTGCCACCCTCTCTGGACTCAGGTCATGACAAGGAGCATCCCTCAGCAAGAGGAGTAGCATGATGGCTCTTTTTCTTTGGACTTCTTCATCCTGCAGACAGGTGACGGAGGACAAAAAAAAACATTAGGGAAGGTGTGGGGAGACTGTTGACAAGCCCCCTGCAACCAAGCAATTATCCCTGTACCCGAGCCCCTCAATTTGAAACTGTCAGCAGGTATTAGTTCAGAAGAGAGCTAAGAGCCTGTTTGTAGTAGAGCTTGTATTTTTCAGCTAGGCTTGTGTGGTAGTGGTGCAGCTCCATAGTGTTTATAGTGGCTGACACATGGTGCCCCTCATTACGCTCTTCCACCTCACCATGAGGTTTCTGTGCTTATCCTTTCATGTGTTGAGCCAAGACATTCTTAAGCTTCTTTCACCTCCTTGTTTACAAAGAGGTGAAACAACATCACAGCTGTAAATCAGGAAAAAATTGACTCTCATCATTTTCTCAGCTGTATATCGAGTTGTTTTTCCTGTAAACAGCACCCTTGTGGTACTACCAGGAATCCAGTGAATAGGTTAGACGACTAAGCAGATATGAACAGTGATCTCTGGCAGGCTGTGACTCAGCACCGCTCCATAATCGCTGCCTGGCATTAGGCGTGGGGATGGTATGATGGTTCTGGCTGCTCCAGGCACAACTGGACAACATGGACATCTAGTTTTCTTTCAACATGAAAATACACTCTTATGGATAATAATAGTCTGTCTTGTTTTCTCATCTTAAATGCATGATGTGGAAGAAGCTATACAGGGGAGGATTCTTCCACCTGAAAAGGTGGAGGAGGTCACTCTTCAGGTTGCACTATCCCTGTTTCTCAAACCAGTGGTTTTTTTCCCCAGGAAGTATTTTCCAGTTGAGCCCTGGAAGTACAGAAGGCAAACTTGGGCATTTGGTTACACCTTCAAGTGATGTGTGGAATGGGAGCTCTTCCCACTCTTCCCTTCCTCTTTTTCTTCCCCCTCCTCACTGCCTATATGGTGTGTCAAGCCTCAGGCTGTGCACTAATCACTCCATCCTGGTCCCAGTGCAGCCAAGGATGACTGCTGCAGTGCTGCTTGCACATGATGCACTGAACTTTGGGACACCCCTCCATGTTGCCATCAGGGCTCCAGCAAGTCCAATAGGGTGCAAGGAGCAGGGTAGGACAGGGCCACCATGTCCACTGCCCCTTCAGTGGGAGTGCCCTCAGCTCTTTTTTCAGGAGCCTGATGTTCTGAGCACAAGGCAACCCAGTTGAATAGGTGACAGCAGGAATACAGCCCTCACTTTTATGGTCACAAGAAGGGTTTTGTGGAATAAAATGAAAGCTGAGATGTTTCTCCAGCCCTGCTAGGTCCCAAAAGTGCTGAAAACAAAGCCCTGCTGAGAAGTGCAGAACCTGAGATTTCACTCACAAGTGTATGTAAATCCAGTTACCATGGATTTATACACAGGCTCTAAGCTTACAATAGTGTGCCTATCAATGCACTACAGCTAATCCCATTGCCTTCAGCACTTCAGATGAATATATTGAGTTTATGCAACCAAAGGCAAGAACCAGAAGCAACAATCATACCACTGACAGCAAATTTCAAACCCTTCAGGCAGCTGGAGCTTGTGTTTTTTCCACATGGAAATAGGCAAGACCACAATGACCTGAAAAACTTCTCTTCTGATCAGATGAAGAGCTGGGACTTGATTTCTCCAGTGTTTGCAAATTGCTTTCTCATCTCATTGCTACCCGTTGTTCAGAAATGGGCATCAATGGGAATTTGTTGTGAGAAACTCTGGTACAGAGAAACTTTCTCTTCTACTGTGTTAGCTCTTGTTCTCCTCTCATAACAAAGACATTTCCATTATTTTTCTGAACATTCAGAAGAAGAGCTCATTTGCTGAGCGCAGCAGAGCCTTGCCAAAGTTACTGCTTCCAAACCAGCAGCTGCTTGTACCTGTGGGCAGTGAAGGGAAAAAGGGTTTGGGTGGTGTCATGCAAACTTTGTGTGGAGGTTCAGGAGTGTGTGAAGAAAGACAGATAACGTACTAAGGCTTTAGAAATCCCAGTAGTCACACAGAAAAATTGCACTCAGCTTTGCTATTCCCCTCAGTTTTCAAGTGAGATATTAAACTATCTTTCAACTTCAACTCATACTAAACATGATCATTTTACATTGGCTCATACTAAATGTGATCATTTTATATTGGCCCAATTCCCTACATATTTAGTGTATTTGTCTATTGTGGCTCATCACATATGAGGTCTGAAGTTCCCTGGTACAGAAACTCTCTTATTGCATCTGTTCTCAGTAACTTAAAAAACAAAGCTTTAATTCCCCTCAGCAGGGCTTTCAGGCACAGCTATGCTGCATCAGGTGCTCTGAAACCCCAGATCCTCAAAGATGCAGAAATCTGCAGATTCTGACATTTGTTTTTCCTTGAGATTTCTACACAGCTCCTGTCAAGAGCTTTGCTTGTCCTGCTGGGAATGCTGTGAAATAGTCCTCTACTGTTCATATTTTTGGCTGAGATGCTTGAAACCAGATCAATAAATCGCATTTTAGAAGAATATCTTTCTGAGGAGGGGGGACTAAATGCAGTATTACAGCCTTCATCATAATACAATGTCACTACTTCAGTAAAAATTTCTGACTTCCAGGGGAACTGGATTTTGCCTTGCTAAGGTTATCTTAAAAGACTGAAACTAGGTACATGCTCCATTTCAGAATGCATGCTCTTTTGAAGGGTTGTACCCTTGTCGTATAAATTCCCTGCAGATTATAGATGGAACTCATTCAAGCTTGGGTGTTCACCTTTACACCAAGTAGTGCTGTAGCCATAATAAACCTTGATGTGATAGTGTTCCATTGATTTTAGCAAAGCAAAAGTGTTGCAAGGTATTCAATAATATGCAGAACAGTAATTTTGTGTATTAGAGTAAATGAGAGAATAAAAAAAACCCACAAGGGTAACAAATGCAAACCTGGAGTTTGCTCAAGCACCCCAATTACAAAGTTGGAAAGTAAGTCACGTGCATGTGTTGTATACCAAATTGCGACTCAAATACAAATCCTACATTAAAGATAAGAAAGTGTATTACATGCAAGATTTTATACCCATCAGTTGTTTTTCTTGGTTTCATTTTAGCAGTAAAGATCAGTGATGTTCCTTCATTATTTGTTAGCTAGGGAAAGACTGTTATAATTTTTCCAACTCCTAAAATGCTGCGATAGCACAGTGGGGGATTCACAAGCACTTTGATTAAGACATAAAATAGCAAGGAAATTAAAAAAAAAAAAAAAAGGCAGAAAGTGTTTTTTGTAAGTGTGGTTTAAAATGGATCAGGAAGGAAGGTAAGAGCACTCCAGTGTTCTCCTGCTGTGCAGAGACCTTCCCTACACAGGCTGGGGGTGAGGAGAGCAAGGTGAGTTGCAGAGATGCTGTGGATTAGTCTGAAGCTCACCTGAACAATGTCTGGTCTGTATAGCCTAATTTCTCAGGCCCAATGGGCTGCTGGTTCGCAGGAAAGGTTTTCAGGTGACACAGGCAGAGGGATAGGCAGTGCCTACCAGTCTCCCAGCCTAAGACAGGCACAGTGAGATTGCATGTCAGAGGACCTAGGGTGAGGGACCATCCCAGGAAGGGTTAAAAAGAGCTGAGTTCGTTGCTGTTCCAACCTGCCTTGCAAATCCAACTGCCTTTGAGAGCCAGGCTGAAACACGGTGTCATGCATGGTAGTGCAGGACAGGCAAGACTGCACCGCATCAAATGCAGAGGCAGTGAGTGATATTAATGTCCCTGTGACCCAATATGCTTTGGTGTGCCTCATCCTGCCAAGCAGTGTAGCCATCGTGCTGTGCTCAGCCTGTACTGTATGAGGTTAACCTAGGACATCTCCACTGCAATATACCCTGTATGAATCAGAAACTTTTGCTCTGACAAATGCAATATGGGTTGACCAGGAGCCTTTTCTGCTACAGCCAACTGCTGCATTTCCCATTTCTGCAAACACTTCAATTTCCTGGCAACAGAAAACCTGTGGAAGGCAGATTACACAAAAGCTTTTGGAGAGCAAGAGAAATTTCTGGTTTTTTTTAAGACCTTGTGGTGATATAGCAGGCCACAAGACAGTACCAGAATAGCAAAAGCCATCTCCAGAAGGGTTGTTTATTCCCCACTAACAGATGGTGCAAAGTAAGAGTTTTTAATATAGGCTTCTATCAGGGGGAGGAAAAATTATAATCCTGTAGAACTGAAATCCTATTTAAGTATTAAATGTTAAATTTAAATATAAATTTAGATCTGTAAAATGCCCGAACAGTAAAAAACAAAGGAACGTGGAAACAAAGTCTTGGTTTGAAAATGTTGAAGTGCTCCATGTCAATGCTGTTGGACCAGAATATCCAACTTTATGTTTCACTCAAAACAGGTTTTGGTATAGAAAAGAAGTAAAATTAGAAAACAAAATTGAAAGGAGTTTAATTACGCACAACATATTTTGATTTAGTTGGATGAATCATCAGATTGTTTACGCTGTTTTCATCTGAGAGGATAGTATTTGTTTTGGCTCAATTAAAGCTGTTTCCAAGGATGGAGAAGTAAGTAGTTAGTTCCTACTGTTCACCCGTGGACCTAAACCTCTGCATTGATACACCTGAACCACTTCCACTTTGTGCCCCTTCTGAAACTCTTTAAAAAAGCCTAATTTTTGTCTCCTGGCCCTCTGTATCCCAATACCTTCCTGTGGTCCCTCCCTTCACTTTGACTCTGCCATGCTTCCCATGAGTCTTGGGTCTCACTGCATGTTCCCACAGCCCTCACCTTTGGCGAGTGGGCAATTACAAACATGGTAAGTATCCTCGGACTAACCAGTGGTTACTTCCTGGCAGCTTGAGAGCACATTCAAGAGTTTAACAAGTTTCTTTGCACAAAACTCATTCTTTAATGATGGTTTCTGTGTATTTCCCTCATCTGAGCAAGGTCAACCCCTCTTAAACTTGTGTGGGGAAGTCATTTTACCACACAATGTTCTCTATGACACAGCATTAGGGGCCTTTGTTTGGCTTTTGGCAAGGAGGATTAGGACAACAAAAGCACTGGTACCAATTCAGCTCTAAAAATATGTAAGGAGGAACCTGCCTTATTTTTATGCTTGAATAATTTAAATTACAAACAGAGCAAATTATGTCAACAGTCAGCTACCTAGTGAGTTAATTTGCCATGAATTTCCTAGTTTTAATTCATCAGCACTCATATCACTATAAGCCAAAGAATAAGCCTTTTGTGTTCTTGTCCTAATATAGCTTTTGCCTTAAATGAGAGAGAGAGAGAGGTTGATTGACTGACTGTAGCACAGTCTGATGGTGAAGAAAAGTTATGAGTCTTTTATCACTGCTTGGGAGTTGACAGCCAATGTCCTTTATTGAGTTTGAAAACCCAATCACTTCATGAACTTGGGTGCAAAGGGGCAGAATTCCACCTATTTGTTCATAAGGTCCAGCAAAGGCAAATGATACCGGAGCTGTGAGCATGAAAGCATTTAACATGCTGTGGAAATAAATTTTTAGTGACCTATATTCTCTTATAAATGCTGCATCTGAATAAGAAAAATGAATTGAAGAGGAATGTGTTCCACACAATCCTTATAATGGATCTTCTTTCTAAATAGATATTTTTAACTACTCTAAAGTGAACCAATAATGTATAAAACTCGCTTTGCTGCAGGAGGTATACATACGTATTTTCAAAGACTGTTGAGGCTGCTCTGTCAACAAGCTTCTCAGTGTTGTTTTTTGTTCTTATTTTGCAAGATTCACTAAGATTAAAGGCTAGTTATGAAAAACATTTTCTATGGAAAAGCAGGCAGAACTGAGTGATAAAAAGTGATTTACACTTTCCTACAAACAATAGCTACATCTATTTATTTACTCACTACCCTTGAGATCCGTGAGACCAGGTGTAAATTGTCTTCTTTCCTGAAGAGCTTTAATTTTCTACTGCCTTCTCTTGAAAATATCACAGAAATTGAGAACTTCTATTGCATTGACCTTGCATACATAAGATGCTAAGATTCTCCTTCAATATCTGGGTGGTAAGACTATTGCATGCTTTGTCAGTGATGTCCGTCTAAATGGCATCAAGTCCAACGGGAAGACAACAGCTTCAATGAAAGCTTTTGTGCTACCAATTGGAGGATGTGAATCCTCTTTAAGGTACTAGATCAAAACTCAGAAGAGAGAGCTTACATTGTTTACGTTTTCTCTGAAGCTGTGGTCTTGTGTCATACAAGGGTGTTTTCAGAGGGGTGCTTTGCATGTTTGATCAGATACTGCATAAGGACTATAAGTAAGTTAAACTGAGTAAAAATTATAACTTTAGCTAATTGTGCTGGCAAATTGAAGGGGGTCTTCCTAAAATCTTTCCTTGCACCTCCTACTCCAGGCTAACCAAAATCAATGAAAACAGGAATCCTAGTTGATGTCCTGATGTTCTTCCTCAGCCAAAAGGCTTAACTATGTTTTTCATTCCCTGTAGGAGTAACATCCAACAGTGTTGAACTTGATCTATTTCCACTACTTTTCTTTTACCCTTGTGTTAGCTAAATAGAGAGTTTCTGTCTTTATCGTTGTCATGGTAGATGCTCAGTAGAGGCCCAGTCTGACAACTAGTAAAGTTCATGGGAGTCTTTCCACTTAACTCTGACAGGAGATTGATAGAAATTCAAAACAGCATCCTCAAAAGTTTCTGTATTCTCTATCCTAATATCCTTACTCATGGGCAGTACGTCTTGCTGCCTCAGCTTGGCGTCAAAAGAAGGATATTGCCATGGGAGAAGACAGGTCTGAGAAGTCCAGCACAAAGTGTCCAAAATACAGCAGCAGAGGGTGAAGACAAAAATAAAATCTGAAATAAGAAAACAGGAATGAGCAGAACTCAGAATGGAAAATTTATGGGGACAAAATAAAGAGTGTGAAATTAATCCAGCCTGTTATAAAATGCAGGATTTATTTTTCAATCTAGAATTACTTTTCTTACTTTAAGTTTGATTTTAAATTACTGGGAAAACACAAAAAGAGGAAAGCACAACAATGCTTGTACCTGGTGTACTTTGTGAGTGAAATGCACTTCTCTTGAAATTCTCATGCATGCCTTATAAAGAAAAAAAGATGAGTGTATTCATTGTGTTTATGACCTTCTTCCATTGGAACAGCAACGTGAAGTCCTTCCTCCTAGATACATATCAGATCTGGGGTTGCAAATGCAGTGATTCCTTCCCTGAGCCTCCCAAGCATCCCTATTCCTTCTCCTCCAGCTACTCCTTTTCTTTGAAGGGCACAGCACAGACCTTGAGGATCACCAGTGCTATGACTACCACTTCTTTTCATGCTCTCCTTGATGCATGGAGTCTTTGTGCTTTCAGTGTTGAGCATAAGTCCCCTCACATACCCCCTGATATCAGTGATTTCTTGTCAATCTGTCTATCGAAATAAGAACAAACCGACCAAATAGTAAAATTTCAGTCAGCTCTTCACTGATTCATGTATTTTTTGCACATCCTTTTTCTACCTTGACAATAAGACAAGGTGTCAATACTTGCCAGTTGTTCCCACCACATTCTGCCAGAGGAAGAAAACTTCAAAATTGACAGGAGGGTTATCCAGGCCTCTTGCAACCTGAAACTAATTTTCTACTTATCTTTACCAAAGGTAAATTATTCTAAAAATGGGCACCTAAACTGTACTAAAAACCTAAGAGTATCAAGATCAGGATCTCCAGTTCCAGCTGTCAAAGTCTGACAATACTGGTATGTTACATGGATAATTCCTCAAAAGTTTCTGCTGTAGCCTATTTTCTTGCATGCCTTATATAATCTTCAGATAAATTATTCAACTGAGACCTTTTTCTTTCCATTTTATAGAGAGCTAGACTTCTTTATAATTGTGTAACTGTTTGCCTCTGCAGATGAGTAGAAAATGCAGAAGAATTTATTATTTATGGAGAACAAATATTAATAGTTCATGATTAATTTGGTATTATGGTTGCAACAGAAAGGTTTCTGGGTAAAAGCTACCTTATGACATACCTTTTTTTGTGAATGCTTTCTCTGCTTAACATTCACTGTGTGAATTATACTCAATGGGAGAAAAGGAGGTTGGTTTCGTTTTGACACCAACAGTGACAGCTAACGCACTGATTAACTAAAAGAAGTGGCATCATTACTGAGTGAGTCATTAGCATCCTCAGAAAAAAGCATTAATGAGGAGGGGAAAAAACCCAATTGCCTAGAAAAAAAATCACAAAGCACATGATAGAGTATTTTAATTTGTTCAAAAATAGTTACATCTCCTGCTCCTATAATTAAGGTTTTATTAATTTAGGATTGGAACAGATGAGAATATGAATCTTTGTGTGTCTGCGTCAGCTCAGGTGTAGTTCATAACCCTGAAGAGAGACCCCAGTGAACCACAAGGGCCTGGCCACTTTCAGGGACAGAGGTTCCTTCATGGTACAGGTGGTGGGAGAAATGAGTACCAGCCTTCTCTGTATCGATGCCTAATTCTGTATCAGTTTTTTGCAGCGTGCACGTATGGACAATCAGCAGACCTCAACAGTCTGACTGTTTAATCATGTTCAGAATAATTCATTTTCAATGGGCTCCTAATAAAACCCTACAAGTATCACAAAAGAGGCAAAAGCCTACACCTCTGCATGTAAACAGGAGTGGACGCTGGAGTATAACCAGGAGTTCATTCATAATGTAATGACCTCTCACCACCATTTTGAGTACCTCTGTGTTGCAAATACCTCCAGAAGGTCCTCAGGCAAGGCGCCACTGAAATTAAGGATGGAAATCTGTATCAGGCTCCAAGTCTGCGTCTGGCAAAGGGAATTTCCCGCCCTCAAAAAAGTCTGGATTGAAATCCTGAGATTCTGTGCAGCAACACTGTACAGAATTTCAGAAACACAGATTTTCCTGGTTAATTCCACTGAACATGTTTAAAAGAAATAAAAGGATGAGTTTGTCTAGATTGTCCATTTGTATGTGTGACTTTCACGTTCAACATATCCAGAGAGGGATCATAACAATGAGCAAAAATTGAAGGCCCATCACTGCCATGGTCTGAGTGTCTGAATCATTGATTTAGGACATCACAGAACAATTTAGGTGGGAAGAGATCTCGTGAGAACCCATCTACTCAGACCTCCTGCTCAGAGCAGGTCTAGGTAGATCACCTTTCACAGGGCTGTGTCCAATCAGATGTCTAAGGATGGAGGTTCCCCATACTTCCTGGGCCTGTCCTAGTACTGGACAACCTTCATGGCAAAAAAGGTTTCACTAATATTTAACTGTAATTTCTCATGTCTTCTGTCTTCTCAGATGCTCCAATCAAGGCGCTGCAGACAGTCATAACATCTCCTTTAAGCCTTCTGTTCTTCACAGGCGTATAAGCAAAAGCACAGTGCATGCAGCTTCTACAGATTCAGGCTCTGCACTGCTGCCTAGTATGTTGTGGGTACCCAGACTGTGACATTACTCATTTCTACCCACTTTTCTCCTCTGTTTGTACCAGGTACCCTGCCTCTTTCAGAAATACTATTTTAAGGGAATCATGACTTGTAATCTAGTTGCTGGCATACTGAGACAAGCACAGAAAAGCTGTTCCAGCTATCCTCATCCTATATTCCACTGTGTGATGGTGGTTTGCTCCTTTGCACAGAAAGGCTTCAGGGGAGAAAACAATAATAGATCTCTTAGTCTTTAAAATTTGTGCGGATTTAGTTAAATCATATTTAAAATCCATTAATCATTTAATTGCATGTTTGTATTTAAACTGACGGATATTTTACAACATGTTGTCATGTAGTACTTTTTTAGATTTTTGATACAAGGAAAAAACCTTAAGTACAAAAAGCAATAATTTTAGAGCATGAAAGAGAAAGAGAGCGTAAAAACATCTCATCACTTCTCTCTCTGAACAGAAAAGTAGTTCAAAATGATTATCATTTTTTTCTGAAAGTGCTGCAGACTTCTGGTTGCCGTGAACCCTGGGAACCCTGTGCATCTGCACTTCAGTTTGGCAAACAGGAACCTTACTCTTCTCTTTCTTCAGAAAGGCTTAGTTCAGAATTAACAAGCTGATAAAATACTTTGCTATAAATTTTGTAAGAATCTTTTGCCTTCTTTATAAGAAACTTGGCTTATAAATGTTATAAGAATCTATGAATGGGTCACATCGCTACGTTGTCATGGTGATGAGAAGTGCAGACGTCAAACGCAAAGTAGAAAGTGGTATGTATGATGGCTTGATTTTGAAAAAGATTTTATTAAAGCAGCTTATAGGTGGCTTGGATATTCTTTCTTCTAACAGGTTACTCAGACTTCAGCAGTTAGAAGCCAAATCCAGGGACCACCGCATGCAGTAACCCTCAGGCTGTTGGATTCAGTGGACTGTGGACTTGGCCATTAGGAAGGTACTGACGTGAAACAAATACATCAGTTTCCTCTTTGCACAGAGACAAATCCCTCCTACAGACTGAGGCCCTACAGCTGCCTGAAGTACATGAAAACTTAATAAGATTTATTTTTAGATGGTTGTGTTTGATATATGGTGCTAAATGGGCTGTTACTCTTGTAAAGCTTGCTGTTATCTGAAGGGTACTTTAGAATTAAATTAGAATTAAAATTCTTATTTACTTAACCTATTTTCACATATAAATTGTCAATATATAGTACAAAATATGATGAGTGGCAATTTAAAAACCAGCATTGACTCTACTGAAGCAGAGGGTGACTGGCTTCAGGTATGTAGTGGCATTGGTGAGGAATGGAGTCCGTAACAAGGATGACAATACTGAAATCATTCCTCTCTTTCTGTTCTTTGTTTGCATTTTTTAATCCCTCCTTGTTATTTCCTTTGTGCTCACACCACAGAGAGATGCTTTCATACATGCTTTTGATACTTTTCGGCTGTCAAGGCTGTATCCCTTCCATGACCTGTACTTATTTTATTGATTTATATTTACACCCTGACCCTGTGCTATGACACATCCCAGGCCTCTCAAGGCCTCCACCACCACCCTTTGCTTGTACTCTTGGGGGTCTACAGGTCTTTTGGCAAGAGTGTTCACAGCTCCAAGACCAGCAGTAGATATATCTACATGGTACACTACTGCAATGTTACTTCAAGTGAGGGTGTCAGTCTTCCCCACCCTGCAGCCTATTCTCCCTGCTCAGACACTATGTTCATATCCCTTGGCATCAGCTGAACCATCTCCTACCTCTAATGTCGACTGCAGCCACCACAAGCTTCCTCAGATTCTGCAGCACCTTTTATGACTCTTGAATGTTGTTTTCTAGGTACAAAAACCAAAAACAAAACCCAAACAATTCTGGGCAGCATAGCCTTAAGGATAGTCGGGATTCTGGGCTATTCTCAATGCAGCATGGACACCATTCATAGGCATCTTACAGGAAATGAGAGGAACATGTGGAGTCATCTTCGCATGAGCTGGGCTTTTGATTTCCAACCTGCTGAGATTTCACTGGGGTATTCTTGCCCTGCCCAACAGATGAGTCCCTGGATGTGACATGAACAATTCTACATGTTTGGTTGTATAAACAGAGTGGGGTTTTTTTCCAAAATCAGAGCTTATGTATGGATGGGCATCTGTGTAGTGGTGAGAAAGAGTGGAGTCAAGACCAGAGGGATTTAGCTGAAGCACTAGTAGTAAATGTCTAAATCATTTTCAAAGAAAGAGCTACAGTCTTCAAGGTTTTCCAGAGTTTTCAGGTCCAGGGCTCTTTGGCTGAGAATATACCTGATGAGATAGTGGTTCAAAATGGTCCGTTCTGGATGCAGACACCTTACCCTCAGAAATGGTACTATTTTGTGTGGGCCGCATTTTCCTGCCATAGCAAATAGCATGGAGATCTGAGTTTTCTTTCCCAGAGCTTTTTCCGAAAAATATGATGATCACTGGGAATGGAAGAGGGGGAACATGTATTTCTCAGCAGAAATCTCAGAGATACAGAGTGTGGTTGGAAAGCTCTCAGGACAGGCTATATGAACCAGAGGCACATGTTTTGCATTAACCTGTGCTGCTGTGAAAGGCATAAGTGGCCTGAGCTTTCCAAGAAGCCCACGGAGACACCTGTAGGGGCAACCCAGATCCAGCCAGGCTGATGTTTGGACAAAAAGCCAATGACTGAAAATAATCTGATTGGGCAGGTGCACCAAAAGGAATGAAAAGGGATTTAGAGGTCAGAGTCAATAAGTGGAAATCTCTCACATTAATTCAAGTATGTTGGCCTCTGGTACATTTTTTCCAGATAAATAGAAATGTGACTCATTTCCAAGACAAAAAATTCGTTTGGTAGAATGGCAAAGGGAGTTTTCAAAAGCAACTTGACTCTAAGTGCTCTGAGGACATTATTAAAAACATAGTTAGCTGACAGTCTGAATGAAGTTCTCTGTGTGCACAATGACATATTGCTTCATCCAAATACTACCTTCAGAAACCTGGCTTTCTGCCTAGCCCTTTCAGATGACATTTGGTCAAAAGCCTTATATGAAACAATGATCACAGGGATTTCAGTTTAAATCATTTCACCAGGTAGGGAATAGCAGTAAGGCTGTAATTATTCGTTAGCTACCGGGTGATGCTCAGCTTCCAAAATGAAGGGAAATCTTCGGCTGAGAGTGCAGGCACTGCAGTGGAATTAACAATGATGCCTCCATTTTCTGTACTTGTCACAGCTGCACCACAATTATGATCATTGCTCCATCAGGAACTCATGCTCCTGATGTGGAAGGAAAGGGGGAATGTTTGGCTAATGATCTGGTGACGGCTTAACTGTGGAAGCTTTTACAGAGGTCACAAGTTCAGATGCAGCTCTCCTATTTCTGCTGCTGGGTGAAAATTCTTATCCGATCGCTCTTGTCTGTTAATGGTTTGTGTGAAAGAGTTGGTGTTCAAAAACTGTTCTGCAATGGATTTTTGCACCCATAATTTAGGATTCAATGCCTTTGTTAGAGGGATTAAAGGAAAGGGAAATGAAGACCTGCTAAGAGCCATCCCCTGGAAGGTGATGGTTTTGCTGAAAAAAGGTGGAATTTTGCTGATGTCAGTGGAAATATAAAGCAGCAAATCCTTCAGTTTCTTCAAGACTTTTGTTCTTGAGAAACAGCTTGAGTTTTAAGCTCAGTGCAAGCAGGAGAAGAAGAAATCAAAACTTCAAGCAAGTACAATTCTATGACTCTACTCTACATTGAATAATAACATCCAGTTCACCCATAATAATGTTCCATAAATATTCATAGATACAAAACACCGTACTGATGGCATAAGAAAACAGATTAAGGTCAGGTCCCTGGATAACTGTACTTCCAACTTCAGTTGTACACAATTTTGTTTTGAAATATATAATTCAATAAGTTATTTCAATTTTACAAGAAAGTACTTTTAAAAAGGCATATTTGTGGGAACTAACTCAAATTACAGCTCTCTCACACCCCTGTGTAATACAAAAGGCTTTTGGTCTGTAAAAACACCTCAGAAACTTCAACAGAGATTTGTGCAGAGAGCAGGAATAGCATCACATGATTTCTTTTTCTTGATATCTTCAGGGTTCAAGTGTGCTCCACACTACATAATATCGGCAGAGGTCATTTCTATTTATCATGAGCTACAAAATCACAGAAGGGCTGAGGGTGGAAGGGACATCTGAAGGTTGTCTGGTAACCTTCTGCTCAAACAAGATCATCTAGAGCTGGTTGCTCAGGGCTATGTCCAGGCAGCTTTTGAATATCTCCAATGGTGGCGATTCCACAACCTTTCTGAATATCTAGGAAAATGGGTGCAGAAGTGCTGGCTATTTTGAAAGAGTAAAGTGCACAAGTTTTTAGAATTTTCACCCCATTAGAAGGGCATGCTCTGAAATCAAGACGTATTCCAGCAGCATCAATAGGGAGGAACTGAAAGTTAAAGAATCTGCCTACTTAAAGACAGAATTTTACAAAAAGGTAAAACATTTAAGTGTGTCATTCTATTTTGCCAATGTGTCCACCTGATGCTCAAGTGTCTCAGCTTCGGAGCAGGGTAACTAGCCTCTGCAAATTTCCTAAGTACTCCCTACCCTGACTGTTTCTAGAGCTTCAGCTTTTCTGTTCCTGTTGTTAAAAGGAACAACCGTAGCACTCGTCCTATGAAAAGTGTCCTTCTGTCCTCCAAGACTGGAAGATTTTTCCTCTCTCTTCTAGTATGGATGGACACTAGATACCATACAGTACTGCAGAACAGTGGCATCTCATACTTTACTCTTCTTAACTGTTAATCTTTAAATAGTTGAATTCTTATTTGATATATTGTATATCTCACCTAACATGTTTCAAACTTGGAATTTCATGCTGATATCTTTTTTCCTAAGTCTAGCAAAACACAGTGATGTATGTGCAAATTGTATGTCATAAAGACTAGTTAAGATGCAGGCTTCCTTTATTATTCATAATGCACAGCCTTGTGCAAGCTTTGCACAAGGCTTACAAATAATATATGAAGAGAACAAAAGCTTGCTCTGAGGACAGACTTGCTGACTGAATGCAACCTACTCTTCCTGCTTAGCAATACTGCTGGGATGCATTCACAGAGAAGCTGCTATTTTTTAACCAGCTGACTTCTATCCCTTTTGCACCCAATACCCTCCTTAAGATCTACATCTTTCAGGCAGTCCTCAAAACACAAGAGGGTATTTAAGGATCCTTTCCTCACAAAGAATATTTTTTATTTCCATAATGAAAACATAGTCTTTCTGGGATCTCTTGTGTTAACTGTCATCATCAAGTCACGTCTTCATCTCACTTGCAAGCTCTTCAGAACGTGAGACAGGAATGGGCCCCAGCTGCACGCACTGCTGGCAGCATGGCCATGCTGGCTTTGCTGAGGCCAACACATTGCTTCAACAATGCTTTCTTGGGTTGCCTTGTTTCCTCATTGGTGTGTATGGGCAGGGCTTTTGAATTCAGAGCACAGTCTGCACATCAGTACGAGAAAAATCTGTGGGTTAATTCCTACCCAGACCAGCTAGGTTTCTAGTTGGAACTTGATGATCTTAAGGTCCTTTCTAACCCTAACTATTCTATGATTCTATGATTCTATAACCTGTACTTCCAAAATTACCTGTGTTGAACAGGTAGCTTGGTTTCATACAAAGAGGTGAGATCTTGCTTTACAAGGTGCATAAGAAATGAAACTCCGAAAGAAGCCAGGCTAGCAAAGTATCCTTCTTCACTGACTTCTGCGGCTGAAACGTGTGTGGTTTGTGTGTGCAGGCTCCTGGTACGGCTCAGCTCTTTCTCGAGAGGGAAGTGGCTTTGGTCAAGGCTGGTCACTTTTAGAAAGTTCACTAGCTCAGACAGGTTCTGTGTGTTCAGCACAGAGCCCAGGATGGAGGTTTGTGCCCAGGGCCATGAGTTGCATGAGTGAGGGGCTGCACTGCTTCTGCATCCTGGGTGGTCTCAGGGAATATCATCCTGTCACATCCAGGCTGGTTCTACCACATTTATGTTACTTCAGGTCACTGGCAACTAACGAAAACTTCGTTGTAACAGAGTGCTCCTATTTGTAAAACCACAGTTTAATCACTGAAAGCAGCTGCAGCTAAACTGAGGTTTAAAAACAAAGCAGACCATATCACAATGGGAGGACGCTAAAGCAAAGCGCTCATTGTACCTATCAATTACCACTATCCATCTATTCTGATCTAGTGTACACTACTGCCCCCATAGATTATTTCCTGTCTCTTTCAAGACATGTAACAGTGAAGGCCTTTCCCTCATTTTGCAGACTTTGGCTACAAAGTCGTAAATTTTCTTTACACAGTAAGCAAATTATTCACTTCACTGAATTGTTCTTGGCAATCACCTTTAAGAACAGTGGCAACGTTTGCTGTGACATGCCATATGTGTCTGTGTCTGCCTAGTCTTTGGTCTTTGCACATTTGACAAAATAAGCACAGTGGCAATGAACAGCAAGGAGAGCATCTCAGAATTTCATTGCTGTGATGTAGTTTCACCTAGCTACATAGTGAAAGGCAGCACTAACTCTTCAGAAACAGATGACCATTTCCTTTGGCCTTATCATCAACCTCTCAGTGCATCTGTCAGTGGAGCACATGGGAAGTAATATCTTGCAGAAGAAATTCCAACAGAAAGCAGCTGTGTCTGTGAGTAAGAGTATATAGATATAGGTATGAGTAAGAAATATTACCATATCAATTTCAGAGCTTCACAATCCTCATTTGAGGATCTAGCGTCCTCATTTTGGCTGAAAATTGATCTTTTTTCTCCTTGAAACAATTTACTACTTGCCTACTCTGCAGTGAATGTTGTGAGCAAATTATTGTCTTTCTCCTAGCACCTACAATTCTGTGCACATGAAGATTTGTGTCATACCCTTTCTGCTTGTTTTGTTATCTAGGCCAAACAAATTTGGTTCCTTCCAACTTTCTTTGTAGGTCATGCTTTCTACACCATTGGTAACTCATGTTGCTCTTTGGTGCACTTTCTTCCGTTGCTCAGTGGCTCTCCTGAAGTACCAAAACTGGGCTTCGTTCTGCACTTGGGTTTCAACAGTACTGAGAGTATCAAAGGAATTATGTAGCACCAGAGCATAATCAACACTCCTGCTTTTACACTCTGGGATAATGCTCCTTTTTTTCTAACTATGATGATGACTTTTTAACTTGCGTTTAGGCTGTGATCCCCTCTATGATGTGTTTTCTGCAGGGCAGTTGCTAACAAATGTCCTCTCCTCTGTACTTCGGCAATTGCTTTATTGTGTAGAATTGTTCATTTGTTAAATTGCTGTTGGCTTTGGGTTTCTAAAAAGCATCTCCAACTTTTAAGAGTTCATTTCTATTCTCCTTTTGTACTCCAACTACTTGTGTTTCAGTCTCCCTGTGCTGGAATTGCTACCTCTATCCTGTTATGTAATCAGTAGTTTTACTCACCGAAAGTTTCCTGTGAAGGTGGAGAGCATGGGGACACCTTGCAAGTATCTGGAAGACTATAAAACAACTGAGTTTACGCAGGAAGGTTTTCTTAGCTTTCCACAAGTGAAGAAAGTTGGTGCAGATGGAAACACAGAAAGGTCAGCTTCAACAGGACAAAGTTAATAATCCCCCTTTCCCATACTGTGGAAACCAGAATATTACAGATGTCTGTTCCTTTTCTCTGAGTCAAACCACCAAAGCCTTGGCCTTTACCTTCTCTGAGGTGGAACTGAGCTACTTCCCAAGTCCCAAGTCACGAGCTGGGTGTCATTTCTAGCCACAACCTTAACCATTAATACCAACAGGAGTTCAGAATAGCTAAGGAAATGGTCAGAGGTCTTTCCAACAGAATACAATGCACTTCCAGGAGTCCAAGACATATAGGGGCCTCATATAAAGCTAGCTGTATCTCCTTAAGTGTAACTTCACAACAGCTCCTGCCCATCTACAAGGAGCAGGCTCTACTGCCACAGGGTGCTCCCTTTCCACTGTGCTGATCTTCCCCCATCTGTCAGTGTTTTCATTGATGCATCCTTGTTGACCCCTCAGCCCTGAGAAGTTTTAGGTCTCTTTAGGTAGTGTATTCTGTCCTTGCCTTGCTAGAACCAACTACTGTTATCTTAACACCTTTGAAGCATTAATCTGAGACACAATTTCTGTGTTGTTCTTTTCCCTTCTTGTTCTTCTCCATGTTTTTTGCAGTTCCTGTGGACTCAGTTCAAGGCATTCAGCCATGTAATGGTGCAAAATTAGAGAAGAAAAAAGAACCACAAATAGATTCAGACAAAAATACCATAAAATTTTGAGTCTGACACCCACCATTTGCCAGTTCAGTGGCTTGTATCTGCTACTGTTCCCTGGAGATTAACATGCAAGCAAATGCAGGCTGATATTCAGGCTGATATTCACTCTTTCTACCAAAGTTTGCATATCTACTGCCATGAAACCTGAGCACAGAGCATCAAGAGTTGCAACATGTAAGTTATACATTCTTCTGCCTCCGTATTTGCTTTCTGAACTTCCCCTACCGCAGAAATAAAACCAAAACAGCCAACCAAACTCTCCACTGCCACCGTAAATATTTCTGTGGGGAACTGCTCTTAATGTAGTTCATTAATTTTACAGAAAGTCATGTCGGGGGGAATGTGTCTACAGCTGCATCCTGACTTTCTGCAGATCACAACCTGTAAAGATCAGTCCATTTCCCTCCAGTGAGCTCGGAGCCATGACCTGATAATTTCAGGCTTTCAAAAATAAAATAGTATGTGCTAAGCTGAAAGCCAGATACACCAGATGGTACCAGTGCCCAAAGTCACCTACAAGTGAAGGTGTTCTCTGTGTCCAGAGGTCCCGCAGACAATGTGCCATGCTGTAGAAATTAGTTGTGTCGATCTGGTCTAGAGAAAAACATGACACTACAGCCATCAGCAGCACTTTATAAGTAAGGATGAGTTTTGTTTATCACCCCAGAGAGCTAGTCCTCACAGCAACTTTCTCTCATAGTGCACATTTGCCATCACCTTGAAAGTAGAGTTGCTGTGTGTGAGATGGGCTGTAGAAACACATGGTACTCAGCAGGGCATGAGCAGGGATATCACAGCCAATTGCAATCAAAAAGCTCTGAAGATGGTTGCTTCTCTGTCAGAAGTCAGTAATTTCTCAAAAGTATTTTGCACTGCATCGATTTCAACAAACAAACAAAATAGAGAAATGATTCACCATCAATTTGTTTTTAATGTTCAAAATAAGTTTTTATTACAGGTTTTAAAATGTGTACTTGTTAGACAAAATAAAAATTGAGTATTTGTTAAAAACAAAACAAAATTGCTGATTACCTTAGGGGTTTTTAAAATCAATTTATTGGGAAATTTTGATTGCTTCAAGTTTGTTCTATCTCTGGTCAGACTTGTCTTCTGATTTTGTGGCAATCTTTGTGAAATGGGAACTCCATTTACTATCTACCCTTGAACTGAGCAGCTGATCAGGCTTTGTTCCTGATTTGTCCGTAAAACCTAACCTGTTGTATTTCTTTACTTTTTAAAAATTGCATTAATTTTATTTCTAAAAGGTAGAACTTTGATGAAATCCTACTGTTTCTTCCTGCTATGTTTTGTATTTGCAATGATAACAAAACTTCCCAAATGGGGATTCTTTAGTATCATTTAAAAATTACTTCCAACTAAAAGAAGAAAAATAACGTTTTCATGACACGTATTGATTTCTTTTGGATAACAGCATGAGTGAATCAGAAGTCATGATGTAATTTTGGTAAAATATTTACTAAAGTACCATGAACTAAAGAAGCATGGGGGTGGAGCTTTCATTGTGATGATAGTCTTTGGTAATGGTTTTGTTGTGAACATTGGCACTTCCCACCGATCAAGTAATACATACATGCCAGATTTTTTAAATGAAATGACCACATCTCAGGTTCAAGAGCTGTTATTCCTTTCCCCAGAGCCGATAAAGCTGTGTTTGGTGAGCTGGATAGGGTCTAGAAATGAATCGTCAAGAAGGTTTGATCTTCCAAAAATTAAATCAAAATGGTGAGATGACCTCAAGTTTCCTTCAAAAGAGGCAATTTTGTCAAAAGACATGGTGATGTGAACATGCAGTGAGTCCTGAGAGCAGAACCAAGCTCTCAGTGTCTTCCCATTTTTCTTTGCAGGTCTTTTTTTCCCTTTAAATCTATTTTAGGAGCTTCAGTGCACAGTTCCCACCCTGTGACAGCAAAGGAGTCTTTATGTGGTGTAGGCTAGAACAGACTGCAGTGTAGGAGGATGGTGGATCACTGTAGCTTCATATTACAAGCAAATTTAGCAAGTACTTTAAAAAGCCAACATCAGAGATAACATCAATAAAATCATGATCAAAAAAAAGTCTAGAAATATAAATCTGAGGCTTATTTTATTCTAAGAGCATGCCTAAGTGGAGAGACAGGGACTGGGGATGTGGGAAAAGCAAATTATTACAATAGTAAGAAAGAAAGTCAACCCAAATGACTGATTTCCTGGTTGACTCACAGTCTATTATATTAATAGGATCATTTATTAATCTTCAACTAAATCTTCTTTTGCCTTTGTTTTTATTTTAAACTATTTTTAAAGTTTAATGAGTTATGTTACTCATTACGTTAATGAGTTTACCTAGATAAACATGTACCTAATAGGCACCAGTGTGAAGAAAGGGTCCAGACATTATTTATGGCTACTGTGACTATCAATGTTCCAGGAAGGTCTTAAAGGTTTGAGAGGGATGTAATCTTTTCCTCTCCCTGATTCTTAATTCTTACTGCAGGTTAAGTAACTTCCCCAGTGACCCATAACTGCCCAGGAACTGCTGGTTTGTTTGTGAATGAGCAACCTCTCCTGAAAGAGGAAGAAAAGCAAAACCTGCCTTTGTCATTCAGTAGATGGTGCTCTTCCCTTCTCCTGAAGTTACGGCTCATGCTGCTGATGCTTTAGGTGCCATACTTCAGAGGTGATTGAAGTCTACAGCTCTTCTACTTCTTGTGCCACCACTGCTTGCTACAAGTCTTCCCAAGATCTGACCATTAACCCCTGTGCCTAAGCCATGCCAGATTTTGCTTACTTCATTTAGCTAAAACTTCCTACTTTCTTACCTGAAAAGGACTATGTAAGAACATATGATGATTGGGTCTACTGACATTTTACAGTCAGTCCTCAGGAAACAAACTGTATATGCATTGTGCATGGACTTGATATCTCACCAGGCATGGAGCTGCTGGTTTTCTTTTGGGGTGCAGTGCTGTTCTGATATGTCCCTTCCACTCAGGCACCAGTACAGACTTATCTCAGCTATCTGGCTTTACAGGACCTACATCTATGTTGGTGGACTTCAAAGGGTCCAAAGGGCGAGTGCCCATGTCCTGGCACTCAGTTTGACTATCCTAATTCCTGACCTGTCCTGGAACAAGAATTGGACATGCTCCAGCCTGCACCTGGCATACTGAACCTTGATTCCCATCAGAAGTAAACCTGACAGCAGCTGTTCCTGCCAAGTCCTTGATCTGGGTTTTGCAGAAATGCTGAAGGCACATTAGAGTATGCATCTCTTGCTCTGTCTGGAGACAACCTGAGGGGTGAGATTTAAAGAGTCAGAAAAGTTGCAATTTAACACTAAGATGGAAGATTAAGCTCAAGGATCAGAATGTGGCTGCAACTGCTAGCAGGGCTTCCTAATAGGACCGGAAGGAAAGGGTTGATTCCTAGGGTGGGTACTCTTTATTGAAGAGACAAAGAGGCATTTGGTTCTTGTGGAAAGAAATGTTACTTGTTATATTGTAAGCTTATTTAATTTTGGAACACATTTGTGGGCACATGAAGGAGAAGATGACTGGGAAAAGCTAGCTTGCTGAGCTTTGAGTGAGAGTGATAGATCATGCCTGAGCAACCTGATTGCATTGCATATAAGGCAAGAGCCATGAATGTCATTTACACTGACTTTAGCAAGACTTTCAACTGTCTCCCACAGTGGCCTTGCATCCAAGTCTATGAATGTCTGGATGAGCAGACAACTAACAGAGTAAAAACGTAGTTGGAAGACTGTGCTCAAGCAACAGGAGGTACCAGGTTATATTTTACCTGGAGGCAGGTAAGATATACCTGGAGAAATTGCAGAATCTATCCTGGGACCTGTCCTGTTTAACAGCTGGAAGATGTGATTGAGTGCACTGTCATGAAATTTGCAAATGAGCTCAGACTGTGGGCACCACCAATATCCACAAGGGGAGGAACGTCACTCAGAGACACATAGACCGGCAGAAGGAATGGCTGGGCCGATAGGAGCCTTATGAAATTCATCAAGGAACAATGCAAAGTCCTGCACCTAGAAAGGAAGAGCCCTTGGCAATGGTGTAGGCTAGGGACAGGCTGGCTGGGAAGCAGTTCTGTGAGGAAGGCCCTAGTGTGCTGGTGGCAGTGAGCTCAACACAAGCCAGCAGCAAGCCCTTGGCAGGAAAGGAAGTTTGAAAGAAGAGATTCCCCAGCGTACTGCTGATTTCTGCCACAGAGTTTCTTCTAGCATCACCTAATCCCAGCTGCACCTGCAGGAACGTTTCTCATGTATGCTTGTCTTCTGTTTGGGGTCTGCACAATGCAAGTGTGTGCTCCCCTGAGTCTGAACTGAAGGAAAAAAAGCCAGAAAGTCTATGACAATAATTTCAGACTGATTGCTTTGCAAAAGTAATGATGGAATATTTGAACTCTTCTGTCTTTGACGTGCTGCACAATAAAGCAATAGAGAAAAGCCATGCTGAAGGTGGGATGCCTCCATCACCATTACAGATGAGATAGTTGATGCTGGAACTATCATATCTTAATCTCTAAAGATATAGACACTCATTACACACTTATCACACCCTGCAGTCCCAACTAGATTACAGACAGTGGACCTACCTTTATTGTAGCAGAACACACTCTTAGTGAAAAGGCCAGCACACAGGAAGAGATGTGGATCTAGTTTATATGGGTTCCAAACCAGAAACTCACATAGATGCTGAAATTCAGACTGTCAGTCTGGGTTTCATCCAGTAAATGAGAAGGGATTCATAGAATGCTTGAAGCAGCAAGCACATATTTTTCTAAGCTGGTTTGCTCATCCCTATTCAGAGGTGAATGTTGGATACAGTTCTGAGTCTAGCAAAAATAGTAAAAATTGTCATCAAAATCAGTATTCATTATGAGCTATTTACTACTCAAAACAAAATGCAGAGTTGATTTTCAAATTCCTTAAATTAATCACTTTTTATTTTGATTTTCTCTTTGTCTCTTGTTTGACATTTACTGTGCCATTCTTTACTAGTTGGATTTAACTCAACAGGATTTTTAAGAAATCCAAGCTTTGAAATATACTTTCCTGCCAAAGCTTGGCTCATTAATATGCTTATCAGTCTTGTACATATTCAAAGCATGTGTCATATAATACAAATCTGAATGTGTTGGTGTCATGGGGTTGAAATATACAATCTTTTTCTTTTTAATGGAGAGCCTTTTTAGAAATGTATTTATGCTGTTGTGTGGTTGTTGTTCTGCCTGTCTCCTGCCAAGCCAGCAGCTGGGGGAGGGCTTCCTGTGCACTTTGAGGTTCTGGTCTTTCCAGCAGGAAAACTCAAGCAACCAATAATACCTTTTCTGATCTTAATCTCAAAGCCCAGTAAGGGCTGATGCTCATCTGTATGGACAAAAAGCCGCAGCATTAAAATTTTTCCCTTTTTTTCCCTTCCCCTCACTTGTCTTTTTGTGTAAAAGTTTACAAATCAGACACCATAAACCATCTCAGAAGGCTGACCATTGGAAGTGTTTTCTTAATGTGTATACTTCTGTCAGCTTGGTAAACCTTCAGGCATTGCCTTTGCTGTGGGCTGGACCAAGACCACCTACAGCTCCTGCAGCAAAACAGGAACATACGTTTTGCCCACAGGACTCTGACTTTCATCTCCTATTTCTCTCCTTGCCCTGAAACAGTGAAGGCTGATGTATGGAAGGCTGAAGGATGGAAGGCTGAAGGATGTGCACGTGGCTAGCAAGCTGTCCTGTCACTGTGTGGGTAGGCATGTGTGTGTCCAACACACTTACCATGCACTCTGAAGGGGTTGTTGCCCTGAGGACTTTGGCAATAGGAAGGGGTCCTGGACATCTGGGAGTGTCCCCCTTTACTTCACATCTGCTAACAAGACCTCCATAGGCACACTCTGAACAACATATAAATAGAAAACCTCCTTCGCTGTGTAGAGAACAGCAACTAGCCAGGCTTCTACCACCATCAGAAAGCTTTTGGACAGGTGGAAAATACTGATTCCTCTTTGAGGGCTGAAGAAAGTAATGGCTATCTGAATGCCATGTTATAGTATCAGGTCAGTTTGTACAAAAAGGAGTGATATCAGCTAGATAAATTAGTTACAAGGGACATACCCATAAATGCACTTCCTCTTGCCTTCTAAATTCCTGGATTCTCAGTCTAAAATAAATTTGGCAGAACTTTTTGCTTGAATTAAGAGATGTGTATTTTGCTGCGTACTTTTCACACTCATCTGTCACATATTAGCCCTCTATAGTCCACCCCTACTTTCTTTGAATTCCCTGGATATGTACAGAAGGAAACCCCTTTTTCTCACATTTACACTGAACATTGGTAGTGCAGGTCAGGATCCTGGATTACTTCTTTTATTTTTAAACTTAAACTTGCACTGAACTGACACCAGAAGTTGTTTGGGAGGTAAAACTGGGGAATATTCCAAGGGCAACACTCAAATCCCAGCCACCCATAGCCAGAACAAGCTCTGGTGGGAGTTATGGGTGGTGGATGGAAATGGCTGCGTGCCCTGATGCTTCCCCATCCAGCCCATGGGCAGCTGGGCAGGAGGAGATCCCATCAGACACCAGGCTAAGCCCTTGCTGAACCAGACTGTGCCAGGAGATTCAATCAGGTGCTGCTTTGCTGTCTTTGCCACACACGTCCCACTGAGCTTTTCACC
Organism: Pezoporus wallicus; assembly: GCF_028554395.1. Classification (NCBI taxonomy): domain Eukaryota; kingdom Metazoa; phylum Chordata; class Aves; order Psittaciformes; family Psittacidae; genus Pezoporus; species Pezoporus wallicus. Next base: position 9,879,579 of record NW_026635157.1, read on the forward strand.
ACTTGGGTTATTTCAATCTTTAATTACTGCAAGTAATAGGATTGAAGGGTATTTAGCATATTAGAAAAGATATCTCTAAGTCTGGGTTATTGAACCAGTATTTAACCCAAAAAGCATTTGAACCAGTAGAGAGTCATAAATGTCAATGACATAAATTTATGTGTTTATTGATTATTTTCTTAATTTCAGTAATCAGTAAACAGCTGAGCAAATCCAGTTTGCTCTTCCAGACTTGTATTTCTAATTAGAACCAACAAATAGTCAGGAGAACAGCACAGAGTAGTCACTGATTGAGCCGTATAATAGATTTCTAAATAAATAGGCTACTTGGCTCCCTCTGGGAAAGAAGTCAGCTATGTGTCACTCACAGAAAGTGTTACACTGACAGGTGACAGGAATGGTTTTGGTTTTTCAGCAGAAGCTGAAATTTGTGTAAGTTTATATTTCCTTGAATTCAGAGAAAGAAAACTCTGCAGCCATTTAAGTTCACAATTTGAAACCTGGCATTGGTAGGCTTTGGTAAAGAATGATATGTAAGTTTTCCACAGAAAGGTAAATGAACACAGTTTCAGAACATTCCAGAGATTTGTTATTGTGACTGGTTTGGGTGATACAGTGATTGCTTTTGAAGTTAGGTTGGTTTGGTTAATTTGTTGGGGTTTTTTTTTAATACCCTTTGGCTTACACGTGTCCTGCAGAATCCAGCACCTTGTTCTACCAGGTTAAACTGCTGATCTTCCAGAAAGAGAAAATGGTATAAATAGCTGTCAGCAGGGCAGGACAGATAAGTGTGCTATCTGGAATTTCCAGAGATCCTAATGTCAGGCCAATCCTGCAGCACTGAGTCAAGGCCGTGGGGGGGGGTGGGTGGGAATCCCATTGGCATCAAAATGATTTTTTACTCAGTAACGTGCAGTCTGTGACTTCACATCTATGAAATGAGCTTAAGAGTGAAAAAAGGAAAATGGTCAAACCAAAAAAACCTGTCCACCTTCGAAGACCTTGAAGTAATAATAACTTCTGCACTCCTCACTCTGACAAAATCCAAGCAGGCTTCTTTGCAAAGATGTCCTTAGCTCTGATGTCTTATGACAAATTCTTAAAACAGGAGGGAGTCCTTTGCTCACCATTTGTGGCAAGATTGCAGTGTCTCTGGTACTCCTAGACTCGCAATACAGTTTAAAAGTTCCATCTCATTGCAGCAAAGATGAAGGGCTGTGAGTCAAGAAGCTCTCTTTAGGACACACTAGGGCTCCTGATGGTCCACATTGTAAACCAATGTTTGGTTTGATCTTTAGTATACAATTCTGCACGAGAAAAGAGTGAAGTTGACCATGAACTGCTGACTATTAACAGCATGGAGTTTTAGACACAAGTTTTGATTGCATTTCTTAATGAGTACAACTGTTACCTGAGAGCAGTATTTTAAATGAAGAACTGAGAACCACAATAGGGCACACAGCTTTTTCACTGAGCGTCTGAAGAGTCTTCATTGTCTTGGGTACAGGGACATTTTTTGAATAAGTGGCTTTTTGTTAATTTATTTTGTGAGAGTTTAATAAGTTTCTGTGCCCTAATGATCCTTGAAGGCGTCTTTTGGGTTTGTTTCCTACTATATTTATTCTCCATCTTCTTTCTCTGTATCTGGTGTTTCTCAGTCTTTAGCTTTGCTGCTGCTGCTGTTACTGGTAGGGAGATTTTGGAAGAGCAAATCCATATGGTCGTCTGCTGAAAATACAAGGACAGAGGAAATACAAATGGACACAAAGAAAAGGGTACAGTGTCTATGAAATCCTCAGATTGTAAGAGAAAATGCAAAAAAAAGTAAGAAGATAAAATACTTATTTTCAGGTGGAGGCGTCTAAATAGAGCATAAAATTTTAAGATATCATTTAGTATTTTAAGCTAATTGTATCTACTTTGAGATGTCTCAGCCCAAAAGCATCAAAAGAACACTCATCCCTTAGTACCTAAATGTCACGCCTACTATTCAGCTACACAAATTTAAAGTTCACAATATATGTTTCCACTGCATGTTATCATTAACAAGACCAAGACCTACGTGCATTCATTACTCATGGCTATGAGGTACCAAAATGATATAACCATGAAAGGAGTTACTGAAGCTAAAGGACAGCATTGTCACAAGAATATACGTATAGGAGCCAGCCATTTATAACAATGACCCTAGGAGATTTCTAAGCATCAAAGCTATGAAGTGCTGATATGCCTTCCTGCCGAATAGTGAGAAGTAAAACTCAAATTCCTCTTAAAGACAGCAACTGAATACTTTTGAACTGAATACTGAGGGCATTGCACAGTAATAGGAGAACACACACCCTATGGCCCAGGAAGATCCTTGTGTCATACACACCTTGGAGAAGGGGAGATTCAAGTCCATAGGGCATAAGATACACAGACCAAATTTCTGTCCTTTTTTACTTTCCTTTTCATCTTTCCTTTATCTCCATACCTTTTCACCCCAGTATGACTTTTTGGCACTTTTTACCCCTTCTTTCCTTCTCTATGAGGCAGGAATGTACCTGTCTTGAGGAAAATGAGAAAGTGGAGTAAGCACCAGGAGAACAAATAGAGAGGTGGAAAGATAAAGAACAGACTTAATGAAAGTGATCAAGGGCTGTATCTCAGTGTTCTTGGTGACTGTTTCAATCTCAAATTTTGGGGGTTGATTTTTTTTATTTTTCAGTCTCAAAACTTTACTAAAAATTTATTTTTTTTTCTTTGCTCCCCCCAAAAGCCTGAGAGTTTCTGGGCTCTAAAAGTTTATTTTGGATGGCTGGAATTTACCTAGAAAAGCCCCATGAATCCCTTCCCTTCACTGAAGTTCCCCTCCAAGAAGGAAAGACTTTTTCTTCTCCTGCAGGTGCTTGCTAAAGTTATCTGTGAAGGATGGTTGCAGAAGTGTCTGCAGGAATAATATTCTCTCCCAGCTTTGGGACCATAAATGCAGTCCCAGAATGTAGCTACCTTCCTGTTCTGGATCCTGCTGTCCTCTATGAGGAACTGCAGAGCAACTGAGAGCAGCAGCAAGCATGGTGGTGTCAAGATTTCACAGGCTTTGCTTATAATTACTTAAACAATTTGCTATAAGGAAGTCAATACAGTTTCCTTCGATCACACTTCAGTCTGCTGAAAACTCATGACTTGTCTTTGCACACCAGCAGTAGGTAGTGTTTATGGGTTTAATGGTGCAATATTCATGGATGTCTGGCACAGTGACATGCCCCAGAGTGCCCGGAAAACACCAACTGACATGGCATTCAGCCACATGGCTGCCCTGGCGCTGGGCTCTTTCTGTTCTTTCTTTCCCAGGTGGCAAGGAGCCATGCCCTACCACAATGCCTTCATTGTTGAAACATAAAGAACAAAACGCGCGTGTTTAGCCTGATCAGAACTGGAACAAATCACTTGTACTTATCAGATTGCAAGGTCTTCTCTGGGAGCAGAAATTTGGAGTCCTCAGAAACTCAAGCAAAAGAAACTCAAAGTAAAAAGCAACAGGCAAATCAAAATGCACTGAGACATGTTCACCTTTACATATGGCATTTCACCAGTTGCTCGTTTTTGTAACTAAGTATTATAGAGCTAGGGCAACATGCGTCCAGATATCCAAACCGGAGGAAACTTTCTTATCATTAACTACATACCTGAAATACTCATCCTTACTGCCTAAAACCAGATTTGTTCCTGTTAGGAAAGCAGATGTGAACTAAAAAATTAAGAACTGCAACCTGGGAAAAGACTAGCCCAATGCTCTCTCTTGTACCATTTCACTCGAGAAATTGCCAAAGGCCATTTGTCCATAATTACACCCCAGGAAGTTTCTTCTCATCCCAGCACTTCAGACGTGACTCTGATACTGCTGGATTTAGGACAAAATACCCTAGCATGTCAAACTCTGACATAGATAAAAATCAAATAAATGTCATCTGCGTAAATGGTTGTCCCTTACTTAAATCCAGGAAAAGGATCACCTGATACAATTGCTGGTATCTGCGGTTCAGTGACCTTGGCAGTCTCCTTCAGTCTTATATTATTTCCAGGTCTCTGCAAACAGCTGTTTGATTTTTACTAACCATCTTCTGCGTCTCTAAGTAAGCTATTATATGTTCTTTTTTCCCTAAGTTTTAATAATACTGAGTTTGGTGCCAAAAAGCAGAGACCAGTCAATTATGTTGCCTGCTGAGCTTGAGAAATAAGCTATTTATACCCCTCTTCAAACATAATTTTGCTTTTCTTGGAGTATAGTTTATTTAGTGTCACAAGGTCCCTAAAGTGAGTGGAGTCAAGACTTCATGGCCTTCCTTCTAGCCTTTCTAACCCTGCCAATTTTTTCCCGTTTCCCATCCCAAAAATTCTGCTTTGATGCTTAGGGTCTCCACAGCTTGTCTCGTTAGGACTTCCTTTCTTCCTTCCTCCAAAACTAGCTTTTCCTGAGTCATTCAGCCAGCCCTAACCTTGGCTTTTCTCTTTCCAGGTAATCCAAAGGATCTTAAATGCCTTACTGGTTTAGCTGGGAGAGAGAAGAGAATTAGTTTTCCTACTCCACCCTAAATAACACTTAGATACCTTACTGTAAACAGGTCACTATATTTGGAGTGCCTATTTTGGTATTATCTGTAGTGTTCACAAAATCTTTTCAGTAAATACATCCATTTTTGCTCTTCAGCTGGCAAAAGAAATAAGTAAAATAAAATAGTAAATATTTTCTGTTCTTATTTCTATTTTCTTATTGCTAGTCCTTTTTTATATTAACCCAGTAAAATTCCTCCAGTGCAATTCACAGCCTCCCTTTAGCATAAAAAAATTGCCATGCTTGGATATTTAGGGCATAATAACAGTTTCCATTGACATACACATGAAGAGACTCGTTCCCCTGGCTTCTTAATGACTGGGTTAGGTCCTACAGGAAACAACTCCCTCTGGCTGTGACGTCTGAAAGACACCTTACCTTTTTTACTATCCTGGGATAAAAAAGAAGCGTTCCTTACTGGTTGTCCTACTATACTAATTGGTTCCCTTCTGTTAGACAGATACTGTTTTGTTTGGAGATCTTCTCATTCCCAGCAGCTGGACAAGAGGAAATTGAGATTTGTGAGCAGCCTGAAAGTCTTGCTATTGAGTTTTATGAGATTTTTTAACATGTATGTCTCAGTCAGACAGATTGAGGTACAGCCCTAAAACCTGCTCTGTGTATGTTAACAGATCCATCTAAAAATACCCAAAAAGTACAAATCACATCAACTGCATTTCCATGATCCCACTTCCTCTCCCTGAGCTTTTTCCTTAAGGTTCTTCTGTGATTCACACCAGTGGTACAAAACAGTTGTTATTAATCTGTAGAAGATACAGAGGCAGAGAAAGCATGGGGAAGAAAGGAAGCATGGAAGGTTAAATCTTAATAAAATTATTGGGAAAAAAACACTGAAAAATTTGGGCAGAGCCAGTCTATCCAAGATGTAATAAGCAGTGATAAAGAGTAAAAAATAGGCTTACTGTATTGATTAAGACAACATCAAGCACTGTAATTCTGTCAAGAGTGAAGATTCAGAACTCCAGAAAAAGATACTTTGTCAACTTCTGCTAACTGATGTTGTTTGACTGTGTTAAGATCTCCTTTGACAAGAGTAGTTAATTCATTATCTGTGCCAACTGAGGTTAATGGCCCCCTTACAGCTGGAGGTAGTGGAGAGGGTTTTGAAAGAAATTAAGGGAACAGGAGAGTAATGTCCAAGCTAAGGCACGGACTAAGGAGCAGCTGTTAAGGAGATTGAGCAGTCCTCATATTCCAGACCCTTTCCCCATTTTCCCTAAGTTTTGTGCTCATTATGCCACTATTGCCATGGCAATGATGGTCGGTGGGGTGAGGATTGAGCCTAATTCTTCAGCTGCAGCAAAAATTCTGTTCCCTACTAACCTGATTCGTGTTTGAACCAGTAACCCAGAGCTGGGAGGCTGCCTAGCTCATTAAAAATTCCCTGAGCTAGTTTTCTGACCTAGTTCCAAAACAACAGAGAAAGCTTTTCAAGTTGGTTTTTGGGATTCGTGTCATGAAAGATTCAAGTAGCATATGGATTATTTATTCACACAGGGGATTTAAAACTGATGTTTCATGAAAATAAATAAATAAATAAATAAACCCTGTTTTCCAGCACCATCTTTGTTTTACAGCTATCCAGGGGGCTAGTAAAGGTGCAGGTGGCGCGGGAAAACAGGAAACTGGGACAAGGTCTTAGGCATGATCTCAAGGACCCAACAAATCTAGTTCTAATGCCAAATTGTTTTAATGAAATAGCTGATTTTACTTTCTACTTGCCTATGAAGGGCAAAAGGGCACATTTATTATCTCAGCTATTTTATTTGATTCTTTCTATATAAAGAACCTACCCATTCTCCATAATCAGAAATAATAATTGCTCCCATATTTGCTCGTGCAGCTTGCTGTTCATTTCAGAGTCAGATCCATAATAGATGTCACCAGGGACCGGTCCACTGAAGACACACCAGCTCTCCTGATTCGTACTAGCTTCAGCTCTACTCCCCACTCTGTTAATGAAAATGAGCACAGGCTTGTGCTTCACCAAAACTATTGTTCTTGGCTTTGGGCTCTAGTTAGAAATCCCCTCCCACTGCAGTCGTGATGCATGTCAAAATCCTTTTGAGGAAGCCAAAGGTAAAAATAGAAAAGCAATGTTGCCATTGCAGACAAATCTCAAACAGGCAACAGCCTCTCTCCATGAGCTTCACGTGGAAAAAGGTGGGCTTTTTTCAGGAAATCTGAGTAGCAGTTGAACTCTTTGGCAGATACAAGGTCTCTTTTGTAGATACAGAATAAGAAACAGAAACACAGCAAGCTCTAGTTTCTACCCCTTCCAGCGCTAGCTATTGAAAAACTAAGGTGGGACACGAATGATCAGAGAACAGAGGAATTTCACACCACCTGAAAGAGGTCAGAAGCGCAAAGAACAGAGGCTCAGGGAAGCAGCAGTGATAAGCATGACATAAGGAATTGAGTCCTGCACAGGGACCCCAAGGGCAATGCTGCCTCTGTGGCCCACAGCCACACTCCCCTCACTCTCACGGCATCCCTGCATGCTCTCCCCCTGCTCTCCCAGCATCACATCTGAGGTTTGCCTCACTCCTTTCTTTATGGATAAGACTTGTCTGACCTTGGAGGATAAAGCATTCAGCTTCTGAAATTTTCAGACTAGCAATAGCAAAGGAGCTGTGCAGTGGACCAGAACCCAGCAGTTTCCCAGCTGACAAAAAAGCTGATGTCTCATGCACTCATCTTGTAGTACAAAGATTCCCCAAAAAGTCAAGTTATAACTTGGATAAACACTGATTGCTGCATCTGTGGGGAAAAAAAAACAAATAATCGGCCGTATCTTGCCAACCTTCTCAAGCAAGACAAATAAAAATGTCCATGTAATTATAGGCCTGATAGCCTGAAACTAATCCCAGGTAAAATAGTCTGTGGCTGATCTGACAGTCAACTAATAAAAACTTAAAAGGAAGCAGTATATCTAATGCTGAACAAAGTGCAATTATGAAAAAGTCGCTTGTTATCCGTTGATAATATTACAAGATTGATTGCAAAAGCTCACTGTGGCTGTTGTAATAGACTCTGCAGGGTGTGTGATGCGGTGCGGCATGGCATTTTGATTAAGAGGCAAAGTGAATTAAAAACTGGCTGGTAGGTCTCAAAACGTAACGGGGGTTTTTATTGTAATGGTTGTATTTCTACTGGTTCCCACAGAGATCAATTTTTAGCATTATACCATTTAAAACTCACCATTAACAGCATACAGAAAGGCAGTCATTTGCAAACATAAAAAAGGGGGGGGGGCACTAATCAGCTATGAAGAAAACAGGTTTCTGATACACAGCAACATGTATCTGTCAGTAAATGAGATGCAAGTAAATAATCTATATTTTGGTGTGGCCCATTATGAAACTATGTCTCTACAAAAGACTTCAAGTTAAGTCCTGGGGATGACTATAGTGGAAGTCGTGGTGCGTCATCTACTGAACATGAGCTTCAGAACGAAGATGGCAAAACCACCTGATATCATCTTTTATATCCCGATTATAAAAGCACAGAGCAAAAGGAACAGAGACATTTGTGTCATGCCCACAGGGAGACTGCTGCTGAAATGTTTGTCCCTTTTGATGCCTACAAATTCAAGGAAGATGCTGGGGAAAATGCAGAAGATTCAGGAAGGAGCCACAGAAATTACTGATGGACTGGAAAACATGTCTCTTGAGAGAGAAATCAAGGAATTATTTAGTTTATTCAAAAGTATTTTGGCATGGGAGCTGTTCACTTTTTAAACATAGGGAACAGAGATATGACAATTAGGCTTCAAGCTAACAAACAAATTCAAAAGCTGGAAAATCAACCTGGCCAAATATAAAGTATTTTTCACATGGTTTCCTAGGGATAGCACAGTCTATGCAGTTGGGCTCTCTGTTCATCTTTCAGTTCCATCCCTTGTTTTTCCTACTTCTCTCCCACCCAGGCAAATTTAAAATATCTTCAACATGTTTGCCCAGTTACAACCGAAGTTACTGAGGTGAGGCAGTAGGAAAACAGAAATCCCAAAGACACGACAAGCCAATAAGTGGCCTGACAACTGGGCAGAACATTGTGCACATTCATGCTCTCAGAGGAAGGCAGCTGTGATTAAGCTTCACTCTGTCTAACGCAGATGCCAGCTGGCCCATTCATTGCACACACACACCTACTGCCCAGTTAGCCAGTTCATGCCCCATTTTTCTTGTACTAGATTTTTCTAAAAGACTGACCAGGAGTGTAACAAAGACCAAATCAGAGTAGTCTTATGGTTTGCATAGAAGATCAAGGTAGACATCCATGGTAGACTTTCTGCTCTTCCTGCCTCTGAATCATGACCATTTAATTTATAAAAATTAAGCCAGTGAAGAAAACAAAAGGGGGAAAAAAAGTTAACCAGTCAGCTTGTCCAAGGGAAACAGCCATGTCAGACAACAAAGAGAAGTTTAAATGTCCCACTCCAGTTTAACAAGTGCCACGGGATCTGACTTTGTCTGGCTCTCCACTGGGATGGCTCAGAACTGTGTGAGTGAGGTTACTGGGGAAGTCAGAGGGGTAGCCATGGCATTGTCTCATCTGTGGAAGCCTTTAGCTGTCCGAGATGGAAAAGGGGGCTGTCCTGGCCCTCAGTTGCCATGAGCTCTACCACTTCTTCCAATTTACACTTAATTCCCTGGGTGGAAACTGCACCATCCCCTGCTATTCAGGCAACAGCTTGTGCGTGGGCACCTGGAGCCTTAACCATTGCACCTCGGGCTGTGGCTGCATGGTCAGTGCAAAGGCAGTTTGCCCTGGCACACCCAGCCCTTAGCTTACTATCCCACCAGCTACACCAAGGCATGTACTGACCCTGGCACAGTTGCCCACTTCTCAGGCTGAAGTAAGGAAGCTTAGGGAGCACTTCCAGCTTGCTCACTCTTCAGCTGGACCTGGGTCACCAGAAAATGGCAGAAGCAACAGTACCAGAAGTACGCAGTAGGTGATGCAAGGGCAGAGCAAGCGGTTGGGGAATGCAGGAAGTCAAAGACGCTTGAGTCAGTTGAGGCTTGTCAATGCTGTCAGCAAATCCACAGCCAAATGCAATTTGCAGTCCCCCTTGCAGTGAGCCCAGGCTGAACCCACTGCTTCAGTGATACTAGTCTGAGCTGCCCTGGTTAATGCTAACTCAGGCATAACTACAGAAATCTCAGCCCCACCTTACACTGTCATACAGGCATAGAATCATAAAATCATAGAATAGTTAGAGTTGGAAAGGACCTTTAGATCATCTAGTTCCAACCCCCCTGCCATGGGCAGGGACACCTCCCACTAAATTATGTCAACCAAGGCTCTGTCCAACCGTTTGTCCATCACCAAGGTATGTCCTGTGAGAGTCTCATATACTGTAAGCAAGCTTTCTCCCTAGTGCATTTCATTTGTCCTGAATATTTTGCTTGAAAAACAGTCTCCACAGGAGGAAGAAAGCACCTTGGGTGCGGGGCTGTGGGGTAAGCTAGTGAGGAGCAGAGCCGCACTGGATGCTCCCCAGCCAGGCGCCTGCAGCCATTGAGAGAGAGGCAAAGTGTCAGTTTGCACAACCTCTGTCATCAGGAGACTGTGCCCAGCACTTTCTCAGAACATGCTGAGAGGTGATTCAAGACAGATTTATTCCTACTTTCTTTTCAGATAAGCACTTGGTAAATAGGGGTCATGGTGCTTGGGCTGTTGCAGTCTTCCAGTGGCAGACTGGCTTGACTCAAGTACATATGTAACTGGTGCTCAGGCTGATTACTGCCATTCAAAGCCCTGGCTTTGAGGCAGCATATCACCTCGTATTTTCACTATTAGAAATGGGGAAGCTATTGATTTGAGCTGGCCTGTTCCACTTTTCATCTCCCTGCTTGAGCCGTACATGGGAATTCAAAGGTATCGTCTAATGCTATGTGGCTGTGCTCCAGACAATGATGGGGCAGGGGGGAAAATGGACAATGCTGGTATTGCTCTTCTGAATTAAAAGTGGCACCCAAACTCCTGCATTTTGCAGCCCAGTGTTACATGGCTTCACAAGAAATAGTGTACGCCGTGGCTGCCAAGTCACACCCCCAGGAAATGCAGTCCTGGCTAGGCTGGTGCAAGACCAGGCCAGTCCAGCAATCTACTGGCTCAGGTTAAGGTGTAAGCTGCCCGGTTGGTTATGGCGTAGCACCAGTGCTAATAGGAAGTCCTTATTGCCAGATCCTGAATAAAAAGCATCTGATCCCTGGAGAATGGCAGGACCAGTTTGTGTGACCTATTTTATTCAATATATTTTGGAGGCATAATAATTTTCCTATAAATGTACACAAATGAATAGGAATTAGGAACCTTGTAGAAAGTTGTCTATTGCACTTGCAACACAAGAAACCCAACAGTTTCCCCAGGTCACTGCTGCCACCAGCCCAGCCCCACTAGTGCAGGTACCTGCAGGTTGCTGGGGCCACCTTCGGGGTGAACAGCGGGTGCAGCCCAAATTCTCCTTTTCCATGTCACAGTGCAGTCTTTGCTGTTCCACTGTTTCAGAAACACCCCAGCCCCCAAATATTCTGCCACAGCTTTGAGCCACACTGCAGCCAAAGCTCATTTTGCAAGCTTACCAGCCTATGATGTGGTCCCCAGCAGATGCCTTACAAAAGACCTGTGGATACCTCTCTTGATGCTGTTTTCTTTTCCCATGTGACCCCCCTGCAGACACCAAAGGGAAGGAGCTGCTGACTCTTCCTGAAGAAGCTGCAGCTCAAAGGGCCTCATGCCAGCCTAGAAAACGTAAGATAAAAAGAAGAGCCCAGTTTTTATGCAAGGAGAAGAGGATGTTTACAGGGCTTGTTCCAAGGAAGAAATAAAAAAGCTCCAGGGGATGGTGCAGGAGAGATCTTTAAATACTAGAAAAGGTTTTAATAGCAGTACATCTGCCTGAATCAACACAGTCAAGCAATAGTGTTACAGAGTTAAATATCACACTAATTTCCTTCATATCTTCCTCCCTATGGTCCTAACCTTTACTCTTCCATCTCTGCTACCTGCCTTCTGCGTTTCTTGCCTTCTTTCTCTTTATGAACCTGTTCTGCCTTCCCTGCCTGATGCCCACATGTTTCCCAGCAGTAAATACCAGCTGCTGTTTTGAAGTCAGCAATGGACTGGGAATAAAAGAAGCTAAAGCCAAATTTTCTGTGCTTATTAAAAGGCACCAAGTCTGACCCTGGAGGCTCACCACTCTGAAACCCCTGGTCTCTCTTGTCAAAGCTGTTGGCCAAGGAAAACTTGTGTGTGGAAGGGGAAAAGCTTGTGGTTTGCACATGGTTCACAGCCAGGCTGCTACCAGTCTCTGTGTGAATGGAACAGAGCAGAAGGCAGCACCTAAGTTTTGCTCTGCTTTTCTCAGGAGCCAGAAAGACCTGCTTTGAAAGCAGTCATCCATCCGCATGGACTGCCCAGAGGACATACCTGTTTCTGCTCTGGGAGGTGTGTTAGTGAGGGATGGGACAGGGGCTCCCAGCTCTTTGCCCAAGTTTGCATCTGATTAACAATGTGGTCCTGTGAAATTTCCTTAGCCCAAGCAATACAGTATCTGTAAAGGGCCTCAGAAGGGCTTTTGGAAGGAGGCTTTGATGGGGATTAAGCTGTGCAGAATAAAGGAGTTGCTTTTCACATTGGCAGTATGGACAACCTTAGCAGTTATTCCACTCAGCAAGTCCTGTGAGCATTTAATGATTCAGATACTCAGCTGGGATTTATTATTTAGTCGAAAGCAGAGACAAAATTAGCAGGGATAAATCAGAATTTACAACAGCTATGTGTAAACCTCTACCAAACACCCCTTTTGCTCAGAGCTTAACCTACAAATATGCCATGTAGTCCTCCTTTTCTTTGCAGAACAAGCGTGTGGCGTCTTTATAGTGGTGAGATCTAGCATAAGAGTAAAGTCTTTTTTGCATTCATCTTCAATCACACTGAGGCAAACACGCAGAGGTGTCTGTAACAGTGCTGCAAGTTAAGAGCTAAGAAAACTGCCACGCATATATTTTATTCTAGACTCCCAGGAGCTGTGAGTCAATCACAGCTGAATATGCACAGAAAGTCCCAGATAACCTTGTTGGAATTTCATTACAGCACTGTGCAAAAGTTGTGCAGAGGTTCAGTTAGTATATAGAAATCACAATATAATAGTGTTACATATTTAAAAATTTTTAAATGTTTAAAATTCATAAATGTTTAAAAACTGCTGGTAAATGCAAAGGAATTCCCCAGCCAGCCTTCATGGGTATGGTTTTCTCCTGTTATTACTATAATCTTTTGCTTTTCCATCTTCATTTCCTCTAATTATCTCAGTGCCAAACATAACACAAGTGTCAGCACAACTAGTCTTTTCTTGGCATCCCAAGGTCTCACATTGTGGTCCCTTAGAACCCACACTAATGGGCACATGAGAGTGATGGTCCCTGTGGGCTCCTCTGCCCCTGTGGTGCTGTGGTGCCAAGCTGTGGTGCCACAGCTCCTGGGTGGTTCTGCCTCCTCCCATGATGGAGACAGATGTGCAAAAACATGTCATGACAAAAAAAGGATTGGCATTAGCTCAGATCATGGCTTCACCATCAAGGTGGAAAGCAGAGCAAGGATAAAGGCTTGCAACACCAGCATCCCAAATGGGGCAGAGTCAGCCCCTTGCTCAGCCCCTCTGGAGCTGGGTTAGGAGGCTGCACAGCGGCTTGCCCTGAGATGTAACCAAATGCAAAGGCACTAAGAAATAGTAAGACTTGAAGGCTGGTGTGATGATTTTCTCCTTTTTGCTTTTCCTTGGTGCTCTGTACCATCCCTAAATAGATTAATGAAGCAGAGTCCATAAACCCTGCTATTAATTTAGTTGAAAAACATGCCAGCTTGACAAACCAGTGGCATGTTAATTGAATAAGATATTTGGATAACAAGGCATGCGAATAAATACATTTGTTACTGAGCAAGTATTTAAAAGATATGTTATTGATTATGTTCTGTTCATAGATATTTCTCCTAGATATGTGTATATATTGTAGTTAATGTCTTCTGTATTTTGATATTTATCCACATGCATATACATTTGGGGAAAAACAAATGTGTGTAACTAGTTTTTAAGTTCTTAAGTATGCACTCTCTCTAGGTATTCTGCAACACCTTTTCCATCAAAAGTATGATTGTTTTATGTGTTCACAACTGGAAAGGCTTGAGTATTTGGCCTACGGTTTTCTGTGCTTGAATAGCCTAACCAAGAATGATGTTCTTGGGGGAATAAATAAAATTTCATGAGATTTTTTTTTTTTTCTTATCATGGAAAGGTAAAAACTGAACATCTTCTGTGTTTGTTCTTTTGAACCTGGATACTGATATTAAAAAGTTGCCAAAGGTATTATTTAATCACTTACTGAGGACTGAGATGTTAAAAATACACCATCATAACAATAACAGCAATAGTAGTAGTAATAAACAACAATAACAATGATATACATATATATGTTAAATAATGCAGAGAGAGCCTGGGCATCCTTGGGATCCCCTGCGGTGCAATGGAGAGTGCTGTGTCTCACTGCTGTGGACAAAATTCCCTCTTGTGTGGCTGCTTTGCCAGGGGAAGGGAGCCGGTGGCAGTCTGCTTTGCCAGGACTTCCTCCTGCAACTTTACCTTAGTGAGAAAAAATTTATCTCCTACAGCTTCTGTTTAATCTCAGTGGATTTTTGACAAGCCATGAGACCCATACCTTACAACCTCCATTTTCACATCGTTACTTCAAGGAGGGCTGTAAACCTGACTCTGCCTTGGTACTACCATAGGATTTTACTCCTTATTTAACTTTCATCGTCTTGAGATTTTGAATCAAAGACTAGAGAAATCAGTGTCACTATTTTACAATTTACATATTTCATTAATGGAGCTTTCTTCTCTTACTATATTCAGGACAAGTGATTGCCTGGGTTACAGCAGACACCTATTACAATATCTCGTATAGGAAATGATCCAGTGCAAACCATGGCTTTGACGGGGAAGCTCCATGACTGCCCTCATGTTGCTTGGAGGAAGGTTCTGCTCTGCCATATATTAAAGCTGATTTAAGGGTGAGCTAGTATCAAAAAAGTTGCTTTTATCTTCTCCCCGTCACCTTTCAGCCTGCCACTGGCCATATGTTGCGGTGATACCAGTGTTCACATTGCCAGCAAATGAGCTGGATCCTACAGTTTATCTGGCTTAGAGTTAATCTTTACTTTTGTAATGGCCATTGACAGGTGAAATTTCAGCAGCTGGCTGGGCAAAGGTAATGTTGGCTCAAGGAAGGCAGTAAGGAGTGAGGCCTACAGGACCAACCCTGCTAGTAAAAACCAGGTCACATACTGATTTTAAGTTACCAAGTTACCATCCTTGGCGACCATGACTTGCAATAGGCAGTACTGTTAAAGGGCATTTCCTCCCCTCCCCTCTGTTCAATTTGCACAAAATAAGCGATTTTCTAGACAACTAAAAATACTAAAAGAAATCATTGAGTATGGTTTTTTTTCCTACATTTCACTGTTCTTCAATTCTCCAGTAAAGCAAAGAAGGGGAGGCAGTGACAGAATTAAGGAAGAGAAGATAAGGGAATTTAAAAATGGGTCTTTGACCTCCAAAGCAGTGGTGAGAAGAGAATTTTCTCTCTAGTTATGGAAATTACAGTCCGCTGCCTACATAGAGATAACTCTGCAGTGCAACTTTATTCTTGCTGAGCTTTTCTTTCCTTTAATCCCGCTGACTAGAAACAGTCTATTTCTGTACTGTAAGCATCGTCAACTGAAAAGCCTTAATTTAATTCTTCTAGACAGTACTGTGAGATGTTTCTGTGGTTGATATTATTTATAGAAGAAAGCTAGTAAAAACTATTTATTTCTTAAAGATAGTGACTGCAGAATTAAATCCTATTAAATTGGGCAGCACATTTTTAATTCATCTGTATCACCTCAAGAGATTCATATATATGACTACTGTTTTCTGGCTCCAGAGAGAGAATAAAATTTATAAATCAAGCACTGAAGTTCATCTGCATTTCATCTGCTGGGAAAGGGAGAATAAGAGCAGGAGCCCTTGTGAAGATTCATCTGCTAACAAAATTATGAATTAGATGCTTGCCTAGTGTCAGCTGTTGTGATATGAGGAGTGCAAAGTGGAGTACAGAAATGCATAGCTAGCTCATGAACTTGTCATTGCTAGCTTAATTTCACTGATGGTGCTGGAACTGCCCTCATAATTTTTTCCAGATGACGAGCAAAAAAGTGAAGAGCTTCCATCAGAAGCAGTGTAAAAATGTTTTTCACAAAGACTTAAATATTAGGCTGATGGGTTTGAAAGAGGCAGAAAAGAACTCTGAGAGAGAGTTTCTCATCTGGAAGAGAATTACTGACACAAACTGATGCACTACAGACAACTGAGTTAATCCACTCAATATTACTGTAGGAAAAGATACAGGAATTGCCAGTGGTGGTGAAAGGGCTGTCAACACAAAATGCTGCAGTACTGCAAGAAGCACTTCATTGTGCAGCCCTGCTGCCATGGTCATCCACATCATTTTAAAACCAAGTTGGTTGCTTTTCCTCCAGCACTGTGGATTTGTGAAAGCTCTGGCCATGGCTTAAGAGTCCACCAGTGGGTCCCAGCAGCTGGGCTCTCTTGCTGCAGCAACCATGGCTATCAGTGCACATCCATCCCCTGTGGAAAATGACCTTGTTCCCCCAGTGATACACTTATCAATTTTTAATTTCTGGTATGAGCTAGAATTTTTCTCAAAGGTCTTTTGAGTCTTGACCCGTGGTCTTTGTCATTGTGGTTGTCTTTCCTGTATTCCTTACAAACAGGCGGAGAGTCACTTCACTCTCTGCAGCACCCACTGCACAGCTTTCAGGTGGTATAAATCATGGATACAGTTTGCAATAGAAATTGCAATACCAGTTATGGATATCATGGATTTGGCATCAGCAGTTCACATACCTGTTTCTGTAACATTGGTTGTAAAATATGGACGCTGCCACCACAGGAAACTCATGTTTTACGTTTGCTGTCAGGGTTGTTTTTATGAGTGAGAAAGCGGAGCAGTAAATTTGAGCATGCACCTCCAATACATGTACATTTATTTACAAATTATATACAACTGTACTAATATAGCATCAACCTTAGAAAACATACACAAAAACAAAAATTAAAATAGGATGAGATAAATGTGAAACAGATGTTTTTATTTTATTTTTAAATTTAATTAATTAATGGTCGGAAAAGTATTTTCTTCCCACACCCCAGTGGCTTGTCCTGAGCAGCCTTGATATGTACATACCTTGCTTTTGAGACCATCAGAGTGCCCTCATGGTCCAGGTGACCTGAAACCCTCTCTGGAAAGCAGCGTCTCTCCTTTTCCCATAGGGGGCCATGGGTGTTTGCCTTACATCTGATCACCTCCTCCTCCTCCTCCCCCTCCCTCCTGGTTTACTGCTGAGCTGTCTCCACTTCTGCACCTACTGCTGCTCCTGGCAAGCGTTGCCTTTAGAAATCCCCTGCCCTGGGCACCTCTGTTAACCACTCTAAGATTGCTTGTATCAGATTAGTACAATCACTTAAGCAGCAGGTGTTGAGCTTTTAATTACATCCACGGTATGTTCTGGCTGCACAGCACACAGATATGTTCTTTTTCTACTCGATATACCCATCAGTTCTAATTATTCTAAGCCACTGGAGTCAGAACAGACAAAAATGTCAAGGTATACTCTTTTGACTCTTTGAATTACTAGTGTTTAGGCAATAAATTAACCCCAACCCTAAGACCAAACAGAACCTCAATGACAGCCTGGGCAGATCAGATGCCTGGCCATGGCCCAACTTGCGGCATCACCCATCTTTTTTCTTTGCTTTTGGGGGTATTTCTTGTGTAAGCTCTACAGGAAACCTAGCCACAGTTACTCACCCTAAAGGATGACGAAGATGTTTGTCTCTGCTCTGTACTAGGGCTGTCCCTCACCCACTAGGCCCTAGAGGAGGCAGCCCCTGCCATGACTTGGGGATGCAGTCTCCCCTGCCCAGGAGATGGTAAGCAGCTGGTTAACGTAGGTTGGAAGGGCTTTGCTTTTCCTTCTTGGTAGAGTTTGTGCCAAGTTGTGAGGCTTCTAAAAAAGCCAAACCAAAACCCAAGAATTTTGTATGAATTTAGTAGGACTTTGACTATCACCAGCAGTGTAGCGGATGGTGATACCTGAGGGATTTTGGTGCATGTGTCTTTGGGTGGGTCTGTGGGCTGTCATTCAACTTAGGACAGGCTTTTATAGGGTAATTGAATCAAGCAATCCAAAACTTCCTATTCCCCAGCTGGGGACCTCACTGTGCAGGAGGCTGAGCTAGGAAGGAGGCGGGCATGACTTGGGTCCAAAGCCTTTTCTCACCTTTTGCAGACTGAGTCACGTAGTGCACCTCAGGGATCTGTAAGCTGATCACAAATTTAGGGTTGAACCCTGTGGGGAAAGAGGACTAATGGCCTCACCAAATGTCCACCATTGTACTCTTCATAGCTACTTATGTCCCCTAAAATCTGATAACTAATTATGTTTGCTCAAGTCTGCAGCACCTGAAGAGTTATGAAAGTGGCTGCCTTCAATTGCAGCCCATCTTTTCTCTCCATTCTTAAGAGTAATTCTTCCCCTGGGTGGACATAAGAGCAAGGTGCTGGTGAGAGCTGGAAAATCGATAGCCTCAAGAATGAAAGACATTGCTGGCATTTAGATAAACTGGAGTTTACAGAAGAAAAAGAGCTGGCAGTATTAGCCAAAGGTTTTGTTCTCTTCCTGCTCTTCCTCGATGTGTTATTCAGGCTAGGTTAGGATTTCTTCTAATTGGGAGTTAGGAAACCTGCAGTTAGGTTGCTCCTGGGCAGGGCTGGCCAGGGGAAGCTACCTGAGGGAGCCAAAATCCTTCATCTATTGCAGCAAGGACCAGTTCCTTCATTAATTACTTCAGGTTAGTGTTGGAGTTATTTATAGTTTGCCCTAGGGTCAGGCAAACCTGGGAACATTACAGACCAGATAAATCCTACATACACGGCTTCTTCAAAACTATTTCTGTACCAATACTAAACTAACAGCTGTGTTGCACAGCCTATTAGAAAACAAGAAGGCAAAGCAAGACCCCTGCTGTTGAGTCTGAGGTCCAGTAAACATGCCTTGAAATAATTTTCCAGGAAAAGTTTCATTTTTCCTTCCTGAGAAGCATTTACGATAGGAGTTAAATCTGTAAAAAGAAAAAATCATTGCTCTCTGGCAGAGCTGTATTCTTTCAGTATCTTAGAAAAGTAGTTTCAGGGGAAGACATTTATATAACCAAATGGTTTGTCCGACTTATTTCCTGAGTGCTAGTCTTAATTCTTGGTTATAACAGGAAAATGGTGAACTTTGTTGCTGGTAAATGAGGAGCAGGCCTGTTTCAGTCTTTTGGGGTTTTTTAGGTAGCTGTAAGAGACCAGAACTCTTTCTGTTTCACAGCTTTAATGTTTGGCCTTATTTTAATGGTTGTGTCATTGAAGAGGGTGTTTTCTTTCTGGTTTCTAGGTGAAAATATCAAGCTCTGAAATTCTCACAGAATGTCCCGTTTGTCCTCTGCTTATAGCATTTTTATGGCACATGTTAATAATTCATGGGGAAAAAAAATAATTGTGGTTAAAATTCTACTCCTAGCTGCATAAAGGCAGTTTATTGACCTTTCTAAAGGCTTTTATTTTCATCTTTTTATTGGTTTATCCATACATTTTTCTCAAAGTTGACCTTCAGAGCTTCCGGATGCAAAGCACAACTTCTTGTTTGTATGACTCTGGGTAACCTTGAAGTGCCCTGAGCCAATGGGTAACCTTGAAGTGCCCTGAGCCAACTGAAAATTCAGGAGGGACAAAAGAGAAACAGCAAATTGAATAATTTCCCAGGTGCCTAGAACACGCCTGCACCAGCGAGTCAGGTAGTACACAGTGGGGTATCCTCTGCTATCAAGGATGTTTTGGAACTATTTTAATTATGCAAAAGCCTGTCATCAGAAAAAAGGATGAGTGCTGACCGTGAATACTGTCAAGGAATGTGTTCTTAATGGTACTTTATATCCAGAAATGCACAAATACTTTACATGATTCAGTTCTTACAGTACTACTTTGAACTAGCAATATTTTACCTAGCTGCACACAAAGATGCTTAAACTGAAGCACTGAAGAGCTTCCTTGACTTACACTAAGGCGTTGCCCTGAGTTCCCTGAATTCCAGTTTCTGTTCACCCTGTCAGCTTTCAAAAAGGCAAATGGAAAAGACAGCTTGTAGGCACACTAATGGCATCCTGGTATTGACAACAGCCACTTGCTGCCAGGCACACAAACTGGTTCATTTTCAGCCATCTATGTGCAATGTGACACAACGGCAGTTTTGCAGGTCTGCTCCTAAAATTATAGCCCCAGTCTCTGGAGCTTTTACTATAATGGGTTATTACATGGAGACACAAGCACCAGAATTCTCCATGATTTTTCTGAACTTTTCTGGGGGTAGGAGGTGGCAATAAGGGACAATAAAGTAGTGATGATCTGCAAGATTTTTTTCCCGTGAACTATCTGTATCCTGTGTAAGAGCTAGGGTAAATTTCAACACTTCATGTGGGGTTATTTGTGTTGACAGTGAACAAGGACATCTTGTATCTTTTTTTCTCTTCTTAGCTCTGGCCTAAGCCTTAAAAATGGAACAGTTTATGGCTGAGTGTAAGGACTTCGAGCTTATGTAAAAATGTGGATTCTTTCCAGAGGACTTCTAACTCTACCTCCACATTATCATTCAGCTCCATGATTGAATCTAGCCTGCAGTAAACAAGAATTTACTGTAAAGCTATCAATATTCTGTTCTAGCTGGGTCTGGAAGAAGAAAAGTTGCTGATGAGCCATTAACATTCGTGGTGCCAGCAGAATTTACACTATCTGAAGATCTGAATTCTACAGTCTGCTCACAGCACTGTTTTATTTCTTATCCTTCCTTCCATTTCCTGTGCTATTGAAGCCTTTCTTGGATGAGGTCCAGCTCTCCCCTGGGAAGTCAGCTGTATGGTATCAGATACACGAACACAGGCTTCAGGCTGCTGTGAATTCAAGTTTTGCATGCGATGAAGCTTCTTCGGCTGTTGCATTCATAACACATAGTACCGGATGTTGGTTAGCAAGGGCCCTGCTGGCTGTGCTGGCTGCATGCTGCTCACACCTGGAGAGTAAATAAAAGCACTGTGTGCCTCCCCAGTCTATAGGTACAGGCAGTTGCTTTCATCACATTCAGCATCTTTTGTTAAAAAAATAATCACACACACACACACTGCCTCAGGAAACTCAGTTTCATTTGTAAGTCTGGGGATTAATCCACTGTAAATACACCAGACAGAAGTCAAGCTAAACGCTGAAAGGCAATGCTGTACCATCACTGCATTAATTCACCAGGCTCATCAGTATTTTAATCACAAGACCCAGGTGTCTTTTCTGCACCATGAGATTATTAAAGCACAGTGGGATATCTTCTATCTATAACCACTCTATTCAGGAAGCAACTATTCTGCAGCAACAATAGATTTACTTCCTACAGCTGCCAAACGTTGCCACCAGAACATACTAATATTTCTGAGGAGAAGCTATTCCTTCTAGATCGAGCATGTCAGACCACAGGGTTGTAGCTGCAACAGACATCTCAGCTCTGCAGCCTGCGGTCTAAGAAGGCTGAGAAGTAAATTCTGATATTAAGAAATTAAAAACAAAGTCATATTTTCTCATGGCCTGGGAAAAAAGCTCCACAGTTCAGTTCCAGTTTCAGCCTCCCTCTGCACTGAATCTGCCATCTGAAATGGCTTATTTTAGCACAGGAACATGTGGAGGAAATGGACCGGGCCAGATCTATGTGCCAAGCTCCTCCCAGTTGCTACCCAGTGCCTCAGCACCACTGCATCCAATGGCATGTATGTACCATCAGAGTGAGAAGAAGGGCAGAGAACAGCAAAGATGCTCTGGGGCACCAACATTACATGGTGGCTTGTGCAAGCCCTGGGCTACAGGACCATAGAGGAAAACTACAACAAATTAATGTAATGCTGGATATCACATGGACAAAGCCATGGGAGAAGCTGAGGACAAACGGTAAATAACACCACAACACTTTACCTAGTCTTCTTTAGATTCAGATCGTCAATTAATGTGTTGCAGAGAAGAGTTGTGGTTCCCCATCCTTGGAGGTATTCAAGACTGAACTACACAAGACTCTGAACAACCTGATCTAAGTTATGTTGCTCCAGGGACCTCTTCCATCTTAAATTGCTCTATTACCCAAAAGCTCAGGATAATAAGTAGATAGCAGATAAAATTAGATAAAATATTTGTAAGGAGCTATTGTTATGTTCTCTATGGTTATAGAGACGTGAAGTGAACCCTGAAAGGCCACAGTGTTTCTACTTCCAGAAAGAAGCTGTGAATTAAATACATCATTAAGAGGAAACCTTCACAGTATGACTTTCTAAAAAGATGTATCACGTGCTCTATTTTTCTCTAAGGGAATAGGCTCTTATTCTCATTTTCCTGAGTATATACTTTATGGCTCTTCATTGAGATGCAATACCGGGTAAGTGGGTACCATTACACTAGATTAAGTAAGTGTGAATTAGTACTTTGGCAAGACAATAGAAAATCAGTGATCTTAGCATTTGGATTTGCTGGAAAACTCATTTCTTAGGGGGAAAGCAGTAGCTTTACTGAACAATTAAGTAATAGATATGAATTGACTAGACTTCTTCTACCTGTTTTGGCAAGTTATTTTCCTTCTGTGCTACTTAGGACAGTTCACAGCTTGTCTACAGTCTAGCAGCACCAAGCTCCACCAGGTTTATAGTGTATTCCTGAAGTGCTTTTTTGTTATGTGTCAAAGTTTGTACTACATATCTTATATATTTCATGTGAGCCTACTGTTCCTATTTTAGAATATATGTATGTACCTTTACCTTTATGGTCTTTATAGAGCTGAAAATTTTTTATTGACTTCAAACACAGGAAAATCGCTGTGAGTTGATCTTACGATCATGCGCTGACCTGGCAAGCTGCGCTGGTAGACACAATGCCTTTGGGGAAAGATGCGTATAGGAACAAGCCATGTGAAGCTAAGTCCTAGTATGTGTCCTATTGCTGCTTCTGAAACTCAGATATTCAATGATTAGGTATCATTATATATATGAGGGGTAATTTTGCCACCTGAGATATCTGCAGACTTACTCAATCACACTTTAGAACAGAATGTCACTTGGGTGACATTTCTCACTTACCTTCGACAAGACGAATGCCTGACCTGCCTTAAAACTAAAAAAAAAAAAAAACAACAAACAACAAAACAACCCATTTCTTCTCCTGTTCTTTTCCTGGTAGTAAAGGATTCCATTTTATACAAGTTTAATACCTATAAATCTCATTTCTTTCTTTCTTGCACATTTTTCCCTCCCTTGGAATACCTCAAATGACTGGAGTTTGTTTAGAAGTAGAGAAGCTGAAAATTGGTTATCTTATTTCTCTCTTGTCCCACACTCTTGTTTCCAAAGCAAGGCAGAATGAAGAAAGGCAATACTGTGGCTCTTCTTTGTCATCTTCCTGCACTCTCTCAGAGTCAGATCATCAAATTGATTTCTGTTAATGCGTACTTTTCTGTTTAGTTAGACAAAGCTAAACTGACCTTAGTCTATTCAGTATGCCAATGTGAGCCAATGTAACTGTCTCGAAACAGATTGATTGAATGAGTGCGTGTTGTTGTATTTATAAGGTTAGACCTGCATCTGCTTTTGAAAAACTTTTACTGTAATTAAGTTTCGGTAAAAGACAAACCCATTCTCCCTGTTTCACAGCTGGGCACAACCTGCCACATGATTCCAGGGGTTTAGAAATATCTGACACCCACCCTAAATCACTTCTTCGCATAGAAAGGTTTGAAATGAAAAAGAAATACTTCAGTCATCATTACCCATGGCTCTTATTATTGATATGAGATTATTGATAAAAAAAATCAAACTTACTTAGAGTTGTGTCTATGTTGAAAATCTTGCCAGTCTGTTTTCAGCCAAGATACTGTTTTAAAAACATGGAATAAGTAAGACACAGAGAGAAAACTTCACACAAAACTGCTGGCTTTCAATCAGGAACATTTTAAAGAAGAGTTGTAACATAAAAAAAAAAAGGAGTTTACTCTTAAGCATGATGATAAGACAAGGTTTGTAGATAGAGTTGATCTTTTTACTAAACGAAGTAGCTTAATTGGAAAAAAATAAGGTTTTGGATACCAAAACTCTTGCTCCAAGAGTCTCTGAAGAACCTGGATATTTGAGATTATTAAATTTGTTGGTATCTATTATTTTAAGAGACTTCTGTTGGAGAAGCTCCCAGACTGCCTCCTCTCCTTCAGCTGCCTCAGCTTGGAACATTCAGAAACTCATTTGAAAAACAGGGTTGTAGAAGATGTAAAATAGGCACAGAAAAAAGGATTAGCCATCTAAATAGCATAGTTAGAAAGAGACAGTTAAGCTAAATTGTATCTTCTTTAATTTCACGGTCCTTATTAGCTTCTGAAGGAGCTTGGCAAATATAACCAAGGGCATGGTTTGGTGTTTGAAGTGCAAATTCAGCCCTCCTCGTCCCAGTAGGAAGCTCTCATTCAGTTTGTAAAACCTAGGAGTACTTTTTTCACACTACTTTGGTAATATATTCCACAAATTGTACCCGCAGTGGCAGTGTTATTACTGCTCACGAGGCAGTTAAACACGCAGCCTCTCAGACACTGGTGGGCAGAATTCACCCCAGCGATCGCCCTGCTGGAGGTAACACTGATTCCTTTGAAGTCAGTGGAAAAACTTCAGAAATTCACCTTGGATTTCAGTGGAATCTGTGAAACATGAGATGAAAAATATCTAGAAATACTCTTAGTGCCACAGGGACTAGTAAAGACTCTTGCTTTTGTAATTGCCACTTCATTAGACATGTAATGATTCCATGCCTGGAGAATTTGAAGGAACAACGTAGCGAATACACATGCCAGCACACATTTTCTTTGCTCTCTTCTGCTAAAACTTTCTGTTCTGACAGCATATTTGAACAGCTGGAAGATTCATAATCATTGCTGTACTTTAACGCCTTCATGGCTGAATCTTTAATCCACAGCAATCTGCATTTTAGGCCATGTGGATGAACATACTCCAACATTATAACAACTTCATTACAGTTGTTTATTAAAAACTCTTCTATGCTCATCTGAAAAAAATAACTGGGCAGGAAATGGAGACCAAAAAAAGATATATACCCTACCTCTGCTTTATTCTAATCCGGTTAAAAGGAAAAGCTCTAGAAGGATCTTTTACGGCTATTTGAAAATACATAACTGACTAAAAAGGTAAATGTTTATATTATTGCCTCCTACAACGAGAAAAGAAACACCAAGCATCTAAGCTGATCTTAAGTAAAGCTTCAACACCCACAATTACCTAAGCTTTTGAGACCATTGATGTTCAGTGGCTTTGCTTCTTTTTCCCTTTAGTTGCTCTCAGTCACCAAGGGCCACCAGCTGGTGACAGTCTTTGTCACCTTTAGCTGCCAGCCTGTATTCCTCCTCCACCATCCTCTTGCACCCAGTCGCTCTCCATGAAGCCTGGCCTGGCCAAGTGAGAGGGGAGGGAGCTGTGCCTTGCCGGCATGAGCAGAGCTCACCCTGCAAAACCCAAACTGTATTTTTGCTGCATGAATCACCCTGAAAGCACACAATCAGCAGCCAGCTCTGCACATCAGCTCACATCTACTTGGAGCAGCAGGGCTTGCAGTGCAGGAGCACAAAGGGCATTCAAGAGACTGAAGGGAATACAGCATACAATTCAGAGCGCAGCAGCACTTTGATGTCCTTGGATAAAAGCGTAAAGTATTTTCTGACACACAACAGATAGGTCAAGGTGGGGTTAGTCTTGTTTCTTAAAAAGATAACAATACATTTGTTCTTGTGAAAACAACTTCTAAAATTCACAGATTTTTCTGGATGCCGACTGTGCTACTGAGCTTTCCTTAGTGGTTTTCAGACCAAAACAGTGTGTTGTTTGTCTTTCTTCTTTTTTTGTCCCTGAATGAAATCCAGACTAATCTACTCTGAATATGCTCCTAGCACCAAGAACTTTCCTCCCTGCCTCATGCACCCTCCCATGTTCAGTGATCCCCTGATTGACTTTCTAGGGTTACTAGTAGGAAAAGGTTGGGGGGACAGGGACAGAGATGCCTCTCCTGCTCCAGGAGCTGGGAAGCAAGGTTCAATTGAAAAATGCTGCAAGCCTCATGGGCAGCATCTCCGCTGAGGCTGGTGTTAGCACACACTAAGTCCCTGAGGCTGGAGCAAAGTAAGGGAGAAGCAAATAGGCTGGCTGTTTTTGTTTCCCTGCAACCTAATTGCACGGAAATGTTTTGGGAACACACAGCTGCCATTACACATGGCACTGGCCCATAGGTGGAAGCAGATAGAAATGTCTGTTTAACCAACCCCAGGATTTCTATGTGGTTGCAGGAAAATGTGCTTTTCCTAACCCTGACAGACAAGCCCTTGGCAATTTATCCATCCACAGCAGCCATCTGTTTCAAGAAGGATCATCTGCACCCGAGGACAGGTGGGACCATAAATCTGCATGGCAAAGCTAATGCTTTTGCTCTGTCTCTAAAAACAGATAGTTGCCAAGTGACACCTCTGCCATCATCAGCCTTTTAATGAGAAGCACTGATTGCTGGAGGCGCTTTGGGAACCCAGTTAACATCTGTCCTTTTCTGCTCCTGGACTAGGGGTTCCCATCAGCAAAGTTCTGCTCTTTGGTACTTGACCTACTGCCTTCTCCACTTGTACATGCTGACCCCACCCCAGGAAACACTCTCCCTCCATTAGCTTTGTTGCCAACCAAAGTGCCAGGCACACACCATCCCCATGAGCCTTCTGCAGCTCATCCACCCTTGTGCTCTGGGCTAGGGGGGAGCTCAGGGTTCATCTCTTCACAGAGAGGTTACTTAGTTCACATGCTTTTTGGGGGTCTGTATGTTGCTTGCCTTGACTTTTCCCCATCAAAATCCCATAAGGGCACTTCAGCAGTGCCCTTTTACCATCCACCATCTGGAAAAGATACTGGAATTAAGGCTGAGAAAATGTGGCCCAGATTTTCTTCAGCCTGCTAAGTCCACTATTAATTAGGAGAGACAGAGCAGTCACTGAGTGCATGCAAATGTAATTATGAGGCTTTTTAATGGATTTTAATGGGTTTAGCTATTTCAAAGCAGCTTTCATACACGTCTCTCAGCTGCAGAGTGTTTAGACCTCCATGGAGAATTTGACTTCGCACAAACTAGCTTTGTTGGTTTGTTCATGTAAGGATTTAGGCATTTTGGGTGTTAAAGAAGCTTTAAAACATTATTGGATGCAAAGTAAAAGGACCTGGTTGTCAGCCCAGGGTAAAGCCAGTAGCTGATCTGCCTGATGAGAATGGTTTATTCAAAATTAAATTGGTCATGCTTATGGCTTGCCTCAAAAAGTGCTCTCCCTGATCACCTCATAAATCCAAAGGAATTCTGTGCTCTAGGATAAAGACTATGCACAGAAACTGAGTACCTTTTACATGGAGGCAGAGAACAGTTAGATCACAGCCTGCCCCAAGGTATTAAACTTGTTCAGTCCCCTAAAGTTTTCAGCAATGACAAGCGCTGCAGGGAAAATGTCCTTCTTGAATTGCAGCCACAGCCTAATATGTGCACATGCTGCTCAGCCCCTATTAATTGCTGTTTCACACTGGCTGCTCCATTTTCTTCCCAGGATAATATCTCAGTGGATTTGCCCAAGAGGATCATGTTATCTGTCTGTAACCCAAATACTTCTTTCTTACCTTGCTTACAACTCACAGCCACACAGAGTCTGGTGGCTGCACTGACCTTTGGTACATTTATTACTACCCACCAGTGAGGCAGCCCTATAAATCCAGAGAGCGTTTTATGAACGTAAATACATTGTTCCTGTTCAAGGCCAGGTCGGACAGGGCTTTGAGCAACCTGGTCTAGTGGAAATTGTCCCTGCCCATGGCAGTGGGGTTGGACCTAGATGATCTTTAATTTCTCTTCCAACCCAAATAATTCCATGGTTCTGGAAGTGTTCTATAAATCTGTTCTGAGGAAAGACCATATCAGTTTAAAAAGGGCTGTGCCAGGAGAATAGTTGGATCAAGGTTAATGAACTAGTCAAGTATGATCCAAGACAGGCCACATGTGTAAGGATGTAGGTGACTTTATTCATCTCAGCCTGGCAGAGCTCAAACTAATGCTGCTCCCACCTGGTATTACCAGAAATAAAAGCCAGTTAAATACTTAGCAGTGTTGAAAAGTTGAAGCAGAGCATCCAGTACCAGCCATTTTCTACCTGAGTTATCCTTTCTGCAATAAAACCTGGCTTTCCGTGAAGGAGGCTGCATGAGAAGTGAAAGAAGTGAGGAAAGAAACAGTGATGACAAGAGAGGAAACTTCCATAGCATTTGCAGCTGAGCAAACTGGTTGAAACTCTTGTGTTGCTTTGGTTCATCAGGACACCCGATTACCCACCCAGTGGTGCTATGCATCCTCCTCACACCACACATTGCTCTCACAGCAGAGTAGGTTTCTCCAGAGAGGGGTGGCTGGGGAAGGGGAAGAGGCTACATAGAAAACCTCTCCAACGCCTCCTGGTTTTATGTGGGAGATGTGACTTATCCTGAGACAGTCCACAGGGGTTAAAGAACTGAATCTATTTTGAACTTTTTTGTCTTTGGAATAATCTTGATGTGAAAGCTGCTTGGAGTCACTGGTATCCTTTTGTTCTTCCTTGTACCTTTTTCTGTTACAATGAG
The DNA here is from genome assembly GCF_028554395.1 of Pezoporus wallicus. NCBI lineage: Eukaryota > Metazoa > Chordata > Aves > Psittaciformes > Psittacidae > Pezoporus > Pezoporus wallicus. The sequence continues at coordinate 9,908,120 of NW_026635157.1, forward strand.
TGTCATGGTCTAAGACCTTTTCATCTTCTACACAGAGCTCTAGCATTTGCAGGGTTTTACCTCAGATTTCAGAAATGTGCAGTTTTTCTGTGAATTTTGAACATACCGTAGTGCACAATTACCTACAAATTGCCATCGGATGGATGTTGATTGCAACATATAAGAACTGCAGAGATTGTACAGAAGCAACTTGAAAGCAACAAAAATGAAGCTCATTTATGTTTTCTCAGCCTGCCTTCAGTAGCTTTGTTGCATATACACATTTTCTACCCTGATTGAAATTCAAATTACTTTTTACGTGGGTAGGTCTAGTGAGAACTAAGGATAGCCTTCATCTGCAGATTTGGGAATCTTGTATTTAAAATGTGGTGTTTAGCCAAAAGGCAGGTTTTCAAGCCAAGCAGCCTGACCTGAGCAAACGAAGGGGAAGTACTTCACCAAAGAGAAACCTTCACTGTGGGGTTTGGGCAGAGTGAGACCTTTGCCCAGACCCCATCTGTTCATTCACAAAAATCTGCGAGTGCTGATGGAATGGACTAAGCAGGCACCGCAGCAAGGGAGCAAGAGGGAAAGGCACAAGAGATGAGCGTCATGTTCAGCATGTGTAACTCAGCAGGTTTCCTATCTGCAATTAGCCCTTTTACAGAACTGCTGCTCCAGCACAGCAGAGCCTGCCTATGAACTGAGAGCCATTAATACATTTTTTTTTGTCAGTCGCTTGCTGTGAAATTGCAGTGACATGGTATGAGGGAAGGAAAGTGCTGGTGCCATTGATGAAAGCACTGAGATGCATCTTCAAAAGAGGATGAAATTTTATTCTTCCAAAAGAGGGAAGGCAAGAGATAAAAAAGGCAACAGCTCCCACCACCTGCTCCCACTTCAGTGGTGAGGGATATCTGGAGAGTGGATGCTCTTTAATATTTACAGTACCACACGTGAGAGAAGACAAACCCACTGGAACTTTGCTCTGTTTCACACTCCCAGTTAGCACTGGGGGAAACAGGAAGCTCTCTCTGCTTTCTGAATTGCACGGATTGTGTTTGAAAAGCCACTCACTCCTGAAGAGTGCTCACACAACACAAGCTGAAGTCACTCATTCAGAAAGTACTCCCTGCCATCTGACATCAGATGGTTTCTAAGTGCAGTAACCAACTTTTTGGTTCCATATTAAATGTTCATTTGTAAGCAAATCATCTGACTCTTATAGTGAAGGGCTAGGACTTGTGGCACCAGATCCTGCACTTGGGCCACAACAACCCCATGCAACACTACAGGCTTGGAAAGAGTGGCTGGAAAGACCCTGGGGTGCTGATTGAATGCCGGCTCTACATAAGCCAGACTGTGCCCAGCAGCCAGGAAGGCCAATGTCATCCTGGACTGTATCAGCAATAGTGTGGCCAGCAAGGCCAGGGCAGTGGTTGCCCCCTTGTACTTGCCACTGATGAGGCAGCACCTCAAGTCCTCTGTTCAGTTCTGGGCCCCTCACTACAAAAGAGACATTGAGGTGCTGAAGTGGGGCCAGAGAAGGGCAACAAAGCTGGTGAAGGGCCTGGAGTACAAGTCTGATGAGGAGTGCCTGAGGGAACTGGGGTTGTTTAGTCTGGAGAAGACCAGGCTCAGGGGGGGACCTGATCACTCTGTACAACTAGCTGAAAGGAGGTTGTAGCAAGGTGGTGCCAGTCTCTTCTCTCAAGTAACAAGTAACAGGACAAGGGGAAATGGCCTCAAATTGTACCAGAGGAGATTTAGACTGAATATTAGGAAAAAATTCTTCATCTGAAGGGCTGTCAGGCATTGGAACAGGCTGCCCAGGAAAGGGGCTGAGTCACCATCCCTGGAGGTGTTTAAAAGATGCGTAGATGTGGGTATTAGGAACATGGCTTAGTGGTGGATTTGGCAGTGTTTACAGTTGGACTCGATGATCTTAAAGGCCTTTTCCAATCTAAATAATTCTATGATTCCATATTTTTGTTTCAGGACAATTTGGCTGTGTTCTCCTTCTAGTACAGCACGTTAAAGACATGACGCATGGCATTTCAGGCAATGACCAAAAAAAATTCTTTTGCAGGTACTTGTTCTGATGTCTTTCTTCCTCCAGAAAACACTTCCAGCTAAACCTACACAGCGGACACAGAAGAAACGCATCATTAGAGAGGAATGGTGAGAGACTGGATCTGTTTAACTCGATGCTTTCCCACTTGCTGAAGAAAAGTTGTATATTTTTCCCCTTTCATCCTCTAATTTTAAATGATCAATGCAATAAATCAGCAGTAATGAGACTGTGGTTTTGCAATCCTCAACAGCCTCTAATCAGCAATGTAGCACTCTGCACAACCAGCCTGGCCCTCAAGAGCTGTTTGAGGTTGCTCTTCTGTGGCACACTGCATCCTCACCATGTGGGCTGTGGAAGCCATGCCTTTCCCTTCAGGAAGAGGGCACACCACAGGGGAAGCCCCTCCAGAGCCTGAACAGGGCTTTCTTTTTGTCAGGGTTTACAGCTGTATCTCTTGTCCATGGCCAAGGGGTGGAATCTTCCATCTATGGTGGCTGACCTGGGCTCTGCTCTCTCCTCCCCTCCTCTTCCTCATTCACAGCCACCTTGCTGGTGAGCAGAAACACTGAAAACGTGAGGAAATCTAAGACTGTAGCAGACACCCTTAAGCAAAAAGGCCTCTGAAAACTGTAGCTATCTCTTGACAAATGTGAATTCTCTTTACTGATGACTCCAATTTAAACTGACAGTTTTTAAAGCAGCTTTTCGATCTGATTTTCAAGGTGTCCTATACCATATCTTCTTCCCTTTGGGCCATGACAAGGTCAGGAGCTGTCTGTTGAACATGAACTTCAATCCTGATTCAGACTCCAGAGCATGGTCACAGTAGAAATGAACATATTTAACAAAGCTGGAGGTGTTCAAGATACTTGCCTATAGATGCTCTTGCCGTTCTTCTGAAGGTGAATAGAAGATCTTCATGTATGTGAATTAGGGATTTCTTTCTTTAACGATCACCTTCCTAGACAATAAGTGCCCCCGGAAGTCAGATCACACCCTAGAGAGAGCTCTACACAATATCCTTTTGCGTTTTATATTTGCCGGTTGGGTGTTTATTACTTTGCTATTTTCACGCCTAAATCTTACACAGAGATTATGATCTTCGTGCTATAGATAAGAAGATACTTCATCTGTCTTGGTTGCAGTTGTGTTTTTTCCTTGCTACTTTTACTGTCAGTGTTCTCAAACATGCCTTGATGTTTCAAACTCGTGCTCAGAACATGCACTTCTCTGCTGGGTGTTTCTGCTGCTAATGAGCAACAAAGATTATACTACCCAGTAATAATAGCGCTGCAAGCGCTGGGCAGCTTCTGGTGGTCCCTGTCACACCAAAAGCAAGTACTGCAGCAAGAGATTCCCTTCTGCCACTGTTTGCCGTGCAGAAGGATGAAGTGGTGCAGTGGCACAAGGGGCTTGTGCTGCCCAGCTGAAAGCCCAAGGCCTGCAGTGTGCAGAGGAACAGGGATGACACAAGCAGACAGATCTGTTCTGGGAAATGTAACCTTCGGTTCATGCTTCAGGATTGTGTTGGCATACTGCACTGAAAAAAAGGCAGCGGAAATATCTGATATAAGAGCAGACTGATTCTGAGCACAAGGAGAATGAGCAAACAGAGAGGAAACTTTACAAGGAAGGGCAGTACAATAGGCAGGAGTACTCTTTAAGTCATAAATGTGACCCATGTAGTCAAGATGTACAGGCAGCAACTATTTCAAGCCAGATGGACAGAGTTATGCAGCAGTGCTTTTGTCTGCTGCATCAATGAACCGCCAAGGCATCATCTGGAGTCTTCCTAGGACAGCAAGCCCAGATCTCCCCTGGCTACAGCAGCCAGCCATTTATAGGAGGTCTCTTTCCACAGTTTTAGGGGGTCAGCCATGTAATGATGTAATGTTCATAGTTACTTCATCCAAATATTGCTTTGTGAACTTCAGTTTTCAGGCATTAGGAAAAAATATCCACCCACTCTGCAGACTCCACATGAAAACTCATAGCATGCTTTAAGACAGGTGTGTTTGATGCAAATAAATGGTGCATTCAGAACTTCAGAGTTCCACCCAGCACTTGGTTTTGCAAATTATCATAATCATAGCTAAACCCCACAGAATATTCCTGAGGTGTTGTGACTGATGAAAAATCTTGAATATCTCATAACCCCATGGATCTGCAATTTAACTACAAGTCTTTGTAAAGTAGTATTTGGAAATGCTCTCCTGTTCTTAAAAAGCTTAATAGGTGGTCAGCAAGCTGTTTACTCATCCACAATGATTTAGATAAGGATTTGACAGCACACGTAACACTTCTATGGTAGTATTGCTGTCTTAGAGCACTGATCTTGCTGATCATAAGTATCTTACTTATGCTAGTATTGCTGTCCTACAGCACTGATCTTACTGTATCAGGAAATACAGATGAGACTTTTTCAGTCTAAAGGCATATTTTTTTTTTTCCTGCAAGGTTTGAAGGCCAAATGATTTTCACAGTTAAATCCCAAAAGCCCAGGGAACACCATGGTTATTGCATGACCTTTGCTACATACAGCTGGAGCATCCAGCAAAAGAGCTGGCTGGCAAATCCCAGCCTGGGAGAGCCATGGCAGCAGGCTTCTGTGTGGCCAAAGGTGCCAGTCTAACTGGGGTGAAGGAGACCAGCTCAAGGTGCTGAGCGATGCCCCTCAGGAGCCTGCAGCATCCCAAAAGCAAACTCAGCTGTTTTTTTTTCGCTTGGGTATAAACAAACACTTCGCCACCCAAACCTGGGGCCTTGTCCCCATAGCATCCCTTCCTCTACATCACACACAGCCACATGTGCTCTGCCCAGGAAAAGGAGAGATACTCCTGAGCTCCTGAGCCTAGCATCCCACCACTCTCAGCTGTCACCGTCTCCTCAGGGCTGCCACCAAGCTGATTTTCTTTACAATGGGAGCCATCGAATCAGTAGCAGCAGGAAGCCTTTCAGAGCAAACTGGTTTAATTGATATGTTCATGGCACTGCAATGAGGGCAGTAAGGCAGAAAGGCAGAAATAATCTGACTGATCCTTGTCTGATTCAATCATCCTGAGCACTTTAGAAAACTGGCCCAACTGATCTGATCATGCTATGGGAGTAGACTAATGAACCATCAGAAGTCAACTGGAAAAACAGCAGCTGCCTCTCTTTTTCCCACACTCCTACAGTCTAACAGTTAGAGTTTCTGAATGCAGCTCTTTGCTCCTGCTCCTGGCATGGTTTTCCAAGTTCCAAAAAAGCAGGTATATCTCTTCTGCCTGCTGGATATATATGGACTCTGGTGTGTATCTTCTCCAGGCTTTGGACCTTATATGACTTTCAGAAGCATAAAAACTATGTATCTGTGGAACAGACAGCGGGGGATGAGGTTTTGATTCGGAGAAAACTCCAGGAACAAACTTGCCAGCAGAGTTTCAAGTTGACAAGCAGGTATTCTTTATTGCGGCGCTGGGAGACACGGGGATAGCTCCTAACGTGTGTCCCCGAATTGCTATACAGGTCATTCTTATATGGTCACTGAGCATATTACATCATTTTCCAAAACGTTTCCGGCATGCATACAAAATGCGGTGGTCTTTAAGGGTCGTTTACTTTTCCCAACAAGCTGAATTAACATTACAGACATAGCAATCATCCTGGCCTCCTACTTATCAGTTAGTTTAACTGCTCTCATCCTGGGCATCTGCTAGTCCGGGGTACTCCCTAGTAGATGCTTACACCAGTTTAATGGGTTTATTAACACCCCAAGCATAGCAACCATCCTGTCCTTTTACTTATCAGTTAGTTTATCTGTGCCCACCCTGGACATCTGCTAGTTCCAGATACTCCCCGTCCCCAGGTCCTGTCCTTCTGTTCTGCTTTTCTCACACCTTTTGCACTGAGGTCCTGAAACTACGTCAATTACCTTCAAGCACCGCAGTTATTTTCCATTACAAAGCCATCAAACTTAACATTACTTAGAACTGATTTCATTTTGTACTTTTGTGCCTCCTTGTCTCAGTTTCTAATAGTAGGACTTCGCTTGTGAAATTCTGAGCATTGTCCACGCCTTTGGTGTCACCGGCTCACAGAAAGGGTTGGGAGCGCTCCTGGTAAAAAGTGTTTTCACAAATCAGGGTAGAAATTGTGCTAGTGAAAGATTACAAAAACCTGACCGCTGCATATTCAGAGTACAGGATACCCATAACAACTGAAAAAGCTTCCCTTCCTCAGTGTACACTCTTAATATTACTTGCATGTGCTATTCAACTGTACAATTGTGTAAATGCTGGGCAAGCTTTGCATAAATTTTCTAACGTGCAAAACAGATCAGAGGAAAAAAATCCAAAACCCAGATGAAGCCATTTGCACAGTGTTCCTGTAACTTAATTGTGCTTGCAATATCACCCTTCTGGTGCCTGAAGCAAGGGTCTGGTCTTACAGAGATATGTGTGTTCAAAGATCTATTTCTCCTTTGATGTTGTTAAATATGATCTTAAAATATATCAGTGAAACCGTTAAAAGCCTGATCGAATTTTACTGCCAATAGGATCTCTTCATTTTATCAGTCCTCACTTTGGGTCCACATTCCAAGCATTATCAGAGAAATAGGCTGAATTAACGACTGATGCGATAACGCATTTTGGTTTAGATCTTTGCCACTGAAGAAAAAAAACAAACAACCCAACTTCAGTCCAGACAAGTGACTGAAACAAAACTGAAACAGAGTGCTGAAGGCTTATATTAATGGACAAATCTGTACACTTATTTTATGTTCAAGTTCTAGATTGGCAGAACACAAGCCACCTCCAGACTAGAAGCTACAAACCTGTGACTGACCAAATCAGCCGCAGAACCAGATTTGTTACATGGTGTTCAGACTGGGCCTGCCTCATGTTCTTCCAAATTGGAATGCTCAGAGTGAGGTGTTTCTGTAAGCGCTCACCTCTCTGTTCTTGTGGATGGGGTCCATTAATTATAAAATAATCTTAATGGTTTTAAAGTATTTTTTGTTTTCAAAGGAAATTGATTATAAACAGATATATTTGCTAAATTAAAAATGTATTACAAACACTATACAGTTATTTATTAAAGTTATGGTTTCAGAAACTAGCTCTGCTTCTTTCTTCATTTCTTCCATCCCTTCTTTCTTTCTTCCTTTCAAACTTTCTTCCTTCACCCTTTCCTTTCTCTCTGCTTTTCCATTATTTTTTTTTTTCTCCCAGACAGACATTTTTCATACAAAATGCTCATTTTTTATCCATTCTGCTGCCATGCATTGATTACAGTGCATGGCTGGGGCCATCAAGGGGGGTTGTCTTCTGGTAAGTAGCCCCACTGCCAAACCAGAGAAGCTGTAGGTACCTCCTGCTGAGATCAAGGACTTCCACTCCATTGAAGTGCACCCGTCGAGGAAGGGTAACTCACACATTCGGGTTTGGTTTCATAAAGCCCCAATTTTTAACTCATGGGATTTCCCATGACATTTTCCTTGAACCACGTGAAGGCACTGCGCCCTCTGGTTTGGTGACCTTACCTTCCTCTGCGTGCAACCACCTCACACTTTCTTCTAATGAGATTTTCCACTCCCCCCCCTCCTTTTATGCCTTTCTCAAAACATACTTCCCATAGCAACCACCACATCAATAACCAAGGATATCATCTCACACAGTGCTGCTGGCTGTGAGATCTCCCAGAGTATTCTCCCTGCAGCTGAAACCAGCAGACACTTTTCACTGTCAAATGTTTCTTGTGCTATTAGTAGATGGCCTCTCCCCACATATGGTCCCTCTGCCATTTGATGCTTTCACCATTTCTGTCCCAAACCCAATTGTTGCAAACCAGCCATACAACTAAGATCACAAGTGCTGGTATTTGTCTCGGCAGTTACAGTGGGACCACCTGGCTGGCAAGGAATGCTGCCTGCGGGTCAGCAATGTAAGCCTCATCTCCCAGAGCACTGTGGCTGTAAATGAGTTTCTCTCTCTTCCGAGCACATTGTGCTGACAGCCCTTAGAGTCTCTCAGCTGCAGTAGCATCACTTCTGCTTGGTCTCCCATTCACGGGCTGTGTTGCTCAAAGTAACTCAAATCCCTTTGGTAGTGTTCAGTAAGATCTGTGATTTTACACTTTCTGGCTGCTGTTGAAATTTGCACCTAATACCAAAACCTAGGGGGCTTCCTGGCTGCACATACCTGTGAATCCCAGTGACAATTAATCAACTGTTTAATTTCTATGAATATTTAAAAAATCCTTCATGTTCAATAGAGCTTTTTTTTTCTGTATTGGGAAATAGGTTAAGCTACCTGTAGCTTACCTTGATGCCACTAGCAACCCCTAAGGAAGTAAAGCATATTGAGGCAATAAATTCAATTCAATAGCCAGAACCAAACAATTCCCAACTCCTAAAAGAGTCTGCTAAGAAAGCTTTTCCCCATTAACAGCACAGAAGTTTCAGATAACATGGAAGAGTGATGATATACTGCTGATAGATTTTAAAAGACTATCAGGGTGAACAATGCAACACAGCAGCCTGCCACAGACTCTGGGAAAAATATTGACGGAAAATAAAAGTGGAAAATCACTGCTGGTAGAATTTGTCCAGGCCATTTCAGTTTTCAGGTGATAACTGTGGTAATGAGTGGTCTGATTGCAGCATGTATGTATCTCCTTAGGTGGTCAAAGAGCTTCTTTAATCTATTAGAAACAATAACAATAAAAAACCCAATTTCATGGAATGTAAATTCAGAGGAATTCAATTAACAATTAGGATCACATTCCTACCAGCAAGAGCACTTAGTGAGACAAGTTACTTAGAGCAATGATGGATTTGCCATCTCTTGATGTTTTCCAGAGAAAGCTGGAAGCATTTGTAGGAAAACACATCTGTGGCCCATGGTGTTGTTGACCCTGCAAAACAAGTGGGACTGTGTAGGGCAGGGAGACAGAGCCCATGCCAGCAGCGCAGGCATGGACAAGCTGCCCCTTTGCTCTTAGGAGAGGTAAAAGTCATCGTCTTAAAATCTGGCTGACTGCCTTTTGGCTCAGATGCTTTAGTCCAGGAGGTGGCTGAAACGTAAATGCTTTAAGATGTCTGACAGGCGCTGTTTTGGTGAGCTGCGGACACCAATATATTGTTTACTTCAGGTAAACAATTTCCCCTTTCTCAGGGGCTCTGCACCCACAGGCAGGACATGGACTCCTGGTACTCCCGTCAGCCACAGCTGCTCACATGCCAGACTCGTGTGCCCAGCCCAACCACACAGAACTGCATCGGTTTTGCCTGGGGAATCCTTCCTGCACGTCAGTGTAACAGGACTCAGCGCACTGACTGTTCTAGGCTTAGTTTTCACTCTTCTTTCAGGCATGCTCCATTTATTGTGATTATTGGGAGTTTCATATAATGAGCCACCCAATACCTGTGCACCAGCTGGCCCATTTCACTTCAGTGCTCCTACAAATCCAGTGCTTAGGTGCAGGGACTGCAGCGTCATGTTTTCACTGTTGTTTCAGCCTGTTAGAAAAAAAAGTTTCCAAGCTGCCTTTCAGAGCTGCCTCCCCAAGGGGTCATTATTCGGGCTCTTTGTTTGGTTTAGTTCTGTATTTGTCATCTCACTTCCAACAGACATTCACGTGGACGGGACATAAATGAGAAAACATAACCTGCACCATCTGTGGCCCCTGAGGGTCTAATGACACCTTAACTCAGTGCCCAAGTATTCATCCCATGCCAAATGAGCCCTGGTGATTTCTTCTGCTCAGTTAGCTGCTTCCCAAACCAACTGTGCAAAACTAAACCGTTGCCAGGCTGAGTCCCAGGTATCTGGCAAGCCAGTGGCCATGTTACACCAGCTAGCCTTTGTCTCTGAGGCCTTTGGGACCTTTTTTTGAGGAGTCCTGAGTAGCCCTGTGATGTAATTCATGCAGCCTGGCTCTGGGCCAGGAGGATGCTGAAGGAAAAGGTGTGCATGCAAAAGCCTGAGCTCTCATGGACATAAAGACAATGACAGCTTTTGTCTGGATGCCATTAAAAATTCTTCATTTGTACAAGCTGCAGTAGAGAGAATTGGATTTGTTTTAAGGAACACAGATGCTGACACCATCAAGCATTTGGTTTCTTGAGTATTGGCATTTCACTTTGAATGCATAGAATGGCATTAAGGGGCTCTGCAGGGAGGTTCCAGATGGAGGTGGTGGATCTGCAACATGGGGCTGGGCTTGAGGGCCCTTGGCCATCCAGGAATGGCTGTGGCTCACACAGAATGCTCAGTTTCCCTGAAGGAAGATTAAGAACTTGTCCCAAGACAAGCTCAGTGACCTTGTTTCAATGGGAAGGGGCTTTCATAGAATCATAGAATAGTTAGGGTTGGAAAGGATCATTAAGTTCCAACCCCCCTGCCATGGGCAGGGACACCTCACACTAAACCATGTCACCAAGGCTCTGTACAACCTGGCCTTGAACACCACCAGGGATGGAGCATTCACAGCCTACCTGGGCAACCCATTCCAGTGCCTCACCACCCTTACAGAAAAGAATTTCTTCCTCATATCCAATCTAAACTTCCCCTGTTTAAGTTTTAACCTGTTACCCCTTGTCCTGTCACTACAGTCTCTAATGAAGAGTCCCTCTCCAGCATCCCTATAGGCCCCCTTCAGATACTGGAAGGCTGCTATGAGGTCTCCACGCAGTCTTCTCTTCTCCAGTCTGAACAGCCCCAACTTTCTCAGCCTGTCTTCATACAGGAGGTGCTACAGTCCCCTGATCATCCTCGTGGCCCTCCTGTGGACTTGTTCCAACAGTTCCATGTCCTTTTTATGTTGAGGACACCAGAACTGCACACAATACTCCAGGTGAGGTCTCACAAGAGCAGAGTAGAGAGGCAGGATCACCTCCTTCGACCTGCTGGTCACGCTCCTTTTGATGCAGCCCAGGATACGGTTGGCTTTCTGGGCTGCAAGCGCACACTGAAGCCGGCTCATGTTCATTTTCTCATCAACCAACACCCCCAAGTCCTTCTCTGCAGGGCTGCTCTGAATCTCTTCTCTGCCCAACCTGTAGCTGTGCCTGGGATTGCTCCGACCCAGGTGTAGGACCTTGCACTTGTCATGGTTAAACTTCATGAGGTTGGCATCAGCCCACCTCACAAGCGTGTCAAGGTCCCTCTGGATGGCATTCCTTCCCTCCAGCGTATCAACCGAACCACACAGCTTGGTGTCATCGTCAAACTTGCTGAGGGCACACTCAATCCCACTGTCCATGTCACCACTTTGCACTGAATGAAGCTATTTCTGGTGAAGCCCAGAGCTGAAATGGGGTGTCCTGGCCAGGTGGGAGGCCTATGCCCATGGGCAGCCCACTGCCCACCTAGCATGGTGGCCAAGAGACACTGTGCTGGCAAGGAAAGGAGATGCCTGGGAGCACTGGGTACAGGGCAAGGAAGTCCAAGCGCACTGTCCCAGACTGTGCTGTGGGTGGTCAAAGCAAAGCTCTGCCTGCCTGCCTCACCTTGAACCATGGTAGACGAATGGCACAGAGGAAAAAGAAGAAATCCATGTGAACAAACCTTGTGGAAAAATGAGAAGGGCTGGGAAGAGGCAGAAATAAGAACCAGACAACAGCTTTCCCACATGACACTTAGGATTTCCATGCTGGAACCTGGGACTTTGGCGGGAGGATTTCTCTGCTGAACTGGGGTGGAAACTCTGTTGACATCTTCTATTAGCATCTGGAAAGGCCTTTGCAATGGAGAACGTCACCACAACAGCTTTCTCATGTCTGCCTTACTACTCTTCTGATCAAAAAAGGTTTGTAACAACAATTTAAATTTCAGGATCTGCTATTGTCAATGTTTATTCGTATTTTTTCTTTAAGTAACATATGGCTGAAGTTGATTCATTCTGGCAGAAGGATTCAGCGCTGATGAAGTGACATGTTGCCACTTCAAGTGACTTTCAGTTCTGTTCCGTGCAGGCCAGGGAACATAAGAAAACACAGATGTGGCAGTTTAGCATAGTTTTTTCCTTACTAGCAGGTTCAACTGTCCTCTGCAACTAAACCTTGGTACAGCTTTCAAAGTGCATGCTGATAGTCCCATCCTTGCTTCTCGACCAGGTAACATGTAAGACTGTGAGAATTACGGGCCTCAGTAACTCATTAAAACTGTAAATTAATAAATCTGTAAACAGCCTGAGCACTGTGATGCTGTCAAACAACTGCAGCCCTTTATTTGCCTTCAGTGACATGCTACAGCTACCCACTGTTTTGTGACGTGTCTGTCGTATCAGACTGTTGCATCCATGGGTATCCCTGTGTACATGTCCCTGTAAACATGTGGCCATCTTGCAGCGGAGACTGGCTGTGTCTGGCAGCAGCAGGAGCTGCAGCACATGCTGGCAATGTCCTGCAGGTACCAGCTCATCCCAGTTTGCAGTACTTGGTGGTGAGCCACAGATAGGCCATACAAAACATACATATGTATCTTTAGGTCTTTTAAGGTGGTTTGGTAGAACAAATTGCTCTCTTCCCCACTGTTCTTGTTCTTTCCACATCAGGTCCAGCCTTTCTGGCCCTAGTGGTGCCCTTCCCGGGTGCGTCAGCCCGAAGCAGAGTGGACACACGTGCTGCCTCCTCCCTTGGGGGAAAGCAGCTCCTTGGGGACACCTGAGAGAGGCCTCTGAGGCCACACCACCCCAAGAGACCTCTATCCCTTGCCACCAACACCAAAGAGGGCACAGGGAGAGAAGGGAACACGTGTCTGAAATGCCCAGACTTTGGGGGATCACTTGCTTTTAAGGGGGTGAGTTTGTTCCTCAGTAGCTACATGGACTTTGGAACCATGTTCCGCTCCTGCCTGACAGCTGGTCATTGCTCCAGCAGCTCACCTAAAGGCTCTTAAATCCATGTAAGAACAGTTTAAAATTTAATTGTTTAAAATACAGAGTATGGATTTGTCAGGGTTTGCCACAGAAAAAAGTTTCACTGTTGAAGTGAATGAGATTTTTATTTTGAAAACTGAAAAAGGAATGTCCGGCTTTCTGAAGGCCACAGAATTGGAGTGAAACACAAAACATGAGGCAGTGGCATCCCCCGGTGACCATGGGGGAGCCTGGTGTAGCCCCAGGTGCTGTGAGCACACGGCCTCCAAAGGCGTGGATTTTCCTTACCTGAGGTGGACGAACCCTTTTCGCAGGCATCAGCAAATCTTCTAGAAATAGAGAGGAGGCACCAGCTGGAGAAATGGACATGCCTGGATGGGAGTGCTGTGGCTTTATGCCGTGAAAGAAAGCTTAGCTCTGTGTAACAGACTGTATTCTGAATTAATGTACTGTAATGATCTTGTGTAACACCCTCTAGGCTGGAACAAGAAGTCAGGGTTTTCCCATGGCTCTGTTAGGGTGCCGTACTTCTCAGCATGTGCTAGAGAGTAGCCCTAGAGGGCATGCTACAAAAAGAGCTCATGAATGCCTCCAGCTAGGCGGTGAAAACCTCCCACTTCCCAGCCTAGTACCTGGTTTAATAGATGCTGGGGGGGGGAGGCAGAGAGAAGTGATTTACTAAGGGTTCAGAGTAAAAGAACTTGCAGAGACAGGTAAAATTGCTAAAAAGGTTGCTTTAAATAAAATATGAAATAAAAATGTTGCTTTAACTACAACTAGGCAAAATCAGCATCAAATATAATCAAAATGCCTAGGAAACAGTAAGAGGGTTTTGTTAAGCAGCAAATAGCAACAGGAAGTGTACCTTTCTCTGTACAGCAGGGAGGAAAAGGATCAGATCGATAAGGGACTAATGAAAGTATTGAACAATTAAATTGCCTCTGGCATTGCAAATGAGAGCTGTAGACAGCTGTACATATAAAACTCAATTGCAAGGTCAGAAAAGGACTCACGCAGCCCACAAAGAAGTGGCATCAGATCACACTTAAGAGATTAAGAATATTTTAACTGAATGAAGACCCTCAGCTGGAAAAACATACGGAGATCCTGTGTTTGTTTCTTGGTGTTTTCAGCATTGCTCTGAGGGAAGAGAGATTATTCCAAGCAAAGAAAGGTGTGAGCAGGTTTTCCTCAAAGAAAGGTTTCCACATGCGGTTTTCATTTCAAAATCAAAACAAATGTCAAACAAACTTTACGGGATTTTTAAGACTTGCTAATTTCGGGGCTTTAATGAGTTGTTCTCTGTTTCACAGATGCTGCAGGGATGGGAACTGCTGCATAGTTGTGTTAAACTGTTCCCAAGGATTATTCAACCCAAACAGAAACAGGAAACCCCAGTAGTCATAAAGAAAACTTTGTTCTAATTCAGGCACAAGGTTTAGGCGCTTTTTTACTTGCTTATCTAAACACCTGCTGTTATCTCTAAAGTGAATTTTCCAGGATTACTTACCAATGGCAGCTGTGACATCTGGAGCCAAAAACTGTTGCATTTGTTTGAAATTTATTTAAAATATTGACAACACATCCTGTGAACCAAAGTTCAAATGTTTGTACCCTTGCAAATGAGGAGAGGTACACTATGGACTACATCTAAATATACAAGAAAATTTTTGTCTGGATAGATCTGTTTCTCTGTCATTGTGGAAAACATAATACTAAAGGTACATTTTCAGGTAGGTTTGCCCTGATGTAGAATAAAGCCAAGTCAGTAACACTACATTGACATATGCCAAAGATGTCCAGTGCTGAGTTTTGCATTTGTAAATAGAGACTTAAATTTGATTCTTGTACCTGTTACTCTTGCCACATCCCTCAGAAGCCTGATGGGATCTAGTGTCTTTCAAGTTTGCCTCTGTAGTGCTAAAATAGCAGGCAGGGTTGCCACCATACTTAGCAGGTTGGGATCAAGCCACGGTGCGAAATCTGGTTCTGTTTCTAGCACTAGCAGAAGGGAAAGTGCTGTAACAGGCTCCTTGCAACGACGTGACAATTTGCACATTAAAGAAATGGAATCTCTGAAGAGAAAATCAATCCAATATTTAGTGGTCAATATTTAGTCTAACTTATGCAATATTAGTATCGCAACTGAGTTTTAGAGATCACTGAAAGTAAGATATGAATCTTACACAGGAAAGAAAATATTTCCTGCCTGAACACTGGAACAGAAGTCCATATGGTGCAAAATGGCTTTAGTATGACAGAAAATTGAAAACAGTTTTCTTTCTGAAGGCCAAAAATAAATTTTCTTGTATAAAACAATATTAACTTCAGCATGTGGGTTTTTCTTTTTGTTAAATTATCCCTCTCCCACAGATCCTTATTTCTTATCCCTTGAATTGCCTAAATCTAAATACAAGCAAGAGGAAATGAGTCTAGACCAAAGTTATTGTAATTGCTTGGAAGATCTCCCATCTTCTCCTTCCGACAAAGAACTGCTGTCTGAGTTTGTGTCCTAATTTCACCTGCGTGAGTCTTGGTAGAAGGATGAAAGGGGAGGCCCATGCAGTTTGACCTCCACCAGTACCTCTGTTTTCTCCCCTGAGGGCTCACCTTGCATGGGAGCTTTGTTTAGCCAAACCGTTTTCTGAAAGGGAAGAAATACTGTTCTTCTATCTTTTTGGCTGCAAGGCCATGTACGGCCCAAGGTTCTTCTGGTTATTGTTGCATTGAAAATTAGGTAGTTGCATATGAGCTCAACTATCTGAGCTTCTTACACAGCAAAATTAACTAATCCATGCCAGTTCTGTCACACTTGCATTGATAAAGGATCTAACACAGCATATTTTGACACAAGGACCACTAAAACCTCTCAGTTGGAAGTGCACCGTACACTCAATTAAGACCACTGGCAAGAGGTACCTGTTCTTACTACTTTCTGTTGAGCCTTTATAAGTAGCCTAAGAATTCCAAAAAGTCCTGGACTTGAAAGCAGTTGATACAAAGGAAAGGTGTGCTTATCTGCAGGTGGGTGAAGTGCTAAGCCTGCAGTGTGGCACTGCTTTTCCTCTGGAATTTCCCACAGCAATGCAACAAAACAAAAGGTAAAATCCAGCTACCCGACCATGAGTAAGTTCTGCTTCACTCAGTCCTAGGATGGTTTGAAATGACCAAACTGTGCATCATTGCTTAAAATCACCTGAGATCCCAAGGATGGGAAAATGACAAATGTGGCATCGGTACTTAATAAACCCCCTGAGGAAATGTGGAGAAGTACAGGGAGATAAAGCTGGCTTGTATACTGAGCAGATTAACAGAGAGTATATTAAAAAATAAATAAATGTGTTATACAGGGAATGAATCAACATGACTTTCAGACTAAAATCTGTTGGATTTATTTGAATATATCAACAAATGTACAATTAAGCATGAGCTAATCACCAAATCATTTTAACAATGCCTCTCCTCATAGTGCATTGAAGCAATTATGAGTATAAACTTAGCAGTGTAATAGGAAATTTAATAGCTGTAGAACTCCATAATGTTTGTAAGTGATCATGCAAAGAATGTGAAGAATTAGGAGACATACTTTGCTGATATTGAATTATTCACAGTAAAGATCAGTAAAAAGATATCAGTAAATAATGCAACAGCTGAAGAAATTCAACATTGATAATTACGAAGTAATGCAAAACCTACCCTAATTCACAATAACAGTCTCTCTATTGCTGGCCAGGAAAAAGATCTTGCAATTACTGAGAGTATTTCTCTGAAAATTTCAATTTAGTTCAGGGCTGTAACCAATAAGCTATTGGTTATAAGGAATTATTAGGAACAAAATAGCGATATAGAAGAAAATATCATCATGCCAGACTGCATGTGTCTCTGGAATGACAACTGTGTCTTCAATTCTAGTCACATCAGCCCAAAGGGCCTGTCCTAGAGCTAAAGAGGTATAGCAATGGCCAACAAGAATAAAAATACATAAATACAGAACAGTGCCTATATGAGAAGAAAACACTCCCAAATAAAAGAGAAATAGCAAGTAGGTTATTTGTGTTAGTAAGGAGCTCTAAATTGATCTAAGGGGAAGGAGGATCATTTTCTGTGCTGGTGGTGGGAAAGATACTGCTGAAGCATGAAAACTCCCTTGGGCTATGAAAGAGCAATCTGCACATCTTATCACCTCCAAAAGGCTGTCCTGAATTTACCGAGACTATGTTTATATTTTTATCCATAATCTGATCGCAGCTTGGTAACAACGCTTTTCGTGTATACGATCATACATATAGTCCAGCAACATTCCAAAGCTCAAGGAGTAAAGGTAACAAATTCTTACAGCTTTTACAGATGAGCTGAATAAAAGACTTAAAAAAATTCATATTCTAAAAGGCAGAAATAATTTTACAGTTGGGACATTCATGAAGTGGATATGGTTTCTGTATCAATCCACTGTGGATATCCCCTCCAAATACTCATCCATTCATCCCCCTGAGCCATGTAAAGATTTTCCACTAACAAGATCCTTCTTCAATATGTTCCACAGATTGATTATCTGCTGTATGACAAACCTGTTGTTTGCTTCGAGTCCTGACAGCTTCCTCTGATGCTCCTTACTGCAACAGAGAATACTGAAAGCATTCAGGCTGTCAAAGCCCCAAATAACAATATGCATCCAGCCTGTTGCCATGTACTTGAGAAGGACTATAATTTAAAAGAACATATATAAAAAAGGAGCATGACAGAAAGGGAATATGAATAATACTTTCTCTCAGGTTAGCAGGTTTGGTGCATTAAGAAGAACCAGACTTCTGCTAGCTGAGGCTTTGCTATTTCACCCCCTAACCAAATGGAAAAAAAAATTGTAATTTCAATTCTAATTGCTATTCAGGCAGCATTTCCCCTAACCTAATAACACGGTAAGACCATTTTCTTTCAAAATAAGTCTTTATTTTCAGCAACCACAACTCTATCATACATTAGCGGTTTTGCCTAATGCATTGCATTTGACCCTCTGGTCTATTTGAAATACATTTGCCCTGGGAGGGTGTGACTTATCCAAATTGCTTCTCTGTGAGAAGAAAATCTTGCTAATAGCAACACATCTATGCCAGGCAGAATCGCATGGCTGCTCCTCCGCTGGTGGCCATGGCCTCTGGACCTCCCATGTGGTAAGGATTTGCAGTGTCCTGTTTGAAAAACAAAGCTGTCCACCAACTTGCTGCAGGGAACATCCTCCTTACCACAACTGCCAAATGTCATCTGGGCAATAAAAGGACAGCTGTCAATCTCAGTATTTAAGTGCTTTGGGCAACTCCTGCCACAGGATGCTAAGAACCATGGTGTAGTATGAGCTTTGCCATTTCCTGTCCATGCTACAGGACATGGACATCCACGGACAGATTCATAGATAATAGTAGTAGAGCAAATGAGCAACCCAATCCACTCAGCATCTAGCAGCCTACCTTGACTGAGAGCTGGGACTATACCAAATAATACTCTATTCATTATCGTTAAATAGAACCGAGTTTCTCTCTAGCTCATTAATTCACTTATGACTTCAACTGTGTTTTATCATAATCTTCTTTTGTCTCTTCTCTGCTCTTTGGAAATAATTTTAATTTTTGGCAATCAGGCTGGGAATGAGAGCCTCCAGCTCCAGATACAACAAGCTCCCAGTCACAGGATCCCTGAAGGGTTGACTGCTCGAAACTGGGAGGATCTGCCAGGGAGAGAAACACTCAGCTGCCCCTGTTGAAGCAGCCATTGCTGGCTGCTCCTGTAAGGCAGCAGCATGGAGCTTTGCTCTGTTATGTTCACATGAGCAATGCAGATGGGAAAAATTTCTGGTTTGAAATATGCTTCTGCATGTAAACTACAGTTTGATATGTGCAATACCTGTTCAGAAAGAATAGATCTCCTATTCTCATTTGGCTCTGAAATTATATAGGAGGGGACACAGCCAAACAAACAAAAAGTGCTGAGTTTTTCTGATGTTATGTTCAATTATTCTTGCATAGTTTTATGCATAATGATTTTTAAGCCCATAAAAAGCAATAATGAGACTTGTGGAATGAATCTGTGACTATGTTCACAGGTTTACGTTGCCATTATTTAATTGTGTTTATCCCAAGGCTTGGAACAAGTGTTTTAAAAGTATTCACTGTTGGCTTAAGTTTACTTCCATTTTTGCTAATGCAAATGTCATATCCTGGGTATGTTTTTCCTGTAGACTGTTAGGTGAATTTGCCTGTGGGTAGCAATGGCATTTTCAGTTTTTGGACACACTCTAAAGTAGTCTGATGAAAAATACAGCTACTTTACACATCAGCCAGCAGCCCAGTCTATAAACAACTGCCTAACAAATACTGAATTGTTCAGGTTTGGTATTCTACTTCTCCATCTGTCCTTTCATCTGATGAAAGACCCTCCTGATGGTTACTCTGATTTTAAATCTAACTTTAAATCTAATCTTTAAATCTAACTTCGGTGTCTCTTAGCCCAGGTTTGCTCAGCTTCTGTGTTTGCGCCACTCTGAGCTTTTTCTCTCCATTTAAGCACCTTATGGTGCTCTTATGTTTGAGCA
Source organism: Pezoporus wallicus (assembly GCF_028554395.1). Taxonomy (NCBI): domain Eukaryota; kingdom Metazoa; phylum Chordata; class Aves; order Psittaciformes; family Psittacidae; genus Pezoporus; species Pezoporus wallicus. The sequence goes on from NW_026635157.1 coordinate 9,927,619, forward strand.
AAACCCTTCTTGTCATACAAGACAAGACATGTGACATGGGCTGCTGTAGCTGGAGTATGAAGTGGAGGGGATACAAGTGGCCCATGTGTAACTGTGGCTCAACATAGCCACCAGGTGAGACTTTCTGGCCTGTGCTTGGTGCAGAACCTAGTGTGCCCACCTGTACACTTAATACAATGTGTGGTAAGACTCTTGCTCTCTGGTTTAAGAAATGTTTCTTTTGACAGCTTCTTAGTTCATCTGTATGATTTCCAGGGTAAAAGTTGGTAGGATACGTAGTTTCTTTAATATGAAGGGACTGGAACTCAGCTGCTGCAACATGTTCACACCAGACTGTGCTAGGTCTCTGCAAGGCTTATGTTTATTTTTAAATTGGTCTTATACAAAACTACAAGCTAAATAACATGGACAGTTAGGGATGAATTACACAAAACAGCTGAACATGAGCACTTCCATGGGGCATAGATGATTCCCAGGCTGCAACATGACTCACAGGCAAATCAGAGAAAAGACAAGATTACGTGCAATACAGAGATTTTATCTGTGTATTCAGCATCCACCTCCTCAGGTTTCCACTTGATCTTGCCCATATTTCTCCTGTGCCTCTGTGATTAACCTTCCGAGGCCAGCCATGGTTGAAGCGATTTTCTGCTTGGATTTCTCTAGAGTGAGAAAAGGAGACAGGGTAAGAATCATTTGCCAAACAAACTTTAGCAGAGCCAAGTGTTGTAGGACTTCTTTCAAGAATAATGATTAACAAATGTTAGCTAAGACTGTTCTGAAACTTCCTTTTTCTAGTCCTTGCAAGGACCAGTTGAGTCTGGAATATTAATAGTAACATTAATCCACTCATGCATAAACTAATGTAGTGTTTGTACGGAAATGTCTGCTGATATGGGGAATGACTCTTATGACAACGTAGGGGGTGGCGAGGTTGCCGGTCATGTTGTGGCACTGGGGGTGATGTGGTGCAGGAGGCCACCTACAAGCATGTCTTTCTTAGCTCCTCTTCCCTTTTTGTGATTTTACCTTGGCTCACGGCAATGCTTGGCCAGTCTCTGTAATAAGCCTCCCTCCGGCTGGGACTTAGCTGCTATCCTACCCTGGTGCCAAAGTCCTGCTTTGACACAGGCCCCCTAAGCAACTCTGATTCAGGCTGCTGAGAAAGATGTGAGACACTGTGGCAGGATCCCCGTGCCAGGAATCACTGGGTCACACAGTCAGTGCACCAGCACTGGTAGAAGGGATGGCAGACGACAGCTCAGCATCACGGAGGCTCCAGTCAGGAGGACTCTGGAGACCGACCCTTCTCCTCCCATCCAATGCCCACCTGGCCAGCAGAGGCTTCGGGGTGCGAAGCATGCAAATGATTAGCTTAGTAGTTTGTCTACTCTAATTTTTTAAGTTGGGTTGTTACAAACTATCACTTGCTTCTGAGTTGTATTCGTCCTGTTTGCAGTCTCTTTGTGACTGGTTAAAGATGCCCAAACAAGCTGACAAAGAGAGAGGCCATAACATGCTTTGAGCTGAGACCTACTTGTGGTCACCTTCCCAGCCCAGGTTTTCCTGTGCTGATGGGGTAGGTTGTTCACCCAGCCTCCTAGAGCACATTGCTCTTCTCCACAAAGACAGGAGAGTCCCCATACATCTTCTTTTAGTCTCTCTTCGTGAGCCTGGTGACTTCAGTTACTACAGGGAAGATCCTACTTCCCTTTGATCCCATGGCTTCCAGCCTCTGTTACTCCATCAGACTCCCTAGTGTAAATTATTAATGCATATAAATTATTAATTTGCATTGATGGTCCAGAAATGCTACACTGGTAAAAAACCCAGAAACTTAGTAAGTAATTATGAAGGATCATCTTTGCAGTTACCAGAAACAAAAGTGGTCTTCCAATAGTCTGAAATTACAGGACAACAAGACAAAATGACACAAACTGATCTGTGGCTTCTCTGTGCATATCTTTTGTGTGACTCACTAAATCCAGTGATGTCCAGTAACGTGTTTAGTCTGAGCTATTTTGCAAGTATTAAACCCTGATATACCGAAACTATCTAGTATGTAACTTGGTAAGCTAATTTCCAGTTCCTCAAAGAAGTGCATAACTTCATTTGCTTTTTTATAATCTTTAAAGGTACAAATTAAATGGGTGCCCATTGTATTTCAGTGTTTCCCCTGTATTTCTGTAAAAAATATTACTATATCTATGTAGAAAATTACAGAATAAGTATGTAACAAAAACGCCAGGTAATTTTTAACAAATGTTAGCTTGATGAGCAATGAATATTTTTCTATATGTCTGCTACATGTACCATTAAAAGTAGTTTCAGCTATGTGTTTCTTTGATTAACACATTTTTTATGGTTTAAGCGTAATGGAGTTATACCTGCACTTGAAGAGACCTGTTCTGTGCTTGAAGTTTTGCTGGGAAGGGTGAAGTTAAGAATATCTGGATTTACTAAAAAATTAAATTGCTTTTTCCTATTGCACCTTCACTTTTGAAACACTTTAATTACCTTTGCAGTATTATTCATTTAGAATGTTGGTTTAGCCACCCTCCATATATTCCTTTTGTTAGCAATCATTCTACAAACACGAGCATCCACCCTGGAGCAGTGATACATCACATTTCAGAGCATAACTGTAAAGCAGATTTTAATTTATCTACTTATCATATTTGCTTGATGGTTCTGCCTGGTCTTGAAGTGGATCTTTTTCGGTTATTAACCTAAGTAAGTTTGTTCTTGTTACCTATACAAGGAATAGAAATTTCCATTCCTCTTACCCCTGATTTGTATTCCAATTTACTGTACTTTTACAGGCACGAAGTAAGGCAGCCAGCAGCCTGATGCTGCAGCCATCACATTCACCCATTTGCAAGCATTCAGTCAACCATTCACTTCTGGAGAAGGAAGGTTGGCTTCCCACTGTGCTCCGCTGGGTGGCAACATGGTACCCCAGAATTTTGTATTATTTGCAATTAACTTAGGTAGATCTCTGGGCACACTTAAGGTTGGACTACTGAGTCCACTTCGACTGCTAGACACAGAAGTTCAGTGGACCTACACAACGATAAAATGCATTAGCAAAAGGAGCTTCAAATGCGCGCTTTGTTCCTTTGCTTCTTCCTGCTCCCCTAGAGAACATGTCCCTGAGCTTTGCCTTGACTTCGCCTCTATCCTGAATACTTCTTGTAGCCCTTCACGACAGTGCTCTGCCAGAGCAGGATTTCAAGGCCGCATGCTCTTCCAGCCTCCCCTCTCAGATGCATGATTGCAAAATGTGACTGGGAAATAGGACATTTGCCTGTACAGTACAGCTGAGTGACAAACACAGCTGTGCACCATTCCACTGACCAGATGCAGAGAACACTATCATTTTGGTTCGCTGCATCCTTCAGCCTTCTAAACATTTTGACTTATTACATCATTTATTTTTTTTGCAGAGGCAGGTACCTTCGAATTTTATCAGTAGCTGCTGGAGTTTGTCCTTGGTGTTGTTCGTTTTGTTACATTTTGGTGCATGAGTTATGAATGAAGTCAAATCATATCAGCATGTTTTCTTCTCTTCTGAATGTTCCAGTGCCTGAAGTTCTCTGTATGGCTGGGGAAAAAAAAAAAGAATTAAAATAAAAAGGATTCTGAAACTGCAGAGCTTTGCCTGGCTTTGAATTCTAATTGTACTTTTGCTGGAATCTCTAGGGTCAATCCTGACCTCAAAACATCTCTGCCTTTCTTACCTGAAAGAAAAACTCCTTTTATTTCAAGTACGCTTCTGCTGAAATACTCATGTGTAGTTTCTTTATCAACTCTTTTTGACTACCCTAAATCTGCATTTTTGATTGGTTTAATCCTTAATCACCAAGAGCAAAAGAGGGCTTTATTTCCCAGCAATGAGGAGAGTCTCTTGCAACAAACAACAAACGGTTCTGCTAATGCATTTTGTGCCCAGGAGTCACTGAGCAAAGCACATAAACAGCAGTGGGAGCAGAGACCAGCACCCAGCAGTTAAACTCCAGCCTCTTGCTGCAGAAGTATTTGGTTATCAATGCCAGAGTGCCCTTTTTGCTATGCCAGAAATGGCAGGCATATCACTTTTTGTTTTCCTACGTATTGTTCTAATTACTGCTCCTCTGTGAGTGTGTTTTATTTCTCGCCCAGCCATCTCTCGGGACTGATTTTCATTCAGTACAAATGTTCTCATTATAAAGACTTAACATGAGGAGAATATAAATGAGAAGATAAGTGCACGCTAAGAACTTGCTTATACAGAAACTGCATTGATCAAACGAACAGCGGAGTAAAACACACATCAGCATTAACGTGCTCTATTTCCACAGTTCAAACAGTTTCTTTTCCCATAAGAATGGTGTGACTCCTTGCCTCCAAAACCAGGCCAATGTAATGATTCTGTTTAACTGAAAAAGCACAAAGTGCTTTTATAGAACATCATGGTACGGCACTAATGAGCTCTTTGAAAGCAAATGCACCTTCATCAGTTTCAGAGATTAAGACCCCTTATAACTCACTAGGTGAAAACTTAGGGAAGAGTCAAAATTCAAAAGGTTTTTACAAATTAAATTGCAACATGATCATGAATTAGTACAATTTTCATAAACCTAAAACACCACTTACTTTATCCAACTGCCCACTAATCAAGCAGTTGACCCACTCACCTTCTCAATTCTGGAAGGTGCACCCCTTTGGAACCGCTTGTCTGTGGTTTTGGGCTGTCTCTGCTACCTCAGGATCAGACAGTAGTCATCTCTAGATGAAGACTTCAGCAAACAGCCATGCAGGGCTTCCTCTGACCTCTGGCAGCTCGAGTCAAACCAGAGGTGTCTCTGCAAAGACATCAACCTCTTTGGGAATTCAGTGACAACTTCTGCCCTCTTCCAAAGGGATGGAAACAGCGGAAAGCTACAGTATGGATTCAGTCCCTTCTTTTCTCAGGCCAAGACAATACGCCATTAACAGCTGAACAGAGGCAGAGGGCATTCACAGATATAAGACCACTTTGAAAAATATTGTGCAAAACAAAGCCCCAGGTTAGAAGCAGAGTGAAGCAACCCTGAGGCGCCCAGGTCCACCTTAGGCAACCAGATTTCCTCCTGGCTTCCACAGGGCTGCACGCGGCTCTGCAGGTAATATTTCATCTGCAGTGATAAAGTTTCTGTTTACACTTTATTTTACTAGTGTGTTCTGAGGCATAACTGAATACTGAAAGTAAGTATATATTTCTACTAAACTTGAACTTACAGCTGTACCGAGTGCTGTGGCTTTGCTCTTCTATTTTTATTGCTTGGAGACAGCATAAATGCGTGGGATATCTCTCAAGACCTTTATAAAATCAGAATTCTAACAAGAATATATGAGTCATGTCTAGACCGATATAAAAATGAAATAGTATCATTCTTGTCACCAGAACGAAGCATGGCTGATACCCTTTGATCCATGACACACTCACATAGCCTTTAGGCTAAAATAGCATACACTAGTGTGCAGTTATAATCACAAACTCCTATAAATATATAATGTGAAGCCTCTTGAATCCTAACTGGCAGGTTGTATAACCTTGCCATAAAGCAGTATTTTACCACTCAAATCATCATACTTACTTCAGTAGGACCATTAGTAGATAACGGGCATTATCCAGTGTGGGTCCCATATCTGTATATCTGGCTACAGTGTCTGAATCTGACCTTCAGCTCCAATGCTTTTTAGATTTGTATCATGTTCAGTCAACAGAGAAACACCATTTAGTTTCCTTTTCACAAAGATACACATTCATCTGCTGCGTTACTATTTAGCTACCAGACTGAGCATCCTTATGGCATGTTCAGCCATGCTTGGAGGTAATTGTTTTCCACAACAGCCTTTCTTCCTACATCAGAAAGTTGGTGTCTGTTGGTCAGGACTTACATGGATTTAGTGAATTCTCTGGTTACTCTGTCAACTCTTAAACACCTCTAATGTACATCTCAACAGTGCAGGCAATTTATGGCAAGGGCCACTCAGGTATCAAACATGTGGCTTCTGCAACTCCTGGGCTCTATACCCAGACCAATCATAGGAAACTGTCAGGAACAGTTTCTCAGTGGGTCATGGGCAGTCAAAACACTTCTAGCTAGCCTAGTCCTGGAAGCTGAGCTACTGCTTTTAAACCTGTCACAGACACCACTACAATCAGCAGTATATAAATACCCTTGAGTATGAACAAAGTAGAAGGTAGAACTGAAAATAAAACATGGACAAACTTGCACCATCTGTTTTGAAATGCCAACACTTTCCCGGAATAACCTGTTCATCGCTGCCTCCAGACATTCCCCAAAAGAAGCACTTAATTGGAAAAACAAATTGTTGTATGAAAATGATTTATAAGTGTGAAGAAGGCAACATATTTGTTCTGGTGTGTGTGGCTCAGAGCTTCACAGTCTCTATGTATCTGCATTCTTCAGTGCTCATCTCACAGTTCCATACAAGAGATTTATGCTTTAATTTGGCAGCCAGGCTTCACTACCAGCAGAAAAAAAAACTTAATTAAGAAGAATAGAGAAAGCAAGAAGAAATGTTGCCATAAGAGAAATAGTCCAGATGCAAGTTTTGGGTTTCTTTTTTTTTAACCCTGTTCTGTTTTCAAGTAAATTAATAGCAGTGTCTCGTCAAAACCAGAAATAAAGGCTACGGTTGGCATTTTAAAAGAGTATGAATGGTTTAGAAACAAAAGCTGATTTGCATCGGTCAAGACATCTGAAAATCAAAGATGGGGTTTAGTTGCTTAAACATAGGTATCCAGTACCTTTTTAGAGGCTCTGGGGTATCCTCTAGCCCCCAGTTCCTGATCCAGAATACATGTTTCCTGTAGGGTTCGTGTCATATTTGTCAGATCCATGCCAGGCCCACTCCAGGGTGTCTCAGATGATACTGCCTATATTGAGGCCATTAAGTCTCCTATATTTCATAATTTTTTTCAGAGTTGCTATTCTTGATCCCATCCCTAAGAAGCAAAGTCTCTAATAACCAGGTCACTCATCAAAGTGTCTTGACATAAATTCAGTGATTAATTTCTACAGTTTTATTTTAAACTAGCAATGACTCTTACAATCTGAATGATGTAGAAAGTCATTTAATCATCATGGTAATGACTTGTATAAAGCAAAGGGAGATGCTAACCTGAGATTTAGACAGAATACAGTACATTACTTTCCTGTTTTCTCAGCTGCTTGTCTGGTTTTGTGTTGGATTTAAGTCTTGTTTGCAAGTTGGATTTACAATGCTTGATACCATATGAAAGGCTATCTTTGAATGAACTAGTACTCAGTAAAGTCTGATACAATACAGAAACTTCTCTATTCAGCCTATGCAATAAAGGAACAAGCTGAGCTCAGAGTCACTGTGCAGGGGTGTACAGATCCACCTGTGAAAGCTTTGTGTATTTTGTTTTTTTTTTTAATCTCCAGGGATGACTACAGATTTTATTATTATTATTCTAAAGCAAATCTGAGAATAGTCATTAAACTCAATTTTTGACGCTGAAGAGCAGACCTCTAGAAGTTGCACCAGTACTTCCGTCTTACACCCACACTGCCCAGAATATAAATTAATGGCTGGAATCTCAGAATTTTGTTCTTTAAACCAAGAATTCTTTGAGACTAACTTATCGGCATTAATGTTTCCACATGATTTCAGGTCAGCATCTTGGCACAACAACCATAGTCAATAGCGTGATTCATTCCAGCACTGTTTCTGTCAACCCTGTTATTTGCAAGTGCTCTGTTTTACTGAAGTCCGTTTAGAGACAGGTGAAAACATACATAGGGTGCAAAAGAAAAATACTTTATTGTGAACATAGCACGTATGAGACGTTTCTGAATATACCGTTACGTATGAGAAAAAAGCGCTCTGATGCATGAGATAAACAACCAGTGCTTGAGACCAACGAAGTATATGCACACAGCTGTTCTAACAGCACAATTCTGATACCAATCACAACACATATTTTATAGCTTTTATGATCAGAGGCAATTTTAAACAATGTTTATAAAAAATGTAAATATTGGACCTACTCCTGCACTGTTGTACACCCAAAGCTTCAGTGAATCTTGCATGTGTGTGGAGGGAGCAATGAGGGCAAACTGACACCCCACCGCGGGCAGCAGAAGGTAGAGATGGAGGAAACATCAGAAACAAAGTACAAACCCACTGTTCTACAAAAGTAAAAAGGCAAGTATTATCCCAAGGAATATTATTATTTTCACGAGAAATCTTAATTGCAGCATCCTGACTCCATTAAAGCCAATGAGAGTCTGCCATTGAGATTAGTGGAGCCTGAATTTCATTCAGAAATTTAAAACATTCTTGCATTAGTGTAAACATCAGCAGAAACATGTCAGCATTTATACATGTATTCAAGTGCTGGTCAAAAAAAACCCCGAAAAACAGACAATGCTAACCCAAAATGCCAGTACATATCCAAAAGGCAGATAATTAAAAGTTTCTTTTCAAATACACATTTAAAAGTATTTAAAAGCATCCATTTTTTAATATTTGTATATCATTGCTAGGGAAGGGATCTATGAGAAAAATCTGAATTATTTGCAGTGATAAAGGAAGGGCACAGTGTTTGCTCAGATTTATTGGAAACCAGTATTTTTCCACTTTGGAGTCATGACATATACCTGCACATTCAAGCATGTTTCGAAGGAGTGCTGAGGAGTGACTGCACTCCATCATTATGAGACATAGTCCTTCTGTGCAAGTATTCCAGCATGATCCCTCATGACCCATTTGCACCCATTCATATTTTCTGTATAAAAGAAACAGAAAGTTCCTTGAAGAAATATTTTCTGTCTTTAAACAACCTGATGACATTTTACATCATGGCAATTTCCAATCATGCATTTGGAGATCCAGAGTCAATACAACTTTTCCATTTACTGTTAGACTTGTGCCTGTCTTCAAACAGTTCTTTGCTGATTTTCGTGCGGATCTCAGGACTGGATAACAGCTCCTTTATCTGATTCAGTCTGGATAACAGGGCCTGCGTTTCTCTACGTAAAGATTCCTTTACTAAGTCTGCTTCATGGCTCTTTCCTAGAGGAAAAGAACAATATAATATGTTTTATAACAACTAATGTCTTTTAGAATCATTAATGTATGGAGAAAAAGAGACCATATCTGGCTTGGACAGTAGTAAATGCTCAGCCTTTTTGCACATATTTTTGTTATAAAAAGGAACTTTGTCAAAAAATATAATTTACATCAACAAATAATACCAAAAAGTAAAGAACAGTACAGCGTCACATTTAAGAGAAACTCCTGTCATATTACATACTGTGTAATAGTATCTGCGATGAATATCTGTAGTGGTAATTTTTAGCTTGGGGTTGACTGCTGTTGACTAGGAAACAGCACATGCTCTCACATGGAGTAAGCAGCCCTGCGGCAGTGCCAAACCCTCGGGCAGAGGGCATTGCTTCCACTTATGGCCAGGCCTCTTCCACGGCCATTCATGACAATCCAAAAGGCAAACGAAAAGGGTTCAGTTTCTCTTCAGAAGCAAGGAAGGGACTCTTGGTATCATGAACAAGTGAAGACTGGAGCAGCCTGCTTCGCCATTCCTGTCTTTTTTCCTGCGTCCATCCCTCCCAGCATTCAACAGATTTTCAGCAGTGCAAGCACCTACGACACCAGCAGACTGTGTCCTTCAACTCAGAACAAACTTTTGATAAGAGACTCACAAAGCAGAGCGCCTGTCACCCAGCACCACTTAGCAAATTTCAGCAGGGAGCTAGGACATGTTTTTGTGGTTATTCTTGGTGGGATATTTGCTCCCGGGCTTTTTGCACAGTGCTCACTTGCTGTTATCATTGTCGCTCTCATTCTTACTGCCGCTTGCTGCTTCTTCAGTTTTCACAGGGCTTCCATCAGTCTGTCTGGTTTTGTTTTGAGTTTCTTCTAAATATTGCTGTACAGCCTTCAGCACTGCGTTCTCCACCAGCCTTTTGCTGAGGCTCACCAGCTCTGCATCGTCTGGCTCTGCTGCATGCTTTTCACCTATGCGTCACAACAGACAAGAGAAGGAACTCATTGCCACAGAAAGATAGGAGATGTAATTGTATCAGGAGCCTCTGTCTGAGCTGGATTTTAAGTTATTAACTGCCTCTTCTTGGTTGTAAAAAGTAATTTCCCCCTCAAGCTCTGAATCAGAAGAGTTTCATGGAAATGTATACAGTATATCATAAAAAATATTTCACTGCTCATCTTTATTGTAACCCTCAATAAAAGCCATTGGCTAACACTATGAGCACCCACTCAGCTTGTAAGTGTGCAAATTTAATTTCTTCTGCCAGCAATCACCTGTGCAAAGATGAAGAACACGGCACATGATAAATCTACATTTTTGCAGCATTCTTAAATTTAGCTTCCCCTGTTTTGTGATTTTGCTTAATAAATCTAAAATCTATTTATTCATTGATTGTAATGAAATAGTTTCTCCTAGGAAAAATGACTAAATTACTCTAAGCACAGGATAGAAACGTTCTTGGAAAAACCATATACTCCCTCCCTGCTTCCCTTCTGTCTTCTAACATAAAGCTCTCACGTTGAAGGAATGCAAACACCAGCAGTCTATTCTTAGATATCTGCCAATAAAAGCAAGAAGCTGGCATTTCCCTGCTTTGTTATGAGTTCACATGAATAAATATATACAACAAAATAACTGTATACATAGAAAGGACTCTCATACAGCATTACATGTATTTTGAAATGGTACTTTTCCCAATTAAATATATAGCCTATTGCAGCATCCTCCTTTTATGAGGTATGAAATCCTCTGAATGAAGAATGCAAATTTTCACTGGCCATGTGATTTGCCACTACGCAATTTTTTGTGTTAGGTATATAACTGTTTCCCTCCATCTGTATTTAAAGGTCACACTTTTAATGTCCTTTTCTGAAGTTAGCATTCTGCAACCAGTAATAAGAGGCTGCTTACTCATACACATCTGGTGAAAGAGATACTATTGTATGCTGTCCGCACAAAGCTTTGTACTGTTCAATTATCTAAATTTGTTCTTTTTCATACAAGTAAATTTATTCAAGTTTGCCAGCATATATAGATTATAATTATAAAGCACTTTTATTAGTCTTCCTAGTGGCTTGCACAACCCGGGAGTGATTTCACTGATAAAACATAATTCATATGGGGATTTGTGGGGGAAAGGGAGAGGTACACAAAACTCTTGACTTTCAGAGGCAGCACTCTTTTAAGCTGCTAATATAAGCACCTCACTCTGGAACAGCAAGACAGATCAAACTCTTCCAGTTCTGTGCCTCCACAGCATCATTACTGTGGGGAAGGAAAAACTGCACCCTCCAGCTCAGAGGTCTTCAGTCTAGACCTTGACAAAGCATTTTATTGTATTTTGGAAAAAAAAAAATTGGAAAAATACTCTAACAAAATGTTTTAAAAGGCAGGTATGGGAACAGTTTTGGTTAAAACAAAAAAACAAAACAAAAACAAAGAAAAAAAACCAACCCAAACAAACCCCCTCCAAAAAAAACCACAAATCCCCCCCCCAACCAACCAAAACCATTAAAACAGGTTTAGCATTTCCAAAACCAAACATTTTAGGTTAATATGACAGTCTGGCAGAGGCACAGGCACTATTCTCAAACCCACTCCAACAGCTACATACTCCATGTTGTCTGGCCCACTGCTTACCAAGTTCCTTTGCTACCTGTAAATCCTGGGTTTAAGTCTATCCTTTAGTTGATTTAGAGAAGAGACTTAATTCAGGCTCTTATCTCTCAGGAGACCTCAGATATATATGAGCAGCATCTCCTCCCAGCTTTTTTACGAATTGATCTCACATGTTCTTTTCAGTTCAACCCTTTGATTCCAGATTTCCTTCACTTTTATTAAAGATGCTTGAAAAAATGTTGTTGTGGTTTCCAGCTAGAGAGACTCTCATTTTTCAGAACTGCTAATGAATCACAGAAATTGTTACTCACAAACCTCTAACGATCTATGTAACTCTAAACAAAATCAATAGGAAATATGGTGCTCAGCCACTCTAACACTTGACCCTACTGTATTTAATATGCAGAACATGACTAATCAGTTACAGAGGCCTCCAAATACCACAAAACAGTAATGATTATATTTACTCAGAATGTAATTTTACTTGTAGTACATTATGTGTTATTCTTACAGTCTAAAAAAGGACAGAGCTCTTACATTTTTTGCAAAACAGTTCACATTTACATACACATGTATAAAATCCATGTATCTACTATTGCATTCAAAACTTCAAAGTAAGTAGGTAGCTCACTGTGCAAGTAATTTCTCAAGCATGAAAGAAAAGTCAGACTACTTAAAATAAGCCTTTGAAAAGTACAGTTTATATAGCTACTGAAGAATGTTTGGGGTTTTTTTTGTTTATTTTTAGTATTTTGAGATATTCACGGCTCACCAGCAGCCTGGAGTTGAGCTATAGCACCTCCTAAGCAAGCTCTGCACTCCCACTGGGAAGGCATACATGTGGTCTGACCGATAGATAGGTGAGTGTGAATGAGTGCACATCCCTGTACAAAGAGTGCCCTTGGATTTATTTGTCCAGCCACCTTGGTGGACTGGCACATGGGGCTATGTGATTCACTCATGCTCTGTTTATATTCTCAGACTCCTGAAATAGCACTTCTGTGAGTGTCTGTGCAATGCTGAGGCTTACTGGCAAGGTAGTTGCATACTGTTGTATCATTCCTATTCACAGCCGTTGACAGAAATAGGTCACGTAATAACAGGTATTGATCCTCTATATTCACTTGAATATTTAACACACATATATGTCCTGTTCGTATCTCTCTCTCCATGCTGCATCTACTATTTGCCTGCTTCTTAGATATATATGATTCTTTTGCAGCATGCAAATGCTTCTTTGTGTGGACTGTCTTACATTATTGGAATTATCAGAACACCAATGACAAAAAGTCATTGTAGATATGAATGGTTTAGATTTAAAAGGGAGGTCTGAAAAGTAAAAACTGCTTTGTTTTTAAGTTCTGTTCTGAAAAGGGAACAGATATACCATGTGCACTGTATCTGTATCTATGCTGTGCCTCTCAGTATGTGCTACGCCACTACTTTATTTCTTTGTCCATGAATATAAAACCTCCACTGCATTCTCCTGTACGTGGCTCAGAATAAAAACAAACAAACAAAAGCTTTCATTTTGTTTATCCCAGAATTCTCTTCCGGAGTTTTCAAAAGACGAAAACAAATCCATAATCATAGAATCATAGAATAGTTAGGGTTGGAAAGGACCCCAAGATCATCAAGTTCCAACCCCCCTGCCATGGCCAGGGACACCTCGCACTAAACCATATCAGCCAAGGCCTCGTCCAACCTGGTGTTCTGTGAATGTATCTCAGTGCATCCACACTAAGCAGTGCTTTTTACTACTGAAAATGAAGCATACCTATTGTCCTGAAATGACCACCATTTTTTACAAAAAGGGAAGTATCACCTACACAGAATTGTTCAAAAGGGGTTTTATGATCCTACAGCATGCTGCTAGCAGGTATGGACATGAACCACATCTGCACACAAATCCAAGTTGGATTCAAAGTCACTGCTGTATCTCTCTATTGGACTAGGTTTATTCTCCAGCTCTACATCCCCTTACTCTTTTCAAGACTGTGATGGGGATTTTGAAATACTGCATTGGAACACATCAGATTTTGTGGTCCTGGTACAGCATTTTCATGGTGACATGGACACAGCCTGTTTTAGAGTCCATGTGAATATCTCAGATTTGAAGGGAGACGAGACAGTTACTTGGATCCCTCTCCTATTTATACTATTAGAACATATTTTTTTTTTGGTGAGAGATTTAATTGAAGGAACCAACAGTGAATCCCTTTTACAGGAAAAGCCAGTTTTACAACCTTTTACCACCTACACTGCAAGACAATGTTCTGAAATCCTTGCCTCAACACACTGGCTTTTGTTTTTCCTTTCAACAAATTTTCATCACCACAAAATAATGCTAACACTGGACAAATTATAAAGAAGACCCTTGGTATTCTGAACAGGTGACCGAGACCAGCTGGCATGCTCTGGCAGCTGAGGTTACAGCATGTACACTGGGTAGGGCTGTGGTTTAACAGACATGCTTCTGTCTACCTTTTGGTTCATCAGTTTTCTAACACTGTTTTTACAAACTCTAGAAACAAAAAAACCCATGAGGGACTCAGGCAATCTTTCAAAACCTAAATGTTAAAAAAATTCCTTGTGAATGCTGGAAAAGTTAATTTTTCTACTTACACTGTGCCGCTTACTGACAGCAAGAGGATAAGCCAAGTTGCTGTTGCATATATGCAATGCTTTCACCACAAGACTCCTTTTCTATGGTGACTCCTCAGTGGCTCCAACTCATAATAATCCCTCACTGTAAGTTAATTGATTATTAATGCCTCTGGGCAGGGGCAAAAGCTTTGCTGGTGTGCAGTAGAAGGAAGGAGACAACTACCCTAAGCCACTGATGGACTAAGAAACCTTCAGCAGATTACTATCAATTACTTCTGCATATGGCAGGGTTGGAGAAAACAAAGGAAGGTAAACAAAACAAATGCCAGATAGACTTCAGCATGTGAATTCATACAGTTTGTGATGTCAATGACTGTGCCTTTATCATAGTTCACTGTCTCTATGTTAGTATGAGAAGACCTAAGAATGAAGAAGTAATTTATACTCACAACACTTAGGGAGACGTAGAGTATTGCAAGGCTGCCATGCTTGGCTGCAGCCTGTGGAAACATCTAGTTTTTTGCTACACTATTGTGTCTGCAGAATCCGATTCAAACTTAAATCTCATTGACTTCCATGGGAATCAGATAAGGCTCCCACACCTATATACTGAACTGAAGTGTCCTGTGCATCAAACCAATGTGTTTAAGATTTTATTTACTGAGGACTTTTGGTAGGCCATATAAATTGACAGAACTGTAGCATTAGAGAAATACCATCCCCCTTTGCCCTGCAGAGACAGTGAGTTGACAGTCGGTAATAAACTAAATAACAAGCTATAAAGAGGCACCAGACCATTGCTTCTCACCCCTGCAACAGCCTGTGAATGAGCCAGCACATTCAAGATCATGGTTTTGAAGTAATGAACACAAACAAGAACATGTGCCCATATCTAATCAACACGGTAAGCATAGACAGGAAAGTCACAATTCTGAACATTTCCTTGTTAATTAGGAAGGACTTGCATGAAATGTTTCTTGAGTGGTCACTTAAGGAATTGGCACAAATAAGGACCTGAGAGGAAGGGTGAAATCATAATTTCATTATGACATGATGGTGGGGACATTTGTGTTGCTGGATGTTCCCACCTGATGTTAAGCAACATGTTTAGTTTAGCTCTCCTCTTGGAAATCTAACAAACTTCTTTAGCTTTACATATGTTGCTCTGTGAATACAGGACTGTCTAACAAGGCTAAACACGCAATACTGTCCTTCATGCTCAATACGTGAGTTTCTAGTCTGCTGGACAGATTTTTTAATTTGATATGGACCACCATGGAATAAACCCAACAAAACTGAGAATATCAAGTAAAGAGGAAATGGAGGGTGTTGCAGCTACTCAGGGAAAATGGTGCTTTTTCCAGTTTCAGTGGTGACAGCAAAAATACCTACAGCTCTCTTTGAGCTGGAGGCTTGGCAAACATGCCAAAAGTTTGTTTTGTTTCAGACAAAACCCTTTGAAGCTCAGTAATCTAAAATTTCTGACTATCTCTAACTGAAAGTGGAGAAACAGGATGTGCTTTGCTAAACCTGCTCTTCCTTCTGTGAGCACTGGAGGATATGATGCCACAGGCATGAACCTTCAAAACAAACACACGAAAAAGGTAACTAAGACTCTACTTCTGGTATACCTCAAGCTCTGTTAAATACCTTGGGTTTATTTTATATTAAAAGACACTTGCTGAAAAAGAAATTTCCTGACTCCCTTAATGATGCAGTTTAATGCTTAATCAGTTTATAAGAAGTCTACTGTAACAGGAAACAAAGATAATGTAACAGCTGAAGGAAAGAAGATGGCTTAAAAAGCTATGAGTTTTACTCAATTTTTTCATCAATACGCAAGTAGAGGAAAAAGCCAAAATGACAGAAGAGATTTTACATAACAAGAGGAACATCCACTGCGCACGCTGATAATGGGAGAACCAAAACATCTCCAGTCAGATTATAATAGCAAACATCCAGGCAGAATTATTCACATACACCCCCTTCACCATCCACAGTGCTGCGTGGTGCCAGCAGCAGGAACAGGAGCTGTCTGGGATGCCAGGGCTTAGTAGGAAGAGCAGAAGAGTCCCTACTCCTCCAAGGCAGAAGTCTCCCACTGTTTACAGAGCCTGAGAGAAAGACCAGGCTTCCTGGCATTTGTGAGAAGCTGAATTCTGGAATAGGACAGACCCAGCATCTTCAGTGGCCCTCCAGAAATACACTGAGAATGTAATGCATTATGGGAGACAGTGTAGGTTGCTTCCCCATCAATCTTAGTTGCCAGTGACCACAGACCTAGATGTTCTTGAAAGCAGAAAGTTTCCCTGCTAGGTTACTAAGTTGAGAGAGAGGTCTAGGCCCCAAAAATTCAGCAGCTAACCAAAATAGGATGTACACAGAATTTAATTACCAAAGTCCAAATGTGTTGCCAAATTCTCAAAGTCCCTGCTCATGGACCAGTCAACTGTAAAAATCAAGCAAGCATAGTGAGGGAAGTAATTCAGTAACCATTAACCTCTCATTAGTTTATCATAGAATCATAGAATAGTTAGGATTGGAAAAGACCTTAAGATCATTAGTTCCAACCCCCCTGCCACGGGCAGGGACACCTCACACTAAACCATGTCACCAAGGCTCTGTCCAACCTGGCCTTGAACACCACCAGGGATGGAGCATTCACAACCTCCCTGCGCAACCCATTCCAGTGCCTCACCACCCTTACACTAAAGAACGTCTTCCTTATATCCAATCAAAACTTCCCCTGTTTAAGTTTTAATCCATTACCCCTTGTCCTATCACTACAGTCCCTGATGAAGAGTCCCTCCCCAGCATCCCTATAGGCCCCCTTCAGATACTGGAAGGCTGCTATGAGGTCTCCACGCAGCCTTCTCTTCTACAGGCTGAACAGCCCCAACTTCCTCAGCCTGTCTTCATACGGGAGGTGCTCCGGTCCCCTGATCATCCTCGTGGCCCTCCTCTGGACTTGTTCCAACAGTTCCATGTCCTTTTTATGTTGAGGACACCAGAACTGCACACAATACTCCAGGTGAGGTCTCACAAGAGCAGAGTAGAGGGGCAGGATCACCTCCTTCGACCTGCTGGTCACACTCCTTTTGATGCAGCCCAGGATACGGTTGGCTTTCTGGGCTGCGAGCGCACACTGAAGCTGGCTCATGTTCATTTTCTCATCAACCAACACCCCCAAGTCCTTCTCTGCAGGGCTGCTCTGAATCTCTTCTCTGCCCAACCTGTAGCTGTGCCTGGGATTGCTCCGACCCAGGTGTAGGACCTTGCACTTGTCATGGTTAAACTTCATGAGGTTGGCATCAGCCCACCTCACAAGTGTGTCAAGGTCCCTCTGGATGGCATTCCTTCCCTCCAGCGTATCAACCGAACCACACAGCTTGGTGTCATCGGCAAACTTGCTGAGGGCGCACTCAATCCCACTGTCCATGTCAGCGACAAAGACGTTGAACAAGACTGGTCCCAACACCGATCGCTGAGGGACACCACTCGTTACTGGTCTCCAGCTGGACATTGAGCCATTGACCACAACTCTTTGTGTGCGGCCATTCAGCCAGTTCTTTATCCACCGAGTGGTCCATCCATCAATTGATGTCTCTCCAATTTAGAGACAAGGATGTCATGCGGGACAGTGTTGAACGCTTTACACAAGTCCAGGTAGATGACATCAACTGCTCTACCCCTGTCCATCAGTTCTGTAGCCCCATCATAGAAGGCCACCAAATTGGTCAGGCAGGATTTCCCCTTAGTGAAGCCATGCTGGCTGTCACCAAGCACCTTGTTGTTTTTCATGTGCCTTAGCATGCCTTCCAGGAGAATCTGCTCCTGTCCTCCTTAAACTCTCTCTGAGACAGATTTTTATTTCTTTAGAATTCAATTGTTACTATACAGCTTAAAATGGGGCACTGTTTTGGCTGAGACTTCTTCATTCTTTTCTCAAGTTGTCTAAAAAAAGAAATGTTTTTTGGACTAAGACAGATATCAAACAAGTATTTATAAGTGAATCTTAACAAGCTGATCCTGTGTTGTTGTTCCTCCTGACCACAGAAAAAGACTCCATACAAACTCATGCTATCAAATAGTCTCTCACACAGTATGTGGCTTTACTCAAGGAAAATGACTTTGAATATATTTGTAAACTGTGGAGATAAAAGTCAAATTTTAATCAACATGCATTTTCATTTATTTATTTCAATTGCAGCAACATGAGTTGTGAAAGGCAGCTGCATACTGCTTGAACTGCAAAAGAGGATGAAATCTTGTCCAGAAAGGATTAAGATGAAAGCATAATTGCAATTCAACAGGATGTCCAAAAATGTGTTGCACACATCCATAAAATACTGTAATACGATTGAATTTTTTATGGAAAACATCATTTGCAAGGTGTTTTTAATGTAACTGTAATCATACTTATTTAGACCCTAAATCTAATGGAAGGTTAGCATCACCTCTTTTAGTAGAAGCATCTTACATAGGTTTGAACTGGTAGTGCTACTATATTCTAAGGCTGTCAGAATAGTTGGGTCTAACCCCTTTTCCTCAGGGTCTTGCATGAAGGAACTGCACCCAATTCATCAGTTTCTTGGGCAAAACAGGAGGCTATGTATTTTTGAATGTAAGAGTGGTACTGCTGCTGTCTTTCATTTAATAGATCAAGCCTACAGAATCTGACTAAATTTGTTAATAGTTTTGGGAACACCCTTAAGTCAATTTGAATGTCACAAAAAAATCATTAAGTAATAGCAACACTTCTTCCCCAAGAGTAATTTCCTACAGCTCTTACACTGTACTTTAGCAAAAGAGTAAGTCCCTTCCCTCTCTTCCCCTATATTTCTACTTCCTCAGACTCAGTGAGTCAAAGCCTATTCTAACAGCACTTCAATGAAATCAATCCAGAAAAATACAACTGCTATGCCAAAACCTGAACTAATCCTCACAACTTTTACCAGCTTACACTCTGTACCATAATGGACTGCTCATTACCATGCCTTAAAACTGATTATTCTCTTTCCATTCCTTTCTTCACTCAAGAATTTTATCTCTTCCTACGCAGTATATGCAATTCCATCCCTTCCTCTTCAGCTTCCTAATAATTCTAATTCTGTCCCATTAATATCAATGGAGAACTGCTTATTTATGCCAGCTGGTCTTTTGGTCCTTTAGTTCTATCAGGCTTAACAGTTCTAAAATGTAGTTTCATCTTTGTTTCTTTATCCCCTCTTACTTTAATATTTTTCTTTCTTCAACTCACATTAAAATAATAAAGGTTGACCATGCCAAAACCAAATTTTACATTTCACCACATTCAGAACCAACTGTGAAATCAAAAGCAGGTATTTCTTCTTGCTCCTGTTAAACAGCAATGCATTTGATTCTATAGTTCATTAGTCACAGGTTCTACTTTGCAGAACTACAAGAATAAACTTTCCATTTGTGCTGGAAAATCTTCTCACATTCTATTAATGACGTGTGCGTGAAAAGTCAAAGGGGCTGAGAGCGGAAAGGAAGAAAAGAAAATCTTTTTGATTGCATTAGGCTATAATGGACGGCATTAGGCTATAATGGGTTTTTAAGGCAGCAAAAAACATTACACATTTGCTCATTCTCCTCAGCTACAGTAAGTGTTGCACAAAACATGCCTGATACCAAATATGTTTCTGTTCAATCCTTGTGCTTTGTGCTAAAGTGGAAAATTGGATAAAATGCCTTTTAAAAAATTATTGCTATGATGTGAAACACAGAGAATAACACAATAATAGACCATGGCATAAGACATTTCTTGTTTTAGCAAAAGGATACAAGTTCTCTAGCAAGAGCAAGTGAATTATCTATGCCTGATGATTTTAACTCACAGGAAACTCAGCAAGTGCCCAGATGAAATTCACCTGAGACTGGCAGACATTCAAGGGGATTAAATCATCAGCAGAAATGATAAAGTTAATAGCGGATTTGAGGATTCTGGGGATTGGATCCAGAGTAGATACCTAAGAAGGAGTAAATTTTCTCTATACCAACTTAGGACAGCAGTTTCTGAGGTTCATGAGAGTTACAGGCAGGGTGAAGGGCCTGATAAAATTTCAGCTGCATATGCTAACATCCAGATTACAACTCTAAAAGCACTGACTATTGTAAAAGTTTGGCAGTGCCAAATCTATCACTGGTGCGGTGTACTTGCAGCTACTTAAGGCCCAAAGACTTAGTCTATAATCAAATGTTTATCAATTGAAGGTATGTGAATTTTAAACATTTGTGACACCCAGTCCATTTTCCTTTCGTTAAGGCAGAATCATCTCCTAGCCCTTTGTCCATGCTAGCTTCTACAGCATAAACAACCCTATACTCCAAATCCCCCTAAATCCCAGTCTCTTCTGCCAATTCGACACTTTAAGCTTATGGAATCACTCACATTTTAGGAAAGGCAAAAATTATTATGCATGAAACATTACTAAACCAGTGATAATCAGCTGCTGACCAAGGTGCCAGTATGCCTCAGTACAATACATTTCAAGATAACATTATTTTCTACTCTGCGTATAATTCCACAAATAATAACAGATCAGTGTCATCTAAAGGACAACCTCTCACTGGAGCTAGGACCTTTGCCTGCCTTGTTTTCTTTGTCTGCATTTATCTGAAAATCTTGGTCACAATATTGCAAAATGTAGAGACTCTTCAGTCCAGCATCTGTCACTGACAGGAAGCTTTCCCTGAAATATATACAAAATGTTCTCTCTTGTACTCATTTCACATGATGCAACTGAAGTAATCCCATACTATCTTAAGAGTTGCTTAATCATGTTAACCAGTCCCCCCTCCTGCTTTCTGGCTTTGCAACTTTTTTTTCTGTTTTAACACCAAAACTAGCTGGTTCCTGTTCTCAGAGCACGTGGGTTCCCAAAGATGTAGCTCCACAGCTCCCCAGGCATTTTCTGCAAGTGCAGCCTTGGCTCCTGCTTCTCATTTGGAGCATTATCTTCTTTTGAAAATGTAACCCTTCCTCCCAGCTTCTTCCTCCTCTGCTCCAGGATTGTGCTTCCTGAGCTTCGAGGACAACAGTTACACTGATCTTTCCAGGGCAGTTAGCTAGCACTGCACATATGCCGTTTCTGCTAAAACGTTGTAGGTTTGGTGGTGCATGATTTTGCTGGAAAAAGAGAAGAGGTTTGGCTTTGCTTTTTAACTTCAAGAGGTGGACCTTCCCATAGATGCAACCTGTTTTCCTCCCTTTATCCCTTATCCCTTTTTCAGAGAGGACTCAGTACAGCCTCCTGATCATTCCAGATCAGTATAGAAATGTCAAATTTGAGAATCTGATTATTCGTTTCTAGAGACCTTTAATGAAATAAAATAACTTATTTTGTCTTTCTTAATTATGTGGTATCTTTAAGAGAGGCTGTGCAGACTAATTTTATTTTTTATATATATTTTATTGTAATATTTTAATGGTTTCTGGAATGAAGGTTAAAACCTGCCTGCCTACTTCCAGGAATACCATTCTCCAATAGAAAATAAAGCACTTCATTAGGTAGCATTAAGCATCACAAACAAGAGAGTATAAAAGAAAAACAGCCACATTTAAAACATCAGGTTAGGAAGAAGTAGACAACTGCCACATTTTGGTTGTATAACACTTTCCCACTCCCAAGTGTGGCTATTCTATTTCTGTAACAGATATTTTTTCCATATGTTACAACTTCTACATTGTGACTGGCTCCACTATAAACTCACAGGGATTAGGTTACAGTAGGACCTGTCATATAGCAATACAACAGGTTGAAGCAAACAAGTATCTAAATTGGGGTAGTGGTTCATATATAGTAACAGAGAACGCTCTTTCATGTTTATCATGTCACACTTCTTTTTTAGCTGCTATATGGATTTGCTCACACATCACTTTCAAGCAGAGAAGGAAAATTCAGCTTGGGTTCTATGTTAAAATTAGTCAAGCCTCCTGTCCTCACAGTAACATCTCTGATACCCAGTGTTTTGTTCAGAGGTACCTGGCTACCTTTATACAAGTGAGCTCTGCAGTGCCAGTACTTGTTCTTTGGTTATGAGGTCAGTTAGTACAGAGCAGATCAGGTCCACCCTACCCAGCTCTGTGAGCCTCTGAAATGGTGTGGCTGCACCCAAACTGCCTGCTCAGAACAGACTTGGGTTGGTCCTAACTCCTGCTCAGGAGCTGCTGCAGAAAGTGCCCTTTTGCCGGGGTCAGAACTATGTCTGGGGATGAGCCTGGGCACTGGGACTGCCTTGCCCATTCCATGACCCAGACATATAGGACTTACATGTCCTATACTCCCTTGTGCAGTACAAGGGAGTATAGGACATGTAGAGTGGTCTGCAGAGCTGGGGTGTGTCTGTAGGTAGCAAAGCCGAGAACACATTGAGCCAAATTCTGCATTCACGAAACAGTTACTTCTGTGGATTTCTACCGGCAGAGGTTTTGACTCATAACTTCAAAGCAGCCCTACACAATGAAAACTGAAATATGAACTAAAAACAGTTTCAGAGAGTAATGTAGTAGT
Organism: Pezoporus wallicus; assembly: GCF_028554395.1. Lineage (NCBI taxonomy): Eukaryota > Metazoa > Chordata > Aves > Psittaciformes > Psittacidae > Pezoporus > Pezoporus wallicus. The sequence goes on from NW_026635157.1 coordinate 9,950,467, forward strand.
ATCTAAAGTAATGTGTGCCAGAGGCCAGGATCTGGCTCGTGATTCCAGTAAAGCTGTGGGAACAACACAATCCTCATTTCTACTTCCACTACAATGAAAACCTACTGCGTTAGTGCTGATTTGATCTCCAGAAGTGAGGAAATGGAACAGTAAAATTCATAACTAAATATTTAAACTTTGAGATGCTTTCTACTTTTCAGGGCAGGTCTTACAGCACCTCAGAATAGCATGCTGCTCCTTCTGTTTGGTGAGTAACAAGTGGCACAATTTGTATAAGAGAATTGAGAGGCACTGTGTCAGAGTATACATAAAACTCAGTAAACTAAGAAAGGAGCATATAATAATGAATATGAGAAAAGATACTAAGGGGATTTCTGGACTTCCAGGGTACAAAATAAGGTATTTGGATGTTGTTCACTGGGAGTATAGGGCAGCTTTTCATATTACCTGATAGCAACAACCTGTAATTTACTCTTTGCAAATCAACAGAAAGATAATGTTGTAGCCTTTGCCTTATTCAGTAGTATGCTTGGGTAAAGAAGAGTTCCTTTGAGAACTCAGTCTTCCCTATGTTGTGGCAATGGCATTACTAATGTAATTTTTAAATCATCTTAACCGCTAAAAAGAATCCCGTATGTAGGTGCATACGGGGTAAATAAAAACATAATTTCCATCAATGAGCAATAATGTTTATCCTGTGTACCTATAAAAGTATGAGAAATCTAATACACTTCCTCTGAAGTGGAGCATCTGCATATAGGACAGTCAGCGAAGTTACTCTCTTCAGTTCACCCATCTTTTCTTTGTCTTTTGCTCTTTATCCTCCCTTTCAAACCCAAAAGGGTATCAGCAGACTCACTGCTTAAGCAAACTGGTGTAAATGCCGAAAATTTAAAAGTGATCTTATTTTCCTTCCAGGATCACCCTTGCTTTAAGAAATCGTGCTGGAAGTCTCCTGCAAGAGCCATGGGAGCAACCTACCAGCCTGATTTGTAATGCCCAGGGCTGCAAGAACAGCATTTTACCCACGCTCCTTCCCTTATTATGTACATACATACAAAGAGGATTCCAGATGGAGCTGGCAATTTGTTGGTTTGCCATCTGAACCAATCTCTCTGATAGTATTTATAGAAGGTCTGCTTTCAAATGGGCTAGCTGATATTCTCATCCATCTCGCTGCAGCCCTTGACTCCAGCGACTGCCGGTGACTGTCACAGCCATGACACTTGGCAGGCCAGGTCCTCAGTTGGTATAAATCAGCACCGTTCTTGCTCACTGCTGCTAAGGATTTCACTTGACATTTTCACTACTGCTTGATTCATGCCCCAGATAATCTGTCTCACATTCATGGGTTTACTTGCATGTTTAGCAAAACCCTTAAATGCTTATTCTTGAATAATAGCTTGCTTCTAATTAAATATTTCAACTGAAGTGTCCTTTTAGAGAGCTTTCAAGCACTGAAGTGCTAAATGGTATATTATAATTGAAATTATTGTTTTTAGTGAGTATAAACATTATTAAAATTTCCAGTTCAGTTACTGTACGTTGGATATTTTTCTGAGATTTCATCACTATCAGAAAAGTATCATTTCTATTATACAGAAATAAATTTGTAGGCAAAAGCAACATGTATTCTTATTTACATTATGTTGCAAACTGACAGACAATAGTTAACTATCATTATTTCCCCTTTATAAAAAATGAGAAGTTATTGTCCATTATAGTTTATTTAAAAAGAGTCTACTCAAGTTTTTGTTCTAACTTTATGCTGGAGATGCACAAAACAAAACCGACTGCGCTACGAAAATGTGGCCCAACAAGAAATCGTATTCTGCATTCTTTGGTCTGTACTACTGTTCGGTTTTTTGCACCAAGAAGAAGCACAATTTGGAATATTAAATGTAATTTTCAGATGTAATCTGCCACTGCAGCTGGTGGCCCACAAAAATGCCCAGGGACATTTGAAAGCTATTACAGCAAAACTTACTCATATTCTAAATCACTGTAAAGTTTCCTTTTCCCTGGACTGCCATATGAAGTGTTGTGGATATATTCTTGTGCTTCCCCCTCCTTAAAAAGGCAAGGAAATAACCTGTGGTGGATGGAACTTAAACCAGTATCTGTATTACCTAAGAAATACAGGGCTCAATTCTGTATCTAACTTAAGCTTCTTGTCTCCCCAAACATTTGCCAATCCATTTAATTGAAGGAGCATCAGTGCACTCAGTAAAGAAATCAAGAAAATACTACTCAACAATACAGAATGGAATCTGCTCTTTTATTCATGTGGTTCCTTGAATGAAATACCTTCCAGAAACAATTTATAAAATGTCTGGCTAATGTCATGATTAAACATCTCCACATAAGCAAGTTTCAGTGCACTGCTTCTCCATGTGGACTGCCTGACCTCATAGCAGTTCTGAAGTGTACTAAAAGGTTACTTGGCCATAAATTTTAAAATAGTCAGCAAAAGCAAGGAAACGAAGAAAGTAAGTCCTTGTATCAATGTGCAGTAAAATAAATATTTAAGGAAGGTGCCTCTCTTTGACAGGGGATTATTTTTTCTTTCCTTTACAGTGCTATACATGTAACAGCAGCAATACCGCATGCTACTGATCATCATCTCTTACTATGTTTTATTTCCACCCAGAAAGATTTGCATACCCATAGTATAACTAAGAGTGCCTTTTTCACAGCCCCTTCAACCAGCAGCCCCTCTTCATCTGACAAGTGCGCTGACTAGTTGCAGCAGTGGTGACCTTTGCATGGGCTCACTGAGATCACAGGCTCAGTTCTCATAATCTTCAAAGAAGCCTTCACCTGTAAACAAAACTATTTCAATACTAACTCTCATCTTTGCTCAATGAAAAAAATCCCATAACAAAGTTATCGATTGCAGTACTAACATGACTAAACAATGAAGAATCTGCTCTGGTATAATTAAATAGATTATTTAGCCTAAAAATCCACAAATGGCTCATACAATGCCCTTCACAGAAGAAATGAGGTGTAATCTTGCATTACTTGTTTCTTTTTTTTCCGTGGCTCTTAACATTCCCGGACTGGCATTAATTATAACTTCTTTGTCAATAAATCAATTTCTGGTATTCTCAGAGAATTATGGTTTTGCAGATTAGAAGAGGATGGGGAAGCATACAAATATGAAGCTAATCTTCTTGTGAAATATAAACATGATAAATGGTGCAGGACCTTGGAAGTCAGCCAACCAACGAGAAGTACAGCACTTTATCCTGTGGGGCAGAAGACACATGAGGCAATACAACTGAGAGGGATGGCAAAAGGGAGATACATAGTCCATATACCTCTCAGAGATTCATCCTTCCAACTACTCTTGCTTCAGCCCACGAAAGTGTTGGACTACAATCAGGCAGATTCTCCCTGTTCTCTCCGTCTGACCAAGTGTAGGTACAGAGGCATCATTTCACTGTCCTGAGAATGCTGAACTTAGTGGGAAGACTGGCCCATCTGGTGTCTACATGATTTAGTGTTTGACCCACAAGTATCAGTGTATCAATCTGCACAAAACAGAGCTTACTACTTTAGACACAGTAAAATCCCTTTCATTGCACCAAGGGAGTAGTGAAGTTTTACATTATCTCAATATAAACATTACTAACAGAGTCTGTTGAGAAAGACACCATAATCAACCTATTCTGGTCAGTGTCCCTTCCCTTGCCCAACTAATCCTTCTCACATGCAAGGAAAGCTTCAGCTCCTTGTCACCCCAGTAACCTCTGAGGCAGCAGGAAGCCGGAATCACCACATGTGCACACGTTCACAAGGTACTGAGGCTGCTCAGCACTCTCCAAAACTAACCCTGTGCATTTCTGAAGCAACAGATACTCTTTACTAGATCCAGTCATACAGTGGAAGAAGTTATTGTGGCTAGGTGATGGTTACCGTCATGTGTCCTCGTATGATCATGTACTTCTTACTAGAACTCACTATGAAAGATGGCAGCTTGTAGCAACACACCACAAAGCACAGGCATGGTTACCAAAAATGTGGCCAGTTTCCGTCTTGGCACATAGTGGGTAAAGAGGAATGTGATCATAGTGAAGGTGAAAGCAAAACACAAGAGATATCGTACGCCTCCTCTGCCAGTCAATTTAAGCAGATACAAAATATATATATAACTCTCTCTCTCCCAATGTGTTTGGGATCTAATACAGTTGCAGAGGTCCTGACAGTAAAATAATAGTGGCATAAGAATAGACGATGGTACACTTGACCTCAATATGGACGATACATGCAATTTCAACAATATAGGAGGAATCTTCTGCAAAACATTTTATCACCCTATAGCCGAAAAGATCCTTATTTTTTCATTCCTTTTTACTTCAAGCGATGGTCTGGCAAATACACTGACAGCAAGATGGACATTTAGCTATTTACTGTTGAATACTTCAGATAATGGACAGTCTAGATAAACCTGGCAGGAACAAACTGCCCCAAAAACCATCCAGCAGGGAAGTTTCAAGAGGATCTTAGCCATCATCACAGATATTTTCTGTAGCCAGTCCCCAGTGGTACCAGGGGAACACAGAAAACCACCAAGATACTGCACTAACAGCAGGCTACCCTGAGGGACTTGGGCAGTTTTCATCTTGCTACAAAATCACAAATGACTGGGGGCTGGTTCTTTGCTGACACATTTCTTGAAAGGTGATCATTAAGTTAATTGAAGTTCCACCTCTATCAACATGGAGTCAATTTTAGCAACCTCATCTCCATGTCAGAGTTTCTCACTGGGGTCTTCTGAACTTTTTTATTACTTTTTTAAAATTTTTTTCATCTCTTAGCGTGATCAAGAAGCGTTGGTACCCGTCCCATCATGAAACTCATCATAGTCACCTATACCAATGAGCTAATCCTGGTCTTCTGCTTGCTACAGCTGAAATGAAATCTCTTCCTAACTTTTCATGGGTAATTCAAGTTGTTTAATACAAACAGGTTTGGTTAAGGGCTTTGCTCAAGTTTCTCAGTGTTCAGTAGTTATGGATCACTGTGGTCCAAAGTACTCACACATGCCTTCATCTCAGACATAACTGCAAGTTATAAAGATTAGACTTTTAACCGAATTTACAATTTTCATTGTTTCAGAACAGTTACAAATTAGCCTGGATATTTTTCTGATTATGAACCAAAGAACTCCCTGTCTTTCCTTATGTTTCCTTTCAGGGAAAAAGCAGTTCTGCCATACCTCTAAAGAAATTCTATCATAAACACTGCTACTTTTTTCTCCATCAGTAACATAACTTAATAGCAAGGCAACCACATTTGACTTGATTTATGTCCAGAATTTCAGGTTGCAATAAATTTTACAGAGAACACCCTGCCAGGAAGGAGGAAGGGAGACTAACATCTGCAATTTAATAGCTTATACAGCAAGACAGTCTGCTGCATACTCATCAAATAGGAAAACATAGCTTAGTTGTAAAAACAATACAATTCTGTGCTTCAAAATTTAAAAAAAACCACAAACAAAACAACAAACAAACAAAACCCCAAAACACAACAAAACAAAAACCAAACAAGCAAAAACCAAAACAAACCAACAAACCCCACCACAAACCCAAAAATACAGAGGCAATTTAATTTCAAGGAGAATTGCCTAAGGATGCACCTAACGTAATTTTAAAACCTCCCCAATTTCACAGTCACTATTCCTTTTATTCTCTTGAAGATTACTATATTCTTTTTTTGAGGCCAAAAATAGGCATCCACTGCTGAAGGCTCTTTAAAAATCTCTTTCCTCCTCTTCCTCCACCTCTGCCTGTGTATATCTTGTGTATATGAGTGAACATATGCGGAGGAGTGAAGAAACAACATCACACACGGAGATTGGCAAGACACAACAGAGTATAAGCACTGAAGAATGGAGTGTATTTAGGACTCACCAAGCTTATCTGATGAGTGTGTTTTCACATTCTAGGAAGAAGGGAAAATGATAATGTCTTTATATTGCCACAGCAGGTATCACTCTGATCAGCTAAGAGTTAAAAGCTCACAAGGAAAAGGACACACAACCTGCAGGACAGGGAGCTACCAGTATTGGAAACTAGTTTGACAGCCTGGCAAATGTACTAGGGCTGTTCGAAAACAGGGATCGACTTACTATTTGTGTAGGGAAACCTGTCCTTTCCCTCCTGACAAAGCCAGACAATGCACCTTCTGTACTATTGCCACATAAATGCAAAATAATTCATAACTTACAATGAACTGCAAATTTGACCAAGCCATTGATTTGCAAATGTAACTTTCAGGACTTTCAAAATCAGTATAGAACTAAATAAAATAACTGCATGTTATTAACTGAACTTTCTTTTATCCTCAGCAACCAAGCCCTAGTTGAATGCAGTTGGGCAATTTTTGGTCAGGCCCAAAAAAGGCCTGAATGTCGCTGGCCTGGCTGTGTGTTGGAGCTCTCCTGGTTCCTGTGCACAGAGTGCATAGCCCCAGGCTCTGTGTTCTTTTACTTATTTCCACAACTATTTGCATGTGTTATATTCAATATGGTGCACCATAAGCAATAGCGTATAACAGCTATCAAACAAATCAAGCTCTTAATCTCATTAAATCAAAACATGTAAAAGCACTCACATTATTATTCTCTGCCCTCTCAAGTTGTGAATCTCATCTTTCAGAACGCAGATAAGTTTCGCATTCTATTTTGATGTGACCAGACTTATTTCATGTCAATAACTGCCTGACATGGGGATTCTGTATGTATCCAATACTCAACAGCCTTTTTTAACAATTTCTGGCCAGTACAACAAAGACTTTAATCTCTGGGTTCCTACTGGGCTAACACATGTGCAGCTAAAATGAAGTGTAACAATGTTTATTTTGTAAAATGCTTTCTTTTATGCCACATTAAAAAGTGTCATCCTATGAAGTTAAAGTAAACAAACAACTTTAGACCAAGCTTTCAATGGTCATCAGCAAGCTTTCAATGACATAATTTCAAAAAGCAGCTAAAGATCATTTGAGATCATTTCCAAAATGAAAAAGTACTTATTTAGCATTAACACAAGCAAATCAATACCAGCTTTAGTTCCAGGATTATCATACAGGGAATTGCTTCATGAAGAATTAATTGTTTGACTATACACTAGCCCTTTTTTGGAATATACACTCTTTCAAAAGCTCCTCCTTATTCATAGCAAGCCAAATTTTGAAACCCCCACCAACCTCACTGGAATTTAACATTTTTGAATGAGAAGAAATACAGTTGGGATTTTTTTATTGTGTTGTTTGTTTGTTTGTTTTTTTTTAAAAAAAAAAAAAAAATCAACCAAACAAAACCCCAGATGTTCACCTTAGGACTTTTTATTTTGAAAAAAAAAAAAAAAAAAAAAGAAAAAAAGGAAAATCATCATAACTTTAATAAAATTTCAAAATTCATGTAACCTCAAAAACTATGATTTCCATTCACAAGCATAACTTCAATCAAATTTATAGGAACCTGAGTGATCTCTTGCACAAGATCAGGATAATAATATCGATACGGCTTCATCTAATGTACATAAAATCAAAGAAAAAGTCATTAAGCCACTAGTTGTTTAAGACAAGTTGTCTGGTAAAGGACTCTGCAGAAGATGCATAGATGAATAGACATAAAGGCAGCATTTGGAGATGCTGATCAGGTGTCTGCATCACTGTAGAGAGGTTACATGACTGTTCACTGAGACAACTGAAAGAACAGTCTGTGAAGGTCCTAGATGTCTAAATCATAACAACTTCACTTGTGCCTCTGCTCCACAAACAGTGGTGAGGACAGATCCTTGCTTCTTTCCCTTCTCTTCAGAAAACCCTAGCTCTTTGCTCCCCAGAGTACATTATGAGAATTGATTTCTATCAAGTGTGGTGGAAAAACTCTTTATTTAGATAGTACTCAGTAAACATTCTATTTGTTGGCATGGTTAATAAGATTCTTCACCAAATATGTATTTAAGCATTGCCAGATGTTAGCAGAAACACTAAAAAGTTTACATGGATTCGAGAGGTGACTGTAAAAAATCTTGGAAGAAAAATCTATTAAAGACTTATAATTATCAAGGATGCCACCGCACTTCACAAAGTCTAGAAGCTTTAACTGCTGCAGCAACTGGGCTGTGTTTTGAGAAAAAAACCTTCTTATGCCTGCCCTTTCATAATGGTTTTATAAAGCACCCTGTGCCTATTACGCTGAAGAGAGGGATCTTAAACCTGGTCCAGAACCATTCTCTTATGGTCTTACCATAACCATAACTTGTCTAAATGTTTTCCAAGGTTATACCTGTATCTGAAGAGAACAAAGAGGGATGTGAAATACATACTGTGTGTGGATACAGGATGTAAGCAAGCGGCTGTTCAAACCTGATAATGCAACTTAGCTTCCATTTGTCAGTACTTTGGTGCATTTCAGTCACAGGCATCTCTTAATTTCTAAATTTCTTTCATTTTTTCCTATTTTTTCTTTAAATGAAGGTTAGGTAATAAGTTGAGGCTGAATTAAATCCAGACTTGATGTAAAATAGATCTAAATTCAAATTTTAATAAGCACACCATGAAAGCAGTGAGCTTTTACTTCATTCAACACAAATACATACTATGTAACAGTACTAGATAGTATAATCCACTACACCTTTTGAAACCATGCTATACATGAAATGGAAACATTTTCTTACTGAGTAAGCAATGAAATCTCAGCAATTCAGTAACTGGTTTTGTCAGCTGTGTTTAACTTGAAGAACCGCAGATGAAACAAAATCTACAGGAAGACCATTACGAAGTTTGGACTTTTTCATCTTCACTGTCACCAAAGCAAGTCAGGTTGCCTGGCAAGCTGTTGTTTGCTGCAAATGCTTGCCTTTACTTAATGTGCTTTTTGTTTCGCATATACAATAATCACATGATTGTGATTTGCACCTGTATGTTTGCTAACCAGGATTATTTAGTGGTGATAAAAAGCCCAGGTTAATTTCCCAACACAATTAGTTTAAAGGCCATCATGATAACATGACAGGAAGATAAAAATGGATGTGAAAGTCATTCCCTTCCTCCTGTTCTGTGTGCCCCGCTTCAGACTACCTGTCTGACTGGGGCACAGCCACGCTGGATACACAGCAGCATTTCCTCCCACTGCCCAGAGGGAGAACCAGGTGAGGCAGAAGAGATGGAGGGGGGAGCATGGGACTAGCAGAAAGGAGAGCCCTTTCTTTTCTCTCACTTTCCCCCAGACTGGGCGGGACTGCCAGAAAAGCCAATCATAACCACCGTGCTTGTCACATACTTCCTCTATCTCTCCGTCTTTAAGGTGTCTCAGTCTATTTTACTCCCTAAGGAACACTGGTAAAACAGTGCCACACCTACTTTTTCTCATCTCAGACACCGCTCTCTTACCTTGTCCATAGCCAAACCTTGCTTCAGATTCCCATTGCCCTTCAACTATCCTTTTTGTCCCTTCCTCCACTCTCAGGGGTTTGTGCCACACCTTTCAGTTGCTACATGCCTAAAGCCCACCTCTTCCGAAAGCTTTTGTGACTTTGCATGCAGTGACATCTTCTGAATGATTTTTTTGACTACAAGCAGTTCTAGGTCATGCTACGTTGAAAATTACATTCAGTATATATTCCATGCACTCACAGGAGCTCATATGAAGAAAGCTGGTGCATGACAGGTAATGCCAGAAAAGTTGAACAGCAATGAAGTGAGGTGACTGAGAGAAGCAGGATGCAGAAGAATCTATTGCTTTTTTTGTATCTTGTATTCTGTGTCAACAGAGCAAGCTTAAAAACAATTGGTATTTGTTGTCTTCACCTGTTCTGTATATTAGAGCTGAGATGCACTACTTGCTTTTCTGTACTGGCTATGTGATTAAAAAGTTCTGAAATGTAAAAAATTCCTAGCCATTCTCCCCATGCAATATTTGCAACATTTACCCCCATACCATGACCTGTGAAGGAAAGATATTTCAAAACAGCCAACTCATTTTCTTGAGATTTTCTTCTAGATTTTTTGCATTACTGGTGTACATGTTTACTTTTTAGACTCTCATTTTATTTATGCCTAGGCAGATTTTCCTGAGTATCAAGAGTGAAATATAAACCAGATCAGAAAACTGGATTTTCTAGCCTACAGCTAATGAATTATATGAATTTAGCTAAAACTCATTTCAGACACAATGTGACAGAAATTTGGCTGTATCTTCTAGAGGAAAGGTTGAAAATATTTCACTAAGCAAAAAGTCAACAGCAAATATTTTATTGTGTAACCAAACTTAGGACAAACATCATTTTCAGCACATAATTTAACAGAAACAACATTCCAGCCAAATTAGCTAGCTTGATTCAGAGCGCCAAAGGATAAAGCAATCGGAACTGCTTCCTCTAATTCAACTTGTATTTACTCAACTAAAAGCAAAACCAGAGATACATACTTGCTAGTCACTCCAGGCACTAAAAGATGAATACACAGAGATAAAGTGTAACTATTACCCCACTCATCTGAAAACTGCACATCCAACCAACACCCAAATGGAAAATGTACTGATGGTTTCCTTCACTATCCCTCAACATTGCCACCAACAAGATTTCCATTCTATCTGTTGCTAATGACCATTAACATCAGCATGTGCACCCCAGCATCAAACCGTTTTTACTCTGAATTGCATTTGTGAAAATCGCACTTGCATTTCGTCCTTTTTCACCTCTTACTCTACATCACACTTACCAAAAAGGGAAGATTAAAATGCTCACTTTGGCTACATTTGCACAGAGCAATGGGCTGCCAAGAATGCTCAGAAACAAAATCAGACATGATGACTTATCTCTATTACAGAGAAACCTTAATCTGCTTAGTGGAAATGCTACCCGATTTGTCTCCACCTATCCCCACCCTTTCCCTAAAAAGCAGGCGGTTAATTTTCCAAGAGGAAACCCCAAACCCCAGGAACGCCGCCCGCTCCTATCCCCGCAGCTCTCCCCTGCCCGCGGCGGCAGCTGCCCGCAGCCGCTGCTGCCCACTTACTGATTTTTTCCTCCCCTCTGGAGAAAGGGAAGCAGCAGAGCTGGCCCATGGCATTCACTGCTCTCCTCTTCCTCGTCCCCTCCGCGTGCACCGCAAGCTAGAGCTGCAGATCAGGCTATAGTCCGTGCAAAAACTGCTAGTTCTGCTCGAGGAGAAGCGGGGAACCCGGAGCGAGCGTTAGGGCCGGCCCCGCCCCGCTCCGCCCCTCTGCTCCGCTCCGCTTCGGCACGGGCACTGGCAGCCCCAGCCCCAGCCCCGGCCCCGGTGGGGGACCGGGCACCACTCACACCCTGCGCCCCCCTTCTTGCCACGCACTGTGTCTTAAAAGACAGCTGCCCGGTCTTCCCTTGCTCGCCCTTTTGCTACAGGAAGGATGGGCACTCAAAAAAATCGGCACCCTGTGGCCACATTAAGTAAGGCACCGGCCGCTTAAAAGCGACAGTGTGGCCGGGTGCCGCCTGACATCACAGTTCCCCGCCCCTCCCCAAAAGGGTGCTGAGAAAGGAGATAAAATATGATTGGTTAAGTATATATTAAGCATTTATATATTAACGTATTTATACTTAATAAAGGGTCTCTCCTTCCCCCCAGAAACAAACCTGAGATTGTAAGACTATGTATAAGCAAGGAAAAAGCTGGTGGAAGAAAGATGGGGAGAGCCTTTTTAGCAGGGGCTGTTGTGATAGGACAAAGGGTAATGATTTTAAACTAAAAGAGGGGAGATTCAGACTGGATGTGAGGAAGAAATCCTTCACAATGAGGGGGTGAAACACTGGAACAGGCTGGCCAGAGAGGTGGGGCATGTGCTGTCCCTGGAGACATTCCAGGCCAGGCTGGATGTGGTTCTGGGCAACCTGAACTAGGTAATGTCCCTGTGCACTGTAGGGGGTCTGGACTGAATGACCTTTGAAGGTCCCTTCCAACCCAACTATTCTGGGATTCTATGATTCTATGGAGCAGTGGGAGGAGCAGCAGCCCTAGCAGGAGATGTTGAGAAACAAACTGTGATTATTGCTCCTGGATCAGTGGGGATTCCATACCCACTACAGCAGAGACAGAGCTGGTCACCTTCAACCCCGGCCACCAGCCTTCCCTCCCAGCTGGGTGTGTGTTATAGGTATGGGGGGTGAAGGTCACCTGGGGGTGTAATGGTCTTTGGCTTCTCTCAGGTAATAAAAAACTAATGGAATGCAACATCAGTAAGGAGTAAATTAGTGATTGAAGAGGAAAAATAACCAAGGAGTCCCAACATTACCCAACACAGTCATTAATTACTCAAAAGTAAATAAGTAATAAAACACCTAAGAATGGAAGCTTGGCACACACAGGGAGACAGGACAGCAAATGAGCACAGCCCGAATGGCTTGGCCAACTGGGTCTATTCATTCAAAGTATGTAAATAAAGCCAAATGTAAACACATGCATTTTGTTTAAGTATTCTTGCATTTACCAGAACCAAAACCACCGGCTTCCTACCTATTGTGTGTTCTGGGTTCACTGAATTTCTAAAGGAATTAGACAAACACTACTGGGGTGTTCACAGGCTGTTGGCCATAGAAGCATCCTTGCAGGGTAAGCCAATTGTGAACATCCCAGCTTTTGCTGCAAACAGCTGTCATCACCAACTGTTCTGTTAGACAACAAAGAAAGCACATGAGATATGTTGCTGAGATGTAGCTCTTTGGAGTTCTGTGAACTCCTATGGAAGACTGACCCACAGTAAGCCATTGAGAACAACAACAGCCACTGGATGCCCTGTGGCTCTTGAAAGCTGAGCTCATACTGCAGTTTTTCCATCATTGTGGGAATTAATAGAATCTGCCTCTTCTACCTGGATGTGTATTTCTGCTAACATGTAGATATTTAATATTTTGAGACTTCTACATCTGTTTAATTTACCAGAAATCTGCCAACAATTCTTAATGTTATTGCTGTAATGGGCAGACAACACACATACATTCACATCATTAGGCTACTAACAAACACATGCACATATGCCTAGAAACTGTGGGATTACAGTATAGAAAGCCTGCACACAATTTCCTGGCCAGGAGATCCAGGAAAACCATGGTGTTTCACTGGAAGACCATCTGCATGCACTGGAAAAGCAGCCTTTCATGCCTGCAGTCACTTTGCCTTTGAAAGTATTTTTTTTTTGTGTTCAGAATGTTAAAAAAAAAAAAAAAGAGAAGAAACCAAATCTAGACATACTTTCCATTAAAAGAGCTACTCTTGCACACCTCCTCTGATAATATCTGCAGGTCACTGACACATTTTGAGTATTGATACATGTTGGGTATTGAATGTAACAGAGGGCCTGTGACAGCAATGGTTCTTGACATTTAATATTAATATGAAGGATGGATAAAGCATGTACTTGTTTTCCTTATCACACTGATAAAATAAACAATAAGATTTAGATGGCTTCTTTTTATATTCTTGTTTTTATACTAAAGATTAATATTTACAGTTGAATAAAGAATCCATTTATCACAAAATAAGGCTATGAATTGTGCTACTATTAACCTGCATTTTTATAGTGCTTTTGTTTGTGTGACACCAATAATTTCACCAGTAGCAGAAATTCCCCATGAAAATGTCTAGTGTTTCATATTCAAACTACTATTTGATTCACAAAATTATATGTTTGTTTTCCTACATGTAAAAATCTCAGACTGGAGAGTCCTATGAATATTTCAGATTTCTTACAGAGATAAGTCAGCTTATCTAGGAAGAACAAGTATAATATATTTAATACATTTGTAGGGCATGGCTCTCTATGAAAACAGAACTCTCTTTAGTTTAAGTTTTATTCCAATACTAACATGAATTAAAATAAGACTAAGAGGTTGTAATGTTTTTTATTCTTTTCCATCATTACTCTGTTATTAACAATACTTAAATCATCTACTGTTTTAAGAAAATATCTTCCAGTGGCAGAAACAAAAAATCAGGATGGTATGCAAGTTTTTAAAATAACTATAACAGTTATTAAATTCTATATTCATAGAAATTCATTTCAGCTGTGCCATTGCCTCACTCGAGAAGATGCTGCCAGCCTAACCAAGAGCAAAAAGGAAAGAACATGACCCATATTCTACAACATCAGTGAATTAAACATGAATACTACAGGGCATATGTGAAGCCAGTCATCAAAGCACAGAGAGACTATTTCTAAGAATGAGCAGTATCTTCCATTCTGCTCAGGATCAAAATGAGAACACAGGCAACATTTTAGGCAAGAAAACAAATATTCTCCACCAGCAAAAATTAAAAAAAAAACCAACCAGAAATAAACAAAAAAACACATTAGAAGCATTCAAGTAACATACCCAATAATATTTTTTGGGTTTATGTAGGCATAATCTCCTTCTACAGGCTGATCACATCTACATAGAATCTAAATGAATATAACTCCCAGTGTGGTCTTTTGACAAGCATATTTAACAAAGCAGCATAGGAAGCATAAAGTCCTCCTGTACTTAAAACCAAGCGTCCTTCTGTTAAAACTATAGTTCTTATTGATCACTTTCTAAGCAGTCCTGGCAATCCATGAATGTCAGGCTGACAGTACTCTATTAAGCAATTCTGGAATAGTCATAAATAGTGACAGATCTCTTTCATCCATCTACTAGCCACCTTTTAGCTAAAACTAATTTAAAAAAAAACCCACACAAGCACAGATGTGGATACAGGGAAGAAAAAAAAGGATTCAGGGAAGATGATGGCCTTTTAACACTGGCTAGATCAATGCACATTCTCTAGCTTGAAAGATGTGGGTAAGGACCATGAAGTCAACAGAAACCTCCAGAGCTTCATCCACCTTAAGAACTGGTCCATTGTAAGTATTTGGGCATATATTTAGTAAGAAAAGCGGGCCTGATCACATTTTTCAGTGTTTTGCTACCTCAAGGTCTGTAGTATGTTCTGTTTGACATCTCTTGCAATTTTGGTGAGATATACAACATATATTTTGAGAGAAGTTACAGCACAGTGTCACAGCTCTCAGCTGTTTCAGGTACATAAGTGTGACTGGATAAGAATAGTAATAATTCTAGCTATATGAGGCCTAAACAGCCAAAGTATTATTAAAAGTAAACAATCCCCAAAAGACACTGGCATGTATTTTGCTGGGAGGTGGAGAAGCTGGAGGGCACCTTGGGACTGAAACTAAGGCATGGAATGCTTTCCAGGTGAGGAGCAGCAAGGCGCCATCCGTTACCAACGATGGATAGCGCTGTCTAGACTAGCCAAGGCAAACTGGTGCAGAACCAGCAAACAGAAATACTGGCTGCCACCAAGCAAAACCTGTAATTTGGATCTTGGAAAGTTGTCTCTTTTCAGAGCAGGTAAGGACTAGGAGAAACTAAAACATTTTCATTCTAAGCAGAGGCAATTTCAGCCTTCTTAAGGCTCCTGAATACTGTTCAGCTGATGCAGAACGAACCTAGCAAAGTTTTTTTTAGATTACGCTTGTGGTGCAAATTATGTATAAAGTGGGCGAGGAAGAAAAGCTGATCTGCATTTCAACTTAAAACTATTTCTGCACTTAAAATTTAAGCTGTTCTGAAGCCTATGTATATAAACACACATACATGAACAGAGTGCAAAAGACAGTGTGTTTTGGGAGCACCTACCAAATCAGAATTACAATCCTGTCCTGGGTTCAGCAATAGCAGTCATTTTTCTCCTTCTTAGTAGCTGGTGCAGTGCTGTGGTTTTGACTTTCAGCCTGGGAGCAGCGCTGATAACACTGATGTTTTTAGTTGCTGCTCAGTAATGTTTACTCTGACCAAGGACTTTGTGAGCCTCATGCTCTGCCAGGGAGGAGGGGAAGCTGGGAGGAAGCAGAGACAGGACCCTGACCCAAACTAACCAAAGGGGTATTCCATACCACAGCATGTTATGTCCAGGATGTAAACTGGGGGACAGTTGCCCAGAAGGAACAGATCACTGCTTGGGTTGGGCTGGGTATCGGTCGGCGGGTGGTAAGAGGTTGTATTCTCTTCCCTTGTTATTTCCCTTACCATTATTATTATTGGTGGTATCAGCAGTGGTTTGTGTTATACCTTAGTTACTGGAATGTTCTTATCTCAACCCGTGGGAGCTACATTCTTTCGATTCTCCTCCCCATCCGTCCGGGAGCGGGGGGAGGAAGCGTGGGGGAATGAGAGAGCAGCTGCGTGGCTGACTGAGTTTAAACCATGACAAATCCCCATCTAGAATTAAAACCATGGATAAACAAGTCACCTGTTGGACTCTCCAAAATGCAAACATTTTCCTACTGTGTTTGGTGGTGCAGACTACGCTCCCATTTCTTTCTGATACTTTGTTTGTAATACAATGTGTAATTTATCAAATTTTCAATTGTGTCCTTCTGAGAACACTTCCAATTCATTTTTTTTTTTTCTTTTCTGGAGAAAAAGATTAAATGATTAGACTAAATTACTTTTAAAGTATTTGATTTTCTTATTCTCCAATGTCTTAAAGATATTCCTAGAAACATGCATTATAAAGAAAAAAATGATACTGCGTTGGCATTTGCATTCTAAACCAGAAGTGCCTAATTTGGTTCTGCTTTTTAAAACCACATTAAAATTCTTCCAGGGAAATCTCACCGCTAATACCTGTTTTACAATACTGCCTTCTAGAGAGAGAATCTTGCTCTTATTCACTGTGAATCACTATTTCTGGAGTTCCATTTGCTGAACACTTTGTACCTTTATAGCAAAGGCTGGGACACCAGCCACAGATATGCCTGTCTTCTATTTTAAGTGCAACCTCAGGGCGAGGCTCAAGACCAAATCTGCCAACTGTCCAGACTGTTACTGTCAGGAATACTTTCAGAGTTGAGTTTAGAATAAGCCATTGAGCACCTCTGGGTGAAAACCACAAATATATTCAAGGTTTGCAGAGTACTCATGGCACACATCTTTGCAGAGTCTTTGTCTATTTGTGGTGTGTACATCCGAGGTATCCCAACTAATTCTGCAATGATTTCACCTGGCTGAGTGCAGGTGTACAAGATGGACTTCATAGTGGACCCCAGCATACATGAATGTGTCCCCCTTGACATGTGACGCTTGCAGATAAGTGACAAGACAATGACAATGTGAAATGCTGGGGCAAGGTACACCTCATATTTCAGGGTCTTCCCAAGGCTCACCTTACAAGGCTAAGCCTCTGAAGTCTATCAAGCATTCATTTAATTCAATTTTCAGCTAGTTCATGTGGAAAAGAAAGATTATGGAATGTGTAAAAGTTGGAGGACAAAAAAACTAAACAATATGTTAGTTATTGTGAGGGAAAACCTCTCCAAAATCACAAAAAGAAACTGAATCTCTTAATTTTATACAAATTATTAAATGCCCTTTTCAAAAAAATAGTGCTATTTAAGTCAAGGCAAAAATTTTAGTACTTATATACTTTTCCCTTCTAAACTTTCAAAGGTGAACTGAACAGTTAAGATAATGAGGCTTGAAAAGAGATATGTTCATAGCTTGGCAGTCTCTCAACGATCCTGCCAAGCTGTAAGTAGCTAGAGACAGCTATCATTGTCTGATGATGGCTTACTGAGAGAACCTGACTGTGCTAACACCAAAAAAGTTTTAAGGAGAATATGAAAACTCTCCCTTACTTTCAACTTATTTACTACAGCAAAATAATTATTTTTTTTCCTTATGTGTATAAAAATTAAGAGACAGATGTGGCAGTGGAAAGGCTCTAATGACTATGTTCTGATATCTACATTGGTATAAACCTTAATTTCCAACAAATTATCACTATGCTGTGATAACTGCCTTTTTTTTAAGAGGAATTCCAACATTCCAAAGCTGCTGTTTTGACTAGTTTCTTTACTTTCCTGATTATATTTTGCATTTTTAAATGCTTATTTTGAAGAACAAGGAAACCTGGCTACCAACAAAAAGAAATTAGAGGTCTGTTCTTGTCCTTCCTTCCCCTGACAAATTTTTACACTTAAAATGCAATATGAACACAGCACAGTGAGATACTTTTTGCAATACATATATATTATTGATCGCATGGTAAAACTTGCTTTCTGGAACACTGAGGGTTATGCATGGCCTAGAAGAACAATTCTTGCTAAGAAAAAAAAAAAAAGTTAATTTTCCACTAGAAATGAATATTTTTTTAAAGGCAAAAAAAAAGGTGACCACTAATATTCTTTCCCTTCAAACTTTGTCAATAAAGTCAGTTAAATGCACCATCACTGTACCACAGAGTGTCAGATCTGCTGGTGTCGCTGAATGCAGTCAGTATTTTATTGCTGATGTACTGCTCTTCATTATCGTTCTATACCAGAACTCTTCTGGGATTTGGATCACTTATGTAAGTTGGCTCACTGACTGTACCCAAAATTCAGCTGGCATAAGGTTGCACAGGGAGGTCATGATTACAGCCCCCTTCCATTCCTGTTGCAACACTCTTCAGTGTTGCAACTTTTCTCCAATCTACATTGGAGCTCCACAGACTGATTTGTTAACTTTCTGAGAATATTACAAAGTTCATTTTCTCCTGCTTGTTACAGCTGCTGGTAAGAATGCAATTCAGAACAGAGCTGAGATTTAAGGTAGTCCTTAATTCTCATTTATTTAAGAGGTACTTGATAGTACAACAGCAGAAGACCCCTTAAATGTGTATTTTTACAGTCGGAAGAAAAAGTAAATGTTGCACAGATAGTTGCCCTATGCTCTTTGAAGCTCTGGAAATCAGCAGTAATAGGTTATTTCTGCTGACTTTCTGGTGACAACAAAATCCCAGCATTTTAGGTCAATTTTCGATCTTTTGCCCTTTTATTCTGTTATGCCAGTGAAAACGTGGTATTTGGTGCTGTGCAAATAAATACTTAGCATTATAGAACAGACACGAAGGGACCAGTGCTACTTACTGTGCATTACAGCTATGTTTTTAAGATTGTATCAAAAGCTTTTCATGAGTCAGCAAAGGAACCCATGTAAAACTTGTATTTAATAAACATAGCAAATGAGGTTTTGATGTCAGCTGATAGCACTTGATAGATTGCTGCACCTTAACATGGTTCACTGAAATCCACCTGTGTGCTGTCATCTGCTTTCACAAACAGCAGCTAACCAAGGAGCACACATTAACCAATCTGTTTGTTCAGATTATAAAGAAAAAAATACATTCTGAGAGAAAAGGATTAACCCTTGACTCCCTTTCCTTTGAAAAACCATATTTCACCTCTAAGATTTCCAGAAAAGGAATCTCTAGATTTGAATATATCCTTAAACACATCCTTTTCTTTCACAGCCAACAGTCCTTTGAAAAAATGAGCCACAGCGAGCAGAAAGCCTGTGAATGGAGCAGTGGGAAAAAAGGATGCTCTGATCAGTGACTAGGTACACTAAAGAGAATCCTCAATTTTAAGTGCTTGACGTATGGCACACATACAAAACATGCAAAAAGTCAGATTAATGACCAAGACTGATCCCCAGAGGAACTCTAGCTTCCTCCACGCCAGTGAGATGAAAAAGTAGCTTAGTCTTCTCAGCATTTAATTCTCCACATTGCCAGGGCTTTGAGCACTGGCAGCAGGTAAACATCCTTGATCCATGCCTGCACCACGCACCTGTAAGACTCCATAGGAAAGTCATCTTTGCAGCCTACCTAAACCCATTCAGCTCAGCAAAGGGCCAGATGGGCTAACAGCCCACACCATAGCAGAGATCGGGCTAGGCTATGGAACCATCTCTGTCTTTATATTTCATGCAGCTTCAACAGCTATTTTTGAGAAATTCAGCAGTCTCCACCTTGAGTTTCAAACAGAAGTCAAGTACGGACCCTTCAGGCTGCCCTTGTTTTAGTTGTTCATGTGCAGCACCGTATCTTTCATCTGAGATGCACCATTTCAAGCAGTATGTACAAAGTTAAACCCATATCTATGCCAGCTAGAACTGATACGTGGTGTACAACCTTTTGCAGATAGCAAATGTGCTAAACTGTTAAGCTCTACTCTGAGTATACTGGTTAAACCAAACTCATTTCAAGAAGAACTTTGCTCTCAGTCCTTTCTTAAAAGACAAAAATGGGGCAATGGAAAATATTTCAGGATCTAGTCCACATATATTCTAGATTACTGTAAACATTTAGACAAGCAATCATTTATTGACTCTAATTTTAAAAAGCTGTTTCTTTCCTTTTGCTTTTGTTTTCCTTGCTGCTTTAATTTACACTATAAAAAGAAAAACAGCATGGAATTCGAAATGCTCATTCTCACAAACAGGCACAAAAATGTATTAATTAATGCATCTTTGCAGCACGTGTATTGAATAATCTGCATTTATCACTTGCAGGTGACCCTTAGCGTATGGTCTACCCACACATCATAAACACCCTACCAAAGGATTGAAAGTTGAATAACTGCTGGTGTAATTTCAACCAATAGGTATTACACTGCCACGGCTGCCTGTGGTGATTCTATCAGTCAGATTCATCATCATGAAGAGGAGCGCCAGATAATCTCTACTAAAAGATCAGGACAGGCAGTAACACTGACTCATTTCTTTCGGTCGTCTGTTCCAAGGTTTTCTTGGGACCAAAGCAGAAAACTCATTCTAAATGTAAAGGAAAGGAGAACTGGGAATGTCAGCCAGCTTTTGCTTTCTCACACGACTGAACTCCTTTTGGTTAGTCATATACAGATTCTAGTTATTCTTTTTAGATATTCTTCTCAGAAAAACCTAAGAAACACACAAATCATGTCCTGCTCCAATGTTAACAGTTACTTCTGCTGGAACCCAACCATTCTTTTTCTACAGATCAGCAGCCTCCTAATTTTAATACAGATTTAAACAAATAGTTCTTCCAGTTTTCTACTGGTCTCTGACTCCAGATGATATATTAACAGTTCATTAAAATCCTGTAAAGCTAACTAAACTACTTACCCAAGAGACTCAAATGTGAACAGAGCATACTTACAGATTTAAAATTAACACATTTTCAATTTAAAATAACACAATTAATTAAAAATAAACACGTTTTTAAATAAACTCATATCAGGAAGTTATTTTGTAAGTCATTATGTATAAGAGTATTGACAACAATCTGTTATGTATACGTGGAAGAAGTAAAATGTAAAGTAAGAACAAGTGAAACAAAGCTTTTGCATTATGATTTTCTATTACCTCTCTATAAAGAGATGTAGAAGTGACATCTACTTAATAAGAAGTTGGTAACACCGAAAACTCATAACCTGAAAGCCCTCCTAAAAACCTACGGAGTCACAAGTGAGCTAATGGCTAGGAGTCATTTACTGCACGGTTCTCAAAAAAAAACAGCAAACAGCTAGCACTACACCTAGAAGACTTATCTTCATCTAAAAACATGAGTTCTTTTAACCTCAGGTTTTAAAATTTGTGAGGGGAAAGTGTTCTGGAATTTTAGTTCCATGTATAAACACCTACTCAATTTGTACAAAAATTACATCATTGTGAGAAAGGTATTTTAATTCTTCACAAGGAATTCAGGAATTGGGAGTTTTGACTGAGATGCTTATATTAACCGAGTACGACATAAGTAACTGAGTGGGCATATTTCAAGGACACAGTGATATTTATAAAGGTCAAAATAAAACGAAAGTGTTTCTGCATTTGCTGTCAGAATGAGAGGATACAATATCTACTAAGTGAAATAACAAATTCTTTCTCCCTTCCTCAATGTATTGAAAAATATTTCTTTACAAAATGTACTCATGTATAATCAGGTTTCAGAAAAAGTAAAATGGTTTCCTTTGTTTGCTCCGGATCCTGTTTCTTTCCATTAAATTTCTGTGTACTGTACAAACTACAACTGTGGTTCCCTCCTGGAGAAGGGAGAGAGACATCTCTTTTCATCCTTAGCAACAATAAAATATGTTTTGGAGATAGGAGAAGTTACTAGTTATACCTTCAGTATATGCTGCTCTGATTTTTAAATTCCTGTTTTATGCTAATTAATAAAATAGGATTTATCTACTTATTTTATTTACAATGTTAAACATGAACTTTTTATTTGAGTTCTAATTCAGCTTTTATGTAAGAACGCAAAAGATAGCATAGCTTGAAAAATAAGCTCACATACAAAAGACAACATCATATGACAATCAAAAAAGATGCTCCTTTAAACGGACATTCATAGGCATGTCAGTGTATGAGACTACCCCAACTGTTTCCAAAGAGAAGGAACATTTCAATGAATCATGTACTAACAATACATCAGAAAACAAACATCTGGGATATACTCAGTCCAAAGCCTATCACAGGGAATCTACTGTGCAACTAGTAGGAAGCAGCTTTGATATATGTCAAGGTACAACACAGGTCCCATAGTCAAAGGCTGTCCAAGCCCACATTTATTCAATGCTTTTCTGGTGTGATTTTTCTTAACCTCCTCCATGTGAACACCACCCACTTCTGTAGTGTCGTGGTTTAAACCCAGTCAGGTAACTCGTTCACTCACTCCCACCCATTCTTACCCTCCCCCTACTCCCAGAGGGATGGGAAGGAGAATCAAAAGAATGCAACTCCCACAGGTTGAGATAAGAACAGTTTAGTAACTAAGGTATAACACAAATCACTACTGCTACTACCAATAATAATAATGATAAAGGAAATAACAAGGGAAGAGAATACAACATCTCACCACCAGCTGACTGATAACTCACCCCCCCCAGCCCAACCAAGCACCAACCGATACCTCCTCCAACCCCGCACTCCCAGCCCTTCCGGCTAACTCTCAGTTACATCCCGGGCATGACATGCTGTGGTATGGAATACCTCTTTGGTCAGTTTGGGTCAGGTGTCCTGTCTCTGCTTCCTCCCGGCTTCCCCTCCTCCCTGGCAGAGCATGAGGCTCACAGAGTCCTTGGCCAAACCAAAACATCAGTGTTATCAGCTCTGTTCCCAGGCCAAAAGTCAAAACACAGCAGTGCACCAGCTACCAAGGAGGAGAAAAATGACTGCTACCGCTGAACCCAGGACATGTGGCTAAACTGATTAAAAGGTTTCCACCAAGAAAAGAGCTGCTTAAATGGAATCTTTCACGTTATATCACAGCAAATACCAGAAGTTATGCTATGCAGACATGCATGTCTGAGCATATAAACCAGACATTCTGTATATTTCTGAAAAGAAGTATATGAGAAGCCCTGACTAGATAACAAGATAACTACAAGACAACTGTAAGATGTAAATGATTGAGATAAATTAATATGAATTATGAACTGGTCATTTGCCAAGGTGAGCAGCTCTAGAGAGGAAACCTTCAACATTGGAGCAAGGGGAAACACAGCGTCCAGGGCCTCAGTTATGAGCAGACAGAGCCACCAAGGGAGCCTCAAGTCCTCAACAGGACTTGCCCAGGAGCCGGCAGCTCATCAATCTGATGGATGGACCACTCGGTGGATAAAGAACTGTCTGCACACAAAGAGTTCTGGTCTGGTTCAGTGTCCAACTGGAGACCAGTAACGAGTGGTATCCCCCAGGGGTTGGTGTTAGGACTGATTTTGTTCAACATATCTTTGTTGACAACATGGACAGCGGGATTGAGTGTGCCCTCAGCAAGTTTGCTGATGATACTATGTGGTTTGGTTGATAATGCTGGAGGTAAGGGATGCCATCCAGAGGGACCTTGACATCCTTGTGAGGTGGGCTGATGCCAACCTCATGAAGTTTAACCACGACAAGTGTAAGGCCCTACACCTGGGTCAGAGCAATCCCAGGCACAGCTACAGGCTGGGCAAAGAAAAGATTCAGAGCAGCCCTGCGGAGAAGGACTTGGGGATGTTGGTTGATGAGAAAATGAACATGAGCCGGCAGTGTGCGCTTGCAGCCCAGAAAGCCAACTGTATCCTGGGCTGCATCAAAAGGAGCGTGACCAGCAGGTCGAAGGAGGTGATCCTGCCCCTCTACTCTGCTCTTGTGAGACCTCACCTGGAGTATTGTTTAGTTCCGGTATCCTCAACATAAAAAGGACATGGAACTGTTGGAACAAGTCCAGAGGAGGGCCACGAGGCCAAGGGGGCTGGAGCACCACCCTTGTGAAGACAGGCTAAGAAAGCTGGGGCTGTTCAGCCTGGAGAAGAGAAGGCTGCGTGGAGACCTCACAGCAGCCTCTCAGTATCTGAAGGGGGCCTACAAGGATGCTAGAGAGGGACTCTTCATCAGGGACTGTAGTAATAGGACAAGGGGTAATGGGTTAAAACTTAAACAGGGGAAGTTTAGGTTAGATATAAGGAAGAAGTTCTTTCATGTTAGGGTGGTGAGGCACTGGAATGGGTTGCCCAAGGAAGCTGTGAATGCTCCATCCCTGGCAGTGTTCAAGGCCAGGCTGGACAGAGCCTTGGGTGACAATGGTTTAGTGTGAGGTGTCCCTGCCCATGGCAGGGGGCTTGGAACTAATGATCTTATGGTCCTTTCCAACCCTAATCATTCTATGATTCTATGAATCATAATAGAGATATTTAGAGATTAGCATCTCTCCATCTTGGGTAGTATGTCAGGAAAAGAAATTACAATGTATAGAAAATAGAATTCACCAATAATAAAGATGACATTCAACATATGCTTTAAAAGAGTACATTCATAAGTAGGTATATTTGCCATGTAAAATAATGATTAGTTTTACTTGCTTGTGAAAATAATATCTCTAATATTAAAAGATACACTAACAAGTCTCCTCTTCTGCCAAAGGCTGTAGAACATCCTAATCAAATGATGCAAATTTTTAAGATGCAATGTGTTTTGTGTTTGCAGGATGATAGGTAAGTATGGGAAAGGAAAATTATAGGGCATGCCTGCATTTGAAAGATAGATTAACACTGACTGGGAATTTTAAAGCACTAAGAGCTGTTTCTGAATAAGCCCATATGTGAATGCTCTTATTTTGGAATAAGAGCGCTTTGTTCCTGTTCAGCTTGACCCACTTTCCAAATGTATTTAATTAGGAACAGGTTTATGTGTAAGAAAGCCTTTTGTTTGTTCTCTTGATTAAAGCAGTGAAGTTCAGTATCTAGGGTTTCGGATTCAAAACAGCCTAAACAATTAAAAATAAAATAAAATAAACAAGCTATGGAAACAGTGCCTAGGTATTAAAATGCAATTGTGACATTTTTACTGTTTCCTTAAATAAGTGATTTCAAAGGTAAAAGGTTTTTTAAAAAGTTTTCAGTCAGAACCTACTTTCACCTGTAATTCATAGGCTGTGGATGGTTACTCAGAAATCCTTAAGACAATCTGCCCTTTGCAAAACACGAAGTTACAGCAGAGGTTTTTAAAAGTATGTGCCAAAGTGTCAACTGTAGTATCTCAGCACTTCAGAAATTGTGCTATTTACCTAAAGTAAACCTATGCAGTCTAGAGAAGACAAGAGAAGCTTACTCTTCCAGTACTCACAGCTGACTCAAATCCAGGTGAACAGAATCTGTGATGCCAACTCAAGCTGTCAAACTCAGTACTGTGCCAACTACATATACCCAGATACCTGCTCAGAATGCAAGTGGTGTGAATCCACTCTCACATGGAAAATACAGTGTAGGCAGGTTTAGAAATGCAAAAAATTGGAAGCCTAACTTCAGGTGTCTGTAAGTATGTCTAGCAAGTGTAAATACGTATGCCTGACTGGCATAGGCCTGGTACCATCGCTCTGGCCACATAATCTTGATTTAGTGATGCTTGTGTAGAAATTAGTACATCACTAAACACTACAGCATCAGTCTAGAGTTGTTTATTAAGCTTCATTAAGCATTGTCATCTCCATCTGATGCCAAATGCTCCTTGTTGGTTCCACAGCATAAGCACGCTGGGTACCTTACAATAAAGTAATATCAGATAGTTTACATTGTGAGTGGGTAACATGATTAATCTTACAATGGAAAGATGAGGAATGTTCATGCAAGATGAAAGGCAGTGTAAAAAAGTTATTTCTTACACATTGTGCAGCTGTTTATTACTAGCTGTAAATGGCAAATATTGGCACTGTTCTGCCTACAGTGGCTCTATTCTAAAATACTTCCTCTGGTAAATTTTCAAGCTGTGGGGAAGGGGGATTAAGTGCGATGCTGGACTGTCCCCAACAGGATTGTTAACAAATAAGGGTCCACATGCAGACTCAGACGTACTTCTCTAGGAAGAAATGGAAACTCTCCACTTACGTAACAAAGCAATGTGTTTTGAATTCTGTGCTATACCCTCCCAGAAAGTTCTCTGTACTCCATGAGTGACACCCTCCAACTGTTCGTACCCAAGAGATCTTTCTAACTGTCCTATAAACAGAGTGGGGTTTCAGATTTCTCTTCTGTCATTAAAGCTTAATTCAGATCATAAATGCTTGGTCTTCATTTGAAAAACAGAAGATCACATACTCTGTATTCACAAGGTACTGTAATGGTCCTTTCTGATGTGTTTAAGAACAGATTAAAACTTCAAGTAATTTGGCAGGCTACTGTTTTAGCTCGTGGTTGATGTTATCTTACTCTTACATTCTATTGCTTCCATAAGAAACAGCCCATTGCTGCTTTCTAGAAAACAAGAAATAACACTATATGCCACATTAGCGATGCTTCTTCAAAATTTTTTGCATTTTACCTTGAAATTATTTCCTCTGAAAAGAAACCACTTTTACAAATATTAGGGGCTTCTAAAATAGTTTTGTAGAGTCTAGAATAAGAAAACTACTAAAAATGAAATACAGATAAACACAAGCAACAGCTTAGCTAGGAACATTTTAAGAATAAAAAGTAGTTATCTTTTACTGATCTATTCAGTGAAAGAATATTATATATTTAATTTATCCTGGGCTGCATCAAAAGGAGCGTGACCAGCAGGTCGAAGGAGGTGATCCTGCCCCTATGCTCTGCTCTCGTGAGACCTCACCTGGAGTATTGTGTGCAGTTCTGGTGTCCTCAACATAAAAAGGACATGGAACTGTTGGAACAAGTCCAGAGGAGGGCCACGAGGATGATGAGGGGACTGGAGCACCTCCCGTATGAAGACAGGCTGAGGAAGTTGGGGTTGTTCAGCCTGGAGAAGAGAAGGCTGCGTGGAGACCTCAGAGCAGCCTTCCAGTATCTGAAGGTGGCCTATAGGGATGCTGGGGAGGGACTCTTCATTAGAGACTGTAGTGACAGGACAAGGGGTAATGGGTTAAAACTTAAACAGGGGAAGTTTAGGTTAGATATAAGGAAGAAGTTCTTTCATGTTAGGGTGGTGAGGCACTGGAATGGGTTGCCCAGGGAGGTTGTGAATGCTCCATCCCTGGCAGTGTTCAAGACCAGGTTGGACGAGGCCTTGGGTGATATGATTTAGTGTAAGGTGTCCCTGCCCACGGCAGGGGGGTTGGAACTAGATGATCTTAAGGTCCTTTCCAATCCTAACTATTCTATGATTCTATGATTCTATTTCTCTCCTCCTAGGTGGTCTGTTTACTTTCTGCAATTAATTCATTAACATATCTTGAAAATAATGGTTTACGTATTTTCAATGTATTTTTAATATATTACATTTATGAATAAGTTAGTTGTTTGGACACCAAAGTCTACTTGGAGAAAAATGTCTTTAAAGCAGAAATACTTAACATACAAAAAATCTGCCGGACACTATTAAATTGCATTTTATAGCATACAATGTTATTTTGTGAGAAATCAATTCTGCTTTTTTTATATACTCAACCAAATTTTCAGTCATGAATTACATTCTTACTTATGTCAAATATGGTTTTGTGCTTTCTTGTCAGATTTACTTCATTAGTTTTAGCCCACTGTCTGCACATATTTTGACAGTAATTAGTGGAAAATCTCATTTTTACCTATTTTCAGCTACTGATAACAGCTCTGGCATGAAAACACACCACTGCTTCAAATACCTTTTTATTTAAAAATAAAGACAAACAGCCTTTTGGATAGAATTACATTATGGTATTTTTTTAAGAAAACTGCAAAAATTACTCTGTACAATAAAGCAAATACTACATACCTCATAATGACAGAATCATGAATCACAGAAAGTGATGAGAAGTTTTTACTTTCTTTCAGTACTGGGAGATGAATGATTGAATTCTAAACCTCACGTTCATGTTTTTGAAGCTCCCTGTCACTTTCTAATGAAAAGTTTGTTACACATTTGCCAACATTAAAACTCAGACTCAAGGACATTAGAATTTGCCCTCAAAACAATGAAATACTATTTTGAAATTAAAATTTCCACTTTCAAACCATATTTACATTGGTTATTTCCCTCTCAATCAGCTTGTTCTCCTTAACCACACACTGAATGTATAAATATAGCTTTTAAGGTATGACTGGCATTACAAAATTTATATAAAATGTAATCTCATTATGAAAAATACTATACCAATAGTCAATTTTTCAATATCAGAAAATTACCAAATACAGAAGAAACTACTCAGTGTAGTGATACAAGATACTAGAGCGTAAAAGAACATCCCTTAAGTTTTAATGTAAGACTAGTGAAAAGAAACGAATTGGGGACCACTGTTATCAGTAGTGAATGGAAAATATTTAATGTGTGTAACAAACTATTGGATCACCACTTTCTATTCACTGTCCTTAAAAATCCTGGCTTTTACGTTAATACCTAAAGTGTCTGCGTTTCCTCGCCATGTTTAAAAGAATCATTTTTGTAAGTTATACCTCATGACTCTTCTAAGAAATAGTGTTTTAGGGAAAGACTTTTCTGATTAGCACGCATTACCTGTTGCTTTCTATGTAGGCAGAGTTATTAAGCATACTGCATGCACAAAATTGCAGCAGCTGTGGATAAGCTCAACACAAACAGTGAATTAATTAATAATTTTGAATGTTAAGAGACAGCCCCTGGGAAGCCGCCCAAGACATTTTTATCCAAAAGCTGTACGACTGCTATATTATTAATTAAAATTTGGGAAAAGTGCCAAAGATATGCAAGAAACTAAAGAGCAGTTACTCACAACCTAATAGAGTGGAGAAAGTAGAAGCTAGCCTACAAACAGACTATCAAGGAAAGAAAAATTAAGAAGTGAAAGAAAGAGACGTAAGGGCATTCTGAAATTACAGAAAAAGAAGAAAAACAGACATACAAAATCAAGGAATGATTAATTATTTTAGAAGCGAGTTACTGTCATGAATAAAATCAATCACATTTAGGTCAAACTATGTAGACAGAGAAGCAGAACAGTATCTAAAGGAGAGAAACAATAGTCTTTCTCTTCATTTAAGTCAGTGCCACTTTAAAAAGATTTCAGACAAACTGGGCAAACTTCATATTGCAGACTGTATTTGAACTCTCTTCTTCCATGATGCTGGAGACAAAATATTATTGTATTTTTTTGCTTGACACCATAAGTGTATTTTTAAAAAAAGAGCAAACCAAGGGCTTTTGATGATCTACCCAACTATCATTTGGTTTCCAATTGTTTTCAGTTTTCTATTTCTTCTCAGTTTTTATTTTGAATTCACAGATGTTATCATATCTATTTTCTGTTTCAGGTATAGATGACTCTTTTCTTCTGTTCTTCTTTCTTCTATAATTCTTTCTTCTCTGTGGGTATCCCCCAAACCTATTGCTGACAAACTTATCTTCAGTCTGGAGAGCTCTTATACAAGGCACCAGAAGAAGCATCTTTCTTTGTGACACTGGTGTTGAGCAGCTGCCTGGCTAACATTGTAAAATGTAAATGTGGAAGCATAAACTGCCCCATCAAAATCGAACTCAAGGTTATTAAAGTTTAAGTAACTTGAGAGGTTACTTAAATTATTCAAATAGCCTACCAGCATCAATGTGCAAGAATAAATTTTGTTTGCAACATGTTCCATTCATGACATTACCTCCCAACTCTCTCTTTTAATTGAACATTTGCATCTTTAAATACATATATAAAAAAATCAGCTAGCAAGCTAATTAATGAATATTAACAACTGTTCAAGTAGTGCATCTTAGACTCACATCTTGCCTATGTCTGACACACTCTTTTTCTGATGGCATGAATGACCTTCTGTAGGTCTCCCATTTCAGGGAGACTGCAGAAGGTGCCTCGATGACAAGGTCAGACTGGACCCAGAACTTGTACGTACTACTTGCACTGAAATGTAAATCAGCCCAGTAGTGCTCTGCTACTTACAAAGGCATCTATTTGAGGCATTACTTGAGCAGCAAGGAACATTATCTTTTACCATATTATTGAACTTTTATCCAGATAAAATCAGTATTTGTAGTCTGATTTCAGTTTCCATGTTGCTACTGCTAGTTTGCAATGGTTAAGGGAAACTGTAACAGCACTGTAACCTTCACCGGGGCAGATATTCCAGATAAACGGGTTCTGGCTGTGCAGAAATTAAGACTAACCTGCTAGGATGATTTCCACCAAGGAACAGACTTCTTGAAGTTTTTCTACCTCAGAGATAGCAGAGGGGAAGTCTGATGTATAAACTTCTTACTAGCCACTCAGGAGAACCTTATCACAGTTTACAAGCTGAATACAACTTGCCATATCATAACTTTCTTTAATGTATATTTAATGTTATTTTACAATACATTATTATAAACAAATTTTCTTAATACAAGTCTATTAAAATCTTCAGGAATGGATTCTGAAAATATTTAAGTGAGAGACATAATGCTAAAGGTATATTTAACATAAGAAGATTTACATAATGCTCCCTTTGATGGTCAGAGGGTCTACTGAACATCTTTACCATGATTTAAAGCTCAACTCATGCCAGCATTCACTGGTCTTCCTTGGGATGTAAGGTGACATACAAAAGCTGCTATGAGGCAGGCGGTCTGAAGAAGGGCACTTTGTTGGCTTACTATTTTGTCTGCTTTAAAGAATAAACTGAACTCCACTTTGAGGATGAAGCTTCCACATTATTGTCACTGTCACGTCAAATTTTAACTCCTGATCACATACCCTGTGTGGCTGGCATGCAGATGCAGGGAATCTTCTAGTGCAGCTGTCTGTAAGCTCTGCTGAAGACAGTGCATGCTGCTCTGTAATATACTGTCAAAGCCTGTTTACCTGCTGTGCATATTGCTGCAGATCAGCAGGTGCTTCACCTCTGCTTTTATTCATGCAAATCTCTTATGCTTCCCGT
This sequence comes from Pezoporus wallicus, assembly GCF_028554395.1. Lineage (NCBI taxonomy): Eukaryota > Metazoa > Chordata > Aves > Psittaciformes > Psittacidae > Pezoporus > Pezoporus wallicus. Next base: position 9,981,605 of record NW_026635157.1, read on the forward strand.
AACTTTAAACATGTTTTTTAAAATGTGCAGCTACCAAGCTATGTATGAAGCCACTTATTAGCAATTCTTTGTCATGTATCAATTTCTGTTTCTACCCTTAGTTCTGATCTGAGATATTTTCATCTTCTTAGATGCAAGTCTGGCCCAAACTCTAGCTAAAAAAAAAAAACCACCCAACTAAATACTGTTTTTGTATTTTCTATGCACTTCAAGGAAACAAGATAACTGCTTGAGTAAATGTACAGGCAGAAAGAACCAGAACTGGATATGGTGTTTTGTCTGTATTTCGGATGTATTAATAGAACTGCATTAACTCCTTCCTGTGTTAACTTTAAGGTCCTGGCTACCTGTAGTTACTAAATTAAATTTTAAAATCAGTTTTTAAAATTTCATTAAAATATAATTTCTTTTTAACTGAAATTAAAAAATAAGTAATTCAAACTTTGTTCCAATATAGCTATTACCCTTCTCCTACTGGTGTTAGATAGATATATATTAGCATGCACAAATCCAGAAAATTAAATGCACATATCTGGGCAAGACGCACCTATGTCCATATAGGACTGAGGAAAGTGGTGTCCTGGTGTCTCTCATGACAAGTGGAGATAATAAAGCTACACTTTCTTAATGTGGTGTCAGTGAAGAACATCCATTTCAATCCTATGGCTAGAGAAAGACAGATGTAGTACTTGTGTGAAAATAATTCTAAGGACAATTCTGTTAGGACTGTGAAAATGACAGTTCCCTTAACAGGATTGAGTTAAAGCCAAACAAACATCTGATTCTTGCTTTGAATACCAGTTGATTGACTGCTGTTATAAGCCATTTAATGGGACTCATATTCAAAAGACAGCTGAAAGACTGTCTGTCTCATTTTAGCATTCTGAGACATCAGTAACAAGACAAGTTCAAGAATAAGGATTTAAACAAATGTTTTGAAAAAACATTGTCAGTATCTACCAAACACAGCACTAATCAGCTTTTATTTAAATGAGTTGTTTACCAAATTCCTTAATCAGATACATATTCCAAAATATTCTTATATATATTTGTGAACAGTGGAGCCTCAATTTCACCTAAAAGAGAAATTTCATACCACATTATATAATCTTGTAATTTCCCTTTCTTTAAACATTTGGATGCACATAACTAATATCTGAATGTACAAACATGAACAGAAGACATCAGTTATATACACAAATATAAACATGAGACACGCATAACAAGGTCATAAATATGACAATATATTTAGATAGATACATATAAATATATCTCACTTTGGTTTGGGACTGGTCTGGATTTTGCAATAGTGTTGACACTAAACAAATATGCTACACCTTTTTTAAATCTGTACTGCTTTTGATTTGTTTTGTAACAGTCTACCTCAGCTAAATAAAGGTGGCCCACACAAAAGCATGAATAGCAACTGGCATTTTCAAGTGCCTAAGGTGTTTAAAATGTTGTATAAGTATCTAATCACAAGTCCTCAAAACAGTCCTCAAGGCGCGTGAGCACTTCCACCAGCAATACTGCAGCACACGAAAACGAGTTACCTCAAGGCAGAAACCAAATCATCACTAAAGCCCTACATGGAGACCGGGAAGCAGCACCAACTTTGTCTCCACAATGGTGTTTTATAGCATTAAGAATGAAATTATTCAGATCTTGCAAAATAGCTGAAAAACAGCAGGTGAGGCACCAAGTTATAAATTGGTTATACAAAGCATAACCAGGTAAAACCTGCTTATTAATCAGGCAGATTTTTTAAATTTCTTTCCTATAATTAAAGGGTCCATACAAGAACAGATGTTCTCTTTTTCTTAAGTAGGTCACAGTTAAGACTTCGCTTTATTAAGATTTATGAAGACTGTCCATATTCTTGTTGAGATGGAGCTATTGCTCATTGAAAACATACCAAATACAGTTTTGTTCTATTTCTAAAGAAAAAAAAACAAAGTTAAGTCTTCACATGAACTTTTTGTATGTATTTCAGTATCTCATTGTCTTCCAACACCATTACATTCAACCTTTGACATGACTGCAGAAAAAAATTATCCCCAAAACATAACACCCAAGCTGTACCAATATAAAGAATTAAAAATACAAACTGACCACCAAAACCATGACCTGTTCCTGGCTATAAATCTTGTCTTTTAAGATTCACCTCTAACATGAAATATATAAAGAATGAGCCTAATTAGGACAAGTGAAAAAAGCAATTAATACAAAAACTCTTGCATTTTGCTGTATTGCTACTATTACATCTTCCCATGTTGTCTGATTTCTTAAAAATCTGCAGGTATAGGAGTGGCATTTGTAAAGATATTCCAAACACATTACACAATAGATTTCTAGATTCAAAGGGGCAACTGCATTTAAGAAAAAGTCCTCAACATTCTCGTTATTCCACTTAGCATTTTAACTCATGCTCTTATTATGATCAATAGCATCCCCAAGATCCACTATCAGCTAAGTGGGAACTAACCATCACAGAGGCATTTTTTGTACAAGCCATTTTGCCATAGTCTCTCAGTCCACAGACCTCCCATGTTCACCACCTGAAGTTCCAGCTATACACAACTTGTGACGGAAATGAATATTAATCATAGGGGTGTGAAGCTTCTGTTCAAATAAAGCAGTAGGACACAACTGTGATTTCTAGCATTGTACTGATCTAGGCAAGGTGTCTGTACAATATTTAAAGTCCTGATGGGATGCTGAATGGGTCTTATGAAATCTGTTGTATCACTGAAATCTCTCTGTACATGAATATAGTCCAAGTAAGGTCACATCTCTGCCAAGCCAGAGACATTTCACCTAGCTTTAATCACCTTTAATTATGGCATCTAATCCAATTTAGTCACACAGGCTGTCTTCATAGTAAACAGAGAGATGAGCAGCTCCGGAAAGTGATCCATCTAACTTACCTTAAACACTCATTTTAGAATGAGAAATGGAAATGGATTCTGGAGATGGATAGCTGAACATAAACTTTAGCTGTCAGCATGAAGCAGTGCAGAGTGTCCCTGGAGGGCCAGGGTTGAAGGACAGACTTCTGTCAGACTCTACGGGTATTATTACAAGAATCGCCTAACACAGACTTCAGAAAAAAAATGGCTTTTCAGGCATACAACTTAGAGACATAATGATATAAGAAAAAATTAAGATGTACTTACCAAAAACAATAGAGGACTCACAGTAGTAGTAACCATTTGGTTGCTTTTTTTTCAACATGGAGCAAAGATCTAAGCGATGCAGGATTTCATTTCCAAAATAATGGCTTTTAAAATCTTCATACAGGCTTGGGTCAATTTTTTTCACCTTTAAATAGCAACATAAAATTCAAGTAGGCATTTGACTAGAAAACTGAGTTTTCGTATTTAATTGCTATAGTTTTCATTTTAACCAGAGGTATAGGTAAGATGGAAAACTACCTCAAGAAGCAAAATAATACTGAAGCAAAATAATGTGTCAAATCTTATGTTTAAGTACTGTCCACCATAGAATTAATAATATGAAATGAAAGTGTCATTCTATCTCCTTTCTACCCCTCCCTCCTCAGTCCTGTAGGAAACAAATTTTCTGCTTTAACTTCCAATGGAACATGTAACTGGAAATTATTCTTGCTGTCATCACTGGACATGCGACCAGAAGGAAGAATCTCAAATGCTTGTGAAGGCCATTTTTCTGGGTCTTTAAAATCACCAAGCAGGATAAATACAACCAAAATGTGATTGTATTTAACTTGCACTAGACTTTATCTCAACAAATCTAAAAATATACAGTGATTTATAATATCAGTATAATTATGTAGTTTTGTATATATGAAGTGGAACATAATAAATATTCTATTAAGCTGTTTTCGGTAAACCTAACTTCAGTATTTATTTTAAGAGTGTAGGGCTCCTTCTTCCATCATATTTTCATTAAAAATACATGATCTCTGTAGAAATTAAGCATTTTCTCCTTCAATCTACTTCACAGTAATGCTGTTTGCTTTTTAAAGACTTACTACATGCTACGGGATGTTAGGAGTGACCACTGCCTCCAGCAGCTCCAGCCCAGGCTGTGTCGAACTACTGCACCCATCAGCCCCATTTTACACAGGACCAGCCCCTTTTACAGACAGTTCTCTCCACTCCTCATTTGTTCCTCCCCATCCCCTTCCCCTGTACATGCCACATCCATTTGCAAGTACCCTGAACCCTCAGCTTTACATCCCCAACAGCTGCAAAGTCCTGTTTTGCCTGTGATTTACTGACAGTCCATCAGTGTGACTGATGAGGTCTGTTTCTTGGTTTTGTGTTGTTTGACAGGGTTTTATCTCTCTATTTTGTTTATGGCTTCCCCTTCACCCTTACTGTCTTATTTGACAAGGCCCGCAACCAGACAACCCGACAGTAATAAACATCCCCACACTCCACATGCTCTCATCAGTCCATGTAGCAGACCAGCTCTGGCTCTTGTTATTGCCTCCCTCATTGTATGTTGGTCAGGTTTGTGTCACTGTATATGCTGTTTAAGGTCTCCTCCTTTTCTTATTATCCCCTCCTGCACTTAAAAGGTCCTTTGCCAGTCACCCTAAAGGGTACAGATGCTGCCTCCTTCCTCATACCCTTACACTATATCCTGTGTGGGAGGAACAGAATACCTAGCAAGGCCACAATTCTGGATTTCCGAAGGGCCAACTTTGGCCTCTTCAATCAATTGCTAAGGGAAGTCTCATGGGAAAGGGTACTAGGTGGTAAAGGGGCTCAAGATAGTTGGTCAGCATTCAAGCACGACTTCCTCCAAGCTCAGGATCAGAGTATCCCAATGGGTAGGAAGTCAAGTAGGGGAGCCAGGAGACCAGTATGGTTAAACAAGGAACTGCTGGGCAAACTCATGCAGAAAAAGAGAATCTATGGATTATGGAAGGAGGGGCTGGCCACTTGGGAGGAATATAGGACAGTTGTTAGAGGATGTAGGGAGGCAATTAGGACAGCTAAGGCCTCCTTGGAACTTAATCTGGCAAGTCGGGTCAAGGACAATAGAAAGGGCTTCTTCAAATACATAGCGGATAAAACTAACACAAGAGGCAATATAGGCCCACTGCTGAACGAGGTGGGTGGCCTGGAGACAGAGGATATAAAGAAGGCAGAGATGCTGAATGCCTTCTTTGCCTCTGTCTTTATTCCTGCAGACTCTCCCCGGGGGACCCAGATTCCTATAACCCCAGAAGGAGTCAGGATAAAGGAGGAGTTTGCTTTGGTGGATGAGGATTGGGTTAGGGATCAGTTAAGCAATCTGGACATCTATAAATCGATGGGTCCGGATGGAATACACCCACGGGTGCTGAGGGAGCTGGCAGAGGTCATTGCTGGGCCACTCTCCATCATCTTTGGTAAGCTGTGGGAAACAGGAGAGGTGCCTGAGGATTGGAGGATGGCAAATGTCACGCCGATCTATAAGAAGGGCAAGAAGGAGGACCTGGGTAATTATAGACTGGTCAGCCTTACCTCCATCCCTGGAAAGGTGATGGAACAACTTATTCTTGACACCATCTCTAGGCATATCAAGGATGAGGGGGTCATTAAGAGCAGCCAACATGGCTTTACCAAGGGGAAGTCATATTTGACCAACCTTATAGCCTTCTATGAGGAAGTAACTGGGTGGATGGATGATGGTAGAGCGGTAGATGTGGTTTTTCTTGATTTCAGTAAGGCATTTGATATTGTCTCCCACAGCATCCTCATAGATAAGCTAAGGAAGTGTGGGCTTGATGTTCAGGTAGTGAGGTGGATCAAGAACTGGTTGGAAGGAAGAAGGCAGAGAGTTGTGGTTAATGGGGCAGAATCTAGCTGGAGGTCTGTGACTAGTGGAGTCCCTCAGGGGTTGGTGCTGGGACCAGTGCTGTTTAATATTTTCATCAACAACCTGGATGAGGGAACTGAGTGTACCCTCAGCAAGTTTGCTGATGATACTAAACTGGGAGGAGTGGCTGACACACCAGAGGGCTGTGTTGCCATTCAGTGAGACCTGGACAGGCTGGAGAGTTGGGCGGGGAGAAACTTAATGAAATTCAACAAGGGCAAGTGTAGACTCTTGCATCTGGGGAAGAACAACCCCATGTACCAGTACAGCTTGGGGGCTGACCTGCTGGACAGTAGTGAAGGGGAAAGGGACCTGGGGGTCCTGGTGGATAGGAGGATGACCATGAGCCAGCAATGTGCCCTTGGGGCCAAGAAGGCCAATGGCATCCTAGGGTGCATTAGAAAGGTGTGGTTAGTAGGTCAAGAGAGGTTCTCCTCCCCCTCTACTCTGCCCTGGTGAGGCCACATCTGGAATATTGTGTCCAGTTCTGGGCCCCTCAGTTCAAGGACAGGGAATTGCTTGAAAGAGTCCAGCACAGAGCTACAAAGATGATTAAGGGAGTGGAACATCTCCCTTATGAGGAGAGGCTGAGGGAGCTGGGACTCTTTAGCTTGGAGGAGACTGAGGGGTGACCTCATCAGTGTTTACAAATACGTAAAGGGTGAGTGTCAGGATGATGGAGCTAGGTTTTTCAGTGATGTCCAGTGATAGGACAAGGGGCAATGGGTGTAAACTGGAGCACAGGAGGTTCCATGTGAACATCAGGAAAAATTTCTTTACTGTGAGAATGACAGAGCACTGGAACAGGTTGCCCAGGGGGGTTGTGGAGTCTCCTACATTGGAGATATTCAAGGCCCGCCTGGACAAGTTCCTGGGTGATGTACTCTAGGTTACCCTGCTCTTGCAGGAGGGTTGGACTAGATGATCTTTTGAGGTCCCTTCCAACCCTTGGGATTCTGTGATTTATCTGAACACTATCACACCCATGCATTTCTTGTGGTGCTTATTTACAGTTACTCTTATGCAAGATAGGCTCAGTGTTGTTACGTCTACAGGGCTTCTACTTAGGTACAAAATTACTGACTTCAGAGGCACTTTGCTTGAGTAAGTACCTGCCTATTTGTTCCTCTACTAATTTAGAAAGTCTAATTTAGAGACTTTTGGCCCCTAAAGTCTAAGTTAGTGAAGGTCAGAAGTCTTTCCGTTTCCTTAATCTCTGAAACGGTGACATCTAGTGGTGGATGCTTTTTATTTCGGGTACACAATCTCGGAAGTACACACTTAACTCCATCCTCATTGCCACTATTTAAAATTTGATATTCTATGGCTAGATTAGTCCTTATGTACTCAACTTATTCTGACATTAAATCATCATTCTTTGCCTTTTTTGGCTGACATTTTTTTAAAATATATTTATACACGCATTAGTAATAAAAAAGGCCTTTTCAGGCAGCAGAACACTTGTCAAAAATGTGAAGCCTTGAGTAGCATGGAACAAAATGAGGAAAATACCAAAATCACTCCAATTAAAAAAAAAATATTTATGATAGGTTGGGATATTGCTTGTCAAAAACTGGCAAGGTGTGAATCAAATGCTGAATGCTCAGAAAATGAGTTATGCTTGTGATGTGTTGCTGAAAGGTATTTGGAAAAGCAGCCATGGCAAAACTGAGCTATTTTTAGTAACTCGGAGCAGTTTCTGGAGCACTGTTTGTAATGAAATGTGAAAGGATGAAGCAATGCAGGTGCACGGAGAAGTCACGGTTCATTTCTTAATTGAAAGGGTCTGGCACAGTACAGATGAAAGAGAGTTGCTGTTACCACATGGGAAAGCTATAGATGCTGATATGCTGTAGTTCGGGGGGGTGAGAAACAAGAGTACTTGAGAGGCCACTGTGAAGCTGGAAAGGAGGAAGAAGACACCTGACTCTTGAGGAAATGTTGTAGTGAACGGATGCCTTTAAAGGGACATGGCTATGTAGCATGGGCCTGGAAAGGCATTATATATGGAGCTCTTGCAAGACTGGAAGGGTAGCAAGGAGACAGCATTTGGTAGCCCTGCCCTGCCTGTCTGAGCCTCTTCTGTGTGCAGGTAGGTAGGTGCAGCCTGCTGTCCCTGGCCTGCAGTTAAACCCTCCAACTGCATGGAGTGCCCAATAGCTGCTGACAGCAAGTGGCCAGTCAGTGTTCGCCCTTTCATGGGACCTGGGGCAGGAAGGCTCAAGTGGTGACAGGCCTTACAGAGCTGGAAAGTGAGACACCCAACATCCTCCTGCCAGCAGCTTCAGTTTCCATGTACCAGATGCCACAGCCAAAATTCCCAGCTTCAGCACCACACATCCAGCTCTCTGAAGGCAAGGGCTGCACATGAAGATTCATTTAGAGTTGCTTGAAGTAGCTTGTTCAGTGAAGTACAGCAGCTGCAATGGCTGAAAAAGGAGAGCATTGGCAGGGACAGACAAGGGTCCCACTGAGTGCTGGCAGGCAGTGCAGAGGCCAAGCGGGAGGGGATGTGTGGTGTTCCTTGCGGGCAGCACGCTTGGGCTGCTCATGGGGCTGCTTCTAACCACCTCCTCTCCCTTCTGTGCTCAGCACAGGGCTCCAAAGAGGCTGGGAAGGAGGTAGTGAACTGCTCCCAGGGATGGGCAGGGGCTGGCAGGAGGAGCTGAAGCGCATAAGAGTGGGCTGGGAGGCTGCAAGTGAGGCCGAGATTCCATTCCCCACATGACGGCAGGGGCTTGCTGCCATGGGCCCCGGCCGCGGGGGGGCGCCCGGGCGGCTAGGGCAGCTTGGCAGGGCCGCGGGGGCGGGGTCAGCGCCACAGCGCGGAGCCTTCCTGGCTGGGCCCGGGGGCGGGGAGCCCAGCGCCCTGAGCGCCGAAAGCCGGCCCGAAGCGGGAGGGGAAGGCGGGCAGGGTAGAACCTGCTGGCCGCAAGGAGACGCAGCAGCCGAGTCGAGCAGCCCGGCTGTGGTGAGGAGGGTGAGCGGAGTGGGAAAGTAGTGGGTGAGGGCTGTAAGGGGTTGCTGATGCGATATGGATTCCATAGGGAAAACTGTTCAGCATGGTTGATCCCTGCAGCTTGATCTATAGAAGTTGTGAACCTGTACAGAAACTGGCACTATGTGATGGTACTGCATAAATCCTAGGGTAGGACCCTGAAAAACAGTTTCTGTGGATGTACTGTTGTGAGGGGCAGGGGTCAGCACACGTGCGTCCTGTACCTTTGAGGGAGGATGATTTAGTGTGTGGATGTACATGTACATTACTGTATTTATTGGTATTTAGGCAAATATATACTTAGACAAATAATGGATAAAACAAAACAAAACAAAACAAACTGTAGAACTATTCCAGCATTGCTGGTAGTTAGCTCAGTTACACCTTGCTTGGAAGCAAGATGGCTTCTAAGCAGTTACTGGCTGCATCTTTGCACTCAAACAGGTAACATGTATCTTTAATTGCAGGTAGCATCTCAATTTCTCAAGGGATGAAAGAGTGAGTGCTAACCTGCTGTTGTCAGTTAGTTACTTCTCAGGACTTTTTGGATGAGTTATGAACAAAAATGTCTTTTTCCAACAGAATGACTGCCACATCAGCCATGAACTGTGCCTTGCCGCAACTGCCTGGGCCTGAACAAGAGGACCAAGAGTGTTCTGAGACACACATGTCTGTTATGTGGTATGCAGGGCAGCTTGCAATTACTTACTATGATACAGAAGATTGCTCAGTCTACTTCATGCCTGACATACCTGATAATGAAGACCTTAGGCTACTGCAAAAAGTAATTGGGGAAATTAATCCTCGGTGCATAGTGACCAGTGCAAAACAGGATCAGAATATTGCCAAATTCCTGACCAACCTTACTGCTGGTGATACAGACATACGAAAACCAGAAATTATCCTTTTTCCTAACACAGATTTTGGCCTAGAGGTCAGCAAGCAACGGATCCTATCTAGGCAATTTCCATTCATCCCATCTCATATGACTGCAACAGAGAAAATTCTCTACTTGTCCTCAGTCATCCCTTTTGAGAGCCCGCTTATGATACGAGCCCTAGGGGGACTCCTGAAGTTTCTAGACAGGAGAAGGGTTGGAGTTGAGCTTGAAGAAAGCTCTACTGCAGTTCCTATTCTGGCCTTTAAAAAGTTTGTGCTGTCAGAGATTGTGAATATGGACCAAGACACTTACAGTGTCCTGCAGATATTTAAAAGTGATATCCATCCTTCCGTGTATAAGCTGTCCAGTGGATTAAAAGAAGGATTCAGTTTATATGGAATTTTAAACCGTTGCAGATGTAAGTGGGGAGGAAAACTGCTGAGGCTGTGGCTCACACGACCTACTCGGAACTTGACAGAGCTGAACAAACGGCTAGATGTTATCCACTTCTTCCTGCAGGCTCAGAATCATGAAACAGTCCTCACTCTTCAAGGCTGCCTCAAGAATATTAAAAATGTGCCTCTTATTCTAAAAAGAATGACTCTTTCTCACACAAAAGTTACTGACTGGCAAGCACTCTATAAGACAGCTTGCAGTGCGGTGTGTCTAAGAGATACATGTCGCTCTCTGCCCAAAACTATTGAACTCTTCCAGACCATTTCACGTGTCTTCACTGATGATCTGCAGTACATTGCTAGTCTAATCAGCAAAGTGGTGGACTTTGAAGGCAGCATCTCAGAGAGCCGCTTCACTGTTAAACCCAATGTGGACCCCACCATTGATGAGAAGAAACGAAAGCTGATGGGCCTGTCAAACTTCCTTACAGAAGTGGCACGAAAAGAACTGGAGGACTTGGACAACCATATTCCCTCCTGTTGTGTGATCTACATTCCTTTGATTGGGTTCCTTCTCTCCATTCCACGGCTGCCAAGTATGGTGGATAAGAGTGACTTTGAAATTGAAGGCTTGGACTTCATGTTCTTGTCAGAGGATAAGCTGCACTACAGAAGTGCTAGGACTAAGGAGCTAGACAGCCTGCTGGGTGACCTGCACTGTGAGATCCGAGACCAGGAAACACTTATTATGCACCAGCTGCAGACAAAGATCCTGGAGAAGTCTGAAGTGCTTAACAGTGTGATTGAGTATACTGCACATCTGGATGTGCTTCTGGCTTTGGCACTGATGGCCCGGGAGAATGCCTACTGCCGGCCAAGCTTTACTCACCGCCATGGCTTCCACATCAAGGATGGAAGACATCCACTCATGGAACTATGTGCAAAGACCTTTGTGGCCAACCCTGTGAACAGTGGAGAGGCCACCAGACGCATAAAGATCATCACAGGGCCCAACTCATCTGGAAAGAGTGTCTACTTAAAGCAAGTAGGTCTTATAGTATTCATGGCTCTAATTGGCAGTTATGTCCCTGCAGCAGAGGCAGAGATTGGAACAATTGATGGGATTTATACAAGAATCCACACTAGGGAATCTGTTTCTGTAGGGCTCTCCACTTTCATGATTGATCTTAACCAGGTTGCCAAGGCAGTTAACAATGCCACAGAGAGATCCTTGGTACTTATTGATGAGTTTGGTAAAGGGACCAACACACTGGATGGCCTGTCCCTTCTGGCTGCTGTCCTGAAGTACTGGATCAGACAAGGAACGCAGTGTCCACAGGTCTTTGTCTCCACTAATTTTCACAGTTTAATGCAGCTAGAACTCCTGCCTGACACACCTCTTCTGGAGTACCTGACCATGGAGACCCACCAAGATGGAGATGAGCTGATATTTTTCTATCAGATCAAACAGGGCATGTCCACTGTTAGTCATGCTGCCAACATTGCTGCATTAGCAGGAATGCCAGCCAAAATTATTGAAAGAGGAGTGGAAGTGTCAGAACTGATTCGCAATGGAAAAGCTATCAAACGTATTGATGATCCTTCAAAAGATGAACGGATGGAAAAATGCAAATCTGTTGTGGAAAAGTTTCTTTGCCTAGATCTTGATGATCCCCATGTGGATTTAGAAGAGTTCATGTGTAAAGAGGTGCTGCCTTCTGCAGCCTCAGTCATGTAACAAGTGTGGTGTGTGTAAAAGCATGGATAACATAATGTCTACCATGTTCAGTCAGAGTTTGGTAATCTGAAGAATGATCGCTATGACTAATGCCTCACACTACAGTACTACATTGTAACATACTGTCTATAGTTACGACCTTTTTTTTAAAAAAAAAACCAAACAAACACAAAACCCCACCAAATACTGTAGTTACATATCTCTACAATATGGTGTATGATATGTAAGCAGGAAGACTGAAAGAAGAGAATTTAAGAACCTCTTCCAGCCATGGAGTCAACAACTTTGTGCATTTTCTGCCCTTGTTAGATCTTCAGATTAAAATAATACTGTAGAAAAATCACAAAACACTTCTGCTGATCTCATAACACGGTGAAAGCAAAGTGTTTATTGCTTTGTATTGTGCCAAAGGGATCCTTTCAGCCATTTTAGGATCAGCATCTAAGATTCCAAATAAGTTATGTGCCCCAGACTCCCATATCAGCAAGTAACAGTTGTCACAATACAAACCACTGATCTACAGGCTGATAAATGTAAATACAGAGAGATTTAATGAGCTCTGTGGCTCTTCTTATGCCAGCATTCCTGTTTAAAATGCCAGAGATCCCAGGAGCTACTGTAAAAATAATTCTGGAGGTAATAACCAGCAGGGACTGATAAAGGAGAAGTGTTTTGGTTATACTGAGAATCACTCTCTTCTCATGAGGTCCTATATGGTACAGCTATGTATCTATGTATATGGGTATAAATAAAAGCAGAATTACAAATCTAGGAAACTGAAAAGTATACTAGGAATGTAATACAGAAATTCACATTCTATATTCTATTTTTTAGTATTGAGTAAAACTTAATATTAAAGGAGTAATACCAGAAGGGGAAGATGTCCCTTCACTTCTCTTGTCATCTTTACTGAACACAGTTTTTGATGCATGCACATGCAACAAAAATTCATTGATAAATTAATGATGCAGGAGACATATTATCTAAGTACAACAGAAGTAACAGCCATTCCTGCAATAAGTGCCTGAGATTCCTTACCTAAATAAGACAGAAGAGACATGAGTTAGCTTACTGTCTGACTGCCAAAACTTGCTGTAACTTCTTACAGTATGGCTAATAAAAGACATCAGCAGATGTACTACATCTCTCTTCAGCTATCCTTGATTTCGAGAAGCCAAAAATAGTAATGTCAAATAAACTGAGAGAAGATTTACATGCAAAGAAAGTAATTACCTTCATAATTATCAGTATTAAACATCTGTCATGTCTACCTGAAAACAGCAACAAGATAAATGTGACTGCACAGCAGAAAGATTTCAATTTGGAGACATTGCTTTCGGTTTGATTCAGTGTGGAATTTTCCCTCCTTCATGATGAAGGAATTGTTATTATTACTATTATTATTACTATTGCTATTATTATTGTTATTAAATAACTTATATGTTATCTATATATGAAACTAAGTGGCAAAAATTTTACATAATTTACATTAAAAAATACAAGAATAAATAACTGAATCATGCAGTTATTGCTATTTCCAGTGCAATCATAATAATACTGTCTCCAAAATAGTACCTAGCACCCTATGATGTTACTGTTGAAGCTGAATGGTAATAGTGAATCAGGCCATGTACAACACTTGTGTTGTAAATACAAATGGATTTTTCTCACTAATATATTCTCTTTTACTAATTATACATACAGCATTCTAAAGATATACAGTACAGAAGAATATGATACATTAAGTATTCATAAATTATATTTTTTGGTATTTTTTCTTGTCAACCACTGTATAGGCTAAGTATATGCTCCATAGTAATTAAGCACATGCTGTCATTAGCTGTCAGTCATCTTCTACTTATGAAATCCATTTCACAGTATCTGCAGTTCTAGCAGTACTAGGTATATCAAAGGATATCCAAATGTCATACAGCATTTATCAAGTGTGCCTCACAACATGCCCTGAGGTAAACAGCAGTCTGGACGAATGAAAACCACAAGGGTTGTGACAAACCTGAGGCCACACAGCAGGCTAGGGGAAGAAGCAGGAACAGAAATGTTATCTTCAAGTGCAAAACTCCAGTTGCTTCTTTCATTGTATTTCACTAGGTTCTTTGAATAGAAGATGATGCTAACTCGATTCTTACCATTCAAACAACTGGGGAAACAGCTGAACATGTGCAAGTAAATTATATCCCTTTGCGTCCTTCCACAAGGACACCTAGGAGCACACTGTATCTCCTTATTTTGGGGAAGTTTCCAGTGGCACAATTGATCTCAGAATTGCCCAACTAAGCCTGAAGAATGAGCTGCTCCCACTTCTGACTAGGTGAATAAGTTCTTTAAGCTGAGAAGCTGAAGGGAGTATAGTAACCCACACAACTCTTCTCTAAACCACTTTATTTCACATTCTTACCCTTTATAAATGGCTGTTTCCAAGTTTTTTGCATTTACCATTTTTAGCTTAGTGTTGTGTCTTCAAAGTGGAAAGCTGATTTCTTAAGATACTTACTAATTTTAAATTCTCAAATTTTTTGCTTTGTAAATAATATTAACAGTTTGGGAAAGTTAAAATATTTGCAGAATACATGCATTTCAAAAATTCTTTTAGCTATATTAAGGTTTTTAAAAACAGGTTATTTTTCTTTTCAAAGATAACTTTGGTGGGATTTAGATGCCATTATGAGGAGAATTTCTTAATATTGATTCAAATAAGGAAACTTACATTTTAAAAAATATTAATATAGCTATAAAGCGGTAGCTGTGAACTATACTCAACAACTTTTAAGTTGTTTGCTCTTTTTTATGCTTTCTCATGTAATCTTCATCCACACCCCCTTTCTTGTTTTTCATACTGTTGTATGATCTGAAAATGTAATTAGACATTATATTGAAACATATTACAAAATAGTTACGCCTTTTGTTTCATGCTCTTATTATTTTCTGAAAATGCATAAAACTATCTCACTAAATGCACTGATACAATAAAACAAAAGATAGCAAACACCAATGCTTATGCCTGACAGTGGATTGACAAGAGAAAAATTTAGAGGTTTATTTATAGAAACATGGTATGTTTCTATACAGTGTATCTTTATAAAACCATAGCTGCTGCATTATCCAGCATTATGGAGGACTCAGGAAGATGATTTGTAATGACACTGACCTGGTTCTGTCAGCAGTAGTAAACATCAGAACACAGAAAGTATGCATCCTGACTAATAGCTCATGCAAGGTAGAAAAATATAAACAAAACAAAAAAACAGCCCCCCCAAACCAACCAAGAAACAGAACAGCAAAACCCCCACCCTGGCTTTCTCAGATGTTTTAACCAGAGGTATATTACTGAGCAGCCAATACTGTAGAAGAGCTGTGGATTTTAAAAATGAGTGTTAACAACTGTTAATACAAGCAAAAGCTTATGTGAGCTTACAAATTTAGTAGCTATAATATACCACCTACAACTTGTGGAAAAGTCCTTATTTCTGTTTCAGAGCAGGTATGTGTGCTCTTGAAGTTTCTCAGATCTCAGCATCTTCTTTCAACTGATTTCACAGTACTAAATTAAAATGTGCACCTTCAGCATTTTTAGAGCTATTTCTAATGAAATTTTTAAGTGTTTTTCTTTAATACTTAAAGAAAAAAAAAACACCTCAAAATATTTACATTATGTACTTCAATTCTTATTTATTTTCCCTGGAAATTATTTTCCTGGTCAATGTTAAAGGAGCACGTTAAACATTCTAGATAATGTCAGAAAAGAAAAAAAAAGGATATACCTTATGCTAAATAATACAGTATTTCTGTTAAATTAGTATGCAATAAAATCCTAGATACACTAGTATTGCTCATATATATTTATCATCACAACCTACTTTAATGTATTCGTGTATTTTTTACAAAAAGCTTATAAATAGGCAGGAAATAAGTACCTGCAAGAGAGACTATGGAAGATGTGTTTTATCCCTACTCTGAAATTCACCAAACCATATTCAACAGACTGAACTGACAGTCTGCCTATTATATATAATACAAATTCCACTGTTCATTAGCTTATTTCCTCCCATACAGGAAGAAAACAAAAGTATCCGAACAAACTGCATACATATGATCTATACCCTCATAATAATTCTGTAATTTTGAACAAGTACTTTCATCCTGTGGTCTTGCCTAACAAAAACAGAAAATAGTACCAAGAATATCAAGAGTGGTAAAATACAGGTGTATGATAGATGTACTGATTATTTTATTCTTTAAAACTCCAGTATTATAAAATCTTACCTCTTCAGCTGGCTACAAAGTAGAAAGGATGATGCTATTGCATAAGCAATTCCTTTCCTCGACTCCAAATTAAAACTTTCTAGATTGCTGCTGAGCCGCGTGAAATGTGAGCTCACCTGCTTACGTAGTGGTGTGGATTTTGACAACTTCATGAAGGTCAGATGTGGTTTAAAACCTCTTTCTTCTCCTGCCAATATGCCCTTTTCTTGAAATATCTTCTTCATAGTCTCTGAGAGAAGAAAAAATGTAGAGGTACAAAGATGTTGCATGACAGAATGCTTAAAAATGTGCTTACAACTGTAATATCAGTTACAGCCACTCCACATAGAAGAAACAAGACGATGAGTACTTTAAAAGGCAGAGAGATTTCTAGTTAACTTCAAATGTACATATTATTTCACATGGAAAATAGTCTTATATTTGCAGTTAATATAGGTCACAAATTTGGCTTTACTGAAATAATGGCAAGTAGAAAGCTGTCCATGCTGTCTGCTTTTGCTACCAAAATAGGAACATGACAGAACTGTTCAGGAGGTACTCTCACTGGAAGCTTTGGAAACTTCAGGAAAACTCAAGAGTATCTAACAGAATTATCTCTCTTCAAAAGCACTGTTCTGTGGCGAATTCTATTATGTATATTTGGATAACCTCTCACTCAGACCAAAGGAAATCTGAAACTGAAAGCTCAGAGTTCTTGCCCTAGATTTACATGGCAGAATTAGAGAACATACCAGGTATGCTGATGCTTTTTGTTTGCTGGGTTTTTTTTTATGCTTCACTGCTGCCTTCCAAGCTAATTTACTGTTTTGAATGTATACTTTTATCTGCCTACAGAAATATCTTGAAACCCATTTTTTTACTTGCAAGTACAACTTCCAATTTTCCAGCAGCTGTAGGTCTAGCTGACTCACACTATCCTTGAACTAAAATCAAAATGGGGGAAAAAATAATCAATCCTATCACATGAATTTAATCAACCCTACTATAACCATCTATTTGTGTTTAACTGTGTTATTTGGCTTGACAGTTCAACTGTAACAAAAAGATCTGGTGCTTTATTCTCCCAGCTGGAAGAAAATACATTACACTGCAAAGTGAACAGCATAGCTGGCTGAATAAAAAAAAAAAAAAAAAGGAAGGCTCAAGGAATGGGCATACAGCACATAAAGCTGGCTAGCATAAGTCTGCCAGCTCTGCTTCTGTAACACGTCATTCCTGAATCCTTACTCTTACCATTTTTTGTTTTCTATAGTTAACTATTTAAGTGAGCTACTTTGACATCACACTTAAGAAGAGACTTTACAAGCTTATGCATTACTTTGCAACAGAAAAGTTCTAGAAGCAGCTCAGAATATTCATTTGGGACCTGGAGATCAAAATTCACTTCACCTTCTCTGCCATATATGATTTATAACCTTAGGCTCCATAGGCTATGCAAAAGTTGGGATTCTGAAAGAAGCCAAGGAAACCAGACCCAAATGCCATCTTTTACACAGGCCCACTTGAAAATTCTCTTTTAATGTCACTCCCCACTTCGAAGATGCTAATGTATTTTACTAAAAAAAATAGCCCAACCTTTTATTCTAACTCACAGGATGCCAAAAGGACAACCAGATTAAAACTAGTGAAGGATTTACACAATAGTAATAGGGGTTATGTTACCGTGGCAGATGCTGATAAAACCTACCACAATGGTTGAGGTGGGAAGGGACCTCTGAAGGACATATGGTCCAAACTCCCTACTCACATAGGGCCACCTACAGCCAGCTGCCCAGGACTACGGTTGGGTTTTGTGTATCTCCAAGGATGAAGACTCCACAATCTCCCTGGGCAACCTGTGCCAGTGCTTGGTCATTCTCGCAGTAAAAATGTGTTTCTTAATGTTCAGAGGGACCTTTCTGTGCTTCAGTTTATGCCCATTCTCTCTTTCTACCCATTGCCCCAGGTACGTATACATGTACAGGCAAGCATAACTGATATATAGATCTATTATAGACCTATATATCTAAATCTATACACTACATACCTAGATGCGTAGACCTACTATTTATCTGTGGATACAGCTATATATCTATCCACAAGTACAGCTTACCTACTTGTATTATTTTAAATTGTGCCTGTGGGGAACATTTCTAAATTTAAACTGAAGCCCCATTAAGCTATTGTGCAGCTCTGCACACGAATGCTTCTGAACAACTTTATTAACATATCAAAATAGAAGACTACAAATAAATGTTTGCTGCTTCTTCAA